>NC_083237.1:41992392-51992392 GCF_032191835.1 Heteronotia binoei
CATACTGCCCCCCCTAAGCCCCCGCCACCGCATGTGGCCGCGGGAGAGGCAACTGGTTTTTAGAGTCCTGGACTTTGCAGCCCGAAAGGCCCTGTTCCCCCTTCCGAATGGGAGGGGGTCCCGATGGTGGAGGGTGCCAATCCGAAGGACCAGGATCTTGACGCAGCAAGCTGCAATGAAATACAGGGTGTATTTTACCATGGGCAGGAGGCAGGTCTAATTCCACAGTCACTGGGTTAATGACCCTTTTGATTTTAAAAGGTCCCACAAATGTGTACGCCAGTTTTCTGGATGGCTGAGAGAGAGGTAGGTTCTTGGTTAACAGATACACAGAGTCCCCAGCTTTGAAATCCCAAGCAGGGGCATGAAACTTATCATACTGCTTTTTATAAGTCTCTTTGGCAGCTTCCAAGTTCTCTTGGATGGCTGGCCAACTCTGGCTCGGGCCGTGCCACCATTGTTCAAAGGCTGAAGAGACCCCTTGATTCTCCCCCCCCCGGTAGGAGAGGGAGGGGTTTCCCCTCATACCCAAAGATGGTGGCAAAGGGAGAGGCTTTGGTGGAGCTGTGCGCACTGTTGTTGTAACAATATTCTGCAAAGGGGAGGAGATCAGCCCAGTCGGACTGGTGCTGATTTACAAAACACCTCAGGTATTGTTCTAGGACCCCGTTCACCCTTTCATCTGTCCGTCCGTCTGGGGGTGGTAGGCTGAGCTCAGGCCCTGTTCCATACCCACCAGCTTGCAAAACTCCTGCCAGAAGGTGGCAATGAACTGCGGCCCGCGGTCACTAATGACCTTATCTGGAAATGAGTGTAATTTTACCACGTGATCAAAGAAAAGAGCCGCCAGCTTTTTAGCAGTGGGCAACTGGGTGCACGGGAAGAAGTGGGCTTGCTTTGAAAAAGTATCCACCACCACCAAAATGACCATTTTTCCCCGTGAGTGGGGGAGCTCCACTATGAAATCCATTGACACCACCGACAATGGCCTCTTGGCTGTTTCTATGGGTTGGAGGAGCCCCGGTGGTTTCCCCCCCCTCCGTTTGGCCATGATGCACACCGGGCAGCTAGTCACAAATTCTGACATGTCCCTCTGCAGGGATGGCCAGCAGAACTGCCGGTTGACCAAGTGCAAGTTTTTTACATAGCCAAAGTGCCCGGCTAGTTTAGAGGAGTGGCAGAGCTCTAACACTTCCCTCTGGAGTCCCTCTGGGATGTACAGTTTCTCCCCCTTATACCAAAGCCCATCTTTCCCCTTCAGCACCCCCTCTGGCCGGTCTTTTCCCTCCCGCTCAGTCTCCATGGCGATCCGCTTCCGACTAATCCCCTCTAATTCCCTCCTCTTTTGGGGACCGGGTGGTCACTACCGCTGCTACTTGGGAGGGAGAGATTAACGAGTCCACCACCTCTTCCCGCTGGCTCTCGTGCTGCGGGAGACGCGAAAGGGCATCGGCTAAGAAATTTCTCGTCCCGGGGATGTGCCTTATAGTGAAGTCAAATTTGGAAAAGAAGCCTGCCCACCGGATCTGTTTTTCACTCAACCTCCTTTTCCCCGTCAGTGCCTCTAGATTCTTATGGACTGTCCACACCTCAAACGGTACCTTGGCCCCCTCTAACCAAGACCTCCAGGTTTTTAGGGCAAACATGACTGTGAACGCCTCTTTGTCCCAGACTGACCAGTTTCTCTGATCATCTGAGAATTTCCGGGAGATGTAGGCACATGGCCGTAGTTTCCCCTCCCCGTCCCTCTGCATGAGAATGGCTCCTACGGCCACGTCGGAGGCGTCGCATTGAACCACAAAGGCCTTTTGCTCATCATGGTGGCTCAGGATTGGTTCCCTAGTGAACAAGCGCTTTAGCTGGTCGAAGGCAGCTTGACACTTAGGGGTCCAGTTTAACCGGGCCCCCGGCCGTTTGGCTTCTGCCCCCTTCCCTTTTGTCTTTAGGAGCTCGGTTAGGGGCAGGGCGATCTGGGCGAACCCCTCTATGAACGCCCTATAGAAATTTGCGAACCCGAGAAATGATTGGAGCTGTCTACGTGTCCTCGGGGGGGCCCACTCGAGTACTGCCTGCACCTTGACGAGGTCCATGGCAAGTCCCTGGTAGGGATGTGCATTCGGTTTGGCCGAACCGTATTTACAGCCGAATCACCACTGATTCGGCTGTATACGGAATAGGCTGCAGCCGATCCCCATAGGCGCCCATTATACGGCAGCCCAATACGGCTCGCCGTATACTTACGAATAGCTATTCATAAGTATACGGCTGTCAATTCAAAAGGTGGGAAAGTAGCTTCTGCAGCCTCAAAGGAGCTGCTTGCCTACTTTCCCGCCTTTAGTTGCCTTTTCCATAGCCTCCCTGGGATCAGGGAGGGGGGGAGGGGGAAGAGGAGCCCCAGCAGCCAATCCAAAGCATGCATTTGCAAAATGCATTGCAAATGCATGCTTTGCAGGGCTTTTTAAGGAGTCTTCCTGGCTGGTCTCCTCCATTGCTGCTTTGTTGATTGGTGTGAGAGATTGTGCTGCTGGGCGGCTGGCTGGCCCTTGGCTTCAGCTGCTGCCTGCTGCTCTCTCACTCAGCCTTACCAGACTTCGCTGGACTAGAGAAGACAAGGTAAGACAGTATTGGGGTTCTTGTTTTTATTTATTGTTGGTAAAAGAACTTTTTAAGACTCAGAGTCTCTTTACTTATCCAGATTTGGGTGGTGGTGGTTGTGGGGTAGCTTATTTGGGGTTAGGGGTTTCTGCTTGGGGAGGGGGCCTGGGGTGGGGGGGTTGCCAATTTGCCCATATCTTAATTTAGTGAGAGGACTTTTAAAAGTGCAGTGTCCTTTTACTTCTCCTGATTTGGGTGGCTTGGATTTCTTGGGGTTAGGGTGAAGGGGGTTTTTTGGGGGGGAGGGGTTGGCAAAGTTCCTGTATTGTTAAAAGTTAATTTTTTTACTGTTTTAAAAGTATTCAGTGTTTGATTTGTTGCTGCTGTGTTGTGCTGTGTTGTGCTGCTGCTATTACTAATTTCCATTGTTTAAAAGGCCACTTTTGTCCCCCTTTTCCTGGTTCTGGTTTTAGGGGGAGGGTGTTGTTGACTGATTTGGCCTGAGCTTTCTTATTGGTGAAAAGGCCACTTTTTAAACACTTGGCCTTTTGTGATTCTGCTGGTTTTGTTTTGGTTTTTTTAAATTACCTCAGGTTGGTGTGGGGGTTGGCGAGGGTGTGTGTGGGCTGGGTCACTTTCTTGTTTTTATAGAGTAGATTGTGTGTTCTGTGGCAGGGAAGCTGGCACCTGGGTGAGAGACCCAGAACCAGCAGGCTTGTTGTAGTTGGCCAGCTCTCCCCGTGTTGTTTGGGGCAGGGCTGGAGAGCTGGCATCTGGGTTTGCTGCAGACCTTGAGCAGATTGTGTTTTGTGTGGCAGTGACGTTGGCAACTGGGTTTATATTGGTTCCAGGCCTGCACTGCAGGGTTCATAGAGTAGATAGAGGGATGGCCCATAGGGTATAATGATGGAATAGGGGCACCCTCTTTGGGTGCCCCTGGAATGGGATCCCCTGGCCCAATCTTTTTGGGACTTGGGGGGGATTGGAGGGGAGAGTCCCCTGCAGGTCCCCTGCAAATTTGGGGGCTCTCCCTCAAACCCCCTCCCTTCAAGGTGGCTTCAAATATACCCTATTTGCCATTGATTTCAATAGCCCATAGGGTATAATAGGGCCGTATATTCGGAAATAGCCGCGCATCTACCGTATATGCGGCTATTCCAAATGCGGTATTCAGGAGTATACGGGGATTACGAATTACATTACATATTAGCTTTTCTTCCAGGGATGACCTACATACAATATTACATCAGCCATCAATAATTCTGAGTATCATGTATGTTGGCGGGAAGGGAAGTACCTGCATTGTTTATCTCCTAAGATTCATGTGGGATTATATGGATTTCGGTAGGGGTCCACATACAGATGTGTGATAGTTTGATCTTCCTGTGTTACTACCAATCTAGGTGATCATGCTTTTACCAATAATAGGTGATGGTGAAAAAACTTCACTTAGTATCTGAAATGTGCAAAGGACTCAGTTCAAAATCAGTGTTTGGTAGGAGAACCTTGTTGGTGAATTCTTCCTCAAAGCCAGATACATAGATGCATCCTAGAATGCAATATTTCTCATTCTAGGAAATTATACAATGATTAACTGATTAAATATCTCTGTTCAGTTCAGGTTAGACCTTTATTGGCATAAAAGCAATCATGATTCACAATCAAAAGTAGGTACAAAAGCCTGAAGTATAGTAAGAACAATACATAAAGCAATCAATTAAAATGGCAGCCGATAATACTAATCAGAAGTAGACACCCAGCAGTTAAAATACAGAAGTATGCCTAGATTTAATTTTATACACTTCTACTAAGAAATTCTCAACACATGTAGTAATGTGGGGATTAACATCTTCTAAAAAGTAGTTAGAGTTTTCCTTTTAGTAAATACATTGTGTTGGAGATATTCAGCTAAAAATCATCTACGTTGTGAGGCCAGGAAAGGACATTCTAAAATAATATGGGATATAGAATCAAGGACTCCTAATTCACATGGACATAATCTATTTTGGAGAGGTATCTGTCTAAACTTACCAAAGAGAACTGTTGATGGGAAGGCATTTAAATGTGCCAGAGTAAAAGTCCGATGATGGAATGGGGAATCTAAAGTAAAAAAAAAATGAAGTATCTTCCCATGTCTTTGGAATATACCTAAATTGGCTTCAGAGCAAACAGGGGGATGTGAGGGGAACACTTTTTGGTATTCGTGATCCATAAACCTTAGTTGGATTGTTCTTAAAATATATAGTTCATCACATAAGAAAAGACTGTCCACCTCAATACCAAGTTTTTGTAGTTTGTGGATAAATGTAGAGACCCAAGTAATGCTGTGCCTGTCTTTCATCAGGTAGTATAGTAAACTTCCTGGATCTGTTCTGAAATGATTTTTTAGCCAGAATTTAAAAGCCATAATCCAGGCTCTGGTTTCTAGATCAGGGGTAGCCAACGGTAGCTCTCCAGATTTTTTTTGCCTACAACATGGCTGAGGCTGATGGGAGTTGTAGGCAAAAAACATCTGGAAAGCTACCGTTGGCCACCACTGTTCTAGATGATGTAAACCTAGGTTTGCACAAATGGATGAGTAGGGGACACATTTGGGAGCACCTAAAATCTGACGGAAGAATGATGATTACGAAGGGACTAAGGGCTCCAATCCACAAAGGTATTCCATATAGCCACTGAGGAAGGATTTTGGCATTGTAAATTTTCAGAGTTCCTGGAATGAACAGGTTACCTCCTAAGAAATAGAACTTTTTAATTTGCACCAGAGAACATTTTATTAAACTTACAGATCTATTATGATGCGTTAGCCATCTTAGGTTGTAGCTAAAGGTAATTCCCAGATGCTTGTAAGCCTTCACTTGTTTGATTTCTTCTGTACCAATGTGACATTTAAATAGGTGCCAGTATAGCAGTGGATCAAAAAGAACAAATTTATATCAATATCTAATCAATATATATGGCTCAGCAATGCTTGGAATGAATAGGGCAAAATAGCAATGTTTTTAGGAATCTTTGTGTGGCTCTACATGGGTGCAAGGGAAGCCAGCTAGGTGACAGATAGTGAAATTTGTAACTTCCCTAGCAAAACCGCAGAGAGAGAGGTTGCTAAGAGATGCAGGCAGCTGGCATGCTGCCAAAGAAACTTCCTCTTTTTCTATAAGACAGTAGAAACAAATGTATGCAGGCTGGCAGAATATATAATCTGAAGAAACAGTAGTTATGAGAGAAATAACATGATTAGAAAAGCTTTAGGTAGATTTTAGAGTGTTTTAAGCATAAGAAATGTATGAGAAATAGTGTGTACCAGTGACAAGCATGATGCTATTTAGAAAAGCAGAAGTTGCAGCTGGCAACGAGAAAAGGCCCATATAAGGTAAACCAACCCAGGAAGATGAAGTAACGGACTGGCACACCACACAAGTTGTGGTCGAAGCGTGTTTTTGTCAGTGTCCCAGGGACCTGGGAAGCTGAGATGTTTTAGGTAGTGAGTGGGTGGAGGCACCCTATAATGGATGGCAGGTAACTGCAGTCATTGCTCAGAGCTTAGAGTCCACACTCTCTCTGAAGCCCGTGTGCAAGGGCCCGTGCACGTTAAATAAAGAACGCTGTTTTCCTGATTCCTCGTCTCCGCTGCCTCCATTATTGATCCGGCTGAAATTGGTAACGTATAAATAGGTTTTTCCCTTTACATAATTTGGTGCATTGGCCCGGTTCGGGGCCTTTAGCCCCTTTCTATTAGCCCGGCCTACTACGGCTGGTGGCTGGTGGGACTGGAGCAACGGTAGTGGCGCCACCGGCCCTCCTTTGGGCTGACCGTCCTCGGTCTCCCCCGTCGCCGGCTGCCTTCGACCGGGCCTAATCGAACCAGCAGAAGGAGGCAACAGGAACCAGCCCTGATTAGAAGACTCCGGAGCGTGAGTATAGAACCCCAACCTAGAGCCTTGAGTACAGGGTGGTGGTACACATCGCCCCCTGCCCTCAACGTTATAGAACCTTGAACACAAGGGCGTGGCAACTTTTTTTGGGACCTTGTGCTCACCGTAGCTTTCCTCCACGTATAACATTTTGACTGCAGTCATAAGATCCCTCCTTATGAGACCTTAGGGTAGGTGACCATACCGGGTCACCTGATGCCCATCTCCAGGGGGGAGGCTGGTAGGAACACCCCGCTGAGCAGCACTCGCAGGACCCCGCAGAGCGCGATTGGTACTCCTTGCCTTCCGCCTGCGGCCTTCTAACAGTGTCTGATCGACGGAGAAGGGAAGGTATTAGCCCCTTCTGCCGGCGGGCCTTAGTCGGTTCCGCATGCAGCCGCTGCATTAGGCTACGTGCTGCATTCGAAGAGGGGAAGGGACGAAATCGACCCTTCTGCCTCCTGTAGGGTAATAAGTGAAGAAGAAAAATAAAACGGCTGAGTCACCCGCCAGGGAGAGGCCGCCTCTTCTTCCATTTGGAGAAACATTTTGTGTTTAATGTTTAGGGAAATTGTGTGTCCAATATGTCTATAATGTTTTGTCTGTCTGGTTAACCATCAGAGATTTATACTCTGGGGGACGCCCCTGTTTTTGTGCTTGCCATCCTGACCTAGGTTTTAGGCAAGGTGACCGACTTTTCTCCCGGAGAAAAGAGGAACTAAAAAAAAAAAAAGTGAGGAAAGAAAGGAGGTTTTGTGCCTCCCCAGAAGCTGAGAGTTTTGCTAGCGTAATATACTCTGTCTGGTGTGCCTGATGTGTGCTTGATGCGTGACTGAGACGACACCCAGTGTCGCGGCGAAAGTTGACCTCCGAGTCGCTCATGTCCGGTGCAAACTGGCAGCAAAAGCAGGGCCACAATTGCCTAGGCTCCCATATGTGTTCTCCCTCCCTCACTAACTGTTTTAGTTCTCCTGTCTGTCTCAACGGGGGGGGGGGCACATTCCCTTTGTCCTTACGACAGAGCAGACCATGACCTATGGACACCAGGTGCTAGGTTCCACTATTTAGTTGGTCCCTGGGTACGCACCCCGCATAAATTATCCCTTCAGTGGGAGGAGACCCTCTGTTATCACCTAAAAATTCAACTGTGGGAAGGGTCCAATGGTACAACAACTGGGTGGCTCATAACACGACGCACTAGGCATCTTGTTGGGCGCTCCAAGAACTTTTGGAGGTCATTTTGGGCACGCTGGTACTTCTTTAGGCAGAAGGCGGGCGATCGTATTAACGCCTGGACAATAAATCGCCGCACTGCCCAGCCCGTGCGAAATAAGGGGCCTGTAAGGTGGGGAGATGTAGATTGGGCTCCCCTGCTTGCACAGGATCCCCAAGCCTTGGAGCATTTCCATTACCTGCATTGCGACCACTGTAATTAGCGGATTACTCCCACAGCCCGTGGGTCACCACCTTAGCCATAGGGTGTGACCCCTTTGCTACTAGGATCACCCCCGGTCCATATTTGGAGCCTGATGCGGAGGAGCAGCCGTGGCTGCCACCCCTCCCCAGCGCTGAGCCGGAACGACCAGCCTTATTGGAGCCCCCGTCAGAGGTTCCGCAGGTTGGGTGAATACCCCGGGATTGCTGACCCTCTGCTGGTGCACTCTAATACACCATAGGCACAATATTCGCCTGTGGAAAGGGGAACAGGGGGAGACAATTGCTTGGTTTATGAAAAGCAAGATCAGGGGGCCGGCTTGCACTTGTGTAAGTTTCGGCTGGGCAGGATGCTACTTCCTGAGAAGAACTCAGGAGGGCCCCCTGTTAGCATGGGAAATTAGAGGTCGGACTGCCATCCCGGCAAGAGTGGCAACAGGACCACCACCTCGGCTTAGGCCGCCATTAAGAATTTGACAGAGATGTTGCGGGCATGGCCTCGTACTACTGAAAGTAGCTTTCAGTCAAAGGGCTGCTTGGTGTGATGTGAAATATGTCTGCAGTCTTGCATAACTTTGGCCTCGCTCAGAAAAACGGGAAGTGCGAGTGTGAATAAGCTACCTAGCAACTTGCAATAAAAATGTATGTGTTTTACCCCGGGAGAAAAATCCTGGAGACAACCCCCAAAGATTATTAACCAGGAAAACTGCTTTATTTTGTTTTATGATTGCAATAATACTGCCGTGTGAGGCCATGTAAAAGAGCACCTAAAAGCATTACTCATGTCACATTTGTGTTTTGATATGCTTCCCAGTTCAATTAAGTACATTGATGTGTAACTTTAAGTAGTATGTGGTTGCCAGATATATTATTTTTTTGGACGGGCGTTTCAGTCTTAGGACAAGGCCATTGTAGTTTGAGTGGTATGTAATTGCCGGATGAAACATCTCTGAATGGCCACCTCTTGGACAAGGCACTTTTAGTTAAGGAACCCCTTGGGAATCAAATGTTAAGATATAGAGCAGTGTTTTCTGCTGCCCCTTGTAGGGAGCTGGTCCTTTAAGCCCAATGCAAGGCTCCCAGTCTTTCTTGTCATTCAGACCTTTTTAGAATTTTACCCTTGTCCCCTGCCCCTTGCATCGGTTGGCACAGGAAAACCCCGGTAGCCATGTGCTGCTTGAGTATTTTCTTATAAGCCTAGTCATGTGATGCCCTTTCCCAATTTCCGACCCATGGCTGGGCTTGTGAGAGAGTATTTAGGCAGCATCTATGTTAGCTGTAAGGAGGTATGTATCAGGAGATAGAGGTTGCCTTGAATGTTATCACCTTTTACCTCTACGATTGGCTCCCATGGAGGCGGGTTGACCATTTTAGTAAAGAATTAGAGCAGTTACTCAAGAGAAGATATGAAGGTCACTGGTACCCAGAGACGCCCCTGAAGGGGTCCGCCTATCGCTGCATTTGCATTGGGAAGACACAAGACTCTGTAGTAGAATTAGCTGCCAGAAGAAGTGGACTGACTGTAGGGGATGTCCAGGACAGCATTCCTGCAGAATTGATTGTGTGGATTGACCCATTTGAAGTCTCCTACCAATTTGGGGAAGAAGGGCCAGTCGAGACCGTGTGTCTAAAGGACAATAAAGGCTGCAGCACAGCCGAGGGTCAGGGCAAAAGCAGAAGCAGGCTCAACCCTGAGGCTCAGGCGTTTGTCCCCACTAGAAGTCAGAAAACCTTCTTGTCCAGCTCCCCACCTCCATCTTCGGACCAATCCTTTTGTCCGACTTTTACCGTCGCTACTTTTGCAGCTACCAAGTTTGGCTCTACTAAAGTGAAGAAAAGCAGCAGAAAGTTGAATTGGGGTATTGTCCACCCAGCAAAATAAAAAGGTAAAAAGTAAAAGTTGCTTAAATAAGTTTTTGTTTCTGTACAGCTTGCTGGAAAATAAGGGAAAAAGGCATCAACGGATCAGAAAATGGCAGAAAGGATGTCACCATCCCCGTCACCGAGGCCTATGCAAGAGGCCCAGGTAGATGTTTGCCTTGATTGGAGCAGTGAGCTGGAAGAAAATAAAGTTGTTCGTAAAGGACGAGCCAGAAAGACAGCGGCTCTAACCGAGAACGGGTCCGGGAAGAAGCCTGGGAAAAAAGCCGTTGCGAAAGTCTACCACCTCCAAATCGAGGGGCTGAGACGGTTTCTTATGTTTAAGAAGCTGAATGAGGCTCTGGAGTTTAAAGATGCCCAGGAAGACCTTGAAACGGGGAGGAAGACCTCGAAGGGTCGTGGTGGAGGCAGAAGCCCCCCAGACGATCAAGAAAAAACGAGACCCCGACTTCCGGGTAGGCCAAGGGCCATGCGACCATCATTGGCACACGACGAGTGCGCCTTTTGCCTCGAGAGGGGGCACTGGATCCATTCGTGCCCAGACGCCCCTCCCCAATTTCGAGACAGAGGAAGAGGCCGAAGGGGAGTGCTCGACCACCACTGGCATGCGATGCGTGAACCTAGGGTCATGAAAGTAGCCACGGGATGGTATCTCGCCCCCTACAAGTGGGACCACACAGCTTGGAACGAGGTCTCAGACGTAAGAGCTGCAATTGAAGCGACACCAGAGAGAGATGACCACGGAGGCGGAGGAGATACAGACGAAGCAGCTGACCCAGCCCCCGAACCAGATGGGAGTCCACAAGAGCCTCTCCAGAAGGAAGAGAGCCCAGAAGAAAGCTCGGAGGAAAATTCTAATTGTTAAAACCTTGATGTGAAGCCACAAAGAGGGGACCCCTTTTGAAGTAACTTTGATTTATTTGCTTTTTGGCGCTTAAAAAACAATGCTTTTTCTTGCTAGCAATAGCTCTATGCAGAAGATTTGTTTGCCCATGAATCAAGCTAATCAGGAAAATCCCTGGGGAGAGTAGGTAGTGAAAATGTGTCCCAAGCTAGTTTTAGCTTGACGCATTGCCCAGTGCCTTGTCCATATTGAATTTTTGTTCATAGTAAGATATTTAGCAAAAGTAAGACAAAAGATTTAGTTCTTTGTGATTTTATTCATGAAAGGCCCTTTGGAAAAATTGTTAAAATGAGAAAACCCAGCCCCAGAAAGAAATGTTATATGCTATGATGATAGGATAGGCTTGTATTGAACCTGACTTTGTTTTGCTATGCAGTTTTAATCAAAGTTTTCCTAGATAGGCTTTTCAGGTGCAGTTTTGCTCCCAGACCTGATTATTTGAAGCCCGACCTCTGGACCTCACTCACCAGCAGCAGTGAGGTTCCACAGGCAACGCCCTCTGGATCCTGGCCTACCGGAAATGGCAGGATTCTACAGGCATCGGAGACGACTCCCCTAGCTGCAGTCACACAGGAGCTGATTGCTCTATGCTCAGGGAGAAGAAATTCCTCAAGCAACAGCCAGCTGATCGAGTTAAGAGATCCATGATTGGACCTGTTCCAGGCTTAGGGACTGTAGTAATGTAATGGTGCAGTCCTGGGGTCTGGAGCGGGCCTGGCAAATGGTTATAAGTAATTCAAACTCCGTTTGAAAGAGGGGAATATAGCAGTGGATCAAAAAGAACAAATTTATATCAATATCTAATCAATATATATGGCTCAGCAATGCTTGGAATGAATAGGGCAAAATAGCAATGTTTTTAGGAATCTTTGTGTGGCTCTACATGGGTGCAAGGGAAGCCAGCTAGGTGACAGATAGTGAAATTTGTAACTTCCCTAGCAAAACCGCAGAGAGAGAGGTTGCTAAGAGATGCAGGCAGCCGGCGTGCTGCCAAAGAAACTTCCTTTTTTTCTATAAGACAGTAGAAACAAATGTATGCAGGCTGGCAGAATATATAATCTGAAGAAACAGTAGTTATGAGAGAAATAACATGATTAGAAAAGCTTTAGGTAGATTTTAGAGTGTTTTAAGCATAAAAAATGTATGAGAAATAGTGTGTACCAGTGACAAGCATGATGCTATTTAGAAAAGCAGAAGTTGCAGCTGGCAACGAGAAAAGGCCCATATAAGGTAAACCAGCCCAGGAAGATGAAGTAACAGACTGGCACACCACACAAGTTGTGGTCGAAGCGTGTTTTTGTCAGTGTCCCAGGGACCTGGGAAGCTGAGATGTTTTAGGTAGTGAGTGGGTGGAGACACCCTATAAAGGACGGCAGGTAACTGCAGTCATTGCTCAGAGCTTAGAGTCCACACTCTCTCTGAAGCCCGTGTGCAAGGGCCCGTGCACGTTAAATAAAGAACGCTGTTTTCCTGATTCCTCGTCTCCGCTGCCTCCATTATTGATCCGGCTGAAATTGGTAACGTATAAATAGGTTTTTCCCGTTACACCAGCTCTTTGAAAAAAACAGGATTTTTGATTTTTCATAATTAATTACCAGTCCATTCAATCTACAGTATTGGTGAAAGGCTTTCAAGTATTTTTGGAAGCCACTTCTGGTACGTGAAAGAATAATGGTGTCATCAGCATATAGCAGTAAGGGCACTGCTAATTATTCTAAGAAGGGAGGGTGTCCATTCACAGCAGACATATGTTGGTTCAAGTCATTCAGAAACAGATTAAAGAGATAAGTCACATGAACACAGTCCTGTTTTACTCCTTTAATAATTGGAAAACTGGAAGAGAGTTGACCATCAGGGGATACTTTAATAACACTCGAGGTAGCATCATGTAGTTGAAATATTTGAAGACCAAGATATCTCAATAGAGTGCAGAGAAGAATTTACCTTTTCAATCAATTCAAAATGGCCTCCTGTGAGTCCCGAGGAAATAATTGATTTAATCTCTGAACTGAAGACTGGCAAGGCCCCTGGTCTAGATGGGATTCCAGCTGAACTCTTTAAGAAGTATATGAACTGGTGGGCTATTCCACTGGCAAACCTATTTACTCTTATTGACCATAACGGAAACATCCCTGAGTCCTGGTTAAGATCATTAATATGCCCAATATACAAAAAAGATAATTCGGCTTCCCCTGGAAACTATCACCCAATCAACCTACTTTCCATCTCATGTAAGCTGTATTCTAAACATCCTATTAAATTGGTTAACCAAAGAGAAGATAATTGGTCCGGAACAAATTGATTTCCTCAAAGGGAAATCTACAATTGATCATTGTTCCACCCTTGCCTTCATGGCAGATAAATATCTGAAGCCTAAAAGAGGGAAATTGCATGTAGCCTTATTAACTGATTAAATATCTCTGATTATAGCAATTCTGTATGCATTCATAACATACACTGACTGTGATCCAGATAAAGCATACTTAACCATTTTGCAGGAAAAGGTAGCATTTTAACACAGTCCCAGAACTTGCATTAATCACTTCTCTTCCTTCTTTTATTCTACCCCCCCCCCCCAATATACAAGGACTTCTTTACCTTTCTCTGATCCTTTCAAGCAGTTCTATTTTCTTAATGCTAAGGTTTACATCAATCCATTATAACATGCCTGTCTCTGTAGAATTATTTGTATTCTACACTGAGGTAGAAAATGTCCCTTGACATTTCTGATAATGAATGTTCTAATTTGTAGACAAAGATAAAGAATTTAAAGAATTAAGTTTTACATAAGGGACTGAGGCCTTAGTTAAGTAACAAAAATAAGCTTTTCAATTCTCAATGATCCAGAAAATCACAAAGAAATGTTTGAAGATCTGTCTCTTTTCTGTTCCTTCTGGGTTCTCTAATTTCCCCATTTCATTCTACCAACTTATTAATTAACATCATGCTTTATCCCTTTCCTAGGCATATCACCTATATGCACTGGGTATATTTTTAGGATCTATGTTTGGTTTTAGATAGATTGAGGGAAGAGATCTGTAATTTTTGATCATTCCATATTTGAGTATAAAAATGTAATCTTATAGAGGAGAGCAGTTTCAGTAATTGATCTGGAAATGTGGAATACCTTTCCCAAAAATTTACTTGATAGCACCCTTCTATATGTGTTGGAGGACAGTAAAAGTGCATTTTTGTTTATTTGTTCCATGTGCACTAGTCATCATTTATTTCCATTTGCTTTTGCACTATAATATCCTACATGCTAATTAGCTTTGGGTTTTCCTTAAAATCACAGAATCTGACATGGTCTTGAAACTGATAAAAAAAAAGCACAGAGTGAGCCATATCAGTACTATCCAAGTTCAGAAGCACATGAGGAAGTGTGCACACACATGAAATTTCACACCTGGAATAAAGCTTTGTTGGTTTTAAAGGTGCCATTGGAACTTTGTTCCAGAGTTTCCAGTGTTTCTCTGCATTGCTGCAATTGTTTTGAATCTCTGACAAGAAAATTCCTGGGGTCCCAAGATCACTGCACAATCAGCCATGAGGTTTGGTTGGATAGAGTGAGGACAGAACTTCTTGCACTTACTCATTTTGTTTCCCTTGCCCTCCAAGGCTGTTCCTATTTGTGGGGCCAAGATTCTAGGAATGATCCTTCTAGAAGTCATCAGTACAAAGAAATGTGGGGAAAACAACACCTTCTGCAAAGATGTTGAAGGCTAGTGGGATACTACCCAGTATATGAAAAAAAAAACCATTCCTTTTAAGCTAAATACATGAACATATTTTATTGCAAAAACTGAACTTCATTTTTACAAATCACAACACTAATAAAGCTAAGAATGGTAATGAGATGACAGTATGGTGTTATTTGAATAGTTGATCTATGTCAGAATTATTATATATGCTAACATCTTTAATGAGCAGGAGGAGCCTGGCAGTCCAGCTATGAATGATCCACCATAGCTTCAAACATGCCCAGTAGCATTCACTATCCTTGTTTGTTCTTCCCTGCATATAAAATGTACTGATAGGTGGAAAACCCAATCCCAATGGACTTCAAGGCTGCCATCAGGTTTGGAAAGATGTTGCTCAGCACCAGAGAGCTCCTTTCTAAACCCACCACACTGTAAGACCTATGATGGGTTGTTCTAAACACATGCTATCTCACATTTCATGCTTCAGGTGCTTGCCAATAATCCTTACTTATCATGAGCAACACACCCTATCCCTGAAACCTTAGTTATGACCTAAATCAGTGGTGGTGAACCTATGGCATGGGTGCCAGAGGCGGCACTCGGAGCCCTCTCTGTGGGCACGCGCACTCCTCCCCATGCACGAGGCTCTGGAGTCATATCTCATTGAAGCTCCTCCTCTCCCCAACCTCAGTCTCCTTCCCCCAAAACTTCAGGTATTTCCCAACCCAAACCTGGCAACCCTAGCTGGGCCTCCTTCATAAAGACAACAGGGCATTCCAACCTTTTTGAGCTTGTGGGCACCTTTGGAATTCTGATGTGTGTGTGTGTGGGGGGGGGGTACAACCACAATGCACAACACACAGAGGAAAATTCTTTGCAGGTGTCTCTGCAGTTTTAGGGAGGGGGTTAGATGGGACCCACTAGGGCAGGTGTGGCCAAACTTGCTTAACATAAGAGCCACATAGAATAAATGTCAGATGTGTGAGAGTCACCAGACATGAACGCTAGATGTCTGAGAGAAGGAAGGAAGGAAAATAGGTGGGGAGGGAGAGAGAGAGGTGGAAACAAAGCAACTTGAACTTTAAATGCATTCTCCAAGCCACTGGCTGGCTTGGCTTGAAGAAGTGGTTTAAAGAGACAAATGCCTTCTCTGGTGGGGGCTTCAAGGGCCACACGATGTGTGTGAAAGAGCCACATGTGGCTCCTGAGCCACAGTTTGGCCACCCTTGCACTAGAGAGATGGGTATAAGGCAGCTTCATGTTTTCATGTGGCCAAGACCTCGTTGCGTTTCATATTTCAAAACTGTTGTGGTACGGTCCAAGCCGAAGGGAAGAAGAGAGCATGGGTGTGTGGGGATGGTGGGGGGGGGGGGAGATCAGGACCTTGAATCAAGCACTTTTTTTAAGGGATGTGGATTTATTATAGGAAATGTTGGATCCCACTAATCTGGCAGAAACAGCGGCCGGGATCGCTTCTGGTATAGGAGTAGAAAGGGAAGAACTGCAGGTTTCCTTGCTTTCAAATACAATGCTTCTGATAGCAGTATCTGAGCAGAGCTCTTTCAAGCTACAGGGACCATAAGGCAAATAGTTGATAAGCTGTTTTTGAACTGTTGCACTGCTGTTCTGGTTTTTCCAGAGCATCCCTGTTTGTCCAGCCGCTGCTTAAAGACTCCCAGTGAGGAGGTTGATTGCACTGTTGATCAACTCTTACTGTTAAAAAGCTTTTCCTATGCCAGTCCTCTCCTCTGCTGCCAGAAGGAACAACTCCCTGCCCTCCTCTAAGTGGCAGCCCTTCTAATACTTCAAAAGACCAATCATGTCTCCCCACAACTTCCTCTTCTCCAGACTGAATATCCCCAAGTCCCTTAGCCTTTCCTCATTGGGCTTGCTCTCCATGGTTACTTGGAAGTAATCTACAGTGAGCACTGTGGCACTGACCCTCTACACATGCACAGGATTGCAGTTGTAGTTTAAAGAAAAAAGAAGATATTGGATTTATATCCTGCTCTTCACTCTGAATCTCAGGGTCTCAGAACAGATCACAATCTCCTTTCTCTTCCTCCACCACAACAGAGACCCTGTGAGGTAAGTGGGGCTGAGAGAAGCTCTCCCAGAAGCTGCCTTTTCAAGGACAGCTCTTTGATAACTATGGCTGACCCAAGGCCATTCCAGCAGCTGAAAGTGGAGGAGTGGGGAATCAAACCTGGTTCTTCCAGATAAGAGACCATGCACTTAACCTCTTCACCATGCACTTAACCTCTACACCCTCCTTTCTCACATCAGACTTTCTAGTTAATACAATTCAAACTATCCTTGAAGTTTCCAAGGGTAGCCATGCTGGTCCATAGTAGAACAACTAAATTCGAGCCCAGGAGCACCTTAGAAACCAACAAATTTGGGGGAGGGGCACAAGCTTTCCAGCATTAGAGCTCCCTCAATTAGGTGAAAGGAGCTTTGACTCTCAAAAATCTTGTTCTCTAAGGTGCTGCTGGACTCAGATTTAGTCATATAAATCAGTGGACCCCTTCCATCAACTTAATTTATTAACTAACATCATATATCCCCTGCCTTTCTTCAGTCCCCACAAGGACACTGAAGTGGTTTGACACACTCTCCCCTTCTCTTTTATCCTTACAATGAACCTATGAGGCAGGTTAACTCAGAGTATATTACTGGTCCAAGGTTTCCCAGCAAGCTGCCAGGGCAGAGTGGGCATATGAATCAGGACCTCCCAGATCTGATTTGGACACCCTAACCACCAGCTCCTACTAAACACACATAAAGCAGGTAAAAAAGGCTCTTTCACAGCCAATCAGGAAAAACTCCAGATTTCCTGCATGGCCCCACAAAGATGGTTGGGTCAGCAGCAGGTGGAAGAAGCTTGCCTATAATGAGCAAGGAACACTGATCTATCCCCAAAACTTTACATTTCCATTGTCTGATTTTGTTTTAGCTCCTCAATTTTGCCTTATGCCCCATTTGATAAAGAATGGGCTGAGGCAAACAGATCCACAGCTATAATGCTATGAGTGCCTCCTTTGATGAAAACATGATTTCACACTAGAGCTTTAATCCTGGTTTAACTCTGTCCCTAAACTGACTTGCTACGCTAGAATAATAGAATTCTCTAATAGAATTAGAGAAACCAACTTTCTGACTCTATGATTCTATTGTTTTAGTGTAGAAGGTCAGTTTGGTATCAAATCAGGGTCCTTCAATTAAAGCATGAATTCCTCAGGAGCTTTCAAAAGGAAGTAGCCTAGTTGTCATGAGAGCTCTGGGGCACAGGAATCAAAGTTCTTTTTTGTGTGGTCCTCCAAAAACTCCTCATATCCTTGCAGTGAGAAATGTCCCATGTTTCCAGAGCAATAGTCTAACCTCTCTGAATCTCCCTTACAATCACTTCACTGGAAAACATATTCAAGAATTCAGGAAGGGCTATCTGTCAATCTCACCATCATCTGCTAGTATACAAGCTAGTCTTATAAATCAGTTGGTTGCAACTGGACCAATCTCCGTTTCATTTTACATCATGGAGATACCTTATAGGCTTATACCATCTAGATGCTTTTATTTATTTATTTATTACATTTCTGAATGTGGGTTACAAGGATGATTCAAAACAATAAACCTATGGACAGTAAAACTTAATATATACTAAAAAAGCAATTTCTATAACCTAGCCCACAAACTGATTTATTAATTTTCCCATTTATACATAACAAAGCCCACCTAAAGACATTTATCTTGCAGATGTTTATACCTTTGGTATAGAGGTAGCTGGCAACAGTTTCTGCTTCCATTTTTCTAGGAATGTGTATCTGAAGATCTCTGTATTTTTACTAGGTGTCGCACCCTGGGTGCCCCTCCCGGTCTCCTGGTGCAGCCGTCGTCCCTCTATCCTGGGTGGCCCCCCTCAGGTACTCTGAGGGTGTTCCCCGGAGGTCTCAGAAACAGGGATGGGAGCCAGGTTACTTCACCACAGGCCCCTGTTCCCTTTCTGGCTGTGCAGTGGCTCCTGTCTCTCTCTCTCTCTGGAGGCAGCCTCAATAAGCACCGGCCAGCTTCCTCCCCGACCTCCTGCCTCCCTCCCTTTTATCCTCCCGTCCCAGTCCTTCCCCCCTCCTGGGTTCCACCCCTCCCTGGCCCCACCCCCCCTTCAAAGCCCGAGATGCCCGGGAGAGGCATGCCGGGGCTGGGCTGCCTGGGTGTGCCTCAGGCGTCCTGGGCCTCTGCAGCGTGCTGGGGTGCGACGTCTCTTGCTGCCACAGGTCAGCTGGTTCTCCTCCTCTTTGCCCAGCGCTGGGCTCGGCTTCTCCCTCCTGCTCCCTGATGTCTCGCTCTGGCCACGCTCCTTGGACCCGGAGACAAGCACTTTGGTTGTGGGGCGTTGCTTGGGCTGCCGCTGGGGCTCCGTCGGTCCAGGTGAGTGACGGGGCTGCTGCGGGGGCTTGGGGAGGTGTGGGAAGCTCTTGGGGCAGTGACCGGGGTGGAACAGCTGGTGAGCGTAGGGGGGGCCCTCGCGCAGTCCTCGCCCAGGCCGGGTGGGACACACCCCCTCCCGTGTCCCTTGCTTCTCGGCCTCCTCTTTGAAGATCCGGGAGAGGTAGTCGGCCATGTGGTGGTCTGCCCCAGCTTGATGGTAGGCACTGTGAAGGAAAAGGGGAGAAGAGACATATACTAGCGGAGGACCCGGTCGTTGGAATCCTTCATCCTCGACATTCACAGCAGGGGGGCATGGTCCACCACCAACAGGAATGGGTTGTTGGTGAGGTAGAACTTCAACGCCCCGAAGGCCCACTTGACCGCCAGGGCCTCCTTCTCCACCGTGGAGTATGCCCGCTCGGCGGGCAGGAGCTTGCGGCTGATGAACAACACCGGGCGTTCATCCCCGGGGCTCCCCTGGAGCAGGGCCCCCCTGATCCCGGTCCCCGAAGCATCAGTTTGCAACACAAAGGGCTGGGAGAAGTCTGGGTTGTGCAGCACAGGGTCACGGGAGAGGCTGGTGCGTAGCATCCTGGTGCGTAGCGTCCTGGGCCGGTCCCCACTGGAGGATGTTCGGGCACGTATTCCGCAGGCTGTTCGTTAACGGGGTGGCCACCGCCGCGAATTTGGGGATGAATTTACTGTAGTAGCCCGTGAACCCCAAGAAGCGCCGTAACTGCTTCTTGGTACACGGGCGGGGCTGTTGTTCCAAGGTGATGACCTTCTCCATCAGGGGTTGGAGCTGGCCCTTCCCCACTAGGAATCCCAAATATTTTAACTCCTAGAAGCCAAGGCGGCTCTTCCGCGGGTTGGCATGGAGTCCGGTGGCATGCAGGGCTTGGAACACGCGGTGTAGGTGGAGCAGGTGGGTCTCCCAGGTGGGGCTATATACCACGATGTCATCAATGTAGGCTCGAGCGAAACCCTTGCTCTGGGCCAGGGCCTTGTCCACCAGCCGCTGGAACGTGGCCACAGCCCCTTTCAAGCCAAAGGGCATGCGTTTGAATTGGAATAAACCTTGGGGGGTGGCAAAGGTGGTCTTTTCCCTGTCGCCCGGGTGCATGGGTACCTGCCAATAGCCCTTGGTAAGGTCCAAGGCAGAGAGGTACCGGGCCTCCCCCAGCTGGTCAATCAGGATATCCACCCGGGGCATCGGGTAGGCATCGAATTTGGCCAGTTTGTTCACCTTCCGATAGTCCACACAGAAGCACATGTTGCCATCGGGCTTTGGCATCAGGACCAACGGACTGCGCCACTCGCTCTGCGATGGTTCGATGACATCAAGGCACAACATCTCCTCCACCTCCTGGGCGATGACGTCCCAGCGCTTCTGTGGTACGGGTCTCCAACGGGCTCGTGCCACCTGACCTGGGGGGGGGTTACTACCCAATGCTTGACCAGGGTAGTTAAGCCCGGCTGATCGGAGAACACTGTCGGGCACTCGGCCAGGACCTCTTGCAGGGCCTGCCGTTGGCCGGCTGTGAGTGCGGCGTCCAACACCGGGGCCCCCCCGGGACCCTCCGTGATTGTTTAGGGCAGGGTTCCATCCTGGAGCTCGCTCGGGTCGTCGGCCAAGAGCCCCTGCTCAGTCCCCGCCTCCCGCTGCACCCACGCCTTTAGGTTGTTCACATGGATGGTCTTCCTTTGGTGGGCACGGGGACCACATTGTACTTCGTATGTCAGGGGACCTAGGACTCGGGTGACTTGGAAGGGTCCCTGCCACGGGTTCCCCTGGTTCTGGCCCATCACTCCCCTGTGTACCAGGACGTCGTCTCCCACCTGGAACCCACGGGCCTTAGCGCCGCCCTTGTCGTAATGTCTCTTCTGGGCCTCCTGGGCCTGTGCGAGGTTCCCCCGGGCCTCCTGCCTCACGTCTGACATACTCCTCCGGGGTCACCTCTGACCCTCCCCTGCCTTGTACCCACTGTTCTCCAAGCAGGCCTAGGATCCCCCGGCATTGCCTCCCATACAGCAGCTCGAACAGGGAATACCCCAGGGACGCTTGGGGCGTCTCTCAGATGGCGAAGACCAGTGGGTCCACATAGAGATCCCAGGCTGTGGGGTGGTCATACGCTGTTTTCCTCAGCATGGCCTTCAAGGTCTGGTTCATCCGCTCCACCAGCCCGTTAGTTTGGGGGTGGTGGACGGAGGTGAATAGCTGCTTGATGTGCAGTGTCTGGCACACCTGTCGCATTAGGCTCGCTGTGAAGGGCGTGCCTCAGTCTGTGAGTATCTCTCGAGGCAGCCCTACATGCGCTAAGTAGTGCATCAGGGTCCTGGCCACGCCAGCACTCTTCATGGTGGGCAGAGGGATAGCCTCCGGATAACGGGCCCCCCGGGGGATGTGGGTTAGGGGCCCCACAAAGTCCATGGCCACCCACTCGAATGGGATCCCCACTACCGGCAAGGGGGCAAGCGGGGCTTGCGGCTCTGCTCTAGACTTTAGGCGTTGGCAGATGTCGCAGGAACGACAGTAGGCCTGGACCTCCCGAGCCACGGAAGGCCAGAAGAAGTTGGCTAACACCCAAGTCAGAGTACTCTTCACCCCCTGGTGGCCCGCCCATTGGTGGTCGTGGGCGCCCTTCAGGACTTCTGGCCTGTACCGGTGGGGGACCAACAGCTGTTTCCCGGGGCCCAACCACCCTTTTACCTCTCTGAACCAAACGCCTTTGTGGAGAAACGCCATTTTAGTCAATGTTGGAGCTTCATTGGGAGGGAAAACATGAAACTGCGAAGCAGGCTTGGGCCTAGCCTTCCCCTCACTCCCCCCTCCCTTCCAGAGCCAAACCAACAACGCTAGGGGGAAAGTCTCCTAGAGAGACAGGAAGTTCTTTTGTTATCTGCATGTGAGTTAGGAGGAAGAGTTTTGAGTTCTCAGCTGCAGCTCGAAGGAAGAGGTTGCCAGTGTGGGGGCTCCTGCCTGTGCATGCGGCCTAGTCAGGAAAATGAGGCCTCCAGGCAGTCAGACCAAGTAAGTCATCCAAAAAGGCAGGGTGTGTTTAGACCGGGGACAGGAGGACGCGTTTAAAACCACATTTTGTTTGTCATGCTGTTTGCTGTACGGGTGCTGTGCTGTGCTAACCTTTTAAATGCAACTGTTTTTGTTTTGTTCTTCTTTTCTTTTCTTTTTCTCTTTTAAATAAATATATTTTTACTGTTTGAATGCTGGCAGTCAATCTCTGTACCACATAGATCCCCAACCGCTCTAGACCACGCTGTGTTGAGAAGGGGGCCCCGGGGAAGGGGGAAGGCATGCAGTTGGATGAGGTGCCAATTCTCCAGGGGTGCCCCAAAGAAGTGCTGAGGTCTCTGTGAAACCCAAGTGCAGGGTGGCAGAGGACCTTGAGGCCTAGCCTCATAGCTGGAGAGGGGGATTGGGAGTCCTGTTCCTCTCAATCTGAACCCCTAGACTGAGCAGGTGGTGGCAGCGAGCCCAAGGGGCAGGAGGAGAAATAGCTCCCTCCAGGAGTTGGCGACTCAATAGGGAGCTGACAGGACCGGGTCTGAAGGCAGAATCGGGCCGGTTCCGTCACAGCCTTCTTCCCTGATGATCCGAGGCAGGCGCCGGCTCCAGTGTTCATCTACGACCACACCGTCCTGGACTGCTTCGTGCCGCTGCAATGCCTCCAACTCCTCGTCCTCGGCCTGAGCTTTCATGATCTGCGGGTCCGCCAGCCACATCTCTCGGCTGCCCATCGTGGGACGTTCTTCGGGGTCAGTATCCTCCATCTCCACAGCGGGAGCTGCAGTGTCATAGCTGGCCCCAGCGGGCTGGCCCGGCTGGCCGGGGTTTGCTGCCTCTACGACGTCCCCAAAACATGGGGTATCCCGCTTGAGCAGTACTGGGTAGGGCAGGCGGGTCACCTTGGCGACCGGTACGCTCCAGTAGCGGCCCAAGTATTTCAGCGGGATGGACACCACTGGGCTCCTTTCGACATGCCCATGGACGCACTTGATGGCGGCGGTGCGGATGTGTCGCTTATATGTAAATAGTCTTGACAGTTTTCTAGCACATGCTGGGAAAGTGAAACTGATCTGCCAGGCTAGATCATCTAAATGACAGGAGGTGGCTGGGTGCCAGGTTGCATCAGCCCAGAGTACAGTCAGCATGAGTCAGCAGGAAGCTGATTGGTTACCTGATGTATAAATGTACAAAGACACTTTGCTATGTGTGGGTTATGGATGTTGGAGAGCAGCAGAGCATTCTGTCAGATTGGAGAGTGAGAGGTGTAAATAAATTGTATATAGTGGTTTTAACACTACTGTGTGCAACCTTCATTCTTCGCGTCGCTAAAGACCACCCTCTTAAGCTCGGGCGCATCAACAGGATGACGGGCAGCGGAGCGGTCACCAGGTGGGCCTGTACCATAGACAGCGAGCTGCCATTGTCGACCATGGCCTGCAGCTGCCACCCTCCCAAGGACACCGGAATTGTCTGGGGGGGGGAGCTTCCACCTCGGCAGTTTGCCAGGACTCTTCCCAGCCCGCGTCGCATTCCATCAGGGGGCACTCTTGCTTGAGATGTCCCCACTGGCCGCAGGTAAAGCAGGTCCCTATGTCCCCCGGCGGGCCTCCGGCGGCGGGCGTCCCTCCTTCTCCCCTTCACGGCCTCTGGGGCGTAGACTCGGTCCGGGTAACGCTGGGCGTCCTCCGGGTCCCCACCATCCAGGCATGGCACGGGCTGGCGGCAGTCGTGCTCGGCCTCCATGGTCCCCCGTTCCAAGCGCCTTTCCCAGTGTCGCTCCCAAGCGCCTTTCCCAGTGTCGCTCCGCAGGGCTGGGGAATGCCCTTCCCTGGCTTAGCGCCCTCCATGTGTGGGGGGGGGGAGGCCGCGATGGTCGGTAGCCTGCAAGTTTTCCCACAGCTCCTGGACCTCACTGAGGCGGGTCAGCTTCCAGCAGGCCACCCAATGGCGGGTACGGAGCGGCAACACCTGTAGCAGCTGTTCCACTACCACCAGCTCCACAATGCGCAGCCCATCGTTGGTGGTGGGGTTAAGCCAGCGGGTGGCGGCATCTTTGAGGGTCTCTATTGCCGAGCGCGGTCGGACCTCCACTGTTGGTAGCCAGGAATGAAGCTTCTGGCAGTGGGCCTCGGGCGTGATCTCCAGGCGGTCTAAGATGGCTGCCTTGAGTGCTGTATAGTCCACGGCCTGGGCCCATTCCAGGGCTTTCATGGCAGCTTGGGCTTCCCCTGTCAAGTAGGGTCCCAGAATAAAGGCCCACTGTTCTCTGGGCCAACGAGCGGCCTCGGTCACCTGCTCAAAGGCCTCCAGGTAGGCCTCGACATCGTCCTCTGCTCCCAGCTTCGTCAGAGGGGGCCAGGGGCTCCGTCCAGTGCCAAATGGTGTTGGCCCCGTCGGCTTGGGGTGGGCCAGGATCGCTTGGTGGAGGTCCCGCACAAGGAGCCACCGTCTGCTGTTGGGTGACCTCCCGTAGAAGCTGCGCCTTGTGGTATGCGACCCACTGCCCAAATTGGGCCAAATCCATGGGGGCGGGGTTGGTGTCCATGGCAGACATCAGCTCCACTTCTATCACAGAGTCCTCACTTGCTTCGTCAGTCGACGAGTCGCTGGACTCCGGCTCGATGGGTGGGGTCGCCGTTCAACCCGAGTGCCACCTGGGCGGGGCTGGGATGTGGGGGCATGGCTGTCCTAGGCTTGGGGTGGTGCCCACATCCTCCACCACATTGTCGCACCCCAGGCGCCCCTCCCGGTCTCCCTGTACAGCCGTCGTCCCTCTATCCCGGGCAGCCCCCCTCGGTTACTCTGAGGGTGTTCCCTGGAGGTCTCAGAAACAGGGGTGGGAGCCAGGTTACTTCACCACAGGCCCCCGTTCCCCTTCTGGCTGTGCAGTGGCTCCTCTCTCTCTCTGGAGGCAGCCTCAATAAGCATCAGCCAGCCTCCTCCCTGACCTCCTGCCTCCCTCCCCTTTATCCTCCCATCCCAGTCCTTCCCCCCTCCTGGGTTCCACCCCTCCCTGGCCCCACCCCCCTTTCAAAGCCCCGGATGCCCGGGAAAGGCGTGCCGGGGCTGGGCTGCCTGGGCGTGCCTCGGGCATCCTGGGCCTCTGCAGCATGCTGGGGTGCGGCGTCTCTCGCCACCGCAGGACAGGCGGCTCTCCTCCTCTTTGCCCGGCGCTGGGCTCGGCTTCTCCCTCCTGCTCCCTGACGTCTCACTCTGGCCATGCCCTTCGGACCCAGAGACGAGCACGTTGGCTGTGGGGCATTGCTTGGGCCGCCGCTGGAGCTCCATCGGCCCAGGTGAGTGGCGGGGCCGCTGCAGGGGCTTGGGGAGGTGTGGGAAGCTCTCAGGGCAGCGACTGGGGGGGGACAGCTGGTGAGTGTAGGGGGGGCCCCCTTGCGCAGTCCTCGCCTGGGCCGGGTGGGACACTAGGTATGCTTGGTAAATACTAGTTACTTGCCAGCTAATCCATTACTGCAGCTTAACTCAGTAGTGAAAAGCATCCATAAGTGAAAAGAGGAATGGAAGAATAGTGTTGTTTTTTTCTCCTCATGCATGTACACCTGCATTATTTATGCTCCAATATGAAATGCTCTGACTGACTGAAAGCAGCCTGTCTTGTACTGGGACCTGTCTAATATTGAATATTTATGAACTATAATAATTCACAATCTCACAGTGGTGACAGCAAGAAGGTCTGCAAAGTTTCATAGTTTCATAATGTATTCCTACATTTATACATTTTAGAAATGTATTTGTAATGTTAATATGCAATATGATTTCTGTTGCAACCAGTTTGAACTCTCAAGAGTAAATACTGTAGAATAAACTCAGGAATTGCATGAAAGCACTGAGATGCTGGTCTCCTTCCTGCCACACTGGAGCAGGGTAGCTCAGAATCTCTGGAATTAGGAAGAAGTTAAGGCTGAATTTCCCCCCATCTTCGCACTCCCCTAGCCATACCTGTGGTCACTCCCAAAAGTGGGTATTGTAGGTTGGCAGAGCCACATGAAGAAAATGTCATATGCCGTAAAAGGCTACAATAAGGAACAGGGATTTAGTGAAATCATCCCACTCCTCAATGTGAATGGAAAGCCCATAGTGTAATTATTCTTTATGTTAGAGTTTTATTAAATTATGTGCTTGATCCAACCAGCTTGCCCCATGGTAGAAAAGGGAGATCTAGGTGTGTGCTTGTGTGTGCATGTGCAATGCAAAAGAACCACTTTAAGATATGTAATATCATATTTAACAATGCAAAATAACCACTTTAAGATATGTAATAAACATTGGTGTAAAGGTGGATTACAAAACTGGATGCCCAAAACTGAATGACAAAACTGAATGCTGATATTTTCAGGGCAGTCTTAAATAATTGCTTCTCAATGTAAGTATGTACCTGTACCTAGTTCCATTGAAGCTGGCTCTGCATGCTACTCATAAATGAGTACAGAAGAAAAAATTGGGCAAAAGGGTAGAGTTCAACAGGTATCTTAAAACATTGTAATTGATGTGGATTCACTTATATTACTATGCCTCCATATAACTGTGACAACCAAGTGATATTGTGATCAGTCTTCTATTTGACCTCCTTTTCAAGCAACCACATTATCCACAGAGATATGCATAAGAAATAACTCACCAACAGTGCAATATAATACAGTGTTATTTCAGACTAAGCCCATTGAAATCAAGGGTCTTGGACTGGTGTTTCTTTGAATTTTCATTTCAAAAGTGGAAGTGGGAAATGCCATGCTGTCAAATATGCTGAAAAGGCTCTTAACTTCCTCCTCAAGGCTTCTTTGACCTCCATGTTTCGTAGGCTATATATGAGGGGGTTGACCATGGGCGTCAACACTGTGTAGAAGAGGGAGAAGACTTTCTTTGCTTCCCTTAGGTTTTTAGATCTTGGTAGCAGATAGACAAGCATCAGTGTTCCATAATACAACACGACCACTGTGAGGTGAGAGGAGCAGGTGGAGAAAGCCTTTTGCCTCCCAGTGGTGGATGAAATCCTGAGGATAGAAACTATGATGGAAATGTAAGATGACAGGGTGAGGAGAAAAGGAGGCAGTGTGAACACACAAGTAAATATGAATGTTGACAGTTCAAATGAAGTAGTGTCACTACATGAGATACCTTATGTCAGGAATAACATCACAAAAATAGTGATCAATCTCATTAGGGCCACAGAAGGATAGCCATGATATTTTCAAAGTCAAGCTCGTGCTAACCAAAACTCCACTTATCCAAGATACAGCTGCTAATTGGAAACTCAACCTACTGTTCATTAGAACTGCATAATGAAGTGGTTTACATATTGCTAAATACCTGTCATAAGACATCATGGAGAGGAGGTAGCATTCAGTACCTCCCAGGCAAGCAAAGATGAAAAACTGCACAAAACAAGAGTTGAAAGATATAATTTTTTCCCCAGTCAACAGGCTTGACAACATCGTAGGCAAGACTGTGGAGCTACAGAAGGATTCCAAGAAGGACAGATTTCCCAGGAAGAAGTACATGGGGGTGTGAAGGTTTCGATCGGCCACAACTAACACAATAATGAGAAGATTACCAGCCATGGTTGCCATGTAGATAGCTAAGAATAGCAGGAAAAGAGGAATCTGCAGCTTTGGAAGATCTCCAAATCCCAAGAGTATGAATTCAGAAACAGTTGTCTGGTTTGGCCATATGTTCTCTGCCATGTGTCCATCTAGAGAAAATAAACTGATCTTGTAACAACTGTGGTAAAATTGGAGGTGCCTTATAGGCAGGAATCAGAGATAGCTATTGCCTAGTGTTATGAGAATGAAAATTACTTCTTTACCCAAAGTTCATTTCCATCAGCAAAGAATGTGCGGGTGTGTGTGGGGGGGAGTACTTCAGATTTTGTTCAGTTGCAAACAAGCATGAAGTTAAGGAGGAAATATTGACATTTTCTTCTCCTGCACAAAAAAGCACAATCCTGAATCTGTTATTGGATCTATTGCACAGCTCATTTCTGATCTCTGGGAGTTCCCAAAGATAACTGGGATATAGCCAGGGTTTTTTCCCCATGATCTTGCCCTGTTTTCTTTATTACCACAATCCCATATAGCTGATCCCACAATTGTCCTCATAGCCTTTGTGGGTGATCAAAGGGGATGCCTTTCCTTTTTCTGCAATAAAAAAGCTGACTGCATCCCATCACTTGCAAACTTTGCCCCACCCAACAACTTGAATAATTTTCTTCTTACCTTTTATTGCTGGATGAGGGAACACATTATTTTTTCTAAGTATGACAAAGTCTGCTGTTCAATAATACTTAGTTCTCTGTTCAGTATCTGTTTATATTCTTCACAAAGGAAGAAAATTTCCCTTGATGTTTGTTATAATTAATGTTGCAATGTGTGGAGAAGAGAGAGTAATATAGTACACATGTGCTTTTTCAAAGGGAATTTAAGCCACCATCTACCCAATTCCCATGGGCTTGCTGTGTTCTTTTATTGCCACAAAAATAATCAACAGAAATCATGCCACACTTTAAAGACATACACGTTTTTTATTCTAGCATGAGCTTTTGGGGACTAGAGTCCACTTCCACAAAAGTTTGCATTAGAATAAAAATGTGTGATTCTTTAAACTGCCTCAAGACTATTTTAATTTAGGCCAAACAATGTATATATATGCCAGGATAGGCTAATTCACTTCAATGGAGCTATTCTGAACTAACTGGTGATTGCAAAGTCTTAAAACCGTAGAGCATTTTGAGCTGGAGCCCTTGGATATCATTATATTTGGGACTGAGGAATGGAATAAGAGAATCCCCCTTGCATCTATGCCTTTATTCCATGTTAAGGTTTTCTCTTCATTCCATTCCTCTTGAACTATCTTTTAATAAGAAGAATTTCTAAAATTAATTTCAGAAATGAATTCTATACAATTTCCAGTTCCTTATTGTTTCTCACATTTTCTCATCAATATAATATACACTTCCACGATAATTTTTAAAAAAAATCTCATGCATGGAAATGAAACAGATGGTGCAAACTCTGAATTAATATCTGAAGACAATCTTTTTTAAAAATGTGCAAACCTCTTGAATCCAAATAAGTTTGTTGGTTGGAAACAAAAAATGATCTGTGTTTAGAGTTACTTATCAGCAGAGCTTTTTTGTAGAAAAAAACCAGCAGAAACTTATTTGCATATTAGGCCATACTTCCTGATGCCAAGTCAGCTAGAACTGCGTTTCTGTGTGTTCCTGCTTTTTTTTTTTTTAAAGCCCTGCTTATCAGTGTGGTACAGGTTGTTCCTTCCCGCTCCTGAAGGAACAGGTACACAGAGTGACAATAGTCCTAGTGTGAGGAAAAGCCCCCTACTTTTCATACATGTGAACATCATGATCACCAGCATGGTTGCCAGGGTGCCTGGAGATTTGACTCTCACACCTCTGCTCTAAGAAGTGGACTTTGCTTACAGTTTCTAAGGCTTATATGGCAGCTTTGCATTCTACATCTCTGAAGAGTGTTAGCCAGAACTACAGACCTGCTCCAGCTGCTTCTTGTGTGCCCAGTCTTGGCCACTGCAGTAGAAGAAGCCAGGCCACCATGTTTCCAGCCTGCCTCCATGGACCTAGAGCTAACAACAGCAGAATCCATCTTGCTTTCCTGACCCAAGCATACCCTGCCAGGCTGAACTCATTCCTTCTTAGTGGGAAAGTCACACGTACACACCCTGAGCCTGCAAGCAACCCATCTGTTTTATGAATGGATTAATAGCTCAACTGTTGATCCTAATTGCTCAGCAATACCAGAACAATTACTCTTGCCCAGCAGAGGATGAGATAAGAGGAAGGACATCTCCTGTCTTCATCAAGTCTTTTGTCTAACTTGGGTGGTACCTAGGCCAGCATTTGATTCCCTATTGTCACCTTCCCAGCTAATCCCATTTAATCTTAAGTATCCAGCCATTTCCATTCTCACCCTAGTCTAATACCTTGGAGCCGCCCCAGGCAGCATTGCAGCTTGGAAATTTCCAGCTTCACCAGACTAAGGTGAAGTTCATTGGTCAAAACTGGCATCCAATTAGGTGTCAGCAAGGGATGTCCAGCCTTCTTGGTCATCGCAGAACCTCCCATCTCTCCTCCCTTGGACCTCCCAGTCCCTAAGGGTCTGAGGAAGCCTATTTAACCTCTGACCCAACTCCACTCATGTGTGCTTCTATTCAGCAACCCACCTTCCGCTGTCTAGATCCATCCCCAATTCTAGCCACAGTTTTGGGTCCATTTCCCCTGTCCTCTCATGTCGCCATTGGAACCTTCCTGGAAGAACTACGATGGTAAATATCGCCCTGTATGTCTACCCTGATATGTGTCCCTATCAATCTATCTATTTTTCCTAGACCTGTATGAATGTGTGAATGTTTTGTATTTTACCTTGTGTGAAAGAACTATTATATTAAATAAATTACAATTGGTTTTATTAAATTAGAGTCCTTTTATTGAGCATTGACTCTCTGAATGGTTGAGCCTGGTATACACAGATAACAAAGATTCCTATTGGGCTAGCTGTCTCTCAGTCTAATTCCCCAAGTTATTTTGAGAGCAGTTTCCCTAACACTAGCCTCAGCTGGGCTACTTTGACAGAAAGTTTGTCAAGTTGTCCAGGAGTTAGCATGCCATAATATATTGCTCTACTACAGAAGTCATTCTTGAGAATGGCAAATTTGATTGGAAAATTTGATTGGAAAAACTGGCTGAATCCAACTGTGTGTAATTCCATTGTTCAGTCATCTACACATGTTGTCAATTTGTTTCCATGACAAACTCAAAAGGCACATTTTAGACCTAATAAAATCAGTGGATCTGAGAGACCACCTCCCTTATAAGCCTAGCCAAGTTTAACTACTTATGTCATGATCCCCCTGCAAATATTAACATAAGTGAGACTAGCAGGTATGCAAGTGAAAACCTTTTCAGCTGCAGCAGGTAGCCTGTGGAGTTCTTTGCCTCATGATGAACAAAGGAACTATTTTTTTTTCCTGTAGGTTGTCTGATGTTTATTCCTTCTGATTTAATCATTGTAAACCTTGTGAACGTGGTTTTGTTGGAATTTATTTTTTGTTTTTTAAAAAAACCTCTAATTGCTGTTTTCACAAATGTTTCTGCGCTTGGGTTCATTTATACTGCAATTATTTTATTTTGCTTGTTTAATTTCTAGTTGCAGAAAAACCTTGAAAACTAGTTTACCGTATAATCCTAAACAGAGTTACATCCATCTATATCCATTCAAGGACTCACAGACATTCCCAATGGCAGTTAGGAGTTGAAATGTTGGCTTGCAAAATACAAGGTGAAATATACTAGAGTAACTATACTATACTATTTATTAGAGTAACACTAACTATACTGTTAGTGTTCTCTGTGAATTGGATCCAATGACTACCTTCCTTTCAGAAAGGAATTTTCCTCCAGCAGAAGAAGCATTTCTCTGAAGGAAGGAGACTCCTTCCTTTCAGAGGAAGTCTGAATCACAGAGAACCTATGTGATTCAACCCTATCTGAAAGTTGATGTGAGAGAATGAAAGTAGCAAGATTATTTTAGCTAAAAGTGATTTTTAATTACACAGCATTTTAATGTGAATTTAAGACAAAGTTGCATGCAAAAGGTAACATTACAAATCATCGTAACAATAGTTGGGATGTTATGAATTACTGTAAATACAATACAACTTTTTTTTTCTATAGAAATAACCATAAAAGTACTAAATTCCAAGATACACAAAACATAACTTAGTATCAAACAATGCCAACAGAACTTTCTGCCAGTAGTAGTTTCCTTGTAAAAAGTCTTTGTAAAATGTTCCACGTAAGAAGTTCCACTTCACTGATGGGAAAACCCTAATGCTGACACTGATAATAGGTAAGTAGAGTCAATCAACAAAACTCATGGAAGTTGACTAAGAGCTTTTCTAAACATTTCTACAGGTTTTAGACTTTAAAGGGTTTGTTTTTCCAGTTCTCAGAATTCAGTTTGGCACAGAATATTCATAGCCTGGTCTATTCCAGAGACTATTCCATCATCTTCCCTATATCTTTCATAAACTTGTCAGAAAACTATCTTCCCAGGGGGCAGTTTTAGAATCTACTATTAACCATGTAATCCTAAACAGAATCATAACCTTCTAAACCCATTTACTTCAGTTGTTTAAGATGGGTTTTATCCTTCTTATTGCACAGTCAGAGAAGTATTCTAATTTGATGACATGGGATATTATCAACCAGCAAAGGGGCTTTCAATTTTTTATTGCCTTCTATTAAGAATCTTAACTATATTACTTAAAAACCATACCAAAATACCATCCCAAATCTAAAGGGATGAAAAATCAGTTTATATGATCAGTTTATATAATGTGTATGAGACTGCATCAATTCAAGATCAATCCATCAATTCAACATCAATTCAAGACACAGATGAAGACTTGGTTCACTGTTATTCTTGAATGTTTTCTACAAATACATTTCTGTCATGATTTTAGATCACAATGAATATTTCTATTTTTATGTGTTTGATGCAAAAAGTTTTATGTGATTCGATTGTACAAGCTGGTCACTGACTGTAACAATAAACTTGACACTATGTGTTTACCGACAAAGAGTTTTGAAGGAAGACAGAGGGGGACTGAAATGAGGAGGTGCCCCCCAATATAGTAAAGTGTATGGATCTTGCATATGTTCTTGTCAGGCTCAAATTGTCCCACTAACCACTACCAACAGTGACTAACGTGGAAGTCAAGCATCAGAAAAACAAAACAGATACCAGTTTTTCAGCTTGATCTTCCTTGACTCCCATTCTCACCGCAGTTCCTATCCTGCACAGATTTTGTGCATATAGGACCCACAATTCCCATCACTTGACATCATTAATCCCTCTGTTACAATTTGACAAGCCAGCAGGATCCAATTCATGAAGTAGGCCATAAGTAGTGTACTAATTTAATGTGGATAGCCCCCTTTCAGTTTCAAAAAGCTAACTCTTTGAATGCTCACAAAGAACAGTAATTTCCTGAAAAATTTGCTTCCAGCTATCTTTACTTCTTTGTTTCTCAAGCTATATATTAGTGGGTTAAGCATTGGAGTCAGGATAGAATAGGAAATAGAAAAGGTTTTCTTGATATGTCTTAAGTTCCTGGACCTTGGCAGCAGATAGACAAGCATCAAAGTTCCATAATACAAGGTAACAACAGAAAGATGAGAAGAACAAGTGGAGAAGGCCTTTTGTCTTCCAGTGGTGGAGGGAATTCTGAGGATAGCAACTATGATGAAACCATAAGATGATATGGTGAGGACAAAGGGAGGGAGAGTGAAAATACAAGCAAATACAAAGGATGTGAGTTCAACTAAATACGTGTCACTGCATGAGATATATCTTATGTCAGGAACAACATCACAAAAAAAGTGATCAATTTCATTAGGACCACAGAATGATAGCCGTGATATATTCAAAGTCAAGCTTGTGCTGACCAAAATTCCACTGACCCAAGACACAATTGCTAGCTGGAAGCTCAACCTCCCATTCATAAGAGTAGCATAATGGAGTGGTTTACATATTGCCAAATACCTGTCAAATGACATCATGGAGAGGAGGTAGCATTCAGTACCTCCAAGACAAGCATAGATGAAAAATTGTATGAGGCAGGCTTTGACAGATATACTCCTTTCCCCTGTCAAGAGACTTGACAACATCTTAGGCACAATGGTGGAGCTGCAGCAGATTTCTATGAAAGAGAGATTTCCCAAGAAGAAGTACATAGGGGTGTGGAGGTGTTTATCAGTCACAACTAGCACAACAATTAGGAGATTTCCAGTCATAGTTATCAGGTAGATCATAAAGAACAACAGGAACAGAAGAACTTGAAAATTTGGGAGATCTCCAAATCCCAGAAGTATGAATTTAGAAACAGCTGATTTATTCTGCCACATTTTCTTTGCAATATATGGCACCTAGAAAAAGTTAAAAAAATACAAACTCTCAACAAAATAATTCATGATGTCATATTTTGAAGCAAAGCATAAAGACCCCCATGTGTAATGATTTATCCAAAATTTTCTTGGCCACATGGAGCCATTATGATAAACAATATGATAAATTGTGGGTCATGATTGTAGTTGCAGCAAGACCCAGTTAGAGGTGACACTAAAATGGAGGCAGTCCAATCACTCAGGATCTGTTACTTGGCACCAAACCATAATTTCAGTCTAGGATATGTTACTTTAGCTTGTTAATCCCTTTTTGAACTAATTGGATTTTTCCAGTTTTGGACTAATTGGATTTGATGACTGAATTTGTTCAGAATTCGGTGCAATTGAATATTGTTGAATTTTGTTGACTATTGTATCAACAATTGTGGCTAATGACAATGGATTAAAGGATAGCAAATCTCACACGGTCTGTAAAGATTTTCCCCCCTCCCTTTTGAACACAGAAACACAGGAAGCCACTTTATATTGAATACAGTTGGTACTATTGTCTAAGGCTGTCAGTGGTTCTCCATAGTCTCAGGCAGAGATCTTTTTCATGCTTGAAAGCTGACAGTAGAAGACATAGGACAACCCTATCATCATCAAGCTGCATTCCAAAGTGACAGGTGCCCCGCCCACCCACCCCCCAGCCCCCACACCCACCAATGAATGCTGGATGTTTCCTATGGGAACTGAGGCAACTGTCCTGATGGGGCTCCTGACTTCCTGATCCCCCCGCAAATGAATGTCAGATGTTTCCTGTGGGAAAAAACATCTATGGGGTCTGTATGTATATATATAGCTGTATGTATATATATATATATATACACATAAGTGTGTATGTGTATATATATATATATAGCTTCTGTGGATCTCTACCATATTGGGCTACCTTAAATAAGGCTCTTAATTTCTTTTCCCAAGAAGAGCAGTCCTGGTCAAACCATTTGGACATATTAGGACTACCTAATTTCCCCACTTCAGTTTTTGAGCTGCAAAGATGAAAATGTTTCTTGTGAGGTCATGAAAAGGATAAAGTGGTCTTTATCTCAAGAAAGAGATTTCATTGCTCTTTTTAAGTCTGGGAGGTTTAAAAAAATTAGGAATGGCAGTTACAAATTCAAATACAGTTGCTGAAGCCCTATCTGAACATGCTTTGCTGATTAATCTTTGCAGCTCGAAAGCTGAAGTGGTGAAATTAGGTAGTCCTAATTCTGTGTATAATATATTAATTCTGTGTCCTAATATATTATAAAACAACATAACCCTTTTTTTGTAACCTTCCGCTGATGCACTTTCCAGCCTCTGTAAGACCATTGACCTGTGGACCTGACCTTTTAGAACACCTTGGAAGCCAAAATGCTATTTGTTTTATAGCAATAATATAAACTGAAAACCTCTAGTTTGTGTGTTTTTTTAAAAGCCGTGTTCCGAAGCTCCTTGGAAGAAATCACTTTCCCAGACATGGGCCTGTGAGACCTCTTGTTTTGACAGGCAGAGCTAGATTCCCCAGGCTGGAGACAGCCAACCTGTCAATAATCATTTTTTGTGAAATTCTCACTTTTAATCTTAACTTTTATCCCGGCTCTACAGTTTATAACAATTGTGCCTTACAATAATGCTGAGAATCTGCTTGTTAAAGTGTAAATTATTTATATAATGACCTTTCTCTCAGAGTCCTTTTGCAAAGAGGGGTGGAATATAAAGCCAAAGTAAGTTAATAAATAAAACAAAATTACCCTATATAGCAGGGTTTCTTAGCAGAGTGGGGGTCTCAAATTAGGGTCTCTCAAATCCCTGTCTAACACTTTAATAGTTATGGCATGCTGACTCTGGAAATGTATTGCATGAGAACCTAATCTCCACACTTCTCTCTGCTTATCTTGACCCCTGTCTTAGCTGTGGCAGCTTTAAAAACAACCATACTTTTGGTAAGATTTTTGCTGATGGGAGTCTAATACCCTGTGTTAGTGGCACCCATTGAACTGTTTATACACAGACTATATTATAAAACAACATGACCCTTTTTCTGTAACCTTCCACTAATGCACTTTCCAGCCTCTGTAAGACCGCTGACCTCTGGACCTGACCTTTTAGAACACCTTGGAAGCCAAAATACTATTTGTTTTATAGCAATAATATAAACTGAATAATATAAACTGAAAAGCTCTACCTTGATTGTTTTTTAAATGGTGGGTGGGAGTAAGGCATTGCAGAAATCTTTTCCCCAGACATGTGGCTGGGAGAACTGTTTTTGCAAGGAGGTGGGTGAGTTTAGGCTTTTGCATCAAGATGTTTGCTTTTAAATAGGAAAAGCTATGCATTGAAAAATCACAGGCCAAAAGAACTGGAAATTTTAAAAATGTTCTTTGCATTGAAATGTACAAAGAAGCTAAAAAAGCAGAAATAAGCCATGATGTAAAAAAAAGGGGTGGGAACCTTAAGCATAAAAAGGAGTTTTGCTATGCTCTTTTCCTGCACATCTAAAATTTCTTTGTTAGGTGATTCATATTGTGCCTATCAGACCATTGCTATTAAGCTTTTCTTCTGAAAAAATATGCATTTAAAACCAGAGGCTTGGGCAGCCCAAAGAATTGAAATTTTTTTTAAAATGTTATTTGCATTGAAGTATGAAGGGAAACAAACCAGACACATCTCTGCACATCTAAAATGCTGTTAGGTGTTTTACATTTGTGACTGCCAGCACACTGGCAGAACTAGTCCTTTTTCTCAGAAAAGAGGGCAAAATAGTGGACGAGTGTGTGTGTGAGGAGGGAAGCAAAGGAAATCTGTATTGCTGAAAAGGGGAACGTAAATATTTTTTTAACCTTCCGTCTGCGAAGGACAAAAAAAATAGTAAATTTGAAACTTAGAATCTCCTGTTTGGAGATTGGTAACATTGCTGTGAGTACCGGCAAAGAACAAAAGGATGCTTTCTTAATCCTCTGAGAACAGGCACTGAAGATGCTAGAAAATGTTAGGATTTAATGTGGAAAAGGGCATAAGAAATGGTGGATGCTTACAATTAATGGGGCAGAGATATTAGAATGGGGGGCAGAAGTAGTCTTTCTTGAAGTTGAACAACTCTTTCCCCCCTGTAAAACATAGACTGGATTAGGAGACCACAGTAAATATATATATATATATATATATATATATATATATACACACACACACACACACACTTTTCCCTGTAAAACATAGCTTTCCCCCAAAGCACCACTTTTGTACATGCACAAATGCCCTGCATTAGGGATGCCAAGCTCCAGGTGGAGATCTCCATTCCCCAATGGAGGCTGTTGTCCTCAGACCCCATAGATGTTTTTTCCCACAGGAAATATCTGGCATTCATTTGCGGGGGCATCAGGAAGTCTGGAACCCCATCAGGACAGTTGCCTCAGTTCCCATAGGAAACATCCAGCATTCATTGGTGGGTGTGAGGGCTGGGGGGGGGGGGCACCTGTCACTTTGGAATGCGGCTTGATGATGATAGGGGTGTCCTATGTCTTCTGACAATACTGTTTATTGAACATGGGATCTTCTGTATGCCAAACAGATGTTCTACCATGAGCCATGGCCTATCTACAAATTTAATCCAAACATTTTCAAAATACTGAATCCCTGGAGTTCATCTTACCAGTTTTTCAACTTGATAATAAATATTGATTTGTCAACTGCACAATGAAATAATGAGATCATGTTAGGAAAAGAAGATCGTCACAAACACCTTTGACAGTACACATAAGTGTTGATGTTTCTTTTCTTTGTTGAAGTTCATCTGTAAATGAAACATGTTCATCAACTGCAGTTCCATCCTTCAACACTAAAGACCCTTGAGCCACTAAAGTCTGGGATGAGCCATAAGACTTGAGAAATTCTATTTGTATCATCACAACTAGGACCCTACTTTGAGCATCTTCTGTCTAGGGCAAGCATAAAGCCCATATATTTCTTTCAAGCTCAATGAGGTAAAACTACAATGGCAATTGCAAAGAAATAAGAGGGAGGGAGAAATGTAACAACCTCTGATTCTATGATGTACACCGCCCCAAGAACGGTAGGGTAAAATCAAATGTAATAAATAAATAATAAATTAGTTCAGTGGCACCTTTAATGCCAACAAAGTTTTATTCATGGTATAAGCTCTTGTGTGCATGCAGATGAAAACTTATACCTTGATTTAAACTTTGCTAGTCTTAAAGTTGCCACTGGACTTAAACTTTGTCCTGCTGCTTCAGACCTACATGGCTAGGCTACCCACCTGAATCTAGTATCTGAGCTATGAGCTTGTCAGCTTCTCTAATATCAGAGTTTAACCTTAAGACACGAGGATGGCAGACCTCATACTCACTGTATTTCAGAAGGTAATGAAAGAAAAAAATATTTATTCTGCTTTAAGGTGTAGTTGGAAGAATAAACAAATAGTAAAATAACCGTGTCTTATTTTATTGTTGAATTCCTGTGCTAATTTTGTTATGGGAGTCATTCCATAAGTGAACTGGTCCATGCAGGGTCATGTATCAGTACTCCACAAGACAGCAATAAAATCATCTATAAAAATAATTGTTCCTACCTTTGGTGGATCTTTTTCAGACCAATACACAAATGTACACATTGGCAAGTAGCTTCTGTTAGCTACCTTTCTCCTGATTTCTTACAAAGAGTCTAAGAGGAATGATGTGTCATAACAAGGCCTTCACATAGTAGACTGAAGAATAATGCCCGCATGGGTTGTTTATTTGTGCTCTGTGAAGCAACGAGGATATCTCCCTTGATATTTCTGATAATGGGCATGTTTAATTGTAGGGGGAAAACAAGAAAAGAACTTTCAGTGAATAGTATTTTCCAGTGGGAATTAGACAACAATTCACAGTGTCCATGTTTAATAGACCTACTCTACATAGAGTGGAAGACACAGTATACAGACCTAAGGCTGGATCCAACCTGATCTTGCGTTGCAGGAAGAAAAAGAAGAAATGGTTCCCTTTGACCACCCAAAAAAGCTCTGCTGAGGATCATGGAACCTACATGCTAGAGCAATTACTTGGTTAAGTTATGTCAACAGTGGATGTTTTGTTATTGTTTGATTTTATAACCTGCAGGACCAAATTGTTTCCTTAGCTACCCTACACACCTGTCTTGATGGATGCAATCTAGACATAGAGAGGATAGAGGCTTGATTCCTCAGAGCTATTCTGGGGCTGCCTAAATGTATGAGCCTTGTAGTTGAATTATGTCTGCCAGGGCTTTCTTTGTGGAAAGAACCCAGCAGGAACTCATTTGCATATTAGGCCCCCCCCCCCCCGCTATCACCATTGTTTCACACAGGGCTTTTTGTAGAAAAGGTTCAGCAGGACATCACTTGCATATTAGGCCACACCCCCTGACACCAAGTCAGCTAGAACTCAGTTTCTGTGTGTTCCTGCTCAAAAAAAGCCCTGATGTCCACTATCAGCTATTGCAAGACATAATAACTTCTATCTGACTATTTGCAAAAGAGATTCATTCTCTAGTTTTGTTTTAGTATTGAAAGATGCAGACTTTATATCAAAAGATGGAATTCACCTACACTACTGACATTTGACAGTCAGAAAGTCTAAGGGTGCTAAAAGACATGTGTGCCAATAAATAAAAGCTATTTAAAAAAAACCCCCTCCCCACTGGAGTGTATCTGTCCTTAATCAATGATTGCCAAACTGTTTCATTTGGCAGCATTTTATTTATGTGCAGTTTGGGGCCGGGAGGGGGGGGGGGCTTCAAGAGGCAAACATGTTTAGGTCCAAAACTGTCATTCAATGCCAACCAAACAGACTGAGTAATTAGCTCAAATCTGATCATCATATCTGAACTTAGTAAGTTTACCTGTAAGCGCTAGCATTTCCCCCCCTTCCATCATGGCAAGAGTGATCTATATATGTTTTCAAGGAAGTTGACAGAATCCTCTCTACTGCACGCCCAACAACTTGTGATCTGGACCCGTGCCCCTCCTGGCTAATTAAAGCTTGCCAGGAGGAGCTGAGATGTCCTATACGGGACATCATAAATAGATCTCTTTCAGAGGGTTCTTTTCCAACCCCTCTGAAAGAGGCAGTGGTCCACCCCCTCCTGAAAAAAGCTACATCAGACCCGGCCGAATTGGCTCATTACCAGCCAGTCTCAAACTTGCCCTTTTTGGGCAAAGTCATAGAGAGGGCTGTGGCGTTGCAGCTACAGAGTTTCCTGGATTACGCTTCCACTTTAGATCCATTCCAGTCCGGCTTCTGCCTGGGCCATGGGACAGAGACAGTATTGGTAGCCCTCATGGATGATCTCCGGCAACATCTGGACCGAGGCGGTGCGGCGGTATTGATGTTGTTAGATCTTTCGGCTGCATTCGATATGTTCGACCACCGGCTACTGACCTGCCGCCTTGCCGACGCAGGGATTCAGGGGTTAGCCTTGCAGTGGCTTTCCTCTTTCCTGGAGGGCCGGGGACAAAGGGTGGCGATTGGGGGAGAGCTGTCCCGGAGACAACCTACTTAATTGTGGGGTGCCTCAGGGGGCAGTTCTCTCCCCGATGTTATTTAACATCTACATGCGCCCCCTTGCCCAGATTGCCCGGAGATATGGGCTGGATTGTCACCAGTATGCAGATGACACCCAGCACTATCTATTGATGGGCGGCCGGGCTGCCGATGTCCCTACAAATTTGGACCGGGCGTTGCAAGCTGTGACAGATTGGATTAGGTTGAGTGGGCTAAAATTGAATCCAGAGAACACAGAGGTCCTTTGCCTAGACCGCGGTGGTCCGGAGGGAGGGATCTCCCTTCCAGCTTTTGACGGTGCGTCACTGGTACCAGTGCGCAGGGTCAGGAGCTTGGGGGTGCTACTGGAGTCTTCCTTGACAATGGAGGCCCAGATAGCAGCCACTGCCAAATCCGCCTTCTTTCATCTTAGGCGGGCAAGGCAGTTGGCTCCCTTCCTGGAACGCAATGACCTGGCAACAGTGATCCATGCAACGGTCACCTCAAGGCTAGACTACTGTAATGCCCTCTACATGGGGCTGCCCCTGTGCTGAACTCGGAAACTGCAGCTAGTGCAGAATGCGGCAGCTAGACTGCTATTGGGCCTACCCCGGTGGGAACATGTGCAGCCTAGGCTGCGGGAGCTGCATTGGCTGCCAATTGTATACCGAGTTCATTACAAGGTGCTGGTTATTACCTTTAAAGCCCTATATGGCCGAGGACCTGCCTACCTTAGGGACCGCCTCTCTATATATGTTCCCCAGAGAGCACTACGATCCAGCTCACAAAACCTTCTGGAAGTACCTGGGCCAAAGGAGGCCAAATTAAAAACAACTAGAGAACAGGCCTTCTCTATAAAGGCACCCCAATGGTGGAACCAGCTGCTGGAAGAGGTGTGGGCCCTATGGGATATTAGCTAATTCCGTAGGGCATGCAAAACTGCCCTTTTCCGGCTAGCCTTCTAAGATGGAACTTGAAATAAACATCACACCATCATTAATATAACTGAGATAGTAGCACTATAAGATTATATTTTTTAGATTGTTTTTAGATTATTTAAATATTTAAGTGTTAATTGTATTGAATTGTATTATCTTGTTTTATTGTTTTAACATGGCTTTTGCCATGTCCTGTAAGCCGCCCTGAGCCTGCCTCAGCGGGGAGGGCAGGGTATAAATAAATTATTATTATTATTAATATTATTATTATTATTGTATCAAGCAAAGGGGGAGAGAAAGTTAGCCATGTCTGTACACCATGTTGGATATCAAAGGGAACACAATTCACCTGCTAAACTTGATGGTTCATAAGTCACTAGTTCTGGCTATCTATGCAGAGTACAAAACACAACCACAGGGAGATTGCCAAGCTACAAGACAAGGTGGGTGCACTGTGTTCAGTTTGGTTGCTTACCAGTTATAATAATAATAATAAGTTTTTATTTATATCCTGCCCTCCCCACCGGGGCAGGCTCAGGGCGGCTTACAAGACATGATGTGGTTTCATGATATAACAATACAGGTAAAATCAATTCGCAATATAAATACAAATACAAATATAAATTAATGTTAAAAAGCTAAAAAACAATATGGTGGTGCTACAGTCTCTATTTATCCAGGCAGCGTAATATTCAGTCTGGTCACGTCTTGAAGGCTTCTTGGAAGAGGGCAGTTTTGCAGGCCCTGCGGAACTGGTTGAGGTCTCGCAGGGCCTGCACCTCCTCCGGCAGCTGATTCCACCATTGGGGCGCTTTTATAGAGAAGGCCAGCTCCCTAGTTGTTTTAAGTTTGGCATCCTTAGGCCCAGGAATTTTCAAAAGGGCCCAGGGATTATGCAATTAGATACAATAGGGATAAGACCTCTTTCAGACAACCTCAGACACCAATAGCCTGCAGTCAATCTCAATGTACTTTGGGGGCTAACTTTTTTTGTTGGCCAATGATAGATTGTTTACATGTCTCTTGGCTTCCACATAATAGGTTGGATCCAGCCAGTTTTAGATCCAATGTTGCCTAATTTCTCTCCTTATCACAGACTCCATTCCACATGGCTTTTTCCATGTATTTCTGTGATCCCAAGCATAGCCATCTGGGATGGTCCTGGTTTTACCAGCAAAAAAAGCTGGTTAGATATAGCCTATTTTATATAAAAGATAAGAGTTACACAATTACAGGTCTGTACATGTTCCAATGTATGTAAATTCATACCACTGAGATCTTACAGCGAAGTCAGAAGAAACAGATATCACACACCCAATGGATATACTTTGCCCTATGGATGTATAATTTCAATCAAGTGGGTTGGGATCAATTGCTGTTGTTGCTATGTATTTGCTTTGATGAATCACATCATCCCAGCTGGTGCTGGGCTCTAGGCAATGTACAACAGTAAAAATGGATACAATAATCAATAAAAACCAATTAACTAAAAATAGATTACAAACCTGATGATGTCTGTTATAAAGTGCTACCAATTTCTGCTTTCTAGATGCTGCATCGGGGGCAAGGGACCCCGCTTTGAGGGGGGAATGGAGGGGGGTGTCAGCCTGTCCTCAAGCAAAAACCTGGCAGAACATCTTTGCTTTACAGGCCCTGTGAAAATGTAAAAGATTCCACAAGGCCCTGGTGTCTTCTGGCAGAGTGTTCCACCAGGTCAGGGCCAGGACTGAAAAGGTCCTGGCCCTCATTGAGGACAGTGAGACCTCTTTAGGGCCAGAGATCACCAGCAGATTTTGACCTGAAAAGCCAGGGACATAGTGGAGGAGATGGTCCTGTCGATATATCGGTCCCAGACCACTTAAAGCCTTAAAAGTCATAACCAAAACTTTGAATCTGACTCGGTACTTAACTGGAAGCCAGTGTTGCTGGAACAGCACAGGCAGAATATTTGCTGTCAATCAAGCTATACAACATTCCTGTTGGAGGCATCTGTAGCAAGTATTTGAGGCAAACATTAACAGTTTTGAAAAACCATCTTTATTAGCTTGTTTGGTGGTAAGAATGTGGCAGAATTTTGGGGTTCTGAGGAGACATGCACATTCATATATAGGTACTTTTTAGAAATCCTATTGAATCTAGCAGAAGAAACTCCAGTTCTATCCCATAAAGCCTTGCAGCCTGTAAGTGAGCACCAAGCAGGGTTTACATTCCTAAAGATGGTAGTGCCATCTCCAAGTCATAACACCTATAGATAAGAAAACAGCACTCTGCTATGTTTAAGGACCCCTTGGCCCAATAGATAACCCGAGGTCTCATGCTGTCATTATGGGTAAGGGTCTGTTTTGTGTCACGCCAAGAGGTGTGTTTCTTATGCATCTATCTTTGCAGCCATTAAATGCAAAAGAGTATAAATATTGTTGATGTTAAAGAATTTGGGGCTGATGTGTTGATGCCCCTCAGAGCACCTCAACCTCCAGTCCAAAGGAGATCTCTTTTGTCTTAGCGGGTTGTTGTTTTTCTTTTCAGTATACACTGTGCTTTAGAGTTTCTTTGTTACTTTGGTTATAGAGAAATCAAATAGAACTTAGAGCAACATCTTGCCCATCAGGGCTCAGCACATGTCAGCACACATCCACCCACATACTCAATTTATCCCACAACAAAGACTTAACATAAAATAATTTTCATGTTTCTAGGTAATGCTTTGGCTCAATGGTAGAACAACTGAGTTGTATACAGATTCAATCGCTGGTATCTCTAATTAAAGAATCCCAGATTTTGGTAAAAAAACCTTTTCCCTAGAGTGCCACTGATATAATAAACAGTTTGAGATTTAGAGACCAATGTGGGGATCATATGTTCAACTTCATCAGATTGACTGTTAACTAGAGCTTAGTTCAGACATCATGGAAAATTACTTCTTTAACCTTTGCTTAGTTGGTGAAATAAAGATTCATCTCCAACAACACCACAATACCCAACAACACTCGTTATATCCATTACCAGAAATATAACAGCGGGAGGAGGAGGAGAAGAAGAAGAATTGCACTTCACTTGGAGTCTCAGAGGAGCTTACAATCTCCTTCCCTTCCTCTCCCTCACAACAGACACCCTGTGAGGTAGGTGGGGCTGAGACAGCTTTGAAAACTGCTCTTGAGAGAACAACTTTGAGAGAACTGTGACTGATCCAAAGTCACTCAGCTGGCTGCATGTGGAGGAGTGGAGAAACAAACCTGGTCCTCCAGATTAGAGTCCATCACTCTTAGCCACTACACCAAAAGAAATTCTTTGTAGTTTAGGCAAGACCTTAAATCCCAGCATGATGAATTCTATTACTGTTGTTTTTTTCCTCTGCTGTCTTCTTGACGTGTTTCATATGATTCAGTGTTGTACCCCAGATGTATACATCTGTACAGTATACATTCATTATCCAGATCTAACATGAATTAAACTACACTGATAAAGAGGGATTAATGCAAGAAAACATCAGAAAGTGTAGTTGTGTCTGTTTAATAAGATATAGATGGGGTTATCTGTTCTAAGGAAGTTGTGGATAGCCAAGGGTCTGCCTTGCCAAGAGTATGACCTCTTTTCTGTGGTTGAGCTACGGGCAATTAAAGCTCCCTCCAGGATTTTCAGTCACTGCTTTCAATATAAATGCTTTATCATAAAACTACCAACCACACTTTCACAATGTAAATTACAAACCACAAATTTCTCCTTCCCAAATGCTACTGTTAACTCAACTGGCCTCATGGTTTCCAGCCTGTTATTCACTAGCAAGTCATTGTGCACTGTTGGAGACTATGAATTCTTCTGTAGGAAAACAGTTTGTTCAATGCCTTTCTAACAACCTCTTTAAATTCTCTGTTTCTCAGTGTATATATAAATGGATTGATCATAGGGGTCAGGATTGTGTAGAAAACAGAGAAGACTTTGTTCAGATCTTTCATTGCCTTTGGCTTGGGTAATACATATACGATGATGAGGCTTCCATAGAAAATTGAGACCACAATAAGATGAGAGGAACAAGTAGAAAAGGCTTTGCCCCTGCCACTGTTGGAAGGCATTCTCAAAATGGTAGTGATGATGCATACATATGAGGCCAGTGTGAATAGCATTGGTGGTACTGAACATGCAGAGCCCAAGACGGTCATCAGCATTTCTGTCTGCCAAGTGTCACTGCATGAGAGCATTAACAATGGTGCATAGTCACAAAAGAAATGGTCAATTTCATTGGGGCCACAGTAGTTCAGCTGGGAAGGAAAGACTGTAGTAAACACACTAGCCACAATGCCGATCATCCATGAGGCAAAGGATAACTGAATACACCGTTTTTTGTTCATGAGGGTGACATAATGGAGTGGTTGGCATATAGCAACATATCGGTCATAAGACATTGCAGACAAGAGATAGCTCTCAGCTGCAGCCAAAAAAGAAAAACAATAGAACTGGATGAAACATGCACTAAAGGAAATTCCATGATAGTCACTTATAAAGCTGGCCAAAATCCTGGGAAGGATTGTTGAAGAGTAGCAGATCTCTAAAAAAGATAAGTTCCACAGAAAGAAGTACATTGGCTTGTGTAGGTGAGGATTAGCCAGAACTACTGAAGTTATAAGGATGTTTCCAGCCATTGTTACCATATAGATCATGAAAAACACACCAAAAAGGAGATACTGCTGTTCCGGAAAAGTCTTGAATCCTATTAGGACAAATTCTGTGCCTCTTGTCTGGTTGTACCAGTCTATCTTCGCCATGGGTTATTAGATCCAATGACTCTACAGGTTCTGCAAAACCAATTACACTGTTAGAATCCAGTGCATTATATTTTAGCTACTTTCAAAGATACTGAAATTTCATTAGCATCCCAAATAAATGTTCATACTGACTGAATAAATTGTATGGGATATGCAATCTTTCTAGTGTAAATGTGAAAGACCAGGCCGGAGTCCATAGGTTGTTATAGTCCATTTCATGGCTGGAGTCCATTGGTTGTTATAGATTTTCCAGGCCATGTGGCTGTGGTCTTGGTCCCAACAATCTACAGCAACCAGATTTATATACAGTTTGTAAAGAATTGCTGGTTTTGTTGCATTGTAATCTAAAATAATGTGATTTTCTTGGCCAGTCTACAGAAAGTAGGATGGAAAAACAGCTATAAGCAACAAGTCTCAAATGGCTTTTTTCTCTTGTTACCACTCAGTATTCAAAATGTTATACTTCTGAAATATGATGAGAAGTCAGCAGGCCAGTACCCAAGGCAGCATGGAGTCCCATTAAGATTGGTAAAAAAAATATAATAATGGCCTCTTGTTAGAAGGTTCTATCAAGATCTCAGCAAACTGAAGATAAATTCTCCAAAATATATTAATGTCAAATTTCTAGATATCCGTCTCTCTCACACACAACAACATACAGTTTTACTTCAGGTATGCTCCCATCTATTTTTCAGTCTCTTTCCTCAACATGTTAGGAACCTTGAATGTGGATCCCATCATAGGTCTCTCACTATTACAGCAAATGTATCTGTTGATAAAAAAGATGTTCCAGCTTGTATTATGGTATAACTGCTTGCATTCTACCTCACCTGTTTGGAAGACCATTACATTGCAATTGTGCTCTGGTGGTTATTTATCTTTCCTCTGCAAAGATGCAGTGGTTTGGTAAGGTTTATCACAGGGAATTATAGATTCACCTGAGACTAGCATTCATAACTCTTACAGAGACAATAGAATGATTTGGGGAAAAGCTCATAAAAAAACAAATGTTACAGAAATATTCCCCCAGGACATTTATTTTCTAAAGCTTTGGAAAATCTGCATGTATGTATATATGTTATGAATTAACATAACATTTCTAAATGGTTTGTTTTGCTTTTGCTCAGAACACTTAAAACATGTGTGTGTGTGTCTGTAATACATCATCAATCATTATCATCGACCACAAATATGACAACATAACAACAACAATTAAAACACAGGAAAGGAAGGTGGTATCACTGAGGGAACACCAGATGAAACCAAAAGTCTTTAACAGCCAGTGGAAGATCGTAACAGAAGTGGCTGGATGAGCTTCCTTGGCAGAATTCCAAGTTTTGGTGCCATGACTGAAAAGGCCATCTCCCAGTCTTTCACCTGTCTAACCTAAGAAATCAGGGGCACCTGAATCAGGGTCTCAGAAGATAATCATGCCAGTTCACTAAGTTTATAAGGTAACAGGTGATCCTTTAAATATGCTTGTCTCAGGGCATATGAAGCTTTAAAGATCAACACCAAAACCTTGACTGAAGCAAAGATAAAGAAGAGAATTGTTTAAATAATAACTCTGGAATATGCTGCTATAAGATTTCTTATGTTACACTTCACAGGCTGCCAATGGGGGCATCCATATTACAGCTGAGAGTTCCCAGTGATGACTCCTATGTAAAAGCATAGCATGGTCCCAATTAAGAGTGGAACCAGGTTACATAGAAAGAAGGGGCTCCTGCCTTTCCCTCACATTGTGTTTGGAAGCTAATATGGCCCAGGGGCCAGAAGGAGTATATTTAACCCAAAAAGAGGCTGTATGAGCACATAATGCTTGCAGAATTCTTTGCTTGCAGCCTGCAGCAACGCTGCTAGGCTGCTCTGGCAATGGTTGCTCCCCTGGGGAGGAAAGGGAGGTATTCCAGCCCGTTCGGGCACACTTTGAAGGGGGCGGGGCTTGGCCACACTAACGGCCAAGCCTCCGCGCTCTTTCTCAGTCCCGGACTTTGATTGGTCTGGGAGGAAGCGTTTCACCGTGCGGCTTTTGAGGCCTTGGTTTCAGCATTCTTCTTGGTGGCGTGTGTGGGAGCTGTGTGTTTCTTGGTGATCGTGGTGGCCTTTGCCAGCGACGGGGGGACCTGGAAGAGGAAACTGTGTGTTTTTGGGGGGTCTTCAGTGGCTGCTTGGGATGAGCCACAAAAAAGGCCAGTTTATCGTTTGTGTTAATTGTTTTCTTTGGCTGGGGTGGTTAGCCCTCTCCCTCATAGTGGTGGGAAAAGGGGTGGTTAGCCGTCTAAACCTCCTTGTTGGCAATAAAAAGGCTTAGATACCCTGCAGGGGTTAGGGGGAATGTTGCTCTGGCTGGGTCAGCCATACTTGCTTCTCCCAAGAATTGTGTGGTGTGGCAGCCATCTTAGGTTCCCTTCTTCTTCTAGGGAGGGCAGCCATTTTAGAGGGTTTGTGGGGTAGGCCATTTTTGTGGTTCTGCCCTATTTGGTTTTAACCGCTCTCGGGTAGGCATTGGTTGTGCTCCTGGGGGGCTGCTGGCTTGTGGGCGCTGCTAAGATGTCAGGAAGAAAGGGGTCTGGTAAATCCAATGGGAAGCAGCCTGTGCCAAAGGCCCCTAAGGCTCTGGCTAAGAGGCCCCCACCCCCTTTGTCTTCTTCCGATGAGGAGGATGACAAGGCAGTTAATGCTAGCATAATGCAAAGGCTGCTGGCACTGGAGGAGGCGACTGGTATTCCTCCTTCTGAGGGGGTAGGAGTGGACAGGGCTTCAAAAAGGGCACTCCAACCTAATGCGTTAACCAGGTTGTCTATTCTTGAGGGCAGGTCTGGTGAATTCATCACTGGTGGTGCCATGGGTTTCTGTGGTTTGGATGGGAGATCAGTGTCATCGGCAGGAGCTACTGGAACGTGGTCAACGCTGGTGCCTGTTGGATCTGTTGGTAAGGCTGGGGACATGTCACAGGTGTGTGCTGGGCTGGCTTGGCCTTGGGGGCCTTGGGGACATGCCTTGCCGGCTGGGCAGGGCATCCCTGCTGTGAATGCAAGGTTTTCTTCTCCCACAGGCTTGGGCTTGTTGTCAAATTGGGTTTGGCCGACTGGACAGGGTGGCCCTTGTGGCACTTGGCTGGGCATTGGGCAGCAGGGTATTGCAGGCTCTTTTATGGGGGGTTGGGGCACCCCTTCTCCTTATAGGATGGTTCCTTTTACCACCTTACATTTTAAGGATGTAGCTTTGCCTTTGGGGGACCATTTGCTGCCTGCAACAAGGGACAAAATCCTAATGGAGGAATACGTGGATATTTTCTCCCTCCTCTTTCAGGAGTTGGAAAAAAAGGACAAGGAGAACCTAGATGAGAAAGAAAAAGAAAAGCTGAAGAAGCGCAAAATGGAGCAGACTTGGGCTAATTGGCTGCCTGGGTTTTTTATCTACGCTGGGGTGATTGTGCGGGCTCAGCTTTGGAGGGCTGTTGCCCTTATCCAATACATGGATATAATTTACAAGGGGTACACATCTTTCAGCGGGCCTGCCTGGATTCAATACGATGAGGAATTCAGGATGAGAGCTGCATTGTATCCTTCTCTCCAGTGGGATTGTATTCACCAGCAGCTGTGGCTGCAGGTCATGTCTCCTGCATGGCCAAACTTAGGTGACTGCTCTGACAGCAGTCATTTGGTGGCTAGGTCAGCTGCAACTTCCTCAGGTTCAGCAGCCTCTTCCTGCAGTGCTGCGGGGCAGGCATTTCAACCCCGCCTGCTTTGTTGGGAGTATGGTTCTCAGGGAGTGTGTAGCAGAAAGACTTGTCAGTTCAAGCACGAATGCCCCATGTACGTAAGAATCAAAAGAAGCCAGGAGGAGAGGGAGGGAGTTATCAGGCTGGAAAAGGGGCCCAGTCCAATAAAGGTGGGTCCTCTTGAACAATGGCTGTCCAGGTACCTGTGAAGGGCTGACAGTGTTTACCTGCTAAAAGGTTTTAAGTTCGGTTTTAGCATCCCTTTTCAGGGGCCACAGGTTCCATTTATGTCTGGGAATCTTAGTTCTGTTAAGGGTTTAGAGCAGGTAATCAAAGATAAGATTGCCAAGGAGTTGGCTGGGGGCAGGGTTTTGAGCCCATTTCCCCATTCCTCTGTGCATAACCTTAGGGTTTCCCCCTTGGGCGTGGTGCCTAAAGAAGGCACCTGGGAAATTTCACTTGATTCACCATCTTTCCTTCCCTAAAGGGAAGTTCGTTAATGATGGGATTCTGGAGCATTTATGCTCTGTTAGGTATACCAGCTTTGATCAGGCTGTAGCTGTGGTACGACGCTGCTGGGTGGGTGCAGAGTTGACAAAATGCGATATTAAATCTGCATTTTGCCTTTTACCAGTTCATCCTGCTGATTTTGAGCTCTTGGGATTTTCCTTTGAGGGTCAATTTTACATGGACAGAGCATTGCCAATGGGCTGCTCTGTATCATGTTCAGCTTTTGAGTGTTTCAGCACATTCTTGGAATGGGCTGTTCGCGAAAAAGTGGGTTTACAGGATGTCATTCATTATTGGGATAACTACCTTTTTGTGGGTCCTGTGGGGACTGGGCGTTGTGTACAGCTGCTGTCTGGTTTTATGGAGCTGGCTGCAGAACTTGGGGTTCCTTTGGCTCAGGAAAAGACAGAGGGTTCGGCCCAAAAACTGATCTTTTGGGGGATTGAGCTGGATACCCTGGGGCAGCTGTCTAGGATACCTTTCAAAAAACTGGTATATTTAAAGAGCAGGATTCATTCCTTTCTTCTTAGATGGAAGGTCTCCTTGATTGAGTTGCAGCAGCTGGTTGGGCATCTTAACTTTGCTTGCAAAGTGGTTGCCCCTAGGCGAGCCTTTCTTCATAGACTCTGTGACGCTATAGCAGGCTTACGCTTGCCTCAGCATAGAACATGGGTTACCAACAGCATGAGGGAAGATTTGGGGGGTTGGCAAGAATTTTTGGAGTCCTTTAATGGGATCTCCTTTTGGAGAGAAGACATGAGGCTTGAGGCTGAACTCCAGGTCATATCTGATGCTGCTGGATCTTTGGGTTTTGGAGTCTATTTCTGCGGACATTGGTGCGCTGACAGTTGGCCAGACTCCTGGATGCAGGCGGGAGTGAACTGAGATCTTACGTTTCTTGAGTTCTTTCCCATTCTGATTGCAGTTTGGCTGTGAGGGATGGATATGGCTAATCGCAAAGTTCATTTTTGGTGCGATAATATGGTGGTAGTCCATGTCATTAATTCCCTTTCATCCAAATCCCAGTGGGTTATGAGGTTGGTGAGGGCCTTCACTCTGCGTTGTCTGCGGCTTAACATATTGTTTTTAGCCAAGTATGTTCCTGGGATGAATAATGGGGTGGCTGATGCTCTCTCTCATAAACAGATGGAGAGGTTTTGTCAGCTGGCCCCAGATGCTGATCAAAAGCTGGCGTCAATGCCCCAGGAGCTAGGGTTGATTGGAGAGCCGAGGCCTGCAGAGCGATAGGCCTAGCTATTGTGCCTAGCACCAGGAAGTCTTACGAATGTGCTGTGCGGTAGTTTGAGGACTTTAGGGCTGAGGTAGAGTATCGCATTGTTTGGCCCCTCCTGGTGAAGCAGTTGCTTCACTACTGTGCTTCTCTACGAGGTAAGGGACTGGCCATGTGATCCATTAAGAGGCGTGTAATGTACTGAGTTGTGAGATGGTTCGAAGGCAATATGCTTTATTCAGTGGTACATTACAAGAGAGGGAACATGCCCCCCAGTCTGACCAGTTCAATCCCGACCAGTCAAACCTCCCGCCACAGATGTAGCTCGCTAGACACCCTGCCCATCAAGATCTGTGGCGGGAGGTTTGACTGGTCGGGATTGAACTGGTCAGACTGGTTGTCCGGCCCCTGCTACTCTTCTGGTGTCCTTACTCTTGGGGGGTCACCCCCGCCCTGGTGCGGCTCTTCCACCCGATCGGTCGGAAGGGTCGGCAGAGGCGGGGTAGCTCTCAGCGTGGGTGCAGCTGCTGGTTCCTCCTCGTTCCGTACTGCAGCCGGCTCTTCCGGCAAGGTACGGTGGCACATCTGATCTATATGCCTCCGCAGGATTTGGCCCCCCTCCGTTGAGACGTCGTAGTGGCGGGACCCAGTCAAGTGCAGCACCTGACCCACTACCCACTCTGGGCTGCTGGCATAGTTCCTTGCATATACCGGATCCCCCGGAAAGAACCCCCTAGCCGCTTCCCTGATTTTGGGACAGCTGCGGAGATTGGTGGCCTGGTCAGGATGCAACCGGTCCAACCTTGTGATCAGCTTCCTTCCCATTAATAACTCTGCTGGGCTCACCCCCGTGACTGGGTTGGGGGTGATTCAATTGTCAAATAGGAAGGCGGCCAGGCAATGGTCCCAGTCCCCCTGTACTATGCGTCCCAGGGCCTCTTTAGTGGTGCGTACCATCCGCTCTGCTTGGCCGTTGGTGGGACCCTGCAGCTATCGAGAGGGCACGCTATAAGGCTAATAAGGAAATTAGGTCTGTTGAGACCCCTAGCCCTGACCAGGCCGCACTTTTGGGTGCCCTTGCCATTTCTATTATTATGTTCAATAAAGTGGCCCTTAGTTATTCCAATGCTTTGTGTCTGACTCTTCATTCTGATTTGGGGGGGGGCAAACAGCCTCCTGGTGTAGGAAATAACACCTCCCCTCATGTGTCCCAGGCTCTTTTCACTTCTGAAAAGAATCAGAAGGAGCCTCTCCTCTGTCACATGACAGTTCTGTGTCCCCTCTAAGCTGAGTTAATGTGAGGTAGCTCACAGTTTTTTAGCCTCCAGCCTACAAATTTTTGTCTTAACTCAGGAAGAATGGCCTCAGAGCATACTAATTTATGCAGTAGCCATATTGCTCATTCACAACTTTAATGCCAGTAGCCTACAAAATAGATTTTTTGCTCACAAGACTCCACAGTTTACAGGAAGCATTGGTCCTGATCTGAATTCACCAATCTCCACCTATTAGACTATTATTTGGGAACTGATACCAGGGACTCACAGCTGCAAATGACCAACTGTACTTGTTACCAACTTGTGTAAAGCATAGCATGTAATTGTGCTTTTGCTTAAATGGCTTTAAAAGAATATGCACTGATGTTCAGAACCAAGGGAGGTCCCTTTCCAATGCTCTGGATAGCCTGATTTGGAAAACCTCCCCCAACACCATTCTTCAGTATTTCAGGGTGTTCATCCTATTCCTCATCTTAAGGAAATAACCCATCTACACTCCCAGATATAGTCTAACTAAACTTTCAACCAGATATTTAAACAACTATGCCCCCGAGACCCAAAGGTGTGAAGCAGGCATTAAAAAGAAAAGGTCCCGATCATAGCCAAACTGAGGAGGGCATTAAATATTCCTCCTTGGCCTGCAAGTAATTGGCTGACCCTAGACTGGTCTATCCAAAGGTGGATGAGAGGCAAGTGCTGAGAGGCAAAACACTCTTAAACATGCTCTCAGCTCAGTCTCATAATTGAATAGGAAATAAAGATACTAACCATACAACCTCCTTTCCTTTCTTCTTTTCTGAGGTAAAGAGAGGAGGACAAAAATGTTTCCCACCCAATTTCACAAAAAGAACTGAAATACCCTTCCTTCCTCTTGTAATTGTGTTGGACACTAAAAAACAAACACACACACACTTTGAACTTGCCCTGAACCTTCCTTGCCAATGAAACTTCCAGTTTCACACAGTGTCTCACCAAGTAACTGGTAAAGCTGACAAACAGAGCATCTCTTGATGTTTCCTCTAAGTGCTGGTAGCTAACTTCTTCCCTCCCCTCATCATGACAATATTATTACACTCTGTTATAAACTTATAGCCTGTCTCAGAAATACTAAGAAGAGACATTCCCTTTATTCATGTACTTTCTTCACATGTGTCTAAACCCTTATGTGTAAGTCCATCTGACAAAGTGATTTTTTTTTAACATTACATTACATTTATGAATTGCCTAATCCCTACTGTTGTAGGGTTCTTGACAATGTACCTCTTTGTCTAGCACCTATTGATTCTAAATAATCAGGATCTCACTAAGGTATTTGGGCTGTGGCAAGCCAAATACAGGTGAAAGCTCATTGGGGATAAATCATAAAGCACTTCCATTAATTGAAGTGCATCAGCAACTTAAATTACTGTGCAGTTTAATTTAGAGAGTTCTCTGAATACTGTACAAAGGCACTTCTCAAAATGTGGTTTTCCAAATACTTCTCAAAGTCCCATATTTGATGACTCCCAGGGTGTATATGAAGCAATAGATTCAGGAGTTGGAAATCCAGAAGACTGTATGCAGGTTCTATAGAGTACCTCATAAAGTGAGGTCAAGCTAAATATATATATATATTTGCTCCCATCAGTATTTGAAGAGCATGATGCAAGCATGACGCAAACATTGGAGTGCAAGGCATTGAGGACATGATGAACATTGAGGACATGATGACCCCACAGGTATTGAGGACATGATGAACCCACAAGGCATTGAGGACATGATGAACCCAAGGTAATCAACAATTTTATATTTTTAAATGAGCACTAACTATGGTATGTAATCACAGAAGAGACTCAGTTTCATTAGGGACACAGTATTAGGGATGAGCATGAACCTAAAAATCCAGTGCAGCTCAGGGTTTGGAGCAGCCCCTGAATTCAGCCAAAAGCTCCTGAACTGAACCAGCCTGTTTGGGTCCCCAAAAAGTGGGGGAAATCACCCAGGAAGGATTAAATGGCTGCCCAACAGTTTTGCTTCACCCACTTCAAAGTGGAAGAAAGTGAAACTCATGGGTTTAACAGCTTGCAGCCATTTAAACCTAACAACTGAAAGGCAAATCCACCCCACCATTAGTATGAAACAGGTGGCAGAGATTTAACTGGTCTGTTTCACTTCCCACCCCCACCCTCCACTTCAAAGTGGGAGAAGCAAAACCAACTGGTGTAATGGCTCACAGGTCAGCTACAGACCGCACCACTCAGCTGTTAGGTTTAAATAACTCAAACAGATGAAGTGGACAAAATTCTGGTAAATGTTCAGGGAAGGTGCCTTCCCCAAACATTGGTTCAGGGGCCCCAAACCAGTTCGTGCTGAATTTTGACTTGTGAGCCAATTCTTGCCCAGCTTTACGTAGTATACCATTCTTGAAGTGAAGAATACAGTGAAGAAACAAGTCACCAAATCATTTATCAGAACCACAACCTGTTTTTCATGAGCTTTATATAATGTAGTGGTTTACCAATGACTAAATAGGAACCATAAGACTGTGTAGATAAAGAAAAGAATTGACACACAAAAAATGACCAAGTAGAATTGATGGAGAAATCTCCACTCTGCCATGATGTTATTTGGGTGACCTTGGGTTGGTCTCTTTCACTCAGCCTAACATACCTCATAGGGTTGTTGTAAAATAAATTAGGAATAGATTAGGAATAAATTAACAGGCAGCTTTTATTACTTTTTATTGTTTTCCCATGAAAACGCTCTCCAGAACAAATGTTCTTTCAATTTGCTAATTACACTATTTTGCCATTGGATTCTAACTTTGTATCACTTTGCATGCTTAACCACTGCCCACCAGCTATAAGTAGCTGTGCTCATTGTACCTCATTCCATTATCTGAAGAAGCATGCATGCATACGAAAGCTTACATTCTGAATAAAACTTTGTCGGTCTTAAAGGTGCTACTGGATTCCTACTTTGTTGCTTCAGACCAACATGGCTGCCCACCTGGATCTATGATATGTGTTATACAAAATCTTTGTGTTGTTCCCCAATAAAAACAAACATGTAGTGTGTAGCTGGAGCCTGAATATCTGTTTCCTTGCCTTCTTTCATCTGATGTACAAACAAAGGAACCAACACCTAGTACAGAATACATGCGTATCTTCATTATCCAAATATATCTGATGAATTTATTTTCCCCAGTATCAAGAGGTCAGTGAAAGGAAACATCCAACAATAGAGCTGGGTTTATTATGGGATATGGTGTGGGGTCATGTAAGTAATCTAAAAACAGAACCATCTTTTCTAAGGATGCCAAGACACTGTGTTTATTTCCTGTGGGTAGACAATGGACGTTTTAATTTATTTATATATATAGGTCCACTTCCATGCAAAAAAATGGTTTAATGAAATTGAGTTTCATGAATTCTATTTTAAGATAGAAATTTAGTCATGGTCTTTCTAAAAGCCTCTTTAAATTCCCTGTTTCTCAGTGTATATATAAATGGATTGATCATGGGAGTCAAGATTGTGTAGAAAACAGAAAAGACTTTGTTCAGATCCTGCAGTTTCTTAGTCTTTGGTAATATGTACACAGTGATGAGGGTTCCATAGAAAATAGAGACCACAATAAGGTGAGAGGAACAAGTAGAGAATGCCTTGCTCCTGCCACAGTTTGAAGGTATTCTCAAAATGGTGTTGATGATGCATACATATGAGGCCAGTGTGAACAACAATGGTGGCAGTGTACATACAGAACCCAAGATGGTCATCACCATTTCTGTCTGCTGAGTGTCACTGTATGAGAGCCTTAACAATGGTGCATAATCACAGAAGAAATGGTCAATTTCATTGGGGCCACAGTAGTTCAACTGGGAAGCAAAGAATGTTGTAAATGCACTAGCCACAATGCCAATCATCCATGAAGTAATGGACAATTGAACACACATCTTGTTATTAATGAGGGTAACATAATAGAGTGGTTTGCATATAGCTACATATCGGTCATAAGACATTACAGACAAGAGGTAGCTCTCAGCTGTAGCCAAAGTAGCAAAGAAATAGAACTGGATGAAGCATCCACTAAAAGAAATCCTATGATAGTCACTTATAAAGCTGGCCAAAATCCTAGGAAGGATTGCTGAAGTGTAGCAAGTCTCCAAAATGGATAAGTTGGTCAGAAAAAAGTACATTGGCTTCTGAAGGTGAGAATTAGTCAGAACTACTGAAGCTATAAGAATGTTCCCAGTCATTGTTACCAGGTAAACTGTGAAAAACACACCAAGGAGGAGATGCTGCTGTTCTGGAAGAGTCTTGAATCCTATGAGGACAAAGTCAGTGACACTTGTCTGATTGCACCAGTGTGTCTTTGCCATGAGTAGTTTGATCCAGTGACCTACATAGAGGCTGCCAAATAAATTACATTGTTAGAATTCAGTGAATCATATCTTACCTAACACCAAATTAATGTCCAAACTGGTCAAGTAAATTGTGTGGAGCGTGCACTCTTTCTAGTGATCTGTAAAAGCAGATTAGAGGAAGCATTCATGCTATTTGATACCTGTATTTACAAGTCAAAAGTCAAAACAACAGCACAAAAATGATTTGTAAAACTTTTATTACAGAATTACCAATTCTGTTTTATAGTATAACCACCCACCTCACAGGGTGACTGTTGTGGGGGAAGGAGATAAAGGAGATTGTAAGCTGCTCTGAGCCTCTGATTCAGAGAGAAGGGCGGAATATAAATCTGGAATTCTTCTTCTTAAAAATGTTGCTTGAGTGATAAAATACATACCCATCTTACTCCAAAGGTTATAGTTCAAATGCAGGAATGAGCTGGATTGAAATAATAAGGCATGTGCATTCAATCAAGTAAAATTGTTATAAAAGGTTGATAATCTTTGGGGGTTAGAGTGTCTTGTCAAGAACAAAATGCCTACCTAGTGCACACTTCTGTGCAAACAGATCTGTGTTCCTTGGTGTGTAGCCATGTCAGTTTGTAGTAGCAGACCAAAATTCAAGTCCATCAGCACCTTAAATACGATAAAAGTTTCCCATGGTATAAGCTTTTGTGAGTCCAAGCTCACTCTGCAGATTTATTCTTATTTGTATCTGACAAAATGAGCTTTGATTCATGAAATATTATACCCTTCCTTCCTTCCTTCCTTCCTTCCTTCCTTCCTTCCTTCCTTCCTTCCTTCCTTCCTTCCTTCCTTCCTTCCTTCCTTCCTTCCTTCCTTCCTTCCTTCCTTCCTTTTTAAAGTCTTGTAGACCTATGGTGCAATTTATATAGTGCTTCTCTACTATCTACAACTACTTCTGGAAAATTATCAGAATTAATATTCTTGGTACAGTCTCTACCCATTAATGTATTTCATAGATATTTGGTGGTATTCAGCCAGGCTTTTCACTCAATAAACTCCAATTCCCCTCCATGATGTCTCTCATTCCAAGTGACTTTTGTCCATGCATTTCCTGTGAGCGCCAGCATATTCTTTTTTGGCTGGTCTTTTCTCAACAATGAGATATGAATGGCACCTTCTGGTAGGTTAGTAGGTAGGTAGAATTTTATCACATGAGGCCAAAGGCCATAACGATATAACAACAGCTGCCCAAGCAGTAATAAATACTACAGTAAAAATGCAACAAAGTTAAAAACCAATGTTAAGGATCAAGATATAACATAGAACACAGCACATTGAATGTCAGGATAAAAGTTTTTCCTGAATCTTCTTGGCAGCCAATCATACAGTGACATCACATAGGTGACATAATGGCATAATGAGCATCATCAGAGAAGAGGTAGACAATTGAGGTCTGCCATTGAATGAAAGGCTAGCCTGGCTAAAATGGCTGCAAGGAACTTGGCTCTGGGAACCAAGTAAAGGTCACAAAACAGGACATAATGAGGGAGATAATCCAGTTCTGGGCGGGCTCCACACATGCATACTCAACTGGAGCATGCTAATAACAGTCAACTAACATGGTGGCTGTCATTGTTTGAAATCTGAGGACTGTGAAGGCTTCTCTGAGTTTGAGGAAGGTGATGCTGGTCAAATAGGAAGATCTGGAGTGATCCTGTTTGAGCAATTTAAACCATGGGGGAAATCTAGAATTGATAATAATTCCCCTATCTAAGGCAGCATCTATATTGAATATCAGATTCTGAGATCTGAACCCATCCAGAGGGAAGCCCTGGAGGTCAACAAGTATTCAGTAATAGTAGAAAAGCCTGTGGTAGCTGGCAATTTTACTTGTTTCACTTATAACTGCCATGCCATGCTGGCTGGAACATCTTTATGAAATGTCCTCATACGGAATCAAACCAATGATCTTCATTTTCTAAATAATTCCTTAAAACTTCTCCTCCTCAATACTTTTAACTACTAACATCTGAACAACCCATTTATGTGTACTATAAAACCAACAGTATATCTACAGATTGTTATGCTAGATGTGCAATACCCATCTGATGATTTTATTATACTTTTAGAAATCTCTCTGTCATGCAGAAACCCATAAAAGCACAGAGAAAGATTCACCTTCATATATGCTCCTCCATCACTACTATGATTGCTTCCGTAGCAGGCCAGGAGTACTCAGTATGGATCCTGTGGTCAATTTCCATATATTTCTTAAAATGTGTGTCTATGGATAAAGACATATTCCAATCTGCATTATAATATTCCAGGCCATACTTTATGTGGTTTGGAAGCCCATTCAAAAAATGTACAGTTGTGTTCCTGTGGTTATCTTTCCACAGAATGCAATCTCTCTGGGCACTTTTGACACAAGGAGTTATATATTCACCTGATATAAACAAGCTGAAACACAAGCATATGCGAAAATACTACTGGAGTGAAAATGCTGTAGTAGAATTCCCCCAGGACATTAGTTCTCCAAAGGACGTGGAATCACAGTTTTTGTAAACTCACACAATATTCCCCAAGGAATATGGGTAAAATATACTTGAAAATCAAAATACGACTGTTTGGGGCCCTTTTTTATTATATTTCAACATAGAGATCACCCAAATAAACTGACCAAGGAAAACAATTAACCTTTCTAATGGAATGTGTAATGCTAGAATTCGCTGGCATCTCTCACATAGATGACATTTAAAAGGGTTAGACAACCACGTATGGAGGAAAGGTCTATTGACATCTAGGAGTTATGATAACTAACTGGAACTCCAGGTTGAGTGGCAGTGTACTCTGAAAACACTCCTGACACCAGAAAACCCCACCTTCCACATAAGTAAAGACTGTGCTATTAATGCATTGCAAGAAATGTCCTGTTTAACAGTAAATTAATGCATCACTGAAACATTTTGAGAAAAGAGAAGCCCCCCCCCCCCTCTGTGGTTACCAGAAAATAGAACTGCTGCTGTGTTATATGACCCTTATCTGATGTGGCATGAAATGACAGACTAGGAGCATCATAATGTCTTAATGAGTGTGCACATTTAGATATATGTGCCTGGTGCAGCCCATCAACATCCCCCAAAGATGGGCATTTGGAGATTCTGGGAAAAGAAGGTAAACTCCTGAAGAATTGAAATTTTAGAAATTCAAGTCACACTGAGCATGAATTGAATCCCCCCAACATTAAAAATTATCCTATCTTTATTCCTTCACAGAATTTAAGGAAGGATATAGAAGGGTCCCCAGAACTTTTGACAGTCTCCAGGTGGGGCCTGGAGATCTCCCACTTTTACAACTGATCTCCAGCTGGCAGTGATCAGCTCCCCTGGAGAAAACAGGCTGTTTTGATGGGCGGACTCTGTAGCATGCTGAGGCACCTCCCTTCCCCAAACTCCTCTCTCTCCCAAATCTACCCCAAAAGTTTCCAGGTATTTGCCAACACAAGCTGGTATTATGGACTTTTAAATCACACCAAAATACAGTGATCCTCAACATGGTGTCCATAGGTACTGTAACCCTTCCAATTAGTTCCTTCTTCATCAAAGCACAGAACAAATTCTCACTTTCTTACTCCTCATTGAAGGAGGAAGTGCTTCACAAGAGACCAGGAAGGCATAACTATTATGTCTGCAGTGAGCACCTATTTAGAGGCAGTTACCATCATCATAGGAGGATGTCAGCCTAGAACTTTCCAATATTTGGCTTTGGCTCACATGGCAGGCATTTTTGGTGTTGTCTGCTCAATATTCTCAAAATTCCAGAAGCGCCACAGGAATAACAAGGTTGGGGACTCTGTGCTGGGACATAGCAAATAGGGATGGTTCAAAGGTATTATTTATTTAAAACCTGGATTTTATTTAAACTCAATCAAGGTAGAAATGTAAACCACCAGGTTGGTAAGAAAAGAAAAGGAAGGAAGGAAATTGTAGTTTATATAACCATAATCCGGCCGCTTCCCGCCCATGCCGACGCATGGCGGCTTTAGGGCGGGGGGCCGCTTTTGCCTCCCTGGATGGAGCCGAGGCAAGCGGACCTCCTCTATCCGAGGATGAGCGGGCGCGGTCTGGGGGCTTTATAAGCCCGACCACGCCCGGACTTACACACTTTTGCAGGCTGTTTTGGAGCAAGGGAGCGTGTGTCTCCCGGCTCCACGTAGCGGCCTGTGAAGCGCCGTGCGACGGGCCTTGCGGCGGCGATGCCTGTCGGAGCGGCGCATCTTCGGAGTGGCTTAGCCCATCGGGTCCTATGGCAGTGACTGCCGACGGCGCGGCGCATTTGGAGCGGCTTAGCCTCTCGGGACCATCGGGTCCTGGGGCTGCTGGTAGCTGGGTTTTGGGGCAGCGTGGCCTTTGGGTGTGGCTCTCTTGCGGCACGGGGTGGCGTGCCCTGATGAGGGGAAGCAGGCCTTCATTTCTTTTCTAAAAGGAGCATAATCCCCCTCCCCCCTCCCATAATTCTTGTTAGTGGACCTTTGGTTCGCCGGAGGGGGTTGCCCTGGTGGTATCAAGACACCCCGGGAGGGCAGTGACCCAGTTCCCTAGGGCTCTGGTTGAGGAGGGAGTGGGCAGTTCCTTTGATCATTGTGTGCCCACTATGGCCCCCAAGAAAGGCCAAGGAAAGCCCAAGGGCAAGCAGCCTTTAAAGACTGCACCAACGAGGCCTGTTGCAGTGGATCGCCCTGGGGAAGAGGAGGAGGCCAATACCAGGCAGGCCATAGTTGATAGGCTTGCCGCCTTGGAGCGGCAACATGGGTTGGTTCCCGGGTCTTCTGGTCCGGCACGGGGGCACAAAGCCGCACGGACATCCACCAGGGCCTTTGAACAGGAGGTCCTGGCTCGTCTTTCTACTCTGCAGGACATGTCGGCCCAGCCTGGCCCTTCGGGTGGGCCCAGCCAAGAGCCACCCGATAACACCATGGATTCAGAAGCAGAAGGTAACCCCTCGGAGGGGCTTGCTCGCCCAGGTCGAGGCGGCAGCTCGGCGCCTATTGTGTGGCGGTTGGTGTGGATGATTCGGACGGTAAGCAAGGGCGGCCGGGTAACTCCGGTGTTTGGCCTTGGGGCGGTTGGGGCCCCCTTTATTCGGCCGGACCAGCCGTTCACCCGCCTGTGTTGGGCACGGGAGCAACTGGGGGGTCTTTGGGCTTTCCAGGAGCGATAGGCAGCTTCGGTCCTTTCGGGCAGGGGCAGATTCTGCCTTGGGGCCCGTCGCAGGTGTCGGCGACGGCCTCTACTTCTTCTTCATCACTGGAGGCCCCGAGTCAGCAGTCCTCCAGCGGGTCTCTGCCATGGGGACAGCAGTGGGGTAGTCAATGGTCCCCCGGATCGCCAATTGCTCAGTGGGGGGGATGGAGTTGGCCCACGACCCCCTTTGGGTCAGTACCCTTCCAATGTCGCCCTTTTGGCGACACGGCCATGCCGTTAGAGGATCACTTGACCGTGGCCACTAGGGAGAAGATTCTACGTGGGAAATATGTCGACGTTTTTAGCCTTCTTTATCGGGAGCTCGAGAAGAAGGATAAAGATGAATTAGACGAAAAAGATAAGGAAAAAATCAAACGCAGAAAGGTTGAGAGGAACTGGGCAAATTGGTTGCCCCGGTTCCTGATTTATGCTGGGGTTATAGCGCGTGCACAGCCTTTATGGGCGGCACCGCTATTCCAGTATTGTGACATCGTGTACAAGGCTTACACGGATTTCTCGGGTGCAGCGTGGCTGCAGTATGACAAGGAATTCTGAATTAGGGCTGCTCTGAACCCCGCCATCCCTTGGGACCAGATCAACCAGCAGCTATGGCTGCAGCTTATGTCCCCAGCCAAGCCCAACACTGGGGACAGGTCTGACAGTGGCCACCTTGTGAACAAACAGGCGAGCATGTCGGGTCCCCATGCAGCAGCGGGCAGTCGGTTCAACCCCAGCTTCTGTGTTGGGAGTACACATCCCAGGGGGTCTGCAACAGGAAAGCATGCAAATACAAGCACGAGTGTCTGTTACACGGAGGTTTGCATGCACTGTCAGAGTGCAACAAGTCCAAACCCCGCGTGGGGGGTAAGCGGCCAGGCGGTGGCAGGAACACCCAAGCTGTTAACAAAGGGTCCCAGACCCATCAAGGTGAGGATTCTTAGGAACCTTTTGGCCAATTATCCCAAAGTCAGGGATGGGGTATATTTGTTGGAGGGTTTTCTTTATGGTTTTCGTATTCCATTTCAGGGGCCCAGAGGCCCCTGTATGGCCAAGAATTTGCAGTCTATCAGGGGTATGGAACAGGTGGTTAAGGATAAGATTGGGAAGGAGTGCAAGGAGGGTCGGGTATTAGGCCCTTTTGACTCACCCCCAGTCCCCAATTTGCAGATATCCCCTTTGGGGGTAGTGCCTAAAAAAGCGCCCGGGGAGTTTCGGTTGATTCACCACCTTTCCTACCCAAAAGGCGGGTTTGTGAATGATGCCATTCCAGACTCCCTTTGTACAGTCCGGTACACCTCCTTCGACCAGGCAGTTAGGGTCGTTCATAGGTGCGGAGTTGGGGCTGAAATGGCGAAATGCGACATCAAGTCGGCGTTTCACCTGTTGCCGGTGCACCCCCACGATTTTGAACTCCTTGGTTTTAAGTTTGAAGGGAGGTTTTATATGGACCAGGCTTTTGCCTATGGGGTGTGCTATCTCTTGTTCAGCTTTTGAACGTTTTAGCACGTTCCTGGAATGGGCTTTGCGTGAGCGGTCTGGCTCCGCTAATACGGTTCATTATTTGGATGTTTTTTTGTTTGCGGGCCCACGGGGGTCAGGGCAATGTGCCCGATTGCTGCATTCCTTTTTGCGGTTGGCGGAGGACCTTGGTGTCCCCCTCGCCCACGAAAAGACCGAGGGCCCGACTTCAGTTTTGACTTTTTTTGGGCATCGAATTAGACTCAGTGCAGCAGGCTTCTAGGTTGCCGGCCGAAAAAATCAATGGGTTAAGGCAGAAACTGGGAGCGGTGAAAGGCAAGCGTAAGATTTTGCTTTTGGAGCTTCAGCAGATCGTGGGCCACCTCAACTTTGCCTGCAAGGTTGTGGCACCGGGGAGGGCATTCTTATGGCATCTGTGTGACGCTACGTCCGTGTTGCAGATGCCCCATCATTGGGTCAGGATTACCCAGGGAATGAGGCAGGATCTTGAGGTCTGGGACCATTTCCTGTCTGACTTCAACGGGGTGTCTTTCTGGCGTGAGGATATGAGGATCGAGGCTGAGCTTCAGATCACATCGGACGCTGCAGGTTCGATCGGTTTTGGGGTTTATTTTCGGGGTCACTGGTGCGCTGAGGGTTGGCCCGCTGAATGGCTTGCCAGTGACCTGTGCTGTAATTTGACTTTTTTGGAATTTTTTCCAATAGTTGTAGCAGTTCAGTTATGGGGTGAGGACTTGGCCTATCACGTCGTACATTTTTGGTGCTACAACCTGGCCGTCGTTCATGTGATTAATACCCTGACTTCCAAATCGGTTCCTGTTATGCGCCTGGTTAGGGCATTTACTTTACATTGTTTACATTTGAATATTTTATTCCTTGCTAAGCACGTGCCCGGTGTGTGCAACGGAGTTGTGGATGCTCTGTCTCGTCGGCAGATGGAGCGATTTCAACTCCTGGCACCAGAGGCCGACCTCCTGCTGGCTCGGATGCCCCCAGAGATGTGGCGGCTTGGAGAGTTGAGGCCGACTGGGCAATGATGCTAGCTTTGGCGCCTTCTACCCGGAAGGCCTACGATCGCTCTGTTGAGCAGTTCCAGGCCTTTAGGGAGCAGGTAGGGTTGGCCGACCGTTGGCCCGTACCAGTGTCCCACCTTATGCAGTTCTGTGTTTTTCTGAAAGGTAAGGGGCTTGTGGTTAAGACTATTCGAGCCAAGCTGGCAGCCCTAGCGTTCACTTGTAAAATAAGAGGTTTACCTGACACTTCGGACGATTTCAGACTATGTAAGATGTTGGAGGGTTGGGCCTGCGAACAGGGGCCCCGGTCTGACACCCAACAACCCTTTTCTCTTTCAGTCTTGAGGGGTCTTAAGGCTGTATGGTCTTCAGTCTGTTTTTCAGAGTTTGAAGCTGTATTGTTCCAGGCGGCTGCGATGACTGCCTTTTTGGGGGCCCTCAGGGTTAGTGAGTTGGTGGTCAGCTCATGAAGGGATCGCTCCAGGCGTGCCCTACAGTCTGGTGACTTAAAAATTTGGGGGGACCACGTAGCCATTAAGGTACGCAAGTCCAAGACCGACCAAAGACAGAGAGGTATGTTTATCACCTTGGGATCGTGTCTTGATCGGAAAATTTGTCCAGTGGTGGCACTGAAAGACTACATTGCTGTTCAGGGAGACGAGGTGAGTCCTTTATTTTGCCATGAGGACAGGTCTCCGCTGACCAAATTTCAATTTTGGTTCATAACCAGCCGAGCCTTGGATAAGCTAGGCCTTGGTGGCGTACGGTTCAGGACCCACTCTTTTCGTATCAGGGCAGCATCTACAGCCGCTGCCATGGGGTATCCGGAACCTGCCATTCAGCACGTGGGGCGGTAGAAGTCTACGGCATACAAGAGTTATGTCCGGCCTATTCTTCACTGCCGGCGCTAGCTTGTTACTTTTATTCTTGGTTACTTTGTTCTTTATTTTTCAGGTGCTGTGGCGCAGGGCAAGAGAAGGAGGATTTTGATCGCCAGCCACAGCATGATATTTTGGGCTGCCCACCAGGCTTGGCGTTCACCCATTGGATTGCAGTTGGGCGTCAGCAAGTGGGCAGTCGTTGAGTGGCAGGGGTGTCGTGGTCTCCGTTGGGATGGACTCCTGCCTCTTTTGTTTCAGGGGAGGAACGGTCCTCCGCCTCAGATTCTGGTGATTCACCTTGGGGGTAACAATCTTGGCCTGGTGAAGGGGAGGGCCCTGTCACTCCAGGCGATCAAAGACTTCAAGGTGATACAGAGCAGGTGGCCTGAGGTGCTAATTTTGTGGTCCACCATCCTTTCTCGCCGGGTGTGGAGAGCGGCTTGGGACCCTGCTGGGGTCGAGCGAGCTAGACGTAAGGCCAACAAGGCGATTAAGAAGGCGCTTTGTGGAGGCCTAGGCGTGTATCTGCCCCACCCGGCTATTAGGTCAGATAGGGCGGACCTGTATTGGCAGGATGGCATCCACCTGTCCATAGTGGGCAACAGGGCGTTTTTGCTTGAACTACAGCTGGGGCTTCAACTGGCTTTAGGCCAGCTGGTGGGCCCAAGTGCCTAAGCGGAGGCTTGGCATTGTGGTGGCGGGACTTTAATTCGGTATGCTTATTTGGTATGCACCCACGGTTTTCCCGGTTTAGTAGCGGGGGCAGACGGCAGCGGGGCTGTACGGCTCTCTGCTGTCTTGCCCGCTACAGGGTTACCTCATCTGGCAGGCCAGTCTTGGGTGGGCGGCATAGCCATTTGGGGGGATACCCGGCCTCTGCCGGCCTGGCAGCAGCCGGTTTAAATGGGCTGCTGCTGGGGGCTGGGTGGCTCACCCCATTCCGGACAGGGAAGGGTCTGGGTGTTTTCCCTTGGCCTGTCCAGTTAGTTGTTAGGTTGCCCCAAGCTGTTTGGTTCAATAAAGTTGCCCTGTTTTATACCCATATACCGTGTTGTCTTGTTCTTCTGACTGGGGGGGGGGGGGCAATTTAATTTTTGTTACATATATTACTTAGTCCATAAGGCCACCAGGGTCAACCAAAATATACAAGGGTAAAGAAAGTAATAACCAATCTCTTTTTGAAAATAGAAATGCCATAGGTGATCAGAATGCATCCATAGCACAAACTGGAATTTGTAAGATCCTTTTAAGACATAAAAATAACATTGTTATAGCATTTCTGGAGATATATTTTTGTTCATCAGCATCCATTAAAACAGAAAAAAATATTTTTAGAATTAATTTATTTAATGCATTCCAGTATTTCTCTTATATTAAGATTCATAATCTGGGCCCCATGTTACAGTTTCTAATTTTGCTTCTGTTTTTACTCTGTTGCCAAGAGACTGTATCTTTTGATTAACTTCTTCATGGAGCTCTTAATTTCTTTGTTCCTCATTGTGTAGATCACTGGGTTTAACAAAGGAAAGATCACAGTATGGAAGACAGCAACCACTTTGTCCAAGGGTAAAGGTTCTGAAGGCCGTGTGTAGAGGTAGATGGCTGGGGTGAACATCACAAAGACAACAATGATATGCGTGACACAGGTGGAGGAGGCTTTACTCCTTCCATGGGATACACTAGTTCCTAACTTGATTAAAAGAATAGCATATGAGATGAGCAAAAGTATAAAGGCTGTTAATATAACCAGCCCATTGTTGATGAAAGTCAGGACCTCTACTCTGTGAGTATCAGTACAGGCCAACCTGATGACTTGATGGACATCACAGAAGAAGTTGTCTAAGATATTGGGTCCACAGAAGGAGAGCTGGTGGGTCATAGTTACAAGGATAATAGCATGAACAAATCCTCCAGTCCATGATGCCCCAACCAAGATGCAGCACATGGTTCTGTTTACAAGGTACATGTATTGCAGGGGTCGACATATTGCCACATACCTATCATAGGCCATGGCTATCAGTAGGAACATCTCACCTGCTCCCAAGAAATGCAAGAAAAAGAGCTGGCACATGCATCCACCATAAGAGATTATTTTGTGCTGGCTAACAAAGTCAGCCAACATCTTTGGTGGTATAACAGAACTGTAGCAGATGTCAAGGAAGGCCAGACTGGCTAGGAAAAAGTACATTGGGGAGTCCAGCTGGTGGTCCATCCAAATGGTAAGAATTATAAGGATGTTCCCAGGCAGGATCAGTGAGTAGAAGAGAACAAATATGAGAAATAGGATAAACTCGACTTCTTTAACTTGGGATAGTCCTAGAAGAACAAATTCAGACACACCAGAACTGTTACTCTGTTCCATGTTGCTGGAGTATACACTGCCAAAACAAAAAAGAACAACAAGACAATAATCAGTACAGATCTGCACGTATAAAAAGAAATAACCTTTAAATAGTTCAGCTCAGTTTTATTACATAGGAGCAATGGCTTTTACAAACAATAAAAACATTTAAACATAAAATCAGATCAGAGAGTATCAGTTTAATCTGAAACGGAGTTAGAGACTATTCCCTACAACTCATTTGCGTGTATGTAAAGTGCCAGCAAGTCACAGATGACATATGGCGACCCCATAAGGTTTTCAAGACAACTGATTTAAGCTGAAGTGGTTTTCTGTTCCCCTCTTCTTCAGAGTTTTCCTTAATGGTCTCCCATCAGTCTCCAAGAACTGACTAGATCTGGCTGTACTGGACCATTGCACATCCCTCAACCGATTGAGATGGGCTTTAATTATACTTATATAAAAAGTATATGCCTAACATTTCTAAATACTTCCTTAAATGTTCTGGGAAAGAAATTGTTAGTTGAATTTAATCAATAGCCTTTAATTATTAGCAATGCTTCTGATTTGGGGCTATTTCATTGTTTTTTACAGTTACTATTAGCACATAACTGCAAATTTAAGGAAAACAGCTACATCATTTTAACCAACCCAACCACTTCTTATGATAAACAACATCAATATTTTACATTTCATAGAACTTGCTCAAGAAAAATATAGATGCTATCTAGATCCAGCAAGTCAAAGAAGGAAACTCCCATAGGTAACTAAACCACACTCATATGTATGCAGCTCAATAATATTTTTTTTACAGCTTATTAAATTTCATATTTGGTTTTCATACAAGAAAACTTGACTGACTTCAAATTTGATTTTAAATTAATTCATCTCCTATATATGGTATTTCACACACACACACACACTATTAAAGGACATGGGGGTATGCTTGATAGCTACCTTAGCAAGGTGTACTATAGTACTGTCAGCCTTATGACCTTTGGTAACAGTTTACCTTTCAACTTTTAGCAGATGAACAATCTTAATTTAGATCATCCCTCCTTTTTTTATTATGGTCACTGTCAGATTTGGAAATCTGTGTTTATGAAACTAAGGTTGGATATCTCAGGGCACAAATAAACAAGAAAGGTGCACACAATTGACTTTAATATTCATATCTCAGAAACTAAGCAGAGTTGGCCCTAATTGATATTTTGAGGGGAGACCACCAAGGAATTCCAGGGTCACTAAGAAGAGGTGGGCATTCGCAAACCTCCTCTGAACATCTCTTGCTTTGAAAATCCTACAACCATAAGTCAGCTGTAACCTGACAGCAATCAATCGATCAATCAATCAATCATTCAATGGTGTCAGCAATGTAGGAGTTAGGAATGAGTATGCTGATATTTTTAATGGCAAAAGGAATATAATAAAGCTGGAGTGCTCTTTCAGCACTGATTGTTAAGTTTGAAGTAGTAATATATATGCAGCCATACTAAACATTTGAAAGTGAAGATAAAGAATGGAAAGATTATAAATTGCACTATTGGTTATAGATCCAGGATGGCGTGTGTACTGTGTGGCCCTTTATATACACATTGTCCAGACATTGGTTTTGGTATAGATTAGAGCAACATCCCCCAGACTTAGCTTGAGTGATTTCTTGTCTTCTTTACTACAGATTAGACAGAAGGAAGGAAGGAAGGAAGGAAGGAAGGAAGGAAGGAAGGAAGGAAGGAAGGAAGGAAGGAAGGAAGGAAGGAAGGAAGGAAGGAAGGAAGGAAGGGAGGGAGGGAGGGAGGGAGGGAGGAAAGAAGGAAGGAAGGAAGGAAGGAAGGAAGGAAGGAAGGAAGGAAGGAAGGAAGGAAGGAAGGAAGGAAGGAAGGAAGGAAGGAAGGAAGGAAGGAAGGAAATTCCAAAAGCAATACTTACACAATTTCAACTATTGATTGTCAATAAAATACCTTGGCAAATCCAAGTAGATTCAAGTCCAGGAGCACTTGAGAGACCAATAAGAGTTTCCTTGGTAAATCCAGCAATTCCTAGTTGGGGTAACACTGTGCTAGCTAAGAGATCCTCAGCTATGTAGGCTGTGATGGTTGTTTTCCATCTTCACTTTGCATCGTTTTTAAAAGTGAACAATGATAAAATCTGCCTCAAAATAAGTTATATGAATGTTCTTTAACTGAAAGCTCTCCATTCTACTCACTATAATAGAGGCAGAACTGGTTTCTTTATGTCCATCTGCAAGGCAAATGATCACATAGCACACTCTACAGTATGGATCTGTGCAGGGCTTTTATCTGTGCTAAGGTTTCATTTCATGAGAAGGGCAAGTGTTAACAATCTTACCAGATATTCAGTCTATAATATTACTAACTCCAGTAAGAGTAGTCTAATCAAGTATTTCAGAACCTCAGAATAAGTGTGGTTAACTAGATTCTTATGTGTATACTAGTATCTTCTGGGCGATCTGCCAGCCAGCCAGTCTTGCCACATACATGGATGAACCCTTTAGCAGATCAGGCACAAGCCACAGCTGAGATTAACTCCCTGAAGATACAAACCGGTTCCAGCCACAGTAGCTTAGTGTAGGCAAGTCTGTAGACCTACAGACAGGGATTCCATTAGGGCTCTTTCATGTCACCTAGACCAAACTCAGGCATCATATGTAACAAATCTGAAGAATTTTCTAGCTTGGTGGGTAGCCAAAGTGATCACAGCTAGGGATGTGCAAAAAAAAAAAAATTCGGAATTACACGGATTCGGAAGTACACGGGGAAAAAAAATTCGTATTCCCCATGCACTACTGAATACCGTATTCGGAATAGCCGCATATACGGTAGATGCACGGCTATTACCGAATATACGGCCCTATTATACCCTATGGGCCATTGAAATCAATGGCAAATAGGGTATATTTGAAGCCGCCTGGAGGGGGGGGGTTGAGGGAGAGCCCCCAAATTTGCAGGGGACCTGCAGGGGACTCTCCCCTCCAACCCCCCCAAGTCTCAAAAAGATTGGGCCAGGGGATCCCATTCCAGGGGCACCCAAAGAGGGTGCCCCTATTCCATCATTATACCCTATGGGCCATTGAAATCAATGGCAAATAGGGTATAATTGAAGCCACCTGGAGGGGAGGGGGTTTGAGGGAGAGCCCCCAAATTTGCAGGGGACCTGCAGGGGACTCTCCCCTCCAACCCCCCCAAGTCCCAAAAAGATTGGGCCAGGGGGTCCCTGTCTTTGGGCTCCCCAAAAGGCCCATTGCCAACAATGATGGGGAAAGCCCAATTAGCCACTTCCTCCACTACAATTGCTGTGTGGAAAGTGGCTCTGGCCAGAGGGGGGTTTGAGGGAGAGGCCCCAAAACTGCAGGGCAGCTTCAGGGGACTCCCCAGCATGCAACCCCCCTGGCCCCAAAAGACAGCACCCATCTGTGGGCACCCCAAAAGGAACACTGCTCCCAATGGTGAGAAAAAACCAATTAGAGCCACTTCCTCACTGCAATTGTCATAGGAAAAGTGGCTCTGGGGAGCAGGAGGTTTTGAGGAGAGCCCCCCAAACTGCTGTGCAGCTTCAGGGCACTGTCCCACACAAAACCCACAAGGCCAAAAAAAAATTGGACCAGGGGGTCCAATTCCTGGGGCACCCAAAGCCAAACCTAACTTCACACCAGAGAATCTCTGTAGGCCCCAAATGCACTACATCCCTCTATCTAATCTATGAACCCTGCAGGCCTGGCACCAATATAAACCCAGTTGCCAACATCACTGCCACACAAAACACAATCTGCTCAAGGTCTGCTCTGCAGACCTGGCTGCAGCAAACCCAGATGCCAGCTCACACCCTCACCAACCCCCACACCAACCAGAGGCAATTTAAAAAACCAAAACAAAACCAGCAGAATCACAAAAGGCCAAGTGTTAAAAAGTGGCCTTTTCACCAACAAGAAAAGGGGGACAAAAGTGGCCTTTTAAACAATGGAAATTAGGCCAAACAGCACCCCCCCCCCAGCACCCAAAGAAAAGAGTAACAGCAGCAGCACAACACAGCACAGCAGCAACAAATCAAACACTGAATACTTTTAAAACAGTAAAAAATTAACTTTTAACAATACAGGAACTTTGCCACCCCCTCCCCCCCAAAAAAACCTTCACCCTAACCCCAAGAAATCCAAGCCACCCAAATCAGGAGAAGTAAAAGGACACTGCACTTTTAAAAGTCCTCTCACTAAATTAAGATATGGGCAAATTGGCAAACCCCCCCACCCCAGGCCCCCTCCCCAAGCAGAAACCCCCAAATAAGCTACCCCACCACCACCCAAATCTGGATAAGTAAAGGGACTCTAAGTCTTTAAAAAAAGTCCTTTTACCAACAATAAATAAAAACAAGAACCTAAAGAGTGTCTTACCTTGTCTTCTGTAGTCCAGGGAAGTCTGAGTGAGAGAGCTGCAGCTTAAGCGAAGGGCCAGCCAGCCACACACAGCATGGAGGAGTCAGCCAGGAAGGGAAGACTCCTTAGAAAGCCCTTCAAAGCATGCATTTGCAACGCATTTTGCAAATGCATGCTTTGGATTGGCTGCTGGGGCTCCTCTTCCCCCTCCCCCCCTCCCTGATCCCAGGGAGGTTAAGGTGAAGGCGCCAAAGCAGCTCCTTTGAAGCTCCAGAAGCTAATTGCTGCCTTTTGAATTGACAGCTGTGTGCTTACGAATAGCTATTTGTAACTACACAGCGAGCCTATTTGGCTGCCGTATAATGGGGGCTTATGGAAGTCGGCTGCAGGCTATTCCGTATGCAGCCGAATCAGCACTGACTCGGCTGTAAATACGGCTTGGCCGAACCGAATGCACATCCCTAATCACAGCCACCAGAATTTTTTTCTTGCCAAGTTCCCCTGCTCTTGGCAGAAAGGTCCATCGAAGGAAGGGAAAGCTGAAGTGGTTTCAAACCCCAAATCACCCATGGCCTTTCTAGAAAGAAATAAGAAGCCCAAGGATTCCAGTTCAAAGGATTCAAAACAGATCATTGCCTGCAGGACAGAATCATGTGCCAATCTTACTCTTTGACTTTCTCCCTCATATAGTTATCTAGAAGAGAGAACTCAGATAACATTTGTGAACAACATGCAGCATAAACACTTGATTTCTTTGTTTGTTAGTCCAGTCATAAGCATGAAGAAGACATGACTGCTTCTCTCTGGGATGTACATTTTTTAGAGCACTGTCCAGCGGAGGGGGGCAGAAAGTCTTTTGGGAGCAGACGTACGACTGGCGCTGTCATACGACTGGCGCCACCGCAGCACAGGGGAGTTCCATGGGCAGGGGGATGCCTGAGCCCAAGCGTGGGCAGAAGTGAGGTGGAGTGTGGCATTCAGGCAGAGGAGAGAGTGGAGTTGGGGGTGCCGCCAGTCTTAGGCGACTTGCTGAGCAGTTTGGCCTATGACATGCCCCCCCAAGAGGTGGAACTTTATGCCTGCAAAAATGGCGGTGTGCCCCATAGGCACTTGTTGAAACCAAAAACAAAGGTCGCCTCCGCCACTGCAGAAGCTCGCAAACCCCTTGGGGAGTGGTGTGATTGCCTTGCCAACCCCCTTGCGCCTCGGGCTGATGAGCCGCCTCCCCAGTACCCATTCATGGTCTCCCCCCTCCTAGAAATACTTCCACTCTGGCCTCACACAACTCAGTTGTTAGGGAGAGGAGCATGTGGTGGGAAGTTCTGCCAGTGAGCTCCCGGCCATACAGACTTAGAGTGAGGGACAGGCAGGCACGTTGGTGATGGGTTTTGCACCTCGCGGTTGCTTTGACAGTATCTTTGACTTGCAAGGGGGAGAGAGAGCTCTCCCTGGGGCTAACTGCTCTTGTTTCCAAGTCTCCACAGGTTCCGGGCTCCCGGAGGCTCTGCATGCGAGGACTGTTGCCCTGTTGGGTAAATTCCACTATCCCCACTCCAGCCTCCCCTCGCTCTCGACCGCTCGGTGTGCGAGCATCTCTGGCACTTGGACCAGGCAGTGGGCTCCGGCAGAGGGCATTTGCTGACCCCGCTCCCCTGTGCTGCAGCCTGCTCCTTTCCCTTGGTCTGCCCTCTGCCACGTTCGCAACTCCTGGCAGGGCATGGTGTGTATGTGTGTGGCAGCTGCCCCGTTGTGAGGAGGTGGGTCAGAGACTGTCCCTTTAAGAGAGCGCCCAGCTGAAACGCAGCCTGCTCTTCCAGCCACTGCCCCTGCAGGTGCTCTTGACCTTTATCTCCGTTTTGCAGGTGGGACTCCAACACAGAGGCTTCCTCGTGCGCCGCTCTACCGCCCCCCCCACTCCCTCAGCTGTTTCTGCCTGCCGCTTGGATTGGAGCCCCGCACACAGCGAGACTGTCCAGCGCGCAACAGGGAGACTGTTGCACTCTGTTCCAGAAGAATAAAATCTGAGCTGTGCCCCCTGTTGTCTCTCCTGTTTGGCATCTGCTGCATGTTCCCTGGACAACCCCCCCATCAGTGGCCTCTCTGAGGGAATGTCTGGGAGTGTGGGCAGACTTGATTTTGGAGGGGGGAACGGTCTATGAGCTGCCACACTGCCCCCCGTGTGGCTGGACAGGGGAAGGGAGTGCTGCATCTCAGCCTGCCCGGGCTGACAGCCTACCCGATCTCACAGGGCTGTTGTGTGCAGGACACTAAGGCAGTGCTGAAAAAGTGGACTCAAGAGTTCTGCGGCTGATGCACTCGCACTCTGAGTTCTGCGGCCCCCAGGGGAGGTGTTCTGTGCACATGGCAGGGGGCGTCAGGGCAGCACAGGGGGTCTCTGGGTGTGGGGGGGTGTCTGCTGCTGGACTGCTCACTCCCAGACACATATTCCAGTCACTGTCTATGACAGCGAACTCCTGCAGTTGGTACTTCCTGCTTGCCTGCCTGCGATTGGCAGAGTCTCTGACAGCGGGAGAATGTAAGGGGATTGATGGCTTCTACAGGGTCCTGTATAGGCCTGTCTTTCCCCCACCTCCACCTCGCCACCAAGGCAGGCTTCTTGTGTGCACATGCCCAGCCTCACTCCTGTTCCCTCCCTATGTTGGTGGGCTGTCTTTCCTTTGCTTGTGCTGGTCTGCCCATCATTGGCTTCGTTCTCTGTTTGGGGGGTGGATGGGGGATAGCAATCAGCCTCTCTGAGGCTGCCTCTCCCCATCCCTGACTGTCATAAACCGCGGCACAAGCGCCAGGACTGGCCAATGGAGTGGGTGGGCTGGCCCTCCCCTCCGGCTGCCTCCGCCTCCCTTCCGTGCCTCCGCTAGCGGTGTTGCCATGGAGACCGTCTCCCTCACGGCAAGCTACGCCTCTCTCCTCCCGATGCTCCAGCGTGCCAAAGTCCTCAGGAAGTCTACTAGCGGCACGGCAGCTACGCCGAGTTTGGTCACCCCTTATCTCTGGATTGGGCTGTTATTCCTCTGGCTTACCAGGATCTCTGTCCTTCCTGGAGTAAGGTCAGGGAAATGTGACTCTATAATGCTTTACAAAGAATTCATAGATTCCAACCAGCTTTTCAGTTCTAGAAAAAGAAAGGGAGGATCCACTTCAACCATCCTAAAGCTATGCTGCAGCTCACAGAGCCTGCACTAGGGTTGCCAGGTCTGACTCAGGACTATGGGAATTGAGAAAAGATATTTTTGGTGTGGAGCCAGGAGCAAAGGTGTGACAAGCATGATTGAGCTCTGAAGGGAGTTCTGGCCATAACGTTTAAAGGGATCGTGTTCCTTTTAAATGCCTTCCTTTGGAAATAATGGAGGATGGGGACACCTTTTGGGACTCATAGAATAGGACCCCCTGGTTCAATCTTTTTGAAACTTGGGGAGATGTTTGAGAAGAGGCACCAGATGCTATGCCAAAACATTGGTGCCTAAACCATAGCCCACTCAGAGCCCCAAAAACCCAATTCTCCACTATACTGGTCCCTATAGGGTATAATGAAGTGCCCAATGAACATTCAGTCCCCTTTTCTGATATTCTTGAAGTAGGAGAAGGGCCTCCAAACCAGGGGATCACCTGCCACCAAATGGGGATTGGCAATTCTAGCCTACACTGACAAAAGTTGTAGGATGAGGGTTGCAGTAAGGGTAATATTGGGAAAAGATTAAGGAAAGATGGAGCTAAAAAGCTGGCTGGATTCAACCCCATATATTTTACAAAGGAGTACATCACCTAAAATATTATTATACTAGTAATAAAGCCCATTGTGAAGAAAAAGACGGGCTCTAGAAAAAAGCTCTGGGTGAATGCCTTCCTACCATTGCTTCCTTCCCACCCGCTGAAGTGAAGACATTCACTCCCCCCCTCACATGCACCTCAAGGGGAACTGATCTCTGCCATAGCAATGTTGGTGTTTTTGTGTGGCAAACAGAAGCTGGTTTTTAGAGGTTTCTGTTTGCTGCACAAAAACACTGATGTTACTGGCAGCCCCTGGCAGATAGCGTGAAATCGGAAGAAAGCCCCACTGAGAAGAGGAACATGAGAGTGGCATAAGGTGAGTGGAAAATCGGCCTGAATGGCAGCAGAGTCTCAAGTAGAGACCTTCCACATTGCCTGTTACCTGATATTTTAAAACTGGAGATACCAGGGATTGAACATGGGATTTCTGCATGCCAGGAAGATACTTTGGCACTGAGTCCCTTCACAAAGGAGGGTTTCATGCCTCAGTGAATAAGCTACATTTATAAATCTGTTTTGCATCCTGAGGCTGCTTTTATGCCTGCAGAGTTCCAGAGCTAAATCTTCTCAGTCACTGGATAAGGCAGCACAAATCCCCCCAGGATCATAGCCTGGTCAGTAAAGTGACCTTCTTACCATGTACAGAATCACTAACAGTTCACTGCAGCTTTATACTTGCATATATAAAATGCATTGTTCAAATGACCTAAATGTATCTTTATCAGGAGAGCTTGCCTGTCTTCTGTTTAAATCCTTAATATATAAAAAAAATGTGATGCACAATTACTTTTATTAGTCTAATAGGGGAGAACAATTTACAGAGGCAGGTGTGTATATGCAGGACATCAAACCAGAATTCCAATGAGGCAAGAAAGAACATGCATGAATCTATCCATAACCAGATAGATCAGTAACCATTAACAAACACCAAGCAATGCTACCATAAGGGACACAGAGATACAAGCCTTGTAATAAGTCTCATCTCAACATGTGAGGTTTTTTTTCCCATTTAATAATGTGCTTTTTTGAAGTCTTGGAGGTGGAGATGAATATGTTGCCAATGGAGAGGAGAAATCTGCTACAGTAAATCTGGACACAGTTGTGCATGTCTAGTTGTCACCCCCCACCCCCAAATAACTAAACCCATTTGAGCTGTTCAGAGAGAAGTGAACAGTATGCTGAATATTCAAATTCAATTATTGCATTTTGAGAGCAGGCTGTGAGCTGAACTATGATATGATTGACCATATTTTGATATGAAGGAGTCTGAGTATAGGATTTCCCCATGATTGAACCTGGTCAGGGTGAACCTAGAGGACACCTAATAATTCATTAGCTAGGTTCACTTCACTCCCTTGCCTTCATTTAACTGAGGCAGTCTCTATATTGCTACCACTTCATATAATTTGATAGTACATAAAATGAAGTTACTGAGGCAGTAGAATTGTGGACTGTATTCCTGCTGAATGAGTGATAGTATGAATAAGCACATAAAATTGCTTGCAAATTACTTCTAAACAAGCACATCAGGGAGATTTAGCTTGTCTTTTCTTTGGTATGATAATTGATGGAACTGTGTTTTGTGTAGTGGAGAGGTTAACCAAGTCTCCAAAACTGCTTGCAAATGCAAAAGTCTGTGGCCATTCCATTATGTTTACTTAACAAAGAATCAATAAATACATAAAGTGTCATTTCTGCAATCAGAAAGCCTTTTTGTCATTTATAAAATAATTCTAAGCATGTCTACTCTGAATGCTACTCAAGTCTCTTAATTCCTAGGAAACTGTTCCTAGGATGTCACTGTTGATTCCTACAAATCAAAAGAGCACATTCGTTCCATTGATTTGTATGGAACATGTGAAAGGAAATGCAGTCAGAAAAGAAAGGAGGAGGCTCTGCACTCAGCTCCCCAGCATCTTTCCATAGCCTGCCCACATCCCCCAAAAGTGTTTAGAAGAAATTTCTGAAACTGTTCCCTATAGATCAGTAGCTCCAAAGTTATTCACTGTTCACACAGTGATTGTATTCATTTATATACACTATTTATAGTCCCCATTTCTCAAAAGATATTACAAAACTATTTAAACCCATTAAACAGCAATGGAATGAAATAAAAGTAGTAAATAAGAATAACATTAAACTAACAAATCACAATAACACATCTATAAAAAGATTTAAAAGAGAAAACCAATTTTTAAAAAAACCCTCCAATAATTTCTGTCTTATGCTCCAGAAGAACAGAATTATGATTCCTAACTCCCTCTGGTAAATTCCAAACTCCCTCTTGTAAATTGTTTTACTATTAGGAGCTACATATAGGGTTGCCAACTTTGGCTTGGGAAATTCCTGGGGATTTGGGGGTGGTACCTGGGGAGGATTAAGTTTGGGCAGCGGATGTAACTATGCAAGAATGTGATACCATAAAGTTTTTCTTCCAAATATTTAATTTCCTTCAGAAGAAAAGATCTCTGTCATCTGCAGATCACTTGTAATTGCTGGAGTCTTCCAGGCCCTACCTGGAAATCGGCAACCTTACGGTATAAACAAGACGTGCATGGGCTCTAACAGATTACAATTATCTACAGCAGAGGATTTTCAGGAAAGCTTCCTCGGCTGAGCGGAGTCGATGCAATTCATTATTGTCCTTTTGGTATGGCAGTAACAAATTGCCCTTGCATCCAGTGAACTCCTGGAGAGCCAGTTTGGTGTAGTGGTTAAGTGTGGTGACTCTTATCTGGGAGAACCAGGTTTGATTCCCCACTCCTCCACTTGCACCTGCTGGAATAGCCTTTGGTTAGCCATAGCTATCTCAGAACTGTCTTTGAAAGGGCAGTTTCTGAAAGAGCTCTCTCAGCCCCACCCACCTCAAAGGGTGTCTGTTGTGGGGGAAGAAGATAAAGGAGATTGTAAGCCACTCTGAGGCTCTGATTCAGAGTGAAGGATGGGGTATAAATCTGCAATTCTTCTTCTTCTCCTGCTTAAAGTATTAATTTTTTTTTTTTGCATTACATCAGGTAGAAAGACAAATAATATTAGAGTCTGTACAAAAAATAAACTTACATGCAGTGGGTTGGATCCCATCACACCTTGTCACTCATTCTCATCCAATTCTTCTCCTTATTGCAATCTATGTTTGTTTGTTTTTTTAAAAAAATACTTTAGATTTATATGCCTCCCATATGGCTTTCGTCTACCCAGGTCAATGACCTCCAGCATAGCCTTTTTAGTGGTCAAAAGGACCATTCCTCCCATTTTCACTAGCGGTCAAAAGGACCATTCCTCCCATTTTCACTAGCATTTTCACTGACTGAATCCAACCCAATGTTTCAGGAGACAGACATCTTTGTAGTCTTACTAACCATAGACTAACCTAGCTGTGTCTTGTGTTTGCTCAGAGTTCTCCTCCAGGCCATCTTTACTTCTTTGTTTCTCAGGCTGTATATAAGAGGGTTAATGAGGGGTGTTAGGACTGTGTAGAAAACAGAGAATACTTTGTTCAGTTCTTTCAGCATTTCTGTTTTGGGTAGGACATAGACAATAATGATTGTCCCATAGAAAACTGAAACAACCACAAGGTGAGAAGAGCAAGTAGAGAAGGCCTTTTTCCTTCCAGTCTTTGAAGGGATTTTCAGAATGGTCATAATGATGCAAACATATGATGCTATGGTGAACATGAATGCTGGGAAAGTGCAGACAGATGCCAGAACTGTTAATGCGAGCTGTGCCTTGTATGTGTCAGTACAGGAAAGCTGTATGATTGGTGTGTAATCACAAAAGAAATGCTCTATTTCATTATGGCCACAGAAAGTTAACTGAAACACAAAGACTATCAGTACTGTGTTTTCCACAAAGCCCCAAAACCAAGAGGCAGCCACCAGGAAGAGACAAACCTTGTTATTCATAATAGTCATGTAATGCAGGGGTTTGCATATTGCAACATAGCGATCATAAGACATTGCTGAAAAGAGATAGCATTCTGTTGCTGCCAAAGACCCAAAGACCCAAAATTGTGTAATGCAGGCATGAACAGGAACGGCTCTGTTCCCAGTCACGAAACTAGCCAGCATTCTTGGCCATATGGTGGAAGTGTAGCAGACCTCTAAGAAAGAAAGATTCCCCAGAAAGAAGTACATGGAGGTGTGAAGGTGTGGATCAGTCACAACAAGGAGGATTATGAGGATGTTCCCAGATATGGTCATGACATAAATGATGAAGAACAGGAAGAAGAGCAGAATCTGCAGAAATTCCTGGAGATCTCCAAATCCCAGAAGGATGAATTCTCTTGTGATGGTTTGATTTTCCATTGTAGTTCTTTCACATATTTTGCTTTCTAGAGTCAAAGATAATAAAAATCAGCCTTTATTTTAAGTTGATTGAAAACAAATACCATCAGAGAAAGACGATGGAAGGAAGTCATAGGATCCAACCCATACAGCAAAGCCATATGTAACTGCAAATCACTGGTGTGTATGTGTAATGTGCTTTGAATCTTGGAATGAAGTCTTCATAATAAAACACACTGAATGAAGCTGCAGTACTTGCTTAAATATGGTCTGGGGAGGAGACCACAGAAGTGAGGCTGCATGTGTGAATGGAGGTGAGAGATATATGATACATGAAAAATGCAGGGATTTGGTGGTGGTGGTGGTGGTGTCTTCCCCATTCAAACCCAACCCTCGGAGCCCCACACTATTTCCATAGCAATTGGCATGTGATACCATTTAGATTCATGACCAGCTTTAAATACATTTTAAACCTCTGTGAAAAGGAGATAAACATGTCAGGCAAATTGGCATTTTTAATCCCATTCAGGAAAGGAGACTCTTCAATATGGAGAATGGCAAAAATGTTAATGGTAGGAAAATTATGCTCACCTGAAATTTTAAAAGCAGGGAAAGCCTAGAAGTTGTTTCCTTAATAAGAAAGTATCTATTTAACAAATCAGTTATCTTTTTTATATCATTTTGAATCCCAGTTGCGGCTGCAAGTTTTCATTGCCTCCCATTATTTAATGCCTTCTTCTTCTTCTTAATATATGCCCCAATTGGATTGCTTAAAGAAAGGAAATAAACAGTCATTTTCTAATTAACCTCATGAGACAGTGTTTGCACTCCTGTTCCCAAAAGATCTTTCTAATTTTTTGAGACATATATTTCCCAATATAACTATTTGTTAAGAAGGATAGGCGAATTATTAATGGCAGCCAGGGTTGATAAGAGAAGCCATGTTGGATCAGGCCAACGGCCCATCAAGTCCAACACTCTGTGTCACACAGTGGCAAAAAATTTTATATACACACATACACTGTGGCTAATAGCCACTGATGGACCTGTGCTCCATATATTTATCTAAACCCTTCTTGAAGGTGGCTATACTTGTGGCCGCCACCACCTCCTGTGGCAGTGAATTCCACATGTTAATCACCCTTTGGGTGAAGAAGTACTTCCTTTTATCCGTTTTAACCTTTCTGCTCAGCAATTTCATCGAATGCCCACGAGTTCTTGTATTGTGAGAAAGGGAGAAAAGTACTTCTTTCTCTACTTTCTCCATCCCATGCATTATCTTATAAACCTCTATCATGTCACCCCACAGTCGACGTTTCTCCAAGCTAAAGAGTCCCAAGCGTTTCAACCTTTCTTCATAGGGAAAGTGCTCCAGCCCTTTAATCATTCTAGTTGCCCTTCTCTGGACTTTCTCCAATGCTATAATATCCTTTTTGAGGTGCGACGACCAGAACTGCACACAGTACTCCAAATGAGACCGCACCATTGATTTATACAGGGGCATTATGATACTGGCTGATTTGTTTCCATTTCCCTTCCTAATAATTCCCAGCATGGCGTTGGCCTTTTTTATTGCAGACGCACACTGTCTTGACATTTTCAGTGAGTTATCTACCACGACCCCAAGATCTCTCTCTTGGTCAGTCTCTGCCAGTTCACACCCCATCAACTTGTATTTGTAGCTGGGATTCTTGGCCCCAATGTGCATTACTTTGCACTTGGCCACATTGAACCGCATCTGCCACGTTGACGCCCACTCACCCAGCCTCAACAGATCTCTTTGGAGTTCCTCACAATCCTCTCTGGTTCTCACCACCCTGAACAATTTAGTGTCATCCGCAAACTTGGCCACTTCACTGCTCACTCCCAACTCTAAATCATTTATGAACAAGTTAAAGAGCATGGGACCCAGTACCGAGCCCTGCGGCACCCCACTGCTTACCATCCTCCACTGCGAAGACTGCCCATTTATACTGACTCTCTGCTTCCTATTACTCAGCCAGTTTTTGATCCACAAGAGGACCTGTCCTTTTACTCCATGACTCTCAAGTTTTCTAAGGAGCCTTTGATGAGGAACTTTATCAAAAGCTTTCTGGAAGTCAAGGTAAACAACATCTATCGGGTCGCCTTTGTCCACATGTTTGTTCACCCCCTCAAAGAAATGTAACAGGTTAGTGAGGCAAGATCTTCCCTTGCAGAACCCATGCTGAGTCTTCCTCAATAACCCGTGTTCATCAATGTGCCTACTCATTCTGTCCTTGATAATGGTTTCTACCAACTTTCCCGGTATTGAAGTCAGACTGACTGGCCTGTAATTTCCCGGATCTCCTCTGGAACCCTTTTTAAAGATGGGGGTGACATTTGCTACCTTCCAGTCCTCAGGAACGGAGGCAGATTTCAATGAATGATGGCGAGGGGGGGGGGGCAAGGGATAATCCAAAATCACTTCCTTGGTAATCTAGTGAACTAGAAGGCATGCTGTTGCATCCATGCAACATAAGTGACACATCCAGGGATGTTGGAGTTTGACCCTGGTTCCAACCTGAGCCTGATGCAAACCTATCCAAATAATCACTGTCAGAAACTAATCCTTCTCACGGCCAACTTTAGTGAACACTATCTCCTTATACACACAAAGCTCCACAAAAGTGTGCTGTAGGATCCCTAGACTGATAGCATAAATATTCAACAGATGTAGAGAATATATTTACTGAAGACCAGATATGTGTAAGGGTAATGTGACCACATAGCAAGAGGATTTAAATCCACTGGGAAAGGGTAGTATGACTTTTGACTTTCCAAGGTATACTATGTAATATTAAATTAATCCACATAGTTTGTGTAAAGAAATTCATTTTTATCTCCCTGGGAGGTTGGCACTGAGCAAAAGCCTCCACTATGTATTTTAAAAGGGTTTTTCCCCCCTTTGGGCAGAGAACAGGCATGGGGAGGCAAGTCTGTGCAAGGGCTTTCCAGAGCTCCCTCAGGTCACCTTCATATAAATGCTAATAGATCTTACAAGAGAGATAATGAGTGGGTCCAGATTTCTCCTTTGCTCCTAGCAGGGAACAGAAGTTTGGAGGACTTTAGGCTGGCAAGGCTCCAGGTATAATCTCCTGGAAGAAGATGTAGGAAATGCTTCCTTTACCTGGCCTGGCCAGGTCATCAGGTGGTGAAACTTATATGATGTTTATAAAATCCTTTCAACAGGAAGGAGGTCTCTTTTTTTCTTGGGTGCTGTGTCCAAAAGCACACACAGACCTATTCCTCCCTCCCTTGGGGTAAGATTATGAAAAAAAAAATGTCTTCTGCATCAAGACAGCGCTTGCTATCTTCCCCAAGATAAGCAAAGGGTTAAAATGAGAAAATCTGAGTTCCTAGATAAATATTTTCCTGTGCTTCTCCCTCTCCCCTCCCCCATACTGAGAGGATGAATTAGAGAGGAAGCCACTGAGGCTTGGGGTGCACTGCTCTAAGCTCTTTGTAGAGACATAATATTAGGTAAAAATGCGAGAAATTGAATTGGGCAAATGCATGATCACATAGAACCAGTTATCATCTTATTCATACTGACAGCAATTCATGTGATTTGTTTTATATAATGTTTGTGTCATATCTGGGTTATATGAGGGGTGTCTCTGAGGGAATCTTACATCTATGGTGATTCTTAGCTGTGCTCTCTACAGGCCCTTCCAAGATCCCATGCTTCCGAGGATATTTTACACATGTCCAGGTATTTAAAATGAAGTTCCCAAGACTGTGCTTCAGGTGTTACAAGGTTCCAGGTTGTTAATAAAGATAGCTGGCATTGACATTTTGCAAAGGATATAACAATATGCCCCTATGTTCTCCCATGTATTCCTGCTATAAAGTTATTTGAAATATTTATTTACATAGAGCATATATATTGATTCTTAGAAAGACAAATGTAAGAGCATTTACAAAGTTATGAGTTTATATACAACAGCTCAGCACATAGATGTGATCTCAGCTGTATGGTATATTGTTTATTTAGATTTGTATACATTGCTGAGTAGATACCCAAACCACTTCATAGCATTTTTCTCTCCTCCTCTGTTTTATCCTCACAATAACATCCATGTACAGAGAGACAGTTTTGGCCCAAAGTCACCCAGTGAGCTTCTGTGGCAGACTGGGAATATGAACCTAGGTCTCCCAGACCGAAGTCTGACACTGCTGCACAGTGGTTATTTTACCTTTACACTGATACTTTACCTCATGGGGTTTTTGGGGGGGTAGCAGGAACTCCTTTACATATGAGGCCACACACCCCTGATCTAGCCAATACTACAAGAGCTTACAGGGCTTTTCTTACAGAGCCTACTGTAAGTTCTTGGATGATTAGCTACATCAGGGATGTCTGGCCTAATATGCAAAGGAGTTCCTGCTAGAAAAAAAAGCCATGCTCTATCTCATTGTAGGTTAATATTGTGTCTGCAGAAAACTCTTCTCCAGGCTTCCTTCACCTTTTTGTTCCTCAGGCTGTATATAGGAGGGTTAACGAGAGGTATCAGGACTGTGTAGAAAACAGAGAAGACTTTATTCATCTCTTTTAGCATTTCAGTGTTGGGTAGCACATAGACAATAATTATCGTTCCATAGAATACTGAGACAACCACAAGGTGAGAGAAGCAGGTGGAGAATGCCTTTTTCTGTCCACTGGTTGAAGGAATTCACAAGATGGTGTTAATGATGTAAATGTAAGAGATGATGGTCAGTACAAATGTGGGAAATGTGAAAACGGATGCCAGGATGGTTAACACAAGCTCTGCTTTATGGGTATCAGTGCAGGAAAGTTGAATTATAGGGATGAAATCACAAAAGAAATGATCAATTTCATGTATATACAACAGAATCATGATGTGAAAATTAATCTCACTTTCATCACTGCTCAAGAGTTTTTTCATGTTTGGGTGAAAAAAAAAAAGCCTTGGGAAATGAATTTCACCAGAAACAATAATGGAACAAAAGGCAGAGATGTATAGCCCTCAGGATCAAGCACTCTAGGGGCATTTTCGCACAGAGCTTACCCCGGAGCGACGTCCCTCTTCACAGCGCAGCGTCTGCGCGGATTTCACACCAATTGCTCTGCAGAACCAGGAAGAGCCGCGAAGAGCCGCGGCTTTTGCGTCGCTAACGTAAACTGGTTTTCAGCGGTTTACATTTGCGACGCAAAAGGCTCAGCACTTCGCAGCTCTTCCTGGTTCTGCGGAGCAGTTGGTGCGAAATCTGCGCAGACGCTGCACGGTGAAGAGGGACGTCGCTCCGGGGGTAAGCTCTGTGCGAAAACGCCCTAGAACTCCTTTCACCTCCCTGAAAAACTGGAGCCTTTGATAAAACTTGAATACTTCTATCTTGTTGTAGATAAGTGGTATTTCACTTGGAATGTGAAATTGCATCTATGTTCTAGGGTTTTCTAGGTTTTTTTTTAAAGTAGTAAAGTATTCAAAGACCCGTTCCATATATGGGAACCAACCAGCTCTTCTGCTGATAAAATAAGGAAGAAGGGACTATGACAACCAACAAGCACAGCTGATTTATGGTGACCCCATAGTGTTTTCAAGGCAAGAGAGGGGCAGAGGTTGTTTGACATTGCTTGCATCTGTGTAGCAATAGTGGACTACCTTGGTGATCTCCCATCCAAGTACCAACCAGGTCTAGGCCTCCTTGGCTTTTGAGTTCTGATGAGATCAAGCTAGCCTTGGCCATCCAGATTAGGCCAATGAACCACAAAGAAGTAACATATTACCAGTTCCATCCATGTGATCCTTTTCCATTTAGTGGTATTGGAAGAAGTGTGAAGAAATGTATACTGTTTGGATTCCCATACTCAGCCTAAAAAAATCCATCATTGTCAGGATTTATTTCCAGTTGCAAAAATACCCTTAAATAGTATTTATTTCCAGTTGCAAAAATACCCTTAAATAGTATTCAGGTGCGAAATGAATGAGAAGTTTGGGATTCTTGTTATTGAACCTGTGATGAGAAATAATGCAAGATACAAATATAATAAAATATGAAATAAAGAAAATCAAGACAGATTAAATACAAATATTTTAGCTATTTGCAAATTTTTAAATTAATATTAAATGCAACATTTATTTGTTTTAACTACTTATACGCCTTTCTTATCTTAAAAATGTAACTGTTTCTTTAGCCTTCCAAATTCAATGTAAGCAGGGCTCTTTTTTTTGGTAGCAGGAGCTCCCTTGCATATTAGGCCACATACCCCTGATGTAGCCAATTTTCCTGGCGCTTACAGTAGGCCCTGTAAGAAGAGCCTTGTAAGCTCTTGGAAAAAAGCCCTGAATGTAAGCTTCTTTTTTTAATCTTATGGTCAATTAACTCTTAGTCTTATGTAATTTGTACATTTTCTGGTAGTTCTCTTAAAGGCCTCCTTTACCTCTTTGTTTCTCAGGCTGTATATGAGGGGGTTGATCAGAGGAGTCAGGATAGTGTAAAAGACAGAGAAGATTTTGTTCATCTGCCTCAATTCCTTGGTGTCTGGCAACATATACACAATGATGAGGGTACCATAGAAAATGATCACCACAGTGAGGTGAGAAGAGCAAGTCGAGAATGCCTTTTGCCTGCCTGTGGTAGATGGGATTCCCAGAATGGCAGAAATGATATATACATATGATGTTATAGTTAAGACAAATGGGGGCAAGGTGCAGAGAGCGGACAGGGTAGCTGATAAAATTTGTACCTGATGTGAGTCATTGCAGGTCAGCTTCATCATTGGAGTGAAATCACAAAAGAAATGCTCAATCACATTGTCACCACAGAATGTTAACTGCAGTATGAATATTAATAAGATGGTATTTGCCGCAAAGCTGCTAATCCAAGATCCGGCCACAAGTTGCAGACAAACCTTGACGTTCATTAGAGCTGAATAATGCAGGGGTCTACAAATTGCTACATAGCGATCATAAGACATAGCAGCCAAGAGGTAGCATTCTGCTGCTGCCAAGAAACCAAAAGCCCAAAACTGCACAATGCAACCAGAAACAGGAACACTTTGATTTTCAGTTAAGAAACTTGCCAGCATCCTGGGGAGGATGGTTGAAGAGTAACAAGTCTCCAAACAGGACAGATTGCCCAGGAAGAAGTACATGGGAGTGTGAAGGTTTTCAACAGTTACAACTAGCACAAGAATGAGAAGATTCCCAGCCATGGTCATTAGATAAATCACTAAAAACACCACAAAGAGAAGGATATGCATCTCTTGAAGTTCTCCAAATCCAAGAAGAATGAATTCTGTGAAGACAGTTTCATTTCTCTGCCCTAGTTTTTGCATGGTTGAACCTGGTGGAAAAATCCAAAACAAGCAGTCAATATTAATATTTACATCTCGCTCCATTGGCCAATCTATAGACATTTTCCAAATTGTGCTGGTCACTGTGTATAAGCTCACTGGTACTTTGGATCCAGCCAGGGTTTGTTTTCTTCTGGAGCCAACAACAGCAGAGCTCTCCCTGGGCTGGCCAGGGCTCTGGCTGGCCTGACCCGCCATGTGGCAACTGGCTGCTCTCAGGCAGGTGGTGTGTCCTAATATGCAAATGAGCTCCTGCGGGCTTTTTCTACAAAAAAGCACTGGATACAGCCAATGTTTCCCACACTGTCTCACTTAATTCTTTTCCTTACTGCAGGCTACAGCTTGCATGGCTTTTGTCCATGCAAGCCCCACAATCTGCAGCACAGCCTTTTTGGGTGGTCAAATAAACTCCCCCTTCCAGAAGAAAAGTTGGTTGACCAAATAATTGAATTAAAGTGATTTGATCAAGCTTCATTCTGTACTGAATTATGCTCTCATCTACAACACATTCAAATTTTAACTGAATTCTGGTAAAAAAAACATAAGTAATGTTACCAAAAGAGTATACATAGTCTTCTGACCAAAGATCCCATTTTTATCTCCATGTCATTAAACAACTTAAATCTCTTGGTTCCCCCCACCCCAAAAATGTTGTGCTAAAGTGCAACCTATCTTTTCCACACAAAAAAGTATTAACGCAAATTGTGAACCTGGCCACTTGAAAAGGGCCCAAGATCAGAAAAAAGTGTTGGATCCATCTAGCTATTTTGCTCAATCTTACTCAATTCTGTTCCTTCCTTTAGCCTTCATCCCACATGGCCTTTGTCTATGAAATTTCAATAACCCCAGGATAGCCTTGTCTGGTGGTCAAAGGAGACCTCCTCCCCACTTTTCACTGACAGAAAAAAAAATGCTTGGATCCAATTCAAAATATAATGATATAAGTAGAAACTTCTTGATGCATTCTTTAGAAATTTAGAAATCAGTACAAGCCAAGCAGCCTAAGGATAAGAAGGTTTGTTTTGGAACAATGCAAAGGATATCTGATCAAATGAAGCTACTTTGTACTGAATCAGGCCATTGCTCAATGGAGTGTACCTTAGTTGACCCAATATGCATGTGGGAGCATGGTTGATACTGAGCACATGGATGACATTATCGATGTCTGCATGGTAGAGCACTGAAAGCTTTAAATAATCTGGTTTGTACTACCCGGCAGTATTGTGTTATAAACATAAAATGGTATTATCCAAATGATGGCAATTTAGAAAGCAATGTGATATTCATAGCAACTTGGTGGCATCGTTTAGGCAGGTGAGTGACAGAATGGTGGTTCTAGATCACTCATGGTTGAGTGTGATTATTAAGATTAACAAGCACTTTTTCCAAGAATTTCATCACTGCAGTGACTATCCCCTCTCCTTCCACGATTAATCATTTTGCATCCATAAAGGTCTAAGATCTTCAGGGTAAACTGAAAATATTTACATTCTTTCACTTCTAGCTGCTTGCAGAATCATAAGCAACTCTCTGTGCACAACTTCTGGATCTTACATAAACCTGTATGCAGTGACAGGATATCTCAGTTCTAGCCTACAGCAGTCTTTCATTTTTATTATGACCTGGCCCAGTCAAATATGGCACTTTAAGCATAGTGTGGACACCATTTCTGATTGAGCACATATGTCTGTGTGAAATGAATTCTGCAATGGCAGGATGTGTTCTCTTTGCAGACCATCCTCCAAATCAAATTGTCTAGTTTATAAAGTTGTTGCTCTGCTTGTTATGCAAAGGCAATATTTGCAACTCATTAAAACAAAGTCTGAATCCAAATACTAGAGGCTAGGAGTTAGACTGTGCAACTCATTGAATTGGATCCTACTAGGTATTCCACTTGGTCTCACTTGGTTCCCCTCCTCACTACAGCCCCTATCGTATGTGGCTTTTGCCCATGCGGGTCCCACAATTCCTGGTACAGCATTATTTGTGGCCAGAACGGGGCTCTATCTTCTCTTTCACAACCAGAAAAACTAACAGGATCCAATCTGTGCTTTTCAGACTTTTATAAAGAAGATCCCATTCATGAAAGAGGCATGGTAAACACTGAGCAAATGTAACAGAATAGTAAAGGAAATGTTGCTCACCTGAAATGAGAGCACAGAAAAGATGGAAGGATGCTAGCTATTTGTTTCTTTATTCAGAAGATGCATCTTTAAAATGGAGGATGTTGATTTGATTAGATTTGATAGCTGCTATTTGTAATATTTCTCACTGTGCCCTAAGAACCTTCTTTAAGAAAGAAACAAATCTTCACATTCTAATGAGCCTGCTGGGACTGTGTTTGTGCACCTATTCCTCAAAAGGTTTTTTTTTTTAAATCTCTTTGACAAATAGGAGTTAGAAAAAGGCATATGACTTGGAAGTCAAGTCAAGGGAGTTCAAGGCAGGGACTGTAGTTATTGCCAGCTGCCCACTCCGAGTGCCAAGTCCAATGGCAGGGACCCTATGGGATAGTATAACAAGTGGGGCCATTAGATTATGACATGTGCTGGTGGGAAACACGAGAAGGTACACAGGTAGTAAAATGGTAAAGATAGTCCCCTGTGCAAGCACCAGTCATTTTCGACTCTAGGGTGACACAACGTTTTAATGGCAGACTTTTTATGGGGTGGTTTGCCATTGCCTTCTCCAGTCATCTAAACTCTCCCCCCAGCAATCTGGGTACTCATTTTACCAACCTCGGAAAGGATGGAAGGCTGAGTCAACCTCGAGTCAGCTACCTGAACCAACTTTCGCTGGGATCGTAAGGTTCTGAGCAGAGGGCTCCGACTCCAGTACTTTACCACTCTGTGCCATGGTAGTACCACATCCCTAATTTCCATTTGCTCTAGAAACACCCTCACTAGAAAAAAAAATAATGTGGCCAATTATTGACCAGGACAAAATAGTTAAGAAAAAAGTTGCAGAGTGATTCCAGATCTTCCTGGATAAGCCATCTCCCCTAGACTCCTTTGGTTTGAATGGAGACAGCACTGGGGACCCTAGTGGATGACTTCTGTCTAAATGAAGACAAAGGCAATGCCTCTTGGCTACTCTTACTAGACTTATCAGCAGCCTTTGATACAGTGGACCATGCTATCCTAGTGAAATCCTTGAGGCAGAAGTAGGGTTTAAGAGATGTGTTTTGGATTGTTTCAAATCATTCCTGAGGGGCAGGACTCAGAAGGTCGCTGTTCTTACAAGTTTTACACAATGAGACCTTGCTCTTATCTCCATCATACAGACTTTGGAGCCAAGCTTAGTCTAGAGACTACTTGAGCTAGGACAGTGTTACACAACTACTAATTAAAATCTCATTTAAACAAGTGAAGAATGGCCCAAAGTACACTATCTCCTCTGCAGGTTTTTTAAACTGTCTGTCAAGTCGACAGATTCATGAATGAGTCAAAGTTGATACTAAGACTACATTTATTGATAACCAGTACTCTGGCACAAGCCTCTAGCTTGCTAAGAATTAAACCAATACATGGATACATGGGTTTTAAGATACACTTCAAAAACATTCCTACGGGGGGGTTTACAGGAGGAAACTACTAGATACTTTCTCAGGCGATAGCTAGCAGTGTCCTTGGATTGTTATGCAAGGCTTCCTCCCACCTCAGGCCCTGAGAAGGCGCTGACTAGTTCCTTCACACCAGTTACAAATCAAAATAAGAAAGGTGGGAAGGGAATCAACTAAGCTACAACATTAGCAGCAGTGGATCCATTATGATTTTAACCAGGCCTATTGCTTAGACCAAGATCCCCCAGTCTCAAGCCTTTATTAGTCGATCTTGACACTGTCCATCTGATCTGCTGCTATGCAAATCCCCATTCATTGTGTGGAGTTGCCATTTAATGTTCATCCAAATGACTAGTTGAATGACTTACTTTTTTCTGCTCTTTGTTGATATTTTTTGACAATTATTTTGGTTTTCCACTTTTTACTCTTTGTTTTGTTCATGTTGTGTATGCTTGCTACACAGTTTCTGAACCTAGTTGATATGTGTTTGCAATGTATATCATCCATACATATCCTGAGCCACCATAGTGTAGTGTTCAGTGTTGCACTAGGATCTCAGAGATCCAGGTTTTAAAAAAATATTGGATAATGTTAGGCCATTCATCCTTTCTCAGTCTAGACTACAATGCTTCACAGGGTTGCTGTGAGGATAAAAAGTCAAAGGACAAAGTACAGTGCATTGAGGAAAGGAGGAAAGGAAAGGCAAAAAATGTACTTAATATTATGCTGATTTAAGATATGTTGATTTGTCAATGCACAAATATGATTGAAAAAAAGCACTATTACACAAGATAATTTCATGTGAGGAAAACTGAAAATAAGGAATCACAGCTTTTCTTCCTACAAGGGAGAAATCAAAATGATGGGGTTTTTTTCCAGACTAAAATAGCAAGGATGAGAAATTCAGCATAATCCCTAAGAGAAACTGTGTGGCCAAGTGGATAGTGTCCTGATGCCTACCTAATGGCCAAACAATACATTATGAATTTGGCAGGTTGGGTCTGGATTTCCTGAACATGACTTGATTTGGCCAGAATACCTGCCTTCCCGTCTACACAGTTCCACCAACGTAAAACAGCCCTGGAGGAATAAATGGCCCCTTTTGGGAACAACACATGCACAGAATTCTGTCATGTATCTGCAGGGAAAGTGAGTTGGGTCCAGCAAACCTGGAACTGGAACTGGCTTGCCAGTATGCATAACATGGTCCTTAGAATAATGGTTTTGTGCTTATCTGACAATATGAAAGAACATTTATGTTTCAAAAACCACAAACTCAAGCCACCTACAACAAAGTGGTTTGGAGAAATTTTATTAAAAATAACAATGCTGTGTATGTTGAAAAGCAACAGAGAGGCTCCTGCGGCTATGGCTGATAGTTTGCTCGGGTTTGCGGGGATCAGCTGGGGGAACCAGGTGCTGCCTCCCCCCCCCTCTTTAATTTTGCTCTCAGGGCTGCAGGGCCGGGGTGGACGAGTTTTGCTGCTGTTTGCAGCGGACCCAGTGGGGGTTTTTGGAAGGTAAAGGCCAGACATATCCTGGGTTTTTGGAGAGCTGTGGGTTTTGGGAAAGGGGACACCAGCGAGGGTGGGTTCAAATTTGATTGTTCTTACACCCCCCCTCTCTCCCCTCCCTTTCACGCCCACCCCCCTGTTTTGGTTCATAAGGGGTCTGATTCTATCGCCCCCACCTCCCCCACATCAGAGTTGTGTTACTAGGGAGCTGCCTGTGAGTGGCCTGCGTGTGTTATGGGCCCTAATAAGGGCAAGGCCCTTCTAAGGGCAAGCAGCCGGCCAAGGCCGCTGCAAAGCGTAGAAATGCTGCCCCCCCGGGGAGGACCTGGATAGTACCGTTATGCGTCAGGCTATATTAGATAGGGTCCGGGTGATGGAAGATGAACAGGGTGCGTCAGCATCACAGGCGGTCTGGCCTGGGTGCCACAGCGCCAGCGGAAGGTCAGGGACTCTCACCTTTGAGAGAGAGTTGCTGTCTAGGCTTTCTGTTTTACAGGAGAATATGGTCACCAAGTCAAGGGCCGAGCGTAGTCAAGACGCTGATTCAGCCAGGGAAGCGGTGCTGTGTGATGAGGGCGGCGACCATGAGGATGGTGAGGACCAGCAGCAGACGGTGCAACCCGTGGCCGTCGCGGTGACACGGGCAGCGGAAGAAGATAGGGCTACGATGACTTCTCAACAAGGAAATTGGCCTTGGGGGGTTTGGGGCCCGTATGTGCTGCAACAGTCTGGGGGGTCTGGACAAGGGTCCGCGCCCTTCGAGGGCAGGCAGTGGCCGCCTCCGGCACAGCCGGGACCATCATAGGCGACAGATAGTTTCCCAATGGGGTGAGCGCAGGGTTTGCAGGCGACTTGGGGTCAGGTGCCCGCAGTTGCGGGAGGGGCGGCGGCCGCTCAGGGGTCTGCAGCAACTGCGGCAACCGCCGGAGTTCTGCCATGGGGTGGCCAAATGCCAGTAACTCATCCATTCAGATGGCCTGCTGTGACTTGCAACCCTTGGGGCTACCCTTACCACCCATACGGGTCTGTCCCCTCGTTATCTATCCTGTTTGGAGACCCAGCGATGCCTTTGGGGGACCATCTCACTCCCGCAACAAGGGAGAAGATCTTGAGAGGGGAATATGTGGACGTTTTTAGCCTCTTGTACAGGGAGCTTGAAAAGAAGAGTAAAGAGGAATTAGATGAGAAAGAGAAGGAAAAGCTTAGGCGGTGGAAGGTAGATAGAACCTGGGCCAACTGGCTTCCAGGTTTTCTCATCTACGCGGGGGTTATTGCCAGGGCACAGCCAGGTAGGGCCGCCCCCTTGTTCCAATACTGTGACATCATCTACCGGGCCTACACCGATTTTGCGGGGCTGGTCTGGTTACAGTATGATGAGACTTTTCGCATGAGGGCGGCCATTAACCCATTGTTGCCGTGGGACCGAATCAACCAACAGTTGTGGTTACAGCTGATGGCCCCGGCTAAGCCCAACCTCGGGGACAGAGCAGATAGTGGGCATTTAGTTTATAGACAGACAAGTACCCCAACAGCCCGCTTCACGGCGGGTCAGCCGGTTCAACCCCGGCTGTTGTGTTGGGAGTATACCTCACAAGGAGTCTGTTCTAGGAAGGTATGCAAATTTAAACATGAGTGCCCGCTATGTGGTGGCTCCCATGCCTTCTCAGCATGCAGCAAGGTAAAGCTGAAAGGCAGGCCCAAGCGCCCCAGGGGCGGCAGCGGCTCACAACCTCTGGGTAAAGGGTCCCAGCCCCATTTGGCTGAGGGTTCTTGAGCAATTCCTCGAGAAGTATCCAAGGGTCGCCGACAGGATTTATTTGTTGGAGGGATTCACATTTGGTTTCCGGATCCCGTACATGGGGCCTAGGGTCCCCTCAGTGGCCTCCAATTTGCGTTCCATTGTTGGTATGGAGCAAGTGGTGAGGGACAAAATTGCAAAGGAATGTGCTGAAGGGCGAGTCATTGGTCCTTTTAGGGCCCCGCCAGTGCCTAATTTGAGGGTCTCCCCATTAGGCGTTGTCCCTAAAAAGGCCGCTGGGGAGTTCAGGTTGATCCATCATTTGTCTTATCCCTCCGGGGGGTCGGTGAATAATGGCATTCCCGATCACCTATGTTCTGTTCGTTATACATCGTTTGATCAGGCGGTTAGAGTTATTCGGGGTTGTGGGATGGGGCGGAAATGGCAAAATGCGACATTAAATCTGCATTTCGGCTATTGCCGGTTCACCCTGAAGACTTCGAATTGTTAGGTTTTCAGTTTGAGGGCAATTTTTATTTGAATTGAGCATTGCCGATGGGATGCTTGGTGTCTTGTGCCGCCTTTGAGCGATTCAGCTCATTTTTGGAATGGTTGTTGAGGCATAAGTCAGGCCGTAATGAGGTTGTGCACAATTTGGACAATGTCCTGTTCACAGGCGCGCCCGGTTCTGGGTGCTGCGCTTGGCTGCTGGACCTTTTTACATGGTTGGCCGGCGAGCTGGGGGTACCTCTGGCTCACGAGAAAATGGAGGGTCCAGCAACTTGCATCACATTTTTGGGCATTGAGCTGGACACTGTGCAGCAGACTTCTCGGTTGCCGGAGGAAAAGGTCCACCAGCTCAGGGCTAGGCTAGTGGTGTTAAAGGTGAAACGAAAAGTTTCACTCCTGGAGCTGCAGCAGCTCGTGGGGTATTTAAATTTCGCTTGTCGAGTTGTCGCCCCGGGCAGGGCATTTATACGGCGCCTCTGTGATGCCATGGCGAACCTCCATTTGCCTCACCATAGGGCTCATATAACGGAGAGCATGTGTAGAGACCTGGAAGTCTGGGAGGAGTTTTTAGAGGTATTCAACGGGGTGTCTTTTTGGAGAGAGGATACGAAGGTCGAAGCCAACCTCCAAATTTCCTCCGACGCTGCCGGCTCTGCTGGTTTTGGCGTCTTTTTTAGGAGACAGTGGTGTGCGGAGCTGTGGCCAAAAGATTGGCTCTGTAGTGGCATTTGTAGAAATCTGACCTTTTTGGAATTCTTTCCGATTGTGGTGGCAGTTTTTCTATGGGGGGGAGCAGTTATCTAACCGGGTCGTACATTTTTGGTGCAACAACCTGTCGGTCGTGCACGTGGTTAACTCATTGTCTTTTAAGTCTAAGCCAGTTATGTCATTGGTCAGGGTTTTTACTCTACGTTGCCTCCAGTTAAATATTTTGTTCTTAGCCAAGCATGTGCCGGGAGTTAATAACGGGGTGGCGGACGCCCTGTCTCGCCGGCAGATGGAGCGATTTCGCCTGTTGGCCTCGGAGGCCGATCCTCACCTGTCACGGATGCCACCCGACCTTTGGCAGCTTGGCAGGCTGAAGCCGGTAGGGCAATCCTCCTAGCACTGGCCCCAAGCACCCGGAGGGCTTATGACCGTGCAGCTTACCAGTTTAAGGTATTCCGCCATTGCTCGAGGCTGGGAGGCATTTGGCCCATCCTGGTTGCACACTTGATGCAGTTTTGCATCCTGCAAAAATCCAAGGGTATGAAGGTTAAATCTATCCGGGGCCAGTTGGCGGCTTTAGCATTTTTCAGTAAGGCCCAGGGTTACCCGGCCGCTGGGGATGACTTCAGAATTAAGAAGATGCTTGAGGGTTGGTCTAGGGAGCATGGGGCGAGGGCCGACACTAGGCAGCCCATATCTCTTTCCATTTTACAGGGTCTGGGCGGTGTTTGGCCTGAGGTTTGTAGCTCAGATTATGAGGTCGTCTTGTTCCATGCGGCTGCACTCACGGCCTTTTTCGAAGCCCTGCGGGTCAGCGAACTAGTGCAGTCCTCACGTAGGGACCCATCTGTCGCTGCCTTGCGGAGCGGTGACGTTTTGTTTAAGGAGAAGCATGTTTTGCTGCATGTACATCAGTCCAAAACGGATCAACGTCAGAAGGGTACAACAATTAAGCTTGGCCCTTGCGCAGAACCAGGGCTATGTCCGGTCCAAGCCTTGTTGGAATATGTAAAGGCCCGTGAGACCGCGCAAGGCCCCTTTTTCCGCCATAAGGATGGGTCCCCCCTCACAAAATACCAGTTTTGGGCTGTGACCGCCCATGCGCTGGGGAAACTAGGATTGGGGGGGCTTTAAGTTTGGGACCCATTCCTTTCGGATTGGGGTGGCATTGACTGCCGCAGCCATGGGATATCCGGGACCTACCATCCAACGGGTAGGATGGTGGAGGTCCGCGGCTTATCGTGCTTATGTGCGTCCATTGCTGTTCCCCTAATGGGGGTTTTTGTGGTTTGTTCTGTTCTGACTATGTTTTTCGTTTCAGGTGCTGTGGCTCGTCATGGGAGGCTGAGGATCCTCGTATGCAGGCACAACATGGTTTTTTGGGCAGCCCACTTCGCCAAAAGATCGTCAGTCGGCTCACAATTGGGGTTGAGCGAGTGGGCTGTGGTCGACTGGCGGGGGCGACGGGGGCTCAGATGGTCTGGGCTGTTGCCATTGTTATTTGATGGAAGGGCCTGTCCCCCGCCCCACATTTTGGTGATCCACCTTGGAGGGAATGACTTGGGCCTGTTGAAGGGGAAGCCCCTGTCTTTGCAGGTGATCTCGAACCTGCGGGTCATCATGAGGAGGTGACCCGGGGTCCGGATCATTTGGTCTGCTATCCTGCCTCGCAGAGTCTGGCGTGCCACTTGGAACCCTGCCAGGATCGAGCGGGCCAGGAGGAAGGCGAATCGGGCCCTGCGGTTGGCCTTGGATGAAGGTCTGGGCACCTTCCTTCCACACCCTGGTATTAGGGTGGATAGGTCTGAGTTATATCGGCAGGATGGCGTCCATCTGTCCGATGAGGGAAATCGGGCCTTTTTGTCAGATTTGCGGCAAGGTCTTCGGGAGGCTCTGGGCCTCCCGGGAGTCGCGAATGCCTAAGCAGAGGCTTGGCATTTGCGGTGGCGGAATTTGCAAGGGGGTCAGACCTTGCTGGTGAGCACCCAGGCCTAGGCACCTGTGTTATGCATCCAATCCGTAGGAAAGGCAGATGGGCTTCACGGCTCAATGTCCTGAAATACGGATTGGGTTTCATGCCTCCCTTTAGTCGCCCCCTTCTGGTGATCGGGGCGGCGGTGAGGGGAGGGCATCTTTGGTCTGCCAGCCCGGTTCTAGCCACAATTGTATGGCTGGGACTGGGGTTGGGTGCCTCGCCCTTATAGGACTTGGCGGGGTCAGGGTGACCCCAGGGCTCGTCCTATGTCAGTTTACCTTGCCAGGTTGTGTTAAATGTTAATAAAGTGGCCTGTTTTCCCAATTACCTTGTCTGTCTTTTTATTCCGTATGGGGGTGAAATTTAAGATTTGTCCCAATCTGACTCAGGTCTTTCAACAACCCTTCCAAAATAATTTAAGATTTGTCCCAATCTGACTCAGGTCTTTCAACACCCCTTCCAAAAATAGTGGTTCTGGAGCGGGCAATACATTTTCCACATCCTACTTTGGAAGTCAAGACAGTGGATGTTTCTTGTTTGGGCAACAGCCACACATGTCTGCTTATTTTCAGCTAGGTTGTAAAGACATGTATCCTGCAACCACATCCCTTTACCTTTTCTTCCCTGCTAAAAAACAACATCTTTTCATTCTATATTGTGATGCAGTGTTTGGTCACTAGGATTTGTAGAATCTTTCGGGATCAAGTGCCGTGTTCTACTGGAGAAAGTTTTCCTTCCAGACATTTCGTTCTTAGCTGCGGAGAACATCCTCAGTGGCGTTGCAGCCGGAGCAGGCGCTCAGACTTCCAGGAAGCCCCACCAAACAATGGGCACATCCACAAACCAATTGCCCTTTCATCACACCCCCTCCAGCCTAGAAATAGCAGCTCTCCAGCAGCCCTGGCCCCACTAAATGCACAGCAGCCAAGAAGGTCTGAGCGCCTACAAACCCTAATGATGTTACAAACCCTAATGATGTTACCAGCCGTGAAAACCTGAAATCTTTGTTTGGTCACTCTTCCCTATTCTGCCTTTTCTTTCTTTCTCTTGGCAAGTTAAACAAAAAATCTGTTTGGCTCTTTTATTGTTTTCTCTTGAATATTCCCCATGCCTTCCCAAAGGTGGTCATGAATGAAACTACTCTATTAGGCAACCAACATTCAATAGTTCTATGAGTTACTCCAAATATTGATTAATGCAAGGAAAGTGGAATGATTCATTTGTCAAATGCTCCAGAAGCAGTCAACCTACCAATTCACCTCCACTGCTGTCTCTTGAACAGCATTACAGGAATGGGGACAAACTTAATGTTCAGATTGGAGCAGCGCCAGCTGATAGCAGAAGTTATCCATGGGGTTGCCTTGGGTGTCACAGTTTAACCAGGAAATGTGGCAGAAGGAGGAGGAAGCATGGCTTATAGACATCATTAACTCTTGGACTAAGGTAATCTCTGTTGGCATAAACAGTACTGCTGGGGTTTAACTTCCTTCCAAAACATGGCTTCCTGCTCAGGGAGGTAATGGTGTGCATTTCCATCCCCCAGGAGGATGTTGGACTCTTGTGGATCTGCTTGGGATGGCAAAAACATCACACACACACAAACACACACTGTGGCTAATAGCCACTTATGGACCTCTGCTCCATATTTTTATCCAATCCCCTCTTGAAACTGGCTATGCTTGTAGCTGCCACCACCTCCTGTGGCAGTGAATTCCACACGCTAATCACCCTTTGGGTGAAGAAGTACTTCCTTTTATCCGTTTTAACCTGACTGCTCAGCAATTTCATTGAATGCCCACAAGTTATTGTATTGTGAGAGAGGGAAAAAAGTACTTCTTTCTCCACTTTCTCGATCCCATGCATAATCTTGTAAACCTCTATCATGTCACCCTGCAGTCGATGTTTCTCCAAGCTAAAGAGCCCCAAGTGTTTTAACCTTTCTTCATAGGGAAAGTATTCCAACCCTTTAATCATTCTAGTTGCCCTTTTCTGCACTTTTTCCAATGCTATAATATCCTTTTTGAGCTGTGGTGACCAGAATTGCACACAGTAGTCCAAATGAGACCGCACCATCAATTTATACAGGGGCATTATGATACTGGCCGATTTGTTTTCAATTCCCTTCCTAATAATTTCCAGCATGGCGTTGGCCTTTTCTATTGCAATTGCACACTGTCTTGACATTTTCAGTGAGTTATCTACCACGACCCCAAGATCTCTCTCTGTCGCTTGTATATGAAAGAAGTGACAGCTTATAGCACATGTTGGAAAGTGAAACTAATGCTGGAGGCTAGATCATCTAGATGACAGCAGGTGGCTGGGTGCCAGGGATATTGCATCAGCCAGCACAGTCAGCATGACACAGCAGGTTGCTGATTGGCTGCACTATGTATAAATGTACAAAGACACTTTGGTTTGTGTGGGTTAATGAAGTTGGAGTGCAGCGGAGCATATTGTTGGAGTGGAGAGTGATTGGTGTGTAAATAAATGTATATAGTGGTTTTACAACTACTGTGTGCAACCTTCATTCTTGCGTCACTAAGGATCACCCTCTTGGGCTCTAAGCGCATCAACAGGGTTATGGGCCCAGCACGCTTCCGCTGTGCCTAGAAATCCTGAGAGAGGTGGTGAAGAAAGGACGCTGAGTTGCTCCAGAGGCTGCCTAGGAGGTGAGACCAGCAGTGGCTGAAAGAAGAAGGCTGAGCAGGATGGCTACAGCAGGAGCTACCGTGCTGGTGGAGAAACTCACCACTACCAACTACAATGTCTGGTCGTTAAGGTTAGAGCATTTCCTGAAGAGAGAGGGGCTTTGGGACTGTGTGTCAGCTCCTCCCGCTGATCCCACGCCAGCAGAGGCCGTTCAGGACCAAAAGGCTCTAGCCACTATCATACTAAGCATCTCAGACGACCAGCTGGTGCATGTCCGTGGGCACCAGACAGCAAAGGAGGCTTGGGAAGCTCTCAAGGCTGTGTATGTGCAGAAGTCAGCAGGTTCGCTGATGTCCCTGTCTCAGAGGCTCTACAGGAAATGTATGCTGGCCGGGTAGTCAATGAGGGACCACCTCGAGGGTATGTCTATTTGTTTCCAAGAGCTAGAGGCGAGAGGGAAAGCGGTGGCTGAGGAAGATAAAGTCTACATAATATTGAGCTCTCTGGACGAGAGATATGATATGCTGGTGATAGCATTTGAAGGGCAAGATGCCGACAAGCTGACTTTGCCTTACGTGACCGGCAAACTCCTGGCAGAGGAACAAAGGCAGCTGGAAAGCAAGAGGGAGCAGACTGACCGCAAGGACAAGCAGAAGTCTGTGGAAGCTGTTTCCAGCTGGCAAGCCAAGGAGGAGGAGAGAGCCTTGCAAGTGCGGAGGAAGCGCTGCTATTTGTGTAATCAATTTGGGCATTTGCGATGGAGGTGTCCTCAACAGCAGCAGAGGAAGAGCCGACAGTAGTCTTCAAGGACACCACAGGCAACTCTGGTGAGAACTGGCCTGGGACTACAGAGTGTGCTGTGGATTGTTGACTCTGGGGCTACACAGATCTTTTGCTGGAAGCAAGACCAACTGCAGGACAGCAAACCAGCTAATCAAAAAACCATAAGCTTAGCTGATAGCCGGGAGGCAGAAGTGCTTTGCCAAGGCATGGTCCACTTTCCTGGACTTAATCATACTTTTTGTAATGTGCTGTGTGTGCCAGAGTTAGAGACTAATTTGCTGAGTGTCTCAGTCCTGGCAACAGCTGGGTTCACAGTAATGTTTGATGATAAGGGCTGTGAAATCTTAAAAAAGGGTAAAAGGCTGGCTAAGGGTGTTTTAAAAGCAAATGTTTATGAGCTTATGCAGATAGTGGGGAAGGCACAGACGGTGTGGAATAAACAGCCACACAGCAGGTGCATCCACCAGTTGCATAGAAGGCTCGGTCACACCAGCTACAATACCATAAATAAAACCCTGGAGATATTGCAGGGGGAAAAGGTTGATAAATGCAATGTATTTCTAGACTGTAATGTCTGTAAGGAAGCCAAGTCAAAGTCATTTCCATCGTCTAAATGGAGTGAGCGTGTGTCAGAGAGACCGCTCCAGTTAATACATGCAGACGTGGTGGGGCCATATGCACCCAGTGTCTCTAAAAATAGATTTGGTTTGGTTCTGGTCGATGACCACAGCAGGTTTGCGTGGGTGTATGCTATTAGACATAAAAGCGATGTGTTTGCTACATTCAAGTACTGGGCTAAAAGAGTACAGAAGCAACTGAATGCCAAGATAGCCGTGATCCAAACAGATCAGGGAGGTGAATTCTTAAATAAAGACTTTGCCAGCTATCTGAGGCAAGAGGGCATAGCCCACAGGGTTGCCAACGTCTCCTCTGCATGGGAAAACGGGGTCGTTGAACGGAGAGCAGGTGTACTCCAGAATATGTGCCATGCTTTACTAGAAGATAGTGGTTTGAAGCTGGCATATTGGGGAGAAGCCTTGAAAATGTCCTGTTATATTTCTAATCGGTTGTGGACTGAGGCTCTAAATGATATACCCTACAGGGTCCTATATGGGAGAAAGCCAACCCTGGACTACCTTAGAATCTTTGGGTCTAAGGCATGGGTAAATATTCCTCTAGACAAAAGGAGGAAGGGTGGTGCTAAAGCCAGGAAACTAATCTTTGTGGGCTATCAGAACGGCATGAAGTCCTACAGATTTGTGGACGGGCAGGATGTAATAAAACTGAGCAGATCTGCCTCGTTTTGCGAGGATGATAATTGGTCTAAGATACATGCCAATGAAATGCCCAAAGATACTGAACTGCAGCTGTCTCTGAAAAGTGAGGAGGGGCAAAAGCCAGAAAATGAGCAGGTTCCCTCACTGAAACAGGAGGAAGAAGCTGCTGGAGGTTCAGCCAGTTCAGACAGTGTAAAAGTGCAGAGCTCTGAGGCTGTAAAGAGTGAGCCAGCTGAAATCAGGGTTTCTGCAAGAGAAAATAAAGGAGTACCGCTAAAGAGGTATGGATATGATAATGAAATCCATTATCTGGGCAATGGAGGTTATCTGCCTAATGAAGAGCCCAGGTGTTATCAGAGTGCACCGGATTCAAATGCTGATACCTCTTTCACAAAGGAGGAAGGAGGTTATGTGTATGATGATGAACCTAAGAATTATCCCAGTGTGCTAGAATTACTGTATGGCAAGTCTCCCAAGGAAAAGGGAGAGACATAAGCAACAGCCTGGAAAGAGAGGCTTTAAACAGTAACTAAATGAAAAGGGTTCAATCTGTAAGCAAATATATGTGCTAGAATGCAAAAAGGAATGGTGTAACATCAACACACAAGTGGCTCCAGAATGTATTAAGCTGTAACTGGAAAATGTAACTGTTAAGCTGAAATGTAATGAAATTCCAAACTGTAACAAACCAAAATGTAAAAAACTGAAAGCTATAAAATGTGTATTGAAAAAGAATGTGCCTCTGTACTAAACTATACGGTACCATTCTAGCTGAACGAGCCAGCAAAGATAAGGGGAGTGCTCAGTCTGGGAAGTGAGCTAACTGATAAGATATGGTCAGTCTGGGAAGTGAGCCAACTGATAAGAATGTGCTTGCAAGGTAATTAGCAAGCAGAGTGAAATGTGTGTGTGTTAGCACAAGAAGTTTAGGAAATGAAATACTGAACTGTGACATTTGTAAATAAGGAAAGAAATGTAACTGGATGTATTAATGGTAATATGAACAATATGAATATGGAATATTGTGTATTATATTGTAGCATGAGCCTATAATCTGAGGAGGGGTGTTGCTTATATGAAAGAAGTGACAGTTTATAGCACATGCTGGAAAGTGAAACTAATGCTGGAGGCTAGATCATCTAGATGACAGCAGGTGGCTGGGTGCCAGGGATATTGCATCAGCCAGCACAGTCAGCATGACACAACAAGTTGCTGATTGGCTGCACAATGTATAAATGTACAAAGACACTTTGGTGTGTGTGGGTTAATGAAGTTGGAGTGCAGTGGAGCAGATTGTCAGAGTGGAGAGTGATTAGTGTGTAAATAAATGTATATAGTGGTTTTACAACTACTGTGTGCTGCAACCTTCATTCTTGTGTCACTAAGGATCACCCTCTTGGGCTCTAAGCGCATTGACACTCTCTTGGTCAGTCTCTGCCAGTTCACAATCCATCAACTTGTATTTGTAGCTGGGATTTTTGGCACCAATGTGCATTACTTTGCACTTGGCCACATTGAACCTCATCTGCCACGTTGACGCCCACTCACCCAGCCTCAACAGATCCCTTTGGAGTGCCTTACAATCCTCTCTGGTTCTCACCACCCTGAACAATTTAGTGTCATCTGCAAACTTAGCCACTTCACTGCTTACTCCCAACTCCAGATCATTAATGAACAAGTTAAAGAGCATGGGACCCAGTATTGAGCCCTGCGGCACCCCACTGCTTACCGTCCTCCACTGCGAAGACTGCCCATTTATACTCACTCTCTGCTTCCTATTAATTAGCCAGTTTTGGATCCACAAGAGGACCTATCCTTTTACTTCATTACTCTTGAGCTTACTAAGGAGCTTTGATGAGGAACTTTATCAAAAGCTTTCTGGACATCAAGGTAAACAACATCTATTGAGTCACCTTTGTACACATACTTGTTCACCCCCTCAAAGAACTGTAACAGGTTAGTGAGGCAAGATCTTCCCTTACAGAACCCATGCTGAGTTTTCCTCAATAACTTGTGTTCATCAATGTGCCTACTCATTCTGGTTTCTACCAACTTTCCTGGTATTGAAGTCAGACTGACTGGCCTGTAATTTCCCGGATCTCCTCTGGAACCCTTTTTAAAGATGGGGGTGACATTTGCTACCTTCCAGTCCTCAGGAACGGAGGTAGATTTCTACGGAGGTAGATTTCAATGCCTCCTCATCTCAGAGAATTGTCAGGAGATCCACAAGTTCAATTTTGAGTTCTTTCAGAACTCTTGGATGTATGCCATCTAGACCTAGTGACTTATTCGTTTTTAATTCGTCAATCAGTTGTAGAACTTCCTCTCTTGTCACCTCAATATGACTCAGGTCTTTCAACACCCCTTCCAAAAATAGTGGTTCTGGAGCGCGCAAACACTTCTCTTCTTCCACAGTGAAGACGGAGGCAAAAAATGCATCCAGCTTCTCAGCCATTTTCCTATCCTCTTTCAGTAATCCTTTGACCCCTTGGTCATCCATGGGGCTCACTGCCTCCCTGGCTGGTTTCCTGCTTCTAATATATTTAAAGAAATTTTTATTGTTGGTCTTTATGTTTTTTGAAATATGCTCCTCATAGTCCTTTTTTGCCTGTCTGATAACAGTCTTGCATTTGATTTGCCACAGCCTGTGTCCCCTTTTATTAATCTCACTTGGACTAGCTTTCCACCACTTAAAGGAGTCCTTCTTACCTTTTACAGCTTCCATTACTTTGTTTGTTAACCACGCAGGCCTTCTCTTATACCTGTTTGTGTCTTTCCTAACTTGTGGTATAAATTTTATCTGAGCTTCTAGGATTGTAATTTTAAATAGCCCCCAAGCTTCCCCAAGGGTTTTGACAGTATTTACCTTTCCTTTCAGTTTCCTCTTCACCTGCCTCCTCATCTCAGAGAATTTACCCCTTTTAAAGTTAAACGTGGTTGTGCTGGTCTTTTGGGGCAACTCTCTATTTATATAAATGGTGAAATCAATAACGTTATGGTCATTGCTCCCAAGGAGTGTGATCATTTTTACATCTCTCACCAAGTCTTGGGCATTACTTAGGACCAAATCCAGGATCACCGCACCCCTGGTAGGTTCTGTGACCATCTGCTCAATAGCACAGTCATTGAGAGCATCTAGAAACTCAATCTCTTTCTCTCAACCTGAACACATATTGATCCAATCAATCTGTGGGTAGTGAAAATCACCTATTACAACACAGTTTTTACATTTAGCCGCTATCTTTAATCCTTCCATCATATTATAATCATCTTCTATCTTTTGATTAGGTGGGTGATAACAAACTCCCAGAGTTAAATTTCCTTTTGGCCCTCTATTTCGACCCAAAGCATTTCTAAAAGTGAATCTAATTCTCTGACCTCAGTCTTACTGGACCGTATATCCTCTCTGACATACAGAGCCACCCCACCTCCAACCCTTCCGTTCCTATCCTTCTGATATAACTTATATCCAGGAATCATCATGTCCCACTGATTCTCCTCATTCCACCAAGTTTCTGAAATTCCCACAATGAGCCAGCCCTGGATTTGGACTGCCATCATTGTGAAAAGAAGAACTCAGCTGTTATTCAGTCTTTTAGAGTAAAATTGCAGGTAGAAGAAATTCATGTTTATCAAATAACTTCCTTAAGATGTATGGTCAGCTTGAGTGTGTGTTTTCAGTTTAAGAGGTTACACTTCCTTTTGCTTCCAAGGAGCAAGTAATTCAATAATTAGTATTAGTTCAATGCTTTTTCCATTCAACTAGTGTCTTTTATGTGAGAGATAGGAATGGGGATGACCCTTCTAAGCAGCCCAAAACTATCAATGCTGCTACTTCCTTACAGATATATTGCAAACACTTAGTAACAATTAAGTGTCCAACAAAGTTAGGCTGCTCTAAGTCCATTGAAGTCAATGGAGTTAGAAAATTGTAACTTTGTTTATCATTGAAAACCTGGCTAACTGGTTGATGAAGGGGGAAATACACCCACCCCAGATATCAACAGTCATTATTCATAAGCTGTATTCACACTTTTTTTTTTTAACTTTCCTCAGTAGAAATGAATGGAAGTAGTTCAAGGTATTCTTCACACAAACACCATTGATCTATTGTGGCCATTTTTCTTTTTCCTAAGATTTCTCCAAGGTCTCAGGTGGAGGTCTTTCACATCACCTGCTACTTGATCCTTTGAACTGAAGATGCTATGGATGGAATTTGGGACCTTTTGCATACAAAGCTGATGTTCTATCACTGTGCCACTGCCTACTGGGAAATTTTCTTGTAGACTGTACCAATAATTTCAGTGAGATTTATCTAACTCTGCACTTGCAGTTTAAATGAATCAACATACTTTCATGGGTTCTACAGCTGTAAGAATTGGAGAATACAGTAAAACTTCAGCTCTTCTCAATGGTCATTTTCACATTGACCTTAATCAGCAGCGACGACCCTCTTCACCGCGCAGGATCTGCGCGGATTTCGCACTAATTGCCGCGGAGCACCCAGAAGAGCCGGAAAGTCCCGGCGCTTTTGCGGCGCAAACGGAAACCGCCAAAACCCAGTTTCCGTTTGCGCCGCAAAAGCGCCGGGACTTTCCGGCTCTTCTGGGTGCTCCGCGGCAATTAGTGCAAAATCCGCGCAGATCCTGCGTGGTGAAGAGTGTCGTCGCTGCTGATTAAGGTGAATGCGAAAACGACCAATGTCTTTTGAAGTAGCTTTCATTGAAAGTTTGCATCCTCATACTTGTTCTGTGGCAATTTCTTTACCACTGTACAGCCAAAACCAAATTTGTCATTTTACTTCTGCTTTGTCTGTCTTTGTAAAGCTTTTGATTACAAAACAAAGAAGATTTGGAGACATGCTTGAGAATGCTTTGGAGACACGCTTGAGAAGATTTGGAGACATGCTTGAAGCAGCTATCCCACATCGTTTCAGCTGTCTTGGCACTGGGTGGGGGGAATGAATACCAAAACATTCCTGTCTTGTAGACTGCATGAGGAGATGGATACAGATAGGTTTGTGTTATCAGATGAGTCAAGAAGATCCTTCCAATTTAATATGCATCCTCGTGGTATTGCACTGGAGAGTTTGGTGATGCTGGACCTGGAGTGTCCTGTTTGCACCATAATTACAGTTAGAGGAAGGAAAAACAAATAGCTAACAAGACATTAAATAAATGATAAAGAGAGAAAAAAGCACTTGGCTTACTTTAACAGTCATCCATGCCGCTTACATCACCTTCTTCTAAGTCCTGCTCATATTCATCGCTAAGCATAAGAAACATAACTGTATGAATTTTGGCATTCACATCTTATACGACATCTGAATCACAGAATTAAAAGAAGATGTAGACAGAAACTAGTTCATTTGCTGATACTTATACTATGCAAACATATGATATTCATGGTATTTGTCTGATTATGTTATATTAGATCAGATTATATTAGCCCCGGCCCCGGCCCCGCCCTGCACCACACAATTCTCTTTTGGCTCTAAGCCCATCCACCCACTCTACAGTAGTACAGGCTTAGACTGGTCACCTTATTAGGGGCCAGGTAGGAATTTTTTCACTCTCACCCAATTGGCTGGCGGTGGAGTGTTTTTTGCCTACCTTGTACTGCTGGTAAGAGGTGTGGAAGTTAGGTAGTTGGTATTGTTAAGTTAGTTGGCCACTTGGCAGAAGGATGTAGGGGATACTTAAGTTCAGGTGAGCAACCAGGGCTATGCACCTGTTGAGTGCAGATGGGCTGCATGGCTCAATGCTATATAATGCAGGTCATATCTAAACCTCCCCCCCCCCCCTAAAATCGGCTCCTTCTGGTGATTGAGGCCTGAGTTGGGGGGGGGGGTGAGGGATAGTTTTGGCCTGTCTGGCCCTGCACGAGCCATATTATTATTATGGCTCAAGCAGGGGGCAGGGTGGCTTGCCCATCGTTGGACAAGGAGGGGTTGAGGGATGACCCCAGGGCTTGTCCAGCAGTAGGTAGCCCTTTGCCATGCTAGTTCAATATAGTTATATTTAATACAGTGGCCTGTTTTACCCAACATACAGCCTCTTTATTCCGACTGGGGGGGCAATTACACCAGACCTGAGTAACTCTACATAGGCCTCCCTTTTGTATCCCCCACTGTCAATAATGACTTACTCTTCTCCAGGTACAAGCTGCTTGCATTCTCCAGTTGCTGACATCCATATACAATATGGATCTCTAGAAGCTATGCAGGCCCTTAATGGAAGAAACATACAATAGTCATTCTAGAATTCTTTGCATATACCATTGAAGCTTAGGTGGTGATGTTGAGAAAGGAGTGAATAAGGAAACCTACTTTTTGCATGTGCCATAAAGCACGCAGCTTCCCAGGGGAACCTTTATGGCACAGTTTGGGAATGCTACATAAAGGGCACCAGACAACTTGTCCAGCTCCATGCTCACAATAGTTGGATGTTCCTCATCATTATAGTCGCACCTGAATTTTTTGGGGGAAAGATAGTTCTATAAATGATGGAGAATTTAATTGTAAAATAAATATTTCAAAGTCAGCATAAAATGAGAGGCATGGCTATTTTTAGTTTTAAAAAATCAGGCGTATAACTATGGATAGACAAATACTCCCCCCCCCCTTTTTTACTTGTATTATTTCTTTAATATCCATACCTTTTCAATAGGAGCCTTTTTATTCCACTTACTTCTTTGGACTGTTTTCCCATTTCACGTATTTCTTTTAAAGCTCTTAAAGCACTATGTTATACCATTTGTTTGCCTATACCATCTGTTATGATTAAATGTCATTTTAATGCTTTATGTCATTTATGTTGTTTTTATGCCATTTATATGAAAAAAGTAGTGTGAATCCTAATATCAATATTTAAATGTATTGTTTCAGTTGGGAGGCAACCAGTTTTCTCCCCCCTATGCACCAAGATTTAGATCTTATAAACAACCTCTGCTATTGAGCATACTTCCTCTTCCACTAGCACTTTCAATAAGGGCTTAAAATCTATTGATCTTGTGCAAAGGGAAAGTACTAAAGGAAGAGTCTGTCTAGCATACATGGATCTTGTCTATAGGATCCAAGCCCAGCTTTCCAACTTTCATATTAAACCAGAAGGTAAAAAGTGCAGTCAAGTCATGGTCCACTTATGGTGAGCCCATAGGTTTTGAAGGCAAGAGATGATCAGAGGCAGTCTACTCTTGCCTGCCTTTTCATAACAACATTGGATTTTCTTGGTGGTCTCCCATTCAAGTACTAGACAGTGCCAATCTTGCTTAGCTTCTGAGAGCTAACAAGATTGGGCTATTCTGGGACATCAAAGTCACTGCAAACTAGAGTGGCTGCAAAATTTGATATTGTCCCTGCCTATAATTCATTCCTTTGGATATCATTAAATCCCCATAAGCCAATGAGTAAATCCCATCAATTTTTTTCTGCTAGTTAAAAAAAGGGAGGAGGGTTCCCCTTTAATCACTCATAGAATCATGAGATCTGTGTGGGTGAAAACCATGGTAGGTTGGTATTGTAAGGATCAGAAAGACTGAGTAAAACTGTCTGAGTCTCATCCAGTTACCTTGAGGGAGACAAAGATATGATATAAAAAAACAAATAAATGTAACCCAGTTTCATTCTGATCAATAACTATATAGTTTTGGCTCTACCTCTCATGCTGAGATCCTGAAACTGCCCAATCAAAGATGAGTTTTGGAAAATGAAAATGTGTCAATTCATTAGCTTTGCAGCTCATCATAAAACTCACTGCCCTTGCCAATGAATCCGCTTTAGGTGGAAACTAAAATTGTACATTAAATGAAAATGTAGAGCTGAGTGGAAGAGTCAATGGATTGGATTCAGCCAGTTTTTCTACAGTTAAAACAGGAAAAAGAAAGTCCCTTGACAACCAAAAGCGCTAAAGTGACAGTATGGAATACGAACAAACAAATGATCTGGGGTATGAAAGACTGGATGATCCGGACTTTTGTGGACTTGAGAAAGCCAAGTGTATGGGTGGGCCTAGATTCCAGATTTCAATCTATCCCCTCAACTAAGTGCAGTGGGAACTTATATAAGAAAAGTGGGATAAATCCCAACTTCCTAGCCCCTCTCATTTTTAAAAATTTTTTTTTTATTGTTATATATTCCAACACCAATCCACCTCTGTGAGAGTCCCAGGCCATAGATACATTATAATATTCCTTAAATTTATAACTATTAACATTTCATCCAAATACAACTCCATCACTCTATTTAAACATCTTATCCATTCATTTTCTTATTAACCAACCAAATTGTTTAAACTTTTCCAAATATCTCACCATCTTCCTAAACCACCCCTCCTCCTGTTCCCTAACCTTTAATCCGTTCATTCTTCGTATCTTCATCGTTAAATACTCCAAAATTATTATATAATTCATTTTATCCCTCCAGTGATTAATTGTCAATTCCTCAGCTTCTTTCCAATTCCTTGCTATCACTTGTCTTGCTGCTACTAACATCAAATTAATCCATTTACTATCCTCTTTTGATCTTAATCCCACACCATCCAAATTAATAATTGCCATTGCTTTAGATATACTTATTTTCCATCCCATAATCTTTGTCATCTCTATGCCAACCTGCAACCAGAATTTTTTCACTAAGGGACAATCCCACCACATGTGACTGAAAGTTCCAATTTCTCCACATTTCCTCCAACAATTTTTACTCCCTGATTTAGAGATATAATACATCTTAATGGGTGTATAATACCATTTCTGTATCATCTTCAATCCCTGCTCCTGCACTAACCTAGATGTTGTAACAAAGGGAGGTAATCTAAACATCCTCTCCCAATCTTCATTTAAAATTTTATCTCCAATATCTGTTTCCCAATGTTCCTTCAAAAATTCTCTCGGGGATTTCCCTGTACCTAATAAAATCTTATACAATTTTGAAACTATTTTTGACTTATCTTCGCTATACTCTTTCACCAAGTTTTCAAAGGGAGTATTAATTCTTTTACCAATATTTTTAAGTTCTTCCTCCTTCAGCAATGAGGAGATTTGACTTTTTAACAACCAATTAATATTATTCAAAATATTATACTCCTCTTTCTTCACCCCATCAGTACCCCAAACCTCTTTCAATTCTCGAATCGTAATCCTCTTCAGTTTATCTCCTACTTCCTTTGACAGCGATCCCCTTAATGGAGCAAATTTATCATAATACCACATTTTAGTAATAGATGATATCTCCGGAGCGAGTTCTTTTTTCCACTTCCCCCATACCCTACTGGGCCCCATAAAGGTTGATAATTTATCACCTATCTTCTTCCTCCTTTTCGTTCTCTCAAATAAACTTTCCTTTCCTCCTACTACTTCTAAATTTTCCTTTTCTATCCCGTTCAGCTCTTCTCCTAATTCTCCCTCCAACCAAATCATTAAGTGCCTTAATTGATATGCATCATAATAGTAAATTATATTGGGAATCCCCCATCCCCCATCTTTAATACCATAATATCTATACCTATTAGCTGTCCTTGGTTTCTTTGATGCAAAAACAAATCTATCTATATCTCCTTGCCATCTCTTCAGTACGTATTCTGGTATATGTCAAGGCAATACATAAAATAAATAAGTCAACCTAGGAACTAGAAACATTTTAACCATAGCATTCCTTGTACTAATTGACTCTTTCCTCTTCCTCCAGTCTCTCATTTTAACTTGAATTCCACTCCAGATTCTTTTATAATTATACTCAAATATTTTTTTTAATATTCCTAGGAATATTAACCCCTAAATATTTCACCATTTTATTTGCTATGGGAATACCCAAAATTTTTGAAGCTGCTAATTGTAACCCTGGTTTTACATTAACACACATCATCGAAGATTTTGAAAAATTCACTTTTAACCCTGACACTTCCTCAAATTCCTGTAGTATCTTTTTTAAAGGTGCCACTGCGGGCTCCACATCCTTAATTGTCACCATCATGTCATCTGCATACATTGTTAAGAGATTCCCATCTATTTTCCCTTTCCCTGGAACTTCAAAGCCTATAATTCTTTTGTCCTTTTTTAATTTATTCACTAACGGTTCCAATGCTAAAATAAATAACATAGGGGATAAAGGGCATCCCTGCTTCGTACCACTCATTACCTGAACATAACCCTCTACTGATCCACCAACTCCTATCAACGCCTTAGATTTAGAATATATTGCCTCAATCATATTTTGAAATTTCTCCCCAATCCTATACTTTTGAAATATGATCTTCATGTATGTCCAATCCACAGAATCAAAGGCCTTATAAATATCCAACGCCAAAAGCGTAAGCGGCAAATCCTTATTTTTAGCTAAATAAACCATACCCATCATCTTCCTAACTGCCTCTACTAAATACTTTTGAGGCATAAACCCAAATTGCTCTTTCCCTATCAATTGTGCTATACATTTTTTAAATCTCATTGCCATAACCTTTGCAAATATTCGATAATCCATATTGGTAATTGAAATTGGCCTATAAGAATCCCTTAAAGTCTGATCTTTCCCAGGTTTCAGAATTAACACCAATCTCGACTCCAACCATGTAGGCGGTGTAGGAGATCCATCCAAAATTCCTTGAAACAATTCAGTCACATGAGGCACCAATATATCCTTAAAATGCTTATAAAATACCGCATTAAAACCATCCAGTCCAGGTGCAGATTGCATATTCATAGAATCTATAGCCACCTTAACTTCTTCTTCCGTTATATCCTTATCTAATTCTTTCCTACTATCTTCACTTAATTCTAAAAATTCCAACCCCTCACAGAATTTTTCTATATCTTCCTTTTTAATCCCTTTGTTTGCGTACAATTTATTATAAAATTCTATAAAATTCTCCAGTATCATTTTAGGTTCAGTTTCCAAAAACCCTATATCGTTCCTGATTGCCTTAATATTTTTCCTAACCTGAAAATTCTTAATTTTATTTGCTAAAATTCTTCCTCCTTTCCCTTCAAACTCATAATACTTCTGTCTGTTATACCATAATTTTAACGTAGTCCTATTAACATCCAATACATTCAACTCTTCCCTTTTCCTAACTACTTGTTCTTTATCCTCCTTCTTCTTAGATTTCCTAAATTTCTCCTCCAATATTCTAACTTCTTCTTCTACTTCTTTAATTTTCCTATCTTTACCTTTCTTCAATCTCACCAAATTCTGTATACACACACCTCTAATAGTGGCTTTCATTGCTTCCCATATTATTGTTAATGAAGTATCTGATTTCCTATTCTCCTCAAAATATCTTTCCATTGCATTTTTAATATTACACTTACTTTCTTCATCTGCCACTAACCATGGATTAAACTTCCAATTATAAGATCTATTACAATGACCTATTTGCAAAAAGGCTGAAACAGGGGCATGATCAGTAATCTTAATCATCCCAATCTCCATATCTTTAACCCAATTCCTCATTTCTTGAAAGACTAGGATTCCATCCAATCTTGAATAAGTTCCATGCATGGCAGAGTAAAAAGAATACACATCATCATTAGGAAACATTTCCATCCATAATTCTAGCAGACCAAATTTCCCGCACACTCTTTTAAATTTCTCTGCCTTTCTTTTTTTAACATTGCCTTTCCCCTGCAAATCAATATTAAAATCCCCCCCTATTATTTTAGTATAGGGTGAAAATTTTTCAAACTTCTGCAAAAATCTATACAATACATTCAACTGATGCACATTAGGGAGGTACAAAGAAGCTAAAGCCACCGGCTCACCCTCCAAATGACCCTGTACAAAAATAAACCTTCCATCCTTATCTCTCATTACCTTATCTGCAACAAAATCTATTTTAGAATTAAATACTATTCCCACCCCTCTGCTCTTCGAGGAGCCTGGAGCAATAAATTTCTTACCTTTCCCAAATCCAGGGAAATTCATCTCTCTTCCCCCCCCATTATATACCTCCTGCAAAAACAGCACATCTGCTTTTAATTCTTGAATATATCTCCCAACTCTTGCCCGTTTCACTGGATTTCCTAGCCCTCTAACATTAAGAGTTGTACATATAACATTAACATTTTTTATCATATTATACCTAACCATAGCTCTTCCCCATATCTCTTCTGTTCTCTACCAGCCTGGAATTCTAAACCCCAACAACCCTTAACCAGCCCCACCTGATGTTGCTTATCTACCCTCCACCTACCCTCCATCACCAATTCTACCCATCCAAGAGAAATGCAATATGCCAATGCTCGTGGCATATCTCTTGTATAAAAAATTCTACCCAATATGCATTCACTCACCTTCTTACTCCATTCATAATCCACCCATTCACCCCTTAGATCCCAATCATCCATCCATACCCCAATCACACCATCCAAACATACCAACATCATCCCAATCAGCCACCATCTACACATCTTCTTCCCAATCATACCACTAAACACATCAGACATCCAGCTACCACTGACATCCATGTTGGGGAGGGGGGAGAAAAAAGACATCTCTCTGTCGGAGCGGGAGTAGCAGAGTGAGGGAGATGACTTGCCCGACACAGGGCTTCAGGAAAGAAAATCAGGCCGACACGTGCAACTAGTGCCAAAAGGTGTATTAACATATATACACGACAAGTGCTCTCTTGTGCAGTCTATACAATATCACCTCCACGGACAAAGTGCTTCGCCTAACCACCATCTCACAGGGAGAGACCTGTGTGATGCACACACAGATCATATATAGTCCAAGCAGCCAATCCTGGCCATGCTGACTCAGCAGATTGCATCACTTGGCTTCTGCCGGCTCAAGCCGGTCTGCTGATCAGGTCACTGTGACCTAGCCTGGCAGCTAGATCACCAGCTGTCATACTGTAGCTGTCAGACTGGGTTTATGTAGATTCTTGCTCCAACACACCTCCTAATCTATTTAAACCCAGTGCACCAAAACACTTTACACAGTTTACATACATGTCCACCAGCAACATTACAGTTCATATTTACGTAGCTCGGAACCCTTTCCGGAATTCGTTCAGGAACTCATCATGATTGTAAAACACATCATCGTGTTCCTGTTCAGCCAGCTCTTTCAGACGCTTGGCTTCAGCCTCCTTCTCCCTTGCCTCGCACTCTGCCACCCAGGCTTTCCATTTCTTAGCCTTTTCTTTTAACATTTCCTCAAATCCGGGTGGGTCTGGATTGACAGTCAGAGTGACATAGGGACACTTGTACCTAGCGGGACGTTGGCCTTTGGTGGACCTGGCAGACACCCGTGGCCCTGTGCTTGGACCAGCTTTGTCTTCTTCGGGTTGCTCTGTTCCCACCTCCTGGGCTGGTTGCTCTGCCCCTGTAATTGGGTGTTGAACCTCCTGACTCTCACACTTTACCTCCAGTTCCTGCATTTGAGGCTCTGCCTCCTGACTCTGCTCGTCAGGCTCTGTGCCAGCATTCGGCTCACCTTCTCCAGCCCCACTGGGTGCCACCTCCTGGGCTGGAGTTCTGGGCTGCGCTCCAACATCGTTATCGCTACTTGGCAGCAGGACAAATTGTTTCTGCAAGGAGTGCAACCTTGGCCAGCTGCTTTCTTCATTGAACTGGGCACTCTTACTAAGTGTTATCTTGCTTTTGCTATTGCAGAAACGATAACACCTGGCCCTTGGCTTGTAGCCCAGAAAAATTAGGCTCTCTGCCCGGACATCCCCCTCCCCGCTACTCGTGGAGTGGATGCCAACCCGAGCCCGTGACCCAAAGACTTTTAAAGAACTCAAATCTGGGGTCTTGTTCAACAGTAACCTGTAAGGCACATTTTTCACAGTATTACACCAAACCCTATTTTGCAAAAAAACAGCTGCATGTATGGTTTCTGCCCAATAGGTCATTGGCAGTTGTGCATCCTCTAACATGCAATACATCACATTCTGCAATACAGCCCCATGCCCATTTTCTCGGGGCGTTGCCGGGTTCGTCAGACGGTGGGCAATGCCCTTGTTCTCCAGCCAACGTTTCATCTGGTTAGATAAGAATTCCCCCCCTCTGTCGGTTTGTACAGCTAGGAGATTAACCCCTAATTGTCTCTCCACTGCTTTGACCCACTTGGTGAATGTCTTATACACCTCAGACTTATGCACCATGGTGAAAACCCACGCGTACCTCGTGTGGTCGTCGGTGGCCACCAAGCAGTATCTCCTCCCCGACAGACTCTTTGGCAATGGGCCAATAACGTCTAAATGGACTAGTTCCAGGGCTCGTGTGCTTTCCCTTGAGCTTTCTTTAGCAACAGCACACGCCTTGCTTTTGGTCTTCTTGCAGACCTGGCAATCCAAGTAACATTTGCAAGGATTTACTTTCAAACTAGGCACAAGCTCCAGGGTTTTCTTTAACGCCCTAAATCCGCAGTGCCCGAGTCTCCTATGGAGCAAATGTATACAATTATTGTGCACAGGCTCATTCGACACCTGAGCCACCTGGGCACAATCACTCTGGACCACATACAGTTTACCTTCCCTCTTTCCTGTCACAAGCAACTTTCCCCCACCTCCCAGGATTTTGCAGCAGGTTTTCTCAAATCTCACCTGGTATCCCTGGTCAAACAGTGTGCTAACACTCAACAGGTTAGACTGCAGTGAGGGTACATACAACACATTTTGCAACATACATTTCAGTGCAGGAAATTCCACATTGCCTGAGCAAACAGAATTGGCAGTGGTCCCATCAGCCAATCTCACATACTTATGCTCAGGACTGTCAATGTTTTTCAACAACTCCTTCTCGCAGCAGAGATGGCTCGTTGCCCCGGAGTCTAAAATCCAAGCAGACCCTGTGCTCTCTACTGCAGACGTGACCAGCCGGGTTGCTTCCTCACACGGGCTGGCGGTCCTCCGCTCTCGCCGCACACGCCCCCGCCTCTTCTCCCTCTCAGGGCAAGCTCGGAGCAGGTGCTGCGACGACCCGCATCCATAGCAGCGACGGACTGCAAACGCAGTCGGCTCCACTTCCTCCACCTTCGGACGCCTGCCAGCAGCAAAAGCTGGCTCATTCTTGGCTGTCTTCCCGGACACACCGATAACAGCACGCTGCCCGGCCGACACCCCCGGACAGCTCACGGCCGCAATTCTCTCTTGGAAGTCAAGCAGGTGGGCACAGACGTATTCCATGGTCAGGGTCGCTACGTCCACCGTCTCCAGAGAAGTTATCAGGGGAGTGTACTCAGGTGGCAACGACGACAGCAAAATGTACACTCTGTCGTCTGGAGCTACAGTCTTGCCTCTTGCCTCCAGCTCAACGAAACAGTCCGTTAGCCGTTTGATGTGATCTTTCACACACCCTCCAGCCGGCATAACGGTGCGGAACATCCTCCTTGTCAAGGCCATGAGGGAACCAGCAGTGGTGCTAGCATGCACCGCACTCAACGCGTCCCAGGCAGCCTTGGGAGTGTCCTTCCCTCGCACATAAACCAGCTGGTCATCTCCTATAGATAGCACTATGTTGGCCAGTGCCTTATCCGATAACACAGTCTCGGCAGGAGATAAGTCAGCAGGGGGGTTACTCACGAACAGCCATTGCCCTTCACGCTTGAGGTAGTGTTGCATTCTCAGGCTCCACACCGCGTAGTTGGCTGAGGTGAGCTTCTCAACGGCTACTCCAAGCTGTTGCTGAGCCATCGTGCCGACTCCTCCTCACGGCTGGCTGCCGACGTCCCTCTGGCTCTCAAACAGAGAACGGTGGTGCTTCTGTGTCCTTCACCGGCGTTCCTCGCCTCCGGCTCTTTCCAACCTCACAGTCAGCTCAACTCTCAACTCTCTCCTCCGCGCAGCGGAAGCGCCCTGGGCCCATAACCCTGTCGGAGCGGGAGTAGCAGAGTGAGGGAGATGACTTGCCCGACACAGGGCTTCAGGAAAGAAAATCAGGCCGACACGTGCAACTAGTGCCAAAAGGTGTATTAACATATATACACGACAAGTGCTCTCTTGTGCAGTCTATACAATATCACCTCCACGGACAAAGTGCTTCGCCTAACCACCATCTCACAGGGAGAGACCTGTGTGATGCACACACAGATCATATATAGTCCAAGCAGCCAATCCTGGCCATGCTGACTCAGCAGATTGCATCACTTGGCTTCTGCCGGCTCAAGCCGGTCTGCTGATCAGGTCACTGTGACCTAGCCTGGCAGCTAGATCACCAGCTGTCATACTGTAGCTGTCAGACTGGGTTTATGTAGATTCTTGCTCCAACACTCTCCCACATTGTAAACTCAAAAAGAGCAACAGCAACAATAAACCCCCCCCCCAAAAAAAAAAACTGTTCATGTTGAGCTATTCCGGTCCTTCTATCTTCTTTCCTTCTTCCTTAATCCATCTTCCCTTAATCATTTCTTAGTCTTAGTCCTTTCCCTGAAGTCCCAAGTCTTTTTTTCCTCCTTCTTTTTTTCCCCCTTCTTCTGTTTCTGAGTGTTCCCCATTTCCTCTTCCAAACTATTTTCCCCTTCTGAGTCCCGGTCAGGGAAATGCTTGTAATCCTTAGGCAGCTGCAGTCCCACACGTTTAAATAGCTCCTCCATCTGCTTCTGATCTTCTGCAAACAACTCTACTCCTTCATGCACCATTTTCAGAGCAAAGGGTGCTATTCTCCAGCTGTATTTCATTCCTTTATCCTGCAGCACCTTGGTAAACACTCTTAACTTTTTCTTCCTGTTAATTGTTTCCTGTGATAAATCTTCAAAAACCAACACTTTTTTTATCATTATACAGTAACTTATCTTGCCTATCCAAGGCCTTCATGCCTTTAAGCACCTGCTCCTTTAATATATATTTTCCAAAGCACATTACCACATCTCTCGGCCACCTCCACTCAGCTGTCTGTTTCCCAACTCGATGAATACGGTCCAAAACTTCCCTTGAAATTTCTAAGTCTGGGAGCATTTCAGCCATCCATTTAATCACATTATCCATATCCTCCGTTTCTGGAATATTTTTCAACCGCAAATTTGACCTTCTGGCCCGATTTTCCAAGTCCATCAGTTTATCTTTAAAGTATTTATTTTGCTTTTCCAACTGTCTGGACTGTTTTTGCAACAAGTTAATTTTCTTCTCATTTAGCTGTGCTATTTCCCATGCACTATTCACAGTCTCTGCCATAGCTTCAACGGCCTCAGCTAAGTTAGTTATTTTTTCATCCACTATCTTCGTTATTGCTTTAATAATGCTGTGTTTGGCAGCTCCCATTGCCTTCTTAACTTCTAATTGAAAATCTTTTGGATTCATTAACTTATCTTCACTTTCAGCTTCTGAGTCCGAGGTCGCCATTGCCGTTTCTCTCAACACCAATTAGTTTTAACTTTAACTTTAGCCTCTAGCCAACTTCCAGACTCCCACTTCACAACTATCACCAGCTTATATTAAAGTCTTCAAGGCTTTGTTATTTTTATCACCAGAAGAAGGAATACTTAATTCCCTTTAGCATTCTACCGGGAGCTCAAACAAAACACGTCTTCCTCTCAGCTGAGCATGCCACGCCCCCCTCCTAGCCCCTCTCATAAGTCCCTTTTCTTTCAATTGTTTCACTATCATAAACAATATTTAATTTTATCATTAGCAAGGTATTACTTATTTCCTGATCTACCTTTCCAAATTTTGTCCACATTCCTTTGAATTTTGCCAACTGCCATAACATACATTTATGTTTGGAGATGAAATACAGTAAGGCTGCAATCCTAAGAACAGTTTCCTAGGAGTAATTGAGAGAAGGATGGTATACAAATTCAAATTATTAGCAAAGAAATAAACAATTTCCATTGAATGAAATTGGATTTCGTTCTGGATAGACCTTCTCTGGTTTGCTTTCTAGAATGGTGAGCTATTAGCTGGGAGATGAAAGGGAGGCAAAATTTGAAATGGGAAGCATAGAAATAGTATTCTACTATTTTGCATTGGGCAGGTACAAAAATGGGACTACATCCAACCAGTTTTCCATTGGTAATAAAAGAAAACCACCCTTGACCCTAAAGACTATTCTGGTGATCACAGAACCTGCACAGACAATGTTGGATGGGAACTGTAGTAAGGAGGAGAATTGGGTAAGACTGAGTTAAACACTGACAGGATGCAATCCATGGTTAGGAATATGGAGTACTTGTGTTTCATATGAGATTTTAAATGTTTAAAAACAACACCACAAAAATTAAATTAAGAACAACAGAAGTATTTTTTTTCTTATTGCACTTGGAAACTCAGATCTTACAGTTGCCTTGGCCCATTCAGTAAGAAAAAGAATGATACATACTTATCACGCTTGTAAACATTCATCTCCTCAACCAAAATGCTGTCACTCAGAAGAGGACCATTTCCCGATCTGTCCCAGACTTTTAAAACTCTGCCCATCTCTGTTCCTAGGAAAGCCACAATCTGGTTCTCTTTTGGCCCAGCAGAAGTATCTATAACAATTTTGGTCATTTGATACCTGCAATGATAATAGTACCCATTTAATTATTACATTAGACTACACACACACACACACACAAATAATTGTAATCCATTTTGAGTCTCAGCAAGAAAGGCAGGCTAAAAATGAAGTAAATGAAACACATGTTCTTTTATCAACTGGATAGACTAGTTTAGAGCTTAAAATCTAAACTTATCTTGAGATTTTAGCATCATTAATAGCACATTAAAGTAACCTGATGTTGAGATAGTTACTGGGTCATTGACATCAGAAACCATGGTTTGGTGAAAGTTGATTGCACTGCTTCATCCATGAGATGATACATTTTCATAAAATTTAGAACATTGTCTGGAAATTCAGTGGAGGATGTGTACTCTTCAAAGGGTTCAGAGCCAGCACAGGAACCAGGCCTAAGAATGGGTAACAAAAAAATGAAATTGTTGATTACTTCAGGGCAACTATTCTAATACACTTAAAAAAAAAAACCCTTCTATTATAAGACACAGTACAGTATGCAACAGCATGTGACTCCAGTCTATGGTTTAGTCTATGTCTAATCATTCCATAGTTTTGAGTTTAGTATTCTGTAGTTGGTTCTGTTTATTATAGGAATACTTGATGGATGAACACTAATTGACAAAAAGTTCCTGTGCAGTTTTTTTAATCTTCAGAAATGCAAATTTGGCATTCCCTGACAGTTATTAGAGTTCATTCCTTGACAGTTATTAGAGATCAATAAACAAACATAAATGGTTGACTACAGTCAGACTTTTTAACTCATTCTTGCCCAAACCCCTTTCTTATAATAGCCATGGAATTGGGCTTATGAAAAACCATTGAGATGAGAGGCTAATGTAGGAGAGGAATAGGACAAATGAAAATGCTGGCTGGATCCAACCCACTCAGTGCTGAGGGGGAAATGTATGGTGTTCTGCATCCTTAAAAGAGCTGTACCACCCTGGAAATAAAATCAGATAATTCTGACCTCCAACACAAAGGAAGAATTTCATATTGCAAGAATTTTGAAAATACCCCCATGTTTAACTATGCATGGAACTCCCATATCAGTGCCCAAACATACTCTATAGAAAAAGGATCCAAGTTAGTTTGCCATATAACCTAGTATAACTTTCCACTATTATCTGTGAGCAAATTCTTCATAAGAAATCTTTTTTGGCTTAACTTTACACTTTCACGTAATCTACATTTACTTTTATGACTTATAATTCAATCTTAAACAAAATTGCACCCTTTGAAGCCTATTGACTTCAGTAGACTTAGAAGGATGAAAATCTGCTTAGGACTCCAAAAGATGATTATCTTTTGTATTTGCACTGCATACTAAATTGTCATTTTCATGAAGACTATCAAGCTCCCAGCATTATTGTATAGATAATACCTGGGACTGGGTACATCCTCTTCATTAACTGGAGTCCATATGGTGTCATAATCCTTCTGCTGTTTGAAACTCCCCGCAAATACCTTCTCAATATCATGCATCTCAAAAGCACAGACAGCAGAGCCAGGGATGCTACAATGTGAAATTTCCAGAAAGAGTCACAAGTAATGCATATACATATCGGTATCAATATATATCTATATAAATTCAGAAACATGACAATTGTTCAGAAGACTTCTTATCCTATTCTACTTGATTCTGTCTTTCAGCATTGACAGTAAAAGCTCACTTTCTATTCAACAGGGCTTTTTTTTGTAGCATGAACTCCTTTGCATATTAGGCCACATACCTCTGGTGTAGACAATCCTCCAAAAGCTTACAGGGCTCTTCTTACAGGGCCTATTGTAAGCTCTTGGAGGACTGACTACAAGAGGGAATTGTGGTCTAATACACAAAGAAGTTCCTGCTACAAAAAAAAGCCCTACTATTCAAGCATTTTAGATGTGCCATTGAGCAGTCTATTCCTGTCACTGTCCTGTCCTATTCCTGTCACCATCATTCTCTGTTAACCTTATTCATAGAGCTGTTGGAAGCATAAAATGGAAGATGCAAAACCTTGTAAGGCACACAAAGCTCTTTAGAAGAGGGTGTTTTTTTTAAAAAAAAATCATTAATGAAAGAATACTTTCTTCCAAAAGATAAAATCCATAGCACATTACTCTAATTAAGAAATCAGCTTGTGGGATATCATTATAAGAACTCATAACAAAATGGTTAGCTGGGTTTTCCAGGTCACATCCCATTTTCTAGCTAAAAGTTCATATTCTAAGTTTAACAGACTTAATATTCAATCTCACAGTCCATCAATATCTCCATTTCATTCCTAGAAACTGGAGTAGCTATAATTTGCACTTTGATGCATCTTACTCAGCCTGAAAGTTCAATCTAAAAGTTGCTGCTGTCCAGCCCTTAAAGTTTCTGAAAATCTCTGCATTTCCCTAAACTTTCCTAGGTGAGGCTGGCAAGAGCAAATGTAGTGCTGCCTTTCACAAAAAATGGGCTTCATGTAATAGCCAGTGTACTACACATATTTGCTAAACATTTATCATCCACCTGCAAATACAGTAGAACAATATCTCATTTCAAGCCAAAAGTATCACAAGTGTTGAGCCCTCGGGGAAGGATGGATGTACAGTGGAAAAAAATATGGAAATTGAGTCCTTGAGGGAATAGAAAATATTGAGAAAATATGTAAATGTTGGTTTTGATCCAATCAGTATTTTGTATTGAAGTGAAAGAAAGTTGCTGTTGCATTTGACCATGAAAAAGGTTACATCGGGTATCATTGGACTGGCATGAATGAAAGCCATATGTGATGGGAGCTGTAACAAGCAAGGAAATGGGCCTGAGTACATGAAAAAGGCTGATCAACACTACATCTTCAACCAAAGAGTCTTGATGTTCTTGCATAATCTAAGTTATCAAAATATGTCATTGTAGAGAAAATAGCTAGTGGGAACAGCCAGAGAGAGAGCAAGCAATAAAAAGTCCCTGGATCCATTTTTATTAACAAACAGGCAAGCCAATGAAAGTCATACAGTGTGAGATTTTGAGAATTCATATTCCTATCAACCATTTTTCACATAGCAATTGCACTGAAGACCTTTGATAACTAGTCAATGCAGCTGTGGAAGTAGAGAGGGTAGTGAAGGGAAAAGAGGCTTAGCAGCTAATTGGTTCTTCTGCTAGGTACAGAGACAAGCAAATATTTCCAGTTTGAATAAGGGAAGGAATACTTGTGTGCCAAAAGACTGCCATTTTTTTTGGCACACAAGTTTTCCTTCCCTTATTCCAAAAGGGTTTACTTCACTATTCGTAATAATTGAATGCCATTGAGTCACAATTTATGTGACAACCCCAGCACCATGGGGTTTTAGGGCAAAAGATGGACAAAAGTGGTTTGCCATTGCCTTCCTCTGCACAGCAACCCCATGATTCCTTAGTGGCTTACCATCCAAGTACTGATACTGGCTGACCCTGCTGAGATTCCATGCTCTGATGAGATAGGGCTCATCTCAGCTATTAGGATGATACCTACATCTCAACAAGTTATTTTACAATACAACATAACAATTTTTGTGTATGTGAGTGGATTTACATACTACACGATAAAGTTTGGCTTGCTACCTACATGCCTTAGTATTTAATAGCGACTGGATAAAGTAAAAGGCATTGGATTTTTTTTTTTTAAAAAAAATTGGAGTCACAAAACCACCTTTATTAGATTGTTCAACTACGAGGAAGAAAGGTTCCTGTAGAAGTTACCTGTTTTTAGGAGTACCGAAGACTGCCACAACAATATCCCGATCATTGATTCTGACAATGTCTGTAACCGATCTCAGTACATTAAAATAGAAGGGGCTATCTCCATGAACTGAACAGATCATTCGGGCCTTCAGGAAGGAAGTCCACTGTTTCTGGAGAATTAAACTTCCTCCCATGTCATTCTTGCAAACTCGAGCTACTCTGGGTAAAATTATCTTAATAAGAGAAAGGAGGTAGAATGAAGAAATGGAAACATCTATTTGTTAAAAAAGGGATTTGTAGAAGCTTCTTTACTATACAATGACAGAAATTACATGGTATATTTCATGCATAACTATATTCTGTTTTTATTTTAATGTGCAAAACAAATAATGCATGGGATCCAAAGGGAAAGTTGGATCCCTTTTAGCCACACCTTTTAACCATATTGGGGATCACATGACTTGCATTGCTGAAAGTCTTGCAGAGGTTCGAGCTGTTTATTAGATTTTATAGATCTCAACACATTTCACAAACTGCTTCATCAGGAGATCTTTCACAGAAAATTATCTGGCTTTCACCTTGGACAAATGGTTCTGTTTTTTCCAATGTGGGAGCCAGAGAAGTTTCTGTGAAAGATCTCCTGATGAAGCATTTAGTGAAATGTGTTCAGATCTATATGATCTAATAAACAGCTTTACCTCATTCTCCTTTTTTCTTCAACCAAGCATTGGGACCTTATTTTCTTCCCAAAGCTTTGTAGAACAGCTGCTGTAATAAAAAGAATAATTAAATGTGAGCAAAAATAAGTTTCCTGAATCCCACCTGATATAGAGAAGATAGGCTATGTTTCAGAACACTTCATAAGCAAAAGTTCCTGGGTACAATTGCTGGCATCTTTGCTCAAAGATTTTTAAGTAGATTTCGGGAAAGAGGAGACAATACTGAGATATATAGTCTATGTAAGGCATAGAACAATGTTCTGTGAATGATCATCCTGGAACATTTTATGGAATTCCTTCAGGAAATTATCTTTCTCTTTTCACCAAGCCCACTGAAATTTCTTCCCTTTACTTTCTGTCATCCTGACTAATATGTTCTCAATGCAGGTAGGTTGGATAAAGTCAGTTTTTCTCAGTCTCATCTATTTGCCTGCTTATTATTTTTCCCCATCCCACTTTTACCTCACATGGAAGTCCTGTGAGCCCCAGGATAGCATTTTTAGCCATCACAAAAGATCCCCTTATCCATTTTACACCAGCAGAAAAGGAAGCTGAATTCAGCCTGAGACTTCGCTGTTTCAAAATTTTTGGAGCTCTGTATTTGCTGTGTTTTCCAGCTAAATGGAGAGGGGAATCAATATTTTGTCTCCTTCACAAGCCAATAGATAAAGGCACCACAATGTCACATTTCAACCAATCTTTGGGATGAGCAGCCATATCCACTCCAAATGACCTTGTCATTGTTATGGCATTTCTGTCTTTCTGTAGTCTTTAAAACAGTTTTGTCTATTACCTTATCATAGTTCTTGAATTCCAGTGATACTTCATGAAAGAATAAGTAAATATAGTTGCCATATTCCACTGCATGGATGAAGTGGGGCTCTGCAGATAAGATAGATGGTTTTGATCATGCATCTATAAATATTAAGATTTATTTATTTAGAAAATGTATTTTGACTTTTATTTAGACCTGCTCAAGGTGCTTCACAACAATGGAAACATCAACAACAAAACATACAGTAAAAAGCAACACAAACTAATATTGATATTAAATATATGGAAATATATATATTTCTGATACAATATGTTGATATCATGAAATATCTAGCCTCATGTTGCAGCCAGAATGTTAACTGGAGTGGATTGCAGGGACCATATAATTCCAGTCTTGTTCCATTCACACTGGCTCCCATTTTAATTGTTGGACCAATTCAAGATGCTGGCACAGCATCTACATAGCATGGGGCCAGCATACTTTAAGGACAGCTTTCTTCCATCTGAATGCTCTCATCCATTCTGGTTATCTTCAGAGGCCTTGCTTCAGGTGCCCCCATCTAAGGCTACAGCGTGGTAACCTGAGAAAAAGTGCCTTGTCAGTCATGGCACTCTCTCCTTAGGAAGATTCATCTGTCTTCCTTTATCATTGTCTTCTTTTGTGTTTTGAAGACCTTTTGTGTTTTTTTGTATTTTGGTATATCTCCAATACACTGAACAGAAAGGATTCAAACTTTTAAAACATTAAAACTGTCTTTTAAGTGTGTGTGTTAGCTTTCAAAGTTTATAAATTCATAGATATGCAAAGTTCTAATCAGAACTACTGCCCTTCATTTCTCCCTCCTACATTTACCGTGAAGCCAGTTGTAATCTTGACTAGCTGTTTGCAGATCTGGAAGGTCTCCGAGGGTCCGCTGAAAGACAGGCTCTGTTGATAGGAAGTTGGTCATAGTGCCAGAATACAAACTTCCATCTTTGGGTTTGGAGTTGAAAAAGAAGGGGGATGGAAAGAGAGAAAAAGAGCACCATCAGGTTTCCACACCAATCAATGGAACAGGTCATGAAAAACAACACTCAGTATCTCTTCTTTTGAAAAAGTCATAGAGATCATGCAATAAGATGGACTGTATCCCATCATGTGCATGGACAAAAGCTATTGGAGCTGTAGTAAGGAAGAGAATGCAGTGAAATAGTGTGAAAAAGCTGTCTGGATCCAGCCCTGGAGTTTTCAGTAGAGATAGGCTTTTAATGAAATGTGTTCTCATTTAATAAGTTAGGCACTGCTCTTTGGAAGTAAGATGGGATATAAAGTTCTTAAAATGAACACAATTCACAAGCGTGTGTGTATTTTTCCCCTCATTACCTGAAAAGAATGCTATATTGCGATCCTTTCCATCAAAAGGGCACCTGCCCCGTCCACTGAATGGTGCTCCTAAATATGCAAGTGTCTCCACCTAACAGAGACAGGAATAGAAACTCTTTTGAAATAAATAGAAAGCACTGGCCTCATGTAATTGTTTTGGTTCACTCCAAAAGCAGTATAGCTCTTTCTCTTTCTTTCCTTATTTAAGACCAAAGTGAAAACTATGTTATTAAATTGTCACTGATAAAAAGGTATGCAGAAAAAGACCTTTGATATAATTCTTTTTCATGTAATCTTTACAAAAGAAAGTCCAATATTTAACCTCTGTATGTCAAAGGGTAGTGCAATGTGAATGGACTTATACCTACATTTGAGAAAGTCTTTCAATAACTTTGGGGGTGCATTTGCAGGTTTTATCAATAAAATACTATTTCCTTTAACCATAACATGGTCAGTATTGTCTACTCTGACTGCCAGCAGCTCTCCAGAGTTTAATGTTTTTCAGATTCCCCCAAAATCTGATCCTTTTTCATCTGAAATAGTAGGGATTGGCCTGAGACTTTCTGCATGCAAAGCACCTATCCAGGCATGCCTGTAATGCCCTCTACACGGGGCTGCCCTTGTCCCAAATCCAGAAGCTGAAGCTAGTGCAGAATGTGGCAGCCAGACTGTTATTGGAGCTCTCCATGTGAGAGCACGTACAGCCTGGGCTGTGGGCACTGCAATGGCTGCCTGTGGCATACCGGATTCATGACAAGGTGCTGGTTATTACCTTTAAAGCCCTATATGGTCAAGGACCTGTTTACCTTAGGAACCATCTCTCCCCACATGTTCCCCAGAGGGTACTTAGATTGGGAAATATGCTACCAATCTCTGAGCCGAGGGAGGTAAGACTCAAAACAACACATGAAAGAGCCTTCTCAATCACCACCCCTTATTGGTGGAATCATTTCCAAGAGGATGTCAGAGCTTGCCCAGTTCTGCAAAGCCTGCAAGACCATGCTATTTCAGATACCATTTGGCAGTTAATTATTAACTAGAATTAACTGAAATGACTGCCAGTGCCGAGGACATTAGATCTGAATGGATGTCTTAAGACTTCTGTATGTCATGTATTTAGTTACTATATTATTTAATTATATAGAAATTAGCACCTGAATTTCATTTTAACTTAATTTTTAATTGGTGTTTTATTATGAATTATGAGCAGCCCCGATCCTGCTTTGGTGGGGAGGGTGGGATATAAATCAAAGAAACCTAACCTTTTTCCTAAATTGGTCATAGACTTGGATCCTAAGCCTTGCTTTTGTTGGCATATATGTTCATCTATTGCTCTGTAGCACTTTCCTCTGGCACTAGCTGCTTTCTGGCTTATTGAAAAATGCTGGTATTGTGCAAATGGGAGCTCCTGCTGTTTGAGGAAAGTGTTATACAGCAGGAGACCATCCCTGCCACCCTTCCACAGAAAAGCACATTGATTTCTAAGAAAGATATGTTGTGTTAGTTGGATCTGGTGTTCTAAACAAATGCTCTGTCTTTCATAGACTCCTATTAGAACACTCCCCTGTGGTGTGTAACATAAAACAACAGCAAGGTCAGATGTTGCAGAATGGTGCATTGATTTCACTTCAAAGAGAAATGAAAAAAAAATCAATGTCTTAAAAGGGAGAATAAGAAGAATCAATGGCTATATCTTAAAATAATGATGTGGTGGGGGGGGGGGGGCTGGATCACATACAATAAAACTAAGTGGTGTGATCCAATAGGAATCTTAAGCTATATTCTTATGTCCATACCTTCTGATACTTGCATACTGGCTCAAAGGCATTTGTCCCACAAATGAGTAATTCATTATCATTTTTTTTCACAAGAACCTTAATAAAGTTATGGCATTCCTCCTGTGTAAAAAGAAAAGACATTATTTCAGCAAATGAACTGTTTTTTGACATAGAAGTAAATTTTCATTGCTGGGTTAGGGTAAAATTTGCAATAGCAAATTATCTTCAGCCTTTATGTCAGCTGTTTTATCTAAAGAGCTGACAGAAGTAGGCTCCAAAATCTCCTGCGATAGTGGGAAACCTCCCAGTGGTAGCCACTGAATGGCACCCCCAACATGGGAGAAATGTTGATAAAGCCATAGTTTCTGGTGAATTCTAGAGTGTCACACTGATGCAATGACATAACTTTCAGGTTCATCCTGAAAGCAACATCACAAAGTTGCTACAATACTGCCCCCCCCCTTTTCCCACCCACCCCAGTATCCTGCCAAGTGCCCCTGGCTGGCATCCCTATATAGAAGGCAGGCAATGATCTTTCTTCTCGCTGTATTAAAATCACCTGACTTCAAGGAATTGAAGAAACTGTATTTGCGTTGGTTTCCTTTGTTGGTTGATATGGCTCAACACCAACCGACCTACAGTTTCAAATGCCTCAAGGTGCTCTGCAGTTATTTTTACATACCTGCAGGTAGCCTGTGCTTTTTCTTAGTAGAACTTAGTAGAACAGACACAACCCACAACCCTATTTAGTACGACCTTCTTGTTACAAAATGAAGTAGGCCACTTTCTTCTGGACTTTCTGAAGGATATATATAAAAAAAATCTCAATAGGCCCTATAATACAGCTAGCTAGTTCCATATTATAAAGCTAGGGTCAGTACAGGGGAGCAGCAACTGCAAGAAGAAATGGCTACTGGAGCTAACTTGTGTAATCATTTCTCTTACTTCTGGTTATCAGGTGGGCTTAATGAGGCTGATGCACCATTTCAAATATGGACACAAACAACCATAACTCTCAGTTTATCCTGAGGGGAATGACACACCAGCATTTTCTTCTGTTTCTAACAAACACAGCATTGAATGCAGCCAATACAACCTATTGAGTCCCCGGTGCTCCTAAATATAAGCCTGCCTTGGCGGGATGGGCAGGATATAAATCCCAATATTAAATTAAATAATATTGACATTCCTTGGCTTATGACATTCAAATTCTGGCTTCGCCTACATTATAGTTTCAAACCTGGGAGCTTTATATATCAAATGCTCTCTGAGTCTAATGTGTCAAATTGGTTAGCATACATTGAGAATAAATTAAATTGATGGGCCTATCTATAGAATCACTGTCCATGTTTACATTTACTGCTGCATTCCAACAGATCAAAAACAGGATGTTAGACATTGAACACCAGAAGTTAAATAGTTTGGCGGTCTTCTCAGTACAGGGAAGATGGTTTCTTACCTATCATCTTTGCAGATGCCACAACAACACAGAGCGTTTTCTCTCGCTAGGAGCAATGCTATGCCCTCTGCTATTCCTGATGGCAGATTCCATAAAATAGTCTAATCAGCTAGGCACTGCCCTTGTAAACAAAAATGTGTTGAGGCAATTACTCATGTTCTCCTGCACTGCCATCTGTATACGGATCTACGTTTTTATGTATTTATACCGTTTTAGCCAGTATGATCGACTGCTCTGATGCACTTAAAGTCCATAGACTCTTGAGTGATTTTTCTATCAATGTTACTGAGAGGTCAACCAAGTATCTGTACTGAAAGCCAAAATGCCCTCAAAACAAGGTTGGGGAATTGTCAGGTGGGCACCTGGCTTAATCAGGATCTTTTACCTGCATATACAGGATTCCACATCCAGAAATTAATGCTTAAAATATTAGGGACTCTAATAAAGTAAAACAATTAAAATTTATTCTAGAAAATATAGGCATACAAGACAATGTGCTCATGAAACATACATACAGTCTTAGGAAAAAGAGAGAGAGATATAGAGACAACACATGGGTAGACAAACAGGGTGATAATTACCGATCGTAGTCTTCAAGAAGGCTCCAATGGCGACGAGCGAGGAAATGGGAGAGGGGACCCAAAACTTGGCCTTCGAATTGGGGATGGATCTAGACAGTGGAATTGGGATACTGCTAGAAGCACACATTAGTGGAGTTGGGTCAGAGGTTAAATAGACTACCTTGAGCCCTTAGGGGTTGGGAGGCACAGGGTTGGATGACAGGTGGTCAGCTAGTACATGACCTCAGAAAAGGGGAGGCTCTGCAGTGACCATAAGGGCTGGACTTCTTCAGTAGCCAATAGCAAGTTAATTGGTGGCACCTAATTGGGTGCCCATGACTGACCAATGAACAAGCTTGGTCCAGGGATACCTGGTTGGACTTTCAGGTTGCAATGGACCAGGGTGAGGCTCCAAAATGGGGAAAAGAATGGGGGAAATTACTGGATGGAGGTGTGCTTGAGTTTACCAAATTTATCTAAAAAGGTGACAATAGATGTCCAAATTGCTACCTAAGGTAACACCCGGTTTACACAAAGGAACTTTGCTCTAGCTGAAGATGGTCTTCCTCTTGTTCAGACTTCTTCTTGGCAGCAGTCTTTGTCTTGAGTTCCGTTAGACAAAGGCTTAGGCAGTCTGGCAGGATCCACGTCTAAAATAAGCTTGATTGCCTTATGCAGAAGTTGAAGCAGCTGTTGGATATGGAGTCAGGAAAACAAGATGGATTCTGGTGGTGTTAGCCTTTGGTTCATGGAAACAGGCTGGAAACTGTTTGCCTGTACAGTTCATGGTGGCATGGCTTCTTCCACTGCAGCAGCCAAGACTGGGCACACAAGGAGCAGCTGGAAGCTCATCTGTAGTTCTGGCTAACACCCATCCGGAGATGTAGAATGCTGCTGCAAAGCTGAGGCTTATAGTATCCACATAAGCCTTAGAAACTGTGGGCAAAGTCCACTTCTTAGAGCAGATGTGTGCGGGTCAACACTCCAGGCACCCTGGAAACCATACTGGTGATCACAATGTCCATGTGTAAGAAAAGTAGGGAGCTTTTTCTTACAATTCCCCCCTTCAAGACCTACGTCACCAACTGGATACAAGGTCTTGAATAACACAACAAACAAAAGTCCACAGCTGATCTTGACAGGCGACGTATCCACGGGGAGCCAAGTGTCAACCAGGGTGTACCTCCTATCTTCAAAAGTGGGAGCCACTACACTCAAAAATCAATTTGAAAAATACAGTATCTAATGGGCCAAAGGCTACTTCCTTGAATACTATGACGCAGAGGCAACAGGCATTGGCAACATTTTGGCATACAGTATTTTAAAACACAAGGTTATAATCATTGATATAAAAGGGCGAATTTATATAATCATTGCTGCTATTTAAGCCATATAGATAATCAGAGTTGATTGGTAAAACAAACAATTATGTTATCAATTGGTTAGAGAAGCACACAATTACATTAGAATTCATGGTTACAAGTGAAATTCATGCTATTTCCCTGTAACTAATCTAATACATTGGTTTCCTATTCCCTATCTTAACCTTGAGTCTTCTTTTCTTCTTCTCCTCCCCTTGATAAGCTTCTTGTACTGGGTTTGAAGAGGATCTTCTTCCATGTACTTATTAGATATGTGAAAGTCCTAGTGGAGGGCAAAATAAAGAGCGCCTGGTGGCAGTCATTAGTCTTCCCACCCCCACCCCCAGCACCCAGCGAAATCTGTCTTTATTGTTGCCAAAAAGGAATGCTTCTTGTGACCCAGCATGGAATTGGCAATGGTGCTTTTCAGCCTGTATCACCGATGGTCCATAGAGCAACTGCGGACTTGGGGAAAGAACCAAAAAGGAACCAAAAACTTTCACATATGACAACATGGAAGATGATTCTGTACCATTGTAGGGAGCAGTGAAAGCAGATTAAAAATGCATACATTCAACCATGAAGAAAGGAGTCTTAAAAAGCTATTAGTAAAGTGTCTTCCTGCCCAGGGTATGGTGACCAGTGAGCTTTTACGTCACAAGCTTACATATGTCATGTTAGGGGCCTGCATTGGGCAGGTTTACCTATTACACTAAACATTCAGGACAAAAACTGAGGCCTCAATAGAACAATGCTAGCTAGCTTTATATGAGAGGGATCAGACCCAAAATGATAGGTGAGCTAGATCAGAGAAATTAAAACCTGGACATTTAAGTGAGCTGATCAAGTCCCACTGAATTCAGTTTTTCTCTGGGCTAGCTCAGCTAAAACTTCTTGGTATGGGGGTCTCACATGTGAGCATAGATTTCAACAAAAACTTCATAAAACAAGAATTCTGATAAGCAACATAATGGTTACACATACATAAAACAATTCTTAACAGGCCTATCAACAACTCTTAGAACTACTTAGCATGCATTAAATTTGATTTGCAGGTCTAGATGCCCTGCACATCTATATTAAAAGAAAAGATGAGCAAACTTAACAAAAAAATGACAAAATCCTAGAAATCAAATTCTGGTTATATAAACTTGAGAGAAAAACTGATAAGGAGCTTGCACAGCCAGGATAAGGCTTGTGTGGCAGTACAAGGATGTAATTTAAACTTTAGCGGAAAGAAATTTTACATCAAAATTGCAAACATAAAACTTCAACCCATTGTCTCATATAAGACCCACTAGAAATAATAAAAAAAAAAAAATATGAGGGAGAGAAAAAACATTATCAGGGTAACTGCAGTTTCTCTTCCTAGGCACCTAGAGGCATGCTGTTGAACAAAGCAGGATTAAGGTGAACTGAACTTTGAGATGCCAGCTCCAGGCTAGAGATTCCCGGAAATTTGGATTAAATTTGAAAATCACAAGGCATGCAGTCCATTTCCTTGGACACTTATTTCCTCCAGAGGCGCTAGCCTCAATGTACTGGGGAAAAGGTTTTGGGAGAGACCTCCAGGTCCCATCTGGAGACTGGAAAAAAGTTTGGTAATGAAAAACTTTTGCAATTATATCTTTTAGACCCAAAATCAGGAGATGAGAATTCAAAATAGCACAAAATATCTCAACTGTATTTCCACTCCCCCAGATGTGGAAGGTGGGGAAGGTTTTGACAAAAAAAACCAAACCAAAATTCCTTCCCTCTTGGATGAAGTGAAGGCTTAGCCTAACAAAAGGCTAAAACAGACACAATGGATTTGACCAGTGCTCTCTCATCTGATCCTGATAACTTTTTAAGCAAGATTGGTACAAAGGAAGGTGGAGAAGGGGAAAATAATGAGCTTTCTGCCTGGGTGGGGCTCAAAATTGTGACTCTTTCCAGTTTCTTTAACTCAAGCTGAATTTGGCTGAGTTTATTTCAAGAGAGTCTGCATGAGATTTGCCAATCAGTAATATATTGGTTGTTGCTGCTCCTGCAGCTGGAGGTTCTACTTTCTGTACTTTCAAATTTAAATTACAGACTTGCCCATTTGAGGTTAGCTGTCTTGTGTTGCTGTGACCTTTGAAAAGGAGAGGCAACACCTCTTATTTTACAAACACTGAATTTGATCTCTTCTGAGGCTCTGCAAAAAGCTTTCCTAGCCAGCAATCCACTGGAAGATACTGGAACAAAAGGTTCTTTACAAGAATGGTGGCAAACAAAAACTATTGTTGTTCTTGCCACTGGCTAGTTATAGGTCTATAAGAAAATGAGTTGCTTGTACCTTAAGGAGACCTGAGATAAACAAAAACTTAATTTCTCAGGGCAATGAATTTAAAACTCTATTCCTTTGCCTTAGTTACTTATCAAATCTTTACTGCTACAGATTTCCATTGAGCAAGAGGGAGAACAATTAGCATTTCTTCCTGATGGAAGAGTGCCGAGCATTTGCAATACTTTAGCCAGCTCTATTTGGGCTAATCTGCAGGCACTCTGTACAAGCTAAGAGGCTATACCATTTAAGATTCATAGAACTGAGGCAATAAATATTTCTGACTTTATAAGCAAGAGAGAAAGACGAACTTGGGAGTTTCACATATTTTCATTCAGCCAATTTGAAAGTTAAAACGGTCAGTTTCTGTCATTTTGCTCTGAATGCTTTGAATTAACAAAAACTAGTTCAACCTCTCTTTCTCAGGTACTTGATTCTGGCATTTTAAAGGGTTAAACTGAAGATATTCCATCAAACTCCCCTTACCCTGCAGAGAAAACTGACTTTGCAGGCTGGAACCCTTGCTGGGATTTCAGGAGATCTAGATTTTCCTTGGCCGGGGGGGGGGGGGGGGGGGGTCAGAGACAAAGGAACCTTGCCTGCCCATGTGGGACTACGATTCTCTGAAGTTCCACAGAATTCTGGCTTTCAAGCTCCCCAAATGGGATGAACTAAGGACAGAAAATTTCTAGCAAAAAGGACTGAGGCTTGCTCATGTAGGAGTGTCTGGAGCAAGTCCTTGCTAAAAGGAATACTTTGTGCCATGAGTGTGGAACTCTGTATAGGCTCAGAGACCACATTTCCTTCATGATTCTACGGTAAGAGAACTGAAACAGGGACTGTTTTCTCATTTTCATGGGGGAAAGAAGTCTGGGGCTGCACAGCTGAGTTTGCCCCCACCATATCTCCTCTCTGTGGTCCTGCAAGACTCCAGGACATGTTGCAGGAGACTGGCAGTTTCCTTTTCTTTAATACTAGCTTCTAACTTTCGCTGAAGTTCCTGATTTTTCTTAGCAAGCTGTTTGATTTTTAAATCTTTTTCCTGAGTAGGATTTGTAAGTTTCCCTATTTTTCCTTTTGGGGGAACATTTTCCAAAGCAGTAGCTTTGGTGAAGCTATATTCATTTTCTGCAAACCCTGTGGCTTTGGGAGCCATGTGCCCTGGTGGCTTCATGGCATCTGAAAGGGCATCAACAGCACATGCATTGGTTGCTTATAAAACTGCCTCATGTTTGCTCCAGTGGCTCTAAGCTGTGACCAAGCTGCCATTCTGACTTTGTCTCAAGGGGTCCACTGGGCTGAGTGAGGACAGGGTTGCTCTAAAGACTGACTGTGTCTGCCTAGGAGCATAAGCCCACCTGTGGAGGGGAACCCTTGGGGCAAGCTGGGAATGGCAAGAAGAGCTGGAACCAAGGCCATTGTTTTGGAACTTCCAGTTCTGGCTTTTTTCTCCATGCCCATCTTGTTCTTGATCCCAGTAAGCAGGGTAACTGCCTCTGCTATTCTTATATTGTGCCTGAGTGAGCTGTGTTTCTAAAACAGCAACTTTCTGTTCAGAGACTTGGGCATGCTTTAAAGCATTCTCCAGTCTGCATTTGACCTCCTGGAGAGTGTGGGTTAGATTTTGTTTGTATATTAGGTACCCATATCTCTCAGCCCTGAATCTTTCTATCTCCTTCTCATAAGTTTCTAACCTAGTTTGATTTTTTTTTTCAGTTTACTCTCAGTTTTAGTGAGTTGTTGCTGTGCCCTTTTTAAGGCTAGCAGCATATCTTGCTGAGCTATGGTCAAGGTGCGCTTGTCCAACTTAAGTTGAGCAACCTCTTCTTTTAGCTCCTGATTATCTATCTCTAAGCTGTTATTTTCCTTCCTAACTTCTTGGGCATAGGCATCATGGGCCTTTTCCAGTTCTATGATCTTATTCTGGGCTTTGGCCATTTCTTGTTCACATGTTCTATGCATGCCTTCCTCCTCAGCTAGATGAGTTTTCTGCATCTGTCCTACCTCTTGTTCATGCATTTTAAGCATGTGCTCTGCTTTCTCATGTTCCCTTTGCCCTATCTGTTCCTGTAGCTGTTTAATAACAGCAGAGCTATCTCTCAAGGCTGTAAATAATCCCCAAGATGCAAAAAGGTCCCACTTAGTGGTCTTAAGTTTTGCCTTTATGCAGTGATCTTGGAAAGTATTTCTGAAGAGCTGGTAGGGATCGGGGCTCTTAAAAGATCCTGCCAGCCACGGATTGTTTCCCTTTTTTGGCTAGCCATTTCTCTAGTTTTAGAACTTCTTTATTTTCCTGTAATGCCATGGCTTACACTTTAGTTCCTCTCAAAGTTCTTACTTTACTTGCAGGGCTAGTTTTCCTGCACTGTTAGGTGCCTAGCCACAAGCCACCAAAATTAACTGATGCAGGAGCTTTCCCTGACACTTTCCTGCCTATTGGGGAGCAAAGAACTTGCAGGACACCTCTGTGTGTCTCACAAGTGAAGGAGGGAGTTGCAGGACCTTCCTTAGTCCTCAGCAACACTAACAAATGTGTATGGCATGGGCTTATGGCCTTGTACACATTGCTGGGCTCCTCAGGAGGGGCTTTTCTCTAGCCTCTGCCTCCAAACCAATCAAAAGTCACTGCCCCTGCACCTTTCCTTAGTGGGGCAGTCCTGAGTTCACCAAAAGGTTTTAAAAGTCTTAGAGCCTGAGCTTTTCCTCAGTTGGCCCTAAGCAAAAAGGAAATTTTTCGGCTGGGAAGGGTGCCTATCTCCTCAGACCTGGGACAAATTATTAACCCTAAGGGAGAGCTTCTTGCTCCTTTCACTAAATTCTCTTAAAGGCACAGTCAAGAGAAAGAACTAGCAGTATATTTCCAGATGCTCTCTGGCTCCTATGTGCTATTTTTCAGGTGCCTTAAGAATTTGGAGGGGAAGATTTTTAAAACTACTTGCTGACTGCAGGGATGTTTTTCCTGCAACTAAGCAAAAGTTCTTTCTCTCCTCTTGCAAAGAAAGCCATGGTGATCACGTGGGTTGGCCTTCTTAGGGAATGCCTAGTGGAGGGCTGATATTGATCAGCGGATTCCATCTAGGGCTTTTTGCGCTCGATGCTAAGGTCACTTGTGGTAGCTAATCGCGGACCCCGAGACTTGGTTTGGTGCCTAGAGAGCTGGCAGAAGCTGGCTTGTCTGCTGGGTTCCTAATATCGCTTAGCTCGCCCAGCCCAGGACTTGGGTTTTGTGCCTAGAGAGCCGGCAGCGGCTGGCTCGTCTGCTGGGTTCCTAATATCGCTTAGCTCGCCCAGCCTAGGACTTGGGTTCCTCACTGCTCTTCTACGAGGATGCCTGCAACATGCAGCACGGAGCCTCAGGACTTACGTGGGTGCCACAAACTGATCCTATTACCTCCCTGGTCTCAAGGACTTATTGTGTGGGCTTGGGTTTTGGGCTACTCACTGTCCTTTTAAGAAGGTGCCTGCAATGCGCCGCACTGAGCCTCAGGACTTGAGTGAATGCCTAGAAACTGATCCTATTACCGTCCCGGTCTCAAAGATTTGTGTTTCTGTAGAAGATTGGTCCTATTACCATCCTAGTCTCAAGAACTTGTTTTATGTGGTGCCCAGAGCTGATCCGTTAACTGCCCAGCTCTACGGACTTCTACATGTGTGGATGTGTGTGCAGTGTGTGCGCGTTTGTGCACTAAGCTCCAAGTACAGAGAAAAAGGGGAAGGGTTCTCTAGCCGATATTAAACAGTCCTGATCTATCCTGACATTCCCTCCCTGGACAGATGCATTCAGAAAGGCCTCGGGACGCTGGCCGGACTTCACGAGATTTGCCCTTTGTTTTCTAGGCAGGCTCAGTCCTTTTACAAGGTTTCTGACCCTCGAGGTGCAGCTGGCGAATCTGCGCTGAATGATAGAGCGGGAGCATCCCAACCCACAATATAGAAATGCTCTCTAGAGCTGTTCAAACAAGCCAAGAATCACTCATTCATTCATACAACAGCCTAGCTAGCAAGACTTTCTGGATGGTGTAATCCCATGTCTGGCTGTTTGAAGACACGCATGTTGACTCGCGTGTTTTCACACAGTCAGGGTTGCCCAATGCTTTCTCCACCAATATCTGTAAGCCAAAATGCTTTCAAAACAAGGTTGGGGAATTGTCAGTTGGGCACCTGGCTTAATCAGGATCTTTTACCTGCGTATACAGGATTCCACGTCCAGAAATTAATGCTTAAAAATATTAGCGACTTTAATTAAGTAAAACAATTAAAATTTATTCTAGAAAATATAAGCATACATACAAGACAATGTGCTCATGAAACATACATACAGTCCTAGGAAAAAGAGAGATAGAGACAACACTTGGGTAGACAAACAGGGTGATAATTACCGATCATAGTCTTCAAGAAGGCTCCAATGGCGATGAGCGAGGAAATGGGAGAGGGGACCCGAAACCTGGCCTTCGAATCAGGGATGGATCTAGACAGTGGAACTGGGATACTGAGTAGAGTTGGGTCAGAGGTTAAATAGACTACCTTGAGCCCTTAGGAGATGGGAGGCACAGGGGTGGATGACAGGTGGTCAGCTGATACATGACCTCAGAAAAGGGGAGGCTCTGCAGTGACCATAAGGGCTGGACTTCTGCAGTAGCCAGTGGCACCTAATTGGGTGCCCATGACTGACCAATGAAAAAGTTTGGTCCAGGGGTACCTGGTTGGACTTTCAGGTTGCAATGGACCAGGGTGAGGCTCCAAAATGGGGAAAAGAATGGGGGAAATTACTGGGTGGAGGTGTGCTTGAGTTTACCAAACTTATCTAAAAAGGTGACAATAGATGTCCAAATTGCTACCTAAGGTAACACCTGGTTTACACAAAGGAACTTGGCTCTAGCTGAAGATGGTCTTCCTCTTGTTCAGACTTCTTCTTGGCAGCAGTCTTTGTCGTGAGTTCTGTTAGACAAAGTCTTAGGCAGTCTGGCAGGATCCACATCTAAGATAAGCTTGATTGCCTTATGCAGAAGTTGAAGCAGCTGTAGGATATGGAGTCAGGAAAACAAGATGGATTCTGGTGGTGTTAGCCTTTGGTTCATGGAAACAGGCTGGAAACTGTTTGCCTGTACAGTTCATGGTGGCGTGGCTTCTTCCACTGCAGCGGCCAAGACTGGGCACACAAGGAGCAGCTGGAAGCTCATCTGTAGTTCTGGCTAACACCCATCCGGAGATGTAGAATGCTGCTGCAAAGCTGAGGCTTATAGTATCCACATAAGCCTTAGAAACCGTGGGCAAAGTCCACTTCTTAGAGCAGATGTGTGCGAGTCAACACTCCAGGCACCCTGGCAACCATACTGGTGATCATGATGTCCATGTGTATGAAAAGTAGGGAGCTTTTTCTTATAGTACTCTGCTCTAAAGTTGCACCAAAGGATATCACAGAAATAATTTCTGTTCATACAAGTGTATATGAAAGTTGTGTTTCTATCCTGTTTTACACTATTTTAATTTTGTACTGTTATTTTATGCCAAAGAAGGCTGACTTGACTTGACATGCCCGATGTCACATTTCTTCACATTGTACTCCATTATGATCCATAACTGCTCATGGAGGAGTCTTCAGTATGCAGAATAGATCTTTCAGAAGTAGGAGGGTATTATTGTATGCTACTTAAATGAGTAGGAGCTTAGCAGGGTTTTTTTCCTGAGAAAAGTGGGAAGGGAGACCAATTTGATCACTGAAAAAGCTATACATTGGGGTCTTAGACTGTGCATGGACAACAGCTTCATAAGATAGAAACTACAATTAGGAATGGAATTGAGACACCCAGGTGAATCTGATCTCATGAGATCTCAGAAGATTAGCGTGTTCAGTCCTCCTGATTAGTACTTAGATAGGGGACCACTTAGGAAGTCTAGGGTTGCTACAAAGAGGCTGAAAATAGCAAACCATCTCTGTTCATCTCTGGCCTTGAAAATTCTAGAGGGTCACCATAAGTCAGTTGCAGCTTGATGGCATTGTTCACCATCAGTTGGAAAGCCGGTGGGATACAGTCTAATCCTTTCTCCTTTGGGGTGATGAGGTAGATAACAGCATGGTCCATTCCAAATCACAGAGAAAGATCTTAAACAACAGTCAAAAAACTGAACAGGAGGGAGCAGCTGTGAGAGAAATATAATATGTATTGTTTTAACTGTTTGTAGTGCTTTTATGCTGTAAGCCGCCCTGAGTCTGCTTCGACGGGGAGGGTGGGATATAAATCAAATCAAATAAACATAAATTAATTAATTAAAACTCATTACCTCAGTTTTCCCGAAAGACTGACATTTCTCTGCTTGTGCTTCATCGGCTTTCCACAGCAGTCTCTACAAAAATGGCGAGGGGAAATCAATACATTATAGTAAAGAAGTTACTATGTTAGATTCAACCAGCTTTCCTGCCATGTTCCCTTAGACCACCCAAGAAAGTTAAGCTGGTGATCTGAGAAAGCATGGAGAAAAGTCATGTGGGCAGGGGCTGTAGAAAAGCTGAAAATGGAGAAAGAAAGAGAAAATAACTGGCTGGATTCAACCCGTTGTATTTGATTCCAAATACAATAGTCCCCTAGGATCATTGGCTACAAACTTATTGTAAATTTTCTGCACTTTTGCTGTGCAAATCAGCCTGTAGAGTATGTAGATTAAAAATACTCAGAGCTGTGATCTGAAAGGATCGCATTTCCAGTTAATGCCATGAATTGTCTTGGTGGCCTTAAGCAAGACTTTCTCCCTCTCTTTATCCCTCCAGGATAAAACACTGGCCCACCTTAGAAAGCGGTCATAAGGACTGCAATGAAATAATGAGTGAAGCACTTGCAATAGTGAAAGTACTATACAGAGCTATTAGGAAAAGACTTGGCACCTCATTCAAAGTCCCCAATGCTAATATGTGCTGTTCTTTGTAATCACTGAGAGATTATGAATAAGGCTGGAATGTTTTTCCCACCCACCCCATTAATTGATAATTTTCTAGTGTGTTGTCATGAGAATAATAAAACAGAACTTACTCTGGTAAAATGAATTTCATTTTCATGTGCTTTATCCAGTTCTATGGCATAAATGTTGTTCCTATAAACAAAGATGAACAATGAATGTATTGATAAAAAGACTGGGTATCATCAGGCCTCAGATTCAGTGGGAGCTCACAGGAGCACAGCTCCTGAACCTTTCTGAGAGTTCCACCTCCTCCTTCTGAGAGTTCCACTTCCTAGTTCATTGGATAGTATGTGCAACTGCATAACAATCCCTGGATGAGCTCCACCACCTTTTTCTACAAAATGACCCCTAAGTGTCACCAAAATAACATTGTTTGCGATGAATAAATCAATGTGAAACTAGACTCTCGGCTACAGGAAAGTTCCTTGCATCAGATGAAAGATCAGATCTAGCAACATTTTTCACTCAGTCTCATCAGTTCCCCTCCACACGACAACCCAGCCCCCGGTCACATTATTGTTACGTGCAAGCCCCATGATTCTCAGTGTAGCCTTTTTTGATGGTCAAAGAGGGACCCTGCTTGCCTTTCTTAGCATCCCAAAAGCTGGTTAGATGCACTTCATTATATCAATATAGTTCCTGGGAGTTTAAGGGCTCAGATGTTGGAGTCAACAACTAGCAAGTTGAGCTGGTTGTAAACTAGCTGCTGCAATGGTACGAGTTGACACATTGGGTTGGAATCAAACCAGCTTTTCTGCTGGTGAAAATGGTAAGATAGGGTTGCCAATCCCCACTTCGGGCAAACAAAAGCCCTGATAGAATAACTAGGAAACAACAATAACAATAACAACATGTAATGTCAAGCAAATAACAACAAAGTTCTCGTAAAAGGCTTTTATATGATATTTGAAATCACTCCAAAGCTTTGATGAAGTCTGTTTTCTGTGCTCTCAATTCTTGTAATGCTTTCCAGCAGAGTGCTTGTACCATCCCAATATTCAATAAAGTTTATTCCAGTCTTGAGATGTAGTAGAATTCTTGGTAGCTTGCTTCTCAACAATAAATCATGGACCTGAAAAATTAAACCTCTGATGGTATTGTCAAGTAAATGACCATTTCCCAAGTCTTTATCAAAGAGGCATCCTCAAAAGTCTTTCTGACTTCAAAAGGACAGACACGTCTCAAGCACTTCAGTGGAGAAAATTCTATGTTTGTATGAACTTTGTTATTATTTACATTAAATTACTTGTTGTTATTGTTGTTTCATAGTTATTCTGTCACAGCTTTTGTTTGCCCTAATCCCCAGTTGGGGGCAGGGATCCCGTGGTTTGCAGGCCCTCCCCCTACTTCAGGGTTATCACAAAGCCGGGGAGGGGGAGTGTTGAATGTCTGCTGGGCACTCCATTTTTCCTATGGAGGCTCCATAGGATATAATGGATAATCAATTTTAAATTTAATTTAATTTTTAGATTTATATTCCACCCTATACCGCAAGCAGGCTCAGGTCGGCTTACAACAATAAAAACAACAGAGTTAAAAGAATATAATAAAAACAGACATTACTAAACAGGAGCAGTACAGTAAGCAATCTTGCAGACATAGGCAGTAATTGCAAGCGGCTGATTGCTAACCACATAACATAACACCTGATCTGTGATGTATCTTGGGTTCTTGTGGGGGGGCTGTTTGTTGAGGTAGAGATACTGTATTTTCAGCATAACATATGGTGCCTTTCCTCAAAAAACCCCACCAAGTTTGAAAAAGATTGGACCAGGGGGTGCCCCCATCTTCCATTATTTCCAATGAAGGTAAGGTATTTAAAAGGAGAATGGTCCCTTCAAATGTGATGGCCATCTGGAGTTCAATTGTGCTTGTCACAACCTTGCTCCTGGCTCCACCCCCAAAGTCTCCTGGCTCCAAGAGAAGAATTGGGTTAGATAAAGTTAAAAACCTGGCTGGATCTAACCCAGAGATTCAGTTTGAAAAGACTTCATGACTGCAGGGGAAAGTGTCCCTCTCATGTGACACTCATTTTGTTTGCTAGAAGCAAAAAGTAAAGAAACAGAGGAGGAGGGAAAGGGAGTAAAGAAAGACTACTGACTTAGCCGTGATGTAAAGCATTCGGTTCATAATCAAGATTTGCTGGATGTCCATTTTGGTTCTTGGCCGGCGAAAGTTTGCTGCAAGGCCCGTAAATGCCAGAAAATGTTCTCTATCTATGAAAAGAGAAGAGCGGATTGAGGCTCAGTTCAGGCTTCATGAATGCAGACCTCGGATTCAGCAGGAGCTCACAGGAGCACAGCTTCTGAACCTTTCTGAGAGTTCCACCTCCTCCTTCCCACCTTGTCCATTGAATAGTAGGTGCAGCTACATAACAATCCCTGGATGAGTGCCACCACCTTTTTCCCTACAAAATGACCCCTGCACAAACGGTTTCATTTATTGATGAGCACCGATGTGGTTAAGGTCCATGTACCCTCCTGACCTCCTTACAAAGCATTTCTGTGTTGAAGATGCAGACTTAGGTCCGACCAGATTCCCTGCTTGTGGGGAGAACAGGTCCTCTTTGATCACCAAAACATGCTATGCTGGGGTTGTGGGACCTGCTTTGACAAAAACCATGTGTGATGGGACCTGTAGTAAGTGGGGGAACTGGATGAGATTGAGTGAAGAACCTGGTTTGATCCAACCTGGAATTCTTCAACTAATTCCAGTTATTTGTGGCATCTTAATATGGGTATCTTAATATACCACCAGTGCAGCCCCAAGCAAAATTACCCCTTTCCAAGTCCACTGGGCTGAAAAGGATATCACACTGCTCAGAATGGCATGGTAAGGATTGTATTTTCCCCAATAGCTTGGTATTCTGAACATAAATGGGTTAGGAACATAGATGAGTTTATAAAGTTTCTCCCATGTATATGTCATAAATAATAAATTGGATTGGAGCCCAGAAGCACCTTAAAGAATAATAGAATATATTCCAGTAGAAGCTTTTATGAGTCAGAACACACTTCCGTAAGGAAACCACCTGGCCCGATGCACACACATGACAGAAAGGGGGGTGGGTGGGTGGGAAGAAAGATAAGTGTGGAAGTGTTCCTGAGGGGTTTTATTTTGAAACACAATCCAATTCAAAGAGTGATCAGTTCACCCAGAATGGCATTGAGACACTTCCACTGTAAATAGTCAAAATGTCCAAGGCAATGGACTTAGAAGGGTGTAGCTCTGCTTACTGCCAGGCCCATAAACCAGGAGTTAGTAAAATTTTATAATTAAAGACACAAAATATGTCAAAATTCAGAGCAACAAAAAACCATTATAAGAAAGCTCATTTGCATTATACACATATACTACATGTATACAGGTATATGTGTTATAGGTGACATGTTGATTAATAATCTGTAACAGGGCTTTTTTTGTAGCAGGAACTCCCTTGCATATTAGGCTACACCCCTCTGATGTAGCCAATCCTCCAAGAGCTTACAGGGCTCTTCTTACAGGGCCTACCATAAGCTCTTGGAGGATTGGCCATATCAGGGAGGTGTGGCCTAATATGCAAAGGAATTCCTGCTACAAAAAAAGCCCTGATAAGTTTTCTAGCCCAAACACAGGTTGTTGTGAGTCTTTAATTAAGAAATTGCACACATAAGATCTTGCACTAAATATTAGTTATACATCACAGTACCCTGCAGTTTCAGAATAAATTTGCTCATGGTTTCCTCTTGCATTACTGATAACCATTCCCCATCATATCCCGATCTCTCAACCATCTCTTAGAAGTCCATCTTAACCTTCACCTGACATTCCATTCAGATACCTGCTGTTTTAATGTCCAATTGACTCCTCCAACATACTTTCAGTTGAAGATTTGATTTTCTCTTATCAAGTGCCATATATGGTCTGTATAGAGTCACAGTTGGTTCTACAGCCAAAGGCTGCAGACCCCTTCCTAAAGTGAAGAAGAGTTTTATACCCACCCTTCATTGCCTGAAGGAATCTCGAAGCAGCTTACAATTACCTTCCCTTCCTCTCCTCGCAACAGGCACCTTGTGAGCAGTGTTCCCTTTAAGCTGAGTTAGTGTGAGCTAGCTCAGAGTTTTTTAGCCTCCAGCTCACACATTTTTGTATTAGCTCAGGGAAAAGGGCCCCAGAGCAAATTAATTTATGCAGTAACTCACAACTTTAAAGCCAGTAGGTCACTAAGTAGAATTTTAGCTCACAAGACTCCACAGCTTAGAAGGAGTATTGCTGGTGAGGTAGGTGGGGCTGAGAGAACTCTGAGAGGGCTATGACTGACCCAAGGTCACCCAGCTGGCTTCATGTGGAGGAGTGGAGGATCAAACCTGACTCTTCAGATTAGAGTCCTGCCACTCTTAACCACTACTGGCTCTCATTACATCTAATTGCTTAGATGTAGTGTTCAATTCTACAGATGGCAAATGTGCACTTAATACACAGAGAGAAGCATTGATTCTCCCTCCCCCCAAAAAATAATGAATGGAGGAAATGTCTTGACTATGAAAACATATTGTAAACATTACTGAGATAGGTCCAGGGTGTGTACAACTTTAGCCTAGCGATTCGTATAGGTATATGGCTGCTTATAGTTCTGATGCTTCCCAGCTTTGAACTATACTTTTTTTAAATAAGTGAGTGAACAAAGCTCTTTTCATTCATTTTTCAAGGCCTGACCAATATCTAGACTAAAGGAATGTAAGAGAAGTCCTGTTGGATCATGCCAATGGCCCATCTAGTCCAACACTCTGTGCCATGCAGTGGCCAAAACCCAGGTGCCATCTGGAAGTCCACCATTGAGGCCAGATTTATTGAAATATATCTCTGTGTAAAAAAAGGCCTCCTGAATAATTCAATTTTGTTAAATTGTGGAAAGCCAAGAGAATGGAAGCCTTCCTAATCTCATCAGGCAGACCTTTTATAAGGTGAAGGCTACAACAGAAAATGCATACAAATGGACAGTTGTTAACTTGGCTCATTTGCAGGCTGTCACCTGCAGAGCTCTGTGTTCCAATGAGCAAAGCATAGGGAGAGAGGCAGTCCTGAAGATAAGAGGGACCAAGACCATGGAGAGCTTTTCATGTGTATTAAATCCAATCCTTAATTCGTTTGACAGAGGAAAAATATGGATACTGGCCTACTGGGGATCCTGCCCAATGTTTTAATTGCTGTTTTTTTTATACTTTTGTATATATTTACATTTTTATTTTAATTGTTTCAATTATGCATTTTTGTTGTTTTTTAGGGTTATTAAGATTTGATTATATGCTGTATATTTTATTTTGTTAGCTGTCTTGGTGGCCCTTATGATTTCCTTATGAGGGCAGAAAGAGGGTATAAATATTGTACATTTTAAAAAAATAGCATGAAAACATTATAAATATTTGTTTACGCATGTGTGTTTCTGGCTTAGAAGATATAGCAACTATTGCTCTGTGTGTGCACATGCCCACACATGTGCTTGTGTGAGAGGGAATGAATCATTGGACAATTTCCCTGCTATTAATACTCACAGTAATTAATCCTGAGTGGAGTCAAATCTTCTGGGAAAGTAGCCTCAGCAAAATTCCATAGTGTGAAACAGAGTAACAAGATTCTTGACCTCATAGTCATTCAGCCACCAGTCTTAATATCTTCACTCAGCCTTGTGAAACATAAAAGGAAGCATTGTATCAACTGATATTTACCCACCGCAAAGAAAGAAGACTTTAATAACTAACAAGGAACAGCCCTTCAACCATCCAGCATTATAAGAAATTTATTCACTTAAAAGCAGAAAACCAACCCAACAACACATGATGATGAGCACTGGCATGTGGTGGCACACAACATCTTGGCTCTGAGCAGTTTTCAAGATGTCACCAACTACCAGTAAATAAGAAAGAGCTATAGACACTTACTGCTCAGGATCTGATCTGGACTATCAGAACCTGGGGGGGAAAGTGCATGTACAGGGAATGGCTGGATCCAACTCACAGATTCTGTACTGATTTTTTTTAAGTTAACATGGTATTTTTTTTTCTGGAAACTATAGCCATCTCATCCAACATAAAGACCTTAGTTATTCTAGGTTTCGGTTTGTCTGGCATATGTAATTTAGAAGTCACAAAGCAGTACTGAACACACATGGATGAACTGTACACTTTGGGGACAGTTGAAGCTCAATTCTGAAATCCAACAACAATGACAGCCGGCTAGATCTTTCAGAAACAGTACCCACCCTAGCCAGGAACAAATGTCTCTTGGGCAGTATTGTTGACTCCCGTAGCTGTATGTTGAGTGTTAGTCTTCAAGCAACTAGAAAGATCTAATGTGATGCTTTGAATATTTATACCACATTAACCAGAAGAATTAATTTTTCTCCCCATGGCTAACCAAGCATAATCCAAACTAAAGGTTTCACTAAATCACTGGGATGTTTTAGGTGGGAAGGCACATTGTGCATGCTGATCCTCTTCTTATCTTAATTCCCTGTTTCCCACTTGAAATACATAGGGTACAGAAGGAGACCTGATGGTTGTTCCAGATTAAAGTCAATTGCAGGCTTTTAAGGTTCTAAGGCTAATAAGTTTGCTGGGAGTTTCGCCAACTGTGATTCTAAAAATAAATCTAACCAGCCTGATACAATAATAGAATACTATCTAGCATCTTCTTCTCAGGACCAAAACAGATGTGATTATCAAAGTAGCAAATAAATCTTCCTTTAATCCTCAGAAATAGTGGAGGATTCTGAGTTCAATTTAAAATGCCAAGGGGAGGGGGATGAAGGGTTAGATCTCCCCATTCATTCCCATGTATCCAAAGCCACTTTTTGATTAGCCAAAGGAGATCTCTTCTCCCTTGTTAGCAGGCAGGAGAAAATGATGCAATCAGACTCATTATAAGTATCATATCATAAATATGAGTATCATATCATAAACCCACATAAAGAAACAAATGATTAGTATCTGCAATAAAAGGAGTGCTCTGAAACCTTTCATAATAATGACATATTGAAATAAAATAGGAGGTATTTGTCCATACCTACTTCTATTTCATTTGGAAGGTTTTCTTTTTCTTGACAATCTCAAGAGCAGCTCTATAGTGTCAGGGGTGTTGAACAGTTAGTACAGTTCATAGGGCAAGCTCGATTCCTCCACTGTAACTGTGTCTCCTCTTGTTCTACTTGGGTAATATATCAGTCTTTCACACTTTCAAAGTGCATGCTTACATAAAATCCTGAAGCAGATGATGCTATTGCCATCTTAGGTATAAGAATGCATGAAAATACATTTTTTTTTTCAGTAAGTCATTGCCCCCCCAGGCGGAATAATGAGGCAGACAACAAGTTGGGTTAAAAGGGCCACTTTATTAACTTAACGGCAAGGGCAAAACACGGGGACAGGACAAGCCAGGGGTCATCCCAACCACCTCCTTGACCTGAAACTGGGCGAGCCCCCTGAGCCCCGGGTGTGAGCCAAGCAACCGGCTCAGACCCGGCCGGCCCGGCAACTAGATCACCGCTAACCGGAGCTCCGCCATCCCCACCGGCAGCAGCCTGGGATGCGGACGCTCACCACGTGCCGGGATCCAACAGACTCCCTGGAGCCAACCTTGGGCCGTACAGCTTGCGGTTCCCCAGGAAGTCATGCACCAAATGGCACGATGCTACGGGAGCTCACCGATCCCCAAAACATAATGCCAACCACAAACTGCCAGTGACCAAACTATAAAAAACGGCACCGCCATTCCAATTGCCAGCACCAAACATCAGCAGTCCAGGTTAGGCAAAAACACCCCCGGACAGGCCAATCATCCGAGGGCGAAAAATTCCTACCCGCCCCCCCCCCCAAAAAAAGGCGACCAGCCTGTGCCTGGACTGCATGAAGGGCGGGCGGGCGGGCCGAGAGCGATTTCTTGCTGCGTGCTAGGGGGCGTGGGCAGCCTCTTAAGGCTGCCCATCGCCACCTCCCCTTAGGATAACCCATTGCCTCTGATCCGCGCGGGGAGGCAATGGGCGGCCCCCAGCCTCAGCAGTCTATGGACTGCTCGGCTGGGAAGGGGCCGAATTGCCCCCCCAGGCGGAATAACGAGGCAGACAACAAGTTGGGTTAAAAGGGCCACTTTATTAACTTAACGGCAAGGGCAAAACACGGGGACAGGACAAGCCAGGGGTCATCCCGACCACCTCCTTGACCTGAAACTGGGCGAGCCCCCTGAGCCCCGGGTGTGAGCCAAGCAACCGGCTCAGACCCGGCCGGCCCGGCAACTAGATCACCGCTAACCGGAGCTCCGCCATCCCCACCAGCAGCAGCCTGGGATGCGGACGCTCACCACGTGCCGGGATCCAACAGACTCCCTGGAGCCAACCTTGGGCCGTACAGCTTGCGGTTCCCCAGGAAGTCATGCACCAAATGGCGCGATGCTACGGGAGCTCACCGATCCCCAAAACATAATGCCAACCACAAACTGCCAAGGACAGCGCCAAGCCTCTGCTTAGGCCGCTGTACCCCCAAACATAAAACCTAACCAGCCCCTGCCGCAAGTCGGTTAAAAACAACTCGTTGCCCTTTTGTGATAAAATGCACCCCATCCGCAGAAATAATCCCGTCCAGCTGGATAGAATCGAAGAATGGGGGACGTAATTAGCAAGCCCGCTACCCAGGGCCTTACGCCATGCGTGGTTGGCCTTATTCCGGCGCGCTCCAAACCCTCAGGCCCCGTGCGGTCCGCCAACTCGGCACGGCAGCACGGCTGGCCACAGGATAAGGACGCCTGGCCGACGTTTCTTGATCAGAACCAAGTACGACTGGGCCTGAATCGAAAGGTGCCCAGCCCATGATCAGACCGAATCGTTCCCAACCATATGAATTACAGAATCTGCAGTGGGGGGGGGCCAACCAGCCCTAAACAACACAGGCAGGAGCCCAGGCCACCTCCAACCATGGCGGCCTTGCAGGTGAGCACAGCTGCGTAGCTCAGGCCCAGCTGTGAACCGATCGGCATCCACCGTGCCTGGTGTGCCGCCCAAGGACAATGCTGTGGCCACATAAGGATCCTCCTCCTCTCATCGCCAGCCACAGCCCCTAAAAGAGAAAACTATTAGAACTGGGAACAGTAAATACCTGGCACCAACAACGGTTCACTACGACAGAAAGAAGACAAAACCTGCCTTAATACCACAAAGGCCTAATATACGCTCGATAGGCCCCTGATTTTTTGCCACCCGACCCGACGGATATCATCTCCCCCATACCCAAGCGCTGCGGCTGAGGAAGCCGCTCGCCAGGTGGCGCGCATCCTCCCAATGAGGGTAACAACCCAACCACTGCCTAAGGACCCTCAGACGGATGGGGCTGGGGCCCTTCTGGAGGGTGTTGCCTAGTACCACCACCGGTCCCCTTATTAGGCCGCCTCTGTTTTAATCTGGTGCATTCCGTGGAAGCATGAGGGCCTGCGCAAATCGGGCACTCATGTCTATATTTACAGGCCTTCCTGGAGCAGGAACCTTGGGAGGTGAACTCCCAGCACAGCAGCCGAGGCTGAACTGACTGCCCCCCGGGTGCGCAGGCCACAGAAAAGGTTGCTCCAGTTGACTTCTGCACCAAATGCCCGCTGTCGGATCGCTCCCCAACATTCGGTTTTGCGGGCGCCATGAGCTGCAGCCAAAGCTGCTGGTTAATCTGATTCCACTGAAGGAAAGGATTAACTGCCGCACGCATGCGGAACTGCTCGTCATACTGGAGCCAAGCCCCTCCAGCAAAATCATTATAGGCCCGGTATATTATATCACAATACTGGAACATTGGGGCGGCTCGCCATGGTTGGGCCCTAGCGATGACGCCCGCATAAATAAGAAAACCAGGGAGCCAATTCGCCCACGTTCGATCAACTTTACGACGCTTGAGTTTCTCTTTATCCTTCTCGTCAAGCTCGTCCTTTGATTTTTTCTCAAGTTCTCTGTATAATAGGCTGAATACATCCACGTATTCACCTCTCAGAATTTTTTCCCTGGTTGCTGCTGTGAGATGGTCACCCAGGGGCATGGCAGGATCCCCAAAGGGGACAGCATGGAAGTCCAAAGAACCGTAAGGAACTGGTGGGTGGGGTGGAAAACCCCAACTTGTACCATACTGCCCAGACCAAGGTAAAGAAGCCGAGGCTTGCTGCCATCCCCATGGGAATACACACACAGCCGGGCCCTGTCCGCCTGACCCGAGGCTACCGCCATAAGCACCGCTCCCAGGCGCCGCACTCCATGGAAAACCAGGACTATCAGGTGTGGGCACTGCAGTAGAAGTGCTCGCCTGCGGCATAGAACAAGGGCCCACCATTCTCCCCAATAGTGGCCCGGCCCCTAAGTAGTTGGCACCTATGCCTTGAGCTCCTCCCACAGGACCCGAGGCGGGAGCTACATTAGGCCCCCATGGGCCCCATGGCCATACTACTCCCTGCTGTGGCACGGGGAACTTACCATCCCCAGCAGACGGCACAACCGCCACCGCATCAGGCTGCTCGGACTGCTCCTCCTCCTGGGGCACTCCTTCCTGTGGCGCACGACCGCTTCCTTCAGCTCCCTGTAAAACAGAAAGACGAGCCAGCACCTCCTTCTGAAAAGAGATGGTGGCAGCTCTGCCGCATCCTAATAAGCCTGTGGCCCTCCTGGAAGGGCCCGCCAGGCCCCTAGCCTCCTCCAAGGCTGCCAACTGAGCCATAATGGCCTGCCTAGTCTGAGCTTCATCGCCCTCCTCCTGCGGGGGCGCTTCAGGGGTTGGCCGCTTGGCAGGGCGCTTGGCCGGCTGCTTTCCTTTTTTATTCCCTTGCCCCTTTTTGGGAGCCATTTTCTTTCTTTTTTTTTTTTTTTACTGCCCTGCACAAGCCTTACTGGCTACAATGGCACAGGGAATTGTGGGGGGGTGGAGGTAGCCTAAACTACAGCCAACCAACAGCTGAGCCCACCGTCCTATGTACTACACAACACAATACCCACCCCGGGCTGAAACAATCACCCTTAACAGGCCCGCAAAAGGCCCTCCAAAACAAGAGTGGGGGGGGGGGGTTTGGCAATCAATAAGCGGCCCTTAATGTGCCGCGCCGCCGCCCCCAGCCCAACTGCGCCGCCTGATTTGCCTGGCACACGCCCCTCGACAAACGACCCCCACAGGAGGGAAGGAGAGGGTGAAGCTTGAGCGCCAAGCGGCTCTCTACCGAAGCCGCACCACAAACGGGGGCCGCGGGCTCGCCTCAAACACGAGGGAACGAGGGAAGGGAGGGACAGGGCCCGAAGAACAACCTCGCCCGGGACTCCCTCCGCCCCGCAGAAGCCGCCGACGCCGGCACACAGCGCCGCGCCGCGAACGGGGGCCGGGGCTCGCAACGAGCACAAAAGAGCGAGGGAAGGGAGGGTCGGGGCCCGAGCACGACCTCGCCCGGGACTCCCTCCGCCCCGCAGAAGCCGCCGACGCCGGCAGACAGAACACGCCGCTCTCCGCCGTCCAGGCAGGCTCCCGACTCCAAAGCGTGCAAAGCACGCCGACGACGCCTCGCTCTCAACGGCCCTCAGTCAGCCGGTAGGTGACTGATCCAGCCGAGAGCGATTTCTTGCTGCGTGCTAGGGGGCGTGGGCAGCCTCTTAAGGCTGCCCATCGCCACCTCCCCTTAGGATAACCCATTGCCTCTGATCCGCGCGGGGAGGCAATGGGCGGCCCCCAGCCTCAGCAGTCTATGGACTGCTCGGCTGGGAAGGGGCCGAATTAGTCAATACAACCCAGTATTTCTACAGTGGGTTGAACCCAGCAGTTTTGTGTCTGTGTGTGTGTGTATGTGAAATTGCAGCCAGCTTCCCTCATTATATTGCCCATCCCACATGACTTTTGTCATTGACTGTCCACCCAGCTCACTGTCTGGAGCTGTGAGAACCATAGGATGACAGGTTGCTGGATCCCACAAGGAAAACCTATGTAGTCTCCCCTATCACCTGAAGATGAAGTTCTGGATTCTGAAGAACTGCATGGTGATGTCCACTGGAAACTACTGAATAGGCCCACTCCTTGAATCCCTCAGTGCAAGATCCCTCACCCCCAAGGGATCCTCATACTCAGGAAGATGGACACACAGGCTGGCTTTTCTGTAAATGGATTCGGCCCCATGCTGATCCTGACACAACAGCTGGGCTTCCCATTGTCTGGCTCCCACCAATGCTCCTACAACTGCAGCCAACCCTGTATGCTATTCCTAAGATCACTCAGCCAAATATCCATTCCTAGCAAGATAGCAGATCCTAGGCTCCCCATGTCCTCCAGGCACTTGCCCAGCCTGTTGGTCATTTTCCCCCTCAGCACATCAACCCACTCTAGGCAGATGGCCCCACACTAAGAGTTGTAGGTTGTTTAAACAAAATGCATGAGCCTGCTTCGGCAGGGAGGGCGGAATATAAATCAAATAAATAAATAAATAAATGATCCAGAACTTCATCTTCATTCCTTCTCAAGATGAACAGTTTGTGAGCCATTCATCTGTATGAATTGTCAAACCAGTAAGATTAATTCATGGACCCATTGCTTTTCTTTTCTTTTCTATATATATATATATATATATATATATATATATGGATCATATTTTACTATCAAGTTAAGGCCTGCATTTGCCTGCTGACATTTCTCTCACAGCCAGGATCTGACCTACTAAAAAGCATTAAGCATCTTTACCCTAGGTGGTTGCCTCCCTGCAGTCTTTCCTCCCTAAGGCAACCATTAATTCTAACTCATTCTTTGTATGTTTTGTACTTGGAACATTAAGTTAAGGCAAGAGGAGAGACAATGTACACTGTGTAGCATCCCACCTGAAACATTCCCAGAATACTGAAGACCTCTGTTTTGGCCTATGTATAGAACTGTTGCTAAGAGGTTTGATACTTCATTTGGCATGATCCAAGAATATTACTATCATTTATGAATGTGTCACTTCCCACAGCCAGGGGCAGCTCTAAGGCAAACAGCGCCCTACACAGGTGCCTCCCCCAGGCATCCTGCCCCTGCACGGCATCCCGCCTGCCCCCCCCCGGCGCTCTGTTCACCTGCCCACCACTGCTAAAAGTGGCAGCGCTCCACTCACTCACTCCCCCCTGCTCGCCACGGCTAAAAGGAAACTCTGTTGGCTTTGCAGCCCAAGCCTGAGTGTTTTGTTAAGAGACAAAATGTACAGGCGCAAGCTGCAAAGCCAGCAGAGCTTCCTTTTAGCTGCGGCGAGCAGCGGAAAGAGAGCGAGCAGCGGCAGGTAGGCAAGCAGAGTGCCAGGGGCATCAGGGGCGGTGCCGGGGGGCGGTGGGCAGTGGCGGCGGCCTGGGGGGGGCTACTGGTGGCTTTGGCAGCAGCAGTGGGAGGGAGGCAAGCTAAGTGCTTGCCTGGGGCACTGGAGGGGGGTGAGAACCCAATTTGTGCCCTAGGCAACTGCTTAGCTTGCTTAGTGGCCGAGCCGGACCTGCCCACAGCAAGGACCCATGAAAGCCCACTTCCTTTTCTGCTGTGACCTAGAAGTATGATGAAAATGAAGCTTCCTGGTAGAAGAAGCTCCTGGTAGAAGAAACTCAAACATGCCATGAATGTAAAGTACTGTGTTAGAAAAACCCCAAGAGAAGCATATCCTTTTCAAAAAAACCGATCATTTTTCTTCTGAAGGTGACTGAACTTAACTGTCCTGACTTTCTTCCCTGTCAGTATTCTATATACATCTTCTCAAGTCTGACTCATCATACATTAATGCTCATACAGCAAAACAAGTCTGGATGAATATGGAGACACCCCTAAATTCACCTCTCCAGAGCGTGGTTATAACACATTGCTCTGCTTTGTATTTTGCGCACAGTGTTTTCTTAATCACAATTTACAAGCCACCCATTAGGATGTAGTAAGCAAATAAGCAGGTCCTGCACTGCAAGATACATAGGGATTCACACACATGCACAAATGTAGATTGGCCAACACCCTCCCTTGTTTGAGGTCCTTGAAATAAATGAAGGTGGATCAGTGCTGTTGGCCCTCTACTGCTCTGCAGCACTCTGAGCCAGGTGGCCGATGCAGGACTGGCATTCATTCTCTGTGTGCAGAGCCCTAAAACAATTTGTTTGATTCATTTACTTTTTATTTTTTTTTCTAGTTATGTCTTAGATTAATAGCCCCCTGAAGGAAGGGCAACGGCCTGGCCAATCTTGTCCTGACTTCATCTTTAGACTCAGAAGGCAGCATTAAGCCCTTGGAATGTTCTGCCCTTTCACCTCCTTCCTGGAATCCACATTTGAGGAAAAACTTAGGTAAACATCGGTCGTCTCATTCTGCATGTTGTTAGTAAATGATTGTGTAAAGAATAATGTATATAAATAAAGCAATGCAGCCACTGACAGTCAGAAGAGCAGCACAAACTGGACAGACTGGTGCGAGAACATCAACCCTGAGTCGTGTGACATTCCTACAAGTGGCGCAGCGAACAAGGACCCCTCTCATCAATGCCTGGCATAGGCCCCTTGAGTGCACTCCACATCATTCTAAATGACCCCTTCATTGGTGAGTATGGGAGGACAGTTCTCGCAAACCCAGAGCAAACATTTGGAGGAGCTGCGGTTCCTCATTCAGAAATATGGTGGGTCCGTGACTTCTGGGCAACTTAAGACTCTCTTACAAGAGATCAGTAAACAGTGTCCCTGGTACCCGGAGGGAGTTTCTCTTAAACTTCAAGACTGGGAAAAGATAGGGAAGACCCTTCATACAGAGCCTTGAGCTTATGTTGAACTGCTTCAAGCCTGGCATAAATGCAGGTATGCAGTAGAGAAATTTATGCCCATTTCTAACACAAGCCAGCTCTCCAAAGATTGTCCCCTAAAATGCACTGGTGTCCAATGCCCCCTGCCCCTCCTCTTCCTTCTCCTCCTCCTCCACCAACAGATTCACCCATGGGCCCACTATCTAACGCCTCGGGGACACATGGTCTGTGAAGTTTTGGAGAAGGAACTTGATCAGGCTAAATTGGAAAATGTCCCAGAATTGGCAGAAATGTTGTCTATTTTCCCTGAATATTTGACAGGGGAAGAGTTGCCTGACTTTTATCAGTATGCCCAGTAATATCTGCACAGAATGAGAACAGGCAACAGGTTGTTAACTGTACTGTGTTGCTGCACTCTGTTTTGAGTGAAATTCAAAAGGCTATCAGAGACATGGGCATAAGGGGAACCAATGTGCAAAGTCTTTTAGAAGGACTCTCTAATGGATACACTGTGATTTCTCAAGATTGGAAAAATATGGTGGGGATAATGTTAACTCCTGGACAGTATGTGATATGGGACAGTGAATATCATAATTTGGCTGATGTTCAAGGGAGTGGCTCCAATGGGACTTATACTGTTGAACAAATATATGGATCTGGACAGTTCAGTACTATTGAAGCACAAGCTGTGCTCCCTTTTGCAACTATCTGTCAAAAGCCATGAGAGCTCTATTTAGTCCTTATCAATTGTCTTCAGGCAGCAATCAGAAGACAGGGTGATAATCCTGATGCAGCAGGAGAATTGATGATGAAGTTGGCCAAGGAAAATGCTAATTTGGATTCAGAAAGAGCCCCGTGGTGCAGAGTGTTAAAGTTGCAGTATTGTAGTCTTGAGCTCTGCTTATGGCCTGAGTTCGATCCTGGCGGAAGCTAGGTTCAGGTAGGTGCCTCAAGGTTACTCAGCCTTCTATCCTTCCTAGGTGTCAGACACTGGAAAATTACTCTGAGAAATGTTTAGCTTAGTTAACTGAAATGAAATGCTTAGCTTAACTGACTCCATTTTCTAGCCTCTGTTACTAACCATGGGAAGAGACCTTGCATATCAAAGTAGAAGCATAGTTGTTACTAACATTGGTGTGAATTCCTGTCCCTGGAACTAACAAAAGCAACTGAAGATAAAATGCCTCCGGGGAAGGCGGTTTGGCCATCCCTGTGAGATCAAGGACCACTCGGAGATAAGAGAAAGTGACTGTGTGAAATGTATCACTTTAGGCTTAGAATGCATGGGAATGTAGGATTGTTTAGAAACCTTTGATGTGCAATTCCTTAAAGTAATGCCTCGCCTGCAAAATTGTATCAGTTCCAATCTTTCCACGCTCAGAAACTATGAACTCTCAAATAAAGCCTTAAACTTTGTATCGAATGGAGTCTGGTTGATTTGAAGTTCCATTGTCTGATGCTAGGATTGGTAAAATGAGTACCCAGTTTGCTGGGGGGAAGTATAAAAGACTCACTTCATTTTGCAACAGCGCTCAGTGCAACAAGCTGAAGCTGCTGTTAGAACAATGGCTTTTCAGCTCTATTTACAAAGGTCTTTCAACTTAACAGTTGACACCTTATACGCATTAAATTTGATTCATCAACTTCCTGGTGCATGTATCACTCTCCAAATTGACTCTAATTTGATTGGCTATATTTTTAATCTTGCAATTTTTAAATTTGGCTGTGAGTTAACTTTTTTCATTGCTCACATTCGAAGCCATTCTAATCTTCCTGGCTTGATTGCTCAGGGCGATGCATGCTGATAAGGCTTAAAAAGTGTTACCTCTGTATTTACTAATCCCTCTCTCAGTCATAGCTATTTTCACCAGAATGCCAAAGCATTTGTCAAACAGTTCGCATTGCCTTTTGATCAAGCCAGTGGCCCATCCAGTCCAGCACTCTGTGTCATACAGTGACCAATATATGTGTCCATTTGGTGTAGTGGTTAAGTGTGTGGACTCTTATCTGGGAGAGCCAGGTTTGATTCCCAACTCCTCCCCTTGTAACTGCTGGAATGGCTTTGGGTCAGTCATAGCTCTGGCAGAGGTTGTCCTTGAAAGGGCAGCTGCTGTGAGAATCCTCTCAGCCCCACCCACCTCACAGGGTGTCTGTTGTGAGGGAGGGAGATAAAGGAGATTGTGAGCCACTCTGAGACTCTCGAGTGGAGGGCGGAATATAAATCCAATGTCTTCTTCTATGCATACACACATACACACACACATATATATACTGTGGCTAATAGTAACTGATGGACCTCTGCTCCATATTTTTATCCAGTCTCCTCTTGGGGCTGGCTATGTTTGTAGCTGCCACCACCTCCTGTAGCAGTGAATTTCACATGTTAATCACCCTTTGGGTGAATTACTTCCTTTTATCTGTTTTAACCTGACTGCTAAGCAATTTCATTGAATGCCCACAAGTTTTTGTCTTGTGAGAAAGGGAGAAAAATACTTCTTTCTCTACTTTCTCCATTCCATGCATAATCTTGTAAACCTCTATCATGTCACCCCGCAGTCAATGTTTCTCCAAGCCAAAGATCCCCAAGTATTTTAACCTTTCTTCATAGAGAAAATGTTCCCTAACCAACTTTGGCGAATGGATGTTACCCATATAGCTTCCTTGAAACCCTGGTACTGTGTTCATGTTTGTGTAGACACATACTCTGGATATCTTTGGGCTGCCGCTCACTGTGGTGAAGCCACAAAACATGTCATGGCTCACCTTATTTCTGTCTTTGCGATAATGGGTCATCTGCAACTGTTTGAAAACTGATAAGCCTCAGCATATAGTTTTTCTGAATTTGTTGATTTTTGTGCACAATGGAACATTCAAATCTAGCATGGCATTCCATATAATTCCACAGGTCAAGCTATTGTGGAACATGCTAATCAAACATTGAAAACCACTCTTCAAAAACAATTAAAAGGAGTTAAAATGAAGGTTCCTACCCAAATGCAGGTTCAGGAACAATCGAATTTGGTCTTATTATCTTGGCATGGTCCAGTTCCCCTTGTTAACTAGGGGTGCCGGCATGCTGCTGTGTTCTCTCTTATAGGTCCTTTGTGGGTGCCGGCTAAGTGTGTTCATCCTGCTCATGGCGTGGCATCAGGGCCTCCCAAATCCAATTCCCAATTTCAATCTCAGCCTCAAAAGGAAGATGGTGAAATCCACACACCCAGACAGCTCGTGATGTCACATGGGGGGATGCAAAGTGTCTAACTAATCCAGCTCAACAAACGTTGGAATAGGCTGGACAAGAGCCATCTCCAGAGAATTTGGTGTCTGCTGTTTTTGCAACTCACAATGAACAAACTTTGTTGTTTGTGTTTATGTATTTTGTCTCCTGTCAAGGCTATTAGTTTTGGAAATCATCTTCTGTTTAATATTTGGGAACGCTTAGCTAACATTAACAGTGTTTAACATTTTTGTCTGACACAATACACTGATTTACATATGTTATTAGGAGTCTAATTCCTGTTTGCAAGGCTCCAGGAACTGATACAGCTCTTGGTAAATGTTTAAATGAATCCCAGATCTCTTATGCACCTTTACCCAATTAGGGCTTTCCCACCATAAGCCATTGCATGGTTGCCTGCAAACAGGTGCCCCTTTGTGGAAATGTAATGCAACAATTAATGTAACCTGTAATTATGGCTATATTCCTCTACCACCTGCTTGGTTTTTCTCTTGCTTCCATTGAACTTTTAGTTATATTCCTGCTAATATATCTATTTTCTGTATGTTGTTTAAGTCACCTTGCTGTAGTGTTGCCTCAAAGATCCTGGCTTATGGAACCCTCTGCCTCATGCATTAGCAGAAAAACTGTCCCCTTAGACTCTACCTGTGATTCTTCTGATACGGCATTATTATCTCAAGCTAAATATGTGTCCCTTGCTGCTTCACTCATTGGGGTGCCAGCCTTAGCTGTTATTAATCACAGAACATTAAGTAAAATTGCTTGCAGCTTAGCAAAAACTATTAATTCTACCTCCATCACCTTGGACACTTTGAATGCTGAACAAATGGAGCTGCGACATGCTGTTTTAGACAACCATGCAGCTATAGACTATCTGCTCCTTCTTCACCACCAAGGATGTGAGTCATTGCAGAATATGTGCTGCTTCAATATCACTGACAATTCTCAAAGAGTAAACCATCAGCTCAATAAGCCACGGTCCTGGCTGCCTAAGGGTGGTTGGGCACTTTGTGTCAGTGGGGTTTGGAAATGTTAGGACTAGCTGTATCGGTGCGTTGCTTTGTACAATGCTTGCCTTCCTTATGTGTCTTGTGTACAAGAATGTGTAAACTGTCAAGAGAAGAATATACCTTGCAAGTCAATCATGCATATGTATTAGCGAAGCAACTGGAACAATACGCTCCTTTAATACTATCGATTCCAGAGAGTGATAGTGAGGGGTCAGAATGTTTTTAACGAATTTGCTGATGGGCTTTTAAAATAAAAACAAAAAAGAGTGAGATGAAGGAAGGGCAATGGCCTGGCCAACCTTGTCCTGACTTCATCTTTAGACTCAGAAGGCAGCATTAAGCCTTCATGTACTTTGCCCTAAGCAAGAATGCTGAGGGCCTTGGAATGTTCTGCCCTTTCACCTCCTTCCTGGAATCCACATTTGAGGAAAAGCTTAGGTAAACATCTGTCTCTCATTCTGCACGTTGTTAGTAAATGATTGTGTAAAGAATAATGTATATAAATAAATCACTGACAGTCAGAAGAGCAGCACAGACTGGACAGACTGGTGCGAGAACATCAACCCTGAGTCGTGTAACATTCCTACAGCCCTCCCTCCCCAAAAGTGGTCTCAGGTTAGGCACTTCTACCCAATGGAGACCGAAATCAGCACAGGTCATTCTCCTATCCTCCAGTTTATTCTCATGACAACCGCACAAGGTGCGACTGGGCCAGAGGCACCCAGTGAACTGCCCTGGGGTAGTGGGAATTTGAATTATGGTCTCACAGACCATGGGTCTCCCAGATTCTGGGTAACCAACTCTAACCACTACGTGCTGGCTGTCAGAGAATGACCTCAGTAGTCATGTATTCTAGGAAAAGTTTGCAGGGAAATCCAAAAGACAAAAAGAGGGCTGAGAATTTCTTTTAAAGGGTGAGAGTGTTATGCATTAGGCTGCAATTCCTGACCTGGAGCACCATTTTCCTAAGGCAAGAGAAAAATGCATGGAATGGGTTGCATGGGTTCCTTTCCCCATGCTTGCATTGATGAGTCAATAGTCCCCCCCACCCTTCTGTTACAGGACAGGAAAGTCTCTGATCTAAAATTACCTGCACCAAGCCCAATGCGTATCAGTATGCAACTCTTGCTTGGTAGAAAGCACTTTGCACTTGCCCAATGTCTTCATTGATACAAAGAATATGAATGCGGGTCAGTCTAGCTGGAACTATGCAGCCCGGGCACAAAGTTCAATCACTGCTTCCTTGGAAAACTACCAATCCCAGATGCCTTTGCACAAGCCATTTGGGGCAGAGGTTTGCCATCGCACAATCACTGTCAACTGTCTATAGTAGAATTCCTTTGAAACTGACATGTGCTTAATTATATATATAATGTGGGGGGGGGGATCCAGTTATTCCCTAGAATCTCTCAGGGCAGTCTGTGCATTTAAAGAAGGGGTCTTTATAAGCATTCCACCACTAGTCTGTGAGTGTTTCCTTACTTCAATTCTCAGTTGACCACAAAGCCCTGTTGGTCCATATATTTACTGGTGACTCAGGTCTGGCTGCCAATAAATGCCCCTTCCATAACACACACACACATCCCAAATTATCGCCACAAAAAATAGTGTTAATTTTGAGACATGAAGAACCTGTTGCTGGTATGTTTATCATCCAGATTTCACTTTAATAACGACTGCAGAAAAACCTACATTCAGCCCACTTTATTTTGCTTCGTTTGATAATAAAGGCTGTTATTTCAACTGCCTTTTTTCTATAGCCCCCATTCATTTTGTTTTGTTGAGGGGAGTGTTGCATACTTGCATAATTATAAACGGGGAAGCAAAATTAAAGCAAAATAACTTCTAACACATATATTGAGTCTAGAATTGCTTCTTCAGATACAGCAAGACGAGTTGGAGTACAGTGTAAGTAAAGTGGCAAATTCTTGTCTGCATTAGGTTTCCCTCCAAAATCTTTTAAAACTGTCTAAGTTCAAATCCAATTGTACTTTTTTTGAGCATTTTCAAAACAATCTTGCAAGGTTGAACAGTGCTTTTATCATGTTACTAGTTTAATCGAGATACCTGCTAGGTGACAGGGTGGGAATTTAGATGTGGGTCGCCCACGAAGACCAAAAAAAATCACAGTTCATTGTGTTTGGAAGGGGGTTCATGATATGCCCATAGAGCAGGGGTGGCCAACGATAGCTCTCCAGATGTTTTTTGCCTACAACTCCCATCAGCCCCAGCCAGCATGGCCAATGGCTGGGGCTGATGGGAGTTGTAGGCAAAAAACAACTGGAGAGCTACCGTTGGCCACCCCTGCCATAGAGCCATCAAAAAGTTAAGGAATCAAAAGTTTGAAACAACAGAAATACTGGGAGATTTATCTTATTTATTTAATCAGATTTATATCCCGCCCTTCCCTGACAGGCTCAGATCGGCTAACAGTAAATAAAAACAACATAAAATATACAATAAAATCATTTCCATTATATAGTCATTAAAAGTCCAAGATTTACATTGATGTTCTAGTTATTCAAATGTTTCTTGTTTTAGTTATGTTAGCTCAAAGAGATTGTCAGTGCTGTGGAATAATAGCCACCTCCCCTTAACCATTAAAAGCAAGTTTGAACAGTTTGGTCTTACAGGCCCTGTGAAACTTGTTGATGACAGATGAGGGTGAGTAATACGCCCGGGGCAATTAGCAGAATTTGTTACATAACCAATATAGAGAAATATTACAATTGTCAGAAAATGAAACTGGGAGAGGGGCGTTACATTTTCTCTGATCCTCATAGAAGGAACACATTTGGAGAATCGGGGTGTTTCAGCAAACTTATGCTAGTTTGTGAAGACATATGTTTTCTCTGTAAAGGTATATTCATGTTTCCTTTGAAAAAAAAATTGGGGGAGGGAAATTACATGACAAGGGGTACTTCAAGAGTGCATGATGCATTACTATCCTGATCCTTTTTTTGTTTATTTGTTTTTCTCAAATAATCTCACCATAAGGGCTTGGAGACACGGAGGAGAAGCCATAACATGACGCTGAGGTTGCTGAGAGGGAATCAATGGTGTGTTTTGCATTTCTATACAGCTTAATGTTTGTGCTGCCTTAAAGGGGCCACCTGGAGAACTCCAAGCATGATATTTAAAATTCAAATAATAAACAAATTTTCCAATGCTAAAAATAGTTGTTCAGGAAGACACAATATGCATGCATTCCAAAAAAGCCCTTATCCATACTCCCACACATACCCGAAAAAAATTCCGGAATATTTGCCTTCAATGAGGTGGTAAATCCAGCTTTCTTACATGGCTTTTGTGTGGTGTAAATCGTTTGAGGATATCACTGCTAGGGTGTTGTTTTGTTTTTTTGTTTTTGAGGGGGGGATGTAGACTTCTGGGAATTTCTTTTGTTATTGAGGACTTATCCACTCTACTCTTCAAATGGGGTGTGGATTTGAACCTTGGTATGCATATACTCTAGACACTCTAAACTCTACACCATGTTCACTCTTTATTATTATTTTCCTACTTCCTGTGCTTATACACAGCCTTTCTTCCAAGTGGAGACCAGTGTTTCTTCTAAGCAGATTTGGTATGAGCTAGCTCACATAGGTTTAGCCTCCAGCTCACACGTTTCTGTATTAGCTTAGGAAGGATGACACCAGAGCCCACACCTTAGTGCAGAAGCTCACAACTTTAATGCTATCATCTCATAACTTCAATGACAGTACCTTACAAAGCAAAATTTTTGCTCACAACACTATGCACCTTAGAGGGAACATTGGTGGAGACCACAACTGGCTTACATCATTGTGATCTCCTGTCCTCCGTTTTACCAACTGCATTTTAACAACACAAAACCCCTGCGGGTCATTGTGTATTGAAGAATACATCTACTTTAGGGATCATTTGCAATGTGCAGGATAGTTCAAATCTGTCCTCAAATATACAGTGCTGTTTGTGGGGCCGTGGTTCATGATGTTCTAATACAGCCATCAAAAACTGAAAGAAACAACATTTTGGAACAACACAAATACTGGGTGATTTTTCTTCTTGATGACAGATGAGGATTAGTAATAAGCCCAGGGCAATTTGGGGGATTTGTTACATAACAACTTTAGTGAGATATTAAAAATGCTGGTAACGGAAATGGGGGGAGGGGCATATCATGCTCTTTTCTTGTCCACTTAGAAGGAAAACATTCAGAGAACCTGGGTGTTTCAGGAAACTAGTGCTCCTTTGCAAAGACATCTCTTTTGGAGAGTGGTTCTTGATTCTATCTCTGTAAAGGGATATCCATGTTTCCTTGTTTTAAAATAATTATATTTCCCAGAAAATGACGTGACACCAGGTACCTCAAGAGAGTATGATGCTTTACTATGGTGATCACATTTTTTTCTGTTTTTTTTTTTCTTGGTAAATCTAACCATAAGGGCTGGAAGACTGGAGTGGGGTGGGGTGCAGCTATTACATGACTCTCTGAGGTTGCTGATGGCATCAATGGTGTGTTTTGCATTTCTATATTGCTTCATGTTCATGCAACCTTAAAGGGGCACCTGGAAAACTTCCAGTGTTATTAGGGTGGCCAGACCATCCCGGTCTCCCGGGACTTTCCCGGTTCTGGCCACCCAATCCCGGCTCCCGGGCTGCCTATACCGGGACCATTACAAGGTCCCGGTATAGCCAGCGGGGAGCCGGCGGGCTGCGCGCGCGGGCGGGGAAGGCGGGGAGAGAGGCAGCCAGCGTCCCTGCGCGTGCGCACAGCGGTGTGCGCACGCGCAGGGACGCTGGCTGCCTCACTCCCCGCCTTCCCCGCCCGCGCGCGGGGTCCAGAGAGGCCGGCGCTGGTCCCTGGAGGCCTCCAGAGGCCAGCGCCGGCAGCGTGGAGAGACTGGCGCTGGTCCCTGGAGGCCTCCAGAGGCCAGCGCCGGCAGCGGAGAGGCCGGCGCTGGTCCCTGGAGGCCTCCAGAGGCCAGCGCCGGAAGCGTGGAGAGGCCAGCGCTGGTCCCTGGAGGCCTCCAGAGGCCAGCGCCGGCAGCGTGGAGAGGCCGGCGCTGGTCCCTGGAGGCCTCCAGAGGCCAGCGCCGGAAGCGTGGAGAGGCCGGCGCTGGTCCCTGGAGGCCTCCAGAGGCCAGCGCCGGCAGCGTGGAGAGGCCTCCGCTGGTCCCTGGAGGCCTCCAGAGGCCAGCGGAGGCTTCGTGGAGAGGCCTCCGCTGGTCCCTGGAGGCCTCCAGAGGCCAGCGGAGGCAGCGTGGAGAGGCCTCCGCTGGTCCCTGGAGGCCTCCAGAGGCCAGCGGAGGCTTCGTGGAGAGGCCTGCGCTGGTCCCTGGGGGCCTCCAGAGACCAGCGGAGGCAGCGTGGAGAGGCCGCCACCGCCCTGGATCCAGGTAAGCCAAAAGCGGGGGGGGGGGGGCGGCTGGCGGGGGGGGGGCGGCTGGCCTTCTTTTCTTCCCTCCCTCCCTCCCTCCTTCCTCCCTCCCTCCCTCCTTCCTTTCTTCCTTCCTTCCCTCCCTCCTCCCTTCCTTCCTTCCTTTCTTCCTTCCCTCCCTCCCTCCCTCCCTCCTCCCTTCCTCCCTTCCCTCCCTCCCTCCTTCCTTCCTTCCTTCCTTCCTTCCTTCCTTCCTTCCTTCCTTCCTTCCTTCCTTCCTTCCTTCCTTCCTTCCTTCCTTCCTTCCTTCCCTCCCTCCCTCCCTCCTCCCTTCCTTCCCTCCCTCCCTCCCTCCCTCCCTCCCTTCCTTTCTTCCTTCCCTCCCTCCCTTCCTTCCTTTCTTCCTTCCTTTCTTCCTTCCCTCCCTTCCTTCCCTCCCTCCCTCCTCCCTTCCTGACTGAATGGGCCACAGGCCTGATCCAACAGGGCTTCTCTTATGTTCTTATGTGACACAGTGTGTTGGACTGGATGGGCCACTGGCCTGATCCAACAGGGCTTCTCTTATGTTCTTATGTGACACAGTGTGTTGGACTGGGTGGGCCACTGGCCTGATCCAACAGGGCTTCTCTTATGTTCTTATGTGACGCAGAGTGTTGGACTGGATGGGCCACTGGCCTGATCCAACAGGGCTTCTCTTATGTTCTTATGTGACGCAGAGTGTTGGACTGGATGGGCCACTGGCCTGATCCAACAGGGCTTCTCTTATGTTCTTATGTGATGCAGAGTGTTGGACTGGATGGGCCACTGGCCTGATCCAACAGGGCTTCTCTTATGTTCTTATGTGACGCAGAGTGTTGGACTGGATGGACCACTGGCCTGATCCAACAGGGCTTCTCTTATGTTCTTATGTGACAATACTGACTTTGGTGGACCCAAGCACTGATTCAGTGTAAGGGAGCTTTGTGTTTGTGACTGGAGTGGACAATACTGACTTTGGTGGACCCAAGCACTGATTCAGTGTAAGGGAGCTTTGTGTTTGTGACTGGAGTGGACAATACTGACTTTGGTGGACCCAAGCACTGATTCAGTGTAAGGGAGCTTTGTGTTTGTGACTGGAGTGGACAATACTGACTTTGGTGGACCCAAGCACTGATTCAGTGTAAGGGAGCTTTGTGTTTGTGACTGGAGTAGACAATACTGACTTTGGTGGACCCAAGCACTGATTCAGTGTAAGGGAGCTTTGTGTTTGTGTCTTCTGGTGCAATTTTGTTCTCAGATCCTGTATTTACTTCATCAGTATATGGGATAAGGCACTTTCTCAACTGTGCTGCATAATGCAGCCTATTTATTTTGTCCTGTTTGCTCTGTTGGCTCTATCTGCGCCACCTTTATCACTTTCGGGGTGTGGATCCCCCAGTGGGGTGGTCTCGCGACTCCCTCCGCCGGCTGTTTCTGATAGCCCTGCGCCCCCTCTTTCATTTGATATGTGTCCCGTGCGGATGCCACCCTCCTGCCGGGAGATGCCGCAAAATGAGCCCCCTTGAGGCTTATGGTGGCAGGGCTCGGGGGAAGAGAGCTAGACTGCTGTTCTTTTGAGGGGTCATAGAGTGTTTCGAGCCCATCCCTGTGGCATCGGTCCCATCGTTGTGGGGCCCAGGGGGCCGGCGCAGCGGCACGCTGAAGCAGCCTGTCGGTCACTTCCGGGTTCCTGTCCTGCATCTCGACCTGTGCCAATGGCCCATCCAGTCCAACACTCTGTGTCACACAGTGGCCAAAATATTTATATATATATATATATATATATATATATATATATATATATATATATATATATATATATATATATATATATATATATATATGTACACACACACACACACTGTGGCTAATAGCCACTGATGGACCTCTGCTCCATATTTTTATCTAACCCTCTCTTGAAGCTGGCTGTGATTGTAGCCACCACCACCTCCTGTGGCAGTAAATTCCACATGTTAATCACCCTTTGGGTGAAGAAGTACCTCCTTTTATCCGTTCTAACCCGACTGCTTGGCAATTTCATTGAATGCCCATGAGTTCTTGTATTGTGAGAAAGGGAGAAAAGTACTTCTTTTTCGTCCTTCTCCATCCCATGCATAATCTTGTAAACCTCTATCATGTCACCCCGCAGTCGACGTTTCTCCAAGCTAAAGAGCCCCAAGTGTTTTAACTTTTCTTCATAGGGAAAGTGTTCCAAAACTTTAATCATTCTAGTTGCCCTTTTCTGCACTTTTTCCAATGCTATGATATCCTTTTTGAGGTGAGGTGACCAGAATTGCACACAGTATTCCAAATGAGACCGCACCATCGATTTATACAGGGGCATTATGATACTGGCTGATTTGTTATCAATTCCCTTCCTAATAATTTTCAGCATGGCGTTGGCCTTTTTTATTGCAATCACACACTGTCTTGACATTTTCAGTGAGTTATCTACCACGACCCCAAGATCTCTCTCTTGGTCAGTCTCTGCCAGTTCACAACCCATCAACTTGTATTTGTAGCTGGGATTCTTGGCCCCAATATGCATTACTTTGCACTTGGCCACATTGAACCTCATCTGCCACATTGATGCCCACTCACCCAGCCTCAACAGATCCCTTTGGAGTGCCTCACAATCCTCTCTGGTTCTCACCACCCTGAACAATTTAGTGTCATCTGCAAACTTAGCCACTTCACTGCTTACTCCCAACTCCAGATCATTAATGAACAAGTTAAAGAGCATGCGACCCAGTACTGAGCCCTGCGGCACCCCACTGCTTACCGTCCTCCACTGCGAAGACTGCCCATTTATACTCACTCTCTGCTTCCTATTAATCAGCCAGTTTTTGATCCACCAGAAGACCTGTCCTTTTACTCCATGACTCTCGAGCTTACTAAGGAGCCTTTGATGAGGAACTTTATCAAAAGCTTTCTGGAAATCAAGGTAAACAACATCTATCGGGTCTCCTTTGTCCACATGTTGGTTCACCCACTCAAAGAAACGTAACATGTTAGTGAGGCAAGATCTTCCCTTACAGAACACATGCTGAGTATTCTTCAATAACTCGTGTTCATCAATGTGCTTACTCATTTTGTCCTTGATAATGGTTTCTACCAACTTTCCCAGTATTGAAGTCAGACTGACTGGCCCTTAGTTTCCAGGATCTCCTCTGGAACCCTTTTTAAAGATGGGGGTGACATTTGCTACCTTCCAGTCCTCAGGAACGGAAGCAGATTTCAATGAAAGATTACAGATTTTTGTCAGGAGAACCACAAGTTCAACTTTGAGTTATTTCTTTTTTTTTTCCAGTTTCTGTTATTTTATTACATCCTTCAATTCATACAGACAGAACAAAATAATATCCATCAGCAGAAAAACGACATCGTCCGCATCCAAAAAACAATAATTTACATACCATAAATAGGATTAACCTTATCCTATAACATCAAGATACATCCCGAGTAGGGTGATACTGTGGTATTAAAATCCCAAATCGAAAGTTAATATCTTTCCTTTCTTTCTAATACAGTCATTAATAATATTAATAATACTGAAAGTATTATACAATTATATAACAATTGGTAATATCAGTTTGAATTCAATTTTTTTCCAACCATAAATATACTTTTTCCCATCTTTTTTTTTGCTTCCTCCTTTGAGTTACCTTTTATAATATTAGCTAGTATATCCATTTCGGCCACCTGCACAATTTTTTGAATTATTTCTTCCCTCTTTGGTAGCGTTTTAGATTTCCAATTTTGTGCGAATAAAATTCTAGCCGCTGTTATAATGTATACGGTGATAAATTCATCCTCACGTGGAACCATCCCTCTAACTAACGATAATAACATAAATTCCGGCTTAAAAGAAAGATTGACCTTAAGTATATCTATCAACATTTTATGGATGTTTTTCCAGTACCTCTTGGACACGCCACAAGTCCACCATATGTGATAATAAGTTCCTAACTTTACTTCGCATTTCCAACAGTTAGGTGGGATGGCATGATTAATTTTATTTAATAACACCGGTGTGATGTGCCATCTATAAAAAAGCTTAAAAAAAAATTCCCGAAAATTAACCGGCTTTATGATCTTATAGTTATTTCTCCATAAAATCTCCCATTGTTCCAAAGTAATGTTGAGCTTTAAATTATTGGACCATTTTAGCATCACATTTTTGACAGTTTCTTCCTCAAGTTTTATTTGTAATAAATAATTGTAAACCTTCTTAATCAATTTTCCAGTCCTCGCTGTTATTATCATATCAAAATCAAAGTTTATTTTAGTAAACCCAGAAGTTTTATCTTTGTTATACTTTGCCAGTATTTGTGTCATTATCCACCAATCAAAGGAGATCCCTCTTGCTTCTAAATCCTCCTTCTTTCTCATTTTATTACTCTCATCTAGTAAGTCTGTATATCTTATTATCCTTCCAGGGGACCAAAGTTGCGGTCGGGTTGATGCCTCCACTAGGGATAACCACCTGGGCGTTTTATCATATATTTTCCGCTTTATTTTTGTCCAGACTTGCAATAAAGATTTACGTATTAAATGGTTTTTGAAGTAATTTTGAGGTTTTTGAATATACCACATATTTGCGTGCCAGCCAGCCTGCAAATCAGCTCCTTCTATTGCTAGTAAGCGGGTATCTTCCAAAATTACCCAATCCTTCAGCCATAAAATTGAACAGGCAAGATGGTAAATCTCAAAGTCAGGGAGACCTAGGCCTCCATTTTCTTTTTTGTCTGTTAAAATTTTCCACCCAACTCTGGGTTTCTTTCCCTGCCATACAAAATTTTTAGACATCTGGTTTAATTTCATAAGGAAAGAATCCTTTACGGCAAAATTTGCCACTTGAAACAGAAATAAGACTTTGGGAAGAATGTTCATTTTAAGTAATGACACTCTCCCCATAAATGAGAGTCTCAGATTGGCCCATTTTTTAAATAAAATGTCTATTTCCTTTAACAAAGGGTTATAATTATCTTCGTAAATGGCACTACACTTATCAGAAATCACTAAACCTAAATATCTTATTTTTTTATCCCTTTTGAATCCTGATTTCCTTTCAAGATCCAAAATTGCCTGCGCAGGCATGTTTTTAGTTAGTAATTTTGACTTGTTTATATTTATCTTCAGACCAGCAACTTTCCCATATTCTTCAAGGTGATTTAAAACCACCTCTATTGACTCCACAGGATTTTGGAGGACAAGAACCATGTCGTCTGCATAGGCTAAGATTTTATAATTTTGACCTTTGACTTTTAGGCCCTCAACTCTGTTATCACATCTAATTGTTTCATTCAATAATTCCAAAGAAAAAATAAACAATAGAGGGGACAGAGGACATCCTTGCCTTGTACCCTTGCTGAGGCATATTTCCTCTGTCAAATCTCCGTTGATGATTATCTTAGCATATTGTTTATCATAAATTGCGCGGATGTTGTCCACAAATTTATCACCAAAGTTTGACTTCTCTAAAAGTTCCAACATAAAGTTCCAATCTAAATTATCAAACGCTTTTTCCGCGTCGAGAAATAAAAGTGCTAATTGTTTGTCTCTATTGAACTCAAAATATTCCAAAAAATTAAACAACATCCTAGTATTTGTTTGCATATATCTTCTTGGTAAAAACCCTGTTTGATCAGGATGGATAACTTCCCCTAGAATCGATTTGAGTCTATTTGCCAAGATCGACGTGAATATTTTGTAATCTATGTTTAATAGAGATATGGGACGATAATTCCCAATATCATCCGTATCCTTACCAGGTTTTGGAATCAGCACCACATTACTATGCCGCCATGACTCTGGAATCTTAGCCGAACTCCAGACCTCCTCTAGTAAACATTTAAATGGGTCTACTAAATTGTCTTTAAAGGTTATATAATATTCCGGCGGAATACCATCAGGTCCAGCTGCCTTATTACTTTTTATTCTATTCCATGCCGCTACAATTTCAGCCATCGTTATCGAACCAGCTAGTAATTCTCTCTGTTCGTTTGTTAGCTTTATCCGCACCCTGTTCGTAAGATATTCTTCTTGTTCAACCTTAAGTCTCTCCTCTTTTTTATATAAATTCTTATAGAACTCTTGCGCTATAACTTTCATATCATCCAGGGCAGAGGTATTCTGCCCATTTTTATCCTTTAAGGTTTTAATCATCTTCTTTTCTCTCTCTTTCCTTATTCTGTAAGCAAGCCACTTGCCGGGTTTGTTTGCATTCTCGAAAAAATGAGCTTTAGCATAAGCAATCTTTCTCTCCATCTGATCTAAAAATATTAGATGAACTTTATGTTGAAGATTTCTAATCTCAGATCTAAGCTCCTTAAATGTGGGGTTTTATTTTAACAGAGTTTCTTTAGTTTTTATTAAATCTGTCCATTTCGACAAATTGCTACTCTCTTCACGCCACTTTTTTGCACTGTAACTAATAACCAAGCCCCTAAAAAAAGCTTTACTGGTTTCCCAAATAGTTGTCTGAGATGTATCCTTCTGCGTATTTATCACAAAAAAAGACTTCAATTCTTCCTCTATATACCGAATAAATTTCTTATCCTTCATCAAACTCAGGTTCATTCTCCACCCCGATTTCCTCTTAGGGGTACTTAAAGATAACATAATAGGTGAATGGTCAGCAATTGTAGAGGGAAGAATTTCCACTTCTTGTACCATTTTCATTAAACCTAATGATATCCAAATCAAATCAATTCTAGACCAGGAGGCGTGTCTATTTGAGAAATACGTGTAATCTCTTCTTTTGGGGTTAAGAGTACACCAAACATCCACTAGGGCAAGTTCATCCACCAATCTCAAAAAAAATTTCGGGGAGAATGTTACTGCTATTTGTCTTAGATTTCTTAACATCGTTTTTAGGACTTCTGTCTAACTCAGGGTTTTCAACTGCATTTAAATCGCCAATAATGCAAACATTTTCATAACCAACATCAATTACCTTAACATACAATTCTTTATAGAACAGTCTTTGATTGTCATTAGGCGCGTAGACGTTAACCAAAAGAAACTTTTTTGAATCCTTTATTATTTCAATTCCATGCATTCTGGCATCTTTACCCTCGAAAATTAATTCAGCTTGTAATCCCTCTTTGACATATGTCGCCAACCCTCTCTTTCTCTTTTTTCCTTCTGATGTAATAAAAACTTTACCAAGTCTCTTATTATATAGCAAACCTTCGTCTTTTTTCCTCATATGAGTCTCTTGTAACCATAAAATATCTGCATTCAATTTGTTCAGCTGTAGAAAAATTTGCTTCCTTTTCTGAGGGGAGTTTAGACCATTAACATTTACCGAAATGATTTTTAAACTACTTTTCATATTGATTTCTGCACTAATCTATTGGATTCTTTTTTTCTTCTGTAACCTCGTCTCCCTTTTTAGTTCTTCCAATTGAACAACCTCTCCCTCCTCTCGTTCTTTTAAATCCAGCAACTGAAATTCTTTTGAAGGGTCTGTTTGTTCTGGCTGTCTCTCTATTCCATTTGGGTTTTTCCCCTTAATTTTTCCCTTTGGCCAATTACCAGTATGAGTTTTGATAAATTCCTCCAATTTAAAAATTGAATCTATCTTAAATCTATTGTTTGCATAGGTGAACAACAACCCCTCTGGGACTAACCACCTATACAAGATCCCTTTTTCCTGTAGAGCAAGAGCCAGCTGCGAATATTCCTTTCTCTTAATTCTAATTGACCAGGGTATTTCCTTCATTAACTTTATTTTAGTCCCATTTATAATTAACTGCTGGTCTCTCGCTTCTTTCCAAACCCTCTCCTTAATCAACTTACGGGTAAATCTTAAATGGACCTCCCTGCTAAGCCCGTTCTTTCTAGCATAGGTGGTGTTAACTCTATGCACGCAGTCGAATTCCTTCTCCAATTCAGTCTTATTCATCCTCAGCAGATCCGCTAGAGCTTCACTCAATAATTTAACCAAATTTTCGTTCTTTTCCTCAGGTATATTCAAAAACCTAAGTACATATTCCGCTTGACCCATTTCCATTTGTATAACTTTCGCCTCAGATTTTCCCTGACTTATTTCTATTTCCTCCATTTTACCTTCCATAAGTCTAAGCTTACCCTCTATTAATTTTGTCATTTTGACCACCTCAGTTATATCCTTCTTCGTCTCACCAAATTTATCATCAAGGCTTTCGATTTTACTCACAACATCTTCCATCTGTTTTGTTAATACCTCCTTCATTTGGTTTAACGCGTCTAAAAAATTTAGTTGAATATCTTTCAGCGTATCCTGTGGTAGTGCTGCACCAACAGCCTTTGGCTGCCCTGGCGAGAATTTTGTTTTCCCTGCTTGAGACATTATTCTAACATGCAGAGACAGACTAACCTAATTATTACTTATTTAGACTAGGCAGGAACACCAGAACAATAACTAAACCCACAATTTTGGCATACACCTAAAAGATTGCCAGACACCTAAAAGAGATCAAGTCTTCTCCCGCTGTTAAGCAAATTTGTTACTGACCTCGATAACACAATAACACAGAAAGAATATTCTTGAAAAACAGGGGTCACAGGGGGCTTAACCCAAAACTTTTCCCAAAGTCCGCCTCGAACTGACAATAGTCTCCAACACCCAGCAGCCCGCTGGAACCAGAGCAACTTCCGTGCAGAACAGTAGGGTATGGTCCAGTACCTTATATAATTCAGTACACAATATAGTTCAGTACATAATATACTTCAGTAATTAATACTATGATGATCTCAATCTCAGACCTGTAACAGCCAGTATAAGTAAACCTGGAACCTAGAAGGCCTTGATTTCCCTAAGGTGTCTTTCTTCTGTCCGTTCTGTCCAGACTGTTGACACTATCCGTTCTTATTTGACGGAAAAAAAACACAAAGAAAGAAAGAGGAAATAGACACAAGCTACAAATCAAACGGAACCTATCGTGACAGGATTCAGCCGTGAAAGTTCTCTTCCTGTCTTCCTGACGCGCTGCGTCTGTCTTCGACTTTTCACCCCGAGTTTCCAAGACTCTTCTATTTCCTCTCGCCAACCAATGTCCGATTCACCCGCACATCCAGACGTCGGGACGTCAGCGCGTCAATACGCCCTCCGCCACTTCAGATTAACCCTCTCATCACTGAGGCTTCCTCACGCAATGAAGAGAGAAAAAACCTATGAAGGATACTAATACTTTCACCTCAAACTTCGTCTCCGACTGTATAGTTATATAGTTGCAAGTCCCGTCTCCACAAAGGCGCATTGCCAAACAAAGGAAATAAAGCCGGTCTTCTTCTTTACGATCGCTGCGACGGACCTCCGGGTCCTCGCTGTAACACCGCCACGCTTCCCCTTCCCCCTCGATCAGGGGGGGGGGAGGGAGCACCGAACGAAAGTTCCCAAGGAAAAGCACCAATAATAAGGTAAGCCAATAAGAAAAAAAAAAAACTTCTCCTTCACCGCCTTTTTCTCCTCAAACCGCCGACCACAGTCCACCTCAGTGCTCTGGTGGCTGGGGAACTTTGAGTTATTTCAAAACTCTGGGATGTATACCATCCAGACCTGGTGACTTATTCGTTTTTAATTCATCTATCAGTTGTAGGACCTCCTCCCTTGTCACCTCAATCTGACTCAGGTCTTTCAACACCCCTTCCAATATAAGTGGTTCTGGAGCAGGCAAACACTTCTCATCTTCCACAGTGAAAATGGAAGCAAAAAATGCATTCAGCTTCTCAGCCATTTCCCTATCCTCCTTCAGTAGTCCTTTGACCCCTTGGTCATCCAAGGGCTCCACTGCCTCCCTGGCTGGTTTCCTGCTTCTAATATATTTGAAGATAAGGCCTTATCCAGCCCCCCTCCCCAACCCCCCCCCCCAAAAAAATCCCAGAATATTTGAGAGCCAGTTTGGTGTAGTGGTTAAGTGTGCGGACTCTTATCTGGGAGAACCGGGTTTGATTCCCGACTCCTCACAGGGTGTCTGTTGTGGGGGAGGAAGGTAAAGGAGATTGTGAGCCGCTCTGAGACTCTTCGGTGTGGAGGGCGGGATATAAATCCAATATCTTCTTCTATCTTCTTCTTCAATGAGGCAGTAACCCAGCTTTTTTACATGGGTTTGGCATGGCATAAATCTGTTGAGTATATCAAGGCAAGGGTTTTTTTTTTTGAGGGGGGGGGGTGTAGAATTCTGGGAATTCCCTTTGTTATTGAAGACTTTTCCACTGTAATCCTCCAATGGTGTTGCAAGGTTTTACACTTATTGCATATATTGATGGATCAATTAATGGATAGAGAGACAGACAGACATACACACAGGCAGATGATTGGTAGGTAGGTAGGGAGAAAGAGAGAGAGAGAGATCACTCTCCTTTAACCTAGTGGGGGCTCTGAAAGGTTTAAAAATCAGTCTTACTCCCTCTATTTCACTCAAAGAACTATCCAGTGAGGTACATTAGGATGAAGAGGTGTGACTAGCCAAAGGTCACCCAACAAGCTTGCATGGAAGATTGGGGATATGAACCTTGTTGTTCATAAGCTATGACACTCTAAACTCTTAACCATGCTCACTCTTTATTATTATTTTTCTACTTCCTACATTTATACCCATCCTTTCTTTGGAGTGGAGACCAGTGTTCTCTCTAGGTAGATTTAGTGTTAGCCAGGTATCAGAGTTTTAGCCTTAATGCAGCAGCTCACAGCTTTAATGGCAGCAGCGAATAACTTCAATGACAGTACTTCACAAAGAGGAAAGTTTGCACACAAAAATTTGCACCTTAGAGGGAACATTGGTGGAGACCCAAATTGACATGTCAGTGTTCTTTCCTGCTCTCCATTTTACCTACACAAAAACCCTGTTGGGCTGGTTAGGCTGGGAGTGTGTGACTGGATCCATAGAACAGTTTGGGTTAGAGAGATTTGTTCAGGTTCAATCACACACAAGTAAAAGAACACCTTTGCCATTTTCCATAGGTGAGCTTACCATGAAATATCATGAACTCTCCATGACCCCTGCTGTAGGCTGGCAACCCAGTACCCAACTTATTTATTTATTTTATTCAATTTATATTCCACCCTCCCCACAAAATCAGGCTCAGTGTGGCTTACACACCCATGGCACACTTAAAATGGTGCATTGAAGGAAATCAAAACAGTATTCAGTTCAGATTTCAGAACTGAATGTAATCAGAGCTTGCTTAAATAATTATTTATATTTGTTAAATTCCATCTCTAACCTGCAGATTTTCCTCTCTAACGACAAACTTCAATTTTGCATGTTAAAGCATCAATTTTCCGGTCTGCCCCCCCCCCATCAGATTACATTTTTAAGCCATCTGACTTTAAAGTTTTAAGTCAAGCTATTGTAATTTCAGAAACGAAGCTCATCAAAACTTCACCAGCAGTCGTTGAGGGCCGCTTTAGAAAGGAGCCTATGGCTGAGCAGGTTTGTCCTTATGGTGCAGATAAAGTTGAAACGATTGACCATGTTTTGTTTGGGAGTGGCCTATACCCTGGCATACGAGTCAGGTACATTTATTCTTTGTTGGAGGGATATCTCGGGTTTTCTGATTTCAAAATCAGAAATACGCTGTTATCAGATTGTAACCCCCAATTCACAATTAATTGTGTCAAATTTATGGCGGCAGCTAGGAGAATTCATGAGGATTATATAAAGAAGGGGTCCTGAACTGACTGTTTTTTGAATATTTCTAAGCTTGTATTTTATCTTTTCTTAAATGCCTGAGTACTCTGTATACCATCACAAATGCTACTGAAACTGATATATATATATATATATATATATATATATATATATATATATATATATATATATATATATATATATATATATATATATATATACAGAGACCATGCATAAAGTTGCCAAATATTGTTCCCATGCAATCAAATTGCATTTTATGGTTCTTACAAGTTAATGTCGAGGTAACAGATTGTAATTTTAACCAGTGTATTCTAGTTAATATTTTTTCTGGAGCTGTATAATTTTTAATTTTTTTATTAGATGTACTATATTTATTAAACTAGAGGATGTTTGACCACTACTGTATTATTTGTCATATCTCATTAGTCATACTAATGTCCTATATTTTATTTTCACATTTATTTTTTAAATATCTTACGTTTTACCTATTTAGGTCCATCTTGATTTTTACAATTTTTATGTGGTTGTTGTTGGCCTGCATTGTGCTGTGTATTTGGTCATGGACAGTAATAAAGCAAATGGAAACGGAAACATCACCTCTCTTTGCTAAGTTTTGGATTTGAATTTAAATGCATGCTTCTGCCAAAAAAAAGTTGTGTCTGTTTCAATTACATGGGCACCAGAAAAGCATTAGCAATCATTGGGTGATTCAGTGAATCCACAGGGATCTCAATCACAAAGGGCAACACTAATTGTTTTCATTAAGGTCATCCTGGGATATTAGGTTCAATGATCAAAGGGCCTTTTGCTGCTCTAAAATCTACATTAAATGTTGAACAATATTGTAATGTGTGTCATTGCCAGAAATCACTTTGCTTTACATATAGCTGCCACCAATGATCTAAGTGAAATTGATAAGAAACAGAACATCATCTGTTGTGGGGCATCTACAAATGCCTCTCAACAAGCTGTAGTCTTCAAAGCTAGTACTTGGAGGGCATTGAGAGGCAATGAAACTTCAGACAAGAATCCCCATGTTTTGTTGTTGTTGTTGGTGGTGGTGGTGATCACTTCTCTTTCTTTGGTTGTTTTTTATTATTTAAAAGACTTGTCTCCTGGCCAATACAGGAGGTTGGCAATAGTGGATTAGTGGTCCAAAGATTCCTTCATTGATCCCTTATGTGATTTAACACCATTCAGGGCTGGAAATGGAGTTAAAAATGTTGGTCTCAGCACTCCACCCATTCCTGCATTATCCATGATGTGAAGTGACACCTTTTTTTTTACTCTGTGTTAATCTACATATGTTTAAGCAATTTCCAGTACTTTAAGGGAGCAGGAATTGCTGGGTGGATCCTATTTTAACTTGCTGTAAGATAAAACTGCTGGCCCACTCTAGGGACCATTTCTTAGAAAGTCATTCCTGGTAGCTGTTCTCATTGATTTAAAGCAAACTAACAAGAAATGTCCAAAAGAAACATTGGCTGGATTTGGCTTCCTAGGGAAACTGCAATAATGCTTGAATCAATATTGGCAAGGGGCTTATCAGTAGCCCTAATGAGCTCCAGGACTGTTGCCAACACTGATCACTATCAGAAAGTTTTTGGTGATCTACAAGAAAACAGATATACGAGGACACTGTGCAGATAAGGAGAAGATTCAAGGCACTGAAGCATAGCTTCATGAAGTACATGCATTCTAATCATCAAATCCTACTCTGTCACTTCTGCAGCCTTACTTTGATGCAATCAGCAGAATTTATGAGAATGCAGAAAGACAGGCATTTCCGTCGATAGTTAATACAGCTGGCTTGAATGTCTTTGCTAATTTCTTTTACAAAATAACCCTAGCACCCAGCAGTATAAAGGCATAAAGCGATAAATCAGCTTTTCTCACGAGAGTTCTAAAGAACTTTTTAAAATATTCCTTTCATGGTGGAGGAAAATGCCTTGTTCTCTGATAGATCGGTCCACCCATCCATTTCCCACTGCAGTTTCAGGCAGGGTTTACCCTTGGCATGCATTTCCTGCAATAGAACACTGGAGGAAATCCTTTTGAAATTTCGGCTATCTTTGAAATTTATCACCTAAGCCCTACGGGAGGGGGGGGGGGGTTGGTGTGAAATTGCAATGTGAAAGCAACATAGGGGGGTTTGGGCTTGGTGTGAAACAGCATTGTGAAATCAACATAGGAATTTGACAGTTGGATGAGATTGAGGGAAATCTGGAACATTTGTTTTTGTTTGAATCTAAATAAGGTCTTTGATTAGGATCCTGAATGTCCTGCCTCATGTTTTCATTTGTGGGGTAACATTACAAATGTGTATAGAGTTGTTTGGCTACGGACGTGACAAAACGAGAACGTGCTGAAACGAATTTCAAGACTGCTCATGGGAAACAATAAGCGGAAGTGCTAAGGTGCCATCTGAAGGCTGGAGCCCCAGGCAAGCCGCAGTTGCCATCCTGCCGCCAGCACTGGCAAGGGCGAGCACAGTGGCAGCAAGGATCCCAGTCTCCACATGCATGCCATCGCTGCCTGCTACTGCTTTGCGATAGCAGGCAGCAAGCGGTGGCATGCACGCAGAGACTGGGAGCCTCGCATTTGCTTCCGAGCGGACTATATCCATCCGCTTGGAAGCAAGGTAGAGTGGGAGAGCCAGAACATAATGCACCATGCTCTGCGCTCCCAGCAGCCATCTACGGCTGTCTAACAGTAGCGTTGGTCCTGAAAGCAATGGGGGAGGCTGCTGTGCCCATTTTATATGATAAAAGATAAGATCACCAAATAAACTGAAGCACAAAAACAGCTGTGAAAAATGTCTTGAAAGTCACTGTGTCTTTAGCCTCCAGCAGGCACATATTTCTGTCATAGATCAGGAAGGAAGACCACAGAGCACACTACTTTATGCAGCAGCTCACAACTTTACAGCCAGCAGCTCATAACTTCAATTGCAGTAGCTATCAAAGCTGAAATGTTTGCTCACAACACTGTGCACCTTTCAGGGAACATTGGTGGAGACCCAAAATGGCTAACATCATTGTGCTCTCCAGCCCTCCATTTTACCTACACACAAACTCTATTGGGTCGGTTAGGCTGAGAGTCTGTGACTGGATCCATAAAAAAAGTTTGGGTTAAGGAGGTGATTTGTCCTGGTTCAGTTTCATGCAGCCAACAAAACATCTTTGCCATTTTCCATTGGTGAGCTTACTATATTATAGCATGAACTCTCTGTATTCACTCGGCTACTTTTCCTCAGCAGAAGTGAATAGAAGCAGCTCCAGTTCCTGTTAATGCAAACACAATTGATCTATCATGGTCACTGTTATCTTTTCTGAGACCTCTCCAAAGTTTCTGGTTGAGGTCTTTCATATCACCTGATTCTTTGAACTGAAGATGCCAAGGTGGGGCCTGGAGATCTCTTGCTTTTACAACTGATCTCCAGCTGGCAGAGATACACTCCCCTTGAGAAAATGGCCACTTTGAAGGGTGGATTCTATGGAACTGCATCATGCTGAGGTCCTCCCCTCCCTAAACCCCACAATCTCTCAGATCCATCCCCAAAGTCCTTAGGTATTTTCTAACACAGACATGGCAACCCTAAATCTGGGACCTTCTGCATATACAAAGCTAATGTTCTATCACTGCGCAACTGCCTGCTGGGGAATTCCCTTGTAGACTGTACCAATAATTTCAGTGAGATTTATCTAACTCTGTCATTGCAGTTTAAATTAATCAACATACTTTCATGGATTCTATTGGTGTACAAAGTGGAGAATACAATAAAACTTCAGCTCTTCTCAGCATCTTTTGAAATACCTTTCAATTCTAGTCTTGTCCTCCAAGCCAATGAAAGTTTGTATGTTTACACTGACCACTGAACAGCTAAAGCCAATTTTGTCATTTTACTTCTGCATTATCTGTCTTTGTCTATGCACAGCAGCCAAGAAGGTCAGAGCACCTGCTCTGGCTGCAAAGCCACTGAGGATGTTCTCTGCAGCTGAGAACAAAACGTCTGGATGAAAAACTTTCTCCAGTAGAACACGGCACTTGAGCCCGAAAGATTCTACAAACCCTAATGTCTTTGTAAAGCTTTTAATCATAGAGCAAAGAATATCTGGAGGCATGCTTGAGATGAAGCAGTGATCCCACTATCATTTCAGCTGTCTTGTCACTGAGGAAAAAATGAATACCAAAACATTCCTGTCTTCTAGACTGCAGGAGGAGATGAATATTTATTATTTATGTATTTTATTTCTGTACATTTATATCTTGCTCCTCCTGAATACAGCTTGGAGCATCTTCCAACAATCAAAATCATAACAATAAATACAATAGAATGATAACATATCATTTAAAATCATACTGTAAAACAGGTGTCATGTTCAAGAGACTACAGTCAGTAGTTTTAAGAAACTACAGTCAGTATAATAGTGGCCATGTGGCATATTGATCTCAATGACTTCTTATTAACACAGTATCTTCAGGGAGCCTGATCACTCTTGTCAGAGGCATCAAAATATCAGTAAAAAGTCATTTGGAAGATCTTGGTCTTACCAGGGCCAGATCTAGAGGGGGGCAGAGGGGGCGCTTGACCTGGGCGCTGCCAAAGGGGTGTGTGTGCCAAATTGGGTATAGAGTCCATTCTATTCTATGGGCCCATAAGACAGAATGGGCCCATAAGGGGGCATCATTTTTAATTTCCCCCCCCCCTCAAAAAACATGTTGATCTGGTCCTGGTTCTTACAGGCCCTGTGGAACTGAAGCAAGTCTTGCAGGGTCCTGGTCTCTTCCGGCAGCTCATTTCACAACTTAAATATGGCTTTGTGTTTTCAGATGAGTCAAGACGATCCTTCCAATCTAGCATGCATCCTAGTGGTGTTGACCTGGAGAGTCTGGTGACGCTGAGGAGCCCTGTTTGCACCATAATTACAATTAGAAGTGAAAACAAATAGCTGACAAGACAATAAATAAATGAAAAGCGGGGGGAAGACACTTGGCTTACTTTAACAGTCATCCATGCCGCTTACATCACCTCCTTCTAAGTCCTGCTCATATTCAACGCTAAGCATAAGAAACACAATTATATGAATTTTGGCATTCACATCTTATACAGCACAACTAAATCTGAATCACATAATTAAAAGAAGATGTAGACATAAACTAGTTGGTTTTCTAATGCTTATACTATGCAAACATATGTTATTCATGGTATTTGTCACGGAGATGGATAAACCCTGGGCTCCTTGTCATCTGGACTCTCCTACCACATCACAGGGGAGAGAAATCAAGTGAAAGGAGGAGGAGAGTAAATGGCACACCTTTCCTTAATAGATTATGTCCCTGTGAAAGTGGTACTATCGAGGCAGTATCCCATGTGCTATTAGAATGCTGTTACTACATCAATGTACGGCATAGCATTTTATCACCAATTTTTGGTAGTATTTTAGATTTACCTGACTCATACAAATTGCTTGTTTTGCTGAACAATACCACTGATGTTGTTACTGAAACTGTGGCAAAGTTCCTCCAGGCAGGTCTACTTATATGTAGTACTATGGTAAACTAAGCTATTTTATAATGATTTAATTCATAACTTTTTAAGAATTGAACTGAAAGTTGGAATATGTCTTTATACATGTGCATGTTTTATTTCTGTATTTTCTTTTATCCTACCATTTTCTATACTAACAGTTTTAAAATGCCAATAAAGGAAATCACTATGTGAAGGAGAAGGAGGAGCAAAATTCCTTTCCCAGGTATGAATGAAGGTTTAGGGCATCATTTCAAGCTGAGGCCCATCAGGTTTGCCTACTTCTTCTCTAGATGCTTCTAATGATGCTACTGAAACTTGCAATCTTCTGGTTTAAAATATGCATTTCAATGGATCATAAATGCTCAGATGTACTACCTGCAAACTCATCTACCCGTCCTTCCAACATAATAATGTAAGCCAACCACCTTTTAAGAGTACATAATGGAAAGGGAAGTGGGGGTTCTCCTTGACCCACATTGTTCATGGATTGATGGCTACTTGTTATTTGGTCTGGTCTTAAAAGTGGGTAGGCAGTAGCTATTATTTTATTTTACAAAATCTATACTCTGCCTAGGAGCTATCAAATTAAAAAAATACATAAGTAAAAATATAAGATCTTTAAAACCATTTAAGCCCAACAAAAAGCCAACATTATGACAATTAAATTTAAAGCTAAAATGCATATAAAATGCTAAAACCAAGCAGGAAGAAGGGAATCACTGAGAAGCATCAAACAGAATTTTAAAAAAGACTTCACCTACTGGTGGAAGATGACAACAAAGAGAATAGGTGAGTCTACCTGGGAAAAACATTCCAGGGCTCAATACCACAAGCATGAAGACCATCTTTTGGGTTGTCAGGAATAAGGCATCATTGCTACAGTATAGCTAGGACATTTGGTGAGCACCTTGAGGAATTGATGGCTAAAGGAATTTTCAAAAACAGTTTATCTCTGAAATGAGAAAGGTATGGCCTGGACTGGGAAAGTTAAGGCTTGGAAATTGAGCAGCATCAGCATCAGCCTGATAGAGTTTAGTTGAGTGCCACTACATTATCAGCAACATACTATTACATTCCTTCCAGGTTACACTAGAAGTGACAGCACCATATTATTGGCCATGCCATAACATGACCTGGTAAGTCTCCCACTAGTTGCCATCCTTGGACCAACAACCCTACAACCAAACCTTTATTTGCTAGAGTAGCATGTAGGTGGACTAGAATATAGTGAGCAGGAATCCTGGTCAAGTTTGGAGCCAGGGTGGGCTTGGCCAAATATTGATAGCAATGGCAGACACCCATGGGCACAAACTAGCTCACATATTAGGTTCGTAATAACGTTGCACCACTTCATGATTCACAAACAGAAATTAACAAACTGAAGGACTACTATGAACTCCCATAAATTTTAAGGCAGTTTGTGGCAGTTTGTAAAAAAAAAGAAAGAAAGAAGAGGTCACAAACCACTATGAACTGATTCAGTTCGCAATCCCATCACCTGGTTTGAATCAGTTTATGTGGTTTGACCAGGAACCACAAACTGAAATGGACCACAAAGATATGTTTTGTGCCCATCCCTAATGGTAGACTGCTTGTTCTGCAACAACATTTACTCAAAAGGCCCCATGACATATCTAAGCAACACCAGTACTAAAAGTGCAATACTCTGCAGAGTTACACCAGACTTGAGTAACTCTACATAGGATTCCGCTTTGTATCCCCCAGTGCCAGTGATGACTTACTTTATTCCAGGTATGACCTGCTTGCATTCTCCAGTTTCTGATATCCATATACAATATGGATCTCTAGAAGCTATGCAGGACCTTAATGAAAGAGACATACAATAGTCATTCTAGAATTCTTTGCATGTACCATTGAAGCTTCTGTGGTGCTTTTGAGAAAGGAGTGAATAAGGAATACCTACTTTTTGCATGTTCCATAAAGCACGCAGCTTCCCATGGGAACCTTTATAACACAGTTTGGGAATCCTACATAAAGAGAACCAGACAGCTTGTCCAGCTCCATGCTCATAATAGTTGGATATTCCTCATCATTATAGTTGCACCTGAATTTTTTTTAGGGAAAGAATTCCATAAATGATGGAGAATTTTATTGTAACATATTTATTTATTTATTTTTGTATCCTGCCCTCCCTGCGAACAGGCTCAGGGTGGCTAACAGCATATTAACATCATAAAATACAACAATCTATTATAAAACAGTATTTGAATAAAACATTAGACAATTATCAAAACCATAATATATAAAATTAACATCTTTGGTGCTATAGCTACTATATGTAATGTATAAGATAAAAAGATAAATGGACAGTAAAGTCAGCATAAAATGAAACCTGTGGCTATTTTCAGTTTTTTAAAAAATCAGAAAGGCATATCGCTATAGATATACAAGTACTTGCCCCCCTCATTTTTACTTGCATTGTTACTTTAATTTTCATAGCATTTTCCCAGGAAGCCTTTTCATTCCACCTACTTACAAAAGAAGATATATCCAAACTATATATCCAAATATATCCAAACTACCTAGTCCCTCCCTTAAGTCCATTTACTTTCAATAGTTTCACTACTATAAACAATATTTAATTTTATCATTAGCAATATATTACTTATTAAAGAGCTCTTAGATGTCATTTTTTGACACACCTTCCCAAGTTTCATCCAAATTAAACTGAATTCTGGTAACTACCATTGACATGTATGGAAGATGAAATACAAAAAAAGGGTGCAATCCTAAGAGCAGTTTCCTAGGAGTAATTCAGAGAAGGTTAGTATAAAAATTCAAATTATAAATTAATTAATTAATCCCACTGAATGAAAGGGATAGAACTTCTTTGGATAGAACTTCTTTGGATAGGGTTTGGATAGAACTTCTTTGGCTTGCTTTCTAAAGGTGGGAGATGAAAGGGAGGCAAAATTTGAAATGGGAAGCATAGAAATAGTATTCTACTATTTTGCATTGGGCAGATACAAAAATGGGGATGGATCCAACCAACTTTCCATTGGCAACAAGAGAGAACCACTCTTGACCACTCCTAAAGCCTATTATGGTAATCAAAGAACCTGCACAGACAATGTTGGATGTTCGATGGGAACTGTAGTAAGGAGGAGAATTGGGTAAGACTGGGTTAAACAACTAACAGGATGCAAACCATGACTAGGAATTTGGAGTACTCATAACAGATTTTAAACCCTTAAGAACAATACCACAAAAAACCCACAAAATTTAAATTTAAAACAACAGAAGTACTATATTTTTTTTCTTATTGTACTTGGGAATTCAGATCTGAAAGTTTCCTTGGCTCATAAAAAATGGAGAAATAGAATGAATAATACATACTTGTCAGGCTTGTAAATGTTCATCTCCTCAACCAAAATGCTGTCACTCAGAAGAGGACCATTTCCCGATCTGTCCCAAACCTTTAAAACTTTGCCCTGCTCTGTTCCTAGGAAAGCCACAATCTGGTTCTCTTTTGGCCCAGCAGAAGTATCTATAACAATTTTGGTCATGCGATACCTGCAATGATAATATCACCCATTTAATCATTACATTAGGCCACCATTATATATATTTCAAATTGTAATCTGTTTTAAACCTTAGCAAGAAAGGCAGGCTAAAAATGCAGTAAATTAAACAAATGCTCTTTTTGCAACTGGAAAGACTAGTTTGGAGCGTAAAACCTACAATTTAGCATCATCAATAACGCATTAAATTAATCCAATGCTGAGATAATTACCTGACCATCGCCATCAGAAACCATGGCTTAGTGAAACATGATTGCACTGCCTCATGCATGAGATGATGCATTTTACTAAAAATAAGAACATTATCTGGAAATTCAGTGGAGGATGTGTACCCTTCAAAGGGTTCAGAGCCAGCACAGGAACCAGGCCTACGAATGGGTAGAAAAAAATGCAATTATTGATTACATCAGGGCAGATATTTTAATAAACTATTTTTAAAATCTTCTGTTATAAGGCACAATACAGTATACAACTGCATGATGCACAATACAGTATGCAGCACCATGTGGCTCCATTCTATGGTTTATTCTGTACCTAATCATCCCATAGTTTTAAGTTTAGCATCCATTGGCCATGCTGGCTGGGGCCGATGGGAGTTGTAGGTAAAAAACATCTGGAGAGCTACCACTGGCCACCCCTGCTGTATTTGGTTCTGTTTATTAAGGGAATACGTGATGGATGATCATTAATGGACAAAAAAAGTTCCTATGCGGTTTGAATCTTAGGAAATGCAAATGTTTGCATTACCTGACAGTTATAAGAGCTCATTTCTTGACAGTTATCAGAGCTCAATAAACAAACAGAAATGGATGGATCCAGTCAGAATTCTAACTCGTGCTTGTCCAAACCCTTCTTTATCATTTAACCATGGAAATGGGCTTATGAAAAACAATGGAGATGGTGGGCTAATGTAGCAGAAGAATAGGACAAGATTGAGTGAAAATGCTGGTTGGATCCAACCCATTCAATCCTGTGGGAAAAACGTATGGTGTTCTACATCCTTAAAAAAGTTCTACCACTTTGGAAATAAAACCAGATAAATCAGAGCCAACAGATAATCCAACATCAGCAGAGAATTTCAGATTGCAATAATTTTGAAGGGGGAAAAAATGCACACCATGTTTAACTATGCATGGCATCCCCATATCAGTGCTCAGATATACTCTGTAGAAAAAGTTAATTTGCCATATAACCTGGCATAACTTTCCACTATTGTCTATGAGCAAATTCTTCAGAAGAAATCTTTTTTGGCTTAACTTTACATTTACACCTGGTATACATTTATTTTTATGACTTACAATTGAATCCTAAACAGAATTGCACCCTTTGAAGCCTGGCCTCAATAGAATGAAGAATAAATCTACTTAGGACTCCCCAAGATAATTATCTTTTTTTATATTTGCACTGCATACTAAATTGCCATTTCCATGAAAACTACAAAGCTCCCTGCATTATGGTACAGATACTACCTGGGACTGGGCACATCCTCTTCAGGAACTGGAGTCCATATGGTGTCATAATCCTTCTGCTGTTTGAAACTCCCTGCAAATACCTTCTCAATTTCATGCATGTCAAAAGCACAGACAGCAGATCCAGGGATGCTACAATATGAAATTTCCAGAAAGAGTCACAAGTAAGGCATGTACAATCTCACAGTCCTTCAATATCTTCATTTGAATTTGAGAAACTGGAGTAGCTATAATTTTCACCTGCATACATCTTACTCATTCTGGAAGTACAGTCTAAAAATGCTGCTGTCCAACCCTTAAATGTTTTGAAAATTATTGCAGTTTCTTGTACTTTCCTGGATGAGGGGGCTGGCAGGAGCAAATGCAGTGCTGCCTTTCACAGAAAAATGGGCTTCATTTTCTGTGTGACAGCAAATTTATTACACATATTTTCTAAACATTTAGCATCCACCTGCAAATATAGTAGAACAATCTCACTTCAAAAGCCAAAAGTATCACAGGAATTGAGCCCTTTGGGGAGGTTGGGAGTACAATGGAGAAAATATGGAAATTGAGCCCTTGGGGGAGGAGAAAATATGGGAAAATATAGAAATGCTGGATTGGATCCAACCAGTATTTTCTACTAGTGAGAAAGGGGTTGTTGTTATGTTTTACCATGACTGGGTATCATCGGGTGGCATGACTGAAAGCCATATGTGATGGGAGCTGTAACAAGGAAAGAAATTGGACTGGAGTGAGTGAAAAAAGCTGATTGGTTCCAACTCTACATTTTTGACCAAAGAGTCTGAATTTTGTTGCATTATCTGAATTATCAAAAGATTTTGTTGCAGAGAAAATGGCTGGTGGGAAAAGCCACAGAAGAATATGACCAGTATAAAGTCCCTAGATTCCTTTTTATTAACAAATAGGCAAGTCCAATGAAAGTCATACAGTGTAAGATTTTGAGAACTCTGTTTACATTTAACAAACATGTTCCCATCAGTGTTTTTCACATAGCTGTTGCAGTGGAGATCTTTGGTGACTGAACATACACAGCTATGGAAGTAGAGGGGTAACAAGGAGAATCTGGCCCCGCCCCGGCCGGGCCGTGAAAGCGGCTACGCACTGTGGGGCCGTCGTTTGCAGCCCTGGATGGATCCGAGGCTTTTTGCAGTTTCCCGGACGTCCGGGGACTTCGGGTGGGGTGGAGCTTCAAGGCTATATATAGCCTCAGCCCCACCTGTTCTCCTCAGTTGCAAGCTAGCGCTCGGAGTGAAGGCACGTTCGTGCGCTTCGTCTCGAACTGCGCAGCTTTTCGGGTGGGCTCCTGGGAGTCTGGCAAGCCCGCGGAAGAGCATCAGGGCGACGGGAGAGTGTCGCGATGGACGAGAGGCTTTGGCCCCAGCTAAGGCCGTTTGCCTGCAAGCCTACGAGTCCCCATAGTAATTCGGGAAGGGGTGGGGGAGCCTGGGAGCAGACCCCGTTAGCGTTTCAGTGTTTTCCTGGGGGGGTTGGAAGAGAAGGTGCTGAGTTCGGAAGGGGGGTTTATACAGGCAGCCTATACCCCCCCTATTTTCGTAAGGGTCTTGTAAGAGCACCTTCCCCCCCATCCCTCCCTTTGTCTTGGGCGCTGTGTGGATTAATTATAAGGGAGGGTAGTATTCTTTATTGCCCTCCCCCTAGTCCCTCTTCTCCGCCCCACCAAGTTTCCTGTTTAAGGCAGCTGGTTGCTGGGGTGCATTGGTGGGATTAGAGCATGGGTCCAAAGAAGGGTCAGGGCCTTTCTAAGGGCAAGCAGCCGGCCAAGGCCCCACAAAAACGGGCCAGGCCTGGTGCCCGGCAGAGGAACAGTTGGACAGTGTTGCGATGAGGCAAGCTATAATGGAGTGGCTGACCACTCTTGAAAGGGAGTGTGGCAAATCCAAGGTGGTGTCGGTGTGGCCCGGTAGGCGCAGTGCCACCGGGCACTTTGGTACACTTACTTTTGAGCGAGAGGTGCTTGCACGACTTTCTGCTTTGCAGGAGGGCATGGCCCCTGGGATGGAGCCCAAACAAGGGCAGGATGCAACAAAAAACACAGATGTGGTGCTGAACGACGATGCAGTGGAACAGGAAGTGGAGGATGCTGGGCAGCAGCAGGTCCAGCCTGTGGCGGTAGCAGTTACGCCGACTGGTGCAGCAGGTAAGAGCTTAACAACACAGCAGCAGTTTACATGGCCTTGGGGTCCATGGGGCCCCGGGGTATGGTCGGAGTCCGTCGGGGCGGGGCCAGGACCTGCAATTTCTGAACAAGGGGGGCACTGGGTTTCATCTGCCCAGCCTGGACCATCCTGGGCGGCAGGGAGTCCAGCTTTAGTGCAGGCACCTGGGCCCATGGTGGGCTGGTGCCATCCACCATCTGTGACGGTGGGGTCAGAGGGTACACAGGGGCCGATGGCATCTACCTCAGCAGCAGGGGTCCTACTTTGGGGTAGACAGATGTCTGAGGCACAATCAATGATATGGCCTGGCATCCCTTGCAATCAATGGGGTTATTCACAGAACCCTTATGGGTCAGTGCCTTTTTTGGCTATCCCGTTTGGTGATTCTGCAATGCCTTTGGGGAACCATTTGACCCCCGCGACAAGAGAGAAGATCTTGGGGGGGGGAATACGTTGATGTGTTTAGTCTTCTCTATAGAGAATTGGAGAAGAAGAGTAAAGAGGAAATGGATGAAAAGGAGAAGGAGAAGTTCAGGCGGAGGAAGGTTGATAGGACCTGGGCCAATTGGCTGCCACGTTTCCTTATATATGCGGGAGTGATCGCTCGGGCGCAGCCAGCAAGAGCTGCACCATTTTTTCAGTATTGCGACATCATTTATAGGGCATACACTGATTTTGCAGAGGCAGCTTGGCTGCAATACGACAAAAGTTTTAGGATGAGAGCAGCAATTAACCCATTGCTGCCGTGGGACCAGATTAATCAACAGCTTTGGTTGCAGTTGATGGCCCCGGCTAAGCCCAATCTGGGTGATAGGGCAGATAGCGGACACTTAGTGCATAGGCAGCCTGGTACATCAGCAGCCCGCCCTACAGCGGGTCAGTCGGTTCAACCCCAGCTGTTATGTTGGGAGTTCACATCTCAAGGAGCATGTTTGTGGAAAGCATGTAAATTTAGGCACGAGTGCCTGTTATGCGGTGGCCCCCATGCATTTTCGGCATGCAGTAAAGCCAAGCAAAAAGGAGGTCAAAAGCGCCAAGCGGGTGGGGCTAATTCGCAGACACCTGGTAAAGGGTCCCAGTCCCATCCATCTGAAAGTTCTTAAGTGCTTCCTGGAAGGCTATCCCAGGGTTGCGGATAGGGATTATTTGTGGGAAGGGTTCAGTGCGGGTTTTAGGATCCTGTTTCAGGGGCATAGGGCACCCTGTAGTGCATCTAACCTTTGTTCTGTTGTGGGGCTCGAGCATGTTGTAAGGGCTAAGATAGATAAAGAATGTAAGGAAGGGCGAGTTATTGGTCCTTTTGATGCCCCTCCGGTTCCATGTTTGAGGGTTTCCCCATTAGGAGTGGTTCCTAAGAATACAGCAGGGGAATATAGGTTGATGCATCACCTTTCATACCCCAGCGGGGGGTCGGTGAATGATGGAATTCCCGATCACCTCTGTTTGGTTCGCTACACTTCTTTTGACCAGGCGGTCAAGGTTGTGTGGGGGTGCAGGCCGGGTGTGGAAATGGCCAAATGCGACATTAAGTCAGCATTTCGCCTGTTGCCAGTCCACCCGGACAATTTCGAGTTGTTGGGGTTCAAGTTTGAGGGAAGGTATTATATGGATAGAGCATTATCGATGGGATGCTCGGTATCCTGTGCTGCCTTCGAGCGGTTCAGTTCCTTTTTGGAATGGCTGTTGAAGGATAGATCGGGGCGGGGTGAGACAGTTCATTATTTAGATGACTACCTGTTTGTGGGTGTGTCTGGGACCGGGCGCTGCGCCAGGCTTTTAGAGCTGTTTATGACACTGGCTGACGAGCTTGGCGTGCCGCTTGGACATGAGAAGATGGAGGGCCCCTCCACTTGGCTTACATTTTTAGGTATCAAATTGGATACCTGCCAGCAGGCTTCGCGGTTGCCAGCGGAGAAGGTGTAACAGCTTAGGAATCGGTTGGCTGCACTGAAGCAAAAGCGTAAAGTGTCCTTGTTAGAATTGCAGCAACTCGTAGAGCATCTTAAATTGGCTGGTAGAGTGGTTGCCCCGGGCAGGGCATTCCTTTGGCGCTTTTGTGATGCCATGGGGTCCCTGCGCCTACTGTATCACAGATTGCGCATAACAGTAAGCATGCACAGTGATTTGGAGGTTTGGAAGAGTTTTTTGGAGACATTTAACGGGGTTTCCTTTTGGCGAGAGGACATGAGGGTCGAGGCTGATCTTTAGGTATCCTCGGATGCTTCAGGTTCTTCTGGTTTCAAGGTTTTGTTTAGGGGTCATTGGTGTGCTGAACAGTGGCCTAAGGGTTGGCTTGTCAGCGGCATCTGTAGGAATTTAATGTTTTTAGAGTTTTTTTCTAATTGTGGTGGCAGTCTGTTTGTGGGGGGAGCAGTTGGCTGACCAAGTTGTGCACTTTTGGTGCGACAACTTGGCAGTGGTGCACGTTATTAACTCCTTGTCTTCCAAATCCAAACCAGTGATGAATCTAGTCCGGTTTTTCACGTTACACTGGCTTCGTTTAAATATTCTGTTTTTAGCGAAACATGTGCCAGGGGTCAATAACGGGGTGGCAGACGCTCTGTCTCGCCGACAGGTGGAGCACTTTCATCTGTTGGCTCCAGAGGCCGATCTTCAGCCAGTTCGGATGCCTCGGGACCTGTGGCAGCTTGGCAATCTGAAGCCAGTAGGGCAATTCTTTTAGCTTTGGCACTGAGTACCCGGAAAGCCTATGAGAGGGCGGCATTACAGTTTAGAGTTTTTAGGATCTCGGCAGGGCTAGGGGATAATTGGCCCATTCCGGTAGCTCACCTGATGCAATTTTGTGTGCAACAAAAAAACAGAGGATTAACGGTTAAATCTATACGAGGTCAGTTGGCTGCTTAACCTTTATTAGTAAGGCACAAGTGTACCCCGCGTCCGTTGATGATTTTAGGGTTAAGAAGATGCTCGAGGGCTGGTCTAGGGAATGCGGGGTGCAGGCGGACCCCAGGCAACCCATTTCACCGTCAATACTTAGTGGGTTGGGCGGTATTTGGCCTGAGGTGTGCAATTCAAGTTATGAGGTGGCACTGTTTCATGCAGCGTCTCTTAGCACGTTTTTTGGTGCCTTAAGGGTGAGTGAACTGGTGAGGTCGTCACGTAGTCTGACAGTGCACTCCGGCACAGCGACGTAACATTTAAGGGCGAGAGTGTGCTGTTGCCAATTTGTAGATCCAAAACTGACCAGAGGCAGAAGGGTGCCACGGTGGAGCTTGGTCCTTGTGCAGAGGCTGGTTTATGCCCGGTGCAAGCGTTACAGCAGTATGTGGCTGTACGGGGAAATGCTCTGGGCCTGTTTTTCTGCCATAAAGGGGGGGGGGCCCTTACAAAGTATCAATTTTGGGCAGTAACATCAAGGGCCCTGGATAGGTTAGGATTAGAAAGATTTAAGTTCAGGACCCATTCCTTCCGAATTGGGGCTGCATCAACTGCAGCGGCAATGGGTTACCCTGGACCGGTTATCCAACGGGTGGGACATTGGCGTTCGGTGGCATACCGCGCCTATGTTCATCCGTTGCTGTTCCCCTGAGGGCGTGAGTTAATGGTTTCATGTTATGTTGATGTTCAGTTGTTAATTGTTGTTTCATTCCAGGTGCTGTGGCTCGGCATGGGAGGCTGCAGATCCTCATTTGCGGGCACAGTATGATTTTCTGGGCTGCTCACTTTGCCAGGAGATCGCCAATTGGCTCCCAGCTGGGGCTGAGCGAGTGGGCTACGGTTGAATGGCTGGGGTGTCGTGGGCTAAGATGGCCTGGGCTCCTGTCTTTGTTGTTTTTGGGAAGGGTCGGTTTCTCACCTCACATTCTTGTCATTCACCTGGGTGGTAATGATCTGGGTTTGATGAAGGGGAAGGCCTGTCCCTACAGGCGGTGGCGGATCTTCGGGTCATCCTGCGGAGATGGCCAGGAGTTTGTCTGATATGGTCCACCATCCTACCATGGAGAATTTGGCAGGCCGCTTGGGATCCTTCAGAGATCAAGCGAGCCCGTATGAAGGCAAATCAGGCCCTGAGGAAGGCCTTGGAAGGGGGTCTAGGTACCTTTCTTCCCCACCCTAGTATTAGGGTGGAGTTGGTTGATTTGTATCAGGCGGATGGTGTTCATCTGTCGGATTCAGGGAACCGGGTCTTTTTGAATGACTTGGTGCCTGTTTGGTGTAGTGGTTAAGTGTGCGGACTCTTATCTGGGAGAACTGGGTTTGATTCCCCACTCCTCCACTTGCACCTGCTGGAATGGCCTTGGGTTAGCCATAGCCCTGGCAGAGGTTGTCCTTGAAAGGGCAGCTGCTGTGAGAGCCCTCTCAGCCCCACCCACCTCACAGGATGTCTGTTGTGGGGGGAGAAGACATAGGAGATTGTAAGCCGCTCTGAGTCTCTGATTCAGGGAGAAGGGCGGGATATAAATCTGCAATTCTTCTTCTTCTTCTTATGGCTGCTCGGGGGGCGCAAATGCCTAAGCAGAGGCTTGGCATTGGCGGTGGCAGAAGGAGCAAGGGATTTATACCTTGCCGGTGAGCACCCAGGCCTTTGCACCTGTTTTGGGCAGTCGATTCGCATGCACGGCAGATGGGCTGTACGGCTCAATGTTGTGTAATGCGGATCATATTCAAGCCTCCCCTTATTAGCCTCCTTCTAGTGATCAGGGCTCAGGTGAAGGGAGGATAATTCGTGGCCTGCCGGCCCGGTGCTAGCCACAGTGCTATGGCTCGTGCTGGGGGTGGCGTGGCTCGCCCATTTATGGACTTGGCGGGGTCGGCGGTAGACCCCAGGGCTTGTCCTATAGTTGTTCTCCTTGCCATGTTGAGTTTTAAGTTAATAAAGTGGCCCATTTCCCATTTAATTATGTGTCAGCTTCTTTATTCCGACTGGGGGTGCAAAAGAGATTTAGCAGCCAATTGGTTCTTCTGCTAGGTACAGAGAGAAGCAAACATTTCCAGTTGGAATAAGGGAAGGGAGACATGTGTGCCAAAAGCCTACCATTTTTTGGTACACAAGACTTCTTTCTTGTATTCCAAATGGGTTTATTTCCCTAATCATAATAACTAACAGAAAAAAAGGGGATAAAAAAGGTAAAGGTAGTCCTCTGTGCAAGCACCAGTCGTTTCCAACTATGGAGTGATGTCCCATCACAATGTTTTCATGGCAGACTTTACCACTCTGTGCCACAGGGCTCCTTAATCAAAATAACTGTATGCTATCGAGTCACAACTGACTTGTGACAACCCCAGAACCTTGGGTTTTTCAGGGGAAAAGATGGGCAAAGGTAGTTTACCATTGCCTTCCTCTGCACAGCAACCCCATGCTTCCTTAGTGACTTAACATCCAAGGACTGACACTGGTTGACCTGCTGAGATTCCAAGCTCTGATGAGAGAGGACTAGTCTTGACTATTAAGCTGATACTTACTTCCCAACAAGTTATTTTACAATGCAACATAACAAGATTTGTGTGTTTGTGTGTGAATTTACTTCCTACACTTTAAAGTTTGGCTTGCTCCCTACATGCTTTAGTACTTAATAGCAACTGGATAAAGTACAATGCATTGGATATTTTTTTTAAAAAAAAAATTGACGTCACATAGCAACACACACAAAAACACCTTTATTAAATTGTTCAACTATGAAGAAGAAAGGTTCCTGTAAAAGTTACCTGTTTCTAGGTGTAGTGAAGACTCCCACAACAATATCCCGATCATTGATTTTGACAATGTCTGTAACAGATTTCAGCACATTAAAATAAAAGGGGATATCTCCATGAACTGAACACATCATTCGAGCCTTCAGGAAGGAAGTCCACTGTTTCCGGAGAACTTTCTTTCCTCCCATGTCATTCTTGCAAACTCGAGCTACTCTGGGTAAAATTACCTTAATAAAAGAAGGAAGATAGAATGAAGAAATGGAAATGTCTATTAGTCACAAAAGAGATTTCTCATTTCCGTTGTTCTGATGAATGTCTTCTAAATGCAGATAAGTTGAATGCAGTCATTTTTTCTCACTCTCATCCAGTTCTCCTGTTTATTGTTTCCCCCATCCCGCTTTTGCCCTACATGGAAGTCCCATGAGCCCCAGCATAGCATTTTGTTGATCATCAGAAAAGATCTCCTTATCCACTTTACACCAACAGAAAAGCAAACTGAATCCAGCCTGACACTTCCTTGCTTCAAAATTTTTGGAGCTCTGTATTTGCTGTATTTCTAGCTGAACAGAAAAGGGGAAAACCAATATTTTGCCACCAGCACAAGTCAATATATATGCAGGTATCATACCGTCACATTTCAACCAGCCTTTGGCATGAGCAGCTATATCGTCTACAAATGTCCTTATTATTACAGCATGCCTGACTTTCTGTGGTCCGTAAGAAAGTTTTGCCTATTACCTTGCCATCGTTCTTGAGTTCCAGTGATACTTCATAAAAGAACACATAAATATAGTTCCCATATTCCACGGCATGAATGAAGTGAGAATCTGCAAATATGACAGATGGTTTGGATCATGCATATTCAAATATGAAGATTTAGTCATTTAGAAAATGAGTATTTTTACTTTTGTTTGGACCTGCTCAAGGTGGCTCACAGCAACAGAAACAGCAAAAAAACACACAGTGAAAAAGCAACGGAAATCAATTGGTATTAAATATTGAAAATGCATGGATTATTGATATAAATATTGATATAATGCAATATCAATAAAACCATCCAAGTAGATTTAAAAAATGCAAAAGATAGCCAGTAAAAGCAACAGTCAAACTGACCTAGGGAAACAAAGCTGAGCAAAATGTAATGAATGTTTTATTTTAATTTTAATATCTATCTATACCTAAATATATTCATTTCTGTTTTAGTAGCACAGACACATCTGAAAAATCAAGGGATGGGGGTGGGAGTGCCAGTCATTTGTATCCTAATATAGTTATTACTTAAAATATTTATCACCCACCTTTCCTTGAAGGTCAAGGCACCCTAAACTTTTACCAGTCTTTGACTGATTCAGTTTAACTGTTCAGGGCACTTCACCACCATATTTAACCTTCTGGTTTGTTTCCCACTCCTTTGAAGTGGCAGGAAGGGAAACAAGGATTAAGTGCTCTAGACCTCATAACACCTTGAAATTGCCACTGTCACCTGTGCTATAAAATGGACTAATATCTGCCATCTCTATGAGATATCATGATGTGAGACAGCCAGGCTGGGCAATATGTGATGATGGAAAGGTTTTCTGAGTGCTGTTGAGTTGTCTGTTAATAAAATGTTTTTAACTGCATTTTATTGTTTTATCATATGTTGTACTCCACCCTGAGACCTATGGGAAATGGTCAGAATAGAAATATACTAAAATAAATAAATACATAAATAAATACCTAAAATGATCAAGAGAAGGGCCAACAGTACCACCACTATGGCAGAAATTGTCTACACACTTTTAGTGCCCAGCCTCATGTTACAGCCAGAATATTTACTGGAGTGGGTTGCAGGGACCATATCACTCCAGTCTTGGGCATCTACACTGACTCCCATTTTAATTATGAGACCAATTCAAGGTGCTGGTACAGCCTTTTAATGCCCTACATGGCTTTAGGCCGACATACTTTAAGGACTGATTTCTTCCATCTGAATCTACTCATCTATTCTGGTTATCTTTAGAGGCCCTGCTTCAGGTGCCCCCATCTGTGGCTAGGGGGGTGGGATTTGAGGAGGGAAAAGCCTTCTCATCTATGGCACTGAAACTTCAAAACTTTCTCCTCAGAAAGATTCATCTGTCTTCTTCTGTCATTGTTTTCTGACAGCAAGTGAAGACCCTTTGTTTGTTAGTTTTTATACCTCCAGTAAACTCTTATTGGACTTTCTCCCTGGATTGTGTTGTGTTTGTGTTCCTATATGTTTTTATTGTAATGTTGAGTATTTTACATATACATTTAAAAAACGGTTTAACTGTTTTAAAAGTCTGAATGCCTTGATGTTCACTGTATTGGGGATCCTGTTTGGATGAAAAGGCAGCAAAAAAGGTTTTTAAAATAAATAAACTAAACATTTCCCATAGTAAATAATTAGAATATCAATGTACATCTTGAATGGAATGATTGTAAAATGTATGGAAATGATTTTATTGTATATCTTGTTTTAAAATGTTATGTTGTCTTAACTGTTGTAAGCCGCCCTGAGCCTGTTAGGGGAGGGCGAGATATAAATTTAATATGAATGAATGAAATGAAATGAAATGAAATATCCAGTTTTAAAAATAGGTATATCCTATATTGGTATCTCTTTCTTGAGGTTTATATATTCATAGAGATTCAAAGTTCTAATCACATTGACTGCCTTTCACCTCTCCTTCCTAGTTCATTTACCATAAAGCCAGTCGAAATCAATACTAGCTGTTCGCAGTTCTGGAAGGTCTCCAAGAGTCCGCTGAAAAACAGGATCTGTTGATAGGAAGTTGGTCACAGTGCCAGAATACAGATTTCCATCTTTGGGGTTGGAAACGAAAAAGAAGGGAGATGGAAAGCGGGGGGGAGAGTACAATCAGATTTCTACATCAGTCATTGGAACAGGATATTAAAAACAACACTGAGTAACTCTTGGCTTGAAAATGTCACAGATATCATGCAATGAAGTGGGTTGTATCCCATCATTTTGCCTTGCTAAAGCTGCAATATTAAGAGCATTTACCAGTTTTCAAAAGTTTTTATTAGTTTCAAAAACAGTTAGAAAAATGGGGAACAGAAAAGAAAAAGGGATAAAAGCACAATACATTCTGGTCTTGTTTTAGTAAAATACCTTCCAAAATCCTAGAATAGTTCTACCATATTTTCTTAACATATGTTATCTCTTATTATTATTTTAATCTAAACATTTTAAAATTATATAGTATAAATCTTTAGTTATATTATAATAATCTATTTTATTCAAACTACAGTTGAAAATTTAATTCAAAGTAAATGTTATAGTGTAAGCACAGGAAAAAAAGAAAAAGAAATCAGATCACATCAAAGAATCTTAAAAGTCTTGAGTGTCCAACCAAACATAGAATTTCATCCAACTCTTCCTCGCTTATTCTTTAGGTTTTCCAGCCATTAATTGAGATAAAAAGTCAGTCTCCAAAACTTTTACCACCAGATCCATTTTGGAAGGAACTTCCTGAGATTTCCATCTCTGTGCCAAAAGAATTCTAGCTGCAGTGTTAAAATGTGCCAACATGTGTCTCATTTCTTTAGAATAGTCCTCTGGAAATATGTTCAATAAAAAAAGTTCAGGTTTAAAATATATCTGAATTTTCATAATCTTCTGTAACATTTCATGTACCATTTTCCAATAGTCTTTCACCCTCTCACACGTCCACCACATATGATAAAAAGTACCAGTTTGTTTGTTGCACTTCCAACATTTATTTGACATGTTATAGTAGATCTTACTCAGTTTCTGTGGAGTCAAGTACCATCTATAGAACATTTTATAAAGGTTTTCTTTAAAGGTCACTGACCTGGTTAGTTTAACATTGAATTTCCACAATCTTTCCCACTGTTCTATTGTAATGTTATAGCCAAAATTTTTCGCCTACTGGACCATACAGTCCTTTACAACTTCATCTTGTGTTTTCATTTGAAGTAAATATGCATATAGTTTGGAAATTAACTTTTCCTGTGGTCCCAAAAGAATTTTATCAAATAGATATTGTTCACTGGTGAAGCCTATCACCTTGTCCTTAGCATATCTGGATTCAACTTGCATTCTCATCCACCAGTTCATTTTGATGTCCATATTTTCTAGTTCTTCTTTGGTTTTCAGTTGATTGTCTTTTCTCAACAAATCCTCATATCTGTAATTCTGGTTTACTTTTAAAAGATTTGGGTGAGTAAACGCTTCTACTGGTGAAACCCATCTAGGGACTTTTGAGTAGATTTTTGGCTTTAACCATGACCATGTATGATATAAAGGTTTTTGAAACCAATGATTCTTAAAATAAGAGTGGCCTTCAAGTCTTTGATACCACACGTAAGCATGCCATCCCATATTCAAACCATGACCTTCTAACAGCAATTGTCCCTTATCTTTCAACAACATCCAATCTCTTATCCACTTGATTTATTACTATCTTTCTTATCTTTTTTGGACTGTTGTCTTGTACAATACCTCCGTGGTTGGTTTGGGTCTTCATCAGCAGATCCTTCTTCTTCTTGATCTTCCTCATCATCTTTTTCTTTACCTTCTTTGCTCTTTATACTTTCCAAAAAATTCTGTGCTTTGAAAGTGGAATTACTCTTGTATCTGTTCTCCTGGTACGTAAAAAGAAGTCCTTCTGGCATTAGCCACATATAAGGTATCTCTCTTCTTTTCAGAAAATCTGTTAGTACTTGATAATCTCTCCTTTTTTGTCTCACTGGCCAAGGAACCTCTCTTAAAATTTTCACCGTGTTTCCAGCTATCACCATGGGTCTGTCTCTTACTTGTTTCAAGATGTCATCTTTAATCTTTTTTCTTGCTAGCCTCAGATGTATTTCACTAGGTAATTTGTTTCATCTTGTATAACTTGATGGGACCCTTCTAACTTGATCAAACTCCTCCTTCATTCTCTGTGGAGTCACCTGTAGAATTTCAGCCAAGGCTTCACTTAACATTTTCTGTAAATCTTCATTTTTCTCTTCTGGTATGTTTTGAAACCTCAATATGTAGGCTGCTTTATCTACTTCCATCTGCAGAAGTCTAGAGTCTTGTAAAGTCTGTTCTTTTCCCAGATGTTCCACTTTGTGGATATTCTCTGACACCTGACCCTCTAGTGCTTTTAAAGCTTTATTAGTCTCCACTGTCTGTCTACTATTCTACTTGAGTTCTTGTTTAATCTCTGTCATCTGTTCATCTATGTTGTCTATTTTACTTGCCATCCGTGTTATAGTAGCCATTAAAGTGGTTTGCCATTCTTTCGTGCCTCCATGTGTAGGTGTAACTTTCCCTGGGCCTGATTGACCACCAGGTGAATAAGATGGTTTCCCTTCTTTAATGTCTTTTTTTGGGGGGAGGCTCCTTAGGAATAGCTCCTGCTTTACACTCCATAATTTCAATGTAAGCACACTCAGAAATTAAAAAAACCCAACCTCTTCAAGCTTTATTTTAAATTTCTCTGTTTTGTTTTAAAGAAGAAATAATCTTCTCCCAAGAGTTCTCTTATTGCCAAACAGTTCTTTAAAAAAAGAAACAGACTTCTAGCTTCTCATAACAGTTTATGATAGTCAAAACAGCACCAAGGATGTTGACAAACACAACGTTCACCAAAGTAGAAGTTTAGTAGACAAAACAGTAGACTACAATTCACTGTCCAGCATTTTCCATCAGCATTATTTCAAAGGGAAGCCAACTCTCCACCTCGACTCTCCAATATCTTCTATGCAACACAATAGATCAGTAGCTTTATAATCCAGGGCTGAACACCATATTTGTAATCCCAAAAATGAGGACCCAAATTGAATGCAAAACCATCAAAACTGATGTACCACCGACAAACAAGAAGAAAGAAACAAAAGAGAAAAAAGTAATCCACAGGAGGGAAAAAAAAACAGGTAAAAATTAATCCACAAATAAACCAGGAGCAGAGAGGAACAAACTAGAAAATCAGAGCAACTCTAAAAGTTATATCCAGAGCAAAAGAAAAAAAAATTACTTCTTTAACATCCACAGAGAAAGAAAAGTAAAAATAAAAGTAAAAGTAAAAAATCTTCTTATAGTCAAAAAGACCTAAAGTATAATGATAAGTCGCCACCAACTTTCCAGTGCAGTTTAAACACTTCAAGGCTTCAGCTACCAAACCTCTTCACATCCCTATACACTTGTCAATAAAAGTCTTTCAGCCAAAGCTTCTTCCTCCTTTCAATAAATGTAGTAAATCAATTTAAGTTCAGGCATCAAGCCCCATAAAGAGTTCAGATTAGTGTAGTCTCCAGCAGGTAATTTCAATGTTCAGAATAGGCAGAAACTTTTTGAAGCCTTGGAAGAGAAAAGGGGAGAGTTCCCTCCCCCCTTTTTCAAACTTTTGCCTCACTTAAAGTTTGTTCCTGCTTCTTTATCACAAATCCTGCTTCTTTATCACAAATCCAAAGGAATATAAGAGATAAGACTTACAGCAGTAGAAGAATCCATGTCTTCTTAAAGTTGATTGTAGATCCAGAATGCAGAGTGTTGAAAAAAAGAAAGGAGGTGAAACCGGTGGCTGACTTTTGGCCATTTAAAAATGGTGATTGGGACGCTGAGACTCGGGAAGAGCGGGATCAGGAAGCAGCCACCTCCGCTGGCTTTCCTGCTCTACCGCTCTGATTCCCCTGCCTTCCGAGACCCTCCCTGGGTCTCAGAATCGGGTCTGCCTTCGGAGGCAATCCCTCAATGGGCCAATTTGAAGGCGGCTCAGGTCGCGACCGTCTGAGCCACTTTCAATGGCAAGCCACCGAAACTGGAAGTCCCAATATTAAGAGCATTTAGCTGTGTGGGCTACTACTGCTGTGTGTCTTATCTGATGTCTACAATGATTGTTTTTTGTTACTGATTATATAGTTTAATTTCATTAATATTTCTAAGTGACTAAGGCAAGATACAAGATGTTTGTTCAATATGGCCCTTTTAAAATATCAACCTGCAAATCATGTGCATACTGCACAGCCTCAGCTAGAAGTAAAAACAAAATGGAGATGAAGCAAACAAAATGGGCACTGGCCAGACTAGCCTGGAAAAAGCTATTTTGGGAAGGTCAGTTAGGGTACTGACTTGCTAACAGAACTCTCTCCACCCTCAATAGAGCTACAAATAGCTCATTAGTGGGTTTCTCAAGAAAAAAATTCCCTTCCCTGGTTGCACCTGGTCACACTCCCATGCCTTCTTATCCTAATACGCTAATCATATAGTGTGATAGACTCTCCCATCCTGTATTCAGGGGTCATCAGAATACACTTGCACTGTTCATTTACATTCAGCAATTTCATCAGAAAAACATTTAACATTTTCAGTCTACACCTGACAATCTTATCAAACACCATTAGTCATAGTTATGCAAACCATCACAAGTTTCTCTCAGTCTTTGCCCATCCACGGGAAAGCCATCAAGCCTCCTGTAACATGTTGTTTTGCCCCTAAAAAGCCAACTGTGGTATAGTTCTAGGGGGCGCACAAGTAAACTGCCTCAGGGCAAAATTGTGCTTTAACTGGACAAACTCTGTGAGAGAATGGCTGACCATGCTTACCCTGAGATCTTCATGAGAGTGCGGAGTTTAAAACCCACATCTCTCAGATCCTAGGCCAACACACCTTTTTCTGTCTCATGCCTTTTTCTGTAACAGTCCCACTGTTATGGATGACCTTTCTGTGGAGGTTCGTATGATCTCATTGCTGCTGGCCTTCATGCTAGTCTTGAGCGTTGTGTTGTTGTTATTCAAAAAATGGTTTCATAAGGAAATCATTTATATTTGGTCTTTATATACATGCACTATTATTTGTGTGAGCTGGATCCATCCAGCTTTTTAGTAGGTGAAAAACAAGAAGACAGCTGAGAAGTGATATGATCACCATCTTCAAATACTTGAAAAGCTATCATATTGAAGATGGTGTAGAATTGTTTTCTGTGGCTCCAGAAGGTAGCACCAGAACCAATGGGTTGAAATTAAATCAGATGAGTTTCCAGCTTAGCATTAGGAAGAACTTCCTGGCTGAGCAGTTCCTCAGTAGAATAGGCATCCTTGGGAGGTGATGGGCTTTCCTTCCTTGGAGGTTTTTAAACAGAGGCTAGATAGACATCAGACAGCAATGTGGATCCTGTGAATTTAGGGGGAAGGATTTGTGAATTTCCTGTTTTGTACAGGGGGTTGGACTAGATGACCCTGGATGTACCTTCCAACTCTATTATTCTATGTTCTCATTTAGTATGTTGTTAGGCACTGCTCTAAGAAAGAAAGATGAGATATAAAGTTCTTAAAATGAAAATAATTTACAAGTGTGTGTGTTTCTCTCCCTCGTTACCTGAAAACAATGCTATATTGTGATCCTTTCCATTAAATGGGCACCTGCCCCGTCCACTGAATGCATCTCCTAAGGAGTCAAAATTCTCCACCTAACAACAATAAGAATGGAAACTCTTTAGAAATAAATAGAAAGCTTTGGCATCATGCAATTACTTTGGTTCACTCCAAAAGCAGTAAGACTCTCTTCTTGCCTTATTTAAGATCAGAGTAAAAACTGTTATGATTTCTCACTAATGTTGCTCTGCCCCCAGGCTTCTGTTTTCCTCCAGCGGAAATGATCGATTTCTGACCAGTTGCTCTGCAGGCGCACCATTTCTTAATCCTCAAGATACAGCATCACAAAGCCGCAAAGGGAACTGGAGGGAGCCCCCATATCAAAATATGCCCACAGGGCAACTGGTGGGAAATTTATCAGTTTCTTAATCCTTAAAAGACAGCACTGTGGAACCACAAGGGGAACTGGAGGGAGCCCCATGGCAAAATGCACCCATGGAGCAACTGGTGCAAAATCAGTCACTTGAGCTGGGGAAAACAGAAGCCTGGGGGCAAAGCAATGTTAGTGAGAAATCGGTCTGTGTTATTAAATTGCCTCTGGCAAAAAGGTATGCAGTAAAAGGCTCTTTGGTATAATTCTTTTTCATATCATCTTCTTCATACAAGAGCCCAACTATTATTTAACCTCTATACAACCAAGAATAGCGCAAGGTTAATGAACTTATACTATATTTCAATGTGTGTGCATTTGCAGGTTTTCTCAATAAAAAACTATTTCCTATGGCTACTGAAAGACATAACATGGTCAGTATTGCCTACTCTGACTGACAGCAGCTCTCCAGAGTCTAAGGTCTTTCACACTCCCCAAATACCTGATCCTTTTTCATCTGAGATACTAGGGATTGACCTGAGACCTTGTGCATGCAACACACCTACACAGGCATGGCTTTTTCCTGAATTAGACATAGACTAGGGTCCTAAGCCTTGCTTTTGCTGGCATATCTGTTCATCTCTTGCACAGGCTGTCATATGCTCTGCAGCACTTTCCTCTGGTACTAGCTGCTTTCTGGCTCATTGAAAAATGCTGATATTGGGCAATGGGAGCACCTACTGCTTGAGGAAGTGCTATGCAGCAGAGGACCATCCCTGCTACCCTGATTTCTAAGAAAGATATGTGATCATCTTGCATTGGTTGGATCTGGTGTTATATACAATAACTGTATTTGCTTGGCTTCTGTGATAGATAGGCAGGTTTATGCAGGCTTAGAGGCAGTCCATGTGAGTGACAGCTAATGGAACTGCAAATGAGTGATAACTAACAGAACTCACTCTGATTGGGGGATCTTCTACCAACAGTCAAGAGGTGACAGTTAGGCAGTTGGTTGAAGCAGTTGGGGAGCTGAAGCAATAGCTATATCTAAAATAATGAATAATATCTAAAAAATGAAAAATAACACTAACTAGTCTGATTCACTAGGAATGTTATGCTGCATTCTTATGTCCATACCTCCTGATACTTGCACATTGGATAAAAGGCATTTGTCCCACAGATTAGTAATTCATTATCACTTTTTTTCACAAGAACCTTAAAAACATTCTGGCATTCCTCCTGCATAAAAATGAGAAACATATTTCAGCAAATGAACTGATTTTTTAACATTGGAGTAAGTTTCATTGCTAGGGTTAGGATAAAATTTGCAATAGCAAATAATCTTTAGCCTTTACATCAGCAGTTTTATCTAAAAAACTGACAGAAGTAGGCTTCCAAGTCTCCTACAATAGTGAGAGACCTCCCAGTGGTAATCATCCATTGCCACCCACAACATGGGAGAAATGTAGATTAAGCCATAGAGTTTGTCCCCCCAGTCTGAATGAAGAGGCTGACACAGTATGTTTGATAAAAACCTTTATTGAAACATAACTTGAACGAATAAGGATGGCAAGAGGTATAGGCCTACAAGAACAAGCCCTGGGGTCAAAACATAGGACCCCGCCTTGTCCTAGAAGGGCGAGCCACCCTGCCCCCAGCACGAGCCCAATATCATCTGACTGGTGCTGAGTGGCCAGGCCCAAACTCCACCTCCACCTCTGTTGGCATCAATCACTCAGGAAAGATCTGCCCCGGTGAGACTTTGTCGTGATCTGCACTCCCAGCATCGAGCCGTAAAGCCCATCTGCTGTTCATACAGACCACCTGCACCCACTGGTGCAGAGCCATAGGTGCTCCCCTGAAAAGACTGTAGCCAATACCTCATCCTGCCAAGCGACCAAATCTACCAAACTTCTCCCCAAACTCCCTACACTATCAAGCAGTACAAGGTAGGCAAAAAAACAAATTCACACAGGCCAATTCTGTGAAAATGAAAAAAATTCCTACCTGGCCCCTAATAAGGCGACCGGTAAAAACCTGTATTGCTTAGGGCGGGTGGGTGGGCCGAGAGCCACAAAAGAACTGCGCCACACGAGCGGGGGCCAGGGCTTTATAGCCCCGACACCACGCCCCATCCTTTAACTCCCAGATGGCCGGGAAGCTGGAGTCAGCCTCTTTCTTTCTGGGAGGGCAAAACGCATTGTCAGTGCGGCTGGGAAGGGGCCGATTTGCCCCCCAGTTGGAATGAAGAGGCAGACATAGTATGTTGGATAAAAACACAGGCCGCTTTATTGAAAAATAACTTGAACAAATAAGGGTGGCAAGAGGTATAGGCCTACAAGAACAAGCCCTGGGGTCAAAACACAGGACCCCACCTTGTCCTAGAAGGGCAAGCCACCCTGCCCCCAGCACGAGCCCAATATCATCTGACTGGTGCTGAGTGGCCAGGCCCAAACTCCACCTCCACCTCTGTCAGCATCAATCACTCAGGAAAGATCCACCCCGGTGAGGCTTTGCCGTGATCTGCACTCCCAGCATCGAGCCGTAAAGCCCATCTACCGTTCATACAGACCACATGCTCCCACTGGTGCAGAGCCATAGGTGCTCCCCTGAAAAGACTGTAGCCAATACCTCATCCTGCCACTGCCACTGCCACTGCCAATGCCAAGCCTCTGCTTAGGCATTAGCGCCCACCGGACGGCCCAGAGCCGACCGCAACCCCTGCCTTAGCTCGTTCAAAAAGGCCCGGGTACCCAGTTCAGATAACTGAAACCCATCCGACCTATGCAGGTCAGCATTCTCAACCCGTATGTCCAGGTGGGGAAGAAATATGTCCAACTCCTCCCCCCCCCCCTTTCCATGGCTTTTTGCAAGGCCCGGTTGGCCTTAAGTCTGGCACATTCAATCCTCCCGGGATACAGGGCAGACTGCCAGACCCTATTGGCAAAAATGCCACCAAAACCAAGTGACTCCAGGCTATCTTTGCATAATGGCCCGCAGATCCTCCTGTGCCTGCAAAGAAAAAAGGGGGGGGGCTTCCCCCTCATACAACCCAGGTCTTTACCCCCCAGATGGATGACCAGGATGTGTGGAGAAAGCACACTCCTCCCATGGAACAACAGAGGCATGATCCCTGGCCAGCGTAGGCCACGGCGACCCAGCCCCTCAACCGTCGCCCTCTCGCTGAGACCCAACTGGATGCCCACTGGCGATCTCCTGGCCCAGTGGGCCACAAAACCATGCTGTGCCCGCATATAAGAATTCGCCAGTTCTCTCTACAAGCCGCAGCACCTGAAAAACAGGAAAACAGTCAAACCAGAAAATCATGCCTGTGGGCTGCCCATTGCTCATGTGCCCCCAACACACTCACTGAAAGGCCAACGTGCAAACATAAAGTATAGGCTGCTGACCGTTACCGTCTAATTCAACATATGGCTGGGGGGGGGGGGTGTAACCCCTTGATGCCACCATAGATGCGGCTCTAATTCAAAATGAATGTGTTCCAAATTTACACACACACCCCGATACCAGCTCTGCCAGTGCCTTACCTAACACTGCCCAAAATTGATATTTTGTAAGGGGGGGGGGCATTGCCGTAATGACACAGCAGGCCAACACCCTCACCCCTGAGCGGTAAATACTGCTCCAAGGCCTTGACTGAGCGCAGCTCCGCCACTACACATTAACTTGTCATAATGGCAAAGCCCCTCTGCTGCTGGTCCGTTTTTGACCTTTGTACAGTCAGCCTAACCTGTCTCCCCACAAATTTAACATCCCTGGCATACAACGCCAGGTCAAAACTGTCTGTCTTTGACTGCACTACCTACTCGCTGATCTGAAGTGCACCGAAAAAAGGCAACCAAAGAGGCCGCGTGAAAAAGAGCGGCCACAAAGGAAGATAAGCATACCTCGGGCCGGATCCTATGATCCCTTGAGCACTGAGGGGGGGGGGGTATTGGCTGATCGGCCACCGCCCTCAGCCCCCGTTCTCCTGCCCTGCCCTCCAACATCTTCCTACCTCTAAAATCGCCGGGGCCCTCTGAAAGGCCCTACACTTTACTAATAAAAACCAGTGCGGCCAATTGGCTTTTAACTGACTTAATACCTAACCCTCTGTCCTTCTGATAGATGCAAAATTGGATAATGTCTACCACTGAGGCCAGCCAGGTGTCCATGAGCCCTGCAGCCCTCCTCAAAACCCGGAACTGCAACTCCCACCCTTTAATATGCTTTTCAGTACTTGATGCCCATGCTAGTCAGAATTGCCATACCAGCTTCTGCCTCCCAAGCTGCCAAAGTTCCGGTGGCATTCGCACTGGCTGCAGGTCCGCTTCAAGAGCAAGCTGGCCAAAATGCTCGCTCTGCTGATGAGATAAAGTGTCCACCACCCCATTGCTCGCCCCCAGAACATGCCTTGCCAAAAACAAATGGAGGCATCACAAAATAAATGACTGCACGAAGTTCATCACCACCAGTGACCTGTATGACAAGGAGTTGATAACATGTACCATGGGCATGCTATAATACCAGAAATGGACTGTATGGATGGCTGGCTGCTCACCCAAAAGCCAAATGGCTCCTAAAATAGGAAAGACTCCAAAAGGTAAGATCACAGCACAACCCACTGTCAAACCACGCTGAGCGATTGCTCCGCGCACGATGTCCCTAAAAAATATACTCTGCCGCATCCGAGATATCTGGAGCTCAGCTTCCAGTCCTTCCTCCAAGAGGAAATTCCATTGAAGGATCCAAAAATTCCACCCATACCGCTAGATCCATCCGCATGCCTGCGGTCATTCGTACTCTAGGCAAGGGAACCGCAGGAGCCCCATGGCATAACACAGGCCCTGCAAGAAGGCCCTCGCAGGAGCCACAATGTTGCACACACTCTGTCTTTTCGGGGTCCATGAAACCATAAGCTCCAGCGCCAGGTCCTCAAATGACCGCAGCCACTTGGCACATTGCCCTAAACCGGCAGGGCTCACGAAAGGTAGGCATCCAGGTAGTGAACAATAACTCCCAACCCAGACTTGATCCAAAGTGCCCATTCCATAAAGGAACTAACCGCTCCCAAGCAGCATTGGATACTGAGCATCTCCTGGATGGGGCCCTATACATGTAATACTTCCTTCAAAGGCAAGACCCGGAAGATCGAAATCCTCTGGGTGCACGGGCAAAAGGCGAAACATTGACTTAATGTCACATCTTGCCATTGCAGCTCACGCACCACAACCCAGAACCGCTTTGACCGATTGTTCAAACGAGGTGTACCCGACCAAACAGAGAACCTCTGGAATGGAATCATTCACTGCTCCGCCCCTGGAGTAAGACAAATGGCGCCAAGGGGGATAAACCCAAGGGGGATACCTGTAAAGTGGGTACTGGCAGAGGACCCTGTCCTCCACACCCTTCTTAGTTATTTTTGCCTGAACCACGTGCTCAGTCCCCACTACCGAACAAAGGTTAGGAGACATACAAGGGACCAAAGTCCCTGCTACAGGATCCTAAACCATGGGTTAAACCATCCATCAAATAGACCCTATACACCATCAGGGGGTAATTGCACAACAACCGCCCAAGTACCCTCAGTCACATTAGACTGAGTCCCCCCCCTTTTTTGGCAGCCACAGGTTACTTCCCCCCCAAGGTGTCCTGACCCAGCCTTTGCTTTGGATTTACTGCAAGCTGAGGAGGCATGTGACACCCCACATAGCGGGCACTCATATGTAAATTTTCATGCCTTCCAGGAACCCACGCCCTTAAACATAAATTCCCACATAGCAGCCGGAGCTGACCCAACTGGCCAACTGCACTGCAGGCACCCACGCTAATCTGTTGTTTATGCCCTAGGTGCCCGCTATCGGCCCTGTCACCTGAATTGGGCTTTGCCGGGGACATCAACTGCAGCCAAAGCTGATGCTTAATCGGGTCGCAAGGGAGCCCTGAGTTGACCGCAGCCCTGATCCTAAAGGCCTCATCGTATTGCAACCACATCACACCAGCGAAGTCCATATATACACAGTGCGCTATGTCGCAACATCGAACAGAGCTGCGGCCCATAAAGGCTGTACCCTAGCTACTACCCCAACATGGATCAGGAAACCTGGCAGCCAATTGGACCAGGTCCTATCCACCGATCCCTGTTTCAGCTTCTCATTCTCCTTGTCATCTAGGTCCGCCTTTGTCCTTCTTTCCACCTCTCCAAAGAGGGTCGGAACACATCACGTATTTACCCCACAAAATCTTATCCCAGGTCACCACTGCAAAGTGGTTCCCCAAGGGCAACGCCGTATCGCCATATGAGAAGACATGGAAGGGGACGGCCCCAAAAGGACTCAGAAGGTAAATCCATGCACCCTACTGATACCTGGCCACTTCCCTGCTATAACCACTAGTGTTGCCCCCACAATGACAGCTCGCCTGGCTCTGCTTGAGAAGCAGAGGTGCCTTGCGAAGACGCCTTAGCAACTGTCGGTGGAGGGTACTGCGTGGCGCACCAAACAAAACTCTGGCCTTGAGGGGATGCATAAGCACACCTCAGGCCCAGGAAGGTCCCCCGCTATCACCGTTTTAGCCGCATATCCACGTCCCCGGCTCCGCCCTGCAACGCAGGAAGACGAGCCAGAACCTCCCTCTCAAAAGTTAGCTGGGACAACCGGACTGTCGACCTGCAGTGCCCTTCCCATGTGGGAGCACCTGCTGCGCCTTTCTGCTGCTCCTAAGCATCCCTCTAGGCCCTAACGGCCTGCCGGAGCTGGGCTTCCGTGCCCAAGTCACCCGGGGAACTGGGTTGCTGGGCCTGCCTCTTGACAGGCTGGTTTCCCTCTGAACAATGCTTGCACCCAGTGGCACCTTTAAGACCAACAAGGTTTTATGTTCAAGGTATAAAGTTGTGTGTGTACACACAATACTACCAATATGAGGAAATGGAAATTATCAGTCCTCCTTACATATAGGTAAAGGAGAAGCAGTAAATTAGCATATGACCATATGAAGCTGTCTTATACTGAAACAGACCCTGGGTCCATCCAAGTCAGTACTGACCACACAGACCGGCAGCAGCCTCCCCAGGGTCTCAAGCTGAGGCCCTCCATGTCTATTAGCCTCAACCCTTTACATCTGGAAATGTTGGGGATTGAACCTGGGCCTTCTGCTTACCAATCAGATGCCCTACCACTGAGCCACCTCCCCTTTCCGAAACCGCAAGCGGAGGGGGGGGGCGCCTACTCAAAACTCAAAATGATTACCAAAACAAAGGCACCCGCACTCCTCAGACGACCCCTCTAGCTCAGCCACCAGCGGGGGAAAGGTGGTGCAGGGGGCCCTCAGGCCTCACCAAGTGCCCTACACTGCCTGACTCAGGCTGTTATCAGCCCCGTGATCAATCTCCACGTCCCTACGCCACTCCGAAACCGACCACATGCTTGCCGCCCTGTAGCCATCGCAAAGCAAATGCTCCAAGCTGCTCCTTACAGCCCCGATCAGCTGCAGAGCTGTCAAGGCTCGTGCCGCGCTTACTCCCTGCCTCACGCTCTCAAGCCTCGGCCTGACGCACGCACTGACGACGTGGCTCTCCCTGCCAAGAGCCACAAAAGAACTGCGCCACACGAGCGGGGGCCAGGGCTTTATAGCCTCGACACCACGCCCCATCCTTTAACTCCCGGATGGCCGAGAAGCCGGAGTCAGCCTCCCTCCTTCTGGGAGGGGAAAGCGTGGCCCCCAGCCTATAACTGGCGTTGCCAGTGCGGCTGGGAAGGGGCCGATTTCTGGTGAATTCTAGAGTGTCACACTGATGCAATGACATAACTTTCAGGTTCATCCTGAAAGTGACATCACAAAGTTGCTGCAATGTTGTCTCTGCCCCTTTCCTATCCATCGCAGTATCCTGCCAAATGCCACTGGCTGGCAACCCTATATAGAAGGCAGGCAATGGTCTTTCTTCTTGCTGTATTAAAATCACCTGCCTTATAGGAACTGAGGAAACTGTAGTTGCATTGGTGTCCTTTGTTGGTTGATGTGGCTCAACACCAACCTGCCTACAGTTTCAGATGCCTCAAGGTGCTCGACAGGTATTCTTACATACCTACTGGTAGCCTGTGCTTTTTCTTAGTAGAGCGTAACAGTGAAAATCCCCAATCCTATTTAGTGTTACCTTCTTGTTACAAAGTGAAGTAGGTCACTTCCTTCTGGCCTTTCTGAAGTAAATCCGAAAAAAAAATTGTGGGGCCTTGCAACACAACTAGCTAGTTTCATGTTATAAAGGGTCAGTAGGTAGAGCAGCAACTGCAAGAAGCAATGGTTTCTAAAGCTAACTTATGTAATCACTTCTCTTACTTCTGGTTATTGGCAGGGCTTAATGAGACTCCTCCTCCATTTCAAATATGTACACAAACAGCTATAGCTCTCAGTTTATCCCGAGGGGAACAGCACACCAGCATTTTTTTCTGTTTCTAACAAACATAGCATTGAATGTGGCCAATACAACCTACTGAGTCCCAGGTGCTTCTAAACATTCATAATGTTGACATGCCCAATGTCACATTTTGTCACATTGTACTCCATTATGACTCAAAACTGCTTCTGGAGGAGTCTCCCTTGTGCATTTTACTTAAGTGAGGCAGAGCTTATCAGCTTTTTTTCTAAGAAAAGAGGGAAGAGAGATCAATTTGACCACTGAAAAAGGCATACATAGGGGTCTTGGACTGTGCATGGACAATAGCTTCACAGGATAGAAACTACAATTAGGAGTGGAATTGAGAGATCTCAGAAGAGGGTTTAGTCCTGATTAGTACTTGGATAGGGGACCACTTAGAAAGTCCAGGGTTGCTACAAAGAGGCAGGAAATGGCAAACCACCTCTGCTCATCTCTTGCCTTGAAAATTCTACATGGTCACTTAAGTCAACTGCTGCTTGATAGCATTATCCTCCATCAATTGGAAAAACTGGTGGGATTCAATCCAATGCTTCATCCTTTGGGCTTATGAAGGGGCAGTTACTATTGAAGTAGGAAACATATAGTCCATTCCAAATCAAAGAGATAATTCTGAAGTAGCAGTCACTAAATTAAACAGGAGGGAAAAGCTGCAAGAGAAATTAAAACTGATTACCTCAGTTTTCCCAAATGATAAACATTTTTCTTTTTGTTCTTGATCAGGATTCCACATCAGCCTCTACAAGAATAGAGTGGCGAGGAGGGAGAAATCAATACATTACAACAAATAAAGGTATTGGGTTGGATTCAACCAGCTTTCCTGCCAGGTTCCCTTTGACCACCCCATAAAGCTATGTTGATTATCTGAGAAAGCATGGAGAAAGGTCATGTGGGACAGGGGCTGTAGAAAAGCTGAGAATGGGGAAAGAAAGAGCATAATGACTGGCTGGATCCAGTCCATTGTATTGGATTCCAAATACAATAGTCCACCTAAGGTCATTGGATACAAATGTATTGTAAGTTTTCTACAATTTTTGCTGTGCAAATGGGCCAGCAGAGTCCATGGATTAATAATACTCAGTTAATTTTGATGACTATTAAATTATTTTTAAAGGAATGACTCACGTGACAAAATTTAAAAAAGCAAATGAAATTACTTAGACAAAAAAATAGAAACACATTAGTAAAGTGTTTTGGTCGGACCTAATAGATTTCTACTGGTGGAAGAAGGAGAAAGTCCACCTTTGGAGTATCAAAAAAGCCATGTCAGGAATCTTGGGACCAGCAGAGACAAAAGCCATGCAGAATGGGGCCTTCTGTGAAGAATAGAACTGAACAAAATGGAGTTGAAAAGCTGGTAGGATCTAACTCTTTCTTGTCTTCAATCTAGCCACTGTATGGTAAGGAATGGATAGTTTTGACCTGTTCTATAGTTCTGCTACATCAACTGTTTCATTGATGCACAGTGAACTTCTATTAACTTCCAATGTATACATAATATATGGGTATATGTTCCAATCCATACATAATATATGGGTATATGGCTTAGACCATTTTCGCACACAGCTTACCTCGCAGTCACAATCCTGTTCCCTCCGCAGCATCTGGTTGGATTTCTCACCATCTGTGCTGAAGTTACAGGAAGTGCCGCAGCTTTTGCGTAGCAAACGTAAACCACTAAAACCCAAACGTAAGCCACCAAAACCCAGTTTTGCTGCACAAAAGCCGCGGCACTTCCCGTAACTCCGGCACAGATGGTGGGAAATCCAACCGGACGCTGCGGAGAGAACAGGATTGTGACTGCAAAGTAAGCTGTGTGCGAAAACGGTCTTAGATAAAACAAGGGTTGGATAAAAAAGGGGTTTTCCCCCCCAATCCTACATTTGTTTTATATGTATTTAACATATGTGGAATATATCATTCCATAATTACTTCCATGATGATAAGATCCTCCGTCCCCCATAGTGAAAGCATCAACAGGACAGTTGGAGAATGCATGACAAACATCATATTTAGTTCAACTCTGAGAGATATAGCAGACTGCATCCTCCACTTTGAGAGATTAAGGAAATGTGAATTACAGCAAAGGATGAAATTCCAGAATGATAAAGGAATAGAACAGATAAACTCTTCAGACTTTTTTTTTAATAAAGAGGGTTTTCGCACTGACCTTACTCGGGAGCGACGTCCCTCTTCACCATGCAGTGTCTGCACGGATTTCGCACTAATTGCTCCACAGAACCCGGAAGAGCCGCAAAGTCCCACAGCTTTTGTGTCGCAAATGTAAACTGGCCAAAAACCAGTTTACATTTGGGACGCAAAAGCCGCGGGTCTTTGCGGCTCTTCCGGGTTCTGCGGAGCAATTAGTGTGAAATCCGCGCAGACGCTGCGTGGTGAAGAGGGACGTCGCTCCCGAGTAAGGTCAGTGCGAAAACGCCCTAAATTTCATTGAATCTATAACGCACATACCATGAAACATGTAAATATACTGGCTAAGCAGAGGAGCTGTGACCTGAGAGGATCTCATTTCCAATTAATGCCATGAATTCTCTTGGTAGCTTCTAGCAAGGCTTTCTCCCTCTCTTTCCACCTCCATTTCCAATATGGGGATAAAACACTGGCCCACCTTAGAAGGCTGTTGTAAGGACTGCAATGAAATAATGAATGAAGCACTTGGAATAGTGAAAGTACTATACAGAGCTATTATGAGAAGACATGGCATCTCATTCAAAGTCCCCTGTGCTAATATGTGCTGTTCTTTGTAATCACTGAGAGATTATGAACAAGACTGGAATGTTTCTCCCACCTACCCTATTAATTGCTCATTTTTCTAGTGCCTTGGCATGAGAATAATAAAACAGAACTTACATTTTTATAGTAAATTTCATTTTCATGTGCTCTGTCCAGCTCGATGGCATAAATGTTGTTCCTATAAACAAAGATGAGCGATGTATGTATTGATAAACAGATCAGCTGTCACAAAAAAGAATTGTTTGTGATGGATAAATCAATGTGAAACTAGACTCTCAGCTATAGGAAAGTTCCTTGCATTAGATGAAATTTTGGATCCAGTCACAAATTTTACTCAGTCTCATTCAATTCCCCTCCATACTACAACATCCATGTCACATGATTTTTATGTGCAGGCCCCAAGATTCTCAGCCTAGCCTTCTTTGGTGGTCAAGGAGGGACCCCACTTGCCTTTCTTAGACTCCAAAAAGCTGGTCAGATGCACTCCAATGTAGGAAACATAGCTGAATTGAGCTTGCTCCAAGTTGAGTTGGTAGAACACCTTTTTAACAGCTGCTTCAGCTTTCTTCTCCAGCAATAAAGCTGGATTCAGAATTGACCCTAGGCTCTTAACTAATGTGCTTGATAATCTTTTAAACTTTACTATGTTATCTTTGGGAGAAGAAAGTAGAAAAAAGATGAAGAAGAGATGAAGATGAGCCTTTTATAGAAATCATGCCTATTAAAATATAAAGAATTTTGTTAGTATTGTTAATTTATAAAATTCTTTCTTTAATACAAAATATAAAAATGCAAAAAAACAACAACAACCCAAAACCAAACCTGAGTCAGCAAGAGGCTGCTGGGCCTTATGAAAAGTGTGGTATACCATATCCTTTGGAACTCTGACCTTCCAAACCAACATTTCCTCCATCTTGTGAGGATTCAGTTTGTATTTTCTTTTAGCTATTTGACCACAGTATTCAGATGCTAGTTCACCAGGTTATTTGGATAAAGAAATGTAGATCTGGGTGGCATCATTATTTTGATGATGCTCTGTTCCAAAACCATTCACATAAGGGCTTTATACAGAAATTGAATAATATGGAGAGTCTTGTGGAACTACAAAAGACTTGTCCCTTATCTTTAAGGAATGATTTAAACCAGGGGTGGCCAACGGTAGCTCTCCAGATGTTTTTTGCCTACAACTCCCATCAGCCCCAGCCAGCATGGCCAATGGCTGGGGCTGATGGGAGTTGTAGGCAAAAAACATCTGGAGAGCTACCGTTGGCCACCTCTGATTTAAACAAATTCAAAGCACAACACATAATCCCTATTTTTCACCTCCAAATGTCTCAGTAGGATGGCAAGCTCCACTGTATTAAAGATGATTAAAAGTCTAGTAAAAGTAGTAGAGAGGTATAACCTTAGCCTACTTTTAAATGGAGGTCATTTGTTAGGGCCTCCTTCTCCATCTGTCCCATAGCCGACCTGAAACTGGGATAAAAGAGTTATCCAGGAAGGCCTAGTGTCGCTCTGCAGTAGGGATGTGCAAAAAAAAAAAAAAAATCGGATTTACACGGATTCGGAAGTATACGGGGGGGGGGGCGGGATTTGGAATCCCCGTATACTCCTGAATACCGCATTTGGAATAGCCGCATATACGGTGGATGCGCAGCTATTTCCGAATATAGGCCCTATTATACCCTATGGGTCATTGAAATCAATGGCAAATAGGGTATATTTGAAGCCACCTGGAGGGGAGGGGGTTTGAGGGAGAGCCCCCAAATTTGCAGGGGACTCTCCCCTCCAACCCCCCCCCCAAGTCCCAAAAAGATTGGGCCAGGGGATCCCATTCCACGGGCACCCAAAGAGGGTGCCCCTATTCCATCATTATACCCTATGGGCCATCCCTCTATCTACTCTATGAACCCTGCAGTGCAGGCCTGGAACCAATATAAACCCAGTTGCCAACGTCACTGCCACACAAAACACAATCTGCTCAAGGTCTGCAGCAAACCCAGATGCCAGCTCTCCAGCCCTGCCCTAAACAACACGGGAGAGCTGGCCAACCACAACAAGCCTGCTGGTTCTGGGTCTCTCACCCAGGTGCCAGCTTCCCTGCCACAGAACACACAATCTACTCTATAAAAACAAGAAAGTGACCCAGCCCACACACACCCTCGCCAACCCCCACACCAACCTGAGGTAATTTAAAAAAACCAAAACAAAACCAGCAGAATCACAAAAGGCCAAGTGTTAAAAAAGTGGCCTTTTCACCAATAAGAAAGCTCAGGCCAAATCAGTCAACAACACCCCCCCCCAAAAAAAAAAAAACCAGAACCAGGAAAAGGGGGACAAAAGTGGCCTTTTAAACAATGGAAATTAGTAACAGCAGCAGCACAACACAGCAGCAACAAATCAAACACTGAATACTTTTAAAACAGTAAAAAAATAACTTTTAACAATACAGGAACTTTGCCAACCCCTCCCCCCCCAAAAAAAAACCCTTCACCCTAACCCCAAGAAATCCAAGCCACCCAAATCAGGAGAAGTAAAAGGACACTGCACTTTTAAAAGTCCTCTCACTAAATTAAGATATGGGCAAATTGGCAAACCCCCGCCACCCCAGCCCCCCTCCCTAAGCAGAAACCCCTAACCCCCTAACCCCAAATAAGCTACCCCACAACCACCACCACCCAAATCTGGATAAGTAAAGGGACTCTGAGTCTTAAAAAGTCCTTTTACCAACAATAAATAAAAACAAGAACCCCAATACTGTCTTACCTTGTCTTCTCTAGTCCAGGGAAGTCTGGTAAGGCTGAGTGAGAGAGCAGCAGGCAGCAGCTGAAGCCAAGGGCCAGCCAGCCAGCAGCACAATCTCTCACACCAACCAACAAAGCAGCAATGGAGGAGTCCAGCCAGGAAGACTCCTTAAAAAGCCCTGCAAAGCATGCATTTGCAATGCATTTTGCAAATGCATGCTTTGGATTGACTGCTGGGGCTCCTCTTCCCCATCCCCCCCCTCCCTGATCCCAGGAAGGCTATGGAAAAGGCAACTAAAGGCGGGAAAGTAGGCAAGCAGCTCCTTTGAGGCTGCAGAAGCTACTTTCCCGCCTTTTGAATTGACAGCCGTATACTTACGAATAGCTATTCGTAAGTATACGGAGAGCCGTATTCAGCTGCCGTATAATGGGCGCCTATGGGGATCGGCTGCAGCCTATTCCATATACAGCCGAATCAGTGGTGATTCGGCTGTAAATACGGTTCGGCCAAACCAAATGCACATCCCTACTCTGCAGCTTTGTCTATCACCTTGCCCAGGAAAGAAAAATTACAGACTAGGCAATAATTGGTCATATAATTCTCCAGTGATCATTTTTTTAAACTAGTAGTTGTATGACCACTGAGATGTTCTGAGTCAGTGATTGATTTATAATGGACATTAGGGACTCCTTAATGTATGTGATGTATGGGTAAGTGTCTGATATGGAAGAGGTGACCAGTTAGGGTTGCCAGCCTCCAGGTGGGGCCTGGAGAGCTCCTGCTTTTACAACTGATCCCAAGCTGGCAGATATCAACTCTCCTGAAGAAAATGGCTGTTTTGAAGGGTGGATTCTATGGCATTGTATCATGTTCAGGCCCTTCCTCCCAATCCCCTCCTTCTCCTGGATCCACCCCCAAAATCTCCAGGTATTTTTCAACATAGACCTGGCAACACTAGGTGAACTTAACAGCTCCCAGGTCCCTGTCATCATCCATTGCAATAACCAGGTCAAAGTGATTCCTAAAAGGACCAAATATTGCATCGAATGTCTCAGCCATATTATGACTAGTGTCAAAATCAGAACATATTTGGAAGATTTTCTTAGCAAAAAAATGCAGAAGAGTCACAACTAGTCATTAGTTCCTGGGAGTTTAAAGACTCAGATGCTGGAGTCAACAACTAGCAAGTTGAGCTGAATGTAAACTAGCTGCTGCAATGGTAGCAGTAAATTAGAGATTTTTTGTTGCTGTCACCATCATCTCATAGGGTCTTCCAATAAGCCCTATAGCACAGGCTGTTGGAGTCAGTACACATTTTCTGCCAGCAGCATTTGAGACATCACCCTGCAATTATGGAACTGGTTGACACACTGGTATGGAATTAAACTAGCTTTTCTGCTGATGAAGGGTGTTTTTACATTCAGTTTGATCCAGAGTTTTAGAGTCTTCAAATCGCCTGCCACCATTCTGCTTTGTGGACTTACTCTGCTCATTTTGTGTAACCAAACTTTTATATTGCCTGCTGAAAGTGTTTCAATTGGGGGGGGGGGGTCTCTGATCAGAGGGCAGCCAAAATACCAGTGCTTAGTTAAATGTATACAATTGCTTGGAAATTGTGTCAACACTGCAAAAACAATAAAAAATTAAATTACAAGATGAGGCAAGCAATGATATGTAAAAATTTCAAGTACTGTCAGTTCTCATGCAAATTACTGCACCTTGTGACTTTTGGAAGAGTCTTTTAAAATGCATGAAAACTTCTACAATACAAATTTGATATGCCTGTAGAGAAATGACCGGATCAAAACTACTTTCAAGAATAACGTTGCAAGCAGCAGCACCAGAACCCATCTCACCTAAACAAATGTAGATGCTTCAGGCAGCAACGATGCAAAACAGTTGTGAGAACGTTAGGTAATGTAAAAGGTGAGTTTCCAATGTGGTGATAGAGATTCACAAACTGTCAGTGTAAAAACACCCAAAGGCAGAAAGGAATTACAAAGAATTATGCAGTTAGGAATGTTAAGAGGAGAGGTCATGTGTCTCCTAGCAATGTTTGGGAAGAAGAAGAAGCAGAGTCATTGTTATGATGGGTACTGGACTGGATGCTCTTAGAGCCTCTAGGTCTAAGTTCTATATAGGTAAGTGAAATATGTTCAATTCCATCTCAAGAGCAGAACTAAATCAGTTCTTTGTGGAACCTGAAAGAGCTTTCAAAGTTGACATTATAACTATGAAAAAGAAGGAAGGAACCCTCTTTGATCACTCTCAAAAAGGTTATGCTGGGGATCATGGGCTTTGCATGCCCAAAACCCATTGATTAGGTGAGGAGAAGAATTGTGTTAGATAAAGTGAAAAACCTGGCTGGATCTAACCCAGTGATTCAATTTGAAAGCGTACATAACTGCAGGGGAAATTGTCTCTCTTACGTGACACTCACTTTGTTTGCTACAAGCAAAAAAGAAGAAGATGATGATATTGGATTTATACTCCTCCCTTCACTCTGAATCTCAGTCTTGGAGTGGCTCACAATCTCCTATATCTTCCTCCCCCACAACAGACACTCTGTGATGTGGGTGGGGCTGAGAGAGCTCTCACAGAAGCTGCCCTTTCAAGGACAACTCTGAGAGAGCTATGGCTGACCCAAGGGCATTCCAGCAGTTGCAAGTGGACAAGTAGGGAATCAAACCTGGTTCTTCCAGATAAGAGTCTGCACACTTAACCACTACATGAAACCTGGGTTAGAATCAAAAATAAGAGGAGAGAAAGAGAGTAAAGGAAGACAGCATACCTAGCGGCGATGTAAAGCATTCTGTTCACAATCAAGGTTTGCTGGAGATCCATTATGGTCTCTGGTCGAGCAAAGGTTTTTGAAAGGCCCGTAAATGCCAGATAATGTTCTTCATCTATGAAAAGGGAACAGTGGATTGAGGCTCAATTCAGGCTTCATGAGCAAATTTGTTTGTTGATGAACACCAACGTAGTTAAGGACAGGCCTCAGATTCAGTGGGACCTGACAGGAGCACAGATCCTGAACCTTTCTGACAGTTCCACCTCCTCCTTCTCACCTTGTCCATTGAATAGTAGGTGCAGCTGCATAACAATGAGCTCCACCACCTGGATGAGCTCTACCACCTTTTTTCCCTACAAAATGACCTCTGGTTAAGGACCATGTGCCCTACTCTCCTCTCCTTGCAAAGCATTTCAGTGTTGAAGATGCAAACTTAGGTCCAACCAAATTTCCTGCTTGTGAGGAGAATAGGTCCTCTTTGATCACCCAAACATGCTATGCTGGACTTGTGGGACCTGCTTAGACAAAAACCATGTGAGGCAGGACCTATAATAAGGAAGAGAACTGGATGAGATTGTAAAGAAGCTCATTGGATCCAACCTGGAGTTCTTCAGCGAATTCCAATTATTTTTAAAGTGAAGACTACAACAGAGAATGCACACAAATGGGCAGTTGTTGACTTTGCTCATTAGCAGGGTGTCACCTGCAGAAATCTCTGCTGCAATGAGCAAAGCATAGAGACAGTCATGCAGATAAGAGGGACCAAGGCCATGAAGAGCTTTCTATTTGTATTGAATCCAATCCTTAATTTTTTTGACTGAGGAAATGTAATGCATAGCGGCTACTGGGGTTCTTCAGTGGTTCTTCCTTCCTGCTCAATGTTTTATTGTTGCTTTTTAAACTTTTATACACATTTAGTTTTGGTTTTAATTGTTTCACTTAAGTATTTTTGTTGCTATTCATGATTTGTTAAGATTTGATTATGTGCTGTATATTTTATTTTGTTAGCTGTCTTGGTGGCCCTTATGAGGGCAGATAGGTGGGGTATAAATATTGTACAATTAAAAAAAATAACATGAAAACATTGCAGCTATTTGTTTGTGCATGTGTGTTTCTAGCTTAGAGTATCATTGGAACTATTGCTCTGTGTGTGCACATGCTCACACATGAGCATGTGTGAGAGGGGATGAATCATTGGGTAATTTCCCTACTATTAATACTCACAGTCATTAATATTGAGTGGAGTCAAATCTTCTGGGAAAGTAGCCCCAGCAAAATTCCATAGTGTGAAATAGAGCAACAAGATTCCTGGCCTCATAGTCATTCAGCCACGAGCTTTAATATCTTCACTCAACCCTGTGAAACATAAAAGGAAGCATTGTATCAACTGATATTTAGCCACTGCAAAGAAAGAAGACTTGAATAACTAACAAGGAACAGTCCTTCAGCTTTCCAGTATTATAAGAAATTTATTCACTTAAAAGCAGGAAACACAACTCAGCAACACAACTGGCATGTGCTGGCACACCAACATCTTGGCTCTGAGCAGATTTCAAGATGTCACCAACTGCCAGTAAATAGGAAAGAGCTATAGACACTTACTGCTCAGGATCTGACCTGGACTATCAGAACCGGGGGTGGGGGGTGGTCCATGCACAGGGAATGGCTGGATTCAACTCACAGATTCTGTACTGATTTAAGTTAGCATGGTATATTTCTTCTGGAAACTGTATCCATCTTGTCCAACATAAAGACCTTAGTAATCCTAGGTTTCAACTTGTCTGGTTTATGGAATTTAGAAGTCACAAAGCAATACTGAACACTCAAGGACAAACTGTACAGTTGAAACTCAGTTCTGAAATCCAACAACAATGATAGCTGGCTAGACCTTTCGGAAACAGTACCCACCCTAGCCAGGAACAAATGTCTCTTGGACAGTATTGTTGACTCCTGTAGTTGTATGCTGAGTGTTAGTCTTCAAGCAACTAGAAAGATCTAATGTGATTCTTTGAATATTTATACCACATTAACCAGAAGAATTAATTTTTCTCCCCATGGCTAACCAAGCATAATCTGAACTAAGGGTTTCACTAGTTACTGGAATGTTTTAGGTGGGAAGGCACATTGGGCATGCTGACCCTCTTCTTATCTTAATTCCCTGTTTCCCACTTGAAATACACAAGGTACGGAAGGAGGCCTGATGGTTGTTCCAGATTAAAGACATTTGCAGGCTTTCATGGCTCTAAGGCTAATAAGCTTGCTGGGAGTTTGTCCAACTGTGATTCTAAAAATACTGTAAATCTAACCAGCCTGATATAATAATAGAATACTATTTAGCATCTTCTTCTCAGGACCAAAATAGATGAGATGATCAAAGTAACAAATCTTTCTTTAATCCTCAGAAATAGTGGGGGATTCTGAGTTCAATTTAAAATACCAAGGAGGAGGGGAATGAAAAGTTAGATTTCCCCATTCCTTCCCATGGACCCCAATCCACTTTTTGGGTGACCAAAGCAGACCTCTTCTCCCTTGTTAGCAGGCAGGAGAAAATGATGCAATCAGACTCATTATAAGTATCATATCATAATCCCACATAAAGAAACAAATCATTAGTATCTACAATGAAATGAGTGCCCTGAAACCTTTCATAACAATAACATATTGAAACAAGATAAGAGGTATTTGTCCATACCTACTTTTATTTCATTTGGAAGATGTTCTTGTTCTTGACAATCTCAAGAGCAACTCTAAAGTGTCAGGGGTGTTGAACAGTTAGTACAGTTCATAGGGCAAGTTTGATTCCTCCACTGTATCTGTGTCTCCTCTTGTTCTACTTGGGTAACATACCAGTCTTTCACACTTTCAAAGTGCATGCTTACATAAAATCCTGAAGCAGCTGATAAAATCCTGGCGGCCTGCTTTTGAAGACAGTAGATGATGCCATCTTAGGTATCAGAATACATGAAAAAGCATTTTTTTTAAGTAAGTCATTGGTCCATACAACCTAGTATTTCTACAGTAGGTTGAACCCAGCTAACTGGGGGTTTTTTTGTGAAATTTTGCCCAGCTTCCCTCATTATATTGCCCATCCCACATGACTTTCGTCCATGCAGGTCCCATGAACCCCAGCGCAGCCTGCTGGGCTGGTCAAAAGGGGACCCTCTTCAGAAACAGAACAGGTGGATGTATCCATCTAAGTGACCAGAAGCTGGTCTTCAGTTTCTCAGGAAGAAGACTTCCCCATGTCTTTCACACTTGAGATCTTTCACTGGAGATCCTGAGGACATTCTTCAAACACAATGTGCTCTACCATTCTGTTGTGTCCTAGGTTCAAATGGAGAACTGTTACTTTTGGAGGGAACTGTTACTTTTGGAGGGAAGCTGAACAAGCCAAGCTTGTACTCCACACCAGGGTTCCAGAGAAGGCCTAAGCATGCCCAATCAGGGGAAGGATTGAAACATAAGTAGCCAATCAACATCTAGGCTCATACTGTACCCTGATAGGCCCTTAGGCCTCTGTAAATAGCCAATCCATGTACATAGTTAAGGTCCAATCAGAAGGGGGCAAGAATTGTATAAAGGAGCAGGAGGTGTGAATAGAGTTCAGTTTGTGTTGGTGTTCCTGAAGTAAAGCTTGCTGAAATCACTCTCCGACTCTGGTCTCTTACTGCGCCGACCCCAGTACTTTACACATTCTGCTGTGACCTCATCCCAAATGCAGCACTTCCGAAAACAGGCAGTACTGTCATCCCATGTGGACAGAAGATTAATGTGATCTATAACATGGAAGCAGTCACATCAACCTGGAATATGTATAAATGAACTTTCATCAGCCCTGCTTCTTACCGGGAGACATGAGAGATGAAACTCAGGGACTCAGACACACAGGGCTGTTTTGTAGAAAAGGCCCAGCAGGGACTGTTTTGCATATTAGACCACACCCCCTGAAGTTAGCATTGTTTTGCACAAGGCTTTCTTTGGTTGAAAAAGCCCAGCAGGGATGCATTTGCATATCAAACCATAAACCCTGATTCCAAGCCAGCCGGAACTGCATTCCTGCTAAAAAAAAAAAAAGTCTTGCAGATACATATACCATGAGCTGCAGGTCCTTGTTTTTTTTTGCCCCCCCAGTCGGAATGAAGAGGCAGACACAATTGTTGGGATTTAAACCGGGCCGCTTTATTAGAATTAACAAATATAACTGGCAGGGAGGGGAAAACCCGACCAGACAAGCCCTGGGGTCAACACCTGGACCCCGCCTTGTCCAAAGGGCGAGCCACCCTGCCCCCAGCACAAACCCGCCGTAATCGGGTTGTAACTGAGCGGCCAGGCCTGGAGCCATCACCAACCGGGCTGGCATCAATCCCCATGGAAAGATCCAACCAGGTGAGGCTCCCTGTGATCTGCATCACCGTACTGAGCCGTTTAGCCCATCTACGGTTCCTGCAGACCACCGCACCAACGGTGCTAGGCCATAGGTGCTCCCCTGGAAAACCCAATGGCCAAACCTCATCCAGCCTGCGACCGAACTAATACTCAACAAAACCTAACCTACTAGGCAGTACAAGGTAGGCGAAAAACACCCCCACATAGGCCAATTGTGCGGGAGTGAAAAAATTCCTACCTGGCCCCAAAAGGCGACCAGATATACCTGTACTGCCAATGGGAAGGGTGGGCGGGCAGAGAGCCGAAACAAAACTGTGTGCTAAGGCGGGAGCCGGGGCTTATATAGCCCCAACTCCGCGCCTTGCAGAAACACCCGTATGTCGGGTGATCTTGCTGCCCCTCCCTCCTTCCGGGGTGCAAAGACGGCCCCCAGCCTATAGCCTGCAAGCTGGCTCAGCTGGGAAGGGGCCGGACCTTGCCCCCCCAGTCGGAATGAAGAGGCAGACACAATTGTTGGGATTTAAACCGGGCCGCTTTATTAGAATTAACAAATATAACTGGCAGGGAGGGGAAAACCCGACCAGACAAGCCCTGGGGTCAACACCTGGACCCCGCCTTGTCCAAAGGGCGAGCCACCCTGCCCCCAGCACAAACTCGCCGTAATCGGGTTGTAACTGAGCGGCCAGGCCTGGAGCCATCACCAACCGGGCTGGCATCAATCCCCATGGAAAGATCCAACCAGGTGAGGCTCCCTGTGATCTGCATCACCGTACTGAGCCGTTTAGCCCATCTACGGTTCCTGCAGACCACCGCACCAATGGTGCTAGGCCATAGGTGCTCCCCTGGAAAACCCAATGGCCAAACCTCATCCAGCCACCGCCAATGCCAAGCCTCTGCTTAGGCATTAGCGCCCCAACGGGTGGCCCAGAGCCAACCGCACCCCCTGCCGACTTTCGCTAAAAAAAAGGCCCGGTTGCCCAATTGGATAAATGAACACCATCCGGCCGATACAGGTCACTTTGATTGACCCGTATGGCCGGATGAGGGAGGGAAATTCCTAGTCCCTCCTCCATGGCCTTCTGAGTGGCCCCACTGGCCTTCCGTCTGGCCCGTTCGATTCCACCCGGCGAAATGGCGTACCTCCACACTCTGTGAGGCCAAGTTACCGACCACACCAATATAACCCCAGGCCACCTGCGACAAATTTCGCAAAGGCAGCCAACGCCTGCTGGGAAAGAGCCTTCCCACGCAGTGACCCCAAGTCGTTCCCTCCTAAATGAACGACGAGAATGTGTGGAGGCAACGCCCTACGCTCCCTAAACAGAAGTGGCATGATCCCGGGCCAGCGCAGCCCCCGACGACCCAGCCATTCCACAGTAGCCCATGCCCTTAGACAGAGCTGGGTGCCCACAGGGGACCGACTGGCGAAATGGGCAAACCCAAAAACCATACTGTGACCGCAGATGAGAACTCGCCTTCTCTCACCCCGAGCCACAGCACCTGAAAAACAAACCACAGTCAGCAACATGCACAAAATATTAACCAACCCCCCCCCCCACCCGCCTGCTAGGTGCCAGGGGGCGCACATAAACTCGTAAGCCGCCGACCACCATCAGCCAGTATGCTGGATGGCAGAGGGCGCGTAGCCCATAGCAGCAGCTGTGGAGGCCGCCCCGATCCGGAGGAATGCGTCCCAAATTTGACGCCAGCAAGACCCAATCGAACCAGAGCCTAGCTTGAGACCGACCAAAACTGATATTTGGCAAGAGGGGAGCCATAATCACACCCAAGAACAGGACCGTGCACCCTGCCCCTGAGCAGGTTGTAGCGACAAAGAGCCCCGACCGGACAGAATTCCTGCAGAGCACACATGCCAATCGTGATGACGGCTCCCCCCCGCCTCCGACCAATCCTGGACCGGTGAATCGTCAGAACCAGCTGACCATTGGTAATTTTAACAACTCCGGATTGGAGCGCCCTCCCAGAAGTGTCAGCCCGTGGCTGCACTACCAGCTCGCCCCTGCGCAGGGCCCCAAAGAAGGCCAACAGCAAGGCAGCGCGGACCCATTCCGCCCAAAATGGAGAAGAGCAGACCTTAGGCCGCCCCCAACAGTCCATGGAGGATCGCATTCCTTAGCTATTACATCCCGGCACCTGTTCAAGACCCAGATCCGAAAACCCCAAAGTAAAACTATCCCCTGAACAGTTAACATCAGCCCTACCCAGGTATGCAGCAATAACCTACTGGGGGCCGGCAGGCGGATGGGGCTGGGCCCCTTTTCCAGGTGGCTGTGAACCGCCGCCTCCGCCTCCGGGGCGCTTACCGCCCGATCCAGGCTTTGATCTACTACAGGCCGACAGTGCGTGGGGCCCACTGCACAGCGGACACTCGTGACGGAACTTACAGGGGTCCCTGGGACAGACCCCCTTGGAAGCGAACTCCCAGCACAACAACCGCGAATGTTCCGGCTGGCCCGCGGAAACGCGGGCACCTGGGGTAATCTGCTGCTGCTGAGATTTCTGCACCAAATGGCCGCTATCGGACCTATCCCTGGAATTCGGTTTTGCTGGAGCCATCAGCTGCAACCACAGTTGCTGATTTATGTGGTCCCATGGCATACCAGGATTGACGGCGGCCCGCATCCGGAAAGCTTCGTCGTACTGCAGCCATGCTGCCCTGGCGAAGTCCGTATAGGCCCTATAGACTATATCTATATATTGAAAAAGGGGGGGCCGCCCTAGCCGGCTGTGCCCTTGCGATGACCCCGGCATAGATCAGGAAGCCAGGCAACCAATTTGCCCAGGCCCTGTCAACTTTCCTCCGCTTTATCTTTTCCTTGTCCCTGTCGTCGAGCTCATCCTTACTTTTCCTCTCGAGCTCCCGAAACAGAAGACCAAAAACATCGACGTACTCCCCACGGAGAATTTTCTCGCGCGTGGCCGCCGTCAAATGATCCCCCAAAGGCAAAGAAGTGTCGCCATAAGGGAGAGCTTGAAAAGGGATGCTTGCATAGGGGTTCGGTGGATAGAACCACCCACCCACTTGAGCAGCTGGCCATGCCCCCTGCAATTGTGCCCCCTGTTGACCACCCCATGGCAAAACGCCCCGTGGGGGCGGTGGGGGAGGGGCTGCAGGAGGCGCCTCAGCGCCCACCTGCTGACCGATAGGGGCAGGAACTGCACTGGACAGCAAACTGGGTGTATGCAAACCCCATGCCCACGGCTGAGAGGGGCCCAACCATTCACTGGCACCCGACCACCCGGGCCCCCATCCCACCCCGCTCGCCCCCAGCAGATGTGGGGTTGGCTGGGCAGGACCCCAAGGCCAACCTTGAATTGGCAGAGTAATGGGCTTACCACCGTCACCCGTAAATATGCCGGAACCTCCAGGGGGTGGTGGCCCCCCGCTTCCAGCCGCCCCGTCCCCCGCTGGCACGCCCGATGGGCCTTCACCTGGATCCTCCTCTTGGTCCGGTGCCAGCGGCCCTTCCGGCTCCGACTGCCCACCCTGTAAAGCAGACAGCCTTGCCAGCAATTCAGTTTCGAAAGTCAGCCGTGCCGACCGGCCGGTAGCACGGCGACGGCCCACCCAAATGGGTGCACCCATGGCCACACGTTCCTGTTCGAGGGCATCTAACTGACTGATAATGGCGAGACGAACCCGCTCACTCTGGCCCTGATCTTCAGCTGGGGCTCCTTGCTGACCCCGCCCCCTGGGCGGGCGAGCGGGCTGCTTGCCCTTAGACTTGCCCTGTCCCTTCTTAGGCGCCATCATCTAATGGTGACCAACAGTGAACAGGCGGAGGCTTACCGTTCACCCAAAGGCCTCTTTAAGCCCCCACCCCCACTCCCCAACTAGGAGGAGATGTATACACCCCTGTCAATGGGTTGTCCAAACCACCAATCTAACACAGGACGGGCACCGCCTTAGAAAATTCCAGCCTCAACGGGTAAGGAAGGGAAGCTGAGAGGGGGGGGGGTTGCTAAAGGCACTACCCCAAGCCCCCAGCCCCCAAAGGAAGAGAAACCCGGGTGGGGAGGGGAGGCGGAGGAGTGTACACCTCCCCACCAGCAAGAGGAACCCGGCTCGCCCACCAAGGTGGGGCAACTCCTGGAGGAGGATCCGCCTAATGCGTGGCCAACAGCCCCCGCTCCTTTAACTAGGGGCCTCTCCAAGCCTCCCAACAATAAAAATGGCAAAGGCCCAGGGAATGTCCCTTCCTGGCCTCCCCCCAGAGCCCTCACGAGCTACTGCGCCCAGCCGCTGCGCTACTCAGCCTCCGCAAGCGCGTCCTGCTGGGCAACGCCTCTCCGCCGAACAGCTGCTCCTCAATGTAAAGGCTGCCGTTCAAAACAGCCGTCGCACGCGCCTCGCCGCGCGAAGCACCAGCGCCAAACAGCTGATCCCCTGGAAGCTCGCTGCGCTACTTAAGAGCCCCCGCAAGCGCTCCTCGAGGCACCAGCCAACCAGGCCCCTCAGGGGAAGGCAACCGTTGCTAATGGCCAGCCGCTTGCGCTACCAAAAACCAGGCGCTTCGCGCTGCCCTAAATCGGGCTAGCTAGAGAAAAGAGGGAATGCCCAACAATTGCCGCCTGGGATCGGCCCCACCCCAGAGGGGCCCTGCAAGGAAGCGTCCACGCCGCCCGGTCAGCACCAGCCTCCCCCCAAGCCTCAATAATACAGCCTGAGTCCTGGAAGACGTCGTAGCCGCCGCAAGCGCGTCTCGCCGCGCGAAGCACAACGCCGCCAAACAGCTGATGTGCTGTAACTCCAGCCGCGCCGCCGTCTCCGCCGCCGCAAGCGCGCCTCGCCGCGCTCAAGCCGCCGCCGCCAAACAGCTGATCCACCGGATGCTCCAGCCTCGCCGCGCGAGCACGCGTCCTCTAGCTGCACAGGCCCCGACCCTGCTGCAGCTCAACGCACGTGGCTCTCAACAGAGAGCCGAAACAAAACTGTGTGCTAAGGCGGGAGCCGGGGCTTATATAGCCCCAACTCCGTGCCTTGCAGAAACACCCGTATGTCGGGTGATCTTGCTGCCCCTCCCTCCTTCCGGGGGTGCAAAGACGGCCCCCAGCCTATAGCCTGCAAGCTGGCTCGGCTGGGAAGGGGCCGGACCTTCTTGCAGTTATTTTCCTAGATTGTATTTAAACTAAATTCAGAATCCAGTACTTCATCTTCATTCTTTCTCAAGATGAACAGTCTGTAATCCAGCATCAAGGGGAGGGCATGGGGGTGGATGTCATTGAAGGGCAAACCCTTATTAATATTTTCACCCAAGTTTGAATAACACACACCGGTTTGCAATAAATTAGTCACAACTTTATTGCTATGGCTGTAAGAAGCCTTGGCACAGCATGGGAAACTGGATCCTGGACACTGAATGGCCTGCCAGCGAGTCTTCTACCCACTCCAGCTCATTGGCTGATGCTGTGGAACCATGGGATGACAGGTTGCTGGATCCCACAAGGAGGATCACCAGCCCTAGATGGTCTCCCCTATAAGCTGAGCTTGAGGATGGCCCCTGGTAGCCAATGTGCAGGGCATGCTCCTTGAATCCCTCACCCCAATGTCCCTTAAACCAGGGGTGTCAAATGCGGCCTGGGGGCTGAATCAGACCCCTGGAGGGCTCCTATCAGGCCCCCAAGCAACTGGCTGTCACATGCTTCCTTCTCCCTCTCTCTTGCTTCCTTCTGCATCTCAGCTTGCTTTGCCAGGCTTGCTCAATCGCATAGGAGCTACAGAGCAAAGCCTCTTTTTTTTCTCCATTGGCTGAGGCTCCTCCCTTGAGGAGGAAGGGGGGAGGAGTGCTAGCTTTGCCAGATTCTCTCAATTGCACAGCAGCACTACTGAGTCAAGCCTCTGTTCCTTCTATTGGCTGAGGCGGCTTCCCCTCTTCTTCCCCTGGGGAAGGAAAGAAGGAGCCAGAGCTTCCTTTGCCCAATTCCCTCGATTGCACAGGAGAGATACAAAGAAAGCACCCTTTAGACCAATAAATGTTAATGTTTTAAGCATGTTTTCAGTTTGTTTGTTTTTAAATCATTAATTGTGTCTGTGTCCTTTATAAAGTTTATATCTCTGCTACCTAATCTTAAATAGGTACACACCTGCCCAGCCTGACATGGCCTGGCCCAACAAGGTCTCATTTATGTCAGATTTGGCTTTCATAACAAATGAGTTTGACACCCCTGCCTTAAACAAATCCCCATGCTCAGGAAAATGAGCACACAGGCTTGCTTTCCTGTGAATGGATCCTCTCCATACTGACACTGCCACAAGAGCTGGGCCTCCCATTGTCTGGCTCCCACTAATGCTCCTACAACTGAAACCAACCCTATAAGCCATCCATAGAATAATGCAGCCAGATATCCATCGGCCAGTGAGTGGTAAACCCTGCCAGGCTGAAACACAGTTGCCAGTCAATGTGAAACATCCAGATGGTGAACTCCACAACTCCCCATGTCCTCCAGTCACAGCCTGTTGCTCATATTCCTTCTCACTACATCAACCCATTCTAGGCAGATGGCCCCATATGAAGAGTCCTAGGCTTTTTAAACAAAATTCATGGTCCAGAACTTCATCTTCATCCTTTCTCATGATGAACAGCTTGTGAGCCTTTCATCTGTATGAATTGTCAAACCAGTAAGACTGAGTCATGGACCCACTGCTTTTCTTTTCATATATGTGTGTGTGTGTGTGTATATATGTGTGTGTGTGTGTGTGTATATATGTGTGTGTGTGTGTCTGTGTTATGTATGTGGACTCAAGGGAGAACTGAATTGGGTGTTCCTGCATGGCTCATTGGTGCCAGACAACCAGAGCTTGGGGACTTGGAAACAATAGGCAGCAGGATCCGAATCCCGACTGCCCTGCTCCAATCACGGCCCCCCCTGCTGGTTTGAATGGACCAATAGAACGGTAGCACAGGAACCCTGAGGTGAATATAAGGTTGGCCCTGTTGGCCCATTCCTCAGTCTTATGCGTATGCCTCACTATGCTGAAATCAATAGAGCTGTTTCACTACCACCTCGCCTCTTCAATGCATTGAATCCACTATATATATAATATATATGTGTGTGTGTGTGTGTGTGTGTGTGTGTGTGTGTGTGTGTGATGGTACTGGAAATTGATTTCAGAAAAATGTTTTTGAAAGAGATGTTTATGTTTTTATATAATTGATATGAGCAAATGATGGTGAATATATACAATGGTGAATTCTTTGAATGAAATAGAACATAGTTTTGGAAGTGATAAGTCATTTTGAAAAAGTCTATTCACACACAGTTTTTCAGTGTAGTCCAATCCACGTGGAGGTTGGCTACTAGAGGTGTGCATTCGGTTCGGCCGAACCAAATCAACCACCGAATCACCCCTGATTCGACTGTATACGGAATCGCATACAGCCGATTCCAATTGTGGTCCATTATGCGGGAGCCGAGTATGGCTCCCCGTATACTTCCGTATAAATATTCGGAAGTATATGGAAGTCAATGGAAAAGGTGGGAAAGGGGCTTCTGCAGCCTCAGGGGAGCTGCTTGCCTCTTTTCCCACCTTTGGTAGCCTTTTCCCACCTCTCCCATAGCCTCCCTGGGATCAGGGAGGGAGGGGGAGAGGAGCCCCAGCAGCCAATCCAAAGCATGCATTTGCAAAATGCATTTGCAAAATGCATTGCAAATGCATGCTTTGCAGGGCTGTTGTGTAGCTGATCCCCCAGCCATCAGAAACATTGTTCTTTTGATCTTTTGCTTACTTGGGTATCCAAGTAAGCACTGTTGTCTGGCCAATCACAGAACAGTGCTATTTTTTGAAAACTGCTCTCTGTAGGGCCAGAGAACCTTTTTAAGGAGTCTGCCTGACTGGACTCCTCCATTGCTGCTGTGTTGGTGTGTGTTGGTGTGAGAGAGAGATTGTGCTGTGCTGGCCCTTGGCCTCAGCTGTTGCTGCTCTCTCCCCGGCCTTACCAGACTTGCCTGAGTAGAGAAGACGTCTAAGGTAAGACAGTCTTGGGGTTCTTGATTTATTTTAGCTGGTAAAAGGACTTTTTAAGACTCAGAGTCCCTTTACTTATCCAGATTTGGGTGGTGGTGGGTACTAGCTTATTTGGGGTTAGGGTTAGGGGGTTCTGCTGGGGAGGGGGCCTGGGGTGGGTGTTTTTTTTGCCACTTTGCCCATATCTTACTTTAGTGAGAGGACTTTTAAAAGTGCAGTGTCCTTTTACGTTTCCTGATTTGGGTGGCTTGGATTTCTTGGGGTTAGGGTGAAGGGTTTTTTTTGGGGGGGGGAAGGGGTTGGGAAAGTTCCTGTATTGTTAAAAGTTAAGGTTTTTTACTGTTTTAAAAGGATTCTGTGTTTGATTTGTTGCTGATGTGTTGTGCTGCTGTTGTTCCTTTTCTCTTCTGGTTCTTTGCAGGGGGGGGTGCTGTTTGGCCTAATTTTCATTGTTTAAAAGGCCATTTTTTTAACAGTTGAGTTTGTGTTGGCCTTCTGTTTGGATCTATTCTCTATTGCTGCAGGTTTTGCATCCTCCCGTCCTTTTCCTGGTTCTGGTTTTGGGGGGGGGGGCGGTATTGTTGTCTGATTTGGCCTGAGGTTCCTTATTGTTGAAAAGGCCACTTTTTTAACAGTTGAGGTTGCTTGGCCTTTTCTTATTGTGCTGGTTTTTTGGGGGGTGGGTGGGTTAAAAGTTAAGTCACATTTTGTTTTTTTTAAATTATTTCTGGTTGGTGTGGGGGTTAGTGAGGGTGTGTGTGGGCTAGGTTTTACCAAGTCCAATTCAAGAAATCTCTGGGGACTTTGGGGGTGGAGCCAGGAGACTTTGGGGGTGGAGCCAGGAGACACTGGGGTGGAGCTAGGAGCAAGGGTGTGACAAGCATCACTGAACCTCAACAGGAGTTTTGGCCATCGCATTTCAAGGGACAGCACACCTTTTAAATGTCTTCCTTCCCTCCTGCCTCCGCGTGCCGCAGCCTAGGCAGACCGAACTTCTTTTTCCTCCTCCTCCGCCTGGCCGGAAGTGAGGTGGCTCTAGGCTTGCCTCCATGGGGTGGGGGAAGCGGGCTGGGCAATTGCCGTGGCAATTGGCGGTGGCATCATTTGGGCCGGCCTGGAGGCTGAGGAGCCATGGAGGAGGCAGCCCCGGTCTCCACCTCAGAGGGCACCTTCTGCCTCCAGCGTATCCTTCCCTTCGCTCAGGCTGAGCCCATCTCGAAGGAGCAGCTACGGTGAAGCGGAGAAGAGGCGGCAGTGCAGCGGCATCACCCGCTCCACCTTTGAGGTGAAATCAGAGAAGGGGAGGGTGGAGGCAGGCCAGGAGCATGGCGAGCCACGAGTCCGGGTCCTAGAAGGACCCAGATTCACGGTTCGCCATGCTCCTGGCCTTCCTCCACCCTCCCCTTCTCTGATTTTACCTCAGAGGCAGAGCGGAGCGGGCGATGCTGCTGCGCTGCTGCCGCCTCTTCTCTGGTTCACCTTAACTGCTCCTCCGAGATGGGGTGGCTCGCCACACTCCTTGGTGCCATTCCCCCCTCCCTCCACTTCTGTTTTTTTGGAGAGCGGGGGAAGAGGCTGTAAATCCTGGGGTCCCCCGCCAGGGCAGGAGGGTTGGGAAGCCTAGTGTGGGCTGTGTGGGCTGGGTCACTTTCATGTTTTTATAGAGTTATTTTGGAGTCTGAGTGTGCTTTCAGTTTGGCTAGGGCCACTAAATAGGCTGCCCCACTAATAAGGGTGTTTTTAGGGATTGTGTTTTTTGAAATTAAAAAAAAAATAATCCAGTTTAGGGCTTTATCTCCTTTCAAAATTCAAGTAGGATAGATAGGGGTGATTTAAAAAGATTTTAGGTTTCTCATAAAAGGCAGCGTGACTAGGCCACATCAGGCTCCCTTTTAAAGAGACTAGGGTTGCAGTGCATCTTGCTTTCAGCCACTGAAAGCTGGTGCATCCTTAGATTTCCATAGGGTAAACTACAACTTTTCTCAAGTTATAGGGGACATCTGATTTCTAGTTTGCAAGGAAATCAGGTTTGTCCCAGGATCTAGTTAGGAGAAATTTAACTAGGAGGATATAACAAGGATTGCCTTCATCTCAAGGTAGTCTTTTAAAAACTGTAGCCAGGTAGAGGCAGGATCACTTAATCTCCTAAACTTTACCAGACTACTACTACCCCAAACCAAAGAGGGACAGGTTAGGGACCAAAAAAACAAACAAACAAGTTTTGGTGGGAGGGTTTTTAAAAAGAAGTCAGGGCACCTGTTGGTTCAGGGTACAGTGTAGTGAGCTAGGTTTGTAAAAAAAACCCACTCTCAGTTCAGGTTGTGTGAGACTGGCCAAGGGTGACATGAGTGACAGGCAGCAGAAGAGGGGCCCTGGGGGCAAGGTCAAGGAGAAGACTAGAGGGGTGGAGGGGAGGGGGAGGACCCAGGTCTCCTCCCCACCTGTGTGTAGGGCTACTCCACAGCCGCCTACCAGCACTGCGACCTCTGGCCAGAATGTGATGAAGAAGAAGGCCCGCCTTGGGCCCTTCATCGAGGCTACTGCTGGGGCGCCCCCAGCAGAGGTGCCATTAGGTGCTGGCACTGAGCAGGGGTCTGCTGCTCGGGCAGTCTCTGCTCCAGCTGATGTCGCTCGGCCTCAGCAGCCGGAGGAGGGGCAGCAAGAGCAGCTCTCCTTGGAGATGAGCTTTGGGGACAGTTTTCTGTCCAAAACGATCACCCCAAGGAGGGTGCAGAGTGTCATGCAGGAGCTGGAGGAGAAGCTGGTTGAGGAGGACCAGCCCCCTTCTTCGGTTCCTTTGGGCACCAGCAGTCCTTCAGGAGATGGCCAGGAGGGGAGGCCACATGTGGTGGAGGGGGAAGAGATGGAGACACACAAGGTGCCTCCATCTTCGCCCACTTCCCCCCGGCAGCCAGCCCCTCCTGCCACCCCGAGACATGATGTGTCTGCCCCGAGCACCTTAAAGGAGGTGGCTCCAGACACCCAAGCTGCCAGTCAATTTGGGCATCCGTTCTCCTCTGAAGTCTGGAAGCATTTCCAACTTATGGAGGATCCATGCTATGCGCAGTGCCAGCTGTGCAGGGCCAGGATCAGTCGTGGGCGGGACTCTGCCCACCTGACTCTGGGGGGGATGCGAAATCACCTGCGGAAGCACCACCCGGGGGTGCTTCTTAAGGGGGAGAAGCAGGCTGGTGCTGGGGTGCCCTAGCGGCCAACACCACCCAGCCAGGAGGTCCATCCCATCGCGACTACCTCCGCTCTCCAGGAGCGTTCCCTGGGAGTACAGGGACGCCAGGCATCTCTGCCTGAGATGTTTGGTGGGGGACACACCTGTGTGCCAAGAGGGGGAATCAGGTATGGCAGGAGGGTGATCACCTGGAACCTTGCCAGGTCGATCGCCCATGGGCTTCCATTTTCAGTGATCGAGAATCCTGGGGTGCTAGGGTTGCTCGAGTACCTGGCGCCCTGGTACAAAGTTCCTGCGAGAACCACCATTAACAGGACCATTGTGCCAGCTGTTTTCAGGGCGACCAGATCTGTGGTGAAGGAACATTTGTCCCGTGCTGCCGGGGGGACTGTTCATTTCACCTCAGATATATGGAGCTACCAACATGCGTTCAAGGGGTATCTCTCCCTGACTGCGCATTGGTGGCAACCCAGAGAGCTGGGGGCAGTGCAGTGTGGGGGTGGGGGGCAGCAGTAGCAGTAGGCAGGGTCAGGGCCTCCAGGCCGGCTATCGCTGGGCCTTGCTGCACGCCGAAGCAGTCGATGCGCCGCACACGGCGGACACTCTCAGAGCTGTCCTTGCACATCAGTTAGAGGGCTGGGTAGGCAGCGGGGACATCGGCATGGGCTTCGTGGTGACTGATGGTGGCTCCAACATCAAGGCAGCAGTCCAGCGTCAGGGCCTAAAACACCTTCCTTGCGTGGCCCACCTTCTCCACCTCATGGTTAAGGACGCATTGGACCAGACGAAAAGCCAGGCTTGTCAGTATCTAGCCGTGACCCATGGTTTGAGATTCAGGGTGTGGGCGTGGTCAGTGTTCTGTCACTTTAAATTTAATGTGATTGATTTCACTCTTCTTTATGAATATAATTCTAGTTTTCTTTATTTTTTTCTAGTGTTGTAATTTTTTTAGCCTGGTTTTCGCGGAGGTTGTTTACCTTCTTCCCTGCTCACCTGGAAGTGCTAAATCACACTGGCTGCCATAGGGGGCTGCTGCAGAACAAGAGCAAATATCAACAGCCAACCCAAATATCAGTAGCCATTATGCATAAACTGTATTCAGTCACCAGAAGGGAACAGAAGTAGTTCAAGTTATTGTTCCTGCAACCCCATTACCTATCATGGCCATTGTTGCCTCTAAGCTGTGTAGTATTGTGAGCAAAACATCTACTTTGTGAACTGCTGGCATTAAAGTTCTGAGTGAACAATTTGGCTACTGCATCAGTTAGTTTGTTCTGGAGCCATTTTTTTTCCTGGCTAAGAAAAAAATATGTGAGCTGGAGGCTAAAAAATTGTGAGCCAGCTCACACTAACTCAACTTAGAGGGAACACTGATCATGGCCACTGTTGTCTTTTCTGAGACATCTCCAACGTTTCTGGTGGAGGTCTTTCACATCACCTGCTACTTGATCCTTTGAACTGAAAATGCCATGGATAGATCAGGGTAGAGTTACCAACCTCCAGGTGGGGCCTGGAGACCTCCCATTTTTACAACTGATCTCCAGATGGCAGAGATTAGCTCTCCTGGAGAAAATGGCTGCTTTGAAGGGTGGACTGTATGGAGTTGTACCATGCCCGTCCCCTCTAAATCCCACCCTCTCCCAGATCCATCCCCATAGTCCCCAGGTATTTTCTAACACAGACCTGGCAACTGTAAATCTGGGACCTTCTGCATACAACACTGTTGTTCTATCACTGTACAATTAATTGCCTGCTGGGGAACTTCCTTGTAGACTGTACCGATAATGTCAGTGAGATTTATCTGACCCTGTCCTTGCAGTTTAAATGTTTCAACATACTTTCATGGATTCGATTGGTGTACAAAGTGGAGAATACAATACAGCTCTTCTCAGAGTCTTTTGAAGCAGCTTTCCAGTCTTGTCCTCCAAGCCATGGAAAGTTTATATGCTCACATTTATTCTGTGGCATTTTCTTTACCACTGAACACCTAAAGCCAATTTTGTCATTTTACTTCTGCATTATCTGTCCTTGTGAAGCTTTTAATTATAGAGCAAAGATTTGGAGGCATGCTATCCCACTATCACTTCAGCTGTCTTACCACTGACGAAAAAATGAATACTTTTATAGATGCTTCTGTATTTTCTGATCTTCCTGTTTGACCTCCTGTTGAATCTGATGAATTTATTGAATTAATTGATGGTTTAAAAGTTGGCAAAGCACCAGGTCCTGATGGTCTCCCTGCTGAGATTTTTTTTAAAAAATTGCAGTTTGGTGGTCTGAACCTTTGGCCAACTTATTTACTTTAATTGACCATTGCGGAACTGTCCCGGATTTCTGGCTAAACTCCATAATTGTCCCCATCTATAAAAAAGGTAATTTAAATCTTCCCGAGAATTTTTGCTCCATTAGTTTATTATCCATTATGGGCAAACTATATGCAAAACATTTAGAACGTTGGCTGACAGATTGGATACATTCAGAAAACATTATTGGCCTAGAGCAAATAGGTTTTTACTATTGATCATTGTGTCACATTGGCTTTTCTGGCCGACAAGTACATGAATACAAGAAAGGGGAAACTCTATGTAGCTTTTATAGATCTGAAGAGTGCATTCAACTCTGTGGACAGAAACAAACTATGGAATAAACGAAAGGATCTTAATATAGATTCCCGTCTGTTAAATCTATTAAAAATGTACATACAAATACAACTTGCCAAGTAAAATTCTCATCTATAGGACACCTAACTGAAAAAATACCAGTTTGTAAAGGAGTTAAACAAGGGTGTGTGTTAGCCCCACATCTTTTTAATCTTTTCTTAAATGATATGGCACAATATCTTCGTTCCATAAATGGGCACCCACCTAAGTTAAATGATCTCTCAGTCCCAATATTATTGTATGCTGATAATGCAACTATACTTTCCTGCACAAGAGTTGGTCTGCAGCGATACCTGAAAGCTTTTAACAACTACTGCCAGCTTAACTCACTTGTATTAAACTATTCCAAATCTAAGGTTGTGGTCTTTTCTAAAAGTTGGCGACCACAAAAATGGTATATAGGCAAGCAGGAAATTGAGCAATCCAAATGCTTTAACTATTTGGGCATAACCTTTAATTACAATCTCAAATTGGCAGTTCACCGTGACAGAATAATAAATATAGCTAGTTGTTCTTCATCTCAGATTAAACAGTTTTATTTTTAAAAAGGTAACCAATGTTTGTCTGCTGCAATCAGAGCTTTTAATGCTAAAACACTATCACAAATTTCGTATGGTATCCCTCTGTGGATTAAAGCTCTGAACAAAAAAATAGAAAATATTCAGGTTTCATTTCTGCGACAACTTTTAGGAATCCCCAACCGTGTTCCTCATTTTGTAATCTGTTCAGAAACAGGCCAGTCTCTGATTGAAACAAAAGCTTGGACTCTAACTTTTAAATATTGGTTACAGATATTTTATAGGGCTGAACCAGCTAGCTTGCTCAACTACCTAAAAAGAGACCCTTATAATGCTGCTTGGCAAGATGGAATCATGTTGAAGCTCAAACACATGGGAATTGCAATTGACGGTCTATTTTTATCTGATGAATCTTTTAGATTTATCAAATAGAGAATCTTAGATCTAGAATCTCATAAACTGTGTCCTGTCCAATTTTATACCCGCTCTCCTGCCTCATTTGGACTTGATCAGACGGCCAGGAAAATGGCCAAATATTTATCTGAACTAGATAATCCGCAACATCAGAGAGCTTTTATGCTGGCTAGGATGAATACATTTCCCTCCAATGTTCTCTATGGGAGATTTCTTCAAGTCCCCTAGCGAGAGTCTCCTGAAAAAAAGTACAGCAGACCCGGTCGAATTGGCTAACTACCAACCGGTCTCCAATTTACCGTTCTTAGGTAAAATAATAGAGAGGGCAGTGGTGTCACAGTTGCAGAGCTTTCTGGATGACGCTTCCATCCTAGACCCTTGCCAGTCTGGCTTTCGCCCGGGTTATGGGATGGAGACAGTACTGGTCGCCCTGGTGGACGATCTCCAATGGCACCTGGTCGGGGCAGTGTGGCGGTGCTGATGTTGTTGGACCTGTCGGCCGTGTTTGACACGGTCGACCATTGGCTACTGACCCGCCGCCTCGCCGATGTAGGGGTGAGGGGGTCTGCCCTACAATGGCTCTCCTCCTTCCTCGAGGATCGAGGACAAAGGGTGGCAATTGGGGGCGAGTGGTCCCAGAGGCGCACACTGGATTTTGGAGTGCCTCAGGGGGCAGTTCTCTCACCAATGCTATTTAATATCTATATGCGCCCCCTTGCCCAGATTGCCAGGAGACATGGACTTGGGTGCCATCAATATGCAGATGACACCCAACTCTATCTGCTGATGAACGGCCGGCCTGACTGCATCCCAGAGAATTTAGACCGGGCCTTGCAGGATATGGCAACTTGGTTGAGAAGGAGCGGGCTGAAATTGAATCCAGTGAAGACAGAAGTCCTTTGTCTGGGTCGGGGCACTCGGGAAGGGGAAATACCTCTCCCGGTCTTTGATGGGGTACCACTGAAAGCGGCGCACCGGGTTAGGAGCCTGGGAGTTTTACTGGAGCCTTCATTATCAATGGAGGCCCAGATTGCAGCCACTGCCAAGTCAGCCTTTTTCCATCTAAGGCGGGCAAAGCAGTTGGCTCCCTTCCTAGAGCGCCGAGATCTGGCAACAGTGCTTCACGCAACGGTCACCTTGAGACTGGATTACTGTAATGCCCTCTACATGGGGCTGCCTCTGTACCAAACCCGGAAACTGCAGCTGGTGCAGAATGCAGCAGCTAGACTGTTGTTGGGGCTTCCTAAATGGGAGCACATACAGCCTGGACTGCGCGAACTGCACTGGCTGCCAGTTATATACCGGGTCCGTTACAAAGTGCTGGTCATTACCTTTAAAGCCTTATATGGTCGAGGACCTGTCTACCTTAGGGACCGTCTCTCCCCACATGAACCCCAGAGAGCACTGAGGTCAGCCGAGAAAAACTTGTTGACTACCCCCGGACCGAGAGAGGTAAAGCTGCAAAGCACCCATAACCGGGCCTTCTCCTCTATAGCCCCGAGCCTATGGAACCAACTTCCAGAGGAAATGCGGGCCCTGTGGGATCTAGAACAATTCCGCAGGGCCTGCAAGACCTTCCTCTTCCGACTGGCTTTCGCTGATGAAAAAGGAAACTGCTAATGAAAACCGCCATCATAAAAAACGTAAAACCAACATAGCATTAGCACTTTTATCAATCTAATTTAACTTAATTTTAAACTTAACCAGAATTTTAACTGAAATGTTTATAATGTTTAAATGTAATTTTATTCATCTTTGTATAATTGAAACTTGAATGATGCTGTTAGCCGCCCTGAGCCTGCTCCGGCGGAGAGGGCGGGATACAAATAAAATGTTGTTGTTGTTGTTGTTGAGAGACATTGTCTATGTGTCAGGCTCTGTTCATTGATGTCATTGCTAATTGCTGATTACTAACCATATTGATATATGCCCACTAACAGGTAGCCGTAGGACAGTAGAAGGAGGGGGGGGGATAAAGTACAGAGTAGCTTCCCAGGAATATCAAAGGTTGTTGGGCCTGCTTTGAAGTAAAGGGTGGCTGCCAAATTCACACCTCCTCCCCGGAGGCAGCAAGGACACTGCCGCCGGGAATTGTAACCACCAACGGAAAAGATAAGGGGGAAGCCGTGTGAAACTTTCACATGCAAAAGCAGCCTTTGTTTTAGGAATTGGGGTGTAGATGCTATTGCTTTGATGTAAGATGTTAAATACAAATGATTCGAACTGCTTGCTATCAGTTCCAATGCCTATCATGCTGGAGTAACTTTGGAGTGTACAATAAATGCAACTTTGTTTTAAGTAACAAGTCTGCTCATTTGGGAACTTCAATGAACCTTCGCTGACACTATGCGGGTCAAGCTTGCAGGATTCCATCCAGCATATCTTATTGAACTGCCAACTGTATACTAATCTCCGGAAGGTTCTATTAGATAGTCTTTCCTTACCAGCCTACATTCAAGAAAATAGGATTGATTGCCGTTTCCTATTAAATAACAACATAATTGATATCACAAAAGCTGTTGCCAAATTCTTGGCTGAAATTGTTAAACATTATTCTAAGCAGGTTTTATTGTGATCTTAATCTTACTTTAGCCTTTTATGCTTTGAACAGACATATCTGATTGTTGTTTGGTTGACAAGTCTCTGTATATCTCTTTTTGTTATGCCAATAAAGGTGTGATTGGATTGGATTGGATTGAATACCAAAACATTCCTATCTTGTAGACAACAAGAGGAGATGGATGCATGTAGCTTTGTGTTTCCAGATGAGTCACGGAGATCCTTCCAATCTAGCATGCATCCAAATGGTGTTGACCCAGAGAGTCTGGTGATGCTGGGAATGATGGACCAGGAGTGTCCTGTTTGCACCATAATTACAATTAGAAGCAGTAAAAACAAATTGCTGACAAGACAATAAATAAAGGAAAAAGGAAAAACCCTTGGCTTACTTTAACAGTCTTCCATGTCGCTTACATCACCTTCCTCTAAGTTCTGTTCATATTCAACACTAAGCATAAGAAACACATCTATATGAATTTTGGCATTCACATCTCATACAGCCTAACTACATCCGAATCACAGAATAAAAAGAAGATGTAGACAGAAACTAGTTCATTTGCTAACACCTGTATTATGCAAACATATGTTATTCAGGGTACTTGTCAGGTAGTTGCAGAATTCAGCCCATCTCCGACTGCGCCGCAACAGCAGACGTAGCCTGGGGGGCTGCGTTTGCCTCCTTGTCGGAGGAGGAGGCTGATCTGTTTCCCGGGCAGCCGGGACTCGTGGGAGAGCGGAGCGTCGGGACGATAAGAGTCCCGACCTTGCCCTGAAGCCACACAGTTCTCTGTGGCTCTCGGCCCACCCACCCAACCTGCAGCAGTACATGTTTAACCGGTTGCCTTATTAGGGGACAGGTAGGAATTTTTTCACTCTCATCTAATTGGCTTATGGTGAGGTGTTTTTTGCCTACCTTGTACTGCTTGTTAGAGAGGGAATAGATGGTATAGTTTGTTAAGCATTGGCAGAATGAGCAAGGGGTTACGGAAGCCCAGGTGAGCACCCAGGGCACCGCACCAGTTGAGTGCAAGTGATCGGCAGGAGTGGCAGATGGGCTCCACGGCTTAACGTCACATAATGCTGATTGTGTGATCCCTACCCACAAGACTGGCTCTTTCTGGGTGATTATGCCAGTGTTGGGTATGATGATCTTGCCTGGCTGGCCTGCCATGAGCCAAAATGGTGGCTCATGACAGGGGCAGGGTGGCTTGCTCACAACTGGACAAGGAAGGGTCAGGGGATGACCCCGGGGCTTGTCCAGCTTCCGGTAACCCTTGCCGTTTCAGTTACATTAAGTTATGTTCAATAAAAGGGCCCATTTTACCAAATATACTGTGTCAGCTTCTTCATTCCGACTTGGGGGGCAATCCTTGTTACTTGGACTCTGCTACCATATCACAGGAGAGAGGAGTCAAGTGAGAGGAGAAGGAGGAGGAAAATTCCTTTCCGTGTCTGTCACAAGTCTGAATGAAGGCTTAGGGCATCATTTCAAACTGAGGCCCATCAGGTTTGCCAAGGAATCTTTGCCTACTTCTTCTTTAGATACTTCTAATGATGCTGCTGAAACTCACAATCTTCTGGTTTAGAATATGCATTTAAATGGTTCATAAATGCTCAGATGTAATACCAAATGAGCATTGGCAAGTTCTTTCTGCAAACATATCCACCCATCCTTCCAACATAATATCGTAAGCCGATCACCTTTTAAGAGTACATGATGGAATGGGGGGGGGGGGCTTCCTCCAAAAATTGGCAAGCAAGAGGTGCTTTGCTCTCCATACTCCACATTGTTCATGGATTGATGACTACTTGTTATATGGTATGGTTCTGAAAGTGGGTAGGCAGTAGCTATTATATTATTTTACAAAATCTATGCTCTGCTTAGGAGCTATCAAATTTATAATACATAACTATAATATCTTTAAAACCATTTATGCCAACAACAAAAAAGACAACAAGACACACAGCATTATGACAATTAAATCTAAAGCTAAAATTCATATAAAACATACAAACAATAGTTAAAACCAAACAGGAAGGCGGGAACATTGAGAAGCATCAAACAGAATGTTTAAACAGTCTTCACCTACTGGTGGAAGGTGAGAATAGAGATGATAGGTGAGTCTACTTGGGAAGAATATTCCAGGGCTCAATGCCACAACCAGGAAGGCCATCAGGAATAAGGTATCATTGCTACAGTATACCACCTTGAGGAATTGATGGGTAAAGGAATGTTCAAAAACCAGTTTTTCTCTGAAATGAGAAAGGTATGGCCTGGACTGGGGAAGCTAAGGCCTGTGCACTAAGCAGTATCAGCATCAACCTGATACAGTTTAGGTGAGTTCTACAGCATTACTAGCAACACACAATGGCATTCCTTCCAGGTTGCGCTAGAAGAGACAGCACCATATTGTTGGCCATGTCATAACATCACCTGGTAAGTCTCCCACAAGTTGCCATTCATGGACTAACAACCCTACAGGCAAACCTTTAGTTGCTAGAGTAGCATGTAGGTGGACAGGCATAAGACTTTACACTCTCAGCCTTGTACTATATGCAGACTAGAATAAAGTAAGCAGGAATTCTGATCAAGTTTGGAGCCAGGGTGGAATTGGCCAAATATTGATAGCAATGGTAGACAGCAATGGGCACAAACTAGCTCACAAATATTAGGTTCATAATAAATGTGGGCTAGTTCATGGTTTGCAAACTGAAGTTCACAAACTGAAGAGTTACTATGAACTTCCATGAATTTTAAGGCAGTTTGTGGCGGTTAGTGAGCAACTGAAAGCAGGGGTCACAAATGCAGCATGAATTGTTTCAGTTTGCAAACCCATCACCTGGTTCATATCAGTTTGTTATTTGGCCACGAACCACAAACTGAAATGGACTAGAAAGGTGGGTTTTGTGCCCTTTCCTAATGGTAGACTGCCCTTTCCAAATGAGATCCTTCGAATCTAGCATGCATACTAATGGTGTTGATCCGGAGAGTCTGGTGATGCTGGGGATAATGGACCAAGAGTGTCCTGTTTGCACCATAATTACAATTAGAAGCAGTGAAAATAAATTGCTGACAAGACAATAAATAAAGGGAAAAGGAAAAACACTTGGTTACTTTAACAGTCTTTCATGCTGCTTACATCACCTTCCTCTAAGTCCTGCTCGCTTTCAACGTTAAGCATAAGAAACACAACTGCATATCTAAGTGCCAGTACTAAAAGTGCAATACTCTGCAGAGTTACACCAAACTTGAGTAACTCTACATAGGACTCTGCTTTGTATCCCCCAGTGCCAATGATGACTTACTTTATTCCAGATATGACCTGCTTGCATTCTCCAGTTTCTGATATCCATATACAATACGGATCCCTAGAAGCTATGCAGGACCTTAATGAAAGAGACATACAATAGTCATTCTAGAATTCTTTGCATGTACCACTGAAGCTTAGTGATTTTGCAAAAGGAGTGAATAAGGAATACCTACTTTTTGCATGTTCCATAAATCACACAGCTTCCCAGGGGAACCTTTATGACACAGTGTGGAAATGCTACATAAAGGGCACCAGACAGCTTGTCCAGCTCCATGCTCACAATAGTTGGGTATTCCTCACCAAAATAGTTGCACCTGAATTTTTTTGGGGAAAGAGTTCTCTAAATGATGGAGAATTTAATTGTAAAATAAATATGTCAAAGTCAGCAAAAACGAGACCTGTGGCTATTTTCATTTTTAAAAAATCAGAAATCATGCATATCACTATAGATATACAAATATTTGCCCCCCTCATATTTACTTGCATTGTTATTTTAATTTTCACACCATTTTCACTGGGAGCCTTTTCATTCCACCTACTTATATAAGAAAAGAGGGATATATCTGAACTACCTAGCTCCTTCCTTAAGCCCCTTTCCTTTCAATTGTTTCACTGCTATGAACAAAAGTTAATTTTATCATTAGCAAGATATTGCTTATTAAAGAGAGAGCCCTGTGGCACAGTGGTAAACTGCAGTACTGCAATCCAAGGTCTGCTCACGACCTGAGTTCAATCACGGCAGAAGCTGGGTTCAGATAGCCGGCTCATGGTTGACTCAGCCTTCCATCCTTCTGAGGTCAGTGAAATGAGTACCCAGCTCACTGGGGGGAAAGTGTAAATGACTGGGGAAGACAATGGCAAACCACCCCATAAAAAGTCTGCCATGAAAATGTCGTGAAAGCAACGTTATTCGAGAGCCAGAAATGACCAGTCTTGCACAGGGGATTACCTTTGCCTTTTTTAATTTTTTTAATTTATTAAAAAGCTCTCAGATGTCAAATTTTCTGACCCACCTTCTCAAGTTTCATCCACATTCATTTGAATTTTGCTAACTACCATTGTCATATATTCATGATTGGAGATTAAATACAATAAGGCTGCAATCCTAAGAATGGTTTCCTAGGAGTAATTCAGAGAAGGGTGGTATACAAATCCAAAATTATAAATAAATAAATCACATTGAATTAAATGGGATTTAGTTCTGGGTAGACCTTCTTTGGCTTGCTTCCTAAAATGGTTAGCTATTAGCCAGGAGATTAAAAGGAGGGAAAGTTTGAAATTGGAAGCATAGGGATAGTATTCTACTATTTTGCATTGGGAAGAAACAAAAATGGGGAAGGATCCAAACAGCTTTCCATGGTAACAAGAGAGAACCACCCTTGACCACCCCTAAAGCCTATTCTGGCTATCAAAGAACCTGCGCAGACATTGTTGGATGTTGGATGGGGACTGTAGTAAGGAGGAGAATTGGGTAAGACTGGGTTAAACAACTGACAGGATGCAATCCATGACTTGCAATTTGGAGTACTCATAACAGATTTTAAATCCTTAAAAACAACACCACAAAACCCCACAAAAATTAAATTTATAACAGAAGTACAATATTTTTTCTTATTGCAATTTAGGAATTCAGATTTAACAGCTTCCTTAGCTCATAAAAAATGGAGAAACAGAATGAATGATACATACTTGTCAGGCTTGTAAATGTTCATCTCTTCAACCAAAATGCTGTCACTCAGAAGAGGACCATTCCCTGATCTGTCCCAGACCTTTAAAACTTTGCCCTGCTCCGTTCCTAGGAAAGCCACAATCTGGTTCTCTTTTGGCCCAACAGAAGTATCTATAACAATTTTGGTCATGCGATACCTGCAATGATAATACCACCCATTTAATCATTACATTAGGCCACCATTATACTGTATATTTTTCAAACTGTAATCTGTTTTAAGTCTCAGCAAGAAAGGCAGACTAAAAATGCAGTAAATAAAATAAATGTTCTGTTTGCAACTAGATAGACTAGTTTACAGCTTAAACTCTAAAATTTAGCATCATCAATAACATATTATATTAATCCAATGCTGAGATAATTACCTGACCATCGTCATCATAAACCATGGCTTGGTGAAAGTTGATTGCACTGCGTCATGCATGAGATGATGCTTTTTCATAAAACTTAGAACTTTATCTGGAAATTCAGTGGAGGATGTGTACTCTTTAAAAGGTTCAGAGCCAGCACAGGAACCAGGCCTAAGAATGGATAGCAAAAAATGCAATTATTGATTATATCAGGTCAGATATTCTAATAAACTATTTTTAAATCTTTTATTATAAGGCACAATACAGTATGCAACAGCATGTGACTCCTACCTATGGCTTATTCTGTGCCTAATCATTCCATAGATTTGAATTTAGCATCGCATATTTGGTCCTGTTTATTATGGGAATACTTAATAAATAATAATAATAATAACAAAATTTTATTTATACCCCACCCTCCCCGCCGAGGCAGGCTCAGGGCGGCTTACAGAGTGTGGCAAAAGCCATGTTTAACAATAAAACAATTATACATTTCTATACCATTTAAAATTTACCATTAAATTTACATAATATAAAAGTCTAAAATCAATCTAAAATAATCTCATCTTATTGCTATCTCGATTGTTGATGTTAGTGATGGCATGGTGTTCATTTCAGGTTCCATCTTGGAAGGCTAGCCAGAAGAGGGCGGTTTTGCATGCCCTACGGAATTGGCTAATGTCCCGTAGGGCCCGCACCTCTTCCGGCAGCTGGTTCCACCATTGGGGTGCTTTTATAGAGAAGGCCTGTTCTCTGGTTATTTTTAGTTTGGCCTCCTTTGGCCCAGGTACTTCCAGAAGGTTTTGTGAGCTGGATCGCAGTGCTCTCTGGGGAACATATGGAGAGAGGCGGTCCCTAAGGTAAACAGGTCCTCGGCCATATAGGGCTTTAAAGGTAATAACCAGCACCTTGTAACGAACTCGGTAAATAACTGGCAGCCAATGCAGCTCCCGCAGCCCAGCCCGCACATGTTCCCACCGAGGTAGGCCCAATAGCAGTCTGGCTGCTGCATTCTGCACTAGCTGCAGTTTCCGGGTTTGGCACAGGGGCAGCCCCATGTAGAGGGCATTACAGTAGTCTAGCCTCAAGGTGACCGTTGCATGGATCACTGTTGCCAGGTCATTGCGCTCCAGGAAGGGAGCCAACTGCCTTGCCCGCCTAAGGTGGAAAAAGGCGGATTTGGCAGTGGCTGCTATCTGGGCCTCCATTGTCAAGGAAGACTCCAGTAGCACTCCCAAGCTCCTGACCCTGCGCACTGGTATCAGTGACGCACCGTCAAAAGCTGGAAGGGAGATCCCTCCCTCCGGACCACCACGCCCTAGGCAAAGGACCTCTGTCTTCGCTGGATTCAGTTTCAGCCCACTCGACCTGATCCAGTCTGCCACGGTTTGCAACGCCCGGTCTAGATTTATAGGAACATCAGCAGCCCAGCCGTCCATCAATAGATAGAGCTGGGTGTCATCCATGTACTGGTGACAACCCAGCCCATATCTCCGAGCAATCTGGGCAAGGGGGCGCATGTAGATGTTAAATAACATCAGGGAGAGAACTGCTCCCTGAGGCACCCCACAGTTGAGTGAGTGTCTCTGGGACAGCTCCCCCCCAATTGCCACCCTTTGTCCCCGACCCTCCAGGAAAGAGGAAAGCCATTGCAAGGCTAGCCCCTGAATCCCTGCGTCGGCGAGGCGGCGGGCCAGCAGCCGGTGGTCGACCATATCGAACGTGGCCGAAAGGTCTAACAACAGCAATACTGCCGCACCGCCTCGGTCCAGGTGTCGCCGGAGATCATCCATGAGGGTGACCAGAACCGTCTCTGTCCCATGGCCCGGGCGGAAGCCGGACTGGAATGGATCCAAAGTGGAAGCGTCATCCAGGAAGCTCTGTAACTGCAACACCACAGCCCTCTCTATAACCTTGCCCAAAAAGGGCAAGTTTGAGACTGGCCGGTAGTGAGCCAATTCGGCCGGGTCTGATGTAGCTTTTTTCAGGAGGGGGCGGACCACTGCCTCTTTCAGAGGGGTTGGAAAAGAACCCTCCGAAAGAGATCTATTTATGATGTCCCGTATAGGACATCTCAGCTCCTCCTGGCAAGCTTTAATTAGCCAGGAGGGGCACGGGTCCAGATCGCAAGTTGTTGGGCATGCAGTAGAGAGAATCCTGTCAACCTCCTCTAGGTCGAGCGGGTCGAAATGGTCCAGGATCAAACCAGAAGACAGGCACGTTGCCTCAAGCTCACATACTGTATCTAATATGGCGGGGCAGTCACGGCGGAGCGACTGGACTTTGTCTGCAAAGAATTTCGCGAATGCCTCACAGCCTATCTCTAATTCCTTAACATTTGGTTTGCCTTGTGGCAATGTAGTAAGGTTCCGAATTATCTTAAATAATTGTGCCGGGCGCGAATTTGCAGATGCAATCTTAGCCGCAAAGTATGTTTTCTTTGTGGCTTTGACTGCCATCTCATAGGACCTCATAAACTCTCTATAACATGCTCTAGCCGCTTCATCATGAGTATGCCGCCATTGCCTCTCTAGCTGTCTGAGGCCTTGTTTCAGCTGGCATAATTCCGGGGTATACCACGGCGCCAGCCTAGACCGGGGTCGCGAGGGCGTCGGGGTGCGATCTCGTCAATGGCTCTGGAAAGCCAGCTATGCCAGGTCTCAACCAGGTCATTGAGGGAATCGCCAGAGGGCCAGGGATCCTGCAGGGCCATTTGGAACCGTTCCGGGTCCATCTGGCTTTGTGGGCGAGCCATAATGCACTCGTCACCTAGACAGGTTTGGCGTGGAGCATCCACACGAGCCCTAAGGGCGAGGTGGTCCGACCATGGCACCGCTTTTGCGATTATATCATCCACCATGACCCCGGCCGCAAAGATCAGGTCTAACGTGTGCCCAGCCTGATGCGTGGGAGATGTAACAAATTGAGAGAGCCCTAGCGTCGCCATGAATGACACAAGGTCCGTCGTCGAACTGGAGGCCAGGTCATCCACATGGACGTTGAAGTCACCCAGGATCACCAGCCTTGGGTGCTCCAACGCCCAGCCTGCCACATCCTCGAGCAGGGACGGTAAGGCGCCGGCTGGTGCGCTAGGCGAGCGGTACACCAGCCAGATCGCCAACCCCCCTCCAACTTCCCACGCCAGACCAGCACATTCAATACCTTTGATCTTTGGGGCCGGGAGTGCCCTAAAGGAGTAAGCCTCTCGTATGAACAACGCCACTCCTCCCCCCCCACCCACTAGTCCTTGATTGGTGAAAGACTGAGTAACCCGGGGGAGCTGTTTGTGAGAGGGCCACCATATCTCCCTCTCGAACCCAGGTCTCAGTCACGCAAGCCAGGTCCATGTCCTGCTCGAGTAGAAACTCTCTGAGGACAGAGGTCTTATTGTTAATGGACCTGGCATTGCATAACACCAATGACGGAGGCAGGTCATCCAAACTGGCCCCACTACCTGTCACTGTTTTGATGGGATACAGACAGGAAGGTGTCGAGCACTGACTGGTCTCAGCCCCCTTCCCCTATATCGTTGCCTGTTCCCACCGCCATACCTCCCCCTCCCCAGGAGCACTGGAATCCCTGGGCCAATCATCTCCACTGGTGGGACCATTGTCATAGCCACCACCTCTAATGCCGGCTAGCACTACCCCCAAATCTCCCTCCTTATCTACTCCACCCACTAGCTCCCAGTTTCAAATCAACCCGTTCAAGCCCAGCCCAAATCTCCCCTTGTACATTAATTGGTAAGACAGATAGGTTAAATCAGTGGCAATAATATATATATATCATTCAGAGCCAATCAGTACAGTAAACAATCACAAAGAGTTAATTGATTAAATCCAAATTAAACTATCAGTATAAAAGCAAATGGAGGTAGAAATTACAGGAAAGTCAATTGACCATTAATTGACAAAAAAAGTTCCCATGTGGTTTGTTTGAATCTTAGGAAATTCAAATTTGGCATGCCTTGACAGTTATTAGAGCCGCATAAGCAAACATAAATGGTTGGATCTAGTCAGAATTTTAACTCATACTTATCCAAACCCCTTCCTTATTATTAAACCATGGAGATGGGCTTAATAAAAACTATGGAGATGGGGGGCTAATGTAGCAAAAGAGTAGGACAGGATTGAGTGAAAATGCTGACTGGATCCAAATCACACAGTGTTGCGGGAAAAATCTATGGTATTCTGCACCCTTAAAAGTGTTGTACCACCTTGGAAATAAAGTAAAAATCAGAGTTCCAACATCGGTGGAGAATTTCAGATTTCAATAAATTGGAAAATACCCCCATGTTTAACTGTACATGGCACCCCCATATCGGTGCCCAAATGTACTCTGTTGAAAAAGGATCCAGGTTAGTTTTCCATATAATCTAGTATAACTTTCCAATATTTTCTGTGAGCAAATTCTTCAGAAGAAATATTCTTTGGCTTTTACATTTACACCTAATTTACATTTACATGTTTATGACTTACAATTCAATCCTAAAAAGAATCGCACCCTTTGAAGCCTATTGACTTCAGTGGACTTAGAAGGATGTAAACTTCTTAGGACTGCAAAAGATAGTTTCTATTGTATTTGCATTGCATGCTAAATTGCCATTTCCACCATGTAAAAACTACCATGTAAAAACTACCAAGCTCCCTGCATTATTGTACAGATACTACCTGGGACTAGGCACATCCTCTTCATGAACTGGAGTCCATATGGTGTCATAGTCCTTCTGCTGTCTGAAACTCCCCGCAAATACCTTCTCAATATCATGCATCTCAAAAGCACAAACAGCAGAGCCAGGGATGCTACAATGTGAAATTTCCAGGAAGAGTCACAAGTAATGCATGTACATATTTATATCAATAGCTATAACTGTATCTACCTAAATTCAGAAACATAACAATTGTTCTGAAGACTTCTTATCCTATTCCACTTGATTCTGTCTTTGAGCATTGACAGTAAAAGCCTTTTCAAGTATTTTAGATGTGCCATTGAGCAGTCAGTTCCTGTCACTGTCTTGGGACCAGTCATTCTCTGTTAACCTTATTTGCAGGGTTGTTGGAAGAATAAAACGGAAGATGCCACCCAGAGCTCTTCAGAAGAGGGTTTTTTTTTTAAAAAAAAGAAAACATTCTTCCAAAAGGTCAAATCCATAGCACATTACATTAATTAGGAAATCAGCTAAGACTGTGAGATATCCCTCTAAGAACTCATAATACAAAAAATAACTGGGTTTCCCCAATCACATCCCACTTTCTAGCTAGAAGATCATGTTATAAGTTTAACACACTTAGGGTGTTTTCGCACTTACCTTTTACTGGCGCGACCATCCTCCTCACGCCGGCGGATCTGCAGTGATTTCGCACTAGAAGCGCCGGCGCAGCCCAAAGAGCCGGCTACTTCCGTCGCTAAGCCAGCGCAAACGGAAACCGCCAAGAAGCAGGAAAACGTTTGCGCTGGCTTAGCGACGGAAGTAGCCGGCTCTTTGGGCTGCACCGGCGCTTCTAGTGCGAAATCACTGCAGATCCGCCGGCATGAGGAGGGTCGTCGCGCCAGTAAAACGTAAGTGCGAAAACACCCTTAATATTCAATCTTACAGTCCTTCAGTATTTGAATTCTAGAAACTGGAGTATCTATAATTGCAATCCAAGCTCTGCTCACGACCTGAATTCGATCCTGGTGGAAGCTGGGTTCAGGTAGCTGGCTTACGGTTGACTCAGCATTCCATCTTCTGAGGTTGGAAAAATGAGTACCCAGCTTGCTGGAGGGAAAGTGTAGATGACTGGGGAAGGCAATGGCAAACCACCATGTAAAAAGTCTGCCAAGAAAATGTCGTGTTGTGACATCACCCTATATGTTGGTAATGACTTGGTGCTTGCACAGGTGACCACCTTTACCTTTTTACAGCTTATGCAGCCTGGAAGTTCAGTCTAAAAAATGCTGCTGTTCAGTCCGTAAAAGTTCTGAAAATTGTTGCATTTCCCTGTACTTTTCTGGATGTGGGGGCTGGCAGGAGTAAATGCAGTGCTGCCTTCCATTTTTTGTGTGACAGCAAACTTACTACACATATTTTCTAAACATTTAGCATCCACCTGCAAATACAATAGAACAATCTCACTTCAAGCCAAAAGTATCACAAGAATTGAGCCCTTGGGGGATGTTGGGAGTACAGTGGAGAAAATATGGAAACTGGGCCCTTGGGGGAAGAGAAAATATGGCAAAAATTATGAAAAAGTTGGATTTACCCAACCAGTATTTTCTGCTAGTGAGAAAGGGAGTTGTTGTTATGTTGTTGTTGTTGTTGTTACCACCACTGGGTATCATCGGGCTGGCATGACTGAAAGCCATATGTGATGGGAGCTGTAACAAGGAAGGAAATTGGGCCTGGGTGAATGAAAAAAGCTGATTGGTTCCAACTTTTTGACCAAAGAGTCTGGATTTTGTTGCATAATCTGAATTATCAAAAGATGCTGTTGCAGAGAAAATGGCTAGTGAAAACAATCACAGAAGAGAATGAGCAATATAAAGTCCCTGGATTCATTTTTATTAATAAATGGGCAAGTCCAATGAAAATCATTGAGTGTAAGATTTCAAAAACTCTATTTACATTTAACAATGTTCACATCAATATTTTTCAGATAGCAGTTGCAGTGGAGATCTTTGGTGACTGGACATACAAGCTGTGGAGATAGAGGAGGTAGTGAGGAGAAAAGAGATTTAGCAGCCAATTGGTTCTTCTGCCAGGTACAGAGAGAAGCAAACATTTCCAGTTGGAATAAGGGAAGGGAGACATGTGTGCCAAAAGCCTACCATTTTTTGACACACAGGACTTCTTTCCCTTATTCCAAATAGGTTTACTTCCCTAATCATAATAACTGTATGCCATCAAGTCACAACTGACTTGTGACAACCCCAGGACCATGGGTTTTTCCGGGGGAAAGATGGGTTAGGGTTAGGGTCCTCTGCACAGCAACCCCATACTTCCTTAGTGACTTAACATCCAAGGACTGACACTGGCTGACCCTGCTGAGATTTCAAGCTCTGGTGAGAGAGGGCTAGTCTTGACTATTAGGCTGATATCTGCTTCCCAACAAGTTATTTTATAATACAACATAAGATTTTTTGTGTGTGTGGATTTACTTACTGCACTTTCAAGTTTGGCTTGCTACCTACATGCCTTAGTATTTAATAGCAACTGAATAAAGTACAATGCATTGGATTTTTTTTAATGGGATCACATAGACAGACACACACACACACTTTTATTAGATTGTTCGACTATGAAGAAGAAAGGTTCCTGGAGAAGTTACCTGTTTCTAGGTGTAGTGAAGACTCCCACAACAATATCCTGACCATTGATTCTGACAATGTCTGTTACAGATTTCAGTACATTAAAATAGAAGGGGCTATCTCCATGAACTGAACAGATCATTCGGGCCTTCAGGAAGGAAGTCCACTGTTTCTGGAGAACTTTCCTTCCTCCCATATCATTCTTGCAAACTCGAGCTACTCTGGGTAAGATTACCTTAATAAAGAAAGGAAGGCAGAATGAAGAAATGGAAACATCTATTAGTTACAAAAGAGATTTCTCAGAAGCTTCTTTATAAAGGTATTACAAGGTATAATACTTCATAAATAACTACATTCTGTTTTTCTTTTAATGTGCAAAACAAATTATGGGTAGGATCCAACCAGCCTTTTAGCTGATTCAAAGGGAAACTTGGGTTCCTTTTAACTGCAGCTTTGACATTGCCAAATCTTGTGGAAAGTCGAGCTGTTTATTACATCGTATAGATCCCAACACTTTTCATTGGATGCTTCATCAGGGGATCATTCACAGAAACTTCTCTGGTTTTCAGCTTGGACAAATGATTCTATTCAGGGCTTTTTGTAGAAAAAAAATCCAGCAGGAACTCATTTGCATATCAAGCCACACCCTGACAGCACCATTGTTTCACACAGGACCTTTTTTTGTAGAAAAAGCCAAGCAGAAACTCATTTGCATACTAGTCCTCACCCTCTGATGCCAATTCAGCTGGAACTGCATTCCTCTGTGTTCCTGCTCAAAAAAAGCCCTGACTTCATTTGTCCAAGGTGGGAGCCAGAGAAGTTTCAGTGAAAGGTCCCCTGATGAAGCATTTAATTAAAAGCATGAGAACCTATAAGATCTAATAAACCACTTTACCTTGCGCATTGTTCTCCCTTTCTCTTGAACTGAGTAGTGTGGCCTTATTTTCTACCCCAAAGCCTTGTGGAACAGGGGCTGTAGTATAAAGAATAATTGGCTAAGTGAGCGAAAAGGCTGCCAGGATCCCACCTGATGTAGAGAAGACAGACTATCAGTCAGAACACTTCTTCTGACATCTTTGCTTAAACATTCTTAATCAGGGGGCATTTTGTAGAAAAATAGGTGGTGGAGCTCATCCAGGGATTGTTATGCAGCTGCACATACTATTCAATGGACAAGGAGGTGGAACTCTCAGGTTCAGGAGCTGCGCTCCTGTGAGCTCCCACTGAATCTGAGGCCTGTTCTTAAGACAGCAGATCTGGGGAAAGAGAAGACATTACTGAGGTATAAATTCTATGTAGGTCTTCCTTAGGCTTGCCAATCCCCAGGTCCCAGTGGGGGTTCTCCCGCTTTCCCAGGCTCCTTCCAACCCCCAGCCAGTTGGCCGGTGGGGGAAAGCCCCACCCCCACAGCCACCATGTGACTTTCCACTTCTGGAGGCTTCAGTCTCCAACTGGGAAGGCTTCGTCTTGGGATGGTATGTCTGTGTTACTTTGAAGAAGTTGGCAGCAATGCCTGAGTAGAGATGCCAATCCCTCGCTACAGAGTCGCCAGAAACGGGGGGAAGGAAATGTCTGCTCGGCACTTCATTATACCCTATGTGGAGGTTGATTCTCATAGAGTATAATGGGGAATTGATCTGGAGGTATCAGGGGCTCTGGGGGCCTGGTTTTTTTTTTTAGGTAGAGGCACCAAAGTTTCAGTATAGCATCTAGTGCCTCTCCCCAAAATACCGCCCAAGTTTCAAAACGATTGGACCAGGGGGTCCAGTTCTATGAGTCCCAAAAGAAGGTGCCCCATCCTTCATTATTTCCTATAGAAGGAAGGCATTTAAAAAGGTGTGCGGTTCCTTTAAATGTGATGGCCAGAACTCCCTTGGAGTTCAGTTATGCTTGTCACACCCTTGCTCCTGGCTCTGCCCCCAATGTCTCCTGGCTCCACCCCCAAAGTCCCCAGATATTTCTTGAATTGGACTCGGCAACCCTAGTCTTCCTGCTACTAGCCTAGCAGGAAGTATGTACCACTGAGTCATGAATGTTACAGAGGCTGTAAGGCTCCAGAAATAAGAAGCATTAAAATAAATATTTTGAACTTGATACATAGTTTTGAGAACCTCAGTGTAAAGGCTTTAGTTTTTTCATGTGCATCTCTTGATAAAGATATTCATTGAAAAGGGGAGTATAACGATCGAAATTCCATTGAGAAGATACTTTATGCACATTTTGAGAATTTATATTCATACTACTCTTGAGTGTTGAACATTCTTTACACATCCCTTGGAAGCCTGGAATTGTATTGGAACTTGGTGGTTTGGTTTATGTTATTCTGACCATTGCATTTATTGGCAACCGTGTTTGTGTTTTGACCATTTTTCTTTTACTAATGTTTTGTGTATTGTCCATGTGTTTGTGTAATTAAGTACATTGTTTTCACTGAACAAGAGAGATATCTGGTGTTTTCTGGTTACTAAGTATTTCTCCCTGTCCCTGTTTTTTCAGTGTTTTCTAGCTGAACAGAAATGGGAAAAGACAATATTTTACCACCCTCACAAGCCAATATATAAAAGTCTCATAATGTCACATGTCTGTTGGCATGAGCAGCCATATCATCTACAAATGTTCTTGTCATTGGTATAACATATATTATAACATATATATTCCTGACTTTCTGTGGTCTGTAAGAAAGTTTTGTCAATTACCTTGCCACAGCTTCTGAGTTCCAGTGATACTTCATAAAAGAACACGTAAATATAGTTGCCATATTCCACTGCATGAATGAAGTGAGGATCTGCAAATAAGACAGATGGTTTGGATCATGCATATTCAAATATAAAGATTGATTCATTTAGAAAAAATTATTTTGACTTTTATTTCAACCTGCTCAAGGTGGCTCACAACAATGGAAACAGCAACAACAAAGCACTCAGTGAAAAGCAACACAAATCAATTGATATTAAATATTGAAAAAAATGGAATATTGACACAAACGTTGATATCATGCAATATCAATAAAACCAACCAAATATATATTTTTTTAATGCCAAAAGATAGCCAGTAAAAGCAACAGTCTAACTGAACTAGGGAAACAAATCTGAGCAAAATGTAATGAATGTTCTAGTTTAATTTTAATATCTATCTATACGTAAAAAATATTTATTTCTGTTTTAGTTGCCCAGGCATATCCAGAAAGAACAAGGGATGGGGGTGGGAGTGCCAGTCATTTGTATGCTAACGTATTTATTAATTAAAATATTTATCACCCACCTTCCCTTGAAGGTCAAGGCAGCATTGTAGCTACAATTTAAGATATGCAGAATAAAAGAGTCCATCACCATATAAACACCTGAAATATATATCACCTATTAAATACCTGAAATCTATACATATTGGCAAATAAAATGGCTTTACAGAACCATCTGAAACTTTCTAGTGAGCAAAGTCTTTAGGGAACCCATTCCCCAGAATGGAATCTACACCAGGTTCTGGCTGATGCCAGAAGTGAGCAAACTGTAAACAGTCTCATTTGTAAACAGAAATCACTCGTGCAGTTCAGTTTGAGCTTTTCCATGATGCTATGGGCATGAGGGAAGCTTTGATAGAGCACAAACACACGGCTTTTACCTGCTCCTATTATAAACTCAACAATTCAGGTTATGTCTGGGGCTGTCAAGTCACTTCCAGCTTATGAATTAATATCTTTCAAAACATCCTATTGTTAGCCATTCTCAGGTCTTGCAAACTGAGGCCTTTCTTGATAGAGTTCATCCATCTCATGTTTTGTCTTCATTTCCTGAAGCTTTTGTCTATTCCTAGCATTATCGTCTTTTTCTCAAAAATATGAAAGCTTCAGTTTAGTCATTTTAGCTTTGTCTTTATAATCAGAGCTTTATTTATATAGATGGGCAGGAACCAGCTTATAAACCAAAATTCAGGCTGAAGTAGGGTTGCCAATCCCCAGTTGGGGGCAGGGGATCCCCCGGTTTGGAGGCCCTCCCCCCGCTTCAGGATCATCAGAAAGTGGGGGGAGGGGAGGGAAATGTCTGCTGAGAACTCTTGAGTCCCTAAGGAGACTTATTCCCATAAAAAATAATGGAGAATTGATCTGCAGATATCTGGGGCTCTGTGGGTCCTGTTTTTTGAGGTAGAGGCACCAGATTTTCAGTATAGCATCCAGTGGCTCTCTCTAATATACTCCCAAAGTTTCAAAAAGATTGGACCAGGGGGTCCAATTCTATGAGCCCCCAAAGAAGGTGCCCCTATCCTTCATTATTTCCTATGGAAGGAAGGCATTTAAAAGGTGTGCTGTCCCTTTAAATGTGATGGCCAGAACTCCCTTTGGCGTTCAGTTATGCTTGTCATGCCCTTGCTCCTGGCTCCACCCCAGTGTCTCCTGGCTCCACCCCCAAAGTCTTCTGGCTCCGCCCCCAAAGACCCCAGATATTTCATGAATTGGACTTGGCAACCCTAGGCTGAAGTTGAGTCAGTTCAGTGCTCAGGAACCCATGTTTAGGAAAGACCTGTTCCCTGAACATTTACCAGACTTTGACTGGTTCAGTTTGTCAGTTCAGGGCACTTCACCACCAAATTTAACCCTCTGGTTTTGTTCCCCACCCCTTCAAAACAGTAGGGAGGAAAACTGAAGGGTTAAATGCTCTAGACCTCATAACATCTTGAAATACCTAAAATGGTCAAAGGAAGGGCCAGCAGTACCACTACTATGGCAGAAATTTCCTACATGCTCTTAGTGCCTCAGCCCCATGTTGTAGCCAGAATGTTAACTGGTGTGAATTGCAGGGACCATATCACTCCTGTCTTGTTCCATCTACACTGGCTCCCATTTTAATTTGGGCACCAATTCAAGGTGCTGGATCAGCCTTTTAATGCCTTACATGGCTTTAGGCCAACATATTTAAAGGACTGCTTTCTTCCATCTAAATCTACTCATCCATTCTGGTTAGCTTCAGGTGCCCACATTTGAGGCAAGATGGTGGGAACCTGAGGGAAAAAAGCTTTCTCATCCATGACACTGAAACCTTGAACCTTTCTCCTCAGAGAGATTCATCTTTCTCCCTCTATCATTGTCTTCTGACCACAGGTGAAGCCCATTTGTTGTTGTGTTAATATCTCCAGTAAACTCTTATTGGGCCTCCTCCCTGGTTCTGTCGTGTTTGTATGTTTATATGTTTTTATTATATTGTTAAGTATTTTACATATAAATTTAAAAAGCAGTTTTAAAAGTTTGAATGCCTTGACGTTCACTATATTGGGATCCTGTTTGGGTGAAAAGGCAGGGAAGGAAGGAAGGGGGAAAGAAAGAAAGAAAGAAAGAAAGAAAGAAAGAAAGAAAGAAAGAAAGAAAGAAAGAAAGAAAGAAAGAAAGAAAGAAAGAAAGAAAGAAAGAAAGAAAGAAAGAGTTTCCCATAGTAAAGTGAAATATCCAGATTTTAAAACAGATTTTATATCCTACAATGAATTTATAAACCTCTTTCTTGAGGTTTATAAATTCATTGAGTTTCAAAATTCTAACCAGAACAACTGCCTTTCACCTCTCCTTCCTAGGTCATTTACCATTAAGCCAATGTAAATCTTGATGAGCTGTTCGCAGATCTGGAAGGTCTCCAAGGGTCCGTTGAAAGACCGGATCTGTTGATAGGTAGTTAGTCACAGTGCCAGAATACAGATTTCCATCTTTGGGGTTGGAGATTAAAAAGAAGGGGGATGGAAAGGGGTGGGGGGAAGAGTACAATCAGATTTCTACATCAGAAATTGGAACATGTTATTAAAAAGAACACTCAGTAACTCTTGACTTGAAAATGTTACAGCGATCATGCAGCAAAGTGGGTTTTATCCCATCATTTTGCCCTTCTAAGACTGCAATTTTAAGAGCATTTAGCTGTGGACTATTCTATTGCTGTATGTCTAATCTGCTGTCTACAATGATTGTTCTTTTTTGTTACTGATTATATTTTGTTACTGGTATTTCTAAGCCTTTGAACACTAGAGAGGCAAGAAATGCATTTTTAAACTGTTTTCTTTGCTCCCTATTTCCTTCGGGGTCCAAATCAAGCTGCTAGTTCTTACCATAAAACCATACCATAAAGCCTCTCCCATCCTGTATTCAGGGCTCATCAGAATGCATTAACATTTTTGGTTTGCATTCAGCAATTTCATCAGGGGGAAAAAAACACTTGCAGTCTACACCTGATAATCTTACCAACACCATTAGCCACACTCATGCAAATGGAAACACATCACAAGTTTCCATTGGTCTTTGTCCATCCATGGGAAAGTTGTCAAGTCTCCCAATGACATGTTGTTTCACCCCTAAAAAGATATTGTTTTAGGGGGCACACGCATCAGACCACCTCAGGGCAAAATTGTGCTATAACTAGACAAACTCTGCCCACTGCAGTGCATGTTCCACTGGATCCAGACTTCACACCCAAAATGTAGATTGTTTCATCTTTTCTCTTCCATGGACTACATTCTTCTAGATAGGTAAACATCACCCATAAAGATCTTTATCCCTGTTACTCTATTTTATTTTTAAAGAAATGTAATTTTAAAATTTGTGTGTGTTGTGTGCACATCTGCACCTGGAAGTCATGGTGTCCTCTGGTGACTGACCCCTATTGGGGGCCTGGAGGATATTCAGAGAGTTGGCTGAATAAAACTTGTCCCTGTCCACATGACTGGTGGTATTCCAAAGAGGTCTTCCATCCAAGTACTTACCAGAGTCCACCTTGCTTAGTTTCTGAGATCTGGCAAGATTGGACTTTCCTGGCTACCCAGGTCAGGGCACTCTCTTTCATGTTTGTTAGCCTTGTACATGAGTTTCCTCCATGTGTTCTTGTGTATGCTTTTACCCTTTTATTCCTTTTAAATAAAATCCTTTCTATTTAAATAAAATCCTTTCTATTTAACAGGGAACCAGTTTGGTGTAGTGGTTAAGAGCAGTGGACTCTAATTTGGAGAACCGGGTATAATTTCCCACATGCATCATCTGGGTGATCTTGGGTCAGTCACAGTTCACTCAGAGCTGTTTCTCTCAAGAGCAATTCTCAAAAGAGCTCTCTCAGTCCCACCTACCTCACACTGTTTCTGTTGTGGGGAGAGGAAGGGAAGGAGATTATAAACCACTCTGATACTCCAAGTGAAGGGCAGGGAATAAATCCAATCTCCCCCTCATCCCCTCCCCTTCTCCTTTTCCTTCTCGTTCTTCTTCACTGGTTTATTTTGAGAAAGGGAATAATCCCTGAAAACATTGGTGGAGATCTCACTCATTATCATCTCTCACAAGCTCTGTCTCCAATTATGTCAATTTGGCCAAATTAAATTTGGAGACATCCCCCTCCCCATTTGGGTAAAATCAAAGAGCTTAGAGTAGCATCCATGGTTTTCTCTTCCCCATGTTATCCTCATAACAAACATGTTATGTAAGTAGTTTAGGCTGTGAGAGAATGGCTGGTCCAAGCTCACCCTGAGATCTTCATGAGGTTTAAACCCCAGGTCTCTTGACCAACACACCTTTTCCTGTCCCATGCCTTTTTCTGTAACAGTCCCACTGTTACGGATGACCTTTCCGTGAAGGTTTGTATGATCTCATTGCTGCTGGCCTACATGCTAGTATTAAACATTTTGTTGTTATTCAAAAGAGCTGTCATGAAGAAATTATTTATATTTGGTCTTTATATATGTAAGCTATTGTCTGTGTGAGTTGGATCCATCCAGCTTTTCAATTGGTGAAAAACAGGAGCCCCTTTGGATAGACAAAAAAGACTATGCTGGTGACCCAGCAAAGTGCATGGACAAAATCCATGAGGAAGTAGTAAGGAAGAGAATGCAGTGAAATAGTGTGGAAAAGCTGTTTGGATCCAACTACTGAAGTTTTCAATAGAGGCAGGCTTTTAATGAGATTTGTTCTCATTTAATATGTTGTTAGGCACTGCTCTTAGGAAGAAAGATGGGATATAAATTTCTTAAAATGAAAATAATTTACAAGTGTGTGTGTATTTCTCTCCCTCATTACCTGAAAACAATGCTATATTGTGATCCTTTCCATCAAAAGGGCACCTGCCCCGTCCACTGAATGGCTCTCCTAAGTAGGCAAAAGACTCCGCCTAACAGCAACAAGAATGGAAACTCTTTAGAAATAAATAGAACGCACTGGCCTCATACAATTGCTTTGGTTCACTCCAAAGCAGTAAGGCTTTTTCTCTTCTTTCCTTGTTTGAACACAGTAAAAATTGTGCTATTAAATTGCCACTGGCAAAAACAGTATGCAGAAAAAGTCCCTTCAATATAATTCTTTTTCATGTCATCTTTTTCATACAAGAGGAATCCCAACTAATATTTAACACGTGTGAAGTTTATATGAAAATCTATACCAAGTAACCTCTAAGTTTCAGCATTATTACGTCTGCCGTACTTGCCATACCTTTAGTGAATGCCACATCTTCATTACAAAACCATCTCTTGAGAAGTCAGCAATATCAAATGAAAATCTGTGTTTAGTTTTAGTTTACTCCTGTGACGGAAAGCAATGGGTTAACCATAATCTGAAGACGCACAGGGCTGCATCAGGTGACCTGAGGGTGGGGGCAAAGTGCTCAGAGCTCTCAGGGAGGGAAGGTGGTTGAAGGAGAGAAACTGCTGAGGCAGGAGTTCAGTCAGTTGATGTCTGACAGAGTGGAGGCCTGTCAGAGAAGTCTGTCAGTGTTGGGGCCTGACAGAGACTGAGAGGGTCAGTTAGTGCCGGCCAGAAGGGCTGAGAGGGCAGCTGATCCTGTGAAGAAGCTGGAGACAGAGATGGGGAAGTCTTCCAGAGACTGCCAGCTGGACAAAACCAGCCAAGAGGGCTGTGTGTGTGTGAGTCAGTTAAGACCGGAAAGGTCACAAACACCTAGGAACCACTCTGAAGATCTAGTGAGGAGGTTGAGGGAGTGGATGTGGGTCTGAGACACCAAGAAGGGCTGAGAGGAGAGACTCCGGTCGAGGGGTGAGACTAGACACATCAATCCCAAGAGGCCAGACCTTGGCTAGAGGTGGAGAGTGAGTTGAAGGGAAACTGTGAACCATGTAACTGTGAAAGATCCAAGAAAGAAAAAGTGATTGTAAGCTTGAAACAACTGAACAACATATAAGCCTGTGTAAATATCTCCCATATCCCCAGTTTAAGACTTTTTGTTACAATAAATCTGTGGTTTAAGTTAAAGTTCTCGTGAGCCTATATTGTGTGGGAAGAATAAACAAAGCTGCTGTGGTCCCATCAACAGAACAAGTAAAAATACCCCGAAGAGACTAAAATATAGAGATCCAGTGAGGCCGTGAGGCGGGCGCTGCTATAACTCCCTACCAAACCTAAACCCCAATCCCGGTGAATATACCCTTTCTTGCCAGTTTAATCAAATAAACCAAAAATGTGTTTAAATCTTTACATGTGCTTCATTTGCCATTTCTGAAGGGTAATTTTGACAACTGAATTAAACGGACAAGGTTTTAGAGGGGAGATTATTAAAAGGGTTGCTTTGTCACAGTTCCTATTAGAGCACTCCCCATAAATCAATGGCAAAATCTGAAGTTACAAAATGGTGCATTGATTTCTCTTCAAATTGAAATGAAAAAGAAATCAATCTCTTAAAAGGGAGAATAACAGGAATCAATAGCTATATCTAAAATAATCAATGGGGGGGATCACATCCCCATGATAACACTAACTGGTATAATCCAGTAGGAATCCTTTGCTACGTTCTTATGTCCATACCTTCTGATACTTGCATATTGGGTCAAAGGCGTTTGTCCCACAGATCAGTAATTCATTTTCATTTTTTTTCAAAAAAACCTTTAAAAAGTTTTGGCATTCCTCCTGCATAAAAATGAGAAATAGTATTTCAGCAAATGAACTGATTTTAAACATAGAAGCAAATTTAATTGCTAGGGTTAGGATAACATTTGCAATAGCAAAATATCTTTTACAACAGCAGTTTTATCTAAAATGCTGCTAGAAGTAGGCTCCAAAGTCTCCCATTGAAGAAGGAGACCTCCCAGTGGTAGCCCTTGATCCCTGCCACCATTTGGTAGGGTGACATGGGGAAAATGTTGATAAAGTGATAGAGTTTCTGGTGAATTCTGATGCAATGACACAACTTTCAGGTTTGTCCTGAAAGTGCCACAAAGCTGCTGCAATACTGCCCCATTTTCCCATCCACCCCAGTATCCTGCCAAGTGCCACTGGCTGGCAACCCTACATAGAAGGCACGCAATAGTCTTTCTTCTTGCTGTATTGAAATCACTTGCCTTCTAGGAACTGGGGAAACTGTAGTTGCATTGATTTCCTTTGTTGGTTGACGTGGCTCAACACCAACCTGCCTACAGTTTCAGATGCTTCAAGGTACTCTACAGTTATTCTTACATACCTGCTGGCAGCCTGTGCTTCTTCTTAGTAGAGCTTAATAGTCAAAAATCCCAACCCTATTTAGTATGACCTTCTTGTTACAAAGTAAATTAGGCCACTTCCTTCTAGCCTTTCTGAAGGGAATCAGAAAAAAATCATGTGGGGCACTGCAACACAGCTAGCTAGTTCCACATTATAAAGCAGGTGTGTCAAACATGTGGCCTAGGGGCCAAATCAGCCCCCTGGAAGACTCCTACCAGGCCTGCAAGCAACTCACTGTTGTCTCCTTCCTTCTGCATCACAACTTGCTTTGCCAGGCTTGCTCAGTTGCACAGGAGCTACAGAGCAAAGCGCCTCCCTTGGGGAGGAAGTGAGGGAAGGAAAGCTAGCTTTGCCAGGCTCTCTCAGTTGCACAGCAGAGCTACTGAGCCAAACCTCTCTTCGTTCTGTTGGCTGAGGCTCAACAAGCCAGTGAGGTGGATTCGGCTGAGTGTATGTGTTTGTCTGTGTTCTTTATAAAGTTTATATCTCCCCTACTTGGCATTACATTTTATGACACACATGGCCCAGCCGAAAATCCAAATGTGTTTGACACCCTTGTTATAAAGGGTCAATAAGTGGAGCAGCAATTGCAAGAAGAAGATTTCAAGAAGAAGCAATGGCTACTGGAGCCAACTTATGTAATCACTTCTCTTACTTCTAGTTATTGGCTGGGCTTGATGAGACTCCTGCTCCATTTCAAATATGTACACAAACAACTATAACTCTCAGTTCATCCCGAGGGGAACGGCACACCAGCATTTTCTTCTGTTTCTAACAAACACAGCATTGAATATGGTCAGTACAACCTACTGAGTCCCAGGTGCATCTAAACATTCATAATGTTGACATGCCCAATGTCACATTTTGTCACATTGTACTCCATTATGATCCAAAACTGCTTATGGAGGAGTCTTCTTTGTGCATAATGAATCTTTCACAAGTAGAAGAGTATTATTGCATGCTACTTAAATGAGGCAGAGCTTGTCAGCTTTTTTTTTTCTGAAAAAAGAGGAAAGAGAGACCAATTTGACCACTGAAAAAGCTATCTGGAGGGTTCTTGGATTGTGCATGGATACAGCTTTATAGGACAGAAACTACAATTAGGAGTGGAATTGAGACATCCAGGTGGGTCTGATCTCATGAGATCTCAAAAGAGGATTTAGTCTTGATTAGTACTTGGATAGGGGACCACTTAGGAAGTCCAAGGTTGCTACAAACAAGGCTGGCCCTAGACTGTCTGGCACCCTAGGCAAGGCTAACTTCTGGTGCCCCCCCACTGATGACATCACCAAGTCACATGAGGAGCACCCGATTTGGTGCCCCCAGAAGGTTGATGACCTAGGAATTTGCCTAGTTTGCCTAGTGGCAAGGCCAGTCCTGGCTACAAGGCTGGAAATGGCAAACCACCTCTGTTCATCTCTTTCCTTGAAAATCCCACAGGGTCATGTAAGTCAACTGCAGCTTGATGGCATTGTCCACCAGCAACTGGAAAAGTTGGTGGGATTCAGTCCAATGCTTTTTTTCCTTTGGGCTTATGAATTGGCTGTTACTACTGAAGTAGGAAACATATGGTCCATTCCAAATCACAGAGAAAGGTCATAAGTAGCAGTCAAGAAACTAAACAGGAGAGAGCAGCTGCAAGAGAAATTAAAACTGATTACCTCAGTTTTCCCGAATGATTGACATTTATTTCTTTGTTCTATACTGGAATTCCATACCAGTCTCTACAAGAATGTGGTGGGGAGGAGGGAGAAATCAATAAATTACAACAAAGAAAGTTTTGGATTGGAATCAAACAGCTTTTCTGCCAGGTTCCCTTTGACCACCTTATAAAGTTATGCTGATGACTTGAGAAAGCACAGAGAAAAGTCATGTGGGACAGGGGCTGTTGAAAATCTGAGTATGGGAAAAGAAAGAGCATAACTGACTGGATCCAGCCCATTGTACTGGATTCCAAATACAATAGTCTCCTAGGGTCGTTAGCTACAAACTTAATTGCAAGTTTTCTGCGCTTTTGCTGTGCAAATCAGCCAGCAGAGTCCATGGATTAAAATTGCTCAGTTAATTTTGATGGCTATTAAATTGGGGTTTTTTTAAAGAATAGCTCGCTTGACAAAGTAAAAAAACCAAGTGAAATTAGACAAAAAATAAAAGAAATACATTAGGAAAGTATTTGGGTTGGATCCTAATAGATTTCTACTGATGAAAGAAAGAGAAAGACCACCTTTTATCTGTCAAAAGGGACATGCCAGAAATCCTGGGGCAAGCAGGGACAAAGCCATGCAAAATGGGGCCTTCTGTGAAGAGGAACTGAACAAGATGGATTTGAAAAGCTGGTAGGATCTAACTCTTTCTTGTCTTCAAACTGGCCACTGTATAGTAAAGAATGGATGAATCTGACCTGTTCTGTTGTTCTGCTACATCAACTGTTTCATTGATGCACTGCAAATTTCTATTAACTTCTGTTGTTTTGATGCATTCATGATATAATTTGATAGGCAGCATATGGGTTAGATTCAACAAGATTTTTTAAAAATCTTATCTGATAATTTCTTTCCTACTAAAGCCCCTGCTTCAAATCATTTTGTCACTATCACCAAAATAGCCTTGTTGGCAGTCAAAAGGGACATCTTCCTCTGTTTTTCACTGGCAGAAAAGTTTTTTGGATCCAATCCTACATTTGTTTTATATGTATTCAACATGTGTTGGAATACATCATCCCATAATTACTTCTGTAATGCAAAGATCCCCCTTCCCATACAGAAAGCACCAACAGGACAGTTGGAGAATGCATGACAAGCATCATACTTGAGCTTTGAGAGATGTTGCAAACTGCATCCTCCACTTTGAGAAATTGTCCTGTCTAGACTATCAGATTAAGAAAATGTGAATTACAGCAAAGAATGAAATTTCAGAATAATAAAGGAATAGAACAAAAAAACTCTTCTGATCTTTTTAATTAAATTTTATTGAGTCTATAACCCACATACCTTGAAACATGTACTAAATATACTGACTAAGCAGAGGAGCTGTGATCTGAGAGGATCTCATTTCCACTTAATGCCATGAATTCTCTTGGTAGCCTTTAGCAAGGCTTTCTCCCTCTCTTTCCACCTCTATTTCCCATATGGGGATATAAACTCTGGCCCACCTTAGAAGGCTGTTGCAAGGACTGCAATAAGATTATGAGTGAAGTACTTGGAACAGCAAAAATACTATAAAGAGCTATTAGAAGACATGGTATCTCATTCAAACTTCCCAGTGCAAATATGTGCTGTTCTTTGTAGTTACTTAGAAATTATGAACAAGGCTGAAATGTCTCTCCCACCAACCCTATTTATTGCTCATTTTTCTACTACCCTGGCATGAGAATAATAGAATTTTGTCTTGACTTCTGTTGTTCTGATGCATACATGATAAGGCAGTATCAAATTGTTGGTTAGATCCAACAAGATTTTTAAATATCATATATGATGATTTCCGCCCCCCCCCCCACTAAAGCCCCTGCTTCAAATAATATTTTTTTTTCATTATCACCAAAATAGCCTTATTGGCAGTCAAAAAGGACATCTTCCTCCATTTTTCACCAGCAGGTAAAAAACGAACTTACTCTGTTGTAGTGCATTTCAAATCGATATGCCCTGTCCAGCTCGATGGCATAAATGTTGTTCCTATAAACAAAGATGAGGGATGAATGTCTTGATAAACAGATCAGGTGTCACCAAAAAGAATTGTTTGCGATGGATAAATCAATGTGAGACTAGCCTCTTGGCTATAGGAAAGTTTCTTGCATTGGATGAAAGATTGGATCCAGCCACATTTTCACTCAGTCTCATCCAATTCCCCTCCATACCACAACCCCCATATAAAATGATTTTGATGTGCAGGTCCCATGATTCTCAGCATAGCTTTTTTTGATGGTCAAAGAGGGACCCCACTTGCCTTTCTTAGAATCAGATGCCCCTTTTTGGTGATTTCTAATTATAAAGAGTTTCCAAGCCTTGCTCACTTCCAGAAATATCTGTCATCCATTATGGACTTTGCTGATTATAGCTATAAACTTATAGCAATCCCAGTAACTGAGCCATAATCAATTGAGTGTCTGCAGAATAAGAGTGATATAAAGATTCCACTTAGTACCCAGCAGTAGCTCGGTTGTGGCATTCTGTACTTACTGGAGTTTCTAAATTGTCCAAGGGCAGGCTCATGTAGAGTGTGTTGCCATACTCTAACCTTGAAGGAAACATAGCTGAATTGAACTACCAACTCCAGGTCTGGAGAGATCTTGGGGTCGTGGTAGATAACTCACTGAAAATGTCAAGACAGTGTGCGTTTGCAATAAAAAAGGCCAACGCCATGTTGGGAATTATTAGGAAGGGAATTGAAAACAAATCAGCCAGTATCATAATGCCCCTGTATAAATCGATGGTGCGGTCTCATTTGGAGTACTGTGTGCAGTTCTGGTCGCCGCACCTCAAAAAGGATATTATAGCATTGGAGAAAGTCCAGAGAAGGGCAACTAGAATGATTAAAGGGCTGGAGCACTTTCCCTATGAAGAAAGGTTGAAACGCTTGGGACTCTTTAGCTTGGAGAAACGTCGACTGCGGGGTGACATGATAGAGGTTTACAAGATAATGCATGGGATGGAGAAAGTAGAGAAAGAAGTACTTTTCTCCCTTTCTCACAATACAAGAACTCATGGGCATTCAATGAAATTGCTGAGCAGACAGGTTAAAACGGATAAAAGGAAGTACTTCTTCACCCAAAGGGTGATTAACATGTGGAATTCACTGCCACAGGAGGTGGTGGCGGCCACAAGTATAGCCACCTTCAAGAAGGGTTTAGATAAAAATATGGAGCACAGGTCCATCAGTGGCTATTAGCCACAGTGTATGTGTGTATATAAAATTTTTTGCCACTGTGTGACACAGAGTGTTGGACTTGATGGGCCGTTGGCCTGATCCAACATGGCTTCCCTTATGTTCTTATGGTAGAACACCTTTTTAAGAGCTGCTTCGACTTTCTTGTCCAGCAATAAAGCTGGATTCAGAACTGACCCTAGGCTCTTAACTGATGAGCTTGATAATCTTGTAAATTTTACTATGTTATCTTTGGAAGAAAAGAAGAAGATGATGATGCAAAAGTGTCACTGCTAATCATTAGTTCCTGGGAGTTTAAAGACACAGATACTGGAGTCGACAATTAGCAAGTTGAGTTGAATGTTAACTAGCTATTGCAATGGTAACAGCAAATTAGAAATTTCTCTGCATCTGACACCATCATCTGATAGGGTCTTCCAATAAGCCATATAGCACAGCCTGTTGGAGTCAATACACATTTTCTTCCAGCAGCCTTTGAGACATCACCCTGCAATTATGGAACTGGTTGACACATTGGGTTAGAATTTAACTAACTTTTCTGTTGATGAAGGCAGAAAGGAGTTACAAGAATTATACAGTTTAGACTGTTCACAGGAGAGGTCATGTGTCTCCTGGAAAGAAGCAGAGTCATTGTTATGATGGCTACTGGACTGGATGCTCTTAGGGCCTCTAGGTCTAAGTTGTATATATGTAAGTGAAACCTGTTCAGTTCCATCACAAGATGAGAACTGGATCAGTTCTTTGTGGAAGCTGAAGAAGCTTTCAAAGTTGACATTATAACCATGAAAAAGGTAGAAAGAACCCCCTTTGATCACTCTCAAAAAGGTTATGCAGGGGACCATGGGCTTTGCATGTCCAAAAGCCATTGATTGGGTGAGGAGAAGAATTGTGTAAGATAAAGCAAAAACCTGACTGGATCTAATCCAGTGATTCAATTTGAAAGAGTACATAACTGCAGAGGAAATTATCTCTCTCATGTGACACTCATTTTGTTTGCTACAAACAAAAAGGAGAAGATGATGATGATGATGATGATGATGATGATGTTGTTGGATTTATACCCTGTCCTCCACTCTGAATCTCAGAGTGGAGGGCGGGGTATAAATTCAATATCTTACAATCTTCTCTACTTTCATCATCCTACAACAGACACCCTGTGAGGTGGGTGGGGCTGAGAGAGCTCTGGCTGACCCAAGGCCATTCCAGAAGTTGCAAGTGGAGGAGTTGGGAATCAAACCCGGTTCTCTCAGATAAGAGTCTGCACATTTAACCACGATACCAACCTTGGGTTGGAATCAAAAATAAGAAGAGGGAAAGGGAGTAAAGGAAGACAACTAACCTAGCGGCAATGTAAAGCATTCTGTTCACAATCAAGGTTTGCTGGATGTCCATTTTGATCACTGGTTGGGTATAGACTTTTGAAAAGCCTGTAAATGCCAGATAATGTTCTTTATCTATGAAAAGAAAAGAGTGGATTGAGGCTCAGTTCAGGCTTCATGAGCAAATTTGTTTGCTGATTAACACCAATGTAGTTAAGGACCATGTGCCTTACTCTCATCTCCTTGCAAATCATTTCAGTGTTGAAGATGCAGACTTAGATCCAACCAAATTCCCTGCTTGTGAGGAGAATAGGTCCTCTTTGATCACTCAAACATGCTATGCTGGGTTTGTGGGACCTGCTTGGACAAAAGCCATGTGTGAAAGGACCAGTAATAAGGAGGAAAATTGGATGAGATTGAGAGAAGAAGCTCACTGGATCCAACCTGGAGTTCTTCAGCTAATTCCAGTTATTTATAAGATGAAGACTACAACAGAGAATGCAAACAAATGGACAGTTGTTGACTTTGCTCATTTGCAGAGTGTCACCTGCAGAAGTCTCTGCTGCAATGAGCGAAGTATAGGGAGAAAGGCAGTGCTGCAGATAAGAGGGACCAAGGCCATGAAGAGCTTTTTATTTGTATTGAATCCAATTCTTAATTTGTTTCACTGAGGAATTATAATGGATAGTGGCTACTGGGGTTCCTCAATGGTCCTTCCTTCCTGCCCAATGTTTCATTGTTGTTTTTTACACTTTTGTACATATTTTAGTTTTGGTTTTCATTGTTTCAGTGATGTATTTTTGATGTTTTTCATGGTTATTAAGATTTGATTATATTCTGCATATTTTATTTGTTAGCTGCCTTGGTGGTCCTTATGAAGGCAGAAACATGGGGTATAAATATTGTACATTTTTTAAAAAAATAACATGAAAACATTGCAACTTTTTGTGCATATGTATTCTGGTTTAGGACATCATTGCAATATTTTTCTCTGTGTGTGAGAGGGTTAAATTTCCCTGCTATTAATACTCACAGCAATTAATACTGAGTGGTTTCAAATCTTCTGGAAAAAAAGCCCCAGTAAACTTCCACAGTATGAAATAGAGCAACAAGATTCCTGATCTCATAGTCATTCAGGCACAAGCAGTAATATCTTCACTTAACCCTCTGAAACATAAACAGAAGCATTGTATCAACTGATATTTAGCCACTGCAGAAGAAAGAAGACTTTAAAAACTAAGGAACAGCCCTTCAACCATCCAGCATTATAAGAAACTTGTTTACTTAAAAGCAGAAAATGAACCCAACAACAAATGATGATGAACACTGGCATGTGGAGGTAACATCAGCATCTTGGTTCTGAGCAGATTTCAAGATACCACCAACTACCAGTAAATAGGAAAGAGCTATAGACACTTAATGCTCAGGATCTGACCTGGGCTATCAGAACCTGGGGGGAAAGTGCATGCCCAGGGTATTTCTAGATCCAACTCATAGATTCTGTACTGAATTTTTTTAAAGTTAACATCCTATTTTTTTTCTTCTGGAAACTACATCCATCTCATCCAGCATAAAGACCTTAGTAAACCTATGTTTCAGATTGTCTGTCATATGGAATTTAGAAGTCACAATGCAGTACTGAGCACACATGGACCAACTGTACACTTTGGGGACAGCTGATGCTCAATTTTGAAATCCATTTGAAATAGTCATTATACAATGCAACAGCAATGACAGCTGGCCAGACCTTTCAGAAATGGTACCCACCCTAGCCAGGAACAAATGTCTCTTGGGTAGTAGTATTGTTGACACACGTAGTTGTATGTTGAATGTTCCTCTTTGAGCAACTAGAAAGACCTAATGTGATTCCTCTAATATTTATACCGCAATATCCAGAACAATTAATATTTCTCCCCATGGCTAACTACACATAATCTGAAGGTTTCACTAAATTACTGGAATGTTTTAGGTGGGAGGGTGCATTGTGCATGCTGACCTCTTCTTATCTTAATTCCCTGTTTCCACAATGAAATACGCAAGGTACAAAGGAAAGAGGCCTGATGATTGCTCCTGATTAAAGACAATTGCAGGCTTTTAATGGCCTAAGGCTAATAAGCTTGCTGGGAGTTTGCCCAGCTCTGATTCCAAAAATAGACCTAGCCCATCTGATACAATAACAGAATACTGTAGCATATCCTGAAGAGCCAAACAGATGCCATGATCAAATCAGCAAATAAATCTTCCTTTAAATTCTCAGTAGTATTGGGGAATTCTAAGTTTAATTTAAAATACCAAAGGGGAGGCAGATGAGAGGTTAGATTTTCCATGCCTTCTCATGAACCCCAATCCATTTTTGGGTGGCCAAAAGAAACCTCTTTTAACAGGCAGGAAAGAAATGATGCAATATGACTTATTATGTGTATCATATCAACGGTGTATGCACAATATAAATCTACATAATGAAATAAATCATTAATACCTGCAATGAAGTGGGTGGCCTAAAATCTGCAGTGCAATATGTAACATACTAAAACAAAATAAGAGGTGTTGTCCATTCCAACTTTCGTTTCATTTGGAAGGTGTCTTTGTTCTCAAGCGTGGTTCTATAGTGTCAGGAGCTGACCTTGGATTCAGTGGGAGCTCACAGGAACGCAGCTCCTAAACCTTTCTGAGAGTTCCTCCTCCTCCTTCTGAGAGTTCCACCTCTGTCCATTGAATAGTCTGTGCAGCTGCATAACAATCCCTGGATGAGCTCCACCACCTATTTTTAGACAAAATGACCCCTGATCAGGAGTGTTAAACAGTACAGTTCATATGGCAATCTTGATTCCTTCACTGTATCTGTGTCTGCTCTTGTTCTACTTGGATAACATTAGTCTTTCACCCTTTCAAAATGCATGTTTGCATAAAATCCTGGTGGCTTACTTCTGAAGACAATAGATGATGCTATCACCATCTTATGTATTAAAGGTAAAGGTAGCCCCCAGTGCAAGCATCAGTTGTTTCTGACTCTGAGGTGAAGTCATCATGACATTTTCACAGCAGACATTTTACGGGGTGGTTTGCCATTGCCTTCCCCAGTCACTTACACTTCCCCCAAGCAAGCTGGGTATTCATTTTACCGACCCTGGAAGGATGGAAGGCTGAGTCAACCTTGAGCCGGCTGATTCGAGATAAGTGACCTGGACTTTGGAAGGTCTTTGGTAAGTGATGTCAGGTCAGGGGATTCCAGTGCTCCTGGGGAGGGGAAAGTACAGCGGTGGGAGCAGGCAAAGTTTGACCGGAAGGAGTCTAAGACACAAGAGGGCTCGCTCCCCTTCCAGCCTGTGTCCCATCCCACGGATAGCTGGTAGGAGGGCCAAGTGGAAATATGTGCCTCCGTCCCTGGTAATGTGCAATGCCAGGTCCATAAATAATAAAACCTCAGTCCCGCAAGAATTTTTTATTAGGCAGGACATGGACCTGGCTTGTGTGACAGAGACCTGGGTGCGGGATGGGGAGACAGTCGCTCTCTCCCAAGTAGCCCCGCCTGGGTTCTCCGTCCTTCACCAGGCCCGGACTAGCGGGCGGGGGGAGGGGTGGCTTTTTTCATATGGGAGGATTGCTCCTTCAGGATACTTCTGCCACCAGAGATCAAGGGTGTGGAGTGTGTGGGCCTGGTATGGGACGTTGGGGAAAGTTTGGCAATTATGGCTGGTGTACCGTCCGCCTAACACACCGGCCAGTGCCTTACCGTCCCTGATGGAGGCTGTAGCAGGCTGGGCATTGGAGCACCCTCGACTTATAGTCCTGGGTGACTTCAATGTCCATGCCGAGGATGCGGCTTCCACTCGTGCGACGGACCTAGTGCTTTCCATGGCAGCACTGGGACTTTCCCAATATATAACAGCGCCCACGCACCAGGCTGGGCACACACTAGACCTGATCTTTGCGGCGGGAGTAGTAGTGGATCAGGCAGTGCCATGGTCTGACCACCAGGCCTTGAAGGCTCGTGTGGACATGTCATCCCTATCCCGTTTAGGCGGTGAGCAGGTTTTAGCTCGCCCGCGTAGCCAGGTGGACCCGTGGCGGCTTCAAATGGCCATGCGGGATCCCTGGCCCTCTGATGACTCGTTGGATGAGCTAGTGGAGATCTGGAATTACCAGCTTTCCATGGCCATTGATGAAATTGCTCCCCGATGTCCTCTTCATCCTCGATCACAATCCGCTCCGTGGTATACCCCGGAGTTGCGATCAATGAAACGACGATTAAGACAACTAGAGAGACAATGGCACCACACTCGTGACGAAGCTACAAGAATATCATATAGGTCATTTATGTGGACCTATGAGATGGCAGTTCAGGCTGCAAAGAAGGCCCACTTTGCGTCCAGAATTGCATCTGTGACCTCGCACCCAGCACAACTGTTTAGTATAATTCGGTCATTAACAAATTTACCGCAGGGCAAGCAAAATATTAGAGAATTGGAAATAGGCTGTGAGGCTTTTGCGAGTGTTTTTGCAGATAAGGTCTCATCGCTCTGACGTGACTTACCTGCTATAATTGATACATTAGAAGAACTTGGGGCACCAAGCGCATCTTCTGGTCCAATTCTGGATTCTTTCAATCCACTCAGTCTGGAGGAAGTCGACAGAATCCTTGTAGCTGTACGCCCTACGACTTGTAGGTTGGACCCGTGCCCATCCTGGCTTGTAAAAGCGAGCCAGATGTGGCTGTGTGAAGCACTGCAAGGTTTTGTCAACAGGTCCCTGGTAGAAGGGATCTTTCCCACACCTCTTAAAGAGGCAGTGGTCCATCCTCTCTTAAAAAAAACCATCAGCAGACCCGGCCGCATTGGTGAGCTATCGGCCGGTGTCGAACCTTCCCTTTTTGGGTAAGGTTATAGAGTGGGTTGTGGCAATTCAGCTACACTGATTCCTGGAGGACACTTCTGCACTGGATCCATTCCAGTCTGGCTTTTGGCCAGGTCACGGGACGGAGACGGTTCTGGTCACTCTCATAGATGACCTCATGCGACATCTGGATCGGGGCGGCTCAGCGGTGCTGTTGTTATTAGATCTGTCAGCCGCTTTTGATACGGTTGACCATCAGCTACTGACTAGCCGCCTTGCCGATGTGGAGATCCAGGGATCTGCCTTACAGTGGCTGACCTCTTTTCTCCAAGATCGGGGACAAAGGGTGGTGATAGGGGTGGAAGCATCCCAGAAGCACTCTCTTAGCTGTGGGGTGCCACAGGGAGCGGTCCTATCCCCGATGCTATTTAATATCTACATGTGCCCCCTTGCCCAGATTGTCAGGAGGTACGGACTGGGTTGTCATCAATATGCGGATGACACCCAGCTCTATCTATTGATGGGTGGCCAGTCTGACTGTACCCCGGAAAATCTAGACCTGGCTCTACAAGCTGTGGCATCTTGGCTCAGACTGAATGGGCTGAAACTGAATCCGACGAAGACGGAGGTTCTCTATCTGAGTCGGGGTGGTCCAAGGGGAGAGATCCATCTGCCGACTATTGACAGGGTGCCACTAATACCGGCCACTAAGGTCAAGAGCTTAGGTGTGCTCTTTGAGTCCTCCCTTACAATGGAGGCCCAAGTAGCAGCCACTGTTAGATCTGCCTTTTTTCATCTTCGGTGGGTGTGGCAGCTGGCTCCTTTCCCGGAGCACAATGATTTAGCGATGGTAATCTATGCTACGGTCACCTCAAGAATAGATCACTGTAATGCTCTCTACATGAAGCTACCCTTGACGCTAACTCGGAGACTACAGCTAGTGCAGAATGCTGTGGCACGGCTGTTAATGAGGCTGCCGCGATGGGAGCACATTCAGGCAGTGCTGAAAGAGCTGCACTGGCTATCTGTTGTGATCCGAGTTTGCTTCAAGGTGTTGGTATTGACCTTTAAAGCCCTTTATGGTCAGGGATCTGCCTATCTACGGGACTGCCTTTCTCCATATATTCCCCAGAGAGCACTGCATTGAGGGGCAAAAAACTTACTGTCCGCCCCCAGACCAAAAGAAGCCAGGTTATGTGTGACAAGATCTAGGGCTTTTTCGGTGGCAGCACCAGAACTTTGGAACACTCTTCCAGAAGCCATAAGGGCCCTGCGGGATCTGTCTGCGTTCTGCAGGGCCAGTAAGACCGAATTGTTTAAGCAGGCCTTCGATGTTTAACTGAAAGAGGGCTGCCACCGGGCATCTCATAGAATGCTGGTGATCGCTGTTCGAAAATTCAAAGCTTCCATATTGTACTGATGCAGCACCACAGAATGATTTTTTAAAAATGAAATATGTAAATTATGGTTTTATATGTTTTATTGGTTTAATTGTACTGACATGATGTTGTGAGCCGCCCTGAGTCCGCTTGCGGAAAGGGCGGGATATAAGTCGAACGTAATAAATAAATAAATACCTGAACCCAGCTTCTGTCGGGATCAAACTCAGGTCATGAGCAAAGAGCTTGGACTGCCGTACTGCAGTTTTACCACTCTGTGTCACAGAGCTCTTATCTTATGTATTATAAATTTAAATAACTTTATTTAAAAATTAAATAACTTTATTAAAAATTTAAATAACTTTATTAAAAATTTAAATAACTTTATAAAAAATAAAGTTATTGGTCCATACAACCTAGTATTTCTACAGTGGGCTGGGTGAAATTTACTTTTCTTTTGTGAAATCTTGTCCAGTTCCCCTCATTGTATTGCCCATCCCACATGACTTTTGTCCATATAAGTCCCATGAACCCCAGCACAGCGTATTGGGCTGATCAAAAGGGAAACTTCTTCAGTAGCAGAAAAGGTTTGTGGATCCAACCCAGTGACCAGAAGCAGTTCTTCAGTTTGCACCCCCAGTCGGAATAAAGAGGCTGACACATGATTAATGGGAAACAGGCCACTTTATTAACTTCAAATCAATGTGGTAAGGTAAACAACTAAAGGACAAGCTCTGGGGTCTTCCACCGACCCTGCCAAGTCCATAAATGGGCGAGCCACCCCGCCCCCAGCGCGAGCCATACCTGTCATGCCTGCCCCTGACCCAGCCCCTGCTAGCTCAGAGCAGGCGCCTTTAACAGCCCTGGACGTAAGTCCCGAAGAAGCAAGCCGGCAGCAGGAGCCACCTGGAACTAATCAGGCCACGCCGGGCCCCAGCTCATCCCCTCCGGAATCACCACCACCTGTTAGCCGGCTCCGTGAAAGGAGACGACAGGAGATACGAAGCAGAAGAAGTGAGGCACGCATGCGGGGGAGAAGAGATCTAAGCCCGGCATACTAATGAGTTAACAAGCCAGCACAGTATATCTGTAACCTTGGCCCTAGGGCAAACTGTGCTGGCAACGAACGATCCTACTGGGACGTGACCACGCTCTGCACCCTCTTGCTTGCTGAGAGAACCCGTGTACTCCTGACCCGGCTTGAACCTTGGACTTGGAACTCTGGACTCTGACTCCACTTTGTGGACTGGCTTAGGTATTTTGACTGTATTCGGCTTTGCTTTCTCTGGCTTCCGACCCTCTGCATTCCTGTGACTACGCTCTCTGTTTCATCCTTCGGCCGGACGGATTTATGGTGTTGACTAATTGGACTGTTTACGATAACCCCTGCGCTACTCCTCAGCCGGCTGCAAGAGTTCTGGCCAGCTGCCGGGACGTTGGCAGCCGTCGTTCCTTATCTGAGACCCGAGCCGTGACAATACCACTGTGGCTAGTGCCAGGCCAGCAGGCCACAATTATCCTCCCCTTCGAGTTGAGCCCCGATCACCAGAAGGAGGCTAATAAGGGGAGGCATGAATACGATCCGCATTATACGACATTGAGCCATAAAGCCCATCTGCCGTTCCTGCGGATCAATTGCACTAAACAGGTGCAGAGGCCTGGGTGCTCACCAGCAAGGAATAAACCCCTTGCTCCTTCTGCCACCACCAATGCAAAGCCTCCGCTTAGGCATTCGCGCCCCCTGGGTGGCCCAGAGCCACCCGCAGACCTTGCCACAAGTCACTCAAGAAGGCCGGGTTCCCCATATCTGACAGATGGACACCATCTGCCTGATACAACTCAACCATCCCAACTGATCCCAGGGTGGGGAAGGAAGGTACCCAGACCCCCTTCCAAGGCCTTCCTCAGGGCCCAATTTGCCTTCCTGCGGGCCCACTCGATCCCCACCAGATCCCAAGCAGCCCGCCAAACTCTCTGAGGCAGGATAGCAGACCAAATCAGACGAATTCCAGGCTACCTCCGCAGGATGACCCAAAGATCCGCCAATGCCTGCAAGGACAGGGCCTTCCCCTTCATCAAATCCAGATCATTACCACCCAGGTGAATGATGAGAATGTGAGGTGGGGAACCAACCCTTCCCGAAAACAACAAAGGCAGGAACCCAGGCCATCTCAGCCCATGTTGCCCCTGCCATTCAACTATAGCCCACTCGCTCAACCCCAACTGTGAGCCAATTGGCGATCTCCTAGTAAAGTGGGCGGTCCAGAATATCATACTGTGCCTGCATATGAGGATCTGCAGCCTCCCATGATGAGCCACAGCACCTGAAATGAAATAACAATTAACAACTGAATTCAACTATACCTACCTGAACATTAACTACGACCATCAGGGAAACAACAATAGATGTACATAGGCACAGTAAGCAGATGATCGCCAGCGTCCCACCCACTAGATAACCGGTCCAGAATAGCCCATTGCTGCCGTGGTTGATGCAGCACCGATTCAAAAGGAATGGGTCCCAAACTTAAATCTCCCCAATCCTAACTTATCCAGTGCCTGCGCTGTCACCGCCCAAAATTGATACTTGGTGAGGAGAGCCCCACCTGTATGGCAGAAAAACGGACCTTGGGCATCCCCTCGGACAGCAACATACTGCTGTAACACTTGCATAGGGCGCAAACCAGCCTCCGCGCAAGGACCAAGCTCCACCGTGGTGCCCTTCTGCCTCTGGTCTGTTTTGGATCTCTGTACACGCAATAATACGCATCCGCCCTTGAATGTTACATCAGACTGGTAGCTCCGTGACAGCCTAACTAATTCATTTACCCTTAAAGCGCCTAAAAACGTTGTAAGTGCCACTGCATTGAACAGTGCAGCTTCATAATTGGAACTGCAAACCTCTGGCCAAATGCCGCCTAACCCACTAAGAATAGAAGGGGAAATGCATTCCCTAGACCAGCCCTAAAGCATCTTTTTAACCCTGAAATCATCTACGGCTGCCGGGTACCCTTGCGCCTTACTAAAAAATGCTAAAGCAGCCAACTGACCTCAGATAGATTTAACCGTCAGTCCTCTACTTTTTTGCTGCACACAATACTGCATAAGGTGTGATACCGGAATGAGCCAACTATCCCTCAGCCCTGCCAAATTCCTGAATACCCTGAACTGAAGGGCCGCACGTTCATAAGCTTTCCGGGTACTCGGAGCCAAAGCTAAAAGAATTGCCCTAACGGCTTCAGACTGCCAAGCTGCCACAGGTCCCGAGGCATCCGAACCGGCTGAGGATCAGCATCCGGGGCCAACTGGGGAAAACGCTCCATCTGTCGATGAGACAGAGCGTCCACTACCCCGTTATTGACCCCTGGAATATGCTTGGCTAAGAACAAAATATTCAAACAAAGGCAGTGTAACATAAAAACCCTGACCAGATTCATCACTGGTTTTGACTTGGAGGATAAGGAGTTGATGACATGAACCACCGCCAGGTTGTCACACCAAAAGTGCACGACTTGATCAGCCAACTGCACCCCCCATAAATAAACTACCACTACAATTGGGAAAAACTCTAAAAATGTCAAGTTCCTGCAAATACCGCTGACTTGCCAATCCTTAGGCCACTGTTCAGTGCACCACTGTTCCCTAAACACAACACCGAAACCAAAAGAACCTGCAGCATCTGAGGATATCTGGAGGTCAGCCTCGACCTTCATATCCTCACGCCAAAAGGAAACCCCGTTGAATGACTCTAAAAAGCTCTCCCAGACCTCCAAATCACTGTGCATGCTAGACGTTATGCGCAATCTGTGATGAGGTAAATGCAGGGACCCCATAGCATCACAGAAGCGCCGGAGGAATGCCCTGTCCGGGGCTACCACTCTACAGGCAAAATTGAAATGCCCTACGAGTTGCCGCAGCTCTAAAAGCGAAACTTTACATTTTCGCTTCAATGCAGCCAGCCTTTCCCTCAGCTGTTGAACCTTTTCCGCCGGCAGCCGCGAAGCCTGCTGGAAAGTGTCCAATTCAATACCTAAAAATGTGAGCTGTGTGGCCGGGCTCTCTGTCTTCTCATGTGCCAAAGGCACACCAAGTTCATCCGCCAGCTTCATGAAGAGCTCCAAAAGCTTGGCACAACAGCCAGACCTGGCCGCGCCCACGAAGAGGAAGTCATCTAAATAATGAACAATCTTCCCTCGCCCAGATCTATCTTTCAACAGCCATTCCAAAAAGGAACTAAACCTCTCGAAGGCAGCGCAGGATACTGAGCACCCCATTGGTAAGGCTCTATCTGTATAGAACTTACCTTCAAACTTAAACCCTAACAACTCAAAATCATCAGGGTGCACCGGTAACAGGCGAAATGCCGACTTAATGTCACATTTGGCCATTTCCGCACCTAACTCACACCCCCGAACAACCTTGACCACCTGGTCAAAAGAAGTGTATCTTACTGAACAAAAATGGTCGGGAATTCCATCATTCACCGACCCCCCCACTGGGGTATGACAGGTGATGAATCAACCTATATTCACCCACTGCCTTCTTAGGAACCACTCCCAGTGGGGAAACTCTCAAACATGGAACTGGAGGGGCATCGAAAGGACCAATAACTTGCCCTTCTTCGCATTCCTTAGCTATCTTCGCTCTAACAACATGCTCGAGCCCTACTACAGAACGAAGGTTAGATGCCCTACAGGGTGCCCTAAGCCCTTGAAAAGGGATCCTAAATCCCGAACTGAACTCCTCCCACAAATAGACTCTCTCCACAACTCTGGGGTAACTTTCCAGGAAGCGCTTAAGAACTCTCAGTTGAATGGGACTGGGACCCTTTACCAGGTGTCTGCGAATTACCCCCTCCCCCAGGGCGCTTTGCCCCTCCTTTTTGTTTGGCCTTATTGCATGCCGAAAATGCATGGGAGCCACTGCATAATGGGCACTCGTGTCTAAATTTGTATGTTTTATGTGAACATACTCCTTGAGACGTGAACTCCCAACATAGCAGCCGGGGTTGAACCGACTGACCCGCTGTGGAGCGGGCTGTTGAGGTTCCAGGTTGTCTATGCACCAATTGTCTGCTATCGGCCCTATCACCTAAATTGGGCTTAGCTGGTGCCATCAGCTGCAACCATAGCTGCTGATTGATTTGATCCCACGGCAACTTTGGATTAATTGCCGCTCTCATCCTGAAAGTTTCATCGTATTGTAACCAGACCCCCCCCGCAAAATCGGTGTAAGCCCGATAAATGATGTCACAATACTGAAACAGTGGCACAGCCCTCGCTGGCTGCGCCCTAGCAATCACTCCTGCATAAATAAGGAAACCAGGTAGCCAATTGGCCCAGGCCCTGTCAACCTTCCTATGCCTGAGCTTCTCCTTCTCCTTTTTGTCCATTTCCTCCTTACTCTTCTTCTTCAACTCTCTATAAAGGAGACTAAATACATCCACGTATTCACCCCTCAAAATTTTTTCCCGAGTCGCTGGGGTCAAGTGGTCCCCCAAAGGTATTGCTGAGTCCCCGAACGGGAGAGCAAAAAAAGGCACTGACCCATAAGGGTTAAGAGGATAACCCCAAGGGTTACAAGGAGCACTTGGCCATACTGGTGGTTGGGCCAATGACATTTGCCTCCCCCAGGGTAAAACCCCTGTTGTCCCAGCCGATGCTGCCGACCCCTGTGCAATCGTCAATCCTGCTGAAGCAGAAGGTGGCTGGTACCAACCAACTGGGGCGCCCTGCACCTGCCCCACGGCAAGGCTCCCAGATGCCCATGATGGTCCAGGCTGGGCGGGTAAAACCCACTATCCACCCTGCTCTATAGATGAAGATCCAGGCTCCGCCCTCATGGGCCCTGGCAATACACCGTAGCCCCAAGGACCCCAAGGCCATGCAGCATACTGCTGTATCACTCCCCTCTTACCTTCGACACCTGCTAATGCCACTGGCTGGGCCGTCTGTTGCCCGTCGTCCACAAACTCCTGCTCCACCACTTCGTCATTCTACACCGCACCCCTGCTTGTACTCACCTCCTGACTCTGCTCGGGCGTCATCCTAGGAGCCATACCCTCCTGTAAAGCAGAAAGTCTTGCCAACACTTCACGCTCAAAAGTGAAAGTCCCAGAGTGCCCTGTGGCACTGCAATGCCCAGGCCACACCGCTAATGCCCCAGACATGCCCTGATCTCTTTCAAGAGTGCTCAACCTCTCCATTATAGCCTGCCTCATTTCAACACTGTCCATCTGGTCCTCCCCCGGGGCCCCAAGATGGGCCCACTTCTTAGCCCCCTTAGCTGGCTACTTGCCCTTGGAAGGGCCCTGTCCCTTCTTGGGACCCATATCAAAAGCCCTAATGCACCCCAACCAAAACTACTTTTGGGGGGGAGTGGTGGCAATAATGGATTGGGGCAGCCTTCTCCTCCATTAATATTACCCAACAAAAATTCCCCAAGGGGGGGGGTGTTGAGCGCACACAAACCCCCTTTTTATAGACTCAAACTCTATATCAGCAATAAAACCCCCTCGACCGAGGCCCGAGCTGAAACTGCAAGGCCACTCCCAGGCGCCCCCGCCCTTTCCCCTTTTACTTTTGCCCCTCCTGGGGCTTGCCGATGCCAAAAAACGCTGACTGCAGCAGGCTCCAATGCCTCTAAGCCGGCTCGCCACTCCTGGACGCCTGCCTGGCTCGAAGGAGCCAAGCCTGACGAAGAGCGTCCCGTCCACGCACTCTCAGCCAGGGAGCACGGACGTGCCTCTGACCTAGCCAAGAGCTTTTTTCAAACTGCGAAGGACAGGTGGGGCCGAGGCTATATATATAGCCTCCACCCTCCGCCCTTCTACAGCACCCGGATGGCCGGGAAGCTCCGGAAAGCCTCGGCTTCTTCCGGGGCTGCAAAAAACGGTCCCGCGGTGCATAGCTGCTTTTGCGGTCCGGCCAGGGCCGGGCCGGATTCTCAGGAAGAAAACTTCCCCATGTCCTTCACACTTGAGATCTTTCACTAGAGATCCTGAGAACATTCTTCAGACACAATGTGCTCTATCATTCTGCTATGGCCTCATCTCACATGCAGCACTTCAGAAAACACGAAGTATTGTCATCCCATATGGGCAGAAAATTAATACGTTCTGTAACATGGGAGCAGTCACATCACGCTTGAAACCAGATAAATGCCCTTCGATCAGCCCTGGATCTTACATGGAGACATGAAAGTTCAAACTCCCAGACTTAGACATATATACCATCAGTTGCAGGTCCTTGGTCTTTTCTTGCAGTTATTTTCCTAGGTTGTTTAAACTAAATTCAGAATCCAGAAGTTCATCTAATTCTTTCTCTGGGGTTTTCTAGTCCAACCCAAGAAAAAAGCATATCCTTTTCAAAAGACACAATTCTGAAACTGACTAGACTTAACTGTCCCGACTTCCTTCCCTGCCAATATTTCAAGTCAGACACATTATACATTAATGGTATCATATAACAACACAAGTTTGGTTTTATGGTTTCCATGTTCTCAGTGGACAACAGAAGTGAAGGGGGAGAAGTCATGTTCAGCAGACCAGATAGGAAACCAGAATATTCACACAATTTTTTGCACTGATGAAAGGGGGCAGAATGGTTCCCTTTCCCTCCCCCAGAACAGATGACAAGACCTGCACATAAAATAATCTGCATGTAATGAGACCATACTAAAGAGAACTGGGTGAGATTGAGTAGGAAAGCTGTCTGGATACCCACCCTATCTAAAAGTTCCTTAGATTCTGGACAGACCAAAGATGGATATGTATCTTCCCTATCCAGAAGATCCTAAAATCTGCCTTCATGTGTTATTTGATGCTACCAATTGGCAGCATCAGAGTTCCAGATTCGGAATCTCCTCAACGCCTCTGTTTACTTGCATATTAAAATAGATGTCTTAATGCTTAGCATGACAATCTATATTAGTGATGAATGAATTGCTCCAAGGTTATTCCTTTGGGCTCAATTCTTTGAGTTTATCTGTTTGAGTATTCCTTGGCTTCCTCTTCACTGAAACCAGAATCCTGTGTCCTTCCTCCACCCCCTATGACTTCCAGGAATCCCACCACAGTTTTGGGAGCAGTCAAAAGTGATTAAGTGATTAGCAGAGTGATTAACACAGCAAAGGTGTGCAACCTCTCTCTTTCAAGAGTGGAAAAGCTGGTAGGATTCAACCTTATTTTGTTACATAAGTATACTTTGCTCTGCATTATAGTTTTTGTAGGAGAATTTCTTAAATTAATTCTAGGACTGGAACATGTACAGTTTGCTGCAACTACCTTTTGTTCATTTGCATCCGTTCCTCCTACTGATATGTGTTCACATTGATAAAACACAGCAAAGAAGCAACTTGAGTACTGTCAAACCATTCTTGCAGTCAGATTCTTTTTATTCATTCAGTTATTTAAAATATTTTGATGCCCAACTTTAAACAGAGTTCTCAAGAAAGTTTATAGTGAATAAAATACATTCAGGCAAAAAAAGAGCAATCAATAACAAGTATCTATAGACAGGGAGAAGCCCAGAAGGAACCTGTTTGCATATTAGGCCACACCCCCTGATACCAAGTCATCTGGAACTGCACTCCTGTATGTTTCTGCTCAAAAAAAGTCTTCTCTATTTAAATAATTATTAGTCTTACACCATTCTTATCTCCACAACCCTGCTTCAGGGTTATCAGAAAGTGGGGGGTGGGTGGGAAATCTCTGCTGGACATTCCATTATTCCCTTTGGAGACTTATTCCCACCGGGTATAATGGAGAATTGATTTGCCCCCTGTCTTCCTGCTCCTCGGGGCTCTTGGGGGGCTGTTTTTTGAGGGAGAGGCACCAGATTTTCAGCATAGCATTCAGTGCCTCTCCCCAAAACACCCTCCAAGTTCCAAAAAGATTGGACCAAGGGGTTCAATTTTATGAAGGTGCCTATATCCTTCATTATTTCCAATGGAGGGAAGGCATTTAAAAGGTGTGCGGTGCCTTTAAAGGTGATGGCCAGAACTCCCTTTGGAGTTCAATTCTACTTGTCCTGATTCCACCCCCAATATCTCCTGGCTCCACCCCCAAAGTCCCCAGATATTTCTTGAATTGCACTTGGCAACCCTAGTTTATTGCGATAATATTAGTAGTAGTGTTATTAATTAAATACACATATACATTAAGCTGCCTTATACTGAATCAGACCCTCAAGTACATCAAAGTCAGAATTGTCTGCTCAGGCAGGCAATGTCTCTCCAGGTCTCAGGATGAGGTCTTTCTCATCACTTACTATCTGACCCTTTAAAGTGGAGGCAGAGAGATTAGAACTTTCTGCATGCCAAGCAGATGTTCCACCACTGAGTCTTGGCACATTCCCCTTTATTACTGAAATAATTCATAAATTGTTATATTTGTTAGTGCTCAGGTAAGTTGGAATAAGGGAGATCCTGCCTCTTCCTGCCTTTGGCCAGCCTGCCTGCCTGCCTTTGTTCTTTTTCACTGCTGCAGCTACTCTGTTCACTGCAAACCTGGAGAAGAAACAGTCACATTAGCATTTCAGGAGTAAATATAGTTGCTGGGTGGATTAGTATTGATTTTGTTACTTTTTTATATAGCAGATTTGGTATAGTGGTTAAGTGCACAGTCTCTTACCTGGGAGAACCGGTTGATTCCCCACTCCTCCTCTTGCAGCTGCTGAAATGGTCTTGGATGAGCCATAGCTCTCATAGGAGTTGTCCTTGAAAGGGCAGCTTCTGGGAGAGTTCTCTCAGCCCCACCTACCTCACAGGATGTGTGTTGTGTGGGAGGGGGGAAGGTAAAGGAGATTATGACTGCTTTGAGACTCTGAGATTCAGAGTACAGGGCAGGATATAAATCCAATATCATCATCACCCTCTTCTTCTTTTTCTTCTTCTTCTTCCATTAGAGGCCTTTCAAGAACATTTTATTAAATGAAGAGGGACATGTATATATACTAAATCAATTATCATCACCTTTTAAATGACTGACCTGCCCTTTTCTCTTCATAAAAAAAACACTTAAATGTTAGAGAAGCAAATGGATCACTGATTCTAAAATGTTAGCTCATTTTTTATCCCAAAGTTATTAATTCTTTTTCTCTATAAGCAGCTTCCTGGAGTTGAGATCAGGCCTTAGAATGATAATGTAACATTTTGGGAGAAAAATGCAAGCCAGGATTCCAGTGTTGGAGGCCAAGATGGCAAACACTTCCACAGCAACCATCATTTTCCCCTTGGTGCTCAGGTAAGCTGGAATAAAGGAGATCCAAACACTGCAAAATATCAGCATGCTGAAGGTGATGAATTTGGCTTCATTGAAAGTGTCTGGCAGTTTTCTGGCTGGGAATGCTATAGTCAAGCTGATAGTGGCCAGAAAGCCAATGTAGCCCAAGACACTATAGAACATGATAACAGAACCTTCATTACATTTCATTATGATTTGCCCAGCCTGTGAGTGCATATCAACATCTGGGAAAGGAGGAGAAGTCAACAGCCACACAAGGCAAATACCAACTTGAATGAGGGAGCAGGAGAAGACAATGGAGTTGGCAATGTTTTTCTTTAACAATTTCCTCGTCGTGTTCCCAGGCTGGGTTGCCATGAAGGCCAAGACAACAGTGATTGTTTTGGCAAACAAGCAGGAAACTGCAATGGAAAAAATGATGCCAAAGGCTGATTGGTGGAGAAGGCATGATACCTTCCCAGGCTTGCCAATGAGTAGCAGGGAAGAAAGGTAGCAAAGCAGGATGGACATGAGAAGAACACAGGTGAGGATCTGATTGTTGGCTTTGACAATGGGAGTGTCCCAGTTGGTAACAAATATATGTATCGTCATACTTGTTATCACAACAAAGAAAATAGCTACAAAAACCAAAACTATTCCCAAGGGCTCTTGGTAGGATAGGAAAGTTACAACTTTGGGGATACACTGATCTTTGTTCCTGTTAGGATACTGATCTTCTGGGCACTTGATGCAATCATCCGCATCTGAAACAGAATCACAGGAATTAGTTATTCATACTATTTGTTATTCATACTTGTTTTGTTTAATGTGGAAGTAACTATAAGTGATGTCTGAAGAACTAAGGAAACAATTGTGGATCTTCAGGTAGTCAGTCTTTGTAATTCATTGACTATGTGGCAATATTTTTGACCTCCTGAAATAGGAAGATCAAAACAATTGGAATGTGATGTGGTTCAAGGGCACCTGATTCCTTGGTGACTGGACCAGACATTATTGTGGACATATCAATAGACACAAAGAACCAACAAATAGGACACATTATCTGTACTTCATAGGTGACTGGTCTCCCACTACCAGATGCTTCCTTTTCTACACATGATATAGTTTTCCTTTGGGGATTTACCATAACCCATAATCCCTTGCAGCTTCTTATCTTCGATATTTCAGGGCTCTGTCTGGTTCTTGAGCAGAGCCCATCCTGCAGCTGATAATTAAACACTCTTTATATCACTTTTTAAGTACTGCCAATACTTGCTTTGGGTGTTCTGAAACATGAGAAACTATATGAAAATAGTTTTAAAAGATACAGATAAACAAATATTGGACGATACCCTCAGATAAATCAGGGTACTTTTACTTACCTCTCTTGTTAGAAATCATGTCCTCTGGGCATAGAGTACAGTCATAACAACAAACTGGTTGATCCTTCTTAATTTTTCTGCTGTACCCAAGATTGCAGCTCTCAACACACTTGGAACTGGGCAACATCTAATCCAGGAAACAGAATAAATATGCAGCGCAAATTTATGGGTATGTTTCCAGTTGATATCAAGGAACTTTCTTGGTCCAAATCTTATAAGATATTAAGTTTGTGTTTGATATAAGGGGGTCAGGAGTAGAATGATACAATCATAGAGTTGGAAGGAACACCCAGGGTCATTTAGTCCAACCCCCTGCATAATGCAGGAAATTCACTTATACCTCCTCCTAAGAACATAGGATCAGCATTGCTGTCAGATATCCATCTACCCTCTGTTTAAAAACCTCCAAGGAAGGAGAGCCCACAGCCTCCTGAGAAAGCCTGTTCCACTGAGGAACTACTCTAACTATCAGGAAGTTCTTCTTAATGTGTTAGCCAGAAACTCTTCTGATTTAATTTCAACCCACTGGTTCTGGTCCTACCTTCCGGTGCAACAGAAAACAATTCAGCACCATCCTCTATAAGGCAGCTCTTCAAGTACTTGAAGATGGTGATCATATCACCTCTCAGCCACCTTGTCTCTATGCCAAACATACTCAGCTCCTTCAACCTTTCTTCATAGGACTTGGTATCCAGACCCCTTACCATCTTTGTCACCCTCCTCTGGACCCATTCCAGCTTGTCTATGTTCTTAAAATGTGGTGCCCAAAACTAAGCACAATACTCCAAGTGAGGTCTTACCAGAGCAGAGTAAAGTGATACCATCACTTTGCATGATCTGGACACTACACTTTTGTTGATACAGCCCAAAATCACATTTGCCTTTTTAGCCACCACATCACACTGTTGACTCATGTTCAGTGTATGGTCCCGTAAGACCCCTAGATCTTTTTGGCACATACTACTGCCAAGACAAATTCCCCCCATCCTGTAATGATGCATTGGATTTTTCCTACCTAATTGCAGAACTTTACATTTATCCCTGTTAAAATTCATTTTATTGGTTTTGACCCAGTTTTCCAGCTTGTCAAGACCATCCTGTTTCTGTCTTCTACTGTATTTGCAATCCATCCCAATTTAGTATCATCTGCAAATTTAATAAGCATTCCCTCTATTCCTTCATCCAAATCATTGATAAAATGTTGAAAAAACAGGTCCCAGGACAGATCCTTGAGGGACCCCACTTGTCACTCCTCTGCAAGACAATGAAGAACTATTCACAAGTACTCTTTGGGTCAGCCAGTTAAAGATCTACCTAACAGTAACAAGATCCAAACCACATTTTACCAACTTGTCAGCAAGAATAATATGTGGAACCTTATCAAAAGCCTTACTGAAATCAAGATAAACTGGATCAGCATTCCCCCGATCCAGCAAAGTAGTAATCCCCCCCCCCCAAAAAAGGAAATAAGGTTAGTTTGACATGGCTTATCCTTGAGAAACCCATGCTGGCTCTTAGTAATTACAGCCATCTTATTTAGGATGTTCATTACCTGCAACAATAGCTTTTATATAAGGATTTAAGTTAATATCTTCTCTTATTATACTGAATATATATTCCAGTTTGGTCATTTAAACAGCGTAAATTTTGTTAATTGTATACTTGAACACTTGCATAGAAAACAGTAAATGGAAATAGTACGTAGGAATTTTGTATAATATTTTTAATAGGAAGAATGGCAACTGAAACATGTCAAAAAGATAAAAGGAAAGTAGTTAAAACAGATGAAGACCATAGAATTGAAGAGGTGGTAAAAAAATTATCATGAACACTAGTGCATCAAATGGAACAGTTTGAGCAAAGGACCTGAGCAAAGAGGCCAAATTTACTTCAGATTATCCAAAAATACAAGGATAATACAAAATATTCCAGAATTTTAGAGTGAATTTAAGATTTGCATTCAATAACAAGCTGTCCCAAGATATGTTGGTCAATTACACTTACAAGAAAAGAGAAATACTACTTAAAGTAGTAAAAAAAAAAGTGCAGATCTTTCAGGACCTACCAAGAAGTGGATTAAAGAAAAGATGTTGATCTTCTGAGAGAGATATTATGAAAGGAAGAAATAATATAGCATTGGAAAGTAACATTTGCAATAGAGGTATACTTGTAAAAAGGGGAGGGAGATAAGTAATTGAAACAGAAGAATAATCTAAGCAACTGGTTAAAGAATTGCAAGTGGAGGATTTACATAGAGGAAATGAAGGAAAATCTCCAAGCAACTCAAAGCAAAGTTGACAGTATGACCTCCAAAGGAGAAAATTAGCACATAAAAGGATAAATTGGATGTGGCAACAACATCAGGACAAGATGGATAAATTAAAAATAATATCAGTAAATATTAATGGACTGAACTCTCCTTTGAAATGCGCTAAAACTTTTAATCAACTTAAAAGCAAAATTTTTTGCCTGCAAGAAATTCATATAAAGAAGAAACATGGGCTTATTCTAAATAATAAAAAGGTTGAATGTATCCTGCTTCAGCTCAAAACAAAAAAGTGTGTAGTAGACATTTATACAAACAACCCATAATTATTAGAAGAATTAAGAGATCCCGATGGAAGATATCTAATCTTTAAAATGAGACTCCTGGAAGGCAAGGCAAGCAAGATAGGAACAATATATGCACCAAATGATGCTAAAGTTTTTTGTTGTTTGTTTAGAATTTCTTCCACATCTGCTAGAATTTCAACTATAATGATCTTTGGAGACATGAACTGAGTAAGAGATCCAAAGAGAGACAGATCAAGGAATATTAAAGGTGAGAAATTACCCCAAAATGTATTCCAATATTTGAAAATGCTGAAACTGGAAGGTGCCTGGAATATCAAGCACTCATAGAGATTTTGCCCCCCACCTTTTTTTTCCCCAGACAGGCATCTAATTCAGACAGGCAAGAATAGATATATGTTGCATATCTAGATAAAGCAGATATTCATCTGAAGATATTTCCAGGTCATAATCCCATAGAAGTAGTCTGGCAACTGAACAGAAAATCAAGAGGAAGATGGAGACTAAATGAAGCTCTTTTACCACAATTTAAATGTAGTAAGCAAGTGCAAATAAGACTTGGGAAAATTCTTTAAAACAAACATTATAGAAGAAATGTCATTGGCTACAATTTAGGAAACAAGTAAAGCTTTTATTAAAGGAATTTTACTAGCAGCCACTGCCCAAAAGAAGTGAGAAAAATTAGAATCTAAGATAACAGTAGAAAAAAAACTGGATCAAGAACATAAAAACAATTTTAATAAAGATACGCTAACAGAGATAAAACAATTAGAAAACCAATTTGACATGTTAGAAGTGGACGAGGTATGGAAGAAACAAAAATTTCTAAAACAAAGGCATTTAGCACACGAACAAACCAGGCAGATATTTGGTGTAATGTCTAGGGAAGAAAAAGGGGGGGGGGGGGGAGTAATAACATGTGTAAAGAAACATCAAATTACATATGCAGAAAAAGCAATACAGGAACAGTTTATCAATGCTTTTTCAGGATTATATAAAACAAAGACCGTTTTCGCACACAGCTTACCTCGCAGTCACAATCCTGTTCCCTCCACAGCATCCGGTCGGATTTCCCACCATCTGCGCTGGAGTTACAGGAAGTGCCGGGGCTTCTGCATAGCAAATGTAAACTGGGTTTTAGCGGTTTACGTTTGCTACGCAAAAGCTGTGGCACTTCCTGTAACTTCAGTGCAGATGGTGGGAAATCCGACCGGATGCTGCGGAGGAAACAGGATTGTGGCTGCGAGGTAAGCTGTGTGTGAAAATGGTCAAAGTCTGTTTCAGAAGAAATATTAAGTTTATGCCAGAAACTGGCCTCAGAAGCTATACATGATAGCAGTAGTATCCATATCCTAGGTGAATATTCTAATAGCCATGTTACAGTGCTTGGACAGTACCAGCTTTACTGAACAGCCCTAATTATGCTTACATTGGGAATGAATCCCACTGAACTGTGAGACCTACTTTGTAGTAAATATACCTTAGACAGAGACACAAATAAGCACTTTGTTGTTACCTCCTTAAATCGACCGTTCCACACAATGGCTTTCTCATTAATAGTGAACTCTTGGCTTGATGAAATCTTTCCGACCTGGACCTTAAGGAAAGATTGGTTGGGAAAAGTGACCCAGTTGATGATATCATACCCAGTTGACAGTGCCTCATTCTCAAACATGACTTCGTGCCCAGCACCATTATTAAAGTGGATGTTTTTCAGAAAAGAGTGTACCTTTACGGGAGGAGAATACAAGTAAACTTTATAAGGCGTACAATGCCATCCAAAACAGAAATAATACCCTTTTCAGTGCATTAAAGTAAATGATTTTAGCAGGTTGCAACCCTATTTAAGGTAGAACTGGGAGTCTGTTTCTTTAGTGTGTCCCCTCTAGTATTCAATGTGCATGGAAAGTTTTACTGTAGACAACCTTAAAAGATGCCTGAGGTCTTTTCTGCATTCTTATTTCCCTCACTTGTAAGTTCCTGCTGCTTTGCTTAGTGTGCAAAGAGAATGGCAAGAAAAGATTTTTATGGGACTAAAACATTTTGTGGGTTTTTGGGAGATGCTTTATGAAAGGGAAATGATGCAGGTGAACAGTTACCAGTAATCCCAAGTGCAAACTATGTGCAGATTTATGTCTCTGGCTAAACCAATTGCAGAGAGGGCTCCTGGGTATATTTATTATTGTAAGATATCCAGTGTTCTGCTTCCTTATAAAAGTATTGCAACAACTGTTGCTTATACCACAGAAATGATACAAGTTATTAATCAACATGCCAGCTGTTGCTGATGCTAAACTGCATAGTTTCAGTGATGCAGATGGTTTTTCTTACAAAGGCTCTTCATGAATCTCTTGTTGTTGAACACTGATGTAGCTTGGCTCTTCAACCATAAAAAGTTGCCTATCCCTGCTCTATTCTAAGGTGTCCAGGCAATTTTACTTTACAGCTTCTGCCAGGAAGTGTGATTGTCAGGGGTCGTTTTGTAGAAAAATAGGTGGTGGAACTCATCCAGAAATTGTTATGCAGCTGCACCTACTATTCAATGGGCAAAGTAGGATGGAGGAGGTGGAACTTTCAGAAAGGTTCAGGAGCTGTGCTCCTGTGAGCTCCCGCTGAATCTGAGGCCTGGTAATTGTGCCCACACCATGAAGTTGATTACACAAATGCATATACCTGCCATGGCTGAACCTTCAAATACTCATATTTGCTCTCCTCCAGCACCCTTCTTGGCCTGGACAAGTACATGGCATGTAAAGCATGTGCTATAGCATAGACAACATTGTAGATATTGTAGCTCTGACCAGTCATAGCCATCTCAAAATGATTTCCAGGTAAATGCTCCAGGTTTTCTTCTCCTGTACACTTTGTACAGCTGGTAAAATTTGACTCATTAAAACAACACTGGAATACAGATGTCCAGAAAAAGCAGAGAAAATGCTCCAGTGTCTTATCAAGTTTTAAGTTCTGGAGAAAAGCCTGGAATTGTGGTACTTCATTTGTGTGGCTCAAGAAAGACAGTGTGCCTTGGAAAGTTTGTTTGCAGAAGCCATACACGGAGATTGAGTTGGTAAAATCCCACTGAGGTGATGTGATCCAAACCCTTCCCACATAAGTCTTGGCCACGAATTCATAAATGTCTAACACTATTGATAAAGCAAGCAGAGACTGAAAGTTGCCACTCACAACCGTCACGTTGACATCAGCCGATAAAAATTTTTCAGGAAACTTTTTATAGTTTTCAGCATGAGCAGTGAACTTTGCATTAGTAATTATTTCAGTCCTTTCCAAGTAGACAACACAAATGCTGTTCTGGGTAAGCAAAGGCATCAGAATCTGCAGAAAGCTTTCTCCCTCATCATCTTTTGAAACAATGACACCAATCCATGTCCACTTGAAATGCAGAAGGAGCCAAACAATCCCCATCTGATGAGTACTGACCCTTGGTGCCACATGGTATAAATAACTGAATTCACTTTTACCAAAGAACGTAGTCTCATATGCACCATAGGTGAGCTAATGGGGAGGGGGAAAAACACAATAAAATGTAATCCTAATCACAAGGCTGTCAAAATAGACAAAGTGTTAGTAGAGGAATTGTTTTACTCCATGGCATGCAGAAGTTTCATTTTATATGTACAAAATTCAACAGAACATGCATGCAGAGCTCAGAATAGCTGCAATCTTCAGTTTTTATATTAAAACATTTTCACAGATATAGAAAATTGCATAAACCATCTCACCTATCCCTGTACCCAAACTAGGACCAGTTATCATTAGGCATCAATCTTACGCAGTTCTGACCACAATGCCTTCCTGCAAGACATTTTTTAGCTGTTATAATTCAAAGAAATACAAAAACCAGAGTCTGTCATGAGAGGAAAGGTAAAGTTTTTCATACAGAATTACTGATTTCTGAATATACCACAATCGTTAGCTCAAAAATATATTCTAGATCAGTCATTGAATTCACAAAGATGCTCATGATTCCCACCAAAAGAGCATTATGCTTATTTAATGGTAGCATCCCTTTGAAAACTCTTTCTTTCTTTTTCCGGTTTTTTTTCCAGCAATAATGGCCATATTCTCCTCTGTGTAGCACAATGACTATCATGGCTAAGGCATAGAAACTGGAAGATTTAAGATGCCATATCTCTCTCTCTCTCTCGGCTTGACTTCGCGAACGAAGATTTAAGAAGGGTGCAGTAGTCCACGTCTGCTGCAGGCTCGCTGGTGGCTGACAAGCCCAATGCGGGACAGGCAGGTCCGGCCACAGTGGCTGCAGGGAAAAGTCTGATTTGGGGTTGGTGCTGTAGCAGTGCGATTTTCCCTCAATCTCCTTTTGTCCTCAAGACCAGCTATGCGTGCGTTCTCAAAGGAAGAGACAGCCTGGTGGATGGTGTGCCTCCATGCTTTGCGATCTGAGGCTAGGTCAGACCACTGGTGATGGTTGATGTGACAGGTGCCAAGGGATTTCTTCAAGGACTCCTTGTACCTCTTCTTTGGTGCCCCTCTATTTCGATGGCCGGTGGAAAGTTCGCCATACAGAGCAATCTTGGGAAGGCGGTGGTTTTCCATCCTAGAAATATGCCCTGCTCAGCGCAGCTGCGTCTTCAACAGCAGTGCCTCAATGCTTGTAACCTCCGCCCTCTTGAGGACTTCAGTGTTGGTCACAAAGTCACTCCAGTGGATGTTGAGGATGGTGCGAAGGCAGCGCTGATGAAAGCGCTCAAGGAGTCGCAGGTGATGATGGTATAAAACCCACGATTCGGAGCCGTAGATGAGGGTTGTCATCACAACCGCTTTGTAAACATTGATCTTTGTGCCTTTTTTCAGATGCTTGTTGCTCCACACTCTTTTGTGCAGTCGGCCAAATGCACGGTTTGCCTTTGCCAGCCTGTTTTCAATCTCCTTGTCGATCTTGGCATCTGAGGAGATGATGCACCCCGGGTAGCTGAACTGCTGGACTGTCTTCAGAACTGATTCACCCACAGTGATGCAGGGAGGGTGATAATCTTCCTGGGGTGCAGGCTGGTGGAGAACTTCTGTCTTCTTCAGACTAATTTCTAGGCCGAATAGCTTGGCAGCCTCTGCAAAGCAGGACGTCATATGCTGCAGAGCTGATACCGAGTGGGAGACGAGTGCAGCATCATCAGCAAACAGTAGCTCGCGGATAAGTTTTTCCATTATCTTGGAGTGAGCCTTTAGTCGCCTCAGGTTGAACAGGCTGCCATCGGTGCGATAGCAGATGTAGACACCATCGTCATCATCTAGATCTACTGCGGCTCTTTGAAGCATCATGCTAAAGAAGATCGTAAAGAGAGTTGGCGCGAGAACGCAGCCTTGCTTTACACCTGTGCCTATTGGGAAGGGCTCCGAGAGGTCGTTGCAGTGTCTGACTTGGCCTCGCTGGTCTTCATGTAGCTGGATGATCATGCTGAGGAACCTTGGGGGACATCCTAAACGTTCCAAGATTTGCCACAGGCCTTTCCTGCTAACGGTATCGAAAGCTTTGGTAAGGTTGACAAAAGTCACATATAGACCCTTGTTCTGTTCCCTGCATTTCTCTTGGAGCTGCCTGAGAACAAATACCATGTCGGTGGTGCTCCTGTTAGCTCTGAAGCCGCACTGGCTCTCTGGGAGGAGTTCTTCTGCAATGGTGGGCACCAGTCTGTTCAGGAATATTCTGGCAAGGATTTTGCCTGCGATGGAGAGCAGGGATATCCCCTGGGATAAGCCCACCCCTCCCCCCCAGATGCCATATATACACTCACCAAAGCTACACAGAACTTTGGATTGTGTTATCTGAGGACTGTTCAGACCCACTCCCCACAAACTCATGTTTGATCTACTTCAATGTGAAGCTTTGAACAGCCCAATGCTATCCATATGTATGGAATACATACTTGTTTAAAAGCTTTACCTCTTGCCTTGAATTTTTGTGTTAATTACAAGGAGATGTGAATCTCAAAAATGACAACTATTTGTTCATGTTCTGAAATGAACACAGTTTATTGAGGGGCTGCTTTGTCAGAACATGATGGAACAAGAAGTATATGCCATCCAGACCCAAATATAAATGCACATACCTGTGGAATCTTGTAGATGCTCAAAATGGTGGCCATATGGATGGCGTTATCTATAGCGAGCCCCCCAATAACAGACAGCACATCTGTCCCCTTATCACACTTGTAATTAGGTACATTTTTTTGCTGAGTGAAGAGTAGATCCAGAATGGTTGCATATGTGATCCTTGCATAAAATTGGTCATCATAGATGTGAAAGCCCAGGGTGATATTGGGTAAGAGTCTAGGGTTCTTATTGATCTCATAAATGGCAAAAATAAAGGCGAGGGCATGCTGATAATTCTTATACACCACCCTGTAATAATATTGACATTGATAGAGAAACTTCTGTTAGTGATTGTGAGTGGGTTCCAGCCAGCTTTTTTGCTAAGTCTTGCCTAGTTACCCTCCTTGCTTTATCTCACATGGGTTTTGTCTACCCCGACATAACTTTTTTCAGGTGTTGATACCCTCCTTCCTATTCCACTCTGTCTCCTTCAGGGCAGGCGAACTGAACATTGCTGCCTTCCTATCATTGGAAGGAAAGAAAGCCCTGTATACTGATTCCCTTGCAGCCTGCCTTGCCTTCCTTCCAGCAGGTACAATCAATTACTTTACCTTGCCTGCCCTCCATGCACAATCAGGATCTTTAAAAATATATAATGCAAAGGCAATTTTGTGACTTTTCTTGCAATATTGCATAGCAATGTAACATCAAATGATAAACTGATATCATAACTCTTGTCATGACTCATAGTAGTTTATTGCTTATTTATATGACAACTGTGCCACAGCAGGTCAAGAAAAATGTATATGGTCTGATCTTCACCACTGCACAGTGCAATATGTTACAATATTTATTCATGTATTGACTGATAATATTCACCCAGAGCAGTATAATGGCTGAGAACAATAAAACAATAACTCCATCACCTAAAGAAATTAAAAGCTGCAAATAAACCACAGGGACAAATAAACCAATAGCTGATAAGAAAACAGGCCAAACAATCCTGATACACCCCTGAACCTAATGCTTGGCAGATAATCAAGTTTTCCTCTGATGCATTTCTCACATGCCATAAAAATACAAATACTTTGTTTGGCCTAAAGCCTTAAGTATTTTGCCTGTTGCATAAAAAAAAGAGAATTGTTTAAAGACTGAAAAGTTTATATTGTAGCATAGGGTTGAACTTATACTGTGTCTATTGGTCTATCAAGGTCAATATTGTTTACTCTGACTGTCAGCAGCTGTTCAGGGTTTCAGGCTGAGAAATTTCTTACCATCTACTACCTGATCCCTTTAAGTGGAGATGCCAAGGATTGAACCTGGGACCTTCTGCATGAAAAAGATGCTTTGCCACTGAGCCTTGACCCCACAGCTTTTGGAGTGGTTATCAAGTACCCTCCTGTTAAAAGCACTGATAGGGGTACTAATGCCTGCTCATTCCAGAATGTTTTAGGTATTTATGTCATGTGTATAATTCTGTACTTCTGCAACTTTGTACTCCATTTTTACAATTGCTGTGTAAAAGTGAAACTTCTGTTTATGTGATACATTACAGGTGTTGCTGAAAAGCAATCCCATGTTCCTTCTTGGTAGAAAAAAAAGCACCAACATTCAAAATCCAGTAGGTGGGCAAATCAGGAGAACAAAATGTAATTAACTTTGATAGAAAAACCCTTGCAGAGATATATCTTCCAGTCAACTAGTTTTCAAAGAGTTGGATCCAGACTGCTTTTCTACTGGTAAAAGGAGAGGAGGGGAATTCTTTGACTATCCAAAACATCTTTACAGGGGATCATGGAACCTGCATGGACAAGAACCATGTAGGACTAGGAATTTAGTAAGAAGAACTGGGTGAGGTTGTTATTTACCTGGTAATATAAGGTGAAGTCGGAAAAAACAAACAAACTTGGGTGAGCGTGAGTGAAACATTTGGCTTGATCCTGCCCAAAATTTACAGCCAAGTTTTTTCTCAAACTTGTATGCCTCTGTATTTATTTCTGTATGTTTCTGCACTCATTTTTAAAATCTTATATTCTGAAATGCATAGCTCAGATTAACATAATCAGTAGTTTACGTTCTGAATAAAACTTTGTTGGTCTTAAAGGTGCACTTGACTCCTTCTTTGTTCTACAATTCCTTGACAAATAAGCCCCTTTGCCTTTTAGAAGCATACTGGGGCTAGAAATCCTACTGATTCAATAGTTACAGAGCCATGATGTAAAAAGCTGCAGCTGTTGAAACTCCACCCCTTGTTACAAATGCCAGTAATCCTAAACTTCCCCTGGAAAGTACATTTATTCCCACTACTTACATGATCTCATACTCTTCCCTAACTGGAGGCTTCTGAAAATCAATCAAGAGAGAGTTTTTATGCATCAGGGATAGGACCCCACCAATGATGATATCCCCTGTCCCATATAGATGGTTTGGTAAGATTTCTCCATAATTACATTTCCCTTTCAAATTTGTCCAGCACGCAAGAGAAGGAAGCAGGATCAGCAAGAGCAGCAGGAGCAACCACCTGAGTGCATAGACATGCCTCCCCAGGCCACAGCTGCACAGCTGCATTCTGTTACCATGTCTGCTGCAGCAGGCACCATAGTAGAACTTGAGGCATCCCTCCCTACAAGACACCACACAGATGGTGGATTTGTGGACCTAGAGACCCTGTTCAAAAGCTTTTGTCTGTCTGGTGACTAGAGGGTGGAGGTAGCCTTACTCTGCCATGGAGCAGAACCCCAGCTCCAATTGTCACATTGTGACTTCTTCACCCAAGCAAGTTCAGAATTTACCTACCAGTGCTTTAAATCTGGCCTTTTTCAGTGACACAACAAGAAGGGACATTAATAACAGTGATTCTGATAATTACTGAGTAGATTAACACCCTCCCTAACGGCACAGATTGTCTGCGCAAATGGGAAAATATATTTGTATGTTTTCTGTCAATCTTGTCTTTACTTCACAGAGAGCAGGTAGTGACATCACCTGAGTATTACTTGAATGTAATTAAAGTATTACTTGAATCTGGCCATTCACCATCTGGCGTATTGGTCCTTATCTCCTAAGGGGCAAACTGCTGTGGAATTTGGGGAGAATATTAGCGGAGTGCACCTTGCGGGTGAAATAAGTATTTTTTTCAGATTCAGGAATTAAAGAGCTGAAAATTATTGGTATTCTTAGCTAGCCAGGTTCCAGATACCAGCTTGGTATTTGGATTTGGGGGTTTCTTTGGGTGGAGGTGATTCCAATATTATTCAGCTCCATTTTTTAACTATGGATAATCTTTCGGGGGGGGATGGAAGGACTTTTGTTTTTTGAGTAAATTGCAGCAAAATTGCAGTGGAGCTGCTGATGCCTGTTCTTGAAATAACTCCCAAGTTTCAAGTGAATTAACAAACTGTCCTCAGCCATCCACCATTGTTTCCTGGGGGGGGGGAGGGGATTCTATGCTTTCTCTAGGACACATAATAGTCAGAGTTTCATCCAATTTGTCTAAATTGTATACAGAGTGAGTCAGTTCTGCTAATTATTGGGATGAGATCATTATTTATTTATTTATTTATTGCATTTATATCCCACCCTCCCCTCATGAGTCTTCGATAAGTACAAATCTCATAAGTCTTGGCAACATTCTCAGTAGCAAGAGAATGATAGCCTAAAATCAGCCTTGATTGATTTTTCATATGGATTTAAATTTCACAAACCACTTAGGAACATTTGTCAAGATGTTTTTGACCAAGTGGTTGACAGGTTGTGTTACTGAAAAGGGCTTTCAGGTTTTAAACTTTGGATGCCCCATGATGGATGTCATGCCTGATGCAGCATAATGAGGGATATGTTTGGCCTAGGATATTGACCTAGATCTTATTTGTGGCTGGGAGCCAGAGGCCTAGAGTATCAGTTCTCTTACAAAGGAATTTCAAAGGGAGATTAGAAAGAGTGGCTGATGAATTGCAACTGATAATGAAGCTTAAGACAATGCAGCCTCCTGGACTGAATAAAGACCAAGGTTTCCTCTCTCATTACTAATGCTAATTCTCCATGCCTACTATCCCTCTGCACATCACATCTAATCCAATCAAGTCTGCGATCATCATTTTTCTGCTATTGTGATTTGCATATGAAATCACTGTACTCTCCAAGATTAAGGACAGAAGGGCTCTCATTCAAGTTGTATCTGAAAAAGTGAGCAGTGAATCATGAAAGCTCATACCCTGCCACAAATTTTGTTAGTATTTAAGGTGCTACTGGAGTTTAGCTATTTTCTAATCTTCCTTAGTTGGTATCTAGCCACAAGACCCTCAGAAATTAACAGAAGATTTGCAGAGGGATTTATTAATGTGTTCATTCCCCTGAAAGTTAAACATTCAGTAACTAGGCCAATGGTTTTGTTTGTTTGTTGTTAAAAAATGATGTAATCTCCCTAAAGGATGTAAGAGAAAGAGGAATAAGTATATAACAAAGCAATGAATGCTATTAAAAAGCTGGGAGTTAAGCTTCTACCTTTTAAAAAAGTCACTTGAAGGTCATATCTTCATGGACAGTGGCCATCTCTGCTATAAATAAATCAGCCTTGAGGTTAGTAATGGTGAAGTCCTCAGCCACCATATGTATTTTATCTTTTCTAGAAATACCTATAATGTCAGCTTAAAATTGAATAGAATGAGAATTGAATAGAATGAGAGGAGTTAAATATCTATAGATGCTTACATTACAGGCAAGATCACGAGACATAACACTAGTACCAAGTAATTCTGTGTGCCTAGGGACATATTTTGTTTAGTTGTTTTACATTTGGTGAATCAATAATTTAAATAATAATATTGACAATAAAATCAAACAGCAGAAAGATGAAGCCCATTTCTCCACCATTTGTGGCCCCACCCTCCATAATGTTTGTGGCCCAAGCCTCCATAAATGAATGTATGTCAATGCTGGGCATGCCTTGGTCCATAGACAACTCATGCACCGTGGCCAATGGGGAAAAGCTGTCATAAAACGTGTACCGCCTCCCACTTAGCAGCTTTGTCATCAGGTTTCCTCTTGCTCTTCTGGTCTTAGACGGCTCTTAGTGGGTCACTCAAATGCCAAGCAGAAATCTGGGAAATAAATCAAATTGGAATGGATGATGGAATGGATGATTGAAAGCTCTAGAGAATAGGCCAGATTTGCCCCTTTTCCTAAAGATCTGCAGAAATTATCTTTGATTCTATCACAAATCTGGTAAACCAGAGGAAGGTAATGCCTTCTCTCAGTAGATTGTTGTTGAAAAAATTATTGGATTGGAGCTCATGGAAGAACTTCCCATGTGTAACACTCTTTGTGCTAGATTTAGGCAGGCAGTCATGTTGGTCTGAAGCAATAGAACAAAGTTGGAGTCAAGTAGCACTTTTAAGACCAATAAAGTTTTATTCAGAATCAAAGCTTTCATGTGCATGCAGTAAAACTGCCTGTGCTGAATGAAAGTTATTGTACCCCCATGATTGTTTGGATGTATGCAAGATATTTTCATCTGAAGCTGTTTCAAAACCAAATTGAATTAGATATTGCAAACCATCTGTTGTACATTCCCATGCTTCATGTGCCCATTGTTATTTCATTTTTAAAAAAAGGTATACTAAACTACTCTGCGTGGCTTCAGTTATTTATTTGTTTATTTATTTTAGATTTCTATCCCACTCTTCCCAAAAAATGGGCTCATGGCAGTACTGCTTCTGCTCCTGGCAGAACTGCACAGTAAAATTTACATTTCTCTCATTCATCACTGAATTTCACCCATTGGGTTGTGACTGTTGTAGCCTACCACTTCCATCAGTTAAGCATAGAGCTTTCTCTGCCAAAAGGCTCTTTCCAGTTTCCACTGAAGGAAATTAGCTACTTAACTCAGTAGAATGATAGGATAAAAACAACTGCTACCTTTCCCAAGCATGGAAATTATTGTGGGCGGCAAATATAAATCCATGTAAATCAGATTTTTCTCTGGATGGAAACAATTATTTGTAGAAAATAGCAAAGATAAAAGGACTTAAGCTGATGAGCAGCAGATTCAGGACAGACAAAAGGAATATTTCTTTATACAGCAAGTGATTAAAATGTGGAATTCGCTGCCAGAAAATGTAGTGATGGTCACAGGTACAAATAGCTTTAAAAGGGGATTGGACAGATTCATGAAGGATCAGTCTACTGGTGGCAATTAGCAATGGTGTCTAAAAGAAACCTCTTAATCCAAGTGCCAGGAGGGTTGCCAAGTCTGTGTTGAAAAATACCTGGATACTTTGGGGGTGGATTTGGGAGAGGGCAGGGATTGGGGAGAGGAGGGGTCTCAGCATAGTGCAATGCCATAGAATCCACCCTTCGAAGCAGCCATTTTCTCCAGGGGAGCTGATCTCTACCTGCTGGAGAACAGTTGCAAAAATGGTTCCATGAAGTAGAGATCATACAAAAAAATAAAAATACACAGTGTGTCTTTTACATCAGGCATGCAACAAGTTTCTCATCCCAAGAGGCAGGTTTCATACAGAAGACTTCATAGGCAGGGCTTTTCTTGTAGTAGGAACTCATTTGCATATTAGGCCACACACCCCTGATGTAGCCAATCCTCCTGGAGCTTACAGTAGGCCCTTTATTAAGAGCCCTGTAAACTCTTGAAGGATTGGCTACATCATGATGATGATATTGGATTTATATCCTGCCCTCCACTCCGAAGAGTCTCAGAGCAGCTCATAATCTCCTTACCTTCCTCCCACAGACACCCTGTGAGGTGGGTGGGGCTGGAGAGGGCTCTCACAGCAACTGCCCTTTCAAGGACAACCTCTGCCAGAGCTATGGCTGACCCAAGGCCATGCTAGCAGGTGCGAGTGGAGGAGTGGGGAATCAAAACCGGTTCTCCCAGATAAGAGTCCGCACACTTAACCACTACACCAAACTGGTGTGTGTGGCCTAATATGCAAAGGAGTTCCTGCTACAAAAAAAGCCCTGTTGTACCAGCTGACTGGCTCTGGTGTATTGTTTTTAAAATATTTCATTTTCTTTCCAACTGTAGCTATTTTCCTGCCATCCCCACTTTCAGCTAAAGCTGAGTTTGTTTAATTAAATTCCTGCCTTATAGCTAGGCTTTCCAAGTTCTCGCCAGGGGGTTCCCCAATTTCAGGACCTCCATAACAAACCAGCAGAGGGAGCCCCACTCCAAAGAGCTCTGGTGCACCATGACATGCCTGGGATGATGATGTCACCTGAAAGTGATGCTAATGCACCAGGCATGTCATGCATGCAACATTCTAGCAATCAGGTTAAAAAACTCTATGGTGACATAGAGTTTTTACTTGATTGCTAGAGTGTCATGTGCATGACGTGCCTGGTGTGATAACATCACTTCTGGGTGAAAATAATCCTCCAACCAGAGCCAGGTAAGACTTGGCAACCACAAGTCCATACTTCAGGCCTTACTCTGGCCTTGTTTCCTGGTAACTGTCTACTTTTTTTGCCTCTTTTGCTGTGTTTTGTTGTGTTAAGTATTTATTTGGTTCTTTGACTCTTTGTATGGCTTGCCTTACAGATGGATCATACCAACCCCTGGCAGTGGATCAGAATGACACTCGAGTATCAGTATTTATTTTCCTGGGATTTTCAGCAAAGCCACTGGGACAACTCCTATTTTTCCTTCTCTTCTTGACTATCTACACCCTGATCCTGTTGGGAAATGGCTTCATTATTTTCCTCACACTAATCAGCCCAGCCCTTCAGACACCCATGTATTTCTTCCTTCGTAATCTCTCTTTTGTCAAGATTTGCTATAGTTCAATCACTCTACCTCAATTACTGATTAGTTTTATCAATGGAAACAACAAGATTTTCTTCATCGGCTGTGCAGTCCAGTTGTATTTTTTCCTGCTTCTTGGCAGTGCAGAGTGTTACATCCTGGGTGCTATGGCATATGATCGGTACGTGGCTGTGTGTCATCCTCTGAGGTATATGACCATCATGGGCAAACGTTCCTGTTCCCTGCTGGTTGTTGGGTCTTGGTGGAGTGGCATGCCAGTTGCCTTTGCTCAAACCACCTTGACTTTTATCTCCTCATTTTGTGGTCCTAATGAAATTGATAGCTTCTGTGATATCCCTCCTGTCCTGAGGCTGGTTTGTGCTGACACTTCCCAGAATGAAATTGCTATGTTCACAATCACTATGGTCATTGTCATTGCCCCATTCACACTAATCCTTATTTCTTATTCTCACATCAAAGCTGCTGTGGTGAGGATGAGCTCATCTGAGAGCAGGAAGAAAGCTGTCTCTACGTGTTCCTCACACCTTCTAGTGGTGACTTTGTTCTATGGTTCTGGTATGGTAGTGTATATGTGTCCACAGTCCAGTGGAAATTCAGGGACAGACAAGGTGATTTCCCTCTTCTATACCATAGTCACTCCCATGCTGAATCCCATTATATATACTCTCAGAAACCAGGAGGTGAAAGGTGCCCTGAGGAAGACTATCACTAGTAATTAGTTCTCTGTAGTGGCATGAAGTTCCTGACTAGCTAAAACTGAATATACTCTCCACACAGCATTCCTGGACTGTATCCTACTGTAGAGGAACATCACACCTGAAGTCCATGGGTGCTTGAGATCATGAGCTCAATCAATGGTGGGCCCAAGGGTCTATCCTGCCCTGCCAGGCAGTTTGTTTCTAGGGTATCCTGCCATACCTACCACTCCACTGAACGTATTAGAAAAGACTATGTGGCTCTGGGTCAGAAGGTGAAGGAGCTGGGCATACAGGTTGTGTTCTCATCAGTGCTTCCTGTTGAAGACTGTGGCTTAGGACAAGAAAGAAGAATACTTCAAATAAACGACTGGCTACGTGGATGGTGTCATCAGGAAAAATTCGGATTTCTGGACCATGGCTTAAGCTTTTGAGTTGGTGGTCTTCTATCTGGAGATGGATTGCACCTTATGGCGGTAGGGAAAATGGTGTTTGGTAACAGCCTTGCTAGCCTAATAAGGAGGGCTTTAAACTAAATTGTATGGGGGAGCAATAATCCAAAGCCTCGTATGATGCCAGAAACTGGGAATAAGAACATTAAAGATTTGCAGAGAGTGGCACATATGCTAGGTAATGTTAACTTGCAGGCTTGTTCAGAAACCAAACCCTCGTGATGCATAAAATGTGGATTCTGATGTCTCTACACTAATGCACAGAGTATGGGAAACAGGAGGAACTGGAAGTCCTAATAAAGGAAGGAGACTATGACATAGTAGGCCTTACTGAAATAGGGTGGGATGACACAACTGGAATATTAGGATTCAGGGGTACAACTTATTTAAAAGGGACAGGCAGATGAGAAAGGGCGGAGGCGTAGCAGTATATGTGAAGGAGGTATATACTTGTGAGAAAATATGCGAATCAGAGCATGGCAGCTCAGTTGAGAATCTCTGGGTAAAAATAAAAGGAGTAAGAAACAACAGCGATATTCTTGTTATCAGGCAGAGGACTTGGATGAGATAATTCTACAGCAGATTGCAAAGTTCTCCAAGAGAAGGGATACAGTGATCATGGGAGATTTCAATTACCCGGACATCTGCTGGAAGTTCAACTCTGCTAAAAATGAAGTCAAATAGATTCCTGACTTGTCTTGCTGACAACTTCCTTTTCCAGAAAGTGAAGAAGGATCTGCTATCTTGAATTTGATTCTCACCAACAAGGAAGAATTGATTGAAGAAGTGGAAATAGTGGGCACCCTGGGCAGTAGTGACCATGTGATTTTGGAATTTACAGTCTTAAAGAAGGGAAAAGCTATACGTAGTCAGACTTATAGGTTGGACTTCAGAAAGGCAAACTTTAATAAACTTAGAACTATGCTGGATAAAATCCTATGGTCAGAAATACTTAGGAGGAAGGGGGTTCAGGAGGGGTGGGAGTTTCTTAAAAGTGAAATACTGAAAGCGCAAGTACAGGCGATTCCTAAGAGAAGAAAAATGGAAAAAAGTCTAAAGAAGCTGAAATGGCTCCATAAACAGCTCTTTAAAGACTTGAGAAATAAAAAGACTCCTTTAGAAATTGGAACGAGGACCTTATAACCAAGGATGAATATAAACAAATCACCAGTGCTTGCAGAGAAAAAGTAAGGAAAGCTAAAGCTCAGTATGAGCTTAGACTGGCCAAAGATGCTAAAAACAACAAAAAAGAGTTCTTTTCTTATGTTCAGAGTAAGAAAAAGAGTAGGGACATGGTAGGCCCATTGCGGGGGCAAGAAAGTGAAATTGTAACAGGTAATGAAGAGAGGGCGGAACTACTCAATTCCTACTTTTCCTTCTCTTCTTCTCTTCTGAGGGGAACGTTGCTCAACATGGCAAAAACAGAACATAAGGAGGGTATGAAGTTCCAACATAGGATCAGCGTAGGGGTAGTACATAAAAACCTAGTTTCTTTAAATGAAACTAAGTCCTCAAGGCCAAATGAATTGCATCCAAGGGTTCTAAAAGAGCTTGTGGATGTAATTTCTGAGCCTCTGGCTATTATTTTTGAAAATTCTTGGAGAACAAGAGAGGTGCTGGAAGATTGGAGGCGGGCGAATGTTGTCCCCATCTTCAAGAAGGGGAAAAAAGAGGAACTGGGTAACTACCGACCCATCAGCTTAACGTCTATACCTGGAAAAGTTTTAGAACAAATCATCAAACAGTCGGTCCTGGAACATTTAGAAAGAATGGATGTGATTACTAAGAGCCAGCATGGTTTTCTCAGGAACAAGTCATGTCAGACTAACCTGATCTCTTTTTTTGAGAAAGTGACTACTTTGCTGGATTGGGGGAATGCTGTAGACATCGTTTATCTTGATTTCAGTAAGGCTTTGATAAGGTTCCACATACCATCCTTGTTGACAAGTTGGTAAAATGTGGTTTGGATCCTGTTAGCGTTAGGTAGATCTGTAACTGGTTGACAGATCGCACCCAAAGAGTGCTTGTGAATGGTTCCTCATCCTCTTGGAGAGGAGTGACAAGTGGGGTGCCTCAGGGATCCGTCCTGGGACCTGTTTTATTCAACATCTTTATCAATGATTTGGATGAAGGAATAGAGAGAATGCTTATTAAATTTGCAGATGATACTAAATTAGGAGGGGTTGCAAACACAAAAGAAGACAGAAACAGGATAGAGGATGACCTTGACAGGCTGGAAAACTGGGCTAAAACCAATAAAATGAATTTTAACAGGGATAATTGTAAAGTTCTGCATTTATATAGGAAATCTGAAGTCTGAAGAATTTAGGAAGTCTGAAGAAGACAGCAATTGGATAGAGAGAGCAACAGAGAAATTGCATTTTATTAATTTATTTTGAATCCCTTGCTCAATTTGATGCTGTGCTAAAAGTATGATTGTGAACATTTAATCAATATTTTATTACTCTTCATACTGGTAGTGGTTCTCTGTACCACATAGACCTCCACTTTCTTGGACACATGATTTTAAAAGGAGCACTGTGGGAGGCAGTCAATTGGTGTGGCTATTCCTCCAGGGGTGCACAAGGCTGTAAACAGTCCCTGTGGTGACCAGATGCTGGGCAACAGGAGACACAGAGGCAAGGCTTCAGAACTTGGAAGGGAAGCTGGGAGTCCTGACCCTCCCAGTGGGCAATTCCTTACAGTGGTCAGTAGTGGTGGTGGGTCACTTGAGAGAGAGAAAAAAGCCTATCCAAATGTTAGGAAAACCTTGGAAGGCATGGTGGAACAGGGCTTGCAGGCCAGAGTGGGCCCATTTTGTACCAGATTTCCTTTTCCTTTTTGTAAAATTTGCCTCATAAAAATACAAGCTGTCTTCAACATTATCTTTAAATCAGTTGCTCACAAGTTGTGAACAAAGAGCCAGTGGTGGGATTCAGCAGGTTCGCACAACTTCTATGGAACCGTTACCTAATGCGCTATCGGTTCTATAGAACCGTTTGTTGGTCGGGCACCCTCGGATCAACGGGGACTTTCCGCTCTAAGTGCCTAAAACTCACCAGTTTCTTTTCCCCACCAGACTGCAAAAAAGCCCAAGCGAACAAGTTAGATGCGCGCCCTGCCAGGAATTGCGTCTCACTCCCTCCAGCCCCTTCCAGCTTCACCACTCCCACGTGTGATTAAAACCCAGGCGCCGAGGAAAAAGCAGCTCAAGCTAACCACTGCGGCGCCTTCTGGGACTCGTAGTCCTTGCGCTCGGTAGCGCAGGAGGCTCGAAAGACTACCAGACCCGGCATGCCCCTCGGCAAAGAAGGGCTCCGCTCGCTCGTGCGCGCTCGCGGAGTCAGGAAGCCCCGCCCACTTTCATTCCTGGAAGGATGAGTAGGCGAAGGTCTGTGGGCTGCAAACGCTTGTGGGGGCGTCGGGCTTGTTTGGTTTTTTTGCAAATGGCAGTCAAATTAGGTGACAGATTTTTCTTTTTGCATAGAGATAAATATTGGAGCGTGTTGCCATGTATGCAAAACAAGGCTTGATAGCTGGGCTTTTCCCCAGCCAATGGTTGATCTGTTCAGATGGGTTCTGTGGCATGCGTTTGGGTGCCCCAACTGTAGTAGCTTTCAGGTGATGGTAAAAAAACCCTCTGCCTGGACATGTGAGTCCTCCATCCGTGTTTGCTTAAGCTTGTATAACCAGCTTTGGTTGGCACACTGCTTTTTTAGGGAGGCCAGCCTTTTAAGCTCACATTGCCAGAGTGACACTTCGTTCTGCAAAGCCGGGGTGTCAACCATCTGACCTGGGGGCTGAATCAGGCCCTCGGAGGGCTCCTATCAGGCCCCTGAGCAACTGACTGTCATCTGCTTCCTTCTTTCTCCTTTCTGTATAACAGCTTGCTTTGCAAGGCTCCCTCAATTGCACAGGAACTGCAGAGCAAAACTTCTATTTTCTCCATTGGCTGAGACTCCTCCCTTGGGGAGGAAGGAGGAGGAATAGCTTGCTTTGCCAGGCTCCCTCAATCGCACAGCAGAGATACTGAGTGAAGCCTCTCTTCCTTCTATTTGCTGAGGCTCCCCCCCCCCCAGTCCCCTGGGGAAGGAAGGAAAGAGCCAGAGCTTCCTTTGCCCAGTTCCCTGGATCCTGTTGGAGAAATACAAAGAAAGCACCTTTAAGACCAACAAGTGCTAATGCTTTTAGCATGTTTTAAGTTTTTTAGGAAATATATTTTTGTTTGTGTCCTTTATAAAGTTTGTATCTTTGCTAGGAAGACTGAAGGTCAGATTCCTGCAAAACTCACAGGTTGATTTCAATCAGTCACTATCAGTGCAATCCTAAAGCCATTTCCCTATGCAGCCCAGTTGCATAGACCTGCGTGAGAGTCTGAGTTAGATCTCCTAAGGATGGTGCTGTGTCTGTTAGCCCCACCTACTGCACAAGGTTGTGCAGATTTAAAGGGGAAGGCTAGTAAACCATGTATAACATCATGTGTACCTGAATACAAAGATGGGCTACATCAGGGGTAGGGAAATGGCTGAGAAGTTGAATGCATTTTTGCCTTCAGTGTGGAAGACGAGAAGTGTTTGCCCGCTCCAGAACCACTAATTTTGGAAGGGGTGTTGAAAGACCTGAGTCAGATTGAGGTGACAAGAGAGGAGGTCCTACAACTGATAGACAAATTAAAAACTAATAAGTCACCAGGTCCGGATGGCATACATCCGAGAGTTCTGAAAGAACTCAAAGTTGAACTTGTTGATCTTCTGACAAAAATATGTAATCTTTCATTGAAATCTGCCTCCGTTCCTGAAAACTGGAAGGTAGCAAATGTCACCCCCATCTTTAAAAAGGGTTCCAGAGGATTTCCGGGAAATTACAGGCCAGTCAGTCTGACTTCAATACCGGGAAAGTTGTTAGAAACCATTATCAAGGACAGAATGAGCAGGCACATTGATGAACACGGGTTATTGAGGAAGACTCAGGGTGGGTTCTGTAAGGGAAGATCTTGCCTCACTAACCTGTTACAGTTCTTTGAGGGGGTGGACAAAGGGGACCCAATAGATATTGTTTACCTTGACTTCCAGAAAGCTTTTGATAAAGTTCCTCATCAAAGGCTCCTTAGAAAGCTTGAGAGTCATGGAGTAAAAGGACAGGTCCTCTTGTGGATCAAAAACTGGCTGAGTAATAGGAAACAGAGAGTGAGTATAAATGGGCAGTCTTCGCAGTGGAGGACGGTAGTGCCTCTCCCCAAAATACCCTCCCAGTTTCAAAAAGATTGGACCAGGGGGTCCAATTCTATGAGCCCCAAAAGAAGGTGCCCTTATCCTTCATTATTTCCTATGAAAGGAAGGCATTGAAAAGGTGTGCCATCCCTTTAAATGTGAGGGCCAGAACTCCCAATATGGAAATATCTTCAATAAATCTTTCTTTAAACATAATCTAGTTGTCTTTACCTCTTTTACTGTTCTTATTGCAGTATTTAATGCGTGAATTATTAAACTACCTTTCGGTATATCTTTTGATATAGTTAAAATGGTCATTAGGACATAGAACCTGTTGTTAATTTATTTGAATCCCACCACTGCAAAGAGCATAATAATAGTTTGGACATACAAATGGCATACAAATAATATAAAAGAAAGAAAATAATCATCAATAAAAGAAAACAATAGGTATATCAAAACAATTGGCAATCTTTGGAATGTCCCACCCCTAGCTATAAGCCATTGTGAAGTCTTCAACTGCAGGCTGGTTCTCACAGAGACTGATCAAGCACAAGCCTCAGAGCTTGATGAAAAAAGTAGACTTCTTTGTGTATGTCTGAAAGTTTTTCAGCAGATTTTAAAGAAGACTAGGATCCTGAGGGGCCTTAATACAAATATGACTTGAAAACAAAATATTTTTGAAAACAGTGTTCCAGTAGTGAAAAGCTGCCTCTCTACTGGAAGCTTTCCAAAGGATTGTCTCTTGTCTAGCAGCCTGGCAATGCGGAAGATTCCTTAATTTAGTGTTCTATACGATTTGATTGCCATTGTTAACTCTGGCCTAGAGTTAAAGCCAATACTTACAGTCTTTCCCTCACCAAGCACTACTTCACAGTGATAAACATATTTGTAGGAGTGAATGAACAAAACATAGCCCCAGTAGGGGAGAGAGGACTTCCCTGGTGCTCCAGATCATTTCCAAAGTACAGTTATGGTGTTAGTTATGTCTCCACAGCAGGCCCCACATTTTTAACACACATGAAGCTGCCTCAGACAAAATCCAACCATCAAGAACAATATTGTTTACTCAGATTGGCAGTAGCTATCCAAGGTGGGGATGGGTGCAAGCCAAACCGTGAAACCAAATTAATCACAAATTTTGCCCTGTTTGTGGTTTGGGAAAAGGCATTCATGGAGAGTCACCTGGTCACCACAATCTTTTAGGACAGTTTGCGGAACTTCATGGATGGAGCAGGAATCAGGAGTTTAAAAGGAGTTTGAGTTTAAAGGGACTCTTCTTTCCACTCTCAGGGAAAACCACAAAAACATCTGAGCAGCAGGGAGGTTCCCCCCACTACTCAACTGTTTCAGGCTGTCTTGTGCAGTCCATTTAAACTTTAAAAGGATGACAGACAACAGCCCCAAAACTAGCTGTGTGGCGGAGAGGCCACCCAACCCTGCCGCTCTTTGGGATGTCTTCTGCAGTTCCTTTAAAGTTTGAATGAACACCTTCCCTCTGAAGAAAGGTTAAAGAGGTTAGGGCTTTTTAGCTTGGAGACAAAGACTGTGGGGTGACATGATAGAGGTTTACATAATTATGTCTGGGATAGAGGAGTTAGAGAAGGAAGTACTTTGCTCCCTTTCTCAGAAGAACTCATGGGCACTCAATGAAATTAAGGAGAAGTAGGTTTAGAACAGAAAAAAGGAAGACTAATTTGCTGCTGCAGGAAGTGGTGGCACCTACAACATAGACAGCTTCAAAAGAGGATTGGATAAACATATTGAGCAGAGGTCCATGAGTGGCTATTGGCCAAAAATGCGTAGGAACAACAATGCTTGGGAGCAATGGGATGGGGGACTTTTGGAGTTCTGACCCTGCTGATGGACCTCCTAATGGCACCTGGGGTTTGGCTACTGTGAGTATTACATTGGATGAGCTATTTGCCTTATCCAGTGGTTACTCTTCCATTCTTAGATAGACTATAGAGAAGTAATGCATCAGTCTCTCTCCCATTTCTCCCACCAGCAATCTGATGACATAGTACTACAGTTGAGCTTAATGGCTGTATAATGGAGTAGGATGGGTATATGAAACAAGCACAAATGTTTGGAATTTCTGTTTGACAGGCAGCTTGTTGCTTAAGAAGACTATCTGATTAGTTGCTCTGTGTTCCTCAGTAATCATTGTAGTCTATAGAAAAGTTTTACATGCCATGGGCTCACACTAGCACTGGATGATAGGATTCTTGGGCAGACTGGATGGTTGCCAGCTCTTCCTTGGTCACATAGGTACAGACGGTAGCACAGCCAGTTAATTGGGCTCCTGCAATATAACCTTAATCCACAGGGATTTACATATTTACTAGAGTTTTGCAGAGGGATTTATTAATTTTACTCCCCTAAAAATTAAACAAGTAGCAATTTGGTAAAAAAGAAAAGAATGATGCTTTCCCATCATCCCTAAATAACAAAGGAAGGAGGGGAAGGAATCATATAACAATCTACTGGAAGATTCCAAAGCTCCTTGTCACATGCTGAGAACTACACTTCTCGAAAAGAAAAAGATGCTTTCAGGGCTCTGACTGTATATCAGAAGGAAGGAACACTATTCTGCTAGGAAGATGCTGCCAAACATAGTGCTTATGATGCTGAGGAAACCTTTTCACACTCTCAGTGTTGTAGCTCACAGTGGTATGAGGTATTTATTTTCCCTTCAAATTTTAATGTTCCTTCCTTAGCCTCAATTTCTATTGTATTCATCTATCTTTTCTTCCTTTTTTATTTTTTCAAATTTTCTTTATTGAAGTATTTATTACATGCATTTTGTTGTATTTCTTCTACCCTTGATTCAAGTGTTCCTATCAAGGATACAAAGCAGCCAAGGGCAAACACTTTTCAATGGCATTAATTTCAATGAGAAATTTACTCTTCAATCATAAACAGAATTACACTTTCTTAGGTTTACAAAAGCAGATCTCTAATTAGAACTGAAATGTAAAGGATGCACTTATATGTTTTACACTGAGATCATGGACGCTTAAAATGACTCAATCACGCTCTACGTATTTTCAGAAATATTTGATATTTATTGAGGTGCAAGACTTCAACATCATTTGCGGGATTTCTCTTGGGGGAATGCCAAGGGAGGAGAAAACTGAAGTCATGATCCTCCTTCACCCTTCACTATGGGTTCATGGTGAGAGGGACTTTGGTTCAGAGATAAAGCATCTACTCTAACCACTGGTTTCTTAGAAGGAGCTTAGTAAAAGCTCAGTATATTAATATACCATCTACTAAAAATAATCTGCAGCTTCTGAGGAAGATAGGTGAGTATGGCAGCCAGCTTAACTCAGCCCACCCCTTCAAGGAGGTCACGGCATGGCATTGTTAAACTAAACACTTAATCCTCTTTAAACCATCCTAATCTTTTGAAAGTGTGTGGAAAGGTCCTTCCTTAGTATTCCAACCCCACTACAGGAGTACTCCTATCCACCATTTTTGTGAGAATATATGTCTCTGTTTATATATTCCTTTGCCTCTTAGGCCTATTATGCATGCACACCTTAGCGTAGATTTTCAGAGCAGTGTATTTATTCTGCAGCTACCCTTAAAAATGTACTTTTCTAAATTGGGGTATAATAGTGACATGTGGAGAGTGGTGTCCAAAGGTTTTTTTTGTTTGTTTGTTTACAAAATTAAGCAATTGTCCTATTGCAGCTGCGCAGTAACATCCAGAAAGCACCTTCCATTAAAATCACTGTGGTTCTGGTTTTGTGCACGCATTTTAGCATTAGTTCACTGAATGAAAGAGAACAGAAAGGAATGCAAGAAAAGGAAGAAAACCAACTGTTGAAACTGACCAGAGTTTTTCTGAAACTGACTCAGTTGTGAAGCTTCATTTTCCAAATTGCCACGCACAGGCGATTCTCTGCTGTGTTATTGGCCACTGTGAAAAATGGGAGTCACACAATCTCATAATATGGGGAAATGTGTTGAGTGTACAGGATGCACGGTAGAATTCATGGATACTCGCATTGCAAGCTGTGATGTTTGGCAATATGTGTGTCTGTGTGCGTGCACTTGTGCAAAGTTGGATGCATCTCCAATCTCCACCACACTTTGCACAGGACTGCAATTTGAATAGGAGATGAATGCTCTGGCAGAAGCACTGGAGAGCTTTTTTAGTTTTGTGCTGCTAAATTGGGGGGGGGGGGGGGTGTATTCTTGCCAGTGCCCTAGCTCAGCTGCATAGTAACACTAATTCCCTGCCCCTTGCAAATTTGCAAGGCTTTCTCCTTGTTATTCTCTAATATGATCCTGCACACTCATCATGATGTTGGTAGTTTTTTAGAGCCTGTCCTGTGTGGATTACACTCTGTCCTCCAAACAGATACATAACAAGTGATTCTTAGGTTTAATGGTTTGCAGAGGGTCCATGTGACTCAGCAGCCATTTCAATGCTAGGCTTTTGGCGACTGCCAAAATGGATCCCCCAAAAAACATTTTTGTCCACTAAAGCATGAAAAGGAAAAATGTTTTCAAAACTTTAGGATTCCCATCCCAATCTCTCTCTCTCTTTACATCTCGTGTCAGTTTCATTCCACTGTTCTTCTATGATTTGACTTGGAGTGTCCACTTGAAGTATCTCTTGTCTTTGCAGATGAACTATTGGATCAAGGCAGCACATGGAAATGAAACTCATGTGACCATATTTCACATCCTGGGATTTTCAGGAAGTCCATTACTAGAGTTGTTGTTTTTCCTTCTCTGCTTGACTGTCTACACCCTAACCCTGCTGGGAAATAGTCTCATTGTTTTCCTCACACTGTCCAACCCAGCTCTTCAGACACCCATGTATTTCTTCCTTCGGAACCTTTCTTTCCTGGAACTTTGCTACAGCTCTGTCACCATGCCCAGGATATTGACAAGTTATGTTACAGGAAACAATAAGATCTCCTTTACTGGCTGTGCAGTTCAGATGTCTTTTTTTCTCCTCATGGGATGTGCAGAGTGTTACATCCTGGGTGTCATGGCATACGATCGGTATGTGGCTGTGTGTCGCCCTCTGAGGTACATGGCCATGATGGACAAACGTTCCTGTATGCTGCTAGTTGCTGGATCTTGGATGAGTGGCTTGCCAGTTTCCTCTGTTCAGACCACTCTGACCTTCTCTTCTCCATTCTGTGGCCCCAATGAAATCAATCACTTCTTCTGTGATATCCCCCCTGTCCTGAATCTGGTTTGTGCTGACACTTCCCAAATAAAAATGGCTATGTTGATTATCACTGTGGTCATCATCATTGCCCCATTCACACTAATCCTCATTTCATATGCTCACATCATTGCTGCTGTGGTGAGGATGAGCTCATCTGAAAGCAGGCAGAAGGCTATCTCCACATGTTCCTCCCACCTTCTGGTGGTGACTTTGTTCTATGGCTCTGCCATGACAGTGTACCTGCTCCCCCAAAGCAGTGACAGTTCAGGGAATGACAAAGTGCTATCCCTTTTTTACACCATGGTTACCCCCATGGTGAATCCCATCATATACAGCTTTCGAAACAAGGAGGTGAAAGCTGCCCTATGGAGGACAGTTGGCTTTCCATTATTATCTCAAGAGACTTGAAGATCTTGAGCTCTTTGGGAATGAATATCCTCAGCATGAAGGAACCTGATTAACCCCATTTCCTATTGTTTAAAATAATGATGATGAGGGTCAAGACTGTAAGGTAAAAAATAAAATAAAATTGCTTTACAATCTGGGGAAGGATCAGTGCTTCTGGCTTCTGCCCATATCTTTGCTCAAAGCAGCAATGCTTTTTAAATTCTAAGTCCTGCATGATACTTTCTGTGGTTTTCCATTCATCAGCTTTATTCTGTAAACTGCCCCCATTTTAGAGAGTAGCTTCCCAGGGCATCTACATTTCTCTTAATGCTTCAGAGGGCTTGTCAGAACTTTTTAGAAGATCCTTTGGCTCCTTAATATGCCGGTTCTGTGTATGCCTTGAAAAATAGTACTCTTGGTTCAATGTTATTTTGAAAAGTTTTTTTTTAACTTTCAGTTCTATTGTTTTAAGAACTGTGTAATCTTGTATAGGTTTTTCTTGTTGCCCCTCTCCAATTATCTGGGAGAAAGGTGTATGTATAAATGCTTTAAATGAATAAATTGACAAATTAAAAAAAAAATCTGTTGTTGGGGGGGATCCACAAGGAATTATGGGAGGCATTGCATTCTCTCTTCCCCCACTATTTCCTCTTTCCCTTCCCTGGCAGACCCCCCCTCCCCATAGCCTCTCCTTGTTTTCCTGCTCCCTTTTTTCATTCCTACCCATCAGCTGACCTACTTTTACCTGCCCCCTGTCTTCAGTTTTCTTTTCCTCCCTCTGGCAGCCACTCCCCAGAGAAAAAACTATGACCAAGTTGCATGGTGTCAGCTCATTCAGGCACAGTTGCATAGTGGGGGATCTGCAAGGACTTGAAAGTAAGTATTTCACTTTTCCCTATATACTCTTCAGCATACTATTTTCTCCTTTTCTCCTCCTGGAAACTCCCAAATCATCATCTTTCCATGCTTCCTAAACTTTACACTCACCAAAAACCCTACCTTTTTCCTGCTCTCCCCAGTCTTCAGCTACATTTATTATTTATTTACTTCATTTAAATTCCACCTTACTCCCCATGACACTCCCATCCCCAGTTCAGGGTTGCTAGCCCCCAAGTGGGAGTAGGGGATCCCCTGATTTTGCAAGTTCTGGCCCCAGCAGCCATGACCTGGTGCAACATCCCCAACATGATGGCACACAGAAAATACCAGAGCATCATCAAACAACATTCCCAGCATGATGTCACTGTTGTGTGGTGTCAAAGACTGCTTATGGTGACATTGCTCCAACCCCCTACTCCTGGAAAGCTCCCTTCCACACCCTGCCAGCAAGAGTGAAGGGCCTAGCAACCCTACCTCAATTTTATCTTAACAATATCCCTATGAAGCAACAGCCAGATTCTAGTCTAGGAACACCTTAGAACCCAACAAGACTTTTGGTCTCTAAAGATGATATTGAACTTGGATCTAGATGTTCTACCCCAGACCAACACAGATACCCTCTGAAACTATCATGTGAGGTAAGTTATGCTGAAAGTAGGTAGCTGGCTCAAGGTCACAAGGTGAGCTTCCCCAGCAGACTGGGGTTTCAGATCATAGTCTGAAATTCTAACTTCTGCGTCACTCTGACTTTTGTGAGGTGACTGTTCATTAACAAGCGACCCCGTGGTGCAGAGTGGTAAAGCAGCAGTACTGCATTACTGAGGTCTGAACTCTCTGCTCACAACCTGAGTTCGATTCCGACGGAAGCTGGATTCAGGTAGCTGGCCCAAAGTTCACTCAGCCTTCCATCCTTCTGAGGTCGGTAAAATGAGTACTCAGCTTGCCAAGGGGAAAGTGTAAAAGGCTGGGAAAGGATATGGCAAACCACCCCATAAAAAGTCTGCCATGAAAACGTTGTGAAAGCAATGTCACCCCAGAGCCTGAAACGACTGGTGCTTGCACAGGGGACCTTTTCTTTCCTGTTCATTAACAGCAGCAAGCAGTGAGGCCTGGGTGAGTCATGCAAGTCCAGTGGTAGCAATTTGTCTTATTTGTTGCTGCCTGGCCTGGCCCTGATGAGTCCTCAGGAAACTGCCCTGCTGAAGGGAGAGGGAATATCCATGTTTGTATGTTGGCATGTGAAGAAAGTTAAATCGCAGTGGTCATTGATCAGTTTAATCAGGACATGTTGGTAAATGCAATCCATCCACCCACCCAAAAAAGAAAAAGAAAAGGGGAAAAAAGAGGCTTTCAAATATTCTTTCTGAGCAGGAGAGTAGACTCAGGATGCATTATCAACTGGTGATTCACGCAGAGGCTATGAGGAACCCTTTTTAGAGATTATTGTTCCTCTTACTAACTTATTATACTGAGAGAAACTAAAATGGTAGAATATAATCCCAGCACATTCACAATTTTAGGAAGAAGTGTATGAAGTAATAGTCTTTGATGGATTAAAAAAATGAGAGATCTAACAGAATAATTAAAATATGGACAAAAGTGGTGTGAGAACAACATAGCAACAATGGAATACTTGCATTGAAGGCTCACCCAAATTCATATATTTAAGGGGGAATCGTTCTTTAATACTTTAATTATATTTTTGTCAATAAATGCAAATTCATTAGGAGTAAAAACAAGATTTATGTTGTTGTTTTTTTAATTTAATTAATTAAATGGGTTCATTTACTTGTTCAGACCATACATGTCTGTTAAACGTCATCTCTGATATTGGCATCAAGATAAAAAATAGAGTTATTTCAGCAGGCAGTTGAAACAGATTTCAGAACCAGAATGCATTAATATCCATGAAAAAAATGTTGATGTCCATCAGAAAAAGTGCATTTTCTACAAGCTAGCATTCATCCATGGCGCTTTGTCCCAAACTTAAACTGATTGTAAACTAATATGGATTTTAACAAATAACTTCCAGGTCTAAACTCTAGCATTCTAGCTATGAGAGCACTACAAAGCTCACAATAATTTCACGTTATCCATGTTTGGACAGATAAGTGCAGATGAGTACCAAATGTGTAAGAAAAGTCCAGTGTTATCTGAAGAACAACAAAATTTATCCAGCTAACAGTCCTTCACGGTAACTGCGGTAAAAGCATTACATGGGTAATAATATTAGTAAGATCATATGAGTCCATTATGCAATTTGTAAAGAAATAAATGTTTATAAAGTGTATCCCATACTATTTGAAAATTAGACCTATCTTGAAAGTGCCTGGACTTATACTTAGCTTCATGGACAAAACAATCCCTCCTAAAATATGATAATTCGGCATGGCAACTGATTCTTTCTTCATCATAAAACAAAATAAAGGTTCTGTTTTAAGTTTAGGATGGAAAAAAAGAGTTCAATGAAATCTAATGCAGTTCACACATTTGGTAGCAGTTCTCCTTATAGCCTGCTTCACCTCTTTGTTCCTCAGGCTGTAAATGAGAGGATTAACCAGAGGAGTCAGGATGGTATAAAAAACAGAGAAGGCTTTGTTCAGCTCTTTAAGTTCACTGGCATCTTGCAAAAGATACACAGTGATGAGGGTGCCATAAAAAATGGTCACCACAATAAGGTGAGATGAGCAGGTAGAGAAGGCCTTTTGCCTTCCTGTGGTGGATGGGATTCCAAGAATGGCTGCAATGATGTGTGCATATGATGCTATGGTTAAAATAAATGGAGGCATAGTAGAAATGGAGGTCAGAACAGCCGATACAAGTTTTACCTGACTTGCATCACTGCAGGCTAGGTTCATCATTGGAATGAAATCACAGAAGAAATGTTCGATTACATTGGGGCCACAGAAGGATAATGGCAATATAAATGCTAACAATACAGTGTCTATGACAATACTGCCAATCCAAGATCCAGCTACAAGCCAAAAGCAAACTTTGAAATTCATAAGAACTGAATAATGTAAGGGTTTACATATTGCCACATAACGATCATATGACATTGCTGCTAGGAGATAGCATTCCGTTACTGCTAAGAAAACAAAAGCCCATAATTGTGCAATACAGCCATTCACTGAAACACCTTGGTTCTCAGTTAAGAAGTTGACAAGCATTCTGGGGAGAATGGTTGAAGTGTAGCAGGTCTCCAAGCAAGACAAATTGCCCAAGAAGAAATACATGGGGGTACGTAGGTGCTGATCTGTCAAAACTAGTATAATGATGGTCAGGTTTCCAGACATGGTCATGATATAGATTATTAGGAAGACTACAAATAGAAGGATACGCAGTTCTTGGAGCTCTCCAAATCCATGAAGGATGAATTCTGTGATTATGGTCTCATTTCTCCACTTGAGTTTCTGCATGACTGGTGGAAATGACAGCAAAATATATGCAATCAGAATGAATTTTTCCCATCTAGTCCCCTGAGTTGTATGGGTTTGTATGGGTTCTAGACCACATGCAGATTTTCCTATGGTTAATATAATAAGAATAAATACGGAACATTTTAGTAGGCTACCCAAAGCTCTAATTTTTTTGCCTCACCATCACTGAACCTCTTAGAGGAAAATACAGCTTTACAGCTTTTCAATGCTTTTTTTCCACCAGCAATTATATTTGTTTTATCAAGATTATATACAGGGTGTAAATATTGATTTGGGTTTATTAACAAAGAACTGAGTTGAAATAAGGCCCGATTGTGGTCCACAGGAAAAGCCATGGAGCTGCAATTAAAAGTGTTAAAAGGACACTAAGAGCTGCAAGATTAGAGCCAACTGATTGGTTCCACTGGAGAATAAATGAGGAAGAATTTCTATGATCATCCAAAAAGATTACGGTGGCAATCATTTACCCTGCATATGGGGCTTGTATTAAGGAGGGAAACTGGGCAAGACTGGATGAATCCCTCTCTTTGATACATAGTCTGAGAACCCTTTCCAGGGAGTGGCGGGGGGGGGGGTGACTAACAAAGCCAACATTCTAGCATTGTATGAAGCATAACAAAGGTCAAGAGCAGCATTACAGAACCCAGCAATTATGGAGAAGCAAAGGAGTCAACCAAACAGCAAATGGTCAAGAAATACCATTGTTATTACTATGAAGTTGTGGCCTTGATCAGTTTCTGTATGGAAAAAAAAAAACTTCTGAAGATCCCCTACAGTGTGTTGAACTTATGTGAAAGATGTAATAACAAATACAAATAAATCTCTCTGAACTGTCACAAGGGGAGGTGCTGTGGTTCAGTGTTAGATCATCTTTGCATGCAGAAGCTTTCAGGTTTAATCCCCAGCATCTCCAGTTAAAAGACTTAGGTAGTAGGTGATATGAAAGATGTCAACCGGAGAACCACTGCTAGTCACAGTAAACACTCTATCAATATATGTGTGTTCATTGGTGTGTATTATGAGCAGTTCAGAGAGTCTACCTGGTGATGCAATGAGAATAAAATACTTACCTAGTAGTTCTTTGAAGCCAGCTATACCTGATCACAATACTTTAAAAATTAAGGGGGGAACTGCCATCATTTCCAGTCACTTTCCATTCTTAGTAAGTCTTGGTTCAACCCAGCTCCTTTTCAAATAATGTAAAAAGTATAAGGGTACAGCAGTGGGGGAAGTGGTGTGCCCACTGTGTTTTGAGCAGGAGGAAAGAAGAGACTGTTGACACCCAAGGTCTTCTGAGCCATCTGTGAATCCTGGTTAACATGCTTTCTGTGGCTCATGTAAACAGGAACAGAACTGGAGAAAAATTGTGCTGTCCTTTAATGTGTAGTTTAATGTGGAAATGGCAGGTGAAACTGTTCATGAAATTGAGTTAAGTGACATAGTCTGATAAATAATATCAGACTTTTTCTCCAAGCTGCTGGCATCCCTAAGCAAAGAGTGATTACCAAGCCATTCCTTGCTCAGTCTTACCTGAATACCAAAGTTGTATGCAGAGATAAAAGCCCTCAAGGGGACTCCCTCATACTTTGTGGATATATTAAATTCTGTTGCCAGATCTCTAAATAAGTGTCACAAATGTGACTATTTTACAGAGCATTAAAACAGTATATTGATGGCATCATCAGTGGGCCCCACTTGTCATGGAAGACATAGAAACCAAAAATCTTGTATTAGTTCCAACCCACTTAGTAATCCATCAAAAGTGGGAATGAAGCTAGTAGTGGGAACCTAGCTTGTTCATTATCTCATCTTCTTTTTGCAGCCATATCTGCACAAGAGTTTTGGAATCAAGTCATTCTCATCCCTTTGCCACCTAGACTCTTTCTCACTGCTGCATATAAGCAAGTCTGCAGAAGACACCAAGTGCAGTCAAAATATGCTAACAGTGCAAACCTAAGCAAGAGTTACACCCTTATAAATAATGGCTGTAACTCTTATAAGGATTGCACTATAAATACAGGCTAGCATCACGGATCCCCAGTGTGGTGCCTTGGGGGTGCCATGGCACCTGCCAGTGCCTTCCCTGATGCCCACCAAATCTTTTTAGAAAGTGGGTGAGGCAAGCGGCACTTCTTCCTAGTAGGGCTTCTAATCACCAATTTGGAATCTGATTGACTATTCAGAGTAAAATAGCATTTCAATTACAGCTGCCACTGTAATGCCAATTTTATTCTCTCTCTTCATCTTTCCCAGCATATATATATATTTTTAAAAAATTACTCCTTGTCTCCCTTGCATTTGGGCTTTCTCTCTGTGTGTGGTTGGCTTTACCTCCCACGTGGTCATTTTGTGGCTGTGTCCACCATCCTGTGTTAGAATTCAAAAGGTGTCCACAGGTTCAAAACGTCTGGACACCTCTGGTCTAGCAATACCATACTGAGAAGGATTACATTCTTCTGAGCATTGACTTCACGAGATTTAGAAGGGCATAACTCAAGATGATATTATAAGTGTTTTCTGCAAGCAGGACAGCAGAAAACATTAAATACAAGTCTGTTTGTGCTTTCAGCAACAGCATGCAGACAAACTAAAACAGATGCAATATTCTCTATCACTGAATCTCTTTGCCCTTAGTTCATCTAAGACAGCATTCTGTGTCACACAGTAGCCAACTAATTGTCCATGTCGCTGTTTCAAACAGATGATGAAAGCACTAACTAGTTCTATGCAATAGTTAAAGCATACATGAGACTTCTGCTGCTTCATTATCTGTCCACCCTGTTTTTGTTATGGAAACAAATCATACATTCAGCAGGTAATGCTTACCTGAAATCTGAAGTACAAGAAATCTTGAAAGAGCAATCCCGAATTTTTTGTCGTTAATCAAGAATATTCAGGGATTAAAAAATCTGAAAAGTACTGACACAGATCTTTTACATTTGCTTGAAAAATCATATTATTATTTTTAAAGTGGGGAAATGAAAACTCTTCAACCATGTTCCTGCATAATTTACAGTGACAATGATTGATTCTCTCCTTCACAGTTAAGATTTCTTATATGGACCGTAACTACTTAAGAAGAAAGCAAGAAGCAGTAGATACCCCCTCCTAATGAGACTCTTGGGGAATGTTTAATTTTAAAAGAACAACATTTTCATTTTCTCTCTCAGGAGCATGCCTGTGGTCAAAAAAGAAAGGAAGAAAATTCAAGAAATGTCAAGGGAACTTGAAAAATGGTTTTGTGTTTGTTTTTTTAAATTGTCTCTATTTTTTTTCCTTAAACCAATAGTGCAACTATAAAGAGCTGTGGTCAATGTGTTGAGTCTAGATAGCTTTTTTGTTAGCAAAAAGGAGAAGAAGGATACCTTGGACCACCCAAAAGATTGTGCGATCTGTATTGGCAAAAGCCATGAAGGAAGGGAGGTTTTCCAATACTTGTTCCTTTTTGTAAACCCCTCAGCCCTGGTTTCAGTTACTAGGTTCTTGGGCTGCATATTTGGGAAATTACAAGGTATTTATTTCTCTTGTCCATTTCTGTAACTGCCAGCATTTCTTCTGATTCTCAGGCAGGGATTTTTCACCAGAAAGTTTTAAACCGAGAGGCCAGGGATAGAATGTGGCACTTTTACTGATGTATTTCTTTTACACTATTCATGACATTTATACAAAACGTTTGGATTTAATTAGAGCTGCCAAACTCCTTAGAAATGTCAACTTACATTAAATGTCAAGTTCCTAAGGTCTGTTAGCCTTGTCCACCTGTTTTCATTCTGTGCCAACTGTTAGGATTACTTTGTACCTGGCCCATTATGTACCTGGAGCAGGGAATTAAGATCAGCTTGTGCCAGAATCATCCCACCTAAGCCATTCTAGGGACTTAATGGAATCTTTCTCTTGGTACATGCTTGGGTGGAATTGTTCCTGCAGAAGATAATTATAATGCAGCCCTAAGTGAAGTTACACCCTTCTCAGTCCATTAGCTTCAATAGATTTACAAGGATGCAACTCTGTTTAGGATTGCACTGTTCATTTATATATTCGGGGTGTATAAATATTAGAGGAACTGCATCAGGTCTTTGTATTTCCTTGGGATCCCAAACAAATAAGCCACGTTGACCCAGAATACCATTCAAGATGGATCTTTGCTCCAGGCCAGGGTGATCTGCCTTTTGGAAGAACTGACCAGCAGCTGTAATTGGTAGTGTACTATAACCATTTTTGCAAATGCTTTTGGCAATTGAGCTTCACACTTCACAGAGCATTTCATCCCTTAATGCTCAGTACAAATTCTTCAACTCCAAAATTCCAGGTAATGATAGCTGAAAGCTGATGCAGGTATGGTGTTAGCTACTGGATCTCCTTTCTTCCCAAGAGAAGTCTCTCTTCAGCAAGTAAGTTAATGGCCCATTAGCCATGCAGGTGAAGCACCTGCATACTCACTGGAATTTAGGGTTGCTAACCTCCAGGTGAGGTCTGGAGTTGCCCTGGAATTATAGCTGATCTCCTGTCCCAACTACAGAAATGAGTCCTCCCCCCCCCCCCCCCCGAAAATGGCAGCTTTGGCAGGTGGACAGAGTAGCATTACATCCCTGCTTAGCTTCCTCTGCTCCCAAAGCTCTGCCTTCCCCACTGTCTACCCCCAAATCTGTTAGAAAAATCCAATGCAAAGTTGGCAATCCTAAAGGGCCTGCTCAGGAGTAAAGACCTACTCTGGAGTAAGGGTCAGTTTGGGAGTAGAGTAAGAGAGTCAAGAAGTAGGGGTGGCAGAGAGGAAGTGGTTAAAAGGCAGAAATGAGTAAAATTAGGAAAGGAAGGGCTATTTTACAAGCATTAAGCCTGGGAGAGGGGAAGCCAGTAAAGCCTAGAGTAGCCACAACCCAAGTACACCAGACTATGAAAGGAATGAAGGCTTCTCCAGCAGTGGTGGCCTAGTTACCTCAGATCAAACCAGGGTTACTAGTTGCCTGAAGGGGAAAAAAAAAGAAATCCTGTCCCTTTAATGGAGGCTTACTGGAATGTTTTTTACCAAGTTTAGTTGTTGTTTACTTACATGCCGTGAAAAACCTCAGCTTTCCATTTCCACATATTAAGCCTCTATTAAAGGAGCAGGACATTTTTTCCCCTTGGCCTGCCGGCTCTCCTAGGTCTAGGGTCACCAGGTTTCTCCTGGCCACCAGCAGGTGATGGGGAGCAGGTTGGATTGACAGCTCCAGGTCGAGAAACTCTTGGAGATTTGGGGATGGTGCCTGCTGGTGAGTCATAGGTCTGCACTCAGCACCTCTCCCCTCTATTCATGGAAATCCTCTCATGGATTTAACCTTGTGGTGCAGTCCTAAAGACACTTCTCTGGGGGTAAGCCCCATTGAATAATTTCTGAGAAGACCTGTTCAGTCTTGTTCCCTGTGTGTCCACCAAAGCTTGATGTTGGGATGCCTTCTTCATTTAGATGAACGCATTGTGATTACTATTGTTGTTGCTATTACTTGACTCAAAAACAGTCTCCTATGTTCCTTGTTGGCTATCCAAACCTTATTTGTAACAGCTAAATTAATGCTTCTGTTTGATTTTCAGAAAATTAAGTGAAGATATTAGCAATACAGTTCTAAAGATATTTTCCTGGACTTAAACCCCATCAAATAGACTTGAGCAGGATTCTGAGTAGACCTTCTTAGGATTGTACTGCGTGTCTCCCTGCTGAATAACTATGAGATCGGAAATCTTGTTTCTTTATTTCACACTGCAATACTGGGCTGTGGTGGCTTTCCCAGAGGATCAAGATCCTACTGTTCTACTGTCTAGCCAGTGTGAGTATCACACAGAAGGAAATTGTGCAAAGGTTTGCTTCCTCCAAGCTCTGAATGAGCTAAAAAGAAATGGTAAAAAAAAAAAAAACAGCCAGCAGTAAATAAAAGCAAGGGAATCACAAAAACTGCCATAAAACAGTCACTTGTTCTCAAAACTCAGCAAAGGCTATATTAAAACATACAATCAAGAAAGATGGACTAATAAAATTGTCTTTGCCAGATTCCTAAAAGACAACAGGCTACACATTTTGGGGGAAAGGAGATCTGGAAATGATATTTTAATGTATAATGATAGCACAAAATGTAAATAAATAGGCAAGTAAAATATTATGGGAAGGCAATTCTAATGACTGAGGTGCCACCAGAGATAAGACCCTGTTGGGGAAATACAGAGCATGACTTGGGATGCTCATGTGAGCTGGGAGGCTTCCTGAAGGAGGAGCAGGTGGTCCATCAGATACCCAAGTCCCAGGATGTTGAGGACTTTAAAGGTAAGTATAAGTACTTGAAATTGTACTCAGAAAGACTGAGGTTAGCACATACCTGCAAATAATGTGGCTGCTGTATTCTGTACCAATTTAAATGTCCATCTTCAAAGGCAACCCCTAGTATAGTGATTTAATGTCTCTGGGATCAGAACCAGAGCCAAATTTTCTTCTTTAAGAACAGACATAGCAGGCACATCAAAGGAAGTATGGCTTTCCTTTTTCTGACATAGATCTAACAACATTCTGATACTGGTTCTGATGTTAAAAATAAATGTAGTTAGCTTCTTCAGCATACTGGTGCCACTTCCCAGATCATCCATCGCTGTGGTTATATTTGCATATTAAACAGCATGAAGGAAAAGACTGAATTTTCTCCCCCATGGCAGATAGGCACATTACAAACTTAAATTTGTTTGCTGTTTCACCTAAACTGAGTCTCAGTCTTCTTTTATCATGGTATAGATACACAAGGTTATTCTGTGTTTCTGGGTCATGAGTCAGCAGATGATACAGCAGAAAACACACTGGACATCCAGCAAGTGGTGATCCTGGACAGAATTCTCTACATTGCTGTTAGGTCAGTTGCTTGTTACTTATGCCATTCCTACTTTTCTTATAATACAAATCATTCTGAGTTGCCCTTCTCAGCTGTATCCTTTTCTTTTATGTTTCTTTCACCCAAGGGATGAGTGACACAGAGGATAGAAAGAACAAAACATCCTTCAGAACTGCCTTTCATAAACAGCATCACTCCACCTCACCCAATTACCATCTTTTGCCCCCCCCCCCCCCAGTCAGAATAAAGATGCTGAAACAGTGTGTTGGGGTAAACGGGCCACTTTATTAAACATAACTAATTAAACTAATTAAACTAACACAGCAAGGGCTACCTGCAGTTGGACAAGCCCTGGGGTCGTCCCTTGACCCCGCCTTGTCCAATATGGGTGAGCCACTCTGCCCCCTGCCAGAGCCATACAATAATATGGCTAATGCAGGGCTGGCTGGGGCAACACTACCCCTCACCTCCCAACTCAGGCCTCGATCACCAGAAGGGGCAGCTTGGGGGAGAGACAGCATGAATACAATCCGCATTCTGTGGCATTGAGCCATGCAGCCCATCTGCCGCTCCTGCAGATTGCTTGTACTCAACAGGTGCATAGCCCAGGGTGCTCACTAGGGATGATAATAATAATAACGATAATGATAATAATAATAATAATAATATGCAAAAAAATTCCGATAGTACACAGATTCGGAAATATAAAAAGGGGGGTGGTGGAATAAGGAATCCCGTATATTTCTGAATTCCATAATCGGAATAACCACATATACGGTAGATGCGCGGCTATTTCCGAATATACGGCCCCATTATACCCTATGGGCCATTGAAATCAATGGCAAATAGGGTGTATTTGAAGCCGCCTGGAGGGGAGGGGGTTTGAGGGAGAGCCTCCAAATTTGCAGGAGACTCTCCCCTACAAACCCTCGAAGTCCCAAAAAGATTGGGCCAGGGGGTCCCATTCCAGGGGCACCCAAAGAGGGTGCCCTATCCCACCATTATACCCCATGGGCCATTGAAATCAATGGCAACGTAGGGCATAATTAGAGGCTACTGGGGGGGAGGGGGTTTGAGGGAGAGCCCCAAAAACTGCAGGGAACCCACAGGGAACTCTCCCTATAAACCCCCAAGTCCCAAAAAGATTGGGCTAGGGGGTCTTTGTCTTTGGGCTCCCCAAAAGGCCCATTGCCAACAATGATGGGGAAAGCCCAATTAGCCACTTCCTCCACTATAATTGCTATGGGGAAAGTGGCTCCGGCCAGAGGGGAGTTTGAGGGAGAGGCCCCAAAACTGCAGGGCAGCTTCAGGGGACTTTCCAGCATGAAACCCCGCTGGCCCAAAAAGACTTCACCTATCTGTGGGCACCCCAAAAGGAACACTGCTCCCAATGGTGAGAAAAAAACCCATTAGAGCCACTTCCTCACTGTAATTGTCGTGGGAAAAGTGGCTCTGGGGAGCAGGAGGTTTTGAGGAGAGCCCCCCAAACTGCTGTGCAGCTTCAGGGCACTGTCCCACACAAAACCCACAAGGCCAACAAAAAAAATTGAGCCTGCTGGTTCTGGGCCTCTCACCCAGTTGCCAGCTTCCCCCCCCCCAAAAAAAAAACAGAACCAGGAAAAGGGACAACAGGAGAAGGCCAAGAAATCAACTGTTAAAAAAGTGGCCAAACAGCACCCCCCTCAAAGAATTAGAACCAGAAGAGAAAAGGAACAACAGCAGCACAACACAGCAGCAACAAATCAAACACAGAATCCTTTTAAAACAGTAAAAAAACTTAACTTTTAACAATACAGGACCTTTCCCAACCCCTCCCCCAAAAAACCCTTCACCCTAACCCCAAGAAATCCAAGCCACCCAAATCAGAAAAAGTAAAAGGACACTGCACTTTTAAAAGTCCTCTCACTAAAGTAAGATATGGGCAAAGTGGCAAAACCCCCCCCACCCCAGGCCCCCTCCCCCTGCAGAACCCCCTAACCCTAACCCCAAATAAGCTACCCACCACCCAAATCTGAATAAGTAAAGAGACTCTGAGTCTTAAAAAGTCCTTTTACCAACTAAAATAAAAACAAGAACCCCAATACTGTCTTACCTTAGACGTCTTCTCTACTCCAGGCAAGTCTGGTAAGGCTGAGAGAGAGCAGCAGCAGCTGAGGCCAAGGGCCAGCACAGCACAATCTCTCTCACACACCAACACAGCAGCAATGGAGGAGTCCAGCCAGGCAGACTCCTTAAAAAGGTTCTCTGGCCCTACAGAGAGCAGTTTCAAAAAATAGCACTGCTCTGTGATTGGCCAGACAACAGTGCCCAAGTAAGCAAAAGATCAAAAGAACAACAATGTTGCTGATGGCTGGGGAATCAGCTACACAACAGCCCTGCAAAGCATGCATTTGCAATGCATTTTGCAAATGCATGCTTTGGATTGGCTGTTGCTCTTCCCCCCTCCCTGATCCTAGGGAGGCTATGGGAGAAACGGGAAAAGGCTACCAAAGGCGGGAAAGGAGGCAAGCAGCTCCCCTGAGGCTGCAGAAGCCCCTTTCCCGCCTTTTTCATTGAATTCCGTATACTTCCGAATATCTATATGGAAGTATATGGGGAGACATACTTGGCTCCCGCATAATGGGCCCCAATTGGATTTGGCTGTATGCGATTCTGTATACAGCCGAATCAGGGGTGATTCGGCGGTTGATTTGGTTTGGCCAAACCAAATGCACACCCCTAGAGCTCGCCAGAACTAGAATAACCCCTAAACCTTCTGCCAATGCCGAGCCTCTGCTCAGGCATTCACACCCCACCAGGTGGCTCAGAGCCGCCCAGAGCCCTTGCCATAGATCGTGCAAAAAGGCCCGATTACCCAAATCTGACAGATGAACACCATCTGGTCGGTACAGCTCTCCACACTCCACCCGAATGCCAGGATGGGGAAGAAAAGTGCCCATGCCACCCTTCATGGCCTCCAAGGTATGGTTCGCTTTGCGCGTGGCCCGCTTGATGCCAGCTGGATCCCAGGCCACTCACCATATTCTGCATGGAGGAATAGTGGACCAGACTTGGCGGACCTCAGGCCACCTCCGCATGATGGCCTGGAGATCTGCCATTGCCTGCAAAGAAAGGGCTTTCCCCTTCATCAGCCCCAAGTCATTCCCACCAAGATAGATTACCAATATGTGGGACAGAGGAGCATTCCTCCCTTGAAACAGTAGTGGCAGGAGCCCAGACCACTGCAGTCCCCAGTGACCCTGCCACTCGACTACTGCCCACTCGCTCAGTCCCAACTGGGAACCAAACGAGAACCTCTTGGCATGATGGGCAGCCCAGAACACCATACTGTGCCCACAGATGAGGATCTGCTGCTGTCAGGCAATGGAGACTCAAGGCTGTATTCATTGAGACAATGTCATACTTTATTGGAAACTCATAGCTTGAAACAGAAGTTGAGACTAATACTTTAGCATGGGTGTTTCCGGGTCTTATGGAATCTACATCAAAGCAATATCTGAACAAAGACATTATTCTCAAAACAACAGGGAGTGAAGGTGCAAACTTTCACATGAGAGCTTCTGCTTATCTCCTAGCCTCTGGGAAGATGCTGGCCAGCGGCGGTATCTATTAACGGTCACATTCCTTTGCTCCCTTTACAACCTAAACAAAGTTAACACTTCAAATGTCCCCTTTGATATGCATGGTAACTACAGTATCACAAAGGCTAGGTGTTAGTATAGAAAAGTCCATTTGGTTAGTATTTTATAATTTCAATATGATAGAGTTACAGAGCCTGACATACTGTCCCCCCTAAGCTAGCGCTCGGGGTTTGTCTGGGTGCAGTAGATAAAATCTTTTTAAAAGAAGAGGTGCCCTTAGATCAGTTGACTTAACCCACTCGTCACAAGAGGGGGGGAAATATTTCCATCGGACTAAGAAATGCAATATTCCCCACTTGAGCTTGGCATCCAGTATCTCTTGCACTTCATGATGACTCTGACCCCTCATTTGAATAGGGGTGGGCATCGTAGGGCGTGGATGCCAAGACGTAGCTCCAGGATCTTTTTTCAGAAGACTGCAATGGAAAACAGGATGAATTTTACTAAACATTTTTGGTAATTCTAATTCAACAGTCACGGCATTTATTATTCTTTTTATTTTGAATGGTCCCAAATATTTGTAGGCTAGCTTTCAGGATGACTTCATATCCATTCACAATCTGGAAAGGGGTAGTCTTTGTTGAGCTATGCAGGCTATTGTTGTAGCCATATTCTGCAAACGATAATAGTTCCACCCAATTGTCTTGTTGATAGTTAATAAAACACCTTAGGTATTGTTTGAGAAGAGAGTTCACCCATTCCATCTGTCCGTCTGTTTGCGGGTGGTAGGCGGAACTCAGTCCCTGCTCGATCCCTGTCAATTTACAAAACTCCCACCAGAAGTTGGCAATGAACTGCAGGCCATGGTCACTAATGACCTTATCTGGGAACGAATGTAGTTTCACAACGTGTTGGAAGAATAGCCTCGCAAGTTTCTTACCTGTGGGGAGTTCTTTGCACGGTATGAAGTGGGCTTGTTTTGAAAACGTGTCCACCACCACTAGGATCTCCTAGCCTCTGAGAAGATGCTGGCCAGTGGCGGTATCTATTAACGGCCACATTCCTTTGCTCCCTTTACAACCTAAACAAAGTTAACACTTCAAACGTCCCCTTTGATATGCATGGTAACTACAGTATCACAAAGGCTAGGTGTTAGTATAGAAAAGTCCATTTGGTTAGTATTTTATAATTTCAATATGATAGCGTTAAAGAGCCTGACAGCCGCCTCTCCTGTAGAGCCACAGCACCTAGTACAGAGAAAACAGTCAACCAAGAATAAACTTGTCCAATGGGGCTTAAACTGCTTACAGGTCCCCCAGACTTCCTCATGGCACAACTAAGGGGTGGACATAAGACCGATAGGCTGTGGAATATTACCGACCCACCCACTGAATAACCGGACTGGGAGAGCCCATTGCTGCAGCTGTAGAAGCAGTACCAATCCGAAAGGAGTGTGTCCCGAATTCAACCCCCCCCCCCATCCCAGCCTGACCAGTGCCCGCGAGGTAACAGTCCAAAATTGATATTTGGTAAGCGGGGCCCCATCCTTGTGACAAAATAATGGTCCCTCTGCCCCCCCAACTGCCACGTATCACATAAGGCTTGTACCAGACATAGTCCTCTCTCCCCGCAGGGGTCAAGTGTAACTGTGGCAGCCCACTGAGGCCCACGTTCCCGAGACCAGCCCTCTAACATCTTCCTTATTCTAAAATCCCTGGTGGCCTCAGTAAAGCCTTGCACCTTACTAATAAATGCCAAGGCCGCCAATTGACCCCTAATGGATTTGACTGTCAACCTCCTGGTCTGCTACTGCCCATGGCATCACAAAAGCACCTAAAGAATGCCCTGCCAGGTGCTACAACTCTACAGGCAAAATTTAGGTGCCCTACGAGCTGCTGCAGCTCCAGCAATGAAACCTTGTGCCTGTCCTTTAGAGCAGCAGTACGGATCCTGAGTGCTTTAACCTTCTCATCAGGCTGATGAGTGTCCAACTAGATGCATAAAAATGTCAGAATTGTAGCTGGGCCCTCTGTCTTTTCATGTGCCAAGGGCACCCCCAGTTCCTGTGCCAGCTTCATAAACATCTTTAATAATCTGATGCATCACCTGGTAACCGCTCCGCTCACGAAAAGAAAGTCATCAAGGTAATGCACTACGTTGTCAGATCCAGACCTATTGCACAGAGCCCATTCCAAAAAGTAACTAAATCACTCAAATGCTGCGCAGGAGATCGAGCACCCCATTGGTAGGGCTCTATCCATATAATATTTCCCTTCAAACATAAACTCCAATAGCTCAAAGTTCCTGGGGTGCATTGGCAGCAGGCGAAAGGCCGACTTAATGTTGCACTTGGCCAATTCTGCTCCCAGTTCGCAATCCCGCACCACTTTGACAGCCTGGTCAAAGGAGGTGTACCTAATGGAACAAAGGTGATCAGGAATTGAATCATTCACCAACCCACCCTTAGGGTAAGATAAGTGGTGAATAAGCCGGTACTCCCCTGGCTCCTTCTTAGGCACTACTCCCAATGGGGAGACCCACAACTCTGGAACTGTAGGGACCTCGAAATGGCCGAGTACCCATCCCTCCAAGCATTCTTTAGCAATCTTGGCCCTCACTACATGTTCCATACCTACCACCGAACGGAGGTTGGACGCCATACCAAGCGCCCTAAGGCCCTGGAATGGAATCCAAAAACCATAAATGAACCCCTCCAGCAAGTAAACTCAGTCAGCATCCTTTGGGTAACCCTTGAGCATCTGCCTAAGAGCTCTCAGCCGAATGGGACTGGGGCCCTTTTCCAGGCAGCTAGGCACTGCCACCACCCCCAGTGCGCTTAAAAACCCCTTTTGTTTTTGCCTAGCTGCATGTGGAAAAGGCATGGGACCCACCACATAGTGGGCATTCATGTTTAAATTTACATGCTTTCCGTGAGTAAACCCTCTGTGATGTAAACTCCCAACACAACAGCCGGGGTTGAACCAGCTGGCCCATCACAGGGCATGCTCTGGGAGCATTCTGCTGCTTGTGAACCAGATGACCACTGTCCGACTGGTCCCCCATTTTGGGCTTTGCTGGTGATATCAGCTGCAGCCACAGCTGCTGATTAATTTAATCTCACGGGAGAGCCGGGTTGACTGCCACTCGCATTCTAAATGCCTCATCGCATTGTAACCAGGCATCACCGACAAAATCAGTATACGCCCTGTATACAATATCAACATTGGAACAAAGGGACGGCCCTAGCTGGCTGGGCCCTAGCAATGACTCCGGCATAAATCAGGAAACCCGGTAGCCAATTGGCCCAGGTCCTGTCAACCTTCTGGCGTTTGAACTTCTTCTGCTTCTCATCCAGCTCCTCTTTGCTTTTTTTCTCCAGTTCCCTATGTAGCAGACTAAACACGTCCACATATTCTCCCCTCAATATTTTGTCCCATGTGGCGAGTGTCAGGTGGTCTTCCAATGGCATTGCCGTGTCCCCGAAGGGGAGGACATGAAACGGAACCGACCCATAAGGATTTGGTGGATAACCCCACATGCCCCAATGGGCACTGGCCCACCCCATGTGCTGGGGTGCTAATGTGCCCACCACATGGGAGGACTCCATGAAATGCCACAGGTGTGGCATTCACCTGCGATGATTCCGCTGTGCCGTTGTTGCAGGCAGCTGTCCTCACCCCATCATGTTACATTGAACTGGCATCTGAGGGGGAGGCACTGAGCTGGGTAAACCCATTGCCCACCCTGCCCTCTCATTGGTGCGAGGACACTAGTTGACCCCGACAGCTCCAGTGTGGAATACTAGCCACATGGGCCCCATGGCCAAGATTGTACCTGTTGTGTCAGTCCCACCTTACCTTCAGTCTCAGATAGTGCTATGGCCACCACCACCACAGGTTGAATGGACATTTCCAGCTCCGGCACCTCCTCCTGGACATCACAATAATCTCTAGGCCTTACCTCCCTGCTTGGTCCAGCTTCCTGGTCGCCCTCAGCCAAGTCCCCCATCCTGTTGGCCTCCTTCCTGTAAAGCAGGGAGATGAGCCAATACCTCCCTTTCAAAGGTCAGTGTCCCTGACCTCCCCGAGGCTCTGTGTCACCCGGTCCACGCTGAAGGCACCCCAGCTGCTACTCAAGTTCAAGGGCACCCAACCAGTTCAAGGGCACCCAACCAGTCAATGATGGCCTGCCACATTTGGCTCTCCTCCCCAGTCTCGTTCCCAGGTGTGGCCGGATAGGTCCTCTTCCTGGCAGACTTGGATGGCTGCTTGCCCTTGGAGAGCTCCTGACCCTTTTTTGGCCCCATACCTAATGACACTGCTGATCCCACTCCCCTGTATCCAGGCAAACAGCCTCCCCCTGGGGGTACTTGGAAGTGGATGTGGAAGAAAATTCAGTCCACGTGTCACCGAAGGGGATCCATCACTTGGCAAGGGCCTTACTACTTTCTAGGCCTCCCCCTGTGGCACCAGTGGTCCAGGGCCCACTACGACTGTGCCCAACCCCCCAGTTATAAAACCTTCCCCCACCATGGAGAGCCTCCCAACCAGCTTGCCCAGAGCCCCTCTTTGATGGCTGCCATGTGGCCCAGCATGTCCGACCGCCAACCGCCACCAGTCACCCCCCACCGAGGCCCCCCGACACTTGCTGCTATCTGCGGCCCTTAGCCATCACCCGTGCCAACTCCGTGCCTCACCAGGATGCTCCAATGGCTTCTTCCATCCGCCGTGTCTCAGTCGCTGCCATGCAGCTCACCTCTGTTGCTGCCGCACCATTCGCCACAACCTCCGATGCTCCCTGCCTTCGCTCTCAGTCCAGATGCCCTCCGTGCGCCCGCTCCAACTGAGAGATGAAAAACAACTGGGCGGGGCTGGGCCGGGGCTAATATAGCCCCGGCATTCTGCCCCCCACATTTCCTCGGATGCCCACAGTTCCTCAGATGTCCCGTAGTTCCTCCAGGGAGGCAAAAGACAGCCCCTCGGCCTGCAGCCTCTGTTGCAGCATGGCCGTAGTGGGGCCGAATTCTATAGTCCACTTCTCACATAGCTTTTGTCCATGTAGGCTCCATGTTTTCCTCTACAATTTTTTTGGCTGGCCATAGGGGACTTTCTCTCCCTTTTTTACAAGCAGAAAGCTGGCTGGAGCTATTCAGTTGCCTGGACCAATTTTATACTTGCAATCTCAAACCCATCTCTACTTTGGTCTATTCATCGTAACAGCTCACTTGTAGCTTTTTTCCTCCTATGATTTTGCATCTTTTCTCATGGAAGATCCTGATGATATGAAAAGTTTCATATAAATACCAGATGTTTCTAGAGATTTTATTGAGAGTGTCAATGGGAAAAGCACTATTATACACTAAGGGGCAGACTGGAAAATATCTAATGGGAAGCAGTTGCCACAAAAAGCATGCATGTCTGGTAACTTGCATGTTGTCCTCCCTCCTATCTAGTAGAATAATAAGATCCAAAGTTCAAACTGCAAATAGAAAATGTAATAGAATGTAAATAGGAAAAAGAAATCATGCTAAACCTAGCCCCAACACTAATACCTAACCCTAGCCCACTACTAATTGACATTTGCAGTGATTATAGTTACAAATATCCTAGATATGATGGCACCCATCAAAGATCCAGTGTGATATATCAGTCATACAGTTGGACTAGGATCTGGGAGAGCCAAGTTTGAATCGCCACTCTATCATGAAAGCTTACTGGCCAGTTATTTTCTCTCAGCCTAACCTATCTCATAGAGATGTAGCTATTACCAGGGTAACAAGAATGGTAACAAAAAAAGTGGAAGCTGCTTTGGTACCCAATTGGAGTTAAAAAGCAAGGTATAAACATCTAAACAAATAATGTTCCCAGTTTACTCTGAAAGGGACACAATGGGTGCAGTGCTTTCCAGAGGATTTCCAGACATTCCTAATGGTTATATAAATTGACCTCAATAGGTCTCAAGGCGCTGGCATTCTACCAGTTTCTGATCTGAATCTTGCCTGATTCTTCTATTCCCTGAACCATCATCCAGCACAGGTTTTGTCTACTCCATTGCATTACCTTTTGAATGGTCAAAAGGGAGCCATCCTATATCCTTTGCCAGCTGTTAAGATCTAACCCACTCTCTCTCTCCCAAAGCTCAACACTGGCATTCCACACTAGTGAATTGCCCAAGCTTATCTGTTCATCCTTTTTTCCTTCTGTTTATAGGGACAATGTTTACATGGTTGATATGGACACATCACCTACAGAAGAAATTTATTTTACCAAAGTAAGTATTATTACTTTGTTGTTCAGTCACACAGTCGAGTCCAACTCTTTGCGACCCCATGGACAAAGTCATGCCAGGCCCTCCTGTCTTCCACCATCCTCTGAAGTCTGCTCAAATTCGTGTTAGTTACATCAGTAACACTGTCCAACCATCTCATCTTTTGCAGTCCCCTTCTTCTTTTGCCTTCTGTCTTTCCTAGCATCAGGATCTTCTCCAGGGAGTGCACCCTTCTCATTGGGTAGCCAAAGTATTTGAGCTTCAACTTCAGCATCTGACCTTCCAGTGAACAGTCTGGGTTGATTTCCCTTAAAACTGACTGATTTGATCTTCTTGCAGTCCAATAGAAAATATTCCTAAGTAATTATTACTTAGACAGACATAATTTTTTTCTCTTACCAGTTCCCTGATATATGAGATTCTGCAATACCTATCATATATATTTACATGAAAGGGGACCCCTCCTTCCTTGTTCATCAGCAGAAAAGCTGGTTAGATCTCACCCAACAGCTAGCTGCTGTCTTTAAAACCCAATACCCACACCATAATGTTGGGGGGCCTAAATGATTTCTTCATTGAATTTGCAGAAATTGACATGGGAATCCAGTGAGGACAAAATGAGCACATGCATTGCATTAGGGAAATCTGAGGTAGGAAATATTCTTGAGTGTTATCTTGATTGTTAATCTGCGAATGTTCTCTTTGATGTGGAATAGCTCGTGCTATTCACTTCTTCACTAATAACTGTTCTCTCCCACTCTTATCTCCCATCAATCCAATGAAGGCAACCAAGTTGCAACCACTGGATGAGATGTTAAATGCGGCCTGATTCTCCTCCCTGCTGAGGTGCCTGTCCCACATGGCCTCTGTCTCTAGGGGTCCCATAATCCCCATCATAGATTTTTGGGGTGATCAGTCCTCTTCTGTCTTTCATCATTGGAAAAAATCTAGCAGGATCCAACTTACTGTGTTCAGGTTTTCTGTTTATGAATGAATGTTTGACTGCATGCACAACATTCAACCATTAATACACATTTATTAAGATGAAAGGTTGCACACTTTTCAACTAATGTTCAGCAACAAACATGGACACTGGAAAAAATGGGTTGGATCCCACTTGCTTTTTCAATTTCATCCTCACTGTAGCCTCAACCTACACAACTGTTGCCCACATGGGTCCCATAGTGCCAGCATAACCATTTTGGTAACCAAAGGGAGAGGGAATTCTACCTTCTCTCACCAGCAATATGCTGGTAGGATCCAACCAACTGTTCTCAGTTCCTAGCACCTAGGGGGTTTTAATGCATTAAAGAAAACTCACTGCCTGCCTGACTGTTGGCTTATTATTGTCACTTTAAGCTTGGAGTGGATCATTTGCAGTATTCAGTTTTATTCTAGTCCTAGCAAGACTTCTCTTTCTATATAAGATGCTGTAGTTAATTTGCTGAAATTATATTTCTCTTTCTGTTTTTCAGGATGGATGTCATAACTTTATTAAGGTCCTTATAAAAAGAAATGATGATACATTATTTATTTGTGGGACTGATGCTTTTAGTCCTTCCTGTAGGAACTATAAGGTATCTTTTGTATCCTTCAGCTTTTACTATGAGGCTGCTGAACTTTCTGCATTGAGCTGAGTGCACTATTTGTATAGTACCCAATGGAAAATTAATTTCTCAGCGTTGCTCATAGAGATAACTTACTAGGATGGAGCTTGCAATTGAATCTTGGTCTTCTCCTTCCTAGATGCTTTTGAGATAGATACATGATACAATCAGCTGTTTGAGAGGGGTTCACATCCTGGCTTTTCCCCAAGTTAGTGTCTGGAAAATTTTATTTAAAAACCTATAGTATAGTATAGATACACTCTTCCATAACCCCCAGAGTTTCAGGAACTTCAGAAAAGCACATTCAAATGAGTAGAAAAGGCTAGCAGTACAAGCAAACACAAAATCAACCCTCTGAGAATAAAAAGAAACCACATTTTTGGGGCACACAAAGTGTTACTTTGGGGGAAGTTTGTGTTTGCTTGTTCTTTTCTGTGTAGTAGAAGAATGCAATTGCCGAAGCAGACATACTGTAGAAAACTGCCTTTTTTTTTTTTTGTTAGTCAAAAGACACAGTCATAGATATAGGTAATCCCATCTTCAATGAACAAAGTGCTGGAAGGATCTATTACTTGTGTTGATTTGTTGCTATAACTGTAGTACATGGGTGCCGTTTTCCTGGAATTCCCATTGCTAGGAATGCTGATGAGTCCCTGAGCATGCACTTCTGTTACTCTAGCAAGGACCCCCACATAGGTGGAGGGGAGGGCTGTTGTTTTACCTGAACTTCTAAAAAGAAAGAAAGTTGTTTAATTTCTGTTTGTTTCTAAGGAGATCCTAATGTTCTTCTCTAGATGGATACTCTTGAAATTGAGGGAGAAGAGATCAAAGGAAGGGGCAAGTGCCCCTATAATCCCAAGGACAGCAATGTTGCATTGTTTGCAGGTAATAAGGAAGTGGGAAAGTGCACAGTTTTTTAGTGTTCTACATTCAAAAGATGGTGCAGCACATGACATTGGTATATAGTAGAATCCTGGAGGAAATAATAACATTGTGATATATCCCATCTTCTAGGATTCATTGATAAATACTACAAAAGTTATAACTCTTGAGGGAAGACCCTCCCCCCCCCCCCTTTTTTTGGTTTGGCATTGATGTGTTGCTGCATTTTCTTTAATCATGGCTTTGATCTCTTTTACACATTCACATTTTAAAATTATTCTTAATGTTAATATGGTTTTAATATTATTCTTTACCTTGGAGACCTAGGCCAGGAAGGTGGCCTAAAATTGTTCTAAATAAATAGAATAATAACATGATAATATACAAATTAATATGCTAATATACCACTGAATAAATAAGAGACAGAAACTCTTACCATATTCTGTTGCTATTAAAAATAGACTTTGTACATTCCAGCGGTGGGCTTTGTGAGCCATCTTTCAGTATCTCAGTGTTGGGTTAGATCTTCAGCTTTTGTGGGGGTGAAAAAGGTCTGACCACTGACCTCAAGGACCAAAGCAACACTGGACAAGGGCCCCATTTAGAAGGAGAACTGAGCAAGATATAGCAGAAATGATAGTTGGATCCAACCCCAGATTTCCAGGCACTGCTGCAGTTGTAAGGTCATACTATCTTGCATGAGAAAATAGTACTGTCCTCATAATTCAAAATGGTGCTGTGCAAGACATTGTACACAACTAAATAACTGAAATAAATGCCACTTTTAAGGATTATTTTTCACCTGAAACTAAGCAATATATTATGTGAACTATATGGCAGTGAAAGAATTTTCACTCTGGGAGTTGCTAATTGGCTGAACAGTTTTCTTTTGCTAGGAATATTTGCTGTTAGATTCAAATGTTGTCATCATTAAAATGTTACCCTATTTTGTAACCAGTTAATGAACTGACTGAGCAGTTCTGTTGAACCTGTAATTCACCTTGAGCCCCAGTGTGAAAAGGAAGCTATATATAAATTAATTTGGATTATTTTTAGTGGCCTATTCCATAAATTAGTCCAGATCTGGATAGCCCAGGCCAGCCCAATCTCTTGTCAGATATTGGAAACTAAGCAAGGTCAGCACTGGTCAATATTTGGATGGGAGACCATCAAGGAATGCCAAGGTCACTATGCAGAGGCAGGCAATGGCAAACCACTTCTGACAGTCTCTTACCTTGAAAACGCCACTGGGTCTTCATAAATCGGCTACAATTTAACAGAAAAAAAAATCCCATAAATTGATGGGATTTATATTATATTCTTTCTTTTTCACTGTATGTCTCTTTCAACTCCAATTCTAAAGGTGGGTATCTGTATTCTGGTACCACGTCAGACATCAGGTCCACAGAGCCACTCATTTTCCGGAGTCTTGGAGACACCCCGAATCTGCGGACAGATAAACACAATTCACAGTGGTTGAAAGGTAGGTGTACAAAGGAGGGGGGGGGGGACAACACTTTTAAACAAAGTTAGACGTTTTATAGTCTTTGTTATGTGTTAGTTTATAATCCAGTATTTATTCATCATATTATGATTTCTTTTTACATCAGCCACTATCTCCTATCAAAATTTCACAAAGCATGTATAGAATACTAGAGCATTTGTTATGCAACACCAAGATCCATCTATTATATATATTGTATATCCACTTTGTTGTCATGGATTACTGAATAAATTCTGCTAAATTAAACAATTTGTAAATTCTAAATGACTACATTGTTTGGAATACTTCAGTTTGTTCATTATGAATAGGTGTGTTATAGAAATGTAATGAACAGGAAGTTCTTGCTTGTAGATAAGATTTTAAAAAAGAAAAATCTGGAAATTATGAATGAGATCCAAACAGATTATATTCTACTAACAGTGCCTCCTTTCTTTGGAGCAAGCAGCCTTCCACTGGCACCAGGTGTCTTCTAACAGTGGAACACATTTCTTCCAGTGGAGGAAGGTACTTTCTGCTGGAGGACTCCACCTTTAGCAAAATATGGTCTTTCAATCCAATCCTAGGTTCTTACATTTTTTTCTGTTAACACTGTAGTACTGTTATAGTTTACCAAGCATGCATTCTTCTGCATATGACTATAGGCAAAACTATCAACTCTCCACAACAAAATTGTATATTACAGCTAAATCATGCATGCTAAATACGACTGTCTCTAATTCATGGCTTTGCATAATTTGTCCTGCATTCAAAGTTGAAGTGGGATAAAAGAATATGTAATTTTATTATGAGGAATTAAAAGCGATGAACTGTAGGATGCTTGAAGTAATTAATGCCATTAGTATGAAATAATCCCATGCCATGGGAGACCTGGCGATGTCACAGAATGCCCAGCTTAGACCGGAAATAATTGTGGCAAGATCACATTAAGGTAGGGAAGTCATAATGATGTAGGCCACCCTTCAAAAGAAAGACATGGAGAAAGGAGGTGACAGGAAGGTAGAGTAAGCCTGGCTTGGATTTCAACTAAAATGTTTGTGGATGGAATTATTTCTGCCCACATAACATTATTTAAGAACATAAGAGAAGCCATGTTAGATCAGTCCAATGGCCCATCCAGTCCAACACTCTGTGTCACACAGTGGCCAAAAAAAAATTATATATACACACGGACACACACACTGTGGCTAATAGCCACTGATGGACCTCTGCTCCATATTTTTATCTAATCCCCTCTTGAAAGTGGCTATGCTTGTGGCCGCCACCACCTCCTGTGGCAGTGAATTCCACATGTTAATCACCCTTTGGGTGAAGAAGTACTTCCTTTCTGTGCCTCATGCCTACAACTACAGCAAAAAGCTCCTCTTGAATTGCTTCTCTTGGTCTCCAAGAATAGCCTGGAGGGAGAGTCATAGGTCTGTCACTAGAGCAGACAATGTGAACATTACACCCCCTTTTACCAAGCCCTCTAGAACAACACATGGAACTGTAATGCAGAGGAAGACAAAATCCATGATGGTTCTCAAATACTGGAAAGTTGTAGCAAACAGCTTTTGAGCTGGTAAAAAAAGCAGCTTCACCCCTTTGATTGCCACAGAAGACTATGCTGAGTGTCATGAAACCTGTTTGGAAAAAAGCCATTTGGGGCAGGGGTTGTAGCAAGGGGAGGAATTGCATGAGATTAAGAACATAAGAACATAAGAGAAGCCATGTTGCATCAGGCCAACGGCCCATCCAGTCCAACACTCTGTGTCACACAGTGGCAAAAAAAATTATATATATACACACACACTGTGGCTAATAGCCACTGATGGACCTGTGCTCCATATTTTTATCTAAACGCCTCTTGAAGGTGGCTATACTTGTGGCTGACACCACCTCCTGTGGCAGTGAATTCCACATGTTAATCACCCTTTGGGTGAAGAAGTACTTCCTTTTATCCGTTTTAACCTGTCTGCTCAGCAATTTCATCGAATGCCCACGAGTTCTTGTATTGTGAGAAAGGGAGAAAAGTACTTCTTTCTCTACTTTCTCCATTCCATGCATTATCTTGTAAACTTCTATTATGTCACCCCGCAGTCGACGTTTTTCCAAGCTAAAGAGCCCTAAGCGTTTCAACCTTTCTTCATTCTGGTTGCCCTTTTCTGGACTTTCTCCAATGCTATAATATCCTTTTTGAGGTGCGGTGACCAGAACTGCACACAGTACTCCAAATGAGACCGCAACATCGATTTATACAGGGGCATTATGATACTGGCTGATTTGTTTTCAATTCCCTTCCTAATAATTCCCAGCATGGTGTTGGCCTTTTTTATTGCAAACGCACACTGTCTTGACATTTTCAGTGAGTTATCTACCATGACCCCAAGATCTCTCTCTTGGTCAGTCTCTGCCAGTTCACACCCCATCAACTTGTATTTGTAGCTGGGATTCTTGACCCCAATGTGCATTACTTTGCACTTGACCACATTGAACCGCATCTGCCACGTTGACGCCCACTCACCCAGCCTCAACAGATCTCTTTGGAGTTCCTCACAATCCTCTCTGGTTCTCACCACCCTGAACAATTTAGTGTCATCCGCAAACTTGGCCACTTCACTGCTCACTCCCAACTCTAAATCATTTATGAACAAGTTAAAGAGCATGGAACCCAGTACCGAGCCCTGCGGCACCCCACTGCTTACCGTCCTCCACTGCGAAGACTGCCCATTTATACTCACTCTCTGCTTCTTATTACTCAGCCAGTTTTTGATCCACAAGAGGACTTGTCCTTTTACTCCATGACTCTCAAGCTTTCTAAGGAGCCTTTGATGAGGAACTTTATCAAAAGCTTTCTGGAAGTCAAGGTAAACAACATCTATCGGGTCTCCTTTGTCCACATGTTTGTTCACCCCCTCAAAGAAATGTAACAGGTTAGTGAGACAAGATCTTCCCTTGCAGAACCCATGCTGAGTCTTCCTCAATAACCCATGTTCATCAATGTGCCTACTCATTCTGTCCTTGATAATGGTTTCTACCAACTTTCCCGGTATTGAAGTCAGACTGACTGGCCTGTAATTTCCCGGATCTCCTCTGGAACCCTTTTTAAAGATGGGGGTGACATTTGCTACCTTCCAGTCCTCAGGAACGGAGGCAGATTTCAATGAAAGATTACAGATTTTTGTTAGAAGATCCACAAATTCAACTTTGAGTTCTTTCAGAACTCTCGGATGTATGCCATCCGGACGCGGTGACTTATTAGTTTTTAATTTGTCTATCTTTTGTCACCTCAATCTGACTCAGGTCTTTCAACACCCCTTTCAAAATTAGTGGTTCTGGGGCTGGCAAAAAGTTCTCGTCTTCCACAGTGAAGACGGAGGCAAAAAATTCATTTAGCTTCTCAGCCATTTCCCTACCCTCCTTCAGTAATCCTTTTACCCCATGGTCATCCAAGGGCCCCACTGCCTCCCAGTCTGGTTTCCTACTTCTAATATATTTGAAGAAATTTTTATTGTTGGGCTTTATGTTTTTTGCAATATGCTCCTCATAGTCCCTTTTTGCCTGCCTGATCACAGTCTTGCATTTGATTTGCCACAGCCTGTGTTCCCTTTTACTAATCTCACTTGGACTGGTTTTCCACCGCTTAAAGGAGTCCTTTTTTACCTTTTACAGCTTCCATTACTTTGTTTGTTAACCACGCAGGCCTTTTCTTATGCCTGTTTGTGCCTTTCCTAACTTGTGGTATGTATTTTATCTGAGCTTCTAGGATTATAGTTTTAAATAGTGTCCAAGCTTCCCCAAAGGTTTTGACCGTATGTACCTTTCCTTTCAATTTCCTCCTCACATGCCTCCTCATCTCAGTGTATTTACCCCTTTTAAAGTTAAACGTGGTTGTGGCGGTCTTTTTGGACAACTCCCTATTTATACAAATGGTGAAATCAATAACATTATGGTCACTGCTCCCTAGAGGCGCAATCACTTTTACATCTCTCACCAAGTCTTGGGCATTACTTAGGACCAAATCCAGGATCGCCCCACCCCTGGTAGGTTCTGAGACCATCTGCTCCATAGCACAGTCATTGAGAGCATCTAGAAACTCAATCGCTTTCTCTCTATTAGAACACATATTGACCCAAACAATCTGCTGGTAGTTAAAATCACCTATTACGACACAGTTTTTATGTTTAGCCACTATCTTTAAGCCTTCCATCATATTATAATCGTCCTCTCTCTTTTGATTTGGTGGGCGATAACAAACTCCCATAGTTAAATTTCCTTTTGGGCCCTCTATTTCAACCCAAAGCATTTCTAAAAGTGAATCTAATTCTCTGACTTCAGTCTTACTGGACCGTATATCCTCGCTGACATACAGAGCCACCCCACCTCCAACCCTTCCCTCCCTATCCTTCCGATATAATTTATATCCAGGAATCACCGTGTCACACTGATTCTCCTCATTCCACCAAGTTTCTGAAATTCCCACAATGTCTATGTTTTCTCCCAACACTAAACATTCCAATTCACCAATTTTACTTCGAACACTTCTAGCATTTGCATACAAACATCTATAATTTCCCAGGCAAGCTAGGCCCGCCACCTTCCTCCTGCCGCCTCGAGACTCTGGCAGACAGTCCAAACTGTTTGTCACCTTCACAGTGGAAACTCTGGTCTGTTACCCGGTAGAACCACAGCAGCCAACTCTTCATCTCTTTGAGACGAGTCCTCCCAAACCAGAGACATTTCATCTCCTGTCGGCTTTCCTTCAAGATTTAGTTTAAAAACTGATTTGCCACCTTTTTGATTTTAAGCGCCAGCAGCCTGGTTCCATCCAGGAACAAGTGGAGACCATCTCTTTTGTACAGCTCCCGCTTGTTCCAGAAAGCATCCCAGTGCCTAACAAACTTAAACCCTTCCTCCTTACACCATCGTCTCATCCACACATTGAGACTTCTAATTTGTGCCTGTCTCTCCTGCCCTGCATGTGGAACAGGTAGTACTTCCGAGAAGGCTACCTTGGAGGTCCTGGCCTTAAGTCTCCTGCCTAACAGCCTAAATTTTTCCTCCAGGACCTCACAACTGCATTTCCCCACATCGTTGGTGCCAACATGCACCACGACCACAGGCTCCTCCCCAGCACTGTCTATCAGCCTATCTACTACACGCGTAATGTTCGCTACCTTCGCACCAGGCAGGCAAGTCACCATACAGTCAGTACGCGGTTTCGCCACCCAGCTGTCTACTTGCCTATGGATTGAATCACCAACTACCAAAAAAACCCCTCTCCCCCTGCTCAGGGATGGTTCCTTGGTGCGAAAGGATTCCCGCTCATCAACCGAAGAAGAGATCCCTTCTGAGGGTGCATTCCCGTTATCCTCAGCACAGTGCCCCGTTCCCTCTCGACCCTCACGCTCTGTGGCAGCAACGGGGCTGCTACGTTCAGAGCGGGGCTCTTCTAATACGCCCCCAAGAGTCTTCCCCAAGTGCCTAACTGACCGTCTCTGCTTCTCCAGGGCAGTCACCTTGGCCTCAAGGGTACAAACTCGTTCCCTGAGGACCAGGAGCTCCTTGCATCGAGCACACACCCAAGACTTCTGTCCTTTGGGCAGATAGTCGTACATGTGACACTCAGTGCAAAACACTGGAAAGCCCCCAGCCCCCTGCTGGCATTCTATCTTCATGATATGTATATTAAAATATACAGTCCTCTTTAAATGCTGTTTGTTTAAGTGGCTCCCCTTCTGGAGGGTCAACTTACCTTACCTTAACTTACCTTATTGGGAACTTACCTTATTGGGAGAACAAGGAAATCAGGGATCTGGGTTCCTGGTCCTTAGGGAGCCCCCAGGCGAAGAGCCACAGGCCAAGAGCCCTTTAGCTCTCGCCCTTCAGCTCACGCCAAAGGCTCGCGCCTTTGGCAAGGCTTGGCTTAAAATGCAAAGAGGGTGGAGCAGAGGCACTCCTCAGCAATCAGCAGCAATCACTCTCAATCTCTTTCTCCTTTAGCCCACTCAACCAAACAAAGAGCAAACAAAGTTCCCCTGCTATCACACCTCAGAATTTTAGGCAGCCCCACAAGCTCAGAATGAAGTCTTCCAACACTCAGAAATTCCCAGCAACTTCTCCAGCTGCTCTGCCCTGTTCTGCTCCTCTCAGACCTCTGTGAGATGTGCTCAGATTGAGTGAAAAAGCTGACTATATCTAACCCAACTTCTGCACACACATTTCTGAATGAATTTCATTAATATATGTTCAGAATTTATCTTATTTTTTGCTTCAATTTACTACTCTGGCTGCTATTTTCATTTATATGTCCATGATTGGATCATTTTATTTTGTCTGCAGAGCCTAACTTCATCCATGTGGTGGATTATGGCAATTATATGTACTTCTTCTTTCGAGAAGTAGCAATTGAAGCCTGTGACACCGGACAGGTAAGGGCCAATAGAGAAGGGGTAGGTAGGAAAGATGTGGAAATACACCAGAATACAGGCAGTGTTTTGAGAAGAACCTGCCACGCATTTCAGAGTTTGATTGGAATAGGGCAGGGGTGGCCAAACTTGCTTAACATAAGAGCCACATAGAATAAACATCAGATGTTTGAGAGCCTCAAGACAGGAAGGAAAATAGGGGAAGGAGAGGTGAAAAGAAAGCATCTTTAACTTTAAATGCTTTCTCCAAGCCAGCCAATGGTGCATGGGGGCTTTGAGAGCCACACAATATGAGTGAAAGAGCCACATGTGGCTCCTGAGCCATAGTTTGGCCACCGCTGGAATAGGACAACATATTACTGATCTGTGAGTAGTAGCAAACTGAATGTCTTTCCCCTAACCTATAAAGCTGGAAAGCACATGGCAGATAAATATTTTTTGTGACTGATTAAAGCAAGGGAACAGAAACATCTGGAAATAAGAGGGGCCATAGAAGAGTGATAGAGCATCACCTTTGCAAGTAGAAGGTCTTAGGTTTTCTCCCCAGTACCGCTAGTTTTAAAGACCAGGTGATGTGAAAAAAAAACCCTTACTGGAGAAGAAGGTGAGTAGGTTTTTAGGCCCCTATTTTTCTCTACCAGAAGGACTCAAAGCAGTTTACAATCATCTTCCCTTCTTCTCTCCACAACATTTACCTTGTGTGGTAAGTGAGGCTGAGGGAGTTCCGAGAGAACTGTGACTGGCCCAAGGTCACTCAGTGGACCACTTGGAAGAGTGAGGAATCAAACCTGATTCTCCAAATTAGAGTCTGCCATTCTTAACCACTGCACCATGCTGGTGTTGATGCGCGTAGAGAGACCCAGAGGGTGATGCTTAGCGACGCAAGAATGAAGGCTGTACACAGTAGCTGTAAAACCACTATATACATTTATTTACACCAACTCACTCTCCTGACTGACAATATGCTCCGCTGCACTCCAACTCCATAAACCCACACTCACCACAGTTGCTCTGTACATTTATACATGGGACAGCTAATCAGCAACTTGCTGTGTCATGCTGACTCTGCTTGGCTGATGCAATCCTTCTGGCAGCCAGCCACCAGCTGTCAGGTAGATCATCTAAGCCTCTCAGATCTACTTTCTGTTTTGCAGCACATGCTATAAGCTGTCTGTTTACAGGTAATAGTGACACCCCTCCTCAGGTTATAGCGGTGCTGACATCCATCCATTACAACATTTCTTACACATATTGATCAATTTACCATCAATACATTGGTTACATAGCTTTCCATATATACATTACAGTTCAGTTCCTTTTACAGTTCAGTTACTTCCATTCTTCCTGGACACACACACATTTTTCTCTGCTTGCCAATTAACCTGCAAGCACATTGTTATCAGTTGGCGCTCTGCCCAGACTGACCATATCTCTTCAGTTGGCTCTCTGCCCAGACTGAGCACTTGCCTTATCTTTTGCTGGCTTGTTTCCCAGACTTGTTCTTACCACACAGTACCGTGTAACTTCATGTAGATGGACATTTACATTTCTTACAGACTTTTTACAGAACACAGCTTTTACACATAGCATGACATTTACAGTTTTGAAATTGTTACATCTCAGCTCAGTTTTTACAAACAATCATTTTCAGTTACAGCTTAATACATACATTCAAACAGTAAGTTTGTTTAACATTACAGCATTGTTTTTAGCACATATTCATTTGTACATTGCACCCTTTAATTCAGTTATTGCTTACAGCCTTGCCTTCAGGCTTTGCTCATGTGTCTCCTTCTTCTCCAAGACCCATCTCATTCAACAGTTCCAGCACACTGGGATATGTTTTAGGGTGGTCATCGTATACATAAGTATAACCATTTTCCTCCCTAGTGAAGGAAGTATCCACATGTACCTCTGGTGCACTTATACAGCCTCTTGGCTTTCCATCTGGCAAACTGTTTCCCTTGCCCAGATAGTTCACATCAGTGTCAACACCATATCTTTTTGGCGGCACACCCTTGTTTTCTCTTGCAGAGACTCTGTCCGGCTCCCTTTTTACAGCCTCAGATGTCTCCTGCTGTTGACTGCTGCCTGCCCTGCTGTCACTGTCTTCCTCCTGCTTCAGTGAGCTTTCTGGTTTTTGCCCCTCCTCACTTGTCAAAGACAGTTGCAGTTTATTATCTCCAGGCATTTCATTTGCATGAATCTTAGACCAGTTTTCATCCTCGCAAAACGAGGCAGACCTACTCAGCCTAATCAAATCATTATTGTCCACAAACCTCCAGGACTTCATGCCATTTTGGTACCCTATAAACACCAGCTTTCTGGCTTTGGGACCTCCCTTTCTCATCTTATCCAGAGGGATGTTCACCCAAGCCTTTGAGCCAAAAATTCTGAGGTGATCTAGGGATGGCTTTCTCCCATACAAGACCCTGTAGGGTATATCGTCTATAGCCTCTGTCCATAAACGGTTGGAAATATAACAGGACACATTTAAGGCTTCACCCCAATATGCCTGCCTGAGACCACTATCTTGCAACAAAGCATGGCAAATACTTTGGAGTACTCCAGCTCTCCGTTCCACAAGCCCATTTTCCCATGGAGAGGAAACATTGGCCACCCTGTGCTCTATGCCTTCTTGCCTCAAATAGTTGACAAACTCTTTATTCAGGAACTCACCCCCCTGGTCAGTCTGAATTGAGGCAATCTTAGCATTTAACTGTTTCTGCACTCTCTTTGCCCAGTATTTGAAGGTGGCACAGACATCACTTTTGTGCTTAATGGCATATACCCATGCAAACCTGCTGTGGTCATCGACCAAAATTAAGCCAAACCTATTTTTAGAAACACTGGGTGCATACGGCCCCACCAGGTCGGCATGTATTAACTGGAGTGGTCTCTCCGACACACGCACACTCCTTCTGGTTGATGGAACTGCCTTTGATTTAGATTCTTTACAAACATTGCAATCTAAAAAGGCATTGCATTTGTCAACCTTCACTCCCTCTAATATTTCTAGAGTTTTGTTTATTGTATTATAGCTGGCGTGGCCCAGCCTTCTATGCAGCCTATGTATGCACTTGTTGTGTGGCGGTCTATTCCATACAGTATGAGCTTTTCCCACATTTTGCATGAGCTCATACACATTGGCTCTTAGAGTGCCTTTAGCCAGCTGTTTACCTTGTTTCAAAATTGCACAGCCCTGCTTCTCAAATACTACAGTAAACCCAGCTTTTGCCAGAACAGAGACACTTAACAAGTTAGTTTCTAGCTCTGGCACACATAGCACATTTTCAAACCTGTGTTTAAGTCCAGGAAAATAGACTGCACCTTGGCAAAGAACACTAGCTTGTCTCCCATCAGCTAAGCTGACAGTCTTCTGCTCAGCTGGCTTGCAGTCTTGAAGCTCCTCTTCACAGCAGCAGAATATCTGAGTAGCCCCAGAATCCACAACCCAGGGCAGACTCTGCAGTCCCGGACCAGTTCTTACCAGAGTCACCTGGGGTGTCCTTGAAGACTGCTGCCGGCTCTTCCTCTGTTGCTGGGGACAAAATCTTTGTAAATGTCCGAGCTGATTACACTGATAGCAGCGCCTCCTTCGCACCTGTAAGGCTTTTTCCTCCTCCTTAGCTTGCCGGCTGGAACCAGCCCCAACAGACCTCGGCTTCTCTTCTTCCTTGGCTCGAGTCTGCTCTCTCTTGCTTTCCAGCTGCCTCTGCTCTTCAGCCAGGAGTTTGCCGGTCACATAAGGCAAAGTTAGCTTGTCAGCATCCTGCCCTTCAAATGCTAACACCAGCATGTCATATCTCTCGTCCAGAGAGCTCAATAAGATATACACCTTATCTTCGTCAGCCACAGCCTTCCCTCTTGCTTCAAGGTCTTGGAAACAATTAGACATACCGTCGAGGTGGTCCCTCATCGACTCCCCGGCCAGCATACGTTTCCTGTAGAGCCTCCTCCATAGGGATATCAGCGTGCCGGCTGACTTTTGCACATACACAGCCTTGAGAGCTTCCCAAGCCTCCTTTGCTTTCTGGTGCCCACGAACATGCACCAGCTGGTCGTCTGCAACACTTAGGATGATGTTGGCTAGAGCTTTTTGATCCTTGACGGCCTCTGCCGCCATGGGATTAGCTGGAGGAGCTGACACACAGTCCCAAAGCCCCTCTTTCTTCAGGAAATGCTCTAACCTCAGCAACCAGGTGTTGTAGTTGGTAGTGGTGAGCTTATCCACCAGCACTGTAGCTGTTGCTGTAGCCATCCTGCTCAGACTCCTCTCAGCCACTGCTGGTCTCACCTCCTAGGCAGCATCTGGAGCAAGTCAGCATCCTTCCTTTACCACCTCTCTCTCGGGTCTCAGGTTCTAGGCGCAGCGGAAGCGTGCTGGGCCCATAACCCTGTCGATGCGCGTACAGAGACCCAGAGGGTGATGCTCAGCGACGCAAGAATGAAGGCTGTACACAGTAGCTGTAAAACCACTATATACATTTATTTACACCAACTCACTCTCCTGACTGACAATATGCTCCGCTGCACTCCAACTCCATAAACCCACACTCACCACAGTTGCTCTGTACATTTATACATGGGACAGCCAATCAGCAACTTGCTGTGTCATGCTGACTCTGCTTGGCTGATGCAATCCTTCTGGCAGCCAGCCACCAGCTGTCAGGTAGATCATCTAAGCCTCTCAGATCTACTTTCTGTTTTGCAGCACATGCTATAAGCTGTCTGTTTACAGGTAATAGTGACAGCTGGCTCTCAAAGCATAATCAACCAATATTCTTGTTCAATATAAGACAAGTTCCTGTGTTCTTGTAATGTTGGTCTTGTCCATGGGAATAAAAAAAATTACATAGAAATGAATTCTGTGTAGGCTAATTGATCTCCTGAAGGCATAAAGATATGTCTGGGATATCACCACTTTTCTGTCACACAGAAGAATTGCTTTTTCTTATTGTGATATGATAGTGACATGATTATTTCTTTTTCTTTTTTTTTGGCTTTGTTTTAATTGAAGCAAATACATATTGTTGTCCATAGTGCCTAGTTCCAGAACTGGATTTTGTTCTGTTCTTTAATAATAAAAAAGACCTAGTTCCCTTATCTCTACCTTGCCCTTTTCTCTTACTTTAGCTTATCGTATCAAGAGTAGCCCGGATCTGCAAGAATGACATGGGTGGAAATACAGCATTTCTAGATGAATTGTGGACTTCTTTCCTAAAGGCACGGTTGAATTGCTTCGTTCCTTCCATTTTAAACTTCTATTTTAACGAGCTACAGGCAGTAACAGATGTCGTCCATATCAATGGTCATGATGTGGTCTTTGCAACCTTTACAACCTCTGAACACAGGTAATCCCCACGGAAATCATTTCCTTTCATAGTTGGGATGAGTTTTTGCTACCTACATGCCCATAACTGAAGATAAATTTAATCCAGCATTCTTAACCCAGTACCCATGGATAAAGTGCTGTTTATGTAATAACTGAAGTCACTAGGAAAGGTAAACTAAAAGTTAAACCAATGATCATTGTGAGCATGACAATTAAATCCTGTTATGCTTTAAAGTGAAATAGACTACACTGGGAAGTAGATGCATGCATTTCTGGCTTTCACCGCTCAAGGTGTTTTTTTTTTTTTAAATCTACTTGGAATATTTACTTCTCTGTTTTCAGTGGTTGTACAGGTTAGTTTCACCAAGTGGTTAGATCAAGCCAAGCTTTTAAAAGTTATTTTGCTTGGTTCCACCCAGTTCTCCAATTCTCCTGTCCCACATATATTTTGTCTGTTATGTCCCATGATCTCCATCCTAACCTTTTTGGATGTTAAAAGGGATCTGAATTTCCATTCTTATTAGCAGAAAAGCTGGTTGAATCCCACCATACTAGCTTTTCTTCTCACCATTCCCAAGGGAGGCTGGATAAGAAGTTTTTGAATGCAAATATAGTTGCCAAATTGTATGTCCTTCCAGTGTTTTTTGCCAATTAGCTAATGGTGGAATCTATGGGTGATTACAGACTGGCATTATGGGCTGACTCAGAGATGGCTCTGAAATCAATCCAAAAAATCCTTCCACATGCAAACATCTGCCGCACATCCCCATCCTCTGGCCACCACAGTGTGACTCAAAAAACTACCACTATCTCCAGATTCAACATAAGAACATCCTTCACAGCTCTCCACTTTCAGACTATGCAAACAACTCTGTTAACTGGTCGATATTCCCACATCCCAACAGAACAATGTTTTTGCATTTGTGGTTCACCTATGATAGAGGACCTCCCCCATTATATTCTATCCTGTCCACTCTACAATGCCCCCAGAATTAAATTTCTGTCTGATGCACTAACCTCCTTAAAAGCACGTTCAGAAATTGAAAAGATTATATTTCTGTTATCTGACAATGATGCTCATGTGTCCTATAGAGTCTCTCCGTTTGCCCTTGCAGCTAAAAAGATAAGAGCAAGAGTAATTTCAAATGCTGTAACTTCTTGAGGTTGGCCTTTCTGGGGAACTTTCAAGGTGTTAATTTGAAACGTTATTGTTCGGGTTCTGTTTTGTCTTGTATATAGCCAATGGATATATACAATAAAATTCTGACTGACATATGGTAGCAAATATTTGAGCTGCACAGCAGTCACCTCCTTGGTGTCTGGAAGTGGAAGGGCACAAGCGAGGTGCCTTGGTGGTGTGAAACCACCAAACCACCCCAAGTGGCATCCAGCTTTTTTTTTTTTTTACAAAAAATGTATGGGAGGAAAATGTGATGGAAATGGTGCACAACAGCCATCTAAACACGCCCATGTCACCCCCATGGACAGGATGGGGACGGCTTGCAGGGGAGAATGTAGAGGCTTCAGGATGGTTCTTTTGGAGCCGCCTGATTTGGGACACCTCCCATCCGCCCCCAAATGCCCATCTGTTACCACCCTGTGTATATCTCTCCTTGGCTCTTCTGTGACTGTTCCCATTTTCTCCAGAACATCTTTTACTATTTCAGTCATTCCTGAGGATCCAGTTATCATTCTCCATCTATTGCATTCCATTATTTTCTTTGTTGTACCAACATCCCCCCCCCCCCCATTCTAATTGTTGGTAATACTTTTAGCCTCAAGTGAGATTGAAATACATTCCATGCACATGTAGCTCAGCTGTGGTAGAAAGTCTTTTATGCAACACATTTCTCAGGCAGACAAAATTGTGCTTCCCTTCTAACAATTTCTGGAAATGTCACACTCTAGCATCCCCGGCTCTGCTGTTTGCGCTTATGATATGCTTGAGCTTGACAAGGTGTTCTCCGGAAGGTTCAAAGAACAGCTATCCCCATTCTCAATATGGACTCCAGTTCCTGGTGATCAGGTGCCTACACCCAGGTAACATATTTTATGTGTTCCTCCAGATATATGATAGGATTTTCTAATGGCAGAATGGAACTGTCCTGCCTTCTCTCTCTGACTGTAGTCCTTTAATCTCCATGAAATGTTGTAGCTGGGAAAAAGAAGTCTAAGGAACCAAACAGAAGGGATTTGAATGGGAAGGGAAAAATGAGTCCAAATTACCAATTTAGTCTGGATCCAACCCATGAAGTACAATTGTTTTCCAAACAACAGGAGATTTACCAGGGTGGGGAAATGCCAAAGTTAGCTAAACCAAATGTAACAAAACCTAATGTGGTTTTGCCACCTATGAAGCATTTGCTCAGGCCATACTACAGTGAAAAAAATGTGCTAGATGGTCTACTAGCCTTTTGTATTTCCCCCCCATTCTTGTCTTAAGAACTTCATCTAGGCAGTGGGGTGGTTGAGCTGCACATGATTAGAAAGCTTTCAAAATTCTCCTTATCTGAATAATCACCAGAGGTGAAAAACAGCTGAGAGGTGGGGAGCAGAAAGCAGGGGCTTAAAGGGACTCTGAACCATTTAACTGTCCCCCTACTTTCTGCCATTTATGAATTGCCACAAACTGTTTAAAAGTTTGTGGAAGTTTGTGGTAGTAGGCCTATCATGAACTTTGGTTCTCAAGGCACAAACTGGCTAAAAATCATCATGAACTTTCATTTGTGAGCTTCTGGTAACATTACAGTAGAGTTTGAGCTTATCAGCTTGTTTTACTCAGTCCTACCCAATTCTCATTTTTTTTGCTCCATCCCTCCATCCTACATGGCTTTTGTTCATGTGGGCCCCATGATCCTCAGCATTGTCTCTTTGGGTGGTCAAGTGGGACCTCTGCTCTCTGCTCAATCAACATTAAAACTGATTAGATCCAGCCCATAATATTTTGTAAGGAAACTTGAGCTTCTAGAAAAAATTATCTATAATACCTGGACAACACATGAAGTAATTCCCTTCATCTCTGTGTTCTGAATAGGCCTGTTTCCTGTGCTGGCTCTGAACCCCTTGAAGAGTACACGTCCTCTAATGATTTTCCAGATGACATTCTGAATTTTATGAAAGACTATCATCTCATGGATGAAGGCATATCATCAACAGAATCTCAACCATGGTTTCTGCGGACAAAGGCCAAGTAAATATGTTTTGTTCAGCTGCCTTTTGTGTGTTCCTTTTTCTATACTTGTAGTTTGCCTTTGATGCTCAGAACATGCATGAATGTTTCTACCACCACTGCCACATAATCAGTGATCTAAAAGTTGGGAGAGGGGAAATAAGAAATTGGTGAGGATGTCCCCAACTATCTGTATTGATAACAATGCTATTTGAGATATTCAGAATCCAGAATCAGGAGTGTTTAGGGATGTAAATCATTTCATAGATGATATCACCTTTATTCAGGGTGTTGTTACCCTAAGCAAACACTGAACACTTCCATGTCTGAGGCTGTGCTGGCTTGTTGGAAAAAAAGAATGCTGGTTTAAATGAACCTTTTGAGTAATGGCAGAAATATAGAGATTACCACACAAGCACCAAAATAGCTATATAATGATAAGTTAAATGCTATGAAGTTGGAACTAATGGTTACTCCTTGCAGCTTTTTCAAGGCAAGAGTTGAGAAGTGGTAGTTTGTCGTTGCCTTCCCTCTGCATAGCAACCCTGGTCTTTCTGGGTTGTCTTCCATCCAAGTACTAACCATAGCCAACTATGTTCAGCTTCCAAGCTTTGGCAGGATAAACTGAACTATTCAGGCTGTTAAAACAGCTAGAGGTTAACACATTCCACTGAAACAGCTCAGGCCAGGTGTCAGAGCAAACACCATTTTTAAATAAGAGACAATAAAACTGGTAGAATCACCTGTCTGATAGGCTGCTTCCAAGAAATGATGAAACCTGTCAGGAGGGCACTCTTGCTGACTTTCCTTCAAATTTACTGAATCAATATATATTAAATTACCCTTGTGGTGGCTTCATCTTGGCTCAGCCTAGAGCTGATTTTGTACTTCATGAAAATGTTTGATATGAGTCTTTCCATCAAACTTAACTAGAAAATTATGCATGTGTATGAATGGCTGCATTTTCTTTATGCTATATAATCATATAAAAAAGAACCACAAAGCATATGACAGGTGATGTGAGGAATTAAATGTAATACTGTCAATCCAGGTACCAGCTCACCAAAATTGCTGTCGATGTTTCTGCGGGACCCAAAGAGAACTGGATTGTGGTTTTCCTTGGATCACAGACGGGAATGCTTTTGAAGGTTATGGACACATCAGGAGAGAATGCTTTCCTAAGTAACAGTGTTTTCCTGGAGGAGATGAATGTTTATAATCCTGAAAAGTATGTATCATTTGTTTGAACTGCATTTTTTTAAACCAAGAAATGTGTTAGTTTTAAATTTTCACATTCAGTGGGGGGAGGGATCATGGGAGTTCATTCAGTTTTGTTGTGGTTGTTAATGGGTTATGTTTTTTCTGTGCTGTTGCAATTATGGATTTTGATTTTGTTATGAAAAAGACCACCCCAAATTTTTACAAATGTCAACAAATATTGCACAGTTAATGCACAGTATGAAAAAGTTTTACCATCCTAATACATTTATTTCCCTCCATCCTGAAAAAAGTCAGTGTCTTAGCACATCCCATTGCCAATTCTGATTCTCCAGAAGTCAACTGCCATCACCAAAAAAGTGGTTGAAATCTGACAAGGTCAAGAAGTATCTCAGCATTTTGAGAAAACTGTTAGAAAGGGCAGGAAAGAGTATAATAATTGATAGTATCAACTGATGTTCCCTTGATGGTTGTAAATTGTTAATCAATAATCCCCTAGAATACATTCACATTCCTTTTAGCATCAGCAGTTACCTCTGGAATCACTTTTGTTAATTCTTTTATTCAGGGCTTTTTTTGTAGCAGGAACTCCTTTACATATTTTTTTTTGTAGCAGGAACTCCTTTACATATTAGGCCACTCCACCACCCCCCACTCCGATGTAGCCAATCCTTCTGGAGCTTACAGTAGGCCCTGTACTAAGAGCCTGTAAACTCTTGGATGATTGGTTACGTCAGGTGTGTGACCTAATATGCAAAGGAGCTCCTGCAACAAAAAAGTTCTTCTTTTATTATTTAGTGCATGAAATTAGATGCCCAGAGTCTTTTCAGCACGTCTTTTATTGAGCTTATCATATAATTGAATTATTCATTCTTCTTTCTTAATCATCCCCTCCTCTTTTAACATATTTTGTAATTTTTCCTCTGCCTTCATTAGAATTAAACCTTTTTCTTACTTCAGTAAACAGTGTGCGTATGTGTTTCAGAGGGTAGCCATGTCAGCCTGAAGCAGAACAGCTAGATGCAAGTCCAGTAACACCTTAGATCAACTAGAGCTTTTTTGGGGGGGGCAGAAGTTTTCAAAAGTCAAAGTTCATTATATCTTTGGCTCTTCATATCTTATACTCCCAAGATCTTGTTGGCCTCTAAGGTGCTGCTGGACTTGAATGAAGGTATGTGTTTATTTCTGTTCATTGTGATCCTTTTTAGCTCCCTTAGTTCCCCTTCCTGTTTTTCTTTTTTTAAAAAAAATAAAAATAAAAATAAGGGAGCTCTCAAGGAAATTTGGCATTAAACCTGATGCCTGTTCATATACAACAGATCACTGAACTAAAATACCGTAACTGAAGAAAATGGAGAAATTAACAAAGAAAATAGGCAGGTCATAAATGCTTGCAATAGATATGGAGAAAAAGTGAAAGAACCTTAAAAAAATAGAATATTTGTGCATCTCTCATATGTTTATTTTTTCCCTGACTTGAGCCCTTAACGTTTATTCTGACTATGAAAGAGTTGTGATAATCAAAAGTTCTAGAACTGATTCTCCCCCCACCCCTTCAATTCAGGTGCCAATATAATGGTCAGCATGAAAAAACAATTGTGAACATGCGATTGGACAAGCCATCTGGTGCCCTTTATGTGGCATTCAGACACTGTATAATAAAGGTGCCATTGGGAAGGTGTGACCTTCATGGCAAGTGCAAGAAGTAGGTAGTTTTTGATAACTTTTTCTTTCACTATTCATTCTTATCTCAAAATTACACCAAAAGTGAATGGTACATGGGAAGAACTCTAGAATGACCCACATGTGTCTCTTCCATTAAGGGCTTGCATAGCTTCTCGAGATCCATACTGTGGATGGGTGCAGGAAAGTGAGGAATGCAAATATCTCGCACCTGGAGATGGGTAAGTAAACACTGCCATGGAGAACACAATAACAGTCCAATCCTATGCAGAATTACTAAGTCCCAATGACCCAAGTGCCCAAGTATTCTACATGTTGGCTCAGGGCTTTGTTTGTAAAAAAAGCCCAGCAGGAACTCATTTGCATATTAGGCCACACCCCTGGCACCAAGCCAGCCGGAACTGTGTTCCTGTGCATTTCTGCTCAAAAAAACCCCTGCCTTGACTAAATTAGGAAAATGAAGCCAAGTAGCCCCAGTTCAAGCACAAAGTTTTTGTAGTAGCACATTATAGTTTTACAAACAATTGCCTAGAGTGCCTGGGGCACTGTATTGGGCACCCCCATGTGACTTGGTGATGTTATCAATGTAGGGGGGGGGCAGCAGAAATTAGCCTTGCCTAGGGTGCAAGGAGATAGTCTAGGGACAGCCCTAAGGGGACCCACGAGGATTTGCAGGGGTCATCTCATTCCCCCCCATCCTACCATTTCTTCTTTCTCTTTCCTGAAACCCCTACGGCTTCTCCCTTTTTCTGCTTCCTCCTCCTTCTCACCCAACAGGCACCTACCTTTATCTGCCCCCCTCTTCAGTTTTCCCTCACCTCCCCCTGGCTGACCCTAGGAAAAGCCTCAGTTGCACATTGCCAGCCAGGGGGTTGGACTGACCTCAATTCCATAGGTGAGAACTTTCAAGGACTTGTGGGGGAGCGTCTAATTTTCCCCAGTATCCCCCTCCTCATGCTATTTTCTCTTTCTCTCCTCCAGACAGCCTCCATATCCTTAACTTTTCCGATTTCCTTTTTCAAATCAACCAACCAAACAACTTATGTTTTATCGACCCCCATCTTCAGTTACATGCATTATTTAGTCACTTAATCTATTTCCCATCTTTCTCCCCAATGTGAAACCAAGGAATTATTCTCCTCTCTTCCATTTTATCCTCAAGGCAACCTTGTGAAGTAGGTTAGTCTAGGACTGTATGGTAGGGTTGCCAAGTCCAATTCAAGAAATATCTGGGGACTTTGGGGGTGGAGCCAGGAGACACTGGGGGCAGAGCCAGGAACAAGGGTGTGACAAGCATAATTGAACTCCAAGAGAGTTCTGGCCATCACATTTAAAGGGACAGCACACCTTTTTAAATGTCTTCCTTCCATAGGAAATAACAAAGGATAGGGGCACCACCTTTTGGGGCTCATAGAATTGGACCCCCTGGTCCAATCGTTTTGAAACTTGGGGGGTACTTTGGGGAGAGGCATTAGATACTATATAGAAAATGTGGTGCCTCTACCTCAAAAAACTGCTCCCCCAGAGCCCCCAAAACCTCCAGAACAATTCCCCATTATACCCTATGAGAATCGATCACATAGGGAATAATGAAGACGTTTCCCTCTCCCCCCCGCCCTTTCCGGTGAGTCTGAAGCAGCGGATCGGCCTCTCTACTCACCAGTTGCTGCCAGCTTCTTCACAGAAACACAGACACACCATCCTAAATTGAAGCCTTTCAAGTCAAGCCTCCAGAGGTGCAAAGGCACATGGTCCTTTGCGGGTGGGGCTCCCTCTCCCCCCCGCCAGCCAGCCAGCTGATTGGGGGCAGGAAGCAGCCTGGGAAAACTGAAGAAAGGCTGCTGGGATTGGGGCTGGGTGGGAAGGGAAGGGCAAGGAGAAGCTGCTGGGATCGGGGCTGGGTGGGAAGGGCTGCCATTCCCCCCCGCTTTCCAGATTTTTGGCGAGCGGGGGGAGAAGGTCCCCCGGGTAGGCAGGGGATTTGGGAAGCCTTCTGTATGGTTAGGCTAGGACTGTATGGCTGGCCCCAGGGCTTTTTTTGACCAGGAGCACATAGTAACACAGTTCCGGCTGGCTTGGTGTCAGGGCAAATGAGTTCCTGCTGGGCTTTTCTACCAAAAAAGCCCTGGCTGGCCCAAAGTCACACTGTGTAGTGTGATCTGGGATTTGATTCTAGGAGTCTTGGGTCCGAAATTATTTCTGCTATGATACATTAGTAAGTAGCCAGACCTGTGTAAGTCACGCAAGGTGTGTGGTAACAAGTTGCTCACTGGTTGCTGCTCACAAGTCCTCCTTCAAAGGACAACATAGCCCTGGAAGTGCCTGCCCCTTCCACCCTGTTTTTAGTGATAAAAATCAAGTAATGAAGGCTGGCAATACTGTTGTGGTTGCCTAGTAACAGCTGTTAAAGTCACGACTAAAGACATTTGTTTCTAAAGGGTACCTGGCCAGTTTCTATCATTTGGAGGGGTTTACTCCTAGTCTTCCTTCCTTCCTTCCTTCCTTCCTTCCTTCCTTCCTTCCTTCCTTCCTTCCTTCCTTCCTTCCTTCCTTCCTTCCTTCCTTCCTTCCTTCCTTCCTCCCTCCCTCCCTCCATTCTTGCCTGCCTTCCTTCCTTGATTTCAATATTCATCATGACCTCTGTAGAAGGCTAAACTTCAACTGATATGCATTCAGTATGGGCTTCAGATACTTACTAAGTTTCAGGTCCTGTACCTGGTTATTACTCCCGTCCCCCCGCCCCCCAAAAAGTCATCATTCAGTATGAATTGGTATTGGCAAACTACCACTTTTCTAATGAGGATGCATATAAGCTGTGATACAGTACATATATACCACAGCGGCAGACTCCTGTACTATCACATTGGTGCAACGAAGCAAGTGCATAGCAACTCAGAAAAGAATACTCATTCTCTCATGCTTGCAGTTATACATTGGCATCTGTGCTTTTATGGGATCTACCCAGTTTCTGTACACACTCAAATCTCTTCTTTACTGCAGCCCCTGGTCACTGTAAATTTTGTCCCATGATGCCTCAAATAACTCTTTTGAGGTGATCAAAATGTCACTGACTTCTCTTTTTGATCAATGGAAAAAAATGGTTGGATCTGGGCCTGTATCTTCTTGTCATTGTATGCAGATGTGATTCTGCTTTGAGACTAGTGAGTCCAGAAATCCACAATTACATTTCTTTTCATTGTTTAGTCATGAATTTGAGCAGGACATTGAGCATGGAAATGTAAATGACATGGATGGCTGTTAAAAAGTAAGTACAGTACCTGTTTTCTTTTATTTAATGTCAGAAAGAATCTATAAACAATTGTCATTAAGTTCCTGTTCTGTTTATTTTTTTCTTTCCCATAAATGCAAAAAGGATACTCCAGTTTCATAAGTTCCCAATACCACTATGACAAATTCTCCAGCTCATCCACACTGTGATGCTTTGGGATGTATGTTGCATTGGAAATATTCAGTTGGATCACTGGAAGCACAAAAACAAAAGTGACTCATTCTGTAACCACCAAGTGACCGCCTTGGTCACTGTTCTTCCCTATGATAGAGAAAGAGGGCCAGTGAGTGACTGCAGTCTGTTTTCCAGGTGGGAGATGGAAACATGTAATGAAAGCTAACATTTAATTAATGTGTAAAATATTGAATTTTTATTAGATTTAAAAAGAGAGAGAGAGAGATTGTCCAAGAATAAAGGAAAAGGCAAAAGAAAAATAACACATTTCAGATTTGTTTTTGGCTATTACAGAGACTTTAAAAAATCTATATAGTACAAATGGGAATACATAAAGTTTAACATCTTTCGATATGGGAAATTATAAAGTAGATCAAAAGAGGTTGAGAAAAGATGAGCTGAGGTTTTACCATTTTAATGTACTTCTCACTACTGCCAAATGTATGCAAGTACTTCCGAGAGAGAGAGAGAGAGAGAGAGAGAGAGAGAGAGAGAGACTTCCCTCGAATTTGCAAGTTCAGCAGTCAAATTTCATAGAAGTTATGGGTGTAATCTACTAGGATGCCCATCAACAAGCCATGGCTCAGTGCAGAGCATATGCTTTTCATACAAAAGGTCTCCAGTTCAATCCATAAGGATTGGGTAATTAAAAAAAAACCCTCTAGCCGAATCTCTGAAGAGTTGTTGGTCAGAGTAGACAGTGCTGGTCTTCATAGAATAATGATCTGACCAAACCACATGAAACTCTTTTCTGCAGTATGTCCCCAAGTTCAGTAGGAGTCTTTTAATTACATGCTCGGACTTGATTTCCAGTACCCAACTTGCTGGACAACTGACTGGCAGAATTTCAGCATTTTTGAAAGGACTCAAGGCCAAATTAATATTATGGTAGCCATGGGTTTGACTGCCAACACTATTTTAGATAAGAGTTTGGGCATTTAAAAATGCTTAAAAAAGCCTGATCCTGAACAGGCCTGTGGCACAGAGGGGCAGGTGGTGTCCCCACCACCACCCCTGTGCTGCTCAAGTACAGAAACAGCTGTGGGAGTGCTGTTTCTGCACTTGAAGAGGTGTGAGAGGGAAGCAAGGTTGCCTGGCCCCACCATGCTTTTGTGGCATTTTTAAAATGTCCACACTTTTCTCTAAAAAACAGGTAACATGGCCACAGTAGTTTGCTTTTCCCCTCTACTTTACTTAGCTATTATGGGAGAATCACTTACCAGGGCTAGTTTGTGCATGTGGGTTCCATATCCACCTGGGGGGGGGGGGGAGGAATGCATGCTGAAGGTTGTTTCTGCATGCGTAGTGCCCCTGGCTAAACTGAAGCTGAGATAATGAACTTCTCACGTGGTTTCAAAACATTCCAGATAATTATCTGGTTAGGGTCAGAGCCAGCATGCTTGAGATATGGCACGACTGTGCAATGGATGAAAACCTTCCTTGTGCAACGGCTAAAAACAATAAATTGTTTTATTGCAGAAAATTGCAGAAAATCTTGTCTTAATATCAGAAGAATTCCTCTATCACTTTCCAATCAAGAGATTATCCATTTCATTTTTAAAACCCTCAAATGTTTCTGAATATGTTAATTTTTTTTTCTCTTGGACAAATGAATAATTAGACCTTGCTGACACCATCTCCTGCTCTTAGAGGAAATTCTTCAAAGTGCATAGGGAACATTTATAGTTTTAGCAAAGTTTATAGCCAGGGGAAAACCACTGAGGAAGAACTCCAGAGCAATGATTCCTGGGAAAGGACACAGCTGGTTCTGTCTACGGTAATGGGGAAAGGGTATAAAAATCATTTGCAGCTCTTCTTATTTCAGCAATCTTGATTTCTTCCTTCTTTACTGGAATTTTTCCTCTCACTGGAAGACTTTGAAAAAGGTGCTGCAAAGCCCAGCAGGACATGCAAATAACATTTTGACAGTATACATGGAAAAGCATATAGCAACATATGTTTGTCTGACATAAACTACAGTGTATGTAGTCAATGAAATGTAGTGGAACTGAGGACCAGATGACACTGTGGGCGTTTTCGCACTCACCTTCACGTGGCGCGACCACCCTCTTCACGCCGGAGGATCTGCAGGGATTTCACATAAGAAGCGCCGGAGCAGCCAAAAGAGCCGGCGACTTCCGTCGCAAAAGCCGCTCAAACGTTTTCCTGCTTCTTGGCGGTTTCCGTTTGAGCGGGTTTCGCGACGGAACTTTCTGGCTCTTTTGGCTGCTCCGGCGCTTCTTATGCGAAATCCCTGCAGATCCTCCGGCGTGAAGAGGGTGGTCGCGCCACTTGAAGGTGAGTGCGAAAACGCCCTGTGTATATTTTACATATAACATGGCATAGCAGCGTCCCTGTTACAATCCATGAACTGATTGGTCAAAGATATGGCCTGCAACAATTTCCAGTGTTTACAGTGACATTTCCCCCCAGCCTCTTTGATCATTGAACTTCCTTATGACTGTGATTGCCCAATGCATGCTGTATACTGAACCACACAGGAAATGATTGGAGGTATGCTATGGTTTAAAAAATAACACAAAAGGAAAACCAACTGACTGCCCCCACCTCCTTATTGTAAAAACCAGCCTTTAAAGCATTAGTTAAATTGGAAGTGATTTGTTTAAGCACGTTGTGAACCCATAGTACGCTTGATCTCTTCCTCAATCTTCTGCTTAACGTTGATGATATTTATCTTGGCTGCAATTATGAGCTTTTCGATTTCTTCACGGCTATAGTTCCTTTTGAAGGTGGAAAATTGGTCACTGTATTCTTTAATTTTCCCTAAAAATGAGGATGTAAAATAATCTGGGATTATTGTGGATCTCACAAATTTAGCTCTCCTTAATGCATTTACTTGGAAATTAATCTGAGATGCCTTCCACATGGCGCCAAAGGGTGCCTACATTCTGGACGTGGCAGCAAATGGGGTGGCAATGGGCAGGGAGACTGCAACACCCCTACCCCAATGCTGCTCACTGTGATCCTAGCCCCTCTGTAGTATTGGAACAGAATCAATCAGGGGATGACAATATCCTATGAGACCCCCATAGCCTGGCAACCCTCTATTCCCCTCACCTAAGCTGTAGTATAATGCTCAAAGCACCTTGATTCAGCTGTCAAAAGAGAAATAAGCACATTATTGCCAAAAAGAAAAGAAAAACTTAGCTCTGCCATTTTGAAGGTGCAATATATTAGTACTATTGCTTTAAAGAAAAAAGCCCCACAGCACAGAGTGGTAAACTGCAGTACTGCAGTCCAAGCTCTGCTCACAACCCGAGTTTGATTCTGGTGGAATCTGGGTTCAGGTACAAACCTCAAAGTTGACTCAACCCTTCCATCCTTCTTAGGTTGATATAATGAGTACTCAGCTTTCTGGGGGTAAAGTATAGATGACTGGGGAAGGTGATGGCAAACCATCCCATAACAAAAAGTCTACCAAGAAAATGTCATGATGTGACGTCACTCCATGGATCAGTAATGACTCGGTGCTTGCACAGGGGACTACCTTTACCTTTATTATTTTAAGGATAAATCCCAGAAAGGAGAAGCTGACGTCTTATGACCGTAACTGGAGGAGGAGTTAGTGTTACTGAGGTCTTGTTGTGGTCTGTTCTCTTAGTTGACTGTTCTGTGCCAATAAGCACAGTGCTTGTAACCACTACTTGCCTCCACTACTGATCTTTCCCCCTTCCTAAAGACATAACCAAAAGTGGAGCTTAGGACTATTCTCTCCATCCTTTCACATGGAGGCTCATCCCACAATCATAACTTTCACGTGCACGTTTGGTCTGCAATCACCCCACCAAATCCAGTCAATTCAAAATGCTCTGTATCAACCCTCTTCACAAGTTACCTGGGCAGTTCACTTCATTGAACAGTGGGAAATGCATGACCGTTACGCCATTATCTCCTCTGAAGATGTAGCAGTCTCTTGGATTCTCTGTGTCATTCAGTTCTTTTTCATCAATTCTGGGAAATGGGATTCTTAGTTTTTCACAGTAGTTAATGGTTTTTTTGAGGGTCTGAACAAACAAAAAAAAGGAGGAAGGCAGTCTCAGTTTCATGAGGAAACTGCCAAATCCACATATCAGTGAATTAAGATGCTTCTTATGCTGCATTTAGGAACTCTTCCTATAACGCTGAACTAGCAGGTGATATAGGAGGACTCCATCCCCCTACTGCTTAAGGAATGCCAGAAGATCAAGGTTAAATAGGAGGCCATCACACCTACCATCAGTCCTGTGTACTTAATCAGAATGTAGATCTGTGCTGAAAGCTCCTCCTCTGGGATCAGACATTTTTGATATATGCAGATTAGTGCAGAAAGGAGCATATGGGGCACCTACTGCTAATACCAAGTCAGAAAGGGACCTTATAAAACAACAGTGCACTACCTCATGTCCCTCTCCCCCAAAACTCAGGGGCACCTAATGAAGTTGATGAGCAACAGGGTCAGGATGAACAAAAGGAAACTCTTCTTTATTCAGTAACTAAATGATGGAATTCACTGCCAGCGGGTGAAGTGATGGCCAAGAACACAGATGGCTTTAAATGGGATTAGAGAATTCATAGTCCATCAGTGGCTACTAGCCATGGTGACTAAAAGGAACCTCCATATTCAAAGGTTTAGTAAGTCTCTGAATAATGACTCTTGGAACAATGAAATCTTAAGCAGAATAACACCCTTCTATTTCCACTGCAGTCAATGGGCTTAGAAGGGTAGATGTCTGCTTAGTATGGTGGGATTCAATCACTGGTGAGAAAGGGAGGAATGATCTCATTTGACCACCCTAAAAGTCTATATTAGGGATTGTGGGACCTCTCATGGACAAAAAGCTATATGGGATAGAGGCTGCATAATGAGGAGAAGTAGGCGAGATTAAGAGAAAAAGCAGGTTTTATCCAACTCAACAGCCTCTGCTGATGCTGCTACTACATTGTGTTGCCAGTCTGGTGTAGTGGTTAAAAGCATGGACTCTTATTTGGGAGAGCCAGGTTTAATTCCCCACTCCTCCACTTGCAGCTGCTGGAATGGCCTTGGGTTAGCCATAGCTCTCATAGGAGTTGTCCTTGAAAGGGCAGCTTCTGTGAAAGCTCTCTCAGCCCCACCCACCTCACAGGGTGTCTGTTGTAGGGGAAGAAGTTAACGGAGATTGTAAGCAACTCTGAGTCTCTGATTCAGAGAGAAGGGTGGGGTATAAATCTGCAATTCGTCTTCTTCAGCCCCCATCCCCAATGAAGCCAATATCCCATATAGGGCTATAATGCTAGAATTATGGTTATTCTATCTTCATTTCCTCATTGTCTCTCTTCTCAGTGTTTGATTATTGCAGACACCTTAGGAACAGGGGCCAGCCTATTTTGTTTTATACAAAATACCATTTATATAGATGGAATACTGTATATGCAGTACTGAAGAGAGACAATGAGGAAATGAAGAGAGAATAACCACAATTCTTTGAGGGGTTTGATGCTATCACTGTGATCCTTTTTGTTCCATTCTTTTTTAATTGTGTTTTTAATTTGTTCAATTCAACCTTATTTCTATGTTGACAAATATATACATCATTCAGTACAAGCAGTTTAAACAGAAATGAGCATGAAAGTAAGTACATTTTACAGGAATAATTCAGCATGTAGCATGAAACTGGTATAAAAATATGCACTGCTTTGGTCTATGCATAGGAGAAGCAAAATCAAAACAAACCTTGGGAGAATTGAACCAACAGGGCTAAGGTGCTTGATAGCATCCCTTACATCTACTCTTTCATCAGCTTGGCTTACCTCAAAAGGATCCCCAGAGCTGAAATCAAAAGAGAGGAAGAGCTTGACATTTCTCTCAGGGTGCAACATAAGTGGGTAAGCAGTGTTTATGGCCAAACCAGCATCAATCAGATTGAGGACCGGTTCCTCCGTCAAGGCAGGAGAATTAACAGAAGCTAACAATATTAAAGGAAACAGAGATTTAGTATAAAATCACATGAGTCTATTGTGTTTAAGTATTGTCCCCTGTATTCTAAGGGGCACCCTAAGGAGGTAACATTTTTAGAAAGTACTATAAGGCCATGCTGTTTGGGAGGGACATTTAATGAGCTTTTATAATTGAAGGAATTTTCTGTGAAATGTCATTAAAATTATTTGGGAGGCGCTATGGAACAGTCATAGAGCATCAACTTGGCATGCAGAAGGTTCCTGGTTCAATCCGTAGCGTTGCCAGTTAAAGGAACTAGTATAGTGGTGGCCAAACTGCGGCTCAGGAGCTACATATGGCTCTTTCACATGTATTGTGTGGCTCTTGAAGCCCCCACCAGTCAATTGTCTGGCTAGGAGAATGCATTTGTCTCTTTAATTCACTTAGCCAAGCCATCTGGTGACTTGGAGAATGCATTTAAAGTTGCTTTTTTCCCACTTCTCCCTTCCCCATATATCTTCCTTCCTTCCTTCCTTCCTTCCTTCCTTCCTTCCTTCCTTCCTTCCTTCCTTCCTTCCTTCCTTCCTTCCTTCCTTCCTTCCTTCCTTCCGCCTGCTTTCAAACATTTGATTTTCATTTCTTGCATCTCTCAAACTTTTATTCTATGTGGCTCTTATGTTCTCAAGTTTGGCCACCTCTTAACTAGCAGTAGACCATGTGAAAGATTTCTGTCTGAGAGAGCTGCTGCCAGTCCAAGTAGACAATACTGGCCTTGATGGATAAAGAATCTGATTCAATATAAGACAGCTTCATGATTTGCTCAATTATTGTGGGTTTAATGGGACAAATTGTAAGCTGCCTCAAGCCACAAAGGGAAAAGCAGGATATCATTGTTTTTAATAAATATGACACCAAGAAATAAAATCCCGATGGCCTATGGAACATCCACCTTCAGCCCAGGAGTACAACAGTATCAACATAGATGCAATGTATGCTCACAGCATTTATACAAGAAGTTGTTGACAGTCCCCCATGTCCACGACAAAAGGCAGGAATAAGTCTTTCTCACCACGTTGACAAATCGTAAGAACTTAAAGCCAACATTGGCCGCTACAAATGAGAAAAGAGAATTCCACAAATCAGAGTCTGAAATCTACAGCTCCAAACTAGGTTTCAGCTTCTGAAAGACAATATTCTGCATTTCCAGTATCAGAAACTATAAAAAAAAAAAGTTTTGAGCAGGCCTCAGATTCAGTGGGAGCTCACAGGAGCACAGCTCCTGAACCATTCTGAGAGTTCCACCTCCTCCCTCTGAGAGTTCCACCTCCTTGTCCATTGACTAGTAGGTGCGGCTGCATAACAATACCTGGATGTGCTCCACCACCTATTTTTCTACAAAATGACCCCTGGTTTTGAGAATAATTTTTTTCATGCAGATGGTCTTGTTGGTCTGCAGTGGAAGAGCTAGATTTGAATCCAGGAGCGCCTGAAGGATCAACAAGATTTCCAGGGTATAAGCTTTTGAGAGTCAAAACTCCCTTCATCAGAAATATGGCTGACTGTCTACTGTTTATCTATGCTTTTTAATGCCACCTATCCTCCAAGCAGCTCAGGGTACATACTTGGTTCTTCCCCCATTTTATCTCCACTGCAACCTTGTGAAATTGTGACTAGCTCACGGTTACCTCATGAGCTTCATAACAGAATGAGGATCTGCATTCAAATTCAGCTTCTTGTTTTATTTACCACAATAAAATATGGCCTGTCTTGTTGATCTGATCTTAAATCTCCACAAGTCAACAGAAGGATTCTGTTTTGGGGGCCATTTTTCCCCTAGGGGTTGTTATTAGTTTGCCTTAGGTTACTTTTGCTTGTACTATGGAGCTGTATCTTGAAAAGCTGACACCACTAGGGTTGCCATTCTCCAGGTTGGGCCTGGCGATCTCCCACTTTTACAACTGATCTTGAGCTGGCAGAGGGCAGCTCCCCTGGAGAAAATGTGCTGCTTGAAGGGCACGTGATGTAATTAGTAGACTGATCAAAGCCACCAAATAATGCACCGTCTTTCAGTTTGCAAAAATATGAGGATTGTGTACAACTAGGCTTCCCAAACCTCCCACCCTGGCTGGGGACCCCCGGATTCACAGCCTCTTTTCCCGCTCTCCAAAAAAATGGAAGCGGGGGGAGGGGAGGAGCAGCGGCGCCAAGGAGCGTGGTGAGCCTCGAGTCCGGGTCCTTTGGAGGCTGCTGAGCCTGTCTCGGAGGAGCAGCAGCTAAGGTGAAGGTGAGAAGAGGCGGCAGCAGCACAGCGGGCCGCCGCCGCCACCTCTTTCCCCGGCTCCAGGCCGGGGGTGGGGGTGGGAGGGAAGGTTAGGGGTGGGAGGGAAGGTTGGCTGACGCTGCCAGCGCCTCGCCTTGACCTGGGAGTGGGAGGAGACAGCCTCCTGGCGCAACCTGTCCCCCACTCAAAGCAGAGGCAGCCAAACGTGCCTCCTCCTCCTCGCAACAGGGCCGAGCTTTGCAACCCCCTTTTCCCACCCTCCCCGGGGCCTGAGGAAATAGGTGGGTACAGCAAGAAAGAAAAAAAGAGCATTGCAAAAAAAGAGGCAGGGGGGGAAAGAAGCGCCCTCCTCGGCGGTTCGCGCCTTTGCAATGCCGGAGGAAGGCAGGCGTGTTTTTTTCCGTTTGTTTGCATGGAGCGGCGGGGGGGGGGGGAGGCAGAGATGGCATTGCAGCAGTGTGTGTGGGGTGCAATGCCCGAGGGGGCGTTGCTCTTGGGCCTGTTGTGGGGCTGCCCCCCCTCCTCCTCCTCCACCCGGTCCTGGTTTTTTTTTTTTGCAACCAGCAGCAGCTTGCCCAACATGATCTTTCTCGCTTTGCTCTCTCGCTCTTCCTCATGGCCGCCTGCCCGAGGCGGGGTTTCAGATTTAAAGGACAAGCTGCCCTTTTCAGCTTGGAAGAGGAGGAAGGGGGTGGGCGATGGGGGCTGTGTGTGGGTTGCAAAAGAGCAAGGGGAGGGGAGCATTGGGTCGCCCCCCTTGGCTTCCCTTGGCAAGCGCTGGAGGAGAAAAGGCGGGAAGAAAAAAAGATACACCCTTTCCCACAGGGTTACCAATCCCCAGGCGGGGGCAGGGGATCCCCCTCTCCCCAAAATACCCCCCTAAGTTTCAAAACGATTGGACCAGGGGGTCCAATTCTATAAGCCCCAAAAGATGGTGCCCCTATCCTTCTTTATTTCCTATGGAAGAAAGGCATTTTAAAAGGTGTGCTGTCCCTTTAAATGTGATGGCCAGAACTCCTTGGAGTTCAATTATGCTTGTCACACTCTTGTTCCTGGCTCCACCCCAATGTCTCCTGGCTCCACCCCCAAAGTCTCCTGGCTCCACCCCCAAAGCCCCCAGATATTTCTTGAATTGGACTTGGCAACCCTATGTACAACACATAATAAACAATACAATAGTGGTGCTAGGGCCTTTTAAAGTAACAGAAACCCCATTAAGCTTCTCATTTCAGTGTGAACATCGGGAAAGAGCACAATTTTCACACTGAAATGAGAAGCTTAATGCTGTGATTAGAGAATGTAGAATGGGGTTCCTGAATAATTGAGCCATTAAACTGAAGAAGGAATTGAAACGTCATTAAAATCTAGAGATGTCTTTTAAAGAAAGCAGCTGTGTTGAAGCTACGTTCCTCAGGAGCTCCCACCTTATGAATTTCAGTTGGACTGTTTCCAAGTTTGGACTTATATCTATTCATTTGGGGACAGAGTTTTTGGCCCCCTTGGGGTTTCTCTTGCTTTAAAAGGCCCCAGGACCGCCAGCCTCTATCATTATTGCATTGTTTATTATGTGTTGTACACAATCCTTGTAATATATTTTTGTAAACTGAAAGATGGTGTATTACTTGGTGGCTTTGATCAGTCCCCTGGAGAAAATGGCTTCTTTGATGGGCGGACTCTATGGTATTGTGAACATGCTGAGGCCCCTCCCCAAACTCTGCCATCTCCTGGATCTACCCCCAACGTCTGCAGGCGTTTTCCAATCAGACCTACAACTTTGTTTTGGAGTTCAATTGTACTTGTCACAACCTTACTCCTGGCTCCACCTCCACAGTCTCCTGGCACCACCTCTAAAGTCCCCAGATATTTCCTGAGGTGGAACTGGCAACCCTAATTTTTAAGGACATAGAAGGTCTGTGAGGAATCCCTGTGATTATCTCTACTCTTTTCCAGGGCCGATTGCTTTGAATATAAAACTACCCTTTTTTATTTTATTTTTTCTTCCATCCCTGAAGTCCTTGATGGTTTGTATGTTCTGCATCCATTGTGAAAGAAATCCTGAGAAGGCAGGATATTGGCCAGCAGAGAACCCTAAGCCGAGAGAACAAACCCAAAACAACACCTGCAGCCATGTTGTTATAGCCAACTCATTTTACGACTGCCATTCTACATACACTTACATTGCATAATCCCATTGAAGGTATTACAGCAGTGCCCAATAGTAATCTAACCTTCTGTTGGCTTTTCTGTTGGTTTTTCTGAGGGAGGTTTTCCCCTTGGAGTCAGCTGATCACCTTCTTTGCTTCCAGAAGAGACTGCTTGACTGCCATCTGTATTGGGAAACAAACAATGTGACTTCACTTCACAGGGCAGGTTTCCTATTTCAACAAGCAGCAGTGTAGAACAGCTCATTTGTACCTCCCTCGATGAAGACACAAGAAAAAAAAATGTGCAAGTTAAACTAAGTTTTGTTAATTAAATGAGTGATCTACATCAAACTATTCCCTTCACTTTCAAAGAATGGGCTAAAAAAAAGCTAGCCCATTGGCTAGCAGCATTAGCGTTGCCAATTCCCAGGTGGGGCAGGGGATCCCCCGGTTTAGGGTCATCCGAAAGCAGAGGATGGTGGGGGAGGGAAATGTTTGCTGAGCATTATTCCCTATGGAGATCAATTCCCATAGGGTAAAATGGAGAATTGAAGGACTTTGGTGGGCTTTTTTTAGGTAGAGGCACCAAATTTTTAACAGAGCATCCAATGCATCTCCTCAAAATACCCTCCAAGTTTCAAAGGGATTGGCCCAGGGGATCCAATTCTATGAGCCCCCAAAAAAGGTGCCCCTATCTTTCATTATTTCCAATGGAGGGAAGGTATTTAAAAGTTGTGTGGTCCCTATAAATGTGATGGCCAGAACTCCCTTTGGAGTTCAATTATGCTTGGCACAACTTTGCTCCTGGCTCCACCTCAATGTCTCCTGGTTCCATCCCAATGTCTCCCGGCTCCACCACAATGTCTCCTGGCTCCATCCCCAAAGTGGGGGCAGAGCAGGCATGCCTAGAGGCAGGCTCTGCTCCCTCTGTGAAGTCTTCGCTCATGTTCGAGCAGGGCTGAGCGTGGGTCGTTCACTCCTGCGTTGCACGAGGCCGGGGGTTGGATTTCGCACCTGTTTGGAGCCGCAGCGGCGAGGAAAGCAGAGTGGAGCTTGATGGGATTCAAAGCGGCGGTTTGGTGTTGGCCGCATAGTGTTTACACGGCTGACATTTTTTGCGATCTCACCCCCCCCCCCCCCCCCCAATACACACCGGCCATTTCTTTGCTTGCAGGGAGGTGTAGGTGGTCTTGTTTAAAGGGAGCTGTTGGGGACGTTGTGTTGCCTCCATTGGTGGCAGCCCCCCCAACACCGTTTTTTATAAAAAAAAGAAAAGAAAGAGGAAGGGAACCCCTTCATGTCCCTGTGGGTGAGCTTTGGGGGTGACGGGGGTGTTGAGATTTAGTCATTGTGGGGGAGAGTCCTTGCACTGGGCCACCTGGCAGCCTTTGGTACTTTTACTTTCTGTTGCCGGGGCAAATTAGTGGCCATTTTTGGGTACAGATTCTTCTTTCCCATTGTGAATGGTTCTGATGTTAGCTTTTCTTCCCCTGTTGCCGGGGCAAGTTGGTGGCCATTTTGAGTGGGTCTGGTGTTAGCTTTTCTTTCCCTGTTGCCGGGGCAAGTTGGTGGCCATTTTGAGTGGGTCTGGCTGTTAGCTTTTCTTTCCCTGTTGCCGGGGCAAGTTGGCAGCCATTTTGAGTGGGTCTGGCTGTTAGCTTTTCTTTCCCTGTTGACGGGGAAAGTTGGCAGCCATTTTAGATCCTGGGCGGCCATTTTAGTGGAGGCTTGGGTTGTGCTTTATTAGGCAGCCGCTCTAGGGCAGCCTTGGGTGCCTGGAGTTTGGTTAATTGCTGCTTGCGCCTGTAAAGCAAGCTTGTTAACGGATTTTACTGCCTTGATTAGCCATGCCTAAAGGACAGGGCAAATCTAAGGGCAAAAACCCTGCGCCGAGACTGCAGCGGCCTGTGCCTAAGTGTTCAGCACCTTTGCCTTCCTCATCTGATGAGGAGGATGGCTTCTTTGAGCAGTCTGTTTTAGACAGAATAGCAGCCTTGAAGGGTTCGTGTAGGAAGAAGATGGTTTTATTGGGTGATCTGGTCTCTAAGGCAGATGTGGGCTGCTAAGAAGTGCTTCCAGGAAGAAATTCTTAACCGCTTGTCTTCCCTTGAAAGCAGGTCTTCTACGGACAAAATGGAGGGTGTGCCCCTTCTTCCAGCGGAGGTGCCAGACGTGGATGCCGTGCAGAGTTGGCAGTTGGGTAGGGGTGAGTTTGCACAACACAAACTCAGCTTGGCCCTGGGGGCCGTGGGGGCAGTCTGCCACCTTGGGGCTGGTTGCCAATAGCCAGCCTGCAGCTTTTACTAATCCCCAGCCTTGAGCTTGGGGTATTAACCTGGCTGGCCCTTGGGATCCATGGGAAGGCCTGCCCGGCCAGTTCCCAGGAGCGTCTGGAACACCATATGGTGGCTGGGGGGTTTCTTATCCTTGGGGTCCACCATATTCTGCTGTGCCAGCTAAGGCTTTACCTTTTGGTGATCTGGCCTTATCTCTTGTTGATCACTTGTTGCCGGCTACTAAGGATAAGATACTGAAAGGGGAGTTTATGGACCTATTTTCTTTGCTCTATAGGGAGCTAGAGAAAAAGGACAAAGAAGATTTGGATGACCGGGAAAAGGAAAAAATTAAAAAGCGTAAAGTGGATAGGACTTGGGCAAATTGGGTGCCCGGGTTTATTATTTACGCTGGAATTATTGTCCGGTCGCAGCCATGGAAGGCCACAATCAGTATGGGGTCAGGTGTGTGTGTCGGAGTATGAAATGCTGCTCTTTCACGCCGCCTCTCTTACGGCATTCTTCAGGGCCCTTCGGGTGAGTGAGCTAGTGGGTCAGGCCAAACGGGATGTTTCAGGGAGGGCCTTGATGGTCTAAGACCTTCTTCTGGCTCGCGGATCTGTATATGTTACAGTTCGTCGTTTCAAGACCGATCAGCTGTAACAGGGGGGCACTATTAGTTTGGGTTCCTGTTCTGATGTCGAGATCTGTCCTGTAGTGGCTTTAACAAGCTACATGGTTGCTCGTGGTTTTGGTGACGGCTTTTTGTTCCGTCACGGGGACTGTAGTCCCTTGATGAAGTATCAGTTTTGGACTGTGACGTGCAAGTCCTTGGCTATGCTGGGCCTGTCGGGAGTTAAGTTTGGCACCCATTCCTTCCGTACAGGAGCAGCATCTACTGCGGCTACCCTAGGGTATTCCCCACCTTCCATTCAGAAGCTGGGTAGGTGGCGCTCCTCAGCCTATAAGGGCTATGTTTGCCCTTTTGCACTGCAGTAATTGGCATGGCGTTATTAGGGCTATGCTATTCATCGTTTCTTCTTTTCTCAGGTGCTGTGGTCCATGCAGAAAGATGACACGTCCTCATATGTGAACACAGCTTCGTGTTTTGGGCTGCCCATCGGGCCAGGAGGACATCGGCCAGGTCACAGCTGGGGCTCAGAAAGTGGGCCACCATTGAATGGCATGGACAGCAAGGTCTCCATTGGTCAGGCCTATTGCCCCTCTTGTTTGAAGATGTGCACGTGTTGCCACCACATGTTGTGGTGATACATCTGGGTGGTAATGATTTAGGGCTGCTCAAGGAAAAAGCCCTTGTGTTACAGGCCAAAGATGACTTTAGAGTCATCAAGAGGCGTTGGCCGCAGGCTTTGATCATGTGGTCAGCCATGATCCCACGCCGGGTATGGCATGCGGCTTGGGACCCATGGGTGGTTGAGAAAGCTCACCGCAAAGCCAATTTGGAAATTAAAAAAGCCCTCGAGGGGGGTTTGGGTCACTTTCTTCCTCACCCTGGGATCCGGGCTGATTGTGCTGATTTATATAGGAATGATGGCGTACATCTGTCGAACAAGGGTAATGATGCCTTTTTAGAGGATTTGAAACTCGGGCTTAAGGAAGTGTTAGACTTTTAGTCGGTGCAGCTGCTTAAGCAGAGGCTGGGCTTCATGGTGGCTGGGTTTTGGCCTAAATTTCCATTATGCAGCTTGGTGAGCACTTGTAGCACCCCAGTTTTTGGGGCAAGGGGTCTCACTAAATCATTCCTGGACCATGCGGGACGGTTGAGTGATGAAGCAGACTGCCTTGGGTTTGCATGGATTGATTCGTCCACTAGCCATGCTGTTGGGGGTTGGAACTCCAGGGCATACCCTTCGCTAGGCCGCCTGGGTATGAGTCGTGCATTTTGGCCAGACCTAGGGGCTGGGTGGCTCGCCCATCATGTGGCAGGGGAGGGGTATTTCATCCCCTGGCCCTGCCATGCTGCCTGTTATGTTATAGCCCTTGTGTTATTGTAATAAATAAAGAAAGTGGCCCTTTAATACCCAAACTCTTGTGTCCAACTCTTCCTTCCTTCTGGGGGGGGGGCACAATAAATGAAAAGTCAATATGGACATATTAATTTCAGTAACTTACCTTTCATTACTTTCATAGGTTTGTCCACTACTTTATCTTAAAGAGGGGGAAAAAAGAAACCAATAAGAGAGATTGGAATACAAGACTCCCAAATTTAAGTCCACCCAAAGAAATTAAAAGCCAATATGAGAATGTTGATTTTAGTAAATGCCTTTAACTACATCCATTGGTTTTTTCAGTAGTTTATCTTATCCAAATATAATTATCTATCAACCAAAAATATTGAAGCACAGTATGAAGGCAATATTAATTTCAGCAACTTACATTTAATTGTTTCCATAGGCTTGTTCACAATTGTGTCTACTACTTTATCTTAAAGTTTAAAAAATTAGAAAAAAAAACAAGAAAAAATAAGGCGATCAGATCCAAATATAATTCTCTATCAACCAAAAATATTGAAGCACAAGAAAAAGGCAATATTAATTTCAGCAATTTACCTTTAGTTACTTTCATAGGTTTCTCCACAACCTTGTCCACTACTTTATCTTATAGGGGAAAAAAATAAGAAGTTCAGAATAGGGGCTTGGCTTGGGGACACCCAGATCCAAGTTCAGATTTTTCACTGATCTTCTTCAGGTCTGAGGCCAGTTCTATGTTATTTTTATGTTCCTGTTTTAAGGTTTGCTCGGGTTTTTTAATTGATTAGTTAAGGCATTCATTGTAAGCCACCTGAAGGAGGAGTCAGGAGAGGCAGCATAAAAAAATCCCCTAAATAAATGAGTAATGCCCCACACAGGGAAAGTGATAGACTATGATTGTTATGCCAATGTTGATTAAGGGTGGGATATAAGTCTAATGAATGAAAATAAATAAATAAATAAATAACCTTTAATGACTTTCAAGGGCTTGCCCAGAATAATTTCCACTACTTTGATTTCATAAAGCAACAAAGAATAAGAAAAGTGAGATACATAAAATCTTGAAGACAATATTCATATTTCATTTTTCAGGACTGGTTTATCAGTAAAAGGAAATGAAAATCATTTGGTACCACAACAGGCTATTTTGAAGTCACACCACTCTTGCTTGTTCTTTGAGAAGAGCTGGTTCTTGAAAAAAAATGTAGGGACAGTATGCTACTTGCCTCCAAAATCTGACTCCAAAGTTTTGCCCAGCCCAATACAGTCATTCTTTCTTTTTGTTGCATCTGAAGAAGACCAGGTCTTGCGCATCTTTCGGACCATTTCATAGCTTTTGGTGGTCTTGGGGGCTTTGTAAAAGATGAATTGTTACAATGGATTAAGGCAGAATACAAAACTAGGTCTTGCAGGTAGCAAAGGCAATACAGTTAAAAGAAATGAAAGAGGATGAATTTTCAGGTTTTGTCTGCACATAGACACACAGAATAGTGGGGGGGGGGGGGTTTCTCTGTGTATGGAAGTTTTAGAATTATACTGACATGCACACACACCCTGCAAAATGAAGACATGAGACAACCAAACTTGGGTTAAACTAGCTGATAAACTGCTTCCTCAGATATAATCTTACTTTATGCGCTGGATGCAACTGGGCAGCCTGCAGCTATTCATATTTGATCAGCTCTTACTCTGGCTCCAAGCTTAGCCTGTGATATCTGCCAGGCAGCCTTTTAAAAAAAAATCCCTGCCTGTACTGTGCTGAGAGATGCCAAACTTCATCCCCTTCCCCAAAATGCTGTACAAACAACTAAGGGTTTTGTTGATGCAGGTCCCCCTTTGCAACCCACTACATCAGCTTACAATTCCAATTACAACACACACAAAATACAATGAAACTTCATGGAACCTCCTACCCAAGAAAATGTCTGCATCTTAAACTCCATTTAAACCCATCCCAAATAAAATGGAGCCACAGTGCCTCTTAATAGCTTCTAAAAGTAGTGTCCCATGCCCCATCATCTCTAGGAGGCCATTTCACTAGGAATAAATTACTACAAAGAAAAACAAGTTCTAGTGGACACCAAACATGCCATTCTAAATGAGGGAACAATTATATATGATCAGTTCTTTTAATGCGAAGCCAATGCCAGAACAAGTTATAAATATTATATATTACAAATGTGCAAAATGATGGGGTGAATTTTTTTTAGAAGAACAAAGAGGAGAAAAAAAAGTCAAATGTAAATGTGCATAACCTGAAAGTATATAATTTGCTGTTACATGCAAGACATAACATTTGGGAAACTTTCAAAAGGAATAGGCTTTGACTTAGTGGTACAGCACCTGCTGTACATGTAGATGGTGGCATCTCCTGAAAACGCCACAAATAGAAGCTATCAACAGGATAGACCTTTGTCTACCAGAAAGATCTGTGAACCACTGAGAATCATAATAGACAATACAGAGCTCAGTTGACCAATGGGCTGACTCAACGTGTTCTTGAACATGCTGATTAAGCACAACTGACCAAATCTTTGATGATGTGCTGATTTTTTCAAAACAAAGTGGGAGACTAACTACTAGTAGAATTTGAAGAGATGACTCATACCAAAAGAAGGGTTGTGTAGAAGAAGCCCTAAAGTGTGTTGTCTACTGATCCACTGTTGGTGCTACAACCTTAAAAACAGCCCCAGGGATTTAGCCTTGATGTCCAGGAATACTTTTATATTAGAGCATTCTTTTCTCCATTACAAAGCAAGGAAAATTTGTGTCCAAAGTCCACTTACTGTTCAGGAGCTTTTCAAGGCGGTCAAAAAGTGCATCCACTTCTTTGCCATCTACTACACGCAAGTGTAGCTCCACAACACACTGATAGGCTTGGTAGAATGTGCTAACAACCTGAAAATCTTGAAAGTGAAAAACAGCAGGAAACAGGATTACAAATACTGGCCTGCTTTCATCTTATCTTTATTAACCATTGTAAAATAATAATTCTGTCTACAATACACTGAAATCGATGTATCAGGCCAATAATCTCATCAGTCACCAATCCAGCAAATTTGATGAAAGCTATCCCAATGTATAATGGTTAGATCCCAAATTTCTGTTCTGCTATGAAGCATTCCTTTGTTGCACAGAGACTTCCTCTTCTGTTGGAGCTATTAGGTGTAAATATGTTTTTAACTTTGTATGGGATTCTTTGTTTTCAAGCTGTACCACATAAAATTTTGAAGTAATGCCAAGATACCACAACGTCACTTCAAAATATTGCTATATTAAATACTGGTGCTATAATGGTTTTGAAGAGTTTAAATACAGGATATAGTACGTAGAGGGTTGAATAACAGTAAGGTTTTTTACCTAATCTTGCACAATTCCTCACTTTACTACAGACCCCATCCCACATGGCTTTTGTGTATGCAGTTCTGGTGATCCCCAATATAGCTTTTTTTTGGTAGTTCAAGGAGACCCTTCAGTTTCACACCCAGAAAAACTGGTTGGATTCAACACAGAGCCTTGAGATGGGAAAAGGTAAGACCCATGGAAGACTAGCTATAGTTATCCCCAGCATAACATTTTAAAAAAATGTGCCTGAAGATAGTCATTTTTAACACTATCGGAATCCAAGTTGAGGTGCAATTAACTCAGTTCCCTGAGATATAGGTAAGCTCTAGACAACTGAGTTAGATCAAAAGCTTCTCTTTCTCCAATAATAAACCCTTCATCTGATGCAAGAAGACTTCCACCGGTATAGGTGGCCTTCCACCTGTGGAACACCTCACTTCCATAAGTAAGAGTTTATGGAGATGACCAAGATGTCATACAGTAGAGAAAATAAATCTGAATGAGAGAAGGAAGATATTAATGACTTGCCCCAAGTTTCATCATCTCTAGCTCTCGATCTGTTCTGGTTTGGAAATAAACCTATGGAATCTGAAAAGAGAAATACATACATTCATAGGTATGGGGACCTGTGTTTCCTATACGGCAACAGCAAAATTACAAGAAATATAATGCCAGTGAACATACCATTTAAATTACTGAATTCTCCCTTCGGGCTTTGGCCAAAACATGTTTCAGTTATCACAGACCCCTTTATTACCAAGTAGCTTAATTGTCCAATATGCTGTACACAAATCCTGCCAGCAGTCTATTCAACTGCCCTATAATCCTAAACAGAATAATTATCACTGAAGCCTCTGTGGTAATCTCTTTCTTAAAACTAATCAATGGCTGTTTTCCCACTTACCTTACCCAGGAGCGACGTCCCTCTTCACCGCGCTGCGTCTGCGCGGATTTCGCACAAACTGCTGCGCAGCACCAGGAAGAGCCACGTAGTCCCGGGGCTTTTGCGTCGCAAATGTAAACCGCCAAAAAGCAGTTTGTGCGAAATCCGCGCAGACGCAGCGTGGTGAAGAGGGACTTCGCTCCGGGGTAAGGTAAGTGGGAAAACGGCCAATATGTTAAAAGCTGTAAGAATGGAACCCATGACTTCTCAGTTCAGTGCTCAGTATCCTCACCACCACAATACCCTGGTCTTTACAACAAGCAAGGGTTCATATTACCAAATCTTTACACTGCTGGTAAAGCAGGTGGTGCGATCAACTTGCTGCTAGTTTGTTTTGAGGAAGTAGATGCCTAGAAGATGTCCAGTATTGTCAGAGTTCATCATGACAATTTGGATACTTGATGCGAGTTTTTTCCTGCAGATCCAGAAATATAATATAAACACAGAAGCCTGATTGTGTTTGCATGTATGTATGTATAAAGCCCTGTGGTGCAGAGTGGTAAAGCTACAGCAGGGCTTTTTTGGTAGAAAAAGCCCAGCAGGAACTCATTTGCATATTAAGTCACACCCCTGACTCCAAGCCAACCGAAACTGCGTTCTTGTGCATTCCTGCTCAAAAAAAGCCCTGAGCTGCAGTATTGGAGTCCAAGCTCTGCTCATGGCCTAAATTCGATCCCAGCAGAATCTGGGTTCAGATAGCTGACTCAAGGTTGACTTAGCCTTCCATCCTTCCAAGGTCAGTAAAATGAGTACCCGGCTTGCTGGGGGGAAAGTGTAGATGACTGGGGAAGGCAATGGCAAACCACCCTGCAAAACATCTGCCATGAAAATATAGCGATGTGACGTTATTCCAGAGTCAGAAATGACTGGTGCCTTCAAAGGGGATTAACTTTTAGCTTTATGTGTAAAGCTGTATTTGTTTGTGTGTTTGTGTGTGTGTGTGTGTGTATATATATATATATATATATATATATATATATATATATATATATATATATATATACACACACACACACACACATATAGGTTCCAGAAATCCTTCCTGACTGATATTGTCTCATAGCCTCTGACTTTTGCCTTTGACACAGAGAAGCAGTACCTGTTATAGACTCAATAATTTCTTTCTCACTGCCAAGGGCACTTCCCCATAAACCTGTAAATAAAGAAAAAATGGCATCAATAGCTTTTCTCATTCACCTGCCTGCACTGAAGGATCAGAGTTTATAATTTTGAAACATACTTTGCATTCTTGAGATACACTGGGTTAAAGCTGGCTGGATCCAAACTTTCAGCTGTCAATATAAGTACCTGAAACCTAGGTGTGACTGAACAAGTCAGTTTTGTACTTAAAATGGCATTCAGTGTCTAAAGTGGGGAAAATAAAATCTAACTTATGCTTTAGACAGAAAGCTTATGTCATATCTAAGCCCCATGACTGAATCTGTTATGCTGAATCTGATACAATGTGAGAATTATGGATATATTCCAAGTTTTGAGGGGCCTTGGAAAAAGATTACCAGGGTTTCCCTCAACTTTTCTGTCCCCTTTTAGGACCCCTGCTCACATCTTTTTTTCCTGTCCACTCTCAACAGCCACTTGTGCACCATTTCCAACAACAGTGAGTGGTGAGTGCAGCTGGGAGGGCCACTGCTGTGACCATCGGGAGCACTGCTTGTATCACCTGTGCACTGTTCTATGGCAGCAGCTGAAAAGCCAGGAGCACAGGAGGTGGAGCATTTGCAAATAAGCAGGTGGATGGCAGAGGAGACTGGGGTGGGGGTGGGGGGGGCAGTGGCAGTAGGCCCTGCCAGAAGCCCCGGACTCCAGCCAGCATTTTCATTCAATCTTATCAGATTCTCCTCCTTCCTACAGTCCCAGCCTATTTGACTTTGATCTATGCAGATCACAGGATCACCAGTACAGCCTTTCTGAGTTGTCAAAAAGGACCTCCTCCCTTCCCCTCCACCAACAGAAAATTTAATTGGATCTAAGCCAAATATTAGACCATATGTATGTGGAAAGCATCTGCTCACAAGCAGATGCTTTCCACATACATATGGGCTAATCTGGCAAAATACAGATCCCGATTATCTTGCCAAAACATGTATATGGGTTTGGCATGCTCAGAGTTCCAGCCTATCTAGAAGCAAGTTGCAAATGATGTACCCTGTAGATAGCAGATGTTTTTCTGCTCTTTCTCTTCTTTCAGTTGGCAGTTTTCGAATACACTCCCAAAGTATCTGATGTCTACATATGCTCCTAGGCCAGGAACTCCAACTTCATGTGGGGTAAATTCAAACCAGGTGCCTGGAAAAAATGAAAGAACAAAGTGCTAATGAGAAGTGTGCAAGCAAGAATGAGCAAAGTGAAGTACAGATAAAACTGCCACCCACTTCCACCTGAAACAGAATCCAAAGCTAATTTGAAGAGTCACAAAGATAGATCAAGCTGGGCAGCCATGTTGGTCTGAGTTAACAGAACAAAGTTAGAGTCCAGTGGCACCTTTAAGACCAACAGAGTTTTACTTAAGGTGTGAGTTGCTATGTGCAAGCACACTTCCTCAGACAATGAAATGTAATTAGAAATAGCAGTTCTACATATAGAGGGTGGATAGTAGATTAGCATGCAAAATAGTGATAATGTTTTTAAAAGATGAAAAGAACAACAAGCTTGGTGTACGGTTGTCATCTGTTTGAGTTTAACTGTGGAGGGTGAGGAGATAATATAGATAATAAATATGTCAGAATTGGAGACTGATGTCCCCTTAATGGTCAGTCATAAGTGGGTGAAATGTCTGTGGTGAATTTGAGGATGGTTGTACAGTTTCCAGCAGGACAGGTGACATGGTATAGCCCAATCTCATCATATCTCAGAAGATAAGTGGGGTCAGGGAGCTCATCAAGGAAAGCTCTGCAGAGAAAGGCAACGACAACCCATCTTTGCTTCTCACTTGCCTTGAAAGCCCCTTGCTGGGCCACCATAAATCGGCTGCAGCTTGATGGCACTTTGCACACATAGTACATTTTTCATAACATTACAGAAGAGGGTATGCTTTTGCACATACCCCATTGCTCAAATATTATCATAATTGCTGTTGCATAAATACGCAGATCTACCAATTATCCATGATTCCATTCATCTGTCTGGGGAAAAAATGGTTTTATTTCACAGCTTCTTGGTATGATAAACCAGACAAATGTAATCACTTGCCCCAAACTCTTTGAACATAGCATATAATAAATTCAGTAAATATTATAATAACTGGGTTCTACTCTATTCACCATTGGTTAGCAAAAAACCTTAATAGGCTGGTTCTCGTCTGTCTAAATATATTACCTTCATTTTGTTCATGGTAGGTGTTTTTGTCCACAGCCGCATAGATAGGATAGGGAACTCGCCCTCTTTCCGCAGGCACTTTATGTGTAGAAAGTTCAGCCTCATCCAACTGAAAATGAATGGATTCAGTTAATTTAATTGAGTAAAGTGTGTTTCTCAGCCAACTGGAACATTCTCAGTCCAGCCTCTGGAGGGGTATGTTATAGAGGCTAATTGGTATATCCAGCCAACTTCAGGCCCCTGACTACCATCACCTTTTATTTTCTTGCATAATACCCCACCTTTCTGTTCTAGGGTTGCAAAACTGCAGATGGGGCCTAGAGATCTCCCAGTACTGCAGCTGATCTGGAGACTGCAGAGATGAACTCCCCTAAAGAAAATGACTGCTTTGGGGGATGGGCTGTATGGCGTTATTCTCTGCTAAGGTCCCTTCCCCTCAAACTCCACCCTCCAAATATCCAAGAATTTCCCAATCCAGAGTTGGCAACCCTATTCTAGACATCCTCAGGACCTAATATAGAAATAATACAAAAATAAAAATCTATTACAATTATTTAAAATGCAATTAAATAAGATAATTAAAATAAATGATAAAAGTAGATTAACTAGAATCTGTTTAAGCTACTTCATAAACAACTTTGAATTGTTCTTTTCCTTGCTGGAAGGTGCCATAAGGGTAAGTTCCTACCTCTGCAATTTTGGAGACAGTTGCATAGCAACAGAATAGGACTATGCCAGAATACATAAGAGATCATATTCTTGAGCGCCAAGGTTATGCTAGAAGACCCTGCTACGAGAAGTATCATTGTTGCACAGGTTTGTAGCAATGAAGGTATAGTAAAAAGTGCTAAGTACTTTAGGTAAATGGATATATATATTTAGCCAAGGAGTCATTTGGGAGATTGAGACAGAACCCCTGGGAGGCATTATTGTCTGGTTGCTTTTTCTGGATATCAGTTAGCGGCTGGAAGTAACATCACACTGTTCTAGGAATTCCTAGAAATTCTATGTGGTTTGGCAGCATTTCTAGGGTTTTGCCGCAGGTGAGGTAACTGACAGCACCCTCCCATGCCCTTCCCTCCACAGAATCCCACTGGATGCCAGCCGTGACTGGCAAACCTGCTATTTTTCGTAAGCAGGCCTTGAATTCAGCAGGAGCTGACAGGAGCACAGCTGCTGACCCTTTCTGAGGGCTCCCCCTCTTCCTCCCCACCTACCTTGTCCATTTAATAGTAGGTGCAGCTGCATAACAATCTTGGAATTAGGAGAGCGGGCAGCCAGTCAGCCACCAGGAGCTTTACCACATCCCCCACAGCCCTCATTAACCCCTGGAGAAGCCCACACCACCTTTTCTCCACTTCTTGTGTGATTTTGGGCAGTGGGTGGCTTGCTGGTCTTTTGACTGGGGGAGGGGGGGCAGCCCAGGAGAGCCCCAGGTGAGCGAGGCCTGCTTGGGCTGGCTGGATCTCTAGCCAGCCCAAGCAGGCTTTGCTCGTCCACACCTCTCCTTTCTTGCATCAGGTTGCTTTTGGCTGGTGGAGGGGAGGGGCAAATGCTAATGAGTTATGCTAATGAGCTCCACCACCTATTTTTTTCTACAAAATGACCCCTGTTCGTAGATATGGATTTTCTTTCCATTCTTCAGGGAATTTTTTTTTTCTAACCCCACTGAGTTTGGGGATGTGCTTTTTGCTCCTTGCTCACCTCTGTTAGCAACTGATGGACAATTATATAGGACCAAAAATCAGTCAGAGAGTAGTTTTCTTCATCTGCAGCATCAGCTACAGCTCCTGTTCCCTCTTTCACACTCCACTTGTTTTGGGCAAGCTTATCAACTTGAAGTTTTTCCAAGGACTCTATTTTCTGTGGCCAGTCATCATATTTGTAGATGGATGACATACACCTTTTAGTGAAACAGAACAAATGCGCTTAACATTATAGGCTTTGATTATAGATATCATAATTGATATAAGCCTGCAAGCTGGGGCACTTGGATTGGCGCTTCATCAAATGACCTTTTGAGCCCAGGGACAGCCTCAGCTTTTGTGTGTGTTGGATTTCTGCCCTGCTACTGTGAGCTGAGTCAACTGATTGACTGCCAAAAGTTCATGTGGTTTGGATGGCAGTGACCAGTTGCCAAAAATTGATCTGTGTTGATGTCACTGGTATGCAGTTGACCATGGCAGCAGAGCAGAATCTCCATATGGGCTAATGAAAAAAGACAGCTGGCACCGTCTCAATGGATTGTGGAAGTAAACCTCAGTTCAGATCATTCATCAAAAGAGAACAGATTTAAAGAAGCTGGTCTTATACAGTCTATAAATGAAAGTAATGTCTGTCACAGAGTTGAAATTATTACTTCTTTTTTATCCCACTGTTCCTCCAAGGAGGTCAAGCGAGGTGTACATCATTCTTGCACTCAAATTTACCCTCACAACAACTCTGTGTAGTAGGTAAGGCTGAAAAAGAAGGACTGGCTAAAGATCACCCAGCAAGCTTCCAGGGCAAAAGGAGGATGTGTAACCCAGGGCTCACATAAGCTACCCCAGCATTCTAACAACTTCACTATGTGCTGGAATTGAAAGGTTGATACCAATTTAAGCCTCTGAATAACAAGAAAAGATTTTCTGTTTTAATGAACAAATGAACACTTTTGTTATCTCCTTCAAAAGAATCAAGGGATGTGACCTAATCTGCAGCTGAGTTCCTGCTGGGATTTTTCTAAAAAAATAAAAAAGCCCTGCAGACTATCCCCAGTGAATCACATTGATGTGTCATTATGTTCAATTCCTTATGCAGAAGCATATCTCAGGGACTCAGTCAAAGGCTGCCATACCCCCTTCCAATTTTTCAGCCAACATTCATGGAGAAAAAAGCGGACATGGTTTTTAAGTGGAGATTCCATGTTTGGGGGTGGGGTGCAGTTGGAAATGGAATGCTGAGTGAGATGGTCTGATATAGTTGTACAAATAATTCTATGTTCTTAGGGTTTTTCATAGAAAAAGTCCAGTAGGAACTTATTTGCATATTCAGCCATACACCCTGACATCACCTTATTTTGTGCAGGGCTTTTTTGTAGAAAAAGTCCAGCAGGGACTCATTTGCATATTAAGACGCACACCCTGACACCAAGCCAGCTGAAACTGCATTCCTGCGAGTTCCTGCTCACAAAAAGCCCTGCTCTTAGTAAATGTCAATTCTCGCCTCCAGCATTCTGTACTTACCAGGTAGAACCCGACACTCCAGCTAGATATGTAATACAGTCCAATATATTGCTCTTCTTTAACTCCACCAGTGTCCCATAAAGGGCAATCATTGCCCGCAGAGCTCCCCCCGATCCCAGGATTGCAATATTGGGCATTTTGTTCTGTTGGAAAGAAAAATAACTTAATAAGGATTCTCTGTCCTACCTGTTAACCCAAAGTTCTCTTTCTTTTTAATACATATGGCAAATGTCTAGTAATTTCCAGTCAAGAAAAAGGATAACATTCCATAGTGTTCAACCACAACGTATCTTAGCTTGAAATGGAAATGAATTAAGCAGCAAAATCATATTTACCATCAATTTATACATGTGGATTCAACTTTGATCATATACAAACAGTTGCTCATACAAATGTACCTTTGCAGATTTACTTTCTATAAAAGTATTGCTGTAGTACTAATTTGATCATGGGTTGGATTCAACCAACTTTTCTGTTGGTGAAAAAAATGGCAAATAGAGTTCTCTTTAACCCCTCAAAAAGGCTGTGCTGAGGATCATGAGCCCTGCATGACAAAAACCATGTGGATGGGAGCTGGAGAATTAGGCATAATTGAGTAAAAAGGTGGCTTGATACAATCTCATATCTTTATATTGGACCTTGGGAGATATTAAGTCCCATGACTGCAGCATAGCCTTTTTGGGTGGGCAAAGGAAACTCTCTCCTCCTTTTTTCACAAGGATAAATCTGGTTGAATTTCATCCATTATTTCCTAAGTGATGCTATCTTGTTATTTTAACGAACAAAAATAAAGAACAGGATTAATTTGGGTAGAATTACATTGTTGCTGAGTTAGAACATATACTAGAATGTGCATTAATAATGCTAACAAAGAGTAAAAATTAATGCATTTATTGTGACATCATAGGGCAGAGCCCCCTTCATTGGATGCATGAAAAGAAAGTCACATCTTACAAAGGAGAATCCAGTTTGTGAAAATGTATGCCGCAATAACAGTGAAATCTTTCTAAACTTGTGGACTTCAATGGGAGTAACTCTGCTTAGGATGGCACTGTTAATTTGTTAACTGTCAAGATTGGATCTGATGAGTCCTCCTTGGAAGATGAAGATGTCATAATGGCTGATCCCATGGAGGTTGACACCATGGAAGTCACCAAGGTTCAGTTACTGGATTTTAGATTAAATTTAAAACTGTTTTTTAAATGCTTTTTAAAAAGTATTTCAAAATCCTCCAAACGTTGTATTTTTGTGTTTTTCCTTTTGTATATCTGGCTTAAGAATCACAATAACAATAAAAAGACATGCAGCCAGCCATGAACCAGAAGGTCAGGTGACCCATGAGCGGAAGTAATGCACAGACACTGGGAATGTCAAGGAACCCACCGAGGGGACAAACCTCTTGTCTGGAACCCAGTGGTCAACCCAAGAACCCTAGGGGCAGAGAATGCAGAAAGCCCAGGTGGATGCTCTGCTCAGACAGCAGAGTGCATTATCTGGCTGCCCAGGCCTCTCCACTGTCTAAAAGGCTTCATCTCAAGGCTTCACAGAACACAGGACAAGGACCTTACGTAAGTGTTTGCAGACTTTAGATCATAGGTACAGTTGGAAGCACTAACTCCTATAAATAGCTTCAGTTCAGCTCTAGCTGTTGTGGGATCAGTGGTTCTGATAATTCTTCCTGGGTGCAAACAGGATGTTAATATTTGTGATCTTCTGGATTAAATTCTGTATAATTTAGAGTGTAGTGAATGATTTCCCCAAAATAATAATATTTCGTAGTAATCCTCTGAATATTCCAATTTTATCTGACATTCTTTTGATGGCTGATTGAATGTGCTTTCAATACTTGCTATATGATGGTGCTCAATAGCCAGCATGCTGTGTTATTTAGGATTGTACAAGCATCATTGGTGTGAAATGATATTTGTGCCTTACATAAGAACATAAGAGAAGCCATGTTAGATCAGGCCTATGGCCCATCCAGTCCAACACTCTGTGTCACACAGGGGCCAAAAAAATTTATATATATATATATATATATATATATATATATATATATATATATATATATATATATATATATATATATATATATATATATATATATATATATAGACACACACACACTGTGGCTAATAGCTACTGATGGACCTCTGCTCCATATTTTTATGTAAACCCCTCTTGAAGGTGGCTATACTTGTGGCCGCCACCACCTCCTGTGGCAGTGAATTCCACATGTTAATCACCCTTTGGGTGAAGAAGTACTTCCTTTTATCCGTTTTAACCTGTCTGCTCAGCAATTTCATCGAATGCCCACGAGTTCTTGTATTGTGAGAAAGGGAGAAAAGTACTTCTTTCTCTACTTTCTCCATCCCATGCATTATCTTGTAAACCTCTATCATGTCACCCTGCAGTCGAAGTTTCTCCAAGCTAAAGAGTCCCAAGCGTTTCAACCTTTCTTCATAGGGAAAGTGTTCCAGCCCTTTAATCATTCTAGTTGCCCTTTTCTGGACTTTCTCCAATGCTATAATATCCTTTTTGAGGTGCGGCGACCAGAACTGCACACAGTACTCCAAATGAGACCGCACCATCGATTTATACAGGGGCATTATGATACTGGCTGATTTGTTTTCAATTCTCTTCCTAATAATTCCCAGCATGGCATTGGCCTTTTTTAGTGCAAACACACACTGTCTTGACATTTTCAGTGAATTATCTACCACGACCCCAAGATCTCTCTCTTGGTCAGTCTCTGCCAGTGCCTTCGGCAGTGTTTGAGTGTTTATAGCAGTGGGGATTTAATATTTGAACTGAGGCCAAATGCAAAGAACACTAAACCAATCAGTCTACTTCTGAGCAAAACCCATCTTTTTTACATTCAGAGTTTAAATTTCCATTTACACATTGAACTGTTTGATGGAAAAGCTGGAATCTGGGCACATTTTTAATGTCTTTTTTTACATTTCAATGTGTCAATATATCAATTGCTTTATTTAAACACATGCTAAATCCTGCAAGAATGTTCCCTCCTAATTAGAATGAGCTCATGGGATCATTTGTAAACATGGAAAAGATACCATGTGGAATGGGATTGCTATAAATTGGCTGTGACTTGATAGTACTTTACACAGGCACACAGTCTTGTTGCAAAGGACCTTTGAGGCAGACACATGAAAAAAACTGTACCACATCAGCTGAGATTCCAAGCTTGGCAAGCCCCTTTTTCACTGCTTCTCTTCTATAAGCCACAGCTTCTTTTTCACCTGCTGAGAGGCTCTTAGAGAGCCGGATTTTCCCCTGTCAATATGCACAAAACAGGTATGAGAAAAATGCACTTATGTTGCCAAACTAGTATAGCAAAACAATTAAAGGGACCACTGTGTAATGATAACAAATAGAAGATAGCATGCCATCTATGCAGACTTAGTAGGTTGTCAATGTCATTAAAATGTATCTACTATTTGTATTAATGCATATAATTTTACTGGCAAAGTAGTAAGCAGCAGATAGCATGCAGCAACATCACCTAGGAAAACCAATATCCCAGAAAGGGGCAATTAACTTAAAGACTGATTCCAGTTTCTGCACAGTGGCTGGCATTGCCTTTTTCTCAGACGACAAGGGATTGGATCCAGACAGCTTTTTTGTGCTAGATCTTGCTCAATTCTCTTTATTATAGCCCCTGTCACACCTGTGTGTGTGTATGTTTTTGCCCAATGCAAGTCCCATGATTCCCCAGCATTGCCTTGTTGGGGGGTCTAAAGGGATTTCTTCCTCCCTTAGCACCAGCAGGACAATAGGCAGGATCCAATCCATTGTCTTTTACTTTGGAGGTCTGAAATGCTTCAGTCCTGACTCTTGTTCACCTGCCTGAGTGTTATATTGGAGTGGCACAGAAGCATTGTACAGACAAGTCCATGATTGATTATCATATACACAGCAAGTAGAAGAGCAGTGTTATAGACAAATAGTGTTTTTAATGCTATAGAGAGGCTCAGCTTACCTTCCCAGCTGCATTTCTGTCCATCTTCCTGTTTTCTTTAAGTTGATTTTGCACTCCGGATAGGCAAAACAGAAGTAGAAGATCCTTGAGTGGTTAGGGTTTATATTATCTGGCCAGGCAGATGCTTGGGTTGTCTCTCTTTTCTCCCTTGTCTCACAACAGAGCAATTAAAGCCCAGCTGCATGAGATTGTACATTTCATCATTCCCTTCCTGACACTGGATGACACTAGTTGCATAAAGAAAGCAGGAAGGAACTTTATTGGATAATACGATCTGACGTTTGATACATTGCTGTTATTCCCAGCTCTCTAACCATAACAGTTAGATGATTTATGATGACACCTTTGGAAAGCTTCAGCTGCTTAGGAGAGCCCAATTTTGCTGAGGGTAGGAGGTGGAGCCCCAACCTCAAGGCACACTGATGGATTGACTGGGATTTGTAGTCCACCAGTGAGAACTTTGAGTGGAAACACAGTAAGATCACTTAGGTCTGTTTTACACCAACTGCTGTCAAGAAACATCCTTTGGGTTGGATGGTAGTAGAGTTACCCAGCCCTCATACCACACAGGTCTTTGGCAGGGCCAGCCCTGCCACTAAGCAAACTAGGTGATTGCTTAGGGTGCCAGCCTTCTGAGGGTGCCAAATCAGATGATCCCCAAAAGACTTGGAGATGTTATCAGTGCAGGGGAGGGGAGCCCCAGAAGTTAGCCTTGCCTAGAGAGCCAGGCAGTCTAGGGATTAGATAAATAGATTGTTGACTGTCCCCAATTTAACCAATGTGATTTTTAAAACACTGAGAGCACTAGAGGTTTGTTTAGGAGACACAGACACTTGAGGTTTGTTTAGGAGACACAGAGAATCCTGACTAAAGCTCACTTATATGCCACCCTGAGTCCATTTTATGGATGAGAGATTAAATTAATGATCTAACCGGAACCCTGTCTCCTGTCTGCCTTAGAAGGATTTGAGAAGGAATCTATTTTGGAGAGAGAGAACTTTAATCCCAGCTATGGGGAAATGATAACCAAAAACATGTTTGTTATTGAAGCTGATGGCTATGAAACTTGGAGCTTAATTCAATTAGCTTTTATAACGGTTATAAAAAATTTTAAAATTACATAACCTGAATACAACTTTTTTTGTCAATTAAACCTTTCATGCTACTACCAGAATGGGCAAAGGACCCATTATGCAATTGTTTTTTTTTCTGCCCCAGGGGATCGCATAAATCCCAAAATGATCCATCTTTCCCCTTGTTCTGCTCCCACACCTGCCTCTGGTTTTATGGGTTTTAGAAAAAGGCTCTGGATTCTCAAATGGAGGGCATGGGAAGGTCTGTGATTCTGCAACAAGAGAGCATGCAGACATAGAATCCTAAACCCTGCCCCATCATGTGTTGTATAACTTTGCTGTGTGCTTCTCTTGACCCTTGAATGTCTTGCTCGTAGGGCCCAACCTAGATCCCAGAATGTTGTCATTCAGGAATAACAGGCAATCCAAACTAAAACTTTTTGTACATACTACAACCCTCTCTGGAGTCTGAATGAAGCACGATGGACCCAATGCTTGTGGAGAACAAGTCTGCTTAAGTATCTGGGAATACACAGCTATCTAACACGAGATGATACGCTTTTTATTTCACCTCATACAAATAATTACATTTCCTGATTTTTACCCTTGAACCTTCAAAGATCTTTCAAAAGAGCTTGAATCACGTGGAAATTAAATTTACAAAAGGGATTGCCGAATCCAGTCCTGACTCTGGAACCATCTCGAGAGTTTGAATGAACTAGAATGGATCCAATGTCTGAGGAGAAAAAGTTTACTCAAGTCTCTGGAAGCACATTGGTATCAAACACGAAGTGATAACTATTTATTTTACCTCACACAAATAATTACATCTCCTGATTTCCCCCCTTTCCCTCTTCAAAGATCTTTCAAAGGTGCTTATATCATAAAGGAATTAAATTTACAAAAAGTAGAAATGAAGCCCCTATCTAATGGGAAAACATAAAGGGATATAATAGAGAATGTAAAGGAAGTGAAAACATGAAGGGCAGAAACTATTTGTATTTTTCAAATAAACCTTTCAGTTGTGAGCAACTGCTAAGGAATATAAGAGAGAAAAATAAAACAAATAGCCAACACCAAACATCAGAAAAAGTTAATTTTAGCACACAACACTCCATTCTATAACTATAAAACCAACTGAAACGGTATTGGCAGCAGGGTGGTAATCTATTGTTAAAAGCACAGGAAAATAAGATTGCTTTTATGCAGTGCTGAACAAGGAAAAAGGAAAACCTGACAAGATTCTTGGACAGTGGGTTTTTTCTATGATTCCACAGCACACAAAAAAACACATTTCTGTTACTTCTTGTCTGACTTATAAGGGTGAGAGGCTCCTGAGCATGGCTTTCATTTAACCCTGACAAACATTCCTTGAAAATAAACACCTTAGGGCTGCTTATTACTTTATGAGGCAACTATAAATCTGCTATATCCTCAAAAATATCACAGATGGAAATAAGTGCCACCGGATGGGACCTGAAGATCCCCCAGAATTACAGCTCATCTCTAGACTACAGAGATAGTTCTTCTAGAGAAAATGGATGGCTTGGAGGGTGGGCTCTGCACTGTACCCCACTAAGGTCCCTATCAGTAGTGAAAAGCTCCTGTACCAGAAGCAGGCTTAATTTCATCTCAGAGAAGGCTCTACCATTAGTGAAATGCAGACTTTTGATCCAACATGAGGAACTACCCTAAATTTTATAAAATAATAAAAAGAAAAGTGTTTCAGATTCCTCAGATCTGGGAGACCCAAGTTCAAATCCCCAGTCTGCCTTGGAAGCTTGCAGAGTCAGCCCTGCCATTAGGCAAACTAGGTAGTTGCTTAGAGCACTGGCCTTCTGGGGGCACCAAATTGGGTGCCCCATGTGACTTGGTGATGTTATCAGTGCTATGGGGGAGGCACCCAGAAGTTAGCCTTGCCTATGGTGCCAGACAGTCTAGGGCTGGCCCTGGAAGCTTGCTTTGGGCCAGTCCCTCCCCTTCAGTCACACCCTCACAAGATGGTTGATGTGAAGAAAAAATTAGGAGGGATGTTTCATCAAGTCACAACCTAGTTATGGACACCCTATTATGAGGTTTAGATGGCAAAAGAGAAGTAGAGGTGGTTTGCCATTGCCTACCTTTGCATAGGAATCCTAACTTCCTTGGTGGTATCCCATCCAAGTACTAACCATGGAGAACCCTTTTTAGTTTCCAAACTCTGATGAGATTAGGCTAGCCTGGGTTACACACAGTACACTCATTTTACATTCACTGAAGTCAGCAGGCTTGGAAAGGTGTAACTCTGTTTGGGATTGCACTGGTTGGCAGCTAGAATAAAATGGAGAATGGCAGAATGAAGTTGTCAGGTGCTTTAGATGCCCATTGGGGAGAAATATAAATATAAGAAATATAATATGAGCAGCATTTAAATTTCTAAATCAGTACATGTTCAAAGTGTCTTTATTTCAACAGATCGCCCTTAAGGACTGGGTTGCCAGATTCCAGGTGGGGCCTGGGGATCTCCTGCTTTACAACTGATCTCCAGCTGGCAGAGATCAGCTCCCCTGCAGAAAATGGCTGCTTTGAAGGGTGGACTCTATGGCATTGCACCATGCTGAGGACCTTCTCTTCCCCAAACCCCACCCTCTCCCAGATCCACCCTCAAAGTCTTCAGGCAACCCTAAGAATCAGCCAGACCTAGCAACCAACAACAGAAGTGAAAAGTGAGTGGAAAGAAAACAACTTTAACTTTAAATGTTTTTTTCCAAGCTGCTGACTGGCTTGGCTTGGAAAAGTGATTTAAAGAGAGAAATGCCTTCTCCAAGTCAACCAATGGGATGGTGGGAGCTTCAAGATCCAAATTTTAAATGAATTTTATGGATGTTTTTATCCGATTTCTTTGTAATAGTCATAGGCACCCAATTTTATGAATGCTACTGTTGGTTTTATTCTGTTTTTGATGCAAAAAGTTTTATGTGATTCGATTGTACAAGCTGGTCACTGACTGACTGTACAGTAAGTGTGAAAGAGACACATGTGGCTCCCAACTGAGCCACAGTTTGGCCACCCCTTATAGCTCATATTGAGTTACATTCATCTCTAGACCCATGGGCTGCAGACCCTTCTTTACATAACTTCTGCAGGAAACACTGATGTAATGCAGCAATTGTGTCAGCTCTGAAGCTCTCATGGGCATAGAACAGCTGTCTGAAAACAGAAAGAAACTGTAAATGGCAAATGAGGATCGCTGGTGATGCTGACTGTTCTGTAGGCAAGAATTTTCTTCCACTCAGCAAAGGCCTGTTTAAACAGACCGAACTGTTTAAACAGGCCTTTGCTGTTTGACTGAAAAAGGGCTGCCACTGGACATCTTATAGAATGCTGGCGATCACAGTCGAGAATTCAATACCGCCTGTACTGTACCGAAACAGCGCTATAGAATGGTTTTAAAATTGATATAAGTAAATTATGGTTTTATATGTTTTATTGGATTGATTGTATTTTATGATGTTGTAAACCGCCCTGAGTCCGCTTGCGGAGAGGGCGGGATATAAATTGAAATAAATAAATAAATAAATAAATAAATAAATAAATAATCATGCTGTCTGATATTTCAGATGCCGTTTCAGTTCACACAATCAGTTGCTGATATGGCAAAACTGGGCCTCCCTAGTATTGCTTCAGATTCCAGGTGGGGAAATCAAGGTGTGCATTATTGAAAAATAATTTAAAAACATGATGCAAATACAAAGAATTCCTGCCTTTGGCATCTAGCTTTCTATGTGCTGGAAGAAGCCTGTTATACAATGGCAAACGGATACGGTTCTTCAGTTAGTGCTGGGGCTCCTGGGGAGTTATATAGGGACACTCAAATAGCTGCAAACAGGAAGCTGGCTTTTTAGTTATCAGTGGCTGTTCAGCAAGTTGCTTCAATGTATTCCTCCCTAACTGTGCAATACTGCATAAGTGGCTTTTTTGCACATGGATGTTCTCATACAGCCCAATTAAGTTCTATTCCCCCAGTCTTCACTGTGTGCTCTGCATATCAGAATTGTTTAAATAGACCATTAATGTGGAAAATCAAACAGGAGCTGCATTAATGCCTTCATTTTTTGATCCTCAAACATACTTAACAGTCCAAAAGAGCATGCATGCATGCTGCTGCTGCTGTTTTTCTTTTGTGCAGGTCTTTCAAAATAATCTACCAACCAGTTTTTCAGCATGGCAAGCTGAAAATTGAATCTGAATTCCACCCATGACCCACTGCTTCCTTACCCAAGCATCTAAAAAGTGATTTGGTAGCATTTGACCATGTTATTTGACCAGTGGATGGCAAAGGGGAACCAACTGTACAGAACTTCTTAGTACATGGGGTTCCTATCAATTTGGCCATATGTCCTCCTTCCGTTACTCCCAGGTGTGGTACACTGACTAATTACAAGGTCACTTGCTTCCAAAGTAACTTGTTGCAAGCAAGATACAGTCAACTGGAAGCCCTTCGGAGCATGTTGTATGTGTTTGAGAAATTCCTTGTGTTTTTCTTTTTCAGCTGAGGAATTAGGTAAAAAATTCTGCCTAGTATCAAAACCTAACATTAGGGGGCAGCTTAAACAGTCATCCACCCATTGACTTCCCGTTGGGTACAAGGCAACTTCCAGCTTTGCCCTGCCCAAGAGTCCCCTTAGCAATTGGTGGGAATGGGAATATTCCCCCTGTGCCATTTTAGGGTGAGGAGTGAATTTGTGCCTGTTCCACATAGTAGTTTTCACAACTGCAGATAATATGACTGTATCAATTCTTGTGCCTTTTGTGGTCATTCTTCTGGACCTCTGTAATCTTTTCTCTTTATTAATCCCAAAGGGAATCATAGCGTTGGAAGGGATTTCCAGGGTCATCTAGTCCAACCCCCTGTACAATGCAGGAAACTCACAAATACCTCCCCCTAAATTCACAGGATCTTCAAGCTGTCGGATGGCCATCTAGCCTCTGTTTAAAAACCTCCAAGGAAGGAGAGCCCACCACCTCCCAAAGAAGCCTGTCCTGCTGAGGAATCGCTCTAATGGTCAGGAAGTTCTCCTAACATTGAGCCGGAAACTCTTTTGAATTAATTTCAACCAATTGGTTCTGGTTCTACCTTCTGGGGCCACAGAAAACAATTCCACACCATCCTCTATATATGACAGCCTTTCAAGTACTTGAAGATGGTGATCCTATCACCTCTCAGCTATCTCCTCTCCAGGCTAAACATGCCCAACTCCTTCAACCTTTCTGAATGTGTAGGTACTTATTGCGTAAGGAATGTGGAGAAATTTACTTGCTCCTGATATGCTACTTTTCAGCAGTGGCTTGTTTGGTCACACTGTCAGACGATGGAAATTCAAAGTAAGCAGGCTTCCATTAGTTACAATGTTATGTCTTTATTTGATAAACCAAAGTTCTGAACAGAGGATCATTGGAACTGATGCCTTCCCTTCAGTGCAAAGACATTTTAACTGAAATTACATCAAAGGCTTTTCTAAACAAGAATACATTCCCACAGTATGGTGATACATTTCACAGGTTAGGTCTTCCTTATCTCACTGTGGTTCCTGTTCTCACAGGAACAGCTTCTAGCTGCCCCTGAGGCATTTTATTTTCAAAGGATTGTTGCAAATGTTAGTACCAAGGACAGGAACTCACAGCAGGGTTAATAACAACTCTAGTCCTCCTTTGATATGCAAGGTTTCTACATTAGGGCTAGTAGCATATGCTAGAAAATGGAGTAGGTTAGGTCAAGCAGCTCAGAGCAGTTTAAGCTAATCATCACATTATAACATTAGCATCATATCATATCAGTAAAACTTTCCAGAGTCTGACACACACTCTGTAGTTGCTGTTGTGCCATGCCAAGCTATTGACTCATGAGTCATTTTGTTGCTATGAGGAAGAGGTTACTTCTATCCAATCCTCTCTATGTCTTTCTACAGAGTTTTGTCATTACTTAATGATGTTCTGTTTACAGATGGTTAAAATAAGCTCTGTTGTGTGCAATTTAAATTAACAAAGAACATACTCTGTGCACATTTTTCTCAGTTCTGTTTTGTTTTATTTTTCAGTTGTTCCAGCATATGCATGCCAGATCTTCACTGGGAAGAAAAAGAGAATAAAAACTACTAAAAAATTCATAAACTATAATCCAGATTATGTATATATTCATACACACCACCCAACCTTCTAATCCAACTACACACAAATATTAATGTATCAAGATATGATTGCCCAGGAGAGAAAATTAAAAAAAAAGATATTTAAGCACAAACAGTGCCTAACTAGCTAATTTTGTGCCCAAGACAAGAAAATAAAATTGTGCCCCCTATACTTCCATAGTAGTTATTTTGGCTAAAAGGTAAATACATAAATAAAAAGAATAATAACACATTTATTTTAGTTATGATATACATTTCTGTGCTCCTCGGTTTTGTGCACCTTATAGCTCTGAACACCATAGTCCAAAATTGTTGAAAATGCTGGGGGGGGGGGGGGGAGGAAGAAGGAAAAATAACACTTACAAAAATGCTCTGCCCACAAAACTCTACATAGGGATGGGCAGGGATGCAAAAATGGTGGTTCATTTTGCTTTCTGGTTCATTGGCTTGCCCAAATTAGTGGTTGATTTTGTTTCATTTAAAAAAAAAATGTAGAAATTGTAGTTCATTGGTTCATTTGGTTCGAGGGGCTGGAAAGCGTTGGCATGCTGTAAGTGTTCCTGGCATGGTGATGTCACCCAGAAGTGCTGGGTACACTTGCCGGGAAGGTGTGCCTGGTGTGATAGTGTCATTTCCAGGTGATGTCATCTGAGCATGTTGCGTGAGGAGGATCCCCTACTTATAACAACACAGATGAACCACTCAAAAATCCAGCTGCTTCATTTTGCAAGTCATGCATAGTGCGAGTACCCAAAACAATTCAGAACAAACTGTGAATCAGCTGTTTTAGACATGGATTGCTATTTGTACTTCAATTAGTGCCTATGCATACTCTACAATTCAGCAGCATAATACATTCAAGAAACATCACCAGCCCTAGAGATGAATCTAGCCACCTTTTTTGCTCACTCCCTCAGTTTCCCCGCAAACTTCCTCACCTGTTCCACACAATTTTTGTCCCATACAGGTCCCATGATCCCCAGGAAACCTCCCCCTCCCTTTCTCACCAGCAGAAGAGCTTTCTGGATCTAACCCATAGATTACTAATTCAGGCAGGCAGTGAACTATGTGGCAAATGTGGGGAAGCCTTACCGCTTGATAAAACCAAAGCGGAAAAAAAAATAAACCAGGTTGGTAGTAACAAATGATCATGCAACACATGGCAGAGAACTCTACCATGTGATATGTCGGTTGTGTATATTCACCCAATGATTGTTTATTCTATATATTACATTCACACACAGAATTGCATGCAAAATATTAGGGTGCACTTTGGAGAACCAGCTATAATGTAAATGTTAGAAACGGTTTGCTTAAATAGGTTCGGAAGAAGGAGCCACAGCACGTTTAACCTCCTCCCACATCTTTTGCCGAGCATTCACTACGTTCTTCTTTGCTGCAATGAGAAGCTTTTCAATCTCTTCATTGGAATATTTCAATCTGGAGGTGTCAAACTGCAGTCTGTATTCTGCAACTTTATCTGTCAATGAGAGACGTCGGTAGGTGAATGTGAAATGATCCACTATTACTGTGGGCATCACATACGCAGTTAGATCTCATTTTTTTTCCTAAGTCAGCTGCCAGATATTTCACTGGAACCAACTCTGAGTGACTGCTTCATGCGACCAGGGTTCAGATTTTGTCCTAATGTCCAAATTTTATCAGGAATATTGGCAGCCCATAATTTAACAGCTCTAATGGGGCATAATTAGACTTTGCCTTTGACTTTCAGACTATTGTTGCCAATCCCCTGGTGGGGGCAGGGTATTCCCTTATTTGAAGTCCATAAACCCACTTTAGGGTCATCAGAAAGCGGGGGGAGGGAATGTCTCCTGGGCACTCCATTATTCCCTATGGAGACCGATTCCCATAGGATATAATGGAGAATTTACCTTCAGGTATCTGGGGCTCTGGGAGGACTGTTTTTTGTGACAGAGGCACCAACTTTTCCACATAGTATCCAATGCCTCTCCTCAAAATACCCTCCAAGGTTCAAAAATATTGGACCAGGGAGTCCAATTCTATGAGCCCCAAAAGACGGTGCCCCTATCCTTCATTATTTCCAATGGAGGGAAAGCATTTAAAAGGTGTGTGGTCCCTTTAAATGTAATGGCCAGAACTCCCTTTGAAGTTCAATTCTGCTTGTCACAACTTTGCTTCTGGCTCCATCCCAACGTCTCTGGGATCCATCCCCAAAGTTCCCAGATATTTCTTGCATTGGACTTGGCAACCCTACTTCAGACATTTGCATTTCAGCAGTTTGTCACACTTTGTCACTTTCTTCAGCAGCTATTTCATCTAGAGCAAGCATGTGCCTCCACTGATTTGCCGACACACAGGCAGACCATATCAACGATGTATTCTACCTTCTCAAAGGCTAGACAAGACTTTGTCTTTGCAGACTTGCTAGGGTGGCCAGACTGTCCCGGGAGCCCGGGAATGTCCCGGTTCTGGCCCCCTATTCCCGCCTCCCGGGCTGGCTATACCGGGACCATTTAGAGGTCCCGGTTTAGCCAGCCCCGGAGGCGGTGGGCCGCGGGCGCCGGCGGGGAAGGCGGCGAGTGAGGGAGGGAGCGTCCCTGCGCCTGCGCAAGGCCCCTGCGCACGCGCAGGGACGCTCCCTCCCTCACTCGCCGCCTTCCCCGCCCGCGCACGGGGCCCGGCGGCGGTGGTGGAGGCCTCTCCGTGGCCTCCGCTGGTCGCTGGAAGCCCTCCAGAGTCTCTGGAGGGCCTCCAGGGACCAGCGGAGGCCGCGGAGCACCCGGCGCTGGTCCCGGAAGGCCTTCCAGAACCTCTGGAAGGCCTTCCGGGACCAGCGCCGACCAGCGAAGGCCTCCCCGCGGTCTCCGCTGGTCCCTGGAGGCCCTCCAGAGTCTCTGGAGGGCCTCCAGGGACCAGCGGAGGCCGCGGGGAGGCCGCGGAGCACCCGGCGCTGGTCCCGGAAGGCCTTCCAGAGGCTCTGGAAGGCCTTCCGGGACCAGCGCCGACCAGCGAAGGCCTCCCCGCGGCCTCCGCTGGTCCCTGGAGGCCCTCCAGAGTCTCTGGTGGGCCTCCAGGGACCAGCGGAGGCCGCGGGGAGGCCGCGGAGCACCCGGCGCTGGTCCCGGAAGGCCTTCCAGAGCCTCTGGAAGGCCTTCCGGGACCAGCGCCGACCAGCGAAGGCATTTCTAAAAAAATTACAAATGCTTTGTATTTTCGTTCTCAGGGGAGGAGGTGGATGAGCACCTAAAACCATGACAAAAGGCATCATCTGAGACACCTCTAGAGCCTTATTTGATGTCTGGAGAAGCCCAAGAGTCCAAGTCAGTCAACTTACCCTGGGATACAGTCCTCAGACTTGTTCCCTGAACCATTCACCCCAGGCCTGCTGCCACATGTCTCTCCCCAGTCAACCCCTCAAGCCTCTCAAAGCCCTGAACCACTTCAGCCCCATCACACATTCATCTCCATAACCGGGTAGTACTCCTTTAAGTACTAGTAGCCTGCTCCTGGAGAGGCAGCATCTTTGTTTCCACATCCTTGCAAGCATATTTCAGGCATGAGTCCATCCTTAGTCTTTGCTAGGACAATATCTGTGCTATAGGCTCCAACAACTTGCCTAGACTCTTGAATGGCAGGAGGATATTATGTTATGGCATAGACTGTAATGCTGAGAAGTAGTCATAGCAGAGAAGCTTTACGGATGATAATATAATCCTTTTAGGATGGGGGTTTTAAATTGAATTTTGGTCCCCTCCTTTCTTTGAATTGAAACCTGGTCTACAGATCCCATAGATTCTGGGGGAAATACAGCACCCACCTGGTTCTGTGTGGATCATGAAAAACTATTATTTTAAAAGAAATGGGTGTGCCACAACATCTGATTGTTTCGATGTAGAGCATATACTCTGGACAATAGGCTACAGAATGTTTTCCAATTAGCAACGGTGTCAAATAAGGATTTATTTTATCTCCCTATCTATTCAGTCTCTATGTAGAGCATAACATAAGGAAAACTGGATTAGATTTAGATGAAGGTGGAGTGAAAATGGGTGGAAAGAACTTTACCATTTTGAGATATGCAGATAACACCACATTACTGGAAGAAAACAGGGTTAAGATCTGAAAAGACTACTGATGATGGTTAAAGGAGAATGTGAAAAAGGAAAATTTAAGCTGAACAATCACTTCTGAGGAATCACACAACATTAAAGTTGACAAGAGCCCCATGGCACAGAGGAAGAGCCCTGTGGCGCAGAGTGGTAAAGTTGTAGTACTGCAGTCGGAGCCCTCTGCTCACAACCTGAGTTCAATCCCAAAGGAAGCAGGTTAGGTAGCTGGCTCCAGGTTGACTCAGCCTTCCATCCTTCCGAGGTTGGTAAAATGTGTACCCAGCTTGCTGGGGGAAAAGTGTAGATGACTGGGGAAGGCAATGGCAAACCACCCCGTAAAAAGTCTGCCGTGAAAACATGAAAGCAACATCACCCCAGAGTTGAAAATGACTGGTGTTTGCACAGAGGACTACCTTTACCTTTTTAAGGTTGACAATGAAGAAATTCTTCAAGGCTTTCTATTCCTTGTCTCAGTCATCAACTAAAAGGGAGACAGCAATCAAGAAACTGGGAGATTGCAACTGGGAAGCACACCCACGAAGGAGCTAGAAAAGGTCCTTAAGTGTAATGATGTGTAACTGGTGACCAAGATCAAGATAACTCATACTATAGTATTTCCCCTTTACTTGTCTGAGTGTGTAAGTTGGAAACTGAAGGCAGCTGACAGGAAGAAAGTTGATTCATTTGAAATGTGATGTTAAGAGGAGAATATTACAGCTATTACAGGCTGCAAAAAAAGGACAAATAAATGGGTTCTAGATCAAATCAAGTCTGAACTCTCTCTAGAAGCAGGTTGTCATACTTTGGTTACATTATAAGAAGACGACAGTCACTGGAAAAGACAACAATGCTAGGGAAAGTTGAAGGCATCAGGAAAAGAGGACGACCCAGATGTATGGATGCAAACAGCTCTCCATTTGCAATACTTCAGCAAGGCTGTTAACAATAGGATGTTTGGGAGTGTAATAATTCATAGGATTACCATACATCTGAAACAACACACATACCACCCTTTAATCAGCTCTCAATATTCCATCCTTTGGAGAGGATTTTCAGTCCTCATCCAGCTTTTAAAAGTTGTTTCCCCTCTGTTTTCTTTTGGTTAATTTCCAAAGTCACATATTCAGGATACCAAAGGAGATCCTTAAATATGTAAATACCTAAACCTTTATCAGAGGATAGCCTGGTTTTTATGACTTCCAGTCATCTAATGCAATAGTGACAAGTTGATGATGGATGATTATCATCCAGGATTGCTCCTGTTTAAGGCTCCAGTCACACCATTTCCTCAAATGAGTAAATCCCACACCTGCATTCTTATATAATTGAACTATACAAAAGTGCTTACACAACATTTTGCCTCTCCAGGAGTAGATTTGAAGTCAGTGCCCTTTTTCCAAATGCCCTTTTTCCACAAGTTCCCCCCCCTTAGATATTAACTCGCAATTTTCCAGTGAGGAATTCCCATATTCAAATTCAGTTTGCCCCCCCAGTCGGAAGAACGAGACAACACGGTGTATGGGTGTAAAACAGGGCAACTTTATTTGAACCAACAGCCTGGGGCAACCTAACTAAACCGGGCAGGCGAAGGGAACTCCGAAACCCTTCCCAGACCCGACGGGGCGAGCCACCCAGCCCCCAGCAGCAGCTGGGTAAACCAGCTGCTGCCAGGCCGGCACGGTCGGGTGTAACCTCCTAATGGCGCAGCCGCCCTCCCAGGAACGGCTCGCTAAACGAGGTAACCCTGTAGCGAGAAAGACAGCAGAGGGCCGTTTTAACCCAGCTGCCGTCCATCCCCCGCCACTTCCCTTAACGGGAAAACCATGGGTGGTCACCAAAACAAACCTGCCTTCAAGTCCCGCCACCACAATGCCAAGCCTCAGCTTAGGCACTTGGGCCCACCGGCAGGCCTAAAGCCAGCCGGAGCCCCAGCTGTAGGTCCAATAAAAACGCCCTGTTGCCCGCAGCGGACAGGTGGATCCCGTCTGGTCGATACAAGTCCGCCATATATGACCTAATGCCCAGGTGGGGAAGGTAAATGCCAAGGCCCCCAGTGAGCGCCCTCCGCATCGCCCTGTTAGCCTTGCGTTGAGCCCTCTCAACACCGGCAGGGTTCAAAGCCGACCTCCACACCCGTCGCGGAAGGATGGCGGACCACAAGATCAACACATCGGGCCACCTGCTCCGCAACACCCGGAGGTCTTCGATCGCCTGACGTGACAGGGCCCTCCCCTGCACCAGGCCCAGATCGTTACCCCCAAGGTGAATCACCAGGATCCGGGGCGGAGGGCCATCCCTCCCCCGGAAGAGCAGCGGCAGGAGGCCGTCCCAACGTAGGCCCCGGCGCCTCTGCCATTCCACTTCTGCCCGCTCGCTGAGGCCCAGTTGCGAACCGAAGGGCGATCGCCGAGCAAAATGGGCAGCCCAAAATATCATGCTGTGGCCGGTGATCAAGATCCTTGTCCTCTCGCCCCGCGCCACAGCACCTGAAACAAAGAACAAAGTAACACAGTGAGAAATAACAACCAGCCCCTCAATGGGTAATGGGGCGAACGTAGCCCTTGTAAACAGAGGACCTCCACCGTCCCACTTTCTGAATGGCGGGGCCAGGATACCCCATGGCAGCCGCCGTCGATGCAGCCCCAAAACGAAAGGAATGAGTCCCAAACTGGACCCCCCCAAGGCCAAGCTTATCCAAAGCCCGGCTGGTTATGGACCAAAACTGGAATTTGGTCAATGGCGACCCATCGTTGTGACGGAATAAAGGCCCAACATCGACGCCCCGGACAGCGATGTACTCCTTCAATGCAACCACCGGACAGATATCAGTATCCTCACACAAACCCAAGGTGATGCACGTACCTCGCTGTTTCTGATCAGTCTTAGATTTGCGTATCGAAATGACCACGCTGTCGCCTTGAATCCTTACATCGCCCAGCTGAAGGGCCCGCTGGGAGAGGTCCTGCCGTGAGCTGACCACCAACTCGCTCACTCTGAGTGCTCCAAAGAATGCAAGCATGGACGCTGCCTGAAAAAGCGCCGCCTCGAAACTGGAAAAACAAACTGAAGGCCACACCGCCCTGAGCCCCTTCAACACCGCGGGGGAAAAGGGTTGCCTTGTATCGGGGCGCGGACCTTGCTCACGCGCCCAGCCCTCCAGCATTTTCCGCAGTCTGAAATCATCAGTCCTGTCCGGTAGACCCTTGATCTTTGCATGAAAAGCAAGGGCTGCCAACTTGGCCCTAATCGTCTTAACGACAAGCCCCTTACCTTTCAGGTGCACACAGAAATGCATGAGGTGGGCCACCGGGATAGGCCACCGGTTGGCCAACCGCACCTGCTCCCTAAAGGACCGGAACTGGAACACCGAATGATCGTAGGCCTTCCGGGTGGAAGGCGCCAGGGCTAGCTGCATTGCTCGGTTGGCCTCGAGTCTCCAAGCCGCCACATCTCTGGGGGCATCCGAGCCGGCAGGAGATCGGCCTCCGGTGCAAGAAGACGGAAACACTCCATCTGCCGACGAGACAGGGCATCCGCAACTCCATTGCATACTCCGGGCACATGCTTAGCAAGAAATAACACATTTAACCGTAAACAACTTAACACAAACGCCCGCACTAGGCGCATGACCGGGACCGACTTAGAGGACAATGTGTTAATCACATGGACCACAGCCAAGTTGTCACACCAAAAGTGGACAACATGGTTGGCCAAAGCAGGTCCCCATAACTTAAGTGCAACTACTATAGGAAAAAACTCCAGGAAAGTTAAATTCCTGCAGAGGTCGCCGGCAAGCCACGCAGCAGGCCATTCTTCAGCGCACCAATGCCCTCGAAAATAAACACCGAAGCCAACGGACCCTGCGGCATCGGATGTGACTTGGAGCTCGGCTTCAAGCAACAGCTCCTCGCGCCAGAAAGACACCCCGTTAAAATCGGACAAGAAACGCTGCCAAACCAGCAAGTCCTGCCGCATGCCTAGAGTGATCCGCACACGGTGGTGGGGGCGGCGCAAGCCCGACATAGCGTCGCATAAACGCCGTAAAAAAGCTCTCCCCGGGGCCACAACCTTGCAGGCGAAGTTAAGATGGCCCACCAGTGTCTGAAGCTCAAGGAGCGACAGCTTGCGCTGACCAATGGCAGCCGCCAACATCTGCCTCAACCGGTTAATCTTATCACCGGGCAACCTAGAAGCCTGCTCAACAGAATCCAACTCAATGCCTAAAAAGGTTAACCTGGACGATGGGCCCTCCGTCTTCTCGTGGGCAAGCGGCACTCCCAACTCAGACGCTAAACCCAGGAAGGACTGGAGTAAGTGGGCACACTGGCCCGTCCCGCGGCGTCCTACAAACAAAAAGTCATCAAGATAATGAACCGTAGAGGCGGAACCGGACCGCACTCGCAGGGCCCATTCAAGGAAAGTGCTAAAACGCTCGAAGGCAGAGCATGAGATAGCGCATCCCATCGGTAGGGCACGGTCCATATAAAACTTCCCTTCAAAGGAGAAACCCAGGAGCTCAAAGTCTTGCGGGTGCACCGACAAAAGGCGAAATGCTGACTTAATGTCGCATTTCGCCATTTCGGCTCCCGATCCGCAGCTCCGGACAACCCTGACAGCCTGATCGAATGAGGTGTATCTCACTGTACAGAGAAAATCAGGAATGGCGTCGTTCACCGACCCGCCTTTCGGATAGGAAAGGTGGTGAATCAAGCGGAACTCCCCAGGGGCCTTCTTAGGCACTACCCCCAACGGGGATACCCTTAAATTGGGAACTGGGGGGGCATCAAAAGGGCCTAAAACTCGGCCCTCCCTGCATTCCTTCAAGATTTTATCACGGACAACCGATTCCATTCCCTTAACAGAATGCAAGTTCTTGGCCATACAGGGGCCCCTGGGACCTTGAAAGGGGATACGGAAACCATGGCAAAAACCTTCCAACAAGTAAACTCGGTCGCGAGAGCGCGGGTAAGCAACTAACAACTTCTTAAGAACCGTCACCTTGATGGGGCTGGGACCCTTTACCAGCCGCTTGGGTACTACTACTGTTCCCGGACCGCTTAGCCCCGGCACGAGGCTTCGTTTTGCTGCATGATGCCAAGGAATGGGAGCCGCCACACAAGGGGCACTCGTGCCTGTATTTGCACGGCTTCCTGTTGCAACCCCCTTGGGACGAGAAATCCCAACACACCAGCCGGGGTTGAACCGGCTGCCCCGCCGAGGCGCGGGTACCGGGTGCCGATGCATGCCTATTGACAAGGTGGCCGCTATCAGACCTATCACCAGAGTTGGGCTTGGCCGGTGACATGAGCTGAAGCCACAGCTGCTGGTGAATGTGGTCCCAGGGGATAGTGGGGTTCAGCGCCGCCCTCATCCGGAACTCCTCGTCGTACTGCAACCATGCAGCGCCGGAGAAGTCCGTGTAGGCCTTATAGATAATATCTAAGTATTGAAAAAGAGGCGAGGCCTGAGAAGGTTGCGCCCGCGCGATAACCCCAGCATAGATTAGGAAGCCGGGCAACCAATTGGCCCAGTTCCGCTCCACCTTACGACGCTTGATTTTTTCTTTGTCCTTCTCGTCTAAGTCGTCCTTCTCCTTCTTTTCTAACTCACGATAAAGGAGGCCAAAGACATCGACATACTCCCCCCGAAGAATTTTATCCCGGGTGGCAGCCGTGAGGTGGTCACCCAAGGGCATAGCGGTGTCGCCAAAGGGGCGGCAGTGGAAAGGCACCGATCCCATCAAATTCGATGGGCAGCACCATCCCCCCCACTGAGGAACCGGCCAACCCTTTGTTGACAGGCCGCCCCATTGGTGCCCCCAGGGCAAAGAACCCGAAGGGGGCTGTTGACCAGTGGCACCCGAGGGGGCTAAAGGAGTGAACGCAGACCCGGCTCCCTGGGAGGGGCCCAAAGGCAAAATCTGTCCCTGGCCAAACGAGCCAGCTGAAACTGCTGCGGTGGGCACAGGCGCAGGGCAAACAGGGGACCGCTGGTCAAGGGGGGCCGGCGGGCCAGCCGTATTTAGCGGGAACCAGGGGTTCCAACCTCCCCACGGCCACGAACCTGGATAGCTGGGGGGCCCCTGCTTACCGTCTGGCACCACACCTGAAGGCGCCCCAGCTGGGATGGCACCTCCTGCATCGTCCGGGCGGGCAGGCACCTCTGGAGGATTACCTTCATCCACATCCGAACAGTCATCGAGAGGCTCCGGTCCAGATCCGCCCGACGGCCCCGGTAGGGCAGTCATTTCCTGCAAAGACGAGAGACGAGCCAGGACCTCCTGTTCGAAGGCCCTGGCGGACGTCCTGGCTGCCTTGCGGCCTCGTGCATGGAGGGCAGACTGAGTATCCACTCCATGGTGTTTTTCCAATGCTTCCAGACTGGCCACAATGGCCTGCCTGGTTTGAGCCTCCTGCTCTGCTCCAGGGGGACCACTGGGTTTGGGCCTTTTTTGACCAGCCTTTAAGGGCTGTTTGCCCTTTGCTTTCCCTTGGCCCTTAGGCATAATGGATACCAGTCACCCACGCAAGCAAGGGACGTGGTAGCCCGCTTTGGCAATACTGGGCAGTAGCTCAAAAGGCCTGAAAAGCAGGACCCCCAAGACACCACTTAGCTGGCGAAACAACAGGGAGGGGGGGGCCCAAAGCCGCCCAGGCCAACACCCACGAGAACAACTAATTAAGAAAGAGCCTGTGCACTAAATTGCCCCAGCAGCTCCCCGCTCACGGACCCCGCCCAGGAAGCCTGTCCTCAGACCTGCGCCGGCGGGACACGGCCTATCGCCGGAGAAAGAGAGAGGTGAGGGGGGAGGGGGAAAAGGAACGACACCTGACGCGGCCGATAGCCGCGGGTGTGGCGCGCGTTCGCGCCGTTCAGCCCCTCCGAAGCGCAGAGCCGCCGACGAACGTCCCCACAGAAGCTCCAGAAGGCGGGAACCCGACGCGGCCGATCGCCGCGAGTGAAGCGCTGCGTTCGCGCCGCTCAGCCCCAAACAGCTGTGACCAACGCGGCGCCAAGCAGCCGCTCCCGGACCGTTCCCGAAGACTCTCTTCCCTGCAGTGGCCGAAAGCCGCGCGACAGCCGACGCTGACGACGCCGAGGCCCAGCCGCGCCTCCAAAGGAGGTAGGAAGAACGCTCCTCAATCCTCCGAAAACGGCCAGCGAAGTGCGTGGCCGGAGGCGTGGTCGGGCTAAATAGCCCAGCGACCACGCCCCCCAGCTTCCCCGGATGAAGTGGCCGTTTGCCTCGCTCCATCCGGGGAGGCAAACTCGGCCCCCGCCCTAAAGCCGGCTGAAGCCGGCGCGGGCGGGAAGGGGCCGGATTCCCACCACACCACCATTTTGCCTTGTCAGTGATCAATCTTCATCTCACCTATAGCTGTCAGCGCAGGGTTCATTGATTCTTCAGAATAATAGAACTCTTTCTTTTGAAATAAGTTTCTTTATTGAATATACAATGTTACTGCTGCAGAAGGTCTTTGAGAGTGATAACATACATTGAAAAGACACTAGCATTTATGGGAGCACATCAAAGACAGGGGCCTCTATATCATTCTCAAAACAAAGTTATTTTCCCTTTCTAAGGTGTTTGATTCACACGCTGGCTATCTCCCTCCCTGGGCCATTCAGCCTCCCCCTTTCGGCCGATGTCCTTGCAGCGGCTGGGAAGCGGCGGCGCCTCCCTCTGGTCTTCCCGCCGTTTATGGCCTCTGGCGCCCTGCTCCCCCCCCCCCCGTTTGGCATACCTAGCATTCTATCAAAGGGCTCTAGGGTTAGTTCTAAGCAAACAAACAATTCAGGCAATGTGGTTAGGATCAATAGGATGCAATTGAACACAAGCTGACAATAGCCCCAGATTTTCCCACAAACATCTGCCATTTTTAAACCACATTATTGATTGTATTGTATCACAATTCTGTCCATTACTACCTGCCCCCAAAGTTCCTCTTCTTTGCTTTCCATTCATAATTTCATTTAGGTTTTTTATGGGTGAGTCATGGTTTTATTTATGGTCACACACACTCACACACATGTGTGCTGGTAATTCCAGTGCACACAGACATGCACACACATGCTCACCAACTGGGGAGTAATCCACCAGGACTCAGTGCTCTGAGGTGGGCTGTCAGCTTGTGCTTTGCTAGCTCTCACAGCTTTGGTTCCAATTCTTTGCAAAGGGGAAGCTGGCAAGGAGTCAAAGCCCTCCAACCACAGACCCCCTTGGATGTTAGATCTTGCAAAGCATTAGGTGGTGGCCCAACTTGGAGCACTGAGTCCTGGCAGGTTGCTCTCCAGTTGGCAAGCATGAGTGTGTGTGCATGTGTGAAGCAGGGGACACAGAGGAAAGAAGAGACAAGTAGGCAGATGGAGTCCACATCCCGTTGTCTCAGTGTCCTCTTGCCGTGGACACCCGCCAGCAGTCTCATCAAGGCAAGGTTGATGCAAAAGTTTAGGCAAATAGAGGGGGTGGAATCTGGCCAAAAGCATATGCATAGCAGCTAGTTCCTCCTGGAGTTCTCTGATATATCCATGGCCACACAGCCAGGAGCCTCAAGGAACAATCCTCAGAGGGAAGCTTGCTCTTTGCACACCAGGGACTGGGTGCAACAATAGCCTTTTTTGACAATGTGAACATCATGGTGCATGTGGCAGGGGAATTTAAAGGACAGCTCTGCAAGGTGTATGACGGGAAGCAGAATGGCCCCTTGAGATGTAAATGCAGAACACATGGGGAAAGTCTGATCCTGGATGAAACTGCAAATTAAAGCCCTATTGCAAAATGCATGCTGCAAAGTTGAAGCATCAGATGGAAGTTCAACCAACAGCTAAAAAGAAGTAAGACTGTACTGTGGAAATGGTCTCAGCCCAGAAGGAGAGGACCATTATACAGTTCTCCAGTTATGGCCTTGATAGGGAGAGAGAGGAGATTCAAAAAGAGTAAAAAAAGAAATTGTCTCTTCCCTGCTCTCCAGTATCCCCCCTTGCCTTCTGCTCTGTATTGAGAAAATCCTCAAACTGGGAAACAGCTTCTCCAACATTTTACAAACATGACTGTGGCAATAATGTGCAAACCTGGCTGTCCACACATAGGCTATCTCTTTACAATTAAGTATAACAAGTGGGAGACCCACAAGAATCAGAGGGGAATATCTCATTTCCCCTTCTCCACTACGTCTTCTTTCCCCTTTCTGAAATCCCCTATGACCTCTCCCTTTTTCTTGCTTCCTTCTCTCCTTTCCACTTGCTAGCCAACCTACCTTTATTTGGCCCCTGTCTTCCACTTTCCCTCCCCCTGTAAACCCAGTTATTTGGTGCTGGGTAAGCCTGGTCCAGATGCATTGCAGAGGTCCAGAACGAACTTGTAGGGGGTACTTCATTTTCTCCTATATTCCCTCTCCTCTTTCCCTCCTCCTGGCAATCCCCATATTCTCATTTTTCCCTGCTTCCTTCTCTCTGCTACCCCACCAAAACAACTGTTATCTGCCCCTTGCTTCAGCTATATTTATTATTTAATTACTTTGTTTACATCACATATTTTCTCCAGAATGCAGACCCAATGCAGCCTACCTCATCTTCTTGTCTTCTATTTTATCCTCACAATCATTCTATGATGTAGGTTAGACTGAGTGTATGTGACTTTCATAGCAAAGTGGGCATTCAGACCTGGGTGTCCCAGATTCTAATCTAAAACTCTAAACACTCAACCATGCTGACTTCCGTAGGGTGGCTGCTAATGAACAGCAGTTAACATCCAGGCTTGAGAGAGTCATGCAAATCAGGTGGCATCAAATCACCCAATGGCTGCAACTGAGTGCTGACCTAGCCCTGTTGATTCCTCCCTCAAAGGACAAAATAGTCCTGGAACAGGCCCTGCCCTGCCTTTAAATTACAGACCCAAGTCTGCTGTGCTTGCCTAGTAACAGTCACTGAGGGCACCTGTTTATTAAGCCTAAACGCACTCCTTTCATATGTTTGGGTCTTTTTTCTTATAGAGTTCACGGTTATTTCTTTCCCCCAGATCTATAGAAAGATCTGTCTTGTCTGTTCATGGCTATAGTCTCTGGATGTAAGAATCCTCAAATTTGACCAGATTGAGAATTAGATATTTTGATGATGGCTAGGAAAGTAAGAGTGATTTTATGCTGCAAACAAGGTGACCAGCTAGATTCTATTGTCACAATATTCTTCTGACTCTATATATGAATGCCTAGAACTTTCATAGCCCAACCCCATGCCCAAAGTACCTCCGCAGTTGTCTTTGTTAAATAGTGGGAAATGCATGACGGTTGGAGCGTCTTCTCCTTTGAAGATGTAGCAGCATGATGGCTTCTTTCTGTCCTCTGATTTTATTCCACCTATCTTAGGAAATTTGATTCCATGTTTTTCACAGTGGTCTGCTGTTTTTTCAATGGTCTGAAAGAGAAAAGTGTTCTGTTTGTGATGGCATCGGCAAAATCAGCTAGGAAATACATATATATATTTACTGTTTTGTGGAGTGACTGGTTGGTTGAAAAGTTCAGCTAATAGTGTTGCATCACAAGAGTAGTGTTGGAAGTGGTGCAACATGCCTCCTACATGTGCTAGTTTAGTAGTGTTAGAAGCCAGGTCCCACAGGAACCTCCCATGACAGGATCTGGGATAATATAAGAATGATAACATACTGTCCTGGGTGTAGAAAGGGTCTTCTGAAATCAGTAGTTTTGTATGGAATAGAGCCACAATGCTGCAGCTATAACATCATTAAGGTGGCATCAGAAGGCATTTTGTGAGCACAGAATGGCTGCAAATTCACACTCTGTTATATGTCAGTTCCTGTCTACATATCATACAACATGGACTAGCAGTATTTCTGATCATTCTTCTTTTATTTTAAAAAATGCATCTGCAGACTGTAATTTTCAAATCATATGTGGGGGGTTTTTTTGGGGGGGGGGAGTTGTATGACTTTCCCTTTAAAAAAAAATGGATTACCTCAAAAGGATCCCCAGAGCTAAAGTCAAAAGAAAGGAACAGCTTCACATTCCTCCCAGGGTGCAAAATGAGTGGGTAAGCAATGTTTATGGCCACACCAGCATCAATCAGAGATAGTGTCTTTTCACTCGAGAAGTTATAGACTTCATCATCGCCTACATCATAAGAAGTAAAGTAGAGCTTTCTTATAAACATACTTGAATTAAGACAACCTACCAAGGGTAGATCTTTAACAAAGTATCAATACTTAGTATGCTAATACTATTATTCCAATTATTTATATCCCAACTATAACAATTTATGCCAAGAGCATGGTAAATTTAAACAGGAATAAAGAACGCCTAGATTATTGTAACTAATATTGCAATGCAGTATTGAATAGATAGATGCCTGAGGCAATAGAAGGCAATGGCAAACCACCCCGTAAAAAGTCTGCCAAGAAAACATTGTGATATGACGTCACCTCATGGGTCCATAATGACTCGGTGCTTGCACAGGGGACCTTTACCTTTCTTAATAAATTGAATAATGAAGGACATCTTTTTTAGTTGGTTAACTGACTTAACAGTGCAATCCTAAAGAGAGTTACACCAGTCTAAGCCTATTCATTTCAAAGGGCTTAGATAGAGTAACTCTCCTTAGGATTGCACGGTAAATTTAGTCCTTCTAAGCAAACTACTGGTCAACTGAACCTCTCTCCCCACCCACCCACCCACAATTCACATGCAAGTGATCATTCTACTTCTATCCTCTCATTCCTGACCAGGATAATTTGTAACATATACGACAAAGATGCCATCTAAAATAGCACCCATTGCCATGTACTTCACCTCTCCCCCAATATGTGTAGAGCATTTATCGCAAAATTGTAAGTATGTGTCCCTGCTTCTGTATCGCTGGCAGCTGCTGGCAGCGGTCAAGAAAGCTCATCATGTGATGGCATGAAGCTGACTTACGCTGAGCCAGATTGTTGCTTTAACAAGATTGTTACTGTCTACACTGACTGTCAGCAGATTTGTATTAGGTAAACATCGTTCATGTTGCCTACTGCCTGACACTTTAAAAAAAATTAACCAATTAAAGTCAACATTAAGTTGAAATTAAAATTACAGGAATAAGAGAGTGTACTGTAATTCTAAACCAGTAACAATAGTCAAATATAACTTTTTTAAAAAAAATAATGTCCTTATATCCAGAAGGAATCATTTTATGTTAGAAATTGAACAACTGGAACTCATGTTGTGATAAAATTATCATATGGTCTTTCCGAGTACTGTTTCATAGGGCAGACTGCTTTTTTGGCAATAATCAGGGCTTTTTTGTAGCAGGAACTCCTTTGCATATTAGGTCACACCCCTGATGTAGCTAATCTTCCTGGAGTTTATAGTAGGCCCTGTACTAAGAGTCCTGTAAACTCTTGGAGGATTGGCTATGTCTGGGCTGTATAGCCTAAGATGCAAAGGAGTTCCTGCTACAAAAAAAGCCCTGGCCATAATAAAATGTGACCAATTGTGATGCAACCAATTTTCTATAGTGGAAGTGTTGATAATAAAAGTGTCAATAACATATGTTGATAATAAAATGGTGATTAATTCAGAGTGATTCTTTGTTCCCCATGAAGCATCCCAAAAATCCAACAGGAGAACCTCTCTGCCTGACCCTTTAAACTGGTGAGGCCAAGGACTGGAGCTAGAACCTTATGGATGAAAAGCAGATGCTATGCAACTGAGTCACATCTTCCTCCCCATATAAGATCTCAGCATGGAGATACCATTTTCATGGTGCCTCTATGGTGCACGTAATGTGTAGCTCCAGACTAAGAGTACATAATATGGATGAAAAGCATTTCTAAAGAGTCTCTTTCAATCCAACTTTAATGTAAGCTTACAGCACTTGTACAGTAAGTTATTGGTGGTTCCCCATCTCCATTCATCCAGGTATTCAGTGGTCTTTAATAGAGCTTTGTATAACATATGGAAACGATGAAAACTACCTGCAAAAAAACAAGAGGGATAGAGAGCTAAGAAGATAAACTGAAATCTACACACACACACCTTTTTTTTTTACCCATAGGCATTTCTGCCCATTGGCATTAAAGTGAGGTTTAATTAATTCATCCTTCATAGAGACAACAGAGCTCTGAACATGTGTACTATAGTATCTTTACAGTGGACCCATTCATACTAACTAGTCACAGGATTTCTCTGGAATGTACTGGAGAGAGAATGCCAAGTTGATCATGATGGTAACCCCAAGCAGTCTTCCAGATAGACACATAATAGTGATGATAATGGCGTGTCACAGAATGGTATGGAGACATGTAGGCTTGCTCTAGACAGGACGTCCCTTTGAGGGATATCTCCCTTCCTTGCACACATTCTCTTTTCCTTCTGTCCCTTTCAGGCCCTTAACTGTCACCACTAGTTCTAGGGCTTCTCTTGCTCCATCGCTGGATTAGTTGATGGGTTTAGGGAAACCTGCTTCATTCTCAGAGAAAGGGAAAGAGAAGTTTAACCAATAGCGGAGCACCTTTTACTGTGCTCAGATTCCCTGTGCACTTAGTGGCTGCAGTGAAAATGGCATTAAAATAACTGTAAAGACATTTGACCGGACACAGTATGACATAGGCCTCAAAGACCCTCCGGCTGTCAGTGACCCTGGGGAGTGCCCTGGTGTATGGCAGAATTTTAAGCAGAGTGAAGAAGGCATGGTTTATTAAGAAATATTATAGCACATAAAATAGGGCAGAATTAATAGAGGTCAAAATGCACAAAGAAAGAATCCAGCCAGCAAACGAGAAAGTTCCCTGATCCTGGTAGGCTAGATTCATCCCTCCATGGCCTAGGGATCAGCTCCCATCAAAAGCAGTCTCACTACTATGGAGCTTCAAGAAGTGAACACTACTTCTCTGTGCAGCACCTTACATGCTTTCTGTTTGAGCTCTGCTGTCACTTGAAAGTACCTATTGTACCATAGAGTTTTCCTTCCCAAATGGCTAGAGCATCCAGGAAAACCATAGAGTTTTCCTGGAAATGTCTAGAGTGGCTGCCATGTGCCATTGCCACCGTGATGACATCACTTCTAGGTGACGTCACCACACCGACTATGTCAGGGGAGGTTCCCCCCACTGGCCCAATGTGTGCTGGGCGGTTGGGAACCTCCCGGGCAGAGGAACCCCCACCCAGACCAGGGGTTGGCAGCCCTACATCGAGAAAGCAAAAGATCTTTGCAGGAAGGGGGAAAAGTTGTTTCTTCTTCTTTTTTAAAGACTTACCAGAGTATGTTCTCATTCTGATTTGAAACCGCCTTAAGGCACCTTAAAAAATAAATGCATACAGTCACCAATGAGGGCATCCTTTCCTATATATCAGACTTTACAATATAGATAGAAACATTCATTTTAAGAGAAACAAGTAGGGTTGCCAATCCTCAGGTGGGGTCAGGGAAACCCCCGGTTTGGAGGCCCTCACCCCACTTCAGAGTATTCAGAAATGGGTGGGAGGAGGGAAATGTCTGCTGGGCACTCCATTATTCCCTATGGAGACTGATACCCATAGCATAAGGCATAATGGAGAATTGATCTGTGCATATTTGGGACTCGGGGGGGCTCTTTTTTTTGAGGCAGAGGCACCACATTTGCAGTATGGCAACCAATGCCTCTCCTCAAGACCCTCTCCAAATTTTAGAAAGATTGGACCAGGGGGTCCAATCCTATGAGCCCCAACAGAAGGTGCCCCTATCCTTCATTATTTCCAATGGAGGGAAGGCATTTAAAAGGTGTGCAGTCCCTTTAAATGTGATGGCCAGAACTCCCTTTGAAGTTCAATTATGCTTGTCACAACCTTTCTCCTAGCTTCACCCTTAAAGTCCCCAGATAGTTCTTTAATTGGACCTTGGCAACCCAAAGAAAAAAACAACCTTTATATTAGAGTCTTGAGCTTTTCTCCTTCTGATTATAGTTGGCTGAGTGCAGCACAAGACATGGACATTTTTCAGCCACCATTATCTCAACTACTAGGCTGTCCTGGACTTAACAGATATTGTTATTGGTCACCAAGCAGGGTTGCTTAATTAATTGGGGAAAGGAAGGATATATCCAGACTGCCAGTTAAAATATGCTTCACTGTCCTGTACGCTGCCCCCTCCTTCAGAGGTGAAGCAGTTGTAGGACTCCCAGCTCTGACATGAGGAATTCCTGGAGATTTGGAGGTGGTAGCTGGGAAGGGTGGAGTATGAAGGGGCAAGGAGCAAAGAAATGTGATGGTATTCTTGGATTTCTATTTGTCCTAAATTTTATGTTATACCATAAAGTTCACCCTCTGAAGCTGCCATTTCCTTCAAAATAACTGATCTCTTTAGCCTGCAGATAAGGTGCAATTTCAGGAGAACTCCAGGCACTATCTGGAAGTTGTGGCTCAGTGGTAGAGCATCTGTTTGGCATGCAGAAGGTCCCAAGTTCAATCCCTGGTATCTCCAGTTAAAAATCTTGCAGTAGGCGACTTGAAAGAACACTGCCAAAGGTCCTGGAGAGCCATTGCCAGGGTGAGTAGACAATACAGATCAAGGGTCTGATTCAGTATGAGGCAGTTTCATGTGTTCATGGCTGGCAATCAGAGGCAGGGAATTTTCTGAGGTGGCCTCCCTCCTTTTAGACTCGCCTGACATTTGCCATACAGTCTTTTAGGTGCCAAGCCAAAATATTTCTTTGTGCCCAAACTTTTAACAAAAGGGCTTTATCTTTTTAACTGATTCATAGTGGGCTTGTGGTCCGAGGTCTCCTTTAGGGTGCTCATTGTTTTGGGCTGTTTTTCTGCCAATGATTTGTATTATTTTATGGCATTGTTATTACTTGTAAGCTGCCTTTAGCAGGACTCTGGACACATACATGAGTCCATGGGGTCCTATCCTAGTGTGTAAATATCATCTGTTCTATATATACGGCCCTTAAAGACACAACCAGGAATATGACTATTCCTGATGCAAATAACATAAAGATGAGTACCATGCATTATCTTGGCCATGTTCTGCTTGCTGCCAAGAGCACTTCCCCATAAACCTGGAAAAAAGAGAAAGAAAAAAATGGCTTTGTTTATTTGTTTGTTTCCATTTTTAGCCCGCCCTTCCTGTAGATCAGGCTCAGGGCAGGTTACATCATTATTAGATCTCTAGAAGTAAACTGTATACTTGGGGGGGTTTGCTAGGTTGTTATTGCCTAGAGCTACAACAATAAAATACTTTGAACCTCATTATTAGATCTATATATCACCTGTTGACTGGGGGATCCCCTAGAATTACAGCTGAGGGTCATCCAGAATTAAAACTTATCTCCAGACTACAGAGATCAGTTCCTCTTGATAAAATGGATGTTTTGGAGAGTCTTATGGCACTGTACTCAACTGAGATCCCTGTCCTCCTTGAGCTCCATCACAAAATCTTCAGGAGTTTCCCAGCCTCGATCTGGAAACCCTCCCCTCCTCCATCCCCTGCCAGTGTCTAGGGGGCACCTGCCTACCCTAGAAAGACCACAGTGAAAGAAATCTTTTAATAGTACCTAAAAGCTGCACGTCTGAAATGGTCCCATCAATATAGAGAAAGGGGAGTTAAGTATCATAACTAAGGATGGGCTGATCTAGTTAAGAAACCCAAACTTGGCACGAACATGGCCTGCTTTGGAGCCCCCAAACCAAATGTTTGGTGAAAGCATCTTCCCAAACATCTATGGTACTTTTTTCTGGTTCAGTATGGCTATTTGGAGCATTTCAATTTAACAGCTAAGCAGTGCAGGTTTGCAGCTCACCTGTTAGGTTTAAATGACTGTGAGCCATTTCAGTTTAACAGTGGACAGGTGCACCCACTCTGCTGTTATGCTGAAATGATTGCTAGTCCATCTGGCTGTTATGTTTAAATGGCTGTAAGCCATTAAATCCATCAGTTTTGCTCCCTCTCCTTCAAAGTGAAATGGCTGGCAGCCATTTAACCCTTCCTAGGTGATTTGGGATGACCCCCACCCCCAAACTAGCAAATTCAGTTTCGGCCATTTTTGGGTCAGTTCAGGGTTCGGTTTAGGAGCAACCCTGAACCAAGCTGGAATGTTTAGGTTCGTGCCCATTTTTGATGTGCACATTTTAACTATACAGTGGAGAAGGCAGAAGGCCCCAGTGATAATATCTCCAATGCACTTGTGGTTAATGATGCAAATACTGACTCTGTTATCTTGCTAAAACATGCATAGGGTTTGCCATGCAGAGAGTGCCAGGCTGTCAACAGGCAACACGAGACAAAAGATGTACCCTGCAGATAGCAGATATTTTTCTCCTCCTTCTCTTCAACCATTTGCCCATTTTCAAATGCACTTCCAAAGTATTTGGTGTCTACATATACACCAAGGTCAGGAATTCCAACTTTGTGTGGGGTAAATTCAAACCAGGTGCCTGGGAAACAAAACTGAAGCATGGGTATTACAAGCACAAGGTGTAATGCTGATGCAAATAGAACACCAGGGTCACAAAATTAGCAGAGTGAAAATTCTGTCTAAAGAAGAATTCGAGCCATTTTGGAAGGTCCAACACAAAGGGAACATGCATTTTGCTAGCTAAAGTTTAACAAAATATTTCAAGCTACTCTTTGCTTAGAGATCAGTAGAGTAGATATGCATTTGGGTATTAAGAACATAAGAACATAAGAGAAGCCATGTTGGATCAGGCCAACGGCCCATCAAGTCCAACACTCTGTGTCACACAGTGGCAAAAAAAATTTTATATACACACATACACTGTGGCTAATAGCCACTGATGGACCTGTGCTCCATATTTTTATCTAAACCCCTCTTGAAGGTGGCTATACTTGTGGCCGCCACCACCTCCTGTGGCAGTGAATTCCACATGTTAATCACCCTTTGGGTGAAGAAGTACTTCCTTTTATCCGTTTTAACCTTTCTGCTCAGCAATTTCATCGAATGCCCACGAGTTCTTGTATTGTGAGAAAGGGAGAAAAGTACTTCTTTCTCTACTTTCTCAATCCCATGCATTATCTTGTAAACCTCTATCATGTCACCCCGCAGTCGACGTTTCTCCAAGCTAAAGAGTCCCAAGCGTTTCAACCTTTCTTCATAGGGAAAGTGCTCCAGCCCTTTAATCATTCTAGTTGCCCTTCTCTGGACTTTCTCCAATGCTATAATATCCTTTTTGAGGTGCGGCGACCAGAACTGCACACAGTACTCCAATATTAAATAATCTAAATTTTAAAAGGCACATTTGTAATAATTCATCTGAATTTAGCAGTTAACAATATTATTTGGACCTCTATGGTTGGCTAAGAGTCCAGAATATTAAAGAAGGGGAGGGAAGATACAGTTTTGACCAAGATTTTTACTAGTCAGCAGAGCTACCAACAGGAATGGTGCAGCTTAAAAGGGCTCCTCGGATGGCTGTCTTCCACCAAGGTGTGAATGTGACATTACATCCTCCCTGGCTTGGGCTGATTTTAATTTGATTCACTATTTGTTCACCAAGTCACAGTGTGGGGCCCAGGGCAAATGTTTAGCTTGCATATATGGATAGAATGGGAAGAGGGGAGATATCACAAATGTTAAACTTGCCTCCCCTCCTCCAGTGATAGGTGCTGCTGCTGAGATCTGTGAAGAGGCAGCATATATTGCATAAAATTTGGATGGGGCAAAGAGCCTAGCAAATGCTGTCCTTGATGCACCCATACACACACACACACACACACACACACACACTGTGCAGGCAATATGGAAAAATCAATAGCAATCAGAGAGAAGTAGAGATAACCTGAACTAATTAATGTGTTGCTGATAATGATCTGAGATCTCTCAGCAATTTCCATTTCATTGACATACAGCTGCCAGGGAGGCTATTTGAATTGTAGGCACAATTCTGCAGCAGCTGGGGATGAACACTTCCCCCCACCAATGCACCATGCAATTTCCCCTCTACAGCTGGTACTAGTCTTAGATAGGCCACCCACCATATCACCTTCTCCACCTTCTGTAAGCCAAAATGCTCTCAAAAGAGGTTGGGGAATTGACAGGTGGACACCTTTGGCTTAAAAAGGATATAGAATCTATGTATACAGGATTCCACTAGGGGGAAGGGACCCTCAACTGACCAAGAATCGGGAATGTATCTAAACAGCAGGAAGATCGGCCCCTTCCCAGCCAGACCGGCTTCGCCGGCTAGGGGCCGCTGTTGCCCTCCCGGAAGGAGGGAAGGCTGGCCCCCATGTTTCATTTCATCCGCGTAGGCTGTTGGGCGTGGTGTCGGGGCTATAAAGGCCCCGACCCCGCCCAACTCCACGCAGTTGTTATTCGGCTCTCGGTGTGAGAGCAGCTCGAACGACTGTGATTGCGTGGCTCAGTTCTCGGCTCGGCGCCGCATGCGAGGCCTTCAGGGGGATACGTGGGAGGCGCTGGTTTGCCCAGCTGGAACATCAAGTCGGGGGTGTTTTTTAGAAGTGGGAGTGCTTTTGTGGGGGTGTGAGTGCCAGGCCGGCATCTGTTCACCCCCCCTCCCCATGGGCGCAGGAGTGTGGGCTCACACCTGCCCCCCCCTCCCCCTTGCGGTTAATAGGGTAGTGGGGGGCCTCAGTCTTCGTGACTGCCCCCCCAACAACAAAAAAAGAGCAACGTATACAACAGCCCTGTGGCGCTGAGTGGTGAAGCTGCAGTGCTGTAGCCTTGTACTTTGCTCACAACCTGAGTCGATCCTGGGAGAAGCTGGGTTGGAGTAGCAGCTCAAGGTTTTTTCTCTTTCCCAAAGAGTGTTGGTTGCCCGAGGGTAGGGCGATAAGCGGGGTGCTAGGTTACTCAAGGGGTAGTTAATAAAGGAGGGATGGCTCCCAAGAAGGGTCAAGGTCCCTCTAAGGGAAACAGCCCACCAAGAAGAGAGGGCAGCAATCTAGGCCACCTCATGTCTCGGGTGAGGGGGCCCAGCTATGGCAGGCCATCATGGGACAACTGGCCGCTTTGGAGCAACAGAGGGGTGCTGTGGGAGCTCCCACATAGGAGGGGCGCCATAGGGCAACTGGTCGTTCGTCCAAGTTGACTGTTGAAAAGGAGGTGCTGGCTCATCTCTCTGCGTTACAGGGCATGGTCAGCGGCTCAGATATGCAGCAGGAATCGGATCAGGAAGCAGAGGTGGACACAAGAGAGGCCCCCAGTGGGGAGCCTGTGGATCTTGGCGCAGGCAGGGCAGTGGTGGAGACAACCCCAGTGGTGGCAGTTGCTGTTACCCCTTCGAGGGTAGTGGGTAAGTTCCCATTGCAACAGCAGCCTCCAACTTGGCCTTGGGGCCTCCCCCAGCAGTCGGCTATCCACAATACACCGTATATGGCAGGGTAGAAGCCTGGGCAGGTGGCCCCTTCTGGACACTACAGTCAGGTGGGACCTTCTTGGGCTTGGGGTGCACCTGGTGTCCCGCTTCAAAGCCAGAATACGGTGAGTTCTACCTCACAGCCCCCCTTGCAGTCAGTGGCTACGCCAACATTGCAAGCTGCATCTACTTCACAGTCCTCACCGGGTGTGCTGCCATGGGGCGGGCAGCAGCAGTTGCTGCAATAAGGGGCGTGGCCGGGGCACCCTTGGGGTGTGTGGCCTTATCCACCAAATCCTTATGGGTCCATACCATTTAAAGTTTTGCCATATGGTGACACCGCATTGCCCTTGGGTGATCATTTGGCAATGGCCACCCAGGAAAAAATACTGCGGGGTGAATGTGTGGATGTTTTCAGTCTCCTATTTAGAGAACTAGAAAAGAAGGACAAAGAGGAGCTAAATGACAAGGAGAAGGAGAAGCTGAAGTGTAGAAAGGTGGACAGGACTTGGGCCAATTGGCTGCCAGGTTTCCTGATTTATGCAGGGGTGGTAGCAAGGGCGCAACCTTTACGGGCTGCAGCCCTTTTTCAATATTGTGACATAGTCCACCGTGCATATACGGACTTTGTTGGGGTTGCGTGGTTGCAATATGACGAGGCCTTCAGAATGAGGGCTGCGGTCAATCCTGGTCTTCCCTGGGATCAAATTAATCAGCAGCTATGGCTGCAGTTGATGTCCCCGGCAAAGCCCAATACAGGTGATAGGGCGGATACTGGGCATTTGGTGCATAGGCAGCAGAATACAGTTGGTGCCCATAGTTCGGCGGGCCAGTCGGTTCAACCCCGGCTGCTATGCCTCCAAGGGCGTGTGTGCTAGAAAAGCCTGTAAAGAGTGTTCGGAGGGGAGGGTTCTTGGCCCCTTTGACACTCCGCCAGTGCCTACATTAAGGGTGTCTCCCTTAGGTGTCAAGATCGACTAATAATGACTTAAGACTGAGGGATCATGGCCTAAGCAATAGGCCCTGTTAAAATCATAATGGATCCACTGCTGCTAATGTTTTACCTTAGTTGCTTCCCTTCTTCCCTTTTCTTATTTTGATTTGTAACTGGTGTGAAGGAACTAGTCAGCGCCTTCTCAGGGCCTGAGGTGGGACGAAGCCTTGCATAACAATTCAAGGGCATTTGCTAGCTATAGCCTGAAAAAGTATCTAGTAGTTGTGTGTGAATGTTTCCTCCTGTAACCCCCCCCCCGTAGGAATGATTTTGAAGTGTATCTTAAAACCCATGTATCAATGTATTGGTTTCATTCTTAGCAAGCTAGAGGCTTGCGCCAGAGTACCGGTTATCAATAAATGAATTCTTAGTATCAACTTTGATTCATTCTTGAATCCGTCGACTTGACATTTTGCTAAGAATCAACTTTGAATCTTAACCACCCTGGCCACTTTGTAGCAAATGGCTGAAAAGATACCAGAAGGTGGTGAGCTTCCCGACACCGAGGAAGGGCTGTCCATTCCCTGGCATGTGCTGGACACCCGGAGAGTAGCGGCATCTCCTCCACAGTTCCAGCAACTGCTGGTCACCACGAGGCAGTGACAGCCCCGGACCTCCACCATTATGATGGATGAGGCCCCGGCCAGACGCGAAGCCATCCTAACCCGGCACATGCGAAGGATGCAGATGGTGAACCCTGAAGGGCCCAATCCGGGACCCATGGAGCCGGAGGAGATTGACACTATCATGGTGGTCCCGTTACATGAAAAGTGCCCGAAGCCAGACAAGGGAGAGCTGGGTACAGCGGCTCCCAAGGACGAGGAGGACAAAACAGCCAGGGAGTTTCGAGCCATGGTCCTCAACGAAGTGGAGAGCATAGTCAAGGGCTTGAAGACGGAGATGCAGGCCATGACCTGCTGCAGGCATGGCAGGGGAGATCACCCGGGAAATCTCTCATTCTCTAGGGCTGCCCGGGCCTAGAAGGGTGACTCAACCCCACCCCCCCAGCACCAGCGATTCCCGTGCCAGTGGCCCCGGCCATGGCCCCAGCGCCACTCATAGCACCCCGACAGGCGGTCCCCCCTCCCGCACCTCAAGATGGAGGAAGGGGAAGGGAGCTCGATGCTACCTTTGATGGGGACCCTGACAAATTTATTTATTTATTATTTATTTATTACATTCAATTTATATCCCACCCTCTCCGCAAGCGGACTCAGGGCGGCTCACAACATCATACAATACCATCAGTCCAATAAAACATATAAAACCATAATTTACTTATTTCAGTTTTAAAACCATTCTATGGCGCTGCTTCAGTACAATATAAGCGATATTGAATTCTTGACGAAGTGGAATACTTCACAATCCAGGCGAACAGCTACATGCACTATTGGGGGAACACCTTCCTGGATGAATTCAGCTGAGTGGATTACCTGGGGTCGAAACTGAAAGGGGCAGCTAAAAGATGGTACGTGAGTCTGTATGAAGCCATGAGCCCGGAACTGGACTATGTAGCAATGTTCCTACAGGCTCTGTTGGCCCAGTACGAAGACCCCTTCCAGGAGACCCGGGCTTTGGTGGCCCTGCGCAACATGCAACAGGGGCAGAAGTCAATCTGGGAGTATGCTGCCGACTTTCGAGCCAATGCAGTGAAGGTGTGAGGGTGGAGTGAGCTAATGAAGATCGAGCACTTCACCTAGGGGCTGAATGCGGGCATATTGGATCGGGCCCTCACCCAAGCCTGACCTACCATGCTGGTAGGTTGGATCCAGTTAGCGGGTGGGGTTGAGACCAATATGAAGCGCATTGCCATGCAACGCCAGCAACAGAGCGGAAAAGGGGGACGAGACCCGAAAGCAACCCCGAAAGCAGAGGCAAAGAAACCGACCGGGGGTTCCAGTGGGGGCAAGCCTGCCGGGCCCCGCAAGTGCTTTCGGTGTGGAGACCCAGGGCACTTAGCAAGCAGCTGCCTGAACCAGCCATGAGCACCACCAAGTGCCCCGAAGCAGAGCACCCCCGTGCCGAAGTAGGTCCCCGGCCACCCTAAGGATGTGGCAAAAGGCAACATGACGGCCGTTGAGGAGGCGGAGGAGTTACAAGCTGGGCGAGCTGGTCTGGATGGAGGAGCCGTCGGGAAACGAAAACGACCTGCTCTGAAGGGTGCCCACCAGCAGGTCGCAGAGAAGCCGGCACCAGTGAGAGTGATTGGATCACTATACTTTGTACCAATGAGACTGTTGAACCCCAAACTCAAGAGATTCATGCAAGTGAGATTCATGCAAGGCTCCCCTCCCCCTGCCCCCCAAAAATTCATCATTCAGTATGAATTGGTATTGGCAAACTACCACTTTTCTGATGAGGATGCATATAAACTGTGATACAGTGCATATATACCACAGCGGCAGTCTCTCGTACTACCACATTGGTGCAACGAAGCAAGTGCCATAGCAATTCAGAAAAGAATACTCATTCTCTCATGCTTGCAGTTATACATTGGCATCTGTGCTTTTATGGGATCTAACCAGTTTCTGGACACACTCAAATCTCTTCTATACTGCAGCCCCTGGTCACTGTAAATTTTGTTCCACGATGCCTCAAATAACTCTTTGAGGTGATCAAAGTGTCACTGTCTTCACTTTTTGATCAATGGAAAAAAGTGGTTGGATCTGGGCCCGTATTTTCTTGTCATTGTATGCGGATGTGATTCTGCTTTGAGACTAGTGAGTCCAGAAATCCACAATTACATTTCTTTTCATTGTTTAGTCATGAATTTGAGCAGGACATTGAGCATGGAAATGTAAATGACATGGATGGCTGTTAAAAAGTAAGTACAGTACCTGTTTTCTTTTATTTAATGTCAGAAAAAATCTGTAAACAATTGTCATAAAGTTCCTGTTTTTTTTTTCTTTCCCATAAATGCAAAGAGGATACTCCAGTTTCATAAGTTCCCAATACCACTATGTCAAATTCTCCAGTTCATCCACACTGTGATGTTTTGGGATGTATGTTGCATTGGAAAGATTCAGTTGGATCACTGGAAGCACAAAAACAAAAGTGACTCATTCTGTAACCACCAAGAGAAAAAGGCCTTGGTCACTGTTCTTCCCTATGATAGAGAAAGAGGGCCAGTGAGTGACTGCAGTCTGTTTTCCAGGTGAGAGATGGAAACATGTAAAGAAAGCTAACATTTAATTAATGTGTAAAATATTGAATGTTTATTAGATTTAAAGAGAGAGAGAGAGATTGTCCAAGAATAAAGGAAAATAACACATTTCAGATTTGATTTTGGCTATTCCAGAGACTTAAAAAAATCTATATAGTACAAATGGGAATACATAAAGTTTAACATCTTTCGATATGGGAAATTATAAAGTAGATCAAAAGCTGAGAAAAGATGAGCTGAGGTTTTACCATTTTAAAGTACTTCTCACTACTGCCAAATGTATGCAGGTACTTCCTTCGAACTTGCAAGTTCAGCAGTCAAATCTCATAGAAGTTATGGGTGTAATCTACTAGGATGCCCATTAAGTTGAACCCAGGTCATTCTTTCACTGCGTCCTGCTCAATTCCCCAGTGGTACAAACTGAATTAGTTCTTTTGATAAAGAGTTTCTGGACTATTTGACAAAAAGTTCACAGTACAATTTTATCCAGAGTACATGTGGGAAAACAACAACAAGAAGGATTATTTTCCTACCTACTGTATCAAAAGGAGAGAGGAAAATTAGGGATTGGTGAAGTTTTCTTTTCTTTTAGCCTAGTAGAACACCTGAATGTGTTTCCAAAATATTGTTGAGTCAGAAATCAAACAAAAAGGAAATGTTACAAATGCTTTTACTAAATATAAAAAAGTGCTAAATACCGCATTTCTTATGTTACCACATTTCAAGGAAATTAGCAGGTACATGATTAAGTAAATATTGGCTTAAAGGGAGGAAAAGGAGATAGATTAAGTATCTCATCTGTCATCACAGAAGCTAACGGACAGGAATGCTTACTTTAAGGAAACAGAATATGTAGATTTAAGAGGAACAATTATGAGAAAGAGATATCAAAGTAAGCTGACCAGAGTTCAGAATTATCTTAATAGCAGCTACGCCAGTTGATACAACTTCATTATTAAATGTGCTATTACAATGAATCAAATTACTAACTTGCTATTTTCTCTGGATTTTCTCATAAGGGCAAAACTGCTTCCATAATTTAATCATTTAGCTCATCTGTGTTGCATTTGTAATTGGTCCAAATCAGTTTTGTGGTATGATGAACATCCATCCTGATTTTTTAAAATGATCTTTGATGCAAATTCCAGGTTGACATTTAATGAATAATAGTGATAATGCAGAAAACTAATTACCCTGTAGATGTCACTGTTGTCCTTGAGCCAAGTCTTCTTGAGACCCAGAGGTTATTTTGAAAGTCTAAGCTCATCCATTTCCCTATAGAATTCTGTGAAAAAGTCACTTTGTGCTTACATGATGCTTTCAAAACTCTTCTTTTGTATGCTCACTTGATAAATATGTATTTCTCTGACCCAAGCATGCTTTGAAATGTTCAGCCTTCATTTTGAGTCATTGAAAGAAAGAAAAAATACTTTATTACTTTTGATTCCTAGCAATGTTTGCTGTAGCACCACTGCATCTAAAAATGGTAGCTATTAAAGTACACTGCACAATTGTAGATCTTTCCAAATAGGTAAAATCCTGCTGATCTGCTGCTTGAAGTGGATTAGGAAGAATCTAGTGCCCAACTCGCTGGACTGGCAAAATTTCAGCATTTTTGAAGGGACTCAAGGCCAAATTAATATTATGGTAGTCATGGGTTTCGCTGCCAACACTATTTTCAAAAAGAGTTTGGGCATTTAAAAATACCACAAAAGCCTTATCCTGAACAAACCTGTGGCAAAGAGGGGCAGGTGGTGTCCCCACCACCACCCCTGTGCCTTTCAAGTACTGAAACAGCTGTGGGAGTGCTGTTTCTGCACTTCAAGAGGTGTGAGAGGGAAGCAAAAATACCTGGTCCCACTGGCTCTTGTGGCATTTTTAAAATGTCCACACTTTCCTCAAAAAAACAGGTTGGACCCATGGCCACAGTAATGTCTATTTTGCCTAGCTATTAGGAGAGAATCACTTACCAGGGCTAGTTTGTGCATTTGGGTTTCATATCCACCTGGGGGAAGAAATACAAGCTGAAGGTTGTTTCTGCATGCATAGTGCCCTTGGCTAGACTGAGGCTGAGATAATGAACTTCTCAAGTGGCTTCAAAACATTCCAGTTAAGTATCTGATTAAGGTCAGAGCCAGCATGCCTGGGATATGCCAAGCCTGTCTAGTTCACCTTCCCTGTGCAACGGCTAAAAGCAATAAATTGCAGAAAATCTTGTCTTAATATCAGAAGAATTCCTCTATCACTTTCCAGTCATGAGATTATCCATTTCATTTTTTAAAAGCCTCAAATGTTTCTGAATATGTTATTTTTTTCTCTTGGACATATGAATAATTAGACCTTGCTGACACCATCTCCTGCTATTAGAGGAAATTCTTCAAAGTGCATAGGGAACATTTATAGTTTTGGTCTTAGCAAAGTTTATAGCCAGGGGAAAACCACTGAGGAAGAACTCCAGAGCAATGATTCCTGGGAAAGGACACAGCTGGTTCTGTCTACAGTAATGGGGAAAAGGTATAAAAATCATTTGCAGCTCTTCTTATTTCTACAATCTTGATTTCTTCCTTCTTTACTGGAATTTTTCCTCTCATTGGGAGGCTTTGAAAAAGGTGCTGCAAAGCCCAGCAGGACATGCAAATAACATTTTGATAGTATACATGGGAAAGCATGTAGCAACAGATGGTTTGTCTGATCTAAACTACAGTGTATGTAGTCAATGAAATGTAGTGGAATTGAGGACCAGATGACACTGTGCTCCATTGTGTATATTTTACATATAACATGGCATAAAAGTGTCCCTTTTACAATTCATGAATTGATTGGTCGAAGATAGGGCCTACAACAATTTCCAGTGTTTACAGTGGCATTTCCCCCCAGCCTCTTTGATCATGGAACTTCCTTATAACTGTGATTGCCCAATGCATGCTGTACACTGAACCACACAGGCAATGATTGGAGGTATGCTATTGTTTAAAAAATAACACAAAAGAAAAACCAACTGACCACCCCCCCCACACACACACACACACCCTTATTGTACAAACCAGCCTTTAAAGCAATGGTTAAATTGGAAGCGATTTGTTTAAGCACGTTGTGAACCCATAGTACGCTTGATCTCTTCCTCAATCTTCTGCTTAACGTTGATGACATTTGTCTTGGCTGCAATTATGAGCTTTTCAATTTCTTCACGGCTATAGTTCCTCTTGAAGGTGGAAAATTGGTCACTGTATTCTTTAATTTTTCCTGAAAATGAGGATGTAAAATAATCCAGGGTTATTGTGGATCTCACACGTTTAGTCTCCTTAATGCATATTTACTTGGAAATTAATCTGAGATGCATTTCATAATGGTGCAAAAGGGTGCCTACATTCTGGACGTGGCAGCAAATGCGGTGGCGATGAGCAGGGAGACTGCAGCACGCCTACCCAAATCCTGCTCACTGTGATCCCAGCCCCTCTGTAATATTGGTACAGAATCAATCAGGGGATGACAATATCCTGTGAGACCCCCTTAGCCTGGCAACCCTTTATTCTGCTCCCCAAAGCTGTAGCACAGTGCTCAAGGCACCTTGATTCAGCTGTCAAAAGAGCAGTAAGCACATTATTGCCAGAATGCCAGAAAGAAAAGAAAAACTTAGCTCTGCCAATTTGAAGGTGCAATATATTAGTACTATTGCTTTAAAGAAAAAAGCCCCACAGCACAGAGTGGTAAACTGCAGTACTGCAGTCCAAGCTCTGCTCACAACCCGAGTTTGATTCTGGTGGAATCTGGGCTGAGGTACCTGGCTCAAGGTTGACTCAACCCTTCCATCCTTCTGAGGTTGGTATAATAAGTACCCAGCTTGCTGGAGGTAAAGTGTAGATGACTGAGGAAGGTGATGGCAAACTATCCCATGACAAAAAGTCTACTAAGAAAATGTCATGATGTGATGTCACTCCATGGATCAGTAATGACTCGGTGCTTGCACAGGGGACTACCTTTACCTTTATTATTTTAAGGATAAATCCCAGAAAGGAGAAGCTGACGTCTTATGACCGTAACTGGAGGAGGAGTTAGTGTTACTGAGGTCTTGTTGTGGTCTGTTCTCTTAGTTGACTGTTCTGTGCCAATAAGCACAGTGCTTGTAACCACTACTTGCCTCCACTACTGATCTTTCCCCCTCCCTAAAGACATAACCAAAAGTGGAGCTTAGGACTATTCTCTATCCTTTCACATGGAGGCTCATCCCACAATCATAACTTTCACGTGCACGTTTGGTCTGCAATCACCCCACCAAATCCAGTCAATTCAAAATGCTCTGTATCAACCCTCTTCACAAGTTACCTGGGCAGTTCACTTCATTGAACAGTGGGAAATGCATGACCGTTACGCCATTATCTCCTCTGAAGATGTAGCAGTCTCTTGGATTCTCTGTGTCATTCAGTTCTTTTTCATCAATTCTGGGAAATGGGATTCTTAGTTTTTCACAGTAGTTAATGGTTTTTTTGAGGGTCTGAACAAACAAAAAAAAGGAGGAAGGCAGTCTCAGTTTCATGAGGAAACTGCCAAATCCACATATCAGTGAATTAAGATGCTTCTTATGCTGCATTTAGGAACTCTTCCTATAACGCTGAACTAGCAGGTGATATAGGAGGACTCCATCCCCCTACTGCTTAAGGAATGCCAGAAGATCAAGGTTAAATAGGAGGCCATCACACCTACCATCAGTCCTGTGTACTTAATCAGAATGTAGATCTGTGCTGAAAGCTCCTCCTCTGGGATCAGACATTTTTGATATATGCAGATTAGTGCAGAAAGGAGCATATGGGGCACCTACTGCTAATACCAAGTCAGAAAGGGACCTTATAAAACAACAGTGCATTACTTCATGTCCCTCTCCCCCAAAACTCAGGGGCACCTAATGAAGTTGATGAGCAACAGGGTCAGGATGAACAAAAGGAAACTCTTCTTTATTCAGTAACTAAATGATGGAATTCACTGCCAGCGGGTGAAGTGATGGCCAAGAACACAGAGAGCTTTAAATGGGATTAGAGAATTCATAGTCCATCAGTGGCTACTAGCCATGGTGACTAAAAGGAACCTCCATATTCAAAGGTTTAGTAAGTCTCTGAATAATGACTCTTGGAACAATGAAATCTTAAGCAGAATAATACCCTTCTATTTCCACTGAAGTCAACGGGCTTAGAAGGGTAGATATCTGCTTATTATCATACTGTATGGTGGGATTCAACCACTGGTGAGAAAGGGATGAATTTGACCACCCTAAAAGTCTATACTAGGGATTGTGGAACCTCCCATGGACAAAAAGCCATATGGGAAAATGAGGAGAATTAGATGAGATTAAGAGAAAAGCAGGTTTTATTCAACTCAACAGCCTCTGCTGATGCTGCTACGACATTGTGCCGCCAGATTGGTGTAGTGGTTAAGAGCATGGACTCGTATCTGGGAGAGCCAGGTTTGATTCCCCACTCCTCCACTTGCAGCTGCTGGAATGGCCTTGGGTTAGCCATAGCTCTCATAGGAGTTGTCCTTGAAAGGGCAGCTTCTGTGAAAGCTCTCTCAGTCCCACCCACCTCACAGGTTGTCTGTTGTGGGGGAAGAAGATAAAGGAGAATGTAAGCCGCTCTAAGTCTCTGATTCAGAGAGAAGGGCGGGGTATAAATGGGCAATTCTTCTTCTTCTTCAGCCCCCATCCCCAAAGAAGCCTATATCCCATATAGGGTTATAATGCTAGAACTATGGTTGTTCTCTCTTCATTTCCTCATTGTCTCTCTTCTCAGTGTTTTATTATTGCAGACTCCTTAGGAACAGGGGCCAGCCTATTTTGGCTTATACAACTCTGTATAGTACCATTTATACAGATGGTATACAGTATATGCAGTACTGAAAAGAGACAATGAGGAAATGAAGAGAGAATAACCACAATTCTTTGGGGGTTTTGATGCTATCACTGTGATCCTTTTTGTTCCATTCTTTTTAATGGTGTTTTTAATTTGTTCAATTCAACCTTATTTCTATGTTGACAAATATATACATCATTCAGTACAAACAGTTTAAACAGAAATGAGCATGAAAGCAGGTACATTTTACAGGAGTAATTCAGCATGTAGCATGAAACTGGTATACAAATATGCACTGCTTTGGTCTATGCATAGGAGAAGCAAAATCCAAACAAACCTTGGAGAGTTGAACCAACAGGGCTAAGGTGCTTAATAGCATCCCTTACATCTACTCTTTCATCAGCTTGGCTTACCTCAAAAGGATCCCCAGAGCTGAAATCAAAAGAGAGGAAGAGCTTGACATTTCTCTCAGGGTGCAACATAAGTGGGTAAGCAGTGTTTATGGCCAAACCAGCATCAATCAGATTGAGGACCGGTTCCTCCGCCAAGGCAGGAGAATTAACAGAAGCTAACAATATTAAAGGAAACAGAGATTTAGTATAAAATCACATGAGTCTATTGTGTTTAAATATTGTCCCCTGTATTCTAAGAGGCACCCTAAGGAGGTAACATTTTTAGAAAGTACTATAAGGCCATGCTGTTTGGGAGGGACATTTAATGAGCTTTTATAATTGAAGGAATTTTCTGTGAAATGTCATTAAAATTATTTGGGAGGAGCTATGGAACAGTCATAGAGCATCAGCTTGGCATGCAGAAGGTTCCTGGTTCAATCCGTAGCGTTGCCAGTTAAAGGAACTAGCATAGTGGTGGCCAAACTGCGGCTCGGGAGCTACGTATGGCTCTTTCACATGTATTGTGTGGCTCTTGAAGCCCCCACCAGTCAATTGTCTGGCTGGGAGAATGCATTTGTCTCTTTAATTCACTTAGCCAAGCCATCTGGTGACTTGGAGAATGCATTTAACATTGCTTTCTTTCCACTTCTCCCTCCCCCATCTATTTTCCTTCCTTCCTTCCTTCCTTCCTTCCTTCCTTCCTTCCTTCCTTCCTTCCTTCCTTCCTTCCTTCCTTCCTTCCTTCCTTCCTTCCTTCCTTCCTTCCTTCCTTCCTTCCTTCCTTCCTTCCTTCCCTCCGCCTGCTCTCAAACATTTGATTTTCATTTCTTGCAGCTCTCAAACATTTATTCTATGTGGCTCTTATGTTCTCAAGTTTGGCCACCTCTTAACTAGCAGTAGACCATGTGAAAGATTTCTGTCTGAGAGAGCTGCTGCCAGTCCAAGTAGACAATACTGGCCTTGATGGATAAAGGATCTGATTCAGTATAAGACAGCGTCATGATTTATTCAATGATTGTGGGTTTAATGGGACAAATTGTAAGCTGCCTCAAGCCACAAAGGGAAAAGCAGGATATCATTGTTTTTTAATAAATATGACACCAAGAAATAAAATCCCGATGGCCTATGGAACATCCACCTTCAGCCCAGGAGTACAACAGTATCAACATAGATGCAATGTATGCTCACAGCATTTATACAAGAAGTTGTTGACGGTCCCCCATGTCCACGACAAAAGGCAGGAATAAGTCTTTCTCACCACGTTGACAAATCGTAGGACCTTAAGGCCAACGTTGGCTGCTAAGAATGAGAAAGGAGAATTCCACAAATCAGGGTCTGAAATCTACAGCTCCAAACTAGGTTTCAACTTTTTAAAGACAATATTCTGCATTTCCAGTATTAGAAACTTAAAAAAAAAGAGTTTTGAGCAGGCCTCGGATTCAGTGAGAGCTCAGAGGAGCACAGCTTCTGAACCTTTCTGAGAGTTCCACTTCCTCCCTCTGAGAGTTCCACCTCCTTGTCCATTGACTAGTAGGTGCGGCTGCATAACAATACCTGGATGAGCTCCACCTAGGGTTGCCAAGTCCAATTCAAGAAATATCTGGGGACTTTGTGGGTGGAGCCAGGAGACATCGGGGTGGAGCCAGGAACAAGGGTGTGACAAGCATAATTGAACTCCAAGGGAGTTCTGGCCATCACATTTAAAGGAACCGCACATCTTTTTAAATGTCTTCCTTCCATAGGAAATAATGAAGGATAGGGGCACCTTCTTTGGGGGCTCATAGAATGGGACCCCCTGGTCCAATAGTTTTGAAACTTGGGAGATACTTTGGGGAGAGTCAATATATATGATACTGAAAATTTGGTGCCTCTACCTCAAAAAACAGCTCCCCCAGAGCCCCCAAAACCTCCAGATCAATTCCCCATTATACCCTATGAGAATCAATCTCCACATAGGGAATAATGCTCAGCAGACGTGAGAGGATGCAAGGACTACAAGTCCCAGCATGCACCTCATGAAGGGAGGTCAGACTGGAGCGAATAGCAGGCCGGCGGTGGGCGGGTCTTTGTGAGCCGGAGGAAGGGAGAAGCCTGAAGCCTGAAGCCAAGCAGGAAAAGAGACACGACGCCGTTCCACCCCCCAACCCCCACTATCAGATTTTTAGGGAGCGGGGAATTAGGTTGCTAATCCAGGGGTCCCCTGGCAGGGCGGGGGGGTTGGGAAGCCTAGCTCCACCACCTATTTTTTTACAAAATGACCCCTGGTTTTGAGAATATTTTTTTTTCATGCAGATGGTCTTGTTGGTCTGGGAGAGCTAGATTTGAATCCAGGAGCGCCTGAAGGATCAACAAGATTTCCAGGGTATAAGCTTTTGAGAGTCAAAACTCCCTTCATCAGAAATGCGCCTGACTGTCTTCTGTTTATCTATGCTTTTTAATGCCACCTATCCTCCAAGCAGCTCAGGGTACTATACTTGGTTCTTCCCCCATTTTATCTCCACTGCAACCTTGTGAAATTGTGACAAGATCACGGTTACCTCATGAGCTTCATAACAGAATGAGGATCTGCATTCAAATTCAGCTTCTTGTTTAATTTACAGCAATAAAATATGGCCTGTCTTGCTGATCTGATCTTAAATTTCCACAAGTCAACAGAAGGATACTTGTTTTCAGTTGAGGAAATTCTGGTTTTTTTTTTGGGGGGGGGGGAGTCCCTGGGGGCTGTTATTAGTTTGCCTTAGATTGCTTTTGCTTGTACCATGGAGCTGTATCTTGAAAAGCTGACATCACTAGGGTTGCCATTCTCCAGGTTGGGCCTGGAGATCTACTACTTTTACAACTGATCTCGAGCTGGCAGAGAGCAGCTCCCCTGAAGAAAATGTGCTGCTTGAAGGGCACGTGATGTAATTAGTAGACTGATCAAAGCCACCAAGTAATACACCGTCTTTCAGTTTGCAAAAATATATTACAAAAATATATGTACAACACATAATAAACAATACAATAATGATAAGAGGCCGGCGGTGCTAGGGCCTTTTAAAGGAACAGAAACCCCATTAAGCTTCTCATTTCAGTGTGAACATCGGGAAAGAGCCCAATTTTCACACTGAAATGAGAAGCTTAATGCTGTGATTAGAGAATGTAGAAGGGGGTTCCTGAATAATTGAGCCATTAAACTGAAGAAGGAATTGAAACGTCATCAAAATCTAGAGAGACGCCTTTTTAAGAAAGCAGCTGCGTTGAAGCTACATTCCTTAGGAGCACCTACCTTATGAATTTCAATTGGACTATTTCCAAGTTTGGATTTATATCTATTCATTTGGGGACAGGGTTTTTGGCCCCCTTGGGGTTTCTGTTACTTTAAAAGGCCCTAGCACCGCCGGCCTCTATCATTATTGTATTGTTTACTATGTGTTGTACACAATCCTTGAAATATATTTTTGTAAACTGAAAAACAGTGTATTACTTGGTGGCTTTGATCAGTCCCCTGGAGAAAATGGCTGCTTTGAAGGGCGGACTCTATGATATTGTGAACATGCTGAGGCCCCTCTCTAAACTCTGCCATCTCCTGGGTCCACCCCCAACGTCTCCAGGCGTTTTCCAACTCAGACCTACAACTCTGCTTTGGAGTTCAATTGTACTTGTCACAACCTTACTCTTGGCTCCACCTCCAAAGTCTCCTGGCACCACCTCTAAAGTCCCAAGATATTTTCTAAGTCAGAACTGGCAGCCCATCTTTTTGAGGACATAGAAGGTCTGTGAGGAATGCCTATGATTACTCTTTTCCAGGGCCGGTTGCTTTGAATATAAAACTACCCTGATTTTTTTTTATTTCATTTTTTCTTCCATCCTTGAAGTCCCTGACTGTTTTTGTGTTCTGCATCCATTCTGAGAGAAATCCTGAGAAGGCAGGATATTGGCCTGCAGAGAACCCTAAGCCAAGGGATCAAACCCAAAACAACAACACCAGCAGCCATGTTGTTATAGCCAACTCATTTTACGACTGCCATTCTACATACACTTACATTGCATAATCCCATTGAAGGTATTACAGCAGTGCCCTATAGTAATCTAACCTTCTGTTGGCTTTTCTGTTGGTTTTTCTGAGGGAGGTTTTCCCCTTGGAGTCAGCTGATCACCTTCTTTGCTTCCAGAAGAGACTGCTTGACTGCCATCTGTATTGGGAAACAAACAATGTGACCTCACTTCATGGGGCAGGTTTCCTATTTCAACAAGCAGCATTGTAGGATAGCTCATTTGTACCAACACCTCCCTCGATGAAGACACAAGAAAAAATGTGCAAGTTAAACTAAGTTTTGTTAATTAAATGAGTGATCTACATCAAACTATTCCCTTCACTTTCAAAGAATGGGCTAAAAAAAAAGCTAGCCTACTGACTATCAGCATTAGGGTTGCCAATTCCCAGGTGGAGCAGGTGATCCCCCGGTTTAGAGACCCTTCCCCCGCTTTAGGGTAATCAGAAAGCAGAGGATGGTGGGGGAGGGAAATGTCTGCTGGGCATTATTCCCTATGGAGACCCATAGGGTATACTGGAGAATTGAAGGACTTTGATGGGCTTTTTAAAGGTAGAGGCATCAATTTTTTAGCAGAGCATCCAATGCATCTCCTTAAAATACCCTCCAAGTTTCAAAAGGATTGGCTCAGGGGATCCAATTCTATGAGCCCCCCAAAAAGTTGCCCCTATCCTTCATTATTTCCAGTGGAGGGAAGGTATTTAAAAGGTGTGTGGTCCCTATAAATATGATGGCCAGAACTCCCTTTGGAGTTCAATTATGCTTGCCACAACTTTGCTCCTGGCTCCACCCCCAATGTCTCCTGGTTCCATCCCAATGTCTCCTGGCTCCACCACAATATCTCCAGCTCCATCCCCAAAGTCCCCAGGTATTTCTTAAATTGGACCTGGCAACTCTAATCAGCATTCTGGGCAACACCACGCTGGCTCCTAAAGTGACCATCACTGCAACCTATTTTTTTGTCCTAACTTGAACATTAAATGTGCCAAGGGATACTTATCCACTTCTCTTAATGGCCATTCCTGCAACTAAGGACTTGGTCAGTACTGCTAAGCATCAAAACTATTCCTTCCCTAACAGACACCACTGCTCCAGCAGATGGTGAACTCACAAATTAAATTTTTAGCATAGCATCCAATGTTATCGCAAATTAAATTAAACTATTTTAGGAACGTCTTTTCATCTTTAGATGTTTTAAGGTACTTGTAAATTAGTCGACCTGTTACAAAAATTCATGTTATTTCTGCCTTCCCTAGTTGTGGCCTCCACAGTCAGAGGACCAGGCCTAATTATGCCTCATGTGAAAAAAGATTCCCAATTCTTGCTTGGATCCTAATGGTGACTATTAATCCTATGCAGATCTAAAAATGGATTATTAGGTTAGATGAACAGCACATAGCAATTCCATGTATAAGGAAGGCAGAAGCTTGCTTTTTAGTAGCTCAACTGAATCTTTCCACTGGCTAGCATCCTTCTTGCTTGCCGATAGTACTTCATGACACACTTGAGGGATGGCAGGCACAATGGTATCCGGAGTTCCATCAGAGTCATGAATCAACTTGTAGCCAAAATGAAGCAGAGATGGCAAGAGATTACCTCTGAAAATTGCAACTATGTTCCCCAGAGCTATATCCCAGGATTAAAACTGTCCTATTAAAAGAAGAAATATCAGACTATTTTGAAGGGTCGAAAGGAAGTTCTATAATTTATTACTTTAACCAAGCATAGCATTTTAATGGGCCTTCATTGTGTGTCAGCCAGCCAGCAGACATCTGCAATGCAATAGGATTATTCCTAGTTTACAGATGGGGGAGCTAAAAGAGAATGTGACTTGCCCAAAGAGGTGGGAACCCAGGGCAACCAAACCCAAACTCACTTAACAGGTAGAAAGGCAATGTGAAGCAATATTAATTTCAGTAACTTACTTTTAATTGCTTCGTTGTCCTCTGTTTTACCTTAAAGAACAAAACATAAGAAACTGAGAAGAGGGACTAGAATACAGGATACCCAAATCCAGTTATCTATCCACCTAATAAATGAAAAGTCAATATGGACATATTAATTTCAGTAACTTACCTTTCATTACTCCCATAGGTTTGTCTACTACTTTATCTTAAAGAGGGGAAAAAAGAAACCAATAAGAGAGATTGGAATACAAGACTCCCAAATTTACGTCCACCCAAAGAAATTAAAAGCCAATATGAGAATGCTGATTTTAGTAACTTGCCTTTAATTACTTCCTTTGGTTTTTTCAGTACTTTATCTTAAATAAAAAAATAAGAGACTGAGAAGAGGAATTAGAATACAGGACCCCCAAATCCTAACCCACATCCCCCAAATCCACCAAAGAAAATGGAAAAGTCAATAATATCATGCCAGATCGAGCAATTTACCTCTAATTGTTTCCATAGGTTTGTTCATAACCATGTCCACTGCTTTGTTATCTTAAAGGTTAAAAAAGAAGAAAATGAGAAAAGAGAAGAGAAGAGAAACCAAATCCAGATATAATTAGCTATCAACCAAAAATATTGAAGCACAATATGAAGGCAATATTAATTTCAGCAACTTACCTTTAATTGTTTCCATAGGCTTGTTCACAATTGTGTCTACTACTTTGTTATCTTAAAGTTTAAAAAATGAGAAAAAAACAAGAAAAAATAAGACATTCAGATCCAAATATAATTCTCTATCAACCAACAATATCGAAGCCCAGGAGAAAGGCAATATTAATTCCAGCAATTTACCTTTAATTACTTCCATAGGTTTCTCCACAACCTTGTCTACCACTTTATCTTAAAGGAAAAAAAAAAATAAGAAGTTCAGAATAGGGGCTTGGCTTGGGAACACCCAGATCCAAGTTCAGATTTTTCACTGATCTTCTTCTGGTCTGAGGCCAGTTCTATGTTATTTTTATATTCCTGGACTAGTTTTAAGGCTTGCTCGGGTTTTTTAATTGATTAGTTAAGGCATTCATTGTAAGCCACCTGAAGGAGGAGTCAGGAGAGGCAGCATAAAAAAATCCCCTAAATAAATAATGCCCCACGCAGGGAAAGTGATAGACTATGATTGTTATGCCAATGTTGATTAAGGGCACGATATAAGTCTAATGAATGAAAATAAATAAATAAATTACCTTTAATGACTTTCAAGGGCTTGCCCAGAATCATTTCCACTACTTTGATTTCATAAAGGAACAAAAAATAAGAAAAGTGAGATACATAAGATCTTGAAGACAATATTCACATTTCATTTTTAAGGACTGGTTTATCAGTAAAAGGAAATGAAGATAATCATTTGGTACCACAACAGGCTATTCTGAAGTCACACCACTCTGCTTGCTCTTTGAGAAGAGCTGCTTCTTGAAAAAAAAATATACGGACGGTATGCTACTTGCCTCCAAAATCTGACTCCAAAGCTTTGCCCAGCCCAATACAGTCATTCTTTCTTTTTGTTGCATCTGAAGAAGACCAGGTCTTACGCATCTTTCGGACCATTTCATAGCTTTTGGTGGTCTTGGGGGCTTTGTAAAAGATGAATTGTTACAATGGATTAAGGCAGAATACAAAACTAGGTCTTGCAGGTAGCAAAGGCAGAAAAGTTAAAAGAAATGAAAGAGGATGAATTTTCAGGTTTTGTCTGCACATAGACACACAGAATACTGGGGGGGGGGGGTTTCTCTGTGTATGGAAGTTTTAGAATTATACTGACATGCACACAAACCCTGCAAAATGAAGACATGAGACAATCAAACTTGGGTTAAACTAGCTGATAAACTGCTTCATAAGAACATAAGAGAAGCCATGTTGGATCAGGCCAACGGCCCATCAAGTCCAACACTCTGGGCGTTTTCGCACTCACATTCAGCTGGCGCTTCCTCAGATATATTCTTACTTTATGAGCTGGATGCAACTGGGCAGCCTGCAGCTATTCATATATGATCAGCTCTTACTCTGGCTCCAAGCTTAGCCTGTGATATCTGCCAGGCAGCCTTTAAAAAAAAAATCCCTGCCTTTACTGTGCTGAGAGATGCCAAACTTCATCCCCTTCTCCAAAATGCTGTACAAACAACTAAGGGTTTTGTTGATGCAGCTCAGTGCCAAGAAAATGTCTGCATCTTAAACTCCATTTAAACCCATCCCAAATAAAATGGAGCCACAGTGCCTCTTAACAGCTTCTAAAAAGAGTGTCCCCTGCCCCACCATCTCCAGGAGGCCATTTCACTAGGGATAAATCAATACAAAGAAAAACAAGTTCTACGGATACCAAACATGCCATTCTAAATGAAGGAACAATTATATATGATCAGTTCTTTTAATGGGAAGCCAGTGCCAGAACAAGTTATAAAGATTATATATTACAAATGTGCAAAATGATGGGGGGAAATCTAATTTTGGAAGAACAAAGATGAGAAAAAGAAGTCAAATGTAAATGTGCATAACCTGAAAGTATATAATTTGCTGTTACATGCAAGACATAACATTTGGGAAACTTTCAAAAGGAATAGGCTTTGACTTAGTGGTACAGCACCTGCTGTACATGTAGATGGTGGCATCTCCTGGAAACGTCACAAATAGAAGCTATCAACAGGATAGACCTTTGTCTACCAGAAAGATCTGTGAACCACTGAGAATCATAATAGACAATACAGAGCTCAGTTGACCAATGGGCTGACTCAACGTGTTCTTGAACATGCTGATTAAGCACAACTGACCAAATCTTTGATGATGTGCTGATTTTTTCAAAACAAAGTGGGAGACTAACTACTAGTAGGATTTGAAGAGATGACTCATACCAAAAGAAGGGTTGTGTAGAAGAAGCTCTAAAGTGTCTACTGCTCCGCTGTTGGTGCTACAACCTTAAAAACAGCCCTAGGGGAAGTTGCCATTCAGATATAGCCTTGATGTCCAGGAATACATTTATATTAGAGCATTCTTTTCTCCATTACAAAGCAAGGAAAATTTGTGTCCAAAGTCCACTTACTGTTCAGGAGCTTTTCAAGGCGGTCAAAAAGTGCATCCACTTCTTTGCCATCTACTACACGCAAGTGTAGCTCCACAACACACTGATAGGCTTGGTAGAATGTGCTAACAACCTGAAAATCTTGAAAGTGAAAAACAGCAGGAAACAGGATTACAAATACTGGCCTGCTTTCATCTTATCTTTAATAACCATTGTAAAATAATAATTCTGTCTACAATACACTGAAATCGATGTATCAGGCCACTAATCTCATCAGTTACCAATCCAGCAAATTTGATGAAAGCTATCCCAATGTATAATGGTTAGATCCCAAATTTCTGTTCTGCTATGAAGCATTCCTTTGTTGCACAGAGACTTCCTCTTCTGTTGGAGCTATTAGATGTAAATATGTTTTTAACTTTGTATGGGATTCTTTGTTTTCAAGCTGTACCACTTAAAATTTTCAAGTAATGCCAAGAAACCACAACGTCACTTCAAAATATTGCTATATTAAATACTGGTGCTATAATATGAATGGTTTTGAAGAGATTAAATAAAGGATATAGTAAGAAGAGGGTTGAATAACAGTCAGGTTTTTCACCTAATCTTGCACAATTCCTCACTTTACTACAGACCCCATCCCACATGGCTTTTGTGCATGCAGTTCTGGTGATCCCCAATTAGGCATCCCAAATCCCCCACTTGGCCTGGGGACCCCTGGTTTGGAACCTTCTCCCCCCGCTGGCCCAAAATCTGGAAAGCGGGGGGGAATGGCAGCCCTTCCCACCCAGCAGCTTCTCGCCCCTTCCCTTCCCACCCTTGAGGGCAGCCCAGCCAGTGGCTCCAGAGGCGGCGGCGGTGCCGGGTGCGCCTCACTCCCGGCTGGCTGCCCGCCGCTGCAGCTAGAGGCAAGCCGCAGTGCTTCCCGGGGCCCTGCCTCCTGCCTTGCCCTCGCCTTCGGTTGCTGGAGGAGCGCCGGTCAGGCGTCGCGGGCGTGGGGACCAAGTGGCGGCCTCCCTGCAGCCTTCGCTGCTCAGCCGGGCCGGGGGGCGGGGACCGGAGAGAGCCAAGGCGCCGGGAGCGGAGTCCAGCTGGGAAGGCGGCACGCAGCCGGGCTGGCCCTGCGGCTGGAAGGCTCTTGTTGTGCTGAAGAGGGAAGGCACGGTGCACCGGCCGGTTTGGAGAGCCTCGGTAAAGGGCGGCGGGGGGCCGGGGAGGTCAGCTCCAGCCAAGATGGGAAATGCCTAGAAATGCGCGCGCGGGGGGGGGGGGGGTTGCTTCGGGTGGAGAACAAAAGTCTTCCTCGGCCGGACCTAAGCCCCCTCCTCTCCGGGAATCTGGACTTTGGGAATTCTTTGTAGTTCTAGGGAACTGCCTGCATGCCCTCACTGGCTGGCCTGCGGGACACGATGAAGATTTCTACAGTTGGGCAGGGGGGGGGGGGAGAAGGGCTCAGAGAAGAATATTCCCTCTTGTGGGGAGGGGGTTGCCAGCTGGGTGAAGGGAATTCCTGGAGATGTGTGTGGGGGGGGGAGGCTGTTTTTTGAGGTAGAGGCACTAAAATTTCAGTATAGCATCTAGTGCCTCTCCCCAAAATACCCCCCAAGTTTCATAAAGATTGGACCAGGGGGTCCAATTCTATGAGCCCCAAAAGAAGGTGCCCCTATTCTTCATTATTTCCTATGGAAGGAAGGAATTGAATAGGTGTGCTGTCCCTTTAAATGTGATGGCCAGAACTCCCTTTGGAGTTCAATGATGCTTGTCACAGCCTTGATCTTGGCTCCACCCCTAATGTCTCCTGGCTCCACCCCCAAAGTCTCCTGGCTCCACCCCAAAGTTCCCAGATATTTCTTGAATTGGACTTGGCAACCCTATCCCCAATATAGCTTTTTTTTGGTAGTTCAAGGAGACCCTTCAGTTTCACACCCAGAAAAACTGGTTGGATTCAACACAGAGCCTTGAGATGGGAAAAGGTAAGACCCATGGAAGACTAGCTATAGTTATCCCCAACATAACATTAAAAAAAATGTGCCTGAAGATAAATAGTCATTTTTAACACTATTGGAATCCAAGTTGAGGTGCAATGAACTCAGTTCCCTGAGATATATGTATGCTCTAGACAACTGAGTTAGATCAAAAGCTTCTCTTCCTGCAACAATAGAGCCTTCATCTGATGCAAGAAGACTTCCACTGGTATAGGTGGCCTTCCACCTGTGGAACACCTCACTTCCATAAGTAAGAGTTTATGGAGATGACCAAGGTGTCATAGAGTAGAGAAAATAAATCTGAATGAGAGAAGGAAGATATTAATGACTTGCCCCAAGTTTCATCATCTCCATCTCTCAATCTGTCCTGGTTTGGAAATAAACCTAAGGAATCTGAAAAGAGAAATACATACATTCACATGTATGGGAACCTGTGTTTCCTATATGGCAACAGCAAAATTACAAGAAATATACCATAATGCCAGTGAACATACTGTTTAAGTTGTTGAATTCTCCCTTTGGGCTTTGGCCAAAACATGTTTCAGTTATCACAGACCCCTTTATTACCAAGTAGCTTAATTGTCCAATGTGCTGTACACAAATCATGCCAGCAGTCTCTTCAACTGCCCTATAATCCTAGACAGAATAATTATCACTGAAGCCTCTGTGGTAGTCTCTTTTTTATAACTAATCAATATGTTAAAAGCTGTAAGAATGGAACCCATGACTTCTCAGTTCAGTGCTCAGTATCTTCACCACCACAGTACCCTGGTTTTTACAACAAGCGACGGTTCATATTACCAAATCTTTACACTGCTGGTAAAGCAGGTGGTGCAATCAACTTGCTGCTAGTTTGTTTTGAGGAAGTAGATGTCCAGTATTGTCAGAGTTCATCATGACAATTTGGATACTTGATGTGAGTTTTTTTCCTGCAGATCCAGAAATATAATATAAACACAGAAGCCTGATTGTGTTTGCATGTATGTATGTATAAAAGCCCTGTGGTGCAGAGTGGTAAAGCTACAGCAAGGCTTTTTTGGTAGAAAAAGCCCAGCAAGAACTCATTTGCATATTAGCCAACCGGAACTGCGTTCTTGGGCATTCCTGCTCAAAAAAATCCTTGAGCTGCAGTATAGGAGTCCAAGCTCTGCTCATGACCTAAATTCGATCCCAGCAGAAACTGGGTTCCGGTAGCTGACTCAAGGTTGATTCAGCCTAAACATCCTTCCAAAGTCAGTAAAATGAGTACCCAGCTTGTTGGTGGGAAAGTGTAGATGACTGGGAAAGGCAATGGCAAACCACCTTGTAAAAAGTCTGCCATGAAAATGTTGTGATGTGACGTTACTCCAAAATCAGAAACGACTGGTGCTTTCACAGGGGATTAACTTTTAGCTTTTTGTGTTAAGCTGTGTATGTATGTGTATATGTGTATGTATGTATATATATATATATGTGTGTGTGTGTGTATCTGTATATCTCTACCTATATACTGGCATCTTCTCCCACTATATCTCCCCTTCTCTACATTAGTACAAGATTCCTTGTCTATATACATGATGATGACAAACAGGTTCCAGGAATCCTTCCTGATATTGTCTCATAGCCTCTGATTTTGGCCTTTGACACAGAAAAGCAGTACCTTTTATAGACTCATAAATTTCTCTCTCACTGCCAAGGGCACTTCCCCATAAACCTGTAAATAAAGAAAAAACGGTATCAATAGCTTTTCTCGTTCACCTGACTGCACTGAAGGATCAAAGTTTATATTTTTGAGACATGCTTAGCATTCTTGAGATACATGGAGTTAAAGCTGGCTGGATCCAAACTGTCAGCTGTCATTATAAGTAACTGAAACCTAGGTGTGACTGTACAAGTCAATTTTGTACATAAAATGGCATTCAGTGTCTAAAGTGGGGAAAATAAAATCTAACTAGTGCTTTAGACAGACAGCTTATGTCATATCTAAGCCCCATGACTGAATCTGTTATGCTGAATCTGATACAATGTGAGAATTATGGATATAGGGTTCGATCCAGCCAGCACAAGAAGAAAAAGAATTGCAGATTTATACCCCTCCCTTCTCTCTGAATCAGAGTCTCAGAGCGGCTTACAATCTCCCATATCTTCTCTCCCCACAACAGACACCCTGTGAGGTGGGTGGGGCTGAGAGAGCTCTCATAGCAGCTGCCCTTTCAAGGACAACCTCTGCCAGAGCTATGGCTGATCCAAGGCGATTCCAGCAGCTGCAAGTGGAGGAGTGGGGAATCAAACCTTGGAACAAGGCTGGTTCCAAGTTCTGAGGGACCCTGAAAAAAGAGTTCCAGGGTTTCCCTCAACTTTTCTGTCCCCTCTCAGGACCCCTGCAAACATCTTTTTTTCCTGTCCACTCTCAACAGCCACTTGTGCACCATTTCCAACAACAGTGAGTGGTGAGTGCGGCTGGGAGGGCCACTGCTGTGACCATCGGGAGCACTGCTTGTATCACCTGTGCACTGTTCTATGGCAGCAGCTGAAAAGCCAGGAGCACAGGAGGTGGAGCATTTGCAAATAAGCAGGTGGATGGCAGAGGAGACTGGGGTGGGGGGGGCAGTGGCAGTAGGCCCTGCCAGAAGCCCCGGACTCCAGCCAGCATTTTCATTCAATCTTATCAGATTCTCCTCCTTCCTACAGTCCCAGCCTATTTGACTTTGATCTATGCAGATCACAGGATCACCAGTACAGCCTTTCTGAGTTGTCAAAAAGGACCTCCTCCCTTCCCCTCCACCAACAGAAAATTTAATTGGATCTAAGGCAAACATTAACCATATGTATGAGGAAAGCATCTGCTCACAAGCAGATGCTTTCCACATACATATGGGCTAATCTGGCAAAATACAGATCCCGATTATCTTGCCAAAACATGTATATGGGTTTGGCATGCTCAGAGTTCCAGCCTATCTAGAAGCAAGTTGCAATTGATGTACCCTGCAGGTAGCAGATGTTTTTCTGCTCTTTCTCTTCTTTCAGTTGGCAGTTTTCGAATACACTCCCAAAGTATCTGATGTCTACATATGCTCCTAGGCCAGGAACTCCAACTTCATGTGGGGTAAATTCAAACCAGGTGCCTGGAAAAAATGAAAGAACAGAGTGCTAATGAGAAGTATGCAAGCAAGAATGAGCAAAGTGAAGTACAGATAAAACTGCCACCCACTTTCACCTGAAAAAGAATCCAAAGCTAGTTTGAAGAGTCACAAAGATAGATCAAGCTGGGCAGCCATGTTGGTCTGAGTTAACAGAACAAAGTTAGAGTCCAGTGGCACCTTTAAGACCAACAGAGTTTTACTTAAGGTGTGAGTTGCTATGTGCAAGCACACTTCCTCAGGCAATGAAATGTAATTAGAAATAGCAGTTCTACATATAGAGGGTGGATAGTAAATTAGCATGCAAAATAGTGATGATGTTTTTAAAAGATGAAAAGAACAACAAGCTTGGTGTACGGTTGTCATCTGTTTGAGTTTAACTGTGGAGGGTGAGGAGATAATATAGATAATAAATATGTCAGAATTGGAGACGGATGTCCCCTTAATGGTCAGTCATAAGTGGGTGAAATGTCTGTGGTGAATTTGAGGATGGTTGTACATTTTCCAGCAGGGCAGGTGACATGGTATAGCCCAATCTCATCATATCTCAGAAGATAAGTGGGGTCAGGGAGCTCATCAAGGAAAGCTCTGCAGAGAAAGGCAACGACAACCCATCTTTGCTTCTCACTTGCCTTGAAAGCCCCTTGCTGGGCCACCATAAATCGGCTGCAGCTTGATGGCACTTTGCACACATAGTACATTTTTCATAACATTACAGAAGAGGGTATGCTTTTGCACATACCCCATTGCTCAAATATTATCTTAATTGCTGTTGCATAGATACGCAGATCTACCAATTATCCATGATTCCATTCATTTGTCTGGGGAAAAAATGGTTTTATTTCACAGCTTCTTGGTATGATAAACCAGACAAATGTAATAACTTGCCCCAAACTCTTTGAACATAACATAATAAATTCAGTAAATATTATAATAACTGGGATCTACTCTATTCACCATTTGTTAGCAAAAAACCTTAATAGGCTGGTTCTCGTCTGTCTGTCTAAATATGACATTACCTTCATTTTGTTTATGGTAGGTGTTTTTGTCCACAGCCGCATAGATAGGATAGGGAACTCGCCCTCTTTCTGCAGGCACTTTATGTGTAGAAAGTTCAGCCTCATCCAACTGAAAATGAATGGATTAAGTTAATTTAATTGACTAAAGTGTGTTTCTCAGCCAACTGGAACATTCTCAGTCTAGCCTCTGGAGGGGTATGTTATCTCATAGAGGCTAATGCGGCTCCCATCCAGGGGCAGGCTGCACAGCCTTGCATCTGGGCAGGGGCGTAGCTAGGGCTTTCGGGGCCCGGGGCCCAAGATTTATGTGGGCCCCCCTACGTGTGTGCACGCCGCCGGAAACAGGAAGTGACGTCACTTCCGGTGACGTCATGCCACCGCCAGAAACAGGAAGTGACATCACTTCCTGTGACATCATTTTCCCCCGCGCCACCTGCCGGAAACGGGAAGTGACATCACTTCCTGTGACATCATTTCCCCCTGCGCCACCTGCCGGAAGCAGGAAGTGACTTCACAGCACTTCCTGTGACGTCCCCAAAAATCCCCCAAATATCACCGCCGGAAACAATTTTGTTCTCAAATCCTGTATATACTTCATCAGTATATGGGATAAGGCACTTTCTCAACTGTGCTGCATAATGCAGCCTATTTATTTTGTCCTGTTTGCTCTGTTGGCTCTATCTGCGCCACCTTCATCACTTTCGGGGTGTGGATCCCCCAGTGGGGTGGTCTCACGACTCCCTCCGCCGGCTGTTTCTGATAGCCCTGCGCCCCCTCTTTCATTTGATATGTGTCCCGTGCGGGTGCCACCCTCCCGCCGGGAGATGCCACAAAATGAGCCCCCTTGAGGCTTATGGCGGCAGGGCTCGGGGGAAGCGAGCTAGACTGCTGTTCTTTTGAGGGGTTATAGAGTGTTTCGAGCCCGTCCCTGTGGCATCGGTCCCATCGTTGTGGGACCCAGGGGGGCGGCGCAGCGACCCACCGAAGCAGCCTGTCACTAATAACACAGGTCAAGATGCAGGACAGGAACCCGGAAGTGACCGACAGGCTGCTTCAGCGGGCCGCTGCGCCGCCCCCTGGGTCCCACAATGATGGGACCGATGCCACAGGGACGGGCTCGAAACACTCTATAACCCCTCAAAAGAACAGCAGTCTAGCTCGCTTCCCCCGAGCCCTGCCACCATAAGCCTCAAGGGGGCTCATTTTGCGGCATCTCCCGGCGGGAGGGTGGCACCCGCACGGGACACATATCAAATGAAAGAGGGGGCGCAGGGCTATCAGAAACAGCTGGCGGAGGGAGTCGGGAGACCACCCCACTGGGGGATCCACACCCCGAAAGTGATGAAGGTGGTGCAGATAGAGCCAACAGAGCAAACAGGACAAAATAAATAGGCTGCATTATGCAGCACAGTTGAGAAAGTGCCTTATCCCATATACTGATGAAGTAAATACAGGATCTGAGAACAAAATTGCACCAGAAGACACAAACACAAAGCTCCCTTACATTGAATCAGTGCTTGGGTCCACCAAAGTCAGTATTGTCACATAAGAACATAAGAGAAGCCATGTTGGATCAGGCCAATGGCCCATCCAGTCCAACACTCTGCGTCACATAAGAACATAACAGAAGCCCTGTTGGATCAGGCCAGTGGCCCATCCCGTCCAACACTCTGCGTCACATAAGAACATAAGAGAAGCCCTGTTGGATCAGGCCAGTGGCCCATCCAGTCCAACACTCTGCGTCACATAAGAACATAAGAGAAGCCCTGTTGGATCAGGCCAGTGGCCCATCCAGTCCAACACTCTGCGTCACATAAGAACATAAGAGAAGCCCTGTTGGATCAGGCCAGTGGCCCATCCAGTCCAACACTCTGCATCACATAAGAACATAAGAGAAGCCCTGTTGGATCAGCCCAGTGGCCCATCCAGTCCAACACTCTGCGTCACATAAGAACATAACAGAAGCCCTGTTGGATCAGGCCAGTGGCCCATCCAGTCCAACACTCTGTGTCACATAAGAACATAAGAGAAGCCCTGTTGGATCAGGCCAGTGGCCCATCCAGTCCAACACTCTGCGTCACATAAGAACATAAGAGAAGCCCTGTTGGATCAGGCCAGTGGCCCATCCAGTCCAACACTCTGCGTCACATAAGAACATAAGAGAAGCCCTGTTGGATCAGGCCAGTGGCCCATCCAGTCCAACACTCTGCGTCACATAAGAACATAAGAGAAGCCCTGTTGGATCAGGCCAGTGGCCCATCCAGTCCAACACTCTGTGTCACATAAGAACATAAGGAGGGAGGGAGCGAGGAAGGGAAGGAAGGAAGGAAGGAAGGAGGGAGGGAAGGGAAGGAAGGAAGGAAGGAAGAAAGGAAGGAAGAAAGGAAGGAAGGGAGGAGGGAGGGAGGGAAGGGAGGAGGGAGGGAAGGAAGGAAGGAAGGAAGGAAGGGAGGGAGGGAGGGTTGAAGGAGGGAGGGAGGGAAGGAAGGAAGGGAGGAGGGAGGGAGGGAAGGAAGGGAGGAGGGAGGAGGGAGGGAGGGAAGGAAGGAAGGAAGGAAGAAGGAAGGAAGGAGGAGGGAAGGAAGAAAGGAGGGAAGGAAGGAGGGAGGGAGGGAGGGAAGGAAGGGAGGAGGGAAGGAGGGAGGAAGGAAGAAAGGAAGGGGGAGGGAGGAAGGAGGGAGGGAGGGAAGGAGGGAAGGAAGGAAGAAAGGAAGGAAGGAAGGAGGGAGGGAGGGAGGGAAGGGGGGAGGGAAGGAAGAAAGGAAGGAGGGAGGGAGGAAGGAGGGAGGAAGGAAGGGAGGGAGGAAGGAAGGAGGGAGGGAAGGAAGGAAGGAAGGCCGCCCCCTCCCACCAGCCCCCCCCCCCGCTTTCGGCCCCCTCCCTCCCTGCCTGCCCTCCTTACCTGCTTCCAGGGCGGCGGCGAGGCCGGCGGCGGCGAGTCCGGCGGCGAGGCCGCTGGAGGGCCTCCAGCGACCAGCGCCGGCTTCTCCGACGCCCTCCCCGGCCTCCGCCTGCACTGGAGGCCTGCGCGCGGGGCCCTGCGGCGGTCGCGGAGCCGGGGAAGCGTCGGAGAGGCCGGCACTGGTCGCTGGAGGCCCTCCAGCGACCAGCGCCGGCCTCTCCGCCACTTCTCCGGCCTCCGCCACCGCCGCCGGGCCCCGCGCACGGGCGGGGAAGGCGGCGAGTGCAGCCGGCTTCTGAGGGGCCCCTTGGCATTGCCAAGGGGCCCCCCAGACCCCCCAGACCTGGGGCGACCCGCCCTCCCCGCCCCCCCTCCCTCCGCCACTGCATCTGGTGGCCGTTTTGCCTCCTCACAAGGAGGAGGAGAGGGCAGGGCATCATCAGGGGTGAGGGCAGAGCAGGCACACCCTTGAGGCGGGCTCTGCTCCCTCCTCTCATTCTTCGCCTCCTGCTCGGCCCTCCCTCCCGCCGTTGATGCAGTGTGGGTGACTGCTGGTTGCTCTCAGTTTTGGGGGACCAGGTAGCAATTTTTTTGCCACTTCTGTTTTGGCTGTAGGAAGTGGTGTTTTCACCTACCTCACACTGCTTGTAGAAGGGATTGTGGAATTGGCTGGGGTGTGGCTGGTTAAATAGGTTGGTCACTTTTTAGGTTGGCTGGGTTTTGGCCTAAACTTTATTATGCAGCTTGGTGGGCACCTGTAGCACCCCAGTTTTGGGGCACGGGGTCTTGCTAAAACATTCCTGGACCGTGCGGGACGGTTGAGTGATGAAGCGGACTGCCTTGGGTTTGCATGGATTGATTCACCCATTAGCCAGGCAGCTGGGGGTTGGAACTCCTGGGCATAACCTTTGCTAGGCCGCCCGGGTACGAGCCATGTATTTTGGCTATACCTAAGGGCAGGGTGGCTCACCCGTCATGCGGCAGGGGAGGGATATTTCGTCCCCTGGCCCTGCCGTGCTGCCTGTTATGTTATAGCCCTTGTGTTAATGTAATAAATAAAGGAAGTGGCCCTTTAGTTACCCAAACCCTTGTGTCTGTCTCTTCCTTCTGTCTGAGGGGACAATTGGTATATCCAGCCAACTTCAGGCCCCTGACTTCCATTACCTTTTATTTTCTTGCATACATACCCCACCTTCCTGTTCTAGGGTTGCAAAACTGCAGATGGGGCCTAGAGATTCTCCCAGTACTGCAGCTGAACTGCAGACTGCAGAGATGAACTCCCCTAAAGAAAATGACTGCTTTGGGGGATGGGCTGTATGGCATTATTCTCTGCTAAGGTCCCTTCCCCTCAAACTCCACCCTCCAAATATCCAAGAATTTCCCAATCCAGAGTTGGCAACCCTATTCTAGACATCCTCAGGACCTAATATAGAAATAATACAAAAATAAAAATCTATTACAATTATTTAAAATGCAATTGAAATAAGATAATTAAAATAAATGATAAAAGTAGATTAACTAGAATCTGTTTAAGCTACCTCATAAACAACTTTGAATTGTTCTTTTCCTTGCTGGAAGGTGCCATAAGGGTAAGTTCCTACCTCTGCAATTTTGGAGACAGTTTCATAGCAACAGAATAGGACTATGCCAGAATACATATGAGATCATATCCTTGAGAGCCAAGGTCATGCTAGAAGACCCTTCTATGAGAAGTATCATTGTTGCACAGGTTTGTAGCAATGAAGGTATAGTAAAAAGTGCTAAGTACTTTAGGTAAATGGATATAAATATTTAGCCAAGGAGTCATTTGGGAGATTGGGATAGAACCCCTGGGAGGCATTATTGTCTGATTGGATATCAGTTAACGGCTGGAAGTAAGATCACACTGTTCTAGGAATTCCTAGAAATTCTATGAGGTATGGCAGCATTTCTAGGTTTTTGCTGCAGGTAAGGTAACTGACAGCACCCTCCCATGCCCTTCCCTCCACAGAATCCCACTAGATGCCAGCAGTGACTGGCAACCCTGCTATTTTTCATAGGCAGGCCTTGAATTCAGCAGGAGCTCACAGGAGCACAGCTCCTTAACCTTCCTGAGGGTTCCCCCTCTTTCTCCCCACCTACCTTGTCCATTGAATAGTAGGTGCAGCTGCATAACAATCCCGGAATTAGGAGAGCAAGCAGCCAGCCAGCCACCAGGATCTTTACCACACCTCCAGCAGCCCTCATAAACCCCTGAAGAAGCCAACACCACCTTTTCTCCACTTCTTATGTGATTTTGGGCAGTGGGTGGCTTGCTGGCCTTTTGACTGGTGAAGGGGGGCAGCCCAGGAGAGCCCCAGGTGACCCAGCCCAAGCAGGCTTTGCAAACCCATGGCTCTCCTTTCTTGCATCAGGTTGCTTTTGGCTGGTGGGGGGTGCATATGCTAATGAGTTATGCTAATGACCTCCACCACCTATTTTTTCTACAAAATGACCCCTGTTCATAGATATGGATTTTCCTTCCATTCTTCAGGAGAATTTTTTTTTCTAACCCCACTGAGTTTGGGATGTGCTTTTTGCTCTTTGCTCACCTCTGTTAGCAACTGGTGGACAATTATATAGGACCAAAAATCTGTCAGAGAGTAGTTTTCTTCATCTGCAGCATCAGCTACAGCTCCTGTTCCCTCTTTCACACTCCACTTGTTTTGGGCAAGCTTATCAACTTGAAGTTTTTCCAAGGACTCTATTTTCTGTGGCCAGTCATCAAATTTGTAGATGGATGACATACACCTTTTAGTGAAACAGAACAAATGCGCTTAAAATTATAGACTTTGATTATAAATATCATAATTGATATAAGCCTGCAAGCTGGGGCACTTGGATTGGAGCTTCATCAAATGACTTTCTGAGCACAGGGACAGCCTCAGCTTTTGTGTGTGTTGGATTTCTGCCCTGCTACTGTGATGTGAGTCAACTGATTGACTACCAAAAGTTCATGTGGTTTGGATGACAGTGGCCAGTTGCCAAAAATTGAGCTGTGTTGATTTCATGGGGTCACTGGTATGCAGGTGACCATGGCAGCGGAGCAGAATCTCCATATGGGCTAATGAAAAAAGACAGCTGGCACCGTCTCAATGGATTGTGGAAGTAAGCCTCAGTTTAGATCGTTCATCAAAAGAGAACAGATTTAGAGAAGCTGGTCTTATACAGTCTATAAATGAAAGTAATGTCTGTCACAGAGTTGAAATTATTACTTCCTTTTTATTCCACTGTTCCTCCAAGGAGGTCAAGCAAGGTGTACATCATTCTTGCATTCTCAAATTTACCCTCACAACAACTCGGTGTAGTAGGTGAGGCTGAAAAAGAAGGACTGGCCCAAGATCACCCAGCAAGCTTCCAGGGCAAGCTTCCAGGGCTCACATAACCTACCCCAGCATTCTAACGACACTATGTGCTGGAATTGAAAGGATGATACCAATTTAAGCCTCTGAATAACTAGAAAAGATGTTCTGTTTTAATGAACAAATGAACATTTTTGTTATCTCCTTCAAAAGAATCAAGGGATGTGACCTAATCTGCAACTGAGTTCCTGCTGGGATTTTTCTAAAAAAATAAAAAAGCCCTGCAGACTATCCCCAGTGTATCACATTGATGTGTCATTATGTTCAATTCCTTATGCAGAAGCATATCTCAGGGACTCAGTCAAAGGCTGCCCTAATCCCTTCCAACTTTTCAGCCAACATTCATGGAGAAAAAAGCGGACATGGTTTTTAAGTGGAGATTCCATGTTCGGGGGGTGCAGCTGGAAATGGAATGCTGAGTGAGATGGTTTTTCATAGAAAAAGTCCAGTTTTTCATAGAAAAAGTCCAGTAGGAACTTATTTTCATATTAAGCCACACCCCCTGACATCACCTTGTTTTTTCTACAAAAAAGCCGAGCCAGCTGAAACTGCATTCCTGCGAGTTCCTGCTCACAAAAAGCCCTGCTCTTAGTAAATGTCAATTCTCGCCTCCAGCATTCTGTACTTACCAGGTAGAACCCGACACTCCAGCTAGATATGTAACACAGTCCAATATATTGCTCTTCTTTAACTCCACCAGTGTCCCATAAAGGGCAATCATTGCCCGCAGAGCTCCCCCCGATCCCAGGATTGCAATATTGGGCATTTTGTTCTGTTGGAAAGAAAAATAACTTAATAAGGATTCTCTGTCCTACCTGTTAACCCAAAGTTCTCTTTCTTTTTAATACATATGGCAAAAGTCTAGTAATTTCCAGTCAAGAAAAAGGATAACATTCCACAGTGTTCAACCACAACGTATCTTAGCTTGAAATGGAAATGAATTAAGCAGCAAAATCATATTTACCACCAATTTATACATGTGGATTCAACTTTGATCATGTACAAACAGTTGCTTATACAAATGTACCTTTGCAGATAGGATACTGCCCAAGGGTTTTGCTTAGGGAAGATGCAGTAACTGCTTCTATAAAAGTATTGCTGTAGTACTAATTTGATAATGGGTTGGATTCAAACAACTTTTCTGTTGGTGAAAAAAATGGCAAATAGAGTCCTCTTTAACCCCTCAAAAAGACTGTGCTGAGGATCATGAGCCCTGCATGACAAAAACCTTGTGGATGGGAGCTGGAGAATTAGGCATAATTGAGTAAAAAGGTGGCTTGATACAATCTCATATCTTTATATTGGACCTTGGGAGATATTAAGTCCCATGACTGCAGCATAGCCTTTTGGGGTAGGCAAAGGGAATTCTTTCATCCTTTTTCACAAGCATAAATCTGGTTGAATCTCATCCATTATTTCCTAAGTGATTCTATCTTGTTATTTTAACGAACAAAAATAAAGGATTAATTTGGGTAGAATTACATTGTAGCTGAGTTTGAACATATACTAGAATGTGCATTAATAATGCTAACAAAGAGTAAAAATTAGTGTATTTATTGTGACATCATAGGGCAGACCCCCCCCCCTTCATTGGATCCATGAAGTTGGCCCCTCCTAGCCAAGCTGCCATCGTCAGCGATAGGTTGGGGGCCGTCTTTTGACAGCCCAGAAGGAAAGAAGGCTTATGTCTCATCCTGGGCATCCAGGTGTGAGGAAAAACCCCCTACAGAACATCATAGTCACCCACTTGGTTGCCAGAACACCTGGAGAAGTGACTCACACATGTCTGGCCAGAGAGTGTGGGTAAACCTATCTAGGAACGAAAGGGACTTATGTAGTACAAGCAGCCATAATGCTACAAAGGCACTCAAGACCAGTACAAGAGTGCCCACCAGGAGAACGAATGGCTTCCCGTCGTTCCGTATGACATCCATCCCAGCCATGGAACGGAGGAAACTGCACCACCAGGAGCTATCCAGGCGAACAGTTTTGAAGCTCTGACCATGGAATCCACCATGGAGGGCTAACACCACATGCAGCCATCTTCCTACCAGGCCTGACACCATTCCAGCGAAGTGGACGACTCACGTACTCACCAGATGTCAACTGTGCCTGCAAGCAATCTACCCACCCCAGGAGTGGCTAATAGTCCAACCGCCACTGCCTTTGTCTAACGGAACTCAAGACAAAGACTGGTGCCAAGGAGAAGACAGAAGAAGAGGAAAACTATCTTCAGCCAGAGCCAAGTTCCTTTTTGTAAACCGGGTGTTACCTAGGCCATGATTTGACTCTCTATTGTCACCCTTTTTGATAAGTTTGATAGTCTTAAGTATCTCCCCACCCAGTAATCTCTTCTATTCTTTTCCCCAACTGTCATTTTGGAGCCTCACCCTGGTCCATTTCAACCTGAAAGTTCACTCAGGTATCCAGGATCCAAGCCAGTGGTCCATTGGTCAGGAGCAAGCACCCAATTAGGGGTCACCAATGAACTTTCTATTGGCTGTCGCAGTAGTCCAGCCCTGGTGGTCACTGCAAAACCTCCCCTTTTTGGGAAGTCATGCATCACCTTCCTCCTCCCTCGTACCTCCCATCCCCTAAGGGCTCAAGAGAGTCCTTATAACCTGTGGACTAGCTACCCCCAGGTGATCTTCTAGCAGTATCCCAATTTCCGCTGCCTAGATCCATCCCCAATTCTAAGGCCAAGTTTCGGGTCCCCTCTCCCACTTCCTCACTCGTTGCCATTGGAGCCTTCCTTGAAGACTACGATCGGTAAATATCACCCTGTTTGTCTACCTATGTGTTCCCCTATCTCTCTATCTATTTTTCTTAGGACTCTGTGTATGATTTTATGAGTATTTTATCTTGTATGAAAGCCTATATTTTTCTGAATAAATTTTAATTGTTTTACTTAATTAGAGTCCTTAATATTTTTAAGCATTAATTTCTGGTTGTGGAATTCTGTATACACAGTTAAAAGATCCTGATTAAGCCAGGTCCCCACTTGACAATTCCCCGACCTTGTTTTGAGGGCATTTTGGCTTACACGGGAGCTTTCTCTGGGCGTGGCGTCGGGGCTATAAAAGCCCCAGCCCCTCCCAGAAGCACGCAGTTGTTTCTTGGCTCTCTGGAAGGAGAGCCGCATTGTGGGAGTCTTCAGGCCCTCGGAGGAAAGGCACGGCGGGCGGCGCTGGCGAGGGGCATTCCCTGACAGCGACGAGGCTGTGCAGGGTGTTTGGTGGCATGGCAGCCCTGTGGCGCATGAGTGGCGGCAATTTCAAGGGGCTCGTGGAGTCCAGCGGCACGAGGCTCAGTATCGTGGTGATGGGGCATGGAGCTGGGCCTTGGGCTCTGAAAGGCTACGTTTGCTGGGGTGCTTGGACAGGTGTTCCTAGACCCCCCCCTCCATTTTAATCTTGCGGTGCTTGGGAGTGGTGGGGTTGGGAGTGGGTCCTTTCCCCTCTCCACCCCCACCACTATATTGAGATTGCGCGGGGGGGGGTTTCTCAGCTGGGAGAGTGCTTGACATTCCCCCCACCCCCTCCCGGTCTTCGGCCTACCCTCAGCATGGCACAGTGGTAGGGTTAGAAAAGGCGGGTGGCAGGTACCATAACCCCAGGGGTCTAAAGGGTGGGCCACCTTATTAGCGGGCCTGGACCATTTGGGTCCGTGTAGGGTTCTGGGTCAGTCAGTATGGCTCACAAGAAGGGCCAGGGCATCTCTAAGGGTAAACAACCCGCCAGGCCTGCTAGGAGGCGGGACCAGCAACCCGGCCCTGCTGAGGATGCGGGTAAAGAGGCACAGGTAAGGCAAGCTATTATGGGCCAATTAGAGGCTTTAGAACAGCAGAGAAGTGCTGCAGGAGCTCTCATATGGCAAGGGCACCATAGAGCAACGGGGCATCCGTCACGATTGACTTTTGAAAAGGAGGTACTGGCCCGTCTTTCTGCATTACAGGGTGGAGCTACAGGGCTTGACATGAGACACGAACCGGACCAGGAGGATGGTGCTGACTCAGGAGAGCAGCCAATCGAGGAGCCCTTGGTTATTGGGGCAGTGGGAGATGCTGGGCAGCAGGCTCCGGCAGTGGCAGTGGTGGTTAACCCCTCTGGTGATGTCAGTAAGCTCTCTTTACAACAACAGCCTCAGATGTGGCCTTGGGGCCCATCACATTTATTGGCCCCCCCCAGCCACAGCAGAGGGAGCAGCGGAAATGCCAGGGCAGAGTGGACCTTCGGTCCCCCAGTGTGTTGCTGGGCCGTCATGGGCTTGGGGTACCCCTTTGGTATTTCCATAAGGCCAAAGTTGTGCAGGTTCCAGTTCACAGGCCTCCTTGCAGGTAGCCACTCTGGCTGCGTTGCAGAGTGCCCCAGTGCAACAGGCTCCACCAGGGGTGCTGCCTTGGGGTGGGCAACAGCAGTTGCCAATGCACGCGGGTGGCCAGGTTATCAGTGTGGTATGTGGAGTTACCCCCTGAATCCTTATGGGTCCATACCTTTTCATGTGCTTCCATATGGCGACACTGCATTGCCATTAGGGGACCATCTGTCGGTGGCTACACGTGACAAGATTTTGAGGGGCAAATACGTGGACGTTTTCAGCCTCCTCTTTAGGGAATTAGAAAAGAAGGATAAGGAAGAGCTGGACGATAAGGAAAAGGTAAAACATAGAAAAGTGGATAGGACTTGGGCCAATTGGCTGCCCGGCTTCCTTATCTATGCCGGTGTCATAGCAAGGGTGCAGCCATTTCGCACAGCGGCGCTTTTCCAGTATTGCGACATAGTGTACCGTGCATACATTGATTTTGTCGGTGCAGCTTGGTTGCAATATGATAAGGCCTTTCAGATGAGGGCCGCAGTCAACCCAGGGCTGCCTTGGGACCAGATTAATCAGCAGCTTTAGCTGCAGTTGATGTCCCCGGCAAAGCCTAATTTAGGTAATAGGGCAGATAGTGGACACTTGGTGCATAAGCAACAGCTTGCTGCAGGGGCCCACAGTACTGCGGGCCAGTCGGTTCAACCCCGGCTGTTATGTTGGGAATTCACATCTAAGGGCATGTGTTCCAGGAAGCCCTGTAAATTTAAGCATGAGTGCCCACTGTGTGGTGGGTCACACGCCTTCTCAGCCTGCAGCCGGTCAAATCCCAAGGCAGGTGCTAAATGCCCTGGTGGCGGGGGGGAGGTAACCAGCAACCACCTGGTAAAGGGGCCCAGCCCCATCCGACTGAAGGTACTCAGTAGATTGTTTGGCAAATATCCCCTGGTGGCAGATTGGGAGTATTTATTGAAGGGCTTTCCCTCCGGGTTCTGGATTCCATACCTGGGACCTAGGGTACCTTGCTTGGCTCCTAATCTTCTTTTGGTGGTAGATATGGAGCATGTAGTAAGGGCAAAAATAGCCAAGGAGTGTTCAGAAGGGAGGGTCCTAGGACCCTTTGAGGCTCCGCCAGTGCCCACTTTATGGGTATCCCACTTGGGGGTGGTGCCTAAGAAAGCACAAGGGGAATACCGTTTGATACACCATTTGTCCTATCCGAAGGGCACATGAACGATTCCATTCCTGATGTTCTCTGTTCGGTTAGGTACACTTCATTTGACCAAGCGGTCAAAGTAGTGCAGGGGTGTGGTGTTGGGGCTGAGATGGTGAAATGCGACATTAAGTCAGCACTTTGCTTTTTGCCAGTTCATCCGGATGACTTTTACCTTCTGGACTTCAGTTTTGAAGGAAAGTTTTACATGGACAGGGCCTTACCCATGGGTTGTTCGGTGTCCTGTGCCGTTTTTGAGGTTTCAGTTCCTTTATGGAATGGGCGCTGCGGGACAGGTCGGGGCTAGGTGATACTGTTCATTACCTGGATGACTACCTTTTTGTGGGCCCGGCGGGGTTGGGGCAATGTGCCAGGTTATTACGGTCATTTCAGGAGCTGGCGCGGGAGCTAAGTATGCCATTGGCACACAAAAAGACAGAAGGGCCTAGCTCGGTGCTTACATTTTTAGGTATTGAGCTAGACACCACATAATAATAATAATAATAATAATAATAATAATAATAATAATAATAATAATAATAATAATAATAATAATAATAATAATAATAATAATAATAATAGATTTTATTTGTATCCCGCCCTCCCCGCACAAGCGGCTCAGGGCGGCTAACAGCATTCTATACATTTACATTAATAGATAAAAACTTTAAATTTAGCAATTAAAAGATTAAACATATAAAAAACAGATGGTATATTTAAAATACATAATTTAAGTTAATTTAAATTTATCTTTATCTGGCAGCGATAGTGATATTCTGACGCTGGTTCTGCCAGTTTAAGTAGTTCCATAGTAATGTAGATGGCGGATTCCTCATTTACAGCAATTCAGCAGTCGATGTCAGTGTATGCTTGTTTAAAAAGGATGGTCTTGCAGGCCCTGCGGAACTGGTCAAGGTTCCACAGGGCCCGCACTTCCTCCGGAAGCTGATTCCACAGTGCAGGGGCCGCAGCTGAAAAGGCCCGCGCTCTGGTGTTCTGGAGCCTGACCTCTCTCGGCCCAGGTATAGTCATTTTATTTTTTCCGACTGACCTCAGTGCCCTCTGGGGTTCATATGGGGAGAGACGGTCCCTTAGGTAGGCTGGTCCTCGGCCATATAAGGCTTTAAAGGTAATGACCAACACTTTGTACTGGACTCGGTGTGTAATTGGTAGCCAGTGCAGTCCGTGTAGCCCCGGCCGTATGTGCTCCCATTTCGGGAGCCCCAGCAGTAGCCTGGCCGACGCGTTCTGCACCAGCTGCAACTTCCGGGTCCGGCACAGAGGTAGCCCCAAGTAGAGGGCATTACAGTAGTCCAATCTTGAGGTGACCGTTGCATGGATCACTGTTGCGAGGTCACGGTGCTCCAGGAAGGGGGCCAACTGCCTTGCCCGCTTCAGATGGAAGAATGCTGACTTGGCAGTGGCTGCTATCTGGGCCTCCATTGATAATGAAGGCTCCAGTAAAACACCCAAACTCTTTACCTGGCGCGCTGGTTTCAATGGTGTGCCATCGAAAGTTGGAAGAGCTATTTCCCCTCCCGGGGTGCCGCGACCCACACAAAGGACCTCTGTCTTCACTGGGTTCAACTTCAGCCCACTCAATCTGAGCCACGTCGCAACAGCCTGTAAGGCCCGATCCAGATTACCCGGGGCGGAGCTGGGCTGGCCGTCCATTAGCAGATAGAGCAGGGTGTCATCTGCATATTGATGGCAACCCAGCCCAAACCTCCGGACAATCTGGGCAAGGGGGCGCATATAAATGTTAAACAGCATTGGGGAGAGAACTGCTCCCTGAGGCACCCCACAATTTAGTGTGTGTCTCTGGGAATGCTCACCCCCAATAGCCACCCTTTGTCCCCCGACCTGAGAGGAAGGAGGAAAGCCATTGCAAGGCCAACCCCCCGACCCCAATGTCGGCGAGGCGGCGCTTTAGCAGCTGATGGTTGACTGTATCAAATGCCACCGACAGGTCTAATAACATCAGTACCTCAGCGCCGCCCCGATCCAGTTGTCGCTGAAGGTCATCTACCAAGGCGACCAGCACCGTCTCCATCCCATGGCCCGGTCGGAAATCAGACTGGCACGGGTCAAGAATCGAAGCGTCATCTAGAAACCTCTGTAGCTGCAACGCCACTGCCCTCTCAATAATTTTACCTAAAAATGGTAAATTAGACACCGGACGATAATTCGCCAATTCGGCCGGGTCTGCTGTACATTTTTTTAAGAGAGGGCGGACCAACGCCTCTTTCAGAGGGGTTGGGAAATGCCCCTCTGTGAGGGATCTATTTGTGATGTCCTGTAAAGGACATTGGAGCTCCCTCTGGCAAGATTTAATCAGCCAAGAGGGGCAAGGGTCCAAATCGCATGTTGTTGGGCGAGCAGCAGAGAGGATCCCATCGACTTCCTCCAGGTTGAGTGGGTCAAAGTGATCCAGTACCAAACCCGAAGACAGGCACGGAGCCTCAATTTCGCTCACTGTTTCCAAGGTGGTAGGCAGGTCTTGACGGAGCAATGAGATTTTATCTGCAAAATATTTCGCAAATGCCTCACAGCCGATCTCCAATTCTCTATTATTTGGTTTGCCTTGTGGCAATGTTATAAGGTCCCCAATTATTCTAAACAATTGTGCTGGGCGCGAGTTTGCAGATGCAATCTTGGTTGCAAAGTAGTTTTTCTTTGCAGCCTTGACTGCCATCTCATAAGACTTCATAAACGTTCTGTAGGATGTTCTCATTGCTTCGTCCCGAGTATGTCTCCACTGCCTCTCTAGTCGTCTGAGCCCTTGTTTCAGCTGGCGCAATTCCAAGGTGTACCATAGGGCCAGCCTCACACGAGGGCGCAGAGGGCGCTGGGGTGCTATTTCATCGATGGCCCTGGTTAGTCGGTCTTGCCAGGTCTCCACAAGGCCATCGAGGGAATTGCTAGTGGGCCAAGGATCCGTCAGGGCCATTTGGAACCATTCCGGGTCCATCAGGCCCCGGGGGCAAGCCAAAATAGGCTCTCCGCCCATACAGGGTTGGGGTGGCGTTCCCACACGGGCCTTAAGGGCTAGGTGATCCGACCATGGTACCGCTTCTACGGCGATATCGTTCACCAAAATCCCAGACGCAAAGATCAGGTCTAGTGTGTGCCCGGCCTGATGCGTGGGAGTCGTGACAAATTGAGAGAGCCCCAGTGTCGCCATGGAAGACACTAGGTCCATCGCCTGAGTGGAGGCCGTGTCGTCAGCATGGACGTTGAAGTCACCCAGGACCATAAGCCCCGGGAACCTCAACGCCCAGCCCGCCACTGCCTCCAATAGTGATGGTAAGGTGTTGGCTGGTGCGTTAGGCGGACGGTACACCAGCCAAACTGCCAAACCCTCTCCAACATCCCATGCTAGACCGGTACATTCAATACCATCAATCTTTGGGTCCGGGAAGGCCTGAAAGGAGTAACCCTCCCATATGAGTAGCGCCACCCCTCCCCCCCACCCGCTGATCCATGATTGGTGAAAGACCGAGTATCCCGGAGGGGCCATTTGGGAGAGAGCTACTGTCTCCCCATCCCCCACCCAGGTCTCGGTCACACAAGCCAGGTCCACATCCTGCTGAAGTAAAAACTCCCTCAGGGTCGCGGTCTTGTTGTTTATGGACCTGGCGTTGCATAACACCAATGACAGAGGCGAGCAATTCCTCTTGGTCCCACTACCTGCCACCGTTGGGATGGGAAATAGACTGGAAGGTGGCCGAGCCCCATTTTGTCTCTGTCTCCTTCCTTTATATTTCTGTCTACTCCCACCATCATATCTTCCCCTCCCCAGGAGCACTGGAATCCCTTGGCTGGACATTTTCACCTGCACTAGATAAGATTCTCCGATGTCACTCCCCGATTTTCCTCCAGGCCTATCGTTTTAACTTACCCCCTCACCAGCCCCTCCGGTTTCAACCGCTAGGCCCACTACCTGTGTCTTAAATTAATTAATTTAATTACCCTTCCCAATCTATTTCAGTCAATTTGTTACAAAATATCTATAATTTATTCCTTCCCAGCATTATTAAAAATATACTCCCTCCCACCCCATCCTTTTTAATAAGCTAAGAGATCATAAAGATAAATACATTCTAGTATATAAAAATATATATTATAAAAAATCTAATTACCAGTTGACTGATTGAATTTTCCAGTAAATTAATTAACAATAAATTATAATAAATTCTATTAGTGGTCAAGCTTATTATTATTAGCAAGCTTCACGGCTGCTTAAGCATAAAATGGCTGGTCTTAGAGTGCAGTTAGCCTCACTCAAGAAGCAGCGCAAAGTGTCGATGCTCGAGCTCCAGCAGGTGGTAGGACACCTCAACTTTGCATGCAAAATTGTGGCCCCGGGCAGGGCCTTTTTGAGGCGACTATGTGATGCCATGGGGCACTTGCGGCTTCCTCACCATAGGGTACGGTGGCTTAGGGCAGGGGTCGTGTTTGCCTCCCCGGATGGAGTAAAGGCAAATGCTTCCTCGCCCATCTAGGGATGTCGGGGGGGGGGGGTGTGGTTCAGAGCTTAAAAGTCCAGGACACGCCTTCCATGGCGCAGTTTCTCTGGGCGTTTTCGCCCACCCTCCCACCCAGCAATAGTACAGTCTTCTCCGGTCGCCGTGTTGTTCAGGGCCAGGTAGGAATTTTTTCATCGCAACTGATTGGCACTGGTTGGGATGTGTTTTGCCTACCTTGTACTGTTTGCAGTGCAGTTGGGAATATTAGTTGGTAAGTTTGAATTGGCAGGAGTTTTATTGGCTATGTAGGTAACCGGTGAGCGCCCTCGGTTTAGGGAGTGTTTCAGGGAGTGTGGCGGGATGGAACGGCAGCTGGGCTGTACGGCTCTCTGCTGGGATGCCCGCTATAGGGTTCCCTTCTCTGGCAGGCTGCTCTTGAATGGGGGTCTGGCTGGTTGAGGGTATACCTGGCCTTTGCCAGCCTGGCATTAGCCGGTACTTACGGGCTACTGCCAGGGGCTGGGTGGCTCGCCCCATCTGGACAGGGAAGGGTCAGGGGGTTCCCTTGGCCTGTCTGGTAGCTTAGGTTGCCCCATGCCATGTTTTGTCCAATAAAGTTGCCCTGTTTATTTACCCAATACACTTTGTTTGTCTCATTCTTCTGACTGAGGGGGCAAATAGCTTCAGTTCAGCTCCACTGTTGTGGGATCAACGGTTGTGAGAATTTTTCCTGGGTGCAAATAGGATATTAATACTTGTGATCTTCTGGATTAAATCCTGTATACTTTAGAACTCAGTGAATGTATTCCACAGAATAATATTTCCTAGTAAACATCTGAATATTACAATTTTATCTGACGTTCTTTTAATGGCTGATTGATGTGCTTTCAATACATGCTATTTGATGGTGCTCAATAGCCAGCATGCTGTGTTATTTAGGATTTTACAAGCATCATTGGCATGAAATGATATTTGTGCCTTTGGCAGTGTTTGAGTGTTTATAGCAGCGGAGATTTAATATTTGAACTGAGGCCAAGTGCAAAGAACACTAAACCAATCAGTCTACTTCTGAACAAAACCCATCTTTTTTACTTTCAGAGTTTAAATTTCCATTTACACATTGAACTGTTTGATGGAAAAGCTGAAATCTGGGCATATTTTTAATGCCTTTTTTTACATTTCAATGTGTCAATATATCAATTGCTTTTTTTAAATACATGCTAAATCCTGCAAGAATGTCATTTCCCTCCTAATTAGAATTAGATCAAGGGATCATTTGTAAACATGAAAAAGACACCATGTGGTATGGGATTGCTATAAATTGGCTGTGAGTTGATAGTACTTTACCCAGGCACACAGTCTTGTGGCAAAGGATCTTTGAGGCAGACACATGAAAAAAACCTACCACATCAGCTGAGATTCCAAGTTTGGCAAGCCCCTTTTTCACTGATTCTCTTCTATAAGCCACAGCTTCTTTTTCACCTGATGAGAGGCTCTTAGAAATCCGGATTTTTCCCTGTCAATATGCACAAAACAGGTATGAGAAAAATGCACTTACGTTGCCAAACTAGTATAGCAGAAAAATTAAAAGGACCTCTGTGTAATGGTAACAAATAGAAAATAGCACGCCATGTATGCAGACTTAGTAGGTTGTCAATGTCATTAAAATGTATCTACTATTTGTATTAATGTATTATATTTTATTGGCAAAGTAGTAAGCAGCAGATAACATACAGCAACATCACTCAGGAAAACCAATATCCCAGAAAGGGGCAATTAATTTAAAGACTGATTCCAGTTTCTGCACAGTGGCTGGCATTGCCTTTTTCTCAGACCACAAGGGATTGGATCCAGACAGCTTTTTTGTGCTAGATCTTGTTCAATTCTCTTGATTATAGTCCCTGTCACACCTGTGTGTGTGTGTATGTTTTTGCCCAATGCGAATCCCATGATTCCCCAGCATTGCCTTTTTGGGGGGTCCAAAGGGATTTCTTCCTCCCTTAGCAGCAGCAGGACAATAGGCAGGATCCAATCCATTGTCTTTTACTTTGGAGGTCTGAAATGCTTCAGTCCTGGCTCTCGTTCACCCGCTTGAGTGTTACATTGGAGTGGCACAGAAGCAATGTACAGACAAGTCCATGGCTGATTATCACTACACAGCAAGTAGAAGAGCAGCGTTATAAACAAGTAGTACTTTTAATGCTATACAGATAACAGCAGAACAGGTGCACAGCTGTTAGAGGCTCAGCTTACCTTCCCAGATGCATTTCTGTCCATCTTCCTGTTTTCTTTAAGTTGATTTTGCACTCCGGATAGGCAAAGCAGAAATAGAAGATCCTTGAGTTATTAGGATTTATAATATCTGGCCAGGCAGTTGCTTGGGTTGTCTCTCATTTCTCCCTGGTCTCACAACAGAGCAATTAAAGCCCAGCTGCATGAGACTGTACATTTCATCATTCCCTTCCTGAAACTAGATGACACTAGTTGCATAAAGAGGGCAGGAAGGAACTTGTTATTGGATGATACGATCTCACGTTTGATACATTGCTGTTATTCCCAGCTCTCTAACCATAACAGTTAGATGATTTATGATGACACCTTTGGAAAGCTTTAGCTGCTTAGGAGAGCCCAATTTTGCTGAGGGTAGGAGGTGGAGCCCCAACCTCAAGGCACACTGATGGATTGACTGGGATTTGTAGTCCACCAATGAGAACTCTGAGTGGAAACACATTAAGATCACTTAGGTCTGTTTTACACCAGCTGCTGTCAAGAAATATCCTTTGGGTTGGATGGTAGTAGAGTTACCCAACCCTCATACCACACAGGTCTTTGGCAGGGCCAGCCCTGCCACTAAGCAAACTAGGTGATTGCTTAGGGTGCCAGCCTTCTGGGGGTGCCAAATCAGATGATCCCCAAAAGACTTGGAGATGTTATCAGTGCAGGGGAGGGGAGCCCCAGAAGTTAGCCTTGCCTAGAGAGCCAGGCAGTCTAGGGATTAGATAAATAGATTATTGACTGTCCCCAATTTAACCTATGTGATTTTTAAAACACTGAGAGCACTAGAGGTTTGTTTAGGGGAGACAGACACTTTGAAAATCCTGACTAAAGCTCACTTATATGCCACCCTGAGTCCATTTTATGGATGAGAGATTAAATTAATGATCTAACCGGAACCCTGTCTCCTGTCTGCCTTAGAAGGATTTGAGAAGGAATCTGTTTTGGAGAGAGAGAACTTTAATCCCAGCTAGGGGGAAACGATAACTAGAAACATGTTTGTTATTGAAGCTGATGGCTATGAAACTTGGAGCCTAATTCAACTAGCTTTTATAATGGTTATAAAGATTTTTAAATGACATAACCTGAATACAACTTTTTTTTGTAAATTAAACCTTTCATGCTATTACCAGAATGGGCAAAGGACCCATTATGCAATTGTTTTTTTCTGCCCCAGGGGACCCCATAAATCCCAAAATGATCCATCTTTCCCCTTGTTCTGCTCCCACACCTACCTCTGGTGTTATGGGTTTTAGAAAAAGGCTCTGGATTCTCAAATGGAGGGCATGGGAAGGTCTGTGATTTTGCAACAAGAGAGCATGCAGAAATAGAATGCTAAACCCTGCCCAATCATGTGCTGTATAACTTTGCTGTGTGCTTCTCTTGAACCTTGAGTGTCTTGCTCATAGGGCCCAACCTAAATCCCTGAATGTTGTTGTTCAGGAAGAACAGGTAATCCTAACTAAAACTTTTTGTACAAATAATTACATTTCCTGATTTCCCCCCTTCCCTTTTCAAAGATCTTTCAAAGGCGATTATATCGTAAAGGAATTAAATTTACAAAAAGTAGAAATGAAGCCCCTATCTAATGGGAAAACATAAAGGGATATAATAGAGAATGTAAAGGAAGTGAAAACATGAAGGGCAGAAATTATTTGTATTTTTCAAATAAACCTTTCAGTTGTGAGCAACTGCTAAGGAATATAAGAGAAAAATAAAACAAATAGCCGAAACCAAAGATCAGAAAAAGTTAATTTTAGCACACAACACTCCATTCTATAACAATAAACCCAACTGAAACAGTATTGGCAGCAGGGTGGCAATCTATTGTTAAAAGCACAGGAAGATAAGATTGCTTTTATGCTGTGCTGAACAAGGAAAAAGAAAAACCTGACAAGATTCTCAGACAGTGGGTTTTTTCTGAGACTATGATTCCACAGCACACAAAAACCCCACATCTCTGTTACTTCTTGTCTGACTTATAAGGGTGAGAGGCTCCCAAGCATGGCTTTCATTTAACCCTGACAAACATTCCTTGAGAAGTGGACACCTTAAGGCTGCTTATGAGGCAACTATAAATCTGCTATATCCTCAAAAATGCCACAGATGGAAATAAGTACCACTGGGTGGGACCTGGAGATCCCCCAGAATTACAGCTCATCTCTAGACTACAGAGATAGTTCTTCTAGAGAAAATGGATGGCTTGGAGGGTGGGCTCTGGCACTGTACCCCACTAAGGTCCCTATCAGTAGTGAAAAGCTCCTGTACCAGAAGCAGGCATAATTTCATCTCGGAGAAGGCTCTACCATTAGTGAAATGCAGACTTTTGATCCAACATGAGGAACTACCCTGAATTTTGTAAAATAATAAAATGAAAAGTGTTTCAGATTCCTCAGATCTGGGAGACCCAAGTTCAAATCCCCAGTCTGCCTTGGAAGCTTGCAGGGCCAGCCCTGCTACTAGGCAAACTAGGTAGTTGCTTAGAGCACTGGCCTTCTGGGGGCACCATATTGGGTGTCCCATATGACTTGGTGATGTTATCAGTGCTATGGGGGAGGCACCCAGAAGTTAGCCTTGCCTATGGTGCCAGACAGTCTAGGGCTGGCCCTGGAAGCTTGCTTTGGGCCAGTCCCTCCCCTTCAGTCACACCCTCACAAGATGGTTGATGTGAAGAAAAAATTAGGAGGGATGTTTCATCAAGTCACAACCTAGTTATGGACACCCTATTATGAGGTTTAGATGGCAAAAGAGAAGTAGAGGTGGTTTGCCATTGCCTACCTCTGCATAGGAATCCCGACTTCCTTGGTGGTATCCCATCCAAGTACTAACCATGGAGAACCCTTCAGAGAGCACTGCGTTCCAGCTCACAAAATCTCTTGGAAATCCCTGGGCCTAAGGAGGCCAAACTTAAAACAACTAGGGAGCTGGCCTTCTCTATAAAAGCGCCCCAATGGTGGAATCAGCTGCCGGAGGAGGTGGGGGCCCTACGGGACCTCAACCAGTTTCTTAGGGCCTGCAAAACTGCCCTCTTCCAAGAAGCCTTTAAGACGTAACCAGAATGAATATTACGCTGCCTGGATAAATAGAGACTGTAGCACCACTGTACTGTTTTAGCTTATTTTTAAAATTAATTTAGATTTTGTATTTATATCGTTGATTTATTTTATCTGTTATTGTCATACCATGATACTGTATCATGCTCTGTAAGCCGCTCTGAGCCTGCCTCGGCGGGGAGGGCGGGGTATAAATAAAAATTTACTTACTTCTTAGTTTCCAAACTCTGATGAGATTAGGCTAGCCTGGGTTACACACAGTACACTCATTTTACATTCATTGAAGTCAGCAGGCTTAGAAAGGTGTAACTCTTTGGGGGATTGCACTGGTTGGCAGCTAGAATAAAATGGAGAATGGCAGAATGAAGTTGTCAGGTGCTTTAGATGCCCATTGGGGAGAAATATAAATATAAGAAATATAATATGAGCAGTTTATAATTATATAAATCAGTACATGTTCAAAGTGTCTTTATTTCAACAGATCGTCCTTACGGACTGGGTTGCCAGATTCCAGGTGAGGCCTGGGGATCTTCTGCTTTACAACTGATCTCCAGCTGGCAGAGATCAGCTCCCCTGGAGAAAATAGCTGCTTTGAATGGTGAACTCTATGGCATTGTACCATGCTGAGGACCTTCTCTTCCCCAAACCCCACCCTCTCCCAGATCCACCCTCAAAGTCTCCAGGCAACCCTAAGAATAAGCCAGACCTAGCAACCAACAACAGAAGTGAAAAGTGAGTGGAAAGAAACCAACTTTAATTTTAAATGCCATCTCCAAGCTGCCGGCTGGCTTGGCTTGGAGAAGTGATTTAAAGAGAGAAATGCCTTCTCCAAGTCAGCCAATGGGGTGGTGAGAACTTCAAGAGCCACATAGTAAGTGTGAAAGAGACATATGTGGCTCCCAACTGAGCCACAGTTTGGCCACCCCTGATATAGCTCATATTGAGTTACATTCAGCTCTAGATCCATAGGTTCTTTACATAACTTCTACAGGAAACACTGATGTAATAAAGCAATTGCATCAGCTCTGAAGCTCTCATGGGCATAGAACACCTGTCTGAAAACAGAAAGAAACTGTAAATGGCAAATGAGAATCGCTGGTGATGCTGACTGTTCTGTAGGCAAGAATTTTCTTCCACTCAGCATGTATTATCATGCTGTCTGATATTTCAGATGCCGTTTCAGTTCACACAATCAGTTGCTGATATGGCAAAACTGGGCCTCCTCAGTATTGCTTCAGATTCCAGGTGGGGAAATCAAGGTGTGCATTATTGAAAAATAATTTTAAAACATGATGCGAATACAAAGAATTCCTGCCTTTGGCATCTAGCTTTCTATGTGCTGGAAGAAGCCTGTTATACGATGGCAAACGGATACGGTTCTTCAGTTAGTGCTGGGGCTCCTGGGGAGTTATATAGGGACACTCAAATAGCTGCAAACAGGAAGCTGGCTTTTTAGTTATCAGTGGCTGTTCAGCAAGTTGCTTCAATGTATTCCTCCCTAACTGTGCAATACTGCATAAGTGGCTTTTTTGCACATGGATGTTCTCATACAGCCCAATTAATTTCTATTCCCCCAGTCTTCACTGTGTGCTCTGCATATCAGAATTGTTTAAATAGACCATTAATGTGGAAATTCAAACAGGAGCTGCATTAATGCCTTCATTTTTTGATCCTCAAACATACTTAACAGTCCAAAAGAGCATGCATGCATGCTGCTGCTGCTGTTTTTCTTTTGTGCAGGTCTTTCAAAATAATCTACCAACCAGTTTTTCAGCATGGCAAGCAGAGTAGGGAGTTTGAATTCCACCCATGACCCACTGCTTCCTTACCCAAGCATCTAAAAAATGATTTGGTAGCATTTGACCATGTTATTTGACCAGTGGATGGCAAAAGGGAACCAACTGTACAGAACTTCTTAGTACATGGGGTTCCTATCAATTTAGCCATATGTCCTCCTTCAGTTACTCCCAGGTGTGGTACACTGACTAATTACAAGGTCACTTGCTTCCAAAGTAACTTGTTGCAAGCAAGATACCGGCCCCTCCCAGATGGCTGGCTTTGCCAGCGATAGGCTGGGGGGTCACTGTTGCCTACCCAGATGGAGGAAGGCTGAGCGATGTCCCGGCCATCCGGGAATCTGCTGCTGGGCGCGGAGTCGGGGCTATAAAAGCCCCGGCCCCGCCCAGTGTGTCGCAGATCGTTTCAGCTCTCAGCCCACCCACCCACCGCTTGGCAGTACAGGTTTATTTACCGGTCGCCTTATTAGGGGCCAGGTAGGAATTTTTTAATTTTCACTGAATTGGCCTATGTGGAGTTGTTTTTTGCCTACCTTGTACTGCCTTATGGTGTTAGGAAGATGGGGAGGAGTTGTTAGTTGGTCGCTTGGCAGGATGAGGTATGGGCCACAGTGTTTTTGGGGAGCACCTATGGCTCAGCACCTTTTGGTGCAGGTGGTCTGTATGAACTACAGATGGGCTTTACGGCTCAATGCTGGGAGTGCTGATCACGACAAAACCTCACCAGGGAGGATCTTTCCAGTGGGATCGATGCCGGCCTAGGTGGAGGTGGAGTTTGGGCCTGTCTGCTCAGCACCACCCAGAATATATTGGGCTCGTGCTGGGGGCAGGGTGGCTCGCCCATTTTCAGGACAAGGCAGGGTCATGAGGCTGACCCCAGGGCTTGTCTTGTTAGGCCTTACCCCTTGCCAGTTTTTAGTTCGTTCAAGTTGTTTAAATAAAGCAGCCCTGTTTATTCAACATACGGTGTCAGCCTCTTCATTCCGACTGGGTGGGCAAACAGTCAACTGGAAGCCCTTCGGAGCATGTTGTATGTGTTTGAGAAATTCCTTGTGCTTTCTTTTTCAGCTGAGGAATTAGGTAAAAAATTCTGCCTAGTATTAAAACCTAACATTAGGGGGCAGCTTAAACAGTCATCCACCCATTGACTTCCCGTTGGGTACAAGGCAACTTCCAGCTTTGCCCTGCCCAAGAGTCCCCTTAGCAATTGATGGGAATGGGAATATTCCCCCTGTGCCATTTTAGGGTGAGGAGTGAATTTGTGCCTGTTCCACATAGTAGTTTTCACAACTGCAGATAATATGACTGTATCAATTCTTGTGCCTTTTGTGGTCATTCTTCTGGACCTCTGTAATCTTTTCTCTTTATTAATCCCAAAGGGAATCATAGAATCATAGAGTTGGAAGGGATCTCCAGGGTCATCTAGTCCAACCTCTTGTACAATGCAGGAAACTCACAGATACCTCCCCCTAAATTCACAGGATCTTCATGCTGTCAGATGGCCATCTAGCCTCTGTTTAAAAACCTCTGAATGTGTAAGGAATGATTGTGTAGGGAATGTGGAGAAATTTACTTGTTTCTGATATGCTACTTTTCAGCAGTACAGAAGATAGTGGCTGGTTTGGTTACACTCTGTGGTTGCTGTTGTGCCATGCCAAGCTATTGACTCATGAGTTGTTTTGTTGCTATGAGGAAGAGGTTACTTCTATCCAATCCTCTCTATGTTTTGCTACAGAGTTTTGTCATTACTTAATGATGTTCTGTTTACAGATGGTTAAAATAAACTCTGTTGTGTGCAATTTGAATTAACAAAGAACATACTCTGTGCACATTTTTGCTGAGTTCTGTTTTGCTTTATTTTTCAGTTGTTCCAGCATATGCATGCCAGATCTTCACTGGGAAGAAAAACAGAATAAAAACTACTAAAAAATTCATGGAGCAAACTATAATCCAGATTGTGCATATATTCATACACACTACCCAACCTTCTAATGCAGCAACACACAAATGTTAATGTATCAAGATATGATTGCCCAGGAGAGAAAATTTTAAAAAAGATATTTAAACACAAACAGAGCCTAACTAGCTAATTTTGTGCCCAAGGCAAGAAAATAAAATTGTGCCCCCTATTCTTCCATAGTAGTTATTTTGGCTAAAAGGTAAATACATAAATAACAAGAATAATAACACATTTATTTTAGTTATGATATACATTTCTGTGCTCCTCGGTTTTGTGCACCTTATAGCTCTGAACACCATAGTCCAAAATTGTTGAAAATGCTGGGGGGGGGGGGGGAAGAAAAGAAAATAACATACAAAAATGCTCTGCCCACAAAAACTCTGCATAGGGATGGGCAGGGAATGCAAAAACGGTGGTTCATTTTGCTTCGTGGTTCATTGGCTTGCCCAAATTGGTGGTTGATTTTGTTTCCTTTTAAAAAAAAAATTGTACGAATTGTGGTTCATTGGTTCATTTGGTTTGGGAGGGCTGAAAAGCGTTGGCATGCTGTAAATGTGCCTGGCATGATAATGTCACCCAGATAATGTCACCAGAAGTGCTGGGTACACTTGCCAGGAAGGTGTGCCTGGTGTGATAGTGTCATTTCCAGGTGACGTCATCTGGGCATGTAGTGTGAGGAGGATCCCCCACTGATAACAACACAGATGAACCGCTCAAAAAAACCAGCTGCTTCATTTTGCAAGTCATGCATAGTGCGAGTACCCAAAACAATTCAGAACAAACTGTGAATCAGCTGTTTTAGACATGGATTGCTATTTGTACTTCAATTAGTGCCTATGCATACTCTACAATTCAAGAAACATCGCCAGCCCTAGAGATGAATCTAGCCATCTTTTTTGCTCACTCCACCAGTTTCCCCGCAAACTTCCTCACCTGTTTCACACAATTTTTGTCCATACAGGTCCCATGATCCCCAGGAAACCTCCCCCTCCCTTTCTCACCAGCAGAAGAGCTTTCTGGATCTAACCCATAGATTACTAATTCAGGCAGAGTGAACTATGTGGCAAATGTGGGGAAGCCTTACCACTTGATAAAATCAAAGCGGGAAAAAAAATACACCAGGTTGGTAGTTTTGATCATGATACAAATGATCATGCAACACATGGCAGAGAACTCTACCATGTGGTATGTCGGTTGTGTATATTCACCCACTGATTGTTTATTCTATATATTACATTCACACACAGAATTGCATGCAAAACATTAGGGTGCACTTTGGAGAACCAGCTATAATGTAAATGTTAGAAACGGTTTGCTTAAATAGGTTCGGAAGAAGGAGCCACAGCACGTTTAACCTCCTCCCACATCTTTTGCCGAGCATTCACTACGTTCTTCTTTGCTGCAATGAGAAGCTTTTCAATCTCTTCATTGGAATATTTCAACCTGGAGGTGTCAAACTGCAGTCTGTATTCTGCAACTTTATCTGTCAATGAGAGACGTCGGTAGGTGAATGTGAAATGATCCACTATTACTGTGGGCATCACATACGCAGTTAGATCTCTTTTTTTTCCCCTAAGTCAGCTGCCAGATATTTCACTGGAACCAACTCTGAGTGACTGCTTCATGCGACCAGGGTTCAGATTTTGCCCTAATGTCAAAACTCTATCAGGAATATTGGCAGTCCATAATTTAACAGCTCTAATGGGGCATAATTAGACTTTGCCTTTGACCTTCAGATTATGGTTGCCAATCCCCTGGTGGGGCAGGGTATCCCCTGATTTGGAGGCCATAAACCCACTTTAGGGTCATCAGAAAGCGGGGAAAGGGAATGTCTGCTGGACGCTCCATTATTCCCTATGGAGACCAATTCCCATAGGATATAATAGAGAATTGATCTTCAGGTATCTGGGGCTCTGGGAGGACTGTTTTTTGTGACAGAGGCACCAACTTTTCCGCATAGTAGCCAATGCCTCTCCTCAAAATACCTTCCAAGGTTCAAAAATATTGGACCAGGGAGTCCAATTCTATGAGCCCCAAAAGACGGTGCCCCTATCCTTCATTATTTCCAATGGAGGGAAAGCATTTAAAAGGTGTGTGGTCCCTTTAAATGTGATGGCCAGAACTCCCTTTGAAGTTCAATTCTGCTTGTCACAACTTTGCTTCTGGCTCCATCCCAATGTCTCTGGGATCCATCCCCAAAGTTCCCAGAAATTTCTTGCATTGGACTTGGCAACCCTACTTCAGACATTTGCATTTCAGCAGTTTATCACACTTTGTCACTTTCTTCAGCAGCTATTTCATCTAGAGCAAGCATGTGCCTCCACTGATTTGCCAACACACAGGCAGACCATATCAACGATGTATTCTACCTTCTCAAAGGCTAGACAAGACTTTGTCTTTGCAGACTTGCATATGCTTAGGTGTCATGGACCAGAGCATCGAGCAAAGAGGCCAAATGAAGCCAAATTACCATGGGTCCATTCCATGGCCACTGACAGCATTTAAAAGCATTTGGAGTTCTTTAAAATTTGCTGTGAGGCCCTGACCTCGGTTTTCCATGTGGTGTGGTGGCCTTAGAAGTTTCCACCCCACTCATCCTGTATCCCTTTGCAAGTAGAAACAGCCACGGGGGCTGTTCTGCTCCTGAATTGGCATGTGGGAGGAAACAAGAGCTCCTTGGGCTGGCACATGCTTAATCTAGATCTAGTGGCATTTCTAAAAAATTAAAAATGCTTTGTATTTTCATTCTCAGGAGAGGAGGTGGATGAGCACCTAAAACCATGACAAAAGGCATCATCTGAGACACCTCTGGAGCCCTATTTGATGTCTGGAGAAGCACCAAGAGTCTAAGTCAGGCAACTTACCCTGGGATAAGTCCTCAGACTTGTTCCCTGAACCCTTCACCCCAGGCCTGCTGCCACATGTCTCTCCCCAGTCAACCCCTCAAGCCTCTCAAAGCCCTGAACCACTTCAGCCCCATCACACATTCACCTCCATAACTGGGTAGTACTCCTTTAAGTACTAGTAGCCTGCTCCTGGAGAGGCAGCATCTTTGTTTCCACATCCTTGCAAGCATATTTAAGACATGAGTCCATCCTTAGCTTTGCTAGGACAACATCTGTGCTATAGGCTCCAACAACTTGCCTAGACTCTTGAATGGCAGGAGGATATTATGTTATGGCATAGACTGTAATGCTGAGAAGTAGTCATAGCAGAGAAGCTTTACGGATGATAATATAATCCTTTTAGGATGGGGGTTTTAAATTGAATTTTGGTCCCCTCCTCTCTTTAAATTGAAATCTGGTCTATGGGTCCCATAGATACTGGGGAAAATACAGTACCCACCTGGTTCTGGTGTGGATCATGAAAAACTATTATTTTAAAAGAAATGGGTGTGCCACAACATCTGATTGTTTTGATGCAGAGCATATACTCTAGACAAGAGACTACAGAATGTTTTCCAAATAGCAAAGATGTCAAATAAGGATTATTTTATCTCCTTATCTGTTCAGTCCATATGTAGAGTTTAGCATAAGGAAAACTGGATTAGATTTAGATGACGATGGAGTGAAAATGGGTGGAAGGAACACTACCATTTTGAGATATGCAGATAACACCACTTTACTGGCAGAAAACAGGGTTAAGATCTGAAAAGACTACTGATGATGGTTAAAGGAGAAAGTGAAAAAGCAAAATTTAAGCTGAAGAATCACTACTGAGGAATTACACTTTAAGGTTGACAAGAGCCCCGTGGCACAGAGCGGTAAAGTTGTAGTACTGCAGTTGGAGCCCTCTGCTCACGACCTGAGTTCAATCCCAGCGGAAGCAGATTAGGTAGCTGGCTCCAGGTTGACTAAGCCTTCCATCCTTCCGAGGTTGGTAAAATGAGTACCCAGCTTGCTGGGGGGAAAGTGTAGATGACTGGGGAAGGCAATGGCAAACCACCCCATAAAAAGTCTGCCGTGAAAACGTTGTGAAAGCAACATTACCCCAGAGTCAAAAATGACTGGTGTTTGCACAGAGGACTACCTTTACCTTTTTAAGGTTGACAATGAAGAAATTCTTCAAGGCTTTCTATTCCTTGTCTCAGTCATCAACTAAAAGGGAGACAGCAATCAAGAAACTGGGAGATTGCAACTCATGAAGGAGCTAGAAAAGGTCCTTAAGTGTAATGATGTGTCACTGGTGACCAAGATCAAGATAACTCATACTATAGTATTTCCCCTTTACTATGTCTCAGTGTGAAAGTTGGAAACTGAAGGCAGCTGACAGGAAGAAAGTTGATTCATTTGAAATGTGATGTTAGAGGAAAATATTACAGCTATTACAGGCTGCAAAAAACCACAAATAAATGGGTTCTAGATCAAATCAAGTCTGAGCTCTCTCTAGAAGCAGGTTATCGTACTTTGGTTACATTATAAGAAGATGACAGTCACTGGAAAAGACAACAATGCTAGGGAAAGTTGAAAGCATCAGGAAAAGAGAGTGACCCGGATGGATGGATGCAAACAGCCCTCCGTTTGCAATACTTCAGCAAGGCTGTTAACAATAGGATGTTTGGGAGCATATTAATTCATAGGGTTACCATACATCTGAAACAACACACATACCACCCTTTAATCAGCTCTCAATATTCCATCCTTTGGAGAGGATTTTCAGTCCTCATCCAGCTTTTAAAAGTTGTTTTCTCTTGGTTAATTTCCAGAGTAAAATATTCATGATACCAAAGGAGCTCCTTAAATATGTAAATCCCTAAACCTTATCAGAGGATGGCCTGGTTTTTATGACTGCCAGTCTTCTAATACAATATCATGACTGCCAGTCATCTAATGCAATAGTGACAAGTTGATGATGGATGATTATCATCTAGGATTGCTCCTGTTTAAGGCGCCAGTCACACCATTTCCTCAAAAGAGCTAATCCCACATCTGCATTCTTATATACTTGAACTACACAAAAGTGCTTACACAACATTTTGCCTCTTCAGGAGTAGATATGAAGTCAGTGCCCTTTTTCCAAATGCCCTTTTTCCACAAGTCCCCCCCCCCTTAGATATTAACTCGCAATTTTCCAGTGAGGAATTCCCATATTCAAATTCAGTTTCCCACCACACCACCATTTTGGCTTGTCAGTGATCCATCTTCATCTCACCTATAGCCCCAGATTGTCCCACAGACATCTGCCATTTTTAAACCACATTATTGATTGTGTTGTATCTAGGGTGGCCAGACCGTCCCGGTCTCCCGGGACATTCCCGGATCTGGCCACCCAATCCCGGATCCCGGGCTGCCTATACCGGGACCATTAAAGGTCCCGGTTTAGGCAGCCCCGGAGCCGGTGGGCCGCGGGCGCGGGCGGGGAAGGCGGGGAGTGAGGGAGGGAGTGTCCCTGCGCCTGCGCAGGGACGCTCCCACCCTCACTCCCCGCCTTCCCCGCCCGCGCGCGGGGCCCGGCGGCAGTGGTGGAGGCCTCTCCGTGGCCTCCACTGGTCGCTGGAAGCCCTCCAGAGACTCTGGAGGGCCTCCAGCGACCAGCGGAGGCCGCGGAGAGGCCGCGGGGCACCCGGCGCTGGTCCCGGAAGGCCTTCCAGAGCCTCTGGAAGGCCTTCGGGGACCAGCGCCGGCCAGCGAAGGCTTCCCCGCGGCCTCCGCTGGTCCCTGGAGGCGCGCACCCCCCCCCCCCAGTGTCCCTGGCTGGCCTTCAGACATTATGGTCACCCTAGTTGTATCACAATTCTGTCCATTACTGCCTGCCCCCAAAGTTCCTCTTCTTTGCTTTCCATTCATAATTTCATTTAGGTTTTTTATGGGTGAGTTATGGTTTTAGTTATGGTCACACACACTCACACACATGAGTGCTGGTAATTCCAGTGCACACAGACATGAACACACATGCTCACCAACTGGGGAGTAACCCACCAGGACTCAGTGCTCTGAGGTGGGCTGTCACCTTGTGCTTTGCTAGCTCTCACAGCTTTGGTTCCAATTCTTTGCAAAGGGGAAGCTGGCAGGGAGTCAAAGCCCTCCAACCACAGACCCCCTTGGATGTTAGATCCTGCAAAGCATTAGGTGGTGGCCCAACTTGGAGCACTGAGTCCTGGCAGGTTGCTCTCCAGTTGGCAAGCATGAGTGTGTGTGTGTGTGTGAAGCAGGGGACGCAGAGGAAAGAAGAGACAAGTAGGCAGATGGAGGCCACATCCCGTTGTCTCAGTGTCCTCTTGCCATGGACACCCGCCAGCAGTCTCATCAAGGCGAGGATGATGCAAATGTTTAGGCAAATGGAGGGGGTGGAATCTGGCCAAAAGCATATGCATAGCAGCTAGTTCCTCCTGGAGTTCATGGCCACACAGCCAGGAGCCTCAAGGATCAATCCTCAGAGGGAAGCTTGCTCTTTGCACACCAGGGACTGGGTGCAACAGTAGCCTTTTTTTGACAATGGGAACATCATGGTGCATGTGGCAGGGGAATTTAAAGGACAGCTCTGCAAGGTGTATGACGGGAAGCAGAATGGCCCCTTGAGATGTAAATGCAGAACACATGGGGCATGTCTGATCCTGGATGAAACTGCAAATTAAAGTCCTATTGCAAAATGCATGCTGCAAAGTTGAAGCATCAGATGGAAGTTCAACCAACAGCTAAAAAGAAGTAAGACTGTACTGTGGAAATGGTTTCAGCCCAGAAGGAGAGGCCACAACTAGGGAAGGCAGAAATAACATGAATTTTTGTAACAGGTAGGCTAATTTACAAGTTCCCTATGACCTCTCCCTTTTTCTTGCTTCCTTCACTCCTTTCCACTTGCTAACCAACCTACCTTTATTTGGCCCCTGTCTTCCACTTTCCCTCCCCCTGTAAACCCAGTTATTTGGTGCTGGGTAAGCCTGGTCCAGATGCATTGCAGAGGTCCAGAACGAACTTGTAGGGGGTACTTCATTTTCTCCTATATTCCCTCTCCTCTTTCCCTCCTCCTGGCAATCCCCATATTCTCATTTTTCCCTGCTTCCTTCTCTCTGCTACCCCACCAAAACAACTGTTATCTGCCCCTTGCTTCAGCTATATTTATTATTTAATTACTTTGTTTACATCACATATTTTCTCCAGAATGCAGACCCAATGCAGCCTACCTCATCTTCTTGTCTTCTATTTTATCCTCACAATCATTCTATGATGTAGGTTAGACTGAGTGTATGTGACTTTCATAGCAAAGTGGGCATTCAGACCTGGGTGTCCCAGATTCTAATCTGCAACTCTAAACACTCAACCATGCTGACTTTCGTAGGGTGGCTGCTAATGAACAGCAGTTAACATCCAGGCTTGAGAGAGTCATGCAAATCAGGTGGCATCAAATCACCCAATGGCTGCAACTGAGTGCTGACCTAGCCCTATTGATTCCTCCCTCAAAGGACAAAATAGTCCTGGAACAGGCCCTGCCCTGCCTTTAAATTACAGACCCAAGTCTGCTGTGCTTGCCTAGTAACAGTCACTGAGGGCACCTGTTTATTAAGCCTAAACGCACTCCTTTCATATGTTTGGGTCTTTTTTCTTATAGAGTTCACGGTTATTTCTTTCCCCAAAATCTGTAGAAAGATCTGTCTTGTCTGTTCATGGCTATAGTCTCTGGATGTAAGAATCCTCAAATTTGACCAGATTGAGAATTAGATATTTTGATGATGGCTAGGAAAGTAAGAGTGATTTTATGCTGCAAACAAGGTGACCAGCTAGATTCTATTGTCACAATATTCTTCTGACTCTATATATGAATGCCTAGAACTTTCATAGCCCAACCCCATGCCCAAAGTACCTCCGCAGTTTTCTTTGTTAAATAGTGGGAAATGCATGATGGTTGGAGCATCTTCTCCTTTGAAGATGTAGCAGCATGATGGCTTCTTTCTGTCCTCTGATTTTATTCCACCTATCTTAGGAAATTTGATTCCATGTTTTTCACAGTGGTCTGCTGTTTTTTCAATGGTCTGAAAGAGAAAAGTGTTCTGTTTGTGATGGCATCGGCACAATCAGCTAGGAAATATATATATATATATATATATATATATATATTTACTGTTTTGTGGAGTGACTGGTTGGTTGAAAAGTTCAGCTAATAGTGTTGCATCACAAGAGTAGTGTTGGAAGTGGTGCAACATGCCTCCTACATGTGCTAGTTTAGTAGTGTTAGAAGCCAGGTCCCACAGGAACCTCCCATGACAGGATCTGGGATAATATAAGAATGATAACATACTGTCCTGGGTGTAGAAAGGGTCTTCTGAAATCAGTAGTTTTGTATGGAATAGAGCCACAATGCTGCAGCTATAACATCATTAAGGTGGCATCAGAAGGCATTTTGTGAGCACAGAATGGCTGCAAATTCACACTCTGTTATATGTCAGTTCCTGTTTACATATCATACAACATGGACTAGCAGTATTTCTGATCATTCTTCTTTTATTTTAAAAAATGCATCTTCAGACTGTAATTTTCAAATCATATGGTTGTGTTCTTTTTTTTGGGGGGGGGGGTGGTTTGTATGACTTTCCTTTTAAATAAAAATGGATTACCTCAAAAGGATCCCCAGAGCTAAAGTCAAAAGAAAGGAACAGCTTCACATTCCTCCCAGGGTGCAAAATGAGTGGGTAAGCAATGTTTATGGCCACACCAGCATCAATCAGAGATAGTGTCTTTTCACTCGAGAAGTTATAGACTTCATCATCGCCTACATCATAAGAAGTAAAGTAGAGCTTTCTTATAAACATACTTGAATTAAGACAACCTACCAAGGGTGGATCTTTACCTAAGTATCAATACTTAGTATGCTAATACTATTATTCCAATTATTTATATCCCCACTATAACAATTTATGCCAAGAGCATGGTAGATTTAAAAAGGAATAAAGAATGCCTAGATTATTGTAACTAATATTGCAATGCAGTATTGAATAGATGACTGGGGCAAAGAAGGCAATGGCAAACCACCCCGTAAAAAGACTGCCAAGAAAACATTGTGATATGATGTCACCTCATGGGTCCATAATGACTCAGTGCTTGCACTCAATTGAATAATGAAGGACGTCTTTTTTAGTTGGTTAACTGACTTAACAGTGCAATCCTAAGGAGAGTTACTCCAGTCTAAGCCTATTCATTTCAATGGGCTTAGAACAGAGTAACTCTCCTTAGGATTGCACTGTAAATTTAGTCCTTCTAAGCAAACTACTGGTCAACTGAACCTCTCTCCCCACCCACCCACAATTCACATGCAAGTGATCATTCTACTTCTATCCTCTCATTCCTGACCAGGACAATTTGTAACATATACGACAAAGATGCCAACTAAAATGGCACCCACTGCCATGTACTTCACCTCTCCTCCAATGTGTAGAGCATTTATCGCAAAATTTAAGTATGTGTCCCTGCTTCTGTATCGCTGGCAGATGCTGACAGCGGTCAAGAAAGCTCATCATGTGATGGCATGAAGCTGACTTACGCTGAGCCAGATTGTTGCTTTAACAAGATTGTTACTGTCTACACTGACTGTCAGCAGATTTGTATTAGGTAAACATCGTTCATGTTGCCTACTGCCTAACCCTTTAAAAAAAATAACCAATTAAAGTAAACATTAAGTTGAAATTAAAATTACAGGAATAAGAGAGTGTACTGTAATTCTAAACCAGTAACAATAGTCAAATATAACTTTTAAAAAATAATGTCATATCCAGAAGGAATCATTTTCTGTTAGAAATTGAACAACTGGAACCCACGTTGCAACAAAATTATCATATGCTCTTTCCGAGTATGGTTTCATAGGACAGACTGCTTTCTTTGCCATAATCAGGGCTTTTTTGTAGCAGGAACTCCTTTGCATATTAGGCCACCCCCCCGATTTAGATAATCCTCCTGGAGCTTATAGTAGGCCCTGTACTAAGAGTCCTGTAAACTCTTGGAGGATTGGCTATGTCTGGGCTGTATGGCCTAAGATGCAAAGGAGTTCCTGCTACAAAAAAAGCCCTGGCCATAATAAAATGTGACCAATTGTGATGCAACCAATTTTTTATAGTGGAAGTGTTGATAATAAAAGTGTCAGTAACAGATGTTGATAATAAAATGGCGATTAATTCAGAGTGATTCTTTGTTCCCCATGAAGCATCCCAAAAATCCAACAGGAAAACCTCTCTGCCTGACCCTTTAAACTGGTGAGGCCAAGGACTGGAGCTAGAACCTTATGGATGAAAAGCAGATGCTATGCAACTGAGTCACATCTTCCTCCCCATATAAGATCTCAGCATGGAGATACCATTTTCATGGTGCCTCTATGGTGCACGTAATGTGTAGCTCCAGACTAAGAGTACATAATATGGATGAAAAGCATTTCTAAAGAGTCTCTTTCGATCCAACTTTAATGTCAGCTTACAGCACTTGTACAGTAAGTTATTGGTGGTTCCCCATCTCCATTCATTCAGGTATGCAGTGGTCTTTAATAAAGCTTTGTATAACTTATGGAAACGATGAAAACTACCTGCAAAAAAACAAGAGGGATAGAGAGCTAAGAAGATAAACTGAAATCTACACACACCTACTTTTTTTTTTTTTTACCCATAGGCATTTCTGCCCATTGGCATTAAAGTGAGGTTTAATTAATTCATCCTTCATAGAGACAACAGAGCTCTGAACATGTGTACTATAGTATGTTTACAGTGGACCCATTCATACTGACTAGTCACAGGATTTCTCTGGAATGTACTGGAGAGAGAAAGCCAAGTTGATCATGATGGTAACCCCGAGCAGTCTTCCAGATAGACACAAAATAGTGATGATAATGGCGTGTCACAGAATAGTATGGGGACATGTAAGCTTGCTCTAGACAAGACGTCCCTTTCAGGGATCTCTCCCTTCCTTGCACACATTCTCTTTTCCTTCTGTCCCTTTCAGGCCCTTAACTGTCACCACTAGTTCTAGGGCTTCTCTTGCTCCATCGCTGGATTAGTTGATGGGTTTAGGGAAACCTGCTTCATTCTCAGAGAAAGGGAAAGAGAAGTTTAACCAATAGCGGAGCACCTTTTATTGTGCTCAGATTCCTTGTGCACTTAGTGGCTGCAGTGAAAACGGCATTAAAATAACTGTAAAGACATTTGAGTGGATACAGTATGACAAAGGCCCCAAAGACCCTCCAGCTGTCAGTGGCCCTGGGGAGTGCCCTGGTGTATGGCAGAAGACATGGTTTATTAAGAAATATTATAGCACATAAAATAGGGCAGAATTAATACAGGTCATAATGCACAAAGAAAGAATCCAGACAGCAAACGAGAAAGTTCCCTGATCCTGGTAGGCTAGATTCATCCCTCCATAGCCTAGGGATCAGCTCCCATCAAAAGCAGTCTCACTACTATGGAGCTTCAAGAAGTGAACACTACTTCTCTGTGCAGCACCTTACATGCTTTCTGTTTGAGCTCTGCTGTCACTTGGAAGTACCTATTGTATCATAGAGTTTTCCTTCCCAAATGGCTAAAACGTCCAGGAAAACCATAAAGTTTTCCTGGAAGCGCCTAGAATGGCTGCCATGTGCCTTCGCCACCGTGATGATGTCACTTCTAAGTGACGTCATCACACCGACTATGTCGGGGGAGGTTCCCCCCACTGGCCCAGTGTGGGCTGGGTGGTTGGGAACCTTCCAGACAGGGGAACCCCCACCTGGACCAGGGGTTGGCAGTCCTACATAGAGAAAGCAAAAGATCTTTGCAGGAAGGGGGGGAATTGTTTCTTCTTCTTTTTTAAAGACTTACCAGAGTATGTTCTCATTTTGATTTGAAACCGCCTTAAGGCACCTTAAAAGATAAATGCATACAGTCACCAATGAGGGCATCCTTTCCTATATATCAGACTTTACAATATAGATAGAAACATTCATTTTAAGAGAAACAAGTAGGGTTGCCAATCCTCAGGTGGGGTCAGGGAAACCACCGGTTTGGAGGCCCTCACCCCACTTCAGAGTATTCAGAAATGGGTGGGAGGAGGGAAATGTCTGCTGGGCACTCCATTATTCCCTATGGAGACTGATACCCATAGCATAAGGCATAATGGAGAATTGATCTGTGCGTATTTGGGACTCGGAGAGCTGTTTTTTGAGGCAGTGTGGCATTTGCAGTGTGGCAACCAATGTCTCTCCTCAAAACCCCGTCCAAATTTTAAAAAGATTGGACTAAGGGGTCCAATCCTATGAGCCCCAACAGAAGGTGTCCCTATCCTTCATTATTTCCAATGGAGGGAAGGCATTTAAAAGGTGTGCAGTCCCTTTAAATGTGATGGCCAGAACTCCTTTAAAGTTCAATTATGCTTGTCACAACCTTTCTCCTGGCTCCACCCTTAAAGTCCCCAGATAGTTCTTTAATTGGACCTTGGCAACCCAAAGAAAAAAAACAACCTTTATATTAGAGTCTTGAGCTTTCTCCTTTTGATTATAGTTGGCTGAGTGCAGCACAATACTAAGATGGAAAAGCTTTCTTAAAGCTGACCAACAGAGTCATTTCTCAGCCACCATTATCTCAACCACTAGGCTGTCCTGGACTTAACGGATATTGCTGTTGGTCAACAAGTAGGGTTGCTTAATAATTGGGGAAAGGAAAGATATATCCAGACTGCCAGTTAAAATATGCTTCACTGTCCTGCACTCTGCCCCCACCTTCAGAGGTGAAGCAGGTGTAGGACTCCCAGCTCTGACATGAGGAATTCATGAAGATTTGGAGGTGGTAGCTGGGAAGGGTGGAGTATGAAGGGGCAAGGAGCAAAGAGATGTGATGGTATTCTTGGATTTCTGTTTGTCCTAGACTTTATGGTATACCATAAAGTTCACCCTCTGAAGCTGCCATTTCCTTCAAAATAACTGATCTCTGTAGCCTGCAGATTAGGTGAAATTTCAGAAGAGCTCCAGGCACCATCTGGAAGTTGTGGCTCAGCGGTAGAGCATCTGTTTGGCATGCAGAAGGTCCCAAGTTCAATCCCCAGTATCTCCAGTTAAAAGATATTGGAGTAGGCAACTTGAAAGAACTCTGCCAAAGGCCCTGGAGAGCCATTGCCAGTGTGAGTAGATAATACAGATCAAGGGTCTGATTCAGTATGAGGCAGTTTCATGTGTTCATGGCTGGCAATCAGAGACAGGAAATTTTCTGAGGTGGCTTCCCTCCCTTTAGACTTGCCTATCATTTGCCATACAGTCTTTTAGGTGCCAAGCCAAAATATTTCTTTGTGCCCAAACTTTTAACAAAAGGGCTTTATCTTTTTAATTGATTCATAGTGTGCTTGTGGTCTGAAGTCTCCTTTAGGGTGCTCATTGTTTTGGGCTGTTTTTCTGCCAATGATTTGTATTATTTTATGGCATTGTTATTACTTGTAAACTGCCTTTAGCAGGACTCTGGACACATACATGAGTCCATAGGGTCCCATCCTAGTGAGTAAATATCATCTGTTCTATATATACGGCCCTTAAAGACACAACCAGGAATATGACTATTCCTTATGCAAATAACATAAAGATGAGTACCATGCATTATCTTGGCTATGTTCTGCTTGCTGCCAAAGGCACTTCCCCATAAACCTGGAAAAAAGAGAAAGAAAAAAATGGCTTTGTTTATTTGTTTGTTTGTTTCAATTTTTAGCCCGCCCTTCCTGTAGATCAGGCTCAGGGCAGGTTACATCATTATTAGATCTCTAGATGTATACTTTGGAGGGGGGGGGGGGCGTTGCTGGGTTGTTATGGCCTATGGCTACACCAATAAAATTCTTTGAACTTCATTATTTGATCTATATATCACCTGTTGACTCGGGGATCCCCCAGAATTACAGCTGAGGGTCACGCAGAATTAAAACTCATCTTCAGACTACAGAGATACCGGCCCCTCCCATCCGGCTGGCTTTGCCATCTATAGGCTGGGGGGACGCTGTTGCCCACCCGGATGGAGGGAGGCTGAATAATGTCCCGGTCATCCGGGTATCTGCTGCTGGGCGGGGAGTCAGGGCTATAAAAGCCCCCATCCCGCCCAGTGTGGCGCAGTTCGCTTCAGTTCTCGGCCCACCCACCCATCCCTTGGCAATACAGGTTATTTACCAGCCGCCTTATTAGGGACCAGGTAGGAATTTTTTCATTTTCACTGAATTGGCCTATGTGAATTTGTTTTTTGCCTACCTTGTACTGCCTTATGGCATTAGGAAGATGGGGAGGAGTTGTTAATAGGTTGCTTGGCAGGATGAGGTATGGGCCACAGTGTTTTTTGGGGAGCACCTATGGTTCAGCACCTGTTGGTGCAGGTGGTCTGTATGAACTGCAGATGAGCTTTACAGCTCAATACTGGGAGTGCTGATCACGACAAAACCTCACCAGGGAGGATCGATGCCGGCCTAGGTGGAGGTGGAGTTTGGGCCTGTCTGCTCAGCACCACCCAGAATATATTGGGCTCGTGCTGGGGGCAGGGTGGCTCGCCCCTTTTTAGGACAAGGCAGGATGATGGGGCTGACCCCAGGGCTTGTCTTGTTAGGCCTTACACCTTGCCAGTTTTAGCTCGTTCAAGTTGTTTAAATAAAGCGGCCCTGTTTATCCAACATACTGTGTCAGCCTCTTCATTCTGACTGGGTGGGCAACAGTTCCTCTTGATAAAATGGATGTTTTGGAGAGTCTTATGGCACTGTACTCAACTGAGATCCTTGTCCTCCTTGAGCTCAATCACAAAATCTTCAGGAGTTTCCCAGCCTCGATCTGGAAACCCTCCCCTCCTCCATCCCCTGCCAGTGTCTAGGGGGCACCTGCCTACCCTAGAAAGACCACAGTGAAATAAATATTTTAAAAGCTGCACATCTGAAATGGTCCCATCAATATAGAGAAAGGGAAGTTAAGTATCATAACTAAGGATGGGCTGATCCAGTTAAGAAACCAAAATTTGGCACGAACATGGCCTGCTTTGGAGCCCCCAAACCAAATGTTTGGTGAAAGCACCTTCCCAAACATCTATGGTACTTTTGTCTAGTTCAGTATGGCTATTTGGACCATTCCAATTTAACAGCTAAGCAGTGAAGGTTTGCAGCTCACCTGTTAGGTTTAAATGACTATCAGCCATTTCAGTTTAACAGTGGACAGGTGCACCCACTCTGCTGTTATGCTGAAATGATTGCTAGTCCATCTGGCTGTTATGTTTAAATGGCTGTAAGTCATTAAATCCATCAGTTTTGCTCCCTCTGCTTCAAAGTGAAATGGCTGGCAGCCATTTAACCCTTCCTAGGTGATTTGGGATGACCCCCACTCACAAACTAGCAAATTCAGTTTCGGCCATTTTTGGCTCAGTTCAGGGTTCTGTTTGGGAGCAACCCTGAACCAAACTGGAATGTTTAGGTTCGTGCCCATCCCTAATAATAACATTGCCTCATAATCTCCCTCAATATAAATTCCCCCATGTTTTTGTTATCACTGGCGCCTTCTGCCTTATCCAACACTACAGTGCAGCTCATAAAGGAATGGTTGTTTGATGTGCACATTTTAACTATACAGTGGAGAAGGCAGAAGGCCCCAGTGATAATATCTCCCACACACTTGTGGTTAATGATGCAAATACTGACTCTGTTATCTTGCTAAAACATGCATAGGGTTTGCCATGCAGAGAGTGCCAGGCTGTCAAGAGGCAACATGCAAAAGATGTACCCTGCAGATAGCAGATATTTTTCTCCTCCTTCTCTTCAACCATTTGCCCATTTTCAAATGCACTTCCAAAGTATTTGGTGTCTACATATACACCAAGGTCAGGAATTCCAACTTCGTGTGGGGTAAATTCAAACCAGGTGCCTGGAAAACAAAACTGAAGCATGGGTATTACAAGCACAAGGTGCTGATGCAAATAGGACACCAGGGTCACAAAATTAGCAGAGTGAAAATTCCGTCTAAAGAAGAATTTGAGCCAATTTGGAAGGTCCAACAAAAAGGGAACATACATTTTGCCAGCTAAAATTTAACAAAATATTTCAAGCTACTGTTTGCTCAGAGATCAGTAGAGGAGATATGCGTTTGTGTATTAAATAATCCAAATTTTAAAAGGCACATTTGTAATAATTCATCTGAATTTAGCAGTTAACAATATTATTTGGACCTTTGTGGCTGGCTAAGAGTCCCAGAATATTAAAGAAGGGGAGGGAAGATACGGATTTGACCAAGATTTTTACTAGTCAGCAGAGCTACCAACAGGAATGGTGCAGCTTAAAAGGGCTCCGCGGATGGCTGTCTTCCACCAAGGTGTGAATGTGACAGTACATCCTCCCTGGCTTGGGTTGAGTTTAATTTGATTCACTGTTTGTTCACCAAGTCACAGTGTGGGGCCCAGGGCAAACGTTTAGCTTGCATATATGGATAGAATGGGAAGAGGGGAGATATCACAAATGTTAAACTTGCCTCCCCTCCTCCAGTGATAGGTGCTGCTGCTGAGAAAAGGCAGCATATGTTGCATAAAATTTGGGTGGGGCAAAGAGCCTAGCAAATGCTGCCCTTGATGAACCCATACACACACACACACTGTGCAGGCAATATGGAGAAATCAATAGCAATCAGAGAGAAGTAGAGATAAGCTGAACTAATTAATGTGTTGCTGATAATGATCTGAGATCTCTCAGCAATTTCCATTTCATTGACATACAGCTGCCAGGGAGGGTATTTGAATTGTAGGCACAATTCTGCAGCAGCTGGGGTTGAACCCTTCCCCCCACCAATGCACCATGCAATTTCCCCTTCACAGCTGGTACTAGCCTTAGATAGCCCACTCACTAGTTTGGTGTAGTGGTTAAGTGTGTGGACTCTTATCTGGGAGCACCGGGTTCGATTCCCCACTCCTCCACTTGCACCTACTAGCATGGCCTTGGGTCAGCCATAGCTCTGGCAGAGGTTGTCCTTGAAAGGGCAGCTGCTGTGAGAGCCTTCTCCAGCCCCACCCACCTCACAGGGTGTCTGTTGTGGGGAGGAAGGTAAAGGAGATTGTGAGCCGCTCTGAGACTCTTCGGAGTGGAGGGCGGGATATAAATCCAATATCATCATCATCATCATCACTATATCACCTTCTCCACCTTCCCTTTCCCTCCCCCACCCGCTGCCTGCTGCATGCAATTGCATTGTACTAAACCCTGCCCTACACTTCTCTCATCAGATCAGCCTGGTCCATACATCAGCCCACAGGTTCACTGAATGCATGTTCCTAAAGAACTAGGGAACTTCCAGTGGGCAGTGGCAGTACCAAGAGGCTGAGGAGATTTTTACAATCTCTTAGGCACCAAAAAACAGGTTCTAACCTTTGTTTTGTTTGCCAGAAAGATAAATATGGAGCAGCCAAATTGTTGCGAAGCCTGGGCTTCTCTCTAAACACAGATAAGTTTATTTGCTTATCTAAATTGCTTAAATTAATCTGAGGGTGACTGTGCGGAGGTGCATTTTTAACATCTTCAGTCTGCAGTCTGAGGTGTTCTCATGAGTTTATGAGCTTTAAACTTCTGGACTCTTTAAGTCTCTAAACTCTTAGGTTCTGAGTTTTTGGTTCACTGACTGCACAGGGAGGGAGGGTGAGAGTGAGTGCACTTGTACTACTACATGCCCCCATGTGATTGCCTGCAGGAGTAGCCATGTGGAGAAGAGACTGTGCAATCTCTCCCTCCCCATGATCAGCAGTGTTGGTTGTGGAATGACATTGATCACAGAATAATTTAGGGAAAAGCTACTTAAATCCCTGGTTCGATAGGGATTGCAGGAATCTGAAAAAACTATTACGTGTCACCTACAGCCATTATAGAGATTCTAAGGCTGTTGCCTTTCCTACTAGTTTCTTCGATCTTAAGTCCCAGCTTCAGCAACTCATAAAAAAAAGAGAAATGATCATATTAATGGCCAGTGGGAGCAACTGATACAAGCGGCAACTTTAAATAATTCAAAACAATTTTGGACCATAGTTTCTGGTGCATTCCATAGGGAAGTTCCCATCACGTCCCTTATTCCCCCTCATGTCTGGCTTCAACATTTCCAAACAGTGTTTTATGAGGAAGGTAGAAGTGTATTAGAACCATCTGATTCCTGTTTGAGTGATTTACCTGATTGGCCCCCTGTAGATCCTGATGAGATAAAGGAATTAATTGTCCAACTAAAGGCTGGGAAAGCCCCTGGTCCAGATGCGATAACCCCTGAAATCCTAAAATCAGACCCAGATTGGTGGGCTCCCCTACTCGCTGCCCTTTTTACAATGGTTGATAAAACTGGCTTAATGCCTGAGGCTTGGACAAATGCAGTAATAGTTCCAATCTATAAGAAGGGTGACTGTTCATCCCCCTCAAATTTTAGACCCATTAGCCTCCTTTCTATAATTGGCAAGTTGTATGCCAAGCACCTGTTAGCCAAACTTACTGCATGGATGACACAACAACAAATCCTAGGGCCAGAACAAGCGGGTTTTCGCCATGGGAAATCCACACTGGATCACTGCCTTATCTTGTCCCATCTGGTAAATAAATATACTAGGAAGGCCAAGCTCAAGTTATATACTGCCTTCCTAGATCTTAAAGGAGCTTTTGACTCCATATATAGAGGCCTACTTTGGGACAAACTGAATAAAATGAATATTGATAAGCAATTACTTTTTCTTATCAGAAAATTGCATACCTCAACAACTTGTCAGGTCAAATGCTCCCTAGCTGGAAAGTTAACGGCAAAAATTCCATCTAACAAGGGTGTTAAACAGGGCTGCATTCTAGCCCCCTCCTTATTTAACCTTTTCCTTAATGATCTAGCACTGACGTTGTCTGGCGCCGATGGTCACAGCCCTAAACTCGGTCCCACTCATGTGCCACTGTTACTGTATGCAGATGACACTTTACTAATGTCCTGCACGCGAGTGGGTTTGAAGCGTCTTTTTAGCCGCTGTCTAGAATATTTTGAAATCAATAAGCTCCAACTTAATTTTGAAAAAACAAAAATCCTTGTCTTCTCAAGAACGTGGAAATTATTTAAATGGGAATTTAATGGAAATAGAATAGAGCAGGTTAGACACTTTAAGTATCTAGGTATTCATTTTCAATATAATGCATCATGGACTGTACAGCGAAGGTCTGCAACCAATATGGCTAAGGCCAGTGCCCAGGCTATCTGTCATTTCTTCTACAATAAGGGCAACCAATTTGTGCCGGCTGCTCTGAAAGTTTTTAAGGCCAAAACATGCGCACAACTACTATACGGTATGCCATTATGGATTGGTGCGTTTGATTATTCTTTGGAATGCATACAATCCAAATTTCTCCGTAAAATTTTGGGTATGCCATGTTGTGTGCCTTATGCAGCCCTATGCCTAGAATTGGAGCAGGTTCCTCTTGAAACTAGGGCATGGCTTTTAACTGTTAAATACTGGTTGTGAATACACTATAATTCTGATCCTTCCAGTCTTATTACTCAAATGCTTTTAGAATCTAGATACTCTAACTGGCTAGACTCCATCAAGAAAAAGATCAGCACTGTTGGTTTATCTACAGAGTCATTATCTATGCTCTCACAAATAGAGGCATTTCATATGATTAAAGCCAGAATCCTGGATATTGAATTACAAAATCTCCACAGTGCCGCTAATAAAACTTGCTCTCCTGTGAGTCTAGGGTTTTCATTTGATGTTGGCCAGATGGCTTCTTATCTCTATTCTTTGCAAAGTCCTCAACAGCGTAGGGCCTTTTCATTGGCAAGATTTGATGTTATGCCATCAACAGTTCTATATGGCAGATTTCATAATATACCCTACCCGGCCAGACTATGTCCGTGTAAATCCGGATCTATTGAAACCATTACACATATTCTTTTGTACTGCCCTTTCTATGTAAATATTCGCTGTCGATTTTTGGATCCTATTCTTCTAAACAAGATGGGTCTGGCTGATCCAGACAAGGTCCAGCTTGTTCTGAAGGATGTTACTCCTGACATAACCGTGAATACTGCCTCATTTCTGTATCGGGCCAAAAAGATTCGTCAAGACAAGGAACAGTCTAGTTGTTTCATTTAACTGTGATTTTATGTAACTGTGCTTTTTCTTAACCCAGTGTTTCTTAACCTGTTTTTATATGCCATTAAAGGTTGATTATGATTATGATCACATGCGAAGGGGAGTCCATGCTATGCTAGCCACAAAAAATGCAACCTTAGCTTCTATTTCAAATAGTGGGGGTGGGGGACCTGCATATACCATGGGCCAAGATGCTTTGCTTCCCTTCATTTTGAGGACTGCAACTGCCATGAACATATTGAACCCGGTACCCAATTCTGAAATGCCTCGCTTTATGTTCTGTTAAGCTATGCCTGCCCTAGCTTCCAATGCAAAAAAACAGGAGGATGGGTATTTCAAGAGAGTACATGGCTCAGAAATTCTGATTCCCTTTATGTTTGTCACTGGGGTAAGCACCCAGATTTTTAGGGACTGGAGATGCCTACTAACAAAATGTTTGGCGAGAAGGGAAGCTTTCCATCTCCCAAGGGACCCTGTTCCACTGAGGAACCAATCTGTAAGGAAGTTCTTCCAAATGTTTAGTCAAAACCTCTTGATTTTGTTATGTGTGCAGACCAAAATGAGGACTACTAGTGTGTTCCTGCCTGACTTATTGGAGCCATTAGGAATGAGCTTGGGGAATCGGGAACAATGGACAGCAGGATCCAAATACCTGCTGCCTTGCTCCAATCATGGGCCCCTGCTGGTTTAAATGATCCAATGGCATGCTAGCCCGGGAACTGGGTTGTGTATATAGTTGGCCCCTTTGGCCCAGTTTTTCCAGTCTTTTAGTGCAACCCTATACTATGTTGTACTTAATAAAGAACTATGATCACTACTATCTCATCTCATACTACCTCATCTCATCCATGCATTGAACCCACTATGTTATAGATTTAATTTCAATCTGTTGGTTTTGTTCTGACCTTCTAGGACAACAGAAAACAACTTTGTACCATCCTCTATATAATAGCCCTTCAAGTACTTGAAGATGGTGATCATATCACCTGTCAGTCATCTCTTCTTCAGTTAAAACATACCCAGCTCCTTCATCCTTTCCTTTTAGGACTTGGTCTCCAAACCCTTCACCATCTTTGTTGCCCTCTTCTGGATGCATTCCAGCTTGTCTATAATGTTCTTATATGTGGTGCCCAAAACTGAACACAATATTCTAGGTGAGGTCTAGCCAGAGCAGAGTAAAGTGACACCATCACTTGACATGATATAGACGCCATACTTCTGTTGATAAAGCCCAGAATCCCATTTGCCTTTTTAGCCCACATCAGATTGCTGACTCATATTCTGTGCAGGGTCCACTAGGATCCTTAGTTCCTTTTTGCATATATTACTGCCCAAGACAAGTTTCCCCTCTGTGTTTGATTTTCCTACCTAAATGCAGAACTTTACATTTATCCCTGTTAAAAAATTATTTTATTTGTTTTAGCCCAGTTTTCCAGCCTGTCAAGATCATCCTGTATCCTAACTCTGTCTTCTACTTATCTAGGGCTTGTCCCTTATCAAGTTCTAGACAAGGGGTGAGTCTGCATTACCTGCAAGGTCTTCCACATATGTGTTGTCATTCACAGCTGCATAAACAGGATAAGGATTTTTCCCACTCTCAGAAGCTCCCCTGTGTTCAGACAGTGTGGTCTCATCCAACTGAAAATACATGTTTTATTTATTTATTACATGGTTCATTTCTCCTTTACCTTTCTCCCTGCCTGGGACTCAACATGCATCATAATATGCATTAAAACATCAGCAGCTGTTCATTTGGCAAGACAATTCATAACACCATTGGAAAGCTGTTGTCATAACCATAAAACCTTGCTAACCAAGCACTAAAAGATGAACAATCAACATGCCCAATGCTATACATAGGAGACTGTCTCAACTATTCAACTTTAAGCAACTAGCCTGGGCAGTTTTCTTCACTTGCCTATTGAGTGGAACCAACAACAGAGTTTGATTGGCAGAGTAGAGCATGCTGGAACTAATGATCCCACAGAGCCCAGGGCATGAAAGACTTTTATGATGGTGTCAAAGTATCTTGAAACAAACAAGCAACCAGTACAGATCTTTCAAAATAGGTCTGATGTGCAATACAGTTGGTGATAGAAAGTGTCACAACTGACTTAGGCAATGGCTTAAGGTTTTCAAGGTAAAAAACAGAAGTGTTTTGCTATTGCCTGCTTATGTGCAGCCATCTTGGACTTATTTGGTGATCTCCCATCCAAGTGCTAGCCAGGGCCAACCCTGCTTGTCTTCCAAGCTCTGATGAAATCAAACTAGTCTGGGTCATCCAGGTCAGAATGCACTACAGGTAATTCTAACTCATAACCACACTGATAGTTGTCAATAAAGGCAGCTAGGAGTGTGTCACACCTAAATGAAGGATAACTTTTCAGATGTTGACTTGGGGAAGCCTCAAACTGAATCAGCGAAGGCCAACTATACTCCATCAGATGTGGTGAGCATAACATCCCCTAGGATCTTAGCCTTTCTGACCAACCTCAACTCCATTGAGTTTGAATTCAGGTTCTGCTTTTCTGACTATTAAAAAATCTGTGTTTACCATATTCATGGCTCTTTTAATTAGAGTAGATTCTGATATCCTAAAATCTTGGTTGGGGAGGGAGGTGTTACAGATGGACAACTGGTGATCTGTGGGCCAAGCTGACCCTCAAAGAAGTTTTGAGTTGGATCTATCCAACTTCTCTGTAGCCAGAAAAGGGAGGAAAGATTTCCCTTTGACCACAAAATAAGATGTGGAATGAGGACTCTGGTAAGTAGGGGAACTGGGTAAAATATAACAAAAAAGCTGGTTGGATCCACCTCTTTTTGGTCCCAAGTAGTCCCCTCCCAAGCCATGGTAAACAGTACAGCTGGTTTGTTTGTTTTTACTTTGGTTGTATGTATGGCTGTACACATCTCATATGGCATTTGAGAAGCTGTTCTAGAACTTTGGGGAAATATTACTATCTTCAGGGGTGTCGAACTCATTTGTTACAAGGGCCAGATCCAACATAAATGAGACCTTGTTGGGCTGGGCCATGGGTGTCATAAAATGTAATATCAGGAAGCAGAGATATAAATTTTATAATGGACACAGCCAAACACAATTAAAAAAAACCACCTTAAATATGCTTAAAACATTAGCACTTGTTGGTTTTAATGGTGTTTTTTTTTTTATATCTCTCCTGTGTGATTCAGGGAACTAGGCAAAGGAAGCTCTGCCTCTTTCCTGCCTTCTCCAGGGGACCAGGAGGGGGAGGACCCTCAGCCAATAGAAGGAAGAGAGGCTTGGCTCAGTAGCTTTGCTGTGTGATAGAGAGACCCTGGCAAAGCAAGCTATTTCTCCCCCCTTCCTCACCAAGGGAGGAGACTCAGTCAATGGAGAAAATAAAGGCTTTGCTCTATAACTCTCATATGATTGAGCAAGCTTGGCAAAGAAAAGTATGATGCACAAGGAAGCAAGAGAGAGGGAGAAGGAAGAAGATGACAACCAGTTGCTTGGGGGCCTGATAGGAGCCCTCCGGGGCCTTGATTCAGTCCCTGGGCCACATGTTTGACACCCCTAAAGATTTTTTTTTTTAATCAGGTGGTAGCCATGTTGGTCTGAAGCAACAGAACCAAGTTTCAGTTCAGTGACACCTTTAAGACCATCAAAGTTGTATATAAGCTGAGTATAAGCTTTGGTATGCATGCACACTTCAGGTATCTTGAAACAAGACTTTCTCAGCCATTACATATAGATAGAGAGAGGGTGGGGGTGATTAGTTGCTTGGAAGGGCTAATTAGAATCAATATGCATAAATAGCTGAGACACAGGTGTAGCTAAAATTGGATTAAAGTAGTTGATAAGACCTGTGACTCACACATAATTCTTACACCTGTTTATTAACTCTTTAATTATCTGTATGCTAAATCTATATGCTAATACTATTTTTATTTGTGGTTAAAGACCATTAATCATAAACATACATTCTATTTGCTGCTATTTACAGGTCTTATCAGCTGCTTTAATTCAATCTTAGGTGTACTCAGGCTGCAGATTCAGCAGGAGCTCACAGGAGCATAGCTCCTGAACCTTTATGACAGCTTCTACTCTTCCTCCCCACCTACCTTGTCCATTGAATAGTAGGTGCAGCTGCATAACAATCCCTGGATTAGGAGAGCAGGCAGCCAGCCAACCACCAGGGGCTTTACCACACCCCCAGCAGCCCTCGTTAAACCCTGGTGAAGCCCATGTTACCCTTTCTCCACTTCTTATGTGATTTTGGGCGGCAGGTAGCTTGCTGGCTTTTTGACTGTGTGTGTGTGTGGGGGGGGAAGCCCAGGAGAGCCCCAGGTGAGTGAGGCCTGGTTGGACCCTCTGGATCTCTAGCCAGCCCAATCAGGTCTCACTCGCTTGGGGCTCTCCTTTCTTGCATCGGGTTGCTTTTGGCTGGTGGGGGGGCAGCATATGCTAATGAGTTATGCTAATGATCTCCATCACCTATTTTTCTACAAAACAACCACTGGCTGTACTTATTGCTCAGTTACTTATGTATCTTGCCTCTAATTAGCCCTTCCTGGCAACTAACCCCCTCTGCCTATATGTAATGGGTGAGGAAGTCTTGTTTCAATGTATCTGAAGAAGTGTGCATGCACACGAAAGCTTATACCCAGAATTAAACTTGTTTGGTCTTAGAGGTGCCACTGGACCCAAACTTTGTTAAATTGTTTTTTTTAGTAATCGTTAATATATCAGCTCTTTCCACCTTCTTGTTCAAGGTAAACAAGACCTTCAGCTAACATTTCCCCATACTCACCTGATTTAGCATTGGGTGCACAACAAAATAAGCCCAGAAATCAGTCAAAGAGTAATTCTCATCACTTGCAGCGTTAAGCAAAGCTGTTGTTGCTGCCTCAAAATCAAACTGGTTTTGTGTAAGTTTTTCCTGCAGATGTTTTTCCAATTCCTTTAATCTTTCTGCCCAGTCCTCAGTTTTGTATAAAGACGACATACACCTTTTATTGGGGGGGAAAAAGTAAATATAAGTGGAATGATGTTGCACTAGAATTTGAAAGACCCAGATCTAACCCCCCACTCTGCTATGGAAGATTGCTGGGTGACCTTGGATGAGTCACTCTGTGTTACCCTAATCTACCAAACGAAGCTGTTGAAGTGATGCTGGGAGAAGGGGGAAATTATGTTGAATTAGTTTTATGTCATCACTGAAAGAAAAACTGGATATAAATATATTAACAAACAAGCTATTATTAGCAATGGATTTAGCCCACAATCTTAACTAGGATTTATTGATTTTTGTGTTCTTGTGAGGAATCCTGAATATTCCTTAGAGGCAACTTTAACAACAACAATGCTGGATAAAGTGAAACTTGGTTGGATCCCTAAAGGGGGAAAATATGTTTTCTCTTTACTTTCCATCATCCACTTACCAGGCAGAACCTGAAACACCACTCAGGTACATAACACAGTCTAAAAGATTTTGGTCGTTCAATTCCACCAATGTCCCACAAAGAGCAATTGTGGCCCGCAAACCGCCTCCTGATCCCAAGACAGCAATATTGGGGACTGTGTCCTGACAGAAGGAATGGGAATGGGATACTGAGAAATGTGTTCACTTAATAAGCTACTGTCATTTTTTATATTAAAAGTCAAAAAGTAGTGGCTTGGATCTTACAAATATATTCCATATATGCATTGCCTTTTTCATTTGGGTTCGCTGAAAGCTATTGATCTTGTACAGTGATAGAAAGAGAATGCATGCTCCAAGGCAGAAACTGTTATGCACAGAATTCACCAATAGGATCCAAACCATAGAAATATAAATGAAAGGACAATCACAGTTCATAACGGCAGGTTTTTAACTGAAGATCATTGTGAACAGAACACGAGTGTTGTTGTGTCTTATTTAGACATGATTCTTACATACTGACCCAGCTTTGCTGATGTACATGACTGCTAGTTCACAGCAAAAAGAATTCCTGAGTACTTAGTATAATGCCTGATAATCTTCCTCATACAAGATGCAGTAGCAGCCACTGATTTCCATAAATATATGCTGTTAGATGTTGTACTGTCATTTGGAGTACACAAGTCACTGGCAAGTGGGTTGACTTGTCCACATAGGAAAATCTAGTTGTGAAAAACTGCTATACTGCAATGATGGCGCAATATCTAATGATACAGATGCAGTCCAACAAGTTTAATTTTGGTTTGTATCCAGAGTTTCTAGTTGATTGATGGTAGAGCAAGAAATTCACCAGGAAGTCTAGTTTTTTCTACCAGGCTCTTTGCGATAGAGGAAGGCCTTGCCATTAGCTGCCCTGTCTTGGTTATCCCTGGCTAGCTAGATCTTGGAAGTTAAGCAGGGTCAGTCCTGGCTAGTATTTGGATGGGAGACCCCAAGTAATATCAGGGCTGTGACACAGAGGCAGGCAATGGCAAACCACCTCTGAACTGTCTCTTGCCTTGAAAACCCCACAGAGGCACCATAAGTCAACTATGACTTGATGGCATTTTCCACCACCATCACCATTAGCAGAGTAAACATTTGGGTTCATTTCCATGTTTTGACATTGGGCATCAGCCATGAAGGATCCTACTCTATTGTCAAATTGATAAAGTAATCCTGTTACTATAATGAACACTAAACTAGATAGTTTCAGAGGGTAGCTATGTTGGTCTTCAATAGAACAGTTGGATTCTAATCCAGTAGCACTTTAGAGATCAACAAAGGTTTTTGAGCTATGAGTTTCCAAGTGTCAAAGCTCCCTTTGACAAATACCTTATCTGATGAATGAAACTTTGAGTCTCAAAAGTTTATACCTCAAAAATTTATACCTCAAAAGGCTTCTGAGCTACTGAATTCAGAAACTGAAGAAGGAAGCCTTTAGCTCCATCTGTGCAATGGTGAAATGAATGACAAATGTGTACCTCCAGGCACAGAGAGCCCTGTGCAAAGGGAAGCTTCAAAAAATAGGACTTGCAGGTAGAACTGGCAAACGTGATCCTGCACATGCCCTTCCCCTATGCTTGTACATGTTTTCAACATCTGGATAGAGCTAATGAGATTTCCCCAAAGATTTATAGGTTTGTGCCCATTTGAGTAAAAAGAAATCTTACATATTACCTAATTGAAGCTTTCTAATGCCTGTCTAATTTTTAAAATATATTTCTAGCTCCTCTGAGGTAGACATAAAGGAATCCTACCGAATCATATGGAATTATAAGTTCCGCAAGGGCCTCCTTTATCTTTTCCTTTCTAGAAGCGGTAGCTGCTTTTTCACCCTTTGAGAGGGATTTAGAAAGACGGACTTTAGTAGTTCCCTGCAAAAACACAGAATGGTTAGGAGTGAAGTGTATTGTTTCATATGAGCTAGCAGGGGAGGGAAAGTAATTAATATCTTCAATTGTGGCCTTCATCCAAGAAGATCCCTATCGGAAGATGGGAAAGCGGCTTTCATGCTTATTCTTTCCCAGGTCTGCATAGTGAACTCATCGCTGAGTTATGCCAGACTGCACTGCCTCTCATTTGGAATCATGGGTTGCCTGGCTGGATGCCTAATTATGGAACAACAGGAAGGCAAAGTGCAGACAAGTCCATGGGTGACTATATCATAGTTTGCACAAACAAGTCCAGAATGACAGAGAAGCACTTTGTTCAGGTGTCAAAATAAAACATTGGGGGTTTTTTAAGAGGACCAGTTTACCTGTCCAGCCACATCAGTGTCCATCTCCTCTTCCTGATTCCTTTATGGACAGGTCAGTGAATGTATATCCAATACAAGAGGAAGAGAAGTATGCAGTTCCTACATTGGTCCAGTAACAGACAACTCCTTTGGACATGTGTTTTTTCTTCTCTTGCCTGCATGAGGACATCAAAGGGCATGAGGCATGAGAGATCTGGTCTGATTTGGTATAAGGCAGCTTTATAGGTACATTTCAAAGCTTCATCCCTGGGAACACTTACAACTTGATTAACTCTCAGCAGGAACTCAGTATACATGCTTAGATCTTCATCATGATATTTACTTTCTGAAACAGGGATTGGATCCAGCTAAGTTTTCTGTTCAGTGTTGCCCACTTCTTTCTACTGTCCCATCTCACATAGTTTTTTCCCTGCAGACCCAAACCTCTCAGCATAGCCTTTTTTAGTATTCAAAGGGGACACTCTTTTCCCTTCATCACCAGCAAAAAAGCTGTGTCTGAGTAGATTAATCCAACAACTAAGGATGCTTCCAAAAACCTATACATCTGATTTTATTTTTGTTGGGTTTTGGGGCCATCTAATTTTATGTTTAAAGAAAAAACAACACTCAGACTCTTCCTGCTTTTAGACAATTCATTTTTTGGTAGGGTGCTATGTGAGTGGTAAAGCTGCAGTACTGCAGTCCTAGGCTCTGCTCATGACCTGAGTTAGATCCCAGTGGAAGCTGGGTTTCAGGTAGCTGGCTTGAGGTTGACTCAGCCTTCCATACTTCCAAGGTCGGTAAAATGAGTACCCAGTTTGCTGGGGGGAAGGTCCGGCCCCTTCCCAGCCAAGCCGGCATCGCCGGCGTTTAGTCTGGGGGCCGTCTTTGCCCGCTCGGAAGGAGGGAGCGGCAGGATTGATGGCCCCGGTGCATCCAGGTGCTTCTGCTGGGCACGGTGTCGGGGCTATATAAGCCCCGCCCCCGCCCAGAGATACGCAGTTTCTTTTGAGCTCTCTGAGGGAGAGCCATGTGCGTAGGACCTGCGAGTGTGCAGGGTCCAGTCAGGAAGGCCTCGGAGCGGCGTGGGATGTGGCGCAGTGACGGCTTGGGCGCGAGCGACGGCCTGGAGGTGTGAGCGGCAGCTGGCAGGTGCAAGCGGTGGCTATTTTTCTTCAGGTTTTTTTCTGGCTTTGGGTGTTATTGGGGCTCAGTAGCTTGCGGTTGAAAGGCATTTCTGTGGGGGTCTTTGGGTGGTGTTAGGTTGCGCCCCCCTCCACCAGGTGGTACGTTTTGCTGGCTAGCCCTCTTTAACGTCCCCCCCCCCATATCACCTGGGAGGGCTGTGGCAGCTGGGTGCTGAAGGGCTGTGGGTGTCTGGCTTTGGCCTGCTAGCCCCCCCCCCCACTCCCTTGTTGCCTTTGGCAGGATTTGTTTCAGCCTCCCTAGGCTGCACCCCCCCTCCCACTCACCATGTTGGTGTGGAAAGTGGGGCAGTGGCACTTAGGGGCCTATTGGGAAGGAGTTGAAGTGTGTTGGCAGTGGGAGTGCCTGTGGGTGTTAGTGGTGTGATACTATGGCGCCAAAAAAGGGGCAGGGCAAATCTAAGGGCAAGCAGCCCGCCCTACCCCCCAGGGGGCAGGGTCAGCAATCCGGTCCATTGAGGACCCTGGGCAAGAAGCCCAAGTAAGGCAGGCCATTATGGGCCAGTTAGAGGCCCTGGAGCAGCAGAGAGTGGCCATGGGCGCTCCCATATGGGAAGGCCGTCGCCGTGCTACAGAGCACTCAGCACATTTGACTTTTGAAAAGGAAGTACTTGTGCATTTGTCTGCTTTGCAGGGCGGAGTGCCTGGGCGGGAGCCCCAACAAGAGCTGGACCAAGAGGAAGACCCGGGCGAGGGCCCATCAGAAGAGCCGTCAGTCAGCGGCGCGGCAGGAGAGAGTGTGCAGCAGCCACCTGCGGTCGCGATAGCATTCACTGGGAATGTTGGTAAGCCCCCCTTTCAGCAGCCGCAGGTGTGGCCTTGGGGTCCTACCCAAGTACCGCCCCCCCTACCATAACAGCGGGAGCACCGTGGGGTTTTGGGCAGAGTGCACCATCTGCCGATCAGCGGGGTGCGGGGTCGCCTTGGGGTTGGGGTTTTCAGGGCGCCGCCCCCCAAGTGTCCTTTGTAGGTAGCCCAGGTTTACAGACCTCGGGCCAGGCAGCCTCCCCGGCAGTGACACAGGCGATTACTGCAGCACAGTCCCCTCCTGGCATTTTACCCTGGGGCGGACAACAATGCGCACAGATGCAGGGGGTGTGGCTGAGTTTGCAGAGGGGTATGTGGGTTTACCCACCTAATCCCTATGCCAGCATCCCGTTTCATATGCTCCCGTACGGCGACATGGCGTTGCCGTTGGGGGACCATCTAATGGCGACAACGCGGGATAAGATACTACGTGGTGAATACGTAGATGTTTTCAGCCTCCTTTTCAGAGAGTTAGAGAAAAAGGACAAGGAGGAACTTGACGATAGAGAAAAGGAGAAGTTGAAGCGCAGGAAGGTGGACAGAACTTGGGCTAATTGGCTGCCTGGTTTCTTGATCTACGCAGGCGTTATCGCAAGGGCGCAGCCAGCTCGTGCGGCTGCACTTTTTCAGTATTGCGATATCATGTAACGGGCTTACACGGATTTCGCCGGTGCAGCTTGGCTGCAATACAACGAGGCCTTTCGTATGAGGGCCGCCGTTAACCCGAGACTGCCATGGAATCAGATTAACCAGCAGCTTTGGCTGCAGTTGATGTCCCCGGCAAAGCCAAATCCAGGTGACAGGTCCGATAGCGGACATTTAGTTCACAAGCAGCAGCTTTCTGCAGGGGCCCGCATTACAGCAGGCCAGCTGGTTCAACCCCAGCTGTTGTGCTGGGAGTTTGCATTGAAGGGCGTCTGCTCCAGAAAATCCTGCAAGTTTAAGCATGAGTGCCCACTTTGTGGCGGGTCTCACGTCCTCTCAGCTTGTAGTCGATCAAAGCCATGGGCCGGTGTTAAATGCCCCGGCGGGGGAGGCAATCAGCAGCCCCCTGGAAAAGGGGCCCAGCCCCATTCGTCTGAGGGCGCTCAGTAGTTTACTGAGCAAGTATCCGCGTAAGGCTGATGGCGAGTATTTGTGGAAGGGATTTTCTGAGGGGTTCCGGATACCTTACCAGGGTCCTAGGGCCCCTTGTTTGGCTTCTAATCTCCGTTCAGTAACCGGCCTTGAGCACATGGTTAGGGCTAAGATAGCCAAGGAGTGCCAAGAGGGTAGGGTCTTAGGACCCTTTGATGTTCCGCCTGTACCCACATTGCGGGTATCCCCTTTGGGTGTGGTGCCTAAGAAGGCGCCCGGGGAGTATCGCATCATACATCATCTGTCTTACCCAAAAGGGGCGTCGGTGAACGATGCCATACCCGACGAATTATGTTCGGTACGGTACACTTCCTTTGACCAGGTAGTCAGGGTAGTTAGGGGTTGCGGGGTTGGGGCCGAGATGGCAAAATGTGACATTAAGTCAGCATTTCGCCTCTTGCCAGTTCACCCAGAGGATTTCGAGCTCCTGGGTTTTAGTTTCGATGGAAAAAATTTTATGGACCGCGCCCTCCCGATGGGTTGTTCGGTATCCAGTGCCGCATTCGAACGCTTTAGCTCCTTTGTGGAGTGGGCGTTGGGGGATAGGTCTGGGCTTAGCGACACTGCGCACTACCTGGACGACTACCTTTTCGTTGGTCCAGCAGGCTCGGGGCAGTGCACTAGGTTATTACAGTTATTTCAGGAGATAGCCCTCGAGCTCGGAGTTCCTTTGGCGCATGAAAAGACCGAGGGGCCCAGTACTGTGCTTACCTTCTTAGGCATCGAGCTGGATACCAACCAGCAGGCTTTTCGGCTGCCTGAGAATAAGGTTGCCGATCTGATGGTTCGGTTAGCTGCGTTGAGGAGGCAGCAGAAGGTTTCGCTGCTTGAGCTTCAGCAGGTGGTGGGCCACCTCAACTTTGCATGAAAAGTGGTGACACCAGGCAGGGCCTTCTTGAGGCATCTCTGTGATGCTATGAGGCAGTTGTGGCTCCCTTACCACCAGGTCCGAGTGTCTGCTGGTAAGCATGCGGACCTGCAGGTCTGGGAAGAGTTTCTGGAATCATTTAATGGCATTTCCTTTTGGCAGGAAGATATGAAGATTGAAGTGGAGCTTCAGATCTCTTCTGACGCCACCGGATCTAGCGGTTTTGGAGTTTACTTTCGAGGACACAGGTGTGCGGAGCAGTGGCCCGCAGAATGGTCGGACATAGGGCTCTGTAGAGATCTCACATTTTTGGATTTTTTTCCCATTTTAGTAGCTGTTTGGCTCTGGGGGGATCTGCTGGCCGACCATTCTGTGAATTTCTGGTGTGATAACATGGCGGTGGTGCACGTTATCAACTCCTTGTCCTCAAAATCGGTATTAGTAATGAACCTGGTCAGGTCATTCACACTTCGTTGCCTCCAGTTGAATATTTTATTCCTGGCAAGGCATGTACCGGGAGTGTGCAACGGGGTGGCGGACGCTCTATCTCATCGACAGATGGAGCGTTTTTGTCAGCTTGCCCCAGAAGCGGACCCACGGCCAGCGCGAATGCCCCCGGAACTCTGGCAGCTTGGGAAGCAGAAGCCGGTAGGGCCATTCATCTAGCTTTGGCACCCAGTACCAGAAGGGCATATGACAGGGCAGTAGCCCAATTTCGGGCTTTTAGGAGCGCCGCCAGACTGCATGATAGTTGGCCGGTTCCTACGGCGCATATCATGCAGTTCTGTGTTCACCAGAAAGAGAGGGGCTTGGGGCTGAAAACAATTAGGGGTCATCCGGCGGCATTGGCCTTTATTAGTAAAGCTCAGGTGTTCCCGGAGAATATGGATGATTTCAGGGTCTGAAAGATGTTGGAGGGTTGGGCCAGGGAGCGTGGGCCGCGGGTGGATACCTGGCAACCCATATCCCCTTCAGTACTCAAGGGGCTGTTTGGGATTTGGCCGGGTATATGTTCGTCCCCTTTCAAGGCCATGCTGTTCCATGCGGCCTCTTTGTTGGCTTTTTTCGGCGCGTTGCGCATTAGTGAGTTGGTGGTGCAGTCCAGGACTGACACCTTGGGGCGGGCACTTCAGGCCAAGGATGTTAAACTTGGGCAGGGGCAGATTATCTTGACTGTTCGGCGGTCCAAAACTGATCAATGACAGAAGGGGCAGAGCATTACAATCGGGCAGTGCGCCTTGCTGGAGTTGTGCCCGGTAAGGGCCGTCGAACATTACACTCGGATTAGGGGTGAGGGCCCCTTTTTTAGGCATTGCAGGGGCCCCCGTTCACCAAATATCAGTTTTGGGCCGTGACGAGCCGGGCCCTGTTGGAGCTGGGTTTGAAGGGCATCAAGTTTGGAACGCATTCATTCCGGATTGGGGCCGCTTCCACGGCAGCTATGATGGGTTACACCCCCTCCACCATACAGCGTATTGGCCGGTGTCGGTCGGCAGCTTTTAAGACCTACGTGCGCCCGTTGGTCACCTAAGAGGGTTGGCATGGACGCGCGACTGTTTTATTGCCCGTTGGCTATTTCTTGTGTTTGACAATTTTCTGTTTTTTCAGGTGCTGTGGCTCGTAGTGAGAGGCGCCGTATCTTCATCTGCGGGCACAGCATGGTGTTCTGGGTGGCCCATCATGCCAGGCGATCTTCAGTGGGCACCCAACTAGGCCTCAGCAAGTGGGCAATAGTGGAGTGGCTGGGTCACCGGGGCATACGCTGGCCAGGGATCATGCCATTGCTGTTCAGAGAATGGACGGCACCTCCTCCCCACATCCTGGTCATCCACTTGGGTGGTAATGACTTAGGATTGATGCAGGAAAAAGCCCTCTCGCTGCAGGCATTGGCTGACCTTCGGGAAATCAAGTGGAGATGGCCAGGTGTGGTCCTGGTTTGGTCTGCTATTCTGCCATACAGGATTTGGAGGTTTGCCCTTTCACCTGGTGGCATAGAGTGTGCTAGGCGCAAGGCCAACAGGGCCCTGCAGAAGGCTATGGAAAATGGCTTAGGGCTTTTTCTTTCACATCCTGCCATACGGGTAGCGGATGCAGACCTGTATCGGCCGGATGGGGTCCATCTGTCAGAGTTGGGCAACCAGGCCTTTTTAGAGGAAATTCGGCAGGGATTGCGGTTGGCTCTGGGCCGCCCGGTGGGGCGCTAATACCTAAGCAGAGGCTTGGCATTGGTGGTGGCTGGAGGATGTATTGGCCACAGTGTTTCAGGGGAGCACCTATGGCTTAGCACCAGGTGTGCGGGTGGTCGGTATGAACCGCAGATGGGCTACACGGCTCAGTGCGGGGAATGCAGATCACGGAAAAGCCTCACCTGGGCGGATCTTTCCATGCGGGATTGATGCTAGCCCAGGTGGAGGACGGCTTGGGCCTGGCCGCTCAGCAACAGCCCGAATACGGCGGGTTTGTGCTGGGGGCAGGGTGGCTTGCCCTTTCAGGACAAGGTGGGGTCAGGGGATGACCCCAGGGCTTGTCCTTCTAGGCCTTATCCCTGCCAGTTATAGGTTTTGACAAGTTTATTTCAATAAAGTGGCCCGGTTTTATACCCAACATACTGTGTCTGCCTCTTCATTCCGACTGGGTGGGCAAGGTCCAGCCCCTTCCTAGCCAAGCAGGCATCGCCGGCATTCAGGCTGGGGGCCGTCTTTGCCCGCTCAGAAGGAGGGAGCGGCAGCATTGACGGCCCTGGTGCATCCGGGTGCTTCTGCTGGGCACGGTGTCAGGCCTATATAAGCCCTGACCCCGCCCAGAGATACGCAGTTTCTTTTGGGCTCTCTGCCCGCCCACCCTCCCCTTTTGGCAGTACAGGTGTTCACCAGTCACCTTATTAGGGGCCACGTAGGAATTTTTTCAGCTTCACAGAATTGGCCCATGTGGAGTTGTTTTTTGCCTACCTTGTACTGCCTTGTAGAGTTACGGTTTGTTAGTATGAGTTGTTGTTCGGTCACAGGCTGGAGGATGTATTGGCCACAGTGTTTCAGGGGAGCACCTATAGCTTAGCACCAGGTGTGCGGGTGGTTGGTATGAACCGCAGATGGGCTACATGGCTCAGTGCAGGGAATGCAGATCACGGAAAAGCCTCACCTGGGCAGATCTTTCAATGGGGGATTGATGCTAGCCCAGGTGGAGAACGGCTTGGGCCTGGCCACTCAGCAGCAGCCCAAATACGGTGGGTTTGTGCTGGGGGCAGGGTGGCTCGCCCTTTCAGGACAAGGCGGGGTCAGGGGGTGACCCCAGGGCTTGTCCTTCTAGGCCTTATCCCTGCCAGTTATAGGTTTTGACAAGTTTATTTCAATAAAGCGGCCCAGTATTATACCCAACATACTGTTCATTCCGACTGGGTGGGCAAAGTGTAGATGACTGGGGAAGGCAATGGCAAACCACTCCATAAAAAGTCTGCCGTGAAAACATTGTGAAAGAAATGTCACCCCAGAGTCGGAAACGACTGGTGCTTGCATAGGGGACTACCTTTTTTATGTATACATAATTTATCTTACCTTCTTTTTTCTATCAATGATAGTCAGTCAACAATGGATCTGGCTTTCACCCTGCTTAGGGGTGCACATTTTTTTAAAATGTATGTTTGATTTCAAGTCTATTGGACCTGGAAAAAAATTCAGTGTTTCTGAAAAAATCCCAGATTCTAATACTGGGATGCTATTTGGATTCAGGATTTTTTGGACATCCCATTTTTGGGGGGTCCAATATACCCAAGAAGACAAATATGGGATTTTAAAAAGCCAGCCCAATCCCACGGCTGAATTGGCTTGTCCTGCAGTCTTGGTTTAAACTTTTCCACAGGAAAACTCAACTCCCATTTTCTGATCTACTGATAATATCAGAATATAACCAGTATTTTTAGGGGTTTTTTTAATTTTTCAAAGAAAACCCAGATACATTTGGGAAACAAAATATACTTGAAAAATACTGATTATATATATATATATATATATATATATATATATATATATATATATATATATATATATATATATATATATATATATATATATTCGAGTCTACCTGAACTGCATTCGAGTCTACCTGAACTGAAATATATATATATATATATATATATATATATATATATATATATATATATATATATATATATATATATTCGAGTCTACCTGAACTGCATTCGAGTCTACCTGAACTGAAATATATATATATATATATATATATATATATATATATATATATATATATATATATATATATATATTTCAGTTCAGGTAGACTCGAATGCAGAATCCTATTTGTGAGCCATTTGTATGTATGATCACATCAAAACTCTTTTTTGAAACAGGTAAAATGCTTAAATGAGTTGAAAGAAGTGAAAAGGTGTGACAAATTGCACTTATCTTACTTCCAGAATTAATTATAGAAAGTCTTAATTACTTCGATTCAATGGAATACCTGGCTTCCTTAATATAAACTTAATATGCTTGAAACTGTACATGTAAAGTTTCATAGAAGAAAACAGAACTAGAAAATATAAGTGGGGGTGATCCAGAAACTTTTTTTTCCCTCAGTCTTGCCCAGTTCTCCTTACCACAGCACTCATCTAATGATGCTAGCCTTCAGATGGGATCTGGGGATCCCATGGAATTCCAGCTCCTCTCCAGACTACAGAGATCAGTTCCCTTAGAGAAAATGGATGTTTTGGTGAGTGGACTGTATGGCATTATACCCCACTAAGGACTCTGTCCTCCTGAGATTCCATCCCCAGATCTCCAGAAGTTTCCCAACCTGGATCTGGCAACTCTACCCCAATCCCCCACTGGTGGCTCAAGGAAGGGGGGACTTGGCATCCCTACCCATATCTCACATGTCTTTTGTCCATGTAGGCCCCATTATTTCCAGCATGGCACTTTTGAGTGCTCATAGGAAGCCTCCTCATCAGAAAAAGTAATTGAATCCTTTTTTTTTCTTTTTAAGAAACTGCATGGCATAGCAGAAGTCTTACTGTCCGGGAGAAGAATGAATGGTGCAGCTAACAGAAGAGAAATAACTTACCCAGTTAGTGACCAGCCATAATCATCTTCTCCTTCCAGTGAAAAAAAATTGCTGCTGTATCTCATCAAGGATCTAGTTGCCCAGCTTGAATTTTCCCAGTTTAAAAGCTTTGGCAAAGGATGGGGACACAGCAGTAGGCAAGGCAGAGATATCAGCTACCACCACAAGATCGCAATGTGAATGAGCCTCTACCAAGGCAGATGGATGCAGGTATTGAGGAGATTTGGTTCTAAGCATATATCCTCCAACAATGGGGCTATGTATATGCACATGTTTTCAAGGAAAGGAAGTTCTCACATTAATCCAAGTGACTTCAGCCACACCAGTAATTAAACCAGCCTATCGCCTGCTTATCAAGAAGCAACTGCTTTCCCTAGCAGATGCAGGAGAAGCAAGAGGGTGGTCACATTGCTATTCTTTTTAAATGGAAGAAAGTTTGAACCCACCAGTGTACTGAAAAATAATACAAGTAATGAAATTGGAAATATAACCCATTTCTTGCTCAGTTGCCGGAGTCTGTTCTACCAGTCATCCTGATTAAGTGATGAAATCATCACATCTTTAATTTCCTCTTGGCTTTTAAATCAGTAGAGGGCAGTTAAGTGCAGAGCAGATGGATACAACAGATACAGCAAATCTTCCAGCAAGAGTCTCTTACAGGCATTGTATTTCAAGTTATTCAACTGTGTGTATTGGGAGTGTGCACTACCAATGACTCTCCTAATATGACCATTGCCCAGTTCAAAGGCAATGTCTATCTATGGCTGCACATATAAAGAGGATCATACTAGGGCTGCCAACTCCAATTTGGAAAATTCCTGTTGATCTGGGTCAGAGCTAGAGAGGGTGGCTGGAGGGAGCTCAGCAAAGATGCGGCGCCACTCTAGGACTTCTGTTTCTCCTCAGTTTCTCTACCTTTCAAAGTTGCCCTTTTCTCCAAGGGAAGTGATGAGTTGTCTAGAGACTAATTGTAATTCCTGGATATCTCCAGGCCCCACCTGAAGGTTGGCAACCCTATCACACTATTGGAGCAAACAGCTGGATACTCTCAAATGTAATACTAGAAATGGGCTAATGTGAAGGCAAGAGTGAGAGAGATGTATGGATTCCTATATGTTTGTCCTCAAAGATTTCAGGTTTTCATGGCTGGTAACATCATTAGGGTTTGTAGAATCTTTCGGGATCAAGTGCCGTGTTCTACTGGAGAAAGTTTTCCTTCCAGACGTTTTGTTCTCAGCTGCGGAGAACATCCTCAGTGGCGTTGCAGCCAGAGCAGGCGCTCAGACCTTCTTGGCTGCTGTGCATTTAGTGGGGCCAGGGCTGCTGGAGAGCTGCTATTTCTAGGCTGGAGGGCCTAGAAATACACCAGCACAATTTTACAATACACCAGCACAAACACCAGCACAATTTTAACAGAAAGGAAGAAGGCATTTTCATCCACCAATCTTGGTACGCAGCTCTGCAAAACACCCTACAGACTATACATTGCAGAAAGTCTCAGAACAACCAGCAAATTCCACAGAACAATCAGCACAGTCAACAACCATCTTCCTTATCTTCAAACCCCTTCCAACCCTCTCAGCAATTAACACAGAACAATGGTCACATTCAACAGCCAGTTTCCTTATCACTACCCATCCAGGAAGCCCCACCAAACAATGGGCACATCCACAAACCAATTGCCCTTTCATCACACCCCCTCCAGCCTAGAAATAGCAGCTCTCCAGCAGCCCTGGCCCCACTAAATGCACAGCAGCCAAGAAGGTCTGAGTGCCTGCTCTGGCTGCAACGCCACTGAGGATGTTCTCCGCAGCTGAGAATGAAACGTCTGGAAGGAAAACTTTCTCCAGTAGAACACGGCACTTGATCCCGAAAGATTCTACAAAACCCTAATGTTTGTCCTCATTTAGGATCCCTTATATAAGGAACCGTATATGTTTGTCCTCAAATTACATATTCATCTATGTAATGTTGGAAGGGACATTTGCCTTTACCTTACATTTATCTAGTATAGGTAAACATGCTCTTTGAAGGGAGTAGGCTGCACAATGATAGCCTATGTCTATTTAGGCCTTTTTTTGTTTTTAAAGGGTTCAGGAGGACAGCCATGTTGGTTTGAAGCAGTAGAACAAAGTTGGAGTCCAGTAGCACCTTCAAGACCAACAAGGGAGAGTGACTTTGACCCACTTCCAGGTTGGAAGCCATTGGCCAGTTCTTACTCAGCCTTCTTAAAAAATAAATATTTTTATCCCATATAACGTGGGCCACCTAGTGGGAAGGGCGTGATTTAAATCTCAGATAAATAAATAAATAAAAAATAACATCAAAATTTAAAGTTTAAAAAATGGCTCCAAAGGGGGGAAAGAAAAGCAAAACAAAGAAGAAAAAATGCAGCGTTTAACAGACTTTTTTCTGGCTACCATCTACCTCCTCCACAACACTGGGGAGGGATGAGTCAATGACTAAAGAAACTCCTATCACTGCAAATTTTTTAATGCAGGCACTAATCATACAGAGGCAAAAACTGAGAAATGATATAATAGAAATGCTACAACCAGTGACCCAGCGTCTGGATGAATTAACAGAGCTTCATAAGCAGACATGCCAAAAAGCAGAGACAGCTTTTCAGAAACTAACGGAGCTCGAGAAAAAAATACCTGAGACAACTTCAGATACTTGGGCATGAGAACATATTCTGACTTTGGACAATCAAAGCCATGAATTGTGCCTAAAGTTCAGAGGGTTCACATCAAATGCTGAGGCTGGAACAGAGCTGACTATATTTATGGCAAACTGGAAATGAAGTTCTCACATTAATCCAAGTAACTTCAGCCACGCCAGTAATTAAACTAGCAGCTACACTAAATCTTGAAACTGGAATTACACCCCTCCCCGAGCGAGCTTATCTCACTGGCAACACGTGAAGAATCCACTTCATAATCATATACCAGAGATATACTGGTAGAATTCAAGGATCTTCGAACACAATACAAGATTCTTGCAGAGGCCAGGGAGAGGGGCAGTTTGGACTATCAGGAGTTAAAGATCCAAGTGTTTCTTCATCTCCCTCCTGAGTTCTTACAGATCAAAAGAGATCTTAAAGGCATGACAGCTAAACTGCGGGATTTAGGAATAAGATATTGTTGGCTCCAAACAGACAAACTTCGTGTGCAACAAGGTTCAACTTATTATATTGCCCACGACTCTGCCTCTAGGGAATTATTGTTGACTGCTTTAAATTCCTCCCCCCCCCCCTGCATCGAGAGTAAACAAGAGGAAGGAGCACTCTCCCCCTACTCCAGTTAAAGCAAGTCACGTATGCACTTCTGAAGATCATGGAGATTTTGAAGGTCTCCAAGGGCTGAACTATATATTATATTATTTGTAGCATAACTTAGTTCTAATTTGATTTGAAATATATATAATGTAAAGCTAATATAATGAGCTAAAATTAACGTGTGAATTTTATAAATTATATTATTTAATCTTTGAGAGAAGAATGAAGGAAGAAGATGAAGAAAACATGAAGATAAAATGTTTAAGTGATATTAAGTTTGTACAGTGTAAAAGATTTTGTTGGAGTTGTTAATTTTTAAACTCTTCCTTTAATAAAGAAAGAAAATGCAAAAAAAAAAAAAGACCAACAAAGTTTTATTCGGAATGTAAGCTTTCGTGTGCATGCACACTTTATCAGACGAGAAAAAGGCCCTCCCATTCAGAGAGGAGCTAATGCACAAACAGGGGCAGCAGAGATAAACAGCGCAATCAGAAAAAGAGTCGCCCCTTTCTCTGCTCATTGATTGCAATGGAGTGAGAAGGGTGTAACTCTCTTTAGGGTTGCACTATATGTCTGCTTTTCCTCATTGACTTAAACACATCTGAAATGCAGATGTTGTCAGTGTTTCTCACCCCTGCCGCTTTAGCTTGAAAATTTTTCCTTCATGCAAACTGAACCCATGACACATTATTTTCATTTGTTTTCCAGTTTCCTCAAGACAGTCTTTTCTCCATTCAAATAAGCATATCTTCTAACATTATTTCTGCATCAATAAGGATATAAATTACTTCTGATGTGAAAATGGTGTAAATGGGACAAAGAAATCAGGACAGCAGTGAAATTGTTCAGAATGAAAAGGTTCATTATGACAACATACAGAAAAAGAAATGAAAAAGGACATATTTGTAAATCCTGTATCAGAAATTATTTCCTTGGTGTAATCAGAAACAGCCCCAAAGTTTCTTTTATATGTTCAAAACTGTTCACATATATGTTTAAACAATTTTATTGATAACATATGGTAACAATATCTAATTATATCATTACTATCTCTAACCCATATGATATTTTCCAATCCCCCCTCCCTCCGTTACTAGACTCCCACCGAGGTTATATACTTAAGTTCAGTTATAAAGGTACCCTTAACCAATCAAAGTTCAATATCTTTCTTTTCTCATAGTCATGTTAAAAAATTGTCCAATGTCTTTTTACATTCCACTCTTTCTCTATGTATCCTCTAAATTTCTTCCACTCCTTTTTAAACAAATCCAAATCATAGTCTCTTAAAGTTCTTGTTAATTTGTCCATCTCACTCCACGATAAAACTTTCACAATCCAATCCCATCTTGCTTCCACAACTGCGCATACAATGTCCTAGCAGCTGAGAGCAAATACCAAATTAGAGTTCTATCTTCTTTTGGAAATTTTTCCATTTGTAATCCCAGCAGAAAAGTCTCTGCAACTTTCTTAAAGTCGTATCCCAAAATTTTAGAAATTTCTTGTTGTATCATCTGCCAAAACTTTTTCGCTTTTTCACAAGTCCACCACATATGAAAAAAAGAACCTTCATGATTTTTACATTTCCAACATCTATCCGACATCTTTTTACTCATCTTTGCCATTTTTTTCAGTCATATACCACCTGTACATCATCTTAAAACAGATCTCTTTAATACTCTGACATGATGATATTTTCATCGAGTTCTTCCAAAGATTCTCCCATGTATCCATTTGTATTTCTCTGTTCACATTAATTGCCCATTTAATCATTTGAGATTTTACTACTTCTTCTTCTGTAGACCATTTCAATAATAATTTATATACTTTCAATATTAATTTTTCGTTATTTCCAAGCAGAACCCTTTCCAATTCCGTTTGCTCACGTCTAATTCCAACAGATTTAATATCATTTTCCATCAAGCTTTGTATTTGTTGCATTTGAAACCAATCATACTTATTATTTAACTCTTCTGCAGATTTTAATTCAACTTTATCACCTTGAATCTTTAGCAGTTGATTATATGACATCGCTCTTTCTTCATCAGATTCAGCTGTTATTTTTATTACTTCTGCTGGCACTATCCAAAGCGGCTTTCTCTCATCACCATATTTCTTATATTTTATCCAAGTGTTTAGTAAGCTATTTCTAATATAGTGGTGAGAAAAAAGACCATCCATCTTATTTTTCCCATAATACATATAAGCATGCCAGCCGAATTTATTCCCATGAGCTTCTAGCCATAAAAGTTTTTTATTTAACAGCATTATCCAATCCTTTATCCATGTCAAGCAAACTGCATCGTGATACAATCTTAAATCTGGAAGCTGAAAACCTCCCCTCTCCTTAGCATCTGTTAAAATTTTCATCTTAATCCTTGGTTTCTTCCCAGCCCATACAAAATCGGAAATCTTCCTTTGCCATTTATTGAATTGTCTGCTATCTTTCACAATCGGAATGGTTTGGAACAAATACATTATTCTTGGCAAAATATTCATCTTAATTGCAGCGATCCTGCCTAACAAGGACAAGTTAAGTCTGTTCCATTTATCATATCTTTGTTCATCTTGCACCATAACTTTTCATAGTTATTTTTAAACAGATCAGTATTCTTCATAGTTATTTCTAGATCCAAGTATTTAACTTTAGAAGTAACTTCACATCCCGTCAAAGTCTGCAATTCTTTCTGTCTACTTAGTTGCATATTTTTACATAAAAATTTCGACTTCTCTTTATTTATGTATAGTCCTGCCAATTCTCCATATTCTTTTATCTTAGCTATCAACAAAGGTATCACTTGAACTGGATTCTCAGTTATAAACACAATATCATCTGCAAATGCTTTATACTTATAAGAAAATCCTCTAATTTTTAACCCTTCTAGTTCTTTGTCATCTTGTACTTGTCTTAACAAAATTTCAAGAGTCATTATAAACAACAATGGTGAAAGCGGACATCCTTGTCTTGTACCTTTGCTCACCTTCATTTCTTTTGTAAGGTCTGCATTTATACACAGTTTTGCATACTGATCCGTATATATTGCTTTCGTCATTCTTATAAAATGTTCCCCCAAGTTTATTTTTTCCATTACTGCAAACATGAAGTCCCAATTCAGATTATCAAAGGCTTTTTCTGCGTCCACAAAAAATAAAGCCACCTCTTTTTCTGGGTGTTTCTCATAATACTCTACAATATTTACAACAGCTCTTACATTGTCTCTTATTTGCCTTTTAGGGAGAAATCCAGCTTGATCTTCCTTTATAAAGTTAATCAAATATTGCTTAAGTCGTTCTGCTAGGATTCTTGTGTAAATCTTATAGTCATTGTTTAATAGTGAAATTGGTCTATAGTTCTTTACATTTGTGACATCTCTATCTTCTTTGGGGATCAACAAAATTACAGCTTCTTTCCAGGTATTTGGAATTTTCCCTTTTTCTCTTATTGTATTCAACAATTTTTGCAATTTTGGTACTATCTCAAGAGTTTTATAAAATTTAGTTGTATATCCATCTGGTCCGGGAGCCTTGCCTACTTTCATTCCCTTTATTGCTGTTTCAATTTCAATTTTTTCTATTGGGTAATTTAAAGTCTTTTTCATATACTCAGTCAGGGGTGCTGTCTTGATATTTTGTAAATACTCTTCCATTTTTTTCTTTTCTAATTTTCACACCTTTAAATAACTTTGCATAATATTTAAAAAATTCTCTTTTAATTCCTTCTTGATCAACTATCTCTTTTTCATTTGCCATAATTTTGTTGATAATTTTATTTCCTTTCTTTTTCTTCAATTGCCAGGCTAAGTACTTCCCGGGTTTATTCGCACCTTCAAACGATTTCTGTTGCAAACTTTTTAAATTCCATTCTAGTTCTTTATTCAACAAATGTCTTACTTGGGATTGTAGCATTGTAATTTCCTTTATTAATTTTTTTTCCTGGCCTTTTTTTTTATTCCCCTTCTTTTTTCTTTATTTCATTTTGTAGGTCTAGCAACCGCTCTTCTTTGGCCCTTATTCAATGTAATTAGTAGTCCTCTCATAACTGCTTTATAAGTGTCCCAAACTGTCTGGAATTCTATATCATCAGTCTCATTTATTTGAAAGAATGCTGCAGTTTCCTTTTCTAGAAAGGTCACAGTATCTTTATCTTGTAGCAGGTCCTCATTAATTCTCCATCTTCTGGTTTTCTTTTGCAATTTTGTAATCCAACATATTGGGTTATGATCTGCACAAACCTTTGGTAGAATCTCCACTTTTTTAGTTATGAGGCCCAAACTTTTGGAGCCCCATAACATATCTATTCTGGAAAAAGAGTTAAGTCTTTCTGAAAAGAAGGTATAGTCTCTTACTTCAGGATTAAATTTTCTCCAAATATCTTCCAAATTTTCTTGTTTAACCAACTCAAAAAAAGAATTTGGCAATCTTACTTCTTTATCATTCTTCTTTTGGCTTGATCTATCTATATTATTTTGTATTGTTCCATTGAAATCACCCATCATCAAAATCTGGTCATATGACACTTTGTCCAACTGTTGATTAATGTCTTTAAAAACATTGTCTTTCGCTCCATTGGGCGCATATAAACCTAGTAACAACGGGGGGTTTTGCCTCCATCATCACTTCCACTGCAATATATCTTCCATCTTTATCTTTAAATATCAATTTTGGTTCTAATTGTTCTTTAATATAAAAGACCACCCCTCTTTTCTTTTGTTCCGCCAATGAAAAAAATTCCAATCCCAAATGTTTATTCCACAAAAATTTATAATCCTTTTGTTGTATATGAACTTCCTGCAGACAAATTATATTACATTTTTGTTTTTTAATCCAATGAAATGTTGCTTTTCATTTTTGTGGTGAATTCAGTCCGTTTATATTCCTAGATAGTAACTTGTACTCCATTATGCTGCAGAGTCTTTATTCTCTTCAAAAAAGCTATACATCTCTTGTTCATTCCTTATTGTAACCCTTCTTCCACGTTGTTCAAAGCCCAGACCCTCGGGTAATATCCATCTGTATCTTGTGCCCTCTGCACACAGCTTCTCTGTTAGTCTCTTATATTTCTTCCTGTCATTAATCACTTGTCTTGGTAACTTTCATTATTTTGACTCTACTTCCTTCTATTGTCTAGGTTTTTTGAAAACTTTTTAGAATTTTTTCTGCCATATCCTTGGACCTTAGTCTTATAACAATGTCTCTTGGCAGGCCTTTGTCTTTAGCATATGCTGAATTAACTCTGTAGACACTATCCAACATATTACTAAATTTTTCAGGATCTTCCTCTAAATAGTCAGCAATGATTTTCACCATATAATCCATTAAATCCACCTTCTCCTCTTCCTGTAGTCCTCTCAGATGCACTTGGGTTTCCATTAATCTGCAGTCATGGATTGTAACCTTATTTATTTATTTATTTATTTATTTATTTTATGATTTATATCCCGCCCTTCCCAACAAGTGGCTCAGGGCGGCTCACAACATAAGAATTTGACATAAATAGAATTTAAGCATAAAAACAGTTAAAATAATTAATATATTTAAAATTTTAAGACATTTAAACCATTTAAAACATTAGGGACAGCAGACATCTAGTGTAACTACACTCAGTTTCTTGTACCAGCTAGTCATAGGCCAGCCGGAAGAGGGTTGTCTTACAGGCCCTGCGGAACTGGGCAAGGTCCCACAGGGCCCTCACCTTTTCTGGCAGCTGGTTCCACCAGGAGGGGACCGTAACAGAAAAGGCCCTTGTAGATTTTAAGCAGGCTTCTTTTGGCCCGGGAATACCATGGTATCAAATTGGCTTTGCATTTTATCCAAAGAGTGAGACCTTGCATGAGTTAATCTTCCTTCTGACATAACCCCCCCCCAAAAAAAAACTCAAAAGGTCTCAAAATCTAAATTCAGCACCAAGTCCAATAGCTTAGAACTTGCTGTTTAAAATAAGACTAATTTCATTTTTCTCCTACCTTCCTGGGCTGAGATATTGATTTTTAACAAATTTGGCAATTTTCCCTCTTTCAAAATGGCGATCGTATTTTCTCTATGGTTAAAAATTCCTAGCAAGGACCTCCTTCTTGGTCTTGGTCTTCTCTCCTTCCTGGTTCACGTTCACCAGCTATCGCGATCTTTGTAATCCTTGTTACATTGTCTATCAGAACACCATCAGCTTTCACTTCCTGGGTCACAATGTTCAGCTCTCGTTCTCCAAATATCGCAGTCTTTGAGTGCTTGTTATGTTGATTGCAAGTACAGAGCGAAAACACAGAAGCCTATGTCACTGACCACAGGTATTCATAATAATTTCCTTCTTTTCCAAATTCTATTAAAGCTTTTAAATTAACAGAGTCCAAATTAAACAGTCTTTTCTCTCCCTCTTATTTTGTCCCTGCTGAGGCTTTTTTCAGCTTCTACTGTTATTTAGATTAGCTTAGAAATGTCCCGGAGTGGAGATAAAGATCAAAGTACCTTAGCGGCTATGTTCTTTCACCTTCGGTCTTCCTATTCTTTTAAATGCATATCAGTCCCAAAAGAGAATGAGATCCAAACATGCTTAAGCCAATTGAATGGCTCTTAATCCTTTGTAGATGCTGAAAGACGCTCCCCTTCCTTGCCAGCTCTGCAAAGCCTCAAAAAGACAACCTTCATTGTCAATTTTAAGCTGAGATCAACGGCTCCAAGTATTCTGGCGTCATCTTGGTCAAATCTCTAACTGAGAGATGTGGGCAGAGAACCCCAAAAAGGTTCTTTACTACCCTGAACAAAGGATTATGTTCCCCCCTTATTCAGAGGGCTGCAGCTTTGTTGAAAACTCAGACCAGAAGCCAGAACTGTTCACATATATGTATGTGAAACGTGCAACCTTCAAAAGCTAGCTAGATTTTACTGTGCACACATCAGAATTGCAAAAAACACTCCCCCCCCCCCCCGAGACAACAAAATACCTTTAATTATTTGGAGAGATCTGAAACAAACTCTGATGGGTAGGATGTACTGGTGTTTCCTGTAATAAAATTGTAAAATGTAAAGGACATTCGTAACACCCAGGACTAGGTTGTAGGAGACCTGGCACTCCCACACAAGGCCAGTACCAGAGAACCAGAGCCAATCAGATGCCTCCTACATGAGTGTATAAGGCTATATTTCTATATATATATCTGCCCTTCACAGTATTCACTATGCACAGTATACACTAGAGATGCTAGCCTTTAAAAGGGACCTGAGGATCCTCAGAATTACATTCATTTCCAGTCTACAGAGATCAGTTTCCCTGGAGAAAATTGATGCTTTGGAGGGTGTATTCTATGGCACTGTACCCTACTGATGTCCCTGTCTTCCCCAAGCTCCGTACCCAAATCTCCAGAAATTTTCCCTAACCTGGATCTGGAAACCTTAGTCTATATCCTCACTTCCAATGTAGACAAGGCAAACATTTGCAACTGCATAGTACAATATCTTAGTATGGTGAAGCTAGGGCTGGGAACACCTATGTTTAAAAACCTAAGCTGGCCTTGAGCACAACACTCTTTCTCAGTTTATCTGACCTCACAGAACAGCTGTAAGAACAAAATGGACAAAGAGAGAACCATTTAAACCACACCAAGCTCTTTCGAAATGGGATGGACTAAAATCTGAAGCCACTTCTAAGGAGCAAAGAAGCAAAACAGCCCATTGAGCTATCATACAAAAATAGTGAGAAAGTTGTAAAAATAATTCAAGTTGTTGGTGGCACAAATTTTACCATTCATATAAGACTGGGGTTTTTTTACTCATTATATGTGATTAAACATACATATGCTGATTGTTTAGTATTTCAGACATTGACCTAGTTCACACAAACAGATGCTGATATCTCAAAACTCCTCTGGGACTGCTACTTCAGACTCTGGAGAAGCACATAGTTGAAGTCTATGTGTGTGGGGGGGAAAGTCCATTCAAAACCAAAACTAGTATATCAATGAAAAGTGAGGCTACAGCTCTTCTATCTTGTTTCTTTTAAAAAAAATAACTGTATTATTGGATGGCAAATAAACTTAAAAATAAGGAATGAGTTCCTACTTACACAATCCCCTCCCCATTACTACCACCAAATTACTTATTCAGCTTAAATGTGTTTCCCATCCACCCCCCACTCCATCTTGCTGAATTCTCTTCCTTTCTATAGTCCCCATCTCACATGATTGTGGCTCAAGCAGAGCCCACAATTCCCCAACGTGCAATGCTTTTAATATGTTGTTGAAGGCTTTCATGGCTGAAGTCCTTTGGTTGTTGTAGATTTTCTGGGCTGTGTGGCCATGGTCTTGGCATTGTGAGACCTGATGTTTCACCAGCAACCGTGTCTGGCATCCTCATAGGTGTAACCCAGAAAACTGGAGTTACCTGCCTAACAACTTCTTCTCAATTTGACCCATAGAAAACTGCAATTTTCTGGGTTACTCCTCTGAAGATGCCAATCACAGCTGCTGGTGAAACATCAAGTTTCACAATGCCAAGACCACAGCCACACAGCCCAGAAAATCTACAACAACCAATAAAATGCCTTTGTCATTATCGAGAACCTTTCCTCTCTCTTACACCAGTGAAAAAGCTGGTTGGACCTACCATCATCACCCATAGCAGCACGATCATTTTCCATTGAACGATTCAATTACATATTTCTCTATTTAAAAACAACAACTACAAAATTTTAGTGATGTCTTAGCCTCTTTGTTGCTTAGCTATTCCATGTTTCTGGCATGACTCCATTATGTGAAATAGAAACAAAGGAGGGGGGGGGGAACTTAACCCAAAAATATTTGAATCAAGAACCAAAAAGGTTAGTACAAACTAAATGTAAGGCCTTTTGTTAAAAATGTTGTCTATAACTTAAATGTTATCAAGAATACATGTATATATTTTAAATAGTTAAAAGTCTTTGAGGGCCCAACATTAGCCTCATTCCAATTTTTTTTAAAAAAATAAAACACAAGTGGAAACCAATGTGACCTGATGTGTTTCAGCCATAAACAGCCTTCTTCAGTGCTCAAGTGTATTGTATATATACAGGCTCGTGACACAAAATAAAACTTACCAAATCTAGATTGGACCATAAATGGGGAGAGTGGTAATAATAGATACAAATTGGCACAAGGCTTAAAGATGTTAATGAGGCCTCTTGCAGTAAATTCTGATGTTCTGCTCAAGGGCATATGTGTTCAATAATGCTTATCCCAAATGTGGAGCAAAAAGTACATATGCAGATTCCTGATGATAATACAAACATATGAGAGCACTGTAACATCAATTGTGTGTTCCCATGTATAATGGTGACCACAACCTGATGTTTTACATACTGCTGACTCTATGGAACTGAAAGTACAATATCATTCATATTGAAATGTTTTGTAAGGATATATTTGTATTTTTGTTAATTCAGCAAACACACAATAATGACTACTACAACAGCTAAGGAAATGGGACCACACTGACAACTTTGCTAATAGTTCTATACAAGGCTACCTTTACATCCTTATTTCTCAGACTATATATAATGGGGTTGAGCATGGGTGTAAAGATGGTATAAAATAGGGAGAAGGTTTTATGAAGCCCCATCAGTGTGTTAGTTTCAGGAATTAAATAGACACAAATTAGAGACCCATAGAAAAGTGTCACTACAAGGAGATGGGAGGAACAAGTGGAGAAGGCCTTCTGTTTGAAGGTTGTGGTCTTCATTTGGAGGATGTTGATGATAATACATATGTATGAGATCAGGGTAAGGAGAAATGGAGGTATGGTGTCCATGGTGGCCAGAATGAACACTGTAAGTTCCACCAGGTTGGTATTTGTGCATGAAAGTTTTAACATGGGGGCTAGGTCACAAAAGAAGTGTTCAATTTCATTGGGACCACAAAATGACAGCTTCAACAACAGGGATGTGATGATGGTGTTACTTAGCAGACCACTCATCCAAGATATGGTAATCAGTCCAAGGCAGATCCTGCCATTCATGAGAGATGTGTATCTCAGTGGTTTGCATATGGCTAAATAACGATCATATGACATCACAGCCAAAAGATAACATTCTGCAGATGCCAAAGTACCAAAGAAGAAGTATTGCATAATGCAGCCATGAAGAGAGATGGTTTTATCCCCAGTCAGCAGACTGAAGAGCAATCTGGAAAGGATGGTTGATATATAGCAGATCTCCAAGCAAGATAGGTTCCCTAGAAAGAAATACATGGGGGTATGCAGGTGCACATCAGTGACAATCAGAGCAAAGATAATGAGATTTCCAGCCACAGCAAGTATATAGATTCCAAGGAAAACCGAAAAAAGGAGGGCTTGTAGTTCTTGGAGATCACCAAATCCAAGTAGAATGAAGTTTGTGGTGATTGATAGATTAATTTTCGGTTGAATTTGCTGTTGGGAAATAAAAGAATTCAAGAAATGCATTGTATATGATATTATTTGTTCTATATATGCAATCTGCTCAGCCACCAGTACCAAACTGAGTTTAGGCAGTAGAGACATTAAAAAATGTTTTGCATGTCTGCCACTTCATACATAATTTGAATTTATAAGACATTTGATCACTAATCATGTAGATGTGCATAATTTGAATCACTAACCATATAAAGTTCTCCTCAATTGTATATATGTATGGCAATGTATGGCTGCATGGCAATATTTTCATTGACACTATTTCTTATGCCTTAGAATACTTACACCTCATTTTCATCCCTTATGGGGACTCAAGGATACTGGCAACATATTTCTCCCCTCTCCATTTTATTCTTGCAATAACAATCCTGTCAGGTAGGTTAGACTGAGAGTTTGTGATGGACCCAAGGTCCCCCTTCCCAGCTTCCATGGCAGAGGGAGGATTTTAGCATAGGTCTCCAAGATCTTACTCTAATCTTTACACCACTACTGTACAACACCCAAGGTTATTAGGGCCACAGAAACTGCATGCTATGGGTCAGCCAGGGCTCAGTGAAGACTCTGCAGGAGAAGAGGAGCCACATGTAGCCAGCTCTGAGTCAGCAGAAGCCAGCAAGAAGGAAGACAAACTTCAGGCTGGTCAAGATTCATAGCCAACAGCTGGTGCAGAGCCACTGACAGACTCCAGTCCTGAGTCAACAGGTTAAACTAAGTTGATAGTTCCCAGCCCTCTAGTATCACCCACACATTTTTAGCGCCGCAGACAGAGACTACAAGCAGAACTACAGGAGAGACTACAGAGTGCTCATCTCCTGGTCTGATGCCAACTGCTTGAGAAGTTGCAGAATTACTCCTGAGAAGCTGGCTGAATATTTGATCCTTAGGTACATGCCTATAAAAACCAGCTATGGGAGGTTGTTAGGTGCAGAATTAACAAGTTATTCTATTATTGACCACAGCCTCAGATCCTGCCTAGCTTGTGTGACCTTTGGACTGGCTTCTGACTATGGCCTTTGGCTCTCCTTGACTCCTGTTTGTAACCCTTGGACTGCTTGACTATACCTCTTGGACAACCCCTATGTAATGGCCTCTTGGCTCTGAACTTTTGGACTGGATGCATGATTTGGTCTCCTTTGCTTGGACTCTACCTTCCAGGAACCCACCCCGGCTCTATTTGATCCATGAGAATGAAGTATGGAAAGAGTCAACTACCATCTTCTCACCTGCTGTTCTTCCATCTCCTAATGCTGTCTTTCTAAATGAGAAGCCCAAATCTTAAGTGTTTGAGCTTTATTATATTTTTGTACAATATAGAGTATTGAGGCAGCATTCATGGGGCACTGGTCGCATGGGAGACCCATGGAGATTGGTGAGTCACATGATTGCCCATACAAAGGTATGGTTATAAGGTTGAGTCTGGAGGTTGGAAGGAGGCCCTGAGAGAATCTTTGCTGTTGCAGTCAACTTCTTTTCAGTGTAGTGAAATATGAAGAGTTGATTAAATGTTTCTCAAGCTAAGGAACCAACTCGAAGGAGGCCTGTTAAGAGCCATCATGGGCTTGAAGGCCAACTACCCTTCCTCTTCCATGAGTCAGAAACTTTTTTACGATTAAAGAACCAAACTAAGTCAAAATGAGCCAGTGTACAAAGGCTCATCATTCGCCCTTCAGTTTCCAGACTGGGTTAGACCACCTGATTTATGGCATTGTAATATTTCTCTTTCTAATGATGAGACTTTTAAATTCAGATGATGGCTGAGTTATGGAACAATTAGCACTCATTCTATTGAATGGAGTGCTTGTAAATCTTTTATTAGAGGAAAAATCATTTTATATACCTTTCATAAAAAGAAGCTTCAAGAAAGGAAAGAAACAATTTTGAAAGATAGACTGAAATACCTGTTAAGTCAATTTGCTATATCACCTACACCAGATCTTTACTGGGAACTGCAAAGGGTTAAATATGAACTAATGGCCGAATACTCTTTAATTTGCTTTTTGCTGAACCTTTGCACATGGAGAAAACTAAGGCAGCGACAATGAACATGAATAATAGCAAAGCTCTAGAACCAGACTGGTTGCCTAATGAATGTTATAAAACCCTTGTGTCAATTGTATAATGAGTTTTTTTGTGTGGTCCATTGCCAATATTGTTATATGATGCCTTTATCACCATGATTTCAAAACCTGGCACAGCCCATATATAGTGTGCAAATTTTTGACCTGCTTCTTTGATGAATCTGTGCTAAGATATTAATTGTTTTTCACCATAACAGACTTCAAAAGGTTTTTAAAGCTTTGGTACACATAGTCCAGGTAAGATGTGTACAAGGTAGGCGAGGCTCTGATTATCTTAGGCTAGTCATTAATTTGATTGCTTTAAATAATAAGCAAGTCAATTAAATTGCTGACCTCCCACTGGGACACAAAAAAGCTTTTGATAAAATACACTGGACGACATGCGTTGTCTTCCTCTCTCCAAGAGAAAAACTGAAATACCATTATAGTCCTTCAAATAAACCAACATTCACATCATTTCTTTTTTGAAATGGTAATAAACATGGTGTGTGCAGTGTGAAAAATGAAAATTAATATATAAGAAACAGAAGGGGTTTTTTTAAGGCATTAAAGGAATTGGTGAATCCACAAATGTGATATCCTTACTAGAGGCTATTTTTTTTTTGGCACTGGACCAAAACATAAAACTTCAGTGTTCCACACAATTAGCTAGTTACTTAAAGGAAGCAAGCTAACAGTGGCATTCTATGTCAGGATTACACCTTTCTAGGTCTATTGAAGTCAATAGTCTTAATAGCATTTTAACACTGCTTAGGACCATACTGTAAGTAAGTGCATTCAGGCTTGTAGCCTGAGTGATAGGAAAGGGACACTACAGCTATAGGTGTGGAGCATTTTTTGCTGCTGAACTGCTATTAAAGATTAACCTGAATCTGTGTGCCTAAAAAGCTGAAAGATGAATGGCCACTATGGTAGAATGCAGCCTAATTGTACAAAGCTGGAGTGAAACAGGAATCAGGGCCAGCCTTCCCACTAGGCAAACTAGATGATTGACTAGGGTGCAGGCCTTCTGGGGGCATTGAATTGGGTGCTCCCTATGTGACTTGATGATTTTATCAGTGCTAGGGGGGCATACCGGAAATTAGTCTTGCCTAGGGTTTCAAGCAGTCTAGGGCTAGCCCTGACAAGAATACAGCAGGGAAGATAACGATTCACCAGTGCCTCCCCTAACTTGTCTTAGTGTCTCATATGGCATATGAATCAGACGCTGATATTTTAATTATTCAAGTGAGATAATGTACAGATAGCCAATTTTTGTTATGTTTGAAGCTGTCAAGCTGTGTGCCAGCAGATTTTTGGTTAAAAGTGAGATTTACAACATATATGCTGATCTCACAGATGGCCAAACTCAGTAGTCAAGCATTGGTATACCTAATGGCCATCATAGCACACATTTATATTATTTAGGTCTTTATATTCTATTTTTCTCTCTAATGAGTTGACAACATTCCTCTTGTCTCTTCCATTTTAGCCTCATAGCCGTAGCCTTGTAAGGTGGGTTAGGCTGAGAGCAAGTGACTGGCCAAGGGTCACCCTGTGAGCTTCTATAACACAGTGTAGATTTGAACCTGGGTCTCCCAGACTCTAGTGTAACTCTCAAGCTACTAGCAAAATGCAGAGATCTAGTATTAAAATGTAAAATCTTTCTTTCTTTTTTTTCACTTAAAAAAAAAAAAAACTACCTTGATGGCAGTTTCATAGGAATACCAGAGACTGGAAAAATGCCTTTATAGGATGATGAAGAAAAAAAAATTGGATTTATACCCCGCCCTTCACTTGGGGTCCCAGAACAGCTTACAATCTCCTTCCCTTCCCCTCCCCACAACAGACACCCTGTGAGATAGGTGGGACTGAGAGAGCACTGAGAAAACTACTCGTTCAAGAATAGCTCTGAGAGAACTTGTGACTGACCCAAGCTGCACATAGAGGAATGGGGAATCAAACCTGGTTCTGCCAGATCAGAGTCCATACTCTTAACCTTTACACCAAACTGGCCCTCCCCGGGGCAGCCCTCCCTTGACAGGATGCTAAATAGCCATCCCTAGCAAGGCTGGATTAAGATAGATAATTTATTTATAGATAATTTATTTAGATAATTTATTTATATCCCGCCCTCCCCGCCGGAAGCCCTAAAACATACAATTACTGAAAATAGCAATTTTTAGCAGTTTTTATTGTTTAGAGAAACTCCATCCCTAAACTGTAGTTTGTTTAGTTTTCATATAAATCCAGCTCTGGTGCTTGATTGATAACTGAGCAGGAATAGCTGACAAGTGTAACTTGACAGGCAGTAGAGCAGGGTTCTCATGCACAGCTTGCAAAGCAAATGGTAGCATCTCTGAGGAAAGCTACCTTATGAGATTCTCCACAATTATTAAAAAAAAGGAACAAATACATAAAACCAATTTACCTCAAAATGGATTTCCTTGTGAAGATAAATATCGGATGTATTCCATTCACTCCCCATTTTTGAATGTAGAGGTCACCCCTCACACCCTCTGTTCTCATCCAGTTTGTTTGACAAAACTCTTGTCTGTCATCAGCTCTGGGAATCTTTGCTAATGAATGAAATATTACTAGTTCTCCAAAATCCTTATTTAATTTCTACGCCTGCACTAAAATGCTAAGGATTCTTTTCAGACACTTTGAAGGGAGAAGTCAGTTGTTGTAGCTGTGCACATTTCTGAGAGAAGAAGTGCCATGCAGCTGGAGTCAAGATTCTCACAGAAGTGAAGGGAGAATAATAATTAAGCCCTTGATCTCAAGGGAGAAAGCGAATCGGGGATTGTTACCTCAGAGGGAAACTATCTGTGCAACAGGTTTAATAATTTAATGTATTTAGAACTGGACATTTCATTGTGTACACAAATGAAAAAATTAATAGGCTAGACTTCCCAGTTTAGCCGAATCTAGTCCAAATGAAGGTTGCACCCACACATTGTGAGATACTGTGCTATCATTGCTTTGTAATCATCATTAGTAGCTGGATTATGAGCTCCACCCAGGAAAATCCAATCGCTACTAACTGCTATAGTGCAGAAATAGCTCTATTGGGATATTTGGTTTATATAGTTTTGCCCAGTCATTGAAGCATGATACTAAGTGCAGTAAATAAGTCTCCCAAGTAGTATATTGCAAGAAAGGTGAATTTACATTTATTTATTTATTACTTTACATTTATATCCCGCCCTCTCCGCAAGCGGACTCAGGGCAGCTCACAACATCATAAAAACAATCAATTCAATAAAACATATAAAACCATAATTTACTTATCAATTTAAAACTATTAGCGCTGTCTCAGTCCAATCTAGGCGGTATTGACTTCTGCCTATGCTCGCCAGCATTCTGTGGGATGTCCGGTGGCAGCCCATTTTCAATCAACCACAAAAGCCTGTTTAAACAGTTCGGTCTTACAGGCCCTGCGGAACGCCGACAAATCCCGCAGGGCCCTTATAGCTTCTGGGAGGGTGTTCCAGAGTTCTGGTACTGCCACCGAGAAAGCCCTAGATCTTGTTATGCATAGCTTGGCCCTTATAGCTTCTGGGAGGGTGTTCCAGAGTTCTGGTACTGCCACCGAGAAAGCCCTAGATCTTGTTATGCATAGCTTGGCTTCTTTTGGGCCAGGGGCAGACAACAGATTTTTTGTCCCTGATTGCAGTGCTCTCTGGGGGATATATTCAAGTAAATTCGGGTCACATTCAGGTTGCAGCCAAAAAAAGAGAAAGCTGCCTAATCTAAAGAGTAATTTCCCTATCACAAGTGGCCAGGTACTTTGGCATCATGGGTGTGGGAATATGCAAAGACATGCGTCTCCTTGGAACACCATATAGAGAGAGTACAGAAGGTGTCAGAGTGCAGCTCCCAGGTTATTTCTTCTGTTATTTTGTCATCAGTAGTCAATTCCTAGATCAATTTGGATAACTCCTATTCTTACCAAACACCAATTACCAACTGAACTTTGGGTGGTCCCCTATTTGTTGGTAGATAATAACTTTGAAACCACCTATTTTGTTACAAAATTTTAATGATAATTTTATCTGTAAAATAACAAAAATCTGGATTGATCAAATTGTAACACAATCTGGTATACATTTGGCTAACAGGACAATTTTAGATTTACTTAACTGAACAATAGGTTTTATTGGAAATTCATGTTTTAATATTTTATTTACTTTTTTATATTTGAATATTTAGGCCTTTGAATTCTGTGAATTTTGTAACTAATGCTTTATGTGTATTTGATAATTGATACATTCTGGTTGAGCTTAAGACCTTTGGTCATAGAAGCTAATAAAGAAAAATGGAGAGTCATGTGTCTTCATGGAACACCATGTAGAAAGAGTACCAAAGGGGTCAGAGGGCAGCTCCCAGGTTAAGACACAAAGATGATAACACCTATGCACACTTAGAGTGATGTAGCACATTCCGCCCCCCCTCCCCCCCCCCCCCCCCCCCAGTGTCCAGGCATGCTGAGTCACTCACTCCAGCAAGCTAGGGATGTGCATTTGGATACACCTGAGCCAGAAATGTACTCCAAAAACACCTTATAAGTAGTTTTCTGGTACATTTTGGCATCCCAAAGATATCTGGGATTTTGTGAAAACAACCCCCACCCCTCAAAATCCCAGGTATATTTGCGATTTTCCAGGAAGGTCAGGAGCCATCATTCCTCCCCCCCCACCCCATTTTTGTTACTGTTTCTCGGGGTTTCTCGGGGCTTCCCTGCTGCTCTTTTCTATTTCATACCAGTCTTGTCAATTTCAAGAGAGTTTCTTCCCCTTTTCCTGGATTCCTTTGTGTTCCCTTCCCATTTTCTTGCACAGAGCTTGCAACCCCACCCTGCCTTTGCTTGCATTTCTTCTGATTCTGTTTTGAGAGCAGTCCTTTTCAGCTTGCATGGTCACAGTGGGCATTCTGTACATTGTGATTGGTTCTGCTGAGTTTGAAAAAATGATCCCTACACACCTTCAGTTTCCACTGCAGAGATTATCTCATTTGATTTTGGTTCTGTTCGGCTTTGCATATTGACTTATGGTTCCACTAGGATTACTGAGCTATGCAATGGTGTTGTTGAACTTGCTTTTAGTCAGTGATTGATATCTGTAGGTGCAGCTTTTTGCCCTGGAAGCAGCTTGCAGTGTTCAAACCGCCCCCCCCCCCCCTAGAAAATAACAAAGAATGGCTGAGGACATCCTGTTCAGGGGTCTGTAAAATTGAGCCCCTTGGTTCAATCAATGTGAAACTTGGGAGCATATTTAAATAACAGGATACCTTTAAAAACAACTCCCGAAGCCACTAGGACACTTTAAAAGCAACTGTCACTTTCCCCCAGCATTTCCCCATAGGGAATAATGGACCCAAAACAATTGGAAATCCCCCCCCCAAAAAAAAACAAATTGAAAATGCTGATTTTTTGTGTCAAATATAACCAAACAAAAATTATTTTTATTGCAAACCCTTAAGGATAACATAATATCCAACCATGTATGGATGCAGCCCCACTATGTATGTTAATGCCACTAGTAGTAGATAGGGGGCCTATATCATCATCAAAGTGACAGCTGCCCCGCCCACACATGTGCGCGCACACAAAAAATGAATGCGGTATGTTTCCTTATGGGGGAGTGACGGAACAGTCTCCGAGGGGGCAGCTAGGGATCCGCCCCCCCCCCCAAGGAATGCCAGCTATTTCCTAAGGGGGAAAGGAGGGTCAGCAACTGGTGTAGCAGGCTTCATATTGTTTGGGGAAAAGCATGTTTTGCAACACAGACGTTATTTAGAGAATTGTGGAGATGCAACGGCTCTAAGCGGCCATAGTTTGGAGAGGAGACATACCCAACGGATAAAATGATGGCCTTAAAACTGAGCACGGCTAACCTTATACGTGTAACACGTCCCTTTAACACCAGGTTGCGTGTCGATACAACTCATGCTCTTTAACTTATTCATTAATGATCTGGAGTCGGGAGTAAGCAGCAAAGTGGCCAAGTTTTCAGATGTCACTAAATTGTTCAGGGTGGTGAGAACCAGAGAGGATTGTGAGGCACTCCAAAGGGATCCGTTGAGGCTGGGTGATTGGGGCGTCATCATGGCAGATGAGGTTCTACGTGGCCAAGTGCAAAGTAATGCACATAGGGGCCAAGAATCCCAGCTACAAATACAAGTTGATGGGGTGTGAACTGGCAGAGACTGACCAAGAGAGAGATCTTGGGGTCGTGGTAGATAACTCACTGAAAATGTCAAGACAGTGTGTGATTGCAATAGAAAAGGCCAGCGCCATGTGGGGAATTATTAGGAAGGGAATTGAAAACAAAGCAGCCGATATCATAATGCCCCCCTGTATAAATCAATGGTGCGGGCTCATTTGGAATGCTGTGTACAGTTCTGGTCACCGCACCTCAAAAAAGGTATTATAGCATTGGAAAAAAGTGTAGAAAAGGGCAACTAGAATGATTAATGGTTTGGAACACTTTCCCTATGAAGAAAGGTTAAAACGCTTGGGGCTCGGAGAAACGTCGACTGCGGGGTGACATGATAAAGGTTTACAAGATTATGCATGGGATGGCAAAAGCAGAGAAAGAAGTACTTTTCTCCCTTTCTCACAATACAAGAACTCGTGGGCATTCAATGAAATTGCTGATCAGTCAGGTTAAAAAGAATAAAAGAAAGTACTTCTTCACCAGAAGGGTGATTAATGTGTGGAATTCACCACCACAGGAAGTGGCAGCAGCTACAAGCATAGTCAGTTTCAAGAGGGGGGGGGGGTTAGATGAAAATATGGAGCAGAGGTCCATCAGTGGCTATTAGCCATAGTGTGTGTGTGTGTGTATTTGGCCACTGTGTGACACAGAGTGTTGGCCTGATCCAACATGGCTTCTCTTACGTTCTTATTATGATCTGCAACTTGTGTTTCACAACTTGGTGCACGCTTAAAGTCACTGTTACTTACTTGATCCCTTTTTAAGATTGGCAGTGTGTGGTGATTAACATGTGGAATTCACCGCCACAGGAGGTGGTGGCAGCTACAAGCATAGCCTGCTTTAAGAGGGGATTGGATAAAAATATGGAGCAGAGGTCCATCAGTGGCTATTAGCCACAGCATTTTATTGGAACAGTCTGGGGCAGTGATGCTCTGTATTCTTGGTGCTTGGGCAAAGTGGAAGGGCTTCTAGCCCCACTTGTGAACCTTCTGATGGAACTAGGGTTTTGTTTTTTTGGTTTTTGGCCACTGTGTGACACAGAGTGTTGGCCTGATCCAACACGGCTTCTCTTATGTTCTTATCATGATCTGCAACTTGTGTTTCACAACTTGGTGCACGCTTAAAGTCACTGTTACTTACTTGAGCCCTTTTTAAAATTGGCAACGTGTGGTGATTAACATGTGGAATTCACAGCCACAGGAGGCGGTGGAGGCTGCAAGCATAGCCAGCTTCAAGAGGGGATTAGATAAAAAAATATGGAGCAGAGGGCAATCAGTGGCTATTAGCCACAGTTTTTATATATGTGTGTTTGTGTGCGTACAACTGTTGCAAAGACATGCACGAATAGTTCTGCAACCCCTTCTAATAACACTGCCCCGTTATTTATTAATTGCAAAAGTCTATAGTTTCTTATTAACATTAAAACCTATCTTTCTAGCAGTTTCATCAACCTGTTCTCAGACGATCATGAAAACTGCCTCTGTTCTCTGCAACCACACAGGGAGCTTGCCAGTCTCCAGACTGGAGAAGCTAACTATGGCTGTCAAACCAAAAAGCACGACCTTGCAAGGAGTTCTCACAGAACCGTGTCTGGGAAAGTGGTCTCTCCCAAGGTATTGTTTTCAGCTTCTAATTTAATCGATCTTATATATTGCTAATTGTGAGACAAATGCATTTAACCCTGCAAACTGTCCTAAAAGGTAAACTGCTCAAGGCCAGTGATTTTATGGTGAGAAGTGTAGAAATGTATACCTCTCAGACGTAGGAGAGTACACACCTGCGATTCAACAAGAATGTTGACAAAATACGGATATTATTAAAGCTGACATAGCTTAGACCAGACAAGATAAACAGAGAGAAGTGAAGAAATTAGGTTCTCACGCAATATATAGGGGCCGGGCCCCCTATCTACTACTGCCACTCATTTTTGGTATAACAGAAAATAGGTATGTGTATCTGTATCACTAGAATGAGGGAAAAGGTGGAAGGAAGTGGTATAATTCACTCTAGGAATCTAGACAGACATAATGACACATCAAGGTTTTCCCAGAAGTGCTATTGTCTGATGACCTCCCTGGCCCTGCCCCCCCCCCACCCTGAATCCCACTGTTTGCCAGCCACCGTCTGACAAACCTACCTGTAGTATGAGGAGTTAATCTGGATACAAGGCCTGTGCTAAACTATAGTGAGAGTGGTATTGTCACCCTTCACTGAAAAATAAAGCTTGTGCTGTTTTAACAGATTTTTATTTCCAACACTATGTGGTGACACTGGCAACTGAACACTCCCTTGGTTGTGAAATAAAAATTCTGTTGTTCCCATAATGTCATCTGCAAAAAATAATCTCCTTCCAACAGCAACATTTTGGGCTGTTTTGCTTACCACAAGGACAGCAAAACGGGGCTATCCACAGACTAAGGAGGTGGTCCAAACCCTCCCATATTTCACAGATGAAAACAAAGTTGTGCTTAACTTCTACTGGGACCAGTATGGAAAGACTTTGACAGCAGTGATAGTTAGGGCAAAACGGGATAATAATTTTCCTGAGAGAAAATGAAAGAGAAGACAGACCATAAGGGTAGGCAAGATGATCAGATCAATGATCCATCTAATCTAGTATCTTGGCCATTTTATGATCCATCTGGTCCAGCAACAGTGGACATTCAAATGCTAAGGGAAGCCCACCAGCAAGGCTCTCTCTCTGTCTCTCTCTCTCTCACACACACACAAACACACACTTACTTTTTCATATCAGGCTTCCTCCAATACATGCAGGGCAGGGCATATAGAGTTCATCTCCTCCTTGATTTTATCTTTACAACAACCCATGAGGTAGGGTTGTTGTCACCAGTTTCTGAAACCTTTGTGAGGTTGGAATCTTCCTGTTCTTCAAAGTTGCCTTTAATTTCTGCCCCCTCCCTCCACTTTGAAAGCAGCATCTCCATAAGGAGCTTCATAGAGCAAAGGGTAAAGGGAAGTATGTGTTTCCCATTATATTAATGTGTTTCCCAGCATATTCACACTCAATTCCTGGAGATCTGGGGGCAGATCTACCCAATCAGATAGCAGATCAATAGGAATGCAGATCTGGGGGCAGATCAATAGGAATGCAACACAATACAGTCCTCATACCAAAGCTACCATTTCCTCCAGGGAAAATTGTATCTATTGTCTGCTGACCAGTTGTAACTACAGTTGTAACTGGAGGTTGGTAACTCAGTTCAAGCATTGGAGAATCAAGGAAGCTCAGGATAAGGGATATTCAGCTGGAAGCTTAATCTTACATCTAAGGGCTTCCACTCTATGCATCCCCCTCTGCCCAACACAACCCTTCAACAACAAGGATTTATCCTATTTTAACTTAACTTCTCACTCCTGTTTGTATCGCAAGACACAGGCAACCAGAAGCAAGTGGCTCAGATGTGACTCTCTGACAAAGACATTGTTGCTTCTCATATCCTAGGAAATTTTGTTCAAGCAAGAGGCTGAGCAAAAACCTTTGTCACTGTTCCTGGGAAGAAGAGTTTTCTGAGTTCTTGACAGAAGACAGTCAATGAATGGAGCCCATCACAAACTGCTGACTGAGAAAACATCTTGGTGCACACAGAACTGGCATGCCAATAACAACCTTGCAAGATGGTCACCATCTGTTTAGGAACATGGCAGAACAAATGTCTGCATTCACAACAAGCATTATGGATGGAATGAAATGTGTATCAGGGAGCTGTGGATTCTCCAATTACCTCAAACTGATACATCTCTACTCCATTTTCCTTTGTATCACCACAGAGGATGGTTCTTTATCTGGCATCTCAGAGTGCATTTTACACAACAGCACTAAGCATGTGCAGAAGAGAGAGGCAACAGTGACATTGTACCACACAAATTATACTTTGTTGTCATTAATCGTGTGGTCTACATTTTTTTCTAGTTGTGCAATGTTGTTTTGTAAGATTTGTTTCAAAGGAAGCTTTGTTGGCAAAACTCTGGTTTCTTCTTATTGTGGTTGATTTCGAAAATCTCTTGATTTATGTCACGTTGACTTTTATGAGTGAACTTAACATGCTTCACTTCCATCCTCCCACTGACATAAGGCATTTTTACTTCCAAAGTTTTGGAGAATGGGGTTATCCTTCATGACTCATCGATGTGGCTACCTTTGAGGATTTTAATGCTGCTCTGTTATAGTTTTAGATACTGTAGTGAATGTTTTTTTTAAAAAAAATTGCTAATATATTTATTATTTTATTGTGTAAGTGTTGGTAATATTTTTTGTAGAAAGATGAGATATAAATAAATATCTTAAATTATATGGTCACTTCAATCAGAATCTTTTTTATTCAGAAGCAATCCAACATACTTGATAGAAGTCATATTAGCTGAGCAAGTACACTATGTATTTTATTATATGAAATATATATGATACATAAAAATATTTACAGGAATGTAGTTTTAAGAAAATTCCATCTGTGTAGCCATGTTAATCCATAGCAGCGGGAAGAGGGGGGGGGGATACGAATACACCAAGAAATTAACCGAATGTATTCCATCATAAACTTTCATGAACCAAATTTGTCTGCATCAAATGTATTTGTTAGACAACATCTCCCTGTGTTCCTCAATAAACGTTACCTGATAATAATAATAATATACTTTTCTATGTGTGTGATTGAATGATAAAGATTAATCATAAAATGGATGGAAGGAATAACTCTGAAGGGCAAAGACAGAAGGAAATTGAGATCAACATTTGGAGTTTCGTCATACATTTCAACTAGATGGAAACCCAAATACTCAAGCATCACATGAAAATTAATCACACAAAATTAATCACCCACCACCTAACACATGGTTGGCAATTATATTACAACATCAATGCAGATGACACTTTACAGGTTTTTACACACAAAAGCAAGTCAACTCTGCCCCAAAGAGCTTAAGTCATTTCTGAACTGTATGACAAATCCTGTCTCACTACTTCACTGAGTCTGCTTAGACTTCCTGAAACTAAATGTCACTCTCTTTCTGAATTTCCTAGTAGATCTTAAAAGAACTTCTTTTACCACTCGGTTTCTCAAGGTGTATATGAGGGGGTTGAGCATGGGAGTCAGAACTGTGTAGAACAGAGAGAAAGTTTTGTGTAGCTCCTTCAGTGAATCCATTTCAGGAACTACATAGACAATGAATAAAGAGGCAAAGAAAAGTATCACAACAGTGAGGTGGGATAAGCAGGTAGAGAAAGATTTCTGCTGTGAGGTTTTAGATGGTGTGGAGAAATGCCATCTTAGGTGGGAGGGAAAACATGAAACTCCTAAGCAGGCTTTGGCCTAGCCTCCCTCCAAACCCCTCGCCTCCCTTCCAGAGCCAAACCAACAACGCTAGGGGGAAAGTCTCCTAGAGAGGCAGGAAGTTCTTTTGTTCTTGGGGTTGGAGTTAGCAGGAAGAGAAGGCAGTTTGCAACTGGCGCTGAAGGGAGCATGTGGTGAGCATGAGGGCTCCTGCCTGTGAGGCCCCCAGGCAGTCAGACCAAGTAAGTCATCCCCAAGGCGGGGCAAGTTTAGACCAGGGACAGTAGGATGCGTTTATAACACCTTTCCTTTGTCATGCTGTTTGCTGTGCGGGTGCTGTGCTAACTTTTTATATGCAACTGTTTTTGTTTTGTTTTTCTTTCCCTTTCTTTTTCTCTTGTAAATAAATATTTTTTCTGTTTTGAATGCTGGCAGTCAAACTCTGTACCACATAGATCCCCAACCGCCTTAGACCACGCTGCGTTAAGAAGGGGGCCCCGGGGAAGGGGGAAGGCATGCAGTTGGATAAGGTGCCAATCCTCCAGGGGTGCCCCAAAGAAGTGCTGAGGTCTCTGTGAAACCCAAGTACAGGGTGGCAGAGGACCTTGAGGCCTGGCCTCATAGCTGGAGAGGGGGATTGGGAGTCCTGTTCCTCTCAATCTGAACCCCTAGACTGAGCAGGTGGTGGCAGCGAGCCCAAGTGGCAGGAGGAGAAATAGCTCCCTCCAGGAGTTGGCGACTCAATAGGGAGCTGACGGGACCGGGTCTGAAGGCAGAATCAGGCCGGTTCCGTCACATTTGGCGGCAGCGGTGGGATAAGAACAAACAGAGAACTTGATTGGCCAGGCATTTTTGTTTTTTTGATACGTGCAAGCACCCAGAGGAAGCAACAGAGGTTTTGTTTTATTTTCGGGTCAACTGGAATAGGGAAAGTTTAGTTAGTTAGGATGGAGCGTGCTAAGAGGCTGGAAATCCTGAAGATGACAAAGCCACAGCTCCAGGAAGAGTGTGCAAAGCAAAAGCTGGAGTGTGACAACATGACTGTAGCAGATATGAAAGACCTCCTGTTGGAGCATCATAAGCATGCAGGGGCACCTGCAAAAGTGCCCCCCACCCAGTCAGAAGCAATCTTGCGGCTACAGTTGGAACTGGAGAGAATGCGTATCGAGGCGGACCGAGACCGCAGACGGGAGGAAGCTGAGATCCGCAGACAGGAGGAAAGAGAGAGGGATGAGATCCGCAGACAGGAGGAAAGAGAGAGGGAGGAAAGACAAGCAGAGAGGGAGCTGAGACAAGCTGAGATCCGCAGACGGGAGCAGGAAGAGCAACGTCGCCATGAGCTTGAGGTGCTACGTCTGGAAGCTGAACAAAGCAAAAAGATCAAAGTCACCCCCAAAGACTTTGCAGTGTACAAAGAGGGAGAAGACCCCTCCATATACCTCTCCAACTTTGAGAAGGCAGCCAAACAGTGGGGGATTGCAGAGGAAGACTATATGTCTTACCTCTGTAGCAACCTGACTGGAGAACTTTCAGCCATCTATTACAGCATGCCGATGGAAGATGGGGGATAACTTTTGCAGCCTATAAAGCCACTGTATTTAAAAGGTTTAAACTGGGGCCAGACCACTCCCGAAAGCAGTTCAGGGGTTTAGCTCCACAAGAATGTAAATCCTATTCTGAATTTGGAGTAATGAAGGAACAGACAGTTCCAGTGTTATTGGGCCGGGATTTGTTGGTTGGCCAGTACTCTATCAATGCTGTAACCCGCAGCCAAACACTCAGAGGAAAGTGGGAGGAGGAAGGCAACTTTAGGAAAGCCACCTCACCACCAACCAGGGAGGGGGAAATAACCCAGGTTACTGAGGACGAAGAGAGGGCAGTCACCCAGGAGGGGGAGGACCAGCCTGTCTCAAGCCCTGAAGGAGGGTGTTCCCAAGGGGAAAAGGGGTGTAGCTTTCCCCAAGTGCAGCAAGAGGCTGTAGGTGTTCCTAGCGAGGAAAGGAACCTGTCTAGCATAAAAGAGGTGCATACTGAAGAGACAGAGGAGGAGAGTGGAGATTTCACAGGAGGTTCTGAGAGCAGCAAGGCTAATGTGGGCTCAGAGGAGCACATAGCTGAAGGATTGGGGGAATGGGAGTGGTTCCAGAAGGGGGTCCTGAGTGACCTTAGGTTGGAACCAGTTCACCAAGTAGCTGTGGATCAGAAAGTGGGATCTTCCGAGACTCTCTCAGAACAGGTTGTCTTGAAGCAGGGCAGACAGGAGTCCTGGGAAGCTGTGGGACCTTCCAGGCAAGAGGGGGGTCAGTTGGGTAGTGCTGAAAAACCAACAGAGGGGACTGAGAACCCAAGCCAAACCCTTGCTGAGGATTCTGGAAAGAGTGGGACTAGGGGTGGCTTGAAGGAACAGATTATAGAAAGTCTGGGGGAGCCAGGAATGTTCCTGTCTGAGGTTCAAAGTGACCCTAGGCTGGAACCACTGTGTGAGGTGGCAAGGGACCAGAAAGTGGAGTTCTCAGAAGCTGAGACAGGGGATAGGGTGTTTGTTTTCCTGCCACTTCATACTGGTGAACGGAAAGTGGAATGGGAGGGACCCCATATGATTGTGGATGACCTGGACGATGCTACTTATGTGGTGGCTATGGAGAAGAAGGGAAAGGCAGTTAAAGTGGTGCAGGTGAATATACCACAGCCATTCTCTGCGAGGTCCATGGTGTTGCATATAGGTAGGAAGGAAGGAGACAGAAAGAAGCTGGGACAGCAACTGTTTGGAGCCCCAGAGGTGGTTTTCTGGGAGGTCAGAGTGGACAGAGGGAACATTCCACCAATGAGGGATAAAGAAGAAGCAACTGTGTGGGAACTGGGCAGTTTCCAACCCCATATGTGGGGCCAGGGATTTCCTCCTTTGATGGACCACTCATCCCAGCAACAGCAGCAACTGAGGGAGAGCACCAAACTCCAGAGGTGGTCCTGGGAGATGGAGGAGTACATCTTAAAGACTGGACATTCCTTCTGAATGCAGCAATGCGACTGTTTGTCCAGAAAGGACATGGACACCTAGGGTGTGGGACTTTGTGTATTGTTGGGAAAATTCCTAATCTTGGTGAATGTTCTGTTTAGGTTAATGGGTTTCTCCTTGGTTGGTTGGATTCTGCTACGGGGTCACCTCTGTAGGAGGCAACCCCTCCGGCTCAGAATTTAAGGAGGGGGACGTGTGGAGAAACGCCATCTTAGGTGGGAGGGAAAACATGAAACTCCTAAGCAGGCTTTGGCCTAGCCTCCCTCCAAACCCCTCGCCTCCCTTCCAGAGCCAAACCAACAACGCTAGGGGGAAAGTCTCCTAGAGAGGCAGGAAGTTCTTTTGTTCTTGGGGTTGGAGTTAGCAGGAAGAGAAGGCAGTTTGCAACTGGCGCTCAAGGGGGGCATGTGGTGAGCATGGGGGCTCCTGCCTGTGAGGCCCCCAGGCAGTCAGACCAAGTAAGTCATCCCCAAGGCGGGGCAAGTTTAGACCAGGGACAGTAGGATGCGTTTATAACACCTTTCCTTTGTCATGCTGTTTGCTGTGCGGGTGCTGTGCTGTGCTAACTTTTTATATGCAACTGTTTTTGTTTTGTTTTTCTTTCCCTTTCTTTTTCTCTTGTAAATAAATATTTTTTCTGTTTTGAATGCTGGCAGTCAAACTCTGTACCACATAGATCCCCAACCGCCTTAGACCACGCTGCGTTAAGAAGAGGGCCCCGGGAAAGGCATGCAGTTGGATAAGGTGCCAATCCTCCAGGGGTTCCCCGAAGAAGTGCTGTGGTCTCTGTGATACCCAAGTACAGGGTGGCAGAGGACCTTGAGGCCTGGCCTCATAGCTGGAGAGGGGGATTGGGAGTCCTGTTCCTTTCAATCTGAACCCCTAGACTGAGCAGGTGGTGGCAGCGAGCCCAAGTGGCAGGAGGAGAAATAGCTCCCTCCAGGAGTTGGCGACTCAATAGGGAGGTGACGGGACCGGGTCTGAAGGCAGAATCGGGCCGGTTCCGTCACAGATGGAATTCTTAATATAGTGAAAATAATGCAGATGTAGGAAACCAGTGTTAGTGAAAAAGGGGGTACTGTATCAAGAAAAGCCAGAATAAAGGCTGTATGCTTCACAAAGTAAAGATTGCTACAGGAGAGGTTCAAGACTGGATATATGCAGCAAAAGAAGTGGTCGATTTCCTGAAGTCCACAGAATGTAAGCTGTGACATAAGGCAAGTTAATATGGTGCTGGTCAGCAGACCACTGATCCAAGAAATGGAAGTCAATTGCAGGCAGAGTCTGTCATTCATAAGGGATGTGTAGTGAAGGGGTTTGCAGATTGCCAATCATAAGATATCATCGACAGAAGATAACATTCTGTGGCTGAGAAGGTAGCAAAAAAAAAAAAAAAAAACCATTGCATGATACAGGCCCAAACGGGTATGGATCTGTCGTCTAGGTAGAATGGTTGAAGTGTAACAGGTTTCCAAGCAGGACAGGTTAATCAGGAAGAAATCCATGGGAGTGTGAAGATGCTGGTCTACTGAAATTGGTAAAATAATTAGGAGATTCCCAGCAACAGACAAGCCATAGATGGCTAGAAAGAATACAAAGAGGGAAATTCGTTGTTCAAGAAGATTCCCAAATCCCAGAAGGATTAATGTGGTAGGGCTTGAGTGATTTTCTCCAGTTTCCATTTGGTAAAAAGTTAGGTCATTCTGAAATATAGTTTAAACAGATTTGGCCCACTAGGGCTCATCAATTTCCCATCCTTCTCTGGCATCTCAGCCCCTGTTGACATGCATATAGGACACAGCGTTGATTTTATTTACTTATTTCCAGGCCTTGAATTAAGCAGAAGCTCACAGGAGCACAGCTCCTGAACCTCCTCCTTCTGAGAATTCCACCTCCTTGTCCATTGAATAATATGTGCAGCTGCATAACAATTCCTGGATGAGCTCCACCACCTATTTTTCTACAAAATGACACACACACACACACACACACACACACACACATATATATATATATATATATATATATATATATATATATATATATATATATATATATATATATATATATATGTTGCAAATCAATAATTGCAAATTATATTATGTTATGGTGGAAGGGAAATCTATAATCAAGCATTAACTCAAGTATAGATATTACATGTAGCTACTATTATTGCACAGTCCACTGAATTTGATGGATTTTTTATATTAAAAAGGCAAATTATACCAAGGTAAATGACACATCCAATTATGGTCTCAGTGCTTTGCACTCAGTTCTAGAAATTTTCTTGCTTATCGGAAACATTCACTGTTCATGAAATACACTAAACAGTAACAAGGTTAGATCCACAGACTTTTCTTTTAAATATCTGTTCAAATAACTATTACTTCTGGATGTAGAGGTTCCACTTAAACAAATTGCATAATATTTATAGTGTAGTGCAGTGCAATCCTAAACAGTTACGTCCTTCTAAAAACATTGACATCAGTGGGTTTAGAAGAATCTAATTCCAGTTATTTCTTTTTAAAATTGTATATACATTTATATGGTTCAGCAACTATTTTGGTTCCATTTCCTGCTTTTGTTTGCTTGTGACCACATGTACAGTTTTTCAAAGCATCACTTAAACAGCATTTATGCACACAATGTGTGCCATATATATGTACAACAATAAATGCTCATTTATTAATCCACAAATAATATTAAAACATCTGTACCTTTTGTAAGGGAAATTCCGAGCACAAAAACCAAATGGCATGAAAATGAAGAATCTAGTTTAATTTTCACAAGTGAGGAACAAAATTAAAATGATTTTGGGGCAAAACAGGAGTGAGGAGAAATTTGAAATGATCACTAGGAAAAAGTTATTTGCTCTCTCCAATCATGTTTTAAAAATTATATTTCTATAATCCAGGCATACATACAGTGCAATTCTGTTAAGAGTTACTCCACTTTAAGTCCACTGAAACTTAAATTGAGCCATTGAACTATTAGTTGGCTTGGTAATAAATCCTCAATCTAACTACTCTTTTTTCCTAGTAGGATGTGTCATGCAGCTTACTTGCCTTTCTGTTCTTATTTCAGTCCCCTGTTTTATCATATGGCACCACCCAAACTGGACCAAGCATCCCATAGATGTTTGTGCCGCCTCTTTATCTAGCAAGATTACATTTGCTTCTAGGAAAGACTACCCCCTTCCCAATCTGATAGTGTTCAGAGTGAAACATTCTGCTTCTATACAAATTGACGTAGAAATAAATTAATTATGTCCTCTCAGTGTGTCCAAAGTTCAAAGTGCTGCCCCCCCAAGTCAGAATAAAAAGACAGACACAATTAGATTGGTGAAACTATGGGCCACTTTATTAAATAACACAGCAACGGCAAGGGTAACCGAACTCCGGCCAGGTCAGGGCCAGGGGTCTCCTCAGACCGCTCCCCTGCCTTTTTTAGAGGGTGAGAGACCCAGCCCCCCAGCCAGAGCTGTGTGCCACAGCTCCCGCCAGGCAGGCCCAGCAGGGAGGATTGCACCGGAGGGCCCAGACACCAGACACGAGTCTCAGCAAAAGGCACCCATCCAATCGAGTCTCCAGGACAGTCTGCATTCACACACCTCGAGCCACACCCAAAGGCTGATCGTGCCAGACTCCTAACTCCCCAAAAGGGGGAGGCTAACCGGTCCTCCCCAGTCCGCATGGTGCCATAAACCCCGTAAAACCTGCCACAACTAAGGCCAAGTCTCTACTTAGGGCTTAGCACCCACCGAAAGGCCCAAAGCCAACACAAGCCCTTGCCGCAGATCCCTCAGGAAAAGCATATTACCCTTTTCTGAGAGATGCACCCCATCCCCTCTGTAGAGGTCGGGACATCCCCTAGAAATATCCGGATGGGGCAAATAGTGGCCCAAACCACCCTCCAAAACCTTGTGAATCTCCTTATTCGCTCTGTAACAAGCCCTCTCTATCCCAGCTGGATTCCAAGCACTGCGTCACACCAAGCGCGGAATCATGGCCGACCAAACTATAATGGTACCAGGCCATCTGTTCCTTATGTACTTGAAATCATCTTGGGCTTGTAAGATCAACGCCTTGCCTTTAATCAGCCCAAGATCATTCCCTCCCGGGTGAACAATTAATACCTGCGGAGGAGGGCCCACACACCCATGAAATAAAAGGGGGAGCAAGCCAGGCCACTGAAGATTTTATTATTTAATTATTATGTTGTAAGCCGCCTTGAGACACTTAGGTGAGAAAGGCGGGGTATAAATCTTAATATAAATAAATATAAATAAATAAATAAGACCCCTGCGCCCCCGCCATTCAACCGTAACATATTTGCTGAGCCCCAGCTGAGAGCCAGCAGCAGTTCTCCGAGCTTGATGTGCCACCCAAAACACATAACTGTGCCCGCAGATGAGAACTCTGCTCCTCCGGCCAGAAACAACAGCATCTAAAAGGAAAAACAGGCAAGTTATAAAACCCAAACTTTAAACTACCCCAGCTCCTAATAAAAAACTACTAGCGGAGCAAAGGGCGAATATAACCTTTGTAAGCCTGAGACTGCCAACGGCCAAGGCGCTGAATGGATGAAGTAGGATAACCCAAGGCAGCAGCCGTAGAGGCCGCGCCAGTTCTAAAGGAATAGGTACCAAACCTCACTCCAGACAACCCTAACAAGGCTAAAGCCCTGGACGTTACAGCCCAAAATTGATGTTTTGTCAGAGGACTGCCTCCAAAATGACAAAACAACAACCCCTCGCAGCCTCCCCGCACAGCCAAATAGTCGGCCAATGCAGAAACTGGGCAAAGCTCCACTTCCGAACATGGATCCAACTCCAGCACAGTCCCCATGCCCACTTGATCTGTTTTGGATCGCTGGATAGTAAGAACCGCCTTACCCCCCGACAACTTGATATCCCTCAGTAACAACGCCCTACCTGAAACATCGCTCTTGGAGCTTGCCACCAATTCACTAACCCTCAGCGCCCCAAAAAAGGCCACCAAAGAGGCTGCGTGAAACAAAACTGCCTCGAAATGAGATGCACAAACTGCGCTCCAAACCCCCTTCAAACCCCGAAGAATCAGAGGAGACATAGGGGTCTTAGTGTCAGGCTTAGGCCCAACCAACCAACTGCTGCAGCACAAGCAGCGTAACTTTCTTTTTGCGGAGGAAAGAACTAATCCTTTCCTTCAAGTCCTGCAGCTTCTGACAAGGAATCCTAGATGACTGCTCTAAAGTATCCAGCTTGATCCCCAAAAACACAAGGCAATGTGCTGGGCCCTCAGTTTTTTCTTCAGCCAACGGCACACCCAATTCAGCAGCCAACTCAATAAAGCCGGCTAACAACTGAGTGCAGCATCCAGAACCAGCAGGGCCCACATACAGTAGTCATCCAAATAATGAATGACATCCTGTAAGCCCACTTTCTCGCACACAGCCCATTCCAAAAAAGTGCTGAAACACTCGAAAGCGGTACACGATACAGAGTAACCCATAGGCAATGCCCTGTCCTTGTAAAATTGCCCCACAAACGAGAAGCCCAAAAGCTCGAAATCATCCGGGTGGACAGGGAGGAGGTGAAATGCAGATTTGATATCGCATTTTGCCAACTCAGCCCCCTGACCACAGCGTCGAACGACGCCCACGGTCTGATCAAATGAGGTGTACCGAATGGAGCAAAGCTCCTCAGGTATGCCATCATTAACAGAGGAACCCCTGGGATAAGAAAGATGGTGAATCAAACGAAATTCACCTGGTGCCTTCTTTGACACTACCCCCAATGGGGAAACCCTAAGATTAACCACAGGAGGACTAGTGAAGGGGCCCAAAATCCTGCCCTCCGCCAACTCCTTGGAAATTTTAGCCTCAACTATGTGCTCTAAACCCTTAACTGAACTAAGGTTCCTGGACCAAGTTGGTACCCGAGAACCTTGAAAAGGAATTCTAAAACCCAACATAAAACCTTTTAACAAATATAAACTATCCTCCCTACATGGGTACCTGCGAAGCCACTCTTCAAGAGGACCCACCCTTATCAGGCTGGGGCCCTTTTCCAGTTTGAGAAGGGCCCTTCCCTGATCTTTTCTGACCCTTGCACGGCCAGACTCTCGGGCAGTTGTTGAACGAGTGTGGGCCAGCGCACAGGGGGCATTCGTGCTTAAACTGGCAAGCTTTACGACTGCACGCCCCCTAGGACCCAAACTCCTAGCAAAGCAAGCAGGGTTGAACCGCCTGCCCCGCAGAGCTGCGGGAGGATACTGAAGCACTGGAAGGAGAAGAGGAACCCTTAGATACTAGGTGACCACTATTGGATCGATCCCCCAAATTGGGCCGCACAGGTGACATCACCTGCAGCCACAACTGTTGGTGAATCCGATCCCATGGGAGTGAAGGGTACAAAGCGTCCCTCGTCCTGAACTCCTGGTCATATTGGATCCAGGCTAGGCCGCTGAACATTGCATACCCCTTGTATATGATGTCCATATATTGAATCAACGCGGCGGCCGGATAGGGCTGTGCACGCGCTATCACTCCCGCATATATAAAAAACCCTGGAAGCCAATTGGCCCAGGTCCGATCAACCTTCCTCTTCCTAAGCTTCTCCTTCTCTTTATCATCTAGTTCCTCCTTGTCCTTCTTCTCCAATTCTCTAAATAAAAGGGAGAATACGTCCACATACTCCCCTTTTAAGATTTTCTCCCTTGTGGCAGGCAGCAGGTGATCGCCCAAAGGTAAGGCAAGCTCACCAAAAGGCATAGCACCAAAGGGGACCACCCCGTAAGGAGATGGGAAACCCCAGCCGCCAGGCCAAGCCGCTGCTGACCCCTGCTGCCCTACCCCAGGCCAATGTCCCAATGGACTGAACTGACCCTGTGGCCACATCCAATTGCTCTGCTGCTCTAAGCCTAAAGTTGAAGGAGCCCCTGACGGAGCACCAGCCCCACTAGGGCCAGCAGACCCCCAAGCTCCCCAAGGCCACACAGGCCCAATGTGAGGCAATGTGCCATCCCCAGACTTACTGGAAGGTAAAGCAGGCACCAATGCTGACTCGACACCAACTGCACCGGACGATGGGCCCGCTCCAACATCAGAGCCAACAGGCCCCACAGCTCCTCCAGGCACAACCGCAGCAGATCTGCCCTCCAAAATAGACAAGCGGGTCAGTATATCTGCCTGCAAAGCACGCTTAGAAACCCGCCCCTTATTAGGCATCTGAGAAGGTGGAAACCCCGATGCCCGCTCCAATGCTTGCAGTCGCTGGAAAATGACTGCATTAACTTCATTGTCCCCCTCCTCATCAGAAGATGAGTGAGGCTGCAGACGCTTCGGTGGCGGCTTAGGAGCCTTAGGGGCAGGCTGTTTCCCCTTTGATTTTCCAGTACCTTTATGGCCCGACATGCTCGCTAAAGAGCACCGCACAAATCAAAATCAAAAGGGGGGAATGGACTACTGTAAGGCAGCTAGCCCCCTCTAAGCCAAAAGGCGAGTCACCAAAACCTCAAATTCTTTAATTAGCTTAACAGGAAAAAAAGGGGGGAGGAAGGGCCAAAGCCTGCCTCTAAAATGTCTGCCACCCCACTGCACTCTAAAATGGCAGCCACCTCACCACCTCATAAAATGGCCGCCCAAGAGCAAGGTGTGCTGAAGAAGAAGCAAGTCTAAAATGGCTGCCAAGCACCAGAGGGAAGCAAAAGCACAACCACCCCAGTGCCTATGACAAATGGCCGCCTATAAACATGGCCAACCCACCCTGCCAGTCACCTCAGCCTTGCTCCAATGGCCACCTAAAACCACTGACAGTATACAGGTCACCCCAAAACAATAATCAGCACCCCCCAAAGAAGCGCTGGCAACCGGGGCCCCTATAAAAGAAGCCTCCCACCGCCCAAATGGCGCCCCTGTAAATCAGCCTAAAAGTAAGGAGACTAAAAAATTTTGGAGAAAATGCTCGAGGGCACAACAGCAGCCCTCGTATAAAACAATGCAACAAACCAAATTATGTCCCATGACGCTCCCTGCTTCCCGCCGCTACGATCCATGACGCACCAGCCTCCTGGCCCACACAACCCCGTTCAAACTAAGAGCGTGCAAGCATGCTCCCTGCAGTCCAAACACGCCGAGAGGACTGCATAGACGGGGAACGGAGGCTTCAATAGCAGCGTTGAAGCCCCACCCCCTCCAGACGTGCCCGAAAGCGTGCCGAAGAGTCCGCTCTCCCTCTGGGGGGGGGGGGACAAAATCTCCCCTGCAGCCACATTGCGATGCGCGATGAGGCTCCGATATACGAGAGCAGGCACATAGCTTGTTAATGTTTTAACTTCACTTTTTACACAATTGTTTTATTAATTTCAAAGATGCTATAGGGCAATTGTAAAAGTGCATAGCAGTAATCCAAATGTGAACTGTTGGTGATGTGGCGAGAAAAAAATCCTTTCCACCCATTCTAGGAACCAGCTGCCTTTTCTATCTGACCAGGGTTCCAAAATGGGGGGTTTCAAGCAATTTACAAGTTACCATGCTATGCCCAGTGGCCTCCCCATAGCTCAGTATGCCAGAACTTATGCAGAACCACAGTAATGTATTTGACATGGATCTGAACTAGTTCAGAATACCTGAACTGGTCACCAAAATCATGTCTCCAGCTTGGCATTTACACCAGCACTGGAGAATTGAAAAATAATGTCAACCTGAACTGAATTCAAGGTTTTAAAGAATTCAGTTCCCTGCCTGAAACCACTTTCTCTTGGCTTGTCCCATTAAATAAATCTGTTGAGGCTGAAACAGGCAGTTTTGTTTAGTGTTTGAAACAACAAACAGTAGAGTAATCAAGTTTATTAGGGGGAACAGAGGTTCAACCACAGAGTTAAAGTAATGTTCCAGTATGTTTACTGCTCCCAATACTAAAATGCTCACAATCCCTATAAACAGTCCCTCCCAACATCCACACACAAAAATCTTGAGCAATATGAACCTCAGTGGATGGAGGCCTAAAGGGGGAGGGAGGGAGAAAGGGGGCAGCAAGTGGAGGGAAATATTACCTTTCCTTTCCAGCTTTTCCTCTTTATTATATGATTTATGATTAAAATATGGAATTCACTGCCGGCTAATGTAGTGGTGGCCACAAGCATAGATGGCTTTAAAATGGGATTAGACACATTCATGGAGAATAGGTCTATCAGTGACTACTAGTCATGATGATTACAGGGAGCCTCTGAATATCAGTGACAGAAGGCAACATTAAGGGAAGGTCTCTGTTTTTGGACCTCCAGATGAACTGGTTGGCCACTGTGTGAGACAGGATGCTGGACTAGATGGACCACTGGTCTGATCAAGCAGGACTCTTCTTATGTTCTTATGCCACCTCAGTTCTCCATAAATACTTACCTTTAAGATGTGTGGAATTCCAGGTGTGTTCCATTCATCTTCCATTCCTAAATCACAAATTCCTGCAGTGTTCTTCTATGTGCCCCAATCTTTGCTTCTGATGGTCATTCCAGAAATCTTCCTTTGTCCTTTGTTCAGCCAATAGCAAAATGTCAGTAGTCTTGTATATTTAAGCTCCACATGAAGGAAAAAAGGCATGGTGACAGAAAAAAAAAATATTATCAGGGACAGGGGAGGAAAGATGAAATGTTTGCTTGTTGTCAAGCATGGCTAATTCTGATCAATAGGGGGCTGCCAAAAGATGGTACGTGAGCCTGTACGAATAGCAAAATGTCAGTAGTCTTGTATATTTAAGCTCCACATGAAGGAAAAAAGGCATGGTGACAGATAAAAATATATTATCATGGACAGGGGAGATAAGATGAAATGTTTGCTTGTTGTCAAGCATGGCTAATTCTGATCAATAACTAATGGTTTTAGGGCCTGACTAAAAGCAAACCTGGGTAGGATCCCAGAGAACCAAATGTTGTTAGTTTATTATTCTTTCCTGGCTCTTCTCTTGCTTTATGACAGATAATTAGAGGGAACAAAGCAATCAGCACCTTCCCATGAATTCTCCTCTGGGAGGATGAGCCATCTGGGCATTGCAAGGCCGAATGCCTGATAACACCCTGGGAATGTATGTAGTTTTGATATTCTATGTGTGAAAGCTCCCCTGCTTCCCCTCCTGTAGGAATCCCTTTGAAGTGTGTCTTAAAAGTTGTGTATCAATGTATCAGTTTCATTCTTCTCAAGCAACGGCTTGAGCCAAAGTATCGGTCTATCAATAAACGTAGTCCTTGTATCAACTTCGACTCGTCATTGAACCCGCATGCTTGACATTTGTAGCTTGGCTTTCTATATTCATATCAGGTACTAATAAAAATCTAGCTATGAAAGGAAAAACCGGTGAACATTTGACCTCAGGGATCGTCTCTGAAACTTTGCTGGCAGTCATCCATTTATAAAAGGTGCTGAGGAAGATCAGGACACAGTATGTTGAAATGGAGGCTATACCTGATCTCTAAAGGCTTTGCTGTGCCTCTTCTCACCACAACATAGCCTTCAGTGTCAAGAACCTCTGCTGTTTTTTTGTCTCTGCTTTTCACTCTTGTGTGCAACCCATGAAACAGGCAATGAGAAGTTAGTTACCGATTTCGCACACAGCTTACTCCGCGGTCCCGTTCCTGTTCTCTGTGCAGCATCCGTCATATTTCCCACTATTTGTGCTGGAGTTACAGGAAGTGTCACGGCTTTCACGTAGCAAACGTAAACTGCTGAAACCCAGTTTACGTTTGCTACGCAAAAGCCATGGCACTTCCTGTAACTCCGGCACAGATAGTGGAAAATCCAATGGACACTGCGCAGAGAAGAGGAACGTGACCGTGGGGTAAGCTGTGTGCGAAATCAGTCAGTGTCTCAGATATAAGTGTCTGACAGAGCCTTTGTTGCTGTTCACACTGTAAGAAATGTGTCAAAGTCCTTTCACTGGAGTGTGAGCACATGAACAAAAGCCTTAGACTGATCTGCCAGCATGAGAAGCAACAGAGCTCCTGGGAGCATAAAGTCAGCAGACAGACCTTCTGTTACAAATTAGTGACTGGTCTAGATACCTGATAAGAATAAGTGATCTAGCATTGTGTAATGGTTGAACTAGGAACTGGGAAGCCTATATTGCAATTCCCAATCTACCAAGGAACTTTACTAAAGGGGCACTGGGCCAACTATGGCCTAGGACCTGCCTACCTGAGGGACCGTCTCTTCCCACACGTTCCCCAGAGAGTACTGAGATCAGGAACTCAAAATCTCCTTGTTGTCCCCAGGCCAAAGGAAGCCCGTTTGAAAACTACAAGGGATAGGGCCTTCTCCGTAATGGCCCCTTCCTGGTGGAACCAGCTGCCGGAAGAGGTAAGGGCCCTGTGGGACCTTGCTCAATTCCACAGGGCCTGTAAGACAATCCTCTTCCAGCTGGCTTACAACTAACCGGCACTGAAACTTGAAACTGAGTGTAGTTTGCAAGATCGCTGTATGTTCCTAATGTTTTAAGTATATAACTGTGTGAAATGTTTAGATTTTAACTATGTAAATTGTGAAATGTTTAAACTTTTATGCTTAATTTTATACTCTTATGTTAGATTTTATATGTTGTAAGCCGCCCTGAGCCACCTGGTGGGAAGGGCGGGATATAAATTACAAATAAATAAATAAATAAATAATATTCTGTCTTTTAGTACACCCTTCCTCACAGAATAGTTGTTGTTAGGATAAATAGAGTGGGAATTAATAAACAGAGTGATAAATAGGCTTGCTATTCTCTCACCTGCAGTGTGTAAACCCCTATTCTTGGTCCCAGTCCTCCACCCTTGAGAAATTGAGTAGCAGGAGTGAAAATGGCTAGCATAGTGATGCTCTAGGAATTTACCCATTACTTCATGGTCTTTACCATATGTGGAATTCCTAGGTCACCCAGATGTGACATAATATCCTTTCCAAACTCCGCCCTCCTCAGGTACCGCTCTCAGAATCTCTCAGTATTTGCCAAGTCTGTGGTGGCAGCTATAAGTGGAAATGCTATAGGATGGTTTGTGTTCCAACTGGAGACAAAAGTAGGATATCATCATAGATACAATAAAAGCCCAACGCATTCATTCATCCCTCAATTTTTATTGGAAGTGTGGCAACCACAGGAGTGGCTTTGCACTCTGTCTGACACTACTCCACTCTGTCATTGGGTAGCATTTCTGTGACCTACCAACTGCCAGCCCTGTCAGGCCAGAACACCATCATTCAGCCTCTGATCTCTGAAGGAAACAGTTATTTTCTGGGGGCTTACTGATCACTACTGCCTCTCATCAGGGCCCTGCCTATCTTCCTTCTTCTCATTTTTTCTTTCTCTCATTCTTTTCTCCCTCTCTTTTTTCTACCTCCCCCTTTTGTTCTTTCTCTCATTCTTTCTCCATATATCTGTCTTTCAGTCTTTCATTCTGTCTATATACCTTCCTCCCTTTAATCCACTCAAACAATAGCAGTTAACATCTCTTCAACTGACAAGGAATGTTCATTCACAGCAGGGAGGGGCCACTTCAGAGGGAGTGAAAGGGAAGGTTGCAATGGCTTTCTTCAAAGTGTCAGCTGCTTGATGCTACCAACCATTTCCTCCCAGGGAACCACTGTTGCTAACTTCAAGGTGCTTGGTTTCCCCCATACACACTGTGAAGAAAGACTGTCCTTTTCCCATGTAGAGGCTGCCAGGTTGCCAACTCCAGGTTAGGAAATTCCAGATAACAGAGATCACCTCCCCCTGAGGTGGGGGGGGGGATTAATGCCTTCACTTGAGTGGGTGAGAAGACAGCAAGGCTGGGGGGGCACTTGCCCAGAGGCCTTTAGTTGTACCTTTCCAGGTTTGTGGGAAATTCCTAAGGTATCAATACAGGGAGAGGCCTTTCCTTTTGGGAACTACTATTGCCAATCTCCAGGTGAGGGCTGGAGATCACTTAGAATTACAACTGCTATCCAGATAGATGGCAGAGATCAGCTCCCCTTGAGGTGGGAGGGAGTGAATGCCTTCACTTGGGTGGGTGGGAAGACAGAAAGGCTGGGGGGAGGCACTTGCACGGAGGTCTTTAGTGGTAGCTGTCAAGTCAGCTGAATTCAATAACGAGTCCTTGGTTGAAAACAAGCTTCTAGTTTATTGAAAGCAGAAAAGTAGACCATGATAACAATTGAAGGACTAAGGTGGAAGAACATTCACCAAGCATTTTAAGGTGTAGATCAAAGGATTCCTACGGGCGGGGTACACTAAACAGCAGGGTTTCACACTAGGATGTTAATCTCTCATTCTCACACCAAGGCCGCGGCGCTCTGTACTCCCACAACCCTTTTGGCCTGAGAAGGCTCCAACATCTCATTCCCATATTAACATTTCAAAGCAAACTATACAACAAAGGCATAACTAAGAGGAGGGGGGGGGGAGGAGAGTTAGCTAGCAGCATTCAGTGTTCAGTGTGGATCCAGAATCCCTTGCTTCTGAACCAGAGTTAGAAATTATATTCCCAAAAATACAGCAGACTTGACATACTGCCCCCCTTAAGCCCCCCCTACGGTGCGGGCTCGAGGTTGTTCTTGATCATGCTTTCGTGTTTTGAAGCTTGGGGGGGGCTCTGCACTCCCCCTGCCCGAGATGGGCGTTGATTCCGTTTGGTGCCAATTGGTCGAGGTTGGGCTTCGACGCAGCAGGCTGCAATGAAACACAGGGTGAACTTTACCAAGGGCCGGAGGCAAATCTAACTCCACAGTTACTGGGTTAATCACCCGTTTGATCTTAAAAGGCCCTATGAACTTAAATGCCAACTTTCTGGATGGTTGGGAGAGAGGTAGATTTTTCGTTGACAGGTACACTGAGTCCCCAACCTTTAGTTCCCAGACTGGCACATGAGACTTATCATATTGCTTCTTGTAAGCCTCCTTTGCTGCTTTTAAGTTCTCCTGGATGGAGGGCCAGCATTGGCTAGGTCCTTGCAACCATTGCTCAAACGCAGAACCCGTTTCTGGGCTCTCCCCCCCGGCAGCAGCGGGATTGGCTTTCCCTCATATCCCAATACCGTAGCGAAGGGGGAGGCTTTGGTGGAACTGTGGGCGCTGTTGTTGTAGGCGTACTCTGCAAACGGGAGGAGGTCTACCCAGTCTGACTGGCGTTGGCCCACAAAGCATCGTAAATACTGTTCTAGCACCCCGTTCACTCTCTCCGTCTGTCCGTCTGTCTGGGGGTGGTATGCTGAACTTAACCCCTGCTCCATCCCTAATAGCTTGCAGAACTCCCGCCAGAAGGTGGCAACGAACTGAGGCCCCCTGTCACTAATTACTTTATCTGGGATTGTATGGTGTTTGGCCACGTGATCGAAGAATAGGATGGCCAGCTTCCTGGCTGTGGGTAGTTGGGCACATGGAATGAAATGGGCTTGCTTGGAAAACGTGTCCACTACCACCAAAATGACCGTCTTCCCCCGTGAAGAGGGGAGCTCTACTATAAAATCCATCGACACAATGGCCCAGGGGCGTTTGGCTGTTTCTAGCGGCTGCAGGAGACCGGGGGGTTTCCCCCCTCTCTTCTTCGCCATTATGCACACTGGGCAGCTGGTCACAAATTCCGACACGTCCCTTCGGAGGGACGGCCACCAGAACTGCCGGCTTACTAGGTGCAGCGTCTTTACATAGCCAAAGTGGCCTGCCAATTTAGATGAGTGGCAAAGCTGCAAAATTCCTTTTCTCAGAGTCATCGGGATGTACAGTTTCTCCCCTTTATACCACAGTCCATCCTTCCCCTTCTGCACCCCCTCAGGCCGCCCGCCTCCCTCCCTCTCGGCCTCTAGAGTGATGCGCTCCCGACTGATTCCGTCCAGCTCCCTCCTCTTTTGCGAGCTGGTGGTGACCATGGCCGCCACTTGTGTGGGGGAAATTAAGGAGTCGACCACCTCTTCCCTCTGGCTTTCGTGCTGCGGGAGCCTGGACAGGGCATCAGCCAAGAAGTTACGGGTCCCCGGGATGTGTTTCAGAATGAAATCGAACTTGGAAAAGAACCCCGCCCATCTGATCTGTTTCTCACTGAGCTTTCTTTTCCCCGTGAGTGCCTCCAGGTTTTTGTGATCCGTCCATATTTCAAATGGCACTCTAGCCCCCTCCAGCCACGATCTCCAGGTCTTAAGCGCAAACATGACTGCGAAGGCTTCCTTGTCCCACACTGACCAGTTTCTCTGCTCATCTGAGAATTTTCTTGAGATGTAGGCACAGGGTCGCAATTTCCCCTCCCCATCCCTCTGCATGAGAATGGCTCCTACGGCGACATCGGAGGCGTCGCACTGGACCACGAAGCCCTTGAGCTCGTCTGGGTGACTCAGGACCGGCTCGCTAGTGAACAGTTGCTTGAGCCGGTCGAAAGCCGCCTGGCAAGCGGGTGTCCAGTTAAGCTTCGCCCCCGGTCGCTTTGCGTCTTCCCCCTTCCCCTTTGTTTTGAGGAGGTCTGTCAGGGGCAGGGCGATTTGAGCAAACCCCTCAATGAATCCTCTGTAAAAATTGGAGAATCCGATGAAAGATTGGAGCTGTCTACGTGTCTTCGGGGGGGCCCATTCTACGACTGCTTGCACCTTCGCGGGGTCCATGGCTAGTCCGTCTTTGGACACCCGGAACCCGAGGTAGTCTAATTCGGTGCGGTGAAACTCGCATTTAGACAGCTTGGCATACAGTTGGTGCTCCAGCAGGGTGGTTAGCACCTCCCTCACTAGTTTTACATGGGACTGTTCGTCCTGGGAATAAATAATGATGTCATCCAGGTACACCACCACCCCTTTGTACAGAAATTTTCTCAACACATCATTTATAAAATTCATGAATACCCCAGGCGCCCCCTGCAACCCGAATGGCATGACTAGGTACTCAAATTGTCCCATCGGGGTGTTGAATGCCGTTTTCCACTCATCCCCCTCTTTGATGCGCACTCGGAAGTACGCGTCTCTCAGATCAAGCTTTGTAAAGATCTTCCCCCCCGCCACCGTGCTCAGCAAGTCTTTAATGAGGGGGATGGGGTAAGCGTTGGACATGGAAATCGCATTTATCCCACGAAAATCAGTGCAAAGCCTAAGCGTGTTGTCCTTCTTCTTTCTAAATAGCACCGGGGCCGCGTGGGGCGCCGTGGCGGGCCTGATGAAACCCCTCTCCAGGTTCAGGTCTAGGAACTTGCGCAGCTCCTTCTTCTCGGCCCACCCCATTTGGTAAAGTTTGGCCCGGGGGAGGGTTTCCCCGGGGATCAGTTCTATGGCACAGTCCGTGTTCCGGTGGGGGGGGTAATTGGTTGGCCTCCCGCTCACTAAACACTTCCATGAGGTCCTGATATACACTCGGGACCTGGTGCACCTCCTCTACCAGGACGCACGCCCTCTCTCGGGCGGCGGGCGCCCACGGCCCCCACGCCGTGTCCCACGAGTGCCCGCTGCAATCAGGGTCGGGGAACCGGATGGTTTGCGCTTTCCAGCGGATAAGGGGCTCGTGTTTCTCCAACCACCCCACTCCCAACACCACGGGGTAGCCACAAGCCGGGGCGATGATAAACGTTTCCGTGTCCCAATGGCTCTCAATCCCCAGGGGGCATGGTTCTGTTTCCTGCGTGCAAGGCTCCCCCCCCATCACCGACTCGTCCATTTGCGCAAACCGCATGGGGTGGGGAAGTTGCAACCGCTCTAGTCCCAGGGCCTCCACCACCTTTGGGGAAATTAGTTCCCGGTTGCACCCCGAGTCTATGAGGGCGCGGATCTGCAGGAACCTTTTCAGTTTTGGGTTTAGCAGCTTCACCATTACAAAGTACAGTCTTCCCGTGGTTTTTACCGTTAATGGTGCCTCCTCCCGATCGACCTGCTGGCTGGCACCGTTCAAAGCAGGTCGGCACCGTTTCCCGCCGGCTCCTCCTCCCACGCGAGGTCAGCTAACTCTGCGGAGAGGCGGACTTCTTCCTCTTGCAACTCCTCTTGCACCATCAGAGTGCTGCTTTTCGCCGCGTCCTTAGGGCGGCCCGTGGTTTTCTTCGGGGTGCCTTGCCTGTTCAGCCCCGGTGTCGGGGCGGCTCCTGCGGGCGGCTGGGGGCAGTTGGAGGCGAGGTGGTTGGGGTCGCCGCAACGGAAGCAGCGGCGGGGCCTCGCCGAGGCGGCCGCTAGCGGCTTCTTGGTTTTGGGAGGCTCGACCTTCCCGGGTGGGGTTTTGGGTGCGCCCCTTCCGGCAGTCAGTGCTTGCCGCAGCATTGCCACCCGCTTCAGGTTGGTTTCCACCTCTCCCGCGAGCTGGATCCACCCCACTAGCGTGTCTGGGTGGGCCTGGGTTAGCGCCCGGTCCAGGATGCTGGGGTTCAGCCCGTTGGTGAAGTGTTCAATCTTCATTACTTCGTTCCAATTCCGGGCCCGGGCGGCGTTAGCCTGAAAGTCCGCCGCATACTCCCGGATGGATTGGGCCCCCTGCTTCATATTTCGTAGCGCCGACAGCGCCCTGGCCTCTTGCAGGGGGTCCTCGTATTGGGTCAGTAGAGCTTGCACAAACGTGTTCACGAAGTGCAGAATCGGGCTGTTGGTCTCACACAGGCTCACATACCACTTCTTGGTGGCCCCCCGCAACTTCGAGCCCAAATAGTCCACTCGGCTCACTTCATCGGGGAACAGATCTCCCCAGTAGTACATATAACTATTCGCTTGGATTGCAAAGTAGTTCACTTCCTCTGGGTCCCCGTCGAATGTTGCATCCAGCTTCCGGCTCCCCCCAAGGTCTCGCTGTCTGATCGGGGCAGGGGCCACCGGTGCTTGGGGCGCCACCGGCGCTTGGGGCGCCATCGGAGCCTGGGGGGCCATCGGAGCCTGGGGGGTCACCACAGCGGCGGGTGGGGGTTGACTCGGTTGGCCGCGTGGCCCCCCTGGCCCCGGCTGCTGTTGGTAAGTCCCGGTTACTCCCAACGCTCTCCCCAGTTGGGCGGTCAGGGTCTGTAGTTGATCCTTGAGGTCCCTCACTGCCCCGTCGACCTCACGGCGCACCATCGACCGGAACATCTGGTAGTCCTCGTCGTGCGGGTCCTTGGGTTTCGGCCCCCCTTCGTCCTCCTCCCCGCACTCTGCACTTTCGCTCCCGCCGCCCGGGACTTGGGTCACGGTCGCCTCGGCTCCTTCCTCCGGCTCTCCCGGGTTGGTAGCCGCGGCTTCGGCCAGTAGAACCCGCTTGGTGTGGCGGGTCATGATCGCCTCTCGGCGGATCGGTGCCTGGTCCATCAATGTGGTCGAGGTCCTCGGCTGGTATTGCCGGGGGGTGACCACCAACTGGAACTGGGGAGGGGAAGCCGCGGTCCTTCTGGCAGTGTGGATGTGCCAGGGTGTCTCGGCCCCCTCCACTCTGGCTGGGAGTTCCCCGTTGTCCGGAGGCTGATCGGACATCGCCTTTTCAGTTGCCGGAAAGGTTGAACTCCAATAAAGCTGAGTCCTTCAAAATGTCAAGTCAGCTGAATTCAATAACGAGTCCTTGGTTGAAAACAAGCTTCTAGTTTATTGAAAGCAGAAAAGTAGACCATGATAACAATTGAAGGACTAAGGTGGAAGAACATTCACCAAGCATTTTAAGGTGTAGATCAAAGGATTCCTACGGGCGGGGTACACTAAACAGCAGGGTTTCACACTAGGATGTTAATCTCTCATTCTCACACCAAGGCCGCGGCGCTCTGTACTCCCACAACCCTTTTGGCCTGAGAAGGCTCCAACATCTCATTCCCATATTAACATTTCAAAGCAAACTATACAACAAAGGCATAACTAAGAGGAGGGGGGGGGGAGGAGAGTTAGCTAGCAGCATTCAGTGTTCAGTGTGGATCCAGAATCCCTTGCTTCTGAACCAGAGTTAGAAATTATATTCCCAAAAATACAGCAGACTTGACAGTAGCTTTCCAGGTTGATTGGAAATCCCTGGAAATTCTGTGGTGGAGTTTGAGGAAGGCATACGAGTTACGGCATCAGAGTGGGGTCTGCTAGACACAAGTTCTTGCTGTGGAAGCTGACTGGGTGATTTTGGACCAATCACAGACTTCCAGCCTAACTTGCCTCACAGGGTTGTTGTTCAGATCAAAGAGGGGAGAGGAAAATGATGTAAGCTGTTTTGGTCTCTCCCACATTGTGAAGAAAGACTGTATTTTTCTTATGTAGAGGCAGCAGGGAAGGGGAAGATGATGGAAACCTGAAGTCAGAGGGGCAAATAAAGGGATGACTCCAGCTGGGGGTTAGCTACCCTATGCCTGGTTGCTTGCTGCTATTCAGCAGCCACCCTTTGACAGCCACTGTGGTATAAAAGTTAGGGCTTCAGAGTGGGATCTGCCAGGCCCAGGTTCTTGCTGTGGAAGCTGACTGTATGATTTTGGACCAGTCACAGACTTCCAGCCCAACCTGCCTCAGTTCTTGCTCAGTTCTTGCTCAGATCACACAGGGAAAGAGAATGATGTAAACTGCTTTGGTCCTCCCCTCCACTGTGAAGAAAGACTGTCATTTTTCTTATGGAGAGGCTGCAGAGAGGGAGAAAGCAATGAAAGCCTAAAGTCAGAGGGGCAGATAAAGGGAAGGAGATAGGATTGTTAACTCCAAGTTAGGAAATTCCTGGAGATTTAAGTGGTAGGGCCTGGAAAGGGTGGGGTTTGAGGAGCGATAGGACCTCAGACAGGTACAATGCAATTTCCTCCTGGGGAACCACTGGAAATTACTCAAATTTACAATTGCTCTCTAGATGGCAAAGATCAGCTCCCCTTGAGGTGGGGGGGGCGGTCAATGCCTTCACTTGGGTTGATGAGAAGACATATATATATGTCAACTAACATGCAAATGATGATCTTGAAAGAGCTGACCACTGTGCAAGGACACAGTAGAAGAAATATCTGTGTTCACAACAAGCATTGTGGATGAAATATGTTGTGTACTGGTGTGGTCAACAATGTGTTCTTCAACAAACCCACCAAGTGGCACCCCTATGTACCATTTCCCTCATCCCTTTCATATTACCTCAGAGGATGGTGCTAGCCATGAAAAATGAGGGTAAATTTTACACAACAGAGTTAGTTGTGTACAGAAAAAAGATGCAACAGTGACACAGAACTGTATGAACTATGCTTTAATAACTGCTTTGTGATTTACTTTTATTTCCTAGTTGTGCAATACTGTTTTATGAGATTTGTTTCAAAGGAAACGTTGCTGGCAAATCATTTGCTTCTTCTTAGTATTGCCCCCCCCAGTCGGAATAATGAGACAGACACAGGAATGGATTAAAGGGCCACTTTATTAACTTAATGGCAAGGGCAGAAACATGGGGACAGATCAAGCCAGGGGTCAAGCCAGAGCACCTCCTTGACCTGAAAATGGGCGAGCCCCCAAAGCCCCGAGTATGAGCCAACCAAACGGCTCAGACCCGGCCAGCCCAGCAACATGATTGCCGCTCACAAAAGCTCCACCATCCCCAAAGCCGTACAGCCTGGAATGTGGACACTCTCCATGTGACGGGATCCCCCAGGCTCCCTGGAGCCAACCTTGGGGCATTCAGCTTAAGGGTTCCCCAGGGAGGCCATCCACCAAAAATGGTGCGGTGCTACAGGAGCTCACCAATCCCCAAAAACATATTCCCAACAACAAACAGCCACTGACAGTGCCAAGCCTCTGCTTAGGTCACTGTACCCAAACAAACCCCTAAAACCTGAACCAGCCCTTGCCGCAAGTCAGCCAAAAAGGCCTGATTGCCCCTTACCAAAAGATGAATACCATCTTCCCTGTACAAGTCCAGAAGGCTAGACTGGATGGAAGGATGAAGCACATAAGTGCCTAGCCCCCTACCAAGGGCTTTCCGCAAGGCCCTATTGGCCTTAATCCGAGCTCGCTCCAAACCCGCTGGGTCCCAAGCTGCCCACCAAACCCGGCGCGGCAACATGGCCAACCACAGTATAAAAACACCAGGCCACCTTTTGCCAATCAAGGCAATATCAGCTTGGGCCTGAATTGAAAGAGCCTTCCCCTTCATCAAGCCCAAGTCATTTTCTCCCAGATGTATCACCAAAATCTGCGGAGGAGGGCCCCTCATGCCCCTGAACAGAGGAGGCAGGAGCCTGGACCACCTCATACCACGACGGCCTTGCCACTCAATTACGGCTCTGTTGCTCAGGCCCAGCTTTGAACCAACTGGCGTCCGTCAGGCCTGATGTGCTGCCCAAAACACAATACTGCGGCCGCATATAAGGATCCTTTTCCTTTCAACACCACCACAGCACCTAGAAGAAAAAAGCCATTAGATCTATTGCACGACAAAACTGGACAATAACACAACAGCTAAACAGGAAAAGGGGGGAGTGCGGTGGTGCAGTTAACGTGGAGAGGTCCCGGCCTCAAGGCTGTAGTGGCCGAATATAAGAATGATAGGCCCCAGACTTCCAATGTTCCACCCTACGAATGTCCTCACCCCCGTAACCCAGTGCTGCAGCCGTGGAAGCAGCTCCAATCCTAAAGGAATGGGTACCGAATTTTACCCCCCCCCCCCCTGAGTCCTAGCTGGGCCAAAGCACGGCACGTGAAGGTCCAAAATTGATACTTAGTCAAAGGTGACGTATCCACATGGCGGAAAAGAGGAGCATCCGATCCTTCACGCAATTTAACGTAATGCTTAAGTGCAGTGACAGGGCATAACTCCCTCTCCAAGCAAGGCCCAATAGTGACCGTGCAACCATGCTGCTTCTGATCCGTCTTTGAACGATGGACACGTAACGCCACCTGGTCACTGGAAATTCTAAAATCCCTGAACTGCAGGGCCCTTGCAGAAGCATCGCTACGGGAGAGTGCTACCAACTCAGACACTCTGAAAGCCCTGAAAAAAGCCATTAATGCTGCAGCATGGAAGAGTGCCTCCTCGTAAACGGAGCCACAAACAAGGGCCCATGTGGCATGAAGCCCGATGAGAATCGATGGCAAAATAGGCTGCCTACTGTCAGCCCGATGACCAGTCTCTCGAGACCACCCCTCTAGCATTTTTTGCATGCAAAAATTCTTAGTCGCATCCTGATGCCTGCGTGCCTTACTAACGAAAGCCAACGCTGCCATCTGACCCCGGATAGATTTTACTGCAAGGCCCCGCTCCCTTTGCCGAACACAGAATTGCAACAGCTGGTCAACAGGAACGGGCCATACATCTGGTAACCCGATCCCTTCCCTGAAGGCTAAAAACTGGCTACCTGCCCAGTCATACAACCTTTTAGTGCTGGGCGCTATGGCGAGGTGGATTGCCCGGTTAACTTAATCCCTCCAATCTGCCACAATTCCGCTGGGATGCGCATGGGAAACAGGTTGGCCTCCGGAGCTAACTGATGAAAGCGCTCCATCTATTGGCGAGACAGGGCATCCGCCACACCATTAGAGATGCCAGGAACATGCTTTGCCAAAAACAAGATATTTAACTTCAGTCAGCGCAAAGTAAATACCCTAACCAACCTCATCACCGGAGGGGACTTAGATGTCAAACTATTAACAACATGAACAACAGCTATGTTGTCGCACCAGAAGTGCACCATGTGATTAGCGAGAACATCACCCCAAGGGAAAACTGCCACAATGATCAGAAAAAATTCCAAAAACGTTAAGTTCCGACATAACTCAGAACCCAACCATTCCTGTGGCCATCGTTCAGCATACCAGTGCCCCCTGAAATAAACCCCAAAACCAGTGGTGCCAGCAGCATCCGATACTATCTGGAGCTCTGCTTCCAGAAGCATATCACCACGGCAAAAGGAAATGCCATTGAACTCCTTCAAAAATGTCTCCCAAACCACAAGGTCACTACACATCTCCCTAGTGATCCGGGTAAAATGATGCTGCAAACGCAGGGCAGCCATTCCATCACAAAATTGCCTTTAAAAAGTCCTGCCAGGAGCCACGGCTTTGCATGCAAAGTTCAAATGACCCACCAACTGCTGCAATTCAAGGAGGGTGACCTTACACTTACTTCGTACAGACCTAACCCGGGCCAACAGGCTCTCACGCTTGTCCTCAGGCAGCCTGGAAAACTGGCGCACAGTATCAAGCTCGATACCCAAAAAGGTCAAAACCATAGTTGGGCCCTCTGTTTTTTCACGAGCCAGTGGCACCCCCAACTCTTTGGTTAACCTCTCGAAAGCCATTAACAGAGCCCACGGGGCCCACAAAGAGAAAATCATCCAGATAATGTGCCGTTTCCCGCACCCCCGCTCTAACACGTAACGCCCATTCCGAAAAGGTGCTAAACTGCTCAAAAGTGGCGCATGAAACTGAACACCCCATCGGCAACACTCTGTCAACATAATAACTCCCTTCAAATGCAAAACCCAACAATTCAAAATCCCTCGGGTGAACAGGAAGAAGGCGGAATGCTGACTTAATATCACACTTTGCCAATTCCATGCCCACTCCACACCGTCGAACAATCTGCACTGCCCAGTCAAAAGAGGTGTACTTTGCCGAGCAAAGCTCAACTGGGATTGCATCATTCACTGACCGCCCCCTGGGATAAGAAAGGTGATGAATTAACTGAAATTCACTGGCCGCTTTCTTAGGCACCACCTCCAAAGGAGACACCCACAAATTTGGCAGCGGAGGCGACGTAAACAGGTCTAACACTCTGCCCTCATCACACTCCTTCTTAATCTTTGCCCTCACAATGTGCTCTAAACCCTTAACTGAATGCAAATTAGAACAAGAAAACGGGGTCCGTGGACCCTGATACGGGATTCTGAAACCGTTGGAAAACCCCTCCAAAAGGTAACGTGCTTCATCCAAACGAGGATAATTTTGTAACAACTCCCTAAGAACCCTCAGCTGAATGGGGCAGGGTCCCTTTTGCAGTATGCTGCCCCAGCCCTCCACTCGGCCGCTTATTTGGTCCCCTTGGTTTAGACCTGTTACAGGCTGTGAATGCATGCGGCCCTCCACAAAGTGGGCACTCGTGTTTGTACTTACAAGCCTTCCTGGCACACACACCTTGGGAGGTAAACTCCCAGCAAAGCAGCTGTGGCTGAACCGACTGCCCCGCAGTCGCACGGGAGCCAGTAGGAGTCGCTGTCTTCTGAACAAGGTGGCCGCTATCGGATCTCTCCCCCGTGTTTAGCTTTGCAGGTGCCATAAGCTGTAGCCACAGCTGCTGGTTAATCTGGTCCCATGGGAGGCCAGGATTAACTGCCACCCGCATGCGGAATTGCTCATCATATTGAAGCCACGCCCCACCAGCAAAGTCATTATACACCCTGTATATAATGTCACAGTACTGGAAAAGGGGGGCGGCCCGCCATGGCTGGGCCCTGGCTATGACTCCCGCATAAATAAGAAAACCCGGTAGCCAATTCAACCATGTCCTAGTCACCTTCCTCCGCTTCAGCTTCTCCTTATCTTTCTCATCAAGCTCATCCTTTGACTTCCTTTCTAATTCCCTATACAAAAGGCTAAAAATGTCCACATATTCGCCTTTTAAAATCTTGTCCCTGGTGTCAACGGTAAGATGATCACCCAAGGGCATGTCAGGGTCTCCAAACGGCAATGCGTGAAAATCCACCATGCTGTAAGGGACTGGTGGGTGAGATGGAAACCCCCAAATCCCGCTCTGATGTGGGGACCAAAATGACGGCATAGAGGGGACCTGCTGCCAACCCCATGGTAAAGCGCCCCCCACCGTAGTATGTCCACTTGACCCAAGACCACTAGCTTGACCTCCTCCCACAGAAGCCGAATACCATGGCACCCAAGCGCTCTCCAAAGCAGGGTTCATGGCAGAACTGCATGCTTGCGGAAATACGGTACCTGAAACTGCTTGCCGCAACGCAGGCGGCCCCGCCCCAAAATAGGTAGCCCCTAACTCCTCGGGCCCTGCAACTGACCTAGCACACGATGCCATCCCCTGATGCCGATACCATCCCCTGATGCCGTGCAGGTAACTTACCTTCAACCTCGGGTGGCACTACCACCACTGCATCAGGCTCGTCCCTCTGCTCATCCTCTGTTGGCACTACCTTCTTTGCACCACCACTGCTTCCCTCGGCACCCTGAAAAACAGAAAGCCGAGCAAGCACCTTTTTTTGGAAGGATATGGTGGCCGCTCTCCCAGAACCCAAGAGCCCAGTGGCTCTCCGAGAAGGGCCACCCACCCCTCTTGCCTCTTCCATGGCAGCCAGCTGCTCCATTATGGCCTGCCTGGTATGTGCCTCCTCACCCTCATCTTGCAGGGGCTGGTCAGGGGGCTGGCTCTTAGTAGGCCTCTTTGCAGGCTGTTTGCCTTTAGAATTTCCTTGTCCCTTCTTAGGCCCCATAATAAATGCTGCAGTGCCCTACTCCCAACCCAGACTAAAATTGCCGCAAATATCTTGGAGGGGGCTCTTCTACACCCCTTAAACTACAAAGAAACCCCACTCTCCCCACCAATAGGGGAAACAGACTTCTATAGGGCACAACCCAATGCCCCTGAAGCCTCCTCAGGGCCCCGCGCCCCCACTGCCTGGGCCCTCGCTTCGGCCCACTCAGGTGCTGGACTCCCCCAAGGCTCCCGCTCCTCTCACCACGAAAATTGCCCGCACAGCTCCAAACAAGTTGCCGCCTGCTCATCCTGGGCGCAGCTGCCCACTTCCAACAGCCAGCACCTGATGCTGAGGCCCTCCAGAAGCTCCAGAAGCAGCAGACGCTGCTCTGCCATCCGAGAGCTAATTCCAACTGCGCATTTGGGGGTGGGGGCAGCTTTTTAAGGCCGTGCCTCGCCCCCACCCAAGGTTGGATGAGTCCACTGCCTTCGATCTGTCCGGGGAGGCAATGGACGGCCCCCTGCCTTAGTGGTCAATCGACCGCTTGGCAGGGAAGGGGCCGAATTGTTTATTTTGAAAATCTTATGATTTATGGCATTTTGAATTATATTAGTATGTCTCATCTTCCCACCAGACATGTTGTTCCCAAAGTTTCAGAGGACTGGATAAACCTATATGGATCACTGATGTGGGTAAATTTGGACATCTTAATGCTTCTATATTATAGTTTTATATACTTTGTTTGATGTTGCTATTTTTGTTTTGCTGTGTAATGTGAGTTTGGATACTATATTTTTAGCAGAAAACAGAGATGTGTAATTCAGATACAGAAGTATTTGGTGTTACTGACTATTCTTGGAATAGTTACAAACACATTCAGGAATGCACAGAAACATGTCGGTGGTGCCTGATTTTCCCCTCCCATCTTTGCGTTCCCTTAAAGATCCCATAGCCTCTCACTTTTTCCTGCGTCCTCTTGATCACACCCACCAGCCAACTACCTTTGCCTCACTCTTCAGCTTTCCCTCCTTCCCTGTTCCTGGCAGCCTCTAACAAGGAAAGCTGCAACCCAGTTGTTCAGTGCCAGTCACCAGGTTGGCCCCCTTTGCACAGTAAGGAACCTGTAATGACTTCTGAGGAGAAGCTCATTTCCACCTGTATTACTTTCCCACTGCTATTTCCTCTTCCTGTCCTTCTGGCATCCCCCATACCCTTACCCTTCTCTACTTCCTCCTTCCCTTCCCACTCACTCATCAATCTGCCTTTAATTTGCCCCCTTTTTCAACTTTATCTTTATTTATCGACTTCATCGAGTTTATCTTTGTCCCATATGGCAACCCAGAGCAGCTTACATCATTCTCCTCTCCTCCATTTAATCTGCACAACAAACCTGCAAGCAGGAGCAGACTGAGAATGGGAAAAAATGTAGAAAAGAGGACCATTCCCCATCCCAGCTGTCCCCCAAAGGAACAAAAGAGAGAAAAGAAGAGGCAGCTGCTTCTTCCCTAGCCCCTTTATGTGGAGTCAGATGCCATCTTCCTCATCCATCTTGCATGATGTTCAGCTGAGCTGGGTTCAGCCCAGATCAGGAAGAAGCCATTGGCCCACTCTTGGTGCTCTTAATGGCCATTTCACCCTGGTCTATGAGGTATTATCATGCTGAAAATGTGTAACCAGCCTAAGGTTTCCACAGCAGAATGCGAATTCCAGATCTTAGTCTGAAACTCTTGCCACTTACACTGCTCTGGTTTTAGTGGTGTGGCTGCTTTTGAACCATAGCAGGCAGCCAGACTTGGGTGAATCATGCAATTCCTATGGTAGTAAGTAAGTTGACTGGTGGTTGCTGCTGGGCCCAGTCTCAATAAGTCCTCCCTCAGATTCCAAAACAGACCTGGAAAGGGCACTGTCCCTCCTGTCTTTTGCTGACAGAAACCAAGCCTGGCAACAGGCTATGGTTGCCTAGCAAAGGCCACTTAGGTTATCTGTTTCTTAAAGCTACAGTTGCCTCTTTTATCATTTTGGTATTCTTAATTCCCCAATCTACTTCCCTTCCTCCTCCTCCTCAATTTCAGAATTTTCTGCAAACCTGGGGCATTTCCTGGACTTATAGAAAGATCTGTCTTGTCCATTCTCTGAATTCAAGTATCCTCTGATTTGGCCAGGTTGAGAATTAGAATATTCAAGTAGGGCCCTGAAAGGAACGTGTGGGGCTGGGGGTGTTGATGAGGTGGGCCAGAGCAAACCTGCCTGAGGCATACGAAGTCATATTGGGCTGGTGGCAAGAGTGGTGAAGTGCAAGTAGCCTGGTGGTGATGAGGGAAAGGGAGCAAAGGGGTTCCCACCACCCACCTGCAATTTACCACCTCCTATCAAGGCAGGAAGCTGCAGTTGGCCTGTGAATTTCAAGGATTCAGGAAGCTAAAGAATTCACCTTCTACCCAGCTCCTCAGAGTTTTTGCAGCTCTTGTCACTCCCAGCCCTTTGAATCTGCCTTGCAACTGGCTTTTATTGCTGGCTGCCCCAATAGGCCCACTTCCTCTGGCAGAGGTGGCACTCCTAGCCCAGTCCTTGCTTTTTTTCATGTCCAGGCCATTGGGAGTGACCTTCCATCACCCTAGGTCCCACACCAGACATGGCTTCAAAGAGAGGATCTCTTGTCTGTACATGCTATTGTCTTTTTGGAGGAATTAAATCCTCTCCATTTTATGAAGGTTTTCAGATTTTTCTGCAAAGCTGGGGGGTCCCCCAATTTTTTTGAGGGGGATCCCTCATGCCCTAATGCTTGGCACTGCTGACTAATAATAGCATTTGTGTGTGCACTTACCATGTCTTTTCAGCTCTTTTAGATTTGGCACATACAGAGGGGAAGGGTTAGAGATCCCTGCCCCCTCCCCCCAAAAAAACTCTTTTAAAAAGTAGTTGGCCTTTTGTGTTTGTGTTTTAAGTAGAAGATAGCTGTTCCTATTTATTTTAATGGAGTTTCAGTTATTTGAAAATATATTTTCTAAATTCTAAGTCTGATTCAAATTTCAAATCTGGATTCAAAATTCTAGTAGAAACGTGGACTATAAATAAATATTCTAAATCAACCATTTCAGTCAGATTCCATTTTATTTTTCAGACAGAACATCACTTAATTGAATATAAGACACTTAAGGGCACTATTCTTTATTACATATGTAGAATACATAACAGAATTTAAAAGAACACAGTGTCCAAAAAGATTTCCAGATGGATAGCCATGTTTGGGTGCAGCATCAGGAAAAATAATAGTCCAACAACACTCTGAAGACTAATAACATTCATTCCAGTATAAGCTTTTATGGGTGTGTTTATGATGCATTTGTTAGACTACAGTTTCGTTCAGTTTTCAGCAATGTGATGATCCTGCCATTAACTTAGAACAACAAGAACTAACCACCACCACCACCCAGTTCTTCAGTTATTGTCATCAGCAAAGTAACCCTCTGTTATCAATGTACATTTATGTGTGTGTGGTTTTGCTGGGTACCCTTGGGCCAGCCACACACTCTCAGCCTAACCTACCTCACAGAGTTGGAGGAATAAAAGGGAAAGGAAAATGATGTTAGCCACTATGGGTCCCTAATGCGAAGAGGGACAGGATAAATGAAGCAAAGAAAACAAAAGAGAAAGCTCAATGTAGGTGGAAAGAGAAAAATGTTAAAGGACATAGATATAAGACAATTGAGATGATATTTTAGAATGTTATTACCAGTTTCAATGGTAAACTCAGCAACTAAGTACAACATGCAAGTAATCATTAATAGTGCACTACCTAACACAGAGGGACATTAAAACACAAATGAACTTTTCTATTGGCAATTTACAGAGTTTTATGAATACAAACAATTAGCCTTCACCCCCGAACAGTCATTCCAAGATGTTAAATCCTCTCATAGAACTTCATGAGACCTATTAAAGAAAAACTTAGACTAAGAAATTCTGTTGTGGAATTTCCTGGCCAATCTATAAAAAGCTTCCTTCACCTCTTGGTTTCTCAAGCTGTATATGAGGGGGTTGAGCATGGGAGTCAGAACTGTGTAGAACAGAGAGAAGGTTTTGTTTAGCTCCCTCAGTCTATTTGTTTCAGGGACTACATAAACCACAAATAAGGAGCCATAGAAAAGTATCACCACAGTGAGATGCGATGAGCAAGTGGAGAAGGCCTTCTGTTGTGCAGCTTTGGATTTCATTCTCAAGATAGTGAGAATGATGCAGAAGTAGGAGATCAGCATTAGTGTAAAGGAGGGCACTGTGGCCAAGAAAGCTAGAACAAAGGCTACAATCCTAATAACATAAAGATCACTACAGGAGAGGTTCAAGACTGGATATAGGTCACAAAAGAAGTGGTCAATTTCATAAGGTCCACAGAATGTCAGTTGAACTATAAAGCAAGTTGTTATGGTGCTGGTCAGCAAACCACTCATCCAAGTTGTGGAAGTTAACTGCAGGCAGATTCTGCCATTCATGAGAAACATATAATGAAGAGGTTTGCAGATAGCCAAATACCGATCATATGACATAATTGCCAGAAGATAACATTCTGTGGATCCCAGGAGAACAAAGAAAAACCACTGGGTCACACAGCCCCTAAAGGATATGGATGAATCTCCAGTGAGGTAACTGGCCAGCATCCTGGGAAGGATGTTCGAAATGTAGCAGGCCTCCAGCATGGACAAATTCATCAGGAAGAAATACATGGGAGTGTGAAGATGTCGGTCTGCTGCAACTAATAAAATTATTAGGAGGTTCCCAACAATAGACAAAACATAGATGGTTAGAAACAGCACAAAGAGGAGAATCTGTAGTTCAGGAAAATTCCCAAATCCAACGAGGATGAATATTGTAGTGCTTGATTCATTTTCCCCCGTTTCCCTTTTATGATGATTACTATGATCATTCTGAAATATAGTTTAAACAGCTTTAGTCTATTAGGGATCACCTGTTCCCCTCCTTCCCTTACAATTGAGCCCACTGTCAACATGCAGATAGGACACATTGCATAATCAATTTTATTGACTGATTTAGAAAATGTATATGCTGTTTGAGGCAGCTCATAACTCAAACCATACAACCCCCCTCAAAAAAAAAAAACCCAACACATCATTAAAAACAAGCCAAGGAATAAAACCAGAATTATTTTTATGCTTATACACTCATACATGTTTTGGACTACTGTACTACTTCAGAATGCATGTGAGAAATGATTAAAAGTTCACTCACATAGTAAAGCAGCTATTATGAAGGGAGAGAAATGGAGAGGACACTTTTTGATCCTGACTATACTCATACAGCATTTGCTTTTTATGTAGAAAGTCCCAGGTTTAATCCCCAGCATCTTCAGCTAGAAGGATCAGATAGATAAAGAAATAAAGATGGGAGTAGACTACACAATTCCAGTTGCTCTCATCTCAAAGGCAGTTGTTGTATGACCATTATAAGCCCAGGACTCTAGTAAGGTCCTCCTCAGGCCAGTTCTCCAATCATACCTAAAATAAATTATAAACTTCCCGGCATAAGAACACAGGAGACACCACTTCCATCTTCAGGAGGGAGGAACACTGAGGAAGGTACAATGCTGAGTTCTACCTGCAGTTTCATTTAGGACTGCATTTGATTAAAGAAGTCCTAAATTGTTATTTTAAATGTTGGTTTAATGTATTTGAATGTACTCTATGTTTATATTCTTAAGCTGCCCTGAGCTCTGTATGGAAGAAGGTAGCTAGTGAATATTTTAAATAAATAAAATTGCTTCTCATGATTTTTGCTTCTATTTTGCAATTGCAGAGAGCTCCATTAGTGACTGAAGCAAGATGCTAGGAGAGTGAATAGAGTTGCCAACTCCAGGTTTGAGAATTCCTGGAGATTTTCAGGAATTCCCAGGATGGATCACTGGGAGGGTAGAGTTTGTGGGGGGGGGGTAAGAACCTTAGGAGGCTCTAATGCAATGGAATCCATCCTCTGAAACTGCCATTTTATCCAGGGGAAACAATCTCTATAATCTGGAGATCAGTTATAACTTTGGGGGATCTCCAGGCCCCAACGGGAAGTTGACAACTCAAGGAGTGGCTATTTAACTCTTCCTCAGATAAACACACATCCCCTTCCCTGATCTAAAAATCATCCCTCAATACAAAGAAAGAAAATACAGGCATCATAAAGCAGTCATTTAAGAAAATCAAAAGACCCTGCTTCGTGTCCAGCTTGTGTTTACAAGAATTAAAATTCTATTATCTGAAATGAGAAGATATATTAACAATGTGTCCTTAGTTTAAACATTTCCAGTATTCCGTTCTCAATAAAATGACTAACAATAGGCATACATAGCTATTAAGGCATTGCAGTCCCATGCTTAGGAAGCCACCAGTATGACTAGTATTACTATGGCTACTATCATATATGGATTTACCATTATTAGTGTGCTTAAATTCTATAAAAACCTTAAACTTGACACAATGTCCTCCTGGCCACACCCTCCCCAGGCTGACAAGCTAGAGCAGCCAAGCAAGACGTGCAGAGAAGCCAGTCTTACAGGAGAATTCACAGCCAATTTTAAAGGAGGCTAGATTGGGGTGAGGAGTCATATTTTAAAAGCAATAGATGAAATAAGCTTACTGAAAATAGAAAGGGAAATAAGTTTAGTGAAAGTTACATAAGGTTGCTGAAAGTGAAAAGAGAAAGGGAGGCCACAGAAAAGCAAGAGGCAGGAGGCTTGTGGAAGGGGAAGAGATGCAGTGCTGTGTAGTTAGAGTTTCTGGGAGACCCTGACCCTGTACCATAGTACCTTGCTGGGTGAGCTTGGGCCAGTCAGCCTAATTTACCTTACAGGGTTGTTATGAGGAGAAGGCAGTGAGGTTGTAAGCTGCTTTGGGTCTCCACTGAGGAGAAAGATGGCATATAAATGTAGTGAATAAAATAATAATAATAATAATAATAATAATAATAATAATAATAATAAGTAATAGGAGTGTTAAGAAAGCAATTCCACATGCATACTGAGGAGTAAACTCTGCAGTGGGACTTATTTCCAACTAAATAACACATAGGATGTTTGTGCAGCAGAATGAGCCCTCATAGATGTTAGAGAGGGAAAGGAACTAACAAGATTATAAGGAGTGTCCAAACAAGGGTTTGGGGGCAGTAAAGAGCAGTAGAGGAGATGTTTAAACTGGAGACTGGAAAAATTATTCAAGGTCTATGTCCTGGCTACAAGCTCTGCCTGAATGTGTTGAAATTTTCTGGAGTAGTGATAGAACAATCACATTTGTAAAATTGTCACATTATACTAAGGTACACAAAAAACATTTGGTCATAGTCTCTCTGGACTGGACATTTGCTCCTAATGAGATAAACTATATAGTGTTCTTTCTTTGAGTACCTACTCAGATATACCGCTAACGGGCATGGAGGTTACATTTAAACTTTCAGGGTATGTTCACACTTTACTAAATAATGCATTTTGCAACTGCATTTTTTATATTCCTACCCAGTAAAATCCAATTGCAAAATGCTTAATTTCTGTGCAGTGTGAATGCACCTTCACTGTGGAATCCTAAGGAGTGCTGCATGTTTCTAAGTCCTTTGACTTCAATGGCTTTACATAGGTGTACTTCTGCTTAGGACTGCACTGTAAATTGAACAAATGATTTATGCAATCCTTTTTGAAAGCCATCAAAGCTAGTGACTACCTTCGTTTCTTTAAGTGAAATTGTGCACTGTATTAAGTGGAAATAGTTCATTTGGCCAGTCCTGAAATTTTTAGCAGGTATGGATAGATAATCCAGTGCTCAGGTGATCTTTTAGCTTAACTTTTAAACCATCATTTCCTGTTTCAGATACAGTGAATAAAGATGAGTAAGTAAATAAATATTTACCTCTAAGATGGATACAGGAAGAATCTCTGCCGTATTTAATTCATGTCCCATTTCTAAAACGCAGGTTTCTCCAGGATGCCTTCTCTCTGCCGCAGTCTTTGTTTTGTGATGGTTGACCTGGGATCTTCCTTGGTCTTTCATTCATTCAGCAGCAAAATGTATGCATATTTGGAAAGGAAAGGTCCCCTGTGCATGCACCAGTCGCTTCCGACTCTGGGGTGGTGTTGCTTTCATATTTTCACAGCAGTCTTTTTACGGGGTCGTTTGCCATTGCCTTCCCCAGTCATCTATACTTTCCCCTCAGCAGGCTGGGTACTCATTTTACTGACCTCGGAAGGATAGAAAACTGAGTCAACCTCGAGCTGGCTACCTGAAAACCCAGCTTCCACCGGGGATCAAACTCAGGTCATGAGCAGAGCTTAGGGCTATAGTACTGCAGTTTTAACACTCTGAGGCACGGGGCTCTAGTATGCATATTTAGGCTCACACAAACAATTCAACATCATTTTAACAAAGGAGAATTCTTTGTTAAATTAGAGAGGAAAAGTTAACGGTTTCCTTGTGGTCAGGTTTCTCTATTCATGTTGGCTGTTAATAAATATCCAGCTTTCTCTAGGGGGGGTGGTGGTAAGTAGAGGAACTAGGAGGAAACAGGGAACGTTTGGCCTCAGGGACTTTCTCTAAAACTTTTAGGGGAAAACATTGAGTATCATGATAACAAATATTCAGCTGGAAGCTCTACCTGATTTCTAAGAACTTCCTATCAGTGTCTGGTCCCATCCAGCATAGCCCGTCAGTGTCAAGGACCTCTGCTATTTTTGTACATCTGTTTCTCACTCTCACATAGAACCTAAGACAAAGATCAGGAGATGTGAGTGGCTCAGATGTGAACCTCTGTTTGCATTCTGGGTGAAATTCCCATATCCTTGGCAGCTACCTTGGAGTGTGTGAGGCTAAACAAATGCCATTGTCTTCACACTGGGCAGAAGAGTTTGATTTCCAGGCAGGAGAGTCTCAACTGAGTGGTGAAGAAAAGAAAGCAATGGTTTAAAAAGACTTGGTTCCATTAAACCCCTGTTTTCTTCTGTATCCACAAACCACCATAAGCTGTTTTAGACCAGTCATGAATTTCAGTTCATGAACCAAGAACAGGGCAAAATTTACCATGAATTTTACTTGTGATTTAGTTTGTGCCCATACGAGTAGTTCTGAGCACTAGCAACTTTTCCCCAAGAGTCTTGGGAAAACTGGTGGAAATAGGCACTACCTTCTTTTTTTTCTTTTCTTTTTACACAAAAGCACAGCTAAGGTATATTATGTTAAACACACATTGAGAATGAAGTCTTCATATAAATCTATTCTGTAGTAAGTAACGTGGTACATTGATGATGGTTTTGGAGGGAAATGACAAGAATTTTAATTTTCTTCTGACTTCTTCAATAGAGGGACTTCTAAGCTGGTATATGCAATACAGGTTGCTTTTATAGTGGTGTGACGTTTTGATAGGCCTTCACAACAGAACATTCAGAACAGCATTTAAATTTTTATTTATGTCGATAGAAAAGTGCAAAGTTTTCCCATGTGGTATGATAATATTTATTATTGTCTGATAAATAAACAAGGCACACATTTTCACACAAACAAAAATCAGTTGTCTACCCTGAGGAGGTTCAGTAATTTCTGGGTGACCAGGTATTTCCTCAACACTTTATTCAATCCATCTAGACATCCTGAAATTAAGAAACTCTGTTGCTAAATTTCCTGGTGCATCTGTAAAATGCTTCCTTCACCTCTCGGTTTCTCAAGCTATATATGAGTGGGTTGAGCATGGGGGTCAGAACTGTATATAACAAAGAGAACATTTTGTGTAGCTCCTTCAGGGTCATAGTTTCAGGAACAATATAGACAAGGAATATCGAACCATAGAAGAGGGTCACAACAATGAGGTGGGAAGAGCAGGTGGAGAAGGCCTTCTGTTGTGCACTTTTGGACTGAATTCTCAAGATGGTGAAAATAATGCAGATATAGGAAGTCAATGTTAGCACAAAAGGAGGGACTGTTCCCATAAGGCCGAGAATGAAAGTTGCAAGTTTTACAAAATAAGGATTGCTACAGGAGAGGTTTGAGATGGGATATATGTCACAAAAGAAATGATCAATTTCATTGGGTCCACAAAATGTTAATTGTAACATAAAAGAGGTTATAATGGTGTTGGTCAGTAAGCCACTCATCCAAGATGTAGAAGCCAATTGCAAGCAGAGCTTCCCAGTCATAAGAGACGTGTAGTGTAGAGGTTTGCAGATTGCCAAATAACGATCGTATGACATCATGGCCAGAAGGTAACATTCAGTGGCTGCAAAGAAACCAAAAAAGTAATATTGGGTAATACAGCCCCCAACTGATATGGATCTGTCACCTGTTAGGAAACTGGTCAGCATCCTGGGTAAAATGGTTGAAATGTAGCAAGTCTCCAAGCTAGACAAATTCATTAGGAAAAAATACATGGGAGTGTGGAGGTGCTGGTCTGCTTTAACTAGTACAATGATTAGGAGGTTCCCCATAAGAGCCAAAATATAGATTGCTAAAAATAACATGAAGAGGATAATTCGCAGTTCTAGGCGATTTCCAAATCCTAGGAGGATGAATGTTATAGTGCTTGACTGATTTCTCCGCATTTCTGTTTGCTGGTAAATATCATTCTGAAATAGAATTTGAACACTATTAGTCAATTAGAGAACACCACTTTTTCCTTCCTTGCCTCCTTCTAGGGTTCCCCATTTCCAGGTAGTGGTTGGAGAACTCTTGAGATTATAACTGATCTTCAGGTGACAGAGACCAGTTCACCTGGATAAAATGGCTGCTGTCAAAGGTAGACTCTATAGCCTTATACCCTGTTGAAGTCTCTCCCCTTCCCAACCTCTGCCTTCCTCATGCCCCACCCACCAAATCTCCAGGTATTTCCCAACCTGGAAATAGCAATCGTACTTCCTAATACATAGCTCACAGGTTTTTTAGCCTCCAGTTCACACATTTTTGTCTTAGTTCAAGAAGGATGGCCCCAGGGCAAGCTAATTTATGCTGTAGCCAAATCGCTCACTCACAACTTTAACACCAGTAGCTCACAAAGTAGAATTTTTGCTCACAAGATTCCACCGCTTAGAGGGAGCACTGCTCTAAGGTCTATTTAGGAAACAGCAGGTGTCCTGTATCACTGAAAAAAACAAATGGAGAGTTCACATGTTTGAATCTTCCCTCACAGTTAAAGACATAGAGAAAAAAAATAGCACATGTTGGGCAGAGATAGATAGGAAGTGACTGTGCCGAGAACATATTTTTTCACAGGGTTGAAGATCTACACCACATACAAAGATCTATTGCATCCTATCTGTGTTCAAAATGGAAAGCTGGATATTTTAAAACATAAACAACTTCTGAGAGAGCTTAAGTCAAGGATCTGGATGGTTCACTCAGGGCCAAATGGCATATTTTGTCCCAGTTTGGGTGTGTAAATTCTGGCTGCCAAATCTCTGCTGGGGAAAACAGCAACAATGAAGATGCAGATAAAGGGATGAGAAGAAGGAAGATTGTGTTTTCTCACTGCTGCTCAAACTCCTCTCCAGCTTCCCTAGCCCTTGTTTACTGTCTACCCAGTCTTCTCATTCCGCAATTCGACCCTTCACATGGCCCATTTTTTCCCAAGCCTTGTGTGAAGATTTCCATAGTACTTCTCCTCCTCTGCTTCTTTCCTCAGAGTACCACAGGTTCTCTCATACCACTTTCCAGAATCTTGTTCTGCAGCCTGCTATGTTACTAGTTGTTCCATCCAGACATGGTGTTCTAATCCACATAGAAGCCCCTACAAATGATATTTGGACTAGTGTTGCCAGATTGAACTCAGGAAATATCTGGGGACACTGGGGGTAGGGCCAGGAGACCTTGGAGGTGGAACCAGGAACAAGGTTGTGACTAGTATGATTGAACTCCAATGACGGTTCTGGCCATCACATTTAAAGGGACCGTGCTCCTTTTAAATGCCTTCCTTTTACTGGAAAGAATGAGGGATGGGGGCACCTTCTTTGGGGGAATCATAGAATTGGACCCACTGGTCCAATCTTTTTGAAACTTGGGATTTTTTTAGGAGAAGCATCAGATGCTATGCTGAAAATTTGATGCCTCTGCCTCAAAAAACAGACAAACCGCCCCCCCCCAAGCCCTAGATACCCAGAGATCGATTCTCCTTTATGCCCGAGGGGACTGGTCTCCATAGGGCATAATGGAGTGCCCAGTGGATTGTAAAATCCCCCCATTGCTTTCTGATAACCCTGAAGCAAAGGGAGGGCCTCCAAACCAAAGGATCCCCTGCCCCCAACTGGGCACTGGCAACCCTAAGTCGGCCCACACTATGCATCTAACGTAAACCAGACTAGTACAATATGACACAAGCAGAAAATGAAATCATAAATATGTTTAGAGTCAAGAAGTCTGCACTGTATTTAATGCGATGTGTTACAGTTGCCAACTGGCAGCTAGGGGCTGGAATTCTCCTGGAGTTACAACTGATCTTCAGAATACAGGGATCAATTTATCATGGGCAGCTTCAGAGGATAGACTTTGTGGTACCACATCCCTGCCAAGCTCCCTCCCCTCCTCAAATTCTGTGCTTCCCAGCTCTGCCTCCCAAGAAATCTCCAGAAATTTTCCAGTCCAAAGATGGCAACACTAATATGTGTGCATAATATTTTTATCGGAATAACTTTTTAAAAAAATGAAATCTGATTTTCTTTTAACCTAATGCAAATGAGACTCTGAGATGATTTTATTTATTAATTCACTTCATGTATAACCTGTTTCTCCCCAAAGGGGCTCAAAATAGTTTACAGGATTCTCTCCTCCATTTGATCCTCACTACAATGCTGTGAGGCCAGTTAAGCTGACTGTAAGACCGGTCCGAAGCCACTCAACAAGCTTCCATGGCATAATGAGGATTCGAACTTGTGTCCTCTGGATCCCAGTCTGGAACCACCTTGGGAGGAATGGTGGCTCAGTGGTAGAGCATCTGCTTGGTAAGCAGAAGGTCCCAGGTTCAACCCCTGGCATCTCCAACTAAAAAAGGGTTCAGGCAAATAGGCATGAAAATCTCAGTTTGAGACCCTGGAGAGCCACTGCCAGTCTGAGTAGACAATACTGACTTTGATGGACCCGAGGGTCTGATTCAATATAAGGCAGCTTCATATGTTCATATGATCACCTTATAAAATAACTGGGTATAGGAGGTCCACCCTGAATTCTACTCTTCTACCAGCTTTTTCTAAGAGGCAAATGTCACATCACATGCAAATCTGATGTTAAAAAGTTTGAAAAGCAGCTTCAAGGAAAGGACAGTTTGTGAAGAGAAGCACAGGCAACTGAAACAAAAGATTGGCAACTGAACCCACATTTGTTATGAAATGAGGAAGCAGTTAAGTAGGCAAGGTTAACATACCAGAAGTATTTCAGGTATGGTACCATTTATGGTACACAATTTAGAAGTTCAGGAAGGCAAAGAAGGTGCCTCCCTTCCACAAACTCCATCCTTTCCAAGTTCCACCCCCCAAATCTCCAGGAATTGCCAAGCCTGGAGCTGGCAATCCTACAGAACAGCTAGGACTCAAAGACAAACTAGACAGCAAAAGCTTTTGTTAATTTTGTTAAACAAAAATATTTTTAATTAACCAATAAGACTAATAAATCATTATCACAGTCATTTACATGAGAACAGAAAACTAGGATTGCCAGAGTAAAAATGCAATATGGATATTCAGTGAATAGAATAGGTCCTGTTAACCTTGGAGCTAGATGGAAGTCAGGCACTTCATATGATTTGTTATCATTTGTTGTTTGGGTGATAAGAAGGAACCTCAGAGAAATATAGGGTTGCCAAGTCCAAGTCAAGAAATATCTGGGGACTTTGGGGGTGGAGCCAGGAGACATTGGGGTGGAGCCAACAGCAAGGGCGTGATAAGCATATTTGAACTCCAAAGGAAGTTCTTGCCATCATATTTAAAGGAACTGCATACCTTTTAAATGCCTTCCCTCCTTTGGAAATAATGAAAGATAGGGGCACCTTCTTTTGGGGTCGTAGAATTGGACCCCCTGGTCCAATCATTTTGAAACTTGGAGGGTATTTTGGGAAGAGGCACTGTATGCTATGATACAAATCTGGTGCCTCTATCTCAAAAAACAGCCCCCCAGAGCCCTGATACCTACAGATCAATTATCCATTATTCTATGGGAATCGATCTTCATAGGGAATAATGGAGTGGCCAGCAGACATTCCCCCCCTTCTGCTTTCTGATGACCCTGAAGTGGGGGAAGGGCCTCCAAATCAGGGGATCTCCTGTCCCTAACTGGGGATTGGCAACCCTAAGCTCAGAAGGCAAGTTCACCCAGTGACACTGCTTACAACAGCAGCCTTAATTCAGCATGCCTACTTCAAAGAGCACTCCCAAATCAGCGTGCACAAGGTTGGGGCAGCTCTCTTCAGCAGGAAACAGAGGCACTACGATCTTTCTTGCACCTAGTAGGGAGTAAGCTCAGCTGAAACACTGGGATTTGCTTCCAAATAAATGTGCAAAAAGAAGAAGATTATGAAGAAGTGGGATGACGGAAGCCTGTGGAATACAAAGCAGCTGCAAATTGATCCCAGCAGGTTCAAACGCCGGGATTGGGAAGTGAAAGCCAGAAAGCCGGGGGGGGAGGGGGTGGCAATCCTACAAGGGCTAGGCAGTATGCAGTTAACTTACCACTCCCCCCCTGCCCCGCTCCAGGAGGCCCTTTTATCTTTGTGTGCGTGACTGCAACCAAAGTTCCCTTCAGAAGATCAGACGAAGGGGGCTTTGAATCTTGAAAGCTGTTTATAACCCTAAAAATCTTGGTGGTCTCTTAAGGTGTTCCTGGACTCGGCTTGGCTCTTCTCGTGCAGAGGAACTGAGCTCTCCACCTTAAGCAACTGCTCACAATGAAATCGCTCCCAGACGCCATACCCCCCACCCCGCTTCAAATTTTTGGAAAGCGGGAGAGAAGGGGGCTAAACCTGGGGCCCCCCGGCAGGGCGGGAGGTTTGGGAAGCCTAGAGAAATATTAGATTGGGAGCCAGTGGTGACACCCAGCAGCCTTGAACATGAGTTATAGAATATTCTGCTAGAATCTGAAATGCCATGCACTGGGCAGGAAATGTTTCTTATGACTGCCCTTGTTGCTATTGCTACTAACACATATTTATGAAACATAAAGAGCATGCAAGCTGTTGTAAAACCATGTAGATGACACAGCCCCTTCCTTCAGGCTGATAAATAAGAACAGATAAGCTAATGGACAGGGAAACTTCACCTGGATAGGGAAAGTGAGGTGAAGGGTAGTATGTCAGGAGCAAGTCAATTGTCATATTAGAAGCAGAGAAACCTAGGTGCACATCCCAGTTCATCCATAAAGACCATGGGGTGATTTTGGCCCAGGCACTCTCTCTCTCTCACACACACACACACAAACACTCAGCCTACCCTACCTTCCAGGGTTGTTGTGAGCGTAAAATGTAACAAGGGAGAACAATGTATGCCTCCCTCAGTTTCATGGAGTAATAGGACAGAAAAGTACTAAATAAATAGAGAATATTAGATCAGGGTGGGTAAATTCTTCTGGAATTAAACCAATCTCCAGACTTCATCTCCCCAGGAGAAGATGGCCACTTAAGAGGATACACCATAGGCTTTAGGCGAAATCACTACCCAAGCTCCCCTCCTCCATAGGCACTGCCCTAAAAATCCAGGAATTTCACAGGCCAGTGTTGGCAACCACAGGAGAAAAGACAATGCAAAGAAGGCAGCAGTAGGAGATCTTATTAAAATCAAAGGAAACAAAAATGAGGACACTGTGCATAAAGTACATAGCCCGGAAGAGAAGCAGAAAGATTCATCTGGAATCGTGTAAAGTTCCTCCTTGTTCTCTGGCTTCTGAGAACAGGCCCTGCCCTCATTGTTGTGAACTTCATCATGACAAGGTCCAGAAAATGCACATTTGGGGAGTATTAGACAAAATCACAGAACTATTTGGAGTTTAGAATCCACAATGCTTCAGTGAAAACTGGAATTTGCGTGGTATAAGTTTTCAGTTCTAAAAATCTTAATTCCCCTCCCCCAGTAATTAATAAGAAACATTCCACAAGCATGGGATCAAGCTTGCAGATTCCACTGTGACAACTCCAGACACAGATCTTTTCCAGAAACGATTAGCTCACTACCAATTTTGTTAATCATGTGGGTTTGTGGTTGAGAATAGGTTGTTCAGATTCGTTGCAGTTTTGGACCAGTGGAAACTGTTTCAGAAGGGTACCTTTTTCAGTCCATTGCTGCAAAAAATCAACTCTTGTGGCACCAGAAAAACTCATTCATTTTTATTCTAGCATATGTTTTATAGACTATAGTATAACATACTTGGAGAGTGGATCCTCTTTAGGCTATTTTATATTTGAGATTAGGAAGCAAAAAAATAAATTGTAAACCACAGGGTCCCAAGGTTAGGAAATGCAGACTGGGGTGTAACTACAGAAATTTCAAATGTAATCAAGGAAAGGAAAGTTCAAGGCTGTGAACGAACCGGAATATATGAAATAAAGGTGACTCTTTCACACATATTCTGTGGCTCTTGCTCTCACCACCATGTCAACTGACTTGGAGAAGACATTTCTCTCTTTAAATTACTTCTCCAAGCCAAGCCAGCTTTCTTTCCATCTCTCCCACCCTCCTCCCATCTATTACTTTCTTTCCATCTCTCCCTCCCTCCTCCAATCTGTTTGCCTGCCTGCCTTTCAGCTCTCAAACATCTGATGTTCATGTCTAGTGGCTCTCAAACATCTGACATTTATTCTATGTGGCTTTTACATTAATCAATTGGCCACCCTTGTACTATCAGTTGGCATGAATATGCCATCCAATTTTCAAACAATTTTAGAAAACTGCTCAGTTTTAAAACTGTCATGAGCTCAGGCTGACTGTAATAGGACATCCTCCTTTATACAGTATGCCCTTGCTCTCCCTTGCTTGAAGTCTTCCTTATTATCAGCTGACTCCAATACTACTCAAGCTCTGTAGGGCAGAGGAGTAGACAGAGAAAGAAAAGCTGTTATGAAATAAATAATCAAATGTCCTGTCTAAAATTCTGTGAATGGAGCTGGATATTTACCTCTAAAATGCTCACAGATGGAATCTCTGATGTGTTCCATTCGTCATACTTCATTCCTAAAATACATGTTTCTCCCATTTGCCTTCTTTAAGCTTTCATTTGTGCTTCAGATGGCAGTTCTTCAGGTTTCCTTTACCTTTCATTCATTCAGAAGCAATATGACAGCTGGTGCTTTTTTGTTATTGTTGTTTTTTCTGTATGCTTATGGTCCACATGAAAAAAACAAACTGGAACAAATGAAAATGGATAATCTCAGAACGGGGTGGGTGGGGAGTTCTATTTCACTGGTCCTTGACTTTTCTTCATTAGTAAGCCCAGTGATAATAAACTTCAACTTTTCTCTGTTGAGAATAGAAGGGAGGAAAAAAGAAGGGAGGAAACTTCAAACCTCAGGGACTTAGCTGGCAGTTATCAATTTTTTAAAACACTAACTCCAGTAGTAACTTCTTCTTTAATAGACAACAATTACATTTGAGATTAAGTGGCACTATCCCATCATTTTTAAGAAAAGCTCAGCAAACAGTACACTGGAAATAAACTGATGTGATGTTGAATGAACACTAGGGGTGCATTCACTCTACAGTAACTAATGCGTTTTACATCCAGATTTTTACTGTGTAAGAATAGCAAAAATCTGGATATAAAACACTTTAGTTAGTGTAGCATGAATGCACCCTAGAGGGAGCAAAACACATGGGTCGTTTTCGCACTTAGCGTTTGCTCCCCTTATTCCTCGGCGCAATTATGTCCGGATCATTTTCCTCGTTTTCGCACATTGCCTCTTTAGTGGAGTCGCTTTCCATGAAGCCCCGGCATCGACTTGAGTTCGATGCCCTGTCAATCATTTTTTTTTAAAGCGCAAGTCTAATTGCGTAACAACGTAACAACGTAAACCGCATCACGTGTGCCGCTTCTGCTTATGGAGTGGCTGCAGCTGTAGTATCCTCCACAGCCCTTTATGTTTTAACAGAAGCATTCACAGTGGAGAATCCCAGCACTAGATTCCCCCCCCAACACAAATTCCAGAGTTGCGTGTGTGTGTGTGTGTATGTGGCAGCTTCTTCCTTTCCCAGCCTCGCTCCCTCCCGGGTGGTGAAGCTGGGATTTCCTCCGCGCTCTTCCCCCTCCCCGGCTGGCGCTTGCAGCCGCAACGGGGACCTGACTGACTCCTGCTGCCAGAGCTCCCCCCCCGCCCCATTCTCTCCTTCCCCTTCTGTGGCGTGTGTGAAGAGCCACCTCGCGTCTATTTTCCGGAGTTGCGAAATATCGCAATAACGAAGAGAGAGAAATCGAGGGGGTTTTGTGTGTGTGTGTGTGGCAGCTTCTTCCCTTCCCAGCCTCGATCCCTCTCGGGTGGCGAAGCTGGCATTTCCTCCGTGCTCTTCCCCCTCCCCGGCTGGCGCTTGCAGCTGCAACGGGGACCTGACTGATTCCTGCTGCCAGAGCTCCCCCCCCGCCCCATTCTCTCCTTCCCCTTCTGTGGTGCGTGTGAAGAGCGAGCTCGCGTCTGTTTTCTAACCGAGCAGAATGTAGCCAGGGAGGAGAATGCAGGACTCCAACTTCCCATTTTATACATGGCGATTTTGTGCAGGTCCAGAAATGCTGGTGGAACAGCTGAGGGAGGCATTGCCTTTTTAAAACACACACACATGAACGCTTTGGCCCACGCCGGCACTAGATTCCCCCCCCCCAACAATGTATAATGTATAATGCAATTTCGAAGTTGCGAAATAACGCAACAGCGGAAAAGCAACCTCACATACCCACCGCTTCAGGAGGGGTTTTTTTTTCTATTTGTTAATTTCGAAATATCGCTATTACGCAAGAAAGATGAAGTTTTTTTAAAAAAATGGCCGTGCGGGCAATTTTGGGAAGCGCCGCGAACGGCTGATGATTGGCCAAGGGGGTGGATGGGGTGGGAGGACGGAAAGGGAGAGGGTGACGCCCACAAAGCAGTCGATCCGGTGTGGATGGATTTCCCACAGCAAACTCCGAGGAGTGGATCCGGTGTGGATCCGGAGGTTTTCAAAAACTCCGGAAGGAGGTGGATCTAGATACTCCGGCGTGAAACCCCTGCAGCACCGGAGCAAGACGCAGCGCCGGAGCAACAGGTGCGAAAACCAGGAAAAGATCCGGAGGTAAATGGGGTGCTACGCCAGAGTAAACACTAGTGCGAAAACGGCCATGCAGAACAGGTACTACACTTCTTTGCACTTTTAATTCCTCAGATACCTCAGGGCATTCCGAATGCCTTGATTCGGAAAGGAACTGGTATGATCTCAATGGAGGCAAGGCTTTGAATCATGACCATTCAGTATTGGCTGAAATTAATTTTTTTCCCTAAGAGGCCGACAAGCTTAATCTTCCAAGATATCTCAGTTCCATCATGGCTTAGGGTCATAGAGGAAAAACTTCCCTATTTTGGCCTTACAAAGCAATATCTTAGCTCTCTTACATATGATAAAGCCAGAGAGCTGGTGAAACAGAAAATATCAGATATGGCCAGACAGAATGATCTTAATAGTACCTCAAAATGGCGTACCCTTGTAGAACCAGTTAATAGAATAGCGCCTATGCCATACTTATACCAGCTGGAAAATTATGAGTACAGGAGAATTTTTACCCTCATGAGATGGGATGCAGTCTTGAACGGCAAATATAACAAAATACCTTTTGAAGATCGTATATGCCCCTGCGGTGATGAAGGGGTAGAATCTTTGGTGTATGCCCTGTATGACTGCAAGGTGTACAATATTCACCATGAAATCCTTCCTTTTCCTGCAATATTGCGTACCATTCTTAATCAAAAAATGCAACAACTGAGGGATCTTCTGAATGATAGGAACCCTGTGGTTTTACTCAAATTAGCTAAATTTGGCTGGCTTGCCACCAGAACTAGAAAGTCACTCATATCTCTGAAGGGTAATAGCTAGGCATTTTCTTTCTCTCTCTCTTAGTTGGTAGTTTTTAAAATGTTTAATCCCATTATAAACTGTATGTATGGTTTATAACTGATAGTAGCAATTGTACCTCTGTTCTCTCAGCACAATTTATATGGGTTACTGTAGCCAGCATTGGTTTTATCTGCATTGTTTTTTCTGATTTCTGCTGTGAATAAACTTAAACTTAAACATACTAGAAGATCTTCAGGCTCCACTTGGAGGCTTACTACCCTATGTCTGGCTGCTTACTACTATTCAGCAGCAGCCCCACTATGACAGCCAGTGTGGCATAGGAGTTAGGCTTCAGCAGACCAGGTTCTTGCTGTAGAAGCTGACTGGATGATTTCAGACCAGTCACAGATATCCTAAAACTATGAAACCCTGTTGCTAAATTTCCTGATGCATCTATAAAGAGCTTCCTTTACTTCTCGGTTTCTCAAGCTGTATATGAGGGGGTTCAGTGTGGGAGTCAGGACTGTGTAGAACAGAGAGAAGGTTTTGTGTACCTCCTTCAGGGTCAGTGTTGCTGGAACAGTATAGACCAGGAATATTGACCCATAGAACAGAGTCACAACAATGAGGTGAGAAGAGCAGGTGGAAAATGTCTTCTGTCGTACTTTTTTGGATTGAATTCTCAAAATAGTGAGGATAATGCAGATATAGGAAGTCAATGTTAACACAAAAGGAGGGACAGTTCCTATGAGGCCAAGGATTAAGGTTGCAAGCTTCACGATATAAGGATTGCTACAGGAGAGGTTTGAGATAGGATATATGTCACAAAAGAAATGGTCAATTTCATTGGGTCCACAAAATGTTAATTGTACTGTAAGAGAGGTCACAATGGTGTTGGTCAGTAAGCCACTAATCCAGGATGTAGAAGTTAATTGCAAGCAGAACTTCCCATTCATGAGAGACGTGTAGTGTAAAGGTTTGCAGATTGCCAGATAACGATCATAAGACATTGTGGCTAGAAGGTAACATTCAGTGGCTGCAAAGAATCCAAAGAAAAACCACTGTGTGATACAGCCCCCAACAAATATGGATCTGTCACCTGTTAGGAAACTCATCAGCATCCTGGGTAAAATGGTGGAAATGTAGCCAGTCTCCAAGCAGGCCAAGGTCAACAGAAAGAAATACATGGGGGTGTGAAGGAGCCGGTCTACTGTAACTAGTACAACAATTAGGAGGTTTCCCATAAGAGCCAACATATAGATGACTAAAAACACTATAAAGAGTAGAATTCGTAGTTCAAGACAATTTCCAAATCCCAGGAGGATGAATTTTGTATTGTTTGTCTGATTGCCCTCAGTTGCTGTTTGCTGGTAAATTTCAAAATCATCTTGTGCCTGTAATACAGATTGAAAAACATTAGTCAACTGAAGAACCCCCCGTTATCTCTCTTCCCAATAATGCATAGGGCATTTTTGATGTTCACTATATACAGGGTACAGCTGCATATAGTGAAAAGCATGTAGCAAAGTTTTCTGAATACTGTACCACTTTGGAATGGAAATGGACGGGTTACAAGCTGAAAACCTTCCTCACAGTTTTATTAAAAACCTCTATTTATCTCACAATAGAAAGAAGCAAGAATCCATCTTCCCTATGTATCAGAGAAGTATGGGGCTTACGTGGTGTGTGTGTGTGAAAATGTACAGCACCATAAAATTCTGGAGCATTCTGTGTGCATCAGGACAGACAAAAGGAAATCCTGCTTTATACAGAGAGTGGTTAAAATGTGAAATTCTCTGCCAAAGGATGTAGTGATGGCCACAGAAATAAACAGCTTTAACAGGGGATTAGATAGATTCATGAAGGATAAGTCTACTAGCTATGGTAGCTGAGGGGAACCTCCACATTCAGAGGCACTAAGCCTCTGAATCCCAGAGCCAGGAGGCAACATCAGGGGAAGGTCACAGCTTCTATGCCTGTTGTTGGCCCTCCAGAGGAACTGGTTACCCACTCTGAGACAGGATGCTGAATTAAGCGGACAATTGGTCTGATCCATGAGGGCTCTTCTTATGTTCTTATGCCCATTTTAATAGAAAGCTGACTCATAACTATTCTACACTGTAAATACACAAACAACTTACATTAAAAAAAACCCTCTAACCAACGATTTGAATAGGGCAAAATTGCATATTCTCTCACGACTTGGAGGAGTAGATCTTTGCTGGAAAACAAAGGGCAGGATGAAAAGCTACTAAATAAATAGATAATGCTAGACAAGTATGGATAAGGAAGAATATTTTAAAGGCATAAAGTAGACCAGGAGGAGGAACACAGTTCCTAGAACCAACATGTAAGAAATTGGGAGTGCAGGAGGAGAAGGGGGAAAAGAGGAGGAAGCACTAAAGATCTTATGAAGAATACAGGACAAAATGTGTGTAAGGACAATGTGGAGATAAAGAATGAGCAGACCTGCAATTTTTATTGTGATATGAGAATATGTCCTGCAACTAAGGGAGAATAGACTAAATCAGAGTGCTACAGTGGATTTTATAATCCATTTGCATTCTTTGCACTTTAACACCCTTACAGTCAGCGAAAACCAGAAATACATTTAGAACTTTCCGTTCTTAAAAATGAGACTCCCCAGAATTTAATAGAAACATTCCCCAAGCATGGCATCAGATCCAATTTTATTTTCTCCTCCAAAATTATCCTACTCATGCCAATATGACAGCTCAGGCAAAGCTGAGGCAGAGCTTCCAAACACTTTGTTCAGAGTTATATAATGCATCCTTCTAACCAACTGACTTCAATGTGATTAGGGCATCCATGTTATGGCACCCACAGGTCCCACCCATGGACGCCAACACCATTTTAAAGCTTGAAGTCCAGCATTCAAAAATGCTGCAAGATTCAACAATGCAGGACCTAGGCGATCTTGTTCCCCAAGATTCCATGTACTGACACAGCCCTTCAGAACCTCCTTTGTTTTGTAAAGGAGGGGATACACTATGTCCCCCTTTCTTACATCATTCTCCTCTCCTTCGTTTGCTGCATGAGGTAGGTCTAACTGAGTGTGTGACTGACCCAAGGACAGTGTGCAAGCTTGCCTGGCAGACTGGGCATCTGAGCCTGGATCTCCTTGGTCCTAGTACAACTTGTGTGGCATACAGCCATGTTATCAGATATATGAGATTAGGAAGGGGAAGGGTAGAAAGGTTTAGGGACAAATTATTCATGAAATGCAAAAAAATACATGATGCCTAATTATATAAATTTCAGATGTAACCAAGAAAAGTCCAAGGTTGTGAGCTACAAAACAGAAGATTTGGAATAAATTATTTCCATTCCCACGGTATATTAACAAACTCTAAATAAAATTTGATAAACTTCTTTTTTTGCTCACAACATCCAACTTTGAGGAAGTATTATATTCAATTCAAAAGTGTACTTCCAAGTATGGTTAGCTCTGTAGGAAACAGGGTTTTAAGACAACTCTATTGCTTTCCTGGTAAGTCACGGAACTGTCCTACAGAAAATAAAATAGTGATAATCTCAACAAATATCTGATCAATCAGATTCAATGACAAATGATTTATATCTTCTGCTTTCCTAGCTGACAGGGAATGTAGTGGAATCAATGCCATTACTTTGCACAGTTCTCTTGATTTCAGCAGATTGCACTGTTCATCGGTACGCATATGATGCAAAATGTCCAGACAACCTTTTCATTGTTTAGAGGGGTTTTTTTAAATTCACATGCAATTTTAAACTATCATGAAAAAGTAAAATGCCCTGCCTCAGATAACAGTGAATGAGGAGGAAAAGCTAACACACATAAAATATTTTTATACTTTAAATTTTTATTAATTTTCCAACCATAACCAACAACCTTAAAACACAATAAACAACAAAACAAGTATAATAAATACATATACTATACTTCAGGCACTATTGTCATTAACACACATAAAGCTAACACACATAAAATATTTACCTCTAACATGGTTACAAATGGAATTCCTGATGTGTTCTATTCATGTTCCATTCCTAAGACACAAGCTCCAGTTTGTCTTCTTCATTCCCCAGTTTGTGCTTCAGATGGTAGTTCTGTAGGTTTCCTTTCTTTTTTGTTCATTAAGTAGCAAAATGCTAGTAGCTTTGTTTTCTTTATACCTAAACTCCAGATGAACAATAAAAGGTGTTTTGATAAACAGGTATTCATGGGACTAGGCAGGAACTTTTGTATTTCACTGGAGCATGGCTTCCTATATTAGTAACAGCAAAAGTACTAAAACCCAATCTTTCTATGTTGGGGGCAGTCAACAGAGGAGAGGAAAAGAGAGGAAACTTTTTACCTAAGGGAATTTGTACTTAGCTGGCAGTTGTCCATTTAAAAAATTACGTTAATTTTAGTCCTAACTATAGCTCCTTATAGATAATAATTACTTTAAAATTAACCATCACTGTATCTCTAAGAAATTCATCCCAACCGCCTGCAGCCTCGCTGTAAAGACGAAGGGACACATTTGCCACCCTTGGGGGAAGAGAGGAAGATTGACAACCCAATGGGCTTGTGCTTGGGGGCGGGGCTGGCTGCAGCAGCAGCGCACCTTCCCCACTCGTGGCAGTCTCTGTCTGGCGATCAGTCTAGGCAGGAGATCTTTTAGCTTGCTCCTGCTTAGATCTTATCAGTTTCAGTTGTTTTTCAGGCGTTCCTTAAGGGAAGATTAGGTGGCTGGGCAGGAGCATTTTTGCTTGCTGGCTCTGGTCTTGTCAGTTCCCCTTTTCTTCTGGGCATTTTAAGAAAGATCGGGGGCTGATTGAGTTGCTGATAAGGCAGGGCAGGAGCGCTTTTAGCTCGATCCTGCTTCATTTCAGTTTCCTTTGGCTTCCCGGCATTCAGGCTTTTCAGTGGAGATCAGGTCGCTGATAAAGCCCGTGAGCTTGATTTTAACTGCAGTGCATTGCTGAGGATCGGGGCTGTTGTTAGGTCTCTGGTGAACGCAAGGACATGGATTGGCGTATATCCATTATATGGCTGGTTTAACCCTCCCTCCCCCTCTTCCCCCCCTTTTTAAAAAGGTGTTTCTTGGGTTAGGCTTTTTGCTAGCATGGAGTACAAACTCCTCTAGAGGTTGGGTGTGGGGGCAGTATTGTGGTATTTTCCCTTGTTGGTATTGGATCAGTGGGTGACGTGAAAGGCCTCTACCAAAAAACCTTTTTTTTGGGGGGGGGGGGGCGTAATTTAGCTATAGTGTTGCAGCAGCCATTTTTATGTCCCCTTTGTGGCTGTCTTTTTGAATCAGAGGGCAGCCATTTTGGGAGCTGTGGAGAAGCGGCCATTTTGGCTGCAGCTTTGCTATTGTCGCTGGAGGCTTTCTTGCTGAAGAAGGTGGCAGCCTTTTTAGGTGCTGTGCAGGAGCTGCCATTTTAGTGGAATTTTTGGCAGTTTTCTGCTCTTAGTAGTTCAGGCTGATATTGTTAAAATAACTGGGGGGAAAGGGACGGGGAAGTCCAAGGGAAAACATCCTGCATCTAAGGCTTCTAGGGCCCCGCCTAAGAGGCCAGCTCCCCCTTTATCATCTTCGGATGAGGAGGGTGATGAGGTGGTAAATGCTGCTATTTTGCAAAGGAGGAGGCTTCTGGAATTCCTCCCTCACAGGGTTTAGACTTAGGCTTGGGGAAAAATTCTAAGGCTGCATTTCAAGCAGGTATTTTAACCAGGTTGTCTATTCTCGAGGGCAGGTCTGCTGGAAACATCGCAGGAGGAGCCGGCCATTCTGGTGGTGCACAAGGGCGTTCAGCTCCATTTCCTATTGATTCTGGAGCAGGATCGGTGCTGGTACTGATTGGCTCTGTGGCTAAGACTGGAGTTATGCCACAGTCATACACTGGGCTGGCTTGGCTGTGGGGTCCATGGGGCCCTCCTGCTACAGCTGTTACCAGCATTGCTACAGGGGCTCAAGGTATCTCCTCCTCCCCTGCCACGAGTGCACAGCAAGCTTGGGTTTGGCCATCTGGGCAGTTTGGCCCCTATGGGCTGTGGCTAACAGCTGGACAGCAAGGCATGTCAGGTCCCATGATGGGGGGATGGGGCTTCCTTTCCCTTTGAGTGCCTCTTATGGGGCTGTCCCTTTCACCGCCTTACCTTTTGGGGACTTAGCACTGCCTTTAGGGGACCGTTTGCTTCCAGCAACGAAAGATAAGATTCTAAAAGGGGAATATGTGGATGTCTTCTCCCTCCTGTTCCGGGAGCTGGAGAAGAAAGACAGAGGATTTGGATGATAAGGAGAAAGAAAAATTGAAGAAACAGAAAGTTGACAGGACTTGGGCCAATTGGCTACCTGGGTTTTTTTCATATATGCTGGGGTGATAGCATGGACTCAGCCTTGGAGGAGTGCTTCACTTATACAGTATATGGATATTATTTATAAGGGGTATACGATGCTTAATGGCCTGCCTGGCTTCAATATGACCAGGAGTTCAGGATGCTCTATACCCTTCCCTTCAGTGGGATCGTATCCACCAGCAGCTTTGGCTCCAAGTCATGTCCCCTGCTCGACCAAATTTGGACGACTGCTCTGATAGCGGTCATTTGGTGGCCAGGGCATCTGTGAATTCTTCCTCTTCTTCCCACAGTTCTGCAGGGCAGGCGGTTCAACCCCACTTTCTTTGCTGGGAATTTGGCTCCCAAGGAGTGTGTAGCAGGAAGGCTTGCCAGTACAAGCATGAATGCCCCTTGTGTGGTGTCTCTCACTCCTTTAACAACTGCTCCAGAGCCCGGCCACATAAGGGCCAAAAGAAGCCGGGTGGGGGAGGAGGCAATTACCAAGCTGGAAAAGGGGCCCAGTCCGATAAGGGTGGAACCTCTTGAGCGGTGGCTTGCCCAATATCTGCACTATGTTGATAGGGTTTATCTGTTAAAGGGTTTTATGTTTGGTTTTAGGATTCCTTTTCAGTGTCCCCAGGTTGCATTTCAGTCAGGGAACCTTAGTTCTGTTAAGGGTATGGAGCAAGTAGTTAGGGGTAAGATTGCCAAGGAATTGACGAAGGGCAGGATTTGGGGTTTGCCTAACCTTCGGGTTTCCCCCTTGGGAGTGGTGCCAAAGAAGGCAGCTGGTGAATTTCATTTGATTCACCATCTCTCCTATCCCAGGGGTGCATCAGTAAATGATGGCATTCCTGAGCATTTATGTTCTGTTAGGTACATCAGCTTTGATCAGGCCATTAGTGTTGTACGATGCTGCAGTTAGGGGGTGGAGATGGCTAAATGTGATATTAAGTCTGCCTTTCGCCTTCTCCCTGTCCATCTGTCTGACTTTGAGCTCCTGGGTTTTTTCTTCAAGGGGCAATTCTATATGGATAGAGCTCTGCCTATAGGTTGCTCTGTCTCATGTGTGGCTTTTGAGCGCTTCAGCACATTCCTTGAATGGGCTGTTCATGAGAAAGTGGGTTTACAGGAAGTGGTTCATTATTTGGACGACTATCTCTTTGTGGGTGCTGAAGAGACTAAGCATTGTGCAAAGTTAATGTCTGGCTTTCTTGAGCTGGTGGTGGAGCTGGGTGTTCCACTGGCATAGGAAAAAAGGAGGGTTTAGCCACAAGACTTACTTTTTGGGGATCGAGCTGGACACTCTGGCACAATTGTCCAGAATACATGTTGAGAAAGTCATTGATTTGAGAAATAGGGTTGATTCTTTCCTTCTTAAGCGGAAAGTTACTTTAGTCAAGCTTCAATAGCTTGTAGGGCATCTCAACTTTGCTTGCCAAGTTGTGGCTCCTGGACGTGCCTTCTTGTGCAGGCTTTGTGATGTGATGGCTGGTCTACGACTTCCACAGCATAGAACGCAGGTTACAAGCTGCATGAGGGCAGACCTATTGGTATGGCAGGAGTTTTTTGAGTCCTTCAATGGGATTTCTTTTTGGAAGGAAGACATGAAGCTTGAAGCAGAGCTTCAGGTCATGTCTGATGCTGCCAGTTCCTTAGGTTTTGGGGTCTATTTCTGCAGACAATGGTGCACGGATGTGTGGCTGGATTCATGGGGCCAGGCGGGATTGAACAGAGATCTTATGTTTCTTGAGTTCTTTCCCATCCTGGTAGCTGCTTGGCTGTGGGGGAATTATATGGCAAATCACACTATTCATTTTTGGTGTGATAACATGGCTGTGGTACATATATTTAATTCCCTTACATCCAAGTCGCAAAGGGTTATGAAATTAGTGCAGGCTTTCACTCTGTGTTGCCTGTGACTTAACATACTGTTTTTAGCCAAGCATGTTCCCGGGGTGAATAACGGGGTGGCTGACACTCTTTCTCGTAAACAGATGGAGAGGTTTCGTCAGCTGGCCCCAGAAGCCGATTGAGAGCCAGCACAAATGCCCAAGGAGCTATGGGTGATTGGAGAGCCAAGGTCTGCAGAGCGATAGGCCTAGCCATTGTGCCCAGAACCAGGAAGTCTTATGAACGTGCCTTGCAGCAGTTTGAGGACTTTAGGTCAGAGGTAGGGCATCACATTGTTTGGCCCTTCCCAGTGGAGCAGTTGCTCCACTACTGTGTTGCTTTAAAAGGTAAGGGATTGGCCGTGCAATCCTTTAGGGGACACCTGTCTGCTCTGGCTTTTGCTAGTAAGGCTTTTTGGTATAAGGAGGAAAGATGCTGAAGGGCTGGGCTAGAGAGGCTAGGCCTAATCCTGACACTAGGAAGCCTATTTCCCCTTTGATTCTTAGGGGCTTGAAGGGGGTTTGGGGCACAGTGTGCGCATCCTATTTTGAGTCCACACTGGTTCATGATGCTTCCTTGGCTGCCTTCTTTGGGGCCCTTAGAGTCAGTGAGCTAGTGGCACGCTCCAGAAATGATGTTTCTGGTAGTGCTTTGTTACTACAGGACCTGAGGAAAGTAAGGCAGTCATCACCATTCGACGCTCCAAGACTGACCATCATCACAAGGGAACCGTTTTGGAGGTGGTCACATGTTCTGTGGTGAAGTTGTGTCCAGTTTCTGTTCTGTCTGCCTATTTGGCAGTATGCGGTCCTAGGGAGGGATTTTTGTTTTGTCATGTCAATGGCAGTCCATTGCCAAAACATCAATTTTGGGCTGTGACTACTTGAGATTTAACTAAGCTCGGGTTGTCTGGGGTGCGGTTTGGTACCCATTCCTTTAGAATTGGGGCAGCCTCTACAGCTGCCACCCTGGGTTATCCTTCCTCGGCCATTCAGCATCTGGGCCGTTGGCACTCAGCAGCTTATAAAGCCTATGTTTGACCCCTGCTCAGTCCCTAACTTCATGGGAGGGGTTAGCTTGGAGTTTGTGGTTATTGTTGCTAGTTTAACTGTTTTTCTTTTTAGATGCTGTTGTTCCTGGCAAGAGGAGCCGTGTTTTCATCTGTGGACACAGTTATGTGTTTTGGGCTGCTCATCAGGCTCGGAGAACTTCAGTTGGCTCTCAGCTGGGACTCAGCCAGTGGGTTACCATTGAATGGCGGGGACACAGGGGCCTTCATTGGCCTGGCCTGCTGCCGTTGTTATTTCAAGGAAGTGCTTGCCCTCCTCCCCAGGTCTTAGTTATACACCTGGGAGGTAATGATCTTGGACTGAAGAAGGGCACAGCTTTGGCCCTGTAGGCAGAGGAGGATTTTAGGGTTATCAAGGAGAGATGGCCTGGGACCATTATAATTTGGTTGGCCATGATCCCCTGCCTTTTTTGGCGTGGTTTTTGGTACCCTTTGGGCATCGATAGGGCCCGTCATAAGGCTAATAAAAGAATTCGGAGAGCCTTGGAAAACGGTTTGGGCTGCTACTTGCCTCATCCGGACATTCATATTAGTTGTCGCCACCTCTATAGGGGTGATGGCGTTCATCTTTCAGATGAGGGTAATGGTCTCTTCTTGGGAGACCTTTGGCAAGGGCTGCAGATGGCCTCAGGCCTCCCAGTGGGTGCTAAGGCCTAAGCAGAGGCTTGGCCTTAGTGGTGGCAGGTTTCTGTGGTTAATGAGCTTATGAGGCTAGGGGAGAACCAGAATGCACCCCCCTTTTGTGGGGTTAGGGGTCTGTCAGGATCAACCTTTAGGTTTGTCGACCCGGGGTCAGAGAATGCAGACCATCCTTTGGGGCTTACCTGGAAGGTTCATTTCATTGAGTTGCCAAGCTCGTGGTTGGACCTTCCCGGTTTGTTGCCTATTTGCTGAGCTGGCCTGGTGTGAGCTGCGGTGTACAGCTCTAGCCAGGGTCTGGGTTGCTCACCCATTAAATGGCAGGGGAGGTATCTGTTGAGACCCCTGGCCCTGACCAGGCTTCAGGTTCTGTTTAGCCCTTGCCATTTATTAATAAATTAAATAAAGTGGCCCTTTGTTTAATCCAGTTATTGCGTCTGACTCTTTATTTCAACCTGGGGGGGGGCAAAGCTCAATAAACAGTAGTCCACTAAGAATCTTGTCGTTCTTCAGATAAAATGTTCCCTCAGGATTTTCCAGAAGGAAGTTGAATTATCAGACGCCTTTCATTTTTTTATAAAATGCTACCTAAATGTTTCACATATTACAAAATTAAAGTTCGGCATTATTCATCAGATTCAGAATACTGGTAACAGTTTCTTGAAAAGAATACAAATTCTAAAAGACAATTTCAAAAGATGGAATATGTTTTGTTACTACAACAGTCTGAATATAGTGAAATAACCCAGTTGTCATCTAACTCGACATTACACAAGGCTTCTAGTACTGAAAATATCCCTTTGTTGGGAAGCTTTTGTTTTGTTTTGTGAGGAAATGACATTCACAGCAGATTTATGCTGTGGATCCATTTGCTCTGGCTCTGTTGAGGCACCAGACACTATTGGCTCACTATGGAATTGGTCAGCCTATCAAGAGAGGGCAGCAGGCTCCTTATTCAGCTTCACCCTCTCAGTTACAAGTATTTTTCTGTGGCTGACCCACCTTCCCTAAGAACAACACAGGATTAGCTGGATGCCAATTCAGGGCTGAACAGGAATTTAGGAAGGGGGAATTTTCCCAAACTGGCTCAGGTGAAGCCCTTTTCCCCCTTACTCCATGCTGTCATGGGGGACAGGATTGTCATTTAAGGAGGCCTGGCTGTAAACTGATTAGGCCACAATTAGCTGGCAGGAACAGAGCTGATTGTTATAGATAGATAAGGTTAATCGGTGAGCATCATGAAGCATCTGGTGTGATGGGAGGATATTCAGAATGGGACATCACATGCCTTGAAGCTAAGTGCCCTATGAAGGGGCATCCTTGAGTGGCTTCTTTTGAATCTGGTAGGAGCCTTGTGGCACTTTAAGGAAGAGGGATAGATGGTGATAAGAAAGGCTGGTGGAAGTGCTGGATGAGTTTGGAGCCAGAGAGGATTAGCCCAAAAGGCATACCAAGAGAACTCCTAGCACAGCCTGCCCTCAAAATTGTAAGCTTATTTGAATATAAGCAATGAGGTAGATCAGTCATTTAATTAATGTAAATAATTATTTAAATAAACAAAAATTAGTTGAACTGATGTCTTGTGTTATCACTGGGAGGAGAGGTTTCCAGAACAAATCATATTATGATTACAACCATACACAAAATTATTTATGAAACATATCAAAAGTGAATTGACTGACTGACTGATCTACTGATTAAAAAATGTCAAAAATCTAATGGGATTTTTTAAAAATAGTATGAGTGCATCCTTATGTAAAGTTATTCCTGTCTAAAATCATTGAAATCAATGGACTTGTTCGTGTGTGTGTTATGTGTTGTCAACTCCCTTCTGACTTATGGCAACTCTATGAATTAATGTCCTCCAAATCATCTTATCATTAGCAGCCTTCCTTGGATCTTGCAAACTGAGGGCTGTGGCTTCTTTATTGAATCAATCTATCCCGTGTTGAGTCTTCTCCCACTGCCTTTCCTAGTATTATTGTCCTTCCTATTGACTCTTGTCTTCCCATGATGTAACCAAATTATGATAGCCTCCCCACTCCTCCACTTACAGCTGCTGGAATGGCCTTTGTTTAGCCATAGCTATCACAGGAGTTGTCCTTGAAAGGGCAGCTGCTGTGAGAGCCCTCTCAGCCCCACCCACCTCACAGGGTTTCTAATGTGGGGGGAGAAAATATAGGCGATTGTAAGCCACTCTGAGTCTCTGATTCAGAGAGAAGGGCAGGGCATAAATATGCAGTCTTCTTCAGTTTATTCATTTTAATTTCTAAGTTCAAAGGAATCTACCATCAATGGACTCAGAAAAGTGTAACAGGCTTGCACTGCTAGATTCTCACAATGGAAAACTGATGATATGACAAGCAAACAGGAGAAAAGATCTGTTCTCAATCATGGTGCCAACACTTCAGAACTCTCTAGGGCAGGGATCCCCAACCCCCAGGCCATGGACCAGTACTGGTCTGTGGCCTGTTAGCAACCGGGCCATGGAGTGAGGCAGAGACCTTTTCCTACTCCTCATTTAAAGACCTCCATGGGGAGGCAGGGACAGGGTGTGGGGGCAGCCTGGGGCAGCAAAAAACCCAGCACCCCCACCGGTCTGTGGAAGAATTGTCTTCCACAAAACCAGTCCCTGGTGCCAAAAAGCTTGGTGGCCACTGCTCTAAGGGACTGGTGTGTCTCTTTCTATCATTTTCTTCTACCAGTGGTTGAAGATTTGTTGTTGCTGTTGTTTGGTTTGGTGTTTCCTCACAAACTCTTATTAGCTTTCTTCTTCCCCTGTCTGATCTCCCACCACCACTAATGCTCATTTCCTCTCCTTTCTTCACAGCCCATACTATGTGTTTTTTCTACATGCAGGTGTCATGATACCCAGCAAAGCCTTTGGAGGAGCAGAGAAGATTGCTCCCCTCTGGTTGGTTGGATTACATACATTAATTTGAAGAGGGAAATCCTGTAACAATGGTTCCTCAAAATAATATCAGATCAGATGTCTTTCTTTTTAAAAAAAAAAATTACAGCGTTATATAGTACATACATGTCTGAGAAGCTACTGTGCTTAAAGTAGCTACAATTCATTTGATTCTGGGTATCGACCACAGATCGTCAAGTTCAAACCTTTATAAATATTCTGAAAGTGAACTCTTATCTTCACCCACCTACACCTACTATATCACATTTGGGGATGAATCTTCAGCAGATCTAATCAGATTTATCTATGAAATAATGAACAATTTATTCAATGGGTCTTTCTCCCAGGAAAGTGTTCACTGGATTGCAACCTTCATTAACATGATCATTTCTATATATTGAAGAATGTCAATTGCCTGCTGTCTCTACATTATGAAAGGTATATACTAAAAAAAGTCTTATTAGGATACGGCCTGGCCCTTCCCAGCCAAGCCGGCATCGCCGGCGTTCAGGCTGGGGGCCGTCTTTGCCCCCTCAGAAGGAGGGAGCAACAGAACGCTCGGCCCGGTACATCCGGGTCTGTTTCTGGGCGTGGCATCAGGGCTATATAAGCCCCGGCCCCACCCAGAGCTCTTCAGTTCCTTTTGGGCTCTCTGCCCGCCCACCCTCCCTTGACAGTACAGGTTTCAACCGGTCGCCTTGTTAGGGGCCAGGTAGGAATTTTTTCATCTTCACATAATTGGCCCATGTGGAGTTGTTTTTCGCCTACCTTGTACTGCCTTGTAGCATTAGGTGTTAGCAGTAGGAGTTTTAATTCGGTCGCAGGCTGGAGGATGTTTTGGCCACAGTGTTTTCAGGGGAGCACCTATGGCCTAGCACCAGTGGTGCGGGTGGTCTGTAGGAACCGCAGATGGGCTACATGGCTCAGTGCGGGGAATGCAGATCACGGAGAGCCTCACCTGGGCAGATCTTTCCATGGGGGATTGATGCTAGCCCAGGTGGAGAATGGCTGGGGCCTGGCCGCTCAGCTACAACCTGAATACGGCGGGCTTGTGCTGGGGGCAAGGTGGCTCGCCCTTTGGACTAGGCGGGGTCAGGGGGTGACCCCAGGGCTTGTCCCGTTCAGGTCCCATCCCTGCCAGTTATAGGTTGATTAATTATTTAATAAAGCGGCCCGGTTTTTATACCCAACACTTTGTGTCTGTCCCTTCATTCCAACTGGGGGGGCAATGCTTACTCAGCTTTTGATGCAACAATCTGTAAATATATGATGCAACAATCTGTAAATATATTGCTTTCTACTATAAAATAAAGTTAACATTGAAGTTGAGTTAACTTCTTTAAACTATGCAGCAAAGTTTCCAAGGGGGTCCCTTGGGGGAGAAGTTTTCTCTACATTTTATCCCTCCTTCCTCTTCTATCTCCAGCAGAAAGAGGCATGAATACATCACTAAGAATATAGAAAGTCAAGTAGAAGCAAACTTCTAACTTTTACTTCCCAGTGCCATAGAATATCATTTTGTCAAAATACCATTTATTTAAATAAATATGGAGAAAAACTACCAACATTTCCCTGTTGCATGAATACAAGCTAAAGCCAGACTCCAGAACCAGCATCTGAAGGACAAATTGGAAAGTGAATACAAAACACCAGGGAAACATGTCAGGTTTCTCTTCAGATAGCATAAATCTTTCACCTTTTGGAATGGAATATGAATGGAAAGTATCAAAGATTCCACCTGTAACCATCTTAGAGGTAAGCTTTTATTGATTTCTATCACTTTTGTATCCCCATTTACTGTATCTGAGACAGGACATTTTAACTTTTATTCCATTATGTGAAACAAATATGAAACAAATAAGCAAGCTAAACAGCAACAAAAGAAATAAGCTAGTCTGAAACCTGGACAGCTTATAGAGACCAACTAATTCTGCTGCTTTTCCTGTGGTCTCAGAATCACAAAATACATCTGATTGATCTGCTCTCTGTTGTGGATCAGATGAGCATCTGAGATTGGATCAATGATATCTACAGAATGTAAATCCCTAACGTTCTGTAGAATATTCTCACAGAATGTGAATCTGTGATTCTCTAGGACTGTCCATTGGTTTACCAAGAAAGAAGTAGAGGTGGCTGGTTTGCATGCAATAAGCAGAATAATATGTCTTTTGTTGAGATAACTTGTCAATACTATGACCATGCTTTTGGACTGCATACATTTCTTCCAGATGAAGTGTCCAGGGCAATATATATTGTTTTAATAATAATAATATTTTATTTATATCCCGCCCTCCCCGCCGAAGCAGGCTCAGGGCATCGATCCATACAATAAATTATACAACAGGTTTTAAAATCACATTCACTTAAAAATATTCCAATTAAAATTAACAATTCTAGTGCTACTCTGTTAGGTGTAAATACTATGGCAGAATCACTTAAGGCGAATTATCAATCGTACAGTTAGGTGAAGGCCATCCCAAAAAGGAAGGTCTTGCAGGCCTTGTGGAATTGTTCGAGGCTCCGCAGAGCCCGCACTTCTTCCGGGAGCTGGTTCCATAAGTGTGGAGCTGCAATGGAGAAGGCTCGTGTACGGGTGTTCTTTAATTTTGCCTCCTTCAGCCCAGGGATAGTCAACTGGTTCTTCCCAGCTGACCTCAGTGCTCTCTGGGGTTCATATGGGGAGAGACGATCCTTCAGGTAAGCAGGTCCTTGACCATATAGGACTTTAAAGGTAATAACCAGCACTTTGTAATGAACCCGGTATGTAACTGGCAGCCAGTGCAGTCCGCGCAGCCCTGGCTGTATGTGCTCCCATTTCGGGAGCCCTAATTACAGCCTAGCCACTGCGTTCTGCACCAGCTGCAGCTTCTGGGTTCAGCACAGAGGCAGCCCCATGTAGAGGGCATTACAGTAATCCAATCTTGAGGTGACCGTTGCGTGGATCACTGTTGCTAGGTCCCAATGCTCTAGGAAGGGAGCCAATGTTAGTAAAGGCCAAATGTTAAATGTTAGTAAAGGCCAAAAGCCACTGTCATCATATCAAATAATCTGCTCAAATTGGATTGCCAATTAACAACCCTAAATATTTGTCCCCTGTATATTTTCAGTCACAGACTGGTCAATTAATATGTCTATACTAGTCATCCCATTAAGTGAACCATATATTGTATATGTGGTTACAGGAAGGAAGATGAACCATTCAGAAACATTAATTAAGTTCACTCTAGTGGTATTCATTCTTGGTAGTATTTTTAACTCTTGCGTTGATGCAGAAAGTACACATTCTCTGTCTTCTGTGTCTTCACGTGGCTAGATTTCTGATTCTTGTATTGGTTTAGGAGGTTTTTTAGGTTTGTGGGGCTGTTTTTCTAAGGCAGTTTCAGACATTGTCCACTGTGCTTTGATTGAAGTAATGTTTTCAGCACTGTTCTTGGTAACCCAGGCTAGACTTCTTTCATCAGATCAGAAGCTAAGTATTGTCAGCCCTGGGTAGTATTTGGAAGGGACACTATCAAGGAATACCAGCGTCATGATGCAAAAGCAGGAAATGGCAAACAATACAATATTCAATTTTATATAACAATACAATCTAATAGCAATTTTACACATCTCTCATTCACAGTTCACTGCATGAAGGAATGAAATATGTGTAAAATTGCTATTAGTGCTATATATCATTGAAATATTGCATTGTATTTGCACACATTGATTGTATTTGCATATTACACACGGTAAATATTTTATTTGAATTGCCCTGAAACCATGGGCTTGAATTGAGCTGAATGTGAATTTGAATTGTATTAATTCTCATTAATTCATACATGGCAGATAAAGAATACAAGAAACTTAATTCTAAAATAGTCATTGACGGTTATATTGTTCTGGATTTTTTTTTCTAGTTTAGTTCTTTTTAATACCCAGCATGGAGTTTGCCTTTTTGACCTCTGCCGCACAATGTCAACATTTTCACTGATCTGTCTTGTGAACTGATCTGTCAACCCCAAGATGTCTTGTGAACTAAGCCTTGAAATAGAGCAAACCAAGCTCAGGTAATCTTAGAGCAAGCCCACAAACTACCAGATCCTTAACACTGTAAAATACTAAGGACTATCCCTGAATAGCAAATTCTGTCACAATACTAAACTTGGAAAATAAGACCATTGCTGAACAGTTTCCTGTGACTCTTTCCTTATAGTGATGTACTGTTAGCATTCAAACATACAGGCATTCTGAAACAGTAAAATAGTCAGATAACCTTGCCAACCCAATATGCATGTCAATGGTGGGCTTGGGTCAGGGACAGGGGTGGAAACTGGTCCTCTCTAGCAAACTAACACTCTTCAAACTGTATTTCAGAATGAGTTTGATATTCACCAGCAAACAGAAGCTGGAGGAAATCAGTCAAGCATTACAACATTCACCCTTCTTGGATTTGGGAAATTCTTTGAATTTCAAATTCTCCTCTTCATACTGTCTTTAGTAGTCTACATTCTGGCTGTTGCCGGGAACCTCCTAATTATTGTACTAGTTGCAGTTGACCAGCACCTTCACACACCCATGTATTTCTTCCTGATGAACTTGTCTGCCTTGGAAACCTGCTACATTTCAAACATCCTTCCCAGAATGCTGTCCAGTTTTCTAACTGGAGATAGATCCATTTCATTCAAAGGCTGTGTCACACAATGGTATTTTTTTGCTTTCTTAGGATCCACCGAATGCTACCTCCTATCTATGATGTCTTACGATCGGTGTTTGGCAATCTGCAAACCTCTTCATTACATGAACATCATGAGTGGCAGACTCTGCCTGCAATTGGCTTCCACATCTTGGATGAGTGGGATAATAACCAGCACCATAATCACCTTCTTTATGCTACAACTGACATTCTGTGGACCCCATGAAATTGATCATTTTTTTTGTGACATATTTCCAGTGTCAGACCTCTCCTGTACAAATCCTTACTTTGTGAAGCTTTCAACCTATATTCTGGGTGGCCTGGGAACTGTTGTCCCTTTTACACTTACATTGGTCTCCTACATCTGCATTATTCTCACTGTCTTAAGAATTCCATCCAAAGTTGCTCAACAGAAGACCTTCTCCACTTGCTCCTCGCATCTCATTGTAGTGATACTTTTCTATGGCTCCTTATTCATTGTCTACGTAATCCCTGAAACAGACACTATGAAGGAGCTACACAAAACCTTCTCACTGTTGTACACTGTTCTTACTCCTATGTTTAACCCTCTCATATACAGCTTGAGAAACCGAGAGGTAAAGGAAGCTCTTTGTAGATCAGCCAGGAAGTTCAGCAACAGAGTTTTGTAGCCTAAGGTTGATGTAATGAAGAGGTTTGCAGATTGCCAAACACCGATCGTGAGATCTTGGTAGAGCATCTGGCATCCTGAAATGACTAAAGATCTTTGGGGTAAATATGAATTGTTCTTGTTTACAAAACTGTATAGTACCAGGTGCCAAGTGCTCTGGTGTAACACTGTACATTGTGATATAGTTGCAACTGACTTTTCAAAATCTACCAATGAAAACTGTGATGATATTCCAAATACTGACATCAAATACCTGATATGCGTGCCCTTTGCAGGTACTCCTTCCATTTGTCTTGCAGCTAATATTTATCATTAAAACCCCATGCAACTAAAAGAATATTCATAACATATGTTTACTTGGCATTTGATATTTATAAAAAGAACTAAAGGGAGAAGGCTCAAGTTCTACATTCACGTCTAGAAAAATATATATATTCTTGTTAAAATTATATTCTCTCTGTGTGTACCGTATAATAAAGATATAAATCTCTTGAAAGTTACTAACTATATAACTATGTGTATTGACTTATAATCAGTGCAAACATAAATGTTACAAAGTCTACAGTATACAGTAACAATCCTTTTACAATGCATGCACATTAGAAATCCAAGCATAGTCCATTTAAAACTATATAGCCAAACTTAGTTGTACAAAAGTCCTATAAGGAGTGTATCACATCGTAAGTATGAATACAGTTTCCACATATATTGCTCACTCCAGAGTTCTTGAGAGTAAGACAAGTTAAAGCCCAGCAAATTATCAATGTAAGTCATTTTGAAGACTCTCTTTTTCAAGAGCTTGTGATCCTTCACCAGATTAACTTATTGAGACAAGGTTATCAGATGGAATGTTCCAGCCTTCAGAAATCAACAGTGGAATTCCTATGCTTTCTTATTCATCTCCACATTGTCATACACAATCCTGGAAACGGTTAATTTTTTTTTCTCTATAAATCTCAAACAGCTGGCTCCAAGTGGAGGGAGGGGTTTCCTTGATAATGTCAAATGGCTACACTGGGAATCATGGGATCTAAATGGAGAAAAGCCATATCTGGTAGAGACTGCAATAAGGATAGTAAATTAGGCTAGATTGTGTGTAAAAGCTGGCTGGATCCAACTGAAATAAAATAGAATTTAATTGAAGTAGCAGCTCTAATAACCCAGGTGAGCCCAATCTTGTCTGAACTCAGTAGCTAGCCAGGGTTGGTAGTTGGATGGAAAGCCACCAAGGAAGGGTGAGGCTGCTAAGCAGAGGAAGTCAATGAAAAAGCAGCTCTACTCATCTCTTGCCTTGAAAATCCCATGAGTGGGGAACTTCAGGGGTCACTGTGAGTTGGTTGCAAGTCAATGACACACTTTACTTACATAGAAAGGCATTGAGTCTGCACATAGCATGACAACTTGTCAAACTATCTTTGTATCATGTATGTTTTTCTAAGATTGTTGTGCAGCAAGAATCATATCATGTATGTTTTATCGCATTAGCTCAAGGCCATGGCAAAACAGTAGAAAAACAAACAAAGCAAGTCGATCAGCTCAGAAGTCAAGGAGCACAAAGTATGTTTTATCGCATTAGCTCAAGGCCTTAGCAAAACAGTAGAAAAACAAACAAGGCAAGTCAATCAGCTCAGAAGTCAAAGAGCACAAAGTTGGAAGGAAAAGGTGGTGAGTAATCTCCTTTTGATAGATGTGATGGAAGTTTCAGGAAACTGGTCCATGAGGTAATCAGAGGAAGGCCAGCAGATGAGGCCAGGCCAAAAAGGAGGAACCCGGGAGGCATGAAAGTTGAGGACCACAGTGTTGGAAGAAAACAGGGGAATATCCTTTTGAAGAAAACAATACGGGTTCTGGAAAACCAGCCCATGAGGCCAGGCCAAAAAAAGGAACCTCAGGAGGCCGGGAAGTCAAGGATTTCCGGTTCAGAAGGGAAAAGGGGAGGTGAGAAGAACCAGCTGGAATCTCACTGCAAGTTTGGCATCCTAGTCTGCACAGGGGCATTCTACTACATCACAAACCTCATGAAATGAACTGGTTCAGTAAACTGGAAAGTTCATGAAAGTTTGAGACCGCACAAACTGCAAACTGAGACAAATGTTCATTTTCCTGGTTTGTGCTCATCCCTTGTTGTGTGTCTTTTATAATTATCTCAAGCAGGACTTTTTTGTGGAAAAAGCCCAGCAGGTATTCATTTGCCTATTAGGCCACACCCCCAATGTCAAGACAGCCAAAACTGTGTTCCTGTGTGTTCCTGCTCAAAAAAAGCCCTGGTCTCAAGAGATCAACATCCATAACAAACATGGCACTGTTGGAAAAGTTACTTTCAGACCGAATTCACACGAGGATTGTTTTGGGTGGAGAGCCCTTTTGCTCCTGGGGCTTCTCTCTGTTTTCACTCAAGTTACTCTGGAACTGTGAGTTGGCGTGGCACTCTTCCACAGCAAGCAGGATCCTCTTCCAAGCGGTTTCTGCTTGCCGCGGGAGAACAGTGTGCCAACTCGCACCTCCAGGGCAACTTGTGTGAAAATGGAGAGAAATACTGGTATCAAAAGAGCTCTCCCCTTGGAACAAGCCCTAGTGTGAAATTACTCTTAATTTATATTCAGTAGAATGAGTATAAATATGATGAAGAAATCTAGCTCACTAAACTGCTAAGACTGTGCATATTTAATTGGGAGTAAACCCCACTGAACAATATGGGTAGAACTGAGCTGCAGCCATTTCCACATGGGTTATCTGCCCAATATTCAATCCTTTGGGGAAGTCTGCTCCCACTCACCCCTGCTTTCCCACATCTTGTAGTCTATTTGTGCAACTCTGGGCAATCTGCCTGACTTTTTCCAAGCTTCCTCAAATCTATGGTGCTCTGAAATTTTGGGAAAGAACAAAGTAAAGCCTGAATGGCTACTTTATGAAGGGGGGGAATCCACTTTTTCCATCCCATATGACACCCATTAAGCCTGACCCTGTCCCACAGTAGATATTTCCTCCCCTTGTGATCAGGGTCTTTTAACTGGGGGGACCAGAATATTTTTGTATTGAGATACCATTGTATCTATACGAGTAGCAGGTTTTCTGAATTCTAGCTCCTTCCTTTGCTGCATATATAAGGGGAGCATATCTTTCAAGGGGTGAGTCTAGAGACTTACATATTTTAAAATGTAACCTGGGAGTCCAATTCTACATCTATAGTTACAAGAATACATCACTATAATAATATTCTAGTGCTGATTTAAAAAAAAAATACAAAAGGCCTGTTGGCCCCAGAGGAGGGGAAGTGTACATTTCAGGGGGACTGGAACAGGGAAACCAAGAGGAAACCTGTCATGTGGAAGCCCCATTGTTGCTGTGCTTTATCTGCAACCACACCAGCAGCAGGGAAAACACATAATCCCATCCCCATTGGGAAGCCACCCACAGGTCCAGTTAGAAACGGTTGCAGAGCAGTAGACTAGTTTAGAACTGTCTGCCAAACATGCACAGTCTGTATAGCACTGAACTTTTTGCAGGAGGTATTTGTGAATTTCCTGCATTGTGCAGGGGGTTGGACTAGATGACTGGAGGTTCTTTCCAACTCTATGATTCTATGATTCCATAGTTCTAGATATAACTGTGCTGCCAATAAAGCCCTGTGTAAAACATTTGATAGCTTGTCCTGAAGGCAACTTTGTACAATCTGCAAGCCGTGCCATTTTGCAAGGACTTGACATTGCTTATATGTTACAAAAGTGCACCATCAGGCTCTGCTGTACAGAGGCAAGTTTTAACACGTGCCATTTTACATTTTAAACCCACCTTTCCTCCAAGGGGCTCAAGGCAGTACACATTGTTCCTCCCTCCTCTTTATAGCCTCACAGCAATCCTATGTGGTGGGTCAGAGAGGCAAACCTACCTTGCAGAGAGAGTCCCAACACTCAACTTTCATAGCTGAGTGGGCTTTGAACCTTGGTGTCCCTGGTGCAGCAGTCCAACCATTACACTATCCTGGTTTGGCCAGGAAGTGGGGTGTTTTCTTTCTCCTTCCACAGTTTTTCCCTGGGGGATAAATGAAGTGACGAAACTCGAGAAGAAATCTGCAGATTATTGGCCCCTCCCAGCCAAGCTGGCATTGCCAGTGATAGGCTGGGGGCCGTCAGTTGCCGGCCCGGAAGGAGGGAGGGCTCACCGTTCATCCCGGGCATCCAGGAGCTTGCTCTGGGCGTGGCGTCAGGGCTATATAAGCCCCGGGCCCGCCCAGAAGCACGCGGTTGTTTTTCGACTTTCTGGAGGAGAGCCGCATCGGGGAGCTCGGGCCGCCTGTGGGGATTAAGAGTGGATCCTTCCCCCCCACCACCTCTATCGCCATAGTGACAGTGCGCAAGGGGGTTTTTGGCTGGGAGAGTGCTTGACTTCCTGCCCCCTCACCACCCTCAACCCCCCACCCCCCGGTCTTAGCCTACCTGCGTGGCGCAATGGTAGGGTTAGTGGGGTGGGGGTGTTAAGTTTTCATAACCCCAGGGGTCAACAGGGGTGGGGCCTCCTTCTTAGTGGGCCTGGGGCTGTTGAGGTCTGTGTGGGGTTCTTCTGGGGTCTGTCAGTATGGCTCTGAAGAAGGGCCAGGGCACCTCTAAGGGTAAGCAACCTGCCAGGCTCGCTAGGGGTGGGGAAAACAACCCGCCCCCGCTGAGGACGTGGGTAAAGAGGCTCAGGTAAGGCAAGCTATTATGGGTCAATTAGAGGCGTTAGAGCAGCAGAGAGCTGCTGCAGGAGCTCCCATATGGGAGGGGCGCCGCATAGCAACTGGTTGTTCATCATGATTGACTTTTGAGAAGGAGGTACTGGCTGATCTTTCTGCATTACAGGGTGGAGCGCCTGGGGTTGACATGCGACACGAGCCGAACCAGGAGGATGGCCCTGACCCAGGCGAGCGGCCAGTCAACAAGCCCCTGGTTATTGGGGCTGTGGGAGATGTTGTGCAGCAGGTTCCAGCAGTGGCAGTGGTGGTTAACCCCCCTGGTGATGTTGGTAAGTGCTCGTTACAACAACAGCCCCAGGCATGGCCTTGGGGCCCATCACAATTGTTTGGCTCCTAATCTCCATTCGGTGATAGGTATGGAGCATGTAGTTAGGGCAAAAATATCCAAGGAGTGTTCGGAGGGGAGGGTCTTAGGACCCTTCAAGGCTCTGCCAGTGCCCGCTTTACAAGTATCCCCCTTGGGAGTGGTGCCTAAGAAAGTGCCAGGGGAATACCGTTTGATAAACCATTTGTCCTACCCTAAGGGCGCATCAGTGAACGATTTCATTCCTGATGTTCTATGTTCGGTACAGTACACTTCATTTGACCAAGCAGTCAAAGTAGTGCAGGGGTGTGGTGTCGGGGTTGAGATGGTGAAATGCGACATTAAGTCAGCATTTCGCCTCTTGCCAGTTCACCCAGAGGACTTTGAGTTTCTGGGCTTCAGTTTTGAAGGAAAGTTTTACATGGACAGGGCCTTACCCATGGGTTGTTTGGTGTTCTGCGCCACGTTTGAGCGTTTCAGTTCCTTTATGGAATGGGCGCAGCGGGATAGGTTGGGGCTAGGTGACACTGTGCATTACCTGGACGACTACTTTTTTGTGGGCCTGGCGGGATCAAGGCAATGTTCCAGGCTATTGCAGTCATTTCATAAGCTGGCGCGGGAGCTGGGTGTGCACACGAAAAGACTGGCACACGAAAAGACTGAAGGGCCTAGTTCGGTGCTTACGTTTTTAGGTATTGAGCTAGACACCAATCAGCAAGCTTCATGGCTGCCTGAGGATAAAATGGCTGATCTTAGAGTTCGGTTAGCCTCACTTAGGAGGCAGCGCAAGGTGTTGCTGCTTGAGCTCCAGCAGGTGGTGGGACACCTTAACTTTACATGCAAAGTTGTGGCACCAGGTAGGGCCTTTTTAAGACGACTTTGTGACACCATGAGGCACTTGTGGCTTCCTCACCATAGGGTCCAAGTGACCACAGGCATGCGGAGGGATCTTGAGGTTTGGGAGGAATTTCTCTAATCGTTTAATGGTATTTCATTTTGGCGGGAGGACTTAAAGATTGAAGCTGAGCTCCAGATATCTTCGGATGCAGCAGGAGCCGCCAGATTTGGGGTATACCTCCGGGGTCACTGGTGTGTGGAACAATGGCCCGCAGGATGGTTGGCCAGCGGGCTCTGCAGGGACCTCACCTTTTTGGAATTTTTTCCCATTTTAGTAGCCGTTTGGCTTTGTGGGGGGAGCAGCTGGCCAACCATACTGTTCATTTCTGGTGTGATAACATGGCTGTAGTACATGTCATCAACTCCTTGTCTTCCAAATCTTCACTGGTAATGAATCTGGTGCGGGAGTTCACACTGCAATGCCGTCGGTTGAACATTTTATTCCTTGCAAGGCATGTTCCAGGAGTGTGCAATGGGGTGGTGGATGCTCTATCTCACCAACAGATCAAGTGTTTTCGCCAACTCGCTCCGGAAGTGGACCCGCGGCCAGCGCGAATGCCCAAGGATCTATGGCAGCTTGGGAGGCTGAAGCCGGTAGGGCAATTCATTTAGCATTGGCACTGAGCACTCGAAGAGCTTACGAGAGGGCAGGATTACAATTTCGGGTGTTTAGGAGTGCCACTGGATTGCCGGATAGTTGGCCAGTTCCTGCAGCACACATCATGCAATTTTGCGTATATCAGAAGGAGAGGGGCTAGGGGCTTAAGTCAATTAGGGGTCAATTGGCAGCACTTTCCTTCATGAGTAAAGCGCAGGGGCTCCCCGAGAGCACGGGCGATTTTAGAGTCAGGAAGATGCTGCAGGGTTGGGCAAGGGAGTGTAGGCTGCGGGCTGATATTCGGAAACCCATATCCCCTTTAGTGCTTAAGGGGCTGTATAGGGTTTGGCCAGGGATATGTTCATCTTTGTTTGAGGCTGCGCTGTTTCATGCGGCCTCCTTGGTTGCCTTTTTGGGGGGTCTGCATATTAGCGAGTTGGTTGTACAGTCCAGGACTGACAATTCTAACTGGGCGCTATGTGCCAGGGATGTCAAAATTGTGCAGCGGCAAATTCTTTTGACGGTTGGGCAGTCCAAAACGGATCAGCATCAGAGGGGGACAATTATTACAATTGACCAGTGTGTATTACCAGATTTGTGCCTGGTTAAGGCCATGGAGCAGTATGTACAGCTCAGGAGGGAGGGTGATGGCCCCTTTTTTCGCCATAGTGAGGGGCCCCCCCTTACAAAATATCAATTTTGGGTGGTGACAGGCAAGGCATTGGTGGAGTTGGGTCTGGGGGGTGTCAAGTTTGGAACACATTCATTCCGGATTGGTGCTGCTTCCACGGCAGCAGCGATGTTCTACACCCCCTCCACCATACAGCAGATTGGCCGGTGGTGGTCAGCAGCTTTCAAATCCTACGTGCGCCCATTGGTCACTTAGGAGGGTGTGGGAGTAGTTTGATTGTTTTTTGCCCATTGGCATATTTCCGGGTGTTGACATTTTTCTGTTTTCCAGGTGCTGTGGCTCGTAGGGAGAGGCATCAGATCCTCATCTGCGGACACAGTATGTTGTTCTGGGCGGCCCATCATGCCAGGAGGTCTCCAGTGGGCACCCAGCTGGGCCTCAGTGACTGGGCAACGGAGGAGTGGCTGGGTCGCCGAGGCCTGCATTGGCTGGGGATCATGCCACTGTTGTTCAGGGGGAGGATGGCGCCTCCTTCTCATATCCTAGTCATCCCCCTGGTGGTAATGACCTGGGATTCATGAAAGGGAAGGCCCTTTCTTTGCAGGCACAGACAGATCTTTGGGCAATTAAGCGAAGATGGCTGGGCATTATCCTGGTGTGGTCGGCAATTCTGCCATGCAGGGTTTGGCGGTCCGCCCTTTCCCCCGGGGGATAGAATGCGCCAGGCGTAAGGCCAACCGGGCCTTGCAGAAGGCTATGGAGAAGGGCCTAGGGATATTCCTTCCCCATCCGGCCATACGAGTCGAGAATGCTGACTTGTATAGGCCGGATGGGGTTCATCTGTCTGAGTTGGGCAACCGGGCCTTTTTGGAGGAGCTTCGGCAGGGGTTGCGGTCGGCTCTGGGCCGTCCGGTGGGCACTAATGCCTAAGCAGAGGCTTGGCATTGGCGGTGGCAGGATGAGGTATCGGCCATAGTGTTTTCAGGGGAGCACCTATGGCTCAGCACCCGTGGGTGCGGGTGGTCTGTATGAACTGCAGATGGGCTGTACGGTTCAAATGCGGGGAGTGCAGATCACGGCAAAGCCTCACCAGGGCGGATCTTTCCATGAGGGATTGATGCTAGCCCAGGTGGAGATGGGCTTTGGGCCTGGCTGCTCAGCACCAGCCAGAATATGGGGCTTGTGCTGGGGGCAGGGTGGCTCGCTCTCCCAGGACAAGGCGGGGTCATGGGGTTGACCCCAGGACTTATCCTGTTAGGCCACACCCCTGCTCATTCTAAGTTTGCTCAAGTTTGTTTCCAATAAAGCGGCCCGGTTTTATCCAACACACTGTGTCAGCCTCTTCATTCCGACTGGGGGGGGGGGCAAATCAGCCCCTCCCAACCAAGCTGGCATCGCCAGCGATAGGCTGGGGGCTGTCAGTTGCCGGCCCGGAAGGAGGGAGGGCTCACCGTTTGTCCCAGGCATCCGGGAGCTTGCTCTGGGCGTGGCGTCGGGGCTATATAAGCCCTGGCCCCACCCAGAAACACACAGTTATTTTTTGGCTCTCTGCCCACCCGCCCCCCCCCCCCTTTGGCAGTACAGGTTGATTACCGGTCGCCTTATTAGGGGCCAGGAAAGAATTTTTTCATCTTCACAGAATTGGCCTATGTGGAGTTGTTTTTTGTCTACCTTGTACTGCTTTGTAGAGTAGGAAGTTTTTTGTTTTGTTTTGTTTTGTTTTGCAAACTCGTGACCAGTTTACTAAGAAATATATAGAAACCAGTCCAAATGTCCAAAACATGTACATTCAAGCCCCAAGTAGTGTGGTGACAAGCCGTATAAACAATTTTATTAGTAACATATGGTAGTAGAACTATTTCTACAGCTTATAAAAAAAAGCCTTAAGATGAAAGCATCATTCTACCCCACATCTTACTTTCCTCCCACCCCACCCCCCAATAATTGACCCCCGCCAGTGTTATTTTTTAGAAAACAGATATTAAAGGTACCTTTAACTATCAAGAAAAAACGAAAATTGATTAAGGAAAAAAAAAAAGAAAAAAGAAAACCCTTCAAAAGTTATATTCTTGTCTTAAAGGTCTTAATCTTCAAAAATTGTCCAGTGTCCTTTTATTTTCCACTCTTTTTCTACATATCTTCTGAATTTCTTCCACTCCCGATTAAAGAGTTCTAAATCGCAGTCTCTTAATTTTCTTGTTAGCTTATCCATTTCACTCCATGACATAACTTTTAAAGTCCAGTCCCACTTTTCTGGTATTTTTTCTTGCTTCCACAACTGCGCATACAATGTCCTAGCAGCTGAGAGCAAGTACCATATTAAAGTTCTATCTTCTTTTGGAAAATTCTCCATTTGTAATCCCAGCAAAAATGTCTCTGCTTCTTTTTTAAATTCATATCCTAGGATCTTAGATATCTCTTGTTGAATCATCTGCCAAAACATTTTAGCTCTTTCACAAGTCCACCACATATGGTAGAAAGAGCCTTCATGCTTTTTACATTTCCAGCACCTATCTGGCATCTTATTGTTCATCTTTGCTAATTTTTTTGGAGTCATGTACCATCTATACATCATCTTAAAACAGTTCTCTTTAATACTATGACATGTTGCGAGTTTCATAGAGTTTTTCCACAAATGTTCCCAAGATTCCATTTTTATTTCTTTATTTACATTAATTGCCCATTTTATCATTTGAGATTTCACTACTTCATCTTCTGTAGTCCATTGTAAAAGTAATTTGTACACTTTTGAAATTAATTTCTCATTATCTCCAAGCAGAACTCTTTCCATTTCTGTTTGCTCTTTCCTTATTCCTTCAGCTTTGATATCATTCTCCATCAAGCTTTTTATTTGTTGCATTTGAAACCAATCATATTTATAGTTCAATTCTTCTGCAGTTTTCATTTCTATTTTCCCACTTTGTATTTTTAATAGTTGGTTGTATGATAGTTGTTTTTCCTTAACTGTTTTGGCCGTTAACTTTATCACTTCAGCCGGCACTATCCACAGAGGTCTTCTCTCATCGCCATATTTCTTGTACTTTATCCACACATTTAGTAAGTTGCTCCTTATATAATGGTGAGAGAAAAGACCGTCCATCTTCTTTTTCCCATAATACAAGTAGGCATGCCAGCCGAATTTTTTCCCATGGCCTTCTAACACTAGAAGTTTTTTATTTAATAACGTTATCCATTCTTTCAACCATACTAAACAAATTGCTTCATGATACAGTTTCAGATCTGGTAATTGAAACCCACCTCTCTCTTTTGCATCTATCAGGACTTTCATTTTAATTCTGGGTTTCCTCCCGGCCCACACAAATTCCAAGATTTTTCTTCTCCATTTATCAAATTGCTTAGCATCTTTCACAATGGGGATAGTTTGAAACAAATACATAATCCTTGGTAAGATATTCATTTTTACTGCAGCTATTCTGCCCAACAATGACAAATTGAGCTTGTTCCACTTTAGCATATCTTCTTCTATTTTGTGCCAGAGCTTTTCATAGTTGTTCCTAAACAGATCAATATTTTTCATTGTTATCTCTACCCCTAGGTATTTTACCTTAGAGGTAACTTCACAACCCGTTAGTCTTTGTAGTTCTTGTTGTCTATTTTTCTGCATATTCTTACATAAAATTTTTGATTTTTCTTTGTTTATGTAAAGTCCCGCCAACTCCCCAAACTCTTGTATTCTCGTTAACAACAACGGTGTAGCTTGTAAGGGATTTTCATTTATAAACATTATATCATCCGCAAATGCTCTATATTTATAGGTATACCCTTTTATTTGTAGTCCTTCTAAATCTTTTTCATCTTGGATCTGCATCAGTAAAATTTCAAGAGTCATTATGAACAACAATGGCGAAAGCGGGCAGCCTTGTCTAGTACCTTTACTAATTTTCATTTCGTCTGTAAGATCTGCATTGATGCACAACCTTGCCCTTTGTTCAAAATATATTGCCTTTATCATTCTTATAAAACTTTCTCCAAGCTCCATTTTTTCCATCACTGCAAACATGAAGTCCCAATTTAAATTGTCAAATGCTTTTTCTGCATCCGCAAAGAATAGTGCTACTTCCTTTTCTGGATGTCTTTCATAGTATTCTACAATATTTACAACAGTTCTAATATTGTCTCTTATTTGTCTTTTAGGGAGAAAACCAGCTTGGTCCTCCTTTATAAAATTTATCAGATATTGCTTAAGTCGTTCCGCCAGAATTCTTGTAAATATTTTATAATCATTGTTCAAAAGTGAAATTGGTCTATAATTTTTCACATTTGTGACGTCTCTTTCTTCTTTAGGTATCAAAGAAATAACAGCTTCCTTCCATGTATTTGGTACCTTCCCTTTAGCTCTTATTACATTCATCAGCTTCTGTAATTTTGGTATTAATTCATCTTTAAAAATTTTAAAATATTTAGCTGTATAACCGTCTGGCCCGGGAGCTTTATCATTCTTCATCACATTAATTGCTGCTTCAATTTCTATTTTTTCGATTGGGTCATTCAAAATTTTTCTCATATTTTCAGTTAAAGGCTCAATTTTTATTTTCTGTAAGTATTCATCTATCTTTTTTCTCTTTACTTCAGCACCTTTAAACAGCTTGGCATAGTACTTAAAAAATTCTCTTTTTATTCCCTCTTGAGTAACTACATCTCTTCCATCTATTACAATTCTACTAATTGTTTTGTTTTCTCTCTTTTTTTTCAGCTGCCACGCCAAGTATTTCCCCGTCTTATTTGCTCCTTCAAACGATTTCTGCTGAAGCCTTTTCAAGTTCCATTCCACTTCTTTGTTTAGTAAATGTCTTAGTTGAGTTTGTAATATTGATATTTCCCTTAGAATCTTTTTTTCCCCTGGTCTTTTCCTCAACGCACCTTCTTTTTTCTTTATTTCATTTTGAATGTCCAATAATTGTTTTTCTTTTTCCCTTTTATCTTTGTTGTTCAATGTAATCAACAACCCTCTCATTACTGCTTTATAAGTATCCCAGACCATCTGGAAGTCAATATCTTCTTTATCATTCATTTGGAAAAATTCCTTAGTCTCTTTTCCTAGGAAAGTCACTGTTTCTTTGTTCTGTAGCAAATCTTCATTCAGTCTCCATCTTCTCAGTTTTTTGGACAATTTTGTAATCCACATTATTGGGTTATGGTCGGCACCGATTTTAGGCAAAATATCTATCTTCTTTGTTATAAGGCCTAAGTCTCTAGTTCCCCACAACATGTCAATTCTAGAAAAGGTCTTATGTCTTGCAGAAAAAAAAGTATAGTCCCGCACTTCAGGATTAAACTTTCTCCATATATCTTCCAAGTTTTCCTGTTTGACTAACTCAAAGAAAGACTTTGGCAATTTCCCTTCTTTCACACTATTTTTTTTCCCTCCGGATCTATCCAATGAGTTCTCAACTGTTCCATTAAAATCTCCCATTAAGAGTATTTGATCGTAGGTCAACTCATCTAGTTGTTGTATAATGTCTTTAAAAAAAACATCTTTTGCACCATTAGGTGCATATAGTCCCAATAACAGCTTTTTTTCCCCATTTGATGTTATTTCCACTGCTACAAATCTTCCATCTTTATCTTTAAACATCAGTTTTGGCTCCAAGTCCTGTTTAACATAAATGACTACTCCCCTTTTTTTCTGTTTGGCTAATGAAAAAAATTCCCTTCCCAATTGTTTATTCCATAAAAATTTATAATCCTTTTGTTTGATGTGTACTTCTTGCAGACAAATTATGTTACAATTTTGCTTCTTAATCCAATGAAAAGTTGCCCTTCTTTTTTGTGGTGAATTTAGTCCATTAACATTCCAAGACAGTAATTTGTAATCCATCATGGTGCAAATTCTTTATTTTCTTCAAAAAATCTCCTCAACTCTCTAGCATTTGTAATTGTTACTCTCTTCCCCTGAAGTTCAAAGCTCAAACCCTCAGGGATTAACCATCTGTACCTTGTGCCATTGTCTTTCAGTTTTTCTGTCAACTTTTTATATGTTCTCCTGTCGTTTATCACTTCTTTGGGTAGCTCCTTCATTATTCTCACTCTGCTACCTCTTATTATCAATGACTGTTCAAAGTTTTTCTTGATGATCCTTCCCACCATTTCCTTTGTCATAAATCTTACAACAACATCTCTTGGTAAGTTGTTTTTTTTGGCGTGTAACGAATTGACTCTATACATATGATCATACATATTCTTAGTCTTGTCAGGGTCTTCTTCTAAGAATTCTGCAATTATGTTTATTATATATCCTCTCAGATCATCATTCTCTTCCTCAGGTACTCCTCTCAAGCGTATCTGATTTTCCATTAATTTGCATTCGTGGATCGTCACTTTTTCTTGGACTTTCAGCAAGGTGGTATCATGTACTTTAACTTTCTCCTCCACTTCCTGTACTTTCTTGTCTATTTTCCCAATTTGGCCTTTAAGGTCATCCACTTCTTTTTTAATTACTGTAATAAGTTCTTCCTTCATTTCTTGCATCATTTTATTAACTCCTTTCATAATCCTGGCTTCCATAGCCTCCATTTGGTCCTGCATTTTTTCTAATGAGAGGGCTCTTGTTTGGGGCTGCCTGGGCTCTGACATTTAGGCAAGAAGCAGGGAAATAAAATAAAAATACCAAAAATTTCCGTCTCACAATTTACAAATTTGGCTACCAAGTTCAAAAGGTCTAAATTTTCTCTCTTATTTAGTCTTTGTTCTGTTCTTTTCTGAGCTTCCCAAGCCCAGATATATATTTTTAAAGAAATTTTTCCCCTTTAAAAAATGACGAAATTTTTAGTTTCACCAATTTGAAATTTGACAGTCAGGTTCAATAGAGCAGAGCTTGCCCTTTCCAGCAAGCCTATTTTCGCTGGTTTCTGAGCCTCCAAAGCCAAGATATTTATCAAAAAAGCCTTCAAAAATTCCAAGATGGCGGCCGCGATTTTTCCCCTTTAAAATTTTTTTTTTCCCTTTTAAAGTCCTCCCAGGAGCCCACCAGTAATGTAGTCAATAGATCTTGTCCTCTTACCCTCTTTCCTGTCGATTCTGTCAATTTTTAAAGTCCCAGTTCTTTTTAAAACAATATTTTAAATCGGACCTCCCAGCAATGGCTGCCGATGTTTCTCTATGATGTAGAGTAGGCTTTTTTCTTTACTGCTTCCTGTCTCTATCAGCTTCAACTCTCATGGAAATCTCACGATACTTGACGCACTTCCTGTCTTGCTCAGAAGGGTTGAAGAGCTTTTCCAGTAGTATTCCAATGCAACGTGGCTATTTACATTTCAGGAAACCGCAAACCGCAAGTAGACACAACTAAATTTCCTTTTCGAATTTTAGCAGTTTTTAACACTGTCTTTTGTATTAAAACAGTCCCAACTTCTCAACTTCTTTCTTCTAATTGCAAGTTTTATATTTTCCCTTTCTTCCCACCTTTAATATATCCCTTTAGTCTGTAAATAACTCCGGAGTGAAAAGAGAGCTTCTGTACCTTTTTTTCTTCACTTATCCAAGTTCCACTGGTCTTCCAAAACTTTAGTTGTTTAGAATTGTCCCAGAAGGTTAGGATCTTGACGGGCTTATGCCAAATCGATGACTCTGAAAGATCTTGCAGACGATAACTATGCAAACTTCTGAGACCCCTCAAAGCCTCAAAGGAACCCCCTTCAGGGTTCCTTTTCAGCCAAGGTAAATCTCTTCCAAAGTTTTAAGTGCATGTCTTGGTCCTTTCTCTCACTGAGAAAGGTAGGCAGTGGGCTTAGATTGCCCTCCACTACCCCAAACAAGATCTTCAGCTTGCTCCCGATGTGAGAGACAACTCAGCCCGCCATTTTCCTCCCCGGAAGTCCTCTCGTAGAGTAGGAAGTTTGGAAGGAGTTTTGTTAGTTCGGTCGCTAGGCAGGATGAGGTATTGGCCACAGTGTTTTCAGGGGAGTACCTATGGCTCAGCACCCATGCGTGCTGGTGGTCTGTATGAACTGCAGATGGGCTCAATGCGGGGAGTGCAGATCAAAGCAAAGCCTCACCAGGGCAGATCTTTCCATGAGGGATTGATGCTAGCCCAGGTGGAGGTGGGCTTTGGGCCTGGCTGCTCAGCACCAGCCAGAATACAGGGCTTGTGCTGCAGGCAGAGTGGCTCGCCCTCCCAGGACAAGGTGGGGTCTTGGGGTTGACCCCAGGCCTTATCCTGTTAGGCCATACCCCTGCTCGTTCTAAGTTTGCTCAAGTTTGTTTCCAATAAAGCGGCCCAGTTTTATCCAACACACTGTGTCAACCTCTTCATTCTGACTGGGGGGGGGGGGGCAACTGAAGCATCTAATCTCTTTGATCAGGGTTTCTTTTTTAGCAGGAATGCATAGCAACACAATTCTGGCTGACTTGGTGCCAGGGGTGTGGCCTAATATGCAAATAAGTTCCTACTGGGCTTTTTCTACAAAAAAAGCACTGTGTAAAACAATGGTGACATTCAAGGATGTGGCCTAATATACAATGAGTTCATGCTGGGCTTTTTCTACAAAAAAAAGCCTTTCTAAGATCATTAGGAGGTTCCCAACAATAAACAAGGCATAGATGATCAGCAATAGTATAAAGTAGAGAATTCACTATTCCCAAAATCCCAGGAGAAGTGATGTTGTAGGAGCTGAGCTATTTTTTTTTCAAATTTCTGTTCAATGGTGAATATCGAGGCCATTCTGTAATACAGTTGGAAATGCATTAGTATTAGAGCACTACTTACCCCTCCACCTTGAAAATGAGTCCATTGTTGACATGCATACATGACACCACCTAAATCCTATTAATTCAAAATTAATTTTTGTTTCTGATTGTGGTACTACTTTATAATGCATGTGAGGGATATTTGAAATGAGCACATTATGATGACAGAGAGGCAAGAAAAGTATGGAATATACAGGTTAGGAATGGTGCCTAGACTGGAGTCCACAATATATATGTTCCATTTTCCCAAACTGAAATGGTCACATGGATACTACTTGGCCTCCAAATAGGAACTCCATAGAGCAATCCTGCAATGATTTTATGGTTAAATACTTTGATTCCTGCAGAAACAAATTGATTATGGATTATGGCCCTCAATAAGGATGTGGAAAGAATTCAATCAAGTTTCCTATATTGGGCCTTCCCACATGCATGCCATATGCAACCATCTGCCTAGAAACCAATCAAAGACTCCTTGAAATGAGAGCATGGACTATGGCCATTAAATTTTGGTTGTGCATGCTTTTTAGAACAGATGATGGTAATCTTATTGCTCACTTGTTAATGGAGTCTCAGTTCTCTGTGTGGCTGTGCCACATAGAGGACAACATCAATTCAATCGGGATTAATATTGGAGATCTATTTCTATATACCGAAAAATCAGCTTTCTTATTGATTAGACAAAGATTGGTTGATATTGAATCACAGGTTCTCGAAAGCCTTGCTAAAGGCAGATGTTCACCCTTGAGTTTGGGTTTTTTACCTCCTAGGTATAGGGCTGAATGTCTTACCTGCCTAATGGCCCTTGGCAATGCAGAGCCTATTCGCAAGCTAGGTTCAATGTGCTACCATCTGTGATACTTCCTGGAAGAGTCCATAAAACTCCCTGTGCTAACAGACTGCACTTGTGCATGTCCAGAGATAGAACTTTTGGAACATGTGTTCCTCAACTGTACTTTTTATTCTGACCTGCGCTCAATATTCATTAACCCCTGTTTGAGCGAGCAAACAGCAAAGCCTGACAAATATAAAATTGTCTTCTTGCTGTCAACTTGGAACCAATTGGTAATTGAAACTGTTGTAAATTTTTTATATCTAGCATCTAGGAGGTGCTTAATGTATTTTCAAATTGCCATTTGGTGGATGGATTGGTTCCCTGTTATGTTTTATATCATGCCAATAAAGATTATTGTTATTACTTGGCCTCAGGGCTCACTTTGTAGCAGGAGCTCCTTTGCATATTAGGCCACACACCCTTGATGCACCCAATCCTCCAAGAGTTTACAGGGCTCTTCTTACAGGGCCTACTGTAAACTCTTGGAGGATTGGCTATATCAGGAGTGTGTGGCCTAACATGCAAAAGAGCTCCTGCTACAAAGTGAGCCCTGCTTGGCCCACTGGAGAAACTCATGTGTCACCTGTTACACTAGTGGGTACCCCAATGGGCCAAATAGAACACCTAAGGTTGTAGCTCAGTGTTAGAGCATCTGCTTGGTCTCAGGTTTAATCCCCAGATAGTAGGATATGTGAACCTGAGGCTCTGAACAGCTGACCTGGGTATCATCTGCATATTGATGTCAACCATTGATGAATAAGAGCATGGAAACAAATTGTTGAATTAAACATGACTTTTCCAGATGTATTTACCAAGGATAGGTGGATTCAATATCAGAAGTGATTGAAAGCATCCAACAGTTTTCTGGTTGCAAATGGAGATTTATTTATTTATTTTGAGTCTCTTATATCGATAGTTATAACAACATCCACTTTTTGAACTCTTAATTCAAATGTGGGGGGAAACTTGGTGCTTTCTGCTGCCCTCTTGTGTCCAATATAAAAGTAAGCTTCTTTCTGGTCTCCATTCTCTTGTAGCATTCCTGCAGAGTTTTTAAAAAATATTTATATTTATTTACAAGATTAATATCCTATCTTTCAGCCCAGTGAAGGCTACCAAAGAAGCTAATAATTAAAAACAGAGCAGTCTAAAAACACACCATAAAACAAGTTAAAAAGAAAACTAAAATGCATACATGTATAAATACAGAGAGGCTATGTCTCAGTGGCAGAGTACCAGCATGGCATGCTGAAGGTCCCAGGTTCAATTCCTGGAATCTCTAGCTTAAAAGGACCAGGTCATAGGTGATGTGGAAGACTCACTGCCAGTCTGAGTAGACAATGCTGACTTTGATGGATCAATGGTCTGTCTCAGATACAGGAATTGGGCTCACAAAAGTGATATAAATAAATAAAAGTTTACTTCTAAGATGGTTACAAGTGGAATCTTTGATGCTTTCCATTCATATTCCATTCCTAACCAACACATTTCCCTGTCATTTTGTATTTGCATTCCAACCTGTTCTTCTTACCAATTGTTGTAATGAAACTACCTTTAAAGTTGTGAGATTTTGTGCCTTGGCATGTTTAATAAGGCTGAAGAACAATTTAACACATTTTATTCTAGCAAATGTATATTTATATTCAGACACACAACTAATGTATATGTTTTGTTGATGATCTTGACTTCTGATCTTGGATCATAATAACCTATTGATTGATTGATTGATTTGATGAGTATCCTGAAGTCTTGATAGCAGATCTGTCATCCAGTAATACTAAAGATCTTTGGAGTAAAAATGAATGGTTCTTGTTTACAAAACTGTGTAAAGTATCAGATGCCAGTTGCACTGGTGCAACATTGTGGATTGTGATATCAATAATATTCTCATGTTGCAACTGACTTTTTTATCTACGAATGAAAACTGTAATGAAATTCCAAATACTGACTTCAAATACTTGATATTTGTGCCCTTTGAAGTTACGTCTTCCATCTATCTTGCAGCTAATATTTATCATTAAAATCCCATGCAACTAAAAGGATATGCATAACAGATGTTTACTTGGCATGTGACATTTATTGAAGAACAAAGAGGGAGAAGGTTCAAGTTCTATATTGATGGCTAGAAAAACTATATTCTTGTAAAGACAATATAATCTGTATATGTGTCATGTAATAAAGATATGCATTGTCATACACAATCTCAGGAATGTTTATTTTTTTCCCCTATAAATTATATACAGCTGCTTCCAACCAGCTTTTCTGTTGCTGACAAAGGAAATGGAGGGAAGGGTCCCCTTGATAATGTTGAATAGCTACACTGGGGGTCATGGGATCAGCATGGAGAAAAGCCGTGTCTGGTATGGACTGAAGTAAGGATGGTGAATTGGTTTAGTTTTTGTGCAAAAGCAACTAGAATTCGATAGACTTTAATTGAAGGAGCAACTCTAATAGCCCAGACTAGCCCAACCTTGTCTTAACTCAGTAGTTAAGCAGGGTTGGTAGCTGGATGGAAAGCCACCAAGGAAGACTGGGGCTGCTAAACAGAGGAAGTCAATGACAAAGACAATGACCTCTACTCATCTCTTGCCTTGAAAATCCCACTATAGGTGAGCTGCAAATCAATGTAAAATGTATGCATGCCTGTAATACATGAGAATTGTTATTACCCAATACTGTTTATTTTCCTTTCTTCTACAGTTGATTAAATCCATGAAGAGGGAGTAAACAGATCACTTAAAATGTTGGCTTAAAAAGCATGTTTCACACAGCCTTCCAGAAGACAACTAATTATTTCAAGAAGTCAGTTGGAATACATTAGTGAAAATTAAGCAGAAATACTTTTCCAATACAGTGTTCCCAAAACACTCCCAAGGCATAAATAAAAAGGGCTATTTGTGAGGTCATTCAGTGTGACATCTCTTTTCCCTCACACAGAGTGCCAGCCACCGTCTTTGTCTCTCAGGTTATGGGTTATATGCAGGTGAGGACATCACAAGCTACCCTTCTTTTCTCTTTTAAAATATAGAGAAAGCCATGACCATTTCACACCTCAAACCTTTTCTCTGTATCCCAGAGACATCCACAGACAAGGTAGCCCAGCCCCCTCTAATAACAAGCCCTCATTTACATAGCTATTGGGCTTGGGGTTCACACACAGTTCAAATAAACTCACTGCCACCATTCGTTCATAACCTATAGTTACTGTTATTTTTTTATTTTTAATCCACCTTTCAATAAAGGCAGGTGTTAACTGAAATAGTAAAATATAGTGTTTGCCGTCCACCTTGACTGCCCCATTCTGTGTCCAAAGGTGCTGAGTCAGCAACACAGAAGGGGTCGAAACCCCAAGAGGAGTGTTGTTAGAATGGCTCTTTTTCCACTTCCTCCTTCCTGAGGTAAGACTCCTGAAGCTCACTCTGAGATCCTTACAAAACAAAATGCAATACAGGATATTAGGATGAAGTTTTGATATTAGGATAAATTCACAGAAGAAATACAATTTGGACATCTAAAAAACTAATACCAAATAGCCAGAAAACAACAGATCCATGCTCCAGTCTCTAGTTGGAAGCAGCATTTCCTGTTCATAATGGCGGCATAGTGCACAATACCCACAAAATATTAGCAACAGGACACTGCTGCCAGGAAATTCATTTCTGAAGCTGCAGGTGGTGGTGTTAGGGAGACAGGTGACACAGCTGTGAACTGAGAAGTTTTAATTCATAGATATGAAATTGGCCACCATCTTGGATGCTATGGATATGGCCATGGATACTTGATTAACAGGTGATGCATCTCTCATGCTGCTCATGGGCAGCACTCATGTTCAGTGTTCAAAATGTTCAATGGACTGCCTGATTGCAGTAAAGATATGTGTAATTACATGTGCTGCTTTCTCACCAATGCTTCCCATCCCTTCCAGTGACCAAATCTGGTGCTGGTGCGGCAAACACAATAGCTTTCTGATGCAATATCAAGGGACAGTGGGGAGAATTATTAAAACTGGATTCAACTGAAATGGTTATATTGGGCCTTTCATTACCCTTATGTGTGTACTCAATTTGCAGTGCAATTACGCTTCCATACCTATAATAGATAACAAGCCTCTGGGTTCCTTCTTCCCTTGAGGGTAGGTTCTTATTCAGCCTTTTTTTTTTTTTGTCAGAGATAAGCATTGCCTCCAGCAATGTAACACTTGAACACAACCGGCATAAAACCTTCTCCTTCCAAGTGCAGGTGTAGATGATAAAAAGGAGTTTAGCTCAGCATTCCCATAAACTCCAACAGAAAGTTGTTTGGCAAATCAGCTGAAGTTTACATAGGACACAAAAGTGAGGAGTGTGCACTGTGATTCCCAAAACCCAAAAATGGGGAGCAGAGAAACTATTTCTCATATTCATCCTCCTACCAAAATTTACTTTGAGGTAAGTCAATTCTATTTACTATCTCAGCTTTCTCCTTCAGCCTGAAGAGAATCTAATTTCTACATATCCATGGCTCTGTATCACCATGAAGTGATGCAACAGTATCCTTTAACTTGAAGGTGGAGGGGCATTTTTGCAGAAACTGAAGCGGGAGGGCATTTTTGCAGAACCAGTGCCACTGCGGCAATGCCAGATCAACAAACCCAAGCAAGGCAGGGTTGCAAGCCCAGCATAACCAATGCATGTGCAGAATGCTGAGCAGTACCACTGCAACGTACTAATGCCCAGCAAATCCCAGTGCCTTCCCTTAAATGCCTTCTTTCTTCCTTCATTGAAAACAATGGAGGCACACTCTTTGGGCACTCTGTACATATGCTAGTTCTGGGCACTCTGTACATGCATTAGTTCTGCTTGGCACTCTGTACACATGCTGGCAGTGTTGGGCTTGCATGCTTAGATTTGTCAAGCTGGCATTGCCAGAGTGGCACTGGTTCTACTGGATACTTTGCACATGCACTGGTTCTGCAGGGCTTGGAAAAATCCTCCCCCCTTCAGTTTCTACTGCAGAAACTCTGACAGCAGTCCTTTTTGTTTGTTTGTTCTCCACCATTGGAAACAATGGAGGGACTTGCTTTGGGGGCCCATAGAACTGGACCCCCTTATCCAATCTTTCTGAAACCTCTATGCTGAAAATTTGGTACCTCTACCATAAAGACCAGCCCCCTCAGACCCTTGCATTCCCCCAGATAGATTCCCCATTTTCTATAGTGGTCTCATAAGATATAATGGAGTGAAACAAATTCAGGATTTCAGGGTATTGGAACTGAGGAGGGTGAAGTGGGGTTGGGTTCAATATATCCAAATTTGAAAAATCCCCCTGCTTTTTTAATTTTGTCACACCTCTACTCAGCTGTCATCTATCTTCCAAGATGTTTCTGACACGCAGTGCAAGGTGTGGAGGGACCTGAGTCAGTCTTTAATAGAGGGATAGTTGGATAGAATTCGGCACCACCCAGCCGGGCAGCCGAGCGGCCGCCTTAGGCTGGGGGCTGCCCATTGCCTCCCCTGCCGGATGGGAGACAATTGGTTTGCCCTGGGCTGCCTGGGGGCAGGCAGCCTTATATAGGTTGGCCCGTCCCCCTGTGGCGCAGTTCTTTCTCCAGGGTCTCGTCGGAAGGAGGGGGGTCGCTGCTGATTAAGGTGAGTGCGAAAACGCCCAGAAAGTCTGACCCAGAGGTTGACCTTTTGGGGGATAGAGATCGATACTATAGCACAGTTATCTAGAGTGCCTCTTCAGAAGATAGCGGAGTTGAGGACTAGGATTTGTACCTTTCTTCTTAAGAAGAAGGTTACTCTGTTGGAATTGCAGCAGCTAGTGGGGCACCTCAACTTTGCCTGCAAAGTGGTCGCTCCAGGAAGAGCTTTTCTTAGGAGGCTGTGTGATGCTATGGCAGGGCTACACCTGCCTCAGCACAGAACTAGGGTTACCTGCAGCATGAGGGATGATTTGAGGGTTTGGCAGGAATTTTTGGAGTCTTTTAACGGAGTCTCCTTTTGGAGGGAGGAATTGAGGCTAGAGGCCAAGCTCCAGGTCATGTCTGATGCTGCTGGTTCTTTGGGTTTTGGGGTTTATTTCCGCGGACATTGGTGCGTGGGCACGGGTAGGAGTGAACCGGGATCTCACGTTTCTCGAGTTCTTTCCCATTTTAGTTGCGGTCTGGCTGTAGCAGAAGGATATGGCCAATCACACCTTTCATTTTTGGTGTGATAATATGTCAGTGGTCCATGTCATTAATTCCCTTTCATCCAAATCTGGGCGGGGTCATGAGATTGGTGAGGGCCTTCACTCTGCGTTGTTTGCGGCTTAATATTTTGTTTTTAGCCAAACACGTTCCTGGGGTAAGTAACGGGGTGGCTGGCGTTCTATCTCATAAACAAATGGGGAGATTTGGCCCCGGAGGCAGACGGAGAGCCGGTGCCAATGCCCCAGGAACTATGGCTGATTGGAGAGCTGAAGCCTGCAGAGCAATAGGTCTAGCCATTGCGCCTAGCACTCGGAAGTCTTACGAACGGGCTGTGCGGCAGTTTGAAGATTTTAGGGCTGAGGTAGGGTATCGCAGGGTTTGGCCCCTTCCGGTGGAGGAATTGCTCCATTACTGTGTGTCACTGAGAGGTAAGGGTTTGGCAGTGTGATCCATTAGAGGGCGCTTGTCTGCTCTGGCTTTTGCCAGAAAGGCGCTGGGTTATAGGGAGGATACAGCGGACTTTCGTCTGCAAAAGATGTTGGATGGGTGGTCTAGAGAGGCCGGTCCCAGGGTTGATACGTGGAATCCTGTGTCTCCATCGATTCTGCGTGGTTTGAAGAGGGTATGGGACATGGTGTGTGCTTCACCTTTCGAAGCATGTTTGTTTCACGCTGCGTCCTTGTTGGCCTTTTTCGGGGCTCTTAGGGTGAGTGAGCTGGTGGCTCAGTCTAGAAATGACATCTCTGGTAGGGCTCTGCGGTTGGGGGATTTGCAGCTGTCTGGGGGTAAGGCAGTCATTACTGTCCATCATTCCAAGACGCATCAGTTACAGCGGGGTACTGCGCTCGAGCTTGGTAGTTGTTCAGAGCTTGAGCTGTGTCCTGTTACCATGTTGGCTGCTTATTTAGCAGTCAGGGGGCCCAAGGATGGGTTGTTGTTTCTACATTTGGATGGTAACCCATTAATGAGACACCAGTTTTGGGCTGTGACATCCTGGGCTTTGGGTGAGCTGGGGTTGTCAGGAGTGCGGTTTGGGACCCACTCCTTTAGGATCGGGGTGGCTTCTACGGCAGCTGCCATGGTTATCCTTCCACCTCCATTCAAAGGTTGGGTCAAAGGTTGAATGGGTTGCCATTCAAAGGCATTCATCGGCCTATAAGGCATATGTGCGACCTTTTTTCAGGCCGTGAGTGCATTGGGGGTTGGAAGGTTATTTTGTGTTTGTGTTTAACTGTTTGTGTTTAACTGTTTTTTCTCTTTAGATGCTGTTGTTCCTGGCCAGAGGAGCCGGAGCCGAGTTCTCATCTACAGCCATAGCCATGTGTCCTGGGCCGCTGTTCAGGCACGGAAAACTGCAGCTGGCTCTCAGCTGGGACTCAGCCAGCGTACTGTTATCGAATGGCAGGGGCGCCGGGGCCTTCAGTGGCCAGGCCTGCTGCCTTTATTGTTTAATGATAGAGCGGGTCCTCCTCCTCAGATCTTAATGGTTCACCTGGGAGGTAATGATTTAGGGTTATTGAAGGGCAAGGCCTTAGTTTGGCAAGCCATGATGATTTCCAGCACATTTGGGAGCGATGGCCGGGGACCATCATAGTGTGGTCAGCCATGCTGCCCCACCTGTTGTGGCATTGTGCTTTGGACCCTGCAGCTATAGAAAGGGCCAGGTAGAAGGCTAACAAGGAGATTAAAATGGTGCTGGAGAGGGGGCTGGGCCACTTTTTGCCCCATTCGGACATTTCGGTGAAATGTCCTGACTTCTACAGGGGGGATGGGGTCCATCTCTTGGAAAAGGGTAATATGCTTTTCCTGAGAGATTTGCAGCAAGGGTTGCGGGTGGCTTTGGGCCTCCCAGTGGGAGCTAAGCCCTAAGTAGAGACTTGGCCTTAGTAGTGGCACGTTTGGGGGGTTTAGGACACTATGCGGCTGGGGAAGGACTGTGAAGCATCTCCCTTTGGGGGAATTTGGGGTCTGGCATGATCAACCTTGGGTTTGGAGATTGCAGACTGTCCAAAAGGCTTGGCTAGAGGGTGCCTTTCCGTTGAGACGTGCGTCTGGGTTTGGGCCCTCTGGTGCGGGCCTCCCTGCTGGGCCTGCCTGGAGGGAGCTGAGTCACTCAGCTCCGGCTGGGGGGCTGGGTCTCTCACCCGTTAATGGCAGGGGAGCGGTCACGGTGACCCCTAGCCCTGGCCAGGCTGCTGGTGGGGTGCCCTTGCTGTTTATGTTGTTAGTTAATAAAGTGGCCCAATTTTATTCCAATGCATTGTGTCTGACTCTTTATTCAGACCTTGGGGGGCAATCATGAGCTCGCAGCCTACAGCATAGCTGCTAGACTGCGTTGACTCTGTTTGCCTCCCTGGGAGGGAGGAGTTAGAGCTCGTCCGTTTGGGCGCACAATGTGGGGGGTGGGGCTAGCCACTTTAAGGGCTAGCTCCACCTTTCCCCCTGGCAGTCTTTCGATGATCGGCCCTCCCGCCCGCCCTGTCTGTTATGTAGGCTTGGCTGGTTGCCTCATTTGAGGAGCTGGGTAGGAATTTTTTACGCCTCGGCTGATTGGCTGTTGCTGGGGTGTGTTTTTCGCCTACCCTACATAGCAGTGCAGTGGATTGTGGAATTGGCTTAGGTAAGGTGCCTTTAAATAGGTGATCACTTTAGTTGGCAGGTTTTTGGGATTTAAGACACTATGCGGCTAGGGGAGGACTGCGAAGCATCCCCCTTTTGGGGAATTTGGGGTCTGGCATGATCAACCTTGGGTTTGGAGACCCGTGTTTGGAGCTTGCAGACTGTCCAGGAGGCTCGGCTAGAGGGTGCCTTTCCGTCGAGACGTGGGGGGCTGGGTCTCTCACCCGTTAATGGCAGGGGAGCGGTCACGGTGACCCCTAGCTCTGGCCAGGCCGCTGGTGGGGTGCCCTTGCTGTTTATGCTGTTAGTTAATAAAGTGGCCCAATTTTATTTCAATGCATTGTGTCTGCCTCTTTATTCTGACCTTGGGGGGCAAAAATGAACCACCTGAACCTCCATGGGGAAAAAAAGATGGTTTATTTGACCAAATGAACTAGTTTGAAATGAACCATGAACCAATCTGGTTTGTGCTTGAACCATGGTTCATTTTTGGTTTACGCCCATCCCTAGTGGCTACTCCTTGAGGTGCATTGTATAGTCTCTATTTAGTGCAGTGCTATTTGTTATTAGGAATAGATTCTGTTACAATGGCAGAACTGGTCTTTAACTTCTTTCACTAGTGTACACAGTTAGGTATTCATTTAAGTCCTTATGTTTGCAATAAAGACAATTTCCTTCAGAAGTAACAATCCTCTGGGTTTCATGTGCTCCCTTGAGGACAAGTGTTTATTCTCCCTTCGCTTCTATAAGAAACTTGACTCCTGCAGAGCAATATTTGAATTTAGCCACTGCAATGTTTTCTCCCTCCTGATGGGTAAAGACACTGTTTTTTTGAAGGTTTAGAAAATAAATAGGGAGTCAGAAGCCAACAAAGTATTTAAATACTCAGTAAAGAATTACTAGAGCTGACAAGTGGGAGCTGTTCAGTAAATGAATTTAAGTAAATAAAGGACCCAGGAAGAGAAGTGTGCCTTGAGATCCCCATACTCAGGAATGGGGAGCAGATGGAATATGTCTAATATTCATCGTCCTAATAAAATTCAGTCTGAGGTAAAGCCTTTTTTTCAGCACTAGCTCAGATTTTTTCATTAGAGAACCTTGTGTCTATCTGGAAATATGTGTGATGGAAGAACACAGAGGTCTTGTTCTTTGGGCACCTTACAATCACCCTACTTATCTCGGCAAAAGTAAGGTGGTGAGATTTTTAAAAGATATTGCAAAAAGGAGAGAGATTCCACACTTTAACACTACATTTCTATTTCCATTTTGTACTTGATACGACAGCCAAGACCTTCTGAGACATTTGGCTTCAGACTTGATCACCCATGGCTCTTGGTTTTATCACAAAACATCTTGCCTAAATAACAATAAAACATGAAATAAATTAGTTAAACTGGGATTTTTTTTCCCATTGATCTGACCAATCTGAAAGAGTTAACCAAAAAAAAGTTGGGTTGGTCCCAGAGTGATCAGTTATACCCATACTGCTAAGTTTCAGAGATGGCTACGTGGTATATAGCCAAGTAGCCTGAAGAAACAAGATCTGTCTCTTTAATAGGTTGAGATGTTATTTACCAGGTAATTTTATGTGCCTGCATGCCATGCAAAGTTTCCTTTTCCTTTTTCCTTTTGTACCCTTAGAAGCTCATTGATTCACATATCTTGAAGACAATGCAAAGTTTCAGCTTCCCACTTCTGGAGAGCAGTAGTGCTTAAATCATACTGGTTTATTTACCTAGAATATATATAAATATATCCCCATAACTAATTTCCACAATCTATATAATCTATGAAACCCTCTGCCACTGGAGTTTCCAGTGGCCAATACAATTAGGATCTTGAAGTAGCAATAGGTTTTAACCAGTCTGTTTAATCAATCCATATCACATAATATGTATTTGCTTGCCTTGTTTTAATTAATGGTCATCCAGGTTCCTGGAGGTTTTTATCAAAGTAATGAGCATGATTACCTTCTTCCATTTATGTTCCATTATTCTATCAGCAGAGTTTGGTACGTTTTGCATGAAAAGGTGGTAGATAAATCTAAATTATGACTTCCAAAAGACCAAATGCTGAAATCAGGTAAAATTTTATATCTCCATGTATGTACAATTGAGTGCATTACAAGTCTAATGATGGCTTTGTGGAAAGCTCTGTGTGTGTGTGTTTTGGGGGAGAAGCAACTTTGCAGCTTCTTTGCTACATTTCATCCTCCCCATCCAACTGCATCCCACTGTGACAAGCCTGTGTTTTCAGCTCCAGGGCTGGGGTAAAAAGGGTCTGTGGACTGTAAAAAAGCTACCATCAAAAACTTTACTGTAGGTTACTTTTCAGAGGAAAAATAATCACTGGATCTATCCCATATGTGTTTGGACATGATGGACTGAATCCTACCACCATTTTCACTCAATCTCACCATTCTTGGTGAGCTGGCTTTGTGTAGTGGTTAAAAGCAGCAGATCCTAATCTGAATAACGGGATTTGATTCACCACTCCTCCTTCACATAAAGCCAGCCAAGTGACCTTGGATCAGTAACAGTTCTCTCAGCCCCATCTATCTCACAGGGTGTCTGTTGTGGGGAGAGGAAGGGAAGGAGACAAGGGAAGGAGACAAAGCTGCTCTGATATTCTTTTGGGTAGTGAAGGATGGGGCATAAAAACCAACTCTATTTCTTAATATCTTCACTGTCCAACAAGGCTTTAAGTTAGATGAGAGAGATTAGAACTATGGTCCTCAGTACAACCTTTTTGGCTCCTCCCTTTTCTACTACAAGAAAAATTGGTTACATCCACCTAGTGTGTAGATAGACCTACCATAGTATGATATTGGGTTTACACTTAAGCTTTCAGCTCCTGTATGTATTTCTCCCAGTTTGTGCACTGAGAATCAAAGTGCTGTGTTAATTGCAACCTAATGGAAAGGAAAGGTCCCCTGTGCAAGCATTAGTCATTTTTGACTCTGGGGTGGCATTGCTTTCACAACTTTTTCACGGCAGACTTTTTTACAGGGTGGTTTGCCATTGCCTTCCCCAGTCATATACACTTCCCCCCCAGCAAGCTGGGTACTCATTTTACCGACCTTGGAAGGATGGAAAGCTGAATCAACCTCGAGCCGACTACCTGAAAACCCAGCTACCGCTGGGGATCAAACTCAGGTCATGAGCAGAGTTTACGACTGCAGTACTGCAGCTTTAACACTCTGCATCACTGGGTTCTTCGCAACCTAATGAGGCAATGTAGTTAAGGATATTTTAAACTAAAATAAAAGATTGTGTGGACATGTAGCATCATATCCCCTTGGTCTAACCAAATAAAGACGTTTTGTGTGATTAGAATTCTAATATTGATGCAAGGCGTCAGGGTGAAAAACTTATTTTGAATGTGGACATATCTGTTTGCCAGCTGTCTGAACCCTCAGCCTGACTGAATACTGCTTCAGAAATACTGCTTCAGGAGCTAAACCAGTATTTAATTTTTACCTTGTTCTTCCTCCATTTCTTCAAGAAACTCAGGGCAACTTAAACAGTCTTCCTCTTATCTCTTATTTTTATCCTCACTATAAGCCTACAAGGTCAGTTAGAGTGAGCAAGAGCAACTGGACCATGATTACCCATAGAACTAAGAAGGGATTTGAACACCATTATTCTTTCCTGGTGCTAAATGCAGTTTTCAAATATTGCTCAAAAATGTATCAAGTCTCCATGTGCCACATTTACATTCTGCATGTACAAAATCCATTCTAACATATTGTATAAATACAAATTTCATTTCATAAACTTCTTTATTTCCAACAGCAAATAAATAACAGAACAAATCAAACAATCATCACAAATTTTATTCTCTTGGGATTCAGTGATCATTTGGAACTGCAGATTCTTCTATTCTTGTCTTTCCTTGCAATTTACCTGCTTACAGTTGCTGGAAATATTATCATCATAGTACTGGTTGTTGTGGATCTACACCTCCACACCCCCATGTATTTCTTCCTAGGGAATTTGTCCTGCTTGGAGATCTGCTACACATCAACTATCCTGCCCAGATTGCTTTTCAGTCTGCTGACTGGGGATAGAACTATTTCTGTTCATGGTTGCATCGTACAATATTTCTTCTTTGGTTCTTTAGCATCTACTGAATGTTACCTCTTGGCTGTGATGTCTTATGATCGATATTTAGCCATATGCAGACCACTGCAATACACTCATCTTATGAATGGCAGGATTTGCTTCTGGCTTCTTGCCATCTCTTGGATGAGTGGTCTGTTAAATATCAGTATAATAACGTCTCTTTTGTTTGAGCTAGTGTTTTGTGGCCCCAATGAAATTGAACATTTCTTTTGTGATATAGCGCCTCTGTTCAAACTCTCCTGCAGCAGCACCCACTTAGTGGAATTAGTGAATTTTGTTTTTGCCTCCATAGACACCTTACCACCATTTCTCCTCACCCTGATCTCATATGTGTGCATCATCAACAACATCCTTCAAATGAAGACCAAGGCCTCCAGGCAGAAGGCTTTCTCCACATGTTCCTCCCATCTCATTGTAGTCACACTTTTTTATGGGTCTCTGATTTGTGTCTATTTACTTCCGGAAACGAATACACTGAAGGAGCTTCATAAAACCTTCTCCCTGTTTTATACTGTCTTCACACCCATGCTCAACCCTCTTATATACAGTCTGAGGAACAGAGAGGTCAAGGCTGCCCTTTCTAGAACTGCCAGTAAAATTGTCAATGTAGCTCATTCCTTATATTTATGAAGATTGTACTACAAGGACAACGATGACTACTACTATTATTGCCGTGCTTGCTTTGGCAGCACATATACTAAAATTGGAATGATACTATTACTATTACTATTACTACTACTATTTGGCTGTACAGTTGCACCACAACATTCAATATTGCTTAAAGTTAACAATGTACTTCAGAATATCCTAAAATCACCATGCCTTTCATAAAGCAATATATATATTCTTGCATGTTTTAGACATGTATAACCCTCAAATCATAGCTCTGTGGTTATCTATCTATCTATCTATCTATCTATCTATCTATCTATCTATCTATCTATCTATCTATCTATCATCTGTCTGTCATCTATCTATCCAACCACAGAGCTATGATTTGAGGGTTATACATGTCTAAAACATGCAGGAATAGTGATTACCTAATGCTGTGAAATGACTCATACAAACATTGCATAATGATTATAAACAGCTCCAGTGGTGTGCCAATTTTTTTTAAAAAATGTTGAGCAATGGCATCAAAGTAGGAAAGAGTTTTATCTGACCACTGAAAAAGCTATGATGGGAGTCATAGGACCCACAATGAACAAAACCCAACTCCACTGAGGGTTGTAATAAAGGGAGGGGGGGTTGGCAGGATTTAGAGGAACAACTGGCTGGATCCAACCTATACTTAATGCATAATTAGTTTCCATATTTGAGAGAATAAAAGGAAACTATAGCCATACTTTTAAATGTTGCCCAAGTAAACTCACAGCAGGGGCGCAGAGACCAAAACCTCCCCCCCCCCCCGCAAGTTAATGCTCCTCCCCCCCCCCCCCCAGTGATTAGAACTGAGGTCTATTGGATCCAAGTTATGGAAATCACATTCAGTTATCATTAGATAAGGGATCCTTGGATTCCTAATCTAAGGGTTTATTCATTGCAACAGCAGACTGCAAACTTGGCATCTGAGGATGGGTTATATTCAGAATGCTAAGAAATGTGTTTCATTGTTCTGTAGCTTCTTACATAAGATTACAAATTTTTAATGTGGTGGGTTGAATCCTACAAGATTTCATAAAAGAGGGAGGAGGGTCTCTTTTTGACAACTAAAATGATTGCACTGGGGATCATGAAATCCACATGAACAGAAGATTCATTGGGCAGGGGCTAGAATGAGAAAAAATAACAAAGCAAGATGAAGTGTGGAAGGCAGGATCCAACCCATTGTAAGTAATTTTGATGTTATGATTCTGTTATACTTTTTGAATAAAATAAATAAAACAGAAACTGGAACTGAACTAAACATTATAATGGGAAATCTATTTTTTGAGGACTGAGCACATTGATCATCTCATCCATTTGCACTTTGTAGCTTGCATCAGTGGATGGCAAAGAAAGAGGCCATTTTACTTCATTCTGCATTATTGCTGCAGCTCCCTGTCCTGTTTTGCTAGTAAGGTTCTTGGATGCTGGGTCCAGACCAGCATTTTAAGCCAGCACAAAGATGGGATGTGGGTGGACCAAAAAAGCTGCTGGCCCAGCAGGAAGTCTTAGTGGACCATACGCTGAACATGAGTCAACAATGTGATGCAGTGGCTAAAAAGGCAAATGCAATATTGGGCTGTATTAACAGAAGTATAGTATCCAGATCATGTGAAGTGATGGTATCGCTTTACTCTGTTCTGGTAAGACCTCACCTGGAGTATTGTGTTCAGTTTTGGGCACCACATTTTAAGAAGGATATGGACAAGCTGGAACGGGTCCAGAGGAGGGTGACAAAGATGGTGAGGGGTCTGGAGATCAATGCCTATGAAGAAAGATTGAAGGAGTTGGGCATGTTTAGCCTGGAGAAGAGGCAGCTGAGAGGTGATATGATCACCATCTTCAAGTACTTGAAGGGCTGTCATATGGAGGATGGTGCAGAATTGTTTTTTGTGGCCCTAGAAAGTAGGACCAGAATCAATGGGTTGAAATTAAATCAAAATAGTTTCCTGCTCAACATTAGGAAGAACTTCCTGACAGCTAGAGCAGTTCCTCAGTGGAACAGGCTTCCTCAGGAGGTGATGGGCTCTCTTTCTTTGGAGGTTTTTAAACAGAGGCTGCATGGCTGACAGCAATATGGATCCCGTGATTTTTTTTTGGGGGGGGGGGTATTTGTGAATTTCCTGCGTTGTGCAGGGGGTTAGACTAGATGACCCTGGAGGTCCCTTCCAACTTTATGATTCTAAGTATGTAACACTGAGTCATAAATATTACAGAGGCTGTAAGGCTCCAGAGATAAGAAATATCAGAATAAATATTTTTGAAGTTGACACATGGTTTAGAGAGTCTCAGAGTAAAGGCTTAAGTTATTTATATGTGCATCTCTTGACAAAGTTATTGATCGAAATGGGAAATATAACGATCAAAATTCCATTGAGAACCTATTTTATGCACATTTGGAGAATTTATATCATATCACTTTTGAGCGTTGAAAAAGTCTTTACATATTCCTTGGAAGCCTGGAACTGTAATGGAACTTGGTGGTTTGGTTCATGCTATTCTGGCTATTGTATTTATTGGCAACAGTGTGTGTGTTACAGCATTTTGATTTTTTTCTCATAAGTATTACTAGAGTTCTGTGCATTTTTTATGTGTTGGTAATATTAAATACATAGTATTCATTGTACAAGGGAGATATCTGGTGTTTTCTGGTTGTTTAGTCTTTCTCCCCATCCCTATTTTTTTCATTGTAGATGAAGCCACAGCAGAAGCACAAACCATCGTCACTCATCATGGTGCCTTCAAGGCAAAATGTTTACAGTTCAGGGTGAACGTGGCTCCGGGTATATTTCAAGGACTCATGGAAGGATTGCTGAAGGGAATACCAGCAGTTATTCCCTACTCTGACAACATCTTAATTTTGGGAAACTCCACAACTGAACTGACGGAATGCCTCCAAGAGATCCTGTGGAGACTATAAAAGGCCAGCCTCAAACTGCAATGCAAGAAGTGCCATTTCAACATCTCACAAATTGAATTCCTGGGATTCCTAAATGATGCAGCCAGCATCCATCTGACAATGGCCAAGGTGAGGGCAATTCACAGTGCACCATCACCGACCTTTAAGAAGGAGCTCCAGTCATTCCTTAGCCTCCTTAATTTCTACCACTCCTTTTTGCCACAGAAAGCCTCTCTGGCTGAATCACTGCATCAGCTTCTGGAGACCAAGTGCCCTTGGAGATGGGGCCTGAAGGAAAAATGAGCATTCTTCACTGTTAAGGATCTACTTTTGTTGGACAGCATGCTCATCCACTATGACAAAAGGAAGCCACTGGTCCTAGCATGTGACCCTTCTCCCTATGGCATTTGGGCTGTCCTGAGTTACAGACTGTTGGATGGCTGGGAAGCCCCCATCACTTACTATTCAAGAACTCTGTCATCTGCAGAGTGCATTTATGCACAGATAGGCAAGAAGGCTCTGACTATCATGGTCAGTGTTAAAAAATGCCACAACTATCTATGGCCACCACTTTGACATAGTCAAAGAGAGCCAGTTTGGTGTTGTGGTTAAATGTGCAGACTCTTATCTGGAAGAATCTGGGTATGATTCCCCACTCCTCCACTTGCAGCTGCTGAAATGGCCTTGGGTCAGCCATAGCTCTAGAAGGAGTTGTCCTTGAAAGGGCAGCTTCTGTAAGAACTCTCTCATCCCCACCTACCTCATAGGGTGTTGGTTGTGGGGGAAGAAGAAAAAGGAGGCTGTAACCCACTCTGAGACTCTGATTCAGAGAGAAGAGCAGGGTATAAATCTATGGCCTTCTTCTCCTTCTTCTTCTTCACTGACCACAAGCCTCTACTAGGACTTTTCACAGCAGATCAGCAAACTCCACAGATCCTCTCTCCATGGATGATGCACTGGTCTGACTTCCTTTCTGCCTACAGCTACTCACTCTGCCACCAACTGGGCAAGGTACTGGGCTGTGTCGACTCTCTCAGCTGCCTACCACTTTCAGCACCACCATCTTCTCCTGAAATCAGCATCATGCTCCTGGAAGACCTTCCACAGCCACCTCTCCATGCCTCAGGTGTTGCTGCCTTTTCAGCCAAGGACCGTACCCTGTCATGGGTACTGAACTGGGTATGGAGAGAGTAGCTGACTGGTAGAGCTGATGAGGAGTTCCAGCCATTCCATTTTCACCAACATCATCAAAGCCCAGAACTTTTTTGCAGCAGGAACTCCTTTGCATATAAGGCAAACCCCCACCCCACCCCCACCCCGATGTAGCCAATCCTCCAGGAGCTTACAGTAGGGCCTGTAAGAAGAGCCCTGTAAACTCTTGGAGGATTGGCTACATTGGGGGGTGTAGCCTAATATCCAAAGGAGTTTCTGCTACAAAAAAACCCCCACTATCAAACACCAATGTGAAGCAGGCATTTAAATAGGAAAAGAGTTAGGCTGCCCACTAGTGTCTAGCATTCAGCAAGAAATGGGACAGGTGGAGATATGGGAAGGCACCATTATCACTCACAACTTGGTGTCACTTTCAGGAAAATCTGGATTCTGCTGAAGTGGCAGAATAGGCCTTTAACTTTCTCATTTGTGTACACAATTAAATGTTCATTTCAGTCTACTCATCTATTTTGAAACAATTTCTCTCAGAAGTAATAATCCTCTGGGTTCCATATTTGTCCCCAAGGCCAGAGATTTGTTTCCCCTTCTCTGCTATAAGAAGCTTGACTCCAGCAGAGCAGTATTCTAGCATAATCACTATGATGTCTTCTCCCTTTGGATGGGTGAAGACACTGCTCTGCATTTAAGTGCAGCTTAAGCAAATAAATATAGGGTGTTTTCGCACTCACCTTCAGCCGGCGCCGCGACCCTCTTGACGACGGAGGATCTGTGCTGATTTCCCACACGAAGCGCTGGAGCAACCAGAAGAGCCGCCAATTTCCGGCGCGAAGCCCGCTCAAACGTAAATCGCCAAGAAGCAGGAAAACGCTTGAGCGGGCTTCGCGCCGGAAATTGGCGGCTCTTCTGGTTGCTCCAGCGCTTCGTGTGGGAAATCAGCACAGATCCTCCGTCGTCAAGAGGGTCGCGGCGCCGGCTGAAGGTGAGTGCGAAAACACCCATAGAGTCAGGAGGAGTTGTGACAGTTCAATAGTCAGCATTCCAGCAATAGTCAGCATGGAGGGGGCCTAGAATTATGAAGGACACAAGAGCAAAGAGGAGTGTGCCTTGAGATCTTCAAAACCAAGAATGGAGAGCAGATGGAATACATTTGATATTCATCTTCCTGGTGAATTTTACTTGGAGTGGACCTGGAATTTATGAAGGACACAAGAGCAAAAAGAAGTGTGCCTTGAGATCCTCAAACCCACGAATGGAGAGCAGATGGAATATATCTGATATTCATCTTCCTAGTGGATTTCACTTGGAGGTAAAGCAATTTTAAGTAGTAGCTCACCTATCTTCTTCAGCCTGTGAAGAAGTTCATATAAAAGTGGTGTTTGGACTTGCAGTTTGGACACACAAGTTCTGCCAGCACCTTACTACTATCCAACTTTATTATCAGAAAGGAAACACAAAATGGGAAAAATTGGGTGGGGTTCCTTTAAACATAAATCTGAGAGATTTTTAATTTTAATTCTGCATTTCTGTTTGGGTTCTGTACATGATTCTGCAGCCAATAGTTAAACAGATGTATGATTAGCAGGCCCGTAGCTATGAGGGGGCCTGTGGGGGTACAGCTCCCTGACTGCTAGGCAAGGCCCCCTAACTCGGGCCCCTAACCAACCTCCAGTGCCTCAGCTGCATCCTTCTCTATTCTGCCGTCATACACCGTTGCTTCTGCTTGCTTAGGGGACGTGATCATGCACAGTTGCTTCTGCCTGCTTAGGGGCCAGAAGAATTCTCTGACCCCTCAGCAAGCAGAAACAACGGGGCACTTTCAGAGCCCAGGACTGAAACTTAAGCTCCCTGTTGCTTCTGCTTGCTTAGGGGCTGGAAGAAATCTCTGACCCCTCAGCAAGCAGAAACAACGGGGCACTTTTGGAGCCCAGGACTGAAAGTTAAACTGAAAGTTGCTTCTGCTTGCTTAGGGGCTGGAAGAAATCTCTGCCCCCTCAGCATGCAGAAACAACGGGGTACCCAGGACTGAAAGTTAAGCTCTGTGTTGCTTCTGCTTGTTTATGAGCTGGAAGAAATATCTGACCCCTCAGCAAGCAGAAACAACAGAGCACTTTCGGAGCCCAGGACTGAAAGTTAAGCTCCCTGTTGCTTCTGCTTGCTTAGGGGCTGGAAGAAATCTCTGACCCCTCAGCAAGCAGAAACAACGGGGCACTTTTGGAGCCCAGGACTGAAAGTTAAACTGAAAGTTGCTTCTGCTTGCTTAGGGGCTGGAAGAAATCTCTGCCCCCTCAGCATGCAGAAACAACGGGGTACCCAGGACTGAAAGTTAAGCTCTGTGTTGCTTCTGCTTGTTTATGGGCTGGAAGAAATATCTGACCCCTCAGCAAGCAGAAACAACAGAGCACTTTCGGAGCCCAGGACTGAAAGTTAAGCTCCCTGTTGCTTCTGCTTGCTTAGGGGCTGGAAGAAATCTCTGACCTCTCAGCAAGCAGAAACAACGGGGCACTTTCAGTGCCCAAAACTCCACGTTGGGCTGACGTTGGGCTAGAGGCCATTTTGGTCCTCAAGTGGGGCGGCGGGAGTAGGGGGAGGATGGCTCCATTGCAGCCAGGGCAGGGTAAGGTAGGCTGGCACACACAAGTGGAGGTCCTGGCTGCAGTCCGGGGCTAGGGATCAGTGGAGAGGTGATGTTCACCTGCAGGGGTTTTCTGGCCTGGTCTCGCTGGCCACCCGAACGAGGGTGGGAGCTGCGCTTGGCCAGCCTCAGCTTGCCTTCCGACAGGGCCCCCCAATTCTTCAAATCCTGGCTACAGGGCTGATGATTAGCATGCAAGCTTGACCAGCCAAGGGTGCCAAAACATACTTGTGACTCCAGTTCCACTATCCAGACAACAGACTGGCCTTAAATAAAGCAGAAACTGGTTCTTTGGCTATTCCCCTTAGAAGACCATTCTTAGTTTATAGGATATAGGTATGTTGACATTAAAACTGAGTCAAAGGAGAAAAGAAAGGCACCTCTCAAGTGCTGTACAAGCCTTTCTCTGTTCTGGTCTGTGATGCATCTCACCATAAGAGCTGTTTCTGGCACAGCAGTGTGAGTGTCTTAACCTGAGTCAGCCTTAAATTTAAGGTCAGCTGCATGAAGTGTGCTATGGTATCACTGCGAGTCACAGCTCTTGTTAGCAACTTTTCTCATCACACCAATAAAGCCAGTGAGTATTTTTGTTGTAATCTATGTATCAGCCCTGTAAAGTATTCCTATATTGTAATCCCTCTGTTGTGGGTGCTAATGTTTAGAGACTAGTTTATAAGTCCACATGTTATTACAGCTCTGTAGACATTGGTCCATTCTGCATTTCTCTTTACTCCTCATCTCTCCCCACATTCCTGTTGCTTTAAAAATCTGCTTCCAGATATACTCCAACACTCGCCTTCTTTTAAATCCAGAGTTCAATTTTCCTTCCACATTTCTCCTGTCACATCACTTTTTGTCCACTGCTTCCCAGACTAGTTTTTCCCAGGAGTATTTCTGTTTCCTCCTCAAATTCGGGTGATAATTAAATGTATGAACAACTTTTTCCCAGGTTGACTTCAACAAGACCCTTTGTCCTCTCAGGGGCTTTGTCCTCTCAGGAAACTTTTTTTTCCTCTCAGCTTTGTTGCTTAATCGCCAGCAGGTGTCACTTTTGGGTTCACAGACTTCCACTGATTTACATTTACATTACTTTAAACACAGAATGATGTATTATCCTACTGGTTTAAAATTCTGCCCCATCCAAAGACAATTGCATTACCATTTTCTGCATTCTAATTCTTAACAGTGGTGTGATGTGATCTTCATTTTGATTCAGTTCTCTTCCACATGTTCCCTCACTGGGTGACCTTTGCACAGTCACATCAATCTCTGATCTCTCTTAAATACAACTAACAAAAAATTGATGTTTGTAGTGGGGAACAGAAGGAGGTACAGACCAGCTTATTTCCTTCAGAGCATATGTGGTGACATAAGGTGTGTTGGGAACCCCCATTTAATTTTGAGGGAGGAATCGCAGCAGGTTGTCTGGCATTCCACCCTTCAAATCATTTAATTTCTCAAGAGCCATGATTGTGCCAGAGTACAATGTGTCATTTCTTTTCAATTTAGTTGGAAAAGAGTTCTCATACTATGCTTGATTTTGTTATGTACTGCAAATGACAACGTGCCCCCTGTGGATAAGTGCTTGGTGGAGGCAGAGAGTGTGAAAAGGGATGCAAGTCAACCCCACCCCCCATTCTCCATCCTTCCTTGCTAACTGCACACCTAGGCTTCCCAACCCCCCCGCCCTGGCGGGGGACTCCTGGGTTCGCAGCCTCATCTCCCGCTCTTTAAAAATCGGGAAGCGGGGGGGAGGGGGGAGAACATACGTGTAGGCTTCATGTTGTTGTTGAGCTCCTGAGTCGTTTGTAAAATGTGTGCCCCTTTAAGGCTGGGCAGGAAGCAGGAAACAGGAAGGGCTTTGGAGAACAGCCCCTCCCTTTTTTTCCTTTCGTTTTCACAGCAAGTAGAGTTCTCCGGAAGAAGATCTAGTAAGTATTTGTGTGTGAGAGAGAGGAGGGGGCAGGGGATTCCCTGGTTTGGAGCCCCCCCCCCCTTTAGAAAGCATGGGGGGAAGGGAAATGTCTACTGGACACTCTATTATTCCCTATGGAGAACAATTCCCATAGGGAATAATAGGAAATTGATCCATGGGTATTGGGGGCTCTGGGGGGGCTATTTTTTGAGGTAGAGGCACCAGATTTTCAATGCAGCATCTAGTGCCTCTCCCTAAAATACCCCCCAAGTTTCAAAACGATTGGACCAGGGGGTCCAATTCTATGAGCCCCAAAAGATGGTGCCCCTATCCTTAATTATTTCCTATGGAATAAAGGCATTTAAAAAGGTGTGCTGTCCCTTTAAATGTGATGGCCAGAACTCCCTTGGAGTTCAATTATGCTTGTCACATCCTTGTTCCTGGCTCCACCCCCAATGTTTCCTGGCTCCACCCCCAAAGTCTCCTGGCTCCGCCCCCAAAGTCCCCAGATTTTTCTTTAATTGGACTTGGCAACCCTATGCACACCTTACTAACCAATCAAAACTTTCAGAAAGTAGTGGGTGTGCTTTGATAAAAAAGCTGCATCAGCTATTTCCCTAGGTTCCATATCAAGCCAGAATCTTCTGTTGAATAAAATGGATAGTGGCAGTAGGAAAGCCCTGAAATACCCTGAGGGGTTTCTTGGTGCCAATGATTTGAAAATTTAGCAAACTGCAGGGGCAAAGTTTACCCCCCCCTCCCTTTATCCTTTAGTGATCTACAGATAGATCAAGGTGTGAAGCCTTGTTGATCTGAAGCAATAGAGCAGGGGTGGCCAGCGGTAGCTCTCCAGATGTTTTTGCCTACAACTCTCATCAGCCCCAGCCAGCATTGTCAGAACTGGCAGAACTTCAAGTAAGGCCCAAGACTTAGTTGCAAAGTATAGGCGTTTATTGAGAACTACAGAGCTGAAGGTACAGGATAACACTGATAACAAAAGCTAGCAGTGGATACACTTTATGTGGTTCTGTTGACAACAATAAAACGATCTTTCACACGCTCGGAGACAACAGTCTGTTTCTCAGGGTTTGTTATCAGGCAGGGAGGATGGAATCCCGCTGAGAAAGCTCAGGCCGGCCTGGCTTCAAAGGCCATCTGCAGATGTTGACCCTGGGCTATCTGTTACCCTTCAGTGATCACAGTTTGTTTGAAATGCACAGAAATATCCAGAATGCCGGCTGGTTAGTTACTGGGGCAAGGTTGCATGGGTTAGTATTGGGTTTCAATATGGAGTCGCTTAAGCTAACAGCATACAGGAAAGTTACAAGTTCTGACATACTGCCCCCCCCAAGCTTTCGCCCTGGGCTTGTGTGGGTACAGTAGGTGGAATTTCTTGAGCAGTTGCGGAGCAGATACATTGCTAGCCTTGACCCACTCATCACAGCTCGGGGGAAAGTACTTCCAGCGAATCAGATAGTACAGAACCCCCCGGTGGACCTTGGAGTCCAGGATCTCATGGACCTCATGGTGGCTCTGGCCCTTCACTCGTGTAGGAGGTGGCTCGGGAGGGCGAGGGTGCCAGGATGTAGCCCCAGGATCTTTGCGAAGAAGGCTGCAATGAAAAACAGGGTGGATCTTACTTAACAGTTTTGGCAGTTCTAGCTCCACCGTCATGTTGTTGATTACTCTCTTTATCGTGAAGGGACCTAAGTACTTGTAGGCCAACTTGCGACAAGCTTGCGGCAGGGGGAGATTCTTGGTTGACAGAAAGACCCTCTCCCCCACCTTAAACTCCCACTGGGGAGAGTGCTTCTTGTCAAACTGTTGTTTGTACTCTTCCTTGGCCCTCTCCAGGTTTTCCTGGATCACGTCCCACCCCCGCCGGACTCCCTCCCACCATTGTTGACAGGAGGTCGGTTTTGGCTCTCCCGCGGGTAGAGGAAGGTGGGGGAATGGCTTGCCTTCGTAGCCGTTTACTATCTGAAAGGGGGAGGTTTTTGTGGAACTGTGTAGGCTGTTGTTATAGCCATACTCTGCAAATGCTAGTAGTTCCACCCAGTTCGACTGTTGGAAGTTGATGTAGCACCTAAGGTACATCCTCTCCGTCTGTCCGTCCGTCTGCGGGTGGTAGGCGGAGCTGAGTCCCTGCTCTATCCCTGCGATCTTGCAAAACTCCCACCAGAAGTTGGCAACGAACTGAGGCCCGTGGTCGCTAATGACCTTATCTGGGAACGAGTGGAGGCGTACCACGTGATTGAAGAATAGGTGGGCCAGTTTTTTGGCGGTGGGGAGCTGCTTGCATGGGATGAAGTGTGCTTGTTTGGAAAAAGTGTCGACCACCACCAGTATCACTGTTTTCCCCTGCAAGGGAGGTAGTTCGACTATGAAATCCATCGACACCACCGCCCACGGCCGGGTCGCCGTCGGCAATGGGACTAGGTGACCTGGTGGCTTCCCCCCCCCCTTCGTTTAGCCATGATGCATGTCGGGCAGGAGCTCACAAACTCCGACACGTCCCTTTTTAATTGGGGCCACCAAAACTGCCTGGTAATTAAGTTCAGTGTCTTTACGTAGCCGAAGTGCCCCGCTAGACGGCCTGAGTGGCAGTGTTCTAGCACTTCCTTTCGTAGGGTTTTGGGCACGTAAATCTTCCCGTTGTGGTACCAGAGCCCCCCTTCCCCTTTTTCCACTTCTCCGGGCCGTTCCCCTCCCTCCGCCTCCGTTGCGGCCACGAAGCGTTCCTTTCCATTCAGTTCCGGGGCCCCGGTAGTTTTTCTGGACCTGGTGGTGACCCCCCCTGCTACTTGGGTGGGTGGAATTAGGGAGTCTATCACCTCTTCTCTGTGGCTGTCATGTTGGGGCATGCGTGAGAGCGCATCGGCGAGAAAATTCTTCGTGCCGGGGATGTGCTTCAGCACAAAGTCAAATTTTGCGAAAAATCCCGCCCACCTGATTTGCTTGGCCGTTAGTTTGCGTTGGCCGGTCAGCGCCTCTAAGTTTTTGTGATCCGTCCAGATTTTGAACGGGACTCGGGCCCCCTCCAGCCACGACCGCCAGGTCTTAAGGGCGAACGTGACTGCAAAAGCCTCTTTGTCCCAGACCAACCAGTTCCTCTGTTCGTTTGAGAATTTGTGTGAAATGTACACACATGGCCGGAGCCCCCCCCCCTCGTCCCTTTGCATTAATATTGCCCCCACCGCGACGTCAGAGGCGTTGCATTGCACCACGAACGGTTTTAGCTTGTTGGGGTGGGCCAGAACTGGTTCACTCGTGAACAGCCTTTTCAGCTTGTCAAAGGCGCGCTGACACTCAGGCGACCAGGCGAGGCGCGCCCCGGGCTTTTTCGCCTCCTCCCCTTTCCCTTTGGTTTTGAGGAGTTCAGTGAGGGGTAACATGACCTGGGCGAACCCCTTGATGAACCCGCGATAAAAATTTGCGAACCCGAGGAATGATTGTAGCTGCCATCGGGTTCGGGCGGTTCCCAGTCTAGCACAGCTTGTATTTTTGCGGGGTCCATCGCTAGCCCCTCCCCCGATACTCTGAACCCCAGGTAGTCTAGTTCTGTTTTATGGAATTCACATTTCAACAGTTTAGCATACAACTTGTTCTGATACAGGGTAGACAACACTTTCCTGACTAGTGGCACATGTGACTCTAGGTCCTTCGAGTAAATAATGATGTCATCCAGGTACACCACCACCCCCTTGTACAAATACTCCCGGAGGACTTCATTGATGAAGTTCATAAACACCCCCGGCGTTCCCTGCAGCCCGAACGGCATCACCAAGTACTCGAACTGTCCCATTGGCGTGTTAAACGCCGTTTTCCACTCGTCCCCCTCTTTTATTCGGACACGGAAGTACGCATCACGCAGATCGAGCTTCGTGAACACCCTGCCCTCTGCCACTGTGCTCAACAAGTCTTTTATCAGCGGGATCGGGTAGGCATTAGACATTGAGATCCCGTTTATCCCGCGAAAATCTGTGCAAAGTCTCAAACTTCCATCCTTCTTCTTGCGAAATAACACGGGGGCTGCGTGGGGGGCTGTGGCGGGCCGGATGAAGCCCCGCTTTAAATTTTTGTCTATGAACTTTTTTAGTTCTGCCTTCTCCGCCCAGCCCATCGAGTATAGTTTAGCTTTTGGCAGTTCTTGCTCCGGTATTAGCTCAATGGCGCAATCGGTGGGGCAGTGGGGGGGAAGCTCATCTGCTTCTTGCTCACTAAAAGCCCCTTTTAAGTCCCGGTACTCCTTGGGGATCGATCTCACTTCTTCTATGGTCAAGCACAGCCGCTCATTTTGCGGTGGGGCTTTGGGCCCCCACTCCTCCCGCCAGTGGTGGTGCTCACACCGCCAGTCCGGGCAGCGTACGACCTGGGCTTCCCATTGTATGTCTGGTTGGTGTCTCGCTAGCCAACCCGCCCCCACTACCAGGTCAAACGAGGATGAGGGTGCGACTACAAACGCTTCTATCCCCCAATGGTCTTCGGTCCCCATCGGCACCGCTTGGGTCTCCTTGGTGCAGGGCTCCCCTTTCATCACTGACCCATCCATTTGTTCGAATTGGATGGGGCGGGGCAGGGGGGATTTGGTTAACCCAAGGGCTTCCATCAAGCGGGGGGACATGATGTCCCTAGTGCACCCCGAGTCAATTAGGGTGCGGGTGTGCATGAAGCGTTTTAAGTGGGGGTTTAATAGGGTCACTGCCATAAACAAAAGTTCCCCGGTAATTCTCACCGTCATGGGTGCCGGCGTTTCGTGGACCTGCTTTGCGGCACCTATTAAAGCAGGTCGCTGTCATTTCCCGTCGACTCGGGTTCCCACGACTCCTCGCTCGATTCCCCGATGGTTATAGTCTCCTCGTCAATCGCCATGGATTTGGCGACGGCGCCCCGACTGGGCTCCATGGTGCGGCTCCCTCTTTCACACGCTCGGAGACAACAGTCTGTTTCTCAGGGTTTGTTATCAGGCAGGGAGGATGGAATCCCGCTGAGAAAGCTCAGGCCGGCCTGGCTTCAAAGGCCATCTGCAGATGTTGACCCTGGGCTATCTGTTACCCTTCAGTGATCACAGTTTGTTTGAAATGCACAGAAATATCCAGAATGCCGGCTGGTTAGTTACTGGGGCAAGGTTGCATGGGTTAGTATTGGGTTTCAATATGGAGTCGCTTAAGCTAACAGCATACAGGAAAGTTACAAGTTCTAACAAGCATGGCCAATGGCTTGGGCTGATGGGAGTTGTAGGCAAAAGACATCTGGAGAGCTACCATTGGCCACCCCTGCAATAGAGCAAAGTTGTAGAAGCAGCATTAAAACCAACAGTTTTATTAAGAATGTAATCTTCGGTGTGCATTCTGGGGACGTACTAAAACAAATGACAAGATTGCCTATAGGAAACAATGGGAGAGACTGGATTGGATATAATGGGAGACAAGACTGCCTATTGTTCTGTTGTGGTGGGGTGGGGTGGGAAGACTGTACTTTATTCACAACATACTGGGTTGCATAAGTTGCACTGGAAAACAAAGGCTGATTTGTAAGGAAGAAACTTTGCAGGTTTAAATGTCAGGCGTTCCACCATTCAAATCACTTAACTTTTCAAGGGGCATAATTTTATCTGAGTGCAGAGTATCATTTCTATTCATCCAGAGTCAACTTGATTTTGGATGTTGGAAGGTGGACAGGTGAGACAGCTAAAAAGGTGAGGACATCATGAAAATACTCTTTGCAGCTACACCTCGCCCCTTTCTTGTACCTCACTGGATCCCCAGAAACCGACAAAGACAGCAGTTTTCTCTTCCTGCTTTCCCCATGCACCTGTGGTGCATGTAGGAATCCTTGATGTGACTGGGGAGGGGAGAGGGAGGATGTTGTCTTGATCAAATGCAGCTATTCCTCTCACAGTTTTCAATGGTACTAAACACCCCACATCATAACATTTACCTATCTGTGTCCCAAATACTGCTCGGCCTGCCTGGAGGGTGAAGGTTTGTCTTTCAGTGATGTCTTTTTGTGAAAAAATCTGTTTCTCAAAACTCAGCTTAATATACACAACAGGATATTCAGTGGGGAAATTACACAACATGCTGCATACATTTTATGTTGGCAGAAAATGATCTTCAAGGCCAGAGCCTCACTAAGTTTTATACATATGCTTTTAAATATACACTATAAGTAATTCCCATTGTGAAGAAAAACATACCAGACTCTAGAAGGAGGCTCTGGGTGAGTGCCTGCCATCCTTGCAGTCTTTCCACCCACCCGAAGGCATTCACTCCCCTTCCCCCACCGCCCACCTCAAGGGGAGCTGATCTCTGCCATCTAGAGAGCAGTTGTAAATCAGAGTGATCTCCAGTGGTTCCCACCTGTCTGGGTTCCCACCCCTCCACCGCTTTGATCTTAACATTTCCTCATGCTGCATTATAACTGAACTGACTGAAGTTCTCTGAGCATTTGCCTATTTTTGTTCAAGTTTTAGACATAATACCCTCCTCAAAAGGTTGATCCAAAAAATCAACTTTTGACATGTCTCAGTAAAACCAATAATTGCTATTCTGAAGTGAAGGCTGAAAATACCCTGAGGGGAGTTTTATTTGTGATGAAGATTAGCAAGTGGAGGAGAACTGCGTTAACAATTTGAATTTGTTTGGCGCAGTTAATGGTTGGGGCAATTGCACTCAGCTTGTAAAAAAAGTTTGGAGGTTTTCCTAATTTGACTTATCTATAAGCATAAATAAACTCAATACTTACTGTAATGCTTACTTCTTACTTACAACAAAAGTAATTATTGCAAAATAGTTAATGCATGCTGTAAACATAAAATACCCATATTTTATGTGTTGTCGGGAACACATTTCAAGTAATATCACTGTAGGAATAGAACAAAGCAGTAGACAAGTGCACCTTTAAGACTAAGATTTATTCAGAATGTAAGCTTTCATATGCTCTAAGACTTCATCAGACAAAATTGGAATGGCAAGCCATCTTTAAATATAGAGAAAGTGGGCAGTGAGTTGGTATACAGAGTCATGGGAATGTTTTTAGCAGATTAAAAAAATCACAAATTGGGGTCTGTGTTTGTGTTGTTAACTGGGCTGTAACAACAGTGGAGGGTAATAAAAAGTAGATTGATGAAGCTGTGGTACCGGTGTTCATGCTCAGATGCGATGTTGTACAGCTTGCAATAAACCCAAATGCCAACTTTGCTGCCACATAGACCCAGACAACACAGTCACTGGACCCAACAGCATTAATTTGCCAGTTTGGTGTAGTGGTTAAGTGTGCGGACTCTTATCTCGGAGAACCGGGTTTGATTCCCACTCCTCCACTTGCACCTGCTAGCATGGCCTTGGGTCAGCCATAGCTCTGGCAGAGATTGTCCTTGAAAGGGCAGCTGCTGTGAGAGCCCTCTCCAGCCCCACCCACCTCACAGGGTCTCTGTTGTGGGGGAGGAAGGTAAAGGAGATTGTGAGCCGCTCTGAGACTCTTCGGAGTGGAGGGCGGGATATAAATCCAATATCTTCTTCTTCTTCTTAATTACACTATCTCAGGCTCATTCACTTGTTCATCTTCCAACATTATATATGCCATTAAATGCCAACAATGCCCTACAGTGCTCTGCATAGAGCAAACAGGACAAACCCTATGCCAAAGGATAAATATGCTAAATTACATATGCTAAAATATGGAGCCAAATCTCTCTGATTCCAGACAAGGCCAATGGTAACAGTCCTCCCAACCGAAATGAGCAGTGACTCAAGAAGGCTTCTTCTTTGTCACAAATTTGTTAGTTGTTAACAAACTGTTGTCCTGGACTCTTGCTCCTTTTTACTGTCACAGACAGACTAACGTGGCTACGATCTTGATGTATCTCATTTGGTATAATTATGGTGTTTTCATGGGTCCTTCAGTAACTATAGTGAAAAAACTTTGCTGTCACTCTAAGGGATCTGTCCAAAGGAGGTCTACTTATAAATAGGTGCTCAAAGGAGCTTACAGCCAGGAAAGTGTACTTAGGAAGGATTGCAGCCTAACCTTATTAATCTTTCCCAAGCAGCTGTAGCTGCAAGGCTCACATTGCCATAGTCAGACATGTTATCTATTAAACTGTTTCCCCAGAAATAATTCAAGGTTATGATGCGGGCCTGGTGCACCCAGAGGCAAAGCCTCAAATGGTCAATCCTGAGAACAGAAGGAGAAAAGGATCAGAATTTGTAAACAGTACATAACTGTGATATGGACTGTACAGTACTGCAAATGTTTCAGTCTTAATCTGTTTATACTTTGTTTCCAAATCTTTATATTATTATAGTTGTATTTTGTTATTGGGTACCTGACATGGACTGTTTTGTGCTGGTTATGAACGGTAATAAAATTACTGTAATGTAATAAAGGGTCAGAGCCAAATTTATATGGCAATGTTGCCAGCTCTGAAGGGCTAGCTAGCAAATGGGGGCCTCCTGAGACAGAACCCCCAGAGACATATATCTCCAAGGAGGCTTCACCCAGCCCACCGAGGGTCTCACCAAGACAGACCACAGAAGCAGCAAGACAGGAGAGAAAGGAAATGGACCACAAACCCCAGGCTCTGTCACTTTAAAGCTTTCTGCTCTGCAAGAAGGGTGTGGTGAGGAATGACTCAATGGGATAATCAGTCAGAGGCTGAATTCAGATGGCCAGTTTGGATCGACACAATGGTATGATCAAAATGGTATGTCCATATGTGCACATTTGGTCCCCACTTCCCTCCCACTCTCACCTCATCCTCAGACACATGTATGCCACCTGGTGGTTAGTAACTGGCAGCAAATCACCCAAGTGCATCTGGGGCACCTTTCACAGCCCTCTGAACAGCTGTGGATTGCCAGGGAAGCACCTCCCATGCACTCCAGCCTGTGACAGCTCCTCCTAGGCCCGTGCAGCCTTTCCCTCTTTTGGCAGCAGAGCACATGCTGTCTAACCACCCCGGAGCACCTCAAATTTATTTATTTATGTTATTTTATTGGATTTGTATCCCGCCCTCCCCGCTGAAGCAGGCTCAGGGCGGCTCACAACAGTAAAAACATTTACTAATCAAAATCTTACAATAAAACAATTAAAACATTTTTAAAATAGTTTGGTGCTAATGATAATAATACATTCCAGTAATCAAACTATGCTGCCTTTTTCCTGAGCTGGGAGGCTGCCACCCCAAGCTGCCTGTCTGTACCCTGCCACAGAGAGGTATAAGGTAGGGTTGCCAAGTCCAATTCAAGAAATATCTGGGGACTTTGGGGGTGGAGCCAGGAGACTTTGGGGGTGGAGCCAGGAGACATTGGGGCGGAGCCAGGAACAAGAGTGTGACAAGCATAATTGAACTCCAAGAGAGTTCTGGCCATCACATTTAAAGGGACAGCACACCTTTTTAAATGTCTTCCTTCCATAGGAAATAATGAAGGATAAGGGCACCTTCTTTTGGGGCTCATAGAATTGGACCCCCTGGTCCAATCGTTTTGAAATTTGGGGGATACTTTGGGGAGAGGCACTAGATACTATATTGAAAATTTGGTGCCTCTACCTCAAAAAACAGCTCCCCCAGAGCCCCCGAAACCTCCAGATCAATTCCCCATTATACCCTATGAGAAGACGTTTCCCTCTCCACCCCCCTCCACCCCGCCCCCCCCCCTTTCTGGGAAATCTGATGCAGGAGACAGAACTCACTCACCTCCAGAGGTGCAAAGGCACATGGTCCTTTGGGGGCGTGGCTGGGCTCCCCTCCCTTCACCGGCCAGCTGACTGGGGGCGGGAAGCAGCCTGAGAAAATGGAAGAGCTCTGGCTGCTGCGATCGGGGCTGGGTGGGAAGGGCTGCCGTTCTCCCCCTTCCCCCCCCCGCTTTCCCTTTTATGGCCAGCGGGAGGAGGAGGCTCCAAATCGGGGGTCTCCAGGCCTAGCGGGGGATTTGGGACCCTCAGTTTTGCCCATGTAGTGATTGCATTAAATTGGCTACTTTCTGTATTCTGTCCATATTACCCAACTCCCTGTCTCTAACCACCCTGTTGAGCAATCAGCACTTGAGGCCAAGCGTAGCATTTCTTTTTTTCTGGATAGCCTACTCTTAAGAAGACACAAAACTTCCTCAGAGGCAGCTTCACCCATGCTGCCAAAGGTCTCATAAAGACCATGGAAGCAGCAAGAATGGAGAGAAAGGCTTCCAAAAGCAAAGCAATCCTTCTTGTTTTTCTTTCTGAACTTGCAGATCTTTCTTCTCAATTGAGATTGTGACAGCTAAAGTTCAAGAGCTCTTTGTCTCTTCCCCTTAAGCTCGTGTCCACAGTCCTGAGGCTTTAGAAGCAGAGCTGAGACTCAGAAAGCTATTACTCAGTTTGCTTCTACCTGGATAGTTTGCAGAATCTCCCCAGTATATAAAAAAGGTTTAAAAAAAATTCTACAGCAATACTTACTTAGTGGAACTTATAATTTTCATCTTGGCCTCCATGAACATGGTACCCTCCACCGGCATCGTCAATATTGTTACAACATTATCATCAGTATCTTCCAAGTGAAGTCCACAGCTCTGAGGCAGAAAGAATAGATCACTTGTTCATCCCATTTCATTATAGTGACATCTTTCTATGGGTCTCTGTTTTGTGTCTAATTAGGCCTCAAAATCAATACACTGAAGGATTCTCATAAAACTTTTTCTTTATTTTATGCTGTTCACATATTGGGAATCATGAAATCCACATGACCGCAAGATACATGGGGCAATAACTAGAATGAGTAAAAAAAAAAAAATAAGGCAAGATGTAGTGGGGTAAGTGGCAGGATCCAACCCATTGTAGGTAATTTTTGATGTTATGGTTAGGCTTTTTGAATAAAACAACTAAAACAGAAACTGGAACTGAACTAGACACTATGATGGGAAATCATATTGATCATGTCATCTGTCTGCATTTTGTAGTTTGCATTCGTGGATGGCAGGGAAAGAGGCCATTTTCCTTCATTTTTCATTATTGCTACAGCTCCCTGTCCTGTGGTGCATTTTGCTGGTAAGGGTCTTAGAGAGGAGCTTCCAGTCTAACGACTGGTTGCTTGAGGAAGGAAAAGGTGAATTCTTCCATGAACTCTTCCTGTGGAGCCCCAATGCTCCTGTATTGCTAACTCAAGACCTTTGTACAATCAAAGTAGATGATTTATGTTTTATTTTTCCACTTGATTTAATGTCTGACTTTCTTGCATAGTGGACTACTATTTAAAAAAAATCCTAGGAATACCAGGAAAACTATTTTCAAACATTCCGTAAACATTAAAAACTATAGTATCTTCTTTATTAAAAATGCCTTGTAAAAAGTTTTGTTTTACACAGTCTACAGAATGCTTTCCTGATTTTCACCAGAGAATGTTTGAGAATGGGCAACTGAGCCTACCTGTTTTTAGAGTGGCACTTTCAAAAGGCTTTGCTCAAATGAGTAAAGCTGTTGAGGAGAAGAAGATTGGGAAAGGCAATGAGCATATTGAGGGTCTCCAGTTCCAGAACCATTGAAGACATTTCATGAATCAGAATGCCTACCATGAACTGGTGGGGAGAGAAGCAGGTGATAACACCCATTGGTCAACCAAGCAGTCAATTTGAAGCAAATTATTATTCCAATAACAGAACATTATGATGCCAGAAGTAGCTACCAGAAATCCGAAATAAAACTAGCTCATCCATAACTGTTAATTTAGTATTCCTTTCTACAATAAGCAATGCTTGTTGAACAGGTTTCCTTAGAGCTCAGAATTAATTACTCTTGCTTAGGGTTTACTGCTTACAAAACCTGCCAAAATTTCCTACAAATTCTTCTTAAAGCTTTGTGAATTTCTTTTTTAAATGAGAGGATTGACCAAGAGTGTCAGGACGCTGCAGAAGATGCAGAAGACTTTGTTTAACAGTGTCAAATTTAAAATGTCTGGTAACATGTAAACCAGGGGTGGAATTCTAGCAGGAGTTCCTTTGCATAATAGGCCACACCCCACTGATGTAGCCAATCCTCCAAGAGCTTACAAAAAAGAGAGCCTTTTAAGCTCTTGGAGGATTGGCTACATCAGGGGGTGTGGCCTAATATGCAAAGGAGCTCCTGCTAGAATTCCACCCCTAATGTAAACTATTATTATGGTTGCATAGAAAAGTCTGAAAAGGCCTTTTGCCTCCCCATTGTGGACAATATCTTCAAGATGGTGGCAACGATACACATATAGAAGACCATTGTTAGAAGGAATGGAAGTGGCTGTGAACAGAAGGTCAGCCACATTCCACTCGGTAGTGTCACTGCAGGAAAGTTTTGCTATTGGACTAAAGTCATAGCAGAAAAATAATTTGGACATTTGAAAAACCAGTACAAAGTAGTCAGAAAACAACAGATCCATGCTCCAGTCTCTAGTTGAATACAGAATGTGCTGTTCCTGATGGCAGCACAGTGCAAAAGTCTTCAGATCACAAAATATTAGCCACAGGATACTGATGGCAGGAAATTTGTTTCTGAAGTTGCCATGGTGGGGAGAGTTCATTACACCCATGAACTGAAAGCATTTTATCTATATGTATGAAATTGTCCACCATGTTGGACACAATTGTTATGGCTGGGGTATGTCTTTCATGCAGAAATCTGGAAGCCAAATGGTCAACAGACTACTCATTTGCACCCAAAGTGCTTGAACAGTGTCAGTGTAGTGATAGTTGTATTGTTTTACATTATTAAAAGAGACATGAGGAGCATTTCAGTATTTCTGCCACTGGGTCATACTAATAGCATGCCATTCTACATGAAACAACAGATATCCCACTATGAGCTTATTTATTTTCCATACTGCAGAAAGGTAAAGAAGCTAAAGATAGGGTGGGATCAGAAATGCATACATTTTTAGAAAAGCAAGCATTTTCCTAGTGCTCTGAGATATCTTATGTAACTGTGACAATTATTTAATACATTTTGGGGAGTAATCCATACATTAACCAATATTTGAAAGCATTGCCTTCAAAAGCATTTCACTTATCATTTCACAGAAAATAATATTTTGTAACAGGGACCTTTGTTTGAAAGATTTCCAGAAATCTCTATGCAGTCAGTCACTGAAATCTCTTAATTGTTCTGCAGGGGGTGAAATAAGAGAGGGATGCTTTCCCTTTCCATATTTCATTTTCCACCTAGGTCTTTGCATATTTAGAACTGAGGTTGGGAAGTTAAAACTACTTTCTTTTTCTGATGTTTGAAAAACATTTACAACACAACCATCCTCCTACTAGTTGGGGGAAGAGGATCCCCCAGTTTGGAGGCCCTCCTCTCACTTCAGGTTGTCAGAAAGTGGGAAGGGGGGAAAGATGTCTGCTGGGCACTCCATTATACCCTGTCGAGACCAATCCTCATAGGGCATAATGAATAATTAATCCATGGGCATTTGGGGCTCTGGGTGGGGGAAGAGGCACCACATTTTTAGCATAACGTCTGGTGCCTTTTTGAGGAAGAGGCACCACATTTTTAGCATAACATCTGGTGCCTCTCCTCAAAACACCCCAAGCTTCAAAAAGATTGGACCAGGGAGTCCAATTTTATGAGCCCCAAAAGAATGTTGCCCTATCCTTCATTATTTCCAAATGGAGAGAAGTCAATGTGTGGTCCCTTTAAATGTGATTGCTAGAACTTGCTTTGGAGGTCAGTCATGCTTGTCACATCCTTGCTCCTGGCTCCACCCCCGAAGTCTCTAGATATTTCTTGCGTTGGACCTGGCAATCCTATCCTAAACCAAAACCTAAATCAATTCCTCAACAAGGGGGCCACTATGTGAGCTAAAGTATCATCAAAGGACATTGAGAAGTAGGCATTTAGTTAGGAAAGGAGTTAGGCTGCCAACTACTGTCCAGCACTCAGCGGGAGGTGGGGCAGGTAAAGCCTTGGGATGTCTCTTCCAGGAAAACCTGGATTCCGCTGAGGTAGCAGAATAGGCCCTTAACTTCTTTCACTTGTGTATACAATTAAATGTTCATTTCAACCTGCACATCCATTTTGAAACAATTTCTCTCAGAAGTAATAAGCCTCTGGGCTCCATATCTGTCCCCAAGGACAGGGGTTTGTCTTCCCTCCACCGCTGTGAGAAACTTGACTCCCATAATGAAGACACCAGTCTGTATTTAAGTACAGCTAAAGCAAATAAATATAGAGTCAGGAGAAGTTGTGACAGTTCAGTAATCAGCATTCTAACAAGATGGAAAAGGCCTGGAACTTATGAAGAACCCAGGAGCAAAGAGGAGTATGCCTAGACATCTTCAAACCCAAGAATGGAGAGTGGATGGATATATCAGATTTTCATCTTCACTTGGAGGTAAAGCAATTTTAAGTAGTAGCTCAACTACCGTCTTTGCCCTTGGAGAAACTCATGTCACTATATCTCAGGATATGTGCCATCACATAAAGTGGCTAAGACGAGAATGGCACCCTTTGACCTTGCAGTCTGGACACACAAGTTCTGCCAGTACCTTATTACTGTCCAACTTCATTATCACAAAGGGAAAACAAAATGGGAAGAATTTGATGGGTTTTTTTAAATGTAAATCCAAGAGATTTTTAATTTTAATTCTGCATTTCTCTTTTGGTTCTGTACATGATACTGCAGCCAATAGTTATCCACGAGTCTGATTATCCATTGGATCTGTCTTTGTGCCTAAATATACTTCTGACCCTAGTTTCACTATCCAGACAACTTGGTGTCCTTAAATAAAGCAGAAGCTGGTTCTGTGGCATCTCCCCTTAGAAGACCATTCTCAGTTTATAAGATAAAGGTCTGTTGACATTCAAGCTTAGTCTTGAACTTTTTATTACGGTCATAGACCAATATAAAAACTATAACACATCGGGCGTTTTCGCACTGACCTTCTAGTGGCGCGACCACCCTCTTCACACCGGAGGATCTGCCCGGATTTCGCACAAGAAGCGCCGGCGCACCCAAAAGAGCCGGCGACTTCCGTCGCGAAACCTGCTCAAACGGAAACCGCCAAGAAGCAGGAAAACGTTTGAGCGGGTTTCGCGACGGAAGTCGCCGGCTCTTTTGGGTGCGCCGGCGCTTCTTGTGCGAAATCCGGGCAGATCCTCCGGTGTAAAGAGGGTGGTCGCGCCACTAGAAGGTCAGTGCGAAAACTCCCATCATGTAAAAACCCTCCTAAACTACATAAACTACAATAAAATACATAAAACTTTTCCACACCTATACAGGTCAGGGATAACTAAAATATAATTTAACCAATTTTAAAATCCAGAATCAGTTCAAATTAATATAAAATCCTTTAAATCAGAATATATAAAATCGTTTATAACCTAAAATTCAAACAGATCATACAAAACCTACAATTTCTTGTTTCTTAGTATGGAACTTCACAAAGTAATGGCAGAATTTAGCTATCTGTCTAGAGATAGATGGACTTGCATCCACCAAAAGTTTCTCCAAACACGCCCTGTCCGCATCTGTTATTGGTTTAACTACAGTCGAGGAAACAAACCTGTCCCTATATGCTTGGTGGAATGGGCATCGAAAAAACATGAGTCATCGACTCCACCTCTCCCGTAGTCCAAGAACAGCGTTGATCTTCATACGGAACTTTTCTATATTTCCCTTCTAACACTTTTGAGGGCATGGCTGCACATCGAGCCAATGTAAAGGCTCTTCTGTGAGCTGATACCTCCAAATAAGAAAAGTACTTGGCGATCCTCATAACATATTTGGTCTCAGTAGACGCCAAAAAAGAAGGGGCCTGTTCTAGATCCCTTTGTCTCTCTATATCACAGATTCTTTGTTTGATAATACTTTTTGCTTTGGCATTACTCTGTGTCAAGAGGTTTTCAAGTGAGAATCCTATACTTTCCAAATTGCTTTCAACCAATTGCAGCCATCTTGGCCTATAGAGGTCTTGAATTATTAGAGGAAAGAGGCCTTTTTTGATTATAGATTCTTAGCCATTGGTATGCTGAAGATAACATAATTCTGGCCTCAATTCTCATTTGCCCAGTTTCTAGTCACAAAAGGGCATTTGGCACACCTGGCGGGAGCTGCAAGATGTTACAGAGAAATTTAGATTGCACTTTTTCAAGAGCCTGTAATTTTTTAGCCGAAATGCCCAGGTTAATACCATACAGCAGTTGTGTTAAAACTTTATATTGGAACAGTTTCAGTGCTGCCGGAACATAAAAGCCCCCCTTAGGACGAAAAAATCTCAGGATAGCATACATTGTTTTCTCAGCTTTCTCCACCCTCATATTACAATGTTCAGTATAGGCGTCTGTATCCTGAATTACAATTCCCAAATAAGTAAATTTTGTTACTTGTTCTATTTTCTCCCCTTTCATAGTCCAATACCTCTTCTTGGCTTTTTTACCAAATGCCATCACTTTTGTTTTTTCAAAATTTATTACCAAACGTTCCTTTTCACAATACTTAACAAAGCTGTCTAATGCCCTCCGCAACCCAATAGGTGTTCTAGATAACAGTACCACGTCATCTGCATATAGCAGTACTGAAAGGTGGCGAAGAGCCAGCTTTGGGGGGTGTAATTTAATATCAGTCATATGTTCCACCATATCACTGATGTAATAATTAAATAAGATGGGGGCCAAAAGACAACCCTGTCTTACGCCCTTCTTGATTTTTATTGGTTCTGTGAGTAATCCTTGCATATTGCATCTCACCCTAAGAAATGATTCTTCATGGAGGCCACGAATAAGAAATAGGAGCCTTTTATCAATATTGGAAGCCGCTAGTTTTTGCCACAATCGTTGCCTTGAGATGGAATCAAATGCTGCCTTTAAATCAATAAAAGCCGCATATAGAGCGGTTGTACCTTTGCCAGAGTACTTCTCAATTAGCTGTTGCAATATTAGGCAGTGCTCAGTTGTCGACCTTTCTTTCCTAAATCCAGCCTGTTCCAAGGGGATAATTTCTTCTTGTTCCATCCATATTTCTAGTTTTTCTAAAAGATGTCTTGTATAAATCTTACTTATAATATTTAAAAGACTTATGGGCCTATAATTGGCGGGATTATTTCGATTGCCCTTCTTAAAAATAGGGACAACTATAGCTGTTCCCCACTGCTTTGGAATTCGACCTGTTTGATCAACATAAGTAAAAAAAAGATGCCAGAAACTGTGCCCACCAATTTACATTCTCTTTAAGCACTTCAGCTGGTATGCCGTCTATACCTGGGGCTTTCCTATTTTCCAGTTGCATTATATGGGCTTTTATTTCTTGCATACTAACTGGTGGCCACTGAGGAAGGTTCTCTGTGTTACCTGAAAAAGGTGGTTGAACATTGTCATCATATAAATTCTGAAAGAAAGCAGTCCATGTTTCCACCGGGATATACATGTCCAGGGGAAAGGTTGTCTTAAATCCCCCAATCTTTATTAGTTTCCAAAAAAGTGCAGTTTTTTAGTTTAACAGGCTGTATAAGTTCCTCCCATAGTTTCCTAGTATATTCTTTCTTCTTCCTATGAATAATGTCTTTATAGGGTTTTTTATGGCTCACTAAGGCATTTTGTGTCTCTACCCTTTTTTCTATGCTACTTCTCATCGCAAGGTAATACAAACGATTTAGTTCTTTTTTTGCTTGAACACATTCAGAATCAAACCAAGGTTTGGTTTTCCTATATAATCTATTCCCTATTGGTACAGTCATAATAGAGTAAATCTCCTGAATTATATCTTGGTAAACTATTAGCGGGTCTTGGTTTTTCTCTAAAGCTGTAAACACTGACACATGCTTCAGCAAATTTTCTGGAGTTAAGATTTCTTTCACTTTTTTATCCAGTTCCCCACCCCACCGTACTCTTCTCCCCCTAATTCCTATCCTTGTTGTATAACGTGCCTCTTTTTGGTTAGTATTTAATGGAAGCGCTATCTGCAGACATAGAGGTACGGTAGATGGTCACCCTCCAAGTATGGGAATACTTGGAAATTTTTAATCAGAGGTAATAGAGAATTGCATATCAGCATATAATCAATAGTGCTCATTCTATTCCCGGACATAAAAGTGTATTTGCCTGGATAATCGCTATAGAATGCCCCATTTAAAATATGGAGCTCTCTTCTACCTGCTAATTTAGCTAAACATAGGCCAGCAAAGTTTGCCTTACAATCTTTAGAATCTTGTGTGAAGGGGAGTCCATTCTGGCCTTGCTCCTGCTCATCTAGTAGGGAATTATGTTTGTTTAGCAAAAAGGCATCATTCATTCCCATACGGGCATTAAAATCCCCTGCCACTAAAATTTGAGCTTCTGGATGTTCCAGGGCAAGATTTATTATAAATTGGTCTAGTAATGCCCAATTTTCTTCTATAGATGACTGTTTTGTTAGAGGTGGGATGTATACATTTATGATAATCAGGCTTCCCCTGTCCCATCTCACCAATAGAGCCATAGCTAAATGGGACAGCGAGGGTTTCAATACGCATTGAACCTTAAGGGCATTAGAAATAAAGATACCCAGGCCTCCCCTTAACCTCCCTGGGCCCTTTCCTGGAACTGTCGGTAAATTATAGGAGGAATAACCATCCAACCAAAGAGTTTCTGCCATCCACGTTTCCTGCAATATAATAATATCAAAATCTCTCTGAAAAAAAGGAACCTCTATGTACAAATGGATACATCTTAGCCATCCCGCCACATTCCATGACAAAATTTCAATAGGTTTGTTAGTGATCCCCATATCTTGCATTGAGGACAGTCATGAGTGTTTTCCTCCATCAGGTGCATGGGTGACATCCCTTATTTCACATATTTCAGGATCGTCAGCTGCAACAATCAGGTTATGCTTTCCTTTGTTAATTATATCCAGACAACTTGGTGTCCTTAAATAAAGTAGAAGCTGGTTCTCTGGCATCTCCCCTTAGAAGACCATTCTCAGTTTATAAGATAAAGGTTTGTTGACATTCAAGCTTAGTCAAAGGAGAAAAGAGACACCTCCCGAGTGCTGCTCTGGTTTGTGATGCATTTCGCCATAAGAGCTGTTTCTGGCACAGCAGTGTGAGTATGTTAACCAGAGTCCGCCTAAAATTTAAGGTCAGCTGCATGAAGTGTGCTATGGTATCACTGTGAGTCACAACTTTAACAACTTTTCTTTTCACATCAATAAATCCAATGAATATTTTTGTTGTAATCTGTGCATCAGCCCTGTAAAGTATTCCTGTATTATAATCCCTCCATTGTGGACACTAAAGTTTAGAAACTAGTTTATAAGGCCATCTATAGATTTCATTGCAGAGACAAGATTTGCAAGGGGTGGAACATGTTATTGCACCACTGTATTTTTTGCAACATTCATAGTTAGCACTTGCAGCATTTGAAAACCCTTAGATACATCATTTCATTGTGGTCTTTCATTAACCCCACACAGTAAACCAGTGTAATATTTCCTCTATTGCAGTTCTAAAGCTACAAGCAAATTTCTCACCTAAAGCAACCCACTAGCTTTCATCTGGGAACTCCCAAATCGTAACACTTTCCCTTATAGCCAGTTCCTGTACCGCAGGTGAAGGGATTAAACCTGGTCTATTAAGTACTTGTTGTTGTTCAGTCGCACAATCGAGTCCGACCCTTTGCGACCCCATGGACAAAGTCACGCCAGGCCCTCCTGTCTTACACCATCCTCCAAAGTCTGCTCAAATTTGTGTTAGTTCTTACAGCAAATACAGAATGCAACAAATCTGTTCTTCAACACAAACTTCATTCTTCGAGGATTCAGTGATCACCCAGAGCTCCAGACTCTTCTCTTTGTAGCATTCTTCACAATCTATGTGCTTATTGTGGCTGGCAATCTCATCATTGTTGTGCTGGTTGTCAGTGATGAGCATCCCCACACCCCCATGTATTTCTTCCTAGGCAACCTGTCATGCCTGGAGATCTGCTACACATCCACCATCTCGCCCAGATTGCTCTTCAGTCTGTTGACAGGGGATAGAACCATTTCAGTTCATGGCTGCATTATACAATATCACTTCTTTGGTGTCTTAGCATCAACAGAATGTTATCTCTTGGCTGTGATGTCATACAATCGATACTTAGCCATACTTAAACCATTGAGATATACATCTCTCATGAATAGCAGAGTCTGCATCTGGCTTATTACCTTCTGTTGAATGAGTGGGGTATTAAGTATCAGTATAATAACATAATTGTTGCTGAAGCTGTTGTTTTGTGGTCCAAATGAAATTGAACATTTCTTTTGTCACCTAGCTCCCATGTTAAAGCTTTCCTGCAGCAACACTCATTTCGTGGAACTTCTAATTTTCATTTTTGCCTTCATAGACACTGTTCCACCATTTCTCCTTACCCTGATCTCATACATGAATATTGTCACCAACATCCTCCAAATGAAGACCAAGGCTTCAAGGAAGAAGGCTTTATCCACTTGTTCCTCTCATCTCATTGTAGTTACACTTTCGGGGGGCGGGTCTCTAATTTGTGTCTATTTACTCCCTGGAATGAAAACAATGAATGAGCTTCATAAAACTTTCTCCCTGTTTTACACTGTCCTTTCTCCTATGCTAAATCCTCTTATATACAGTCTGAGAAACAGAGAGGTGAAGGCATCCCTTTAGAGAACTGCCACTAAAATTGTCCATGTCTCTTTTACCTTATCTTAATTATGGCTGTTTGATATTGTTAAGGAGCTGTAGTTCTCTGCACATTTCAGTACTTTATCATACACATGTTATGATAACCTAACCTGGATGGCCCAGACTACACCTATCTTTTCAGATCTCAGAAGCTAAAGAGGGTTGGCCCTGATTCGTACTTGGATGGGAGACCACCATTTAAGTCGAGTCACTGTGCAGAGGCAGGCAACGGCAAACCAATTCTGCACTTCTTTTGCCTGGAAAACTCTATAGGGTTGTTATAAGTCAATTGAGACCTGATGGCACTTTCCAGAACCACCGATATGATAACATTGCTCATGAAATAATATGTTCCTCTAATAAACCTTTTTTTTTTTCATATACTGCATAAGATAGAACTATCTAAAGGAGAAGTGGAATTTGAAATACAATATACCAGATATGTCATTGTGTAATGTTGTGAAAAACCTTGCACAATTATTGTGTAATTATTCTTCACATTGAGAAAATAAAGAGCAAATAGATCAATACTTTAAAACATTAACTTAAAAAGCATTTCACTCATTCTGTTGGTGATAAGATTTCATAAGGTTCTTTTATTTTAAATATTTTTTGTAAAATGTCTATTTTTTCCATAGGAAAAAATGGGGGGGGGGATGCTTTTCCCTTCAATATTGCCATTTCCCCCCTAGGTTTCTGCATTTCTAAACTTGACATGAGAATGCACTACTGCTTTTCTGAATGTAGTCACAGCCTCCTAAATTCAAAGGAGGCCTCTCTATTAATTTTTGACTGAAGAGAGCACTATACACACTGAAGCATAAATGTAAGAGCTCCTGTGAGGTAATTCCTACAGTTATCATCCTCACCAGGCTCTCAAAGTCTTCAGGGGCACCTGCATATAGAGAACGAACCATATGTCCACTGATACCATTGTGGCTTCCTTGTGGGGATGCCTTCAGTTATAGGCACAAAATTAGGGACAGAGTTTCTCATAGTTTTCTACTCCATATTAAAACTCAAGGCCAGGAAATTTGTAAATGCATCCCACCTTTCCTCATAATATTTTGTTTAAAGGTCCAGCATTTGATATCTGTCACTACATTTTATTCAGTCCAGTGTTCGAAAATCTAAGAAAGAGATTTGTATGTTAACAGTATGTTTTGTTACATCCCACGACAAAATATGAAGCCAAATCTCTCTGATTCTGGACAAGACCTATGGTAACAGTCTTCCCAACTAGAAATGAGTCATAAAGGCTCATACCCTGTCACAAATTTTGTTAGTTGTTAAGGTGTTCCTGAACTCCTATGCTTTTTTACTGCTACAGACATACTAATATGGCTACCCATCTTGTTCTATCTCATTTGACATAATTATGGTAGAGAGACCTGCAAAAATTTCTTACAAATTCTTCTTAAATCTTCAGGAATTTCTTTGTTTCTGGACAAGACCTATGGTAACAGTCTTCCCAACTAGAAATGAGTCATAAAGGCTCATACCCTGCCACAAATTTTGTTAGTTGTTAAGGTGTTCCTGAACTCCTATACTTTTTTACTGCTGCAGACATACTAATATGGCTACCCATCTTGATCTATCTCATTTGACATAATTATGGTAGAGAGACCTGCAAAAATTTCCTACAAATTCTTCTTAAATCTTCAGGAATTTCTTTGTTTTCCATGCTGTAAATGAGAGGGCTGAAAATGGTGTCAGAACTGTACAGAAGATGAAGAAAGCTTTATTTAACTGTGTCAAGTTGAAAATGTCTGGTAATATGTAAACTATGATTATGGTTGCATAGAAATTGCAAACCAGAACAAGTCTGAGAAGTGCTTTTGTCTCCCACTGGTAGACAGTATCTTCAAGATGGTGGCAATGGTACAAGGTCATTATTAGAAGGTCATTATTAAGGAGGAATGGGGGTGGCTGTGAGCAGAAAGTCAGCCACATTCCATTGGGTGGAGTCACTGCAGAAAAGTTTTGCTATTGGGATAAAGTCATAGAAGAAATATAATTTGAACATCTGAAAAACTGATACGAAGTAGTCAGAAAACAACAGATCCATGCTCCAGTCTCTAGTTGAATGCGGAATGTGCTGATCCCGATGTCAGCAGAGTACCGAGGTCTTCAGATCACAAAATATTAGCCATAGGACACTGATTCCAGGAAATTTGTTTTTGTTGCCATGGTGGGAGGAGAGAAAGATGATACAGCCATGAACTGAAAGTGTTTTATCTATATGCAAGAAATTGTCCACCATGTTGGATACAAATGTTATGGCCGGTAACACATCTTTTATGATGCTCAATGTGCAACAATCAGGAAGCCAAATGTCTGACAGACTGCTCATCTGCACACAACGATCCTGAACATGTCTGACAGCAGAAAAGATATGTGCAGTGACATGTGCCATTTTCTCACAAATGCTTCCCTTACCTTCCAGTAACCAAATCTGATGCTGCACCTGCATATGCAATAATTTTCTTATGCAAGCGTATGATAAAAAAAGAAAATGCTTTTATTTGCCTCAGAGTCTGCTAAAATGGCCAGTTGGGACCATTCAGTACTGGCCCTTGTATACCCAATCTGCAGTCCAATCAAGCTTCCCTCTGGGAGAACAATCCTGAGAGTCTCGTTCCCCTATGAACAGGTTTTTATTCAACCTTTTTTGTCAGAGAGAAGTAATGACTTTTTCGACAGAGAGCAGCACTGACTACCAGCACAAAAACCTCCCTATTCCAAGTAACCAAAGACACTATTTTGTGTTGAAGTACCAATGTAGAAGATTAAAAAAGGGTTAGCTCAGCCTCCAACAGAAAGTTCTTTGGCAAATTGGCTGATGCATACAAAGGACGCAAAAGAGAAGAGGAGTGTGCACTGTGATCCCAAAACTGAAAAATGGGGAGCAGAGAGACTCTTTCTAAAATTCAGCCACCTACTGAAATTCACTTTGAGGTAGATCAATTCTATTTACTATCTCAACTTTTTCCTTTAGCCTGCAGAGAATCTCATTTCTGCATATCCAAGGCTTTGAATCAACACACAATGAATTGCATGTGAGGTGATACAACGACACCCTTCATTTTTCAAGCTGGGCACCTACTACCCAGCAGTTACTCTTCAGTTAGAGTAACCACAATTGCATAAGTAGCCCTATGGGTTTGGTCCTCTTTTTGAGTTTAGTGCCGTAACAGCAAGTCACCACTCAGGTCTGTCATCCATCTTCCCACTGGAAATGTTTCTGGCACATGTTGACATGGGAAATTTCAACTGCCAATAATATGCAGCTGTAGATCAGCTATAGAAACACAAGTATTTCCTTGACTGGCTTCTGCTAGTGATCAGTCAGTTCTTTGGATGTTTCAAGTAGGTCTTGATCAACAACATGATCTGCTGTTCTGTTGCCAGAGTTGAGCAGAGATTGCATGATGAAAAGACGTTACATAGTAAGTAACTAATTTTCACCATATTATTATGATGTTCTGACAATATGTGAATTCCCAGCTTTCATTTCAAAAAGAGGTAAATAATTACAGACGTATGCCTTTTTTCCTGATATCACTGAAATGAGGTCTTAATTATTTTAAAATTAAAGCTGGTAGTTCAGAGAGCCAGTCACACATATTGTTATAATGATATCAACAACAACAACAAGCCTTTATTGGCATAAAACAGGTTTAGCAGTACAAATAACAATATAAGTAATATAAAATCCTGGATAATAGAGTACGCAAGGGAGCTAATGTACATAAAATGAGTAAAATATATGTAATTTCAAGTTTAACAAAATTAAATGAATAAAACAAATAAGATATGGTCATTCCAGAGCCAGTCTCTGTTGGATTTCCATGGCCTGTTGAAGAAATTCGGCAACCGTTAAAGTTAACTCAGAGCAGGTGTCATTTAAAAGTCTGTAGACTTTGCCTGAATCAGCACAGCTCAACATATCTGCTAAAATATCTTTCAAATATGTACGACGAATATCATCATAAAGGGGACAATTCAATAATACATGGGAGATAGTTTCGATACATTTGGGATTACAAAGACAATGTCTGGCACAGTAATCAATCCTGTTAAATCTGCCAAATAAAATAGCAGATGGTAATGCATTGCATCTCATTAATGAGAAAGCACGCCGTTGTTGTGGTGCTTGCAGAAAGGAGAAATATGATGCTAATATTCCTACAGAAAGAGGAAGTTCAAAATTCAGCGGGGAGCAAGTTTTGTTGGCCAGGCTATATAATGTTTGCATTTCGATATCCAAGATTCTAAGCTTAAATTTCAAGAATGCATCTTTTAGGGATAGCATAAAAAGTGAATCTATATCAATGCCCATAGACTTAATTTTCCTCTCAATAAATACTAACCAATTTGACATATTGGATTCTGAGAGCAGTTGATATAGAAGGCTCTCCGAATCTGAGTAGAAATGTAGCCATAACCAATATTTAAATAACAATAGCCATGCTTGTGTTTCCACAAGATTCATCCCTGTTTCTAAACATAGAACTGCATATGGTACGCACTTCGGGAATCCCAGGATTTTCCATAGAAATTTTGATTGGACACCTTCAATGTTGTTGTCCAAGGCTGTGATCCAAACTGGGACCCCATATAAGAGCTATGGTATCACTTTAGCCTTAAAGATTTTTAGCGCAGCTGGGACAAACTGATTGCCTCTACTATAAAAGAAGCACTGAATATCTGCAACGTTAACATTGACTGACTTAATTATACAGTTACGGTGATTAGTCCAAAGTGAGTTATATTGGAAATGAATTCCTAAATATTTATAGTATTTTACTTGTTCCATCTCTTTGCCACCTATTGACCATTTAATTGGTTTCCAAGATTTGGAAAATACAACAATTTTAGATTTGTCATAGTTCAATAGGAGCTTATTGTAGTTAAGGAAAGTGATACAACAGGCAAGCAAGCGTTTTAATCCAATTCTGGAACAAGATAGTAAAACTGTATTGTTTGCATATAAAAGTAAGGGAACATGTCTGGCACCGAGTTTAGGACTATGATGATAGATATCTGACAAAAAGGGAGCAAGGTCATGAAGAAAGAGGTTAAACAGAAAAGGGGCCAACATACAGCCTTGTTTAACCCCTTTGTTTAACAAGATTTTTGACGTAAGATTGCCTGATGAAGAGCATTTGACCTGACAAAAGTTAGAAGTATATAATTTTTAACAAGCATGAGAAGTCTTTTATCAATACTTGTTTGTTCAAGTTTAGCCCAAAGCAGGTCCCTGTCAATTGAATCAAATGCTCCCTTTAAGTCTAAAAAGGCTACATACAATTTCATCTTTTTCCTAATAGCGTATTTGGAAATTAGATGAGACAAGGTATTACAATGATCAAGAGTAGTTTTGCCTTTACAAAATCCCAGTTGTTCAGGACCAAGAATTTTTTCTCGTGTCATCCATTGTTCAAGTTTACTCAAGAGATGTTTAGAATATAGTTTGCCAATGGTAGTTAGGAGACTAATCAGCCTGTAATTATTTGGGATGGTGGGATCTCCTTTTTTATAAATTGGGACCACTATTGAGTTGAGACAGGCTTTAGGAATTATGCCTGTTCTGTCAATATTTGTAAAGAGGGATGTGAGAGGAGTAGCCCACCAATCTGAATCTCACTTTAGGTTTTCAGAAGGAATAGCATCAGGTCCTGCTGCTTTACCTAATTTCAATTGCGAAATTAGTTCTTTAACTTCATCAGGAGGCACAGAGGGCCACTCCGGAAGATCTACCTGAGATAGTTTGAAAGGTCCAGAAGTGTATAAAGTACTTTGGGAGACAACTGATTTTGAAGGTCAAAGTACTCTGATGGTAAGGAAAAAGCCCCAGAGTCACGGTAGCATCTATAGGTATTGCGCAACAGAGTTTTAATGGTTCTACATTCTTTATCAAACCAGGGCTGCAGAAATTTCATGTTTCTTTCCTTTTTTACATTTTTAGGTCTAGCATTTAATGAACTAAGAATGTCAGATATTAGGGAATCATAGGCTGTTATTAGCACTGAAGGATTAGTTGCATTAGTCAAAACACTTCTAAGATTCGAAAAGGAATGAGAGTTTAAAAGTAACTATGCTTCTCATATTGTCTGATTATTCCAGCAGATTTTTGGTAAGAACATAGAATCCACCAAGTGTAGAGAGGGATTAAGGGAAAGGTCAGGGGAAAACTCTGCATGGACGATCAAAATAAGTGGAAGGTGATCACTGGTAATGAGATCACCTATGCAGAAATATTTAAATAAGATTCTAGTGAGGGAGGGACAGTAATGTAATCAATTGTGCTGCAACCCTTCTTAGAAATGAATGTAAAATCCCCAGAATGAGAAAACCTTTCCAGGCCATTTAGCCAGACCCTATTGTGTTGGATACAGAATTTGGCAAAGCAAATGCCTGCCAAGTTTGAAAAGCTATCTTTAGCTTGCCTCCTATAGGGGAAAAAAGGTAGTAAAGTAATATCTAAATTGAGGTTAAGGGCCTTAAAAAAGATTTTTTTCATCATTGCCAACTCTTGCATTAAAATCCCCTGCAGCTGAATGAGCTCTGAGAGAACTGTTCATGAGAGAACAGTTCTGAGAGAACTGTGAGTGACCCACGGTCACCCAGCTGCCTGCATGTGGAGGAGGAGTAAGGAATCAAATCCAGTTCTCCAGATTAGAGCCTGTGCTCTTAATCATTACACCATACTGGCTCTCCACATGATAAGGAGCCCCCTTGCATTATTGTTTTAGATCAGTTACATAATTCTGCATGTTTTGCTACCCAGTTCCTGGCTTCTGTTCACTGCTATCATCTCCATCACTAAAACATTGTTAAAAACATTTTTTTTTTTGTTTTTGTTAAAAAATGTTTGTCTGCCATTTATTTTTTGGAATAGTTATTCTAGCATTTCATTTTTAAAAAGGTAAAGATAGTCCCCTGTGCAAGCACCAGTTGTTTCCAGCTCTCGGGTGACGTTGCTTTCACAACGCTTTCACGGCAGACTTTTTACAGGGTGGTTTGCCATTTCCTTCCCCAGGCATCTACACTTTCCCCCCAGCAAGCTGGGGACTCATTTACTGACCATGGAAGGCTGAGTCAACCTCAAGCTGGCTACCTGAACCCAGCTTCTGCTGGGATCGAGCTCAAGTTGTGAGCAGAGCTTTGGACCGCAGTACTGCAGCTTTACCACTCTGCGCCATGGGGCTCTTCAGCACTCCATTTACTCATCCCATATACATTTAACCTAATGCTTTCATGTTCTTTCTTGGTCTCAAACTGAATCCCAGTTCTTAAAATATCTATCTCACTTTTATCTCATCCCTTCTCCAAAGGCCTTAGGGTGGCTTGTATGGTTCTCGTGTACTCCATTTTTTTTTATTTTTGCAATAGTCCTATGATGATGTAGTTTATTCTGGCTCAAGGTCATTCAGTGAGCTACCCAGGCAGGAATTTGAACCTGGGTCTGCTTCAACCAGGACTTTTTTTGTAGAAAAAGCCCAGCAGGAACCCATTTTCATATTAGGCCACATCCCAGATGTCACCATTCTTTCACTGGGCTTCTTGTAGAAAAAGCCCAATAGGAACTCATTTGCATATTAGGCCACACCTTCTGATGCCAAGCCATTCAGAACTGTGTTCCTGTGCATTCCTGCTAAAAAAAAAAAAAAAACCTGGCTACAACCACTGCCCCATGCTGGATCAATCTATGTATTCCCAGCTCAAGCGTGCCAATTTCCAGAGGTTTTTCTAATCTACCATGCGTACCATGTAGAAAATATTTTTTTTTTAATCAGAGCTTTATTTCATAAAATCTTTTACTTCCTACAGCAGATACAGAACAGAACAAATCTAACTGCCAACACAGTCTTTGTTCTTCTGGGATTTAACGACCACCCAGAGCTTCAGACTCTTCTCTTCCTGGCTTTCCTCAACATCTACATGCTAACTGTGGTTGGCAATTTCATCATTGTTGTGCTGGTTGTCAATGATGTACATCTCCACACCCCCATGTATTTCTTCCTAGGCAACCTCTCATGCTTGGAGATCTGCTACACATCCACCATCCTGCCCAGGCTGCTCTTCAGTCTGCTGACAGGGAATAGAACCATTTCAGTTCATGGTTGCATTATACAATATCACTTCTTTGTTTTTTTGGCTGTTGCAGAGTGTTATCTCTTGGCTGTGATGTCATATGATCGGTTTTTAGCCATATGTAACCCACTGAGGTACATATATCTCATGAATAGCCGAGTATGCATCTGGCTTATTATCATCTCTTGGATGAGTGGGCTGCTAAATGTCAGCATAGTGGCATCACTGTTGTGGAAATTCATGTTCTGTGGTACCAATGAAATTGAACATTTCTTTTGTGACCTAGCCCCTGTGTTAAAGCTTTCCTGCAGCAATACTCAGTTAGCAGAACTTGTAATTTTCATTTGTTCCTCCATCAACACTGTTATCCCCTTCCTACTTACCCTGATCTCATACATAAATATTATCATCACCATTCTCCAAATGAAGACCAAGGCTTCGAGGCAGAAAGCCTTCTCCACTTGTTCTTCCCATCTGACTTCAGTAATCCTTTTCTATGGGTCTCTGATTTGTGTCTATGTACTTCCAGAAACTAGCATGTTAAAGGGGCTTCATAAAACCTTCTCCCTCTTTTATACTGTCTTCACTCCAATGCTCAACCCACTTATCTATAGTCTAAGAAACAGAGAGGTCAAGGTATCTTTTTTTAGAATTGCCACTAAAATTGTCAATGTAGTTCACACCTTACCTTAACGATAGCTGTATTGTTTTACATTATTAAAAGATACATGAGGAGCTACAACTAAATCCTCGTACGACATTTCAGCATTGCTGCCACCGGATCATGCTAATAGCATGGCATTCTACAAGAAGCAACAGATTTTCCACTACAAGCTTATTTATTTTCCATGCTACAGAAGAGTAAACAATCTCAAGATAGGATGAGATCAGAAATGCATACATTTTTACAAAAACAAGAATTTATTTAGTACTCTGGAATATGTTATGTAACTATGACAATTATTTAAACATTTTGGGGAGTATTATGTAAATAAACCAATATTTTAAAGCATTGCCTTCAAAGGCATTTCACAGGGGGTTTTGCTTGATCGAGTTCCAGAAATCTCTAAACAGTCAGTCACTGAAATATCTTAATTTTTTCTATAGGGGATGCTTTTCCTTTTCATATTTCATTTTCCACCTAGGTCTTTGCATTTATAAAACTGAGGCTGGGAAGTTACAACTGGTTTCTTTTTCTGATGTTTGAAAAACATTTACAACACAACCATCCTCCTACCAGTTGGGGCAGGAGGGGGAGAGAGAGATGTCTGTTGGACACTCCATTATACCCTATGGAGACTGATCAGAGAATAGGTCTTTAACTTGTCTTGCTTGTGTACACAATTAAATGTTCATTTCAGCCTACACATCTATTTTAAAACAATTTATCTCAGAAATAATAATCCTCTGGGTTCCAGATCTGTCCCTAATGCCAGGGGTTTGTTTTCCCTCCACTGCTGTAAGAAGCTTGACTCCAGCAGAGCAGTATTTTAGCATAATCATCACTATGATGCCTTCTCCCTTCAGATGGGTGAAGACACTGGTCTGTATTTAGGTTCAACTAAAGCAAATAAATATAGAGTCAGGAGGAGTCAAGACAGTTCAGCAGTCAGCATTCTAACAAGATGCAGTAGGTTGGAACTTATGAAGCACCCAGGAGGCAAGAGGAGTGTGCCTTGAGATCCTCCAACCCGAGAATGGAGAGCAGATGGAATTCATCTGATATTCATCTTCCTAGTGGATTTCACTTGGAGGTAAAGCAATTTTAAGTTCTACCTTCTTTGCCTGTGGAGTAGCTTATGTCAATATAGGTGTTTTTACATTCAGTTTGATCCAGAGTTTTAGAGTCATCAAATCACCTGCCACTGTTCCGCTTTAATTATTTTCCTTTTACATTCAAGCTTTTCAATTTTTTTTTGGGGGGGGGAGGCGTGTCTCTGATCAGAGGGCAGCTGGAATACCAGTGCTTAGTTAAACGTATACGATTGCTTGGAAATCATGTCAACAAATCGTGTCAACTGCAAAAACAATAAAAATTTAAATCACTAGATGAGGCAACCAATGATATGTAAAAATTTCAAATGCTGTCAGTTCTCATGCAAATTATTGCATCTTGTGGTGCCTTTTGGAGGAGTCTTTTAAAACGCAGGAAAACTTTTACAACACAAGTTTGCAACGCCTGTAGAGAAAAGACCAGACCAAAACTAGTCTCGAGAAAAACACTTTTGTGGCGTCGTCAAAACCCGTCTCACTGAAACAAATGTAAATGCCTCGGGAAGCAATGATGCGAAACAATTATGGGAACGTTATGTAATGTAAAAGGTGAGTTTACAATGCGGAGATAGAGATTCGCAAACTGCCAGTGTAAAAACATCCTCTATCTCTGGGTCACATAAAGTGGCTTAGACAAGAATGGCACCCTTTGGCCTTGCAGTCTGGACACACAAGTTCTGCCAGTACCTTATTACTGTACAACTTCATTATCACAAAGGCAAAACAAATTGGGAAGATCTTGGTGTTGTTGTTTTATACATTGTGAATCAGAAATACACTGTGTATATATATAATTTTGTCTGCATTTCTCTTTTGGTTCTGTGCATGATACTGCAGTCAATAGTTATCCAAATGTCCTATTACCATGAAAGCTTGACTACCTAAAAGGTCTGGCTTTGTGCCTAAACATACTTCTGAACTCAGTATCCAGACAACAGAGTGGCCTTAAATAACGCAGAAACTGGTTCTGTGACATCTCCCCTATTTGCCTTGGAAGACCATTCTTAGTTTATAAGATAAAGGTATGTTGACATTCAAGTTGAGTCAAAGGAGAAAAGAAAGGTACCAGCATTCCCAAGCGCTGTACCAGCCTTTCTCTGTTCTGGTCTGTGATGCATCTTGCCATAAGAGCTGTTTCTGGCACATCAGTGTGAGTATGTTAACCTGAGTCAGCCTTAAATTTAAGGTTGGGTGCATGAAGTGTGTTACAGTATCACTGCGAGTCACAACTTTGATTAATCACACCACTAAAACAAATGAGTATTTTTGCTGTAATCTGTGTGTCATCTCTGTAAAGTATTTCTATATTATAATCCCTCCATTGAGGATACTAAATTTTAGAGACCAGTCTACAAGGTCACCTACAGATTTCATTGCAGAGGCAAGATTTGCAAGGGATGAAACCAATACTCCCTTAAAGCTGTGGAGCTGTATGAGCAAGAATTCTACTTCGTGAGCTGCAGGCATTATAATTGTGAGTTACTGCATAAATTAATTTGCTCTGGGGCCATTTTTCCTGAGCTAAGACAAAAATGTGTGAGCTGGAGGCTAAAAAGCTGTGAGCTAGCTCACACTAACTCAGCTTAGGGGGAACACTGAATGGAACATGTTATTATACCACTGTAGACTTTGTATCTTTTCCAACAATCATAGTTAGCAGTTGCAGCATCTGAAAACCCTCAGATACATTATTTCATTGGTCTTTCATCAACCCTGCACAATAAACCAGTGTTATATTCCCTCTATTGCAGATCCTAAAGCTGCAAGCAAATTTCTCACCTAAAGCAACCCACTGTCCAGCTTTCAACTGGGAACTCCCAGATCCTAATTCTTTCTCTTATGGCCAGTTCCTGTGCCACAGGTGAAGAGATCAGACCTGGTCTATTCAGAACTAAGTCTCAAGTTATTTAGTGGGGTTTACTCCCGGGAAAGTGTTGTTACAATTGCAGCCCTCATCCTACTGAGTGCATAGATCCTAGGGATCTAACTCTGTATCAACTGCAGTCTTGCCTTTTAGCATATCGGCTCACAGAAACATTCTGTAAGTATAGAAAACCAGGGAGATAATGGGTGTGTCATTAAAACATTCAGAACCAATTTTTATTGTTTAACTTATTTAATTTCCATATTATATTGCACATTCACGTCTTTAAAATGTGTGCGATTATTAAATTTAGAAATAATTGCCAGCAACAGTGTAGGAAAGGCTGTTCACAAGAGCAATGAAATGCCTGACAGGTGAGGTAGCAAAAAAGTCTCTGTGTACAATGTCTTTATCAGTTTACAACACCCCAAGGCTGGCATTGTGGAATTTTTAAAAGGAAAACAGTGTGGGAAAGAACATTTGGAAGCAATGGGTAAGGAAAGTACATAAACCCTTTCCCTAGAATCTGCAACCTGTGGCTCAGTATGCAATCAAAAATTTTAAATGACATCAAATCTTAAGGTATATTGGAGGGACAGGCAAGATGCTAGAATATCCAGTGTGTAAATGGAATGTCTTATTTGATTAAAGGGCTTCCCAAGATGCTTTTCAGAAAAGAAAATGATATAAGTTATCCATTGTGCACCATGCACATATTCATACTAGCTTTCTAAAACAAGTGCTCAGGGTAAACCTGTGTATATTTATTATTATTATCAGACCTCATATGTGCCCCTTCCTTAAAAAGGCAACAGCCAACATTTCAGCTGCAAAAATGTTATGGATATATTAATTGTGCAGTGATTAGAAATGTCAAGAGAGAGAGAGAAACATACAGAGAGAGAAAGAGAGTTTTGCAAATAGGCTTACACTGGCTCTTCATTGAATTTTGATATAGTTTTGCTCCTTAAAATTTACATAAGAACATAAGAGAAGCCATGTTGGATCAAGCCAATGGCCCATCCAGTCCAACACTCTGTGTCACACAGTGGCCAAAAAATTATATGTATATATTTTACATATATATACACACTGTAGCTAATAGTCACTGATGGACCTCTGCTCCATATTTTTATCTAACCCCCTCTTGAAGCTGGCTCTGCTTGTAGCAGCCACCACCTCCCGTGGCAGTGAATTCCACATGTTAATCACCCTTTGGGTGAAGAAGTACTTCCTTTTTATCCGTTTTAACCCAACTGCTCAGCAATTTCACCGAATGCCCACGAGTTCTTGTATTGTGAGAAAGGGAGAAAAGTACTTCTTTCTCTATTTTCTCCATCCCATGCATAATCTTGTAAACCTCTATCATGTCACCCTGCAGTCGACGTTTCTCCAAGCTAAAGAGCCCCAAGCGTTTCAACCTTTCTCCATAGGGAAAGTGTTCCAACCCTTTAATCATTCTAGTTGCCATTTTCTGCACTTTTTCCAATGCTATAATATTCTTTTTGAGGTGCGGTGACCAGAATTGTACACAGTATTCCAAAAGAGACTGCACCATCAATTTATATAAGGGCATTATGATATTGGCTGATTTGTTTTCAATTCCCTTTCTAATAATTCCCAGCATGGCATTGGCCTTTTTTATTGCAATCGCACACTGTCTTGACATTTTCAGTGAGTTATCTACCATGAACCCAAGATCTCTTTCTTGGTCAGTCTCTGCCAGTTCACACCCCATCAACTTATATCTGTAGCTGGGATTTTTGGCCCCAATGTGCATTACTTTGCACTTGGCCACATTGAACCTCATCTGCCACATTGACACCCACTCACCCAGCCTCAACAGATCCCTTTGGAGTGCCTCACAATCCTCTCCGGTTCTCACCACCCTGAACAAGTTAGTGTCATCTGCAAACTTGGCCACTTCACTGCTTACTCCCAACTCCAAATCATTTATGAACAAGTTAAAGAGCATGGGACCCAGTACTGAGCCCTGCGGCACCTCACTGCTTACCGTCCTCCACTGCAAAGACTGCCCATTTATACTCACTCTCTGCTTCCTATTAATTAGCCAGTTTTTGATCCACAAAAACCTGTCCTTTTACTCCATGACTCTCAAGCTTACTAAGGAGCCTTTGATGAGGAACTTTATCTAAAGCTTTCTGGAAGTCAAGGTAAACAACATCTATTGGGTCTCCTTTGTCCACATGTTTGTTCACCCCCTCAAACAACTGTAACAGGTTAGTGAGGCAAGATCTTCCCTTGCAGAATGCGTGCTGAGTCTTCCTCAATAACTCATGTTCATCAATGTGCCCACTCATTCTGTCCTTGATAATGGTTTCTACCAACTTTCCCGGTATTGAAGTCAGACTGACTGGCCTGTAATTTCCCGGATCTCCTTTGGAACCCTTTTTAAAGATGGGGGTGACATTTGCTACTTTCCAATCCTCAGGAACGGAGGCAGATTTCAATGAAAGATTACATATTTTTGTCAGAAGACCCACAAGTTCAACTTTGAGTCCTTTCAGATTGTTGTCCTAGGACATAACTGCACTTCCATTGTTCCTTTAACAAAATTTTATTATCCTGTAATATTTTGCAATAATACTCATAATCTATTATTAAAAGTTCATACAAAAACATTACATTTTTCTCCTCCCTCCCCCCCTTTTCATGACCTCCAATGGTGTATTTTAAGTAAATTGCTAAAACTAAAAGGTATTTTTTTCAAATAAAGAATCTTCATTAAAAAATCTTACAGCAAGAAGATAAAAAGGAAAGAAAAAAACATATGTAATAATTATAATCCATCTTCATTATAATCCTTTAGTCCTATCAAAAGAAAATTCAAAAGAAAGTATATTCCCATATTCCTGCTTTTTGACTATAGTCCATGTATACTTCCTCCAAAGTATTGACTATTGTCAAAAATCGCCAAGTATCCTTTAACCTTCCATTGTTTTTCTACATATATTTCAAATATTCCCCATTCATTTTTAAACTCCTCTAGATCATTTTCTTTTAAGATTCTTGTAAGCTTGTCTATTTCACTCCAACGCATAACTTTTAAAGTCCAGTACCACTTTTCTGGTATTTTATCCTGCTTCCACATCTGCGCATATAATGTCCTTGCAGCTGAAAGCATGTACCAAATTATCATTCTATCTTGTTTCGGAAATTTTTCCATTTGTAATCCCAACAAAAAGATGTTGTCTCACTCACCTGGCTTCCAGGCAGACAAAAGAGGCCCATCCGGCTTCACTCCCCTGCAAAAGGAGGCAGCCTCCAAGTGACAATGCTCTCCTCTGAGTTCAGCTAGGAAGCCAGTCACAGAGGAGAGCACACCATCCTGCTTTTGTCAGTGACTGGATAGCTTATAAGTTAAGCATGGTAGATCATCTAATGTCAAAGTACTGAAGTCATGTGATAAGGATCACAAGGCAGGCTGATGCAATTCCTGGAAGTCACTGAAGTCACAATGAGTCAGCATATTCACTGATATGTGGGCTGAACTATAAAAGGAGCTGAATGCCAGAGTCTTTTTCCTCTCTGTATTATTGGTAGTCTGGCGAAGCATTTTGAAGCTCTGAATTGTGAATATTGTATATATACTACACTTCTGTGTGAATATCTGTAAATACACTAATAGTCCTGGAAGAACTGGTGTGGAGTCTCTCCTTGTCAGCGTGCCTATTCTTATCAGCCTATTCGGACAGCTCTCTGCTAACACTCACTCTCTGTCAGGGTTATGGGCCCAGACTGTGAGCTGTGCTGTTGAGGCTATTTTTGGCTGTGAAGAAGAGAAGTGCAGGGCAGAAGTGTATGAGTGAGTTCGAGGAAAGTGCCGAGGACATCTCGTTATCCTTGTCGGTGAGTGACGAGGGGGAGGACGGAGTCCAGCTATCAGTGGAGGTCGGTGATATGGCGCAACTGCAGGCTGTGCTGGTGGAGAAGCTAACCTCAAATAATTATGCTGTGTGGTCTCTCCGGATGGAATATTTTCTATGGAGGGAAGGACTGTGGATGTTTGTTTCTAACCCTCCTGTGAATCCTACAGCTAATGAGGCAGCACAAGAGCAGAAGGCTCTTGCCCATATTATTCTTTGTGCGGGAGATGATCAACCTATCTACGTTAGAGGCAAAGCCACCGCCAGCGAGGCTTGGAATGCACTGCGTGGTATGTATGTACGCACAACCGCTAGTTCGCTTATGGCCTTGACACGAAGAATGTACCGTATACTGATGAGCCCAGGCAGTTGTGTAAAGGAGCATATCAAGGCTCTGACTGATTGTTTCGTGGAGTTGGAGACAAGAGGAAAAATTGTTGCAGTTGATGATCGTGTTTATATTTTACTTTCATCGTTGCCGAGTGAATATTTGCATCTAATTACATCGTTAGAGGCTGTGGATAGTACACTGCTGACTATGGAATATGTATGTGCTTGACTCTATGATTATCAGGACAGGATGACTGCAGCATCCCATTCTGGGAACAAAGCCAGTGCACCTGCTGGTGGGAGTGAGCAGAGCTCTGTGCCAAGTTTGCATCCTGTTGCGAGGCAGCAGCAGGAAGTCGGCCCTGTTGCTCTTCATGTACGAAAGTGCTATCAGTGTGGATCTACAGCTCATATCAGATGGTTTTGCACTGAGTCTGGAAAGCAGCGGAAGAAGACATCACCATCGTCATCTGGGAGCCATGAGCAAGCAAGACTGGTGACTGCAGGAGCAACTAGACTACAGTCTGTTTGGCTGGTGGACTCTGGTGCAGCCAGTCATATCTGTACTGATAAGGCTTTGATTAAAAATGCCCAAACACTTGTTCTAACACATGTAAACCTCGCAGATGGGTCTGAGTCAGAGGTAGTATGCAAAGGCCAGGTAAGTTTTCCAGCTCTGGGGTGTGAGCTGGAGGAGGTGCTCTGCGTGCCAGAGCTGAAGTCTAATTTGCTAAGTGTAAGTGCATTAGCAAAAGCAGGGTTTGATGTGTCTTTCACTGTTACAGACTGCAAAGTGTCTAGAAACGGAAAGGTTCATTCCCAGGCGAGAATGATTGATGATGTATATGTAGTGGAAAGCATGTCTGCAAAAGCAGAGCAAGTGTCCAATATATGTCCACATGATTCATGTGTCCATTTGCTGCACTTTAGACTTGGTCATTCTAGCTTTCACACAATAAATAAAACTTTGTCACTGCTACCACATGCATCAGTGAAGAACTGCAAGGCATATTTAGACTGCCAAATATGTAAACAGATGAAAAGTAAAGCATTCCCTGTCACTAAAGAAAGTCTGAGAGTGTCTAAAGGGCCACTAGAGTTGGTCCATACCGACATAGTGGGACCATTCCTAAAGAGCCACTCATCAAACAAATATCTGTTATTGATAATTGACAACTGTACCAGATATTGTTGGTCATTTGTGCTTAAACAGAAGTCTGAAGTGTTCAATTGTTTCAAGTTGTGGGCAATGAAAGTGCAAAAACTTGGGGTGCAGCTGAAAGCTGTACAATCAGATAAAGGTGGAGAGTTTATGTCTAATCAGTTTAACACATGGCTGGAAAAACAGGGTGTTGTGCACAGAGTAGCAAACCCAGCAACTCCCGCAGAGAATGGAATTGTGGAAAGGGGGGGGGGGAGTGCAGTGCTTCAACAAATGATGTATGCCATGTTGTCTGATGTAGATTTACCTATAGCTTATTCGGCTGAAGCAATTTTGATGACTACATTTCTGCATAACAGACTATGGACCAAAGCTACAGATAATATTCCTTATCTAGTTCTTTATAATAAGGAACCAAGCTTAGAATTTCTAAAAGTGTTTGGCTCTAAAGCTTGGGTTAACATCCCTTTACAACTAAGAAGGAAAGGAGGTGCAAGGTCCAAGAAACTAGTATTCCTAGGGTATCAGACACACATGAAATCATACAGATTCAGTGATTCAGATAAAAAGATCATGTTAAGCAGATCAGCAAAATTCAGTGAGCATGGAAACTGGCAAAGAATTCATGGGACTGAAGGAAAGACTCATGTGTGGTTGCCATTAACTGATAATAGTTCTGAGTTAGAGATTAAGCCAGAAACTGAGCAAGTGCCTGTTAATTTAAAACAGGAGGTGCCTGATCATGAGCAGAGTACTGATCAGGTGCCGAGAGTGTCTTCCCGAAGCACCAAGGGAGTTCCTCCTGTCCGATATGGATACAATAACAGTGTTAATCATGTATATATAACTGAGCCTGAAAGTTATAATGAGGTTTTATCACTCCCAAAGGAGGAGAAGGAAGCTTGGCTGACAACTATGAAAATGGAGTATTGTTCCCTGTACGAAAATAATTTGTTTTCTCAAACAAGCAAGCCTAAAGGGAAAAACATACTTTCATGTTGATGGTTGTTTAGAATAAAACAACTAGCTGACGGATCCGTGCAATGAAAGGCTAGGCTGGTAGCCAGAGGATTTTCTCAAAAATTAGGCTCCGACTTTGAGCAAGTATTTGCACTCACTTTGCGTGCAGAGACTTTTAGAGCTGCATTGTGCAAAGCCGGATCACTAAACAAAAGAGTGCATCATATAGACTTTGAAACAGCTTACTTAAATGCTCCTATTTCAGAGGAGCTGTATATGCAGCAAATTCCAGGTTTTGAGGACAATACTGAGCATGCTGTGTTACAATTGCACAAAGCATTCTACGGATTGAAACAATCGGGGCATGCCTCGTATACTTGTTTGAAAGAGGCTTTGCTGCAGGAGGGATTCCAAAAGGGCTTGGCAGATCCCTGTATGTTTACCAGGCAAGTGAAAGGTTCAGAAATAAATCTATTTGTTTTTGTTGATGATTTGCTGATAATGTTTGATTTGGATGAGCAACTTAATTGGTTCTTGGACATGGCGAAAAAGTTGTTCAAAATAAAACATCTAGATACTATTAGTTATTACCTGGGAGTGGAAATAATAAAGAGTGCTGAAGGATATTTTGAACTGTGTCAAAACAGAAAAATCTACACGTTACTAGATCAGCATGGATTGAAAAACGCACATAGCATGTCCACGCCAATGACAACAGGTTATGCAAATGAACCAGACGAGAAGAAGTTGCCAGATATACAGGCATACCAGTCCCTAGTGGAATCTTTGCTTCATCTAGCCTGCTGGTCCCGTCCAGACATCTGCTACGCTTTACATATGCTATGTAAGAAAGCTGCTAATCCGTACAAAAAGGACTGGACAGCAGCCAAAAGAATTTTAAGATATCTAGGAGGCACAGCAGAGATGAAATTATCTCTAAGGGCTGGAGAACAGCCGCAAATGAGAGCTTACTGTGATGCAAGCTGGGCAGATCTCCCAGAAGCAAAATCCAGATCAGGATTTGTAATATACCTAGGGGGAGCACTCATTCAATGGAAGGCTATAAAACAGTCACTAGTTGCATGCAGCACGTGTGAGGCTGAATTTAGTGCATTGAATGACTGTGTACTCAGTATTGAGTGGATTGTACAAACGTTACAAGATATGAATATGCATTGTAAATTGCCAATATCTGTAATGAGTGATAGTTCTGCTGCCAAACAGTTGGCTGAGAACCTCTGTGCAAAAGGGAGGAGCAAACATATATTAATAAGGTATTAAAGTGTGAAGGAGGCAATCAGCCATGGTGTTATGTCATTGGTAAAATGTTCCACAGACAATAATATTGCAGACCTGTATACCAAATGTTTGTGCACAGAAAAAAATGTCAAACTAACAATGTTGTTAGGCATGCATTAACTTATAACCTAAGGAGGTGTGTCAGTGACTGGATAGCTTACAAGCTAAGCATGGTAGATCATTTAATGTCAAAGTACTGAAGTCATGTGATAAGGATCACAAGGCAGGCTGATGCAATGCCTGGAAGTCACTGAAGTCACAATGAGTCAGCATATTCACTGATATGTGGGCTGAACTATAAAAGGAGCTGAATGCCAGAGTCTTTTTCCTCTCTGTATTATTGGTAGTCTGGCGAAGCATTTTGAAGCTCTGAATTGTGAATATTGTATATATACTACACTTCTGTGTGAATATCTGTAAATACACTAATAGTTCTGGAAGAACTGGTGTGGAGTCTCTCCTCGTCAGTGTGCCTTTTCTTATCAGCCTATTTGGACAGCTCTCTGCTAACACTTGCTATCTGTCAGCTTTAGGGTGGGTGAAAGTGCAGCAGGATGGGGGGCACCCAATGGTGCCTGGTAGGTGGACTGGTGCCTAAGGCAGCCCCCTACCTTACCTACTCCCATGCATCAGGCATCTATTTCATTCTCAAGCTCGTTCTTTTTCATGATACTGATTCCTTCCATCATTCAATTACCATGTTGTAAAAGTTCCTGGTTTTCAATCTGTTGTCTGTTTTGCTCTGATCTTATCAGCTACTAGAGATCTGCCCCTGTAACATTTCTCATCACAATTCAATCTGATCCATGGCTTCTTTTGGAAAAGTGACATCAAAATAATGGAGGGGGGTATTGAAACTTCAGGATGGGAGGTTCATAATAGTCCTTTGGCCACAGCTGATCACTGAAGCACATGAATTCACACAACCCATCAAGGTGAAAGGCCAAACAAGCTCGAAGCACAGAATCATACAGACTATATGACAATATGGGCAGCAACAACAATTGCAATTTCTACTGTTGGAATTTGGCCCAGTAATGTCATTAGCATCTATGATGCATCATAATTCAACCTTCTCCCTGCTAGGTCAAGAAAAATATTTGGGTGAATAAGTGTGCATGGGTATAAAGAGATTCATAAGCTGATGGTACATCAAAAAACTTTCTACTGTATTGTGGGACATGTAATTTCTTATGAGGAGACCATACCAATATCTATTTATGTGGACTTAGCCACCAATGAGAGATGGTTTTGAGTCTTAATGTGGACATATGGTATTGGGCAGGTGTGTTTTAAAAAAAAAAAAAAAAAAAGCCCAACAGGAGCTCAGCAGGGCTCCAAGAGGCCACCACTGAAGCACAGCTCAGTCCCGCAAGCTGGGCAAGTGACTCAGGCCCCAGGAGGCCTTCCCAGTTCTTCCTTCCTTTTTTTGAAGCCAGTAGGAGTAGTGCTCCAGTGCGCTCCGGCTCAAAAAAAAAAGCCCTGATACTAGGTAACATGCACACCTGGGTTTCCAGTTTGGTTTGGAAATCTATTACTCTCTATTTGATCTGCTTGCAGCGCTGATCCCAACTGCGGGTGACTGAGGATGGACATAAAGGACAATAGGCAAAGTTGAGATTTCAATGTCATTAAATTTTCATGTGATAACTGAGATTTTCATTATTACTACTTAATTCTGAGATTATGGCCGATTCTGCATTGATGTTTAAGCCAGAGTTTCTGTGGACTGAAGCCGGACTGAAGCTGGCTTATATAACTCTGGAGTAAAGTTGTGCAATCCAGACTGATCAGGGAGAAATGAACACCAAGGCTGCATTTCTGCACTGTATCCACAAGGTGGCGCCATTGCTCTCATTGTAACATCTGATTTGCCTGCAAGTTGGCACCAAGAAAAAAAAATGTTCTGGCCCATGTAGCCCTCCAGAGGTCAGAGAGCTGATGCACAGCACACTACTGTGCACCATGGGATCCCCTCAAACCTCCGTGAGCCTTCACCGCAAAAAGAGTCCGGAGGAAAGGGGGAATTTTCCCAACAGAGATGGAGCCTAAGGGTCTGGGTGAGGTGGAACATATTCTGCTGACATTCATGCATTGCATATTTTCATATCAAACGCGAACAGAGTGTAAACGTCTCCCCCAGAAGTCTGTGCAAGTGCCTATTTGCTTATGTAAACAGTAACTTCAACGCAATAGGATATGACCATGACATGTGTTCCCATGGCTGAAACAAGGGGGGGTGGGGCTTCTAATGAATGCCGCCTGGCCAGACATTCCCCATCTCTCTTTCTCTCCCTCCCTCCTCCAGGAAGTGTGCTTATTTTAAACAAGGCAGGAGAAAGTTCCTCTCCCTTCCACCTGCACAAGAAGATTACCACTCTGCGTTGGCAGGGGGGGGGGCGGGTCAGAAGACTTTTGCCAATTAGTAAGCAGAGACAGTTTGGTGTAGTGGTTAAGACCGGTGCTCAGGTTGCCATGTCCGACTCAACAAGTATTTGAGGACTTTGGGGTTGGAGCCAGGAGCAAGGGGTTGAGAAGACAAGCACGGCAGAACTCTGAAGGGAGCTCCGGCCATCATTTTTAAAGGGACCATACTCCTTTTAAATGTCGAAAATCCATTGGGAATAATGAAGGATAGGGGCAACTTCTTTGGTGGCTCATAGAATTTATCCCCTCAGCACAATCGTTTTGAAACTTGGGAAGGTTTCTTAGGAGAGGCATCAGATGACATGTTGAAGTTTTTGTGCCTCTTCCACAAATTACGGCCGCCCCCAGAACCCCAGATACCCATGGATCAAGTCTCCATTATACCCTATTGGAATCAGTCTCCGGTGGGTATAATGGAGTGCAAAGTGGAGATTTCCCTCTCCTCCCCTCCCCTACTTTCTGATGACCCTCAAGCAGGGGGAGTTTTATGGGCAGTACAGGAGCACTGCTGACTGCTGTGTTTTGCAAATGTAAATGTGATATTTGCTTCAGGGATATATAATTCACAAGGTGAGAGTCCTGGAAAAGGGTCATTTACATATCAATTCCCACTAAAACCCATGCTTGCTGCCCCTACTCAGCCCATCAAATGCGTGACTTGTCCAGTTGACGGGTGCCATCTCCCACCGGATTTTCCAAATAGGCGTTTATATGCATATCTGTTTATAAGTCTGCTCTTTACAAGGGAAGGTGGGCCAGCCCAGGGAGGGCCGGTTTTGAGGTAGTCTGTTGTCCGAACCAGGGAGTCTGAGCCTATATCAGGACCCTGACAGAGCCCTGTAATCGCAATATGTTCAGAGAAGATAACCTCCACATGAGTGCTCCTCCCAACTTGCCAGCAACCCACACATTCTGCTCCCTGGTTGGGTCTGGGTGAGCTAATGGACGTGGTGGTGGAGGATGGGCACCTAAGCGCAGTTGGTCTATTGTAAGCAGGTGCTTGCTAGAACTGTTATTACAATGCTTATGCTTATGTTTTTAAAACATTGCCTATAAACAGGAAGACCATCATGCACTGCGTGTGATCGGGTTCATCTGCATAAGGCAGCCCACTTTCCAAATATGCTCGAACAAACCCGAGATATATTTCTGAGATATATTTCCACGTGTATTCCGACAAGAGACTAGGCGGACCCCTCCCCCTTCACTCCAACAGAACAAGAGACAAGGGCCCCTCCACCTTCAGAGACTATAGAAAGGCCACTCCCCCTTCCAGCAAACAGAAAAAGAGGCTAGGGCCCATCCCCCTTCAAGCAAACAGAGGGCGTGTTGAGGGACGATCCTTTTAGTGAGTGACAGGTCACGTTTATAATGGATTGCTCTATTTTTCACTGCATCAAGGGGGAGTCCCCCCCTCCCAGCCAGACCCTCATGGATCCACGTGATTTTTGCCTTGGAGCCCCCCAAGCCCTCCACCACAGAAATCGTGGATCCACAGCTTCGTGGCAGCGCCACGGACCAAAAACTTGCTTTTGGACCACGGAAACTCGTGGATCCACATCATTTTAGCTTCAGATCTCCCCAAGTCCTACATCCAGTCACATATCATGTCCATGGGCAGAGTTTCCACCACAGAAATCATGTGGCTGTATGGAGGGCTTGGGGGGGTCCAAAGCAAAAATCACGTGGATCCATGAGGATCCGTGGTCCCAAAGCAGAAGCTGCTCAAGCAGCAGTCCATGCTGTGAAGCAAAGTGCATAACCACTAACATAAAGGAATGTGTGCAGACTCGGGAACAGAGCAGGCTTTCCGCACACGTTCAGAACTGCAGCCACTCATGGCGCTAAAGCTGCTGCAGTGTTGCCACCACCTAGGTTAGATCCCCGGGGAAGCTGGTGCAGATAGCTGTCTCTAGGTTGACTACTGCAGGCCATAATTCATAGCTGCACAGATCGAGAATCCAGCTTCCTTTTATGCAAGGCGTCGATGAATGGTGAAGCTGAGGGGACCACCATCCTCTCCTTTGGAAGGCAGTTTTGAAAAATCACAAGCTCATGTTTCCCAACACCTACCAATGCGGAGAGGACGCCTACTTCAAGCCTTCGTATTTCAACCAATGCAGACTTACAGGGCTATATGCTTTGATGTGCTGCGGAGCACAGTGCACAATTTTTGGTCAATCAAATTAATTTAAAGTAAATGTATAGTTAAAGGGAGAGAGCTTGGAGCTTTGCTTTTTCATTTGTTAAGGTATGCCTGGTTCAAGCAGGAAAGGTCGTATTTCTATTACCGAACTGAAGGACATTTCGCGGTTTGGCCTGAAGGCAGCTGAGCCTGCAACCACTTTGAAATGTAAATGGAATGACTTGCCAGGGTGTCGCTAATCGCTTTCTGGCGCCCATTGAAAAGTAAGCTTTGGAAACCATTTGCTTTCTCAAGTGTCTATATTTACATAATGGCTAAAATGGGAAAAACTGATTCGCTTATGTTCTGACCTTGGATTCCTTAAATGATATTATAGCATCATGAAACCCTCTTATCCATCCCAAGCAAGTCAACCACTTGGTCAATTATCTCTCACAAACCTGTTCTACTTATTAGGAACCACCCAAGTCGCTTGTCAGCCAGCAGCCCTATAGGGTTGTTTTTAAAAAGATGATAAGAAAATAAGATGAAAAGATAGTTAAGCAGGGTTAGGCATGCTGAATTTGGTGTGTCACAATCGCCTTCACCTTCCTCCCCCACAACAGACACCCTGTGAGGTGGGTGGGGCTGGAGAGGGCTTTCACAGCAGCTGCCCTTTCAAGGACAACCTCTGCCAGAGCTATGGCTGACCCAAGGCCATTCCAGCAGGTGCAAGTGGAGGAGTGGGGAATCAAACCCGGTTCTTCCAGATAAGAGTCCACACACTTAACCACTACACCAAGCTGGCCCTCCGGATTCTGCTGGATTTCTTGGAGGCATGCCTCATTAAAGGTTGCATATCAAGCTAGCTCTTATAAAAGGCATATTCATAGCTTTTTTATTAATTGAATGGAATGCTAATGTGCTTGAATAACCATGGCGATGAAAGCACACCTCACCTCACCTTCAACCACCCACAAGGAAGAATAACTATGCAATGTTTCAGAATTTCAAAGGAACAGGAAATCTTTATTCCAAGTAGAAAAAAAGGGATGACATTTGAGATGGGAAAGATGTCATGACAAGTGTAATTGGGCAACATAACAGCATTCTGGGAACTCCACAGAGAATTACAGCTAGACTGATCAATACATTGTTGATGCTATAGGAAATCTATGATAATACGGAATTCTAAAGGAGGTTTGCCATTGACTTTATTCTTTGCAATGGAGCGTGGTGACTAGAACACTGAATTCACACAGATTCGTCCTCTCCCTTGCCCTGCCTGCACAAGAACGCCTTGGTTGATCTGCAGTTATCTCTTGCACAGAAACCTCGGGAATTCTGCCTCTGGAGGGAGATTTCTCTTGAGAGGAAGGGGGGGGGTGAGGGTAGGAAGGGGGGTGGAGGAAGGAGAGGGTGGAGGGATTCCCTTTTTGCTTCTTTTTTTTCTTCTTCTGCTCTCAGGATTCCTGTTCCTACGTAAATCACATCACTCAATTAACCTACCCAATGAGGGGGCAGAGTGTCACACCAATGGAAAATTGGGGTGTCATATGTGTAATATCCAATCAGACCATTCGCATCATAGATCCATCCCCCAACATAGGCATTTTAATTACACTGGCCAAATGACTTTATGGCCTTGTTTTTCCCAAAACTGGTTCCTTTGAAGCTCCCCAAAAGTGATAGATTTCTCACTTAGTGTCAACCATGGATGGGCATCCATCAGGTGGTCAGGGGACTGGCTGACTTTGATGGCCTTAGCAATTAATTGCTAATAATGAAGGCAGCTAGGAATAAATAATGAAGGCATAAGAATAGGAATAAATAATGAAGGCAGCTAAGAAGAGTCTTTTTTTCCCCCTCCACTGTAGGATTTTGAACATCCTGAGGCTGTCTTCCAGAGCACAGCCACCGTCTTCTGCATTCCCATCCTCAGAAACGATTTGCCTCCAGTCTTATCCGCTGTGAATTGTAAAGAGAGAAAGCACAATGACATATTTTTCTGCATTGATTTCTAAAGTTTTACAAATCATCAGAAAGCTATGGCACCGCAATGCAAAGGAAAACGAGAAGTGTGTTTTCAAGAACAGGAATTTTAGGGAAACTGAATGACTGATTTCAGACCAGTCACAGGCTTACAGCCTAATCTGCTTCACAGGGTTGTTGTTCAGATCATATGAGGGGAGAGAATGATAAGAACTGCTTTGGCTCGCCCCCCACTATGAGGAATGACTAATTCTCCTATATAGAGGATGCAGGGAAGTCAAAGGTGATGGAAAGCTGAAGTCAGAGGGGCAAATAAGAGGACAAACATAGGTTGTCAACTCCAGCTTACGAAATTCCTGGAGATTTAAGGGGCTGGGCCTGGAGAGGAAAGGGGTGGGACCTCAGAGAGGTTCAATGCCATAGTATCCAAACCAATAATTTCCTCCTGGAAACACTGCTGCAAATCTGCAGGTGAGGGCTGGAGATCACTCAGTGTTACAACTGCTCTCCAGATGCCAGAGATCAGCTCACCTAGAGTTGGGGGGGGGGGGGGAGGAATGCCTTCACTTGGGTGGGTGGGAAGACAGCAGGGGTGGTAGACACTTGCCTAGAGGCCTTGAGTTGTGCCTTTCCATGTTGATGGGAAATTCCTGCAGATTCTCTGGTGGACTTTGAGGAGGGCATAGGAGTTAGGGCTTCAGAGTGGGGTCTGCTGGACCCAGCGATTGACTGATTTCAGACCAGTCACAGACTTCCAGCCAAACCTGCCTCACAGGGTTGTTGTTCAGATCAAAGGGGCAAGAACAGAATTATGAAAGCTGCTTTGGTTCCCCACTCTGCACTGTGAAGAAAGACAGCCCTTCCAAATAGCCCTTCCACGCAGGCAGGCCAGACTTCTCCTCCAGCTGCCATCCACAATTGCCTGCGTGCGTGGAAGTAGGGATGGGGGAGGGGGGGAATCAAACGGCCACAGCAACTGTACTCACCTCCCCAAATTCCACCCTTCCCAGGCACCATTTCCAAGCCAGAGTTGGAAGCCCTATGGAATCTGAAAGCACTCCTCTTAAGGTGGAAAGGAGTGCCTCCCAGAACCAGTTGAACAGTACCTCTTAGGTCAGCAGAGGACCTCCATCTTGTCTGGACTCCATTTCAATATATTATATCTCATCTAATTTATTACTAACTGTATGAGCTTGCTTAGAGTTATGGCACAACCTTTGTGCAACACAATCCAGGTAGAAAAAACAATAGATCTGGCAATACATCTGAAGGGTACAGCTTTTCCATCATTGCAGAGGCTTGTTGCAATTCTGTTGGGGGAGGAAGGGAGGGTGACTGCCTCTGATTCCCCCTCCAACTTCTGACCACCTTTTTGTCACCCCACTGTTCCTGGGGACCCACTGACCTGCAGGAGTACCATTTGAGGGGAATGTGCAAAAGGCTGCAATGGGGGAGGTGCAGAAGATACATTCATTTACAGTCTCCATTCACATTATTTACTGGACTTTTTCTTCAATAGAGAACTAAAGTTGGTGGTTCTTGTTTTAAAATCCGTGTTTAAATTAGACAAGAGTGCTGCCGGATAAGAAGATTGTGTGGGAAGAAGTGTACAGCCTGAAGGGAAGTCTGTCCCTTCAGGCTGTACACTTTGGGAGAACATATTTTGGACCAATTTTGTTCAAAATGTGTTCAGACTCTCAATCCTAAAGCCTGAAGTCTTGGTGCTGCTGTTGAGGGAACGCTTTTTTACTTGCCTCAGAGCGCAGCAAAAAAGTTAAGCTTAATTGTACTCACAAGAAGCAATCTGGAAATGATGCAGCAATTATGCTTGATAGCCAAAACTTGTCATGTAACAATCGCACAGCAATTGGTGGGTCAAAATTGCGCTGTGTAGTTCTTTCATTAAGAAAGATTTGCAGTGCGGGTTAAATTAAAAGAAAAGTATTTACCTGTTTCAACTCGCGGTGATGCTGAAATATCATCAGGATTCAAAGTTAGGAGAGCCCCCGGAGTGAACAATTCCTCAGATCTAGCTCTTCAAAATATGGGCAGGTTATAGGAGAATTTCCAGATATGTTTAATAACGCGTTTATAATCAGCACGCATTCCCTCAGCTTTGGTACGGCATTCCAGAGCAGAGCGTCTGTGTTCTCTCTTGGTCATCTCCACAGAGATCCGTTCATAAATATCAATATTCCTGAACTTTCTCTTCCCCCAAAAGTGCAGAAAATGCAGAAAATTGGGAACTCCTTCCATCTTTACAGTTGGAGAACTTTTGCACCAATGTGATGAGCAAAGAGACGCATTTCAGCGGTTGCAGCAGAAGGAGGGACGAAATGCACGTCACATAGGAGCTGACCAATGATGATTGCTGCAGGAAGCGCCACCTGCTGGTGGTAATGAAGAAAAGCTACAGAAAGAATAAAAGCCACTGAAAACCCTCTTAAAAACAGCTCTTGGAAAAGTAGGATCAACACCGTGGTTAATGCAGCTTCACTCCTGTTCCAGGATTTCAAGTGTAGATCCTAGCGAAAAAGCAGGAGCTAGACAGGCCAGTTTTCAATGTGGATTGAACCACCTGAGAGGGTAGTATTACTGGGTCTTTTGCCCAGTGCAGAATCGGCCTATGATAAAGTTGGAAGATGCACAGGAACGAGCGTTAAAACTGGAACCTATATGTTTTGTGATTCCAAAAATGTGTATGTGTATGTGAGTGGACCAATATAGTAGACATATGTATAAACCATTTTATTCATTTATTAAATTTTTTATGGTGCAATGATGCCCCAGGACAGCCCAGTCTCATCAGATCTTGGAAGCTAAGCAGGGTTGACTCTGGTTAGTACTTGGATGGGAGATCACTAAGAGCGTCCAAGATTGCCACTGCAGAGACAGGCAATGGCAAACAGTCTATCACCTTGAAAACCCTCCAAGGTTGCCAAAATTCAGCCAGAACTTGACTGGACTTTACACATACATTTAAAGTCCACTGTTCCCAATGAGTATCAAATCAGATCACACTGAAAATCAATGACATTGTATATGAAATCTAATAAACACAGTATGCCAATACAACCACTATGAAGAGACTTCTAATGAGCAGTGAACTAAGATTTAGGATTACCAAAATCTGAAAAAAGCAAAGCATGGCACAGAGTGTGACTATAATGAAGTAAAAGTGTACTTTTAAAGCAAGTACATTTATTTATAATTTTGCATAACTGTAGAATGACAGGGTATCTAATGAAAACCCTGCAGATTTAATGCTGGGAAAGAATGCATTCAGTTTAGACAGTGGGCAAGTTCCAGCCAGGTTTTTTGCTGGTGAAAAAGGTAGCAGGTAGTCTGTGTTGATCATGAAAAAAAAGATGTACTGGTAATAATGCGACTTGCACAGTCAAAGACCATACGAGATGGGGACAAGGAGGAATCATGATTAACAATGAATGAAATAGTCGGTTGGATCCAAACAAGCATATATGTATTAATAGAATAGAATGGCACTATGCAAATCCACATAGATCTGTATGTAAAGCAGTTCCCATTAAATTAGATGACCAAAGTATCCATTTCCTCTGGGCACACCAAAATATACAGAAGCTGATAACTGAAAATTATGAGAGGGGAGAGGAGTTTTTCATATAGCCACTGTTATTTAAATATTAGATTACAGGTATGAGTTTGGTTAGTGAAAAGGAGAAAGTTTATTAGATGGCTGAGTTCTAATAAATATATCACTTATCTCTAAGCTATTATATCATTATCTGAATAACAATCTCATATTCTAATTTCCTATACTGTTAAACAGAACCTCCATGTCCAGAGGCAGAATGAATTCAGGTTTGCTTGTTGAGCAATAAGAGAAGGAAACTTTAGCTTCTGTGCCCTTGCTTATGAGCCTCCTGAAGTATCTACTTGCTTGTGAGGAATAGCTGTTATTGGGCCTATAGGTCTCATGACTTTCATTAATTGTGTTCAGACTATAAGTTTTTACAGGTTTGGTCCCAGCCTGTTTGAAAGAAATGTGCTGCTTACTAACTGCATGCACCTGGTGGGCTTGACAGCTGGCTTAAGACGCTCCTATCTAGTTTGCAGCTGGCTATATGGACTAACCAGCTATTCCCTTGACTGGCCAATGGCTGAATGAAAGGGGAGCACTGGGACATTTAGTTGATGATGGCCATGGAAAATAAAGGCAACTCCCTCCTCCTTGATATTGTTTTTAATGAGCTGCTGACAATTGAGGAAGCAAGCTTTTCTTCTTCTTGTTGTTAGTAAGCCAGCTTTTAGTTATTGTTAGGCAAGTGTTGGTATTTTGTTACTTGCTATTGTTGGCACCTTCAGAATAGTTTCTGTCTAGCTTACATTCTGTTAAACCTGACAGATTTTGTTTATTATAAATTAAAGGGACATTTTAACTTTGTGCATAGAGTTATGTGTTGAGTGCATGCATCTACACCTCAGAAATGAACCCAGGGGACTGTCTGGTCCTGACATTGGTCAATATAGGAACCAGGAAGCTGGACTTGATGGACCCTTGGTAGTATTCAGTAAGGCTCTTCTTATATACTTATTCACTTGTAAAGTTTTTTGACACCTTTCTTTAATGCTTCCTTAACTTCTTTGTTTCTTAGGCTGTATATAAGAGGGTTAGCAAGGGGAGTCAAAATGGTGTACAGGAGAGAAAACACTTTGTTCAGGTCTCTCAGGCTGCTAGAGTTTGGCAAGACATAGACAATGATCAGAGTCCCATAAAAAATGGTCACCACTAGGAGGTGAGAGGAGCAGGTAGAGAAAACCTTCTGTTTTCCAGAATTAGATGGGATTCTCAGGATAGAAGTGATGATACAAACGTAGGTTGCCAAAGTCAACAAGAAAGGTGGAAAAGCACATATGGATGACAATACGAAACTTAAGACCTGTATTGTCCTTGTGTTGCTACAGGACAGACTGACTATTGGGGCAAAATCACAAAAGAAGTGGTCCATCTCATTGGAACCACAAAACACTAGCTGAGAGATGAAAGAGGTGGTGATGGTGATAGCCACCAACCCACCCATCCAGGAACCAACAGCTAGCTGAGCACATAGTTTGTCATTTATGAGAGTAGCATAATGCAGTGGCTTGCATATGGCTAAATAGCGATCAACAGACATGGCAGCAAGCAGGAAACACTCTGTTGTAACAAGGACACCAAAGAAATAGAACTGGGCAATGCAGCCTATGAATGAAATAGATCTGTCCCCTGTCAAGAGACTATACAGCACCCGGGGAAGGATGGCTGAACTGTAGAAGGTCTCCAAGCAAGACAAGTTGCCCAAGAAGTAGTACATTGGGGTGTGAAGATACTCATCAGACACAACAATCACAACAATGAGGAGGTTCCCGCTGATGGTCATAATATAAATTGCAGAAAGAAGCAACAGGAGTGGAATCTGGGACTCCCAGCCAGTCCCAAACCCCAGGAGAATGAACTCGGTAATCCTTGTTTGATTTCCTCCATGTTGTGTTTGACACAGTGCCATGCAGACAAACCAGCATGCTGGAGAAAGAAAATGAAGAAAAAGAAAGTAGTTAAATTCAAAGAAAAAGCTAAACAAATTGAGAAACCAATTTGCTCTATTTGCATTAAAATTGAATTATTTATTCTAAATTTTTAAAATTTTAATGGGGATATAGAAAACAGAAAACAGGGAAATAGGGAAAAGGGGGAAATATATTAAGTAAGCTTTGTTATAATTACACAATATATGGACAGTTTTACAAATACTAAGGATATTTCTTAATCATTGCTTACATATGTTATATAGCAATTAGTTTAACAAATATATGACATAAAACAATGTATTAGCATATTAACATGAGTATTTCATACTGAGATATATATGAATAGCATCATATAACATGATTGTTTAGAAGTCCAAGGTAGCTGCCTATTAGAACCTCTATCTGTAATCTATAATATTCTCATACTTTCTAGTTTATTCTGCTATATGATGTAACCTCATAAGGACCATTATAAAGCTGTCATCCTAAAGTTTGTTATAAATAAAGGAAAACACAACCAATGCTAATAATGTTTTGTATTAGGTCTATCATATAATATATATTATACTATAGTATATAATGCGTTAAGTCTATCATATGATATTATCATATACCAACAAACCCACAAATCTTATTTTCTGACCATGTGTCAAATGCAGTAGATTCTATACAGCTCAGTCTTATGCATGCTGACTCATAAGTAAATCCTACAGCATTCACAAAATTTTAATCTCAAGGTTTAGTAACTCTTTGTAAATCTGACTGTATATCAGATGTATATCTGAAAATGAAATGTTAGCTGTCCTTGCTCTTGGGTTGTTTAGAGATGCAGAATGTCTACTCTGATTATTGCTTTTCATATCATCCTGAAAGCATTTGGCAGGCAACTATGCTTATTCAACAGTCTCATGTTTACACCGCAGTGGCTTTACATGGAATAACCCCAATTCCCTCTAATAATGTTCATCTGTCATTAACAGAAATAAATTAATAGAAATTAATAAAATCTTTCAGTATCTGTATATTTTGGTGTGCTCAGAGCAACTGGATACTTTAGTGATTTTAGAATCATAGAGATAAGAGGAGCCATGCAAGATATCCAATCCAATCCTGTGCTCAATGCAGGATTAGCCTAAAACATTCTTGACAAATGTTCATTCAGCCACTGCTTGAAGACTGCTCACCACCTCCCTAGGCAGCAGATTCCACTGCTGAATTACTGTCACAGTTAAAAAAAAAATCCTAATAGCCAACTGGTATCTTTCTGCCCATAATGTAGACCCATTGTTGTGAGTCCTATCTTCTGCTGCCAACAGGAACTGCTCCCTGCCCTGCTCTAAGTGAAAGCCTTTCAAATACTTGAGAGCAATTGTGTCCCCCTTCAATCTCCCCTTCTCTAGATTGAACATTCCCAGATCCTTCAGCCTTTCTCACAGGATTTATGGATTTGCATGCATATGCATAGTGCAAATTGTTCTTTCATAATCTCATCTTGATCATAATCTCAGATTGAAGGGCTAAAGAGTGAAAATGCCAATTATCACATGAAAACTTTGTGTGTTGAAGCTTCAACTCTGCCTTTTCCCTCCTTATACAAATTTATGTGAAAAAAACTAATTTACCATGAAACAGGTGGATTGTAAAATCCTGCTGCTATCCTCTCCAGCATCAAGAAGTCAACATGCGGGCTGATAGTAGAGGCTGCAGTAATCGGTCTGAACAATCTGAGTAATTGTAAAATGCATCACCTGTTCTTCTTTCAGTATTTATAGACCTTCAAAGGAGTATAAAAACACTTATTTGGTTATTAATTTATTTTTTAAAAAATTGTGGTGGAAGACATAATCTCCCAAGATATCTATACACAGGAGAACAATAAACACTTTTAAACAGAAGGAAAAAATGAATGCTTACCTCTGAGTGAAGAGAAGAATCAAAACAATTTTTTTTATATATACATTGTGTTGAATTTCAGCCGAGATATCTGGGCATGTACATGCATTGATGTAATATGCACAGGGGTAGGACTGAGCAAGATTCCTGCCAGTGTTCTCCCCCAAGTACCATCAGTGGTCACTCATGCAGATGTGTGGGAAAAAATCAGGGCATAGCAGTGCCATGGACTGCCACCAAGTGTGACCAGGGCTGCAAGCAGATCATATATAGGTTGATGACTTTCGCCACCAATCTGGAAACCAGGGAGTGCATATTACCTAGTATTTGTATCTGTGAACATCCCAATGCTATATTCAAAACCCACATTAAAAGTCAAAAGCCAACTCATTGGTGGGTAAGCCAACAGGCATGGACACTGCCATCTCCTCCTAACAAACTATAAACCTTTGAAGAGGGTCAAGCCACAATACAGTAGAAAGATTTCTGGTGCTGCATCAACTTATGCAATCATCCTACACCCATGCTCGCTTAACCACTCAGAACTCTTTCCTGATCTTGTTGGAAGAGGGCTGAGTTATTAATTTAATTTAATTTGCAATTTATGCTCCGACCTATTCTGCAAAGTGGGCTCAGGGTGGCTTACAACATTAAAACATTGCAATAATAAGTAAAACATATCAAATTAAACACAACAAATTTAAAATTTCATAAACATAATACACAGATTAAAATAATTCCAACAATAGTACCGCCTGAGGACATAGTTCAGCAGTTGGTACAACTTCAGCTAATTAACACTACTTAGCACAACTTTAGATTATTGGCACCACTTAAGATTGTAACTCAGACCCTTGACCCAACTCAAGCACATGGATAGTAAAGTGCTGGGGGAAGGTTTCAGAGGACACCTGGTAGATTAAAAGCCTGGTGGAAGAGCTCCGTCTTATGGGCCCTGCGAAACTTTGGTAAGTCCTGCAGGACCCAGATCACCAATGGGAGCTCATTCCACCAGGTAGGGGTCCAGATTGAAAAGGCCCTGGTCTCGTTGAGGCCATCCAGGCATCCTTAGGACCAGGGATCACAAGAAGATGTTGTGTAGATGATCTCAAAGCCCAGAGGAGCTTGTATATGGAGAGATGGTCCCAAAGATATGCAGGCCCCAGGCTGCATAGGGCCTTAAAGGTAAGGACCAGCACCTTGAAATGGATCCGGTACTCCATAGGGAGCCAATGCAATTCATGCAGCACTGACTGCATTTGCATCCGTATAGGCCTCAATGCTAATAACCAAGCTACTGCATTCTGCATCTGCTGGAGTTTCCAGAGCAGAGTCAAGGGCAGCCCCATGTAGAGAGACTTACAATAGTCTAATCTGGAAGTGACCATTGCATGAATCCCTGTGGCTAAATCATGGGGTGCCAGATAGGGGGCCAGCTGCCAGGCCCGCCTTAGATGGAAAAAGGAGATCCTTACAGTGGCAGCAACCTGGGACTCCATAGATAAGGTGGCATCCAGGACTACCCCCAAGTTCTTCACCTCTGTCAATGGCACTAATGGAGTACCATCGAAGGTTGGGAGCCTGATCCCACTCCCTGCCCCCCCATGCCATTACAGGTGGTAGTGCACTACTGACTAAAATCCCAATGACAGCAAATAACAACCAATAATGCTGCCTGCCCTCTCATATAATTTGTATGATACTGCTTAGAGTTTATTTGATGTTTTGCCTTGGTAGGTTATGTTAGTTCATGTGCTTCAGTGGTCAACTGTGGCCTTAGGACAATTATGAAGCTCCTGTCCCTGCAGTTTGAAACCCACTCCCCAATATTTTGATTTCTCTTGTCCAAAAGGAGACACAGATCAGATTGGATTGTAAGGACCAAAGTTCCAAGAACAGATCTCCAATAGCTGATAGGATCAGAAGAAAGCAGAACAACCATAATTGAATTCCTTCTGCCGGGTTTTGGATATCTAGAATCCAGGAACTTTATGACACAACAGTTGGAGGACACAGGGAATTTGTATAAACTGAATCAGAAAAAATAAATTTGAGAATGAAATACCAGCTATCACCACAGGAGGGCACATTTAAAAGAAATATGCATTTATTCATGAGGTAAAAATTATCTCCCAGAAACGTGATATATATTTTATTTTAACACACTGAGGAGAGATAACAATATAGTTTAACATATTTCAAGTACAACCCACATCAATGAAAATTTAGCATTACATTATAAAAACTTAATCATCATACAAACCTCCAGACATCTGCGGCTGCACAAGAGGATGTGGCTGAGCATCTGCTTGTGTGAATGTGATGGTCATTCACAACTAATACCACAAGGAGGATGTTGTCCACCACAAACTCAATGAAAAACAGAAGCAACTGCTGATCCCTGAGATCCCCAAAGCCAGGAAGAAGGAATTTAGTGACAATTGTGAAGGGACGGTGGCTTAGTGGTAGAGCATCTGCTTGGTAAACAGAAGGTCCCAGGTTCAATCCCAGGCATCTCCAACTAAAAAGGGTCCAGGCAAATAGGTGTGAAAAACCTCAGCTTGAGACACTGGAGAGCCGCTGCCAGTCTGAGTAGACAATACTGACTTTGATGGACCGAGGGACTGATTCAGTATAAGGCAGCTTCATATGTTCATATATATGTTCATAATTGTTCCATTTTCTTGTACTGCTTTCCCCATGCTGGTAGCTCAAACCTGCAAAGGTCAAATAAAGTACTCTTTAGTGTGGTGAAAATCACCATACTAGATATTGGTCAATAGATATTGGATGTAAATACCAAAGACATACACTTAACCCATCAAGGGAAAAGATGAAACAAACTCCAAGCACAGAATCATACAAGCTGTTGTCAACCATCTCCATCCGCATGGTCCTAGAATAAGTGAGTTGAAAATGGCAGGTCTTCATCACTGTTAACACCATCTTAGTGTTAGCACTTTTTCTCCAAGTGTTTCTTGTGACTTTGACCTCTCTATGAAATTATGGAAGGAAGAGAAGGCTGTACACTGATGGTTGAATCCACAGAACATCAGTGTTCACAATCCTGGAGCATTTAAGGGGCAAAACATTTGTGTGTCTTGTATGCAGTGCACTATGGCAGCTCCATTCAGCAGGATCAACTTTGTTGAGGATCCCAGTGTGCAGGAACATTGGCCTTGCATTGGTATGAAAGAGCACATTTTGCTTTATGGCTTCTCCCTGGAGTTGTAGATTGCCTAGGACTAAAAGGAGAGCCCCCATTTTTTTTCCAGAAACAATGTAAATTCAAATTATTTAAGTGTGCAGGTCTTTGAAGTAGGCTGTGAGGGAAATTTAGTACCATAAGATTATATGAGCAGTGCTTACTGCTTTCAGGGTGGTGGAAAATATATGGAGTTGGACAGAACCAACTTTTTCACTCATTCTCTCTTTATTACAACCACTGTCCCCCAAAGCTTTTTGTCTTTTTGGTGGCCAAAGGGTATCAACTTGTCCTTTTTTTCACCAGCAGAAAAGCAGTTTGGATACAATACAGGAGAAGATCACCAACATGATCCCTTTTTTGGTGTCCTCCAAGTGTTTTTAGAAAGTCAGTATGGTCATGTGCTGCTTTTGCCCACTAAGGCTTCTGATTGGCTCTTGGAGTTTTGATTGGTTGTGCAGATTTTTTAAAAAAATGTTATAGTGTCAAAATTCTGAAGGTGCCCATAGGCTAAAAAGATCGAGGATCCCTGCCATAGAATTTTATCAGCTTTGTTTTCTTGTTATGCAGATTGAAACCAGCCTCGTATCTACATGTGAAAAAGCAAGTTTAAAAGTATCACAAATAAACAAGCATTGTTAGATAGGATATGCAGATCTCATACCCAGTACATGCCACCACCACCATTTTCTGTAACTAGTATTAATTAGTTACATTTTCCTTCTTAGCTCATCTGAAGTTCTTTTGCATGGTACTCCCTGGAGCCAGAAGTTATGACTGCCTCGTATCACCCCAGAAACCAAATGTCTCACTAGAATGTCTAATATAGAAGCCCCTTCTAAAGAGACTATGAAGTTCTCCTGTGGGATGGTAGAAAAAATGAAGTGATGAGAGAATCATCCAGATAAATTATATAAGGTGAAAACAAAGGTGATATAAAAACACATTTCCAGGAAGAATGAGGAGAAATGAAAGGGAGACTGTGTCCTGAACAGGACCACAGAGGTAAGTGAGGAAATCCAGCACTGTAATCACTTCTTAAACTGCAGTGAGTAACAAGAAAGGGATAGTAAGGAAACATATTGTCTTTCAAAGCTAGGTGTGAGAGGATTTTCCATGCTCCAATCCCATCAAAGTTCATAGATATTCAGTTGGTTCTGGTAAAGGAATGGATGGAGTTACTGTCTTTTAGTACTTTAATCATGAACTTCTTTTCATCTCTTTGAGCCTTAAATTGTGCTTTTTAAATTCCTTTTAATCTGTTATTAGCCACTTTGGGAGTTTAGGATGAAAGGTGGGATATAAATTTAAACTCTTTCATTAATTCAATGGTTCATTCAAGAACATGTTATTGTGGATGGTTAAACTCGGATATTGTGAACAGATGTTGTTTCTTTTGCCAACTCCTGAAGTCACCAGCAAAAGTAATGGATCCCCCTAACCATACAGCAACACTTGGCAGAGACTACTAGCAGTTCTTCAGCAACCCCCAATCCACTAGTTGTGGATTGATCTCAGAAATAAAAACCTGTTAGAACATACAGGAAAGGGTTGTTTCCAGCATTTCTACCTGATTGTCATCTGCATAAATGCCATGTTTGGGTCCAAGGAGCTTCTCTGCTGACATAACAGGCTGTTTGACTGCCAAACAAGGATATGCTGGGCACCATAAGACATATGTGGACAAAAACGATGTGAGTTGGGGGATGAGTGAAAAAATGTCTACCACTGAGCTATGGAACTTCCTAAGCTCTGTCTCTAAGCGCCCTATCCTTTAGTACCTGGTCCTTACATACAGTGATTTCCTCCACACTAAACTGCATTTTTTGACCTTGCAGGTTTGAGCTATCAGAATGGGAAAAGCAGAACAAGAAAATGAAACAACTGTCACTGAATTCCTTCTTCTGGGCTTTGGAGATCTTGGGGATCAACGGTTGCTTCTGTTTTTGCTCTTCTTACTGATCTATACTGTGACCATGGTAGGGAATATCTTCATTGTGGTGTTGATTGCAGTTGACCACCACCTTCACACCCCCATGTACTTCTTCTTGGGCAACTTGTCCTGCTTGGAGACCTGCTACAGCTCCAATATCCTTCCTGTGATGCTGACTAATCTGTTTCATGGGGGCCAAGGAACCATTTCTGTCAAGGGCTGCATGGCACAGTATTACTTCTTTGGTTTCTTGGCAGCTTCGGAATGTTATCTCCTAGCAGCAATGTCTTACGATAGGTATGTGGCAATCTATAAGCCACTGCTCTATACGGTACTTATGAATGGTAAGGTGTGCCTCCGGTTAGTCGCTGGATCTTGGGTAAGTGGTTCATTGGCTATTAACATAACGATATATTTAATGCACCAACTGACCTTCTGTGGTCCCTCTGAAATCAACCATTTCTTTTGTGACTTTAATCCCCTATTAAAGCTATCTTGCAGTGACACACACACCATCAAACTTCTAACTTTCTTCCTAGCTGCTGTGTGTTCCCTCCCCCCATTTATGTTGACCCTAACCTCATATGGCTACATCATCTCTGCCATTGTCCGTATACCATCCACCACTGGCAGGCAAAAGGCCTTTTCAACCTGCTCCTCTCATCTCATTGTGGTGTCCATTTTCTATGGCACCATCATGATCGTCTACATGTTGCCCAAAACAGAGGCCCTGCAAGACCTCAACAAAGTCTTCTCTCTTTTCTATACAGTTCTGACCCCTTTGTTCAATCCCCTGATATACAGCCTGAGAAACAGGGAGGTAAAAGTGGCCTTCAGAAAGACTCTAGCTAAGTTTTATGCATTTGAAAGACTGTAGGAGTTTGTTTGCGTACTTAGAGTCCAATTTCTCTCTTATGCTGTTAGGGGTAGCATTTTCATTTCAGTAAGTTGGATACCTCCAGCTTTCTTGCTAGAAAAAAGCAGGAGGGCATTCCATCACCACAAAAGGCTATATTGGGGACCATGGGAGCTGCATGGACAAAGCCATATGGAATGGAGATTGTAATAAGGAAGGGAATTGGGCAGGATCTAGGCTTTCAAAAAACCCTTTGTATTCTGTATTTTGCTGCATAAATGGGACATTTAATCTACAGATTTGTTTCCAGCTTTGTGTCAAAATTTATATTTTGAGAGGGAAGAGTTTTTCCAATTGTAGCTTGCTTTTTTAAATCCATGTCCTAGACAGAAATAAATAATGGAACAGATTATTGGATGCATTTGCTTTTGTTATCTTTTTTTTCTATAATATTTCTATCCCTCTTCTCTTAGCTAGCTTCGGTCAATTTCATTGATTTCAAACAGATTTAAGGCTGTGACTTTTATTTGCACGGTATTTTCTGTTTCTTTGCACCAAATGACGCCCCTTAAATTTATGCATTTTTTAGCATACAGAGAAAATGTTTTATAATGGCTAGAATGTGCAATTAGGATCTGGGAGCTTCAGATCCCCACTCTGTCATAGAAGTTTGCTGGGTGACCTTGGGTCAGTGGCTCTCTCTCTCAGATAGAAAACTATCTCCCAGAGGAAGATTTCCTCCTACTGGGGAGGAAAGCAAGATATAAATTAATTAAACAAACATATGTATGTATCAATAAATCAGCATTGTACATTATAAGAGCAAATGAATCATATCTATCAAATTATGGATTAATACAGTGTGACTGCATTGTATGTATTACAGGGAAACTCAACCTTTTCCGCATTTTTTAACGACACCATGTGCTATGTAACTGGAAAAGTTATCTTGGAAAATGCAAACATACCTCATCCACAATCATGTACTGTGCTCAGCTCAACATCTGTACTAACTTTAAAGGGGAAATAATGGTCATTTGTTCATTTGTGCAGTTTGTGCAGAAATACTTATATCCAACTTGTCATATTACATGGCCTCAGGTAAGACACATTTTTGTAATTGTCTCAGAGTGACAACTTTACTAACATCAACAAGATCCCAGTTATTAACAATGATAGAGGCAGTTTTAGTGTATGCTCTCGATGGATGGGAATGTGAGAGCTCTTCACATTGCACCTGGAAACAAGACTAAAACTGAAATTCAAAAGAATCTTCAAGGTTGGCATACTTTTCAGGCCTTCATCTAATGTGCCACCTTAAAAGATGCTTTCCAAGGAATTAGATTTTAGAATTTACTAATATGCTCATGCTTGACAGAGGGTAAGTCTAGCAATAGCTGTTCACCATGATGAATAGAATGGAACCTCTAGTTTCAATGGCAATGTATCTCTGAACAATTGCCGGGAACAATAGTAGAGCATCAGCTGCTTGTGGATTCAATCCACTTCCCAATTCCAATTCCAAAAACCTTTATTGGCATAACAGCATACTTCCCACTGGTGAAATAGAAAAGAAGGGTCTTGTATAGCCAAAAAAATGCTAAGCTGAGGACAGGCAATGTAGTAATCAGGGAAACTGAATATAGAAGCTGACTGGATCTAACCCACTGCTTTCATGCCCTGATTGCAGGTATCCCATAAATATGTGGCTAGCCACTGTAGGAAGCAGGATGACAGACTAGATGGACATTGGGGTCTTGGTGTACTCCAGCATGATTCATTGAATTATTTTATGATTGGTTTCCTGCTTCTTTTTCCTACCCTCTCCCCCTTCTAAATATCAATATGACACCATTTGGCTTAATAGTATGACCAGTTCAAGAATTTTGGTTTATAGGTACATGTATTTTCATAATAAGATTTTAAGCAACCCAAATGAAGGAGAAGCTCAGAAAAAAAATTCTCATAGAACCCCAAAATTCATTAAACAGAAATAAATGTCGTGTGTGTGTTTAATGTATGTTTCTTTAATATACTGTAAAATGTTTTCATAATCTGTATAATATAGCCTTCTGGACTACTAACCAAAAACATGTGTGAGCATTTGAATAATTCATAACCCACATCCTGTCTTTGCAATATTCATTTAAACAGTGTCCTGTTTAATAGAAGATAACCACCCAGCATGGAAATGAAATACTCATAGGACATTTCCTTCTCCTCAAATTTGGAGAGCTCTCAGCTATTTCTCTTCCTCATTTTCATAGTTATCTACATAGTGACTGTGGTCTGGAACATTCTCATAATTGTCTTCATTTTAGCTGAGCAGTACCTTCACACTCCCATGTACTTCTTCCTGGGAAATCTGTCCTTTTTTAAGACATGCTATAGCTTGATCATTCTGCCAAGAATGCTGATGAGCCTCTTATCTGGAGGTTGATCTATTTCTGTTAGGGGATGTTTTCTACAGTTCTGGTGGTTTGGTTTTTTAGCAGTGTTGTGTCCTAGGCTCAAATGGGAGAACTGTTACTTTTGGAGGGAACTGTTACTTTTGGAGGGAAGCTGAACAAGCCCAAGCTTGTACTCCACACCAGGGTTCCAGAGAAGGCCTAAGCGTGCCCAATCAGGGGAAGGATTGAAACATAAGTAGCCAATCAACATCTAGGCTCATACTGTACCCTGATAGGCCCTTAGGGCCCTGTAAATAGCCAATCCATGTACATAGTTAAGGACCAATCAGAAGGGGGCAAGAATTGTATAAAAGAGCGGGAAGTTTGAATAGAGCTCAGTCTGTGTGTGTGTTCCTAAAGTAAAGCTTGCTGAAATCACTCTCCGACTCTGGTCTCTTACTGCGCCAACCCCAGTACTTTACAAGCAGCAACATAATGTTATCACCTGGCAGTGATGTATTATGATCACTACCTTGAGATACACAAACCGCTACACTATGCCTCTTTTATGAGCCGTCATCTCTATGACCAGCTATTGATGGTATCTTGGCTGAGTGGTTCTTTGATAGTGATAATGTTATAAATAAGCTTTTGTACCTTCAATGAAATCAACCATTTCATGTCTTTGATACAATACCTGTGTTGTGTCTGCCCTCTCGTATTGTAAGTTTTCATCTCCACCTCAGTGTTGACATTTCCACCATTCCTGCTTACACTTGCATCATCACCACCATTTTGAGAATCCCATCTACCACCAAAAGAAGTAATGTCTTCTGCACCTGTTCCTCTCACCTCATGGTAATTACCACATTTTATGGGGCATTAATTGTGTTGTATATGCTTCCAAGCACTTGACACACTAAGCAAGCTAAACAAAATCTTCTCTCTCCTCTACCCAGTCTTAACACCTCTAGCAAACCCTCTCATATACACCCTGAAAAATAAAGAGGTCAGCAAATCCTCAAGAAGAGTTGTTGGTAAATGTTCACTGACTCAAAATTTGACATTGCCTGTTAATTAAGTGATTCAGGCTGCAAATCCCTGCTGTGTCATGGAAGCTTGCTGGGGGACATAGAGATTAAATGGTGGAAAGTACTTTGTCAGCTGCTTTGTGTCTCATTGGGTCAAAAGATGGGGCACAAATGAAGTAAGTAAGTAAATGAGCTTAGGCCAGCTTTTCATAAAATGTCTAAGTGGCAGTACAACAAGGTGTTCAACATAATAAACATAAAAACAATTATTATGGTTACAAGTGGGGACCCTCAAGAAACTTGTGGGATTGGCTATCTGATTCACCCCACCTCTGTTTCATCCCCTCTCCCCTACTTTTTTGCCTCTTATTCCTCCATCTCACCACCCTTTCTTTTACTCTGTTCCCCCACGCCTGTCACTCTCTCTTTCAGCTGCCCCAGCCATCTTTGCACCCCCCCCCCCCAGTTGGAATAAAGAGGCTGACACAAAATAGTTGGGGAAACGGGCCACTTTATTAACTTCACAACTAAAAATGGCAAGGTAAAACAGCTATTGGACAAGCCCTGGGGTCTTCCACCGACCCCACCATGTCCAACAGTGGGCAAGCCACCCAGCCCCCAGCATGAGACATACAAATGTGGCTAGTGCCAGGCTGGCAGACCACGACTGCCCTCCCCTTACCATCCACCCCGATCACCAGAAGGAGGCGACTAAGGGGAGGCATGAATACGATCCACATTATACGACATTGAGCCGTAAAGCCCATCTGCCGTTCCTGCGGATCGACTGCACTCAACAGGTGCATAGGCCTGGGTGCTCACCAGCAAGGTATAAACCCCTTGCTCCTTCCACCAAGTGACCAACTTAACCTACCTACCTAACAGCCACACCACTGCTTGCAGTACAAGGTAGGCGAAAAACACCTCACCAGCAGCCAATCAGGTGAGAGAGAAAAAATTCCTACCTGGCCCCCAAAAGGACGACCAGTCGAAACCTGTACTACTGCAGGGTGGGTGGGTGGGCTGAGAGCTCCATTACAACTGCGTAGTGACGGGCGGGGTGAAGGCTATAAATAGCCTGAGCCCCGCCCTCCTGAAGGACCCAGATGCCCGAGTAGCCTCCGTTCAGCCTGCATCCTTCCAGGGATGCAAAGGATGGCCCCACGGCACGTAGCCGCTTTCGCGGCACGTAGCTGCTTTCGCGGCCCGGCCGGGGCGGGGCCAAATTGCACCCCCCAGTCAGAATAAAAAGGCTGACACAAAATAGTTGGGGAAACGGGCCACTTTATTAACTTTACAACTAAACACAGCAAGGTAAAACAGCTATTGGACAAGCCCTGGGGTCTTCCACCAACCCCGCCAAGTCCAACAGTGGATGAGCCACCCAGCCCCCAGCATAAGCCATACAAATGTGGCTAGTGCCGGGCCAGCAGACCACAACTGCTCTCCCCTTACCATCCGCCCTGATCACCAGAAGGAGGCGACTAAGGGGAGGCATGAATACGATACACATTATACGACATTGAGCCGTAAAGCCCATCTGCCGTTCCTGCGGATCGACTGCACTCAACAGGTGCATAAGCCTGGGTGCTCACCAGCAAGGTATAAACCCCTTGCTCCTTCTGCCACCGCCAATGCCAAGCCTCTGCTTAGGCATTCGCACCCCCCGGGCAGCCCAGAGCCGCCCGAAGACCCCGCTGCAAGTCGCTCAAAAAGGCCTGATTCCCCACATCAGACAGATGGACTCCATCTGGCCGGTACAATTCCAACATATCCACCCTAATTCCCGAGTGGGGAAGGTAGGTACCCAGACCTCCTTCCAAGGCCTTCCTCAGAGCCCTATTTGCCTTCCAACGGGCCCGCTCGATCCCAGCCGGATCCCAAGCGGCCTGCCAGATTCTCCGTGGCAGGATAGCAGACCAAATCAGACGAACTCCAGGCCACCTCCGCACAATGACCCAAAGATCCGCCACCGCCTGCAAGGACAAGGCCTTCCCCAAATCATTACCACCCAGGTGAATGACGAGAATGTGAGGTGGGGCACCAACCCTTCCCAAAAACAGCCAAGGCAAGAGCCCTGGCGATCTCAGCCCCCAACGCCCCTGCCATTCCACAATAGCCCATTCACTCAGCCCCAACTGTGAGCCGACTGATGATCTTCTGGCAAAGTGGGCGGCCCAAAATATCATACTGTGCCCGTATATGAGGATCTGCAGCCTCCCCTGGTGAGCCGTAGCACCTGTAATGAAACAATCAAACAACTGAACATCAACTAACATAACGTAGACGTTAACTCCCGGCCCATCAGGGAGACAACAATGGACAAACATAAGCATAGTAAGTTGCCGATCTCCAGTGCCCCACCCGTTGGATGACTGGTTCCGGATAGCCCATTGCTGCCACAGTTGATGCTGCCCCGATCCGGAAGGAATGGGTCCCAAACTTAAATCTCCCCAATCCTAACTTCTCAAGTGCCCGTGCTGTCACCGCCCAAAATTGATACTTGGTGAAGGCCCTCCCCAAAAAAATGGCAGAAAAAAGGCCTTAAGGCCTCCCCTCGGACAGCCACATACTGCTGTAAAGCTTGCACCAGATATAAACCCACTTAACCGTGGTGCCCTTCTGCCTTTGGTCCGTTTTGGATCGCCAGACTCGCAAAAACACGTGTCTGTCCTTAAAAGTTACATCACCGCACTGCAATGTGCAAGCAGACTGATCCCTCCTTGATATCATAACTAGCTCAGATACCCTTAAGGCACCAAAAATGCCGTAAGTGCAGCTGCGTGGAACAACACAACTTCGTAGTCAGAACTGCACACCTTGGGCCAAACACCGCCCAGCCCCCTAAGGATGGAAGGGAAAATGGGCTGACGGGCATCTGCCCATGCCCCACCTTCCCTAGACCAGCCTTCCAGCATCTTTTTTACACTGAAATCATCTACCACCGCCGGGTACCCATGTGCCTTACTAATAAACGCCAAGGCGGCCAACTGACCCCGAATGGATTTGACTGCTATTCCCCTTCTTTTTGTTGCACACAAAACTGTATCAGGTGTGAGACCGGGATGGGCCAGCTGTCCCCCAGCCCCTCAGAGCTCCTAAAAACCCTAAACTGTAAAGCGGTTCGTTCATATGCTTTCCGAGTACTTGGGGCCAGAGCTAAAAGAATTGCCCTACCGGCTTCTGCCTGCCAAACTGCCACAAGTCTTGAGGCATCCGGAATGGCTGAGGATCGGCCTCCGGTACCAACTGACGAAAACGCTCCATCTGTCGACGAGACAGAGCGTCCGCCATCCCGTTATTAACCCCAGGCACATGTTTAGCTAAAAACAAAATGTTTAAACGAAGGCAGCGTAGCGTAAAGGCCCTGACCAGGTTCATAACCAGTACGGACTTGGAAGACAAGGCGTTGATGACATGCACAACCACTAAGTTGTCTCACCAGAAGTGCACCACGTGGTTGGCCAACTGCTCCCCTCATATACAGACTGCTACCACAATTGGAAAAAATTCCCAAAAAGTCAAGTTCCTGCAGATATCGCTGGCTTGCCGATCCTCAGGCCAATGCTCAGCGCACCAATGCCCCCTAAACAAGACACCGAAACCAATAGAACCTCCAAGGATATTTGGAGGTCCGCTTCAATCTTCATATCCTCCAGCCAAAGAGATACCCCGTTGAATGAATCCAGGAAGCTCTTCCATACCTCCAAATTGCTGCGCATACTGGCCGTTATGCGCGCTCTATGATGAGGTAAACGCAGGGACCCCATGGCATCACAAAGGTGCCGAAGAAATGCCCTGCCCGGCGCTACCACTCTACAGGCAAAATTGAGATGCCCAACCAGTTGCTGCAGCTCTAAAAGCGACACCTTATGCTTCCACTTTAATGCAGCTAGCCTAACCCTAAGCAGTCGAACTTTCTCTGCCGGCAACCGCGAAGCTTGCTGTAAGGTATCCAACTCAATACCTAAAAATGTCAGTTGAGTGGTAGGGCCCTCCATCTTCTCATGAGCCAAAGGCACCCCAAGCTCATCCACCAGCTTCATAAAAAGTTCCAAGAGCTTGGCACAACGCCCTGTACCTACAGCGCCCGTGAACAGAAAGTCATCTAAGTAATGAACTACCTCGCTGCACCCAGATCTATCCTTCAGCAGCCATTCCAAAAAGGAACTAAACCACTCAAAGGCAGCACAGGATACTGAGCACCCCATCAGTGATGCCCTATCCATATAATATTTTCCCTCAAACTGAAATCCCAACAGCTCAAAGTCCTTGGGATACACTGGTAAGAGCCAAAATGCCGACTTGATATTGCATATGGCCATTTCAGCACCCCGCCCGCACCCCCTCACAACCTTGACTGCTTGGTCAAAAGAAGTATAACTAACTGAACAAAGGTGGTCGAGAATTCCGTCATTCACCAACCCCCCTGCTGGGATATGAAAGGTGATGGATCAACCTATATTCCCCAGCAGCCTTCTTGGGAACCACTCCTAATGGGGAGACCCTCTAACATGGAACTGGGGGGGCCTCGAAAGGACCAATAACTCACCCTTCTGCACATTCTTTTGCTATTTTTTCTCTAACAACATGCTCCATTCCCACAATGGAACTAAGGTTGGACGCCATATAGGGCGCCCTGGGCCCTGAAATGATATCTGAAATCCCTGACTGAACCCGTCCCACAAATAAACTCTGTCAGTGACCCTGGGATAACCCTCCAGGAAACGCCTAAGAAGTCTCAGTCGAATGGGACCGGGACCCTTTACCAGGAGTCTGAGTTACCCCCTCCCCCAGGGTGCTTTGGCCCCCCTTTTTGTTTGGCTTTACTGCATGCCAAAAATGCGTGGGACTCGCCGCATAACGGGCATTCATGTCTCAATTTGCATGCTTTCTGCGAGCAAACTCCTTGTGACGTGAACTCCCAACACAACAGCCGGGGTTGAACCGGCTGACCCGCCGTAGAGTGGGCTGTTGAGGAACCTGTCAGTTTATGCACTAAATGCCCACTGTCTGCCCTATCCCCCAAATTGGGCTTAGCCGGGGCCATCAGCTGCAACCACAACTGCTGATTGATTTGGTTCCAAGGCAACATCGGATTAATTGCTGCTCTCATCCGAAAAGTTTCATCATATTGTAACCTGGCCGCACCTGCAAAATCGGTGTATGCCCTGTATATAATGTCACAATACTGAAACAATGGCGCAGCCCGACTTGGCTGTGCCCTTGCAATCACTCCTGCATATATGAGAAAACCCGGGAGCCAGTTGGCCCAGGTCCTATCAATCTTCCTATGCCTGAGCTTCTCCTTTTCCTTCTCGTCCATCTTTTCCTTACTTTTCTTCTCCAATTCTCTGTACAGGAGACTAAACACATCGACATACTCGCCTCTCAAATTTTTTTCTCTCGTCGTGGGGGTCAGGTGATCCCCCAAAGGCATTGCCAAGTCCCCAAAAGGGATAGCCAAAAAGGGGACTGACCCATATGGGTTAGGGAGATAACCCCATGGATTCAAAGGGGCGCTGGGCCACCCCAATGGTTGAGCCACTGACATTTGCCCTCCCCAGGGTAAAACCCCTGATGCCACTGTTGCTGCTGGCAATCCTTGTGCAACTTCAGACCCCGTAGTGGCTGAAGGTGGCTGGCACCAACCTGCCGAGGTGCCCTGAACCCGCCCCAAAGCAGTACTACCTGCCACCCATGCTGGCCCTGGCTGAGCTGGGAAAACCCCATGTCCCCCTTGTTCAACTGATGTAGATGCCTGCCCAGAACCCCTGGGCACTGGCATCACACCATGCCCCCATGGTCCCCATGGCCATGTGGCTTGTTGCTGTGTCATTGCCCTCATACCTTCTAAAGCCGCTAGTGCCACCGCCACAGACTGGATTGGCTGTTGCCTGTCCTCCACGCCTTCCTGTTCCACTATTTCATCACTCAGCACCGCATCCTTGCTCGTACTGGCCTCCTGGCTTCGGTTGGGCATCGGCCTACAGCCCATAACCTCCTGTAATGCAGAAAGTCTTGCCAACACCTCTCTTTCAAATGTAATGGTCCCTGACTGCCCAGTTGCACTACGATGCCCAGGCCAAACTGAAGGTGCCCCCAACATGCCCCGTTCCCTTTTCAGAGTGCTAAGCCGCTCCATAATGGCCTCATTTCCACACTGTCCAATTGCTCCTCCCCAGGGTGGGCCCACTTCGTGGGGCCTTTTGTGGGCTGCTTGCCCTTGGAAGGGCCCTGTCCCTTCTTTGGACCCATCACAAAAACAAACCAAGCCTCACCAACACCAATAACCCCAATGGGGGGGTCTGGCAGGAGTGAGAAGCACCCCCTCCTTGTAATTAACCCCCAAGGCCAACTGCAGGAGCCCCCAAAGCGTTTCTATGGAGGGGAGGGGAGTGGGCTCGAATGCTCAATCCCTACTGCGGCCCCTAGCCACACCCCTGTAGCCAACCCCCCCAAAGAACAAACTGCCACGAGCCATGAGGCCGCTGCCCCTGGCAACCCCTCCCAGCCCTCCGTACAGCCACCCCTCCTGGGGCCCAATGCTGATGAAGACAATCCGGGTCTCCTTAATGCTGCTCCACAGGCCCCCATAATCTCCGCTTCTCTGTCGGCTGTCTGGAGCCCCGGCCTGCAGAACACGTCCCCGCTGCAAACGCTCCCGGCCGAGGGCAGCTGATGTGCCTCTGACCCGGCTGAGAGCTCTGTTAGAACTGCGTAGTGATGGGCGGGGCGAAGGCTATAAATAGCCCGAGCACTGCCCTCCTGAAGGACCCGGATGCCCAGGAAGCCTCCAATCAGCCTGCATCCTTCCGGGGATGCAAAGGATGTGTCAGACCTTGTAACTTACTAGTTTAAAATGTCCTGAACTGTCCATGTTCCCTTGCCCAAACTAACTCCATCTTGGATGGCTCTACTAACCCTCTTTTCTTAGAAGCTTGCATTTCAAACACTGTTGCAACAATAAACAGCTCCCATGGGAAATTCCTCACATAGCCCTAACAAATGCAGACGGGCTTTGAAGATAGCTAATTGCCCCAAGGTAACCAGCAGGGGCCTTTCCTTGGGAAAGAGATAAGGGAGCATGAGAACCATCTATTGCTCCCCGAACGTGTGAGAATGACTTTATTGTTTACTTTTGATGTTAGAGGTTAAAATGGCATGTAACGCTTTGAAATGTATCAATTCCAATTTTGTCTTTGCTCCAGACCACTAGTTCTCAAATAAAATGGATTAAGCTGCTACCAACTATGGTCCGTTTCCTTTGAAGTTCAAGGTCTGACATTTTGGAATTGATCCCTATTTTGGAGCTTATCCGAACCGGCAACTTCCAGCTGGATGGCTGCCAAAGTACCAGATAACAGAGAGCCCACCGAACCGATAGATGAACAGTCAGTCCCACGTGGAGTCACAGTGACTCGGAGGAGGGCGAAATCGCCGGTGCACTTCTCCACACTGCTTTACACCCCAAAGCAGTGGCAGCCACGTAAATCTACGGCCCTCATGGATGAGGCAGCCGGGCGATATGCCACCTTGCTCACCGGCACAGGAACAGAAGGGGAAGAGGGAGTGGCAGGAGGCAGCGAGCCAGACAACGGGAACGGCCAAACCCCGAGGGAAGGCGACAAAGCCCTCCTGATCAGGAACGATATGCTGCTGTGAGTGAGAGAGATCCGGAACGAGGTCCATGTGAGCCATATGCAGATCACGCATGAACTCCAGAGGCAGCTGGACCTGATCCGGGAGCAACTGCCGAGAGCCCCGGGCAATCAACCACCAGTGGGGCCGCCAGCGGGAGGACCAGGAGAGCCAGGCGGACCGGCACCCAACCAACCGGCGTGCCCGGCCGCACCCGTTCCTGAGCAATCAGCAGCCCCAGTACCGGTTCCTGCGCCGGCACCCGTGGGACCACCACCGGCACCCGCCCCCATGCCAGCACTACTACCGGGGTGGCCAGCGGTCCCCCTGGCCCCAGGCCCACAACCCTGGGATGGGGCGAGGGGGAGAGAACTAATGTTAACTTTTGACGGGGACCCGGAGGAAGTGGAGTACTTCACCATCCAGTGCAACAGCTTCATGACACACTGGGGGATGACTTTCCCGATGGAGGTGAGCCGAGTGGACTACCTAGGCTCTAAACTGAAGGGGGCAGCAAGGAGGTGGTTCGTGAGCCTGTACGCTACCCAAGGCCCTGAGTTGGCTACAGTGGCGGATTTCCTCCAAGCCATGCTGCGCCAGTATGGGGACCCCCTGCAAGAGGTAAAAGCACTCGCGGCCTTACAAGGGATGGAACAGGGGTCGAGAACAATCAGGGAGTACACCGCCAACTTCCAGGTCCACTGTGCCAAAGTGAGGGGCTGGAGCGAGCGTATGAAGTATGAGGCTTTCCAGAATGGCCTCAATGCGGGCATACTCGACCACTGCTACCAGCGAGGGCGCCCCGAAACACTAGTGGGGTGGATTCAACTTGCGGGGGAGGTTGAGACCAATTTGCAGCATGTGGTGATTCAACGCCAACAACAGCAGGTGGGAAAAGGGGGGTGCACCCCAAAGACCGCTGCAAAACCAGAGGCGAAGAAACCGGCAGGTTCTGGGAGCGGCTCGACCCAAACCTCCGGGAGGCGTTGCTTCCACTGCGGCAACCCTGGGCACCTAGCCACTAACTGCCCTGAGAAACCACTCACGTCCACCCCAGTGGCCAAGGCCCCAGCGGGGGGGGGGGGGCAAGAAAAGAGGAAGCAATCTGAAGGAGCCCAGCCGGGGCAATGTCGCTGCCTCCCTGGCAATTGACGAGGATATTATAATGGTAGATTACTTGGGAGAAGAATCGTGGGACCCAGAGTCAGCGGGAAACGACAGCGACCTGCACTGAAAGGTGCCAAGCGGCAGGTCATGGAGCTGACGGCACCACTACGGGTGAGCATAACAGGGGAGCTGCTTTTCGTGCCCGTGACACTGCTGAACCCCAAACTAAAGCGGTTCATGCACACCCGAGCCTTAATAGACTCCAGGTGCACCAGGGAAATCATCACCCCCCGGTTAGTCGAGGCCCTAGGGTTGGCAAAGATCCCACTCCCTCACCCCATCCAATTCAAACTCGACCTAAGGGACGCTTATTTCAGAGTCAGGATCAAGGAGGGGGATGAATGGAAGACGGCTTTCAATACACCAATGGGACAGTTCGAGTATTTGGTGATGCCGTTTGGACTGCAGGGGGCACCGGGAGTTTTTATGAACTTTATAAATGATGTGCTGCAGGAATATCTCTACAAGGGGGTGGTGGTGTACCTGGATGACATCATTATTTATTCAAAGGCCCTTAAGTCACACGTGCCGTTGGTCCGACATGTTTTAACAACCCTCTATAAGCACAAACTGTACGCTAAATTATCAAAGTGCGAGTTCCACCAAACGGAACTAGATTACCTGGGGTTCCGGGTGTCTGGGGAAGGGTTAGCAATGGACCCCGCCAAAATACAGGCAGTATTAGACTGGGAGGCCCCGAGAACCCGACGGCAGCTACAATCATTTCTCAAGTTCGCAAATTTTTACAGGGGGTTCATTAAGGGGTTCGCCCAGGTGATGCTACCCCTCACGGACCTGCTAAAAACAAAAGGGAGGGGGCTTGAAGCCAAAAAGCTGGGGGCAAGCCTCCGCTGGACTTTGCAGTGTCAGGCAGCTTTTGAAAAGCTCAAAAGGTTGTTCACGATTGAACCCGTGTTGGCCCATTCAAATGAGCTCAAACCCTTCGTGGTTCAATGCGACGCCTCCGATGTAGCCGTCGGAGCCATACTAATGCAGAAGGACGGGGGGGGGAGGCTCAAACCCTGTGCCTACATCTCTAAGAAATTCTCTAACGAGCAGAGAAATTGGTCGGTCTGGGACAAAGAGGCGTTTGCAGTAACACATTCACTCAAAACCTGGCGGTCCTGGCTAGAGGGGGCCCGCGAGCCGTTCGAAATTTGGACTGACCACAAAAACTTAGAAGCCCTCCCCAGCCGACGAAAGCTAACGGCCAAGCAAATCCGGTGGGCAGGGTTCTTTGCCAAATTTGACTTTTTGCTCAAGCACATCGCCAGTTTGAAGAACTTCCTAGCAGACTCGGTTCGAAGAACTTCCTAGCAGACTCTCAACATGAGAGCCAGAGGGAGGAGGTCGTTGACTTGATCATCTCCCCCTCCACCATCGTGGGGGGAGTAACAACCAGATCAGGGAAGAAAACAGGGCAACAAATTGATAGAAGAGACAGAGAAGGAAGGGGGGGAAAGACCGGAAGGCATAGTAAAAAGGGAAGGGTTTTTTTGGTACTACGAAGGTAAATTCTACGTGCCCAAAACCCTCCGCCCTGAGATCTTGCAGCATTGCCACTGCAGTAAACTAGCCGGCCATTTCGGGTATGTGAGAACGCTGCACTTGGTGAATTGCCAATTCTGGTGGCCCCAAATGAAAAAAGATGTGTCAGAATTTGTGGGATCCTGCCCAACTTGCATAATGGCAAAAAGGCGGGGAGGAAAACCCCCCGGTCTATTGCAGCCCCTGCCCACTGTGTCCCGGCCCTGGTCAGTGGTGTCCATGGATTTTATTGTAGAGCTCCCAGTTTCTCAGGGGAAGACAGTGATCTTGGTGGTGGTGGACACTTTTTTTAAGCAAGCGCACTTTATCCCTTGCAAGCAGCTCCCCACGGCCAAAAAACTAGCCCACTTGTTCTTCCATCACGTGGTCAGGCTCCACTCCTTCCCTGACAAGGTCATTAGCGACCACGGCCTGCAGTTCGTTGCCAACTTCTGGCAGGAGTTTTGTAAAATGGCGAGAATAGAGCAAGGCCTGAGTTCCGCGTACCACCCGCAAACGGACAGACAGACAGAACGCGTGAACGGCCTACTGGAGCAGTACCTCCGCTGCTACATCAATTACCAGTAATCGAATTGGGTGGAGCTATTGCCATTTGCTGAGTATGGATATAACAATAGCGTGCATAGCTCTACCAAGACCCTTCCAGATCGTGAATGGCTATGAGGGCAAGCCATTCCCAGCCCTACCGAGCGCCGAGGGAACAGCGCCCCCTGGCTCCTGCCAGCAGTGTTGAGAGGGAGTGAGAAAAGGGTGGGAAGTAATCCAGGAAAACCTGGAAAAAGCCAAACAGGATTACAAAGCCCACTTCGACAAAAAACACTCACTACAATGGGAATTTAAGGAAGGAGAAAGGCCTGCAAGTTCCTCGGGCCTTTTAAAATCAAACGGGTGATTAATAAAATAACAGTCGAACTAGATTTGCCCAAGATGTTTAGTAAGATCCACCCTGTGTTTCATTGCAGCCTTCTTCGCAAGGATCCTGGAGCCACATCTTGGCACCCCTGCCCTCCAGAGCCAAAACCCATTCAAGTGAAGGGCCAGACCCACCATGAGGTGCAAGAAATCCTGGACTCCAGGGTCCAAAGGGGGGTGTTGTACTACCTAGTGCGATGAAAGTACTTTCCCAATAGTTGCGACGAGTGGGTAAAGTCAACAGACCTATGAGCCCCCCAACTACTGAAGAAGTTTTACCTACTGCACCCAGACAAACCCCAAGCAAGAGCTTAGGGGGGGCAGTATGTCAGACCTTGTAACTTACTAGTTTAAAATGTCCTGAACTGTCCATGTTCCCTTGCCCTAACTAACTCCATCTTGGATGGCTCTACTAGCCCTCTTTTCTTAGAAGTTTGCATTTCAAACACTCCCCTGGCGGGGAGGGCGAGATATAAATAAAAAGTATTATTATTATTATTATTATTATTATTATTATTATTATTATTATTATTATTATTATTATTATTATTATTATTATTATTATTATTATTATTATTAACAACAGCTCCCATGGGAAATTCCTCACATAGCCCTAACAAATGCAGACGGGCTTTGAAGATAGCTAATTGCCTCAAGGTAACCAGCAGGGGCCTTTCCTTGGGAAAGAGATAAGGGAGCATGAGAACCATCTGTTGCTTCCCAAACGTGTGAGAATGACTTTATTGTTTACTTTTGATGTTAGAGGTTAAAATGGCATGTCATGCTTTGAAATGTATCAATTCCAATTTTGTCTTTGCTCCAGACCACTAGTTCTCAAATAAAATGGATTAAGCTGCTACCAACTATGGTCCATTTCCTTTGAAGTTCCAGGTCTGACAGGATGGCCCCGCAGCGTGTAGCCGTTTTTGCGGCCCAGCCGGGGCGGGGCCAAATTCTTTCTGCCCTCTGCCCATCGCTCTCTTTTCTCTTTCCATCTCTACCCATTACTCTTTCTCTCTTGTTCTGCCCCATCACTCTCTTTCTGCCACTGTCCCCACTCACTCACCCTTTATGTTTCTCTATCTCTCCATTTACCCTTTTTTCACATTTTCTGCTCCTCCTCCCTAATGCTTTTTTTTCTTTCCATCATTCATTTTATTTAATAAAGCTCTGAGCTTGCCCACTCATCTTCCCACCTCTATTATCAGCTTTCTGCTCTTGTCCTGCTCTCCCCCACAGCATTGGCTCTCTGCTCTTATCTTGCCTTCCCCCCCCCCTATGTCAGCACCATCCTCAGCAGGATCCTTGGCTGCCCCTCCATCCTCAACACAGCACTCACTTTTGCAGCCCAAACCAGAGTTTCTCCCACTGTAGGCCACCAAGATGGTCCAGCCCAGACCCACTCCCAGCATCCTCTGTAGTGGTCTCCGGGTCTAGAGTTGCTCTCAACATCCACTGTCTCTACAGACAGGCCTGGAGCCGTTCTCAGTATCCCCTGTTGCTGCTCCCAACTCTAAAGGTGAGTGTGTTGTCTGTACATATACACACAATGCTTTCTCCATTTGGGGATGATTTAAACACCCCAATATATTTATATTTAAATGTTGGGTTGTTGTTGTTTTGCAAACCTAAAGGGTTTCCTAAGCTTGTAGGAAAATCTCATTCGCATCTGTCTGGCCCAGATCTGTAGATCCAGGAATCCACAGATGGGCCCATTCGTTGCTAATAGTATATAGGTGATTCTTTGTAATCTGCCTTTCTCTCTGAGACTCAAGATGGATTGTTGTTGTTGTTCAGTCGCACAGTCGAGTCCGACTCTTTTCAACCCCATGGACCAAGTCACCCCAGGCCCTCCTGTCTTCCACCATCCTTCGAAGTCTGCTCAAATTCGTGTTTGTTACAACAGTAATGCTGTCCAGCCATCTCATCTTTTGCCATCCCTTTCTTCTTTTGTAAATAAAGTACAATCAACAGGATGGGCATCCAATGAGCAATACAATAGAAGTGAGTTGGACAGCAATCAGAAACAGCAAAAGAAGTGGCAACGCACCTTTGGAATGCCCTCCCTCTTGAATCTTGCAGGTCACTTACCCTTAATCTCCCTTGGATCCAGAATTTTAACTGACAGGGTCCATCTTCTAGAGCTGTTTTTATGGTCTGCTTCCAGCCTGAGACCCTTTAGTGGATATGACTGTAGACTGCTGAATACTATTTAGTGGCTTGTTTTGATATTGAACATTTTACATGGTTGTATTTATGCTTTTATTGCATTGTTTGTGAATCTCTTACAGTAGGTGTCTAGAGAAGCAGCATATCCCATATTCTAAATACATAATTAATTGATGTGTTAAATATGAAAGAATGCATATGGGAAGAAGTGCCTCAAGTATCCCAGCCTCTGCTGCTTTAACTTTGACATGGAAACTAGTTGTCAATCAACAGAATTGGCATAATAATGTTCCTTATAACCTACTGATGTTTTCAGCAGTAGATTATGTCACAGAATTCTAGTTAGGAAGTTTGCAAGACATGCACCACAACGGTTATCTTTCTTGCTTAATGTGATATTTGCTGCCAATAAACACTTTGCAGTCTCTGAGGACATTTGAGGAATGAGCATACCTAGTTCTCCAAATAAACTATCTTGTAATGGAAAGCAATCCCTTGTACTGTACAATAAATATATTTGAGCTTCAATTTCTGGCACCCTCTAGAGGTCATTAGAAGAACAGCTGTCCTCCTAAAGGTTATCATTTTACTTCCATACAGGGCTATTCATTTTAAGTTCAGCAAAGCCAGTCTGATGGCAGAAAGAAGAAGATATTGGACTTATATCCCACTCTATACTCTGAATCTCAGAGCGGTCACAATCTCCTTTTACCTCCCCCCACCCCCAACAGACAGCCTGTGTGTAGGGGTGTGCAAAAAATAAATAAATAAGGATTTACACGGATTCGGAAATACACAGGGCCAAAAAATTCAGAATACCATGTATTTCGGAATACCGGTACTCGGAATAGCCGCATATATGGTAGATGCGCAGCTATTACCGAATATACGGCCCCATTATACCCTATGGCCATTGAAATCAATGGCAAAATAGGGTATATTGGAAGCCATCTGGAGGGGAGGGGGTTTGAGGGAGAGCCCCCAAATTTGCAGGGGACCTGCAGGGGACTCTCTCCTACAAACCCCCCAAGTCCCAAAAAGATTGGGCCAGGGGGTCCCATTCCAGGGGCACCCAAAGAGGGTGCCCTTATCCCACCATTATACCCTATGGGCCATTGGAATCAAAGGTAACATAGGGCATAATTAGAGGCTACTAGGGGGCAGGGGATTTGAGAGAGAGGCCCCAAAACTGCAGGGAACCCACAGGAGACTCCCCTACAAAAACCCCAAGTCCCAAAAAGATTGGGCCAGGGGGTCCCATTCCAGGGGCACCCAAAGCCAAACCTAACTTCACATCACAGAATCTCTATAGGACCCAAATGCACTACATCCATCTATCTACTCTATGAACCCTGCTGGCCTGGAACCAATATAAACCCAGTTGCTAATGTTACTGCCACACAAAACACAATCTGCTCAAGGTATGCTCTGTAGACCTGGCTGCAGCAAACCCAGATGCCAGCTCTCCAGCCCTGCCCCAAACAACATGGGGATAGCTGGCCAAGCACAACAAGCCTGCTGGTTCTGGGTCTCTCACCAGGTGCCAGCTTCCCTGCCACAAAAAACACAATCTACAGATGCCAGCTCTCCAGCCCTGCCCCAAACAACACAACTCTCAAACAAGAGAAGCGGTGGACAGATCCAAACAACAACAGATCCAAACAGACCACTGAGAAACAACTGTTTAAAAAGTGACCCTTTTTAACAATGAAAATTAGGCCAAACAGCCCCCCCCCCCCACAAGAACCAGAACCAGAATAGAAAAGGAATAACAGCAGCACAACACAGCAGCAACAAATCAAACACAGAATCCTATTAAAACAGTAAAAAAAAACCCTTGACTTTTAACAATGCAGGAACTTTACCAACCCCTCACCCCAAATAAACCTTCACCCTAACCCCAAGAAATCCAAGCCACCCAAATCAGGAAAAGTAAAAGGACACTGCACTTTTAAAAGTCCTCTCACTAAAGTAAGATATGGGCAAATTGGCAACCCCCTCACCCCAGGCCCCCATCCTCAGCAGAACCCCCTAACCCTAACCCCAAATAATCTATCCAGTACTCACCCATCCAAATCTGGATAAGTAAAGGGACTCTGAGTCTTAAAAAGTCCTTTTACTAACTAAGATGAAAACAAGAACCCCAAGACTGCCTTACCTTAGACATCTTCTCTTCTCCTAGCAGGTCAGGCAAGGCTGAGAGAGAGCAGCAGCAGCTGAGGCCAAGGACCAGTGGAGCACAATCTCTCTCACACACCAACACAGCAGCAATTGAATGGAGTCCAGCCAGGCAGACTCCTTTAAAAAGTTATCTGGCCCTACACAGAGCAGTTTCAAAAATACCACTGCTCTGTGATTGGCCAGAGAACACTATTTACTTGGATACCCAAGTAAACAAAAGAACAACAATGTTGCTGATGGCTGGGGAATTAGCCCAGCCATCAGCTACACAACAGCTCTGCAAAGCATGCATTTGTAATGCATTTTGCAAATGCATGCTTTGGATTGGCTGCTGGGGCTCCTCTCCCCCTCCCTCCCTGATCCCAGGGAAGCTATGGGAGAGGCGGGAAAAGGCTTTCAAAGGCAGGAAAGGAGGCAAGCAGCTTCCCTGAGGCTGCAGAAGCTCCTTTCCCACCTTTTCCATGGAGTTCCGTATACTTCCAAATATCTATTCGGAAGTATACAGAGAGCCGTATACGGCTCCCCGTATAATGGCTTCAAAATGGATTTGGAAGTATATAGTGCCGTATACTTCTGAATCAGGGGTGATTCGGGGGTTTCTTTGATTCGACTGAACCGAATGCACACCCCTACCTGTGAGGTAGGTGGGGCTGAGAGAGCTTTTACAGCAGCTGCCCTTTCAAGGACAACTCCCACAAGAGCTATGGCTGACCCAAGGCCATTCCAGCAATTGCAAGTGGAGGAGTGGGGAATCAAACCCAGTTCTCCCAGATAAGAGTCCACACACTTAACCACTACACCAAACTGACTTTCAACTTAAGAAACTGGCTCTTAACTTAAGCAACTGTTTGGGGTAGCATCATTTCCATGGTTCAGATGCAATATGATGCAGACACCTGGATTTCTTAAAAACTGTGAAGGGTGCACAGGCACAATTAGCAGATCCTATGCAGCCATGCACAAACTTAGACACATCAGGAACTCTGGGGCTGCAATCGAAAATTTCATGATCTAAGGCTATCTCAGTGAGTTTGTGAGGGTGCATCCCAAGGATTCTAATTCTGGTTGAGCCCTTGTAGTACTCCAATGACTTCTGCTGAGATTGCTAGGGCCCTTCCATACTATTTAGAGAGATGTTTCCAGAGCTGATTTCCTTCCACAGCTTGAACAATGCTGCACAGGTAATGGTAAGCCTGGCCCTGCTGGATTCTAGTTCCCTTGCAAGCTGTATTAAGTGGTACACAAAAATTGCTAAGCACATTCAGCCCTAAAAAAATTAATTTGGGAATAAAGAGAAACATCATACTGTAGACAGAAGATTGACTGATGCATATGTGTTATGGCATTAAAATATCACCTGGGTATAAATACAGGACTGGAAGCTGCACCATAACCTCTGTATTGACAAAAGAAGTCTCAGAGAGCAGAAGCAAGAGGAGAGAAACACTTACTGGAAAATGATATTTGGGGGCAGAGAAGGGAGAGATAGTGGCAAGTGTGTTCTTTTTAATGTAGTAGCAGTTGCTGTGTTAGGAGCTCATTGAGTTGTGTTCAATTTACTGTAGTCTCAAATACAAAATCTCCATCAGGGGTCTAAAGAACATCTAAATTAGGAGCATGTAACATTAACAAAGTCTGAAAGATCAGATGAAGTCAGTGTGCTGTAGTAATTTGTGTGTCACATTAGGATCTGGGAGACTCAGGTTCAAATCCCTACTCTGTCCTGGAAGACTGCCTAGATGACTTTCAGCCAGTCATACACTTTCAACCGAATCTACTTCACAACATTGTTATGAAGATAAAATGAAGAAGAAATGGAAATACTTTCAAGGACAGAGCCTGTACTGCTTCATTGTAAAACACTCATTCTTTTTACTAGGAACTTCCATTCTCTTGTCTAGATCAAACATCTGCTCTCCTGTTACCTGTAATTTGGAGAATTAGACACATTTTTATAGATATGTTAAGAAGAGCCTTGCTGGCTCAGACAGTGGTCCATCTAGTCTAGCATCCTGTTTCACACAGTGGCCAACCAGTTCCTTGGCTAGTCCAACAACAAGACATAAAAACCAAGGTATTCCCCTGATGTTGACTTCTGGCACCAGTATTCAGAGGATGGCTGCCTCTAATAAACTTCCAGGACTGACTTCAAGGCTTAAAATATCACTATATATATGGTACCCCACTGAGCTTTAGCATCTAACCTCAGCTAACAAACTAAATATTGAAAAGAATGTGCATGTTTGCCCCTTAGGACAAATTTAAAAACATCAGGATTGTAGTACCTGTTATTAGGTTCTGGAAAATGGTATTTTTGTCTTGTGCTTTTCACTCTGATGAATATTAATTGATAGTAAAACAAAGGGTGGTAGATTCCCACCAGGTTTTCTGCTCAATCCTGCCCAGCCCTCCTCATTCCTAGTGATCCTATTCTAGATGGCATGTGTTCATACAAGTTCCATAATCCTTCATATAGTTTTTTGGGGTTGTCAGAGAGGTCCTACATCCTTTTTCTTCCAGCAGAAAAGCTGGTTGGATTCCCCCCCACTGAGTCCCCATCCTCCAGATAGTGACTGGAGATCTCTTTAGATTACAATTGACCTTCAGGTAACAGAGATCAGTTCACCTGGAGAAACTGGGTGCCTTAGAAGGTAGACTCCATGGCATTATCACCTTTGAAGCCCCCCCCCTTTTAAAACATGCCCTCCTCAAGCTCCATCCCCCAAATATCCAGGTATTTCACAACCTAGAGCTTGCAACCCTCCCCTCAGAAATAAAGAGGATGTAAAGAGTAATAAGGGCTGAATGTGAATTATCCAAATAATCAGTGTCATGTTTTTCATACTCCCATAAAACCCCATTCGTAAGAGAATAAAAATTCTGGACTTAACGTTCTACAGGCAGTAATGCATTTATACATAAATTTATGCTGTTGCCATACATTTATTGAAAACCCTCATTCTGGCTTCAATTACCTCTTTGTTCCTCAGACTATATATGAGAGGATTGACCAAGGGTGTCAAGACAGTGTAGAAGACAGAGAACACCTTATTCAGAGCACTCAGTGTGTTATTCTTGGGAAGCATGTAGACTACCATTACAGTACCATAGAAAATGGTCACAACAGTGAGGTGAGAAGAGCAGGTGGAAAAGGCCTTCTGCCTGCCAGTGGTGGATGGAATTCTCAGGATGGTGACTACAATACATACGTAGGAAATGAGGGTCAGCAGGAAGGGAGGCAAAGTAAACACTGCAGCCAGGATGCTGGTGACCACTTCAGTCATTTGGGTATCACTGCAGGACAGTTTCACCATAGGGGTGAAATCACAAAAGAAATGATCAATCTCATTGGGGCCACAGAAAAATAGCTGGGAAATAAAATAAATAACTATATTGTTAGCAAGGAAGCCACTGAACCAGGAACCAGCAGCTAGCTGTAGACAAATACGGCAGTCCATAAGATTTCCATAATGCAAGGGTCTACATACCGCTAAGTACCGGTCGTATGACATTGCAGTTAAAAGGTAACATTCTGTCCCCAATAAGAAACCGAAAAAATAGTACTGAACAATGCATTCATTCACAGAAATGGTTTTTCCACCTGCAAAGAAAGTCGCTAACATTCTGGGGAGGATGGTTGAGCTGTAGAAGAATTCCAAACAGGAGAGGTTCCCCAGGAAAAAATACATGGGGGTGTGAAGGTGCCGATCAGTTATAACAAGGGTGATGATGAAGAGATTTCCGACAATGGTTATAATATAGATTGCCAAGAATAAGAGGAAGAGAACTATTTGTGTTTCAGGCTGATCTCCAAATCCCAAGAGCAGAAATTCCTGGATGACTGTTTGGTTTTCCGTTCCTTTCTTGGCCATAGTTTCTAATACATCTAATAGAAGTGAAACAAACTGTCAAAAGATAAGATCAAACACTTTTCAGTCCTAAGCATCTCAGGGTAAAACCAAGCTTAAATTAGGGGGAGGAACAAGTTTCAAAATGACTTCCTGGACACTGCTAAAAGCTTTTCATCTTTGGAGTCAAGCTCGGGGGTGGGATGTGGGGTTCCAGACTGATAGTCCATTAGTCCATCATCCTCATACATACTGTGGCCAGTCAGATGGCCCCAAAGACCTATGAGTAAGTCAAGAAGGACAAAAATCTCTCCCTGTTGATGTCCCCACACCAGTATTCCAAGGGTTACTACTTCCAAAAATAAGGGCTAGATTCCAATAGCACCAATAAGATTTTGAGAATATAAGTTTTTGAGAGACAAACACCCTCCCACCTTCTGACTGGGATATGTCAGCCAATATGGATACCCTCTGAAACTAGTTCTGAACATGAGGGCTCCATTTAGTCATTGTGGTAAATCTCTGATGATGTATCTGTCATTCATAATTTACTGTTTTTCACTGTCTTGTCACTACGTTGCTGTAAATATGCTGTAATTTTAGGCATGTTTGCTACAGAAGAGTGGAACCACTTTGGGATCTACATCTTGGAATAAAACTTCTGTTCAGTTTATGTTTTCTTCATAATAACGGAAGAAATAAATATGAATGTAGTGCCTGTGGTTAAAAGGCAGGCAAGTCACAAAAGAAGGAAATAGAACAACTAATAATGAACCAGTGTTTGATTTGTTGATCTGTGTTTCTGTCACTCAAATCATGAAGACAAAAGGAAGCTTTGATCATCCAGCAGGTGAAAATCTAACACTTCTCTTTGTATGTTGCATCTTTCTTTACCATATTTTGTATCCCTTCAGAGGAACAAGTGTTGATTCATAGCAGATAAAGATCTGGGCTGTTAATTTTTATCTATTGATCTGAATTATTTCTTTAGAGAGTTACACCTCGCTTTTCTTCCCAACAAAGACCCCAAATGGCTTACAACATCATCCATTGTATCCTAACATCAGCATCCATGCTATGGGGTAGGTGCAGCTGAGAGAGAGTGACTGGTTCAAGGCCACCCAATGAGCTTCCACAGCAAACTGGAAGATTTGAACCTGGGTATCCCAAATCTTAGTCCAACCCTCCAACAACTACACCACACTGGCTCTCAAACAGTCATAAAACAACATCTTCGCAGTGCTATAGTATCTGATCATTGCCAAAGACCAGTTAATTCAAAAATGCTGTTAAGCAATCTTGAAAAGATCTTTTGCTCACCCAATTCTTATGTGCTTCCCTCTTTCTGATAATTAGTAATGGTACTCTCTTGATGCATAGAACAGTTACCATCCAAAGACAACCAGTTACACATTTGTAAATTCCCTTCCCTATCCACATCTTTGACCATGTACTCAACTGCCGGGATCCTTATATTTGTGTACAAAGATTCTCTCTCCTGATACTATCAGTCTGATTGCTGATGTCTGGGGAGTTAGTGTCTCCATTTCACCTTCGATAATAATTGCTTGTTGGGTTAGCTGTTTCCTTGTGCAGCATGAACAAAGTCCACTGGTAAAAGTTTTTGTGGGAAAACATTGATTGTCAGCCTGGCTGGGGGAATTGTTAATGAGAATGTATAGTAGCAAAATATAGTTTGCAAAGGTAGAAGAGCATGTTTAGGCAGTGTGTCTAGTGATGATACAGTAATAAGCATAATATTCTGGCAATGACTAATAGGTGCTTATGACTCAGAGCTCTACCTGTGCCACATCTATGAAAGATGGTACTCATTGTAAAATGAAGAAGCATTATCCTATTAATCTCACAAGCAATAATGAAGGGTGTAATAAAAGCAAAGTATAGTCAGGACTTTTTTTAAGCAGGAACGCAGTTCCGGCTGACTTGGCATCAGGGGGTTTGGCCTAATATCCAAATTAGTTTCTGCTGGGATTTTTCCACACAAAAGCCCTGTGTGAAACAGTGGTGACATCAGGGGGTGTGGCTTAATATACAAATGAGTTCCTGCTGTGCTTTTTCTACCAAAAAAGTCCTGATCATGTGTTCTATAAAGACCCAAGAAAGGATGACAACTGTAACATTTTAAATTGAATTTGTAATCTGTTTATTGGATATTAGAATACTAAGCACATAGATCAATGAATATTCAGCATGTAATTATTATCACACTGTGCATTACATTACATACTAATGATGAATGTAACTTCAGTTTATTTTAGAACAATTATGTGTCATATAGGCAAATGTCAAAATAATCTAATGAAGAATTATAATAGTTTGCACTAAACTACACTGATCAAAATTATTGCATGTGGTTTTTGGGGAGTCAACAAAGGACCTCTTAAGCTTCTCCATTTGCAAATTTAGATTATGTCAAAATATAATTCCAGGATTCTTCCTTTTGTTTGGTGCAAATTCCTTCTGCATATTTCAAGTCAGGGGGTTCTAAATTTCTTACCTGAATCAGTTTGAAGACAACTCATAATAAATTGTGCAAAGCATGTAAAGCAGGTGTGCTGTGCTAGTAATTTTCTTCACAGAAAATGGACTCTTCCAAGGATAGAAAATTGAATGGTCAGTTAATGTCACATAAGCATATTTTCAGATGCCCACACACACGGGGAAAGGAGGAAGAGACAAGGGTGGAGAAGTGACTGAAAGAGGGTTCCTGTATATTTGTGTGTGTGATATAAGTGCTGCTCCTCTGCCCATGTGAAGAAGCAGTGCACGTGTACTTGTGAGAGCTACTGTCATGAATGATCACATGTGACTAGGAGAGTTGTAGTCAGTGGTGTGGCTTACTTCCTCGAGCAATCTGCTCTGTAAGTATATGCATTTAGAATTCTGCCAGGTATATATCTGATATGCAGTCTTGTATTAACTGCAGTGGAGTACATTTTAGGTATATTGTAGACCACCTTACCATAACTTTACTCCTCACCCTGCAGGAGCAATCTGAGGATAACAAAAAAGGGATATCCTGCTTACCTAGTATACTATTGGAAGCATCTGAAAAACTGGAAAGATAACAATAAAAATGGGCATAATAGCCTTTTTTTAGGCATTATATTTCAGGCATTCATGCAAAATTAGATCAGGTGCTACCTGCAGTCTTCTAAGGTGTGGTTACCATTTAATCTGAATCAAGTGCTGTGCATTATGAATAGTACAAACTGGTAACCACAGGATCACAAGTAGCACAAGCTCCAGGTTTGTACAACTGGATACCCCAAAACATGATGTCAGAAAAAAGCTATTGTGTCTACGATAACAATGAAAATCCTATACTTCTCAGAATTAATGTATTTGGAATGCTTTTCATATCTGTATAGTGCAGTTCAAAAACTATCTAATATGAAGATGAGAAAGGTCTGAAATGTACCTCCAGCTATGTGATATAAAGTTAAAAACCATCTGTAAAATAATTATGGTGTGATATATAATTATAGTTCTGCTATTACAGTGAAAACACCTTGGGAAATCCAGTTGTAATGATCCAGTTTTGCTCCATCCTAGCGTGGCATGGTGGGTTTTCCATTGGTTCCATTCAAAGGCCTAAAAAAAGGGGAGATAAGATTAAGGCACAGTGCAGACATAAATTAGTCAGGCCAATAATGATAGGAATTCCTAGAGAAGTCACCCTGCCACATTTTTGGAGGGGCATTGCTCTTTAATGTCCCCTGTAGTTATAGATCTATCCATACCAGGGCTTTTTGTGTAGAAAAAGCCCAGCAGGAACTCATTTACGTATTAGGCCACACCTCCTGACATCACCATTGTTTCACACAGGGGTTTTTTGTAGAAAAAGCCCAGCAGGAATTCATTTGTATATTAGGCCACACCCCCTGGTGCCAAGCCAGCTAGAACTGCATTCCTGTGCATTCCTGCTCAAAAAAGGCCTTGATCCTTCCCCCTTTTCAGAACCTGCTCTCACTTTATTGGAAACAGCCTGGAAGCAATATAAAGGTTCAAAAAGCACAGCCCCACAAGGCTGTTCTAGAAACAGTGTCTTCCCTGACAGGTGGAAGCAGGAGTAGGAGAAAATTAAGATTGAAATATGTTAGAAGGACTGAGGAATGGGATGGATTTCTCTATCCTTCCACTGCTGCCAGACCTTTAACCTCTCTTTCTGTCTCTCTCTTCACACACAAAGTCAGAAGTTCATGGGACATCATGGTGAGAGGGAACAGTTTAGAAATCCTCTCCCCCAGATTATCCCTTCCTACATAAACCAATGAGCTTTCAGCAGGCTTTCATCTCTCACACATAATTCTTTTTTCTTTACCTAAGTTGTGGCTATACTCAACATACTCAACCTTGCCTCCTGGAGTGTGTTCAGTCCTCAGTTGTGCATTTTGGGGTCTTTTTATCCCCAGTTTCTTTTGCTTAATCAATGAAGTCAATTTTTTCTCATACTTGGTGTAGGTAGAGGCCCCCTCACCTTGCTTGTTGGTAGCTCCACTGTTGCTATCACAGGGGCCAGACAGTTTGCTGCTAGATGTAGGGACAGAGATCTTCCTCCCTCACACATACATTGGCTCAAGATTGTGTGTCACACTCCAGTGTGATTAAAAATGGAAATCAGAGTAAGTCTATGTGGATGGAAATGGCTGTTTTTAAGAAGTCTGGGGGAGTCTGAAAGTGTCAAAATACAATCTGGTTGCCTCATTTATCAAATACTTTTGATCTATTCTTATTGAGGCTCTGTAGATCCAGCATTTGTTTGGTGGAGTGGCTATCTTTTATCCACAGGTCATTGAACATCTGTTTATGTATTTGAGGTCACACATTAAACAGATTTAAACTCATTGAAGCCCACAGATTTAGATGGTTTAAGTATAATTCTGTTATGCTGGGACTCTCAGCTGTAAAATGCTTTTAAAGTGGCAGAATCTGGAGTAGTAGTTATAATGCCAGACTAGGTTCTGGGAGACCCAGGTTTGAATCCCTGCTCTGCCATGGAAGCTCACTGAGGAAATTTGACCCAGGTTCTTTCTCTCAACATGACGTACCTCAGAGGATTGTTGTGAGTATAAAATGGAGGAAGGGAGAATGATGTTATATACTGCTTTGGGTCCCAAGTGGGTAGAAAAGTGAGATATATATAATAAGGGGCAGGGCTCTTTTTTGAGCATGGGCAAAAGCTGCATGGGCTTTTGACCAGGGCTTCAGCTCAAAAAAAGGTCTCCGGCAGAGGGAAAGCACTAGGCAACCACGTGTTCCCAGACTATGAGCTCCATTCTCTCTGCCTCCTCAAGCCTCCAACAGGCTTGCAAAGAGAATGAGAGACATGGAGCTGCCCATGAGTGGCCCCTCCCCAGGAGAAGTTGGGCCTGCTACTGCCCACTCCACCTCACATGGCTCTCTCTCTAGCTGTGTTGGGAGGGGGGCAAAACAAGATCTCTCATTAGGCTGTGTGAGAACACACATCCATGAACTGAAGCAGACAGCACTTTATTGTTCTGTGTCAATATGAGGAAAGTAACTTACTGAATGGGTGACATCACTTCTGGTGATGTCAGGGGGCATGGCCAAATATGCAAATGAATTCCCGCTAGACTTTTTTTTAAAAAAAATAAAAGCCCTGATGAGGGAGTAATTGTTATTTGTTCAGTTCAGTGGGAGATATAGTCAAAAAGTTCTTTTGCTTCTTTCGACTGGAGATGCCAAGGATCGAACCTGAGACCTTCTGCATGCCAAAATGTTCTGCCATTGAGCCACAACCACTGGGGATACCAAACTGAGCAGACAGAGGTCCAATCACTTCCACAGTCCAGTACACTCCAATACTGGCATGGCTGTCATTAACTATGAAATACAGGCTGTCATTAACAAAGACTACTTGGAAGAGTCTCAGAAGCCATTTTTCCCCCAAGAGTAAATATACCTTGTACAATGTACATGATTATCATCTGATGTATTATAGTGCCATCCTAAATAGATTTAGTCTCTTGTAAGTCGATGGAAGCCAATGAGCTAAGAAGGTTGTAACTCTGTTGAAGATGAGGACTATTAACTACTCTGGTAATACAGATCCCCGTTCTTCTGATATAACATTCTATGGCTGAGATCACACACGCTAAGTAGTGCACTTTTAATTCCATCAGCTGGCCTTCCTTGTTGTGACATCATGCTTTGCAGCCTTGTTGTGACATCATGTTTCACTATGGTGCTATCTTATTTATTATTACCATCATTTCTTCTTGGGTGAAAAATTATTTTATTCTGTAAAGTGTGCCCTTCCTGTTATTTTGTTCTTGGTTTGCTAATTTTATTGTATTGTTTTTAAATTTAAATTGTAAGTTTTTATTGTTGTTCAGTTTATGTTGTGATCTGCCCTGAGCCTGTTATGGGAAAGGGCGGAATATAAACCTACTAAATAAATAAATAAATACTCTCAGAGAAGTCACTGAGCAGCAACAGTGACAGAAGACACCACATGGGAAATTTACAGTCCAATCTTCAACAGAATTGCCCCATTCAAACCCATTAACTGCGGTGGGTTTAGACGGTTGTTGCTCTGTTTAGGGCTGCACTGTAAATCAGTGGTATTGTATTCGATGAAATTCAGCCTTTAATATTCACCTTTTACATTGGCATCTTCTTCTCCTCCTCCTTGGATCTTCAATTAAAATTTGGGGAAAGAAAATAGCAAATCACTTTATTAATACACATGTCATTATAATGAGAGATACCTATGTAAATATAACCTTTAAGTTTGTAAATATATTATGAATTCCTTCACAAGCTCCACTTCCTCCCCAGCCCTCTTCCAGGGTTGAAAGGAAGTTGACTTACCACAGCACACTGTAAAGGTGATCACCAAGGTTATGAAGAGAAGGAAGCAGCCACTAGACAAAGGAATCCAGATGTATGGATCACAGGGGAGCATCAGACCATCATATGGATCTATGAAGGCATGAAGAAAGCACACTGAATATGAAGCCTGAACATATTTATTTAGGATTTTCTCCCCTTTCTCACCTTAGCTAGACTTTCTCCATTTAGAACCACAATAGGACAACAAACAATATCTAAAAACTGATTTACAATAATCTCAAAAATCAGCATTCAGAACCATATGTAACTGTTAGCCCTTGTAAGCAAATATGTTTTGCGTCATTTTCTCAAAGTGTAAAGAATGGTCATAACCCCAACCAATTCAAGGAGCCCATTCATGGGTGTAGATGCCACTGCCAAAAGACAAACTAAGTATGGAGTGGTGGCACTTTCAACCTGCTTGCTAGTTAGTAAGAAGTAATCAAGAAGTAATTTTTCTCAGGATTCAAGAGGTCACGGGAGGTTAGATCCAGGCACCTTTGTCAATTTCCCTCTTTATTACATTCCTTTTTCCATGCAGCTTTTGCTCATGCAAGACTCAGAAGACCAAGCAAAGGAAACAACTCTTACTCTCTTATGATACAAAAAGATGATTTTCCTATTGCATTCCCCATTCTTAATGTTATTTTGTGTTCCACTATCATAGAACTTAACCCTTGTATGCAACATTTGGAACAAAAAAGCACAAATGTCACTTCTTGGATGTCAAAGTAGGAGTGGTCAGAGACATCTCAATTTTTGCATTCCTTGAGTTGGACATCATGAAGATTTCCATATGCACAACCATCTTTGGGCAAGCGGAAGTGATAACATTACTCACTTTCTGTATGCACCAAGCGAAAGTGATGTGTCCCTGGTATATTTTCCATTTGCACAAGACAGAGCTTAACATATTTCTACAGATACAGTTTCAATACTCAATGAAATAAAATTAAGCATTTTGCATTTTATTGTTTCATATGCACATAAATTAATTTTATTAAAAACTAATTATACCATTGTATTTAGTAACAGGAAGTTCTGATCAGCATCCCAATCTGAACTGGCTTCACCATGCACTCACCCCATGGTTGATTGTTCATACTATTGCTGCAATTCAACCATGGAGCAGCCATGCAGGTGGCATCTTTTTTTTGTTTGTCTTTTATACATGCAGATAAGCATGTAACAGAAACACTGGGTCCTTTCTGACAGCTCCACAATACCTCCACAAGTACAGTTTGGTGTAGTGGTTAAGTGCGTGGACTCTTATCTGGGAGAACCAGTTTTGATCCCCCACTCCTCCACTTGCAGCTGCTGGAATGGCCTTGCTCAGCCATAGCTCTTGTAGTTGTCCTTGAAAGGGCAGCTGCTGTAAGAGCTCTCTCAGCCCCGCCCACCTCACAGGGTGTCTGTTGTGGGGAAAGGTAAGCTAAAGGAGATTGTGACCATTCTGAGACTCTGAGATTCAGAGTATAATGCAGGATATTTTCTTCTTCTACTACTACTGTGGCCCCTTCCAGCCTCATTGACTGTGCCTCTCTTCCTTGGTGTACATGAGGGAGAACATATAAGTATCATGCAGGCTTACAGGAGAGTAGTCCCAATGACATATAGGGTTGCCAAGTCCCCTGCTTTCTGGAGTGGGGGACTTCCTTGTGCATGAAGCACGTGCACAGTGTGATGACATCACCCAGAAGTGATGTCATCAAATGGAAGCACTTGTAAGAAAATACCCCTAATTTCAGAACATCTTAGTCACCCGTCTGGTTGCCAGGGTGCCTGGAGACTTAACTCACACACATCTGCCAAGAGAACATGGGTTTTGTCTACCAGATTGGAAAGGACTTATGAGTATTAACAGCCACAACGTTACAGCAGCAGCACTCCTTGTTTCTGGAGGAGTGTTAGCCGGGAGAACAGATGGGTTCCAGTCATTCTGTGGGATCACTATCTTGGCCGTTGCAGTGGAAGAAGTTGCACTGCCAGGAGCTATCCAGGCAAGTGGTTTCCAGCCTTGACCATAGAATCCACCTTGGAAGGCTAACACTAGCAGCAGCTATCTTCCTGCAGTGCCAGACTCCTTTACAGTGAAGCGGGAGGCTCACGTACTCAACGGATGTCACCTATGATGAGGCCATCAAGCTTATCTTAGGCATGGATCCTAAGACCACCTAAGCCTTTGTCCAACGGAACCCAAGACAAAGACTGGTGCCAATGGAAGACTGAAGAAGAGGAAGAACATCTTCACCCAGAGCCAAGTTCCTTTGGGTAGACCGGGTGTTACCTTACGTAGCAATTTGGCCATCTATTGTCACCTTTTTAGATAAGTTTGATAGTTTTAATGACCCCCCCACCCCAGTAATTTTTCACATTCTTTCCCTTAATGGCCATCCTGGAGCCTCCCCCTTCACCCATTGTTACCTGGAAGTCCAATCAGGTAACTAAGACCAAGTCTGCTCATTGGCCAGATATGAGCATCCAATCAAGGGCTGCCAATTAACTTGCTAATGGCTACCGCATAAGTCCAGCCCTTATGGTCATTGCAGAGCCTCCCCTTTTCCTGAGGTCATGTAACAGCTGACCTCCTGTCATCCGCTCCTGTACCTCCCATCTCCTAAGGGTTCAAGGTAGTCCTTATAACCTGTGACAGGTGTGCATCTAGCTGTACCCCAGTTCAACTGTCTAGATACATCCCCGATTCCTGATCAGTTGAGGGTCCCTTTCCCCCTAGTCTTCGTCTGTTGCCATTAGAGCCTTCCTTGAAGACTACGATCAGTAATTATCACCCTGTTTGTCCATCCTTGTGTTGTCTCTGCAACTCTCTCTGTTTTTATTAGGACTGTATGTGTGTTGTATATTTTCATTGCCTTGTATGTGTGTGCTAGATTTTTCTGGAATAAATTTTAATTGTTTTACTTAATTAGCGTCCATGGTAAATTTAAGCAATAATTTCTGGACGTGTATCCTGAATACATAGATTCTAGATCCTTTTTAAGCCAGGTGCCCACCTGTCAATTCCCCAACCTCGTTTTGAGGGCATTTTGGCTTACATGCCTGTGTAGGGCCACTCTAGGCATTTCTGGGGAAACTCTATGATGTCCATCATGGGATGCTCTCAAACAGCAACTCTGAATCCCTTGCCCAAAAAAACTGGGAGCCAACTAGAGACTGTTTCCATGACTTTCCAAGAAACAGGAGAAAGGGTTTTAAGGGGGATTTGCCACTCAAAAACAATTCCTTTGGGGGCTCCAAATCCTCACAGAGTATTTGGGTGCAGAAACATGCAAGTGGTGATTCAAAATCCTGGGGTGAAGATCCATTTAGTCACACATCACTGACTGATTTTTTTTTTTTTAAAGGATGCAAAAACAGAAGGGAAGGTTCAGACTTCCCAAATGGGTAGACTTCACAACAGGGGAGTTCAGACAGCAGGAAATGCAGGGTGAAAGTGCTGACATTCATAAAAACTGGACTTTCCCCAGTGTCAAATAACAACAATTTGAAGACAGGTCAAAACAGGGTGCCAATGACTGGGTGATGGGAGGCAGATGTTGCTGTCTGTGCACTTAAATCCAGAAGGGAACAACAATGACATTGGATCAAACTGCTCATCTGACTACAGACCTTGAAAGACCAAAGTTGATCTTCTCACACGGGAAGGCAATGGCAAACCTTGTCTGTAGGTTTCTTAAAAACCCTACAAGACTACCGTGTCAGTTATGACTTGACTACACTTTATACACCCACAAAGTTGTGGGGGAGGACTCAGCAGCAGTTTTGACCCCAGAAGCTTATATTTGTGGAGGCTTCTTTATTCTCTCATCCACTTCTGACTGACCCCAATATCCTTCTATGGAAATTCACATTTAAGAACACAAGAAGAGCTCTGCTGGATCATACCATTGGGCTCTCAAGTCCAGCATTCTAGACTCATGTAAGAGGCAACTAGTTTCCCTGGAAAGCTAACAAACGGCATAGAGGTCAAGGTCTTCTCCTAAGGTTCCTCCTAGCACTGGGTTTCAGATGTTTCCTGCCTCTGAATAGGAAAGTTCCTTTTACTCATCATGACTAGTAGCCATCTCCTCCATGAACCTGTCTAACTGCCTTTTAAAGCAATCTACACTTGTGACCATAACTACACCCACTGGCAGTGAATGCCATAATTTAATTACTTGTTAAATAAAGAAGTGTTTTCTTTTGTTTGTTCATAGGGCTGCCAAGCAAGGTCTGGGCAAGGAATCCCCTGCCTGGGAGGTTCCCAACCTTCCTCCTATAATGCCTAGAGCAGCTCCACATGGGAGCTGCCACTTTTATGACATCACTTCTGGGTGATGTCATCATGCCATGCATGTGCTTCGTGTGCAAGAAAGTCCCCCACTCCAGGAAGCAGGGGACTTGGCAACCCTATTTGTCCATCCATTGGTTATCCCTGAGTGTAATATTATGAGAGAGGGAGAAAAAGCTCTCTATTTCAATTTCTTCCACCCCATGCATGATTTTATGAAGTTCTACCATGTCTCCCCTCAGCCTTCTTTTTTCTAAACTGAAAAGTCCCAGACTCTTCAGCCTTTCCTCATAAGAAAGGTGAGCCAACTACTTAATTGACTTGTTTGCCCTCTTCTGTACTTTCTTCAGGACCTTCTCCAGGATTGCAATATCCTTTCGGAGATATGGTGACACACAAAAAGATAGGGAAATACTGGAACACCGCAGAAGAATTTACTTCTCAACAGTAGAAGAAAGCATGTCATTAAAAAAACAGTTGGACCTTTGGGACCAGTTATAAAGTGCATATATGTAGAAGCATAAGAACTACATTCACATACCTGTAACTGTGTTCTCTGAACATTTATTGGGTTCACTGGTGATGTGTCGATCATTGGGGTTTAGGGGTTTTGGAGCATGCTGTTGGGTTGTGGGAGCTGGGGTGGTTGTCACTGTGAAGAAAATCAATTAGCAGACTTCATGGGCGTTGCAAGATATGAAGAGAAAGAAAAATGTGATTAAGCACCAACACCCTTTTAATTTAATTATTTATTAATAGCCCTCCTTTCTCACTGAGACTCAAGGCGGGCTACACAGCATAAAATGATCAACTCGGATGGAAGATCAGGTAGGAACTTTTTTGCATCTCCTACAGTAGCTATTAAAGGTTCTTGAAAGAGCTTACCTGGCAGGAAGACTGGGAGCCTTTTGCTGAGGTGTAAGGCTTGGTTGTGAAGGACACTGCAGCTATAAATGCCTTCATCTTTAGCCTTGAATGCTTTCACTGTCAGTTTGTAACTGCTGCCACTTTTTGAGATTTCATAGTCTTGATTATCTGGTACTGGTTTTGACCTTGAACTAACGTATAAGATGGATTTGGGACTGTGGTCATTTTTCTGAAGGATCCAGTATACCCCAGCATCTGAATATTTTGCTTCACAATCCAGTTCCACCCGGGCATTGATGGCTTCAGGAGGTTTACTAATCATCTTAATTTTCATAGTAATAATTTGGGAGCTGCAGTAGCCTGGGGAGAGAAGAGACATCCAAAGAGCTTGTTTTACACACTGCTGTCAAAGCTTGGCTAACCTTTTCTCTCAATCTGGCCCAATTTCCATTCTAACTACAGACCCTATCCCACATGACTTTTCTGCCTTGAGAAACCACGATCCTGGGTAAACCCTTTTTGGGTGATCAGAGTTCCTCCTTCCCTTTTCACTGATAGAAAGGCTGGGAAGACTCAACTTGTTGTTCTCAAGGTCTGATTAAATGTTTATTTCATTTATACCCACTTTCATCCCCAGTGTGGTCAAAGTGGCTTAAAATATAACCTCCTCCTCATTTTATGCTCACAACAACCCTGTGAGGTAGGTTAGGTGGGTGACTGGCTCTAGGTCATCTGAACAGCTTCCATAGAACTGTGGAGATCTGAACCTGGGTCCCCCAGATACTAGTCTGTCACTCTAACTAGTGCACCATGCTGGCTGTCATTGAAAGAAACAAATCTTTTAAGCACATTAACACATTTGGTCTGCTGACTGATCCTGAAATGTAAAGCAGCACTATATGTAAAAGTACTGATCCACCCATCCTGATGCAGGTGAACCTGCATTGCAAAGGAGTCTCCCTTAACTTTCCATAATTAGAAGGATTCTCTTACAAATTTATCTCCTGTTTTGATGTATTTATTGCTTCAACTTGTTCCCCCTTAGTTAAATCCATGCAGTTGTTGACCCCATACACTTAACCTGTTGTTCCTGTTTGATTCCTTGCTTTGTTCAACGGCTTCAGACCAATACACCTGCCCACTTGGATCTATCTTCATCATGTTATATCAGCTTGAGTGGTTTGTTTCCATCTTATTATATCTGAAGAAGCATGTGTTACACACGAAAGCTCATCCTTCTCTTACTACAAGGCCTATTGTAAGTTCTCGGAGGATTGGCTGCTTCGGGGGGCGGGAGGTGGGGTGAAGCTCAATATGAAAAAGAGTTCCTGCTACAAAAAAAGGCCCTGGTTGGTCTTAAAGGTGCCACTGGACTCTAACTTTATTCTATTGCTTCAGACCAACATGTCTGCCCACCTGGATCCATATAACCCTTAACCCTTTTAGGGTAAAGGCATTATTCCACTGAAGAAAGCAACTCAACCATAAATATATTTATCTGATGCAAACTCAGTGTATTTCAGTGGGATTTTCTTCCAGGTAAGGATCCCAGCCAGGTAGCAGATCTTGTCTGTCTAGTCCAACCACTGTAGTATGGATGCTAGTTTGTACCTTGGCAGTTTAGCAGCTGTTTCAATGTAACATAGAATTGAAATACTTTTGCCTGTCAATTTAAAATTGTTGGGATCCAACCAAATTTTCTGTTGATATAAAAGGGAGAGGAGTTCATTTTTACCATTCAAATTCTCCCTGCTGAGGATCATGAAACTGCTGGGGATCATGGGACTTGCATGGGCAAAACTTAGTTGGAGGGCTGTTTTAATAGGTATAATCACGAAAGCTAGCTGGATCCCATCCAATGATAAAATAAAGAAATAGCCTTATAGCTGTAGCTTCAGAGAGAAGCTGTGTTGATCTGCAGGATTCCAAGACTGATGGTGATGGAGGAGAAGGAGAAGGAGATTTATACCCTGCCCTTTACTCAGAGTCTCAAAGTTGCTTACAATCTCCTTTTTTTCTTCTCCCTACAACAGACACCTTGTAAGATAGGTAGGACTGAGATAGCTCTTTTGAGAACTCCTCTTGAGAGAAAGCTCGAAGACTACTATGATAGGCCCACGGTCACCCAGCTAGCTGCATGTGAAGGAGCGGGGAATCCAACCCAGTTCTCCCAGATAAGAATCCATGCAATTAACCACTACACCAACCGGCTCTCCAGATGCCTGTATCCTCCATGGTGCTTCAGAAAGGTCATCCACCAAATAAAAAAAAATTAGTTTATCAACTGTTTGCCTGCACATCTATTAACTGTGTGTGTGAAGTGCCTTCAAGGCACAGCCAATTTATAGCAACCCCAGCAAAGAGATTTCAAGGCAAGTGAGAAGCAGAGATGCTTTGCCATTGCCTTCCTCTGCAGAGTCTTTCTTGGTATATTTCCGAGAAGTGACACTGCTTAGCTTCTGAGATCTGATGAGAATGGGCTATGCCATGCCCAGTTCCCTCCCACATGTTTACATTAATTCAACATGTGTAATATTTTTAAGGATCTTTAGTTATGCTAAGTTCACTTGAATAAATTACACAGATGTCTTATTTCTGGTATGCAATCCTCATTTAAAACTCAGTGGCCGTGGTCTAGCATGTTAAAACTGATTTCAGGGGTCCTGGACTCTCCTGTACAACCTTGTTCTTCACTGTAGCTACAAATCAAAGATTTGGTTGAAAGAAAAACTCACAAGCAAAATTGAGCGTTCTTGGACTGGGGACAATCTGTTCTACTAATCCATAACAAATGCTTTAAGTCCTCAGAACCAAACATTAATATTTTCATATCTTATTTGAAAGCCTTCCTGTTTCCAGTTTTACTACCCTGTGCCATTCTGTTAGGGTTCCCAAGTCCAATTCAAGGAATATCTGGGGACTTTGGGGGTGGAGCCAAGAGACTTTGGGGTGGAGCCAAGAGCAAGGTTGTGACAAGCATAATTGAACTCCAAGGGAAATTCTAGCCTTCACATTTAAAGGGACCAAACACCTTTTAAATGCCTTCTCTCCATTGGAAATAATGAAGGACAGGGCTCATAGAACTGGACCCCCTGGTTCAATCTTTTTGAAACGTTGAGGATGTTTTGAGGAGAGGCACCGGATGCTATGCTGCAAAATTTGGTGTCTCTGCCTCAGAAAACAGCCCCCAGGGCCCCAGATACCCACAAAGCAATTCTCCACTATACCCTATGGAAATTGGTATCCATACAGAATAATGGAGTGCCCAGCAGACATTTCTCTTGCCCTGCCCGCTTTCTGATGACCCTGAAGTTGGGGAGGGCCCTCCAAACCGAGGGATCCCCTGCCCCCACCTAGGGATTGGCAACCCTACCTTCTGTGTCACCGTAATGAGATTATACAGCATATCCCTTTCTACAAATGTGTGTTTATCCCCAAAACTACAGATGCATCTCAAGTCCTCTTATTTCACTGGTGTTGTAGATACAACCAAGCTGTGCTCACAAGCTGAGTTTGAAATTGATTCTTTAAAAAAGTTAAAAACCATTTGAAAGAGGGGTCATTGCTCGTACCATGGGTACATATCCCAATTTCTCTTCAGGCAAATAGGTTTCAGAAGGTTTTTGTAATATTAAAAACACAAACCACTTTGTCTGGCAGCAAAAGTAGGAGAAAAGATCATTTATCTTCTTGTCCTTTACTCTGCTAAGCATTATACATATTGGTGGTGAGAAGTAATGAATAAATAAATGAACAAACAGTGGCTCTCTCAAATTATTTTTAGTTCTGCCTCTTTCCTGAATACACAGCTCATACGACAGAACTGCAGTACTTGTCCTTAAGCCAAGAAATTCAGTTTCAGTTTATTTTGGAAGCTCATTTTAAAAAATCTTACTTCATTTTTAATATATTCACTCTCTTTGTTCACTATTAATTAATAATTTCCCTTGTCACTAGTTATTTAGTTTGGCCTTCCTGTCAAATAGCTCCGTTCAAATGACATATCAAATTATTGCACAAAGTTTGAGTCCTTTTGCACCTTTAAGACCAACAGAATTTTGTTCAAGGAATAAACTTTTGTCAAAAGAGAGAGGTGGATTCCAATTACCAGATCTAAAATTGTATCATGAAGCAGTTTGTTTAGTATGGATGAAAGAATGGATAACATTGTTAAATAAAAAACTTTTAGTGTTGGAAGGCCACGGAAATAAATTTGGCTGGCATGCATACTTGTATTATGGAAAAAAGAGGATGGATGGTCTTTTCTTTCACCATTATATAAGAAGTAATCTATTAAATACATGGATAAAGTATAAGAAATATGGTGATGAGAGGAGACCTTTATGGATAGTGCCAGCCGAAGTGATAAAGATAACGGCTAAAACAGCCGAAAAAAAATGGCTATCATATAATCAGCTATTAAAAATACAAAGTGGAAAAATAGAACTGAAAACTGCTGAAGAATTGAGTTACAAATATGATTGGTTTCAAATGCAACAAATAAAAAGTTTGGTGGAGAATGATATTAAAACCGAAGGAATGAAAGAACAAACAGAAATGGAAAGAGTTCTGCTCGGAGATAATGAGAAATTAATTTCAAAAGTATACAAATTACTTTTACAATGGTCTACAGAAGATGAAGTAGTGAAATCTCAAATGATAACATGGGCAATTAATGTAAATAAAGATGGAATCTTGGGAATATTTGTGGAAGAACTCTATGAAATTCGCAACATGCCAAAGGATTAAAGAAAATTGTTTTAAGATGATGTATAGATGGTACATGACTCCAAAAAAATTAGCAAAGATGAACAACAAGATGCCAGACAGGTGTTGGAAATGTAAAAAGCATGAAGGTTCTTTCTGCCATATGTGGTGGACTTGTGAAAGAGCTAAAATGTTTTGGCAAATGATTCAGCAAGAGATTTCTAAGATTTTGGGATATGAATTTAACAAAGTTGCAGAGACTTTTCTGCTGGGATTACAAATGGAAAAATTTCCAAAAGAAGATAGAACTTTAATATGGTACTTGCTCTCAGCTGCTAGGACATTGTATGCACAGCTGTGGAAGCAAGAAAAAATACCAGAGAAATGGGACTGGATTATAAAAGTTATGTCATGGAGTGAAATGGACCAATTAACAAGAAAATTAAGAGACTATGATTTGGAGCTTTTTAAGTTGGAGTGGAAGAAGTTCAGAAGATATGTAGAAAAAGAGTGGAAAATAAAAGGACGTTGGACAATTTTTGATAATGATTAAGTTTTTCATTTTTTAAAACAAAAGTATAATTTTGTTTTTTTAATAGTTAAAGGTACCTTTAATATTTGGTTTTTTTTAAGTAAATAACACTGGTGGGGTTAAGTAACGAGGGGAGGGGTGGGGGAAAAGTAAGATATGGGGTAGAAGAATTTCTCTTTTTTAAGTCTTTATAAGATGTAGATATAGTTTTGCTACCATATGTTACTAATAAAAATAGTTTATTACATAAAAAAGGAATAAACTTTTGTGTGCACACACTCTTCTTCAGATCTTAAATTACCATTACTAATGACACAAAGTGGCACATTTTCAATGCAGATTCAATGCAATGCAATTAGCTCTGTGACATTTTGTGAGCTTCTTTAGACCTCCACACACACATACTGCTACCCCAACAGTGCTACTTTAAGAACTCTCTTTTCAGAGTATGCTCCATTCAATACACTTAAACAGGATTCTGAGTAGACCAGCTTTGAATTGCTCACTAAGATGCCTAGCAAACTGCCTTTGAAACTTAGGGGAAGATGATAGATAGATAGATAGATAGATAGATAGATAGATAGATAGATAGATAGATAGATAGATAGATAGATAGATAGATAGATAGATAGATAGATAGATAGATAGATAGATATCATCATAGTTTATTACAGTCTCATGACCAGAATCCAGTATAAACATAATATGAAAAAATAAAAACAGACATAAAATAGACATCAAAATTTAAGAACTTTTAAAATGCAATTCCTGCAGTCTAAGAATTAATGCACAAAACTCAGCAATTGAATGCGTAATCTCTGAATTCTTATCTGATAGGAACCAATTAAGTCTTGCCTTGTTTTTATTAATATAAGCAGATCTCCTATTGACTAATGGAGTAAAAATTCTAAAATGAGCCTCCCTATAATATGGGCAACTGAAAAAGATATGCTCTACAGATTCAACCTCACTTAGAAGGCATGAGCATAGCCTTTCAGAATAGGGGATTTTATTGTACCTGCCTTGCATAACTGCAGATGGAAGGGCAGAACATCTAGCTAGAGCAAATGCCCTTCTAAAATTTCTTCCTTCCAATGAAGTCAGATATGATGCCAGCTCAATAGTGCTTTTGATATTTAACAACACCCCAAGTTTGGATGCACTAGAGATATCAGACTGTCGCTCTATGTCCTCAGTTCTATGTTTAATTAGCCCTTTAGCTTGTCCAAGTCCATAAGATAAGAGTAACTGAGGTGAAAAACCAATTCTATAAGTATGGCTGTGGACTGCCTTGAGCCAACTGGATTGGAAATCATCCTGGAAAATCAAAGGAAACAGGCCTTGTGGGTTAAAATGACCTTTCAAGCACATATAGATGGATAGAATACAAACCCTAGCTTCAAACCTGAGATTACCAGACTCCAGTCGTATCCAAGCATTGGATACGCAGTTTGGAACTTGCAGAACAGCTCTTAGAAATTTGGACTGAACTATTTCTTGTGGGGCAAAGCATGAGGAGGGTGGCCCTAGAAACATTCCATAGAGCAGTTGTGCCAATGATTTGGCCTTATATAACTTCAGGGCCACCGTGAGTTTGAAAAAATTTCAGTATGGCATTTGCTGATAGATAGATAGATGATAGATTGATAGATAGATATTAACAAACATGAGGAAAAACGACCAACCATGGTGGTACCCTACTCACACAGAATCAGACTGAGCCTCAGGATAGAAGAAACTCTGACCATTTTCTCTTTTTGCAAGCTGGTTTCAAAGGCAGGCAGAACCAAGGCTATCTGAAGGCAGATGGAGCAGGATCTACTTAGTGGAAAGGATGTGGTGTCAGCAGCCCCCCTAACGGAAGAGAAGTTTCTCTGTTTGCTCTTTATGGTGAACTAGAAATGAGCAAGACGAATCATGAAGAATTCCCAATTTGAATGAATTTATTGTCAGCAATCATTTTTTTCACTTTGCAATCAGACAGCTTTGATTATACTTGAAAATGCCAATTTCCATGTTGGTCTTCTTGTAAAGCCCAAAAGATGAGGAGGATGTGGAGGCAGATTGGGCTCCTGATTTGGTGAAGCAAAGCCTTTATCTGATGCTGGCAGGAAAAAAAATCCTCAGGCTGACAGAATGGGGATTTGTAGAAAGAGAACTGTAACACATCTGGATCCACAAAGACTGTTCTTGCAAGGGCATGATGATAATAATTGCAAACATGAAAAATAAAAGAGAAAATTAGTGAACAATCACTGCAAAGGGAAAAACAAAACTTAATGTCTCTCCTCCCTCTCCCAATAAAGAACTAATTAAAGATCATGACTTTTAGCCATTGTGATTAAGTAGAAAATAAGAAGGGCTGCAGAAACAATACAAAAAGCAGGAGCAAAATTTAAAGGGTCTGTGGGCCAGTATATAGTTTTGCCACTCTGCCCTGGATAGACTAGCACTACAATGGCACTGAACCAGCTTATTCTACTATGCAGCCAGTATTTCCATAGTTTCTGTAGATCCCTGCTCCTACAAAAGTATATATAACAAGTGGCCTAATGAACCAAGGAATGTGTACGCATTTATGCCATCTAGAATAAAACCTAGGATACATGGGTAACAACCAATTTGGAATAATAGAAGTCAAAGGGCATTGAATAAAATAGAAGAATTTTTGTTTCAGTGCCTTACCAATAAATCTTCCTAGAGAATAGTCCTGAAAGGTTTCTGATGAGATGATGGTGTTGTCTTAAAATTTGTGATTCTCCAAAGTGCCTCTAAAAAAAAAAAAGCCTACATGTTCTGACTTTTTTGCAGTAGGTAGTAGGAAAGTCAGAGCATGCTCATAACCAAAAAGAGTTGAGAGAGAAAGCAACAAACAGCAAAGACCAAAGCAGATTTACAGGTGCTTCCAGTAAAAAACAGTTGACCAGCACTCATTATGAGTCAAAGAACATATTCAGGCTGAAAACCTTTAATAATAATAATAATAATAATAATAATAATAATAATAATAATAATAATAATAATAATAATAATAATAATAATAATAATAATAATAATAATAATAATAATATTTTTTTATTTGTATCCCACCCTCCCCGCCGAAGCAGGCTCAGGGCGGCTCACAGACATGGAGAATATCATGATTACAACAATACATTGTACAGTAAAATACATTAAAATCAATTAAATTAATTAATTAATTAATTAATTAAAACCATTACACTTACAATTAAGGTGCTATAGTACAAAACCTATCGGATGTATGTCAGATGGCTGGATGTCATTTCAAGATTCAGTCTTGAAAGGCCATTTGAAAAAGGGTGGTTTTACAGGCCCTGCGGAACTGATTGTAGTCCCGCAGGGCTCGAACCTCCGCTGGTAATTGGTTCCACCAGTGAGGAGCCGTTACTGAGAAGGCCTGCTCTCGAGTTGTTTTCAATTTGGCCTCCCTTGGTCCAGGGATTTTTAAAAGATTTTGGGAGCTAGATCTCAGTGCTCTCTGGGGAATATATGGAGAGAGGCGGTCCCTAAGGTAGGCAGGTCCTCGGCCATATAGGGCTTTAAAGGTAATAACCAGCACCTTGTAATGAACTCGGAACACAATTGGCAGCCAGTGCAGCTCCCGCAGCCTAGGCTGCACGTGCTCCCACCATGGTAGTCCCACTAACAGCTTGGCCGCTGCATTCTGCACTAGCTGCAGTTTCCGAGTTCGGTACAGGGGCAGCCCCATGTAGAGGGCATTACAGTAGTCCAACCTCGAGGTGACCGTTGCATGGATCACTGTTGCTAGGTCGCCATGTTCCAGGAAAGGGGCCAACTGCTTCGCCCTCCTCAGATGGAAAAAGGTGGCTTTGGCAGTGGCAGCTATCTGTGCCTCCATTGTCAAAGGAGGCTCCAGTAGCACTCCCAAGCTTTTGACCCTGCGCACTGGTATCAGTGACGCACCGTCAAAGGCTGGTAGGGAGATCTCCTCCCCTGGTCCACCGCGGCCCATGCAAAGGACCTCTGTCTTCACTGGATTCAACTTCAGCCCACTCGACTTGATCCATCCTGCCACGGCTTGCAACGCTCGGTCCAGGTTTTCAGGGACGTCTCCAGTCCAGTCGCCCATCAGTAGATAGAGCTGGGTGTCATCAGCATACTGGTGACAGCCCAGCCCATACCTCTGGGCAATCTGGGCAAGGGGGCTCATGAAGATGTTAAACAGCATCGGGGAGAGGACTGCACTGTCTCCGTCCCATGGCCCGGGCGGAAGCCGGACTGGAATGGATCTAAGGAGGAAGTGTCATCCAAGAAACCCTGTAACTGCAACGCCACAGCCCTCTCAATAATTTTGCACTGACTTAAAGCTGGTAGTCACACTGAGTGAAATTCACTTCTGCATATGCATATACACTATTGTTCAGATTCCCTGTTAGTTGCATGCAACCCTTTCTGCTAAGAGTCCTTCTAAGTTTTTAGCTGAGAGGGAATGTTGAGGGAGATTCTCATAGGTTTCATGTCTTATTTTGAGGTATCAGTGGAAAATGAAATATGAGAATGAGGGGTTGACAACATAATGTCTTATGTGAAATTACAAACTAGGGGCGTGCTTCAATCCCTTTCCTTTTCAAAAACCCTTGAAATGTTATGTCTTATAGTTTAAGCAATAATTCAAGGTATTTGAGCCTAAACTTCTGTTCTGGAGTGCATGGAAATTGTACTTTAAGCCACAGCTTAATTTCCACACCATGTAGGCAGTAAACATGTTCAGTTTCACATATTATGCCTGTTTATAAATTATAAATTATCCCATGCATTATGCCTGCTTAATGTGCTAAGTCATCATAAATGTTTTCTTTCTTTCTTTCTTTCTTTCTTTCTTTCTTTCTTTCTTTCTTTCTTTCTTTCTTTCTTTCTTTCTTTCTTTCTTTCTTTCTTTCTTTCTTTCTTTCATTTCCAGGTTGCCAAGAGTAAGAAAAATACAAAACAATAACAAACAGTAACCTTGTGAGGCACATTAGCCTGAGGGAGTGTGACTGGCCCAGACAGCCATGCAGCATGAGCTTCATCACAGAGTACAGGTTTCAACCATGCTCCTAGTTTAATTTTCCAACCTCTTGCAGCACACTGGATTGCATATTTCAGCTCCAGGCAGCTGCTTTGAAGATGGGGGACAGGCCATAGGCAGAAGTTCCCAGATCAACCCCCAGCATCTCTAATTAAAATCATTGGGTAGTCTGTGATGGGAAAGACCTTGGGTGCGGTCACACGTCACATTAAAAGTGGGTATGTAGCACTCAAATTTCAACCGCTGAATATTGATTCGATGCAGGGACGATCAGACGAGCATCCAAGAATGCGACTCATTCTGTTGTTGAGCGATCACACATCCAATACTATCATGCTCTTTTCTTGGCGCATGCGTGATTTCTGGGAGGGGGGGTCCATTGAACATGCACCCAACTGTTTGGAGGTGGGAAATCAAATGTTGCTTCAGAGGTGGGGGAGAGGGGAAAGTTTCCAGAATTAACATTGCTGATTCAAACCAGGGAATTGCCAGGAATTACTTTCCTAGAAATTGGCAGTGACAATGGAAATCTGGAAATCCTCCACATTGAAAAAAAAAAAGATTTTTTTCCTGTTCTGAATAGTGGGATAATGTCCCCCCCCCCCCCCCCGATCCTGTGTTGATTGGAGAAGCAGAAGTGTCACCTCATATTCCTGAATGATCTGGCAATGCGCATGTCTGCTGGGGCTTTTTTTTTTTTTAAAGGTGGGAGGGGCGGTAAACATTCCAAGGGGCAGAATCACGCGTGAGCTGTCCAAACAGGAAAAAACCAATCTTGTGCTGCTTCTTTGAAAAAAGGCCAGACTTTCTGCGCTATCAAATTAATGCGGCATTGATCCACAGCAAGCCGGGATGACATTCAATTGCCAGATGTGGATGTCTGGATGAACATATTTAATCCATCAGCGAGACAGAGCTGTGTCACCACTAATGGTACGTCTGACTGCACCCCTTGACTAGCATCTCTGGAGAACTACTGCCAGTTAGAAGAAGCCATTTTGAGCACGATGGGCCAAGAATCTGATAGCATAAGGCAGCGTTCCATGACATCTAGGTGAAAAGCTGTGGTTCAGTGTTATGTGCACAAAGTCCCAGTTCAACCCCGCACCCAGAAAAGAAGTGTTGCCAACTTAAGAACATAAGAGAAGCCATGTTGGATCTGTAACATAGTGGCCAAAACCTGGAGATCTCCAAGAATTACAACTCATCTCCAGACTCCAGAGATTAGTTCCCCTGGAGAAAATGGCAGGTTTGCCTGCTGAGGTCCCTCTCACTCCAAACACCACCCCCAAATCTCCAGGAATCTCCCAAACTGAAGCTTAGAGCTCTAGGTGTCAGATAATATGTGATGTGAAAGACGTCTCCCTGAGACTCTAGGCAGCCACTATTAGTCACAGAAGACAATACTGACCTTGATGGAACAAGGCTATGACTCAGAATAAGGTAGCTTAACATATTTGTGTATATAAGGAAGAAAACTTTTTTAAAAATCATGAATGCAAACAGAATAAAATTTCTGTGAATATACAATAGGAAGGGATCGTATACCACCCTGAGTGAGACTGAGTAGGTTGATTATATGGTAGATGGATAATCAGCTTTATAAACACCATACCAGATTCTGATCATGAACATTTTGGTGACATGAAAGTTTTGGCCCCTTCAGCTATGCCTATTTTGTTTATATCAAAATGAAAAGTGTATTGTTCTATGAAGCCTCTGGTGCTTGAATTTTTTTTTTTAAAAAAAAAACCCTTTGTATAGTGTACAAAGAAACCATCTGTTATCTGGCACATTGAAGGCTTTTTAGAAAACGTTGACTTGGTGAAGAGAAGACCCTATCCAGACCACCAGTACAGCATTCTCAGGTGGTTGAACATAGCGATGGGGGGGGGGTCGTCAAAGTGGAAAACCCACCAAGCATATCTCTCAAGATATTTCAAATGTTGTGGTTTTCTTCACCACTGTGGTTTCCACCCTTTGTGAGAAGCATGTATGCAGCTGTGTACGGGGAATATGTTTTGCTGAACTTAGCAGGTGGTTCAGTAAAGTGAGTGGAAGTTTACAGTCAAAACATTCTTGTCCCATTTTTTTTTTTTTTTTGCATCCTGAAGGCCTATCATCAATGTGAGGAAGCATCATATTTATAAACAGAAGCAGATTTGAATAAAAGCTATTCCTCTCTGTTTCTCTTATCAGACTCATCAGCAGGATTTGATACAGCAGGCCATGTCATCCTGTTGAAATGCTTGGAAGTAGGATCAGTGATTAAGAAATTGGATTGGTTCAAATCATTGCTTAAAGGCAAGACATTTTTACAGTGTAGGATCTGCTGTCAGGCCTCCCCCCTGAGTACTCAATAAACAGTCCATAGTATTTCTCATGGTTCAATTTATTAAGAATTTCAGGTGAGATATACCCCAGACCTCGGTCTGAGCCAGAACTAACATTCATCAATAATATAGGTTCAGCAAAAGGCACAGCATAGTGCCCTCCCTCCCTTGTTAACTTTTCCCAACCACTGCTTTGGACTTTTGGTTTCCCTTCCCATCATGTCCAAAATTGCAGTCTTGATACAATGTTCCCAGGCAGTGGCCTCCAGACACAATATCCAGGCCCAGCAAGCAGGTGCGAAGCATGAGAAACAATAGACAACAACAGTTGTAGAAATATGCAGTAGAAAGACAAGTACAGTAAATCAGTAACCCTTTCATGGCAAACCTTTGACATCTGCCTTGTTTGGTTTCAGTGTACTCAGTCTTGTTCCCATGCTATTCAATACTTATGTAAAGGCCAACTATTTTAGCTAAGTGGCTTCCTTTTCTGGATTACTGCCTGGTCCTTTTTAACTGAAGATGTCAGGGAGTGAACCTGGGACCTTCTGCATGCCAAGCAGAGGCTCTGCCACTGAGCCATAGTCCCTTCCCATGTTCAACCCACTAGGACTGGGGAGACCTGGGTTCTTATAAACTATGGTAACTTGAAACTTTCAATTTAGGCAATGAAAGTAGTCCCTGAAAACTATTTGTATAGCTGAGGCCAATATGTAAAACTATAAGGTAACACAGTCCCTTAAATACTATGTCGTAGAGTTTAAACAGCCCTTATCCAGCTCACAAAACCACAGTTTACGTTTCAGTCAATACCAGAAAAGTCAAGCATCAACTACTCAGTTGTTTGGTTCCTTCAATTTTTTTCCATATTCTCTGATGTAAAATGCTATGGCCAGAGATAATTCAATTTGAAACTGAAATCTTTATTTTTATAGTTCCATTGTGATACCTTTTTGTAACATAGAAATGAGAAGCGATGCAGCACACTTGGAAGATTCTTTTCAATCCATATTTATCTCAGTAATTCTCCCTTTGTTATTCAGCTGTTGCACAAGATCCAAGTGTCTCTAATCAAACACGTACTTCCTCTCAAAGAAAATTCTGCTCAAAAGCTTGTAATAATGTAGAAACTAATGCCTTCAATATAAAAGTTTGCCTTTTTTCAATCCTTATTTAGGACTTAGGTGACTCTCACGCCTTCTAGTAAATGAAGGGCATTATGGTGGTCAGTCCCCTAGTAAAATTCTTACTGTTAGATTTACTACTAGAGGAAAGACTGCAGAATTTCTTGAGTGTCTACCTGGGAAAAATCAAATTGACCTGGATAGTGACAATGTATAAGTGATATGTATGACCTCATGTACAGAATGAGCAGTGACCTCTACACAAGTTTTTTCCAGTACACATTAGCACCATTTTGTCTGAAAGGTGCAGCAGTGAAACCACACATGGTAAGAAGATATGCATCACATTTAACCTTTATGTATGGTTAAACATAACACCTGAAAAGGCTCTGCATACAGTACTTAGTATTAAGACTTGATTTATACCTTTGTTAAATAACTATTAATCATATCACTCTGTTTAAAAAAACTTACAGAAACATGCACAGGAATTATCAGCTCCTCTTGGCCTTTTTGTTTGTAATCAACTGTAAGCCAAAATGCCCACAAACGAGGTTGGAGAATTGACAGGTGGGCACCTTTGGCTTAAAAAGGATCTAGAATCTATGTATACAAGATTCCACTTCCTGAAATTATTGCTTAAATCTACCAAGGAAATTAATTAAGTAAAACAATTAAAAAATTATTACAGAAAAATATAGAACAAACATACAAGGTAATGAATACATACAACACACATACAGTCCTAATAAAAATAGGGAGAAATGCAGAGATAACACAAGGATGGACAAACAGGGTGATAATTAGCGATTGTAGTCTTCGAGGAAGGCTCCAATGGCGACAAACGAGGACGATGGGGAAGAGGACCTTCAACTGGCCAAGAATCAGGGATGTATCTAAGCAGCAGGAATGGGGTACTGCTAGATCCACACCTGTGGGTAGTTGGGACTGTGGTTATAAGGACTACCTTGAGCCCTTAGGGGGTAGGAGATACAGGGGCGGATGACAGGTGGTCAGCTGGTACACGACCTCAGAAAAAGGGGAGGCTCCACAATGACCATAAGGGCTGGACTTATGTGGTAGCCAATAGCCAGTTTATTGGGTGCACCTGATTGGATGCCCATACCTGGCCAATGAGCACACTTGGCCCTGGTTACCTGATTGGACTTCCAGGTAACAATGGGCCAAAAAGGGGAGGCTCCAGGATGACTATTAACCGCTTGCCCGGACAGTTCCTGGTGGTGCAACTTCTTCCACTGCAACGGCCGAGATGGTGATCACACGGAGTGACTGAAAACCTATCTGTTCTCCTGGTTAGCACTCTTCCAGAGACACGGAGTGCTGCTGCAATGTTGTGGCTGTTAGCACTCACATAAGTCCCTTACAGTCTAGTAGACAAAAATCATGTTCTCCTGGCAAATGTGTGTGAGCTGAGTCTCCAGGCACCCTGGCAACCAAACGGGTGACTATGATGTTCTGAAATTAGGGGTCTTTTCCTCACAAAACAAGCCCATAGCTATGAGGGGGCCTGTGGGGGCACAGCCCTCCCACTTCTGGATGGGGCCCCCACCAGCATGCAGGAGCTCTGGTCTCCTTCCCGCCGCCCTCCCTTCCCTGGCACCAAAATCCTATGCGGGGGTGGATGGCAGAAGCATCCCCCAGCCAGTTAAAGGACCCGTTGATCAGCTGATCCATGGGCCCTTTAACTGGCACGGAAGGCTGGGACTGCTTCTGCTGCCCGTTAGCCCATGTGCGCTATTTGAGTGGCAGGGAAGGGAGGGCAATCCCTTCCTTCCCTGCCACCAGGCCTGACCTGTGGAGTTCTCCCACCAGCGCTGGAAAGAGGAATTGCCATTTTTCCTTGGCTTTAAAGCCAAGAAAAAACATTTGTCAGTTTCTCTCTGAAGCACTCGCCGAGTTCAGCCAGTGCAGGAGAGGGGAATCGCCATTTTCCCTTGGATTTAAGGAGGGGGTTCCCCCCACCCCTTAAAGCCAAGGAAAAACACTTGTCAGTTTCCCTCTGCAGCACAGGGCCGAGTTCAACCAGAGCAGGAGAGGGGAATTGCCCTTTTTCCCTTGGCTTTAAGGAGGGGGGACTCCCCCCTCCCCTTAAAGCCAAGGAAAAAATACTTGTCAGTTTCCCTCTGCAGCATGGTCCAAGTTCAGCCAGTGCAGGAGAGGGGAATTGCCATTTTTCCTTGGCTTTATAGGCCCCCCAACCTTCCAAATCCTGGCTACAGCCCTGGTAATCAACAAAACAATGAGAATGCGGCCCTCCCCGACCGCGCCGCCGCAGGTGGCTGTGGGCGGGGGCCGTGTTTGCCTCCCCGGATGGAGCGAGGCAGCGCTTCCCGCCCATACGGGGATTTGCAGGGCGGGGGCTGGGGCTTTATAAGCCCAGCCTCGCCCTCCTACACGCACTTCGCCGCGTGTTTTGGTCTTACCAGATCGGGCTCTCGTCTTTTTTCCCGACGAGGCCTGTGGCGGCGGAGGCAGTTAGCTGTTCCTCCTTGGCTTGACTTCGGAGCTTTGGCGTGCCTCTCTCTCAGCAGAGCCGTCCTTCGAGCTGCCTTGCCTTGCGTAGCGGCAGCGCGCAAGCCGCACCTTGCTTTTCCTCGCGTTGTTTTCGGCTGCTCCAGCTGATCGTCGGGGAGAGGTCGGGCTGTATAAGCGGCGTTCGAGCAGGCTTGTTTGAGCCGCGGCCTGCTTCTTGCGGCGGCGCGCGAGCCGCGCCTTGCTTTTCGGCCCAGACTCAGTCTGCTCCAGCCGGTCGCGGAGCGAAGAGGCGGTAAAAGCGGCTTTTGAGCTGCTGGGGTGGGGGGGCTTCCCTTGTTCCCTTGAGATTGGGAGGGACGGTGGCTCAGTTTTAGAGCACCTGCTTTGTTAGCAGTAGGTCCCAGGTTCAATTCCCAGCATCTCCAACTGAAAAGGGTCCTAGGCATGTAGGCATGGAAAACCTCAGCTCGAGACCCTGGAGAGCTGCTGCCAGTCTGGGTAGACAGTGCTGACTTCGATGGACCCTGGGTCTGATTCAGTATATGGCAGCTTCATACGTTCTCCATATTTTCTCTGTGGGTCTGGGGCTGGTGCCTCTGGGCTTCCTTGAAGTCGGGTGGGGACTGATTCAGTAGAAGGCAGCCTCATTTTGTAGGGGGTTGTCCCCCCCCCCTTTTTGCTAGGAGTTCTTTCTTGGCCTGGGTTAGCCTGGTGATTTGAACTTAGCCTGGTTGGGCAGCGGCAGCCCTTTACTATCCCTGGTGTTGGGACAATGCCTCCCAGGCATTCGGGCTGCAGGCTTATTGCTCAGTGGGGCTTTCAGCCTGCTGTTTGGAAATGGCTTCCAAAACGGCTAGGGGACTTCCAAGGGCAAGTAGCCTGCTAAGGCACAGGGTAAAAGGCCTGTCCCCTCCAGGCCCTGGGTTTGAGTAGGAGACCAACACCTGGCTGCCCATTGTTGAATGTTTGTCCGCTCTGGAGTGCCAATACTCGGATTCTGAAGATGGGTGGGTTCCTGCTGAGGCCCCTGCGCGTCCTGTGGATTGCAGCGCTGCACCTGTTGTGCTTGCTGTGGCGTACCCGGTCAAAAGGTAAGCTGGATGGGCCTGGGCCGATTGGCGCTTGGCCTTGGGGTGTGCGGCCCCACTTTTTCAGCCTGCAGCTTCCCTGCTGGCAACCGCGGGTGGCCCATGTGCAGCTTCTGGGTCCTCGGGATCCACGGCGCCAACTGACGGTTGGGGAACTTGCGGGCAGGGACAGATTCTCCCGTGGGGCGCTACGTTTGCCTCCTCAACGCCCAGTGCTATGTCTATGTCCCAAGGGTTTAGAGGTCAGGTCACGCAGGGTGGACCTTTGCCATGGGCCAGTTGTGGGTAGGTCTGGCCTCTCGATTGGCCCTGCACCTCCAGCTGTTTTGGGGGTTGCCCCCCCAGCCTTATTGGGGTCGGTCCCGTTTCAGTGTCGCCCCCGTTGGGGTCACGGCCGGGTCGCCGGGTGATCACTTGATGGTGGCCACTTGCGAGAGGATATTTAAGGGCGTGTATGTGGCGTCTTTGGCCTTCTTATAGGGAACTGGAGAAGTAGGATAAAGATGAACTGGATGAGAGGGACAAGGAAAGGATTAAACGGAGGAAGGTGGAAAGAAATTGGGTTAACTGGTAGCCCGGATTTCTGATCTATGCTGGTGTTATAGCGCGTGCACAGCCTTTATGGGCTGCACCGCTATTCCAGTATTGTGATATTGTCTGCAAGGCGTATACGGACCCCTCGGGTGCTGCATGGTTGCAGTTCGACTAGGAGTTCCGGATGAGGGCTGCCCTCCACCCTTCTATGCCTTGGGTCCAAATTACTCAGCAGCTTTGGCTGCAGCACATGTCCCCCGCTAAGCCTAATGCCGGGGACAGGTCTGACAGTGGGCACCTGGTTAGTAGGCAGGCTGGTCCGTCTGGTCCCCGCATTTGCGCGGGGTAGTCGGCCAACCCCGGCTCTTGTGCTGGGAGTACTCGTCCCGGGAGGTTTGCAATCGTAAGACCTGCAAGTACAAGCATGAGGCCCACTGTGTGGGGGTCGCATGCCTTGTCTGCATGCAGCAAGCCCCAGCCCCTGAGTGGCACCAGGAGGCTCGGGGAGGGGGACGGAGCCCATGGTTCTGGTAAAGGGTCCCAGCCCCATCAAAGTGAGAGTTCTCATCAAAATGTTAGCCAGCTACCCTAGGGTAAGCAATAGAGATTACTTACGTGAAGGTTTTTGTTTGGTTCATCCCATTAGGGTCCTCGTGGACCCTGTATGGCAAAGAATTTATTGTCTGTAGTGGTATGGAGTGAGTTGTTAGAGAAAAGATTTCAAAGGAGAGGGCCGAGGGCAGGGTGTCGGGCCCTTTCGATGCCTCTCCTGTTCCTAAGTTGCGGGTTTCACCTTTGGGTGTGGTTCCCAAAGGCCCCTGGTGAATTTCGGTTACTTCCCTACTTATCTTTCCCTAGGGGTGGGTCGGTGAATGACCCTATTCCCGATTTCCGTTCCACGGTCCGATATACGTCCTGCGACCAGGCTGTCAAGGTCGTCCGGCGTGGGTGGACTTGCGCTCAGCTAGCTAAGTGCAACACAAAGTCTGCATTTCGCCTGTCACTGGTTCACCTGGATGATGTTGAGCTCCTGGGCTTTATGTTCGACGGCAAGTTTTTACCGGGACCGGGCACTGCCCATGGGGTGTGCTGTTTCGTGTTCGGCTTTCGACCGTGTTAGCACTTTCTTGGAATCGATGTGCAGATGATGTCCGACGCTGCTGGTACTGTTGGTTTTGGGGTCTATTTCCGTGGCCGATGGTGTGCTGAGTTGTGACCCGCCACGTGGTTGGATATGGCCTTTGCCGTAATTCAACGTTTTAGAATTTTCCTAATCGCAGTTGCGGTGCGATTGGGGGTAGGATTTGGCCAACCATGTTGTTCACTGTTGGTGTGACTACATGGCTGTGGTCTAGGTGATTTACTCCCTCATGCCCAAGTCGGTCCCGGTTATGTTCCTTGTTCGCTTTTTTACCTTGTGTTGTGTAAGGTTAAACATTTTGTTCCTTTGCCACGCATTGCCCGGTGTGCAACGGGGTCGCGGACGCGTTGTCGCATCGTTAGATGGAGCGGTTTCGACTTATCGCACCAGGGGCGGACCTCCTGCCGGCTCGGATGCCCCCAGAGATGTGGCGGCTTGGAGAGTCGAGGCCAACCGGGCCAGGATGCTTTCCCTAACCCCCTCTATCCGCAAGGTCTATGATCGCTCTGTTGAGCAGTTCGGCCTTCAGTGAGCAGGTAGTATTGGCAGACCTTTGGCCGATTCCGGCGGCTCATCTCATGCAGTTCTGCGTTGAGCTGAAAGGTAAGTGGTTGGTGGTAAGGACCATTTGAGCCAAGTCGGCTGCACTGGCGTTCACCAACAAGGTGAAGGGGTCATCTGACGCCTCTGATGATTTAGAATTCGTAAAATATTGGAGGGCGGGGCCCGTGAGCAAGGCTCGCGGCCTGATACACGGCACCCCCCCCCTTCGCCTGACATCATTGCCAGCGGTTTGTTTTTTCCCTAAACTCGAGGCTGTTTTGCTTCAGGCAGCCGCCATGACCGCCTCCTTTTGGTGCGCTTAGAGTCAGGGAGTTGGTGGTCCGCTCGCTGAAGGATTGTTCTGGCCGAGTTCTCCATGCTGGAGATGTTAAAAATTACTGGGGACTCCGCAGCCTTAAGGGTGCGTGGGTCTTGGACTGACCAGAGGCAGCGGGACGTCACGATTACATAGGGCTCGTGCCATGGTCGTGATCCAGCCCTGTTTTAGCTTTGGCCGAGACATTGCTGTGCAGGGTACTATGCCGGCCCCCCCCTTTTTTCCCGGCACGAGGACGGGTCCTCGTTAACTACAGTCCAATTTTGGTCCGTGACCAGCCACGCCTCGGACAGGCTTGGGCTGTCGGGATTTTGGTCTGGGACCCATTTATTTGGGTTGGGGCGGCATCAATTCCTGCAGCCATGGGGTCATTGGGCCGGCCATTCAACAGGTTGGGAGATGGCGGTCCCCGGCGTACATGGACTACGTTCGTCCTGTGTTGCCTGGCGAGTTTTGCTGGGTTTCACATTGTTATTTTCTCTGTTACAGGTGCTGTGGCGCAGGGCGAGAGGCAGAGGATACTGATCGCCGGCCACGGCATGGTTTTGGGGCCGCCCTCCAAGCCCGACTCGAGTTTGGGTTCGCAGTTGGGGCTTAGTGATGGGCGGCCGTTGAGTGGCAGGGCCGTCGGGGCCTTCGCTGGGACGGGCTCCTGCCACTCTTGTTTTGGGGAGGAATGGTCCTCCGCCACTCACCTTGCTTATTCTCCTGGGAGGCAACGATTTGGGCCTGGTGCAGGGGAGGGCCCTGTCACTTTGGCAGTCGTTGGCCTCAAGGTGATCCGGAGCAGGTGGCCCGAGGTGCGGTTACATTGGTCCGCCATTCTTCCACGGCGGGTGTGGTGAGGGCTTAGGACCCCCTTTTGGGTTGAGAGAGCCAGGCGCAGGGCCAGCAGAGCGATCCGGAATGCGCTCCGAGGGGGCCTTTGCCTTTTTGTTTCACACCCGGCCATCAGGTCGGACCGGGCGGACCTGTACCGGCAGGACGGAGCCACCTGTCCATTTCTGGGAACAGGGCATTTTTGGGTCGAGTTACAGCTGGGGCTTCGGCAGGCTTTAGGCCTGCCGGTGGGCCCAGGGGCCTAAGCTGAGGCTTGGCCCTGGGGTGGCGGGTGTTTAAGTTGGTTTGCAGGTTCCGGTGAGCACCCACGGTTTTCCCTGATTTAAGGAAGTAGCGGGATGGGACAGTAGCGGGGTTCTACGGCCCTCTGCTGTCTTGCCCGCTATCGGGTCACCTCTTCGGGCAGGCCGTCCCTGGGTGGGCAGCCGTGCCGTGGGGTGTAAACCTGGCCGGTGCCGGCCTGGCAGCAGCCGCTTTCAGCTGGCTGCGGCCAGGGGCAGGGTGGCTCGCCCTTCCGGACAGGGAAGGGTCCTGGGGTGCCTCCCTTGGCCTGTCCGGTAGCTGGTAAGTTGCCCATGCTGTTTAACTCAATAAAGTTGCCCTGTTTTCCATCCAACTTTGGCGTTGTCTCGTTCTTCCGACTGGGGGGGCAATGCGGCCCTCCCCGACCGCGCCGCCGCAGGTGGCTGTGGGCGGGGGCCGTGTTTGCCTCCCCGGATGGAGCGAGGCAGCGCTTCCCGCCCATACGGGGATTTGCAGGGCGGGGGCTGGGGCTTTATAAGCCCAGCCTCGCCCTCCTACACGCACTTCGCCGCGTGTTTTGACCCTCCCTCCCTCCCTTTAATAGTACAGGTTTTTCGGTCGCTGTTTTTACGGGGCCAGGTAGGAATTTTTTCATCCCAGCTGATTGGCCTTTGCTGGGATGTTTTTCGCCTACCTTGTACTATTTGACTGTAGGTTGGGTCTTTAATTGGTAACTTTATTGGCGGGTGTTTAAGTTGGTTTGCAGGTTCCGGTGAGCACCCACGGTTTCCCCTGATTTAAGGAAGTAGCGGGATGGGACAGTAGCGGGGTTCTACGGCCCTCTGCTGTCTTGCCCGCTATCGGGTCACCTCTTCGGGCAGGCCGTCCCTGGGTGGGCGGCCGTGCCGTGGGGTGTAAACCTGGCCGGTGCCGGCCTGGCAGCAGCCGCTTTCAGCTGGCTGCGGCCAGGGGCAGGGTGGCTCGCCCTTCCGGACAGGGAAGGGTCCTGGGGTGCCTCCCTTGGCCTGTCCGGTAGCTGGTAAGTTGCCCATGCTGTTTAACTCAATAAAGTTGCCCTGTTTTCCATCCAACTTTGGCGTTGTCTCGTTCTTCCGACTGGGGGGGCAATCAACAATTATCGGCTTGGACTACTACCTTTTTTAAATTACTTGAAGACTACTTACGAAAGCACCATGAATTTTGTGTTCACCCAACAAAGAATTCCAGGTTAAAAAAGTCATAAAGCCCATAAAGCCAAGGAAAAATACTTGTCAGCTTCCCTCTGCAGTGCCTGCCAAGTTCAGTCAGTGCTCTAGTAGCTGTTGCCCTCCCTTCCCCATCACCCAAATCATGTAGGGCAGTTCTATTTGAAGGGAGTGGGAGGGAAGACTATAGGGTGGGGCCATTGAGTGCCCCCTGAAAAATTTATAGGCCCCCCAACCTTCCAAATCTTGGCTACGGCCCTGGTAATCAACAAATCAATGAGAATCAACAATTATCAACTTGGACTACTACCTTTTTGAAATTACTTGAAGACTACTTATGAAAGCACCATGAATTTTGTGTTCACCCAACAAAGGAGAATTCCAGGTTAAAAAAGTAACAGGCTATCAAGTGTGGGGAAGAAAACACTGTGGAAATTAAACACTGTCAATTCTTTGGGGCATCTAAAAACCCCCGCAGGTAGGCGTTCTTACTGGATGTCCTGGTTTAGCAGTCAGAGTTTTATTACTTATTATTGGCTTGGAAGCAACATTGTTTTGTGTGTGTGTATGTGTGTTTTTAGCAAACTATAAGTACCCTCCCAAAGCAGATGCTGCCTTTCTAAATCTGTTGACGTCCATAGGCTTAGAAGGGTATATCAGTGTTTAGGATGACCCCATATATTACCAAAACCTTAGAACTTGCATCATTTGAGTTGGATCAGTTTTTTTTTTTAATAATTGAATTGGGAGAGATGCATACCATGAGATAACTAGAAATGGATTTGCATATTATAGTTAAGTGGGCAGTATAGAGAATCACAAGTATGTTGCACTCCCCTGTTTTGTGATTTTGATGTAATGAACAAAAATGAATTTGGGAGGGTGAGATGTATTAGGTGGTCCCACATCCGGAGTTTGCAAACTTCACTTATTTTTTTACCATGTTCCACTGGAAGGATGAAAAGAGAAAGAGCAGCCTAGGCTTCCCCTCCTCCGCTTCTTCACTGAAATGTGTGAAATTGCCCTGGCTTGAGATAACCACAGAAGTCTGTTTTTTTTTACTGAACAAGAAGTTGTATTTATTTCAAATGGTAGCTTCCAGCACAAACCAGAGGAAATTGCCTCACTTAATATGCAAACAACTTTCATATAAATTCAGACCATGTCAAGTCTATCTAACCTGACATTTACTTTGGTGATAAGGACTCTCCAGGAATTCAGGCAGGGAAAGATTTTTCTTAACACTTGCTCTGAGATCCTTTTACTGGAGTTGAACCTCGTTGCAAATGTATACTTCAGCATACTTTCCCACTACTTTCCCCCTAAAAATAGTCCTCAATGCAGTTTACAAAGTTTAAAACATAAGCTGTATGTAATACCACCATGAAAAACACTCTAGGACTGTGTTTAAACCACAAAGAAGAATATATTAACAATGTCAGCTTCAAAATCAGCAGTCACCATCCTACAGCATTCTAATTCAAAGGTCTTCTGAAAAAGAAAGGTCTTCAACTTAATCCAGAAGACCTCTAGGGGTGGTGCTACTATTAATCCCCAGAGGGAAAGAATTCCTTTTTTCCAGGGGTGGCCAACTGTAGCTCTCCAGATGTTTTTGCCTACAACTCCCATCAGCCCCAGCCAGCATGGCTGATGGCTGGGGCTGATGGGAGTTATAGGCAAAAAACATCTGGAGAGCTACAGTTGGCCACCCCTGCTTTATTCTATCCCATCCAAATACATGTATATCCAGGGCTTTTTTTGAGCAGGAACACACAGGAACGCAGTTCCAGCTGACTAGGCATCAGGGGGTGTGGCCTAATATGTAAAGGAGTTCCTGCTGGGCTTTTTCTACAAGAAAGCCCTGTGGGAAACAATGATGATGTCAGGGGGTGTAGCCTAATATGCAAATGAGTTTCTGCTGGGCTTTTTCTACAAGAAAAGCCCTGTATATATTTATAGTTTATTGGTGGAAAAAACTCTCTTTAAGCTTGCAGTCTCATTTTAACAATTTACTTAAGCCCAGAGGTAGTAGGACTTAATATGGGTTTTGATAATTTAACATAAACAGGAAGCGTGATGTAATGTGAATTGTGGTCATTCAGGAGAGGGTAGCTGAACAGCCTACTTTTTGTTACATCTGATAGTGTTACTTCCTGTTCAAAAGGCCACCAGAAGAAAAGCTGTTGTGGGCAAGTTGTGTACTGGTTGGATAAGAGCTGGGGATCCCCACTCAGCTGCAAGATCTAGGGACATTCATTATTTCTCACAGGAACTTACCTCACAGGGTTGGATTTGTGATAACAACAGGTGAGGTGAAAGCTGTGTATACCATCTTGACCTCCTTGAAGGAAAAATGGGTTTAAAAATATTTAAGATTTTAGATTGGAAACTTGGGTGAGGAGAGAGTTCAGCTACCCCTTCCTTCCACTTAAGAATCAATAGAATCTAGAATTTATTCATGGGGCTGCTCTTTTTCCATGTGGTTATGCTCTATGAATAGCCAATTTTTGCCAGCTCGAAGTTAGGAAGTCCCTAGATGTTTTGGGGGTACTGCCTGCAGAGGGCAGGATTTAAGGAAGGGAAGGGGCTTCAGTGGGGCATAGTGCCATACAGTCCACCTTCCAAAGTTGCCATTTTCTCCAGGTGAACTGATCTCTGTTGCCAGGAGATCAGGAGATCTCCAGCCACCACCTAGAGGTTGGCAACCCAATAATAACCCATAGAAATAATTAGTGATGTCATATATATTTGCTTGCACTCTCTTGCATGTTTTTTTTTTCTTTTCAAAGTAGCATTTTTGAGATTTATGTTTGCTCACTGGTTCTTTCAGTACAGCTGGAAAGAGAGGCCATAGAACAAGGAATGTTGATACTTGAGCCCTATCTATAGAGGCCTATCCATGTGGTCAGTTCTTATGAGTGAACAAAGCTACCATTCTGGTTCTAAATACATAAGATAGAGCCAATGTTCAAAATCCTATTTAAGGCCCCCAGTGTTTAAAATTAGACAAATATATTTGATACTTTGTGATATATTCTGGATCCTATCTGTGTAATATTTATTTATTTATCATTTTATATCCCACCCTCCCCTGACAGGCTCAGGGCGGCTAACAACAGTTTAAAAACATTAGCAATTAACAAACATATCATATTAAAAAGGAAATATATAACAAAACATTTCCATACGTAATACTACCAAATAGGCCTATTAGATCCTTTCACATAGGAATTTAGATAGTATAAATGAGCATACAAACTAATAAAATGTATGCATAGATAGCATACTGTAATTTGTTTAAGTCGTTCTAGAGAGATTGCTGCCAAAAGCTACATTGCTGCCAAAAGCCACCAAAAGGGTGGCGATTGGGGGAGAGCTATCTCAGAGGCACCCACTCGATTGTGGGGTGCCTCAGGGGGCAGTTCTCTCCCCAATGTTATTTAACATCTTTATGCGCCCCCTTGCCCAGATTGCCCGGGGACATGGGCTGGGTTGCCACCAGTACGCTGATGACACCCAGCTCTACCTATTGATGGGAGACCGGGCCGTTGATGATGTCCCTATAGATCTGGACCGGGCCTTGCAAGCAGTTGCCAATTGGATCAAGCTGAGCGGGCTGAAATTGAATCCAGTGAAGACAGAGGTCCTTTGCCTGGGTCGCAGCGCCCCAAAAGGAGGGATTCCCCTTCCAGCTTTTGACGGGACGCCATTGGTACCAGTGCGTGAAGTCAGGAGCTTGGGAGTGCTACTGGAGTCCTCCTTGACAATGGAGGCCCAGATAGCGGCCACTGCCAAATCCGCCTTTTTTCATCTTAGACGGGCAAGGCAGCTGGCCCCCTTCTTGGAGCGAGGTGACCTGGCAACAGTGATCCATGCAACGGTCACCTCGAGATTAGACTACTGTAATGCCCTCTACATGGGGCTGCCCTTGTACCGAACGCGGAAGCTACAGCTAGTGCAGAACGCAGCAGCCAGGCTGCTACTGGGACTACCTCGGTGGGAACACGTGTGGCCTGGGCTGCGAGAACTGCACTGGCTGCCAATAGTGTACCGGGTTCGCTACAAGGTGCTGGTTATTACCTATAAGATAAGATAAGATAAATTTATTTTTATATCCCGCCCTCCCCCGCCAATGGCGGGCTAAGGGCGGCTCACAGACACGGAACACCGTGATATAAGTAAAATACAATATAAAACAAACAATTTTAAAATACAATTCAGTTACAAATTCAATCACATAATTAGATGGATAAAACGGTGCTATAAAGTGCAATAGATCGCGATCATGTACAGGAAAGCCCTATATGGCCAAGGACCTGCCTACCTCAGGGACCACCTCTCTCCATATGTTCCCCAGAGGGCACTGCGTTCCAGCTCACAAAATCTTCTGGAAATCCTTGGGCCTAAGGAGGCCAAACTTAAAACAACTAGAGAGCTGGCCTTCACCATAAAAGCGCCCCAATGGTAGAACCAGCTCCCGGAGGAGGTGCGGGCCCTGCGGGACCTTAACCAGTTCCGCAGGGCCTGAAAAACTGCCCTCTTCCAAGAAGCCTTCAAGACGTGACCAGACTGAATATTACGCCGCCAGGATAAACAGAGATTGTAGCACCATACTGTTTTTAGCTTTTAATATTAATGTATATTTATATTTGTATTTATTGTGAACTGATTTTACTTGTATTGTCACTTCATGATATTATATCATGACATATTGTAAGCTGCCCTGAGCCTGCCTCGGCGGGGAGGGCGGGGTAGAAATAAAATTTATTATTATTATTATTATTATTATTACATCCATCTTTCTACAAATGAAGAGGACATTGCCATGAGAAATGTCTATGAGAGACTGATCACTAAAGTTAACATCAGTGAAGCCACTGCAAAATTAACAGGAAGGAGAGGACAACTGAAAACTGAAACAGCAAGGAATTGTAACTTTGAACAATTTGTTATCTTAGTGATCATCAACAGAGGGCTAAACCACACTATGCTTTTTTTTTTTTTTAATTAAGCCGGCTCCAGACCCAACTTTCTTTCTCAACAGCTGCACAGAAGCTGCATGGGGTGTCATTCTAAAATATCAGCAGGATCCTGAACTGGTCAGATCTGCAGTGTGGGGAAAACAAGAACTCTCCCCCACCCATGTAATTTTCCTGAGTCCAAATGGCTCTGGAATGAAGTTAGCTACACAACTTTGGAGCTGCATGTGGAGTATTGTTAGCCTTTTTAAAATGGCATGGCTGTGGGGGAAACAACGCATCAAAAATATTGTGTAGTTTGGCTGATGGAACTAAGCCTACTTTCTGACAAGATTTACTTGCATGAAACCATGGGACCTAGGTTTGTAGATGGCTGAGAAGGAGACTGGCAGGTACCTCAGCAATTTAGGGTATCTCTCCCATGCCATCATGCTTAGAAGATGTGTTTGTGTTTGCAGAGGGGCTGTGGCTCTGTAGAAGAGCCTCTGCTTTGCATGCAGAAGGTATGAGGTTCAATCCCTGACATCTCCAGCTAAAAAAACCAGGCAACAGGTGATGTGAAAGATCTCAGTCTGAGCAGACAATACTGACCTTGATGAACCTTGATTTTTAACTTTTTTCAAAATGTCCTAAAACAAAGACAATCGATTGGAAATTGAATTTTAAATGGAATAAAGCAAGAAACAATGGGTTTTGTTGCAGCCAGTTTTTCTGCTGGTGAGAAAGGGTGGAGGCACTGGAAAGCATTTCATTTGACCACCAAAAAAGGGTATGCTACATATCAGTACCTATCAGACCTAAGAGACCCAGCTGCAATTAAAAGCAGTGTGTCTGTACTCTTTAATCCCATATTAATGCATCATCTCTGTAATTCTGAGGAATCATTTATTCCAGATAGAAATGAATATGTTTGAGGGAAATCAAAGTCACTAGCTTCAAATCTGACTTCCAGGATTTCAAGATGCCATTTCCAATGGAATCCACAAACAATCCATTTTTCCATACCTGTTGTGTGGGAGTTATCTAGGTACATTCAGGTATACACATTTTATTTGTTTTAGTACATTTCCATCCTGCCCACCTGTTACAGTACCATTCCTTGCTGGGAAACTCCCTTAGATAAATGGCTCCCTGGAAAGTACCCTCACCACTACTACATGTGGTCAGTTTTTATGAGTGAACAAAGCTTGAGATAGGGCCAGTACTCCAAACCTCAGTATTCTGGGCTATTTATGCTCCCCAAAGTTTGAAATCCTCTGGTGTTTTGTGTTATATTCCAGATTGCAATTACCAAAGGGGCTAATTAGATCCTTTCACATAGGAATTTAGATAGTCTAAATGAGGATCCAAACTAATATAATGTATAGGTAGATGACATACTATAGAGAGATTGCTGCCAAAAGCTATATCCAGCTTTCTACGAATGAGGAGGACATTACTGTGACAAATGTCTATGAGAGACTGACCACCAAAGTTAATGTCACCTCAAAATTAACAGGTAAGGAGAGGACAATGAAAAAGAGAGACAGCAAAGAATTGTAACGTTGAACAATTCCTTATCTTAGTGTTCATCAACAGAAGGCCAAACCACACAATCCTTTTTTGGCAAGTTGGCTCCAGACCCAACTTTCTTTTTGTATAGCTTTACAGAAGCTGCATGGGATGTCATTCTAAAAACAACAGCAGGATCCTGATCCGGTTAGAACTGCAGCATGGGGAAAACAAGGGCTCCTATCTTTCCCCCACCTATGCAATTTTCCTGAGTTAAAATGGCTCTGGAATGAAGTTAGCTGCAAAGCTTTGAAGCTGCATGTGGAGTATTGTGAACATTTTTAAAATAGCATTCTCCACAACTGCTGTGTGGCTGTAGGGAAAATAACTCACCAAAAAAAATTCTGTAGTTTGGCTGATGAAAGTAAGCCTACTTTTGGACAAGATTTACTTGTGTGAAACTATGCGACTTAGGTCTATAGATGGCTCAGAAGAAGAGTGTTAGTTACCTCTCTTCCATGTCATCTTGCTTAGAATAGCAAATAAGCTCTATGATAATGTGGGGCAATTGAACAGGTAAGATACTCTGCCATAGGGTAGAATCCCCAAACCCAAGGGTGAACATCTACCTTTAGCAAGGCTCCTAAGATCCTGCATCTCAAGGTCTCTTACTACAGCAGGATGAAATTGAACATATGAAGCTGCCTTATACTGAATCAGACCCTTGGTCCATCAAAGTCAGTATTGTCTACTCAGACTGGCAGCGGCTCTCCAGGGTCTCAAGTTGAGGTTTTTCACATCTATTTGCCTGGACCCTTTTTTGGAGATGCCAGGGATTGAACCTGGGACCTTTTGCTTACCAAGCAGATGCTCTACCACTGAGCCACCGTCCCTCCCCCATTCATGAAGTGGAAAATTCACTCATGTAGTGGAAAATGTGTGATCAATAAGCTAAAAAATGTATAAATGAAGAGCAAACTAGTCTTCCAGAATGCTACACCTGAGGTAAAATGTTGCTACAGCTCATCTGCTGAATTGTGTCATGCTGTAGCTAGCTCAGATGCAGATAATCACTGTAATGCACTGATAATGGCTTTGGAGCCACTTGTGACTCTTCTCAGCACTGTTCCTCAATATGGTACCTGCCTCATGTTTCGGGAAAATGAGTACAACCCTTTCCTGATGGAGTTCGTGGCCTTTTCATCCCTAACCTAGGTTGGAGGTTCGTGGTCAGATGGTTCCCACCTTGAAACAGAGGCTGCTTGAGAAACAGGTGAGCCGCCATGAGGTGCAGGCTTCATGCCAGAGATGGCAGTAAGCATAGCTCTTTGGGTCGATGGTAGTTGTGAATGTGGCTCTCCATAAGCCACAGAGCGCCACTGCTATAGTTGATTCATTACTCTCTCCTGTTGCATTCATTGCCTGTTCTAGCAGAAAAAGGAAACCAAAGCATACACATTCATTTTTGCTTTATGTGTTAACTCATGTACCATACGTGTGGCAGCATTTACCTAGACAGGCATTCACCAAAGGAGATTCCCTTGATTTCCTGTGCAGCAACCACCAATATTTAGTGTAGTTCTTCAAATATTTATTTATTTAATTCAGTTGTGACTGACAAGTTTACTGATTTCTGCATCCACGTGTGGCAAGGAACTGGCAATGGTTGGAGATGGTCCTGGTGTGCATAGATATTTGGGCAGTGATCTTTTTATAGCTTCCATTTCTATAATGACACTTTGTATAACTCTGACTTTATTAGGAAGGGATCATGGTTCAGCGGTAGAGCTGAAGAATCCAGGATCAATCTTTGATATCTCTCAGGAAACTAACATGTGGTAGACAAGATCTCTCTTTGCCTGACACCACGGAGAACAAATGCTAGTCAGATGGAACACTACTTAAATTAGATTAAACCAGTGATCTGTCTCAGTATAAAGTAGTTTTGTATGCTTTTTCATTCCAGGGAATCCATGAATGACATGCCAGGGACCAATCAAACCTCAGTCACCACCTTCTTACTCTTAAGCTTCAGGCACTTGCACCAACTTCAGTTCCTTCTTTTCTTGCTGTTTCTGATTATCTACATTGTGACTGTGTCTGGCAACATTCTCATTCTGGTCTTAGTTGTGACTGATGAAAGCCTTCACATCCCCATGTACTTTTTCCTAGCTAATCTGTCCTTCTTGGAGACATTCTACAGCTCAGTGGTGACCCCTAGGATATTGGCTGACTGCTTGTCAGAGGATGGCAGTATCTCTTTGGCTGGATGTATCACACAGCTATTTCTTTACACTAGTATGGCTGGCACGGAATGCTTCCTTCTTGCAGTCATGGCATTTGACCGTTACCTAGCCATTTGCAAGCCACTTCACTACACAATCATAATGAACTTCAGAGTTTGCCTTCAGCTAGCGGTAGTATCCTGGTTCTCTGGCACTTTGGCCTCTGTACTTGCAATTGGGACCGTTTCCAAGTTATACTTCTGTGGCCCCAACCAGATCGACCAATTTGTCTGTGACATGGAAGAGCTGATTAAACTGTCATGCAAGAAGAGCACTTGGACAAGGATGACTGTCTTTGCTGCCTGTTCCACTGTAACACTGGTTCCTTTTGTGTTCATTGTTATCTCCTATGGATGCATCCTTTCAGCCATCTTGAATATTGCCTCTTCTACTGGAAGGCAGAAGGCATTTTCCACATGTGCTGCCCACCTTACAGTGGTGAGCCTGTATTATGGGTCCATCATTATCTTGTACGTAATCCCTAAAACAGGCCAGTCTCCAGAATTCCATAAAGGGCTCTCTGTTGTGTATACTGTTGTCACACCAATGCTGAACCCCATTGTGTACAGTCTCAGGAACAAGGAAGTAAGGGGTGCCTTTAAGAAACTGAGTTCCTCATTGTTTAAAAATAGGATAGGTTGAGATTTTCAGTGGAGAATTTAGGATTATTCTACAAAGTTGATTTAAAGGAAGATAGTGAAAGTTTGTTTGCCAAGTGTGGAGAAATACATTTGTAGCTTGGGTTTGGGGCTTGACAAACCCCCACATGCAAGGGTTTTTTTAAAAAAAGATTTTCTTTGTCCTAGCAGAAGACTGGGAGGAGAGGGGAAAGTCAACTCTCTGTAAATGCTAATGGACACCTAGCTGCAGGAAAAAAATAACGGCCGACTCACACCTTAACCAGAATTTGACAGCAGGAAGTCGACAAGGGACCTGGGGGTGCAAGAGGCTAAATTGTACTTCCTGCAGATTTCAGGAAAGGATTCTAGAGGTTTGAAAAACAGAAGAGATAAAAATCCCTTGGCATGGAAGGAGAGGGGTCCATTTTGGCTGATTCCATCTGGAGGAAAGAACTCTCACACCTAATCTCTATCTTTGATGGCTGTAAATTCTGCTATGGTGAACATGATTCTTCTGGCCTGCAGGCCCTTTTCTGACATGCCCTTCTTAGCTTTTCTTAACACCTGGAGAGGCCTTTCTTCCACTCTTGGGTAACTTGCCACCACCACCTGTCCTTTATATGGAATTGCCTACTGGAAGGAACAGAACTCCCCGCTTCCCTTCCAAATTTTGAGGCCTTGCCTCTGTGTCTCCTGCTACCCAGTTCTTGGTCACCATGGGATAGAGCTGCCAAGCTCCCGCCAGGGCCCCAACGTGCCATCAGGGAACAGTAGGGTTGCCAAGTCCAATTCAAGGAATATCTGGGGACTTTGGGGGTGGAGCCAGGAGACTTTGGGGGTGGAGCCAGGAGACACTGGGGGCGGAGCCAGGAGCAAGGGTATGACAAGCATAATTGAACTCCAAGGGAGTTCTGGCCATCACATTTAAAGGGACAGCACACCTTTTAGAATGCCTTCCTTCCACAGAAAATAATGAAGGATAGGGGCACCTTCTTTTGGGGCTCCATAGAATTGGACCCCCTGGTCCAATCTTTTTGAAACTTGGGAGGTATTTTGGGGAGAGGCACTAGATGCTATACTGAAAATTTGGCGCCTCTACCTCAAAAAACAGCCTCCCCAGAGCCCCTGACGCCCGCGGATCAATTCCCCATCATTCCCTATGGGAATCGTTCCTGGAGGTGCATAATGGCTATGGGGGTGGAGCTTCCCCCGCTGGCCAGCTGGCTGGGGGAGGGGGGAAGCCTGTAAAACCAGGGGATCCCCCGCTGGAACCTGGGGATTGGGAAGCCTAGGGAACAGGCCACAGAGCTCCTTCACTCCGCACCATCTCCTGTGTGATGACATCACCTGGAAGTGAAATTATTTTGCTGGGGATGTCACAATGGGGACACTCTAGAACTCATGGTAAAACACTATGTTATCATAGAGTTTTATCACAAACCTAGAGTGTCCCCAGCGCAATGCTTTAGGAATCACGGTAAAACTCTATGGTACCTAGTGTGACATCCCCGGTGCAATGACGTCAGCTATGGGTGATGTCATCATGCCCCGAGAGAGAGAACAGTCCCCCACCGCAGTAGCGGAGGGACTTGGCAACCCTACCATGGGAACAGTTTACTGCCTTGTGCACTCCTAAAGGAACAGCTGCTTGCCAACTGACTGCCTTTCTCCTGGAACTCTTTTAAAAATAGTATGTCTGAGAAGGTGCAGGACTATGTGGCACAGAGAACCATGGCCAGTATCAAAAGTTATAAAGTATTTATTAAAAAGGAAATGTTTACACGCATGCTTTTAGACCAGCAATAGACTTTAGCAACCTCCTGCCATGCTCAGAGGCATTCTGGGAGGCAACGACACCCTCAGTAAAAGTGTCCTGCCACCATACCCATGCCTCCCATCATGCTCTCCCTCCTGAAGGGAGGGCCAGAGATCTGGGAGGGGAAAAGAAGCCTCATCATGCTTATCCTCACCAGCCCCAGTTAGTCTAAACTGGCAAAATGAAGACAACAATCAATAAGCTTCTCCTCACTAGCCCTACCATATTTGGGCCATATTTGGGGTAAAGGTTGGAACCTCTGGTCTCCTCCTTTCTGAATGCATCATTGAGGGGGCTGCTGGGAGAGGCAAACTTCATGGGCAGTGACCCACCAGGATTTTTTCTCATAAATAGCCAATTTTTCTCAACCATGCATATTTAAACACCTTACTACATCCATTGACTTCCGTGGATTGGAATACCACCATCAATGTATTGAAAAGACATATCCATGACTTTGTTCTTTCCTGCATTTATAGATATTGCAGAACCCCAGACTGGGACTGAGACTCTAAACAGGGCCCATACTCTGCACAGCATAACTCTCTTATTATTAACATTTAACAAAAAATTATATTTCTAATCAATGCTTGTTTTTGAGTCAAATGTGCATCAAGGACATAAACAATTGCACATCATGAAGAAAGGGTGTGAATGGCATAACAATGATGTAAACAGTGTTCCCTCTAAGCTGAGCTGGTGTGAGCTAGCTCACAATTTTTTAGCCTCCGGCTTTCACATTTTTGTCTCAGCTCAGGAAATATGGCCCCAGAGCAAGCTAATTGATGCAGTAGCTCACAACTTTAATGCCAGTCGCTCAGAAAGTACAATTTTGCTCACAAGGCTTAGAGGGAACATTGGATGTAGAGTTTTAAAATGAAACAAACATGGAAAAATTGTCAAACCAGGTAATCATGAGGAAAATGAGGAAATGAGGTAATCATGAGGAAAATCCTGACTATGCACAAACATGAAAAGAAACATAAAATACATGAGAAGGATCCTGCAAGGGTTTGTGTGTTTTTTTTTTTTTTTTGGGGGGGGGGGGGGAAGGAGATGGTCCTTTTTAACAACCCCAAGACATCATGGGACCTGACTACACAAAGACCATGTGGGGCAATGACTATAGTAAGGAGAAGAAGAATCAAGTGGAGTGAAGATTGATGGGACACAACTACATATTCATACACCCATTAAAGGAACATTTTGAACACAATAGGAAGCAAGATGATTCCTGCTACCAGAGCGTTGATTGATGATGAAGGGAGTGGAAAATAGACTGATTCCCAGGCACAATTCAGTGTGCTGGCTCCAACCTTTAGAGCCACAGATAGATTGGGGCCAGGGTACATAAAGGATCATTTTCTCCCATATTGTCCAGCCCACCAGTTAAGACCTGCTCCACTAGCCCTGCTCTCTCATGAGCTTTCAGACCTGTGGCAGATGGCAACGAGACGCAGTGATTTTTCAATAGTGACATCCCACTTACAGAACACCCCTTCCCCTTGAGGCTTGCCTGACACCTACATTGCTTTCTTTTGGAAATCAGGCCAAGATATTTCTGTTCACCCAGGCTTTTAATTAAGGGGTTTAATTAAGAGGCTGTTATTTTATGTTTGTTTCTTAAGATCTACTTTTTAATGATGGGCTGGAATTCTTTTTAATGCTGGGATGCTGCTGTCTGGGGGCCACATCCCCGGACCAGCCCCTGGTCTCTTCTCTTCCCTCTGCTGCACATGTTCAACAACCTGACGATGCTTACAACCCCTCCAGGGGATCACCCACCTTGCCTTCCACCTTTGGGGCTATCCAACTTGGTGGCCCAGGGAAGGAGACATCACTGAATACAGGACCCAGCTCTAGCAATCAAGATACCCCACCCAACACCAAGGGGAAGTGCATGGGCAGCCCCCAAACAGATGAAATGACTCCTGTCAGTCACTCCCCATGGTCTGTGGGCTGATGGAGGAGGGGCGAGGTGAAGTGGGGTTGGGGATTTAACTCAGATGAAAGGCACCTGCTGGGGAGGAAGAGCCCAAGATTCCATTTGAATTGTATACTCAAAGAGAGAAAGGAAGGAGCAAGGGTGCAAGTGAAAGAGAACCAGGTGATTGAACCTCCCTTCACTCATGGTTTGAGGTGGTGCTGGTCACAATGGGAGAAACTACACACTAGAGCCCCTGACCCCTTCCTCTGCCTGCCCGAGGTTCCCCAGAGTATGACAGCTTGGTTTGAATTCGTTTGTTTGTTTGTTTGTTTTCAATTTACAGCCTGCCCTTTCCCAAATGGGCTCTGAGCGGGTAATATCTTTTCCTGTTTTGTTCTTACTATTTTTATTTTGTAAGCTGCCTCAGATGGGATCCTGGATATTTCTGAATAAAGAAATAATAAATAATTTTCCATCCTATGGTAAGTTAGCTTAACAGTAGTAGAAGTGGGTTTGTGCGTAAACCAAAAAAGCAACGCTTTAGGGTTTCTGATCATGAAAGAACTGCATTTTAAAAAATACTAATACATTTTGGGTAATGCTATAGGCCCTCTGAACTTGATACAGCTTTGGCTTTCAGCGCGTCTTAAGCAAGTCCTGCTTACTGGTAGGGTTGCCAGCCTCCAGGTAGTGGCTGGAGAGCTCTTGCTATTACAAATGATCTCCAAATAATTGCGATTAGTTCACCTGGAGAAAATGGCCACAGGAAAGTGGACTGTATGGCACTATACCCCACTGAAGACCCTCCCTCCCCTTTCCAAACCCCACCTTTCTCAGACTCCACCCCTAAAATCTCCAGGTAGTTCCCAACTCAGAGCTGGCAGTCTGCTTACTAGTAGTAGACTAGATTTACACAACATGTAGTAGGCTGGAGTTGCAGGAGATACACTGCTGTGGTGTGGTTAGAATGGCTGACTAGGATCAGAGAGAGCAGGTTCAAATCCCATTCCCTTTGCTAGGAATCTTAGAGGGTTCTGTCTCTGGCCCAGTCACTCCCTTTCAGCCTAACCTGTCTCACAAGGTTATTGTGGGGATACAATGGAGGGAAGGAAGTTCTGAGCTCCTTTGGAAAAGGGTAAGAGTAAAATTTGATAAATAATGTGCTGATTGGCCCCAAGGTCAATACCTGACAGAAAATAATAAGGAAAGCTCAGTGATAGTTTTAATGAGGGGGAAGAAATCTTTTCATGGATATTGAGAACAGATCTTTTTCTTATATTAGGGACATTGTTGAACTACAGCCAGTCTCATGAATTCAAATGGCTGAAAACTTTAAAATTGATTCTTCTATCAATGGTTCAAGAGAACAAATATGATTTAGTGACTAGACAGCTGAACATAAGCTACATCCAGGGTTCAAACTCCCCTTCAGCCATAAAGTTCATTGGATGACCCCAAACATTCTCTCTCAGTCAACCCCCAGGGCCTTTTTTGTAGAAAAAGCCCAGCAGGAACTCATTTGCATATTAGGCCACACCCTCGATGCCAAGCCAGCTGGAACTACATTCCTGTGCATTCTATCTCAAAAAAGCCCTGGTCAACCCTTACTGTTTTGATGGTGAATGAGGGAAAGGAACTGGGCATGCTGCTCGATGCAGATGGGATGAAAATGGTTTTGGAAAACTGAGACAAAAGTTATAATTTCTGCAGTACCTTCAGGGATCCTTGTATCTAGAATATGTTATAGGCATCAAAAATTAAGAATGGGATAGAGCCAATTTCCTCCCAAAACTTAATATGCCCTATAACTTCACTCCCAAAAACACTTACTTAGAAAAAATTCTCCTCCCCCTGAAGGCTAATTTTAAGTAAATAGCTTTAGGATTGATTCCAAAAACAACAGTACTTATGATGGCTCACTTTCTATGGACCTGTGAACCAGCAAACTCAGCTGATAGTGTTTTTCACATGAATAACCAGAAAACCAGCTTCATAAGACTGGGTCCACCGATCAAGCTATCATGTCTTCTTCTTGTTCATATTCACCATAGCCTGTTTCCTGGACATCTGTTGGCTTCATCCTGTCAGCTTCTTCTTGGCTACTTGAAACTATGAGGTAATGGGAATCTACAGGCAAAGAAAAGTCAGCATTAGAACTCTGATTCATATGTTTGAGGTGCTAATTCTAGTAATGACTTTTAATAGTTTGTAGAGGAAGGGAGACACTCTCTAATGGTACGCGCTGGAGTGACAGCGTGCACTATGGATCAGCAGAGTTAGGAAGAAGCCTGAGCCCCATGTTCTCTAAACATGATTACCAACACCAAAGTGGTAAGATTTCCTGAAATTAGAACCACTCACCAGACTACAGAGATCAAATTCCTTGGAGGAGATGGCACTTTTGGAGGGCACTGTATGAATTATCATAAGATCTAGGAGAAATAAAAGTCCTAGAGGGACACTGCATCCTCTCTGAACTCCCTCTCCTTCTCAAACTCTGTCCTCCTCAGATGACCAAATCTCCAGCAATTTCACCAAGCCAGAGCTCCCAAACCTATCTCAGAAGGGCCACAAGTCTGAACTCCCACCAATGGAGTGTGAGAGAATCATAGTCCTCTTGTGCGTGCCTTCCAACAGTGAGGAAGTGATCTCTCCAGGCATTCCTGTAATACCACAGGGGAGTTTAGAAGTGTTTTCTAGTGTAGGATTGCCAGGCATTGCCAGGCAGGATTGCCTGTGCCTGGCAATCCCAGAAGGTTTGAGGAGTTGTTCCAGGATGTTTTTTGTTTAAATCTGTCTGAAAGGGCTACTAAACTCCAATTTTATTCTGCAGCTTTATAGAATCCCTAGTGACTGAGAGTGTGACATGTCTGGCAAAATGCTGAACACGGGCATGTCAATTAACAAAAACCAATTGGTTGTGGATTTGTGTCTCTCTTTTGATTAGATAAAGTTCTTTCATATTACCTATCTACTGACTTACTCTGTCCCCTCCCAATGACTTCATCTTGAGCAACTTTGTAGTAAGATGCTGTAATAATAATCAGAACCAAAGATTTCATAACATTTACTGAGATAGTCAAAAGAAAGGCAAATGTTTTGATTGTATAGTGTCTCAGGTTCAATCCCTGACATCATCAGTTAAAAATATATCTTGTAACAAGCTGCCAATCACAGTAGACAGTACTGACCTAGAAAGAACTGTGTTCTAGGCAGCAGTCATTTTGTAGAAAAATAGGTGGTGGAGCTCATCCATGGATTGTTATGCAGCTGCACATACTATTCAATGGACAAGGAGGTGGAACTCTCAGAAGGAGGAGGTGGAACTCTCAGAAAGGTTCAGGAGCTGTGCTCCTGTGAGCTCCCGCTGAATCTGAGGTCTGGTTCTAGGTATAAAGTCTCAGGTTCGATTTCTGGCATCACCAGTTAAAAAATATCTTCTAACAAACTGCCAATCAGAGTAGACAGTACTGACCTAGAAAGAACAGTGGCCTAACTTAGTATTACGATGTTTCTTTGATGTTACCAATCGTTATTGTTGCTTAATTATGGGTGAACTATGCTATCAACAACAACAAGGCTTCTTGTGTTTTGTTATTTGGTTAGTTAATGTCTGAATGTATATCCCCATCAACTAGTCAGCAGTGGCCATTGGGAAGAAAATTCAGATGACGAGGGAAGAGATCACAAGGATAGAACCAGAATTAACTGACCCAGAAGAAAGAGAGATGATACGTTGAAATTCAGCTAGCTTTTCTGCTGGTGAAAAAGGAGGGAATCCCTTTTGACCACCCAAAAGGCTCTGTTGGATCTCAGGAGACTTTCACAGACAAAAGTCAAATGGGGTGGGAGCTGTAATAGGAGGGGAACTGAGTGAGACTGAGCAAAAAAGCTGGCTGGTTCCAACCCAATGAGTTCTGACAAGTTCAACTGCAAGATGCTTTGGCTTTATTTCTATTTAGCCAAGTCAAGAAACAAGAGGGAAGGTTATCAGCTTAGTCCAAGAACAACCTAAATGGAGCCCCTGTGAGATCTACCCAAAAGATCTTCTGTGCTTCATTTCCTCTCCCTGTTGTCCTTGCCTGAAGAGTCACTATAAGTCCTTTTCTGGTCCACATCTGAGGTGCAATTTCCAGCCAGTACTGAAAGAGTAAAGAAGACATAACAAATCAAGGGATCTCCAAAAGTTTGGTTATTGCAGCAGGGCTTTTTTTTTGTAGAAAAAGCCCAGCAGGAACTCACTTGCATATTAGGCAACACTCCCTGCCCTCAAGCCAGCCCGACTGCGTTCCTGTGTGTTCCCGCTTTTAAAAGTCCTGAACTGCAGAGCAGATGGCCTTGGCATCTCACTGTGATACATGCAATGGCTAAAAAGAAGCTAACAGCAGCAAAGATTACAGCTAAAATCAAGCCCAGTGGCATAAAGGCAGCTTTGACTATTGAAAGCTCATACAACATGAACCTTGTTGATCTTTAAGATGCTACTGGGTTCTTCTACTATAGACAAACACAGATCCCCTCTGAAACTATCGCTTAAGAACTGAGGCGGACCATAGAAGAAATGTCTCTAAAGCTATTTAAGCAGGAACCTGGGAATTCTGTGTTAAAAGAAACCTAGCTGCACCAACATGTGGAAATACTCAGCTGAAAGCTGGGAATCAGTCTGCTTTGCCTTTTCATTAGGTCACAATTACCTATTATTAGAGCAGCATTTCAGTGCATCTGCTACTATGTCTTAAAACTGCTTTGTTCAGCGCCAGAAGCTGCTGTTCTAGTTCCACAGCACAAGAGCTATGAAATTGGCAAGTTGTTTACTAAACTGGCTTGTTTCATTGCAGAAGTAGTTCATTTTTTTTTTAAGTTAGAATTTTGTTTGGGACCCCCCCCCCCCTCGCCTTTATAAACCTTTTTTTTAAAGCAAAATGCCCTTTAAAAAAGGAAAATTGATCTGAAATGGAATGGGTTTGATGCAGTCAGTTTTTCTGCTGGTGAAAAAGTTTTGAGTGAATCACCTTTGACCACCAAAGAAAGGGTATGCTACATATCAGTACCTATCAGACCTAAGAGACCCAGCTGCAACTAAAAAACAGTGTGTCTGTACTCTTTAATCCCATGTTAGTACATCATCTCTATAGTTCTGAGGAAACATTTATTCCAGATATAAATGAATATGTTTGAGGAAAATCAAAGTCACTGGCTTCACATCTGACCTCCAGGGTTTCAAGATGCCATTTGTAATGGAATGACACACAATCCATTTTCCACATTTCATGTTGTGTGTAAGGCATCTATGTACATTCAGGTACACACATTTTATTTGTTTTAGTACATTTCCATCCTGCCCTCCCATTATGGTAAGATTGGGAAATTCAGCCCATACCCAGCCACGCCGTAACAGCGGCCGTAGGCGAGAGGGCCACGGTTGCCTCCTTGTTGGAGGAGAAGACTGCGCTGTTCCCCGGACATCTGGGGCTTACTGGCGGGCACAGCGTTGGGACTATAAGAGTCCCAGCCCTGCCCAGGCTTTGGATAAGCTGGGGCTCAAGGGGGTCAAATTTGGAACCCATTCATTTAGTATCGGAGTGGCCTCCACAGTGGTGGCGATGGGGTCCCGGGCCCTGAAATACAGAGGGTTGGCAGGTGGCATTCTGCGGCCTACCGCTCATATGTGCGTCCTTTGCTTCCTCCAGTTTAGGCACGGCTAACTTTTTCTTAACAAAGTTAGGCTGTGATGGGCATGTTTGGTTCTTGGTCGACTGTTTTTTTCCTTCCACGTGCGGTGGCTCGTCAGGAGAGGCTGCGTATCCTCATCTGCGGGCACAGTTTTGTGTTCTGGGTGGCCCACTTTGCTCGGAGGTCCTCAGTTGGTTCTCAATTGGGCCTCAGTGAATGGGCCATGGTTGAGTGGCAGGGTCGCCGTGGGCTTCATTGGCCCGGTCTACTGCCTCTCTTATTTCAGGGGAGGAGTGTTTCTCCTCCTGATATACTGGGCATACACCTTGGAGGGAAGGACCTTGGGTGGATGAAAGGAAAAGCCTTTTCTCTGCAGGCGGTAGCGGACCTGCAGGTCATAATGGGGAGGTAGCCTGGGGTTTGCCTAGTGTGGTCCGCCATTCTGCCTCGTCGGGTCTGGTGAGGGGCGTGGGACCCAGCAGGCATCGAAAGGGCCAGGAGAAAAGCGAATCAGGCCCTTCAAAAGACAATGGAGAGTGGCCTTGGGATTTTCTTGCCGCACCCAGCAATTCAGGTCAGCTGTGGTGCGCTGTATAGACCCGACGGAGCGCATCTATCCGATGCAGGTAATAGGGCCTTTTTGGAGGAGCTTCAGCAGGGGCTTCGGGCGGCTCTGGGCTGCCCAGTGGGGCACTAATACCTAAGCAGAGGCTTGGCATTTGCATTGGCAGAATGAGCAAGGGGTTACAGAAGCCCAGGTGAGCACCCAGGGCACCGCACCAGTTGAGTGCAAGCAATCGGCAGGAGCGGCAGATGGGCTCCATGGCTCAGTGTTGAAGAATGCCAATTGTGTGATCCCCCCCCCCACAAGACTGGCTCTTCCTGGGTGATTATGCCAGTGTGGGGTAGGATGATCTGGCCTGGCCAGCCAACCATGAGCCAAACCTGTGGCTCATGTCAGGGGCAGGGTGGCTCGCTCACACCTGGACAAGGAAGGGTCATGGGATGACCCCGGGGCTTGTCCGGCTTCTGGTAACCCTTGCTGTGCTAGTTACAGTATAGTTATATTCAATAAAGGCCCATTTTTACCAAACATATGTTGTTAGTCTCTTCATTCCAACTTGGGGGGGCAAATGGTACTTTTCCTTGCTGGGGAATTCCCTTAAACTAAGGGTTCCCTGGAAAGTGCCTGGGTAACCAGCCCCAACCATGAGAACATCTAGACTGACCTATAGAAAAGGTAGTCTTCCAGGGTGGTACTAGAGTAATAATAACTTAGAGTGTTCCCTCTAAATTGAGTTAGTGTGAGCTAGCTCACAGATTTTTAGCCTCAAGCTCACACATTTTTGCCTAAGCTCAGGCAAAATGGCCACAGAGCAAACTAATTTATGCAGTAGCTCACAACTTTAATGCCAGTAGCTTACAAAGTAGAATTTTTGCTCACAAGACTCTGCAGCTTAGCGGGAACACTAGACTAACCCAGCAGTCTAGTACATGGGGAAGAAATTAAAAGAAATATCCCAGGGAAATAGATTGTACTAAATGAAGCCCAAGAAAAGTCTTTATTTAAAAAAGGTTTATCATGAATGAGGGTGGGGGAGAAAAGATAAAAAGTGTCTGGATTCAAAAAGGGTTAGGAAAACACAAAACAAAATACAAGGAATAACACACAGCAACAATAGCACAGATACAATCACATGAAAAGCAATACTACTGAACTAATTAAGATGAACACACATTACCTATTCTGTAGCAGGTTCCTCAGAGCATGTGCAGAGTTCCTTGTAGTCCTTAATGCTTAACTAATTTCCTGTGGACCCAATTTCTACTGAAGACTGAAAACTGAAGACAAGGGAAAATCCCTAAAGTCCAGATATTTATGCTAAATGGACTTAAACCAACCTCCTTTCTAAGTAGGATGAGATTTCTCCAAGCCCACACAAGTCCCATCTCTGATGTCAGAGTGTGCTGTTATGAATCAGAGCCATATACAGTATAGTTCCCATCTCCCTCAAGGACCTGGTAATGGCTCTGAACTTCCATGACAAATAAATGGTCTTGTCCAAACTGGATCCTCTTTTATCCAAAAGGGGTTAAGTCAGGCAGGACAGTCCAATGTGGAATAGAATAGTTCATTCTAATGGAATCTAGGGGTCCAGTCACTCTAAGTGGCACTCTTGAGCCTTAGCAAGTTTTTGGATTTCTATCACACCTCCCTCCAAGAAGCTCAAAGCAGCATACATGATTCTCTTCTTTCTTCCACTGTATCCCCATAACAAACTTGTGAGGTAGGCAGATTATTATTATTTATTACAATTAACGAATCACACTATCCCGGCTAGCACCAGGTTCCAGGTGATGAACAACAATAAAAAAATACATATATATATAAAATCAATTACAGTAAAAAAAAATTACAAACCCTGATGGCATCTTTAAAGTGCTCTTAGTACATCATGTCAGGGGTGGGGGGATCCCCCCAAGAGGGAATGGAGAGGAAAAGGTGCCAGCACGGCAACCGTCGCTGTCCCTATACAAAGGCTTGGTAAAACATCTCTGCCTTACAGGTCCTGTGAAACTGTAAAAGATCCCGCAGGGCCCTAATGTCTTCTGGCAGAGCGTTCCACCAAGTTGGGGCCAGGACTGAAAAAGCCCTGGCCCTTGTTGAGGACAGCCAGACCTCTTTCGTGCCAGGGATCACCAGCAGATTTTGACTATTGGAGCGGATTGCCCTTCCAGGGACATAGTGGAGGAGGCGGTCCAGTAGATGCATCGGTCCCAGATCACTCAAGGCCTTGAAGGTCGTAACCAAAACCTTGAATCTCACCCGGTACTCAACTGGCAACCAGTGTAGCTGGCGCAGCACAGGTAGAATATGTGACATCCATGGTGTTCTTGTCAGGACTCATGCTGCCGCATTCTGAACCCATTGGAGCTTTCGGATCAGACGCAAGGGTAGGCCAGCATAGGGTGGGTTACAGTAGTCTAGTTTGGAGGTGACCATTGCATGGATTACTGTGGCTGGGTCTGAGTGAGGGGAGCTAGCTGCCAACCTTGACGAAGATGAAAATATGCCACCTTGGCAATATGTGTGTGACCTGGGCCTCCATTGAAAGTGAGGTGTCCAGTGTCACTCCTAAGCTCTTGACTGTAGGCACGGGTGTTAGTAGCGCCCCATCAAGATAGAGAATGACTGGCCAAAGATCCCTCAGCAAATTTTGTGGCAAGTGGGGGTTTGAAGCTGGATTTCCCAAGTCGTAGTTCAATACTCTGATCCCTACATCTCCCTGGCTCTCTATCACATATAGGATCCTATGTGAATAGCATCTTCTGGACCGGGGGTGGATGGGATGAGCATGAAGCACTTGTGTTACCCTGATTCTCTTCCAGGTTCTCATTACTGTCTGGGACAAACTGGGCTACTGTGTTGAAGATCATCAAGCATGTTTGCTAATAGCATTGACCTCACATTATGAAGAATGAAAATGTGCAGATAGATCTTTCAAAGACTGTAGGGGACTACAGGCATATATCATTGAGACCATAGTCTAGTATATAATGCTATTTCTGTGTCTGACCTTCCTTTTTACTTTGACTATGGACAGGTAGGAGTTCCCCATCTGCTACCTTATTCATCTTCTAGTTGAATATAAAATATTTGACATATAGTTTATCCCAGACACTTACAAAGATGGGCAGACTTACTGGTATCAGCACAGTAGCTCCATTTTTCATCTTTGTCAAAGTTGCTTGTGGTGGCACACCAAAACATCCTGGGTCTGGAGTTCTCATCTGTGCAAGTATAGAACTTTCGGTGCCGATATACAAATGGAAATACACAAGGCTTTCCATTGGAGTTCCCACCATGTTCTGTTAAGAGGTAGGAGAAGAGAAGGGGTACAATCGGTAAAATTACAACCACACTGAGTATAGAGTTAAATATCTTAAAACCTCTTCAAATGGATCCATTTAAAGGCACTGCATTAAATCATGGTGGTTGCTGCTGTTTTGGAATTGGCCTTAGAATAATTAAATGAAGGGGTTTTACCTCCCAATGGCTAATGTTAAATATTTTAGAAGCTTTAATGAGAACAATGCTGATACAATAGCTCAAGTTATCACACAAATATTATAGCCCAGGCAAGCCTAATCTCGTCAGATCTCATAAACTAAGCAGGGTCGATTCTGGCAAGTACTTGGATGGGACACCTCCTTGGAATACCAGAAGTCGGGAGGTGGAGGCAGGCTTTATTCAGCCGCCTCCTTGAATATTCCCCAGACCCTCAGTAGGGGTCAGTCACCAAAGGTTGCCATGACTTCCAGGTGCATACACACACTCACACATGTACACACAGAAACACAGACATATAAATGCATGAAAATATATATATATATCACCACAGTGTTTAATAACTGGGCATTCTCGTTAGATTTATAGATCATTATCCTTAGGGTTATTATGCCCCATCAAAAAATCTATTTAAAATCTATGTGGGGTACTGTTTGCATAGTTCAGAGCAATACAAATATTTTGTTTAAAATATGAATTTGTAAGCTTCATTGAGCTGTGGGAAAGGTGTATTATATAAGTTTTATTTAAATAAATAAACAAATAATAATCTGAAAGCTCTATTTCCAGTTTATGTTCCAAAACCACATTGATATCTCTGTCTCAAGAACTTGAGACCATTTTATTTCTATTGCAGACTTTCTCCTTCCAATTCATTTATCTATCCTTATCATGTTCATCAACTTCTGCAATTTCGGTATTAACTCCTCTTTAAAGGTTTTAAAGTATTTAGCTGTATATCCATCTGGCCCAGGTGCCTTTCTATTTTTCATTGCATTAATTGCTGCTTCAATTTCTATTTTTTCAATTGGATCATTCAAAACTTTTCGCATATTTTCTGTTATGGGTTCTATTTTTATCTTTTGTAAATACTCATCCATCTTTTCTTTCTTTATTTTAACACCTTTAAACAACTTGGCATAAAACAACTTTAAAAATTCCCTTTTTATTCCCTCTTGGCTAACCACCTCTTTGTCAGCTCGTATACATTGAAGTTTGCTTTATGACCTGGACTGTTTATTTACTGCCAACTAACCCCATGCCTTTTGCTATACTAACCCTAGTGTTGTAGAGGAATGTGAACGATGGCCAGGGGGGAAGCCGAAGTGCCAGCAGGCCGTTTAAAGTGCAAAACATCTCTCCGGTTCCCAGGCACCTAGCAGAGAAGGGCAGAGATGAGCAAGGTCATCACAAGGGAGGAGAGACTGTTATGTAGGTGGGAGATAACAGATAAGCGCCCTGGCTCTCCTCAACAGAGGAGCCCCAGTTTTATTGTGGGAAATGATTTAAAACCCCTATCCTTTGATGTGTATCCATATATGCTCATGCTTGCACCCCTTTTGTTATTACTATCAACGAACCTGCATAGTGAAATGCATTGCTGTAATCAATAAAAGGAAACTTTGTTTTTAACAAAGCCAAGCCTGTTCATTGTTGGAACTTTAATGCCCCTTCGCTGACACTCTCTTCCATCTACCACAATTTTATTGATAATTTTATTTTCTCTCTTTTTCTTCAGTTGCCAAGCCAAATATTTTCCAGGTTTGTTTGCACCCTCAAAAGATTTCTGCTGCAATCTTTTCACATTCCATTCCAATTCTTTATTTAACAAATGTCTCATTTGCGTTTGAAGTATTGTAATTTCCCTTATAATTTTCTTTTTCCCCTGGCCTTTTTTTCAACTCCCCTTCTTTTTTCTTTATTTCATTTTGAATGTCCAACATCTGTTTTTCTTTTACCCTCTTATCTTTGTTATTCAATGTAATCAATATTCCTCTCATTACTGCTTCATAAGCATCCCAGACTGTCTGAAATTCTATATCCTCTTTATCGTTTATTTGGAAGAAAGCTTTAGTTTCATTTTCTAGAGATGTCACTATTTCTTTATTATGTAGTAAATCTTCATTGAATCTCCATCTTCTCAACTTCTTAGATAATTTTGTAACCCATATTATTGGGTTATGGTCAGTCCGAATTTTAGGTAAAATCTCTATTTTCTTTGTTATAAGGCCTAAGTCTTTTATACCTCACAACATGGCAATTCTGGAAAAAGTTTTATGTCTTGCTGAAAAAAGGTATAGTCGCGCACTTCAGGGTTAAATTTCCTGCATATATCCTCCAAATTTTCTTGTTTGACCAATTCAAAAAAAGACTTTGACAATTTTCCTTCTTTATTATTATTTTTTTCCCCAGACCTATCCAGTGTATTCTTAATTGTTCCATTAAAGTCCCCCATTATCAAAATTTGGTCATAAGTCAGTTCATCAAATTGTTGTGTAATGTCTTTTAAAAAAGCATCCTTTGCAACATTTGGTGCATACAGTCCCAATAACAACGTGTTTTTTTGCATTTAATATTATTTCTACTGCAACAAATCTTCCATCTTTATCTTTAAACACTAATTTCGGCTCCAATTCTTGTTTAATATAAAAAATCACTCCCCTTTTTTTCTGTTCAGCCAATGAATAAAATTCTAGTCCCAATTCTTTATTCCATAAAAATTTGTAATCCTTTTGTTTAATATGCACTTATTGTAAACAAACTATATTACAATTTTGCTTTTTAATCCAATGAAATGTTGTCCTTTTTTGTGGTGAATTGAGTCCATTTACAATCCAGGACAATAATTTGTAATCCATCATAGTGCAAATTCTTTATGTTCTTCATAAAATCTATGTGGTTCCTGTGCATTTGTAATTGTGGTTCTTTTCCCCTGAAGTTCAAAGCTCAAACCTTCTGGTATTATCCATCAATACCTCATTTCATTTTCCCGTAATTTTTCTGTCAGTTTTTTTATATGTTCTTCTATCATTTATCACTTGCCTTGGCAACTCCTTCATAATTCTTACTCTGATGCCTCCCACTATCAATGTCTTTTCAAAGTTTTTGTTCATGATCTTTCCCACCATTTCTTTTGTCATATATATCTTATGACAACATCTCTTGGTAAATTATTTTTTTTGGCAAAGAGTGAGTTCACTCTGTACATATAATCATACATATTCTTAGTCTCGTCAGGATCTTCCTCTAAAAAATCTGCAATTATTTTTATTCTATATTCTTTCAAATCACCATCTTCCTTTTCAGGTACTCCTCTCAGACGTATCTGAGTCTCCATCAATTTGCAGTCATGGATCGCCACTTTTTCTTGTATTTTCAACAAGGTGGAATCATGTACTTTCATTCTCCCTTCTACCTCCTGCACTTTCTTAGATGTTTCCTCTGTCTCATTTCTGAGATCTTCAATATCTTTTTTAATCTCTTCTATAATTTCTTTTTTAGATGCAGTTATCATCTCTTTCATGCCTCTCATAATTCTGGCCTCCATTGCCTCTAGTTGATCCTGCATTTTCTCCAATGAGGTAGCCCTTGCACGGGTTTGCTTGTGTTCTGACATTTAAAAACACTGAAAATTTTTATCTCACCAATTTCAGATTTGACTATCAAGTTCAAAAGATTAGAGCTTGCTTTTTACAACAAGCCTAATTTTGTTGTCCTCAGAGCTTCCCAGACCGAGATATTAATTTTTAAAATTTTTAAATCCTTCAAAATGGCAGTCATGACTTTTTGCTTCTCTCTAAAAAAAATTTTCTTTTTTCTTTTAAATGCTTCTAAAGTCCATTATAAACAATATGTCCAATAGTATTTATCTTCTTATCATCACCTCAATTAATTTCCAACAATTTTTAAAGTCCCGAACACTTTAAAAATATCATTTTAATTTTAACCTCCTTGCAATGGCCGCCGATGTTTCTTTGTGGTATTATAGTCCTAGAGTAGGCTTTTCATCTGCTACTTCCTGCTTTACTTGCCACCAAATCTCGTTTTCACTGGTAGAGAGATCTCATGATACTTGATGTACTTCCTGTGTTGATTGTATATGCTGCAGGTCTGGATGATGGTGCTCTTTTTTCAAAACCGCAAGTAGACCAAACAATAAATTCCTTCCCACTTTTTAGCACTGTCCTTTAAATTTACAAAAGTCCAAATTTCACCTCTTCCTCCCTTCTTCTTCCAAGCTTTCTAGATTTCCAGTTCCTACCTTCTGAATTTATTCTGTTTAACTGTAAATAGTCCCAGAATGAAAGATAGTAATCTGTACCTTTTCTGCCAGTTATCTAGATCCACACCAGTCTTGTGTAGCTTTAGATGTTTAGTAATGTCCAAGAAGGTTAGGATTCTGTCGAGCTTATGTCAAATAAATGACTCTGAGAACTTCTGCAGATGATGAAAATGCAACTCTTAACAGAGACCCCTCAAAGCCTCAAAGGAGCCCCCCCCCCCCCCCCAGGACTCCCTTTTAGCCATGGTAAATCTCCTCAAAGTTTTCTGTGCATATCTTGGACTAATCTCTTACTGAGAAAAGTAGGCAGTAGGAATTAATTTGCTTTCCACTACCCTGAACAGAAGTTCCAGCCTGCTCCCATTATGAGAAGCAGCTCAACTCGGCCTTTTCCTTCCCCAGAAGTCCCTGAGCAAAGGCCTTTTTCTGACCACAGGCAAAATATTTATACCCATAATCATGGAATCCTGGGGTCTACATAGACAAAAGCCTCAGAAATTGGAGAGTACTGTGAGGAGGGGAATGAGGCAAGATCAAACAGAAAGGCTGGTTGGATCCAACTAGGGTTTCCAGGTCCAATTCAAGAAGTATCTGGGGACTCTGGGGGTGGAGCCAGGAGTAAGGGTGTGACAAGCATAATTGAATTCCAAATTGGGGGATCCTCTGCCCCCACCTGAGGACTGGTAACCCTAGATCCAACATAGAGAGTGAACATATATAAAATGTGCCTTCCAGTCTCCCTTGTTTCAAAACTCATCATTATGTGCCTGTACCTTTCTCATAGCAACGCTTCCACTTGTGGTCTTTGTCATAGCTGCTTGTTGTGGCGCACCATGGCCAGCCAAACTTGGATCCCTCCTTGGTACATGTAGAATATTTCGTGTTATTGTAAGTAAATGGAAAGACACAGGGTGAAAATTCTAAAAGAAGGGAAAACAAAATCAAGAAATGAAGACCATTGCAGTCTAAATGCAGTTTCCCACTTTTCTGTAGTCTATAAAAATGCACATGAGGTGCTTTGGAATATCTTTAAGCTTTCCAAGCCATTGAAATAAATTTCAGACATTATTTCTAAAATTAGCTCTGGGACTTCTGAATTGCTAACAATGTACATTGAGGGACTGAGATGCATGATCATAAAACATCTAAAAAGCACCTTTCTCATTTAGTGCTAAAAGTATAGGACAGCAAGTAGTTTTGTACACAAATGGCTTTTATAGAGCAAAAAGCCTGACATACATCTTACATCAACAACGGTTGATGCATACAGCTTGGAATTCTCTGCTATGAGGAAATAGCAACGACTGTGCAGTAAACAACTGAATTCAACTGAAGATAGTAATTTGAAAATCTATTAGAAAGTACACTCAAATAATTCATACTCAGGACATCCTTAAAACTTAATATCCAGAGGGAAGGACTGGATCACACAAAATTCTTAATCGGAAGCCAATTCTATAAAAACTGGAGATGAGAAATCTACATGAAATGCTGTAGATAAGGTCATGAAACACTGAATATATGAACATATGAAGCTGCTTTATACTGAATCAGATCCTTGGTCCATTAAAGTCAGTATTCTATACTCAGACTGGCAGCAGCTCTCCAGGGTCTCAAGCTGAGGTTTTTCATGCCTATTTGCCTGGAGTCTTTTAGTTGGAGATGCCGAGGATTGAACCTGGGACCTTCTGCTTACCAAGCAGATGCTCTACCACTGAGCCACCATCCCTCTCTTTCTGGATCCAGCAGCTTCCAAAAAGAAGAAAGAGGACTTAATAATTGTTTCAGCTCATCGTCCATGGCATTTCTTCTGTTCCACCTCAAATCTCGTAGTAAATCAGGCATGCTAGGGTTGCTGGTCTCAAAGTGGTCCCTAGAAATCTCCTGGAATAACTACAGATACTAGTTCCCCTGGAGAAAATGGCAGCTTGGGAGGGTGGACTGTGTTGCATTAAACCACTGCTGAGTTCCCTTCCCTCCGTGAACTACATCATCCTCGGGCTCAGCCTCCAAATCTCCAGGGATTTCTCAAATTGGAACTGCCAACCCTAAAGTGTCCTGTTCCTAGATCAGAAGGAAATATCCCATGACTACAATCCACACTTTCTCCCTTGTCTAGAAGCCATCTTCTGTGCTCGGTTATGTATAATTGTACTCAGAGGATGGAGACTACCCTGTAAGGATTATGTTTTTCTGAAGGACCTCAAGAGGGATCCAAGTCAACAGGAAGAGAAGGGAGATCTTCTTACCTAGAAATGCTGCAGTGAAGGGTAGCAGTGAAGCACAAAGTAAAAGCTGGGTTAAAAAGCCCATCCTCCGTGAGTTTGGAAGTGATTGTCAGTCTTTATGGCATTCTTTATGGAACAGCCTCCACACTCCCTTCATTAAAACTAAAACACACCCTTTGATACTCATACAGATCCATTAAATAGTCATGCCATTCATACCAGCCAAAGGAAGATCTCAGGCATTGGACTGGAAGCACATGAGGTGTGGTTTCCCCATACAGCCAGAGCGTCTCACCTATGATAGGCCATCATAATTGAGCACTGGGATTTTCTCCTTTTCATTTTCCAGCAGGTGCTTGCAGCTACCTGTAGTTTTCATGCAGGGCTTTTTTCCTTCCGAAATGCCTTTGAGCGATGGAGTTAAAAGAACTCTGAGCTGCGGTCCAGTGCAAGCTGCCAAACCCTAGAGGCACTAGCTTGGTTTCAGAAGCACCTTTGGAACAGGCCGCTTACACAGACACATTGTGTTCCTGACAGACCTGTTCTCTCTCGCTCACACGCTTCCTTTACTTGCTTCTTTAAAATATTAGCACTGCTGGGACAGACTTGCCAAGGCCCTAAGCTGTGTCAAGTTTACGAGGTCCTACAGTGTTACCACCCTGATCTGACTTGCATAGACTAGCCCAGCCCTGTTAAATCTTGGAAGCTAAGCAAGGTCAGCCCTGGCAAGCACTGGGATGGAAGTCCTCCAAGGAATACCAGAGTCAGGACACAGAGCCAGGCAATAGTAAGCCACCTTTGAACGTTTCTTGCCTTGAAAACCCTATAGGGTCACTATAAGTCAGATGTGACTTGAGAGCAAAAAACAAAAAAATGCATTACCAAAAACTGTGGTTTTATACATTTTAGGAGTTTAAAAAAAAATTGGGCATCTCTTAATTGTATGCCCCAAATGGTAGCTTACTTAGCTTTCCTGTAAATCCAGCCCTGCCAAGGCATATCACTATTGCTGTGACTCCTACTAAGGTGGAATGACAACATTTTTTTTCCCCTGGAGGAAATCCAGCATCATTGCTTGGAGCACTGAGGTGTAAACAGAGTTCCTCCAAAGTAAACTGGGTGTTGTCACCCACTGATTTCATGCAGAAAACAGGACCAGGTTCTATCCTCACAGCTTCCTGGTGCAGTGAAGCAACTCTTTGGAAAGAAAAACAATAAGGGTCAGATGCACCCACATTGATGAAGCAAGCACTTGAAATAGAACATTGTGAACAGTACAACACAAGCTTTAGTCATTGTGCAATCCTAAGCAGAGTTACCCCCTTCTACACCTATCTCGAATAATAGGCCACGGGAACCTCCCTCCCGTCGGGGAGTTGGTGCCCCAGGACTGTGCCCACTCTGTACGGGGACGCATCGCAAGCCAAAATCAGTGGTAGGGCTTCATCAAAATGGTGGAGCACCGCATTGGAAACAAGGAGGTCTTTGACTGCCTGAAAGGCGGCGGCCTGGTGCTTTCTGCAGACCCACAGGGCGTGTTTATTGAGCAGACTGTGGAGGGGTTGTGTTATGACTGCTTTGTGGGGCAAAAACAAATGGTAAAAATTTAATAATCCCAAGAAACTTCGTAGCTCCACCTTGCATGTGGGGGTCGGGGCGTGGACTATGGCCCTGGTCTTGTCCTCTGTCGGGTGGATTCCCATGGCATCTATTGCAAAGCTTAGAACTCCACCCTCGGCACCCCTAGTGAACACTTTTCCTTTTTTACTTTCAGACCCGCCATCTGGAAGCAGCGGAGTACCTCTCTCAGGTGGCTGTTGAACTCCTCCGCGTCTGGGACAGCAATCAGAACATCATCAAAGAACAATTGCACTCCGGGGATCCCTTTGAGAAGAGAGTCCATTATGCTCTGAAAGATCCCCGGAGCTACACTAACCCTAAATTGCAACCGCCACACCCGAAAACCTCCCCTGTGGGTCACAATAGTTTGAGCCTCTGCTGTCTTGGCGTCTACCGGGAGTTGCTGGTACGCCTGGGCTAGGTCCAGTTTTCCAAAAACCTTGGAGCCTGCTAGGGCCGCCAAGATGTGGCTGACCACCGGAACGGGGTATGGATTGTCCTGGAGCGCTTTATTGATAGTGCACTTATAGTCATCACATATTCTCACATCCCCGTTCGGCTTCACTGGCGTGACTATGGGTGTTTCCCAGGCAGCATAGTATACAGGTTCCAGCACTCCCTGGGCCGTGAGTCGGTCCAGCTCCACTTCTATTTTAGGTTTTCGCATGAACAGAACTTGTCTGGCGTTCAGTCTTATTGGTCTAACGAGGGGATCGAGAGGTAGGGTGATGGGCGGCCCCTTGTAACTCCCCAGGGACCCATCAAACACTTCGGGGAATTCCCGGCACACGTTCTCAAAGTTATTCGTTTGCATCTGCTGCATCCCCACTATTTGAATACCTAGCGGTCGAAACCAGACCAGCCCCAGTAATGTGGTGAGCTGGCGCTTTACCACAAGAATGTCCAGTGGCCCCCTGAAGTTTTTACTCTCTACCCGTACCGTGGCCCAGCCCAACACGTGCAAGGGGGGTTTTTTGAAGTCCCATAGTATATAATCAGCCGGTCTCAATTTGAGCCGGTGCCAGGGGCACAGTTTTCTTAGGGTCTCCTCCGAAATTATAGAGGTGGAGGAGCCCGAGTCCAACTCCATTTGGCATGGAGCGCCCTCGATAAGGACCGACAGTCTGACCTTGTCTGGGGCGGTAAGGGGCAAGTTCATTACCTGCAGGCTAGTCGATGCTGTCATATGAGCATTGGTCGAGTCATGGTGAGCAGTCTGGCATCTGCGATTGGCCTTGGCCCGGCAAGCCCACGCAATGTGGCCCACCTTTCCACAGTTCCTGCAGTCCATGTTGCGATAGGGGCAGTCCAGTCTCTCGTGGGGATCTTCACAGCTGGCACACTTGCTGTTGGCCGGTCTCTCTGTTGCTCATTGCCGTGGAGTTGCTCTAGTTTCTATTCATTGTTGGCGGCAGAACTGGTTGGCCTCTTCATCCTCTGGGTCACCCGGCGCCATCTCTTCCTGATGGACTGCATCTCCTCACGGGTTGTTGTACGCTTTGGTGGTTCTCTCGAACGCGGTTGCTTCATTGAAAGCTTGTTGCAGGGTGAGCTCCTCCTTCATGAAGAGCTTTTGCTGCAGCCTTTCGTCTCAGAGGCCCCAGATGAATCGGTCTCTCAGGGCTTCCTCCCATTTGTCAATGCCACAGTTCCCAGCAATCTGGCAGAGAGAGGCCAGGTAGACGGCTGCCTTGATCTCTCTTGTGGAAGAGAAATCAGCTGGTGATGATGGAAGTCTGGGGCAAGAAATGCCCGGTGAGGAGTCTGACGATCTCCCCTTACGTTTTCTTGGTGTTCTTCGCCGGGGCCAAGAGACCTTTGGCGATCTCGAAGGTGGTCTCCCCACAGACGCTCAGGAGTACGTCTCTCATGCAGCTGTCATCGGTAATCATGTTAGCACGTAGGTAACATTCGACCCGCTCTGTGTAGGTCTCCCACCTCTCGGGGTTAGCGGGGTCGAACTCAGCAAGGTGGCCCGTCGTTACATTCGGGTTCACCATGGCGGCGGCAGGCGCTTCTGTCTCTCATGGCTGCGTGCCTTCCTCATCTCTAGCCAGGTCAGCTACTTCTCGCTTTGGGAGTTACCTAGCTAGATCCCATCCTCATCACCAGTGTAATGTACTGGGAGATGAGACATATTGACGGCAACATACTTTATTAGCGGGTACATCACAAGAGAGAGAAATGCAGGCCGGGTCCCACTATATATACAAACCCCCGGAACAACCTTCAGTCTGGCCAGGTCCAATCCTGGCCAGTTAAATATCCCGCCACAGATCTTGATTGGCGGGGTAGTTCCACGCGCTACATCGAGCGACCAGTGGACTTCCTCTGGTCACCTCTGTAGCATCACTGCGCAGTAACATCTGGGCCACATTGCAAGACATAACACCCAGTTTCTCCCTCAGTCAACAGGCCTTTTCCTTTCCTCCTTCTTTGAAATTTGGAGTCTGTTTTGAACCAATTCCATTTTGATCAAAGAGAAATTCAGAGAGGAGGGGAAGGAAAGAAGGTTCATTGAAATTTCAGAATTTCGCTTTATAGATGTTCAGACATCTAATCAAATATTCCCATTGTCCTGCTAAAACATCACCCTGTGGTGGGTAATTTAAATTACAAAGAAAAATGAAAGAAAAATCCCTCTTTTTTTAAAAAAAAAAAAGGGGAAAGAAGAAGAGGGATTAATGGCTATATCTTTTTTAAAAATGAATTTTGGAAAAAGAAATTGCCCTCTGCATTACTACACTAGTGTATTTACAATGTATTCAAGATCTGTATGTACTGTGCAGAGAGAGCCTTGTGCATGCCTAAATTATGGGTTGCAATGGCATTTGTGCTCAGTCTCATGGAGTACCTTCCTTAAAACAGCCTGTGGCCTACACAGCATTTGTCCACGCAGGTCCTATGAACCCTATCAGAGCTCCTCCTACCATTGTCACCAGCAGAAAAAGAAAAGCTGCCTGGATTCAATCCTCTGTTCACAAGGAAAGAATGATCACCTGAAGCACTGGAATGGGGAAAAGAAATTCTGAACATGTGGCAACAGCTTGGAATAGTTTCACAGTAAATGAGTTGCAAACACGTGAGGCATACCACTTGCAGAGGAGCACAAGCACCAATTAGATGCACCCAGAGTTCAAAGATGGAATGAGCAGTAGTCCTCAATCAGCAAATCTTCGATCAGCAATTCCTCGATCAGCAATTCCAATCAGCAGTGTTGTCCAGCCACATGAGTTCACACTATAATTTAGTTTACTAAGAAGGCATTAACAACAAGGTCAAAAGAACATTGGTGAGAAATCTGGGTTATTGATCCGATCCAATTCATGCTTCTTCCTTAATGGATTGTTTACATTTGTGGTGTCAAGTTGCAAGCAAGTTATGGAAACCCCAGAAAGGCTCTTTCAAGGCGAAACGAGAAGCAGAGGTGGTTTGCCTTCTTCTGAAGAACCTTCTTTGGCAAGTCTGTCATCCAAGTACTGACCCTGCTTAGCTTCTGAGCTCTGGCAAGATTGTGCTATACCATGCCACCTTTCCATCCTTAAGGAATCAGCCTGTATGAAATTATACTATTTCAGTTCTGTTTGTGCATTTGTCAAATGTGTGCAGTAGCAATCTGCTTCATAGAAATGGTGGGCTGTGAAAGTGGAAAAGTGCTTTTCAGTGTTTACATAAGTGACATGTCAGCAATACTGCACAGGTAGGGAATAGTAAGATCTTTTTGCTTCTATGTTTTACTTTTGGGTGATTTGTAGATTCCACATACTACATACCAGACAGGTTTTTCACACTTTTTTTTTTGAGGGGGAGTATTTTTGTATTGCATGTGTTTGTGTGTCTGTACCTGGAAGTCATGGCAACCCCTGGTGACTGAACCCAGCTGGAGGCCTGGAGGGTATTCAGAGAGGTGGCTCAATAAAGCCTGCCTCTGTCCTGATTGCTGGTATTCCAGGGAGGTCTCCCACCCAAGTACTTGCCAGAGTTGACCCTGCTTAGCTTCTGAGGTCTGATGAGATTGGGCTTGCCCAACCTAGCCACACTTTGTTTTCACACTTTGTAATTTCAGGATTCTAACCATCTCTAACTGAAAAAAGAGTGACAGAATACCATGAATTGGATGCCAGCAAAGTGGGAATTAGGGGCCTATTTGACAGCGGCCCCATGGTGCAGAGTGGTAAGGCAGCAGTACTGCAGTACTGTGATCTGAACTCTCTGCTCACGACCTGAGTTCTATCCCAGCAAAAGCTGCATTCAGGTAGCCGGCCCAAGGTTGACTCAGCCTTCCATCCTTCCGAGGTCGGTAAAATGAGTACCCAGCTTGCTGGGGGGAAAGTGTAAAAGACTGGGGAAGGCAATGGCAAACCACCCCTCAAAAAGTCTGCTGTGAAAACGTTGTGAAAGCAACATCACCCCAGAGTCAGAAACGACTGGTGCTTGCAGAGGGGACCTTTCCTTTTTCCTTTCCTGTTGGCAGTATAAAGATGTGCTGGGTTCCCTGGGACCCACATCAACAAAAAGTCATGCAGGACAGAGGCTGCAGTGAGAAGAGAATCGCTTAGAACTGAGCAGGAAGGCTGGTAGTCCAACCCTCAAAAAGAGCATCCAGTTTTTTCTTAACAGCATTTTAGCCTGCTGTAACTGGATACAAGACAACTTACATTAATCTAAACAATGTACAGTTTTTAAAAAACGTATGAACTAACCAACACAGCTAACTAACAATTGGTAGCCATGTCAACTTCTCTCCTGAATAATTCCACGTTGCACAACTTGTGGAACCTCAGCAAAGTGGAATCCTGTCTAACAGTTTCAGGGAGGCTATTCCACGGAACAAGTCCTGCCACTCAAAAGAGCTCTAGATATAGCAGAGGCCAACCTAGCAAGGCTACAGGAAGAAATAGCTAATAGGGTGCTGGTCAGAAGACCAGAGTTGCTCATGGAAGTTGCTCTTCCATGACCTCAGAAAGGAAACTGGCAGGTCTGTCTCACTGGGAATTTCTCCTTGGCCAGTGACACTGGGCTCCCATTTCCTTTACCTGCCTCTTTGGTGTTCCCCTGTCGCCTCTGTACCAAAAGTCCACTCTCATTTATCCCTAGCGATCCCCTCAAGTCATTCTTCCAACTGTCCTTCCTTGACTGCTGCTATCTCTTGGCTTTCTCCATTCCAACATGCCCACTGTTATGTATTTGCTGTGTTATGTATTGCAACTCATTAGGTTATCATTGCCTGAGCTTGAGACAGACACATCTTGAAAACTTAGATCCTGAAGTCTGAAAGAACTGGCCAATCAGGATGCTAGGCATGTAACAACTTGTAACAAAGTGATGCAAATAAAGGATTCTGGAGTGAGCCAATAGGAGTAACTGTTGCCTGCTGGGGGGGGGGGGGGCATGGTTAACCATGGCCAGAGTGTATATAATGAGTGAAGTGTCTGTGCCATTTGTGGCTGTTTCTTCTTGCAATAAAGTGTTTTTGGTTGATTCAGAGCTGGCTGAACTCACTTTACAATACCCACAGCCAGCTGTCTCTACTCCTGGTCTCTACTCCTGTCCCTCTCAGCTGCTGCTGCAGCCCCAGCTTGGTCTGCTGTTGGCTGCAGGTCACTGAGCTGCCTTCTTATGGCTCCTGATGTCCCTCCACACCACCTGGCCTCTCTTTGACCTCAGATCCAGCCTCCCCAACACAATTGCCTCCCCCATAACCCTCCTATTGCCATCTTTTGGCAGTGCAGCTTTTGACAGTGCAGTTTCTGACAGTGCCCCCTCCCCCCAATCCTTCCAATGGTGTCCTATATCAGCCCACCTATATTCTCTGGTCAAGCTGCCCAGAGTGTCCCAATGCTGCTCAGACCTTCAAGGGACACCCACACAACAACACATGGGTTGATACTGGCTGGGGAAGTCTTGCATGCTTATGGGGTCTAGGTCACAAAGGGATTCAAAGGTAACACCCTTAATGGAACTCAGAAGCAAATCAGCAACCAATGTGAGGTTCTTCAAATAGACATTATATTTGTCAGATACAAAGCTCTCATTAAATGCTACATTGTCTTCAAGGGTTGCCTCATGTAGTATTAAAGTAGTCTAGTCTCAAGATTACAGTTACGTGGATCAATGAGGCCTGATTCTCTAGGTCCAGGAAGCAGGACCGAATCAACATGCTTTTTGAAGGGGGACAAGGGGGGGGGGCAAAATAAAAAAAATGATGTCCCCTTATGGGCCATTCTTTCTTATGGTTCGATAGAATGCAATGGACTTCATACCCAATTTGGTGCCCTCCTTCTGTTGGCGTCCGGGGCAAGCACCCCCCTCTATCCTCCCTAGAGCCAGCCCTGCCAGGAAGCTGCCCACATTCAAACTAGATGCAAGCATCAGAAGGCACTATTTGCTACCCCTTCAACCTGTTTCTCCAGTAAAAGAGTTACCGCTACAAACCACACATAACTCTTTGTGAGTTTGACCAGTACAGATTTTTGCCTAGAAGAACAACCCCTCCAAATCCCCAGCTTTTCCAACCAGCATCACATCTATCTTGTCTGGATTAAATGGGAGTTGTGCATCACATACAACTGAACAGAAAAGTGAGTTGAGCATCCAAACTGTATGATACAAATGATTTTTGACATGACAGGTACTTTGTTAGGTCTCAAATGTGTTTCTGTAGACCACTTACAGAGTAGTAGAGCTGCCAGCCTTCTTTCCATTGGGCTTTAAGGGTGAAAAGATCAGGTATATCTGTCTGTCTGCTAGAGCAAGAATATTCTGAAACAAGGTACATTTCCTATCAGGTGTATGTTACCTACAGTGTAGAATAATCTCAAATGTCTAGAGGTGTTTGGCAGGAACTGCACTGTTTTCCAGCATAAATACATGCAAATCCAGAAGAACAAGAAATTGATGGTAAAACTGCTGAACATTGTAGCAGCTAAAGAGGAAAACATAAAGAGAGAGAGAGAGGTTCAGATCAGGAAAACCAAAATGTTAGATATCTTAATAGCCCTAACAGATCTCTGACTAAACTTTCAATGCACTTGATGCTCAGATTACATCTGACCAAAGCTAAATTTGGCTCATCTGTTATTTTAGGATAGAAGGCACAGCAAGTTTTGCCATAGCGACATCATCTTAATTTTGCAGGCAGCGGCCTCTAGTGTCCAAATTACAAAACTTCAAAGCCAACCTGTTCTATGAATGGGAAGAGTAGTACAGACTGTGCTAACTCTGTTCTCATTCTCATGCTAATGTACTGACCTCCATCTTCTGAAATCCTGACACCCATCATCATCCTATATGCTGACAGAGAGTACCTAATAATTATCCAATTAATGATGATCATATTAAGAAAAATGAGGTTGCACCTTTTATACAAAATCATCATCATCATCATCATCATCATCATCATCATCATCATCATCATCATCATCATCGTTAAACTGAGCAGGAGCTGTCATAAATTATGGGCTGTTTTCTTAGATGCTGGTGGAACTAAAGACTGAAAGCAATCCAGCCATGGGATGTTTGTCCAATTATTAATAAAGATTATGGACAAGGAAATCACTTTAGAAAAACAATGTTACTCTCTGTGAAGAACTCCTAGACCAGGGGTGTCAAACATGCAGTTCGTGGGGCCGAATCAGGCCCCCGGAGGGCTCCTATCAGGCCCCCGAGCAACTGGCTGTCATCTGCTTCCTTCTCCCTCTCTCTTACTTCCTTCTGCATAACAGCTTGCTTTACCAGGATTGCTCAATTGCACAGGAGCTACAGAGCAAAACCTCTATTTTCTCCATTGGCTGAGGCTCCCCCCCAAAGTCCCCTGAGGAAGGAAGGAAAGAGCCAGAGCTTCCTTTGCCCAGTTCCCAGGATCCCATGGGAGAAATACAAAGAAAGCATCCTTAAGACCAATGAGTGCTAACTTTTAAAGCATGTTTTTAGTTTTTAAAAATATATTTGTGTTTGTATTCTTTATAAAATTTCTATCTCTGCTACCTAATCTTAAATAGGTCCACACACAGCCCAACCCAACATGGCCCGGCCCCTCAAGGTCTCATTTATGTCAGATAACAAATGAGTTCAACACTCCTGTCCTAGACTTGTTTGGTTCTTGAATAGGGATGTGCATTCAGCTCGGCCGAGCCGAAAATACAGCCGAATCAACGCTGATTCGGCTGTATTCGGCATTGCCCGCAGCCGAAAGCCATTGCCGCCCATTATGCGGCTCCCGAACGCGGCCGCCGTATTCTTCCGAACCGCTATTCGGAAGAATACGGTACGGCTGTCAAAAGGCTGCTCAGTGTCAACTTCAATAGAAGAAAAGGCGGGAAGTGGCTTTTGCAGCCTCAATGGAGCTGCTTGCTTAGCTTCCCGCCTCTCCTATAGCCTCCCTGGGGTCAGGGAGGGGGGGAGGGGGAAGAGGAGCCCCAGCAGCCAATCCAAAGCATGCATTTGCAAAATGCATTGCAAATGCATGCTTTGCAGGGCTGTTGTTGTGTACTGTGTAGCTGATGGCCCAGCCATCAGCTACATTGTTATTTTGATCTTTTGCTTACTTGGGTATCCAAGTAAGCAATGTTCTCTGGCCAATCAGAGAGAGCAGTGCTATTTTTTGAAATTGCTCTCTGTAGGGCCAGAGAACCTTTTTAAGGAGTCTTCCTGCTGGACTCCTCCATTGCTGTGTTGGTGTATGTGGTGTGGGTTGGTGTGAGAGAGATTGTGCTGCTGCTGGTGGCTGGCCCTTGGCTTCAGCTCCTGCCTGCTGCTCTCTCACTGCCTTACCACCTCCCTGGACTCAGAGAAGACAAGGTAAGACAGTTTTGGGGTTCTTGTTTTAGTTTTTGTTGGTAAAAGGACTAGAGTCCCTTTACTTGTTCAGATTTGGGTGGGTGAGTGCTGGGTGGGTAGGGTAGCCTATTTGGGGTTGAGGTTAGGTTCTGCTGGGGGTGGGGGGGCCTGGGGTGGGGTGGTTTTGCTAATTTGCCCATATCTTAATTTAGTGAGAGGACTTTTTGAAGTGCAGTGTCCTTTTACTTCTCCTGATTTGGGTGGCTTGGATTTCTTGGGGTTAGGGTGAGGGGGGGGTTGGGGGGGAGTTCCTGTATTATTAAAAGTTGAGTTTTTTACTGTTTCATTGTTTGATTTGTTGCTGCTGTGTTGTGTTGCTGCTGTGTTACTTTTATCTTCAGGTTATTGGGGGGGGGGTGCTGTTTGGCCTAATTTTCATTGTTTTGTCCCCCTTTTCTGGTTCTGGTTTTAGGGGTGGGGGTGTTGTTGTTGACTGATTTGGCCTGAGTTTTCTTATTGGTGAAAGGCCACTTTTTAAAATCTTGAGTTGGTTTGCTTGGCCTCTTGTGATTCTCTGGTTTTGTTTTGGTTTTTTAAAATCTTGAGTTGGTTTGCTTGGCCTCTTGTGATTCTCTGGTTTTGTTTTGGTTTTTTAAAATTACCTCTGGTTGGTGTGGGGGTTGGCGAGGGTGTGTGTGGGCTGGGTCACTTTCTTGTTGTTATAGAGTGATTTTTGGAATCTGAGTGTGCTCTCGGTTTGGCTAGGGCCACTAAATAGGCTGCCCCACTAATAAGGGTGTTTTTAGGGATTGTGTTTTTTTGAAATTTAAAACAAAATTAATCCAGTTTAGGGCTTTATCTCCTTTCACAATTCAAGTAGGCCAGATAGGGGTGCTTTAAAAAGTTTCTAGGTTTCTCATAAAAGGCAGCGTGACTACTAGGCCACATCAGGCTCCCTTTTAAAGAGACTAGGGTTGCAGCAGCGGTGCATCTGGCTTTCAGCCACTGAAAGCTGGTGCATCCTTAGATTTCCACAGGGTAAACCACAGCTTCTCTCACGTTATAGGGGACACCTGATTTCTAGTTTGCAAGGAAATCAGGTTTGTCCCAGGATCTAGTTAGGAGAAGTTTAACTAGGAGGATATAACAAGGATTGCCTTCATCTCAAGGTAGCCTTTTAAAAACTGCAGCCAGGTAGAGGCAGGATCACCTAGTCTCCTAAACTTTACCAGACTACTACTACCCCAACCCAAAGAAGGACAGGTTAGGGACCAAAAAACAAATAAACAAGCTTTGGTGGGAGGGTTTTTAAAAAGAAGTCAGGGCACCTGTTGGTTCAGGGTACAGTGCAGTGAGTTAGGTTTGTAAAAAACCCCACTCTCAGTTCAGGTTCTGTGAGACAGGCCAAGGCTGACATGAGTGACAGGCAGCAGAAGAGGGGCCCTGGGGGCAAGGCCAAGGAGAAGACTAGAGGGGTGGAGGGGAGGGGGAGGACCCAGGTCTCCCCCCCACCTGTGCGTGGGGCCACTCCACAGCCGCTTTCCAGCACTCCAACCTCTGGCCGGAGTGTGATGAAGAAGAAGGCCCGCCTTGGGCCCTTCATCGAGGCTGCTGCTGGGGCGCCCCGAGCAAAGGTGCCATCAGGTGCTGGCACTGCGCAGGGGTCTGCTGCTCGGGCAGTCACTCCTCCAGCTGATGTCGCTCAGCCTCAGCAGCCGGAGGAGGGGCAGCAAGAGCAGCCCTCCTTGGAGATGAGCTTTGGGGACAGTTTTCTGTCCAAAACGATCACCCCAAGGAGGGTGGAGAGTGTCGTGCAGGAGCTGAAGGAGAAGCTGGTTGAGGAGGACCAGCCCCCTTCTTCGGTTCCTTCGGGCACCAGCAGACCTTCAGGGGATGGCCAGGAGGGGAGGCCGCATGGGGTGGAGGGGGAAGAGATGGAGACAGACGAGGTGCCTCCATCTCCGCCCACTTCCCCCCGGCGGCCAGCCCCTCCTGTCACCCCGAGGCACGATGTGTCTCCCCCAAGCACCTCAAAGGAGGTGGCTCCGGACACCCAACCTGCCAGTCAGTTTGGGCATCTGTTCACCTCCAAAGTATGGAAGCATTTCCAACTTATGGAGGATCCACGTTATGTGCAGTGCAAGCTGTGTAGGGCCCGGATCAGTCGTGGGCGGGACCTTGCCCACCTGACTCCGGGGGGGATGCGGAATCACCTGCGGAAGCACCACCCGGGGGTGCTTCTTAAGGGGGAGAAGCAGGCTGGTGCTGTGTTGTCCCAGCGGACAACAACACCACCCAGCCAGGGGGTCCGTCCCATCGCGACTACCCCCGCTCTCCAGGAGCGTTCCATGGGAGAACAGGGACGCCAGGCATCTCTGCCTGAGATGTTTGGTAGGGGCACCTCTGTGCCAAGAGGGGGAATCAGGCACGGCAAGAAGGTGATCGCCTGGCACCTTGCCAGGTCGGTCGCCCATGGGCTTCCGTTTTCAGTTGTCGAGAATCCTGGGGTGCGGGGGTTGCTGGAGTACCTGGCGCCCTGGTACAAAATTCCTGCTAGAACCACCCTTAGCAGGACCATTGTGCCAGCTCTTTTCAGGGCGACCAGATCTGTGGTGAAGGAGCATTTGTCCCGTGCTGCCGGGGGGACTGTTCATTTCACCTCAGATATCTGGACCTCCAAACATGCGTTCGAGGGGTATCTCTCCCTGACTGCGCATTGGTGGCAACCCAGTGAGGTGGTTGGGGGTGGCAGTAGTGACAGGCAGGGTCAGGGCCGCCGGGCCGGCTATCGCTGTGCCTTGCTGCACGCCGAAGCAGTCGACGCGCCGCACACGGCAGACACTCTCAGAGCAATCCTCTCACAGCATGTAGAGGCCTGGGTAGGCAGCAGGGTGGACGTCGCCAGGGGCTTCATGGTGACTGATGGTGGCTCAAACATCAAGGCGGCCGCCCAGCATGCGGGCCTAAAACGCCTTCCTTGCATGGCCCACCTTCTCCACCTCGTGGTCAAGGACGCGTTGGGGCAGACGAAAAACAATGATCGTGTGTATCAGGCCACGACCCATGAGTACCAACTTCTGCTCCAGAAATGTCGGTACATCACGGGTCACTTCTCATGCAGCAATACGGACTCGTATCGGCTGCGTAAGAAACAGACACAGACAGGCGTGCCATGGCACCGCCTGTTTGGTGACGTCAGCACACGCTGGAACTCCACCTGCGCCATGGTGGAGCGCATGGAGGAGCAGAGAGCAGCCCTGAATGTCTTTGTCTCTGAGACGAGGGTCTTTCGGGATGAGAACCGTCTCACCCAAGAGGATTGGGTGGTCATTTCTCAGACTGTGGAGGTTCTTGGGCCCTTCAAGACCTACACAGAAATGCTCTCATCTGACACGGCGAGCATCGCACTGGTCGTCCCCATGGTCCAGATGGCCCATGAGGACCTGGCCTCGTTTCTAGTGCCAGCTCAAGGCCGTGCAGACGTTCTTCCAGCAGTGCGCGCCCTGGTTGTTAGGCTGCAGGTTGGGCTAGAGGCCCGCTTTCAGCCTTTCACCCAGGATAAGGTCTACATGATGGCGGCCATGTTAGACCCGCGCCTTAAGGGCACAATCGCCGAGCGGGCCAACGAGCTCGATCGCTGGCGAGACGAGCTCTCCCAGAAGGTCGAGCGTTCCAGAGTCATGGGGGGCCCAGTGTCGATAGTTGAGGAGGAGGGGGGTGGAAGCAGCTCATCTGCGAGTGCGACTTCCGCTGCTGTTGTTCATCCCCAGCCTCCCCAGCTAGGCAGTGTTTCCCACCAGACTCACGCCACGAGGAGTGCTGAGGTGACATTCATCGGGCGGGTCGTTGGCCCCTCTAGGAGCGGTAGGGCACCGAGAGCGGAGACGGGTGCTGCGATGGTGAGGGACTATCTTTTTGAGCCCCTCGAGCTGCAGGAAGTGTCTCCTTTGGACTACTGGGTCACGAAGGAGGGGGTCTGGCCAGCCCTCTCCGCCGTGGCCAAGGCATTCCTCTCCTGCCCACCAACGAGCGTGAAGAGCGAGCGCGTCTTTTCACATATGGGCGACATTGTCTGCCCACATCGCAATCGCCTGCAACCCTGGACAGTTCAGAAGTTGATCTTCCTGAAGGTCAACTTGCCTCTGTTCGGCTCCCCAAACATGGACTTTGAGATTGAATGAAGTGAGCACCTACTTGTGCCTGCATCCTCTCTTGGCCCGCGCTTGGAAGATGGTTGTAAAACGCTCCTCCAATAAAAACTGACTAGAGTCCAAAGACAGCCCAAAAACTCACTCACAAATTGATTGGCAGTGCATCCCCCCCCCCCCTCATCCCTCCCCAAACCAAAAGTGAATGCTGGTTTAAAAACTGCAAAGCGATCCAAATTTCTCCAGTCCTCCACCCACACATGCCTAATAATACTGAAAGGGCCATTGCAGCCCCCAACTGTAACCGACAGCACCCACAGGCATAACCCACCCAATTTTTTTTTTCAGGGGCAGGAGGAAGAAAGAGGGAGGTGCCAGTGATGATGACAGGCAGCCAGCAGCCATACCAATGCTGAGGTCCCTCTAATGGGACAGTGATGCTGGTGTGTTACTGCTGAGCTGAGAGAGAAGGAATGGTTGCCTTCCTCTCACATAATCTGAGGCCCTCCCAGTGATCTTCCTCATTTGGGGTGCAATTCTGGCTCACCTCCTCGTGGTGCACCCTTGGTAACGCGAAAGAGCCGGGACCAGCCAACCATCCATCACTCAAGGTAAGTCAAAATGCTTCTTGCTTTGTGTTGCAGAATGATGTTGAGCTAGGTGTGGTGGTCCACCACTTCTCTTGTTTGAGAGACTAGAGTTGTGTTGTTTGGGGCAGGGAAGCTGGCACCTCGGTGAGAGACCCAGAGGCAGCAGGCTTTTTGTGGTTTGCCAGCTCTCCCCGTGTTGTTTGGGGCAGGGCTGGAGAGCTGGCACCTGTAGATTGTGTTGTTTGGGGCAGGGAAGCTGGCACTTGGGTGAGAGACCCAGAGGCAGCAGGCTTTTTGTGGTTGGCCAGCTCTCCCCGTGTTGTTTGGGGCAGGGCTGGAGAGCTGGCACCTGTAGATTGTGTTGTTTGGGGCAGGGAAGCTGGCACTTGGGTGAGAGACCCAGAGGCAGCAGGCTTTTTGTGGTTGGCCAGCTCTCCCTGTGTTGTTTGGGGCAGGGCTGGAGAGCTGGCACCTGTAGATTGTGTTGTTTGGGGCAGGGAAGCTGGCACTTGGGTGAGAGACCCAGAGGCAGCAGGCTTTTTGTGGTTCGCCAGCTCTCCCCGTGTTGTTTGGGGCAGGGCTGGAGAGCTGGCACCTGTAGATTGTGTTGTTTGGGGCAGGGAAGCTGGCACCTGGGTGAGAGACCCAGAGGCAGCAGGCTTTTTGTGGTTGGCCAGCTCTCCCTGTGTTGTTTGGGGCAGGGCTGGAGAGCTGGCACCTGTAGATTGTGTTGTTTGGGGCAGGGAAGCTGGCACTTGGGTGAGAGACCCAGAGGCAGCAGGCTTTTTGTGGTTGGCCAGCTCTCCCCATGTTGTTTGGGGCAGGGCTGGAGAGCTGGCATCTGGGTTTGCTGCAGCCAGGTCTGCAGAGCAGACCTTGAGCAGATTGTGTTTTGTACTGCCATGACGTTGGCAACTGGGTTTTTATTGGTGCCAGGCCTGCAGGGTTCATAGATTAGATAGAGGGATGTAGTGCATTTGGGGCCTATAGAGATTCTCTGGTGTGAAGTTAGGTTTGGCTTTGGGTGCCCCAGGAATTGGACCCCCTGGTCCAATTTTTTTTTTTTTGGCCTTGTGGGTTTTGTGTGGGACAGTCCCCTGAAGCTGCACAGCAGTTTGGGGGGCTCTCCTCAAAACCTCCTGCTCCCCAGAGCCACTTTCCCCACGACAATTGCAGTGAGGAAGTGGCTCTAATTGGTTTTTTCTCACCATTGGGAGCAGTGTTCCTTTTGGGGTGCCCACAGATGGGTGCTGTCTTTTGGGGCCAGGGGGGTTGCATGTTGGGGAGTCCCCTGAAGCTGCCCTGCAGTTTTGGGGCCTCTCCCTCAAACCCCCCTCTGGCCAGAGCCACTTTCCCCACAGCAATTGTAGTGGAGGAAGTGGCTAATTGGGCTTTCCCCATCATTGTTGGCAATGGGCCTTTTGGGGAGCCCAAAGACAGGGACCCCCTGGCCCAATCTTTTTGGGACTTGGGGGGGGGGTTGTAGGGGAGAGTCCCCTGCAGGTCCCCTGCAAATTTGGGGGCTCTCCCTCAAACCCCCTCCCCTCCAGGCGGCTTCAATTATACCCTATTTGCCATTGATTTCAATGGCCCATAGGGTATAATGATGGAATAGGGGCACCCTCTTTGGGTGCCCCTGGAATGGGACCCCCTGGCCCAATCTTTTTGGGATTTGGGGGGTTTGGAGGGGAGAGTCCCCTGCAGGTCCCCTGCAAATTTGGGGGCTCTCCCTCAAACCCCCTCCCCTCCAGGCGGCTTCAAACATACCCTATTTGCCATTGATTTCAATGGCCCATAGGGTATAATAGGGCCGTATATTCGGAAATAGCCGCGCATTACCGTATATGCGGCTATTCCGAATACGGCATTCAGCAGTACAGGGGGAATCCGAATTTTTTCCCCCCGTTTACTTCTGAATCCGTGTATTTCCGAATTTTTTTTTTTTTTTGCACATCCCTATTCTTGAATGCAGTCAACTATCTGAATAAATTGCTGTTCCGGCACCCTGTGCACCATAGAATAGTTTTAAAATAATTGTTTAAAGGGTTTGAGTTTGCAGAAATATACAAATGTACTGACAAGATTCATTATGGAAATGGGCAGGGCTTTTTTGTAGCAGGAACTCCTTTCATATTAGGCCACACCCTCCTGATGTAGCCAGTTCTTCTGGAGCTTTCAGTAGGCCCTGTCCTGAGAGCTCTGTGAGCTCCAGGAGGATTGGCTGCATCAGGGGTGGCCTAATAGGCAAAGGAGTTCCTGCTACAAAAAAAGCCCTGTTTATATCACACAAGTATCTGTTGGTAACACAAGAACTATGTCTTAATTCATAATTTCACAATTGATTTGTAATTCATAAACTTGCAAAACAAATTATATAGATCATGTTTATATTTAACAGCAGCTAAATCAGTGCCAGTTTTATTGCTCTAATACATATATAGCATTGACTCAATTATCTACTAAATTACTGCTACTTTCCTATCTCAAATGCAGGTGTGCAGCTTTGGACACCATTTTGTGGGACATTTACAGAATATCTCTAAACAGGCCTAGCTCAGAATCCTGCTTGGGTCCAGGAAAGTATTTTGGAATTGCACTTTTAATGGTCATTTGGGAATGTGAACAGAAGATGATCTGCAGATCAAATCTGGCCTGCCAGGCCCCCACCACAGCCTGGAGGAGGACTGAGGGGGACAAAATTTGGAAGAGGGAATCAGCAGGAAGGCCATTGTGTAGGACTAGGATCTAGGAAACACAGATTCGGATCCTCATTGTGACCTGGAGGCTTGTTGGGTGACCTTAGACCAGTCACACCCTCTCCGACTAACTGACCTTGCAAGGTTGTTTGAGAATAAAGTGGAGGAAAGAAGAATGATGTAAGCTGCTTTGGGTCCCTATTGGGGAGAAAGATAGGATATAAGTAGAATAAATGAATAAACAGATGAACAGGCAGGCTGATTGTTTTATTACTACAGATACATGGTAGCAGCAAGCCAAGCAATTTGTTTTGTTATGCTATTGGTTTGGATGAGAGTCATGTGGGAGACAGATGGAATCTTTGTCTGAGGGCCCACAGTGATTCTCAGAAGCCCTGCCCCTCATTAATGGACACAGGCATAAAGCATAGCAAATCACAAAGTGTGACTTAATTTAGGGGCTCCTGTGACCATCTTTTTTTTGGACATGAGTTAAGCAGATGAAGCAGGATAGTGAAACCAGGGTCAACCTTCTTTAGCAGCCATGTGATGCCTTTCAGGACAACGAAGGATAGTGAAGATGCTGAGACTCCTCCGTTAGGTCGTCTCTGCATGCACCCGTAAGGAGATGTCACTCTTGTTCCTTCAAAAGCAGCTTTAAGTCACTTGCCAAATTTGGCTGAGAAAAGCTGGTCTGAGTTTTCTTTGAAGTATAAATTTGCTTGCAGGCTGAGGAGTTTTCTTACGAGTCGCTGTTCTGTTCTAAGAGCCATACCTTGGAGGAAGGGGAATTCGACCTAATGCATGGGGAAAGAAAGGAAACCTTGTTATCTTCAGGATCCATCTGGATAGGAATGGGACAAAATGTGTCATCATCACGCCAGTGATGTCGCATGGCGGCCTCTCTAGGGAGGGAAAAATCTATGATACCATAGAGTTTCCCCCTCCCAAATGGCTAGAGCATCTGGGAAAACCATAGAGTTTTCCCAGAAACGCCTAGAGTGGCTGCAAGCGGCATTGTGGGTGCAATGACATCACTTCTGGGTGATGTCATTGTGTTGCGCATGCACAAAAGTCTGCTCTGCAGTGGGGACTTAACAACCCTATCTCTACCGTCCAGTCAGAAGCTCTGCTTGGAAAAGCCCCACCTGGTCCCACTCTATTTAAAAAAACTTTGGTGGGCACCAGGAAAGATGTTGGTGAGGACCATGGTGCCCACAAATACCACATTGGGGACCCCTGTGTCTAGTTTTACTAGACACTTTGTATTGTGCCGCAGTTGGTGTCACAGTGTATAATTTCCTTCCAAAGTTAGGTACAGGAATATTATGCATACACATACATACATGTCTGCCCCTGGCCCAAAAGAAGCCAGGCTATGTATAACGAGATCCAGGGCTTTTTCGGTGGCAGCACCAGAACTTTGGAACACTCTCCCAGAAGCTATAAGGGCCCTGCGGGATCTGTCTGCGTTCCACAGGGCCTGTAAGACCGAATTGTTCAAACAGGCTTTTGCGGTTTGATTGAAAAAAGGCTGCCACCGGACATCTTACAGAATGCTGGAGATCTTGGTCAAGAAGTCAATACCGCCTATACTGGACTGAAATAGCGCTATAGAATGGTTTTAAAGTTAATATATGTAAATTATGGTTTTATATGTTTTATTGGATTGATTGTTTTTATGATGTTGTGAGCAGCCCTGGGTCCACTTGTGGAGAGGGCGGGATATAAATGGGAAGTAATAAAAATAAGGTCAGGCTGGGCCATGAAGTAGTGCTGAGCACACAGGCCAACACCTGGAGTCCACCTGCTGTCATTCTAGCAGCAGAAGGAGTATGGGTATATTCTGTTTTATTTTTCTGTCAATTCTTGTGACTTGTTGATATTTCATTATTATAGATGGTGTGCTTATTGCCTTTGAATCCTTTAGTGGAAATGAAACTTTTTGCTTCTTGGCAATACGGGTTTCTCAAAACAAATGATCACCACTACAGTAGGTGACTTTAATCCTTTGAATTGCACCCCTATTCTAGATTATGCATTAAACATGGGCCATTGCATGTAGCTGTGGCCCAGATTTGCTTGCAAAGGTGAGACGAGGCCTCAGGGTTAGTTTTTGTTACATGTTAGGCAATAGTCCTTGGAACTGGTAACCAAAGAGATGGATCAAAAAAATGCAGAGAAAGAAGGGGAGAGCAGAGCTGGAAAGAATGCAGGATGTACTATACATTGTCTAGCAGGTAATTAACTCTGAGAAAAGGGGTTCTGTCTACCCCATCACATGGGAAACGCCTACAACACCAGGGAACCCTCACCCAAGCTTTGTCTTTATCTTCTCTACTTTGACCTTCCTACCTGTAGGTTTACAGTAGGTCCATTTGGGATCGACATTGTAATTGCTGGTGAAGGAGCACCAGAGTTCCCCGCTGGCATCCCCATATCTTGTGCAATGCCGATATGACTTTCCATTGTAGATAAAAGGGAAGACACATGGTCCGGTGGGATGAGCATCTAGTACTGGAAGGGGTGGGGAAAGATTTAAAGAGATGATGGATAACTCTTACAACAGCAAAGCTTCTCTGCTCTTGATGATAGCTTCAAGTGGGCAGTCATGTTGGTCTACTGCAGTGTTTCCCATTTGCAGGGTCGTGACAGAAGCCTCACTAACGGGTCATAAGAAAAGCCAAAGCTAGTCCCGCCCCCAGCAAAGCATGACCTCTGCTCTGCTTCCTTCCTTCCCCCATCTCTTTGTTGTGCAGGGAAAAGCTAGTCTTGGAGGCTAACACAGGCTGCAAAGCCTGCACTCCATTTGGCTTCCTTCCTTCCCCTGCCTCTCTGTTGTACAGAGAAAAGCTAGCCTTGAAGACTGACACAGGCTACAAAGCCTGCGCTCCACTTGGCTTCCTGCCTTTCCCTGTGTCTCTGTTGTGCAAAGAAAAGCTAGCCTTGAAGGCTGACACAGGCTGCAAAGTCTGAGCTCTGTTTGGCTTCCTTCCCCCATCTCTGTGTTGTCCAGAGAGGAGCTGGGCTGCCTTTCCTTCCTTCTCCCCCCCTCCCAGTGTTTGAGAGAAAAGCTGGCATCCACTGGCACTTTAGACCCATGAAGTGTTCTTCAAGGTATGAGCTTTCATGTGCTTTGCAGTACGTTCTTTTGGGGAGATTTCCCCGGGAGGCCTGGGCGGCAAAGAAGGGTGTGTGTGTGTTTTTTTCAGCTGGGAGGGGCGGGGAGTGGGCATTCCAGTAGCTTTTTTTTTTTTAACCAAAAGACCCCTAGGCAGAATTGTTGCTGGCTGAGATCATTTGATGGTGAGTAAGGCTTTTTTTCCTTTGCCCCCCCTTCTGTCTTTCTTTCCCAGCAAGTGATGCTCTGTCTGTATTCTTGTGCTGGGAGGGAGGGAAGCAACAGTGGGAGGGCTTCTAGTGCCCTGGCCCCACTGGTGGACATTCTGGAAGTGACATCACAGGAAAAGGTGGAGTTTTGGTTCAGTGTGCCCCAGAAGTGACATCACTTGGCCCTTGACACCACTGGAAATGACATAATTCCTGTCTTCCGGCTCCACCCCCCAAAGTCTCCTGGCTCCGTCCCCAAATTTTAGTGGGTCACAAAGGAGAAGTGTAAACATAACTGGGCCACGGGAAAGAAAAGTTTGGGAAACCCTGGTCTATTGGATTTGATCCCAGGAACTCCTTAAAAAATTAAATAAGATTTCCATGGTATAAGCTTTCAAAAGTCCAAGCTTCCTTGGGTATCTGATGAAGGGAGCTTGGACTCTTTAAATCTTATGGCCTGGAAAATCTTGTTGGTCTTTAGGATGCTCCTGGACTTGAACTCAGCTGTGCTTTCCAATGGATGCTCATGGCATTGAGAGGGTTTATATTCTCTGCTGTTTTATCCATGCTTCTTTAATACCTGAAGTGCTGCTACAGCCCACAACTGGGTATTGGTTTGCAATTCAATCACATTGCCCTGGGAAGAGCTGCTGGTTGGGGGTTTTTGTTACCTTCCCTTGTTCATTTTCTTAAACTGAGTCACTTTGCATTACGTGCAACCGCATCTAATTCTCCAGTGCTGTACCACCTTTGGTTGACCATATGGCTACTCAATGAAAGACAATGACTCGATGGGTCATTGTTTGCTCCTTTCAAGGCCGGAATATGGCATTTAGTGCTGTGGCATGCACCCCTTTCTTCCCTACACACAAGTTATTTCAACTTTCTGATGATACCGGTGAATGTAACAATAAAAATCTCTTAACAGGTTTGTCTAGATGCAACATCCATTGGTTTGAATCTAGCCAGCTTTTTCACTCAAGCATGCCTAGCTCTCCTTCTCTCTACAGTCTCCTATCTCACAGTGCTGTGATCTATGCAAGTCCCAAGATCCCCACGATAGTCAGTTAGAGTGATCAAAGGGAATCGCTTCTGGTTTTTTCACCAGTAGAAAAGCTGATAGGATCCAGCCCAGTGTTTTTTGCATTGCCTGACATCTAAAAACACGCACTGCCTGACCAAGTTTCAGCCCAGATTATCTTACTTGTGTCTGCACAGTAGCTCCACAATTTGTCCTTGTCATAATATGGAGTGGTGGCACACCAAAATCTCCCATCCTTGGTATCTTCATTGGTGCAGGTATAGAATGACTGGTTCTTGTAGATAAAAGGGAAGACACAAATCCCACCTTTTGAGTTCCCTTCATGCTCTATATATGTAGAGAAGACAAAACCAAAAAAGGGATACATTTAGCTGACGTTTATTTTTTAAAAAGGAAAAAAGAGGATGTGGAATTTCTTGGATTCAATGTATGGAGAAACTAGTGTTCACGCATTTGCTTACAAAATATTCAGCTTATACCTGGGCCATATTTAAAAAAATAATAAGAAAATTAACTTTCAAAGGAAGAGACATTTTTGTACCCAGGGGGATTATTTTTGGTTCCCATGCTAACCTGAACTCTCTTGGGTTCTCCTTTGGCTATCATGGACAGCAAATCCAAAGAACAATTTCCTGAGAGTAAGTCCATTGAATAGAGCATAGTAGAATTTCAAATAGATCTTCTTAGGATTGCTATATTAGTATTTGCTGTTGGAGACTGGAGTCCTTGAGATCTCTAACTGAGAATTCTCAGCTCATGACTCCACTACAAACTCCAGTATTCTTTTGGCAAGCACATTTTTACTGTTACATACTTGTTCCTGCCCCTCCTCAAAAGATCTCAGTGAAAAGCCCCCCCTCCCTTGAATCACCAATTAATTCTCCATGAATCATGTATGCTCACACACCAGGTCTTATCTGTCATTAACTGCCATTTGTTTTTTCAGTTGGAATAAGGTGATTGAAGAACAGTGGTAATTGGGTTTCTACTTTGATTCTTTCCAAAGGCACTTCCTCACCTTGCAAAGCACATGCCTTCCACTTCCTGTCCCACTCATAGCTGGCAGTTGTGGCACACCACAGTTGTCCGCTTAAAAATGAAGGGGAAGTGGCACGGATGGGGTTCTGTAGAAGCACAGGATAGGAGACCAAGAAAGAAGGGAAGTTCTTCTACTGGAGGAAGGCTTTTTGCACCAGTGAAAAAGATGCTCCGCATTTAGCACACAGAAATCATTAGATGACATTCTTGGAGTTGTACAGCTTTGTTTTCAACTGGGGGGGGGGGGGGAAGGCTTTAAAGTATATTATTTTAGTCATACTTTCTACAGAAGATCTCTGAATCTATAATGCAAAATGTAATAGCTGATAATCAGATTTAAAGTCTGATACAATGCATAACCTGTTCCATCTTCCTGCTCCATCTATCTGCTCTCCCAAAATATTCTATAGTTTCCCATTCTTCTTGTTTGTTTTGTTTTTTAAAAAAATTCCATACCTGAGGGATTGCAGTATGTCCACTTGGGAACTTTATCATAGTTGTATGAAAGAGAACACCAGAGCTTCCCAGTAGATGACCCAGTAGTAGTGCAAGATGCGTAGGACATCCCTTTGTAGATGAAAGGGAAAATACATGGCCCCTGAGAATTTGCAGCAAGTCCTAGATGGAGGGACAGAGGAGAGAGAGAGAAAACAGAAAAGGGAATAACCTCTAAGGATGCTAAACATAACAGTTCTGTGTATGTGTAAAAATACTCCCTGATAGTAGCCCAACATGTTTCAGGTACCACACTCTCTTCATCAGAGACAAATTTTTGGTTAAACTTAAGCCTTGTTCATGTTACAGTCAACTCATGCACATTTTTAATGTACATGCATACACCTGTTAGTAATACAAAACAAAACAGGTAACATGTGTTCACTTTGTAAATGAAACTGGGGAGTGGGGACCAATACCTAGATAAATGTGGTGTTTCAGTCAGACATTCAGCTGTGCTTGCATTTAATGTAACATAAGAATTACTCAACATATGCATAAAGAAAAAAAATCAAGTGTATCCTGTACATGGCTTGTAGACACATTCACAGTAACATGTGAACAAGGATTTTGCTCCTAGGTGATCAGTTTCTATTAGACTGCCTACTAGTGAGTATCTCTAATGCCAAGATTACTTCCCTAATCCTGTCACTACCACCCCACATTCGAAAGACCTGTAATCTTCCTATTCGTGCCCATTGTAAAAGTCATTGCATTGCACTGTATTGTACTAAACTACTGTATTGCATTGTATTGTATATCCTTATATATTGCATTGAATTATATTGACCCAGCTTTGCGGGGGGGGGGGGTTGAAATTGGGCTTGTGAATAAAATTGTATTTTCCCAAAGAAGATTTCAGGGGATGGATTTGTGTTGCTTTCCTGTGCCAGCAAGGCCAGCCCAATTGTATGGGCAAGGCAGGAAGTCATCTAGGACACTAGGCTTTAAAGAACTTCAAATCAGATGGAAGTGAATACTTTCTCTAAATTGAATATATATATATATATATATATATATATATATATATATATATATAAAATATGTTATATGTTGTTTTTTTCTTTATGTTCAATGGGAGAAGTGGTTCAATGGTGGACCATCTGCTTGGCTGCAGAAGGTCCCAGGTTCAACTCCCAACTCTTCCAGTTAGTAAGATCAGTCAGTAGATAATGTGAAAGACCTCTGCCTGAAACCCTGAAGAGCTGCTGCCAGTCTGAATAGACAATACTGACCTTGATGGACCATGGCACTGATTCAGTATAAGCCAACATCATGTTGGGGTGCTGAAATCCTTATTTGCCTAGGGGGTGAAAAACTTATGGGCTGTCCCTTCCTGTCACAATTATTTTTCATATAGCTTATCAAGCTGCTTTGCTTTCCAAGTACACCATCTGTAATGGATATGAGATCTTTTAACTGGCCTGAGAGGTAGGCACATGCTCCACCACTAAGCCATATCTCAATCTATGTCTCTGTACAGTTCTTCATCCTAGCTTCTCTTTACACCAACTGACTAACCTCAGACTTTATACATTGTCCCAACAATCCTGTTTGACCAGTGCATTCATACATTTAATAAGTCACCACAAGTATCCTACTGGTATCAGCACAGTAGCTCCCTAGCATGACTCCCTGTTGTGGCACACCAGAAGTTCCGTTTTCGCATCTTCATTGGTGCACGTGTAGTATGTCCGACCCTTATAGACGTAAGGGAAGACACAGGTTCGCCCACCAGAATTACCTCTGTACTCTAAATAAAGACAGAAATTACATGTAAAGATACACACCCGCATTTTGTTCAAATGTTTTTCTACAATCCTTTTAGGAGAACAAGTTATATCACACAGGGTGTTTAGAACTGAACTACAAGCCAATCCTGATTCACAACTCATGTGCTCTGTGGGAGGCCTGGGGGCTTAATAATAATTAAATGCTATCAAGTTGCAGCTAACTTATGGGACCCCTCATGGAATATTCAAGGCAAGGGATGAACAGAAGGTGCTTTGCCTGTTTCTGAATAGTATCTCCAGTCTCTCTTGGTGGTCTCTCATCCAAGTACTAACCATAGCTGATTCTCAGTGTAGATAGATCCAGATGCCACTGGATTCTAACTTTGTACTGTTTTCCTTGCTTAACCACTGCCCACCAGCTATATGTTCCCCATTTCGTTGTCTGATGAAGTGTGCATGCCAACAAAAGCGGACATTCTCAATAGAGCTTAGTTGGTCTTAAAGGTGTTACTGGACTCCAACTTTGTTTCATAGCTGATTCTACTTAGCTTCTGAGCTCTGATAAGCTTGAGCCTCCTTTCTGCCTCTATGTGCACTGAAAGTGTTCATCATCTGCACTAGTTTGATATATAATGAACTTCCCGATGAACTCTGGAGAAAGTGGTACTTTCTGTTCTCCTCTGCTCCTCCTAGCTATGGAAATAAACTGTAAGGAATATCTTATTTCCTGTTCTCCTTCCCCCCCTGCCCCTGCCTATTTCAGATGTAGGGTGGCAAATACTCACCAAGATCATTCATAGCATAGTCCTCCATCCAGGAGATGGATGTTGCACTGACACTTACATAAAATTTAGCAAATGTGTATTCATCCTGTCTGATTTTTCTTTCATATTACAGGGCAGTTGTGTTGGTCTGCAATAGAACAGCTAGAGCTGAGTCCAGAACAAGATTTTTGGAGGGGGGGTTGCTTATGAGCTTTTGAGAGTCAAAGCTATGACTGAAGATAAATTGGGTGTATGCATGAAAATATTGTAAAACAATGTGTTTATTTTGAAATGCATCTTGTTTTTTTCAGTTCAGTTACCTGAATTGGCAGGAAATACATTCCAGTCAGAAAAACATTAATAAGGGTACTATCATAGTTAAAACACTTAAGTCAGTATAAAATATAACGCTGTAAAATTACCCTGAAATTAATTTAAGAATGTCACTACAAAAGTAAACAGCTGCTTGAAGCAACCTGGCCACAGTTTCAGTGACATTAATTTCAGAAATGTTAAGAAAAAAAATAATTTGTTAGAGTCAGGTAGATGTTGCTTAAAATTGGAGATAAAATACTCAAGGCATCTTGTTAAATAACTCCCTGAACTCCACATTCAGGCTCCCCCACAGCTCCCAGAATTTTCCAAGCTAGACTTGGCAGCCCTAGAGAGGGCTCTATTTGTCCCCATAAAGTCATTATGTATCTTGAAGTCGTGGCATATTGTACACCAGCAATGTGCCTAGATACAACTCACCACTAAGAGCACAGTGCTTCCATTGGAGAGTCTTGTCATAGTTGGCAGTTGTAGCACACCACAGTTTCCCATGTTCACTTCCATCCTTGGTGCATAGGGTTGCCAATCCCCAGGTGGGGGCAGGGGATCCCCCGGTTTGGAGGCCCTCCCCCCGCTTCAGGGTTGTCAGAAAGCGGGGGGAGGGGAGGGAAATATCTGCTGGGAACTCTATTATTCCCTATGGAGATTTATTCCCATAGAAAATCATGGAGAATTGATCCACGGGTATCTGGGGCTCTGGAGGGGCTGTTTTGGGGGGTAGAGGCGCCAAATTTTCAGTATAGCATCTAGAGCCTCTCCCCAAAATACCCTCCCAAGTTTCAAAAGGATTAGACCAGGGGGTCCAATTCTATGAGCCCCCAAAGAAGGTGCCCCTATCCTTCATTATTTCCTATGGAAAGAAGGAATTGAAAAGGTGTGCCGTCCCTTTAAATGTAATGGCCAGAACTCCCTTCGAAGTTCAATTATGCTTGTCACAGCTTTGATCTTGGCTCCACCCCTAATGTCTCCTGGATCCACCCCCAAAGTCTCCTGGCTCCATCCCCAAAGTCCCCAGATATTTCTTGAATTGGACTTGGCAACCCTATTGGTGCATGAGGAGTAGGATTTGCGCTTATTAATGAATGGGAAGATACAGGGACCGGGGGGGGGGGGGCATTAAAATGGAAGTAGAAGGTTAGACATGAATAAGATTTATGTAAGTGTGAAAGAGGTGAAAGGAGGTGGATTCTGTTTTCACCTCATAGCTTGAAATCATCTACCTACATTTGGAGAGGCTGGGTATAAACCCTAATATTTCATAGAATCAGTGCCCCCTGTTCCATGCCAAGAAGATGACAAAAAATCATCCAGGCTCCCTGGCCAAACTGGCCTGGAGAAAAATTGCTTCCTGACCCCAAAGGGACAATCAGCATTTTGCCCCCCAAGTCGGAATAAAGAGACGGACACAGTTAGATTGGTGAAACTATGGGCCACTTTATTAAATAACACAGCAACGGCAAGGGCAACCGAACTGCGGCCAGGTCAGGGCCAGGGGTCTCCTCAGACCGCTCCCCTGCCTTTTTCAGTGGGCGAGAGACCCGGCCCCCCCAGCCAGAGCTGTGAGCCACAGCTCCCGTTAGGCAGGCCCAGCAGGGAGGCTCGCACTGGAGGGCCCAAACACCAGACATGAGTCTCTGCGAAAGGCACCCATCCAATCGAGTCTCCAGGACAGTCTGCATTCACACACCTCGGGCCACACCAAAGGTTGATCCTGCCAGACCCCTAACTCCCCAAAAGGGGGAGGCTAACCGGTCCTCCCCAGGCCGCATGGTGCCATAAACCCCGTAAAAACCTGCCCTAAAGTGACCAAACTCTACCAAGGCACCAACCCAAAGCCAATTCCTCAATCCACTGATATGCTATGCAGGGTAGGCAAAAAACACCTCCCAGTCATATGCCAAATAGCTGGGGAGTAAAAAATTCCTACCTGGCCCCTTCAAATGGAAGCGACCAGCAGTTGCCTACATAACAAACAGGGCGGGCGGGTGGGCCAAAAACGCCAAGAGGACTGCCTTGGCAGCAAACGGGGCTTCAACAGTAGCGCTGAAGCCCCACCCCCTCGAGACACGCTCGAAGCGCGCCGAAGCATCCGCTCTCCCTCCGGGGGGGGGGGAATTTCCCCTTTCGTCACACCGCGATGTGGCGGGCTCCAGGAGGCTCCATTCTGTGTAAGAAAGGACCATGAGAACTAAACACTGATGTAACCATTCTTGCCCTCCTTCTCATGATCTGCCTTAGTGTACAGAATCAGCATTGGTGTCAGTTGGTCATCTAGCCTCTGTTTAATAACTTCCAAAGAAGGAGAGCCCACCACCTCTTGAGGAACCTTGTTCCACTGAGGAACCACTCTGTCAGGAAGTTCTTCCTAATGTTTAGCCAAAACATATATGGGGTTTATAGTTTAGCTTCTTATGGTAAGTAAATCAAGGAAAGACCCAACTTCTGAATACTCATAACTGTTTACTTTGTCAATCAATTATAAAGTAGCATTAATATTTTTAGGCTTCAAGTTCCTAGTAATTAAAATGTAGGACGAAATCGAGTGCAATTCCTGAAATGCTGGTCCTTCAGCTTTACCAGAAATAACGACGCGAGAAAGATTATTTTGAAGACAGCCCCATTTAAAGATGTTAGGTAGGCACAAATCCAAAACTGGAAGTGACTTAAAAATATTTCACCCTCTGTCCAGTTTATTGGAACTTGTAAAAGGAGATTCAAAAATATTTTGGAAATAAAGATTGTAAAAATTCAGCCCTAAAGAGAGTTAAATCCCTGTAGACTGACTGAGTCCAATGGACTTAGGAGAGTGTGACTCTATTTGCTCAGTAAATTTGCATTGATGTGTTAAGGAATATATGAAAAGTAACCCTGTTGTTAATCTTCCTTGATAACCATGCACCCTGGAGAAGAACCATGCTGCAATGGAAACATAAAGAAAACTTCTCTTCAATTCTACTGTGGATTCATTTTGCAACTGCTTTTGAGGCTGAGTTTTTGTAAGCTCCATCTTTTGTGCACCCACTAACCTTATCAGAAGCTGCATTCTAAGGAGGACTTCCGGGGGAGGAAAATGCCGAGCTGAGCTGCTTCTCATAAAGGGAGCAGGCTGGAACTTCTGTTTGGGGGAGTGGAAGGCAAATTAATGCCTACTGCCTACTTTCTCAGTCAGAGATTAGTCCAAGATATGCACAAACTACTTTGAGGAGATTTACCTTGGCTAAAAGCGAGTCCCAGGGGGGGGGCTCCTTTGAGGGGTCTCCAGAGAAGAGTTGCATTTTCATCATCTGCAGAAGTTTCCAGAGTCATTTATTCGACATAAGCTCAACAGAATTTTAACCTTCTTGGACATTACTAAACATCTAAAGCTACACAAGACCAGTGTGGATCTGGATAACTTGCAGAAAAGGTACAGATTAATATCTTTCATTCCGGGACTATTTAAAGTTAAACAGAATAAATTCAGAAGGTGGGAAATGGAAATCTAGAAAGCTTGGAAGGGATGAAGAGATGAAATTTGGACTTTTTAAATTTAAAGGACAGTGCTAAAAAGTGAGAAGGAATTTATTGTTTGGTCTACTTGCATTTTTGAAAAAAGAGCACCATCATGACAGACCTGCAGCATACACAGTCAACACAGGAAGTACATCAAGTATTGTGAGATCTCTCTACCAGCGAAAACAGGATTTGGTGGCAAGTAAAGCAGGAAGCATTAGATGAAAAGCCTACTCTAGGACTATAATACCATAGAAAAACATTGGCGGCCATTACAAGGACGTTAAAATAAAAATAATATTTTTAAGGTGTTCAGGACATTAATAATTTTTGGAAATAATGGATTTTAGAAACTTTTAAAGGGAAAAAGAAAAAAAATGAAAAAAGAGCACCATCGTCACAGACCTGCAGCATACACAGTCAACACAGGAAGTACGTCAAGTATCGTGAGATCTCTCTACCAGTGAAAACGGGATTTGGTGGCAAGTAAAGCAGGAAGCATTAGATGAAAAGCCTACTCTAGGACTATAATACCATAAAAAAACATCGGAGGCCATTGCAAGGAGGTCAAAATTAAAATAATATTTTAAGGTGTTCTGGGCATTAATAATTGTTGGAAACAATTGAGGTGGTGATGAAAAGATAAATACTATTGGACATTATTGTTAATAATGGATTTTAGAAGCTTTTAAAGGAAAAAATAAAAAAGGGAAGTAGAAAGTCGCGACCGCCATTTTGAAAGAATTAAAAACTTTAAAAATTAATATCTCGGCCTAGGAGGCTTTGAGGGTGGCGAAATTAGGCTTGTTGGAAAAAGCGAGCTCTAATCTTTTGAATCTGATAGTCAAATTTTAAATTGGTTAGAGTAAAATTTTCAGTGTTTTTAAATGTCAGAGAAGAAGATGAAGAAGAAGATATTGGATTTATATTCCGCCCTCCACTCCGAAGAGTCTCAGAGCAGCTCACAATCTCCTTTACCTTCCTCCCCCACAACAGACACCCTGTGAGGTGGGTGGGGCTGGAGAGGGCTCTCACAGCAGCTGCCCTTTCAAGGACAACCTCTGCCAGAGCTATGGCTGACCCAAGGCCATTCCAGCAGGTGCAAGTGGAGGAGTGGGGAATCAAACCCGGTTCTCCCAGATAAGAGTCCGCACACTTAACCACTACACCAAACTGGCTCTAAGAGCATAAGCAAACCCGTACAAGGGCTACTTCTCTGGAGAAAATGCAGGAACAATTAGAGGCAATGGAGGCTAGAATGATGAAAGGTATGAAAAAGATTATAACTGCCTCTAAGAAAGAAATTATAGAAGAGATTTAAAAAGATATTGCGGATCTCAGAAATGAGACTGGGGAAACATCTAAGAAAGTGCAGGAGGTAGAAGAGAGAATGAAAGTACATGATTCCACCTTGTTGAAAATACAAGAAAAAGTGGCAATCCATGACTGCAAATTGATAGAGACTCAGATACGTCTGAGAAAAGTACCTGAAAAAGAAGAAAGTGACTTGAAAGAATATATAATAAAGACAATTGCAGAATTTTTGGAGGAAGATCCTGAAGAGACTAAAAATATGTATGACTATATGTATAGAGTGAATTCATTCTATGCCAAAAAAGAAATCTACCAAGAGATGTGGTCATAAGATATATGACAAAGGAAATGGTGGGAAAGATCATGAACAAAATTTTGAAAAGACATTGTTAGTAGGAGGTAGTAGAGTAAGAATCATGAAGGCGTTACCACGGCAAGTGATAAATGACAGAAGAACATACAAAAAACTGACAGAGAAATTACGGGAAAATGAAATGAGGTATAGATGGATAATACCTGAAGGTTTGAGCTTTGAACTTCAGGGAAAATGAATTACAATTACAAATGAACAGGCACTGCGTAGATTTTATAAAGAACATAATTTGCATCATGATGGATTACAAATTATTATCTTGGAATGTAAATGGACTAAATTCACCACCAAAAAAAGGGCAACATTTCATTGGATTAAAAAGCAAAATTGTAATATAGTTTGAATACAAGAAGTACATATAAAACAGAAGGATTATAAATTTTTATGGAATAAACAATTGGGATTAGAATTTTATTCCCTGGCTGAGCAGAAGAAAAGGGGAGTGATTTTTTATGTTAAACAGGAATTGGATCTGAAATTAGTATTTAAAGATAAAAATGGAAGATTTGTAGCAGTAGAAATAAATTTGAATGGGAAAAAAACGTTGTTATTGGGATTGTACTCTCCAAACAGAGCAAAGGATGTATTTTTAAGGAGGTTACACAACAACTTGATGAATTGACAAATGATCAAGTTTTGATAATGGGGGACTTTAATGGAACAATTCAAAATGCATTGGATAGATCTGGACAAAAAAAAATAATAAAGAAGGAAAATTGCCAAAATCTTTTTTTTAATTGGTTAAACAAGAAAATCTGGAAGATATATGGAGGAAATTTAATCCTGAAGTATGGGACTATACCGTTTTTTCAGCAAGACATAATTCTTTTTTTAGAATTGACATGTTGTGGGGCACTAAAGATTTGGGCCTTATAACAAAGAAAATTGAGTTTTTACCTAAAATGGGAGCTGATCATAACCCAATAATGTGTATTACAAATTCATTGAAAAAATCAAGAAGATGGAGATTAAATGCAGATTTACTACAGAATAAAGAAATAGTGACATCTCTAGAAAATGAAACCAAAGCTTTCTTCCAAATAAACGACAGAGAAGATATTGAATTCCAGACGGTGTGGGATGCCTATAAAGCAGTAATGAGAGGAATATTGATAACATTGAACAATAAATATAAGAGGGCAAAAGATAAACAGATGTTGGTGTCAGAACTTGTAACTTTACTAAGCACTGTTAGCATAACTGACTCCATGCTGTAACCAGAGACTAACCCAATGTGCTTTGCGCTAGGCCACTAACACAGACTCATGTGCATTTCAAACAAACTGTGATCACTGAAGGGTGGCAGATAACCCCTGGTCAACATCTGCAGGTGGCCTTTGAAGCCAAGCCGAACAGGCCTTCACAGCGGGACGCTATCCTCCCCCCTGATAACATTCCCTGGGAAGGAGACAGTCGTCTCCAAACCGTGTGAAAGATGGTTTTATTATTGCTTCTAGTCTTGCTACAACAACCGCATAAAACTGTAACAAATGCCAGGCTTGGCATCAGTGTTATCTTGTACCTCTACCTCTGTAGTTCTCAATAAAGCCTATACTTTTGTAACGAGTTTGGGCCTCGATTGAAGTTTCTCCAGTTCTGACAGTTGGATATTCAAAATGAAATAAAGGAAAAAGAAGGTGAATTAAGGAAAAGGCCAGGGAAAAAGAAAATTATGAGGGAGATTACAATATTGCAAACACAAACGAGACATTTGTTAAATAAAGAACTGGAATGGAATTTGAAAAAATTACAGCAAAAGTCTTTTGAGGAAACAAATAACCTGGAAAGTCCCTGGGCTGGCAATTGAAAAAAAAGAGAGAAAGTAAAACTATTAGTAAGATTGTGGCTGATGGAAGAGAGATGGTGGACCAAGAAGGAATAAAAAGAGAATTTTTAAATATTATGCTAAACTATTTAAGGGTGTTAAAATAAAGAAAGAAAAGGTGGAACTGTATTTACAAAATATTAAAATAGCACCCTTAACAGAAAATATGAAAAAAAGTTTTGAATGCGCCAATTGAAAGAATAGAGATTGAAGCTGCGATCAATGCAATGAAAATTGGAAAGGCACCTGGGCCAAATGGATATACAGCTAAATTCTTTAAAACCTTTAAAGAGGAATTAATACCGAAACTCCAAAAATTGACGAACATGATAAGATTAAAAGGTAAAATACCAAATACATGGAAGGAAGCAGTGATTTCGTTAATTCCAAAAGAAGATAGAGATGTCATGAATGTAAAAAATTATAGACCGATTTCATTATTGAATAATGACTATAAAATATACACAAGAATACTGGCAGTATTAAGCAATATTTGATAAACTTTATAAAGGAAGATCAAGCAGGGTTTCTCCCCAAACGACAGATAAGAGACAATATTAGGACTGTTGTAAATATTGTAGAATATTATGAAAGACATCCAGAAAAGGAAGTAGCGTTATTCTTTGCAGATGCAGAGAAAGCATTTGGTAATCTAAACTGGGACTTTATGTTTGCAGTTATGGAGAAAATGGAGTTGGGAGAAGACTTTATAAGGATGATAAAAGCAATATATACTGAACAACATGCAAGGCTATGTATAAATGCAGACCTTACAGAAGATATGATAATTAGTAAAGGTACAAGACAAGGGTGTCCGCTCTTTCCACTGTTGTTTATAATGACACTTGAAATTTTGCTGATGCAAATTCAAGAAGACAAAGAAATAGAAGGATTAAAAATAAAAGGATTTACTTATAAATAGAGAGCATTTGCAGATGATATAATGTTTATAAATGAAAATCCCACTCAAGTAACAGCCTTGCTGTTAGCTAAAATACAAGAATATGGAGAACTGGCGAGATTTTATATAAATAAAGAAAAATCAAAAATTTTATGTAAGAATATGCAAGTAAGTAAACAAAAGGAGTTACAAAAGCTAACGGGTTGTGAAGTTACCTCGAAGGTAAAATATTTGGGTGTGGAGATAACTGTGAAGAATATTGATTTGTTTAAAAATAATTATGAGAAGCTATGGCATAAAATGGATGAAGACATGATAAAATGGAATAAACTTAATTTGTCATTGCTGGGAAGAATAGCTGCAATTAAAATGAACATTTTACCAAGAATAATGTATTTATTTCAAACTATTCCGATTGTGAAGGACAGCAAACAGTTTAACAGATGGCAGAGGAAGATCTCAGAATTTGTGTGGGCTGGGAAGAAACCAAGGATCAAAATGAAAAATTTAACAGATGCAAAAGAGAGAGGAGGATTCCAATTACCAGATTTAAAACTGTATCATGAAGCAGTCTGCTTAGTGTGGCTAAAAGAATGGGTGATGCTACTAAACAGAAAACTTTTGGTGTTGGAAGGTCATGGAAATAAATTCGGCTGGCATGCTTATATGTACTATGGAAAAAAAGATGGATGGTTTTTTCTCTCACCATTATATAAGAAATAATTTGTTGAATACGTGGATGAAATATAAGAAATATGGTGATGAGAGAAAACCGTTATGGATAGTGCCAGCAGAAGTGATAAAAATAACGGCTGAAGTGGGTAAAGAAAAGTGGTTGTCATATAACCCGGGCAGATAGAGCTCGTTAATGTAACACCTACCACCTGGAGGACTCGCTGCCAGCGTCCCGGCTTACTGGGCCATGGCAGATGACCCCCAGGTGAAAGGGTGGAGCCAGTACCACGCACACTGCGCTTCACCTAAAAAATTCCTCTGCGCAGGCCTGAAGGGCATATCCACATACACAACCCACAACGCATCAAGTCCTGCAGCGATGGGCAAGGGGCGAAACGGCAGGTGGAAGGTGCCACTGGAAGCCGCAGTCCCGATCCTGCATGTAGGCGGTTCAGGGTATTGGTCGCCTGATGCTAACCCGGAGACGAAAGCATTTTTCGGCAGCACCCTGAATGACCAAGCAGCCTTATTTAGGGACAGCACTGCTTGCTCCACACGGAGAGGGGCCTAGAAAAGGTGGCCTAAACAAAGCTCGTCTCCTGCACCCCAGTTGGCTAGCCGCGGTCAATGGGCATCCTTACTTGCGGTCAAAAAATAACAACAAAGAAAAGGCATGCACCTGCCTCACAAAGTGTGCAAAGACTAAAGCTTGCGTGTTGGAACATCAGAACCATGCTTGACACAGTAGACAGTGGTCGCCCTGAACGACGCTCTGCTCTAGTTGCCCACGAACTTCTCAGGTTGAATATCGACATAGCAGCTCTCAGTGAGGTCCGTTCCCCTGAGGAAGGTAGTCTTCAAGAACACGGTGCTGGCTATACCCTCTACTGGTCAGGTAAGTCAAAGGCTGAGAGCCGCCTTTCTGGCGTTGGCTTCATGGTCAGGAACTCCATTGCCTCCAAACTCGAAAACCTGCCAACAGGTCACTCAGATCGCATCATGTCCATGCGCCTCCCACTTCAAAACAAGCAGCATGCAACACTCTTCAGTGTGTATGCCCCAACCCTTCAAGCAGATCCTGCAGAAAAGAACAAGTTCTATGCTGATCTACACAACCTCGTACGGAAGACCCCTACAGAGGACAAGGTGATCATCCTTGGCGACTTCAATGCCAGAGTAGGTAAAGACTCGGAAGCCTGGAAAGGAGTACTTGGCAAACACGGCATTGGCAACTGCAATGACAACGGGCGCCTCCTGCTAGAATTCTGCATGGAGCACCAGCTCACCATCACCAACACTATCTTCCAGCAGAAGAACAGTCTGAAGACAACCTGGATGCACCCACGGTCCAAGCACTGGCACCTTATCGACTACATTCTGGTGCGCCAGAGAGACCTTCGAGATGTCTTACACACCCGAGTAATGCCCAGTGCAGAATGTCAGACGGATCATCGTCTTGTACGCTGCAATCTCCGTCTTCACTTTAAACCCACACCCAGGAGAGGAGGTATCCCTCGGAGGAAGTTTCAGGTTGTCAGTCTCCAGTCAGCCGAAGTTAAAGCTGCCTTCCAGGCAAAACTCCAGTCAAGAATTGAGGACCCCAGTTGCCCCACAGACCCTTCTCCAGAAGCACTCTGGGAACACCTAAAAACTACCGTCCTGCAGATCTCTGAAGAAGTCCTCGGGTTCTCCACAAGGAAGAACAAGGACTGGTTTGATGAGAACAATCAAGAGATCCAAGATTTACTGGCAAAAAAGAGATCTGCCTACCAAACACATCTTGCTCAGCCCTCCTGTCCTGGGAAAAAAGCAACCTTTCGCGCTGCATGTAGCAACCTCCAGCGCAAGCGATTGGTGGACCAAGCTTGCAGAGAGAACCCAGCTGTGTGCAGACACTGGTGATTTAAGAGGGTTCTACGAAGCCCTGAAGGCAGTATATGGTCCATCATATCAGGCTCAGAGTCCGTTGCGTAGTGCAGACGGTCAAGTGCTCCTCACAGACAAGGCATCCATACTGAACCGGTGGTCAGAGTATTTTCAGGTTCTCTTCAGTGCCAACCGCGTAGTTCAAGATTCAGCAATCCACCTCACCCCACTTCAACCAGTGAAAACAGAGTTGGATGAGATCCCCACCCTAGAAGAGACTGTTAAAGCCATCAAGCAACTGAAAAGTGGCAAGGCAGCAGGAGTTGATGGAATTCCACCAGAGATCTGGAAGCATGGGGGCACAGTACTACATAGCTCACTTCACAAAGTACTTGCCACCTGCTGGGAACAAGGCAAATTACCACAGGACTTCCGCGATGCAATCATCATCACCCTATACAAGAACAAAGGGGAAAAGTCAGACTGCTCCAACTACCGGGGGATAACCCTGCTCTCCATCGCAGGCAAAATCCTTGCCAGAATACTCCTGAACAGACTGGTTCCCACCATTGCAGAAGAACTCCTCCCAGAGAGCCAGTGCTTCAGAGCTAACAGGAGCACCACCGACATGGTATTTGTTCTCAGGCAGCTCCAAGAGAAATGCAGGGAACAGAACAAGGCTCTGTATGTGACTTTTGTCGACCTTACCAAAGCCTTCGATACCGTTAGCAGGAAAGGCCTGTGGCAAATCTTGGAACGTTTAGGATGTCCCCCAAGGTTCCTCAGCATGATCATCCAGCTACACGAAGACCAGCGAGGCCAAGTCAGACACTGCAACGACCTCTCGGAGCCCTTCCCAATAGGCACAGGTGTAAAGCAAGGCTGCGTTCTCGCGCCAACTCTCTTTACGATCTTCTTTAGCATGATGCTTCAAAGAGCCACAGTAGATCTAGATGATGACGATGGTGTCTACATCCGCTATCGCACCGATGGCAGCCTGTTCAACCTGAGGCGACTAAAGGCCCACTCCAAGACAATGGAAAAACTCATCCGAGAGCTACTGTTTGCTGATGATGATGCACTCGTCTCCCACTCGGTATCAGCTCTGCAACATATGACGTCCTGCTTTGCAGAGGCTGCCAAGCTATTCGGCCTAGAAGTTAGTCTGAAGAAGACAGAAGTTCTCCACCAGCCTGCACCCCAGGAAGATTATCACCCTCCCTGCATCACTGTGGGTGAATCAGTTCTGAAGACAGTCCAGCAGTTCAGCTACCTGGGGTGCATCATCTCCTCAGATGCCAAGATCGACAAGGAGATTGACAACAGGCTGGCAAAGGCAAACCGTGCATTTGGCCGACTGCACAAAAGAGTGTGGAGCAACAAGCATCTAAAAAAAGGCACAAAGATCAATGTTTACAAAGCGGTTGTGATGACAACCCTCATCTACGGCTCCGAATCGTGGGTTTTATACCGTCATCACCTGCGACTCCTCGAGCGCTTTCATCAGCGCTGCCTTCGCACCATACTCAACGTCCACTGGAGTGACTTTGTGACCAACACTGAAGTCCTCAAGCGGGCGGAGGTTACCAGTATCGAGGCACTGCTGCTGAAGACGCAGCTGCGCTGGGCAGGGCATATTTATAGGATGGAAAACCACCGCCTTCCTAAGATTGCCCTGTATGGCGAACTCTCCACCGGCCATCGAAATAGAGGGGCACCAAAGAAGAGGTACAAGGACTCCTTGAAGAAATCCCTTGGCACCTGTCGCATCAACCATCACCAGTGGTCTGACCTAGCCTCAGATCGCAAAGCATGGAGACACACCATCCACCAGGCTGTCTCTTCCTTTGAGAACGCACGCATAGCTGGTCTTGAGGACAAAAGGAGACTGAGGAAGAATCGCACTGCTACAGCACCAACCCTAAATCAGACTTTTCCCTGCAGCCACTGTGGCCGGACCTGCCTGTCCCGCATTGGTCTTGTCAGCCACCAGCGAGCCTGCAGCAGACGTGGACTATTGCACCCTTCTTAAATCTTCGTTTGCGAAGCCAAGCCGAGAGAGAGAGAGAGTGTCATATAATCAGCTATTAAAAATACAAGGTGGCAAAATAGAGCTGAAAACTGCAAAAGAGTTGAATAATAAATATGACTGGTTTCAAATGCAACAAATAAAGAGTTTGGTGGGAAAAGACATTAAAACTGAAGGAATAAGAAAAGAACAAACAGAAATGGAAATAGTTCTGCTTGGAGATAATGAAAAATTAATTTCAAAACTATATAAACTGCTTTTGAAATGGTCTAAAGAAGATGAAGTAGTGAAATCTCAAATGATTAAGTGGGCAATTAATGTAAATAAAGAAATACAGATGGAAACTTGGGAATATCTTTGGAAGAATTCTATAAAGCTTTCAACATGTCGTAGTATTAAAGAGAACTGTTTTAAAATGATATATAGATGGTATATAACTCCTAAAAAGTTGGCAAAGATGAACAATAAGATGCCAGATAGATGTTGGAAGTGTAAAAAACATGAAGGTTCTTTTTACCATATGTGTTGGACTTGTGAAAGAGCAAAAAAGTATTGGCAGATGATTCAACAAGAAATATCTAGGATCTTGGGATATGAAAGCAAGAAAGTTGCAGGGACTTTACTGTTGGAATTATATATGGAAAAATTTCCAAAAGAAGATAGAACTATAATTTGGTACTTGCTCTCAGCTGCTAGGACTTTGTATGTGCAGTTGTGGAAGCAAGAAAGAATACCAGAGAAATGGGATTGGATTATAAAAGTTATAACATGGAGTAAAATGGACAAATTGACAAGAATTTTAAGAGACTATGATCTAGAAACTTTTAAGTTGGAGTGGAAGAAGTTTAGAAGTTATATAGAAAAAGAGTGGAAAATAAAAGGACATTGGACAATTTTTGATAATGATTAAGTCTTAAAAAAGAAAAATAGAAATTTTTGTTTTATTAGTTAAGGATACCTTTAAATATTAGTATTTTAAGTATACAACACCGACGGGGGTCAAGTAACGGGGGGAGGAGGGGTTAGAAAAGTAATATATGGGATAGATAAAAAGAAGTAATTAATAATGCAAGAATTGATTGTTACCATATGTTACTGGAATAAAATTGTTTTATACAAAGAAGAAGCTGCATTCTAAGTTGAGCTAACCAATGAACAGCTATGCCAATGCATATGATACTAATGACTTGAGAAACTATCATGTGTGTATTCACCAGTAACTCCAGATTAATTGGATGCAAGCTGAACTCTTGTGAGAAAGGCTATATTGGAGATCATAAGACCTGCATGATCAAAAACCATGTAGGACGGGGTGAGGCTGTAGTAAAGAGAAAGACTAGGTGAGATGAGTGGGGGAAAATTGGCTAATATCCAACCCTAATATCAGCTAGAAAGCTCCTTAATTTGGCTGGTGTTCATTGCACTGCAGTTCCCAAGAACTAATACCTGGTTAGCCATAAAAGGATTTTTTCCTGGTGTCTCGCCCACCAAGTTGTCTGCCAACTCAACAGATCCATGATTCCTTGAATATCTTTCCACCTTTCTTCCAAAGATGCTGAAATCTCCATGTACACAAGTATCCTTCTCTTCTCTGTGCAGATTTCCTTTCTTATACAAGTTCAGATTCCCATTCCATTTGCTTTCGATGGCTGTTTTCCCACTGACCTTACCCCGGAGCAACGTCCCTCTTCACCGCGCAGCGTCTGCGCGGATTTCCCACCAACTGCTGCGCAGAACCAGGAAGTGCCGCGGCTTTTGCGTCGCAGATGTAAACCACTAAAAACCAGTTTACATCTGCGACGCAAAAGCCGCGGCTCTTCCTGGTTGTGTGCAGCAATTGGTGGGAAATCCGCGCAGACGCTGCGCGGTGAAGAGGGACGTCGCTCCGGGGTAAGGTCAGTGGGAAAATGGCCTCTGTCTTTCTACCCCAGATCATTGAACAGAAGAAGCATATTTTGTCTCATTCCAAGGACCATCTGGAACATTAATTTTAAATCAGCAAAGCAGTTTATATGTTTATGGGATCTTTTTAGACCTCAACATTTCTTGCAATATGGCTAATAAGATTAATTAGAACTCATCTGAAATTATGAAAGAAAACACAATTGATTTGTCTATTAAACATGCCATTGCATGTTAAGAAAATAAGAATTGCCAGGCCAAAGACACCTCAATATCTTGATGGATGAAAATGGTCAAAGATAAACTTTGGACAAGAAGTTAACAGAATTCATTGAAGGCAGGGTTCAGTGAACCAGTCAGCTACACTGATAGAAAAGAGCAATCCTTACCGTCACTTACTGCAACCAAAGGTAGGAGAACCCAGCCATACATGAGGAACACCATGATGGAAGCCATCTCCTTTGAGGAACTCATATAGGCATAAGGCATAGACACAGCACTTGTTCTGCTCTTTCCTCCCTACCTCCCTCAATTACAAACTTCTGATATTTTCACAACCAACAGGAGCTGAATAAATAAAGGGTTATCAACAACTTTCTCAAACAGGAACATTACTTAAGAGCATAATCCAAGCAAAGTGACATTTAAAAAAACTTCCCTTTTCCAATTCCCTTTTTCTTGACCCACAATTTTCAGTATTAGGCAATTATTTCTCCTTTTGATATATGAGTGACCTTGTTACTCTTGGCCAATTATTCCTACTCCTTTGCATGTCTTAAATGAGGATGCTAATAGCCATTGTTGATTTATCCTTCTCTCTGATCTTGCATAGTCCCTGAGATCTTTCAGCTCCTCTCCCCTATTCCAATTGTTACTATGGATACCTTCAGATAATAACCCAAAATTGGGGGTACAGACAATGTGCTAATAGTATATTGGCCCTAGTCCTGTTCATCACCAATTGCACATTCTCTGGCACTGTATTGGTTTCAGACATTGCTTGCCAAAAACTGCAAATCATTGGCTGGTAGTACAGGTGCCTTAAATAACAAGTGGCCAGCTTTTGCATCCATGGCGGATAACTGATGTTCCTGACAGTGTTATTGAAACTGGAAGTGTAACAGGCCATAAAACCCTAACTTTCCTTATATTTGTGGGAAGGGGCATGGCTCACTGGTAGATCATCTGCTTGGTACATGGAAGGTCCCAGGTTCAGTCCCCAGTATCTCCACCTAAAAGAATCAGGTGAAGACCCAGGAGAACCACTACCAGTCTGAATAGACATTACTGACTTTGATGCTATTTTGCTCAATGCAATGAAAAGCTTCAGCTGCCCACTTCCACACAGATGTTTACCCTCGCCGTCATCATGCATGTCCACTGGGTTTTCTTTTTCATTCTGCATTGATTTTCCTCCCTTCAGCAATCAGTTCACTTTCTGATCACTGTTTTCCCAGGTTTTCTGAGTGCTTTTGTTCCAATTTTTCCCTTGTCATGAACTTGCGCTAATCAAAAGTTCCTATGGTTGGCAACTTTCAAACTGACCTAGTTGCCCCTTTAATATCAGCTTGATCTTCAGCAAACACCAGGCGATGCTATTTTGCTCAGTGCAATGAAAAGCCTCAGCTGCCCACTTCCACCTATTAAAATCCTAGTAAAGGAAATTATTTTTTCTTTGTCCAGTTGGCAACCTTAATAGCTCCCCTTCCACAACAAACCAAATTGCAAAGCAGGGTTTTTCATGTCTTAGAATGACCCAGGGTCAGTCTTTTATCTTCAGTGTTACAGCATGTCCTGAACTAAGGCACTGACTGCTCTTCGCCAGAAGTAGAAGACTTGGATGAGATGGAGGTGAAGGTTCTGACACCAGGAAGAATACACAGTGACCCCAGCAGTCCACATTTGATGTCCAGAGAGCCCAAATGGGTATAAGGAATGACACAGTGGAGGCCATCTCATCAGAGGGGAGCAGAGAAGTATAAGGAATGAACACTTGTTTTTTATAAGCCCCACACTACTTCTAAATAACAGGTATCTAATATCAGGTATCTAATTCTGATCTTGGATTTTGAGCATTTTTTTTAAAAAAGAAAGTCTGTATCAGTGGTGCCATATACAGAAAGGGGAAATATTTTTACAAATCTGGGGCAATGCCCAAGCTTGCAGAAAACCACAGAAATGGGGTTTAAAAAAAAACTAGGAAACTAAAACTTTCAAAGTGCCATACAAGATCTTACAACACTATATTGCATGATAGCAGTGGCACCCTAGTCAACAGTGGCTTGTGTTACCCAAACTGGACCAGAGAAGGAGAAATAAGTTTTAAAAGAGGCTCGGGAAAGGAATAATGCAAGACCTTGCAGTCCGTGTATACCAGGGTGAATCTTGATGTTAAAGTGGGGCTCTATCCAGGGGTGGCCAACAGTAGCTCTCCAGATGTTTTTTGCCTACAACTCCCATCAGCTCCAGCCAGCATGGCTGATGGCTGCGGCTGATGGGAGTTGTAGGTAAAAAACTTCTGGAGAGCTACCATTGGCCACCCCTGGTAGACCATTTGGATAACAGGTTGGCCTATCAAAGTGGGTGCAGAGGAAGCCTTAACTCATCATGTTTAGGAAGGCAAGTAAGACAATCAATGTCAGAGACTATTAGTGAGGTTTTATTGTATTTATTTCAAAAACTGCTATGCCACCTCTCCAGAGAACCTGGTTAAGGCAGCTTGCAAAGTACAGCAAAATAAAAACATAAACAAATCATAAATGTTGTTAACAATGAATCAGCTGTTAAAAGCCCAGCATTACAAATCCAGGAAGAGAATAAAAATCATGCATAGCTTTTCTCAAACTAGAAGTCAATGCTGGTAAAAGATCCAGCTGTTAATTAAAAGCCGGGCTAAAAACAAACATTTTGGCCTCAAAGAGAGCAGACAAGTCTCAAGAAGAAGGATGTTCCACAAATGAGGTGCCACCACAGAAAAAGACTTGTTTGGGGGCAGTACCCTCCTCACCTCTGAAGGTGGGGGCACAAAGCGCAGGGCTTGGAAGGCAGATTGTACTTGGCAGGCTAGACAATTTTAGTAGTACCAAGGGAAGCAGGATGGAGCTGCATGAACACCGAGTCAGTGCCAAATTTCATTGCTGGAATCACAGTAGTCATCACTGGGTTCCTGTTGGACTCCTGGCATAAGAAACACACTGTGTGGTCAGATACTTCATCTCTTGCAAACAGCAAGGAGGTCTAATAAAATCATGGTCTGAAGCTTCAAAAAAAGGGAAACTTTCTAGATAATATCCTACAACAAGTCTTCCAGAAGTAACAGAGATGCACTTAACAGAGAGTGCTCAGAAGTCCTGCTATTATTATTCATACACTGCCTGTTGTGATTTCAACTCCAGCTTCTCCTCTAGAGGCATAAATATGGTCAATGAAACAAAAAGATCACTGTATCTATTCTTCTTATTGATTCACGCTGTTGACATTTTCTTTACATGGATAGCACATAAGAACACACATGTTTGATGTGTGTACTTCCACTGGTATATAGTGTACTGGGTGTGCACATGTAGGGAAACTACAGCCATTCTGTAGTTTCCTGACAAAGCATTTAGTAGACCTCTATTCTCTGCTGCTATACATCCTGGATGGCTATAGACCACAGCGAGGTATCATGGGACTGCAAACCAAAGAATATTACCCTGTGGTGTGGAATTGTTTTCTGTGGCCCCGGAAGGTAGAACCAGAACCAATGGGTTGAAATTAAATCAAAAGAGTTTCCAGCTCAACATTAGGAAGAACTTTCTGACTGTTAGTGCAATTCCTCAGTGGAACAGGCTTCCTTGGGGGGGGGGGGGCTCTCCTTTCTTGGAGATTTTTAAAAAGAGGCTAGATGGCCATCTGACAGCAATGAAGATCCTGTGAATTTAGGGGAAAGTGTTTATGAGTTTCCTGCATTGCGCAGGGGGTTAGACTAGATGACCCTAGAGGTCCCTTCCAACTCTATGATTCTATGCTTCTATGAAATGCACAAGTTTAAACTTCAGAAGCATCATACTCTGGTAAGCATTCTCCATGTACATCAGTCAATGTTCCTTAGACTATTCAAACTCAGGTCATTTCTAAATTGCCCCAAAGGTCACATATAATAGACTGGATCCAACAAGCTTTCCTACTCATAGAAAAGGGAGGAAACGTCCTCAGCCACCTAAAAATGCCATGCTGGAGTTCATGGGACCTGTGTGGAGAAAAGTCAGGTGGAACAGACTGTACTAAGGAGGAGAATTGGATGATTTTGTACAGAGTTAGGATTTTTGGAATAGAGGAACAATATGTCACTGGTAGTCAGAAAAGGACTTCAACAGGCAGCTCAATCACCTTACTAAAAACCGATCCAATTAGAAAATAGGGAGAATGAAGAATTCCTGTGGTTAGAAGTGTTTGTAGTGTCCCTGTTTCTCTACAAGTTGCAGCATATGTGGGTAGCAAAGCATGTGATATTTGTCTGCTGTGTTAATCTCTGCTGCTAGAAGAATGACAAGTCTCCAGGATCATCATCTTCACAGAAAGTTAACACCTTTCCTCTGTGTCATGGGTCGCCCTCCAAAGGGCCATAGTTTGACAATCACTGGCACAGTGGAATACAGATATGTTTCTATACTGGTATGTACCAGTATGTGGGTGAATCTACTGTAGTACCACAGAACAGATTATCATTCCAACTAATTAGACATCCACTAAACTGTCCTATCCTCTTGTTGTTGTTTTTTTAGCTGAGGGATTGCAGTATGTCCATTTGGGATGCGTGTCGTAGTTACTGGTAAGAGAGCACCAGAGCTTCCCAGTTGATTCCCCAGCTGTTGTGCATGAGGGATAGGTCTTGCCCTTGTAAATAAAAGGGAAGACACAGGGCCCCATATTATTTTCATGTTGTCCTGAAATACAGAAATTCTGTTAGTACCAGATATTTCCTGAGTCAGACCTGGCAACCCTAAGCTGGCTCCACCTCCTGTGACAAAATCCCAAAGGCATCTGCAGACTCAAAAAGATTGGGGGACTGTGGGGTAGTCTGACCCTATTAGAAGGTATGCTGCAAAGCTATATTCTCTGTTCCCCTTCTCTCCTTTAAAGCATCAGGGATAACCATAAAATTGGACACTATGAGCTTGTTACATTTAGTGGGCAGCTTTCATGGTCAATTCTTTCATCTCCTGTGACTATCATTAATTCCTTACTATCAATAATTATTATTCTTATGTATTTTATCACCTTAAGCACCTTTGATTACTGTTTGATTACTGTACCTTTGATTACTCAGCTTTTGATTACAGTTTTATAGTGCAATCTTATGCAGAGCTGCTCCTTTTGAAGCCCATTGACTTCAAGAGATTTTCAAGGATGAACCTCTGCTTAGAATCGCACTGTAGGACATTAGTGGTCAAGATCACAACTTGGGGACTGGGTGCTTCTTTGTCAAGTTGTTTGGGGACTTCCCCAAGGAGGACAGATATGGGACAGAATGACACTGAGAGTGGACTTCATTGTCATTTGTCAGGTATGGCCTCTATGGAATACCCTAGTCCAGTGTTTCCCAAACTGTGGGTTCCAACCCAAAAGTGGTTTGTGAAGCCTGTAATATTGGGTCCCAGGCATTGGCAGTTTTATTGATTTGTGCACACTGTGGGTCACCATACCACATAAATTTGGACATCACCATACCAAAAAGTTTGGGAACCTCTGCTCTGCTCTACAGGATACATAAGTTGCGCTTTGGGTACACTTGCTTTGTTCCAAGGTACAGCCAGGGCTGGCCCGACACCCTGGGGTGCCCTAAGCAGATTTGCTGCTTGGCACCCCCCCCCCCAAGCACCCCCCACACCTCCCCCCCACAGCTCCACGCCCCCTCCCCACCTCCCAGTGCGGTGTCCCACCCGGCTCCCCCCCCCTCCAGCGCTCCGCTCACTCCTTTCCCCCTGCTCACCGGCTAAAAGTAAGCTTAGCCGGTGAGCAGCTCATGCCTGCATGTTTTGTTAAGAGACAAAGAGGGGGCTAGTGGCGGCAGCAGTGAGGAGGGGGAAGGGAGGCAAGCTAAATGCTTGCCTGGGGCACCAGAGGGGGGGCGAGAGCCCAGTTTGCCGCCCCCACCTCTTGGTGCCCTAGGCAACCACCTAGTTTGCCTAGTGGGAGGGCCAGCCCTGGATACAGCCCTTCTTCTCAGTTTCCATCTACAATAGTTAGTGTACTGACATAACCATGGCACTGGGTTTAGTGAATAGAGCTTAGCACTGTCTCCTCAAGCCTTCCAGAGCAGGCTTAAAACTTTTATTACTCTAAAAAAACTTTTTTCCAATATTGGCCCTTACCATGACAAAAATTGTGCATTTTATGGTTATATTTTGTTGTTGTTGTTAGCCAATTTGGTTACCTCAATGAGACACAAATTGACCAACTGAAATGAACTGACCTATGGCCCCTTAACTGAGCACAGCAGCTTGTTAGCAGCCCCTGTCAGGACCTCCCTCCCCCCCGGCTGTGGAGCTTGGGAGGGGTCAGGAGGCAGTTCCAGGACACTCTTTGCGGGAGGAAGGCACACCTCAGACTGGGTTGGAGAGGAGGTTGACTGCACCTGGAGTCCTCTTGCAATCCTTGCTCTTGCTGCTCTCTCTTTCTGGGTAACTTCTACAACTACAGCCCTGAACTCTTCCTCCCTGGTGTACCCAATTTCCTCCATTTAAATTGCTGTCCCCAACAGCCCCTCCCCCTCCCAACAGCCTCCCTTCATCTTTATTGGGACATGTTTGGTGACTCACAAGGGGTGGACCGACGTCCGTCTCTCCCATGATGTGGCAGGTGTTCCCCTTGGGGGCTCTGCTCGCTCCTTGGGTGTTGTTGGAGCCAGAAATAGTGCCAATCAAGGCATTGTCCAGCCAGTTATTTTTGCCCAACAATTTTCTGGACGGGAGGCTGGAGGTCAAGGCCAAGGGAGAGCCGCGATCTCTGGACAGTCCCCAGTGAACTTACTTGTGTCCGCACAGTAACTCCACTTCTTGTCCTTGTCATAACTTCCAGTGGTGGCACACCAGAACCTCCCATCCTTAGAATCTTCACTGGTGCAGGTGTAGAATGTCCGGTTCTTGTAGATGAAGGGAAAGACACAGGTCTGTCCGTTAGAGTTCCCTTCATATTCTACAGTGATGGGGAAATCAGAATACAGAGAGGCTGGGTTTAGTGGAAGTTTGTCATAATGGAGATGTAGTTTGAAAGCCCTCCATCTGGACAGACCAGGTGGTGTTCATGAAGGTGGTGTTCATGTTGCCTTGATTTAAGCTCCCAATGTAGTTTTAGTTTGACTTATCAAATTTGAAAATTCATAGAGACTGACCTTTTGCTGGTGATAGCTAGATTTTTGTCAACAACTCAGTCTTTCTTTTTAAGCTATGGATGCCAGGTTGAATAGAACACAGACTCATTGCTACCACCTTTCTTACCTTGCTGAGAACATGGCTTCCATTTACTGTCAGTGTCATAGTTTGCTGTGGTGGCACACCACAGCTGTCCATCACCAGCTCCCTCCTTGGTGCATGCAGAGTAGGATTTCCCCTTGAAAATGAAGGGCAAGTGGCAAGGGCGGGGTTCTGAGGAGGAAGCACAGAGCAGGGGAATAAAGAGAGGTAATAATAGAAGAGAGTAATGAAAACATTGTGGCATGATGAGCACTGGGTGAACTTTTTTTAATTTATTTATTTTTAAACACATCAGTCTCTTTTGCATGATGCATATCAAACATTGAAGTTGGTGGGTTAAGCACACTACACATAATAGTACACGGACTAATAGTACACTGAGATCAGTGCAGTATAAATATATATATATATATAAGCCAGCCCTCACCTCACTAAACTAATATAATAGAAATCAGCCCATCTCCTAAATCTGTGTGATTATTTTAACATGTTTCATGAACTTCATTTAACTACCAATAATTTCTAAAATATGAGTTCAATGTAGTCTAATTTGAAAAGAAAATGTGAAGAGTATTTGCAGGTGGAAAGGGGGCTTGATACATTGTAAGGTGTCAGTCTGTTTATCTACTGCTGTTGAACTGGCCCCTCCCTGCTGTGAATGAATATTGCCCCCCAAGGTCGGAATAAAGAGTCAGACACAATGCATTGGAATAAAATTGGGCCACTTTATTAACTAACAGCATAAACAGCAAGGGTACCCCACCAGCGGCCTGGCCAGGGCTAGGGGTCACCACGACCGCTCCCCTGCCATTAACGGGCAAGAGACCCAGCCCCCAAGCCAGAGCTGAGCGACTCAGCTCCCTCCAGGCAGGCCCAGCAGGGAGGCACGCACCAGAGGGCCCCAAACCCAGACGCACGTCTCGCCAGAAAGGCACCCTCTAGCCGAGCCTCCTGGACAGTCTGCAATCTCCAAACCTGCGTCTTCAAACCCCAAGTTGTTCATGCCAGACCCCAAATTCCCCAAAAGGGGGATGCTTCGCAGTCCTCCCCTATTTGAAAACAAAATGTGAAGAGTATTTGCAGGTGGAAAGGGGGCTTGATACATTGTAAGGTGTCAGTCTGTTTATCTACTGCTGTTGAACTGGCCCCTCCCTGCTGTGAATGCATATTCCTTTTGTGTCAGTTGAAGAGAAGTAACTGCTACTGTTTGGGTCATGAACATGTCTCTCACAATTTACTGTTTGCTTCACAGCAGCATTATTATTTTTTTTGAGGGGGGAGACGGAGTGTCCCAGAGTTCCTCCAATGAGCCCCGAGGAGAGGCAGTAGTGATCAGTAAGCCTCCAGGAGAACCTGTCACCAGATAACTGTCTCCCTCAGATGCCAGTGGCCATCTGGTGGGATTCTTACCTTATGAGGCTGACAGTGGGTGGGGGAGAGCAGAATCAGCCAATCGCAGAGACAGAATGCAGCTAATCCTGCATAGCCCACATCCAACCAATGAAAATCCTCAGATTTGCCACCATGGTAAGGCTTTTATTATCTAAAGGACTGCCTAAGTAACAGAGTAGATTGCTGCTTCTGCTACAGAGCTAGAGCATTCTTGCTGCAATATTTAATCGCTCCATCAAGATTCCCTGTTGCAGGATCAGTTCCAGGTTTGGAGGGGAGGGAAGAGAGAGAGTTCCAAGAGCCCCGTCTTCTCTTCTGGCCACCACCACACCCCTTGCTCATACCCCTCTTTCCTCCCACCCACCTTCATGCTTCCCAGCTTCCTGTGTGTCCTCCTAAGCTGCTCAATAGCCTTCCCCACCACCACCATACTCAAAGTCACCAGGAGCTCTTTCCCTGGTGGCAATTGGCAGAGAATGCATCTGGGAGCATGGGCGATGGAGGACAAGCAACTGAGTTGGTGAGGAATCAGCATCTGTGGGTTCTGTCAGAAGTCTTAGTCCTTGGCAGCAGCTCCGCCTTAGGGTGTGTTGATGCTTGCCCTGCCTTGTTGCCTTCAACTTCTAGCTGGTACTTCACCCAGTGAATAAATCCTTGGAGTTAAGTTAAAGGTATGGTTCAAAATTATTGCTGGTTCTTTATTAATTATATTGAGTGAAGATTAAAGTTCAATTTGACTCTGCTAGTGTAGAAAATATACATATGCCAAGTTGCCAACAACAAATTATTTATTTTATTTTCATTTCCATTCATTCCTACCCTAAAATATGCCCGTGATTTGGAATGTGGTAGTCAAATAATCAAAATGTTTCTAATCCTTTCCTACTCTTATTTTTTTCCATCTGTAAAGTTTCTTCCAAAAGAATACCTAAGCCTCACACAAAATGTTTATGACTATTCCTCGGGCTTCCCCTTACCTGAGGGATCGCAATATGTCCACTTGGGGTCTATATCATAGTTGCTGGTGAGAGAGCACCAGAGCTTTCCAGTAGATGCCCCAGCTGTTGTACAAGAGGAGTAGAGCTTGCCTTTGTATGTAAAAGGGAAGACACATGGTCCAATTTGGTTTGCCTGCACTCCTGGGAAAAGGGAGAAAGGGTAGACGTAATGATGCTTTCTGTGTTAATTGAGTTTACATGTGAGAGATCCATTACCAATGGACATCTTTTATGACAAAAGTGCTTCACTGATCCTTTCACTATCATCCCACATTCAGAAGACCCAGGGCTCATTTTCTAGCAGGAGCTCCTTTGCATATTAGGCCACATCCCTCTAATGTAGCCAATCCTCCAAGAGCTTACAGGGCTTACTGTAAGCTCTTGCAGAATTGGCTACATCAGGGGTCTGTGGTCTAATATGCAAAGGAGCTCCTGATAGAAAGTAAGCCCTGAGAAGACCTATGTTCTCTCTGATCATTAAAGGCTTTAAACCAAGCGCATCCAACCTTTTTGTGATTGTGAGCACATTTGGAGTTTTGACAGAGGGTGGTGGGCACAACCACAAAATGACTGCCACTAGAGCTGGAGCTAACCACAAAGTGCGAGGAAGTGAATTCTGGTATAACTCTAACAGTACCTCTTCAAAATTTCAGAATGAAGCTTTGTTTAACAGGCTGTCTTTTAGCATGGATGTATTGTTTATACATATGTTTACAAGTATGTTCTTGCATGCACCCAGCTTGCCTTCCATCATTCAATGAAGATCCTTGTGTTGTGTTTTTTAAGCCTGCACAGCCAGTCAAAAACTCTGACCCCACCAACTTTCTGAAAAAACTTGGCAGGTATCAGGAAAGGTATCAACAGGTACCATGGTGCCCACAGGTTCCCTGCTGGGAGGCCCCATGTTATATAAATAAATTAGGCCTGAATTTGGACTCGTTTATGTGTTTTACCAATTTATTGATAGCATATGGTTACAGAACTTAATTTCCCTTCGTTGCTTCAATACTAACCCATATGACTTTTCAATCCCCCCTCCCTCCAATATAGACTTCCCCGAGGTTATAGATTCTAATTCAAAACTAAAGATACATCTGACTAATCAAAATTATATATATATTTTCCCCCCCTTCTTGCTTCTTCGTTTTTTCCCCCCCCCCAATATTACTAAAAAATTGTCCAATGTCTTCTTACATTCGACTCTTTCTCTATGTATTCTTTAAACTTCCTCCACTCTTTTTTAAATATCTCCAAATCATAGTCTCTTAATGTTCTAGTTAATTTATCCATTTCACTCCACGATAGAACTTTCATAGTCCAATCCCATTTATCCGGTATTTTTTCTTGCTTCCAAAGTTGCGCATACAATGTCCTAGCAGCTGATAGCAGGTACCAAATTAGAGTCCTATCTTCCTTTGGATATTTTTCCAATTGTAATCCAAGCAAAAATGTCTCTGCAATTTTCTTAAAGTCGTAACCCAATATTTTGGAGATTTCTTGTTGTATCATCTTCCAATACTCTTTCGCTTTTTCACATGTCCACCACATATGGAAGAAAGAACCTTCATGTTTTTTACACTTCCAACATCTATCCAACATTTTCTTGCTCATCTTAGCCAATTTTTTCGGGGTCATATACCACCTGTACATCATCTTAAAACAATTTTCTTTTATGCTCTGACAAGTTGATATCTTCATTGATTTCATCCAAAGGTATTCCCATGCATCCATTTGTATTTCTCTATTCACATTGACTGCCCATTTGACCATTTGAGATTTTACTACTTCTTCTTCTGTAGACCATTTCAATAATAACTTATATACTTTTGATATCAATTTTTCATTATCACCAAGCAGGACCCTTTCCAATTCTGTTTGTTCTCGTCTAATTCCTTCCGATTTTATATCATTTTCCAACAAGCTTTTAATTTGTTGCATTTGAAACCAATCATATTTATTGTCTAGCTCTTCCGAAGATTTTAATTCAATTTTATCTCCTCGAATCTTGAGCAGTTGGTTGTATGACATTTCTCTTTTATCGTCGGATTCAGCTGTTATTTTTATTACTTCTGCTGGCACTATCCACAGCGGTTTTCTCTCGTCCCCATATTTCTTATATTTTATCCAAGTACTTAGTAAAGTGTTTCTAACATAGTGGTGAGAGAAAAAACCATCCATTTTATTCTTCCCATAATACATATACGCGTGCCAGCCGAATTTATTTCCGTGAGCTTCTAACCATAAAGGTTTTTTATCTAACAGCATTATCCAATCTTTAATCCATGTCAAACAAACTGCATCATGATACAATCTTAGATCAGGAAGTTGAAAACCTCCTCTCTCTTTAGCATCTGTTAAGATCTTCATCTTTATTCTTGGTTTCTTTCCGGCCCATATAAAGTCGGAGATTTTCCTTTGCCATTTGTTAAATTGTTTTGCATCTTTTACAATCGGGATGGTTTGAAATAAATACATTATTCTTGGCAAAATATTCATTTTGATTGCAGCTATCCTACCCAATAAGGACAAATTAAGCCTATTCCATTTCATCAAATCTTTGTCCATTTTGCACCACAGTTTTTCATAATTATTTTTGAATAAATCAATATTCTTCATTGTTATCTCTATTCCAAGGTATTTAACTTTGGTTGTGACTTCACAACCCGTCACCTCTTGTAGTTCTTTTATTTTATTTGGTTGCATATTTTTACATAAGAATTTTGATTTCTCTTTGTTTATATACAATCCTGCTAGTTCTCCATACTCTTTTATCTTGGCTAACAACAATGGTGACACTTGAATCGGATTCTCCAATATAAACACTATATCGTCTGCAAAAGCTTTGTATTTATAAGAGAATCTTCTAATTTTTAAACCTTCTATTTCTTCATCTTTTTGAATTTGTTGTAGCAATATTTCCAAGGTCATTATAAACAACAGTGGTGATAACGGACATCCTTGCCTTGTTCCTTTACTCACTTTCAGTTCTTTAGTAAGATCTGCATTTATACACAATTTTGCATATTGATCTGTATATATTGCTCTTGTCATTTTTATAAATTGTTCCCCTAAATTGATTTTTTCCATTACCGCAAACATAAAGTCCCAGTTCAAGTTGTCAAAGGCTTTCTCTGCGTCAACAAAAAATAAGGCCGCTTCCTTTTCTGGATGCTTCTCATAGTATTCCACAACATTAATGACAGCTCTCACATTGTCTTTTATTTGTCTTTTAGGAAGAAATCCGGCTTGGTCTTTATTTATAAAATTGATCAAATATTGTTTCAATCGCTCTGCTAAGATTCTTGAGTAAATCTTATAGTCGTTGTTCAACAATGAAATTGGTCTATAATTCTTTACATTTGTGATGTCTTTATCTTCCTTAGGAATCAAAGAAATTGCAGCTTCCCTCCATGTCCTTGGGATCTTCCCTTCTTCTCTTATTGTATTTAACAGTTTCAACAGTTTGGGTGTTATTTCATCCGTTAAGAGTTTTATAAAATTTTGATGTGAATCCATCTGGCCCAGGGGCTTTACCCTCTTTCATTGCTTTTATTGCTGCTTCTACTTCAATTTTCTCTATTGGGTCATTTAATTTCTTTTTCATATATTCCGTCAAAGGCGCCACCTGGATATTCCGTAGATACTCTTCCATTTTTTCTTTGCTTATATTTACACCTTTAAATAAATTTGCATAGTATTTAAAAAATTCTCTTTTAATTCCTTCTTGATCCACTATTTCTTTCCCATTTGCTATGATTTTATTTATAGTCTTATTTTCTTTCTTTTTTTTCAATTGCCAGGCTAAATATTTACCAGGTTTATTCGCACTTTCAAACGATTTCTGTTTCAAATTTTTTAAATTCCATTCTAACTCTTTGTTCGGCAAATGCTTAACTTGGGATTGTAATATCGTAATTTCTTTTATTAATTTCTTTTTCCCTGGTCTTTTTTTCACATCTTTTTCTTTATTATTTATTTCCTTTTGCAATGTTGCCAACTTTTCTTCCTTTGCTCTTTTATCTTTATTGTTCAATATAATTAATAGTCCCCTCAATACTGCTTTATAAGTGTCCCATACTGTTTGAAATTCAATGTCATCCGTTTCATTTATTTGGAAGAACGCTGCAGTCTCCTTTCCTAAAAATGATACAATGTCTTTATCTTGTAGTAAATCCTCATTAATTCTCCATCTTCTTGTTTTCTTTCGCAGTTTTGTAGACCAACATATTGGGTTGTGATCCGCCCAAACCTTGGGTAGAATCTCAATTTTTTTTGTTATGAGGCCCAAATTTTGGGAACCCCATATCATATCTATTCTCGAAAAAGAACTATGTCTCGCTGAAAAAAATGTATAGTCTTTTACTTCAGGGTTAAATTTTCTCCATATGTCTTCTAAATTTTCTTGTTTAACCAATTCAAAGAAAGATTTGGGTAGCTTCCCTTCTTTTTCATTCTTCTTTTGGCTTGATCTATCAAGTTTATTTTGTATTGTCCCATTAAAATCGCCCATCATCAAAATCTGATCATATGTCTTTTCATCCAATTGTCGATTTATATCTTTAAAAAAATTATCTTTTGCTCCATTGGGTGCATATAATCCTAGTAATAGCGTTTTTTTCGCCTCTATCATCACCTCAACAGCGATGTATCTTCCATCATTATCTTTAAAGATTAATTTTGGCTCAAGTTGTTCTTTGATGTAGAAGACTACCCCTCTTTTCTTTTGTTCTGCTAGTGAAAAAAATTCCAACCCCAAATTTTTGTTCCACAAAAATTTACTGTCTTTGCGTTGTATATGAACTTCCTGTAAACAAATTATATTGCATTTTTGTTTTTTAATCCAATGAAAGGTTCTCCTTCTTTTCTGTGGTGAGTTTAGTCCATTTATATTCCAAGATAGTAATTTGTACTCCATTATGATTTTGATTCTTTATTTTCTTCAAAAAAGCTATGCATCTCTTGTTCGCTTCTTATTGTGATCCTTCTTCCCTGTTGTTCAAATCCAAGACCTTCCGGTATTATCCATCTATATCTTGTACCCTCTGCGCGTAGCTGATCGGTTAACTTCTTGTATTTCTTCCTGTCACTGATCACTTGTCTTGGTAACTCTTTCATTATTTTGACTTTACTCCCTTCTATAGCCCATGCTTTCTGGTAGCCTTTACTCACAATCTTCTCTGCCATCTCTTTTGATCTTAGTCTTATAACAATGTCTCTTGGCAAACCTTTATTCTTTGCATATGCAGAGTTGACTCTATAGGCACCATCCAGCATCCTCTTGAATTCGTCAGGGTCTTCACCTAAGTATTCAGTGATGTTGTTCACCATGTATCCCATTAAGTCTGCCTCTTCCATTTCCGGTACCCCTCTCAGGCGAACTTGTGTTTCCATCATCTTACAGTCATGTATTATAACCTTCTCTTGCAGTTTTAACAAGGAGGAGGCCTGCACATCCACTTTCACCTCCACCTTCTCAACTCTATTTTGTATCTCTTCCTTGAAACCCTCTATATCTTTTTTAAAATCTCCAATTTCTTTTTTAATGTCTTTTTTTATTGCCACTTGCAATTTTTCCATAGCTTTTAACATTTTTGCCTCCAGAGCATCAAATTGAGACTGCATCTTGTCTAATGAATGGGTTCTTGCCCTAGTTGCTCTTCCTTCTGACATGTACAAAGTCACCAAACCCTGAAAAAAAACACCAATTAGGATGCAGCACCCAGTCCAATAGCTTAAGATGAGTTCTTTTAAATGAGACTAATTTCGTCTTCCTCCCACTTTCCTAGGCAAAAATATTGATTTTTCACAAATTTGGCAGTTTTTCCCCCTTTTAAAATGGCAATCGTTCTTTCTCTATGGTAAAGCTCAAGTCCAGAGAGGTCTTTCTTGATCTCAATTCCTTCCTAGTTCAAAGGTCAGATGTCACCACTTTTATAATCCTTACAGACTCTATTTTATTGGCCAATCCTTTTTACTTCCTGCTACAGCTTGCTCTGATCTCACATCCAAATCTCGCAGCCTCCGAAGCTCATGAAGAAACCGCAACCCCAAATTCCAAAACAATATATCCTTTCTTCAGTTATCTTTCAAGGCTATTGTTTTTACTGCCTCTGTTTTTCACAGACTGGGTTTTTATCCAATTATGCCTTCATTCAGTTCAGTTTGTTTAAATTCAACAGTTTGTGAGAGTGGATATTCAGCAGAGCTCACTAGTGCGTCATCCGGGAACTCCCCCTCTTGTTTTTAAATTCTGTTACAGCTGTTTACTCTCAGAGTTTCAGAGTTCCAACTTGACAAAATAATATTTCTTATTCAGTAGCTTTTTATTTCATCTGTTTATAATCCACTCCAAGTTAAAATAGTTTCCAAGTCTCCCAAAGTCTTTCAGAGTGAAGATAAAAATAGATTAATGTACCTTGCAAAGATTCTTCACGCCCCCGGCTCGTTATCATGCAGTTAAAGTCAGTTAAAGTCCGTCCGTCATTGAGTGTCTGGTTTTCGACCGGCTTAAGTCAAATTTATGACTATATTATCACAGCAGAGAATGGCTGACAAATCCAAACGCCGGATATCAAAATCTGAAGGAGAGAGTTCCCCCACTCTTCCAGATCAATATCAACAGCTTAAAAGGAAAGAAATGTCATCTTGGATTAACCCTTAACTAGGATTAATGGGCATAGACCCCCTCTCAGAGGTCTGTAATACCCTGAACTGTGAAAATAAAATCTCCCTTACCTAGGGAGCTGCAGCCTGTCTTCCAGCCAGACCGGAAGTCCAATTTGGACTCGTTTATTTGTATTATTGAGTTACTGACATACATCAAAGAAAATTTAAAAAGTCTTCACCCTCCGGGAGAACAATAGAGGGAAACAGATGAGTCTGCCTGAGAAGGGAGATGCCACAGCAGGTTTGCAGGTATGCCTGGAATAGTGTGAGTTGCAAATGTGTTAGAAGAGCTAACTGGCATCCACCCTGAGGCATCTCAGGATGAAAGGCCATTTCCAAGTAGTTGATTTGAGTGGCTGTGAGAAGTTGAGGAAAAGGTCTCTTTCATGTTGAACAACATCAACCAAGATCTGCTGTGTGAGTGATAAGGGGACAGGGAGATGAGGCTTAACAGGCTAGGAAAAATGAAGTTAACCATAATGGTATAGAGTGGGTTTGCCCAAAACACTGGTAGCCATGGTAGGCTGATAGTTAGCAGTAACCCATACTAAACATTGGGACAGTGTTATGATGGCATATATTAGCTATTACTAAACCATTTTCTTTGAACTCATGGCATCGGTCCCTCTGGCTTAGCATTAACCTTGCTCTTAAGATGTCCTACATGCAGGTCTTGAATTCAGCAGGAGCTCACAGGAGCACAGCTCCTGAACCTTTCTCAGGGTTCCTCCTCCTCCTCCTCGTCACCTATCTACTTTGTCCATTGAATACGGGGTGCAGCTGCATAACAATCCCTGGATGAGCTCCACCACCTATTTTTCTACAAAATGACCCCTGCCTACATGAGATCCTTCAGATGCCCCAGGAAGTAGGCATGTCTTCACCACTGCTGAGCCATGCCATGTTCTATGTCCCTGTACAGTCCGCCCTCCCCATTTCTCTTTATACCTGCTCAAGGAGCAGACCAACCATAAAATGCACAATTTTTGTACAATTGGTGTACCCAATTTCCTCCATTTAAATTGCTGTCCCCAACAGCCCCTCCCCCTCCCAACAGCCTCCCTTCATCTTTATTGGGACATGTTTGATGACTCACAAGGGGTGGACGGACGTCCGTCTCTCCCATGATGTGGCAGGTGTTCCCCTTGGGGGCTCTGCTCGCTCCTTGGGTGTTGTTGGAGCCAGAAATAGTGCTGATCAAGGCATTGCCCAGCCAGTTATTTTTGCCCACCAATTTCCCGGGCGGGCGGCTGGAGGTCAAGGCCAAGGGAGAGCCGCGATCTCTGGACAGTCCCCAGTGAACTTACTTGTGTCCGCACAGTAACTCCACTTCTCGTCCTTGTCATAACTTCCAGTGGTGGCACACCAGAACCTCCCATCCTTAGAATCTTCACTGGTGCAGGTGTAGAATGTCCGGTTCTTGTAGATGAAGGGAAAGACACAGGTCTGTCCGTTAGAGTTCCCTTCATATTCTACAGTGATGGGGAAATCAGAATACAGAGAGGCTGGGTTTAGTGGAAGTTTGTCATAATGGAGATGTAGTTTGAAAGCTCACCATCTGGACAAACCAGGTGGTATTCATGAAGGTGGTGTTCATGTTGCCTTGATTTAAGCTCCCAATGTAGTTTTAGTTTGACTTATCAAATTTGAAAATTCATAGAGACTGACCTTTTGCTGGTGATAGCTAGATTTTTGTCAACAACTCAGTCTTTCTTTTTAAGCTATGGATGTCAGGTTGAATAGAACACAGACTCATTGCTACCACCTTTCTTACCTTGCTGAGAACATGGCTTCCATTTACTGTCAGTGTCATAGTTTGCTGTGGTGGCACACCACAGCTGTCCATCACCAGCTCCCTCCTTGGTGCATGCAGAGTAGGATTTCCCCTTGAAAATGAAGGGCAAGTGGCAAGGGCGGGGTTCTGAGGAGGAAGCACAGAGCCGGGGAATAAAGAGAGGTAATAATAGAAGAGAGTAATGAAAACATTGTGGCATGATGAGCACTGGGTGAAGTTTTTTAATTTATTTATTTTTAAACACATCAGTCTCTTTTGCATAATGCATATCAAACATTGAAGTTTGTGGGTTAAGCACGCTACACATAATAGTACACGGACTAATAGTACACTGAGATCAGTGCAGTATAAATATATCATATATATATAAGCCAGCCCTCACCTCACTAAACTAATATAATAGAAATCATCCCATCTCCTAAATCTGTGTGATTATTTTAACATGTTTCATGAACTTCATTTAACTACCAATAATTTCTAAAATATGAGTTCAATGTAGTCTAATTTGAAAAGAAAATGTGAAGAGTATTTGCAGGTGGAAAGGGGGCTTGATACATTGTAAGGTGTCAGTCTGTTTATCTACTGCTGTTGAACTGGCCCCTCCCTGCTGTGAATGCATATTCCTTTTGTGTCAGTTGAAGAGAAGTAACTGCTACTGTTTGGGTCATGAACATGTCTCTCACAATTTACTGTTTGCTTCACAGCAGCAGCATTATTTTTTTTTTGGGGGGGGGGGGAGAGATGGAGTGTCCCAGAGTTCCTCCAATGAGCCCCGAGGAGAGGCAGTAGTGATCAGTAAGCCTCCAGGAGAACCTGTCACCAGATAACTGTCTCCCTCAGATGTCAGTGGCCATCTGGTGGGATTCTTACCTTATGAGGCTGGCGGTGGATGGGGGAGAGCAGAATCAGCCAATTGCAGAGACAGAATGCAGCTAATCCTGCATAGCCCACATCCAACCAATGAAAATCCTCAGATTTGCCACCATGGTAAGGCTTTTATTATCTAAAGGATTGCCTAAGTAACAGAGTAGATTGCTGCTTCTGCTACAGAGCTAGAGCATTCTTGCTGCAATATTTAATCTCTCCATCAAGATTCCCTGGTGCAGGATCAGTTCCAGGTTTGGAGGGGAGGGAAGAGAGAGAGTTCCAAGAGCCCCGTCTTCTCCTCTGGCCACCACCACACCCCTTGCTCATACCCCTCTTTCCTCCCACCCACCTTCATGCTTCCCAGCTTCCTGTGTGTCCTCCTAAGCTGCTCAATAGCCTTCCCCACCACCACCATACTCAAAGTCACCTGGAGCTCTTTCCCTGGTGGCAATTGGCGGAGAATGCATCTGGGAGCATGGGCGATGGAGCACCAGCAACTGAGTTGGTGAGGAATCAGCATCTGTAGGTTCTGTCAGAAGTCTTAGTCCTTGGCAGCAGCTCCACCTTACGGTGTGTTGCTGCTTGCCCTGCCTTGTTGCCTTTAACTTCTAGCTGGTACTTCACCCAGTGAATAAATCCTTGGAGTTAAGTTAAAGGTATGGTTCAAAATTATTGCTGGTTCTTTATTAATTATATTGGGTGAAGTTTAAAGTTCAATTTGACTCTGCTAGTGTAGAAAATATACACATGCCAAGTTGCCAACAACAAATTATTTATTTTATTTTCATTTCCATTCATTCCTACCCTAAAATATGCCCGTGATTTGGAATGTGGTAGTCAAATAATCAAAATGTTTCTAATCCTTTCCTACTCTTATTTTTTTCCATCTGTAAAGTTTCTTCCAAAAGAATACCTAAGCCTCACACAAAATGTTTATGACTATTCCTCGGGCTTCCCCTTACCTGAGGGATCGCAATATGTCCACTTGGGGTCTATATCATAGTTGCTGGTGAGAGAGCACCAGAGCTTTCCAGTAGATGCCCCAGCTGTTGTACAAGAGGAGTAGAGCTTGCCTTTGTATGTAAAAGGGAAGACACATGGTCCAATTTGGTTTGCCTGCACTCCTGGGAAAAGGGAGAAAGGGTAGACGTAATGATGCTTTCTGTGTTAATTGAGTTTACATGTGAGAGATCCATTACCAATGGACATCTTTTATGACAAAAGTGCTTCACTGATCCTTTCACTATCATCCCACATTCAGAAGACCCAGGGCTCATTTTCTAGCAGGAGCTCCTTTGCATATTAGGCCACATCCCTCTAATGTAGCCAATCCTCCAAGAGCTTACAGGGCTTACTGTAAGCTCTTGCAGAATTGGCTACATCAGGGGTCTGTGGTCTAATATGCAAAGGAGCTCCTGATAGAAAGTAAGCCCTGAGAAGACCTATGTTCTCTCTGATCATTAAAGGCTTTAAACCAAGCGCATCCAACCTTTTTGTGATTGTGAGCACATTTGGAGTTTTGACAGAGGGTGGTGGGCACAACCACAAAATGACTGCCACTAGAGCTGGAGCTAACCACAAAGTGCGAGGAAGTGAATTCTGGTATAACTCTAACAGTACCTCTTCAAAATTTCAGAATGAAGCTTTGTTTAACAGGCTGTCTTTTAGCATGGATGTATTGTTTATACATATGTTTACAAGTATGTTCTTGCATGCACCCAGCTTGCCTTCCATCATTCAATGAAGATCCTTGTGTTGTGTTTTTTAAGCCTGCACAGCCAGTCAAAAACTCTGACCCCACCAACTTTCTGAAAAAACTTGGCAGGTATCAGGAAAGGTATCAACAGGTACCATGGTGCCCACAGGTTCCCTGCTGGGAGGCCCCATGTTATATAAATAAATTAGGCCTGAATTTGGACTCGTTTATTTGTATTATTGAGTTACTGACATACATCAAAGAAAATTTAAAAAGTCTTCACCCTCCGGCAGAACAATAGAGGGAAACAGATGAGTCTCCCTGAGAAGGGAGATGCCACAGCAGGTTTGCAGGTATGCCTGGAATAGTGTGAGTTGCAAATGTGTTAGAAGAGCTAACTGGCATCCACCCTGAGGCATCTCAGGATGAAAGGCCATTTCCAAGTAGTTGATTTGAGTGGCTGTGAGAAGTTGAGGAAAAGGTCTCTTTCATGTTGAACATCATCAACCAAGATCTGCTGTGTGAGTGATGTGGGGACAGGGAGATGAGGCTTAACAGGCTAGGAGAAATGAAGTTAACCATAATGGTATAGAGTGGGTTTGCCCAAAACACTGGTAGCCATGGTAGGCTGATAGTTAGCAGTAACCCATACTAAACATTGGGACAGTGTTATGTTGGCATATATTAGCTATTACTAAACCATTTTCTTTGAACTCATGGCATCGGTCCCTCTGGCTTAGCATTAACCTTGCTGTTAAGATGTCCTTCATGCAGGTCCTGAATTCAGCAGGAGCTCACAGGAGCATAGCTCCTGAACCTTTCTCAGGGTTCCCCCTCCTCCTCCTCGTCACCTATCTCCCTTGTCCATTGAATACGGGGTGCAGCTGCATAACAATCCCTGGATGAGCTCCACCACCTATTTTTCTACAAAATGACCCCTGCCTACATGAGATCCTTGAGATGCCCCAGGAAGTAGGCATGTCTTCTCCACTGCTGAGCCATGCCATGTTCTATGTCCCTGCACAGTCCGCCCTCCCCATTTCTCTTTACACCTGCTCAAGGACCAGACCAACCTCAGATCTTCCATATATCTACATAGATTGCCCCAACAGCCTTGCCTGGCCAGCACACACATCCATCTACTGAGTCACCACAATTTTCCTACTTGTATCAGCACAATAGCTCCATTTCTTGTCCTTATCATAGCTCCCTGTTGTGGCACACCAGAACTTTCCGATCTGTATATCTTCATTGGTGCACGAGTAGAATGTCCGACTCTTATAAGCAAAAGGGAAGGTGCAGGCCTGTCCAGCTGTATTACCTCCGTACTCTAAAGAAAGACAGATTTAGAGATTATGTGTACAGAGACATACCAGATCCACTGGAGGGATGAGGTTATGTTTCAAGCATGTTCAAAGCAGACCTATGCATTACAAGACAATCTGTGCCTTATGATGCCATGTGAGGGTAGAGAGGATATATGGGAGGAATCAGCAGGAAGAAAGGGAGGCTCTTAAACCTCCATCCTGCCAAATAGGAGTAATCCTAAGGACATGTAGCAGGCAACAGGTCTCATTGTACATCAAAATAAACCTGCACAGGACTGAACTATTTACCATTCTATCCTTAGTCAAGGAGAGGCCACTTTGGATGAGCTTCTGCATTCTCCTCTCCCCCCCCCCCCCACAAAAAAAGGGTCTTCCACAGATTTATACATCCAGCAGCAGGGATCTGTTTGTTTCCAGAAAGCTGTCACTCATCTTTAGCTCATGTGACATAGTACACCAGTAATTTACACACATGAAACTCACCAGTAAGGGTGCAATACTTCCATTGGTGATTTGTGTCATAGTTCCCAGTTGTGGCACACCACAGCTTCTTGTTCCCACTTCCGTCACCAGTGCAAGAGGAATAGGACTTGCGGTTGTAAATAAATGGGAAGATGCAGGGAGGGGGGACTGTAATGGCAACAGAAGATAAAGGTTATAAAAACAAGACCCATGTAGCATGATCTGGGAGTTAGAATGTTGGATTGGGATTTGGGACACTAAGGTTCAGATCCACACCCTGCCATGGAAGTTTTCTGGGCGACCTTGAGCTGTGACACACTCTCAGCTTAACCTACATCACAAGGTTGTTACAAGGAAAAAATGAAGGAAAGGAGAATGATGTAAGGTGCTTTGGGAGGCAGGTGGGTTATGAATGAAGCAAATACATAACTATGATTACAGAGTATGAACTCTATTAGCTAGGGTCACTAACCTCCAGGTGAACCTAGGGACGGGAAGCAGTTCAGTTGTGATGTGATGCTATAGAACAGGGGTGGCCAAACTTTAGCTCAGGAGCCACATGTGGCTCTTTCATACATATTATGTGGCTCTCACTACCCATCAGCCGGCTTTGAGAAGGCATTTGTCTCTTTAAATCACTTTTTCAAAACAAGCCAACTGGCAAGTTGGACAATGTGTTTAAAGTTAAAGTGGCTTTCTTTCTACCTCTTCCTCCCCTCTCCCCCCATCTTTTTGCCTTCCTATCTTCCTTGCAGCTCTCAAAGATCTGACATTCATGGCTTGCAGCTCTTAAACATCTGGTGTCTATTCCATGTGGCTCTTTCATTAAGCAAGTTTGACCACCCCTGCTATAGAATCTACTCTCAGCAGATGCCATCTTCTTAATAGAAACTGTCATCTGGAGATTAATTTGAATTAGTTGGATTCCATCTGGAGGCTGGAAACCCAAGTACTTTATGTTTTTATGTGTCTGCATTAAACTATGGCATTATGAAAGGTCATACATATGCTTTCATTCAGTGACTCTCAACTGGTAGACTGCAACTCTGTGTGAGTTCTTGTGAGACCTAGAAGACGACCATAGATTTATACCCCACCTTTCTCTCTGAATCAGAGTCTCAGAGCAGCTTACAGTCTCCTTTATCTTCTTCCCTCACAACAGACCTGTGAGGTAGGTGAGGTTGAGAGAGATCTCATAGAAGCTGCACTTTCAAGGACAACTCTGCAAGAGCAATGGCTGACCCAAGGCCATTCCAGTAGCTGCAAGTGAAGGAGTGGGGAATCAAACCTCGTTCTCCCAGATAAGAGTTTGCACACTTAACCACTACACCAAACTGGCTCTCCCTAGAGATTTATACCTAGAGTTGTCACCCAGGTATAAACGAATGTGGTTTGAGAGATGGACTAGGATGTGGGAGAGCTAAGTTGAAAACTGCACTCTGCCATGGATGCCTGCTGGTCCTGTCACATACTCTCAGCCTCGTCTACCTCACAAAGTTGTTGTGAGGATAACACAGAAGATGGGGAACTGATGACTGCTGCTCAGAAATAGGGCAGGATTTTAAAAAAATACTAAATATATGAATAATAAATGTTTCCTGGAAAGGTCCCCTCTAGCTTTTGCTTCCTATACTTACTTATATATTGACTCCACCAAATCTTAGATATCTGAGTGGGTCTAAATAATGTTCTCTACATGGTATCATCATACTATTGATTGAACACATCTCTATCATATCTTCTTACAACTGTCCATTTGCATTTCCAAAAGAATCACAAATCAAAGCCCATACCAATTACGGTCAACAATTTAGAGAACCAAGGGAAGAAAACAAACCAGAAATAACAGAGAGAACATTTCCTACCTTCATTTGCAGTAAGCAAAGGTAAAAGAAGCAAGCCGTACATGAGGTACCCCATGATGGAGGCCATCTCTGCTCCAGAGGACTCAGGTATGAGGAATACACATTACTGACTGACTTACTGTCTTTATAAGCTTCACAAGGCCACTCCCTCCCCCCTTCCACATTGCCAACTGTCTGGTGTTTTCACCAGAATAAATATTGAGCCTGAATAAATATTGGGTCACTACCTACTTCTTCAAGCCATAACATTATGAACAGAATAACTTGAGCAGAATAACATATAACCCAAACTTCCCTTTTCAAACTTCTCTTTTTCTTTACCAAAAAATAATTACAATTTTTCCTCCTTTTTTCTGTTTGGTGCATCCTTTCTCTTGTCCGTTTATTTCTGTCCCTTTGTATTTCTTTAATTAGGAGCTAGCAGTCATGGTAGATTCTTTGGTCACTTTTATCCTGCTCAGTTTGACCGTGTATACAGACCAAGTGAGCTGCATGCAATCCACCTGATATCTGCAATTACCATCCCCTTTTGAAGCGGATAATGCCCAGATATTCCAGCTTCAGGAAATATGTGCTGGGGCCTGAGACTTATGTACCAAGAGAGATAATCAAGGCTTTGACCCTTTCAGAGGAAATGTCAACTGGAGACCAGTTGTAATTCCAGGAGATCTACAACTACCACCTGTATGTTGAGCAAAACTGAAGGAAACTGTGCTCTAATAAATACAATGAAGACAAGACTTATAACCACCAAAACTTTTCGTAGTGATTATTCTCTAATGTAACATAATCATGCAAAGCATTACTGTGAGCACAATATATCACACCAAGGTATAATAATAAACAACTGATAACAAGCCCATCATTTTGAGATGACACTTTGAGATTGCTGCATGAGACAAGATATTTCTGTATTGCAGCCCTTTTCAAACTTGGCATTTTGGACTCTCAAGATGGATAATGCCCAGATATTCCAGCTTCAGGAAATATGTTCAGGGACTCATGTGCCAAGATAGTTAATCAAGACTTTGACCCTTTCAGAAGAAATGTCAACTGGAGACCAGCTGTAATTCCAGGAGATCTATAGCCACCAACTGTAGGTCGGCAACTCTACATCTGTGAAGTACCTTTTTAGAGACTGGTGATTATAATTTTATAGTTGCTAGCCTCCAGACAGGACAGACAGGAAGTACAACTGATATCCACAGCAGAGAGACTAGTTCCCTGGAGAAAATGGTTGCTTTGAAGGCATTATACTCTGTTGACTATGGCATTATAGTCTGCTGAGATCCTTCCCTCTCAAGACCCCAACCATTCCCAGCCTGCACACCTAAATCTCCAGGAATTTCTCAGCCTAGAGTTGGCAACCCTAACCAAGCTCTACCCTTGGACATCCAGATAGGCATTCACTCTTCAACTCTAGATTATTTTATAGCCTTAATTTGCATCTTTCATGAGTCAACATTTTGTAGCCATTTAATCTTCTGGGAATATCATTACAATGTTTGCCTTGCCTTATGTTTGTCGCTAGCAATTTAGCACACACGCTCATACAGCTTCCCAAGGTTTGTAAATTTACCCAGCACTTTATCTTAGTACAGGAAACACAGTATAGTTATTTAGATAAGATTACAAATCATTGATCTATAAATTAAAAAGAAGAGGGGGCCAGTATACAGCCCTGTCTAACTCCCCACATTATTTTTGTTGAATTTGTGAGATGACCTTGGGAACTAAATTTAACCCATATGGTGTTGTTTTCATGTATAGCTCAAATCAGATATAATGGGTATCTATCAATAGATGTGAGTTTTAATTTCCCCCATAAATTGGGTCTGGAGATTGAGTCAAATACTGATTTTAAATCAATTAAACCTGCATGCTGTGACACTGTGGAGTTGGAGGAATGTTTTGCGACCAAATGGTCTAAGATCACACATTTAAGAACATAAGAGAAGCCATGTTGGATCAGAACAATGGCCCATCCAGTCCAACACTCTGTATCACACAGTGGCCAAAAATTTATTTATATATATATATATATATATATACACACACACACACACACACACACACACACACTGTGGCTAATAGCCACTGATGGACTTCTGCTCCATATTTTTATCTAACCCCCTCTCGAAGCTGGCTATGCTTGTAGCCGCCACCACCTCCTGTGGCAGTGAATTCCACATGTTAATCACCCTTTGGGTGAAGAAGTACCTCCTTTTGTCCATTTTAACCTGTCTGCTCAGCAATTTCATCGAATGCCCACGAGTTCTTGTATTGTGAGAAAAGGAGAAAAGTACTTCCTTCTCTACCTTCTCCATCCCATGCATAATCTTGTAAACCTCTATCATGTCACACTGCAGTCGACGTTTCTCCAAGCTAAAGAGCCCCAAACGTTTTAACCTTTCTTCATAGGGAAAGTGTTCCAAACCTGTAATCATTCTAGTTGACCTTTTCTGCACTTTTTCCAATGCTATAATATCCTTTTTGAGGTGCGGTGACCAGAATTGCACACAGTATTCCAAATGAGACCGCACCATCGATTTATACAAGGGCATTATGATACTGGCTGATTTGTATTCACTTCCCTTCCTAATAATACCCAGCATGGCGTTGGCCTTTTTTATTGCAATCGCACACTGTCTTGACATTTTCAGTGAGTTATCTACCACGACCCCAAGATCTCTCTCTTGGTCAGTCTCTGCCAGTTCACACACCATCAACTTGTATTTGCAGCTGGGATTCTTGGCCCCTATGTGCATTACTTTGCACTTGGCCACATTGAACCTCATCTGCCATGTTGACGCCCACTCACCCAGCCTCAACAGATCCCTTTGGAGTTTCTCACAATCCTCTCTGGTTCTTACCACCCTGAACAATTTAGTGTCATCTGCAAACTTGGCCACTTCACTGCTTACTCTCAACTCCAAATCATTTATGAACAAGTTAAAGAGCATGGGACCCAGTACTGAGCCCTGCGGCACTCCACTGCTTACTGTCCTCCACTGCAAAGACTGCCCATTTATACTCACTCTCTGCTTCCTATTAATTAGCCAGTTTTTGATCCACAAGAGGACCTGTCCTTTTACTCCATGACTCTCGAGCTTACTAAGGAGCCTTTGATGAGGAACTTTATCAAAAGCTTTCTGGAAGTCAAGGTAAACAATATCTATCGGGTCTCCTTTGTCCACATGTTTGTTCACCCCCTCAAAGAAATGTAACAGGTTAGTGAGGCAAGATCTTCCCTTACAGAACCCATGCTGAGTCTTTCTCAATAACTCGTGTTCATCAATGTGCCTACTCATTCTGTCCTTGATAATGGTTTCTACCAACTTTCCCGGTATTAACGTCAGACTGACTGGCCTGTAGTTACCCGGATCTCCTCTGGAACCCTTTTTAAAGATGGGGGTGACATTTACTACCTTCCAGTCCTCAGGAACGGAGGCAGATTTCAATGAAAGATTTCATATTTTTGTCAGAAGATCCACAAGTTCAACTTTGAGTTCTTTCAGCACTCTTGGATGTATGCCATCCGGACCTGGTGACTTATTAGTTTTTAATTCGTCCATCAGTTGTAGGACCTCCTCTCTTGTCACCTCAATCTGGCTCAGGTCTTTCAACACCCCTTCCAATAGAAGTGGTTCCAGAGCAGGCAAACACTTCTCATCTTCCACAGTGAAGACGGAGGCAAAAAATTCATTTAGCTTCTCAGCCATTTCCCTATCCTCCTTCAGTAATCCTTTGACCCCTTGGTCATCCAAGCGCCCCATTGCCTCCCTGGCTGGTTTCCTGCTTCTAATATATTTGAAGAAATTTTTATTGTTGGTATTTATGTTTTTTGCAATATGCTCCTCATAGTCCCTTTTTGCCTGCCTGATCACAGTCTTACATTTGATTTGCCATTGCCTGTGTTTCCTTTTATTAATTTCACTTGGACTAGCTTTCCACCGCTTAAAAGAGTCCTTCTTACCTTTTAAAGCTTCCATTACTTTGTTTGTTAACCATGCAGGTCTTCTCTTATACCTGTTTGTACCTTTCCTAACTTGCGGTATATATTTTATCTATGCTTCTAGGATTGTAGTTTTAAATAGCCTCCAAGCTTCCCCAAGGGTTTTGACTGTATTTATCTTTCCTTTCAGTTTCCTCTTCACATGCCTCCGCATCTCAGAGAATTTATCCCTTTTAAAGTTAAACGTGGTTGTGCTGGTCTTTTGGGGCAACTCCCTATTTATACAAATAGTGAAATCAATAATGTTATGGTCACTGCTCCCAAGCGGTGCGATCACTTTTACATCTCTCACCAGGTCTTGGGCATTACTTAGGACCAAATCCAGGATCGCCCCACCCCTGGTAGGTTCTGTGAACATCTGCTCCATAGCACAGTCTTTGAGAGCATCTAGAAACTCAATCTCTTTCTCTCGACCAGAACACATATTGACCCAATCAATCTGCAGGTAGTTAAAATCACCTATGACGACACAGTTTTTTCATCTAGCCACCATCTTTAAGCCTTCCATGATATTATAGTCATCCTCTGTCTTTTGATTTGGTGGGCGATAACAAACTCCCATAGTTAAATTGCCTTTTGGGCCCTCTATTTCAACCCAAAGCATTTCCATAAGGGAGTCTAATTCTCTGACCTCAGTCTTACTGGACTGTATGCCCTCTCTGACATACAGAGCCACCCCACCTCCAACCCTTCCCTCCCTATCCTTCCGGTACAACTTATATCCAGGAATCACTGTGTCCCACTGATTCTCCTCATTCCACCAAGTTTCTGAAATTTTCACAATGTCTATTTTTTCTCTCAACACTAAACATTTCAACTCACCAATTTTATCTAAAACGGAATATCTGAAACCAGCCTGTTCATTGGCCAGATGTCTCTCCTGCTTGATCCAAGCCATGAGTCATTTCAGCCCGCACGTTCCAGGAGATGTGCCCTGGAGGGGAAGCTCAGTTACAACCAACCGCATTCATTGTCCGGGACTTTCAGAAGCGAGAAGTTGCAGTCCTGGGAGTGGGTCTGGTCCACATTAGGTACGGAAAGTTCAAGTGCGAGCTCCCCCTCATCGTGGTGGAGGGCAATCTGTGGTCGGTCTCCTAGGGCAATCTGTGGTCGGCAATCTTCTAGGTCGGTCCTGGTTCCAGGCCCTGGGCATCCAAGTGATGGGGATCCATTACACCCCCATCCAAAGAGATTTTCAAAAGTTTTGCGAAGAGTTCCCTGCTGTTTTCAATGGGACACCGGGGGGCCCATAGCATTACAACTGGACTCTGATGTGCAGCCCATATGGCTGAAGGCCAGGTGCATGCCACTAGCCCTTAGGCCCAAGATCGAAGAGGAGCTTGACCGCCTCGTGGCCCAAGGGGTTCTGGAACCAGTCACTAATGCAAAGTGGGAGACTCCCATAGTAACCCCGATCAAACCCAATGGCAGCATACGAATCTGTGCTGACTATAAATGCACGATTAATAAGGCGTTGAAAGGCCATGCATACCCCATCCCGGTGGTGAGCCATGTGTTAACATCCTTAGCGGGAGCAAAAATTTTTGGAAAACTAGATTTGGCACAGGCATACTATAGTGGGTTCTATGCATGGGAGAGTCTCAGAGTAAGTGATAACAAGCTCTTTAATAGGAGTGACATAGTATAAGGTCACATTACAAAACTGGCATTGGGGCCCACGGGCCGAACTTATATATGAGTTCTCGCAAAAGCATGTTATTCGGTCATTCAAACCAGTGGGGGCTTGTGATTGGTCCTGAGCTGCAGGGATTTGAATCCTGCAGCCCTTTGTTCCCAAGTCCCCAAGCGCAGTCCGTATGGCTCCAATGAGCCAGGCGGAAACATCCAAAGTCTTCCCTTGAGTCCACATACATAACAGGCTAATTGATCTGTAATTGATAGGGTCATCTTTCCTGCTCTTTGTGTAAATTGGGATGATAACAGCTGCCTCCCAAGTGTCTTAGATTTCTCCCTGCATCTTCTATTGCTGTAAACTGTGCTGCTAGGACAGGTACTCACCAATCTAAGTTTTGTTTTATTCACTCAGGAAGTATTAGATTGATACCTAGGGCTTTGCCTGGCCTACAGGTTCCTATAAGATGTTTCACCTCTGTGGGATTCACTTAGGACAGCCAAGCTCACACCAGAGATGGGGGATCCCCCAGTCTGGAGGGCCCCAACCCACCATCAGGAAGCAGGCCACTGGGGAATCCCCACCCCCAAAGAGCCCCCTTACCATACGCCATCCCCAGCACAATGATATTACCCAGAAGTGACATTATCGTGCCAGGGATGTCATGCCAGGGATGCTGTAGGACTCATGGTAAACTTGAGTACCATAGAGTTTTATCGCAAATCCTAGAGCATCCCCAACACAACATCCCTGATGTGATGACGTTACTTCCAGGTGATGTCATCATGCTGTGTGTGCAAAGCATATGTGAGAGAACAGTCCCCCGCCATAGCGGCGGAAGGACTTGGCAACTCCAGATTCACTGGCTGCCATTTTGACAGGGTACCAAGATCTTCCATCTGGAAATTATTCACTGCCAAATTTCCATATAGCTCCCTGTAATGGTTTCCGCACATTTCTTGGCCAGGACATTCTCTGTGGCAGCCCCCAAGTGGTGAAACATGCTCTCCGAGATCATCAGAGCCTTGTGGGACCTCTCAGTTCCGCAGGATGTGAAAAAATGAACTTTTTTGACTTGTTTTTAGCAAATAACGGGAGACAGCTGCTACACCACAAAACTGACAGTCTCGGCCAATACCGTATTAACATCATGAGCGCCATAACCATTTCAATATCTTGGATAATTGCTGATTGTTTGCAAAATTGCTAATTATAGTATTATTTCTAAGTTTTATATTTTGATGTTGTTCTTATTGGTTGTGAGCTGACCTGAGCCCATTAAGGGGAAGGTGGGATATAAATGAAATTAAATAATTAAATAAATAATATGATATTATTTGTCAGTTTAGGAGATCTACCTACACAATCTGTAATTAATCTCCAAAATAACAAAGAGTTTTTTATCCTTCATCACCTGTCTGAGTTGATCCCATGAAAGGGTTGTGGTCTCCTTTTTCTTCTTCTTCTTCCAGAGAAGTTGTTTGTGCTGTAATTTTTGGAGGGTTAGATCTTCCAGTGTTACTGACTCTGGTTCAAATCTATATCTAACATAAATAGAGAGTTTTTCACTCTTCTACAATCATCATCTAACCAGGATTTATTGTACCTAGTATTTGTCCTTATATTCCTTGTGTTTGAGCCTTTAAGAACTTTTTGAATTCCCTCAAGTATTAAATCATATTCTCCAAAGCAAATATCTGTGTCATGCATTAAAAAAAATCTCCACAAGCTGTTATTTAGAGCCCCTGAATTTAAAAAATTGGCCATGTTCCTGCCAAGCCCAGTGTTCCATTTGTATCCCAGAAATTTCTCTTCCCAGTCCAATTCACAATAGAAAAATTGTCCCATCCGTGATTTTTGTATTGATAGATCTGATTTCAAATTGAGCGGTAAATGGTCACAATAGGAACTATATTACTTCTATCATGGTAAGGCTTAAACATGTTTACATGAAACATTTTACACTGCCCTCCTTCAGAATTGACATTTTCCTGATAGTTTGCATTTGAAACCTTATTTATAAATCTGAAACGTCCTTCCCAAGCTACTTCCAGCTTGTGCTTTCTCTGAGGACTCAACAAGAGGACTTGATCTCCTGGCCTGAAGACGCTCTCTCTGCCTTTGGGATCATACCAGGACTTCTGTTTTTACTGAGAATGTTGTCTGCTACAGCTGCTCTCAGTTCTGCTTCTGATGTTCTGTCATTTCATCCATGTTTTTTAAAGGATGTCCTTTTGAACAGTGGCTCAAAGGGAGTAAAACTAGAACTTCCTTGTGGCACTTCACGATAACCAGATAACAGATGTAGAAGTCACTGATCCCAGTCATTAGGATGTTTCATAGCATAGGTCTTCACCATGTGGTTCAAATTTCATTGAGCCTTTCATTTTCACAGTATGCATTTCTTTTTCATGCTCTCTATCAGCTTCCCTCTCCTGCTATTCTATTTTAGCTAATTCTTTTTCTCTATCTGTCTCAGTTTTGGCTGTGTTCTTTTTCTGCTTCAGTTCTGGCTTTTTATTTATTTCCTTCTATTTTTGCCTGTTCAGTTTGCATTCTCATAATTTCTACCTCTTGAGTAGAATTCTTCTCAGTGGATGTTTCCTCTCCCTGACTGTCCCTATGAACCTCTTTTACCGCATCTGTTTTCTTTAAGGATGCCCACAGGTCACCAACATTCCTTCTACTAATATTTACAGTGCATTATGGATTCACTGTTAAACTTTTCAGCACAGTCCTAAGCAGGTTTGCCAGTTCTGGTCTGAGAAATACCTGGAGATTTTGGGTGTGGAGCCTTGGGAGGGGAGGGTTTGAGGAGGGGAAGGACTTCAGCAAAATACAGTGCCATAGAGTCCACTCTCCAAAGCAGCCATTATCTCCAGGGGAATTGATCTCTGTAGCCTGGAGATCAGTTGTAATTCTGGGAGATCTCCAGATCCCACCTGGAGGTTGGCAAGCCTAGTGCGGAGAACTAGAATCATGTTAGCTTCTGGAAGAAAATATAGGCAAGACTCTCAAGAGACTTATCACTAAGTCAAATGAAAAACATTGTCAACAATGGCATCCTGTGTGTCTTAGAAGGGTGTAACTCTGCTTAAGGTGACATATCAGGTGATCTTTGCTTATATGATTTAAACTGTGAGTGAAAACAAAGCACGGGAGGTTCACAAAATGTTCATCTCTATGTAAGGAGAATGGACTGAGTGCCTGTAGCTTGGTCTCCTGGTTTGACAGTCTATCATTTTCAGGTTTTTTAATCCCCTCATATTTTTTAAAAAGCTTTGACCATTTTTCTGCAACTGGGCAAGATTGAGCAAAACAAGCTAGAGAGAAAGCACAAAGATGGAAACACTAGAGGAATCTAACCCTTGTTTGGGAAATCCATTCATCTTTGCTGGACCTTCAGGACTTGTGTTGTGCCAACAGCAAAAAAAGTAGGACAATATAGCAGGTGGCGTTAACCATTTTTGGTGGTGTGTACTGTTAAATACTATGACCAGGGCTTTTTTTTTTTTTAGCAGAAACTCCTTAGGCCACACACCCCTGATGTAGCCAATCCTTCAAGAGCTTACAGTAGGCCCTGTAATAAGAGCTCTGTAAGCTCTTAGAGGATTGGCTACATCATGGGGGTGTTGCCTAATATTCAAAGGAGTTCCTGATACAAAAAATGCCCTATGACAGGAACCTGTATTTTTGCACATGCAGGGCTAACAACTGCATCAAAGGAGCATTAAACCACAACTGAAAACTGGAAGTTGAGTTTTATGGATTTATAAGCCTTATTAAATCCTCCTTTGGAAGACTCAGTAAACAACTAGGCTGAAGCAATACATGACCTGTAGATCACTACTTGGCCATCCCTAATAGATAACACATGAATAAAAAAAGAGAGAGGGAAGAGTCTTTGATAGAGCAATTTTACTCTACACGTACACCTTAGGGGCTGGATGTTCAATATTGGTAGAGAATAGACCACCACTTTAAGTAATTTTAAAGCTTCTTTCTCATTTTCTTCTATTCTGAGTAAGGGGTACATCACTTAGTCTTTTGTTAACATTTTTTTTTCTATTTCCATCAACATAAGCCAATGACTCATATAAGTATGCTGTTTAGCTTAGTCTGGAATGAATCCCTTGCTATCCCTTGTCTGACCTCTAGGCACTTCCTGCCAATATAGCAGCCCCAATTATTGCACTTGTAGCATTGCAGTAGCTCCACTTCTTATCCTTATCATGGTTCCCTGTGGTGACACAACAGTCTCCCAGTGCCTTCTCTTGTCTGGAAATAATGGAGGATGGGGGCACCTTATTTGGGGCTCATAGAATTGGACCCCGCCTTCCTATCTGTTTGAAACTGGGGTGGGTGGGGGGAGGAGAGGCATCAGCAGCTATATTGAAAATCTGGTGTATCTGCCTCAAAAAACAACCCTCACAGAGCCCCAAATACCCACAGATCAATTCTCCATTATACCCTATGGGGATCAGTGTCCATAGAGTATAATGGAGCACCCACTGGCCATTCCCCCCACCCCCATTTTCTGATAGCCCTGAAGCAGTGGGAGAAGGCTTGCCAGCCCCAGGTCCCAGTGGGGAATCCCCCAGTTTTGCAGGCTCCTTCCTGGTGCCAGCCAGCTGTTCGGCGAGAGGAAGCCCCACCCCAACAGCCACTCTGTGCCTTTAAATCTGTGCAGGCTTAAAAGAAGCTTGCAAACTGCTTGTGTTTTGGACTGTGTGTGTACCTTTAAATCTCAGCAAAATGAAAGCTGGATGGGTGGGGTGATTAGGCAGACATATGTAGGTCTTCCTGATGTCTGTGAAGCATGAGAGAAAGGAAATGAAGTGAGCATGAGCCCTCTGTTTGTTTGGAGGAAAACTCCACCCCCTTAAGCTGCTCTTCTTCATTTTCCTGTTAGTCTGAAGAAGTTGGTTGAAATACAACAGATGGTTATATTCAGCAACTCCTGTGAGTAAATTGCTTTGATGAGATCACAAAAGTGTGTGCTTGCTGTGTTTATTTTGACTGCTTTGTGAGAGGGACTGCTTTGTGTGTGTGTTCACTCTCATTTAGTGGAAGTGCAGCTGCTGTGGACAAGGAAATGGATGCAGAAGGTTCCAAGCTCAATCCTCAGTAGTTCAAATGGGTAATGTGAAAGACCTCATCCTGAGATCCTGGAGGGCCTCTTACTGAACTTGGTAGGGCAATGGTCTGATTCATTGTAAACCTTCTTCATATATTCATCTGTGTTCAGCTTGCTGCCTCCATGATAGCCAATTAACTTTAAGTGTGACATCTTCTAGATGAGTTTTCTTCATTGCTGTGCAGGCATTCTCCATTAATGGTGAAAGGCACAGTTTATCATTCATGGCCAAATTCATCTGCATAGATAAAGCAATCTGACATACTATTGTAACATAGTTACAAATATAAACATTATCTAACCAAAAGGTATTGATCAAATAAAAACATTACTCTCTTTAGATACAGCTCCAGTGCATATTTTCTTGGCTGCTAAAGCAAAAAGGGAAGCTCTATAAGGGTCAAAAGTTTTAGTAGCATTGCAGAGGTTAGGATTTCATAGAAGCTAGGATTTCTAGAACTGTTAGCTAATGTGTGTGATTGCAAAATCTTTTCTGGTATTCTGTTTGCTAATTTCCTGTGCTATTAGTTTTCTTAATAAGAATTCCACTTAAACCTATGCCTGTTCATTTCCAAGAATCTGCACTTTATATTGAAGTGTTAGACCTAATTTTGAACCCCAGTATACCCCTGGCAGAAGGCCCCAATATTAATTGCACTGGGATCACATGTTTTAGAGCATTTGACATGTTATGTAAAGGTAAAGATAGTCCCCTGTGCAAGCACCAGTTGTTTCCGATTCTGGGGTGACGTTGCTTTCATGGCAGACTTTTTTACGGGGTCAGAGCCGGTCCGTAGGAGTCAGCCAGGTAGGCGGCAGCCTCAGGCACCACCTTGCCTTCAGGTGCCCTCTCCCACTGCTCTGCTGCTCTCAGCTTACGGGGTTACAGACCCCGGAAGCTGAGCGTGGTGGGCCTGCACCCATGTTTGTGCTCTCCTCCAAGCAGCCGGGCTCGGAGGAGGTGCAGCATCACTCTGAAGTTCTCCCCTGCAAAGAGAGACAGCCTCAGAGTGAGGCAAGGCAGTCCTGCTGCCACCCTTTCCCCCACCTGGCAGCAGAAGGAGGAGGCACAGCGTTGGTGTGAAGCCCTCCCCTGCAAGGGGAAATGGCTTCAGAGCGAGGCAGGGAAGTCCTGCGGCCCTTTCCCCCACCTGGCAGCCAGGCAGAGTGTAAGCCAAAATGCCCTCAAAACGAGGTTGGGGAATTGACAGGTGGGCACCTGGCTTAAAAAGAATCTTTGAATCTATGTATACAGGATACATGTTCAGAAATTATTGCTTAAAATTATCAGGGACACTAATTAATTAAAAACGATTAAAATTTATTGTAGAAAAATATAGACACACATACAAGGTAATAACTCATAAAAACATACATACAGTCCTAAGATTCAGAGATAACACAAGGATGGACAAACAGGGTGATAATTACCGATCGTAGTCTTCAAGGAAGGCTCCAATGGCGACGAACGAGGACTAGGGGGAGGGGACTCTCAACTGATCAGGGATGTATCTAGACAGCAGAACTGGGATGCTGCTAGATGCACACCTGTGTGGAGCTGGGTCACAGGTTATAAGAACTACCTTGAGCCCTTAAGGGATGGGAGGTACAGGGGCAGATGGCAGCTGGTACATGACCTCAGAAAAAGGGGAGGCCCTGCAATGACCATAAGGGCTGGACTTATGCAGTGGCCAATAGTAAGTTAATTGGCAGTCCCTGATTGGATGCTCATAGCTAGCCAATGAACATACTTGGCCTTAGTTACCTGATTGGACTTCAAGGTAACAATGGGCCAAGGGGGAGGCTCCAGGATAACCATTAAGGGAAAGAATGGGGAAAATTATTAAGGTGGGGGGTACTTAAGTCTATCAAACTTATCTAAAAAGGTGACAATAGATGGCCAAATTGCTGCCTAGGTAACATCCAGTCTATACAAAGAAACTTGGCTGTGGGTGAAGATGTTCTTCCTCCTCTTCGATCTTCTATTGGCACCAGCCTTTGTCTTGAGTTCTGTTGGACAAAGGCTTAGGCGGTCTGACAGGATCCACGCCTAAGATAAGCTTGATGGCTTTATGCATAGGTGACATCTGTTGAGTACATGAGCCTCCCGCTTTGCTGTTATGAAGTCTGGTTCTGCAGGAAGACAGCTGCTGGTGGTGTTAGCCTCCCAAGATGGATTCTGTGGTTAAGGCTGGAGACTGCTTGCCTGGACAGTTCCTGGCGGCGCACCTTCTTCTGATACAAAGGCCAAGATGGGGATCGCACGGAGCGACTGGAAACCATCTGTTCTCCTGGTTAGCCCTCCTTGAGACACACGGAGAGCTGCTGCAACGTTGTGGCTGTTAACACTCATAAGTCCCTTCCAGTTTGCTACAAAACCCATGTCCTCCTGGCAGATGTGTGTGAGTTGGGTCTCCAGGCACCCTGACAACCAAACGGGTGACTACGATGTTTTTGAAATAGGGGTATTATTCTCACAAGAGGGAGCAGGAGGCGCAGCATTGCTCTGAAACTCTCCCCTGCAAAGGGAGCCTCAAAGTGAGGCTGGGCAGTCCCACAGCCCCTTCCCCCCCCCCCCCCGCAGCCAAGTGGAGGAAGCAGGAGGCACAACATCACTCTGAAGCTCTCCTTGGCAAGGGGAAACAGCCTCAGAGCGAGGCAGAGCAGACCCGGGGCCCTTTCCCCTGCCCAACAGCTGGGCAGATGAAAGGAAACACAGCCTGGGGAGGGGGGCAGCCATGTGGGCAGCCTGGGGTGGCAAAAATCCCAGCACCTCCCCTGTAAGGAATGGTTTGCCATTGCCTTTCCCAGTCACCTACACTTTTCCCCCAGCAAGCTGTATCCTCATTTTACCAATCCCATAAGGATGGAAGGCTGAGTCAACCTGGAGCCGGCTACCTAAACCCAGCTTCCACTGGGATTAAACTCAGGTCGTGAGCAGGGAGCTCAGACTGCAGCTCAGAGAGACACTACTATAGTCACTAGACCCTCACCAGTCTGGCTTCTGCCCAGGTCACGGGACGGAGACAGTGCTGGTCGCCCCGGTGGATAACCTCCAGCAGCATCTGGATCAAGACGGCTCAGCTGTACTGACGTTGTTGGACCTATCGGCAGCGTTCAATACTGTTGACCATTGGTTGCTGACCTGCCGTCTCACTGACGCAGGGATTCAGGGGTTGGCCTTGCAATGGCTTTCCTCCTTCCTTGATGGTCGGGGACAAAGGGTGGTGATTGGGGGTGAACTGTCCCAGAGGCATATGCTTGACTACGGGGTGCCTCAGGGGGCGGTGCTCTCCCCGATGTTGTTCAACATCTACATGTGCCCCCTTGCCCAGATTGCCTGAAGGTATGGGTTGGGTTGTCACCAGTACGCTGATGACACCCAGCTCTATCTATTGATGGACGGACGGCCTGACTGTGTCTCAGAAAATTTGGACCTGGTGCTACAAGCCTTGGCTGGATGGCTTAGGTTGAGTAGATTGAAGCTCAATTCAGCGAAGACAGAGGTCCTTTGCTTGAGTCATGGTGGTCTGGGATGGGAAATTCCCCTACCAGCACTTGACGGTGCACCACTTGCAATGGCGCGCGAGGTCAAGAGCTTGGGGGTGCTACTGGAGCCTGCTTTGACAATGGAGGCCCAGATAGCAGCCACTGCTAAATCCGCATTTTTCCATCTTAGGCAGGCAAGGCAGTTGGTCCCCTTCCTGGAGCATGGCAGCCTGGCAGCAGTGATCCATGCAACGGTCACCTCGAGGCTGGACTACTGTAATGCCCTCTACATGGGGCTGCCCTTGTGCCGAACCCAGAAGTTGCAGCTAGTGCAGAACATGGCTGCCTGGCTGTTATTGAGGCTCCCCAGGAGGGAGCACATTCAGCTGGGACTGCGGGAACTGCACTGGCTGCCAATAGTATACCAGATTCATTACAAGGTGCTGGTTATTACCTCTAAAGCCCTATATGGCCTAGGACCTGCCTACCTTAGGGACTGTCTCTCCCCACATGTTCCCCAGAGAGTACTCAGATTGGGATCACAAAATCTATTATTAATTCCCGGGCCGAAGGAGGCCCGATTGAAATCAACCAGAGACAGGGCCTTCTCAATTGTAGCTCCCTGCTGGTGGAACCAACTGCCATATGAAGTGAGGGCCTCACAGAACCTTGTGCAGTTCCACAGGGCTGCAAGACTGTTCTCTTCCGACTGGCATTCAATTGACTCGGCACTGCTATTTAAGAGAAGTGGAAGAAGGCCGTCACCACCAGAATAGCACCTACTCAATATTCTGTTTTATTCTGTTTTAACTGTTTTAATTATTGTATATTTATTTTATAATTGAATGTGTAATTTTAATATTAATTTAATTGTGGGATTTTTTGTTGTGAGCTGCCCAGAGCCTGCTCTGGTGGGGAGGGTGGGATAAAAATAAAATAAGGAAAATATCTTACATCTAGTTCGGAACCTCCTTGAGCCTGCTGCATCGCAGCGTGGCTAGAGGGGGAATTTTGCCCCCCCTGGAGGTAGAGCGGACTTTTTCGGCGCGCTTTTGAGCGTGTCTCTAGGGGGCGGGGCTTCAGCGCTATTGCTGAAGCCCCATCTGACGCCACGCAGTCCTCTCGGCATTTTCGGAAGGGCTGGGAGCGTGTTTGCACGCTCCTAGTGTTTGAGGGCTGTGTAGGCCGGGAGGCTGGGGATCATCGCGTGGATCGGCGGAGCTGAGCGGAGCGCGTCGCTGGAGCATTGTTCTTTAAAGTTTGACTGTGTGTCCAGGGGGGTTATAGGGTGCCCTTTGGGCTGAGGGAGGCTTCCTTTGCAGGGGCCCTAGTAGCAGCGCCTTCTATAAATAGCAGTCCAGTTTTGGACCCCCTCCCCCTTCATTCTGTCAGGGGATTAGGTGGCCATTTGGCCAAGACAGTGGTGAGCAGCCAGGCTCGGTGGCCGTTTTGAGAGGCGGCTATTGGTCAATGGGTTCGAAGGTGCTTGTAATTGTACTTTACCCTGGGGCTTGGCGGTCATTTTAGCCTTGCTGCTTCTTCCCTGTTCCTGGTGCTTTGGGTGGCCATTGTTGAGTTGCTGTACTTTTCCCTGGTGCTTGGTGGCCATTTTGGCTTTGCTTCTTCTTCCCCATACCCTGTGCTTGGGGCAGCCATTTTTTGAGTGCTGTACTTTTCCCTGGTGTTTGGTGGCCATTTTGGCCTTGCTTCTTCCCCACACCCTTGCTCTTGGGTAGGCTTCCCAACCCTCCTGCCCTGGCGGGGGACCCCCAGGTTGGCAGCCTCCTCCCCCGCTCTCCAAAAAACTGGAAGTGGGGGAGGGACGGTGCTTCCCCCTCACTGTGCCCGCCGCTACAGGATGTCTAAGGAGAGCAGCCGCCGCCACAGGCTGCCTGAGGAGAGCCGCTGCCACCGCCACTACAGGCTGCCTGAGGAGAGCGGCCGCGGCACAGGCACAGGCCGCTGCTGCCACCGCCACCGCTACGGGCTGCCTGAGGAGAGCGGCCGCCGCCGCTGCTACGAGCTGCCTGAGGAGAGCGGCTGTGGCGCAGGCACAGGCCGCCACTGCTGCCGCCGCCGCGGGCTGCCTGGGGAGAGCGGCGGAGGGTCTCCTCTCCCTTGTCCCACCGGGCCCCTGTCACTCTGCAGTTCGGGCGCCAGTGGGGATGACAGACCCCGGCATGCTGCGCGATTTTGGGGCGCGCCGGTCTGTCTTGCGCCGCCAACGGAATTGTGCGGGTTGGGCACCATTGATGTTCTGGCGGAGCCCGGTGTGGTGTGGACTGCTGTGTCCCTCTCTCCCAGGACTGGCAGTTGTTTTTTGCACCCCTTCCTTATTGTGTTTTTAAGCCTTCTGAGGGTTTTGGCTTGGTTTGGATACAAGCCTTTTACAAAATGCAATAATTTTTAAGGGCGAGAGCTTCTCTTCAGAGGGGAAATTGGAATTCATTTGCTGTTAGTTCTGCTGAGTGACTATGCAGATGAATTCACAGGGCCTTGGGAGAATTATCTACAAAATGGTAAGAGAGCTGGCCGGCCACCACGAGAGGGGTGAGAAAGGATCGTGGCTGCAGTTTTACTCCCTGCTCAGTGATTTGCAGCCATGTGTAAAACACTAAAAATAATTGGGTAGTGATTGCCTCTCCATTGCCTTGCTAGCAGAAAGGGCAAAATGTTTGACTCCAGCAAGCCAAGCCCAGAGATAGAGTTGCCCAGTCTGGGTTGGAAAATATAGGGTTGCTAATCCCCAGGTGGGGGCAGGGGTTCCCCCAGTTTGGAGACCCTCCCCGCGCTTCAGGGTCGTCAGAAAGCGGGGGGAGGGGAGGGAAATGTCTAGTGGGAACTCTATTATTCCCTAGGGAGATTTATTCCCATAGAAAATCATGGAGAATTGATCCGTGGGTATCTGGGGTTCTGGGGGGGCTGTTTTTGGGGGTAGAGGCACCAAATTTTCAGTATAGCATCTAGTGCCTCTCCCCAAAATTCCCCCAAGTTTCAAAAAGATTGGGCCAGCGGGTCCAATTCTATGAGCCCCCAAAAGGTGCCCCTATCCTTCATTATTTCATATGGAAGGAAGGCATTCAAAAGGGGTGCCGTCCCTTTAAATGTGATGGCCAGAACTCCGTTTGGAGTTCAATTATGCTTGTCACAGCCATGATCTTGGCTCCACCCCAATGTCTCCTGGCTCCACCCCCAAAGTACCCAGATATTTCTTAAATTGGACTTGGCAACCCTACTCTTGGGGCGACCATTTTACGAGGTGTTGAGGCGGTGGCCATTTTAGAGTTCACTGGGGTAGTGGCCATTTTGAAGGCTGTTTTTTCCCACCTTTATAACTTTGTTTGCCTCAGGCTTGGATAAGCTAATTAAAGAAATTCTGCTTTGTGCTGTGCTCTTCAGTGAGCATGTCGGGTCGTAAAGGCGGTGGAAAGTCAAAAGGGAAACAGCCTGCCCCTAAGGCTCCTAAGCCTCCATCTAAGCCTCCGCCCCCCCTTCATCGAACGAGGAAGGGGACAAAGTTAATGCAGCCATTTTTCAGAGGCTGCGGGCACTTGAGCAGGCATTGGGGTTTCCACCTTCTCAGTTGCCCAAGAAGGGGCGGTTGTCTAAGCGTGCTTTGCAGGCAGATATATTGACCCGCTTATTGCTTTTGGAGGGCAGATCTGCTGCGGTTGCTGCTGGAGGAGCTGTGGGGCCCGCTGGCTCTGATGTTGGAGCGGGCCTGTTGTCCGGTGCGGGCGGTACCAGATCAGCTTTGGTGCCTGCTTTACCTTCTGGTAAGTCGGGGGATGGCTCTTTGCCTCATTCTGAGCCTGTATGGCCTTGGGGGGCTTGGGGGTCTGCTGGTCCTAGTGGGGCAGGTGCTCCGTTAGGCGGTGCTGGGGCTCCTTCTGCTCTAGGTTTAGAGCAGCTGAGCAACTGGACGTGGCCACAGGGTCAGTTCGGTCCGTTTGGTAATTGGCCCGGGGTGGGGCAGCAGGGGGCAGCAGCAGCTTGGCCTGGAGGCTGGGGTTGCCCATCTCCGTACAGGGTGGTCCCCTTTAGTGCTATGGCTTTTGGGGAAGTGGCTTTGCCACTGGGTGATCACCTGCTGCCTGCCACGAGGGAGAAAATCTTAAAAGGGGAATACGTGGACGTATTCCCCCTTTTATTTAGGGAAATGGAGAAAAAGGACAAGGAGGAGCTGGACCTCTTGATGGCATTTGGGTGTTTTGGCCACTGTGTGACACAGAGTTGATTCAGTATATGGACATCATATACAAGGGGTATACGATGTTCAGCGGCCCGGCCTGGATCCAATATGACCAGGAGTTCAGGATGAGGGCCGCTTTGTACCCTTCACTCCCTTGGGATTGGATTCACCAGCAGTTGTGGCTGCAGGTGATGTCACCTGCTCGGCCCAATTTGGGGGATTGATCCGACAGTGGTCACCTTGTAACCAAGGATTCCTCTTCTCCTTCCAGTGCTTCAGTATCCTCCCGCAGCGCTGCGGGGCAGGCAGTTCAGCACCGCTTGCTCTGCTGGGAGTTTGGGGCCCAGGGGGCGTGCAGTCGTAAAGCTTGCCAGTTCAAGCACGAATGCCCCCTGTGCGCCGGCCCACACTCTTTCAACAACTGCCCGAGAGTCCGGCCGCGCAAGGGTCAGAAAGGATCGGGGGGGGCCTTCTCAATCTGGAGAAAGGCCTCAGCTCAATGAAGGTGGGTCCTCTTGAGGAATGGCTTCGCAGGTACCCACATAAGGGGGACAGTTTATATTTGTTAAAAGTTTTAGTTTCAGGTAGAGATGTTAAGTTATCAGGGGGTAAGGTAGCTCTGAGGTTGCGAAAGGTTGTTGTTCTGCCATTTTGAGGGTAGCCCTCTGGCAAGACATCAATTTCGGGGTTATTTGGAGAGAGGTTTTGTATCCATTTCTTAGAATCGGCGCGGCCTCTACGGCTGCTGCCCTGGGTTATCCTACTTCGTCCATTCAGCCTTGGCCGTTGGCGATCTCAGGCTTACAAAAGTGCTATTCGCCCCTTTGCTCCGCTGGTAGTTGTTATTAGGAGCGGGGGGGGGGGGGTAGTTTAAGTTTGGGTTTTTTAACTTGTATGTTTTTCCTTTTAGATGCTGTTGTTCCTGGCCGGAGGAGCAGAGTTCTCATCTGCGGGCACAGTCAAGCTCGGAGAACTGCTGTTGGCTCTCAGCTGGGGCTCAGCAAATATGTTACGGTTGAATGGCGGGGGAGCAGGGGTCTTCAGCGGCCTGGCTTGCTCCCCCCCTCTTTTCTTATTTCATGGGTGTTTGGGCCCTCCTCCGCAGGTATTAATTGTTCACCTGGGAGGGAATGATCTCGGGCTGATTAAAGGCAAGGCTTTGATCTTGCAGGCCTGAGATGATTTCAAGTACATAAGGAACAGATGGCCTGGTACCATTATAGTTTGGTCGGCCATGATTCCGCGCTTGGTGTGGCGCAGTGCTTGGAATCCAGCTGGATTAGAAAGGGCTCGTTATAGAGCGAATAAGGAGATTCGCAAGGTTTCGGAGGGTGGTTTGGGCCACTATTTGCCCCATCCGGATATTTCTAAGGAATGTCCCGACCTCTACAGAGGGGATGGTGTGCATCTCTCGGAAAAGGGTAATATGCTTTTCCTGAGGGATTTACGGCAAGGGCTTGTGTTGGCTTTGGGCCTTTCTGTGGGTGCTAAGCCCTAAGTAGAGACTTGGCCTTAGTTGTGGCAGGTTTTACGGGGTTTATGGCACCATGCGGCCTGGGGAGGACCGGTTAGCCTCCCCCTTTTGGGGAGTTAGGGGTCTGGCAGGATCAACCTTTGGTGTGGCCCGAGGTATGTGAATGCAGACTGTCCTGGAGACTCGATTGGATGGGTGCCTTTTGCTGAGACTCGCGTCTGGTGTTTGGGCCCTCCGGTGCAAGCCTCCCTGCTGGGCCTGCCTAACGGGAGCTGTGGCTCACAGCTCCGGCTGGGGGGCCGGGTCTCTCGCCCGCTGAAAAAGGCAGGGGAGCGGTCTGAGGAGACCCCTGGCCCTGACCTGGCCGCAGTTCGGTTGCCCTTGCCGTTGCTGGTTATTTTAATAAAAGTGGCCCATAGTTTCACCAATCTAATTGTGTCCGTCTCTTTATTCCGACTTGGGGGGCAACAGTTACAGGAAAAAAATCCTAAACTCTATAACATTTACTATAGAATCATAAAGTTGGAAAGTTCCTCCAGGGTCAACCCCCTGCACAATGCAAGAAATTCCCAAACACTTCCCCACACACACCCTTGTGACCCCTGCTCCATGCCCAGAAAGTGGTAAAAAACCTCCAGGCCTGGGGAAAAAAATTGCTGTCTCAGCAGTGAACAGCATTTCCCCAGGGGTGTAAGAAAAGGCCAGAAGAACTAAGCACTGATGCAACCCTTCCTGTCCTCCTTCTCATGATCTGCCTAAATTCATAAAGTCAGCATTGCTGTCATGTGGCCATCTAACTTATAATACACACATAATACACTCATAACTTTACAGCTGCTGCTGTCTGATATAAATAAAACAGACTTTTGTTCAAATATATCTCAAAACATCTTCTATTATCCACTCCCTAGGTCTGTTTCTATTCCAGCAATAAATATCGTGTCTTCATAACGCTTCTCTCATCCTGACACAACATTCAGAAGTCCTGTATTCTCTGCTATCATATTTCAAGACATTCTGGATGGCTACAGCCCACAAGTGGGTATCATGAGACTGCAACCAAAGAATATTACCTTTGGGAAGATTTGATAGGTAGATTTGGGGTGGGCCATCCCCTTTCCTTGTTGCAGTTGATTTCCTTGAATTAACTTCAGCTACTCAGCAGCACTGCAGGGACACTTCTAATTTGAGTTTGTTCTGCTGGCTAAGCCCTCTAGTCTTCAGGGCTTTTTTTTTTAGCAAGAATGCACAGGAATGCAGTTCTGGCTGGCTTGGCATCAGGGGGTGTGGCTTAATATGCAAATGAGTACCTGCTGGGCTTTTTCTACAAAGAAAACCCTGCTAGTCCTTATTATGCAACTAGTCTATAAAAGGCAGTAGGTCTGCTAAACTTGAAGGTAGATTTTCAGCCAATTCAAAGATCACTGACTATTCAAGGCTCTAACTGTCAGCGTAGGGTTCATGGACGCTCCAACAATGGACAGACTCTTTCCGTTTGAGAATAAGTTTCATTTATTGGATACATACATGTTACTGCTACGAGAGTTCTTTGAAAGTGATAAGGTACACACAAACTAGCTGGCCTTTATGGCCCAGGATCAAAGCTAGGGGGGTTTAAATCATTCTCACAATACCTTTGCATTCTACTTCTAAGAGGTGCGAAGTTCCCACACTGATATCTTCTCTCTTCCCCGCAGGCGGCCTCGCAGCGGCTGAGAGCTGGCCACCTAGTCTGCACTTCAAACACCTTCACAGCTCCTGGCGCCAAGCTCCTCTCCCCCCCCCCCCACTCCTCCGGCGCTCACCGCTAAATTATAGTTACAGTTCATGGGGTCAACAAGCAATACAACAGTTTAGGCATTCTGGTTAATATCGATATGAACACAAGCTGACACTAACATCTCTCACCTCCACAACATGCTTCCTTTTTGGCATGATTGCTATCTGCCAATATAACAGGCCCAGTTATTGTACTTTTATCAGCGCAGTAGCTCCACTTATCCATATCATAGTCCCCAGTGGTGGCACATCAGAAACTCCCATACTTAATATCTTCATTGGTGCAGGTGTAGAATGCCAGCTCTTGTAGATGAAGGGGAATACACAGGCTTGGCCATCAGAGTTGGCTTCATACTCTACAGTTAGGGAAACAACCCAAATAAGCAGGGGATGAATTTAGCTGAGATTTGTTAAACAGTAAAAAGAGGATGATAGCATGATATAGTCCAGGGATGGCCAAACTGTGGCTCAGGAGCCACATGCGGCTCTTTTGCATGTATTGTGTGGCTCTTGAAGCCCCCACTACCTTGTTGACCAGCTTGGAGAAGGCATTTGTCTCTTTAAATCTTTTCTCCAAACCATGGCAGCCAGCAGCTTGACAATTCATTTAAGGTTAAAATTGCTTTTTTTCCACCTTGTCCTCCCCCTCCCTCCCTCATCCATTTGCTTGTCTTCCTTCCTTCCTTCCTTCCTTCCTTCCTTCCTTCCTTCCTTCCTTCCTTCCTTCCTTCCTTCCTTCCTTCCTTCCTTCCTTCCTTCCTTCTTTCCTTCCTTCCTTCCTTCCTTCCTTCCTTCCTTCCTTCCTTCCTGCCTGCCTGCCTGCCTGCCTGCTTTCAAACATCTGACATTCATGTCTTACAGCTCTCAGACATTTGACATTTATTCTATGTGGCTCTTACATTAAGCAAATTTGGCCACTCCTGATATAGCCAGTCTCATCAGTGCTAGGATGGGACACCACCAAGGAAGGCTGTGAATCAACAAAGTTTTATTCAGAATGTAAGCTTTCGTATGCATTCATACTTCATCAGACAATGGAATGGGGTACAGTGATCAGATTCCACAGAAACTGTAGTTAACAAATGACAATGAAGTCCAACCTCAGTTTCATTTCCTCTCACAGCTGTCACCCCTGGGAAGTGCATCTGATCCTTGTGCAACTTGGTGAAGAAGCAGCCAGGCCCTAAGACAATTTTGACCACCCCCAGGGCTTTTTTTTGGAGCAGGAATACACAGGAACGCAGTTCCGCCTGGCTTGGTGTCAGGAGGTGTGGCCTAATATGCAAATGAGTCCCTGCTGGGCTTTTTCTACAAAAAAGCCCTGTGTGAAGCAATGGTGATGTTAGGGGGTGTGGCCTAACCTGCCTCCTGGGGATTGATATAAGGATAATAAAGAGGAGTGCAGAATGATGCAAGCTGATTTGGATTCAAATTGGGGAAGAAGGGTGGCTATAAAGGAATTAAATAAATAAATTACATCATATAGGGGGCTCTACTAGCAAGGATTGCTGGCCAACTGGTGGAGCCTGGAGTTTTCCTGGAATTACAATTGACCTCCAGGCTACAGAGATCAGTTCAACTGGCCAAAATATCAACTTTGGAGCACAGACTCCATGATATTGTACCCCTGCTGAGCTTCTTCCCCTCCCAAAATTCCACTCTCCCCAGGCACTACCCCCAAACCTCCAGGAATTTCAAGTTGGCAACCCTGCAATCAATCAGATTACCTCTACACTACATTCTCCTAAGCTACCTTGCTCAACTTTTCTCCTTTTCATTTTATCTTTAAATTCTACTTGTCCTGTTTTTAAAACCCCAATGCCAAGTATCTTTTTGAATCTCAGAAGCAGCATATCCTTACTGAGCTATCTTTCCATTATTTGTCTGCATTAACCTAGGGCATTATAAAAAGTAATGCATATGCTTTCACCCAGTAACTCCTGATTGGTGGATTGCAGCTATGTATTGGTTCTTACGAGACCTTACGAGACCTCAAAATAGTAACCCAGATACAAATGAGCACGGGGTAGTAGGTAGAATTTTGGACTAGGATCTGGGAGAGCCAGGTTCAAAAATTCACTCTGCCATGGAAGTTCTTTGGAGTGATCTTGAACAAGTCTCTCTCTCAGTCTAACCTAGGGTGGCCAGACCGTCCCGGTCTCCCGGGACTTTCACGGTTCTGGCCCCCAATTCACGGCTCCCGGGCTGGGTATACCGGGACCATTAAGAGGTCCCGGTTTAGCCAGCCAGAGAGCCGGGGGCCCCGCGCCCGGGCGGGGAAGGCGGCGAGTGAGGGAGGGAGCGACCCTGCGCCGTGCGCAGATCGCCCTGCGCACGCTGCAGGGACGCTCCCTCCCTCACTCGCCGCCTTCCCCGCCCGCGCACGGGGCCCGGCTGGGTGGCGGCGGAGGCCCGGGAGGGCGTCGGAAAGGCCCGCGGGGGTCGCTGGAGGCCCTCCAGCGACCCCCGCGGCCTTTCCGACGCTTCCCCGGGGCTCTCAACCCCCACCCCCCGTCCTCCTCCCCCGGGAGAGCGTCGGAAAGGCCCGCGGGGGTCGCTGGAGGCCCTCCAGCGACCCCCGCGGGCCGTTCCGACGCTTCCCCGGGCTCTTAACCCCCCACCCCCCGTCCTCCTCCCCGGGAGGGCGTCGGAAGGCCCGCGGGGGTCGTGGAGGCCCTCCAGCGACACCCGCGGCCTTTCCGACGCTTCCCCGGGGCTCTTAACCCCACCCCCCGTCCTCCTCCCCCGGGAGGGCGTCGGAAAGGCCCGAGGGGGTCGCTGGAGGCCCTCCAGCGACCCCCGCGGGCCTTTCCGACGCTTCCCCGGGGCTCTTAACCCCCACCCCCCGTCCTCCTCCGCCCGGGAGGGGCGTCAGAAAGGCCCGCGGGGGTCGCTGGAGGCCCTCCAGCGACCCCCCCGGGCCTTTCGACGCTTTCCCGGGGCTCTTAACCCCCACCCACCGTCCTCCTCCCCCGGGAGGGCGTCGGAAAGGCCCGCGGGGGTCGCTGGAGGCCCTCCAGCGACCCCCCCGGGCCTTCCGACGCTTCCCCGGGGCTCTCAAACCCCCACCCCCGTCCTCCTCCGCCCGGGAGGGCGTCGGAAAGGGCCCGCGGGGGTCGCTGGAGGCCCTCCAGCGACCCCCGCGGGCCTTTCCGACGCTTCCCCGGGGCTCTCAACCCCCACCCCCCGTCCTCCTCCCCGGGAGGGCGTCGGAAAGGCCCGCGGGGGTCGCTGGAGGCCCTCCAGGCGCCCCCGCGGGCCTTTCCGAGGCTTCCCCGGGGCTCTCAACCCCCACCCCCCGTCCTCCTCCCCGGGAGGGCGTCGGAAAGGCCCGCGGGGGTCGCTGGAGGCCCTCCAGCGACCCCCGCGGGCCTTTCCGACGCTTCCCCGGGGCTCTTAACCCCCACCCCCCGTCCTCCTCCCCCGGGAGGGCGTCGGAAAGGCCCGCGGGGGTCGCTGGAGGCCCTCCAGCGACCCCGCGGGCCTTTCCGACGCTTCCCCGGGGCTCTTAACCCCCACCCCCCGTCCTCCTCCGCCCGGGAGGGCGTCGGAAAGGCCCGCGGGGGTCGCTGGAGGCCCTCCAGCGACCCCCGCGGGCCTTTCCGACGCTTCCCCGGGGCTCTCAACCCCCACCCCCCCGTCCTCCTCCCCCGGGAGGGGCGTCGGAAAGGCCCGCGGGGGTCGCTGGAGGCCCTCCAGCGACCCCCGCGGGCCTTTCCGAGGCTTCCCCGGGGCTCTTAACCCCCACCCCCCGTCCTCCTCCCCCGGGAGGGCGTCGGAAAGGCCCGCGGGGGTCGCTGGAGGCCCTCCAGCGACCCCCGCGGGCCTTTCCGAGGCTTCCCCGGGGCTCTTAACCCCCACCCCCCGTCCTCCTCCGCCCGGTGAGGGCGTCGGAAAGGCCCGCGGGGGTCGCTGGAGGCCCTCCAGCGACCCCCGCGGGCCTTTCCGACGCTTCCCGGGGCTCTCAACCCCCACCCCCCGTCCTCCTCCCCCGGGAGGGCGTCGGAAAGGCCCGCGGGGGTCACTGGAGGCCCTCCAGCGACCCCCGCGGGCCTTTCCGAGGCTTCCCCGGGGCTCTTAACCCCCACCCCCCGTCCTCCCTCCCCCAGGGAGGGCGTCGGAAAGGCCCGCGGGGGTCGCTGGAGGCCCTCCAGCGACCCCCGCGGGCCTTTCCGAGGCTTCCCCGGGGCTCTTAACCCCCACCCCCCGTCCTCCTCCCCCGGGAGGGCGTCGGAAAGGCCCGCGGGGGTCGCTGGAGGCCCTCCAGCGACCCCCGCGGGCCTTTCCGAGGCTTCCCCGGGGCTCTCAACCCCCACCCCCCCGTCCTCCTCCGCCCGGGAGGGCATCAGAAAGGCCCGCGGGGGTCGCTGGAGGCCCTCCAGCGACCCCCGCGGGCCTTTCCGACGCTTCCCCGGGGCTCTCAACCCCCACCCCCCGTCCTCCTCCCCCGGGGAGGGCGTCGGAAAGGCCCGCGGGGGTCGCTGGAGGCCCTCCAGCGACCCCCGCGGGCCTTTCCGACGCTTCCCCGGGGCTCGAAACCCCCACCCCCCGTCTTCCTCCCCCGGGAGGGCGTCGGAAAGGCCCGCGGGGGTCGCTGGAGGCCCTCCAGCGACCCCCGCGGGCCTTTCCGAGGCTTCCCCGGGGCTCTTAAACCCCCACCCCCCGTCCTCCTCCCCCGGGAGGGCGTCGGAAAGGCCCGCGGGGGTCGCTGGAGGCCCTCCAGCGACCCCCGCGGGCCTTTCCGAGGCTTCCCCGGGGCTCTTAACCCCCACCCCCCGTCCTCCTCCCCCGGGAGGGCGTCGGAAAGGCCCGCGGGGGTCGCTGGAGGCCCTCCAGCGACCCCCGCGGGCCTTTCCGAGGCTTCCCCGGGGCTCTTAACCCCCACCCCCCGTCCTCCTCCGCCCGGGAGGGCATCAGAAAGGCCCGCGGGGGTCGCTGGAGGCCCTCCAGCGACCCCCGCGGGCCTTTCCGACGCTTCCCCGGGGCTCTCAACCCCCACCCCCCCGTCCTCCTCCCCCGGGAGGGCGTCGGAAAGGCCCGCGGGGGTCGCTGGAGGCCCTCCAGCGACCCCCGCGGGCCTTTCCGACGCTTCCCCGGGGCTCTCAACCCCCCACCCCCCGTCCTCCCCCCCGGGGAGGGCGTCGGAAAGGCCCGCGGGGGTCGCTGGAGGCCCTCCAGCGACCCCCGCGGGCCTTTCCGACGCTTCCCCGGGGCTCTCAACCCCCACCCCCCGTCCTCCTCCCCCGGGAGAGCGTCGGAATGGCCCGCGGGGGTCGCTGGAGGCCCTCCAGCGACCCCCGCGGCCTTTCCGACGCTTCCCCGGGGCTCTTAACCCCCACCCCCCATCCTCCTCCCCCGGGAGAGCGTCGGAAAGGCCCGCGGGGGTCGCTGGAGGCCCTCCAGCGACCCCCGCGGGCCTTTCCGACGCTTCCCCGGGGCTCGAAACCCCCACCCCCAGTCCTCCTCCCCCGGGAGGGCGTCGGAAAGGCCCGCGGGGGTCGCTGGAGGCCCTCCAGCGACCCCCGCGGGCCTTTCCGACGCTTCCCCGGGGCTCTCAACCCCCACCCCCCGTCCTCCTCCCCCGGGAGAGCGTCGGAAAGGCCCGCGGGGGTCGCTGGAGGCCCTCCAGCGACCCCCGCGGGCCTTTCCGACGCTTCCCCGGGGCTCGAAACCCCCACCCCCCGTCCTCCTCCCCCGGGAGGGCGTCGGAAAGGCCCGCGGGGGTCGCTGGAGGCCCTCCAGCGACCCCCGCGGGCCTTTCCGAGGCTTCCCCGGGGCTCTCAACCCCCACCCCCCGTCCTCCTCCCCCGGGAGGGCGTCGGAAAGGCCCGCGGGGGTCGCTGGAGGCCCTCCAGCGACCCCCGCGGGCCTTTCCGACGCTTCCCCGGCCTCTACCACCCCCCCCCCCGTGCTGGCGGAGGCCCGGGAGGGCATCGGAAAGGCCTCTCCGCCGCCGCCGCCGGACTCGCCGCCGCTGCCGCCGCCGCTGGACTCGCCGCCGCCGTAGGTAAGGGGGCCGAAAGCGGGGGGGGGGGCTGGCGGTTGGGGGTTTGCCTTCCTTTCTTCCCTCCCTCCTTCCTTCCTTTCTTCCTTCCCTCCTTCCTTCCTTCCTTCCTTCCTTCCTTCCTTCCTTCCTTCCTTCCTTCCTTCCCTCCTTCCTTTCTTTCTTCCCTTCTTCCCTCCCTCCCTTTCTCCCTCCCTCCCTCCCTCCCTCCCTCCCTTCCTTCCTTCCTTCCTTCCTTCCTTCCTTCCTTCCTTCCTTCCTTCCTTCCTTCCTTCCTTCCTTCCTTCCTTCCTTCCTTATGTTCTTATGTGACACAGAGTGTTGGACTGGATGGGCCACTGGCCTGATCCAACAGGGCTTCTCTTATGTTCTTATGTGACGCAGAGTGTTGGACTGGATGGGCCACTGGCCTGATCCAACAGGGCTTCTCTTATGTTCTTAAGTGTGACACAGAGTGTTGGACTGGATGGGCCACTGGCCTGATCCAACAGGGCTTCTCTTATGTTCTTAAGTGTGACACAGAGTGTTGGACTGGATGGGCCACTGGCCTGATCCAACAGGGCTTCTCTTATGTTCTTATGTGACGCAGAGTGTTGGACTGGATGGGCCACTGGCCTCATCCAACAGGGCTTCTCTTATGTTCTTATGTGACACAGAGTGTTGGACTGGATGGGCCACTGGCCTGATCCAACAGGGCTTCTCTTATGTTCTTATGTGACGCAGAGAGTTGGACTGGATGGGCCACTGGCCTGATCCAACAGGGCTTCTCTTATGTTCTTATGTGACGCAGAGTGTTGGACTGGATGGGCCACTGGCCTGATCCAACAGGGCTTCTCTTATGTTCTTATGTGACGCAGAGTGTTGGACTGGATGGGCCACTGGCCTGATCCAACAGGGTTTCTCTTATGTTCTTAAGTGTGACACAGAGTGTTGGACTGGATGGGCCACTGGCCTGATCCAACAGGGCTTCTCTTATGTTCTTATGTGACGCAGAGTGTTGGACTGGATGGGCCACTGGCCTGATCCAACAGGGCTTCTCTTATGTGACAATACTGACTTTGGTGGACCCAAGCACTGATTCAGTGTAAGGGAGCTTTGTGTTTGTGTCTTCTAGTGCAATTTTGTTCTCAGATCCTGTATTTACTTCATCAGTATATGGGATAAGGCACTTTCTCAACTGTGCTGCATAATGCAGCCTATTTATTTTGTCCTGTTGGCTCTGTTGGCTCTATCTGCGCCACCTTCATCACTTTCGGGGTGTGGATCCCCCAGTGGAGTGGTCTCCCGACTCCCTCCGCCGGCTGTTTCTGATAGCCCTGCGCTCCCTCTTTCATTTGATATGTGTCCCGTGCGGGTGCCACCCTCCCGCCGGGAGATGCCGCAAAATGAGCCCCCTTGAGGCTTATGGCGGCAGGGCTCGGGGGAAGCGAGCTAGACTGCTGTTCTTTTGAGGGGTTATAGAGTGTTTCGAGCCCGTCCCTGTGGCATCGGTCCCATCATTGTGGGGCCCAGGGGGCCGGCGCAGCGGCCTGCTGAAGCAGCCTGTCGGTCACTTCCGGGTTCCTGTCCTGCATCTCGACCTGTGTTATTAGTGACAGGCTGCTTCGGCGGGCCGCTGCGCCGGCCCCCTGGGTCCCACAACGATGAGACCGATGCCACAGGGATGGGCTCGAAACACTCTATAACCCCTCAAAAGAACAGCAGTCTAGCTCGCTTCCCCCGAGCCCTGCCGCCATAAGCCTCAAGGGGGCTCATTTTGCGGCATCTCCCGGCGGGAGGGTGGCACCCGCACGGGACACATATCAAATGAAAGAGGGGGCGCAGGGCTATCAGAAACAGCCGGCGGAGGGAGTCGGGAGACCACCCCACTGGGGGATCCACACCCCGAAAGTGATGAAGGTGGCGCAGATAGAGCCAACAGAGCAAACAGGACAAAATAAATAGGCTGCATTATGCAGCACAGTTGAGAAAGTGCCTTATCCCATATACTGATGAAGTATATACAGGATTTGAGAACAAAATTGTTTCCGGCGGTGATATTTGGGGGATTTTTGGGGACGTCACAGGAAGTGCTGTGAAGTCACTTCCTGTTTCCGGCAGTGGCATTTGGGGGAAATGATGTCATTTGGGGGAAGTGATGTCAGAGGAAGTGATGTCACTTCCCGTTTCCGGCAGGTGACGCGGGGGAAATGATGTCACAGGAAGTGGTGTCACTTCCTGCTTCCGGCGGTGGCATGACATCACCGGAAGTGACGTCACCGGAAGTGACGTCACTTCCTGTTTCCGGCGGCGAGTGCGCTTCGCGCGCGCGCACCCCTACCTCCCCCCCCCCCCAGGTGTCCCTGGCTGGCCTTCAGACATTATGGTCACCCTAGTCTAACCTGCCTCACAGGTCTGTTCTGAAGGTAACAGAAACATAAAGCTAGAAGGGCTCTCAAGGGCATTAAGTTCAACTCCCTGAATGATGCAGGAAATTCACAATTTCCTCTCTGTCCCACAGTGAAGCTCCAGGATCCCTGAGGCAATCTGGCTGGAAGTAAAATTATTCCCTGACTCCAAAGCAGTGATAGGCATTACCCTTGGCTAGAGCTACCAAGCTTCTGCCAGGGGCTGGGGATTTCCCCAGTCTGAAGGACTCCAACCTGCCAGGATCCCAGCCCCTAAAAAGCCCTGTCGCCATGGATGTCATGCCAGGGACACTCTAGGAAATGCAGCAAAACTCTATGGTACCATAGAGTTTTATCACAAATTCTAGAGCTTTCCCAGCACAACAGTCTAGGAATCACAGCATGATGATGTCACTTCTGTGCGATGTCATCACGCCCCTGTGTGCTTTGCAAGAGAGAGAGAACAGTCCTCCGCCGCAGCAGCGGAGGAACTTGGCAACTCTACCCTGGGCATATAAGAAAGGGCCACAAGAACTGAACAGTGACTCATCCCTTCCTGACCACCCTCTAATGATTATGTTTGCCAGGTCTGGCTCAGGAAATATCTGGGGACTTTGGGGGTGGAGCCAGGAGATTGTATCATTCTATAAATAAATAAATAGCAGTGTGGTTCCCCTGAATACAGTCTTCATTTCCTCATCCTCTTTTTTTACCTACCCTGGCAGCTGCACTTCCACTAAATGAAAGTAAAATTTCTCATACCCCCACAAGTCCCCTAGTCAGGCTTTGGAAGCATTTCTAAGCAAGGCTTTTTAAAGGGACATGAACACCCACTCACAAAGCAGCCAAAATGTACAGAGTTTGCAAGCCCACACTTTTGTGATCTCACTGGGCAATTTACTCACCATGGGAGTTGCTGAATGTAACAATCTGCTGTATTTCAACCAGCTTCTTCAAACTAACACGGGAATGGAGCTCAGCCTAGGGGGTGGAGTTTTCCTCCATCCCATAATCAGGTTCTAGCTAACTCTTTACTATCCATTTTACTGTAGAAATGACTTCTAAAGTGAATGCAAAACAAACAGAGGGACTGTGCTAGCTTCTCTGTCTTTCTCAAAGGTTTCACACACTCTGTGGCTTTGCTGCCTCATTCCACCCCCATCCAGCTCTCCTGCTGCCAAGATTTAAAGGCACACACGCATTTGGAAACACAAACAGTTGAAGCATCTCCTAACCCTGCAGAGAATTAAAGGCACATGGAAGCTGGGGGCGGGGGCTTTCCCCTACTGACCAGCTGGCTGGTGGTGAGAAGGAGCCTGCAAAACCAGGAGATTCCCCCACTAGGACATGGGGACTGGCAAGTCTACTTATGATCTGCCTAAATTCACAGAATCAGCATTGTTGTCAGATGGCCATTTAGCTTCTGCTTTAAAACGTCCAAAGAAGGAAAGGCCCCCCACCTCCCAAGGAAGCCTGTTCCACTGAAGAACCACTCCAATTCCACCAAATTTCAGTCTGAGAGAGGTCTAATTAATGTTCTTTATAATAAAGTTCTGCACAGTATTAATTTAACACGTCTCTTTATCATGTCCCCTTACAACTGTCCATTGTTCCTAAAAGAATCATAATTAAAGCCAACACCAGTTATGGTCAGCTATAAGAAATCCATGGAAATAAAAGGTAAACAAACCAGAAATAACCCAGAGAACACTTCCAACCTTCATCTGCAATAAGGAAAGGTAAAAGAAGACAGCTGTACATGAAGAACCCCATGATGGAGGCCATCTCTGCTCCAGAGGACTCCAGTGTGAGGTATACACATGTTACTGACTGACTTATTCTCTTTATAAGCTTCCCTTGGCCACTCTTCCCCCCACTTCTGCAATGCCAAACTTCTGATGTTTCACAGTCAACAGAACCTGAATAAATACTGAGCCACCACCAACTTTTTCAGATAGAAGCATTAAGAACAAAATGATCTGAGAATTAAATGTTGTTAGCCGCCCTGAGTCTGCTCGCGGAGAGGGTGGGATAGAAATTTAAGGTAAATAAATAAATAAGAAAGAAAGAAGAATAACATACAACCCAAACTTTCTTTTTCAACTTTTTTCCCTCCTATTTGAACCATCCTTTCTCTTGCCCATTTATTCCTACCCCTTTGCATTTCTTAAATGAGGGACTAACGCTCATGGTAGATTCTTTGACGACTTTTTTTCCTTTTCAGTTCAACCTTGTACACAGAACAGATGACCTATATGTGATCCACCTGATATGTGCAGTTGCCATTTCTTCTGAAAGGGATAATGCCCAGATTTTCTAGCTTCAGGACCCATGTACTAGACAGGCTTTCCCCCCTTCTAGATAGGCTTGCCAGCCTCCAGGTGGTGGCTGGAGATGTCTTGCTTTTACAACTGATCTCCAAATGACAGAGATCAGTTCACCTGGAGAAAATGACCGCTTTGGAAAATGGAATTTATGGCATTATGTTCAGGGCTTTAAAAAAGAAAAAACAGGACCTCACAGGAATGCTTTTGTGGGCATGTACACTGTATCATTTGGATTACACACACACGCACTGAACCCATTTTGTGGGTAGGGCAGGGTATAAGTTGAATAAATGAAATGAAATGAAAGTTTGATTTCTAAGTGAAAACTGAATGATTTAGGTATCAAAAGCTTCCCTGAAATCCTGATAAACTGTAGCATATGCTGAACCCAGCATGTAGTAGCTCAAGTATGCTATTGCCTTCTCATCTCAATTTATACCCCATCCTACCCCCAAAATGGGCTCAGTATGGCTTATATCATTAAACCAACAAGATAAAAGTAAAACAATAAATAGAATCAATGATTAATAGCAAAAAAAAAAAAACCTCCATGCCTCACGTCAGATAAATGTGTGTGTGTGTGTAACCTCAGAAACTCTAGTGTCTGAAAAATATCAAAAGGTAGGAAGGCACTTGGAAAGGGCTATAGACACCACTTTGTTGAGTCCACTTTGTTGGACTCAAATTCAGTTCTCACATCTGTTAACTGCTTTATTATCTGTATATCAATTTACTGTGATTTACACATCTTACCCAATGTGTTATTTCAATCTTAGCTGGATTTATTGCTCAGTTACTTACTCCTCACCTCTTGCCTATATGTAATACTTGAGGAAATCTGTTCCAGTGAATCTTAAGAAGTGGCCATACTAAGCTTCTCAGTTCTCACTTGTACCCATAATGGAACGTTGTTTGACTTGTAGTTGCCACTGAACTCAAACTTCATTCCCATATCTGTTTGTTAGCTCTTGTATTTGCATGGTAATTTTATGCCATTCACAGATCCTATCTCACATCCAGTCTCAGCTATAATCACTCAGTGTTTATTCATCTTGGCTTTCCTGACAACCACTCAAATAGTTCAAGTAGTTATTGATTGGAGAAGAAATTGGGGGGAAGAGTAGCACTGTATTGCTGTGTTGCATACATATGTACCGTTTTCACACACAGCTAACCTCACAGTCACAATTCTGTTCCCTCTGCAGCGTCTAGTCGGATTTCGCACCATCTGCGCTGGAGTTACAGGAAGTGCCGCAGCTTTTGCGTAGCAAACTTAAACCGCTAAAACCCAGTTTATGTTTGCTATGCAAAAGCTGCGGCACTTCCTGTAACTCCAGTGCAGATGGTGCGAAATCCGACTGGACACTGCGGAGGGAACAGGATTGTGACTGCGAGGTTAGCTGTGTGTGAAAACAGTAATTGCTATAGGATTTGGGGGGTTGTTTAGTAGACAGATATTTTGTGCCTTCTTCAAGCAACTATTGGGGTGGGGAGGTGGGATACGGCAGGAGAGGATGCTTGTGGGAGAAGAAGGGGTAACAGGGGATTGGAAGAATATTTGATTGTACTGTAATTTCTAAAGAAACCATTTGCATTGTTAATTAAAAATTAAAGTTGTATTTCAACTTTCTAAAGATCATTTGCTGAAGCCAAATGTGTTTTGCAAGTTGAACCCAAAAAGCAAAAATTTGCCATGCACAGGAATGTAGACATTTCCCATAAACTGATTCCATGTTTTAGGGCGACGAAGATGGAGAGGGGTCTGGAGACCAAGTCCTATGAGGAAAGGTTGAAGGAGCTGGGGATATTTAGCCTGGAGAGGAGGCGGCTGAGAGGTGATATGATCACCATCTTCAAGTACTTGAAGGGCTGTGATATAGAGGATGGTGTGGAATTGTTTTCTGTGGCCCCAGAAGGTAAGACCAGAACCAATGGGTTGAAATTAAATCAAAATAGTTTTCGGCTCAATTTTAGGAAGAACTTCCTGACTGTTAGAGCGATTCTTCAGTGGAACAGGCTTCCTTGGGAGGTGGTGGGCTCTCCTTCCTTGGAGGTTTTTAAACAGAGGCTAGATGGCCATCTGACAGCAATGAAGATCCTGTGAATTTAGGGGGAGGTATTTGTGAGTGTCCTGCATTGTGCAGGGGGTTGGACTAGATGACCCTAGAGGTCCCTTCCAACTCTATGATTCTATGTGATTTTTATTAATGATTTGTTCTGAATGCCTGTGTTTTTAAGTTGGAATTTCAAAGCAATGTTCTAAGAGGACAAGGTATATAAAATCCTAGGTGGTATAAGTGCAAGTTTTCTTTGGGGTCATGACCATGGGCACTGTTCTGAATTGCCTCAAAATGTACTTGTACTCACTTGTAGAATATGAATTTGAAGTGAGAAGAACATTGCAACTATTCTGAATTTTGTACATTGCTCAGAAATTGAGTGCCCAGAAACTGTTTTGCATTCTGCCCTGGGTCAGAGACCCATGAATTTATCAAACAAAGGTATCTGTAATGCCATAGTTTTGTAAATTTCAGTACAATGGTACCCTTATTAATGAGGCAGAAACAAGACACCTGCAAGTGAACATCCAGGGAAACTTATAAAATGTTCCCCTAAAGCTTTTTCTGTATTGCCTTTTACTGTCAAATTTGTGACCATTGGTTTGTCCTATGCACATGATGTGTATATTTGCAGATCTTAAAGTGACTATTCTAAAAGTGAATTTCAAAAATAAGACACAGCAGGAGACCTCTGAGATACCACTATAACCACTGGCCAACTCCTACCTTTTCCTGGGTTTGGTCCTGTCCATGGGCATTGTTGTGGGGGGGGGGGGGTTGCTCCCTAAATTTATGGGGAGGGAGCTTCTCTATAAATCAATAGCTAGTGATAATGGAGGCCCCTCCCTGTGAGGTCACTGGATCCAATGCTTCTGGCTGAGCCTCTGCACCCCCACCCGCAGGAAATTGAAAAGTCTATGCCCTTGTCTCCAACAGTGCAGAGGGGAAACACACAGCTGCAACCATTGTTTTTGTGGGTTTTTAAAAACAAACAGCACCAAATAGTATATTTGCAGAAAGATGCAAGTTGACTTGGGTGCATTAGAGCTCACACCACTTCTAAAGTTTTCACATTAAAGAATCAATCAAGCATGAAGGTGGACATCTGATCTGGTGAAAAGACAAATACCTTTCACTTGTTTACTCAAAGATTATTTTGAAGGGCTTTTTAAAGCAAACAGTGTACAAGATATTTGCAGAAAAATCATTGTTGTCTTGTGCACAAGGCCTTCAAGTTTACTTAAGAAAGGTATTCATTATACATGCCTTGTATGCAAACCAAAGGCCTTCATGCAAATATATTGCACACTGTTTGCTTTAGACAAACTTCCTATTCAATGGATAAACAGTTCAACATAATTAGCTAGGAGTCAGAGAAGAGTTCTTCATAGGCTTGCCAATCCCCAGATCCCAGCAGGGGTTCTTCTGCTTTCCAAGGCTCCTTACTGCCCCCAGTCAGCTGGCCGGTGGGGGGAAGCCCTGCCCCCAAAGCAACCATGTGACTTTCTCCCTCCAGAAGCTCCAGTCTCCGATTGAAAAGGCTTCCTCTTGGGATGGGGTGTCTGTGTTACTTGGAAGAAGTTGGCTGCAACTCGTGAGTAGAGAGGCCAATCCCTCACTTCAGAGTCACCAGAAACGGGGGGGGGGGGGGACGTCTGCTAAGCACGTCATTATTCCCTATGTGGAGATTGATTCTCATAGGGTATAATGGGGAATTGATCTGGAGGTTTCGGGGGCTCTGGGGAAGCTGTTTTCTGAGGCACCAAATTTTCAGTATAGTATCTAGTGCCTCTCCCCAAAGTACCCCCTCAAATTTCAAAACGATTGGACCAGGGGGTCCAATTCTATGAGCCAAGAAAGAAAGAAAGAAAGAAAGAAAGAAAGAAAGAAAGAAAGAAAGAAAGAAAGAAAGAAAGAAAGAAAGAAAGAAAGAAAGAAAGAAAGAAAGAAAGAAAGAAAGAAAGAAAGAAAGAAAGAAAGAAAAGGAACCCATCGCGTCCTTGCTGGCGAGCGGTTTTTACCAGTGTTGGGGGCAACAGGGGTATTTGTGATCTGGTCCTTGTGGGATTCTGGGCCACCTAGCAGCCATTTTTACTTTTTCTTTCGCTGTTGCTGGGGCAAGTTGGCGGCCATTTTAGCTATAGCTTCTTCTTTCCCTGCTTTGTTGATTAGCCATGCCTAAAGGACAGGGCAAATCCAAGGGCAAAGGCCTTGCACCGAGACTGCAGCGGCCTGTTCCTAAGCGCTAAGCATCTTTGCCTTCATCGTCTGACAAGGAGGATGGCTCTTTTGAGCAGTCTGTTTTAAACAGAATAGCCACCTTGGAGGGTTTGTGTAGGAGGCAGACGGTTGTATTGGGTGGTCAGGTTTCTAAGGCAGATAAACGGGCTGCCAAGAAGCACTTCCAGGAAGAAATCCTTAATCGCATGTCTTCCCTTGAAAGCAGGTCTTCCGTGGACAAAAAGGAGGGGGTGTTGCCTCTTCCAGCGGAGGTGCCTGATGCGGATGCCATGCAGAATTGCCAGTTGGGTAGGGGTGAGTTTGCACAACACACTACCACTGCTTGGCCCTGGGGGCCGTGGAGGCAGTCTGCCACCTTCGGGCCGGTTGTTAATAGCCAGCCTGCAGCTTTTAATAATCCCCAGCCTTGGGCTTGGGGTTTTAACCTGGCTAACCCTTGGGGTACTTGGGGAGGCCTGCCCAGCCAGTTTCCAGGAGCGTCCGGGGCACCGTATGGTGGCTGGAGGATTTCTTATCCTTGGGGTCCATCATATTCTGCCATGCTTGCTAAGGCTTTACCTTTTGGTGATCTGGCCTTTCCTCTTGGTGATCACTTGTTGCCGGCTACCAAGGATAAGATATTGAAAGGGGAATTTGTGGACCTATTTTCTCTGCTCTATAGGGAGCTGGAGAAAAAGGACAAAGAGGATTTGGACGCTCGGGAAAAGGAGAAAATCAAGAGGCGTAAAATGGATAGGACGTGGGCAAACTGGGTGCCCGGGTTCATTATTTACGCTGGAATTATTGTCTGGTCACAGCCATGGAGGGCCACTTCCCTTTTTCAGTATTTTGACATCATTTACAATAGCTATACAAGCTTTACCTGCCTGGCCTTGCTTCAATATGATCAGGAGTTCAGAATGAGGGCGGCTTTGAACCCAGCCCTTCCATGGGATCAGATTCAGCTGCAGCTGTGGCTGCAGGTTATGTCTCCAGCACAACCTAACCTGGGTGATAGGTCAGACAGTGGGCATGTTGTGCACTGCACAGCCACTGCTTCTGGCGACCGCAGCAGTGTGGGGCAGGTGGTTCAGCCCCGCCTGCTTTGTTGGGAGTTTGGGTCCCAAGGGGTGTGTGATAAAAAGAACTGCCCTTACAAACATGAGTGCCCTCTTTGCGGGGGGTCTCATTTCTTCACTAATTGTTCCAGGGATAGTTTCAGGTGGGGACAGCACAAGCAGGGCCCAGGCAGCGCAGATAAGCCATTTGGTAAAGGGTCCCAGCCCAATAAGGGCAACAATGCTTGATGCATGGCTCCTTGATTATCCAAAGGATGAAGATCGGCTTTATTTGTTAAATGGTTTTAGGTTTGGGTTTAGAATTCCTTTTCAGGGCCCCAGAAAGTCGTTTATGGCCAATAACTTGAAGTCAACTTATAGAGATGGAGCACATAGTTCAGCAGAAGATTGGGAAGGAATTAGCCGAGGGTAGGGTGATTGGCCCATTTTCCACACCCCCTGAGAGTACTTTGAGGGTTTCCACATTGGGCATTGTGCCTAAGAAAGCCACAGGAGAGTTCAGATTGATTCACCATTTATCTTATCCCCATGGGGAATCAATGCATAATGCCATACCAGAGAATTTGTGTACTCTGCGGTACACATCTTTTGATGCAGGAGGACCCCCCCTCCCCCCCCTCTTGAAAAAACCTACAGCAGACCCGGCCGAATTGGCAAACTACCGACCGGTGTCCAATTTACCATTTTTAGGTAAAATTATCGAGAGGGCAGTGGCGTTACAGCTACAGAGATTTCCAGATGACGCTTCTGTCTTAGACCCGTGCCAGTCTGGCTTCCGACCGGGCCACGGGACGGAGACGGTCCTGGTCGCCTTGGTGGACGACCTCCAGCGGCAACTGGATCGAGGCGGCGCGGCAATACTGATGTTATTAGATCTGTCGGCTGCGTTTGATACAGTTGACCATCGGTTGCTGATCCACCGCCTCGCCGACATAGGGGTTGAGGGGCTAGCCTTACAATGGCTTTCCTCCTTCCTCATGGGTCGGGGACAGAGGGTGGCGATTGGGGGTGAGCGATCCCAGAGGCGCACACTAGACTGTGGGGTGCCCCAGGGAGCAGCTCTCTCCCCGATGTTATTCAACATCTATATGCGCCCCCTCGCCCAGATTGCCCGGAGATTTGGGCTGGGTTGCCATCAATATGCAGATGACACCCAGCTCTATCTACTAATGGACGGCCGGCCCGCCTCCGCCCCGGGGAACCTGGACCGGGCTCTGCGGGCTGTTGCAACGTGGCTTAGACTGAGTGGGCTGAAGTTAAATCCAGCGAAGACAGAGGTTCTCCATGTGGGTCGTGGCACTCTGGGGAAGGAAATATCTCTCCCGGCCTTTGACGAGGCGCTGCTGAAGACGGCGCAGCGGGTAAAGAGCCTGGGCGTCTTACTGGAGCCTTCATTATCAATGGAGGCCCAGATAACAGCCACTGCCAAATCAGCCTTCTTCCACCTGAGGCGGGCGAGGCAGCTGGCCCCTTTCCTAGAGCGTCAGGACCTAGCAATGGTGATCCACGCGACGGTCACCTCAAGACTGGACTACTGTAACGCTCTCTACATGGGGCTGCCTCTGTACCGGACCCGGGAGCTGCAGCTAGTGCAGAACGCGGCGGCCAGGCTGTTACTTGGTCTCCCAAGATGGGAGCATATACGGCCGGGGCTGCGCGGACTGCACTGGCTGCCAATCGTATACCGGATCCAGTACAAAGTGCTGGTCATAACCTTTAAAGCCCTATATGGCCAAGGACCGACCTACCTGAGGGACCGTCTCTCCCCATATGAGCCCCAGAGAGCACTGAGGTCAGTGGGGAAAAGCAGACTGAATATCCCTGGGCCAAAAGAAGTTAAACTTCAAAGCACCCGCACTCGGGCCTTTTCCGTTGCGGCCCCACAACTCTGGAACCAACTCCCAGAGGAGGTGCGGGCCCTGCGGAACTTAGACCAGTTCCGCAGGGCCTGCAAGACCACCCTCTTCAAACAGGCGTTCACCAATAACTGAATTAATGTTTACCACCAGATTAATTAACTATTGATTATTGACTGATTTTAATGTGAATTTTAATGTGAATTCAATGTTTTTATTACTGTATTGTTTACTTGAAGTGTTGTTAGCCGCCCTGAGCCTGCTTCAGCGGGGGAGGACGGGATATAAATAAAATTTTACATTACATTACATTACATTACTATGGAGGGAGTTTTTTAACCTCCTTTAATGGTGTCTCCTTTTGGAGGGCTGAGTTACAGCTGGAGGCTGAGCTGCAAATAGCATCAGACGCAGCTGGGTCCCTTGGGTTTGGCATTTTCTTTAGCGGACACTGGTGCACAGAGGAATGGCCCCAGGAATGGGTAAATGCAGGGTGGTGCATGTTATCAATTCCCTCACTTCCAAATCCCACAAGGTGATGAGACTGGTGCTGGCCTTCACCGTTGCCTGAGGCTTCATATTTTAATTTTTGCCAGGCATGTGCCTGGGGTGGCTAATAGGGTGGCTGACGCTCTCTCTCGCAAACAGATGCAGAGGTTTCACCAGCTGGCCCTAGATGCAGATCTTCTCCTGACAATGATGCTCCCCGCTATATGGATGATTGGCGGGTCGAGATCAGCAGAGCAATAAGTCTCACCATTGCTCCTAGTACCAGAGAATCGTACAACAAAGTTTAGGAGCAAAGTTGGTTACAAAAGGGGTGGCTCCTTCCGGTGGAGCAATTACTCCACTATAGTGTATCTTTAAGGTGCAGGGGATTAGCAGTACGATCTATTGGGGGTCGGCTGTCTGCATTGGCCTTCGCTAGTGTGGCTTTGGGTTTCCAGGAGAATACCAGTGACTTCTGCATTTAGAAAATGTTGGAAGGTTGGTCTAGAGAAGTTGGGCCCTGCCGCAATTCTCGGCAACTGTTTTCCTCCTGCAGTTCTTAGAGGTTTACGATCGGTCTGGGGCCAGGTGTGTGTGTCGGAGTATGAAACGCTGCTCTTTCACGCTGCTTCTCTCATGGCATTTTTCGGGGCTCTTTGGGTGAGTGAGCGGGTGGCTCAGTCCAAAAGGGATATGTCAGGGAGGGCCTTGATGGTCCATGACATTGGTCTGGCTGGTGGATCTGTATATGTTACAGTTCGTCGTTCCAAGACCAATCAGCTGCAACAAGGGGACACTATTAGTTTGGGTTTCTGTTCTGATGTCTAGATCTGTCCTGTAGCGGCTTTAACATGCTACAGTCCCTTGACGAAGCATCAGTTTTGGACTGTGACGTGCAAGGCACCCATTCCTTCTCTATAGGAGCAGCATCTTCTGCGGCTGCCCCAGGGTATTACCCGCCTTCCATTCAGAAGCTGGGTAGGTGGCATTCCTCGGCCTATAAGGGCTATGTTCGCCCTCTTGCACTGCAGTAATTGGCACCATGTTATTAAGTGGCCATGTTATTCATCGTTTCTCTTTTCTCAAGTGATGTGGTCTGTGGACAGAGACGACGCGTCCTCTTATGCGGACACAGCTTCGTGTTTTGGGCTGCCCATCAGGCCAGAAGGACTTTGGCTGGGTCACAGCTGGGGCTCAGCAAGTGGGCTTTTAGTTACTGAGCCAGCTGTCCTGCTCCCTTACTTAGGGTTTGACTTAAAGTGTCTAACAAAGTGCTTTTTTTATGGCTAAAACTATGGGAGTAACCAAACAGCCTCGGGAGTTTGAAGACTCAAATTTACAACCAGCCCCTCTAAGAAAAGCATTTACCCAAGCCCGTTTCCAAACCATGCTATCCTTGTACCTTCAGGTAGATTTCAAACAATACCTATAGACCAGCATCTCTGTTCCTGTGGTACCAATCAGATAGAAGATTTTGCTCATTGTATTCTATCCCGTCCATTCTATGGGCCCATTCAAAATAAATAGCTGAATCAATTTCTCAAAAAGTTTAAATCAGAAGAAGAATGTATTACATTTTTATTAGCTGATGCCATTCCAGATGTTACCCTTAAGGTGGCTACTTTCTTCTTTTTAGCAACAAAAATAAGGAAGAAGATAACCACAACCACAACCACCCATACAAGAATTTTGTCCAAGTCATCTTGTCATCTGCATCCAAGCCTTCTAATAGTGAAACTATATCTCTGGTATCTTGGAATTTAAGGGGATGGCACTGTAGAATGAAGGAACCTAGTGCAATCGATTTTATGTGCAAGTTTGATATAATTCTTGGTCAGGAAACTTGGAATTTAGAGGAGCCAAGCAAGTTAATGTGGCTGCAAAAAAGTCTTCCTCTCAGCTCAGCCCATATGGCTCCTTACCTAGATACAGCTGATTTTGCCACCTGGATCCACACCATGGTGATGTCCAGACTAGACTACTGTAATGCCATGTACATTGGTCTCCCCTCAACATCAAATTAGAAACTCCAAAACTTTTTCTTTTGGAATTGGTGAATAGACCATTTGAAGATTGAACAACCACCTGTTCTGTAGAGAGAAAGATGGCGGTGGCAGCAGCAAGCTGAGCATACCTCTCTGGATATCAGAAGTTTTAATTGGTTCTATGTATTCTTTTTTCCTTCTGGTAATGGGCTTTTAGTTCCTGGGACAGCTGTCCTGCTCCCTTATTTAGTGTTTTGCTCATTGTATTCTATCCTGCCCATTCTATGGGCCCATTCAAAATAAATAGCTGAATCAATTTCTCAAAAAGTTTAAATCAGAGAAAAGTGTATTACATTTTTATTAGCTGATGCCATTCCAGATGTTACCCTTAAGGTGGCTACTTTCATCTTTTTAGCAACAAAAATAAGGAAGAAGATAGCCACAGCCAAAGCGGCCTAGAGTATCATTCCATTTTATTCTCATGACAATTTTGTCCAAGTCATCTTGTCATCCACATCCAAGTCTTCTAACAGTCAAACTTTATCACTGGTATCTTGGAATTTAAGGGAATGGCACTACAGAATGAAGGAATCTAGTGCAATTGATTTTATGTGCAAGTTTAATATAATTATTGGTCAGGAAACTTGGAATTTAGAGGAGCCATCATTGAATGGGAATAGGACTTTTGCTCTACCTGCAGAGGCTGCAGATCATGGCAGAGCCAAAGGAGGGCTCTGCATTTTAATATCCATCTTGCTCCAATTAAAAGTAATAGTACTTCCTCACTATAATCATTTTGACTTAGCCCTTTTGCTTAACTCCTGAGATTTTTATTGCATAATTGTAAATGTGTACTTACCCCCTAATAGGACAAAAGATCTAGCTCAGGCAATTTTTTTAGAGTTGGAATCCTATATTAAAAAGGCAAGCACCAGTCATTTTCGAATCTGGGGTGATGTCGCATCATGACGTTTTCACGGCAGACTTTTTTTTATGGGGCGGTGTACCATTGCCTTCCCCAGTCCATCTACACTTTCCCCCCAGCAAGCTGGGTACTCATTTTACCAACCTCAGAAGGATGGAAGACTGAGTCAACCTGGAGCTGGCTACATGAACCCAGCTTCTGCCGGGAAGAAACTCGGGTCGTGGGCAGAGAGTTCGGACTACAGTACTGCAGTTTTAGCACTCTGCACCACAGGGCTCTTCCTATATATGTCACCTGATTTCCACTTATCCAGCAGCGTATATTATTGTGGGTGGTGATTTTAATGCCCAAATTGGACCCGATGACCTCTGCTCCAATGCTAAGACTAGGCATTACCCATTAAGGGGAAATTGCATTGCTATGCCTTTTAAAAGGTGCTCAAAAGATACTACAACAACAACAACAACAACAACAAATTTTATTTGTATCCCGCCCTCCCCGCCGGAGCAGGCTCAGGGCGGCTAACAACATAGTTCAGGGTTGAATTATACAAATGGATAAAATTACATTAAACATTATAAGCGTTTAATTAAAATCTGGTTAAGTTTTAAAATTAAATTAATTAATTTTTAAAAGTGCTAATGCTAATACTAAGTTTAACTATGCAGGTGTCCTCCTTAACCAGCTAATAAACAGAGTTAACCTCAAAATCTTATATGGGTCTCTGCCTAGCAATCATCCAGCAGAATTCAAATATTGGTCAGGCATTAGAATGAGCGTCATTGATTACATCATGGTATCAGAGGAGGTGGTTCCCCACATAGAGCATTTTGAAGTTGCTCCATATTGTGATAGTGACCATTTGCCTCTAGTCCTAAACATTTATTTACAAGAGCTAGTCATGCATTACGGTAAATCCCATACACTAGGCTAAAACCAACAGATGGCCCTAGCTATAATTGCCCTACATGGACAACCTCATCAAAAAGGAGGATGGGTCTTTTTCAGTCCATAATATCCATAATAGCTTTAAAACATCCATAATAGCTTTAAAACCCCAAAAAGCCCAATATAAGGCCCTCATTATAAGAAAGAAACAGGAAGACATTATGGCTTCTTGGGAGCAACTTTGGAAGGCAGTAAAAGAAAAAAAACCCTCAGTATTAGTCTGGAAACTAGTCTCTGATCTATCACGTAGGTCACCAAATATATTTAATAACCCTATTTTGCCAGATGCCTGGTTACACCATTATAAGATGGTATATGGGGAAACAATTACAAGCCCATTTAATTTTGATATCATTCATAACTTACCAACTTGGCCCCCAGTGGGGTGTACAGCAGCTCACTGATAGTTTGAAGCCAAGGAAAGCCCCAGGCATTGACCTAATTCCACCAGAGCTATTTAAAATGAATGCAGAATTGTGGTCCCCAATTTTAGCAGCTTTTCGATCAGGGAAAATTCCCAAGGACTGGGAGCAGCTGTCATCATCCCCATATATTAAAAAGGTACACCATTTGAAAATAACTATGGAACTTTGTGGGGTTTTTTAATATGATTACTGCAGTGAAGTTGCTTTATGCGCAGAACTAGAAATCTACAAAAATACCCACAGTGGAAGAATGGTTATTAAAGCTGTTTGAATTTGCAGAAATAGCTAAACTTACTTCAGTGGTTAAAGACATTATCGACATTTTAAGTTAACTGGAAAGCCCATATGGACTTTTGTGTGAGTAAAGGAAACAAATAATTTGAGGATTTGCAGATTTGAGGAATAAGGAGGAGTTTAAGCAATAGATAAAAAGGAGACTCGTTGATGCATTTGTTTTGATTTTAAAGTAAGTGGCCTTCTTATTATTTTAGAATTAATATAATTAATGCTGTTTTCCTTTGTTGTGAAGAGAAAATGAGGTTGCATTAATGAACTTTTTCTTTGATCTTTTTCTCATTTATGTATCTGCTTTTCTTCTTTGTCATTTTTTCTTCTTTTCTATTTTTTCTTTCTTTTCTTTTCTTAAGCTTTAAAATTTTAATAAAGATAAAAGAAAGGGGAAATATAAATGAAGTAAATTTAAACAAGCAAGTTGTGCTGTCACATTAACAGGACACATTAACAGAACCAATTGACCCTCCCTCCCATACCCTCACACCTTTTGGATTATGTAGTGCCCACGCCATTAAGGAAGAATACAGATCAGCCGCAACCCAGCTTTGACTGCTGCTGTGGGAAAGTTTGAGCAAACAAGTCTGACTGAAGCAAAAGAGAATAAGCTTAACTGACCCAATAGGAAATCACTTCTCATTAAATGTGCACTGCAACCCCTCCACCGCACCCCTACCAATGTACTTGGCTCTGAAAGGAAGCAATCTTAGGGAGTTTTCTTAGAGTCCCTGCACACTCCCACCAGTCAGGGCTTGCCTGTGTCCAGCCTGGGGGTTTAAATTTTATTTATTTTTTATTTATATATTTATTTTATCAGATTTATATCCTGCCCTCCCCTAACAGGCTCAGGGTGGCTAACAACAAAATGATCACTGCCTCTCAGGCAACTGTTGCATTTACAGTGGGGAGGGGAGCCATTGCCGTGAACAAACACTCCTATAGCTAATGGGTTAATAGGGCTTTCCAATGCCACCTGGTGGTTAGAAATTTAAAAGAACGGAGAGGAACTGCATTTTTTTTAAGTGGAAATGAAAGGCATGCCAGGATCTGCTCAGAGTGATAAGTCACCCTTTGGAAGACTGCCAGCGTCACAGACAGCAGGCTGTGCTTCCTTATTTCCAGGGAAGTGTTATTTCTCTTCCCCCATCTGCTGGGACACAAAGAAAGCACAAGAAACATCCAGAGAACACAAATATTGTGTCTTGTCTAACTAGGACCCATGTGTAAAGCCCCAGTCAGCCACAGAACCTCCTGGGTGACCTTGGGCCGATCACACCATCTCAGCCTAACCTACTTCGCAGGGCTGGTAAGTGACAAGACAATGGAGGACAGGAGAATGATGTGAGGTGCTTGGGGGTCCATCTCAAGGAGGAAGGCAGCACAGATAGGGAGTCTGGAAAAGGAAAGGGAGTATAAGAACCTCCCTGACCTATCAGAGTCTGTGTGGTGCGGTGGTTAGAATGGAGGAGGTAGAAGTGTTCCTTCACTATTCAATCTATTGTTAATTATCATGAGCAAATGAGTGACTTATGAGAGTTAATAATCAGAGCTATGCATTTAGTCTTTTTTTAAAAAAAAAAATACTACTTGGCTTCTTACAAAGAGAGGCAGAATGGTTTAGCCCTGATCTGGCCAGCTCTCAGAAGCTAAGCAGGCTTAGTACTTAGATGAGAGACAGATGGGAGACCAACAAGGAAGGCTCTGCAGAGAAAGGCCATGGCCAACCACCTCTCCTTCTCTCTTACCTCAAAAGCCTCTTGTTGGGGTTTCTATAAATCAGCTGTGACTTGATGGTGCTGCACACACACACATAGACTTTGAAGTAGGCTTGAGTGATAGGGAGCTGCCCATCTAGCCCCCCTGCAGAGTCTTTTTATATTAAATGCATCAATAGCAATCAAAAGGATTCATTTCATTGGTCAGTTAAACAGTGATAGGAGACTGGAGTTCTTCCTTTCTTTCTTCGGATACTTACACTCTACTTTTCTCATTACTAGGATCCCAAAGAAGCTGACAATGTCATTCTCTCCCTTTCCATTTTATCATCACCATAACCCTGTGTGGTAGGTTAGACCAAGGGGGAGTGACCAAGCCAAGGTCACCCAGCAAGATTCCATGCCAGAGTGAGGATTCAAACCTGGGTCTCCAAGCTCCTACTCCAGCATTTTTCAGATTGCCCCCCAAGGACGAAATAACGAGACAGACACCAAGTGTTGGAATAAAATTGGGCCACTTTATTAATTAACTTCATAAACAGCAAGGGTACCCCACCAGAGGCGGCCTGGCCAGGGCTAGGGGTTACCGCGACCGCTCCCCTGCCATATCGGGCGAGAGACCCAGCCCCCCGGCCAGAGCTGAGGGCCTCAGCTCCCTCCGGGCAGGCCCAGCAGGGAGGCCCGCACCAGAGGGCCCAAACCCAGACGCACGTCTCGCCAGAAAGCACCCTCTAGCCAAGTCTCCCGGCAGTCTGCATTCTCCACCCAGGTCTTCAAACCCCAGGGTTGATCATGCCAGACCCCAAAGTCCCCAAAAGGGGGATGCTTCACAGTCCTCCCCAAGCCGCATAGTGCCCTAAACCCCAAAAACCTGCCACTACTAAGGCCAAGTCTCTACTTAGGGCTTAGCACCCACCGGGAGGCCCAAAGCCACCAGCAACCCTTGCTGCCAATCTCTCAGGAAAAGTATATTACCCTTTTCCGAGAGATGGACCCCATCCCCTCTGTAGAGGTCAAGACATCTCACCATAATGTCCGGATGGGCAAATAGTGGCCCAACCCCTTCTCGAGCAACTTTTTAAAGCTCTCTATTAGCCTTGTACCTGGCCCTTTCTACAGCTGCGGGGTCCCAAGCACAACGCCATACCAGGCGGGGCAGCATGGCTGACCACACTATGATGGTCCCCGGCCATAGCTCCCGAATGTGCAAAAAGGCAGCAGGCCCGCCCATTGAAGGCCACGGCACCCATATCACTCAATAACAGTGTGCTGGCTGAATCCCAGCTGAGAGCCCACCGCAGTTCTCTGTGCTTGCAGATCGGCCCAAAACACGTGGCTATGGCCGCAGATGAGAACTCGGCTCCGGCTCTTCTGGCCAGGAACAGCAGCATCTAAAAGGAAAAAACAGTTAAACACCAGCAGAACAAACATTCCCAAAACCCAACTCATACACGTCCTAAGCAAAGGCCGCACATAGGCCTTATATGCCAATGAATGCCCTATAACCTAGCGCCTTGCTGGACCTCTACCCGAAAGCCCTCAAACTGCTGCACAGCCCGTTCATAAGACTTCCGAGTACTAGGCGCAATGGCTAGACCTATCGCTCTGCATGCCTTGGCTCTCCAATCAGCCATAGCTCCTGGGGCATTGCAACCGGCTCTCTGTCAGCCTCCGGGGCCAGCGGATGAAACCTCTCCATCTGTTTATGAGATAGAGCATCAGCCATCCCGTTACTCACACCCGGAACATGCTTGGCTAAAAACAAAATGTTAAGCCGCAAACAGCGCAGAGTGAAGGCCCTCACCAACCGCATAACCCGCCCGGATTTGGATGTAAGGGAATTAATGACGTGGACAACTGCCATATTATCACACCAAAAATGCACTGTGTGATTGGCCATATCCTTCCCCCACAGCCAAACCGCAACTAAAATGGGAAAGAACTCAAGATATGTGAGATCTCGGTTCACACCCATCAGAGCCCAGGATTGAGGCCAACTATCCGCGCACCAATGTCCACGAAAGTAGACCCCAAAACCTAACGATCCCGCAGCATCAGACATGACCTGGAGCTCAGCTTCAAGCCTCAAATCGTCCCTCCAAAAAGAGACTCCACTAAAGGACTCCAAAAATTCCTGCCAAACCTCCAAATCATCCCTCATGCTGCGTGTGACCCTAGTTCTATGCTGAGGCAAGTGTAAGCCTGCCATAGCATCGCACAACCTTCTAAGAAAAGCCCTACCAGGAGCAACCACCTTGCAAGCAAAGTTAAGGTGCCCAACCAGCTGCTGCAGCTCCAACAACGCGACTTTCTTCTTAAGAAGAAAGGCAGAAATCCTAGCCCTTAGCTCCACTATTTTCTGCAGGGGCACCCTCGACAACTGCGCAACAGTGTCGATCTCAATCCCCAAAAAGGTCAACCTCTGGGTTGGTCCCTCAGTCTTCTCAAGTGCCAGCAGAACCCCCAGCTCCTCAACCAGCTCAACAAAGCCATACAGCTGCTGAGCACAATGCCTGATCCTAAAGGACCCACAAAGAGGTAGTCGTCCAGTTAATGAACAACATCCTGCAAACCCACTTTCGCCCGCACAGCCCATTCTACAAATGAGCTGAAACGCTCAAAAGGCGAACATGATACAGAGCAGCCCATTGGCAATGCTCTGTCCATGTAAAATTGCCCTTCAAAACGAAACCCCAAGAGCTCAAAATAAGCAGGGTGAACAGGCAAAAGGTGAAAGGCTGACTTAATGTCGCATTTCACCATTTCTGCCCCAACCCCACAACGCCGCACCATGGCAATGGCCTGTGGTGAATCAAACGAAATTCACCAGGCGTCTTCTTGGGTACCACCCCCAGAGGAGAGATTCTAAGAGTACTCACTGGAGGACATGAAAAGGGACCCAACACCCTGCCTTCACCTAGCTCCTTAGCAATTTTATCCCTAACCACGTGCTGTAAACCCAGCACAGACTTAAGAAAGAAATGGAACTCTAGGCCCATGAAACGGGATCCTAAACCAAACTTAAAACCATCCAACAAATACAAACCATTGGCCCTTCTGGGATACTCTGCCAGCCACCGTTCAAGAGGTCCCACCCTTATCGGGCTGGGGCCCTTTTTTAGCTGGAAAGGCTCCTCCACCTCCCCCTGGCTTTTTTGGATTCTTACGTCCCCTGGCTCTGGGGCAGCTGTCAAAGGAATGCGAGCCCCCGCACAAGGGGCATCCGTGCCTAAACTGGCACGCTTTCCTGTTGCACACCCCGAGGGAACCGAACTCCCAGCAGAGCAAGCGGGGATGAACCGCCTGCCCCGCAGTGCCGCGGGGAGAGCCTGACGAAGCCGACACAGCAGAGGACCTATTTACCAAATGACCGCTGTCAGAGCGGTCACCCAGATTAGGCCTAGCAGGGGACATAACCTGCAGCCAAAGCTGCTGGTGGATCCTGTCCCACAGAAGAGACGGATAAAGGGCAGCCCTCATCCGAAACTCTTCATCATACTGCAGCCACGCCGGGCCACTAAAGGCCGTATAGCCCTTATATATAATATCTAAATACTGAAAAAGGGCTGCAGCCCTCCAAGGCTGGGCCCGGGCAATCACCCCTGCATATATACAGAACCCTGGAAGCCAATTGGCCCAGGTTCTGTCCACCTTACACTTCTTCAATTTTTCCTTCTCTTTTTCGTCTAAATCCTCCTTGTCTTTCTTCTCCAATTCCCTAAAGAGCAAGGAAAATATATCCACATACTCCCCTTTTAATATTTTCTCTCGCGTTGCAGGGAGCAGGTGGTCACCCAATGGTAGAGCAACATCTCCAAAGGGCAAAGAAGCAAAAGGCACCATCCCATAAAGGGAAGGTGCCCCGCTAAAAGGGCTGACCATACCCAGTTGACCAGCACCCGCACAAGCCCCGCAAGGCCCCCCTTTCCCGCTAAACCCAGGCCAGGTAACAGGGAACCCAGAGGCAGAAGGCATGCCTGAACCAGACGAGGGGCACCCTTGTCCAGGCAATAAGGTGGGGCCACAAGGACCCCATGGCCAAGCCTGACCACTACCCACCTGTAAATTTCCGGTCAACTTACCAGCCCATCCAGAAGGAGCAACCGCCGTCCCCAGACCAAACGCTCCAGCAGCTGCTGCTGCATCCGCCCCACTGGACCCAGCATCCATAGATGCACCAGCAGACCTGCCCTCAAGGAGAGAAAGCCTAGTTAAAATATTAGCTTGGCGACCCCTTCTGGATGTCCCAGGACCGTCTAGCCCCCCAGGACAAGGCAGACCTGACGCTTGCTCCAGCACCATCAGTCTGCTCATAATACTGGCCTCCACCACCCCATCACCCTCCTCATCAGACGAAGATGCAGGAGGAGGAGATCTCTTAGGCGGTGCCCTAGGTGCCTTGGGCGCCGGCTTCTTGCCCTTAGACTTCCCAGACCCCTTACCACCAGCCATGATGACAACACAAAGCTCTTAAGAACTTTACACAAACCCTTCTAATGGATGAGCCCCAAAATGGCCGATGCCTTGTTACCAGGCAAATTGGAGCCTAAAATGGCCGACAGCCCTGTTACCGGGCAAAACCGCAATTAAAATGGCCACCGCCACCCCCACTGCTGAATAAGCCCAAGATGGCTGACAGACCTGTTGCTGGGCAAAATGCTGCCTGAAATGGCCGCCGCTGCCCCTTCAATTGAATAGACCCAAGATGGTGGCCCGCCCTGTTACCGGGCATAAAATAAGTGCCCACCTGGAAAGCTCTAAGGGTACCACCAGGCCACACCCTAAAGGAGCTGCCTAAAAGGCCACAAACCAGCCCCCCAGCCAGCCAAAGAATGGAAGGCTGAGTCAACCTTGAGCCGGCTACCTAAAAAACCCAGCTTCTGCCGGGGATCGGGCTCAGGTTGTGAGCAGAAGAATGGAAGGCTGAGTCAACCTCGAGCCGGCTACCTAAAAAACCCAGCTTCCACCGGGGATCAAACTCAGGTTGTGAGCAGAAGAATGGAAGGCTGAGTCAACCTCGAGCCGGCTACCTAAAAAACCCAGCTTCCACCAAGGATCAAACTCAGGTTGTGAGCAGAAGAATGGAAGGCTGAGTCAACCTCGAGCCGGCTACCTAAAAAACCCAGCTTCCACCGGGGATCAAACTCAGGTTGTGAGCAGAAGAATGGAAGGCTGAGTCAACCTCGAGCCGGCTACCTAAAAAAACCCAGCTTCCACCGGGGATCAAACTCAGGTTGTGAGCAGAAGAATGGAAGGCTGAGTCAACCTCGAGCCGGCTACCTAAACAACCCAGCTTCCGCCGGGGATCGGACTCAGGTTGTGAGCAGAGCTAGAACTGCAGTACTGCAGCCTTAACACACTGCACCACGGGGCTATATCACATGGAATGGATGGCACGCTTCAGGCACCCAGGGGAACACCCCCAATGCCCTCCAGCAGATCCCACCCCCGGGATTCCGAAACCACACACAGAAGCAGCCTGCGGTCCAACAGCACAGCCTCTCAACGCTCCATAAGCCCACGCCGGACCACCCCCCTCCAAAAACAAAAAGGACTCAGCCAAGACGCCAGCAGAGCAGATCAGCAATGACGAAATCCTCCCGACGCAAGCAAAAACGTCCTAGCTGACCACGGAGCCTTCAAAACGTCCCCAGCCGACAACGTCCCAGCCGAAGACGCGCCCGACGCAGACTGAGAGGAGCGCAGGTCTGGCTGTCAATCAGCCAGACCTCGCTTCCCAGCCTGCGCGCCAGAACGGGCGCCCTCTGTCTCTCCCCGTCCGGGGAGGCAAACTCGTGCCTTTGCAGCCCAGCCGCTGCGCGGCAGGCTGCAGGCACCCGATAATAATGTTGGAAGTGAGAAGACATAGAAGCATTAGTGATGGCCTACACTGCTCTGTAACAGTTGAGGTTTACCCCTTTATTCCTTTTATACCTTTTATCATTTTGAAGGATTTAAACATTTTAAAAATTTATATATCGGTCTGGGAAGCTCTGAGGACGGCGAAATTAGGCTTGTTGTAAAAAGCAAGCTCTAATCTTTTGAACTTGATAGTCAAATTTGAAATTGGTGAGATCAAAATTTTCGGTGTTTTTAAATGTCAGAACACAAGCAAACCTGTACAAGGGCTACTTCATTGGAGAAAATGCAGGATCAATTAGAGGCAATAGAGGCCAGAATGATGAAAGGCATGGAAGAGATGATAACTGCATCTAAAAAAGAAATTATAGAAGAGATTTAAAAAGATATGGAAGATCTCAGAAATGAGACAAAGGAAACATCTAAGAAAGTGCAGGAGGTAGAAGGGAGAATGAAAGTACATGACCTCACCTTGTTGAAAATACAAGAAAAAGTGACAATCCATGACTGCAAATTGATGGAGACTCAGATACGTCTGAGAGGAGTACCTGAAAAGGAAGATGGCAACTTGAAAGAATATATAATAAAAATAATTGCAGAATTTTTAGAGGAAAATCCTGAAGAGACTAAAAATATGTATGATTATATGTATAAGGCGAACTCACTCTATGCCAAAAAAAATAATTTACCAAGAGATGTTGTTATAAAATACATGACAAAAGAAATGGTGGGAAAGATCATGAACAAAAACTTTGAAAAGACATTGATAGTGGGAAGCAGCAGAGTAAGAATTATGAAGGAGTTGCCAAGGCTGTTGAAGTTTAAATATACGATTAGTTTACTTTACTAATGAGGAAAAGGTTGACTGGGATTACTAGAAAACAAAGAAGGATTCAATATCCTATCTAGCTTCTAGGCTACATCTCAACCTTCTCGAGTCCTAACTTCAACTGCATGGAGATCTAAAGGCTTAACACAAAGGGCAATAAAACTGACCAAATGACCCTTAGACCACCACCCAAATATATGGATTAGCCTATTAGGGCTCTCCCTCAATGGTCACTATGCATATTGACACCTAGCCTTGGCAGGAAGTATGTGCAAACATTCTCATTGGCTCTACCTACTCACTGGTTAAACATCAACATGCATATACAAACACTTAATTAACTCATGACAACAGGGAGTGAAATTGCATCAAAAACCCAACAATCCTCTTCTCAAGTTCACGAACTAAAGTCATGAAGTTTCAGCTTCTCTCTCAGGTGCTCAAACTTCTTTTTGGTGAGCAGCTTGGTCAGGATGTCAGCAATCATTTCTTCTGAAGGACAAAACTTTACTTCAATCATTCCTTTTCACTGCAAAACCCTCATCTTATGGTATCGCACAGAAATGTGCTTGGTCTTGCCTTTGACACTTTCACTCTTGATCAAACAAAGGCAAACAAAGGCAAGTGTTAAATGATAGAACATATAAAAAGCTGACAGAAAAATTACAGGACAATGAAATGAGGTTTAGATGGATAACACCTGAAGGTTTGAGCTTTGAACTTCAGGGAAAAAGAATCACAATTACAAATGCACAGGAACTGCGTAGATTTTATGAAGAACATAAAGAATTTGCACCATGATGGATTACAAATTATTGTCTTGGAATGTTAATGAACTAAATTCACCACAAAAAAGAAGGACAACATTTCATTGGATTAAAAAGCAAAATTGTAATATAGTTTGTTTACAAGAAGTGCATATTAAACAAAAAAATTACATTTTTTAATGGAATAAACAATTGTGACTAGAATTTTATTCATTGGCTGAACAGAAGAAAAGGGGAGTGATTTTTTATATTAAACAAGAATTGGAGCCGAAATTAGTGTTTAAAGATGAAGATGGAAGATTTGTAGCACTAGAAATAATATTAAATGCAAAAAAAAAGTTGTTATTGGGACTGTATGCACCTAATGGTGCAAAGGATGTTTTTTTAAAAGACATTATACAACAATTTGATGAACTGACTAATGACTAAGTTTTGATAGTGGGGGACTTTAATGGAACAATTAAGAACACACTATATAAGTCTGGAGGTAAAAAATAATAATGAAGGAAAATTGCCAAAGCCTTTTTTTGAATTGGTTAAACAAAAAAAATTGGAGGATATATGGAGGAAATTTAATCCTGAAGAGCGGGACTATACCTTTTTTTTAGCAAGAGAAAAAACTTTTTCCAGAATTGACTTGTTGTGGGGCACTAAAGACTTAGGCCTTATAACAAAGAAAATAGAGATTTTACCTAAAATTGGAGCTGACCATAACCCAATAATGTGGATTACAAAATTGCCTAAGAAGTTGAGAAAATGGAGATTGAATGAAGATTTACTACAGAATAAAGAAATAGTGACATCTCTAGAAAATGAAACAAAAGCTTTCTTCCAAATAAACGATAAAGAGGATATAGAATTTCAGATGGTCTGGGATGCTTATAAAGGTTATAAAGCAGTAATGAGAGGAATATTGATTACATTGAATAACAAAGATAAGAGGGCAAAAGAAAAACAGATGTTGGACATTCGAAATGAAATTTAAAAAAAAGAAGGGGAACTGAGAAAAAGGCCAGGGAAAAAGAAAATTATAAGGGAGATTACAATATTACAAACACAAATGAGGGAGCAAACAAACCTGGAAAATATTTGGCTTGGCAACTGAAGAAAAAGAGAGAAAATAAAATTATGAATAAAATTGTGGTATATGGAAAAGAGGTAGTTAGCCAAGAGGGAATAAAAAGAGAATTTTTAAAGTATTATGCCAAGTTCTTTAAAGGTGTTAAAATAAGGAAAGGAAAGATGGATGAGTATTTACAAAAGATAAAAATAAAACCCTTAACAGAAAATATGCGAAAAGTTTTGAATGATCCAACTGAAAAAAATTTAAATTGAAGCAGCAATTAACACAATGAAGAATGGAAAGGCACTTGGGCCAGATGGATATACAGCTAAATATTTCAAAACCTTTAAAGAGAATACCGAAATTGCAGAAGTTTATGAACATGATAAGAATAAAAGGGAAAATACCAAACACATGGAAGGAAGCTGTTATTTCGTTGATTACAAAGGAAGATAGAGATGTCACGAATGTAAAAAATTACAGACCAGTTTCGTTATTAAATAATAACTATAAAATATACACAAGAATCTTCGCAGAACGGCTTAAACAACATTTGATAAATTTTATAAAGGAAGATCAAGCGGGATTTCTTCCCAAAAGGCAAATAAGAGACAATATTAGAACTGTTGTAAATATTGTAGAATATTATGAAAGACATCCAGAAAAAGAAGCAGCATTATTTTTTGCGGATGCAGAGAAAGCATTTGACAATTTAAACTGGGACTTTATGTTTGCAGTAATGGAGAAAATGGAGTTGGGAGAAAGCTTTATAAGAATGACAAAAGCAATATATACTGAACAACGTGCAAGGCTATGTATAAATGCAGATCTTACAGAAGATATGATAATTAGCAAAGGTACAAGACAAGGCTGTCCGCTTTCCCCATTGTTTATAATGACTCTTGAAATATTACTGATGCAGATTCAAGAAGATAAAGAAATAGAAGGATTAAAAATAAAAGGATTTATTTACAAATACAGAGCATTTGCAGATGATATAATGTTTATAAATGAAAATCCCTTACAAGTTACACCTTTGTTGTTAGCCAAAATACAAGAATATGGGGAGTTAGCGGGACTTTGTATTAACAAAGAAAAATCAAAAATTTTATGTAAAAATATGCAAACAAATAAGCAGCAGGCCTTGCAGAGATTGACGGGCTGCGAAGTTACCTCCAAGGTAAAATATTTGGGTGTGGAGATAACAACGAAGAATATTGCTGTTCAAAAATAACTATGAGAAGTTATGGCGTAAAATGGATGAAGATATGTTAAAATGGAATAAACTTAATTTGCCATTGCTGGGTAGAATAACTGCAATTAAAATGAATATTCTACCAAGAATAATGTATCTGTTTCAAACTATTCCTATTGTGAAAGATAGTAAACAATTTGATAAATGGCGAAGAAAAATTTAAGAATTTGTGTGGGCTGGGAAGAAACCAAGGATCAAAATGAAAATGTTGACAGATGCAAAAGAGAGAGGTGGATTTCAATTACCAAATTTAAAATTATATCAAGAAGCAGTTTGTTTAGTGTGGATAAAGGAATGGATAATGCTGTTAAATAAAAAACTCTTAGCGATGAAAGGTCACGGAAATAAATTTGGCTGGCACGCGTATTTGTATTATGGAAAAAAAGATGGATGGTTTTTTCTCTCACCATTATATAAGAAATAATCTGTTAAATACATGGATGAAATATAAGAAATATGGAGATGAGAGAAGACCGTTATGGATAGTGCCAGCTGAAGTAATAAAAATAACGGCTGAGATAGGTGAAGAAAAGTGGTTGTCGTATAATCAATTATTAAAAATACAGAGTGGCAAAATAGAATTGAAAACTGCTGAAGAGCCGAATAATAAATATGATTGGTTTCAAATGCAACAAATAAAGAGTTTGGTGGATAATGATATCAAAACTGAAGGAATAAGAAAAGAACAAACAGAAATGGATAAAGTTCTGCTTGGAGACAATGAAAAATTAATTTCAAAAATATATAAATTACTTTTAAAATGGTCTACGGAGGATGAAATAGTGAAATCTCAAATGATTAAATGGCAATTAATGTAAATAAAGAAATACAGATGGAAACTTGGGAATACTTGTGGAAGAATTCTATGAAGCTTTCGACATGTCATAGTGTTAAAGAGAACTGTTTTAAAATGATGTATAGATGGTATATGACTCCTAAAAAATTGGCGAAGATGAACAACAAGATGCCTGATAGATGTTGGAAATGTAAAAAACATGAAGGTTCTTTCTACCATATGTGGTGGACTTGTGAAAGAGCAAAAAAGTATAGGCAGATGATTCAACAAGAAATTTCTAAGATTTTGGGATATGAATTTAAGAAAGTTGCAGAGACTTTTCTGTTGGGATTACAAATGGGAAAATTTCCAAAAGACGATAGAACTAAAATTTGGTACTTGCTTTCAGCTGTTAGGACATTATATGCACAGTTGTGGAAGCAAGAAAAAATACCAGAGAATTGGGATTGGATTGTAAAAGTTATGACATGGAGTGAAATGGACAAATTAACAAGAATCTTAAGAGACTATGATTTAGAAGTTTTTAAGATGGAGTGGAAAAAGTTCAGAAGATATGTAAAAAAAAGTGTGGAAAATAAAAGGACATTGGACAATATTTGGTAATGATTAAGTTTTAGGAAAAAAGAAGAATATTAATTTTTATTTTTATTAGTTAAGGATACCTTTAAATATTAGTATTTTAAGTAAGTAACACCAGCGGGGGTCAAGTAACGGGGGGAGGGGTGGGTAGAAAGTAATATATGGGATAGATAAAAGAAGTTATTAATGATGCAAGAAATATAATTTGTTACCATATGTTACCAAATAAAATTGTTTAACCAACATGAAGTGATCAGTTATGCTTTTTTCATGCTAATTACCAGGGGTGGAATTCTAGCAGGAGCTCCTTTGCATATTAGGCCACACACCCCTGATGTAGCCAGTCCTCCCAGAGCTTACAAAAAAGAGCCTTATAAGCTCTTGGAGGATTGGCTACATCAGGGGTGTGTGGCCTAATATGCAAAGGAGCTCCTGCTAGAATTCCACCCCTGCTAAATATAGACTTTCCCCTAACATGAAATGTCATACAGATTTCATGGACTATGTATTTTCATTTTTTTTTTGTAGCCCTTTAACCCACCATTCTCATTTTCCCCCTGTGTTTGTGTCTGCACCTGCTGAGAGAAGGTTCCTTTCTTGCATCTGTGTTCACTCTCTTAAAATGCCTCAAGGCTCCTCTCTTATGGTATATACCATCTATCACCACACGAGGGAGCAGATTCATAAGAAACTACCACCTCACAAGATGACCAGGTAAATTAATCTTGCTCTGAATTCAGCTAAATCTGTTGTGAGTTTTCATGTGCCTGTTTATACTGCTATTTAAATGCACAACAGTAGATCACGTTGGAGATTTGTCTGCTCAGCTGGCAACTCCCGGAACAGGTAAAAAATAAAGAGCATGAATCAATCTTGAACCTAGCCTGACAACCAGGGGTTGTTTCATAGGAAAATAGGTAGTGGAGCTCATAAGCATAACTCATTAGCATATGCCGCCACCCCCCACCAAGCAAAAGCAACATGATGCAAGAAAGGAAAGCCCCGGGCGAGTGAGGCCTGCCTGGGCTGGCTAGAGATCCAGCCAGGCCAAGCAGGCCTCTCTCGCCTGGGGCTCTCCTGGGCCACCCCCACCAACCAACAGGCCAGCAAGCCACCTGCCACCCAAAATCACATAAGAATTGGAGAAAGGATGGCACGGGCTTCATGAGGGCTGCTGGGGGCATGGCAAAACCCCTGGTGGTGAAGGGGCAGCCTCTGAATAATTAATGAATACCCCTATAATAATAAATGAAAATATGCTTTTGCCTTCAAAAAGAGATTGTCTGCTGCAATGTGTTAGAAGCAGACAGCCTTCAAGGGTGTGGATTGAAGGTTGTAAAAGTAGATAACAGAGGCCCCTCAGAGAAGCTTCTTGCTAAGCTGATAACACATGAAGACAGGAGGTATGGAAAAATACTAGAAATTACAGGAAGGTGGGGCATATTGAGTAGATAAGGCTAGAGGCTTGCCTGCTTGTTTTGGGTGTGAATAAAAACGGTCTGTATGAAAATAACTTTAACTTAGTCATTTTGGGGGCTTATGCCTGGCTAAGTTCTGCCTTGATATCAAAGTAAAAATTCGTTTCATACCAGCAATGTGTTATTGCTGTTATTTCTCTGCTTCAGTGGCTGACTGGCTGCCCACTCTTCTAATCCAGGAATTGTTATACAGCTGCACCTACTATTCAATGGACAAGGTAGGAGGGGAGGAGGAGGGGGAACCCTCAGAAAGGTTCAGGAGCTGCGCTTCTGTGAGCTCCTGCTAAATCTGAGGCCTGCTGACCACACAATATTGATAGCTGTTCTGCAACGGTGGTGATTCCCACCCACCCCCCCAAACCTTGCTGCCTGTTTGCAGAAAGCTAATTTGGTCCCCTCTGCTTCATTCACTGGCATCTGGGGTTGTCTCTTTTGCAAAACTGGTTTTTGTTTGCTTAGATATCTATACCTTGCTTTTCTATCCAATGAGGAGCCAAAGCGGCCTAGAGTATCATTCTCACAACAACCCTATGAGGTCGGTCAGACAGAGAGAGAGAGGGAACATTTTGACTCAACTTTATCCTTCCTCATAGAATAAATCCATCCACCTTTTGAGTGTTTTTTTATTGTAACTCCTCCAACAATATGATAACCTTTTCAAAATGTAACTGTATATTGCAGACATAATCTAATGGCATCATATGTTTCTATAATATAACATTTTCTATTATTATTTTTTTATTTGGTATGTATGCCCATCTTTTCTCCTCAAAGAGGACCCAGGTGTTCTCCCTGCCCCAGTTTGACCCACACAATAATAATTCTGTGAGGTAATTAGGATGACTGAGAATGTCTGATCACCAGCAAGCTTCCATGGCAGAAGGGAGATTTGAACTTCATTCTCTCAGATCCTAATCTGACTGCTACACCACACTCACCACTTTAATTACAATGGCAAGCCTGCCTTTTTCAGTTACTATAGAACCCTGGGTGAACCTTGCCTTCTTACGTGGTCACAGCCATTTCTGATGCCATGAACTGATGCCTGAAGTTAGAATTTTTCATCTGAAGTATGCATCAATTTTCCGTTATGCTTCATTTCAGAAGTTTACAAGAAACCTTTGACTGTCGATATTACTTTAGACAGGATTCAGGAATTAGGTTTTCATGCAACGTTTGCTTTGGTGAAAAGTCATGTAAAATTAATTGCTTTAGCAAAGCTGTGCTTTTAGAGTGCACCACACTTGTTCATTTCTGGTTTTGGCATTTCTCCTTCGAAAGCTCTTTCCCCTTATACTGATTGACCTCCAAGTCTTTTTGTACTGGCCAGATTAAATGCCCACTCTTTGGTAGTTAAGAGGGGTAAGTTTTTGTGTTCACCTTACTCAGAATGAATTTTGCTCCTGTTCTTCAGGCAAAATTGATACTATTGCACATTTCTCCTGTGGTGTTCATCATATATTAATCTTAGAAGAAACTAGAAACTACATTTCACTATGTCTGCTAGTGTGCTCTGATTCATATCCCTATGAAACAGCTAGATATCTACTTTCTAATAAAGACACCCCCCTCCCCCCCCCCCAAAAAAAACCCCTAGCAGTTGCGAATGTTTTTACTCTTTTTGTCTATTGGGTTATAAAAGGTTTATAATAACTCTTTACTGCTTAAGAAGAAGAAGAAGAAGATATTGGATTTATATCCCGCCCTCCACTCCGAAGAGTCTCAGAGAGGCTCACAATCTCCTTTACCTTCCTCCCCCACAACAGACACCCTGTGAGGTGGGTGGGGCTGGAGAGGGCTCTCACAGCAGCTGCCCTTTCAAGGACAACCTCTGCCAGAGCTACAGCTGACCCAAGGCCATGCTAGCAGGTGCAAGTGGAGGAGTGGGGAATCAAACCTGGTTCTCCCAGATAAGAGTCCGCACACTTAACCACTACACCAAACTGGCTCTTAAGATCTATGCATCACAGAGCTTTTATTGGAGGAAAGAAAAGAAAATTTTCTCAGGAGAATACTAGGTCACAGAGACATGGCAGTTCTAAATTTAACAATAGATTACCTTGATGAATTTATTTTCACTGCCTGTCCTTTACGATAGACTAATGCCTTATTTATCAATGAGCATCTTCATTTGTTTATTGTAAGTGGTTTATTAAGTGTCATGCCTACATAGCAAGAAGGCAAATCTCCATTGTACAATATGTAATTCTAGACATTTTAGTGTACAGGTTGGAGAAATTCCCAGATATCTAAATGGAGCCATTAAAATTGACCTGGATGGTTTCAGATTTATTAAGTTTAACAGCCTATAGGCCATAAATGAATTTTTGGGGGGGGTTTAAGCTAAGAATCGCAATAAAACAGAAATTCACCACGCCAACAATACAATTTTCGTAGAGGCTGCTCAGGAATAATCAAACGCGTTGGGTATCACGAATGGTTAAATATTGTGATGGCCTATAAACTGTTAAACTTAATAAACTTGAAACTTGACCTGAGTGGTGACATCATAAGCTTAATGTAACCAATGGGAATAGCTGCATTGTGTCATGATGTCTCCTCATAGTATAGTACCATGAAAGGGAATCTCTGAGCATGCTGGTTTCATGCATATCTTCTCTACATAAGAATTTTGGATATCTATTTGGATATCTACAGAAGAATTTTGGATACCTCTGAAATCTTTACAGCTCTATCTTTACAGCTCAGATCTCTTCCTCCATATTTGTTGATAAATCATGCATCTATTCCTATAAGTCAGGGTATATTATTCTCAATTACTGAAGCATAAAAAGTGGTGTTTGATCAGCCAAATCAGTACACTGGGAACATATGTTCCAACAAGGACTACAAATTAGGTACTTTGTATAAGAACGGTAGTACGCCATGCCTAATGAAGGACTACTAAGTAAGACTGGAGAGCGCATCATTAGTACAATTCAATAGAATTAATGGAGAGCATATTGTGTTCACCTTACTCAATTCCAACATGATTGGGATTCAAAAGCTGAATTGTTGTTTCTTTAATTGCCGCTAAAGAACCCTAGTCTGCTGAGCCCAGTTTCCCAGAAATATTGTTCTGTCTTGATCATTCGTAAGTGAGTCTGTGGAGTTCAGAAATAGCAGATAGATGAATGAGGATATGAAGGTCTGAACCAGTCTGGTATATCCAGTCAAACAGAGCTCAGATAACGCGTCTGAAAAAAATGGTTGCCTCATACCTTCCAAAGGCAGTACCGGACTTAAGAGGCCAATGCCTCATTCAGTATAAAGCAGATTACCACCCAGAATTTCCTGGATGGGTGTGACGACATGGGTGCAATGTCAGAAGAAAATGTTAATCTGCCACCTTATATTTCCTTATATGACAAGGCATATGTAAAATAGGGTTCCCAGTCTCCCACTAGGGTGGGGGTTCAGTTTTGGGGCCTCCAACCTGTTGAGACAGAGCTGGCTAATGGGGGAATCCTTGCCCCCAAAGAGCTCTGCTGCGCCCAGCATGCCCAGTGCAGGGGGGTGTGTTTTAGCAATTTGGGTAAAAACTCTATTTAGGTAAAGAAGAAAAGAAGGTACATTTATACCCTGCTCTTCTCTCTGAATCAGAGTCTCAGAGCGGCTTACAATCTCCTTTATCTTCTTCCACTACAACAGACAGCCTGTGAGGTAGGTGGGGTTGAGAGAGCTCAAGGACAACTCTACGAGAGCTATGGCTAACCCAAGGCAATTCCAGTAGCTGCAAGTTGAGGAGTAGGGAATCAAACCCAGTTCTCCCAGATAAGAGTCTGCGCACTTAACCACTACACCAAACAGGCTCCCTGCTGGGAGCCAGGTAAGACCTGCCAACCCTAATGTGAAAACAGGCTCAAGGTTCTAGGTTTGGGTGCAGCCCTGGATAAAGAGTGCCCAGGGGCCCCTCTCTGCCCACCATCAGGCCCTATCCATGCCTCCCTCCCTCCTTCCCACCTGCGTGCTCTCTCAGATGCCTGTGCACCCTTCTCCCACTTGCAGACCCTCTCACCACCATGCCTGCACAGGCTGCACATCCCTTCTCCAAAAGCACTGTCCACCACTAAGCCCCACACATGCACCCTTCCCTAATGATACTGAGTGGCTGGGAGCACAGGTGCTGGAGCCCTTAAGACAAATAGATAGGGAAGGACAGGTGGCAAGGGAAGTACATGGATGGGGGGTTCAGTAACAGTGGGTCCCACTGTGCCCTGGCAACTGCCCCACCTTAAAGTATGCTGATGCTGGCCCTGCATGAAGATGTTTTTGGAGGGACTCAGTGGCACAATTAGGTGTGAAGTCACAAAAGCAGGTAAAAGGTGTATTTCCTTTCCTAGATGTACAAACATCTGGGCCTGAGGTAGTTCTTTCCAGTCAAAGGGTGTGCCTTCAAGCAAGTTTGAACCTGAAGACCTCCTTCTTCCTCCTCTCTCTCTCTCTCTCTCTGGGTTAATCACAAAGGCCAGGCCACAAAATAGCACTGTAACCTCCAGGGTAGCAGCAGCTAGAATGTTCCACATTCATATGTGTATTTCATATGTATATTCTACCTGTCTCCCCAATGGGGACTCCTAGCAACGTACAACATTCTCCCTGCCTCAATTTTATCTTCACTGCAACCACCCTGAAAACAATCAACGGTGGAGCTATTATTGTTCTTGTTATTGCTGTTAATTGGATTTGCTTGATTGCCCAATCAAAATTCCAAGGAAAACTTTCCAAAAGATTTAACCGCTAAAACTCTAAAACCCATGATGCTGTCCCACTAGTTAAGTTCTCCTCCTGAACTCTCAGAGCATACGGGCGGGGGTGGGGCAGAGAGACTTCTGAAGGAGGGTAAACAAAAAGGAAAGAAAGGTGCCAGCCATTGCTGTTCTCAGTTGAAAGCCTGGCGGAACATCTCTGCCTTACAGGCCCTGTGGAATTGCATAAGGTCTCACAGGGCTCAGATGTCATCTGGTAGAGAGTTCCACCAGGTGGGGTCCAGGACAGAAAAGGTCCTGGCTGTCAAGCACGACTAATTCTGATCAATAACTGATGGGTTCCTGGTCTGTCACAAGCAGGCCTGGGTAAGATCACACTGAACCAAATGCTGCTAGTTTGTTTTCCTTTCCTAGCCCCTCTTTGTTTTATGACTGTTAATTACTGAGACCAAAGCAATCAGCACCTTCCCATGAATCCTCTTGCAGGAGGAACCGCCATCTGGGCGATGCAAGGCCAAATGCCTGATAACACCCTGGGAATGTATGTAGTTTAGTTACTTATGTGTGAATGCTCCCCTGCTTCCCCTCCCCATAGGAATCCCTTTGAAGTATACCTTAAAACTTATGTATCAATGTATTGGTTTCATTCTTCTCAAGCCAAGGCTTGAGCCAAAGTAACGGTCTATCAATAAACGTAGTCTTTGTATCAACTTCGACTCGTCATTGAATCCCTCTGCTTGACACTGGCCCTGGTCATGGACAACTGGGCCTCATTAGGGCTGGAGATCACCAGCAGATTGCTACCAGAAGAGCATGATGCTCGACCAGGGACATAACAGCAGAGACAGTCCCACAGGTCCTTGCGTGCAAAAGGCCCCAGATTCAATCCCTGGCATATCCAGTTAGAAGGATCTGGTAGCAGCAATGGGGGAAACCGCAACCTGAGGTCCCAAAGATCAGTTGCAAGTCTGAGTACACAAGATGGACTTTAGTAGATCAAGGGTCTGGTTCAGTATAAGGCAGCTTCATGCATTTGACCCAGTTATGCCTCTGAGTCAATCCAATTATACTTTGTAAGATGGACTTCATTTATTAGGGAGCACAGAAAACTGGGAAGGTGAACAATAGAAATTGTTTGCTATGGTTAGGATTATATTATTTGATTAAGGAATGTCCTTTGCCTTGAGGCTTGCCTGGCGTCTACGTTTCTCTCTTTTAGGCACCAGGCCAAAACATTTCTGTTCGCCCACACTTAATTAAGTGGTTGTTCTTTTAAGACCATTTATTGCATAATTTTAGTCTGAAAACTGTTGTTTTAAGCTGTGTGGTGGTCTGTGTTTTCATGATGCCGTGGTTGGAGAAAGAAATTAATATGTTATTAGTTTGATTTCTTGTCTTTTTGGAACCGGTACAGAAGCAGCTGTTTGGACCATTTATTCTCTTCCCTCCTGTGTGGTACGTAGCATCTTTTATCAACTTCGGCTGATCTGTCAGCCTAGTTACAACTGTTGCTTGAGCAACGTGAAATGGTCACAGTGATCTGTTCTCTCATGACATTGCGGTTAGATGAGTACAGATTTTTTTAGTGGTGGTACCAAATGTCTCTCCCTCTTGAGGTAAGGCCTGGCAAAGTCCAGGTGGGATGTGGAGTTCTCCAAGAATTACAACCAGGGCTTTTTTTTTTAGCAGGAACACACAAGAATGCAGTTCCGGCTGGCTTGGCATCAGAAGGTGTGGCTTAATATGCAAGCGTTCCTGCTGGGCTTTTTCTACAAAAAAAAAAAAAAGCCCTGTGGGAAACAATAGTGATGTCAGGGGATGTGGCCTAATATGCAAAAGAGTTCCTGCTGAGGGTTTTCTACAAAAAAAAGCCACGATTACAACTGATCTCCAGGCAACAGAGATTGGTTCCCCTGGAGGCAATGGCAGCTTCAGAGGGTGGGGTCTATGACATCAAATCCCCATTGAGCACACTTCCCTTCTCAAATTCTGCTTTTCTCAGGTGCTGCTTTTCTCCAGCAATTTCCCAAGATGTATTTGGTACCCTACTTGAGGCTAATCTAGCACCTTCCAGTCACTCAAAAAACAGGCAAAAAAAATATTTTTTTTTAATTGGAAAAATTTGTATTTTGGAAGAACTCACTACAGAAGGTGACAGAATTCCAAAATCAAGTTACATGAAAATATACATCGCAATTTATCTTTATACATTGTGAGGAAAACCTGCAGAAGATCAGAAGGCAAAGAAATACAGAAGGGGGGGGGGGAGAAAGGAGTAAGAGGGGAGAGGCAAGGGTGTTTGTGGGCGAGAGGAACAGCATTTAATACCAAAACCAGAACTCACTTGAAAGCCTAGAGATCTGCATGCTTTTATTTATCCAACCAAACCAGGCAAGAAATCAAAGTAAAGCAGCTCATCCTATATCAGGCTAACCATTTTCCAAAGCAAAACTGCTCAGCCCTTTGGGAAATACATCAAGCTCAAGGGAGCTCCACAGCTGCTAAGTTTTATTGCCACATCCCATCCACGAGATGTGCACAGCTGGGCTATAATGTCAGAAGAAGAAATGCACCTTTTGATGATGGTGACAGTGCTTAAGTCATTGTTCGAATCAACAAACAGATCTCACTGTTGTATTAAGGACCTCTGAAAAAAGTTGAGGGGAAGGGATATTTCTTTTCACTTAGAGTCATAACCAAAGGGCAATCCCACTCTTTTATTGCTTTCTATACTGCCTCTCTCTAAGAGCCATTTCATTGCTATTTTGTTTTGCTAAACATTGAATTAATGCTGCTCTATTGTTCTTTTTAGGCCATAGTGGTTTTACTCCCATTTCATACCTGGCTTTAGTGTTGATAATGTTTCTGTTCAGGGCTGGCCCTAGACTGTCATCCTAGGCAAGGCTAACTTCCGGCACCCCCTTCCACACTGATAACCAGTTTTCAAAAACAGATGAATTGTGAGAAAAATGAACAGCACAAAACTTGAAATTGCTTCCTGACCTGGATAGCCCCGGTTACTGAATCACATGGGGGGCCCCCAATTCGGTGTCCTCAGAAGGTCAGCACCCTAGGCAATCACCTAGTTTGCCTACTGGCAGGGCTGACCCTTTTTCTGTTATTTTATTGTTAAACTGCTGGTGGATGGAAGCTGACTTGAACAGGTCTCTTGAGAAGCAGCCCAAGAGTTTGCAGCTTTTCTCTGGTGAAAACAGAAAGGAAAGGTCCACTTTGATCACCAAAAAATGCTATCCTGAGGAACCTCTACTAACAAAAAGTCCTTGTGGTTCAAGGGCTATAACAGGGAGGGGAACTGGTCAAGATGAAGCAACTAGATGTCTGGACAAATAATTAAATGATTTGCTTATTCATCGTTCAGTGAGATTTCTGTTCAGCACCTGCAGTGTGCCGTGGCTGCCCAGGAATTCATTGTTAACCAAACTGGATGAGATGAATCTGTGTTTTCATTCCCAAAGCAGTGTACAGAACAATCTGAATGACGACATCTCTTTGCAGCATCACCTAATTATAAAGTCTAATTTTCAACCCTGTGCAGCGACAATGAAGGTTCTTGCTCAACATCATGGATGCATGACTGTGAAATGTGCAAATGCCTTGGCAGAGGATTTCTCAAGCAAATGTTTTTCCTTCTTATCTGCATCCTATGTACAGACTGCACTGTAGGGTTTAATTTAAATCAGGTCTACAGCCTAGTGCTTGTTTTGAACACCAGAATTTAATGTTATAGCCCCCCACTTTATAGTTGATCTCTGCCAACTCTTCATCTTCTAAAGTGATCTTCAATATACGTAGTTTGTATGTATATGGATGTACAGATATACCTCTCCAGGATCTATACCCCAAGTAGGGTTGTCAGCCAATGGCTGGCACCCAGCAGGGGATGGGGGATGGGGGAGGGGCATGGGGGAGGGGAATGTCATCAGAGCCATGACATTATGAGCTTTTTCACACAGCCTAAGGATTCCGGTATGGAAGCTGGTCAGTTACTGAACAGTAACGGGTTTCTGCTGGCATTTCAGACAGACCCGATTCAGTAACTGGCTGCTACCGGAATACTGTCACCTTTGCACACAGTCCCGCGGCTGTCCCGGTAGTGAGGCCTGCCTGAGTCGTTACTAACAAAGAGCAGCTTCTTCCAGTTTTCAACCCCTCCTTCTGGGTTGAAATCGCTATGGGGCACTGTGTGAAATGTCCAGTATCTAAACCGGGAGCAGTTTTCGAGCCCTTTTTCGCCCGCCGGCACACAATCTCCATTTTGTTTTTGTTTTTTTGGAACATCAGTTTAAGATTGTTATAGCGGTCTTAAAAGACATTCCCCCCCCCCCAAAAAAAGGCCGGAGATCGCGCGCTGGTGGGCAAAAAAGGACGCGAAAACGACTGGCGCTGATGGAAGCGAGATAAAAGTGGAACAGTGTGAAATGGCTTGCTTCAATCACAGAACCCTACCAGGAAAAAAAGCCATGTTTCTAAAAACTCCCATCCCTGTCTCGGATTACTGCAAGGCGGCACAATACCGACTCCCTTCCAGTTTCCACTGGTAAGTGTGAAAATGGCTGATGTCACTTCCATGGAAAACCTGGCAGTGAGGTCATGGTGCTATGGCATAACCATAGAGTTTTTGTTGATTCATAGAAGGGTGTGCTGTCACTTCTGGGCTTTCTCCAGAAGTGATATCACACCATCACATGACGGCAATTTTTAAATTAATTTTTCTCCTACTATCCAACAGAGCAGCGGTGGGGAAGCAGGGGTACTGGCTGTAGGAAGGGTTAATAGTGCAGGGTAGAGTGTTAGAGACAGTTCCTATGCAATCTAACAAACTAGGAGATGGGTCCAGATGTTGAGAGGCATCCTGCTTCTCCATCTTGTGTGCATGGAAGAGAGCAAGAGAGAGAGAGGAGAGAAACAGAAGGAAGTTGCTTTCTCTAAAGTGTGTTGATCTACACTTCAAAGGGATTCAGTGACAGTAGAGTAAACAGGAAGATGTTTAGTGTCTGTCTATCTGCCTGCAACTCTGTGGTCACTTGCTTAAAAATCTGGCTAGATCCATCCATCCAGTTTTTGTGCTGATGAAAAAGAAAGGCAGATTCCTTTTAACTATCTAAAAAGACTGCTCTGAGGATCATGGGATTTGCACGGACAAAAGTCTTTTGAGACAAGGGCCACAGTAAGGAGAACTGAATGAAAACATTCGATGAACGAGCTGACTGAATCCAACACATTGCCTCCACCCACAGAATCACTGGCTGGGGCTCAGATTTCAGACACCCAGGAGGAAATGATAGGTGAGCCTGCACCCACTGTCCCTGACTAGGACAAAATTGAGAGACCCTTGCACTACTGCAAGAATCACGACAGCTCTGCTTGCTCCTGACCACCAGTGGTCCTCCAGGATAGCAGCCATTGGGAGCTTTTCTGTCAAGTTAAAGGGCCAATCCTCTTCTGCTTCTAGGACTCTTCATCTCTGTAGCTTCATTGAAGCATATCTGGCTCCTTTCATATCTCCTGTTCATTTCAGGTCAACACCAATTCCAGCCTGAAGCATTTCACTTTGCCATGACCTTTTTGATAAAGTAATACAGAATATGACATCCAGGATAGAAGTTGTGCTTGGGAGAGCACATTATTTAACTTCTCATCGGTAAGATGATGAACTATGCCAGACAATGTGCTTTTCATACAAAGTTGGTTGCTATGTTGATGCGCTTCACATGACAGGCAAATGGGCTCTCCCAAGCACAACTTCTATCCTGGAGACTTTCTCTTTTAATGGAAATCAACAACACCACGTTTCCACCCTGTTATGTAAACTACAGAAATACAGGGCTTTTTTTGAGCAGGAACACAGTTCTGGTTGATTTGGCATGATGGGGTGTGGCCTAATATGCAAATAAGTTCCTGCTGGGCTTTTTATTAAAAAAAAGCCTTGCAGAAATATATTGAGCATTGCAGAAAACCTTAAAAGAAAATAACAAAAGAGAATTTGCATTCTTCTCCTGTTTAACCTTGTTTCCATCTTCCTCCCCTTCATTTGCCTCTCAAATTTCAAATTGCAATTAAGCTCTTTGGGGACAGAGTATTCTCAGACTGTATTCTCAGACTCTGCACAATGACACCCATCTCAATGGTTTTAAAAGGAAGAAAAGAAGTGAAAACAAACATTTGCTCCTTAGCTGACTTCAAGTAAAGTTGCTCTTATCCCAACAAGTTTCTTTTTTTACAGTCTAAAATTGGTTGATAACAATTGGTGAAATAATTGGCTTTAATTATTTATCTCCTGTTTCTTTATCATGCACTGTTGTCTTTGCATTGTTTTCTACTGACTCAATACTCTTTTTCTGCATTATAGTTGCACTCTCCATCTTGTCTAATATGCTATGGTTATTCAGATTCCTGTAGTCCATTGCTTATTAGATTCAGTCTCTTCAGGCTGATTTTTTTGACTTGTGCTGTGTGATCCACTTTGAGTCTCAGTTAGGGCTGGCCCTTCCACTAGGCAAATTAGGCATTTGCCTAGGGCACTGGTCCAGGGTGGCACCAAATTGGGTGCTCCCCCCCAGTGCCCTAGGCAAATGCCCACAGCAGCTGTCTGGCTTTGCTTCACCTCCTTTCTGATTGGAAGGGAAGAAGAGCAAAGCCAGCAGTTGCGTACCAGCCCTCTGGCTTCACTTTGCCTCTCTTTCAATTGGAAGGGAGGCAGAGTGAAGCCAGCCAGACAGCTGACTTGTGTGCCTTCATCTTCCTTCCTGAGTGTCCTCCCTGCCCTACTTCACTGTGCAGGTGGTTGGTGCAGTGCCACAGACCACCGCCACAGAGGAGGAGGGGGTGAGGGCAAGCCTGCCTAGGCACCACATGCCGTAGAATCAGCCCTGGCAGTAAGAAAGGGAGACTATAAATACAATAAATAAATTTTAAAAAGACTAACTAGAAATGCAGAAGAACCCACATGTATTTATATGCCTATCTTTCCATTAATGGGGGGTTGAGATTGTTTTGAGAGAACCCTGACTGGCCCAAGATCAGAAGAGTGGAAGAGTGGGGAACCAAACCCAGTTCTCAAGATTAGAGTCTGCTCCTAACCACTACACCACATTGGCAGAAATGGCAGCTTTAGAGGAAGGACTCTCTAGCATCACATTCCTGAGGGGGTCTGTCCCCAGGCATTACCCCCAGAAGTTTCCCAACTTGGAGTTGGCAACCTTAGCAAAAGGTTGGGACAGTGTGTGAGAAGGTGACTGTTTGAGTTCTTGGCCAAAGCACAGTCAAGCAGTGTCCAAATACCACCCTGAAAAGAAGAGTTACTTTCACATGAAGAAAACAGCTTATGCCCTTCTGTCCATTGCTTGGCATATCTGTCTCTACATCCAACTAACTCTGTTTAGAATTAGAAAGCTGGGGAAACAAAATTAGGAAACATGGGGGCTGGACCCGGTGTAAATTTTCTACTAGTGAAAGAAACTTCCATCAGCAGAATACAACTTTCTTGCCTCCCTCTCTCCCACAGCAGCCCACAGATCTCCCAAAAATGCTGGTCCATGGGAACAGATACCCTCATGCCAAACTGAGGATTGGCAGCAGAAAGGGGAAATCAATGGAAATTATACCTTCCCTTCCACTAGGGGGAAATTTAGTCCGGACCCAACCCAGTTTCTACTGCTGTTGCAGAAAAACCATGTGTGAGGAGGTAAAACTGTTCTTCCCCTCAGCAGTATTTCCAAAGCCTAATTGGAGGATGAGCTGTTGATTTGCATAACGAAGACCCAGCTTCCTTTCCCAGCACATCCATTTGAAATGTTTTCATGTACCAGAGTTAGGAAAGACATATCTCTGAGACCTTGTAGAGTCATTACCAGTCAGAGTAAATAGTTTGGGGCTAGATAGATGGATGGCCTTGCTCAGTAGAAGGGTGATTCATAGGTCACTGGTATCTGTTCAACAAACAGGGACAAGTGACGCTAGATCACTATAGCAATTGTGAGTTAAACATCAGTGGCTAATTCTGCCCAGATGAATTCTACAGAAAGTGTTAAAGTGGTTGAAATCAGTCAATGGTCCAGAGGGGGTGATGTGAGTTAGCCAAAATTTCTCTGAATCCCTCAGCTTCCCAGAATATGTTACTGGCTGACAATTTCCTTAATGCTGTCACAATGTACATGATAAATTACTTAGTAAATAATCATATTTTCACACACGTATTGCTCTGTCTGGTGAAGCTTATTTCTTTCCTTCTTTCCTTCTTTCTTTTCCCCCTCAGTCCCTGTTTCCTGCTCACCCAGGTTTTCCTTCACCTCCCATGTACATACCTACCTCTCCCCATATTAGGCCACACACCCTTACACCAAGCCAGCCAGAACTACATTCCTGTGCATTCCTGTTTTTAAAAAAGCCCTGCCTCTCCCCCTCCTCACTTTGCCTTCCCTCCCCTATTCTGCTTGTCTGCCCACACACCTCTTCACAGATAGCCAATGGAGCAGAAGGTGACATGCATGGAAAAGCAAGCTAGAAACAGCACAGTGCAGAGCATACTTCTCATTTCCCCTGCTCTTGTCACATGTTCACATGGCACTGAGAAGTTGCCGTAGCTATGCCAAGAAAGCTCTAGCAAGGCTGCAAAATGTGTTCACCCACAAATATAGCTGTTAAATTTTAGGAGGACTCATACCCCAAAATTAGTTTTCCCCCCTCATGAAAACAGATGTTTCTGCAAACTTCAATATTCCTCCAGGTTTGCAGAACTATATATGTTATATATAACTGGCCCCATTGTGCAGATTTGCCTATTTGCATGAATGCAGGCCTTTGACTACTAAATATAGGAACTGAGCTGGATCATATCAGTTTTCCCATTAACTCTCATCCAGTTCCTCTCCTCACTGCAGCCCCAAACTTGCATGGCTTGTGTGCACATAGGTCCCACAGTACCCAGTATAGCCTTTTCATTGATCTAAAGGAAGCCTTTAGCTGCTGGACAGCTACAGAAACCATTCAACACCTTTTCTGTCCATCTTCTGTTACAGACATATGCCAGTCTAGCCATAGTTACGTATATAAGGGCCTGGTTGCACCTTAAAACTGGTGGTGCCAGACAGATGGTTAAAGACACGTCCAAGTTCAGTAGGATTCAGACAATCATGACGATGCTGTCAAGGAGGTGCCTAAAGATGTATATTGGTCATACACATGGAAAGTATGCCCAGCTGTCTCCTGCTAATCAGGGGAAAATGTGCTTAATTGACACATGGAAAGCATATCCAGTTCTCTCTTGCTAACTGGGAAATAACATGCTTAAGTTATGCATGGAAAACATTCCAAGTTCTCTCTTGCTAATCGAGGTTTAATCTAGATGGTTATCTGCTTTCCCAGAACATGCATTGTACTGTTTACAAAATCCAGCAGTTCCTCCAACAAAAATTAAATTTTTGTAGCCAAATAGTATCATTGTGCTCATTTATCTGATTATCATTCAGGACTGAACTCACACTAAAGAAAGCAACACATATGAAACAGATTTATTTGGCAATGTGGGCCCTAGTTCACTACATCTTATGCAAGAATAAAAATGTGTTGGTCCTCAAGATGCCACAAAACTTCTCCTTTTTTTACCCTACTGCAGCGGACTAATATGACTGGAATTGCCATGAAAAGCAGCATCCAAAACTTATAAGGGATGGAGACAGAACTGAATATCTTCTGCATGCATAGTCAATGCCTCTGCTAAGCAAAACCTTGGGCCACACCTTGAAGAAGCACTGTCTCTAGGGCACAATGCTATCCTGCAATTTAAACAGACCAATCTGCATTGTATTTCTAATAGATAGGACCTATTTGGGCTTTGCAACTGGCTGTCAGAAAGAGGTAAATGCAGCAGCATCCAGTCTATCCAGATGTGCCATACACGACTGAGTAATTTTACTGTGTTGAAAATTGTTTTTTTTTTAATTGACTCAACTGATTGTATCAGTGGGATCCTGCAGATGGCGCAACAAGGCAGTCAAATGAACTGGTAGAACTCCAGATCATCCCACTTAAGAACATAAGAGAAGCCATGTTGGACCAGGCCAATGGCCCATCCAGTCCAACACCCTGTGTCACACAGTGGCCAAAAAAACTCAGGTGCCATCAGGAGGTCCATCAGTGGGGCCAGGACACTAGAAGCCCTCCCACTGTTGCCCCCCTACCACCAAGAATACAGAGCATCATGTGCCCCAGACAGAGATTTCCATCAATATGCTATGGCTAATAGCCACTGATGGACCTCTACTCCATATGTTTATCCAATCCCCTCTTGAAGCTGCCTATGCTTGTAGCTGCCACCACCTCCTGTGGCAGTGAATTCCATGTGCTAATTATCCATTGGGTGAAGAACTACTTCCTTTCATCCATTCTAATCCAACTGCTCAGCAATTTCAATGAGTGCCCATGAGTTCTTGTATTGTGAGAAAGGGAGAAAAGTACTTATTTCTCTACCTTCTCTATCTCATGCATAATCTTGTAAACCTCTATCATGTCACCCCTCAAACTTCAGAATTCAGATGAGGTGTTGTACTGTTGAATAGTCTTTCATGCGAAAATCTCCCCTAAAGAAACTAGTATATCTAGGCCCAGCCACAGACTGTCTGGCATCCTAGGCAAGGCTAACTTCTGGCACCGCCCCCCCACACACACACACTGATAACGTCACCAAGTCACATGGGGGTGCCCAATTTGGTGCTCCTAAAAGGCCAGCACCCTAGGCAATCACCTAGTTTGCCTAGTGGAAGGACCGGCCCTGAGTATATCACAGGAAAGCAATGCCAACCCTTTCTTCTTGATAGGTTTGTAGGCTAGTTTTCTAACTACTAGGCTTTTAAACAAAATGTGGGGAACATTTTAAAATGCAGTCCTTGTACCTGAAGCAGCTCTTTGCCTAATGCAGAATGTAAAGGCTTTGTAAAGCATGCTACTCAGTTCCACTCCTTCAAAAATTTGTGTGTCTCTTTTGCTTTCATTGTTCCCCATAAGCTGGTGTTTGGGCACCATTGGCTAGATCAAACCAGCTTTTCTGCCGATGAAATAGGGAAAAAGCACACCCCTTTGACATCCAAAATAGGCAGTACTGGAAATCAGGGTGCTTTTATTGATGAAAGCCATGTAGAATGTAAACCGTAGTGAGGAAGAGGACAATTGGGCAAGACTGAACAAAAGAGTTGGCTGGATCAAGCTCCCCCTCCCCCCCTTTTTGTTTGCACCACATGGCCAGTCAGAGTTGACTGCATGATTCCATCACCACTGAAGGCGAGCAAAGCTTTATCGTTGCATTCATTTTGTATAAACTCGTTCACATGCTAAACTGAATGTTCATACATCCTGCTTGTATGTGCATACATCTGTTTGTAAGAGACAGCCAATGTGTGTTCACTCTACAAACTAACGACCTGTACCTGCATAAATGTGGGGTTTCAATCACACAATGAGCTGTACAAGTATCAAACATAACATGAGAATTACTCAATGCACGTATAAATACAAAATCTAATCTACACTGTACATAGGTTGTACATGTGTTCTCTGTGACTTATGAACAAGCCTCCAGTGACATGGGGGGCAGGGAGAGAGAGAAGAGGAAACACTTCCTTATTACTCAGACAACTGTCTTGTCAATCTGGTTTCCTTGGTAAGTCTCTTCCTGCCTTGTGAATAGTTTCGAATTTCCTTCTGTTTGCAATGGGGGAATGAAAAGTAACCAAAAGAAAGATATGTTTCTGAACTGACCACAATGTTTATAAAATGTGCTTTCCCCCACCCCCTTTAAGTACTCATTCCAAAGTATGAGTCCATGGAATGACCCTTGTGAAACAAGAGAGAATATACAGTGATAAATCGCTGCTGCTTTTGTTTCTGTTAATTGGATTCGTGTCCTGCTCTCCCCTGTAACCAGGCTCAGAGCGGGTAACATCATTGTTTAAAAAACCATTTAAACAATTCAAACATTAACATTTCTAATACATTACTACAATACACACAATAAAATATATAATGATATAATAAAATACATAATAAATAAATCAACAACATATGAACATATGAAGCTGCCTTCTACTGAATCAGACCCTCGGTCCATCAAAGTCAGTATTGTCAACTCAGACTGGCAGCAGCTCTCCAGGATCTCAAGCTGAGGTTTTTCACCGCCTGGTTGCCTGGACCCTTTTTAGTTGGAGATGCCGGGTGTCAGATAGTGGAGGTTCAAAGTAAGAGGACTTCCATTGGTTACAATGTTAAGGTCTTTATTTGATAACTCAAAAGTTCTGAACAATGAAGCATTGGAACTGATGCCAGTTGGTGGGAACATAAATGCTTTAACTAACATACATCAAAGGCTTTCTAAACAAATCTACATTCTCACACTATATGGATACAAGTTACACTTTATTTCTCCTTATCTCTTTGCGGTTCCCTTTCTCACGGAAGAGCCCTGCTGGCTTTCCCTGAGGCATTATCTTCAAAGGGCTGTTGCTTTTGTTAGTACCAAGGAGAGGAATTCACAGCAGGGGTTAGTAACATCTCTGTCTCTACTTTGGTATGCAAGGTCCCTGCTTTATGGTTAGTAGCAAATGTTCAAAGATGGAGTTAGTTAGGTCAGGCTGCACATTATATCTTAGGCATACTATCATATCATAACAGCAAAGCTTTCCAGTGTCTGACACCGGGGATTGAACCTGGGACATTCTGCTTACCAAGCAGATGCTCTACCACTGAGCCACCATCCCTCCCCTAACGTAGTTAAATGATGGTGTAAAATCTCAGTGGGGAGTAGTATAAAATCTTGGGGAGAGTAATATATAATCTGTCAGATCTGAAGGAGAAGGGAGAAAGGAAGATAGAGGAAAGAAAAGGAGGCTAATCAGAGATGGAGCCCATCACTGTCCTCACCCATAAGCCTGGCAGAACAACTCTGTTTTGCAGGCCTTGCAGAACTGCATCAAATCGTGCAGGGCCCAGATTTCACGCAACAGTGTTCCACCAGGTTGCAGCTCTGATTGAGGACAGCTAGACACTCTTTGGGTAGGATTGCCAGGTCCAACTCAGAAAATACCTGGGGAGTTTTGGGTTGGAGACAGGAGACTTTCTCATTCCCTAAAATAAATAAAAAAATACAGCAATGCAGTTCCCCTGAATACAATCTTCATTTCCTCATCCCCTAGCAGCTGGCTGCACTTCCACTAAATGAAAGTGAACACGCACAAACTCACGAAGTAGTCAAAATAAATGCTGTTAGCATGTACACACTTTTGTGATCTCACTGTGGCAATTTACTCATGGGAGTTGCTGAATGTAACCATCTGCTGTATTTCCACCAACTTCTTCAGACTATCACAGGAAATGAAAGGTTCTAGTGACTTCGAAAGGAATGTAAAACAAATGGAGGGACTGGGCTCTCTTCCTTTCTCACAGCTTCATAGACTCACCAGGAATGGCCATGTGGCTCTGCTGACTCACCCTGCCCCCATTCAGCCTTGATCCTAAGAGATTTAAGGGCACACACACCTTCCAAGTTTCTTCCAAGCCTTCGGAAGTGGAAAGGCACATTGTGGCTGTTGGGGTAGGACTTATCCCTCACTGGCCAGCTGGCTGGCAGCAGAGAGGAGCCTGCAAAACTGAGGAATTCCCTGCCAGGACCTGGTAACTAGCAAGCCTATCTTTGGGCCAAGGATCACCAGCAGATTTTGATCACTAGAGCACAAAGCTCTTGGGGGTGGGGGGGAGTATACAGCAGTCCTGAAAGTATGCTGGTCTCAGACCCTTTAGGTCTTTAAAGGTTAGCACCAGAACTTTGAAACTGATCCGGTCTTCAATCTAGAGCCAGTGCAGCTGATAAAGTACTGGTGGAATATGGCTGTAAGGAACATTCCTGTAAGAATCCATGCAGCTGCATTCTGGACCAGTTGCAATTTCCAAGACAGTCTCAAGGGTAGCCCTTGCATAGAGCAAGTAATAGTAATCCACTCTGGAGTGACTGTTGCACGGATCACTGTGGCTAAGTCAAGGGGGATGGGACAGGAAGGGAACTAACTGTTTAACCAAGTGCAGATGATAAAACACCAGTTTAACAACAGTTGTGACCTGGGCCTCCATTGAATGGGAGGCATTCAGGATCACAACCAGGTTCCTGACAGTCAATATAGGTCTTAAATGTTAAAATGATCTCAAATGCTTATTTAATTTTCTTGACACACTTTTAAAGTGCTAGGTTGGTTAGTTTGCTTCAGCCCAATTTCTTTGCTAAACAGTGTCACTGTTTCGTATGAGATAGAGGTATCTGTTGGGTGCACTAGAAATAAGCAAATTTGTGAGTCAGCCAAAAGTCAATGCCAGCTAATCTTACCTGCAAACAAATTGCTAAACTTGCAGTCGAAAATCATTGGAGTAATTGGCAATAAAAATACTTCCAACCTCCCTTCCTGGATTCCATGTATGTTAAACAGGACAAGTGACACCCTCTGACTTCACAACAGGTGATCGAAGGCTATTTTGTTGTTTGGAAACTACTTAGGGGCCCTGATTATGTTCCCTGATAAAGCCTGGTGTCAAACGCAGGTCATGTTGGGAATCCCCAAAAATCTCCGTCTATGCAAAATGTCCACTGTGCATATCAGGAGGACCCCTTCTTTTGGGGCTCATAGAATTGGACCCCCTGGTTCAATTTTTTTTTAAACTTGGAGAGCATTTTGAGGAGACCCGTCAGATGCTACGCTGAAAATTTGGTACCACTATCTCAAAAAACAGCCCCTCCAGAGCCCCAGATACCCTGGGATTAATTCTCCATTGTACCCTATGGTACATCAGACATTTCCCTTCCCTCCCCCCTGTTTCTGATGACCCTGAAGCTCCAGAGGGCCTCCAAACCTGCCCCCACCTGGGGATTGGCACCTCTACTTACGAATTGCTGAACTTTCAAGTTTTTCACAGTAACACAGGGCAACCAATGGTTCAGGTTTACCTTCACACTATGCAAACAACCTCTGCAAGGATTGTGCAACAAACGGATTGTCTGGGCTCCTTTCACAGCCATGTTGTTCTGCCTCCTCCCCCACCCCCCACCCCCCGTTCCCCTTCAGCCTTAAAGATGCAGACACACCATCCAAAGAGGAAGGCTTTCTCAAGTAGAGACTGAAGCCTCCGGAGGGGGAAAGGCACATGATGGCTGTGGGGGCGGGGCTTCCCCCCATCGGCCAGCTGACTGGGGCAGAAAGGCGCCTGGGAAAGTGGGAGAACCCCCGCTGGGACCTGGGGATTGGCAAGCCTAGATGGAATTCCAGCAGGAGCTCCTTTGCATATTAGGCCACATATCCCTGATGTAGCCAGTCCTCCAAGTTCTTACAAAAAAAGAGCTCTTGGAGGATTGGCTAGATCAGGGGTATGTGGTCTAATATGCAAAGGAGCTCCTGCTAAAATTCCACCCCTGGGTTAGGCTAAGAGAATGTGACTGCCCCAAGGAGGGCCAGCCCTGCCACTAGGCAAACTAGGCAAATGGCTATGGCACCAACCTTCTGGGGGTGCCAAATTGGGCTCTCCATGTAACTTGGTGACATTATCAGTGAAGGGGGGTGCACCAGAAGTTAGCCTTTCCTAGGGTGCCAGGCACTCTAGAGCTGGCCCTGGTCCCAAGCAAGCTTCCATGACCGAGTGGGGATTTGGACCAGCGTCTTCCAGATCCAGCACTCTAACCACTATGCCACATTAGCGCTCAGGTAAATGCTTATGCGCCAAAGGTCCTTTCAAATGTTGTTCCCCCTTAATTGGATCCATACAGCTGTCGACCCTGTACACTTGGCTTGTAATTCCTGTTTTGCCTCAAAATTTCTACATCATGTTATATGCTAATTTGCCTGTCTATAAGTTTGAATGTTTTCCTTCCTTTTCATTGTATCTGAAGGTGTGTGTATGCACATGAAAGCTCATACTTTGAATAAAACTTTGTTAGTCTTAAAGTTACTGGACTCTAACTTTATCCTAGAATAGAGTCAGGGTTCTGTGACTCTTGGTATGAAAATGTGGGGAGGTGTGTTGCGTATGTTGGAGAGCCTGTCATAAATCTGACTTGTTTTCTAACACTGATATTAAGATTCAAAGGGGGCTTTCTCAGCTAGATCAGTTCTTTATATAAAGAGGATAGTGTTCTAACATAATGGGTTGGATCCTACTGTCTGGTTCCTCAGTCAAAAAGAGGCAGGGGGTCCTTTTAGTCACCAAAAAGGGTATGCTGAGGATAATGGGACTCACCTGGAGTGAATCCATACAGCTTAGGCTTCATAAAGAAGGAGAATCAGGCAAGATTAAATTGGGAAACTGGTAGGATCCAACCCAACATCTACAATGACTCCACAGATTGCAAAAATATCCTCTCTGCTTATCCGACAAACAGGCACTCAGTTTTCACAGGCACTCCTGAGAGTCAAACACACAACCACAATTTAATCTTATGATTCTTTTCAGTTTCTCCTCCTGACAATCCTAACCACAAGATTTAGAAACAAACTGAGAAATATAACTCAGGAATTTGCCCTAAAGGGTAAATATGACTAATAATGATTTGACACATTTTTCAACCAGTTATCCAAGGAGGGGAAAGAAGTAAGGAAAATGATGGGTGATATCCATGAAACTGTAGAAACTGTGCAGGAATTTCCTTCTTCTCAAACCTCAAGTGCTTCACTGCTTCAAGTTAAGAAGGGTGAATAGCCCAGATCACTCTGAGGGCCACTTTTGTTTTTTTGCTTTTTTTTAACACATTAGCTCCACATCAACTTAATTTTATGACTGTACAGGATTATTAACTGTAATTGTAAGCTGCTGTAGGTCATTGTGTCTGGGAAAAGGTAGGAAATAAATAAATAAATGTTAACATAGAAGCCATGTGATTCAGCACCTTCTTTTTAATTTTTTTGTTTAAAATGTTTTTTCTCTCTGCATCCTGTAGTGTATTCTCGCTTCTCTCTCCTTATTACAGATGTCTCAAGACTCTTTTCTTCCTTTTCTGTCTCTCTCCTACATAATTTCCACCTTCTCTGTTTTCTTTCTGTGACCTATAAAGCATGGACCTCAGTCTCACTACGTATTTTCCTAGTTTCTCATACACAGTCTCCCCTTAGGATCACCTGTCACACTTTCATCCCTGCACCTTAAGCTTTAGCAAGAAAGGCAGACTAGAAATGAAATCCATAAATATCACTGAAGGCCATAAATATCACTGGCTTGTATCTCTCAGTACCACATACTCTGTCCTCTCCCTTTTCCCCTCTTTCAATCCCCCTCCACAGAGGCCATTCTGCACCTTAGCTATTCCCTTTTCTCACTGACAGGGCTTTTATTCTGGAAAAAAAGGTGCCAGAACTCTCAAGAGGAAAATAAAGGAGAAACACCTGGGTGCCCTTCATGAATTTTTAAACATTTTTTGAGAATTTTGTTTCCACAAAGAGGTTCCAGAACTCTGTTCTGTCCCATTCCCCTGGAAAAAAGCCCTGCTTGCTGACATGTTTCTCTGCACCCCAACCTTCTCCACCCAAGAAATTATTGCATGTCAATTTTCACATTGTGGGGAACACTGGTTGGACACAGGGCCCAATCCTGTGTCTCAAATAACCATCATATATTATTTGGAGGTTTTCCTCCGTTCCTGCACATGCAGTGCCCAATGAAGCAACTTCAGCTTTTAGGGTCACCCAGAAGTGATATGGCGGCATATCACAATACTTAAGATTTCTCCCAATTTCTATTATATAAACCGCAGATTAGGAACATTCCTAGAATGTTACACTATACCATGACATCACATCTGGTACTCAGCCAGAAGTGTCATCATGCTGTGTCATTTCCACCACCATTTCCATTTTTGTGAGAGCCTAAGCATGGGAGCCGAGGGTTACCAACTGGAATAGGCAGCCTAGAATTCTAGTATTTCCCTATACCTACACAAACACACACACACACCATTTTTTTAACCTTAAATATTCCTGGGGATGCTATTTAGTTACTTGGGGAAACCCACATGCAATGCCTTCCCCTCCCCCGCACCACCAATATTCTAGAATTTTCTCTCCCTCTCTTTTTGTCAGAACCTTCTCTCAGACCTAATTTCCTTGGATTCCTTTTCTATTGTGTCAATCATCCGTTCTTTTCTTTCTCCCACCTATGTACCTAGCACAGTCACACAAGTGGGGGTGTGAGGTATGGCACTAAGAACACACATGCCACTATGGCAGTTTTAGGGTAAATGTTCCCTGGGACTATGCTGACGTATTTGCCCCCAAACAATGACTTGGTTAGTAGCTTTTTCAGGGATGAACAATAACTTGGATGAAACCTTGATGAGATTACCTGCAATTAACTATGGATGCTAGTATTTCTTGATGACCCTTTGAGTACCGGACAGAAAATGTACCAGTTTATGTGAATAGAGCTAATTGGGGTAAATGGTGAGGGGAAAACAAGACTGACTCATGATGAGATTATTCTAAGGTGGGGAGACCTATTTTGGGAGACTCATTCTTCCTTTAATTTTGCATCTCCAGAGGGTGGGGAGAGGGTCTTAGTCAGCCGCTTCTGACTCACCTTCAAAAATATTTTCCTCAGGCTTATCTCTGGCCGCATCCATGTTGTGTTTCATTTTGAGGCCAGGCAATGTACATGTATGGTTTTTGAGGTGATATTGCATGAAGAGTATTTATGACTTTCTCTGTCTAATTGCTAAACTGCCTCTCTGTGGGAGGAGAGGTCTGACTGCTAACAGAGAGTCCTCCTGACAACTTGAGGTAAATCTGCCCAGTTTGCGCTTTCATTGCATCACCTAAAGTGTATTTCAAACATCATAGCTATAAAAACTTCCAGGTGCTTCCTTCTCCCAGCCTTCAGGGGGACTGTGTATCTCAACTGGAATTTGAGAGGAATTTGGATGTACTTTCTCTGGCTTTTGTGTTTCCAAGGTGTGGATTCTCTGATTTGCTGCTTCTTCCTTGAGACCATTCCTAAAGTGAAGCTTTATATTGGCTGAGTGTTGTATACAAAATGCTAGCAAGACCTAGTTTAGCATCAACATCATGACCCCAAAAAAACTCAAAAAGTCCAAACCCCAAAAAGGCCATCTATATATTTTTAGGTTTTTGTAACATCTAGCTCAGGGGCCCTCAAGCACCCACCATCACCTTTTCTGATGCCAAAGGTGTTTTTAGAAAATGGGTGAGGCCAGATAGGCTCATGCTCATCAGGGCTTCTGACTACCCACTGGAAATCTGATTGGCTGTGTATTTTCAAATAACTTTTCAGAGACAGTTACAACTACAGTGTTGGTTTTGTTTGCTCTCTGACTTATCTTTCTCATTGTATTTTTAAAATTTACTCCTTCTGTCCTCTGCAATTGATATCTTTCTCTCTCTTTCTGGCTGATTCCACACTAGACCTTGCTCTGTGCCAGGCTTCCATTTTTCTCCAGAGCAAGCTGGCGATTTCGCAACAGCTGCTCCACGCCGCCATTTTGCATGGGAAAAACCTGTTATTCACTATGCCACAGTGTAAACCTGTTTATTCAGGTTTACACTGTGGCGCACAAATTGTGGGTTTTCCCTGCATAATATGGCGGCTCAGAGGAACTGGAGCGAAATTGCCAGCTTGCTCCAGGCCTTCGGTTCTGCCAGGCCTTCAGTTGAGATGGCAGATATCAAATTATATCAGCCTCCCCTGCTTGAACTTTCCTGTACCAGACATTATGGTATTCCTATGTTCTTGATGGTGATTTGGCCCACCTGTTCAAATGATTGCATGCTGACACTTGCACAGTATGTACTTCAGGTATATGAAACTATCTAGATCACCATTGTGTTTTAAATGTTTTGGTGTTTAAATTGGTATTAAGTCTTATCATTGGTATTGGGACTTATAATGTTTTTATATCTATTGTTTTATTTATGCTGACGACATCCACTTATATCTGTTGATGGACAGCCAGCTAGATACCATTCCATTAAATCTAACCAGTGGGCAAGATGCCATGGTTGGATGGTTGAAAGAGTTGCCTGAGACTGAATCCTTCAAAGACAAAGGTTCCATGGAGGGTGGGGGCAGTCCAAGGTGCCAGCTCTTGCAAGACTTGCAAAACAGAGATGTTCCACCAGGCCTATGGTCAAGGACAGCAACAATTTACCATCATATCTGACCCTGATATGCCCTGCCATAAGAAGAATTAATAATTAACTTATGCCATCAGAATATTCTTAAGATTTAATTTAAATTAGCTTTATATTAATTTTACATTTGCTTATGAAACTATGTTTTTAACTAAGTTGTACACTGCCCTGAGCCTCTGGGGAGGGCAGCATAGAAATGCGTCAATAAATAAATAAAACTTACGGTTGTTGTGACCTGCTCTGAGCCCTCTTTCAGGGAAGGTCAGGATTTTAAAGATCACATAAAATAGATCAATCAATAAATAAAGCAGGTGTATATGTTCACACATATGCACACACCTAGAGGACCTGTTTGGGCTAACAGGTATAAACGAGCAACAGCATTGCAGTTACTTCGATTATTCCCGATTTCCAAATCAAAAATCCAATCACACACCTCCCCCCTCCATAAAAAAGCTCAACCCATTGAGTTTCAAAAAGCATTTTATTTTCATGTATGACACATGGTACACAATTTTCATAAAGCTGAGGAGATTTTCCCCCTAATTGGAAAAACAATTAGCAAACTTATTCTGAGGAGTTATTTTGACAGTATGTTATACAATGAGGACCTTTTTTTAAATGAAAGAGTTGATTCAGAACATTGCTACTCTTAACATTTTTGCATAAATAGGAATAATTTAATAGAACTCTGAAATACTTAAGAGATGCTAACCAAGTGACATCTTATTGACACGTTGCCACAGTTGAGTACTGCTATTAGCCATGCTTATCCTGTAAACCCATTGCAATCTTTCCCCTTTAGCTATCCTGAAATTTTGTTCCCCATCTGTTGTGCTAGACACCCCCCCCCCTAAAAAAAAATCTTTCAGTGCAATCCTAAGCAGTGTGACACCCTTCTAAATCCATGACTTCAGTGGAACTCAGTGGTGGAAAGTGCTATCGAATCACAGCTGACTCAGGGCAACCTCATAGAGTTTTCAAGGCAAGAGATGTTCACAGGTGGTTGGTCATCACGTGCCATTCCATGGATTTCCTTGGAGGACTCTCATCCAAATACTAATCAGGGCTGACCCTGCTTAGCTTCCATGATCTGATGAAATAGGGCTAGCCTGAGCCATCCCGGTCAGGGTCAATGGAACTTAGATGGCTGTATTTCTGCTTAAGATGGCACTGTTTGAAACTGAAAGGCCCACCAAGGCCAAGCTGGCATCAGGAAAGACTCCAGCTGGAATCCTTGTGGCTTGAGGCATGGATTAAGCCCATGAGCTGCAATCAACTGTGTGCACTCATTTCATAAAAATAACATGGAATAAGTGCATACAATGAGTTGAATCCAACCAGCTTTTCTGCACCGACAAAAGCCAAGTGGGGTGCAGTAAAGATTGGAAGTCAACTAGTGAAAAAGATGGCTGGAACCAACTCAACATCAGCTTCATCGGCAGGCAGCATCAAGTTGCCACGTAAGCCCATCTTAGTATGAATGCTTCAGTCGCGATCACCTGCCCTGGACTAAATAAAAGGACATGACATTCAGTGTTCTAGATCTGCCTCCAGAATCCTGTCATAGAGAATACATTCTCCAGGTCTGGATTTTGGTAAGACCACAGCCATTATATATATTAATAATCATCTTATTAAAATCTTATTATCCCATACTATGATACAAAATTCCAGAAAGTGGTGAACATCACTTAAAAATGTCTGCAATATGTTAAAAACTTCATAAGAACAGAAAGTACCCATACAGCCTTTGAATAATGACTAATAGAAGCCCCATAAATCATTATAGAAAGTGTCAAACAATAAGACTCCCAGCCGTAACTTATCATGCAATTATAAGTAATTATTGCATATCAGAGCAGTAATCAGAGCAACCCAAATAATTTCTGAAAAGTCTCTTCTTTGGCCACCACAGTAGAGAACAAGGAAGGTGAACTGGGTTTCTGTTCCAGGTGCCACAGTAACAAGGTCCTGTCTCATGTATTAGCTCACCCCCATCACATTTGTTATGGGAAGGCACAAGGCCGCCAAAGAAGATCTTAATGTAGAAATGTCAGCCTCTAGGGAGAACTTTGGAATCCCCCAGAATTACAGATCATTTCCAGACTGCAGAGATTAATTCTCCAATAAAACAGTTGCTTTGGAGGACGGAATTTATGACCTCTAGGAGATTCCCAACCTCAATCTGTCAACCCCATCCCCATGTCCCCCCTTCCTGTGGTCAAGGGGACCTGGCAACCTGATACCATACCATACCAAACCTTTAATGGCATAACAGTTGCAAATAAAAATACACAGAATATAAAAATTTAAACATTGGAGATAAAATCAAAATGAAACCGAGCTTACAGATGCATTCATACATGGTCAGATTTAAATTTAAGGATGTCAGCCAAAAATTTTGCCACAGCCTCGCTAACCTCCCCCTCAGTATCATTCAATAAATAATAACAGGGTGGCAGAATAGACAAATCTGGGGAGAAAGAAAGCTTACAAAATAAATCTTTACAGAGATTATGATAAAAGGAACAATCAAGCAATATATGCTGAATTGAGTCGGGAATATTCGCTCCACAGGAACAGAGTCTGTCGCCTAAAGGGACTCGATGATATCTCCCTTGTAAAACTTTGGAGGGAAATGTATTTAGTCTAGCCAACATAAATGCCCTGCGATGACTCGGAATGGTTAAGTCTGATAGATAATGGGGCATTTTGCCGCAGAAAGCATAAAGACCTAAGGAAGCTGGGGAGCAAATATAAGGGTCTGTTGGGACCTGGCAACCCTATCTTAATGTGAATCATTTTACCCACTTGTAAAAGAACAATGTTGGGCACTGTCTAGCAAGAAGTTCTCCTGTGTGAGCACCACAGGAGCAACCAATAGCCTCTCTACAGTGCTGTGAGGCAGTTAATTTCTGTAGGGCTTGTGCAAGACAACTTCCTACTGGCATTGACCATCTGGCATCTGTGACATACACTCATTCCACATCCTTCCATTACACGATGTGAACTGACAAAGATATCCATGAGTTAGGAATAAAATATCTAAAATACATAGAATACATAAAAACAAGGCTAAGTAATAAATAGTGGAAAACATTCCAATCAGTACTGATGTCAAAACCAGGAAAATCAGGATTCGCTTTCCACCTCTTCCTTCTGTGGGTTTACAGTTAATGTCTTCCTTCCTGGAGATCACCAATGTCTTCCCTTATCATCCCCATTCAGTTGTTTCCTTCATAAAATGTCCTGGTAGACAACAGAATACAATATGGCATGTGAAAAATATCAGAAAGTGAAAAGTCTCATCCATATTTGCTCTTTCCATACAATGCACTTTGTATTCCAAACCTAGGTGCACTTCAGCCAGCCTCCATCAAAAATTGCCACTAACTTTGTATTGATAACTTGTTACCCGTAGAAGATACTCTTGCTGTGCACTACGCCTTCTTATTAGTCTATATCAGCTCTTATTTTGCCTGCACACAATTAGGAAATGGGCCATGGAGGGTGACAAGATTTAAATCCTTCATTGTGCAGTGCTAGCATATGTACCAGGCAAGGATCTGGAAGACCCAGATTCAAATCCCCACTCTGTCATAGAACTTTGCTGAGTGACCCTGAACCATTCACACCCTCTCAGCCTAAATTCCCTCACAGTGTTGTTTTGAGGAGAAAATGGAGGAGAGGAGAATGACATATGTCACTTTGGCAAGAAAGGCAAGGCATAAATGAAGTATGGGATGCAGGAGTGTCTTGATCTGTTTTCTGTTTTCCACCAAGAGAAAATGAGGAGGTGGTTATATACCCTGACCTTCAGTACCAAAAGGAGGTGACTTACAGTTGCCTTCCTTTCCCCACAACCGACACCCTTTGAAGTAGGCGGAGTTGAGAAAGCTCTGAGAGAGTTGTGAATGACCCAAGGTCACTCAGCAAACTTCATGAGGAGGAGTGGAATCAAACCTGGTTCTCCAGATTACAGTTCCCCACTCTTACATCACATTGGTTCTCTTGGCCCCTTTCCATATTTCTGCTCTGTTGGTGAGGGGGCAGAAATAGACAAAGAGTTTGCCTATATCTACTGATGGTATATACCTCTACTGCTAAAGGAACCTGTTACATTATCCAGAGCTGTTTACTGAAATATCCAGAAATATACTTTGACAGACAAGATGCAAGATTTCCCTTCCTAAATAAAGATGCAATCCTAAAACTACTTACAAGCCCCCTCATCACTGTGCAAAATCTTGTAATCCCAAAAGACATCTTCATGTCTTCTTCATAGAAGTCATTCTGAAGCCCACTCAGCTCCCCTCAACATCTGCTTTACATACCCTTTCCAGAATCTGTTTGATAACCGCCTTGACCCAAGGCTCCTTGGCATCCAGACAGGCATCTGTCCCATCTGTGGTGGTAGCTCTGTTAGAGAACACAAAGAAAAGCAGCCAAATAAGTGACGGGTTCAGATGCAGCCAAGCACAAGAAAAGGAAGTTTACAAGCCAGGGTCCACTTACACAACTTCAGACTTGGTGCAATAAGGTCCTGCAGCATAGATATTTATTTGGGCAATGTATTTTGCAGGAATTATGTATGAAAACAACCTAGAACACAGGCAGTGTGCTTCCCTGGTCACGGGGATAGCTGTGAAAGAAAAGAACAGATGCCTCAGTGAGGGCCTAACCCCAACTTCCATTTTTCTAGAACATCGATCCTAGAGAACCTGCTGACATAGCTAAGAGCCACAGGAGAGTTCTGAGGAAGTCATTCTCCACTGACAGATGCAGCATTATAACTTCCCAAAAACTGCAATTAAAAGCAAGAAAAGCTAGAGGGGTTTTTTTCTTTAAATACAACCCTCCCAATTCTGCTCAGGAACACCACCAAACATTTGCAATTTTCCCTTGAGATTCGTTAAATGCAAACCTACTTCACAGCGTTGCTGTCAGGATAACAAAAACGAGAAGAGAGGAAAGCAAACTATCAATGCCTCCCTGAGGTTGCTGGAAGAAGAATGGGATACAAATTTAACAACCAAATTGCGCCTCTGATTCTACAGGAATCACCAGAAAGAGGTGTGCAGTCTAAAAACCAGGTACCTACAAATAACAGAACCCCAACAAGGAATTTCTTTAAATACTCTAGGGAACATAAACCAGGTCAGATTGCCACTACTAAATCTTCCCATCCTTTGATAGTACTAAACTCCCAAATGAAGTTTAAAAGTAGATGTTACAAAAATGATGGACGCCAGCCGACAAAAAGGGCATACCATTTATTCACTTGATTTGAATGGGACTTAAAGGGATCTAAGTTTGGCAGGATCTCAGAACTGTTACTGATTCTCAGAGTCAAAATACACATGAGATGGGGGGGGGGAATCCTTCTAAAAAGAGGCACTGCTGCTAAGACCACCCAGGGGGATCAGGGCCACAGTACTAGGGAAAGAGAGGGAAGTTTTAATTTGTTGTCCTCGTTCCTCAGTTCTTCCAGGACCTTCCCTTTGGCTCTTTGCCCACTCACCCATCCCATAGTTTGCAGGACTATGACCCTGTTTTGGGTCCATCGGCAAAGGCAGCCAAGCTTCTGAGGATATGAAGAGAGCATTTCCTGCCAGACTGCCCACATCCATCCAGTATTAGAGGATTTAACATGAAGATGGTTTCCTAGGAGCATTTCTTATTAGAAACACCCACACCCACATGACATTCCCCACACAGGTGGAAGAAAGAAGGAGAACAGGGGGGTTGTGATTTCCTCAGTCTCCTCCAGGTGGAAGGGAGGAGGGTTTCTTCCATCTCTGGCTCTGACCTTGGCTTTCCAAGATGGTTCCAGCCAGCAGGGAGAAGAGGATCAGGGACACTTGACAGCATAGGCTCATCTTGGCTTCGTCTGGTGCAGACTACAGCAGCATGCTCTGAATGTCTCTAAACCCTCCTTGAGGCTTTTTAAATTTGCCAGAGCCGAGGCTCGGTGGGCCAATCCCAGGCCAGAACTGATACTCAATTCGGTGACTCATGAGCCACTGTGTTCAATCCCCCCCCCCCCTGCTGCATGCATGAGGACAAATGAAAGGAGGAGAGAGTTAGAAGCCCTTGGCCAAAACCCAAAAGGAAGTGGGCATGGGTGTGGAAGAGCTGGAAGCAGGCCTGTAGCCACAGGGCTGCATTTGGGAATAACACCCCTCCCATGAATTGTGCCATGTCTGCTCCGGTAGGAGAGGGAGTGAGAAAAATCCATTTTGTAGGTAAAAGCTGTTTTCATTTCCCTGCTAGCTCCCAGCTTCTAGCTAGAGGTGTGAAAGGGTTTTTTTGTTGTTGCAGGAACTCCTTTGCATATTAGGTCACATATGCCTGATGTAGCCAATTTCATTGTCTATGGCCACCAAGATAATTAGTTTTTCTGAAGTGTTGCTGGGTAAGACTGGAGAGTATTCTATACTAAAAAAGAAAAATCTTTTTTTTAAAAATGAAGCTGACATTTCTGAACAATCCAAACCTCCAAAGTAGCAAGGAGAACACATTTCTCCACACGTGAAGTTAATATGACTTCGTATAAATGTTTGTTTACAAACGCTGACCTGAAATACATACTCATCAGCTGCTCCATCAAAACAGAACAAGAGCATCTTCTCCATCCCTTTGCACAGCTCGATCCTCTTAGCAGGTTTCTTTGGAAGTAAGCTCCACTACACTAAACTGCTCCCTTCCTCGGGGACAGTTACTTCTTCCCAGCCCCAGGAAAAATGCTGAATACTAGGTGTTTGTTGGGGAACAGAAAGGGGAAGAGGTGACCCTCCTTGTGGGTCTCCCAAGGACTTCTAGTTGGCCACTGTGGGAAGGATGTGGGACCATGGTCTGGTCCATACTCTATCTGCTTTGGCCTCCTTTGCTGTGATGTTATCCCTATTGTCATCATCTTACTGATCTACCCCTTGGGCCTATAACTGTATTGATATATTGAATGTGCCCAACTGAAACTGCTATCCATAGTGTATATTATTGCTTTTATGGTTTTATTACATTGTTAGGTATGATTTTAATCTGTAAATTTTAACTGTTATTTAACTCATGTTGTTCTCTGCCCTGAGCCCACTCATGAGAAAGGGTGGAATATAAGCCAACGAAAATAAATAAAAATATAATATAATTTCAAAGCAAAACAAAAGTTATCATATAAATATTATTCTGTAATCTGTTCAGTAGTTCAAATTGAACCTGGTTGCAGTACATCAAACAGCAAACATTCCATGCCACCTTAATGTACATGCACTCTTATGGACAGATGCAATACTTTGAAAGTGCATTCTTTTCCCACTACTTCCAAAGCAAAATAACAGGAATCTTAAGGTTTACTACAAGGATAATGTATGTCAAGAACACTGGAAAAAGGAATAGGAAAGTCAGTGGAAATAGGAATATTATTACCCCAGTCCTGTCAATGATTCTAGAACTTGGAACAGATCACTGCTGTGGAATATAGAGATGGCCTCCACATGGGGTGGCTTGAAAGGGAAATTAATTCATAGAAGATGAATTAGCCATGATTTTTAAATGGATCCTCCAAGTTTGGAGATAGTGTTCCTCTGAATACTAGGTGTTTGTTGGGGAACAGCAAGGGAAAATGGTGACCCTTCTTGTGGGTCTCCCAGGTTCTTCTAGTTGGCCACAGTGGGGAGGATCTGGGACCATGATCTGATCCAGCAGAGCTCATTATCTGCTCTTCTGATGTTCTGGGAAAGCCTATGCACAGCTCCTGGTTTAGCACTGCTGGTTATTCAAGATTACTGTTGTGTAACATGGATTAGACATACAGATTAAAAAGAGGTTGTCTGTGCCATAAACCCACAATGCACCTTCTTTATGTGTGATCTGTTTTTAGAGTTTTGCAGCAGTGTGCTGCATGGGTCATAAAATATGCAACAGCTATCTTTTGATGCTCCATAGATTCTGTTTATTTACCTGGGGCAATTTTTTTCTGGTACATGCAGACCCAATGACTCCAAATGCCAAAATTCAGATTCCTATCAAGCAGTTGGTTTTGAAGGATTATGTCCTACAAAGGTCAAATTTATATTGCAATATGACAGGTAGATATTAAGGCAGATGATTCCTATGACCATAGCACATTGGAAAATCCCATGCTGGGGCATGCTAGAGTCATAGTCTCATACTTGGATAGTCTGTCGCTGCCTTCCACCTCCAGTTTGGGAATGGGTTACCCCACAACCAATGGTCTGAGAGATGGAAAGAGGTGATGCTGAAGGGACAGGTGAGCTGATACAGAAAGTACTGTACACCTGAATGCATTCTTTGCCTGCTCAGTCACCTGGTCCCTTGCCACTAAGAATGAAAGCACCACACTGGAAAATCCCTGCACTATCGAATGCCTGAGAGGGGAGAATCCTGGTCTCCTCCAGTTCTAGGCAGCTAGGTTTGGGGAGCTTTAGGGAGGCTTCCACACTTTGGGCATAAAATGCAATTTGTGTTGAGGGGAGGAGTTGTATATGAAATAGGATTGAACATTTGTCATAATATTTGGCAGTTTTCATTGCATGGTTTATTGTATTGCATTATTAGTGTAGCCATTGGGGTGTCGAACTCATTTGTTATAAGTGCCAGATCTAACATAAATGAGAGACCTTGTTGGGCCAGACCCTGTGTGTCTAAAAAATCTAATGCCATGTAGCAGAGATATAAACTTGATAAAGGACACAAATTCAGCTAAAGGTATTTTTAACCTGAAATAAAAACATGCTTAAAACATTATTACTCTTGCAATATTTGATTTAATCATCTCTGATAACTGACATCCTTGCTCTGAATTATTGCATCAGAATCTAGACACAATGTCTGTGTTGTAGCAATCTTGAGTGTGCTGTTCAGGTGTGTGTCTGTAAGTTGCAAACCTACTTTTGATTTATTGACATTCGTTACAGAAATCTCATGGTCAATGCTCTGAGTCTAGGACCCAGGGGAAACATGAAGTGGCTGAGCACTGCAAGCTTTTGTACATAAGTTGCTTTGTGTGCTGATCAAAAACACGTAAAGTTATGCCCTGACTTGGATAGCTCGGGCAAGCCCATTCTTATTAGATCCTGGAAACTTAGCAGGGTCAACTTTGGCAAGTATTGGATGGGAGACCTCCTTGAAATACCAGCAGTCAGGAAGACAGTGGCAGACTTTATTCAGCCACCTCACAATATCTTTCAGGTCCCCAGTAGGGGTCAGTCACCAGAAGTCAACATGACTTCCAGGCGCAGACACACACATACACAAAAAAACATTAAAAATGCCACAAAAAGTGAAAGCATCATGACAGACTGAGGACTATGTGTTTGTCTACAAAACTATAGTCTTCCCCAGAAAAATAACTACAATGCCTATTAAGCAATACAAGAATAGAGAGACAGTAATATCTAGTGTTCAGCATCAGTCTACAATCTGGGAAGTCTAGATTCAAAATCCCCAGTCTACAAAGGAAATGTGTTCGGTGAATTTGGGCCATTTCTGCAGGAGTGAAATTCCCCACACTGACATTTTAAAAACTGCACATTATGTGAAATTTTCTGCAGTTGATTTTTCCTCACCAGACACAAACCTGAAAGTTTCTCCTTCTTACCTTGCATTTTTGGAATCCCCAGTTTAGTGAGTTCTGAAAATTCAGGGTAAGAAGGAGACTTTGGTTTTGTGCCTGGTGAGGAAAAATCTACTGCAGAAAATTTCACATAATGCACAATTTTAAAAACATCAAAGCGGGGAATTTCACTACTGCTGAAACGGTCTTGATCTCGATACACACTCTCAGCCTAATCTCTCAGCCACTAGCTTGTTGCTATTCTTCATCTAGTTCATGGTTCTTTCCTACTGAGAAAGACCAGATCATGAGGGCCTGAATACAGTGAAAAACAGGAGGTGAGGTGGAGGTGATCCCACTTGCACTTCAGGAGAGCCACAGCATGACAAGCCCAACAAAACACATACGCATACACACAGACACTGTAGCAAGACACACAGAAGCTCATAATTTGAATAAAACTTTGTGGCTCTTTAAGGTGCTTTCTATTTCTCCTACGCGATAGACAGAGCCTAACAAAGCAAGCTTGGGCTCTTTCCCTCCCTCCCCCTGGCCTGAGAGGAAGAGGTGGAGGAGCCTCAGCCAATGTTTTCTATCTCTCCCGTGTGATTGAGGAAGCCTGGCAAAGCAAGCTGCAACTCACCAACAGCTCCAGAGAAGAAAACAGGAAAGAGTCAGTTGCTGGCAGGCCGGGTAAGAGTCCTGCCATGGGCCATATAAGAACATAAGAACATAAGAGAAGCCATGTTGGATCAGGCCAACGGCCCATCAAGTCCAACACTCTGTGTCACACAGTGGCAAAAAATTTTATATACACACATACACTGTGGCTAATAGCCACCTGTGCTCCATATTTTTATCTAAACCCTTCTTGAAGGTGGCTATACTTGTGGCCGCCACCACCTCCTGTGGCAGTGAATTCCACATGTTAATCACCCTTTGGGTGAAGAAGTACTTCCTTTTATCCGTTTTAACCTGTCTGCTCAGCAATTTCATCGAATGCCCACGAGTTCTTGTATTGTGAGAAAGGGAGAAAAGTACTTCTTTCTCTACTTTCTCCATCCCATGCATTATCTTGTAAACCTCTATCATGTCACCCCGCAGTCGACGTTTCTCCAAGCTAAAGAGTCCCAAGCGTTTCAACCTTTCTTCATAGGGAGAGTGCTCCAGCCCTTTAATCATTCTAGTTGCCCTTCTCTGGACTTTCTCCAATGCTATAATATCCTTTTTGAGGTGCGGCGACCAGAACTGCACACAGTACTCCAAATGAGACCGCACCATCGATTTATACAGGGGCATTATGATACTGGCTGATTTGTTTTCAATTCCCTTCCTAATAATTCCCAGCATGGCGTTGGCCTTTTTTATTGCAGACGCACACTGTCTTGACATTTTCAGTGAGTTATCTACCACGACCCCAAGATCTCTCTCTTCGTCAGTCTCTGCCAGTTCACACCCCATCAACTTGTATTTGTAGCTGGGATTCTTGGCCCCAATGTGCATTACTTTGCACTTGGCCACATTGAACCGCATCTGCCACGTTGACGCCCACTCACCCAGCCTCAACAGATCCCTTTGGAGTTCCTCACAATCCTCTCTGGTTCTCACCACCCTGAACAATTTAGTGTCATCCGCAAACTTGGCCACTTCACTGCTTACTCCCAACTCTAAATCATTTATAAACAAGTTAAAGAGCATGGGACCCAGTACCGAGCCCTGCGGCACCCCACTGCTTACCGTCCTCCACTGCGAAGACTGCCCATTTATACTCACTCTCTGCTTCCTATTACTCAGCCAGTTTTTGATCCACAAGAGGACCTGTCCTTTTACTCCATGACTCTCAAGCTTTCTAAGGAGCCTTTGATGAGGAACTTTATCAAAAGTTTTATGGAAGTCAAGGTAAACAACATCTATTGGGTCTCCTCTCTCCACATGTTTGTTCACCCCCTCAAAGAAATGTAACAGGTTAGTGAGGCAAGATCTTCCCTTGCAGAACCCATGCTGAGTCTTCCTCAATAACCCGTGTTCATCAATGTGCCTACTCATTCTGTCCTTGATAATGGTTTCTACCAACTTTCCCGGTATTGAAGTCAGACTGACTGGCCTGTAATTTCCCGGGTCTCCTCTGGAACCTTTTTTAAAGATGGGGGTGACATTTGCTACCTTCCAGTCCTCAGGAACAGAGGCAGATTTCAATGAAAGATTACAGATTTTTGTTAGAAGATCCACAAGTTCAACTTTGAGTTCTTTCAGAACTCTCGGATGTATGCCATCCGGACCCGGTGACTTATTAGTTTTTAATTTGTCTATCAGTTGAAGGACCTCCTCTTTTGTCACCTCAATCTGACTCAGGTCTTTCAATGCCCCTTTCAAAATTAGTGGTTCTAGGGCGGGCAAAAAGTTCTCATCTTCCACAGTGAAGACGGAGGCAAAAAATTCATTTAGCTTCTCAGCCATTTCCCTATCCTCCTTCAGTAATCCTTTTACCCCATGGTCATCCAAGGGCCCCACTGCCTCCCTGGCTGGTTTCCTACTTCTAATATATTTGAAGAAAGTTTTATTGTTGGTCTTTATGTTTTTTGCAATATGCTCCTCATAGTCCCTTTTTCCTGCCTGATCACAGTCTTGCATTTGATTTGCCACAGCCTGTGTTCCCTTTTACTAATCTCACTTGGACTGGTTTTCCACCACTTAAAGGAGTCCTTCTTACCTTTTACAGCTTCCATTACTTTGTTTGTTAACCACGCAGGCCTTTTCTTATGCCTGTTTGTGCCTTTCCTAACTTGTGGTATGTATTTTATCTGAGCTTCTAGGATTATAGTTTTAAATAGCATCCAAGCTTCCCCAAGGGTTTTGACTGTATGTACCTTTCCTTTCAGTTTCCTCCTCACATGCCTCCTCATCTCAGTGTATTTACCCCTTTTAAAGTTAAACGTGGTTGTGGCGGTCTTTTTGGACAACTCCCTATTTATACAAATGGTGAAATCAATAACATTATGGTCACTGCTCCCAAGTGGCGCAATCACTTTTACATCTCTCACCAAGTCTTGGGCATTACTTAGGACCAAATCCAGGATCGCCCCACCCCTGGTAGGTTCTGAGACCATCTGCTCCATAGCACAGTCATTGAGAGCATCAAGAAACTCAATCTCTTTCTCTCGACCAGAACACATATTGACCCAATCAATCTGCGGGTAGTTAAAATCACCTATTACGACACAGTTTTTATGTTTAGCTGCTATCTTTAAGCCTTCCATCATATTATAATCGTCCTCTCTCTTTTGATTTGGTGGGCGATAACAAACTCCCATAGTTAAATTTCCTTTTGGGCCCTCTATTTCAACCCAAAGCATTTCTAAAAGTGAATCTAATTCTCTGATCTCAGTCTTACTGGACCGTATATCCTCTCTGACATACAGAGCCACCCCACCTCCAACCCTTCCCTCCCTATCCTTCCGATATAGCTTATATCCAGGTATCACCGTGTCCCACTGATTCTCCTCATTCCACCAAGTTTCTGAAATTCCCACAATGTCTATGTTTTCTCCCAACACTAAACATTCCAATTCACCAATTTTACTTCGAACACTTCTAGCATTTGCATACAAACATCTATAATTTCCCAGGCGAGTTAGGCCCGCCACCTTCCTCCTGCCACCTCGAGACTCTGGCAGACAGTCCATATTGTTTGTCACCTTCACAGTGGACAACTCTGGTCCGCTCCCAGTAGAAAAATAGCAGCTAACCCTTCATCTCTTTGAGACGAGTCCTCCCGAACCAGAGACATTTCATCTCCTGTCAGCTTTCCCCCAAGATTTAGTTTAAATCTGCTCTGCCACCTTTTTGATTTTAAACGCCAGCAGCCTGGCTCCATCCGGGGACAAGTGGAGACCGTCTCTTTTGTACAGCTCCTGCTGGTTCCAGAAAGCATCCCAGTGCCTAACAAACTTAAACCCTTCCTCCTTACACCATCGTCTCATCCACACATTGAGTCTTCTAATTTGTGCTTGTCTCTCCTGCCCTGCACGTGGAACAGGTAGCACTTCTGGCACCCCTGAGGAGACCCAGGTTTGAATATCCCCTCTGCCCTGGAAACTTGCTAGGTGATTTTGGGCCAGTCACATACTCTCAGCCTAACTTATGTCATAGTGTTGTTGTAATGAGAAATTGAAGGAGGGGAAAATGTTGTAAGCCACATGTCACGCACTGGGGTGCTGGCAAGGGAGTGGTCCAAGTGTAGTCCGTGTCAGAGCCAGGGGAACATTGCAGGAACTGAAAGCCTCAGGCTGATTCTGCATTTGGCGTTTGCCCTCCTTTCACTCCAGGGTTGTTCCATGCGGGCCAGATTTCCCGATTCCGCATTAGAGGATTTCCCCCGGATTCAATTCCCAATCTGTTCCATGTTTTCTGATTCCGCATTACTGCTGCTCCCGGAATTCCCCCTCCCTCATACGTTTCCCCCCTTTTTTTTACACGCATGCGTGTTTGCGTTACAACATAACGTCTTTGTTTGCATTACAACGCAATGCCAGAGGCATAATACTGGCAAAGTCACGTGTTTTCCTTTTGCCCTGCCATTGGCAGGTTAAGCACCATGAAATCTGAGTCAGCGATCCACTGTTTTTATCCACACACGCTGAATGTTAAGCACACAGTTTTCCGTTAAAACCTATAACAAATTACAAACAGATGCGTGAAGGGGGGGGGGAGAAATATGCAGAGGGGTTAAGGGAGAAAGTTTCCCCAACCTATCAAAAATATAAAGCTGTAAACATAATCAAATTTCTGCTCCCATTTGAGGCCATGCGGGGGGATCGATAAAGGTGGCAATCACGCATGTTTAAAGTAGTTCGTGCAACATAGTTTTTATTTAGTTGTGTTGCAATGATCTTATTTGGAAAAAAATATAGCAGTCAGGATTGATTTTTTTCGAAGGGGGGAAGAACGTAATCGCAATGCAATGGCACATTATCAAATTCACGTGGAATATAGTAAAGAAGGGGGGCGGGTGCAAGTAAGTGATGCATTCGGAAAAAGAAAATAGCATTACATTGTTATATTGTTTTCGCGTTGTAACGCGAAACGAGTTGTTTTTAAAAAAAATTAATCCATTTCAGGAAAATATTGCATAATTTTCAAAGGGAGTAAAATTGAGGAAGTATGATGAAATAACTGGGCGGAATCATGGGTGTGGAGTTATGTTGGTGTGTTCTACTGATGCAAGAAGTTTGACAGCGCACTGGCTCGAGTTCCGCACATAAAATTCTGAGCTTTGGAACCGCAGCAAAAAAAAAAAAAGATCTGGTATTTTGTCGATCTCCTTAATCTGGGGCAGCACTGCTTCAGAGGCGGGTCAAACTGCTGCCCCAGGTCAAAATGTGCAGAAACCAACATCTGCCCCGGGGGAAACACAGCGTCGGAGCCGGAGCAAAGGCTAATGCAGAATCACCCTCAGTCTAAATCACAATCTGAAAGCAAGGTCATTCAAGCCAGAAGTCAGGTAAGCGGGGAAAGCAGAGCAGGAACAGAGTCAAGGAAACTGGATCTGGAGTGGCTGCGAATCAACAAATGGACTTGTTGCTTCCACAGAGCATGTGGTTTGGAGTGGAAACTTTATACAGCCCACTGCAACAGTTTCCAGTTAGCCAGCAGTGGCCCAGCCTAGCTTCTGCTAAAGCTCAGGACTCAGAGATCTTCTTGCCCTTAATCTCACCTCCTTCCATTTTATCTCTAAATCCTGTCGAAGTTTCTGTCTGACGTGTTCCAGACTAGGTGGTGAGCTGGGAGGTGTCTCTGCCTCATCAGCTGAAATGCCTGCTGGCAGCAATAAATCAATTACACAGCAAGAGGGCCCGCTCAGCTCTGCTGAGTCTGTTAACCCTGTCGGCTCTTCCTGAACAGGCCCCTTGGCAGAGCCCATGATACTATCTGGGGTCCCCATAAGGGAAAAAGTGGGATATCAATAAAATAAATAAATAAAATAAATATTGGTTTATTCCATTGTTTTCTAATTTTGTAATCCAGTTTCACTACAGTTTTATGTAATATACTGCTTTTATAGCATTGTTCTCCAGCTCTTTCATCAAGTCCTAGTGCATTGTGTGCCCTATATTGCATTTGTTTTCAAAGACTGTGTTACTCCTCCTTGAGTCTCAACAAGAAAGGCTGAGAAGAATGACGAGGAGAAGAAGGAGGATATGAGGAGAAGGTGGTGGTGGTGGGTGGTGGTTGCATGTGGAGGAGGAGTGGAGAATCAAACCCATTTCTCCAGATTAAAGTCTGCCACTCTTAACCACTACACCAAACCAGCCCACAGGTTTTGTCTTATGACAAAAAGTATGAAAGGCAGCTAATAGAATACAAACAGGCTTTGGCAGATGTGCAGACCTGTTGTTTAAATGGGGCAAAATACCAGGACCCAAATGTGATTGCAGTGCAGTCTGCCAAACTATTCTCCTTCTCTTGTATTACAAAGGAACTTCAATAACAGAACAGAAAGAGAAATTGCTGAATTACAAATTATTACAATACTTGGAACAAACTCCTCTCCAGGACTCAACAGGGATATTGGAGGGGGTTTTTTTACCTCATTACATATGCTAAACCCATCTTCACCAAATAGAGTTATGCATCCACTGTATTCTAATGTATTCTTTTTTGTATTGGCAAACTGGAATAATGTTTATAATGCTATGCTACATGTTAAAATGAAAGTAGGTGGACAGAAACACCTCTAAGAGAAAGGTGTTCTCAGTTTAACCCAATCTTGAGGTGAGACAGAGCAGCTAACAGACTTAAATTTATTGCCTTGTGACAGTGGACTCTCACCATCACTCTCCAGTTCTGACCTGTTTATTGCTTTTGCTGCTTTCCCCTCAACTGAAGCCATGCAGATGACATCTAGACCAAAGTTGTCATTCCTTTAATTTGTTTAAAACAATTTCACAGTTTTGCATGCTTACTCATGGCCCCCTGCCTATATGTAGCACTGTTCACTGTATCCCATTCCATTGTCTAATGAAGTATGCATGCACATGAAAACTTGCACCCTGAATTTAAAAAAAAATGTTGGTTTTAAAGGTGCCATTGGATTCTAACTTTGGTCTATTACTTCAGAACACAGCTACTCATCAGGAACATGAGCATCATGCTTTCCAGGGAGATGTGACAGAGCCCTTTGAACTCTACCCAGTTGCAACTGAGTGGATTAAAAATTCAGATATTGATATTTAGATGGCTTGCTCAGTCTGTCTGAATACTCATTTTATCAACTTGGTTATGTATTTTATATCATTATCTGCTTCCTGTGTGTAATTCTGCCATACAATAAATGGTAATAATAGCCCTTTGCTCCTTGAAGGATCAAACAAAAACTGTGGAGAGCCACAGTTAAGAGTAGACGACAATGACTACCCCGCAGATTTATACCCCGCCCTTCTCTCTGAATCAGAGACTTAGAGTGACTTACAATCTCCTATATCTTCTCTCCCCACATCAGACACCCTGTGAGGTGGCTGGGGCTGAGAGGGCTCTCACAGCAGCTGCCCTTTCAAAGACAACTCCTGCAATAGCTATGGCTAACCCAAGGCCATTCCAGCAGCTGTAAGTGGAGGAGTGGGGAATCAAACCCGGTTCTTCCAGATAAGAGTCCATGCACTTAACCACTACACCAAACTGGCTCTCATCAGACAACATGGATCTCATCCAGCCAAGGATGAGAGTAAGGCTGCTTCAAGTGTTTATTCTTGTAGGAACCAGTGTTAACCATTTTGATAGAGCACACAATGGGCACTGAACAGGGGTTTGTTTGTAGCAGGAACTCATTTGCTTATTAGGCCATGCCCCCCTGATGTAGCCATCCTCCTAGAGCTTACAGTGCTCTTAGTACAGGGTCTACTGTAAGCTCTTGGAGGATGGGCTACATCAGGGGGTGTGTGGACTAAGGAGTTTCTGCTACAAAAAAAAGCCCTGGCAATGAGTTGAGGAAGTTATGACATTGGAGATTTAGGAATAAATATCTAAAATAAATACATAAAAACAAGGCTCAGTAAGAAATAGTGGAAAGCATTCCAAACAGTGGCATTGCAGTCAAAAACAGGGAAAGAAGGATTCATTTTTCAGATCTTCCTTCCTGGAGATCACCAATATCTGCCCTGTCCAGCCTCGTTCAGTTGCTTCATTCATAGGTTCTGCAAGTCAACAGAATACAGTATTGCATGTGAAAAATATCAGAAACTGCAAAAGCCTCATCCACATTTGCTCTTTCCATACAATGCACTTTGTACCATACAATACACTTTGAAGTCTAGGTGTCCTTCAGACAGCCTCCATCAAAAGTTGCCACTAAATTTCTATTGATGCCTTGGTACGTGTATCAGGTATTCTTGTTGTTCACTACGCCTTCTTATTAGTCTATATTAGGTCTTATTTTGCCTGTACACAATAAGGAAATGAGCCTCCCTCATGCAGCACTAGCACATTAGAATGCCAAACTAGGATCTGGAAGACCCAGGTTCAAATCCCCATTCTGCCATGGAAGCTGGCTGGGTGACCCTGGGCTATCCATGCCCTCTCAGCCTGACCTCCCTCACAGGGTTGTTGTGAGGAGAAAATGGAGAAGAGGAGAAAGGCGAGGGGAGACAGCTGAGGTATAAATGAAGTATGTGATGCAGGAGTGCCTTGTTCTGGTTTTTGTTTGCCACCAAGAGAAGATGAAGAAGGTTTTATACCCTGCCTTCACTACCCAAAGAAGTCAACTTAAGATCACTTTCCTTTCCTCTCCTCACAACATACACCCTGAGAGAGCTCTGAGAGAACAGTGACAGACCCAAGGTCACCCAGCAGGAGTGGGGAATGAAACCCTGTTCTCCAGATTACAGTCCACCGCTCTTAACCGCTACACCAAACTGGTTCTCTTGACCCCTTTTCATGTTTCTGCTATCTTGGTGAGATGGGAAAAAACACCCAAATTATGTGATACTCCTCTATCACATAATTTGCCTGTATCTATTCATGGTATACTTCTGCTGCTAAAGGAACCTGTTACATTATCCAAAGTCATTTACTGAAATATCCAGAAATCTACTTTGACAGAAAAGATCCAAGACTTTCCTTCCTAAATAAAGCTGCAGTCCTAAGACTGCTTAGAAGCCCTCTCATCACTGCGCAACATCTGGGGATCCCAAAAGACATCTTCAAGTCTTCTTCAGGTCTTCTTCATATGAAATCATTCTGAAGCCAACTCAGCTCCTCTCAACATCTGCTGTACGTACCTTTTCCAGAATCCTATTGATAGCCACCTTGACCCAATGCTTCTTAGGATCCAGACAGACAGACCTCCCTTCTATGGTGGTGGCTCTGTTAGAAAACACAACGAAGAGCAGGCAGATAAGCAAAGGGCTCAGATACACCCAAAAGGAACAAGAAAAGGAAGTGTATAAGCCAGGGTCCACTTACATGACTTCAGTATTGGCACAGTGATATCCTGCGGCATAGATATTTATTTGGGCAATGCGTCTTCGAGAGATTCTGCCTGACAATTCAGAACACATGCAATGCAGTTCCCTGGTCATGGGGACAGCTGTGAAAGAAAGGAACAGATGTGTCAATGAGTGCCTAACCCCAACCTCCATTTTTCTAGAACATAAATCCTTGAGAATCTGCTGACATAGCTAAAAGCCCCAGGAGAGTTCTGAGGAAGTCATTCTCCACTGACAGATGCAGCATTTTAAGAGCATAAGAGAAGCCATGTTGGATCAGGCCAATGGCCCATCCAGTCCAACACTCTGTGTCACACAGTGGCCAAAAAAACCAGGTGCCATCAGGAGGTCCACCAGTGGGCCCAGGACACTAGAAGCCCTCCCACTGTGCCTCCCCAAGCACCAAGAACACAGAGCATCACTGCCCCAGAAACAACTTCCCAAAAACTGGAATTAAAATCAAGAAAAGCTAGAGGGTTTTGTCCCCCTTAAATACAACCCTCCCAATTCTGCTCAGGAACACTACCAAACATTTGCACTTAACCCTTGAGATTCCTTGAATGTAAACCTTGAATTCCTTGAATGCAACCACAGGGTTGCTGTCAGAATAAAAAAAAATGAGAAGAGGGGAAAGTAAACTATACATGCCTCCCTGAGCTTTCTGGATGAAGAATGGGATAAAAAAAAAATTAAGCAACCAAATAGTGATTTTGTGTGCTAGGCTCTCTACAGAGATAGCCAATTGCACCTCTCATGCTACAGGTATCACCAGAAAGATGTGCTGTCTAAAAACCAAGTACCTACAAATAACAGATTCCTCAACCCCAACAAGGAGTTTCTTCAAGAAGCTCTCCAGGGAACATAAACCAGTAAACAAAGTAGCCAGCAGTCTGAACGGAGATTAATTACCGCCATCTGATTTTAAATTGGTTTTAAATTATTGGTTGTTGGGTTTTTTGTATGTTTTCTTATGGAGTGGTAGATCACCCAGAGCCCTACATTAGCAGGGATTGGATGATTCATTCACAACAACAATTTCCCTCATTATACAGTAATCCTTCCACAGATATATATTTGGGGCAGGGATGGGGGGACAGAACTCCCCAATCTGAAACTCTATATAGGCTGCAACCCCAGCACCACTTCCTGCTCTTCCACAAGCCATTTCTATGCCCCAGTCCTTCCAGAACCTTCCTTTTTGGCCCTTCACCCCATCAACTACAGGTCTGTAGCTACAAGGTGGCCCTGCCCCTGACTTCCCACAGAGGTCCCCCAGGGCCCGCAGCTTGATAGAGCAGAAAGGGAGGACAAGAGACAGCAGCTGTGAGAAGCACAAAGACCCAGCCTGCTGGCCACGTCTTTTTAGATCAGAGGGCTTTTAAAAAAATTGATTGCCCCCTGAATTTTTAAGAAGCTCCTCCAACTTAAAAAATATTTGACTACACCCCTGATCAACCATCGAAGCTTGCAGGAGTATAACCTGTTTTGTTTCAGTTGTTCCTCTGAGGATGTGCAGAGAGCATTTCCTGCCAGCCTGCCCACACCCATCCAGCATTAGAAGATTTTAGATGAAGACGGTTTCCCAGGAGAATTTCTTATTAGAAACACCCCCACTCACACATCATTCCCCCACATACACACAGGTGGAAAAAAGGAGAACAGGGGAGCTGTGCTTTCCCCAATATCCTCCAAGTGGAAAGGAGGAGGGTTTCTTCCATCTCTGCCTCTCACCTTGGCTTGGCAAGATGGTCCCAGCCAGCAGGGAGAAGAAGAGGATCAGGGACATTTGACAGCATGGGCTTATCTTGGCTTCATCTGGTGCAGGCTGCAACAGCATGTTCTGAATGTCTCTATCTCCTCCTTGTGGTTTTTTAAATCTGCTCAAGTCTAGGCTCAGTGGGCCAATCCCAAAATAGAACTGACTCAAGACCTACTGCATTCAATCCCACCACCCAATGAGTTTTCCTCACTTGCGTGAGGACATAAGGAAGGGAGAGAGAGAGAGATAGGAGCCCTTGGCCAGAGCCCAAAAGGAAATGGCTGTAAGAGGGGAGGAGCCAGACGCAGGCCAGTAGCCACAGGGCTGCTTTTGGGTACAACACCTCTCCCATGCATTATGCCTTGTCTGCTTCAGCAGGAGAGTCAGAAAGTGAGAAAAATCCCTTTTGTAGGTAAAAGCTGTATTCATTTCCCTGCTAGCTCACAGTTTCAAGCTGGAGATATGAACAGATGATTTCATTGCCTGGCCAGGGAGATCATGAGCATTTCTAAAGTGTTGTTCTGTCGGAGAGAAACTGACTAGCTGGAGGTGTGAACTGACCATTTTGTTGTCTATGACCAAAGAGGTCATTTGCATTCATAAAGTGTTGTTGGATGAGGCTGGAGAGTGCTCTATGCTAAAAAGAGAAAAACTTTTTACAAAATGAAGGTGACAGTTCTGAACAACCCAAACCTCAAAAGTAGTAAGTAGAACACATTTCTCCACAAGTGAAGTTAATATGAAGTTTCCTAAAAATATTTGTTCATGGGCTGCTCAAAACAAAACAAAACTAGAGCAACTTCTCCATTCCTTTGTGCAGCTTGATCCTCTTAGCAGGTTTCCTTGGAAGTAAGCTCCACCTCACTAAACTGCTCTGTTCCTGTCCCCCCCACAAGAAAAAATGCTGGCTACGGTTCTGGCAAGAAGAAAGGCAACACTCCTGATGGCTGTTCCACACCTAACTCAGGTTTGCCACTGAGAATATGGCTGCAAGAGCCATCACAAGTCATCAGAAGAAATCTCCCCACACACCCACATACCCTTGCATGATATATTGTCCTCCCTGTAATGAACATAAGAACCATCTGGGATTAGACCAGTGGTCCATCTTGGTCAGCATCCTGGTAAACACCTTGGCCAATCATTGTCTGTTGGAGAACCAACAAACTGGGCATAAAGGACAAGTCCCTGATGTTGCTTCTTAGAACCAGTATTCAGAGGTTTGCTGCCTCTCTATAGGGAGGTTCCTTTTCATCTAGATACGTGTCAGCCTCCAAGTAGGACCTGAGGATCCCCAGGAATCACAACTCATCTCCAGACTACAGAAATAAGCTCCACTGGGAAAAAATGGATGCTTTGTACTTTACTCTGCCAAGTGGCACTCTATCCCACTGAGTTCCCTGTCCTCCCTAGACTCCATCCCCAAATATCCAGGAGTATCCCAACCTGAATCTGGCAACCCTATTTTTATCCTTATGGATAGCAATCATTAATGCATGTAAGACCTCCCCTCTGCAGAATCTTTGTCATCAATACTTCTGGTGGTTGTTATGTTCTCTGACAGGGAATTCCACAAAATAATTCCTTATTGAGTAAAGGAGGTTTCCTTTCCCCCCCCCCCCCAGTAAGAAAAATGAGACAAACACTTATATTGGATGAAAACAGGGCAACTTTATTAAAACGAAACACGGCATGGGGCAACCTAAACTGCCGGACGAGCAAAGGGAAACCCCTGACCCTTCCAAGTCCGGCGGGGTGAGCCACCCAGCCCCCAGCAGTAGCCGAAAAAAACGGCTAATGCCGGGCCAGCAAAGGTCAGGTGTACCATCGACCAGCCAGGCGCCGAGTCCAGCTCACCTGCCTGAGGAGAGAAACCCTATAGGGGGCATCACAGCAGAGAGCCGTACAGCCCTTCTGCCGTACCATCCCGCTACATTCCCGTAAACAGGGAATGAACTGAGGGTGCTCACCGGTTACCAAACTATTAGGCAAAAACTTCTGCCACCACAATGCCAAGCCTCCGCTTAGGCAATTGGGCCCACCGGTTGGCTTAAAGCCAACCGCAGCCTCAGCTGTAGATCATGTAGAAAGGCCCTGTTTCCAGTCACGGACAGGTGGACCCCGTCCTGATGATACAGGTCCACCACTTCAGCTCTTATAACAGGGTGTGGCAAATAGATGCCAAGGCCTTCACCAAGCGCTTTCTTGATAGCCTTGTTCGCCTTGTGTCTGGCTCTATCGATCCCCACAGGATTCAAGGCAGCCCTCCAGACCCTGCGTGGCAAGATGGCGGATTATAGTATCAGCACCCCAGGCCACCTGCTCCGAATTACCCGCAGGTCCTCAACCGCCTGCAGTGAAAGGGCCTTCCCTTTCAACAAACCGAGGTCGTTCCCACCGATGTGGATGACCAAAATGTGTGGCGGAGGACCCGTCCTCCCCTGGAACAAAAGTGGTAGCAGTCTGGCCCAACGAAGGCCCCGCCAACCCTGCCACTCGACCTCAACCCACTCGCTGAGCCCCAATTGAGATCCAATTGGCGAGCGTCGCGCCTGGTGGGCTGCCCAAAAAACCATGCTGTGGCCAACGATCAGAATTCTCCGTCTCTCTTGCCACACCACAGCACCTAATAAAGAAAAGAAAACATTGACAAACCATGCCAACACGCACGCCCTTGCACGACCCTTCACGCATCCAGTGGGTGAACGTAACTTTTATAGGCCGCCGACCTCCAATGCCCGACCCTTTGGATAACAGCTCCTGGATACCCCATGGCCATTGCTGTGGAGGCCGCGCCAATACGAAAGGAGTGGGTCCCGAATCTGACACCACCCAGCCCAAGTTTCTCAAGGGCCCTTGAAGTGACAGCCCAAAACTGGAACTTAGTTAATGGGGACCCATCCTTATGACAAAAAAGGAGGCCACCAATGTCCCCCCTGCCCGCCACATACCTCTTCAGAGCCAGAACCGGACAAATATCCTGCTCACGGCACGAACCCAGGGTAATTACGACCCACCTCTGCTTCTGGTCGGTCTTCGACCGCCGTACCCGAATGGATACCTGGTTGCCCTCAAATTTCACATCACCAGCCTGAAGGGCCTGACCAGAAATATCATGACGCGAGCCTGGGACCAACTCGCTCACTCTGAGCGCGCCAAAAAACGCCGTCAAAGCAGCAGCATGGAACAACGCCTCCTCGAACTTGGTGTTACAGACTGTCTTCCATACCAAATGCAGACCCCTTAGAATTGAGGGGGAAACGGGCTGCCTCAAATCGGGCCGAGGGCCCTGCTCCTGTGTCCACCCTTCCAACATCTTGTGAATCCGAAAATCGCCCGAATTATCAGCCAAACCTTTTGACTTGCTGTCAAAGGACAACGCGGCCATCTTAGCCCGAATGGATTTGACAACCAGCCCCTTAACTTTCAGGTGAACGCAGAATTGCATGAGATGCGACACTGGAATGGGCTACCTCATGCTCAACCCTACCTGTTCCCTAAAAACCTGGAACTGTGTGACAGAACGATTATAAGCTTTTCTGGTGCTCGGCGCCAGGGCTAACCGCATTGCCCGGTTGGCCTCAATTCTCCAAGCCGCCACATGTCCGGAGGCATCCGCGCCGGCTGCAGGTCGCCTTCTGGTGCGAGCTGTCTGAATCACTCCATCTGTTGGTGAGACAAAGCATCCGCCACTCCATTGCTAACACCTGGCACGTGCTTTGCAAGAAACAAAATGTTCAAACGCAAACAACTAAGAGTAAACGCCCTCACCAGGCCCATTACATGAACAGACTTAGAAGTCAAACTATTAATAACATGGACCACGGCCATGTTGTCGCACCAGAAGTGCACCACATTGTTGGCCAACTCAGAACCCCAGAGCAGAACGGCTACAACAATTGGAAAAAATTCCAAAAAGGCAAGATTGCGGCAGAGCCCACTTTCACCCTACTCGCTGGGCCAGCTTTCAGCGCACCAATGTCCACGAAAGTAGACCCCAAACCCAATGGAACCGGCAGCATCCGACATAATCTACAGTTCCGCTTCGATCCTCAAATCCTCCCACAAGAAAGACACGCCATTGAATGAGGATAAAAACTGCTCCCAAACTTCCAAGTCCTGACGCATGCCTCTATTAATCTGGATCCTGTGATGAGGCAAGCACAAACCTCCCATGGCGTCACAAAGTCACTGAAGAAAGGCTCTGCCAGGTGCCACAACCTTGCATGCAAAGTTGAGATGCCCAACAATCTGTTGGAGTTCCACCAACAACACCTTATGCTTGGCCCTCAATGCCGCCATTTTCAACCGAAGGCCCTGCACCTTATCTGAAGGAAACTGTGAAGCTTGCCTTTCCGTGTCCAGTTCGATTCCTAAAAACGACAAAACCCGTGCAGGACCTTTGGTCTTCTCGTGTGCTAGCGGGACCCCCAGTTCAGCTGCCAGCTGCACAAAGGCCTGCAGCATACGTGCACATTGACCAGACCAGACCCCCTCCCCCGGGCCCGCAAACAAGACATCATCAAGATAATGAACTGAATTGGTGGACCCCGCCCGCTCGCGCAAGGCCCACTCCAAAAATGAACTAATACGTTCAAAGGCAGAACATGATATAGAGCAACCCATGGGTAAAGCCCAATCCATGTAATATTTGCCTTCAAACTTAAATCCCAGGAGTTCAAAATCGTCAGGGTGCACTGGAAAAAGGCGAAATGCAGACTTAATGTTGCATTTAGCCATCTCAGCCCCCACACCACAACTCCGCACCATTTTGACCACCTGGTCAAAAGAGGTGTACCGGACAGAACATAAATAGTCAGGAATGGCATCATTCACTGACCCCCCTTTTGGAAATGACAGATGGTGAATAATCCGAAATTCACCCGGAGCCTTCTTCGGCACCACTCCCAATGGGGAAACCCTCAGGTTGGGAACAGGTGGACTGTCAAAAGGGCCCAACACATGTCCCTCCGCACACTCCTTACCTATCTTGTCCCTAACCACATGCTCTAGTCCCAAAATAGAACGTTAATTCCGAGTCATAACAGGGACCCGTGGGCCCTGAAACGGAATGTGGAACCCATAACAAAAACCGTCCAAAAGATAAACTCTATCCAAAGGCCTAGGATAATAAGCAATAAGCTTCTTATGTAGCCTCAGTCTGATGGGACTGGGTCCCCTTGTTAGCCGAATGGGAGCTACTGCCTCCAGCAGTCCGCTTACCCCCAGATCTGGGCTTGGACTTACTACAAGCTGACAAGGCATGGGACCCTCCACACAGCGGGCACTCGTGCTTGTATTTGCACATTTTTCTGCTACATACCCCCTGTGATGAATAATCCCAGCACAACAGCTGGGGTTGAACCGACTGCCCCGCCGCTGGGCGAGAACTACTTGCGGCTACCTGCTTACTTATGAAATGACCACTATCCGACCATTCCCCACTGTTGGATTTAGCTGGCGACATCAACTGCAGCTAAAGCTGCTGGTTGATCTGATCCCAGGGGATTGTTAGATTCAATGCCACCCTCATGCGGAACTCCTCGTTGTACTGCAGCCATGCAGCACCTGAGAAATCTGTGAAGGCTTTGTAGATAATGTTGCAGTATTAAAACAGTGGGGCGGCCCGTGAAGGCGCTATTACTCCTGCGTAAATCAGAAAACCAGGCAACCAGTTTGCCCAGTTCTTGTCTACCTTCCTCTGCTTGAGTTTTTCTTTATCCTTTTCGTCCAACTCATTCTTCTCAAGCTCCCTGTAAAGAAGGCTAAAGACATCAATGTATTCCCCTCGCAGAATCTTTTCCCTGGTGGCAACCGTCAAATGGTCACCTAATGGCATGGCAGTGTCGCCAAATGGCCGAGCGTGAAAGGGCAATGAACCGTAAGGTGCTGCAGCCGAGCCCCATCCACCCCACTGAGCAGCTGGCCAACTACCAGGCCAAGCGCTACCCTGGTGTTGGCCCCATGGTAAAGCTCCCCCCATGGCCGCCTGTGCCATAACCCCCTGTGGGGTGGAAGGCATGGCCGGCAATGAAGAGCAAAGCAAGCAAAGCAAAGCAAAGCAAATTTTATTTTTATATCCCGCCCTCCCCCACCAGAAGGCGGGCTCAGAAGAGCCCTGTAGAGAGGCCCAAGGAAAAACCTGACCCTGCGGGGCCGGAACCCAGGGTCCCGGACCGACGGGGAGAACGGGAGACCCTACCGCGCCCCCCGCACCCACCATAGCCGGGGAGCCAGCCGGACCAGGCATTCCCGGGTGAACCCAACCGCCCCATGGCCAACCACTGCTATTACCTTGAGAGCCACGCTTACCGTCCAAATCATCGACGGTAACGGCTCCCACTTAATTGGCCCGACCGCGCCCAAAAAAAAGAAAGCTCTGCCACCCTGAACAGATGGGAAGCTACTCACTACCACCAGACTGGGTGGAAAGAAGCAGGAACCGGCCGACCGCACGAAGAGGATGACGATCTTGCGGCCCGATGGAGCGGAGCGCCGAAAATCGGCTCCGCACAGAACAAACGCCCGGATGCAACTGCGCCACAGGAGGCGTGTCCAGGCTTTAAAAGCCCCAGAACCACGCCCCTTGAATCCTCGGATGAGCGAGCACTGTTTGCCTCGACTCCGTCCGGGGAGGCAAAGAACGGCCCCCACCCTATGCCGCTAAAAGCAGCGCGGGCTGGGAGGGGCCGAATTGTCCTCACAGAATCTACTGCCCATCAGTTTCATTGGGAGCTCCAGGAGTTCTAGTATTATGGGTGAGGAAGGAAAGTTTCTGAGATATCCGGAGGAGGCATGAATAGAACCATTACACTGCTACTATCCCCCAGCAGCATTTTTCCTGGGGCTGGGAAGAATTAACTATGCAATAAGTTAGGTCTGGCCATATATAATTGCAAAGCAAAACAAGAGTTAATATAGAGATATTATTCTGTAATCTATTCAATAGTTTGAATTGAACCTGGTTGCAGCACCTCAAACAGCAGACATTTATGTACATGCACTTTTATGGACAGATGCAACAGTATGGAAGTGTATTCTTTACCCACCCCCAAGCAAAATAATAGGAATGTTAATTTACCATCAAGTTGCATCACTAAATAAAGGTAAAAGGTAAAGGTAGTCCCCTGAGCAAACAACAGTCATTTCCGACTCTGGAGTGACGTCACATCACAACATTTTGATGGCAGACTTTTTTATGGGGTGGTTTGCCATTGCCTTCCCCAGTCATCTACACTTTCCCCCCCAGCAAGCTGGTACTTGTTTTACCGACCTCAGAAGGATGGAAGGCTGAGTCAACCTTGAGCCAGCTACCTGAACCCAGCTTCTGCAGGATTGAACTCAGGTCGTGAGCAGAGCTTGGACTGCATTACTGCAGCTTACCACTCTGTGCCATTGGGCTCTTGCATCACTAAACAGGGGTTGTGATAACTAAGGACAGTTGGAATTTATTGTATGTAAGGTTTACAATAAGGACAGTGAATGCCAAGAGCACTGAAAAGAATTGGAAATAGGAATTTTATTACTCCAATCCTGTTAATGACTCAAGAACTTGAAATAATAATAATAATAATTTTTTATTTATATCCCGCCCTCCCCGCCTAGGCAGGCTCAGGGCGGCTAACAACAGGTTCAATAAAATTATACAATATACACTAAGTTTAAAATAGCATTTAAATTATACAATAATTTAAAACAACAATATCTAAAACCATTCCAATTGTCTAACCATTCCATAATTTAACAGCAGCGGTGATGTTCTTGTTCTTGGCGCTATTCTGTTCATTTACATAGTGGCAGAGTTCACTAAATAGAATCAATTTGGTGGATTGAACAGCCATCTTTTTGTCAGCCGTCTACGAAGGCCTGCCTAAAAAGAATGGTCTTATAGGCCCTGCGGAATTGGTCCAGATTCCGCAGAGCCCGCACCTCCTCCGGGAGCTGGTTCCAGAGGCACGGAGCTGTAACAGAGAAGGCCCGTGCGCGGGTGCTCTGTAGTTTTGCCTCCTTTGGCCCAGGGATAGTCAGCTTGTTCTTCCCTGATGACCTCAGTGCTCTTTGGGGCTCATACGGGGAGAGACAGTCCCTCAGGTAGGCAGGTCCTCGACCATATAGGGCTTTAAAGGTGATAACCAGCACTTTGTAGCGAACCCGGTATGTAACTGGCAGCCAGTGCAGTTCACGCAGCCCTGGCTGTATAAGCTCCCATTTCGGGAGTCCCAGTAACAGCCTGGCCGCTGCGTTCTGCACTAGCTGCAGCTTCCGGGTTCGGCACAAAGGCAGCCCCATGTAGAGGGCATTGCAGTAGTCCAATCTTGAGGTGACCATCACATGGATCACTGTTGCCAGGTCCCGGCGCTCTAGGAAAGGAGCCAACTGCCTTGCCCGCTTCAGATGAAAAAACACCAACTTGGCAGTGGCCGCTACCTGGGCCTCCATTGATAGTGAAGGCTCCAGTAGAACTCCCAGGCTCTTGACCTGACCCACCGCTTTCAGCGGCACACCGTCAAAAACCGGGAGAGGTATTTCCTTCCCCAGAGCGCCGCGACCCATGCAAAGGACCTCTGTCTTCGTCGGGTTCAGCTTCAGCCCACTCAGCCTAAGCCAGGTTGCCACAGCCTGCAATGCCCGGTTTGAAACAGCTCACTGCTGTGGAATTCGGGGATGGCCTCTACTTGGGGTGGCTTGAAAGGGAAGTTAAACAATTCTTAGAAGATGAATGAGCCATGATGGTTATATGGATCCTCCAAATCTGGAGACACTGTTCCTCTGAATACTAGGCGTTGGGGAGGGGGCAGCAAGGAGAAGAGGTGACCCTTTTGTGGGTCACCCAGATACTAGTTGGCCACTGTGGGAAGGATGCTAGACCTTGGTCTGGTTCAGCAGAGCTAATTTTCTACTCTTCTGAAGTTCTGGGAAAGCCCATGTACAATTCCTAGTTTGGCATAGCTGGTTACGGAACATTACTGCCACGTAACATAGATTAGACATACCAATTAAAAATGGATTGTCTGTGCCATAAACCCACAGTGCACCTTCTTTACGTGTGATCTGTTTTTCAAGTTTTACAGTGGTGTGCTGCATGAGTCATAAAATATGCAGTAGCTGTCTTTCGATGCTCCACAGATCCTAGTTATTTCCCTGGAGCAATTTTTTGCTGGTACATGCAGACCCAATAACTCCAAATGCCTATAACTCCGAATCTGGCCTCCTCCAGTTCCAGGTAGCTGAGGGGCATTAGGGAGGCTTTGCAAGCCTCGGCAAGCTCGAGGAGGCCCTCTGTCTTCCTACCCATGCTGAGGCTTTGCAAGCCTTGGTGAGAACAGAGGGGGCTATGCGTGCTATGCATGCACAAAAAATGAAAAAAAAAGAAGGGGCACGGGGCAGATTTCAGCCTTGGGTGCTGGAAACCCCAGCGCTGGGCCTGGTTGTGCTAAAAGCCACCCAAACCTGCACAGTAAAACCAAGGCCTGGGCTGCAGAAATCATCCAACATGTTGACTTTCCGAAAGCTGTAGGGTTTAATCAGGTTGCTAGAGCGTCCCCATGCAACAGGCCTGGCACGTTGACGACATTTCTGGGTGATTCATCCTCATTCAGTTGCTTCCTTCATGGCTGGTCGTTTTCTTTATTCTGCAAGGCAACAGATTACAATATTGCATGTGAGAAACATTAGAAACTGCAAAGCCTCATCAACATATGTTCTTTCTGTACACTTTTTGCACTTTCATCCAGCCTCAACGAAAAATTGTCACTAGTTTTGTATTGATCTCTTGGTACCTGTAACAGGTATTCTTGCTGTGCACTAGGCCTAGCTGTTAATCTATATTAGCTCTTATTTTGCCTTAGCACAATTAGGAAATGAGACCAGGGGGAGGGGTGTGTGGCAAGACTTAAACTCTCCCTCATGCATTACTAATGCGTGTTAAGAGTGCCAGACAAGAATCTGACTCGGGTTCAAATCTTGCTGAGTGACCTTGTGCCAATCACATCCTCTCAGCCTAACCGCCCTCACAGGGTTATTGTGAGAAGAATGACAACCGCTGCTTTGAGGACAAAGGCAGGGTATAAATGAAGTATGTGGTGCAGTAGCATCTTTATCTGTTTTTTTGTTTCCCACAAGGAAACAAATAGGAAGTTTCCTATAAATGTTTTTTTGCGAGCCCTTACCAAGAATCAGATGCTCAGCCAAAACAAAACAAGAGCAGCTTCTCCATTCCTTTGCCTAGCTCAATCTACTTAGCAGGTTTCCTCAGAAGTAAGCTCCACAGCACTAAACTACCCCCTCCTTCCCCCCCCTCTGGAAAATGCTGGCTACAGACCTTCCTGGAAGAGGAAATGTGACATTCAGGATAGCCATTCCACACGTGACTTAGATTCACCACTGAGAGTAGGACTGCAAGAGCCATCACCAGTCACTAGAAAAAGATACCTCCTGGCACACCTGCATACCCTTGAACACTGGATTGTAATGAATGTAAGAGGCACCCGGGATTAGACCAGTGGTCCATCTTTGCCAGCATCCTGGTGATGTTTCATGTGATCACAGCCAGCTTGCCCTCTTTGTAATGTACTGAGTGACGAGAAATGTTGAAGGCAACATACTTTATTAGTGGGTACATCACAAGAGGGAGAAACGCGGTCCGGGTCCCAATTATATACCTGCCCCGGAACAACCCTCCGTCTGGCCAGGTCCAATCCTGGCCAGTTAAAATTCCCGCCACATATCTTGATTGGCGGAGCATATTAGCGAGCTACATCCGGGGACCAGCGGGTTTCCACTGGTCGCCTCTGTAGCGTTCGCTGTGTTGTACATCAAGACTTAAATGCAAGACATAACACTCCTCCCCCCCTAGTTCAAGATACAAAGTCTTTCAAGTAGGCTGGTGCCATGCGTTCCCTGGTCGACCTCCTCGGGGTTATTTGGGGAGTTGGAGCAGCTGCCGTGGCTGGTGGGGTGGCGGGTTCCCCGTGTTGGGGTGACACCAGAAGAGGACTGTCTGCCGGTTGTTGCTCTTCCGGAGTCCTCTCTCTGGGAGGGTCACTCCTACCACTGTGGTGCTCTTCCGCCCGTACAGTCGGTGCAGCCGGCATGGGCAGGGTAGCTTCCGGGGTTGCTGTCAGTTCTCCCCCGCTCCCCCACCCCCGATTGCTGTTGGTTCCTCTGACAAAGTGCGGCAACGCAGCTGGTCGATATGCCTCCTAAGGATCTGGCCCCCCTCCGTTGAGACCTCGTAGGAGCGGGACCCGGTCACCCACAGCACCCGGGCAGCTAACCACTCCGGGCCGCTTGCAAAGTTCTTAGCGTACACTGGATCCCCTGGAAAGAACCCCCTAGCGGCTTCCCTGGTTTCAGGGGAACTGTGGAGGTCCGTGGCCCGGTCGGGATGCAACCGGTCTACCCTTGTGATCAGCTTCCTCCCCATTAGTAACTCAGCAGGGCTTAACCCGGTGACAGGGTTGGGGGTGATTCTGTTATCAAATAGGAAGGCTGCCAGGCAGTGGTCCCAATCTCCCTGTACAATGCGCCCCAGGGCCTCTTTCGTGGTGTACACCATGCGCTCTGGTTGGCCGTTGGTGGCCGGATGGAAGGGGGCGGACCAGATGTGCTGTATTAGGTATCTATTCAAGAACTCCCGGAATTCCTGGGAGGTGAAAGCATTCCCATTGTCCGTGACGGGGGTATTGGAAATCCCATGCGTGCAAAAGACCCTACACAAGGCTCTGACCATCGCCACCATGGAGGTTGAAGCTACGGGAATAGCTTCCAACCACTTGGTGTATGCATCTACAAGAATAAAGAATATTTGGCCCTGGTATGGCCCTGCAAAGTCTAGGTGTAACCGGGACCATGGCCTCCTATTGGACTCCCAGCGGTGGACAGGGGCCCTAGGCAGATCAGGCTGGAACTCTTGACAGGGTTGGCACCTTCGAACCCACCCCTCAATCTCTTCGTCCATTCCCAGCCACCATACATAGCTGTGTGCCAGAGCCTTCATCCGCACTATTCCCGAATGTGTTTCGTGTAGAGCTTCCAGCTCTACACGAAACACATGTTTCCACAATGTGGGGGGGGGGGGGAACCACCACCCTGCTTTCCCAGAGCAGGCACCTCTTGTGTGTGGACAGTTCTTCCCTGCATGATGCAAAGGCCCTGAATTCTGCGGCCTGTATGCCCTCGGGCCATCCCCTTCTCACCCAGTCTAAAACACGGGCGAGGATGCAGTCTCTACCTGTGGCCTTATCTACCTCAGCTGCATGGAGGGGCCTCTCCGGTAGAGTCTCTATAAGCATCACATAGAGGGCAGTGGCAGGCGGCTGAGGGCGTCAGCGTATCCCATAGCTTTGCCCGGGCGGTGGACCTGGGCATATGTGTATGAATTGAGGAACTGATTCCACCACAGGATGCACTGCAAGTTCATTACCTGCAGGCTAGTCAATGTGGTCGAGTAATCATGGGTCGAGTCATGGTTGGTGGACTGGCATCTGCGGGTGGCCTTGGCCCGGCAAGCCCGTGCTATGTGGCCCATTCTTCCACAGTTACTGCAGTCAACGTTGCGATAGGGGCAGTCCTGTCGCTAGTAGGTAGCAGTCAACGCGCTCCGTGTAGGTCCCCCACCTATCGGGGTTGGAGGGGTCGAACTCTGCAAGATGGCCCATCGTCACGCTCGGGTCCACCATGGCGGCGGTGGTGGCAGTGGGCGCTTCAGTCTCCCTAGACTGCGTGCCTTCCTCGTCTCTGGCCAGGTCAGCGAAGTCCCGCTTGGGGAGTTACCTGGCTAGGATCCCGTCCTCGTCGTCACTGTAATGTACTGAGTGACGAGACATGTTGAAGGCAACATACTTTATTGGCGAGTACATCACAAGAGGGAGAAACGCGGGCCAGGTCCCAATTATATACCTGCCCCGGAACAAACTTCGGTCTGGCCAGGTCCAATCCTGGCCAGTTAAACTTCCCACCACAGATCTTGATTGGTGGAGCATATTAGTGAGCTACATCCGGGGACCAGCAGGTTTCCACTGTTCGCCTCTGTAGCATTCGCTGTGTTGTACATCAAGACTTTTTTTTTCCCCCAGAAAAATAAGTTGTTTTATTATATTATACATACAACATATAACATAGCCAAACATACATACTCAGAGAATTCAACATACCCACCACCATTTACAAAGGAACGTATAGATAACTTTCTAACAGTTATATCTTATTCTATCTATTCAAATCTTAAATGTTCCACCCATTCGTACACCAATTTCCAAGTATCATTACATTCCGTAATATTACCATCTCTCAACCTCGTGGTTAAGAGATCCATTTCTAAAGTCTCCATTAATTTGACTATAAACTCATTCCTATTTGGAATGTTATAGGTCTTCCAATATCTGGCGTACAGAATTCTGGCAATAGTTAGTATATGGAGCAGAACTTTTTTTCCGATTTGGACACATCAATTTTACAGACATTTAATAAGTAAAGTTCGGGTAGATGGGGGATTTGTTTTTTTAATATCTTTTGAATCCATATGGACACCTGAATCCAGTATTTCTTTGCCCTATCACAGAGCCACCATATGTGGAAGAGAGAACCTTTTGTTTTGTTACACTTCCAACATTTATTTGAAACCTCTGGATAGGCTCTGGACAGTTTATCTGGGATATAATACCAGCGATAAATCAATTTGTACAAATTTTCTTTAAATAAAGCAGATTTCGTCAATTTCAAATTTTCTTTCCAAATTTTTTCCCATTCGGTAATTTCAATACTGTATCCGAAATCTTTCATCCATCGCACCCAAGCTTCTTTTACCACTTCATCCTGCATTTTATATTCTAGTAACCAGTTATAAATTCTAGAGACTAATTTCCGATCTGACTCAAAAATAATTGCATCAAATTCGTTAACTCTGTTCGAGAAGCCTTTTTCTTTATCGGATTTATACCTGGATCTTATTTGTACCTTTAACCACCAGTCTAATTTAGAATATTCCTCAATTTTTAATTCTCCTTTCGAGTCTAATAAACATTCATATGTATAGCTTTCCTCTCAAAAGTAAAGATTTGGGTGTAAAGCCGCTTCCACCGGCAAGAGCCATTTAGGTGTATATCTATATATCAACATTTTTATTTCCCACCAAGCTTTAAAAAGCGCTCTTCTTATTTCATGTCTGAGAAATTTGCTATCCTTTGCTGGAGGGCTATACCAAATGTAAGAGTACCATCCTCTTGTCAAGTCAGCACCTTCCAAAATTAACACTTTTTTATTTTTTAATAGTAGCCAATCTCTCACCCAAGTCAAGGCACATGCTTTGTAATACATCTGCCAGTTCGGAAGCGCAAATCCTCCTCTTTGCTTAGAATCTTGCATAACCTTTAATTTGATCCTTGGTTTTTTATTCTGCCAAATGAATTTTGTCACTAATTTGTTAAGTTGTTGGAAAAAGCTCTGGGGAATTGAGATTGGAATCATTTGAAACAGAAATAATACCCTAGGTAGGATGTTCATTTTTACCGAGGTGACTCTTCCTAATAACGAGATTTGCATATCGCACCACCTTTCTAAATCAGCTCTTATATCTTTTAATATTTTTTCATAGTTATCTCTTAATAAAGTTTTCAAATCCGCAGTTAGGTGAATGCCAAAATATCTAACTGTCTTCTCGTAGGAAAATCCCCAATTTTGATCCCAATTCCGCAATCTGATCTTTTGTCATATTTTTAGTAATAAGTTTAGTTTTCTGATAATTTACTTTAAACCCTGCCACTTCCCTGTATTGTTCTAATCTTCTTTTAAAATTTTCAATCGAATTGTTAGGATCTTCAAGGGTAAGCAAAACATCATCTGCGAACGCTTGTGTTTTATAAATTTCTTTTTTCACTTTAACTCCCGTGATCTCCTGATCTTCTCTTATCACATTTAAGAAAGGTTCTAATGATAATATGAAGAGCAAAGGAGAAAGCGGACAGCCTTGCCTCGTGCCTTGTTCTATTCTTATCTGTTTTGAAACGGATCCATTAATATTAATCCTTGCTTTTTGGTTAGTATATATAGTCTTTATTACTTTCACAAATCCATCTCCACATCCAATTGAATTTAAGGTCTTTAAGATAAATTTCCAATTTACATTATCAAATGCTTTTTCAGCATCCAAAGTAAACGCTGCAAATTGTTTTTCTGGATGCTCTTTATAGTATTCCAACACATTCAGTATAATTCTTAAATTTTGTCTCATCACTCTTCCGGGAATGAAGCCTGTCTGATCTTCTTCTATAATATCTGGTATAATTTTTTTCAATCTGTTTGACAAAATAGTCACATAAATTTTGTAATCTATGTTTAGTAAGGAAATTGGTCTATAATTTCTTATTTCTGTTGAGTCTGATCCTTCTTTATGAATTAATGATATTAATGCTTCCTTCCCCAGTCACCTCCGCTGCATGGCCGCGCAGCTATGGCTAACGCCTTGGCGTCCTAACGTAATAGTGTATTATTGCCATACACTACACTCCTCCCCCCCTGGTTAATGTACAAAATCCTGTAGGTAGGCAGGAGCCCGGCGCTCCCGGGTTGATCGCCTAGGGGCTGCTTGTGGTGTTGGAGCGGCTTCCGTAGCGGGAGTCTCCCCCGGGAGTGACGCCTCTGGTGGCTGTGGGACTGGTTCCGCTGGGTGCTCTGGTTCCACTGGGTGCCCTGGTTCTGCCGGTCCCGGGGAATTGTGTGCGGCCAGGATCGGCTCTGGTGCGGCCGCTTCCAGCCGGCCCGTGGTTGGCTTATCCCTGGGCCTCGCTTCCACTGCCTCTGTGGGTTCCTCCGGCAGGGTGCGGCGGTGCACCTGATCAATGTGCCGTCTTAGAATCTGGCCCCCCTCCGTTGACACATCATAATGGCGGGACCCTACTACGCGCAGCACTCACCCCGCAACCCATTCCGGGCCCTTCGCGTAGTTCCTGGCGAACAACGGATCCCACGCAAAGAAACCCCTGGCTGCATCCCTGATCTCGGGGGACCCGCAGACGTCCGAGGCTCTGTCAGGGTGCATCCTGTCCAACCTTGTGGTGAGCTTGCGCCCCATGAGGAGCTCCGCCGGGCTAACCCCCGTGACTGGGTTGGGGATTACCCTGTTATCAAACAGGAAGGCGGCTAGCTGGTGGTCCCAATCGCCCTGCACGATCCGACCCAGGGCCTCCTTAGTGGTGCGCACCATGCGCTCCGCCTGGCCGTTGGTGGCCGGGTGGAATGGGGCGGACCGTATGTGTTTGATTAGGTACCTCTGGAGGAACGCCTGGAATTCCCCAGAGGTAAAAGCCGTCCTGTTATCTGACACTATTGTGTCTGGGATGCCATGTGTGCTCCGGGTTCTGCGCAGTGCTCTGATTGTGGCTGCCGAGGAGGTGGACGCTACTGGAATGACCTCCAGCCACTTGGTGTAGGCATCCACCACAATCAAGAATATCTGACCCTGGAAGGGGCCCGCGACGTCTATGTGCAGCCTCGACCATGGTTTTCGGTTGGTTTCCCATCTTGTGGTGGGGGCGCTGGGCAGTTTGGGTTGAGATTCCTGGCACACGCTACACCTCCGAACCCAGTTCTCTATCTCCTCGTCCATCCCCGGCCACCAGACATAGCTCCGCGCTAGGGCTTTCATTCTTACTATTCCTGGGTGGGTTTCGTGCGGGAGGGGAACCACCACCCTGCTTCCCCACAAGAGGCACCTTTTGTGAGCGGCGAGTTCCTCCCTCCTTATGGCTTGAACTCTTCCCCCATCTTCCCATCCGGCCACCCCCTAACCACCCAGTCGAGAACCCTCACCAGTGTTTTATTCTTCGCCATGGCTTTTGCAACCTCAGCCGCGTGTAGGAGCTGTTCCGGGAGTGTTTCGACTAACATAACATGGTGGGCCGGGGCTGGGTTTGGGTCCAGGGCGGGTAGTGGCAAACAGCTGAGCGTGTTCGCGTGGCCCATTGCCTTGCTGGGCCAGTGGACCAAGGTGTACGTGTATGAGTTAAGGAATTGGTTCCACCTCAACACGCACTGCGATAGGATTTGTGGGGTTTGGTGGTCCGGGGCTAACAGACCCAAGAGTGGCTTGTGGTCTGTGGCTATGGTGAACCTCCTCCCATACAAATAATCATTGAACTTGTGGACCCCCGCTACGATTGCCAGAGCCTCTTTGTCTATTTGAGCGTAATTACGCTCCGCCGGTGTTAGTGTTCGGGAGTAATACGCCACAGGAACCTCCCTCCCGTCCGGGAGTTGGTGCCCCAGGACTGCGCCCACCCCATATGGCAAAACATCGCAAGCCAGGATCACAGGGAGGCTCTCGTCAAAATGGTGGAGCACTGCGTTTGAGACAAGGATGTCTTTCACTGCCTGGAACGCGGCGGCTTGTCGCTTGCCCCATTCCCAAGGGGCTTGTTTGTCCAGCAGCCGGTGGAGTGGTTCCGCGTTGGCTGCTTTATGGGGCAGGAACGAATGATAGAAGTTGAGCAATCCTAGGAAGCTTTGTAGCTCCGCCTTGCATGTGGGGGCCGGGGCTTGCACGATGGCTCGGGTCTTGTCCTCCGTTGGGTGGATTCCCGCGGCGTCCACGGCGAACCCCAGAAATTCCACCCGCGGCACCCCTAGCAAGCATTTCTCCCTCTTGACCTTAAGCCCCGCCGCTTGGAACTGGCAGAGTACGTCTCTTAGGCGGTTGCTGAACTCCTCTGGGTCCGGGGCGGCGATTAAAACATCGTCGAAAAATGGTTGAACTCCGGGGATCCCTTTGAGAAGAGAGTCCATTATGCTCTGGAAAATCCCCGAAGCTACACTGACCCCAAACTGCAGCCTCCTCACCCTGAAGGCCCCCCTGTGGGTCACTATTGCCTGGGCTTCGGCCGTTTTGGCGTCTACTGGGAGCTGTTGGTAGGCTTGAGCCAGATCCAGCTTCCCGAATATCTTGGACCCAGCTAAGGCCACCAATACGTGGCTGACCACCGGTATGGGGTAGGGATTGTCCTGTAATGCCTTGTTTATTGTGCACGTAGTCTGCACATATCCGCACCTCCCCGTTGGGCTTCATAGGGGTCACTATGGGAGTTTCCCAGGTGGCATAATCAACTGGTTCCAGGACCCCTTGGGCTGTGAGGCGGTCCAGTTCTGCCTCGATTTTGGGTTTCAAGGCGAACGGGACCCGCCTAGCCTTAAGCCGAATCGGTCTGACTGTGGGGTCCAGCGGTAGGGAGATGGCTGGCCCTTTGTAGCTCCCCAGGGACCCATCAAACACGCCAGGGAACTCGCGGCATACCTCCCCGAACCCCCTGGCGCTTGACCACCAGGATGTCCAGTGGTCCCCGGAAAGCCCCTCTCTCCACTTGCACCCGGGCCCACCCCACGATGTGCACCGGGTTTTTTTGAAAGTCCCGCAGGATAAAGTCCGCTGGCCTCAGTTGGAGCCGGTGGCGGGGGCACAGTTTCCTCAGGGTTTCCTCCACAATTATGGAAATAGAGGAACCCGAGTCCACTTCCATGATGCATGGTGCCCCTTCGATGAGGACCACCATTTTGACCTTGTCGGGGGTGGCGAGGGGCAAGTTCAGTACCTGTAGACTGGTGGATGCTGTCGTGTGGGTCTCCGCTGACTCGTGATGAGTGGTCGGTCTCCTGCGGCTGGACTTGGCTTGGCAAGCCCGCGCGATGTGGCCAGTCTTCCCGCAGCTCCGGCAGTCCCAGTTCCGGTACTGGCAGTCCCTTCGTTCGTGGGGGTCGCCGCAGCTGGTGCACTTCATTGTGGGCGGCCTCTCCGACGTCCGGGGTTGCGGTGGCGCTCGGGTGGTTGCCCCGGCGGGGTGGCGCAGCTGGCACGCTTCTCCTTCTTCCTGTCGGTCGGGGTCCAGCTCCTCTTGATGGACCGTGTCGGCTCTCGCCTTGGGGAAGGTCCTCGTGGTCCTTTCGAATGCCACGGCTTCACTGAAGGCGATCTGGAGGGTGAGCTCTTCCTTCGTGAAGAGCTTCTGTTGGAGCCTCTCGTCTCCTAGGCCCCACGTGAATCGGTCCGCCAGGGTCTCCTCCAGCTGTGCGAAGCTGCAGTTGCCTGCAATCTGGCGGAGGGCCGCCAGGTAGTCAGCGGCCGATTCCCCTACTGCCTGGTCCCTCTGGTGGAAGAGGAAACGGTGGGCCACTCTTGAGGGTTGAGGCAAGAAGTGGCTGGTGAGGAGTCTGACGATTTCCTCGTAGGACTTCTCCGTGATTCTTGCGGGAGCCGAGAGACCCTTGGCGATCTCGAACGTGGCCGCCCCGCAGACGCTCAGGAGAACGTCCCTCTTCATACTGTCCTCTGTAATTTGGTTGGCCCTCAGGTAGCACTCAACCCATTCCAAGTAGGACTCCCAGCCCTCTGGATTCAAGGGGTTGAACGCCTCAACGTGACCGGTGGTTCCGCTCTGGCTAGCCATGGTGGCTGTGGCGGCGGCGGTCATTGCCTGTGGGCTGCCCTTGAGTCTCCGATGTAGGCCGGTTACACGGCTAGCATCCCACCTTCGTCGCCACTGTAATGTACCGAAGCTGGAGACGATGATAGGGCAACATGCTTTATTGGTGGCACATCACAAGAAAAAGAACACGCGGGCCGGGTCCCACTTATATACATCACCCGGAACCACCTCCCAGGCCGGCCAGTCCAATCCCGGCCAGTTAAACTTCCCGCCACTGATGGTGATAGGCTGAGTACTTCGCGCACTGCGCGGAGTCGCCTGGGGCTTCCCCAGTCACCTCCGCTGCATGGCCGCGCAGCTATGGCTAATGCCTTGGCGTCCTAACGTAATAACGTAATAGTGTATTATTGCCATACACTACAGTCTTAAAGGTACACTTGACTCCTGCTTTGTTCAACTGCTTCAACTGCTTTCCCCAATTTCAGCTGGGGAATTGCTGAAAACTTTTGCATTCGTGTGAAGGGCTGAAGATGAAGGTGATTGTGGCTGATTGATTAGAGTGGCTGTGTTGCCCACCCTCTTTGCATTATTAAGCTGTGCCTTGCCAGAGACGGAGCACATTGCAGAGACCTTGGCAGCTGGGGAATTGCTGAAAACTTTTGAGTTCGTGTGAAGGGCTGAAGGTGAAGGTGATTGTGGCTGATTGATTAGAGTGGCTGTGTTGCCCACCCTCTTTGCATTATTAAGTTGTGCCTTGCCAGAGGCGGCAGCAGAAGGGCGAGAGCTAAAGGGCTCTTGGCCTGTGGCTCCTAGCCTGGGGACTGTGTAAGAACCAGGAACCCAGACTCCTTGTGTTCCCAATAAGGTAAGTAGACTCTCCACATAAACAAACATGGTTTAAAAGGAGACTGCATATTTTTAAAAAGCTATCATGAAGGTAGAATGCCAGCAGGGGGATGGGAGCTTTCCAGTGTTTTGCATTGAGTGTCACATGTATGACTATCTGCCCACAGGACAGAAGTCTTGGGTGTGTGCTCGATGCAAGAAGCTCCTGGTCCTCAGGGAACAAGTTCGTACCCTTGAAGCTGAGGTGACTGACCTGAAGAAGCAGAGACAGTCAGTTAGGCACTTGCAGAAGACTCTCGGGGACGTGTTAGTTGAGCCCCGCTCTGAACGTTGCAGCCCCGTTGCTGCCAGGGAGCCTGAGGGTTGAGAGGGAACAGGGCACCGGGCTGAGGATAAGGGGAATGTGCCCTCAGAAGGGACCTCTTCTTCGGTTGGTGAGCGGGTATCCGTTCGTGCCAAGGAACCATCCCTGGGCGGGGAGAGAGGGAGGGTCTTGGTAGTTGGTGATTCGATCCTTAGGCAAGTAGAAAGCTGGGTGGCAAAACCGCGTATTGATCGTATGGTGACTTGCCTGCCTGGTGCGAAGAAAGCGGACATTACGCGTGTAGTAGATAGGCTGATAGACAGTGCTGGGGAGGAACTGGTAGTCTTGGTGCATGTTGGCACCAGCGATGTGGGGAAATGCAGTTGTGAGGTCCTGGAGAAAAAATTTAGGCTGCTTGGTGGGAGACTTAAGGCCAGGACCGCCAAGGTAGCCTTCTCGGAAGTGCTACCTGTTCCACATGCAGGGCTGGAGAGACAGGCACAAATTAGAAGTCTCAATGTGTGTATGAGACAATGGTGCAAGGAGGAAGGGTTTAAGTTTGTTAGGCACAGGTCTGCTTTCTGGAACAAGCGGGAGCTGTACAAAAAAGACTGTCTCCACTTGTCCCTGGATGGAACCAGGCTGCTGCCGCTTAAAATCAAAAACTTTTAAACTAAATCTAGGGGGAAAGCCAACAGGAGATTAAATGTCTCTGGTTCGGGAAGACTCATCCCAAAGAGATGAAGGGTTAGCTGATACTGTTCTACGGGGTAATGGAATAGAGTTGTCCACTGAGACGGTGACAAACAAAATGGACTGCCTGCCAGAGTCTCCAGGCGGCAGGAAGAAGGTGGCGGGCCTAGCTTTCCTGGGAAATTATAGATGTTTGTACGCAAATGCTAGAAGTCTTCGAAGTAAAATTGGTGAGTTGGAATGTTTAGTGTTGGGGGAAAACATAGACATTGTGGGAATTTCAGAAACTTGATGGAATGAGGAGAATCAGTGGGACACGGTGATTCCTGGATATAAGTTATACCAGAAGGATAAGGAGGGAAGAGTTGGAGGTGGGGTGGCTCTGTATGTCAGAGAGGATATACGGTCCAGTAAGACTGAGGTCAGAGAATTGGACTCCCTTATAGAAATGCTGGATATAAGTTATACCGGAAGGATAGGGAGGGAAGGGGTGGAGGTGGGGTGGCTCTGTATGTCAGAGAGGGTATACTGTCCAGTAAGACTGAGGAAAGAGAATTAGACTCCCTTATAGAAATCTTTGAGTTGAAATAGAGGGCCCAAAAGGAAATTTAACTATGGGAGTTTGTTATCGCCCACCAAATCAAAAGACAGAGGACGACTATAATATGATGGAAGGCTTAAAGATGGTGGCTAGATGAAAAAACTTTGTTGTCATAGGTGATTTTAACTACCCTCAGATTGATTGGGTCAATATGTGTTCTGGTCGAGAGAAAGAGACTGAGTTTCTAGACGCTCTCAATGGCTGTGCTATGGAGCAGATGGTCACAGAACCTACCAGGGGTGGGGCGATCCTGGATTTGGTCCTAAGTAATGCCCAAGACCTGGTGAGAGATGTAAAAGTGATCGCGCCGCTTGGGAGCAGTGACCATAATGTTATTGATTTCACTATTTGTATAAATAGGGAGTTGCCCCAAAAGACGGGCACAAGACGTTTAACTTAAAAAGGGGTAAATTCTCTGAGATGCTGAGGCATGTGAAGAGGAAATGCTTCTTTGTACGCAAATGCTAGAAGTCTTCGAAGTAAAATTGATGAGTTGGAATGTTTAGTGTTAGGGGAAAACATAGACATTGTGGGAATTTCAGAAACTTGGTGGAATGAGGAGAATCAGTGGGACACGGTGATTCCTGGATATAAGTTATACCGGAAGGATAGGGAGGGAAGGTTGGAGGTGGAGTGGCTCTGTACGTCAGAGAGGGCATACGGTCCAGTAAGACTGAGGTCAGAGAATTAGACTCCCTTATAGAAATGCTTTGGGTTGAAATAGAGGGCCCAAAAGGCAATTTAACTATGGGATTTTGTTATCGCCCACCAAATCAAAAGACAGAGGACGACTATAATATGATGGAAGGCTTAAAGATGGTGGCTAGATGAAAAAACTGTGTCATCATAGGTGATTTTAACTACTCGCAGATTGATTGGGTCAATATGTGTTCTGGTCGAGAGAAAGAGACTGAGTTTCTAGACGCTCTCAATGGCTGTGCTATGGAGCAGATGGCCACAGAACCTACCAGGGGTGGGGCGATCCTGGATTTGGTCCTAAGTAATGCCCAAGACCTGGTGAGAGATGTAAAAGTGATCGCACCGCTTGGGAGCAGTGACCATAACGTTATTGATTTCACTATTTGTATAAATAGGGAGTTGCCCCAAAAGACCGGCACAAGACGTTTAACTTTAAAAGGGGTAAATTCTCTGAGATTCTCTGAGATGCTGAGGCATGTGAGGAGAAATGCTTCTTTGTACGCAAATGTTAGAAGTCTTTGAAGTAAAATTGATGAGTTGGAATGTTTAGTGTTGGGGGAAAACATAGACATTGTGGGAATTTCAGAAACTTGATGGAATGAGGAGAATCAGTGGGACACGGTGATTCCTGGATATAAGTTATACCAGAAGGATAGGAAGGGAAGAGTTGGAGGTGGGGTGGCTCTGTATGTCAGAGAGGGCATATGGTCCAGTAAGACAGAGGTCAGAGAATTGGACTCCCTTATAGAAATGCTTTGAGTTGAAATAGAGGGCCCAAAAGGCAATTTAACTATGGGAGTTTGTTATCACCCACCAAATCAAAAGACAGAGGACGACTATAATATGATGGAAGGCTTAAAGATGGTGGCTAGTCAAAAAAACTTTGTCGTCATAGGTGATTTTAACTACCCGCAGTTTGATTGGGTCAATATGTGTTCTGATCGAGAGAAAGAGACTGAGTTTCTAGAAGCTCTCAATGACTGTGCTATGGAGCAGATAGTCACATAACCTACCAGGGATGGGGCGATCCTGGATTTGGTCCTAAGTAGTGCCCAAGACCTGAGAGATGTAAAAGTGATCACACCGCTTGGGAGCAGTGACCATAACGTTATTGATTTCACTATTTGTATAAATAGGGAGTTGCCCCGAAAGACATTTAACTTTAAAAGGGGTAAATTCTCTGAGATGCGGAGGCATGTGAAGAGGAAACTGAAAGGAAAGGTAAATACAGTCAAACCACTTTTTTTGGAAGGGGGGTTGAAAGACCTGAGTCAGATTGAGGTGACAAAAGAGGAGGTCCTACAACTGATGTACGAAATAAAAACTAATAAGTCACCAGTTCCGGATGGCATACATCCAAGAGTTCTGAAAGAACTCAAAGTTGAACTTGTGGCTCTCCTGACAAAAATATGTAATCTTTCATTCAAATCTGACCAAGAGAGAGATCTTGGGGTCGTGGTAGATAACTCACTGAAAATGTCAAGACAGTGTGCGATTGCAATAAAAAAGGCCAATGCCATGCTGGGAATTATTAGGAAGGGAATTGAAAACAAATCAGCCAGTATCATAATGCCCCTGTATAAATCGATGGTGCGGTCTCATTTGGAATACTGTGTACAATTCTGGTCACCGCACCTCAAAAAGGATATTATAGCATTGGAAAAAGTCCAGAAAAGGGCAATTAGAATGATTAAAGGGTTGGAACATTTTTCCTATGAAGAAAGGTTAAAACCCTTGGGGCTCTTTAGCTTGGAGAAACGTCGACTGCAGGGTGACATGATAGAGGTTTACAAGATTATGCATGGGATGGAGAAAGTAGAGAAAGAAGTACTTTTCTCCCTTTCTCACAATACAAGAATTCGTGGGCATTCAATGAAATTGTTGAGCAGTCAGGTTAAAAAGGATAGAAGGAAGTACTTCTTCACCCAAAGGGTGATTAACATGTGGAATTTACTGCCACAGGAGGTGGTGGCGGCTACAAGCATAGCCAGCTTCAAGAGGGGGTTAGATAAAAATATGGAACAGAGGTCCATCAGTGGCTATTAGCCACAGTGTGTGTGTATGTGTGTGTGTGTGTGTGTGTGTATGTATGTATGTATATTTATGTATATATATTGACCACTGTGTGACACAGAGTTTTGGACTGGATGGGCCATTGGCCTGATCCAACATGGCTTCTCTTATGTTCTTATTGAAAAATTCAGTGCTGTGGCATGTTAGAGCCACATCTCATTCTGGAGAGTCTGTCACTGCTTCCCACCCCCAGTTTGGGAATAGGGTACCTCACAACTGATTGTCTGGGACTGGGAGGTGGACAAAAAGTGGTGATACTGAAAGGATATAGATACAGAAAGTACTATCCACCAAAGTGCATTCTTTGCCTGTTCAGTCACTTGGTCCCTTGCCACTGAGAATGGATGCACCACACAGGAAAAAGGGGGAAAGCAATCCCTAAGCTATTGAATGCCTGAGAGGAGAAAAATCTGGCCTCCTCCAGTTCCAGGCAGCGAAGTCTGAGGGGCTTTTAGCAGAATATTTAAAATGTAATTTTTGTGGAAGGGGGATTTATAAATGAAATAGGACTGAACATTTGTCAGAATATACAGTTTTCACTGTGTGGTTTATTGGATTACCTTGGTAGTGTAGTCGTTGGGGTGTCAAACCAATTTGTTATGAGTGCCAAATCTAAGATAAATGAGACTTTGTCAGGCCTGGCCATGTGTGTCATAAAACATGATGCCAGGTAGCGGAGATATGAACTTTATAAAGCACACAAACTCAGTTAAAGATTATTTTTTTACTTAAAATAAAAACATGCTTAAAACATCAGTACTCTTGCAATATTTCATTTGTTTAATGGTCTCTGATAACTGACACCACTTGCTCTGAATTATCGCATCAAAATCTTGAGTATGCTGTTCAGATGTGTGTCTGTAAGCTGAAGACCAATTTTTGACTTATTGACATGCACAACAGAAATCTCATGGTCAATGTTCTGAGCCCAGGACCCAGGGAAAACATGAAATGGGTAGGCATTGCAAGCTTTTGTACATAAGTTGCTTCATGTGCTGATCAAGAACATGTGAAGGCATGCCAGAATGTGGATAGCCCAAGCAAGCCCATTTTCATCAGATCTCAGAAATCTGGCGAGCACTTGGATAGGAGACCCCCTTGGAATTAGGGGTGTGCAGTAAAAAAACATTGGGAGCAAAGATATTCTGGGGGCTGAATCTGACTTGTCACAAACAGTATGGAAGAGGAGGAGGAGGAGGAAGAAGATGACGACAACAACATTGGATTTATATTCTGCCCTCCACTCTGAATCTAAGAGTCTCAGAGCGGCTCACAATCTCCTTTATCTTCCTCCCCCACAACAAACATCCTGTGAGGTAGGTGGGGCTGAGAGAGCTCTTCCAGAATCTGCCCTTTCAAGGACAATCTCTGTGAGAGCTATGGCTGACCCAAAGTCATTTCAGCAGCTGCAAGTGGAAGAGTGGAGAATCAAACCCAGTTCTCCCAGATAAATGTCTGCACACTTAACCATTACACCAAACTTGCACCAAATCACTACACCAAACTGGAAGACAGCTAATAGAATACATGTGCAGACCTGTTGTTTAAATGGGCAAAATAGCAAGACCCAAATGTGCTTGCAGTGCAGCCCTCCAAACCATTTTTCATTGGTCACAGGAATGCAAGCATCATTCTACCCAGGGAGATGTTGAACTCTCCCCAGCTGCGACTGAGTGGATTGAAAATTTAGATACTTGTATATGGGGGGGGGGGGATTGCTCAGTCTGTCTGTATATTCATTTTATCAATTTGGTTATGCATTTTATATTATTATATGCTTTCTATGTGTCATTCTGCCATACACTAAATGATAATAGCCCATTGCTTCTTGGAGGATTAGACAAAAAAAACCCAAAACCATATAGATAGAATTAGCCCAAGATTGTGGCTTCTCTTCAAAGCACAAAAAATGTGTGTGTGTGGAGAGGTGTATTTCCTCATTATAAAAACAAGGCATCTCATGCACCTTCACTCCTCCACTGTTCATGTAAATCAACCGCTCTAAGTTGTGGAGCATCTGTTCTGCCTGTGAAAGTTCAATCCCCAGGATTACCTAGTAAAAGATCAGATAGGAGGTGAAGTGAAAGACCTCCAGCTGAGAGACCCTGGAGAGTCACAGTGAAGAGTAGACAACATGGACCTTGGTCTGCCAAGGGTCTAACTCCCATCTAAGGCTGCTTCAAGTGTTTACTTATGTATAAACCAGTGTTTCACCATTTTGATAGGGCACACAATCCACAATTCAATTTTTTCTATCCCACCCCAACGGGAACCCAAAACAGCTTACATCATCCTCCTCTCTTCCATTTTATCCTTACAACAACCCTGTGTTCAGCTCAACTGAGAGTGTGTAAGTGACCCAAAGTCACCCAGCAGGCTTCCAAGGCACAGGTGGGGATTTGAACGTGGATTTCCCAGATCCCAGTCTGACCCTTTAGCCACTGCATCATGCTGGCTCTCCCTGGTCAAGTTTCAGCACATTTAAGGGCTTGTGAGTTGTGCCAAATGCCACCCAAACCTGCACAGTAAAACCAAGGCCTGGGCTGCAGAAATCATCCAACATGTTGGCTTGCTGGAAGCTGTAGGGTTCAATCAAGTTGCTAGAGCATTTTCCATGCAACATGCCTGACATGTTGACATCACTGCTGGGTGATTCATCCTCGTTCGGTTGCTTCCTTCATGGCTGGTTGTCTCCTTTATTCTTCAAGGCAACAGATTACAGTATTGCATGTGAGAAATATTAAAAACTGCAAAGCCTCATCAACCTTTGTTCTTTCTGTACAATGCACTTTCATCCAGCCTCAATGAAAAGTTATCACTAGTTTTTATAGATCTCTCGGTACCTGTAACAGGTATTCTTGCTGTGCACTAGGCCTAACTGTTAATCTGCATTGCCTCTTATTTTGCCTGTGCACAATTAGGAAATGAGACCGGTGGGGGGGTGGCAAGTCTTAAATTCTCCCTCATGCAGTACCAACACGCAAGAGTGCTGGACTAGGATTTGAGAGACAGGTTCAAATCTTGCTGAGTGACCTTGCGTCAATCACATCCTCTCAGCCTAACCTCCCTCACAGGGTTGTTGTGAGGAGAAAATGGAGGAGAGGAGAATGACAAACGCTGCTTTGGGGAGAAAGGCGGGGTATAAATGAAGTATGTGGTGCAGAGTGTCTTGATCTGTTTTTTGTTTCCCACAAGGAGGAGGGTTGATTTTATACCTCACTACCTAAAAGAGTCTCAGAGCAGATTACAATCACCTAACCTTCCTCTCCCTACAACAGACACACTATGAGGTAGGTGGAGCAGAAAGAACTCTGAGAGCTGTGACTGACCCAAGGCCACCAAGCTAGCTGCATGTGGAGGAATGAGGAATCAAACCCAGTTCACCAGATTACAGTCTGCCACTCTTAATCGCTGCACAAAACTGGCTCTCTTGACCCCTTCTCTCTTGGTGGGAAGAAAAAACACAGATCAAGATACTCTTCTGCCACATAGGGTTTGCCAATATCTACTGATGGTATACCCCTACTACTACGGGATCCTGTTATATTATCCAGATCCTTTTATTGGAATATCCAAATACTTTGATGGATAAGATCCAGGACTTTCCTTCCTAAATAAAAGTGCAGTCCTAAAATGACTAAAAAGCCCCCTCATTACTATGCAAAAACTTGTAATCCTAAAAGACATCTTCAAGTCTTCTTCATATGAAGTCATTCTGAAGCCCACTCAACATCTGCTCTGCATACCTTTTCATGAATCCTTTCGATAGCCACCTTGACCCAAGGTACCTCAGGGTCCAGACAGACCTCTTTCCCATCTGTGGTGGTGGCTCTGTTAGAGAACACAAAGAAATGCAACTAGATAAGCAAAGGGCTCAGCTGCTCCCAAAAGCAACAAGAAAAGGAAGCACAGAAGCCAGGCCCCACTTACATGACTTCGGTGTTGGCACAGTGAGGTCCCGCAGGGTAGAGATTTAGTCGGGCAAGGAGTTTTATGGGGATCCTGCCTGAAAACAACTCAACACACTGGCAGCGCAGTTCCCCGGATAGGGATACAGCTGTGAAAGAAAAGAACAGCTACCTCAGTGAGTGCCTAATCCAAACCTCCGTTTTTCCAAAACATAAAGCCTTGAGAACCTGCTGACATAGCTAAGAGCCCCAGAAGAGTTCCGAGTAGGGTTGCCAATCCCCAGGTGGGGGCAGGGGATCCCCCGGTTTGGAGGCCCTTCCCCCGCTTCAGGGTCGTCAGAAAGCGGGGGGGGGGGAGGGGAGGGAAATGTCTGCTGGGAACTCTGCTATTCCCTATGGAGATTTATTCCCATAGAAAATCATGGAGAATTGATCCGTGGGTATCTGGGGCTCTGGGGGGGCTGTTTTGGGGGGTAGAGGCACCAAATTTTCAGTATAGCATCTAGTGCCTCTCCCCAAAATACCCCCCCCCCAAGTTTCAAAAAGATTGGACCGGGTTGTCCAATTCTATGAGCCCCAAAAGAAGGTGCCCCTATCCTTCATTATTTCCTATGGAAGGAAGGCATTGAAAAGGTGTGCCGTCCTTTTAAATGTGATGGCCAGAACTCCCTTCGGAGTTCAATTATGCTTGTCACAGCCTTGATCTTGGCTCCACCCCTAATGTCTCCTGGCTCCACCCCCAAAGTCCCCAGATATTTCTTGAATTGGACTTGGCAACCCTAGTTCCGAGGAAGTCATTCTATGCTAATCAATGCAGCATTATAACTTTCTAATGATTGCAATTCAAATCAAGAAAAATTAAGGGGATTTTCCCTTTCAATACAGCCCTCCCCATTCAGCTCCAGAATGCTGCTAAACATTTGGACTTTCCCCTTGAGATTCCTCCAATGTAAATCTCTTCTTCCTTTGACATGTCACATTTGTTAGTCAATTGAAGAGTGTCTCAGGTTTCGTCTTTTATGAGTATGGCACATAATCAACCTGTGCTGCGCCAGCTACATAGGCTTCCAGTGGAGTACCCAGCCAAATTCAAGATCTTTGTTTTGAGCTTTAAGGCCTTGAACAATCTGAGACCAACATATCCGTGGGACCGCCTCCTCTGGTATGTCCCCAAGAGAGCTTTACATTCTGCAGAAAACAACCTGCTGGTGATCCCTAGACCCAAAGATGTCCAGCTATCCTCGACCAGGGCAAGAGCCTTTGCAGTCCTAGACCTAACATGGTGGAATTCTGTCTCTAATACCACTAGGGCCCTGTGGGATCTTATGCAATTGCTCAGGGCCTGTAAGCCAGAGATGTTCCACCAAGCTATCTGTTGAAGACAGCAATTACTTCCTACAGAGGGTTGCTTTTTTTTAGAAAAAGCCCAGGAGCAACTCATTTGCATATTAGGCCACACCCCTGATACCAAGTCAGCCAGAACTGTGTTCCTGTGCATTCCTGCTAAAAAAAAAAGCCCTGACTTCCTACTGTGGCTGACACTGTCTCCTTTCTCCCTCCCCCTAATTCTGATCTTGTGCTTCCTCCCCCCCCTGCCCAGAAAGTGGCCAAACAGTCCAGAATCAGGATGTAATTTCTAGGGTGCCATTTTGGACTTCTTTTTAACCTGTCTTCTTTAACTTTTTATTTTAATTTTATTATATTGGAATGTTTTGTACACTTGCTTTATGGCTCTGCCTTTTTGATGTATATTGTCCAGAGCCCAGCAGAAGCTGGGATAGGGCAATTACAACAGCAGCAACAACAACAACAATAACAATATTTTGAAAAGTTTCCAAAAATTTAATGCGAGCTGGAGCACAAACCAGGAACCTTGCGTTAAAATCACAGCTGCCAGTGAGCGATGCGCTTATAAGAATGTGCAAAGTGAACTTCTCTCACTACCATACAACTCCAACTAGTCCACACACATCTCAAATTCTGAACCCAGGGCTATGTGGCTAAGCTTGGCAACATCGTTTTAAGGAAATAATTTTTGCCCGCCTCCTCCAGCAGCCTGTAATAAGCAACTGTATAATTTAAAGAGTGTTTTCTAGTAAAGGCTAGTACAGGACTAACCATGAAGCACACTGGGTGACCTTGGGCCAGTCAGTGTCTCTCAGCCAAGCCTACCTCACAGGGTTGCTGTCAGGATAAAAAAAATGAAGAGAGGAGAGAGCAAACTATAGATGTCTCCCTGAGTTTTCTGGATGAAGAATGAGATAAAAAATTAAATAACCAAATAGTGATTTTGTGTTCTAGGTTCTCTACAGAGATAGCCAACTGTATCTCTGATTCTACAGGTATCATCAGAATGAGGTGTGCAGTCCAAAAAAACAAGTACCCACAAATAACAGATTCCTCAACCCCAACAGGGAGTTTTCTTAAGAAGTTCTCCAGAGAACATAAACCAGTTCCGATTGCCACTACTAAATCCTCCCATCATTTGAAAGTACTAAACGCCTATATGGGGTTTAAAATTAGATGCTGAAAAATGATGGACACCAGCCAACACAAAGGATGTACTTTTGGTTCTCCTGATTTGAATGGGACTTAAAGGAACCTTACCTTGGCAGGATCTCAAAACAGTTACTGATTCTCAGAACCAAAATACATATGACATGGGGAGGGGGGGGAGTGTTCCTTCCAAAAAAAGACAGTGCTGCAAACACCACTCAGGGGGATCAGGGCCACAGCACTAGGGAAAGAGAGGGATTTTTTCACGCCTTGTCCTGTTTCCTCGCACACACTCCCTACACTTTCCTTGGTCTCTTCTAGGTCAAAGGGAGGAAGGTTTCTTCAGTCTCTGACTCTCACCTCGGCTTTGCAAGATGGTCCCAGTCAACAGAGAGAAGAAGAGGATCAGGGACACTTGATGGCACAAGCTTATCATCTTGGCTTCCTCTGGTGCAGGGTGCAGCAGCCTGCTCTGAATGCCTCCAATCCGCCTTGAGGCTTTTTAAATCTGCCAGAGGCCAGGTTCTGTGGGGCAATTCCGGACAGAAGTCACACCCAACCCAGGGACTCAAGACATGTGGCATTCAATCCCCACCCCGTTGGGTTTTCCTCACATGTGTGAGGACATAAGGAAGGATGAGAGAGTCAGGAGCCCTTGGCCAGAACCAAAAAGGAAGTAGTCACAGGTGTGGAAGCTAGAACTGCTGAAAACAGGCCCATGGCCATGGGGCTGCATTTGGGTGCAGTGCCCCACCACAGATTCTGTCATGTCTGCTAGAATAGGAGAGACAGTGAGTGAAGCGGGGGGGGGGGGGGAACCCTTTTGTAGGTAAAAGCTCTTTTCATTTCCCTGCTAGCTGTCAGCTTCTAGATGGAGGTCTGAACTGACCATTTCATTCTCTCTCGCCAGGGAGATTACTAGCATTTCTAAAGTGCTATTAGGCTGAAGAGGAACTGACTAGCTGGAGGTGTGAACTGACCATTTCCTTGTCTATGGCCAAAGAGGTCATTTGCATTCCTAAAGCATTGTTGGATGAGGCTGGAGAGTGTTCTATGCTAAAAGAGAAAAACTTTTTTCAAAATTAAGGTGACAGTTCTGAACAATCCAAACCTCCAAAATTGTAAGTAGAACACATTTCTCCAAAAGTAAAGTTAACATGAAGTTTCCTATAAATGTTGGTTTGAGAGCCCTTACCTGAAATACATATGTGTTGGATGCTCAGTCAAAACAAAAAGCCATTCTACACATGACTTGGGTTCACCACTGAGAGTAGGGCTGCAAGAGCCATCACCAGTGACTAGAAAAAGATACCTCCTCACACACTTGCATACCCTTGCACATTAGATTGTAATGAACATAAGAAGCATCCGGGATCAGACCAGTGGTCCATCTTTGCCAGCACTGTTAAGCACATTAGCCAACCAATTGTCTGTTGGAGGACCAACAAATTGGGCATAAAGGTTTCCTGCCTCTCTAGGGGGGGGGGGGTGTTCCTTTTCATCTAGGGATGCCAGTCTCCAGGTGAGAAATGGAGATCCCCAAGAATTTCAGAACATCTCCAGACTACAGAGATTAGTTCCCTTGGGGAAAATTGATTCTTTGGAAGGTGGACTCTATGGCATTGTATCCCAGTGAGGTCCCTGTCCTCTCTCTCCATCCCCAAAACTCCAGAAGTTTCCCAACCTGATTCTAGCAACCCAATTTCCATCCTTATGACTAGTGATCATTAATGGACCTCCCTCTGCTGAATCTTTGCTATCTATGCTTGTTGCAATAGCTACATCCTCTGGCACAGAGTGTTAAAGCTGCAGTACTGCAGTCCCAAGCTCTGCTCACAACCTGAGTTTGATCCCTGGCGGAAGCTGGGATTTCAGGTAGCCAGCTTGAGGTTGACTCAGCCTTCCTTCCGAGGTCAGTAAAACAAGTACCCAGCTTGCTGGGGGGAAAGTGTAGATGACTGGGGAAGGCAATGGCAAATCACCCCGTAAAAAGTCTGCCATAAAAACATTGTGAAAGCAATGTCACCCCAGAGTCGGAAATGACTGGTGCTTGCACAGGGGACCTTTCCTTTTCCTGGCAGTGAATCTCACAAATTAATTCCTTGTGGAGTAAAGAAGGGTTTCCATTTGACCTCCCAGAATCTACTGCCCATCAGTTTCATTGGGAGCTCCAGGAGTTCTAGTATTATGGGAGAGGAAGGAAAGCTTAAGCGATATCCAGAAGAGGCAGGAATAGAACTATTACACTGCTACTATCCCCCAGTAGCATTTTTCCTGGGGCTGGGAAGAACTAACTGTGCCATGGGTTAGGTCTGGCTAAATGTAATTTTGAAGCAAAACAAGAGTTGCACTATCAATATTATCCTGCAGTCTATTCGATAGTTCAAAAGGAACCTGGCTGCAGCACATGAAACAGCAGACATTCCATGCCACCTTAATGTACATGCACGTCAATGGACAGGTGCAGTACTAAAAGAAAACCATTCTTTTCCCACCACCCTCAAGCGCAATACTGAAGCATTAATTTGCCATCAAGCTGCATCACTAAAAAGGGATTGTGATAAATAAGGCCGGTTGGAATTTATTGTATGCAAGATTTACAACAAGAATATTGTGTGTCAAGTATACTGAAAGGCAGCCCAGTCTTGCCAATGATTCTAGAATTTGGAACAGCTCACTGTTGCAGAATAGGGGGATGGCCACTACTCTGGGTGGCCTGAAACAGGAATTAAACAATTAATAGAAGATGAATTAGCCATGAATGTTACATAGATTCTCCATGTTTGGAGATAATGTTCCTCTGAATACTAGGTGTTCGGGGGCGGGGGGACAGCAAGGGGAAGAGGTGACTCTGCTTGTGGGTGTCCAAGTTGACCATTGTGGGAAGGATGTGGGACCATGATCTCATCCAGCAGAGCTCATTATCTGCTCTTCTGATGTTCTGGGAAAGCCAATGCACAGCTCCTGGTTTGGCACTGCTGGTTACCCAACATTACTTCTGTGTAACATAGATTAGACATACAGATTAAAAAGAGGTTGTCTGTGTCATAAACCCACAATGCACCTTCTTTATGTGAGATCTGTTTCTCAAGTTTTGCAGCAGTGTGCTGCATGGGTCATAAAATATACAGCAGCTGTCTTTTGATGCTCCATAAATCCCAGTTATTTACCTGGGACAATTCTTTGCTAGTACATGCAGACCCAGTGATTCCCAATGTCTAAATTCAGATTTCTATCAAGCAACTGGCTTGGAAGGATTATGTCCTGCAAAGATCAGCTTTTTATTATAATATGGCTGGCAGATATTAAGACTCTCATTCCTATGATGGTACAGATCCAGTACTGTGGCATACTAGAGCCACATCCTCATTCTAGGTGGTCTACTGCTGCCTCCCACCTCCGGTTTGGGAACAGGGTACCCCACAACCGATTGTCTGAGAGATGGGAACAGGTGATGCTGAAGGGACATGAGCCGTCAGATGCAGAAAGTACTGTACACCCAAGTGCATTCTTTACCTGCTCAGTCACCTGGTCCTTTGCTGCTGGGAATGAAAGCGCTGTACAGGAAATGGGGGGAAAGCCCTGCACTATTGAATTCCTGAGAGGAGAGAAACCCGGCCTCCTCCAGCTCGAGGGACTTAGGTCTGGGGGGCATTAGGGAGACTTCCACACTTTAGATGGAATATTTAAAATGCAGTGTTTGTGAAGGGCTATAAATCAAATAGGATTGAACATTTGTCATATTAGGCTGTTTTCATTGTATGGTATACTTTGTTACATTGATAGAGTAGTGGCTGGGGTGTCAAACTCATTTGTTATGAGGGCCAGATCTCACATAAATGAGACCTTGTCAGGCCAGGCCATGTGTGTCAAAAATGGAAAGTGAAACAATAGAAAGGGGGAATCAAACCAATAGAACATGAATGGAATACCAAGAAACTGTGATATAAGCACAATAAATGTATATTTTTTTCAAAGACTGTGTTACTCCTCCTTGAAACTCAACAACCAAGGCTGAAGAGGAGGGGGGGAGGAGAGGGAGGAAGAGGAGGTGGTCACCCAGTTGGCTGCATACGAAGTAGTAGGGAATCAAATCTGGTTTTCCGGATTAGAGTCCACCGATCTTAACCACTACATCAAATCAGCCCACAGGTTCTGTTTTGTCACATAAACTATAGGAGACAACTAATAGAAAACAAAGAGGCATTAGCAGATGAGCAGACCTGTTGTTTCAATGGGGCAAAATACCAGGACCCAAACGTGCTTCCACTGCAGCCTGCCAGACTATTTTTTAATGTCACTGGAATGTGAGCATCATGATTTCCAGGGAGATGTGACAGAGCTCTTTGAACTCTTCCCAGTTGCAATTGAGTGGATTTAAAATGTAGGTATTTGTATTTTGGGAGATTGCTCAATCTGTATATTCGTTTTTATCAACTTGGTTATGTATTTTTTTAATATATATATATATATATATATATATATAAGCTTCCAGTGTGTAATTCTGCATATGATAATAGCCCTTTGTTCCTTGAAAGATCAAACAAAAAAACATTGCAGATAGAATTACCCCAAGATTGTGGCTTTTCTTCAAAGCACACACAAAAAAAAAGGAGGGGGGGGTGTCATTATAAAAACAAGGCATCTCATGCACCCCCTGTTCATACAAATCAGCCACTCTTAGTGGTGGAGCATCTGTTCTGCCTGTGAAAGTTCAGTCCCCAGCATCACCAGGTAAAAGATCAGATAGGAGGTGAAGTGAAAGACCTCCACCTGAGAGATCCTAGAGAGCCACAGTGAAGAGTAGACAACACGGCCTGACAAGAGTCTAACTCTGTATAAGGCTGCTTGAAGTGTTTACTTCTGTATAAACCATTGTTTAACCATTTTGATAGGGCACACAATCCACCCGCAAGCTTCCAAGGCCCAGGTCAGGATCCCAGACCGACACTTTAACCACTGCACCACGCTGGCTCTCCCCGGTCCAGTTTCAGTGCATTTATGTGCTTGTGAGTAGTGCCTAAAAGCCACAAAAACCTGTACAATAAAACCAAGGCCTGGGCTGGGAAATCATCCTGGGGGAAGACATTTGCCTTTCATGAGGCCTTGGGAGCCCAAGGCTGACTTGACCAAAGGAGTTTTACTGTGTTGCTGCCATTCTTTTGTCTGTTTGTTCAGATTGTTGTGGTTTCTCTCCCAACATTGTGTGCGTGTGTTTGTGGGGGTGTATGCTCACTCACTTAGAGGAGTTGTTTGAGCTAACAGGTATAAATGAGCAAAAGTACTGCAGTTACTTGGATTAGTCCAGATTTCTAAATTTTAAAATCCAATCACTCACCTCCCCCACCCCCAAAAAAACCTCACAAAAGTTCAACCCACTGCGTTTAGAGAAGAATTTTATTTTCATGTATAACATGTGTGCACAATCTTCATAAACCTGAGGCATTTTCCCTCTACCCTCCCCCCTCCACATAAAAAAGCAAACTTATTCTTAGGAGTTATTCTGACAGTATGTCATACAATGAAGACATTTTTTAAATGAAAGAGTTGATAAAGAACATTGCTGCTCTTAACATTTCTGCATAAATAGCAGTAACTTAGTAGAACTCTTGAATACTTAAGAGATGCTAAGCAGGTGACCTTTTACTGAAACTTTCCCACAGTTGGATATTGCAATTTTTCCACTTTACAGAAATTTGTCCATCTATTGTGCCGGAAAAAAATCTTTTAGTGCAATCCTAAACAGTGTTGCACCGTTTTAAATCCATTACTTCAATGGAACTCGGTGGTGAAAACTGCTGTTAAGTCACAACTGATTTAGGGCAAGCCATTTTATATATAATAATATATATATAATTAATAATCATCTTATTAAAATATTATTATCCCATATTATTATTTAAAAATCCAGAAAGTGGCCAACATGTCATTTAAAAATTACTGCAATATGTTTATAACATCAAAACAGAAAGTACCAATGTGACCTTAAAATAATAAGACCAATAGAAGTCCCATCATGGAAAGTGTGACACTGTAACACCCCCAGCCATAAATTATTACATCATTATAATACAGTCCTGTATTTGCTCACCTATCATATTTGTTAAGGAAGGCCTCCAAGGATGATCTTAAGCAGGGATGCCAGCCTCCAGGTGGGACCTGGGGATCCTCCAGAATTACAGCTCATCTCCAGACTACGGAGATCAGTTTCCCTGGAGTAAATGGATGCTTTGGAGGAGTCCCTGTCCTCCCCGGGCTCCATCCCCAGATTTCCTTGAGATTCCCAACCTGGATCTGGCAACCCCATCCCCCCACTGGGGGGACCCTGCAATCCTATCTTAATGTGATTCCCTTTACCCACTTGTAAAGGAACAATGTTGGGCACCATCTAGCAAGAAGTTCTCCTGTGTGAGTGCTACAGGAGCAACCAACAGCCTCACTCTAGTGCTCTGAGGCAGCTCCCACTGATTTCTGTAGTGCTGGTGCAAGACAACTTTCCACTGGCATTAACCATCTGGCATCTGGATGCTGTGACATATATTCCGCATCCTCCCATTACACAAAGTGCATTAACAGCAGTTCCTGGTGCTGCTGAAGTGACAGAGATATTAGAGAGTTAGGAATAAATATATAAAATAAATACATAAAAACAAGGCTCAGTAATAAATAGTGGAAAGCATTCTAGACAGTGGCTCTGTGGTCAAAGCCAAAAAGAGTAGGATTCGCTTTCCAGCTTTTCCTTCTATGGGTCCTCAGTAAACTTCTTCCTTCCTGGACATCACCAGTATCTGCCCTATTCAGCCCCGTTTGGTTGCTTCCTTCATGGCTGGTTGTTTTCTTTATTCTGCAAGGCAACAGAATACAATATCGCATGTGAGAAATATTAGTAATTGCAAAACCTCATCCACATCTGATCTTTCTATACAATGCACTTTCATCCAGCCTTAATGAAAAGTTGCCAGTAATTTTGTATCAGTCTCTTGATACCTGTAACAGGTATCCTTGCTCCACACTAAGCCTAGCTGTCCATCTATATTAGCTCTTCTTTTGCCTGTGCACAATTAGGAAATGGACCAGGGAGGGTGGCAAGACTTCTATCTTCCCTTGTCCAGTACTGGCATTTCTTAAAGTGCCAGACTAGAATCTGGGAGACCCAGGTTCAAATCCTCACTCTTCCATGGAAGCTGGCTGAATGACTCTGGGACAGTCACAGCCTCTCAGCCTAACCTCCCTCACAGGGTTGTGGGAGGAGAAAATGGAGGATAAGAGAATAACAAACGCTGCTTTAGGGCGAAAGGCAAGGCATAAATGAAATATGTGATGCAGGACTGTCTTGAACTGTTTTTTTGTTTCCCAAAAAGAGAAGAGTTGGCTTTATCAAATAAATAAATCAATCACATAAATAAATAAATTATACCCCGCCCTTCAGTACCCAAAGGAGTCAGCTTACAATCGCCTTCCTTTCGTGTCCCCACAACTGTGAAGTAGGTGGGGCTGAGAGAGCTCTGAGAGAACTGTCTCAGTCACCCAGCTGGCTTTATATGGAGGTGTGGGGAATCAAACCTAGTTCTCCAGATTAGTCTCTACTCACTTGTTTGAAAAAAAAACAAACCCAGATCAAGATCACATAGGGTTTGCCTATATCTACTGACAGTATACCTCTGCTGCTAAAGGATCCTGTTATATTATCCAAAGCTGCTTATTGGAATATCCAGAAATATACTTTGATGGATAAGATCCAAGACATTGCTTCCTAAATAAAGGTGAATTCCTAAGACTCCTTAAAAGCAAAGTCACTACACAAAGTCTTGTAATCCCAAAAGACATCAAAGTCTTCTTCAGGTCTTTTTCATATGAAGTCATTCTGAAGCCCACTCAACATCTGCTGTACGTACCTTTTCCAGAATCCTTTTGATAGCCACCTTGACCCAAGGTGCCTCAGGATCCAGACAGACTTCTCTCCCATCTGTGGTGGTGGCTCTGTTAGAAAACACAAAGATAAGCAGCCAGATAAGCAAAGGGCTCAGATACAACCAACAGCAACAAGAAAAGTAGAAGCCAGGGTGCACTTACATGACTTCAGTGTTGGCACAGTGAGGTCCCGCAGGGTAGAGATTTAGTCGGGCAAGGAGTTTTATGGGGATCCTGCCTGAAAACAATTCAACACACTGGCAGCGCAGTTCTCCAGTCAGGGGGGCAGCTGTGAAAGAAAGGGACAGATGCCTCAGTGAGTGCTTAACCCAAACCTCCATTTTTCCGACACATAAAGCCTGGAGAACCTGCTGACATAGCTAAGAGCCCCAGGAGAACCCGTAGGAAGTCATTCTCTGCTGTCAGATGCAGCATTATAACTTCTCAAAAATTCAAATTAAAATCAAGTAAAGTTAGGTTTTTTCTTTAAATACAGTCTTCCTGGCTCTTCTCCAGAACAATGCCAAACATTTGGGCTTTCCCCTTGAGATTACTGGAATGCAAACCTCTTCTTGCTTTTGACCTCCCACACTGTTAGCCGAGTCGTCTCAAGTTTCGTCTTTTAGGAGTACATTGAAAAGTTTCCAAAAATTAATGCAAGCTGGAGCACAAACCAGGTACCTGAAGTTTAAATACAGGTGGCCCTGAACAGTGTGCTTCTAAGCATGTGCAAAGTGGACTTCTCTCACTACCGCACAACAGCCCACACAAATCTGGAATTCTGAACACTGGGCTATGTGGTTAAGTTTAGCAACATCATTTTAAGAAAATAATCTTTGCCCGCTTCCTCCAGCAGCCCGTAGCTGTATAAATGAAAGCATTGCATAATTTTTAAGAGAGAGTGTTTTCTAGTAAAGGTTAGTACTGGACTAACCATGAAGCACATTGGATGACCTTGGGCCAGTCAGTGTCTCTCAGCTGAGCCTACCACACAGGGCTGCTGTCAGGATTTTTAAAAAATGAGGAGAGGGCAAGGCAAACTATCGATGCTTCCCTAAGCTTCCTGGATGAAGAATGGGATAAAAAATTAAATAGCCAAATAGCGATTTTCTGCGCTAGGTTCTCTACAGTGATAGGCAATTGCCTCTCTGATTCTACAGGTATCACCAGAAAGATGTGCACAGGCTAAAAACCAAGAACCTACGAACAACAGGTCCATCATACCCAACAAGGAGTTTCTTTAATATGTTTTCTAGGGAACATTACTCAGGTCAGATTGCCACTATTAAATCCTCCCATCATTTGACAATACTAAACTCCTAAATGGAGTTTAAAATTAGATCCTGGAAAAATGATGGAAACCACCCAACAAAAATTGTGTACCTTTGATTCACCTGATTTGAATGGGACTTAAAGGGCTTGAATAGGACTTTGGCAGGATCACAGAACTGTTACTGATTCTCAGAGCCAAAATATGCATGAAATGGGAGGTGGGAAATCCTTCCCAAAAGAAACACTGCTGCTAACACCACCCAAGGGGATCAGAATCACAATCCTTGTACTGATTCATCACCACCACCTCACACTGCTTTTTGTCCCAACAGAGAAATTAAACAGAATATCCTCATCTTCCACTCATACCAGCCAGTTTCGTACTACCAGTCACTCATTCCCAGCCCAGTTATTGATATCACATGAAAATGGAAGCCCTTTCAGCCTCTGAACTGGAATGTTTTAAAAAGGCAGTGTCTCTGAGCATATACAGAGTTCATTTCCCTCATTACCCGCAGTCCTTTCACATACATATTTGGAGCAAGGATGGGGAGAAAGAACTTCCAAATCTGAAATTCTACATAGACTGGAACCCCAAAGCACCTCTTCCTGCTCTTCGATGCCTCAGTCCTTCCAGGACCTTCCCTTTGGCCCTTCTCCTCCCCCATCCTACAGCTTAGTTTGTAGAACTATAATAACCCTGGTTTGGTTCAATCGGCAAAGGCAGCCGTGCCTCTGAGGATGTGCAGAGAGCATTTCCTGCAAGCCTGCCACACCCATCCAGCAGTTTTAGGTGAAGATGCTTTCCCAGAAGCTCTGCATTTCTTATTCAGTTCAGTAATAAATTTATTGTGCAAAGTCATTGGCCATTGCAATTACAGCAATTTACAAGTTAAAAGCAGTCAAGGACTCTAAAATTAATACATTCAAATTTAGATTATTCAAAAATCTTAGTTACATACAGCAACCCTGTGATTCCATAATCAGGCTCTAATAGTCCAGTGAACCAACATCATTTTACTGTCTACTGGATACTGCCTTTGCCCTGATTTTACTAGCAAAGCAAAAAGTGCTACCTTATAAGAATCTGATAACAGAAATATTAGCTTATCCATATCAGAAGCCATATACAATTGATTTGTTATTTCAGTCAGAAACTCGCCTCTAGATTCTGAATACAGTGGGCAAACCATAACATAATGGAAGAGGTCTTCCACAGGAGTTTTGCACTTCTTATAAGAAACACCCCACCCCACACACACACACCATCCCCACCAAGGGTGGGAGAAAGAAGGAGAGCAGGCGAGCTGCGCTTTCCCCAATCTCCTCCGGGCAGAAAAAAGGAGAGTTTCTTCCCCCTCTTTGCCTCTCACCTCGGTTTGGCAAGATGGTCCCCGCCAGCAGGGAGAAGACGAGGATCAGGGCCAGTGGACGGCAGCAGAGGCTCATCATCTTGGCTTCTTGGTTTAGCGCGGAGGCTGCAGCGGCGTGCTCTGAGTGCTTCCATCCCTCTTCCTCGAGGCTTTTTAAAGGCGAGAGCCCGGGCTCGGTGTGGGGCAATCCCGGGCCGGAACTCACGCCCGACCCGGTGACTCAAGGCTCGCAGCGTTGGAGCCCTTCCCCACCCTGCGGGGTTTTCCTCGCACGTGCGAGGAGGACGCCGGGAAGGGGGAGGGGGCCGAGAGTCCCGGGACGGAGCCCAAAAGGAAGCGGTCGCGGCGGGAGAGGAAAGGCGACGCACTGGAGGGTCGTTGCACACGTGACGCTGAGAGCAGGGCTGCCTGCAAGAGCCGTCACGTTCACGGGCGCCAGAAAAAGTTATCTCCCCCACACACACTCACATTCACGCGCATGCCTTTGCACGCCAGATTGTTTTCTCGTTTATGCTCTTCGGGTGCTCGGGGAAAGCCTATCCACAACTGACCATAAACACCATCTGGGATTAGACCTGTGGTCCATCTCGGCCAGCGTCCTGTTAAACACCTTGGCCAATCAGTTGCCTCTTGGAGGGGCAACCAACTTGGCATAAAGGACAAGTCCCTGAGGTTGAGTCTTTGAACCAGTAATCAGAAGCTTGCTGCCTCTCTATAGGGAGGTTCCTTTTCATCTAGGGGTGTGTGCCAGCCCCTAGGTGGGACCTGAGGATCCCCTGGAATCACAGTTTATCTCCAGTTCAGTACCACTAAAGAAAATGGATGCTTTGGAGGGTGGGATCTATGGCACTGTACCCTGCTGAGGTCTGTCCTCCTCAGGGTCATCCCCATATTTCCAGGGGGTTCCCAACCTGAATCCGGGAACCCCATTTTCATTCTTATGGCTAGCAATCATTGATGGACCTCTCCTTTGCTGAATCTTTGCTATCTATGCTCGTGGAGGTCACTATGGCAGTGAATTCCACAGATTAATCCCTTGTGGAGTAAAGAAGGGTTTCCTTTCATCCATCCAGAATCTACTGCCCATGGGTTTCATCCCTGAGTTCTAGTATTATGGAGAGGAAGGAAAGTTTAAAAGACATTGGGGAAAGATAGGGCTTTTTTTGAGCAGAAACGCACAGGAACACAGTTCTGGCTGGTTGTAGGGGTGTGGCCTAATATGCAAATTAATTCCTGCTGAGCTTTTTCCTACAAAAAGCCCTGTGTGAAACAATGGTGATGTCAGGGAGTGTGGCCTAATATGCATATGAGTTCCTGCTGGGCTTTTCCTACGAAAAAAGCCCTGGAAAAAGAGGCATGAATAGAATTGTTACATTGCTGCTATCCCTAGCAGCATTTTTCCTGGGAATGAAAAGAATTAACTGTGCCAGAGGTTAGGTCTGACTGTATATAATTTCAAAGCAAAACAAGAGTTAACACTATAAAAATTATCCTACAATCTGTTCAATAGTTTAGAATGAACCTGGTTGCAACACATGAAACAGCAGATATTCCATGCCACCTTAACAGACATGCACTTTTATGGACAGGTGCAACAGCATGAAAGCACATTTCTCACCACCCAACGCCCCCCCACGTAAAATAATAGGAACATTAACTTACCATCAAGTTGCACCAGTTATTAGATTGTGATAAATAAGGACACTTTATTGTATGTAAGGCTGACAACAAGGATAATGTATGTCAAGAAAGCTGAAAAGCAGTAGAATTGTGAATATTGTTAACCCAGTCCTGTCGATTATTCTAGAACTTGGAACAGCTCACTGCTACAGAATATGGGGATGGCCACTACTATGGGTGGCCTAAAAGGGGAATTAGACAAATCCATAGAAGACAAATTAGCCATGATGGTTAAATGGATCCACCATGTTTGGATAGATCCAGGTGGACAGCCATGTTGGTCTGAAGCAAAAGAACAAAGTAGGAGTCCAGTAGCACTTGTTGGTCTTAAAGGTGCTACTGGAGGCCTACTTCATCATGTTCCTTTGAATACTAGGAGCATGAGGGGGGAGAGACAATAAGGGGAAGAGGTGACCCTGCTTATGGGTCTCCCAAGTACTTCTAGTTGCCTGCTGTGGGAAGGATGTGGGACCATGGTCTGATCCAGCAAAGCTAATTTTCTGCTCTTCTGATGTTCTGGGAATGCCTATGTACAGCTCCTGGTTTAGCACTACTGGTTATGCAACATTACAGCTGTGTAACATAGATTAGAAATGCAGATTAAAAAGAGATTTTCTGTGCCATAAATTCACAGTGCACCTTCTTTGTGTGTGAATCATAGAATCATAAAGTCATAGAGTTGGAAGAGACCTCCAGGGTCATCTAGTCCAATCCCCTGCACAATGCAGGAAATTCACAAATACCTCTCCCTATACACCCCCAGTTACCCCTGCTCCATGCCAAGAAGATGGCAAAAAAAATCCTCCAGAATCCTGGGCCAACCTAGCCTGGGAAAAAATTGCTTCCTGACCCCAAAGTGGCAATCAGCATTTCCCTGGGCATGTAATCACAAGAACTAAGCACTGATACAACCCTTCCTGCCCTCCCTCTCATGATCTGCCTAAATTCACAAAGTCAGCATTGCTGTCAGTTGACTATCTAACCTGTGTTAGAAAACCTCCAAAGAAGGAGAGCCAATCTCCTTCCAAGGAAGCCTATTGCACTGAGGAACTACTCTGTCAGGAAGTTCTTCCTAATTAGGCTTCCCAATCCCCAGGTCCCAGCGGGGGATCCCCTGGTTTTACAGGCTTCCCCCCTCCCCCAGCCAGCTGGCCGGCGGGGGAAGCTCCACCCCCACAGCCATTATGCACCTCCAGGAATGATTTCCATAGGGAATGATGGGGAATTGATCTGCGGGTGTCAGGGGCTCTGGGGGGGCTGTTTTTGAGGTAGAGGTGCCGAATTTTCTGTATAGCATCTAGTGCCTCTCCCCAAAATACCTCCCAAGTTTCAAAAGGATTGGACCAGGGGGTCCAATTTTATGAGCCCCAAAAGAAGGTGCCCCTATCCTTCATTATTTTCTATGGAAGGAAGGCATTCTAAAAGGTGTGCCGTCCCTTTAAATGTGATGGCCAGAACTCCCTATGGAATTCAATTACGCTTGTCACACCCTTGCTCCTGGCTCCGCTCCCAATGTCTCCTGGCTCCACCCCCAAAGTCTCCTGGCTCCATCCCCAAAGTCCCCAGATATTTCTTGAATTGGACTTGGCAACCCTATTCCTAATGTATAGTCAAAAACACTTTTGATTTAATTTTAACCCCATTGGTTCTGGTCCAGCCTTATTTATTTTAGAAAATAACTCCACACCACCCTCTATATATTTTGTTCAGTCGCACAGTCAAGCCCGACTCTTTGCGACCCCATGGACAAAGTCACACCAGGCCCTCCTGTCTTCCGCCATTCTCCAAAGTCTGCTCAAATTCGTGTTAATCAGTAACGCCACCCAGCCATCTCATCTTTTGCCGTCCCCTTCTTCTTTTGCCTTCTGTCTTTCCCAGTATCGGGATCTTCTCCAGTGAGTGCTCCCTTCTCATTTGGTGGCCAAAGTATTTGAGTTTCAGCAGGGAACAGTCATGGCATGTAACAGGGACTGTTCCTTCCAGGAAACAGTCAGGATTGATCTCCCTTAGGACTGACTGATTTGATCTTCTTGCAATCCAAGAGACTCTCAAGATTCTTCTCCAGCACCACAGCTCGAAAGCATCTATTCTTCTGCGCTCATCCTTCCTTATAGCCCAACTCTCACAGCCATACATTACTACTGGCCCTTCAAGTACTTGAAGATGATTATCATACCACCTCTCCTGTGATCTGTGTGGTTTATTTCTCAAGTTTTGCAGTGGTGTGCTGCACAAGTCATGAAATATGCAGCAGCTGTCTTTTGATATTCCATAGATTCCCCTTATTTCCCTGGGGCAATTTTTTGCCAGGACATGCAGACCCAGTGACCCCCAATGCCTGTATTCAGATTCCTAGCAAGTAGCTGGCTTCCAAGGATTATGATGTCCAGCAAAGGCCAACGTTATATTACAATATGGCCATCAGATATCAAGGCTAGTCTCACAAATTATTCCCGTGATGGTAGCATATTGACGAATCTAGTGCTGGGGCATGCTAGAGCCACAGCTTCATACTGACCGGTAGTCTGTTGCTGTCTCCTGTCTCCAGTTTGGGAATGGGGTACCCCGCAAGCAACTTGTCTGGGAGATGGAAAGAGGTGATACTGAAGGGACAGGGGAGCCATCAGAGACAGAAAGTATTGTACACCCAAGTGCATTCTTTACCTGCTCAGTCACGTAGCCCCTGACTTCTGGGAATGAAAGCACCACACAGGAAAAAGGGGGAAAGCCCTGCAGTACTGAATGCCTAGGAGGAGAGAAATCTGACTTTCTTCAGTTCCAGGCAGCTAGGTTTGGGTAGGCATTGGAAAGGCTTCCACACTGGCAGAATAGTTAAAATGCACTTCTTGTGGGGAGGAGGGGGTTATAAAAATGAAATAGGATTGAATGTTTGTGATGGTAGGCAGTTTTCATTGCACAGTTTGTATTACATTGATAGTGTAGTGTGCTCGCTTTGACAGCACATGTACTAAAACTGGAACGATAGTGTAGTGATTAGAGCAGGGGTGTCAAACATAAGGCCCTAGGGGCTGGGACTAAAATAAATAAATAAAATATTGGTCTTATTCCAGTGTTTTCTAATTTTGTCATCCAGTTTCATTACAGTTTTATGTATTATATTTTTATAGTGTTGTTCTGCAGCTCTTTCATCAAGTGCATTGCGTGTTCTGCATATTGTATTGCAATTTTTCAAAGACTGTGATAGTCTTCTTTGAGTCTCAACAAGAAGGGAGGAGGAGGAGACGAAGAAGAATGGAAGAAGAAGAAGAAGAAGAAGAAGAAGAAGAAGAAGAAGAAGAAGAAGAAGAAGAAGAAGAGAATAGAGAATTAAGATGTACCAGTTGTAGATGAAAACCAAAACATATTCTCCTTCCCCCCTTTTTTTCTTATGATTTTTCTTAATTCTGTTTTCTGTACATTTTCTGTTATGTATTTTGATTAAAAGTGTAATAAAATTAATAAAATAAAAAAGAATCTCAAAACTCCCTCCGGACACCTATGACCAGGGCTTTTTTTGAGCAGGAACACAGTTCCAGCTGGCTTGATGTCAGGTGGTGTGGCCTAATATGCAAATTAGTTCCTGCAGGGCTTTTTCTATACAAAAAGCCCTGTGCAAAACAATGGTGATGTCAGGAGGTGTGGCCTAATATGCAGATGAGTTCCTGCTGGTTTTTTCCCCCTAGAAAAAAAAGAGTCCTGCCTATGACATACAAATGCCGGTGCTGATTTCTAAACTCAGATTAAACTCTGTTTTAGAATCCCAGGTTGTGTGGGGAAAACTCCCTTCTGTGTGCCTGATTACATCACAGATATAGTGGGATTTAATTTTTAATGGGGATTTTTTTCAGTGTGCTCTGTGCAGAAGGTGGGCAGATGTGAACTCTGCAACAAGCTAGATGGACATCTCAGTTTGATGATGGTGAAAACCAATGACTGAATGCAGAGCTGGACTGTATTGTGTTTGCTGCACAAATGGGCTCTTATTAATCCATGTGACTACTGATGACCTCCAAGCATTCCTGCTTCAGCTAGCAGGGTATTTAGAGCCTTTAGCCAGAAAGTCCAGAAGACTTATGCATCTGGTAAGAAAAGAGGTTTAAAACTGGTTGCTCCAAAAAGAGAGCTTTTTTGCCATCCAAACGGACAGCTTGCTCTTGTTATAAACAGTGCATAGAGCATTGCTCCCAATATAAATATAAACACTTAAGTGCTGCTGAGAGCTAAGTTTTTGATTACAAGTCAGTTTGGTGTTATATCTCATAATTGCCATGGTTTATTCCAGGATGAGAATTTTTGAAGAAAGTAAAGACGCTACAGAAAGCATTAGAAAACATTAATAATGAATTGTAAAAAGTGGCTGATAAACCTTGAAGGAAATAGAAATGCTCCTGAGGAAGATTTTGGATATGATGAAATGAGCTTATATCTGAGTGCTCATTGGGATTGACCTTTTTTGTAATGTGGATGAACCCTCTTTGTAAAGTTGCAATCTCCAGGTGGAGACCCTCCACCCACTTCAGGGTCATCAGAAAGCAGGGGGGGAGGAGAATGGCTGCTGGGCACTCTATTATTTCCTATGGAGATGAATTCCCAAAGAGTATAATGGAGAATTGATCCCCGGGTATTTGGGGCCCTGAGGGGCTGTTTTTTGAGTTAGAAGCACCACATTTGCATCATAGCATCCGATGCCTCTCCTCAAAACACCCTCCATGCTTCAAAAGGATTGGACCAGGAGGTCCAATTCTGTGAGCCCCAAAAGAAGGTGTCCCTATCCTTCATTATTTCCAATGGAGGGAAGGCATTTAAAAAGTGTGTGATCCCTTTAAATGTGATGGCAAACTCCCCTTGGAGTTCAGTTATGCTTGTCACACCCTTGCTCCTGGCTCCACCCCAGTGTCTCCTGGTTCCACCCCCAAAGTCCCCAGATATTTCTTGAATTGGACTTGGCAACCCTACTGTTCAGCAATCCTACCCAGGAAGTCCTCATTCTATCTCGCAAGCTATTGCAAGCACGGAGGCTTTTGTAATCAAAAAGAGGAATAAAAATTCAGTGTCTCAGTTATTTGTTTATCTGTTTAAAACGTTTAGAAGCCTCCACTTTCTCCTTGATAAGTGGGACCAAAGGTCAGTGACAGCAAGCAAGCTCAGCATAGAGCCTCATCGCTTTAAAAACAACAGCATTAAAACAACCAACAGAATAGTTTTAAAAACAAACTTCTGCAGAGATTGCTGCCAATCAAACTACCCACAGAGGAAAACATCTTGAGGCAGTCTCTCCTCTTTGGCAGGCTCTTCACTAGTTTTGTGTGCTGCCTGAGGACTTCTGATTTCTTCCAAGTGTAGGGTTGTCAATCCCAAGGTGGGGGCGGGGAATCCTCCGGTTTAAAGGCCCTCCCCCTGCTTCAGAATCATCAGAAAGCGGGGGGGGTGGAACGTCTTCTGGGCACTCCATTATTCTCTATGGAGATGAATTTCCATAGGGAATAATGGAGAATTGATCTGCAGGTATCTGGGGCTTGGGGGGACTGTTTTTTTAAGATCGAGGCACCACATTCTCAGCATAGCATTTGGAGCATCTCCTCAAAACACCCTCCAAGTTTTAAAAATATTGGACTAGGGAGTCCAATTCTATGAGCCCCCAAAGAAGGTGCCCCTATCCTTCATGACTTCCAATGGAGGGAATGCATTTAAAAGTGTGTGGTCCCTTTAAATGTGATGGCCAGAACTCCCTTTGGAGTTCAGTCGTGCTTGTCACAGCCTTGCTCCTGGCTCCACCCCAAAGTCTCCTGGCTTCACCCCCCAAAGTCTCCTGGCTTCACCCCCAAAGTCCCCAGATATTTGTTGATTTGGACTTGGCAACCCTATCCAAGTGGCTCTTGTATCATGGGAAGGGAACAACCACAGAAGATGCCCTTGAGTGGCCAGCAGCATAATGTGTCACAGGCTGCCACATGCAGTCCCACAGGGAGATTGAGGTTTGGATTCTATGAACACATTCCACATGCTCCAGATAGCCTGTACTGCACAACACATGTCCTCTTCCCCTAGAGCTTCCATTTAAGCAAGTGCTCACTGGAAACCATGGATCTTATGCAAACAGGAATGCTAGCGGAAGGGCAAGCAGGCTCTCGGGCAGAATGCTGTCTAGCATCTGTGGAATGTATTCATAGGATCCATGCTGAATTTGTTAATGAGCACCAGGAATTAATTGATTGACGATTTGGAAACAAGTTGTTTGTTTCTTTCTGACTGGCTTTAAGACTCAACAAGAACACCTAAGGCAATGGACAAATATTGGCAGTGCTAACAAAACACAAATTGCCCATTATCACTCCAAATTAATACAATAGCTCCAGGTTGCAGTTTCTTTGGAGGGCTTGAGGAAGAGGGGGGTGGGTTGATCAAATGGAAAAGCTCAGATGGCACATGATTTGGAGAGGGAGGGAGGGAGGAAGGAAGGGAGGGAGGGAGGAAGGAAGGAAGGAAGGAAGGAAGGAAGGAAGGAAGGAAGGAAGGAAGGAAGGAAGGAAGGAAGGAAGGAAGGAAGGGAGGGAGGGAGGGAGAGAGAGAGAGAAAGAGAAAGAGAGAAAGAGAGAAAGAGAGAAAGAGAGAAAGAGAGAAAGAGAGAAAGAGAGAAAGAGAGAAAGAGAGAAAGAGAGAAAGAAAGAAAGAAAGAAAGAAAGAAAGAAAGAAAGAAAGAAAGAAAGAAAGAAAGAAAGAAAGAAAGAAAGAAAGAAAGAAACCCAATAAACCAGTTGTAGTGCTTTAGTAGATTGAGGTAGTGATAAAACAAATCCTAGCTTGCCCCTGCAAAATAGCCATATGAAAATGAGAAATACGACTACTTTGTTTGCATACCACTCATATACAGAGGCAGATAACATGAGAAATCTTGAAAACCATCCAATAAAAGTTTCTTTTAAGTCTGCTGTTATCAAATCAAAATCCATGCGGGAGCACAGAGCATCTGGAAAGGTGACAGAGTGACATATTTTTAGCATGGTCATCAGCATTAGTCACTCAATAAGGAACAGTTATGTGCAATAAGGAAAGCTTCCCCCCCCCCCCCCCATCTCTCTCTTTCAGTTTGAATGACAGGCTGATGAGCATATGTTCTGGTTCATGGAAAAACGGAGGTTGGGAAAGTGGTTATCCAAGTATTACAAGCTGATTGCAGGTATACTGTGGCTTCCTCCCAGCCCTTTATCTTTTGTCTCCTTAATTAAGGGTGTGTTCATTGTTCTCGGGTGACCAGCTTCCAGATTCCCCTGAGAGCAAACTTCATCAAAAAATCCCAGCTAATCCCAGCTACCCCGCTCACATCAGACTGGTGATTGTACTTCACTAGTTCCTTGTATGGAGCAATAATGGACCAATTTTGGGGTAAAGAAAACTATAAAAGCCGGGGGGGGGGGGGAAGGCAGTAGAGTGCAAGAAGGAAAATACCCAGCTATTTGATACCATGAAATTAAGGGTTGATAACACACACTTGATTTGTTTACTTACTTTATGATTCACCTTTCCCTTCATTGTCCAATGTATGAATAAAGAAGGAACGTAACCTAATACCAGCAAAAAACCCCAAAAGGTTAAGCAATTTGCCTGCATGTGTCTCACAGAAGATACTTGTAAGATCAGGTCATAGGACTGAAGTCTGGGGGAAAACCTGCTCTCCTCTCACCCTTCTACCCAGGCCTCATTGTGGGCAGGAGCTCACAGGAGCGGAGCTCCGGAACATCTAAATTTTATGGTGCTCTTTCTTTCTCTCCCCCCCCCCCCCAAATACTCGCTTCTAGCCTCCATTGCTAAACCCTGTGAGAATTTTACTGAACTCTAAGGTCGTTTTCGCACTTAGCGTTTGCTCCCCTTATTCCGCGGCGCAATTATGTCCGGATCATTTTTCTCGTTTTCGCACTAGTGACTCTTTGCGGAGTCACCTTCCCTGAAGCCCCGGCTCAAATCGTTTTCCCACTGGCATCGACTTGAGTTCGATGCCCTGTCAATCATTTTTTTTTTTAAGCGCAAGTCTGGTTGCGTAAGGACGTACTAACGTACTAACGTAACATCGAGCAGGCACAGCTGTTCCCTCCCCTTCTTTTAGTGGACAAACCGCATCACGTAGGGTGGCCAGACCGTCCCGGTCTCCCGGGACTTTCCCGAATCTGGCCCCCAATTCCCGGCTCCCGGGCTGGGTATACCGGGACCATTAGAGGTCCCGGTTTAGCCAGCCAGAGAGCCGGGGGCCGCGCGCGCGGGCAGAGAAGGCGGCGAGTGAGGGAGGGAGCGACCCTGCGCACAGCGCAGGGACGCTCCCTCCCTCACTCGCTGCCTTCCCCGCCCGCGCACGGGGCCTGGCGGTGGCGGCGGAGGCCGGGGAGGGCGTCGGAAAGGCCCGCGGTGGCCGCTGGAGGCCCTCCAGCGACCACCGCGGGCCTTTCCGAGGCTTCCCCGGCCTCTAAACCCCACCCCCCCGTTGTCCTCCGCCCGGGAGGGCGTCGGAAAGGCCCGCGGTGGCCGCTGGAGGCCCTCCAGCGGCCACCGCGGGCCCTTTCCGACGCCCTCCGGCCTCTAAACCCCCACCCCCCTTTGTCCTCCGCCCGGGAGGGCGGAGGAAAGGCCCGCGGTGGCCGCTGGAGGCCCTCCAGCGGCCACCGCGGGCCTTTCCGACGCCCTCCCGAGCCTCTAAACCCCCACCCCCCTTTGTCCTCCGCCCGGGAGGGCGTCGGAAAGGCCCGCGGTGGCCGCTGGAGGCCCCTCCAGCGGCCACCGCGGGCCTTTCCGACGCCCTCCCGGCCTCTAAACCCCCACCCCCCTTTGTCCTCCGCCCGGGAGGGCGTCGGAAAGGCCCGCGGTGGCCGCTGGAGGCCCTCCAGCGGCCACCGCGGGCCTTTCCGACGCCCTCCCGAGCCTCTAAACCCCCACCCCCCCTTTGTCCTCCGCCCGGGAGGGCGTCGGAAAGGCCCGCGGTGGCCGCTGGAGGCCCTCCAGCGGCCACCGCGGGCCCTTTCCGACGCCCTCTCGAGCCTCTAAACCCCCACCCCCCGTTGTCCTCCGCCCGGGAGGGCGTCGGAAAGGCCCGCGGTGGCCGCTGGAGGCCCTCCAGCGGCCACCGCGGGCCTTTCGGACGCTCTCCCGAGCCTCTAAACCCCCACCCCCCGTTGTCCTCCGCCCGGGAGGGCGTCGGAAAGGCCCGCGGTGGCCGCTGGAGGCCCTCCAGCGGCCACCGCGGGCCTTTCCGACGCCCTCCCGGCCTCTAAACCCCCACCCCCCTTTGTCCTCCGCCCGGGAGGGCGTCGGAAAGGCCCGCGGTGGCCGCTGGAGGCCCCTCCAGCGGCCACCGCGGGCCTTTCCGACGCCCTCCCGAGCCTCTAAACCCCCACCCCCCTTTGTTCTCCGCCCGGGAGGGCGTCGGAAAGGCCCGCGGTGGCCGCTGGAGGCCCTCCAGCGGCCACCGCGGGCCTTTCCGACGCCCTCCCGAGCCTCTAAACCCCCACCCCCCGTTGTCCTCCGCCCGGGAGGGCGTCGGAAAGGCCCGCGGTGGCCGCTGGAGGCCCTCCAGCGGCCACCGCGGGCCTTTCCGACGCCCTCCCGGCCTCTAAACCCCCACCCCCCTTTGTCCTCCGCCCGGGAGGGCGTCGGAAAGGCCCGCGGTGGCCCAGGGGGGGCCCAGGGGGCCGGCGCAGCGGCACGCCGAAGCAGCCTGTCACTAATAACACAGGTCGAGATGCAGGACAGGAACCCGGAAGTGACCGACAGGCTGCTTCAGCGTGCCGCTGCGCCGGCCCCCTGGGCCCCACAACGATGGGACCGATGCCACAGGGACGGGCTCGAAACACTCTATGACCCCTCAAAAGAACAGCAGTCTAGCTCGCTTCCCCCGAGCCCTGCCGCCATAAGCCTCGAGGGGGCTCATTTTGCGGCATCTCCCGGCGGGAGGGTGGCATCTGCACGGGACACATATCAAATGAAAGAGGGGGCGCACGGCTATTAGAAACAGCCGGCGGAGGGAGTCGCGAGACCACCCCACTGGGGGATCCACACCCCGAAAGTGATGAAGGTGGCGCAGATAGAGCCAACAGAGCAAACAGGACAAAATAAATAGGCTGCATTATGCAGCACAGTTGAGAAAGTGCCTTATCCCATATACTGATGAAGTATATACAGGATTTGAGAACAAAATTGTTTCCGGCGGTGATATTTGGGGGATTTTTGGGGACGTCACAGGAAGTGCTGTGAAGTCACTTCCTGTTTCCGGCAGTGGCATTTGGGGGAAATGATGTCATTTGGGGGAAGTAATGTCACAGGAAGTGATGTCACTTCCCGCTTCCGGCAGGTGACGCGGGGAAATGATGTCACAGGAAGTGGTGTCACTTCCTGTTTCCGGCGGTGGCATGGCGTCACCGGAAGTGACGTCACCGGAAGTGATGTCACTTCCTGTTTCCGGCAGTGGCATTTGGGGGAAATGATGTCATTTGGGGGAAGTAATGTCACAGGAAGTGATGTCACTTCCCGCTTCCGGCAGGTGACGCGGGGAAATGATGTCACAGGAAGTGGTGTCACTTCCTGTTTCCGGCGGTGGCATGACGTCACCGGAAGTGACGTCACCGGAAGTGATGTCACTTCCTGTTTCCGGCAGTGGCATTTGGGGGAAATGATGTCATTTGGGGGGAAGTAATGTCACAGGAAGTGATGTCACTTCCCGCTTCCGGCAGGTGATGCGGGGAAATGATGTCACAGGAAGTGGTGTCACTTCCTGTTTCCGGCGGTGGCATGACGTCACCGGAAGTGATGTCACTTCCTGTTTCCGATGGCGCGCGCGCGCTACCTTCCCCCCCCCAGAGGTGTCCCTGGCTGGCCTTCAGACATTATGGTCACCCTAGCATCACGTGTGCTGCTGCTGCTTATGGATTGGCTGCAGCTGTAGAATCCTCCACAGCCCTTTATGTATTAACAGAAGCATTCACAGTGGAGAATCCTAGCACTAGATTCCCCCCCCAAATTCTGAAGTTGCGAAATATCGCAATAACGAAGAGAGAGAAATCGAGGGGTTTGTGTGTGTGTGTGTGTGTGTGTGTGTGTGTGGCAGCTTCTTCCTTTCCCAGCCTCGCTCCCTCCCGGGTGGCGAAGCTGGGATTTCCTCTGCTCTCTTTCCCCTCCCCGGCTGGCGCTTGCAACGGGGACCTGACTGATTCCTGCTGCCAGAGCTCCCCCCCCCGCCCCATTCTCTCCTTCCCCTTCTGTGGCGCGTATGAAGAGCGAGCTCGCGTCTATTTTCTAACCGAGCGGAATGTAGCCAGGGAGAAGAATGCAGGACTCCAACTTCCCATTTTATACATGGCGATTTTGTGCAGGTCCAGAAATCCTGGTGGCACAGCTGAGGGAGGCATTCCCTTTTTAAAACACACACACATGAACGCTTTGGCCCGCACCGGCACTAGATTCCCCCCCCCCAACAATGGTCGTTTTCGCATTATCGAGATAACGCAACAGCGAAATAACACAACTAAAGTCAATAATAATAAAAAAAAATTCTAACGAAACCAATTGAAGTGGCAATTGAGGCTATTCCAGGAGGGTTTTTTTTTTCTATTTGTTAATTTCGAAATATCGCTATTACGCAACACTGTGAAGTTAAAAAAAAAAAAATGGCCGTGCCGGCACTTTGGGGAAGCGCCGCGAAAGGCTGATGATTGGCCAAGGGGGTGGATGGGGTGGGAGGACGGAAAGGGAGAGGGTGACGCCCACAAAGCAGTCGATCCGGCGTAGATGGATTTCCCACAGCAAACTCCGAGGAGTGGATCCGGTGTGGATCCGGAGGTTTTCAAAAACTCCGGAAGGAGGTGGATCTAGATACTCCGGCGTGAAACCCCTGCAGCGCCGGAGCAAACCGCAGCGCCGGAGCAACAGGTGGGAAAACCAGGAAAAGATCCGGAGGTAAATGAGGTGCTACGCCGGAGTAAACGCTAGTGCGAAAACGGCCTAAGAGTTGACAAGCTTTCTAATATTTTCCCCCACAAAATAACCAAAACATATAAAGTAGATAGATGGAAATCTTCATCATGCCACTGTGGCCACATAGGAGAAAGTAATGTAAAAAGTATGATGGGAGTAAGGTTTTATTATGACAATTATAATTCAAGAAGCATTTTAAGGTAGATTCTGAACTGATATAATTTAGTACACCTTCCAGTGAAGTTGGGGTATATGACATATGTAAATGAGTTTTGCTAATGAGCTTCAGCACCTCTTTTTCTATGAAATGACCCTTGTATCTTTTAAAATTTTGTTAACAGTCATGTTGGTGAAGAGGTCTGGTGATCTCAAAGCTTGCACAATCTTCTGAATCAATTTCGTTGATCATAATAATGGAATGACATAGATTTTATTCTTGCTTTCCCTCCCTTTGCCTCTTTGGGAACAGGTGGGCTCATTTTATTGAGGACGGACACTTTTAACATATATAACAATTGTTTAGATTGTATATAACAATTGTATATATATAACAATATATTGTATATATATAATAATTGTTATATACAATTGTATATAACAATTGTATATAACAATTGTATATAACAATTGTATATAACAATTGTTTAGATTTTTAACTGTAAATTATGAAATGTTAATTTTAATGTTTAATTTTAGATTCCATGTTAGTTTTATATGTTGTAAGCCGCCCTGAGCCACCTAGTGGGAAGGGCGGGATATAAATCTTAGATAAATAAAAAAAAAATAAATTAAAACAACTTGGCAGAAACTAGTAGCCTCTTGTTTGGACTGCCTGAGGATCTATTGATAGGTGGCCAGTCCGACTGTACCCCGGAAAATCTAGACCTGGCTCTACAAGCTGTGGCATCTTGGCTCAGACTGAGTCGGCTGAAACTGAATCCGACAAAGACGGAGGTTCTCTACCTGAGTCGGGGTGGTCCAAGGGGAGAGATCCATCTGCCGACTCTTGACGGGGTGCCACTAACACCGGTCCCTAAGGTCAAGAGTTTAGGCGTGCTCCTTGAGTCCTCCCTCACAATGGAGGCCCAGGTAGCAGCCACTGTTAGATCTGCCTTTTTTCATCTTCGGCAGGTGCGGCAGCTGGCTCCTTTCCTGGAGCACAACGATTTAGCGATGGTAATCCATGCTACGGTCACCTCAAGAATAGATCACTGTAATGCTATCTATATGGGGCTACCCTTGACGCAAACCCGGAGACTACAGCTAGTGTAGAATGCTGCGGCACAGCTGTTAATGAGGCTGCCACGATGGGAGCACATTCAGCCAGTGCTGAAAGAGCTGCACTGGCTACCTGTTGTGTTCCGAGTTCGCTTCAAGGTGTTGGTATTGACCTTTAAAGCCCTTTATGGTCAGGGACCTGCATATCTACGGGACCGCCTTTCTCCATATATCCCCCAGAGAGCACTGCGTTCAGGAGTAAAAAACTTGCTCTCCGCCCCCGGACCAAAAGAAGCCAGGTTATGTGTGACAAGATCTAGGGCTTTTTCGGTGGCAGCACCAGAGCTCTGGAATGCTCTTCCAAAAGCCATACGGGCCCTGCGGGATTTGTCTGCGTTCCGCAGGGCCTGTAAGACCGAGTTGTTCAAGCAGGCCTTCGAGGCTTGACGAAAAGACGGCTGCCACCGGACATCACACAGAATGCCGGTGATCACTGTTTGGAAATTTAATGCCTCCTATAATGTATGGATTCAGCCCTATATAGTGGTTTTAAAAATTGTAATATGTTTTTAAAAACTGAAAAATGTAAATTATGGTTTTATATGTTTTATTGGTTTAATCGTGTGGATATGATGTGAGCCGCCCTGAGTCCACTTGCGGAGAGGGCGGGATATAAGTCGGACGTAATAAATAAATAAATCTCCCCTAGTGATATCTTGATAGTCTTAGGCTGACTTCTGTTAGAAAGCTGATTTTGAAACATCTCTATGCCTTAGATGAGTCCAGTGTTTGATTTAGAGCCCATAGAGTTTGCTCTCCCCCATATCTGGGATGGGCACACTTGACATTTAGTCCAGTTTATCTTGATTTTCTGATTATTCTTAATAGGGTTGCCAATCCCCAGTTGGGGACAGGAGATCCCCCAGTTTGGAGGCCTTCTCACCACTTTGGGGTTATCAGAAAGCAGGGAGGGGAGGGAAATGTCTGCTGGGCATTCCATTATACCCTATGGAGACTGATTCCCATAGTGTATAGTGGAGAACTGATCTGTTGGTATCTGGGGTTCTGGTGGAGGGGGGAGGTGTTGTTTTTTGAGGTAAAGGCACCAAATTTTCAGCATAGCATCTGGTGCCTCTCCTCAAAACAACTCCCAAGTTTCAAAAAGATTGGACCAGGCTGCTTTGAGAGGAGTCCAGTAGCTGGAAAGTTCTGTAGTGTTAGAACTTTGTTACACCGTTTATTGGACTGTCCAAAATTTCATAGGTATAGAGCAATGCTTGTTTCCCCCTTCTTAAAGGACCTGGCTGGTTCTCCAGTCAGGAGTTCTTATGTTCATAGAGTTTGGGGCAAATTTTAGAGCATTGCCCTGACATGGTGATGTTCAGGGCTTTTTTTTCAGCAGGGATGCACAGGAACGCAATTCCAGCTAGCTTGGCATCAGGAGGTGTGACCTAATATGCAAATGAGTTCCTGCTGGGCTTTTTCTACCAAAAAAAGCCCTGGTGATGTTACTTCTGGAAGTGACAGTGCACTTGTTGTGATTGCTGTTGTTCTGCCTCAGCATGATGACAGTTTCCGCCCCCCCCCCCTCAGCCCTCCAGCCTACAAAGCAGTGATGGGGAACACAGAGCACTTGCCAGGAGGTGGGAGACCACCCTACAATAGAAACACCCTTCCATCAGATTTTGGCTTTAAATGCTACTGAGTATGCTCAATTACAAAAGAGCATTGCTCTGTAACAGCAACTAAAGCTCTTTGCCCTTTTGACGTCCACAACTGATATCAGATTTACAGTTATCTTACATTAGGCAGTTTTGTTGTCCTGGTTAATAGACAACATCTCCATGTGGCAAAATCTGATAGGAGGCTGTTTTATAGTTGTTGATAGGCAGAGCTTTTTTTGTAGAAAAAGCCCAGCAGAAACTTATTTACATATTAGTCCATGCCCCCTGACACCAAGCCAGCTGGAACTGCGTTCCTGCTCAAAAAAAGCCCTGCTTTGAGTTCATTTTTCTGTGTGACCATACAGTGGATTGGATCTAGCTGGGCTTTTTATCCCTCAGCTCAGTCTTATCCAAGGTTGCTAACTCTGGTTAGGAAATTCCTGGAGATGTGGGGAAGAAAGAAGAAGAACTGGATCCTGCTCTTCACTACCCAAAGCAGTTTAAATGTTTACAATCTCTTTTCCCTTCCCCTCCCCCCAACAGAAACCCTGTGAGGTAAGTGAGGCTGAGAAAGCTCTGAGAGAACAGCTCTTGAGAAAACAGCTCTGCTGAGAACTTGTGACTTACCCAAGATCACCCAGCTGGCTGCATTTGGAACAGTGAGGAATCAAACCTGGCTCTCCCAGATAAGAGTTCACACACTTAACCACTACACCAAACTGGCTCTCAGGAGCCTGAGGAGGGTGGAGATTCAGGAGGGGTTTAGCAGTGGGATGTTGGTGGTCCACAGAAGACTTGCCAATGGTGGCAGCCCCTGGCAGCAGTGTTGTCTGATCCAGAAATAATCCAGTTGTGGGGACAATTAACCAAATTCCTGTCATGCTTAAGCATATCCACCTGAACACCTTTTCTTGGCTGCGTCCCAGGATCTCCAGTAAACACATGCAAATTTGTCTTAAATTATACGAGTTTGCTAATCCAGTTATTTTTGGCTTGTAACTAGGAAATCAGACTTAACTGGCATTTTTTCAACAGCATTTACTGAACTGGTTTTGAACTATTCTCTGGATTTCTTCCATTCACTGAATTTTGGCTTCTGAACTCTGGAAGAAGTTCCAGGAGAAGATGCCAACAAAAATCTCAGAATGTATTTATCAAAAACATTTATTGGCTACCCGTCCCTTGAAAATACTCAAAGGGACCCACAACATAAAAATCAAACTGAGAGTGAAAACCTAAAGGTATAAGAGCAACAGAATAAAAAAAGAATTTTAGGGCAATTTAGAGCAGCAAAGACCCAGATCTCAAAGAATGTATCACTTAATCAAAATCTGAGAAAAATAAAGAAGTGCCTGGTGCCTAAAGTTTAGCCAACTTGGTACTAGGCAAGCTATTGTGAAGAAAGCAATTGAGGTGTCACCACATAGAAGTCCTTGTTTTCAGTTGTCAGTTAATATATGCCCCACAGATAGAGTTGCCAAGTCTAACTTAGAAAATATCTGGGGACTTTGGGGGTAGAGCCAGGAGACTTTCCCATTCTCTAAAATAAGTAAAGAAATAAAAATACAGCAGTGCAGTACCCCGAGTACAGTCTTCATTTCCTCAACCCCCAGCAGCACACTGGGAATAGCCACATCGTTCTGCCAGCTCACCCCTCCCCCATTCAGCCTGGCTCCTACAAATTTGAAGACACACACACCTTCAAAAAACAAGCAGTTGCCAAGTTTCTTCTAAGCCTTCCCAGATGAAAAATACATGGAGGCTGTTGGGGCAGGGCTTCCCCCACCAGCCAGATGACTGGTGACAGGTAGGAGCATGCATCTCCCACTGGGACCTGGGGATTGGCAAGCCACCCAAAGAGAAACTTTGATGATCAGGCTCAGTCAGACCCAGCCCTAGACTGTCTGGCACCCTAGGCAAGGCTAACTTCTGACACCCACCAGCCTACACTGATAACATCACTGTGTCACATGGGGGCACCCAATCTGGCTCCCCCAGAAGGCTGGTGTCCTAGGCAACTGTATAGTTTGCCTAGTGGCAGGGCCGGCCCTGGGCTCAATGAATATCAGTGTTTCCTCAAGAATCCTGGTCTGAGATCTTTCATTCATTGTTTATTTATTAACTTAGACCAAGCGGATGTCAACTTTTCATTTCTAAAACGCTGAAGGCCACATACAATATATCCAAAAGCATAATTAGAAACCTAAAAACATTTTTAAAATAATTAGAAACATTATCAATAGAAAAACTGAAACCTCAGGCATAACATTTTGCATGTCATCAAAGATCTTCTGAAACAAATGTTTTGTAATTGTCACTGTGATCACAGCTCTGGAGGCAGAGAGATCCGTAGGTTAGAGCTGGCTGTCAAGAGGATCCTCCCACAGGTTTCTTTGGAACTAAGACCTTGAATTGTGCCCAGAAGCAAACTGGCAGCCAATGTAGTCCTTTTAGGACTTGCTAAAGGTGCTGTCTGTAACCACACCCATCAACAATCTTGCAGCCACACAGGTAATTTCCAGGGAACCAGATTGTTTTCCCCAGCAAGAGTGAAAGGCAACTTAAGGTAGGTAGGTTTTTCCAGTAAGAAAACAGCAGGGAAAGAATGGGTTAAAGTCTCTCTCCTCTTCTCTTCCTTGATGGAGCAATCCTGTCAGTTAAACTTGGAAAAGAAAAATCATTTAACTAATGTGTAGTAAAGCCCAACTTCCCATTTCGAAGATATAATAGATAGCTATATTTTTTAATGTTTTCATTATGGAAAAGCGCCACTGTGATTTTGTTCAAAATGCCCATTCTATAGTTCCTGTGATTTTTTTATAAGACTTTAGCAGTCCAAGGCCTCCTGCTGTGTGACTAAGTATTTTTCATACTGAAGCCTACTCCGACATACATACAGCCTTTTCCGTGTGTATGCAGCAAGCCACATATGCCTTCCAGAGGCTTCCATTGTCTCAGGTCCTTCAAACAATACAGCAAAGCCCTTACCGGCTACACCTTAAACACTAGTTGAAGAAAAATATTTTGATTGTCTGTACGTGGGCAAAAAGTTGGATCTCAGAGTATGACTGATTCTATGGGGCCACAACTAGGGGTCCCAATCCTCCCGCTCTAGCGGGGGACCCCAGGTTTTCCAGCCTCTTCCCCCGCTCCCCCCAAAAACAGAAGCGGGGGAAGAAACGGCGCAAAGGAGCGTGGCGAGCTGTCCCTTCTCCGCTTCTGGGATGGGGTGGGGAGGGGGCGGCGGCGGCGCGGCGCAGTGGCATCGCCCGCTCCGCCTCTGAGGTGGAGTGGGGGGGCGGGCCAGGAGCGTGGCGGGGGTGGGTGGGGTGGGAAAGAAAGTGTGCCTCTCTAGGCTGCGCTGGGAAGTGCCTCCTCCTTTTCCTACCTGGGCAACCCAAGTCAGACGCCTTAGCTGCCCACCCGCCACCTTCTGGCGTGGCCTCCTGGGAGGGGGGGGAGGAAAAGCGAGAGGGCCGCTCCAGGCTGCGCGCGGAAGTGCCTCCCCTTCCTGCTCGGTCTCCGGGGCAACGCCAAGCAGAGGCTCGCTCGCCCGCCACCTGGCAGCTGCTGGCTTGGCCTCCTGGGGGGTGGAAGCGCGGCTCCCAGGGAGGGTGGGTGGGGGTGGCTCCTTGCCTGCCCCCTGGGTCCACTTGGGGTGAGGGGGGAGCCGCTGGTGGGCGGGCTGCTGCCATGGCTGGTCCTGCCGCCGCCACCATCTGGATCGGGGACCAGCTCATCTTGGAGGAAGACTATGACATCCCCAGCGAGCAAGGTATCCCCTCCTCGCCCTGCCCGGGGGGGTGGGGGTCGCCCGAGGGGGGTCTGGGCCCTCCTCCTCCTCCTCCCGCTGTAGGGTTGCCAATCCCCAGGTGGGGGCAGGGGATACCCTGGTTTGGAGGCCCTCCCCCCACTTCAGGGTCGTCAGAAAGCGGGGGGGAGGGGAGGGGAATGTCTGCTGGGAACTTTATTATTCCCTATGGAGATGTATTCCCATAGGAAATAATGGAGAATTGATCCGCGGGTATCTGGGGCTCTGGGGGGGCTGTTTTTTGAGGTAGAGGCACCAAATGTTCAGTATAGCATCTAGTGCCTCTCCCCAAAATACCCCCCAAGTTTCAAAAAGGTTGGACTAGGGGGGTCCAATTCTATGAGCCCCAAAAGAAGGTGACCCATCCTTCATTATTTCCTATGGGAGGAAGGCATTGAAAAAGTGTGTGGTCCCTTTAAATGTGAGGGCCAGAACTCCCTTTGGAGTTCATGATGCTTGTCACAGCCTTGATCTTGGCTCCGCCCCAGTGTCTCCTGGCTCCACCCCCAAAGTCCCCAGATATTTCTTAAATTGTACTTGGCAACCCTAGCCACAACCCAAAAGACCTTGAGCCAAGTTCTAATAATTCTTGTCCCCTGATTGCAAGGGAACACGCATAGGCAACAGCAAGAAATTTCTTTATTGCTTAAGAGGCTGCCTGAATGGGTGAGATCTCTCTCTCTCTCTCTCTCTCTCTGGTAAGATCCTTTGCAAGGGAGAACTGTGAAAACAACTGGCCCCTTCACTTTAAGTCTTTAGGGGGGAGCTGGCAACAGTTTATTTAGGATTTAATATAAGAGTCCTGTGATTTTTTTAAAAAAATGGTTTTATGCAGGGGTGGGGGGTTGTAGAAAAAGCCCAGCAGGCCATATTAGGCCACACACCCCAACACCAATTGCATTCCTGTGCATTCCTGCTCAAAAAAAGCCCTGGTTTTATGTATTTTATGTACTTTATCTGTATTGTATTTTATCTGTATTATAAGCTGTATTGGGATCCATAAGGAAGAAAGATGTTAGGACTCTGTACCTCCTTGGTGTCAGAATTCCTAAGACTGAAGAATTGTGTCCTAGCAACCAGAGAGCACGTATTCTGGCTAGGGATCTGAGGTGGTCTGAAATTTAGTTGACAGCAGCAGCTCTACAAGCCCTTTGAAGGGGGAGAAAGTGAATTCTGTCCCTTCCCCAGAGGAAAGGAGAGTCCCCATATTCATGTTAGCTATTTAAGACAGGAGGGTTTTACCTTCTCTCTTGAACCCTCAGTAGTGCCCAGACCCCAATTTGAATAACCCTGTTCAAGTAACTTTTTTCTTCATGCATCTCTCTATGACTTGCAGCTGAATGTTTTGACAAAGATCTATGGATGATTTTAAAGTTATGTTTTATAGATGCGGAAGCCAGGAGATTGGGGGGAGGGGATTCAGTTGAAAAGAATTTATAGTCTTTTACATGAGACTCTGGCTGAGTTTGCAAATGGCTAAATTTTGTAGAGGGATTTTCCTCAAATGAGGCACATGGGTGTTGTTGCAAGATTTATGGAAGAGGACAATTACAGTCCAGGCCAGTACATACTCGTTAATCAGCATATTTTTTTTCCTTGAAGTTGCACAGTTTGAGACAGCCCCAGATTCCATCTGGCAAATGCTTTGAGTGACTGGCAATGTGCTGTATCCTGTTTAGCGGCTGGAAAGCTGACCTGTTAAAATTGTCATAATTACTCAAACTGCTCTGACGCACCTCTGAGAGTAAGGGTAGGCAATTGCTTCCGGGGGCTCAACCTGGCCCCTAGAAAAAAATTATTTATCCTTAAACTTGGTCTCAAACGACCTCCAGTTATGCATCACTGTGCAACCGTAGGCTTACAGTCCCCCAAAATCTTTTCCACAGGCAGAAGAATTTCAACTTATGGAACATAACTTTCTTACCTCTCCCCTCCTATGACAGCCATAATACTACCCCCCCCCCCAAAAAAAAATCCTATTCCAAGAGGTTACCTGTCTCCCCAGTACAAGATTTCAGGCTATTGTTTTGGAGAGAATAGATACATAGAATCACAGAATCAGAGTTGGAAGGGACCTCCAGGGTCATTTAGTCCAACCCTCTGCACAATTAAAGAAATTCACAAATACCTCCCTCACATACACACATAACAGGGTGGAGTTGGGGGGTACATGATGTTACTTCTGGATGATGCTCTAGGAATTTCCCTTAATCTCTATAACAAAGATCATCATTAGGGAGGCCATTTTGCCACAATTGAAGGAGATTGGATCTGAGGGCAAGGGCTTTCCCTACAAGCAGGGCTTTTTTGTAGCAGGAACTCCTTTGCATATTGGGCCACACACCCCTGATGTAGCCAATCCTCCAATAGCTCACAGTAATAAGGGCCCTGTAATAAGAGCCCTGTAAGCTCTTGGAGGATTGGCTACATCAGGGGTGTGTGGCCTAATATGCAAATGATTTCCTGCTATTAAAAAAGTCCTGCAAAGCATATAAGACTCTTTAAAGTGGAGGGAGGGACATAAGAGCATCTAATTTCCTGTGAACAGCAACACAGAGTATTTGGCAGATTTCTTCTAGCACTTCAGCTCCTTGCTCTCACTCCAGACAAATTCAAACATGACCATGACAGGATCCAAGAATTTAGCCATGCAGTTCTATGCAAATCCATTAATGCCTTTAAACAGGACCATTACATGTGTAATGCTGCTTTGTACGCATCATTAGTACACTAGTGTGGCATCTGCAATACCTAATGTCCTACCTTTGCACAGGTAGTAGATGAAGATCCAGTTTAAGCGAGAAGATGAGCACATGAAGCATTTTACAAGTATTCTCATCCTCCCTGCCTCACATTTAAAGCAGACGTGATCCGTGAGCCAAGGCATGGGTGATAAAGCATATTGTTGTATACATTGAGCTGGATCTAACCAGCTTTCTCTGTTTTGTTTCAGTAATTCAAAAGTTAGGGCAGTGTATTTATCCCTATATTGCCAAGGAAGAGGCTTGTCTTACAGTACCAAGAGTGGGTTGGATCCTGCCAGGTTTTTAAATCAGTCTCACCTAATTCTCCTCCTTACTTACAGCTCCTGTCCACTCCTCTTACATGACCTTTGTCTACGCAGGTCCCTGATCCCCAGCATAACCTTTTTAGGATGGTGTAACGGGACACCAGGAAAGTTGGCTGGATCCAACCTGACGGGCTTAAACTGAAGTAACTCTGCATGGAATTGCATTGTAAGTGAGCTCATGGCAGAGGCAAGGTTTGAATCAAAGACTTCCTGATTCACTGCTCAACGTCATATCTGAGCCATAGTGATTCAAGCACCATTTGCCAGCACAATCTTGACTTGAACTCTACACTATATTCTGAGCATATGCAGACTCACAAAGCTAGATTTGTACATAGCAGTTCCTTGATGATAAGTACTTACATATGATGTAACTCTTGTTGTTTGCCATCATCGATGTGACCAAAAGACAAAGTAGCCTTTTTTCTTGGCAACCGCAGTGCATACACAACATGACAAGCTAAGCGCAGAGAACTGATGGGAAACAGATGATCTGGTGGGAAACGCATGTCAGGACAGTGCATAAAAAAACAGAACTAATTTTTAAGCAAGATAAGATCCTCTCTGTTATATATGTGAACTAATATAGATATCAATGGTGTTCCTGCCTGGCTCATTGGGGCCTGGAGGACTGAGCTTGGGGACTTGGGAACAATAGGCAGTAGGATCCAATTCCCTGCTTCAATCACCTGCTGGTTTGAATGATCCAATAACGTGCTTGCGTGGGAACCCAGAGTTGTATATAGTTGGCCCAGTTCTCCAGTCTTTGTAGAGCAGTCACCTACCATGCTGTATCTAATAAAGAGCTGATTATCACTACCACCTCGCCTCTTCAATGCATCAAACTCACTATATTTCTTTATGTCAATAGTCAGATTTGTGCCTCGAAAAACAACCGATTGGCATCATTGTGTCAGCATGATACTGTAGGAGTCACCAGAAACTCCATGGTTTAACCATAAAGTTTGGGTGAATCCTAGAACACCGAACCAATACAATGACGTCACTTCCAGTTCAAGTCAGAAGTGACATTTTGGTGTTCGTGTGACACTGGATCTTCCTGCCACCCCCTCAACAACACCCTATTGAGCAGGAACAGGGAACAGAGGTTCTAGGGCAGGTGTTTCTCCTCCTACACCTGGGAAATGGCAATCCTAAAGCTGACACACACACACACACTTAAAGTTCTAAGAGGCACGTATCAATTTATTTATTCGATTTATATCCCGCCCTCCCCATCAATGAATCCATCACATCAGGAATTGAATTAACAGTAGCCCAAGGAATCCACAAGTCTTTGATTGATTTCTCATGCCTCCATCTGTCCTCACTAGACTAGCAAGCTCCCATCCAGACTATTCTGTCTCTTCCTCCTCACCCCCTTCATCATGCTGCGTTTGCCAGAAGATTCTGTTGTTCTCAGATTCTTCAAGATAATTCACCACACACCACCACCACTGTGGCATGCAGCTTTCTAAACCACTAAGCCAGGGAGAATTCAATCTGGGTTCCGGGTACCAGAGGAGGAAAGAAGGACACAAGCCTAGTAATAGAGGCATTGTGGTTAGAGTGCTGGACTAGGATTCTTTGAACTCTACCCCACACTGGCTTAAGCAGTACGAACAGGCAATTGAACAATGCCTTTGATTCACAACAAGTTTCTTGCACGCCACTCATCACTTGATGTGGCAATCAGCATTCTTTCTTGACTATACCAGAACCTTATTTAGAAATCCCTCCATGGACAAGTCCTGGACTGGCCATGCTTTGTGGTCTTAGTCTGCTCATTATCATGAACTCTAAGAAAGTGAACCTCCAAAAAAAAAAACCCCACGTCAAAAAGGACGACTCAGCACAAACAAATGCTGAGCAGGCAACTTGTGTGTATAAGGGGGAAATTTCAGGATTGCATCTGCTGCCCTGGCCTCTAAGTTTGCCCCAAGGTTTTTGCATCTGAGGTCACCTCAGAGGCCTATGCTCGTGCAACCATTGTGATCAGCAGGGCTTTTTTTGAAGCACGAACTCCTTTGCATATTAAGCCACACATCCCTGATGTAGCCAATCCTCCCAGAGCTTACAGTAGGCCCTGTACTAAGTACCCTGTAAGCTCTTGGAGGATTGGCTATGTCAGGGGTGTGTGGCCTAATATGCAAAGGAGTTCCTGCTACAAAAAACCCCTGCTGATCAGGAGGTTTGCATGGGTATGCAGGGCCTCTCCTTGCTTCTTTCCCTATCTTCCTGCTAGGTACTTCAATCTCATAAATGTCTTATCACTAGTAAGATTTATATATTATATGCTATAGTCAGGGCCAGCTCTTCCACTAGGCAAACCAGGCACTTGTCTAGAGCACCAGCCCTGGAGGTGCGCCAAATTGGGCACCCCCATCTTTTGTGCCTGGGGCGCTGTGGGCAATAGTTAATACAAAACTATTTTAAATGCTCTGTTCATATATCTCCAACAGTGGGCATCAGGATCCATTCCAAAGTACTCAAATCATATGTCTCCAACAGTAACAAAGTACTGGTAAATATCTCAATCCACATATCTTTAGACAAATCCACTCTATAAACAAAAGTCCTTCAGAGTGCTCAGAAAAACATTTAACAAGACATAAAAAAAACCTCTGGAAGACAATGAAACTCTTAGGCCGTTTTCCCACTTAGCGTTTGCTCCCCTTATTCCGCGGCGCAATTATGTCCGGATCATTTTTCTCGTTTTCCCACTAGTGACTCTTTGCGGAGTCGCCCTCCCTGAAGCCCCGGCTCAAATCGTTTTCCCACTGGCGTTTTCCCACTGGCATCGACTTGAGTTCGATGCCCTGTCAATCATTTTTTTTTAAACGCCGTTCTAGTTGCGTAACTAGACCAGAAACGAACTGGCTGGAAAAGGCCTGCTGGGGGGGCTGCCCACCGGGGCCCCTAAAGGGAGAAGAGGCGGGGGATAACGCAACAGCGAAATAACGCAACTATTCCAGGAGGGGTTTTTTTTTTCCCTTTGTTAATTTCGAAATATCGCTATTACGCAAAACTGTGAAGTTTAAAAAAAAAAATGGCCGCGCCGGCACTTCGGGGAAGCGCCGCGAAAGGCTGATGATTGGCCAAGGGGGTGGATGGGGTGGGAGGACAGAAAGGGAGAGGGTGCCGCCCACAAAGCAGTCGATCCGGCTCGGATGGATTTCCCACAGCAAACTCCGCTGAGTGGATCCGGAGTGGATCCGGAGGTTTTCGGAAACTCCGGCAGCATGCTGAAAAACATACTCCGGCGTAAAATCCCTGTAGCGCCGGAGCAAACCGCAGCGCCGGAGCAACATGTGTGAAATCCAAGAGAAGATCCAGAGGTAAATGGGGCGCTACGACGGAGCAAACGCTAGTGCGAAAACGGCCTTAGAAAAACACTGCGGTCTCTTGCTCCTGCAGTCCCTTGCCCAATGATCATTTCCACCAGAAATAAGGTATTTTTTGAGGGCTAGAATTTCTTCCTCACCAGTAATTTTATGGTAAAGCCTTCCACAGTTACAAGAGTGGTCAATCCAACCTACAGTTTGAGAACCTGGCAAGCCCTTCTCACATTTACCAGCAGCTTGGAGCACCAATAGGGGCTCTGTGTGTGCATGTGGATTGTGCATGCTCCTAGCTCTCACCTACATTTTCATGCAATGAACAAACTACTAAACATGTAGTGGGTAAGGCAGTCTGAATTCTCAAAAAAGAAAGATCTACCTTCACTGCAACGCAACTCTATGTCCAAAAGCACAAGGAAATAAGAAAATGTGGATGTCACAGGACTAAAGGAGTACTGCAGTATCTAAGAAAGAAAATAAGCACTTTTGGTTAGTCTAACCTTTGGCAATAAAGATGTTACCTTGCCAACCCTCTCTGTGATGGGCCCAAGTCCACCAGAACTTAAAAAACCGGGAGAGACGCCCCTCTATTCCCTCCTTGTTGTGATGTTTGTCTTGTTATTGAGCTAACAGGGAGCCCAGATCTTCTAATACAGGAGTTCCCAACCCCCGGGCCATGGACCGGTACTGATCCGTGGCCTGTTAGCAACTGGCCCGTGAGCTGTGTAAACATTGTATTATATATTACAATCAGTATTCCCTCTAAGCTGAGTTAGTGTGAACTAGTTCACAGTTTTTTAGCCTCTGCCTCACACACTTTTGTCTTAGCGCAGGAAAAATCAGGGAAAAAAGCCCAGAGCAAACTAATTTATGTAGTAGCTCACAACTTTAATGCCAGTATTTCACAACTTTAATGCCAGTAGCTCATGAAGTAGAATTTTTTGCTCACAAGATTCCACAGCCTACAGGGAGCACTAATTACAATGTAATAATAGAAATGAAGCCCACAATTGTATTATCCTGAGACCATCGCCTCCCCCGCCCCCGTTCCGTGGAAAAATTGCCTTCCGCAAAACTGGTCCCTGGTGCCAAAAAGGTTGGGGACCGCTGTTCTAATACACACCTCTGTCCTAGATGGGTGGGAGTTCTTTACCCAGTCCTAAATTTGGAAAGTGATGCTTTCATGGAACCCTGGCACTCCTTTCACCACTCCCTTTAGTACCCTGCTTAGGTTATTCAAAAAACTTTCCATCTTGCCCCTGTTTTATTTTCAGTCCCTTTTCTAGTAATCCCTAGCATTAGCCTTTTTCACTGCTGCTGTACACCATGTCCTCAAGATTTTTTTTCTGGTCAGTCACCTCCAGTTCAGATCCCTTCAGTGTGTTCATGAAGTTAGAATGTTTTGTCCCAGTGTGTATCACTTTACACTTAAGAACACTGAACTTCACTGGCCATGATATTGTCTGTTTTGTCCAGTTTGGAGAGATCCTCTTGCAAGCCTTCACACTCTACCCTGGTTCTCAGCATTCTGAATAATTTGGTGCCATTCGCAAACCTGGCCATTTCACAAGTCAACCCTGAAGCCAGATTATTTATGAACAAATAAAGTTAGCATCATAGCAGCCCCATGGTGCAGAGTGGTAAAGCTGCAGTACTGCCGTCCAAGCTCTTTGCTCACAACCTGAGCTCAATCCCGGTGGAGGCTGACTCAACCTTCCATCCTTCTGAGGTCAGTAAAATGAGTACCCAGCTTGCTGGGGGGAAAGTGTAGATAACTGGGGAAGGCAATGGCAAACCACCCCATAAAAAGTCTGCCGTGAAAATGTCGTGATGCGACATCACCCCAGAGTTGAAAATGACTGGTGCTTGCCCAGGGAACTACTCTTACCTTTTTAAAGTTAGCATCAGTCCTAATCAATGCTCCCTCTAAGCTGTGGAGTCTCGTGAGCAAAACTTCTACTTTGTGAGCTACTGGCATTAAAGCTGTGAGCGAGCAATCTGGCTACTGCATAAATTAGTTTGCTCTGGGGCCAGCCTTCCTGAGCTAAGATAAAAATGTGTGAGGTGGAGGCTAAAAAATTGTGAGCTAGCTCACCTAACTCAGTTTAGAGGGAATACTCATCCTAATCCAGATCATTGGTGGACTCTGCTGTTTACTTCCCTCCATGGCAAGAACCAACCATTTAATCTTATCCAGGACTTTTTTTGCGCATGAACTCCTTTGCATATTAGGCTACACCCCCATATAGCCAATCCTCCAAGAGTTTACAGTAGGTCCTGTAATAAGAGCCTTGTAAACTCCTGGAGGATTGGCTACATCAGGGGGGTGTAGCCTAATATGCAAAGGAGTTCCTGCTACAAAAAAGTGCTGCTCTTATCCACTACTATCTGTTGTTCAACCAGTCATTATTCCCCAAGATGACTTGTCCTCCTGTCTTCTTATCCCACAATTGTTAACCGCTCAGGAATCATTACAAAACGACTTTGTCAAAACCTGTTTGAATCGCAAAATGTATAGTATATACTGGGTCACCCTTAGCCATATGTTTATCAGCCCTCTCAAAGGGGAATCATGACCCAGTGGCAGAGCATTCGCATTGCATGCAGAAGGCTGCAGGCTCCGTACTGATGATCTCAATAGTCCAATGCTCTGATGCAGAACAGAGCATCATATGTTCAGATCTGTCAGAACAGTTGTGAAATATTCCTTGGGAGGCTTCAATCCCTGCCATCTTCACTTAAAAGTAATGTGAAAGACCACTGCATGAGACCCTGGAAAGCTGTCGCCAGCCAGCATAGACAGTGATGACCTTGATAACCAAATAGTCTCACTTAGTAGAAGGCAGTTCAAAACGTCGAAGCACTCCAAAATTTTAGTGAGGTAGGTCTCGTCTCTCATGCCAGTGCCAAGTGTTCGTTTAAGGGCCATTGGGAGGCGGGAATGACATGAATAAGTGGCTGCATTATGCAGATGAGGGTGTGGAATGGTATGGTACAGCCCAATTTTCTCAGGTCTGATCCAGCAGATCTGATCAAACAGGAAACTGTTAATATTTCTATCAGAGCTTTACTTGGGATAAAAATATTCAGAAGTCAATGATTTAATTGGAGTATTGGTCTGATTACTGATGATCCCTTGAAATCTTGCAGTAAGTGCCATTGTAAATTGTCATCCCATTTCCCCAGATAGCATTAGTGCTATCAGTCTTGGATCATAGAGTCACCACATTTGGTGGGATGTTTTGTTCTTTGTGGGTTTTTTTCCTGTGAGGAAAAAAAACATTTATCTATGGGAAAGGAACACATTGGCTTGTATCCATTTTTTCCCCCTTTTATCAGAGCACTTGTGCCAACAGAGTGCAATGTTTTGGAGTCCACAGATAGATCACAAGAATGGGGAATGGCTTAAAAAGAACTTTATAATATGACTGCAACCAAATATCCTGTACATCAATCTCTAAACCCTTCTAGAACTGAAATCATGTGTTGTAAGGGAAAGGCCTCAGAGTAACAGTTCCCTAATGCTGTTAACTTCATGGAATATCTCTAAATAGAATTACCAACTGCAGCTTGAGAAATTCCTGGAGATTTAGGGCTAGTGCCTCTGGAGGGGGGAACTGGGTAATGGATTTCACCAATGCCTTCTGCCCACTGAAATGGTCATTTCCTACAGGGAAACTGATCTCTGTAGTGTGGGGATCAGTTGTAATTCCAGAAGAATTTTCAGGCCCTGGAGGTTGATAACCCTGTCTCTAATAGGGTTGCCAAGTCCAATTAAAGAAATATCTGGGGACTTTGGGAGTGGAGCCAGGAGACTTTGGGGGTAAACGCCAAAGGGAGTTCTGGCCATCACATTTTTAAATGCCTTCCTTCCATAGGAAATAATGGATAGGGGCACCTACTTTTGGGCCTCATAGAATTGGACCCCCGGTCCAATCTTTTTGAAACTTGGGGGATATTTTGGGAAGAGGCACTGGATGCTATGGTGAAATTTTGGTGCCTGTACCTAAAAAAAACAGCCCCTCCAGAGCCCCAGATACCCGCAGATCAATTCTCTATTATTTCCTATGGGAATAAGTCTCCATAAGAAATAAGAGAGTTCCCAGCAAATATTTCCCTCCTGTCCCCTCGCTTTCTGATGACCCTGAAGCAGAGGGAGGGCCTCCAAACCGGGGGATCCCCTGCCCCCCTAGGGATTGGCAACCCTAGTCTCTAATGAAAAATTCTATCAGTATGCTAAGAAGGAACACCGTTTCCACAAATTTCCTGTACCAGCGAAGATCTCCACATTGTTCCCAGTGCGGTTCCTAGGGTTTCCATGAACTATGGTTGCCAACCTCCAGGTGGATTACAATCACAGGAAGTGACGGGGAAACACAGTGTATAAAGTTCAACAAAAGAAAAGAACAGTATAATTATTTAAATCAATAGAATTATGTATTATAGTTGTATATTCAATACTCAATACTACTACAATAAATATTATTTGAGAACAAGAATCACTTGTACATATTATACTCCAATAGAAATTCCAACAGACATTAATATGAATAATTCCAATAATGACAGTCATTTCAAAAGGACATCGGACATCGTAGTCTCTGAACAATAGTGACAATCAGTTCAAAAGGATATCAAAGCCTCTCAATCAATAGTTAATGATGATCAAGCAACATAGATGGTAAACATGCAACTACATGCATTGTGGACTTTAAGCATGTTTCCAGTCAAGATCTTCTTCACAGTCACAATTCTACCGTAGGAATTCCAACAGGAACTAAATACAAAACAAATTGCAGTCAAACAGCCATTCACAGTGCAATAGTTTACAAACAGCGGCCGTAGGCTGGGGGGCCGCGGTTGCCTCCTTGACGGAGGAGGAGACTGCAGGGCTTCCCGGATATCCAGGGGCTTATTGGTGGGTGGAGCATCGGGACTATAAGAGTCCCGGCCCCGCCCAGGGCCACGCAGTTGTTTTGTGGCTCTCGGGAGTTCCCTTCGCAGCTCCGTGTGTGCGTCGGGTGGCCGAGTGCCTTGTGGTCGGCAGTGCGGGGATCGGAGGCATCCGTCTGCAGCGACGGGCAGCCTGCGGCTTGCATAGCCTCGCGGCAGAGCTGGTCCCTCCCTTGGGACTTCAGGCTTGTTCGGGCGGCAGGTGGGCATCTGGTGCACTTGGCCAGTGGAGAGCGCAGCGAGGCTGACGGCCCATTTGCATGGAGGTTGCAGGGCAATTACTTGTTCCTCTCCCTCCACCCACCCCCTTCCTGTGTTTTGAGAGGGGTGAATTCAGTTCAGAAGGAAGCCTTCTCTTTGTGAGTTTGTTTTTTCTCTTCTCCCCACCCTCACCCTCTCAATTGATATGGGGCCAAAGAAGGGGCAGGGAAATTCCAAGGGGAAGCAGCTTGCCAAGGCACCTGGAAAGAGGGGACAAAGAAATAACCCTGATGCTGGTGCTGAGGAGGCGAAGCGCTTGCGGCTGGCAATCATAGATAAGCTGGGGGCCTTAGAACGGCAAAGGGGTGCTGCTGGGGAGTCTTCGGGTTGGACCGGGCGGTCTAGGGTCACTGGACGTTCAGGCGCAACGACGTTTGAACGGAAAGTGCTTGCATGGCTCTCTGCATTGCAGGATAGCGGAGGCGGCGGGGAGCAGTCTGGTGAACAATCTTTGGAAAGGGAACCTGACGTCGAGGATGAGTTGGAAGGCGGTGCGGAAGTACCAGAGCTTATGGTGGACCAGGAGCGGCCGGCACAGTTGGCACCAGTAGCGGTGGTGGTGGCGCCACCCGGGGTTGAGGGTAAGTATTTGCAGCCACAGCTAGGGCAGACATGGCCCTGGGGCCCCCCTGCAACACCTCCGGGAGGTGGCTTGCTTGGCGGGGTTTCCCCCTTGGTAGGGCAGGGGGCGCTGTGGTCCTATCCCAGTCAACCCAGTCCATCGTGGGCAGTGCCCGGGCCTTCTCACCAGAGCATGGGTCAAGTGGGCCTAAATGGGGGTCCCCAGTCTCAGGTGGGGGTTATGGCACCGGCAGTTTCACAGAGTGTTTCAGGGCAGGCAGTTGCGGGGGTCCTTCCATGGGGCAGACAGATGAAGTCACATCAGCCTGGGGGATGGCCCAGTGGCCAGTGGACCACATGGGGTTATTTGCCCAATCCGTATGGGTCAGTTCCATTTCAGGCCATACCCTTTGGCAATACGGCAATGCCCTTGGGGGACCATTTGACTCCTGCTACTCATGAAAAAATTTTACATGGGGAATACGTGGATGTATTTAGTTTGTTATACAGGGAGCTTGAGAAGAAGGAAAAGGACGGTCTCAATGAGAAAGAGAAAGAAAAGCTGAAGCGCAGGAAGGTGGACAGGACCTGGGCCAACTGATTGCCTGGTTTCCTGATTTATGCAGGGGTTATTGCGCGGGCACAGCCGTTTAGGGCTGCGCCCCTATTTCAGTACTGTGACATTATCGGGCGTACACTGATTTTGTGGGCGCCACGTGGTTGCAGTACAATGAAGCCTTCCGTATGAGGGCGGCAATTAACCCAGCTCTTCCATGGAACCAGATAAACCAACAGCTGTGGCTCCAGCTTATGTCCCCTGCAAAACCCAACGCGGGCGATAGGGCCAAAAGTGGTCACATTGTACAGAAGTTGCAGAACGTGCCAGGAGCCCGCACTGTGGCGGGTCAGTCGGTTCAACCCCGACTGTTATGTTGGGAGTTTACGTCCAAGGGGGTTTGCTCGAGGAAAGCGTGTAAGTTCAAGCATGACTGCCCGTTGTGCGGGGGGTCACATGCGTTTTCGTCCTGCACAAAAGCCAAAACCAGAAGCGGGGCTAAGCGAGCTGGGGGTGGGGGTAACCTTTCGCAACCTGGTAAAGGGTCCCAGCTCCATTCGGGTGAAAGCACTTAGGGAGTTATGGAAGGGGTATCCTTTAGTGGCGGACGGTACCTATCTATTGGAGGACTTCACCCATGGGTTCCGGATCCCGTTTCAGGGTACTAGGGTGCCTAGTATGGCGTCCAATCTTTGTTCAGTTAAAGGAATGGAACAGGTTGTCTGGAAAAAAATCACCAAGGAGTGTAGGGAGGGGCGGGTGATTGGCCCCTTCGATGCCCCTCCAGTGCCTAACTTGAAAGTATCACCTCGCAGGGTGGTGTCGAAAAAAGCACCCAGGGAGTTTTGTCTTATTCATCACCTGTCATACCCTAAAGGTGGCTCAGTGAACAATGCCATCCCTGACCAACTTTGTTCAGTGCGATACACCTCCTTTGACCAGGCGGTCAAAGTGGTGCATGGGTGCAGTCCGGATGCTGAAATGGCAAAATGCGACTTTAAGTCGGCATTTCGTTTATTACCTGTCCACCCAAGGGATTTTGAGTTGTTGGGGTTTATGTTTGATGGTAAGTATTTCATGGACCGGGCCCTACCAATGGGTTGTTCAATTTCTTGCGTCGCCTTTGAGCGTTTCAGTTCCTTTTTGGAATGGGCACTCCAGGTTAAGTCGGGGCTGACCGAGACGGTTCATTACCTTGACGATTTTCTTTTCGTGGGCCCAGTGAGGTCTGGGCAATGCGCCAAATTAATGGAGGCATTTGTCCAGCTGGTAGCGGAGCTGGGGGTTCCACTGGCGCACGAGAAGACTGAAGGCCCGTCATCGGTCTTAACATTTCTGGGCATTGAGTTGGACACCTGTAGGCAAGCGTCACGGCTTCCGGAGGACAAGGTCCGGAGTCTGAGGGCACGAATAGCAGCATTCATGGGTCAGAGGAAGGTGTCTTTGCTTGAGCTACAGCAGCTTGTAGGGCATTTGAATTTTGCATGTAGGGTAGTTGCCCCAGGGAGGGCGTTCCTTAGGTGACTATGTGACGCTATGGGTTCCCTCCACTTACCTCATCATAGAATGAGGATAACCGCAGGTATGCACAGGGACCTTGAGATTTGGGAAAGTTTTTTGGAATCATTTAATGGGATCTCCTTTTGGAGGGAGGACATGCGTATTGAAGCTGACCTCCAAATAAATTCTGATGCAGCTGGCTCCATTGGATTTGGGGTGTTTTTTAGGGGGCATTGGTGTGCAGAAAGGTAGCCCAAGGAATGGTTGGCTGGACGGTTCTGCAGGGATTTAACATTCTTGGAATTTTTTCCTATTGTGGTAGCATTGTGGCTCTGGGGTGAGCAATTAGCCAACCATGTGGTGCATTTCTGGTGTGACAATTTGGCAGTGGTTCAGGTAATTAAGTCATTGTCCTCCAGATCTGCCCCAGTTATGAACCTGGTCCGAGCCTTTATGCTGCGCTGCCTTCAACTGAAGCTGCTGTTTATGGCCAGGCACGTTCCAGGTGTTAGTAATGGTGTGGCGGACGTTCTGTCTCGCCAACAGATGGAGCGCTTTCGCCAGCTGGTGCCAGAAGCCGACCCATTGCCGGTCAGGATGCCTCAGGACCTGTGGCAGCTTGGAGGGTCGAAGCTGGTAGGGCAATCAGTTTAGCCTTAGCAACAAGTACCCGAAGGGCGTATTAGCAGGCCATATGGCAATTCAAGGGGTTTAGAACCGAGGCAGGATTACAGGACAGTTGGCCGGTCTCTGTGCCCCACTTGATGCAGTTCTTGGTATATCAAAAAGAGCGGGGCTTGGCAATGAAGTCCATAAGGGGGCAGTTGGCGGCAATTGCTTTTGTTAGCAAGGCCCATGGAATTATGGAAAACACCGGCGACTTCAGGGTTAAGAAGATGCTGGAGGGTTGGTCCAGGGAAAGAGGGTCTAGGGCTGACTACCGCCAGCCCATTTCCCCTGTCATGCTTAGGGGGTTGGGTCAGATTTGGCCAAAGGTCTGCGTGTCCCCCTTTGAAGTTGCCTTGTTTCATGCAGCAGCGCTGACAGCCTTTTTTGGGGCCCTGAGAGTTAGCGAGCTGGTGGCTTGGTCCCACAAGGATCAGTTTAACTGCGCCTTGAGGACCAGTGATATCACTTTTAAAGGGGAGAATGTGGTGCTAATGGTCAGGCGGTCCAAGACAGATCAAATGGGCAAAAGCGCAGCTATTATACTCGGACCGTGTAGTGAGTCTGAATTGTGCCCAGTTAGCATGCTGCGGCAGTATGTTTCAATTAGGGGGGAGGCAGCGGGTCCGTTATTCTGTCATTGGGACAGGTCTCCGCTTACCAAATTCCAATTTTGGGCAGCGACTGCTCGAGCTTTGGATAAGCTGGGGCTTAAGGGGGTCAAATTTGGAACCCATTCATTCAGGATTAGAGCGGCCTCTACAGCTGCGGCGATGGGGTACCTGGGCCCTGAAATACAGAGGGTTGGTAGGTGGCGTTCTGCGACCAACCACTCGTATGTGCGCCCTTTGCCTCCAGTTTAGGCTCGACTGATCTTTTCTTAACAAGGTTGGCTGTGATGAGCATGTTTGGTTCTTGGTTGACTGTTTTTTTCTTCCAGGTGCGGTGGGTCGTCAGGAGAGGCTGCGTATCCTCGTCTGCGGGCACAGTTTTGTGTTCTGGATGGCTCACTTTGCTCGAAGGTCTTCAGTTGGTTCTCAATTGGGCCTCAGTGAGTGGGCCACGGTTGAGTGGCAGGGTCGCCGTGGGCTTCATTGGCCCGGCCTGCTGCCTCTCTTATTTCAAGGGAGGAGGGGTTCTCCTCCGGATATTCTGGTCATACACCTCAGGGGGAATGACCTTGGGTGGATGAAAGGAAAGGCCCTTTCTCTGCAGGCTGTTGCGGACATGCAGGTCATCCTGAGGAGGTGGCCTGGGGTCCTCCTAGTGTGGTCCACCATTCTGCCGCGGCAGGTATGGCAGGGGGCATGGGACCCAGCAGGCATCAAAAGGGCTAGGAGGAAAGTAAATTGGGCCCTTCAGAAGGCAATGGAGGTAGGCCTTGGGATTTTCTTGCTGCAAACAGCAATTCAGGTTGGCTGCGGCGTGCTGTATAGACCTGATGGAGTGCATCTATCCGATGCAGGTAACAGGGCCTTTCTGGACGAGCTTCGACAGGGGCTTCGGGCGGCTCTGGGCCGCCCGGTGGGGTGCTAATGCCTAAATGGAGGCTTGGCATTTGCGTTGGCAAAATGAGCAAGGGGTTACAGAAGCCCAGGGGAGCACCCAGGGCACTGCACCAGTTGAGTTCAAGCGATCGGCAGGAGCGGCAGATGGGCTCCACAGCTCAATGTCGCAGAATGCCGATTGTGTGATCCCTCCCCACAAGACTGGCTCTTCCTGGGTGATTATGCCAGTGTGGGGTAGAATGATCTGGCCTGGCCGGCCTGCCATGAGCCAAACCTGTGGCTCATGTCAGGGGCAGGGTGGCTCGCTCACACTGGGATAAGGAAGGGTCATGGGATGACCCCAGGGCTTGTCTGGTTTCCGGTAACCCTTGCTGTGCTAGTTACAGTATGTTTATGTTTAATAAAAGGCCCATTTTACCAAATTTATGTTGTCAGTCTCTTCATTCCGACTTGGGGGGCAATTCGGCCCATTCCCAGCCACGCTGCAACAGCAGCCGTAGGCTGGGGGGCCGCGGTTGCCTCCTTGATGGAGGAGGAGACTGCAGGGCTTCCCAGATATCTGGGGGCTTATTGGCGGGCGGAGCACCGGGACTATAAGAGTCCCAGCCCCGCCCAGGGCCATGCAGTTGTTTTGTGGCTCTCGGTCCACCCACCTGCCCTTTAGCAGTACAGGTTCAACCGGTCGCCTTATTAGGGGCCAGGTAGGAATTTTTTCACGCTCACCTGATTGGCTTGTGGTGAGGTGTTTTTTGCCTACCTTGTACTGCTTGTTAGAGAGGGACAGTTGTTAGTAGTTGGTTAAGTGTTGGCAGAATGAGCAAGGGGTTACGGAAGCCCAGGGGAGCGCCCAGGGCACCGCACCAGTTGAGTGCAAGCGATCGGCAGGAGCGGCAGCTGGACTCCACAGCTCAATGTTGCAGAATGCCAATTGTATGTTCCCTCCCCACAGGACTGGCTCTTCCTGGGTGATTATGCCAGTGTGGGGTAGGATGATCTGGCCTGGCCAGCCTGCCATGAGCCAAACCTGTGGCTCATGTCAGGGGCAGGGTGGCTCGCTCACACTGGGACAAGGAAGGGTCATGGGATGACCCTGGGGCTTGTCCGGTTTCCGGTAACCCTTGCCGTGCTAGTTACAGTATGTTTAGAGAGCCAGTTTGGTGTAGTGGTTAAGTGTGTGAACTCTTATCTGGGAGAACCGGGTTTGATTCCCCACTCCTCCACTTGCACCTGCTGGAATGGCCTTGGGTCAGCCATAGCTCTGGTAGAGGTTGTTCTTGAAAGGGCAGCTGCTGTGAGAGCCCTCTCAAGCCCCACCCACCTCACAGGGTGTTTGTTGTGGGGGAGGAAGGTAAAGGAGATTGTGAGCTGCTCTGAGACTCTTCAGAGTGGAGGGCGGGATATAAATCCAATATCTTCTTCTTCTCCTTTATGTTTAATAAAAGGCCCATTTTACCAAATTTATGTTGTCAGTCTCTTCATTCCGACTTGGGGGGCAACAAATGTTATAACACAAAATGAGTCTACAACTAGTTACTCATCTTGTTTTATAATTACACAACAGCCTTTTTGAAAATAGTGATATAAGATTATTTTAATGGTTTTTATTCTTGGTTGTTGTTGTTTTTCATTCTAAGGTCTCAGGCAGAAAAGAGAAAGATCGCAGATCTGTTGGTGTGTAAAAGGCAACTGCATGCATATGCAGCAACAGTTTAGATCTGGGTTGGTCAAACTTGCTTAACGTAAGAGCCACATAGAATAAACATTAGATGTTTGAGAGGAAGGAAAGAAGGGAGAGAGAGAGGGAGGGAAATGGGGAAGGAGAGGTGGGAAGAAAGCAACTTTAACTTTAAATGCATTCTCCAAGCCACCTGGCTTGAGAAGTGATTTAAAGAGACAAATGCCTTTTTCAAGCCAGCTGATGGGGTGGGGTGGGGGCTTCAAGAGCCGCACAATATGTGTGAAACAGTAACATATGGCTCCTGAGCTGCAGTTTGTCCACCCCTGGTTCAAACTAATACCTCAGTGTAGGAAGATATTGAACCCTTCAAACTCTGCTAAATTAGGTGAATCTAATCCAGATTATTTGCACTTTGTTATTTTAAAAGTTATTTTCCTCCTTTTTAGGGGAGGAAATCCTTTCTTTCCTTTGAAAGTGTTAGTAAAATTGGGGGGGGGGGTGAAGAGTTCAGGCTCCTCTTCACTCCCAAATCGCAGCAGTGCATATGCACAGTTACCTTCTGCAGTCTGACAGAGATCCCTGATCTTCGTCATGTCTTGAAAAACACAGCTGGGGTTTGGGGACTTTCCAGCAAAGAACAGGCATGGGAAAGTTTCAAGGCTTTGCTGTTTTGCTTTGGAGACTTGATGCTGTTTTCAAAATTAGCACTGTCCCTCCCGCCACCTCAACTTTTTTTTATTTATCCCATGTCTGATATTCTCCCCTCACAACTGAACTGATTGAGTCAATGACCCTGAAACATCCTTCCTTCTGGGAACTAGTACGAAATTGTATTTAGTTTAATAGTAGGCAGCACAAAAAAAAACATCTTTGGTATTTGATTTGTGACGGTTGCTTCATACTTGACGCTGCCACAAATACACAACAATGGCTACAAAATTGAACAATGAAATGCAATTGTGCGCACGCACACGTGGAAGGGGAAGTGTTTTAAATCCAGACTCCTTAATCATTTCCTAAACAAAAACTGCACTGTTTTAATAAAAATCCCTCTCGAAACAGGCCTGTGTCACAATTTGTGACCTGTCAACTTCCTTGCGAGTACAAGCTTGAAGAAAGTGAGGCCTCTTTGAGTCAAAAAGAATTAGTCAGCATTCTCCTCCACACACACACACACACACACACACTTACAATGCAATTGTTTAGCAACCATCAACGGTCAACTGAAGCTTACCGCTTGTTTGGGTTTAGAGTGAGCTAACACTGCCAATCAGCCAAGTAGAAGAAAAGCGCTGAAGCAATTGGAATGTCTTCCAGTAACACAGATTTCGCTTCCTTCACAATCGCACTCCCCAAGCCCGGTTCCAGATTGTGTGGGGCCCTGGGCAGAGAGTTCTTGGGGGGCCCTTCCCACAAACTCACCCGTGGGTTCCCTTTTTTTTTTGGCCTTCCTCTGCCCTGCTCACAAGTTCTCCCACTGCCCATGTTCACAGCCACCTGCACTTCCCACAGCCCTTTCCCTGAAGGCACTGGACAGTGTATGAAGCTGGATGCATGCATGGCAAATAGGGTTGCCAATCCCCAGTTGGGAGCAGGGGATCCCCTGGTTTGGATGCCCTCCCCCCACGTCAGAAAGTGAGGGGGAGGGAAATATCTGCTCAGCACTCCACTATTCCCTGTGGAGAATGATTCCCATAGGGTACAGTAGAGAACTGATCTGCAGGTATCTGGGACTCTGAGGGGGACGTTTTTTGAGGTAGAGGCACCAAATTTTAAGCATAGCATCTGGTGCCACTCCTCAAAACGCCCTGCAAGTTTCAAAAAGATTGTACTGGGGGGTCCAATTCTATGAGCCAAAAAATGAGGTGCCCCTATTCTTCATTATTCCAAATGGAAGGAAGGCATTTAAAAGGTGTGTAGTCCCTTTAAATGTGATGGCCAGAACTCCCATTGAAGTTCAATCATGTTTGTCACAACCTTGCTCCTGGCTCCATCCCCAGTGTCTCCTGGCTCCACCCGCAAAGTCCCCAGATATTTCTTGAATTGGACCTGGCAACCCTAGTGTCAAAGGACTCATAAGTGAGCAGGCGAGGAAATAGTATGTTGGAGAGGTCCACTGCATTAGGCCCCACCATAAGCTCTGAGCCCTGGCAGCTGTTCTACATGCTCACAATTGGGTATTACTACAACACACTCTAGGGCTGCCAACATACAGGTGATGGCTGGAGATCTCATGGGATTACAACTGATCTTTAGGCAACAGAGATCAATTCACTTGGAGCTTTAAGAATTGGCAGCTGTACCCTAGGGGGCAGAGTCGACTGGGTTGTTCAGAGAGAGGCCTTGGTGTGGCAGAATGTGTGCAAATGAAGGAGTCTAAGTAAGGTCCTGTACAGTATAAGAGACACCTGTGTTTTGCATGGAAGATATTAGCCTAAGTGGCAAGTCAGGATATTAAGCTGTGTGGAAGTAATTGGTTTAAGTGGCAAATGAGAAATTAAGCAAGTGTGGCTAGATCTATCAAGGACATTTAGTGAATTCATCCAAAATTATTATACCTATCTACCTATCTGAAACCACTAAGTTTATTTGTTATAAAGGAATTGTTATGCTATGATAATAAACTATTAATGTTAAAAAAACAACTGTTTGTTTTAGAATAAAGGATTCCTTTTTACCTCAGAGCCATCCCCAAAAACTGACTGTTCCATCATTCTACCATATGCAACTAAGCCGTTGTGTTTTTTGAGTCCAACTAAGAACAATGAGGTGAGCACCTTTGATGACGATGAAAATAAGGAGGGCAAGGAAGCAGCATAACACACATCCCCTCAAAACATTACAATACATTTACTCACATGTTGTTGTTGTTCAGTTGCACAGTTGCGTCTGACCCTTTGCGACCCCATGGACAAAGTCACGCCAGGCCTTCCTGTCTTCCACCATCTTCCGAAGTCTGCTCAAATTCGTGTTTGTCACATCAGTAACACTGTCCAGCCATCTCATCTTTTGCCGTCCCCTTCTTCTTTTGCTTTCTGTCTTTCCTAGCATCAGGATCTTCTCCAGGGAGTGCTCCCTTCTCATTTGGTGGCCAAAGTATTTGAGCTTCAGCTTCAGCATCTGACCTTCCAGTGAACAGTCTGGGTTGATTTCCCTTAGGACTGACTGATTTGATCTTATTGCAGTCCAAGGGACTCTCAAGAGTCTTCTCCAGCACCACAGCTCAAAAGCATCTATTCTACGCTCGGCCTTCCTTACGGTCCAGCTCTCACAGCCATACATTACTACTGGAAATATCATCGCTTTAACTATATGGACTTTTGTTGGCAGGGTGATGTCTCTAGTTTTTATTATACTGCCCAGGTTCACTGTAGCTGTCCTGCCAAGGAGCAAACATCTTTTAATTTCATGGCTACAGTCGCCATCTGCAGTGATCTTAGATCCCAGAAATGTGAAGTCGGTCACTACTTCCATGTCTCCCCTTCTATTTGCCAAGGTTTAATGGGGGCAGATGCCATGATCTTAGGTTTTTTTATGTTGAGTTTCAAGCCTACTTTTGTGCTCTCCTCTTTCACCCTCAACAAGAGGTTCTTTAGGTCATCCTCATTTTCTGCCATTAGAGTGTGTCATCTGCATATCTGAGGTTGTTGACATTTTTCCCGGCAATCTTAATTCTGGTTTGTGCTTCATCCAGGCCAGCATTCCACATGATGTACTCTGCATATAAATTAAATAAGCAGGGTGACAATATTCATTCTTGTCGAACTATTTTTCCTATTCTAAACCAATCAGTTGTTCCATATCCCGTTCTGACAGTTGCTTCTTGACCCTTATCCAGGTTTCTCAGGAGACATGTGAGGTGGTCTGGTACTCCCATCTCTTTAAGGACTTGCTACAGTTTGTTGTGATCCACACAATCAAAGGCTTTAGCATAGTCAATGAAGCAGAAATAGACATTTTTCTGATACTCCCGTGCTTTCTCCATAATCCATCAAATGTTGGCAATTTGATCTCTAGTTCCTCTACCTCTCTGAAACCCAGCTTGAACTTCTGGTAGTTCCCAAACTACATACTGCTGAAGCCTACCTTGTAAGATCTTTAACATGACCTTGCTGGCATGCGAAATGACTGCAATGGTGCGATAGTTTGAACATTCCTTGGCATTACCCTTCTTTGGGATTGGAATATAAACCGATCTTTTCCAATCCTGTGGCCACTGTTGTGTTTTCCAAATTTGTTGACATAATGTGTGCATCACTTTAACAGCATCATCTTTTAGGACTTTGAATAGCTCAACTGGGATACCATCATCTCTGCTCACTTTGTTGTTAGTAATGCTTTCCAAAGTCCATTTGACTTCACTCTCCAGGATGTCTGGCTCAAGGTCATCGATTTCACTGTCACAGTTGTCCGGGACATTGAGATCCTTCTTGTATAATTCTTCTGTGTATTCTTGTCACCTCTTCCTGATCTCTTCTGCTTCTGTTTGGTACCTACCATTTTTGTCCTTTATCATGGACATCTTTGCACAAAACATTCCCTTGATTTCTCCAATTTTCTTGAAGAGATCTCTTGTCCTTCCCATTCTATTATTTTCCTCTATTGCTTTGCATTGTTCCTTCAGGAAGGCCTCCTTTTCTCTCCTTGCTGTTCTCTGGAAATCCGCATTCAGTTGGGTGAATCTTTCCTTTTCACCTTTGCCTTTCACTTTCCTTCTTTCCTCAGCTATTGGTAAAGCCTCATCAGACAGTTACATTGCTTTTTTGCATTTCTTTTTCTTTGGGATGGTGCTGACACTTCTGTACAGTGTCATGAACCTCCGTCCATTTTAGTTCACTGATTCCCAAGATGTCGATGTTCAGACTTGCCATCTCTTGTTTGACCACATCTAGCTTACCTTGATTCATAGATCTTACATTTCATGTTCCGATGCAGTATTGTTCTTTGCAGCATCAAAGTGTTCTTTCACCATCAGACACATCCACAGCTGAGTGTCCTTTCGGCTTTGGCCCAGCCGCTTCACTCTTTCTGTGGTTACTTGAACGCTCTTCCCGAGTAGCATATTGGGCACCTTCTGGCCTGAGGGGCTCATCTTCCAGCACCATATCTTTTAGCCTTTTGTTTCTGTTCATGGGGTTTTCTTGGCAAGAATACTGGAGTGGTTTACCATTTCCTTCTCCAGTGGATCACATTTAGTCTGGCTTCTCAGCTGTGGCCTGTCCATCTTGGGTGGCCCTGCATGGCATAGCCCACAGCCTCATTGAACCATGCAAGCCCTCTTGCCACGACAAGGCAGCAATCTATGAGAGGGATTTACTCATATAGAGGTCACATAAATAAAGAGAAAAACATTACAGGGACCCTGAACAACTGACTGTATCCAACACCATGGCTGTCACTAAAAACAAATATGGTAATTCAGTTATAGTAACTCATCTATCTATTGCCTGCTTGTCTAGGGATGAGCACGAACCACGAAAATACAGTTTGGTTCAGTTCATGGTGTGCCCAGTTTGCAAACCATGAACCATCATGAACTTTTAGGAGCCAAACAAACTAGTTCAGTTTGTGAGGTTCATGTCACAGTAGAATCCTCCCCACCCCGCAAGCGTTCTGTAGACACCAAAATTGCAGGGGATCTCTGGCTGACTCTCCTCTACCTACCCTCACGGCCAAGCACAGTGTGGTTTCCAGGCTGCTGTGCCTCCACAGCTCAGAGCAGTGGGCTGCTGTGTTGCTGCTGGGCCCAACACAGCTCCTGACCTACTGGGTCCCATTAATTAGAAATGGAGAAATTTAACCCCTCGTCTCAATTTTTGTTTTTTTTTAAAAATCAGATTGTTCTGCAAACCTGGCATCCCAAGTTTGTAGAAAAATCTCTTTAACCTCCACCTGGCCCTGATCTGCAGATTTAGCTATACGTAGATGGGAGTCATGGCTGACTATTTGAATATAAAATATCCTTTGCCTGGTAAAGGCACCAGTTATGCATCCCCATTTCACAGGTTGCAAGAGTTAAGGTAGCTCTTCCAAACTAATCATTGTCCGTCACAAGCACTGGGTCTGAATTCAAGTTCCACCTCTGCTAGGGATTTACTGGCTGATCTCAAGCAAATTCTTGCACTTCCACCTCTGTTGAGACCGCTATCAAATGGCAGAAGTGGCAACGTCCCTTGCTTGCAACTGGCTTTCCATGTTTGCACAGATATCATGTATACCAAATATCATAGCAAAGGATGGGAATCTGGAAGGTACTGTAACGACACCAGGGACTCCACCCACCTCTACATACCAGAGATACTGACTGGGTTACTTCCCAGAGAGCACTTGTATTAGTCTGTGGCAGTAAAAATAAACCATAGTTTTATGGCACTCTGAAAACTTAAGACTTTTTTATTCTAGGATTCAAGGAAATGGGCTGTAATCCCCATAAGCCTCTGTGAGAAAAAACAATGTGGTCAGGTTTGCATTGCCACAAGATTGCGATTGGTTTTTGTCTTGTGTTGCTGTTAATCCTTTGACTTCCAGACTCTAAACATGAGAAGAAAAATGCTGTGAGGAAAACGAGAGAACAAAACAGCCTGCAATCAGATGCTGCATGAACTGCAGCCAGTTCTAAGAAATGAATGGCAAACTGTTGTTATTCAGGAAGAGTAATCAGATCAGATCTCCAAGAGGTGGGTTGGATCCAGACTTGTCCCGTTTCCCATGATATTACAGCTCCTGTCCCACAAGCCTTCTTTACATGCAGGTCCCATTTTATTTACTTTTTATTTATTTTATTAGATTTATATCCCGCCCTCCCTGCAATCCTCAGCATAGCCTTTTTGGGTGGTCAAAGAGAACCTTCTTCTTCCTTTCTGTCCACTAAGAAAAGTTGCTTGGATTCAACTCCTTTCTTTTTAAAACAGCCACGAAGAAGGATCTGATTCCTATAATGGCAGATAGAGATAGGGTTGCCAACCCCCAGGAGGGCCAATACATACAGGAAACCACAGTGTATAGATAATTATCAAAACAGAAACCTCTGTGCTAAAGCATTGCAAATACTCATGCTATGTCAATGAATACAAATTTATCTTCACACATTCATTATTTTGATACAATCAGTCTTTTGTTGCATTTAAAGTCCAAAGTTCATATACAAAAATGAATATCCACTCCGAATGCTTGAAAATAAAAACAATAAGGTACCAATCCCTGCTGTACTTTGTATATTTTTCTCAGACACAGGTGATACCATGAAGCAACGTTTTTTCTTCAAGGCAGAAATCCTCAAATCTAACCGGTGCAGCGACACGAAACCGGCTGTAGTTGTGTTTCATTCAGACTTCTACTGGCTGCAACAATAAACTAGGAACCAGTACAAAGGCAACTGCTCTCATTCGCTTATGTTCTGAATAAAACTTGGTTGGTCTTAAAGGTGAAACTTGACTCCTGCTTTGTTCAACTACTTCAGACCAACACAGCTGCCCACTTGGATCTATGCTCTCATTCTTGTTAGCTTGTCAATTTCCATTTGCACAAAGAGGTTAATTGAAATTGATGATCCCCAGGAGGGGGCAGGGGATCCCCCAGTTTGGAGGCCCTCTCCCTGCTTCAGGGGCATCAGAAAGCACGGGGGGAGGGAATGCTGCCCACTGGACACTCCATTATTCCCTATGACCAGTTCCCATAGGGTATAATGGTAAATTGATCTGCAGATGAACTGTATAGAAGTAGGAAAGATGATAGAAAAGGATTAACAAGAAAGAAATATAATATCATGAGGGGAAGTAAAAATCATATGATAAGTATAATACAGTCAAAGTGGGAGAAAGATGTGGAACTATTGGAACAGGAGATAAATAAAGTAATGAGAAATATTAATGATATAAAATTGGAAAAATTTAGAGAATTAGAAATGAAATTAATTTGGAAATGGTATAGAACACCGGCTTAACTAGCATATATGATTAAGGGATTGAGATCCAATTGCTGGCATTGCAAAAAGGAGAAGGGACATTATGTGCATCTATGGTGGGAGTGTTCAAGAGTGGCTGAATTCTGGCGGAAGATTTTGGGAAAAGTGCAAGAAGTGAAACTTTCGGGAAAGGTGTTATTTATGGGAATACTGGGGAACCCTAAAGTGGATAAGCCTTTCCAGGAAATATTTAAAGCTATGATTTTGGCAGCCCAGGCTGTCATAGCATTCAGTTGGAAAGATGCCATGAAATGGACTTTGGATAAATGGAATGGTTGTTTATACGAATGGATTCAATCAGACATACTATCAATACTAAAACAAGGATGGGCCTCCATCCAAAAAAATTTTCCATGGGTCCCCCTCCCTCCAACTGGAATTTTCTGACTACGGGCCTGTGTATGACAGACTGTTGGACTGAATGGGCCATTGGCCTGATCCAACCTGGCTTCTCTTATGTTCTTATAACCATAAGAGAGCTGCTGTTCAAACCAAGAATCTTATGTGAGTTCTGATTATGAGGAAGACTCAAATCTGTTGTGAGAGATGAGATCCAGAGGGGATCTTTGACTGGAGGTCCATGTTCATGGCCATTCTGAGTGCCACTGCTTTAATTTGAGCCACTTGTGGGAAGGGTGGGATATAAATTCTAAATAAATAAATAAATAAAATTTTAAAAATTAGAGTCGTCCCTTAGCCACATCTTGTTTTTTTAATCTGGATATTTGTTCCATGCTTTTCTTTCAAATGAGAACACAAACAGACTCCCAGAATCATCCTCTCTTTGTTCATTTTTATCTTCACAACAACCTCATGAGTTAGGCTAGGCTGAGGGTAGGCTAGGCTGGCTCAAGGCCATCCAGCATTATGTCCAAGGCAGGGTGGGGATTCAATCCTGGTTCAGCACAATACCATGCAGGTTCTCAAGCTGCGTTAAGGTTGTGGAGAACACCCCACCACCACCAAGTTTTAAAGTGTGGGGTTTTTTTTTTCCTTTGGAAGTGGCAGGAAGCCAGTTTCAGTTCCCTTCTTGATAACAGCTGTGCATATGCTAATAACCAGATAGGAAAACCAGCTACAGGATTTGGTGCCAGGAAGTCTCCAGGCAATTCCTGGAGATTTCCCAGAATGCCTTCCAGGGGTGCTCCCAGGATGCATCTGTGGGTCCAGGTGAACCAGCTCAAAGTGGAGCCAAAGTGCACTTTTGGGTACACATGCTTCTTCTGAGCTGCTGCTCTTCTGTTTTGAGGGTCCACAGGAATCCATTGGCCAAGGAACAGAGTCTGGAGCTTGGCAGTATATGAGGAAGTTTTTATTCTTATGAGTGACAGAGAAAGAAACAGAATAAAACTAGAAGAATGCTGGACATATTCCATGGGTGAATTAGCGTCACTGGAATCACAGGTGTTCAGGATAGTGGTCACAGAAGCTGGAAAGAAACAAAAGCTGGTTCATCTCTTCTGTCTGAGAAGGATGCCTCAGGTTCAAGGAAGTGAGCAACCCACAGGACTCTAAGAAGAGGGAGGCCATCTAGCTTTAAGCAGAGAGGTCTACCTATTTAAATGTATTACTTATTTTTATCTCACATTTCCTTAAAGGTATCAGACATGACTTCCTCCTCTTTTTATCTCCACAACAGTCCTATGAAAGAGATTGTTTGGATTCTGCAGCTCCCTTCTTCTATGTTAGATTCTTCTGCTAAATCTTCCTTTAATAGAGAAAAACTTAGACCAATTTTGCACTAGGGCTTGTTCCAGGTGGAGAGCCCTTTTGCCCCTGGCGCTTCTCTCGGTTTTCACACAAACTGCCCCGAGCTGTGAGTTGGCCCACTGCTTTTCCATGGCAAGCAGAAACCATTTGTAAGAGGATCTTGCTTGCTGTGGAAAAGCAGTTGGCCAACTCACAGCTCTGGGGCAGCTTGTGCAAAAACCGAGAGAAGCGCCAGGAGCAAAAGGGCTCTCCACCCAGAACAAGCCTAGTGCAAAATCGTTCTGCCTGACAAAGAAAGAATTCTGTTTCTATTGGAGGAAAACTCAGTGGAAGAAAGTCACTGGATCCAATTTAGTAGACAGGAACTGTAGGATCTAACCCTAGGATTACTGTAAAATCACTCAGTAAAGATGGGTTGCTGCAGCTGCAAGGGTTGGCTTCTGTTGTGTTTGTGGACTAATGTTGCTGTTACCTGTGTTCCTGCTGGGCTCATTGGAGCCTTTAGTCTGAGCTTGGGGTCTAGAGAACAATGGGTCATAGGATCCAAATCCCTGCTCCAATCACAGGCTAGTTTAAATTATCCAATGGCGTCCTAGCGCAGGAACCTTGAACTGTATATAGTTGGCCCAGTTGAGCAGTCTTTAGTTACTAGTTAACATGCTGTAACTCAATAAAGAGCTATGATCACTGCAACGGCATCTCCTCTATGCATCGAACCCACTATATTATAGCTTCTTTAAAAAGAGAAAGCGAGAGAGCCCAGACAATTCTGCTTTCCCCTTCCCCAAGCCTTTTACTTGGCAAAAACCACACTGTGGGGGGAGTTATTTCTCCAGTGTTTCTGCTCCACACACACAGATGCTCCATGGGAGGAGGCATAACTCTTCTGAAAATAAAGCTAGGGACCTCAAAATTGGCCACTTCAGGATAATCCTGGGAATTGCATAATCAAACATTAAGCAAATTGAAACATCCTCCTAGAACTTTCAACCTCCTGTTTTTTGCATCAGAAGCTATGGTGGGAAGCAATCATCCAATGATGAAGGCAGGCATTTCAGAACTGGCCACCAGCTTCAGCATATTCATGAGGGCTGCAGTGCCAACAATGGAAGGAAAGGACCATCCCACCACAGAAGAGCTTTGCAACATCCCTCCGCTATTTACAATGGAAGCAAAGGTTCATTCTCAGGAAGCCAGAAAAAGCAAACAGCACAGACAAAAAGGTTTGCTGTCTTCTGAATGATTCGTCATCTGAAATAACTGAAAGGGCTGCTTTATTCTTGAGTCTGGTAATCAAGGATCAATTGTCCAATGTACAGCTGCATATGACTGTTTTATTATTTCTGTAGCTGTTTATTTGTTTGTTTATAATCTGATATATGCCAATAAAGGCTTTTGATTGATTGATTGATTGACAGGGCTGGCGGAAAATATCTTCTCTGTGACAAAACAAAGGGGGTTTAACGGCTTCCCTGACCTATCAGAGTCTGTATGGAGCAGTGGTTAGAATGCTGGACTAGGATGAAGATGATCTACACTTAGATTCCCACTTTGCCATAGAAGGTTCCTGGGTGAATGAACCACACTCCCTCTTACCATAGAAAGTGGTTGTGTGGATAAAGGGGAGTGATATAAAATGTTTTGGGTCCCCACTGAGGAGAAAGGCACCACAGGCAGGCAGAATGAAACTTATTGCCTCCTTTACAAAACAAAAAGGGTTTATGAAGCTACCTAACAGGGCTTTTTTTGTAGCAGGAACTGCTTTGAATATTAGGCCACACCCCCTGATGTAAGCCAATCTTCCTAGAGCTTACAGTAGGTCCTGTACTGAGAGTCCCTGTAAGCTACTGAAGGACTGGCTACATCTGGGATGTGTGACCTAATATGCAAAGGAGTTCCTGCTAAAAAAAATAAGCCCTGCTACCTAAGGTATCACAGCCAATGTGGTGATGCGATTAGAGTGTCAGGCTAGGATCTAAGAGCACCGTGGTCGAATCCCACCTTGGAATACTGAACTTTGCTGGGTGACCATGGGTCAGTCACATTCTTTCAGCCTAACCTACTTCAATGGCTTGTTCTGAGGAGGAAATGGTAGAGAGGAGAACAATGTAAGCTGTGTTGGATTCGCATTCAGGGGAAAGGCACAGCATAACCTTTGATATAAATCTCATTTTGCCTACACAAAAGATAAAAGGAAGCAGAAAGGCATCTTGAAAGATTTTATTGTGTCTGATTCAACTAGGTATCATCTCACTCCTCTCTGCTATCTTACTAACTTGATCACAAGACGAGGAAAGCTTTCTCCCTTGCAAGCTGTTCAGCCCTTCCTTCTGCTGTTCTTGAAGGAAAGTATAAGAAAATTCCATTTGCTCAGAGGCTTTGCCAGTTGCAAGAAATAGAAACAATCGAACATGTGTTTCTAAGATGTCCTTGATATAGTTTAGCCCATGCTAAATATATTCTCTCTTGGGTTAAGGCTAAGCCAGGGTTAACAGAGTCTGCTCAGGTAATCTATTTCCTCTCAGATGCCAATCAGAATATCACAAAACAGGTAGCTAAGTTTTGTAATGCTTGTCTCTGTATTAGAAAGGCATATATCTCTTAATTTTATTGATACATTTATTAATGCTACTATTCTGTTTTAACCACAGATAATTTTGCCATTTAATGTTTAAATTTGTTTAATTATTAGACTTCATGTTGGCTTGGTGCTGTATAAATAAACTGACTGACTGACTGATTTTGCCTACAGCTCACCAAGGAAAGATGATCGCTCTTGTTTTTGCTTCATCAAGAACTGTGGCAACTCCTTCAGTAGGAGGCAGGACTGTTCTTTTGATACCTTTAAATACTATGTGGGCAGTGACCTACCTGGCTGAGGAGCAGAGCTAGGAAGTTCAGAGCCCCCCCCCCCCCCCCCCCAAAAAATGTGCTAAATGAAGAGAGCCAAACAGAAGGAGGGAATGGGGGAGGTATGAAAACACTCACCTTGGAGATTAAGATAGTCGAGATATGCACATCTTAACACTTATTTTACTTAGAGGAAAATCAAAATAAAAACTTTTTTCTTAAAAAGACGTGAAAATAAGGGTGAATAATGGAGGAGGAGATTAAAAAAAATGTAAAAACAGAGGGTTGGGTCCAGCTAGTTTGTTCCTTAAGTCTCGTCCAATCTCGCAGCCCCTGTCCCATGTGACTCTTCGTCCATGCAGGTTCAATAATCCCCAGCATAGCCTTTTGGGGTATTCCAGGGTGGGCTGCTTCTCCATTTTTCACCAGCAGGAAAACTGGCAATATCCAATCCAGAATAATGCCCAGGATTATCATTTCCCCAATTGGTGGGTGGGAGGAGAGAATTAAACTTTCTAACCCTTCACATGCAGCTCCCAACCTTGTACTCTTCCAGCACCTGTTAAAAGGACACCCACAACCTTTAACATTAACTGCCATACCTTTAACCACAAAAGTGGTTACAATTCATCCAATTGGAGCTATCATAGTTGTGGCTAAGAGAGCACCAGAAACTTCCAAAGAATGACCCATCTCTTGTACAAGACCAGTAACTTTTGCCTTCATATTTGAAAGGAAAGACGCATCCACCATAAGTGTTTAGTTCTTTTGGAGCTGCAGGGAAGAAGAGAGAGAGAGAGTGAAAGGGACATCTCTGGAGCAAATGTACATATTCCATTTATCCATCCATTACACCATCTTTTCTCCAAGGAGCTTAGGGCTATATAACGTAGTTCTTCCTTCTCCTGCTTTATCACAGGGGCAGTCAGGCTGAGAGGAAGTCACTGGTGGAGAGAGAAGTCTGGAGAGGTTGGCTTCTGAGGAAAGAGTGGCACACTTCTGCTCTTGTTTTGCTGTCAAGTCACAGCTGAATTATGGTGACCTCATCAAGCTAGAGGTGTTTAGAGGTGGTTTGCCATTGCCTGCCTCTGTGTCACAAGCATGGTATCCCTTGGGGGTCTCCCATCCAAATATGGACCAGGAATGACCCTGCTTAACTCTCAAGATCGGATTAGATCAGGCTAGAGTGGGCTATCCAGGTCAAAGCATGGCACACATAGTTCTCCCCAGGGCTTTTTTTGTAGCAGGAACTCTTTTGCATATTTGGCCACACCCCCATGATATAGCCAATCCTCCAGGTGCTTATAGGACCTACTGTGTAGGCAAAATGAGAAAGGAAGGAAGGAAGGAGTGGCAGAAGAGGGGATTGTACTTGTGCTGTGCGTCACATCAATATGACATCAAGCTTTTCTACTGGTGAAAAGGGGAGCAGAGAGTCCACTCTGGACAACAAAAAGGTTATGCTGGGGATCATGGAATCATTGGTGAAAAACCATATGTGATCAGGGCATTTTTGGTAGCAGGAACTCCTTTGCATATTAGCCCATACATCCTTACAGGGCTCTTCGTACAGGGTCTACTGTAAGCTCCTGGAGGATTGGCTACATCAGGGGTGTATGGCCTAATATGCAAAAGAGTCCCTGCTACAAAAAAAAAGTCCTGCATGTGATGAAAGCTGAAATAAGGAAGGTAATTGGGCAAGACTGAATGAAAATCTAGTTGGATCCATCCGCCATTCTTGCTCTTCATCCTATCCTAAAACTCTTGTTGGTCACTAAAGTGCAACTCAACTTGAATCTAACTGTTCTGCTGGAGACCAACATGGATCCCTTCTGAAACATTCTCCCTAGAAAGTCTTCTCCCTCCTGTTCCATTCCACCCAAGCTTATTTATTGCACTTCTTCAGCTACTCGTAATCAGGGCTTTTTTTGATCAGGAAAGCACAGGAATGCAGTTCCAGCTGGCTTGGTGTCAGAGTGTGTGGCCTAATATGCAAATGAGTCTCTGCTGGGCTTTTTCTACAAAAAAGCCCAGCATGAAACAACTGTGACATCAGGGGGTGTGACCTAATATGCAAATGAGTTCCTGCAGGGCTTTTTCTACAAAAAAAGCCCTGCTTGTACTCAGTGTCATGTCTTCTGCTTTTGAGACCTGTGAAAAAATCTTCCCCTTCCTAACCAGCAAGCTACATCCTACTCTTCCTTCCTGCCTCTCCCAAAATGGAGTTCTCAGGAAGGTTCGGCCCCTCCCCAGCCAAGCCGGCTTGCCGGCGCTCAGGCTGGGGGCCGTCTTTTGCCCCCTCGGAAGGAGGGAGGAGCAAGGTCGGGACTATATAAGCCCCGGCTCCCGCCCTTCGCCACGCAGTTCCTTTTGGCTCTCTGTTTGGAGAGCCACGTGCAGATCAGCAGAGCACGAGCAGGGGGGTGTAGCACAAGCGCTGGCCAGCTGATCTTCGTCCCTTGGAAATGGGTGATACGCGCAGCAGCGCGTTCGCATGCGGTTTTAAGCCCTGGGCGGCAAGGGGGGGGTGAAAAGCGCGCGCGGCGGCCATTTGGTCTGCCGCACGAGGCCACTTGAGCGGCTATTTTTGGTGGCAATAAGTGGCATTGGGGGGCCCTTTGTGAGTATTTAACATCTCCCCCCCTTTCCAGTCCAGGGTGGGTAGGAGCTCTCCTTCGTTAAAGGGAGTACAGTGCAGTGCTTGGGCTTGTTTTTTCCTGCACTTTTCTGCCGCCGGTCATCTCCCCCCCCCCGCCAAGTTCATTGAGCCCGTGGGTGGCTGGGCTGTTGCTCAGGGCTGGACTGGGTTTCCCTCCCCTTGGGGCTGGACGAGGGGATAGGGGGTGACTCATTTTTGCACCTCTTTGGCTCCTGCGTCATTGGTCTGTTGGTTTGTTCTTTTTGGTGGCAAGGGGGAGGAGGAGCAAGTGCGGCAGCCATTTGGTTGGGAAAAAACGAAGTTGGGATCGGCATAGAGGCTAATAATGCATTGTTGGGGTGTTCGTGGATATCACTCCTTAGGTGGATATCACCCCCACCCCTTTTTTCTGCCCCTTACCAGGCCTGGTAGTCTGTTCCCTTCCCATTACTGTTTTGGTGTGGAGTGTCTGAGGCGGGGGGGGGGGGTTTACAGCTTATATAGCCACCTATCCTCCTGTGAACACCAGCACCCTTCCCTGTCTTGGATGGCCCAAGCTACCTTAATCTCATCAGATCTCAGAAGCTAAGCAGGGTCAGCCCTGGTTAGTACTCGGATGGGAGGCTACTAAAGAATCCAGGTTGCAGAGGCAAGCAAATCACCTCTGTTTGTCTTTTTCACTTATTGTGTCAATTAGCCTCCTAGTTACACTGTGCCCGCTGGCAGTTGGCAGAGCCCCTCGCCGCAGAGTGTTAAAGCTGCAGTACTGCAGTCCCAGACTCTGCTCATGATCCGAGTCGATCCCTGGCAGAAGCTGGGTTCAGGTAGCCGGCTCGAGGTTGACTCAGCCTCCTATCTTGGAGCTGCTGGGGGTCTTGCTTGATCTTTCTCTCCCCTAGTTGGGTCGGGTGGCTAGAGGGTGCATTAACCTTCTGGGCACCCATCCACTTATTATGTCAATTAGGCTTGACAGAGGAACTTCTGACCGGCTGGGAAGGTGTCGCACAGTTACTGCTGTGGGCCTGGCTGCTGGTTGGTGGCGTCCTGATGGCACCCATAAAAGAGCAGGGCAGGTTTAAGGCCAAGCAGCCCGCCCGCCTGGCCCCGAGGGCGAGGCCTGCAGCCTGGACCTGCTGAAGAGCCGGGGCAGGCGAAGCGGGGCCGAAGGGCCATTATGGGCCAGTTAGAGGCCCTCGAGTAGGAAAGAGTTGCTAGGGGTGCTCCCATTTTGGAGGGGCATCGTCGCGCCTCTGGGCGCTCGGCGCGGCTAACTTTTGAGACAGAGGTGCTGGCCCGCTTGTCTGCTCTACAGGGCAGCGCACCTGGGCCCGAACCTCAATTGGAACCGGACCAGGACGATGGCCCGGACGAGGACACTTCGGGTGAACAGGCGAGCGGCGGCGCGTCTGGAGGCGGAAGGCAACTGACCCCGGGAGGGGCTGGAATGCCCTTTGGGTATTGGTGGTAAGCTTCTGTTGCAGCAGACACAAGGGTGGCCCTGGGGTCCTATTCAAATGCCACCCCTCCCCCCGGCGGCGGCGGGTGCGGCTTTGTGCACTGGGCAGTCCGGAACTCCCACCGAGCGGTGGGGTTCCGGGCTGCCTTTGGCTTGGGGCATGCAGGTTTGCACGAGTTTGGCCAGTTCGGCGTGAGGACGCGGCGGCTGATGCTGCTGTAGGGTAGCACGAGTTTGGCCAGTTCGGCATGGGGACGCGGTGGCTGCTGCTGCTGCAAGGCAGCATGAGTTCGGCCAGTTCGGCATGAGGATGCGGCGACGGCTGCTGCTGCAGGGCGGCACGAGTTGGCCAGTTTGGCTTAGGGACGCGGCGGCGGTGGCTGCTGCTGCTGCAAGGCAGCACGAGTTTGGCCACGTCGGCATGGGACGCGGCAGCTGCTGCGGCAGGGCAGCATGAGTTTGGCCACTTTGGCTTGGGGATGCGGCGGCTGCTGCTGCTGCAAGGCAGCACGAGTTCGGCCAGTTCGGCATGGGGACGCGGCGGCGGTGGCCGCTGCTGCTGCAAGGCAGCACGAGTTTGGCCAGTTTGGCATGGGGACAAGGCAGCGGCTGCTGCTGCTGTTGCTTCAGGGCAGCATGAGTTTGGGCCAGTTCAGCATGGGGATGCGGCGGTGGCCGCTGCTGCAGGGCAGCATGAGTTTGGCCAGTTTGGCTTGGGGACGTGGCGGCGGTGGCCGCTGCTGCTGCAAGGCAGCACGAATTTGGCCAGTTCGGCGTGGGGACGTGGCGGCGGCTGCTGTTGCTGCAGGGTAGCACGAGTTTGCGCCAGTGCCCGCTTGGGGATGCTGAGTGGTATCGCGGGGGTGCACGGTGCGGCCGGAGGGCCTCCTGCCCCCCCTTCCCCTCCCCCATGGTGGCTGAGCTGAGGTGGTGGGTTGAGGAGTGTGGGTTCCTTTTGCAATCTTTGGAGTTGTGGGTAGGCGCCCCCCCCCTCCGCTTGTGGTCTTGGAGAGGGGCGTTGGCTGGGTTGCAGGGCATCTGCTTAGCAAGCTGAGGGGCCCAGTTGCTATCCCCAACAGTCCCAACTAAAAAAGGCTCCAGGCAAATGGGCATAGAAACCTCAGCTGGAGGCCCAGTGAGCTGCTGCCAGTCTGCGCAGTCAATACTGAATCTGACGGACCCACGGTCTGATTCTGTATATGGCAGCTTTATATGGTCATATGTTAGTGTAATGTTCTCCCCCTTTACCTCACGGCGGGTTTGCCGGTTCATTCCCGGCTGTTATGCTGGGAGTTTGCTTTAAAGGGAGTGTGCCCCAGAAAGCCCTGCAATTTCATGCATGAGTGTCCTCTTTGCGGTAGGGCTCTCGCCTTCTCCACCTGTAGCAGGTCGAAGCCGAGGCCCAGGGATAGGCCCCCCGGCGTGGGCGGTGGTGGCAGCGGCAGCCCCCCTGGAAAAGGGGCTCAGCACTATTCGGCTGATGGTACTCAGTAGCTTGAGTAAGTACCCACGTAAAGCGGATGGCCAGTATCTGTCAGTGGGGTTTTCTTTGGGGGTTTCGGATCCCTTTTCAGGGGCCTAGGGCCCCCTGGGGTGCTTGGTCTCCTGCGCTGCATTCAAGCGCTTTAGCTCCATGGTTGAGTGGGCGTTACAGGATAGGACCGTGCTTAATAACATGGCGTATTACCGGGGCGACTACCTTTTTCGGTCCAGCGGGCACAAGGCGATGCACCTGGCTCTTACATGCTTTTTAGGAGTTGGCCATCAAGCTGGGGTGAGCAACTCGCCAACCGGTTTGTGCTTTGCTGGGGCGATAACATGGCGGTAGTACAAGTTATCAACTACTTGACCTCCAAGTCATGTTGGTGATGAACCCGGTTAGGTTTTTCACACTTCGTTACCTCCGGTGGAATATTTGGTTCCTGTCAGGGCACGTACCCGGAGGCTGCAATGGGGTGGTGGATGCTCTATCTCGCCAATAGATGGAGCGCTTTCGGCAGCTCGCCCCGGAAGTGGACTCGCGGCTGGCGCGAATGCCCCTGGACCTCTGGTAACTTGGGAAGCTGAAGCTGGTAGGGTCATCCAGCTGGCTTTGGCACCTAGTACCAGAGGGGCTTATGGTAGGGCGTCTTCCCTATTCCGGGAGTTTCGGAGGGCCGCTGCGTTGCAGGATTGCTGGCCGATTTCGACAGCTCATATTATGGAATTCTGTGTGTTTCAGAAAGAGAGGTCTGGGGTTGAGGACCATTAGGGGCCAACTGGTGGCATTGGCCTTTGTTAGTAAAGCCCATGGGTTCATTGAGAAGACCTACTAACAGAAGGGCATACGACAGAGCGGCTTCCCAATTCCGGGCATTTGGGAGCACCGCGGGACTGAATGTTAGTTGGCTGGTTCCGTGGCACGGGTTATGCAGTTCCCCCTTTCGGGGCCGCTCTGCTTCATGCGGCCTCATTGATGGCCTTTTCCGGCGCTATGTATTAGCGAGTTGGTTGTGCAGTCTAAGACTGACACTGTGGGGCGGGTGCCCCAGGCCAGGGATGTCAACATTGGTTGGCCTGTGGAGGGCGGCAGCCTTTTGAACCAGGTGCGCCCATTGGTCACCTAGGGGGTATTTATGGAGGGCGGTGGTTTCATCGCCTCTTGGTTATTATCTGTTCTGACAATTTTCTGTTTTTCAGGTGCTGTGGCTCGTAGTGAGAGGCATCGTGTTCTTATCTGCGCGCACAGCAGGGTGTCCAGGCGGTCCATCAAGCCAGGCAGTCTCCAACGGGCACCCAGCTGGGCTTCAGCGACGGGGCAGTTGGGGAATGGCTGGGCCACCGGGGTCTGGTGTTGGCCGGGGATTAGGCCATCGTAGTGCGGAGAGAGGAGGGCACCTCCTCCGCACATATGGGTCATTCACTTGGGCGGTTTCAGGGGAGCACCTATGGCCTAGCACCAAGTGTGTCGGTGGTCTGTATGAACTGCAGATGGGCTACACGGCTCGGTGCGGGCGCTACAGATCACGGAACAGCCTCACCGAGCGTATCTTTCCATGGGGGATTGACGCTAGCCCAGGTGGTGAATGGCTCGTGGCCTGGCCGCTCAGCAACAACCCGAATTTGGCGGGCTTGTGCTGGGGGCAGGGTGGCTCGCCCTTTGGACAAGGCGGGGTCAGAGTGTGACCCCAGGGCTTGTCCTTCTTGGCTGGTCCTGGGTATGGTCAGCTAGATCGCCATGCAAGAGTTGGAGGTGCCCCCCCCCCCTTTCACCTGGTGGGGGGAATCTTTCTCCCGCATCCGGCCATACGGGTAGAGCAGACTGACCTGTATCGGCCGGATGGTGTTCATCTTTCGGAGTTGGGTAACCGGGCCTTTGTAGACGAGATACGGCAGGGTTTGCGGTTGGCTCTGGGCCACCCGTTGGGGCGCTAATGCCTAAGCAGAGGCTTGGCATTGGCGGTGGCTGGAGGAGGTTTGGCCACAGGGTTTTCCAGGGGAGCACCTATGGCCTAGCACCGTTGGTGCGGTGGTCTGTATGAACCGTAGATGGGCTACACGGCTCAGTGCGGGGAATGCAGATCACAGGGAGCCTCACCTGGGCGGATCTTTCCATGGGGATTGATGCTAGCCCAGGTGGTGAATGGCTGGTGGCCTGGCTGCTCAGCTACAACCCGAATACGGCGGGATTGTGCTGGGGCAGGGTGGCTCGCCCTTTGGACAAGGCGGGGTCCGGGGTTGACCCCAGGGCTTGTCTGGTTCAGGTTTTCACCCCTGCCAGTTACAGTTAATTATTTGTTTAATAAAGCGGCCCGGTTTAAAACCCAACACTTGTGTCTGCCTCTTCATTCCGACTGGGGGGGCAAAGCCCTTTTTGAAGTATGTGCAAAGCTGCCTTTTATAAATTATACTATTGATCGGTTTAGCTCAGGCCAGTAGCGGCTACCCTGGCTTGTAGTGGATATAACAAGCAGCCCTTTCCTAGCACATTTTATTAATGTGACATATTTTTAATATATTGCTATGAAAAATGTCCTTGAGATACTTTGGGCTGGACCCAGATAGCTTTTTAAATTTAGACTGATTCCCTACTAAGCTTGTTCCAGCACCAGACCCCTTTTTCCACCCAACGCTTCTGTCCAATTTTGCACAAGCTGCCACAGGGCTGTGAATTACTCAGCCTCTTTCCTGCAGCAAGCAGAAACCAATTCTCAGACAACCTTGCTTGCCACAGGAAAGAAGTGGGGCAACTCAGAGCCCTGTGGCAGCTTGTGTAAAATCAGACAGAAGCGTTGGGGGGGAAAGAGCTCCAATACTAGAACAAGCCTAATGGGGAATCAGTCTTTATTTTCTCAATTATAATCCTTATTACAGCCCTCATTGCCCATGGGGTTTTTTTGTCCATGGCCCCTGGCATGGCCTTTTTGGATAGTCAAAAGAATTTTGATACAGAGCCATAGCCAGGATTTTTTGAGGAGGGGGCGCTGCGGTGTCAGGGGGTGTTAATGATTTGAGTTTCAAGAACAGGGAGATTGCTGAGGGGGCACTGCAAAATTGAAAAGGGCAGAGCCTCATTGCATCCCTCCTCTGGCTATTGGCCTGTTTTCTAGTCTCTTTTTTACCTCAGAAAAACTGGTTGGATTGGGGTTGCCAGCACTTGACTAGGAACCAATATGAAGATTACCAGGCTCCAGGGATTAAACTTGGAACCTTCCAAATGCAATCTTCCACCAAGACAGTGGTCTGGTGCCCAGACTGACTGGAAATCCAACCCCCTCCACATGCTGAATCCCATCCAGTATACCTCCCCCAAAAAACCCTCTTTGCCTTCTCCCACTTCTTTTTTACCTCTACAAATCTTCCTGGAGTCTAGCCCATATCTGCTATTTATGTATCAATGCCTGGAGTATCCTTTCTATGTGTTACGCCCATACAAGATGTTCAGGAACACATTTTTTTATTCTGTGCTGTGACTGGCACACTGAAGATACTGCCAACAGTCAGAGTATCAGCATTCTCTCTGATTTGTCATTTTCAAAGTGGGCATTTCTAGGGGTTGCCTGACCCTTAACTCCTGCTGCCCATTTGTAGGCTGGGAGAGGGGGGGGTGAAGGGAAAAACACCATTGTGTCAACAGCATAATGTCATTTCTGGGATGAATCTGGTCACGCCATTTTAGGTTGTCAACACTGCTCTAGATAAAACTATTAGGGTTGCCAGGTCCAAGTCAAGAAATATCTGGGGACTTTGGGGGTGGAGTCAGGAGACATTGGGGATGGATCCAGGAGCAAGGTTGTGGCAAGCATAGACTGTTTTCGCACACAGCTTACCTCGCAGTCACAATCCTGTTCCCTCCGCAGCATCTGTCGGATTTCCCACCATCTGCGCCGGAGTTACAGGAAGTGCCGTGGCTTTGCGTAGCTAACGTAAACTGGGTTTTAGCGGTTTATGTTTGCTACGCAAAAGCTGCAGCACTTCCTGAAACTTCGGCGCAGATGGTGGGAAATCCGACCAGACGCTGCGGAGGGAACAGGATTGTGACTGCGAGGTGAGCTGTGTGCGAAAACGGTCATAGTTGAACTGCAAAGGGTATTCTGGTCATCACATTTAAAGGGACTGTGCTCCTTTTAAATGCCTTCCTTCGGTTGGAAATAATGAAATATAAGGGCACCTTCTTTTGGGGCTCATAGAATTCGACCCCCAGTCCAAGCTTTTTGAAACGTGGAAGGTGTTTTGAGGAGAGCTGTCGGATGCTATGCTACAAATTTAGTCCCTCTACCTCAAGAAACAGCCCCCCACCCCAGAGCCCCAGCTACCCACAGATCAGTTCTCCATTATACCCTATGGGAATCAGTGTCCATAAGGAATAATGGAGTACCCAGCAGACATTTCCCTCCCCCCCACACACACTCACACACTTTCTGATGACCCTGAAGCGGGGGAAAGGCCCCTAAACCGAGGGATCCCCTGCCTCCACCTGGGGATTGGCAACCCTAAAAATCATAAGAGTGTCCATTGAATCAGTATGGTGTGATGTCATTTCAAGTTTGTCCTGGAGATGATGTCACACATTCAACTCAACAGAACCCATGGCCTTGCCCCCTCAGTCTCCCAAGAGGTGCCAGCCACCAGCTGGTGACCCTAGGTCTTTCTTTCCCCCAAAACAGAATCTTGTCACTAGCAGGCACCCCCTTACCTTCAGGGGGACATATTCTCCATTTCTTCTTCTTGTCATAGTCTTCGGTTGTGGCACACCACAGTGGCCCACCTTTAGTTCCATCTTGGGTGCATACACAGTAATAATTGTTGTTGTATATAAATGGAAAAATGCACTCCCTGTTTGCTGATGAGGAAAAGAAGGGAAAATGGCATCAAGAGAGCAAAATCCTGAGGGATTGCTGCAGTAGGATGAAAGGTGGTCATGTTTGGTTGAGTTCTGCTATCAGGAACATCAAGAAAAGGATTGCTAACTGGCTTGGGAAATTATGTGATGGTGCCTAGGGAAGGAAACGTTCATAATGGGATGTAGCTCAGCTGGGATGTCAGTCCCATTCTGGCCTCCAAAGCTGCCTTTTCCTCCAGGGGAACTGATCTCTGTAGTCTGGAGATCAGCTGTAATTCCAGGAGAACTCCAGACTCTACCTGGGGACTGGCAATCCTAGCAAGTGCAAATTATCCAGTCATAATAGAAGTTGACCAAACTATATGCACATTAATTTACATTAAAATATACCATAGGTATATAAAATCACAGGGGAATCCTTAGGGCAGGGGTTTCAAGCATGTGGCCTGGGGGCTGAATCAGGCCCTCGAAGGGCTTCTATCAGGCCCATGAGCAACTCACAATTGTCTGCTTCCTTCTCTTCCTTCCTTCAGCATCACAACTTGCCTTGCCAGGCTTGCTCAATCGCACAGAAGCTACAGAGCAAAGCTCCTCCCTTGGTGAGGAAGTGGAGGAAGGAGAGCTATGCTCTCTCAAGTGCCAGGCTTCTCAATTGCACAGCAGAGCTACCAAGCCAAGCCTCTCTTCCTTCTATTGGCTGAGGCTCAACAAGCCAGTGAGGTGGATTAGGCTGAGAGTGTGTGTTTGCCTGTGTCCTTTATACAGTTTATATATCTCTCCTACCTGGCATTACGTTTTATAACACACATGGCCCGGCCCAACAAGGTCCTGATCCAGCCCTTATAACAAATGAGTTTGACACTCCTGGGTTCCCAACCTTCATCTGGGGCCTGGAGTTCACGCAGAATTACAACTTTTCTCCAGACTTCAGAGAAAAGTTCCCTTAGAATGAAATGGCAGCTTTGGAGGGCCAATTATATGGTATAACATACAGTATGTAAAAACAGAAGTCCTAGAGTGACGTCATATCCACACTGGACTCCCTCTATTCCTCAGCCTCCAGCCTCCCCTGATACAGCTCTCTAAATTCCAGGAATATTCTAAGCTAACCATCTCATTCCTTTATGCATATTGGAAACAATTTATCTTGCCCATCTTTTTCTTCAAGCAAATAAAATCTGCCATGACCCAGTCTTGGGCCTTTTCTGTGGTGGCCCCTATAATGTTCAGAAGTCTATATGTTTACCTAAAAAGATTCTCAACATCGCAACCTTCAGTGGCAGCATCCTACTCAGCATATTCCTCATTTGCAGCATTTTACCACTTTTGTCTTATAGAGTTTCCAAGGAATAGTCCCACCCTCCTGGCTATGTAAATTCCAGACTATTCAGGGGAGGGCATTTGAGGGTACAGAATTATGTTGTTTGCAGTTACTCATCTGTTTCTGATTTGATTCTTCCCATAAAATGAGATTTTATTATAATATCTGGGTTTTCACTGTTTGGGTAGGGTTAGTTCTAGATTGGGAAAGAGTCTGGGATTGGGCAGAGTCTGGAAACCATGGTTTTGGGGAAAGAAGGGACTTCAATGCGGTAATAGTGCCATATAGACCACCTTCCAAAGTGATATTTTTTCTCCAGGTAAAAAACAAAATACTGCAAAGATCAGAGTAACCAAATAGTCAATTTTAGGGAGAAAGAGAAAATTCTAATCAATTTATCAGTGAATAGTCCTTCTTGTGCCCATCTACGCATATGTAATACAAACAAGGAAGCTTCAAAGGGAAATTGCAATGCAAGATCTCTGGCCTTGAGTTCAATTCACAAGTTCAGAACAGTGAACCCCCAAGAGCTGAACAGGGATGCTGGATTCTTATCTCAATACCAATTTTCGTCTCCCAGGCATTTCCCCTCTGCTCTCGTCAAGCAGGTTCCAATACGCATTGTACCTTTACATTTTTACAGGTCTTCTTGATAACACCTCTCCCACCTTCTGCCTGGGATATAAAGACTTAGATCTCCATTCTGACTTGTGCCTTGAAAGCTCACACCCAGAAGATTTTGTTCCTCTGTAAGGTGCTAGTGGACTCAAATCTAACTGTATTACTCCAATACAGGCACCCCCTGAAAGCATTCCCTGAGTCCCTAATAACCATCTCTTCAGCTTTTCCTACCTGTATCTGCACAAGGAACCTTCATGAGATCAGCATCATAGTGGTCGGTGAGAGAGCAAAAGAGTTTTCCATCGGATGAGCTGTCTCTTACACAAGTTGAGCGACGTTTGCCTTCAAAGACGAACGGAAAGATGCAGGGCCCCATAGGTTCAGTGCTTAGTCCTGGAAGAGATGGAGAAAAGTGAGACGGGTCTTATACAGGCCTCAGATTCAGTGGGAGCTCACAGGAGCACAGCTCCTGAACCTTTCTGAAAGTTCCTCCTCCTCCTTCTGAGAGTTAGACCTCATTGTCCATTGAATAGTATTGCAGCTGCATAACAATCCCTGGATGAGCTCCACCACCTATTTTTCTGCAAAACTACCCCTGGTCTTAAAGTACTTCCCCAATCCCACACTTGCATCTGATTTGACCAGGATCAAAGGAAAAAAACCCACACACCACAGGCTCCACTCCCAAATGTCCAGGAATCTTCCAGCCCAGAGCAAGCCATCCTAGAGGAGACCGCAGTCAGGAACCTATTTGTCATGCCTAGATCAGAATTCACTGAGCACCTTTTACGATATGTGCTGGCTTCCCCCTGATCACCATGGCCAGGGCTTTTTTGGTAGAAAAAGCCCAGCAGGAACTCATTTGCATAGGCCATACCCCCTGACATCACAGTTGTTTTGTGCAGGGCTTTTTGTAGAAAAAGCTCAGCATGAACTCATTTACATATTAGGCCACATCCCCTGACACTAAACCAGCCAGAACTGCGTTCTTGCTCAAAAGATCCCTGACCATGGCTCAATCTGTCCTCATCACAACAGAAAGAGAATGTCTTGCTGACTATATATACCTCCTTCATGGGTCTGGAGTGTCAGAAACAGAGGTGCGCTCCCCATCTAGCTGGAGAAAGGAGGAATGGAGTCTGTGGAAAGGAAGTGCAACCTCAAAGGGACAGAAAGAAAAGCAGACAGACACTGCTAGGAGTTGGTTGAAGCACCTCGGGAGCAGGGCCGGCCCTAGAGCATCTGGCACCCTAGGTAAGGCTAACTTCTGACATGCCCCCCTGACACTGATAACATCACCAAGTCACATGAGGGTGCCCCATTCGACACCCTCCTCCTCAGAAGACTGGAGCCCTAGGCAATGGCCTAGTTTGCCTAGTGAAAGGGTCGGCCCTGCTCAGGGGGTGCAGGATCCCTGCCCCCTTTGGGGGGTAGCAGAGATGTTGCCCAAAGGAGTTCCTCTTTGCATCCACTGGTGTATATTTGTACATACAGCATACATGCTTAGTTACAAAGACGGACAAAAACGGATGGATGGACGGACGGACGGACAGACAGACAGTACACATATACATACACACCAAAAAACACCACAAGTGACAAGTACTCTGGAAAGAGAACCAATCTGGGTAAACGCTATTCCCTGGAAGTCACCAATCAGAGAAAAGAAACATATTATTTTATTTATAGCTGTGAGTTGTTGTACATTGTGTTGTTTGTCAATTTTTGCCTGAAAAACAGGATTAAAAATGCACAGTTTTGCCTTTACTGTTCTTCCAAAGCAATCCAGGGCTGGAGGCCCTTTCTTGACCTTTTTTCCTTACAGGGCTAATAGTTGGCAGCAATCTTCAGGCCTAAGCAGGGATAACAAACTGGGTCTTTCCGATTCTCATCCAGCTACTGTTCTACATTGGCTCCTTGAAGGGACATTTCTGGCTAAGGTTTTAAAAATATCCTTATTGTACTCTGTCCACAACCAAATCTCTTGCAATCGTTCTGGATTCAGGCTCAGTCTACTTACTTGTGTCAGCACAGTAGCTCCATTTCTTGTCCTTATCATAGTTGCCCGTCGTGGCGCACCAGGGCTTGTCAAACTTTTTAGTGGCACAGGTGTAGTATACCTTTTTCCGATAGAAGAAGGGGAAGACACAAGGTTGGCCACCAGAATTACCTCCATATTCTAGACAAAGGACAAGAGCAGAGCTTATGTGTACTGTAATGTTTATTCATAATTTGGTTCTCACTTTTCCTACTTTCATCTGGGGACAAAAGAATGCACTGCATTTAGGCCTTGCTTCTGTATAGCAGATGTAAAAAAAGTTGTATCTTCCCAGGCAGTAAGCAGCTTCACCTAAACATTTAAACAAAGGGAGCCTGAGGAATTCTTCTTGGGGTTTTTTCCTAGGTCTGTGATACAACCATTAATGCTAACAACCTCCAGCTGAGATCTCCAGGATTGAAAATTGATCTCCAGACAACAGAGATCAGTTCCCCTGGGAGTAAAATGGCTGCTTTGGAGGGTGAACTTTATGGCATTATACCCAGCTAAGGTCCCTCCCCTCCCCAAAGCCCTCCCTCTCCAAGCTCCTCCCACAAGTATCCAGGAGAGCCAGTTTGGTCTGATGGTTAAGTGTGCAGACTCTTATCTGGGAGAACCGGGTTTGATTCCCCACTCCTCCACTTGCAGCTGCTTGGAATGGCCTTGGGTCAGCCATAGCTCTAGCAGAGTTGTTCTTGAAAGGGCAGCTTCTGTGAGAGCTCTCTCAGCCCCACTTACTTCACAGGTGTCTGTTCTGGCGGAGGAAGGTAAAGGAAATTGTGAGCCACTCTGAGATTCAGAGTGAAGGGTGGGGTATATATCCAATATCATCTTCTTCTTCTTCTTCATGCCAGAGTTGGTTATTCTAGCAATCAGGCTCTTAAATCCAAAGCACACACTGACTGTGAGCAGTTTACATGAAAACCTTGCAGAGGAAGCCACAAGAATTCACCAAAACAAGAGGGGAGAGTGTTTTGTCTCAAGGATAGCTTTATTGAGGAGCATCAAAGCACGTACAGGCATAAATAAATCCCAGTATCCATATTACTTTCAGGGATTTTATTAAAAGGGAGGATGACTTAAAGAGAAAAAGGGGAACTGGAGATTAGAATGGGTACTTCTGTCTGAGGGACCATAAGAACATAAGAGAAGACATGTTGGATCAGGCCAATGGCCCATCCAGTCCAACACTCTGTATCACACAGTGGCCAAACCACACCCCCCTCCAAAAAATCCCCACATACCATCAGGAGGGCCACAGGACACTAAAAACCCTCCCACTGTTGCCCCCCACCAAGCACCAAGAATACCGAGCATCACTGACCCAGAGAGTTCCATCAGTACCCTGTGGCTAACAGCCACTGGTGGACCCCTGCTCCATAGGTTTATCCAATCCCCTCTTGAAGCTGGCTATGCTTGTAGCCACCACCACCTCCTGTGGCAGTGAATTCCATGTGTTAATCATCCTTTGGGTGAAGAAGTACTTCCTTTTATCCATTCTAACCCTACTGCTCAGCAATTTCATTGAGCATCCACAAGTTGTATTATGAGAAAGGGAAAAAAGGACTTCTTTCTCTACCTTCTCTGTCCCATGCATAATCTCATAAACCTCTATCATGTCACCCCCCAGTCGACGTTTCTCCAAGCTAAGGATCCCCAGGCATTTTAACTTTTCTTCAAAGGGAAAGTGTTCCAACCCTTTAATCATTCTACTCTCTCTTCTGCATTTTTTCCAATGCTTTAATATATTTTTAGATGTGTGGTGACCAGAATTGTACACAGTACTCCAAATGAGGCCACACCATTGATTTATTCAGGGGCATAACAATACTAACTGATTTGTTTTCAATTCTCTTCCTAATAATTCCCAGCATAGCATTGCCTTTTTTAATGCAGTTGCACACTGTCTTGACATTTTCAGTGAGTTATCTACCTTGACCTCAAGATCTCTTTCTTGGTCAGTCTCCACCAATTCACACCCCATCAATATGTATTTATAGTTGTTATACAGGTGTAGACCAATAAATTCATACGCAAATCTGACTGAAAGGGAATCACAAAATAATGCTTAAACTGTTATCTGTCTCCTTAAAGGTTCCTAATCTGGTTTGTCAGAATTTCCCTCCTGGGGTCCTCTTTCTTGGATCATCTCACTGCCCCTCATTGAACTAAGTACCCCTCAGAAAAAAAGGAGAAGGAGGCACTTGGCCTTTCCTAAGCTAAAATCAAGTTATTTCATTGCCTTATTTGTCCTACAACTATGAGGCTTTTAAAAGCGAAGTGTATAATTAATTCTGGCTAATCATTTAACTCATTGTTTCCATATATTTGGGATTGCCAAGGGAATGTTGCTCTAGCTTTTAGCAAACCAAAAACTTTTTGCTCTTTCACATTCTGTGTAAATGCACTCAAGGATGAAGAGAAAAACAGGCTGCACCCAGCAACGTGCCACCAGAACAAAAATGGGGAAATGCCAGGTGATAGGTTTACTATTGTACAAGGCCCCCATGTGTTTTGCCATGCAGATTTCATCAGGGGGGATCAGAGTATTCACCTAGTACTGGAGCTGTCCACAGAACTAAAGAACTTGATTGTTGTGGACAGTCCCAGCACTAAGTGAATAATCTGATTCCCCCTAACAAAACCTACATGGCAAAACACATAGGGGCTTTGTACAATAATGACTCAATCAAGTAGCACCTGGCTTCCCCCCCCCCCCACCCAACCCTTTTCGTTCTGTTGGTGTAAATACACCTACCATTCCTACAGCCCTCTGCATCCAGACAAGCATTAACACTATTTTGGGACTGTATTTTCCCAGGCTCACACTCACCAAATCTGAAAAATTGATCAACCAAAAGTGAAAATTCTCTTCCAGCTCCCTCCCACCAGCTTCAGCCTAACAGAACAGCTTTGTATTTGGGGGAGAGTGAGGTTAAAATTTATTTCAGACACATTTGGGTGCAGGTTTTGGGGAAGAACACTGTATTTTCCTGTATCTCTGATGTTTCCTTTCAGCCCATGGAGCCAAGCAAATGAATGAATAAATTCTGCAAAAGAACCTGTTCCCTCATGAAGTGGAGAATGTATTTGTATTTTGTCACCTTGAGTAGCACACCACTTCCATTCATTATTATTATTATGTTTATAGTTTCGAGTTGTGGCACACCAAAGTTGCTCATCTGGAGTCCCATACGTGGTGCATGAAGAAAAGGTATTTTTTTTGTAAGTGAAGGGAAAGACACAGGGTTTGCTATCTGAAAAAGAAATGAGAGGAAAGAGCACATAACAAAAGTTACAAAAAGGAGAAACTATGCGAAGGTCTACTGGCTCAAGCTAGAGGAAAAGGAAGGAAAGGCTCTTGTTCACTTACCAACTTCATTTGCCACATTGTTGCCCACATAAGAAGAGCCCTGCTGGATCAGACCAAGAGTCCAGCATCCTGTCTCACACAGCAGCCAAGCAGTTCATCTGGAGGGCCAACAATACGGTATAGAGGCCGAGACCTTTCCCTGACGTTGCCTCCTGGCTCTGGTTCCTTTGTGTGTAAAACAGTTTGGGGACCGGGCTGAACCAGAATTAAAAGTCTAGTGCAGAATTGGCCTAAATGTAGGGGAAAGCTCCAAGAGATCAACAGGCATTAGGATTGCCAAGTCCCTTGCAGCCTCTGGGGGATCTACTGTACCATAGAGTTTTCCCTCCTTAAATGGCTAGAGTGTCCATGAAAACCATAGAGTTTTCCTGAACTGCCTAGAGTGGCTACCACACAACATCACTGTCGTGATCATGCCACTTCCGGGTGACATCATTGTGCCAGCAACATCGGGGGAGGTTCCCCCCACTGACCCAATGTGGGCCGGTGGGTTGGGAACCTCCCAGGCGGAGGAACCCCCACCCAGACCAGGGGCTTGGCAGCCCTAACATGCATCAGTGATGTTCTTTCCCTGCTAAAAGGAGCCAGAACAGAGACAAAGAATGATAGACCTTACCTTCCTTTGTTGCAAGTAGTGAAGGGAGAGCACAAGAATATATGAGGAAGACTATGGAGAAAGGCATCTCTCTCCCTCTCTCTTTCAGTCAAGTGAAGAAAGCACTCTGCTTGGCTGTTTTTATATGCTCAGCTTGACACCATCTTCCTCCCACAGAAACAACAGAAGGGAACAGTCAGATTCTGCCATCACCAGGAGAAGAAAAATAAATAAATAATGGGCTTAGCCATGACCTTTTCAAACAGCAGTCAACAACTCCCAAGTTCTCTTCAGCAGAAAAAAACTCCAAGCACAACTAGTCATGAAGACAGGAGACAAACCTCAGCTACAGAGGGTGGGATCCAGTATGGTGGACCTTTGGTGGTGTGTGGAGAGTATATTTGTTTTCTCCTATACCTTTTTTCTTAATTTAAAGTTTCTGTCAGAGAGAGGGAGTGGCCCAAGGTTACCCAGCAAACTTCCATAGATACCTGAGTGAGGATTCCAGCTTCAGAACCTAGTCAGACACACTACCCATTCCACCACACTGCCTTCATTGGGAAAATGGTGAGGGGGGAAGTTTAACTACCATGGGGCACATATTTTTATCAAACACTTCCTTCCAGGAGCTCAGGTCAGTAGACATGGTTTCTACCTTTCCTGATATTCTTATCTATTTTAAAGTCAAGAGGAATAGTTAAAAACTGTTTTGCACATCATATAAACTCCTATCTAGTTACATGAAGTAACTCAATACTTTTCCATATATCACCTCATTTCCTATTTAAATTAATGCATTTCGAAGTCAATTCTTGCCGACTTAGTTCAAATCCAGTATAAATTTCACTTTTTGCTGTTGCTAAAGAGTGAGAAAAGAAGTCCAATGTAGATTGCTTTAAGTCTGTACAGTGAACTTATCTTGTCCATCCAATCTTAACATAACAATTGTGTCCATTAATTTGATGTTCCCTAACTTACATAGCAAATTTTCCATACTGGGGAACTGCTTTAATTTCCAGCATTTACTAGCTGGAATAACTGTTGAAGCCACCAACATTTGTCAAATTAAATACCGCTTGAAATGACCAGAATATTGGTTACAGTTTTGAAAGGACAACAGGTAATAGGTGAAAGATTTCTTCCTGAGACCCTGGGAGTTACAGCTAAAAGTAGATAACAGTGACCTTGGTAGACTAATGGTCTGAATCAGTAATAGAGGAGGTGTGGCTTAGTGGGAGACCACCTGCTTTGCAGGCAGAAGGTCCCAGGTTCAATCCCTAAGACTTCCTGAAGATCATTCCTGTTATACCACACCATGGGTTGGCATGATATATGAACCTTCTGTCCATAGCTTTTCTTCAGAAATAATATTTGAAAGGCGGGGCGGGGGGGGCAGGAGTGCGGTCTGAGGAAGGCAGCAGTCCTCTAAATTACACCAATACCCCCAAAATAATCATGTCTAGTCCCTGTAATTCCTGAAACTTGTTGGCTGGATTGTTCACTGTAGAAATAAATTCCTCCTGCATATACTCAAAGGGGCACCCTTCAACATTGTGTACTCAGACTCAGACCTTTGGTGGGGGGACAGCTTTAATCTCAAGAATCAAAGTAGTTCTGAAGATTCCAGCAAGGGAGAGGTGAAGTCATTCTTGTAATACAAAACTACAAATGTGAAGCAAGATGGGTGGCATACACCCAATAAGGTCTTAGCTTACCCATTCAGAGATCAGAGTATGTATGGTTACTGCTGATCAGCGGTAGTTGAGGGCAAACGGCTGAAGATCTTTTTGTTGTCCAGAAATGCCAGCATAGATGCTACATTTCACTCCATGGTAGAAGTTCCATTTGAGAAGGGAAGGGTTACGTTTTCACAAGGAAATGGGCCCAAGAAGGAGCTCTGGGGTCAGCTTCATCACTCTTGGCAAACAGAACAAAAGCAGCTTTTACAGGGGAGTCAGCTGGATGTGCTTCAGTACAACATGCCACCTGCACAAATCTGACCAACCAATCAAGACAGCTTAGAGGTTTGCTCTGGCAGATAAATGTCTGGAACAGAGGCTGCAATGGCAGAAATGTTCCCAAAAGATAAACAAGAAAAGATTGGGTGCTGTATGAACTCTGTGTCTGTTCAAGATCCTGTCATATAGAGTTGCCTTCACACCTATAGGTTGTGATTGTCCCCCCAAAATAATATGCTGATGACACCCAGTTCTTTTGATGGACAGCCACCCAGATTCTGCTCCAGGAAATCTGGGCCAGGCACTGGAGGCTGTGGCTGTGGCTGCATGGTTGCTATGAAGCCCGCTGAAACTTAATCCACCAAAGACAAGAGGTTCTGTGCTTGACCCAGGGTGGGGTAGATTTGGGTATAAGGCCTTGGGTGAGGCACCTCTTGTGCCTGTGCCAAGGGTCCAGAGTCTTGGAGTGATCCTGGATGCCTCACTTTCTATGGAGCCCCAGGTCACCACAGTAGCCAAGTCCTGGACATTTAGTCAGTCCAGCTGGGGGGAAACTTGGGGAGAACGAAATTTGACTTCTGCCATCTAGAAGTATTTTAAATGTTATCTGTAAAATGGTTTTTAAATAATGGCTTGTTATTATATCGATTGTTGTTACCCACCCAGAGCCCACTTGTGGCCAGGTTACAACCCTAATATAATAAATAAATAAATAATAAAATGGCATCTTCATCACTTTTGGCAAACAGAACAAAACCAGCTTTTACAGGTGTTTGTTTTTACAGTTTGTTGCTCTCTATCTCTGCATTGGAAACTCACCTTTTACACAACAGAACGTGCTCACAACTGTCTTGCATCATTGCTTCCCGAAACATTTACATTTGTTTAGATGAAATGGGTGCCAACTCCACAGTTGCCTCATTTTTCTTGAAACTAGTTTTGATCCGAACATTTCTCAAGAGGCGTATCAAATGAATGGTTGTAGAAGTTTTCCTCTGTATTTTCAGACCCCCACTCCCTGTCCCTCTGAAAGCCACAAGGTGCCACCAATTTGCACGAGAATTGACAGCACTTTAAATTTTTACATCTCATTGGTTGCCTCAATTTACATTTGTTTGGTGATTGTAGTTGTGACATGATTTCTAAGCAATCATATACATCCCTGTACTAAGCACAGGTATTCTTGCTGCCCTGATAAGAGCTCATACTGTAGCTCACAGAGTTTAATTTTTGCTCACAATAATCCACATCATGGAGTAATAAGGAAACTGTGAACATCGGAAAGATCTGCAGAATATAGCAATTAGGCTACAGGATAAAATGTGATGTCTCAGAACCATATATCTGCAGTTCCTGTTACTGACATCAGCAGTCTATGCATGAGCTGCAGTACAGAAGTTTAGCTCCGCAAAATGAGCAAAGCAAATCCACAAATGTAAAAGGAAATAATTAAAGTGGAACAGTGCAAGCCATTTGAATACTCAATAACTCTGGATCAAAACTGAATGTAAAAACACCCTGGGTTGTTCAGAGAGAGGCTTTGGTGTGGCAGAATGTGTGTGAATTAAGGAGTCTGAGTGAGGTCCTGTACAGTAGGAGAGTCATCTGTGTTCTCCATGGAAGATATTAGCCTTGGTGGCAAGTCAGGAAGCTAAGCTGTGCGAAAGTTATCGGTTTAAGTGGCAAATGAGAAATTAAGCAAGTGTGGCTAGATCGATTAAGGACCTTTAGTGAATCCATCAAAATGATTATGCCTATCTACCTGTCTGAAACCACTAAGCTTATTAGTTATAAAGAAACTGTTATGATATTATAATAAACTACTAATGTTAAAGAAAAAACAACTGTTTATTTTAGAATAAAGGAGCCCTTTTTACCTCAAAGCCATCCCCACAAACTGACTGTTCCTTCATTCTACCTATATGCAACTAAGCCATCCTGTTATTTGAGTTCAACTAAGAATTCTGAGGTGAGCACCTTTGGTGGCAGTGAAAATAAGGAGGGCAAGAAGGCAGCATAACACACATCCCCACAAAACATTACAAAATATTTACACATAAAAAGGTCACATGTCTGTTACTAAAAAACAAACATGGTGATTCAATCATAGTAACTCATCTTTCTGTGGCCTGCTTGTCTAGGGATGAGCATGAACCAGGAAAATACAGTTCAGTTCAGGGTGTGCCCAGTTTGTAAACCATGAACCAACACAAACTTTTAGGAGCCAAACAAACTAGTTCAGTTTTTGAGGTTCAATGTCACAGTAGAACCCTCCCCTTCCCCCCAAGCATGCTAGAGACACCAAATTTGCAGGGGATCTCTGGCTGACTCTTCTCTACTAACCCGCATTGCCAAGTACAGTGTGGTAAAGTACAGCTTTATTTAGGCCACCTTTTCTAGGCCCCTCTCCATACGGAGCAAGCAGTGCAGTCCCTAAATAAGACTGCTTGGTCATTCAGGGTGCTGCCGAAAAATGCTTTCGTCTCCGGGTCAGCATCAGGCGACCAATACCCTGAACCGCCTACATGCAGGATCGGGACTGCAGCTTCCAGTGGCATCTTCCACCTGCCGTTTCGCCCCTTGCCCATCGCTGCAGGACTTGGTATGTTGTGGGTTGTGGGTGTGGATACCCTTCAGGCCTGCGCAGAGGAATTTTTAGGTGAGGCGCAGTGTGAGCAGTACTGGCTCCACCCTTTCACCATGGGGTCATCTGCCATGGCCCAGTAAGCCAGGACGCCGGCAGCGAAACCTCCAGGTGGTAGATGTTACATTAATGAGCTCTGTCCGCCCGGGCTTGATGTTAGAGTTTTTCTTCTCTTGGCTGGCGAGGTTTGTGAGCCCAGCCTGCCCATCTGGTTATACCGCCGGACATACGGTCGCACCATGACGTGGCAAACTCTGTGAAAACGGGGGGGGGACCAGCGAGAAGGTGTTGCCACGGATGCAGTAATGTAGGAGAGGCCATTGCAGTGACCATCTGCCAGGCATAGCCAGACAGTGACCACGCAGCGTTCACTACACCGGGAAAGGAGAGGTGATGTATTGCGCATGCACTTTCCCTGGGGGGGCAGGACACCCATAGGGAGCCCACCACCACCCCCAACCCTAGCTAGAGGGTTAAAAAAAAACCTAGCTAGATTTAAAAAAATCCTTTCCCCCTACATATACACAGAAATGCCATTTCCCCAACCTAAATTCCATGTTAGAGAGACATTATATAGCATTTCATACTTTATTCAAATGAGAGAGAAAATAGCTTCCTGGTATCAGGATACAATGTGGCAATAGTGAACTCTCCTTCCTCAAGCACACTATCATGACAAGCAAGAGGACAGAACTAAGAGGACAAAATTCTGGGATTCAGGGTCACCCTGGGGGTCCAGATAAGGTATCAGTGGGGGACTGACCCAGTTTTTGGCCACTGTATGACAAACTGTTGGACTGGATGGGCCACTGGCCTGATCCAAGATGACTTCTCTTATGTTCTTATGACCATAACAGAGCTGCTGTTCAAACCAAGAATCTTATGTGAGTTCTGATTATGGAAAAGGAAAGGTCCCCTGTGCAAGCACCAGTCATTTCCAACTCTGGGGTGATGTTGCTTTCACATTTTCACAGCAGACTTTTTAAGGGGTGGTTTGCCATTGCCTTCCCCAGTCATCTACACTTTCCCCCCAGCAAGCTGGATACTCATTTTACCGACCTTGGAAGGATGAAAGGCTGAGTCAACCTCCAGCCGGCTACCTAAAAACCCAGCTTCCACCAGGGATCAAACTCAGGTCGTGAGCAGAGCTTAGGACTGCAGTACTGCAGCTTTAACGCTCTGCACTATGGGGCTCTTCTGATTATGAGGGAGGCTCAAATCTGTTGTGAGGGAAAAGATCCAGAGGGCATCTTTGACTGGAGGTCCATGTTCATGGCCACTCTGAGTGCCACTGCTTTATTTTTTTTAAAAAAAAAATTGAGTTGTCCCTTATTTTTTAATCTGGATATTTATTCCATGCTTTTCTTTCAAATGGGAACTCTTTGTTGATTTTTATCTTCACAACAACCCTGTGAGTTAGGTTATGCTGAGGATAGGTTAGGCTGGCGCCAGGCCACCCAGCATTATTTCCAAGGCAGAGTGGGGATTCAATCCTGGTCCAACACAACACCATGCAGGTTCTCAAGCTGCATTAAGCTTGTGGAGAACACCCCACCACCACCAAGTTTTAAAAGTGTGGAGGGGTTTTTTTTCCCTTTGGAAGTGGCAGGAAGCCAGTTTCAGTTCCCTTCTTGATAACAGCTGTGCATATGCTTATGGACGGATAGGAAAACAAATTATGGGACTTGGTGCTAGCAAGTCTCCAGGCAATTCCGAGATTTCCCAGAATGTCTTCCAGGAGAGCTCCCAGATGCATCTGTGAGTCCAGAATGTACCTGTGACCTGGGTGGACTGGATCAAGAGGGTGGAGGGAGCGATGTAAAGGAGGTGGAGACATGGGTTTGATAAAAGGCTTTGCTCTGAGGAGGAAGAGGCTTTTGGTGTTGACTCTTTGAGAGGAGCAGACTTGAACAATGGTCAGTCATGGTGGTCCTCTTTTGCTGACCATGGAGTCTCTCAGGTAATGAGCCAAAGATGGGAACCTTGTCACTTTTAAAGATCATTAGTGCTTATTTTAACATCAGTTAGGGTATATCTAGAACAGGGAATGGGGATTGCATTCATGAGCAGTTTTCCTTTGAAATCTGTTTGCTGATCTGTTTTGTGCCTAAGTATGCTTGTAAACATTTTCTTTTCACTAAATTCTTTAAAACTTGGGACATTGTCTTATGTCCCTGTACCACATCGATCCTCCACTGCCTTGGACATGCTATTTCAAGAGGGGTCTATGTGTACGTGGCTATTTTTCCAGGGAAGCCCCCAAAGGAGCACTTGGTCTCCATGGTACCCAATCTCCGGGTAGTGGGGAGATCCCAAGGATAAGCCCCAGAGGGGAAAAGGGAGGGAAAATGGGTTTCATATGGAATAGTGGTGTCAAGCATGCGTATTTCTATCTGCCATGATGATTCCTTAGACAAAGAGCAGATCACCATTCTCTGCCACCTCCCCCCTGCTTTACAACCTTTGGGCAAGTAATAAATCCATCTGGCCCAAGGATGTTGATAATATGGCCTGGCTAGTAATGCTGTGATGTGCCTCTCCCCCAGATTCACACAGCCAATTCTTATCTGGTCCCAGGGAAGTGTGAGAAAGGGAGATGTTTGTAATAGCTTAAATTCCTTAGTAATAAAAGAGATACTATGTAGTAACCTTTGAACCCGTGGCTCAAGCTGCATCTGCATGACACCCTTTGAAGTTATTCTATATAGTAACTATGTACCTCTGTATATGTCATTACTTCCAAGGCATGTCCTTGGTAAAGCTTCTGAGTGTCTTAAATAAAGCAACTTTTGATTCAATAACAAAAGACTGATTATTGAAATATATCGATGCTTGACAGGTGGTAGAAAACAGAGGCAGTGGGTTGAATCAAACCAACTTTTCTACTGGTGAAAAGGGAAGGAAGAGTCTTCTTTGCTCAAGAAACCCATACTGGGCAGGGCTTTTTTGTAGCAGGAACTCCTTTGCATATGAGGCCACACCCCATGATGTAGCCAATCTTCCTGGAGCCCTGTACTAAGAGCTCTGTAAGCTTTTGGAGGATTGGCTACTCCAGGGTATTATCGACCTGCTTGAACAAAAGACATGGGAGGTGTAGTCTGTAGCTAGGAGATGAAATGGATGAGATGCAGTGAAAAAGCTGGCTGGAGATTCAAGCCCTGCAGGATCTGGTTCAGTTCCGCAGGGCCTATAAAGCAGAGCTCTTTTACCAGGCTTTCAGCTGAGGCAGTGGGTGTCACTTGTTATCGGCCTCCCCCCTCTTTATTCCATCGCAGTGCTACAAGACCTGCTGAACCTGGACAATAGGCCATGTCTGTGAGGCAGAATCTGCCATCTTAGTCTTTGTAATTTTAGATTTTATATATTGTAAATTGGTCTTTTACTGTTTTTACTGCTGACTATTTTTATGATGTAACCCCTGAGCCTCTTCTACAGGAAGGGTGGGCTAAAAATGCAATCAAATAAATAAATAAAATAAAGTGTGCTTTTGGGTACCCATGCTTCTTCTGAGCTGCTGCTCTTCTGTTTTGAGGGTCCACAGGGAGCAGGAATCCATTGGCCAAGAAACAGAGTCTGGAGCTTGGCAGTATATGAGGAAGTTTTTATTCTTATGAGTGACAGAGAAAGAAACAGAATAAAACTAGAAGAATGCTGGACATATTCCATGGGTGAATTAGCGTCACTGGAATCACAGGTGTTCAGGATAGTGGTCACAGAAGCTGGAAAGAAACAAAAGCTGGTTCATCTCTTCTGTCTGAGAAGGATGCCTCCGGTTCAAGGAAGTGAGCAACCCACAGGACTCTAAGAAGAGGGAGGCCATCTAGCTTTAAGCAGAGAGGTCTACCTATTTAAATGTATTACTTATTTTTATCTCACATTTCCTTAAAGGTATCAGACATGACTTCCTCCTCTTTTTATCTCCACAACAGTCCTATGAAAGAGATAGTTTGGATTCTGCAGCTCCCTTCTTCTATGTTAGATTCTTCGGCTAAATCTTCCTTTAGTGGAGAAAAACTTAATCTGACAAGGAAAGAACTCTGTCTCTACTGAAGGAAGACTCGGTCGAAGAAAGTCACTGGATCCAATTTAGTAGAAAAGAACTGTAGGAACTAATCATAGGATTACTAGAAGATCGGCCAGTAAAGATGGGTTGCTGTAGCTGCAAGGATTGGCTTCTTTAAAAAGAGAAAGTGAGAGGGCCCAGACAATTCTGCTCTCCCCTTCCCCAAGCCTTTTACTGTGGGGGGAGTTATTTCTCCAACGTCTCTGCTCCACACACAGAGATGCTCCATGTGGAGAGGACATAACTATTCTGAAAAGAAAGCTAGGAGCCTCAAAATTGGCCTTGGTATATACTGGGTTCAATGAAAAGAACAAGGACTCCCAGAGCAGTGATCAGCATTTTTGACTTAGTGATTCAGCATAGTCAATACAAGACAAAAACTAGCATGCAAACCTCAGGCCGTGGCCTATAGAGAGAGACTCCACCCTGCTTCCCACCCATAGGTCCATTCAAACTGGCCCAATAGCCCCTATAGGTGGCCCCAGGCAGCTTGACCAACCAGGCTGCAGATGTTTCAATCCTGGTGCCCATTGTTCTCAGGGATGAAGCTCACACAGTTTCTAAAGTTTCGGCAAGGACATAACAGGCCGCTTCAAGATAATTATGGGAATTGCATAATTATCAACCTCCTGCTTTTAGCATTGGAAGTTATGGTGGGAAGCACTCATCCAAAGATAAAGGCAGGCATTTCAGAACTGGCCACCAGCTTCAGCATATTCATGAGGGCTGCAGTGCCAACAATGGAAGGAAAGGACCATCCCACCACAGAAAAGCTTTGCAACATCCCTCCGCTATTTACAATGGAAGCAAAGGTTCATTCTCAGGAAGCCAGAAAAAGCAAACAGCACAGACAGGGCTGGTGGAAAATATCTCCTCTGTGAGAAATCAAAGACCTATAAGATTCTGTGTGGAGCAGCAGTTAGAATGCTGATCTAGGATGAAGATGATCCACATTCAGACCGATTTCCCCACCCACCTTACACAGCTCTCACGCTCCTCTTCTCAGCAGGGCTTCCCTCCAATTTTACACTATCTGCCCCGGGGCTTTAATTAGAGGTTGCTGTTTGCAGTGAGAAAAAGCTGATGCTAGTTAAAGCCCCACTGAGAAGAGGAGCTTGAGAGCGGCACAAGGTGAGTGGGAAATCAATCTCAGATTCCCACTCTGCCATAGAAGGTCCCTGGGTGATCTTGGGCCAGTCACACACTCCCTCTTATGGCAGAGTGTGGTTGTGTGGATAAAGGGGCGTGATAGAAAATGCTTTGGGTCCCCACTGAGGAGAAAGGCACCACAGGCAGGCAGGATGAAATTTATTGCCTCCTTTACAAAACAAAAAGGGTTTACGAAGCTACCTAACAGGGCTTTTTTGTAGCAGAAACTGCTTTGCATATTAGGCCACACCCCTGATGTAAGCCAATCCTCCTGGAGCTTACAGTAGGCCCTGTATTGAGAGGCCCTCTAAGCTCTTGAAGGATTGGCTACATCCAGGGTGTGTGGCCTAATATGCAAAGGAGTTCCTGCTACAAGAAAAAGCCCTGCTACCTAAGGTATCGCAGCTGATGTGGTGATAGAGTGTCAGGGAAGGATCAAAGAGCACTGTGGTTGAATCCCAGCTTGGGTTGCAGAACTTTGCAAGGTGACCATGGCCAGTCACCTTCTTTCAGCCTAACCTACTTCACTGGCTTGTTCTGAGGAGCAAATGGTAGAGAGGAGAACAAAGTGAGCTGTGTTGGATTCCTATTCAGAGGAAAAGCAGGGCATGACCTTTGGTAGAAAAAGCCAGGAGGAACTTATTTGCATATTAGGCCACACCCCCTGGTGTCACGATTGTTTCATGCAGGACTTTATTGTAGAAAAAGCTCAGCATATTAGACCACACCCCCTGACACCAAGCCAGCCGGAACTGCATTCCTGCTCAAAAAATGCCCTGGAGATAATAAATGTAAAAACAGAGGGTTGGGTCCAGCTAGTTTGTTCCTTAAATCTCATTCAATCCCGCAGCCCCTGTCCCATGTGACTCTTCGTCCATGCAGTTTTGATAATCCCCAGCATAGCCTTTTGGGGGTATTCCAGGGTGGGCCCCTCCTCCATTTTTCACCAGCAGGAAAACTGGCAATATCCAATCCAGAATAATGCCCAGGATGATCATTTCCCCAATTGGTGGGTGGGAGGAGAGAATTAAACTTCTTTCTAACCCTTCACATGCAGCTCCCAACTTTGTATTCCAGCACTCTTCCACAACCTTTAACATTAACTGCCATACCTTTAACCACAAAAGTGGTTACAATTTATCCAATTGACGCCATCATAGTTGTGGCTAAGAGAGCACCAGAGACTTCCAAAGTATGCCCCATCTTTTGTACAAGACCAGTAACTTTTGCCTTCATATTTGAAAGGAAAGACGCATCCGCTAAAAGTCTCTAGTTCTTTTGGAGCTGCAGGGAAGAAGAGAGAAAGAGAGTGAAAGGGACATCTCTGGAGCAAATGTACATATTCCATTTATCCATCCATTACACCATCTTTTCTCCAAGGAGCTTAGGGCTATATAACGTAGTTCTTCCTTCTCCTGCTTTATCACAGGGGCAGTCAGGCTGAGAGGGAGTCACTAGTGGAGAGAGAAGTCTGGAGAGGTTGGCTTCTGAGGAAAGCGTGGCACACTTCTGCTCTTGTTTTGCTGTCAAGTCACAGCTGAATTATGGTGACCTCATCAAGCTAGAGGTGTTTAGAGGTGGTTTGCCATTGCCTGCCTCTGTGTCACAAGCATGGTATCCCTTGGGGGTCTCCCATCCAAATATGGACCAGGACTGAACCTGCTTAACTCTCAAATTGGATTAGATCAGGCTAGAGTGGGCTATCCAGGTCAGGGCATAGTTCTCCCCAGGGCTTTTGTGTAGCAGGAACTCTTTTGTATATTAGGTCACACCCCCCATGATATAGCCAATCCTCCAAGCGCTTACAGGGCTCTTATTACAGAACCTACTGTGTAATGTACTCAGTGACGAGACGTGGAGAAGGCAACATAGTTTATTCGAAGGTACATCACAGAACAGAACGGGGCAACGCAGGCCGGGACCCGCTTTATATACACACAGCCCGGAATGGCCCCCCAGCTGGCCCAGACCAATCCTGGCCAGTCAAACTTCCCGCCACAGATCTTGATTGGCGGAGTCCTTTCGCACGCTGTGCCGAGTGACCAGGGGATTCCCCCTGGTCGCCTCTGCTGCATGGCCGTGCGGTGCTTTACTCAAGCACAATACACTACATACTGCAAGCTCTTGGAGTATTGGCTACATCAGGGGGTGTGGCCTAATATGCAAAGGTGTTCCTGCTACAAAAAAAAAGCCTTGGTTCTCCCATATTCCATTTTTATCCTTACAACAAGCCTGCAAATAAAGTTAGGCTGAGAGGTTGGGTTACAGGATACCTTCTAATGGCAGGCAAACTCCTGAGCCCTTTTCCAGGGAGGACAGGATATAAAGCCAATTAGATAGATGATAGACAGATGAGAGAGAGGGAGGGGGGAGGAGAGAGAGATGATAGAGGGGGAGAGGGAGGAGAGAGAGAGAGAGATTATGCCCACCAATGCTCATCTGGTCTATGGGCAGGAGTAGGCTGGCAAAATTAGAAGACTGTAGATTTATACCCCACCTTCCTCTCTGAATCAGAGTCTCAGATCAGTTTACAATCTCCTTTATCTTCTTCCCCCACAGCAGACACCCTGTGAGGTAGGTGGGGCTGAGAGAGCTTTTTAAAACAGCAGCCCTATCAAGGACAAATCCTGTGAAAGCTATGGCTGACCTAAGGCCATTCCAGCAGGTGCAAGTGGAGGAGTGGGGAATCAAATCTGGTTCTCTGAGATAAGAGTCCACACACTTAACCACTACACACCAAACGGGCTCTCTAAGGGATAGGGTTGCCAATTCCCAGGAGGGGGCAGGGGATCCCCCGGTTTGGAGGCCCTCCCCCCTGCTTCATGGTCGTCTTCTGGGAAGTCTATTCCCTATGGAGATTTATTCCCATAGAAATTCATGGAGAATTAATCCACGGTATCTGGGGCTCTGGAGGGGCTGTTTTTTGGGGTAGAGGGACCGAATTTTCTGTATAGCATCTAGTGCCTCTCCCCAAAATACCCCCCAAGTTTCAAAATGATTGAACCAGGGAGTCCAATTCTATGAGCCCCAAAAGAAGGTGCCCCTATCCTTCATTATTTCCTATAGAAGGAAGGAATTGAAAAGGTGTGCCGTCCCTTTAAATGTGATGGCCAGAACTCCCTTTGGAGTTTAATTATGCTTGTCACAGCCTTGATCTTGGCTCCACCCCCAAAGTCTCCTGGCTCCACCCCCAAAGTCCTCAGATATTTCTTGAATTGGACTTGGCAACCCTACCAAGGGAGCAGCAATCATTGTCACCATATAAAGATGTCACTTCCAGTGCAATTGATGTCATTTGTGTAGTGACAAATATTGCCACCGTCACCCTCCCACACACAGTATGTACCCACCTCCTCCATCTCCCACCAGTTTCCAGGCCATGCTTGGGAACTTCACTGAGGGGGAAATGATTGGCTAAAAGTTACCAGTGAGCTTTATGGAGTGGTGGGGGTTTGAATTCAGGTCTCCTTCATCCTAATCTGATACTTTAACCACTATACCACTAAGGTTCTCTTTGAGACAAGAAAGTTGTTGGACATTTTTCACCTGACTCACTTCAGTCCAGCTTTAAGGACTTGTTTGGAATCAGAAACTGCCTTGGATACCAGTGTAGATGACCTAGCCTAAGACCAAGACCTGGGCAGGGCAGGTCAATTCAGTCTTCTGGATCTCTCAGTAGCCTTCAGTACCATGGTATCCTTCTGGACCAGCTGACTGTTTTCTGCTTTTTCTGCAGCTCTGCATCTTGCAGTATTGATTTTTTAACATGATGGGAGCCAGGTTTTGAGTTAATGCTTCAAATGAAGAAAGCTCTGATAAATTCTATACACCTCTCCTCCTTGCAGACTGCTCTGATAAGACTACCTCAAAAATGGCCAAATTCTGTGCGGAGGCTTTGGGCGTAAGAAAGCAGATATTCCAAGCCTTTAGATAATGTTTATGTACAACTAACAGCACCACAAAAAAAGGCTGTGGATTTTAATCTTTGTTATGTTAATTTTATATCTGTATGTAAACTATGCAGTTTAACTGCAGTTGATCTTTTGATCACGATAAGATGATAATGAGGAAGGAAGGAAGGAAGGAAGGAAGGAAGGAAGGAAGGAAGGAAGGGAGGAAGGGAGGAAAGAAAGGAAGGAAAGGAAGGAAAGGAAGGAAGGAAGGAAGGAAGGAAGGAAGGAAGGAAGGAAGGAAGGAAGGAAGGAAGGAAGGAAGGAAGGAAGGAAGGAAGGAAGGAAGGAAGGAAGAAAGATTTCTGCAGTGGCGAAAGAGGGGATTGTACTTGTGCTGTGTATCTGATACAATATGACATCCAACTTTTCTACTGGTGAAAAGGGGAGCAGGGAGTCCACTTTGGACAACAAAAAGGTTATGCTGTGGATCATTAAATCTTTGGTGAAAAACCATAAGTGATCAGGGCTTTTTTTGTAGCAGGCGCTGGGGGGTGTTAATTATTTGAGCCTCAAGAACAGGGAAATTGCTGAGGAGGTGGAGCACTGCAAAATTGAAAAGGGCAGAGCCCTGTTGCATACCCCCTCTGGCTATTAGCCTGTTTCCTTGTCTCTTTTTTACCTCAGAAAAGCTGGTTGGATTGGGGTTGCCAGCACTTGACTAGGAACCAGTATGAAGATTATCAGGCTCCAGGGATTAAATTTGGAACCTTCCACATGCAATCTTCCACCAAAACAGTGCTCTGGTGCCCAGACTGACTGGAATCCAACCCCGTGCTACAGTGCTGAGGAGAGCTGTCAAATTCTATGCTACAAATTTGGTTCTTCTCCCTCAAGAAACAGTCCCTGCACAGAGTCCCAGAGATCAATTCTCCATTATACCCTATAGGAATCAGTTTCCATAGGGAATAATGAAGTGCCCAATGGACATTTCCCTCCCCCTCCCCCGCTTTCTGATGCCCCTGAAGCGGGGGGAGGGCCTCCAAACCAGGGGATCCACTGCCCACAACTGGGGATTGGCAACCCTAAAAATCACAAGAGTGTCCATTGAATCATTATGGTGTGATGTCATTTCAAGTTTGTCCTGGAGATGATGTCACACATTCAGCTCGACAGTACCCATGGCCTTGCCCCCTCAGTCTCCCAAGAGGTGCCAGCCACCAGCTGGTGACCCTAGGTCTTTCTTTCCCCAAAAACAAAACTTTGTCACTGACAAGCACCCCCTTACCTCCAGGGGCACATATTTTCCATTTCTTGTCCTTGTCATAGTTTTTGGTTGTGGCACACCACAGCGGCCCACCTTTTGTTCCATCACGGGTGCATAAACAGTAATATTTTCCATTGTATCTGAATGGAAAAATGCACCTCCTGTTTTCTGATGATGAAAAGAAGGGGAAATTGTATGAAAAGAGTCAAATCCTGAGGGATTGCTACAGTAGGATGAAAGGTGGTCATGTTCAGTTGAGTTCTGCTATCAGGAACATCAGGAATAGGATTGCTCACTGGCTTGGGAAATTACTGGTGATGTTAACATAAGAACATAAGAGAAGCCATGTTGGATCAGGCCAATGGCCCATCCAGTCCAAAACTCTGTGTCACACAGTGGCCAAAGAACAAACAAACACCCAAGTGCTATCAGGAGGTTCACAAATGGGGCTAGAAGCCATTCCACTTTGCCCCCCCCCCCAAGCACCAAGAATACAGAGCATCACTGCCCCAGACAGAGAGTTCCAACAATACGCTGTGGCTAATAGCCATTGATGGACCTCTGCTCCATATGTTTATCCAATCCCCTCTTGAAGCTGGCTATGCTTGTAGCTGCTGCCACCTCCTGTGGCAGTGGATTCCACATGTTAATCACCCTTTGGGTGATGTTGTGATGATGTCTAGGGAAGGAAGCATTTCATAATGGGATGTAGCTCAGCTGGGATGTCAGTCCCATTCTGGCCTCCAAAGCTGCCTTTTCCTCCAGGGGAACTGATCTCTGTAGTCTGAAGATCAGCTGTAATTCCAGGAGAACTCCAGGCCCCAGCTGGAGACTGGCAATCCTAGAAAGTGCAAATTATCCAGCCATAATAGAAGTTGACCAAACTATATGCATTGTCCCGTCCCGGCTGAGACGGGACTCCGCCTGGAACCACCCTGCTCCCCACACCCTCCGAGGCCCCGACATACCTCGCAGCCTCCCAGCGAGGCCTTGTCAGCCGAGACACCCGCCAGTTCGAGGAGCTGACGTGCCCGCCCCCGAGCCTGGGGAAGCTGGAGGATCCGGCCATTATAACAAATGAGTTTGACACTCCTGAGTTCCCAACCTTCATCTGGGGCCTGGAGTTCACTCAGAATTACACCTTATCTCCAGACTTCAGAGAAAAGTTCCCTTAGAATGAAATGGAAGCTTTGGATTATAGGGTATAGCATACAATATGTAAAAACAGAAGTCCTACAGTGACATCACATCCACACTGAGCTCCCTCCATTCCTCAGCCTCCAGCCTCCCCTGATAGAACTCCCTAAATTCCAGGAATATTCTAAGCTACAAATTGTCATAACCATCTCATTCCTTTATGTGGCAACTTTGTGCAGCAAATCTAGGCACCTCAACAATTTCTCTTGCCCATATTTTTCTTCATGTGTAAATAAAAAACCGCTAAAAGACACCATAAATTTTAAATGACAAAACAGTGTCTTGTGGGAATATCCTTCTGAAGCAAGTTCTTGTTCATTTGAAGTTCTATGTGCAAGACTGGTCAGACCACCACTGACCTTCACATTACACTGTTTTGTCATTTAAAATTTATGTTATCTCTTAGCGGTTTTTTATTTACACAATTGTATGCTAAGATCCTATAATTTTGCTTTACATCTTTTTCTTCAAGCAGATAAAATCTGCCATGACCCAGTCTTGGGCCTTTTCTGTGGTGGCCCCTATAATGTTCAGAAGTCTATATGTTTACCTAAAAAGATCCTCAACATCTCAACCTTCAGTGGCAGCATCTTACTCTCAGCATATTCCTCATTGACAGCATCTTACCATTTTTGTCTTATAGAGGTTCCCCCACCCTCCTGGCTTGTAGGAGGCTTTGTAAATTCCAAACCATTCAGGAGAGGGCATTTGAGGGTAAAGAACATTGGTTGTGGTTGCTCATGTGTTTCTGGTTTGATTCTTCCCATAAAATAAGATTTCATTATAATATTTGGGTTTTGACTGTTTGGATAGGGTTAGCTCTGGATTAGGAAAGAGTCTGGGATTGGGCAGAGTCTGGGAACCATGGTTTTGAGGAAAGAAGGAACTTCAATGGGGTAATAATGCCATATAGACCACCCTCCAAAGTGATTTTTTTTCTCCAGGTAAAAGACAAAATACTGCAAATATTAGAGTAACCAAATAGAGAAATTTCTAATCAATTTATCACTGAACAGTCCTTCTTGTGCCCATGTACACATAAGTGATCCAAACAAGGAAGCTTCAAAGGGAAATTGCAATGCAAGATTGCTGGACTTGAGTTCATTCACAAGTTCAGAACAGTGAAGCCCTGAGAGCTGAATAGGGATGCTGGATTCTTATCTCTATACCAATGCTAATTTTCTGCTCCCAAGCATTTCCCCTCTGCTTTCGTCAAGCAAGTTCCAATATGCATCGTGCCTTAGCATTTACAGGTCTTCTTTATAACACCCTCCCACCTTCTGACTGGGATATAAAGACTTAGATCTCCATTCTGATTTCTGTCTTGAAAGCTCAAACCCAGAAGATTTTGTTCCTCTGTAAGGTGCTAGTGGCCTCAAATCTAACTGTATTACTGCAACACAGGTACCCTATGAAAGCATTCCTTGACTCTCTAATAACCATCTCTTCAGCTTTTCCTACCTGTATCTGCACAAGGAACCTTCATGAGATCAGCATCATAGTTGTCGGTGAGAGAGCAAAAGAGTTTCCCATTGGGCCAGCTGTCTCTTACACACGTTGAGTGATTTTTGCCTTCAAAGACGAACGGAAAGATGCAGGGACCCATAGGTTCAGCGCTTAGTCCTGGAAGGGATGGAGAAAAGTGAGACGGGTAAGAACATAAGAACATAAGAGAAGCCATGTTGGATCAGGCCAACGGCCAATCCAGTCCAACACTCTGTGTCACACAGTGGCAAAAATTTTTATATATATACACACACTGTGGCTAATAGCCACTAATGGACCTCTGCTCCATATTTTTATCTAAACCCCTCTTGAAGGTGGCTATACTTGTGGCCGCCACCACCTCCTGTGGCAGTGAATTCCACATGTTAATCACCCTTTGGGTGAAGAAGTACTTCCTTTTATCCGTTTTAATCTGTCTGCTCAGCAATTTCATCAAATGCCCATGAGTTCTTGTATTGTGAGAAAGGGAGAAAAGTACTTCTTTCTCTACTTTCTCCATCCCATGCATTATCTTGTAAACCTCTATCATGTCACCCCGCAGTCGACGTTTCACCAAGCTAAAGAGTCCCAAGCGTTTCAACCTTTCTTCATAGGGAAAGTGCTCCAGCCCTTTAATCATTCTAGTTGCCCTTCTCTGGACTTTCTCCAATGCTATAATATCCTTTTTGAGGTGCGGCGACCAGAACTGCACACAGTACTCCAAATGAGACTGCACCATCGATTTATACAGGGGCATTATGATACTGGCTGATTTGTTTTCAATTCCCTTCCTAATAATTCCCAGCATGGCGTTGGCCTTTTTTTATTGCAAACGCACACTGTCTTGACATTTTCAGTGAGTTATCTACCACGACCCCAAGATCTCTCTCTTGGTCAGTCTCTGCCAGTTCACACCCCATCAACTTGTATTTGTAGCTGGGATTCTTGGCCCCAATGTGCATTATTTTGCACTTGGCCACATTGAACCGCATCTGCCACGTTGACGCCCACTCACCCAGCCTCAACAGATCCCTTTGGAGTTCCTCACAATCCTCTCTGGTTCTCACCACCCTGAACAATTTAGTGTCATCCGCAAACTTGGCCACTTCACTGCTCACTCCCAACTCTAAATCATTTATGAACAAGTTAAAGAGCAAGGGACCCAGTACCAAGCCCTGCGGCACCCCACTGCTTACCGTCCTCCACTGCGAAGACTGCCCATTTATACTCACTCTCTGCTTCCTATTACTCAGCCAGTTTTTGATCCACAAGAGGACCTGTCCTTTTACTCCATGACTTTCAAGCTTTCTAAGGAGCCTTTGATGAGGAAAGCTTATAGCACTTCCATAATCTTATAGCACTTCCGTAATCTCATGCTTGCACTCCATCAGAGGACATCCTATATCTGATTTGACCAAGATCAAAGGAAAAAAACCCCAAACACCACAGGCTCCACTCCCAAATGTCAAGAAATCTTCCAGCCCAGAGCAAGCCATCTTAGAGGAGACTGCAGTCAGGAACCTATTTGTCATGCCTAGATCAGCATTCACTGACATGGGTGGCTTCTCTGAGCACCTTTTATGATATGATGTGCCAGCTTGCCCCTGATCATCATGGGCTTTTTTGGTAGAAAAAGTCCAGCAGGAACTCATTTGCATAGGCCACACCCCCTGACATCACAGTTGTTTCATGCAGGAATTTTTTGTAGAAAAAGCTCAGCATGAACTCATTTGCATATTAGGCCACACCCCTCAACACTAAGCCAGCCAGAACTGCGTTCCTGCTCAAAAAAGCCCTGACCGTGGCTCATTCTGTCCTCATCCCAACAGAAAGAGAATGTCTTGATGACTATATATACCTCCTTCGTGGGTCTGGAGTGTCAGAAACAGAGGTGCGCTCCCCATCTAGCTGGAGAGAGGAGGAATGGAGTCTGTGGAAAGGAAGTGCAACCTCAAAGGGACAGAAAGAAAAGCAGACAGACACTGCTACGAGTTGGTTGAAGCACCTCGGGAGCAGGGCCGGCCCTAGACCATCTGGCACCCTAGGCAAGGCTAACTTCTGACATGCCCCCCTGACACTGATAACATCACCAAGTCACATGAGGGTGCCCCATTCGACACCCCCCTCCTCAGAAGACTGGAGCCCTAGGCAATGGCCTAGTTTGCCTAGTGAAAGGGTCAGCCCTGCTCAGGGGGTGCAGGATCCCTGCCCCCTTTGGGGGATAGCAGAGATATTGCCCAAAGGAGTTCCTCTTTGCATCCACTGGTGTATATTTGTACATACAGCATACATGCTTAGTCACAAAGACGGACAGACCGACAGCTAGATAGATTGAGAGACAGACAGACAGATAAATAGATACACGTACATATACACACCAAAAAAACGCCACAAGTACTCTGGAAAGAGAACCAATCTGGGTAAACGCTATTCCCTGGAAGTCACCAATCAGAGAAAAGAAACATTATTTTTTATTTATATCCTTGAGTTGTTGTACGTTGCTTTGTTTGTCAATTTTTGCCTGAAAAACAGGATTAAAAATGCACAGTTTTACCTTTACTGTTCTTCCAAAGCAATCAAGGGCTGGAGGCCCTTCCTTGACCTTTTCTCCTTACAGGGCAAGAGCGAATGACTGGCCAATAGTTGGCAGCAATCTTCAGGCCTAAGCAGGGATAACAACCTGGGTCTTTCCGATTCTCATCCAGCTACTGCTCTACATTGGCTCCCTGAAGGGACATTTCTGGCTAATGTTTAAAAAATATCCTCATAGTGCTCAGTCCACAACCAAATCTCTTGCAATCGTTCTGGATTCAGGCTCAGTCTACTTACTTGTGTCAGCACAGTAGCTCCATTTCTTGTCCTTATCATAGTTGCCCGTCGTGGCGCACCAGGGCTTGTCAAACTTTTTAGTGGCACAGGTGTAGTATACCTTTTTCCGATAGAAGAAGGGGAAGACACAGGGTTGGCCACCAGAATTACCTCCATATTCTAGACAAAGGACAAGAGCAGAGTTTATGTGTATTGTAATCTATATTCCTAATTTGGTTCTCACCTTTTTTCTACTTTCATCTGGGGACAAAAGAATGCACTGCATTTAGACCCTGCTTTTGTATAGCAGATGTAAAAGAAGTTGTATCTTCCTGGGAATCTTCCCAGGTAGTAAGCAGCTTCACCTAAACATTTAAACAAAGGGAGCCTGAGGAATTTTCTTGGGGGTTTTTCCTTGGTCTGTGATACAACCAGTACTGTTAACAACTTCCAGCTGAGACCTCCAGGCTTGAAAACTGATCTCCAGACAACAGAGATCAGTTCCCCTGGGAGTAAAATGGCTGCTTTGGAGGGTGAACTTTATGGCATTATACCCAGCTAAGGTCCCTCCCCTCCCCAAAGCCCTCCCTCTCCAGGCTCCTCCCACAAATATCCAGGAGAGCCAGTTCGGGGTAGTGATTAAGTGTGCGGACTCTTATCTGGGAGAACCAAGTTTGATTTCCTCACTCCTCCACTTGCAGCTGCTGGCATAGCCTTAGGTCATCCCCCAAGCATCCCAGAGCATCACTGACCCAGACAGAGAGTTCCATCAATACCCTGTGGCTAATAGCCACTGATGGATCTCTGCTCCATATGTTTATCCAATCCCCTCTTAAAGCTGGCTATGGTTGTAGCCATCACAACCTCCTGTAGCGAAACTATAGGATCTTAGCGTACAGCTGTGTAAATTTAAAAAACCCGCTAAGAGACACCATAACTTTTATTTTTTTTTTAAGAAAAGTTTTAAGTTTATTAAGAAAAACAAGATACAACACAAAACAGAACACAGAAACAAGAGAGCACTAAAACAAAAAACACTAAGACAAAAAACACTAAACACTAAACACTAATACAAAGAAACACTAAACAAAATACACATTACTACATACAACCTCTAACTACTACTTAACTACATGTACTCCCCCACAGGAGAGGGAGAGGATTGAGCTTGTAAATAAAACATTTCTTACTCCGTCTCTACTTTAAACTAGATATAATTATTTTGTATCGAAACCTCTATTTTAAAAATAGATATAATCATTTTATGTCAAAACCTCTATTTTTAACCCACTCGTATACAGGATCCCATTCCTCCCGGCATTTCTGCACGTTACCATTTCGCAGTCGGGTAGTCAACAGATCCGATTCCGCTATTTCTAAAAGTTTAATAATAAGTTCTTCTCTATTAGGAGTTCTATCTTCCTTCCAATATTTAGCGTATAAAATTCTTGCAATTGTGACTATGTACAGTAATAATTTCAGCTTGGTCGCAGGTAAGTTTTGTCTACAAATGTTTATAAGATATAGTTCCGGAACATGTTTCACTTGTATTTGCAAAATTTTTTGGATCCAGATATTGACTTGTGTCCAGTATTTTCTAGCCTTTTTACATTGCCACCATATATGGAACAGAGAGCCTTTCACTTCAGTACATTTCCAGCATTTATTAGAATAAGAAGGGTATATCTTTGCCAATCTATCTGGCGTAAGGTACCATCTGTATATCATTTTATACATATTTTCTTTAAGATCTGCTGGCTTTATTAACTTTATATTTTGCTTCCATAGCTTCTCCCATTCTTGCAAATCTATATTGTAACCGAAGTCCTTCAGCCATCTGATCCATGCTTCTTTGACCACCTCGTCTTGCATCTTAACTTGGAGCAACCAGTCATAAACTTTGGTAATTAATTTTTGTTTGGACTCCAAAATCAAATCTAGGTCAGAATAAGAGTTCAGGAAACCAATTTCTTTATCTTTCCGAAATCTTGATCTCACTTGGCATTGTAGCCACCAAGTTAACTTTAGAACTTCTTCCTCAACCAGTTCATTCTGGTCATTGAGCAAGTAGGCATAGTCCTGTTGATTTTCCCAATTATACAGTTTGGGATGTGACGCAGCCTCTATCGGGGAGATCCATTTTGGAGTATGTTTATACATCACTTTAATTTCACTCCAGACCGCATACAGAGATCTTCTTATTTCATGTCTGAAAAAGCGCCCAGTTTTGACAGGAGTTTTATACCACATGTAATTATGCCAGCCTTCTCCTAACCCTTCGCCCTCTAAAGCCAATAATCTTTTGTTTTCCAATTTACACCAAGCTCTCAGCCACGCTATATTGCACGCTTTATAATACAGTTTCCATTCCGGGAGAGCTAGTCCTCCTCTTAGCTTAGCATCTTGCATAACTTTCATTTTAATTCTGGCCTTCTTACTCTGCCAAATAAACGTTTTAGTCATCTCGTTAAGTTGCTGAAAAAAAGATTTAGGTAATGTAATTGGAATTGTTTGGAATAAAAATAATACTCTCGGAAGAATATTCATTTTAATCGTTGCAACTCGTCCAAGGAGCGAAATTTGGAGATCTTTCCAATTATTTAGATCCCTCCGAATCTCTCTCAAAATTTTTTCATAGTTGTCTCTATATAAATTCTTTAAGTTATTGGTCAGAGAGATTCCCAAGTATTTAACCTTTTTTTCATTCTTAAATCCAGAAAGCTGTTCCAACCTTTCAGTTTGGTCCTTTTCCATATTCTTTGTTAGGATCTTGGTTTTAACAGTATTCAATTTAAATCCGGATACTTCTCCATACTCTCTTAATCTTTGTTTTAAGAGTTCAATCGATGATATAGGTTGTTCCAGTGTAAATACCAGATCGTCTGCAAACGCCAACGTTTTTAATTCTGTATTGTTTATTCTAATCCCCTGAATTTGAGAGTCTTCTCTAATCTTCTTGATCAGCGGTTCTAAGGTCAGTATAAATAGTAGCGGAGATAGTGGACATCCTTGTCTTGTACCTTGTTCTATTTCTATTAAGTCAGTCGTTACTCCGTTGAAATTAACTTTCGCTGTCTGTTTCGTGTACACTGCTTCAACCATTGAACAATATCTTTCTCCACACCCAACTCCTACCAAAGTCTCTTTAATGAAGTTCCAATTAACATTGTCAAAAGCCTTTTCAGCATCTATCAGGATCGCCGCAAATTCTTTATCTGGGTGTTCTCTATAGTACTCAATTGCGTTCAGGAGCAGTCTCACGTTCTGATTCATTAAGCGTCCCGGAACAAACCCCGTTTGATCCTCATGTATTAAACTTCTGATGACTTTCTTCAATCTATTTGCTAGTATTGTTGCATAAATCTTATAGTCACTGTTCAACAAAGAAATTGGTCTGTAGTTTTTAATTTCTGCTGGATCAGAGTCTTCTTTATGTATAAGAGATATTAAAGCTTCTTTCCACGATTCTGGAATATCACCGGTATTGTAAACATTTTCCATTACTTTCTTAAAGGGAAGTAGTAATACATCTTCAAAAGCTCTAAAAAATTCAATCGGCAATCCATCTGTGCCCGGCGTCTTGTTGTTTTTTTGAGTTTTTATAGCATCGACTACTTCCTGCATTGAGATTGAGTTTTCTAAGCTTGCTTGTTGTTCCTTTGTTAGTTGTTGCATTTTTACTTCCTTTATATAAGCCTCTTGTTTTTGTTGATCAAGTTTCTGTTTCTTATACAAATTCTGGTAAAAGTCCTGAATAATGGTTTTCATTTGAAAGTTTTGAAAGATCTCCTCTTTCGCCTCATTCCTTAACATCTTTATGATCTTTTTCTCCTTCTCTTTTCTCAATCTGTACGCCAGCCATCTACTCACTTTGTTCGCGTTTTCAAAGTAATTTTGTCTTGTCCACTTTAGCTTTCTCTCAATTTCTTCTGCTAAAAGGATATTTATCTGATGTTGAATAGCTATAATTTTAGTCTTGATCCCGTTTGGATTCCCCGTTTTCTGTTGTTTCTCAAAATAGTTCAACTTTGCTAGGAGCTCATTGTAAGTCTTTCTTTGTTCTCTCTTCCTCCTTGATGAATATCGGATGGCGACACCTCTAAAAAAAGCCTTGAATGCATCCCATATTATTGAAATCTTTGTATCCTTTTCAAGATTACATTTAAAAAATTCTTGTATTTCTTTTTTGGCTTCTTCCAAAAATTTGGTTTCCTTCAAGATTTGTAAATTTAAAGACCATCTAAAGTTTCTTTTTTGTTCCTGAAATGCCACCGAGATTGGACTATGATCTGAATACGATTGGGGAAGAATATCCACTTGATTAACTGTCAACATCATATCCAGAGACATCCAGATCATATCAATTCTTGACCAAGACTTATGTGGTTGTGAGTAGAAAGTATAATCTGCTGTGCTCGAATTTCTTGTTCTCCAAGCATCTACTAGATTCAGTTCCTCAGCCATTTTTAAGAAGGAATTAGGTAATAAATTTCGAGTCTTCTTCTTTTTCTTTTGTGAGTCTTCATATTTTTTGTCCAATTTCATATCAAATATCGCGTTGTAATCTCCTATAATACAATATCTATCCAAGTTAAATTCTCTTAACTTAAGGTACAGATCTTGATAAAAATTTTCTTGATTTTCATTGGGGGCATATATATTCCCCAAAATTGTTTTCTGCCCATTTAATTCTACTTCAACGATAAGAATTCTTCCTTGCTCATCCGAATACAAACAGCTCGATTTAATCTGATGAGAGATGAAAATTGCTACCCCTTTCTTCTTCTTCTGCGAGTCACATGAAGCATATAAAGTTCCAAATTTCTTGTTTTCCAGGTACTTTACATTGTCTTTCCGAATATGAGTTTCCTGTAAACAAATGATTTGTGCGCCAGATTTTTTCAATTGTTGAAAGACTCTCCTCCTCTTGCCGGGTTCATTTAAACCGTTCACATTCAAAGAAAATATTGTAGTCTCTGCCTTGGAATTCATTTTGGTGATTCCTTACTATCAGGTATCTTGACTTCCTTCCTACTCTGAAGTCTTGTCTTCATCTTGTCTCGTTGTTTTTTGGGGGATTCTCCAGCCGGAGATTCTTCATCGCCTTCTAGCTCTTGTTCGCCTCCTGACTCCGATCCACTCCGTTCCACGCACTGGTCCCAGAATTCTTCCATCTTTGCCTCAGTAGTAATGTTATACCTCTTCGCTTGAAATGTAAAAAAGAGACCTTGTGGAAAAAGCCATCTAAACTGAATTTCATGCTTAATTAGCCACGCTGACAGTTTCTTGAATTTAAACCTCCTCTGCCTTACACTCCAGGGTATCTCTTTTAGGATCTTTATTTTGTTTCCTTTCCAATTAATTTCACATTCTCTTGTTTTTCTCAGGACTCTTTCCGTTGTTTCTGATCGCAAAAGTTTAACTTGAACCTCCCTAGGGAGTTTAAACTTCCTTATGTAACTGGATGAGACTCTTTTAGCCCATAAGATATCTCTTGGGCCTTCTTCTAGTAATTCTTCATTATCCACTGTTAAAATGTCCATTATCTTACTGGGTAGGTCTTCTTCCCTCTCTTCAGGGATGTTTTGGAAACGCAGAATTGTTGCTGCTTTCTCCATTTCAAGTCTCATCAATCGATCTTCCAGCTCTGTCAATTCTTTTTGATTCTCTCTAGCTATGTCACTTGTCTGCTTACTTCGCTCTTCCATTCTGTCTACTTTAGCAGTTAAGCCATGGACCTGTTGCGTGTTAGCCAGCAGTTGTTTTTGGAATTCAGCCAACTGGTCATTTGTCTTCTTTACTTCACTCATCAAGTCAGTTCTTAATTCATCCAAGGCTTCGTGATTTTTCTTAAATCCAGCTGTTACACTCTTCTGCAGTTTTTCCAGTGCATCTTGGTTTCCAGAGACTGGAGTCATTTTAGGTCCCACCGCCGGTGGGGTGCCTTGCTGATATTTCTTGATCTTCGTTTCTGTCATTCTAATTTTGCTAGACCAAGTCTAATAAGTTCACCCCCCCTTTCACTTTACTATATAATTCAATCTCTCAATCTCTCAATTTCTTCTTGACAAAACCGGCACCCCTCTTGTTTAAGATGAGCTGTAACAACTCAATAATCAATAATCCAATCCAATCATTAAATCACCATTCAAGATCCCCTTACCCAAAACAACCCCCCTAAATAAATTAACCCTTAAAAAAATCAGTATTTCAGTTCATTATAATGTAGATCAGATATTCCAATTAATTTCTTATTGCTTAATAATTAGGAACTTCAATTATTCAAAAAACAAAAAAAATAAATCAATTTAGTCCAATAGCAAATACAGATTCTGAAATAATTATACAGTTGTGCTGTTATAAAAAATTAAAAAGTGGATAAGAATTTTAATCACAGTCTTATCTTGCCTGCTTCTTGTCTACCTCTTCTTCTTTCTTCTTTCTTCCCTCCCCCTGCTTCTTTTCTTCTGCCTTTATCCTATTATTCTATCAGCCTCTATCCAATAAAGAAGATAGTTCCTGTTGTGTTCAGTTGTGCTTAGTTATATTCAGTTCCTGCTGTATTCAATTCAAACTCCACAGTTCAGACAGTCTATTTATTGTAGGCGAGATCACAGGAGAGAAGAGAGTCTGGGAAAAAAGCCAAAACAGACCGCAGCAAAACAAAACAAATCCTCCGCCAAAACTCCAAGTTCTCTCTGCTCCTGCTGGTTATCGACACGGACACAGACACAACACCCAGATCTTCGATAAAGCACGGCCGCGGCAAATGCCGCTAAGAACCGCCTCTTTACCCTTTCAGTTATTCATCCCCGGAACAAGATATAAAAACAGATCAGAAACACGAAGATATATTCCAACGACCACCAAGCACCAAGCACAGTCGAATCTTGCCAAGTCGAAACTTACGGGGGGGGGGGGAATTTCTTCAGCCCCGGGGAGCCACTGATGTTTCACTTTACTCCACACCTTCCTAATAAACAAAATAGGTCCCGTCCGCCATTACGACTTGCTTCCGCGAATGACTCTCCCGGGCCCCAGCGATCTAGTCCCTCTTTTCCCCCTCCTCACTCCTGCTTCTCGTCTTGTCTTGTCTTTTAGCCCCCTTCTACCGGCTCCACTCACCCGACCACGCTCTTGCACGATTCCACAGCCACCTTCAAGTCCGCTTGCGGCTTCGGCCAGCCCCCGGGGAAGCGCGCCGCCACTCACCACCACTCACCGCCGCTTTCTCCACACCTCCGCTTCCGCGCCTCTCGGACCACCGACCCAAAGGACCTTCTCTTCATCCACTAAGCACTTAGCCGAGGGGAAGTACCCACTTTCGAACAGTCTTTAGGGTACAACCGATAGGAGTCACGCTTCCTCTCCGTTCTCCCTCACTCCGGCAGCACAGTTAAGCGCCTAAGCGTTGAGAGGCAACGGCCAGGAGGAAACCGGCGCTGGTTGGGGAACCTCCGCTCCCCCCCATCAGCCAGAAGCCCTCCAGACTCCGGAGCGTCCCCTGACAGCTCCGATAAGGGTACCCCCCGTCCGGGAAGCCCCCTCTGTCGCCCCACAAACAGAGTCCCTTCTCGAGCTAGAGAAAGGAGCTCCGCTTCACTCCGCCATCTTCCGGAAGTCGAGACACCATAACTTTTAAACAACAAGACAGTGTAATGTAAAGGTCAGTGGTGTTTTGACAAAACTTTCACATAGAACTTCAAATAGAAAAGAGCATGTAGCAAAAGAACATTAACAGAAGGCAGTTCAAAAGCAGTCTTTCCAATCATGGAGGAGTGACAATATTCCAGTATTTAGTTCATGGAACTAAAAGAAGCCCTTCCAAAGACGTCTGTTCTAGGTGTTTCATCTGTCTTTCTTCAATTTGGAGGCTTATTTAGCACTGGAACCCAATCTTTACAATACATTCACAGGAGACCACCAAGGTTCAGAAGATGTCTGTAAGATTAATCAGTCAGAACACCACTGACCTTTACATTACTTTGTCCTCTTGTTTAAAATTTATGGTTTCTCTTAGCGTTTTTTTATTTACAGCACCACCTCCTGTGGCAGTGAATTCCATGTGTTAATCATCCCTTGGGTGAAGAAGTGCTTCCTTTTATCCATTCTAACCCAGCAGCTCAGCAATTTCATTGAGTGTCCACAAGTTCTTGTATTATGAGAAAGGGAGAAAAGGACTTCTTTCTCTACCTTCTCTATCCCATGCATAATCTTGTAAACCTCTATCTATCATGTCACCCCTCAGTTGACGTTTTTCCAAGCTAAAGAGCTCCAAGCATTTTAACTTTTCTTCATAGGGAAAGTGTTCCAACCCTTTAATGATTATAGTTTCCCTTTTCTGCACTTCTTCCAATGCTATAATCTTTTTAAAGGTGTGATTACCAGAATTGTACACAGTACTCCAAATGAGGCCATACCATCGATCTATACAGGGGCATTAGGACACTGGCTGATTTGTTTTCGATTCTCTTCCTAATAATTCTCTGCATCCCATGAAAACGTTGTGAAAGCAACATCACCCCAGAGTCGGAAATGACTGGTGCTTGCACAGGGGACCTTTCCTTTCCTTCCTATATAGGTGTAGTCCAAGAAATTCATATGGAAATCTGACTGAAAGGGAAACACAAAATAATGCTTAAACTGTTGTCCGTCTCCTTAAAGGTTCCTAATCTGGTTCGTCAGAATTTCCTTGCTGGGGTCCTCTTTCTTGGATCAATTCACTGCCCCTCATTGAACTAAGTGCCCCTCAGAAAAAAGGAGAAGGATGCACTTGGCCTTTCCTAAGCTAAAACCAGGTTATTTCATTGCCTTATTTGTCCTACAACTATGAGGCTATTAAAAGTTAAGTGTATGATTATTTCTGGCTAATCATTTAACTCATTGTTTCCATATATTTGGGATTGCCAAGGGAATGTTGCTCTAGCTTTTAGCAAACCAAAAACTTTTTTGCTCTCTCACATTCTGTGTAAATGCATCCAAGGATGAAGAGAAAAATGGGCTGCACCCAGCAACGTGCCAACAGAACAAAAAGAAAAGGTTTACTATTAGGTTTACTATTGTACAAGGCCCCCATGTGTTTTGCCATGCAGATTTCATCAGGGGGGATCAGAGTATTCACCTAGTACTGGAGCTGTCCACAGAACTAAAGGACTTGATTGTCGTGGACAGTCCCAGCACTAAGTGAATAATCTGATTCCCCCTGACAAAACCTGCATGGCAAAACACATAGGGGCTTTGTACAATAATGACTCAATCAACTAGCACCTGGCTTCCCACCCCCACCCCGCCAAAACCCTTTTCATTCTGTTGGTGTAAATACACCTACCATTCCTACAGCCCTCTGTATCCAGACAAGTATTAACACTATTTTGGGACTGTATTTTCCCAGGCTCACACTCACCAAATCTGAAAAATTCATCAATCAAGAGTGAAAATTCTCTTCCAGCTCCTTCCCACCAGCTTCAGCCTAACAGAACAGCTTTGTATTTGGGGGAGAGTGATGTTAAAATTTATTTCAGACACATTTGGGTGCAGGTTTGAGGGAAGAACACTGTCTTTCCCTGTATATCTCTGATGTTTCCTTTCAGCCCATGGAGCCAAGCAAATGAATGAATAAATTCTGCAAAAGAACCTGTTCCCTCATGAAGTGGAGAATGAATTTGTATTTTGTCACCTTGAGTTGCACACCACTTCCATTCGTTATTATTACGTTTACAGTTTCGAGTCGTGGCACACCAAAGTTGCTCATCTAGAGTCCCATATGTAGTGCATGAAGAAAAGGTCTTTTTTTTGTAAGTGAAGGGAAAGACACAGGGTTTGTTATCTGAAAAGGAAATAGAGAGGAAAGAGGACATAACAAAAGTTACATAAAGGAGAAACTATGCGAAGGTCTGCTGGGTCTAGCTAGAGGAAAAGGAAGGAAGGGCTTTTGTTGACTTACCAACTTCATTTGCCACATTATTGCCCACATAAGAATATAAGAAGAGCCCTGCTGGATCAGACCAAGAGTCCAAGCATCCTGTCTCACACAGTGGCCAACCAGTTCATCTGGAGGGCCAACAATAAGGTATTGAGGTAGAGACCTTTCCCTGATGTTGCCTCCTGGCTCTGGTTCCTTTCTGTGTAAAACAGAAGAGTATATTGGTTGCCCCTTTACCTCCTCCTCCCCCATACAACAAACTGCACTTCCTGAAATATCCACTTCTACACATCTCTTAATGGTAAAAGAGTTAAATGGCAGGCTACGAGTACACAGCTGGAAAGATCTCAATTACTGAGCCTGTATGTGTGGTTACTGCAATTTTGGGGTAGAACCTAATCACTACAGAGCTCACATAAGGGAACTTCACCATCTCTCCTTCCCATAACAGCTGACTGAACCCACACACACATCCTTCTCCTTGGAAATAATATGGTAGGCTTTTGTGAAGTCTGTAGTGGTTGGGTAATATGGACCACAAGCACCACAAAGTATAGAACCCAGCTTTATCTGAGAACAGCAATTTCAATAAAGGAGTCATCTTGAAGTAAATAATGACAGTCAGCACAAGCTCACACAAAAAGCTCCCAACTGTGGATATCTTTGAGACTTTCCTTATCCAAACAGATTCCTGGACTCAGGAGTTCCAAAACCACCTGGTCTTCTTTCTGAAGCAGAAATTAGCATCTACAAGTCTTCTGCATTTGATTCCTAAACTGTGTTCAGCCCACTGTCCAATCTACCATCAATAGAGGGTCCTCACTGTCATGACCAGTCTTCCAGCCCTGTCCCCAAACTGATTTTCGACACTAGAATAACAGAATCATAAACTCATAGAGTTGGTTTCTATGATTCCATGATTCAAATGTAGAATTTCAGTTTGGGGACAGGGCTGAACGATAATTAAAGGTCTAGTGCAGAATTGGCCTAAATGTAGGGGCAAGCTCTAAGAGTTCAACAGGCATCAGTGATGTGCTATCCCTGCTAAAAGGAGCCAGAACAGAGACAGGGAATGATAGACCTTACCTTCCTTTCTTGCAAGTAGTGAAAGGAAAGCACAAGAGTATATGAGGAAGACTATGGAGAAAGGCATCTCTCTCCCTCTCTCTTTCAGTCAAGTGAAGAAAGCACTCTGCTCGGCTGTTTTTATATGCTCAGCTTGACCCCATCTTCCTCCCACAGAAACAACAGAAGGGAACAGTCAGATTCTGCCATCACTGGGAGAAGAAAAATAAATAAATAATGGGCTTAGCCATGACCTTTTCAAACAGCAGTCAATAACTCCCTAGTTCACTTCAGCAGGATAAACTCCAAGCACTATACATGAAGGCAGGAGACAAAACTCAGCTACAGGGGGTGAGATCCAGTATGGTGGACCTGTGGTGGTGTGTGGGGAGTATAATTCAGGGGTGTCAAACATATGGCCCAGAGCCCCCACATCAAATCAGGCCCCCAGAGGGCTCCTATCAGGTCCCCAAGCAACTGGATCTTGTCTGCTTCCTTCTCCCTCTCTCTTGCTTCCTTCTACATCTCAGTTTGCTATGCAAGGCTTGTTCAATTGCACAGGAGCTACAGAGCAAAACCTCGATTTTCACCATTGCATGAGGTTCCTCCCCCTCCTGGTTACCTGGGGAAGGAAGGAAAGAGCCAGAGCTTCATTTGCCCAGTTCCCTGGATCCTATGGGAGAAATATAAAGAAAGCACCTTTAATGTTTTAAGAATGTTTTATCTAAAGTTTTAAAAAAAAATCTTTAGTCGTGTTTGTCTGTGTCCTTTAAAAAGTTGATATCTCTGCTACCTAATCTTAAATAGGTACACACATGGCCCGGCCCAACAAGGTCTTATTTAGGTCAGATCCGGCCCTCATAACAAATGAGTTTGACACCCCTGGTATAATTGTTTTCTCCTATACCCTTTTTCTTAATTTAAAGTTTCTGTCAGAGAGAGGGAGTGGCCCAAGGTTACCCAGAAAATTTCCATAGATACTTAAATGAGGATTCCAGCTTCAGAACCTAGTCAGACACACTACCCATTACACCACACTGCCTTCATTGGGAAAATAGCGAGGGGGGGTGGAGTTTAACTACCATGGGGCACATATTTTTATCAAACACTTCCTTCCAGGAGCTCAGGTCAGTAGACATGGGTTCAACCTTTCCTGATTCTCTTATCTATTTTAAAGTCAAGAGAAATAGTTAAAAACTGTTTTGCACATATTCTAAACTCCTGTCTAGCTACATGAAGTAACTCAATACTTTTCCATATATCACCTCATTTCCTATTTAAATTAATGTATTTCAGAATCAATATTTGCTGACAGTTCAAATCCAGTTTAAAATTTCACTTTTTACTGTTGCCAAAGAGTGAGAAAAGAAGTCCAATGTAAGTTGCTTTAAGTCTGTGCAGTAAATTTATCTTGTCCATCCAGTCTTAACATAACAATTGTGTCCATTAACTTGATGTTCCCTAACTTACATAGCAAATTTCTATATTGGGGAACTGCTTTAATTTCCAGCATTTACTAGCTGGAATAACTGTTGAAGCCACCAACATTTGTCAAATTAAATACCACTTGAAATGACCAGAATATTGGTTACAGTTTTGAAAGGACAACAGGTAATAGGTGAAAGATTTCTTCCTGAGACCCCGAGAGTTTCAGCTAAAGAGTCAGTTTGGTGTAGTGGTTAAGTGTGCGGACTCTTATCTGGGAGAACCGGGTTTGATTCCCCACTCCTCCACTTGCACCTGCTAGCATGGCCTTGGGTCAGCCAAAGCTCTGGCAGAGGTTGTCCTTGAAAGGGCAGCTGCTGTGAGAGCCCTCTCCAGCCCACACACCTCACAGGGTGTCTGTTGTGGGGGAAGAAGGTAAAGGAGATTGTGAGCCACTCTGAGACTCTTCGGAGTGGAGGGCGGGATATAAATCCAATATCTTCTTCTTCTTCTTCTTCTTCTTCTTCTTCTAAAAGTAGATAACAGTGACCTTGGTAGACTAATGGTCTGATTCAGTAATAGAGGAGGTGTGGCTTAGTGGGAGACCACCTGCTTTGCAGGCAGAAGGTCCCAGGTTCAATCCCTAAGACTTCCTGAAGATCATTCCTGCTATACCACACCATGGGTTGGCATGATATATCAACCTTCTGTCCATAGCTTTTCCTCAGAAGTAACATTTGAAAGGTGGGGGGAGGTCTGGGGAAGGCAGTAGTCCTCTAAGTTACAACAATACCCCAAAAATAATCATCTTTAGTCCCTGTAATTCCTGGAACTGTTGGCTGGATTGTTCAGTGAAGAAATAAATTCCTTCTGCATGTACTCCAAGGGACACCCTTTGATATTGTGTACATGCCCCAAGGCTCAGACCTGGGGGGGGGGGGGGGGACAGCTTTAATCCTGGGGATTCTCAAGAATTAAATTAGTTCTGGAGATTCCAGCAAGGGAGAGGTGAAGTCATTCTTGTAATACAAAGCTGCAAAAGAGAGGCAAATGTGAGGCAAGATGGGTGACATACACCCAATAAGGTCTTAGCTTACCCATTCAGAGATCAGAGTATGTATGGTTACTGATGTTCAGCGGTAGTTCAGGTCAATTGGACAAAAATCTCTTTGTTGTCCAGAAATGCCACTGTGAATGCCACATTTCACTCCATGCTAGAAGTTTCATTTGAGAAGGAAAGGGTTACGTTTTCACAAGGAAATGGGCCCAAGAAGGAGCTCTGGGGTCATCTTCATCACTCTTGGCGAACAGAACAAAAGCAGCTTTTAAAGGGGAGTCACCTGGATGTGCTTTGGTACATGCCACCTGTACAAATCTGACCAACCAAGCAGGAGAGCTTAGAGATTAGCTCTGGCAGATAAATTTCTGGAACAGAGGCTGCAAAGGCAGAAATGTTCCCAAAAAATAAACAAGAAAGGATTGGGTGCTGTCAGAATTCTGTGTCTGTTCAAAATCCTGCTGTATAGAGTGGTCCTCACATCTATCAGTTGTGATTGTCCCCCCAAAAAATAATATGCTGATGACACTCAACTGTATTTATTGATAAATGGCCACCCAGAATCTGGCCCAGAAAATCTGGGCCAGGCACTGGAGGCCGTGGCTGCATGATTGCTAAGGAGCCAGATGAAACTTAATCCACCAAAGACAGAGGTCTTGGGTGGGGTAGGTTTGGGTATAAGGCTCCCAGTCTTGGGCAAGGCACCTCTTGTGCTAGTGCCAAAGGTTCAGAGCCTTGGTGCCTCTGCCCCAAAAAACAGCCCTTCCAGAGCCCCAGATACCCTCAGATCAATTCGCCATGATTTTCTATGGGAATAAATCTCCATAGGGAATAACAGAGTTCCCAGCAAACATTTCTCTCCCCTCCCCCCGCTTTCTGACGACCCTGAAGCAGGGGGAGGGCCTCCAAACTGGGGGATCCCCTGCCCCCACCTGGGGATTGGCAACCCTACTCCTGCAGCATGAAAAAAATAACACCAACGTCATCCTTCTTTGGAGAAAAAAACAACAACCCTTACCTGTTGTTTCCAGATTGTGGCTCAGCTCCAGTCTGTGCTGTGGCTGCTGCCTCAGCTTGTTCTGAGGCCTCAGGCTGGGGCTAGGAAGCAAAGACGACCACCAAGCAACTTGTCCAAGTCCCACGCCCACCAAATGAGGGCTGCTGGGACAGGAAATGCGGCTGCTGAAGAGAGGAGGGCGGGGCAAGCCCACTGAAGCCCGCTCCTCTCAGAACTAGAAACTGCCTTGTCAGTCAAAGACTTGTGCTGGCTGGGGGCGGCGCCAGCAAGGGACACACAGGGAATCACAGAGACAAATCCTAGAGCATCTCTCTGGTATCATAGAGAGAAAATCCTAGAGTGGCAGCAAAATTGGCTCCATTTCTCCCCTGCTTCCTGATTTTTGGAGAGCGGGGGAGGAGGCTGCATATCGGGGGGTCCCCCGCCCAGGCAGGGGGGTTGGGAAGCCTACTAGCCAAAGGAAAGTCCACTTAGCCTCAACCCAAGCCAGGGCATTTTCCATCCTGGCCCCTACCTGGTAGAACAAGCTCCCACTTGAGATCAGGGCCCTGTGGGGCCTGTTGCAGTTCCACAGGACCTGTAAGATGGAGGTTAGGCTTGCCAATCCCCAGGTCCCAGCAAGGGTTCTTCTGCTTTCCCAGTCTCCTTCCCGCCCCCAGTTAGCTGGCCGGCAGTGGGGAAGCCCCGCCCCCAAAGCCACCATGTGATGTTTTCCCCTCCGGAGGCTCCAGTCTCAAATTGGAAAGGCTTCCTCTTGGGATGGGGTGTCTGTGTTACTTGGAAGAAGCTGGCTGTGACTCGTGAGTAGAGAGGCCAATCCCTCACTTCAGAGTCGCCAGAAAACGGGGTGGGGTGAGAGGGGAGGAATGTCTGCTGAGCACTTCATTATTCCCTATGTGGAGATCGATTCTCATAGGGTATAATGGGGAATTGATCTGGAGGTTTCAGGGGCTCTGAGGGAGCTGTTTTTTGAGGTAGAGACACCAAATTTTCATTATAGTATCTAGTGCCTCTCCCCAAAGTACCCCCCAAGTTTCAAAACGATTGGACCAGGGGGTCCAATTCTATGATCCCCCAAAAAGGTGCCCCTATCCTTCATTATTTCCTATGGAAGGAAAAACATTTTAAAATGTGTACTGTCCCTTTAAATGTAATGGCCAGAACTCCCTTGGAGTTCAATTATGCTTGTCACACCCTTGTTCCTGGCTCCGCCCCAATGTCTCCTGGCTCCACCCCCAAAGTCCCCAGATATTTCTTGAATTGGACTTGGCAACCCTAACTTCAGTACAGGTGCTGGACAATTCACTATCATTGGCCTCCCTGCTGGAACACCCCCCTCCTGGACACAGGAGTATTAGACATCTAGTCAATCCAGCCAGGCAGGGATGAAATTTGATATCTGCCCTCTTGCAGCAATTTAAATGTTAAAAGGCTTTTTTTAAAAAAATGAAGGCTTGTTATTATATTGATTGTTGTTACCAGGGCTGGCTCAACAATTGGGAAGAGTAGGCACTGGCCTACGGGCCCCGATGCCCTCAGGGGCCCTGGGCCACTCCCCCCCCCATTTTCCTCCTGCTTGCCGCCCTCCCAGCCTGCACGCACAGCCAGCAACTGAGCCATTCTTTGCCCAACTTGCCTGGTGGGGCTGCTGGTGATGTCTCCAAGTTTGCCTCTCTCTACTTCTCCAACACAGCTTTGTTAAAGGGGCTTTTGAGAAGGTGCCTGCAGGCTGCAGTGGGGACCGCAGGTGGCAGGGTGGGTGCTCCAACTCAGAGATAATTTGCGAGGGGGCCCCCAAGATTTTGACTGCCTAGGGGCCTCCATTGTGTTTAATCCGGCACTGGTTGTTACCCACCCAGAGCCCACGTGGGGAGGGCAGATTACAAACCTAATATAATAAATAAATAATAAAATGCCATCTTCATCTTGACAAACAGAACAAAAGCAGCTTTTACAGGGGAGTCTCCTGGACGTGCCACGTGTACAAATCTGACCAACCAAGCAGGAGAGCTTAGAGATTTGCTCTGGCAGATAAATGTCTGGAACAGAGGCTGCAATGGCAGAAATGTTCCCAAAAAATAAACAAGAAAGGACTGGCTGCTCTCAAAACTCTGTCTGTTCATTTTTCTATTGCGTAGAGTGGCCCTCACACCCACAGGCTGTGATTGTCAAATGAGCAGTGGGGGGGGGGGGTGTTTGTCCCATAATAGAGATTTAATGTGTAGAAATGGGTAGCTGAAGCTCTCAACACGGAGCTAAGCAATATCTCCTGATCACCACAGCTTTTTCCTTTTAGCAGAAATGCAGTTCTGGCTGGCTTGACAACAGAGGGTGTGGCCTAATATGCAAATGTTTTCCCGCTGGGCTTTTTCTACAAAAAAACCCTGTGCGAAACAATGGTGATGTAGAGGGTGTGGCCTAATATGCAAATGAGTTCCTGCTGGGCTTTTTCTTTTTTAAAAAAACCCTGCTGATCACATATGCTTTCTAAATCCCATCTACCTGATTGGTTGACCTATATTGATGAAAATAATATCGGTAATTGGATTTAACATCAATTATTTGGTCTTGCTTTCGGAGAGCCAGGCTTTTACCTTGATCAAGCAAAGACTTATCAATATTGAGTTACAAGAATTGAAAAGCCTTGCCTCTGGCCAGTGTTCCCCAGTACATTGGGTGCTTTCCTCTGGTTTTGCCCTGCCTGAATATTTATCTTGTCAACTCAACTTCTCAGGGTGCTTATGCTGGCCCGTTTTAATGTTCTCCCATCTATGGTGCTATATGGGAGATTTAAGAAAATTCCATATTCAGGTTGTGTCCATGTGGAATGAGGGCAATTGAAGATAATGATTACGGTCTCTTGCATTGTAAATTTTATGACGATCTTTGTGTTGTTATTTTTAAAGCCTTTTGCGCAACCTCTAAAGGGTTGATCCAAAGATCTTCTTGCTCTTAGCTTCGAATACGTGCAAAATATTGAATCTGTAGCAAAATTCCTTTATTACACTTCTAGGAGGAGATGTTCCTTTTGTCCGTAGATTCTATTGCAATCCATTTGGATTTGTGCTGTTATGCCAATAAGTGATGTGATGTGATCTCCTGATCACAGCTTGCCAATCAATTTGATATTAAAGGGAAAGCTAGAGGGACCAGTTTGAAAGCTGGTAGCCCTAGGGGGTGACCCTCTGGTAGCTCATTGGATGAATGAGATTGAGGATAATCACCATGTTCTTCTGTATTGTAAATTCTATGATGATCTTTGTGCTGTATTTTTAAAGTCCTTTTTGCAACCCTTGGAGGGTCAATCTGAGGACTGTAAGATCTCACTATTAGCCTCAAACAAGAGCGAAACCACTGAATCTGTAGCAAAAGTCTTTCACCACGCTTCTAAGAGATGTTCTTTTTGACCACAGACTCTGTTGTTATCCATATGGTGTTGTATTGTTATCCCAGTAAAGGTTTTGTGATTGTGATTGATTGGTAGCTCATGGAATGCCATCCGCTGAGTCACATGCCCTAACAGATCTGAGCTTTCTCCCAAACACACACACACTACTGGTTGACAAGACTTATTGCCAGAGATTTTTTTTTGTAGAAAAAGCCCAACAGAAACTCATTTGCATATTAGGTCACACCCCCTGGCATCACCATGGTTTCACACCAGACTTTTTTGTAGAAAAAGCTCAGCAGGAACTCATTTGCATATTAGGTCACACCCCAGACGCTGAGCCAGCCAAAACTGCATTCCTGCACGTTCCTGTTCAAAAAAAGCCCTGCTTGTTGCTATTATGTCTGGTTAGACAGCAAAAGCTCCAGGCCCCATGCACATCATAAGTTGAGAGGAGCACCAGGATAGCAAGCTGAGGCCACCTAGCCAAGAAGTTCCTGCGCTTCCCTCCAGAAAATGTCTTCTTCCTCTTCTCCCTTTTCCTACCCACCCATTGACATTCTACAGGCTTGCCTTATCCCTGTGTCTTGGTTCCTACCTCAGTCTTCATGGCTCTAACCCTTTGTTCTTCACCACAGTGCTGCTTCTTTTGCATTTCCTGTCCTCAGTTCCCTCAATCTGTTGTTCAGAGTCCTGGCCTTAATGTTAGTGAGGTCTTCATTTTGTCTTCTCTTCTCCTGCCATAGGGCCGATATCACATTTCTGATCATTTGCTTATAGCTCAGTTGGTTCCATGTTGCCACCTGGAGGCTAAAGGTGAGTCCCACTCCCAGGCTTTGATCACTAGCAGAGAGTTTGAAGGAGACTCCATCTTAGAGAAAAATTCCAACTAAACATTTATTTTTCTGTATCTGACTTCTCTACAAGCACGCCCAGCCCCAAGAATAACCAGTAATTAAGCCTGTTAATTAGCTCACACCATTCCATTGTGAATCTGATAAAGGAGAGAGGAAACTTGCTCCAGTCCAGAATATTCCCTGGAGACAGTTCTGTAACTGGTTGAGGAAGGTCAAGAGGTTATGGTCAGAGTTCTCTATAGAAAGTCTGTGGTGGGAGAGGATACCCTTCTATCACATTTCACTTAGTATTCTTTATTTTCCTGCACTCACCCCACATGCTGCCTGTAGATACTCTTCATGTGCTTTGGAACACCATGCTTTGGCTATAAGAATCAATACCTCAGCTGCAGAGATTGAATAAACAGTCAGCTAGTTTAGTTTGGTTATTTTAAATGCATTATAAGAACATGAGAAATTACATTGGATCACGCCAATGGCCCACCCAGTCTAATACTCTATGTCACACAGTGGCCAAAAAACAGGAGCCATCAGGAGGTCCACCAACAAGGCCAGAACTTCAGAAGCCCTCCCACTGTTGCCCCCCCCCAAGCACCAAGAATACGGAGCATCACTGCCCCAGACACAATGTTCCATCTATGCCTTCTGGCTGATAGCCATTGATGGACTGAATATGGTTCCATATGTTTATTCAATCCCCTATAAGAAAATTATGATTGCCAGTGAACTGTAGGAACAGTTCTTAAAATCTCATGTGGAATTTCTTCAATAAGCCTTTATTGCTTCATAGTGTGTGTTATTGAGGAGTGACTCAAATCAAACCCAGGTCAAGCTTGCCCTGATGTGGATAGCAAGCCCAATCTCATCAGATTTCAGCAGCTAAGCAGGGCTGACTCTGATAAGTACTTGGAGGGGAGACATCCTTGGAGTACCAGCAGTCAGAAGGACAGGGGAAGGCTTCACTCAGCCACCTCCCTGAAAATCCTCCAGGCCCCCAGTAGGGGTCAGTCACCAGAGGTCAACATGCCACAGACCTGATCAGTGGTACTTGGGAAAATAGTCCTCAGCAGCTGACATCTTACTTGACATGCTGAGAATTGGGTCAGGGGAACCCAGACCAAACTGGGAGGAGGGGTCCATAATCCAGTTTGGCCATTAGCAAGATCTAACTCTACTTAGGATTGCAGTGCAAAAGACTGGTTCTGTTCTTCATGGATAGTCTATTGCATAACCATTGCATGTTCGACTGAACATCATAATCGGTTTTTACTGTTATGCTGTTTTATTGTTATGTTGATTTTATTGTGATTTTATTATTCATGTTGTGCTCCGCTCTGAGCCCCTATGGGGAATGGGCAGAATATAAATAAACAAATGATGATGATGATGATGTTTGCAAAGACACATTTTAAGAAGGCAAAGTAAGCAAGCAATTTCATCTCTAGAACTGAGGCAAACAAATTTTCCCCCAGTCTGATATCATTATTAGTCAGGACATTTTGTGGCTTTAAAAGTGCATCTAGTTGTGCATCTAATTATTAAACAAGGGTGCAATCATACCTACATGTATCAGTCACTCACCTACAATCATCTAACAATTACACGCTGTCTTAGACTCAATCACCCACATTTAGTTTGACACTGAGGCAGAAGATTTCCCAGTGGTACAAGAACATAAAACAAGCCCTGTTAAATCAGACCAGTGATCCAACTATTCCAGCATTCTGTTTCACACAGTGGCCACCCAGTTGCCCTAGTGGGCCAGCAAACAGAACATAGAAATCAAGGCCTCCCCCTGATGCTGCCTTCAAGCACTGGCATTCAGAGGTTTACTACCTCTGAAAATAGAGGTTCCCTTTACTAACCATCTCTAATAGCCATCTCTTGGACCTGTTCTCGATGAATCTCTCTAATCCCTTTTCAGAGACATCCATTTTCATAACCTTCCCAACATCCACTGGCAGTGACCAGAGGCAGCCCTGCCACTAGGCAAATTAGGCATTTGCCTAGAACATTGGGCTGGGGAGATGCCGAGTTGGACCCTCCCCCCCCCCGAGCACCTCAGAACAAAGGTCAGGAGCTGTCCGGATGCCCTCCTCATTCCTGTGCATGCCCCCAGGGGGCGAAAGGGTACAGGCAGTGGGTCACGGTGCCACAGGGCAGTACCACAGAGAAAGGTGGCAATGGTGTGGGTGACAGGTTTGCCTGGGGTGCCTCATGCCCTAAGGCCACACCTGGCTATGACTTCCGCAATTACTCTTTACAAGGGCAATAATATGGGTACCAAGGTAATGTCAGCAGTTCTTGATGTTTGTAAAAGTCTAGATTGACTTAGGAAGTTCTACCATTCTACAACTATAAAAGCTCAGGTCCCAACTGATCCCATCTCCTGGTGATATTTTATGATAAGCAGAGACTAGAGAATGGAAGCCATGGGCTGAGATGAAACAAGTGAAGGGTAAATGGCATGCCTTGGTCTTGACCACTGAACAATCCAGTCATCCATCCCAGCTTCTGAATTTTCATGAAGCACAGCCCACCATTCTGGAAGCCTTCTTCACAATCACAGGATTTGGGAACTTGTTACCTTTCAGACTTTCAGAAGTTACATAATGTGGCAGATACAAAATAATGTGATGTGGTGAATTATGGGTGCAATAAATGCACACAACCACACAGCTAGTGAGCCTTTGGAGAATGGTGTTTCACTTTAAGAGCTGAACCTATGTGTGACTTCTAGGTTTTGCATGTGTACAAACCAGGGACTATTATTGTAAGTTATCCAATATCTCAGAACTTCTCTTTATATCAGTAAGCTATGGATGTGACGGAAAGCACACTGGGACCACTGAAGGTCAAAGGGTAAAAGGGGCAAAATAAAAGAAGATGGGTTTCATAGGAAATGGTGGTAGAAAATAGAGGCAGTGGGTTGAATCAAACCAGCTTTTCTGCTGGTGAAAAGGGAAGGAAGAGTCCTCTTTGCTCAAAGAGGCTATGCTGGGTATCATTGATCTGCATGAACAAAAGATATATTAGATGTGGTCTGTAGCAAAGAGGAAAATTGGATGAGATGCAGTGAAAAAGCTGGTTGGAGCCAAAGTGCACTGCTGGGTACAAATGCTGCTTCTGAACTGCTGCTCTTCTGTTTTGAGGGTCCACAGAGAACAGGGCCCATATGGAAGCCAAGGAGAAACAGAGTCTGAAGCTTGCCAATATATGAGAAAGGTTTTATTTCTATGAGTGACTTAGAAAGAAACCCCCAAAAACTTGAAGAATGCTGGAAACATCCCACTGGTGAGTTAGCATCATTGGAATCACAAGTGTTCAGACCACTGGTCCAACAACCTGGGAAAAAACAAAAACTGATTTGTCATTTGTGTCTGAGAAGCATGGGTCAACTTCAATGAAGTGAGTGCCCCCTTGGGCTCTAAGAAGAGGTGAGCCCTCTGTGCAAAGTCCATCTGCTTGAATGTATTAATTACAGTTTTCATCTCGCACCTCTTCCACTTCCTTCAAGGTGCCATATGCAGTTTCCTTCCTCTTTTATCTCCGCAACAGCCCTATGAAGGAGATAGTTTGGATCCTACAACTCCCTGCCACTATGTTGGATTATTCTGCTATTTTTTCCTTTAATGGAGAAAAACGTATTCTGATGGGGAAAGAGCTCTGTCTCTATTTGGAAGGAAGGCTTGACAAAAGGCATCATAGGATCTGTGCTGATTCCTTTGCTGGCTTCTAAACCTTGGCTTCCACTACAAATAGCATGTGGGTGTTGCGGAGCTCATCTGTGGCTGGATGCAGGGCCAGATCTAGGAAGGGGCAGAGGGGGGTGCTTGCCCTGGGGGCCAACGGAGGGGGGGTGCCAAATTGGGTATAGAGTCCATTGTATTCTATGCAACCATAAGACAGAATGGCCCATAAGGGGGCACCATTTTTAAATTTCCCCCCCCCCCTCAAAAACCATGTAGATCCAGTCTTGCCAGGATGGTGTGATTCTCTTCATTTTGATACTCCAAGTCCCATGATCATCCTGAAGCTGGTGGCCAGTTTTGAAATGCCTAGCCTTATTTTGGGATGAGGTCTGCTCACACAGGTTAAGATTGCCACAAAATCCCCAAATAAAGATGGGTTGCTGCAGCTGCAGGGAATGACTTCTTTTAAAAAAAAATGGAGAGCCTAAATACTTCTGCCTCTCCCTTCCCTCAGCCTTTTTCTGGCTGAAAACCATGCTGGGGAAGGTATTTCCCCAATTTTTCTGCTCCACACACAGTTACTCCATGTGAGGAGACAGGCAACTATCCCATGTGCCCTTCTGAAAATTAGCCATTTCAGGATAATCATGGGCATTGCAGAGTCAAACATGAAGTGAATCGGAACATTCTGGGCTGCACAGTCTCCAGAAATTCCCACACACACACACACCCTGCTTTTTTCCAATGGAAGCTATGATCACCTGTGTGAGCAGAATTCATCTCAGAATAAAGCTAGGCATTTCAAAATTGGCCACCAGCTTCAGGATGATCATGGGACTTGCAGCATCAAAATGAAGAGAATCACACCATCCTGGCACAGATGAGCTCCACAACTCCCAAATGCTATTTGTAGCGGAAGCAAAGGTTTCAAAGCCAGCAAAGAAATCAACACAGACAAGGTGGTTGCAAAATATCCTTTCTGTGAAAAAAACCAAAAGGGTTTAAATTTTCCTTGGCCTATCAGAGTCTGTACAGTGTAATGGTGGTTATATTGCTGGACTATAGATGGGATCACACTGGAAATTTGACGCGGCAGTATCTTGGCTTTGATAAAGCCGGTGTTCTTTGATGCATGCCACAGCATTCACACAGCCCCCACCCTGCTGCCAGGAGAGGCATGGGCTGCACACGTGCAAGAGGAGCATTCAGACTGCTTGTGCACATGTAGGGCATGTGCATCGTGAACCCTGGCTGTTCAGACAGCCGTGAAACACACCCTAGAGATTTGGTACTGGGAATTTCCCAGTAGCTATTTAATCCAGTCCCAGCCCATCCTAAGATGAGGTAAGGACAGGCAAGACTTGGGGTGCAGATGTGCAAATGTGATTGCACACATTAAATTCAGATGGGGGCATGGCTAGGTTGGGCGAAATCTCTCATGTGATCACACCCATTGTTTAACAAGAGCCAGGTTTGAATCTGCACACTGCTATGGAAGGTTGCTGGCTGACCTTGGGTCTCTCACATCATCTTACCCAGACCCACTTCACAGGGTTGTTGTGAACACCAAATGGAAAATAGGAGAACAATGTAAGCGGTAGGGCAGGGGATCCCCCATTTTGCGTGGCCCCAATCTGCCGGCAGGAAGGAGGCCACCAGGGGGATCCCCTCCCCGGAAGAGCCCTGTTGCCATGCAGTGCATACAGCACAATGGCATCACCCAGAAATGATGTCATCACACTGGGGACACTCTAGGAATTGCAGTAAAACCCTATAGTATGGCACTCTAGGATCTGTGATAAAACCATAGAGTTTTACCATAGAGTTTTACCACAATTCCTAGAGTGCCCCCCATGTGCTGTGCCCTGTGCAATGACATCACTTCTGGGTGACATCATCATGCTGAGCACACACTTCACATGCACACAAAAAATCCCCCACCGAAGGAGTGGAGGGACTTGGCAACCCTAGCTAATTGGCCTTGGGTCCCTGTTGGAGAGAAAGGCAGCACAGCAAGACAGAATGAAACTTATCCTCTTATTTACAAAACAAAGAAAGCTTAAGAACCTACCTAAGCTATCAAAACCAGCATGGTGTGGTGGTTAAAGAGTCAAACTAGGGGCCAGGAAAGCCAGATTTGAATCCCTCCAAGGGACACAGAACCCTGCTCAGTGAACGTGGGTCAGTCACACACTCTCAGCCTAATCTGCCTCATAGGTTTGTTGTGAGGAGAAAATGGTGGAGAGGAGACGAATGTTAACCACTTTGAGTCCCCATTCAGGGGGAAAGCAAATTATGACACTCATTATACATCTCATTTTGCCTACAGCTCACCAAGGAAAGATGACCGCTCTTGGTTTGGCCTCATCAGGAACTGCAGCAATTCTTTTAGTAAGAGGCGGGATTGCTCTTTTAGTATTCAAATTGCTGTTAGATATTGTGAGTGCAGAGACCTCCAGGGTTCACAAGCGGAGCCAGCAGGGGCAGTGCCCCTGTTGGGCTAAATAAAAAGGAAGTAATATAGCGAGAGGAAAATACTTACTTTGCAGCTTAAGATAATTGAAACAGGAACTTATGACTTTTGATGACATGCCTTTTCTAAATCTGGAGAGAGAGAAATCAAAATAAAAAACTTTTTTCTAAAAACAACATGAAAATGAGGGAGATCAATGGGGGAATGATAAATGTAAAAACAAAGAGACAGATCCAGCCATCCAGTCTCATCCAATTCCCATCCTTCCCACAATTCCTATCCCATGTGACTTTTTGTCCCTTATATAGCCTTTGGGGGGGTATTCAAAAGAGATCTCCCTCCTCCATTTTTCACCAGCAGAGAAGCTGGCTGGATCCACACCTGAAATTTGCAAGGGCTGATCATTTCCCCAACCAAAGGAGAGGACTGGAGCTCTTTTTAACCCTTCACATTCAGCTCCCATGCCTGTTCAAAGGACACCCATAAACTCTGACACCCTTCACCTCTACAGCTTCTCCCACCTGAGGATTGACAGCGTTTCCACTTCTTGTGTTCATCATAGTTGTTGGTCAGAGAGCACCAGAGATTTTTAAAGAATGACCCAGCTTCTGTACAGGTTGTGTAATTTTTGCCATTGAATACAAAAGGAAACACGCAAATTGGTTTTTGTTCTGGAGCTGCTGGGCAGAAGACAGAGAGAAAGAGTGAAAGGGACATCTCTGGAGCAAATGTGATATCCCACATCCATCCATTACACCATCTTTTCTCCAAGGAGATCAGGGCTACATAACATAGTTCTTCCCTCTCCTGTTTTATCACAAAGCCAGTAAGGCTGAGGGTCACTGGTGGGGAAAGAAAGCCAGAGCAGGCTGACCTATGAGGAGCTCAGGGTGGCACACGTCATTCTCCTCTATTCCATTTTATCCTCACAACAAGGCTGCAAAGGGTGAGGGGGGGGGCATGACAGAGCAGAAATCACCCAGTGAGCTTCAAAGCAGTGGGCTTGTGATGGATAGGTTGGGTTCTGACTTTCCCTAAGAGGAATCGATGGGACAGGAGGAAAGCAGCAATCACCAGAGAGCTGTGGGAGCATTGAGAGTGTGTCTAGCTGAGTGAGACTGTGGTAAAAGCTGCTTAAAGCTGAATTTAAAAAGTCAATTTGTAACAACAGATCCCAAATGCTGTAATAGGTAAACAGTTCAAGAGATCAGCTCTACTTGTAGGATTGCCAGGTCCTACTCAGGAAATATCTGGGAACTTTGGGGAATTTGTTTCGGAACAGTGGATGACCTAGCCCAAAACAGACACCAAGAGTGAGATGCAGAAATGAGACACAAAACCCATTCTGTCTTTTAGATTGTTCAACAGTCTTTAGCACTATGAACCATGGTATCCTCCAGCTGGATAGTTTTTGTTTTTCCCACTGTCCTGGGTGTTCTGGTATATTTTTTTTTAACATGCCAGAAGACAGATTTTGACTTGAATAGGCCAAACTTTAAGAACATAAGAATATAAGAAAAGCCATGTTGGATCAGGCTAACAGCCCATCCAGTCCAACACTCTGTGTCACACAGTGGCCAAAAAAAGGTGCCATCATCAAAAAGGAGGTCCATTAGTAGAGCCAGGACACTAGAAGCTCCCCACTGTTGCCCCCCAAGCACCAAGAAGATGGAGCATCACTACCCCAGACAGAGAGTGCCATCAATACCCTGTGACTTATAGCCACTGATAGACCTCTGCTCTGTATGTTTATCCAATCCCCTCTTGAAGCTGGCTATGCTTGTAGCTGCCGCCGCCACCTGTGGCAGTGTATTCCATGTGTTAATCACCCTTTGGATGAAGAAGTATTTCCATTTATCCATTCTAACCCAACTGCTCAGCAATTTCATTGTGTACCTATGAGTTCTTATGCTGTGAGAAAGGGAGAAAAGTATTTCTTTCTCTGCCTTCTCTATCCTATGCATAATCTTGTAAACCTCTGTCATGTCACCCCTTAGTCAACATTTCTCCAAGCGAAAGAACCCCAAGTGTTTTAACCTTTCTTTATAAGGAAAGTATTCCAACCCTTTGATCATTCTTGTTTCCCTTTTCTGCACCTTTTCCAATGCTATAATATCTTTTTTGAGGAGTAGTGATCAGAATTGTACACAGTACTGCAAAAGAGGCCACAGCATCAATTTATATAGGGGCATCATGATATTGGCTGATTTGTTTTCAATTCCCTTCCTGATAATCCCCAGCAGAGCACTGGCCTTCTTTATTGCAGTTGCATACTGTCTCGACATTTTCAGTGAATTAACCCAATCTTGTCAGATCTTGGAAGTTGAACTGGTACTTGGAAGGAAGACCACCAAAGAAGACTCTGCAGAGGAAGGCAATGGCAAACCACTCCTGCTTCTCATTTGACTTGAAAACCACTTGCTGGGGTTGCCATAAGTCAGCTATGCCTTTATGATGCATACACACCCACACAAGAAGACCCTCAACATATTCCTTAGAGGCAGCATCTTACTACTGTCATATAGGAGTTCCAAGGATTCCCCCCACACACATACACCCTCTTAGCTTTTAGGCTCTGTAAAATACCAAACAATTCAGTGGAGGAAATTTGAGGGTGAAGAACTATGTTGTTTGCAGTTGCTCATCTGTTTCTGGTTTTATTCTTCATGTAAGATATAATTTTATTGCCATATTTGGGCTTTATTTATATTGTCTTTGTTCACAGTTTGAGGTCCCATTTCAATAGAAAAGCCAGTTAATGGTTAGAACAAACAGTAAATAATTATAATTACATAAGAACAGTTCCACAAAGACTGTACAGTTTATAAAACCCATAAAGACCACAAACAACAAATGAGAGTAAAGCAACAACTTTTGGAACTTATCAAAAACACAAGTATTAAAAACAAATAGGGGTGAAGAGAGTCCATTTTTCCAAAGAAAGTAGTTTCAAAAATATTATTTAAAAGAAATAGAGAAAAAGATAGAAGAAAAAGAAAATTAGGAATGCAAAAGTAGACTATTGCAGAGATCAGAGTAACCAAACAGTGCATTTTGAGGAGCAAGAGAAATTTCTGCACCAAAGCAATGAATAGTGTTTCCCAAGCCTGCCTGCCAGTATACGATCCAAAGAATTCCTTGGCTTACAAATAAACGTATCTGCTGCTTTTCTTACCTGAAGCTTCACAAAAAACCCTCTTCCGATCCACATCATAGTTTTTGGTCTGAGAGCACCAGGGTTTCCCATTGGGTGAGTCAACTGTTGTACAACCTTGATAAATGGTGTTATTGTACTCGAATGGAATGGCACAGGGATCACCACATAGTCCTGGAAGGGATGGAGAGAAGTGAGCTCCTGGCACTTCCCCAGTCCCACATTTGCACCCCATCAGATTTGACCGGGATCAGGGGGCATTTTGTAGAAAAAGAGATGCTGGAGTTCATTAGCATAACTCATTTGCATATACCATACACCCCTGACATCACCAAAAGGTGTACCAAATTATATCAGCTCAACATCTACCTTAAAATGCTTCTTGAGTTGTGAGTGTAATAATAAAACCTTACTCCCATCATACTTTCTAAATTACTTTCTCCTATGTTGTCACAGTGGCATGAGGAAGATTTCCATCTGTTTGCTTTATGTATTTTGGCTATTTTCCCTTTTTTGTGAGAAGAAATAGTAGAAATTTTGTCAAATCTTAAGAGTTCAGCAAAATTCTCACAGTGGGATTGAACAATGGAGCCCAAAAACATTGGGGGTGGGGTAAGAAAGAGCACAATAAAATCTAGAGGTTCCAGAACTCTGCTCCTGTGAGCTCCTGCCCAAAATGAGGCCTGACTGGGATCAAAGTGAAATGTGAAAAGTGAAAAACTGACTGGTCAGTAGTCAGCCAGCAAGCTTCAGGGCTGAGTGGGGTTAAAACCTGAGTCTTCCCAGCCCTCAACCGAGACTCCAGCAACTGCTGTACATTGGCTCTCTGAAGAGACATTTCTGGCTAATGTTTTTTTTAAATCCTCATTGTGCTCAATCCGCAATCAAATATTTTGCAACAGGTCTGGATTCAGGCTCAGTATACTCACTCGTGTCAGCACAAAAGCTCCATTTCTTGTCCTTATCATAGTTCCTTGTCGTGGCGCACCAAGCCTTATGTGAATTTTTAGTCGTACAGGTGAAGTATCTCTTTCCCAAGTAGATGAAGGAGAAGACACAGGGTTGGCCATCAGAATTACCTCCATACTCTAGACAAAGGACAAGAGTAAAACATACATCTATTGCTGTGCCCTCCTTTGTTTACCTTATTGGGGAAATAACACACTGCATGCAGACTGTGCTTCTGTTCTAGGGGATGTAAAATATTTCATATAAGTTTTTTTCCTCTAAATCCTTGGGTAGTAAGAACTAATACCACTGAAACTGCTTTGTTGTTGTTGTCATTCAGTCGCACAGTCGATTCCGACTCTTTGCGACCCCATGGACCAAGTCACACCAGGTCCTCCTGTCTTCCACCATCCTCCGAAGTCTGCTCAAATTCGTGTTAGTTACATCAGTAATGCTGTCCAGCCATCTCATCTTTTGCCACCCCTTTCTTCTTTTGCCTTCTGTCTTTCCCAACATCAGGATCTTCTCCAGTGAGTGCTCCCTTCTCATTTGGTGGCCAAATGATTTGAGCTTCAGCAGCTGACCATCCAGGGAACAGTCAGGGTTGATTTCCCTTAGGACTAACTGATTTGAGTCCAAGGGACTCTCAAGATTCTTTTCCAACACCACAGCTTGAAAGCATCTATTCTTCTGCATTCAGCCTTCCTTATGGTCCAACTGTCACAGCCATAACTGCTTTACCTGAGCATTTAAAAGGAAGAAGCTCTGATAAGCTCCCATCTGATCACTGATTTGATTGCTTTGAAGAGATCTGATCAAGATGTCATGCTTTCACTTGATACTGAAAAAGCTTTTGACATATTATACTGGAAATTCATCTTCATTGCATTGACTAAGAATGATTTTCCTCAAACATTTTTCAAATGGATTAGAAGGCTCTGACTGGTTCTCTTCCAGATTCAGGATATAGACTAATGGCATATTTTCTGTGCCATTTCCCCCTTGATAGGAGTACTAGACAATATTGTCCTCTTTCTCTTATTTTTGATTTAAATCTGGAACCTGTGGCTTGTGCCACCAGACAAAATAATAACGTTCATGGCTTTGTACGTAATTATTTGGCATTTAAAATTATTCATTAATTTAAAATTATTCTTCTTGCAGATTAACTTTTACTGTTCATTCTGGAACCTCAGTTTTCCATTTCTGCATTAATGAATGTTATTAAAACCTTGGGGAGACTTGTCTAGCTATTGGATTTATTGGATAAGGTCTGAGTTGATGCCCCTGGGAGAAAATATATTATGGAGTGCATTTGCTCTTGGATATTTTAGGTGGTGTCCAGGTGTCATTTACTGGAATATTGATTCCTAGAGATATTACATATTATGTTAAATTTCAACATGCCAATTGCTGACATATGTTTGGATTTGGACAGATGTGCAACCTTAAACTTGTCTTAATGGGACAAAGTAAAAATATTCAGAGTGAATATGATATCCAGGATTATTTATATTTTATATACAATTCCTTTTCATGTACTTTGTAGATATATTCATAAAATTGATACTTAATTTTGGAAATGGATGTGGGGTTCCTTGGTATCTTGGATTTCTTTAACAAGGACAGAACTCCCATTCAGTGAAGGAGGCTTTGGTTTCCCTAATCTTAGTTTATATCATCAAGCATATTTGTTAACTTGTATGAATTATTGGAAATCAGTTCCTCACTGTTGAAGTACCCATATTGGGCTCTTTTGGAGGTTCCTTCTCTGGTGCTTCTCTTGTCTGGTGCTTCTCCCTTTCTCACAATACAAGAACTCGTGGGCATTCGATGAAATTGCTGAGCAGACAGGTTAAAACGGATAAAAGGAAGTACTTCTTCACCCAAAGGGTGATTAACATGTGGAATTCACTGCCACAGGAGGTGGTGGCGGCCACAAGCATAGCCACCTTCAAGAGGGGGTTAGATAAAAATAGCCATCAGTGGCTATTAGCCACAGTGTGTGTGTATATATAAAATTATTTTTGCCACTGTGTGACACAGAGGCTGATTTCGCACTGACCTTTTACTGGCGCGACCACCCTCCTCACGCCGGCGGATCTGCAGGGATTTCGCACCAGAAGCGCCGGCGCAGCCAAAAGAGCCGGCAACTTCCGTCGCGAAACCCGCTCAAACGGAAACCGCCAAGAAGCAGGAAAACGTTTGAGCGGGTTTCGCGACGGAAGTAGCCGGCTCTTTTGGCTGCGCCGGCGCTTCTGGTGCGAAATCCCTGCAGATCCGCCGGCGTGAGGAGGGTGGTCGCGCCAGTAAAAGGTCAGAGCGAAAACGCCCAGTGTGTTGGACTGGATGGGCCATTGGCCTGATCTAACATGGCTTCTCTTATGTTCTTATGTTAATGCATTAGGATCTATTTATGCCAGTGTGGATCCCATTCCTCTTGAAATTTCTGCAGATAGAGGACTACAGTTTGTAATGTCCTGACAATATAAATATAATCCATTTTTGCAGGCTAAATTGACATTATTGGTCAACCCAGACCTAAAAATTGGGAAGAACTTTTTTTTAACCAAAGGCTTGGACCAATAGGGGGATTTTTACATTGGAGCAATTGATAGACCATGATGATGAGTTTTTGTCATTCTGTCAGCTGAGTTCTTGATGTCACTTGTCAATTTATGTTGATAGGCAGTAGTCACAGCTTGCAACGTCTAAATATGTTGGTATCTAAATATGGCCTTGTGATATTAAGTGTCTCAGAATCCCCTTTGCTCCTGGAAATTCTAACTGAATCAATGAAGGAAATGAAATCTACAGTATTTGTAAAATATGATGTCAATTATTAAATATGATATGCAGAGTATCAGGAATGAATGGAATAAGGAGGCAAAACACCCTGCTTTGCAAAAGCAATGGGATATGGTCTTTAAAGTTTATACTTTCTCTCTCTATGGATCCTAGGATGTTACTTAATCAGCAAAACATTATACTTTGGAAAAATTGGACACCACAGCAACTCTTCAGTAAAGGATTAACTAAAATGTCTAACTGTTGGTTCATAATTCATGGGATGTATCCCTTAAGCGTATGCTTTGGATGCTTTCTTTCTAGAAAGAAGTTATATTAGTTCTGTATTAGAATGTTTCTTGATTTTTGTGGATGCTTATGAACTTTTAAACTATGTGCCCATCTCATGAAGGCTAACTGATGGTCAATGAAAATGATTCCTCCCTGCCCTTGTTACAACTAAAAGATTTATTTTACAATATTGGAGAGATGAAGGCCCACCTGTAAATCAGCAGATTGAGGCCCTTACACCTTTATCATTGTTTGAACATATGGCATATAGACAATTGTATATGGACTTATCCTTTATATAATGAAAGCCCTCTCATGGTGGCAAAATGGAGCACCCTGATCGATTGGGATCAGCCCCAGCACTAGGAGCTCTGCCACCCCAGGCAGAACCCTCGGCCTTCCCAGGGGTTGTATTCACACGCACTTTACATTTAGCAGCTCTAGTGAGTCAGTTGTCCCAGTAAGATCACAAGAGTGTATGTGTGTGTTGCATTCAGTTTCATTTCAGGGAAGTACAGCCAGCTTGGATGGGAGACCAAGAGGAAAGCTGAATGGATGGGGTGAGTAAGCAGAACCACCTGGGTCTTCCTAGTGAGTGTGCAGGGCTTTTTTTGGTAGAAAAAGCCCAACAGGAACTCATTTGCATATTAGGCCACACCCCTGACACCAAGACAGCCAGAACGGTGTTCCTGTGCGTTCCTGCTCAAAAAAAGCCCTGTGAGTGTGTGAAGGGAAGAGAAGCAGCAGAGTCCCTCTGTTTGTTTTGGAAAAAACTCCACCCCTTAGGCTGCTCTACTTTTGTTTTCCTGTTAGTCTGAAGAAGTTGGTTTGAATACCAGCTCCAGTGAGTCAATTGCCCCAGTGAGATCACAACGGAGTGCTGCGCTGAATTGCAGCGCCAGGGAGAGAGGGAAGGCAATGGCAGCAGGAGGGGGGACCCGACCCTCGTCACATGGGGTGGGGGGCGACGGAGCTAACTCCAGCGGGCCGCTTCTTCAGTGGGTTGCCTGCCACTGCAGAGGCGCTGCGAGGGGCGGGCAGTGAGACTGTGCGGCGCTGCAAGGGAAGGGGGCAGGACGGCAAGACTGCACGGCACTGGGGGGGGCAAGGCTGCACAGTGCCACAGGGGCCGGGGGGAAATTTGGTGCCCCCACCCTGCCAGCCCTGGGACCGTGGTGGGCGGGTCAGCCCTGATGCCAGTCCCCAGTACCAAGAAGGTTGGGGACCACTGACTTAAAGAGAAGAAGGGGAACAGGGGTTTAGAATGGGTATTTCTAGCAGAGAGAACAAGAAATTCATATGGAAATCTGACTGAAAGGGAAAGACAAAAGAAGGCTTAAGGAGTTCTCTCTTTCCTTAAAAGTTCCTAACTCTAATCTGATTCTCCAAACTTTCCCTCCTAGGGTCCTTTTTCTGAAGGAACAGTCTTTCATTGTCCTGAGATGCCTCTCAGAAAAAGAAGGATGCTCTTGGCCTTTTATCACCTTTACTATGTACATTTATTTTCACCCTTTTATGCCATTAAAGGTTCTTGAACTTGAACCTTCACAAAACTTAAAACCAGGTTATTTCATTGCCTTATTTGTCCTGATACTATGAAGTTTAAAAAAAAACAAAACCCTAATTTTGATTAATTCTTTAACTCATTGTTTCCATATATTTGGGATTGTCGAGGGAAAGTCCTCAGTTTTTTGCAAGTAAAAAACTCCTTGGTGTTATACATTCTGTGTAAATACATCCTCCATTCCTAGGACTCTCTACATCTAGACAGGTCGTAACTCTCTGACCACTTCCACACTAAACCTTTAATCCTGGTTCAGCCCTTTCCCCATACTGACATTTCTACACTAGAACCACAGAATCATAGAGTTGGTTTCTATGATTCTAAAATAGAATGTCAGTTTGGGGACAGGGCTGAACCAGGATTAAAAGTCTAGTGCAGAACTGGTCTCAGTGTTTCGAATATCTTTTCCCAGGCTCACACTTATTGAAGCTTTAAAAAATTATCAACCTAGATTGAAAATTCTCTTCCTGCTCCCTTTCACCAGCTTTAGCCTAATAGAACAACTTTGTATTTGGGAGAATGGGGAGATTGATACCAAAATTCACCGCAGATACTTTTGGGGTCAGGTTTTGGAGGAGAAAGCCATCTTTTCTTGTGTCCCTGATGTTTCCTTCCAACCCACAGAACCAAGTATATAGTATGCAAATGAATAAATAAATTCTGCAGATCATCCCATTCCTTCATGAAGAGGAGATTGAAATGGGATTTTTTTTTCACCTTCAGTAATACACGCCTTCCATTGGCGATCCTTATCATAGTTAGGAGTCACAGCACACCACAATCGCCCATCTGAAGTCCCATCACTTGTGCATGAAGTATAGGACATGTTTCTGAAAATGAAGGGAAAGACACAAACTTGGCTACCTGAAAAAGAAACAGAGAGAAATGGGGAAGCAAAATGAAGAAGAAACTGTGGGAAGGCCCACCTGCTCTAACTGGTCACCCCCTGTGCCTTGAGGTCCCAGGTAACTAGAAGAAAAGGACAGTAGGGCTCTTGTTCCTTCCTTTCAACAGGAGATTATGTTGGTTGCCACTTTCTCCCCCTCTCCCAAACAACAAACTGCATGTTCTGAAATAGCCACTCTTACTATGCATCTCTTCATGGTAAAAGACCTTTGTCTTGCCATGCCTCTGAGAAGAGTTAAACCTAGAGTTGCCAGGTCAGACTCAAGAAATATCTGGGCACTTTGGGGGAGGAGCCAGGAGGCATTAGGGTAGAACCAGGAGCAAGGGTGTGACAAGCAGGATTGAACTCTGAAGGGAGTTCTAGCAATCACATTTAAACAGACTGCATGCCTTTTAAATACCTTCCTACATTAGGTAATAATGAAGGATAGAGGCACCTTCTTTTGGGGCTCATGAAACTGGAGCCCCATTCCAATCTTTTTGAAACTTAGGGGGTATTCTGAGGAGAGGCACTGATGCTATGATCAAAAAACAGCCTCCCAGAGCCCCAGATTCCCACGAATCAATTCTCCATTATATCCTATGGGAATTGGTCAGACATCCCCCCCCCCCCCCATGCTCTCTGATAACCCTGAAGCAGGGGGAAGGCCTCCAAACTGTGGGATCCCCTACCCTCACCTGGGGATTGGCAACCCTAGTTAAATGGCAGCCCACAAACAACTCTAGTTAAATGGCAGCCTGGAAAGCTCTCTATTGGAGGGACCATTACTGACACCTCCGTTACTGACACCCTGTACATATGGTCACCACAGTTTGGGGGGTAGATTCCAAGACCCACAGTGTTCACATAAGGGGACTTCACCATCCTTCCCTTCTCACAGTGGTTGACTGAGGCCCCCCCCCCCAATCCTGCTCCTTGGGGTCAGTGGTCCCTTGGAAATAATGTGATGGGCTTTCATGAAGTCTGTAACGGGAGGGGGAAATGGGTCAAAACTTGGCATAAGTTTGCACAAACACCACAAAGTATAGGTCCCCGCTCTGTGTGATCACATTAGCTTCAATATGGGGATTGTCATGAGGTAAATAGCAGCAGTCACACCTACCCAACATACTGTGGCACAGGTTCATACAAAAGCTCTCAACTATGGATGCTTATGAGACTCTCCTGCTACAAATTCATTCCTGGGCCTAGGGTTTCCAAAAACCCGTGGTCTAGTTTTTGGAACAGATATTAGCAATCTGCCAGTCTTTGGGTTTTTTATTCCCAGACTTTGCTCAGCGCACTGGGCAGTCCACCATCAATGGAAGGTCTTCTCTGCCATAGCCAGTCTTTCAGTTTCTGGCCTCAGTCATGTATGAAGGAACTGCTCAGTTTGAGAGCCAGTTTGCTGTAATGGTTAAGTGTGTGGACTCTTATCTGGGAGACCCGGGTTTGATTCCCCACTTCTCCACTTGCAGCTGCTGGGATGGCCTTGGGTCAACCATAGCTCTCGCAGAGTTGTCCTTGAAAGGGCAGCTTCTGGGAGAGCTCTCTATCCCCCAACCATCTCACAGGGTGTTTGCTTTGGGGAAGAAGATGATTTTGGATTTATATCCCGCCCTATACTCTGAATCTCAGAGTCTCAGAGCAGTCACAATCTCCTCCACCTTCCCCCCCACCCAACACCCTGTGGGGTAGGTGGGGCTAAGAGTGCTGTTACAGCAGCTCCCCTTTCAAGGACAGCTTCTATGAAAGCTATGGGTGACCCAAGCCCATCTCAGCAGGTGCAAGTGGAGGAGTGGGGAATCAAACCTGGTTCTCCCAAGTAAGAGTCCATGCACTTAAACACTACACCAAACTGGAAGGAAGGTAAAGGAGCTTGTGACCTCTCTGGGTGAACAAATTATACATCTAGCTCAATATTCTTTCTAGCGACAGTGCCTGACTATGACTTCATTATGGATCACAAATGGAATACATGAAGATCAGCTGTCTCCCACTTAGACAAACTACTGGTGATCGATGTCAGTTCTGTCTACTCTAACTAGCAAGCAGCTCTCCAAAGTCTCCAGAAGAGGTCTTCTTTCACATCACATCCTTGTTGATGCACTTAACTGGAAATACATGAGTGCTTGAGCTTGGTACCTTCTACATACTCAGCAGATGCTCTGCCACTGAGCCAGAACATGTTGCTATTAATTTCTCACATTTTGGTAAGCAAAGCTGCACTTTTTCTGACACTGTGCTTTTGGCTATTCTGGCCTTGTAGCCACAAAGAGGCCTTCAAATGGTCATTGAACCCTTCTCAAAAGCCACCTGGGATAGTTACTGACACAACAGCTTGGGGCAATGATTCCTCTAGGTTGAGATTGCTTGCTGTAAAGAATTCCTTCCTTTATTCGTCTATACATTTCAGTAGAAGATGCTATGAAAACCCAAGTTTGTCAGAGTGGTAAGCATACATAATGGTATTTTTAAATGAAAATAGATTTAAAGACCATGAAAATCTAAATGTAGGGGCAAGCTAAAAGAGATCAGTAGGCATTCGTGACATGCTGCCCCAGCAAAAAGGAGGCCAGAGGAGAAACATGGAATGGGCCTTACCTTTTGCTGCTGCAAGTAATGGAAGGAGAGCACATGCAAACCCAAGGAAGACTATGGCGGAAGCCATCTCTCTTCCTCTCTCTTTCAATCAGGGAAACTGACAGAAGTGAAGAAAGCACTCTGCTCTGCTGTTTTTATATGCTCTGCTTGGCCACTTCTTCCTCCTACAGAAACAACAGAAGGAAACAGATTCTGCCATCATTGGGAGATGAATAAATAAATAATGGGCTTAAACTTGACCTTTTCACACAGCAATCAACAACTCCCAGATTCTCGTCAGCAGGATGAACTCAAAGCACAACTCAACATGAAGACAGGAGACCCAAAGACAAACGTCAGCTGCAAAGGTTGGGATCCGGTATGGTGGACCTGTGCTGCTGTGCAAAATGTTCTTCCCCCACACCCTTCTTTTCCCATACCCTTTCCCCAACTTAAAGTTTCTGTCAGAGAGAGGGAGTGGCCCAAGGTCACCCAGCAAGCTTCCATAGCTAAGTGAAGATTCCAGCTTGAGTCTCTTCAGATCATAGTCAGACATACCGTACTTCATCAGGAAAATGGTGAACAGTAACATTTAGCACTACAGGGCATATATATTTTTATCCAACACCTCCTCCAAGGAGCTCAGGTTGGTAGACATGGTTTCCCTTTCCTCATTTTCTTGTATATTTTTATTATTAAGTCAAGATGAATACTTACAAAAATGTTTCACACATTTTTGTTTCACACATGTTATAAATCTAGCTTGATCTAGTTACATGATTTTTCACAATACTTCTCCATATGGCAACTTACTGAGTCCAAATCATAGAGTTGGAAGGGTCCATACAGGCCATCTAGTCCAACCCCCTGCTTAATGCAGGATCAGCCTAGAGCAGGGGTGTCAAACACATGGCCTGGGGGATGAATGAGGCCCACAGAGGGCTCCTATCAGGCCCACAAGCAACTCACTGTCATCTGCTTCCTTCTTCCTCTCTTGCTTCCTTCTTCATCACAGCTTGTTTTGCCAGGCTTGTTCAATCACACAGGAGCTACAGAGCAAAGCTCCTCCTTTGGGGAAGATGTGGACCAAGCCTCTCTTCCTTCTGTTGGCTGAGGCTCAACAAGCCAGTGAGGTGGATTAGGCTGAGTGTGTTTGCCTGTGTCCTTTATAAAGTTTATATCTCCCCTACCTGGCACTACATTTTATGACACAAATGGTCCGGCCCAACAAGGTCATATTTATGTCAGATCTGGCCCTCATAACAAATGAGTTCGAAACCCCTGGCCTAGAGCATCCCTGACAAGTGTTCATCCAGCTGCTGCTTAAAGACTGCCATCACCTCCCTCAGCAACCAATTCCACTGTTGAACAATTCTTACTATAAACTAAGTTTTTTTTAATATCCAGCCAATACCTTTCCACCCTTAATTGAAACCCATTATTGTGAATCCTATCCTCTGCTGCCAACAAGAACAGCTCCCTGCCCTATTCTAAGTAACAGCCCTTCAAATACTTAAAGACAGCAACTACATTTCTAAGACCATATTTACTGACTTAGTTCAAATCTAGTTTAAAAGTTCACTTTTGGGGGACTTCCGGGATTAGGGAAATGGCAAGCTGACCTGTCTCTTTAACGGGGACAGACTGAAGCCTCTGTTCGGGGTAGGAAAAGGCTCTTTCTGGCCTTCTACCTACATCTCTCAGCTAGAGATTTGTCCAAGATATGCACAAGAACTCAGAGGGGGTTTACCTTGGCTGATAGAGAGCTCCGTTGGGGGCTCTTTTGAGGCTTTGAGGGGCCCCTGGAGAAGAGTGGCGTTTTCATCATCTATAGAGGCTTTCAGAGCCATTCAATTGGCATAAGCTTGGCAAGATCCTAATCTTCTTTGGGACTGGTGATCATCTGATAGTTGGAAAGATCGATGTTAAGCTGGATATCAGCGGAGAGGTACCAATTACAATCTTTCGCTCCGGAACTTTTTTAAAGCAAATAAAATATTTTTGGAAGGTGGGAAAGAGTGATTTAGAGAGAGGGGAAGAAGAAAAGAAAGATTGAATTTTGGACTTTGTTAAAAGAAGGATATTGCTAAAAACTGGGAAAGAAGTTATTGTTTGGATTACTTGCGGTCTCTGAAGAATGTATCATCGTCACAGCCTTGCATTCCCTACAAGCAAAACAGGAAGCATGTCAAAGATCGTGAGATTTGGATATCATTGAGAACGGGACTTGGTGCCTAGCAAAGTAGGAAGTAATAAGGGAAGAGAGACTAACGAAGATCGCGAGATTTGAATACCATTGAAAACGTGATTCTGTTCCTAGCAAAGAAGGAAGTAATAAGAGGAGACAAACAAGAAAAAGGCCTACACTAGGATTTTTTACTATAGAGAAATTGCGTTCGACATTTTGAAAAAAAATAAAACTTTTAAAATTAATATTTGAGCCTAGGAAGATCAAAGAACAGCGAAATTAGGCTCATTTAAAGGGGCAAGTATTAAGCTATTGAATCTGATATTTGGATTTGGATTTTAAGAAGCGTAAATTTCCGTGGGTTATTTTAATGTCAGAATCAAAAGTAACACGTGTAAGAGCTCTTTCCTTGAAAAAAAATGCAAGAGCAACTAGAAGCAATGGAAGCTAGGATAATGAAAGGAGTTGAGAAGATGTTAATGGCTTGTAAAAAAGAACTTTAAAAAGACATTGGAGACCTTAAAAAGGAAATGGAAGACTTTAAAAATGAGGTGATGGTGGTTAAGGAAAAAGTCCAGGATGTAGAGGAGAAAGTTAAAGCGCATGCTTCTACCTTGTTAAAGCTGCAAGAGAAGGTGACAATCCATGACTGCAGACTGATGGAAACCCAAATTTATCTGAGAGGAGTACCTGAGGAGGAAGGAACTGACTTAAAGGGATATATTGTGAAAATAATTGCTGACTTCTTAGAGGAAGATCCTGAAGGGACTAGAAATATGTATGACTTTATGTATAGAGTCAACTCATCATATGCCAAGAACAAAAAACTGCCAAGAGATGTAGTCATAAGATTTATGACAAAAGAAATGGTAGGAAAAATCTTGAACCAAAGTTTTCAAGATTCTGACAGTAGGAGAGAGTAGAGTTAGAATAATGAAAGAGTTACCAAGACAAGTGATAAATGACAGGAAATCTTACAAGAAACTGACAGAGAAACTGCATGTTAATGGAACAAGATACAGATGGATAATACCTGAAGGTTTGACTTTTGAGGTACATGGAAGAAGGATTACAATTACAAATCACATGAGCTGTGTAGTTTCTATGAACAGAATAAAGACTTTGCACCATAATGGATTACAAATTATTATCTTGGAATGTAAATGGACTAAATTCACTGCAAAAAAGGAAAGCAACATTTCATTGGATTAAAAAGCAAAATTGTAATATAATTTGTTTACAAGAAATCCATATACAACAAAAGGATTACAAATATTTATGGAATAAACAATTAGGATTGGAATTTTTTTCATTGGTGGAACAAAAGAAAAGGGGCATGATTTTTTATATTAATCAACAATTAGCGCCAAAATTGATATTTAAAGACAAGGATGGAAGATAAAGAAGAATTAGTACCAAAATTACAAAAATTGATGAATATGATAAGAATAAAAGGGAAAATACCAAATACCTGGAAAGAAGCTGTAATTTTGTTGATACCTAAAGAAGATAGAGATGTCACGAATGTACAGAACTATAGACCAATTTCATTATTAAATATTGATTATAAGATATACACAAGAATCCTGGCAGAACAACTTAAACAATATTTGATGAACTTTATAAAGGAAGATCAAGCAGGATTTCTCCCTAAAAGACAAATAAGAGATAATATAAGAACAGTTGTTAATATTGTAGAATATTATGAAAAACATCCAGAAAAGGAAGTTGCATTATTCTTTGCGGATGCAGAGAAAGCTTTTGATAATTTGAACTGGGACTTTAAGTTTGCAGTTATGGAAAAGATAGAACTTGGAGAGCACATTATAAGAATGATAAAAGCAATATATACGGAACAGATGCCAAGCATGGTTGAATATTATGGTCAATTGATTATTTTAGAGTCCTGCATAAACCTGATCTGTGAATTGTCATGAAGGATCCAAGTATATTTGTTTGTTATTCTTTCCCCTTCCCTTTTCCTGCTTTATGGCTGTTAATTAAGAGTAGTGTGAAGGGAACAAAGTAATCAGCACCTTCCCATATATCCTTCGGAGGGAGGATGAGACATCTGGGGAAAGCAAGGACAAATTCCTGATAAACGTCCTGGGAAAGCAGACAGTCTGCTAGTTTAGGTGTGAACGCTTCCCCGCAGCCCCCTCCCTTGGAATCCTTTTGAAGTATGCTTTAAAAGTATTGTAGCAATGTATCAGTTTCATTACTCTCAAGAAATGGCTTCGGCCAAAGTATCAGTCTATCAATAAACATAGTCTTTGTATCAACTTCGACTCGTCATTGAACCCGCATGCTTGACAACAGAGGGCAAAGTTGTGTATAAATGCAGACTTTACGGATAATAATATGATTAGTAAAGGTACAAGACAAGGTTGCCCGCTTTCACCACTGTTGTTTATTATGACTCTCGAAATTTTACTGATACAAGTACAAGATGATAAAGAAATAGAAGGGCTAAAAATCAGAGGATCTATTTACAAATATAGAGCATTTGCTGATGACATAATGTTTATAACTGAAAATCCTGTACAAGTAACACCTTTGCTGTTAACTAAGATACAAAAATATGGTGAATTGGCGGGACTTTATGTTAATAAAGAAAAGTCAAAACTTTTATGTAAAAATATACAAGCAAACAAACAAAAGGAATTGCAGAGATTGACAGGATGTGAAGTTGCTTCCAAAGTAAAATATTTGGGCTTGGAGATAACAATGAAGAATATTGATTTGTTTAAAAATAACTATGAAAAGCTATGGCATAAGATGGATGAAGACTTGATGAAATGGAATAAACTTAATTTGACATTGTTGGGTAGAGTAGCTGCAATTAAGATGAACATTTTGCCGAGAATAATGTATTTGTTTCAAACTTTTCCGATTGTGAAAGATAGTAAACAATTCAATAAATGGCAAAGGAAGATTTCAGAATTTGTCTGGGCTGGGAAGAAACCAAGGATTAAAATGAAAATTTTAACAGATGCTAAAGAGATAGGAGGATTCCAGCTACCAGACTTAAGAATATATCATGATGCGGTTTGCTTAGTATGGATAAAAGATTGGGTGACGCTGTCAAATAAAAAACTTTTAATGTTGGAAGGTCATGGAAATAAATTCGGCTGGCACACTTACATGTACTAGGAGAAGAAAAAAATAGATGGTTTTTTCTTTCACCATTATATAAGAAATAATCTGTTAAATACATGGATGAAGTATAAGAAGTATGGTGATGAGAGAAAGCCATTATGGATAGTGCCAGAAGAAGTGATAAAAATAACAGCTAAGACTGATGAAGAAAGAGGGTTGTCATACAATCAACTATTAAAAATACAAAGTGGTAAAATAGAATTGAAATCCACGGAGGAGTTGAATAATAAATATGATTGGTTTCAAATGCAACAAATAAAGAGCCTGGTGGAAAATGATATTAAGGCTGAAGGAATAAGACGAGAGCAAACAGAAATGGAGAAAGTCTGCTTGGAGATAATGAAAAATTAATTTCAAAAATATATAAGTTACTCTTAAAATGGTCTACGGAAGATGAAGTAGTAAAATCTCAAATGATTAAATGGGCAATCAATGTAAATAAAGAATTACATATGGATACATGGGAATATCTTTGGAAGAACTCTATGAAACTTTCAACATGTCAGAGTATTAAAGAGAACTGTTTTAAAATGATGTACAGATGGTATATGATCCCTAAAAAGTTGGCAAAGATGAACAATAAGATACCAGATAGATGTTGGAAATGTAAAAAACATGAAGGTTCTTTCTACCATATGTGGTGGACTTGTGAAAGAGCAAAACAGTATTGGCAAATGATTCAACAAGAAATTTTTAAGATCTTGGGATATGAATTTAAGAAAGTAGCAGAAATATTTCTGTTGGGATTACAAATGGAAACATTTCCAAAAGAAGACAGAACTTTGATTTGGTACTTGCTTTCAGCAGCTAGGACATTGTATGCACAGTTATGGAAGCAAGAAAAAATACCAGAAAAATGGGATTGGATTACAAAAGTAATAACATGGAGTGAGATGGATAAACTAACAAGAATCTTAAGAGACTATGATTTGGAAGTTTATAGAAAGGAGTGGAAAAAATTTAGAGGTTATGTAGAAAAACAATGGAAAATAAAAGGACATTGGACAATTTTTTAATAATGATTAAGTATTAGAAAAAAAATGAACATGAATCTAGGCTTATATGGTTCATATGGTTTAAGGGTACCTTTAAGTGTTAACATTTTAAGTTTATAACATCGGCGGGAGTCAAGTAACAGGGGGAGGGGATTTAGAAAATAGCATATGGGGAAGATAAAAAAAGTTATTAATGGATAATGTTACCATATGTTATTAATAAAATTCTTTAAACACAAAAAGTTCACTTTTTGTTCTTGCCAAGTGGTGAGAAAGCCTAAAGCAGGAGTGTCAAACATACAGCCTGCAGATTGAAACTGGTCCATCTAAGGCTCTTATCTGACCCATGAGCAAAGTCTGTGCATTATACTCCTGTATATTGTCCCAGTGCTAATGACTAGCAGGCGATGGAAGAGAAGGGTAAGCATCAGGGAGATACTTTAAGGAAATACTGTAGGATTGTTAATGTTTTAAGTTTGTTTATTTTAGTAAACAATTATATTGTTATCTTCCCATCCACCCAAGTGAAGGCATTAACTGCCCCCTCCCTACCTCAAGGGTAGCTGATTACTGCCATCTGGAAAGTAGTTGTAATTCTGAGTGATCTCCAGCTCTCACCTGGAGATTGGCAACAGTGGTTCCCCAGGAGGAAATGGCATTGTACCTGTCTGAGGATCCATCCATCCTCAAACGTCACCATCTCCAGGCCTCACCCCTTAAATCTCCAGGAATTTCTTAACCTGGAGTTAGCAACCCTATTTACTTCCCCTTATTTGCACCTCTTCCTGCAGCCTCTGCACAAGAAAAGCACAGTCTTTCTCCACAGTGTGTGGCGGGGGGACCAAAGCAGCTTACATATGCAAAGGTTGTGGGGGGAACCAAAGCAGCTCCCCCACCCCATTTGATCTGAACTACCCTATGAGGCAGATTAGGCTGGAAGTGTGTGACTGGTCCAAGATCACCCAGCCAGCACTGGTCCTGCTGGGCTTGCAAACCCCACCCTTCACTTGGAGTGTGATTCTGTGCTTCACATCAGTCCTGTTAGGCTGACATTTCCAAAATGGCACTGGGTTCTACTGAGGGGATGCACTAAAAGGAATGACAGGATTACCAATTGGAAATAGGACTGCCAAGCCCCAGGTGAGGGTAGGGGATCCCCTGGTTTGGAGGCCCTCCCCCCACTTCAGGGTCATCAGAAAGTAGACAGTGGGAAATGTCTGCTGGGCACTCCATTATTCCCTATAGAGACCGATTCCCATAGGGTATAATGGAGAATTGATCCACGGGTATCTGGGGTTCTTGGGGGGCTGGGGTTTTTTTTAAGATAGAGGCACCAAATTTGCAGCATAGCTTTCAGTGTCTCTCCACAAAATACCCTCCAAGTTTCAACAAGATTGGACCAGGGGGTCCAATTTCATAAGCCCCAAAATAGAATGCACCTATCCATTATTTCCAATGGAGGAAAGACTTTTAAAAGGTGTGCTGTCCCTTTAAATGTGATGATCAGAACTCCCTTTGGAGTTCAGTTGTGCTTGTCACTGCCTTGCTCCTGGCTCCACCCCCAAAGTCCTCAGATATTTCTTGAATTGGACTTGGCAACCCTAATTGGAAACAATGGGAGAGGCCTGAAAGCCAAATGGAGATCATGGGAGCCAGAAATAACAACTGACTTGCATGGGCTCCATTTAACTACATCACAGCACCAAATAGTTGCAATGAAAATACAAAGTGAACTGTAAATTAATGTCTCCGGGCTCAGACAAACTGGCCTGGTGATTGGCCCAAGGTCATCCAGCTGAGTGGAGTTCTGTATTTGAGTGGAGATTCCATTCTGGGGTCTCCTGGTTACCAGTCTGACACATTAACCACTTCACCACACTGGCTCCACCAGGGAAATGTAAAGTAGGAAAGATTAACTAGTCCCTCCAATGCCATACTCTTGATCAGATGTGCAGGAGGGCACAGTGCTGATATTAGCTTTCAAAAAATCACTAGAATTCCAATCATGGATCAAGCTGTCCTTAAAGAGACAGCTTCAGTGCTTCACAACTCCTGTGCAGGCAAATGAAGGTTGTCCTTTTCATTCCTTATGGGGCATGCATGTGCTTTTGCACTATACTCAGCTCTTTCTTTCCTAAGGTATAGTGACAATTACTCTTTTGTCCAGCTAGCTATCATTGACACCTGACCAAGGGAGAAAAATCCCAGTTTGCCCAGCAGTTATGTTTTTAACAGCTCCTAATTTTGGCAGAGGTTTAACCCAAAAACATTTCTGTTTGAAGATGCAATATTTTTAATATTGTTTACACTTTAAAATAGACTTCTTTCATGCCTGGGAATATTCTTCTATGTCTTCATCAAAAGGCATGCGATCCTAGGAGTATATCCAGTTGAGTTCAGTAGGATTTATTTCTGAGCAAAAGTGCAGAGGACTGGAGAATCATGCAGGAGTACAAACTGAAACTTTATAAACATCAAAGCAATACGCTATCCATGGACTGATCTTAATCTAATTTAGGAAAAGCTGTGGCTCAGAGGCAGAGCATTTGCTGGGCATGCAGAAGGTCCCAGGTTCAATCCCCAGCATCTCCTGTTGAAAGGATCAGGTAATAGGTAGGAGCACCCAGTACCCCAAAAGTCATCCTCCCTTATAATTGAAATTTCTGGGAGTTATTGGATAGACTTCACTGTAGAGAGAAATTTCCCTCTGCATATGCTCAGAGGGACACTCTTCAGTATTGCGCACATGCCCCAAAGCTCAGACTTGGAATTGAAAATAGCTTGTGTCCTGGTGATTCACTAGAATTAAATTAGCCCTGGAAATGCCAACAAGGGAGAGGTAAAGCCATTCTTGGAATACAAGGCTGAAACAGAGGGGTGGAGACAAGATGGGTGACATACCCCATATAAAGTCTCAACTTACCCATTCAAGGAGTAGAATATGTATGGATACCAGCACTCAGCAGCAATTGAAGGCAAATGGAAGAAGGATTTTTTTTTTATTCTCCAAAAATGCCACTGTAAATGCCATATTTCATTCCTTGCTAGCAATTTCATTTGAGAAGGGAAGGGTTACCCAAGGAAATTGGCCCAAGAAGAAGCTTTGTGGCATATTCATCACTCTTGGCAAAAAGAACAAAAGCAGCTTTCACAAGGGAGTCACCTGGTCATGCTTCAATACAACATGCCAGCTCTACAAGTGTAGCCAACTAAGTTGGAGAGCTTAGAGATTTGCTCTGGCCGAAAAATGTCCGGAACAGAGGATGCAAAGGCAAACATTCCCAAAAATAAACAGGAAAGGATTGACTGCTGTCAAAACTTAGTGTCTGTTCATGTTTCCATTGCATGGAGTGGCACTCACACCCATAGGTTGTGATTGCCATATATTACATTCCTTTAATAGGCATTTAATGTGCAGAAATGGGTAGCTGAAGCTGTTTAAGACATGGAGCTAAACAACACCACTTGATCATTGCTTGACAATCAAGTTGATATTAACGGGAAAGCTGAAAGGACCAGTTTAAAAGCTGGTAGCCCTAGGGGTGACCCTCTGGTAGATCATGGAATGACATCTGCTGAGTCACATGCCCTAATAGAGCTGACTCCCCCCCCCCAAACTATTGGTTGGAAAGACCTGCTGCTAGTGTGTCTATGTCAACAGCAAGAGTGCCATGCCCCGTGTGTCTGATTATGTTCAAGCTGAGAAGAGCTCTGGGCTGGCAAGGTAAGGTCACATGAACACCTGGATCTGCCTTACACTGAATCAGACCCTTTGTTCATGGAAGTCAGCAGTGTCTACTCAGACTGGTAATGGTTCTCCAATGTCTCTGGCAGAAATCTTACTCATCATCTCTTGCTTGGTCCTTTTAACTAGATGTGCCAGGGATTGAATGTGGGACTTTTTGCATGGCAAGTAGATTCTCTACCACTGAGCCATAGCCTATATTTTTGCTTTATCCTTTTGGCTTGGTTCCTACCTCAGTCTTCATGCTCTGACCCTTTGTCTGTTCCTCACCACAGTGCTGTTTCACTTGCATTTTTTGTCTTCAGCTCCCTTGTTCTATTGCCATAGTGCTAGCTTTGGTGTTGGTGAGGCATTCTTTTTTACTTCTCCTCTCCCTGTCACATGACTGATATCATACTTCCTTATCATTTGCTTATAGCTCAGTAAGTTCCATGTTGCTACTTGAAGGCTAAAGGTAAGTCCCAGGCCTTGAAAAGCTGAAGATCACTGGCAGAGAGCAACTTCAAATGCCTCTAAGAGATCCTTATTTAGTCTTTGTGTGTGTATATAGCATTGATGCAATTATTATTATTATATAATTGTGTGCAATTAGTAGGCATGCCATTTGCCTGGCTGTAGTAGGCAAATGCCTACCTTCAGCACCAAACCCCACATTCAATAAACTGAGGAGCTTAAGAAAAAAAATAGCTGCATTGTGATACTCTAGAAATTACCTTGTATCTCTGTGATAAAGACCACAGAGACACAAGGTAATTCCTAGATTAAGAGAGATTCCTAGAGCATCATCCAGAAGTGACAACATATCCTCCCCAAACTCCAACCCTCCCACTCCCAAATACAACTCTCAAAATCCCCTGATATTTGTGCAAGCAATGCTAGCCACCGTAGTATAAAGCTGGAAGTAACTGAGCCAGGGCCAAGCTACATGTTACACTAATCAGTTAAACCAGCCTGATTTCCCACTGACGCAAAAGAGGAAGGCAATCCAAAAGCTATGCTGGAGATCTTGGGACATACATGAACAAAAAGTATTTGTGACGGGGGTTGTAAAAATGAAGGAAATTAGGTAAGACTTTGTGGGGAAAGCTGTCTGGATCCAACCCATGGTTTCTACCATTTTCAGCCTGTTCCCTTTTTTAACTTCCTTTACTTAGACCCTTCTCCAAACCCATACCACTGATGTTCCATGGGTGAATGTGCCGCATGTGAGACTATGTAGACTGGGGTACCAATCCAACCCTGTCATTGGGACAGAATGTCATGGGAGATATCTGTCATGGGAGATACCATCAGAACCAAGCAAAAGTTCTCTCTGTATTTCCTTCTTCTCAAATCACAATGGGATGCTGGCAACAGTGGCAATCCAATCATCCATACAAATCCAATGTGGATCAGCGATGGACCAGTGTTAATGGTATTGAACTCTCCCTTGCCATTAGGTTAAGGGTTACACCTGCCTCATAAGCCCTATGGGTTCTGCTGTATGATGTTTCACACATAAGTACACACGGGGGGTCACCTCTCTGCACATTACCATGTTACAAGCAAATGCACATAACTGATTTATGGTGCCACTGCTTTTTTCTCTTGAGGGAAGGAGAGGAAGCAGAAACATAGTGTACCAGAAAAGGGTTAAGACCCTTCCATCTTCTACTATTTTTCTGTTCTCAGTTCTCTCCTTGTCATTTAAAAACGCATACACATCATTGGTGCTCTTGTAGCAAAGCTGTCTCCTCATGCACAGGCTGTCTGATTGCTAAAATAACTCCACACTATAACTGAGAAATCTGAAATTAGGAATATATCTTGTCTATGCTTAAAGCCAAAATCAGAAAATGGGATATTTGTACATCTTTTCCTTACAGCAGGTACTTAAAAATGTGTTGTAAAATCATTCAGGGACTTCCAGGTGAGACATCTGTTAAATGCCAGTACATGATGTTTATCTGTTTGTAGAAACCAGAACTGCCACACAAAGTGTGCCTTGTTACACAAATGTGATGGATAATTGGCCTGTGGGGTTCACCCTATTGTTCTTTCATACTATGGGCGTTTTCGCACTCACCTTCAAGTGGTGCGACCACCCTCTTCACGCCGGAGGATCTGCAGGGATTTCGCATAAGAAGCGCCGGAGCAGCCAAAAGAGCCGGAAAGTTCCGTCGCGAAACCCGCTCAAACGGAAACCGCCAAGAAGCAGGAAAACGTTTGAGCGGCTTTTGCGACGGAAGTCGCCGGCTCTTTTGGCTGCTCCGGCGCTTCTTATGCGAAATCCCTGCAGATCCTCCGGCGTGAAGAGGGTGGTCGCGCCACTTGAAGGTGAGTGCGAAAACGCCCTATGAGTTGGAACCAGTCAGCTTTTTCACTCAGTCTCACCCAATTCCCTCTATCTATCTATCTATCTATCTATCTATCTATCTATCTATCTATCTATCTATCTATCTATCTATCTATCTATCCAATTTATATTCCACCCTTTCCCAAAACGAGTTCAGGGCAGATCACAACATTCTAAAAACAGTATAAAACAACAGTTAAAAACCAAATCAATAGGAACAAAACAGTTTGATAAATCATAATAGTTATGATAAGTTATAAATAGCAGCTCAGTTGGGCACATGTTATATAAACTGAGAGTCTAAAACAGTCGATAGCATAAAATTCATAAAATTCTTCCAACAGCTCCCATCCTATGTGGCTTTTGTCTATTCAGATCCCACAATCCCCAGCACAGCCTTTTTTGAGTGGTCAAAGGGGAGCCCACCTTTGTTTATTGCAACAGAAAAGCTTATTGGGCCCAGCCCACTGAATAAACCTTGTATAAGGGAAGTACACAGTCCAAGTAACAAATATGCAGGACAGTTGTGTGTATGGCTGTCCAGTCTCCCAATACAGCTGGAGATATTCTGTTGACAACCCCTGACACTTGCCAGTGCTTGTTAGGGTGGCGGGGATGCCAGGAGAATCACTGTCACTCTGAAGGCACATCAGTTCTGGTGCAAACCTGGAAGTGACATCATGATAGAGAGGGCAGTGGCGTCGCAGTTGCAGAGCTTTCTGGATGACGCTTCCATCCTAGACCCTTGCCAGTCCGGCTTTCGCCCGGGTCATGGGACGGAGACAGTGCTGGTCGCCCTGGTAGATGATCTCCAACGGCATCTGGATCGGGGCGGTGTGGCGGTGCTGATGCTGTTAGATCTGTCGGCCGCGTTTGACACGGTCTACCATCGGCTACTGACCCGCCGCCTCGCCGATATAGGGGTGAGGGGGTCTGCCTTACAATGGCTCTCCTCCTTCCTCGAGGATCGAGGACAAAGGGTGGCAATTGGTGGCGAGCGGTTCCGGAGGCGCACACTGGATTGTGGAGTGCCTCAAGGGGCAGTCCTCTCACCAATGTTATTCAATATCTATATGCGCCCTCTTGCCCAGATTGCCAGGAGATATGGACTTGGGTGCCACCAATATGCAGATGACACCCAACTCTATCTGCTGATGGACGGCTGGCCTGGCTGCGTCCCTGAAAATTTAGACCGGGCCTTGCAGGATATGGCAATGTGGTTGAGGGGGAGCGGGCTGAAATTGAATCCAGCGAAGACAGAAGTCCTTTGTCTGGGTCGGGGTGCTCGGGAAGGGGAAATACCTCTTCCGGTCTTCGACGGGGCGCCGCTGAAAGCGGCGCACCGGGTTAGGAGTCTGGGAGTCTTACTGGAGCCTTCTTTATCAATGGAGGCCCAGATTGCAGCCACTTCCAAGTCAGCCTTTTTTCACCTGAGGCGGGCAAGGCAGTTGGCTCCCTTCCTAGAGCGCCAGGACCTGGCAACGGTACTTCACGCAACGGTCACCTCGAGACTGGACTACTGTAATGCCCTCTACATGGGGCTGCCTCTGTACCGAACCCGGAAGCTGCAGCTGGTGCAGAACGCAGCGGCCAGACTGTTGTTGGGGCTCCCTAAATGGGAGCACATACAGCCTGGGCTGCGCGAGCTGCACTGGCTGCCAGTTATATACCGGATTCGTTACAAAGTGCTGGTCATCACCTTTAAAGCCCTATAGGGTCGAGGACCTGTCTACCTTAGGGACCGTCTCTCCCCATACGAACCCCAGAGAGCACTGAGGTCAGCTGGAAAAAACTTGTTGACCACCCCCGGACCGAAAGAGGTGAAGCTGCAATGCACCCGTAACCGGGCCTTCTCCTCTGTAGCCCCGAACCTATGGAACCAACTTCCAGAGGAAATGCGGGCCCTGCGGGACCTTGAACAATTCCGCAGGGCCTGCAAAACCTTCCTCTTCCGACTGGCTTTCGCTGACGAAGAAAGAAATTGCTAATGATTACCGCCATTATAAAAGCACAATTAGCATTAGCACTTTTATCAATTTAATTAAGTGATTTTAAACTTATCAGAATTTTTTAATGTTTAATGTTAATGTAACCTTGTCTTTTGTATAAGGGAAATTGAATGATGTTGTTAGCCGCCCTGAGCCTGCTCCGGCGGGGAGGGCGGGATATAAATAAAATAATCTATCTATCTATCTATCTATCTATCTATCTATCTATCTATCTATCTATCTATTTTTTAAAATTAGTTAATTTATATTTCTCCCTTTCCCGGAAACGGGCTTAGGGCGGATGACAACATAATAAAACAACAATTAAAACTTACAATTAAAATCAGAGCAATGTAAAGCAGTACAATAAAACTGTAAGCAAGTTATAGATGGTGGTTTCAGTTAGGCACATTCTATAGCATACTGATGGTCTAACATATAGTAATTAATGATAGTAAGATGGTATCGCAGCAAAGATGGCATCACAGCAAAGAAGCCCAGCTGATGGAGTAGATTAGAGAGTGACACTCTCGAGTTTTAGAGGAATCCTGCAGCATCACCCCAACACAATAATGTCACTTCAGTGTTTGCTCCAGAAGTGAGTTGTCATCACTTGGCTGGCAACCCTAACAACTGTGATGTAGGACTGGGAAGCCCTGGTTCAAATCCCCACTCTTCAGTGAAGCTGTCTCGGCCTCATTTGTTCTTTCAGCCCTTCACAGTTGGTGAAGATGAAGTGCCTCCCCTTGGAGCAACAGGAGGATAAAAACATAATAGAAAGATTTGTCTTCATTGGCAGAATGCATCCTTTAAGATTCAGACCTCATAAGAGCTCTTATTATGTGGATCCAAACACAACAGAAGCCACTCTTTTAAAAGCATGTTAATATCAAAATGCCATTCTTAATGTGAGCTGACGACCCTAAGGCAATCCACGATAAGTGGGGAAAAGCAGAATAGAAATCAAAATAATAAATAAATAAACCATATGGAGCTGCTCCAAACTCCATTTCCTTTTGTTTATACACACAAACTACACTATACAAACAAAAAAAATTGAAAAGTGAACTATTCTAAATCCAGCATGAGAGTGGCTGGAGTGTCATATTAGGAATGGGGAAACCTGGCTTCAGATCTCTTAATCATGATGCTCTCTGGGTGACCCTGAACTAATCACTCACTCACTCAGTCTCCCTCAAACTAACCAACTTTACAGGGTTGCTGTGAAGATAAAATGGAAGAGAGGAGCTCCTTGGAAGAATGGTAGGATAAAACCGTAAAAATCATCCACAATAGATGGATATCTTAATGAACACCCCTGCAGTGAATGGGGGTCAGTACAAATATTAGACCATTTTGCTTGGCATCCAAGGCCAGCTCTGACTGAGGCCCTGACAACACTGCTTGGGCCAGCAATGTGAGGAAAGCAATAGGCATAGCTTATTTCTGTCATAACCTTCCAGACCAGCATAGTCCCCAGCCTTTTTTGATCAGGAAAATGGGAGGGGAGAAAGCTTAAAAGCCACCTTGCACCACAATTGTGATCTGAATTGGGTTACTACATGTCCAGTAAATAATTTATTTTTAACGCTGGATGCTCTACACACAAAACTCACAGTGCACTGTGGAGTTATGGCCTCAGGGAAGCTTTTTATCCAGTCTGTGAAACTTATAGAAATCAGAACAAGACAGAAAGTTTGGCTGCATTCAATTCATGTTTGCTTCATCCAGATTGCTCTGCCATCTCCCACAAATAATTCAGACTGGCTGGAATCAGGGATGTCCAAGGATTTCAAGACAGCCGACAGGTTGCTTAGTCAACTTTTGGGGCAATACCTGGAGGGAAAAATAGGATGCCCTGTGAGTCCACATGGCTAAATTGGCATGCAGATGGGCATGGAACAGTTTTCTCACAGTCACTGCAAAGAGTCCAAACATGAGAGACACCAAGCCAAAACCCTTTTTGTGGCATACACACACTCTGTTTGTGTGTGTGTGTGTGTGTGTGTGTGTGTGTGTGTGTGTGTGTCCCTGACCTGGATGGCCAATGCTAGCCTGATGTCATCTCAGAAGCTAAGCAGGGTTAGTCATTGAATGGGAGACCCCCAAGGAAGTCCAGTGTTGCTACACAGAGCCAGGCAATGGCAAACCACAACTACTCATCTCTTGCCTTGAAAACCCTTCAGGATTGCTGGACAGCACTTTCCAAGAATGTGTCTGTAGTGTATTGCGTTAGTACACTATCACGTTATTGCATTATTACACCATGTTGTATCACAAGCACCGCGCAGCCATGCAGGATAAAACCGTAAAAATCCCCAGTCCCCAGGCAACTCTGCGCAGCACGCGAAAGGCTCCGCCTATGACTATCAGTGGCGGGAAGTTTGACTGGACAGGATTGGACTGGCCAGCCTGGGAGGTTGTTCCGGGTTATGTATATAAGCGGGACCCGGCCCGCGTGTTCTCTCTCTTGTGATGTGCCTCAATTAAAGCATGTTGCCCTATCATCGTCTCCAGTCTTGGTACATTACAGTGTGTGTGTGTGTTCCTGTCATCCTACTGGTTTCTACTCATATGATTCTAATGGTTGTGTTGTTTTCTGTGTTCTATGGTTGTATTTTATGGTTCTTTTATTGCTTTTATATGTTAACCTAATGCCTCCTTATGGGGATGGAAGGTGGCATGAGATAGCCCTATCTTGTCAGGTCTCAGAAACTAAGCAGGGTCAGTACCTGCAAGAGAGACCACCTAGGAAAACTCTGAAGAGGGAGGCAATGGTAAACCACCTCTGCTTCTCTCACTTGCCTTGAAAGCCTCTTTGCTGAGGTTGCCATAAGTCTGTTGTGACTCGACGGCACTTTACACGCACATGATGTTTCCTTTGGCTGACGTGTGCCAGGATATAAACCTCACTCAATCTATCAATCATGAGCAGATTCCCCTGATTCATCACAGAGTGAGCTCCCTGCAAAGATGCTTTCCTTCCAACATTTTCTGCAGGATATGTTCATCAGACAATGGAATGGAGTACAGTGAGCAGTGCTACTTACAGCTGGTAGGCAGTGATTTAGAATGCAAAGTGGTACAAAGAATCCAATGGCAAAATAGTGAAATTAACAAATTGAAAGAACATTTGGTCTGGATATCATTTGCATGGGAAACCAATAAAACAGTCAGAATGGGAGAATGAGGTAATAAAAGTCTGTTAATTACTCTATTGTACCTCATTCCATTGTCTGATGATGTTTGCATGCATAAGAAAGCTTACATTCTGAATAAAACTTTGTTGGTCATAAAGGTGCTACTGGACTCTTACTTTGTTCCACTGCTTCAGACCAACACGGCTGCCCTCCAGATCTATCTTTGGAGTTCAGTTATGTAGAAAAGTTTGATTGCATAACTGAACTTCAGGTTCCTGAAAGGTAATTGGCTTTATCCTGAGAACAATACAAAACTGAAAGATTTCCAGGCCAAGATAAATACCCCCAAAAAAGGGTGTTAAGATTTGGCACTGGTTACTTCCTGGAAAATGTTTTGTGTTCTGTGATTGTGTCATTGAATGTCACAGAGCCCAGAAGCCCAATTGTGCAAGGAAGGGAAAACCTTGATGTCACCCTATCACTCAGGGCCACCTTGTTTGACAGTCCCTTACCCAAGTCATCACAAAGAAGCCACATCCTGTCTGTCTCAGGGTTGCTGGTAAGGGGACACCAGAACTTCCCATCTATGCGCCCAGATGTGGTGCAGCTGTGGTAAGTCTTGCCACGGAAGACAAAGGGGAAGGCACAGTCTGATTCTGGTTGGGAAAGAAGGGCAAGGAAGGAAGCAGGTTAACCGCTTTCACACAGCATTTCCTCTTAGCACTCAGTCATTGGAAACAAAATCAATCCTTGCAGGAACTGCACAGGGCTAAGCTTATGATGAACTACCTCAATATCAAGTCATTGTGAGCCAGCATTTGGGTCAGAGGAGACACGTCTTCAGCAAGGTCTGTGCATGCAAGCCAAGCATAGGGTTGCCAACTGCAGGTTGGGAAATTCCTGGAGATAATTTGGGGGTAGAGCCTGGGGGGGTGACTTAGGGAGTGGAGGGACCTCTGCAGCCTATAATGCCACAGAGCCCACCCACCAAAGCAGCCATTTTCACCAGGGGAACTGATCTCTGTCATCTGAAGATCAATTGTAATTCTGAGAGCTCTCCAGACCCCGCCCTCCCCCCCCCCCGGAGGTTAAGTAAATAAAACAAAAAAAGTGAACCAATAACTATGAAATGCTTAAAACTGTATTAACATGTAAGTACAATCAATCAATAACTCATTCAGATTTCATAAGCCATATGTAATAATAAAGTCAACATCCCAAAAGGGTGAGTCCAATATAAATCCAATAATGAGTCCAATGGTCAACCGATGACATCAATTACAAAGCGCTTTGTGCCATAAAAAAGTTTCTTCTTCTAGCGTAAGGCTACACAGTTTTTACATCCATTGAAACATGACCATGGGCGTTTTCGCACTTACCTTAAGCCGGAGCGACGTCCCTCTTCACCGCGCAGCGTCTGCACGGTTTTCGCACTAATTGCTGCGGAGCACCTGGAAGAGCCGCAAAGTCCCGCGGCTTTTGCGGCACAAATGTAAACCGGTTTTTGGCGGTTTACATTTGCGCCGCAAAAGCCGCGGGACTTTGCGGCTCTTCCAGGTGCTCCGCAGCAATTAGTGCGAAAACCGTGCAGACGCTGCGCGGTGAAGAGGGACGTCGCTCCGGCTTAAGGTAAGTGTGAAAATGCCCCATGTAAATTTTCATAAAGTGGACAGTAGACAAATTAGAGACAACCCAGTTCCGCCTGACAGAGCCTCCCAGCCTTTGATTCTGTTTCCTTTACAACTTCATCAAAGCCAAAACAGAATGTTACCCTATGTGTCCATTTTCCTACCTAAATTCCAAACAGCTATTCAAAATTCTTACAAGCCACCTTGAGCTGGACTCTGACTAGGCGGCATAGAAATATTCTAAATCCGGGATCCTCAACATGCTGATAGTGAGCCCCATGCCTTTTCTGGTGCCTGTCAAGTGTCTTTAGAAACTGGGTGGGGCCACCCCAGTTGCCTTTCCAGATAACAACTTGTTTGGTGAGTTTGCTAATATATATTCTGTTTTAGAAGACAGTTTAGGGTAGGCTATTGCAGAAAGCACATGACTATGCCATTCAGTCTGTGGAGAAGAAGGGAGAACATGGTTATAGGATGGGGGAGACTTGTCTTAGCAGTAGTATGTGCGAAAAGGATCTAGGGGTCTTAGTGGATAATACGCTGAACGAAGTCAACAATGTGATGCAGTGGCTAAAAAGGCAAATTTTTATGTGGTTGTTGTTGGCCTGCGTTGTGCTGTGTATTGGTCATGGAACGTAATAAAGCAAACTGAAACTGAAAAAGGCAAATGCAATTTTGGGCTGTATCAACAGAAGCATAGTGTCCAGATCACGTGAAGTGATGGTATCCCTTTACTCTGCTCTGGTAAGACCTCACCTGGAGTATTGTGTTCAGTTTTGGGCACCACATTATAAGAAGGATATAGACAAACTGGAACAGGTCCAGAGGAGGGTGACGGAAGATGGTGAGGGGTCTGGAGACCAAGTCCTATGAGGAGAGGTTGAAGGAGCTGGGGATGTTTAGCCTGGGGAGGAGGCAGATGAGAGGTGATATGATCACCATCTTCAAGTACTTGAATGGCTGTCATATAGAGGATGGTGTGGAATTATTTTCTGTGGCCCCGGAAGGTAGGACCAGAACCAATGGGTTGAAATTAAATCAAAAGGGTTTCCGGCTCAACATTAGGAAGAACTTCCTGACCGTTAAAGTGATTCCTCAGTGGAACAGGCTTCTTCGGGAGGTGGTGGGCTCTCCTTCCTTGGAGGTTTTTAAACAGAGGCTAGATGGCCATCTGACAGCAAGGAGGATCCTGTGAATTTAGGGGAAGGTGTTTGTGAGTTTCCTGCATTGTGCAGGGGGTTGGACTAGATGACCCTGGAGATCCCTTACAACTCTATGATTCTATGAACTCAATGAATGATTGTTGGCGTGAGAGACAGCACTGCAAAAAACACATGTTTTCCTCTATGATACATTGAAAACACAGATTGTGTCCAGTTCCCTGGTTCCCACCTGCACCTCCAACGTGCTCACCATTGCATAATCTCCACTTGAAACTGGTGGCGTAGTTTGGAGTAGTGGAACACCATGCTTTCCCATCAGTGCGGTCCACTGGGATGCAGCTTTGGTAAGATTTCTCCTTGTAGATGAAAGGAAAGACACAGCCAGTTTCTGGATGAAAACCAAACAAAATGTGAGAAGAAGGGGGAAATGCAACCAAAACGCTTTTAAATGTGCTGTGATGCTTTCCTGTCATTCAGGGAATGGACTGAATTCTTGGAATTCACCCCTGAACTAATTTCCCAGAATTTCTGATAGTGCCACATTACATACTACAATAGGCTAGCAGCCATGCTTCTCCCTCTCTAATAGCCATTCAGAATGAGGGCAGGAAGGAAAAATGGGAGAAGCCATGGCTCAGTAGTGTGGAAGGCCCCAAGTTCACTCCCTGGCATCTCCAGTTAATTAAGTTGGCAGTAAGTGATGTGAAAGGATGCCTGAGATCCTGGAGAGCTGTTGCTAGTCTAAGTAGACAATGCTGACAGACCAAGGGTAAGGCATTCAGTGTAAGGTAACTTCATGTGATCCTTCCTGTCCTTGTTTTGAATTGACATTGTAATCACCTAGAGAAATGTCTGTCACTACACTGGCATCCATATTTCCTGACTGGCTACAAAAAAGATATAAAGAAGGCAAATAAAGAAACTGGTGCCACAATGAACAGCTGTAGAGCAGGGCAAATTTCAGGGACTATTCCAGGCCCTGGAAGAGCTCCCATTTGCACCAAAAATGCTCAGATGTGAACAGGGGTCATTTTGTAGAAAAAGAGGTGCCGGAGCTTATTAGCACAACTCATTTGCATATTCCACACACCCCTGACATCACCGGAAGGTGTACTAAATTATATCAGCTCAGCAGCTACCTTAAAATGCTTCTTGAATTATAATTGTCATAATAAAACCTTACTCCCACCCCATCATACCTTTTAAATAACTTTCTCCTATGTGGCCATAGTGGCATGATGAAGATTTCCACTTGTCTGCTTTATTATCTTTTGGTTATTTCCCTTTTTTTTTGGTGCGGAAAAATATTCGAAAGTTTGTTAAATCTAAGAGTTCAGCAAAATTCTCACAGGAGGTTTGAACAATGGAGTCCAGAAGCAAGTATGAAGGGGGGGGGGGCGTGAAAGAAAGCACCATAAAATTTAGAGTTTCTGCAACTCCACTCGCCTGGATGTGATCTTTAGCTCCTTTACTAATCCTTGCTTGGCCTATGAAAATCAATTTGCCATAGCAATGTCATCGGCCTGCCTCACCTTAGATCTCCCTTTGTGCTGATGCCACACAAGGCAAAGTCTGGCATTCCATATTATTTAACAATCAAGATAGCATTACGACTAATGATTATTCATATAATGATACTACAATGATGACAATACAGAAAGCCATCTGTCATGATAAGAGACTCAAATCCTCCAGGACAAGAAATAATGAAACCAACCCAAAGGTCGCTCTTGTTGTGTCTCAGAAATTATGAAAGCCAAAGGTCACCAAGGCATCCATCACTGTGGGTCATATCCTTTTCATCATTCTCTGCCACTACTCAGTCATGGCCATCAGGCTTTATTCTGCTCCTAAAAGAGCGGCCATGCTGCCCATTGCAGCATTTTATGGAGGAAAAGTGCTTTACATTCAGTTAGTCAGAGGTCTGTAGCAAGACAGTGACCAAGGGAAAGAAGGCATGGCATCAGACTTCCTTAAAATACAAAGGAGACATCATGCCAGAGAGACTTTAAGGGTCTGACTCAGCATAAAGCAACTTCATGTGTTCAACCATGAGTTCTCTTCCGTTGATCTCTTACTTGTGACAGTGCAAAAAGTCCATTGCTTGTCTATATCGTAGTTGGAGGTGGTGGAACACCAGAGCTTCCCATCTATCTGTCCATCATCCATGCAGCTGCTGTAGTTCAGGCCATTGTAGATGAAGGGGAAGACACAAGAAGGACCTTCCTGGCTTTTATCTGGACCTGGATTTTTAAAAAATGGAATAGGAAACGAGCATTCTAAAGAGCAAGGAGATCCCCACACCCAGGGATCCTATCCCTTTCTTCTTCTTCAGTCCTATCCATTTTACAGAAGTAATTACAGACTTGATCATTTATTTAGAACATTTATTCTAGTATGCCACCTCTTCAGAGATCTGCTTGCAAAACAAGGCAGAAACATAAAAACATGAAAACAAACCATTAAAAAAAACAGCCCATAAAAACTCAGAGCATAAAACAGCATATGCTAATTCATGCATGCGTGTTCTGCTTTATGGACTGAACTAGCTCCTAATCTTCAGGACTGGTTACTTAAAGTAAAGGAAACATAATCTGGTGAAGCTGACTGCTTACCAAAAAAATAAAGACAGTTTAGCCTTCTCATGGAATAGAATGATTCAAATTATGGAATTGTTAATTGATAAGTAGACTTACCTGTAATGTTTTGGGCCTTTCTTAAGATAGACTCTTTTCTGTGTTTTGAGGTTAGATAATTGATGTACTGTATTGTAATGTACTATATGCTAGACTTATGTTGTTGTTTTATGTATATTTTATATGTTATATGTGTTCTAATTTTTAGTATTGCTAATTATTTTTTTTTCTAATAGAACATGATGGTTCCCATAGGCATACATATTTCTTGATAGCTGGGTGAATGGGCTGGAATGAGATCTGCAATTTCTATAACGCAATCCTAAAAACACTTTCCTGGCACAAAGTCCCATTGAATAAACTTGAGTAGGATTTTGAGTAGGCCTGCTTAGGAGGGTATTTAGTGAACTAATCAGTTTGATTAATCAATTAAAAATATTGGTCTGCTTCAAAGGAGCCCCTCCTTTGTCACTGGCCTTGAAAACCCTATGCAGTTGCCATAGGTTGGCTGTGACTTGTCAGCACTTTACACACATACAAAATGTAAGCTGATGAGGAAACCAAAGTCAACCCAGTGTTTGTGGGCATTAAAAACATTTAATGATGTGAGTATGAAAGGTAGGCTATTCTCCTTTTCCAACTGGATAAAGCTCAAAATACATTAAAAACATTAAAGTAATAATACATATAACTGGATGCCTTTAAAAGACTCATAATGATTCATTAATGATTTGGAACTGGAGTAAGCAGTGAAGTGGCTAAGTTCCCAGATGATGCTATGTAGTTCAGGGTGGTGAGAATCTGGGAGAACTGTGAGGTGCCGCAGAGGGATCTGTCAAGAGCTGACATCTTCAGTAAGTTATCTACTAGGGATGGGTATGAACTGGCTCACAAACTAAAATGTATGACAAATTTTGGCTGATTTGTGGTTTGCAGACTGAAGTTTGTGGCAGGTCAATTGGCACAACTTTCCACAAACTTTCAAGCAGTTTGTGGAGGTCTGGTCCAGTGAGTGAAGTGATACAGTTCCAGACAGACATCTTAGGAGTCCTGTTTTTGCCCAATGTAGTGGTTAAGGGGAGAAGATGGGGGGGGGGGAGTTCCAGAAAATGCTCACCCCACCTTTTGCCTGGCCACACTGCATGGATTTGCTATCAACATAAGAACAGGGACATGCCAATGTCATTGAGGAGAGCTTCATTTGCACCTGGTGACATTGAGACATGGCCAAATCTTTTTGGATGCTTGACTGAAGGCTTTTTATTTTTTTAGAGCTATGCTATGAAGATGCTTGTGAAATGGATGCTTTTTTGGGATGGGAGAGGTTGAGGCTGGGCACTGTAGTGGCTGAAGAGGGGGCACATTAAAACAGTCTCACTCCATCTGAAGTCCTCTTGAATAATCACTGAAAGAAAATATCCCACTCACAAGGCATGAGGTTTTGGGTGCAATATCTCTTTCCCCAAATGTGGCTCAACCTTGCACTGAAAATTCTAAAGAAAGGATTGCAATGGGTAGAGACTGTCAGACAGGCAAGAGCTTGACATCCCTGCAACATAATCTCCTCGCAGATGGACTCGCTTTGTCTAACCTACCATAAATCAACTAAATAAAATTAAAACCAGCTAAATAAATAAACCCCATCTGTTGCCCTCGTCTTACCTGTGGCATTACAATAAACCCATTTCTTATCCACGTCGTAAGTACTGGTGGTGGCACACCAGAGTTTCCCATCACTCATGCCCTCAGTGGTACACGTGTCATAGGACTTGCCCTTGTAGATGAAAGGGAAGGAGCAAGGTGGACTTTCTACATCTGGATCTGGCCCTGAATTTGGAAAAAAAGAATGGGCAGAAGGATTTGTGGACTGCACAGACCAGTACTGGGACCCTTTTTTATTCTACACCATGACAGCAACACCACAGACAACTTCCCAGGAAAGAAACACGTATGGACTGCCCAGACATTTTCCCTCCAATTGGTGCTTTAGGAGAAATAGAAGATAGAGATTAAAGGGACTGTGCTAAAGGCTTCATGGCAAAGATGGGTTCTGAAAAACAATCTGAAAGAATTAAGAGAAGTAGCATTGCACAGGTGCTCTGGAAAAAGTGCCAGCAAAGGTGACAGAGTAGATGATGGTAGTTCCACCAACTTTTATCAATGCAGTTCCCTACTTTAACCCAAAATATTTTCTCTGATACCAAATCCTGAATTTTCCAGGGGTTGGTGGGCAGGGTCATCATTCTATCTCCTCTCCTTGAACACATATGAAACTGCCTTCTATTGAGTCATATCCTCGATCTATCATTGTTAGTATCAGCTACTCTGACAGCTGTTCCCAGGGTTTCAAGAAGAGTTCTTTCATGTCACTTATGACATGATAAACAGGAGACACTGGGACTGACCCAAAGAACTTCTGCATGGAAAGCAAATGCTCTATCACCAAGCCACAGTCTCCCCTTTCTCCATCATTACCTGAGACTTCACAAAACTTCCACTTCTTGTCAGCATCATAATTACTAGTAGTGGCACACCAGAATGTCCCATCACTCCATCCATCTGTGGTGCAGCTCTGATAAGACTTGCCCTTGTAAATGAATGGGAAGACACAAGGTGTACTTTCCAGACTCTCATCAGGCCCTAGAAATAAATAAATAAATAAATAAATAAATAAATAAATAAATAAATAAATAAATAAATAAATAAATAAATAAATAAATAAATAAATAAATAAATAAATAAAGTGCTTGCAAAGGAAGCAAAAATCAGGCAGGAAATTTTGGGGGGAACATGCAGCAGGACTCCTGTCAGAAAGACTTAGACCAATTCCCCACTAGGCTTGTTCTGGCATCGGAGCTCTTTTTCCCCTGATGCTTCTGTCCAGTTTCACACAAGCTGCCATGCTGCAGTGACTTGGCCTGTCTCTTTCTCATGGCAAGCAAGAGCCTCTGAAAACAAGCTTCTGTTTGCCACAGGAAAGAGGCAGGCTAAGGTGCAGCCACAGGGCAGATTGTGCAAAATTGGATGAAAGCATTGGGGGGGGGGGGGCAGGGAAGAGCTCCAACACCGTAACAAGCCTAGTGGGGAATCGGTCTTAATTCTTCCCCTCTGGATATTACATGGAAAAGAAAGCAGCTTCTCTCCTCATTCAAATAACCTCTAGTAGAATACATCATGTGATGTGATATCACCGCATGCAATGTTTCCTGCTCCCTATCTCAGTTAATTGGCTAATGGGGACAGGGAAACAGTGTGTGCCAACATCACTAGAAACTGTTCCAGCTTGCACAGCTTGTAAGATGGGAGAGGGCTGCCGCTCTGCTTGGATTGATTACTGTTACCAGTGACAGTACTAACATCTCCGAGGACCACCAGCAGTTATTGTGAAATGCTGAAAAAACTCTTTGAAAACTTGCCTGTTTTATATTGAAGTATAGCACCACAGTGTTTTATGTTTCACGTTTTGTAATGTTTGTGTCTATAATGCTGCACTTGTTTTTAGATGCCACTTGGCCTGCTGCTACCCTGAGGGCGTTAGCCATTCGCAGTGAGGGCGGGATATAAATATGATGAAATAGACAGACAGATGATGATTAGATAGATTAGACAGATGATGGAGGATGATGATGGAGGATGGATAGATAGATAGATGACAGATAGATAGAGATGATCATAGAAAAAGGAGAGAAAGAAGCAAGAATTAATGGAATCTTGTTCCACTTTGAAGTTCACAGGGCTCAAATGTTCAGACTTAACTTTTGCAAAAGGAGTACCTGGATTGTTCTATCAAGAAGACCAATAGTTACAGTGTGTGGGTAGGGTTTCCATCTTCGAGATGAAGCCTAGAGATCTCATGGTATTATAATTGTCTCCAGACAATAGAGATCAGTTTCCTTGGAGAAAATGACTGCTATGGAGGGCCAACATCTGCTGTGGAGGGGAAGTCCCATGCCTCCCCAAACCCTACCGTCCCCAAGCTCCTCCCACAGAATCTCCAGGTATCTCCCAACCTAGAGCTGGCAACCCTAGCTAGGGAGAAAAACTTTAACCCTTTCTTTCCTTACCATTTCCTTGTTGGAAAAAGCCATTGCTGAGCTGCTTTTATCCCAGCTGGGGAAATAAATTAAAAGTATATAAAATCTTTCCCCAGCCTAAGTATGGCATTTTCCAAGGGAACCCTTTCTGAGCCCTTCTTCTCCTTGATAATGCAGAATCTGAGGCTTCATCTGAAGAACTGGAAATGGTTATGTAAAATAAACATGGAAGAAAAGGTAACATGTAGCATTACTGTGTTATTATACACATGGTGGAGAGGAAACAGTTAAGGGCAAAACCAAATTGAGAAGGATGCTGACTTTTTTTTAAAAAAATCCTATCCACATTTCCTATCACATATTAGGAGATGGTCTAATTCTCAAAATGTGCTCTGGAGGATTTTTTTTTTTTTTCAAAATAAACTGGTTTTTAAATGAACTGACTAAAAATATTTTCTTAAATACAATTAATTGAAATATTCAATCTAAAAAAGGGCATTTTATATTAAATGTTTTATACCTTTTGTGGTTTGGTCTTGGTATACTTTTCCAGTGTCTAGTGTGGCCACTCTTCCTGTTGTCCAATCAAAAAGCCCAAGTTCAGTTTTGCTGCTCCCTTTCGCAAAAGGAGATGGTATGTTTTTAATAATGATCCTTGAGGAAGATTTTTGAAAACAAATTGGGGATTTCTAAACATACTTATGGCTAATATTACTTCAATAATATCCACAGAAGTGTTTAATAAGTAAAAAGGAATTTGATATTAACATTTCTTACCTTTTGTGGTTTTACCTTGGTCTACTTTTCCAGTATCTAGGGTGGCTCCTCTTCCAGTCACTGATTCAAAAATCCCTAGTTTGGTTTTGGTTCCCCCTAGTGTAAAAGAGGATAACCTGATTTTAATAACGACCCACAAAACACTTTGGGAACTTTTTACAACATACTTCTGTCTAACACTATTTTAAGAAAGTTCTCAGAATTATTTAATAAATCAAAACAAATTTAATATTCATTTTTCATACCTAGTATACCTGGACATTGGACAACTTCTCCAGCATGGGTTAGTGTAGACCCTCTTTCTGACAGCACTTGGAAAATCCATTTTTCAAATTTGCTTCTCCCTTGTGAAGAAAAAATAGTGTCTGAGTTTAATAATGTCCTTTGAGGAAGATTTTCAAAACACAGTGGGGATTTCTTCAACATGCTTTTGACTAAATTATTTTAATAAAAAAATGAAGACATAAAAGGGTATTTGATATTAATTTTTTCAAACCTTGTGTTGCTTGACCATGGTCTACTTTTCTATTGGTTAATGCAGCCCCTCTTTCAGTAGTCAATTTGAAAATTCCTGTTTCAATTTCGCTTTTCACTTGAGAAAAAAGATAATTGTGATTTTAACAGTGTCCCTTGAGGGAAGATTTTCAAAACACAATGGGAATTTCACACCATACTTCTGACTACAGTTATTTTTAATAAATATTATTAGTAAAATATGTAATACATAAAAATGAACTGAATTTTTTTTTTACCTTGTGTTACTTGACCTTGGTCTACCTTTTCGGTGTCTAGCATGGCTGTTCTTTCTGTTGTCATTCCAAGACCTCCTGTTTCAATTTTGCTACTCCCTTACATAAAAGGAGATATGATTTTAATAATAATCCATTTCATTTGGTCCTCAGGAGTCTACATTGACAAAGAGGAATGGCTATTATTGATTACTAAGCTTTCTCCTGCTCGTCCCATTCTTCCTACCTGAGGGCTCACAGTATGTCCACTTCAAGCCTACATCATAGTTATCGGTGAGAGAGCACCAAAGCTTCTTGTTGGAAATCCCATCAGTTGTGCATGAGGAGTAGAAAGTGCCATTGTAGAGGAATGGAAAGACACAAGGCCCCTTGGGATTTGCATCTAGTCCTGGGTAAAGGAAGGGGAGGAAGAGACAGACTATTCCTCAGAAAATATTGGTTCAATAAGTATGGTAAACAAAGTACCTCAGTGGATAGAAAGCTGGGCTTGGATTTCAATGCATATTTCATCTCAGTCACTTCACAAGGTCATTATGCAAACATCTGGCCCTGTTCCATGCCAAGTTTGCTCTGTACATGTGCCTAGTCAGTCACAAATGCCAACTGTGGTTTGGCATGCCAGCTGACCAGAACTTAGGGTTGCCAATCCCCAGGTGGGGGCAGGGGATCCCCCAGTTTGGAGACCCTCCCCCCGCTTCAGGGTCATCAGAAAGCGGGGGGAGGGGAGGGAAATGTCTGCTGGGAACTCTATTATTCCCTATGGAGATTTATTTCCATAGAAAATCATGGAGAATTGATCCGCGGGTATCTGGGACTCTGGGGAGGCTGTTTTTTGGGGTAAATGAACCAAATTTACAGTATAGTATCTAGTGCCTCTCCCCAAAATACCCCCAAGTTTCAAAAAAATTGGACCAGGGGGTCCAATTCTATGAGCCCCAAGAGAAGGTGCCCCTATCCTTCATTATTTCCTATGGAAGGAAGGCATTGAAAAGGTGTGCCATCCCTTTAAATGTGATGGCTAGAACTCCCTTTGGAGTTCAATGATGCTTGTCACAGCCTTGATTTTGGCTCCACCCCTAATGTCTCCTGGCTCCACCCCCAAAGTCCCCAGATATTTCTTGAATTGGCCTTGGCAACCCTACCAGAACTTGTGAATTGCTTCCATTGAAACATGAAGCAGCTAAAGCCCTAGAAAGCTCTGTCTATGTATTTGATCTGAACATTCACACATGATCAAAGTTGAAGTCATCAGATGATGGGCATGCACATGAGCAGGATGTCAGTCCATCTCCTACAACCTGGGAAACAATGTTTAGTTAGAGTGCCAGACGTGAACCTGGGAGACCCAGGTTTGAATAACTACTGTTTTATGGAAACTCACTGGTTGGCCTTGGGCCAGGGACAATCTCTCAGCATAATCTAACTCACAGGCCGTTTTCCCACTCACGTTTTACTGGCGCCACGACCATCCTGACGCCGGCGAATCTGCCTGGATTTCGCATCAGAAGCTCCGGCGCTCCCAGAAGCGCCGGCTACTTCCGTCGCTAAGCCAGCGCAAACGGAAATCGCAAAGATGCAGGAAAACGTTTGCGCTGGCTTAGCGACGGAAAGCGCCGGCGCTTCTGGGAGCGCCGGCGCTTCTGTTGCGAAATCCAGGCAGATTCGCCGGCGTCAGGAGGGTCGTGGCGCCAGTAAAACGTGAGTGGGAAAACGGCCACAGAGTTCTTGTTGTGAGAATAAAATGGAGGAGGAGGAGAACTAAGTAAACTGATTTGAGTCCTCACAAGGGGGAAATGTGAGATATAATAGGGTTGTCAGGTCTGTGTTGGAAAATACCTGGAGACTTTGGGAGTGGAGCCAGAAGAGGGGAGGGTTTGGGGAGGGGAGGGGCCTCAGCATGGTACAATGCCACAGAGTCCATCCTTCAAAGCAGCAATTTTCTCCAGGGGAGCTGACCTCTGTCAGCTGGAGATCAGCTGTAAAAGCAAGAGCTCTCCAGGCCCCACCTGGAGGCTGAAAACCTGAGATACAAATAAATAAAACAAAAGCTGTGGTAGGTTCTAGATTGCAACTGGAAGTGCAGGAAATATCCATGGAAAGTTGCATTTCCCTGGTCCAGGAGTAATGGGCTTGCTGACTTGTAATATAAAATTTCATTCCTCATAATACTAATTTTTAGCACAATTCTGGCACCCTTATCTTAAAAGTCTGATTCCCCTTGTAATTAAAAACAAGACATGTTTCAAGTTGACATCTCACTAGGGGTCCTGCACAGTTGGCATCTACCTCATTAGACAGCTGGGATCAGTAGTCGTTTTTGGCATAATATCGGAAACCTTCAGTTTCATTTCAGTGCATTTTCTTCCTCCAAAGGGAGCTATTTCCAGTAGTTTTGCCCAGCCCTGGAAATTCCCACTATTTAAAGAAGTGGAATGCAGGCAACAGTGGTTCTCAATCCTGAAGAGACATTCCCCCACTACCAACACTTGGACCCTGTCTTTATAACCCATTTTAGGGAACCAGTCCCCCCCCCCCATCTCCATTTTTCTTACTGGTGTCAGCACAGTAGCTCCACTGAGATTCTAGATCAAAGTTGCTTGTGGTAGAACACCAGAATCTTCCATTTTCTCGGTCCTCGTCTGTGCAGGTGTAGAATATCCGGTTCTTGTACACGAAAGGAAAAATACAGGGCTTGCCATCAGAGTTGCCTCCATATTCTGAAAATGTGAAAGGAGAAAATAAGTGAACAAATGATCACTAAGCAGTAAGGTTGTCCACTATGGGTTGGAAAATTCCAGGAGATTTGAGGGTGGAGCCTTGGAAGGGTGTGATGCCATAGAGTTCACCCTCCAAAGCCGCCATTTTAAACAAGAGAGCTAATCTTTCTAGTTTGGACATCAGTTGGAATTCTGGGGGATTTCTGGGCCCCACCTGAAAAATGTATTTGTTTCTTTATTAAATTTTATTTTTAGAGCACCCTCCCCCATGGAACAGTGCTTAGGGTGGTGTACATCAAGAAGTCTAACATTATTATAACAAAAATTAAAATCATAAAACTTTACAGCAATGATTTGTTCAGGAACTGATACTGGTGAAATTAATGTTAGGCCAGCCCTCCCCCCTCTGCCATTTTCCATTAAGGTGATAGAGATTGAGGAACAAGGACCATAGAGGCAATGCCTCTGTGGTCCTTGTTCCTCCATCTCTTATCAACTTCAGTTGCTCCAAAAGGTCTTGCTTTGTCAAACAATTTCATTGCTACCCCCTGTGCTCAGAACTCCTTACTAGACAACATGTCCATCTCTCTGTCTCTCTTTCTGCTTGCCTGCCTCTTTCTCTCCTCAAGATCTATTTTTTTCTATTAAGCCTTTGGCTCTGATGAAGGAACCTAGACAAGAGTCAGCAGCTTTATAAGGCTAGATGGGATTCTGTTGCCTATTTCCCTTGATTCACGAGTAATGGGCCTTCATTAGCTTCTTTTGGCAAGTCACCATCATATAAGCATTCCACATGTGCTCAGTAACATCGACACACTTGCCACATGGCTTAGCCCATACATATTAATAGACAGTACAGCAATGGCACACCAGTCCAGGCTGTTGATCACTGGCATGCTTAATTCTACATATGAATTGGTCAGTCAACCTTATGTCTACCTATTTATTACATTTTTATCCTACCCTTCAGGGAAGCATAGATGGTTCTCCTCCATTCTATCTTCACAACAGTCCAGTCAAGTAGATTAAGCAGAGAAAGAGAGACAGTCTGGCCCAAGGTGCTCCAATGAGTTTCACTGTTGAGTAGAGATTTGAACCTAGGCCTCTACAAGACTAGTCCAACATTCTAACCCCTGACCTATCACCTGACCCTTACATCACACTGTTTTTTGTGTTTATGTGTGGATAGACATAAAACATCTACACAGGCAAGTGCCAGTATACAGAACATGAAGACACATCAGTTGGCCAACTCTGAGGACATTATTCCTCACATTCACATCAAGAAAAATGTTTGTAACATACGCAGATACATCTGCTAGTCTAAGATTGCATTTATAGCTCTTTTGAAAGACTGCTTGCTTGCAGAAGGAGCAAAGAATAGCAAATATCTAGTCACGCTAGCGCTGGATGAAATGGGCCAGATATAGTGCTGCAGCGACAGGCTAACACATTCTTCAGGGAGACATGATTCATTGCCTGGAAGTGGTTTTCTGGCACAGTTCTGCATTTCTAACCTTGAACAGAACAGTGTTTCCACTTGCTATCCTTATCAAAATTGTCAGTTGTGGCACACCACAGTTTCTCATCGATAGTTCCGTCCATGGTGCATGACAAGTAGCGTTTCCCATCAAAAATAAAGGGAAAGACACAAGCTGTGGTATCTGAAAAGAGATGAGGAAATCAACAAAAGTTAATCTAAGATCCAGCAGCTGGAAAAGTAGATGGGATTCTGCCAATCAGGTATTTGGTGGTTCTCAAGGGGATCTGTTTCTCTATGACTGCTTCCACAGAGACACTTTAGTCCAACCCAACTCCAAAACTGCAGTGGGAGCATCGATACAATCCATATAATACTGACCACCTCCCCACCCTCTTATCTAACACTGCTCTGACACATCAGAGTCAAAACTGGTTAGGCCACCTGTGGATGTGAAGATGCAGATTTTGGAGCCTCTCTGCTCACTTTAAATACCAGTTTCACTCTTTATTCTCTCCTATCCACGATTCCTACTCCCCAGATTCAAATAAAAATTATCAATAGCAGGTATATCTATAGAATCAGGTGGGTAGCCATGTTGGTCTGAAGCAGCAGAACAAAATTTGAGTCCAGTGGCACCTTTAAATTTTGTTGGTCTTAAAGGTGCCACTGGGCTCAAGGTATATTTATATAACAGTACAGCAGTATACTTACTACATTTAAAAAAATTTTAAAAGGGAGAGAGAGGAGCCCTCTGGCAGTGTGAGAGGGGAGAATGGTAAATATGATGTACTGAGGAGGGAAAACAAGAGAATCACCTTGTAGGAACTTTCTGTTGACTCTACAAATGCCTCTGTATTTCCAGTACAATGAAATTAACAAGATCGGAAGTGTGGTGGAATAAATTGCAAAAGAATAGCACTTATGGCAATAAATAAAATCTAATGTATTTTGAAGAGTCTAACATTTGTTCTATACAAATATAGCATGTTCTTATAACCTTATACATAGTGATTATTCTTTATTAAACTTCTTCCAATGGCAACATACAGGATTTCCCATCCTCCATTTTATCCTCAAACAACCCTGCAAAGTACCATAGGTTAGATTAGGATTAAATTAGGGATTATTGATTTCTATTCTGCCTTTCTCCCCAGTGGGGTCCTAAAACAGATTACTCACTCTCCTTTCCCCATTTTCACCCTGTGAGGTAGATTAGGCTGAGGGTGTGTGACTGGCCTAAGGTCCATAGCAGAACGGAGATCTGAACCTGGATCTGCCAGATCATAGTCCAACACTTTAACCACTACACCACACAGGCTCAATTCAGTTCGGTTAGATTAGAATTACATTAGGGGCACCAAATACAGGACCCCTTGCTTCCTTGCCCAGCACTGCTGAATCAAGGATTTGGATGCTCAGCACCTGATGACAGAATGTACTCTTCTATGGAACATGGCTGGTTTCCTCCTTCACAATTGCTAATGTCAATTTGCCCCACCAAACTTTACTCAGAGCTGGATCTGACTTTCCTCAGTGCTACAACTCTTGCCAACCTTTAAGCTTCCATTTCTGATATTAATTCTCATCTGCCCCAAGGCAGGATAGACATGTTTTGGTAAATAAATAGATAAAATCGGTGTTACCGTTGCCAGCTGTGAGGCAAGGGAGGAGACAGCACCCGAGTATAAGGAAGGCCTGGAAGGTGAACATCTCTCCTCAGCAGAATGGCAAATCTGTGAAAAGATGCCTGGTGCCCCACACTATATAACCAACATTTGGCCTCTCCCTTTATTACCTATGCCAACCAAAAGGGGCATTTCTACCTCCCAAAGGAAAAACAGCCCAAAAAAAATGTCTTCTCTCCCTCTCCTCTCCTGCCAAGTTGCTCTGGCTCCCTGCCACGTGCTCCAGATCCTGCCAGGTCACCACAGACTGATGACTGTGGGTGAAATAATGGGATGGAAGGTGATCCCACCATTCACATAAAGGCTACCACAAGTCACTCTCTAGCTAGGTCCCAGTTCAGCCTTCTATTATGAACCATGAACAAACAGGAAATGAACAAAGGATCAATAAAAGGATGTACTTCTTCACTCAATGAGATTCTGGGATTCACCACCATTGAATGTAGTGATGGCCCCCTCAGTTTAGAGGACTGGACAGATTAATGGAGAAGTGCAGGGCTTTTTTTGTAGAAAAAGCATAGCAGGAACTCATTTGCATTTTAGACCACACACCCCGACATCACCAGTGATTCACCGCCATTGGATGTAGTGATAACCCCCCAACTCAGGGGACTGAACAGATTCACAGAGAAGTCCAGGGCTTTTTTTGTAGAAAAAGCCCAGAAGGAACTCATTTGCTTATTAAGCCACACCCCCTGATGCCAAGCCATCCAGAACTGTGTTCCTGTGCGTTCCTGCTCAAAAAAAGCCCTGGAGAAGTCCATTAGAGGCTACTAGCCAAGTGACACCTTCACATCCATTGGCAGTAAAATTGTGACTGCTCATGCTCTGAGGCAACATCAGGGGAAGACCTTGGCTTCTGTGCCCTCTTTAGTGGCTCACCAGGGCAACTGATTGGCCATTGTGTAAAACAGGATGTTGGACTAGACAGACCACTGGTCTGATCCACCAGAGCTCCTCTTATGGGCTTGAGGAATTAAAGGCTGAAAAGTCATATAATGTCGTTTTCTTCCTAGACAGAGATTATTGTAACAGGCATCAAGTGCTCTCTGCAAATATATCCCACTATCCTTTTTGTTCCAATATCTTTCAGCCAGAATGTACTAAATTGCTATATTTTATTTGATTTTATTAATATCTGTCCTTTCCCACAAGCAGGCTCAAGGCAGTTTACAAGGTCACATAGGTATTGTTGTTATTGTTGATTGTTTATATTCTGCCCATTCCCCCATGGGAGCTCAGGGTGGAGTACATCAAAGTAGATTACATCAATATAAATTAAAAGACAATCACAATAAAATTACAATAAAAACACAATAAAATCAGTTCCAATAACCGGTTAATAGTACAGCTGGTTGGTATTGTGACAAAAACAATATAAAGTTCAAGCAGTTGAGGATTTAAAGTTTAAACAATTAAAATTTAAACACAGAATGCTTGCAAGCGTGTAAAGGCTTATTCAGTTTACATCCACTCTCAGCAACAACAGCAACCACCATGGCCTCCAGCTAGACCAGCTCCACCCCCCAAGTCCCCAGGTATTTTCTGAGTTGGACCTGGCAACCTTAAGCACCACAGCAGGTATAATGCCATACAGCAGGGATGGTCAACGGTAGCTCTCCAGATGTTTTTTTGCCTACAACGCCCATCAGCCCCAGCCAGCATGGGCAATGGCTGGGGCTGATGGGAGTTGTAGGCAAAAAACATCTGGAGAGCTACCGTTGGCCACCCCTGCCACAACTTCCAATATGCAGTGAACTGGGACAGGAAAACAGCCCTGGGGAAGAGACCTGCCCTAGGCCTGCTCTCACCCCAAGGGGGAGGGAAATGCAGCCTGCCTACCCTGCCCTAGCTCTATCCCTTCACAAGAAGAAGGAAGGAAGAGGGGTCTGCCTGCTGAGCCAACTACCTCATTCCATGGCTTGGGAGGGGAGCAGCCCCTGTGTGGGCTTCAGGTGGGCTGGTGAAATTTTGAGATGGCTGCTGTTTTACTTGTGAAAGGTTTTCAGTACTTAATCTTTCATTTGTGATAAGTTAACAAGAAGTGAAAGAAATATTTAGAAAATTAAATTTTAGTTCATTATATTTTAATCATGCATACTACGGAGCTGTTGGCCCTGTACCTATTTATCATTCTTGTTTTCTGCTTGTGATGCTTGTGATTGTGCTAATCTGGATTATGGTCAGGATTCCCATTTGCCTGTTTATGGTGGAAGGAAAGGTCCCCTGTGCAAGCACCAGTCGTTTCCGATTCTGGGATGATGTTGCTTTCACAACGTTTTCACTACAGACCTTTTTTTATGGGGTGGTTTGCCATTGCCTTCCCCAGCCATCTACACTCCCCACCCCCCACCCCACAGTATGCTGGGTCCTCATTTTACCGACCTCAGAAGGATGGAAGGCTGAATCAACCTTGAGCCGGCTACCTGAAAACCCAGCTTCCACTGGGGATTGCAGCCCTTGCCTGCCAGTGCTCAGCTGATTGTCTGGTAGAGACTGGGGCTCAAGGTGGAATTATTTTTTTTAAAAAAAGTCCTCCTCTACTTAGTTTTGACCATAGAGTTCCTGTCAATTTCTAGAGCTACTCAAAAGTGGCAAAGGTAGCACTAACAATCTTACTATAGATGTTCTGGCAATTGCTACCACGTCACACTACTGACTCATGTTCAGTGTAAGGTCTACTAGAACCCCTAGATCCTTTTCACATATACTACTGCCAAGGCAAGTCTCCCCCATCCTATTATGCATTTAATTTTTCTTACCTCAATACAGAACTTTACATTTATCCTCGTTGAAATTCATTTTATTTGTTTTAGCTCTGTTTCTAAGCCTGTTTCAAAATCATCTTGTATCCCGACTTGGTCTTCTACCATATTTGCTACCCGTCCTTCCAATACTATACAGACAATATTCCAGTGGATACAGAGAATGTTCCAGAACAGTTTGACTGACATGCCAGGTTAGAGGAAATGGATTATAGTTACTTTTATTGAAATCCACAAGAGTAAGGTGAGGGGAGTCAATACATTCCAACTTCACTGGTTTATTGGTCAGAAAACAAAAAAGGGAGTAAAAGGAGGAGTATTTCTTGCTTGTTGAAGCCAAGCTGCTTGATGTACCAGAAACTAATACATCACCTCTTCAGAAACTGTACAGAATATTTTTTTTAAAAGGCAGGCCCCTACATACCATGCCACAAGCCAGCCAGATCCCCATTCAGCAGATGAAAGTGACAAATGGAGATTCAGAATTCAATCTCCCTCTCCCCCACCCCTTATTTTTCTACGCAAGAACTGCTATTGTTCCCTATGCTTACCGCAGGCTGTGGAATGCTGTACAGCAGCACACCCCAAATCCATCTTCCAATGCCACAACCAACTTGAGAACTGTGGGCCTCTCCAAATAATGTGGATGTTTTGGGAAAACTAATCATAAATACCTCATAAATAAAAACATACAATGGAACTTACAAAGTAGCCGGTACAAAATTTAAAAATAAAGCCAGCTTTTCTTCTTTCATCCTCCTAGTTAATTTGTGGGGCATAATACCATGACAATGGAAACGTTTCTGATGTTTCTAAACCTCTGTGCAGATATTGGCATCACAGGCTTTCTGTTATGCCTGGGACTCGGGACAGCGCAAATACCCTTAACTTTGCAACCAGGCAACAGCTTAGAATGGGCAACATCCCACAAACAGATATTTGGACAAGATGTCTTCTGCCCATATCATAATTGCTGGCACCTATTCCGTCCTTCCCTTCCCCTGAGTCTCTTGAGTATCTGTTCTTGGTTATATTGAACGGTTTGAGCTTTCACCCCTCCCAAACTTGTCAAAACTGCGGTGGTGGATAGTCTACTAACCCTCCTCTGCTTATGGTTCCTGGTTCATGTTGTCTATTGGAAAATACTATATGCTTAGTGGAACTAAAGGCCATATCCATGCCCTTCCCATGACTTGTGGCATATTACAGTAGGATTCAAGCTTGTGCTGGATTCCAGACCTGAAGTCTGAAAGATTCCAAGCCAGAATTCATCCTGCATACAATAGTAAAGGAAATTGCATACTAACCATCAGGACTTTTTTTGTAGAAAAAGCCCAGCAGGAACTCATTTGCATATTAGGCCACACCCCCTGTCACCAAACTAGCTGGAACTGCATTTCTGCTCAAAAAAATCCCTGGTAACAATAATAATAATAATAATAATAATTTTATTCTTATACCCCGCCCTCCCCCGCCAAAGGCGGGCTCAGGGCGGCTCACAAACATGGAATCCCATGATTCAGTAAAACAATACAAACAATCTCAGTACAATCAATGACAAATAAATTATATAAAATAGATAAAATATATAAAATAGATGCTAAAATACTGAAGTCGTAATATCCACAAGATGGCTAGGTGGCCGCATGTCAAGTTAATCAGGTTCTGTTTCAAAGGCAAGCTGGAAAAGAAATGTTTTGCAAGCCCTGCGGAATTGATTCAGGTCCCGCAGGGCTCGTATCATCTCTGGAAGGTGGTTCCACCAACGCGGGGCCATTATAGAGAAGGCTTGCTCCCTAGTAGCCTTCAACCTAGCTTCTCTTGGCCCAGGGACTGTTAGAACGTTCTGAGAGCTAGATCTCAGTGCTCTCTGGGGAACATATGGGGAGAGGCGGTCCCTTAGGTAGGCAGGTCCTCGGCCATATAGGGCTTTAAAGGTGATAACCAGCACTTTATAGCGAACACGGTACACAACCGGCAGCCAATGCAGATCCCGCAGCCCAGGCCGCACGTGTTCCCACCGTGGTAGTCCCTCTAGCAGCCTGGCCGCCGCGTTCTGGACTACCTGGAGTTTCCGCGTTCGATATAAGGGCAGCCCCATGTAGAGGGCATTGCAGTAGTCTAGTCTCAAAGTGACCGTTGCGTGGATCACAGTTGCTAGGTCGCTGCGCTCCAAGAAGGGAGCCAACTGCCTCGCCCTCTTAAGATGGAAGAAGGCGGTTCTAGCAGTGGCAGCTATCTGGGCCTCCATTGATAAAGAGGATTCCAGTAGCACTCCCAGGCTCTTGACTTTGCACACTGGTATCAGTGGTGCACCGTCAAAAGCCGGTAAGGTAATCTCCCCTTCCGGTCCACCGCGGCCCACGCAAAGGACCTCAGTCTTCGCCGGATTCAACTTCAGCCCGCTCAGCCTGAGCCAGTCAGCCACGGCTTGTAATGCCCGGTCCAGATTTATAGGGACATCACCAGCCCGGCCATCCATCAATAGATAGAGTTGGGTGTCATCTGCATATTGATGACAACCCAACCCATACCTCCGTACGATCTGGGCAAGGGGGCGCATAAAGATGTTAAACAACATCGGGGAGAGAACTGCTCCCTGGGGCACGCCACAATGAAGTGGGTGCCTCTGAGACAGCCCCCCCCCCAATTGCCACCCTTTGTCCCCGACCTTCAAGAAAGGAGGAGAGCCACTGCAAGGCTAGCCCCCGAATTCCTGCGTCGGCGAGGCGGCGGGTCAGCAGCCGATGGTCGACCATATCGAACGCAGCCGATAGGTCTAGCAGCAGCAGTACTGCCGAACCGCCTCGATCCAGTTGTCGTCGGAGGTCATCCATGAGGGCGACCAGGACTGTTTCTGTCCCATGGCCCGGGCGAAAGCCGGACTGGCATGGGTCTAAGACGGAGGCGTCCTCCAAAAAATCTTGTAACTGCAGTACCACAGCCCTCTCAATAATTTTGCCCAGAAAGGGCAAATTTGAGACCGGTCGGTAGTGTGCCAATTCGGCCGGGTCTGATGACGGTTTTTTCAAGAGAGGGCGGACCAATGCCTCTTTCAGGGGTGTTGGAAAAACACCCTCTGAAAGAGATCGATTTATAATATCCCGTATAGGATATCTTAGTTCCTCCTGGCAGGCCTTGATTAGCCAGGAGGGGCATGGGTCCAAATCACAAGTTGTGGATCGTGCAGTGCCAAGCCATTTGATGACCAGCAAAGAAAACTGTCAGCCTCTCCTAACTTTGGGTTAGCCTGAAGTAGCTTTTCTCTCTCAATCTCATCTTATTGCCCTCCTTACTGCAGCTCTGGTCCCACATGGCTTTTGTTTATTCATATCCCATGATCTGTAGCATCGCTTTTTTGAGTGGTCAAAGTGAACCATTCCTTCCTGTTTCACCAGCAGACAAGCCGGTTGGGTGCAACACTTGGTCTCTGCATGAGTCACTTTGCACTGGCCTCACTCTGCATTGCATCTTCTCATCTTTGTGGTCCAAGGGCAACCAGACTTGCCTTACTCCTAAGACCTTGTCCTCTAACTTGACAGGTGGTGGATCTGACAACACATGACATCAAGTGTTCACGTGCACTTCTGGACACCTCAGTTCCACATGTTACAAAACATATGCAGTGTGGGGATTTGCATATGCTTGACCTCTTTGTTCCCATGGGGCAGGTGTACCTGTACCTGTACAGGTGTACCTTAGTGTACCTGTAGAAAGTCCTACTCTCACATCTATGAAGTGATTCATGATTGCTTGACAGCTGTATGCAATTGTTCTCTTGAGGCTTTTAACAGTGGAAGGTATCTGGAAGCAAGCAAGTCTGCCCAGCCTGTTGGCACTGGTTTTAATTTCAAAAATTCCTGGACATAACAAATTCCTTGTGTATTGCTGGACTCCTGATTCTTATATGTGATGCAAAAGTGGCTGGCTACAGACAGGCAGCTCTGTGCACTTGGAAGGCATCCCAAATTGGGCCACCCCAAAATGGAGTGGACTAATCCCAATCAGATGCTCCCATACAAGGTGCCCACATCTTGTGGGGGGGCACTTTGACACATTCACATGGTTGTTGCCCACCATCTCCTTAGTGCAGTTTTTTTTCTTTACATTTGTATTAGGCATGTGCACATGTGGTCATGCACTTGATGGCAAATTTTTTTTTAAGAATACCATAAGCACCTAGAGCAGATTGGCAGGCTCACATCGCCAATCCACCTCACTTGCATGCTCCCGAGGTCAGAGCCTGGAAAGGCAGATGGAGAATTTGCTACCACTTCCCAAGTAGTAGCTATTTGATCCATCTCAGGGACATCGGAGGATGGGGTGAGTGCAGGAGCGGGACAGGTGGCAGCTGTGTCTGTCTGAAATCCACCTGGAGGTAGGGTTGCCAAGTCCAATTCAAGAAATATCTGGAAACTTTGGGAGTGGAGCCGGGAGCAAGGCTGTGATAAGCATAACTGAACTCCAAAGGGAGTTCTGGCCATCACATTTAAAGGGACAGCACACCTTTTAAATGCCTTCCCTCCATTGGAAATAATGAAGGATAGGGGCACCTTCTTTGGGGGCTCATAGAATTGAACCCTCTGGTTCAATCCTTTTGAAACTTCTAGGGTATTTTGAGGAGGGGCACCAGATGCTCAGCTGCAAATTTGGTGCCTCTACCTCAAAAACCCACACCCCTCCCAGAGCCCCAGATACTCTCAGATCAATTCTCCATTATACCCTATGGGAATCAGTCTTTATAGGGAATAATGGAGTGTCCAGCAGACATTTCCCTCCCCAGCTTTCTGATGACCCTGAAGCAGGAGGAGGGCCTCCAAACTGGGGGATCCCCTGCCCCCACCTGGGGATTGGCAACCATACCTGGGGGCCATGCCTATGTCAGCTCAAAACAGCCATCTGGATTCAGTCAGTGATATCTTATGCAAATCCAGATGGGTAAACATAAGGTGGGGATAAGGTGGTAGAGTTCTAAATTGGCAAAGTGGATTGTGCGACTTCCAACTCAGATGAGCAATGCCATTCTTTAATGCTCCCTTGTGTTAAAAATCAATTCTGCCTGTTTGCGCTGTTCTTTTCTCTCTGGTTGGATAGTCTCAAAGGAGACATTCAAAGACTGTATTTATTTACTTAGATATGATATTTAAATCTTGCTTTCCTCCTGGGCAATGTTCAAACCAGCTTAAAAACTCACTGGACAAAAATACAGTAAAATAACAAGAGAGCAAATCGTTTATCCTATCACAGTATCTGACCTCCACACTCCAAAAGCCGCTAAAAGCATAGTGGAAAAGTTCTGCCTTTCAGAGCCTTCAAGGTTTCAAGGGCATATATGGACTTAAGTAGTCCCACAGATATGAGGATCCCAGATTTGAAGGACTTGCAAGGTGAATACCAGCAGCTTGAACTGAGCACAGAAGCAAATTAGCAGCCAGTGCAGCAAGCTTAAACATCTGTCTTTTGGAAATGATATTTGGAGAAATGCTGGCAGATCTGAACAGGCTTGTGAATTTTTTGATGCATATTATGAATGCCAAAATGTACATGAAAATTTTACCTGCATGATTTCTAACTTGTATGTCTTTTGGTTGAGGGGGGGGGGGGGAATTACACAATTCAGAATATAGGCCTTGGAGAAAAAAAGGCAGATGGAATTCTGTAACTTGGGGGACTTCCAGAACTTTGTTGTGAAAATTCCATGTCAGCAGTGTGCTCATCTATCATCATTTTGCTTTTAATTGAAAGAATCAAGACTGACTGTACATGATGAGTCTCCCAATGTATACATTGAGTGCCATCTGGGGGTATTGAAGTGTGGTGCAACACAGTTTCAAGCATTTTGGATTTGATTCAGCCAGAGGGTTTTTTTAATTCACATTTGTGCAATTCTCTTCCCTACTATAGCCTCACCCACCCAAGGGCCAGACTAACAAATAGGCCAAGTAGGCACCAGTCTATGGCTCCCCTCCCCCCGGTTTTCCCTAGATGTTAATGTTTGTTACATGTAATAAAATTAGTTTATTAAAATTGTTGGTTGGTTAAATTAAAAATGTATTAGGAGATAATTTGACTGACTGTACATGCTGAGTCTCCCAATGTATATACATTGAGTGCCTTCTGGAGGTCTTGAAGTGTGGTGCAACACAGTTTACAGCATTTTGGATTTGATTCAATTTGCAAGGGGGAGGCAAGATCTCAACTGCCTAGGGGCCTCCAAAGAAGGGCTTAATCCAGCACTGATCCACCCACTCGTCCCACATGGATTTTTTACACAAAGCTCCCATGCTCCCCACCATAGCCTTTTCTGGAGGTCAACGTGCCCCCCCCCCTCCTTTCTTTTTCACCAGCAGAAAAGTTGGTTGGATCCACCCCATTGCTCAGCATTTTAAGACATTTTCTAAAACAGATTTCATAAACAGACTTCCCTGCAGCCATGCCTTCTCTTCTCATTAGTAAATGCCAAACGGAGGTGACAACGGTCACAATACTCAGCTGCCTGCATTTTGGCTCTTATATATACAGTAGCCCAGATAACATAGAATTGTGGTGGGGGTAATACTTATTTTTGAAAAAATAAACAGGAAAGGAACCAACCATTCAATACTAAACAAGCTATTTAAACGTATTGTACTAAATACATGAAGAGTTTTTCAACAGGTGAGAAAGGGAGGCAGGGTTTCCTTTGAGAGCCAGTGTGATATAGTGATTAAAATATCAGACTAGGATCTGGAAGATCCAGCTTCAAATCCCCAGTTTGCCATACATGGCTGCTGGTGACCTTGGGCCAGCCTCACACTTTCAGGCTAACCTACCTCACAGGGTTGTTGTGAGAGTAAAACGGAGGAGATGAGAAAGATGTAAGCCACTTTGGGTCTCCATTGGATAGAAAGGATTCTCTATAGGCATAAATAAAATACAATAAAAATGTTCCACCCAAAAAGGCTATGCTGGTGATCTTAGAATCATAGAGTTGCAGGATAGGGTGGGGCATAAATTGAAATTAAATTAATTAAGAGATCTTCGATGCCATCTTGTCCAACTCTCTGCACAATGCAGGAAATTCACAACTACCTCCCACACACACCACTAGTGACCCCTGCTCCATGACCAGAAGATGGCAAAAAAACCTCTAGGATCCCTGACCAAACTTGGGACTCCCATGGACAAAAGACATATAGGATGAGGGATGGTAAAGGGAAGAAGGGATAAGATTGGGTAGGATCTAGTCTGTTGTTTCAGTCAAAGTTTCTCCTGTTCTTCTCAACTTACTCTGCCCTACTGTGGAAAAAAACACAAGCCTAAAAAACAAGTCCTGACAGAGAACTGATCAGAGCCTGTGTGGTATGGTGGTCAGTGTCAGAGACCCAGGTGCAAATCCCAACATTACTGTGGCAGCTTGCTAGGTGACCTCAGACCAGTCAATTCCTCAGCCTAACCTATCTCACAGGAACGTTGTAAGGATAAAATTAGGAACAAAGAGCCATCTACACTGCCCTGAGCTTCTTGAGGAAAGGGCAGGATTAAACTTCATTAGACAGCCAGACAGATGGTATTGCTGTATTTATCTCACAAAGATACACAAACACCTTATCTTCTGGTAGCTGAAGGGAGGGCAAGAAAGTAGCAAACAGCACAAGAGCCATCCACAAAAGCAGATTTTTGTCCTGTGACCAATGTTCCCTCTAAGCTGAGTTAGTGTGAGCTAGCTCAGGGGTCTCCAACCCCCGGTCCGTGGACCGGTACCGGGTCCGTGATCTGTTAGCAATTGGGCCGTGAGTTGTATAATCATTTTATTATATATTATGATGTAGTAATAATAAGACAACAACAACATTGGATTTATATCATGCCCTCCAATCCGAATTCCAGAGTCTCAGAGTGGCTCACAATCTCCTTTCCCTTCTTGTGAGGCAGGTGGGACTGAGAGAGCTCCCTCAGAAGCTGCCCTTTCAAGGACAGAGTCTCAAAGCGGCCTACAATCTCCTTTACCTCCCCCCCACCTGTGAGGTAGATGGGGCTGAGACAGCTCTCCCTAGAAGCTGCCCTTTGAAGGACAACTCTGCGAGAGCTATGACTAACCCAAGGCCATTCCAGCAGCTGCAAGGGGAAGAATGGGGAATCAAACTGAGTTCTCCCAGATAAGAATCCATGAACTTCACCATCACATCAAACTAATAGAAATAAAGTGCATAATTGTATCATCCTGAACCCCCCCCCCCCCCCGCCCTGCCTCGGTCTGTGGAAAAAATGCCTTCCACAAAACTGGATCCTGGTGCCAAAAAGGTTGGGGACCACTAAGCTAGCTCACAGTTTTTTAGCCTCCAGAATAGCTCAGGAAGCATAGTCCCAGAGGAAATTAATTTATGCTGTAGCCAAGTCACTTGCCCACAACTTTAATGCCAGTAGCACATGATGTAGAATTTTGGTTCACAAGACTCCACAGCTTAGGGGGAGGCATTGTCTGTGACTGCTGGGCCATTTAAGCCAAGAGGCAGAAAGGCCACAATACATAAACTAGCATCAAGTTTTTGGAAGCCTTTATTATGCAAGCACTAACACTGGTTCACCTTAGCCAGATTAAGATATGGGGTAGTTGGGATGGAACACAAACCCAAGAGCATCGTTGAGGTTCTCCTCCGCTCTGGCCCCATTGATCTCTCACACACTGTCATTGGTCCTAGAACCAGTGGCACTCCAAATAAAGAGTATGCCTCTTCCCTGAAAGAAAGGGCTCCTTCCTCCAGCAGGAGGGTTCCATCTCATTTCTGTTCCAGAAATACTATACAGACCCAACAACTGGGAGAGTAACTTACTGGCTGGCAAGGCCACAAGGATCAGTAGCATTGGTGATGGAATCTGAAAGCTGGAAAGCACAGCTCAGGTGAAATAGGTGCACCAAGGCACTGCCAAAACATAGGACAAAAACTAGTTTCAAGGAACTGTTGTGCCAGCAATTATCTGGCTGCCAATGATGTCTGTACCTCATCAATCCATCTTTCCTGCTGACTTGAGAAGGACCTGAATTCTGGAAAGTCTCAGCGTTCAGCTGTCTCCTTTTGAATAGATGCATGTGACGGGATGCCCAACATACACTCTGCCTCCGGTCTGGGCATCTGCTGGGGTTGCCAGCCTCCAGGTGGTGGCTGGAGATCCCCTGGGATTACAACTGATTTCCAGGCTATGGTGATCATTTCACCTGGAGAAAATGGCTGCTTTGGAAGGTGGACTGTATGACATGATACCCCAGCTCAAGCCCCACCCTCCTCAGATTCTGCCCCCAAAATCTCCACGTAGTTCCCAGCCTGGCAACCCTAGCTTCTGCTTAGTTCTCTGTTCATGGGATGTTAAAGGTGTTTATAAGACTTCCAAAGGAGGACTGTCCAGCCAAGGGGCTCCGAGTTTCCCACTGTAAGGAAAAGCCCTCTACTTTCATACATATGGACATCGTGATCACCAGTATGGTTGCCAGGGTGCCTGGAGTTTTGACTCGCACACATCTGCTCTAAGAAGTGGACTTTGCCCACAGTTTCTCAGGCTTATGTGGATACTATAAGCCTCAGCTTTGCAGCAGCATTCTACATCTCTGGATGGGTGTTAGCTAGAACTACAGACGAGCTTCCAGCTGCTCCTTGTGTGCCCAGTCTTGGCCGCTGCAGTGGAAGAAGCCATGCCACCATGTTTCCAGCCTGTTTCCATGAACCAAACACTAACACCACCAGAATCCATCTTGTTTTCCTGACTCCGTATCCAACAGCTGCTTCAACTTCTGCATAAGGCAATCAAGCTTATCCAGGCATGGATCCTGCCAGACCACTCAAGCCTTTGTCTAACAAAACCAAGGACAAAGACTGGTGCCAGGAAGAAGACTAAAGAAGAGGAAGACCATCTCCTGCGAGAGCCAAGTCTTTTGTCTAAATCCGGGTGTTACCTAGGCCAACATTTGATTCTCTATTGTCACCTTTTTAGATAAGTCCATTTAATCTTAAGTGTTCCCCACCCAGTAATCACTTCTATTCTTCTTCCCAACTGTCACTTTGGAGCCTCCCCCTGGCCGGTTCAATCTGAAAGTTCTCTCAGGTATCCAGGATCCAGGCAAGTCCATTGGTCAAGAGCAAGCACCCAATTAAGTGCCACCAATAAACTTTCTATTGGCTACTGCAGTAGTCCAGCCCTATGGTCACTGCAGAGCCTCCCCTTTCTCCTCCCTCATACCTCCCAGCCCCTGAGGGTCTAAGGTAGTCTATTTAACCTCTGACCCAACTCCACTCATGTGTGCATCCCACAGTTTTGGGTCCATTTCCCCCGTCCTCTTTTGTCGCCATTGGAGCCTTCCTTGAAGACTACGATAGGTAAATATCACCCTGTTTGTCTACCCATGTGTTCCTCTATATCTCTATATATATTTCCTAGGACTGTATGTATGATTGTATGAGTATTCTATCTTGTATGTATGCCTATATTTTCTAGAATAAATTGTAATTGTTTTACTTAATTAGAGTCCCCATTATTTAAGCATTACTCTCTGGTTGGTTAATCTTGTATACATTGGGAAAAGATTCCAGTGAGCCAGGTGCCCACCTGACTAATTCCCCAACCTCGTTTTGAGGGCATTTTGGCTTACACCACCTCCACTGAAAGCTCCTTGTGAGTGGCTTGGGGCTTCTCTCTGGGGGAACCAGCTCCCCTCAGTTCTCTGGTGTGGCAGAGTCATCCTTTAAGGTGGTTTCATACAATTCTAGCACTGGTTCAGAGTAGTTCCTGAGTAATTGTTGAGAGCAATTAATGCTTCCATTAAAGCAGGGGTGGCCAACGGTAGCTCTCAAGACTTTTTTTGCCTACAACTCCCATCAGCCCCAGCCAGCATGGGAGTTGTAGGCAAAAAACATCTGGAGAGCTACTGTTGGCCACCCCTGCAAAAAAGGAATGACACTTTGGGACGCATTCAAGGCCTTCTTTAGAGGAGTCGCCATCCGTTACTCAAAGAGGAGGAAGAGAGAACAAAGAAAATCTTACAATGAACTTGTAACAAAATTGAAATACTATGAGAAACAACAGAAAACTGGGAATCCAAGAGAGGTGAAGGCCAGAATTACTTTTATCCAACATCAGATAAATATTCTTTTAGCAGAAGAAATGGAGAAAAAACTAAAATGGACAAGACAGAACTATTTTGAAAATGCTAACAAAGTGAGTAGATGGTTGGCTTACAAATTAAGGAAGGAAAAGGAGAAGAAGATCATAAAAATGTTGAAAAATGATGCCAAGGAGGAGGTGTTTCAAAATTTTCAAATGAAAGATATTATTCAAAACTTTTATAGGAATCTGTACAAAAAGCAAGAGATTGAACAATTCAAGCAAGAAAATTATATTAAAGGAGTTGAAATGAAACAATTAACAAGGGAACAGCAAGCAAGTTTGGAGAGCCCAATCTCAATGCAGGAATTGGTTGATGTAATTAAAACCCAAAAAAGTAACAAGACCCCAGGTCCAGATGGACTTCCGATTGAGTTTTTTAGAGCCTTTGAAGATTTGTTATTGCTGCCCTTTAAGAAGGTAATTGAGAATGTCTATCATTCAGGCGAGACTCCAGATTCTTGGAAAGAAGCGCTTATTACTCTCATTCACAAAGAAGGCACCGACCCATCAGAAATTAAAAATTATAGACCAATTTCACTTTTAAATAGTGATTATAAGATTTTTGCAACAATTTTAGAGACTAGATTGAAGAAGGTGATTACCGACTTAATTCATGAGGATCAAACAGGTTTCGTCCCAGGACGACTAATGAATCAGAATGTGAGGCTACTTTTAAATGTGATTGAATATTACAGAGATCACCCGGACAAAGAATTTGCTGCTATTTTTGTGGATGCAGAAAAGGCTTTTGATAATGTTAATTGGAATTTCACCAAAGTGACATTGGATGCGATTGGTTGTGGTGATAGGTACCGCAGAATGGTCGAAGCGATTTACTCAAAGCAGAATGCGAGAGTGAGTTTTAATGGAGTGATGTCTGATTTAGTAGAAATACAACAAGGCACTAGACAGGGATGCCCGTTATCCCCATTGCTTTTTATCTTGACGTTAGAACCTTTAATAAAGAAGATTAGAGAAGACAACAAAATTCAAGGAACCAGAATTAATAACGTGGAATTTAAGTCTTTGGCGTTTGCGGACGATTTAGTATTTATCTTGGAACAACCCATCTCTTCGATAGTCCCTCTGAAGCAAAGACTACGAGAATTTGGAGAAGTATCTGGTTTCAAACTGAATGTGTCTAAGACAAAAATTTTAATGAAAAATATGGAGAAAATTCAAGTTGAATCTTTAGAACAGCTTTCAGGATTTAAGCAAGAAAAAAAGATAAAATACCTTGGAATTTATTTGACGAATGATTTAAAGACTTTGTACAGAGACAATTATGAAAAAATATTGAAAGAAATACGGGATGATCTAACTAACTGGAAAGATCTCCATATTTCGCTCTTAGGTAGAGTTGCTACAATAAAGATGAACATTCTTCCAAGGATCTTATTTCTCTTCCAAACAATCCCAATCACCTTACCCAAACTATTTTTCCAGAAACTTAACTCTATGATCAAGTTGTTTATCTGGCAAGGAAAAAAGGCCAGAATAAAATTGAAAATTTTACAAGACAGCAAATCAAGAGGTGGTCTTGCTTTCCCAGATTGGAATCTGTACTATAAGGCTTGTTGTATTGCATGGTTAAGGGATTGGTGTAAGCTAGATAATAAGAGGCTAATGACTATTGAAGGCGTAGGTTTGGGAGAAGGCTGGCACAATTATATGTGGTATCACACTCCTGTAAAAACTGGACGCTTTTTCAGACACGAAATAAGAAGATCCTTGTATAAGATTTGGGATGAAATTAAGCTGATGTATACTTATACTCCAAAGTGGCTATCTCCGATAGAAGCTCTGACTCACCCCAACTTGTATAATTGGGATAACCCACAAGATTATGCCTATTTGTTGAATAGCCAAAATGATTTGATTGAGGAAGAACTATCTAAGTTAAATTGGTGGCTCCAGTGTCAACTCAAATCAAGATTTCAGAAAGACAAAGAAAGGGGATTTTCGAATAACCAATTGAATTAGATCTTATCTTAGAGTCCAAGCAGAAGATAATTTCTAAAACGTATGATTGGCTACTTCAAGTTAAGATGCAGGATGAAGTTGTAAAAGAAGCTTGGATCCGCTGGCTTAAGGATTTTGGCTATAATATTGATCTGGATGAATGGGAAAAATTATGGAAACAGAATTTAAAACTAATAAAGCCAACTGATCTCAAAGAAAATCTATATAAAATGGTATATAGATGGTAACTTACACCAAATAGACTGGCCAAAATTTACCCCACATACTCTAATAAATGTTGGAAATGCCGAGAAGTTGAAGGATTGTTGTTCCATATATGGTGGCAATGCAAAGAAGCCAGGAAATATTGGGCTCAAGTTAATATTTGGATTCAAAAAATCTTGAAAATACAAGTTAAGCATGTGCCAGAATTGTATCTTCTGAATATCTGTAGGCAAAATTTGCCTACGACCAAACTGAAAGTGTTACTGTATATAGTTACCATTGCTAGAACTTTGTATGCCAAGTATTGGAAAAATGATAGAATCCCGAACAGAGACGAATTCATTAATAAGCTGTTGGAAGTCGCTGAATCTGATCTAATGTCCACAAGATTAAGAGAGGGTAATGTGCAAAAATGTCAGGAGGAATGGGACCCCATTTATAAATGGGTCAAAAGTAGAGGCTTCGACATGGAGTAGCTAGAATTTTTTTTTTTCCTTTCAAATCCTCTCCATCCCCCAGTGTGTATGATTGGGGTGTAGTGGTAGACGTTAGACATAGATGTGTTTTTGACTGTATGGCGCGCCCAAGCGTCTAAGGTGTTTGGAATGTATCTTTTTCGTATGATTAATGTTGATTGTATTTGTTCGTTCTTTATTCTTTCTTTTCTTTGTATGTCCATCTTTTCTTAATAAAAAATTTCATATAAAAAAAAAAAGGAATGACACAACTGACAACCAAATTAAGTTATGCACTTTATTCCGTATTCTCATTCCATAGTCATATCTGTTTCAAGTTACTGCTTTCACCGCCAACCACACTAGGAAAGAATTAAAACAAACACAGAAATTTGAGGCCTTTAGATTCCATTATTCCTTTTGTTAATAAGACTCACCCTGTTGTTCATATCAGGTCTTACTAAAATAATGTAGCATTTGGGAGAGAAAAAACAGACCAGAACTGCACCACTGGAGGTTATTACAGAGAAGATCTCCACAGCTACCATGTTTTTCCCTTTGGTGCTCAGGTAAGTTGGAACAAAGGAGACCCAAACGCTGCAAAACACCAACATGCTAAAAGTGATCAACTTGGCTTCATTGAAGCTGCCAGGCAACTTCCTGGCTAGGAAAGCCACAGCCAAGCTAACAAAAGCCAGAAAGCCTGTGTAACTCATTGCACAATAAAACATGAGGATAGAGCCTTCATTACATGCAATGATTATTTCTCCAGGGACTGAGCTAAAGTCAAGATGTGGGAATGGAGGTGAGGTTCCCAACCACACAGTACAAATACAAACTTGAATGAAAGAGCAGATGACAACAATGGCATTTGCCATTTGTTTTCCTACCCATTTTCTGATCCTGGTTCCTGGCTGAGTGGCTATGAAAGCCAGGACAACAGTGATTGTTTTTGCCAAGACACAAGAAAGAACCACAGAGAATACAAGGCTGAAAGCAGTGTGGCGGAGAATGCAGGCCACCTTTCCTGACTGGCCAATAAAAAGCAAGGAGGAAAGGAAATTGAGCAGGAGGGAGATTAGGAGTGTGTAGCTGAGACTCCGGTTATTGGCTTTGACTATGGGTGTCTCCTGGTGCATTATGAAGATTCCTAGCACGACTACAGTCATCAGAGCAAAGAAAAGACCCAAAGTAACCAAAACTGTTCCGAGTGGTTCTTCATAAGACAGGAAGTTCAGACTTTTGGGGATACATTGGGTTTGGTCTTGATTTGGATGCTGGTCTTCAGGGCACTTGTCACAGTCATTCATGTCTGAAATTATAAGGCACAGCCATTGACTCCCTGATACATTTTAATGTGTGCCATGTCCTAAAGCAGGGGTGGCCAACGGTAGCTCTCCAGATGTTTTTGCCTACAACTCCCATCAGCCCCAGCCATTGGCCATGCTGGCTGGGGCTGATGGGAGTTGTACACCAAAAACATCTGGAGAGCTACCGATGGCCATCCCTGTCCTAAAGAAATCCTGTGGGTGACAATGGTTTCAAAGGGAAGGAGACAAAATCATGGAGGACAGGCTCTTCCATAGCTGTCAGCCCTCATGACTAAATAGACCCTCCATGTTCAGAGTCAGTAATCCTACAAATACCAGTTGCTTAGAAGGGCAACAACAGGGCAACTCTGTGTTCCTACTTGTGGGTCTTCTAGGGCATCAAACTGGCCACTGGGAAACTGGATGATGAGCTAGATCCAGGTCAGGAAACTAATCTCATTGTGACTCTGAATTCTACTTCAAAATGCAGCTTTGGGGGTGTGGGGACCCTCAGGAAGAGTAGAAGGGTCAAATCTGAGGATCTGTGGTGGAAGGGAAACTCAGCAAAAATCACCTCTTCTATTATGAAAAGTTTATCTTGGGAACCAAACCAGTACAAGGGGAAAGGTTTAAATGGCCACTCTTCCCCTGCCTCAGTCTCCTCCCTTAAAACACAACTAATTTTTGTGAAAAATAATCCTCATTGAAAATGATCACAGACCTATATGTCAGTCTGCGCTTAAACTGGGAGTATCTATGCTCTGTCATGTTCACGGGGTGACTCTGAACCAGTCACGCTGTGTCTCTCAGCTGTAACTACTTCGCAAGGTTAGGGTGAGGATAAAACTGGGGTGTGCTTGTGAAATGTATGCTACTGAGATCTTCGGAGGAAAGGTTGTAATCAAAAGTAATAAATATAAATATAACTTTCTGGGCATGCATGGGATGAATATGTCACATCCAACCATGGTGAATTTTGCTTATATAATTATCCTCTGACTATCCTGCTGCCTCACTGTGATATCCCTTTAATGTCATCTTTAATGTTCAATAACTTCTTCGTAATCCATTATTCATGACATCTCTGAAGTGCAAAACAATTCATTTCCTACCTTCTTGACCAGAAATCTTCCCATCTGAGCAGGGTGCACAGTCGAAACAGCAAAATGGCTTCCCTTTCTGCACTGTTCTGCTAAAACCAGCATGGCAACTGTCTGTACACAGAGAATGAGGCACCATCTGACCTAATGAAAATGACAGAGTGTCTTGCATCTAAATATATATAAGAAGTTTCATCTCACTGGTTGGTTAACATGGGAAAATGGAACAGAGGAAGGCACGGACTGTAAAATGCACAACACAGGCATATGAACACACTTGAAATTGCCTTATACTGAGTCAAAACAATGGTCTATCAAGATCAGTTTACTCTGACTGGAAGTGGCTATCTGGTAAGGTCTTTCTCAACTGCTACCTGACCATTTTAACTTAGGATGCTAGGGATTCAACCAGAGACCTTCTGCATGCAAAGCAGGTGTTCTAACACTGAGCCACAATTAGATTTTACACTGGTAAAACCAAACACTGCTTTTCAGTCTGTTATCGCTACCAAACTGAGAAAATTATTAGGAAACATTTTCATTTCTCTCAGAGGGCTCAAAAATGACTTGAGGAGCTCACCTGCTTGAACCTACTATGCCAGGTGATCTTCTCTTCATCAATAGTAAACTCTTTGCTTGGAGAAGCCAGTGGATCTATCCTTCCAACTTTCACCCTTTGGAAGGACTGGTTGGGGAAAGTGACCCAGTTTATAATATCAAATCCAAACTGTAACTCTCCATTCCTGAAAAAGACATTGTCTCCCATGGTGTTGTTAAAGGAGATGTTCTTCAGGAAATAGTGGAGCTAGGACAAAAAACAAACAAACAAAAGCTGATGTGTTAGGCCCTTCATACAGTTTTCCAAACAATTGTCTTTGAAGGGCAGAATTTTCTTACCCTGCTTGATTGTTTTAGTGCACAGTTCACAACTGGATTGTTGGCAACTGTTCACTACTCGCTTCTCTTTCCATACAGCATCTCTAAGAAGTGCTTTAGTCCCATAAAAATCTTTGCTTGCTATTCCCTTCACAGATTAGTTATTTTAGCACACTACTATTCCAAAACCGGGGTGGGAGTGATTTTATTTTATAAATAGTCGCATTTGATTCCATATTAAGCCACATGCTGCAGACCTCTGCACTGTTAGGGTTCCAATCCCCAGTTGGGGGAAGCGGTTCTCCCAGGTTGGAGGCCTAACTCCTGTTTCAGGGTCATTAGAAAGTGGGAGGGGGGAAGAGAAATGTCTGCTGGGCACTCCATTATATTTTATGACCGATTCCCATAGGGTATAATGCAGAATTGATCTGTGGGTATCTGGGGCTCAGGAGGCTATTTTATGAGGTAGAGGCACCAAATTTTCAGCATAGCATCCAGTGCCACTCCTCAAAACACCCCCCAAGTTTCAAAAAGATTGGCCCAGGGGTTCCAATTCTATGAGCCCCAAAAGAAGGTGCCCCATCCTTCATTATTTTCAAATGGAAGGAAGGCATTTATGAGGTGTGCAGTCCCTTTAAATGTGATTGCCAGAACTCTCTTCTAAGTTCAATTTTCATGTCACACCATTGCTCCTGGCTCCACCCCCAAAGTCTCCAGATATTTCTGAGTCAGACCTGGCAACCCTAGGATTCAGTAATAAGTAAGCTATTCATGGGGTGGCCTAGACCTGTACCTTAACCCTTGCCCACCATTCATCAGGGACAGATCTAGCAGCATAGTAAAGTTCTCTCTGCTGGTGAGCATGACCTGTTATAAGAGCAGCCATTTTCAAATGGGGAACAAGCAGCCATCAGTGGCAAAGGCCAGGACCACATGTGAGTCCCTCTTGCTTGCCAAGAAAACTTAAGAGTACTCTCTTCCATGTGACCAGGCTTGCTCTATGAAGTTTCTGTGAGGGATTGAATCCATCTAGAACAGCTACTATGGGGTAGCGGTTCAAGTGTCAAACTGGGAATCTAGGAGAAACAGTTTCAAATTCCTGCTCTGCTGTGGAAATTTGCTGGGAGTCCTTGGGCCAGTCATGCTCTCTCCACCTAACCTGCCTCACAAAGTTTTTGTGGTGAGTTTAAAGCAGAAGAGAGAGAACAGTGTTTTAAGCTGCTTTGGCCACCTTTGGTGTGAAAAATGGGGGGGATAATTATTCTAGTTACAATATTATTATATTTATTTAACTATCAAACTTATTTGATTATTTATATCCTACCTCTCAGCAAAAAAAAAGGTTCTTGAGGCAGTTAGCAATAACACATTAAAAAAATTGTTCAAAAACATTTTAAAAGTGATAGCATTTTCAAAATAACAATGTGGCTTCCTATAATCATATGCAGTGGGGGATAACATATTTAAAATCAAAAGCCTAGGTGAGCAAAAAAAAAAAATTAACCAGACTTCTAAAGCTTTAGAAGAAGAAGAGGATATTGGATTTATATCCTGCCCTATACTCTGAATCTCAGAGTCTCAGAGCAGTCACAATCTCCTTTACCTTTCCCCCGCCCACAACAGATACCCTGTGAAGTAGGTGGGGCTGAGAGAGCTCTTACAGCAGCTGCCCTTTCAAGGACAACTCCTACAAAACCTATGGCAGACCCAAGGCCATTTCAGCAGGTGCAAGTGGAGGAGTGGGGAATCAAACCCGGTTCTCCCCAATAAGAATCCATGCACTTAACCACTACACCAAACTGGCTCTCAAGCTATAGAGCAGAAATTCCATGTTCCACCTCAGACTTTGGCTGGTTAAAATACAAAACATTATTGATGAGTCAAACACTAGTCCAGTTGTCATAATTACAAGATAAACCACTTATCCTCTTGACCTAGGCAAAGCAACAAGAGAGAATTCACCATCACCACAATGAGTGCTCTGCAGAGAAAACCCACAAACAGATACCACTTTGAAGACCATTAATTGCCCAAGCAGAGAAAGCAACATTGAAATATTCAGGGCTTTTTTGTACAAAAAGCCAAGCAGGAACTCATTGCATATGACCCCCTGACATCACTATTGTTTCACACAGGGTTTTTTTGTTGAAAAAGCCCAGCAGGAACTCATTAGTATATTAAGCCACACACCCTGACACCAAGCCAGCCAGAACTGCGTTCCTATGCGTTCCTGCTCAAAAAAAGTCCTGGGAATATTCAAGCAGAATAATTTTCCACTTGTGTAGCCCAGCAGGAACTCAATAGCATATTAAGCCACACATCCTGACACCAGCCAGCCAGAACTGTGTTCCTGCTCAAAAAAAGTCCTGGGAATATCCAAGCAGAATAATTTTCCACTTGCTGAGCTATGGAATGTGCTGAATCCTTACCTAAAAGACACGCATCTCTGAGGAAGCTTTACCTGCCAAGGCTGAATATTCTTAAACGGCATTCTGTCTTCATGCGCTGCTGCTTTGCCTTTGGCTCTGAGAAAGCCCATGGCATGTAAAGCATGCACCACAGCATAAACAGCATTGTAGACACTATAGCTATGGCCTGACATGCTCATTTCAAAAAGCAGCCCCGGAAGGGTCTCCAGTTTCTCTTCTCCACTGCAAGCTTCATCGCTCCTCTCGTCTGCATGAGACTGTGGAAGCAGACATCCAAAAGCTTGTTCCCAGAAGTCCCTGATGAAACCATCTTGCTTAAGCAAGTCGGCATTTCTGTGCCGAACAAATTTATGGAAGTCAAGCATTTCAGCTGTGTGAACCGCAAAGGAGAAGGCACCGTGGAAGAGCTGGATGTCTGGTATTTTATTGAAGTTGTTTGATGACAAATCCCACTGCGCAGTTGTAATCCACACTTTGTCGATGGGAGTCCTTCTACTGAACTGATTCTCCACTAGCATTAACTGGATTCCAAAGGTTGACTGGATATCACCATAGATGACCATCACGTTGGATTTGCTTTGGATCAGAACCGAAGATGCCTTCTGTAGCTGGTCTATAAATTCAAAAACTCCTGAAATAAAAGTCATTTTGAGTGTTCTTTCCACAAAGGCAAAACAGATGCCATTCTCAGAAAACTTTGGCAGCAAAGACTGCAAAAACGTCTCCCCATAATCATCGTCCACAGCAAGAACCCCAACCCACGTCCACCTGAAATGCAGAAGCAACTGGACAATCCCAGTATACTGATGGGCTTCATTGGAAACCATCTGGTAGGAAGGAGCCTGACTCTTACCAGTAGACACAGCAGCAAAAGATCCATAGAGGAGCTAAAATAAAGCACATGAATTGAGTATTTACAGACTTGGAATTTACTTCTCCATAAAATCTACTTCAATAAAATCCAGATTCCTTTTACAAATATTTACAAATGAGATGGTGATAGAGTCTTGCTGTCTGGTGTGGTGACAATTGCCACACGCATCCCACACTTTACCACTGCTGATACCATTCTCATCCTTATATCTTATGGCTTAAGCAATCCAAAAACACATTGAACCTACTAACAGTATGAAACTCCATAAATTTCCTTATCAATTCCAAACATTCTGCAGCACCATGGCAGTTAATATATCCGGGATTTGATCTCGTCACACATTTTCAGTGCAATTGTAAGCATGTATATTCAGAAGTAATGCCCCATTAAATTCAGTAGGACTTACTCCCCAGCAAGTGTGCTTCTGATTGCATCCTTAATGTAGGAAAGAAGCATTAAATGTTTACAACTGAATGTGCAATTTTCTTCCTAAGTTGATCCTGTTCACTTTGCATCTTAATGATAGGAGAGCCTGCCTTTCCTTAGACTACTTTCCAAGTTCCAGTGTATGCACTATAACTCTTATCCAGGAGCAATGGAGAAAAGAAGAAATTGGATTTATATCCCATCCTGTACTCTGAATCTCAGAGTCTCAGAGCAGTCACAGTCTCCTCTACCTTTCCTCTCCACCCCCACCCCCCACAACAGACACCCTGTGAGGTAGGTGGGGCTGAAAGAGCTTTTACAGCAGCTGCCCTTTCAAGGACAACTCTGCAAGAGCTATGGCTGACCCAAGGCCATTCCAGCAGGTGCAAGTGGAAGAGTGGGGAATCAGACCTGGTTCTCCCAGATAAGCGTCAGTGTACACTTAACCACTACACCAAACTGGCTCCCACCCACCCCACTGAAGTTCCCAGTTTCCAATAATCAAAGCAATTCTTACTTGACTATGAAGATCTGGGCCAATTCCACTTGGGTGGAATATAGAAAGCTGCCTTAAATTAAAGAAGATCCTAATGCTGTATTCTCTACTAAGATTCACAAGAGCTTCTCTGAAGATTCAACCTTGTAGCTTAAGAAACTTTTGATGTGCAAGGGCTGAACCAACTAGATGTAAACAGTGTGAGCTATCCCTCAGTTACGGTCCTTCCTTGACAGACAAGTGAAAGGAACTATCAGTGAGCAATTGCTGAAAATGCATCTGACTCACCTCTTCTTTGAGAAACACACCAAAATAAATTATTCCTTTTTTAAAGCCTTATGCATAAGGGTTTGTCCTTATCCATAAGGGCTTGTGTTTCTGCCTATTTTCTACTCTCTGGACCATCTGACCTAGGGGTGTCAAACTCATTTGGTATGAGAGCCGGATCTGACATAAGCATGACCTTTTGGGGCCAGGCCATGTGTATCGTAAAATGTACTGTCAGTAGGGGAGAGATAAACTTTATAAAGGACACAGACAAACATACATCCAGCCTGAATAAAAGTTTAATACAGTCAAAGACCAATCAATTAAATACAAATAACTTAATAAGATACAGTCAGGCAATACTATAATGGGAATAAAACATACACAGTATAAAATATAATTAGGCAATACTATAATGAGAATAAAACATAGACAGTATAAAATATAATTTCCTCCCCAAAAACACTGATTAAATTCCAGAACCAAGGCGTTCAGTTGGGTATTTCCCTTAGGAATTGCTTCCGGAGACTTATAGCTCGCGAAGCTATAAGATACAGTCAGGCAATACTATAAGGGGAATAAAACATACACAGTATAAAATATAATTAGGCAATACTATAATGAGAATAAAATATAGACAGTATAAAATATAATTTCCTCCCCAAAACACTGATTAAATTCCAAAACCAAGGCGTTCATCCAGCCTAATCCGCTTTATCGATTTGTTGAGTCTCAGTCGACAGAAGGAAGAAAGACTTGGCTCAGTAGCTCTGCTGTGCAATGGAGAGAGCCTGGCAAAGCAAGCTCTCCTTCCCCCACTTCCTCCCCAAGGGAGGAGCTTTGCTCCATAGCTCCTGTGCAATTGAGCAAGCCTGGCAAAGCTAGCTGTGATGCAGAAGGAAGCAAGAGAGGGAGAAGGAAGCAGGCAACAGTGAGTTGCTCACAGGCCTGGTAGGGGCCTTCTGGGTGCCTGATTCGGCCCCTGGGCTGCATGTTTGACACTCCAATCTAAACATTCCTGAAAAAAATAACAGAAAAGAGAATAAGGGGTTACATGTGAAACTTCCATGTCCTGTGTACTACCTGTGGGATCATGTAGGTGCTCAAGATGGTTGCTATCTGGATGGAAGTTTCTGAATGCAGGCCACCAACAACAGCCATCAACTTCTGTCCATCACAGCAGTAGTTAGGGGTAGTTTCATGCTGGGCAGATAGCAATTTCAGGATGGCCTGATAAGTCATCCGTGCATCCAAGTGGCTATCATACATGTGGAGTCCCAGAGAGACATTTGGCAAGAGCGTGGGATTGTCATTGATTTCATTCACTGCAAATGCCAAGGCCAGAACATGCTGGTAGTTCTTAGTCACCACTCTGCAACAGAACAACAACAACAACAACAACAAATTTTATTTGTATCCCGCCCTCCCCGCCGGAGCAGGCTCAGGGCGGCTAACAACATGGTTCAGAGTTAAATTATACAAGTGAATAAAACTACATTAAACATTATCAGCATTTAGTTAAAATCTGGTTAAGCTTTAAAATTAAATTAGTTAATTTTTAAAAGTGCTAGTGCTATGTTTACTTTTTCTGATGGCAGTTTCCTTCGCAATTTCCATTTTCATCAGGGAAGTTATGTATGTCACAGAAGTATTCTACCCTGAAGGATGCCATTCCTACAACTTCTGAAATATATTTGAATTGTAATTGACAGAAGCAATTTCACATCTTAATGGGCCAGCTCTATCTCAGTCTCCCCTCCTTATTACAGACCTTATCCCCCATGGCTTTTGTCCATGCAGATGCCATGATCCCCAACATAGCCTTTTTTGGTGGTCAAAATCCTGTTTCATCAGCAGAAAAGCTAATTGGCTCCCTCCGCCCCCCCATATATCCACACACAGTTATCAAAAAGAATTCCAAGGCATTTTCAGTATAATAAATCTAATTTGTTATTAAAATTCCAGTAATTTATTTCACCAATTCTCAAAAATGATCTGCCTTCCATAACGTGAACAACGTTTGATTCCAGAGGCATCTTTAAGACCAACAAAATGTTATTCAGGGTATAAGCTTTCATGTGCATGCACACTTCTTCAGATACCTGAAGCTTATACCCAGAACTCCAATTCATTACCATAGTACTCTTATGGAATATAGTTAGCACATTTGGGGGTCTTTTATTGTAAGTGGCAGCAAACACCTGTGCTAGCCTGGCACAACTCATAATCAACCAAGCCAGCCACAGTCCACAATCTATGTATGGTGGTTCAACAGATGTTTAATAAAGTCCTCTGAGTTGTGTTATCTGCCTGATGTAGTGCATAGTTTTGGGGCTGTATTTCACTCAAAGTAGGCTGGTCTATTTCAAGTAGGGTCACAAAGTAGGCTGGTCTATTTCAAGAAAGGAAAAAGTAAATATTACAGATGGACCTGAGTGAACAGAAATTCAAATCCATACAAGCAGGACTATTGCTAAAGTAGCACAAGCCATTTGAGTGAAACAGAACTGCGGGTGGCTGTGATTATCTCAACCTCACTAGTAATCAACCTTCTCAGAAGCAAAGGTCCAAAGTTGTCCATGGAGACTAAAAGTGACTAAGGCTACAATTCTATGGACACTTTTCCTGGGTATAAGTTCCAATGAATAACACAGGACTTACTTTTGAATATACCTGCCTAGAACCACTCCACTAGATTGATAATACCCATTTTGATATGTATTTTTCAAATAAATGAAACTTCTTACATAGGATGGTTTAAAAACCAGTTATTAGGCAATATGGTGAAGTTTTCCCATTCCCAAAGCACAAGGTGTTGAGAAGTAATTCCACCTATGATGATATCACCAGGTTCATGATAGTCATGTGGATGCTGGAGGGAAATGCTTGCAGCACACTTAACATTCTGTGTCACACACATAATCTGAGGCATCCAAATTGACATCAGCAATATGATCTGAAACATTCTCCTTCAGATATTTGGCCACAGAATATTTCTCTAAAAGATAAAAAAACAAAGCACTTGAGTATCATGTGGCTTTCTGGACAAACAGATCTAACGTAACCAAAATCCCAACACATCCAAGGAGGCATCGGCCTAACAGAGTCCTTGGTTATAAATGCTCCAGAGGGATATTTATAGCAGATTCCACACAGTGTATTATCAAGCAAGAAGTAACCCCATTCTCTAAAACCCTGCGCAGGTCTTGACATAAGGAGAAGAAAATTGTGGTAATTTAGGTAAGTACAGGGCAGGTCATTCCCTGAGGTCTTCAGATCGCTGTTGTTCCTGAAAGAGCCGCAGGAATATTTTATCTAGTCTCTTCACAACACATTTGTTGATTCACCAGCCAAAGGGGGGGTGGGACTCATTTTGTTTTTGCCCTCTGGCTATTTTCCACAATGGTGTCAGCAAAGCAATAGGATCCTACCACTCCAAGAACCAAAGTTTGGAGCTTTCCTCCAACCTAAGGAGTCTTCCTCCTCTCAAAGAGCAATTTAAGCTGGAGGAAGTTGCCTAACTTGAATAAATTTAAGATTGGATGCATGACAATGTGTTCACATGTTCTGCATGCACATTATGGTTCTTGGGAACACACTGGGTGCTTTCACAGAGCGACTGTTTGCAAGTGGAATTTGCCATTCTTACACAGTAAAAATCCTGTTTCAAAGCACATTATTTAGTGTGTGTGAATGCACCCACTGTTGTTACTTGTGAGACCATCGCAAGATGTATGCAGTTGCTACAGGGGAACCAGTGGGAAAGGGGGTAGCCAAAGAGCATAGGGAAAATGAAGTGGAGGTAGTGGCACACTGACATTCTGAGGAAATCAGCAGCTGCTGTGGGGACTGTAGGTACAGTCATTCTACAGACATGCTCCTCCAGAATAAACCCATTGTAGTTTCCATTATCAGCCACAGAAGCAAACAAACTTTTGTAGATAGTTCCATCTTCTAGTGCTGCCTGGAGCCCAAACATGGGGAAGGGGGTGCAGAAAAGCCAGGGGTTGAAGGGGCTGGCAGGCCTGCAAATCTATTTTCATGGTATGGTCCATTTCGGTCACCGGAAACAAAATAGAATACCTATTGTTGCAAAACCATATTTGTACTCAATTTAGAACATGTCCAACAAATAAATACGATCTGTCCAAATCTGCTTCCTTGCAAATCATGAAGTCCAGATGTCTTGCTTTTAAATACCACTGCTAGGAGGCAATATCAGGAGAAGAATCTAGCCTTTTTACCCTCTTTGTTGGTCCTCCAGGGCAGTTGGTTGGCCACTAAGCAGGAGGCTGGACTAGATGGACCACTGGCCTGATTCAGCATGGCTCTTCTTATGTTCTTATAAGCACCAGGAATGACTTCGTTCACAGAAATCACTGGAGAGCTGCTGGCAGTCTGAGGAGACCATATTGACTTTGATGGATCAAGGGTCTGGTTCAGTATAAGGCAGTTTCAGATGTGTTCATGTTTGAGCTGCAGCGTGTTATTCTTACTCCAGAGAGTGTTGGCCTATTGGCTCTTTGGAAATTGAGTACATTAAAAAATAAAAAGATCACTTAAACAATGACTGAACAAGTTCTGCAAGTGTTGTTTTCATCTTTTTTGTTGTCTATGACTAAGAAATTCATCTGCCTCTAAAGATCATAAAAATGTCATTTATAAATCTTTCAAGTTGTGTGCTAAAGCTACAGGGAATCAAAAATGGTGTTTGGTGTGGGAGCCAATTTGGTGTAGTGGTTAAGTGTGCAGCCTCTTATCTGGGAGAACCGGGTTTGATTCTCCACTCCTCCATTTTCAGCTGCTGGAATGGCCTTGGGTCAGTCATAACTCTCACAAGAGTTATCCTTGAAAGGGCAGCTTCTGTGAGAGCTCTGTCAGCCCCACCTACCTCACAGGGTATCTGTTGTGGGGGAAGAAGATAAAGGAGATTGTAAACTGCTCAGAGACTCTGATTCAGAGAGAAGAACAGGGTATAAATCTATGGTCGTCTTCTACTACTGCTCTTCAAAGACAGCCATAAATAAGTTGGCAATAGTAGGAGCCACAGCACTACTCATAGCCAATCCATGGATCTGTAAATAAAATTGATCTTGAAACTGAAACTATTTTTTCTCTAACACAATATTTAATAACTGGGTAAGAAAAGATGTGGAATGATTTTTTTTAGTTCTCCTTTGTAAAAAAATGAATGTATAACATTACAGACCTCCTTTGGTAATATATTAGTATATAAGGAATCTATGGTGATCAAAAAATCACTTTCCTGAGCAAGGACGTTTCAGTTTTTACTATAAAGTCAGAGGTATCCCTGATGTATGATTTCATACCAGATACAAAGGGCTTTATAAATAATAACTATATTTTTTCAGTGGTTCCAGTATGGAAGTAGATCCGGACACAATTGGTCTGCCTGTGGTTTCTTATGAATTTTTGGTAACATATAAATAATAGTTATCCTATAGTTCACATTAATCAAAAATGAGGAACAAGGCTTATCTTTATAACTCAGGGCATAAACAACTTTAATTATGGAAAATATGTTTAGTAGGATCATTAGGTATTCATTTATTTAAAAAAATAGTGTCTGACAATTGTCAATTCATTTCCTGAACATAGTCCACAGTGTCCTGAATTACAATACCTCTTCCCTTATCAGCAGGTTTTATAATTATGGAAGTGTCAAGACCTCAGATTTTTTTAATATACAACATTCTTCAAAAGAAAAACTATTCCAAGAATGTACAGACTCCTTTTCAACTTTTCCAATGTCCCTCAATAACACCTTTTCAAAAGTTAAAATGTTGAAATTCTGGGTAGCAAGAATAAATTTAGTAGCATGAGGCATGTTAAGTGATGATGAAGAATTTAAGGTGAAATGGATTTCCGTCCTTAATAAGTGTCCCACTGATTTTATGTTACTTTTGATAGAATAAAAAAGAGACTAAAATGTTCAGTTCTACTATTAATGATAATTTTTAGAAGCTGAGTGCATCCTTAGTAGTACTTTGGATTCTAGAGCGAAAATATTAGAATAGGATATGAATAGGCTCTTTAAAGAGCTGAAAAAGTTTAAAATCAAAAAGTTTAAGAGAGATAAAAGGGACTATAATATGGAACTATATCACCATTACTTACTAAAAATATATATATAAAGTTTCATTTTCTAGAATATCTGATTCTGACTGATAGTAATCTTTATAGAGAATATTCAAGTCACTCCGAAAGTGAAAATGCATCAATATACTTTTTTTTAGGATCAGGTCAACACAGACCAAGTTCTAATATCAAAAAAGAACTTCTTCCCACTTGCATTTATTAAACCAGCAGAATACTAATAAATCTATCATCAAAGAAACTTACTGAAGCCTCATGATGCCTCATGCTGCTTATTTCTGTCTTGAATAAAGGATTAAGTATTGTTCCTACTCCAGGATACAATGCCTTCTGCACTCAGATTGATATCTTTAGATTCATGAGGAAAATTAAACTAAAAGAATTTCTTGGCAGTAACCATCATTCATCTGCTATGGGTCAATTTAGGTCTGCCTCTAAATTTGTTCCTCCTACACATCATACACTCCCATATTCAGGATATTTTTCCATTCGAGAAGACATATGCTTTTTCCTGGTCCAAAGTGCAGTTCTTGTGCTAGCTTCTCCAAAGCGGAGTGCCTCCAGAACAACTGCACAGGCACCCACTGGGTCCAAACCACCCTGAATGACACAACCCCACATTCCAGAGACTGTCCCCTGCAAGAAGACATACAGTGGTGCCTGGTCAAAACACTAGTTCTGGCACCATACACTTTTATTTTGAGTGCTACCAAGAACTCTGTATTGCAAAGATCTGAATAAGGAAGTAGAACAAGTTCATGCCCTCTGAACCCAAAATAAGGTTTGGATCACCACACATCATACAACCCCACATTCAGGGAACTCTCCCCTTTGAGAGGACATATGCTGTTTTCTGTTCCAAAGCACAGTTCATGTGCTAGCTCCTCAAAAGTGGGATGCTCCTAAGACAATAGCACAGGGAAACACTGAGTCCAAGCTACACCCCCAAGCAGTCTTTGGACTACCTCAAATGACACATCCCCACACTTTGAAGACTGTCCCCTGTAAGAAGACATACAGTGGTGCCTGCTCCAGACACTGGTTCTGACACCAAAAGCTTCTCTTTGGAGTGCTAGGAAAAGCATCCCCACTATACCAAAAAATGATGTTTAGAGCACCACATATCATACACCTCTAAATTCAAGAAACACTGTCCTTCAAGCAGACCCATTGTAAGGATCCATGCAATCCACAGGAAAAAGGAGATATTGGATTTATATCCCGCCCTACACTCTGAATCTCAGAGGGGTCACAATCTCCTTTATCTCCCCACCCCCAACAGACACCCTGTGAGGTAGTGAGGCTGAGAGGGTTTTTACAGCAGCTGCCGTTTCAAGGACAACTCCTGTGAAAGCTGTGGCTGGCCCAAGGCCATTCCAGCAGGTGCAACTGCAGGAGTGGAGAATCAAACCCGGTTATCCCAGATAAGAGTCCGCGCATTTAACCACTACACCAAACTGGCTCTCTCCTGTCATTAGTGCCTTGGAGGCCTTGTTTTGGGGTTCAGAAGGCAGGAACTTGTTCTAGTTCCTTATTCAAATCTTCTTTGCAATACAGGGTTCTTGGTGGCACTCCAAATAGAAGTGTATGGTGTCACAACCAGTGTTTGGACCAGTACTGTATGTCTTCACAAGGGAACAGTCTCCAGAGTGTGGGGATGGGAGGGGGCAAAGAATATTTTGGGGTGCAGCTTGGACCCAGTGGGTGCCTGGGCAATTGTCCTGGAAGCACCCCACTTTGAAGCAGTCAGCACTTGGGACCAGGAAACAGCATATGTCCCCTGGGAGAGGAGAGTCCTCTGAATCTGAGTGTAAGATTTATGGTGGTCCAAACCATTATTTCATGATTCAGAGCTTTCAAACTCTCCTCAATATTTTGGTTAAATTTATTAAAATGTCACAAATAAGGAACTGGGAACCAACATTATTAAGCTGTGCCTTGCCAGAGACGGAGCACATTGCAGAGAGTGCTTCAAGGGTGAGGCTTGGCAGCTAGGGGAACTGCTGAAAACTTTTGAGTTTGTGTGAAGGACTGAAGGTGATTGTGGCTGATTGATTAGAGTGGCTGTGTTGCCCACCCTCTTTGTATTATTAAGCTGCGCCTTGCCAGAGAGCTAAAGGGCTCTTGGCCTGTGGCTCTTCGTCTGGGGGCTGTGTAAGGACCAGGAACCCAGATCCCTATTTCCTTGTGTTCCCAATAAGGTAAGTAGACTCTCCAGGCGGGGAGCCACATAAACAGGGTTTAAAAAGAGACTGCATATTTTAAAAAAAAGCTATCATGAAGGTAGAATGCCAGCAGGGGGGTGGGGGCTTTCCAGTGTTTTGCATTGAGTGTCACATGTATGACTATCTGCCCACAGGACAGAAGTCTTGGGTGTGTGCTCGATGCAAGGAGCTCCTGGTCCTCAAGGAACGAGTTCATACCATTGAGGCTGAGGTGACTGACCTGGAGAAGCAGAGACAGTCAGTTAGACACTCACGGAAGACTCTCAGGGACGTGTTAGTTGAGCCCCGATCTGAACGTGGCAGCCCCGTTGCTGCCAGGGAGCGTGAGGGTCAAGAGGGAACAAGGCACCGGGCTGAGGATAAGGGGAATCCACCCTCAGAAGGGACCTCTTCTTTGGTTGGTGAACGGGAATCCTTTCGCACCAAGGAACCATCCCTGGGCAGGGAGAGAGGGAGGGTCTTGGTGATTCGATCCTTAGGCAAGTAGACATCTGGATGGCAAAAACGCATACTGACTGTATGGTGACTTGCCTGCCTGGTGCGAAGGTAGCAGACATTACGCATGTAGTAGATAGGCTGATAGACAGTGCTGGGGAGGAGCCAGTGGTCGTGGTGCATGTTGGCACCAACGATGTGGGGAAATGCAGTTGTGAGGTCCTGGAGGAAAAATTTAAGCTGCTAGGCAGGAGACTTAAGGCCAGGACCGCCAAGGTAGCCTTCTCGGAAGTGCTACCTGTTTCACGTGCAGGGCTGGAGAGACAAGCACAAATTAGAAGTCTCCATGTGTGGATGAGATGATGGTGCAAGGAGGAAGGGTTTAAGTTTGTTAGGCACTGGGATGCTTTCTGGAACAAGTGGGAGCTGTACAAAAAAGACAGTCTCCACTTGTCCCCGGATGGAACCAGGCTGCTGGCGCTTAAAATCAAAAAAGTGGCAGAGCAGTTTTTAAACTAAATCTAGGGGGAAAGCCGACAGGAGATGAAATATCTCTGGTTCGGGAAGACTCATCTCAAAGAGATGAATGGTTAGCTGATACTTTTCTACCGGATAATGGAACAGAGTTGTCCACTGAGACGGTGACAAACAGAATGGACTGCCTGCCAGAGTCTCGAGGTGGCAGGAGGAAGGTGGCAGGCCTAGCTTGCCTGGGAAATTATAGATGTTTGTATGCAAATGCTAGAAATCTTCGAAGTAAAATTGGTGAGTTGGAATGTTTAGTGTTGAGAGAAAACATAGACATTGTGGGAATTTCAGAAACTTGGTGGAATGAGGAGAAGGACAGGTTTCTTACCTGTAACTGATGATCTTCGAGTGGTCATCTGTGCAGTCACACACATGGGTAATCCGCAGGATCTGCCCTGACCTCGGAGAATTTCAAAGCAATCTTTAGCGTAGCTCTGGCGCGCCTCCCTCTCGTCCTGGGGAGGAGGCATCGTCTGCGCATGCCTGGACGAGGGGGAGGTGCTTAGCCACTCAGTTTCTTCCTGCCACCGAACAGGTGGAGATGTCCACGATGAGTGTCCAGCAGCAGGGAAGGCTGGGTGGGTTTGTGTGACTGCACAGATGACCACTCGAAGATCATCAGTTACAGGTAAGAAACCTGTCCATCTTCTTCGTGGTCTCTATGCAGTCACACATATGGGTGATTAGCAAGCTATTCCCTCGGGAGGAGGGTGCTGGACCTGTAAGAAGGTGTGAGGTTAGGTGAGAGAGATTAACGAGAGTGTTACTCACGGCCAGTCAGTCGAAGATGGAACGCAGTACGGCTTGTCCGAAGGACGAGTCGCGTCGAGCACGAACGTCAAGAGCGTAGTGCAAGGCGAAGGTGGACGGAGAGGACCAAACTGCGGCGGCACAGATGTCCTCTATTGGGATGCCCCTTAGGAATGCTGACGAGGTAGCGACAGCCCTGGTAGAGTGCGCTCGTATGTGCTCCGGGAGTGGCTGCTTCACCAGTTGGTAGCACAACTTAATGGCGGCCACGAGCCACTTGGAGAGTCTTTGGGCAGATATTCTGTTGCCCATGTTGTGAGTTGCATATGTGACAAAAAGTCTCGAGTCCTTTCGGAATTGTCGAGTCCTGTCTATGTAGAAAGCCAGGGCCCTGCGGGCATCTAGGTTGTGAAGGGCTCTCTGGCCTGTATCCGTAGGATGCTGAAAGAAAGCTGGTAGAATTGAAGGCTTTCCTAGGTGGAAGGGTGAGACGACCTTAGGTAGAAAGGAAGGGTCGGGGCGGAGAACCACTCTGTCGTTATGGAAGATCGTGTACGGTGGGTCTGCTCTGAGAGCACAGATGTCGCTAGCTCTCTTGCCCGTGGTGAGTGCCGTGAGTAGTGCTGTCTTCCAGGACAGTAGGTGGAGCGGGATAGAGGCCATGGGCTCAAAGGGTGGCTTCATGAGTTGACTTAGCACGAGAGAGAGGCTCCAAGTCGGTAGAATTTGACGGATTGGGGGGTGTAGGCGAATGATGCCCTTGAGGAAAGCCTTGGTGGCATGGTGAGAGAAAACTGTCACACCCTCGATGCGAGGGTGGAAGGCAGAAATGGCTGCCAGGTGGACCTTCAGGGAGGAGTAGGAAAGTCCCGTCTTAGAGAGCGCTAGGGTGTAGGATAGGACTTGAGAGATGCTAGCGCGGTTGGGGTCAAAGTTATGTTGTAGGGCGTAGTGAGTGAAGCGTTTCCACTTGAGTGTATAGGACTTTCTGGTGGATGGCTTCCTGGAATTCACTAAGACGTGACGGACTTCAGGGGGGAAGTCTAGAAACTGATTCTCCAGGCCGTCAACTTGAGTGACGCTGGGTTGTGATGCAGGACTTTGCCGTGTTGTTGTGAGAGTAGGTCCTGTGCTTGTGGAAGTGGTAGAAACGTGTTGTTGGACAGGAGTAGCAGGGTGGTAAACCAGGGTTGACGTGGCCACCAGGGAGTTATCAGGATACAGTTGGTGCGATCCAGCTGTATCTTCTGTAGGACTCTGGTGATGAGTGGAATTGGAGGGAAGAGGTAGTGAAGAGTTCCCTTCCAAGACTGAAGAAATGCATCCCCTCGGGAGAGTTTGGATGGGGGTCCTCTCATGTAGAAATGGGTGCATTGGGCATTTGATGGAGATGCAAACACATCTATTTCCGGGGTACCGAAGATCTTGAAGATCCGACGGATGTACTTGGTGTTGATGGTCCACTCGTGGTTGTTGGTAGAGTGGCGGCTCAGGGCATCTGCTTGTACGTTCTCTATTCCTGGTAGATGGACGGCCTTGGCTGATGCTCCAGTGCCATAGTGCTAGGGCCCTCTTGCAGAGTCTGGTGGAGGCTGTGCCGCCCTGTCTGTTGATATAGAAGACCGTGGCGATGTTGTTGGAGGTGACCTGCACGTGGCTGTTCCGAAGTGACGGTAGGAAGGACTTCAGAGCTTTGTGGACTGCAAGTAGTTCTAGGCAGTTGATGTGGAGGGAGCTTTCGTAGTCCGTCCATTGGCCTTGAACTGTAAGGTGCCCCAAGTGGGCTCCCCATCCCCACTTGGAGGCATCTGTGGTGACGATGACGGAGGGGGGTGCCTGCTTGAATGGCATTCCCGTACGGAGGTGTCTTTCTATCGTCCACCATCTTAAGGACGTTATGATGTGTGGTGAGAGGGTCAGCAGCGTGGACTGGTGCTGTCTGTGAGGGTGAAAAGTCCTGATGAACCATAGTTGCAGAGGTCGCATGTGAAGTTTTGCAAAGCACAGGACTGCCGTAGTGGCTGCCATTAGGCCCAGCATCCTCTGGTATGTGAGGGCTGGTTGCGAGCGGTGGGCAATAATTGCGCTGGCCAGCGACTGGATGCTGCGTGCTCTGTCTTGTGGTAAGGAAGCTGTTTGAGAGACCGTAGAGATGTCTGCTCCTATGAATTGGATTGTCTGAGTAGGAGTTAGTTTGGACTTTGACAGGTTGACTTGGAGGCCGAGTGTGGCCAGGAGGGAGAGGGTAGTGGAGACGTCCAGTTGGAGCTGTTCTCTTGAGCGGGCGACGATCAGCCAGTCGTCTATGTAAGGATAGATTGATATGTTTTGCTGACGTAGTGCTGCTGCCACCACAGCCATGCATTTTGTGAAGACTCTTGGTGCTGTCGATAGGCCGAAGGGGAGGGAGCGGAATTGGAAGTGCTGTTCCCCGATGGCGAACCTGAGGAATCTTCTGTGATGGTGATTGATGGTAATGTGGAAATAGGCATCCTGTAGGTCTATGGATGCCATCCAGGATTGTTCCGGAATGAGTGGCAAGATTGACTGAAGGGTAATCATGCGGAATTTCTTGTAAGTGATATGGAGGTTGAGTTTGCGGAGGTCGAGGATGGGACGGAGTCCTCCATCCTTTTTGGGTACCAGAAAGTAACGGGAGTAGAATCCGGTACGATGGTACTGTGGTGGCACCGGTTCTATCGCGCCCTTGTCCAGCAAGGATGAGATTTCTGTTTGTAAGGGCGCGGATGGTGGTGTGGTGAGGAATCTGTGATGTTTCGGGGTGGATGTGAATTCTATTATGTATCCCCTTTGTATGATGGCCAGGACCCATGAGTCCGATGTTATGGCCTCCCATGCGGGGAAGAATGGCTGTAGTCGTGTGTGTGGGTGGAGGTTTGGCTGAGGGGGGGGGCCTGGACGTCTTGAGGCAGGATGGTCAAAGAGACGATTTGGAGGTAGCTGGGGCCTTTTTAGATGTTTGAGGTCGTGGCCTGTGCTGAAAAGGCTGTTTCGGTTGTGTAGGCTTGCGTCTCCATGTTTCCTGCTGTCTTGGGGACCTAGAAGTCTTGTAATAGCTTGGTTTCCAGTTCCTCTGCCTGCCGAGGTGAGGTTGGTGTTGTGAGACGCCTAGTCTCTTGGCTCTTTTCCTGCTGTCGTCTACGGACGTAAGAATGTCATCCGTAGTCGCGTTGAACAAGCCTAGGCCATCGAAAGGTAGATCCTCAATTTTGTACTTAATGTCAGGTTGGAGGGATGAGGATCTGAGCCATGCATGTCTGCGTAGGGCTATGGCCGAAGCGAGGGTTCTGGAAGAGCACTGTGCAGCGTGACATGCTGTATTGATCTGCTGCTTACTCACTCTGGCTATTTCTTGAAGAGCATTGGCAGCTGATTTCTGGGATGCCTCAGGTAGGGAGGGGATCAAGGTATTGAGGTAGTTTGTTAGGTTGTATGTGTAGGCCGAGAAATATGCCATGTAATTATGTATTTTGGTTGTGGCAGTGGTTAGTGAGTATATCTTCCTGCCAATAGTGTCGAGCTTCTTGCCTTCCCTCTCTGGGGGTACTGGGTGCCTTGTTTGTTTCGACTTCGATGAAGAATGCACAATCATCGAGTTCAGGGGTGGGTGGCTGAATAAGAACTTCGATTCGGGTGCGTGCACTTTGTACAGGGCTTCCATCCTTTTAGAAGTTGGAGGTACTGATGCAGGCTTATCCCATGCCTCCTTGAGGGTTTCAAGGTGGACGGGGAGCATTGGGAAGGAAGAGCTTGAAGGAAGGTCTGCATGGACCAAGTCATACACGACATCCGAGACTCTGGGTGCGTCGGTGTTAAGTTTGATGTTCAGGGAATTTGCCATGTTTGATAGGAGGTCAAGGTACGACTTGGGGCGTTCTGATGGTGACAGGTCCGCTGGTTTGGCTATATCAAAGGCCGGGGAGTGTAGGTCTGAAGCAGAAGAGTGAGCAGAGTCCGAGAGTCTGCATCGGAGTCGTCATCGGACTCGTGAGGCAGTTCAGTCGGAGGTTCCCTGGTCGGGGGCTGTTTGGCGGAAGCGGCCGATGTGGACCTAGTCGGTGAGATCGGCTTCGGCTCGAAGTTAAATTGGGGCTGCTCTCAACGGTACCAAAGGAGTTCCTCGTAGCGGGGGTATTGCCTGCCCGGAGTCGGGTCTCGGTATCGTGTCCGATCAGCTGAGTCGACACGGTCCCGGTAGCGAGGAGAGTCGTGGTGGCTGCGGTAGGAGCGGGCTCTCGAGTCCGAGTGGTGGTAGGCGTCGAAGGAAGGGGATCTCCCGTGTCGTCTTCGGTCCCGAGGAGACGGCGATCTGGACCTTGACGGAGAATAGTAATGGTATCTCTCTCTCCGGCGGCTGCGAGATCACTGGCGACTGCAAGATCGTGGTGTGCGAGGACGAGGTGGTACATCTCTCAGGGTCGAAGGGTCTCGGGTTAGAGAGTGAGCTTCCAGTGGTTGGGTACGGACGTCTTGGAAGGCGTGTGGGTCGATCGTATTACGTCGTTGGCTTCTAGTGGAGGCGGGTGAGTCGACATCGAGTATCTGTTGTGGTGGAGAGGTGGTTATCGATGGGGATTTGGAGGAGATGCGGACGATCTCTAGTGGCGTAATAGCTGGAGTCGATGTCGATGTCGATTTCGAGGCCGGTATTCTCGGGATCGAGGTGCTGGAACTCGCGATCGGGATCGACGGCATCGGCTTTGCTGTGCTCGAGCTCGTGGTCGGGTTCGAACCCGGGGTCTTTGCACGCGGGTCGGACGGCTTGTGTCCCGTTTTAGACTTCTTCGGGGTCTTGTCGTGAGCGGAGTCGGAGCGGCGGCGCTTCTTGGCGTCGTCGGACTTTTTGGTGTGCTTCCCGGACTTAAGCTTACAGGGACCTTGAGCCACGGAAGCTGCCGGCTGCGCCATCCCCGAGAGAGGTGGGGAAGATGGCTGCTGTGCCACGTGGGGCATGGTTGGTCGCAGGGAGGATTCCATAAGATGGCTCCTGAGCCTCGCGGCGCGGTTTTTGCGAGCCTGGTTTCCGAACTGGCTGCAATGCACGCAGGTATCCGTGCGATGGGCCTCCCCAAGGCAGAAAAGGCACAGGGAATGGCCGTCTGAAGATGGGATCTTGGAAGTGCAGCGGATGCAGCGTTTGAAAGTTATTTTGTCTCTTCCTTCCATCCGCCCAGGGGGGGGGAGAGATGGGGGGGGAAGGCCGAAAAAACAGTAAGAAAGTCTCTTTTTTTTTTTTTAAATACGATACCAGAAGGTGAAGGAGAGGTGAAGATCGAAGAAAGGATGCGTTGGATGTAGATTGCAGTGAAGAATCGGGAGAATCAACGAGGTAGGTGTGATCCGGTCGGCGGTAAAGAAGAAACTGAGTGGCTAAGCACCTCCCCCTCGTCCAGGCATGCGCAGACGATGCCTCCTCCCCAGGACGAGAGGGAGGCGCGCCAGAGCTACGCTAAAGATTGCTTTGAAATTCTCCGAGGTCAGGGCAGATCCTGCGGATTACCCATATGTGTGACTGCACAGAGACCACGAAGAAGATTCAGTGGGACACGGTGATTCCTGGATATAAGTTATACCGGAAGGATAGGGAGGGAAGGTTGGAGGTGGAGTGGCTCTGTATGTCAGAGAGGGCATACGGTCCAGTAAGACAGGTCAGAGAATTAGACTCCCTTATAGAAATGCTTTGGGTTGAAATAGAGGGCCCAAAAGGCAATTTAACTATGGGATTTTGTTATCGCCCACCAAATCAAAAGACAGAGGACGACTATAATATGATGGAAGGCTTAAAGATGGTGGCTAGATGAAAAAACTGTGTCGTCATAGGTGATTTTAACTACTCGCAGATTGATTGGGTCAATATGTGTTCTGGTCGAGAGAAAGAGACTGAGTTTCTAGACGCTCTCAATGGCTGTGCTATGTAGCAGATGGTCACAGAACCTACCAGGGGTGGGGTGATCCTGGATTTGGTCCTAAGTAATGCCCAAGACCTGGTGAGAGATGTAAAAGTGATTGTGCTGCTTGGGAGCAGTGACCATAACGTTATTGATTTCACTATTTGTTTAAATAGGGAGTTGCCCCAAAAGACCAGCACAACCACGTTTAACTTTAAAAGGGGTAAATTCTCTGAGATGCGGAGGCATGTGAAGAGGAAACTGAAAGGAAAGGTAAATACAGTCAAAACCCTTGGGGAAGCTTGGAGGCTATTTAAAAATACAATCCTAGAAGCTCAGATAAAATATATACCACAAGTTAGGAAAGGTACAAACAGGTATAAGAGAAGGCCTGCATGGTTAACAAACAAAGTAATGGAAGCTGTAAAAGGTAAGAAGGACTCCTTTAAGCAGTGGAAAGCTAGTCCAAGTGAAATTAATAAAAGGGAACACAGGCAATGGCAAATCAAATGCAAGACTGTGATCAGGCAAGCAAAAAGGGACTATGAGGAGCATATTGCAAAAAACATAAAGACCAACAATAAAAATTTCTTCAAATATATTAGAAGCAGGAAACCAGCCAGGGAGGCAGTGGGGCCCTTGGATGACCAAGGGGTCAAATGATTACTGAAGGAGAATAGGGAAATGGCTGAGAAGCTAAATGAATTTTTTGCCTCCGTCTTCACTGTGGAAGATGAGAAGTGTTTGCCTGCTCCGGAACCATTTCTATTGGAAGGGGTGTTGAAAGATCTGAGCCAGATTGAGGTGACAAGAGAGGAGGTCCTATAACTGATGGACGAATTAAAAACTAATAAGTCACCAGGTCCGGATGGCATACATCCAAGAGTTCTGAAAGAACTCAAAGTTGAACTTTTGGATCTCCTGACAAAAATATGTAATCTTTCATTGAAATCTGCCTCCGTTCCTGAGGACTGGAAGGTAGCAAATGTCACCCCCATGTTTAAAAAGGGTTCCAGAGGAGATCCAGGTAACTACAGGCCAGTCAGTCTGACTTCAATACTGGGAAAGTTGGTAGAAACCATTATCAAGGACAGAATGAGTAGGCACATTGATGAACACAAGTTATTGAGGAAGACTCAGCATGGGTTCTGTAAGGGAAGATCTTGCCTCACTAACCTGTTACATTTCTTTGAGGGGGTGAACAAACATGTGGACAAAGGAGACCCGATAGATATTGTTTACCTTGACATCCAGAAAGCTTTTGATAAAGTTCCTCATCAAAGCTCCTTAGTAAGCTCGAGAGTCATGCAGTAAAAGGACAGGTCCTCTTGTGGATCAAAAACTGGCTAATTAATAGGAAGCAGAGAGTGAGTATAAATGGGCAGTCTTTGCAGTGGAGGACGGTAAGCAGTGGAGTGCTGCAGGGCTCAGTACTGGGTCCCAAGTTTGTGGATGACACTAAATTGTTCAGGGTGGTAAGAACCAGAGAGGATTGTGAGGAACTCCAAAGGGATCTGTTGAGGCTGGGTGAGTGGGCGTCAACATGGCAGATGAGGTTCAATGTGGCCAAGTGCAAAGTAATGCACATTGGGGCCAAGAATCCCAGCTGCAAATACAAGTTGATGGGGTGCGAACTGGCAGAGACTGACCAAGAGAGAGATCTTGGGGTCGTGGTAGATAACTCACTGAAAATGTCAAAACAGTGTGTGATTGCAATAAAAAAGGCCAACGCCATGCTGGGTATTATTAGGAAGGGAACTGAAAACAAATCAGCCAGTATCATAATGCCCCTGTATAAATCAATGGTGCGGTCTCATTTGGAATACTGTGTGCAATTCTGGTCACCGCACCTCAAAAAGGATATTATAGCATTGGAAAAAGTGCAGAAAAGGGCTCTTTAGCTTGAAGAAACGTCGACTGCAGGGTGACATGATAGAGGTTTACAAGATTATGCATGGGATGGAGTAGGTAGAGAAATAAGTACTTTTCTCCCTTTCTCACAATACAAGAACTCGTGGGCATTCAATGAAATTGCTGAGCAGTCAGGTTAGAACGGATAAAAGGAGGTACTTCTTCACCCAAAGGGTGATTAACGTGTGGAATTCACTGTCACAGGAGGTGGTGGCGGCTACAAGCATAGCCAGCTTCAAGAGGGGGTTAGATAAATATGGATAAAAATATGGACCCTCATGTCCTCCCATCTTCATTTGCCAGCAAGACAGGCATGGATCAGGTTATAAAGAGGAAGAGGGACAATGCTGTTCATCATTAACACAAAACATAAAGAAGAAAGTGTCTGGAAATTTAATTCGCTTTGTAAACTTTTAGGGCAGTATTACACAGGCTGTCCTTCTTTCCATCTGTATTTCTATTTCCCCACCCTCCTGATTGCAATGCTGGTTATTCCTTTGAGGGGGTGGGTGTGTTCGCACTAAGAGGCTGGAGGAAGGAAAGTGTTTGGGCAGGAACTGCTGCAGGGTATTCATTCAGTGGCTAGCAAAGAGAGGAGTCCTAAGCAGGTCTACTCAATGTGGCTTACTCCTAAGAAAGCTTTCTTAGGATTACACTGAAAAGGACCAAATCTCCCAACTAATTTTAATGGGCTCTTTTCCTAGAAAAATGACTAACTGAACATATTAACCATAAATCCAAAATGCACACTTTAAGAACTAACTCATATATTACCAAGATATTTTCCCATAATCATTTAGAAGCATTAAAAAACACATTGTTCAGTATTTGACAGTTTTTTGTTCAGGTTTCCCTATTTAAATCTTTTCTTTGGTATCAGTCTGATCTGAAGACCTTCAGCATAGGTGTAATGATTTGAAGTTTTATGTATATTTTTCTTTAAATGTTTGTAAGTTTCAGAATAAAAAGGGGAGTGAGGGGGATGAGTGAGTGACTGGTGACTGAGAGTGTATGGGAGGAGCTACAAGAAAAATTGTAGAGAGAGAAAGCAGCAGTTAACAGTCAGTTGTTGTCAGTCAGCAGTTGTCAGTCAACAGAAAAACAGTCTGAAGAGTCTGAGAGATCTGATTTCTATAAAGTTCAGTTAACATAACTGAAAGAGCAGTCTTCTGATAAGAATCCACCGGAGTGCTGTGAAAAGCATTAGGATTTTCGGGAAGAAAGTAGTGCTACTTATAGAGGACATATTAGTGACTAGAGAGAGTCAAATCCTAATATTGTCAAAATACTATAACAGTGTGAGAGAAAGAAGCTCACAGAAACCTGAGTGAAAAGAAAGGAAAAGATTTAATTGAGCAAAATATATTAAAGCTTGGACAAGGTACGTTCTGAAGAGAAAGGAGGATTTGAATGAGAGGTGTGATTGTGAAGAGAAAGAATGTGAAAACTTAGTCAGAGGTTATTAACATACACCATTTTATTTACTGAATAGATAAGTTGCTAAACATCCTGAAACCAATATGCTTCTTGTACAAATAAAGCATTATTTTTTAACGTAAATCTGGAGTCATATGCTATTAAAATACAAACGTTTCATTCTTAGGACCACATAGTCCAACAAAGGGGCCTTGGAGCGCAGGCACAATGCTATGGGAAAGGTTAAATAACAAGACTGGAATTAAATTGCCAGTGGCCGTGTTAGAGAGAGAGAGAACAACAAAGTTAAAGACACACCTTATCTAACCTCAAAAAACAAAAGAGAGTAGTCATGACAGCACACTATTCACACTCTTGAGTATTTTAAAGGGTCCCCCCAGGTGGTATTATGGAAGAAGTCATATCATGGGGTCCTCCAGCATGATTTGGGAATCCCAATATTACTGAGAAGGCATGCTGCAAAAACATGGGGGTACTGTCATACCATGGAGATAACACCAGGGCTTTTTTGAGCAGGAATGCACAGGAACACAGTTGTGGCTGGTTTGGTGTTGGGGAAGTGGCCTAATATTGGGATTCTTTCCAGTACAAATGAGTTCCTGCTGGGCTTTTTCTACCAAAAAAAGCCCTGCGCAAAATAATAGTGGCATTGTGAGTATGGCCTAATATGCAAATGAGTTCCTGCTGGGCTTTTTCTACCAAAAAAAGCCCTGGATAACACTAGAAGGGGCTCACCTGTTTTCAATACTTTAATCTTCACTCTGGAGACAAAGCAGTGAAGATCCTGAATAGAAACAGTCAATATTCTAGTAGGAACAGCAATGCTCTCAGTGGTACCACTCTGAAATGGGTTTGGTTCCAAGGTTCTGTTCCCAGTGGTGCTGTGTCCATCTGGAATGACTATGCCAAGAGGACAGAATACCCCTGTTATGAATCAGGCTGCACACCTGGTTTCTACAGCCCAAAACGTGGCTCCTACTGTTTGTATCCTTATGGAAACAAGGAATATAAGACTTCCCAGTTCCGGCTTTTGGTAAATGAAAACAACTTCGAATCACTGAAGTGGCAAAAGGATTCCTGGGGTGATGTTCCATTGAATTCTATAAACAGCTGCCCAGGATACCAAACATATGTATGGGAAAATAAATACGGCCTTGGGAAGGTAGTCCCCCAACATAAGGCTTTCTTTATAGGGATAAATGGTAAGGCATACTGGTATAAACATTATGATGTTCTGGTGGTTTACAAAGACTATGTCTCACAGCACATTTACAATGTTCATTATATGAAGGAAAAGGGGACATACACCAATCAGGCCTTGACCTTAGTTTCCATCAGAGTCACCAACAAGAATTGTAAAGCGGTGAAGAAAATTACCTCACTATCCAAAACAATAACAAATGAACATCGCTGGGATTTTAGCACTTCCATCTCAATAGGTGTGAGCACTAGCATAACCGGAGGGATCTTTTCGATAGTGAATATGGGATGGAGTCTCAGTAGGGAGAAAATGTTCAGTTGGAGTGAGGGGTCTGCAATGACCAAATCAGTCACATTTTCAGAAACGGTAGAAGTTGATGTTCCCCCTAACCACACGTGTGAGGTGACAAAGGAAGGCCAAAGAATGTATGGGAACATTCCCTTCACTGCAACAGCGACTCGTGAATATCGCAATGGGGAGAGACGAAGTGGCACTGTCCAGGGAGTCAGTAAAAATACTATTGTGGCACATGTGGATACCTATGTAAAGCAGTGCCAACCAATCCCAAATGCAACTCCATGTAAGTAATTAGGTCATGGGGATCTGCCAGCTTTATAGCCACATTAGCAGAAATCAAGAAGGGGAAATGTGCCATTGTGGCACCTTACAGACCAATGGGTTGGATCCAGCCTGCTTTTTCCAATCAATCTCATCCATTTTTCCCACTTACTGAAATCCCTGCCCCGCATGGCTTTTGTCCATTCAGGTACCATGATCCCCAGTTTAGCCTTTTTGGATGTCAAAGGGGATCACCTTCTCCTTTTTTTTTAGCAATGGAAAAGCTGGCTGAATGAACCCAATGGGTTCATCTGTAGCCTGAGGTTTAATAGGCATCTTGCTGCTACATTAGACATATTAATTGGAAAGGTGAATGTTCCTATTTCTACAGAGTTTATTCTGCGTCATCTCAACAAAAGATGACTGCTGTCTTATGTTATGCATGCTTACTTAAATGCATGTCTTATACTAAATGAACATCCTTCCAAGTAGCTATGTGAGAAAGTGCTCCAGTACCTTTCATCCTCTTATTTATGAGTGGCTTTCTGCTATCAAGTTGGTCTCCTTCACCAGTTTCAGCTGTCCAAATTCTATGGCTCAGCAGAAAAACAGACAGCTAACAATCCTTTAATTATTTGAATCTTTCTTAAACATTTATCCATGTGAAGATCCAGACGCTGTTAAACTGTTAATTTAGTTCATAAGTCATCAAGGAACCAATGTGAAATCAGCTTGCTGTTGCTTCTTAGCCATACATTAGAAAACAATAAAGAAAATGTAATTTTCTTGAATCTGTAGTTATCCAGGATTTTTTTTCTACCAGAATGGTGTTGGATGCCTAAACGTTTTGAGCATTCTCTTCTTTAGTCAACATTTAAATAAGCTTTTTTAAAAAAATTGAACAATTTCAAATACAACATGCTTTCGAAAGAGAAATGGAAAATCCACATAGTTCAAGAAAGAAAATATATCCAGGGTGCTGGGTTAAAAACATTCACTCATTCCAAAAGGAACAGAAAATAGTTTTTATGAATTCCAAAATTTCTATTTTTTCTACTGAAAAAAGGGGAAAGTCCTCAATTTTTTCATGTTATACACATTGAGTTTAAGGGGGTTTTTTTCCCTGTCCCTGCCATTTGTTTAAGACTGTATTCACTTCATTTTGTTGTGTGCTTTCATGAAATATCAGAAGCTCACTGAGAAATCAAAATGGATCTTACCCAGGCAGGAAAATCCAGTTGTCAATTATTGTAATAGTGCAATAACTCATAGTACAATGGAATATACAACCATGTGTGGATACAATCTCTCTACCAAAAGAGGATGCTTAAAACAATGTGCATTTCACCCAGACCCTGTGGAGAATGTCCATTTAAAATGCTGCAGGGGTCTGATTCTGCTCAAAAATGTGGTGAGTGGAAGGTCTTCTGCCTTCTGCCCATACCATTTTTTCAAGCTAAAATGGCCCCAGCAGAGAATTATGTCTCCTTTTGTGGATCTGCTTGTTAAAAAAAAAATCTCATGTAGTTTGGCCCTCAGTTACATGGCTGAGACTGTAAGGGAGTGAGAGAGAACCTTCACACACACACACTTATCCATCCACCTTTCCTAAAGAAGAAAAATTGCACAAAGTTTTGGACTTTCACTCCTGCCTGGATTAAACATAGTCCATGATAATACATCTCCTGAGGCATAAATTTCTTAGTCCAGACTCCCTAAAATGTTCAGCTACAAGTTAAGCAATTCCATGGAAATAAACCACACTTGAGACTGGATGGGGAAGCTAACACTGTCATCCTGTGGAGTTATGCATTTTTAGGTGCATTAAAGTCAATGCACTTTAACAGGTGTAACTCTGTTTAGGATGGCACTTTTCAAAAGCTTTGAAAAATAAGTTCTGATTTCTCCTGATGGACGGGTGTGAGCATCTCTATTATTCATATGCTTACTTCATTTATGTCCCACCTTTCTCCACAAGGGGGAACCAAAGCTGTTCATATCATTTGCCTCTCCTCCATTTTATCCATTCTGTCGAGGCCAAGAATATGTGACTGGCCCAAGGTCACCCAGCAAGCTTCAATGGCAGAGTGGAGTTTTCAATCTGGTTCTCCCAGGTGATCTGAAACTCTGGCCACTACGTTATGCTAGTTCTCACAAACAGAGGTATCTTTCATTTTAAGCGGTATTTTAAAGTTTAATTCTGATTGGAATATTAGATTTCAATCTCTCAGCCTAACCTACCTCACAGGGTTGTTGTGACAGTAAAACAGAGGAAGAAGAACACAGTTTGTCACCTGACCCCAGAGGAAAGGCAAATTTAAAAAAAAATGTGATAGATTGCATCCCTGCATCCCAAAATAGCCGTCTTGAGACCATCACTGGAGAAAGGCAGGTTAAAAATATCTTAGATAAATAATAAATCACTGTTCCATGAAAGAGATCTGCTACTTTCATGGGATTCACAACGTACATAGCTGAGTCTGCCCAGCAAATCACTTCTTATGCAACTAGCCAATAACCACCTTACATAAACAGACCCAGAAATATTAGCCTATCACTCACAAATCCACGCATATTGCATGCATAACTTTTTTGCACAGGTAGCCAGAGTACTATATATGCTCTGACCACACTCTGCATACACGCTTTGGACCCAGTGAAATCTACAGGACTTACAGACCTCAGTTCTAGACCAGGTTGTATCCAATTATGCAACCTAAGTGCCGCTGAACATGTAAGATCGACACTTTTTCACATCCTTCTTTAACTAGAGTCAAATGTGCGGGGAAGTAGTGCTTCAGCACCCATGCCAACATTACAAACACACCAAGACGTTCCACATGTGTCTCTCCTCCTGCCACACTCCTCATGTGCCAGATGAACCCCAGCGCTGCTCACAGAAACACCATGACATTCACACGTCAGAATTTCACCAGTATCACATTAAAAGCATTCTCATCCATGTTTTTCTTTCACTCACCCTTCACAGTTAGGAAAGATTCCAACAACTGTAACACACATCCTGCCATGAAACTATGACAAGCAATGCACGAACACTATGCATATTGAAAAAAATCTACCTTGAACCAAGGCAGGGTATAAATACTTTAATACATAACTGATTTTAAAAGATATACCAGCCCAACCCTTCTTTTGAGCCTAGGCTTAATCCCTGCATTCAGGGCATGGGCTCATGCTTTTAAGCTCAACCATTCTGCACACGTGAAGAGCACCATTTCCTCCCACACATCCAAAATCAAGAGGCAGCTTTTCCAGGTTAGACTGCACAGTACCTAAACACACTTGGCACTTCTTGCCATCTCTGAAGCACACATACTTCATCAACCTCCCAAGAGCAATTCCCATCAGCTTCCTCGTCACACACTTTTCCACACCACCATAGCTCCCCGAAGCTCACAAAATTCCATCCCAGCTCTTCCAGACGGACAGCTTTGGCTTCTGACCCACAGTCAAATGTTAACCCCTTTTCCTGAGATTTGGGGCCGATCACAGATTGGCCAGTTGTCCCCCTTCTTGTACAACTTCGTCCTTTCTGTGGCTATGTTGTGGACCACAAAAGAGGACAGGAGACAGACATTTCTCACAGTCTCTTGAGGCAATTTGTGGCTCCCTGCTGTGGCTGATCTCCTTGGCCCTGCCTTTCCAGGTCAGAGTCTCAATTAAACACGATGGTTAACCATCCCACTCCCAGGTCCAGTGAGAAGAGAAGGAAGGCTGCGTGTCCCAGCTAAGCCTTCTGCCAATTCACCTCGGCACCGTTGTGAGTGCATATCTCAAATACGATCCACCCAGCCACCCCTCCCCGCCTGACTGGGCAGGGCTCCGGCTGCCTGCAGCCGGCGGAGTCGTCCCTCCCCTCCATCAGTGCAGACACGGGCACCCACGTACCCAGCATGTCAGAGAGCCCCAGCCAAAGGGAAGCCCCCGTGGAGGGACAAGAAGCCCCCACAGAAGAACCCCCCTGTGCCGAACTAAAAGCTGCTGCAGATAAATGGTAAGTCAGACTGAGCGGGGAGTAAGGGCGAAGGGGCATTAAATGCACTAGTGGGAACGCACCAGGCAGGTACGCCTTGAATACTGACCCCCTCCCTGTGGACATGAAAACCCTAGGGAGGTGGTAGTAAGTGAGAATCAGGAACAGAGAGCTCAGAGAGGGGAAAGGAACGTGCTGCTGCGGGCACATAGTGCATTCATGCGATAAGCAAGGTCATTTTAGGGCATGAGAGCCAGCAGCATGGAAGCGGTCCCCCGCTGAGTCTCCCCTTTGCCCCCTGCTATCTTTCAACAGCACACTGTGAGGTGATTCCAGGTCAGGTGTGCCGAGTTGAACATTAGGACATGGACAATCCCATGTGGCACGTAGAAGATGGCAGAGGACGCCTGGGGGAAGGGGGGAATGCTTATGTTGAGAAGAACATGAAGGAATCTAAGCAATTTTTGGAATCTCAGGGTGTGGCATCTTGGTGTTTCTGAAAGACATAGGCTGGAGGACCCAGAATTACGACTTACTTGAGGTGGGAATCCAACCTGAGAGGACCCCTTCAGTGCTCCTGCAGCTCATATGCAAGTGCATATTGCATAACATATTGAGAGCCAGCATGGACTCTACTCTGGAGAACTGGGTTTGATTCCCCACTCCTCCTCCCCATGAAGCCAGCAGGGTGACCTTGGGCCAGTCACAGTTCTGTGAGAACTCTCTCAGCCCTACCTACTTCACATGGTGCCTGTTGTGGTGAGATGAAGGGAAGGCAATTGTAAGCCATTTTGAGACTCCTTAAGGTAGAGAAAAGTAGGGTATAAAAAACAATTCTTCTTCTATAATGGAGAACAGGAAATAGTACCTCCACCTCTAGATTAAAAATAGAACTAAATTCATTGTGCCTTGAGACCACTGTGTCACTCTTTTGACCCTGTGCAGCACAACTCTCCTTCACACCCGTGTGGCAAAACTGATTTTGCAGGGTCCCCATTCTAGCACTAGGGACGTAGAATAGTTCCAAAGCTGTCCAGATCCCAAGCTGCTACACCCTAAAAAAGAGCTCACCTGTTCAGACAGATGCCACAAACCACCCAATAAAAACAAGGTATAATTTACCCCTCTTATCACTACAATATTTTAGAGATGTGTCTAAGGCCTTTGGTAACTAAACTCTTTGGTTTTGCCTCTTAAAGCCCGGCTCCCCTAGGCCCCACTTTAGCTATGGGCCTGGTTAGTGAGCACAGGCAGACCGCCATAGTACCAAATACCTAAGAGGAAAAATTCTGCTCTACTTATATTAGTTTTCATTGCATACAGGAAAGAAAAACAGCCAAGAGTCATTGTGGTGTGGTGTTTAGCGTGTACAACTAAAGCCCCCCCTCTGCCATGGAAGCTTGCTGAGTGACCTTGAGCCAGTGACTTTCTCTCAGACTAACCAACTCGCAGGGATGTTGTGGGGATAAAACAGAGAAGGGAATACACTGCCTTTAATTCCTTGGAGGAAGGACAGGTTTTTAAATCATTGAGCAAAAAAAGAGATAAATAGTTGTGAGACAAATGGAAAAAAACTATTCAAGTTTGGCAAAGGGAACTTTTGAAAGCTTATACCCTGAAGCTCTTGTTGATGTTGAAGACGTTGCTGGACTCAAATCTAGCAGGGAAAATAAAATAAGCAATAAAGTTCTTTATTCACAGAGCTGAAACTTACCTGTGTATGATGGTAAATTCAAAAGGAGGCAGAATAATTCTAAAGCTATCAGATTTTTGTTACAGACCATATTTAGGGCTCTTTGGAAGCAATCCTAAACACATCCACTTGGAAGAAAGTCTCACGTTAGTCAATGAGGCTTACTCCCAGGAAACTGCTTGTTGGGTTGCAGCCTCTCTTCCAACCATCTCTTTTTTCCATTCAAATATCTCCTGTTCTGGGAGGTTTCCCATTCTGCAATCATGTCTTTTTCAGTGTTCCCCTTCAAAGGATAGTTCCCCTTTCAAGAGCCATTTGTCCCCCATCCTACCTGACAGAAAATTACTAGACTGTCTCCAGATCTGAATGAGTCTTTCACTCACAAGTCCTGAGACCATAAGAAAACACTCTTCTGTCTTGTCATGAGAAAAGCCATCCTCTACCTCCAGGCAGACTGAAGCCTAGGCAGAAAAAAACATGATCTGCTTATGAACAAGGCTTTAGGTTAGGGCTGTGAGCTCTGAGTTGGGAAATATGCAAAGATGTGCAGGGTGGAGCCTGAGGAGGGCAGGGCTTAGGGAGGGGAGGGACCAACACAGGCTTGCAATATACACCCTGTCTTCTCCTCTCTTCTATATTTTCCTCACAACAACCCTGTCAGATAAGTTTGGCTTCAGGAGTATGACTGGCCCAAGATCACCCCGCGCGCTTCCATGACAGGCCAGAGAACTGAACCTGGGTCTTCCATATCCTAACTCCACACTCTAGCCACTAAGCCACACTGGATCTTCATAGGTCATGAAATGAAAATAATGGGTACAAACAGTCTTTCTGCTTGTAGAAATGGGAGGAGGGATTCTCTTTTGACCATGCAAAAAGACAACACTGAGGGCCATGGACAAAAGCCACATGGGATTGGGCTGTAACAAGAGTATTCAGCGAGGATGTACAAAATGCTGGCAAGATCCTACCCGCAGTCTATTTTATTTCTGACATGATACAAATAGATCATAATAACGGACTAACATTACCAGGCCAGAGTCCCCTGGACCCACTGATTCCATTAAAGCATGCCCAATTTCTCCATTCCCATGTTTGGGTCTCCAATGTCCACCGCCTCTTTGGGTAAATACTACTGAGGCTTCTCATCCCCAGTTAATTCAAACAGCTAAAGCTCCTTTAGGAAGATTAGAGAGGGACTAATGAGGAATAAAGCCACAGACCGGGACAAGACCCAGGCTGGCTCCTCATTCGATGGAAGTGATCACAACCTCCCGCATGCAGATTATCACTCAGTCCCCATTCCCATGTTGATGGGGCCACAGTAGTTTGAAAAGCAATTCACATCTTTAAAAGGTGGATGGAGGGGATGCAACCAGGTCAAAAGCTTCAAACCCAGTTTGCTATTGGTGTTGATCTCAGTTGAGCATGCTTAGTAGGTGTTCTTAACTTTTAGAAGGAGAGTCATTGTCCATTTTCCCTGTAAAACTCTAATATGCATTGGTTCTGGATCATCCAGCTTGGGAAATTAGTTAATATTTGTAGTTAGCGCTCGGGGAGAGAAGACTTTGGGAAGGGAGCTCAGCAGGGACGCAATGCCATAGGGTTACCCTCTCCGAAGCTGCCAGCTTATCCAGGAAATTGTATAATTAATAATACAGTCTATGCATATACTGTAATTGCTTTAACTTTATTCGCTTATTTGTGTGATTTTGTTTGGGGAAAATAACCTAGAAGATATTTAAACAAACAATAACATCACATTTGCCTATTTGATGACAATTGCAATCCCAAGAGTTTGCAATGGTCTCGTCCAAGGTCCACAGCTTGAACACAGCCAGCTTTTTTCCTTAGTCTTGTTCAATTTCTCTCTTGACAAAAGCCAACCCAAATGGCTTTTGTCCATGCAGGTCCTAGGATTCCCCAGTAGGACTTTTTGGCTGGGCACAGGGGACCCCTTCCTCCCATTTTCATTGGCAGAAAAGCTGATTGGATCCAACCCCATCCATTCTAAATATGACTGTATTGAAGAATGGACATGCACTTTTCCTATATGAATCTCTCCAACTCCAACTTGGGAAATACCTGGAGATTTATGGATGGAAGCTGGGGAGGGTGGGGTTTAGAGAGGGGAGGGACTTCAACAGGATATAGTGTCATAGACTCCACCCTCCAAATTAGCCATTTTTCTCTAGGGGAACTAATCTCTGTCATCTGGAGATGAATTGTAATCCTGGCGGGTATCCAGCTCCCACCTGGAGGTTGGCAGCCCAAGAGGTATGCTCTGTGGAGGCACAGAGAAGACCTTTTCCCACTTGAGGCATGCCCTCCCTAAAAAGGGCCTCGCAGAGGTCTTCAGTCCACACCTCTGTAAGCCGATTACAGTAATTTTGTTGAAGCAGGCCTTTTCGATAAGACCGCCCAGACGTTTTATTGTTTTTACTTGCATGCTCTGACAGTTTTAACAACGGCCGTTCCCATTCGGCCTGTGTTCGTACCAGAAAATATAAATCCATTCAAATAAATGACACAAATATTTCAACTTCGTCTTCCACACAACCCCAGCAGCTCTGAACTGCCTGTCAGTGCTAATCTGGGCAGACAGGAACACCCTGTGATTTGGCATCTGCTAGGCCCGAGGGGGGGGCACGGCAGCCGCTAATGAGACCACAGGGGGTTTTCATCATCCAGGGAGACTTAATTACATAACTGGGGAAAGGACAGGACCTCAGGGCCATTATTGATACTTGCAGAGCCTTGCCACAGCCTGACAGAGCACCCTGGGCTGCAATTCTAGCTCACCTCCTCGTGGTGTAGAACTTCTGGCTGCCAGACAATTGCAAGTTCTCCCGGCTACACTACACACATGGAAACAAAACAATCAAGATCTTGGCACCCAACAATAAGATCTGCACAAATCCTGCAATCACAAAATTTCGATCTAGGGAACAAATGGTTTCAAATATGGATGCAATCTGTTTGGCCCAAAATCCATGACCTGATAAACACCAATGAGAGGCCAGTAGGGTTTTTTTGTCATGTAAAGTATGGTAGATAGTTAATAGAATACAAAAAGGCTTTGACAGCTGTGCAGACCTGCTGTTTAAATGGGCAAAATACCAGGACCTGAATACAATTCTGGGGCAGCCTGCCAAACTATTTTCCATCTGTCACAGGAACATGACAAATGGAGCAGAGGTCCATCAGTGGCTATTAGCCATAGGGTATTGATGGAACTCTCTGTCTGGGGCAGTGATGCTCTGTATTCTTGGTGTTCGGGGGGAGGGCTTCTAGTGTCCTGGCCCCACTGAGATGAGTGGGCACCTGGGTCTTTTTTGGCCACTGTGTGACACAGAGTGTTGGACTGGATGGGCCATTGGCCTGATCCAACATGGCTTCTCTTGTGTTCTTATGTGAGTGTCATGCTTTCTAGGGAGATGTGACAGAGCTATTTGAACACTCCTCAGCTGTGACTGAGTGTTTTGGGGATTGCCCAATTGGCCTGCATATCCATTGTATCAACTTGGTTACATATTTTTATATTATTACATGCTTCCTGCGTGTAACTCTACCATATGATAAATAATTTTTTATTTTTATTATTTATTTTTGTTAATTTGTATTCCACCCTTTCCCGCAAGCAGGCTGAGGGCAGATCACAACAGGAGTTAAAACAATTAAAAACTACAAGCTAAAACCATAAAATACAATAAAACAAATAACATATATATCAGAGGTGACCAACGGTAGCTCTCCAGATGTTTTTTGCCTACAACTGCCATCAGCCCCAGCCAGCATGGCCAATGGCTGGAGCTGATGGGAGTTGTAGGCAAAAAACATCTAGAGAGCTACCGTTGGCCACCCCTGACATATATCAAAAGCGATGATTCCCATTGGGCGCATTCTATACATCAGTACCACAGTAGGCTCAGAGATGAAATAGTAAGATAAAATAAGATAGCATCATGACAGGCAAGGGAGGCCAAGCAGATGGAAATAAGGATGTCCATTGCCTCAACCAATGGCCCAGTGGAACAGCTCCATCTTGCAGGCTCTACAAAATGGCGTCAAATCAGGTAGAGCCCAGATCTCCACAGGGAGCTGATTCCACCAGGTCAGGGCCAGGACCGAAAAGGTCCTGGCACTGGTCAAGGCAAGCTGAACATCCTTTGGACCAGGGATGGCCAAAAGATGCTGCGAAGCAGAATGCAGCGATCTCTGGGGCACATATGGGGAGAGGCGGTCCTGCAAGTATGTCAGTCCCAGGCCACGTAAGGCTTTAAATGTTATGACCAAAACCTTGAAGCGGGTCCAGTACTCTATTCGTAGCCAGTGCAATTGGTGCAGCACTGGCCTGATGCTTGCCCGTAGAGGCAATGCAGTTACCAGCTGTGCTGCCACATTTTGCACCAGCTGGAGTTTCTGGCAAGCCTGCGTAGAGCAAGTTACAGTAGTCCAATCTGGAAGTGACTGTTGCATGGATCACTGCAGCTAAATCCTGGGAGGACAGGTGGGGTGCTAGTTGTCTAATCTGCCAAAGATAGTAAAAAGCAGACTGAGCAACTGCTGTGATCTGGGCCTCCATGGAAAGTGAGGCATCCAGTATCACTCCCAGGCTCTTCACCTTCTGGCCGGCACAAGAGATGCACCATCCAGGGTTGGAATCTGGATGCCCGACTCTAACCCCACAGGACTCAAGTACAGGACCTCCATCTTAGCTGGATTAAGCTTCAGCCGATTTAACTGCAACCATCCAGCCACAGCTTCCAAAGCCTGGTCAGATGACCTGGGGTGGAGTCTGAATGGCCATCCATTAACAGATAGAGCTGGGTGTCATCTGCATACTGGTTATCTGCTGGGTGTCATCTGCATACTGGTTATCTGCTGGGTGTCATCTGCATACAGCCCATAATCTCAAACAATTTGGGCAAGGGGGCGCAATTAGATGTTAAACATTATGGGCAAGAGATTAGCTCTCTGTCAGGGGAGGGATGGTGGCTCAGTGGTAGAGCATCTGCTTGGTAAGCAGAAGGTCCCAGGTTGAATCCCTGGCATCTCCAACTAAAAGGGTCCAGGCAAATAGATGTGAAAAACCTCAGCTTGAGACCCTGGAGAGCTGCTGCCAGTATAAGTAGACAATACTGACTTTGATGGACCGAGGATCTGATTCAGTATAAGGCAGCTTCATATGTTCATGTGTTCTCCCAGAGGCATGCCACGTTCAAGGGGGTGCCGCAAGGAGGTCTGCTCGCAAACGCCACCCTTTGTCCCTGACCACAGAGAAAGGAAGATAACCACTGTAAGGCAACCCCCTGAACTCCAATGTTGACAAGGCAGTGGGTCATTAGATCAGAATCGACCATGTAAAACACTGCTGATAGGTCTAGAAGCAAAAGCAGCACTGACCTGCCTTGATCGAGATTCCTTCTGAGGTCATCTGTGAGAGCAACCAGAACAGTCTCCATCTCATGACCAGGGCGGAAGCCAGACTTAGGGTACTGAAATTGAGTACTCTAAAATCCAACTGTCAAATATAGCTGTAATGAAATCTGTGGCATTCCATTTGAACCTTGGCTACTAGCTACCACCAGGGCCGGCCCTCCCACTAGGCAAACCAGGCAGTTGCCTAGAGCACCAAGAGGTGGGGGGCAACAAATTGGGCTCTCACCCCCCCCTCCGGTGCCCCAGGCAAGTGCTTAGCTTGCCTCCCTCCTCGCCACTGCCGCCGCTAGCCCACTCCGGGCCACTGCCCACCCCCCGCCCTCAGGCGCTCTGCTCGCCTGCCCACTGCCACTAAAAGTGGTGGCACTCCGCTCACTCCCTTCCCCCTGCTCACCAGCTAAAAGTAAGCTTAGCTGGCTTTGCAACTCGCACCTGCGTGTTTTGTCTCTTAACAAAACGCACAGGCGTGGGCTGCGAAGCCGACAAAGTTTACTTTTAGCCGGCAAACAGGGGGAAGGGAGCGAGTGGAGTGCCGCTGCTTTTAGCGGCAGCAGGCAGGCAAGTGGAGCACTAGGAGGGCCGGGCGGGACACTGTGCAGGGGGGTGGGAGGAGGGGGCGTGGAGCCGCAGGGGGGGAGCTGTGGGGGGCGCTTTGGGGGGGCACCAGGCAGCAAGTCTGCCTAGAGCACCCCAGGGTATCAGGCCGGCCCTGGCTACCGCATCTCCAAAAGTGGACCAGGAGTTAATGTGGTGTAGTGATTAAGAGGATGAACTAACCATGCTGCAGTGGTGTCAAGGTACAGGTTTGGTGCAAGAAAGGAGGTGATAATTTGGTCCATGGGCATACAGCAGATTAGGGCTGAATTCTGAAGGCCAATTTGAGCTGACATAGGGATGGCCCCCCCGGCAAATTAAAAAAGCAAGCTCAGCAGTTGCTCAATCAGCTGCCGCCCATCCCATCCCCACACTCACCCTGTCCTCTGACATCTCTGGGATAGATCATAGTGGTAGTAAATTCTTCTGCCACACTCCATCCATCTTTCTGGGGGTCTTTCTGGGCATCTGATCGTGGGATCACAGAAGCGAGGCAAATTGGTGGTGTGAACCCACCAATCTGCTCTAGATGCTCACCGGTATTCTTTTTTTAGAAAATTGTAAAGGAAAAAAAAGAAACCCAAACTGCGGGAGGCGCTTAACAGCCATGTGAACGCACCAAAGAATGCACCCCTGCACCATATATGGGAGCATCTGATTGGGATTTGGCTACTCCAGTTTGGGGCAGCACAGTTTTGGACGCCTTCAGAGTGCCCGAAGCTGCCCCTCTGTACCAAGCCTATGAAAGTCTCCTGCACGAGTCCCTTTGAAATGCATAAGAGCAATGCTTTTCAATGTATGACTTAGGTAAGAGAAATTCAAGCAGACTGTCTCCCACACTAAACAATAACAGGAGAAAATGTCATTTGGAATTCTTACCTCAGGCATCCTGGGAACCCTGCTAAAGTGAAAGGCCTTAGAAGAAATTTTACCTCAGCTCTGAGATATCTGAATAGCAAAACTTCTCAAATTCAGCCCTCCTCCATGCATGTCATTATACCCCCCCTTTTCTCTCCACTTAGAATATCTTAATAAAATTTAAAAAAAATTAATATATCTACCCAGCAAGTAATGAAGGTCTTCATAATGTATGAAAATTTAAAATTGTGCTGTGCTTAAAACAGAAAGAATTCTGGTCACAGCATGAAAACTCAGCTCTGGGATACCAACTTCCTTCCTTGTCACATGGTCTCAAAAGAGGCTGATGGAAGGCCACTGAGGCAGCCAGCCAGATCCTGTCTCTGTATGGCACATGCCCCCAACAGCTGGCACCTGCTCAGCCACGTGGATCCCGACTAATCCACTGCCGCCAGCACATCCTTGACCCACATTGGGCTTTTCCTGCTGCGTTCCCATGGCAACAAGCACTGAACATGCCTGGAGAGACTGTGCGGAATGACACTGTCTGCCGAAAATTCATTCTATTGGTGTAGCTGCCCTCCCCCACGCCCCATCACCACATCTCCTTACAGGAGGAAGCTTCCCTAGTCGACTGTCCATCTACTTAGGCTTCTATTAAAAACACCTGTCCTTTCTGCACCCATAATTTTAAAGTGCCCATTTGCTCAGCAAGGAGGGAGGGAAGGATTCCTCTGAGCCCTCTTAAGTATAGCTACTGCCAGGGTTTTGGGGGGGGGTTTCTGGAAAAAGAAGCGCTGGAACTCTCAGGAGGGAAATGAAGGAGATGCACACGGGTGCCCCTCATGAACTTTTAAACATTTCTTTTGAGAATTTTGTTTCCACAAAGAGGTTCCGGAACTCTGTTCCATCAGGTTCCCCCAGAAAAAAGCCCCCCCACTGCCCTAAAGTATCTCTCAAGCTTCCCACCATCTAGTGTGCTTATCCAGTTTCTTCAAAGCTCAGAGGAAGAAAAGAAAAGAAGGTAGGACCCCTAGGGTTTCCAACCTCCTGGTAGGGCCTGGAGAGCTCCCAGAATTACAACTGCTCTCCAGACAACAGAAAACAGTTCCCCTAGAGCACAGGAATGCTTTGGAAGGTGGACTCTGTGGCGTTATAACCTGCTGAAGTCCTTCTCACCCCCAACCCCAAATCTCTAGGAATTTTTCCAACCCAAATTTAGCAATCCCAGACCTAACCAGCTTTTCCATTGGTGAAAAAAAAAATCCAAAGTCTATGATAGTCATTGTGAGATTCTCACAGACAAAAGCTATGTGGGATGGGGCTGCAGAAGGAAGAGGAAGATGAAAAGCTGGGTGGATCTTGTCATTACATCCTCTGCTACAAGGCACCCTCATTTCCCATACCAACCTGGGGAGGGAAGCAACGGTGAAGGAAGTTGTAGAACAGCAAGCCACTGGGCAGGGAGCAGGATAGGTGCTGATTCAGCACAAGCTTCATTAGCCCTAGACAGAGCGGGCAGCCACACAGCAATAATGGGGCTGGGCAGGCCCCCACGGAAATAACCCCTTCCCCGCTGCAACAGCACAACATGCATCTCCTTGCCATTAAAACCACTCCTTTCTCTAGATAGCAACAACTCTTATATCAGAGATCTAATTACAGTTAGTACACACAGTGCAATTTAAAAGGGGGTGGTGCATAGAATGTGTAGGTTTCCATCACTTGGAGGGGAATGTATCATGGCCAGGGTTCTTTTGTAGCAAGAACTCCTTTGTATATTAGACCACATGCCCCTGATGTAGCCAATCCTCCAAGAGCTTACAGGGCTCTTATTCCAGGGCCTACTGTAAGCTCTTAGAGGATTGGCTACATCAGAGGTGTGTGGCCTAATATGCAAGTGAGTTTCTGCTACAAAAAAACCCTGGTCATGGCAATTCCCTTTATTAGCACATGAAGAAAAAGAAGAAGAGAGAAGATGAAGAGCAGATTTATACCCCACCCTTCTCTCTGAATCAGAGACTCAGAGCAGCTTACAATCTCCCATGTCTTCTCCCCCCACAACAGACACCCTGTGAGGTGAGTGGGGCTGAGACGGTTTTCAAAGCAGCTGTCCTTTCAAGGACAAGTCCTGTGATACCTATGGCTAATCAAACCTGGTTCTCCCAGATAAGAGTCTGCACACTTAACCACTACACCAAACAGGCTCTCTGTGCTGATTCCTTCAATATTATGCAGGTTGAGAGGGGGCTTCCTCTGTGTGTGTGTATGTATGTGTGTGGTGCCACTTTCTGCTGGGTCCACCACCTTGCATCAGAATCCTAAAGGTGCCCACAGGCTCAAAAAGTTTGCAGTATCTGAACAAGTGAGCAGTGACTCATGAAAGCTCACCTGCAACAAACGTTATTCATCTTTAAGGTGCTACTTTTCTACTGCTACAGATAGACTAATGTGGCTACCCGTCTCCATCAAAAGTGGGCAAAAGCCATCTCATTCCTCAATACGTTTTTCATCTGTTTATTTAAACTTCTGTTCTACTTTATCCCAGAGGTTCATGATAGGTGGCTTCAGGGCTTTTTTTTTTTTTAAGAAAAAGTCCAGCAGGAACTTATTTGCATATTAGGCCACACACCCCTGATGTCACTATTGGCTCACAAAAAAGCCCAGCATGAACGTGTTTGCATATTAGGCCATACCCCCTAGTGTCACCATTGACTCAAGCAGGGCTTTAATGTAGAAAAAGCCCAGTAGGAACTCATTTGCATATTAGGCCACACCCCTGGCACCAAGCCAACTGAAACTGTGTTCCTCTGCTTTCCTGGTCAAAAAAAGCCCTGCATGGCTTAAAACAATTGTTTTATATTATTTATTATGTTAACAATTCCTACACCTGCAATTGAAATTTGGCTAGGCCAATATGTCAGTTTCAAAACTTATTCTCCCTCATGTATCCTGTTCACTGGTCTCCCCTTTCCAGTTTACCTTACAAAATATGCATGCTTTATCCTGCTGAAATAATGCCAATAGTACAGACTTAATCCAAAGTGAAGGTTTCCCTCACCAGCCCCAGTTTCACTGTGGTCCCTCCTCTCCTTAGCTCTGTCTCTCCTGCAGCTTTCTTCTTCTTCCTCACAACCCTCCAAAGTAGTACCATTTCATAAATGACAATCTGCTCTCCCCGCCCCCACACACACACCCTCATCCACTTTGGCTTTGCCCTATCTTTTATCTCCTAATTGACTTCCCCTGCAGCTTCCAAGCCCACCTACACAACATAGCCTTCTCTCTTGAGAAGCTGGAACATCTAAGACCATTTCCATGACATCACAGCAGCCCAGCCAATTGCTAGAGGAAACTGTAGGTGGGCAATAAGTGGGTGGGAAAAAGGTTTTTGCTGCCTATGATCTTGGTTGACTCTGCAAATGACCCACAAGGCTATTTTACAGGGCTGACAGCATAAGGCCTAAACTCTGTGCACATGCAGAAAAATACTTTAAGAGCAAAACAATTCCCCACTGCCTCCTAGAAGGAAAATGATGCTCCATTGCTACTGCTTCTGCATTAATTTCAGGCAACAGGGCATTCCTGGGAGCAGAACTGCTTGGAGGCAACAGTGGGAGGGCTTCTAGTGTCCTAGCCCCACTGGTAGACCTCCTGATGGCATCTGGCTCTTTTGACCACTGTGTGACAGAGTGTTGGACTGGATGAGCCATTGGCCTGATCCAACATGGCTTCTCTTATGTTCTTATCTTACAGTAGGCCTGCCAACCACTCTCCTCCTATTTATTTATTTATTTATTTATTTATGGCTTGGGCAAGACACCTACTGATAAAGGGAGCTGGCCCAAGCTAGCCACTTAGCAGAGGGCTCTCCTTTGGTGCTAGGCAGCATTCAACTGAACTTAACTACTCTACAACGGGGAAAGTCTGCAGAGTTGCTTCGTGACATCTGAGAACAGTCACTGACTTCAATACTCAAGCACCTCCCTTTAGAAATGGGGATGAAAAGTTTAACATCCAAAGGTTTGATATCCAACTAAACTAGGATCAGGCTGTCCCCCTGAGGCACTTCTTTCTGCCTGGAATGCTCTCCACTGAGGCACAGACAGGAAAGAGGCTGGAGTGAGAGAGGGAACGTGATGAGAAAAGACAACACAGAAGATGGCGGAATGCTGCACGCTCTTGCTGTGCTGCTAAAGGTAACACCATGGACACCTCAAGAGGCCGTCTTGGTTGAAGCCTGCTCCACAAATGCAGGAGAATTAGGAGGCAGAACGCCAGACTATGTTGCTGTTTTGTAGTCAACTGGAAAGGAGACAGAGAAGAAACCATTTCTCCACTTTAGAACCCCTGTCCCCAAGCAGCGTTTCCTTATATAGGGTAAAGAAGGAGTTGGCAGGAAGGAAACCCTGAGGCTGATTTGGAGGAGAGAAACAGTGGGTGAGGAAAGGGTTTAGTACATCCCCTCACTATTCGTATTCCAGCCTTTCTAGTTGAAAAAAGAACCATGGGAGTACAGTCCTATGTGTCTGTATGGAATGAGAACCAGTGCGGTGTTAGTAGGCAGGCTGTTGAACTAGGGTCTCAAAGAGCAAGGTTCTAATCCCCAATCTGTCATGGAAGCTTGCTGGGTGTAACCATGAGCCAGCCATACACATTCAGCCTAACCTACCTTACACAGTTGTTGGGAAGATAAATGAAGGAGGAAAGATTGCTGCAAGCCACATTGCATCTGCATTAGGGAGAAAAGTGGGGTATAAATGAATAGAGGTGCAAACTGGCCTGGAGGGGGAACCTTGTCTCCTCTGTTGCTGACTTCAATGGAGAACTGAAATGCAAAAATCAGCAGGCCAGGCTTTTCAGGGCAGGAAACTGAATGTGGCCTCTTGTTGTGCCACAGATTGAATTGGGGTTTAAAGGGCAGCTCCAGACAGACCTGCATGGCCCAGGCTACCCTGGCTGCATTGGATCTCGAAAGCTAAGCAGGGTTGGCCCTGGTTAGTACTTTGATGAGAGACCATTGAAGAAAACCTGGGACACAACACAGAAGCAGGCAACAGCAAACCACCTCTGTTCATCTCTTGTCTTGAGAAATGTACAGAGTAGCGGATAGCAGATACTTGACTGCACCTTACACACACACATAGCTAGGGAGGTAGGCTCAAAACCATGACATTGTTTGGTTCTGAAGTCCCACTCAGGTCCACGAACTTGAATGTCCCAGCCAAACCTGTGCGTCTTTGCTAGAACCAATGGATTGGATCCAAACAGCTTCTCCACTCGGGAAAAAGGAAGGAAGCTATTCCTTCGAGCACCCCAAATGGCTGTTCTAGAGATGGGGACAGACATGGACATAAGTCTTATAGATGGAGGGGCTGAGCTATATATCACCCAGTGCCTGTCAAAGGACTTACCTCTCAGGACTGCATTGCTGGTTATCTCTCTCGGCTTGGCTTCGCGAACGAAGATTTAAGAAGGGTGCAATAGTCCACGTTTGCTGCAGGCTCGCTGGTGGCTGACAAGACCAATGTGGGACAGGCAGGTCCGGCCACAGCGGCTGCAGGGAAAAGTCTGATTTAGGGTTGGTCCTGTAGCAGTGCGATTCTTCCTCAATCTCCTTTTGTCCTCAAGATCAGCTATGCGTGTGTTCTCAAAGGAAGAGACAGCCTGGTGGATGGTGTGCCTCCATGCTTTGCGATCTGAGGCTAGGTCAGACCACTGGTGATGGTTGATGTGACAGGTGCTAAGGGATTTCTTCAAGGAGTCCTTGTACCTCTTCTTTGGTGCCCCTCTATTTCGATGGCCGGTGGAGAGTTCGCCATACAGGGCAATCTTGGGAAGGCGGTGGTTTTCCATCCTAGAAATATGCCCTGCCCAGCGCAGCTGCGTCTTCAACAGCAGTGCCTCGATGCTGGTAACCTCTGCCCGCTTGAGGACTTCAGTGTTGGTCACAAAGTCACTCCAGTGGATGTTGAGGATGGTGTGAAGGCAGCGCTGATGAAAGCGCTCAAGGAGTCGCAGGTGATGACGGTATAAAACCCACGATTCGGAGCCATAGATGAGGGTTGTCATCACAACCGCTTTGTAAACATTGATCTTTGTGCCTTTTTTCAGATGCTTGTTGCTCCACACTCTTTTGTGCAGTCGGCCAAATGCACGGTTTGCCTTTGCCAGCCTGTTGTCAATCTCCTTGTCGATCTTGGCATCTGAGGAGATGATGCACCCCAGGTAGCTGAACTGCTGGACTGTCTTCAGAACTGTCTTCAGAACTGGTTATAAGCAGGGCTTTTTTGGTAGAAAAAGTCCAGCAAGAACTCATTTCCATATTAGGCCACCCCCCCTGACATCACCATTGTTTCACATAGGGCTTTTTTGTACAAAAAGCACAGCAGTGACTCATTTGCATATTAGGCCACACACCCTGATGCAAAGCCAGCAGGAACTGCGTTCCTGTGAGTTCCGGTTCAAAAAAAGCCCTAGTTATAAGTAACTATTGCTGGATTTATCCATTTTCTCCAGTGCCAGATCTGGTTTCATTTGTGAAGGGAAGGAAGCTCGCACTTGCTCAGAGGCACCCTTCTCTCAAGATTACATCACCTGTTCTAGAGGTTTTTCAAAAGATCTGGTTCAGGGCTCTCTCCAAAAAGGAGCTCACTTTTGTCTGGTGGTTTTACCCCAGAGGGAACAGCTTTGAATGCAGCCAACCTCAAAAGAGGCTCCTTGAGCCAAAGAGATTAGACTTGGTGTGCTTACAAGTGAAAGTGTGTCTTCAGGCTGGATTGCAGCCACCTGGGAGTGGAGAAAGTGAAACTACCTTTGCTAATCCCCTTAGCTCCCAAGGATACTGAGGTAACAAGTTCCTCTGGAGAATGGTCTGCCCCCAGCAGGGTTTATGTTCAGTCTTTCTGCACACAGTAAAAACAGTGCTGCCTCCTCAAACTATGCTGCAAATTGTGCCCACAGTGAAGTCAAGCTGCAGCTGCTACCCAGGATTTTACTATCTATTTATTTATTGGATTTGTATTCTGCCCTTTCCCAAGAATGGACTCAGGGCAGATAACATCATTTTAAAATAACAATTTAAATTATATAGTTAAAACAAATAAAATAGCAGTATATCAAGCAATCTGATCTTCTCCTTTTACCACTTGCTCAAGCTGCCATTTCCCAGGATGCTCCAGGACCAGACCAATAAGTGAGGTTTACTTTCTAAAATGAGAGGTACAAGGTTTCAGTCATAATCATAGTGATGCTAGAACAGGGGTGGCCAAACTTGCATAATGTAAGAGCCACATAGAATAAATGTCAGATGTTTGAGAGCCACAATACATGAATCATCAGATGTTTGAGAGGAGGGAGGGAGGGAGGAAGCAAGGAAGGCAACTTTAAATGCATTCTCCAAGCTATTGGCTGACTTGGTTTGAAGAAATGATTTGAAAGAGCCACACGTGGCTCCCGAGCCACAGTTTGGCCACCCCAGTGCTAGAGCAATATCATTGTTTGGAACTTTCCAAACATTCTATTCAAGTAAGGATTATTAATATATGTGACAACAGCCCTATAAGGTAAGCCAGTTTGATTATTTCCATGTGTCAGATGGGAGGCTTGCTAAAGGCCATCATCCAGTGGATTTCTGGCAGAGAGGAGATTTGAACCAGAAACCTTCCAGGTCATACATACTTTGCAGCACCAATTCTGAAGCAACGTGGTCTGCCTTGGAACTGCTATTTCACTAGATATCAAAAGGAAGACTGATGTCTGTAACTCAGACAGTGAGCCCCACAGATTCAAGCTCTCCCCATTTTGCTTCTAACATCAACTGAGCCAAGAACTACCAATTTTTCCCATCACCAAGAGCAACTGGCTGCACAGAATGCTGACTGGCTGGGCTGCACATAAAACAATTTGAAAAAACAATTATCATTAAAACAACACACACAAAAACTACATCACTGGCAGACATCCAAAAGCTGAACTACTTTCTAACAAAGAGGGACAGCACTAGAAGAAAAACCTGCTTCCTAGGCACAGAAAACTCTTTTGGGGGAGGCACGGCAGGTCTACAGGCTCACCCTCAAAGGCTGCATACTAGTTAAAAATGCTACCAGCCCAGAGCCTAAAGCCAGTATCAGTTAGGCCTGGAGGACAGAGATAAATGCAGCAGTGAAGCGGGTGAGCTATTGCTGAGATAACCGCAGAGTAGAGCCATACAAGAAACCTTTTGGAACCATTTATTTCAAGATATGTGCATCTAAGAGGTCTGGAGAAGCAGGGTTGCCACAACCAGGCTGGAAAATTCTGGAGGTTTGAGGCTGGAGTCTGGGGAGAGCAGGGTGTAGTGCCATAGAGCCCCTCCCCCCATTTTCTCCAGGGGGGCAGATCTCTGTTGACTGGTGATCAGTTGTAATTTCAGGCTTCCACACCTCACCTGCAGGCTGGCAACCCGCTGAGAACTAGAAAGCTTGCACACCATTTGGTGAGATTTTGATGGGTCTGCTATGTATGTGGACTCAAGTGAGAACTGAATTGGGGGTTCCTGCCTGGCTCATTGGAGCCAGACAACCAGAGCTTGGGGACTTGGGAACAATGGGCAGCAGGATCCAAACACCTGCTGCCCTGCACCAATCACAAGCCCCCTGCTGGTTTGAATGATCCAATAACATGCTTGCGTGGGAACCCTGAGTTGTATAAAGGTGGCCCCGTTGGCCCAGTTCGTTAGTCTTATGCTTAGCCTATACTATGCTGAAATCAATAAAGAGCTGATGTTCACTACCACCTCGCCTCATCGATGCAAAGAACCCACTATATTATAGGGTCCTAATAAAGGCATTACGTGACATTTCCTTTTGGAATTTATTTACAGATCAGCTTGGGGACCCGAAGTTTAAGACTTGCAAACGGCCAGGCTGGGGCCTTTGCCTGTCTATTGTCTTCTGCTACCACCTAGTGGCTGAGCCATTAATTTATTCAATTCCCTTAAATGAATAGTTGCAGGCATCTTAACCTAACAAAAAACTAAAAGCACTAAAAGGCACTTTGATACCAAACCCCAGGAAGAGAAACATACTGGGTGGTGTGGGGGGACCAGTCCTAGAATCCTTAAAATGCTAGCTCCCAGTATTTCCAGTTAATCCTAAATGTTTCCAGTATTTTTCAGGACCCATTTCCAGTATCCAAAAAAATCCTGGATACCATGTGGAGACCCAAATATATCTAGCAATATCCATACGGTATTTTTTCAGATATATATTCAGACATGATATATCCAAATGCACATCCCTAAAAATACTGGATCCATTAACATGAAGATTAATTCTAGTTGATACAGCAGACCATAGTCCTTCAGCTTTTCCAGATTCAAGATCCCACAGAGCATGGAGACTCTGTTGTTTAACAGGAAGTCACATGACACTGACATGGCAATAAGAGGAGCCAAAGAGTCACCGCGCAAGGCCAGACTAGGAGGCCGCTTTGGCTGCCAACCTCAAAATGGCTGTAGGCATTTTCCTGCTTCCAGTACAGCTCTCCTGCTGCTGTCCAGTTTGGTGTAGTGGTGAAGAGCAGTGGACTCTAATCTGGAGAACCAGGTTTGATTCCCCACTCCTCTGTGTACAGCTGCTGGGTGACCTTGGACCCACCACAATTCTCTCGGAGTTGTTCTCTCAAGAGTAGTTTTCTCTGGGACTTCCGGGGGAGGAAAATGCCGAGCTGAGTTGCTTCTCATAACAGGAGCAGGCTGGAACTTCTGTTCGGGGTAGTGGAAGGCAAATTAATGCCTACTGCCTACTTTTCTCCGTTAGAGATTAGTCCAAGATATGCACAGAAAACTTTGAGGAGATTTACCATGGCTAAAAGGGAGTCCCGGGGGGAGGGGCTCCTTTGAGGGGTCTCCAGGAAGAGTTGCATTTTCATCATCTGCAGAAGTTCTCAGAGTCATTTATTTGACATAAGCTCAACAGAATCCTAACCTTCTTGGACATTGCTAAACATTTAAAGCTACACAAAACCGGTGTGGATCTGGATAATTGGCAGAAAAGGTACAGATTACTATCTTTCATGCCGGGACTATTTACAGTTAAACAGAATAAATTCAGAAGGTGGGAATTGGAAATCTAGAAAGCTTGGAAGAAGAAGGGAGAAAGAGGTGAAATTTGGACTTTGTAAATTTAAAGGACAGTGCTAAAAAGTGGGAAGGAATTTATTGTTTGGTCTACTTGTGGTTTTGAAAAAAGAGCACCATTGTCACAGACCTGCAGCATATACAATCAACACAGGAAGTACGTCAAGTATCATGAGATCTCTCTACCAGTAAAAACGAGATTTGGTGGCAAGTAAAGCAGGAAGTAGCAGATGAAAAGCCTACTCTAGGACTATAATACCATAGAGAAACATCGGTGGCCATTGCAAGAAGGTTAAAATTAAAATAATATTTTAAAGTGTTCGGGACATTAAAAACTATTGGAAATAATTGAGGTGATGATAAGAAGATAAATACTATTGGACATATTGTTTATAATTGATTTTAGAAGCCTTTAAAAGAAAAAAGAAAAAAATAGTAAACAATTTGATAAATGGCGAAGAAAAATTTCAGAATTTGTGTGGTCTGGGAAGAAACCAAGGATCGAAATGAAAATTTTGACAGATGCAAAAGAGAGAGGTAGATTTCAATTACTGAATTTAAAATTATATCAAGAAGCAGTTTGTTTAGTGTGGATAAAGGAATGGATAATGCTGTTAAATAAAAAACTCTTAGCGTTGGAAGGTCACGGAAATAAATTTGTCTGGCACGCGTATTTGTATTATGGAAAAAAGAAGATGGACGGTTTTTTCTCTCACCATTATATAAGAAATAATTTGTTAAATACATGGATGAAATATAAGCAATATGGAGATGAGAGAAGACCGCTATGGATAGTGCCAGATGAAGTAATAAAAATAACAGCTGAGATAGGTGAAGAAAAGTGGTTGTCATATAATCATTAAAAAACAAAGTGGCAAAATAGAATTGAAACTGCTGAAGAGCTGAATAATAAATATGATTGGTTTCAAATGCAACAAATAAAGAGCTTGGTGGATAATGATATCAAAACTGAAGGAATAAGAAAAGAAAAAACAGAAATGGAAAAGTTCTGCTTGGAGACAATGAAAAATTAATTTCAAAAATATATAAATTACTTTTAAAATGGTCTACGGAGGATGAAGTAGTGAAATCTCAAATGATTAAATGGTCAATTAATGTAAATAAAGAAATACAGATGGAAACTTGGGAATACTTGTGGAAGAATTCTATGAAGCTTTCAACATATCATAGTATTAAAGAGAACTGTTATAAAATGATGTACAGGTGGTATATGACTCCTAAAAAATTGGCAAAGATGAACAACAAGATGCCAGATAGAAGCTGGAAATGTAAAAAACATGAAGGTTCTTTCTACCATATGTGGTGGACTTGTGAAAGATCAAAAAAGTATTGGCAGATGATTCAACAAGAAATTTCTAAGATCTTGGGATATGAATTTAAGAAAGTGGCAAAGACTTTTCTGTTGGGATCACAAATGGAAAAATTTCCAAAAGAAGATAGAACTATAATTTGGTACTTGCTCTCAGCTGCTAGGACATTATATGCGCAGTTGTGGAAGCAAGAAAAAATACCAAAGAAATGGGATTGGATTGTAAAAGTTATGATGTGGAGTGAAATGGACAAATTAACAAGAATTTTAAGAGACTATGATTTAGAAGTTTTTAAGGTGGAGTGGAAAAAGTTCAGAAGATATGTAGAAAAAGAGTGGAAAGTAAAAGGAGAATATTAATTTGTGTTTTTATTAGTTAAGGGTACCTTTAAATATTAGTATTTTAAGTAAATAACACCAGCGGGGGTCAAGTAAAGGGGGAAGGGATGGGTAGAAAGTAATATATGGGATAGATAAAAGAAGTTATTAATGATGCAAGAAATATAACTTGTTACCATATGTTACCAAATAAAATTGTTTTAACCAGAAGAGTAGTTTTCTCTGAGCTCTCTCAGCCCCACCTACTTCACAGGGTGTCAGCTGTGGGGAGATGAAGGGAAGTAGATTGTAAACTGCTCTGAGACTCCAATTTAAGAGTGGGGAGTTGAAGACAAGTGAAGTAGGCAGGCGGGGGGAGTGGAAGAGCAGAAGAAAAAAGAGTAATATTACCCAGTGGTAGTATAAGTTTCCTTGTGAATTTCTTGGAAGGGTCTTTAAGCAATATTTCTATTCATAACAGTGTGAAATTGATGTTTTCTGATGCAAACACTGATGATTTTTATTTGCAGGAAAATGCAATCATTTCAGTCATCACTTTATGAGATATTACATGACACCTGACTAACAGAACTTGCAAAGAAAACTGTCTCAGTCCCTCACAGTTTTTGTCCGTCAGATCCCATGATCCCCAGTACAGTGAACAGAGATCTCTACACTTTTTTCCACCAGCAGAAAATTGTACAGGATCCAACCCAAGCAATATTTAACACACATTCATTTTTAGATTTGCAATATGAAATCTTTGTTAAGTGATGTGAGCTCAGATTTTTTTTAAAAAAAAATTCATTGATGTTAGCTCAGTTTATGCATTACTTTACAAGGAAAAGTAAAATGGTACTTGTATTAGAACCAATGGAACATGGAATAGCATAGTAGAGCCGGATCTCAAAAGCAAAGCACGGTTGGCATTTGGATGGCAGGCCACCAAGGAAGGCTCTGCAGAGGAAGACCATGGCCAACCCCTCCTGCTTCTCATTTGCTTTGAAAGCCTCTTGCTGGAGTCACCATAAGTCAGTTGTAATTTCAGGGCATTTTGCATGCACACATATCTAAAACTCAAAATTAAACCACTTGTATTTCAAAAAGAAAAACTTAAAAGGCAATGTTAAATTATATCTTTTCTTATTTTAACACAACGCACCCTCAACAAAAAGAAATATTAACAATCATTACAACAGAACAAAAACAAAATTGAAAGCTTGTAGGTATACTAGATACCTAACACTCAGCCTTGACTATTACCGTTTTCCATTATCCAATTTAATGTAAAAGTGAGGCACAATTGTACAAGTCTAATGTCATATTTAATTCCTTCCTCCTTATATTGGGTTGGATCCACTCAGTTTTTTCACTCAATCATATCCAATCCTCCTCCATTTGTTGTTGTTCAGTCGCACAGTCAGCTCTGACTCTTCTTGACCCCATGGACTAAGTTATGCCAGGCCCTCCTGTCTTCCACCATCATCTGAAGTCTGCTCAAATTCATGTTAGTTACATCAGTAACATTGTCCATCCATCCATACTCTAGCCCTAATTATACTCAATAGAGCCATTTTGGGTGGTCAGCAGTGACTCTTCGTTCCTTTTTCAGAGCAGAAAAGCCAGTTGGCTCAAACCCTTTAACTTACCGCTCCTAGCACAGCCCCCCCACGGCCCCACCATACTGTCCCCCTTCACTTTGCTACATACCTTGTTTACCTTGACCACAAAATTTGGCCCTCCCAGGCAGCTGTAATGGATTCATGTATTTTTTTCAGGTCTAAACCTCCCAGACCAAGCCAGGCTTTGTAACACCTTGCCCCTGTTTCCATTTACTTCTGTAGCGTTAAAGAGAATGGGGAAGAGGCCTGCAAGGAGCTGCTGGAAGCATATCACGCATGTCTGCGGGCACTGGGCATCAGCCCCCAAGATGTAGCAAACAGCTCTATGGTAAGATGACTTCTATGAGTACTCCGGGGTGGGGGGGGCAGGGAAGCAAGGATCGGAATAGCTGGAATGAGTGGGTTGGCAGGCCATTGGTAGTGGATAACAATGCTCAAGGCTGTGTCAGTACAGACCAGGGATCTTCAATGTGGTGCTTGTGAGTCCCATGGTGCCTACAGACACTTTTCTGGCGCCAAGCGAGTGTTTTTAGAAAGTGGGCGGAGCTTTTCTCCAGCAAGGTTTCAGATTGACTTTGCAGTTTTTAAAATGTTGCTTTGACAGCAGTTGCCAGCACAGCACATGGCTCTTCACTGTGTGACATAAGATAAGCTGTGGTGGCCATTTTGTAGCTGGCTTCGCCCCCAGCAGCCATTTTCTGGCTATGTGACAGAATTTGAAAGATGCTCACCGGAGGGTGAGAACAGTTGGGCACCCCCAGGATAGACAATTGCTGATTACACCAATCAGAATACAATTGAGGACTGGCAAGAGGGCATTCTTTCAAACAAGATGGCCGAATCCAGCAGCAAAGAGCTTCCAGTGGCACTAACAGGACTTTTCCATCAGTCCCCCAGAATTCTTTTGGCAGCCAAAACATCCAGCCTGACAAAGTTCGGGAGAACTCAAAAGCTTGCATGTGTTACTTTGCCTGGTCTGTAAGGTTTTGTTTTCCACCTTTGCAATAAGTCAACACAGCTAACTCTTTGGCTAACAGGGTTTAGTGTTGCCAATCTGCAGGTGGGGCCTGAAAATACCTTTGAATTACAACTGTTTTCCAGACTACAGAGATCAGCACTCCTGGACAAAATGGCTGCTTTGGAGTGGGGATTCTATGGCAATGTACCCCACTGAGGTGCCTCCCTCTCCACCCTCAAACCCAACCCCAGGCTCCACCCTCCAATCTACAGGAATTTCTCAAACCAGTGTTGGCAATCCTAGGGGTGATACTGATATGTTTCATCACCTTCCCAGGCTCAAATGACTTCCTTCTTGTTCTTCCAGCTGCCGAGCCGCTAAGGGTCTCATCCTGCCAAAGCATCCCTCAGCAACCCTATGGCCCTCGAAGAGCAACAGTGGAAATGGAGGGGTACCCTGGAGCTCGATGCAACACTCCCAGGAAGCCCTCAGTGCAAGGGTACCCCTGTGCAATAAAGCCCTTGCGTTTTACTCAGGCTGGACCTGTGTCAGTTACTGAGTGACTGCTCCTTTACTCCACCCCCAACATCTCTCCCACCCCCGCTTTCACCCTGCCCACTCTCAAGAACCTTCCTCAGCCCCCCCCCCATCTGAGCTGTACTAATTTCCCTTCTGTAAGATTTTATAGCACCTTAAAATGTTCCCAAAGTGCTTTATAACTGTTGCTTAAATAAACTGGCTGGCTGTCAGCATTTCCATGCTAATGCTCCAATCCTGCCGATTTTCTCCCAGCAGCACCCGACCACTTTCCGAATCTCAGCACTCACCACAGCACGTAACCATCATTTCTCCAACAGGTAATCAGCCTTGCCCTCCCAGAACCTGGACACTAGCTTTAAAGGCTACAGGTCACTTTACTGACATGCTCAGCTGGAATCTCTGTAACATCTTCACATCACTGGATATCATAGTAGCTTTGTGCTGTTCCAGCCATGTGCAGCTGTTCTCAGATGGACAATTCCATAGATGATCGACTGCTAGAACACAATACCCAGCAATGTATGGATGCAGCCCAAGGCTTTCCCACCTAGGTCTACTACAAACATAACTTTGAGGTTTGTGTCAAAATCTCTTTTCTGGAGGGGACCGTTCTTAATTCCATGTGACCATGTATACAACAGTGTAGACAATAATCACTGCAAACACAGACTGTGTATGTCAGGAGCCAAGAAAACCTTCCTAAAAATAACTTGTACCCATAAGGGTTCCAACAGCCAACACCAAGATGGCATTAAGTAGTCATCTTTTAGACATGGGCTCTCAAAAACAGAAGCCTGTACACTAATCTAATCTTATGGGGGTCACACACACAAAAGAGGGGAGAAAACTTCTCCAGCAACAACTTTATCTCAAGAATGCATACCTGACCATCGGTCTTGTGCAGCCGAATGAAAGGAGGGTTGAAGGTTCTTATGTTTCCCATTCAAGATGCTGAAAGATTCTTGCTCATAAGCAGCCAAAAGATTTCTAAAACTGAATTTATACTCAGTTGCAGAGTATATCTCATCCCACAGGCTGGAATCAATGTTCCCTCTAAGCTGAATCAGTGTGAGCTAGCTCAGTTTTTTGTGGCTCACACCTTTTTGTCTTAGCTCAGGAAAAGTAGCCCCAGAGCAAACTAATTTATGCAGTAGCTCTCAACTTTAATGCCAGTAGCTCATGAAGTAAATTTTTGCTCACAAGACTCCACAGCTTAGAGGGAGCATTGCCTGGAATGCTAGTATTTGGCTTGTACGGGACCAGATGAAGGTCAATTTTAAAAAAATGTATATCCCATGTTTCTCCCAAAACAGCTTAATGTGGCCCTCTCTCTTCCTCCACCTTGTCTTCTCAACAACCATCTTGCAAGGTAAGTTAGGGTGAGACTGTGACAGACCCCAAGTCACCAGGTGAGTTTCCATGACAGAGCAGGGACTGAAACCCAGTTGTCCGAGTCCAACACTGTAAGGACTACACCAGGGGTGGCCAAACTTGCTTAACGCAAGAGCCGCATAGAATAAATGTCAGATGTTTAAGAGCTGCAAGACATGAACATCGAGGGAGAGAGGGAGGGAAGGGGTGGAAAGAAAGCAATTTTAATTTTAATTGTGTTCTCCAAGCTACCAGCTGGCCTGGCTTGGAGAAGTGATTTAGAGAGAAATGCCTTCTCCAAGCTGACCAATGGGGTGGTGGGGGTTTCAAGAGCCACACAATATGTGAGTCACATGTAGCTCTTGAGCCGCAGCTTGGCCACCCCTGGACCACACCATGCCAGCTCTCAAGCAAGAGACAAAACTAGAATGCAACTGGATCTAACCAGTTTTGCTCAATTTCACCCACCAACAGTGCCCAATTGACATAGCTTCTGTATGTGCAGGTCCCAAGACACACCTGGCACATCCTTTAGGGGTGGCCAAAGGCCCTTCCTGCCTTTCTCACTGGCAGTAAAACGGACTGAATCTGGCCCAGCATCAGCAGGTCTGCCACAGCACTAACAGGCAGGATGTGCAAGGAAGGGCTGGGGTAAGTCTGATCCAGGGGCCCAGCCCCGGGGCTGTTCCAAAAAGCTTTCCAGGACCTTCAAGATGCACCTGACCTCGTTCCTGATTCTCACAGCTCGCAGGGTATTCCTGCTTCTTCTTCCGGCACCTGTACCCTTTGCCCATTGCCAAAGAGTGCCAGGTCGCACCCATGCAGGCAGAGAGATGACAGGGTCCTAGATGTCCTCACACCCACAGGTAAAGGGCCTGGAGATGAGCCTGAAACACAGCATTTCTGCCTAGCTTAAGTGGAAACTGACTTTCAACTCTAAAGTTTCTGATTTTGAAAATTTCGGAGCCAATGGGTAGCTAGTTGCAAACTTGGCACCAGTACAGCAATCGCCAGATGTCCTCCTTAACGAAGCTCTACAAGCCCAGCAAACAGAGGGACAAAAATAAGGAGAGGCCGTGTTCAAGTTGGTAGAGCATCTGCTTGGCACGCAGAAGGTCCCAGGTTCAATCCTCAAAGTCTCCAGTTAAAACGATCAGGTAGTCGGTGACGGGGAAAACCCTCTGCCGCAGACCCGGCAGAGCTGCTGCCGGCCAGGGTTAGAAAGACTGACCTTGATGGACCAGTGCTCTGACCCCGCATGTGGCAGCTTCACATGTTCAATAACCTTGCCAGAAGCACCAGCGTTCCATGCTCAGGCCAACGGTATGCACACCAAACCTTGGAGGTGGAACTGGAGTGCTGGGGAAGGAGGGCAGGCTGCACCCCATGGCCCTGACATTCCATCACAGTGTGGAAGGACTGGGTTGTGGGGGGGGGGGGGGGAGAAGACAACAAGCTGGGACCAGGAACTTTCAGTACAAATCTACAACCTTTATTACAAGAGAAACCAACAGGTGCAGCAGCAAGGCCCATCTATCTCCCTGGAGGTTTGGGGAGGGGGGGTAGTGTACATAAAGCTTTAGCCCAAAAAAAGTGCTGGAAAATCTCTTGCCGCCTTCCCGGAGGCCGGCAGTATCAGCCAAGGTGCTGCCTGTAAGCTCCCCTTCTCCACCACCCAAAAAACACCATAAGGAACTGGAAGGGGGGTTACAATGGGTTCCGTCACTCATGCCCTCGGTTCGCAAGAGGGCGTCTTAGTCTCCAAACCACCCAGGCACGTGGAGTGGAGACATTTAGCCGAGAGAAAGAAACCCTTCGCCTCACAACCTCGCCAGGTGGCATTAAAAAAAAAGTCCTTTTGGAAAAGAAAAGATGAGGGGACGTCAAAGCACTACGGAGGGCTGGCACCTTTGCCTCCCCCGATGGTGCACACAGCCATCCCAGAAGCCAGTGGGGGCTCCAGGACCTGCCACAGAAGCAGGTGAGACATGGGGAGGAGGGGCGGGGGAGGTTAAGAGCTACACCACAGCTTTGGGAGGGAGGGAAGGGGGGAGCCCAGCGTAGTGCTTGTTAGTCCCGCCGCAGGTTCTTTAACCGCTCCTCCAAGTCGGCGTCCGCATCGGCGAGAGCTGCTGCTGAGGCCTCGGCCTTCTTGCCACCGGCCACGCTCAAAGAACCGCCAGTTGAAGGCAGGTCTGCAAGGGAAGGGAACCAAGTTTCAGGTATGGCACAAGACAGAGACGCTTCGTTCCTCAGTCCCCTTCCCCAACCTCAACAGCCACACCTGAGCAGAACAGAGACCTCGCCAGCATAGAGATGGAGAGGCAGAGGCATGCGTGAACTCAAAAGAGCCTTTAAACTTCAGTCAGTACAAGGGCTAGCCAAACATTTCCTTATGCACTACAATTTGGGCCCCACATCTTTCTAAATAAAGCTTGCCCTTCAGGGAGGATATTCCTGGGGGCTTGCCCTACTAACACAACTTACTTGGTTCTGAACTGCATGATACCCCTTGGAAGGACTCGTAAAAAGGGTGTTAAAACTACTGTGTTAAGCAAAGTAACCACTGTGTTAAAACCAGAAAGGTGGCTAGCTTTCTCCCAGCCAGCTAGTCTCCACTGATGGAGCTGCCTTCACATGAAACATTTGCTCCTCCCCTACTTTCAAACGTCAGTAGGAGAACAGGTATCTGAAGAAGTGTGCCTGCACACAAAAGCTTGTACCTTGAATAAAACTTTGTCGGTCTTACAGATGCCACTGGATTCCAATTTTGTTCTGCTGCTTCAGACCAACACGGCAACTCACCTGACTCAAGCTTGAGCAGGTTTTGTGGGGGGCAACAACACAATGTCGTCTCCCACTTGCTATGAGACTTTCTGTGGTTTCCCCCTTCTTTGCTCAGATGCCAAACAGAATCCGCTTTGATCCAATTCAGGTTTCCCACAGGATGGAACACACGGCGGGTACCCATTTTCTTCCTCACTCCTTCATGCCAGCCATTCCTCCCGCCCCCATTGCCAGTGGGCTTTTAATCTTTTTTTAAAAAATGGGTCGTAAGCATGCTGTTCTAGCATTACAGTGTCATGCCTACTGTAAAGTTTTTATGGGTGGAAAGGTACAAATGGCATTTATTGCATACGACCAAAGATCGTTACAGAGTTTTAATAGAAACTGTCCAGCAGCTAAGGGGAAATGATGAGCACAAGGGAAATGAGAAAGGAAAACCTGAGAATTTAGAGAATATGCAACCCTGGCTTTCATATATAAGAATGTGATAAAGCACTAGCAGTTGTCCTGTTCCTTGTGCATAAGTCCCCACATATGAACACACAATGCTGCCTTTTATCAAGTCAGGACACTGATCCATTTGGACAGTGATGGTTCACTCTAACAAGCCAGACAGACTTTCTAGTTCTAGAAGCAAGATTGTGTTTGGCCGCTCCCCATCAGTTCCACTCTGCCCATTTTTAGTCCACCCCGCCAATCAATCTGACCCATGCTGAATGAGACAGGTACTAGTCTTGCACACGCACACACAAAGCTACTTTATCCGGAGCCAACCTCTCACCCTACCGTACTAATCTTCCTACCTCTAACCTCCCCCACCACTCCCCAATACTCACTAGACAGCTCATCCGTCAGTGTCAGGCCCAGTTCATCCAGCACCTGTGAGACCACAGCATCGCTGCAAACAGAAGAGTATGAAACCAACAGCTCTGTCAGAGTCCAGAATGCATCTGCATATATCCTCTTTCTCCCCCCACACCTCCTGAAATTCAGTATGAACTGATACAATTCTTGCTTTATAAACAGACATCTAGGTCCGCATAACTGAGACGTGTCAGGCAGCTGAAATCTTACCAAAGCCAACCACCCTTCCCAATGATAACTGCAGTCCTCTTACTCCACATAGTTAAATGTACCATTCAAGCTAAATTGTCAGCAGTGTTACATGCAGACAGATTCACAAATAAGAAACTGCAAGTTTCTTATTCTTACATATATGTGTATGTGTAGAGAGAGAGAGAGAATGAATGAATGAATGAATATATATTGGATCCTATCAGATTTCTGCTTGTTCTTGCCTGATTCTCCTCCTCGTGGCAGTTACCATGAGTTATGGCTTTTAAATTCCACAATCCATGGCACAGCCTTATCAGTGGTCCAAAAAAAAATGCCCTTGCTCCCTTTGTGGCTTACAGAAAAGCTGTAGAATGCAGCCCACACATTACTTCCTCTGTGTGCATGTTCCAAGAAACAGGTGAAGAAAGCAGCATCTTGTCTAAAAAGTCACTAGCTCATCCTTCTAGAACCAGGATGGGTGGAAGACAGCTTGAAGTCTACTCTGCTGTGGTTACACTTCACCCAAAGTACTGTGTTCAGTTTTGGGCACAACAGTTTAAAGATACAGACAAGCCGGAATGTGTCCACAGGAGGTCAATGAAGACGGCGAGGGGTCTGGAGACCAAATCCTACAAGGAAAGGCTGAAAGAACTGGGTGTTTAGCCTGGACAGCAGACAACTGAGAGGTGATATGATAACCATCTTCAAGTACTTGAAAGGCTGTCGTATAGTGTAGGATTTTCTGTTGTCCCAGATGGTTGGACCAGAACCAACAGGTTGAAATTAAATCAAAAGAGCTTTCAGCTAAACATTAGGAAGAACTTCCTGACAGTTAAAGCAGTTCCTCAGTGGAATAGCCTTCCATGGGAAGTGGTGGGCTCTCCTTTGGAGGTTTTTAAACAGAGGCTAGATGGCCATCTGACAGCAATGCTGATTCTATGGGCTATGCAGATTATAAAAGAGAGGGCAGGAAGGGTTGCATCAGTGCTTAGCTCTTGTGATCCGTTCTTACAGGCCCAGGGAAATGCTGATCACCACTTTGGGGAGTCAAAAAGCAATTTTTCTACCCAGGCCAGAGATCTTGGAGGTTTTTTGCCGTCTTCTGGGCATGGAACAGGGGTCACTGGGGGCGTTTATGGGAGGTATTCGTGAATTTGCTGCATTGTGCAGGAGATTGAACTAGATGACCCTGGAGATTCCAACTCCGTGATTCTGGACAACTGCCTACTACTTCCCAGTGGACCACCCAATGGCTACTGGAACTCTTGCAAAAAAATGTTGGAATTGGCGGGCCTTGGTGTGATCCAGCAAAGCACTTACGTTCCTAAGCAATTCAATCACCCAACAAGCTAGCCCTGCCTTAATTTTTAAGATGTCTATTCATGGTTTGTAAGTTTGCAATGCACTGATGAACTACAACAATATAATTAAAAGCGGAAGGGAGGACAAGCAATCCCACAGGTCAAGGAGACCATTTTTCAGTGGTAGTAACTCTAGTCCTTCTAGTTACCGTATTTTTCGCTCCATAAGACGCACCTGAGCATAAGACGCACCTAGTTTTTAGAGCCGTTTGTGTGAATTTAGAGGCATTTGTGTGAATTTTTTGCAGTATTCGCTCCTTAAGACACACACACTTTTCCCTCCACTTTTTTTTGGGGGGGGGGGGGGGAGTGAGTCTTATGGTGCAAAAAATACTTCATGCACATATCTCTTCTGGGTCTTAGATATTAGGGCTCAAGCAAATATTGTTCAATCTATAAAATTCAGATTGCAGGCTTGTCCAGCTTGTTTGCTTCTGAGACACACAAGGGTGAACAGAAAACACTTCACTGCTCAACATCCACTCAGTTCCACTATTTGAAACTACTTTTTGCTGCATCGTTATTAGTATTTTGAAGGAGAAGACATGGAGAAGGAATTTTAAAGGAGAAAAGACAAATTTAACAGCAGCCCAGGGAAGTTGGTTTAGAAAAGTGAAAATGAAGGGCGCTTGCAGAGGTACTCCTACTCTCCATTCTCTGCATGAGCCCAAGGCAAAATAAGGCTACAAGTGCTTGCAATCAGCACTTTATGGACAGACTGAAATCCATTTGGGCCCCTAAGTATGATATGTCCAAGTTACACAAAAGGAGAAGACCACCACTGGTGCGAAAACCGTCATCTCAAAAATAAAGAAGAGGTCTTTCAGGCACGCAGCATCACTTCAGCACCACTGCTATGTACAATTAATCCCGGCAGAGTACACCTCACCTAATCTGTTTTCTTTGCTGCAGCTACCACCCCCCGCCCCAGCTCACCTTTCTTCCTCATCCTCCTCATCCCCCATGGCATCATCAATGGCATCATTCATCATCTCCTCCTTCATGTCCATGATTTCCGACTGCTTCTCAAACTCCATCATGATCTTCTGGATTTGAGGAAGCTTCAGCTGAAAGAAACCAAAGCAGCAGGCTGTCGTTTGTCTCTGATCTTAAGAATGGGCCAGAGCCACGATCACAAGTCCCAGGTTCAGCTCCTGCCTTCTCTTGTCCCAACAAAGCTGCAGGAAATTTGAGAAGGACAAAGTTTCTGCCCAACTGCAGCACCGGACGCACCAATGATAAGGCTCCACTTCATAGCTTTGCCACGCTTCTAGAAAAATGTGAAGTGTGTAAAGCAATGCTGAACATTGTCTGAAGGGTCACAGCACAGAGAAGGGTAAGAACTTCCCTCAGCAGTGATTAGCCCTTGCCATAACCAAGCCTATGTTCCTTTGCACTCCTTCTTTCCCTGTTTTGAATGGAGCAAGGGACTAAATAGGTGACAGGCAATATAGGGCTGGGAGCTAGAATATATGACTTGGGGCCAGAATGTTTTGCTAGTGGATCCAGAAGCCCAAGCATCTTGGCTCCACGGCAGACAGCACCTGGCATTTAATACCTGCTAGAAACATTTTTATTGAGTTTTGCACTATTACTCTAACCACTTTACCACACTGTATCTTGTAATTGCCAAATTCAAGATTGATGCATCTCATCAACTAGAAATGCCACCATCCCCCATGTTTAAACTGTCTTTTTTTTCCCCCAGCAAGATACAAACAATGGGTTATGGTAGAGGGGGTGCGAGAATCAGGCCCGTACCACCACTGATGAGAAAATCAATATTGAGCAACATGAAAAACATTAATCTTATGAAGCTGCTCCCTGTAACATGCTCACCATCTGTCCGAGAACACAGTGATGTGAAAGCTGACTCCAGGGGCTGGAGGGGAGGACAGCCACTTAGAGCATGCTCAGCAGATGCTAAGTCAGTGATGTCACAATTCAAGATGCATAACAGATCAGGAGAGGAAGCCACCGAGTCGGCTGGGTTCCTTCCCCCACTTCTGTGTGTCATGATGCCCTCAGCCATATGACGATACAGGAAAGATTCCATGTTGTCAAATTAAGTCTCGCAAGAGATGTATGACTCAGCCCCACTGTACTACCCCGACAAGCTTGGCAGCTCCCAGTCATTCACACTAGTAGACAAAATCAGACTATTCCAAATTCTGGTTTTTGTTTGTTTTTAGCAAACACTAACAAGAAAAAAGAAAGCACATTGTGTGAACTAATTACAAACCTGTCTCCTTTGCAAAATGTATTCCTCCACCTAATCTAGGTCAGAGGCTCTGGGATTTATTACATGGGATTCCCCACACAAGTTTCGGCATGCCAAAGGAATAATGCCATCCCGATAATTCCTTCAGGAGGAATCCAAGGCCAAAAGAGTGTCAAACTAGTCTGTTGCCACAGAGGGCAATATCTGGTATTAACAGCACAGAGGAAAGTGAGGCAGTCAAGAGTAAACGGGAATCAGGACTTCCCTAGTAACACTGAATGGAGGCTTTGCCCCAGGCAAACCTCTCTAGGCTCTTTGAAGCAATGTTTTCTCCCTGACCTCCTGCGTTCTGTCCCTACTGTTTGCTTTCTCTCATCAAGGTTCTTCTAAGGCAGGGGTCAGCAATTTATAGAGCCCCATAATCAAATATGGCTTTTTATGGAATCAGCAATGGATTAAAAAAAGATGTATTGGAGGGGGGAGTGGGATGCTAGAATAGCCAATATGCAAATGCAGAAAAATATTTTTATAGGACTAAAGGATTTCTGAGAGATGATTTACAGAAAGGGAAACCACAGAAGGAAACAGTTACCAGTAATCCAGCATTAACTGTTTGCATATTTATGCCACAGTGCTCCCCTATATATTTTTTACTTATGGTGAGACATTGTGGGTGCCAGTTCCTGAGAAAAAAAACTTGAAAAACCAATGTGTTTAGGCTGTGCATGGATTATCAAAATATGTCAACCATCAGTAATGCTAATCTGTATATTTTCCATTATACAAACAGGCTTTATTACTCTGGCTATTTGCTAATCTCTTACCCTGAATCTGGATGTACTTTGGCTCTCTAACTATAAAAACCTGCTGACTTCTACTTGAAAAAGTAAGCCTCAAAAACTGTCAGAAAACCAACCCTGCAGCTTGCACACCCTATTACAAGAAAAGGAACTTGGGATAACCAGAACGAAACCCCAAGAGATGGAAGTCTTCCTCTTAACCCTACAGCACTCCTACTTCACTCCACGTGCTTTGAGCCCACTCACCTGTCGGTTCATGGTGGCCATGGCTTTAGTGACGCCCTTCATTGCTTGAGCCATGGAATTGTTTGACTTGAGGGTCTGTATTTTGAGGGACACTGCCTGGATGTTGGCCCTCATCATGATGAACTTCTTGACATAACGCCTCGTTCGCACCAGATCTTTAGCCATGATCTTTACTGCATCCTGCAGCGGGAGAAACAGGTTTAGAGAAGGAAATGCAAACCCCCTCCCACTGGTCTTCATGCACCAAGATCTGCCCCTCTTCTCTTTTACCATCTGTCCCTGCTTTGCCATCTTCTTGATGTCGGCAATGATCTTTTTTTCCTGGGTTTCCAGCTTCTGGCGCTCGCGGTCCAACTCTCGCATGGCACGGTTCAGCGCCCTCTGATTTTGTCGGAGCATCTCTTCCGGGGTCTTCCGGCGTCCAAATAGCAGATCCATGGTGGCAGAATATAGGTTGGCCTACAACAGAGTGGAGTTTCCAGACATCTACACCCATCCCCATAACAAGGTAGCCCCACAGGAGTACGTGCTAAACTGAGCTCTGATCCTCAGAATGACCCTCAGACCAGGGTGGCTGTAATCTAAGCTTAGCAATGAACACATCAGACCAGGTGCATAGCTGAGCAAAGACTACAAGGGCTAGAACTGAAATGACTATTCAAGCCTTGCCAAGGCAAGTGCAGAAGCAACTGGCCTACCTGTGTTTCTATTTATTTTATTTATTATTTATTTATTACTTTCCATTTATATCCCGCCCTCTCCGCAAGCGGACTCAGGGCGGCTTACAACATCATAAAAACAATCAATTCAATAAAACATATAAAACCATAATTTACTTATATCAATTTTAAAACCATTCTATAGCGCTGTTTCAGTCCAATATAGGCGGTATTGACTTCCCGACTATGATCGCCAGCATTCTGTAGGATGTCCGGTGGCAGCCCGGATCTAGAGATCCTTTTGGTGGTGGTGCCACTTTGGGGCAGAGCTTAATACAGCAGGGGCTCACTTACTTATCCACTGAAGCAATTATAAACATCAAGATAAGCATCTTGCAGTTCTGCCAGTACTGAATAACCTCATTACTATAACATTCGGCAAATGTTGGGCTGGATCCAGCCAGGCTAGCTCACCCAATTCCCCTCTAAACTACAGCCTCTTCTCCATGATATTTGTTCATGGAGATCCCAAGATCCCCAACACAGTCTGGTTTGTCGAAGGGGACATTTATTCTTCTCACCAGCAGAAATCCTGGGTGGATCCAACCCCTAACTTATTAGCTTCCCCACTCCCATCTCCCTCAATGCTACCCTGAACACCATAAACAACCTTAATGAACTGAGCAGAGCAACGGAAGCAAATACACTGAGCGCACCTTTTAAAGCAGGAGAAGAAATGGAAATTCTCCAAGGCTACAGCAGGTCGATCAGTATCAGTGGTGATGAGAAGAAGAAACCTTTTTAAAGATGTGTTTGCAAACCACCCTCAACCTTTGTAATAGAACAGAGGCATGTCTGTAAGTAGACAGCATCTCTGCCATAGTATCAACCAGACAGACCCATGTGGCAACAGTGCCTGCAAAGAGATATGGTCCAAGAGATATTTTTTTTTTGGGGGGGGGGGGAGAGAATAGAGCTGTGGGGCTGTACTGCACAAGCAAATATTTAGCTACACCAGTGAACTCATCAACAGCACATGTAGGGACAGCATCTCCCTTCTATCATTATTTGTATTTGCATCTTTAAATCACCTATCTGTGGGTGGTATTACAGTGATCACTATGAAGCCAGAAGTCTTTTACTGTAGCTCACATGCCAAACATAATAAAGTGAGCTCCGCCTCCTCACCTCCAGGTTAATACAAAAGCACTGTTAATATAAACAGGGTTACTAAGAAGACATTTTAATATATTGGGGCTTTATTTTCTTCTCATCTAGGCGTTACCAAACTTGTTGAGCTTAGCACTTTCAAAACATTGAGACCACTAAGTCTCAACAATCAGCCACCAAATAGCTGTCATGGGGCTGAGCACATGGATAAAATATTAGAAGATTCCAAGCCATGCATTCTCCTTTGATGAAGATAGATCTGTAAGAGTTCTTCCTGCAGGCAGAAAGGTGATGCATCTGGTATCGTCTGCAGCACCCAACACAGGGTGGCCAAACTTGCTTGACGTAAGAACCACATAGAATACACATCAGATGTTTGAGACCCACAAAAGGAAGGAAGAGGTGGAAAGAAAGCGACTTTAAATGCTTTCTCCATGTCACTGGCTGGCTTGGCTTGAAGAAGTGATTTAAAGAGACAAATTCATTCTCCAAGCTGGCTGACAGGGTGGTGGGGGCTTTGAGAGCCACACAATATGTGTGAAAAAGCCACATGTGGCTCCTGAGCCACAGTTTGGCCACCCATGACCTAACATTTTGCATGAGGGGGAAAAATGCTTCCAGAAAGAAGGCACCATATGCTGAAGATCATAAAAGCAAGGTGCACTATTCCATCTCAGTCTGTTCACACACTAACAGGAAAGGGAACCAAGATCATGGCTATGCAGATGAAGAGGTGGGGCAACATCTACCAAGGGCGGCTTCCAACTGACAAGAGCTGAAATGGGAAGTACTAAGGTTTGTGTTAGGGAACCAGAATACAGAAAAGACAAAGAGTGCATAAATGTGCATGGGAAAGCACATCTCCAATTGTACCAGGAACAAGCTGTGACCAGTGTACCCTATTTAAATATTAATAGGGCAAATGCCAACAGTAGTTGGCCACCCAGAGATAAAGAAATTCTCCTTACAGTTAACACCGGAGTGAATTCTCTCTTCATAAGGAGGATAAGAAATGAATCATTCTACATATGGAAAGCAGGATATAATTCTAAATACATCATGACACTAATAACTAAAAGGATGGAAAATAGGGTGCGGCTGGTACTTTGAACACATGCCAAGTGTTTTTTTTAATGCATTATCCACACTCCTTTTTGTACAATGGCAGCACGTGAGAATCTTTTTCCAACCCTATTCACACAAAGGGGGAATGGGATATAAGAGTACCAGGCGAGAGAAAGCCAGCTTCAAATACCTGCTCTGCCATTAATCTCACTAGATGACCCGACCTTGGGCCGGCCATACACGCACCCCCTAGTTTACCTCACAGGGTCGTTGTATGCATAAAACCGCAGGAAAGCACCATCTATCCAGCCGTGAAAAGTGGTCGGATAAATTTTTCTCTGAAGGATCCAAAGGCAAGAAACAGAGGGAGGGGGGGGGGGGCTCAGTCTCCACGCGCCCCTTTCACCCTCCCACCACACTCAGAAAAAGCCCCTTCCCTTCCTTACCCAGCAACAGCACCTTCAAGCCTCCCTTCAGTTCCTTGTTGTTTCCTCTCCTCTCTTCTTCCGCCTTGGCCCGCTGACGTCACAAGAGCGGCCGTCTCTCCTCAGGGTCACGAGGGGAGGAGGGAGTCAATAGGCGGAGGCCTCCCTTCAGGGGCTGAGGAGGGGGCGGACCATAGAAACAGAGAGGGAGAGAGGGGCCACACACTTTTGTCGGCGACTTCCGGTCTACAGTTCAGTTTAAAAAAACAAAAAAGCCTTGTCCTCCCATGGTAAAGTCTTTAAAAGGCGGGTGTGATCATAGAGATGATCTGAGATAGAACGGCACCACAGCTCACCCATAGGGAGCCATAGCCAATAACGACCGTCCGTCGATACCGGAAGTTCATGTTTTGGCGTCGCTCGGCTGTTTATTCTACGCACGGGGCTGTATATAGAAATGAACGGAGGGCGCTGGTTGTTGGAGCTCGGGGAAGTAATTTGGACTGCTGGGGAAACAATGACCGTTATATTTTATTAATCGCAGGGTGAGCCAATGTGATGAAGTGTTAGAGCTCCAGGCTAGAAGAGCAGAGTTCAGATCCTCACTCAGCCATGAGACTCGATGGGGAGCGCGTGCTCTGTCTGTCGCCTATTGAGAGGAGACGGATGGAACCTGAGGACAGATTCTCACCATTAAGTATGCTCTAACACTTTATTACCCTAAAGAGAATGGCTGCTTTGGAGGGTAGACTGTATGGCGTTTTGCCCTTCTGAGGTTTCTCCTTCCTAAACCCTGCCCGTTCCAAGCCCCACTCCCAAATCTCTTTCCCATACTGGAGCTGACAATGCACCCAAGGCGTCCCAAGTTACCTGCCCAATCTCTCGGCTGCCTTAAAGTACCACTAGGGATGTTGGCTAAAATTAACGCCCCCCCCCCCCAAAATGGTGCATCTGTGAGAAAGCAGGTGCTCCCTTAAACAGGTGTTATTAGACAGCAATCAAATCTTTGCAAATGGAAAAGTCAAAGTCCATTAAAATGTTTTTTTTAAGTCCAAAATAAGTCAGAAAACTGAAATACAGAGCGCTTTAGTCCTCTGCACATCAGTCATCCTCAAGCAGCTACAGCAGGAGCCTGAGTAAAGCAAACCAATGTTGTCTTAAGCTTTTATCCCTTCCCCCACCCCCCCAGGAATCTGGGTTTAGCTCAAGTAATAGTGAGTTATGACTTCCTACGGAAGGAGGTCCATGCAGCTTTGACTTCCCTTTTTCTTACCCTCAAAACAAGTTTATCAGAAGTAGAACAGACCAGCTACCCTCTACCACATCTGAGAATAGTCAATAGCAGGTGCAAAAGTAGGGAAATGAGTAAACCTCACCCATTATAGTTCAAGGTATAAAACGTAATCATAACATTCCAATAGTGCATAAAGACACAGAAATAAGTGGAGGAACAAAATGTTGTGTCCATACAGTACAGCTAAAGCAGAATCCCTTTTGAAAGGTCAAGCCAGAGCGAGCCATCTTGAAAATGATAGCTTGTGGAAGCCTCTTAACTGCCAAATGGGACTGCGGACACGTTCATCCTGAACAGCACCTAAGCAGAGGGGCCCATGCATGCAATTCAGGATGTTTAAACCCAAAGCAAGCCATACTAAAAACTTAATGCATTGTGATGCAGAGATACAGCTGCATAAGAGCGTTCTTTTTGAAGGACTTAATATACAGCCGTCACAATTGTGCTGCCTACCACAAAAACTAGTAAAGGTTTCCAGATTCCAGATGATTGTGGGTTTTTTATTTTATAAACAACTAGGAGTAAGGCCTGTTGTGAAGAAAAATACAACAGGCTCTAGGAGGCTCTGGGCGAGTGCCTGCCACCCTTGCTGTCTTCACACCCACCCAAATGAAGGCAATTATTGCCCCCTCAAGGGGAGCTGATCTAGAGCCTGCCCGATGTAGTTGGGAGACCCAGGTTCAAATTCCTACTCTACCACAGAAGCTCACTAGGTGATGCTGGGCCAGTCACTCAGCTCACACTGCCAGCCTAACTAATGTCACAGGGTTGTTATGAAGATAAAATGTAAACTGCTTTGTGTCTTCAGTGAGGAGAAAAGCAGGATTTTTTTTAATTCACTTCAGTTTTCTTCCCCCCTTGCTGGATAAACTTGCAAAACAAAGCTCATCCTCTCATCTAACATGTTTCTCAGAGCTGAAGTAATTCACATGACTGCAACAGTGGCTCTACATATCTTAACAGCGATCTGCAAGGCAGCATGTCGTATATGAAAAAAATGCAACTTCCCAAAGAGGAAATCTCTTCTTCAGCAAGGCAAGTTTTAATGGGGGGGTGGGTAGAATCAGCTTGTTAGGTTCCATAGCAAAGACAATCATAAAATGAGGAAGGGCAAAAAGTCACACGGGTTTCCCTAGCAGCTGTAATGGCTGCCTGTGACTTAGCAGACAGTGGGAGCAGAAAGGGCAGCAGAAATTGTGCCCAAAGGATCAAAGGCATCAGGATTAAGGGCCAGTATCACAAGCATCCATGGGCCGTCAGGCAAAAACACAGATAAGAAATGGACAGAAACTTGCAGCAATTTCCCCCCTATGCTGGAGCACAAACAGGCCTGTTTGGTTCACAAGTAAGATGTGGTCTCTCTCTTCAGGGACCAACCAACCACCCTGGCCACAAAAGCATTGCTCTCATCAGCCTTTCCTAACAATGACCACAGCTGCTGCTCCTTCCCTACCTGCTTTGTCCTGCAACCTAAAATGTGCTTCTAGTACGGGAATGTGAGACCAAGTACAAGGGAGCTGGCCACCTGAACACTAAGCAGCAGCCTTCTACCCCACCCCCATGGGAGAATGGTTTGGCGTCACAGGATGCCAAGATGCCAATCCATGCACTCTCACAGCACTAAGCTACGCTCACAGAGTCTGGTACAAAACTGAAGAGGTGTTTTTTTCAGACACAAACAGCAAAAACAACTACACAGCATATCAAGGTTCTATATTTAAAACAGAGAATCCCTACTCCTTAAACAGATTTAATGACTGAGTTTTATCTTTAGCTGCATTTGCAGTTCCTTCTGTTTTCTTACTAAGCCGTCTCAAGTGTGAAAACACTCACTTTTGCAAAGTAGTTAGTTGGAAATACTCCTACTGGGAGTCAGGGCTTCTATTCAAGCATGCTAAGTAACTGCCTGTCATTCCCCTATAAAGAGCTGAACATTCCCATATAAACATTTTCAAATGCAGATTCCTTTACACCAAAAGTCACAAGATTGTGAATTCAGAGAAAACAGGAGCTCGACTGCAAGCGGAAATCTGCCACTGGCCAGAAATCCTTCTATGGAAGCAAGACCAAAAGGCAGTCGCTCAGATACAGAAGATTCAGTGGTTTCAAGAAAGCCAGTCTCTGGTCTGCATGTGTAAAATCGTGGTGAAAAATTACAGCTGTGGTGCAACCGAAGTAACAGCAAACCACTCTGAACATGGCGTGTTATAGAAAACAAGGGAAATTTGTGCAGGCTTTGCTGGGTAGTTCTGCTTTGCTGTGCAACACAGAAACGCTTTCTGCATCTTTCAACACTCCCTCCGAGACCAGAGAGAGCGGAACCCTCTTTGCAGTTCTGGAGTTGTTCCTATCCAGAATGAAACGGCCTTCAGCCCTTAGGTTGTCCCCACCCCCCTGCAAGGTCTTTGTTCCTGCAGCTTGCACATGTGCCTCCTACTCACCCGTCCAGGATTAAGCAGGACACATCCACTCCACTTTCTTCTTGAGCTTTGTTAAACAAACCAAGCCCTTGTGGTCGATTAGGAGATCTCCCCCCTCCAAATATCAGCCTTTGCTTTCCCCCAGCCAGGGTAGAAGGATGCAGAAAACAAGAGAAGACAAGGGCTGGATTTGAGTGCGCTTAACATTCCCCTTTAATAACCCAACATACTAGAAGTACAGTGGCTTTATTTTGGCCAGGGGCTTGCAGAAGTCACTGGAGAGGCAGCAGAGTTTGTTGCTGAGCAGGCCCCGGTGGACACAGCACTGCCCCATTTAACATCTTTTTATTACTACTATTATTAGCACTGGTTGGTTTGGTTGGTTTTTTTTATTATTATTTTTTCCTTAAAAACCAGACACACAAGTGAGTTGTTTCTAAAAGGAATATCGCAGGACTGACCCAGCCCTCCCCAAAGCCCCAGTGCCTGGAGCAGAGGGGAGGGGGCTGAGCACCCCTCCCCAGCCTTCCAGACTCATCCAGCCCCTTGAGAGCCTCCCCACCCCCACAATGTAATAAATAGTTAACGCTCAGAAGCCTTGGTGCCCGGCAGGGGGAGAAGGAAAGGAGAGGCGAGTGGCCCACAGATCGCACGGGGCAGTTGCACTGCATGGCAGGCAGGGGGCGCCAGAGCACAGGGGGGTCTTTCTGTTCTTAGCAGCAAAACCATCGCGCGCACACACACCCCCCCAAAAAAGGCAGATGGGCACCGGCATGGGGTCCCACACACCCACTCACTCCTGTTGGGCAGGTGGCTACCCCAACACATTGGGTGGGGCAGAGAAGCAGCAGTAACCTCACCCCTCACACCCCACAGCAGCACACAGGGACAGCGGAGAGGGAGATACGAGGATTTGGTGAGGCAGCGGCTGCTGAGGCCCCAGGCTGGCAATGGGTGGTAGGAAGGCGAGCAGGCTTGGGAAGAGAGGGGAGAAGAAGGGGAGGGGGCCCTACCAATTCCTGACTCCTGTGCCCCCATGGTGGCTGAAGGCAGCAGTGTTGGCAGAGTCCCTTTGGAGAGCTGGAAGGGAGATGAAGGGGCAGGGGGGAGGGCATGTTTGTGCCCGGAGCTGGTCAGTTCTATTTGAGGCAGCGCTCAAAGTAAGTGGAGCCAATGTAGCCGCCCCGCATAGAGCGCTGGACGTTCTGCTCAAACAGGCGTCTGTTGTTCTGGAGGACTTCGGCAGCCTCTTTGTTCAGGGGGTCTTCAGGGTTTGGCTCCTAGGGGGAAAGAGAGACTGTTAAATGCTGAAACCCTTGTTCTGTTGCCAGCTGGGCTCCATTCAACACACAACCCCCAATCCAATACACATTGCCCTGCGTACTAAAATGCACATATTCCATAATTGTATTGTGCATGGACAGAATTTGCTATTGATCAAGAATTCAGCAACAGGAGAACACCCATGCAAGAAAGGAAGTGGATAGCTCTTATGGCTCCAGCAAATGCTTCAACAGGTACTGGAGGCACCTAATGAAGTTGTAGAGGCACCAAACAGGATCTTTCTGTGGCTGGTACTCCATTTCCTTTGCCCTGAAGGGAAGCAAACGTGCCACTCAAGTAGGTTTTGTGCAGAGCATGGAGTTCATCACCTGCAGGCTCACCCGCTCGCTGAATCCTGATACTTCTTTGCCCCAGCTCCTCTCCAATGCTTCGCAAAGCTTAAGAGGACTCTGAAAACCCATGCTTTGATGTATTTCTGTCCTAACTATAAGATTTCTCCGTTAGTCCCGATATTAACTAAGCATGACACAAAGCTTAATAAAACCTGCAGCAAGAGATACAAATTCCATATTCTAAGGACCAACTGGCTCCTGCATAAGTCTGCCAAGCACTTATGATGACTTCAGAGACGCTGCTCTCCTCCAAGATCACTGGATTTTAGATGCCAGATAAAAAACACATTTTTATTTGTCGAGGACATTGTTGACTGGGTGGTTTTGATGCTCCAATTGCATTCTAGTATCTATTCTGTTTTTGCTGATGAATATGTACAGTGGGTGAGATCCCATGGAACAAGGAAGCACATGTAGGGAGGGGATCTACTTCCTCTGGCTGCCTTTCAGTGATCCCTGCTGCTCCAGGAGGGTCCCACCCATCCCCTAGGGAAAGTGTTCCAGGGACATTGTCAGTCTCAGGCTGCTGCAGGAGGAAAGGCAGGGAATTTGCACCTTCATACACAGAAGTCATTCTATGCCCAGATCATTTTGAAGTGATCCAACCCTACTTCTGTTGGGCTATTTAGCTACGGCATTAGTACCTGCTGGTTTTATGCCGTCTTTCATACTGTTCTTTTTTTTTTTTTTTTTGGTAGCTCTCTGGCTGATACTACTCTGCCAGTTTTTGCTGTTTGTCCTGTGCTCTGTGTGTTACCTTTGCCGCTTTGTCAAAGTTAGAAGTACGGGAAGCAAATGCTTTCATTCAGTCAGCCACCACTGTGCCCGGCCTCCCACCACAAGCAGCAGAAGAGTCATGGGCCAGCCCCCACAGAGCATCAGAAAGAGAGAAGATCTTTCCGACCTACAAAGGAAATAGCTACGTAGGTTTTAGAAAATGCCCCACAGCTTGATCTCGGAAGAGGCACACTTAGGTCGATGGCAGATGGGCACCGGCATCTTATTCTTAAGATTCTTACCGATTTCTCATTAGCGTTGCTCCACCCCCAAGGCTTCTGTTTTTCCCCGGCCCAACCGATTTCTCACCAGTTGTTCCGTGGGCGCATTTTGAAGCACGGCTCCCTCCAGTTCCCCTCACGGTTTCTTAATCCTTAAAAGACAGCATCACACGGCCATGAGGGAAACTGGAGGGAGCCATGCTGCCTGTTGCAGTGAAGAAAAGATATGACGCTTTGTTTGTTCAACTGATATTTACACTGTGGCTCCATGGAAATACTGTATACTTAGAGAGCAGAGGAAGGCTTCAAAACCACCAGCAAGTTCTAGATGTGGAGATTTATTTTGCTGTGAGCGTTCTGTCTCTTTTCAACGCTATTGAAGTCTTTATGACTCAAAACAAGATGAACTTTCTTATCTACAGAAGCTGCAGCTTGGAATTTAAAGTGGGACTGTTGGCCCTTTAAGAGACAGAAACCTGCGGAACAGCGGAAGCTGTGGATGGACTCTTTGTAGCTGTGTGTATATTATTTGTTTAACTTTGACTTTTTGTAATATAGATACCTTTGTTATTTTTTTTAAAATGTTGTCTAACTTTACAGTACTATTTGTACACCATTTGATTCTGCTGTTTGATTCTGTATGCTTCAAGATGTGCCTGTGGAGAAACTAGTGGGAAATTGATCACTTGCACCAGGGAAAACAGGAGCTCAGGGACAGAGCAATGCTAGTGAGAAATCGGTCTCTGTTTTACTAAAATGAGAGCTCTCCACTAAGGAGGAGACAACCCTCCAAATGATGCCTCTGAGAAGCAATTAAAAAAGCCAAACCATAGGAAAGGCAATGAAAGTGTGATGCAAAGGACTCCTGACCTCCCCTCTCAAGGGTTAATGTGAATGATAACAGACTTGTTTCATTCTGCAGATGTTACTAATTGATATCTTGGCCTACAGCTCTTTTCACCTTCAAGGCCAGAGCTGAAGATGTGGTAATTCTCAGGAGAACCTGCAGTCTATAGAATGAGAGGGGGAGAGTTAGGAGTGATGAGGTTAATTTTCTACAACGTTCCACAAAGAATGTATCTTGATTGGCTGTTGTCATCACCTGACACTGCTTGGCCAAAAATTCTAATTGAGCTCTGGCCCTGAAGAACCAGACTAAAAAAGCCTGGGCTATGATATGCTTGAATTGCAATAGCTAGCAACACAGAAAACACCTGAGCTGTGGCCTGTGACATTGGCATTTAAGGTTTGTGCCATCTAATGCAAGCCCTGGAAAGTGTTAAGATAGTTAAGGAAGTTTTCTTGTTTTCCTGCTGCGTGGCTTTAGAGCAATGTGTTACCTATAAGATAAATTTTTAATCTTGACAGAAATAAACTTCATAAAATATATTTTTAAAATACAAAAATTTAATCACTTATATAAAATAGCCCTGGGCATCCATGGGGTACAGTCGTGGACTCCTTGACAGAAAGCCAGTTCCTACATTCAGCACAACCCTTCCTGTGCTTCCAGCAGCCTATGATCCATGCCAGTAGCATCAACAGGCCTTACATCTGGTCTAAGCCAATCATGTGGCCTTCAACTCATACATCCACAGGGCTTCCTACTGAGGGCAAAGGGATTTTTAAATGGTAACTTTTTATCTTATTTTGAAAAATCACTCCACTGCCTCCCTACTTCAAACTCCAAAATTCAGAGTAGATCAAATATGAGAAGTGTGGCAGTGTAGTACCAGGGAGGGCCAAACTGGGCCACAAAGAGAACGCCAGAGTATCCGCCATCCTAGTCTTGGGCTCTGTAGATACTGGCAAAGTGTACGCATAAAAGGCAATTCTCCTTGGCAAGTTTTCCTCACAGGCTGACACAGAAGCGCAGTATCCAGCAGTGCATACATTCCTACCCAAGCAGAAACACTGCCTCCTGCTTGCCTTTCCAAGACACTTGCCCAATCGCACACAATATCACTCAAAATATGTGTGGGGCTGGGGGGAGGGGGTGCATCTCTTCCTATTGTCTATGCTATCCTCCCCCCTCCCTTAGATACATATTCCGCTAAGCTTGTGTACAGAGAGACAGATTTCTGTACGATGCCATTCTCCCCATGCTCCCCACCCTTCCTGGGCTTCCATTTCCACACATACTCACCAAGAAGAGATACTGCAGGCCATAAATTATAGAGTTTATTGTTAATACAGGCTTCCAGTCCTCTCTGCAGGACAGAAGAACAGAAGAGAGATGAGGACAGTGTTCCAGCTCAAAGGAGAAACAACCAAAGGGAACCAAACTCAGGATCAAACTCCAATAAACAGCAATGCAACATCAAATGCAGGAAGAAGCGGTCATTTAACTAAGGGCCAGGACAGTGTGAAAAAAGTGTGAAAACACCAAACATATCTCGGAGTAGAAAAACAGCCCATTAAAAAGTCTGATTTTGATGGTCAAAGGAAGTATGTTTAACAACTCCCAGAGCCTGTTTTAAACACCTATACACACTTTCACAAAAGCTGTAATCAACAGACTGGACCCAGCCAGGTTCTGCAGATGATCCTGTCCACCCAGTTCTTCTCTTTACTGCATCCCACACGTCTTTTCCCCATGATTTCCACTGTAGCCTTAAGTTGCCAAAGGCAACCTCCTCCCTTTTTCATCTGCAGAAAAGCTGGTGGCATCCAACACTCTTTGTTTAGATTTCTTTTTCACCCTTCCACTCAAATCAGTTCTACAGAATATTAGATCCTCATCTTTCTGCCGAAACAACAGAGTCATATTACTCCAGAGCACTTAACACTGCTTCCCTGGATATCAGTTTTCTAAAAGAAATACGGTGGGGTTTGTTTTTTTGTGGGGGGGGGTTACCCCAACACACACACAGATATAAAAACTAGGGTAAAAAACATCTCGAGCCACACCGTTTGATGGCAGCAGGCCTATCCCAAATGTGAGAATCAGTTGATTTTTCCAGGGCTGTTTAGAGCCCATTGTTTTTTGTTTACAGAAAAAAAACGTTAAGCAAATGGGCTTTGGAGACAGTTTTTACTATTGTGCAGGTGACAATGTTCTAAAAAGACAGCATTGTAGAGCCATTTCTCTGGGCATTTTGCCAAAAACCTATGCAATCGTCAATTTCGCCCACATATGTTGATAAAAAGCTGGGAACGCTTAAAGGAGATCGGAAGGCACAGTTTTATAACTACATTATCAACCACTACTCGAGTTAGACCCCATTTCTGACACTGCAGTTATAGAGTGAGAAGCTCTCCAGATTAAGTTCCCAGTGGGTGGCAGCACAGCGTTCCAGTCCAAAAACAAAACACAAACCAAGTTCAGCACTCAACTGAGAGGCAGCAATAAGGGGCTGCAAAGATATAATAGCGTAGATGATAAATGATCCCCTACAATAAAGGAGTCCATACATGTAACTATCCCCACAACTAAAACATACAGCTGGGGAGAGAATAGGTAGCAGACCCTGCTTGGTACCTGAGTATATTTAGGCAGACGTTGCCTTCTAGGTCTATGTTGGGGTGATACACCATGGTCTCACACTTCACCTTGGGTGGGTCATGAGGGTAGCCTTGCCCCACCTGCAGTCAAGATTTGAGACAAAAAGACACAATGGGGTTAACCTTCCCATGATCCTCACCAAAACTTCATTACCCCCAAGCCCCGTATTACAGTCTCGGTAAGGTGACCAGGAAAGAGACAGGCCTCTACACTCAGGTCAGCTTCTCCTATACCTTGTTCTAATTCCTTGACACAGTTGTACTATCTAATCCACTGTATGTTTTTCTTTCCTCAGTGATTCAATGGCTCAACGGGCAAGCAATGGCTTGGCATGCAGAAAGTCCCTGGTTCAATTCCCAGCATCTCCAGTTAAAAAGAATCTTGTGACAAGTGATGTAAAAGACTTCTGCCTGAGAACCTAGAGAACTACTGCCAGTCTGAGTAGACAATACTGACTTTGATGGACTCATAGTATGATTCAGTGTAAGGCAGATTGATGTGTTCAATACTAAGCCAGGGCTTTTTTTGTAGCAGGAACTCCTTTGCATATTAGGCCACACACCCCTGATGCAGCCAATCCTCTAAGAGCTTATAGCAGGCCCTGTAAGCTCTTAGAGGATTGGCTACATCAAGGAGTGTGGCCTAATATGCAAAGGAGTTCCTGCTACAAAAAAAGCCCAGCTAAAAGCTAATTTAAGAATATAAGAGAACACAAGAATATAAGAGAAACCATGTTGGATCAGGCCAATGGCCCATCCAGTCCAACACTGTGTCACACAGTGGCCAAAAAAACCAAGTGCCATCAGGAGGTCCACCAGTGGGGCTAATAGCCCTCCCACTGTGCCCCCCAAGCCCTCCCAATACAGAGCATCACTGCTCCAGACAGTGTTCCAACAATAGGCTGTGGCTAATAGCCACTGATGGATCTCTGCTCCATATGTTTATCCAATCCCCTCTTGAAACTATCTATGCTTGTAGCCGCCACCACCTCCTGTGGCAGTGAATCCCACGTGTTAATCACCCTTTGGATGAAGAAGTACTTCCTTTTATCAGTTCTAATTTATGCGCTATACTTGCACACTCATAGCCACCTGGCATCTCCACTGTGTGCCATGCTTAGAACTCACAAGTCTCAGCCAGTACCACTCAGAAGTCTGCTAGGTTATAGAAACTGCCACTGCTAATCATCATAAGTACCAGATTATGGAGGCGGAAAACAGCTGGCATGCTCCAGTTATTGTTTTTATTTATTTCATTCATAAAACTCCTCTACCCAATGGGAAGCTCAAGCAGCTTACACTGTTCTCCTCTACTCTATTTTTATCCTAACCACCCTGTGAGGTCAGGTTAGGCTGAGTGTGTGTGGCTGGCCCAAAGGCACCCAGCAGCCTTCTACAGCAGAGTGAGGACTCAAACCTGGTACTCCCAGACCTTCGTCCAACACTGTAACCACTGCACCACTCAAGCTCTCCAGATGAAAGGGGGAGAAAACAGTCTTAAGAAACACTGCAACATGCCCTCTTGAGGACAGGAATCTATCCCTTACAGAAGATGACTCTGAAAAGGATGCATGTTCCAAGAGTCCCTTCAAAACTATACCACAAATATCAAACCCAAATCACAAAGGCATATATGGAACTATTCCTGATGGCTGCTCATGATCACCAACGTCCTTACCAAGTTGCAGGCATCATTTGGAAGCCTTCTAGAATCTTCCCAATTCGGCTTCCTATGAACATCTGTTCTTGAAAAGTTTTAAGGAAGTTGTGATTTAAAGTTTATTACTCATCCTCCAATTTGGGAAGGACTTGGCGTAAGGCCACTTCAGTTTAACTAAGCAGTCTTCTCAAGTAAAGCCAGAATTCAAGATGGACAACAGGATTATGTTTTGAGGGGGTTTGCTACAAAAGCAGAATATTTTGGTTTCCGAGCCAGTGCAGTGGCTGGACCAGCAGACTAGAACTGGGGTGACCCAGGTTTAAATCTCTGCTCAGCCACGGAACTCACTGGTTGACCTTAAACTAGTCACTCTTTTGCAGCCCAGCCTATCCTCGAAGGGTTGGTGTGAGGACCAAAGAGAGAAGACAGTACCATGTATGCCACCTTGAGTTTCTTGGAGAAAGGGCAGGAAAATTGAGATAAAGACAAATTTCCCAGGGTGTGCTGTTGCTGACTTAAAGGGCACCATTCTTCAACAAAGGAACTCTAAAGGGAAATTGTTGTATTGGAATTTATCAGTAAATGTGTCTTTATCAGGAAATTTGTCTTTATTCCAGCTTTGGGAAATAGACAAGGCATTTCTTTCTCAGAACAGGTGCTAATACCCAAACAAAACTTTGGAGACTTGTCACCAATGGCTGCTGTTATGAATGGTCATTTGCTTATCTACATCTGAGTTGAAGTACCGTTTATATTTCATTACCTTGCAGATCCTACTGGTTACACTTTCTGCTATGTATAATTATATCTGCTAACCAAGTGAGGGGTTTTTTAAACTTCATTTACACCCACCTTTATCCCCAGTGGGCACCCAGAGTAGCTTACATCATTTTCCACTCCTCCACTTTATCCTCACAACCCCATGGCATTGGTTAGGTGGCTAGAAAATGGCGGACCCAAGGTTACCCAGCAAGCCTTTGTGGTGGAGCAGGGACTTGAAACTGGGTCTCCCAGATCCTAGTCTGACACTCTTAACCACTGGAGCACACCGGCTCTTTTTCAAGAACACAGGAATGTACCTTGTACTAAAATCAGACCCCTGAACAGTCTTGTCTACTCTGACTGGCAGCATCTCCCCATGGGCTCAGACAGAGGTCTTTCACATCACCTACTACCATCCCCTTTTAACTGGACTTGCTTGGGATTGTACTTGGGACCCTGAACATCCAAAGCAAATGCTTTAAAATTGAGCATAGCCCCTTTCATGAAATTCATCTTTAAGGTGCAATAAAACTCCTGGTTTTGCTAAACAAACTCACCTGACTATCTCTCTAGATTTTTTTTCTTCTAAGAGTGTAACTCACCCTACAATTCATGCATGTAAGTCATGCATGCCACATAACTGGCTTACTAAAACAGTGGAGACATGTTTACTTCCTTTTAGCCAGAACAGCATCAGGTGAGCAAAATATATTACACAACAGTTGTCTTCAATGTGCACTAAAACAAGAACTTGCAGTCAATGTAAACTATCCTAGGGACAAAGCCAAAGAATAGGGAGACCACTTACCTTAAAACTGAAAACAAACTTCCCGCCTTTATAGAAACCCTGTAAAACAAGAATTAAAAGGGAGAAAAAAAAATCATAAGCGACTTTGGAATTTCATGCAAAACAGAAAGAAAAACTCATAAAGGTAAGCTAGGGAGGAGAGCTGAATTTAGAATTGTAAAGTTAAATTTTCCCCTGAATCGAGGAAGTCAAATCTGAGCACAGCCTGCAAATATCACAGACTCTGCACAGGCTGCCCTGCCTTGCCAATGCCAGTTTTCAACCAATAGGCTGGATCCAGGCAAAACGGGCGATGTCCCCCTTCCCAGTGCAGACCCTTTAGGGTCCCTTATCCCCCAAGTGCAGCACTGAATGGGATTCAGTGGGAGGCAATGGAAAATGTAGTCTGGATTCAACCTACTGAGTCGTCTACCTACCCCTACTCCAACTGTTTGCTGTAATTTGTCATAGACCGGATATTCCAGAGAACTGGGGCGGAAATGCATATAGATAAGCCTGCCCCCCTCCACCTCAAAACAACCCCACAGTTGGAACCATGGGTGAAGGGCCAGACTCTGCTTAAGCGAAGAAGCCTTCTGCATTTTCCAGCTGCTGCCGAAATAGTCCAGCAGTCATGATACTTAAAAAACAGAAGCCTTCTGTCTAAAAAGGCAAACAACTCCTCCCTGGGTTTCTAAGTTCACATGCGCTATTTCACCCACACCAGACATTGCAGATCACTTGATATCATGTCAGCCTAGCTTGACTCTTATTTACAGCATCTCTCCGCATGAAAAAAGACAAGGCAGAATGGGGGATTCAAAGGACCGTGTTTTGATGCAATGAAAATTCCTCCCCTTGCAGCATGCACATAAATGCTGAATGCGTACTTTATCGTATGAGGCTCAGAATTTATCTACTGTAGTGAACTCCTGTTGCTCATTTGTCATCTCACCACAGGGTGGCACAGTCAAAATATATGGATTCCAACAGTTTCCTGTGTCCAAGTTATAAAATGGTAATTGCAGCCATCATGCCTGCAGTTTGAACTCAGTCCCGAGTTAAATACCACATTCATGGATTTGTGGTCCATCAATTCCCCACCCCAGGACAGAATGAGATGCTGGGCACAACAGAGAGCATCGATTTCAGCATGCCCAGTCAGGTCACCCACTGCCCTGAATAAAACAAAGCTGCAAAGAACATAGCTGGAGGAAAAATTACATATTGCACAGCCTAGGAAAGCTCTGCATTAAGGATATATTTGAGGCTAGAAGCGAACAAGAGACTGTAAATGCACTTAATTAACTGAACTTCATGAGTCTCCATATTGTAGCAGACTGAGATAGTAAAATACAGGGGTACTTTAATTCAGTGGTTCTCAACCAGTGGGAGGCAGAAATAGTCTAAGTGGAACCCAGGATTCTCATTACAACTCCAAATAATTTTGTCTTTCTCATTCTCGATACTAGCATAATTTTTATTTATCACCTGTATGATTCATAGTTACCATAGCAATAAAATTTACACTCAAGCCTTATTATTTCCCACTACTAATGGAATTATTAGTTTTGCTCGTGTTTTAAAACCATGGCAATAAAATTTGCTCCCAGCAGTATTACTGAAATGTTTTATATCCATACCACAAATGATAAATAACAGAATGGCTGTAAGCATATAAATGTTCTTGAAAAAAAGTGGTCCTTTTGTTCTGTTATGGTGGCACCCAGATTCTTTGATAGCACAATTAATAATAATAATAACAATACTTTTTATTTGTATCCCGCCCTCCCCGCAAGCAGGCTCAGGGCGGCTGGGACGTAAGATACAAAAAGCTGAAAACAAAGTGCTTTTAATACTATTGATACTTCGCAAGAAAACAAAAAAATCTAAATATTTTGTGTACAGCTCGCTGAATTGTTATTTATAGCTAGCATGTCAGGACTGACCCAAATACAAGCATTGCACTGATAGCAGTTGGAAGACCTTCTCATCCCTTTCTCAATCCAATATAATCACAGTTTGCCAGTAAAACTCTTCATTGTTTAGGCTGCAGGCTAACACCTGATTACACTTCAGGAACAAACTTCGATATCCATGGTCAGTACAGTCAAGGCCATCTGTATTACAGATAGAGAGGGAAAGGCCAATTGTGTGCCTCCGAAACAAGGAATTAAAGTCACACTGCAAAGTGCAAACACACAGCAACACTACCTGATATCTGAGCTTTCAGGGAGACTTAACTCCTTCATGCCCCTGACCCAGTAGCAAAAGGGTAGCAGGAAGAGACATCAACAATGGCATTTAAGAGTACAGCAAACAGAAAATGATCCAGAGAAGCAAAAGATAAAGGCAGCAGATAAGACAGTATACAGAATGAGACAGGACAGAGCATGAGTCTTTGCATGAACAATTTCAAATGGCACCACAGAGCTAAGGATGGGAAGCATCTTTAATAAGCAGAATTTCCCAGAAGGTGGAAGTTCTACAGGGAATCCGGCACAGAGGCAGAATCATGGGATGGTGGGAGTGTCAATCAGCTCTGGGCACAGCCTTCTAATTTTTTTTTCTGGAGTTGGACAGCATCCAAAGATACTGCATACTCACATTGGATGTTACTGCTTGCCAGCCAATTCAAACTGAGTTTTCCTGCTCTGTTCCCATTACAGAGCCAGAAAGCTATTGGATCAAGTTCCTTGCACCATCCCCACCTGTGTTTTCTTTGGTCACAAATAGAATGTCAAGTCCCAACATGCTGCATTTGGTCAGCTGGGTGTTTCTGCTGCCAGTCACTTACCTCATCAGGGCAGATAACTAACTTAAAGTTGAGAAGATCATCTTGGTCTGAAAAGTCTATTTCACATGTTTTCGGCAAATTCAGTTCATTAATATCTGGAACGAGAAACCGAAAAAGCTGTCAAGAAAAGGAGGATTGTTGATCCAACCAATGTGACAGGAAGCCTCTATCACACACAAATCCCCTACTCCAGTCTCACAAGTCAACAAAAATCACGATCTATTAATCTCATGCTCTTGGAAAACAAATGACAGAGTCAACATCACTGTGACTCCAAAACATGACACATACTTGAGAGAATAAAATATGTTAGAGAAAGGCTCAGCACCAAGATTCAAGTGCAGACTTCCTGGAGCATACACATAGTATTTTAACTTCATCCATGCAACCACGGTCAACCTTCAGGATATGCACAAAATGTGGGCGTATCCAAACAAAGCCCAGTATGTCATGGTTAGAACATCGGACTAAGAATGCACAGACCTGGGCTGAAATCTGTACTCTGCCACAAAGCTCGATGATACCACTGAGTCAACTATTCTCTCAACATGCATCTTAGGGTTATTGAGAGAATAACAAGGGAGAAGACGCTGCAACAGTGGGGCGTACTCCACCACACACACTTCCTCCAAAGAAACAGCATTTCCATTTGCAGAAGGAGGCAGCAGCAATTTCCTATCTCACAGTGTTGTTATGTGGAGGAAACAGGAGAAGAAAACCATAGAATCATCTTTCTGTCTCCAGTTAATCCACCTCGCATATTTCTCTACACGCCTATCCTACTTCAGCAAATTTTTTCAAGAGAAATCAGAAAAGCACCACCTGGTGCCAGCCAGTCATCCTTTATGGGCCTAAGCTGCCTCCTAGGGCTGTTGTGTGAAATTAACACACAGGAAGGGAGAAAGAGGTTGTGTCAGTTACAGCGGCCTGAGCAACCTGGAATAAAAGCAGGCTAAGAAGCGGGGCAACCCCAAGGCCAACCCCTCTTAAAAATGGAGAAATTCAGCATTAGAGATGCGGGAGGGGGGGTTGTTGATGGGGAGAGCCAGCAGCACTTCCTTTTAGGAAAGCAGCGGGAGGCCCCTTGCCCCGGTCTCTTTCTCCCTCGCCTCGCCAACCTTTCTGGATGCGGAGCTGCGCGGCGGAGGCTTTCTTGCTGGAGCCTTTGGTGCCGCCGGCCGATTCCTCCTCCTTCTTCTGCTGCTTCAGCGAGAAAAGCTTGATCATCCTGGCAGGCAGGCAGGCTCCGTTCGCCTTCCTTCCTTCTCCTTCCGGCCCCGGCCTCTCTCCCGCCTTCCTACCGCGGCCCGGCCCGGCCCAGCCCGGGGCTTGGGGAGGAGGGGCGCCGGGGGGGGGGTTGCCGCGGCCTAGCCTGGCCTGGTGGGGAGGGTGGGCGAGAGCAGAGAGAAGGAGAGAGGGACGGGGCAGGGCGGGACAGGGGGAGGGAGGGGAGGCGAAAGAGCCAAGCGGGACCAGCAACCGGGGGCCGCCCCGCCTCAGAGCGCCGCCGCTTCTCCTACTGCGGGGGCTTCTGGCTCCCTGTGGGTCGGACGGCAACGGACAACCCCCTTCGGCCCTTCCCGGAAGACCGTCGGCAACTTCCGTCTCGCCGCTCTCTTTCACGCCGCTCGAGCTCCGCCCCCCGCGCGCCGTCTCCGGAAGCACTCGGCTCCTCTCGGCCAAGCCGCTCTTGGGGAGGGAAAAGAGGAAAAGGCTCTTCGGCTCCGTCCGCTGGGCAGTTTCCGGCAGGGCTTTGGCGCTGCGGACCAACGGGGTTGCTGAGAAGCCGTACCGCCACTTCGGGTTGCCGACTGACTGCGGTGTTATGAGGGGCAAAGGGTAGAATAGAGAGTACGAGGCAGCATAGGGCAGAATCGGTTTCTGGGGTGGAAAGCAATGTTCCCTCGAAGTTGCCGAGGCTTATGAGCAAAAATGCAACTTTGTGAGCTACTGGTATTAAAAGTTGTAAGCTCCTGCAAAGATTAGTGTGGTCTGAGGCCATCCTTTCTGAACTAAGACAAAAATGTGTGAGCTGGAGGCTAATAATGTGTGAGCTAGCTCACGCTAACTCAGAGCAGGGGTGGCCAAACTAGCTCAGGAGCCACATGTGGCTCTTTCACACATATTGTGTAGCTTTTGAAGCCCCTATTACTCAGCTTGGAGGTGTTCCTCCCCCATCTATTTGCCTTCCTGCCCTCATAGCTCTACATTGATAGAAATTGGCAGTGGCGTTCCACATAAATTACATATAAAAAACCGGATGGCAAGAATTGTTGTAGCACCACAAGTCTACTGAACTTATGAATATGGAAGACAGTCCCTAGAAGGGTGATCCACAACCAAAACGAAATTGGACCACTTCTTTTTATCGTTGGACTGGACTAGCTCCTGAGACCAGTCCGGGAGAGTCTGCAAAATAGTATAGGTCACTTCATGCAAATATGTAAAGCGTTTTCTAAAACTTCAAACAAAGGGGCTTCATCTTCTAACCCCATCAACAGAAGTGGCAAAAATAGTTAGTTGCTCATGTGGACAAGGTGCCTCTTTAGAAGAAAAAAACATGAAGCTGTTGATGCTGATTAAGGACAGCATAGAAACTCCAGGGCTCAGGACCCAAGTGTGTGACTGCACAGGGACCACGAAGACAATCGGTAGTGTACACAACACTGGAGAATGTTTTAGAAACGAAAATCAATGTTTGATATTACTGATTTTATTCACATTCCCCTTTTCGTTGCTGAACTCACCTTCATTTTAACCACTGCTGCCTGAAAAAGGTACGTTGCAAGTGGCCCTTTAAAAAGGCCTTTATTTCAGCAGTACAAGACTTTGGGCACGAGCCAACCTAGAAAACATCTGTGTTGGAAAATTTAGCCTGGGACAACCACTGCCAATCAGTGAATAGACATGACTGGGAGAAGTCATGCTTTAAGCTGTTTCAGTTCAGTTGGGTGTGAGGTGTGACTTTACCTGATGTGCAAGTGCATGCTTATGAGCAAAATTCCCATCCTCCCCTTCTACTGCCAGCCCCTGGCCCTGTGCTTTTAGCCTCCAGCCAAGTAATCCCCATTAGCTTTGAGGCCATGGTGAAGCCCCAAGACACCACCATAGAATGGAAGGGCAGGGACTTGAAGCTTGAGAGCAAACTCAGGGTGTACTTTCAGTCTCAACCCACTGCAGAAGACCCTGCGGCTCCCGCCCAATCCTTCATTGTCGTCCTCTTATAGTCTTAAAAATGGTCTCCTTTCCACAGGCCATTCTTAGCTCACCTTCTACCTTTTCACGGGGATCTTCAGGTGCTGGACGACCCAATATTTCAGCCACTTTGTGTGTAATTTTGGAACAAGTGGAAGAATTGATGGCTAGCTTGGACATTTTAAAAAAAAAACCTTTAAGTTCATTTCTGCATCCACAGGCATTTCTCATATCTTTTTAAGCGGCTCCTAGCTCCAGTTAAGAATGTTATTTACTGGGTGATGTCATTTATCTCCATACCATGAAAAGTTTCAACTGTTTTCCTCCGTTAAAGGGAGTTTTTCTCCAGACATGTTGGTAACCCTAGCTTCAAGCCATTTTGTCAGATGCATAAAGTATTAACATTTGTATGCGGTACTTAAATGTACAGGATAAGCAGTAAGCACTGATAACATACTTGAGTCATTTTACATCTAATAGAACTAAGGAAGTAATCAACTGTTTAAAGCCTGATTGATAGGCCAAACTCCTAGAAAAGGCAATCCCTGCAAATTTCTCTCTGGATTCTCAATTTGAAGCTTGTTGAGGTTATACTTCAATAAATAGTCTTTAAGATAGTCTTTTATTTATTTATCTGGGATTTATATCCCGCCCTTCCCATCGAGTGGCTCAGGGCGGGATATAAATCCCAGATAAATAAATAAGGTATCCTGAGCCCAATCTCATTAGATTTTGGAAACTAAACAGGGTTGCCCTTGGCTAATATTTGGATGGGAGATCACAGGGACATGGCGTGGAGGCAGAGAATGGCAAACCACTTCTGAACGTCTCTTGCCTTGAAAACCTCAAAGGGTTGCCGTAAGTCAGCTGTGAATTGACAGCACCTTCCACAAAGATACCACCAGACTTTTGTTTGCTGCAACAGACTAGGATGGCCATCCTGCTTGTTAAGTATTATAAATTTGGATTATGTTTTAAAATATATTTATTGCAGATTTTTGATATAGTCAAAATATAGAACCATGCTAATATCCCTTTTGTATCTCTATGGGCCAACTAATCCAAATGGTTGTCATTTATATTATAGCAATTTAGTGAGCTCGCAAGTTTGTTATACATTGCTTGTATTACTGAAAATATAAAAATTAAGAGTACTTCTCAAAGACTTTATACAGATAAACAACTTTTGAAACAGGAACCCAGTAATATACCCCAACCAGCATTAACCAATCAGATTCAAACAGGCTGAAATGGGGGGGGGTGAGGGGAGTTTAACTGTCAACAGCCCACTCTGAACACGGCTTGGGGAAAGCAGGATATAAATTTAATAAATTAAATAATGAAATAACCAACAGACAAGCAGGGGAGTAGGGTTTTGGAGGAAAATGAGATAGGAGGTATCCTGGGCCCTGAATCTGAGAGGGTGCTTGCTGGGGACTGTAGCATTATGATTTGGGTGTTCCTCAGCAAGAAGTTACAGTAATTGTAAAAGCTGCCTATTGTCTTCATGTTTGACACACTGAAAAAAAGACGATTGTAAGGCACTTCCCAGCTCTGATAACTGTCAGCTATCACATGAGTGAGAAAACATTACAGGTCATTCTCACAAACCAAACTTGTTTTGTCACATATGCACCTCCATTGTTATCCTCAGTCCATACATCCCATGAGACATACTGTAGAACCCAAAGAAAAGCAACCTTCATTTGTATTCATTTTCCACTGTTGCGAAGTGTTTGTTCTGGTCTGTTTTTCCACAAAACAGTGACCTGCATACAAGGAAGAAATCCTGGAACATGCATTGTGTGGAATATCTGGGATTTGGTGAGTCTTTCATTAGTTCCATGGGATCTATAAATCTGGTGGATGCAGGTCAAGGAGAACTTGTGCTTCTAATCACAAAGCAGTAAACTGCACAGAAACGTTAGAGCATGGATTCTGTGGAACCTTTGCAGTTTGGCACATCACTCATTATTAGCTCTGTGAATGTGGTGGCCATAGGCCAATGGGAAGTGTCCATTCTGGCTTGTTTTTACACAATAGAGGGTTGAATTGAGTAACAGTACCGAAATGAAGGATTCTGTAAAACTTTCACAGCCATCCAAGCCAATATGCTATGTATTGGTTGCGAGTGCTGACATAGAAACTGGTGTATTTTTTGTTGAAAATGAGTTTCAGCTGAGGAGTTTAGTGAGATTTAAGAATGCTGTGCTTGTTTTCAGAATATTGCTTGTGCCTTTGACATATCCTATTGCTTTCTCAAGTAAAAGTCAATATTCACTACATCCCCGTTTTGTGGTACTATACTCAACGGCTGTTCCAGCTTTTACTGTCCCAGCCAATTAAACTGCATAATAAGAGTGCTTCTTTGTCTCCCCACCTTCATTACAAGCTTTGAGTCCACACACTGGATCCCAGCAGTTTTGACTTTAGTTCTCCACCCCCGCCTCAAAGGCATGCTAGCACAGTTGTAAGACTGCAGGTAATATATCACAATTGAAAAATAAAATTGTGTTGGTAATGGCTCACTAATTTTTCCCGTACAGCCTTGTGAGCATAGCTGGAAAGGGGGAAACGTAGCTGCACGTGCAAAGGCGTTCCACATATGAGGAAATCACACACAGCCCCTTCAGTCTTGTTGAACTACAGCAAATGCTTTTCTTTAAAACAGTGGTGGATTCTATTCTTCGCTTTAAAACACAGAGTGCTTTTATAGATAGCTGCAGCCTTGTCACAGCAGATTTTGGTAGTTCATCTAGATGAATATCTGAACCAATTTTTAGTCATTCAAACAAGGCTCTTGACATCTGAGCCATTTTGTCCCTCACCCTACACCTGACAGCTAAAGCAGACAATCCATATCCCATCCTACAATTATTACTACAGTCCACAGAAAGACATTTCAGCTACCACGTATTTAAGATCCAACTTCATTTTCTTAGGGAACACAAGGACCAAACTATAATAAACCAACTCCACAGAAGTATTTAGTTATGAAATTGATGCTATATTATATCCTTTCCAATCTCTTTTCCTCCGCAAATCTTTGCCTAAAAGTCAACCAAGGCTCCTTCTGCCTGGAGCTTACTAACGGTTACATCTTGAATTATCTTTTCCAATCTATGACTTCTATCATGTTATTTTTCAGAGTTCACACTTTGAAGTGTTATGGTAGAATTTCAAACCCCAGCATTTCTACCTTCTCTCCACCCCCCTCCACAGAATCCACACTTGATTCATGACTGAATTCCTGCTCTGCCTTAAACTCCCCTTCCCTGCCCCCCAATAGTTTCTCCGTTAAGTAGAATCTCAGGCTTGATTTCCACATATCTAAAATATGGACTCACAAAAACATATATTCTAAAAATGTTGTCAAATCAGGTCCACTGAGCTTTTATTTTTCTAAAACAAACATGGCTACCCCCTCACAATCTTAGACCCTTACAACCAATAGGAACTCCTGTCCACTCAGCGACGCCCAATTCAGTTTATGTCTCCATACCAACATGGTATAATACGGAAGCTTGGCTGGAAACTGTTCAATTCCTGTTCCTACACAGCCATAAAGCTTACTGAATGGCCTAGTTAACTACTTCCTAACCTACACTCACAAGCTTTTTTTCCCCTTTAAAACAGTGGTGGATTCTATTCTTCACTTTGAAACATGCAATGCTTTTTAAAAATGGATAAAAATGTTCACCTGACCACCTTTTATAAAAGTAAACTGAACCTAAAGCCCTGGGGTTAACTATTTAATACCAAAGGTGCTCATCACAACCTTTAGGTTGGGGGTGGTTTTCGAAAGGCCACAAGTCCACACCCCAGAATAGCAAAGAGAGAAAGGACAATTGAAAACGCAGGAAAAATGCCTTTCACAGTGCTGGATCATGTCTACCGGGCACTATAAAACCCACCCTGATCCTTCTGTAGAGAACATTGAGACAGAATCAAAACACTGTTTTGTAAACCAAAAGTCAAGTCGCAAACAGAGTTTTATTTCTCAAACATGGAAGAAGCAAGTTCTAAAATATACATAAGCAAAAAAAGCACAGTTTCATGAGAATGGCTCTTGGGAGATAGTGTGGAAAAACTACTAGGCCCAGAAAGCATTTGATAATACGTACAGCCAGAAAGTACGGCTACACGAAAGGGACGAAACTGGATTTTTAAAACTACAACTATCTTTGCCTATGGAGCGGGCACCTCTTGAATAACAGAATGAAAAAAAATGAGGCAGCCTACTGGGGCATAGGGGGTAAAAAAATTCTGTGAGACTAATAATTGCCTCAGAAAACAGCTCATCGTGGGGGCCCAAACAATTGTACCTGTCATATCAGAGGGCAGTAAACGTCTTATGTTTAGAAGCTGGCACAAGGGGACCTCAATCTAGGTGTCACCTCTCCTTATCTCAAGGCAGAGTTGCTGGCAGAGCAACACAGCGCCTTGGGCTCTTGGTATGGTAGGGAATCTACAGGAGACAAACTAAGAACCATCAGTGTATACATATTCAAAACTGGAAACCAACTGTCACAAGATCCACCTTACGCATGGGCCACAAGAGCTTTCTCTGAGCTGGGGAGGGTAAGAAAAAGGGACAAATAAAAGAGATGGAAGAAAAAAGCCACTGCCCTTGCCTGCTCCCCGTTCCCAAAGAAAAAGGAATATAAGAACAGCAAAGGTAGAAGGTCCTGGTTTTCATTTGAGTACAAAAAACAAACTGTCAGAACAAGGGCATAAGATCCATCAAGCAAGTGTGAAGAGGAAGAGACAAACCATTTATAACCATTTATCTAAGCAGTCAAATTCTACAATAACTCTAAAAAAAAGGCAGAGAGGTGCAGAAGGGGGACAGAGGGCTGCTTAAGGAAGGACCAGAAGGAGTGGAGTGGCAGAGACAGGTGAGGACAGCTTCAAACAGGTAGCTTCCCTCCTTCGCCTCTCCTCCATGGAATGCTGGTCCAGATGACAGGAGGCAGTGTCTGTTATGCTGCCATTCCATCAGCCCCGCCACTTCCCTCGGGCTTGGAAGAAGAGACTTCACCCAGATCAGTAGCTGAGGAGCTGTGGGAAGGAAGGCTGCTCTCTCCTCTCTGTGGCTCGTCCAGATTGATGGGGTCTGCCAGCACTGAGAACTTGCGGTCCCCAAAAACAGCATTAAGCTTAGACTCAAAGAAGCGCTGCAGCACAATGATGGACTGGACATCCTCCTTGTCCTGGGAGGGAGAGGAGTGGAAAGTGATCACTGTCCAAGAATGCAACATCATACAGGTTCCCTCTTGGCAGGCAAGGCAAGTAATGTACAAAAGTACTCTAATACTTATGAGAAGCCAAGGAAAAAACGGATGCCCAAGGTTATTTCCAAGCTCTTGGAACTGGTGAGAGTGCTCCCCTTGCCAATAGGTTCAGGGGCCTTCTCATTCTCAAAGTCCATGGAACAGCAGGAGCAACTCTGATTTAACAAGCCATGCAGTTCCACTGTAATGTTCGTGTGAACTTCAATGGGCAGCATTGGAGTAGACAAGCATACGTTACTGGCAGGATCAACCAGGTAGCCCTGAGCCCAAGGAGTCTCCAAAGGTGTTAACAGTTTTGTAGTATTTGAGAAAGTAGTGGGGCACCACCATAAATGGATGAACCATAAAACGGTTCATAATTGATGAACCATAAAATGGCCATCATGGGATAAGGGGGCAATCACAAAATGCAGGCGGTGGGGGGGGGGGGGGCTAAAAGTCAATGACCAAGGTTCTTCATGGGGCTGCTTCCTACAGACTAAGGGTGTGCACTCTGTACATACCAAATTAAGTAAATACTTGGAAGATGCCTTATCGGTATTTTGGGGTTATTTATTTAGCCCAATACAGATTAAGCAATCTGATTCAGCTACTGAAATAGCTGCACCCAAATAAAAGCTGATATTATTCAGCTTTTATTCAGAAAAGCTAGAGAGAGCACTTAAAGAGATGGCAGTGTCTTTAAATGTTTTCAGTCCATTCAGCCAAGTTGCCCCACCACCGCTACACGACTCAGTGAGTTAAATTCTCCATTATACCCCACAGGAATGGCAATTTGTGTTTCCTAAATATTTACCTGAATCCCAATACAATCACTAAAATCCCAATGGACCCAAATCCAAAATACAACTGAATATATATTTTGAGCACACCAACTACAGACCCACAAGTAGTATGATGCCTCCCAGGGTCTTCCAAACATTTTCTGCTCCAGTAAGGCAAAGCAGAAGAAACCCAGATACATACAACTATCAGCACCATGATACTCATGGGTGTCACCTTGGGGGATCACCAACTGAGCCCTGGGTACAGTTCTGGACAGCAGAAATACTATTCAGGTAGAAGCTGGAGGACCAGCGACCTCATCCTATGAAAAGTTGCCATTGATTCTCCTATCGCATTACCCACGCTCATTCACCTCTGAGCAGGTCAGCTTCATTTCCTTCAAGAAAGGCAAAGCCTCACCTCTGTCAGCTTGTTAAACTGCCTGAACATCTTCCAAACGTCATCGGCAAACTGATCGGGAGAGGTGTAGGGTGGTGAGAGCTTCCCTTGCAGCTTGGCTCTGATCAAGGTCAAGTCGATAGTATTCTGTCCCTCCTACAAGATCGACGAGAGAAGAAAAACAACCCCCAAGGTGTGCAGTAAAATGTTAGCTCACTTTAATCAACCACAAGGCAAAGGTATCTACATCTGCACTCATAAGACCACAACTTGTGCAACAAGGCATGTCTTGCCAGCTTGATAACTTCCTAGTTTGAGAAAAGATTCAAGAATGTGCACAGCAAATTTTACAAGAGCAGGCTGGGAATGGATAGAAAGTTTGGAGAGATCTATGTAGCCTTGTGTCATGTATCCGTACAGGGCCATTTAGGATTGCCACAAACAAGATGTCCCTTCCAGTGATCTCTCCCTACCTACATGTATCGCTCCTTTTCTCCTGCCCCCTTCAAGCCTGGCAATGGCCTTAACAGATTGCCAACTGTTCCAGTTCTAGGGCTTGACTAGTCAAGGCCCAGAACATCCTCCCTGCCCCCAGGTAACCCCCCCCCATAGTCATGAGGCATGAAGACCCTTAGGAAGAATAAACCAGATGTGCTTTATTCACACAGCAAGGGAGAAACGAGAGAATACAGGACAAAATTTACAAAGAAGGAAGCCACCCAAAAAACAAAGTTTCTGAAAACAAGTTTAGTTAGTTCTACTATATTTTACAACCTGATCCCAATAGGCTGGGCAAGAGGTCTACTCCCTCCAAAATAAGCCTCACTGCCAATTCAATTTCAGAAAGAGAATCCCTCCCCCTTCTCTGGGCTGTTAAGACTGCCACCTCCTTGACATCAAGGGGTGCCTGTTTTCCTTTCATTCCCTCCCCTCCCCTCCCCTCCCCACCCTGGATGCTAGAACCAGCTCTAAGATGTTCTGACAATCTAAAGTAAAGGGGAAAAGAACAGTACCCACCAGCAATGTGTGAATATCTATTACTAAGGTGATAGTTCAAGCCCATGCATGCCTGCACCAGCTTGTTAACAGACTCACCGTGGTGTTGGAGAGTCGGTGAAGAGGCCTGCAAGGTTCATAACACAGCAGCTCAAGGAGGACCCGTTCACATCTCTGTTGAGAGACAGTAAGAAGAGGTAAGATAAATCCAGCCTCCCCCACTGAGGGGACATCTCAATCCAAGGAGCGCCCCTAAAGCCAAATGTAGTCTCAGTATTAAGATGGGCTGTTCAGCTGCCCAAGTCCCTTCTCACCGTCTTCAGACAGGCAAAGTGAGATTATGCAAGCAGGTCTATTCCCTGTTGTCTTCAACTGTCACAGACCCCAAGTCCCTTTCTAACCCCTGGAAACAGCATGGGACCTACTGAGTAGCAATTATGTAAGTCATCTGAAAGTTATGTCAGAGAGCAATGAGTCAGGAAGAGGGGGAACCAGAATTATGATCTCACTGTTGTGGTGGGGACTCCATGCCACAAGTCTGCATGGGGCACTGGAGCAATAGGTGGAGGAAGGGAAAGCTTCTGCAGGACAGGACAACTCTCTGAAGCTTCCTGTGAAATCCTCTCCACCCCTTGAGTGTCCTCCCATCACCCAGCTCCTTTTGCACAACAGCAGCATGGCATCCTTGCTCTCTGTGTACAAATACCAGCAGCAGGGCCCTTCCAAGAAGCAGCAAACGGTGGCTGTATAGGGACTCAAAACCCAGCAGGTGGGAGGTCCACGTGAAGATCACTGGCGTAGACGCAGAACACGTTTAAAGGTATATCAGGCAAATTACGTAGTAGGTTTAGCATTCAGTCAAACTTAACCACCACTATGTCTAGTGACAAGTCGTGATAATGCAAATTCAACTACATGCTTCAAATAACAGCAGGTAGTTCTCAGGCCATGGGCTGGGACACCGAAGTGGGCTGCAACACTCAGGCATGCAGGAAAAGGAGGGAGCTGAGGGCCAAAACTTGAGCTTGCCTCTAGCTGCTGTATGAAATGGCTCTGAAATGCAGCCTGTGGCTTAGTAACCCGATAGATTCATAAATACCAGGACATTAGAAAATATAGAAGCCTTTTTACAGTGTTAAACTGATGTGCTTATATATCAGTGAATGGGTAAGTAGTGTGGATTGCCTTTTCAAGCAGGCATTCAGTTTAGAAGTGGGTCTCACTTCAGCTACTGGGTTTCAGGTCCACACCCATTCAAGTCCTCAGGGGGACTATTATGAAGATAAAAATGGAGGAAATGAAAATGATCCCTGTCCCTCTGGATCCCCTTTGAGTTGGTGAGAGGAAGGCAGGGTGTAAATGAAGTACAGGAAAAACAAACATACAGCATCCCTCAGCCCCCACCATGCGATCCACCCTCTCAACCACAGTATATGCTGCCATCTTCCACCCAGACCAACGGACAGACCTGCTGGTCGGCATCTCTGAGAATGTTCAGCTCGCCATCTAAGGAGATTGCAGCAGTCAAGGCAGTTCCACTTTCTTCACGGGCTGCCACTGGTTCCTCACACAGCAGGCACTTCCAGTCCTGACTGTGAGGGACAGAAGCAAGAAACAGTCAGGTTTTTGATCATATGTTCCACCCCTGCCCCTCCACTGGTTTGTAAGTGTGTAGTCTGCAAATTAGAGAAGCAAACCCTACTTGCCTAGTAGGGCTATTATGCAAGCGTACTACTCAGCAGCATTCGAAAACTGATGTGGCGATTAAAAATTCAGTGTTAGTCAGTCTTCCTTTTTTTAACCTGGTTGGCTGCTAACACATTCCCTTTACAATGGAGGACAATAAAAGATTGGAGTCTGTTTGAGAAAGCTGCCACTTTTAAATTTAGCAACAATCTGTATGTACAATGTAGCATGTGGCTCTGCCTTACCATCTAGAATAGGAGAGGACAAACCTGCTTAATGTAAGAGCCACACAGAATGGTCATATGTTTGAGAGCCACAGATGCCTGAGAACCACAAAGGCAAGCAAAAAAGATGGTGGGGAGGGAGGGAAGTGGAAAGAATGTGACTTTAACTATAAATGTAGTCTCTAAGCTGGCTTGGCTTGAAGTGATTTAAAGACAGAAATGCCTTTTCCAAGACAGCTGATGGGCGGTGGGGGCTTTGAGAGCCACACAATGTGTTTGAAAGAGCCACATGTGGCTCCTGAGCTGCAGTTTGGCCACCTCTGGTCTAGAAGTTGTCTTTCCTGCCAACCACTACAGAAGTTAGTTAGCAAGAAGTATGGAAGAGTTGTTCTACTCCCTGAACTACTGTTCAAGTACAATACATTCTTTATCAAGTTCTTCCTATGAACCCAACTATAGATCTCAGATCCAAAACACACACATTAGGGTCAGGGACAGACAGAGAAGGCCATCTACAAACCCGGGGGAACTCAAGATTTATAGAAGAATGAATTAACAGGAAAGGTGATTTAAAAAAAAAACCCAAATCTAAAAAATGGCAATACAAATCTTGCAAGATTATAGTCAACATTACTGGGTTGCCTAGTAAAACCACACAATGAAGATTGAGGGGAAGTGGTCACAGGGGACTTAGGGGATAGAACATATCTGAATCTAGGTCTAGATCCTAGAACTTTCAAGTCTTTAAATAGTTTTTTGCCACCACCTCCCCTTCCCCCAGTAACATCTGGAGTCCACTTTCACCACCACTACACAACCTTCCTTTTATCTCTAATACACACAAGCAAAGGGAGGCAAGCTGGGAAGGGAGAGCTCGCACCTGGGGATTTCCTGAAGGGCAGGCAGGTGGCAATCCAGGTGGAAGCACTTCTTACACCCATCACACATTACAACAGCACCAGCTTTGAGGCAGACCCTGCAGCAAGCTGCTTCTTCCCCATTAGCAGTGCCATCGTGGCTCTGAATGGACTGCATGTCTGTAGTGGAGCTAGTGCTGCCGCTGGGAGAGATGAGCCGGGGGGCTGAAGTGCCTTCTGCCAAGGGTGCATCCTGGGGTAGGACAATGGGCTTGGTGTCCTTAGCTTCAGCAGCCACAGGGTGGTCAATGGCTGCTTCCATCTGCTCCTCCTGAAAGGAAACACATGTTTAAAAGAGTCAGGTCAAGCAAGTGCATGGGAAAAGAGGCCTCTGGCAGCCCCCAACAGCAATTTCAGTTCCCAGAGGCCTTGCTGCCGCCTTGTTTAAGTTACTGGGACAATGGGAAAACTAAGGAAGAAAAAAGAACATGCTCAGAGATTAAAAAAAAAATACTCAACAGGACACAGCTATTTATGCCAGGAGAAGAGCAGACCCTGGAGATATAGCCAGCATAATTTATTAACTCCATCACCTTTCAGAATAAGCTTCACCCTCTTATCTTTTCACAGAGAGGGCAGCTCCTCCTCTTCAAGCAGCGCCCTGGAGCTCTGGCTCCAATGTATAGGCTTCAGTTTATGAGGTTCTGCATCATCAAAGAAAACAGGCTGCTTACCTGTAACTGAGTGGTCTTTGAGTGGTCATCTGTGCATTCAAACCGGTGGGATAAGGCTCCTGTGCCAACTCCAACTAGTCACTTAAAAAGCTCAGCAAAGCTTTTTCCCATGCCCAGTCTCTGTGTCATATGCAGGACCTCCTACTGCACATGTCCATAGGGGCAGACTGTGGATAACCTGCCAGTTCCTTCTGACTGCCATGCAACCTTCCAAATCCATTCTGAGGGCTTATAGCGCAACAGACCCTTCACAAACCAGCTGGTGTCTGGGCGGGTGAAAATGGAATGGCCATCAATTTTCTGGCAATATGCTGATATGACAGCCAGGTAAATAGGCTCAAAGTCCACAAGTGATAGCAAGAAACTGAAGATGGTCAGGAGACTGGCCTGCTCCAGTGAAGCTCCGGGCAAAAGTGAGAAACTTGTGCCACTTATATAGGATTTTCCTTGTGGATGATTTCCTACTGTTAATCATGACCTCTCTCAACCATTTAGGGAAGGATCCAAAATGACTTCCTGCATTGTAAACTGCAAGTGAGTGACATCATGGTATAGCATCAGACCCCCATGTGTGAGTAGGTCTGCAGCCGGTGGAATGTGGTCCATCTCTCCTTGGGTTAGTCACAAAAGTATGGGGAATCGCCCAAGGCCACCTAAAGTATAACCAGGATGCAGTTTGGCTTCACCCTCGTCAGTTTGCTGACTACCAAGGCAAGGTGAGGAATAGGAGCTTGCATGACCACGGGCATAGCAGTCCATCCCCCAACATCGGGTCCATGCCCCCCCCATAACAGAAAGCCTGACATTTCTTGTTTTCCCTTTTGACAAACATAGGCCGAAGGCTGGTCTAGTTTAGTTTCCATTCATGTAGGAATACCCCTTGCCTGCTGAAGAGGTCTATCTGGGTGTTTGTGAGTAGCAACAAGGAAAGACCCCTGGTCTATACATTCAGCTCATAGATGCATCACAAGGGACCAGAGACTCCTGGATAGTGTGTCCCCCTGGCAGTTTATGTAGCAGAGTGCAGTGGTATTGTCCATGAGCACAGATATCATCTTCCCCTCTATGAATGAATGCAATGACTGGACAGCAAACTCTAAGAAGAGTGTGCCATTGCTGGTGGTGAGTGCTTCATCTGGCACCCACACAGAACCCTCTCATATAGGCACCCCAACCTCACAGGGAGGAATCCATAGTCAGGGTGTCTGTGGGAGACCCTTCCATGCTGTTGGATCTGTATTCCCAGAAGGCTAGTCGATGACGTGTAGCGGTACATGGAATCTTGGTGGTGACTCGTGGGCTTGAATTTCTGGAAGAACCACAATTGAAGGGTCCTCATATGGTGTTTTGCAAAGATGCCTTCCGGGGGGTGGGGGGATAGAGGCTTTGCATGCCATAGAATCAATTAAGGCCCCAGAGAACTTTCTTGAGAGGATGAGGTGGGATTTTCTTGTGATTTACTTGAAGACCCAGAGATTACAGTAATGTTATGTTTTTTTGGATGTCCCTCTACAGATTATACTTGGAGTCTGCTGCCAGTAGCCCATGCTGGAAGATAACTGTCCCTTGCAAACACAGGTAGGCTACCACAACCACCACTGTTTTTGTTAACACCCTTGGTGCTGTGGAGATGACGAAAGGGAGCACTGTGTATTGATAGTGCTCCTCTCCCACCATAGGCATTGCCTGTGGTGTATGAATATGTTCTCGAAGTATGCATCCTGGAGGGCCAATGCAGTCATCCATGCCTCTTTCCTTGAGTAGTAGGGTCATCCAGAATTTGTGGTAGGTGATGAATTTTTTCAGAGCCCTCAAGTCCACCATCTCTCTTGAAGACTTGTAAAGTATCGGAAGTAGAAGTGGAGCTGGTGGTACCTTTTCTATGGTTTCCTTTTCTAAGATCATCTGTGCTTCTTCCTTTAGGATGTTGGATGGGGTGATGGTGACAAACACCGGTGTTGAGGCTGTCTGAGAAAATTCTAACCCTGAATGATGACCCGCTTGCCAAGGTGAAGAGCATGAATGAAAGTCAAAGATCCTGTTCAGGGATCCTGGAGCCCTTAGATCTTGGTGACTGCTGGGTGCCCTGAAACTTGCATTTTAGTACAAACAGGAGACAAGATGTGGATTCTGGCTGTCTGCTCCCCCAGTGCTGGTCAAGCAAAGTCTTATCGTATTGTTGCTTGGACCAGGGCCGTGGCCATGATTTGTTCTTATAGAAGCGAGATGGGTCCATAACCCCAAGGTTATGAGAGGGCTTGATATTCTTGTCCATCTCCTGGAAGACTGTATTGGTTGTAGAACTGAAGAGGTTCACACCATCAAAGGGGAGATCTTCAATGTAGGCCTGGGTGTTGGGATGGAGAGAGGTAGTGCGAAGCTTTCTCAGAGCAATGGCAGAGGTTATCGTCTTGGCAAAGATGTCGAGGATATGTTTGGAGGAATTTATCTGCTGCTTTGCCAGCAGCATCCCCTCCTTCTAAAGTCGCCTTGCAGTTGAGCACTTGTCTTCAAGGAATGTAGAAATCACCTCTGACATTTGTTCCCAGAGGGAGTATTGGTAACGCCCCATGCAGGCCAGATAGTTGGTGATTTTCACGCCCAGCACTCCCACAGAGTAGAACTTCTGCCCCAAAGAATCGAGTTTCTTCCCCTCTTTGTCTGTAGGGGTCAAATGTGTGCGCCTGCTTTTGGAGGCCAAAGTTACTACCGCAGTGTTTGAGTTTGGGTGATAGAATAGGAACTCAGCAAGTTCTTGGATCTGGTACATGTGGTTCAGTCTCCTGGAAGAGATCAGGGTGGAAGCAGGCTTGTCCCATGAAGTTCTGACTGCCTGCAGCATGAGACTGATCACAGGCAGAGCTATGGCCATCAAGATGTCAAGCTGGACAATATCAAAGACTGGGTCAGCGATGATCGGTTGTGGCTGCATAACAGATATTTCCAGGGCGTGGGCCATATGCTTTATCAGTTCACCAAAGGACTTCAGATCCTCCGGTGGCAAGATGGGGCTGTCCTCTGCCACTTGCATTGATGGTGAGGAATTGGTCTGGGAGATTTGGGGTCCCAAGTCCTCCCTGTCCGATTCTCTGTCCGATACACTGTCAGAGTCATCAGTGTCAGAGCCTGAGAATTCAGTCCCATGTAGCTGCTTGTCGACATGGGTCAAGAAGGCTGTTTCCAAATGTGAAGCCTTGTGCCCGATGCATTTAGGGGGCGGCTCTATGAATTAGGGAGTCTGGAGATGGTAGCCAGAGCTGTTGGTAACAAAGATTGATGGGAGTACCAGGAGTGCTGGTCCCAATCCACAAGCCCTCTAAAGGGAAGCCAGGGCAGAGCAGTGTGCAACTGATGCTGATCCCATGGTATTGGTGGAGGCGCTGTCGGCACCTGGAAGGTGGTGTGAGGTGGTTGCTCTCGGTGTTGAGGGGACAGATGTTGAGAGTGGGACCTGGATCGGTGGTTGCCCCCAGTGGCTTCTGGTGGTTTGTGCTGGAGTTTATCAGCGCCCATCAACCTCAATGGGGAGCTTTCCCTGGTGGAGGATTCTGAGCAAGATCTCGAAGAAGACCTCCGAGTCAGATCAATCTCTTCCACTTTTGACACCGAAAATTGTAGGATGCGGGAGGGCAGAAGCATTGATGGTGATTTCAACATCAGGAAGCCCAACAAAGGAATAGGAGAGTCTATCAGTTGAAGTGGTTGTGCCGTTGAGGTTTGCATTGGTTCTGTTACCAGTGGTTTCAGGGGAAGAGGCATGCTTATGGCTTGAGGAGCCATGGCAGGGACTCTTGGATTTGCATCCAATCTGGCTTGGTGTTAGTAGCCTTGCCCACTTTCTCACCCTTGTGTTCCCAGCACTTCTTGGTAGGGGTTGAGACCTCAAACTCTAAAATTAAGTGGCCAGTGTCAGAGTGGACTTGTGCCAAGGTGGCCAAAGTCTGGCCTGAGGGTTGCGTGTTCTCAGTCAACACCAGGGTGAGGTAGGACAGACTCTAGAAGCGCCACCCGAAGCCTTGCTGCCCTTGCTGCTTCCTCCCACACTGGCTGCATCTCTTGAAAAATCCCCACAACTTCTCCATTAGGAAGGACAGTGGAGGTGGGGGAAAAAACAGGTTTCTTACCTGTAACTGATGATCTTCGAGTGGTCATCTGTGCAGTCACACTGATGGGATATAGGCACCCACGCCGATCACAATTGGTAAACTTAAAAGCTGCGGATTTCCGCACCCCAGGCCCAGAGTGCATGTGCAGAAGCCCCACTGCGCATGCCCGCTGGGACCGGAGCGGACATCCCGCCAGTTCCTTCTGACCGCTGCAAGATCCACGGATGGACCAGCAGCAGAGGGGAAGGAGGGCGGGTAGTGTGACTGCACAGATGACCACTCGAAGATCATCAGTTACAGGTAAGAAACCTGTTTATCTTCTTCGTGGTCTCTGTGCATCACACTGATGGGAGACTAGCAAGCTAACATCCTACCTGGAGGAGGGTGCAACGGTCCATCAGCAGGGAAGAGACTGCAGAACAGCACGGCCTACCGACGAACCTCGATGCCAGCGAAGGTCCAGCGCATAGTGCCTGACGAAGGTATGCGGGGAAGACCAAGTGGCAGCTTCACAAATGTCTCTCATCGGCACCCCTTTCATGAAAGCCACGGAGGTGGCCATAGCTCTGGTAGAGTGAGCTGATAGGGCCGGGAAGAGAGCTCTTATTTAACAAATAACAAAGCTTTATAGTCTCTATAATCCACTTAGAGATTCTAAGCTGGGGCATAAGAAACAAAAAGTCTGGGGTCCTTACGACATGGACCTACCCAATGTAAGTAAAAGGAAAGCGCCCGCTTTACGTCTAGAGCATGGAGTCTTCGCTCCGAGTCTGTGTTTGGGTTGGGGAAATAAACAGGTAAATAAATCTCTGTATTCAAATGAAACGAGATCACCTTTGGCAGGAAAGTGATGTCTGGCTGCAACCAAACCCCATCAGTGCTGAAACGCAGATATGGTTCATCGCAGCATAATGCGGTCAGCTCGCCCACCCTGCGTGCAGAGGTCATAGCTATTAGAAAGGCTGTCTTCCACATCAGAAGTTAGAGGGAACATGTCATCATCGGCTCAAAGGGTTTCCCCGACAGAGCATGCAGAACTCCCGGGAGGTCCCATGTGGGAGCCGGGTATCTCGTTGACGGATAGTCTAATAAGACCGCGCAAAAACCTTTTAGTATTTGGATGTGTAAAAACCAAATGTCCTTCGATGTGTACATGGTTAGCTGAAATGGCTGCTAAGTACACCCTTATTGATGATACCACTAGCCCCTTGTCTAGTAAGGCGAGCAGGAAATCTGGAATCACAGGAAGGCCCGCAGTTCTAGGATCCACCAAGGTGTTTGAGGTGAAGTGAACAAACCTCGACTATTTGTACTCATAAGACTTCCGAGTAGATGGTTTCCTACTATTCAGGATGACATGTTGAGTTCTTACTGACAGTGATCCTATGTCTCCACGCTGTTAGCTTTAGGTGTGGAGCATCATGGTGTATCACCTGACCTTGGTGGGACAGAAGGTCTGGTACTATGGGAAACTGGTGGAAGATTCCCCTGGATAGTCGTAGAATTGGGAGAGAACCACTGTTGTCTGGGCCACCAGGGGGTAATGAGGATCCCCTGCGGGTGCTCGCTGTATATCTTGTGCACTACTCTGGTAATTAATGGAATGGGGGGGAATAAGTATACGTGTTGTTGAGTCCAAGGGAACAGCAAGCCATCCCCCAACGACAGCGGATCCACTCCTCTCCCCTGCAGCAAAACCTCCTGCACTTCGAGTTGCTGCATGTTGCTCTGGTGTCCCCCGTTTCTGGAACATGGGTTGGAGAAATTCCCAGTTGAGTTCCCATTCGTGGAGCGTGGCTCCCCCTCGACTGAGAAAGTCTGCACAGGAGTTGAGATTGCCTGGAAGGTGAGTCGCAACTAGTGTTGTTTGTGTCCCTGCAGATCTCCCATACGCGCAGTGCTAACAGCTTCCTCGATACTGTGCCTGCTTATGTAGGCCAATACAGTTGTGTTGTCCATCAACGTTGTAATCAACGGCCGAAAGGAAAGAATGGCATGATGAATCGCCAATAACTCCAGAAAATTTATGTGGTATTGCAGGTGACATTGGGGCCACATGCCTCCCACCCACATGCCGTTAACATGCGCTCCCCATCCCCACAGGGACGCATCTGAAGTTATGGATAGTGTCGGGGTTTGTCTGTGGAATGGTGCTCCTTCTAGAAGGTGCCGTTTCTGTTGCCACCAACCAAGGGTAGATAGGACTGACTGTGGAATGACCATCTTGTGCGACGGGGGGGTCCATCTGGCATCTGAAGTGTCTGAGGAACCACAATTGTAGTATTCTCATGTGCAACCTGGCAAACACTAGAACTGCTGTGGTTGAGGCCATTAGACCCAGAAGTCTTTGGATTTGCAGTGCTGTAACCACTGAATTGTGGAGAAAGATCTGCACAAGGGAAATGATGTCGTCTGCCCTCTTTACTGGTAAGAATGCTTTGCAGGCTTGTGTGTCCAGGATTGCTCCTATAAACTGCACCCTCTGAGAGGATTGAAGGCAAGATTTCTTTGTTGACCTGTAACCCCAACTCCCTTAGGAGGGCCAGAGTGGTATCGATGTGTTGTACTAGACAAGATTTTGATTCAGCTACCAGAAGCCAATCGTCTATATATGGGAACACTGTGATTCCCGGTAGTCTTAGATGGGCTGCAACAACTACCATTGTCTTTGTAAAGACCCTTGGAGCCGTGGAGAGGCCGAAGGGTAGAGCCCGGTATTGATAGTGAGTCTTCCCTATGGTGAACCTGAGGAACTTTCTGTATGCTGGGTGTATGCTGATATGAAAGTAAGCGTCCTGCAGGTCTAGAGTCGCCATCCAATCCCCGTGATTGAGAAGGGAAAGGATGTTTGGTAAGGAGGTCACTCTGAATTTGTGGTGTACAATGAAGAGATTTAGGGCCCGAAGGTCCATGATGGGTTGAAGACCTCCGTCCCGCTTCGGGATTGTGAAATATCGAGAATAGAACCCTTGTCGCTCCTGGTTTGTTGGAACTGGTTCTATTGCACCCTTGTGAAGGAGTGATTGGACTTCCTCTGTAAGTGTCGGGGAAGTGGTGGTGTGAACGAAGGTAGGAACTGTAGGATTTTGATGGAATTCTATCTGGTAACCCAGCTGGATTATAGATAGGACCCATCTGTTCGTAGTTATTCTGGACCATGCCTGTAAACAGGGGAAGAGCCTGGTATGGTCCGAGGCCGAAGGGAGGGATAAGGGGCAGGGGGAAGACCAGTCAAAGTCCCTGCTTGGGCTGTCAGTTTTCCTTCTGGCGAGAGGATTGGGAAGACGCAGGAGAGTACTTGGACTTCGGATTGTATGGAGGTTTGGAAAAGGATGTTGTGCTTTTTGGCCTCCACTGCTGCTCCACATGTTGTTTTGAAAACGGCTTTTTGTTCCATGGCTTGGTCCAAGGTCGTTTGCTCTGTGATCTAGATGAGATAGGAACTCCCAGGTTTCTGGATGTTCTAATGCTTTTGTCAATCTCCTGTAACACCGAGTCCGTATTGGCACTAAACAATCCGTTACCTTCGAAGGGGAGATCTTCGATGTATGCCTGCGTGTCTGGTTGCAATGCAGTTGACCTTAGCCAGGAGTGCCGTCTTAGAGTGATGGCTGTGGTGATGGTCTTTGCTCCTATGTCTCCTGAATGCTTTGCTGAATTCAGCTGTTGTTTGGCCAGTGTCATACCTTCTCTTTGGATCTTTTTTATAGCACCTTTTGCTTGTTCAGGAAGGCTGGGCAAGATACTAGATAGCTGGTCCCATAAGGCGTATTGGTAGCGTCCCATGCACGCTGAGTAGTTTGCGACCTTCACGCCAAGCGAGCCCGCTGAGTAGAGACGTCTACCTAGGTTGTCGAGCTTCTTCCCCTCCTTATCTGGGGGAGTCGCATGCGTCTTTCTTGCCTTAGATGACGAGGCTACAACGACTGAGTTTGGCATGGGGTGGTTGAATAAGAATTCAGCTGTCGATTCCTGAATTTTATACATATGGTCAAGCCTGCGAGAAGATATAGGTGTGGACGCAGGCTTGTCCCATGACGATTTGGCTGTGTGTAGCATCACTGTGGTTAGTGGCAGAGCGATAGCAGTTGAAGTGTCCAGCTGGACGATGTCGAAGACATTATCTGTGACCACAGGTTGAGGTTGAACTGTGGGTAGAGATAAGGTCTGGGCCATACGTTTTATAAGGTCCCCGTAAGATTTGAGGTCTTCTGACGGGGATATGGGTTGTTCTTCAACCACCTTGTGTGAGGGTGATTGTTCTTCTGGTGACGAAGAAACCCTTTGCCCCTCCGGGATTGAGCCCTCCTCCGATCTGGGGGAACCTTCTAGAGATTCCGTGTGCTCGGATGGGGGTCGAGGCGTGTCTGGAGCCCTGATCGACTCCGGGGTTATGACCTCCTCCGTGCCTCGGGAGCGTGGGGAGACTTTCTGCCTACGCGGTGATTCGGCATCCGGCGGCTTTGACATCGATGCCGATGGGGCACGTTTCGGAGGTCTGTACAACATTCGAGATCTGCCCGAAGCTTCTGACTGCTGGTCCCAATCCATCTGTCTCAGAGGGAACCAGGGAAAGACTGAAGGCATCGGATACGATCCATATAAATATTGCCATTGCCACTGATCCCATGGCAGCGGAGGTGGTGGCCTTCTTGGTGGGGAGCTTTCCCTGGGTCGCACTCTTGGTGAGCGGTTGTGCGGAGATCTATCCTCTTCCGATTCCCGAGATCGGCATCGACGTCGAGGGCTCCTGGAGTGATCTCGCTGAAGGCTTCTGGAGCAATCACGTCTGAGGGTTTGGGATCGATGTCGAGGTGTGGAGGATCTTCCTCTAGGAGATCGCCCTCGATGAGGGCTATCCAATCTATCGCGAAGTGGAGTTCGGGACCGAGGGGTCTCGGCCAATATGTGGATAAGTTCGGGTGGACTGTCCTCCGTCCCTGAGCGTTGTGTTAGCTCCAGGTCGCGGTTGGAGTTGGATGAGATGGCGATCTGAGTCGACATGGAAGCCAGCATCAGTGGGCTTAGCCGACGGCTTGGCGAAGCAAAAAGCTTCAGTGGTGGTACGGTCGTGGCTGTCAGGTCCGATGGTGAGGTTGGAGAGGAAAGCATGCCAGCCTTGCTGTGTTTGAGCTTGTCCGTCTTCTTTTTCGCTTCCGAGTGAGCTCCCTTCTCCTCCCTTGGCCATTTTGCAGGAGTGGAGGAGTCCGACTTAGATGCCGAGCCCACTCTTTTTGTGGGGCGATCGGCATCAGTAGGGGGTCTGTCGGCATCGGCCGACTCTGATGTCGATTGTTTGTGGACTGCAGTCGACATCTTTTTGGGGGACAACACCCGCTCCATCAATGCGGCTGCTAGGCGGGCTGCCCGATTCTTTTTAGTCTGCTTCGAAAATCTGGCACAATGTGCGCACGAGTCCGGTCTATGTGACTCTCCCAGGCAGAATAGACAGAGTGTGTGGCCGTCTGGAGGGGCGATTTTACTTCCGCACTTTGCACACCTCTTGAAAAATCCCCAACGCTTTTCCATGCGAGAGGGAGGGGGAGGTGAAAGAAACGGGGGGGAAAGGAAAAAAAGGGCTGATGAACTTTTCCACCTCTACTTTCACCAAACAAGCAAAGGAACAAAAATAATATACTAAGAAAGTCTCTGGAAATCCACGAATCCTAACAATAGAAGGAAAGTTCACCGACCGTAGCGATGATCGAATGATCCAAGCGGCGGTCAGAAGAGAACTGGCGGGATGTCCGCTCCGGTCCCAGTGGGCATGTGCAGTGGGGCTTCTGCGCATGCACTCTGGGCCTGGGGCGCGAAAATCCGCAGCTTTTAAGTTTACCGATCGTGATCGGCGTGGGCGCCTATATCCCATCAGTGTGATGCACAGAGACCACGAAGATCAGGGGTGAGAGGAAAGATGGAACTCAGTTCTATATATATTTTTAGACAGGAGTGTGAAGAAATTGAGGAAAGAAAGCTGAGCAAAAACCTGGAGTTTCACAACAACTGAGGTAAGTTCAGCAACCAAAGTTAGGAGATCATCCAATCAGCGCTGTGGTCAGAAAAGACTATCCACACCCTACCCCTGTGGACATGAGCAGCGGGAGTTCCTGCACATGACACAGTTTCCAGGCGCAGGAAAAAGCTTTGGTTATCAGTCAGAGTAGGCACAGGTGGCTTATCCCACAGGAATGATGTACAGAGACAAAGATCTAGTGAGTCCGATCTTTCTGTCGAGTAACTAGCTAATACTTCTTTGTGATACTAACCTAGCCCCACAGCATGGACATAAAAAGGGCTTAAGGAACGAGCAGCAGCAATCTCCTCAAATTCCCAGGCTTGCCTGCTATATTGTGGAACACCTTTAGGGAAGCATTATGCACTATGCACTCACTCTAGAACAGCAGTGTTGATCAAAGTCACACAATGTTGGACAGAGGAATGGACACTTATCACTATCTTAAGGAAAGGTCCCCTGTGCAAGCACCAGTCGTTTCCGACTCTGGGGTGACGCTGCTTTCACGACGTTTGCACGGCAGACCTTTTTATGGGGTGGTTTGCCATTGCCTTCTCCAGTCATCTACACTTTCCCCACAGCAAGCTGGGTACTCATTTGACCGACTTCGGAAGGATGAAAGGCTGAGTCAACCTCGAGCCAGCTACCTGAGCCAGCTTCCACAGTAATCGAACTCAGGTCGTGAGCAGAGGGCTCCACTGCAGTGCTGTAGTTTTACCACTCTGCGCCACAGGGCTCTTATCACTATCTTAACACTCCACTGAATCCTTCCATTTACAGAGGTAAATACAAAACGCAAATACATTCATTCTACTACTTCACTTAAACTGAATCCCTTCCTCCAGCCAAAGGAACCTTCTTCTAACAGGAAGGTTCGACCCTCCCCCAGAGGATTCATCACACAAGACATAATGCACCAAGAGCAAGGAGAGAAGCTACAGGGCAAGCTTCTCCATCGGCCCTGCCCCATTTTAGCACAATATATACACTTTGTAAATGAAGTTCCCCCAGGGCCTGTCAACAGATCGAGAGTACATCACTCAACATACTACAGTCTCCCCTGCACCAAAGAAAGGCTCACCTTCACTGCAGGGGCTGCTGTTGCAAGTCCTGCTTGTTGGGCGGCAGCAGCAGCAGCTTGCTGGGCCCCACGTTCAATTACAATGAGATTGTAGTCTTCAGTGGATGTGCCTGGAAAGACTTTGAAGACAGGTGGCTGGCTGTCAGTTGTCAAATCCACGTCCAGTCGCTCCAAACTTACACGGGGCACTTTGCGCATGACACCTGACTCTCCGTCTTGACCACGGGGCCTGAGGCAGAAAGATACAGGGGGAGCATTAGCACAGCCACAACTACAAGTACCTGGAGTTGCAGGTAACACCTTGCAAGAAAACTTAATTTTTCTCAGAAATATGGATTGTTTTACACATAAAAATGCCTGTTTTATGCTTAAACACATACCCTTTATCTAGTTTAAGAAGTCTTTGCTATATTACCTTTTTGGATTATTTTATTTCCCTGTGTATCGAAGAAGGCCACTGCTCACTGATAGGGGCATCTGCTTTGTATGCAGAAGGCCCCAATCCCTAGTTATAAGGGAAAGGAAGTGGGAGGTCTGAAATACCAGTCAGACAATACAAAACTGACAGATGGGCCAAAGCATCATTTAATCTAAGGCAAATTCTTACAAATGTTAAAACATTCTCTACAGAAATCAATGGGATCCTTCGCTATTTTATTTATTTATTTATTTTATGATGCAGGGGTGGCTGACGGTAGCTCTCCAGATGTTTTTGCCTACAACTCCCATCAGCCCCAGCCAGCATGGCCAATGCCTGGGGCTGATGGGAGTTGTAGGCGAAAAAACATCTGGAGAGCTACCGTTGGCCACCCCTGTATGGATAGTTTGCAAACTACATCTTTTCTACTTTCAACTTAGCATAGTTTAAGCCAGCCCACTTTTTTCAATGCTATTTCAAATAAGCCTGACACAATTCAAGATGTAACAGCTTTTTGTTTTGATCTGTGGAATGTGAAACCGGTAGGGAAAGGAAGGGCACAGGCCGAGGAAAACAGTTGAGCAGAATGGTCAAAAGGAGAGAGGTTGGAGATTATTGAATAGATGCAGCCACGCCTCGTATCCTAGGGCAGGGGTCCCCAACCCCTGGCTGTGAACCAGCACTGGTCCATGGCCTGTTAGCAACCTGTCTGAGTTGTATAATTATTTCATTATATATTACCATGTAGTTATAAGACGACGACATTGGATTTATATCCTTCCCTCCACTCTGAATCTCGAGTGGCTTCCAATTTCCTTTATCTTCCTTCCCAACAACAGACACCCTTTGAGGTGGGTGGGACCGAGAGAGCTCTCCCAGAAGCTGTCCTTTCAAGGACAACTCCTACAAGAGCTATGGCTAACCCAAGGCCATTCCAGCAGCTGCAAGTGGAGGAGTGGGGAATCAAACCTGGTTCTCCCAGGTAAGATTCCACACACTTAACCATCACACCAATTGTATCATCCTGAAACCATTGCTGCCCCCCCCGTCCCGGTGCCAAGAAGGCTAGGGATCACTGTCCTAGGGGACCAAGAGAAGCATTCTCTTATGATACATCTGCATGGCCATCTACATATGCTTGTAAGAGCTAAAAATCACTGTTTGTGTGCTTATTCTTAGGGCAGTCCACTCACCCCCAGACACCAAACACACACATATGTTATTTCTAAAATGACAGGTGGAAAATTAAGGGATACAAGGCTACTCAGAACTGACCCAAGAGCCTCAAAACAGAGGCCAAAAGTCTAGGAAGGTAAAAAGAAACCATACCTTTTAGTTCCAGATGCTTCACCAGAATATGATCCTTCTGTGTAGAGAGGGGGGAAATTATCAGGACATTTATTCCATGATTTAGGCTTCTGTCAATTCTCTTCAGCCCAAAGGAAGCACTCTCCAAGGCCATCATATTATTGACATTTAGTACTTACTAGGTGTGTGGGGAGGTTCCCGATTAACCCATCTCCACATAATCATTAACAAGTCTCCCCAATTAATGGCCTCCCTTGACCCTCCTTTATGTTACTTACCTACACTGAAACCGTCACTGATGTCCATTGGCTGTAAGAGAACAAAAAAAGATCAAAGAGAGATACATCTCCTCAAACTAGGCAAAATCATGCCATCCACAAAACAAACAGGGATCTGAAAACTCAGGACTGCCCACATATACAATAAATAATTTAATTTTGCACGGTGACCCCTAAACTAATACTTCGCCTGATAAGGACAACAAGCTTTAGGAGACACAGAATTACTAATCAAGAAGAAGAGGAATTTCACTTGCTTAAGGGCCCAAAATGCTTATATTATATTGGCACAGGTGACCTTATCTAGAAGGGATTTTCCAGCTGTTAGGTCCTTCTTCCTAGGATTCCTCCAAACCCCCCTTCTTCCCCCCTTCCTAGCACTACAGCTGGTGTCCAAGACTAGACCACTGAACCACCACAACCACGACAAAATAATGGCCTTGGGTATATTTGGGGAGCCCACAGGTTTGCAGAGCCCTCCCTCCCTCTTCACAAAACAGGAGGGGAATACTAACCCATTCAGCCTCACCCAGACACCTGGTCTTAGGGACTAACTTTGGACTCCAAACAGCAGCAATTTTTCATTGGGTATCCCCACTTCCCTATTCAACCCATCCTGCTTGATAACCAATCCAATCCCAAGTCAGGATTCAGCAACCTTATTCATTCAAAATGTCTAACTAGTTGAAAATTCAGTGCAAAAAAGTACTCAGGCAACTTTCATAACTGAAAGCATACAACATTACTAATTGACGTGATTGTTAATACTCCACAAAAATTCTGCAGCCCGAACACTGGTTCTTCCCTGAATGTAACACACATGAAATCTCTCAATAATAAGCATATCCAGAAGCACTCTGCAAGATTGTTTTACTGCTAGAAATCAGTGCACGGTTCGCACTTAGATCACTGGCAATTCTTCAGCTCTATCATTTTCCTTTTGCAAAGCAGCTCAAAGCTGCTCCATAAAAACATTATGCATGTCATTCCCTTAATTCTAGTACCTGCTGTTCCAATGTGTCTTTTCTTTCCAATGTTCTACTTTCTTTAAAGAGCCATTATTTGGTTCTAAGCTAAGCCATATTTAGCTCTGGGACCACATCCTCTGCTTTAAGTGGAAACCAGGAACAGGATAACCTTAAAACCTTTCCCCAGCTGGGAAAAAAACTACCACTCTCTTCCACCTGCCACTGAACTGCTATTTCCAGTCCATAAGGCAATGGCTGCCATCTAGGCAGCCTTCCCTTGCCCTGGGGAAAAGCTCACCTGCCCTGCAGAAGAGGCACCAGCATCGTTAATGTAGCAGTCAGGGATAGCCTGCCGCTGGCTGTTGGAAGACAGCACAGGCTGAAGCAGGGCTCCCTTGTTTGCCATGCTTGTCTGCACAGACATCTGCTGGACACCCTACAAGGAAAGAAGAGGAAAGTCCTCTTAACTAGGAGGACTGAGCCTCTCAAACCACCAGCCGCTCCTTGGGAGACCCTGCAAGCTACAAAGGCATCTCCACTTATGCAAGGAGCACCAGTGTCATAATTCTGCTATCGTGCCAGCCAATAGCTAGCTGACAATCAGACGTTTTACAGAGGACAGACCGGTAGCCAGAGTAGCAAGTACCTGAGGAGGTGGGACACCGGGCTGCCTGACCCCAGATGCAGCACCAGAAGTGGCATTGGCTTGGGGCTGGGCATTGGGCAGCACTGGCAAGCCGCTCCGTTCTGAGATTATCTGACCTAGATTGGAGGAGAAAGGACTGTTAGCGTTTCTGTCCTCTTAAATTCAGCTATGATTTCATTTCACATTATTCTAGATGAGCAATACTATTTATTATGCTAACAAATCAAAGTGGCTCAGCACTGTTGAATGTCCAACAGCAGCGGGAAAGAAAGCGGGACACAGCGGGAAAGAAAGCACTGCAATTCGCTGTCAATGGAGATGTCCTCGAAGGCTGTCCAAAAGCTTAAGGTTGGGACAAGAGTAATGTTTCCACTCAAAAGACATTTCCACTCAAACAGAGAACGTTCCTGCCTCCCACTCATCCCCAAGAAGTCCACTGATCTTCCCAAAATGCTGTTCTGGGGGGAGCAGGGGATCCTCAGGAGCGACATGAGAATTAAAAGGGAGTAATGTAGCAGAGGAAAAGGGGATAGGAAGTTTCCCATTACCAGAAAATTTACTCTGGATCCAATCCCTCCAGTACAATCCTAAAAGTGAAAGTTATGCCCCACTAAGTCAAATAGAACTTCAGAGTTTCCATCTGTTTTGGACTGCAATGTTCAGCTATTACAGAATGCTCCTAATCAGTCCAAAATGTGTACTATATTACTGTTAGCATCCACTTCAAACCCTGCACGTTTGTTTTGAGCTCAATTCAAGGTGCAAGCATTGGCCTATAAAGCTCTGAACGACTCCTGGAGTTCCGCCAGTTGTATAAACCTATCACTGGCATGCAAGATTTGCTAATGGGTCCCTGCTTTAAAGAATCCAGCTTGAGAGAGTGATAGGACTGACTACATTATCCCACAAACCTGGAATGCCCTCACACAGAACCCTTGCACGGCTCCTTTGCTGGTGTCTCTCCAGAAAGCAGAACTTGCCTGGATGCATATTTATAACGGACACTTTTTTTCCTGCTTGGGATTTATACTTTACTCAGTATTGATGTTTAATTACTTAATGTGTTGCAGATCTGTTGTATGAACACGAGTCAGATCATCCTAGTTTTTTCTGCTAGTGAAAAAACAAGGGCTGGACAACCCCAAAGTAGGCTTTGCTGGGGGTACCAGGAGACTTAAGTAGATAAATGGCATTTGGAACAGGGGCTTTTGGATCCAGTCCACATTTTCATATGGCACTTTCAAGACACCCCCTACCACCAGATCCAACCAGCTTTTTTCAGCTGGTGAGAAAGGCTCCCCTTGGACTATCAAAAAGCATCATGGGACATTCATAAATAAAACCACATGGCATGGGGGTGGGGCATAGCACAGGTGAGCAAGGCAAGAATTAGCAGCTGGATCCAACCAGGTTATGACACAAGCATCAAATCAAAACTAGAGGCAACTGCAGTCACAAGCAGCTCTGCCAAGGTGGCGCAACAGAGGATGTGAGAGGTATTATGCCCAACTACTCCAGCATCAATGAGCACAAATCAAAACTTCCTTCCATTCTTCTCCCCAAGTGTACAGAAACCATCTCCTTCCATCATCTCTCACCAAATGTCTCCGCACTCTTGGTCCAAGCATTTAAGTCCCACTGGAATTTCATGTCCCCGTGGGGTTCCACAGGATCCACAATCATTTTCAGAGCCCTGTGCAGCTGGAAGTAAATCTATAGGAGAGGGAAAAGCATTTAATTACAAAGATGCTGCCATCAGAGTGTCAGTTGGACACCCAAACCTGAGAAAACTGTAGAGTAACTTGACAGCTTCCTTTAAAAAACCCTAAAAAGGAAAGCGAGAAAAAAGCTAGCACTCTTACCAACTTTTTGGAGAGCAGCAGAGCGGTGTTGTTGTCACTCTCCAGGGCCCAGTTAGCAAAACGCAGGATATGCTCCTGGTGGCGCTGGAGCTTAGTCATGGTCCAGTGCTGTCTCTCTAGCTTCTCCTGCTGCCCTTCAGTAATTTTCTAACATTGGTGGGAGAAAAAAACCCTTAAGTTTCTACAGAAACTGATCCCTTTTTGTTCATTCATATGTTAGCCTCCAACATGCCACACAATGCTGTTTATCAGAGCACACCCATTATCAAAATCAGTAGCACCGTTAACAAAACTCCTGAACCATGGACCCCTTAACTTTGCAGAATGATCTCCCTCAACAGCAGCACCATTAGCTTTATTTAAGCATTTGTGACGCAAAGCACCCCTGGTTCTTCCCCATCAAGGGTTAATGTGAATAGTAATGGGCTTGTTCCATCCTGCAAGTGTTACTAACAGAACTCTCAGCCTACACAGGCCTTACCGCCTTCAAGGTCAGAACTGGAGAAGTGATAATTAGCTACTCATGAGAGCCTGCAGCTCACAGGATGATAGAAAGGTCAGGAGTGATGAGGTAAATTTTTTCGACTAAAGGGATCCAGCAAGACTGTGTGCTGACTGGATATCATCATCACCTGATGCTGCTTGGCCAAAAAACTATAATTGAGCTAAGGACCTGGAAAAGAAAGCTAGCTTGGATTCTGACAGACTGAAGGCCTGGACTATGATATGTGATTATACTGCAACAAACAGCAAGATAGAAAATCCTTAAACTGTGGTCTTGGACTTAAGGCTTGTGCCATCTAACTCTTGAAAAATGTGTTCAGATGAGAAAACTGGCTTAACTTGTTTTCCTGCTGTATGACTTTAGAGCGTTGTGTTGCCAGTAGAATGAATCTTTTTTGACAGAAATAAAACTTACTATTTTAATAAAAACAAGAAAATATACAGTGATTTGTGCACAACAGCCCTGGAGACCCACAGGGCTCAACTGTAGACTCCTTGACAGTACTGTATGTTCATTTTCTGCACAAAATTGCGCCACTGAGCCCCAATAACAACCCCCTGTGCAGTATAACAGAAAAGGTTCAGCTGGATGCTGCTAGCACCAAGGGAGTATTCTCCCCACACCACTGTAAGCAGACAGGTGGCCAGTTTAGGCAAACTCCCTCCTCAACCAACAGGTGCCTTAAGTATCGCCTTGCTCAAGTGCCACCAAGCATTTGTTAGTTTTGAAGCATTTTACAAAAAAAGGAATCAGATAAAAACACAAGCTTTTATTCATGCATTGACATCCAAATAAACAAGCCTAACTCTGGCATGAGTTACTGCCAGCAAGTGGCCTACCAAAACTTCGCTGAACAAATCCTGGCTCCAAAATCAGCCATCAGGATTACCAGCTTCACATCTGCCCCTTCAACTATAACATCATCAGTCTACAGTCTGCACTGTGACTTTAAGCTTCCTGATAATGAAAAGTGTAGAGAAAAGGACTCATGGCCAATAACTGCAGGAACTCCTGACCTTTTTTATCCCGAGAGTGAAATCATATCTTAGGCTGTAAGAAACTGCAGATACATGAATGTTTTCCATGGCTTCTAGATTCAAGCCTAGTATTAATGGAGGAAAATTTCTCCCCATCTAGCTCTCTTCCGCAAAACCCTAGGCCACACAAGGGCAAAAACCAAGCTTCCTGCCTCACCTGTGCATCACTGACCAGGACCTTGCCCCTTTTATTGAGCTCCTTCATGATCTGCAAGATAGCCATCTTCACATCGACCTGTACTCGCTTCTGCACATCAGCCACCTGCCGGATCCTGTTGGGAGAAGATGATCCAATGCAACTGTTTTAGTACAGTCATTTTCTCTTAAAGCATTTTTCATGAAAAGCTGCTGCTTAAAAGAAAGAGCAACAACTGTCTACCACAGGGTTCCTAAGCAGGAAGGGCAAGCCTCTTTTCATTAAGTGAGCCTATTCTCTACAAAAAGTATGGTGCACCCTATCCTCAAATGGTTTATAGCAGCGTTTCCCAAACTTTTCTTTCCCGTGGCCCAGTTATTTTTACACTTCTTCATGACCCACTAAAATTCGGGGGTGGAGTCAGGGGACTTTGGGGGTGGAGCCAGGAGACAGGAATTGTCATTTCCTGTGGTGTTACTTCCAGGTCAAGGGTCAAGTGATGTCACTTCCAGGGCACACTGAACCAAAACTCCACCTTCTCCTGTGATGTCACTTCCAGGGCACTCCCCCAAACCTGCCTTTTCTTCTGAAGTAACTTCATTTTCAGAAAAATCTCTCTGAAACTCATGCTGAGCCAAAATGGGAGTGGAATGGAAAATGGGTGGTCTGCAACTTTTTCATACATTTCCAGGGTCCTCTCTTTCCACCCTCACACCTGCATGCACCTATCTGTTTGTGTGTTCTTCTCCAGCTTGCAAGCACTCCTAATGCCCATGTTCAATTGCCTGCACCACCGACACACCCCTTCCTCAACAGCACCGGCCAGTGTATGCAGTTGGAAGTGCTGTTGCCATTGCCGTCAGGAATGCCAGTGCTGTGTACCACCCACACTGGGCCCTGGCAGCTGCTGTACCTCAAACTATGCTGACACATTTAGCAGGCCCTTCCTCAAGCCACAACCAAGCTTGCTTGGTTTCAAGAAAATCTTAACAGCTATTTTTCACACTTTTCCTTGACTGAAACACTGTTATATAAAGTTCATACAAGCTTTTCTGCAGTTATCCCAAAAAGGATATTTATGAGGGGCTTGCAGCTTTTTACTGTTTCCCATGCCTTTAAAAGCAACCTGTTGTACAGATATTTAGCCAGTGAACTTCTTTCATCCTTTTTAATATCTACAGGAGGAGTTTAATTTTGGTGTCAAACAGCTGTTAAAAGCAGGACCAGTAAAATGGTGCCAAGTTCATAGTACCATCACCTCCAGTGCTGTTGATATATACAGCACTAATCTCCAATCCCTTTCTGCCCCACACCTCTAACATAAGCCATGTTGGATCAGAGCAGTGGACCATCCAGTCCAAAATTCTCTCATACAGTGCCCCAAAAGCACCAGAATGTCCACCAGTGGGACCATGGCACTAGAAGCCCTCTCACTGTTGCTTCCCCCCACCCCTAGCACCAAGAATAGACAGAGAATCCCTTGCAGACGGAAAAAGAAAGAACAGGGGACATGGACATATGAAGCTGCCTTATACTGAATCAGACCTTTGGTCCATCAAAGACAGTATTGTCTTCTCAGACTGGCAGTGGCTCTCCAGGGTCTCAAGCTGAGGCTTTTCACACCTATTCGCCTGGACCCTTTTTTGGAGATGCCAGGGATTGAACCTGGGACCTTCTGCTTCCCAAGCAGATGCTCTACCACTGAGCCACCGTCCCTCCCCAAAGGGGAAAAAAGCCTTACTCACCATCAGATTACCCCAGCCAGCAATAATTCTGCCCAGGGATCATTTGGTAAAAAAATAGCTACTGGAATGCCCACTCCCCACCCAGCTGAAAAAAACACACCCCTTCTTTGCCGCCCAGGCCTCCCGGGAAATCTCCCCAAAAGAACATACTGCAAGGCACATGAAAGCTCATACTTTGAAGAACATTTCATGGATCTAAAGTGCCAGTGAATGCCAGCTTTTCTCTCAAACACTGGGAGAGGAGGAGAAGGAAGGCGAGGCAGCCCAGCTCCTCTCTGCACTACTCAGAGCCGGGGCCGGGGGAAGGAAGGAAGCCAAACAGAACTCGGGCTTTGCAGTCTGTGTCAGTCTTCGAGGCTAGCTTTTCTCTGCACAACACAGATATGGGGGAAGGAAGGAAGCCAAATGGAGCTCAGGCTTTGCAGCCTGTGTCAGTCTTCAAAGCTAGCTTTTCTCTGTACAACAGAGATGGTAGAAGGAAGGAAGGAAGCAGAGCAGAGGTCATGCTTTGCTGGGGGTGGGGCTAGCTTTGGATTTTCTTGTGACCTGGTAGTGAGGCTTCCTTGGCCTGGTACCAGGTCCCGACCCTCCAAATGGGAAACAGTGGTTTATAGTATCACTTTGCTGGGTCACAGAACAGACCTTTCCCAAGTCTGAAGTTGAAACAAAAATGTTTCTTTCCCCCAAAAAAGCAGCTCAAAGTCAACTGATTCTCCAATTCTGCCTGCCAAGGATCAGGGAGAAGAGACCTCTGCTATTACTTCAAGAATACCGGGCAGCCAAGCACAAGCCTAGGAAAGTGGGAACTTCAATCTGATTCTTTCCCTGTAAACCTCTGAAGAACCTCCAGACCCATCAGAATTCACCCACAGTCCTTTCCAGTGTCCTGGTGCTTCTCCCCAGTAAGGTCTTCAGAAAGAGGGCTACTTACGAGGAACGCACTTCCTTGGTTGACTTCTGTAGATTGGCATGCTTATCGCCCAAGCGCTTGACCAATGAGGCCAGCATCTTGCGCTGGTTCTTGACTGCGTCCTCCAAAAACTGGTACCTGCAGGAAAAGAGGATGTCATCAAATACCTGGCAAAAAGTATTTTAAGAGTTGTCCCACATAAATCAGTGCCCACCTTAAAAATATGCTATTATTCAGAAATACAGCTTGCTATCAAAATGCCAATTTGAACATGAGGAGCAATGTGTATATATATATGCATTGCTCCTCATATATATATAGCTGCTTGCTCTGAACATATCCTTCACAAGTGGCCAGTTACAGAATACTGAGGCATCACCAACTTTCACTTTTCAAAAACACAAAGGTGAAGTTTCTTTTCCCTTGCCATAACTCCAACAGAACTGAAATATAGAGGGAGGGACACTGAGAAACAAGGCCAGGAAGCTCACTCAGGTTAGGTGCAGCCAATCCTGTCTGTCATTTATCTGATGGTTAAATTTTACAGATTACAAGAGAACTTATACATGAGCATGGCATAGGACTACACCTTAAGAGGATAAACAGCAAAGGGAGACCGATTATGGGGATAACCTCATGCAACAGCAAGTGGCATTTATATCCATCTGGTTCAAGGAGGTACCAGCTCACAACTTTTCATACCTATCACCATTTTATCTTAACCACCCAGTGGGGTGGGTTAAATTGAAAGTGAGTAGCCCAAAGGTGTCCCAAAGGTTTCCCACTCAAGGCTGAGTGGGAAATTGAACACAGGCCTCCCCAGTCCTAGTCTTGATGCTTCAATCACTATACCACAGTGGCCAACAAGAATGCTTACTGATGATCCTTGTGCGCATTCAGCTGACAGTCCCGGCAGGTCAGGGTGTCACAAGTGTCACAGAACAGCACCAGTGGTTCGTGTTTGTGGACGGAGCAGTAGACGGTCTTCTCTCTCTCCTGGGACTTGGCGGTGCCTAGGAAAATCAAACGCCAACCTATTTGTAGACTGTAAGTGGATCACCACAATGCTTTCTTGCATGATGCCGACTACGAGGGGAAGTTCTGCATTCCCCTGCCACTAAAGGCTCTGTGTCATCATATAGTGGAAGAGAACCTTAATGGAACTTGTAGGATGCAGATGAAGACCCATGTGAGCAGTACACATCAGTTGTTGAGAGGGGTAAGGGACAGAGCAGATTCAGCTAATTTTTATACAACCTCCTCAGGGAACCTACCTCAAAGACTTACAAAATCAACCATAATGAAAGCAAAGCATTCAAAATTATTAAATCCCAGCATTAAAAATCCAGTCACAGGATAACAGACCACAGAGCTGCTTAAAGTAACTGTTATCAAACTAAAAGCACACTAAAATAGTGTTAAAAGACCCCTTCATTAAAAGCTTGGGTGAATATGTACCAAAGACTATAATCCTGGCCAAATGCTACCTTTTAAATTTTCTTTAATATATCTGACTGAAACGTGCTCAAGCATCTCTTTTCACCATGTATATTTTGATCATTAACACTCAGTTCATTATTCAGGTCTGGTTCCTGACACTTTCTTTCTCTTCTTACCTTAAAGGTATTAAGTAGAATCAATCCATCCCAGGGAGGGAGGAGGATTCAAGAAATATAGGCTGACTATACTATATTGAAGAACGTTGTTATGATTTTAGTAACTAAAATCTCAGGAAGGCTCATTTTGCTGGCACATAAGTGATTAGATGCATTTCTCTCCAGCCTCCTTACACCATTGACATTTTAAAAATAAATTCTGGCCCTGACCTGGATAGCCCAGGCAAGTCCAATCTCACCAGATCTCAGAAGCTAAGCAGCATGGCTAGTACTTGGACGGGAGACCTCCAAGGAATACGAAATCTGGAGGACAGGGACAGGCTTTATTCAGCTACCTCTCTGAATATCCTCCAGACCCCCAGTAGGGGTCAGTCACCAGAAGTTGCCATGACTTCCAGGTGCCAAAACACACACACAACACAAAAATACCAATAAATAAATCATCCTGCACAGTTTCTCTGATCCCTAAGCCATAACTGCATAATCTATCTAAAAATGGTACACCTAATACATGGCTTTCAGAGTAGCACAGCTGAAACTTCAACATTCCACCAGTGAAAAAACACCAGTAACTTGGAGAAGGGGACCTTACCAATGAATTCAAGAAAATCACACCAGTCAACTGCTTACAAGCCAGCCACTGTTCATAAGCAAACATTAGCCCATTCAGGAAAACAAAAGCCTAAAAGCCAGTGGGGCTCCACAGGCCAGACTCTGAATTTGTCCCACTAAGGTTACCTTCTTCCTCTGAAGGAAGGCACTAAGAGGAAACTGCTACCTTTAGCTGAACAAATCCATAGGCTCCAAACCAATGAGGATCAACCTTTCCCTTCAGCCATCAAGACAAATCAGCAACAGACTCTGAATTTGTCCCACTAAGGTTACCTTCTTCCTCTGAAGGAAGGCACTAAGAGGAAACTGCTACCTTTAGCTGAACAAATCCATAGGCTCCAAACCAATGAGGATCAACCTTTCCCTTCAGCCATCAAGACAAATCAGCAACATATTATACACCTCGCACATGTGTGCAGTCTTTGGACAGCAGAGTGTAGAGGCTTTGGTTCCTCTACCCTACCACAAACCTGCAAACAGGCATGGCTGCCTGTAATCCTCCTTGAAGGAAGCTTACAACCTATCACATTTCAGTGTTCATGAGCAGGGAAACAAACAGCCCACGGGGACCTTTCCACATGCAGCTGCCCTACCTGTAGACCGGACAGTGTGGTCCTTGGTGTACTTGACTCTCTGGTGTGCTTCCACACACGTCTCGCACAGGGGCTCGGAGCATTCCACACAGTAGCTGGTGGCAGGGGCGTTGTCTTCACAACTGGTGCAGCACTGTTTCAGAGAGGTTAAGTGGTTAAGATCATCAAAAAGAAAACAGACACAACCCTTCTGCTAATGCCAAGGAGCAATACCCAAAAGCCAAGAAAGCTTAAGCAAAAATACACTGACACAGGAAGTTTCAGAAGAAAAGAATGCATACCTGGTTGGCATCTCTTGCATCCCCAAGAGGTTCTGTGCTACCATCCCTCAGGAAGTAGTTCTCCACTACATCCTTTAGGTAACACTGGTGCTTGCACACAGGACAGTCAACCACTGTAAAAAAGATGAATAAGACAACTTATCAAGCAACAAGTGTATTTTTGGCAAATTGTTTTCTTTAAACGTTCTCCTTTCCAGCAATGTAGGTAGGCATTATGGTCTATTGGCTGTTTCCATCATGTCAATCTTGAAAACAATATCCTTCAGTAATCAATGATAATTCTTCAACTTGGTACCAATAAATATTATTTCATGCAAAGAGAGCCTGCACAGAATTAATCTATGCCATTTCTCTCATTTATAGAGATCAACCCCTTTCTTTCCCACTTAATTCACAACTGTTTTTGGTTTAACATGACCTTATCTCCTGAGCAAGCATTAAATGTTTTTCATTTAGCAACAAAACAAAACTATAACAAAACTGCTCAGCAGTTACAGCTTGTGGGTGATTGGCAGGTGAAGTCATCTTTCACTTACAAATCTGGATTACAGAACAAGTGTTTGAACAAACTAGGATATTTTGTTTCAAAGGGGGTGGATTTCAATACAGAGACATAAAGAAATACTTTTGGGTCATTACAATTGAAGTATCTTATGGATAAGAGACCAAATAAATGCATTCCTAGAATCAGGGCTTTTTTGTAGCAGGAAGTCCCTTGCATATTAGGCCACTCCCCCTTGGTGTAGCCAGTCCTCCTGGAGCTTACAGTAGGCCCTATATTAACAGCTCGGTAAGCTCTTGGAGGACTGGTTACATCAGGAGTGTGTGACCCAATAAGCAAAGGATTCCTGCTACCAAAAAAAAAACCCTGCCTAGAATTTTTTACATCTGCCACTGTAAGCCTCACTAAGAAACTTAAGATTGTTTTTCATATCCCTAAACACAGCTGTGTTCATGGAACTTCAGGTAAACTTGACGTTAAAGCAACCTTACAAAATGTAAGGAGGCTGCTCAACTGCCTAGCCATACTGCTCATGTATGGCCAGGGTTCCATAGTTTTTACCTGATGCTTTGTTATATTGAGCTTTTATAATGAGCTGAGAAACTCCATAATCAGTACCCTCTTATACAAATTTCAGGGTTTCATAGCTGAATGGTTAGTTATTTAAAATGACTGGAATCTTTACCATTCAAGTTTCTAGGTATTTCCTAGCTGCTAAGAGAGGCTGTGTCAACTGGTCGTGGATGATCTTGTGTTTTGTCTCTATTTATGACCATTTATCAGTCCATTTTCTGTTGGGCGTATTTGTGTTTACCTGGCTATGCAGTATTTTAGATTGTTTAGTGCAGGGGTCCCCAATGTGATGTGCATATGGGCACCAACACCTTTCCTGTGCCCACCAAGTATTTTAGAACTTTGAAGGAGAGGTCAGGTGGAGGTGTTTCCAGCACAATTGCTGTTTGGCTGTGGAATTTTTTTTTAAGTTGCTTTCACAGCAGCTGCTAACCACAGCACAAGGATTTTCACTGTGTGATTGGGAAAAGTAAGCTGTGGCAGCCATTTTGCAGCTGGCTCCACCTCCTATGCCAGCCATTTTGTGGCTATACCCATGATGTTGAGTTGGAATTCCAACAGTGCTCACCAGCTTAAAACGTCTGGAGACCTCCAGTTTAGTGTATGTAACAATTGTCTAACAAAGGTTCTGTGATGATTGATTGTCCAGCCATATACTGGTTCAAAAATACACAACAGCTTTACAGCAAACAAGCAACGTAACTAAAATTTCACCTGGGTCATCTTGGCAGGAGAATCATCTATCATGGCAAAACATTATGAAACACACAAAAAACCTACATTTGATTAGAGCCCAATAGATGCTACTTTTAGTAATTTTGTACTTTTCCATATACCATACCCCTCCTCCCACAGAAGTGAAAAAGTTCCCTGAAATCCTGGCAGTCCAGGATTTCAGTTATTTAGGATTGCTACAAGAGGGCACTGCAAAAGCCATGCTTTCTGTGTGCAGGTCCCTGTGCACATGGAAACACAGCACTAGAACCAACCCACAGTTTAAAAGACAAACCAGGCAGAACAGCTGCTTAGCCAACATTAATGGATGTAAGGGCTGGAGCAGAACGCAGTAACCCAATTAACTGGGATGATGAAATGGACACTTCAAATTTGTTAGTGTTCAGGAATCTTACACAATTTGAAAGACCTATTCTGCAAGCCCATGAACCACACCCCAATGCAACTTGTTCAGAGTATCTCATTACAAGATGTGTTAATGGCCATTAGCTCAAGGCTCAATAAATCCCAGGCACCAGGGAGCCATGGCACCAAGAAATTTCATTCTGCCACCTAGAGTTTTCAGCAGTCACCCACTGCTCTCTGAAATAAGCCTTCCAGAATGCATAAAGTGAAGACACCCCTATGCACCCTCTCTGCTAAGCCATTACAAAGGACTGGAGAAGGGGTGGCCAAACTGTGGCTTAGGAGCCGCGTGTGGCTCTTTCACACACAGAAATTCCAGCACAACATGGTGGGCACAGCCACAGAATGGCTGGCACAGGAGGTGGAGCCAGCTGCAAAATGGCTGCCACAGCTTACCTCTCCAGTCACACAATGAAGATCCTTGTGCTGTGGTTAGCAGCTGCTGAGAAAGACCAGTTCTAGAAGCCCCTACCACCCTGTTGGCCAGCTTGAAGAATGCATGTAAAGTTACAACTGTTTTCTTTCCACCTCCAGCTCCCCCATCTATTTGCCTTCTTTCCTGCTTGTGGCTCTCAAACATCTGGTGTTTATTCTGTGTGGCTCTTACTTTAAACAAATTTGGCCACCCCTGGACTGGAGCTACTGCCAAGAGCCCACAACCTGACTGTTACCAAGGCATCGCCCTGAGAAGGCTGTCTGAAGAAGGCAGCTGACCTATACTGAGAGATGTTAAGTATCCCCAGGCTAACCATGGAACAGGAAGCTCCAGGTGCTGTAGGGAATGAGGAAGAGCTGTAAGGAATTATATAGGACAAAGGACCATCTACTTTATCTCTAGAAGTCCTGGCTTGGCTGTATGTTATATTCCTTCATAAATGGGAAGGACACCAAGATCTTAATTTCCATTTATAATGTGAAATCTGTCAAGGTTATTCTTACTATTCTAAAATGAGTTGGGTTTTTTTTATTCTGAGGACCACTGCCAATGAAGAATATTTCCAAACAAAGACCCTGGACCAGGCATTACATCATTCCCCTAATGAATTAAAAAAGGGTGCTTTGCATGAAGCTTCTTTTCTGCTTTTAAACTGTGTTCTGTTCAGGAAGCTTCCCCATACCTGACAACTGCATTCCTTTCTTACCCTATATGAGGCTGGTGACCAGAACTTCCAAGGATGCAAACTCAGAATTTTGCTTGTACAAATGGCAAACCAACTAGTGCAAAATTAAGTTCAACACTGGTTAACTTATTCAAAAGTTTTGTGCAAAAAAAAAGCCAAACACTATAAGTAGCAAGGCACTGTTGGTATAGGCCAGAAAAAACCTACTGATTATTACTAACCTCTGAAGTTCCTCTGGACACCTCTGCACAAAAACCTCAACTATCATGATTTTTCTGCAACTGCCCTCCCATATTCAGATTAATCAAAGGGGGATGTACTTTGGTGCATGATGAAAATGAAGCAGCTGTTTATCTCTTCTAGTCCAATTAGTAAAAACAAAATCTGACTGCAAGATTTTTGTGTATAAGAGGATGAATACTGTCGAGCATGATAAATTCCCAACCCCCAATTCTCTCCCCCATCTTGTCCTCATTTCCTTTACAAAGCAAAGAATCTTCAACCATTAGGTAGAAGATAAATCCTTTTCAGGATTGTTTTTTTTGGGGGGGGGAGAGAGAGAAAAGCTAAATCTTGCATACCAGCTTGCCCTTGAGACATTGGAAGCTTGGGAGAAAAAAATAAAACTGCTGATAAGACCAACTCCCACCACATTCCCTCAGCACAAAGCTCAGGACTCTGGTTTGTCTCAGAAATGGTCAGGCACCTCATTAAAGTAAGAACTTTTAAAATCTATTGACTTGTCAAGAATATAGCTGTACATTAAAGCAATGTTCCCTTTAAGCTGCAGAGTCTTGTGAGCAAAAATTCTACATTGTGAACTACTGGCATTTAAGGTGTGAGCTATTGGCATTAAAATTGTGAGCTACTGAATAAATTATTGCGCTCAGGGTCACCCTTCCTGAGCGAAGATAAAAATCTGTGAGCTGGAGGCTAAAATTTTTTAGCTAGCTTACACTAACTCAGCTTAGAAGGAACCCTGCCTTAAAAGCAGAAGGTCATTTAGGACAAGAACAGATTTCCTGTTTCGCTCAGGCATTGTGACAATGAAAAAGGGGCCATTGAGACTTAGATTAGTTTCCTTGTCTTATCATGAAACAAGCTAAAACCATGTAGATAGATGTTGGTCTGAAGCAAGCAGGAGTCCAGTAGCACCTTCAAGACCAACGAAGTTTTATTCATGTTGTTCATGTCTGAAATCCACCCTCAGTACATCTACGAGCCATTAGAACCATAGAGTTGGAAGGGGCCATACAGGCCACCTAGCCCAGCCCTCTGCTCAATGCAGGATCAGTGTGATAACACCTTCCATCTTGGGCGCAAGGAAGCAGTACCCAACACTGAGATGCATCCCCTCACTTGACCACTAGCTCTTATACAGCTAGACTGGAAACATCCTGACTGACCAGAGAGATCCAGTTTCAGTTCTTCCCAAAGCTGGGTACAGTACTCATTCAGACACAGCATCCTTAACCATTATTCAGAAGTTTATTTTTCAGAAATTCAGAAGTTATTTTTCCCTTTAGCAAATACTGAATGCCAGGAGAAAAATGCAGGTGTGCTCATGTATCTAAATCAAAGCAGAAGGTTTTGTTAATGGTGCTCCAACTACATGGAAAGAATCATGGAAAATCCATATCCACTATTAGAAACCAGAGCTTCCTTTAAGTTCTGGTTCCTACTATGAAACACTACCAAAAAGCTATCCCATAGATCAAGAAACACTGCACCTTTCTGCTGCAACTACGGTATCCAATAAGCAGTTCACAGTAAGAATACTGACAGTGACCAGAGAATGATACTGAAGATCCTCTCACCTTGGGTTTCCTATGTATATGGTACTGAAGGCAGCCACAAAACAAAATGCAAAAAACAGAAGTCACTTCAGTATCTTAAGATGAACTCAAAATAAATACAAAACAGTGCACCTTGTGACTTCAAAACCCTTCAGAAAAAATGGGGGGGGCCCTGATCTTAAAATAAGTTTTTTAAAAAAATCAAGCACAACCAAAAAGTTTGACTTTTTTGTCATTTTGGCTAGTCTTGGTAAAAAGACTGGCATTTGTATTTAGGCAATGCAGATTATGCAAGCCTTAACTTGACTAAAAGCATGAAAGGCAAAATCCTAAACCAAGGCACTCCAGTCTATTCCACTGAAATCACTAGCCTTAATCCTCTATACAGGATTAAGATTAGCCCATTTAGAAGAAGAGTTGGGTTTTATACCTCTTTCTTCACTACTTGAAGAAGTCTCAGAGCAGCTTACAATCGCCTTCCCTTCCTCTCCCCATAACACCCTGTGAAGAAAGGGGGCAGAGAGAACTGTGGCTTCATGTGGGAAAGTGGGGAATCAAACCCTGTCCTCCAGATTGAAGTCCACTGCTCTTAACCACTACTCTGTTAATTTGGAGTTAATGGAGTTTTAAGGACCAATGCATCTTTCCTTCAACTGCTGGCACCCAAGAACCCTGCTAAGATACCTCTTCATTCGCTGACTCCTCTCTCTCTCTCTCTCTCTCTCTATATATATACACACACACACACACCTTAACACAAATTACAGCATGATTCAGCCCCCAATGGTCTTTAAAGAAACAAAAAAACCTTTGCTCAGGAACACTGCCTAAATTGTTACTTTGCCTGTTTGATATTAGAACTTTTCCAGATCAGCTGCTGAACACCTCTGTATGACCCAAAGGTCTGCCTTCCTTTGCCCACAGAGGTTAATTCAGTATTTATGTAATCAACCTTAAGTGTATGCACAGCCTCAAATAACCCAGGCAGGGCATGTGAAGCAGTCAACCATCAGACTGCCTAGAGTTCCAAAATCCTTTCACTATTTTTTTAGAGGCCGCAAAACATTGTGAAAAACAAAGGATAAAAGCACTAGCAGACTGGGGTGAGAAAGGAAGAAAAGTACAGCTCTTGATTGCAAAAGATTCTCACAAGACATGCCCTCAGAGGTCTCTTAACTACGCATTTCCACCACATCAGTGCTAGGAGTGTGCTCCTAACCCAGACCTAAGCTTACTACAATTTCCTCCAGACAGGGAAATTCTGCACTAAGACAGGAAAATTTCGCTCTGTAGTCAGCAAGTTTTCACCTGTGAATAAGAAAGCAGAGCCAGAAGTCCAGACAGGTCTGATGGTTTCACTTCTAATTAAATTAAAGCAAGAAAAGTTCACAGTAGGAAGAAAATGCCTAGCTTCCTTGATGTACGCAAGTGGTAACTAGGACTATTAGTCCTGCAAAAGGGCTGGCACCTCCTAAACTTTGGGCTTCTGGACACTTGAGGTATTTCCCAATAAAATATGCTCTCAAGGGCTGTTTGTGTTAGTTTGATTGTATCAACAAGAAAAGGTTAATAGGAAGAAAAACAGAAAACTCTGCAAGTATTGTGCTACTTAGAACATTCCTTTAATCTAATGCACTATATAAACAGTAACAAAGATCAGAGCATGAACAAGCCCAACCCTTGATTGCAAATAAAGACAAGAAGATCAAAAAGATTTAATCAAATAAAAATATTGTTTTATAAACAATCTGGAACTGATCCAGCAGATGGTAGAATGCTGCATGCAGACTTGCCACTGCTGGAAACTTTACATTATCACTATAGAAATCAAGCTTAAACAGCCTTGTGAAGAGCAGTAAGGTGATCAAGGCAAACTAGCAGAAGGGGTTACCACGAGAATAAGTGAAATCAAACAAGGTGAGAAGCCTGAAGAACTGGAGCACATGCAGATCAAGCCAAACAACTGGAGATCAGGGAGGAAAAACAGAACAAGAAAGGATGAAAAAGCACACACATTTTGGCATTCCTCCCTAAACTCAGACCTGAGTAGCTCTTAATTACCTCTGGATAATGTGAAAACATGGCAAATATTCGATTTTGGAAATAATCTGTTGCAACAAGAAATTCGGAACTCTGATCCAAAAATCCCCCCCTGAAGCAGCTTTCCCAGGAACCATTTGCTGCAATAGAACACGCCTCTTCTTCATCCTGGCATGAGAAGCTGGCCGCCAAGATAAAAGGGCCATTAAACTCCATGGGGGAGGGGGGAAGAGAATGCAAAAATCTTGATAAGCCAGCAACTAAGCCCAAGAGTGCTCCCTGCGCTCCATTACATGAGGTTTACAAAAGCACAAAAATGCTTAGGGCTGAGCGCAAAGTAGGGATCGGGAAAAGATAACGAGCGCATGTATTATTGCCTTGCGAGCAAGAAGGCGGGAAAAAAAGTAGCAAAGCAAGAAGGCGGGAAAAAAAGAAGCCACACGGAGGCAGCCCCCGCCTCTTTCCTCGGATCGCCTTCCTCACCCCTCCCCTTGCAGGAGCTGAAAAGCAAGAGCCGCACTTCTCGCGAGACGCGTGACTTCCACCCTGCCGATGCCCCCCTCTTCGGAATGCACGTGGCCACGCCTCCCTCGCTGCACCGCGGGCGTCTCGCAGCCCCCCCCCCCCTTCGATCGATGCACGACCCGGATCTTCCCCTCCTTCCCCCCCCCCCCGCCATGTGTTCCCCAGTAACATTTTTACTTCCCCTCCCGTGTTTTTTTTGCCTCCATCTCTCCTTTTCACGCCCTCGCCCTCCCCCTCTTAACTGATTCCGCTCCCACCAAAAACTCCAACCCCTCCCCTCTTGCAAGGTTTTTGCACGAGAGTCCACGACCCTCCCCCTCAGCGCCGCCTCGTTCACACGAGACTCGTGTCGGGAGAAGGGGAAGCAGGCGCTGCGTTTGGGCCCCACGGGTTTTCCTCGCCACCCGCACAAATCGTCCCCCCCCCGGGGGGGGTCGGCACCCACCCCACAACGACGCCTTTCCCCGCGGCTTCTCTCACCTTGCTCATCCTTGTTGTTGCCCCCTCCGGCGGCGGCGGCGGCGGGCTCGGCCTTCAAGCACTCCTTGCAGACGGTGTGGAGGCAAGGCAGGAGGCGCGGGTCCCGCTCCGAGCGCAGGCGCTCCCGGCACACGCCGCACTTCTCCAGCAGGTCGATGCTCTCCGTGGCTGAGGAGGCGGCGGCGGCGCTCGTGGCGGTGGCGGAAGAAGACCGTTGCTTATCCCCGCCGCCGCCGCCAGCAGCCGCTTCTGCAGGGGCCGGGGCTGTTGCTGAGGCCGACATGTCCGCCTCCCACCGAGCAAAAACCAGGCGTGAGAACGGCAGGAACCGCGAAACGACGACCACGGAGAGGAGGGGGGGAAAAGGAGTGGGGCGCAGGGGCCTTCGACGGAACGCTCCGCTACTGGAAAGGAGAGAGGGAAATAGGAAGTGCGGGACGGATTCTTCGCTCGCGCCGCCGCGGCTGGCACAAATAGCGCCCGAGAGAGAGAGAGGAGACAAGGGGAGCGGCGCGCGCAGCCGACACACTACCCAGGCCTCGCTCGAAGCACCGCCCACTCGGCGAAAGGCCTGACGGGAAAAAAAGGAGAGCGATAGGCCCCCTTAGCCGAAGACGCTCCTCTCAGGCCGAACTGATAACCCTTCTTGAGAAAGGCGGGGCCGCCGCTGTCCAAACCATCCAATCGGGACGTTTGAGGAGGAAACAATACCGAAAGTTCGGTCCAATCAAGCCTTGGAGCTCTCGGACCGACGTTGAATCCAGCCTACGGACACTTGTTGGGGAGGGGGGAAAGTTGTTCAAAGAGATTATTCAAAGAGACAGAAAACGTATCCAATCAAAGTCCGCTTTGTCGATTCATGTAGCCAATCCCTTTTCTTTAAACGAGGAGACTAAATAAAGGTGCTTTAAAAAGCGCATACCACGAGGCCCTACCCTCAGCCAAAGGGGCGGGACGTATAAAAAGATTTAAAGGATGAGATGCTATGGCAACCTGATATTAGTCGCGGGAAGAAGGGAAGTGCGACTTTTGATTGGCAAAAAAGGAACCAATAGTTTGCCGAAGTTGCGAAGGGACCTGTTGGATGGTGAACCAATCGCTTTTGCCCTCTCTTGTTTCATATTTAGCGTTTTGCCACCGCCTCGTTGTTTGTAAGCCTCCATGTTGGAGACTGGATTTTTCCTTCAGGCATTAAATGGTAGTGGGATGGACTGAGTTAAAACGTGCAGGCCCAGCTATTGTGGAGGAATTGTTCCTTTTAAAATACATAGGAAGTGAACTGCAGCGGGGCCCTAGGGTTGCCAGCAAACCTGAATAAAACTTAATATACTTTGTTTTGGGGACAAGGTCTCTATTCATAATCCAGCACCCAATTGTTGTGGATCTCAGGTCACCTCAGGTTGGCTCAGTTCTTCGGGCTCCCTTTCCTCCTTTTGGACTCTGCCTCTCCCCATATCTGCCCCCAAAGACTTTTATGTTCAGCTAGTCACAATCTGCTGGTTGTTCCCAGCCCAAAGGACATCCGTCTTGCCTCGACTAGAGCCAGGGATTTTTCTGCCCTGGCTCTGGCCTGGTGGAACATGCTTCCATTGGAGATTAGGACCCTACCTGATTTACTACCTTTTCGTAGGACCTGTAAAACGGAGCTGTTCTGCCAGACCTTCAAGTGAGGCAGCGGACGCCCATAGTACATCAAGTCTGGCCTCCCTGTCACAGCATTCCATCATCTATCGGGCCTATTGGAACATTATTGGTTCCAGCTCTGTTTGCACTATGCCCTGATTAGTTGTCTTCCAGCTGAAATGGAGTAATTTCATTGTTTTAATACTTTATTGTTGTAATTGTTTATTTACTTCTAATTTTATTGCCTATTATTTAAGTCTATTGTGATTCGCCCTGAGCCATCTTGCAGGATAGGGTGGACTAGAAATTAACATAACATAAATAATAAATAAATAAATAAGGAAGGAGCTGTGGCATGCTTTCCAATCTCTATACAATACAATAACCTTTATTGGCGAGATTTTTCAATCTCCAGGTAAAAGCCCTTAGGACAAATCATTCATAACTGTCATCTATGTGCTGATAATACCCAGCTAGACATATGTTTATCCAAATCTCCTAGTGATGCAGTAGAGGGGTCCTGAATACTGCCTGGGCACAGTGGTTAACCAGCTAAAAGTGAACAAATTGAAACTAAACCCTGAAAAGAGAGAGGTAAGGCTGGTCGGGAAGGAAGAGGCCTTGAAGGACATTGTTCTCTCCACTTTTGATGGTTCAACTTGTAGTGCCCTACTTTGGCTGTGGATTCCCAGAGAGGAGTACTCACTCAAGTACCTATTCTAAGTTCCATTCAGCAGAGACATCAAACATCAGGCATTTAGTTGAAAGGAAACCTCTCTAGCAACAGACAGCTTCCGCAAGCATACAAATCTGGAAACTGAAGCAAGAGCTCCACCCAATAAGACCAAACTAAATCACAGAGATATTAGGGGAGAAGCAGACTGTACAAATACATATGCACAATATACCACACACCCCTTCTTTATTTTGGTGTGGTCAGTAGAACCCAAATACTACCAAAATGTGGAGTCAAGAGGTTGCTAGAACTTGACTCATGGTTGAGGTTTGCCTTTACCGCTAAACCATCACATAGTCTTTAAATCTAGCAGGCAACCTGAACACCCGTCCACTCTTTGTTCCCACACCTTCAGCTGGAGGGAAGTTACCAGGCGCTGGGGAGCATATCTGGAGTGCTATGATCCTCTTCTCCAGGCAGGCCTGGGGCATCAGCCAAGATCTGTTCTGAGACTATGATCAGGCACAGCTGCAGATTCAGGAGAGGCAGAGGAACTTTTATCAAATGTCTCCATTTCCTCCCAGATAGATCCCAGTAGACAGCCGTGTTGGTCTGAGCAATAGAACAAAGCAGTAGACAAGTGCACCTTTAAGACCAACTAAGTTTTATTCAGAATGTAAGCTTTCGTATGCTCTTAAGCAGACTTCATCAGACATTTTGTCTAAGGAAGTCTGCTTAAGAGCATACAAAAGCTTACATTCTGAATAAAACTTAGTTGGTCTTAAAAGTGCACTTGCCTACTGCTTTATTCCTTTTTCTCCCATACACCTTTCCATTGGGTGTTTCAACAATGTGGTTCAGTCATTTTTCCTTTAACTGATGCTGGTACCCATCCTGTAGGTGTCTGCATCTGCACTCTCTCCACTTCTTGCAGGAGTGGAAGGGACATGGCCCATTTGTCATATCAGGCCTTTTGCTGACACTGGAGGGCCTTCAACTTTTGTGGAACTGTGGATGGCAGTCTGCATGTTGAAGCTGTAGCTGATAGAATGCTGCATAAAAGTCTTCCCATAAGGAGCTGTGCAGGGGCATCCTCTAAACCTGAAACAGCTTTATTCCACTAGTTGAGTAAGGCCAAATGAAGATCTGAACCACCCTGTACATGCGTTTGACTGTTTGAACCATGTGCTCAGCCTGACCATTGGATCATTGGGATATCTGAGCTTTACTGGGACCTGTTCTGCAATGAGCCACAGTTACCCCTAATGGTTTTATGCAGGCACCTCCGAAAGCAGCAAGCGTGACTGCTGTTTACATAAAGTACACTTTTCCCTTCAAAGCAGCAATGGTGTTTGCTTCAGCTCCACCGTCCAGTTTAAAAGAGACTGGGAGATCTGCTGCTGTTATTGTGCTGTGCCATGCCTTAGAGCAGGAGTGGCCAAACTGTGGATCGGGAGCCACATGTGGCTCTTTCACACATACTGTGTGGCTCTTGAAGCCTCCACTGTCTTATTGGCTGGCTTGGAGAAGGCATTTCTCTCTTTAATTTACTTTGCCAAGTCAAGCTAGCCAGTGGCTTGGTGAATGCATTTGCTGTTGAAGTTGCTTTCTTTCTACCTCTCCCTCCCTCCTCCCTTCCCCATCTATTTTCCTTCCTTCCTTCCTTCCTTCCTTCCTTCCTTCCTTCCTTCCTTCCTTCCTTCCTTCCTTCCTTCCTTCCTACATCTGATGTTCATGTCTTGCAGCTCTCAAACATCTGATGTTTATTCTATGTGGCTCTTGTGTTAAGCAAGTTTGGCCACCCCTGCCTTAGAGGGATCAAGAGTAGACAGCAAGCCCATTAATAGGATTTTCACATCCTTTTCTAGTTTTGCCTATTCAGCTTCCCTTCTACACATTTTAGCAAAATGGTTTTTCCTTGAGACTTTGTAACAAGAAACTCCTAGGCTTGTGTGTGTGTGTTTCCACATTTATTGCAAATCATCTGTAGTTTAGCTGGGTTAGGCATTTGTGTTAGATTTGCATGCTTGTTGCTGGAGCAGTTCAACTTTTGCTCCATAGGATGTAACGTTGCTTCTGCAAAGATAGCTCTGGGCTGGGCACTTGTAAGAAGCCTTCGTTCTGCACGTATCAGTTGTCTGCTAGAGGGTGAGACAAGGCTTTTCTAGGAGTTTCTCCAGGAGTTTGCTATCAGTTTTGCTGAATGCAATCTTGTTCCTTAACATGGGATCCTGAGAAGGGTACAACCACAATTCTTTGCTGTTTGCTCAGTGACAAAACCATCTATTCTAGCAGCTATATTATACTGTATTTGCCAAAACTGTATCTCACAAACACAGGGTTCGTTCTTGGTGCACAGTAGGTTTGGAAAGCTGTTAAAACCTCTGCCAGGGCCTTGTTATTGGGATATGCAAACATCCCTCCCCCTTTGCAAATTATTGTAAACTGCAAGGGCTTTGAAGTGAAGCAAGATTGAAATTTTGTAACCCTCAGACACTCTTTCAGCCTTGGTGACTTCAAGCTACAGTTTCAAGTTTTGTTCCCATCCCCTCCAATTCTCCCCTAAATTTCCCACAAAGGATAAATCTGATGGAGGCTTGAAATGATGCATATTGCTTTAGGAGGAACACAACCTGGAATCTCCTCCTATTCAGTGCTGGAAACACACACACACACACACAACTCAAAAGAAACACAGGCCAACTTCTGTCACTATGTAATGTCTCCTTTTGGCTGTGGGTTCCCAGACTGGAATGCTCACTCTGGCACCCATTCTCAGATCCATTCAGCAGAGACAAACTGGCTCAAAACAGCAGCCATCCATTTGCAAGGAGACGACTCCAACAATCAACAACTTCAGCTAACATACAAAACTGGAAACTGAAAACAAGAGCTCCATCCAATAGGACCAAATTAAATCACACAGATATTAGGGGAGGAGCAGATTGTACTATTACATAGACACATATATATATATTGTACATATATCACACAACTGACCCTTGTTGACTCAGTTAAAAGCCTTGGGGTCATGCTGGATCCAGCATTATTACTGGAAAATCAATAATAATCAGTGTTCCCTCTAAAGTTGAGTTAGTGTGAGCTAGATCACTGCTTTTTAGCCTCTGCCTCACACATTTTTGTCTTAGCTCAGGAGAAATGGCCCCAGAGCAAACTAATTTATGCATCAGCTCACAATTTTTAATGCCAGTAGCTCACAAAGTAGAATTTTTGCTCACAAGACGCCACAGCTTAGAGGGAGTATTGGCCATAATAAGGTTGCCAGGTCTGGGTTGGAAAATACCTGGAGACTTTGTGGGTGGATCCAGGAGAAGGCAGGGTTTGGGAAAGGAAGAGGCCTCAGCATGGTACAATGCCATAGAGTCCACCCTTCAAAGCAGCCATTTTCTCTCTGCCAGTAGGAGATCAGTTGTAAAAGCAAGAGATCTGGAGTCTAGCAATCCTACGCCAGAGTAAGACCTTAATGTGCTCTCGTTATGGTGTGTAGCATTACTTGATTGAGTCTGCTGGGTGTTTTAATCACCCACTCTGCCATGGAAGCTTGTATCATATCTTTACAGCTTGTTGTTGTTGTTGCTCAGTCGCACAGTCGAGTCCAACTCTTTGCGGCTTCATGGACAAAGTCACACCAGGCCCTCCTGTCTTCCACCATCCTCCGAAGTCTGCTCAAATTCATGTTTGTTACATGAGTAACACTGTCCAGCCATCTCATATTTTGCTGTCCCCTTCTTTTCAGTTTAACCAGCCTAGGGTTGCCAATCCCCAGGTGGGGGCAGGGGATCCCCCAGTTTGGAGGCCCTCCCCCCACTTCAGGGTCATCAGAAAGCGGGGGGAGGGGAGGGAAATGTCTGCTAGGAACTATTATTCCCTATGGAGATTTATTCCCATAGAAAATCATGGAGAATTGATCTGCGGGTATCTGGGGCTCTGGGGGGGGGCTGTTTTTTGGAGTAGAGGCACCAAAATTTCAGTAGAGCATCTAGTGCCTCTCCCCAAAATATCCTCCAAGTTTCAAAAGGATTGGACCAGGGGATCCAATTCTATAAGCCCCAAAAGAAGGTGCCCTTATCCTTCACTATTTCCTATGGAAGGAAGGAATTGAAAAGGTGTGCCGTCGCTTTAAATGTGATGGCCAGAACTCCCTTTGGAGTTCAGTTATGCTTGTCACAGCCTTGATCTTGGCTCCACCCCTAATGTCTCCTGGCTCCAGCCCCAAAGTCTCCTGGCTCCACCCCCAAAGTCCCCAGATATTTCTTGAATTGGACTTGGCAACCCTAAACCAGCCTCAAAAGGTTGCCGTGAAGAAAAAAATTGGAGTCAATTGTATATGTAAGCCATATAAAGTCCCCACTGGGGAAAATACCAGGGTATAAATGAAGTACATAAATAAAGCTATCTTTACATTTTTAGCTTTCATTTTTTTCCTCTTGTGGCATTTTATTAGCATTTGCTATAAGTACTATTTACTATGAGTACCCAGCTGGCTGGGGGGAAAGTGTAGATGACTGGGGAAGGCAATGGCAAACCACCCTGTAAAAAGTTTGCTGTGAAAACGTTGTGATGCGATGTCACCCCAGAGTTGGAAACGACTGGTGCTTGCACAGGGGACTATCTTTACCTGTATAAGTACTACAAATGGGAAGGCCTTCTTTACTGGATACATCACTGCTCTCTTTCACTGATTTAGGAGTAAGCCACATATAAGCTGCTACCCCGATAATTTTGATTGACCCAGATGCAGATTAGCTACCCAGTGCTCTGGTTGGCAAAACAATATCTGTACATTCCTACTGACTACTAAAACAGCATGAACACATGAAGCTACCTTAGATGGCGTAAGCCCCTTTGCATATCAGAGTGTACTCTGAAGGGCAGTGGCTCTCTGGGATCTCAGGTGGAGGTCTGTCACATCATCTCCTGGAAATGTTGAGTTTTCAACTTAGAACTTTTTGTCCAAGGTTGGCCAACCCTCTAACCACTATACCATGCTGGCTCTCTTTTTGCTGGTCCACCTAGCATCTTCAAATGTGTCTTCACAGGCAGATATTTCAGTTTTTTTCTCCAATGCTGGAGCCAAGAAGGTCGCCTAACACTGAGCTAGACAATAACATATCAGTCATTGCTGCCAGATTCACAGACATGGATACAGGTAAAAAGAACCAGGGGGGGGTCTTTATTTTAGGGTGTGGTGCTCTAATCCTAGTCTTTAGAATTGCCACTTCTTTCCACTTTAACCAGTCTATTAAAAAGGGACATAATTAAAAATAATCTCCCAGTGTTTGGGGTAGAAGGCAAAGGAAGACATCTGAATTTCTTGAGTCACTTTAGGATGAGACCCACACATTTAAGGTTTTAGGCAAATATAGATTTCCCAGTTTCCTTGGGTGTGGGCTTGTTGCAGGGCATAGGTGAGGCTATTTGGATGCTAATTTAGTTAAGTAAAGCAATTGGAAGAACTCAACTGCTTTGGACTTTTATTTTGCCTCTGGGGGCAAGAGTCCTGTCTTTTCATTGTTATACTAATTGAAAGTATGTTCACAAAATGGTTCCTGGATGAGTACAGTTTCCAAGAAAAGGCTTTTGCGGCAACAATAAATTAGCATTCCTGGAGATCTGGGGAGGATGGAGTTTGGAGAGGAGAGGGACCTTAGCAGGGTATAAGAATAGACTTAAATCTCCAAAGTTGCCATTTTCTCTAGAAGAACTGATCTCTGTAGTCTGAAGATCGCTGTAATTCTGGGAAATATCTAGGCCCTACCTGTATGCTGGAAAACCTAAAGGTCCTGGGATCTCCTTCTTAGTTGTCAAAGGGGACCTCACTCCCTTTGTCACCAGTGGAAGAACTGGTTGGATCCAACATATCTTCCATCATAATCATTCCAGAGGTATAGTAGCCCAGGCTAACCTGACCTCCTCAGATCTTGGAAGCTAAGCAGCATTGGCCTTGGCTAGTATTTGGAAGGGAGGCCTCCAAGGAATGCCAGGGATGTGTGACACAGAGACAGGTAATGGCAAACCACCCCTGAGCATCTCTTACCTTGAAAACCCTACAGGGTTACCATAAGTCAGCTGTAATTTGATGGGGGGTGGGAAATAGTGTTAGCCTGTGGAACAAAATAAAACAGGAGACCAGTGAGCATCTTTAAAACAGAGCATTTATTCCAGCCTAGACTTTAATAAATCAGAGCTCACTTCATCATTTGCATGGAATGAACATGTAGAACTGTAAGGAATAATGACTGCAGATGTATACTTCACAAATTGAATAAAGTGAACTCTGACTCATGACAGCTTGGACTGGAATCCATTTTGTTAGTGTTTAAACCGCCAGGACTCCTGTTTTTAGATATCATCTGATACACTTTTTTTAAAAAATGGGGGGGGGGGGGGAGAGAAAGCTGTCAACAGCCACATCTCACAGAGATGTAGAGTTGCCAAGGCCAATTCAAGAAATATATGGGGACTTTGGAGGTGGACTCCAGGAAACTTTGGCCATGGAGCCAGGAGACATTGGGGGTGGAGCCAGTAGCAAGTTTATGACAAGCATAATTGAACTCCAAAGGGAATTCTGGCCATCACATTTAAAGGGACTGCACACCTTTTAAATGTTTTCCCTCAACTGGAAATAATGATAGGGGCACCTTCTTTTGGGGCTCATAGAATTGGACCCTCTGGTCCAATCTTTTTGAAACTTGGAGGGTGTTTTGAGGAGAGGCACCAGATGCTATGCTGAAACTTTGGTGCCTCTAACTCAAAAAACAGGGGGGGGGGGGCAGAGCCCAATACCCAGGCCTTCCCGGACCCCAATCAATTCTCCATTATTCCCTATGGGAATCAGTCTCCATAGGGAATAATGGAAGGCCCAGCTTCCCCCCACCCTGCTTTCTGATGACCCTGAAGCATGGGGGAGGGCCTCCAAATCGGGGGATCCCCTGCCCCCACCTTGGGATTGGCAACCCTACAGGGGTGAGATGTAACCAAGTACAATTCAGGTGCCATCAGCAAAAGTATGGAGACCATCATCGTAGCTTATTTCTGTTTAATAATACTTACATCCATCTGACAAAGAAAGACATGAGACAACTACAGGATAGTGTGGCTAGCTAGAGAGTGCAACTAGAACTTACTTAATTTGGCTAGATCCAGGTGGCCCTGTGTTGTTTGGCTTCAGTCAACTTTATACCTTCTGTTTATCTCCTATTAAGGTGATTTTGAGTCACTCTGGTTTATAGAGACAACAGAGCCATTTGTTGTAGTTCTATTGCTGTGAAGAGTAATTGGTTTATTGCCTCTGGCTTGGAGTAACTTGAAACAAACTCCTGAAAGTGTTCTGCACCTAACACAGAATGTAGGCCTCGTGCTCTAATTTAACACCAACAGGGTGTCACTAAATTATGGCATGACAAGGCCTCAACATTTTTCATGACTGGAAAAATCTACTTTTTTCTTCTTTAATTAAAAAAAAAACCTGACCTGATAAGGAATGCTCAAAAGCTTGCACACACAAGCACACCCCCACACCCTGAAACCCCGACAGAGGCCAGGGAGCAACCAGCAATCCTATGCTTGGGTGATCTAGTAAAACTCCAGGCTCGGAGGTTATAACCCTATTTGCTGCACACGCAAAATAGCAATTTCTGCAACATTACCACAATGCCAGCACAAGCTATGGATCTCTAGCATGCTGTTTTGGGAGGAAAGGCTAGTGGGGTTTAGGGTTGCCAAGTCCAATTCATGAAATATCTGGGGACTTTGGGGGTGGAGCCAGGAGACTTTGGGGGTGGAGCCAGAAGACATTGGGGTGGAGCCAGGAGCAAGGATGTGACAAGCATAATTGAACTCCAAAGGGAGTCCTGGCCGTCACATTTCAAGGACCGCACACCTTTTAAATACCTTCCTTTCATAGGAAATAATGGGTAGGGGCACCTTCTTTAGGGGCTCATAGAATTGGACCACCTGGTCCAATCTTTTTGAAACTTAGGGAGTATATTGGGGAGAGCCACTGGATGCTATACTGAAAATCTGGTGCCTCTACCTCAAAAAACAAGGCCCCCAGAGCCCCAGATACCCACGGATCAATTCTCTATTATTTTCTATGGGAATAAGCCTCCATAGGGAATCATGAGTTCCCAGCAGACATTTCCCCCCCCACACACACTTTCTGATTACCCTGAAGGGGGGGAGGGCCTCCAAACCGGGGGATCCCCTGCCCCCACCTGGGGATTGGCAACCCTAGTGGGGTTACCAGTGAGTATAGTGAAGGGCCAACCGTACAGATAATAATGTAATTTTTTAACCCCGTCTACAATAGCCAACCCCTCCTTATCTATTTGCACGTAGTTGCACTCCGGTTTCTGCAATGTTCTCAAATAGTAAGCCACTGAAACCTCTCGGCCGTCCAGCAGCACATGCTCTCAGACTGCCCTCACCCTGTAAGGAGATGCGTCACAGGCTAAGACCATGGCCAACCGCTCGTCGAAATGCGCCAGCAGACTGTTCTATGTCAGCAGGTCCTTCATTGTTTGGAATGCGGTTGCCTACTGGCAGCCCCACACTCATGGAGCCCTTTTGTTCAGCAAGCGGTGGAGGGGTTCTGCGGGGAAGGAAGGCGTGGTAAAAGTTGAGGAGGCCCAAGAAGGCTTGTAGTTCCGCTTTATTAGTGGGGGCAGGGGCGCTTTGTGTGGCCTCACAGCGCTTTGTTTATGGTACACTTATAATCCGCGCAGAGGTGGACGCGGCCATCAGGCTTCGCGGGGGTGACGATGGGCGTTTCCCAGCGTGCATTACCGTCTGGCTCTAGCACTCCCTGCGCTACCAGGAAGTCTAGCTCCTCCTCTTTCTTATGTTTGAGGGCGAAGGGAACTCGCCGTGCCTTCAGCCATATGGGCTGGACGTTTGGCTTCAGTTGTTGGGACCCTGGGAGGCCCGTGTAAGTCCCCAGGGTCCCGTCGAAAACTGCTGGGAACTCCCCACAGATGCTCTGGAAGTCTCTGGGCTGTGTGGGGACCTGAGGTAATCCTGTTACTTGGATCCCTAAAGGCCCAAACCATGTTCGGACCAGCAAGCTGCAGAAGTCCCCTTCCACGACTATCAGGGGCAACTGTCCAGAGAAGTTGCCATACTTCACTCTCAGGAGTCCCACTCCCTTAACTGCAATCGCACATTTCTGATAATCCCGAACTATAAACGGGAATGACTGCAGTTTGGTTTCCCCCCTGGGGCATAATTTCCGGAAAACTCTCAGAGAAATAATAGTCTGTCCGGCCCCCGAATCTACTTACATTCTTCATGGTTTGCCCTCGATGTTAACAGTCACTTGCAATCTCCCATGGGAGGACAGGGGAAGTTGGCATACCTGCTCTTCCGAAGTGGCGATGTAGTGGAGATCTTCCGCCATGGCAATGTCCTGGTTTCTGCCTGGGTCCCACCTGCTGGCATTTCTCACGGTGGAGCCAGGGTTGCCAAGTCCAATTCAAGAAATATCTGGGGACTTTGGGGGTGGAGCCAAGATCAAGGCTGTGACAAGCATAATTGAACTCCAAAGGGAGTTCTGGCCATCACATTTAAAGCGACGGCACACCTTTTCAATTCCTTCCTTCCATAGGAAATAGTGAAGGATAGGGGCACCTTCTTTTGAGGCTCATAGAATTGGACCCCCTGGTCCAATCTTTTTGAAACTTGGGGTTATTTGGGGGAGAGACACTAGATGCTATACTGAAAATTTGGTGCCCCTACTCCAAAAAACAGCCCCCCCAGAGCCCCAGATACCCGCGGATCAATTCTCCATGATTTTCTATGGGAATATATCTCTATAGGGAATAATAGAGTTCGCAGCAGACATTTCCCTCCCCTGCCCCCCACTTTCTGATGACCCTGAAGCGGGGGGAGGGTCTCCAAACCGGGGGATCCCGTACCCCCACCTGGGGATTGGCCACCCTAGGTGGAGCGCTTGGGCCGAGAACAGCAGACCTTTGTGAGATGGCCCGTTTTCCCGCATTGGTGGCAGACTGTATCTCAGAATCGGCAGGAACGTCGCTCGTGGGGGTCCCCACAGCTGGCGCACTCTTGAGCAGGCGCTGTCTCGGATGAACGGTTTGGCGGTTTCTTCTGTGCTGCGTGCCATAGCTTGTGAGCGTCATTTTCCCTGGAGTCCTCTGACTCGGATGAGGAGGCGGCAGCTTGATGTGTAGAGGCAGTGGCTCGCTCCTTCCTCAATTTCTCGTATGGAGTAGCCTCCTTGATGGCCTTGGCTAGGTCAGTGTCATCCTTCCCCACCAACATCCGTCTCAGTTTCTCGTCCCGCAGGCAGAAGACGAACCAGTCCCTTAACGCTTCATCGAGGACTGGGAATTCACCGCGGAGCAACAACCAGCGGAGGGTGGCACTGAACTCTGCCACCGACTCATTCGGTTGTTGGCGGCTGTGACGGTAATGAACGGGTTAACAAGAAAACTAAGGATGCATAAAGCCTGTGTCAGGTGATCTGAGGGTGGGGGCCAGAGTGCTCAGAACTCTCAAAGGTGATTGACAGCTAACGGCTGAGAGCAGTTAGTGTCAGACAGAGTCTGAGGGAGACTGCTGAAGAGAGCGGTTGGTCTGAGAAGGAGCTGAGACAGGAGCTGAGGAGAGTCTTCGAGAGAAGCAAAGCTCACTGTTCACTCTATAAAGACAGCCACAGGGCTGTGTGTGACTAGAGAAGAGTCACAGTAAAAGACCTGAGAGGTCACAGACACAGATACACTTCTCTTAAGAGCTAAAGAGGTGGTTGAGGGAAAGATGTGGGTCTAGAAGTCTGAAGGGCTGGGAGAAGAGACACCAGTTGACTTAAGGGACTTGGCACATTACACCCAAGAGGCCAACTCAGAATAGTGTTGGAGAGTGAAAGCTGTATGATCTGTGAAACCTGAGAGACCTAAGTGAATTTGATATTATAAAGCCTGAACTACGAAGAAACTGTTAACTGCTTGAGATACAATATAGCCCATGTATATATTTCCCATTCCCCAGTTGAAGACGGTGTGTGTATGTTAATAAATTTCTGTGGTTTACTTTAAAGTTCTCTGGTGCCAGTATATTGGGAAAACTATCAAAGCTGCTGTGGTCCCCTACAAACTGAGTTTATATCCATCTAAAAGCAAAACAAAAACCCTGAAGAGACTAGTAGTGAGAAATCCATATTACACCCACCCCTTGAGTTTCATAGTCGTGAGGTAAAATTCAAAAGGAAGAACTGAGGTGGAAGAGGGGCTGGGGTAGCCATAAGCCACATATAGAAGCAATCCAGTGAGACCACGAGGTGCGCTGTTATAGCGGCGCTCCGAGAACTCGAGGCAGCGAGCCAGGATGGTTGGTTGTGGAGCAAAGTGCATAGTGAAGGCCATGATGATCTCATCGAAGGTGGCCGCCTTGAGGGTCACAGGCGCCATTAGCCCTTGGGCCAACTCCAGGACATCCATGCCACAGCAGCTGAGCAGCAGCAACTTCTTTTTGCGCCCCATGACCTCGTTGTAGTCGACGTGGTTCTCCAGTTGCTCTAACCAGGTCTCCCATCTCTCCAAGTTGCCCACATCGAAGGCTTGAATTGGTCCTGGCATAAAGGCCATCTCGTCAGCGGCAGCGGGCCAAGCACGTTGCCGAATCCGAGCAGCAATGCGCGATGCGATGCCTGCTGGGCCACTCACCAGAATCCCACCTTCGTTGCCACTATAATATAGTGGGTTCAGTGCATGGTAGAGGCGAGGTGGTAGTGAGTCATCAGCTCGTTATTGATTATAGCATCTTGAGGCATACACATAAGACTGGCTAACTGGGCCCACAGGGCCAACTATATACACTCTCGTGTTCCCGCGCAAGCGTTTGATTGGACCATTCAAATCAGCAGGGGGCCCGTGATTGGAGCAGGGCAGCAGGGTTTTGGATCCTGCTGCCCATTGTTCCCAAGTCCCCAAGCTCTGGCCGTCTGACTCCAATGAGCCCGGCAGGAGCACACTTTCAGTTCTCACTTGAGTCCGCATACATTACATCTTTATTCATCATGTATGTATTTATTAAGATGTTTATATCCCACCTTTTCCAATTGCTCTCAGAGCAGCTTACAATAAAACCCTATACTCTTTTGCACCCAAGCTAATAAAATGGCTGCAAACTAAATTCAGTTAAAAGCTCCTGCGAATAAAACAGCCTCAGAGCCTTCTAAAAGCTTCCCGGGGTGGTACACCCCTCACCAGCTTGGGGAGGATGTCTGTTCTATAAAGTGGGAGCAACCACAGAGAAAACACTTATACCAGGTGGGCCATCTTTAATGAGTGAACACCCAGAAAGTGTCAGCAAGCTGAAGACCATAGGTGGCAGACAGAGACATAAGGGGAATGTTAGTCCTTTAGATATTTAGGTCCCAGGTAGAGTTGCCAAACCTGAGTTGGGAAATACCTGGAGATTTTTGGGGGGTGGAGCCTGGGGATGGCGAAGTCCGAGGAGAAGAGAGACCTCCGCAGGGTATGGTGCCATACAGTCTATACTCCAAAGCAGCCATTTTCTCCAGGAGAACTTATCTTGGTCATCTGGAGATCGATTGTAATACTGGAATATCTCCATATGCCATCTTTGAAGGAAGAAGAAGATATTGGATTTATACCCTGCCCTATACTCTGAATCTCAGAGTCTCAGATCAGCTTACAATCTCCTTTACCTTCCCCCACCACACAACAGACACCCTGTGAGGTGGGTGGGACTGAGAGAGCTCTCACAGAAGCTGCCCTTTCAAGGACAGCTCTGCGAGAGCTATGGCCGACCCAAGGCCATTCCAGCAGGTGCAAGTGGAGGAGTGGGGAATCAAACCCGGTTCTCCCAGATAAGAGTCTGCGCACTTAACCACTACACCAGACTGAACATAATCAACACCTGAACTTGGAACTAAACTAGCAGCCAACGTATAATAGGCAAGATGCATACTTTAATTAGAACTGTAATAACATTTTGTTAAGCTATAAAACAAATTGTATAATTAGCTCCCAACATCCTTTTTCTGCTTCTCTTGTCCCCCTGGTCATGTATGACATATTTATCATATAACATAAGAACATAAGAGAGGCCATGTTGGATCAGGCCAATGGCCCATCCAGTCCAAAACACTGTCATACAGTGGCCAAAACCCCCAGGTGCCATCAGGAGGACCACCATAACCCTAACCCAGTGGGTCCAGGACACTAGAAGCCCTCCCATTGTTGCCCCCTACAAGCACCAAGAATTGGACTTTTCTAAATTTGTTATACAGGATCACATTATGGGTTGTGATTTTTTATCCATCTATATAATATATAAGGATAATATGTAATCTTATTATCATAGAGATTGTTTGGGGGGTTTTATATGGGGCTCACGCGCTTGAGCCCCCAGACCCCACAAAGCCTGAAGACAGAAATGTGGGTGGATCACGCATTTGGCATATCAGCCTGAGCCGCCCACGTTGTGTCTGAAAGGCTAAAAGGGCACAGACATCTTACACTCATATTCTCGCTTCTTGTTGCTGACACATGTATTCTTGATAAATTGCTGGCTGTATCGAATCTTGGGGGCTATGAAGACATAACCTCATGCATGCTTCCTGTTTCATTAACTGCCTGAGATGTATAAATAAAATCAGGACTTGCAGAGAGCAAGCTTCCCTCACTTCCTCAATACACGTGTCGAGAGTCTTCATTCCTACAGTTTTACATTGTGATTCCAGTTTGGGGGAGGGGGGGGTTGGCTAACCTGAATGACATAATTCTTCAACAAAAGAACAACAAATTATGTCTTATCAAGCTTCTGAATTGAGATTCCCTTAAGTGGTTTTCCATTACAGTCATTTGGCTTGGAAAAAGATTCAGGATTTCTTACTCTGTATAGCTGTTAACTATCTTAGCAAACCCTGGAACTCCCCACCCATTACAGGTTTCAGCTAGTTTTGCATAACTAGTGAATAGTCTTTGTATTTAACTTGATTGGATTTGAATTTTACCATATACTTCCTTCATTTAATGGTTTCTGGACCCAAAGGCCTGGTAGTGTGGAATAAACAGTTCCTTGGTGCCCACTTTCTTCTTCCCCAAAGCAGAGCAATTCTAACTTTCATCCACCTCATATAGAGGATGTCTACAGGGAGCACTCATTTGAGAATCAGCTGTCTCCATTATAGGACCCTTGGCTTGGAAGCTCCCTGCACTTTGCGACTGGCTCCAGCCCTCATGGCATGGCAATGATTTTGTAGTTGGCCACCTCCCCATGGCTGCCATTTGTGTTGCGGCCCACTAACTTTTCTCAAAATTCTGAAGGTGCTCATAGTAGGATTGCCAAGTCCAATTCAAGAAATATTTGGGGACTTTGGGGGTGGAGCCAAGAGACATCGGGGCGGAGCCAAGAGCAAGGGTGTGGCAAGCATAATTGAACTCCAAGGGAGTTCTGGCCATCACATTTAAAGGAACCACACACCTTCCACAGGAAATAATGAAGGATAGGGGCACCTTCTTTTGGGGCTCATAGAATCGTTTTGAAACTTGGGAGGTACTTTGGGGAGAGTCACTAGATACTATACTGAAAATTTGGTGCCTCTACCTCAAAAAACAGCTCCCTCAGAGCCCCTGAAACCTCCAGATCAATTCCCCCATTATACCCTATGAGAATCAATCTCCACATAGAGAATAATGCTCAGCAGACGTGAGAGGATGCAAGGACTACAAGTCCCAGCATGCACCTCGCGAAGGAAGGCCAGACTGGAGCAAATAGCAGGCCGGTGGTGGGCGGGTCTTTGTAACTCGGAGGAAGGGAGAAGCTTGAAGCCAGGCAGGGAAAGAGACAAGACGCTGTTCCACCCCCACCCCCGCTATCAGATTTTTAGGGAGCGGGGGATTAGGCTGCTAATCCAGGGGTCCCCTGGCAGGGCGGGGGGGTTGGGAAGCCTAGCTCATAGGCTCAATAAGGATCCCAGTTGAGACTGGGGCCAGTCCTGTATTCCTATCAACCTTTCCCTCACTGCATTAGTGGTTGGTCTCTAGCTCACTAGGAGCAAAACTATATCCATATAAGGGTCTTGTGCAGGGCTTTTGGGGGGCAGGAACGCACAGGAAGACAGTTCCAGCTGGCTTGATGTCAGGGGATGTGGCCTAGTATGCAAAGGAGTTCCTGCTGGACTTTTTCTACAAAAAAAGCCCTATATAAAACAATGGTGACATCAGGGGATGTGGCCTAATATGCAAATTAGTTAATGCTGGGCTTTTTCTACAAAAAAGGCCCTGGTCTTGTGGCATTGTGATGAATTATTGTAAAAAAAAATTTCTGAATCAAAGCCTGCTTCCATCAGATAAATGGTCAGCTGGGTAGATTCAAATTCTCATTCTTCCGAGGAACTAGCTGGATAACATTGGGCCAGTCTCTCTCTCTCTCTCTCTCTCTCATTGCGTAATCAACTTCATAGTGTTGTTGTTAGGATAAATAGCAAAAAGATTGTAACCTTTTTGGGATTGTTATTGGGAAGAAAAGTGGAAAGTGGAGTGTTACTATTTAAATAAAAATGAAGAGATTACATGTTATCCTACATTGGTGGAGGATAACATGCCAGAATTTGACACACAGGGGATATCCTAAACAAGTGTTACAGAAATCACACTCCAGAGCTAATCAGAAAGAACGGAGTGAAATTTTGTATACATCTTGAGAAAGACAGGTTACCTATAATAATATTGTTTGGAGCAGACAATAGGCAGAAACAGCAGGATTGATTAAATGTATAATCAACAAACATTGGCATCTTGTATCAGAACTTCCAGGCTGTCAGAGTTCTCTAGGCTTCCCAACCCTCCCACCCTGGCGGGGGACCCCAGGATTTCCACCCTCTTCCCCCGCTCCCCCCAAAAAGGAAGCGGGGGGAGGGGGGAAACGGCGCCAGAGAGCATGGCGAGCCGCCCCATCCCGGAGCGGGCGCCGCCACCGTGCCACTGCTACACCCTTCCCGCCCACTGCAGCTACTCCTCCGAGATGGGCCCAGGCTGAGCCCATCTCGGAGAAGCAGCCACGGCGAGCGGAGAAGAGGTGACAGCTGTGCAGCGGCATTGCCCGCCCCGCCTCCGAGGCAAAACCAGAGAAGGGGAAGGCGGAGGCAGGCCAGGAGCATGGCGAGCCGCGAATCCGGGCCCTTCTAGGACCCAGACTCGTGGCTCGCCACGCCCCCAGCCCGCCTCCACCCCCCCCCTCCGATTCCACCGCAGCTGCTCCTCCGAGATGGGCCCAGGCTGAGCCCATCTCGAAGGAGCAGCCATGGCTTCCTACTGATCTGCAGCCCAAACTGCTGGGGTGGGACCGAGTTCGAGTCTTCCTTTGAATTTGAGAAGGTCGAGGTCCCAGGAAAGAGTTGAGGCGTGGGGAGGGAGGGAGAGAAGAGGCCTGCCGCCTCCCTTAGGATGCCCCCCCTCTGTCTGTTCTGCCCCGAACTCTCCGTCCCCAGCGGAAATGAGTCACCAAATGTGGGTTGCTTTTCGCGGCTGCCGCCTGCGCTCTGCAGCCTCCTTGCACATCCTTTGGCCCGGAATCCTCGAGGCCAGCCGCTTGGGCTCTGACCTGGGCCGGCATGAGTCGAGGAGGGAAGCCCCACGCAGAGGCTGCCTCCACCGCCTGAGCACAGGGCGGCTCGCCACGTTCCCCGGCACCGTTTCCCCCTCCCCCTAGCTCCACCCCAGTGTCTCCTGGCTCCACCCCCAAAGTCCCCAGATATTTCTGGAGTTGGACTTGGCAACCCTAGAGTTCTCCTATTATAGCTTTCAGAAGAACCAATAATCTGCAGGATTATTAGAGAGAAAGCAATGGGTCACATTTAACAGTCTGTAGGTTCAGGAGGGTAGCCATGTTGGAGCACCAGAATAAAGTTTTTGTGCTTAAAACAATTTTATTGGTCTCTCTCGGCTTGACTTCGGGAACGAAGATTTAAGAAGGGTGCAGTAGTCCACGTCTGCTGCAGGTTCGCTGGTGGCTGACAAGACCAATGCAGGACAGGCAGATCCGGCCACAGTGGCTGCAGGGAAAAGTCTGATTTGGGGTTGCTGCTGTAGCAGTGCGATTCTTCCTCAATCTCCTTTTGTCCAGCTATGCGTGCGTTCTCAAAGGAAGAGACAGCCTGGTGGATGGTGTGCCTCCATGCTTTGCAATCTGAGGCTAGGTCAGACCACTGGTGATGGTTGATGCGACAGGTGCCAAGGGATTTCTTCAAGGAGTCCTTGTACCTCTTCTTTGGTGCCCCTCTATTTCGATGGCCGGTGGAAAGTTCGCCATACAGAGCAATCTTGGGAAGGCGGTGGTTTTCCATCCTAGAAATATGCCCTGCCCAGCGCAGCTGCGTCTTCAACAGCAGTGCCTTGATGCTTGTAACCTCCACCCTCTTGAGGACTTCAGTGTTGGTCACAAAGTCACTCCATTGGATGTTGAGGATGGTGCGAAGGCAGCGCTGCTGAAAGCACTCAAGGAGTCGCAGGTGATGACAGTATAAAACCCAGGATTCGGAGCCGTAGATGAGGGTTGTCATCACAACCGCTTTGTAAACATTGATCTTTGTGCCTTTTTTCAGATGCTTGTTGCTCCACACTCTTTTGTGCAGTCGGCCAAATGCACGGTTTGCCTTTGCCAGCCTGTTGTCAATTTCCTTGTCGATCTTAGCATCTGAGGAGATGATGCACCCCAGGTAGCTGAACTGCTGGACTGTCTTCAGAACTGATTCACCCACAGTGATGCAGGGAGGATGATAATCTTCCTGGGGTGCAGGCTGGTGGAGAACTTCTGTCTTCTTCAGACTAACTTCTAGGCTGAATAGCTTGGCAGCCTCTGCAAAGCAGGACGTCATATGCTGCAGAGCTGATACCGAGTGGGAGATGAGTGCAGCATCATCAGCAAACAGTAGCTCTCGGATAAGTTTTTCCATTGTCTTGGAGTGAGCCTTTAGTTGCCTCAGGTTGAACAGGCTGCCATCAGTGCGATAGCGGATGTAGACACCATCGTCATCATCTAGATTTACTGTGGCTCTTTGAAGCATCATGCTAAAGAAGATCGTAAAGAGAGTTGGCGCGAGAACGCAGCCTTGCTTTACACCTGTGCCTATTGGGAAGGGCTCTGAGAGGTCGTTGCAGTGTCTGACTTGGCCTTGCTGGTCTTCATGTAGCTGGATGATCGTGCTGAGGAACCTTGGGGGACATCCTAAACGTTCCAAGATTTGCCACAGGCCTTTCCTGCTAACGGTATCGAAAGCTTTGGTAAGGTCGACAAAAGTCACATATAGGCCCTTGTTCTGTTCCCTGCATTTCTCTTGGAGCTGCCTGAGAACAAATACCATGTCGGTGGTGCTCCTGTTAGCTCTGAAGCCGCACTGGCTCTCTGGGAGGAGTTCTTCTGCAATGGTGGGCACCAGTCTGTTCAGGAATATTCTGGCAAGGATTTTGCCTGCGATGGAGAGCAGGGTTATCCCCCGGTAGTTGGAGCAGTCTGACTTTTCCCCTTTGTTCTTGTGTAGAGTGATGATGATTGCATCGTGAAAGTCCTGTGGTAGTTTGCCTTGTTCCCAGCAGGTGACAAGTACTTTGTGAAGTGTGCTATGTAGTACGGTGCCCCCAAGCTTCCAGCTCTCTGGTGGGATTCCATCAACTCCCGCTGCCTTGCCACTTTTCAGTTGCTTGATGGCTTTAACAGTCTCTTCTAGGGTGGGGATCTCATCCAACTCTGTTTTCACTGGTTGAAGTGGGGTGAGGTGGATTGCTGAATCTTGAACTATGCGGTTGGCACTGAAGAGAACCTGAAAATACTCCGACCACCGGTTCAGTATGGATGCCTTGTCTGTGAGGAGCACTTGGCCATCTGCACTACGCAAGAGACTCTGAGCCTGATATGATGGGCCATATACTGCCTTCAGGGCTTCGTAGAACCCTCTTAAATCACCAGTGTCTGCACACAGCTGGGTTCTCTCTGCAAGCTTGGTCCACCACTCGTTCTGAATGTCTCGAAGCTTGCACTGGAGGTTGCTACATGCAGCGCGAAAGATTGCTTTTTTCCCAGTACAGGAGGGCTGAGCAAGATGTGCTTGGTAGGCAGATCTCTTTTTCGCTAGTAATTCTTGGATCTCTTGATTGTTCTCGTCAAACCAGTCCTTGTTCTTCCTTGTGGAGAATCCCAAGACTTCTTCAGAGATCGACAGGATGGTAGTTTTTAGGTGTTCCCAGAGTGCTTCTGGAGAAGGATCTGTGGGGCAACTGGGGTCCTCAATTCTTGACTGGAGTTTTGCCTGGAAGGCAGCTTTAACTTCGGCTGACTGAAGGCTGCCAACCTGAAGCTTCCTCCGAGGGATACCTCCTCTCCTGGGTGTGGGTTTAAAGTGAAGACGGAGATTGCAGCGTACAAGACGATGATCCGTATGACATTCCGCACTGGGCATTACTCGGGTGTGTAAGACATCTCAAAGGTCTCTCTGGCACACCAGAATGTAGTCAATAAGGTGCCAGTGCTTGGACCATGGGTGCATCCAGGTTGTCTTCAGGCTGTTCTTCTGCTGAAAGATAGTGTTGGTGATGATGAGCTGGTGCTCCGTGCAGAATTCTAGCAGGAGGCGCCCGTTATCATTGCAGTTGCCAATGCCATGTTTGCCAAGTACTCCTTTCCAGGCTTCTGAGTCTTTACCTACTCTGGCATTGAAGTCGCCAAGGATGATCACCTTGTCCTCTGTAGGGGTCTTCCGTACGAAGTTGCGTAGATCAGCATAGAACTTGTTCTTTTCTGCAGGATCTGCTTGAAGGGTTGGGGCATACACACTGAAGAGGGTTGCATGCTGCTTGTTTTGAAGTGGGAGGCGCATGGACATGATGCGATCTGAGTGACCTGTTGGCAGGTTTTCGAGTTTGGAGGCAATGGAGTTCCTGACCATGAAGCCAACGCCAGAAAGGCGGCTCTCAGCCTTTGACTTACCCAACCAGTAGAGGGTATAGCCAGCACCATGTTCTTGAAGACTACCTTCCTCAGGGAAACGGACCTCACTGAGAGCTGCTATGTCAATATTCAACCTGAGAAGTTTGTGGGCAACTAGAGCAGAGCATCGTTCAGGGCGACCATTGTCTACTGTGTCAAGCATGGTTCTGATGTTCCAACACGCAAGCTTTAGTCTTTGCACACTTTGTGAGGCAGGTGCATGCCTTTTCTTTGTTGTTATTTTTTGACCGCAAGTAAGGATGCCCGTTGACCGTGGCTAGCCAACTGGGGTGGGGGAGACGAGCTTTGTTTAGGCCACCTTTTCTAGGCCCCTCTCCGTGTGGAGCAAGCAGTACTGTCCCTAGATAAGGCTGCTTGGTCGTTCAGGGTGCTGCCGAAAGATGCTTTCGTCTCCGGGTCAGCATCAGGCGACCAATACCCTGAACCGCCTACATGCAGGATTGGGACTGCAGCTTCCAGTGGCATCTTCTACCTGCCGTTTCGCCCCTTGCCCATCGCTGCAGGACTTGGTGTGTTGTGGGTTGTGGATATGCCCTTCAGGCCTGCGCAAAGGAATTTTTAGGTGAAGCACAGTGTGCACGGTACTGGCTCCACCCTTTCACCTTGGGGTCATCTGCCATGGCCCAGTAAGCCGGGACGCCGGCAGCGAGTCCTCCAGGTGGTAGGTGTTACATTAACGAGCTCTATCTGCCCGGGTTTGATGTTAGAGTTTTCCTTCTCTTGGCTGGTGAGGTTGGTGAGCCCAGCCTGCCCATCCGGTTATACCGCCGGACATTTGGTCGCACCATGATGTGGCAAACTCTGTGAGAAACGGGGGGGACCAGCGGGAAGGTGTTGCCACGGATGCAGTAATGCAGGAGAGGCCATTGCAGTGACCATCTCCCAGGCATAGCCGGACAGTGACCACGCGGCGTTCACTACACCAGGAAAGGAGAGGCTATGTATTGCGCATACACTTTCCCTGGGGGGGCAGGATACCCAAGAGGTAGCCCACCCCTCCCCCCTTTTATTGGTAACATATGGTAATAAATCTATTTCTTACATCTTTAAAAACTTCTTTTATCTACCCCATATATTACTTTCTACCCACCCCTCCCCCGTTACTCGACCCCCACTGGTGTTATTTACTTAAAATGCAAATATTTAAAAGTACCCTTAACTATTAAAACAAAAATTTATATTCTTCTTTTTTTAAAAAAACTTAATCATTATCAAAAATTGTCCATTGTCCTTTTATTTTCCACTCTTTTTTCTACATATCTTCTAAACTTTTCCCACTCTGTCTTAAAATCTTCTAAATCATAGTCTCTTAATATTCTGGTTAACTTGTCCATTTCACTCCATGTCATAACTTTTATAATCCAATCCCATTTCTCTGGTATTTTTTCTTGCTTCCACAACTGTGCATATAATGTCCTAGCAGCTGAAAGCAAGTTCCAAATTACAGTTCTATCTTCTTTTGGAAATTTTTCCATTTGTAATCCCAACAGAAAAGTCTGCAACTTTCTTGAATTCATATCCCAAGATCTTAGAAATTTCTTGCTGAATCATCTGACAGTACTTTTTTTGCTCTTTCACAAGTCCACCACATATGGTAGAAAGAACCTTCATGTTTTTTACATTTCCAACATCTGTCTGGCATCTTATTGTTCATCTTTGCCAGTTTTTTAGGAGTCATATACCATCTAGAATAAAGTTTTGAGTCCTGAAGTACCTTTAAGAACAACAAAATTTAATCTGGATTACGGGTAACAGTCTAGATTTGAGGCACACTGGCAAAACCAAAAGATAAAATTCAATCTACCGTTGGTTGATGCAGCCTTTTCTGTTCAGTTATTCAATAGAGGTCACTTCCTTCTTCTCTTACACTATGTCCAGCTCTGATTTGAGAAGGGGGAAATAACAAAAGTGCAAATTGTCGCTTGAAAACTCCCTAGGAGAAAAGATGAAGGAACAACTGCCGCCTGTTCTATTTATTTTAGTGTATTTATTGTTCTTGTTTAAGCATATATTGTATTTTAGAAAGTTTTAAATTGTATATTTATAAATTGTCACCCGCTCTGAGCCAGTTTCTGGGAGAGCGAGTTATATATAAAATTAAATAAATAAATAAAATGAAACCCTGCAAAGGAGAAATCTGTGAAGAATCTGCTAGGTGCCTCATAAATAAAGCACTGAAAATGGAATCAGTCTGTGAGGGAGCATTTTCATCTCCTAAAGTATTTACAACTGCATTTCTTCAGCAGGAAAAGTTTCAAAGGGAGACTCCAACCAGCAGTTGCTGAGTTGTCAGTCATATGCAGATTTGATAAGATCAGACTTTGACTCAATAGGAAATCAGGATGGTTTAGCAACGCATTACAAAAAGGAATGGTTCTGCCTTACAGGGTTTACATAAATTGTTCAGAGGAATCTTTCCTTCTCAGTTCAGTCATCCTTTGGAGTGGTCCACTCTTGTTTAGATTTCACTTTACCTGGGCTCTGTAATCCAATGTAGCACCCCTTATCCTGGGAAACGGAGTTTTTGACCTCCCTTTGATCTCTCCCTCTTCCGTTCTGCTGATGATAGCTCTGGGTCTAAACCAGGATTGCCAATCTCCAATTGGCAAGATAGTTTTGTGTTGTAATTCCCATTTGGGGGCAGGGGGTTCCCTTTTGGGGTGGGTGGGTGGATGTCTACTGGGCACTCCATTCTAGAGACCAGTCCTCATAGGGTATAATGGAAAATTGATCTGTGGGTATCTGGGACAGCCGGTTTTTGAGGTAGAGGCACCAAATTGTCAGCATAGCATCTGGTGCTTCTCCTTTTTAAAAAAGATTAAATCAGGAGTCCAATTCTATGAACCCCTAGAGAAGTTACCCCATCTTCCATTCTTTCCAGTGAAAAGAAGGCATTTAAAAGGAGTGCAGTCTCTTTAAATGTGATAGCCAGAACTTCCTTCAGAGTTCAGTTGTGCTTGTCACAACCTGGCTCCACCCCCAAAGTCCCCAAATATTTCCTGAGCCAGACTCTAACCTCTCTGCCAACCCAGTGTAAAACTTTGCACATCTGAGGTGATGGGCTCCAGTTCAAGAAAGAATATGTCAATTCTTTCAAAAACATGGCTACCCCTCTGGGATTTATTTTAACATTCTCCTTGCCTACTGCAGGCAATTCAGCAGTTGTTTCACCCAGCTTAAAAGTTGCAGGAATCCACTGTGATTAAAAGACAAACATGAAAGTGAGAACTTTCTGGAATGGGACACTCTTCTGTTTGCTATTTGCTGTTCTTTGTGTTCCCGTGGTATGCAGCCATTTTATTACCTCCTGTTTATAAAGGAGCAGGAAGTTACTAGCTAACAGCATTGGCTCTACACTCATCATCCATGGCACAAGACAGACTATACCAGGATTTTACATCATGTCCTGATTCAGCTTCTGCCTATTGTTTATTTATTTTTGTATAACATCCTGCCTGAAGAAGAGTTTTAGGAAACTTGAAAGCTTGGCCTGTTCTGTGTCATTTGATGAATAAAAGGAATAATGTAGATTGCATTCTGAGTTTTTTTGGATTTCAGTTTTCTCTGGCCATTTGTTAGCAATTGTGGCAGTTAATTCAGAAGTAATAAACTAATGGTGCAATACTAAACACACTTCTTGTTACTTTCCCAGTTCAGTCTGCTGATTACCATCTTTTCAGTCTTTTGGTAGGGGCAGACAAAAAAAAAGCCATGCTCCCCTAACCCATTGCATAACTAAAATCAACTTGGTCACTGCTGCTGGGAAATGTGAGAGGGGGTGTGGGGAGTTGAAAAAGCAGCTGGCCATCACATGTGGCCCGGCTGGTGGAGTAATATTTGGAGATCTGAGAGCATTGGGGTAGACTTTGGGGAGAGGGGAAGGCATTTAGCTGAGATGCAATGCCCTAAAGTCCACCCTCTGGAGCTACCATTTCTTCCAGGTGTTTGGAAATCAGTGGTTATGCCCAGGAGAACCTAAATGTGGGCATAAGTTTGCCAACCTTCAGGTGGGGCCTGGAGAGTTCCCAGAAAGTCTCATTTTCTGGCTCCACTCCCAAGTCTCCTGGAGTTGGCAACGCTATGTGTGTGAGATTCAGCCAGCTTGTTCACTCAGTTTTGCTCTGTTATACATTTTCAGTACACTCCTCCCCCCTTCCACTGTATACAACATAGCTGTTGTCCATTATGCTTTTTATGTAGGGCTGCCAGCTCTAGTTTGAGAGATACCTGGAGATTTTGGGGATGGACTCTGGAGAGGGTGGCGGATCAAGGCGTTCAAAGCTTAACCCCATGGGACCCCAGGGTTGTTGCATGCAATAAACCAAATATTAAAAAAAAATATGAAATTTTATTTAATTTATTTAATTTCTTTAATATTTAATTTATTTAATTTCAAAGGTTTGTTCTACTGACAAAAAAATGCTCTGAAGTCATACAGCAGGGAAACAAGAAATCTAGCTTAACTATCTAACAAGACTTGCATTAGATGGCACAAACCTTGAGTGGAAGAGTCGAAGGCCACAACTTGAGTATTCTCTACAACGCTGTCTATTGCAATGTAAGTGTAGTCCAGGCCTTCACTCACTCAGAATCCAAGCTAACATTCTTTTCCAGGTTCTTAGCTCAATTATAAGATTTTGGCCAAGCAGCAGGTGATGAAGATGTCCAATCAGCACACAGTCTTGCTGGAACCCTCTAGAAAATTATCACCCCCGACCTCCGACCTCCCATCCTGTGAGCACAGGTTCTTAGAGAACCTAATTATCATATCTCAAAAAGTGCAGTCTATTTCTATCTAAATATTTTCCAAATAATAATCCCATTGATGAGAAAATGCTAAGTCAGCATTTAGAAGGTGTAAATCCCAAAACCACCATATGTGTTGCAAAGTTTTTAGCAGAAGCCTATAAAATCAAAATAGAAACACACCAATAGATCTTAACGAACCAAAAGTTGCTTGTTCTCTTTTGGCATTGACATGTTATTACTGTTTACTATTTTAGAACTTTCTGTTATATATTCTTACCTATAATATTTATCAGACTTATGTATCTGAGACCCTGGAGAGCCGCTGCCAGTCTGAGAAGACAATACTGACTTTGATGGACCAAGGGTCTGATTCAGTATAAGGCAGCTTCATATGCTTCATATGTTCATATGCGTACTGATAACTATATGTAGTTATTTGTGCTGTTATGCTAATAAAGATGTATGTATGTATGTATTACCACTTCTCCTGCTCTGGCCTTGAAGATGATAAGAGCTAAATAAGCCCACATCAATTAGTAACACCTGCAGGATGGAAAAAGCCTATTACCTTTCACATTAACCCTTGAGGGGGAGGAGCCAGGGGTGCTTTGCCTCACAGTGGGGTTTGTCAAGTGGAGGGACAAAAACATGAATATAAGAGAAGCCATGTTGAATCAGGCCAATGGCCCATCCAGTCCAACACTCTGTGTCACACAGTGGCCAAAAAAACCCCAGGCACCATCAGGAGGTCCATCAGTGGGGCCAGGACACTAGAAGACACTCAAAGCACCCTCTTCTTGGAAACGGACTTCTCCTGTCTGAAAAGCAGATATAAAAGTGGGAGATCTCCAGGCCCCACCTGGAGGTTGGCTACTCTGCCTCCATGGCATTTGTACTACTTGCATGTCTCATGACAGCTTTTTTGTTAGACAAAAGGAACTTCTCCCTTTCTCACCAGCAAAAACGCTGGTTCGATCTCACCCAGCATTATTATGCTTCTGTATTGCAGATAACCAGTTTACAACATCTGCGAATGACTGTTAGCGATAGGACATTCTGGAGGATGTTCCCAGGGTCGCCATTAAACCCGAAGCTGTTTAACACAAACACACATTGCAGATAATGCTGCACGGTCAACGCTCAATCTGTCTCCCTCAGGCTTCGAACTGTGGCCTCTTTACATCGTTTTAAAAACACCTATCTCGGGAAAATAAATTCGCAAACCGTGCAAGCTCCTATTCTCTTTTATTTCCATGCAATGGGCTGAATTTTATTTTGTTTGTTTGGCGTTTTGCAATCCAGCAATGAAGCACCTTGGCACGGCGACGGTTAAAACCACAGAGCTGGAGGTGACTTGCCAGTGGGGCGGGGGACAGGATGCAGACGGGGGTGGTTTTCCTGTGTACGAACCCGCCACTGCCCGCGCACTCCGGGTGGCTCTTTCCCTCCCAGGCCGGAGACTGGAATGTGGCTGCCCAAGGCGCGCAAATCCCCCTTCGGATCGCTGGGTTGGGGTGCATCGGTGAGAGCAGCTAAGCACGGCGACGGGGCGCCGTCCAGCGTATGGGGCGAGGAAGGGCAGAGGGTGTGCGTGGAGACACCCACTCACTGGGCGATACCTCTGAAGGGCAATCCCCCCCCCCCCCGTTCTCCCCGATTAGTTTGGAACAGAGAGATCCTTCTTCGATTTCTCTTTTGTCTTGTTAAAAGCGATTTGCTTTGCTCAGCTTTTCCCTTTGTCCCTTCTATTTCTGCAATTAAGCATGGCGGACTTACAAAAAAAAATCGATTGTGAGTTCTTTTATTTCAGACGGCAGGTTATATACTTTAAATGCATACCGACTGTAGCTGGCCACCTCTCCACTTCGTTGGCTGTCGTGCTATTTTCGTTGCGTAGCAGATCGTTAATCTGACTGCAGAGGGAAATCCATTTATGAATTAAGTGTCGTATAATGGTGGCACAATCTCCAGTGCTCTGGGGCAGCAGCCTCTGTGATGTTGTAGGACTCGTTATGTTCTTATGTTGTGCACCATTTGAGCTTGAATTTGGTTTGTATGCTCCTTGGGACAGGGACCTGTCCATTTCTAACAATTATTGGTTTAGAGAGAATGTTACATTTGCCTTGCTGGGATCTGATTGAGATGACTCACATTGGCTCACTGATGCCACTCTGTAAAGAATCCAATATAAGAGCTTGCCTAGTTATGGAGATACTAGGTACTGTACGGAACAGATCCAGGTGGGCAGCCGTGTTGGTCTGAAGCAGTAGAATAAAGCAGGAGTCAAGTCGCACCTTTAAGACCAACAAAGTTTTATTCAGAATGTAAGCTTTCGTGTGCTAGAAGCACATTTAATCAGACAATAGTATGCACGGCAAGCAGTCCTAAATATAGAGAAAGTACAGAACAGAGTGACCACTTGTCTGCCAGTGTGTTTGCAATTAGATGGAGAGAGGTTGACATTAGTGGTGTTGGGGAGAGGTGCAAATAAAGGTGGAAATAAGGAGAGGTTGTGGCCAAGGATCTGCATGGCTTGCCAAAGGTCCCAGGTTCAATCCCTGGCATCTCCAGTTAAGAGGATCAAGTGGCATGAGATGTGAGGGACCTTTCTATGCCAAATACCCTGGAGTAGCACTGCTAGCCCAAGTAGACCATACTGACTGTAATGGACCACTGGTTTGACTCAGTAGAAGGCTGCCTTGCGAGTATGTTGGATTCAGAAGGATAGCCATGTTGGTCTGAAGCAGCAGAACAAAGTTTGAGTCCAGTGGCACCTTTAAGACCAATAAAATTTTATTCAAGGTATAAGCTTTCATATGCAAGCACAATCTGAAGCAGTGTGTGTGCACATGGAAGCTTATACCTTGACTAAAAAATTGCTTGATCTTAAAGGTGTCACTGCTCTCAAACTTGTTCATTAGCATATTGTAAAGGTTACGGCAATGGAAGAAATTCTGTGCTGAGCAGGCAGCTTTTAAAATGGATTTTAAGGTGGTGGTGGGGAGACCATTGAGAGGCTATTGCCGCCAGAGGGATGGGAGGAAGAGATAAAGAGGGCTATTCATTCTTGCAGGGCTTGTCTCTGTCTTGTCTAGATTAGATGGCCTCCTTTAACTGCTTCAGGACTAAAGTGGAAACTTAAAATGTCCCCATGGGTGTATTTTCTCTCTATCACTATGGTGTTAGCGGTCAGTGATAGCAGAGACAGAAGACACAATGTATTATCTCTTAAATAAGAGAGATTTAGTATATATTTATTTTGCCCTGTCTCTCAGAAATGCAGGACATCAGCATGCCTTCTTCTTGTCTTCATTTTATCTTCACTGCAACCCTGCTGAATAGGTTAAGCAGAGAGAGTACTGGCCCAAGGTGGCCCAACAAGCTTCTGTAGCAGAGTAGGGATCTGAACCTCCCAGATCCAAGCCCAGCATCCTACACTATGCTGCTTCCCTATGCCCTACAGAGGTTCAAAAGTTACTATTGCAAATCAGAACAAACCAAGAGCCCTTCAGCTACACAAAGGTTTCAGACTCAGGACATGGATCACCCCCCGCTCATCCTCTTTCACATATATTGTGTGACTCTCGAAGCTCTCTCCACCCTACCAGCTTGGAGAAGGCATTTGTCTCTTTAAATAACTTCTCCAAACCAAGCCAGCAAGTAGCTTGGATAATACATTTAAAGTTGCTTTCTTTCCATCTCTCCCTCCCATTTATTTGATTTCCTTCCTTCCTGTCTTGCAGCTCTCGAACATCTTATGTTTATTCTATGTGGCTCTTATGTTAAGCAAGTTTACGCGCCCCTGGACTAGATCTATGTGCTGTCAGCAGAAGAGCTAGGGAGAAGAATTTTGGAGGACTAAAATTCAAGGAAGCCCAAGAGCTGATGGCAGTGGAGCATTACAGATGCTGAAATTTGAACTAACCGGACAAATGTTCAGCTGCACATCTCCAGCCATGCTTAATATAGAGCTGGCATTAGGGCAGTGATTACAAGACTCACAGCTGTACACTCCTAAGCCAGTTTGGTGTAGTGGTTAAGTGCATGGACTCTTATCTGGGAGAACCGGGTTTGATTCCCCACTCCTCCACTTGCACCTGCTGGAATGGCCTTGAGTCAGCCATAGCTCTCGTAGAGGTTGTCCTTGAAAGGGCAGCTGCTGTGAGAGCCCTCTCAGCTTCACCCACCTCACAGGGTGTCTGTTGTGGGGGGAGAAGATATAGGAGATTGTAAGCTGCTCTGAGTCTCTGATTTAGAGAGAAGGGCGGGGTATAAATCTGCAATTCTTCTTCTTCTTCTAAGCAGAGTCACACCCTTTGTAGCATGTTGACTTGAAAGGGTGTGACTCTGCTTGGGATACACTGCAACAGTAGGAATCAGGAAGACACCGTTTGAATCCATGTGGTCTCAGGGAAGACACTTTCTCCTAGCCATAAACATCTCTCTGATGGTTAGAACAAGACAATAGGTTGGATTTGGCCAGCATTTTCATTGATTCTGACCCCTTTCTGTTCCTTGCTGTGTCCTGTGTCCCACCTGGCTTTTGTCTATGCAGGCCCCACAATCCCCAGCATAGTCTTTCTGGGTCTTCAGAAGGGACCCTTGGATCCAGCCCAATCTAGGAATACTTGAAAATGTATAAATTCTAAGCATTTATTGTCTAGCAATGGACATCTCTGTGCCTTTGGTTATACTTTGTTGGAGTCAAATTATTTATTTACTTCATTATACACTGCTTTCCCCACCAAACAGGCCCCAGTGTAGCTTACATCACTCTCCTCTCATCCATTTTATTCTTACCATTTAAAGTTCAATTTCCCACTCCGCTTTGGGAGCTCGCTGGGTGATTTTAGGCCAGTTTCTGTCTCTCAGCCTCACCTACCTTACAGGGCTCTTGAGAAGACAAAATGGAGGACAGGAAAATGATAATGTAATCTGTTTTGAGGCCCTACTAGAGAAAAATGTGGGGTATAAATATTTAAACAAAGAATCAAATTGTCAGTCTTTCTGCTGCGGGAGCAATTTTTTCATTTTTATTAGTAATTTTCCTTGGCCTGTTTGCTGATTTAAAGACAACAGTTTTTTTCCCCAGATTGAAAATGAGCAGGAGAGAAGAAATGATGAGGAGGAGGGATTGCCCCGATGCCTTATTAATAGGGCAATGAAATAAATGATATATTGCCCCCATGTGTAAGAAAAAAGGAGTCTGTTGCTTTAAAAAGACACCTATCAGTTGCCCCCCTTCTTTTAATTCACATCAAAATGTAAATTTAATGGTGCTGGCAATATATCCTAAATCAATACTGGTCTATCTGAGGGAACGCGGTTTTCCTTTAACGAGCCATCAAAATGCTTTGAGTCATAACGGAATTAACTTCTAATTTGACATCAGTTCCTTAACAGTAACAAAACAGCAGCAACACTCCCTCTAAGCTGTGGAGTCTTGTGAGCAAAAATTCTACTTTGCAAGCTACTGGCATTAAAGTTGTGAGCTACTGCATAAGTTAGTTTGCTCTGGGGCCATTTTTCCTGAGCTAAGATAAAAATGTGTGAGTCAGAGGCTAAAAAACTGTGATCTACCTCACACTAACTCAGCTTAGAGGGAACACTGGTCAGCAATACTTGAACTCATGGAATATACAGGTTTGGATGCTATGAGTGAATTCTTCAGCCTCAGCCACAGAGAGCACTTCTTTTATCACTAGTATTTGCACAAGATCAGTGGTGTTCAGTGAGCCCTTGTGCAAACAGAAGTGCTAGCAGAAGAGGAAGGGCCTTCTGCCACAAAGGCTGTCAGGGGCTTGCGGACATCCTTCAGATGATCCAGGTCTCAGTATATCAGTGAAATCTTGCCAATCCATGTACAGAGCCTTCCCATCCATTACTCACAGAAATCTGACAGGACATGTCGTTCACCATGCTTTCCCAAAGCATTTGAGCTAGGGCTTGTTGGTTTGGTTTGTATCCTGTGCGTTGACTTCAAACTGGTACTTGAAAAATCCTCACCTGTAAATATTGACAGTCATACACCCCTGAGAGCTGGTGTAGTATAGCAGTTAGAGTGTCAGATTGTGATCTGGGAGACCCAGGTTTGAGTTCCTCACTCTGCCACTCAGCCTAACCAACCTCACAGGGTTGTTGCAGTGATACAATGGAGGACAGAAGAATGCTGTGAGCTGCTTTGGATCTCCATTAGGAGAGAAAGGTGTAGTATAATCTGCCTCCCTGCACTGATTGCATTGACTGTCATCCTGATAACCAAGGACCAGGCTGACACTGTTGATAATTGACATTCAAGACACCTGATTCCTGTCTCTCAATTTGTGAATGATACTTATACCACCAACACCACCTTATTTCATTCTATTTAATGGTTTTAACTGTTTAATTTTTAACTGTTTAATTGTACAATTTTAACTGTTTTATTGTGTTGTAATCCGCCCCAAGCCCATCTTGGGAAAGGGCAGACTATAAATTCACAAAATAAAAATAAATAAATAAATAAAAGAAGTAAATAAAATGGAAAATAGCTGTATCCATGTATCTTATACCATTTTTTTCCTCTCTTTTTTTTTCTCCCTCAGTAGGTAGTGGAAGTCTGGAAAGTACTGTGGATCCAGAGATTTGTACAGAAGTTTTTGCGAGAAGGTTTTGAAGAAAACAAGGCTTAGAGCCCAAATCAAACATCTAGACACCGGACAAGTGGTTACAGGATTGTCCTGCAGGAGAAGCATTTGGGATAGGCCTCTCTCATTAAGAAGGCTTCTGAACCAGACCGCTAGCTGTGAGTGAGTCCACGGAGAGATACATCAAAGCAGGGGCAACTTCTTTTCCCACAAAACAGTGTTCTGAGGAACAGCAGCCATGGGGGAGAAGTCTCACACATGCCCATACTGCGGGAAAGGCTTCCGGCGCAGCTCACACCTGACACGGCACCTTGCCACCCATTCTGGGCTCCAGCGCCCCCTAGGGGGGAAACGCCTCGGGCAGCAGGTACCAGAGGAAGATCGCCCATACACCTGCAACTATTGTGGGAAGTCATTTGCCAAAAGCGCCCACTTGGCCCGGCACCAGGAGACCCATTCGGGAGAGAGGCCATACAAGTGCAGCTACTGTGGGAAGGCCTTTGGGCGCAACTCGCATCTGACCCGCCATCACAGCACGCACACCGGCGAGCGCCCATATGAGTGTGGGGTCTGTGGAAAGGCATTCACCCGCAGCGCTCATGTCACCCGCCACCAGGGCACGCACACTGGAGAGCGGCCTTTCCGCTGCACTCGCTGTGGCAAACGTTTCACCCGCAGTGCTCACCTCCAGCGTCACCAGGGCATCCATAGTGGAGATAAACCTTTCAACTGTGGCGACTGCGGGAAAGGGTTCACACGCAACGCCCACCTTGAGCGCCACCGGGCCACTCATTCAGGCGAGAAGCCCTTCAAATGTGCCAGCTGTGGGAAAGGGTTTGGGGCTGCCTCCCACCTTGTACGGCACCAGAGAACCCACAAGGTGTAGCTGGCTGGGACTTCTCCTGGATCCATCCAAACCTGGATTTAGAAATGGCCAATCTTGTAGGCTTGGATGGACTTTGGTCTTGATAATGGGTCTTTTCCACCTGTTTTCTCCGTTCCAAAATACCCAAGTCTTCAACTGCTTTGATTTGAGTCGGAAATGAACATAACAGATTCGGTGGTGTTTATATAGGTCTTCCGAGACTCAAGAATGATGTGAACTTCTCCCAAAAAAGATTTTGTTTTATATATTGGACCTGCAAACTGTTCACAAAGGAAGGAGAGGAATCAAATCAGCTGGACACCATATTGCCCCTTCCCTTTTTTCCTCCAGTGCCTCAAATGAAGGCCATTTCTTAATTCCAGGTTGTTGATTTAAAAAAAAAATCAAAACCACATCCATCAGTATAAGAAATGCGTGGAAAATGAATTCAGCATCTGCGAAAATGACTGGAAATCGCCAATGATGTGTAGTTATGTTAACACAGTCCCTGGAGGAGAATGATATTTTCTGGCGGCTGACCTGGACTGAGTAATCCTATTTTTTCTCCCTTTCTCCTCCAGTCTTACCCTTGAGTTTCAGCTTCAACCCCTGTGACTAAGTAAATATCGGTAATCGCACCTTTCAGCCTACAGTGTCTAAGAGAACACTGCTGGAGCATAGGAGTGTTATGTGTGTCTCTTGAGCATTTTAGCAGGAAAAAAGGCTGCCTGATTTCTTGAGAGGCCAACTCTCAGAATTTGGTCAGTCTCTTTCTTGACTCTTCTAGGGTGTAACCTACTTTACACTCCTGCTCTCTGGCCTTTAGGTTAGCCTCAACAACAATCTTTTGGCACATTGATCACTTTCCAGGTGGGAAAACGAGGTGGAGATAATGATTTTCTCCAGATCAGCCACTGCATTATGCTAAACAGAAATTTCATGCCAATCCTGCTGGAGCGCTCAAGCTCTTGGGTGGCATATGGTGTATTTCATATCTCAGACTTTTCCAGTGACTTTTATCTTGCTTTCTCTTATCAGTGGCTGTTGTAGTTATACTGATAGTGCTTTGCAGCATAACTCTAATGTTGTCTAGGACAAGCAGAATTAGATTGCTTATTAGTTGATTTTTTTGGGAAGTTTTTTTTTAAATAGTCTTTTCTGTATTTTGAAACAGGGATGGGATGAGGCGGATAAAATAGATAAAGAATATTGCCATCTGTCTCAAAACAAGCTACTAGCTCAGTGGCTTGTTTTCCCGTACAGAAAAAAAGGATGGAGACAAGTGGGGGAACCTCTGATGTAAATGGACAAACATCTGGCTGCCGTGCATTGCACTGGCAGAGCAGCAGCAAGAGTCTTCTAACTGGAGTCCCCACAATGTTCTTGTCACTCTCACACGCGCCTCAAGGCAACAGTATCTCACTTGGCTTGCTTCTGAGATCCTGTCACAACGATCTTTCCCAACAGCCCTGTTACTTGTGGGTGTAACTGATTGGATCTGTGTGAGGGAATGAGACTTTTGCAAAGTGCCAACGACCCAGAAGGGCCTGTCAGGTTTCTGTGTGGGTCAACTGCCATGCTGCTGACTGGATATTGTACATGTGGTTTGGGCTCCTTGAAATTAGGGAGATGCCACCAAGAAACAAATAGGAGATGAAAGGCATGGCCAAAATCTGACTGCAGCTCACAAACCTTCCACTGGTTATACTGAATAGGAAGTACTTTGAAACAGTTACCAATTTACCAAATAACCGTTTTAATTTTTTTTTAAACTAACCATAAATACCTAACCCAAAGGGAACCTCCGGTGATATTCAGCCAGCCATTCAATCTTTTCTTCTACATGTTTTTCTTCACCTGTATGGATTTCTGCAAAATGGAAGAACATGTCTTCTCCACATCCATATTTTTGGCTAGCGGAAGAAAAATCATAGCCTTGGAGAAAAGAATACCAAGAATGACTGGTCAAACTGCACATGCTTCATGGTCTTGCATAATCACGTGTTTTCTTTCTCTGTGTGATATTATGCCAGCAGAGACAGCAGCAATATGAGCTTGCCTCTTATGAACTGAAAACCACACCAAGACTGCCATTTTTTCTCTCTCTACAGTTGTTAGAACAATGAGGAAGTGCTGAGACTGTGAATTCTAATCCTGTCTGTGCAGTATTCTTTGTAGTAAAGACTGTGATTGTTGGCTTGCTTTCTTTTAGCATTTCCAGGACTAAAGAACTGCCAGAGCCACACTTGGATATTCATGCTGATCCTATATGGCTGTTGCTGCCTTTTAGTCACCATGGGATAGTTAAGCATCATTCTCTCCAAAGTCAGACTTTTAATTTTTTTAACAAAGATACCCCTGTTAATCCACTTTGCCACACTAAGGGTTGGAACCAGTTGACTTTTTCACTTTATCTCACCTAATTTTCCTCTTCATTAGAGTCCTTGTCCCACATGGCTTTTGTCCAGGCAGGTCCCATAATCCCCAGCATAGCCTTTATGGTAGTCAAAGAATACCCCCCCACACACACACACCTCCTTGTTTCAAGAGTGGAAAAGCTGGTTGGATGCAGTGCTAAGACTTGGTCATATGACAAGTCTCCTTTGCTGTTTGGGGTCAGTTTCATCAGTAGGAAAGGGGTCAGCACAATCTGGTGCCTGCTGTGGTCTCTGACCACAGCAGGAGTCCCACCACTGATACATAGCCCTTCTTCCTTTGGTGGAAACAGCTGGCAGCAGTAGGGGAAACAGTGTCCAAGAAACCCATGCTTTCCTGTCTTTTCCAGGTAACCCTTGTCAGTCATCTAAGAGGGAGATTGTATCCTGTGATGGAGCTACGATGGGTTGAAGAGAAGGGAGATACAAAAAGGGGGAAAGGAGGGCAAGGGAGCAGGAGGGGGAAAGGAGCAATTGGGGCCCACAGATACATTGTGCCCAAAGGCCCAAAACAGCAGCTGTTATCCCTGAATCTCGCAGTTGTGTCTCCCTAAGAATGAAGATGGTGGACGGCTCGGTCTTGATTTGTCTTGGAGCAATAGGCAACGTTTCAAATCTGTTCTCACAAGTATAATATATTAGGGGTTTTTTGTACTCCTTTACCTTTTGTAATGTTTTTAAGGGTATATCAAAGAGCTTTTGTGAGGATGGAAATTACCAGAGGTATGAGATCTAGCCAGAGTCTACAAGTCTAAGCCTACAACCCTTCAGTGCTTAATTCTGGACCAATGTGGTCACTCCCCCCATAGCACTTTTTTGAACAGCGGCTATGTTTTTTTCCCTCTTGCTGAGTTGCTGATACCAATCAGAAAAGTGTCCTAGAGTACACACACATGTACCATTGCAAAGAGCAATGACTGACTTCGCCAATAATTTTAACTGAACTACTTCCTGTTGGCAAATGTGGACACACCAATGCAAAAAAGAGGGATGGTTGATTCTCCACTATCATAATTGCACGGAACTGTAGAAAACCACTGCTGATTGACAGCATTGTTGCAAAATTGGCCTGAATTGAGGAAAACAAAGTGGTGGTGCTACATCTGGCATCCTGAAGTTACAAAGTGGCCACCATTTTGAAATATTTTGGGGGTTTGAAGAGCATTATGGTATAAACTACTGTAGAAAGGGGCAGTCTGCTGAGGTCTGAAGCTGAAGTCTAATTGAATCATCAATCTTTGATAGTTCAGAACTAAAATATCTGGCTTTTAGTTACCTCTGAAGGAAGTGGGATGCAGGCTTTGCTGGCTGTATACAGGTATTTAAAATAATATCCATGATGCCATGTTTAATTGGCACTTGTCATACTTTCCTGGGAGATATTTTCTCTGTTACAGAACCACATGTAGAAATAAGGCTCAAAATTAATGTGATGCAGTCTCATTTCCTAGTGTTACTAAAGGGGTGGTCCAAAGAAGGGTGTGCCAAAGGCCCATTGATTTCAATAGGTCTATCAGTTTAATGTAATTTGTGGCATTTCTCCCAGGCTTCAGATTCAGTGGGAGCTCACAGGAGCACAGCTCCTGCACCTTTCTGAGAGTTCCACCTTTGAATAGTATTGCAGCTGCATAACAATCCCTGGATGAGCTCCACCACCTATTTTTCTGCAAAATGACTGCTGCTCACCCCTGATTTTTCATTGCTCTCGTGTTCACTGGATTGCATTCACTATATAGATTTATTCTGCCTGTGAACTTTGATCTTACAATAGATGTGTGACGTAAACTGTGAGGTAAAAAAGACCAAGTTTCTGTCTTTAGATGCTGTATTATACAGTTGGTTTCATCAACTTTAAAAATGATATATCATTGCTGATATGATATAAAAATGATATATATATTTCATTCTCCACTCATGGCCTCTGATCAAGTAGGTTATGTAAATCCCAGCGCTTCAAGCAGTGTCTGAGGGGGAAAGCTGAATGTGAACTCCCTGCATCCTATCTAACCCTACTGCGAGTAGCATGCATGTCCTAGTTTTTCTTAATTTGTATTTAGTATGTGAGAATAGCCGAGAGATGTGAGAGTGCTTACTAACACACACTGCTTCTATAGTTTTCTTATTTCTCCCCCTTAGTAGGTTATGGATATATGCATATCCACTAGAGAAAAACTAAGTAAATAAAATACATAATTCTTAAAACAACTGAAAAAGCCAGACAACCTGCTCCCACAAATTCTGCCCCAAAGAAAACAAAATCTTATGAGGGATGGTGTGATAACTAAGAAATACCCATATGGGGGGGGGGGGGTCTAAAAAGTGAGTTCACTCTGAAGAATTTTGTGTGATAATCTGTGAAAAGAAGTCACCATGAGGTGATCTCCCCCCACCCCCATCATAATTCTGTGGTTCTTGTAAACGTGCCTTCAAATGGACATATAACTTCCCTTTCAAAGTTAAGGGTTCCCCTCACCCTTTGACAGAATGTGTTTAAAAATGGCTCTCCCCCCCCCCCCCCCCGGAAAAACAGGTGCCAGAACTCTCAAGAAGGAAATGAAGGAGAAACACATGGGTGCCCCTCGTGAACTTTTACACTTTTTTGGAGAATTTTGTTTCAACAAAGAGGTTCTGGAATTCTGCTGTGTTCCCCCAAGGGAAAAAAAGCCCTGGTTAAAAGTCAACATAGCAGCATGAACACCAGGGGGAGAAAATGTGGACATTGATTTGGGTGACCTGTTCTGTGATGGTTTTGAAATTAGCTACAAAGCTAGCTCATCTCTACACATTAAGATTCTCTATTGTCAGTCATTCCCAGGTGCCATTTTCACATGCAAGGGAATTTAGTGTAATGGTTCTTGCTTTGCTCTTCAGGCCTCACCTAACTCTTTTGACTATGGAAACCTGCAAAAATGTTAGCTGGCTGTTGATTTGGAAGTGCGAAAGCAAGCCTATTGTATAATCAGCCTTGATTACCCTTGGACTCTATGCCCTGTTCGTAGGTTGCCCCTTAAGGGCAATGTTGGCCATTGTTAGAAACAAGATGCTGGACTAGATGGATCAGTGGTCTGATTCCGTGGGGCTCTACTTATGTTCTTATGACCCACCCACGGTATTCACTGTAACAAAAGCCTTCATACTTGTTGCTTAATACTAGGAAAGCCAATACTATGGCAAGGGAGAGCCACTAGTCCCCTAAATCGTGGCTACGCTTGCTAAGAGCATCATTTGCCTGTGGCAGGCCATTTCATGGTTGATCTCCTGAGCAATGCAATGTCTTGCTTCAACAAATGGATGTGGCAGGATCCAAGCCATTGCATAATTAGTTCACATTTGTAAATTCTTGTATTCACTGTGTGCTGAGAGTAAGTTTCTTCAATTCTTCCTGCTCAGTGACGAGTTTCAACTATCGTGTTTTTTACCATGGCTCTGCTTCGTGCTTTGTTTTTCCCTAAACTATTGGCTTTGGCTTTCTTTCAGAGGAGGGGTGGCAAGTTGACTTTACTTTGCTTGTGTATTGGTCTGGGGTGGGGATAGGTTGGGATTTATTTGGAATTATTTGTTTGGACTGTGTATTTTCTATAGCTTTTTATTATTATTATTATTATTATTATTATTATTACTGTTGCCTATGGATATGCTGTAAAAGGACAGGCACAAATGCTGTGGGAGAAGTGGCATAGCCTAACATTTGCATGCATACCTGTTCTTGTGAAAGGCTTATCACTGTCTATTCTCCCTGGTAATTGCCCTTGGTATCTGATTCTATTTTCCTACTGTACTAACAGTGTCTATCTCTGCTCTGTATGAAATAAATACTTTTGTTTGGTTTGGTTTTCTTCAGATGTCTCTTTTGTAACACGATCAGTTCTAAACAACCAAGGTCCTCTTCATAGGTATAATCCTTTGGAAAATAGAAGGGGGGGCATGATAGTGGTTAATAAAAATATGCACAGGGTTTTTTTCCCTTTCCCAAAATACCAGAACATGGGAGTGGATTCAAGACAAATGGGTAGTACATTCAAGACAAAAGGAAATAATTCCTTACTCAGCAAGTGATTAAAATGTGGAATTTGTTGCCAGAGGAGGCAGTGATAGTCATGGGTGTAAATGGCTTTAAAATGGGATTCAATGCATGGAGAAAATGGCAGGGAGAAAAGTGGTTTATTAACCATTGTGACAAAAAGGAACCTCAGCATTCAGAGACAGTAAACCTCTGAATATCAGTGCCAAGAGGCAACAATGAAAAGGCCTCAGCCTTTTTGGCCACTTGGGAGAAAAGATGCTGGACTAGGTCAGATCCAGCAGGACTATTCTTATGTTCTGTCCTTATGTTGATTTACTAGATCAGGGGTGGCCAACGGTAGCTCTCCAGATTTTTGCTTACAACTCCCATCAGCCCCAGCCAGCATGGCCAATGGCTGGGGCTGATGGGAGTTGTAGGCAAAAAAAAATCTGGAGAGCTACCGTTGGTCACCCTGTACTAGATTATTTGGAAATTGAAGTGGAAGAAGAAAGTACAGGCACATCTCACATAAGCAGACCAATAAAAAACATTACATGAGGGCTTTATGCTCATTTCTTATAAGGAGAAAGCCTATCTGGTGTTGTGGTTGGAGGGTTGGTCTAGAACTTGGAAGACTCAGGTTTAAATCCCCATTCTGTATTGAGACATCAGGTGACCTTGGTCTAATCACTATTTCAGTGATCACAAGATTGTTGGAGGGATAAAATAGGGAGGGAGGCACATTAACTGCTTGGGGGAAAAGTGAAAAAAAAAAGATTTTAAAAAATCTTAAAGGACTCATTAATTAAATTAGCTTTGCATCCACTTAAAGAACCAACTTAGGTCATAAATATGTCCCCCATTTATATCTCATCAGGATTGAATAAGTCTCCAGAGGTTTTTGCATTCTTTGAATAAATACATCCTCATGAAAGAGTGAGAGGCAGTGTTGTATAGTGGTTCAGTGGAACCTGGGAAAATGGTTCCAATCCCTGATGTGCTGGGGAAGCTTGCAGGATGATCTTGGGTCCATCACAATCTCTGAGTTTAACCTACTCCCAGAGGGTTGTGAGGACAAGCTGAAGGAGGGGAGTACACTAATAAATTACTTGGGAGTGCCTAGGAAAAAGAAAGCAGGGATGTAATTTTTTTTTTTTAAAAAAAAAACAAACCTATATACACTTTTTGTTCAAATTGCAAACTGGGTTGGATCAAGCCAGCTTTTTTCTCTGTCTCATCTGGTTTCCCTCATTAGTCCCCATCCTATATAGCTTTTGTACATACAGGTCCGACGATCTGGCAAAGGACTCCTCCCTTTTTGTTATCGGCTTTTTTTTTGTAGCAGGAACTCCTTGGTATACTAGGCCACAAACCCCTGATGTAGCCAATCCTAAAGCTCACAGTAGGCCCTCTACTAGGAGCCCTGTAAGCTCTTGGAGGGTTGGCTACATCAGGAGTGTCAGGCCTAATACGCAAAGGAGTTCCTGCTACAAAAAAAAGTCCTGGTCTCTTTTTTTTTTTTAGATTGAAATTTTACACAATATTTCACCCTGCACTTTCTGCATAGCATGGGCTTTTTTCTTTCTTTCTTTTTTGTGACCATCAAGCTGCAGCTGATTTATGGTAATGCCATTGGGTTTTCAAGGCAAGAGATGTTCAGAGGTGGTTTGCCACTGCCTGCCTCTGTGCCATGATCCTGGTATTCCTTGGAGGTCTCCTATCCAAATAGTCAACCCTGTTTCACTTTGAAGTTCTGACAAGGTTAGGGCACAGCCTCTGTTAGACAAAGCACCCCTGGCCTCCCTCAAGGGTTAATGTGAATAGCAGAAGGCCTGGTCTATCCTGCAGGTGTTACTAAATGGCCTCTGGTCCTACATGGCTCTTATCACCTTCAAGGCCAAAGTAGATAGCTTCTCATGAGAACCTCCAGTCCATGTGATTGGGGAGGAGAATCAGAGGTGATAAGATAATTTTCTAGAGGTTTCTACTGGAGACATGTCCTTATTGGATGTCATCATCGCCTGATGTGCAGGATCCAAAAACTATAATGAAGCCAAGGCCCTGAAGATTTAACTACCTTGGATTTTGATGGAATAGAGGTCTAAACTATGACACACAATTGCTAGTAATGTAGAGAATGCCTGAGCTTAAGGCTGGTACTGTCTAACGCAGATTCTGAGAAGTGTTAGACCACTGAGCTAGCTTTCTTGTTTTCTTGCTGTATGAACAGAGTAATGCGCTGCATGTATAGTGAATTTAATAAACTTCATAAAATATTTGTTAAAATAAGCTAAAAGTCTGGTTACTTGTGTGCAACAAGCCCTGGGGACCCCATGGGGTTCAACCCTGAACTCTTTGACAGCTTCTACAGCCTGCAGTATTTTTATTCTTCTTACATAAAAGGTCTGTTTAGTGAAAAGCCACTCATTTTATCTGATGAAGCAAGATAAACAAATGGTGTTGGTCTACAACCTGGGAAACCCAGTTCAAATGCCAAGTCTGCTGGACCTTTGGCAAGTCCCACACTCTCACTCGGGGTTGTTGTGAATAGAACAACAGTTTACATCCCCTTTGTGAAGGAAGGTGGGGTTTAAATGAAGTAAAAGTAGGGTTCTATTTCATGGAAGTTTATGATGGTATAATGTTTTTGTCAGTCTTTCTGATTTCTTTGTACTTCACTTTTCAACAGGGGAACCAAAACCAGCTTGCGGCCTTGTTTTCTCATCCATTTATCCTCACAAGAACACTGTGAAAGTGGTAAGGCTGAGACAATGACCAGCCAAGGTCACCCTGTGAGCATCCATGTGACATCGGGAAAATCTAGGTCTCCCAAAACCTACTTAGTCTGACACAGCTGCAACCATAAGCCTCTTTTGTGTTTTGTCTATTTCTCTAGCACCTGTCCTTGACAATCTGTGGTGTGTGTGAGTGTGTCTGTCTGGCCCAGCACAAAAGCACATGATTCCGCATTAGCCTTTGTCCCAGTCTCCTTCTCGGCTCTCAGGTCTGCACAGGGCAGGGAGCAACAAGCGAATGCAGCTCCGCTCCAGAGATGCCAATGCAGAATCCAGGAAAAGAGTTGCCTTGAGGAGCCTGGCACAGAAGGGAGACAAGTGCTAAGTGCAGAATCAGTCCAAGACTGTCCAGGCACCCTGAAGATGAATAACTCTACAACCACATAGTGCTTGATCACTGAGCCTGGATTTTTGTCTGCAGACAAACCTGTCTAGAAGCTGACTGGCTGATGGCAAGGATTGCACTTGCCAACCTCCAAGTGCAGGCTGGAGATCTCCCAGAATTCCAACTGATCTCCAGGCAATAGAAATCAGTTCCTCCGGATAAAAATGGCTGTTTTGGAAGGTGAATTCCAGGCTTTGTAGCCCTCTCCGAATCTCCAGTTATTTTCCATCCCGGACCTGGCAACCCTAACAAGGATGATGCGGGGGACCAATGATGGTGTGGATGAGGCCGCTTCACCCTCCCAATCCACCCTACATTTTTGTCAGGCAAACCGGTGGGCTCTAGTTCACAGAAGCTTCCGCTGGAATAACAGTATGCCAGTCTTTTTTAAGGGCCCCCTGTCCACATACTTCGCGTCCCTTCCAGTTTCCAGATGCTGGAGACGCAGAGAAGGCAGACACGGCCCGGTTTCGCCTTGCGCGCCAGCTTCCCAGGCAAGCGGGCCCTCTGGCTTGGCGGGACCTTGGCTGCGATCTTACAGCCGGGGCGGTTCGGGGGCGTCCTTAGGCCTCGCGCCCTGTTCCGGGAAATCGGCTTGTGCAGCCTGCAAAAGGGAAGCGCGATGCCGCTAGAGGGCTCTGGCTCTTGTCAAAAAAAGACGACGGCGAAGAAAAAGGCCGAATCGGTTCCCCTGCCTATATTTTTTCCTTCTTTCCCCCTCGCTGCCGCTGCTGACGATTTTGGGGGCTGAACTTCCCAGGTCAGACTCCCAGAGCCTTGTTGTTGCTCTTGCTTCAGCTGCTGTCGTAGCAGCCGCCCAGACGGAGCGACTGACGTCCTGCTCTTGGAGCCCTCCAGCCCCGGCGCCCCCAGCCTCGCTCATTATTGTTGTTATCATTTTTTTTTTTAAAAAAGGCAGAGAGTGCGAAAGGTGCGTGCGGCTCCCCAGGGACCCAGTTCTGAAGCCAGAGAGACAACAGGTAACTCTGGCCGATCGGTGTGTGGGGGCATCAGCCAGAGTCCAGCAAAACAGAGCCGGACAACTTCCCGGGCAGCCACAGCGGCCCCGATCCGGAGAGCCACGCGTGGCAATGGCACCACCGAGGCCCATCCTGTGGATCTCAAACCCGGGGCCATCCGCTCCATCCGGGGGTGGGGGTCGTGGAGTAAAACCGGTCGCTGGGTTGGGTGGGATGGAGTGAAGGAGCAGGAAAGGAGATTACCAGTCCCCCGGAAAAAGTCCTTAAAGATTAGTCCCGGAAGAGCTCCTGTGCTCTCTTAAATGAGCGTTCTGGGCAGAAATCCAGCAGGCGAAGCTGCCTTCCTCCGCCACAGCATGCCAAGAAAAGCTTCACCTGTTGAATTTCTGTGGTTTTTAGATACTCACAACAAGCCTTGCTGGCCTCAGAGGCGGGGAATGCAGAAGAAATGCTACAAAGAATCGAGGGGTAGCTCAAAGTCCTTTAGAGTTTAGGTGAGCAAAGGCAGGTCATATTGCAAGGGGAAAGAGCCCAGTTGCAGCCAGGATACAGATAAGGGAGGCCAGCCTCCCAGTGAGATCTAAGAATCCTCCAGAATTGCAACTCATCTCCTGACTACAGAGATCAGTTCCCCTGGAGAAAATGGATGCTTTGGATGGTGGGCTGTATGGCATTGTACCTTACTGAGGTTCTTGTCCTCCCTCGGCTTCTTCCCCAAATCTCCAGGAGTTTCCCAACCTGGATATGGCAACCCTACTCCACTGGTGGCCAGGGGAGACCTGGCAACCCTAGACAATGGTGTTGAAATTTGAGCAGGGGACACTTATTTTTTCAGGGGCTTTCTGCAGAAGTGGCTGATGTATTTTGCTGAGATACAGTGGGCCCTTCTGGACCCATGCCAGAGACCTGTCTACAGGGACATTGTGCAGGACAATTATGGGACCCTGCTCTCGCTAGGTAAGGAATTTTCATTTTATTTATTTATTTTCTTGATTTTTCCCCCTCCCCCAAAGTAGTTCAGACAGGTGTTGCTGTATGGAGACCCAAGAGAATTATAAAATTAGCATCCTGAAAACAGCCGGCCATTTCTGCTGGTTGTTATCAGTAATGCTAACTGGTTTGTGGATGTGTGAGCTTTTGGGTCCCGCAGAATTCTTCATCAGGTAGCAGCATTCCTGTAAAACCTAGAAACCCTCATCCTGCTTTGCCAGCAAAACTCTCTCCAATAAGACTTATCAGGACACCTATTTATTATAAACTCTGCGCAGACTGAAACCTTAGGGTTATACTATTTTGAGATATAATGGGGAAAGATGGAGAGATGGGGAACAGTGATTGTACATTTCAGAGAATTCACAACATTCGGAGGCTGTGGTCCAGTGTAATTGCTCTGGCAGAATTCTCACAGAATTCTATAATTAGCCACAGAATGTCAAGAAGGAGAAGCTAGCTGTTGGCCTCAGATGCCACTACCCCCTGGTCTGACTCGTGGCCATTGTTATTGCAAGTCAGGCTTGGCCTTCCTAGTTCACAGGGAAATATTGCTTTTGGAGTTGTGCCATCAGCCAATGGGCTTTCTATCGGTTTCTGGCTCACCCAGTCCAAATGACATTGGGTGGGTCACATGACTTAAATCAACAAACCAACCAGGTAAAGTATCCATTCAACAATCAGATGACATCTCTTTAAAAAGTCAAGCAAACATGTCCCTATGCTGGGTTTTGCTCTCTTTCCCTTGATAGACACTGGAACCATGAACCCTAATCCTCAGCCCGCAGGTGCCGAGACCACGCAGGCACCAAAGGAGTTACCGGGACGGTCTGAAGGCTCCCTTTACTTGGGTCCAGCTGGGCATCAAGGTGAGGATTTGGGGAAGGGATGGACCAAACCACCTCTCCCTCCCCCCATGCCTAAAGACAACCCCTGCATCCCCCCCAGGGTATACATGGGGCCCAACCAGAATTTGTGTGTCCAGTGTGGGGATAGTCTCAGCCAGGCTCAGGAGAGCCTTAACCGAGCTCAGCAGAGCCTCAACCGAGCTCAGCAGAGCCTCAACCAAGCCCAGCAGATCATCAACCAGCCCCCAAGAGCACAGTATTCCAGCAATAAGCTCTACCCATGCTTGGACTGTGGGAAAAGTTTTGGAGTGAGCTCCCACCTCACCATTCACAAGAGAACCCACACAGGCGAGAAGCCATACGCATGCAACGACTGCGGGAAGAGGTTCAGCCAGAGCTCCACCCTCGTCCTCCACCGCCGCATCCACACCGGGGAGAAACCCTACAAGTGCACCGATTGTGGCAAGAGCTTTTCTGTCAGTTCCCATCTGACCAAGCACCAGAGAATCCACACGGGAGAGAAGCCTTACGAATGCCAGGTTTGTGGGAAAAGGTTCAGCCAGAGTTCTACCCTCATCCTGCACCAGAGAATCCACACAGGGGAGAGGCCTTATAAATGTGACGAGTGTGGGAAGACCTTCAGTGTCAGCTCCCACCTCACTATCCACCAGAGAATCCACTCTGGGGAGAAGCCGTATCGCTGCATGGAGTGTGGGAAAAGTTTTCGCCAGCGGTCAGGCCTCAGCACACATCAGAAAGTCCATATGGTGGCCCTTCAGAGATCTTACAAGTGAAGGTGGGACCCCCCCAAACCCACCCTCTGATTCCCATCAAAAGTTCCCATTTCACCAATACAAACAAACCCACTGGGAGGGAGGAAGTAACTGCATTTTCTAAAGAAATCCAGAATTCAGCAGCCAGATTTTGTAATAACAACTATTTTTAAAAAAGAGACACAAATGTGCATACTTTGCCTTAATCTGCATGCTTTATTGTAGGTCAACTGTGAGAAAGATGGAATTGTTGTCAGACTCTCTCTTCCTCTTCTTCTTTTTAGTGATGGAGACTTTTAAGAATGGTAGGGATCAACAGAAATGTTGTGCTGGAAAATGCTGTCAAGTCACAGCGGACTTATGGCAACCCCGTAGGTTTTTCAAGGCAAGAGATGTTCAGAGGAGGTTTGTCATTGGCTACCTCTGCACAATGACCCTGGTATTCCACAGAGGTCTGCCATCCAAATACTAACCAGGGCCGACCCTGCTTAGCTTCCAAGATCTGACATGGTCAAGCTAGTAGATGTATAAGGGTCCCAAACCTACAGACTGCAGTTAACATTCCAAAAGAAAGTGCAGAAGATCAAATATACTTGGATGTTACAGTGACTGGATGTAGTTTCTTTGCCCTCAAAGGAGCCTTGACAAGCCTTGTGACTTTCCAGCCTTTGCTTGACAGCTTCTGAAACATACTGTTCAGTGGAGAGACTCTGGTTGGAGACAAAAAGAGCAGGCTGTCATTGTGCTTTTTAGGAGCCTGGTGGAGCTATGTGAGAAACTCAGGACACCATTAATTTGGGATGTGTGTGTCTGGAATGTCATCCCTTCTCCACCCTACTGTGGAATTAGGGATTTTTCTGGATTGCAGCAATTGATGCTCACTTGTTGCATGAGATCTGGTCATGTTCTCTCCAGAAGGCACTTCTGCTTGGGGATATTGCATTTGCCCAGGAATTTAATCCCAATATATTGTGACTGGGAACATGTCCTTGTAGCTACCAATTAAGAGGGCTGTTTGAACTGGGGGGGAAGTGTAAAAGACTGGGGAAGGCAATGGCAAACCACCCTGTAAAAAGTCGGCCGTGAAAACGTTGTGAAAGCAACGTCACCCCAGAGTCGGAAACGACTGGTGCTTGCACAGGGGACCTTTCCTTCCTTACCTTGAAATGTCATTGTGTCAGTTTCACAGACAGTTATTGGCTAGTGTCTATGCCATCACTGGAGGCATTTTACTTCTTTTTCACCTTCTCGTTTTGAGTGATATGCTGTACCATTCCAGTGAGGAAAGTTTGGTATAACTCAGTGAAGGCAGAGAATACCAGCAATACTTTCTCCCCCACAGCTGTGCTCTGCCTTTTTTGTGCATATTTTCATTTGCTTAGTTGTCACTCAGTTCTGTTTTGCTATTTTTAATCATTTTTTTTACAGTTAACTGTTGGTTATTTTAGAGGTTTATATGACTGTAAGCAACTGCAAGGGCCATGATTTCAAATAGTAAGTGGGATATAAATATAACACATAATTTTAACATTTTTGTCCTCTGCTGAGTAATACGATGCTTTTCTCTTTTTAAATATGGTAAACGGGCTCCTTCAACACAGCAAGGCTTATCTCCACAAGGTTACATGGTTGTGACCAGTGTTCCCTCTATGTTGAGCTAGCTCACAGATTTTTAGCCTCCAGCTCACACATTTTTGTCTTAGCTCATGAAGGATTACTCCAGAGCACAATAATGTATGCAGTAGCTCACAACTTTAATGCCAGTAGCTCACAAAGTAGAATTTTTGCTCAGAAGACTGCAGCTTAGAGGGAACATTGGTTGTGACCCCAGAAATACTATCTGTGCCAAGTAAGTGGAAGAGGAGGCAGTCATAGCACTTCCGCCTCTGTTCTTCTGTCGGTTCCTTTGCCTGCATTCCTTCTGCATCTGAGACAGTAATGCCAGCCTCATCTCAGCATGTGAGAGAGCAAAATGAACCCAAGAACTAGTGAAGGAACAGTTTGGGAGATGCACAATACAGTCCTCTACAAAGCCCAGGGACTTGGAGCAAGACTACATTTTCCCATCAATGGAACAGACCTCTCCTTCTTTCTTGTTCCCCCTTTCCACTTCAGCCCACAGATCTCCTCAAATTGTGGGGATAGAGGACCTTGAGGACTGATGTGATGGGGGTGTCTGCAGTGGGAAAAGGGAATCTGTAGAAATCTGGACTGGATCCAACCCACTGACTTCAATGAACTTAGAAGGGTGTAACTCTGCTTAGCATGGCGCTGGTAGTTGTTCTGTCTGCACTTTTAAGCAGGATCTCTAGGTTGGAACTGGCACTTACTTGGTTATGAATGGACAGCATATCTAACGTTACTGCCACTGGATCTGGGCTAGCAAAGCTCAAGTCCTAAGGGGAAAGTCTGTTTTGTTTGCAGTAGTCTAGATGCCTTTAGATATGTCACTTACCCCAGTTACAGAAACCCTTAGTCATTTTAGGTGCTCTTCCTTCTCTGATCAGCAGGTATTTAGAGTTCATTGTCCATTGATCTGTCATTAAAACTTTGCCCTGGCTTCATTCAAAGTGTATTAAAGTTCAAAGATGTATCGGTCTCTGTGTGGTTATTTTTAATCAGTAGCTCGTGAAGCTATTGCAAATATTTGCTAGGCAGAGGAAATGGTAAAGGCTGCCTGGATGGAAACAACCCTCGAAAACTGGTAAGGAATAGAAATAGTGGCCCACTATACCCTCAGGAACACGACTGTAATTCAGGCCATTATCTGGCTTCGCATTTCTCCTCTGTTCCCACTGTTTTCAAATGAAAAAAGCTATACTGTCCTTCCAGCAGACTGAGTGGCAATTTTAATCCCAGTTGTATAGGGCATTCCTAGGCAGAGATACATTCTTCTAAATTCATTGCAGTCAAATGATTTAGAAGGATGTAACTGTTTAGGATTATACTGTTAATTGTGTAACTGTCTTTGCTTCGAGCACGAAATGTGCTGATTCTGTGAACAGGTTCTTATTAGTGTAGTATGGCTGAGCATGGATGGGTATGGCCATGGCTTTTTTCCTGCAGGAATGCACAGGAACACAGTTACTACTGGCTTGGCATCAGGGGTGTGGCCTAATATGCAAATGAGTTCCTGCTGGGCTTTTTCTACAAAAGAAAAAGCCCTAGGTATGGCAGCTCCCTTTTCTGACACCCAGGCATTAATTTCCTATAAAGGGAACCATTAGGGAAACATATCTGATTTTAGAGGAATAGGCATAGAGGTTGTTGGAGTATAAAGTAGGACAAAATTAAGCTGTTGTTAGATAATCCTTCCTTTTCCATCACACGATTGAATACTTGCTGATTGACATTGAAGTCCACTCATCTAACTTACTGCGTTTATGACACTTTTATACTTTAAGGTGCCACGCAACGCCTTCCTATCAACTAAAACTGTCTACCTTCCTGTTTGCATGCTGCCTACCGGCATTGGCTAAGTTGCTGTGATGTCATGGAAGGTTTCACTTTTTTTTTTTTGTAGCAGTATGATGCTGAAGCTCCTGATAAAGGAAGGATGTGAAACTTAAATTGGGATGGGAGCCCTCAACATGAAAGGAAAAAAACCCCACAAGTACAAAATGCAGGAGGCATGTGATGTCATTCTGAAATAAGGAGAAACTGAGACTTTTTCCAAACCATAATAATGATTTTTTTTTTCACTCGAGTAATAAACATGGAATTCACTGCAACAGGATGTAGCAATGGCCTCTACTTTATTTGGCTTTAAAAGGGGTGTTCCTAGGGTTGCCAAGTCCAATCCCAGAAATATCTGGGGACTTTGGGGCTGGAGCCAGGAGACTTTGGGGGGTGGAGCCAGGAGACACTGGGGTGGAGCTGGGGGGGGGGAATGGCACCGGGGAGCGTGGCGAGCCGCCCCGTCTCGGAGCGGGCGACGCCACTGCGCAGCTGCCGCCTCTTCTCCGCTCGCCGTGGCTGCTCCTCCGAGATGGGCTCAGGCTGAGCCCATCTCGGAGGAGCAGCTGCGGTGGGGTGAGGGGGGCGGCAGCTGCGGTGGGGCGGGGGGGGTGGCAGCAGCGCAGCAGCCTCGCCCGCTCCGCCTCTGGGGTGGAATCGGAGGGGGGGGGTGGAGGCGGGCCGGGGGCGTGGTGAGTCCGGGTCCTAGAAGGGCCCGGATTCGCGGCTCGCCATGCTCCTGGCCTGCCTCCGCCCTTCCCTTCTCTGGTTTTGCCTGCGCTGCTGCCACCTCTTGGCTGCTCCTCCGAGATGGGCTCAGCCTGGGCCCATCTCGGAGGAGCAGCTGCGGTGGGCGGGGAGGGGGCAGCAGCGGCACGGCGGCCTCGCCCGCTCCGGGATGGGGCGGCTCGCCATGCTCCCTGGCGCCATTTCCCCCCCCCTGCTTCCGTTTTTTTGGGGAGCGGGGGAAGAGGGTGGAAATCCTGGGGTCCCCCGCCACGGCAGGAGGGTTGGGAAGCCTAGGTGTTCCTGAAGGAGAGGCCTATCAGTGGCTATTTAGCCATTAGAATTTCCATATTCACAGACAGGGTACCTCAGAATGACAGGGCTTGGGCTATACTAATAAGGGGAAGCTTTGGCCTTCCTGCTTCACTTGTAGGCCCTCCCAAGGCATCTAACTGGTCATTGTGTAAAACAGGATGCTGGACTCGATGGACTATTGGTCGTACCCAGTGAGATGGCTTTTAAACACTTATGCTCTGCTACTGAGTATTAGGTCCTTCCAATGAGGAAAGTTGTGCTGGGAAGCTATACCCACCCCACTCAGGAAATGCCTAAAACCAGGGATGTCAAACTTGCGGCCCAAGGGCCAAATCAGGTCCCCGGAAGGCTCCTATCAGGCCCCTGAGCAACTGGCTCTTGTCTGCTTCCTTCTCCCTCTCTCTTGCTTCCTTCAGCATCTCAACTTGCTTTGCAAGGCTTACTCAATCACACAGGAGCTACAGAGCAAAACCTCTATTTCCTCCATTGTTTGAGACTCTTCCCCCTCCTGGGCCCCTAGGGAGGGAGGGAAAGAGCCAGAGCTTCCTTTGCCCAGTTCCCTTGGATCCCATGGGAGAAATACAAAGAAAGCACCTTTAAGACCAAAAAGTACTAATATTTTAAGCATGTTTTAAGTTTAAAAAAAAAATCTTTAGTAATTTTTGCATCCTTTAGAAAGTTTACATCTCTGCAACCTAATCTTAAATAGGTACACACATGGTCCAGCCCAGCATGGCCCAGCCTGGCACCACCAAGGTCTCATTTATGTCAGTTGCGGCCCTCATAACAAATGTGTTCGACACCCCTGGCCTAAAACAGTCCTGTAAATGTAAATCAGTTTTCCTGTCAGATATTGGTAAATATGATAGCATACTGAATCATTCTTGTTTCAGCACAATCCATAGGACTTAAAAATAAAACATTTCTTTAGCACAAACTGCACAGACTGTACGCTAGAGTTGCCAGGTCCAAACATTATCGTCTGTTTCAGAACTGCACAGGAGAGATTTTGTAAGCCAGTACTGCTTTTCATCAAATTTTGATGGGAGAAGCTGCACCTGGTAGAATTCTATCTCTGGAACTCTTCAAGTCACAAGAGCCATTTGGTTCCAGTTTCACCACCACCACTTTCTAAAATTTATCCTCTTTTTTATCCTCACAAACAACCTGGTGGGGGAGATTAGGCTGAGAGTGCATGACTGGCCCAAAGTCACCCAGCAAGCTTCAGTGGCACACCAGAGGCTCGAACCTGAGTCTCCCAAATCAAATCTGATCACTCTAACCACTACATCCCATTGGCTCTCCCCCTTGTCTAAGCTAATTTCACTGGCATAGCTCTCATTAATGAAGGTGCAGTAAGAGATAAAATAGAAATCTACGCCTGTTGGTTTTCAGCCTGCCATGAAGCCTGGAGCTCTAAGGTGTCATGAACCCTAATAGCAGAGCACTTCCTTCAAACAAGGAAACGGAGTTCATGGCACTAAGACTTTTCTGGTAGAAAAGGAAGGGGTTAAAACCATGGAGCAACCTTGTCTGTGGCCCAGAGCGGCTGCACAGTGGCAAGAGTGGGCAGCAGATGTCTCTATTCCTTTCTTCGCTCCCCTGCTGCCTGCCCCTCCTCCCCCTCTCACCATGCCTCTATCCCTTTCTTGAGCGGGATCCAGGTCTGGGTGCCCCTTGCCGCTGGAGCAAGAGGGTGCCACACACCAGCCCAGCTTTTTTTTTCTGTTAAAACAATTTTTATTTAGTAACATATGGTAACAATATCTTATTCCTGCATCATTAATAACTTCTTTTTATCTATCCCATATATTACTTTCTAACCACCCCGCCCCCCATTACTTGACCCCCGCCGGTGTTATTTACTTATAATACTAATATTAAAAGGTACCCTTAACTAATAAAAACAAAAATTTACATTCTTCTTCCTTCTAAGACTTAATCATTATCAAAAATTGTCCAATGTCCTTTTATTTTCCACTCTTTTTCTACGTATCTTCTGAAATTTTTCCACTGCATCTTAAAAACTTCTAAGTCATAGTCTCTTAAAATTCTTGTTAATTTGTCCATTTCACCCCATGTCATAACTTTTACAATCCAATCCCATTTCTCTGGTATTTTTTCTTGCTTCCACAACTGCGCATATAATGTCCTAGCAGCTGAAAGCAAGTACCAAATTATAGTTCTATCTTCTTTTGGAAATTTTTCCATTTGTAATTCCAACAGAAAAGTCTCTGCAATTTTCTTAAATTCATATCCCAAGATCCTAGAAATTTCTTGTTGAATCATCTGCCAATACTTTTTTGCTCTTTCACAAGTCCACCACATATGGTAGAAAGAACCTTCATGTTTTTTACATTTCCAACATCTATCTGGCATCTTATTATTCACCTTTGCCAACTTTTTAGGAGTCATATACCATCTATACATAATTTTAAAACAGTTCTTTTTAATACTATGACACGTTGAACGCTTCATAGAGTTCTTCCACAAATATTCCCAAGTCTCCATCTGTATTTCTTTATTTACATTTATTGCCTACTTAATCATTTGAGATTCCACTACTTCATCTTCCGTAGACCATTTTAAAAGTAATTTATATAGTTTTGAAATTAATTTTTCATTGTCTCCAAGCAAAACTCTTTCCATTTCTGTTTGCTCTTTTCTTATTCCTTCTGTTTTAATATAATTATCCACCAAGCTCTTTATTTGTTGCATTTGGAACCAATCATATTTATTATTCAGCTCTTCAGCAGTTTTCAATTCTATTTTGCCATTAGAAGGAGTAAACCAGAAAACTTACATGGCTGTAGCGTTAAGCCTAACTATGCATTGGAATTATGGCCTGAAGTAATCTCTGCCTATGCAAGTAAATGTGACATTGCAAGGGCCTTGTTAATACTACAAGGAGACAATTAGGGAGAAGGGAAAGAATAAAAATGAAAAATTCTGTCTTTGGGGGTCTCGCAAATGGAATGTTGCTCTAAGAACTTTTATCTATCAAGGCAGGGTTTTTAAGCACAGCCAACACATTGACTTTGAGATCATTAATAACAAGTTAGCCCACCATTTTTCTCACAGAAGCCCTGTTCTTGACACTGAATGCTGCTCATTTCAAGGCACAGAAGACTTGATCAGTGCAGGTCTTCAGCCTGCACATTGCCATTGGGGGATGACATCATCGCCCAGCATCCATTTGGAACTTAAGCACCACTCAAAGTCATGATGTTTGCACACCTTTATCAGGAAAAGACTCCAGTTGGCAGATGGATCCACTGTCACCTCACCTGTGCCCATTTTAAAGGAAAGCTGCTCTTTTTCTCAGGTGTGTTTGCTGTGAATTTGGAGCTACAAGCTGTGGAGAAAGCAATGTCCTACCCCCATTCCAAAGTTGTTGGGGATGCACTTGCCTTGGACAACAGTCTGTAGAGTTTGAATTAGACATCTATGGGACACCGTAGCCGTTCATTAATGTCTGGATACCTAACAGCTCTCTTCTTTGAAGTAGGATTGGCATTGGATTTCAGGGTCAGCAAGAAAGGCTGTCTCTCCCAGTTGCCTTCTTCATCTTTGCCCAGATTTGGTGAAGGAAGCATAGGTATTTGGCATGATGACCTTCAGAGGTGTTAGAATGGCTTGGTAAAGGTATAGGTGTGGTGGAGAAGTCTGTGCAGTAAATCCAGAATGTATTTATTATTATTATTTTTAAAATATTGTAAACCAGACTTAGTTTAAACAGAGTTGTTTAAATTATAACCTAAAAAATAAATAGGTTTAAATACAAACAGCCTCAAGATTTAGTCTGCAAATCAATCTTGGCTGTCATGAACTGAATGAAGATTTTCCAGTGGAACTGGTGATAGACGGATCTCTCCTACTTTCATGAAGATGGCTTCCTGTGGAACTCACAAGGTAGGACCTGTGGATAGGACAACCAGGGTTTGGTCCCAAGACTTGGATTTGGGGGCTCATTCCCAGAGCATCAGGTTGAAATCTTAGGGCAGTCTGGTAGCCTGTACACTGGATGACTTAGTTAAAGACTTAAGCACATGCCTATCTGTGGTAACTCCTGCATGTGGAAATGGGAGGCAGTAATCTGCCACTAAGTCTCACCTTCATCATGTAGGATCCAGACAGCTTTTTGGTCAATCTTGGGATGTTGACATTTTTAATATAGCCCTCATCTCATACAACTTGTGACTGCAGGTCCCATGATCCCCCAGGACAGCCTTAATGGGTAGACAAAGCAAACCCCTCTCTCTTTGTCATCAGGGGAAAAGTCAGTTGACTCCTACCCACCATATGATACAAGTCCTAGGTATGTGTGAAAGTACTACTGCTAGTGCAGCTATTCCATGTGACTTCACCATGCCCCACCCCACAACATCACCAGGCTTCACCCTATGAGTCTCAGGGCTGGGATGCTGGAGGCTTGCCCACTCTTACCTGTGGACTGATATATTCCTAAACCAAAAGTTTGTTTTTGAAAGACTGTGGGATCAAACCAATAGAGGACACTTTCTTATATTGTAAAGAATGGAATGAAGTACCAGATTTAAACCCAGAATGCATTAAGTAGCAGATAGACAGGCAGACAGACAGACAGTCAGTCAGTCAGTTTAGGTGCCACCAATCCTTTTAAGCAGGCAAGGATTTAACCTTAATTCTTGTGACTACTGGCTTGGATCCAACCAACCTTTCTGTGGTGATAAAGCTATGCTGGGAGTCATGGGATCTGCATGGACAGAAGCCACCTGAAATGGGGGCTGTAGCAAGAAGAATTGGGTGAGGTTAAGCAAAAAGGCTGGTTGCATCTAATCTGGTTTTGTGAGTGTTCCTTTTCAATCCACCAGGGGGAAACATAAGGTTTTACAATATACAATCAACAACCCCCAGAGCTAGATAGCAAAAGTGGCTGAAGGACCATGTCAAATTCACAAGGCAATTCACAAATTCAAATTCACAAACCAGGGCTAAATGGACTACAGCCCATTCAGGGTCTTGCCCCCTCATCCTTCTGCATGTTTGTTTTGACCTGTGAGGCCTACAAAGGAACCAGGAACACTTGCCTTGGCTATTAGCAGTCTTCAGTGATTCTCTATTACCCTTTGCCACCCTCCCTACTATTTGCTATAGTGGGAAAATAATATTGACCTACATGAAGAGCTTCCATAAGGATGAATCACAATGGTTTAATTCAGATTTAACACAAATCCATGGACTTAGATTATGGTAAGAATGGCATAGTGGTTAAGAGTGTTGGTTGATGATCCAGGAGACCCAGGTTCAAATCCTCACTCCGCCAGAGTCTGATGAGTGACACTGAGCCAGGCACTCACTCACTCACAGCTTAATCTACAACACAGGGTTGTTGTGACAATAAAATGGAAGGCGACCGACATATGCTGCCCTGAACTCCTTGCAGAACAGGTGGGATAACAATGTACTAAATAAATAAAATTGGCCTGGCCTGTTGTGCTGTGGTGGTGAGTTCAGGTTTACAACCAGGATATAAAACCATGGTTGGAAGCTTTTAACCAGCTAGTCTTATTTTAATTACTTCATTTATACTATACTTTTCTCCCCAACGGGTTCCAAAAAAGCCTATATTGTTCTCCCCTCCTCTATTTTGTCCTCCCAAGAACCCTATGAGCTAGGTGAGACTGAGACACTGCAACTGGTCTGATGTCACCCAGTAAGCTTCCATGGCAGAGTGGCAGATTCAGACACAAGTATCTCAGATATCCTTACCATTATACCACAATGGCTTCCATGTGATTTTTGAACATGGACATCTTGGCTTGTTCTCTGGTGTTGCCTTCACACATTTGCCAAGTAGGGCAAATGTGACAAAACTAGCATTTTGTTGAGGCTCAGATTCTAGGTCTTCTGCAAGCCAAACCGTGGTTTCGCAAACTAACCATAGTTAAAGCAAGCTATGGTTTTGCATTATGCCTGAACCAAGTCAGTGCATGGGAGCTTTCAACGGTCAAGTTCCTGATATTAAAATGATTACTACAGAACAATACCAGTTAAAGCCATCTAGAAAGACAAGGCAAGGTCTCCATTTTGCCACCTCATCAAATTATACTCTTCCACCCTCCATGGCACTTGGTGGTCTGCATGATGGACCTCCAAAGCTGCCCCCTTCTTCCTTGTCTGCCACAACAATTCTTGGAACAGAACATGGTCATATAACAACTCCTCTGGTACGTCCTCAAGCTCCTCCCTCAGCTGGTTCTGTAGAAACATCTGCCCAAAGGGGAACAACCTGTGGGAGCATTGAATATAACAAACCCTAATTGCTAAATAGAACAAGCTCTAATTGCAGCAAGTTGTTTGGGGATCGATTAAAAAGGTGTCTCTAGACATTTCCTCAGCCTGGAGTGTAAATAAGCCCTAAGGGAGGGCTTTCAAACCCCCAGCCCACTTCCCTCTGGTGATAGCTGGTTAATTAACCCAAGCTGGGTACTATTAAAAGTTTCTACTTTTTGAGAACAGTTCTGCCTTGACAGGTGCATCCTTTGGGACTTGGGGAGCAACCGGCATGTCTGGAGGCTGGTCTATGGCCAACCTGTCTCCTCCTCCTTTCGTTTTCTGCCACAGTGGAAGCAAAGATTGCACCTCTGCCTAACAAATCAGCTCCCAGCAGAGGCAGGGCAAACGTAACCAATTTTCTCAACATGAGACATAAACTGTAGAACCAGAGATCTGAAAGATCAAGTGGGCAATCAAGGCCCTCGGGACATTCAGCTAACAATTACTACAGGCTTAATACATGCAAACAATATTTTTTCAGGCTATTTCAAATTATGGGGCAAGTGAGCATTAAGCGCTCTCAAGACAGCCACAGCACTGCTGTTATTGCAAGTTGTGCTTGCAGTCAGTATATGGGATGAAGATGACAAAGGGGAGTTACAAGTATCAACCTAGAAACGAGCCATTCAAGGAAAATGCCGCCCTCCACTCCGGAGTAAAGTGCCACCATCTTGACCTGGAAACCTCAAGCTTGCCCAACCTTGTCAGATCTCAGAAGCTACTATTTGGATGGGAGACCTCTAAGGAAGTCCAGGATTGCTATGCAGAGGCAGGCAATGGCCAGTGACCTCTGAACATCGCTTGCCTTGAAAACCCCATGGAGTCACCATGAGTTGGCTACAACTTCAGCACTTCACACACACACACACAGTATACCGGACTTCTCTCAGTAAATCTGTCAAGGATTGTTGACTCTGTAATCCAGCGATGGGACTGAAGACCCTGCCCACTTGCTGTGCCATTTCAAGGCCATCATTAACCAATATAGTGTAGTCATTAAGACTGTCAGACTAGCATCTACGAGACTCAGGTTCTAATCCCTGCTCTGCCATAGAAGCTGGTTGGGTGACATTGGGAAAAGATTTATGCCAGCCACACACTCTCAACCTTACCTACTTGAGAGTCAGTTTGGTGTGGTGGTTAAGTGTGCGGATTCTTATCTGGGAGAACCGGGTTTGATTTCCCACTCCTATACTTGCAGCTACTGGAATGGCCTTGGTTCAGCCATAGCCATCACAAAGCTTGTCCTTGATAGGGCAGCTTCTGCGAGAGCTCTCTCAGCCCAGCCCCCCCCCCACCTCACAGGGTGTCTGTTGTGGGGGAGGAAGATAAAGGAGATTGTGAGCCTCTCTGAGACTCTGAGTGGAGGGCGGGATATAAATCCAGTATCTTCTTCTACTACTTCGCAGGCTTGCTGGGAGGATAAAATGAAGAACCAAACAACATAGGACACTTTGAGTCCCCGGTGAGAAGAAAGATAGGCCATAAATGAAGTAAAAGCAATGAACAATCCCAATGGATTTCATCCTCATGGGGTTGAAATTACAAGAGAAGTCAAGCCAATGTATCCCCAGCTTTCATTTTAAGAGGTCCCGAGATGATTGGGGAAGGCAATGGCAAACCACCCCATAAAAATTCTGCCAAGAAAACATCATGTTGTGACATCACCCCATGGGACAGTAACAACTCAGTGCTTGCACAGGGGACTACCTTTACCTTTCTAGTTTCTTTATGTAGGTGGTAAGTGCATATCTCTGCAACCCAAAGTGCTAGAGGTTTGCTTTCTCAAATGAAAGCTTTCAGAGTTCATTCTGCTGGTGCAATGAACCATTATAAAGTTATAGTGATCTAGCTATTCTAATTTTTAAAAAGCTTGAATAAAGCCCTTCAGGGAAAATGGCAGCCACAGCGAGGCAGCTAGGTAAGAAAAAGATGTGGAAAACTGGATGTTCCATCCCTGCTACAAATGCCTTTTGCATTCATTTCCAGAAGAACTGGCTGTGAGTGGAACCCTAGACTGTCTTTTAGCCTGTTCCCAGCTATGCGTCGATACTTTCTGCAGGGTGCTGATCTTTCAGCCATTAATTATTTTGTGGCATTGCGTGCAGTATAGTCAGGAGATCCTAAGATTGTCTGATAGCCAAAAGCTCTAGCTCTTTTAGCATCATGCACCAGTAGGTGGCGAACTAGACTTGTGGTTTTTTTTGAAGGCAAGAGATGTTTCAGAGATGGTTTGCCATTGCTTACCTCTGTGTCACATCCCTGATATTCCTTGGAGGTTGCCCTTCCAAATACTAGCCAGGGATGACTCTGCTTAGCTTCCGAGATCTGACGAGATCAGGCTAGTCTGAGCTATCTAGGTCAGCACATCTTTTAGCAAATTGCCTGGGTACAAAAGTCCTCTGGCCAGCAGTGCAGGGATGTTTATCATTGTATTTTTTTTATTTCAAAGACGAAAGAAAGTTACACATGCTTCAGTGAGCTAGAACACCGGTTGGATACAAGCGTATCCCTGCTGCTGCTGTGAGCAGTATTTGCAGGATAACCTCTGGCCTGCAACGAGTCAAACAATAGCCAGAAGTTGGTGATGACAACTGGCAGAAACGTGTCCCCTACTAACGCAGGCTTGTCATGGTACAGGATTCAGACGGCTCAGTTTCCTGTCCAGATCACGGGGCTGGTCCCCAGGCAGGAAATGACATAGAGGCTGGATTTATATATGAAGGCAAATGAGGTGGCAGAATCCCAAGGAGTAGAGCAGACTGTGGTTCTTCAGCCTGTGGGGTGGAGAATACCTATTTAAAAAAAATATTCTTCCACATTAAAAACTCCCAGCAAGTTTTTTAAAAAGTCCTGCCATACCAGGAAGAAAGGTTCCAGTTCAGCTTTTCTATACAATAATACCCAAGAGCTCCATGAACATAGCTCCCAGCATTCTATTGTTTTAAACTCAATTATCAGGCACTCTGAGGTTCAACTCCAAGCTCCCCCCCCCCTCCAATGCCATTGTCCTAAGCAGACCCACCTGCTGTTTCAGCCAGCAGGTGGAGTATCAGTCTAGGTTCTAGCAGTTCCAGGTTCGAATCCCTACTCTGTCATGGAAACTCACTGGATGACCTTATGCCAGGCACATGCTCCCAGTCTAACATACTTCACAGAGCTATTGTTGTGTGGATGCAAACAGAGGATGGGGACAATGGCATTGTATGCTGCTCTGGATCCTACCCATGGGAGAGAAAAGCGAGTGGGCAAATAGTGGATCCTCAGAGTCATCTCCTGGTCCTGAATGAAATGGGGCACCCCACCAGCTGATAATCAAGTTATTAAAACTACATCAAAAGAATCCCATTCAGTTTCTTGCAGGGAGCTTTTAATGCAAAGGCGCATTCAAAATAGCCTACCGAGATACATCTGCTTGGTATGCAGAAGGTCCCAGATTCAATCCCTGGCACACCTCTACTTGAAAGGATCAGGTCAGAGGTGCAGGAAAGACCTCTAGAGGAGACTGGAAGAGTTGCTCCCAGTCAGAACAGACAAGACTGACCTTGATAGACCGAGGGTCTGACTCAACAGAAGGCCAACTCCATGCGTTCATGGGATCCGCCACCTGCAATCTGAAGTCTAGCACTTTCAAAACCACAACATTTCTCAGTCTGCAGCTTATGCTGATTCACCACACTCTGGTCAAGGAATGAGCCTTTGATCCTTTGGTTTCCAAGAATCTCTGCAAAATGTACAGTTCAGTGGTTTAGCAATCCACATACGCACTGTTTTATTTCATACTAGAAAAGGACAGGCAAAGAGGAAAGGCTCGACCGAAACTTAAATGTGTGTACATATCCGTGGAAACAACCATTTTGACAATATGTACTGGGAACTGCTTTAAGACTGTGAGCAAAACACCCCTATGCTTGGAATCATTTTAAAAACTTGTCTCATTTTTAGGCATTTCTGATCCTAAATGCCAAGATAGGCAGGTGGTGCTTTACACTGCCATCTCTAACACTGCTGCGGATCCGTCTTGACTGTAGTCCTGCTTCTGCCCCTGGCCACACCTCTAACAACAAGCACCAAAGAGGAAGGGCTACACTTTGGACAGAGTGCGGTATGGAGAGATCTTGGTTGAAAATCCCCACTCAACCACGAAGGGTGGTCTTTGGCAAGTCTGTCTTTTACCGACATCACAAGGGTGTCATGAGGACAGCACGAGATAACCTTCCTGTCTCTGCCCTCTGTATGGATGGGCTACAAACCTCACTAATAATGAGAGATGCTCCCTGATACGGATGCCAGCCTCCTGGTGGAAGCTGGAGGATCCCCCAGAATTAGAGCTCATCTCTAGACTACAGAGATCAGTTTCCCTTGGAGAAAACAGATGCTTTGGAAGGTGGGGTGTATGGCATTGGACCCCGCTGAAGTCCTCGTTCTCCCTATCCTCCATCTCCAAATCTCAACAAGTTCCCCAATCTGGCAGCCCTACCCCCAATCCCAACCCCACTGGTGCCCAGGGAGGACCTGTCTGCCCTACTCCCAGACCCTGAAAAAGGCTGCCTTGCAACAACTGAAGTCTTGGCCCTGTATCTGAAACCTTTGCAATTTACAGGATGCTGGGCCCCCTTCCCGATTCAACAGCTCACAGCTTGCCTTGATGCTGCCTGTCTGAACAGCGAGGGCTGGCTGCCAAGGTCCCTTCGTAAAGTGGCCAAACAGAGCTTCCTAGGCTGAGTGAGTCTGTATGGATGCCTCCGCTACCGGGTCCCCTTTCCAAGCCGCAACTGGCCCTTCCCCAGCGGCCTCCCCCTTCCAGGCCACCAGGCTGCTTTCCCCGGAGACCGGGTCCCCCGCTTTCCACGCCGTGATGGCACTCTCGGAAGCCGGCTCTCCTGTTTTCCACGGGGCCGTGAGGGTCCCCTCGGTGGAGGTGGTGGTGATGCTTGGTTTGTCCTTCCAGTCAGCAGAGGAGGCGGCAGCAGCAATGGCACCTGGGGTGTCGGGCTGCCCGCCTTTCCAAGCGGTGTGGGTGGTCATGTGGCGCTCCAGCAGGGTGCGGTGGGAAAAGTACTTGTTGCAAATGCAGCACTGGAAGCGTTCGGGGCGGTGAGTGCGCATGTGCACGTTGAGGGAGCTCTTCTGGGTGAAGCGCTTGCAGCAGATGGAGCACTGGAAGGCGCGCACCCCCGTGTGGGTCACCATGTGCTTGAGCAGGTAGTCTCGCAGCGAGAAGGAGCGCCAGCAGATGCTGCATTGATGGGGCTTCTCGCCTGCCAGAGAAAGGAAGGCAGGAGGTCAGCAAAAAGTGGGGGTGGGGGGTGCCCAAATTCTGGAGAAGTGTCTGCCCCAGAAATATGTACTTTGAGAATATAAAAAGGTGGCAGTACCAGATATCAATAGCTAAAATTCTCTAAGGAGCCTAAGCTGAAACCCAACAGGCTTGTATGCAACATAGTATAGACTTTGGGTTGGATCCAGGCAAATTTTCTGCCTGCCTGTCCTCCCTCCTACAGCCCCGTCCCACAATCCTCACCAGAGTGTTGTTGGAAGGTCAATGGGGATGTTCCCACTGTGGAGTCTTGTGAGCAAAAATCTACTTCGTGAGCTACTGGCATTGATGTTGTGAGCTACTGCATAAATTAGTTTGCTCTGGGGCCATCCCTCCTGAGCTAAGGCAAAAATGTGTGAGCTGGAGGCTAAAAAACTGTGAGCTAGCTCACGCTAACTCAGCTTAGAAGGAATGCTATAACCCCTGCTTTCAGTACTTATACCCAGATTACAATTTATTTCCTACATAATGCAGGACTGTGATTCGATTTGATTTTGTTCAATTTGCCTGGATGCAGGTCTGTCCGACGAGGGTGGCGACAGTCTGTCAAACCAGGATCTGAAGCCCTTTCTCAAAGTTGATTCATTAACCATAGTTAGTTTTAGTTACGATTTTGCATGACATGTGGACACAGACATCCAGGCTTAATGCCTGGCTCATGCCGCAGTGCTTTCCCCAACTACAGAGGCCAGAGCAAAGGAGACAAAAGCATTATTTTTCAAGGTGACCTGGATTTGAGCAGACATCTCAGAGCCAATTTTGCAAACCAGCCATAGTTAAAAAATAAACCACTGGGTTGGATCCAGCCAGCTTTGCCCAGTTCTCCTCCTTACTACAGCCCCTGCCCCACCTGGCTTTTGTCCATGGAGGTTCCATGATCCCCAGCATAGTCTTTTTGGTTGGTCAACGGGGTCTTCCCTCCCCTTTTCATCAGCAGAAAATCTACCTGGATTGAACCCAATGCCTTTGTGCAATTGCCTCCACTGAGCCAATGTTTGACATTAAAGGCCTATGAACTCCAGGCTAAAGCCAGTTAGTTCCAGTTTTGCTGCTTGCTGAGGCATATGGAAATGCTGGAAGTTTTCCCAAGTCCACGAGATCTTAAAGTCTCTAGAGGAAGAGGAGCAGGAGGAGGAGAAGGAGAACTGCAGATTTATACCCCGCCTTTCTCTCTGAATCAGAGTCTCAGAGCAGCTTACAATCTCCTTTATCTTCTTCCCCCACAACAGACACCCTGTGAGGTGGGTGGGGCTGAGAAAGCTCTCCCAGAAACTGCCCTTTCAAGGACAGCTCTGAGATAGCTATGGCGGACCCAAGGCCATTCCAGCAGCTACAAGTGGAGGAGTGGAGAATCAAACCCAGTTCTCCCAGATAAGATTCCATGCACTTAACCACTACACCAAACTGGCTCTCAGAAGTGCACCTGAGAATGAATGTGTGTGTGTGTGTGTGTGTATGACTCAAGCATGAGAATGGGGGCAAAAATCGATGATGTTGGAGCAGGTGCCAGTATCAAGAGAAGAACTGAGCTGCCCTGACCTGGGTGGCACAGGCAACCCTGATCTCATCAGATCTTGGAAGCTAAGCAGGGTTGACTCTGGCAAGTACTTGGATGGAAGTCCTTGAAAGAATACCAGAGTCAGGAGGCAGAGGCAGGCTACCAACCGCTTCTCTGAACTTCCTCCATGCCCCTGTAGGAGTTGCCAGAGGCTGTCATGGCACACACACACACACAAAATGTGAGAGAACAAAGCTGTGATAAGGACGCCTTCAGCAGCAAAAAATGCACCCATCCTAGGAGAAAATATGTCTCTAAGCTGCCTGAATAAAACAACCAAGCTTCTCTGTACCACCTGAAAATCTGTCAGTATGCCTGCTTGAAAAAAGGACCCTTATGGCTGATTTCAGTAGTGTGAAGGACTCTGAACTGCGAGAACATGCCTCTATCCGTTCCTGAAACTGAGCCCACAGAAAACATAAGAAATTAATGCCCACTGTCCTTCCTTTGCCCAAGCACACCTCTCTCACACCCAATCCTCATTTATCTAGCACATCAAGCATTTAGAACACCCCAACCCCCAGTCCGTGGACGGGACCAGGTCCGTGGCCTGTTAGCAACCAGGCCGCGGAGTGAGGCAGAGACCTTTGCCTACTCCTCATTTAAAGACCCCCATGGGGGGCAGGGATGAAGTGTGGGCATGAGGGCAGCCTGGGGCAGCAAAAACCCCAGCACCCCCACCCGTCTGTGGAAAAACTGTCTTCCACAAAACTGGTCCCTGGTGCCAAAAAGCTTGGGGGCCACTGATTTAGAAGAGCCATCTTGTTCAAAGTCACGAAAGCCACTCTGAAGGTTTTTTCATGCCATTTCCCAGGACCCCCCCACCCTGGCCCCTCCACAGCCTCCCAGAAACATGAGTGTGCCCAGCAGCTGTTACCAGAGTGGATGAACATATGCTTGGTGTAGTTTTTGCGGGAGCTGAACGTTTTCTGGCAATGGCTGCACTGGTAGGAGGGCTCGGAGCAGCGTGAGGGACCGGGCTGTTGATTCTGCTGTTCTCCACCATGCAGGGTGCCAGGGACCATGGAGCCGGGGCTGAGCTGCACCATGTTGTTGGCGCTTGCCTCCTGCTGCTGCTGGATGCTATAAAAGCTCTGGGCCACCCCACCGGGCTGGGGGAGGTGGAACTGGAAGATGCTTGTGGTGCTGGTTGCCGTGTTGGCGCCGCTGACCTCGGCCTTCAGCTCCCGCTGGATGCCCAGGGAGGAGACAAACGTCAGCCCGCCACCGCCACTACTGCTGCGAGGCGGGAACGCCGAGGACGGGCCGCCCATGTCCGACTTGAACTCCCCTGCCAAGCTTCTCAGGTTGGAAGCCTCCAAGCTGCAGTCCGAGTGGAACTTCTCCCTGTCCCGAGTGGCTGACGGGGCGGCCTCTTCGCCGCTCTCCTCCCCCTGCCAGGTCGGGATGAAGGACTCGGAAAACACGTCCTGGTTCCCAAAGAAATCCTGGCCCTCGGAGGTGGTGTAGTCCAAGTGGATGTTCTCCTTCCGGCCAGCCCCGCTGGTGCTCCCTGAATCTTTGGTCTCCGCCTCTTCACTGTACCCAGTGGGGAAGTTCCTGCTCCCGCTGCACTCCGCAAAGCAGCTCAGCTTGGCTTCTTGTTCGGCCGCTGCTCCCTCCCTGCCTTCTCCGACACCCTCTTCCTCATCCTTGATGATGACGGGCATGGTCTCGGAGAGCTGAAGCCTCACCGGCTGGCGCTGCTTGCGGCTGTGGCAGCTGGTCGTTGCCTCGACGGGGTGCAGATAAGGAGCCCCCGTTTCCACATCGCTCAGGCCCCCCTCGCAGGCGGCTGCCTTGGCCTCCCTGTGCTGGGAGGAGAGCAGGTCACGCAGCTTGTAGCGCACCTCGGAAGCACAGAGCAGCTTGGGAGGCTCAAGGTGGGCGGCCTCAAGGTCCCCTGGCCGGGAGACGCCACCGATAGCCTCTTTAGGGGGCTGCTCTTGGGGTTTGACAGGCAGGACCCTGGAAAGGGAGAGAGGTACCGATGGGGGGGGCAGCCGGAGGCTTTGGGCTGCGGCTCTGGGAGATGATCTGGGTGCATTCATCGATCACAGTCTTGATCTGCAGGATGGAGGCGGCCGTGAGGATCTGCAGAGCTTCAGACTGGGCTACAACTAGAGAGCCGCTGTACATGAACTCCACCAGCTGCCGCACCACCTGACTGGGCACCACAGGGGGCACCTCGATCTCTGAGTAGCCCAGCAGCAGCTTGTCATGGAAGAAGGGGCTGCCGGCAGCCAGCACGCACCGGTGGGCCCGTAACGTGGCCTCCTGGATATGCACCGTCACGTCGCAGAAGTGTCCACCCAGACGCTGCCCGTTGAGGGTCTCCAGCAGAGACTTGCTGAAGTTCTGAAGGTGGATGTAATGGACGGCTTCAGCCATGATGGCCTGAGTTTCACCCTGGGCCACCCAGGGCTCCTGATTCCTCTAAAGAAGAGAGTGCATTGTGGGTTGATGTAGTCAAGACAGGAGCTATCTTCAGCAAACCCTGAAACAAAAGCAATGGAGAAATATGAGCAAAGCTACAATACAGGATGGTTTACCTTGTAGAATCATAAAATCTCCATCGGGTTCAAGTCTGACATCCAGTTTTTTAAAATGTTCAGTGTTTCAGCACTGTGTGATTCAACTGAGTTGTGTATCTTGGGGATTACAGCTATGGTCAGGTCAGGTAGATCCTCCACCCAACACAATGATAATGCACTTCAGAAATAGCCACAATGAGAACCCTCTGGGAACTGTCTTTTTTTTTTTTTGCAATTTGTGTGTGTGTGCGCCCATGTCTGGAAGTCATTGGAGACATCTGGCAGCTCCTACTGGGGCATGGATGACTTTCAGAGATAACCTGCCTCTGCCTCGCAACCCTGGTATTCCTTGGAGATCGCCCATCCAAATACTTGCCAGGGTCAGCCCTGCTTAGCTTCCAAAATCTGATGGGACTGTGGCTTGCTTGGGCTATGCAGGTTTGGGGCTGTCTTGAAGCGCTCTGGCCACTCTGCCATGGCACCAATGAGTGACTTTCTCTTTCCAAGATAAGGAGGACAGCTGAATAGCTGAAACAAACAAAAAAACCTGGCCCACGTGACTGGTCATAACCATCCTCTCAAAACCGATTTATGACTCCATTTTGAGGATATGCGTTTGCTTACAGAAGGCAACAACCCATACAAGATTCTCTTGGTCCTAGAATATCCATTTTATCTTTGTATCCTGCCCTTCTTCCAAGGATCTCAGCATACAGGGTTCTTCCCTCCTCCTCCAGTTATTTTTATTATCATTATCGGCATCATTTATAACCTGCCTTTCTCATTAAGACTCAAGGTGGATTACAAAATAGGAAAAGCAATTTGATGAGACTGCAAAGGTCTCCAATAAATAATGTGGGAAAACTGGGATTACAGAATTGGAAAACAATGACAACAAAAACTGCCTGAAGCGTCACATACCACAATGAAGAAAGTGGGTTAAAAAGATATAGGTAAAAGGAAGGTGATACATACAGTATGCATTGCCATAGATGACAACAGAAGTGATCTCCTGAGAGGTTCCATTATACTCCAGTTCTAATCGCTTTATAAAAATGCCATCCTAAGCATTTCTGTTTTACACATTCTGTGAAACGATAGAAGCACCAGGGGAGGGGGAGCTGCAGCTGTCAAAATGGAAATATCTTCCAGGTTCCTTAATCCTTTTATTAAGTTACTTAATGCATTTATTTCCATGGTTACAATCTGAGTCTAGAGCAGGGGTGGCCAGACTTGCTTAATGTAAGAGCCGCATAGAATAAACATCAGATGTTTGAGAGCCGCAAGACATGGACATTAGATATTTGAAAGCCACAAAGAGGGAAGGAAGGAAGGCAAATAGATGGGGGAGAGGTAGAAAGAAAGCAACTTTAACTTTAAATGCATTCTCCAAGCTGCTGACTGGCCTGGAGAAGTTATTTAAAGAGATAAATGCCTTTTCCAAGCCAGGCGACGGGGTGGTGGGGGCTTCAAGAGCCACATGTGGCTCCCAAGCCACAGTTTGGCCACCCCTGGTCTAGAGGCTGTAAGTACAACCAACTCCAGTAGCCACTTCACAACTCCAGCTCCTGGTTCTTCCTCCCAGACTTCCCCAGGATACAGATGGCCTCTCCTCCAAACATTAATCCTTTGTATCATCCTACTGCATACACAACAACAATTCTGTAAGGTAGACTAAGCTGAGAGAAAGGGACTGGACCAATGTCACCACTCATCAAAAGCTCCGGAGATGCCCAATAGCAGGTTTTGCTTTCATGTTCCAAGTCCCTTTGTCTTATGTGCTTTGACCATATTAACATTTAGAACAAGGGAGCAAACCATCAAATAAAACACATAATTAGTCAGCTGAACCAAGGAAGCAACTGGCAATATGTAACATGTTGGGGGTAATTAAAGAAGACAACAATACCGTTAAACATTACTGTTTCGCAACAGTGAATTATGTACAGCTGGCATGGTGTAGTGGTTAAAGAGTTGGACTAGGATAAAAAAGATATCAAGATCACAGCCAGCCAGGTGGTTATTTCAAAAGATATTGAGAAAGCAAATAAAAACTACAAAGGAAAATACTGGAGATGTCAAGACACAGGTGATACTTTTCATATGTGGTGGGTGTGTAAAAAAGCAAAAAAGATAACTGAAATGAAATACACGGGGACATGCAGAACATATTAAAGTTCAAATTCACTATAAAAGCCAAGAATATGCTATTATTTTAAAAAGGCAGAGGTAGTCCCCTGTGCAAACACCAGATTTCCGACTATGGGGTGATGTCGCTTCACAACATTTTTACGGCAGACTTTTTAACAGGGTGGTTTGCCCTTGCCTTCCTCAGTCATCTATACTTTCCCCCCAGCAAGCTGGGTACTCATTTTACCGACCTTGTAAGGATGGAAGGCTGAGTCAACCTTGAGCCAGCTACCTGAACCCAGCTTCCACTGGGATTGAACTCAGGTTGTGAGCAGAGAGCTCACTCTGTGCCATGGGGCTGCCTCTATTGATTATAACGTCTAACAAAATAGCAAAAACTTTGGAAGATCTATTCAAATAGAATTATCTATACTATAATTATACATGTAGCAAACTGGAAATGAGATGTCTGGCCACCCTTTGAAGAATGGGAAAATAAACTTGCTGAATATGCTGTAGTGGAAAAATTTACAACTTATGAAACAGATTATGAAATTTGAGGGGAGATGCAAGCAGGAGACAAATTTAGAATGTGAAGCAGTTTAAATTACTGTATACAAATGTATGGTAATGAAGAAGAAGCAGAATCAGTTTTAAATGTTACATCCTAAATATAAATGTGTGCAAGTATGAGTGGGGAGAGCATGTTTTTACATTTTTTTACCATCTGATATATAATATGCTCTCCTTCTACATTTTTGTTATATTACCTACTTGTTAAAAGTAATAGTGAGTATGCAAAAGAGGCCAAAACATGTAATACTGCCTATGTAGCACTGACTAAATAACACAGCTATAAAACAGACTAGTTATGAAATTTAAAATATAAAGTGATTGATAGAAATAAAACCCCATAAGCAGCATTGGATGTTATAGGCAAAGTTCCAAAAACTTTTCAGTATAATGAAGGAAGCATTGGGGAGAAATATTTTCTGTCCTTTATACTTGGTTATATATAATCCTCTATAATATATATAACTATGTTAGGAACCCCTTTTTCCTTTCTCTATTTTCTTTATACTATTTGTAATTTTGTATGTATGCATGCATAAAATCTTTCAGGCCACCAGATCTATAGGCCAGGGGTGGCCAACGGTAGCTCTCCAGATGTTTTTTGCCTACAACTCCCATCAGCCCCAGCCATCAGCCATGCTGGCTGGCAAAAAACATCTGGAGAGCTACCGTTGGCCACCCCTACATAGGCCATGGTGTAAAGTCTACATAATAGTGGCTTGAGTCTCAATGAGAAGGTGAACTATAAATTAAGTAAACACAGTATTGCATGTCACTGTAACACTCCTCAACACCAGTTCCATGGAAGAATAAGTTAAATGCTCCAAACAACATGTTAATTGAATTGGAGGGAGGGTAGAAGTGTCTTTTTTGCAATGCTAGTTTTCAGTTTGCAAGACTGCTGTACAAAGGACTACTCAGAACTGGAAACTAACTAGACTTAGGCAAGCTTTACGCTAGTTACCATAGCTATTTCTTGAACATGTAAAATCCGCAGCATTTATGAAATGATGTTATTTAGGTCAGTGCCATGGAAAGCTTCAACTGCCAATTTCTGCATATGAAATCTGCAATTTTTTTTTTTTGCCAGCCAGCTTACAACAATCCATTCACCTACTGCAGTTTGCAGTCCATTCTACAGCTTTCAAAATTATCCCATCTTAATACTTTTACAGGAATGAACCAGGTCGAACTCTCTTAATAGAAAATTCTGAGGATCTATCTTGGCCAGAAGTCATATCTTGTGCCCAGGAAGCCCCAACCTCAAATATGAAGGGCAGCTGCTGTGAGAGCCCTCTCAGCCCCACCCACCTCACAGGGTGTCTGTTGTGGGGGGGAGAAGACATAGGAGATTGTAAACCGCTCTGAGCCTCTGATTCAGAGAGAAGGGCGGGGTATAAATCTGCAGTCTTCTTCTGCTGAAGCCGTGCGATGAAATGCACTCTGTACATGGTTAGAGAAGTTTTCTTCCTTCTAATTGCTGCACATTAAATCACCTAATTACTACCTGCCTCCACCCGTCCCAGGAGCCCCAGCTCCAGTCGGCCAGGTCCTTTTCCATCGCCCCATCCCTAAAGAAGGCAGGAGTCCCACATCCCTCCCCACCGGCCAAGTCACGCGGCGACCGAGCAGCCTGGGGAGTTGGGCTCTGAGGGGGCGTGGCAAGCGGCGAATGGGCGTGGCTCACGACCGGGGCTGGGGGCGGGGCCCTTCCCCCTACCTCCTCGGTGTCCCGTCAGGCTTCCCCTCCACCTCCTGTGTCCCAGTGACCTTCTTCCGCATACGTTTCCTCTCCCGCCCGCGGCTGCTGACGCCACTTCCGCACGGAGCCGCCCAAGGCCCGCTCGCCCGCCTCGACCATAGAGAGGAGCCTCCGGAAGGAACCGTCTTCCCGAACAACTGAGACTGACCCAAAGAGGAAAATGGCAGTGGTTGCCCTTAAAATGACGTCAACCCAAACGTGGTTGCTCGGGCAACCAACTCTGAGCGGGGGCGAGAGAAACCATAAAGTAGGAGGTTAGAGTAAGTTAGTTTACCTGGTTTCCTGTTTACCATAGAGCCAAATTTCAGAGAGGCGGTTAAAGCCAAAATCTTTGGGTTCTTTAGGAAGCACCCTCGAGACGAATATGCTCATTACAATGACTGTATTAGGGCTCAGAATTAAATCCCATTCACTTCATTTACTCCCAGGTAAGCGTGCACAGGATTGCAGGCCTTGCCTTTAAGGTGCCGCAAGACTGACGTTATTAACGCTGCCGTCCTGGTCCATGCTTCCTCACAAGCAAAACCCAGTGGGATATACCGGTACATCTGAGTAGATACACTTAAGGAGCCCCGTGGTGCAGAGTGGTAAGCTGCAGTACTGCAGTCCAAGATGGGTCTGGGTAAAAGTCAGATCTACACGGATCTTCATGAATTCATATGATTTTTACATTGAAATGAAATCAAACCACTGTAATTCTATAGATCCTGTCTTAGACTATAGGTAGGACCACAAAAATCATGCCTCCACGAATTCATGGTGCCTCAGCAGTGCAAAAACTGGCTTCCAAAGCACGGATCCTGATGAATTCATATGATTTTTATGGTGAAATGAAATCAAACCACCATCATGTTGTAGATCCTCTCTTAGACTATAGGCAGCACCAGAAAAATCATGCCTCCACAAATTTGTGGTGGCACAGCACTGAAAAAACATGTTTCCAAACCACGGATCCTCATGGATCCTCATGATTTTTGCTTTGGGCCATGCCAAGATAACCAGCCAATCACATATCATGTCCATGGGCAGATGTTGCACCACAGAAATCATGGATCCACGGCTTCGTGGCAGCGCCAGGGACCAAAAACATGATTTTGGACCACGGATCCTCATGGATCCACGTGGTTTTCGCCTTGGATCCCCCCAAGCCCTCCAGCCAGTCACATATCATGTCCATGGGCACAGTTTACACCACAGAAATCATGGATCCACGGTTTCGTGGCAGCGCCAGGAACCAAAAACTTGGTTTTGAACCACGGATCCTCATGGATCCACATGATTTCTGCTTCAGATCCCCCCAAGCCCTCAATCCAATCACATATCATGTCCATGAGCAGAGTATGCACCACAGAAATCATAGATCTACGACTTCGTGGAAGCACCAGGGACCAATAACTTGATTTTGGACCACGGATCCTCATGGATCCACATGATTTCTGCTTTGGATCCCCCCAAGCCCTCCATCCAGTCACATATCATGTCCATGAGCAGAGTGTGCAACACAGAAATCGTGGATCAACGTCTTTGTGGCAGCGCCAGGGACCAAAAACATGATTTTGGACCACAGATCCTCATGGATCCACATGATTTCTGCTTCGGATCCCCCAAAGCCTCAAACCAATCACATATCATGTCCATGAGCAGAGTCTGCACCACAGAAATCGTGCATCCACGGCTTCGTGGCAGCGCCAGGGACAAAAACATGATTTTGGACCACGGACCCTCATGGATCCACATGATTTCTGCTTCGGATCCCTCAAACCCTCTATCCAGTCACTTATCATGTCCATGGGCAGTGTTTGCACCACAGAAATCGTGGATCCACGGCTTCATGGCAGCACCAGGGACCAAAAACTTGCTTTTGGACCACGGATCCTCATGGATCCACGTGATTTTTACCTTGGATCCCCCCAGGCCTTCCATCCAGTCACATATCATGTCCATGAGCAGACTCTGCACCACAGAAATCGTAGATCCACGGCTTCGTGGCAGCACCAAGGACCAAAAACTTGATTTTGGACCACGGATCCTCATGGATCCACGTGATTTTTGCTTCGGATCCCCCCAAGCCCTCCATCCAGTCACATATCATATCCATGGGCACAGTTTACACCACAGAAATCATGGATCCATAGCTTCGTGGCAGCGCCAGGGACCAGAAACTTGGTTTTGAACCACAGATCCTCATGGATCCGCATGATTTCTGCTTTGGATCCCTCCAAGCCCTCCATACAGTCACATATCATGTCCATGAGCAGAGTCTGCACCACAGAAATCATGGATCCTCGGCTTGGTGGCAGCGCCAGGGACCAAAAACTTGATTTTGGACCACGGATCCTCATGGATCCACATAATTTCTGCTTCGAATTCCCCAAGCCCTCAATCCAATCACATATCATGTCCATGAGTAGAGTCTGCACCACAGAAATCATGGATCCACGGCTTCGTGGCAGCGCCAGGGACCAAAAACTTGATTTTGGACCACGGATCCTCATGGATCCACGTGATTTTTGCCTTGGATCCCCCCAAGCCCTCCATCCAGTCACATATCATGTCCATGGGCACAGTTTACGCCACAGAAATCAAGGACCCACAGTTTCGTGGCAGCGCCAGGGACCAAAAACTTGGTTATGAACCATGGATCCTCATGGATCCACATGATTTCTGCTTCGGATCCCCCCAAAACCTCCATACGGTCACTTATCATGTCCATAGGCAGTGTTTGCACCACAGAAAATGTGGATCCACAGCTTCGTGGCAGCGCCAGGGACCGAAAACTTGATTTTGGACCACGGATCCTCATGGATCCACATGATTTCTGCTTCGGATCCCCCCAAAACCTCCATACGGTCACTTATCATGTCCATAGGCAGTGTTTGCACCACAGAAAATGTGGATCCACAGCTTCGTGGCAGCGCCAGGGACCGAAAACTTGCTTTTGGACCACGGATCCTCATGGATTCATGTGATTTTTGCTTCGGATCCCCCCAAGCCCTCGATGCAGCCACAGAAATCATGGATCCACTGTTTTTGTGGCAGCACCTGGGACCAAAAACTTGATTTTGGACCACGGATCCTCATGGATCCACGTGATTTTTGCCTTGGATCCCCCCAAGCCCTCCATCCAGTCACATATCATGTCCATGGGCACAGTTTACACCACAGAACTCATGGATCAATGGCTTCGTGGCAGCGCCAGGGACCAAAAACTTGCTTTTGGACCACGGATCCTCATGGATCCACGTGATTTTTGCTTCGGATCCCTCCAAGCCCTCCATCCAGTCACATATCATGTCCATGAGCAGAGTCTGCACCACATAAATCATGGATCCACGGCTTTGTGGCAGCGCCATGGACCAAAAACTTGGTTTTGGACCACGGACCCTCATGGATCCACATGATTTTTGCTTCGGATCCTCCCAAGCCCTCCATCCAGTCACATATCATGTCCATGGGCACAGTTTACGCCACAGAAATCAAGGACCCACAGTTTCGTGGCAGCGCCAGGGACCAAAAACTTGATTTTGGACCACGGATCCTCATGGATCCACCTGATTTCTGCTTTGGATCCCTCCAAGCCCTCCATACAGTCACATATCATGTCCATGAGCAGAGTCTGCACCACAGAAATCATGGATCCGCGGCTTGGTGGCAGCACCAGGGACCAAAAACTTGGTTTTGAACCACGGATCCTCATGGATCCACATGATTTCTGCTTTGGATCCCACCAAGCCCTCAATCCAATCACATATCAGGTCCATGAGCAGAGTCTGCACACAGAAATCGTGCATCCACGGCTTCGTGGCAGCGCCAGGGACCAAAAACTTGATTTTGGACCACGGATCCTCATGAATCCACATGATTTCTGCTTGGGATCCCCCAAACCCTCTATCCAGTTACTTATCATTTCCATGGGCAGTGTTTGGACCACAGAAATCGTGGATCCACAGCTTCGTGGCAGCGCCAGGGACAAAAAACTTGATTTTGGACCACGGATCCTCATGGATCCACATGATTTCTGCTTCGGATCCCCCCAAAAACCTCCATACAGTCACTTATCATGTCCATAGGCAGTGTTTGCACCACAGAAAATGTGGATCCACAGCTTCGTGGCAGCGCCAGGGACCGAAAACTTGCTTTTGGACCACGGATCCTCATGGATTCATGTGATTTTTGCTTCGGATCCCCCCAAGCCCTCGATGCAGCCACATGCCATGTCCATGGGCAGAGTTTTGACCACAGAAATCATGGATCCACTGTTTTGTGGCAGCACCTGGGACCAAAAACTTGCTTTTGGACCACGGATCCTCATGGATCCATGTGATTTTTGCTTCAGATCCCCCCAAGCCCTCAATCCAATCACATTTCATGTCCATGGGCAGTGTTGCACCACGGAAATCGTGGATCCACGTCTTCGTGGCGGCGCCAGGGACCAAAAAATTGATTTTGGACCACGGATCCTCATGGATCCACATGGTTTCTGCTTCGGATCCCCCCAGACCCTCTATCCAGTCACTTATCATGTCCATGGGCAAAGTTTCCACCACAGAAATCGTGAATCCACAGCTTCATGGCAGCACCATGGACAGAAAACTTGGTTATGAACCACGGATCCTCATGGATTCCCATGATTTTTGTGTTGGATCCCCCCAAGCTCACTATGCAATCACATATCATGTCCATGGGCAGAGCATCTACCACAAAAAACATGGCTCCATGGCTTCGTGGCAGCACCATGTAACAAAAACTTGGTATTGGAGCACGGATCCTCATGGATCCACATGATTTTTGCGTTGGATTCCACTATGATTTTTTGCAGATCTTGCACCACAGGAATGACAGGTCCATGGCTTTGTGCTGGTACCAAGGAGCCAAAATATGGTTTTGAAGTGCGGGTCCTTCTTGATCTTGAAGTTATTTGCGTTAGATCAAGGAAAACTCGACATTATACCACATGTAATATCCATGGCCATAGCTTGCTGAAAAACTATCACACATTCACAATTTTATTTTTCACCACACTCATTATCCATCCAGATGTCACGTCTATGTGCAGCATTTGCAAAATACAAATTGGATTTCGAGTACCTTGTATGCTGTCACAGTGTGCTTACATACTTTGAAACACTTAATCTTCATGAATTCTGTGACTTTTCATTTTTGAATAGTTGGGCTCATCATGCGTGGTCCCCCTGAGGTTTCTTTCACACTACACAGCACGTCCATGACCACAGAATAACCCACGAAAACCTCAGAACACTGCCAAGATGCCAAACACTGCTTCAACTACTTTGAGGCTTGTGCATTATGACATCACACCAATGTCTACAGGATGACCAAACAAAAAAATATCTGTAATGTTTCTACCTTACCATGGACACCACAATAACATGAGAAATCAAAATCATGTCCATACCTTTCACTGTAAATAACTGCATTCTGAACTTTCTGTTGCCACCGAGTTGCAAAACTATCCAAGGCAGATATTGTAATGGTCTTATCTTTGACTTCAAAACATCTTGCTCACTAGATAGAGGCCACCAAATTAGAATAATGGAATCATGGAGTTCGAAGGGACCTCCAGGGTCATCTAGTCCAACCCCCTGCAAAATGCAGGAAACTCACAAACACTTCCCCCTAAACTCACAGGATCTTCATTGCTGTCAGATGGCCATCTAGCCTCTGTTTAAACACCTCCAAGGAAGGAGAGCCCACCACCTCCCGAGGAGGAAGCCTGTTCCACTGAGAAATCGCTAACGGTCAGGAAATTCTTCCTGATGTTGAGTCAAAACCACTTTTGATTCAATGTCAACCAGTTCTGGTTCTGGTCCTACCTTCCGGGGCCACAGAAAACAATTCCACCCCATCTTCCATATGACAGCCTTTCAAGTACTTGAAGATGGTGATCATATCACCTCTCAGCCACCTCCTCTCCAGGCTAAACATGCCCAGCTCCTTCAACCTTTCTTCATAGGACTTTTCATTAATAATTATTTTAATTAATAATGAAAAGCTGTCATCTCTCTTATATTAATTCAATTGTAAATGGTTTAAGGGGGACAGTTTGTTGTTTAGGGGTGAGTTTGTCTTGTTCTCATTAACGTAGGTGCAATCACAACTGTTTATGGTCAGCAGATTTTTTAAATGTTTTTCAGTCGCACAGTCGAGTCCGACTCTTTGTGACCAACCTCATGGACAAAGTCAAGCTAGGCCCTCCTGTCTTCCACCATCTTCCGAAGTCTGCTCAAATCCGTGTTTGTTACATCAGTAACGCTGTCCAGCCATCTCATCTTTTGCCATCCCCTTCTTCTTTTGCCTTCTGTCTTTCCCAGCATCAGGGTCTTCTCCAGGGAATGTTCCCTTCTCATTGGGTGGCCAAAGGATTTGAGCTTCAGCTTCAGCATCTGACCTTCCAGGGAACAGTCAGGGTTGATCTCCCTTAGGACTGACTGACTGGATCTTCTTGCAGTCCAAGGGACTCTCAAGATTCTTCTCCAGGGAGTGCTCCCTTCTCATTTGATGGCCAAAGGATTTGAGTTTCAGCTTCAGCATCTGACCTTCCAGGGAACAGTCTGGGTTGATTTCCCTTAGGACTGACTGACTGGATCTTCTTGCAGTCCAAGGGACTCTCAAGAGTCTTCTTTAATGCAGCCTTCTATAGCAGGAGTCTCCAAACTAGTGATGCCTATAGGTGCCATGGTGCCCAAGAGCACCTTTCCTGGTAACAGTGGAGTTTGTTTTTTTTTTAATCCAGCTTGGCTTCTGATTGGTTGTTGTACATTTGATTGATTGTGTGGATTTTGCTAGATGTCGCTTTGGCAGCAGCTGCCTCCAACAGTACAAGGATATTCTCTGTGTGACTGAAGGTAAAACATGGCATCCATTCTTTTGCTGGCTTTGCCCCTGCAGCAGTTGTTTTGTGACAGCTGTTTTATTGGTTGCAGCCACCATGCTGTGTCATGATTCCAAAGATGCAGAAAGGCTTAGGGAAGTCGTACACCCTTGTTCTACATGCTGTACTCTTGGCTCACCAGGTCATGCAAAGCCAGTATGGTGTAGTGGTTGGAATATTACATTAGGATCTAGTAAACCTAGGTTCAAATCCTGACTGCCATGGAAGCTTGCTGTGTGACCTCAGGACAGTCATGCACTCTCCGCCGAACCCACCTTGCAGGGTTTCTGTGAGCATAAAAGTGGAGGACAGGAGAATGATGTCAGCCCCTTTGCTTTCATTGGGGAGAAAAGTGATACATGCACGAAGCCAGCAAACAAAGGTAGTTTTGGAGACTAATGGAATGAGATGCAAAAGGAGAACCCATCCTCGAGTCCTCCCATATACATGTGGAATGTGGGGTGTGGCTGGGCCTTTTCCCTCATCAAATATGACTGAGGACAGAAGTGTTGCCATACATATGTGATATGTGTCTTGATGGGACACCTTGAGAATGAAACAGGGTCAGTGGCAAAGGGTTAACTTTTTTCCATACATCACTTACCTGCTCAGAATTAAAACTTATTGAGTCTTCTTTTAATTACAATAAAAACATAGTGACTTTGCATAATCTGTGGTTTTCCCATGAAAGAGCAAGCTGTGCACTGCCTTCTATGCCTGAGGGCAAAAGAGCTTCATAGGTTGGTTTCTGAAACGAGACTAGGGATTTCAAGGCCTGCTCTGTTGTGTGATATTCTGATGAATCCATCTCTCTCCCATTAGCTGAACCAGGATTGGATGATGTTACCGAATCACCATACTTTTCCTTACAGATATTCAGACTGGAGTACAGCTACCTATTCTTTGATTTAGTGCTTTTGGGAAGTGTACAGAAATGACAGCTGCTCTTACGTGAGCTCTCTGGATGTAAGTGGGGGCAGAATATAAGGATCATGCTAAAGTTACATAAAAACAGTTTTGTGGACGGCTGGCCTATTTATAGTTCCTATTTACAGTTCTGGGTTTTATTTTCGAAGTCTCAAACAACTGCAGGATTTTTTTCTGAACCTAGTTGCATATTCATTATAGCATGGGGGAGACTTATCTTTGCAGTACTATGTATGAAACCAATCTAGTGGGCTTTGTGGACCACACGCTGAACATGAGTCAGCTGTGTGATGTGGCGGCCAAAAAGGCAAACACAATTTTGGGCTGTATCACCAAAAACCAAGTGTCCACATCATGTTCAGTGATTGTGTCACTTTACTCTGCTGTGGTTAGGACCCTACTAGACTGCTGCGTTCAGTTTGGGGCACCACAGGTTAATAAGGAAATATGTCCAGAGGAGGGCAATGGAGATGATGAGGGACATGGTGACCAAGTCCTATGAGGAAAGATTGAAGGAGCTCGGTCTGTTTAGCTTGGAGAGGAGACAACTGAGAGGTGATATGATCACCATCTTCAAGTACTTGAAGGGCTGTCATATAGAGGATGGTGTGGAATTGTTCTCTGTGGCCCCAGAAGGTGGGACCAGAACCAATGGGTTGAAATTAAATGAAAAGAGTTTCCAGCTCAACATGAGGAAGAACTTCCTGACCGTTAGAGCGGTTCCTCAGTGGAACAGGCTTCCTCGGGAGGTGGTGGGCTCTACTTCCCTGGAGGTTTTTCAACAGAGGCTAGATGGGCATCTGACAGCAAAGGAGATCCTGTGAATTTTGGGAAAGGTGTTTGTGAGTTTCCTGCATTGTGCAGGGAGTTGGACTAGATGACCCTGGAGGTCCCTTCCAACTCTATGATTCTATACAATTCTATGATTTTAGTGTAGAACAGGGGTGGCCAACAGTAGCTCTCCAGAAGTTTTTTGCCTACAACTCCCATCAGCCCAGCAAGCATGGCTGATGGATGGGGCTGATGGGAGTTGTAGGCAAAAAACTTCTGGAGAGCTATCGTTGGCCACCCCTGGTGTAGAATGTCAATTTGGGGACACTGCTAAACCAAGAATAAAGGTCTACTGTGAAATTGTTTTCCAAGACTCCTATCTTCTCATAAGAGGACCCATGAGGATCCGTGCGTCAAATTCATGTTCTGGATCCATGGTGCTGCCACGAAGCCATGGATCCATTACATCTGTGGAGCAAGCTCTTTCCATGGACGCAACATGGGATTGGATGGTGAGCTTGGGATGAGCCAATGCAGATATCATGAGGATCCATGAGGATATGTGCTTCAAAGCCATGTTTTCGCTCCATGATGTTGCCACAATGCAAAGGATCCATGATTTCCGGGGTGTAAACTCATGAGGATCCATGGTGGAAAACCAAGTTCTTCTTCCATGGTGCTGCCACGAAGCCGTGGATCCATGATTCTTGTGGTGGAAGCTCTGCCCATGGACATGATATGCGATTGGATGGTGAGGTTGGGGGGATCCAAGGCAAAATTCATGAGGATCCGTGGTCCAATACCAAGTTTTTGGTTTCTGGCGCTGCCACGAAGCTGTGTATCTATGATTTCTGTGGTGCAAGCTTTACCCATGGAGCTTGGGGTGGCCCAGAGTAAAAATCATGAGGATTCATGAGGATCCATGGTCCAAAAGCAAGTTTTTGATCCCTGGCACTGCCACGAAGCTGTGGATCCACATTTTCTGTGGTGCAAAAACTGCCTAGGGACATGAAAAGTGACTGGATGGAGGGTTTGGGGGGATCCCAAGCAGAAATCATGTGAATCCATGAGGATCCATGGTCCAAAATCAAGTTTTTGGTCCCTGCGCTACCACGAAGCCATGGATCCACGATTTCTGTGGTGCAGAGTCTGCTCATGGACATGATATGTGACTGGATGGAGGGCTTGGGGGATCCAAAGCAGAAATCATGTGGATCCATGAGGATCCATGGTCCAAAAGCAAGTTTTTGGGCCCTAGCGTTGCCACAAAGCTGTGGATTTATGATTTCTGTGGTGCAAACTCTGCCCATGGACATGATATGTGATTGGATGTAGGGCTTGGGGGATCCCAAGCAGAAATCACGTGGATCCATGAGGATCCGTGGTTCATAACCAAGTTTTTGGTCCCTGGTGCTGCCACGAATCTGTGGATCCATGATTTCTGTGGTGCAAACACTGCCTATGGACATGATAAGTGACTGGATGGAGGGTTTGGGGGGATCCGAAGCAGAAATCGTGTGGATCCATGAGGATCCGTGGTCCAAAAGCAAGTTTTTGGTCCCTGGCGCTGTCACGAAGTTGTGGATCCAAGATTTCTGTGGTGCAAACACTGCCTATGGACATGATAAGTGACTGGATGGAGGGTTTGGGGGGATCCGAAGCAGAAATCATATGGATCCATGAGGATCTGTGGTCCAAAATCAAGTTTTTGGTCCCTGGCGCTGCCACGAAGCCTTGGAGCCACAATTTCTGTGGTGCAGACTCTGCTCATGGACATAATATGTGACTGGATGGAGGGCTTGGGGGGATCCAAAGCAGAAATCATGCGGATCCATGAGGATCTGTAGTCCAAAATCAAGTTTTTGGTCCCTGGTACTGCCACGAAGCCGTGGATCTACGATTTCTGTGGTGCAGACTCTGCTCATGGACATGATATGTGATTGGATTGAGGGCTTGGAGGGATCCGAAGCAGAAATCATGTGGATCCATGAGGATCCGTGGTCCAAAATCAAGTTTTTGGTCCCTGGCGCTGCCACAAAGCCGTGGTTCCATGAGTTCTGTGTTGTAAGCTGTGCCCATGGACATGATATGTTACTGGATGGAGAGCTTGGGGGGATCCAAGGCAAAAAGCACGTGGATCCATGAGGATCCGTGGTCCAAAATCAAATTTTTGGTCCCTGGTGCTGCCACGAAGCCGTGGATCTATGATTTCTGTGTTGCAGACTCTGCTCATGGACATGATATGTGATTGGATTGGGGGCTTGCGGGGATCCGAAGCAGAAATCATGTGGAATCATGAGGATCCGTGGTCCAAAATCAAGTTTTTGGTCCCTGGCGCTGCCACGAAGCCGTGGATCCGTGATTTCTGTGGTGCAGACTCTGCTCATGGACATGATATGTGATTGGATTGAGGGCTTGGGGGGATCCGAAGCAGAAATCATGTGGATCCATGAGGATCCGTGGTCCAAAATCAAGTTTTTGGTCCCTGGCAATGCCACGAAGCCGTGGATCCATGATTTCTGTGGTGCAGACTCTGCTCATGGACATGATATGTGACTGCATGGAGGTCTTGGGGGGATCCAAAGCAGAAATCATGTGCATCAATGAGGATCCGTGGTCCAAAATCAAGTTTTTGGTCCCTGGCGCTGCCACGAAGCCGTGGATCTACGATTTCTGTGGTGCAGACGCTGCTGATGGACATGATATGTGATTGGATTGAGGGCTTGGGGGGATCCGAAGCAGAAATCGTGTGGATACATGAGGATCCGTGGTCCAAAATCAAGTTTTTGGTCTCTGGTGCTGCCACGAAGCCGTGGATCCACGATTTCTGTGGTGCAGACTCTGCTCATGGACATGATATGTGACTGGATGGAGGGCTTGGAGGGATCCCAAGCAGAAATCATGTGGATCCATGAGGATCCGTGGTCCAAAATCAAGTTTTTGGTCCCTGGTGCTGCCACGAAGCCGTGGATCTATGATTTCTGTGGTGCAGACTCTGCTCATGGACATGATATGTGATTGGATTGAGGGCTTGGGGGGATCCGAAGCAGAAATCGTGTGTATCCATGAGGATCCGTGGTCCAAAATCAAGTTTTTGGTCCCTGGCGCTGCCACAAAGCCGTGGAGCCATGATTTCTGTGGTGTAGACTCTGCTCATGGACATGATATGTGACTGGATGGAGGGCTTGGGGGGATCCCAAGCAGAAATCATGTGGATCCATGAGGATCCGTCGTCCAAAATCAAGTTTTTGGTCCCTGGTGCTGCCACGAAGCCGTGGATCTACGATTTCTGTGGTGCAGACGCTGCTGATGGACATAATATGTGATTGGATTGAGGGCTTGGGGGGATCCGAAGCAGAAATCGTGTGGATCCATGAGGATCCGTGGTCCAAAATCAAGTTTTTGGTCCCTGGCGCTGCCACGAAGCCGTGGATCCATGATTTCTGTGGTGCAGACTCTGCTCATGGACATGATATGTGACTGGATGGAGAGCTTGGGGGGATCCGAAACAGAAATCATGTGGATCCATGAGGATCCGTGGTCCAAAATCAAGTTTTTGGTCCCTGACACTGCCACGAAGCCGTGGAACCATGAGTTCTGTGCTGTAAGCTGTGCCCATGGACATGTTATGTGACTAAATGGAGGGCTTGGGGGGATCCAAGGCAAAAATCACGTGGATCCATGAGGATCCGTGGTCCAAAATCATGTTTTTGGTCCTTTGCGCTGCCACGAAGCCATGGATCCACAATTTCTGTGGTGCAACATCTGCCCATGGACATGATATGTGATTGGCTGGTTATCTTGGGGTGGCCCAAAGCAAAAATCATGAGGATCCATGAGGATCCGTGGTTTGGAAACATGTTTTTTCAGTGCTGTGGCGCCACAAATTCGTGGAGGCATGATTTTTTTGGTGCTGCCTATAGTCTAAGAGAGGATCTACAACATGATGGTGGTTGGATTTCATTTCACCATTAAAATCATATGAATTCATCAGGATCCGTGCTTTGGAAGCCAGTTTTTGCATTGCTGAGGCGCCACGAATTTGTGGCTGCATGATTTTTGTGGTCTTGCCTATAGTCTAAGACAGGATCTATAGGATTAAAGTGGTTTGATTTCATTTCAATGTAAAAATCATATGAATTCATGAAGATCCGTGTAGATCCGACTTTTACCTTTTTCCGTCCAGGATCTGCTCATGACCTGAGTTTGATCCCAGCAGAAGCTGGGTTCAGGTAGCCGGCTTAAGGTTGACTCAGTCTTCCATCCTTCCGAGGTCGGTAAAATGAGTACCCAGCTTGACCCCATAAAAAGTGATGTGATGTCACCTCAGAGTCAGAAACAACTGGTGCTTTCACTTAGATTCACGCCACGTTAAGGGGTAGAAACACAGCAGCGGGAGTGTGTGTGGAAGTGAAGGGGTTCAATTGGATGCCATGAGTTTAGGAGTTTTTCTCTAGAATTGTCTTTGTGGCTGCCTGGGATATGTCTTGCATGGGTTCTCTTGTGCTTGTTTTCAGGAAGACTTGGATGAGTTTCAGTGATAGCGCAAGCCTGCACAGTTACCTCAGATTGAGTTCAGCGTGGATTAACAAAAGGAACATTAACATGGTTGCCTAACTAATCAGCCTGAATTGCTAGGGGAGTGGATCGTTCAATGTAGTTATTTATTTACAGTCCACCTTTCTTGGGACTCAAGGTGTACAGAACTAGAAAACGGTGCAATAAAAAGGTGTAGGGGATCCCATAAAGGATGCAAAAATGGGGTCAAGCAAATCAGAAGGCAGTGTGCTAAAAACAAGATAATTATTTGATAAACTGTACAATAAACTATTAAAACTCCACACCCTTTATAAGAGCACCCTCCTGAACAATTCTGTGTTACATGTTCTGTTCAAGCAGCCAGCCAACAAGGGCTTGGAGGAGATGACACTCCTTCAAACACTGCTGAAGGGAGTGAGAATAGATCTGAAGAGGAAGCACAGTTCAGATGTTATATGAAAGGGGAGATAGCATTATGAATAGCACTCATTTACATACACAGACACTTTTTTTTTTTAAATAACAGCGCAACAGACTTACTTTCTAGCTCTGGTACATGCCACTGGAATGAGTTTGCAATATTGAAGATACGTGCATTGTCCTGTTCACACAAAATGGTGACTGTGAGTATCGAGAGGCTTGCACATAGTGCTTTCTCTTAAGTGCAGTCGGATTACAAGAATCAGAATGACTGAACAGGGCTCCAGAGCAGACAAGACACTGCTGGGAGTTGGCTGAAGGTCCTTGGGGATATACAGTCTCTCTCTCAAGGATGCGATGTTGGGTGATAGATCTGCATTATTCTTTGCTTCCACCTGCACATTTGTAAATAAAATAAATGGTACAAAAGTGTCCAGTGTTCTTGCCTCCAAAGGGAACTTCTCACTGCTTAGGTCAGTGAGGGGCAGATCCAATGTGAGATAGATTGTCCAGGCATTTGTAAATTAAGATCACAGACTGCAACAGACTCCGAAACAACTGGACCACCTTGAACATGAGCCTAAGATTGGTCTTTCTATAGAACATCCAGCTGGAACAACAGAATAGAAAAATTCAAAGATCATTATAGCACTTGAAACATTTTGATTTTTGTGTTTTTATATCTCAATGTGGTTTTATGTTCCATGAGTGTGTAAGCTGCCCTGGGCCTGCTTTTGCGGGGAGGGTGGGATATAAATTGAATAAATGAATAAATAAATAACAAGATTATTGAACTGCATTTGCCCAAACTTACTTCTTGTTAACAGTCATTGTTTCTGGTTAGAAATACTTTCTAGGAAAATCTTTTGTAGCTGTATCCAGAGAAGACTTCTAGGCTTCTGCATGTGGCTATGAACTGGGTTTTTTTGTTTTATTTTTTTAAACCTGAAGAGTTTTTCCAGGCTCAGAAATCAATATTAGCTGTGCTGGATGTGAGGGTGATCTGGCTGCAACATCTGTCACCCCATTGATCGCCAGGGTTGATTTGGGTGATCTGGCTGGCTAGGCGGGTGTTCCCTCCCTCCCTCCCTCACCGCTCCATGTGTGTCCCTCCCAAAGCTGTGCGCTTGGTGGAAGAGGATGATCATCCCAGATAGTTGGAGCGTACTGTTCTTCAGTGAAAGGTATACAATAGCTGCGCTCCCCTGCTCGAACCTCCAAACAAGCTCAAGGTCCATATGTAGGAAAACAGAATAGTCAATATTAGCTGTGCCTTAATTTATTCCTGTTTCCAAGCCTTCTGCAGCCAGCACATAAATTCTTCCTGTGTTCCCTGGGTAAATAATAGGCTGCCTGAAGTATTTTGATCCCATTCAGTGTGGACCAGACATACTAGGGCCCTTTGTTTTGTACAGCGTGCCTGACCTACATTCCTAATGGAGAGTTGTTACTTCGTGCAGCACTCCTCTAGGCTAAAAATTTGAAGGCAGAAACCTCGGAGTGCTTTGCTGTGATGTGTTGGGAGAGATGGCAGCTGTTATGCATATGGACTCAAGGGAAGACTTTGGATGTTTCTGCCTGGCTCATTGGAGCCATACAGACTGAACTTGGGAACAAAGGGCTGGAGGATTCAAATCCCTGCAGCCCAGGACCAATCACAAACCCCCACCGGTTTGAATGACCCAATAATGTGCTTGTGCGGGAACCCAAAGATGTATATAAGTTTGGCCCGTGGGCCCCAACGCCAGTCTTGTAATGTGACCTTATACTATGTCAATCCTATTAAAGAGCTTGTTATCACTTACTCTGAGACTCTGCCATGCATCGAACCCACTATATTATAGTGGCGACGAAGGTGGGATCTGGATGAGCGAGGCCCAGGGCACCCCAGCACTGCCAAGTGCATCGAGCTCCAGCGCCGCGCAAAAGGCACCACCGCCCAGCCCGATCATGGCCGCCGCGTCCGGATCTCAAAACTCCATTCCGGAATTCGACATGGCACAGCCCAAGGCCTGGGAAGCCTCGGTCAAAAGACTCAAGTACCACCTCGTGGCATAGCGAATCAAGGATGATGAATCCGAAATCAAGAAGGCCATCCTGCTGAGCAACTGCAGCATCGCCACGCTACAGTTAGCAGTGGGCCTGGTCATGCCAGAGACGTCTTCCTTCGACAAGATCATCGAGGAGCTGACCAGCCATTTCATCCCAAAGCCTACTCTCCTTACCCGGAAGCTAAAGTTTCTTGATAGCTTCCAGGAGCTGAACGAGACCGTTGCGACCCTCCTAGCCCGCCTAGGAGGCAGGAAGGCAGAGTACGGTACGCAACTGGAAGAGGCCCTGCTCGTGAAGTTCACTCATGGCCTCAGGGACATGAAGGCACGTCGGAAAATCACAACGGAATCAAAGCCAACCTTGGAGAAGGCCCTACAAATAGCCACCGCAGCCAAGGATGCGCGAAATGAGAAGGCCTGCCGCCCGGGAACCAGCGCTCACCAGCTGCAAGCGGCTGCAGAATCGGGCGACTCAGACAGGGACGATGCCCTCAAGCTGCACCAGGTGGGCCAACAAAAGCCAAGGCCATGAGCGACAGAATCGACCACCCCCAAGACCTGCGCCAGCTGTGGGGAGCCACACGAGTGGCGCATGTGCAAGTTCAGGAGCACGACCTGCTGTACTTGCAGGAAGGCCGGGTACATAGCTCGGGTGTGCCAGTCGGCGGCGCTGCATCAAGGAAAACTTCCTCGCCAACAGAATGGCCGCCGCCATGAGGTCGCACTAGTGAACGACATCCAGGCACTCACCACTTCGGGGATCCAGGCATGCCAGTTGCCCCTTCCCTCCCCGGATAAATATTACATGACTGTGTTCATGGAAGGCAAGCCCTGCAAAATGGAAGTAGATTCTGGGGTGGGCCAGACAGTCATTTCAGCCTGCACATTCAGGGAGATGTGCCCCGGGGGTGGGGGGAGCTCAGTTACAACCAACCTCATTCATTGTCTGGGACTTTCAGAAGCGGGAGGTTGCAGTCCTGGGAGTGGGTCTGGTCCACATTAGGTACAGAAAGTTCAAGGGCAAGTTCCCCCTCATCGTGGTGGAGGGTGATCTGTGGAGCCTTCTAGGTCGGTCCTGGTTCCAGGCCCTGGGCATCCAAGTGACGGGGATCCTTTACACCCTCATTCAAAGAGATTTTCGAAAGGTGTGTGACGAGTTCCCCACTGTTTTCGATGGGACTCTGGGGACCTACATCAGGGCCCCCGTAGCATTACAACTGGACCCCAACGTGTAGCCCATATGGCTGAAGGCCAGGCACGTGCCACTAGCTCTTAGGCCCAAGATCGAAGAGGAGCTTGACTGCCTCGTGGCCCAAGGCGATCTGGAACCAGATGCTAATGCAAAGTGGGAGACTCCCATAGTAACCCCGATCAAACCCAATGGCAGCGTACACATCTGCGCTGACTATAAATGCACGATTAATAAGGCCATGCATACCCCATCCCGGTGGTGAGCCATGTGTTAGCATCCTTAGCAGGAGCAAAATTTTTAGAAAACTAGATTCGGCGTAGGCGTACCAACAACTCCCCGTGGACAGCAGAAGCTCAAAACATCATGACGCACCGGGGGGCCTTCAGAGTTAGACGCTTACAGTTGGGGTCAGCGTGGCTCCAGGACTGTTTCAGAACTTGATGGACTTTCTGGGGTATACGGTGGACGCGAGCAGCATTCATCCGGCCCAGGACAAAATAAAGGCCATTTGTGATGCACCAGCTCCCACCAACAAGGCAGAACTACAATCGTTCTTGGGAATTCTTAATTTCTACCATGCCTTCCTTCCCCACAAGGCGACGGTAGCAGAGCCCTTACACAGACTGCTGGACAAAAGGGCACCATGGGTTTGGGGTACCGGCTCTCCCAGCAGGCGCAAGTGGAAGAGAGGGGAATCAAACCCGGTTCTCCCAGATAAGAGTCCACGTACATAACCACTACACCAAACGGACTCTGGTCTGAATAGCATTTGCATGGCATGCAAATGCTATCCAGACCAAATGTTCTTTCAATCTGTTATTTTCACTATTTTGCCATTGGATTCTAACTTTATACCACTTTGCATTCTTAACCACTGCCCACCAGCTATATGTAGTTCTGCTCACTATACCCCATTCTATTGTCTGAACAAGTATGCATGCGTACCATTTTTTAAAAAAAGGAACAACACAAATGGCCTTGGAATGGGTACATCTCTGGAGAAGAATTGTTTTATTGTTGTCAAAGAAGTGCCAGCTTGGATGTGTTCTTTGAAATATAAACATTTGCTAATTTCTTGAGATCCATCCCAAAATTGGGATGCTGCAATGGAATGATGCCAAGTCATGTAGTTTGTTACCTGATTATCAAATAATGAATATTTTGTATAATTTGCTTATATCACTAAAGGTATAAGACCTCATGTCAGTCTTGTATTCTTTGGAGAGCTCTTGGGTTTTCTGAGGTCTTTAGCACCTTAGGAGTCCGCGCTCTCATTAATAAACCGATCAGTCTTCCTGCCTCGCAAGACTCCACATGTGTTCCTCATTTGGGTTGTGGGACACACTTGGCCATGGGTTGCATGGAACAAGATGGAGATGGGAATGGAAATAGAAACAGGAGAGGTAGGTACAAGCATGACTATCCTAGAGCAGAGCGAAACTGAGAAGGATAAGCTAAAAGAACAGAGTGGGGAAGGCAATTCCTTAACACCTCTTCAAAGGCCCATGAGGAAAAAACCCAGACTATTCAAGTAAGTAAGTACCAAGAACTGGGATAGGCAAGTACAAGAGTGTGAGCAATGGGAAATGCTCTAATTATACATGCAAGAATGGATGGGAAGAAGCTCAAGACCAACTGCCAAAGAAGAAGCTCTAAAGAGCCAGCTGAGGAGAAAATGTTTGAATAAGGAATACAGACCGAACAAGCAAAATAAGTCAAGTTAGCTAGACACAAGGCTCGGCACCTTCCCAGCTAAGCCGGCTTCGCCCGCGATCAAGCTGGGTGCCGTCTTTGCCCCCGCGGATGAAGGGATGAACAGAGCGGCTGTCAGATGCTCCCGAGCTGGGGGGGGGGGGCGTGGTCAGGGCTTTATAAGCCCTGGCTCCGCCCAAACTGTTCGCGTCTTCACTGGGTCTCTGGGGAGCCCCTATGGCCTAGCACCAGTGGTGCGGGTGGTCTGTATGAACCGCAGATGGGCTACACGGCTCAGTGCGGGGAATGCAGACCACGGGTAGCCTCACCTGGGCGGATCTTTCCATGGGGATCGATGCTAGCCCAGGTGGAGAATGGCTGGGGGCCTGGCCGCTCAGTTACAACCCGAATTACGGCGGGTTTGTGCTGGGGGCAGGGGTGCTCGCCCTTAGGACAAGGCGGGGTCAAGGGGTGACCCCAGGGCTTGTTCTGATAGGTCTTATCCCTGCCGAGTTAAAGGTTAATTGATTTAATAAAGCGGCCCGGTTATAACCCAACACTTGTGTCTGTCTCTTCTTTCGACTGGGGGGGGGCAAAAGCAGAACAGAAAGAAGAAAGGGTGAGGAGGATATAGGAGTAGAAAAGTTACAAGTAGCAACAAGCCAAGAGGGGGTGCAGGATGAGTGGAATGGCTCTGGTATAGCCTGCAACCAGGAAACATAATCAAGAACATTATCAAAGGGGGCCTGGGGGGGAGTTGTGTGCCTTCCCAAATACTAGTTTGGCTGCATATCTTAGAGGAGGCAGAAATAATGACAACTGGAGAACCAACAGAGACCTTTTCTGCACATTTTTGTCGGTTCAGGCCCTGTATAGTTTGGGCATTTTTGTCATTCTCTGCACATTTTCAGGTGCCCCCAGAATTCATTTAAATGTTTCTATGCTTTATTTCTGTTTGGCAGGAGGGAGGAGTGGACTGCAAATTGGATTTTAAAAATCTCACAAAACAAATTAGAAATCTTAAAATTAAGGCAAAAAAAGATCAAAGAACTGATCTACTAAGAAATCCTAAAAGATTGGCTCCTGCTTATGATAGGAAAAGGGCAGAAAAGCCAGCTCTGCTACATGATTTGAAAGAACAACAACTTCCCTATTCCCACTTTTAAAGATGAAATTGTTTATTGTGGTTTATGGAATATGAGCTGGAGAGCCTATAATGGAATCTTGGGAGTGTCAGAAAAATTCCCCCTGAGCTGCAGAGAGAGGGAGAGGTCAGTAGTTCAGGAGACCCAGGCAAAGAAATGTTAAGGCACCACCTGAAATTTCTGGGAAGTGATCCTGGAGATGGTTGAGCACACCATGACTCAGGCCTCTGCCAGACAGCCTTACTGTTCCTGTTTGAGTTTGTTTCATTACTGTATTTTAATAATTTCCTCACAGCTTCACAGCATATCCCTTGCCGTCCCAAGTTATCTTCATTTTTTCTCAGCTCTTTCTGAAATGTCTTCACTCTTTTCTTCTGAAATGTCTTGAAAGCCAGTTGGGTATAGTGGTGAAGTATACGGCCTCTTATATGGGAGAACAGGGTTTGATTCCCCAGTCCTCCACTAGCAGCTGCTGGAATGGTCTTGGGTCAGCCATAGCTCTCCTAGGAGTTGTCCTTGAAAGGGCAGCTGCTTTAAGAGCTCTTTCAGCCCCACCTACCTCATAGGGTGTCTGTTGTGGGGGAGGAAGGTAAGGGAAATTGTGTGACCACTCTGAGATTCAGAGTATAGGGCAGGATATAAATCCAATATCATCATCATTTCATTTTTTTGCCTGCCTGTAATGCCTGGCCTGTTTACCGTTGCTCCAATCACCTTGCCATTTGTTTTTGGTGCCTGGTGGGCGGTGCACTTTTAAAAAAAATGCATGCAAGTGATATATCGAAACAGAGGTATACCACACATGCCCTGAATGAACCAGGAAGCCAAGCAGCGACTCCGGGAAGTCCTTTTAAAAGAGAGTCCATGAGTTCCTGGAACAACCCCGGAGCCACACTCACACCAAATTGCAACCGCTTTACTCTAAAGGCCCCCCGGTGGGTCACAATTGTTTGGGCGTTGGCCGTGGCCTCATCCACCGGCAGCTGTTGGTAAGCTTGGGCCAAGTCCAACTTGCCAAAAAATTTTGCGCCGGCTAGGGTGGCTAAAACGTGGCTGACGATGGGCACAGGGTATGCGTGGGCCTGAAGAGCCTTGTTGAGGGTGCACTTATAGTCTGCACAAATCCGCACCTCCCCACTGGGCTTGACTGGAGTCACGATGGGAGTTTCCCAGGTTGCGTGGGTGACAGGCTCTAGTATTCCCTGTGCAATCAGTTTATCCAGTTCCTCCTCAATTTTAGGCTTGAGTGCGAATGGAACTCGCCGCGCTTTAAGCCTAATAGGCCGCACTGTGGGGTCGAAGTGTAGTGTAACCGGGGGACCCGTGTAGCAGCCCAAGGTGCCATCGAAAACGGCTGGGAACTCTTCACAAACCTTGTTAAAGTCCACTCCGACAGTCTTATTGACCCCCCTGATCTCTATTCCCAGGGGCTTGAACCAGTCGAGACCCAAAAGGTTTGTAAGGTGGTTCTTGACCACTAGCACTTGTAGCTGGCCCTTGAACCCCTTGTATTGGACTGGGACCGGGCCCACTCCCAAGATAGGCACCTTATTCTTCTGGAAGTCCACTAAGGTAAACCCCGGGTCCCTGAGACGAGGCTTCAGCCTGGTGGGAATTTTAAAAAATGTCTCTGCCGCTATAATAGATGATGCTGACCCAGAGTCCACCTCCATTTGGCAGGGCACCCCCCCGATCCCTACATTGACCCGGATTTTGGAGGGCCTGACTGGCGAGGGTAGGTACTGTACCGGGTATGGGTGGGCGTGGAGAGCGTCGGTCTCGAAGTCTGGCTGGCCTTCGGAGTGCGCAGATCTTTGCGGGACGCGTGCTCGGGATGTGGATCTGCAGGCACAGGCGATGTGGCCTTCCTTGTTGCAGAGTCGACAGGTGGCATTCCGGAATCAGCAGGTCTTCCGCTCGTGCTGGCCCCAGCAACTTGCACATGCAGGTAGTGTCTTGTGTCTCGTGCCCTGTGGGACATGGGTGGTCTTCCTTCCTGCTGAACGATAGCCGGTTTGTAGAGCTTTGTCCTCGCCTGAGTCCTCTGTAGATGGTTCAGGGTTGATCTGGTGTGCCGCAGCCTGTCTTGTCAGCCGTGGCTCTGCTGATCTGCCCTTCTCCCAGCTGGTGGCCACATCGATTGCCTTTGTTAGGTCGCACTCTGAGAGGGACAGGAGTTTCTGTACTAGTTTTTCGTCCCTCAAGCCCCATACAAACTGGTCGAGAAGGGCTTCGTTGAGATCTGCGAAACTGCATCGGCTTGCCACCCGGCGCAGGCTTGTCAAGAACGCCATCGTGGTTTCGCCTGCCTTCTGTGTCCTTTGTCGGAAGTCCCAGTGCCGGGTGAGCTTGGTTGGCTGGGGCTGGAAATACTTCTCCAGAGTGCTGATGATGTCGTCCACCGGCGTCTCTGAGAGCTTCCTGGGTTGGAGAAGAGCCCTGGCTAAGTCCACGGTCTCCGTGCCACATGTACTGATAAGCAGAGCTCTCTGCATGGTAGTCTCTGTAATCTTCTGGAAGGTCAGGTATGACTGGAAGCCTTCTACCCATGAGTCCCACAGCTCGGGGCGATCGATGCTAAAGGGCTGTAGGAGGTTGGCTGGAGCCTCCATTCTTGGCAGCGTGTCTGGGCGGCTTGCGAGCTGGGGTGTGCGCAGAGCGGAGGTGCGGACCCAGATGGCTTGGATTTAGCCACCTTTCCATGTTCCTGGTTCTGTTGCTGGTTCTTACTGGCATCCCATCCTCGTCGCCAGTGTAAAGTACTGGGGTTGGCGCAGTAAGAGACCAGAGTCGGAGAGTGATTTCAGCAAGCTTTACTTCAGGAACACACACACAGACTGAACTCTATTCAAACTTCCTGCTCTTTTATACAATTCTTGCCCCCTTCTGATTGGTCCTTAACTATCTACATGGATTGGCTATTTAATAAATAATAATAATAATAATAATAATATTTTATTTTTATATCCCGCCCTCCCCGCCAGGCGGGCTCAGGGCGGCTAACAGACATGGGAGTCCCATGATTCACATTAAACAGTATAACAGAAATGGGAGTCCCATGATTCACATAAAACATAACAGTTTAAATATCAATATCAATTACAAATAAATTAATTAAAATAGATAAAACATATAAAAATAGGTGCTAAAATGATGTAATCCTGATGTACATAAGATGGCTAAGCGTCTGTTCGTTAGTTAATCAGGTTCTGTCTCAAATGCCAACTGAAAAAGAAATGTTTTGCAAGCCCTGCGGAATTGGTTCAGGTCCCGCAGGGCTCGCACCATCTCTGGAAGGTCGTTCCACCAACGGGGGGCTATCACCGAGAAGGCCTGCTCCCTAGTGGCCTTCAACCTAACTTCTCTTGGCCCAGGGATTGTTAATAAATTCTGGGAACCAGACCTCAGTGCTCTCCGGGGTACATATGGGGAGAGGCGGTCCTTTAGGTAGGCAGGTCCTCGACCATATAGGGCTTTAAAGGTAATAACCAGCACCTTATAGCGAACACGGTAGACAACCGGCAGCCAATGCAGATTGCGCAGCCCAGGCCGTGCAGGCTCCCACCGTGGTAGTCCCTCCAACAGCCTGGCCGCCGCGTTCTGGACTACCTGGAGTCTCCGTGTTCGGTACAAGGGCAGCCCCATGTAGAGGGCATTGCAGTAGTCTAACCTCGAAGTGACCGTTGCGTGGATCACAGTTGCTAGGTCGACGCGCTCCAGGAAGGGAGCCAACTGCCTCGCCCTCTTAAGATGGAAGAAGGCGGATCTAGCAGTGGCGGCTACCTGGGCCTCCATTGATAGGGAGGACTCCAGTAGCACTCCCAAGCTCTTGACTTTGCGCACCGGTACCAGTGGCGCACCGTCAAAGGCCGGTAAAGTAGTCTCCCCTCCCGGTCCGCCGCGGCCCACGCAAAGGACCTCGGTCTTCGCCGGATTCAACTTCAGCCCGCTCAGCCTGAGCCAGTCAGCCACGGCTTGTAGTGCCCGGTCCAAATTTACAGGGCCCTAAGGGCCTATCAGGGTACAGTATGAGCCTAGATGTTGATAGGCTACTTATGTTTCAATCCTTCCCCTGATTGGGCACGCTTAGGCCTTCTCTGGAACCCTGGTGTGGAGTACAAGCTTTGGCTTGTTCAGCTTCCCTCCAAAAGTAACAGTTCCCTCCAAAAGTAACAGTTCTCCCATTTAAGCCTAGGACACAACAGTAGCCATGAAATTAAAAGATGTTTGCTCCTTGGCAGGACAGCTATGGCGAACCTGGGCAGTATAATAAAAAGTAGCGACATCACCCTGCCAATAAAAATCCTTATCGTTAAAGTGATGGTATTCCCAGTAGTAATATATGGCTGTGAGAGCTGGACCATAAGGAAGGCCGAGCGCAGAAGAATAGATGCTTTTGAGATGTGGTGCTAGAGAAGACTCTTGAGAGTCCCTTGGACTGCAAGAAGATCAAATCAGTCAGTCCTAAGGGAAATCAACCCAGACTGTTCACTGGAAGGTCAGATGCTGAAGCTGAAGCTCAAATACTTTGGCCACCGAATGAGAAGGGAGCACTCCCTGGAGAAGATCCTGATGCTAGGAAAGGCAGAAGGCAAAAGAAGAAGGGGACGGCAAAAGATGAGATGGCTGGACAGTGTTACTGATGTAACAAACACGAATTTGAGCAGACTTCGGAGGATGGTGGAAGACAGGAGGGCCTTGCATGACTTTGTCCATGGGGTCACAAAGGGTCGGATTCGACTGTGCGACTGAACAAAGCAGAGTGGTAAAGCTGCAGTAAGCTCTGCTCACGACCTGAGTTCAACCCCAGTGGAAGCTGGGTTCTGGTAGTTGGCTCAAGGTTGACTCAGCCATCCATCCTTCCAAGGTTAGTAAAATGAGTACCCAGCTTGTTTGGGGGGAAAGTGTAGATTACTGGGGAAGGCAACGGCAAACCGCCCTGTTAAAAAGTTTGCCATGAAAACATTGTGATGCGACATCACCCCAGAGTCGGAAATGACTGGTGCTTGCACAGGGGACTACCAATAATAATAATAATAATAATAATAATAATAATAATAATAATAATAATAATAATAATAATAATAATAATAATTTGGATTTATGTCCTGCCCTCCACTCCAAATCTCAGAGTCTCAAAGCAGCTCACAATTTCCTTTAACTTCCTCCCCCACAACAGACACCCTGTGAGGTGGGTGGGGCTGCGAAAGCTCTCCCCAGAAGCTGCCCTTTCAAGGACAACTCTGCAAGAGCTATGGCTGACCCAAGGCCATTCCAGCAGGTGCAAGTGGAGGAGTGGGGAATCAAACCCAACTCTCCCAATAAGAGTCTGGACACTTAACCACCACACAAAACTAATAGAAATAAAGTGCTCAATTGTATCATCCACCCTCCTCCCCCCTGTGGAAAAATTGTCTTCCACAAAACTGGTCCCCGGTGCCAAAAAGGTTGGGGACCCCTGGACTAGACAGTTGGACTAAATGGTCTGTATGACCCTTTCCAACTCTTATGATTTTATGATGCTATGATTCTAGATCAGGAAAACATTACAAAGGGGACACCTTAAAGTCCTCTTCTTCACCTGTGCCATGGTAGTGTTAAGAACCAGGCCTCTGAACACTTGATATTAGGAGAAAATACTAGATGCTCCATTTATGAAACTTCTGTCACCATATGGCAAACTGAGTGACTATCTGCTGAGGCACTGTTTAGTTTTAACGTTGATACTCTGATTATTTTAAATGCACTTTATTTATTAATGGGTTTATGATGGAACCCACCCTGAGCCTGCTTGCAGGGAGGGCAGGATACAAATGAAATAAAATGAATAAATTTGTGGTTGCCCAAGGTTAGTTCTGCCTATTCTGCCTGGCGGAGGCTCTCCAAAGTCTCAGCTAGAGGTTCATTTATCTTCTTAATTGAAGTAGTCAGGGATTGAACCTGAGATCTTCTGCTTTCCCAGTGGAACAATGTTGGAGTCCAATAGCATCTTTAGACCAACAAAGTTTAAGTCCAACTTCGTTGGTCTTTAAATTGCTACTAGACTTCAACTTTGTTCTATTGCTTCAGACCAACAGGGCTGCCCACCTGGATCTATCTGAATTCCCAGTGGATGCTCTTCCAGCAATCATGGCCCCTTGTTGTGGTAGTTTGACCTCACTGAAACTAATCAGGTCTGGAATCAGTCAGTGGCTGGACAGTAGACTTCCTTGGAATCTGTGTACACAAGAAGTTTCATCAGATTCATTTGCCAATTAATGATGTCATTCCAAGTGTGTTTAACTGGAGGCCCTGAGATCCATATGATTGACTTTTGACAAGAGGTAGGGTTGGACTCTGAAGCCTACAGCTGTAAAACCAATTCATTCATATTTCAAAAGGAACAAACGCTTGCCACAGATTTCTGAAGATGACAGAACTTTCTCAGTTAACTACCCAATTAGGATTCTATTCTTGCGTATTCTGAGGAAGCTTGAGCAATGTGGATTATCTCCAAGTCATATTTATCCTTTTACGTCCCACCTTTCTCTTCAGTGGAGACCCAAAGCAGAGTACATTATACTCCTCCAGTTTTATCCTCACAACAACCCTGTGTAGGCTTCTCAACGCCCCCCCCCCGCCCTGGCGGGGGACCCCCGAATTTGCAGCCTCCTCCCCCACTCTCCAAAAATCCAGAAGTGGGGGTGGGGGAGGAGAGAGAACATGTGTGTAGGCATCATGTTGTTGTAGAGCTTTTTTTTTTTTTTTTTAAATTTTATTTGTATCCCACCCTCCCCGCCGGAGCAGGCTCAGGGCGGCTAACAGCATTATATAAAAACAAAGTTACATCCAACATTTAAAAATTCTAATGAGTTTAAAATTAATCAATTAATTAAATTAAATTAATAAAAGTGCTATTGCTATTCGTTCTTTTGTGGTGGCGGTTATCCTTAGCAGCTTCTTTCTTCAGCGAAGGCCAGTCTGAAGAGGAAGGTCTTGCAGGCCCTGCGGAATTGTTCAAGGTCCCTCAGGGCCTGCATTTCCTCTGGGAGTTGGTTCCATAGGCTCGGGGCTACAGAGGAGAAGGCCCGATTGCGGGTGCATTGCAGCTTCACCTCTCTTGGTCCGGGGGTGGTCAGCAAGTTTTTTCCAGCTGACCTCAGTGCTCTCTGGGGTTCATATGGGGAGAGACGGTCCCTAAGGTAGACAGGTCCTTGACCATATAGGGCTTTAAAGGTAATGACCAGTACTTTGTAACGAACCCGGTATATAACTGGTCCAGTATATAGCTTCTGATCCATTTGTAAAATGTGTGCCCCTTTAAGGCTGCGCAGGAGCCTTCCACTCAGCCTCAAGATGCAGGCAGTGTGGAGGATTGGGATGTTAAAATAGCCCTGGAGCAAAAAAGCTATGGAGTCCTTATGAAGCAAACCAACCCTCTTGTCACCTGCGTGGTGTAGTGGTCAAGACTGGCAGACTGTAATCTGGAGAACTGGGTTTGATTCCTCACTCCTCCACATGAAGCCTGCAGGGTGGCACTGACCTTTGACCAGCCAGGGGTGGGGAACAGTGGCTCTCCAGATGTTTTTGCCTACAACTCCCATCAGCCCCAGCCATTGGCCAGGCTGGCTGGGGCTGATGGGAGTTGTAGGCAAAAAACATCTGGAGAGCCACTGTTCCCCACCCCTGGACCAGTCTCGCAGCATTCCCTCAGCCCTGCCTACCTCACAAGGGGAAGGGAACAGAAGGTGATTCAAAGCCGCTTTGAGACTCCTTCAGGTAGAGAAAAAAGGAAAAGGGAAGGTCCTGTGTGCAAGCACCAGTCGTTTCCGACTATGGAGTGATGTTGCTTTCACAAAGTTTTCACAGCATACTTTTTATGGGGTGGTTTGCCATTGCCTTCCCCAGTCTTTTTTACCCTTTCCCTCCAGCAAACTGGGTACTCTTTTTACTGACCTCGGAAGAATGGAAGGCTGAGTCAACCTTGGGCCGGCTACCTGAACCAGCTTTCGCTGGGATAGAACTTAGGTCGTGAGCAGAGAGAGTTCAGATCACAGTACTGCAGTACTGCTGCTTTACCACTCTGCATCACGGGGCCACTCAGGTAGAGAAAAGCCGGGTATAAAACCCAACTCTTCTTCTTCATCAAGGCCTGCCTGGTCCAAGCAGAACTGCCCCTGCTGTTCCACCTCCTCTTAATCGCCAAACAATGCAAAAATACAAAAAGAAAGGGAACTTAGCGTAAGTATATGTTATAGAAAAGAACCTGCTAAGCAACAACCATCACACAAAATATATATCATAACAAAATGCTAGATTACAATTATAATAAAGAGGTGATAGGCTGTCTACTACCAACCTATTACTTCTTTATTATAATTCCAATCTAGCATTTTGTTACGATGGATATTTTGCATGATGGTTGTTGCTTAGCGGATTCTTTCTATAACATCTTCATAATCAGCCCTCTAGGAACTCTCCCTGTCATTTGGGTCATTCTACTTCTGGATTTTGGCTGGTCAAATAATTCCTTCTTTCTTTTCCCAAGCAAAGCTACTTCGGTTATTCTCCAGCATTTCTGCTGTCCCTGTGCCAGGGACATTCTTGCGGATTCATTGTTCAGCTTTCCCAAACCTGCTGCTGGAAACTGCTAGTCATCTTTCTCCTTTGAGGTGTAAACAGCTCCTCCCAGGGTGTTCTCCCCAAATCCCTGCCCTTGCATGCCCTGGCAGGAGGTGTTCTCTGCTGCAGACAACAGCTTGTGCCTGATTCAAGGGAGGTGCACCGAAAGGGAAGAGCTGGGCAGCTCTCTGCAGCTGTGGTTAAAGTTTACAGAAGGGAAGGATTTCCTCAGATTGGCGTATGGGGACAGAGAGGAAGGGAGAGAGAGAGAGAGAATTCTGCCCTGTTGTATTTTTGATCTTTGCCTTTCTCGCACAATGCTGCAGTGCTTGGCGGAGCCTGAGCAGAGAACTTTCAGAGTCGTGCTCCTGAGGTAAGATCATCTCAGTCATGCTGAACCTGTACACAGTTCTTCTAGGACTTCTGGTCCTCTTGCCCTTCTTGGGAAATCTCTTCTTCCCTTACATTTGGCTGGACTTGAAGATATTCTTCCAGACCATATATGTGGGATACAGGTGTGGCAGGCGTCTCCAGAGCAAGCCTATCTTCACTATCGTGGACCTGTTTTTAGCAAAAGTCCGGAAGCACCCCGCAAAGACCCTAATTCTCTTTGAAGATGAGGCCTATACCTACCAAGACATCGACAGGCTCAGCAACCAGGCAGCTCGAGTCTTCCAGGGCCAGGTGGGGCTGAAAGAAGGAGAAACGGCAGCTGTTTTCCTGAAGAACTGCCCTGCCTACATCTGGGCCTGGTTCGGCCTGGCAAAGATCGGCTGTGCCACAGCGTGTGTCAACTATAATGTCCGCTCCAAGGTTCTGTTGCACGCCCTCAGCTCCTGCGAAACCAAGGTGCTCCTGACCACTCCAGGTAAGGAGAATATTGTGCAAAGTGAGAGATCCAAAATGGAAAAAAATAATGCCATGTCTCTGCTACTGGGGGCTGAAAAAACCTGAGGTAATTCTAACATAGTCCTCTCTTCTCTGCACAGCCCTGATGCTTCTTTTCCAATTCATGAGAAGATAGTGGGATGCCAAAGCTCCCATGTTGAACACTGGGGGAAAGTTGCCGATTAAATTAACGTTTGTAGAATTGCTGCCTTTGATGCCCGTTTTGCCTGAAACCAGTTTCAGAGCTTGAGGCTACCTTGACAGTTGGATCTGTATGCTCCAGGTAGCCAAACTCCAGACCTAGTCAAATATTCTATTATAAATTGTGCAAATGATCAATAATAGTTAATTCCACAACATACCTTCCAACAATATGATTCTATACTCTATATAAACAAGTTAATTCAAGAATAGCTAATGCCACAATGTACTCTATGACAATGAGTGCATAGAAAAGAACATCCACCACCCATATGATGAGGTATAGAGAACCCCCATCAACTGCTAAGTCTTTTTGTCCTTGAACCCAACCAATAAGTGGATCTCTGCCGACTGGAATTGAGTTGGATTGAAGTTTAAAGACAGTCTTCACTCCTGTATTCATCACATGACTTGGGACAGCAGAGATCCACTTGTAAAGATGTTATTGACTGGGTTCAAGGACAGAAAGACAAGTGGATCTCTGCCAACTGGAATCGAGTTGGATTGAAGTTCAAAGACTTATCTTTACTCCTATATTCACCACAACACTTGGGATGGCAGAGATCTGCATGCAGAGAAGTTATTGACTGGGCTCAAGGACAAAAAGACTTACTGGTTGGACTGATGTGGATTCTCTCTTCCTCCTCATATGAATAGTGGATGTCTTTTCTATGCACTTGTTGATATAGAATATACTGTGGGATTAACTATTCTTGATCATTTGCATGATTTATAATAGAATATTTGACTGTTTTTGTAATTTGTGAGCACTGAGACTGTTACACGGGGGCGTTTTGCTTTTGGTGTAGTGGTTAAGTGCGTGGACTCTTATCTGGGAGAACCGAGTTTGATTCCCCACTCATCCACTTGCACCTGCTGGAATGGCCTTGGGTTATCCATAGCTGTGGCAGAGGTTGTCCTTGAAAGGGCAGCTGCTGTGAGAGCCCTCTCAGCCACACCCACCTCACAGGGTGTCTGTTGTGGGGAGAGAAGATATAGAACAGGAGTATAAGGAACGTTGGCTCTCCAGATGTTTTTTGCCTACAACTCCCATCAGCCCCAGCCAGCAGACTCCAGACCTAAGCAGGTGTTAGCTCTGCAGAGTTTGGCAATGTGTGTTAACACCAGCGGTGAGAATGGGGGAAGGGCACAGTGTTAATCTTGTGAAATTGCAGAAGGGCACATGTTTCTCTGGTAGATCACGAGTCTGCTGCCTTTTGTCTTTAAAGAGCCAAACCACATCAACATTCCCAGCACAGTCTCAGAGGGCAGCCCTGTTGATCTGCAGTAGAACAGTTCGATTTGAGTCCAGTGGCAACCAGAGTTTCAGGGTGCAAGCTTTCAAAACACTTGTTAGTCTCTAAGGTGTTCCCACACTCAAATCTAACTGTTCACAGCACTAGATCAACAAAGAGCCAGTATAACAAAGCCCCATTTGTTTCACTGATAACATACTATGTAACATTATTAAACATGAACTTAACATTGTGGACTGCAGACAGTTGGAGTCATACAATTTCCACCACCCAGACCTTGGTTTTTACAAGTCCTTTATTAGGAAGTGCACAGGTGAGGTCTTGCAGAAAAATATACGCAGGAACACCTGTGTACTGAGAGCCAGCTTGGTGTAGTGGTTAAGTGTGCGGACTCTTATCTGGGAGAACGAGTTTGATTCCCCACTCCTTCACTTGCACCTGCTGGCATGGCCTTGGGTCAGCCATAGCTCTGGCAGAGGTTGTCCTTGAAAGGGCAGCTTCTGGGAGAGCTCTCTCAGCCCCACCCACCTCACAGGGTGTCTGTTGTGGGGGAGGAAGGTAAAGGAGATTGTGAGCTGCTCTGAGACTCTTCGGAGTGGAGAGCAGGATATAAATCCAATATCTTCTTCTTCTACTGTCATAAATCTGCACAGGGTTTGCATTTGGATTCCTGGCAATGGTGTTCCCTCTAAGCTGAGTTAGCATGAGCTAGCTCACAGATTTTCAGCCTCCAGCTCACACATTCTTGTTTTAGTTCAGAAAGGATGACCTCAGAGCACAATAATTTATGCAGTAGCTCACAACTTTAATGCCAGTAGCTCACAAAGCACAATTTTTGCTCACAAGGCTCTGCAGCTTAAAGGGATCAACTGTGCACCTCTGTTGTTCCCCTTTTGATAAAGCAGCTCTTAGAAGCCCTTTACTCTCACAAAAACCTTGCCATTCATTCCGTTCATAGACTGGCTATTCTAGCAGCATCCTCCCCCACCCTGCAATATATCTTAATTTTCTTTTCTATTCTTGTGTGTGTGCATGTGTGTGTTTCTGCACCTGGAAGTCATGGTGACCTCTAGTGACTTGACCTCTCCTGGGGGCCTGGAGGCTAATCAGGGAGGTGGCTGAATAAAGGCTGCTCCATCCTCCCGACTTCTGGTGTTCCATGGAGGTCTCCCATCCAAGTGCTTGCCAGAGCAGACGCTGCATAACTTCTGAGATCTGACAATATTAGGCTTGCCTGGGCTATCCAGGTCAGGGCTTAATTTTCTTGTTTTGAAAAATCATATCTGGTCCTGAAACTTAACCACATTTCGGCATGGACCCCTGTTGTGTAAGTTTGAACTTCGCTTAGACACACCTCAGGCATTGTGTTTTAAGTCTCCAAAACAATTTTACAAACCCACCTCATCTCAGCTGAGGTTCATGCATTGAGGGAGGGGGGTTCATAAAACCTGTCATAATAAGGGTCAAAGGTTGGGTTGCCCACATCCAGGTGAGAAAAATTGGAGAGAAGTCACGGAGCCATTCTGAGCATAAGCCGGTTTGTAAAATTGTATAACTTATTGAAATATCCCATGCTGGAAGAGTAATCAAAGCAGGAGTGCCAAGTCAACTTCCTGTTCATCGGGACTCCTTCATGTGATTGTGAATTCCACCGAGTTGATACTTTATCAGCCAGTTTGGTGTAGTGGTTGTGTGCAGACTCTTATCTGGGAGAACTGGGTTTGATTCCCCACTCCTCCACTTGCACCTGCTGGAATGGCCTTGGGTTAGCCATAGCTCTCACAGAGGTTGTCCTTGAAAGGGCAGCTGCTGTGAGAATCTTCTCACCCCCACCCACCTCACAGGGTGTCTGTTGTGAGGGGAGAAGATATAGGAGACTGTAAGCGCTCTGAGTCTCTGATTCAGAGAGAAGGGCGGAGTATAAACCTGCAGTCTTCTTTATATTGGGATTCCTTGGGAACCCTTTCAAGTGGATACCTTACTGTATATTGTATACAAAAATGTGAATTCTTTGTAATTATTGTATGTTCACCTTCAGGATATTTATTGTCAATATATATTTTAGCAATTTTGGACACTATAACCTTTAGTTGTTTTCTATAAACACATCCAGGTGAGGCCTGGAGATCACCCAACATTCGAATTGTTCTCCAGAAAACAGAGACCAGCTCCCCTGGAGAAAGTAGCTACTTTGGAGGGTGGACTCTATGAATTAGATACTGCTGAGCTCCCTCCCCAAACCCCACTTCCCCCAGACTCCACCCACAACGTTGCCATGAATTTCCCAACCTGGAGTTGACAACCCTAGAAAGCACACATTGCACAGACTTTCATGTCTGTTCTACAAAGCTTATTTTTCTTTACCAAAGGCAATGTCAAGCATTGTATACTCATTTTATATTGTAGAAGCCAGACTTGAGAACTGTTACTTTTATATCGTAGAATTCAATTCAGATTGTAGAGTTGTTGCTAACCCAGAATTAAACGTGGACACATCAAAATAGCAGCCCCCACCTTTCTTCTTTCACTTTTACTAACAGATGCAGGAATGTCCTCTTTGAAGATAAGACCTCCTGGGACTTGTTCCCAGGCCCAGCCAGGCCTGGACCCAGGATGTGCTAGTCGCAATATAGATAAGGAACCCAGCGTGTGAATTTCACACGTGAATGTAGAATTGTTTATAGAACCTTTGATGTGCCATTTTAAAGCATGTATTCTAGTGCTACAAAGTATCAGTTCCAATCTTCAGTTCGAATGAGCCACATGGATTATCAATAAACCTAACTTTGTTTCAAAAGCCAAGGACTGGTTATTTTGAAATCTCATGCTTGACAGGCAAGCCACTAGAACGAGGGATTGCCAGGCCCAACTTGGAATATCTGGGGACTCTTGGAGTGGAGCCAGGAGACTTTGGGGGTGGAGCCAGGATCAAGGGTGTGGCAAGCATGATTGAACTCTGAAGGGAGTTCTGGCCATCACATTTAAAGGGATCGTGTTCCTTTTACATGCCTGCCCTTCGCTGGAAATATTGGAGGATGGGGGCACCTTCTTTTGAGGCTCATAGAATTGGAGGCTCATAGAATTGAACTTTATTTTAAGGAGAGGCACCTGATGCTGTATGGAAAATTTTGTGCCTCTACCACAAAAAACAGCCCCTTGGAGCCCCAGATATCCACAGATTGATTCTCCACTATACCCTATGGGGACTGGTCTCTATAGGGTATAATGGAGTACCCAGCAGACATTCAACTCCCCCCACACACACTTTCTGATAACCCTGAAGTAGGGGGCGAGCCTGCAAACCAGGGGATCCCCTGCCCTCAACTGAGGATTGGCAGTACTACCAGTTATTTCAAAGAGGAAAATAGCTCAGGGAGGGGGGGGGCTCTTTAACTCCGAGTACATCTTGTTACAATGAAGTTGACCTGAACAAAAGTAAACTGAAGGCATGCTTTGAAGATGACCTTCGCAATATCTGGGTGATGTGTTCCAGTTTGGATTTGGGGCAGGATTTTAATCCAGGGTATAAAAGGCAAGGCAAATAAACCCTTTGCTCTGCAGCAGTGAAAGTAACAACCTCACTGATTCAACATTAATGAGCCAGTGTGGTGTCATGGTTAGACTACAGTCTGGGAGACCCAGGTTCAAATCCCCCACTCAGCTATCAAAGCTCGCTGGGTGATCTTGGGCCAGTCCCATGCTCTTAGCCTAATCAATCTCACATAGTTGTTGGGAAGACATAAATTGGAGGAAAGGAAAGGCCCCCTGTGCAAGCACCAGTCGTTTCCGACTCTGGGGTGACGTTGCTTTCACATTTTCATGGCAGACTTTTTACGGGGTGGTTTGCCATTGCCTTCTCCAGTCTTTTTTTACACTTCCCCCCCAGCAAGCTGGGTACTCATTTTACCGACCTCGGAAGGATGGAAGGCTGAGTCAACCTTGGGCCAGCTACTTGAATCCAGCTTCCGCCGGAATTGAATTCAGGTCATGAGCAGAGAGTTCAGACCACAGTACTGCAATACTGCTGCTTTGCCACTCTGCGCCACAAGGAAAGGAGAACAATGTAAAAGCCACTTTGAATCCCCAGTGAGGAGAAAGGCAGGCTATAAATGAAGCAAATAAATAATGGGGAAAGGTCTAAGTGCAGGGGCGGGGTGGCAGGAAACGTGTCTTTGTTTGGTTTTTCTAATGGTTAATTGGAGCGGCTCCCTGAGAACCCTAGAATTCAAAAGAGAAGTGAAAGGGGAAGTTTCTGGTCTAAGCAATTGTACTGTTAAAGAAATCTATTCTCCCCCTCCCCCACCCTCAAGGTGGATATACAGGAATCTGTCTCCCTGATGTTTCAGATAACTTTTTAAAACTCCCATGAAATCAAGATGTGCTCCAGACAAGGGAACTAATAGAGGTGGGCAAATTGAATGGACTGTCACCATCTAATCCAAAAGGCATTTGGCGTAGAGTTCATGCTTGATATGCAGCTGCAGTAGCATCGGCTGTGCTTTGAAGAATTTGTTTCAAGCACAACAAGAAGCACTCTGGTAAATCTGGCAAAACAATTGTGGTTAGAAATTGCATTGATTTATGTATTTATGTCATGTATACCCTGACTTTCTCCCCAGCGGGGACACAAAGCAGCTTACCTCATTCTTCCCATGTCTTCTATTTTATACCAACAACGACCCTGTGAGGTAGATTAGGCTAAGCGTTCACAACTGGCCAAAGGTCACTTAGCAGACTGCCATGGCAGAGTGCAGACCGGAACCTAGGACCCTCAGACCCTGGTCTGACAACCACTATGCCACTAGAATTGTCAGCTCCCGACTGGGATACCTGGAGATTTTGCGGGTGGAGCCTGAGGAGGGGGCAGGGCTTGATGAGGGGAGGGACTTCAATGGGGTATGAAGAAGATATTGGATTTATATCCTTCCCTATACTCTGAATCTCAGAGTGGTCACAATCTCCTTTACTTCCCCCCCACACACACACACAACAGACACCCTGTGAGGTGGGTAGGGCTGAGAGAGGTCTTGCAGCAGCTACCCTTTCAAGGACAACTCCTACATGAGCTATGACTGACCCAAGGCCATTCCAGCAGGTGCAAGTGGAGGAGTGGGGAATCAAACCCATTTCTCCCAGATAAGAGTCCACACACTTAACCACTACACCAAACTGGCTCTCAAGTCATAGAGTCCATCTTCCAATGTGGCCATTTTCTGCTGATGAACTGATCTCTGTTGCCTGGAGATCAGTTGTAATAGTGGGAGATCTCCAGCTACCACCTGGAGGTTGGCAGCCCTGTAATACCACATTGGTTCTCACACTGTGGGGACATGGGAAGGGATTCTATTATTGCTACAAACCTCCCTATAGGTTTCAACAAATATATATGCTGTGGCTCTTCTGCAATACTGTCTCTAGGCAAGGCCCGCCTCCCCTGCAGCACCCCCTTTCCCTCAGTTATCAACTTTATATCAATTACAAAAGCAAACTATTTAATTATACTGACAGTTTAACTGCCATTTTTTTAATTGTTACTCTCAGTTTGATTTTCCTTGTTGTTTGCTTAAGTTTATTGCTATCTGGTGATTTTTATCAGGTGGCTTAAAAGAAAATGGTGCAAGGATCCTAAACCAGGGGTTCCCAGTCTTTTTGGTATGGTGACCCACAAGCCCAAACTTACTTGGTACCAATGCTGGCCCAAGGCTTTTTGTCACCAGAGGCAAACTATGACCCCTGCCACCATCTAGTTCAGCATTTTTTTTCTGCACTGGCTAACCAGATGTTTTTGAAGAACCAACAAACATTTCACAAAGGGCACAGCTGCATCCACAATATGAACCCCAAGCAGGTGGCATTCTGACATATGCAGCCTTTGCCTGTGGAGGTTACATTCCAGCCTTTGACCACCCTCTCTTTCTCCATTGCTCTCTCTGTTCTCCTCTAAAGTCCTCACTCATTTTAGCGACCATCAGGACACATTTGACTTGGTCAACATGGATGTGCAGTGAAGAAAAAATACCAACTAATGAATGACATGGAAGATGCAGTTTACAGGGGCAGACCTTGGTTTCCCTAATATGGAAGAGGGCAGTGGAAAGGGAAGGGCTGGCCATTAAGGTGGGCTGGCCCATGGCCCATTATCAGATGCTTCATGACCTCCTTTTGGTTTCGACCTTCAGGTTGGGAAACACTGTTCTAAACCACCTTTATATAGAAGAGCAGGAGAGAAATGCACAAAGCCCTTGAACCATGGTGGACATGACATTTAAGAAATGAGCGCTTCTTTGGAGGGACAGGTTTTCTTGTTTTGGCATTTTTGTATTTTTCTGTGCATGCGTGAGTGTGTGTGTCTGCACCCAGAAGACATGGTGACCTCAGGTGACTGACCCCTACTGTGGAGGTCTGAAAGTGTATTCAGGGAGGTACCTGGCTGAACAAAGCCTTCCCTCACCTTTGGTATTCCATCCAAGTACTTGCCAGAGTCGGCCCTGCTAAGCTTCTGAGTTCTGAAGAGATTGGACTTGTCTGGGCTATCTAGGTCAGGGCAGAGGAAGGACACTTTCTCCCCTCTCAAAGAGGCAGTAATCCAGTGCTACCCCACCTGACCAATTTTTTGAGGTAACCCTGCAGTACAAACATGGTGGATGCCTTGTAGATAAGAAGAGCCCTGCTGGATCAGATCAGTGATGCATCTAGTCTAGTAGCCTGCCTCACACAATGGCCAACCAAGTCCTCTGGAGGGCCAACAACGGGGCACAGAGGCCAAAGCCTTCCCCTGATGTTGCCTCCTGGTTCTGGGATTCACATTCTCTGAATGTGGAGGTTCCCCTCGGTCACCATGACTAGTAGCTGCTATAAGAAGAGCCCTGCAGGTCTTTTTCAGGCCACCCAGATTGGTGCCATTTCCCCTGAACCTGCCCCTGCACTCTATGCCATTGGAGGGCTTTCTGAGCCCTATATAGCTAGTTAAGGGGTGAACCAGTTGTCAGAAATCTCCTGCTGTCCGGCGGGTGGCAGTTGCAGCTGCTGAGAGGGGCAGGGTAAATTGTCATGCATTTGCAGCGGCAAATTGCTTAACCTGAGTTCATGCACCAGTTTAAAACAATAAATTCCTCAGGGGTGAAAAGGGACATAGGAGTCTTATCTCACTATGGATACTAATTTCCTGCATTTCTCCTCTGCTGTAATCTAGCTAGTTATGATGCACACTGTGCTTCTGCACCCTGAGTTCCTTCTTTGCAACACCCCTCCCTGTATCCTCTATGCCTTTCTGGTTGGGATACTGGAACCGGAGATCTCCATTCCAGTCTGCATCTGAAGAAGGGAGCTTTGACTCTCGAAAACTTATGCCCCCAGGATCTTGTTGGTCTCTAAGGGTTTCCCCACTCCCACCCCACAAGTTAGAGCTGTTCAACAGTGGAATTGGCTACCTAGGGAGGTGGTGAGCTCCTCCTCACCACCAGTTTGGCAAAAGTCAGTTTGGTGTAGTGGTTAAGTGTGAGGACTCTAATCTGGGAGAACCGACTTTGATTCCCCACTCTTTCACATGCACCTGCATCTGACGAAGAGAGCTGTGTTTCTCAAAAGCTTATGCTACAATAAAATCTTTAGTCTTAAAAGTGCAACTGGACTCTTCACTATTTTGCAGCAGCAGCCTAACACGGCTAACTCCTTTGAAACTATGCACCTGCTATCTTGGGCCAGTCACAGTTCTCTCAGAGCTGTTCTCTCAAGAGCAGCTTTCAGTCAGAGGTGTCTCAGCCCCACCCACTTCACAGGGTGTCTTTTGTGGGGAGAGGAAGGGAAGGAGATTGTAAATTGCTCTGAGACTCTGAGTGAAGGGTGGGGTATAAATCCAATCTCTTCTGTCTTCTGTTCTCACTGGCAGACTTTAAACAGCGGCTGGACAAACACTTGTCAAGGATGCTCTAGTCTAGACTGATCCTGCCTTGAGGAGGGGGTTGGACTAGGTGGCCTGTATGACCCCTTCCAACTCTGTGATTTTATGGTTCTATGGCGCTGCTAGTCTCCACTCTTGCTGTCCTGTAGCAGCAAGGAGCATTTTTTATTGTTACTCTCACTGTTTGTTTTTCCTTGTTGTTTGCTAGGCCTATATTGCCAGAGGGAAGCAGCCCATTTCTGAATTATACTAGCTGGTCATTCTTGGTCAAACACCATTTATTTGTTTGTTTGTTTAATTTATAACCTGCCCCCTCTCCTTAACAGAGAACTCTGGTTCACAGCATATACAAACATAGTATGAAACTTAAATTAAGGTTGAGTAGATCATAAAGCCTATAAATACAAATAAACACAATAAACAGATTCTAATTAAAACTCAACCAGTCTTGGTTAATTAAATGCTGCACAAAACAAGGCAGCCTTGTGTGCCTTATGGAATCCTAATAGATCCTCTGTCACACGAATCTCTTTGGGGAGCTGGTTTCAGAAGGCAGGGGCAGCCACCAAAAGGCCCTTGCCCTAATGGATGGTAAACGGGCTATCTGTGGACCAGATATCTGCAGTCGGCCTCATGATGAACACTTAAGGAGGTGAGGGGGTAATATCTTTCCTGTTCATAGAATTTAGGGTTTTCCTTTCAGTGTTGCAAATGGGTTCACAAAAAATAACAAAATATGGTCTCACTGAACACTTTGTCTTTTCTCTTTTCCTCCTCTGAAGATTTCAAAACAGCAATTGAGGACATCCTGCCCAGCCTCAGGAAGGAAGGGATAAAAGTTTTCTATCTGAGCAAAGATTCCCCCACTGAGGGGGTGGAAGCCTTGCTGGGACAAATCAAATCCAGCTCTGCTGAGGCCATACCCTTTTCCTTCCGAGCTAACCTCGCTCCTGAATCTGCATCCTTATATATTTTCACCTCTGGAACCACAGGTAAGGGGGAAGAAATTTGAGGGGGTAGTGAGGGGGGAGGAACTGAAGGACACTCTGTGCCGGGAAATTTCTCACCCTCCCTCCCAAGAACATAAGAAGACACCTGCTGGGTCAGACCAGAGGTCTATCTAGTCCAGCATCCTGTGTCACACAGTGGCCAACCAATTCCTCTGGAGGTCCAACAACAGGGCATAGAGGCTGTGGCCTTCCCCCTGTGTTTCCTCCTGGCACTGGGATTCTGAGGCTCACTGCCCTTGAACATGGAGGTTCTCTTTTGTCACCATGGCTAGTAGCTGTCTATGCCTGTTGCCATCACTACATCCTCTGGCAATGAATTCCACATCTGCATCACTCTCTGCGTAAAGAAGTATTTCCTTCTGTCCATCCTAATCTACTGCCCATCAATTTCATTGGATGCCCTTGAGTTCTAATACTTTGGGAGAAGGAGAGAGAAAAATCTCTCTTTAGCCTTCCCCTGGATTGTTTTAATGGGGGACAGCTATGCGATTTAAATCAGGAAACACACTACAGAGTCCTCAAATTCCCCCATTGGTCCATGTCTTCTGAGAGTTCTTTAATCAGAACTTAATTTTCATGTAGGGAGTCCAGATACTTCTTGGAATCATAGTATGCAAGATTGTAAGCAAGACTGCCAACTCTGCATAGGGAAATTCCTGGGGATTTGGGGATGGAGTCTGGAGGGGACAGGATGTGGGGCGGGGAGAAACCTCAATGGGGTAGAATGCCAAAGAGTCCACCCTCCAAAGCAGCCATTTTCTCCAAGGGAGCTGATCTCTGCAGCCTGGAGATTAGTAGCAATTCCCAAGAGAACACCAACCCTCACCTGAAGGTTGGCAGCTTTAGTCTTAAGCCTCTTCCCATGTCATTTACTTGATCTGAAATGGCCCTGTCTGCAAAATATGAATAGCATTATGCAAGCAAAGGATCAAACGTGGTCTAAGAGATACAAAGAAGCAAAAAAACACCACGAACCCAACATGTGATATCACTTCTGGGATGAAACCATAGGTGACATCATCGTATCAACACAGTGCTCTAGGATTCACTCCAAACTCTATGGTTTAATCATAGTTTGAATGAATCCTGGAGTGCAACCCCTATGCAATGATGTCTGGTTTTGTAAAGGAAGTGGCATTGCACGTTGATATGCTTAATCACTTGTTCTAGCCCCTGAATTCTCCCTAAGTCTCTGCAACCTTCAATTTAGGGCTGACTGAAAGCTGATTCATAGCACAGAAAAAAAAGATCTATTGGGTCTGCTCTTAACTCTCCAAGGACTGCCACTGCAGTGAGTGCCCTGGAATTGTTACATGGATATAAAAAGAAAGAACCTTCCTGTTGTTCCCAGAGTTCAGGAAATAAATCCAATCCATACCTTGGAGTTTGCTTTCAATGAATTTACTGCAACAGGTTTTTGCAAAATGATGGTAGCTGATTGCAGGCCACTAAGGCAACAGAGAGGCCTTCAGAGCACAAACATTTACACAGTGGAACTCACAGCAGAAAGAGAAAACAAGAGGGAGGCTGAACTACAAGAGAAAACAAAGTAGGAGTCCAGTAGCACCTTTAAGACCAACAAAGTTTTAGTCAGAATGGAAACTTTTGTGTGCATGCACGCTTCTTCAGACAAGGAATGAGGTGCAGTGAGCAGGGCTACATATAGCTGGTGGGCAGGGGTTTAGAATGCAAAGTGGTACAAAGTTAAAATCCAATGGCAGAATAGCAAAATTAACAGATTGAGAAAACCTTTGATCTGAGTAGCATTAGCGTGGGAAACCAATACAGTAACATGTCAGAATGTGAGAATGTCTGTTAATTATTCTTTTGCTAGTAAGCCTGGGCCAAAATGAATGCATTTCTTTCTCAGAAGTTTTTTCCATCCAACTAATTTACCTTTTAGCATGTAACATATATATATATATATATAAACATCATTCTAGTTTGCCATTAGAAAACAAATACATTAAAATATAGTGGAAGATGGGTTTAATATATGTAATGAGATAAACAGCCAATATCTCTTATTTGAGTATGTCAGTACAAAAAACATTATTCTGATACACTATTCTAAAAAAGTAATGCATTGGAATACTGTGGATATATAGCTACACTTGATGAAACAGGGCTGCCCACTTGGATCTATCTACAAGAGAAAACATTCAGTAAACCTCCAACTCTAGAGAATTCTCCACAATGCTCCCTAGAGTACAAGTGGACAAAACTACAGTATTTACAGTAACTAGACTCTTAGCAAACTGTCACTTCTCCAACATCTGTTTCTTGCTTAGGGGAAACTAAGTGCTCCTCTTTTCTTTCTCTGCCTGCCTCCAGGGCTACCCAAAGCTGCCATCGTCAATCACAAAAGGCTGGCGCGTATGTCCAGCGTCTTTCACCTGTGGGGGATCTCTCCTGAGGACATTGTCTACACCGCACTCCCCTTGTACCACACAGCTGGGCTTGTGGTGGGGTTTGGAGGGTGCTTGGAGGTTGGTATGTATAGCAAGTCCATGAAAGTCTAAGTTCACCATCACTCTAGGTGTGTGCGATTGACACTGGTAGAAACAGAAGTACTAGGTGGAGGCCTGTCAGCACTTGCAGAAGGGAGGACTCTAGGTGTGTGCGATTGACACTAGTAGAAACAAAAATACTAGGTGGAGGCCTGTCAGCACTTGCAGAAGGGAGGACGAGAAGGGTTAGGGAATTGGGAAATTTCCCTTCTTTCTCTCCAGTGTGAGAAAACACAAGATAAACCACACTCTGTGTTTGTGCGTGTGTGTGTGTAAAGTGCCATCAGGTGACTTCTTCTGGTGACCCCAGCAAGAAGCTTTCAAGGCAGGTGAGAAGCAAAGGTGGTTGACCATTGCATTTCTCTGCAGAACCTGTCTTGCTGGTCTCTCTTTCAAGTACCAACCCCGCTTAGCTTGAGATGTGACTAAATAGAACTGTCTTCCCTGCTGCCTTCCCTCTTGAGCTACTCTTTTAATAGGTCTGTATCCGTGAAATGGTATCAGCCCTTCTCAATTGGCAATGAACCATAGCTGTATATGCCTTATAATGTCACTGAAAGCCTGTGTAGTATAGTGGTTAGCATGTTGGTCTGGGAAATCTGAGTTCAAAACCTCACCCAGCCATGAAGCTTTCTTTGTGACTTTGGGTGAGTCCCACTCTTTCAGCCCAGCCTATCTCATGGGGCTGTTATGAGGATCAACTGTGGAGGGGGGGGGGGGCAGAGAATGACATATGCTGCCCCTAAATGCCTTGGAAAGGAGAGGCAAGGTAAAAAATGGGATGTAGACAGAGATATTGCTGAAATCTGGCTAACTGAGCAGAAGGTTTCTCCTTATAGCAGCGCCAACCTCACGGCCTCACTGGATCTCTTTAACTCAGTCTCTTCGGGGTATTTTACTTTGTTATTATCTGATGGAAATAGAATTTACTTCTTAGGGGACCACAGCAGCTTTGTTTGTTCTTCCCAAAAATATAGGCTCTCGAGAACTTTAACTCAAACCACAGATTTATTATAACACAAAGTCTTTAAACTGGGGATATGGGAGATATTTACACAGGCTAACACGTTGCTCAGTTGTTTCAGGCTTTACATTAACTTTTTCCTTCTTGAGTCTCTCAGGTTTCAGTTCACAGTTTTCCTATAACTCACTCTCCACCTCTAGCCAAGGTCTGGCCTCTTGGGAATGATGCGCCACCCCTCGACTGGAGCCACTATTACCAGTCCTTCTGGTGTCTCAGACCCACATCCGCTCCCTCAACCACCTCACTAGATCTTCAGAGTTGTCTATAGGTGTCTGTGACCGTTCAGGTCTTGACTGACTCACACACACACAGCCCTCTTGGCTGGTTTTGTCGAGCTTGCAGCCTCTGGAAGTCTTTCCCGCCACTGTCTCAAGCTCCTTCACAGGATCAGCTGCCCTCCCAGCCTCGGTCAGGCACGAACTGACCCTCTCAGTCTCTGTCAGGCCCCAACACTGACAGACTTCTGACTGAATGACTGCCTCAGCAGTTTCTGTCACTCAACCACTTTCCCTCCCTGAGAGCTCCGAGCACTTTGCCCCCACCCTCAGGTCACCTGACGCAGGCCGTGTGCGTCTTCAGTTTCTGGTTAACCCCTAGCTTTCCGTCACACTCCTCTAGCCCCAAATTCCAAACATTCTTTCTTTTTTCCTCCAAAGGTTAAGCTCTGGGGAAACAAACCAGTTTTGCACATTAGCAGCAAAATCTTTCTCTGTGTGGCATTGACTGGGTGTTCCCCTTGTTATGAAGTTGAGAGTCTTTCTATCTATTCCCCTGGGGGCAGTTTTAGCACCTCAAACATGAGGGAGGGACCAAATTGACAGCAATGCCAGTGTTTGCTTTGCAGCTATTAATTTTAGCTTGGAAACTGTGCTCATGTTAAGATCTGGGGCGGGGTTCCTCATCATATCTGTTTTCATCCTTGGTGTGGCATATCACCACTCCCAAATAACCTTCTCTGTCTCTCCCATAAGGTTGCACGTGTGTTTTGAAGTCAAAGTTCTCTGTTTCCCAATTCTGGGATGATTGTAGACGGTACCGTGTCTCTGTGATCCAGTACGTAGGAGAAGTAATGCGCTACCTGTGTCATGCACCACCGGTGAGTAACACATTACTCATGATAGATCAGTGTCACACAAAATGTTGCAAAGAGTTAAGATCTCATACAGGTGTGTGTGGGTGATACAGACATCAGAAATTCCTGACACCAGGGCCAAGATCATACCATGGAGTTCTAATATGTCTCTTTATGCACAGTTCCATGCAGTTTTGTCACTAAATCTTGCCCAGTTACACTCCTTATTACAGCCCCCATACCATGTGGCTTTTGTTCAAACAGGTCCTAGGATCCTCAGTGTAGCTTTTTGAGCGACTAAAGGGGATTTTCACCTTTCTTTTTCACCAGTGACTGGATCCAACCAAATGTTTTCAGTAGATGAGGGGCTATAGCTCTGTAGCAGCCCATGTGTTTTGCATGCTAAGTTCCATCCTTCCAACCTCCATACAAGCGGGTCTGAGGTCGTAGAGATGGCTTCCACCCATGAATTTGCTTGATCCTCATTTGGCAGTAAAGTGAGGTATGAATATCTGGATGGATGGATGTCTAGGTCAGACAGAACCAACAGATCCCGTATTGGGCACTTCATATTAAACAGGCATTGAAGGCTTATCTTTTAGATAGACTTTGGGTTGGATCCAGCCAGCTTTTTCTCCAAAATGATCTCCAGCACAGCCTTCTGAGTGGTCAAACGGGACCCTTCCTTCCTTTTTTTTACCAGCAGAAAAGCTGTTTGGAAGAGGTGGTTGGAACCAACCCTTTGGTTGTATCCATCCACTCCTGTATATTTCTTACAGAGGAAAACCTTGCAGGTTAATGATTACACTAGGTTAGATGGGACATTTCTCCATGGATTGGGTTGGGTCGGGTGTGGGGGGGAGTCCTATACAATCTGGTAGGAAGTAAGACCCAGGGTCTGATTCATATTGGGACCAGAACATGGGAGGAAAATGGGGCTTCAGACCTCTTCCACCATATCCCTGACCCGAAATGGCTCAGGGGACATTTGTCTGGTTAACAGGTGGGTCTATGACGACCTTATTTGTGGAGAAATGTATCGTCTAGTTTACCTCTCAGTGGTTTTGTAGCACAATATGGGTCATTGCAAACAAATAGGGTTGTGTGGTTATTCCTGGCAGCTGGCAGGGACATGTGAGCTGCTACATCCTCTGCATCACTACTACATCCCTTCTGGAGGAAACCTGTAAGTAACATAAGGTAGCTCTAGGAAACACCATATATTGCTGGTTTCACCATAGCATCCCTGGCAATTCCTAGAGCTACCCTAAGTCACTTACATAGCAGAGACCTGGCCCCCCACAAATGGACTCTCTCTGCCATGCAAGGATGTCTGGCTTGAACATGTGGGAAATATTCATGCCAGGGACAACTCACAGACTTTGTTTTTCTGAATGGATTTTCCACAAAACCCAGCTATTCATTTTCTGCCATATTAGTCATTTGTAATTCATCATAAAGGAGAAAAATGGGCCCACATTGACAAAGTTTTCCTACTTGGAGGGTAAGTGGGCAAGCAAGCAGCTATTTCTAAAACGTCACAAGCAGGGCCAGCCCTAGACTGTCTGGTACCCTAGGCAAGGCTAACCCCTCTCCCCCTGCACTGATAACATCACTGAGTCACATGGGTGTGTGTGCCTAATTTGGTACCTCCAGAAGGCTGGTGCTCTAGGCAATTGCCTAGTTTACGTAGTGGCAGGTCATGAGTACAGCAGCAATCCTCTGGACTTGTCCCTTTGCAGAAGCAGAATGACCGTGAGCACAATGTAAAAAAAGCAGTGGGCAACGGCATACGAGTGGAGGTCTGGAAGGAGTTCCTACGCCGATTTGGACCCATCCAGATCTGTGAGGTCTATGGAGCCACAGAGGGAAATGTTGGATTCATAAATTACTCTGGGAAAGTTGGAGCTGTAGGAAGGGTCAACATCTTCTTGAAGGTAATGAGCACTCAACAGGGAAAATGTATGTTCTAGAGCCACACAATATGTTTGAAAGAGCCATATGTTGCTCCTGAACTGCAGTTTGGCCATCCCTGCCATAAGGGGCATAGGGGAGAACAAAAGAACACTCCGAGAGAGGAGGAGTCAGAGGGCAGCTCCCACGTTAAGACAAAGAGAGGCATCCTAGTCAAGGGATGTACACACACAGAGTTATGTAGCACTCCCTGCAATCGGCAGGCATGCTGAGTCACTCACTCCAACAATTTTTACAATCTGAAACAACCCTGAAGAGCACTATGTACCTCATTTTGGAGGATTACATTTAGCACTCCCATTTTGAAAGTGGAACTTAACTCCACCCCCTGCTCAGATCGGCTGTAGGCATAGTGCCCGCATGGACCAGCAGTTGTACCCATAGTTTCCCTTTGAATTGGGTCAAAGGGAAAGCCGGTACCTGGAGGTTGGGTAAACCAAGAGGGAGGAACATTGGAAGGTTACAAACCAAGAGAAAACTGTGTTCCTAAATAATGCAAAAATCACTCAGAAAATCTTATGAGAATTTACAATTGCACTCACTGCATTCAAAAAGAAAATTTTACTTGAAGACTAATTAATGCTCTGTGGAATGCACTTTAAGCATTAAATGTACAGATAGAACTGGTATTTCTTCCAAAAATACATTGACAAATATTTAAATAATACAAAATTTGAGAGTCAATCAATTTAAAGTCCACCAGGATGTGCTGCTCAAGTGTAGCTATGTTGATACGCAGACCTCTCCGTAGAGAAACAAGTGACTGTTTAAAGAACTTCCAAAAACAATTTAGTGGTAATGAAATGTAGGTTCCGTTGATGAAGAGAAGTACGTTTGATAACACGTTTCCTAGGTAGAATGTACGTGTTTCGATGGCGACTTCCTCTGATCAAAATACTTCAGTAATCTGGAACTGAACATATACATACAGAAAAATGAATTACTAAGAAAGACAAGAAACTAATTTCAAGGTAGGTCTGAGAAGAGTTCCACTCACCCAATGCTCAAAGACAATATACACACAGTCAATTTCTCAAAGTGGCATTTGCGGTTCTCAAGTGGAAAATGCCCAGCCTAATCCTTAAATACACACAGGTGACACTCAATTTTAAATACACACAGGTGAGCTCACAATTTTACAAGTAAAGATGGTACCAAAACAATATCACAAAAAAGGAGTTAAGTCCAAGACTGAATTTAGACCAAAAGGCACAACTGTATTGAACTTCTGAATAAAATATGATTCCTTTTGAAATAAAAGTTTGTGCAAATCCTTTACATCATATGAATTATTCTGCTGTAATTTATAGACAATACCACCCCTAAGTTGCTTCGGATCATGACCACGTTCTGTCGTATGGTTCACAATCGGAGCCTCCATCACCTTCAATTTAACTCAAGAGAGGTGTTCCAAAAAACAGACCTTAAAAGGTCTTATCATAGATCCTATGTAATATAACATACAGCTACAACTAAGATAATAAATAATCCTAGATGATTCACAGTTAGAATAGTGTCTTAAATGCCATGTAAAATTGTTTATACACACCATTGGACTGAATAGTATGCTGACATACAGTACAATTCTTCCCACATTTCCAGTGTCCAGAAGGAAGGTGAGACACAGATTCTTTCTTTAAAACCAAATCAGAATGTACAAGGAGGTCCTGCAGGTTCCGGTCCTGTTTCCAGCCCACAGTGGGAAATTCCAACCCCACTAAAGCTGTTCGCGCAATATGCCAGTGCTTGCACATAATCTTCATAACCTGCAGAACATTCCTTTTATTAACAATCAAAGACCAAGAGCACTTTGACATACTGTCTTCACCTTGGTCCCTTTCACAAAATGTTATTTAAAAGATATTTAATTTGTTGAGATCCTGGCAAGTAGATTTGGATTTTTACATTATGGCAGCAGTTCTCAGCTTTGTCTTAGTTCCATTTGAACCATTCCTAACTTGCCATAGGCTTTTTCATTAGAAATGAGACCGTCAGGTATGGAATGATTGAATAGCTTGGTTTTGATACCCCGAAGCAACAGTCTTCTCCATTGTAATGGAGAATAATAGCAATAGGAAGACTTCTCAGTTTATAGAGGACTTGGCTGAGATTCCTTTCTTGTTGGGGATTGTGAGGATGGAATGATAAGATCTCTTCCACCCACACAAGCAAAAGTTTTCTGTTCTGCTGGTTGGAGCAACATGAGAGCAGCCAGTGTGTTTTAATAACAAATAAGGCATATCCTTGCCAACTCTGCTGCTGGGATCGGTCTAACTGCTTTCCAACTTTGGAATAACTAAAATTGGAATAAGTTCTGCCACTCCTTGCCAAGGTTTCTCTGCCCCATCCTTGTTTCTGTTGGGACAACCCTTAGAAGAAAGTGAACCTTTGGTGACTTGAAAAAGCCTTGTTCACCTTTTCCACTAGTATTATTCTTTTATCCCAACCTTGGCTCCAAGGAGTCCAGAGCAGAGTATGTGAAATGTGTCCATCCCTCCGCCCTTGAACTGGACAACTAGGGATGCCAGCCTCCAGGTGGGACCCTGGAATTACAGCTCATCTCCAGGCTACAGGGATGGTTCTTCAGGAGAAAGTGGATGCTTTGGAGGGTGGACTGTATGGCATTGTACTCCACCAAGGTCCCTGTCCTCCCCAGGCTCCTTCCCCAAATATCCAGGAATTTCCTAATCTGCATCTGGCAACTCTACGCACACACCCCACCATTCCCTGCCTGTGGCCAGGGAGGACCTGACAAACCTTCTGACAACAACCCCTTGAGGTAGTTGAATTCAGAACAAACAAAATTCTGGAAGATGAGATCTGCCCAGCCATTTTTTAAAAAGTTAATAGATGTTGTGCTGGGTAAACTCAGGGCCATGCCAGGTGGGGAGGGAGGAGCTTAACTGAGCCCGCTTATGGGAAAGGCGGGATAGAAATGGAAATGAATGAATAAAAATAAAGTTTCCAAATATTTCTTGAATTGGACTTGGCAACCCTAAAAGACAGGCTGCTTGTCTATTTCCTTGGCAGCACACAGGAAGAAGGGGTGGGTGATAATTAACTTGAAGAGTTACCAGCCTCCAGATGGGGCCTGCAGTTCTCCCTAGAATTACAACTGATCTTCAAACTTATAGAGATCTGCAGAGATCACCTGGAGAACATGACTTCTTTGGAAGGTGGATTCGATGGCGTTATACTCCTTGAAATCCCTCCCTTCCTCAAATCCTACCCTCCACAGGCTCCACCCCCCAAATCTCCAACCCTGATTTGGCAACCTTAGGACACATTTTTGCACCCGCTCAGAAGCAGCCTCTATTTAGGCTGATTAGAACACACATACACACAGAGACACAGGTTTTAAAGTTGTAGGATAACTAAGCACCTTTTGACACCCTCTGTCAAGAGGCCATTGCTCAAAAAGGCCATGCAAGTATTGACTTGGGTGGAGCATGTGCAGTGGTGTCAGCTGGGCTTGGACTTTGAATTAATTTCAGTTGAAAATTAGATAATGATTAATTGTCACAGCCAACGAGTAGAATGTAGCCAATGAGCAAAGTCCTCTCTGTCTTGTGAGGTTCTTCTACATGCTGTTTACACAAAGGAGATTTCGCGTATGCTTACTCAGAAGCGAACTTCCCTGAACTGGGTTCTGTTGATTTGCTGTCAAATAAGAGAACATGGATTGAACATTGAGGCTGTGATCACACATACTAAATAATGCACTTTCAATGCACTTTCCAACTAGATTTTACGGTGTGAACGGGCAAAATCCATCTGGAAAGAGCGCTGAAAGTGGATTGAGAATGCATTATTGTGTGTGTGTGATCGCAACCTTAGACTGGTTTCCCAAAACACTCCAGAAAACAATTCTAGATACAGGAACTAGGGTTGATAACAGGCCTGGAAAACAGGTTCTGTCCCTTTTAATAAAGACTTAATGTATGAAACTGAAGCTGGTAAATAACATCCTACTAAACTTCTCTTAAGGGGACAGGACTTTTTTTTTCACCAAGCAGTTGGCAATCTTAATAGGAACCTGGAATCTTTAACCAAGAATTCTTATAACTCTCACCCAGGCCTCATTTTGGGCAGGAGCTCACAGGAGCAGTGCTCCAGAAACTCTAAATTTTATTGTGCTCTTTCTTTCTTAACCCCCCCCCCTAGGTTTGCAAAGTCCAATTCAAGAAATATCTGGGGACTTTGGGGGTAGAGCCAAGAGACATTGGGGGCAGAGCCAGGAGCAAGGCTGTGACAAGCATAACTGAACTCCAAGGGAGTTCTGGCCATCACATTTAAAGGGAAGCACACCTTTTTAAATGCCTTCCTTCCATAGGAAATAATGAAGGATGGGGCACCTTCTTTTGGGGCTCATAGAATTGGACCCCCTGGCCAGCTGACTGGGGGCGGGAAGGAGCCTGGGAAAGAGGGAGAACCCCTGCTGGGACCTGAGGACTGGCAAGCCTACCCCCCCCCCCCCCAATAATTGCTCCTGGGCTCCATTGTTCAAGCCCTCTGTGAGAATTTGACAAACTTTCTAATATTCCCCCCCACAAAAATTGGGGAAAGAACCAAAATATATAAAGCAGACAGATGGAAATCTTCATAATGCCACTGTGGCCACAGAGGAGAAAGTAATTTTAAAAATATGATGGGAGTAAAGTTTTATTATGCCAATTATAATTCAAGAAGCATTTTGAGGTAGATATAATTTAGTTCACCTTCTGGTGATGTCAGGGGTATGTGGCATATGCAAATGAATTGTGCTAATAAGCTCCGGCACCTCTTTTTCTACATAAGGACCCCTGCTCTCATCAATTCAATTCCTTGGGCTCTGTGGTGAGGAAAGGAGACATTTCCAGTGATAGCCAGTGTAGGTAAAGTGTCAGACTGGGATCTGGAAGACCCAGGTTCAAATCCCCGCTCTGCCATAGATTGGGCAGGCTCCCTCTCAGCCTATCCTATCTCCCATGGTTCTTTTGAAGATAACATGGAAGAGAGGGGAATGCTGTTAGCTGCTTTGAATGCCCATTGTGGAGAGAGGCAGGATATACATGAAGAAAATAAGTGAATAAGTGTGTGTTAAAAAGGTGGAAAGTCGCTGTAATTTGTAATATGGAACACAAAACAGCCAAAACAGGCTTTCACAATCGAAATCCCAGATGTGTCAAAAACCAGCCATGGGGAGACTCAGTTTGGATTAAGGGTATCGTGCTGGAGTGGGGTGGGTTAACTCCATGCCACCCCCCCAAATGTTCCATTTTCCTGATAAAAATGGCATCCACTCCTACTTGCTTGAAACTCTCACTGAGAAAAAAGACAGGTATTCTTATGGTGCCTAAAGTTATTAGGGAGGGTGAGAGAGGAAGCTTATCTCACCCTTTTCCAGTGATATGATCCCAATCCAGACTGGGTCTCTCATTTCAGCTGCTTTGAAGAGCCACATCCCATGTTTGGAGTTCTACTGACTGAATTCCAAGCATTACATGTAGTTATAGCTTGTGTGTTACAAATTAGTTTAGATTACATTTCTGGGGAACAGAGGCAAATGCAAAGGATTGAATATTCTTGCTAAAAGTAGCAGAAATACAAGTGTGTAAAGGTGGTAATGGTTTGGTACAGTTCTACCCCTCCCCCAATGGGGGGGGGCACAGGTGAACAGTCACCACAAATCTTTCTTCTTTAGGCTCATGTCTTCATCTCCCATTTATTCCCCTTTAGAAACTGTCTGACTTTGAACTTGTTCAGTACGACCCTGACACAAGTGAACCTGTGAGGGATAAGAAAGGCTACTGCATCCCTGTAGCTCCAGGTAAGGTACGAGCCTTCAGTTTTGGACTGGTTCTGAATTGTTATGTTCTTGTTTGGTATGTTTTGTGGAGCCTCTTGGCTCTGGTGCCCTATTTTAGAATGCATTTGAAACACAAACGCTGCTGGCCTCTGGGCTATCTTTTTGTGTATTACATAGGGTCACCAGCTCTTGGTTTGGAAATACCTGGAGATTTGATGATGGAGCTGGGAAGGTGGGCTTTAGGGAGGAGATGGGTCTCAGTAGGCTATAGTGCCATGCAGTCCACCTTCCAAAGCAGCTGTTTCCTTGCCCCAGTCTGACTAGTCTAGGCACACCTGATCTCGTCAGATCTTGGAAGCTAATCTGAGCTGACCCTGGCAAGTGCTTGGGTGGGAGATCTCCAAGGCATACCAGGGCTGGAATGCAGAGGCAGGCAATACAAGCCACCTTTCTGGAAAAGTCCTAGCTCCACTAGGGGTTGTAGGACTCCCATGCCCCCAGGCCGGGCAGGGGTTCTCCTGCCCTGAAGGTTCCCAACCCGCTGGCCCAACATGCCAACCCAATGTGCCACCCAGAAGTGATGTCATCACGCTGACGACATCATTCATCGGCCTCTCTTTGGTTTTTCCAGATGCTCTAGCGATTTGGGAGGGAAAACTCTATGGTACAATAGGACAAAAAAGCCCCCGCCAGAGGCACCGGGGGACTTGGGAACCCTAAGTGGTTGCCAGAAGTCACCATGACTTCCAGACATGCAAGCACATGCACACATACTCACTCTTTTTTTAAAAACAAAGCAGCCATTTTCTCCAGCAGAAGTGAAACAAATTTTTCAAACAACAAGCTTTCTAAGAAGTCTGGGGAATATTGAGCCCTCACCTGGAAGCTAATGAAAATTTTAAAAAAATGTGACTTAAATTACTATGCAAATTGAACAAAACTCTTATTGAGAAAATTATAAACACCTTTACTCCAATGAACAAATCTAAATAAATCCCCAGGGGTTTACAACAAGTTCATCCACACCCATAAATTAATATACGGTTCTGTTGGAAGCTTTCAATGCCAGCCGATCTTGATTGCGGATAAAATATGATCCTCTTAATTATCCATTTCAAATGAAGGCATAGAGTTCATATAATCAGATTGTCAGTCTTCCAATTAAAAATGATATACGGTAAGTGCTGTGCAATAGGTATGCTAGCTATCTTCCTGTTTCCAAACCAAATTCTACATCAGGCAAAGGATTAATCCCTACTAACACTGGGCTTCTCTCATTTGAAACACCCGAGAGAATTGCCCTGTCCTTGGCTCTTTGTATGGGGGAGGGGGATGTGGCTCAGTGGTAGAGCCTTTGTTTTGCACACAGAAGGTCCCAGGTTCAATCCCCAGCATCTCCAGTTAAAAGGACCAGGTAGAAGGTATATAAAAGACTTTTACCTGAAACCCTGGGGAGCTGCTGCCAGCCTGCATAGACAGTGGGGCTTTTACATGGTGACTGGTTGCAAGTGGATTTTCTTACACAGTAAAAATCCAGTTGCAAAGCATATTATTTATTGTGTGTGTGTGTGTGATTGCACCCAGTACTGACTGCGGACCAATGGTCTGATTCAATATAAGGTAGATTCGTGTGTGACTCCACGATTCCCTTTTCATTTCCCAGGTGAGACAGGTTTGCTGGTGGGCAAGATAACAACCATAAACCCATTTACGGGCTATGCTGGGGACCGTCAGAAGTCAGAGAAGAAGATTCTCTGGGATGTCCGGAAGAAAGGAGACTGCTATTTCAATAGTGGAGACCTCCTGAGAGTAGACCATGAAGGCTTTGTATATTTCCAGGACCGAGTAGGAGATACTTTCCGGTGAGACTCTCCACATTGCGTGGGTGGGGATGAGTTGTTTGTCCCCTGGGAGTGACTTAAATTAGGGCTAACTACAGGTTACAAAGTCCTTGGGCCCTGTCTGGGCCCACCAGGAGAACTTTCTCTGTGTACTGTGAGTTCCCTTCTGGGAACTCAATTCTGAGACACGCAGGACACCAATTTGAATAAAGTCCATGGCAAGTGAAGAGAGGAGACCTTACGCAGCTGATCCACTCTCCGTCTCCTTGAGCACTGAACAATCCCAGAGTTTGGTTCCCTTAGGAGAAGAGAGAGCACTGGAAGCCACCAGCCTTTTTGTAGCATTTGCTTTAATTTAATTTAATTTTTAGATTTATATCCTGCAAGTGGGCTCAGAGCAGCTTACAACAATAAAATCAAACATATCAGAATAACATCATAAAAACAAGTATTATAAAGTCAGAAACAGCACAATAAACAATCTTACAAACATAGGCAGCAAAACTACGCAACAGCATATGGCTGATAACTGTCAGCATGACATACACACCATAATGGTGAAATGCTGGGCGAACTGAAAAGAGCCAGTTTGGTGTAGTGGTTAAGTGCGTGGACTCTTATCTGGGAGAACCGGGTTTGATTCCCCACTCCTCCACTTGCAGCTGCTGTAATGGCCTTGGGTCAGCCATAGCTCTGACAGAGTTGTCCTTGAAAGGGCAGCTGCTGTGAGAGTCCTCTCAGCCCCACCCACCTCACAGGGTGTTTGTTGTGGGGGAGGAAGATAAAGGAGATTGTGAGCTGCTCTGAGACTCTGAGATTTGGAATGGAGGGCGGGATATAAATCCAATATCATCATCATAATCATAATTGCAAAGGATGCCCGCCAGATCAATTAAAGGCCTGGTGGAAGAGCTCTGTCTTGCAGGTCCTGCAAAACCTCAGTAGGTCCTGCAGGGCCCAGATCTGTAGTGGGAGCTCATTCCACTCTCTAAGGGCCCGGACCAAAAAGGCCCTGGCCCTCACTGAAGCCAGCCAGGCATCTTTAGGACCAGGGACTGTAAGCAAATGTACAAATAGAACACATGAGAAGGGCCAAAGAGGAACTCTTACAGAGCAGCAGCTCCACCACCCCACATCACATGAGAACATGAAACTGCCCTATACAGAATCAGACCATTGGTCCATCAAACTCAGTATTGTCTACTCGGACTGGCAGTGGCTTTCCAGGGTCTCAGACAGGTCTTTCACATCACCTACTGCCAGATCTTTTTACTGGAAATACTGGGGATGGAACCTGGACCTTCTGCATGCCAAGCAGATGCTCTGCCACTGAGCCACAGCTGGGGGGGTGGGGGGAGAGGAGGAGAAAAAGAACCCTTAAGGCACTTCAGCCAACTGCCAGATGTGTTCCTCTACTTCTTTCTCTCCCCCCTGAATCAAAACCATGTTTTCTTTTCATATGGATATGTATTTTATTACTTATTAATACATTTCTACCTCACCATTCTCCCCAATGTGGACCCCAAAGCAGCTTACCTTGTTCTGCTCTCCTCCACATTATCCTCACAACAACCCTGTGAGGCAAGTTGGGCTGAGAATCTGCAACTGGCACAAGATCACCCAGTGAGCTTCCATGGCATGAGTGGAGATTCAGACCTGGGTCTCTTTTCCCCTCAGTTGAGCGGGTTCCCTTATCTCAGTCCCTGATGGGTTCTTGGCCAAAAGATTTCCTCTCATTTAAGGCCCACTGAAGAGATGTCTGTAGTCATTAAGACACATTGCCATTCCTTTTGTCATGTAGGAGAGACTCATCTGTACTAACCAGAATTCAGAACTATAACAATCCCTAGGATCCCTAGGATGTACAGTTAGGAACCTGAGGGCTATCCAACTGCATAGTTTTCCTAGATGTAGAACAAAACAATGGAAGTTTGCCTCCATAAAATCAGATCTGAACAATGAAGCCCGTGGTAATGGTTCCTCTCTTGTTGCAGTTGGAAAGGGGAGAATGTAGCCACGACAGAGGTGGAGAAAATCCTGACCACAGTGAATTTTATTAAAGAAATAAATGTATATGGGGTGTCTGTGCCAGGTGAGTCTGAAATGCCTTTTTTTCTCCAGGTCTTTATTCCATCGCATGTTGTCCAAAGAAAGAACCTCAGTAACTGTTCAACTTCCACAGTAGTATGTGAAAGGGAAAGATGGTTAGGATACTTTTTTTAACCACCCCTGTAACCTGGAAACTGCAGGTTGAACACATGAACACACATGAAGCTGCCTTATACTGAATCAGACCATCGGTCCGTCAAAGTCAGTTTTGTCTACTCAGACTGGCAGCTACTCTCCAGGGTGCCAGGAGGAGTTCTTTCAGGTCACATACTGCCAGATCTTTTAACTGGAGGTGCTAGGAATTGAACCTGCTCTAAATTAGAAGAATACCTAATAAATGAGGGTGTGTTTTATCCCCAACAAAATATCAACTTGATGAAAGTTTCATTCTGGTTTGTTGGTGCGAGATTAAACACAGAACTCACCTATAAATATCGTACTATTGCAAATAAAGTAGCCCTTTTAGTGGACCTTATCTATGTAGCTCCTTTTGAAGTCTCAGTGGCCACTTCGCTAAAGAAAATACTTTTTTTACAAGCTAATTGGTACAGGCTTCAGTATGATACAGGATAATTGTCCTGTTACAAAACCATGTACAATTATATAAAATGAACATATAAACATATGTATCCTGCTAATCAGGTAAAGCACTTCAGTGTGCCCTCTAAAAATAAATACAAGCCACTAGCTAGTGTGATTAAGGTGAACATCCTTACAAAGAGGCAGCAAACCATTAAATACCAGTGGTAGGGTTGCCAACCTCCAGGTGGTACCTGGAGATCTGGAATTACAACTGCTCTAGGGTACAGAGATGAGTTCCCCTGGAGAAAATGACTGCTTAAGGAGGTAGACTCTATGGCATTGTACTCCACAGAGGTCCCTCCCCTCCGCAAACCCTGGCCTCCCTACTCTCCATCCCCCAAATCTCCAAGAATTTCCCAACCCAGAGCTGGCAAACCGAGGAGGCAATATTAAGAGAAAACCTTAACCTCCATGCCCTGTCTGTTCGCCCACCAGGGCAACTTCTTTAGCCGCTGTGTGAAACAGGATGCTGGTCTGATTTGACAGAGCTCTTCTTATATTCTGATCCCTCCCCTTTCTTTTCTTTTTTTAAAATATTTTTATAGTTTATTAAATTAATATATTGTGTACAAGCCTGTTACCATACAAAAGAAAATATTATTAAAACAGAAGTCGAAGGCAGTGTTTTCACTAATTATATATACATTCAAATTCCATTATCTCTATTCACCATTTACTACATTCACCTTCACTATTACATTACAAATTAAACCCATTTATCCTTTTCACTTGCACTCAAGGAAAACTCATTAAAGATATTTTATCGATGACACTTGACACCTTGCATAATACTTTACTTCCATACACCTTTAACCATCTGTATGACCTGCCCCCCTAGTCTAACTATTTGCTTTGGCATTCCATTCAGCAGCACCATCCAATTATGAATCCTCCATTTTTGGTATTTCTTTCCTATTAAATCCTCCATTTTTGGTATTTCTTCCGTTTACGCCAATTTCTCTCTTGGTTATTTAAAACCTCTCTTGGTTTTGGAGTTAAATGCCTAATTATCCATAATATCTCTTTCATTTTTTTATTTTTCTGACCTCTAGATCTAATAAGTTTCTCCCTTTCCCTTCTCCAAACTACATCTTTGATCTGTTTCCTTATGTCTCTTGAATGTATTTCTCTAAGTGAGCCATTCTTTTTTAGCTTTAGAGAGTTTAACCTATATATATATTTAATTTCCCTCTCAGGTTTTTTTTTGTTCTTTTTCCAGCGTGGGGGTCAATGTTTCCACTACTGAACAAAATAAATCCTCATTTATTTCTTCTGATATGCTTAAAAATCTTGAAGTATATTTTACCTTATACATGTCTGATCTAGTAATCCTGTTCTCTGATTCTTCCTGTTTAATTTCCAAGTCGCCTGTACCTTGCTCCTTTAGTATTTGTTTTGTGTCAATAGAATTTTTGGTTTGTGTCAGCTTTGTCATATCCGTTTTTATGTCCTTCAATCCATTTTCTAATCCATCAAGCTTAAATTTTAATCCCCCTATCTGTTCCATTAAATTGTTCTGCATCTGATTTAATGCCCCCATAAAAAAGTCTTCAAAAGATGACTGAAATATTTTGAGAGCATCCTGCGGCAACATGATTCCCTCTATCATTGAGCTAAGCAGGAGAAATTCAAATTATCATATAATAATATAGAATGAAGACACCAATACAGAGATTTAGTATCCCTTTACCAACTAGTCTAAATCAATTTCTTCCCCAAGCAATAATGGTTCATGTTCAACTGATTTCAATAATTATTCATTATTTGCCTTCCTCTTGCACCACTTAACCCTTTCAAACACTCCACTCACTACCTCTTGCAGACTACATACACTCACTTCTTCATTCATTCTCCATCCTAACCCTTTCTCATTAACCATACACTTTTACTTAGACCCACACACATTCACACACTTTTGTAAATTATACAGTGATAGACTAACAGCATTTAATTCCTTGCTTTCCCTCTCTTTCTTCTTTCTTCCTTCAGTCCTTCTGTTTCCCCTTTCTTCCTCTTCTTCTTTGTCCGTTTTCCCCCTTTTTGTCTTTCTGGTCTTTCTAGTCTTTAAATTTCTTCTTCCAAGTTACTTATATTATATTGATCAAACTCAGTCTTTTAATGAACTATTCACTATTCTACAGCTCTTAGACCAAAAAAAATAGTCCACCTAATCCTTAATATAAATCAGATCTTCTATAACATTGTATATTTTCTCCCATCCGATCTCCACAACACGTAGCAATCTTTACACACAGTGTTTTAAATGAGTCTTTAGTTTTAGGCAAGTTTCAAGAAGTTTACTTTCTAACTCGAGGTCTTTCCGCTCTTGTAGCACAGGGTTGTCACTTTCTGCCTCCTCTCTTTTCCACGCCCTTCAACAGTTATGGTGTTTGTTAGCCATGGAGAGGAGGTGAGATAGGGAAAGAAAAAATCAGTTTGTTCCATCGGTGCCAAATCCGCTGCTGCTGCCACCGCCCACCTCCTTTCCTCCTTCCTCCGACTTTGTTCCTCTGCTCCTCTTGCCAGCCACAAAGTAGTTGTCTCAAAGTAGTTCTCTCAGCCACACCCACATACACGACCGAGGCAAGCCCAATTTGCAGCCATAACAAAAAGCGCCTTACTTCAGGTATATACTGTCCTTTTTTTTTCCTTTTCGTCTCCTCTTAGTCTTCTGTTTTTGGGTTAGTTTCATTTACTTTCGCCAAACGCCCTCCACCTTCACCTCTGTCTCCGGTAGCTGAGACTCTCTCACCTAATGGCGCACGATGCGGTTGGGGCAAAGGGAGGGTAGAAAAGCCAGGAACCTAAAAGTTCCCCCGTGCCTCTCCCCAAGACCCCTTCTGCTAGCAATGCTCCTCCGACGGGAGCTTGCTGGGTCCTAAAACCCCCCAAGCCGCACGGTTCGATCCGTTCCTGCCCTGATGGCTTGAAACGCGACCACTTCGTCTCGGAAGTGCCAGAGTCATCCCTCCCCTTTCTGATTTGTTGCAGGCCATGAAGGAAAGATCGGGATGGCAGCCATCCAGCTGAAGGAGGGGCTGCCATTTGATGGAGAGGAGCTGTACAGACATGCCAAAGACTATCTGCCAAACTATGCCGTCCCACACTTCATCCGCATCCAGGTGAGGCACCTTTCCTTTGCATTATTCTGTGGCCCATATAGAACAATGTGTATGACAATACTGGGTACCAATTCACAGCTCTGTCCAAAGAAATCAGGACTGCTGAGAGCCACTGAGGTCTCCCCAAACAAAGGTTCTCTCACCCCCTCTACACTTATATCCAGAACACATACAACTTGCCTGATTTGAACAGGTATGCTGCTGAGTTCCCTCCACAATGCTTACTGATACTCCTGTACTTTTGTACCATAGTCTTCCCTACTCTGTGACCTTGAAAGAAATGTGGGTGGCTGATTCAGGAAGAGGAAAAGGAGGCTTGTTGCTGTATCCATACAACTAAGAGGTGGGGAATAAGAGAAGGCAACGGAGGACCTTAAACCAGTCCTGAATGCTTGCTTAGCCATGCCTCTAAGCATGTGCAGAGTATCCCCCCAAATGTTATTTCTCTTTGCACAGAGCCTTCCTTGATGGTCTCCCATCCAACTACAAGCCCTGGTTAGCTTCTAAGATCAGGCTATACCGACTGCTTTCCCTCCCTCTGACCTCTTGGCCTTCTCATAACTCTTTGAGGTTGCTTGTATTCACTGCCATTTTGTTTCGCATTCAGAAAGCCCTGCAGATCACGGGAACTTTCAAACACGTCAAAGGCCAACTGGTGAAGGAAGGATTCAATCCCGCAGTCATCAGCGATCCCCTCTTCTTCCTGGATGTGTCAGAGAAATGCTACTTACCTATGACTCAACAGATCTATAGCTCCATTTCAGAGATGAGACGGAAGCTGTGAAGAAAGCGTCCAGGCACACGTTGGACGATGGAGTCCTTCACAGTTGACACCCAGAAAACGATGGTTCTGAACTTTGTGACTGCTGACTTCAAGGGGAATGATCACCTCAAATTCATTTCTAATCTGAGACTGAACTGGGAGATGTATGTGTATGTAGTTGAAAATCCTGCACTACAAGTTAATTAGGGAGCACATGTAGTGGTTAAAGTGTCAGACTAGGTAGAGGGGTGTCAAATTTATTCGTTATGAGAATCGGATCTGACATGTGAGACCTTGTTGGGCCGAGCCACGTGTATCACAAAATGTAATGCCAGGTAGTGGAGATGTAAACTTTTTAAAGGACACAGCCAAATACAATTAAAGATTTTTTAAAAACTTAAATATGCTTAAAACATTAGCACTGGTTGGTTTTAATGGTGCTTTTTTGGTATCTCTCCTATGTAATCCAGGGAACTGGGCCAAGGAAGCTCAGGTTCTTTCCTTCCTTCCCCAGGGGACTAAGAGGGGGAGGAGCTTCACCCAATAGAAGGAAGAGATGCTTGACTCAGTAGCTCTGCTGTACGACTGAGCAAGCCTGGCAAAGCAAGCTGTGATGCAAAAAGAAGCAAGAGAGAGGAAGAAGGAAGCAGATGACAGCCAGTTGCTTGGGGGCCTGATAGGAGCCCTCTGGGGGCCTGATTCGGTCCCTGGACCACATATTTGACACCCCTGTACTAGGATCTGGATAACCCTAGGTTCAAATCCCCACTCTATGGTGAAATCCTTTTTTGTGTGTGTATTTTTGCATTTGGGTGTGTGTGCGTGTGTTTGTGACCCGTACCTGGAAGTCATGGCAACCTCTGGTGACTTCTACTGGTGCATGGAGGACATTCAGAGAAGTGGCTTGTTAACCTGCCTTTGCCTCCTGACTCTGGTGTTCTCTGGAGGTCTCCCATCCAAATACTTGCCAGGGTTGGCCCTGCTCAGCTTCTGAGATCCTATGAGATTGTGCTTGCCTGGGCTACCCAAGCCCAGGCTGTGTAGTGGAATCTTGATGCATGACTTTGGACCACACACACACAGCCTAACCTACCTTACAGGGTTATTGTGAGGACAAAATGGAGGAGAGGAGACCTTTGGGTTCCAGTTGGGGAGATTGGCATGATATAAATAAAGTAAATAAATAAAATAATTTTGGGAATTTTTAAAATCCTATTTCTGACTTTATGTTCTTTGAGCATTGTGCCCACATGAGTTGCAAAACATATCCACCAGACGGCAGTCTTTCCCTGAAAGAAATGTTACTTTGGGGGTGGAGCCAGGAAACTTTGGGGGTGGAGCCAGGAGACATTAGGGGTGTTGCCAAGATCAAGGCTGTGACAAGCATCATTGAACTCCAAAGGGAGTTCTGGCCATCACATTTAAAGGGACGGCACACCTTTCAATGCCTTCCTTCCATAGGAAATAATGAAGGATAGGGGCACCTTCTTTTGGGGCTCATAGAATTGGACCCCCTGGTCCAATCTTTTTGAAACTTGAGGGGCATTTTGGGGAGAGGCACTAGATGCTATACTGAACATTTGGTGCCTCTACCTCAAGAAACAACCCCCCCCAGATCAATTCTCCATGATTTTCTATGGGAATATATATCCATAGGGAATAATAGAGTTCCGAGCAGACATTTCCCTCCCCCCTCCCTGCTTTCTGATGACCCTGAAGCGGGGGGAGGGCCTCCAAACCAGGGGATCCCCTGCCCCCACCTGGGGATTGGCAACCCTAAGCTGAGACAACTTAGCTTCTGATATTGTTGCCCATGAAAGAGAGATGAATCAATCGTTTCCTAGATGGTTTTCTTTTAACTGTATAATCTCAAACTGTTGTTGTTGTCGCTAGACATGAAGTTGCAGCTTCAGGGAAAATGTGTGCAGTTCCAGAGGAACATTGGACTGGTTTAAAAAGTCAAGGCCCTAGTACTGCCAGATTCCCAGTTCTGGGACTCGATGTGATGGAATGTAACATAAAGAGAAGATGTACAAGTACATCGTCTCATAGAATTACAGAGTTGGAGCAGACCTCCAGATTCATCTGGTTCAACCCCCTACACAATACAGAAATTCACAAATTCACAACCCCCCCCCCCCACACACACACCCTCAGTGCCCCCTACTTCATGCCCAGAAGATTGCCTCACCAAGCACTATGAATACAAATGACAGTCACATCTCAGTTCCAGCTTTTTATTTAAAAAAAATCTCTTCTCTTTTGAGTGTCTGAAAGAACAAATTAAGATTTGAAAATTCAGGCCATTTTATCCTAGAGTGGCCAACCCAGGGCTTTTCCTCTCCAAACAATACATTCTACACAGAAAGCAGAGTGAAGGGGTAAAATTCTGAGGTGGGAAAGTAGAAAGTAGTATACCACTTTAGACTGCAGGTGGGTGACTCCATTTTTTAAAATCCCCCATGCTGTAGAAGGGGGGAAACCCAGGAAAATAAATTATTTGAGACATTCTAATGTTTTCTACTTGCACTGTGTCTTTATGCAGGGTACAGTTCAAAAATAGAATCCCTGATCGATCCCATTTTTGTCCCTGTTTTTGCCTTTGGGGAGATGCCTTGTTAACATTGTATTAGCTGTGTCAGTTTTTCAGGATTCAGTTCCCCCAACCAAGGTTTCTAGAAGTTTCTAGAACTCTCAGAATAGATAGACCAGTGATACTCAGTGGCTCGGGAGCCACATATGGCTTTTTGATGTGCAATCTGTAGTTCTTCCGAGCAGTGTTCCTCAATGTGTCCCATGTTTCAGAAAAGAGAGAAAAGGCCACTGACAGAACATTTCCTCACCTATCACCATGCAGAAGATGATATGAAGCTCTGTGTTATGGGTTATGATAAGGAGAATTTGGTAAGATTGAGCAAAAAAGCTGGCTGAATCACACAAAGATCCTTCAGTCAGACCAGTGCCATTTCAAGGTCAGTATTGTCTACTCTAACAGTGGTTCTCCAGGTTTTCAAGGAGAGGTCTACTCATATTGCATTTTACCATGGATATACCATATACTGAACTTGGAACTTTCTCTGCCTCCCCCATTCCCCCAATACTTTGGCTTTTAAAACAGTAGAAAATAAGAAATTTCTGAGTAAATTAATATCCCAAATGCCGATGGGTCTTGGGCAGTAACCTGCAAATTAGGGTATTATAAGCATCTCTCAGTTTTCATCTGAATTGTTGGGAAGCATTATTGCATTTTTATTTCTAACATCAAGCATGTAATCATATGCAAGACACACAGCAAAGAACAACAATAATAGAAACCTCCAAAAATCCATTAAAGAATAGCTTGTGGGTATCTTTTCTCCTTAGAGTACCCAAAGAGCTATGGTGATGAAATATTTGAATAACACATAAGTAATTGAAAAGAACAAGTAAAATTCCTTCTACAACAAGAGGTAAATCAAGGCCCAAACCTATTCATCCTGGGCATAGTTTTGACATAGAGACTTAGGGCCAAGATGGCATCCCTAACAGCCGCTGGGGAACTCCTTTGTGGCAAGCAATGTTCCCTCTAGGCTGTGGAGTCTTGTGAGCAAAAATTCTACTTTGTGTGCTACTGGCATTAAAGTTGTGAGCTACTGCATAAATTAATTTACTCTAGGGCCATTTTTCCTGAGCTGAGACAAAAATGTGTGAGCTGGAGGCTAAAAAATTGTGAGCTAGCTCACACTAACTCAGCTTAGAGGGAACACTGGTGGCAAGGTACGCATTCTGGTTGGAACCATCTGGTGTAGGGGGAAGAAGGGCTTCCGCCTCCCCTGTGCCATTTTTCTGACCTAAAATGGTGCTGGGGGGCATACAGGCAAATAACGCCTCCAAGCTAGAGTTGCCAGGTCCATCCTGACCACGGGTGGGAGATGAGTGTGAGTGCTGGATTCAGGTTGGGAAACTCCTGGAGATGTGGGGATGGAGCCTGGGAAGGACAGGGCCCTCAGAGGGGTACAATGCCACCGAGTCCACCCTCAAAAGCAGTCATTTTCTCCAGGGGAACGGATTTCTGTAGCCTGCAGATGAGTTGTTATTTCAGGGGAACCTCAGGCCCCACCAGGAGGGCAGCATCCTTACCCTCAGCACTGTTTCAAGTTAGAAAAATGACTCAGGGAATGCTGGAGTCCCCTGCAGTGTTGTGACCCCATGGAGAACCAAGCTCCCATCACTCTGTTAAAAGAATTCCCATATGGGTACTCACTGCTACAACATGGTGCATCATTGGGCAGATTCAGGTTCATCATCTAGTTCAGCCCAAAGTTTGGTGTGGTGGCTAGACTATCATGCAAAAGCATCTCATGTCACCTCTTCTAAGGTTTCTAAAGGTAGAATATGTTACACACAACAGTAACCATGTGTTTTTTTAAAGTCACAGATTTGAGCAAGTACCACTCAGAAACCAGCATATCTACCTCTTGTCGCAATAGGACAGATGAGAGGAGCTGGCGAGCTGCGTGATCACATCTCTGATTTCTTTGTTTCTCAGACTGTAGATAATGGGGTTGAAGAGAGGGGTGAGAACAGCATAGATTACCGCAATGATCCGATCATAATGCAGGGACCCGATCCATGTCAGGCGCATGTACATGAAGCTGATGGTTCCAAAGAAAGCCAAAACCACGATGAGATGGGAGGCACAGGTGGAAAAGGCCTTCTGGCGCCCTTTCGAGCTCTTGATCCTGATGATGACTTGGAGGATCTTGGCGTATGAGAAGAGGATAAGAAAAATGGGGATGAGGATGACAACTGAGTGAAGGGAGAAGTCCACGATGATGCTGGTTGATATGTTGGCGCAGGCCAGGCTGATCAGCGGAGGGAAATCACAGAACATGTGCTTGATGTGATTAGGGCCGCAGAAAGGCAGCTGGGAAGTCAGGATGATTTCTGGCAAGGGACAGGTGAAGCCACACGCGCAGCATCCCAGCACCAGCTGGAAACATAGTTTGGTGGTCATTGTGGTGGAATATTTTAATGGGGTGCAGATGGCTAAGTACCGGTCATAAGCCATGGCTGTGAGCAAGCAAGCCTCTGTGATCCCCAGTGCGTGGAAAAAATAGATTTGCAGAAGGCAGCCATGGAGAGAGATGGATTGAGTGCTTTTCTGAAGGTCAACCAGCATTTTGGGCATGGTAACAGTGGTGTAGAAGACCTCCAGGACAGCCAAGATGGCAATAAAATAATACATGGGGATATGAAGACGGGGGTGGGCATAGATGAGGGTGAAAATGATGCTGTTTCCACTCAGGATAAGCAGGTAAATCACCAGCAAGACGAGGAAGACGGGCATGTGAAAATTCTGTAGGTCCAGGAAACCAACCAGCTCAAATTCAGTCACTGATGTGGAATTGATGGGTTCTGCTTCTGCAAAAAAGCCCAGACACAGGTTTCCTTTGTCTATGAGACTTTGCCAGTGCCCCCAAGATGGTGTAGTGATTAGCATTTCAGACTACTGAGAGATCCAGGTTCAAATTCCCAATCTGTTTAACTAGCTTGACCAGCTTCTAGATGGGGCCGGGAGAGCCTTCTGAATTATAACTGATCTCCAAATGACAGAGATCAGTTTCCCTGCAAAAAAATTGGCTGCTTTGGAGGTAGGGTTGCCAGGTTCGATTCAAGAAATATCTGGGAACTTTGGGTGTGGAGGAGACATTGGGGATGGAGCCAGGAGCAAGGTTGTGACAAGCATAATTAAACTCCAAAGGGAGTTCTGACTATCACATTTAAAGGGACCACACATCTTTTAAATGCCTTCCCTCCACTGGAAATAATGAAGGATGGGGCACCTTCTTTGGGGGCTCATAGAATTGGACCCCCTGGTCCAACCTTTTTGAAGCTTGGTGAGTGTTTTAAGGAGAGGTGTTGGATGCTATGCTGAAAATGTGGTGCCTCTACCTCAAAAACCAGCCTCTCCCCCAGCCCCAGATACCCACAGATCAATTCACCATTATACCCTATGGGAATCAGTCTCCATAAAGAATAATGGAGTACCCAGCAGACATCCCTCCCCACTTTCTGATGACCCTGAAGCGAGGGGAGGGCCTCCAAACCAGGGGATCCCCTGCCCCCGCCTGGGGATTGGCAACCCTATTTGGGGGGTAAACCATGTGGCATTATACTCCACTGAGGTCCTTCCCCTCCCCAATCCCACCCTCTCTAGGCTCCACTCTCAAAGTGCCAGGTATTTCCCAACTAGGAGTTGGCAACCTGAACTCATAGGGTGACTTTGAGCCATTTGCTCTCTCTCTCAACCTATCCTACCTCTCAGGGCTCTTGTCATCATAAAATGGAGGATAGGAGAATAACATTGCAAGCTGCTTTGAGTCTCCATTGGGGAGAAAGGTGGGGTGAAAAAGCCTAAATAAATAATGCAAACAGATCAGTTCCAAAATAATCTGAGGATCCTTAGCACATATTAATTTATTCAAAATATTTCTATCCTGCTTTATCTCCTCAAACCCAAAGCAGAAAAAGCATACACCATGTGTGTGAAAACTGGGGAGCGTACAACAGGAAAAGCCTTTTAAAAAAACCTCCAGAAATGTCTTTCTGTTCTTTGTGTATAGAGCACCTAATGATGATGATGATGATGAAGAGGAGGAGATTAGATTTATACCCTGCTTTTCACTTCCTAAAGGGGTCTCAGAGCAGCTTAAAATCTCTTTTCTCTTCCCCTCCCCACAACAGACGCCCTGTGAGGTAGGTGGGACTGAAAAGTTCTCACAGAAGCTGTTCTTGAAAGGAACATCTCTGCTAGAACATGCAGGTGCATACAGAGAGTAGGGAATCAAACCCAGTTTTCCCAGATGAGAGTCCACGCACTTAACCACTACACTAGGGGTGGCCAACGGTAGATCTCCAGATGTTTTTTGCCTCAGCCCCAGACATTGGCCATGCTGGCTGGGGCTGATGGGAGTTGTAGGCAAAAAACATCTAGAGAGCTACCATTGGCCACCCCTGCACTACACCAAACTGGCTCTTTTAAATAAAAGTAAAGCAGATAACTTCAATTCTCAGATTTCTTTTGGGGAAAAAAACAGGGCTTGAAGTAAATTGTGCGGTCTTCCTTTTATGAATGCATAAATATATATATTAATACATAACCCACCCACCCCAGCCTGCAGTTGCTAGATTTGGTCAGTTCTAGAATGTCAGGGTCAATCTTCTAATTCTTGCCACTTGTCTCCTACATACACTCCAAGCTGTTTTTTTTTAAGGTTGCAGGTGAGACCCCATAGTTTTGTCCAGCAAATTCCTCCCCCCTTCTCTGGATTACTGTTCCCAGCCATCACAGAGTTTGCTGATGTAATGAGGAGTTTCCACTTTATAGAGCCATTTTCCTTTCATGTTTTCTAGATCAGAATTGTCATGTTCCTGGAGTCAAGTCCTAATCCTGCCTAATAGTCACATTGAATCAGATTAGTGTCTTTCTCTCTGCTAAAAAATGAGATCTAAAACAACTGCCCTAGGGAACAGTCAAAGCAGTTAATTATGGTAATTTTTAAAAAATCCCAGCCCTTTTCTGTATAGCCTTCAGGATCTTACATTCAAGGTCATCTTCCTCTGGAAAACACAGTTGTAAATAAATTAGAGGCCAGGATATGCAACTGCTGATTGCACAAGTAAATCAATCAGTTTTAAACCCACTTTGCATACACAGGGCGAGTCTGGGGTGTTTCCATTCATACATTCCATTCATACTCCTAGTGATTGAATTTTGCAGACTTCAGCTGACTGGATTACATAAAATTGAGTCTTCTTGCTTGGTTTTTTAAAAATAAAATATTGTGAATTTACTGCCATTCACAGACTCCATCCTTTCCACTGTCCCTTTGCTCTCTCTACTGAAATGAGTTCTTGCTAATAGGGCTCATAGAGTAAGAAATATGCTAGTCCTTGGGGCAGCATTTTGCAACCCTTTTTGTGCCCTCTTTTTCTTTTCTCAGTAATGTGTACAGACAAGTAAGACTGCCAACTCTGGCTTGGGATATTCCTGGAGATTGGGGGGGAGTGTATGGGGACAGCAGAGTTGGGGGACTCAGCAATGATGTGATGCCATTGAGTCCAGCTTCCAAAGCTGCCATTTCCTCAAGGGAGGGAGGGTCTGATCTTTGTAGTCTGGAGGTGAGTAGTTCCCAGAGAACTGCCCTAGGAAGTGGGCAGTTGGCGCTCTTAATGGCCTGGAGTGCAATCAGATTATCAGGTAATTCCTCACAGAGCACATTGTTATCAAAGGGACAGCTAGAGGGACCAAATTAAAAGGTGGCAGGCAGCCCATAATCATATAAAGATCCTTTCATGAAAACATATGGAGTTAAGTGTGACGATCTGTGGCAAAGTGATACTTAGACTTTCAAACACATGCATCTCCCCTCCCCTTCCACTGGCTTTCTCATCCCACATCCCCTGCTGAAGGGCAGGACATTCTTTCTCCCTGGCCAGTTGGCAACCTTTGCTTCGCAATCCATCTTAGATTGGAGTCACCTACCCAAAGACTCAAGAAAGAGTGTCCATAGATTTTCTTGTCCTTTTCATGGATTATTAGAGTTGTCAACCTCCACGTAACTGGAGATTTCCCACTATTACAATTGATCTCCAAATGACCAAGATCCGTTCCATTGGTGGGTGCTTTGGTGGGTAGACTCTATGTTATTACACTCTGCTGAGGTCTCTCCCCTCCTCAAGCTTCACCCCCCCAAATCTCCAGGTATATCCCAACCGGGAGCTGGCAACCCCACACATTGTGCTATTGTTCTACCAATATGATAGCCCAGTCTAATTCATAGGCCTGCAGTAACTGGGTTTGGGCTCACAGCAAAATCACATCCTGACCTATCTTGCCACTGGTGTCAATGGCACCATCAGAATCAGTATATATGACACAAATTTAAGAAATATTTCAAAATGTCTAATATATCAAGAATCCATAATGAACTATTATATGGTGATGGCAGCAAGAGTGGTATTTGCATCCAAATGGAAAGCTGAAATATGCCCAGAATTGATTGACTGTAAAAAATGTATTAACTGATTATATGACAATGGCAAAGTTAACATCTTACTTGCACAACAGACCAAAATCCTAATTTCAAGAAAAATGGAATGTATTTTTTGCATATATTATTAGGTTGGAAAGCTTTAAAGATTAAAACAAGAATAAAACAATAAAAGACCAAAAGAATTAAGAGACAGAACTGTGCAATATAAATTTAAAACGTTTATGCTTACAAATGATCCAAGGTCAGAAATGTTAAAGAATTGTTAGGAATGAAAATGCAATTGTATGTAGACTAGCCCAAAGCAAAAGTATATAAGTAAATTGTACATAACAAATTAAGATTTATTCAACAACTATAGAAATAGAAAAAAATTATTAATTATAATTTATTAGGCAATATTGATTGTAAATGATGGTCCCCTCCAATTTTAATACTTTTGTCAACCAAAATATGACTGTATGTATAAATGAAACTCTGTGGTACTTCTATCTTATCTTACCTTTTTCAGTGTTTGTATGGTTCATATAAAAATACATACTATCAAAAAAAGAGAGAGAAAATGGGTTCCATATTGCCTTGTTGGATGGGCAACATGGGTTCCAGATCTGCAAAGGATGGATATGAATTAGCACAACCTTCACTGATGTTAGGTGTTTATCAGAACTCAGCCACCAAGAATGCAAGTATTCTGGCCAAGAACATGTGGAATAAAATGGGGCTCACCTGGGCACGTATGGAGTGCCTTTCCCACATGATCAAGCTATTACAACTCATCCCACATACCTGTGATTATCAAGGGGACTTCCATTTCAGGAGATGTGGCTTCTGAGGAGGTGTGAGTCCCAGCACCTCTCAAAACATTTTCTACTGAGGTAAACAGAAGAAGAAGAATTGCAGATTTATACCCCGCTCTTCTCTCTAAATCAGAGACTCAGAGCGGCTTACAATCTCCTATATCTTCTCCCCACACAACAGACACCCTGTGAGGTGGGTGGGGCTGAGAGGGCTCTCACAGCAGCTGCCCTTTCAAAGACAACCTCTGCCAGAGCTACGGCTGACCCAAGGCCATTCCAGCAGGTGCAAGTGGAGGAGTGGGGAATCAAACCCGGTTCTCCCAGATAAGAGTCCGCACACTTAACCACTACACCAAACTGGCTCTCTGACTTTTCCGAAAGGTTCTCTGACTTTTCTGACTGCCAATTATATGTTTCAACCACTGAAGCAAAGGTAGAAACCAACAGTCTTCCACCCTCTTGAACCTTCCCATTTAATAGAATCTGAAGACAAAGAAGTTAGTGGACATACTCCAAAAATGTATTAAGTCTCACCCTTTTATGTATAATGGTACTTGGCAACTGGGACTGAAACAGGACATCTTCAGAAGATTAAAAAAACATTTGGATGGAGATAGTTCATCAAAGAGAGGGAAATAAAGCTGTTCTCAACAGCCTTCCATGGGGACATCATTATTGTCTAGACTGTCACTCACCCATGGGAGTTCACCTCAAAGCAAGACTGTTTTTACTAGGTAGAAATGCAGGAGGGGTATTATAAACACAACTGCCCTCAATATAACAGGATCCACAATCCCCAGGTGCAGCCTGTTCAGTGGGGCTCTCTTCACACTTTTGCCAGCAGATCCAACCCAGTGGATCCAGCTCAGTAGCTTTCACTGCATCAGCTTGTTACCTTTGAAGCATGTCTGAAGAAACATTATGGGTAACTCACAAGTGTTCATCTCTCTTGGCCTGCCCTTCAGATATCTGAGGAAGCGAATGGTGACTCACAAAAGTACCTACTCTGCCAACATTTTTTTAGTCTTTAAAGTGCTTACTCTTTTCTGTTACCTCACAAGGTTGTCATTGTGAAGGTAAAAGAGGGGGACTGTCCAGAGCTCCTGGAAAGAAGTGCCGAATAGAACCTATGTGGCAGATGGCTAGGAAGACCTGGGGTAGCATACATCTCTTTTCAGCAGTGTTTAGTCTTCTCTGTAGGCATAATCTTTCTGGGGAGGCTCAAACCTAGATGTAGTATCTCCAACCAGTTCTCTATGCCCTGTCAGCTTCCCAGTTCCCTAGAATCTGGAAAATCCAGTTCAAATCCCCATTTTGCCATAGAAGCTTGCTGGGTGGCTTTGGGCCAGTCTTATATTCTCAGCCTTGCCTACCTCACTGGGTTGTTGCGAGGATAGAAGGAAGGAGGGGAAAACAATGTTGTAAGCTGTTTTGGGTCCCCATTGGGGAGAAAAGTGGAGTTTACTTAGCTAAAATCAATAAATGTACTGATGGGTTCTCCCAGATAAGCGGCCCCATGGCGCAGAGTAGTGAAGCAGCAGTACTGCAGTACTGTGGACTGAACTCTCTGCTCACGACCTGAGTTTGATTCTGGTGGAAGCTGGATTCAGGTAGCCGACCAAAGTTGACTCAGCCTTCCATCCTTCTGAGGTCGATAAAATGAGTACTCAGCTTTGCTGGGGGGGGGTGTGTGTGTGTGTGTAAAAGACTGGGGAAGGCAATGGCAAACCACCCCATAAAAAAGTCTGCTGTGAAAACATTGTGAAATGATGTCACCCCAGAGTCGGAAATGACTGGTGTTTGCACAGGGGACCTTTCCTTTTCTCCCAGATAGTTCTAGACCCAATAGCCACATCATTTCAGACTTTAAAGGGAAAAGCACTGGTCGAATATCATCTGTTTTGCCTGCAGAAATCCCCAGGCTCAGTTGTCACTCTCTCCAGTTGAAAGGATGAGGTAGGAGGTAAAGGCAGAAATCTTTACCTAAGATCTTGGAAAGTTGTTGGGAATCAGTGAAGGCAAACCTGACCTTGATAGACTAGTGGTGTGCTTCAGCAAAAGACAGTGTCCTGCACATATCTGAAAGAAATGCTGGAGGAGAAACATAAAACATGAAGAGCCCTGCTGGATCCAACCAATAGTTCAGCTAATCCAGCATCCCACTTCATACAGCAACAAACCAGTTGCCCTGAAGGCCACACAAACATGGTACAGAGACAAAGACTTCACAATGTAAGAATGTACAAAAAAAAAATCCTTTGTTATGAGCAGCCTGGAAGGAGTGTGAGCCCAGGGCCAAGCTGGTACCTCAACAAGTAAGCTGGGCTGGAATTAAGATGTTTTGGTTTGCATATTATGCCTTTTAATATAGAGAAGTGATCTCCATAATGAGAACAAAATCTAGAACTTTTATGATTCTTTGTTTATTCCCAATATTTATCCCACTCTTTTTCATCAAGAAAACCCAAGATGGCTAAGCATACAAATATGGATATAGATCAAGATGTACAACTGTGTTTGTCTGTAGCAGTAGAAAACAGCAGGAGTCCAGGAGCACCTTAAAGACTAACAAAACTTGTGGTAGGGGATGAGCTTTTGTGAATCGCTGCTCATTTCTTCACAGCTAGAATGTGAGTTCATCTATCCTATAAATTGGAAAATGGAGTGATTTTAAATGTCAAATGACATTAACAGGCAAATGACAATAAAAGTGTGATTGGATTAGGTGTGATATGCAAAGGGGGAGTTGAGGTGGAGAAATCAGCATTGGTATTGAGACAGGAAACCTAGTTCTTGTTTCAGTTCAGGTGGATGCATTGTCTTGAGCTTCATTATCAGTTGGATTTAGCAGTCTCTCTAATCTTCATTTGCAATTCCTTTGTAAGAGAAGTGCTACTTTTAGGTCAGATACTGAATGTCCTGGAAGGTTAAAATGTCCCCCACTAGTTTTTGAATGTTGCAGTTTCTGATGTCCATTAATGTCCATTATGTCCATTCTTATGTCCATTATGTCCATTAATTCTTTGTCAAAGGGACTGGCCTGTTTGTCCAATGCAGAATGGAAGGGCATTGCTGACCCATGATGGCATAAATCACATGAGACAGTTAGCAGGAGTATGAACCTGAGATGGTAAGGCTGACGTTGCCAGGTCCAGTGATGGTGTTGCTAGGATCTATATGAGAGCAAAGTTGGCCTCTTGGTTTCTGGCAGGCATTGGTACCAGAGTCCATGTTACTGTTAAGTAGTTTATAATTGAAGGTGAAAAGTTGTTTTAGGTGAGCAGACTATCTGTAAGCAAGAAAAGGTTGCCCCTCCCTCCAGTCCCTGCATAAGGGAAGTGTTACTATCCAGCATAGGTTGTAGGCCATTAATAACATGCTGAGATGGGAGCTGTAGGTGACCAGCAGTGGTGTTCTGTTGTCATTTTCTTAGGGCTTGTCTTGTAGTAAGCTGTCCCTAGGATCATTTTGGCTTTTCCAATCATATGAATATAATTTCCAACTATACGAATATAATTCAGATAAGATGATGAGAGAAAACCTCTCCCACACGCTGCAAACGGGAAATGTTGAAACATAGCAGCAAAGAAGGTATCCTTCTAGTTTGTAAGATGCAAGATACATACAGCTAATAGGACTGCACTGCAAAAATGGTTTTACAAACTTACTTGGATAAATGATTAGAGACTGCAGTCTATACTGCTGAGTATAGCTGACTGACTGTAAGTAGTAGGATCCTATTGTGTAATTTCTCTATCGTTTAATCATCATGTGACTACTTATGCTATGCCCAGGCCTCAGCAGGAGCTCACAGAAGCAGAGCTCTGGATCCTCTCAATTTAGTGTGCTTTTTCTTTCTTTCTTTCTCTCTCTCCCCCCACCCCCCAATACTTGCTTCTGGGCTCCATTGTTCAAACCCCCTGTGAGAATTTGACTGAACTCTAAGATTTGACAAACTTTCTAATATTTCCCCCCACAAAAAAATGGGAAAATAATCAAAACATATCAAGCAGACAGATGGAAATCTTCATCATGCCACTGTGGCCACATAGGAGAAAGTAATTTTAAAAGTTTGATGGGAGTAAGGTTTTATGATGACCATTATAATTCAAGAAGCATTTGAAGGTAGATGCTGAGCTGATATAATTTAGTACACCTTCCAGTGATGTCAGGGGTGTGTGGCAGATGCAAATGAGTTGTGCTAATAAGCTCTGGCACCTCTTTTTCTACTAAATGACCCCTGGCTATGCCCCAGTTCCTTCTGGTAGTTCCAGACTCCTGCCCTTTATTTCCTAAAACATTGTTTTTTGAATACCCCGTTTTGTTGATTGTACTGATGTACTATATGTAATCTGCCTTCAGCCCCCATGATAAAAGTGGATTACAAATAATGTTAACAAACACCCACCTAATACAAAATCTGTCTTCCAGCTAAATCCTCCTTGAAAATGTGTAGTGAGCTTCCCCCATAACCTGCTTGTTTGCAATCCTAGCTTTCATGTGCTGTATATATTTATAAAATATTTATACTGCCTCTGAGTTCCCAAAATTGTTTTCAAACAAAACCATTAAAAATAGCAACATAACATTAATTGGAATCCTAACATTTAAAACATCACAGACATAACAGTAGCAAAAATAATCACACAGCATAAATTAAGGGATGCCAGCTTCCAGGTGGGACCTGAGGATCCCTTAGAATGATACCTCATCTCCAAACTACAGAGATCTGTTCCTCTGTAGAAATGGATGCTTTGGAGGGTAGACTCCATTGCATTGCACCCCACGGAGGTCCCTGCCCTCCCCAGGTACCATCCCCCAAACTCCAGGAGTTTCCCAACTTGAATCTGGCAACCCTATGACCTGCCCATCCCTCACTGGTGGGCAGGAGGAACCCAGCAACCCTACCTAAATTCTACCTCCCAAAGACCAAAGGAGTAAAAGAAGTTTTAATTTGCTTCCAAAAGAAGGTAAATTCTTAAAAGCAATTCTTTTATTGTTGGGGCAGCCACTGAGAAGGCCCTGCTCCCAACAGTTGCCAACCTTGCATCTGAGATTATCTTCATTGGCAGATAATAAGGTACAAAAAAGTTCACACTGGAAATCAAAATGACAATCACTGTAATACCCATGTCAGAAGCATCCACAATTTTAAAAGATCCATTATAAGAATGATAGCCAAAATGCATCAGCATGAACCCTTTCTCCAGGTCTTGAATGATAGATTGGGAAACTTAATGATTTTTCTAATCTCTTCCTGAATCTCTTTGTTTCTCAAGCTGTAGACAACTGGGTTGAAGAGAGGGGTGAGGACAGCATAGATCACTGCAATGACTCTCTCATACTGTAAGGATCTGGATTGAGTCAATCGGACATACATAAAGCCTGTTGTTCCAAAAAAGGCAAAAACCACAATGAGATGAGAAGCACAGGTAGAAAAGGCCTTCTGGCGGCCTTTAGAACTCTGGATTTTACCTATAACGGTCAATATCTTTACATAAGAGAGGACGATCAGGAAGACCGGACCAAGGATGACCAAGGAATGGATGATGAAATCTGTCATGATGATACTGGACATGTCAGCACAAGGGAGATGAAACAATGGAGGGAAATCGCAGAAGATATGCTTGATGCGACTGGGCCCGCAGAATGGGAGTTTGGAAATCAGGATGATTTCAGGCAAAGGACACGCAAAGCCACAAATGCAGCATCCAGCCACTAGTCTCAAGCAGAGCTTGGTGGTCATGGTGGCAGGATAGGTCAATGGGGTGCAGATGGCTAAGTAGCGGTCATAAGCCATGACTGTGAGCAAGCAGGCTTCTGTGATGCCCAGAGCGTGGAAGAAATAGATTTGGACGAGGCAACCAACGAAGGAGATGTGGTTTTGCCTCTGCAGCAGATCCACCAACATCTTGGGGATAGTGACCGTGGTATAACACATCTCGAGGGTAGCCAGAACAGCAATAAAGTGGTACATGGGGATATGGAAACGGGGACTGGCCTGAATGAGGGAGAGGATGACCGTGTTGCCCAGGAGAATGAGGGAGTAAGTGAGAAGTAAGGAGGCAAAGAGGAGTGTGTGGAAATGCTGCAGATCCTGGAATCCAACTAATTCAAACTCTGTCACCTGGGTCTTGTTAGCCGTTTCCATCTCTGCTTTTATTATGGCCTAGAACAACAAAAAGGTATGATCCATTCCTGTAAAAAAATGGAAAATGGCTTTTTAAAAAATCAAACAGACAAATAAAGTGCAGCGCCAATTCATTTAGCAGAATGCAACAGCGCTATGCAGTGGTTATAGTTCTGAACAAGGATAAAACTGGGATCCAAAAGCATCATGAAAGCTGATGAAATTTATCCTATCATAAGCTTTTGTGAGTCAGACCTCGTTTCACCTGGGCTCAAATCCTCACTCTACTGTGGAAGCTCACTGGGTGACCTTGGTCCAGTCACACTTTTCCAGCCAAGCCTACCTCAAAGGCTTGTCGTTGTGAAGGTAAAACTGAGGAGAGGAAAATGAGGTCCCTTGCCCTGATCTATTTGGAAACAGAAGAAGAAGAGCAGGAGGAAAGGACAAGATTGGATTTATACCCCACCCTTCACTAGCCAAAGGAGGCTCAGAGTGGTTTACAAATCTCCTTCCCACCTCACAACAGACACCCTGTGAGGTAGGTGAAGCTCCCAGAACTGCTCTTGAGCAGAACAGCCTTGAGAGAACTTGTGGCTGCTGACCCAAGGTCACATCAAGAAGAAGAAGATTTTGGATTTATATCCCATCGTATATGCTGAATCTCAGAGTCTCAGAGCGGTCACAATCTCATCTACCTTCCCCCCCCTCAACAAACACCCTGTGAGGTAGGTGGGGCTGAGAGTGCTTTTACAGCAGCTGCCCTTTCAAGGACAGCTTCTATGAAAGCTATGGCTGACCCAAAGCCATCTCAGCAGGTGCAAATGGAGGAGTGGGCAATCAAACCCGGTTCTCTCAGATAAGAGTCCACGCACTTAACCACTACACCAAACTGGCTCAGTGGGTTTACATCAGCGGGTTTATGTGGAGGAATGGGGAAGCAAACCCTGTTCTCCCAGATAAGAGTCTGCAGACTTAACCACTACACCAAACTGGCTCTCAAGGGCAAAATACAAGCATGTCAAATAAATAACAGCTTCAAGGCCTACAAAGAGAAGACTCTCTCCCCCCCCCCCCCCGATTTCCCCTTGCAGGATTTTATAAGCTTTTAGATACTTAAAGCAGGCTGATTCTTCCCATCCCAACCTCTCCTCTATCTGACTTTCAGCTGCATTTTCAGTCCTTTACATTTTACTTTTATTCTCCCCCCCTCCTTTTCTAGTTAAATCACAAAATCACTATTTTCTGCATCTCCCCTGTGTTGGCAAAAACTGTTGCCTTGTCCCATATTCTCTGTCCAGGGAGCAACAGTTTGCTACGGGGAAATCTTGAGAGGGGGCAGTGAAACATGGGGGAGGAATTGGAATTTATTTTATCATTCTTGCATGTAGCATATTGATGGAGGCAAAAAAATAAAATAAAATACGCTCGGGCCAGCAATTTGTCCATTAAAAATTTCAGAGGGTTAGCTGTGTTGTTCTGTAGTAGAATAGCTAATTCTGAGTTCCGTAGCACCTTAAGATTTTTGGGGTATATGCTTTTGAGAGTCAAAGCATCTAGCAAAGGGAACTTTGACTCATGAAAGCATATAATCCTCCACCCCATCCCAATCTTCTTTGTCTCACAATTGCTAGGGGACTCCAATCTAAGCTAGTCCATAAAAGGATGCTGAAATGAATTCATAACTAAATGCTGGGCTGTTAGAGTACTATCCTAAATAGAGTTACACCCTTGTGAAACTCCCACAAATGGGTAGCTTCTGTCTTACATATTTGCAAATCTAAAGAGAAACCTGCCCTGGTGTTTGCATAACAGGAGTTGTGGCCTGCTCAGTTCCTCCTGATGAAGTTAGTTCAACAAAGCTACCAGTCAAAGCAAAAGGGGGAGAGGGAATACAGAGAGAGGGACTCTCCCTGGGCAGCCAATTTGTATGCAAAACGATATCAATCAAGAGATAGCAGGAAAGGTTCATAAGTGTCTTAAGGATGAGATGTTTTCCTTTGTTAGGACCCTCAGGGTCTAATCTTATCTTTCCTTCATTGCCTTGCAGCCCATCAAGGTAATCTTGATTGCCTTTTAACGGGAATGGTTCTGGAGAAGTGGAAAGCTTGCACAAAGTATTGTGGTATTTGGGGTGGTCTTAATCACATTTATTACTGCACCTGGAGTTGCCAACATACCTGGGGGGGGGGGAATTCCTGTCCCTGTCTCTTTACTAAAAGTTTCATGTGTCAAAACGAGTAACTGAAGCTTTCTGTGGCATGGAGGTGGATAACATCCAAAGGGGCACTTTGTTCTAGTGCTGCAGACAAACATGGCTGCCCACCTGGATCTATCACCATGTGGAAATGTCAGTGCTGGGAAAATGATTGTTTTCATTTGCTCTACATACTTGGAACAAGTTTGGCTTCCAGAGATGTTCAAAGCGGTGGCCCCTGGTGCATATTGAGAGCCAGTGTGGTTAAGTTGTTAGACTAGTGGACTCTCTTGCTGGATGACTTTGGGCCAGTCACACAACATCAGCCTTAACCTACCACAGAGGGTGCTTGTTGTGAGGGAAATGATGTAAGCTGTTTTGGGTCCCCACTGTGGAGGTAAATGAAGTAAATAAATACATTTTGCTGACTATTGTTCAGATAAAGGTAAAGGTAGTCCCCTGTTCAAGCACCAGTCGTTTTCGACTCTGGGGTGACGTCGCATCATGACATTTTCACGGCAGACTTTTTATGGGGTGGTTTGCCATTGCCTCCCCCAGTCATCTACACTTTCCTCCCCAGCAAGCTGGGTACTCATTTTACCAACCTCTGAAGGATGGAAGGCTGAGTCAACCTTGAGCTGGCTACCTGAACCCAGCTTCCACCAGGATCAAACTCTGGTCGTGAGCAGAGTGTTTGGACTGCAGTACTGCAGTTTTAGACTCTGTGCCATGGGGCTCTTTTTATTGTTCAGATACCTAAAAGGAAATAAATCCCATCAAACCAATTGAGGTAATTAAGTTTCATTTTGTAAGGTGAATTTTCACCAGAGAGATTGCCACCTTTCCTTGGGTACCTTACAGAAATGCCTCTTCCCTCAAGCCAGACAAATAGAAATAAAATTATGATAGGGAAAAGAGTGATGAAAGGAGAGGACAAAGTTTCAGATGGGTAATCATGTTGGTCTGAAGCAGCAGAACAAAGTTTGAGTCCAGTGGTACCTTTAAGACCAACACAGTTTAATTCTGGGTGTAATGAGCTTTGGTGTGCATGAACGCTTTATCAGATACAACTTTGTTCTATGATTTCTATAGAGATGTAAGTCACCACAATGGCACCTTTGCTGGGAGAAGCATACAGAGTTCAGCTCCTTGACTGGCAGCCTGTCACTCAAATGTTTATGAAAAACTTCTTTAGTCTTCCCCACCACAAACACACTTCAGTCAATCTTACTGGACAGGAGCAGAACCCAAGTGCTTCAGAGGACAGCCCTCAATAACAACAAAAAGAGGACTGACCTCTGAAAAAAGGGACATATGGCCATCCAAGTCATGAGAGAACTCAGTCCTACAGGAAGGAGATTTCATCTTCCTTTTCAGAAAAACATACTGCTGCATGTCAAAAACTAGCATAAATGAGAGAAAGGTTTTGTCCTCTCACCTTGCCGGGCTGGTTATCTATTCATCGAGAGTTTTGAAGTGGTGTGGTCCATTCAATCTCCTCAGCTTTCTGCCAATTTAATGCCTCATCAGTGCTGCCAAGAACCAACATGCACCCCAAATAAATAGGTCCTTGATCCCCACCTCATCCAAAATATATATAAGAGTGGGGGGGGGGCTGCATATATCTTCCAAAGGAAGCTTACCTGGTTTCTCAGGTCCCCATCTTGGCTGATCCAAGGCACATCTATCTCCTATGAATCAGATTTAAGGTTGTAGTCCTGTCCACATTGTCCTGGCTGAAAACTCATTCTATGTAGCAGGATTAACGTATGAGTAAACATTAGTAGGATTACACTGCTAGTCATTTTCAGTATCGCAAGCCTGTCATTTGTGATATTTGCAGTAAAAAAAGAGAAACAAGTTGCACAAATACTCAATCAGAACATCTCAGATGTCCTTCCCTTTTCATCTAGTTATAACCATAATGTACCTGACATACAGAAAGAATTATTTTCTCATCTTGTTCAGAAGCGAAATTGGTGCCCCTGTCAAGGAGGACAAAATATAATCCCTTGTTGAGGTCCCTGTAGATGCTCCTTGTTGTTTATTTCTGTGACTGCTGCTCTTCAGAGAATAATCTTCTCCCTCAGGAAACATTTTACCCAATGGACTAAAAATAATTATACTTTAAAATATGAACATGTCTAGAGTGTTTGTCTGGAAGAAACAGGATTGAAGTTAACAGAACTGGTTCCCATAAGAACCTGACCGGCTTTTGAGATCAGCAACTGAGATCCTATTTCATAGACCTATATCTGGTGAACAGTGGTAGAGTTGCCAGCTTCCAGGTGGCCCCTGGAGATCTCTCATTATTACAACTGATTTCCGGACAATAGAGATCAGTACCCCTGGAGAAAATGGCTGCTTTGGAAGGTGGACTCTGTGGCATTGTACCCTGTTGAGGTCTCTCCCCTAAAAACCCTGCCCTCCCCAGGCTCCATCTCCCCCCTAGATCTTCAAGTATTTCCAGTCCAGAGATGGTAGCTCTTCTAGGTGACCACAGGCAGGACTGGGCTTTCTCTGGGATAGCATGTCAGTTGTGGAAGGAATTACACACAAACACACTCTGTATAGCTCTTCCTCATTAAAGTTTTGGGTGCTGGGTGTTTGGCTGGATTCTGTGTTTCTCACCATCATATAGATATACTTTAAAATATGAACATATATAGTTCTGATTTGTATTTCAAATGCTTGGGGTTTTTTTTACTCCAAATGCAATGTTTTGAAATTGATTTTAAATCCTCTTTCTACGAAGCAGCTTTTCTCATTGTTGAGGTTAGGTTTCAGTTTTGTGGACTGTAACAATTATGACATCATCTGTTCAGAGGCAGCTAACAAACACTGTGACAATCAATAAAGGTTCTTTTCAAAGAGCATTGATAGTGATACAAAAATAACATTTTAAAAAGGATCCCCCCTCTCAGCTTTATTAATTTGTGTGGTTGAGTTCAACTGTTCCCTCTGGTTTAATTACTGCAGAGAAATCTGCATGTAAATATTAATATTTGTAAACATTGCCATAAGGAAATAGTTACTATTGCATATTTATAGTCTGCTTTCCTCCTAAAAGGAGATACAAAGTGATATATAACATTCTTCTTTCCTCCATTTCATTCTCACAACAGACCTGCAAGGTAGGTTCAGATGAGACTAGTCCAAGGTCAGTTGCCCAACAAGGTTCCAAAGCACAGCAGGAATTAGAACCTGGTCCTTCCAGATCCAAGTCTGGTACTCTAACCACTACATCACGCTAGCTTTCCTATGATCTGGTTACTTTTATTGCTGCTGCTTAAATATTTTAAATTTATTGCTGTAGAGATATATAATGGCATGCTATTTATTTTATCATCTGTGGGACATTTAATTTTGAAAGGAAAGGGCATCCAATTTTTAAATCAATATTTGCCACACACTTTCTCTGAAAGCTCTAGTCATAAATCCCAGACAAGAAAATCACTTCAGAATAATGAAACCAAAGTCCCAAAAAGAACAACCCAAGCTTTTATTCAGCAGAGCACAGCATAAACTCAATTCACCAACATGATAAACACCAATCTGAGGGCTAGGTATGAATGGGTCTAATCACACTGGTTGGGGTACTTTGGTAGAATTTTAGAGTCATCCCAAGCTGTAGATCAGTCACTACAGTTTCGTAGGCTTAAGACATTTTAGGAAATGTAACTTTAAATTAGAATTATGATATTTCCAAGAATAGGATCTTGTAATAACCAGGAAGCATCTCTTTGCTGATCTTTAATTCCTATACCTTGCAGGGATAATTTCTGACACCTTTTCTTGGTCTTGAAACACTATCTGATCTAATCCAAAGAAAGAAAGAAATGATTTCCCTTTTTAAGTTAATTGCATCCAATAGCCCATGAGACACAACACTGCCCAACTGCCAGATCTTTGGGTGGGGGAAAAATGTCCAGTCTCCCTTCTCCCAATGATTTTACCTTTGTTTCTCTTATTCAAATGTCATTTTCCACTCTAGCTGAGGAATTTTCTCTCTCTAGGTATAACATGGCTAATGTTTTGTACTGTATGTTTATGATTAGTGAACATCTCTAACTGTATTCCTTGCCTGGAGACTTTTTCCTCTCTGGTGGATTTCAGTGGGTTCATCTGCTTCCAGGACAGCTTGGCCCAGTAATTTGCATCCTGGAAAGATCACTGATCCTAAAACCATTTCAAGGCTCTTGGTGAATCAAAAGATGTAATTAAAAGTGAAAAGATTAGGGAAGGGTGTGTTTGGAGACCTTTTTCCTATCTCTGGTGGGTTTCAATGGGTTCTTCTCCAAGAGGGCTTGGCCCATTAATTTGCATCCTGAAAAGACTGCTGACCCTAAAGTCATCTCAGTGATGCAATCAACTTTGAAAAGATTAGGGAAGGGTGTGTTTGGGCCCACATTCAAGAGCCATGCTATAAAAGAAAGGCTGAGGAGACCCAATAGACAGAGGGAATTTCCACAGAAGTTGCTTGTGATGGAGCATTGCAGATCTCTTTGGACATCTCCAGAAAATGCCTCATCACATGGAAGCCTCATTTTTCTTGGTAAGAGGGGTTTTTTTTGAGAGGGGTTTTAGAACTTGTGATTTTAGATGGTTGAGGAAGGATGTTCTGATTTTTCTCAAAAATGCCAAGAAAATCCTGAGTGATCTATCCTAAACTGAAGCACTCTCTGGTTATCTTTAGAAAGTGCTGCCTGTTTTGGATAGGGCTGCTTGGAGAACTGCCATGCCATGCCTTTAAAGAGCGTGGAGGGAACTGTGATGGTCAAAGGAGAAATGATTCTGGAAGGTGAAAATGGTACCCAGATGAACATCACTATCTGTGCTACAAATGGGATAGTGTAGCTCCTGTGGGTACTGTCTCCCTTGCTATAAACTACAATGTTTTCCTCTGTTTGCCTCAGGTTGAGGATGTTCTGATTTTTCTCAAAAATGCCAAGAAATCCCTGACAGACCTATCCTAAACTGCAGCACTCTCTGGTCATTTTAAGAAAGTGCTCTCTGTTTTGGATAGGACTGCTTGGAAGAACTGCCATGCCTTTAAAGAGCTTGGAGGGAACTATACTGAAGAAAACAGAAATTATTCTGGAAGGGGAAAATGGTACCCAGATGAGCACCCCTTTCTGTGTTACAAATGGAATAGTGTAGCTCCTGTGGGTACTGTCTCCCTTGCTAAAAACCACAATGTTTCCCTTCTTTGCCTCAGATTGAGGAAGGGTATTCTAGCTTTTCTCAAAGTTGCCATGAAATCCCTGACAGACCTATCCTAAACTGCAGCACTCCCTGGTCATTTTTAGAAAGTGCTGCCTTTTTGGGATATGGCTGCTTGGGAGAACCATGCCATGCTTTTAAAGAGTGTGGAGGGAACTGTGATGATCAAAAGAGAAATTATTGTGGAAGGTGAAAATGGAACCCAGACGAGTACTGCTTTGTATGTTACAAATGGGATAGTGTAGCTCCTGTGGGTACTGTCTCCCTTGCTATAAACTACAATGTTTCTCTTGTTTGCCTCAGATTGAGGAAGGGTGTTCTAGCTTTCCTCGAAAGTCGCCATGAAATCCCTGACAGACCTATCCTAAACTGCAACACTCCCTGGTCATTTTTAGAAAGTGCTGCTTTTTTGGGATAGGGCTGCTTGGGAGAACCATGCCATGCCATGCCTTTAAAGAGCGTGGAGCGAACTGTGATGGTCAAAAGAGAAATAATTGTGGAAGGTGAAAATGGTACCCAGATGAACATCGCTATCTGTTCTACAAATGGGATAGTGTAGCTCCTGTGGGTACTGTCTCCCTTGCTAAAAACCACAGTGTTTCCATTGTTTGCCTCAGGTTGAGGAATGGTGTTCTAGCTTTTCTCAAGTTGCCATGAAATCCCTGACTGACCTATCCTAAACTGTAGCACTCTCTAGTTATCTTTAGAAAGTGCTGCCTTTTTGGGATAGGGCTGCTTGGAAGAACTGCCATGCCTTTAAAGAGCTCGGAGGGAACTGTACTGGAGAAAACAGAAATTATTCTGGAAGGTGAAAATGGTACCCAGATGAGCACCCCTTTCTGTGTTACAAATGGAATAGTGTAGCTCCTGTGGGTACTGTCTCCCTTGCTATAAACTACAATATTTCTCTTGTTTTCCTCAGATTGAGGAAGGGTGTTCTAGCTTTTCTCAAAGTCGCCATGATATCCCTGACAGACCTATCCTAAACTGCAGCACTCTCTGGTCATCTTTAGAAAGTGCTGCCAGTTTTGGATATGGCTGCTTGGGAGAACCACTATGCCATGCCTTTAAGGGTTTGGAGGGAACTGTGATGGTCAAAACAGAAATTATTCTGGAAATGAAAATGGTACCCAGACGAGCACTGCTTTCTGTGTTACAAATGGGATAGTGTAGCTCCTGTAGGTACTGTCTCCCTTGGTAAAAACCACAAGGTTTCTTTTGTTTGCTTCAGGTTGAGGAAGGATGTTCTGGCTTTTCTCAAAGTTGCCATGAAATCCCTGACAGACCTATCCTAAACTGCAGCACTTCCTGGTCATTTTTAGAAAGTGCTGCCTTTTTGGGATAGGGCTGCTTGGGAGAACCGCCATGCCTTAGGGAACTTGGAGAGAACTGTACTGGAGAAAACAGAAATTATTCTGGAAAATGGTACCCAGATGAGCAGCGCTTTCTGTGTTAAAAATGGGATAGTATAGCTCCTGTGGGTACTGTCTCTCTTGCTAAAAACCACAATATTTCTTTTTTTTTGCCTCAGGTTGAGGAAATATGTTCTAGCTTTCCTTAAAGATGCCAAGAAAATTCTGACAGACATGTCCTAAAACTGAAGTACTCTCTGGTTCTCTTTAGAAAGTGCTGCTTTTTTAGGATAGGACTGCTTGGAAGAACTGCCATGCCTTTAAAGAGCTCAGAGGGAACTGTACTGGAGAAAACAGAAATTATTCTGGAAGGTGAAAATGGTACCCAGATGAGCACCCCTTTCTGTGTTACAAATGGAATAGTGTAGCTCCTGTGGGTACTGTCTCCCTTGCTATAAACTACAATATTTCTCTTGTTTGCCTCAGATTGAGGAAGGGTGTTCTAGCTTTTCTCAAAGTCGCCATGATATCCCTGACAGACCTATCCTAAACTGTAGCACTCTCTGGTTATCTTTAGAAAGTGCTGCCTTTTTGGGATAGGGCTGCTTGGGAGAACTGCCATGCCATGCCTTTCAAGAGCGTGGAGGGAACTGTGATGTTCAAAGGAGAAACAGAAATGATTGTGGAAGGTGAAAATGGTACCCAGATGAGCACTACTTTCTGTGTTACAAATGGGATAGTGTACCTCCTGTGGGTACTGTCTCCCTTGCTATAAACTACAATATTTCTCTTGTTTGCCTCAGATTGAGGAAGGGTGTTCTAGCTTTTCTCAAAGTCGCCATGATATCCCTGACAGACCTATCCTAAACTGCAGAACTCTCCGGTCATCTTTAGAAAGTGCTGCCTGTTTTGGATAGTACTGCTTGGAAGAACTGCCATGCCTTTAAAGAGCTTGGAGGGAACTGTACTGGAGAAAACAGAAATTATTCTGGAAATGAAAATGATACCCAGACGAGCACTGCTTTCTGTGTGACAGATGGGATAGTGTAGCTCCTGTAGGTACTGTCTCCCTTGGTAAAAACCACAAGATTTCTTTTGTTTGCTTCAGGTTGAGGAAGGATGTTCTGGCTTTTCTCAAAGTTGCCATGAAATCCCTGACAGACCTATCCTAAACTGCAGCACTTCCTGGTCATTTTTAGAAAGTGCTGCCTTTTTGGGATAGGGCTGCTTGGGAGAACAGCCATGCCTTAGGGAACTTGGAGAGAACTGTACTGGAGAAAACAGAAATTATTCTGGAAAATGGTACCCAGATGAGCAGCGCTTTCTGTGTTAAAAATGGGATAGTATAGCTCCTGTGGGTACTGTCTCGCTTGCTAAAAACCACAATATTTCTCTTTTTTTTGCCTCAGGCTGAGGAAATATGTTCTAGCTTTTCTCAAAGATGCCAAGAAAATTCTGACAGACATGTCCTAAAACTGAAGTACTCTCTGGTTCTCTTTAGAAAGTGCTGCTTTTTTGGGATAGGACTGCTTGGAAGAACTGCCATGCCTTTAAAGAGCTCGGAGGGAACTGTACTGGAGAAAACAGAAATTATTCTGGAAGGTGAAAATGGTACCCAGATGAGCACCCCTTTCTGTGTTACAAATGGAATAGTGTAGCTCCTGTGGGTACTGTCCCCTTGCTATAAACTACAATATTTCTCTTGTTTGCCTCAGATTGAGGAAGGGTGTTCTAGCTTTTCTCAACGTCGCCATGATATCCCTGACAGACCTATCCTAAACTGCAGCACTCTCTGGTCATCTTTAGAAAGTGCTACCTGTTTTGGATATGGCTGCTTGGGAGAACCACTATGCCATGCCTTTAAAGAGCTTGGAGGGAACTGTGATGGTCAAAACAGAAATTATTCTGGAAATGAAAATGATACCCAGACGAGCACTGCTTTCTGTGTTACAAATGGGATAGTGTAGCTCCTGTAGTTACTGTCTCCCTTGGTAAAAACCACAAGGTTTCTTTTGTTTGCTTCAGGTTGAGGAAGGATGTTCTGGCTTTTCTCAAAGTTGCCATGAAATCCCTGACAGACCTATCCTAAACTGCAGCACTTCCTGGTCATTTTTAGAAAGTGCTGCCTTTTTGGGATAGGGCTGCTTGGGAGAACCGCCATGCCTTAGGGAACTTGGAGAGAACTGTACTGGAGGAAACAGAAATTATTCTGGAAAATGGTACCCAGATGAGCAGCGCTTTCTGTGTTAAGAATGGGATAGTATAGCTCCTGTGGGTACTGTCTCGCTTGCTAAAAACCACAATATTTATTTATTTTTTTGCCTCAGGTTGAGGAAATATGTTCTAGCTTTTCTCAAAGATGCCAAGAAAATTCTGACAGATATGTCCTAAAACTGAAGTACTCTCTGGTTATCTTTAGAAAGTGCTGCCTTTTTGGGATAGGACTGCTTGGAAGAACTGCCATGCCTTTAAAGAGCTTGGAGGGAACTGTACTGGAGAAAACAGAAATTATTCTGGAAATGAAAATGATACCCAGACGAGCACTGCTTTCTGTGTGACAAATGGGATAGTGTAGCTCCTGTAGGTACTGTCTCCCTTGGTAAAAACCACAAGGTTTCTTTTGTTTGCTTCAGGTTGAGGAAGGATGTTCTGGCTTTTCTCAAAGTTGCCATGAAATCCCTGACAGACCTATCCTAAACTGCAGCACTTCCTGGTCATTTTTAGAAAGTGCTGCCTTTTTGGGATAGGGCTGCTTGGGAGAACAGCCATGCCTTAGGGAACTTGGAGAGAACTGTACTGGAGAAAACAGAAATTATTCTGGAAAATGGTACCCAGATGAGCAGCGCTTTCTGTGTTAAAAATGGGATAGTATAGCTCCTGTGGGTACTGTCTCGCTTGCTAAAAACCACAATATTTCTCTTTTTTTTGCCTCAGGTTGAGGAAATATGTTCTAGCTTTTCTCAAAGATGCCAAGAAAATTCTGACAGACATGTCCTAAAACTGAAGTACTCTCAAGTGCTGCCTTTTTGGGATAGGACTGCATGGAAGAACTGCCATGCCTTTAAAGAGCTTGGAGGGAACTGTACTGGAGAAAACAGAAATTATTCTGGAAGGTGAAAATGGTACCCAGATGAGCACCCCTTTCTGTGTTACAAATGGAATAGTGTAGCTCCTGTGGGTACTGTCTCCCTTGCTATAAACTACAATATTTCTCTTGTTTGCCTCAGATTGAGGAAGGGTGTTCTAGCTTTTCTCAAAGTCGCCATGATATCCCTGACAGACCTATCCTAAACTGCAGCACTCTCTGGTCATCTTTAGAAAGTGCTGTCTGTTTTGGATATTGCTGCTTGGGAGAACCACTATGCCATGCCGTTAAAGAGCTTGGAGGGAACTGTGATGGTCAAAACAGAAATTATTCTGGAAATGAAAATGATACCCAGACGAGCACTGCTTTCTGTGTTACAAATGGGATAGTGTAGCTCCTGTGGGTACTGTCTCCCTTGGTAGAAACCACAATGTTTCTTTTGTTTGCTTCAGGTTGAGGAAGGATGTTCTGGCTTTTCTCAAAGTTGCCATGAAATCCCTGACAGACCTATCCTAAACTGCAGCACTCCCTGGTCATTTTTAGAAAGTGCTGCTTTTTTGGGATAGGGCTGCTTGGGAGAACCGCCATGCCTTGGAGAGAACTGTACTGGAGAAAACAGAAATTATTCTGGAAAATGGTACCCAGATGAGCAGCGCTTTCTGTGTTAAAAATGGGATAGTATAGCTCCTGTGGGTACTGTCTCTCTTGCTAAAAACCACAATATTTATTTTTTTTTTGCCTCAGGTTGAGGAAATATGTTCTAGCTTTTCTCAAAGATGCCAAGAAAATTCTGACAGACATGTCCTAAAACTGAAGTACTCTCTGGTTATCTTTAGAAAGTGCTGCCTTTTTGGGATAGGACTGTTTGGGAGAACTGCCATGCCTTTAAAGAGCGTGGAGGGAACTGTGATGTTCAAAAGAGAAATGATTGTGGAAGGTGAAAATGGTAGCCAGATGAACATCACTATCTGTGGTACAAATGAGATAGTGTAGTTCCTGTGGGTACTGTCTCCCTTGCTATAAACTACAATGTTTTCCTTCATTTGCCTCAGGTTGGGGAAGGATGTTTTCACTTTTCTCAAAGTTGCCAAAAAAATCCTGACTGACCAATCCTAAACTGCAGCACTCTCTGGTTATCTTTAGAAAGTTCTGCCTGTTTTGGATAGGGCTGCTTGAGAGAACTGCCATGCCATGGCTTTAAAGAGCTTGGAGGGAACTGTGATGTTCAAAAGAGAAATGATTCTGGAAGGTGAAAATGATACCCAATCAAGCTCCATTTTCTGTTACAAATGGGATAGTGTAGTTCCTGTGGGTACTGTCTCCCTTGCTATATTCTTTCAAAAATGTTTTCCTTTGTTTGCCTCTGTTTGGGTGGGTTCCAAGCTTGGGAAAAACTGCCATGCTATGCCTTTAGAGACTTTGAGGGAACTGCTACTCAAAACACAAATTATTCTGGAAGATGGAGATGGTACCAAAGCAAGCACCACTTTCTGTGTTACAAATGCGATCGTGTAGCTTCTGTGTTTACTGTCTCCCTTTCTAAACACTACAAGGTTTTGCTTCGTTTGCCTCTGTCTGGGTGGGTTCCAATCTTTCTCTTGCTTCTTCAAAGAGCCATCCCTTGGTCTTTTGCCCCAACTGAGCCATATGCCTTGCATTTGTGAATGGTGTTATGGTTCTGTTGGGACAACAGTCCAGGGGAGACCTCTCCGTTGACCTCCTTTGTCAAAACAAGTCAGCTGTTTACCTTCTCCTGAAGACTGAGACTGGATGTATGAAGAATAATCCTCCTTGAGAATTCCTTACAAATACTTTGAACTAAACAACAGGTATTCTTGTTTGTCTGTTTCTTAAGAAACCAGGGTACTGAGAGATCCCGAGTGACCTTTTAAAAATCGTGTTCTATACAGTATAGTCCTGTGCAGAGTTCCTCCAGTTGAAACCATTTAAACTGCTGGAGTAATTCTGCAGAACACTTCACCCTATGGTTACTAGCTCTGGGTTGGGAAACCCTTGGAGATATTGGAAGCAGAGAAGGCATGCTTTGGGGAAGGCAGGGACCTCAGCAAGATATAATGCCAGTGTACCTTCCAAAACAGCCACTTTCTCCAGGGTAAATGATTTTGGTAGTCTGGGGATCAGCTGTGACAGCAGATCTCCAGGTAGCATGGTACTTACAAGGGATTGAGGTAACTTCTGTAAAGTGGTGGGGGGGGTCCTAAGTGGTGGCTTACCTGTTGTATCTGGTCCCTGCTCACTTCATCTAAGGAGGGTGCCAGCCCTCAGAGGGAAGGAAGCTTAAGAGAGTTGGACTTTTGCCTGGCCAGCTGCTCTGTAAAGTTTCTTTCCCTCCCACCCCCACCACCCCTGCCCAGCTCCAACTATTTCTACTGGTATTCCCTTCTGGTGCTACTGCAGGACCTCTCCTGGCATCCATCTTATATCTTGGTGGTGGGAGGAGGCGGGGAGGAGGAATCAGCCGCTCTTGTACTGCAAAGCAATGTGGGAAGTGTCCCTTCTGACCCTGCAAACCTCCTCTGTGAAAACAGGGGTGGGGGGGGGGGTGCAGGAGCACCATCAGTTTGGCCTACTCTTCTGTTTGTTCCAAATTCTTTCATTCTAAAACCAGCATCTGCTGGTCTCACCCTGGCTACACAGTAGGGTTGCCAAGTCCAATTCAAGAAATATCTGGGGACTTTGGGGGTGGAGCCAGGAGACATTGGGGGTGGAGGCTGTGACAAGCTTAATTGAACTCCAAAGGGAGTTCTGGCCATCACATTTAAAGGGACGGCACACCTTTTCAGTTCCTTCCTTCCATAGGAAATAATGGATAGGGGCACTTTTTTGGGGGGGCTCATAGAATTGGACCCCCTGGTCCAATCATTTTGAAACTTGGGAGGTATTTTGGGGAGAAGAACTAGATGCTATACTGAAAGTTTGGTGCCTCTACCCTAAAAATCAGCCCCCTCAGAGTCCCAGATACCCGCGGATCAATTCTTCTTGATTTTCTATGGGAACAAATCTCCCTAGGGAATAACAGAGTTCCCAGCAGACATTTCCCTCCCCTCCCCCCGCTTTCTGAGGACCCTGAAGTGGGGGTAGGCCCTCCAAACTGGGGGATCCCCTGCCCCCACCTGGGGATTAGCAACCCTATTACACAGCCCTGAACTAGTGTAGATGTGATTGTCTGGAAAGAACCCTCTGCATAGATAAATTCTTTCAAAAACGCCCTGTAAAAGCTGTAAAAGGTTGTAAAAGCTTCTTTGGCTTTCCATCATGTAAACATAAATTTCTAGCTAAGGAGCCATCAAACAGAAGAAGTCTGAGAAGTCTTTCTCTTTCTGTTTGTTGGATTGGTGGTAACGGATCTTTCTTTTTTGGGGAGAGGGTTTATGAGACTCACTGGAGCTCATCTAATTTTTAGAAGGTGTTGGGCGATTCCTGAAAGGTACATCTTACCTGCAGCACTCTCTGGGATTTGTTGAGACAGTGTTGTCTGGTTGAGATGGAGCTCTTGGGGAGGAAACCTCCATCCCATGTGTTGCAAGAGGTTCATGGGAATCAGATTGTCTAAAGGAAAATGTTTTTAGAAGAGCCCCTATTGTTTTGTTCAAGCAAATTAATATTGCCCGAAGCGGTGCTGGGAGAAACAGTGCAAAGTGGACTCTCTTGAGGCCTTTTTTTGAAAAAAGGAAATCCCTGAATAAATGTTTCTGGATTTTCATCCACATTGTTGTTGATTTTTTAAAAAAACAAACACATACTTATCTGCTTACAAATGGGATAGTGCCATTTCAAAAGTATTCCAAGCCTGTTCCCCCCCCTCCCCTTTTTGCTTTAGTAGCAGCAACGAAAGAAGGACATTTTCTGAGAGTGTCACAAGAATATGTTGAAATGTTTAGATGTTGTTGCTTGGGAGCTAGCTGTCAGGAAAAAGTGAAGGGTTTTAGCCCTCATGAGACCTGAGAAATTTCAAGGTTTGCCTCAACTTGGGCCGGTTTCACCAGATCCATTCCCATCAATTTGCCACCTCATCAGAAGCACATACCCTGCAAATATTAAACAGTGAGTGCTTCCTTGATGAGGGTCAAGTTATGTGGAAACTTCATCGCTGCTGTCTTCTAGTACTGGGGCAGGACTGTCTCTCTTTAGCATGGCAGGTTTCAATTTGCTTTCATTTCAGAGTAAATAATCCAGGAATTTGGAGAATGGTAATGATGGCATATGTCAGTTCAGGGAAGTGTTGCTTGATGATTAGAACACTGGACTGGGAGGACACAGTTAAGATCCTTACTGTGCCATGAAGCGTAGTAGGTAACCTTGGGCTAGTCGTGGTCTCAGCCTAGCCTACATCACAGGGAGGATGTAAGGATAAAATGAGGAGGCAACTTGAGCTTGGAGAAAGAGTGGAATAAAAATATTTGTTTAGATATTTATGCTCTTCCTTTCCCCCCCATGGAATGCAAAGTGGCTTACAACGCTGTTCTTCCTTCCATTATGACTATCCTCAGAACAACAGTCATGTGAGGTCTTTTGAGAAGAGAGAAATTTGTTCCAGAATTGCCCCCAAATGCGTGCAAAACAACAGGTAAGTGCTGTCTTTGTGATCTACGTTTCCTGGAGAAAATGCTCTCTAAATAGAAGGTTGTTGGGATTCTCCACACATTTCCAGGCAATAACACCCAAACAAGCCTCACCCTCTGTACTGCATATGGGAAGGTGGGTTTGTATGAGTGCTGTTTCCTATGAGGGAAAAGCCTGAGGAAACCTTTACTTTGCATAGAGATAACAAATGCCAGAAAAAATGCTGTTTAGATGTTGTTCTTCCTTCCTGTATAATTATCCTGAGACCAAGCCTGTGAGGTAGGTTGGACTTGGGAAAGAGTGACTGGCTCAAGGTCACCCATGCATGGTAGTATTAAAAAAAAAAAGACTACATTCTAGCTTTTCTCCAATGTGTCAAGATATTCCTGGAAAGTTTCATTCTAACTGCTGCACTTCTCTGTGATTTGTTAAGAAAGTGCTGCTGGTTGGAATGAGGCTTTTGGGGAGAAAGCACTAGCCAGTGTTTTGAGAGGAGAAAAATTTATTCCAGAACTGCCTCCACCAACAGATTAGTGCTGTCTTTGAGATCTACATTTCCTGGAGAAGATGGTCTCTGAAGTAGAAGGATATTGGGATTCTCCACACATTTCCAGGCGAAAACACCCAAACAAGCCTCACTCTCCGTACTGCATATGGGATAGTGTGCTTGTATGGGTGCTATTTCCTGTGAGGAAAAACCCTGAGGAAGCATTCCCATTGAATAGAGATAACAAATGCCAGAAAAGTTGTTGTTTAGATGTTGTTCTTCCTTCCTCTATTATTATCCTGAGAACAACAAGCCTGTGAGGTAGGTCAGACTTGGGAAAGGGCGACTGGCTCAAGGTCACCCATCCATGGGAATTAAAAATAAAAATAAAATCAAACCCAGCCACCTTTGCCACTAAAGCTTGTTCAGTTCTTCACTTTATCCCATTGCATCTTTTGTTCATGAGGGTCAATTGATCCCCAGCATACCATTTTTATTGGCTAAGAGAAATTCTCTCCTGTGAAAAAATGGCTGGATCCAAACCTGTCCTGTTAGCAGGTGTTCTGTGGATCTATTGAAAAGAAAAAAAAATAGATGACATTCTAGTTTTTCTCCAATGTGCCAAGATATTCCTGGAAAGTTTCATTCTAACTGCTGCACTTCTCTGTGATTTGTTAAGAAAGTGCTGCTGATTAGAATGAGGCTTTTGGGGAGGAAGCACCTGCCAGAGGAGAGAAATTTGTTCCAGAACTGCCCCCAAATGATTTCAAGACAACAGGTAAGTGCTGTCTTGGAGAGCTATGTTTCCTGGAGAAGATGGTCTCTGAAATAGAAGGATGTTGAGATTCTCCACACATCCTCAAGCGATAACACCCAAACAAGCCTCACTCTCCTTACTGCATATGGGAAAGTATGCTTGTATGGATGTTGTTTCCTGTATGGAAAAAGCCTGAGGAAAACTTCCCTTAGAAAGGCCAGAGAAATTGTTGTTTAGATGTTGTTCCTCCTTCCTCTATTATTATCCAGAGAACAACAAGCCTGTGAGGTAGGTTGGACTTGGGAAAGAGTGACTGGCTCAAAGTCACCTATCCATGGTAATTAAAACAAAAAAAACCCCCCAAACCCAGCCACCTTTGCCACTAAACTTGTTCAGTTCTTCACTTTAACCCACTAGATTTTTTTGTTCATGTGGATCCTCACCTACCGTTTTTATTGGCTAAAGGAAAAATTCCTCCAGTGGAAAAATGGCTGGATTCAAACCTGCCCTGTTAACAGGTGTTCTGTGGATCTTTTGAAAAGAAAAAAGGTGACATTCTAGCTTTTCTCCAATGTGTCAAGATATTCCTGGAAAGTCCCATTCTAACTGTTGCATTTCTCTGTAATTTGTTAAGAAAATGTCACTGATTAGAATGGGGTTTTTGGGGACAAAGTACCTGCCAGTATTTTGAAAAGAGAGATATTTGTTCCAGAACTGCCCCCAAATGATTTCAAGACAACAGGTAAGCTCTGTCTTTGAGAGCTATGTTTCCTGGAGAAAATAAATCTCAAACAAGCCTCACTCTCCATACTGCATATTGGAAAGTGTGCTTGTATTGGTGCTGTTTCTTGTGAGGAAAAAGCCTGCGGAAGCTTCCCTTTGAATAGAGACCACACACACTGGAAAAGTTGTTTAGATGTTTTTCTTCCTTCCGCTATTATCCTGAGAACAGCAAATCTGTGCGGTAAGCTGGTCTTGGGAAAGAGTGACTGGCTCAAGGTCACCCATCCATGCTAATTTACAAAACAAAAAACAAAAAAACAGCCACCTTTGCCACTAAAGCTTGTTCAGTTCTTTACTTTATCCTACTACATGTTTTATCTTCTGATCCCCAGCACACCTTTTTTATTGGTTAATGGGAAAATCCCTCCAGTGGAAAAATGGCTGGATCCAAACCTGTCCTGTTACCAGTTGTTCCGTGAAAAGAAGAAAAAATGTTTTCCAAGATATTCCTGGAAAGTCCCATTCTAACAGTTGCACTTCTGTGAAAATGCCACTGATTAGAATGGGGCTTTTGGGGAGGAGACACCAACCAATATGGAAAGGTCTCTCTTTTCCAGGGCCGGATCTAGAGAGAAATTTGTTCCAGAACTGCCCCCAAATGCTTGCAAGATAACAGGTAAGTGCTGTCTTGGAGAGCTATGTTTCCTGGAGAAAATGCTCTCTGAAATAGAAGGTTGTTGGGATTTTCCACATTTCCAGGCGATAACACCCAAACAAGCCTCACTCTCCATACTGCATACGGAAAAGTGTGCTTATACAAGTACTGTTTCCTGTGAGGAAAAAGCCAGAGGAAGCCTTCCCATTGAATAGAGACAACAAATGCCAGAAAAGTTGTTGTTTAGATGTTCTTCCTTCCTCTGTTATTAACCTGAGAACAACAAGCCTGTGAGGTAGGTTGGACTTGGAAAAGAGTGACTGGCTCAAAATCACCCGTCCATCATTATTTAAACCCCCCCCCCCCCAATCAAACTGAACCGCCTTTGCCACTGAATCCCAAATCTGTTAAAAGGTGTTCTGTGAATCTTTTGACATTCTAGCTTTTCTCCAAGATATTCCTGGAAAGTCTCATTCTAACAGTAACACTTCTCTGTGATTTGTTAAGAAAATGCCACTGATTAGAATGGGGCTTTTGGGGAGGAAGCACCAGCCAATATTTTGAGAAGAAAGAAATTTGTTCCAGAACTGCCCCCAAATGATTTCAAGACAACAGGTAAGTGCTGCCTTTGAGATCTCCATTTCCTGGAGAAGATGGTCTCTTAAGTTGAAGGATGTTGGGATTCTCCGCACATTTCCCGGTGATAACACCCATACAAGTCTCACTCTCTGTACTGTATATGGGATAGTGTGCTTGTATGAGTGCTATTTTCTGTGAGGAAAAAGCCTGAGGAAGCTTCCCTTTGAATAGAGACAACAAATGCCAGAAAAGTACTTCCTATACTTGGTGAAATAATGGCTTGGATCCAGTCATTGTTTTTACTCAGTCTTACCCAATCTTCCTTACTCTGCTCCTGTCCCAAAGGGCTTTTGTCCATGCTGGTCCTTGGATCTCCATCATAGACTATTTGGAAAGGTCTCTCTTTTCCAGAGCCGGATCTAGAGGGGGGCAGAGGTGGGTGCTTGCCCCAGGCGCTGACAGAGGGGGGTGCCAAATTGGGTATGGAGTCCATTGTATTCTATGGGACCATAAGATAGAATGGCCTATAAGGGGATGCCATTTTTAATTCCCCACCCCCACCCCTCAAAAAACACATAGATCCGGTCCTGCTCTTTTCCCAGTGAAAAAGTTGTTTGGATCCAATCCAATAATTTCTACTATTTGTCTGAAAACCTCTCCTGTCTCAGAAAGAATCTGAGGTATGAACATTCTTGATTTAGAAAGCCTGGTCCTGATCCTGGCTGCCTTTTAGGAGGCTACAAAACAACATCAGAATAAAGAGGGGGGTGTTTGTTTTTTGAACAGCTGAAGGACTGGGTAGGCCTCCATGTTTGTTAGCGACAGGCTTCTCATTCCATCTCTGAACCTTCTCTGCCCCATTTCCTCAACTAAGTCACCTGCTCCAGGTATTTGCTAATGGCGCATGCTAATGTTGAGGTCTGGGTTCTGAGGAAACGGCATCACTGTCCTGCTCCACCCAAAGAAGGAGGGTTCTCTTCCTCTTCATTCTGTTTCCTTTATGCAAGGACAAATTCTAGCTGATCAGTCTTTTTCTGAAACATTCTTGTCTGTTTTTTTTTTCTGGGGAGAAAAGTTAGGGCAAGTGTTTCTTGCAGGGCAGAGGTTTGTCAGTAGGAAGATGGAACACAAAACTTCCCTCCCCCCAAGTTTAGAAATTCCCTGAAGACTCAAAAAAGTGCAGTTGCTGGGGAACCCTTTGATGGCAAAAAGGAAATGACAGTATTTTAGGGGAACTGCACTGCTATATTTTTTAGTTTTTCCCAAGGGAATGTGAAAACTGTTGTCTGAAAAAGGATGATTAAAAAGACTGTGGAGGATATCTTTTACTGTTCCTGTTTTGGGTTTCCACTGCATTTGTGTTAGCCAGCCTTTAAGATGTCCAGCCAGAATGGAATATTAATCTATAATTACTATATTTTGAGTGTGTTAGTCATATATAAGATTATATATGAACATGCATCTGATTGAAGTCAGTGTGGTTCAAAAGTGAACAAGTTGGTATTTAATTTCTGCAGCATTTCAGTGTTATCCTTGTTTATTTCCAAAGTTAAGTCAGTGGTAAGTAAATACAAGTCCATTTTACTGAAAAAAATTAGGGAGATTAAAAATCCTTTATTCTGTAATAATTCTGAATGGGATATCAACAGATTTAGGAAATTTGGGTTGTGTGACAGTGCCAAGAAACTTCCTTGTGTTGTCCCTTGTAACAAATGAGTATGACATGCACTCCTTTGTGCTACAGAAATGCAAGTGCATGTGTAATTGTTAAACTGGAAGCTTTATAGATGTTTTCCCTTCTTTGATAGCACCTCCCCTCCAGACCAGGAGTCTTTGAGAATGTCAAAACGAAAAGCTGATGATCAAGAGCATGGTGGATTCACAAAGAAAAACCATCACATTAATACAAATGTCATGGAGACAGTAACAAAACTTCAGAATCAGAACCGTGGATCTCTACTGAATTTCTTATGAGAAGCCCCTGAAGATCAAAACACCAGAACTGAATATGCAAATCCAGATAAGGTCAAGTCCAGAAGAGATAAAGATTTTAATTGTTAATGTGAGTCTCATTGGGGGGGGGGGGAGAGAAAGGAAATGTGAGATTTGCAGTTTAATGTATCCAAGCTGTCTGTAGGAAATTCATGACCATGTGGCAAAAAATGCTATCAAAAACACTTATTATATACATCAAATTCAGATGAACTGGTGGTGTGACTTTCATAAAGCAGTTTTTGCTGGTGATTTTATATTACAGCTCTTAAACTAAATATCAGTGCCATTCTGTATTTTATTAGGCAAACTTGTGACCACATGGATAAAAGATTTCCAGAGACTGAATTAATTGGTGCGAATTTGACAAAGACTGTTTATCAAACCTCTCTAGCCTGGACCACTTTTCTTTTGAGAATCAAGAGCTTTCAAGATTAGACAAGCATTACTGCATTTTGCTCCAAAAAGATGAACAATCATGATAAGAAACTTCATAAAGAGTATTCAGACTTCAAATTAATCATGGCAGAGAAGATAAAAGCTGGGGCAATGGCAACAAGAACAATTCAGTGAACAAAACTCCTAGATGTTTGTGGAACTTTTCAAACCTCAAGTGTAGATTGCGAGACAGGTTTTAGCTGATGAATGCTATTAAAACTGAGATTAGAAATCGGCTAGATACAGATCACCTGAAGAACTTAATGAGAATTAAACTGCATATGTCTAATGGGAATAATATTAATATTGACAGTGTTTACAGTCTCTGGAAAACAGAAAGGAAGAAATGTTAAATTTAAAATTTCTGTAATGTCAATTCTGTCTCCATTTATAATGATTAAACCATTCTTAAAATATAGTTTAAAAAAGTCAATGGTTAAAAGGTTATGGTAACAATCTTCTAAAAAACCCCCTCTGATTTATGCAACAGTCAAATGTAGCCTTGCTCACAATTTTAATGCTAATAGCTCTTTTGGCTGACAAAATATAATTTTTGCTCGCAACACTTCACAGCTTCAAGGGAACAGAATCGAAACCTGTCTTTTTTCCACTTTAGGAACAGCGTCCAAAGACAGACATAAGAACACAAGACATAAGAACACAAGAGAAGCCATGTTGCATCAGGCCAATGGCCCATCCAGTCCAACACTTTGTGTCACACAGTGGCCAAAATAGAGAGCATCATAAGAATATATTGAAATGTTTAGATGTTGTTGCTTGGGAGCTAACTGTCAGGAGAAAGTGAAGGATTTTAGCCATCACATGATTTGAGAAATTTTGAGGTTTACTTCAACTTGGGCTGGTTTCACCAGATCCATTCCCATTAATTTGTCACCTCAACAGAAGCACGTTTCCTGTAAGTATTAAACAGTGAGTGCTTCCTTGTTGAGGGTCAAAGCATGCGGAAACTTCATTGCTGCTGTTTTCTAGTACCAGGACAGGACTGTTTCTCTTTAGCATATCAGGTTTCAATTTGCTCGCTTATTGTCATCTAGGAATTTAGATAATGGAACAATGGCATATGTTAGTTCAGGAAAGTGTTGCTTAATGGTTAGAATGCTAGATTGCAGTTCACATCTTTACTGTGCCATGAAGCATAGTAGGTAACCTTGGACTAATCAAGGCATCAGTGTAGCTTACCTCACAGGGAGGTTGTAAGGAAAAATTGAGGAGGCACTCTGAGGTTCTTGGAGGAAGAGTGGGATAAAAATATTTATACACTTCTCCCCCCACCCGATGGAATCAAAAGTGGCTTACAACACTGTTCTTCCCCTCCTATTATTATCATCCTGACAACAACAACCCCGTGAGGTAGGTTGGACAGGAAAAGAGTGACTGGCTCAAGCTCACCCATCCATGGTAACTTAACAATTTTTTTTTCAAATCCAGCCATTCTTTTCATTAAAGCTTGTTCAGTTCTTCACTTTATCCCACAATTTTTTGTTCATGCAAGTCCTCTGATCCCTAGCATACTGTTTTCATTGGCTAAATAGAAAATCCCTCCTGTAGAAAAATAGCTAGATCCAAACCTGTTAATAGGTGTTCTGGGGATCTTTTGCAAAGGACAAAAAAAATTCTAGCCTTTCTCCAAGATATTCCTGGGAAGTCCCATTCTAACTGTTGCATTTCTCTGTAATTTGTTAAAAAAAATCTCACTGATTAGAATGGGGCTTTTGGGGAGGAAACACCAACCAATATTTTGAGAAAAGAGCAATCTGTTCCAGAACTGCCCCCAAATGATTTCAAGACAACAGGTAAGTTCTGTCTTGGGGAGCTATGTTTCCTGGAGAAGATGGTCTCTGAGGTTGAAGGATTCTCCACACATTTCCAGGTGATAACACCCAAACAAGCCTCACTCTCCATACTGTATATGGGATAGTGTGCTTGCATGAGTGCTGTTTCCTGTGAGGATAAAGCCTGAGGAAGCCTTCGCTTTGAATAGAGATAACAAATGCCAGACTAGTACTTCCTCTTCTCGGTGAAATAATGGCTTAGATCCAGTTATCGTTTTTACTCAAACTCACTCAAAGGGCTTTTGTCCATGCTGGTCCTAGGATCCCCAGAATAGACTTTTTGGGATGGTTTTTCCAGTGAAAAAGTTGTCTGGATCCAACCCAATAATTTCTGCTATTTGCCTGAAAACCTCTCCTATCTCTGAAAGGTTCTGAGGTGTGGACATTCTTTGGTTTGGAAAACTTGGTCCCAATTCTGGCTGCCTTTTGGGAGGCTACAGAACAACATCAAAGCTGAAACACTCTTTGTTTCTAAGAAAACATGAAAGGTTTTGTCTGCTAGAGTTTGGGGATTAAGAGGGGTGTGTTTGTTCTGTTTTGTTTTTTGAGCTGCTGAAGGACTGGGTAGGCTTCCATGTTTGTGGGTGACAGGCCTCTCATTCCTTCCCTGCCCCATTGTCTCAACTGAGGCACATGCTCCATGTATTTGCTAACAGTGCATAGTTCTCTGGGGGAAAACATTTCCCTGGGGGGAAAAAACTAGGGCAAGTATTTCTTTCAGGGTGATCAGTAGAAAGATGGAACACTAAGCTTTCCCTCCCTCAAAAACGCCGTGAAGACTCACTCTAACTGCAGCACTCTCTGGTACTCATTGAGATAGTGCTGTATGGCTAGGGTGGGGCTGTTTGGGTCAAAACAACCTTCCAGCATTTCCAGAGGACATGACTATGAAAAGCAAAATAGCTCCGGAACACCCTATACATTCTCCAGACCAGAGCCATCATTTCTGGCTTCTTGGGAGCAACCAAACTAAGCTGTTCTGTGGATTCCAGCAAGAACTTTTTAAAAAATCACTTATTTTATTAAATTTCTAGCCCACCCCTCCCTGTATGGCAAGGCTCAGGGTGGGTTACAACAATCCAAAATATTGTTCAGTTGGTGTTTTCCTGGGGGAAGCTTTTTTGGAGGATCATCTTCAGTTTACTGTACTACATTTACTTCAGCAGTTCTCAGGCTGCGAATGGCAAATTCTTACATGGTGAAGCCCAGTTTATGGAGCAATATTGGCCATTTCTGCCCATATATGGGGCTGATTTCCCCTTTTTGTGTCACAGAATTGAGTTGGGATTGTGCTTCACAGAAAACTGGGGATTTCCCACATCACCCAGTCTGACACTTCACTGCATCTTGGCATACTGTTTACTTTCTTGATCCCCCCCCCTTATTTAAATTGCATTGTTGTAAACTGTATTTTTTCCTCGTATCTTGTAAGCTGCTGAGGGTCTATGCTGGGAAGAACAATGAAATAAAAAGAAACTATTCAATACATGAACAATGGCTGTAATTTTGGTCTTTTTAAAAAAATGATATATTTCCTCCCACCCCCTGCTATCTTGTGTGACCCAGAGCAGTTAGCTCACTACCAGAAGTCACTGCTCCTTTTTACAGGTGGTATAAACCACTTATTTTAATCATCTTACTTCTGCAATTCATTCTCAGTTGTAAGTTTCCTCTGTGTGCTACTTTTAAATAGAAGGCATCTGTGGTTTGGAATACCTTTTTGTAATACCACTTCCCTACACACAAATCATTGATCTATCAAGATCAACATTGTGTACTGTTGGCTGTGCCCCCCCCCCCACAAAACTTAGGTGGTCTTTTGCTTTGATTAATTGCTGCCTGATGCATCTAACTGGAAATTAGGGTACCTGAACGTGCAACATTTTCCATTTAGAACTAACTACTCCGGTTATTGGTTAACTTGTGTATAGTTCTGCCCAGTGCCCATTGATCATATCACTGCTGTGGGCTGCGCCCACAAGAAGCCTGTGATAGGCTGTACACGCTGAAGGACAAGACCTTGGTAGAACCCAAAAAGTGTGAAGGAACATATTTAATTTTTTTTAAAAGGGTCCCAATTGCATTTCTTCTATTCAGTAAATGTTGGGGAGGGACCTCAGTATAAATAAAATGACACTAAAAATACATTTAAACATACACAAAGGTCCTCTATGGGTCTCAAAAAGCTTATGCTGTGATATATTTTTGTAAGGTACCCCAAGATTCTTAGTTGTTGAAGGAGGAGAGAGTATCAAAGCCTCAGATGAAAAAAACCCTCTTGCTAATAATTCTTGGGAGGCCATTGGCTGCAACCCTAAAAGCACTTTCCTGGGTGTAAACTCCACTGAATTAAATGGGAGAAACTTCTGTGTAGATCTTTTTGGGTTAGCTCCATAAGTATGTCTTGATGAGATTTCTGAAAGAAAAAGGGCCAGAGTACATTTTACTGTGTGTGTTTGGGGGTGGGGGTGGGGAACCATGTAGAAGAAGATACTGGATTTATACCCAACCCTATACTCTGAATCTCAGAGTCTCAGAGTGGCTTACAATCTCCTTTACCTTCCCCATATCCACAACAGACACCCTGTGAGGTAGGTGGGGCTAAGAGAGCTCTCGCAGAGTGCTATGGCTGACCCAAGGCCATTCTAGCAGCTGCAAGTGGAGTAGGGAATCAAACCTGGTTCTCCCAGAGAAGAGTTCGTACGCTTGACTACTACACCAAAATATACACTTGTGAAAACTCCCCCTTCCTTGCATGCTTTATTGCTGTGTAAAAAAAAGGAAAGATCCCTACCCCACATGTGGGTGAATACAGGTAAATCCTTGCCATCACAAACCACTTGGTCCTTAGATTTCAGGAAGAACAGATGTGGGTGGGAGTAATCAGTGTGAAGGTCCAGTGGATAAAATAGTTTCATAATATAAGAGGAAGGGAACATATGGCCATATGTGATGTGCTTTACAGTTCAGGAAACACACAATGTGAAGATATTAGTGGTATGTCTGAGGTTCTTAGCATATGTCATTGACAGACCTACAATATTCTCCAGCAGTGAAGTGAGCTTTTAGGAATTTGGCCCACTATTGGACCACAGGAACAGTGACCTTTTGGGACTGAGCACTCGTTTGAGAGCCTCCTTCATTTCCTTGTTTCTCAGGCAGTAGATGATAGGGTTCAGCATTGGGGTCACTACATTGTAAAGCACCGAAGCCAGAGTGTCAATATATGCTGGGTGTTTAGAACTGGGTCGGTTATAATTAAACATGCAAGTGGTGTAGAATAAGGTGACCACTGTGAGGTGAGATGCACATGTGGAGAAGGCTTTGCGGCGACCCTGGGATGTGCGGATCCTCAAGACTGCCGCGACAATATGGATGTAAGAAACCACAATGCAGAAGAAAGGGCTGACCCCAAGCAGCATGGTTACCACCAACAAAGTGATTTGGTTGGGGAAAGTGTCCGCGCAAGACAGCTTAAGCAGCTGGGGGACATCACAGAACAAATGGTCCAGTTTGTGAGTGGCACAGAAGGGCACAAGAGAGGTCATGGCTGTGTGCAGGACAGAGTTGAGGAGGCCGCAAATCCATGAGGCCACCACCAACTGGGCACATAATGTTTGGTTCATGAGGAGGGTGTAAGTGAGGGGACGGCAGATGGCGACGTAGCGGTCATATGCCATCACGGCCAGCAGGAGGCACTCTACTCCCACAAAGGCCACCAGGAAGTAAACCTGGACCAGGCAGCCCTCAAAGGAAATGGCCTTTGAGGACTCTGCCAACAAGTTTTTCAGCATATGGGGAAGAGTGACTGTAGTGTAGCACATGTCCAGGAAGGAGAGATGCCGGATGAAATAGTACATGGGCGTCTGAAGGCTGGAATCCAGAAAAGCAGTGGCCAGGATGAGGCCATTTCCAAACAAGGTGGTGACGTACATGGTCAGAAACACAAGGAAGAACAAAGATTGGGGCTCTGGGAAGTTTGAAAAACCCAGGAAGACAAATTCTTTGATTTCTGTTTGATTTTCCATCGGCTCCTTCAAGGATCACATCTTGCATCTGAAATGGAGAAGAAGGTTGGAAAACAATTTTGTGAAGGTTTCACTTTTGACTTTTGTAACAGGCTATTCATTGGAAGAGCAACATACATGCTATGAGGAAAGTGGCTACCGTTTTAAATGCAACCTTTGAGACTAGATCCTAGATGCTAAAAGCACCCTGTCAATCAAATATTTTTGAAAGCCATCATTTGATTTTTAAAGAAAGTTCCTTTGACTAATAAGAAAGGTAACAACCAAGTTATTAGTACCTATACTGAGTCAAAAATGGCAAGTCCTGGCTGTGTAGGAATCCAATTGGAGTCTCATTTTGAAGTTATTTTCTAGGAAAGAGCATACTCCCTATACACATGCTTAAATAAATGTGTTCATTTTTTTTTCACCCAAAGAGAAAGTGAAGTAGAACCACTAGGACCTCGGTTCCTTCTATTCCAGAATGTGCCCCATTAGCTCCTTCTTAAAATCTGCATTTATCTTCCCTCTCTCTCTTTAACTCATCTGCATGTCTCTTTTTATTCTGGGTGTCTCTCTCCTGCTCCTCCAAAAATCTTGTACACATTTGTGGCTAGTTAGTTGTGGCTGGTTCATCTTCTGCCACCCTCTTCCTTTAAGCCTGTTAGCTTTCCTTCACATCCGGCCTCTTCACCCCTATAAGACAAACAGTGTCTTTTGAGGTTTCTTGCAGCATGGGCGCTGAGAGCTGCAGTTTCCCTTGCCCACCTGCCCCAAGCTTCCTGACAATGTCATTTTCCATTGGTGTGCCGTGTCCTCCTTGTTTCTCTGTGCAGCAGTTCAGCACCCACACCTTGGGGAAAGCTCCATGTGAAAAGCTCTGACTGTACCCTGTCAACAGACATCTGTTCCTGTAGTGCATCAGGAGACTGAACTTTCTCCTTGTCACACACAAATGATGGTTTCATGAACTCGGAATGGGTTGGAATCCACTAGCTCTTCCATGAATGGCCAAGGAAGAAAAGGCCCTTTTTGACCACTGCAAAAGCTATGAAGGGTATTGTGGAAGATCCACAGATAAAAACCACACAGAATGAGGTCTATGGGGTTGGTGGGGTGGGAGAACTTCAAGCAGAAAAGCACAGGATTTATGCTCTAATCCTCAACATTTCTGCCAGATGATCATTTTGCAGTACTGGGGTGGATCCAGTCAGTATGTCACTTTTCATTCAAACTCCCCAAATTCTATCTTCTCCCTGCCCCTACCTGGCTGTTGTCCATGACGGTCCCATGAACTATGGGTAGTCAAAGCCAACCCCCTCCTCCCTTTTTCATCAGCAGAAAAACTTTGGCTCCAACCCACTGTGTTGTAGCTGACCATGCTTACATTGATGTACAGACCTTTCATTCTAAATGGAGATGACAAAATAATGCAAAATGAAACAGAGATGGACAGACAGACAAGATGGTAGAAAGGAAATGGCATTATAGAAATATATTACCAAAGAATCTCACCATAATGGAGTCTCCATTTTCTGTTTTCAATACAATGCTTCCTCTGTTCTGCTTCACACCACATGAATAAGTCCATGTATATTTCACTTGCTGTTTTGTATTTAGATTGGCATCAATTTTTTTAAAAAATATTCCCATCTCTGTTACATAAGTGAGAGACAGACTTTATAAAGATACCTTGGTGCCACGGGGATTGATTTACCCAGGAATCAGTACATAAATCCCAATCCACTTAAATGATTTGTTTTCTTTTTCTGGAAAAATGAAGTTCCTTAATTTACACCCAGAAGATTTCATAGTTAGCATAACTAAACCCAAGATAGCATCATCTCCCATAATGCAATAAATATAGGCACTATTTGGTGCAATATGACAGCATTAGCTCTTTCAATTTTTTTTTCCCTGAGTAGCATTTTCCATTTTAGGGAACTTTCAGTCCAATCTGATCATGTTTTTGTAACCTCTACTTATGCATGTTCTCCAGCTACTCTCTGGGACTTTTACCAAAGTAAATGAGAAGCAATTACAGAAATCTATATATTCAAATTGTTCTGGGTCACTGGTCAGGCTTGATTCACATACAGGCAGCTCCTTAAGAAGCTACAGATTAATATGGCCTCTAGTAAATTAGAATTAGTACAATGCATATCAATAGATATAATATATATTGGGATCAAAGTGTGAGAAACATCTGAGAATGGCAAAAAATGGTCAGCTAAATATAGAACTGAAGATGCTGTTCAGAAATAGAGTGCATTTGTTGGATTTCAACTGACAGTAATATGTATTATAAAATTGTAATCACAGTTTTTTATATTTTTGGTTTTGTGTCAAGGTGCTCCTTGCCATTTTTATAATTCTGTATGTTGTATGTTGTATCCTAAGAATGGGGGAGGGTGCACTGTGCCTGCTTTGGTCTGTCCATTGAAATAATCACAAGTGTCTGTTTCTACCTTGAGGAGGAGACCGAAGCTGCTGTCTCAAGGCCGCTTTATCTTATCCCAGAGGCAGCTCACACTGCTTAATATTTAAGGCATGAAAGGTGTTGGTGAGAAGTTGGGAACCAATTTGTTCTGCTTTGTGTGGGCTTTTTGCACTGTATTTTTAGTGAGCCAAACAGCCCAAGATAAGGTATAAGTACTGGCCACCCCAAAGGTGAGCCAGTTCTGACACAGACGTGTATCGCTACTGTTTCTGTCTATCAATAAAGCTAGCTTTTCTGACTACGCTGGAAGATTTGGGACTATCCTCAGTTAAAGAAGGCTTCCAAAGCCTTCCATTACCTGTATATATGAGAATCCTTTCTGTTTCCTTCAAAAATGGCCAGCTCTTTCTTTTCATTGACTTTCCTTTTTCATGCAAAACTGACCTTAGTTTTCTTTCTACTTTGTCATCACTTTCCTCTTCTTGATTCTTTATAGACTACTGTAGTCTTTCTCTAGCTTTCTGGGGAAAGTAATCAATTTTCCCATCAGAACTGGGTGAATCACCTGCAAAAGCTTTCAGTTTGACTTTGGCCCATTATACACGTATATCTTACTGCAGATTTTCAGAGCAGTAAACCTTTAATCTTGTCTTTGGATTCTGTGCCTACCTTATGCACCATTCTTTTTCCTCTGGTGTATTTATTCTGCAGCTATGACAAAAGCACACTTTACTAAATCAGAGTATAATGTGATTTGTGACATGTAGTAGGTGGTGGGTGGTGTCGAAACAATATATATGCATTTGCCCTATTGCAGCTGCACAGTAGCATCTAGCAAATACCTTCCATTTAAATCCTCATGGTTCTGTTTTTGTGTATACATTTTAGCTTAGTTCTTTGAATGAAAGGAAGTAGAAAGGAAGGCAGGCAAAGGTGGGAAACCCACTGTTGAAACTTACCAGACTTTTTCTGAAACTGACAAGCAGCTGCGAAGCCCTGTTTTCCACATTGCCAAGCTCTAGGCCAGGGGTGGCCAACGATAGCTCTCCAGATGTTTTTTGCCTACAACTCCCATCAGCCCCAGCCATTGGCCATGCTGGCTGGGGCTGATGGGAGTTGTAGGCAAAAACATCTGGAGAGCTACTGTTGGCCACCCCTGCTCTAGACAATTCCTTGCTGTGTTATCAGCAGCTGTGATAAATGGGAAAGAATCACACAATCTCCTAATATGAGGGAACATGTTGAGTGTACAGAAAGAAAATTAGAACCAACTGTGATCATTGGTAATGTGTGTGTGTGTGTGTGTGCGCGCACATGCATGCACCTGTGCAAAGTCAGCTGCAACTCCACCATGCTTTGCACAGGTCTGCAATTTGTATGGGTGAAGGTAAAGCGAAGGCTGCTTTAGGAATGAAATAGATGTCCTTTAGTGCGAAGGAACTCCATACTATGACAGGAAAGGTACAGCAGGAATTCTGGTCTAGGATGGAGAGAGATGCTGACAGCACAGTTGTGGAAATAAAACAGAAAAGCAGGAAGAGGCAGCTAGCAGGAAGGAAGCCTCTGAGAGCAGCAGGGTCCCTTGTCTCCAGCTGGTGCTCCTTGTTGCTACTCAGCTGGTTGACTGGGGAGGGATAGTATGAAAATGGGGGGGGGGGGGTGGACATCAGCATCCCATTATGCTGACATCAATCCCAATGTGCCTTGAAGTGACATCAGCATGTTGCTGGGAGACACCAGGAATACTTGGACAAAACTCTATGGCAGTGTTTTGTCCAAATGCCAGAGTGCTGCCAAGAAAGCTGTTGACATGCTGACATCAACTCTGGTGTGCACAGGAAGAGATGATAGTACATCACCAGTGACATCAGTGCATTTTTAGCAAAGGAACCCACCACCCAGTAAGTTCTTCCCCACACCTGTTGCCAGGAGGACTTGACAACCCCAGGTAGCAATCTGGGTAAATAAAGGCATAGCAGCACAACAGACAAGAGGAAGGATACAGAGGAATCGGGCCTATCCAACTTTCTTACTCTAGTGCCCCCTCTGGAGTACTGGTGCTCTTGGTGGCAAAAAGATGTTGCATAGACCTTCCAACCCTTACAGCTGCTGTTATATCTAAGATCAGGGGTGGAATTCTAGCAGGAGCTCCTTTGCATATTAGACCACACACACCCCTGATGTAGTTAATCCTCCAAGAGCTTACAAGGCTCTTTTTTGTAAGCTCTTGGAGGATTGGCTACATCAGGGGTGTGTGGCCTAATATGCAAAGGAGCTCCTGCCAGAATTCCATCCCTGCCTAATAGGAAGACTTACTGTCAGGCCTGTAGTTACAGTAGGGCCCTGGGGGGTAGCAGACCCATCCTTTCAAAAAACCCTTCCAACGGTATGGTCCCTTAATTGGAGGGCCCCCAATCTGTCCCCTTTGTTCATTGCCACTTTGAACAAGTAGTAGCATTGCTGCCGGTCTCTCTGCCATGAGAGGGGCACATAAGAAAGGGGGGAGGGGAGCTGCTGTGACTGCCCAGGCAAAGGGGGGTTAGCTTGTGGAACTCAAGGCAACTTACAGTGCCAAGAGCGCAGGGCCACCAAACTGGGTGCCCCCCTAAAAAAAACAACAAATCCTGCTGTGAACCCCACCAAACATGAAATCCTGTCTACGGCCCTGCTTACTGTAGCGTTTGAAGTTCTCACTCCGTCTATGCTGTTCGCCATCTATGCTGCTTGTTGCCAGAGCCTCTTCAAACTGAGGCCTTGTAGCATCAATAAAATTTGGTTATAGAACAAAGCATGCAGCTAGGATGACCAGGTTTCCCCATGATGGTGAACGACTTCCGATCAGCATCTTCCCATCAGCTCTTCCCATTTTATTATTGGGTTTCTTGTGCCTCTTGTGTGTTACTCAGAAACATTATTTGGAAGGACTGATTCTGTGTTAAATCAATGCACAGTTATGGAAGGCCATGCCATGCTGCCTTAGTTGAGATAACTAGGAAATCTTCTGGGTCCAAATCAAGGAATGTCTTTTTTTCTCTCCCAGGAAACTGAAAACAACCTTGCTGACTGGGTTGGGAATAATCCCCGTGGTGCCAAAATAGATTTAAATAGTGTGCCTCTCACTTCTGTAACAGAGACAGGGGAATATTTTTAGAAGTTGTAGGGCAATCTGGATACAAAATAACAATTGAAGTATAAATGGATTTATTCATCTGAGGCAGAGCACAGGATGTGTCATGTAGAAAATACACTATGGACACCTTATCGTTGTGAGATTTTCTGGTAAATATACTTGTCCTTGAATATCACCCTCCCTGGTGTTATTTTTCCATCTCCATTTAGAATAAATGGCAGTTTAGGCAATTTTTTTCTGCTGTCATTGCAGCTGCAAGAATGTGGGTTGAATCCAGCTAGTTTTCCTGCTTGTGAAAAAAAGGGAGGTGGGGGCTCTCCTTTGACCACCCAAAAGTGCTAGGCAGTATGGCTCATAGGACCTGCATGGACAAAAGCCAGGTGGGATGGGGGATGCAGTAAGGACAGGAATTGGGTGAGACTGTTGAGTGAAAAAGCTGGCAGGCATGTTGAGGGTTAGAGCATATTGTCGAGTTTCATGAATGTAACGTTGGTTCCTGTCAACTGTTCTGCTTGATCTTGCTCAATTCCAGTCCTCTCTGCAATGCTAGTCCTGTATGACTTGTCCATGCAGGTGCCATGGTTCCTTTCATAGCCTTTTCAGTGGGGAAAAGAGGCCCTTTCTCCTGCTGTTGGAGGTGGAAAAGCTGCTGTGCTTTAATCCATTGACTGTTCAGATATCACAAGGAACCATGGCTTGCAAGTGATCTTACATGCTATAGGGATGGGTATCTTTGACAGGGACAGTCAGTCTGTTTGGGATGACATGGGGCTGGGGAAATAAAAGGGAAGAAAGGCAGAGAGTGGCAGAAGGGGAACCAGGCATGTCCGACCAGCTACAGATGAGTAAAAGAAAGGAAATGATTCAGAAGGAGCACAGGAGAGACACCTGAAATAAAAAAAAATAGAAGCACCCTGAAATTAAGCAGAGAAAGAAAACACAAATGCAGGTTGCAAACTAAACCAAAGTGGATGGGAGGAATTCAGTCCATAACTATTCTACTCCACTCTCTATTTCTAAGTTATGGCTTGTGGAATAATAAAAAAAATCCTAAGGGAGAATTCAGTGGGAAACCAAGGAATTAGTATTCATCAGTATATCTGGTCTTAACAAATGGCTCAAACCAAGGAGGAAGAGGAAACAAACTCTGCCCAAAATATATTGAGAATGCTACAAGGGTCAAGATATAGCGAATCAAATTTATAGCAAAATAAATATTTACTACATTGGGTACACAAAAATATAAAAATATAGTGTCTGAATATCAGATTACATTAAGGATAATCTAAAACAAACTTTACATAAGCTCTTATAATGTTTAGATTTTCCAGATGTGTTTCTAAAAACTGTTATGTACTATTGACCACTGAGGAAGGACTTTGTGGCCAAAACGTGTATAGTCTTGTGTCGGTGATTTGATCTTTTTTCTCTTTTAAAAATCTATTTATTTATTTTAAAAGACAGTAGGAGTACGGAAAAGAAAAGGGAAAGAAAAAAGGGAGATTATACCACATAACTGCTTTTGTCAAGGACAATCATGCAATACAAATTTTTTTTCTTTGCATTTATATCCCACCCCTTTCAAATGGGCTCAAAATGTATAAGACATAAAATGTTTTCCATTACATCCCCTTTGTTATAATTTTAAGGTACAATAGTTTTTACATCTATTGGGATACAATTGTTTATCCAACATTTTAAGTTTAAGTTTCAAACTTCATAATTAATCTATTTTGATTACATAATTAGTTTCATCATTACTACATATTCAATATTACATATTTTTGCCACTGCTACATATTCATTAGAACCTTTAACAGATTAAACAATACATCAAGGTGTTAAGGAAAATCTGTTATATATCTCAAATCAAGAACCCATTTGTATTCAAGTTGCTAGATTTAAAACAGGTTTTAATTCTAATTCTATGTAATTACCATACATTTGTATATAATGTTTGGTCATTTGATATTTTCATCAGATTTGTATGGGAAATTATAAGTGTATGTAAAGCTTATTTTATGGCATTATAGTAGAAGAAGATATTGGATTTATACCCCGTCCTATAATCTCAAAGTCTCAGAGCAGTTTACAATCTCCTTTACCTTCCCCCCCCCCACAACAGACACCCTGTGAGGTGGGTGGGGCTGAGAGAGCTCTCACAGAAGCTGCCTTTTAAGGACAGCTCTGTGAGAGCTATGACTGACCCAAGGCCATTCCAGCAGCTGCAAGTGGAGGAGTGGGGAATCAAACCTGGTTCTCTCAGATAAGAGTCCACACACTTAACCACTACACCAAACTGGCTCTCCAGTACTCTGCTAAGGTCCCTCCCCCTCTAAACCTTCCATCCTCAGGGCCCCCAAAATCTCCAGGTATTTCCCAACCTGGAGCTGACAACCATAACACCATTGCTTTCCTCCTCTTACACACAGTAACTGTTTTCACTGCTTTTCTGATTTTCTTTCAGGTTTCCCCCATGTTTTTTCAGACCTACAAGGGGAGCAGGGATGAATGCAGTAAGAAGCTGAGCTGCAGCAAAAACTTGGGCCTGGTTGGGGAAAAAATGTCAGTATTATGGAAAGAGAATGCAGTTTCTAAGCACATGCTGGGAAAGTGAAAGTAACTGATCTGTCAGATAGATCATCTAGGTGACAAGAGGTGGCTGCTTGCCAGATTGCATCAGCCTGGACAATGTCAGCATGACTCAGCAGCACCTCTTGTCACCTAGATGATTGGTCACCTGGGGAGATGAATTGTATAAATGTACAGAGACACTTTACTATGTGTGGGTTATGTATGGTGGTGTTGCAGTGGAGCATTCTGTCGGTTTGGAGAGTGGAGGTGTAAATAAATTGTATATAGTAGTTTTACCACTACTGTGTGCAAGCCGTCATTCTTTGCATCACTTAAGATCACCCTCACTAAACACTGGCGCATCAACAGGGTTATGGGCCCAGCACACTTCCGCTGCGCCAGTAAGCTTTGAAAGAGGTGGTGAAGAAGGACGCTGAGGTGCTCCAGAAGCTGTCTTGGAGGAGAGGACCAGCAGTGGCTGAACGTCGGAGGCTGAGCAGGATGGCTACAGCAGCAGCTACTGTCCTGGTGGATAAACTAACTACCACCAACTACAATGTTTGGTCGTTGAGACTTGAGCATTTCCTGAAGCGAGAGGGGCTGTGGGACTGTGTGTCTGCTCCTCCCAAGGATCCCACACCGGCAGAGACTGTCCAGGACCAGAAGGCTCTTGCCACAATCATCTTGAGTGTGTCTGATGACCAGCTGGTGCATGTTCGAGGGCACCAGAACGCGGAGGCTTGGGAAGCCCTCAAGGCTGTGTATGTGCAGAAATCAACAGGCTCGCTGATATCTCTAACTCGGAAGCTGTATAGGAAACAAATGCTGGCCGGGGAGTTGATGAGGGACCACCTTGACGGTATGTCTGTGTGTTTCCAGGAGTTAGAGCAGCGAGGGAAAGCTAAGCCTGATGAGGACAAGGTCTACCTAATCCTCAGCTCTCTTCATTAGAGATTTGACATGCTCTTAATGGCATTTGAGGGCCAGGATGCAGATAGACTGGCTTTGCCGTACATAACAGGAAAGCTCCTGGCTGAAGACCAGAGGCAGCTGGAATGCAAAGAGCAGGCTGACTGCGACCGGAGAGAGAAGCCGGTGGACTGTAAGCAGAAGCCTGGAGGAATCGTTTCCAGCTGGCAGGCAGAGCCAGAGGAGAGAGCTTTACAAGTTAAAAAGAAAAAGTGTTACATCTGCGGGCAGGCCAGGCATTTGCGGAGGAGTTGTCCCCAGCAAAGGAGAGGCCAGCAGTAGTCTTCAAGGACCCAGCAAGCAACTCTGGTGAGAACTGGCTCAGGGCTACAGAGTGTGCCATGGATTATAGACTCTGGAGCAACGCAGATGTTTTGCTGCAAGGAGGAACTGTTGCAGGACGCTAAGCTGGCAAGTCTAAAAACTGTAAGCGTAGCAGACGGCCGGGAGGTTGACGTGCTTTGCCAAGGCACGGTGTATTTTCCAGGACTAAAGCATACCTTTGCTAATGTACTGTGTGTGCCAGCTTTGGAGACAAGCTTGTTAAGTGTCTCTGTGTTAGCAGCAGCTGGTTTCACAGTATCCTTTGATGTTAATGACTGTAAGATACTAAAAGAAGGTAAACTGTTGGCAAAGGGTGTATTGGAGGAAAATGTATATGTATTAGACCAGACGGTGGGAAGGGCACAGACAGTGTGGAATAAGCAACCCTACAGTAGGTGCATTCATAGGTTGCACAGACATCTGGGTCATGTAAGCTATAATACCATCAATAAGACACTTGCCATATTGCAAGGGGAAAAGGTTGATGCATGTAATGTGATCCTAGACTGCAATATGTGTAAAGAGGCAAAGTCCAAGGCATTCCCAGTAGCTAAAAAGAGTGACCGGGTGTCAGAGAGACCCCTCCAATTAGTTCATGCAGATGTGGTGGGGCCGTATGCACCCAGTGTATCAAAGAATAGATACAGATTAATCATAGTGGACGACTATAGTCGTTTTGCGTGGGTGTATGCAATTAAGCAAAAATGTGATGTGTTTTCAACATTCCGGTACTGGGCGAAGAGAGTACAAAGGCAGTTAAACTGCAAAATAGCTGCTCTCCAAAGAGAAATGGGAGGTGAATTTATTGGCAAGAAATGTGAGGCTTGGCTAAGAGAGGAAGGCATTAATCACCGAGTTGCCAACGTCTCCTCTCCAGCCGAGAATGGCATCACGGAGTGAAAAGGAGGCACTCTACAGACCATGTGTCACGCCCTGCTGGCAGACAGTGCACTCAAATTGGCATATTGGGGAGAAGCATTGAAAACAGCATGTTTTATTATTATAGATTATGGACTCAGGCTCTGGATGATATACCATACAGAGTACTGTATGGAAAAAAGCCAAACCTTGACTACCTTAGAATCTTTGGGTCTAAGGCATGGGTTAATATTCCTCTAGACAAGAGGAGGAAAGGGGGAGCCAGAGCCAGAAAGCTATTATTTGTAGGCTATCAGAATGGCATGAAAGCATATCGGTTTGTGGACTCAAATGATATGGTAAGACTGAGTAGAGCAGCTTTGTTCTGTGAGGATGAAAGCTGGACTAGAATTCATGCCAATGAAATGCCTAAGAGTGTTGAATTACAGCTATCTCTACAAAGTGAGGAGGGGCAAAGGGATGCAAACAGAGAAGCTCCCTCACTGAGACAGAGAGAGGAAATAGCTGGCAGTTCAGACAGTATAAAGCAGGAAAGCTCTGAAGATGTCAGGTGCAAAACGCCTGAGGTCAGAGTGTCTGCCAGAGAAAACAAAGGAATACCACCTAAACAGTATGGTTATGACACTGATGTTAATCATGTACTCAGTATAGAGTCAAGATGCTATAATAGTGTGGGAGCTGAGTGTCTCCTGCTGGCCATGATGGCATACGACCGCTACATCGCCATCTGCCGTCCCCTCACCTACACCTTCCTCATGAACTGAACATCATGCACTCAATTGGTGGCAGCCTCATGGGTTTGCGGCCTCCTCAGCTCTTTCCTGCACACAGTCATGACCTCGCTTGTGCCCTTCTGTGCCTCTCACAAGCTGGACCACGTGTTCTGTGATGTCCCCCAGTTGCTCAAGCTCTCTTGCACAGACACTTTCCCCAACCAAATCACATTAGTGGTAGTAACCATGCTTGGCATCAGCCCTTTTTTCTGCATCATGGTTTCCTACGCCCATATTGTCGCCCATACGGTCTTGAGAATCCGTACATCCCAGGGCCGCCACAAAGCCTTCTCTACCTGTGCTTCTCACCTAACAGTGGTCACCTTGTTCTTCAGCAGTGGGATGTTCAATTATAACTGGCCAGGCTTTAGTTACCCTACATATTTAGACACTCTGGCCTCCGTACTTTACAATGTGGTGACTCCAATGCTGAATCCCATCATCTACTGCCTGAGGAACAATGAAATGAAGGATGCTATGAAGCAAGTGCTCAGTCCCAAGAAGCCACCATCTCTTTAGCTCTAAGTATGAGCCAAATTCTTTTAACCCTTGACAGCTTCCTCCTGTCATAACCTGGGCACCTCCATTTTCCAACTCTAGGCTGGAAAATTGCTGGAGATTTTGGGATGCTGGAGCTTGAGTGGAGGAGCAGAAAGACCCCAGTGGGCTCTAATTCCACACATTCCACCCTTTGAAGGAGCCATTTCCTCTGTGGGAGCTGCTTTCTGAAGAATGGACAATTGTAACTCTGGAAGATCTTCAAGTCCTACCTGGAGGCTGACAACCCCAATATATATCACTTGAGGTGTAAATCAATAGATGCTCAACAGTTGTTATTTTCAGATATTACGTCTGCTTGGCAAGTGCGTGTATCAGAAACACACATTACCCACAATACCCTTGATACCCACATTTGCCATATCATCTGAATAGAGGCATCATGCATCTTTTGCATGTGTGTATTGGTGCGCATAAATGAGAACTCTGTGGAAAAATATCAGTGGTCAGTTTTGCATGCGTGCATTGGAAAATCAGTTTACACATACTGAAGCTGCATGCATATGGAAAATAAGGGTTTGCCCCTTTTTTCAGGCAGCATGGTGACCACATGGACTTGGACAACCTACAAACTGTTGCTGGGTTCCCAGTATGCACGGATGTAACATCTGAAAAGGTCTCTTGTATCATTATTCCCATTCCCTGGTGCTTAGGCTGAGTAGCTACAGGCAATGATGTTACAAGGCACTTCCTACATGTTATAGAGAATAAGCTGAAGTACATAAGATCCTAAATTCTGATTAGAGGGCACATGACATGACTACTTAGCTGAGACAGACCAGTTCTGATCTGATCCTCTCCCCCATTTTATCCTCATCACAACCCTGTGATGTAGGTTAGACTGAGAGTGTGTGACTGGCCAAGATCACCCAGTGAGCTTCTATGGCATGAGAGATTATTTGAACCTGGGTCTTCCAGATAACTCTTTTTTAAATAAAGGTCTTAATTATTACACCACACTGGCTTCTTGTCCCCAAAGTGCCTGTGAGTTCCCTTGATTATATCCTAACACTCTGGCAGAGAATGCCCTCTTTTTTACACCTCCAGAAGGTTCTACCTTTAGCAGACCAGATGGGCAGAATACAGCATAACAATTCTTGCACTAAACTTTTTTCAAGCATTTAAAAATAAACTTGGTTGTTGTGTCCCTCAAGCATCCATTGAGTTGAGCACCCATTGAGTTGGTCACTGTCTCATGACCAGCCAGACTTTTGCTATTTCAGAGTCTGGCAAGCTTACTTTGAGACTATTTTTGAAGAAAATGGGAGGTGAGTTGGCAGAAGAATAGGTAGGAACAGCAGTTCTGGGCTAATCATATCATAGACATGAAAATTCAAAGGCCAGACAGGTGATGTGAGAGATGTCTACCTTAAAGAACCACTGCTAGTCTGAGTAGATAATACCTTGAGGGACATTGATGGACCAATAGTCTGAGTCAGTATGAAGATCTTTCATGTGTTTATGTGAACCTGATTTTGTGATAGCACTTAGAATTGAAAGGCATTCCCTTATATATAACAGTGAAGGGGAACTGCTAGTTTTGCTCTCCCCCAAGATCTCAAGGCTTAGAGACTGCAATACATGATGTCTTAGTCACTCCTCATATTAAAATTGCTTTAAACTAATCCTAATCCTGTTAGGTGTTGAACTGTGGGTTTAGAAATACTACACATAAACTCAGACAACAGTGGAAGGGCTTCTAGTGTCCTGGCTCCACTGATGAACCTCCTGATGGCACCTGGTGTTTTTGGCCACTGTGTGACACAGAATGTTGGACTGGATGGGCCATTGGCCTGATCCAACATGGCTTCTCTTATGTTCTTATTCCCTGGCAAAAATGGAAGCCCAGAGAGAAACTGTCAGAAGCACTTATTGGATGTCAATGAGGACATCTTCCTTTTTCACCAACAGAAAAGCTGGTTAGATCCAATCCAATGTTCTATTCCTTCAAACAACACCAAACATTCTGACAAACTAATGCATACCTTTTTTCCACCACAAGCCTTGCTCTTTTCAGTGCATAGATATTAAATGTGTGTGTGTACAGTGTCACTAAGTCACAGACAATTTGTGGCAACCCCAGCAAGGGGCTTTCAAGGCAAGAGAGAAGCAGAGGTAGTTGGCCATTGCCTTCCTCTGCAGAGTCTTCCTTGGAGGTCTCCCTTCCAGGTACTGACCAATACTTCCTCTAAGCTGTGGAATCTTGTGAGCAAAAATTCTAGTTTGTGAGCTACTGGCATTAAAGTTGTGGGCTACTGCATAAATTAGCTTGCTCTGGGGTCATTTTTCCTGAGCTGAGACAAAAAAAACGTGTGATCCAGAGGCTAAAAAATTGTGAGCTAGCTCACACTAACTCACGTTAGAAGGAACACTGATACTGACCCTGCTTAGCTTCTGAGAGGTGACAAGTTCAAGCTATATCATGCTGCCTTCCTCCCTCAGATTTTAAATACTCACACATAAATATAATGGGGAACAGGAAGTTCAGCTCAGTGCAAGCCAAAGGCATCTATGGGAGTGTGGTCTGAGATTGTTGATTGTATAGATCCACATGTTGCAAACCCATCTACATATTACAATCCTGCTGAAAAGTTTGTAATAACATAAGAAGAGCCCTGCTGGATCAGATTAGTGGTCCCTCTAGTCCGGCATCCTGCCAGCCAGTTCCTCTGGAGGGCCAACAACAGGGCATAGAAGCTGAGACCTGCCCCTGATGTTGCCTCCTGGCTCTGGGATTCAGAGGTTTAGTGCCTCTGAATGTGGAGGTTCCCCTCAGTCACCATGGCTAGTAGCCACTGATAGACCTCTCCTCCATGAATCTATCTAATCAACAGTTAGAGCTGTTTATTTTTGTGGCCATCACTATATCCTCTGGTAGAAAATTCCATATTTTAATCTCTCTGTGTGTAAAGAAGTATTTTTTTTTTGTACTTTGCAGTAATGCTGTTATGTTACTTCATCATATGTGCTTGTCTCTGTCTCAGGCAGCAGTTGCCACAGCAGACATTATTGGTTGACTCCAACCATTTTTTCTGCTTCTGAGAAAAGGGGGAGTCCCTTTGGTCTCCCCCAAGTGTTCCTCCAATGGAAGAAAAGTTCTTCCATCCAAGAAAACCTTTCTCTATAGCAAAAAGCCATTGGACAAATGTTTGTTTTAAAAGAAATCTTAGGATCCATTTTAGCTGAATGGAGTTGTAGGATCCAGCCCAGATTGGGGTTGCCAAGTCTGTGTTGGAAAATACCTGGAAACTTTGGGGGGTGGAGCTGGGAGAGGGCAGGGTTTGGGGAGGGGAGGGGCCTCAGGATGGTGCAATGCCTTAGACTCCACCCTCCAAAGCAGCCATTTTATCCAGGGGAGCTGATCTCTGCCAGATGGAGATCAGGTGTAAAAGCAGGAGATCTCCAGGCTGTACCTGGAGCCTGGCAACCCTAGCCCAGTCTGATCTAATCCCTTGAACCTTTGGTACAAATATCTGAATTGACTTCAAAAAATTTTGGTGCTACAGTTTACAACTGAAACCCAAGGTACCTCATAGTTAATTGTCCACTGGGGAATAGAAGCTACAGCTCAATTCAGTTACCTTCATAATATGTATATTAGTGGGAACTCAAATGTTCTTTAATGTTACCTATGATGGTCTTCTTGCCTGCCTCCCAGTTAAGGTAAGTTGAAACCTGGAGATGGGGTTCAGCTGAGGAAATGTCAATTCTTAAAGAAAAGCTGTCCCTTTGTTCCTAATTCTAATTTAGCAGGGCCAAGATAAAGATTTTCTCATGTGGTATGTAAACCTATGGGTTGAATCTAGCCAGATTTTTCACTCCATCTAACCCAGTTCTCATTCTTAGTACAGCCCTGTTCCACGTGGTTTTTGTGCATGCAGGTGTCATGATACCCTGCATAGCATTTCTGAGGGGGTCAAAGAGAGGCCCTCTTCTCTTTTTCACCAAAAGAAAAGTTGGTTGGATCCCACTTAAAGAGTAGTAGCAGACTCCTGCTGCAGTGAAGTCTTTTGGTCCAATACAGGTCTGCATTTGAACTCCTTCCTAATTCTAGGAACCGATCTAACAGTATGGCCAGCATAGACTTACAGCAGGAGTTGTGGCCTTTGTGTGCTCCTGATGTTTGACAGTATAGGTGCCCATGAATCTGATGTAGATAGAATGTATCAGTTCTTATAGTCATGATTCTGGTTGGGTTTGCAGCCTGTAAGAGCTACCTGTGGTGTGGTTTTTAAAAACTGCTTAATTAGAATAGTCATGTATTTTCACCCACAATTTTGGGGAATGAAAAGGATGATTTGGGGAGTGGCTGGGAAGAGGTAAAGAAGCACACCATCCTTGCTTCAGCAAACTGGGACACTGCTATCCTCTTCTCACATCAATCATAGCTGAGGTACGTGGGTATTCCCAGAGATAAATTGGTTGGATCCAACACTGTCTTTTGCCTGTCTTTGCCTGAGCAGAAGGCACTGAGCAGAAGGGGTGACAAGATAAAATGGTGGTGGTCGATGGATTTACAGCTTCCTTAGATATTTATACCCTGACCTGGATCTCGGAAGCTAAGCAAGGTTGGCCCTTCTTAGTATTTGGATGGGAGACCACTAAGGAAGTACAGGGTTGCAAGATGTTGGCAATGGCAAATGACCTCTGAATATCTCTAGCCCTACAGGGTTGCCAGAAGTCAGCTGAAACTTGGTGGCTCTTTCCTCCTCCTCCTCCTCCACTACCACCACCACTCTGCTTTTTTACCCAATGGGGATTCCAAGCAGTTTACAACATCATTCTCCCTTCCTCCATCCAGCTATCCTCACCACAGCAGCCCTGTGAGATACAGACAGGATGGTTGGCCCACAGTCACCCAGTTAACTCCCATGGCAGAGTTTGAACCCGGGTCTCCCAGAACTGAGTCCAGCATTCCACTCTAACTCTTGCTTAAGTGTTGGCCACTCAAGCTGCGTCCCATGCTGTTCCCAGGGGTCCCCTGACTTAGTGGAGAGCTTTTCAGGAGATCTGCAGAAAACTGGATAATCTATTCTGCCAAGTGAAGTTCCTGCTAGAGTTTCTCAGGACCCAACACTATGTTTTTGTGATTATTATACTGTGAGCTGCCTTGAAACTTCTTTTTGAGAGAGGGGGCATCAAACTTGATTCACTTCTAAGATAATATATCCATTCAACAGAACTTGGGTTGTTTTTAAATGTTCTCTGTTAGGAGCCTTCCTGCCTGTAGAGGTGATGGACAGAGTCCATAGTAGAGCCACATTATCGGGTCATGGGGATAGATGGCCTTGCTGGTAGACTTCCTGATGGCATCTGGATTTTGGCCACTGTGTGGCACAGAGTGTTGGACTAGACAGGCCATCGGCCTGATCCAACACAGCTTCTCTTCTGTTCTTATATTCTTAAGAGATGTTCCTCCCTCCCTCCACTTAGCCACTGCAACCCCTTAGCATTATCGCAAAAAGCCATTGGACAAATGTTTGGTTTAAAAGAAATCTTAGGATCCATTTTAGCTGAATGGAGTTGTAGGATCCAGCCCAGACTGGGGTTGCCAATCTGCACTTAGCCACTGCAACCCCTTAGCATTATCCAGAAGAAATTAAACATTTCCCAGGGCTATTGCCTTCTGTGGGATGCTGTAAAATGCAAACTTTCTATTGAATCCTACTGAATTTGCAGGAGCATTCCAATTCACCTCGTCCAGCAAAATTTGGGGTCAGTGCTAGCTATGCTAGGGATCATGGGGCTTGACAAAAACCATGTGGGACAGGGACTATAATAAAAAGCCATGCTGGCTGGGGCTGATGGGAGTTGTAGGCAAAAAACATCTGGAGAGCTACTGTTGGCCACCCCTGTTCTAATCTGTGGCATCCTTACATTTCTACATGTATTTTTGCATTTCCTTTGTGTTTTGTTTGTACTCCACATTTTTTTTTTTGTGGAGACAGGTGGTTGCTGACTGACTGAATTAATAATTTGGGGGTAATATTCAAGAAGACTTTCACAGTGTCCAAACAATTCACTATTACTTTGCAGTTCCTACCTGTTTTGCTCAATGACTACTGGTAGCATGATAGATGTGGTAGAGCTCAGTAATAGAGCATTTGGCCACAAGTCAAGAAGTTCCAGGCTCAAATCCAGGTGACTTTTCAGTTGAGGTTTCAGGGAGAGATTGCTGTTGAGTGGCAGATCACATTTAAGCAGAAGAAATCCCAGTTCCAAACTCCTGCTTCTCCAGTTAAAGGACAACTGGGAAAGATCTTTCTCTTCTTGAGACTTATCAAGCCTCTAAGTGGACAATTCTGAACTGGATGGAACAGTGAAGAAAGGTTAAAGTGCTTGGGGCTCTTTAACTTGGAGAAAGGATGACTGAGGGGTGACATGATAAACAGTTCACAAGATTACTTTTCTCCCTTTCTCACAATACAGGAACTTGAAATTGCTGAGCAGTTAGGTTAGAATGGATAAAAGGAAGTAATTTTTCGCCTAAAGGGTGATTAACACATAGAATTCACTGCCACAGGAGGTGGCGGCAGAAGCATAGATGGCTTGAAGAGGGGATTGGATAAACATATGCAGCAGAGGTCCATCACTGGTTGTTAGCTACAGCGTATTGATGGAACTTTCTGTCTGGGGCAGTGATGCTCTGTATTCTTGGTGCTTGGGGGGGCAACAGTGGGAGGGCTTCTAGTGTCCCGGCCCCACTGGTGGACCTCCTGATGGCACCTAGGTTTGTTTTGGCCACTGTGTGACAGAGTGTTGGACTGGATGGGCCACTGGCTTGATCCAATATGGCTTCTCTTATGTTCTTAGCAGATTGACTCATATAAGGCACCTTTATGCGCTTTCTGCAGATGGCACAGCTTTTCACCAGCTGAAATGATATTGGAGTAACTCAGAGGATTGGTTTTTGCTTGTCTCTATGTTTGAAGCCAGGATATCATTTTGTCTCCAAGTCAGATTAGCTAGTCACATAAAAGAGGGAGACATTTGTCTCCTTTCTCAGTGGGCAGCTTGGCTTACACTCTTGACTGTTTTTTTTTAAATAAATTGTCTCTAGGAGACTCATGATTGGTTGTATGAATCATCTTCAGTTTTCTCTAGATACATCCAAACCAACTTCTCTCAAGGCTGCAATCCTGTGCACATTTATCTGGGAGTATATCCTATGGTGCTCAATGGGATTTACTTCTGAGTAGCTCTACTTAGGCTTTCACTCAATATCTTCCCTCAGGTTGCAAATAGTTGTGGTGCTCTGTGGGGAGATGGGGACCAAAAATAGCAGCAGAATAACACATTTTCTTAGAATGGGTTAAAAATCACGTGTGTGGAATAAAACTGTTGGGCAAATTAACACATCAAAATGGAATAGCAGGAAAACAAAACAAAACAAAACCCTAAACCCAAGTGAGTGCAGATGCTTTTTACACTGTTTGGAATTTATTTTTATCTTTTGCCAGCAGACACTCAACAGCTCTTCATCTTCCATTTCATACAAGGAATTTATGGAAATATGTGATTTGCTAAAGAATGTAGGTATAAGCAATAAAGCAGGAAAGAACATCTGGCACAACTGTGGAACAAAATGTATTACAATAATTGCAAATGTTTAATTATTGTTCTTTTCTCTTCTTAATGCTCTTGTTTTGCAGTTGCCTTTTTTGTTATCTTTCCCCTGTGGTTAAAATGGGGTTATGTGTACTCACTGTGTAATTGAGTAATAAAACTTAAATTAAAAATCTCCCAAACTGGTGAGCAAATTTTGAGGTTCTCAGAACTATTCTATAGTTTAGATATATATATGAGAGAGAGCGAGAGAGAGGATGGAAAAGCCATCCAAGTCTGTAGCAGTTTGAAGATGGAGGTGATGCAGATTTCATTAGATTGTAGTGCTCAGTGCAAAATAGATTGTAGGTTGCACCGATAAGCCTTGTAGGGATGTCTACCCACCCCACCCCTGCTGGTGTCCAGGGAGGATCTTGCAACTCTATTAAAAAAGCAACAAAGAGCTTACTGCTCAAGTTGTCAATTTCAGATTGGAAAATTGTTGACAATTCTGTGGGTGGAGCCTGGGGAAGGTGGGGTTTGGGTAGAGAAGGAACTTCAGCAGGCTATAATGCCATAAAGCCCACCCTCCAAAGCAGCCATTTTCTCCAGGGCAACTAATCTCTGCCATCTGAAGATCAGTTGTCATTCCAGGAGATCTCCAGGCCCCACCTGACCCTACCAGGCCACTAGGTATAAGCCCCATCTTATACTTCCATTCTGCTTCCTTTTAGTCAGCTCTGCGATGAGACCTCCCAATCAGACAACAGTCCGAGAGTTTGTGTTTCTGGGTTTCTCCCGAGTGCGAGGAACCAACCTGTGGCTCTTTGCGGTGGTCTTTTCCATGTACCTCATCACCCTCACAGGCAACATGCTCATCATTACGGCCATCCGCATTGACCCCCGGCTCAACACACCCATGTACTTCTTCCTGAGCAATCTCTCCTTCCTAGACATCTGCTACACAACAAGTGTGGTGCCCCAGTTGCTGGCCCACTTCCTGACCAGCCACAAGACTATCTCCTTTGACCGGTGCATGGCTCAGCTCTACATCTCTTTGTTCCTGGGAAGCACTGAGTTTATCTTGTTGGCAGCCATGGCTTATGACAGATATGTCGCTGTCTGCCATCCCTTGCATTACAAGGTCATCATGAGCCCAAGAGTGTGCACCCAACTGGCAATCACTTCTTGGTTCATTGGCTTCCTCAATGCGGTGGTGCAGACTGCGTTCACCATGTGCCTTCATTTCTGCAGCCTCAACACCATCGATCACTTTGCGTGTGAAGTCCTGGCTGTCGTCAAGCTGTCATGTTCAGACACTTTTGTGAATGATATCTCACTGATGGTGGCTGGCGTCATTGTGCTGTTGATCCCTTGCATTCTAGTCATGCTTTCCTATGTATATATCATCAGTGCCATCTTGCGCATCCACTCTTCAGAAGGCCGGCACCGAGCCTTCTCCACCTGCACCTCTCACCTAACCGTGGTCATCCTCTGCTATGGCACAGCCATCGTTGCTTACCTGAGTCCCAAAGACAACACTGTGCCCAACCAGGACAAGATGCTTGCTTTCTTCTATGCAGTGGTCACACCCATGCTCAACCCTATCATCTACAGCCTAAGGAACAAGGAAGTCAAAGGAGCATTGTCTAAAGTTGGAAAGAAGTGATAATGTAAGGCTGTGAAAGTCAATGATTCACCTTTTTTTTGAGCAGGAATGCACAGGAATGTAGTTCTGACTGGCTTGGTGTCAGGGGGTGTGACTTAATATGCAAAAAATTTCCTGGTGGGCTTTTTCTACAAAAGTGTGAGAAAATGGTGACATCAGGCGGTATAGCCTAAAATGTACGTGAGTTCCTGCTGGGTTTTTTCTACAAAAAAAGCCCTGGATTCACCTAAATATTTGTATCACTATGGCTGGGAGGCACAGTGAATAGTTTTCCATATTGTTTTTGGGAGACTGGTTAGTGCCAAGCAGAGTGTTATCCTTCTAAGCCCATAGATATTAATGGACTTAAGAACAGTGTACCATCTAGGTGTCATCGATGTATGATTATCTGGAAGTGTCATTCTTTCTGGGTCTGCGGATAAAGGATGAAAAAGGACTTAAAATAACTGGTCCGTTAAACAGAAAGGACTTGTGTTTGACATTTTCTGAACTGCCGGGGTGAAGGCTCAAATCCTGGAGCTGCCCACCTCTTCTTTAACGAGAGTAATGAAAAATATTTGGAGTTACATCTCACCCAAGCCTACAGCTGCTTTTAAAATCTGCCAGAGGCTCATTCAACAGGATTGGATTCAACCAGCCAGTTTGGTGTAGTGGTTAAGTGTGCGGACTCTTATCTGGGAGAACCGGGTTTGATTCCCCACTCCTCCACTTGCACCTGCTGGAATGGCCTTGGGTCAGCCATAGCTCTGACAGAGGTTGTCCTTGAAAGGGCAGCTGCTGTGAGAGCCCTCTCCAGCCCCACCCACCTCACAGGGTGTTTGTTGTGGGGGAGGAAGGTAAAGGAGATTGTGAGCCACTCTGAGACTCTTCGGAATGGAGGGCAGGATATAAAAAATCCAATATCTTCTTTTCTTATTTTTGCTAAATTTTGGCCCATCCCTTTCTTCAATAAAGTCCCTGTCATGCATGGGTTTTGTCCATGGATAACCCATGATCTCCACCATAGGCTTTTGGGCAGCCAAAAAGGACTCTCTTCTCTCTTTCACGCCAGTGGAAAAGCTGGCTAGATCCAACCCACAGGCTGAATCTTTCTTTGATATCTGGCAGCATGTTCAATTGCTAAAATATTTTGATGAAGATTCTCAAAAGATTATACCCTGATTCTCAAAAGATTTTACCCTGAAAATCTTATCAGTTTCTAACGTGCTATGGGATTCAAATCTAGCTCTAAAATATTTTTGACATGGCATAGTCCAATCTTAGAATAAAAACAAATTATAAAACCCTATGTGATCTAGGAATAGCTTCACTGGAACAGAATATAAATATCTTATAAAGAACATGCTGACAGCAACTAGAATAAAAAACTTTAATGAAATCAGAAATATATCTGCACAAGAAGTGGTTTATGATACTTCTGGATAAATTATTTTCCTTGTTTTACAAAATTTATACCCCGCCTTTCTGTACGCAGGGGTCAGCAACATAGCTAATAAATTAAAGTAATTGCATATAAATGTTCATAAGAAAGGAAACATGTTCAAGTCTGATTAATTAATTTGCTACCTTTCATTCAGTCCTGGAATGAGATAAAATAGAATGAGAATGCAAGATACGAAAGTTCACATTGTGTGAAAAATATGTACAACAGATAACAAATATAGTATGCTATGATTTAACCTGGCAAGATTGTTTGAGATATTATAATTACAATTATTTATATATTTATAATAAAAAATCAACTTTCATAGGAATGCCAAAAATGTTTTTTTTCTAGAACTAAGGTCATGTGATAGTTGGGGCAAATCCTCAAACTACCAGTATTGTAACACTATTAAGCCTAAAAAAATGTGTCTAAATTGTAAATTTTATTATAGTAATCACCACCAAAAACAGTGGCTGTTTTCTGAAGAGACAGGCATAAGGTTGTGCTAAATGGGTCAGTCCACATATTCCTTGTCCTTTGCTTGATTATTCAGCACAGTGATTGTGCAATTGAATATGTCAACAGACATATTCAGTTTGAAAGTACTGTGTTTTAAGGGGATGTGTAATTTTATTTCTGTATTCTACTTTATATGGTTGATTCACATAGGCAGGTATAATAGTTCCCTGCTTCCCAAATTCCCCTTTTCTATTTCTTTTCTTGATCTTTGCTTTGCTGTTAGTGTAGTCCAGCTTTTTAAATGTATACAGATATATGTTGACACAGTCCAGAGAGCTGAGGAGTCCCCTAAAAACCTTCTTTTGTCTTTGTCTGATAATGGCAACATGAGAGGCTGATAGTAGTTCAAAACTCATAAACTACTGTGTTTCACTTCTGAGGGGAAATGGTTGTATAGGTATCAGGACTTAGAAGGTGAACAGGTAACAGAAATGAGTTGATTTTGTATAAACAGGGATTTTTTTTCTGGAGGAATGTAGCAGAATGGAGTTCCAGAACCTCTTTGTGGAAACAAAATTCTCAAAAAACATTTAAAAGTTCATGAGGGACACTTGGGTGTTTCTTCATCCTTTCCCTCCTGAGAGTTCCGGCACCTCTTTTTCCAGGAAAAAAAGAATCCTGAATATAAACAATAATTCATCACAATCAAGTAGCTGTTCTGTTATACAGACTGGCCTTTAAACCCGTGGAGAGAGATCTTGTGGCAGTCACTGCTTAAACTAACAGGCATAAGCTTCTCTCAAGATTAGTCAAGCTTGTGAAGGCAGGAACATTCACATAAGCTCCATTTTTCCTTCTTAACCACTTGATAGGGATCACACACACCCTTTAACTAGGAAGTATTTCCCTCAGGGAAGGGCTACTCATGCTACTTCCCTGATTAAGGACCCTCCTTGATCCTCTCACTGTGCGTAACTCTCCTTTACTGTTCTCACTACTGCACTCTCAACTGTCATTCCTGCCACTTATAACTGCCACTGCCAACTGTAGAATGCTATATGAATCCCCTGTCACTCAAGGTTCTCAAACTGGGTTAAAGCATTAACCATTTACTGTCCATTACAGCAGGTTATCGCTCAGTTTTTCAGGCACTGTGTGATACATGTGTACTTGCAATACAGGAGTTCTCTTGTCATGGCACTATCTTCCAACATAACTCACATCACAGTAGCTCTCTTTGCATGTGCATATATCATATGTCTTTTTGTAAGAACCAATGTACATCTGCTTTACCAGCGAAAGTAGGGATCAGTACCTGGATAAGTGTGAGGATTCAGCAACATATTCAGCTGCGTATTTATTGAATGTAACAGAATCATTCAACACACATAAAAAGAAAAGTGTACACTACACATGGATTGTACTTGCATTCACTATAACTTGTGAAGAATCATGAGGGTAAATCAGTGGGTTGGATTCACCCAAATTTTTCACTTGGTATCACCCAATTATAGTCTGTATAGTCAAAGCAATGGTATTCCCAGTAGTAATGTATGGCTGTGAGAGTTGGACCATAAGGAAGGCTGAGCACAGAAGAATAGATGCTTTCGAGCTGTGGTGCTGGAGAAGATTCTTGAGAGTCCCATGGACTGCAAGAAGATCAAATCAGTCAGTCCTAAGGGAAATCAAACCTGACTGCTCCCTGGAAGGCCAGATGCTGAAGCTGAAGCTCAAATACTTTGGCCACCAAATGAGAAGGGAGCACTCACTGGAGAAGATCCTGATGCTAGGAAAGGCAAAAGGCAAAAGAAGAAGGGGACAGCAAAAGATGAGATGGCTGGACAGCATTACTGATGTAACTAACACAATTGAGCAGACTTTGGATGCTGGTGGAAGACAGGAGGGCCTGGTGTGATTTGGTCCATGGGGTCACACAGTTGGACTCAACTGTATGACTGAACAACAACAATCACCCAGTTCCCCTCATTAAACCCACATACTACATGGCTTTTGCCTGCCAAAGTTCCCTTTTTGGGTGGTCTTCGCTTTCCTGTAAGAAGTCCCTAGGACTGCCTTTTACAGGAGTGCCTTCCATTATGAAGAGAGACAAACAGGGACTTCTGGAATACAAAAACATATAACTTGAACAGAGAAGGAATACCAGTCATTGAAGGAAAAATATGCAGATACTGATGTTCCATCATTATCCTCATCAAAAACCCTGCTGAGTGTGCTTCAGCTTACCAAAGGATAGCATGTGGTTGTACAGAACTGGGGGCCTTTCTATGGCAGCAGCTCTCTTCATTTTACAACTGGGACCTCCACTACTGTTTTAGGTGCCAAGCATAATCTTCTCTTCCCAGGCCTTAATGTCCCGTATGCCTGGGCTTGGCTCTGCTTCTTCTGGCTTTCACTGTTCTACTTTGTGGTTTTACTGCTTCTAACTATGATTCCTTTTATTTATATTCTTTTACCTTGGGGTTTAGAAAAAAACCATTATTGTATTTTACCCTACTCTCTTGAGAAGGGCCACCAAATTAAAACATACCTAAAAAATCCATGTTAAAATCAGTAAAACCACAACCCAACACAAATCATTAAAACAATTAAAAATAGAGCTAAATTACAGACACACATAAAATCAATCATTAAAATGGTCAGGAAGCAGGAATCACTGAGGGAATGCCAAACAATAATAAAAAAAGTCTTCACCTACTGGTGGAAGTTGGCAACCGAAGGGGACAGATGAGATTTCACCAATCAAGATCTACAAAAGACTATTTTGTTGCATATGCAGTCAGAGAACTTTCATAGTGGACACACTGCTGAAATTATATACTTCCTCTCCCAGTTGTTTTGCTGGTTCAGAATGTCCATGCCTACTCTATATCAAAAGTGCACAATACTTCCACATTCTGAGTCTACACAATAGCTGTGAGATTTATTTTTTTTATTCATTTGTATCCTGCTTTTCTTCCCAATGGATCCCCAAGGGGGCTTACAGCATTCTCCTCTCCATTTGCCCTTCACAGTAACCTATTATTTGCTGATTTTACACCCAAACTGTCCCATTCTCTGATTGCTAATGTCATGGGAAGTGGTTCTCCCACACAACTGCCTAAATATATGAATATGGGTAGCATATGGTTAGAGCTTATCACAGAGGCCCTTAAAACTTTCCACTTACTCATAAGCATGTATTAAAGGGTATGGGGGTGGAATTCACCGTTCATGTATGATGGAACAGCTAGGAGGGAGGGGAAGCAAATTATTTGGAGTATGTTGTCCTTAGGAATCACTGGGGCAGATTTGTAAGGGGATCTCTGTATCCCAGACCTGAAAAAAGGGAAACATCCTCTCAGAAAATGGATAGTTGAAGGTAAAGAGATGTTCCATGGAGTCACCATCAAAAAAAGAGAGGATGCCACGATTATAGTCCAGGTGCACTTTGATTTGCTGCGGTGACTTCCACAGGAAAAGGGTGGTGAAAGGGGTAGTGGAGACCCTGTACTCTCCTTCACTCAGCTGTAGTACCCAAAACCCCTGTTCAGCTGTTATGTAGAGGTACCATTTTCTATCAATTGATTCCCGGACAGCACCAATGGACCAGCTTTTGGCCTTGCCCACATTCACCACCCAGTCCAGGGTCCCAGAGGTGATGCCTTCCGCTCCCAGAACACAGGGTGCAAAATTGAATCGCTCAGGGTTATCAGGCAGAGGCTTGGCTTGTTTTCCCAGATGGACCCTCTTCCGGTCTTCAGAAAGGATAAGTGTGGGGAAGGCTGTTTTGGGATCCAGTGTCACCTCCACTAAAAAGAGAGATAGAGGGGAAAAGGCAATGTTTCAGTGTTCATCAGCTGGAGAAACTATTCTTCACATATTTTCAACTCAGATTGGAACGGCAGAAACAAATGTAGTATTTTAAGAATAGTGGAGATGTTTGATAATGGCAATGCTATCTTCAAAACACACATACACTCTCTTCCAGGGGAATCTTTAAAAACACTTGCTCTATAGAAGTCTGGCATGGTTTCAAGTTGGTCCTGGGAAAAACTGACACCTCAGATGATGTTTGTACAGAGGCCATAACAAGCATCACTTGGTTAGCATCAGTGACATCACCAACACCTCAATCGCCTCCCACTCCACAAAGCAGTTTAAAAAAAAAAAAAAACCTTCTTGTAAGGTGAAGTTGTATAGTTGCATAAACGTGGCTACATCAATCTTGTTAGAGCTGGGAAGCTTAAAGAGGCTTGGCCATGGTTCATATTTAGTTGGGAGACCACCGAGAAAGAACGGGACTGTTGTGCAGAAGAAGGCAATGGCAAGCTCCACCTCTGCTCATCTCTTGCCTTGGAAACCTCCTGGTCCTGGGGTTACCACGAGTTGGTAGTGACTTGATGGCACACAATTCTTGTTATATGCATCACTGTAAATCATATTTCCACTGATAAGGCACATAGCAAATTCATTTCAACATGGTCACCACTGTTGAAATACATGACAGAACATAATCTCCTCCCTTCTAATCATTCTTTTTATGTTTGGCTACAGCTCTAATTTCCCACCCACACCCACCCTGAAAACTCACCTGAGTTTTTTTGTTACTCATTTATTTACCTATTTTGTTCTTGTAGAAGGCTTCAGTAATGTTGAATGAAGATGGATGTGCTTTTTCTTTACATTGAAATAAGTTTTTATAAGGTGCTCTTTGTAATTCATTTACCTTTCTGTTTGTTTTCATATATTTATCTCAATAAAAACAATTTTTGTTTAAAAAAAAATTCTTCCCCATGCAGCGAGTCATTTTAAACACTGGTCATTCTGGAGGAAGAACATTACTTTTTCTGTGTTGTTTTACCGGAGGCTTTGGGCTTCCACCAGATGTCCAGCAATCTGATAAGATTTTATTTTTCTCAGCTCAGCCATGGGGTTCTCAATGCATGTGTCAAGCGCTGTCTACTCGCAGCCGACTCATGGCGATCCCAGCAAGGACAAAGAAAAACTGGGCTGCACCCAGCAATGTGCCAACAGAACAAAAAGAGAAAAAATGCCAGATGATGATTGAATTATACAAAGTACCTACACATTTCACCATGCAGGGGAGAATCAGAACATTCACCTAGTGTTGCTGGCACTTTTCACAACAATCAAATTAAATTAATTTAATCTTCCCCTTTTTGTTCTGTTGACCCTTGCAAGGGGCTTTCAAGGCAAGTCAGAAGAAGAGTTCGTTTGCCACTCCATTCCTCCGCAAAGTCTGCCTTGGTGGTCCTCCCTTCCAAATAGTGACCCTGCTTAGCTTCTGAGATCTGATGAGATTCTGATTCTAATCACACGTGGCTAACGATGGTGCATTTGGAAGGAAGTCTTTCCATAGAGATCAGCAGCCCTCCCTGCAGAAACTGACCTTTCTTTGAAGTTCCAAAGAACCGGTTGTACAAATCAGATTCCATCTTCTCTTTCTGTTTTTGTTTTTCTTCCTTGGTCAAAGGCACTGGTTTTGCAGGCTGGAAGAAACCTGTCTGAAACAAATGGCTAGGGATTATACTGGGCCACACTTACAGCTGGAGAAACAAGTTAATGTATTTGCAAAGACTACAACGATCAGTTCCCCTGGAGAAAATGGCTGCTTTGGAGGGTGGACTCTGTGGCATTGTACCATGCTGAGGCCCCTCCCCTCCCCAAATCCTGCCTTCTCCAGGGTCCACCCCCAAAATCCCCAGGTATTTCCCAACCCAGAGCTGGCAACCCTATTTTCGGTCCTGGTACAATGTGCAAGAGGAGGGGGGACAGAAACCTGAAGTTCCATGTTCATCTGAATATAGCCAAAGGTGTCAAACATGCAGCCTGGGGGCCAAATCAGGCCCCCAGAGGGCTCCTATTAGGCCCCTGAGCAACTGGCTGTTGTCTGCTTCCTTTTCTCTATCTCTTGCTTCCTTCTGCATCACAGCTTGCTCAATCACACAGGAGCAAAGCTTCTATTTTCTCCATTTGCTGAGGCTTCTCCCTTGGGGAGGAAGGATGGGGGGAAGGAGAGTTTGCTTTGCCAGGCTCTCTCAATTTCACATCAAAGCTGAGCCAAGCCTCTCTTCTTTTTATTGGCTGAGGCTCCTCCCCCTCCTGGTCCCCTGGAGAAGGAAGGAAAGAGCCAGAGCTTCCTTTGACCAGCTCCCTGGACCCCATGGGAGACATACAAAGAAAGCACCTTTAAGACCGAGTGTTACTGTTTTAATCATCTTCTATTTTAAGTTTTTAAAAAATCTTTAATTGTCTTTGTCTGTGTCCTTTATAAAGTTTATATCTTTGCTACCTGGCATTACATATTATGACACACATGGCACGGCCCAACAAGGTCTCATTTATGTCAGATTCAGCCCTCATTAACAAATGAGTTTGACACCCGTTTGATATATATTGATGACTCAAGATCCATAGCAACCTGGACTGAAGGCCTAAGAAGGAACACAGCCTCAGAAAATATAGCTTTGTTAGTGGTCGAGCTCCTTTTACTTACGTGCTGGCATCTCCTGTTTGATTTTTGCTGACAGATTCTTCTTGTTTATTCTGTCCAAGATTCTGACTGTCATCTGTAATGCCATGGCCTCTTCATATGCTCTGACCATGAGCTGGGCTATTTCAATGGCACTGGCCTTCTCGGTCTTACATCGCCGAATGGGCTTGTATCCTTCGTCAAGTGGGTAATCTTCAAGGTGCATCTTAAACTTCTTTAATTCCTCCTCCGTCAGCTCTTCCAAGTAGTCCACCAGTTTGCAGCAGACGCTGTCGGCCATCTTGGGCCCCGACAGAAGTTTCTGGAGTGGAGAAAGGCAGCTATGAGTGCTCCACAACACAGATTCAATTCTGATTATATGACCATAATAATCTGAGTACACTGTGGCTGAAAGCTGGGACAGAGAAAATGGTACTAAGAAATAGTTTAGAGGAATGCCAACTTCCAGGTGGGACCTTCTGGTATTACAATTGATCTCCAGACTACAGAGATCAGTTTCCTCGGGAGAAAATGGATGCTTTGGAGGGTCAACTCTGTGGCCTTGTACCCTGCTGAGGTCCTTCCCAGCCATAAACCCCACCCTCCCCAGGCACCATCCTCCAAATTTGCAAGAATTTCTCAACTCTGTCCTTACCTTACCTCATGCTGCTCCTGGGAGGCATATTTGGAGGCAAGTACCAGAATGAGGACCCCAAACTCATATAACAATTTTAACTATGGTTAATTTGTGAGGTTCGGGCTGCTTTCGCATGAAGATTCCCCTTACTGGATAACAGGAAATGGCTTTTCACATCCTTCTCCCCCTCATCCACTTAATCTTCACCATGGCCACTTTGTTATGTAAGGGGAGGCTGATGTGCTGTGTCAGACTCAGGGTTCACCCCATCCCCAGCAGGTTTCAATGGCGGTGTGAGGGCATTTGAAGCCAGACATCCCATGTCTTCATCCAACACTTAACTACTGCACCACCCCACTTAAGCGGAATATCCAGACAATGTCATTCCCAGCTCACTTGGCTTCTACCACCTTCCTCTCGCTCTGATGAAAATAGAAACCCTTTATCTTTCTCGGGAATAAAGGGGAAACTGTGAGGTGGCTGCGGATGAGTTCATGTCAGCATTTACAGGTCATGTGAAATCACAGAGCAGCTTACAACACTTTCCCCCGCTTACAACAAACCAGGTTAGGCTCAGAGAGAATCACTGGCCCAAGGTCAACCAACCAGTTTCCACAGAGAGCCAATTTGGTGTAGTGGTTAAATGCGTGGACTCTTATCTGGGAGAACAGAGTTTGATTCCCCCACTCCTTCACTTGTAGCTGCTGGAATGGCTCTGGGTCAGCCATAACTCTCTGTGTCCTTGAAAGGGCAGCTGCTGTAAAAGCTCTCTCAACCCTGCCCACATCACAGGGTGTCTGTTGTGGGGGGAGAAGATATAGAAGATTGTAAACCATTCTGAGACTCTGATTCAGAGAGAAGGGTGGGGTATAAATCCGCAATTTTTCTTCTTCTTTCACATATATTGTGTGGCTTTCAAAGCCCCAGTGTCCTGTGGGCCGGCTGGGAGAAGGCATTTCTCACTTTAAATAATTTCGCCAAGCCAGCTGGTAACTGGGAGAATGCATTTAAAATTAAAGTTGCTTTCTCTCCACCTCCCTGTCCCCATCTATTAATTTCCTTCTTGAGAGCCAGTTTGGTGTAGTGGTTAAGCGTGCGGACTCTTATCTGAGAGAACCGGGTTTGATTCCCCACTCCTCCACTTGCACCTGCTGGAATGGCCTTGGGTAAGCCATAGCTTTCATAGGAGTTGTCCTTGAAAAGGCAGCTGCTGTAAGAGCTCTCTCAGCCGTGCCCACCTCACAGGGTGTCTGTTGTGGGATGGGGAGGGGGGAAGATAAAGGAGATTGTGACCACTCTGAGGCTCTGAGATTCAGAGTATAGGGTGGGATATAAATCCAGTATCATCATCTTCACAGCAGAGTGAAGAAGTTAAACCTGGTCCTATCAGATCCCAGTTAGATACTGCAACCACTGCACCCTGCTGGCTCTTAATCACACTAGTTAGTTTAATCCAACCATGGTTTAATGTTATGCCTGAGCAAAATTCTTTCTACTGCAACCCTGACTCTCACAAAACCTTATGCTGGAACTTTTTAAAAAAGCATTTAAGGAGCTACTGGACTCTTACTTTCTTTTACACATACAACACAGACTTTGCCCTGTGGCTTTGGCTACAGAATGTTCACAAACATCCCAACTGTTACAAGAGAAAGGTTATTCCTCGAGTATCATAAACTTGTGCAGCTGTCACGTCCTGGCTGAACAGGGACACAGAGCTGAAGCAGGACGTGGTATGTATGTCTGCAGGTCCTAGAACTTAGAACAACAACAAAAAAAACCAGTCTAGGCTTTAGCAGAATGAACTCCACATTTGTGAGACAGTTTGTGGGCTAACTCTAATGGGTACAGAATGTAGCAGTTCTTTTACTACTGGGTGCTAGGCAGAGCATGCATATTATGCCCATTCTGCAAGCACTCCACTGGTTCTTGATCAGTTACCAGGTTGAGCTCAAGGTACTAATGATAGCCTACAAAGCCATTCAAGGCCTCAGCCTCAAATATTTGCAAGCCTTCTTCTCTTGCTGAAGGCATCGCCCTGCAAATAGGTAAGATCAGAAGAAGAAGAAGTTGATGATATTGGATTTATATCCCACCCTCCACTCCGAAGAGTCTCAGAGTGGCTCACAGTCTCCTTTACCTTCCTCCCTCACAACAGACACCCTGTGAGGTGGGTGGGGCTGGAGAGGGCTCTCACAGCAGCTGCCCTTTCAAGGACAACTTCTGCCAGAGCTATGGCTGACCCAAGGCCATGCTAGCAGGTGCAAGTGGAGAAGTAGGGAATCAAACCCGGTTCTCCCAGATAAGAGTCCGCACACTTAACCACTACACCTGGCTCTCCCAAGTTTAGAAGATCAGCAACTGTCCATCCCCATGGATTCCCTGTTGTGACTCCAAACTTGTGGAATTGCCTGCTTGAGGTCAGGTGGGCTCCTACACCTGTCATTCTGCACACTGTGCAAAACAGAAATGTTCAGAAGGGCATTTTTATAAAGAGAACAGGATTGGAGTCTATTCCACTGTTCAGTGCATGATACCGTTTCCCCACTGTTTCCAGCCTGTCATGTCTTAAGCAATGTTCCCTCTAAGCTGCAGAGCCTTGTGAGCAAAAAACATCTACCTTGTGAGCTACTGGCATTAAAGTTGTTAGCGACTGCATCAATTAGTGTGCTCTGGGGTCATCCTTCCTGAGCTAAGGCAAAAATGGGTGAGCTGGAAGCTAAAAATCTCTTAGCTAGCTCACACTAACTCAGCTAAGAGGGAACACTGGTCTTAAGATCTTGTTTTCTGATTTTGTAATCTTTCTCCAATTGTTTTTGTGTTGGATGTCTCAAGCCCTCTGGTTGCATTGTTTCAATATTTTGTAATTTGCCCTGAATCTCAGTGAGAACAGTGGGATGCAAACAAGGCAGATCATTTTTCTGAGAAGAGCTGGACCAGATCAGCGCGTTGATGTGTCCAAATATGAAGGATCTTTCAGTAGTCTGAGAGCGAGAGGGCATATAGTTGGGCCATAAGTGACTGCTAAGTAGACACTGCCCTAAACTGGATAGCCCAGGATCTCATTAGATCTTGGGAGCTAAGCAGGGTTGGCCCTGGTGGTTGGGATTTGGATGGGAGACTCAAGTCCGGGGCTGCTGTGTGGAGAGGCAGGCAATGGAAAACCACCACTGGCAAACCACCCAACATCTTTTGCCTTGTGAACCCTACGGGATTGCCATAAATCAGCTATGACTTATTTGACACCAAAAAAAGAAAAGAAAAAGAAACAGCTAGCCAGATGTTCCTTTTGGCTGCTCACAGATGTTAGTTACTTCTGCGCACGCTGTGAAAGCCACAGAGAGAAGGTCATTTCCCGGAAACTGCACCAGTCCCCGGAGAAACTAGCAGCTTTGACTCAGCCACTTAATCATTAACTCAGCCCTCATGTATGGAAACGCATACCACTGAACCAGCACCCCTCCCCCCAATGCTCTCCAAGTCCACCCAAGTTTAGAAGACGACTGGGAAAAAAATCTGGGATTTAAGGAAACTCACCACTCTCTTGGCACCTTCCTTCTGCCTCAGCTGCGCTCACGGAATGAAAGCGAAAGTTCCCTGAGCTGGGAAAAGGGGAGGGAGGGAGTCACTTTCTCCTCCCCCTCCTTCCCTGTAAAGCCAGATACTGAAGGGGGAATAGTTTCCCCAGGCAGAAGTGAAAGGGGTTGACAAATTACCAGATTATTAAGAGATTGATCTGCCAGCTCGTCACTGCACTGTAGAAATTTCAAGTAGTTGATATCTGTTCAAAGCAAAAAAAAACAAAAAACCACGGAGATCTTTTCGATAGGACCAACCCAAAGGACACAGAATCTTATGTAAGCTTTTGATGTTAAAAGGAGAGGGGTGATGGTTTCAAGTCCTGACCTTAAAACATACACAAAACATTTCTGTCTGTGTGTGTGTGTGTGTGTGTGTGCGCGCGCATGTAAATGCTACACACCAGAAGCAAATCATTTCCAGCCACTCTTCAAAATGGGATACCCTTAAAAAGTGAAAGACAGCAATGCCTTTTGAAAATAATGGGACTCCCCTTTGGCTTTGGACAGAATAACAGCACTGACTGCCTAATTGACTTGACTGGGATTCGTTAAAATACTGCAAACACGCAACTAAATCAAGGAACAGCTCAAGAAAAATGTCAAAATGGAGCAGTCATAGTTTTATTTACTTCATATTCCACTTTTGGAATATGAAGTATTCCAAAAGTGGAATACTTCATATTCCACTTTATTACATTCATATTCCACTTTTCTCCCCAATGTAAAGTGCCTCACATTCTCCTCTTCACCTTTTTAAACTTGCAACAACCCTGTGAGGTAGGTTATGCAGTGTGTGATTGGCCAAAGACACCCAGCAGGTTTCCATGGTTGGAAGATTGAAACCTGGGTCTCCTGGCCCTCTGAGAGTGGGGAATGAAAAACTTAAAAACTATCCCCAGCATGGGTGTGTGTGGGGGGACATATTTGTGAATTTTCTTCATGAACTGAAGACCGAGGTGGAAGGTATCTGTTAATTTCCTGCATTGTGCAGGGGGTTGGACTAGAATTCAAGGGTGTCAAACATACAGCCTGGGGGCTGAATCAGGCCCCTGGAGGGCACCTATCAGGCCCCCCCCCCGAGCAACTGGCTGTCATCTACTTCCTTCTCCCTCTCTCTTGCTTCCTTCTGCATCACAGTTTGCTTGCAAGGCTTGCTCAATTGCACAGGAACTACAGAGCAAAACCTCTGTTTTCTCTATTGGCTGAGGTTTCTCCCTTGGGAAGCGGGGGCCAGAGCTTATTTTTCCAGGCTCTCTCAATCACACAACAGAGCTACTGAGCCAAGCCTCTCTTCCTTCTATTGGCTGAGGCTCCTCCCCCACCAGTCTCCTGGGGAAGGAAGGAAAGAGCCAGAGCTTCCTTTGCCCAGTTCCCAGGATCCCATGGGAGAAATACAAAGAAAGCACCTTTAAAACCAAGGAGTGCTAACATTTTAAGCATGTTTTTTTTTAAAAAAAAAATTGTGTTTGCCTGTGTTTATAGTTTATATCTGCTACCTAATCTTAAATAGTTACACATGGCCTGGCCCAACATGGCCCAGCCGGCCAGACAAGGTCTCATTTGTGCTGGATCCTTTGGGTAGTGGAAACCTGAAAGGCTTCAGGTACTTAGGGAGAAAGCCTAAGCAGGTCTTCTCAGAAGTAAGCCCCAATGCATTCAGTAGCCCTTACTTCCAGGAATATTTTTTTCTTATATATTTAGATATATTTATATCCTTCCCTTTTGCTTCGCTGGGGACCCAAATACGGCTGGCAACATCCTTCTCCTCTCCTTCATTTGAAACTAGCAATAACCCTGTGAGGTAGGCTATGCGAAAGAGACTGGAGGGGCAGGGAACGCTGACACCCAAGAATTCGTTTTGTTTCTCTTGCTGGGACCTGACGATTAAAACTCAGCGAATCGATTAACAGGGAAGCCGCTTCTGCTTCTTCTGAAAAGGGCCCCCTTTTCTCCACTTTCTTCCATTTCTGGACCCCACTACTTCACGCACCCCACAGCTGCCTTGCTTCCCCACCATCCTCATCAGTACTATCCCCTCCACACGACCCCGCTACACGCGTTGACTAAATAAGCGTGCCAGCCCCGCCCCCTTCCTCCGCGTAATCGCCGGTTGGCTAATGCAAAGCCCCAGCAGCGCGTCTCAACCCTCCCCTTTCCTATTTCCTATGCTATGTTGCCCTCTTGTGGAGACTTCTTGTCATTGCATGTAGGCTTTTCTATTCCATTATTTGCTATGAAGGCGGCTAGTCATCGCGGGTGAACAGGATTCCTGTTCCTTTAAGAGCTGCCTAGCCACAGAAATACAGCTGATTTCCCGTTGTTTCTCCTCTGTGGCAGGTAAAGCGTTGATGCTAAATTATCTGCACATCAGGTAGTTCTGAAAGGCATAGGAATCCTGGCATCCCCCCAGCCTTATTTTCCATCATGGATAGAGTGGTAAGGAGGGGGGGAAATGCCCTGTCTCTTTAATTGAGGCTTTCTGGATATTATTTACCTGGTAATGCTATTGCAGGCCCATGCCATGAAAAGCTTCAGCTGCAAATTTCCATATATCAAGCTTCTATTAAAGGGATAGGACTCCCCACCCCCTCCTGTCTTCTTGGCTATCCTAACTAAGATTAGGTACATTGTTGGTGATTGTGAAATGGAACCTCCATATTCCAAGGCAGTATACGTTGGAATGACATTTTGGGGACTCATTATTCTCAAGAGGTTTGAAGATGCTGGCTGAAGGATTTGGGGCGAAGAAGTACTTCCGTTTATCTGTTCTAACCCTACTGCTCAACAATTTCATTGAGTGTCCATGAGTTCTTGTATTGTGAGAAAGGGAGAAAAGGACTTCTTACCTTCTCTATTCCATGCATAATCTTGTACACCTCTATCATGTCACCCCTCGGTCATCGTTTCTCCAAGTTAAAGAGCCCCAAGTGTGTTTACCTTTCTTCATAGGGAAAGTGTTTCAACTCTTTAACCATTCTAGTTCCCCTTTTCTGCACTTTTCCCAATGCTATGATATCTTTTTTGAGGTCTGGTGACCAGAATTGTACACAGTATTCCAAATAAGGCTGCACCATCGATTTATACAGGGGCATTATGATACTGACTGATTTGTTTTCAATTCTTCCTAATAAATCCCCAGCATAGTGTTGGCCCTTTTTTCATTGCAGTCGCACAATGTCCTGACATTTTCAGTGTTATCTATCAGGACTACCAAGATCTCTCTCTCAGCATTATTCAAGAGGGCTTTTCTACACAAATTATAGTGTTGTACTGTAACAAAAAGGTTCAGAAAGCTACTTGAGAAAAGGGTTGTGAACTATGGTTGATGTTACTTTCGCTCATATTGTATGTTGATCTATGTAGGATCCTACTATGTAATTTTTGCATCATTTAATGTGTCATATCAACACATTTCAAGAGCCAGTTTGGTATAGTGGTTAAGAGTCAGACTCTAATCTGGGTGAACTGGGTTTGATTCCCCACTCCTCCACATGCAGCCACTGGGTGACCTTGAGCCAGTCACAGGTCTCTCAATAGCTGTTTTGAGTCAGAACTCTCTCTCAGTCCTACGTACCTCACAGGGTGTCTGCAGTGGGGAAGGGAAGGAGATTGCATGCTGCTCTGAAACTCTGAAAGAATCTCTTTTCAGATTTCTGATTGGTTCCAGTTTTCTACCATCCAAATCTTATTGCATTGCTTATTGGCTATCCCATCCTGTTGATTGTATCTACTCACTCTGTACAAGCTGCCTTAAGTCCCATTGAGAAAGGTGGACTCTAAATAACTGAGATAAATAATATACATGTACCTGTATGTCATCCTGCCATGACAGTTTTGAGGACCAAGTTGAGAGACTCTTAGCACCATTTCGCATGACAGGTGAGTGGATATTAAAATTGGCAACAAAAAGAACTGCAAGTACTTGGGTAAGGAGACTGGAAGCAGGAGGTCAGTATTAACCAGCATTGCAGAGTGAATTTCTTTTACCTGAACCACTTAAAGAGCAGGGATGTACTGCTTCAATCGGCCCTGCCAAGATTGCAAAAATACACCATCGGCAAATTTGTTGCCCTTGTGCCAGCTCTTAAAAGGGTGGCAGGAACAGAGCAAGGCTGAAAATCAAGGCACGTGGACCAGATCCGAGCACAGTAAATGGCTTGGGATTTGCACCTCAGATACCATTTGCACCTCAGTTCCAAACAGTTTGTTTCTAGAAGAGGTGTTAACTTTTCAGACATGACTCCTTGGGCAAGTGGTTGGAGCAGCAGGGGTTCTGGAGTCACTGACCGACGTCTGGACTATCCAGTCAGCAGTGTGAGGCAGCAGAATCCAATGAACTACAGAGAGGGCATTATCAATAGGGTAAAAGTAGTCCCCTGTGCAAGCACCAATCGTTTCCAACTTTGGGGTGACGTCCCATCACGGTTTCATGGCAGACTTTTTATGGGGTGGTGTGCCATTGTCTTTCCCAGTCATCTACACTTTCCCCAAGCAAGCTGGGTACTCATTTTACCAACCTCAGAAGGATGGAAGGCCGAGTCAACCTGGAGCTGGCTACCTGAAACCCAGCTTCTGCTGGGATCACTCAGGTCGTGAGCAGAGAGCTTGGACTGCAGTACTGCAGCTTTACCACTCTGCGCCACGGGGCTCTTCTGTCAATAGGGTAGCACCACTCAAAAGGCTTCAGTTACTTGGATAAATTGTTGGGGACTATGGTCTGTAGTACAATGTACAGTTGCTGCAGGTTGGATTCTATTGTGTAACTTTGCATTTGTTTTCATCTACTGTTACGTAGTTTTCATCTACTTCAGTTGTTTTTTTAGATTTCTGGTTGGTTCCTCACCGAAATCCCAGTTCATTATTTGACTGTCCCATCTTGTTGATTTTATTGACTCACTCAGTGTCCCCCGAGTGACAGCAAGAAATGTGGCCTTCAAATAATGCAAATAAATGACAGTGGACAAAAAACTAGCCCTGCAGAAAGGCTACGCTAGAGCCTTTCTGTGTTGTGCTAGTTTTCTTCTTGCAGTGGATTTTGCATCCTCGGTCTTGTCCATGCAAAGCCCAGGCCCGACTTCCTTCGCTGGGTAAATTTGACTTTGTTTACCATCAATTCCCTTTTAAGCGCAGAGTTTTGACCTGTTAATTAGAGCTGTCTGAACAGACGTACTAAACTACTTGCCAGAGGCAGGGGCCGGCCCTAGACTGCCTGGCACCCTAGTCACATGGGGTACCCAATTTGGAGCATTCAGAAGGCCGGCGCCCTAGGCAATCAACTAGTTTGCCTAGTGGCAGGGGCAGCCCTGGCCAGAGGGCACTGCCTCCTCTAGGGCAGCTCTGATCTTGCTCGTACCGGACATATTAATGCCAACTGATTAGCCAAAGTGTTAACCTGCATTTTATGGATGTGTCGATGTACAGAGGCAATGATTTTCCTGGGCAGCAAGGAGATTTATTTAGCCCAGGGGTGGCCAAACTGTGGCTTGGAAGCCACATGTAGCTCTTTCACGCTTATTGTGTGGTTCTTGGAGCTCCCACTACCCCATCAGCCAGCTTGGAGAAGGCATTTCTTTCTTTAAATCACTTCTTCTAGCAAAGCCAGCTGGTGGCTTGGAGAATGCATTTAAAGTTGCTTTCTTTCCACCTCTCCCTGCCTTCTCACTTCTCCATCTATTTGCCTCCCTCCCACCCTTCCTGTTTTGTGGCTCTCAAACATCTGATGCTCATGTCTTGTGGCTCTTCTTGCATTTATTCTATGTGGCTCTTATGTTAAGCAAGTTTGCCCACCCCAATATAGGCTCTGATACAAAAAGTTTAGTCTCCTACCCGCTATTTCCAGGCCCCCTACGCAGAAGGCTGAGCAGCTAGAACAAACAAGCTGAGGATTCCGGAAGGGACAGGAACTCCTTGCAGGGAATTACTAGTTATTTCTCTCTCAGCCTTGCTCATTTTGTCAACTGGTTTTCCCAAGGAATTGGGGAGGGGAAAGGAAGAAAGAAAACTATCTGCTAAAAAGAGAAAGGGAGCAGCTGGAGCAAGACAGCCAGCTCTTCCTTTGCCATGCTATGCATGTGATTTCTATCGCCCATGTTAGGAGATCCTTCAGAAATTTCACCAGGCTGAAAATGCCAAAATAGTTCACCCATGGCAACCAAAAATAGCATATGGATTGAATCTTAGGTGCCAGAAAAAGGCTTTCCTGCCTATGTCAGCTGTACACAGACTGACCATAACAGCTATCTGGGAGCCAGGGCTTTTTCTGAGCAGGAACGCATAAGAACACAGCTCCGGCTTGCTTGGCACCAGGGGATGTGGCCTAATATGCAAATGAATTCCTACTGGGCGGTTTTTTTAAAAAGCCCCATGTGAAACAATGGGGACATCAGGGGGTGTGGCAAATGAGTTCCTGCTGGGCTTTCTCTACATAAAAAGCCCTGCTGGGATCTATTTACAAGCAACCAGATCTGTCTTTCCTTTGAGCTGGGAGCAGCCAGTCATACAAAACAATCTTTATTTACAGACACCAAGGAACCATAAATGGTGAAGGGGGAGAGGAGGGCAAATGCTGAGCAGCAGGCTAGCTGCTCGGCACCCGGTTTGGCCGAGAGAAACCATCACGCAGCTGACAGCTGAGATGGTGCCCAAGGTGGTGGAGAGGTTAGCTGCCATCCCTCCAGAGTCACTCCAGGTCGTTGAGGAGCTGCAGTTCAAAGACCTGCAGGTGTTCCTTCAGCCGCCGGTGGGCGTCCGCCCCGTGCGGCCACTGTTCGCGCTGCAGCTCGCAGATGCGCAGGCGGAGTCGCTGCTCCCGGCGCCGGCAGGCCTGCAGCTGCCGCTGGGCTTTGCCCAAGGCGTCGAGGGCCGCCTCAGCTCTCCGCTTCCATAGCAAGGCACTGCCCACCTGGTAGCTGTGCTCGTTCTGGATGTAGGCCCCGGCTGGGGGAGGGAGGCGCAGCATGTAGAGGGAGAGGGAAACGGGATGGGAGGGGTCCCCCACTGGCTCGGGGAGAGCCGGGGAGGGAGAGGCTTCCTCCTGGCCCGTGGCAGCCGGCGACTGGTCCGGGGGAATGTCTGAGAGGGGGGCCAGGCTTTCCGGCTCTGGACTGGGAAGGACGGGCTGGCTTCGGGGCTCCCCGCTGGTGGGAGCGGCCACGGGGCTCGGGAGCTCTTGCGTGGGGAAGCACGAGATGTCCATGGACAATGGGGTTGACTCTTCCTCCGGGTGAGGGCTGCAGCTGTAAGGAAGGGAACAGAGCCAGGGTCAGGTGGGGAGCATGATGTGCTCCGCACTAAAAATAAAACAGCATCAAATCTAGACAAAGAACAAAACCTAGAGCAGGGGTGGCCAAACTGTGGCTCGGGAACCATGTGTGGCTCTTTCATACATATCATGTGGCTCTCAAGACGCCACCGCCCTGTTGGCTGGCTTGCAGAAGGCACTTTTCTCTTTAAATCACCTCTCCAAGCCAAGCCAGCTGATGGCTTGGAAAAGGCATTAACGTTAAAAGTTGCTTCCTTTCCACCTTTCCCTCCCCCATCTATTTGCCTTTCTTCTCTCAAACATCTGAGGTTCATGTCTTGCAGCTCTCAGACATCTTTTATTCTATGCAGCTCTTACGTTAAGCAAGTTTGACCTAGAAACACAGTGCTGATGGCAAAGGCTGGCTGCTTTCTCCAAGACAGAAGTATACCAGCATGGACCAGTGCAGACAGCACTGGACACAGATACCAGGAGCTGAGCAAGCCTTGGGCAAACAACTTCTCACTGCCTTGCAAGGCTTTATGAGAATAAGAACATAAGAGAAGCCATGCTGGATCAGGCCAATGGCCCATCCAGTCCAACACTCTGTGTCACACAGTGGCCAAAAAATTTATATCTATGTATATGTAAAAATTTATATATATGTATATATGTGTGTGTATATACACACACACACACACACACTGTGGCTAATAGTCACTGATGGACCTCTGCTCCATATTTTTATCTAACCCCCTCTTGAAAGTGGCTATGCTTGTGGCCGCCACCACCTCCCGTGGCAGTGAATTCCACATGTTAATCACCCTTTGGGTGAAGAAGTACCTCCTTTTATCCATTCTAATCCGACTGCTCAGCAATTTCATCGAATGCCCACGAGTTCTTGTATTGTGAGAAAGGGAGAAAAGTACTTCTTTCTCTACCTTCTCCATCCCAATGACACACTGCAACTAAATGAAATGCAATGACACACTGCAACTAACTTTGCCCCAGTGGAATTCTAATTTAGTTCCACTGCTACCCCTCGTGCATTACAGCCCCATTTTCTGTGCATTCAGCTATATGTACCATGTTAGCCATTTCCTGCCCTCCCTTTTTAGGTCTGCCCCTTGCCTCAAGCACCATCATGTCCCCGCAAACAGGCCTCTGTCCCAAGCCTCTTGTCATGCATAGCTGAGAAGCGAGAAAGGCAGGAAACAGAGCAATGGGAGTTAAGGACACAAAGGCAATGGCTCACCTCTGCTTCTGCTGACGCCTCGAGAGTTTGGAGCTGCTTAGCTTGGATTTCCGCCGCGGCTTGGCATGAAGCTCAAATATGGTGGGGACAGCACCTTCCTTGAGCCGATGGTAACCACTAGAAGAAGAAGAGTGAATATTTATACCCCGCCCTTCTCTCTGAATCAGAGACTCAGATCGGCTTATAATCTCCTATATCTTCTCCCCCCACAACAGACACCCTGTGAGGTGGGTGGGGCTGAGAGGGCTCTCACAGCAGCTGCCCTTTCAAGGACAGCTCTGCATGTTTAGCAGTCTCAAAGAAGGTTAGGATCATATTGAGCTTATGTCAAATAAATGACTCTGGAAATTTCTTCAGATGATGAATATGCCACTCGTCTCCAGAGACCCCTCAAAGGAGCTCCCCCCCGGGACTCCCTTTTAGCCAAGGTACGGTAAATCTCCTCAGAGTTTCCTGTGCATATCTTGGACTGATCTCTGACTGAGAAAAGTAGGCAGTAGGCATTAAATTGCCCTCCACTACCCCGAACCGAAGCCCCAGCCTGCTCCCCTTCTGAGAAGCAATTCAGCTTGGCATTTTCCAACCCCAGAAGTCCTACATAGGTCATTGCTAGCCAGCATTCTCCTCAATGGTGATACTGGTACAGGAGGGTGAGGCTTTGTGTGAGCTGCTGGACTCTGGGATGAGCTGGCTGCACATCTATAGCTAACCGGTTGCATTCTGCTTTAACAGAGGAGAGACTGGCGGGCTTCTTCAGCTGTATTCCCCAGGCTCTAAAACTCTGACCCCAGGAAGCCAGTCTTACCCCTTCTCTCCTGGCCCCCCAGAACTCTGTTACAACAGCTCTGCATCTGAAAGCATTTGATGACTGCTACATTACAATCAATTGCCTTCTGTTTGGTCCTCCTGCTGGGTTTTTAAATGATCACTTGCTTTTACTGCTGGTTAATGGTGATTTCTTTTCATTACTTATGTCCCGCCTTTCCAAAAAGTGCTTGGGAGAATCTCATGGAAAAAAACTACCAATCACAAACTGCAGCTCTCCTGCTGCTACTAGCTGCTGTTTACTGGGGGAAAAGAAAGAACTGGTCTTTTGCATCATTTTGTCTTTTATTTGTGAATGCTATTTCAATAAAATGACAGGGTAGAAACTTCCTAAATAAATATTCTTTGCCCAGATCTCTACAACGTGATGCGTTCTGGGTCCAAAGTAAATATTCCTGAGAGTGCAGCCTGTGTTTCTTTGTTGATCCTCCTGTCCCACAAAAGACCATGAAAATAACCCCGTTATACACCAAGCACACAAATACATTTGTCAGTACACCCTCAAGCTTGGTAGGAACCTGGCCTGTCAACAAGGCATCAAGTTTGCTATCACTGAAACCACAGACTGTCACAAGCCCTCTTGGGCTTCCCATTTAGATTGATCAAGATCTTGACTTTTTCAGCATATATGCTGGTATTTACCCCACAAAGCTATAGTATGCAGTTGGGCCTGATTTCCCAGTAGCTTCCTTACCACCACCAACTGAGACAGTAGATAGCCACTATTTTTTTTATTATTATTAATAACCAGGCTCCGTCAGACACCAATTACCTACCTGGTGCCCACCAGTTCAAAGCAAGTCTTCTCAAAGTGCTTGGAGCAAAAGTAAACATACTTGGAGGCAGGGTCCCAGAGACCTTGGCCGCTCATGTCCTTCCGGCGACAGTTCTCCAGCCACATGGCTCGCCGGGGGTTGTCCTTCGGCAGTCTGCAAGAACCACACGAGAGGAATTGCAGTTAGTCTAGCGAGGAAACAGTGCAGCAGGCAAGATAATGGGATGCCCTCAGCCTCAAGAAAATTTGCCTTAAGCTCATCCTAGACGCTTTCCTGTACATAGGGGCGGGCTAGTAATGAATTCTGGGGCTTTGTGCAGAGTAGTCTCATCCAATAGCTCAGTTCAAAGAATTCCAATCAACAGAATTCTGAGTGGGAAAGCGCAGGATGGTGCCAACACTCACCGATGGAAGGAAATGCCACGACTGCGGGTCTCGGGAGTGTCACGGGTGCAGCAGCCAGTGGCAGAGCAGTGACGGGGCATCTGCAAGACAAAGCAGGGTATTTATAATGTGCTCGATCCCAAAGATTCCGTTGAAGTTGCAGACGCAGTTGTCATTTGACCTAAAGAAAAAAACCCAAGTCAGATATGTGAAAGCCCCAGATGCTGTGGGTTCTCTATACTAAGAAAGCTCTCTAATTCTGCAGTTAACAGATTCTGTGACACAATGAGCTAAGTTCTGCAATTGTCGTGCGTGAACCTGCAGTCCGCATGCTGCACCTAACTATAGTTTCATTTGGAGACAGGATAAACTGCCACACAGAGCTATGGAGGTCTAATAACTGAAACATATTTTTAATTGCATATTTGCCTTATCCTTCCTCTTTCCCCCTCCCCAATTCTGAGCAGGTTAGGCCAAGAGATGGATCCCAAAGTCACCCAGTGAGTTTTATGCAAGACATCTGAACATGGATCTTATTCCATACCACCCCACCCCCCCACATCAACACCAACTCTCTTATTCAGCCACCCCTCTGGCTTCCGCGATTTCAATAGGCAATGCCTGTGCAATTTCAAGTCCTTCTGAGAAAGCAACATTGGCAGGCAGATGAATTCAGTGCCGAGCAGCACACAGTATGAATTTTCTGCACTCCCACAGAACATACGCAGCCGCACTCAAGCAATTCAGCCTTCTAGAGAACCATAGTGTGGCTATGATTTGGACCACATCTGTTCTCTGTGTATGTCTCACCACACCCTTGATCACATAAGATGACTTGGAAAAAGATGGACCTGTAGTGTTGTAGGGACAGAACCCCTTCCCTCCAGCATGACAGTAATCGTGTATGGTGAACAGGGATGTTAGAAAAAAGGGAGGGGCGGGGAATATGTAATGTACATACTAACCAAAGCTGAAGAATCAACTTCCACCCAAAATGCTGAGGGGGGCAGTCTACAGTTAAGGCAGATGATACAGAGCTCATGGGGTTGTACTGGTTACACTGTTGCTTTATTTCATTTATGCTCCACCTTTCTCTCCAATGGCAAACCAAAACAGCTGACATTGTTCTCCTTGCTTCTATTTTATCCTCACAACAACCCTCAGAGGTAAGGTTAGGCTGAGAGTGTGTGCCTGACCCAAGGTCACCCAGTCAGCTTCCGTGGCAGAGTGAGGATCTGAACCCGGATCCTAGTCCAACACTCTAACCACTACACTGCGCTGGGTCCGAGTTTGAATCTCCACATGCTGAGAAGATCACTCAGAGCCAGTTTAGTGTAGTGGTTAAATGTGCGGACTCTTATCTGGGAGAACCGGGTTTGATTCCCCACTCCTCCACTTGCAGCTGCTGGAATGGCCTTGGGTTTAGCCATAGCAATTGCAGGAGTTGTCCTTGGAAGGACAGCTGCTGGAGAGCCCTCCCACCCACCTGACAGGGTGTCTGTTGTGGAGGGAGAAGATTGTGAGCCGCTCTGAGTCTCTGATTCAGAAAGAAGGGTGGGGTATAAATCTGTAGTCTTCTTCTTCTAACCATTACACAGCATTGGCTCTAAGTCTGAATCTTCACTCGCTGAGAAGGTGACCCAGGGCCACTCTCTTTCAGCCTAACCTACCTCACCAGCAGCGTTCCCTCTAAGCTGAGATAGGGTGAGCTAGCTCACAAATTTTTGTCTTAGTTCAGGAAGGATGACCCCTGAGCACACTAATTTATGCAGTTGCTCACAACTTTAATGCCAGTAGCTCACAAAGTAGAATTTCTGCTCACAAAACTCTGCAATTTAGAGGGGAAATTTCTCACCACATAAAATGATGAAGGGGGGACCCAGATTATGCCGCACTGAGCTCACTGGAGGGTTTTTTGGGGGAAGGCACTAAATACATAACAATTGACAAGCACGAGCCCCCAGGTCTAACCTTGGGCATCTCAAAGGCTCCCAAGCAGCAGGTGGGGCGAGAGATCTCCCCCCGAGATCCTGGAGAGCCACTGCCGGCCCGAGTAGCTCATCTCGAATTAAACGAGACAGACGGCTACAGGGACGCAGAGGATCCTGGGAAAGGAGTTCCTCAGGCAGAGGCTGCGCTTAATGACGCTAAGCCGGATGGACCAAGGAGGAGCTTCCCGAGGCTGGGACCAGAGTCCCCAAGAGCCCGGCGGGGGGGGGGGGGAGGGGTGCCCAGCGCGCGAAGGGGGCGGAGCTCCAGTAACGGCAGCTCCACAACGGCCTCCGGGCGGGAAGGGGGAGAGCGGCTCCAGGGCTGAGGAGCCTCCGCGCCAGGCGGCTGGGGGAAGCCCGCTGATGCTCACCTCCCCACTCCCATCGCTCAGGGAGCCCCGCCGCCGCGGCCGCCCAGGCTGCCTAGGAAAAAGGAAGTCGCTCCCTCCTCTCGCGAGAAGAGCGGGACGCCGGCGAGACTTCCTGTTCTCGCGAGGCCTTCAGCCCGATCATTACTGTGAATATATGGCTGTTGTTCTTGTTGTGTTTCTTCAATCTAAAACCATTGGGCAGAGCAGCGAGGCTACGAGAGGCTGAGGGAAATTAACATGGCATACTCGCCCCAACTCCTGATCTAAAACGGAGCGGCTTCTTCTTCTGCTCTTTTAAAAGAGACAAGGGTTGGACATAGAGACCTAAAGCTTAGACCAGGGGTGGCCAACGGTAACTCTCCAGATGATTTTTGCCTACAACTCCCATCAGCCCCAGCCAGCATGGCCAATGGCTGGGGCTGATGGGAGTTGTAGGCAAAAAAAACTTCCGGAGAGCTACTGTTGGCCACCCGTGGCTTAGACCGACGCCGCTCCCGCTCCCGGTTCGTCGCAGAGGCTTGCGATTGAAAACCGGAAGTTTAGGGTGCTTGTGAAGTTTAGGGTGCTTTGTCATGTGAAGTTTGTTTTCCCTGCCGCTATGAATTAGGTCCTTTTCCCTTGTATTCCTTTAATGTAAACTAGAAGCCGGCAGTGGCCACTTTTCTGGTCGCGTGCGCGCGGCCCTCTGCCAATCACAAGCTTTGCTGAAGGGTGGTAATTGGACTGTCACTGTACAAAATTTAGAGAGTTCCTTATCCAGCCAGGGCTGTGTTAGAGCCGTGTTTGAACTTGTTCCAAGGCAGTTGCCATAAAACAATACGAAATAAATAAATAAAACAGCATTCTCCGGCCCATAAAAGATGTAAATAAACAAATAAACGTAAATTTTCTTCACTCTAGAAAATACCAGCTGTTCCTACTCCAGGTAATCGCTACCTTGGGATTTTCTACCTCTGAACATGGAGGTTCCTTTTAGTCATCATGGCTAGTAGCCACTGACAGACCTATCCTCCATGATTCTATCTAATCTCTTTTTAAAGTTGCCTATGCATGATGTGGCCATCATGAGAGATGTGTATTCGGGTATATCCGATCCAACTATATTCACATCTCTGAATGATACCTGGGATTTTGCAGGACACCAGGAAATGGGCCACAAAAAATTGTGAAAAAATCCTGGAAATATTGAGAAGTAACTGGGAATATCGGGAGTCAGCATTTTAAGGCTTCCAGGGCAGGTCCCCCCCCCCCCCTTTGAATTTCATTGTGTGTCTCTGTCAGTAGTTTCTTTATAGGACTTGGCTTCAGTTTGTGAGGTTGGTTTGGCTTAGATTCTATGCTTTGGAATTTGTTCTATGGGTCTTGCAACATTGTGTTCTTGTGTGAGTTGGCTTGTAGCAGGGTGGTGCTTTATGGTAGATTCTCTGTTTTGACATTGCCTTAAGAGTCTTGCATTGTACATTAGGTTGGATCCTCTGATTTTACCTTTGTTGGTATTGCAACAGTGTTTCTATTCAGTTTGAATAGGAAGCATCTCTGGCTTGACATTGGCTTAGATTCTCAGGTTGTACATATATTGCGCTAGGCTTCCCATATTGTCCTGCTCTTCTGCTGGGATTACATGATTCTGCATTGGTTCTTTAGGCTTGTTGGTTCTGTCTGCTTTTGGCCAGAGGTTGCCTTGCTTGCTCTTGTGCCTTTGGCTATTCTCCAGCCTCGAGAAAACATAGCATTTCTCCATCACCCCAAAAATGGAGGATGGCTGGGGGCACCTTGTTTAGGGGCCCAGAAGATAGGCTAAGGGCAGGTTACGTCTTTGTCTAATTCATTAGAAATGACAGTTATTTAAAGGAGAGGCATCAGCAGCCTGTTCAAGAGTCAATTTGGTGTAGTGGTTAAGTGCACTGGCTCTTATCTGGGAGAACAGGGTTTGATTCTCCACCTGCAGCTGCTGATGTGACCTTGGGTCAGTCATAACTCTCTCAGAGCTGTTCTGCTGAAGAGCAGTTCTGGAGAGCTCTCTCAGCCCCACCTACCTCACAGGCCATCTGTTGTGAGGAAAGGGAAGGACATTGTAAGCTGCTCTGAGACTTTAAGGGTGGGGTATAAATCCAACCTCTTCTTCTGTAGCTTCAGCTTCATTGCAATTTTGGTGCCATTTGCTCCAAAACCCCCAACCCCTCAAGCCCTCCATTATTCCATAGGGAATGACTCCATAAAGAATAATGGAGCCAAATAATATTGGGATTGGGGGGTGGGGGGACAACCCAGATATAAAGAGCTGGAAAATATTGGTATTTCCAGTTACTCCGTTTCAAAGTTTAAGATTCTTTACGTATTTTAGATAAATATACAGGAAGAAATAACTTGCAAATGGGGCACCTAAGCCATAATGAATAGTTCCCTTCCTGTTGGTCTCTGCTTCTTCTCGTCTCACTCTGTCTGCTTCCCAGTTCTCCTGATTCCATTTTCCTCACCCAACTGTCCACTATATTAAAGTAGCCAGATATAATGCCATATCCTGATGTAGGATATACTTTTAAAAAGATAAATTTGCAACATTGTGGTCTTCATGTGAAATGATTTGATTTATGGAGGATTCTCTGTTTTGACATTGCCTTAGATTCTTGCATTATATATTGGGTTGGATTCTCTGATTTTACCTTTGTTGGTCTTACAACAATGCTTCTATTTGGTTTGCATTAGAGGCCTCTCTGGTTTGTTTTATATTTTTAAAAATATAAAAATAGATATACTTCAATAAAAATTCTAGCTAGGGCTAGAATGGGATGATGGGTTGGTAAAAATCAGTTCCCTCCACTCTTCAGGTAGCTACTGAAAGGATGTGTGTTGAGGCCCTGGTGGAGACGCCTCTGAGAATGGGAATGTCCAACTTCACAGAGTCAAGATATAGTTCAACAATGGGCCGTATTGGTTGAGGCCAAAAGAGAGTCACACCTGTGAGGAACTTGTAATCACTATTTTAAATAACGTTAAGATAAAAAGTAGGAAGAATTAACTAACAGGGTTTTAAAATTTATTTTAAGAAGGTATTTCAAGTATCAATAAGTATTGTATGGTGTCTGGAATTACAAGATAATTAGTTAGCTAAGTATTGCGACCCTTACCAAGTGAGATAGCTACATATTGTTAGGAATTGATTTTTTTAAACCCCCAAAATATGGGAAGCTGGACTGATTGGGAGCTTCTTGCTTGTGACCTGCTTATCTTTGAGGTAAGATACTTGTACGGACTCATGTAATTGCTCTCTTCTATTTATATAGCAATAATGGATTATGTGTGTGTATGTGTGTGTGTGTGTGTGTGTGTGTGTATATATATATATATATATATATATAGTGTTAAGAATGTAATAGATATACTTTAAAAATTAAAATTGAAACAGGGATTCTCTAATACCATCACTTTTGTACCCTCAGCCTAAACACTGAGGTATATCTCTTGCCAGGAATTAAATGATCTGATACAAGAAAGCTAACTAAATACTCAGGGCTTCTCAAATGCACACCTGTATCTGAATCAGGCCTGACTAGAGTCATCCAGAACAGTATAATTTTTTTGGCAGGAGGGGAAGTGAGAAAAACACATTCTGAACATCAGTAAAAACAGTTCCTGTTTTATTAGGAAATACAATATCAAGCACACTGAAAATCAGATCAAATGAGGAGACCTTGAAGTGAAAAACAGAACTGTGAATTACCGGTATATCCCATGACTGGCTTCAGTCTTAGATACCCCTTGGTTATTACAGGATCAGTTCTCCAGTTTGGTACCTCAGGGTGGGATTGGGTGGTTGTCTCCTGTCTTTTGCTATTTTGTGTTCTCCTGATAAATACAACTCTGAGGTGCTTTTCTATCAGAAACAAAACAGTGATCTAGTAAATGCTTCATTTGGAGAGAGAGAACCACAATTGAGAGGATATAAGGAACTCTGAAATCTCTCATGCATACAGAAGTTGTAAGCATGGGTGCAGATGAGCCATGTGCTCCAGCGATTAGACGGCTAGACTCTGACTAGAGAGACTTGAGTTCAAATCCCTGTCACCAACAGAGCTCTCACAGTGGCTTTGGATAAGCCAGAAAGGGCATCACTCAAAGGTTGACAAACCACGACAAATGACAATTTTGTCATGCTTCAAACCACTTCATCTAGATGATGCCTCATCCTCGCTTTAATCTGTAGGTATAAAAAAAGGACAATTCTACACCTGCTGGACTGAATTCCGTGACGGAACAAGTGGGATGCAAAAGATGATCAAAGCAGAAAATGATCATTCTGTTGTCAGAACTGATCCTAAATGAACAGCCAAGAGTCTGTTCACACAAGGAAGCTGAACAGAGATTGGTAATGTGACACAATCAGTATTGCTTTCTTATTACATAAAATATCTGCCCCTAATTACTTGAGAACCCTCCTTTCAGTGGAGCAGCCCTGATAAAGGAAATTGTACAGAGGTAGAGAATGTGAATTTGAGAGAGAGAGAGAGAGAGAGAGAGAGAGAGAAGAGCAGGAAAGAGTAAGCAGGCTTAGGAGTTAAGGGGAAAGAGGAAAAAGAGGAAAAAGGAAGAAAGGGAGAGAAGAAAAAAGAAAAAGAAAGGAGAGAAAGGGGGGGAAAGAAAGAAAAGGGGGAGAAAGTCATTTTCAGGCATCCATTGTGGTAATATGCCATGTATACTGGTCCTCCTGCTTTGTGGTGAGTTGGCCACATATAGCACTCAGGTCCTAAGCTGAGAAGCATTTACTGTGGCATATGGGGAAAGGGACGTTTCATCCACTTTACGTTTGCAATTTCGGAGAGGTTTCCTGTGGTCAGCAGCACTCTCCCCACCCAGCGTTATGTGCACTGAAGTATGCATGCAAGTGGGATTGAGAAATTGCCCCAAAGGAGAGGAGGCAGGCATGCACAGGCAATCCCGAAACAGGGACTCTAAAAAAGACCAGGTGAAAAGAAAGGAAGAGCAAGCATGGCAGCAGGAAAGAGAAGAAAGAAGATTCAAAGAGGGGCCAAATGAGTGAGAGAAGGCAGCTGAGCATGTAAAGGGTGGGGAGGGGGGAAGCGAGAGAAAAATCCAATAGCCAAGCAAAAAGCAGCTCTTCTTTCAATGAACAGCATGACACCAGAATGGGGGAGACAAACTTTGGTGGCCTAAGTGCTGGGAAAAGGGTCTGCCTGTGAAAACTTTGATGTACCAGCAAACCAAATGGGGCAGAAGGTGACATGCCAGACATGCTCAGAGCCTTCTCCTGCATTATTAGCCCCAGCAGGGCTGAGCTCTGGCCCTGGGTGCCATGCGAGATAGGCCTGATGCCCCTGCTTCTTCCTGCACAGACACTCAACCTGCTCCAAGAAGAGTGCAAATGAAGGCACAACAACTAAACCAGCCAGGTATGCCAGAGAAGCCATCCCCAAAATATCCATGCATGCTTCATATAAGAAAAGCATCAAAGCAGGGCCATGCAGCTCTGCCCTCTCAGATGCAGAGAGAGAGAGTGAGTTCAATAGCAGCAACAGAAAGCAGTGAGGAGAAAAGGAGGTGGGCAAAAGAGGAAAGTGCACAAGCAGAACAAAGCAGAGAAAGAGAAATGGCATGAGCCATGTAAAAAAAGAAGAGAGCACAGAACAGAGGATGGAAGGCGTCAAACTAAGAGCCAGCCAAGCAAGAGCATCTGCACAGTTGCCCTTCCGAGATACATCCCAGCCCCTCTTTTTTTGCACTGTCACATACGAGGGAGGCAATGTGAGTGGGGGACAGTTCAGAAATCATCTAAGTAACCTAGCCAGTTCATACTTAAGCATCACTTCTGGAAAGACTTAAAAAAGCCAGGGGCCAAGGAAGCATGATACAGCACAAGGAAAAGAAGAAGAAAGAGGAGGCTAGAAAGGCAGACGTTGTTCAGAGCATCACTTCAAACAGCAGCTGCTGATCCAGTCAATTTCAGAAAAGAGAAAGAGACAGACAGACAGACAGAGAGAGAGAAAGGGAAAGAAAAAGAAAGAAGGGGGAAGGGAAAGAAAGCGGGAGAAAGACAGACAAAGAGAAGAAGAAAGAGCAGGCTAGGAAGGGCAGTAAGTGGTAGTAACTGCCCACTTACCAAGCACTATGAGGACAGCTAGCAGTGGCAGCTTAAAGTTTGTTCCCCACCTGGTACAAGAGGAGAGATTCTTAACTCTTAATTGCTCTGGTCTCACAGAAAATGATGGTGCAGTTGCATGTAGCTGCTGATCCAGTCAATTTCAGAAGAGAGAAAGAAAGAGAAAGACAGAAAGAGAAAGAGATAGAGACAGAGAGAAAGGAAAAAAAAAAGAAAGAGGGGGGAAGAGAGAAAGAAGGAGAAAGAAAGACAATGAAACAGAAAGAGAGACAAAGAAAGTGAGCAAGAAAGAGAGAGAGAAAGGGAGCAAGGGAGAATCAGAGAGAAAGTGTGAGAGAAAGAAAGACAGAAAGAGAAAGAAAAAGAAAAAGAGACAAAGAAAGCGAGAGAGAGAAAGAAAGAAAGTGAGAGATACAGAGAGAAAGTGAACAAGAGACAGAAAAGAGTGAGTGCATGAGAGAGAGAGGCAGGAAGGAAGGAAAGAAAATAAAGAAAAAAGTATGAGAGAAAAAGACAGAGGGAGAAATAAATAAGAAAGAAAGAAGAAGGAGTAAAAGAAAGAAAGAATAAACAAAGGAACAAAAAAGAGTGAAAAGTTAAAAAAAGAGAAAAAGTAAACAAAGGGAGAAACAGAGAAAGCAAGAGAAAGAAAAAGTAAATAAAGGAAGAGAGAGAGAAAGAACAATGAAGTAAGATCAAGTGGGTAAGAAAAAATCTGCAAACCAGTGACACATGCACACATTTAGGGAACCAAATGTAAGAGAGAGAGAGAGTGCAAATGAGACTCAAGAAGAAAGTAATATAACAGAAAGGAAGTAAAAGAAAGTGCAAAATCAGGCAGCCAAGAATGTGATAAAGAACAATGAAGGAGGATAGACAAGAGAGGGAGGTTGCTTTCTTTATGTAAAAGAAAACTGTCCTGGAAAGTGAAAGAAAACCAGGTGAAACAGATGAAATGAAGAGCAATAAGACATCAAGAAGAAATAATGTGAATGTAGTAAAAGAAGACAAGAAAAGAGAAGATGAGACTAGATCCGGGTCCCAGACAATGAGGAAAACAGGCCCCAAGCTAATAAGTATTGTCTGAAATGGCCCACAGAAGTGGCACCACTTCATACATCACCTTTTAAGCCACATACAAAAAAGTAAAAGCCACAATATCAAGCCAAGCACATTTAAGCTCATCAATTTCAGTGCCCAGACTAAAGCACACTTAATTCTGTCTGCCTGAAGCCACCATGGGATCTCGGTTTGGAGCACCTTACAGGGAGGCACATGATTGGCCCATTCAGAAGCCATGCTTGAAAGAGAGCCCTTTAAAGGGACCTAAATGTAATTGTTTCAAAGGTCACTCTCCTCATCCACTCTCCATGTGTTGGCATTGGCAGATCCTTCAGCCTACATAGTGGGGGGGGGGGGGGAGAGAGAGAGAGAAACAGGATCGGGGGGGGGGGGAATAAATGAGGGCAGCAGAGCAAAGAGGGGCAAGCCAGCATCAGAGCAACCGAACACAGAGCAGGCAAGCACACAAAGGCAGAGACTGAAAGCTCAAACCCAATTCGGAAGGCAGACAGGAAGAAGGAGAGATGGTCACTCAGTCCAGGCAACTGCAGAGCTGAGAGAGAAGAGCTGTGGATAGGTGGGGAAAGCAGGGATGGCAGGAAGGGCTGGGCACCTTCTGAAGCCCACAGACCAGCATAAGCCAGTTTGGTGTAGTGGTTAAGTGCATGGACTCTTATCTGGGAGAGCTGGGTTTGATTCCCCACTCCTCCACCTGCAGCTGCTGGAATGGCCTTGGGTCAGCCATAGTTCTCGCAGAGCTGTCCTTGAAAGGGCAACTTCTGGGAGAGCTCTCTCAGCCCCACCCACTTCACAGGGTGTCTGTTGCGGGGGAGGAAGATAAAGGAGATTATGAGCCACTCTGAGACTCGGAGTGGAGGGCGGGGTATAAATCCAATATCATCATCATAAGGCCCATCTGCGACTGGCAATGCTGAATCAGTCTCCCATTTCCCAATGGGCAAAGAGCTAGGCAGTGATAGAGGAAGAGGAGCACAAGATAATTCTACCGTGCTGCCTTCACCAGTCTCTCTGCCCTCTGCAAAATGGGGAGATGGCCCAGATGCATCACGAGGCCCCTCAGACAACCTGCCCACTTTCTGACGGGAGACATGCCAGAAGAAAAAGCAAATTCCTGGCTTCTTTCTAAGCCTGTGGGACACAGGGCTAAAGAAGCAGCACCATCCGCCTAGCTATGATTGGTAGTGGGGCGTACAGGAAGCATGCATCTATGCCGGAGGGGAGGGAGCAGAGCAAAGAGGCAGCAGGTGACAATACAGAGGGTGAAACCCTGAGAGCAAGAGAAAGGGCAACATGGACACCTGAGAGAGGGCAAAGGAGAAAGGCGAAAAAAATAGAGGGGATGCCTGAATAAGAGAGAAATCAAAGCACCACTAGGGGAAACAGGAGAAAGTGAATGGAGAACAAGGCTAGAGCTCAAGCCAAGCAGGAGAGAGCAGAGACCTGCCAAAGTTGCTGCCGCACAATTTGCTCCGGTGCAGCTCTCAAACAGCAGTGGGGAGAGGGGGTGGCTTCAGAGCAATGTTCCCTCTAAGCTGCAGAGTCTTGTGAGCAAAAATTTGTGGGTCAATTTTCCTGAGCTAAGACAAAAATGTGTGACCTGGAGGCTAAAAACTGTGAGCTAGCTCATACTAACTCAGCTTAGAGGGAACAGTTTCAGAGCATCTGCATGACGTCCTTCTCCTTCCAGTCCCCTTCTGTCACCTTCCACTGTTCCACCTACTTTGCTCCAGTGTTTACAGAGCCTGCTTTGATCCAGTCTTTCCAGAATCAAAAAGATCAAAGCAGGACGGCCCGAAGTGTGGACCAGGAAAGAGCCAAATTTCTAAAAAGCCCTTTGGCAACACTGAGCTAGGGAACGGCAGGTGTAAGGCCACGGGGAGGGGAAAAAACAGAACCAGCCAATGTGGATGATCCATTGGTGCAGATCCATGGGCCCCTGTGCCAGCTTCTCCCCACCCCTGTTTTCCCCTGCTTGCAGCCCTCCAGCCTACGCAGGCAGCCAGCAACTGAGCTGCTTTTTGCCTGGCTTGTCTGCTGCTGGTGTCATTGCCAGGTTTGCCTCCGCTTCTCCCACAGCTTTGTCAAAGGGGCTTTTGAGAAGGTGTCTGCGGGCTGCAGCGGGGTCTGTGGGAGGTGGGGTGGGCACTCCAACTCTAAGATAATTGGTGAAGGGGCCCCCAAACTTTTGACTGCCTAGGAGCCTCCACAGGGTTTAATCCAGCACTGCATTGGTGCTGTGAATGCCTCTGCATTTGTGGTGGCCAGGAATAATCCCCACGAGGAAACAGTCAAAGGGGGCTAGACCTCGTGACAGTTTTGCTGCAGTCAAGCCCCTGTAAGAAGACCTCTGCCCTCCTTTTAACTGGGCAACACTTTCTTCTGAAAGCAGCATGGAGTAGCAAGAGCTGGAGATCTACTTCTTGTGATCTGGGGAACTTTGGAGACAAGAGGAGCAACCAACAGGCCCCTGATTTCTAGGGTAATAGATAACCAGTGCTCTTGCACTTTCATGGGATGGCTGCAGATACCATACTAGGAACATAACATGTGCGGCAAGGATTGGTAGGGGAGAAACAGAAGAAGAGAGAGAGTGGAAAAGCAAATGTGAGAGGAAAAAGAGGAAAGAAGCAAGCAAGAGTGAGTGAGTCAAGGCAGAGAATGAGCCAGTGCAAAAAGCCAAAAAGGAGAGCAGAGAGTGCACAAGAAAATAAAACAGCAAGAGGCTGAGGGTCTAGTTAGATGTGACACTCAATGGGCTTCTTCCCCTCTCTTTCTTTTCAGCTAAGAAGTACCCTGGGGAGGTTGCAACTTTAAGCAGGCAAGCAGCCAGAGAAGAGGGGCTGCTGAACTTCTTCCCTCAGGCCAGTCCCCTGCCCAATCTACCCGTCAGTTGCTTTTCTTCATCCGTAGGGAGAAAAAAAAAAATTAGGGAAAGGAGTTATCCCAAAACCAGCCAAAGGGTAAAGGATTAAGCAGTCCCTCCTTCCTGCTGTTTCTCCGCTTGAACTCAAAGGACTCTTCCCCCTCCAGGCTGGCTTTTGGTCAACCCTGCCCCCAAACACTAAGAGCCCCGTGGTGCAGAGTAGTAAAGCTGCAATAGTGCAGTTCTAAGCTCTGCTCACAACCTGAGTTCGATCCTGGTGGAAGCTGGGTTCAGGTAGCCGGCCCAAGGTTGACTCAGCCTTCCTTCCTTCTGAGGTTGGTAAAATGAGTACCCAGCTTGCTGGGGGTAAAGTGTAGATGACTGGGGAAGGCAATGGCAAACCACCCCGTAAAAAGTCTGCTGTGAAAATGTTGTGAAAGCAATGTCACCTCAGAGTCGAAAACAACTGGTGCTTTACCTTTTTACCCCAAAACACCTTGAGGGGGAGAGACACGTGTGAAGTTGCCACATCTCCTTTAGACTCCAGAGGAAAATAAAGAGCAGCATTGCTAAGAGGCTATGATACTATTACAGGGCACCTCAACAATCCTAAACAAAGCAGATATGTAAAGGACAGGAGGATGGAAGCAAAGTATAGAAGGTGAGCAAGCATGCAAGTCTGAAAGCAAGCAAGGGGCGGGGGGGGGGGGGGGCAAGACATGCTGGGAGATGAGCAATTGCCAGAAGGAGAAGAAGCAGGAATGGAGAGCAAGAAAAAGAAATTGCAGGCAAACAGGATAAGAGCAGTTAAGCAAAGACCAGACTGCGAGAGAAAATGTGCAAGCAAGCCATGGAAAGAGCACGAATTACTAGAAGGCAAATGCAGGCCGATCCCTTATTCCAACAAGGAGCAAAACACTCCACTTTGAGCCACATTCTATCCACCTCTGTTCCTTTCAGATTGGATGTGGATGTTTTATCTTGAAGCCAGACTTACTAGACAGCTGCAAGTGAGCCTGCCTAGATGAGAACCACCACGTGGTTACAGTTTGTAAAAGACAGATTCAGGTGGGTAGCCGTGTTGATCTGAAGCAACAGGGCAAAGTCTGAGTCCACGTTTCAAGACCCACAAAGTTTAATTCTGGATATAAGCTTTCGTGTGCATGCACACTTCCAAACCAACTTTGTTGGTCATAGAAGTGCCACTGGTCTGAAAGGTTGCAAAAAGACATACAAGTTCTACTGCAATCCAGAATGGATGAAGTACAATATCAAAAGCACCCTTATGTGAAAGAAACTCATCCTGGAATCAGAGATGCTGCTTTAAAGTCACTTAAAGGCTTGCCTGTTTACTTGGAAATATCCCCTTCTGAACTCCATGAGGGTTATTTCCTAGCAAGCACACCCAAGCACCGAGCTTTATTTTGCAAGCCTTTGGCTGCAGCCCTGGTTGCCAACTACCAGGTGGGGAACTGGAGCTTCCCCATTACAGCGTCTGATCGCCAGTCTTTGGAGATCAAGATGCCCTGGACAGCGTGGAAGCTTTGGAGGGTGGAATTGACAGCATCACACTCCTGCTTGGCTCCCTCCCCTCCCCAAACTCTGGCCTCCCAGGCACTGTCACCAAATCTCCAGGAATTTTTTGAGCTGGAACTGGCAACCTAAGTTGCAACCCTAGGCTTACCAATGTTACTTCCCAGTCTGAAAGGGGAGAGAATATTACAGGAGGAGGGGTCCGTGGAGGAAGCTGTGGGGAAGGTAAGCAGGGAATGAGAAAGAGCAAGCAATATGAAGGCACTCCTCACCCTGCCAAACATGTCTCATGGCCCAGCCCCAATGCCATTTTCCTTTCTGCAAGAGACAAAAATGGCCCTCTCCTCCATAAACTGGGTTTCCCCATGAAATCAACTCGGTTTTAATTCAGGCCAGGTATTCTCCTCCTTCCTGCCAAGGTCAGGCTTATCCTTAGGTATATCCGGCACTTTCACACACACTACATAACACACTTTCAAATTCAGTTTCAATGCACTTTGCGACTGGATTTTGCTGTGTACAATGGCGAAATCTACCTGCAAACTGTCGTCGAAGCGGACTGAAATGGCATCATTGAGCATGTGTGAAAGCGTGGCTTTGCAGGCTAACATCAGGAAGATAGTGCATTGGAGCGCAGGGCCCTGGAGCCCCACCCCTGGATGCCTGGGAGGTTCTAGCCATCCTCTCTTTTGGTTTTCATGATTTCAGCTGGCGTCGCCCGACTGGTTCCAGATTTCCACAGCTGTGGAGCTAAAGGATGCTCTCTTTAGAAGAACAAGGAAGTTCTCAGGGCACTGAGCTGAGAGTCGGCTGCTACTACCAACACTTGCATGGCATTTCACATAGTTCACTGGTTATATCAGAACCCAGGCCCTGATGTGGGGGGGGGGGGGGGCGGGGTCTATGATAGCAGAGCCCTGGAGTCGTAGGAAGCTGCCTTATCCCACTGACCCATCTAGCCTAGTGCCACCTACCCTGGGCAGAAACAGGGAACTAACTTTTAAAGCACCACAGGGGCCCAATTCAGATCAGGACCATTGTGCTGAAGGACAAGGGGCTTCTGCCTCTCCTTTTGAACATATGAACATATGAAGCTGCCTTATACTGAATCAGACCTTTGGTCCATCAAATTTAGTATTGTCTTCTCAGACTGGCAGCGGCTCTCCAGGGTCTCAAGCTGAGGTTTTTCACACCTATTTGCCTGGACCCTTTTTTGGAGATGCCAGGGATTGAACCTGGGACCTTCTGCTTCCCAAGTAGATGCTCTACCACTGAGCCACCGTCCCGTCCCTTGCCATTTTCCTGAGCCAAAGCAGCCCAGAAAAAGGGACTATTGACCCCGTTTTTGGAGCCGAGCAAGAGTTGGTCCTGACTCATTTAAAAACATCACATCTCTTTGGTCCTCAGGCAGATGAGCTCTCCCAGCCTTCCTCTATGAGATCTTAAAAAGGGAGATGCTGGGGATTGAACTGGGGACTGTTTGCATGTCAAGCATAGTGTACTTTCCCACGGAGCTACGACCCCTTCCTGTGCGTAGATGTCTTGCCGCAGGAACAGATGGACTCAACCGCTCTAAGGCTGGAGAGAGGCAAATTTGTAAAAAAAAAATTGAAAGTGTTTTTTAAAAAACAGGAACTCCTTTGCATATTAGGCCATACCCTCCTAGTGTAGCCAATCCTCCTGGAGCTTACAGCAGGCTCTGTACTAAGAGCTCTGTAAGCTCTTGGAGGATTGGCTATATCAGGGGTGTGTGGCCTAATATTCAAAGGAGTTCCTGCTACAAAAAAAAGCCCTAGGTATAAGAATGGCATCACTTGCCACAGTGTGCAGAAACATACCCCTTTTTAACCCCCTTTCACTTCCATTCAAACAGGTTTAGGTTTCTTTCAGATAAGAAAACCTGCCAGATCTGGGCTCTTTTTGTTATCCCAGTATCTCAGCCTCCAGAAGCAAGTGACCACAGAGCTGCAGGCAGATAGGCATACACTAAGCATCTTCCTGTTTACTCTCACTGACTCCCTTTGAAGTGTAGATCAAGACTCCTTAGGGAAAGGCAACTTCCTTCCATCTCCTTCCTCCCCACTTTCTTCCATGCAGATAAGATGGAAATGCAGGATGCCTCTCAGCATCCGCGTCCATCTCCTAGTTAAATAGCATAGTAACCACCTCGAACTCTCTACCCTGCACTATCAAGCAGGTATTTCTAGAATAAAAGTCATTTTGTTTCAAACCAAAACACTGCTCTGTGTAATTCTGCAGTGTTGCAAGCACGTGGTAGGTTTGGGACAAGCACTGCTGCACTAAAGCCAACTGCAGTCTGTTAAGGATCTGGATCACCAAAACTAGTATCCTTCCTACAGTTTCCCCATGGTGACAATTCTCCATGGTCAGGGCCACCCCTTCCGCTAGACAAACTAGGTGATTGCCTCAGGCACCAGCTTTCTGGGGACGCCAAACTGGGCACCCCTCACATGACTCAGTAAAGGAGGCCTCCCATCCAAATACTTGCCAGAGTTGGCCCTGCTCAGCTTCTGAGATCTGACAAGAGCAGGCTTGCCTGGGCTATCCAGGTCAGGGAGCAATTTCAAGTTTTGTGCTTTTTCCTTTTCCCCACAATTCTTCTCTTTTTGAAGATTGGTTATCAGTACGGGGGAGGGGAGGCAGAAGTTAGCCTTGCCTAGGGTGCTAGATAGTCTAGAGCCAGCCCTGTTGCAGCAGCTACCAATAATCCCTCCAATGGTGGGGTGGCCACGTCAGCCAGGAAGGTTTGAAAAATCAGGCCCCTGTCCCCATCCACATGGTGCACCGCCTTGCTTTGACTGACATCTTTTCAGAAGAGATCACAGCAAAGCAGAGGAGGCTGAAAGGCACACAAGTGAAGAATGCTGCCATGCAGGTGCTCCACGAAAAGACTGTTCTTGTTCAGGAGCCAAGGTGGAAAAAAAACAGCCAGACGGAAGCAGCCCTGTTTACCAAAAAGGGAAGAGTGCACACCACCACAAACAACAATCTCTCATTGAAACTGCCTTCAACCTTTTTTTGGGGGGGGGGAGGGGGGGAGGAGACACTTGTTCCCCTGTCAGGTTGTCTTCCTGTCCAACAGAGAGCTAGAAGCAAGCGACTGATCACTCTGGACAAGAAAATGAAGGAGCGAGCGACAGAGAGGAAGGAAGGAAAGAAAAAGAGGCAGAGTAATAGAAAATTAGCCAGAACGAGGATTTTATTACAACAACGAAACAGTGGAGAGAGGAACAAGCAGCGATTCAGAAAGGGGTTTTTTCCCTGAGATATTGTGCCATGATCCTGGGTAGGAATGGCCACACATACCAGCCTGGAAAGAGCAAAGACAGAATGCTAGAAATAGAGAATGGTGTCTGCTTTGGGGTCAGCATCCACAGGTCAAAAGTGAAGCCTCATGACGGATGCTTTATTCACGTATGTACCTTTATTGCTATTAAAAAGCCGCCGGCTGCAAACTTGCACTAAGTCGCACACAACCTACACCTGTTTCCTTCACAGAGTCTGTCTTTACGTCAGTGGATGAAATGCTGCAAAATATGAATCTCTGGAAAGTTTCTTGTGACTAATGTGCAAATCCTGGAAACATGAGGCCATGTTCATGGTTAAAACAAAATTACTCCCCACCCCCCAAGTTATAAATTGTAAGCATTAAAACAATGGTGGGAAGTATACAGGTATTTATGATCATTCCCACCGTTTTACAGATAATAATTTAACAAAACACATTCTGAGCATTTTCTTAGAAAAATAAGAAGCTGGCTTCAGCCACTGCCTTTCTTGAGCTGATACCCAAAGCAGATCTGAAGTGTGGAGAACACACAAAGATTAAAAGTGGGAGGCACACAGCATGAAGGGGGGGCAATATAAAAGATCAAGAGAAGGAAAAGGACAGGCAATGGGAGATGGAAAGGGACTTCCACATATGACTGCTCTAGACCACGGATCTTAACTGGCATAACTGTCATTTCCTCTCACCAGAGATCTTCAGGAACTGTAGTCTGGAAGGGAGAGGTCTCAGACAGAATTCTCAGTATCTTTGAACTACAGCAGACAAGATTCTCAGGGAGAAACTAGACCAATCAAACTGCAGCACAGACATGCCCTTGGAAGCACCATGATTCCTAACTGCTCAACCTCCTATTTTGTGCTAAGGTTAAGAAAATTATCAGCCATTATGCCAAGCATAACTTCTGCTATATCCAAAAACTGGACTTATTCTGGGATGGTTTTGCTGGTGTTCCAAAAACCTTTATGTACCAGCTGGAAATACTGCAGCCACCTAAGTCTTATACACTTCCCCCCCCTTTGACAAATTCTCCCAAGAACTGTAATCTTGTGCAGGTGCAGTGAGTTCCTTTTTGAGAAGCCTACCTCTTCCCCAGCTTTTTATTTTTCAGGAGCCCTAACAGATTAGGTTTGAAACAAATCTAGATGTGTAAACAAATAAGAACAGAAAGCTCCCTAAGTATACCAGATGGCACAAGGATTGCCAGCCCATGCCTGGAAACTGGCGAGAGCTTGGAGGGTAAGGGCATGGGGGTGCCAGCGTTCTGTATGCCCTGACATCACTTCCAGGGAAAACAGGAAAAGATGTCACATCATTCTAGGAAATGCCAGAGTTTTTGGCAATTCCTAGAGTGACATTACTCACTTCCAGGTTTTCCCTGGAAGTGACATCATGCCATATGTGATGCCAGCAGTGTTTTTTCTCTTGATGCCACTTGGAGTGGCTGCAGGCAAAAAGGGCAGCCAGTAGAAGGTCTCCTGCCATAGTGGAAGGCTTAGCAAACCCTAGGTCAAACAGAGAAGACAGATCATCTTAACTTTCCCCCGGTGTCCTTTTATCCTGTGGGCTTTCACTGATCACAAGCGCTGCACCCGAGGAGCTGTGATCACACACTACAAAGCTAGCCTGCATTTGAATTTGGTATGCCCTACAACCTCTCTGCCCCACAGCAACACACAGAAGAAATCAGAATTCAAAGTAATGACAAAGATCATCATGCAGCTGGAAGAGAAGTCCAGTGGTGTCACTCTGGAGGCCCCCAGTGTCTCCATACAACTGGATGAGAAGGGTCTTCCCTAAACGTTTGCCTGCCTTTCTCTCTTTGATTCTCTCTCACACAGAAGGTTCTCAGCGCAGGGTCCGGCCGCATGGACCATTGGCTCATAATCTTCTCCCACTCACTCAGCGCCATCGCTTGGTCCCTCAATATGGAGTGAAGCGGTTGCATCCTCCGCGGTACAAGCTGGCCTGTCAGGAAGAGAGAACACAGTCTTAGTGAGCCTTGGATACAGGCAGGGAATGAGGAACGGAAAAAGGATTAGGAATAATTATGGGCCAGGTGACCTTTTGTAGTCAGCTTAACACCACCATCTGCTGGCTGTCTCAGGCTGATGCAGCCAAACTAGATTCGAAGTTCCCGATGCCTTCTTCCCCCTGAGCACCCAGCCATCAAGACGCATACTAGCCTTTGGTTTCCATAACATCCAAGAGGGTATTTATACATCTGCTTTTTCAGCCTATGTAAACTGGTGTGCCATGTATATATCAAAGCTTGTCCTTCGCCCAAACATCTGTGTCCATTCCCCTCTATCAATAACATTCTTCATCTGAACTTTGCAATATGCCCTAGGAGCGTTTCTCTCTGGCCTGTGTTTGCAGCACTGATGTCCAAATGGCATAGCTTGACCTATGGGGATGCTGCGGGATAGATGGTTCTGCTTCACAACAAGGGACTGGACAAGAGTTTTTTGGCTAAACATTAGGAAGAACTTCTTGACAGTTAAGAGACAGTTAAGCTTCCTTGGGAGGTGGTGGGCTCCCCTTCTTTGGAGATTTTCAAACAGAGGCGGGATGGCCATCTGACAGCAGTGCTGATTCCGTGCATTAGGTCATGGGATCATGGGAATGAGAGCAGGAAAGGTTACATCAGTGCTTAGTCCTCCTGGCCCTTTCTTACAGGTCCAGGGAAACGGATGTCAGGGAAACTGGGGCTGGGCAGCAATTTTTCTCTAGGCCAGTTTGTTGGAGGTTTTTTGCCATCTTCTGGGCATGGAGCAGGGGCCACTGTCGGTACTGGGGGGGGGGTGTATTTGTGAATTTCCTGCATTGTGCAGGGAGTTGGACTAGATGACTTTGGAGGTCTCTTCCAACTCTATGATTCTAGGAAAGCACTTCTGTGCTCACCCAATTCTGCTGACTCATTGATTGACAAGCAAAATGCCCCACCCACTAATACAATGGCTCACCATGGCACCAACTCCATAGGCAGGGGTCACCGTGTGATGATAGGGCTCAGCAGTAGTGTAGACCCGTCCATACCTGTAGGAGAAAGACCCAAGAGACCATGGTTGAAATGGCTTAGGGGAGGGGTGTCGAACTCATTTGTTATGCGGGCCGGATCTGACATAAATGAGACAATGTCAGGTTGGCCAGGCCATGTCAGGCCAGGCTATGCATGTACCTATTTAAGATTAGGTAACAGAGATATAAACTTTATAAAGGACACAGACAAACACAATACATATACATATATATATATATATTTTTTTTTTTAAAAAAAAAATGCTTAAAACATTAGGACTTGTTGGTCTTAAAGGTGCTTTCTCTGTATCTCTCCCATGAGATTGAGGTAAGTGGGCAAAGAAGCTCTGGCTTTTTCCTTTATTCCCCAGGAGACCAGGAAGGGAGGAGCCTCAGCCAATAGAAGGAAGAGAGGCTTGGCTCAGTAGCTCTTCTGTGTGATTGAGAGAGCCTGGCAAAGCAAGCTTTTCCTCATCCCTTCCTTGCCAAGGAGAGATTCTCAGCCAAAGGAGAAAACAGAGGCTTTGCTCTGTAGCTCCTGTGCGATTGAGCAAGCCTGACAAAACAAGCTGTGATGCAGAAGGAAGCAAGAGAGGAGAAGGAAGCAGATGACAACCAGTTGCTTGGGGGAATGATAGGAGCCCTCTGGGGGCCTGATTTGACCCCGGGGCCGCATGTTTGACACCCCTGGCTTTGGGCTACTGAAATGGATACCCTACAGATTCTTCTGTTTCAGACTTGTGTATATGTACAGTGCCATCAGGTCACAGCTGACTTATGGTGACCTCATCAAGTTTTCAAGGCAAGAGACGATTGAACGTGGTTTCCCCATTGCCTTTCTCCGCATAGTGACCCTGGAATTCCTTGGTGGCCTCCCCTTCCAATACTGACCAGATCTCAAGATCTGATGATGATCAGGCTAGCCTAGGCTATCCAAGGTTCAGACTTACCCATCACTATAGGCTGCTGCCGTTGCTGCTGCTGCGGCAGCGGCGGGTGTCTGGGCCACTCGGTAAGCTGCAGGGTAACCCTGCAGTACAGAACACAGATAATTAGGCTAAGATTCCGGAAAACGTGACAATCCCAGCCACGCCTGCTCACAAACCTCCACAAAGGCTTCCTCATCACAGCTTTGTATCCCTTGCTGAATCCCTTGCCCAGGCAAGCATTGGATTACATCCTGCCGGTTCATTCACTGAACAACCCGGAGGACGGAACATTTCCCATGCTGACACAAACACATATGCTCAGACCTTTATTCCAAGGCCCAAACCTCCTGCTTCTTCCTTAGTTATCGCCCTCAGGAGACTCCAGATGTCTCACCTAAACCATCTTGATATTCCTCCTAGACCACCCCATCGCCTCTCCCATTGGGCACATGAGTGGTCACCAATCCTGATAGCTTTGAGTGCTGCCCCAGAGATCTGTTCCATGGCACTTTCTTTGCCCTGAAAGACCCAGAAGGCCACAGCACTTCCTGTTCTTCCATCTTCAGACAACTGGCAAAAGGACAGGCATGGAACCCTTGAATCTTAAGCCCCCAGGACACTCGGACAAAGACTTACATAGAGGTCAGAACTGTAGAGACCATCCGGATACAGCACACTAGATGGAAAGTCAGGGAAAAGAAGTCAGTGCCACAGTCACCCCTTTTCTCTGACTTCAACCTTCTTCCCCATTCCCCACCTCAGCTTGCTATCCAAACTCCACTCAGCCCTCAACAATTATTTTCCTCTGACCATCTACAGAATGCCTTTCCATCGCCATTCAGTAAGAACCACTATCATTTGGGATAAAGGGTAAGACTGTTTTAAAAAATGAAGCCATAACTTGCGAGTCAAGTTTGAGCCCTTGTCTGCCTTTCTCTGCATATATGAATACAAATATAAAAGCCCTGGATCCATGTAGAATAGCATCCTGTGTCCAGCAGAGGGCACCCAGATGATTCTAGGAAGCATGCAAGCCAGCAGTAGTCTTTGTTGTTGCTTATCACCCAGCAACTGGTATCCAGAGGTACACTGCTCCTGGGCCTGGGGGTTCTATTTAGCTGTCATGGATAATAGCTCTAAGACTCATCTTTGCTGAAACCTTTTAAAGCCCCTCTAGGCCAGAGACATTCATAACATCCCAGGGTTTTCCCTGCAGTCCCCTCTCAACCCCACGGCAACATCAATCTCCTCCATTTTCCCTTCCCTTATTTCACCCCAAAGCTGAACTCCCCACCCAGCCTTGCCCTGAAAAATGTCTGCATTCCAACACAATGCCCTTCGACCCAGGCTCTCTCAGTATTCCAATTATTTGAGTTATCCCCGACCCGTATAGGTGCGGAAAAGTTTTAAGTATTTTATTGTATTTTTTTGCATTTTAGGAGGAGTTTTACATGATGTGTTATAATTTTTATATTGGTCTATGACCGTAATAAAAAGTTCACTAGTATAGATCTTTTAACAAGCCACATTTATGAAACCCGTACAAAAGATTCTGCTCTTGAAACAGAAATGAGATTTCAGACCATATTGTGATTTTTAAAAAGTGGGCAATCTGCATCTTGAATTTAAACATTTTTGCTTTTTTGGACAAGGATTGAGGGACGTGTTCTGGGGTAAAACAACGACAACAGAACACCCTGTGTTGTGACTTTCAGACACATTTTTAAAGCAAATAATCGTAACCTCCTTCTCGTAAAATGGGCCACCCCCTCCTTGTCCCTTTGATGCTCACCTGCCATAGGCTGGAACTGGTGAGGGGGCAGGTGCTGCTCGAATGGGATTGTAGATAGTGGCTCGGCCACGCCCTCGGAGAGCCCCGCGATAGGCCAGGGCAGCTGGGGCCATCATGGGGTAAGGGATACTAGCCACTGGTGAACAGGCACATGAGAGAGAGAGAGAGGAACATTCCATTAGGAGGCAGAAATGGGGAAAACAAAGGAGAGCTTTTCACCTCACCCTCAGGACAATGTCCCCAATGACTCTCCCAGAGCCTTAAAAATGCAGCACTCAGAGAACATGAGTCCAAGTTAAGGTTAGCAGGGTGACTTTTCATGGAAAGGATAAAAATCACACAAGGATTGGCAGCTCACCTGTATACAGGTCAGGGGCATAAACAGCACCCACAACAGGATTGATCTTCCAACCTAAACACCAAAGCACAGAAGGAGGGGTCAGAGCAGACACCACCCTCATGAAGATTCTGCCCACCTCTCCATAGCCACAACACACAACACACCCACCTTCACCAAAGCAGACCAGAATCAAGAAGAAGAGTTGGTTTCTATACCCCACTCTTCACTACCCAATGACTCTCAGAGCAGCTTACAATCCCCTTCCCTTCCTCTCTCCACAGCAAACATCCTTGTGAGGTAGGTAGGGCTGAGAGAGCTCTGAGAGAACTGCTCTTGAAAGAACAGTGACTGACCCAACGTCACCCAGCGGCTGCATGTGGAGGAGTAGGGAATCAAACCCAGTTCTCCAGATTAGAGTCTGCTGCTCTTTACCACTACTGGCTCACTACTTCAAGGCTCATGCTGATCGGTACGTGGGGTAGGGCTTCTCCAAGTCACATGATGGGGCCCACCCAGGAGGCTACGGTCTCCACAGAGACAGACACTCCTATGGGGAAAAGTTCCCAAACAGCTCTGTGTATGTGTGGGAGGCAAAAGGCCTAAAGTACACACTGTCCTCATGCCCCCCCCCCACAACCAACTGGGAAAGGGGGAGTTAAGTCTTCCCCCCTATTATTTTCCTGATCTGAAATGGGCTTGGGAAGTTGCTGGCAACCACAAAAAAGTTACCTGAACAAGGCGAATAGTCTCTTCAGGACTATTTTGAGTCTGGAAAATGGCATTGAGGGGTGTGAAGACTTTATCCCCCTGCCCGTGTGCCAAATCTGAGGGTTCCGGCATGCACTGCCACTTAAGCCCTGCCACGTCTCTTTTTTCAAACATGTGGAAAGGGGTTTTTGCTCTCCCCCAGGTTACATACCGTTCACCACAGGTGCCGCAGGGGGTTTCTTGGTGACTAAACGAGCTGTGGCATTATTGACCTGGGTTGGAAAGAGAAAGGAACATGAAGAGACATGTGGAACTGGACCCAATGAGCCAGTTTGAGTCTGTGACTTAGACTGGCTCAGCACAACTGGAGTGAAAGCAGAATCCAGATTAAAAGCAGCAGCTTTCAAGGTGAGAAGGGAGGGACACACCTCCTCCTGATTGCCCCATTTCAATATTGCCTGATCTCTAACATCTGGAAATCAGTATTGAATTCTGGGAGATCTGCAGGCCCAGCCTGGAAATTGGCAGCTGTACGACTGCCAGCACCTGGAATATACACACATGAGAATCTGAGGAAAGTCTAACCTCTATCTTCCTTCCTTCCACAATGCTGCTATTCAGCTTCTCCCGTGCCTGGTCGGCATCCTGGCTGTTCTCAAAAGTGACAAAGCCAAAGCCCTAAAGAGAAGAGACATTTGTTAGACTGGAAGCAAGGGAAGTTACCAGTTTTTTTATTTATTTAAAAATATTTACAAGCATGCCTTTATCTGCAACAAACAGGAGTCAAAGAGGAGAACAAACATAAAGCCATTTAAAAATCAGTCAGAAAACTGAACTAGACAACCAGGCAACAAGCACCCCCATCATCCCCATTGCCCTGCAGTCATGTGACGAGGGTTGCCAGGTGCCCTCTGGCCACACTGGGTGGGATGGGATTGTCAGTTCCAGGTGGGGAAAACTCCTGGAGATTCAGGGGTGGAGCCAGTGGAGAACGGAGACCTCCATGGGGCACAATGCCATAGAGTCCACTCCCCAAAGCTTCTACTTTCTATTCTATCCAGGTGAATTGGTCTTTGCAGTCTGAAGATGAGCTGTAATTCCAGGGGATCCCCAGGTCCCACCTGGAGGCTGGCATCCCTATTAAGGTTCTGATTTAGAATTATTACAGGAGACTGTTCTATAGGGCCGGAGGGGTCACCAAGAAGTCCAAAAACAGGCAGCAAAATGGGTGGAATAAACAAGAAACACTGCTATGCCGAGAGCAGCTGCTGCCTAGACTCAGACGGGGAGAAATGCTCCCTGAAGTCATTCTGCAAACCAGCTTTCAACACTGCATACCTTTGAACTGAGCTGCCTGGGACCACATGTTTATGATATTCTACTGGGTTAGAGAGTTGGCAGCTCTTTGAAACCACTTCCCAGTGCTTTTGCAAATAAGGCTGCAGAGAGACACGCACCCCAAATTCTGCAAACGTTTGTTTTAATTTTCTCTTCAAATCAAAACTCATATTAAACTATCTGAAAGGTTTCCGTACTGGTCTTCCACCAGCTGTGGGAATGGGCAAAATCCACCACCCTCTAGAAATTCTATTTAGCTTGCCTTTGTGTCTTCTGAGGTTCCTCCAGGCAGTATTTATCTTGTCAACCATAAAAGCTAGGAACTTTCCTTTTCTTTATTTATAGATCACCTTTAAATGTTCAGGCTGCTCAATCTGGTACTTGATAGCTAGGAGACATGTTGCAACTCACAAAATTGTGCTTCAAACGATAGTGTCCCAGGATCCCTTGCAAATTTATTTTATTTATTTTGTTACATTTATATCCCACCCTCCCCTAACAGGCTCAGGGTGGCTTTCATATCATATCATAGATGATCCTGGGGCACTGCTTCAGAGGCATCTTTTAAGAACTTTGTAATCTCAAGCACCTACAATCAGCACCGAGTCCCACACTGCCATAACCGGAGCACGGGAACACCCAACCCTACTAGGGAAGCCTCCATCATCTTATCCCGCCTTCTTGGTCACTTCATACCTTAGAGCCTCGTTCATTGAAGATGATCTCCACATCTAAGATTTTCCCAAATTGCTAGAAAAGAGAAAGGAGTAGTTTGGTCATTTCCACAAGCAACACACAATGCCCTGCCATTTCTGAGACCATGTCAACCAAGACTTGAAGTCAGGGTCTCTTACAAATCAATGTTGCTTCCACACCTTATCATATTTGCATCCACCATCATCCCCCAAAGTGTACTCATCCTCAAGTGCCAAATGGCCAACAGTAAAGCATCTTGGGTCTATTTACAAGCTCCCCTTGTGGAAAAGTGGCACCTGCCACCCATGTCCTTGTCCCGGGCTTCCTGAGTCAGCAATCTGCTCCAGATCACTGATTGTTTGTACTACTGGAGAGAGCACCACAGTGGCCGTTTCCACACAGAGAAGTCTCTGTGTTGCTTTTATTGCCAGTGTGTTGCCTTTTACCTGCTTTCTTCACATCAGACATCATTTCCTTCTCCTCGGAACTCCCCCCAAACACTTTAGGAGCACGCTGCTATCAGACGCAGGGCACCATTTCCTGTCCCAAGAGTCTAAGGCTCACCCCAAACATCTGCCGCAGGTCCGGATCTCGGAAACGGAAGGGGATGTTGGAGACGTGGAGGCGTTTGGGTTGGGATTTGTTCTCTCCGCTCTCGGCATCCTCCGCCTCAGGGGAGAGCTCAGGTGCGGGGACTTCTTCGGGCTGCTGGGGAAAAGGGGGAGGACAAAGCAGGATCAAACCACACACACCACCAAGGCCACTGCCCCTGTGCATCCCTATAGAAAGGGCACACAGTAGAATGGTTAGAGAGCTATGGCCTAGGAACTTGGTATCCCTACTCAGCCATGAGCATATAACAACCCAGATTAGGGGATTCTCCAAAGTGGGTATCACCAGTTCATGCTCGGGGAGGTCTTGAAGAAAGATACGGACACTCAGGGCAGGCCGCCACCAACCTACAGGGCTCAAATGCATCCAGGTGAGGAGGAGATCATTACCTCAAGGAGGCCATTTTTTCAGCCCCATCCCAGTAGCAACCTATCTGGGCAGTGGAACAAGGTGATGGAAGGGTCGGGTACTGGAATGGATTGTACCACTTCAGATGGCGGGGGGGTGTGTGTGTGAAAGGGAAATCACATGGGCAGAGTAAGCAGGAAACAGAGAGCTGGGCTGAGGCAATGGACACCTCGGATTGAGTCCTTGTTCAACCTTACAAAAGATCAAGAGTCTAGTAGCACCTTAAATAAAATTTGCAGCACGGTATGAGCTTTTGTGAGTCACTGCTCACTTCTTCAAATATTTTATTCTTCTTATCTGAAGAAGTGAGCAGTGACTCACAAAACCTCCTCCCTTGCCACAAGTTTTATTAATCTTTAAGGTGCTACAGGATTTTTACTCTTTTCTACTGCTACAGACAGACGAACACAGCTACCCAACTTGACCTTGTTTAACCTTGTACTGCTTGCTGGGTATCTTTGGGAAATTGACTTCCGAAGGAAAGAAGGAAGTTGTTACAAAAGGCATAAGAATCAGAGAAGTTGGATAAATATAAGGGTTGGATTCAACCAGATTTTCTGCTGGTGAAAAGGTAGGAGGTGTCCCTTTGACCACACCCCCCCCCAAAAAAGGCTCTGAGCAACAGATCATGAGACCTGCATGGACAGAAGCCACGGAGAATAGAGGCTGCAATGGAAAGAACTGGGTGAGATGGAGTGAAAAAGCTGGCTGGATCTAACCGAGTGCTCAGCTCAGCAACCTGCCTACACAACCATTCCTTTTTCTATACAAAAAGATGGATTTGCAGGCCCTGGGTCCATGCAATGGTCACAAGATGAAAAGACATTTGAAAAGCTGTTGCCCCTTGGATCTTCTGCTTGTAGCCTTTGTAACACGTGAACAGGGGAAAATAATACTTGCTTACCAGAATAGCCTGTGAGATTTAACCTGCTCTTATCTAGAAAATTTCAATTTGCCTAATGGGGGAGGGGCGGACAAAGTCATCCTGATCTATTAAGGGGGATGCTTTGTGCAGATAGCTGCCCCTTCCACTCATTTATAGAGTTGAGCCATGAAGTTTTTGACCCTATATGGGCAAACAAAATCAAAAAATTCAGGAAGCAAGGCCAGTGGGGGAAACAACCAAGGCCCAATTGTCTTCCTGAAGATATCTTTATAGAAGGAGTAGAAAATAGTAAGAGTCCAGTAGCACCTTAAAGACTAACGAAAGCTGTGGTAGGATCTATCCTACCACAAATTTTGTTAGTCTTTAAGGTGCTAATGGACTCTTACTATTTTCTACTGCTACAGGCAGACTAACATGGCTACCATCTCGATCTATCGTACATGAAGGGGATTCTGAAACACGCACTCCCAAGCGATCCTGAAAATCTAAAGCAGTGGTACTCACTCTGTTGATCCTGAAGAGACATATTCACGATTACCCTCAACTAAAATAGCTGCCATTTACCTCCATCCCTGGTAGGAGGCTTGGATTTCATTCCTCCTGTAGTGGTCATTTCAAGTTGGGAACCCAACTACCCATCACAAGCCTCACCAGTTAAGGGCAGGCACCATATAGGGGAATGATGCTAAGAGCTACAGGTGGCATGCCCAAGAGCCACATGTGGTTCCTGAGCCACTGAGCTAAAGCTTTCCCAGATGATGTCTCTGCACGATGGGCAGATACAGGGCTTTTTTTTTGTAGCAGGAACCCCTTTGCATATTAGGCCACACACCCCTGATGTAGCCAATCCTCCAAGAGCTTACAGGGCTCTTGTTACAAGACCTACAATAAGCTCTTGCAGGACTGGCTATATCAGGGGGTATGGCCTAATTTGCAAAGGAGTTCCTGTTACAAAAAAAAGCCCCAGACAGATAAGCGACTGGGCTTATTTCCTCAATAGAGAAGGCTCAGAAAAGGGATGGCCCAAGGACCTAGTCTCCTCTTCGTTTTCACCAAGACACATTACCAAATTTACATCTGCTGCCAATTTGAGGAAGACCCAGCCTTTCTTGTTTGTCTTCCCCATCTTCTCCCAGCCAAAGGGAATAGACCAGCAAACATTTTGCCTCACATTGATAAATTGGACAGACACACCCTGGCACGCATGACAGCATTAGTAGAGACAAGCAGGACGCAAGCTGTGGATGGGGCAACTTCTGGAAATGCTGTGGAAAAGGTCAGAGACCAGGAGGCAAAATGAATCGGCCCACCCCAGGTGGCACCTCACCCCCTCTCCATGCAGATGGCCCGATTTGACTCACAACGCAAGCACCAAGATGCAATATTCCAAGGGCACAGCGAGGTGCACGCGGCCTCTCTTGCAGTGTCTGAAGTGCTAAGAACCTGGGGGACAATTAATCCAGCAAGGCCAGGGAAGGGGGCAAGTTGAACTTGTCTTTGAAATCCCTACTACAGCCTATCAACGAGGAACCAGAAGATGTGTGACCAGATATGAACAGGGACAGTGGATAACAGGAAGGAACAGAGTGGCTTGTGTGTGTTTGGGGTTATCAATTTCAGTCTGGGAAATTCCTGGATATTTTGGAGAGGATCCCAGAGTTTGGAGAGGGATTTCTCCTATAATGTATGAAGTCTTCCCTCTGAAGCGGCCATTTTCTCCAGCGGAACTGGTCTCTGTAGCCTGGAGAACAGCTGTAATACCAGGAGAACACCAGGTCCCACCTGGAGATTGGCAACCCTGTGAGTGCCTGTGAACAGGTTCCACTGTTCCAAATCAGCTGAATTTGCCGTTACCGTGGCACAATAAGCTCACCGCTCCAGAGGACTGGTAGGCAGGGACTGTGGCTCAGCGGCAGAACATCTGCTTGGCTTGAAGGTCCCAGGTTCAATCCCTGGCATTTCCAGTCAGAAGAACCAGATAGCAGGCAATGTGCAAGACCTCTGCCTGAAACTCTGAAGAGCCATTGCCAGTCAGTGCAGTCTATAGCAGTCCACCGCAGCTTCATGTGTGCTCAAACTCTCTCAAATGGGTAAACCCATGACTAGGCCATACTACTACATATCACCAGGGATGGGGCTCACATAATGGAATGCTTCCTCTTTTAACAGCCTTCCCCCCAATTATTGCCCATAGAAATGTAGTGTATAAGGGAAGAAGCCCAAGTACAGCCTTTTCCCATGATACTTCAGGGTCTCTTCATACTTTGCATACAGATTGGGTTAGTGCCCCCATCCCCATCTAAGCTGTAATGCAATCACGCAGGAGTCATGGGTTCTCCCCAGTTTCTGTGCGCGGGGTGCCTAATTTGGATCAGGACTGAGGTGAATGTGGAGAGGGGGCTTCAGCCTCCCCCCACTCTAGGGTTGCCAAGTCTGATGATCACACCGGTGGGGGAGAGACTTTCCTGGAGTGGGGGGGGGGGTGGAGTGCCACAATGTGCTGATGTCACCATGGGACATCATCATGCCGGTGGCATTGTGTGGCGACACTCTGCTTTTTGGGCAAAACTCTGTGGTAAAATCACCCTCAAACTATAGAGTTTTGCTCAAAAAAACAGAGCATCGCTATACGGTGTCACTTGATGTGATGACGGCACTTCCAAGTGATGTCAGAATGTCACATTTGGAGGCGGGTTTTCCCCCACTGGCCAGCAGCAACCCAAAAAACTGGTGGAGTCCCCTGCCCCCAACTGGGGAATGACATCCCTACCCCAACTCACCATCCCTACCCCAACTCAACCTGATACACTCCCAGAGACACACTTGGGTTTCCCCAACATCACCCCTCTGGGGCCGTTTCAGGATCTAGGACAGTCAGCACCCTCCAGGTAAGCATGCATCTATGCATAGGCTTGAAGGCTGTGCAAGGAGCCGTGCTGACCGCAAGGAGCCCCGAAATGTTGCCATTAACACAACACACAAGTCCAGCCACTCACAAGTGCAAACACACCACCAGGCAGATCCCCCCTCACCTTTGCACTCCCTTCTCCCATTGCACCTCCCCATGATGTGCCATACCACCCCACCTTCAAACCCTGGATGCATCATTTGAGTGCTCCATACTCTCGGCTCATCAAGACAAGTTCAACAGAGATTAAACTCCCCCCCACCGGGGAGGATCAAATGCACAGGGCAGTGGGGGTGGGAGGTGGTATCAGGCTGAGAAGACAGGCAGGTGCAGTTGCACGGTGAGTAAGGGGTTAACTAGTCATGTATTAAAAGAGACTAGAACAAGAGAAACGTGATGGAGTCCAAGATGCCTGGGAGAAAACCTGAGCTCGATGGGCGGTCCACGAAGGCCTCTCTTAACATTCTGGGGAAGGCCCTAGTCCAGGAAAGAGACAGTCATTGGGGGATTATGGTACAACACAGGAATTCGTGGGTGGCTGGATCTCGGCAACAACTTTCCAGAGGAAGACAGAGAAAGGAAATTAAAGGACACACATGTTACAGATACACAGTTCCTCCCCAAAGTCTCAATTTTGCCCACCAAGGCAACTGAAGATAGCTGGAGAAGTAAAGCAGTATAATAAGAAAGTGCTACAGAAGCAAGCAGGTGTACAGGAAAGCTAAGCAAGAGGTTTTTCAGAAACTACAGTTCAAACCCTGGTTAAAAGGGAATCCTGGGGTTGGACCCAGCAAGCTTTTTGGGTGATGAAATAGGAAGCCCCTCCCTCCCTTCCTGCTTTGACAATCACAGGAATCAGAAGACCAGCTACAGTAAGGCAGAAAACTGGGCAAGAATGAGTGAAAATACCGGCTGGATCCAACCTCTATACCAATGAGGCAGAGACTTCAAGGACGTCTCCCTGAGCTAGAAGAAGGTCAGCTTCAAAATTTCAGTGCTAGAAAGCAACATCAGGAGGCCTCAGCCTCCATGCTCTGTAGCTGGACATCCAAAGGAACTGGTTGGCCACTGTGTGAGACAGGAAACTGGACTAGATGAACCACTGGGCTGATCCAATTTTTCCATTGGATTCTAACTTTGTACCACTTTGCATTCTTCACCACTGCCCACCAGCTATAAGTAGCTCTGCTCACTATACCCCATTCCATTGTCCGATAAAGTGTGCATGCATACGAAAGCTTACATTCTGAAGAAAACTTTGTTGGTCTTAAAGGTGCTACTGGACTCCTACTTTGTTCTAGGGCTTTTCTTATGTTAAGCAGGAGAAAAGGGCTGAAAACTTAAGACACTAAATCATCATCATTATTATTGTATCAAATATTATCAGGGCAGTTCATGCCATTCATGAGCACAGTAAAACCTGGCAACCAGCAGACAAGAAAAGGGATCCTCAAGTCAGAAAACTCTCCAAGTATGCAGAGGGAAAAACGGATTTAAGTTCATCGAAGACAGAAAAAAGCCAATAATTGTGTAACACACACCAACTATGGTCCAGGAAGCACAGAAACCTGAGAGTCAATTTATGGCAAACCACCCTGTGAAAAGTCTGCTGTGAAAACACTGTGAAAGCAACGTCACCCCAGAGTCAAAAACGACTGGTGCTTGTACAGGGGACTACCTTTACCTTTAAGATAAGGAAACAGCCAGGGAAAAAGAGCTTACTGCATCCTGGAGAAAGAATTATGGGCAGTGTTCCCTCTAAACTGAGTTAGCTTGAGCCAGCTCACAGATTTTTAGCCTCCAGCTCACATTTTTGTCTTAGCTCAGGAAAAATGGCCCCAGAGAACAATAATTTATGCAGTAGCTCACAACTTTAATGCCAGTGGCTCACAAAGTAGAATTTTTGCTCACAAAACTCTGCAGCTTAGAGGGAACATTGATTATGGGTACAGGTAGGGAATTTCCCCTCCATTCTTCAGGGTCCCTCAACTTCTGTTCGAATGGTTAGACAAGACCGCAAACAGAACAAGGGAAACTCCTACACCCGATCCACTTTTGCTCCGTATCAGACCCATATCTTAGGGTTGCCAGGTGGAGCCTGAAAACCTCTCAGAATCACAACTGACCCCAAGACTTCAGAGAAAATGGCTATCTAGAGAGCAGGCCCCATGGCATTACGCACCCCTGAAGTCCCTCTCCAGGCCCCCCACTCCCAAATCTCCAGAAACTTCCCAACCCAGAGCTGACAACCCTCTTTGCCCTTTTTATATAATCAATCCTTAAAAGATAGGTCAGATCCAGCTGTCTTGGTCCACTAAACGTTGCTCAGCTCCCTTCCCATCCCACATGGCTTTTGCCCTCATGACTCCCAGATTTGTCTTTTCTAGTGGGAACTCCTCCCTCCTACTCCAGAAAAAAAACCTGACAATTCCACAAAAGTCACCTTTGAATTCTGGCCCCACAAGCCTGCTACAGCTGACAGCCTCATTGCTGAGTGGCGGGCTGGGCTCATCCAAGCCATCATATTAAGCAAGACCCGGGACCTTTTTTGTATTATCACGAGGGGACCAATTCAGCAAGACAAATGGTGCCATTTCTTATTCCACCGCTTGCAAACGAGAACTGGACGCAACCGGAGTCATTCCCTGCTGCTCTCTACAGAAATCCTGCCTTCGGAAGGCCGGGGTCCCGGGTTCAATGGCAATCCAAAGCCCCTGCTCCTCCGAGGTCACCTAATGCAGATTAGCTCCCTCTTGAACTTCAACCACTTTTTAAAATTCATAAATCACGACAGTTAATAGCGTGACCAGAGAATGGATTTCTCTCCCTGGTCCGGAATAACGACGCTAATCTGCATTAACGATTGCAAAGAAATCAAGCCTGGTAGTTATTCTGGGAGAATCGATCTAAATGGTGAGGGTAGAGGGATCTGTTGTTTACATGGGTGAATGAAGATTAGGGGGTTATCTTGGCTTTTTAATGGTCTGCTCTGTTCTACGGGTAATTTTTATGTTGCTTTATGTCCAACGGCTCATGTTTTTTAATGGCACACGTTTTAATATTGTGGGATTTTAATTACAAGCTGCCTCAAGCGGAAGCCTGAGAGGGGAGAACAGAAATATTCTAAATAAAAATGAAACACAACTGTAGTATAGGTATCCAAAACAAAATAAGAGTTGCCATTCTGCCCCCGCCCCCCCCCCCCCCCGATTCTGAGTCTTTAACAGCTGTCTGACACATAATCATTAGGAGGGCAAGCTTTTCTCGGTACAAAGTAGGAGTCAAGTTCACCTTTAAGACCAACAACGTTTTAATAAAACTTTGTTGGTCTTAAAGGTACACTTGACTCCTTTGTTCTACTGCTTCAAACCAACACAGCTGCCCACTTGGATCTTTTCTTGGTAAAGCAATCGAGACAGGAAAGCCTTTCCTCCGCTACAGGACAGAATAGCCAGCTGCTGTTAGAGGAAGAGGAGCGGGGCTAGGATGAAAGATGGCAACACAGATTGTAGCCAAGGGGCACATGAGACCACTGGCTAATCCTGCTCACGAGACATTTTGCATTCTGGTTCGCACACGAGGAAAGCGACGCCAAGAGATTGCCTGGATGCAGAACTGACAGTCACTGGATTAACCTGAGTAGTCATCTTCAACATTTCCGGAGCTTTGGCTGCAATATGAGACCCACTTGTGATTCAATCATACGTGGCCGTCTTTTTGCAAAAGCGTTGCAGCTTGGCGATAGGGAACATGCTTTCTGTGGAAGTCCGGGTTTAAACTCCAGTGCCTTCTGTTAAAAAAATCAGGGCACAGAAGGGCCTCTCTCACACCCCTGGCAAGCCACAGTCAGTCAATGTCGACACTATTGAACTAGACTGACCTAAGGCGGCTTTATGGGTCCTCTTTTGCTCTTGGGAGCGTATCTGTCACAGCTATGTAAAAAGAGGGAACTTGAGTTGACACCGCTTGCCCTGCAGAGAGAACACAATTGGTGTCTGCTCCAGGACCCACTTCTACAGAGCTTCAGGAGTACTAGAGGTTTATCCCTGGGTCATCTGCTAAGAATCCCCTCAAGGAAAGAATATGGTGCAGCAACCTACCTTCGGTCAGGACACAATCCACATGGGGAATCCCATCCCTCTAGCTGAAAATGGAGCTACAATATTAGATCATAGGTGGGCAAACTGTGGCTCAGGAGCCACACGTAGCTCTTTCACACATATTGTGTGGCTCTCGAAGCCCTCGCTGCCCCATCAGTCGGCTTGGAGAAGGCATTTCTCTCTTTAAATCACTTCTCCAAGCCCAGCCAGCCAGCAGCTTGGAGAATACATTTAAAGTTGCTTTCTTTCCATCTTTCCTTCCTTCCAGCTCAAAGCAGCTTCTTACATGGTTCCCCTCTCCTCCAAGCATCACAACAACTTTGTAGGGTTAAATTAGGCTGAGAGCAGGGCTTCTTTGGGTAGCAGGAACTCCTTTGCATATTAGGCCACACACCCTTTATGTAGCCAATCCTCCAAGAGCTTACAGGGCTCTTAGTACAGGGCCTACTGAAAGCTCCAGGAGGATTGGCTATACCAGGGGGGAATGGCCTAATATGCAAAGGAGTTCCTGCTACAAAAAAAAGCTCTGGCTGAGAGATTGTGACAGGCAGCCAGGCCCAAAGGTACCTGGCAGGCTTCCATGGTGAAGTGGGGGACTCAAACCCACTTGCCCCAGGTCCTTATCTGACATTGTAACCACTATACCACTTTGGGCCTCAGCCATTTATAATAATTATTTTTTAATCAATGGAGGGGGGCAAGGAGGAGATGTCTTTTTTGATTTTCCGCCTCAGGCACCAAAACATCTTGGCCCTTTCTGTTTATAGCCTCTCAAAGGACACAGTGCCCTTCAGATGGAAGATTCAGCGACACACCACTTGTCCCCGTGTGGAGATAAACAGCTGCCAGTGAAGATGAAGCGGCTAGGGAGGGGAACGGGGAATCTGATAGGGGCGCAGCTGTCTCTGCTGGGGGAAAGAAGTGTTACCCAATATGGACACAGAAACCTGCTCCTCAGAGTCACTGGCTCAGGAGAAGGAGGCCTTGCATAAAGGGGGGGGGGAGGGGAGGGGAGAGAACAGACATCTTTGCTTTCCTGAGACCAAAAATTAGAACTGCCTTCTTTGGAACACAAAAATCCCAATTCTGAACCTTCTGACTATTCCCTTTAATGGAAGCCAATCTGTTTTCTAGGCCACAGTGGCTTGAAAGAGATAAAGGTGACAGAATATAGAATTGTCAACAGGGATTTGGCTGGGTCAGCTACAGCAATCAAGAACAGACTTCCAGGAAAAGAAACTACAGAGGTGGGTGGCTCCCCCCGCTTCGGTTATTCTAACCTAGCACCAGCCCTGTTCACATGTCACAAGAATGCATGCACAAGTTGTGCACGGTGTGCACTCGACTTTTTCTTTGTACGTGCACTGAATAATTCTCATGTTTTGTTCCATGTACATACAGCTCAAAATGTGACTCAGATCTCAAACACCACATTTATCCAGGGGTTAGGCCCGTTTCATCTGCAAAATGAACATGCACCAGCACTTTCTTACAAAGAGGTATATGCAGGATGCACGTACATCCACTGTAACTTGAGAATAGGGCTAATATGTGCAAGTGATTGTATTCCCCGATCTCAGAACCCCAAGACCCTCGTTTGGGGGCTCATTCTTAGGCTATCAGCTAAGTTCATGTGCTGGCTGGCTACTGGAACTGTAGTTGTTTTGAATTGTAATATTTGGTTAAGACTGCAAAATGTTGGGGGTTTTGTATATTTAACTGTTGGAAGCCGCCCTGAGCCCTGCTTGACAGGAAAAGGAGCAGGAGATATACATAAAATAATAACAGGAACAATAAAAGACCTCTGTGTATTCCTCTTTGCCCAAGTAAATTGGAAGTGGGAGGCAATAATCTGCCCATTTTTACTTTCTATGTTTAACAGATAGGTTTGGATTTAACCGGTTTTTCTCCTGCTGAAAAAGGGAGGGGGGGTCTCCTTTGACTACTTATGATGGGAACCAGCATGAACAAAAGCCATGCATGACAGGGGATGAAGTAAGGTATGGAATTAGGTAAGAGACAGTAAAAAAGCTGGCTGGATCCATCTCATAATTTCCACATTGTTATTGTTTCCAGTGTGGTAAATACCACATATTTTCTATGGCAAAGTATTATGACTACCCGCAATCCCACAGAACATGTGGCACAACTCCTAGTGACGGGCAGAAATACACCCGCTATTTAATGCAACATCTCCAGGCCCCAATCCATGATGGTTTACAGTGGGAGGACCTGGCAAGCCTAGCAGGTAGGCTAATAGCTTCTGGGTATATTTGGTGTAACAACATTCGGCATTTATGTGGCTCTTGAGGGGGAGACCCAAGTATTTTCCATTCACTCGGCGATCCTTGCAACAGCCCTATATAATTGGACCCTTGTCTATATTCACCCACTCCAGCATCCCATTTCCTGCAGGGGTCAACAATGCTAGGAAGAAACAAGGCCTGGTGTGAAGGCAAAGGCTCACCTCCCTGCCCCCATTTGCTTCCTCTGGAGCTGGCATCCAGAGGGATGCTGCCACCAAATCTGTGAATTCTACTTAGTGATTATGATGGACCCCCTCCTTTCCACCCAGCCTGGTGGAACAGTCTCCCAATTGAGATCAGGGCCCTGCAGGACTTACAACCATTCTGCAGTGCCTGTAAACAAGAGCTGTTAAGGTCTTTGGTTAAGGCAGCAGATGCCATATTAGATCCAACCCCACCCCTGCCCTACCCATCAATTCACCTACTCTACCCACAGTACGAGGTAGAAATATTTTTTATGTATTGACTGGTGGGAATTTGGCCACTTGCTAATAACTAATGCAGTTGAGCACACATACAAAGGAAAATCTCTGAGAGCACTTGACGTTGTCGCCATCTTGTGATTTTTGTACAGAACTATCTTTTTATAGTATTATGTTTTAGCATTTTAAATTGTATATCTATGTGTTGTGAGTCACCCTGGGCCCACTTGCAGGACAGGGCAGGATATATATAAAATAAATGTGTCTTGTCTTTTTTTCAAAAAGGGATCCAAGTTACTAGACCTCATCACATCTTGTGGAAGCGAGTTCCAGAAATATAAAAAGCTTTCTTTTTTCCAGTATGCAAACCTAACCAAACAACTGCACCAGGAAGAGTCCCCTTATTTTAAAACTTGCTCATCCTACACTGCCACTCTTCCTCCTTCAGGTCCCTCTCTATGCAGTGTTTATATCAAGTTCATACTTAGGGTTTCCGGCCTGCAAGTGGGAGATTTCCCACTATTACAACTGATCTCCAGATGACAGATCAGCTTACCTGGAGAAAACAGCTGCTTTGGAAGGTGGACTCTATTGCATTACACCCCACTGAAGTCCCTCCCCTCCCTAGACCCCGCCTCCCTCAGGCTACACCCTCAAAATCTCTAGGTATTTCTTAACCCAGAGCTTGCGACCCTGTTCATACTATTTTAGTGGTCACTACACAGCCATGGAATCTTTGGAGCTGCACTTAGGAGAACTTTAAGTAATTCTTCCCTGTTTCATGTGTACAGTGCAAGATTTTGTTTTGTGTGTTTCAAGATCTGTCTCTGTATTTTATTTATTAAACCATTTATACCCCACCCCTCCTCATGGTTCAAAGCAACTTTCAACATGCACAAGTTATGAATTTGGAAGGCTACATGAGAAAAAGGTAGCAAATTTTGGTAGTAACACACAAAAAAATTCAAGAGTCTCTTCCTTCCTATGCAGGGCAGGAGCATTTCTTTATGAATGAAGAAAATTCCCCCACTGCAATCAAATAGAAGCTTAATATAGATTATGTTTGGTGACTACCAGGTACTGTGGAATGCTGCGGGCTGGGGGGAGATAAAAAAAGATGGGATTGGTTTGCTCAAACTAATAGTTTATAGTGTTCTGGAGGGAGGAAGGAGGCAGGTCTGGATGATATGCCATGAGGTATGCATCCCCTGGTCCTATTACTAAGAAGGTGATGTTCTCTGGACACATGGAGCATTCTACATAAATGCTCAGTATTACTAACCTCTGACCTAAGACAGAGTGGAATGGCAACAGAAGTGACAATCTTACATACAGAAGATGGGCAATAAATTAGCATACGAATAATGAAAGCGGCTTTAGCAGATTAAAATAATAAGTTTACTTAGTTATATGGCAATCACATGTTATGGCTTAGCAGCGTGGAGAACAACATCACAAGGACATAAATATGTCAGAATTGGAGACTGATGTTTCCTTATGAGAGTCTGTCAAAAGGTTTCTTAGTTGTAAAGAGTAATAAATATAGGAAACATCAATCTCCAGGTCTGATATATTTATGTCCTTGTGACGCTGTTTCCTCCCAGATGAACCCTAACAGGTGATAGTGCTAAACAGGGCTTTTTTGGTAGAAAAAAAGCCCAGCAGGGATTCATTTGCATATTAGGCCACCCCCCCCTGGTGCCAAGCCAGCCAAAACTGCATTTCCATGAGTTCCTGCTCAGAAAAAGCCCTGGCCCTTTAACTAAGCTTACTATTCTTTCAGTCTGTTAAAAACATCTTCATTGTTCTATATGATAATTTCCTGCCCACCTTCTACATGCAAGATTGTCATTTCTGTTTCCATTCCATTCTGTCTGTGTGCATGCACACAAAAGGTCACTCCCTGAATAAAACTCTGTTGGTCTTAAAGGTGCCATTGGACTCTTAACTTTGTTTTATTGCTTCAGATCAACCCTGCTACCCACCTGGATCTAACCCCTGGCCTAGGTAGCCCAGGCTAGCTCAATCTCGTCAGATCTCAGAAGCTAAGCAGGGCTGACTCTGGCAAGTACTTGAAGGGAGACCACCAAGAAAGTCCAGAGTTTTGTCACAGAGGTAGGCAAAGGCAAACCACCTCTGAATGACTCTTGCCTTGAAAACCCAACGGGGTTGCCATAAGTCATCTGTGACTTGATGGCAAAAGGTATTATTACTAAGAAGAGCTTCTATCCAAGGTTAAGGCTTTCTGGAATCCTTCAAGAGGCATACCAGCCACTGGAGCCCATGAATAAAGTCTTACCTATGCTGCCTACTTCTGCCCCAAGACTGGGAACTCGCACCGTGTGAGACAAAGATGACTTTTTTCTCCACATCCGGTAAGTGTTCAAAGGTATGCAGCTCTTCGCAGGCACAATCCAGTCAACCCCATCCCTGCTCCAGGACTATACCATGGCCTCCCACACTGTGTGCTTTCTACTCATTCACTGCTGCTGGTAGACAGGGCAGAGGTTTCAAAGACGCAGGACAGCTGGCACTGGGGTTGCCAGCAGGCCTGGAGAAGAAAAAGTCCTGCCCCTTTAGAAGAGACTTCACAGGATGTTCCTTATCTCTAAGCTATGAAAAGTTTCAGCTGTCCATCTGCACTCACTCAGCCTCTGTTAAAGGGCAGAACGTTTTTCTCTGAGCCTGTTGGCAACCATCGCAAGCAACAGATACCCACGACAGGTGAAAACTACCAGTGTTATAGCCCAAAGCCCATTTAGTGATGTGAGTACAGTTTCCAGGCTTTTAGACCTGGCTGCCCACAAGGTACAGTACAGTGGTACCCCCCCTTTGCAGTCACCACGTGGCTAGAGGAGTCCTAACACTGGGAGCTGTAATATTTCCCGCAGACACACATGTGTACACTAATGGCTTATATGCAATGGAACCATTGAAGGCTCCAAGGACCTTATGGGTGCCTCAAAGAGGAGGAGGAAGAGCATTTATACCCCATCCTTCACTTGGAGCCTCAGAGTGGCTTACAGTCTCCTTCTGTTCCTTTCCACAGACAACATGTGAGGCAGGTGGGGCTGAGAGACCTCTGAGAGAACTGCTCTCGAGAGAACAGTCCTGGAAGAACTTTGACTGATCCAAGGTCACCCAACTGGCTTCATGTGGAGGAGTGGGGGAATCAAACCCAGTTCTTCAGATTAGAGTCTGCTGCTCTTAACCACTACATCAAACTGGCTCTCAGGAAGAAAACCAGACTCCTCCAATTGGTTTGATAGCTGAGGAGGAGAGAAGGGGAGTAACAAATGCATCAGTGGGCATCATTTTAAAATCTACTGCCTCAGCAAAGCCACTCCACTCTTCTCCAACCCACAGATACAAAAGGAAAGATGAAAAAATGTTGTGCGGGAAGACATTCTGAACATGCTCAGAGACACTTCCTCTTATGTTTCAGATTCAGCCATGGTCCAGATAATAAACGCCAGGGGTCACTGCCTCGGAGAACTGACACAAACAAAACACTGGGCTAAGCACCATTTTCCTTGTGGTTTGGGACAGAAGGGGAAGCAGATGGAATGGATGCAAGGAATTCTGTAGACCAGCAAGTCCTTCACTTTGTGAAAAGCAGAAATCTCTTTCATAAGCTGGCTTAAAGAAAAGAGGAATAGCGGCAGTTGCTGGCCAGTGTAAGAGCAGTTCTAAAGGAAAACAGCAGTCAGTTTGTGATGTCACCACAAGTGGAAAGTTTTGACAGTTCTAGGCTAAGGGACCAAAAAGTTCAGGAGGAGCCCAGAACGGGAGGAGGAGGGGCTGAATTCTCAACAGTGTTTGTGGTAAATCAGCCACACCACAGAGTCACCTTTGTAAAATTGCAGGAAGAGCAAATTCCTGTTCTCGTGCAACAGGAATCAGTGTCAGCCAACACCTCTTCAGGAAGCAAGGAAAAGAAGTGAACCTCAGCCACCTTTTCTCTTTCGGATACTACATAGAGGGTCCAGATCCTCAGCATTTCTAGCTCTATGCCCCCCCCCGGAAACATCCCCTCCCAGTGAGGTGCTGAATAACTGCCAAGGTGACTCAAGCCATCGCTTACCACAGGGGGTGGGGGCAAGGGTTCCGGGGCAGCCGTTCCTTGTTCAGTGAAGATACGCAGGCCATGATCTGGGGCTGTTGGAGACGGGTACTCTGAAGGGGTGCTGTGGAGGTGGTACTGCGGAGGCAGCCGAGGCTGAGGAGGGGGCGGAGGGTACTGGGCTGGGAACGTCTGGGTCATGGCATCAGCAGGCGGAACTGCGGCATCCGGGCTACCCTGCACAAATTGGGGAGGGGGGAGGGAGAGGAGAAGAGGAAGACAGTCAAACTGGGCCCTACAACAAGAGACTAAAAAGACAAGCAACTAATTTTCAATCAGGTCAGATCATCTCTCACTAGAGACATAGGTCCTTCCCCAGAGATCCCTAGACTGTTTTCATTCTAACACACTCTTTTCCAAAGTTGGGCAGGCTAGAAGAATCCCCTGCCCCAAAGAGAACCATGAGCAGTACTTTGCATCCTTTCCCAGACATTATTTCAAGGAGCCTCATGACACCCTTGCATGGTAGGCCACTTATCATGGCCACCACGTTACAGACCTGAAAGGAAACAGCTCTTTTAGAGCTAAAGAGGGCATTTTCTTACCTTAAGAGTTCAGGGCCCAGAGACTTAGTTCCCCCACCTTCTTGCCCACAGAAAAAGCCACCACCTGATAGGCTTTTACCTCCCGTCTTTCAAATCAGCAGATGTGGCTCTTCCCTCCTCCATTTTCATCCACATAACAACCCTGTGAGATAGGCTCGGCAGAAAAAGGAAAGTGACTAATCCAAGAACCATCAGCTGGTGGAAAGGGAATCTGAACCTCTCCCCCCCCCCCCCTCGCCTGGCTTCAGCCCTCGGCATCACGTTGGCTCTTACCGCCCAACATCCTGTAGTCATAAATTAACAGGTTGTCTTTTTACAAAGAAACAAAGCCAAGGCTTCCAATCCCATCTCTTCCCCTGCCCCTTCCCTGGCAGAGGACCCAGAAGTCCTGGCTTGCAGCCCCCAGCCCCTAAAACCCAACCTCCCCTTAACAATCACCCACCTACACCAACGGGCCCCATCCCATGCAGCCGCCTCGCCCACCCTCCGCCGGTCTGGAGGGTCCTCGGCCAAAAATGCACCTTTCTCTGCCCGCAGAACCCGACTATAAAGGCATCCCTTGTGCTGCGCCTCCACCAATGAGGAGCCACCGGAACACACGCAGCCGCTCCGATTGGCTCCCGTCTCCTGGGCTTCCCCCCCCACCCGCCGGAACCTTCTTTGTTGCCTCGGCTCTCTCTTTTGTCTTTCAGCTGTTCGGGCCTTTGAAAGAGCAAAGGGGGGAGAAACAGCTGCAGCCTCCCCTGGAATTTGCAAGGGCCCCCGCACCTGCCCCACCTGTCCTAGAGAGGGATTAAGGGGAGCCGAAGGGTCCTTCGTTTTAGAAGGAGCCGGATCCAGCCCCAAAGAGTACAATGGCAGGAAGATAAGACATGTCTGGGTATTTGCGGGGGGGGGGGGGCGGTGTTGAGAAAGGCCAAGGCCTCCTCCAGGGTACTTTCCAAGATAGCTTCTTGCTGGATCTAAACTTGCTGGGTGAAACCTTGCCTTCCTCACAGGGTTGTTGTGATGAGATGTGCTTGTCATGTCTTGTTTATGTCCTCCTTTTAGAAGACATGTCTTCCTTTTTTTGGTGTCTCCTCTTTTGAGCTTTAAAAAAAACTGCTGTAAATGTCCTCTTTTGGGGTTCAGAGGCTGAGCCTGTTGTGTCCTGGAGTCCCTCAGAGGAGGCAAGCTTCAGCTTAAATAGGAGCGCAGGGATTCTTTTGTAGCAGGAGCTCCTTTGCATATTAGGCCACCCACCCCTGATGCAGCCAATCCTCCAAGAACTTACAGGGCTTTTAGTACAGGGCCTACTGTCAGCTCCAGGAGGATTGGCTACATTAGGAGGGTGTGGCTTAATATGCAAAGGAGTTCCTGCTACAAAAGGAGCCTGAGGGGGTGTTTGGGTCGGGTGGCCTTTCTTGGCATATAATGAAGAGGTCTTTAAAAGGAGATTTCTCATAGACGTGATCAGTTGTTTGAAGTAGTCAGTTGGGAAACATGGCCTCTTTTTTGCTTTTCAAAAAATGGTAACCCTAATTGATCTATACCCTGCTTTTATTAGTTTATTTACATTATTTAAAGGCTGCCTTTCTCACAGAGATTCCGTGCAAAGGAGACAGAAGGGAGAAAGCACATGTACAAGCAGATGTTGATTTAACTCAGGGGTGGCCAAACTGTGGCTCAGGAGCCACATATGGCTCTTTCACGCATATTGTGTGGCTCTTGAAGCTCCTACCACCCCATTGACCAACTTGGAGAAGGCGTTTAAAGTTAAAATTGCTATCTTTCCACCTCTCTTTTCATCCTCCCTCCCCACATCCATCTATCCATCTTCCTGCCTGCCTGCTTTCAAACATCTAATGTTTATTCTATGTGGCTGTTATGCTGCCTCCCCACCCCCCCACCCCGATTTAACTCGTTTGGAGAGGTTGAAAGAAAGCAACTTTAAATGCATGCTGCTGGCTGGCTTGGCTTGGAGATGTGATTTAGAGAGAGAATTGCCTTTTTCCAAGTTGGCTGCCAGGGTGGTGGGGGCTTTCAGGGCTACACAATATGTGTGAAAGAGCCACGTATGGCTCCCGAGCCACAGGTTGGCCATCCCTGCCCTAGAAAAAATGGATGGTTTGGAGGGTGCAATTTGTGGCACTGTATTCCATGGAGGTCCTGTCCTCTCTAGGCCCCACTTCCAAATCTTCAGGAGTTTCCCATTCTGGGTTTGGGAACCCAAACCCCTCAAAGCTCACTGGTGGCCAAGGGGCCCTGGCTACCCTATCCCCTGTGCAAAACTGGAATTGGGACAAAGAACCATATAGGCTACCATGAGCTCCTTGGAGGAATGACAGATTTCAAATGTAGTAGGTAGTTGACTAACAGGGAAAGGGGGGTTGAGAATTCAATGTATCCTCATTGATTTTCTTAGGTTGCTTAAGTTCAAGTTTTAATAAGGAAACAAGAATCAACACAGCATATGTAGCCATGCAAACATAAATATTTTTGTCTTCACAAGAAGACCCTCTCTGAGCCTTGTTGCAGAGGGGAGGGCAAGCTTTACATCTAATATAGAAATAAATAAGTAGCCTGCAAACACAGGTGGAATTCTGACTCTCCAAGAAGGGAGGCCGCCACTGATGTTACCAGGTGGGACTGTGGTAAGTTTGCCCAGTCCAGACTGGGAAATTCCTGGAGATTTGAGGTTGGACCCTGAGGAGGGACCTCATCGGAGTATAAATACCATAATGTCCACCCTCCAAAGTGGCCATTTTTGTCAGGGCAACTGAGCTCAGTCATCTGGAGATCAGTAAGGATTCCAGGAGATCTCCAAGCCCCACCTGGAAGGTGGCAACCCTAAGTGCTTGGTGGTAGAATATTTGCTTTGCTTGTGAAAGATCCCGGGTTCGATCTCTGATATCTCCAGCTAAAAAGATCCCATAGGAGGTGATGTGCACTCAAGACTTGGAGAGCTGCGGCCAGCCAGCAAGGCAAGTGCTAACCTTGATAGACCAATAATGGATAGTGGTGGCCTCGTATCATCTGTGGGGGCCTGTGTTTGCCTTGAGTTAGAATTCCACCACTGCTGTACAGACACTCTGTTAAGCAAACTGGAAGCTAAGTAGAGTTGGCCCTGGATAGTACTTGGATGGGAGACCTCCAAGGAATACCAGGGGCGTGATATAGAGGCAGGCAATGGCAAAACCACCTCTGTACATCTCTTGCCTCGAAAACTCATCATATTCAGTTGTGACTTGATGGCATTTTCCACCACCACCCAGAAATTGCACAGAAAAAAGCATGCAATGCGAATACGCTATTCAAACAAATCTACAGCAGCAAACAGCAGAGAAAACCAAAGCCACTGATGAAACCTAATTTCAACAGGGTACATTCCTGACCTGTCCCTGTTCTTGTTTTTTGTGTTCTTGTGTTTTGTGTGTTCTTGTGTTCTTTGTGGATGCCTTGTTAAAATATCAACCAAGCCAGTCGCGTTGTCTCATTCCTCAGGGTTCAGCTCCCTCTCCAAAACCTAGAAGCTAAATCCGTGAGGGGGAGGTGAGTTGATCCTGTTTCAGGCGCCACATGGATGTAGATCTGTGCACATGAACACTAAAGCACAGTTTGCTGCTGTGTACGCTGCAGCTGTTGAGGTATATTTTGAACGACCTATTGCAGGACAATTATGTGTTTTCTCTAAACACCCTCTTAGCATTTAAATCTGCACCGTTGTAAGGCAGGGTAAGCAAAACAGGCAGCCATCGGTCACGGTGAAGAGCGGGGTGGTGGGCAGGCAATTATTTTCCTTGGAGAAATGTCAGAAGGTGCGCTTCCCATAAATTAAGATGCCGCTAGTCATTATTCTGAGCAAATATTGTTTTAGATTTGTTTTTATCATTTCAACTAAATATAGCTCTGAAAGCAGGCAAAAAGCTCCATGCAAAATTACTCTTAATTTTGGAAGCAGCAGGCTTCAGCTCAAAGTAGCTGAAGAGCTGGGGCCACCAAAAGGGCCTTCTGGTTTAGGGAACAGATTCCTCCAGGACGAGGTGCTTTGGAGCACCACCTGTTCCTATAAAACTGTTTGCTTGTTAAAGAAACAGAGGCGGGGAGGGGGTCTACAGACAGTTGAAATGTTCCAGCCTCTTAATCTGTTTTCAGGGCTTACTGGCTGCTCTGCTGCCTCATCGGCAGGAGAAACACACATATCTCAGGGTGGTTTGCAAAGTAGTCCTCGGAGGCCGTTTCTTATCAAGGCTGGCTCTGCTTTCCATTTTTATAAATAGCGCCACTTTACCTCGGCACTATCTTGTCACTCACCGCTCAAGAGGGGCCTGGAGAAGGGGTGGGCAGACATAAATAGATTTTTGGCCCTCTCTCAGACCCAGGAACTGATGAGGTGCTTTGGGCAAAAAGCCAGACCAGCTCCACTTTAGGGATTGGATCCAGCAGGCTTTTTAAACTTCATCTTGCCCAATTTCCACTCCTTGCGAGGCCCCTATCCCACATGGCTGTTGTGCAGGCAGGGCCCATGTTTAGTTTAGTTTAGTTCAAGGCTCTTTTTTGTAGAAAAAGCCCAGCATGAACTCATTGGCATATTAGGCCACACCTCCTGTCACCACCATTGTTTGGCACAGGGCTTTCCTTTAGAAATAGCCCAGCAGGAACTCATCTGCATATTAGGCCACACCTCCTGATATCACCATTGTTTCACACAGGACATTTTTGTAGAAAAAGCCCAGCAGGAGCTCGTTTGCATATTAGGCCACACCCCCTGTTGCCAAGCCAGCCAGAAGTGTGTTCCTGTGCGTTTCTGCTCAAAAAAAAGCTCTGGTTTAGTTTATTTGGTTTATATCCCACTCTCCTCGCCAAAGCGGGCTCAGAGCAGCTTACAGATCATTGAAGATAATAAAAACAATAGGACCAATAAAATAATTACATGTCCCAACAGCATAGGCTTTTTGGTGTCAAAGGGGACTCCCTAACTTCTCTTTTTCACGTGCAAAAAAAAATGCCTGGATCCACCCGTGCTCTCTTTTTCCTTCCCCTCTCCAGACCCTTTCCACTGACAAAACAAAGCTGACAAATTGAAAACCGCTTCAGCCTAACCTCACATCTGAAGAATAAAAAAATGAAAGTTTTTCCAATTTTCTTGTGCCTTCTAGTTTACTGGGAGTCAGAATAAAACTGATCTGCTATTTCCACTTCTCTGAGCAGCAGAATTTTTATTGCCTTTTCCAAGTTTAATAGAGTACTAAAGCTGAGCTGGATTGTGGGGAAGATCTCCCACATCCGACAGGAACGACCCCTAAACTGTAAAAATTACCACTGGGGCCATTACTCAAAACAGAGCGAAATGTTTTTTAAGAGTTGGCCACTGCAGTGGATTTGCTTGTGTGGACTTGATCTTGTGAATACGCCAGCTTGGGATTTTCCAATGTCTGATTTCCGTCCTTCCTACCCTGCCCATGTATGACCATTACAATCTGAACATATGTCAGATCACTAAAAAGATGCATTGTGTACATGTCTATCTATCTATCTGTCTGTCTATCTAATCTAATCTAATCTATCAGTTTTGTACTTCCAAATACAAAGCTGTCAGATAGGTAGAGCTTCAAGCCGGGGCAAATTACTGAAACATGTTCCTTAGACTTTGCTGGCTCAAGGCACAATTGCAAGTGCTGGGGGTTAATCTTTTAAAAACCTTATGTGTATGGGGGTACTTTCTAAATTGGAGACCCTTGTGCTATGCATCATCATAATCTCTATATGTATGTGCCTAAGTGCTGTCAAGTGCTGTTATGGCAACCCCAGCAAGGGAATTTTCAAGGCAAGTGAGAAGCGGAGGTGGTTGTCCATGGCTGCCCCCTGCAGAGTCTTCCTTGGTGGTTTTCCTTCCAAGGACCTACCCTGCTTAGCTTCTGAGATCTGACAATACATCAATGTACCATGCCACTTTCCCTCTCCATCATATCTGTAGTCAGCCGAAAAAGAACATCTGGATTGTGGTGTGCTCTGTGTACTATGGTCAAACAATGAGGGCATAATGCAGGGGTGGCTTGGAGAATGCATTTAAAGTTGCTTTCTTTCCACCTCTCCCACTCCCATCTATTTCCTTCCTTCCTCTCTCAAACATCTGACACTTATTCTATGTGGCTCTTACATTAAGCAAGTTTGGCCACCTTTGGGCAAAGTACCCCCCCCTCCAAACAATTCTTTAAGCACAAAGATGACCAAGCAGGACAGCTGGAGTGATGACTGGGCTCTTGTTCAGGAGGAAGGGTAGAGCTCCAAAGGCAGAAAGGGCTCAGTAGTTAAGCCCACATTGAATACAGAAAGGATTAAATCTGGGGTGGCCAAACTTGCTTAATGCAAGAGCCATACAGAATAAATGTCTCATGTTTGAGGGAGGGAAGGAAGGCAAATAGATGGGGGAGGGAGAGGTGGAAAGAAAGCAACTTTAAATGCATTCCTCAAGCCGCCAGCTTGCTTGGCTTGGAGAAGTGATTTAGAGAGAGAAATGCCTTTTCCAACTCAGTCGACAGGGCAGTGGAGGCTTCAAGAGCCACACAATGTGTGGAAGAGCCACACGTGGCTCCTGCGCCACAGTTTAGCCACCTCTGGATTTAATTGTCACCCTGGAGAAGGTGGGGTTAAGGGCGGGGAGGGAACACGGCAGGGCGTAACATGGTAGAGTCCAAAGCAGCCATTTCCTCCAGGGGAACTGATCTCTGTAGTCTGGAGATCAGTTGTAACTTCAGAAGGCCCCACCTTGATGTTGGCAACCCCTGCTTGAGAGGGTATTCTGAAGGGGTGCTCCTTGCCCATTGTTCCAAGTGCAAGGGAGGTTCCCATGTCAACTGCTTTGGGAACTCTAGAGAGAGGGCGTCCCGTTACAGGGAAGGGAGGTGCCATGGGTGGCCTTATCAGTCCTCACCTAGCGCAAAACAATCACCTGTGTTCAGATATCACATTTTTTTATCTTGCTGGAAATGTATTGTATGCTGGTCATTAAACTGATTCAGCATCAGATCAGGCAAGAGAGTTTATCAACAAAAGAGCAATCCTTTTCAGCCCGCTGATAGCCCTAGAAAGATTGTTCTTGAGACTTGCTTCCTGTGCTAACAGGATACAGGCTGGATCCAACCAGCTTTTCTGATGGTGAAAAAGGGAGAAGGAAGGGGTCCTGTTTCACTACCCTCTAAAGTCTGTGTTAGGGTTGCCAGCCTCCAGGTGGGACCTGGAGATCCCCTGGAATTAGGACTGGTCTCCAGACAACAGAGATCAGTTCCCCTGGAGAAAATGGCTGCTTTGGAGGGTAGAATTATACCCCACTGACACTATGGGGAATACTCCCTGTAAGCTGTGGAGTCTTGGAAGCAAAAATTCTGCTTCGAGATAAACTGGTGATCTATATCATAAATTAGTTTGCTCTGGGGGTATTTTTCCTGAGCTAAGACAAAAATGTGTGAGCCAGAGGCTAAAAAACTGTGAGCTAGCTCACACTAACTCAGCTTAGAGGGAATACTGGGGGATTATACTTCACTGAAGTCATTCCTTTCCCCAAATCCTGCCATTTCTGGGCTTTCTTCCCAAATCCCCAGGAATGTCCTAACTTGGAGTTGGCAATCCTAGCTGTATAGGAGATCATGGGGCCTGCATGGACAAAACCCATGTGAAATGGAGGGTGGAATCAGAGTTGCTGACTTTGGGTTGGGAAAAGGGTTGCCAACCGCCAGGACATCTCCTGGAACTACAATTGTCTCCAGCCAGCAGAGATCAGTTCCCCTGGTGAAATGTCCCTAGGTGACACCCCCAAATTTCTGGGAACTTCCCAGCCTGGAACAACTTTCTGCCCTGCCCAAAATGGAGAGCTTGTACTGGCCTACCTTCTAGGCTCGTACGAAGGATTATGACACCATACTGTGCTTTGAATGCCTGAAAACTAGGCAAATGCCCTTATTTTATGTGAAGCAGATCTGGATCTTGTCAATCCCTGACTGAGAGACCTCCAGGAACTTGGTGATCCGTGACTACAATAAATATCATCAGTAGGGTTACCATGTCTGTGTTGGGAAATACCTGGAGACTTTGGGGGTGGAGCTGGGCGTGGGCAGGGTTTGGGGAGGGGAGGGGCCTCAGCATGGTACAAGGCCATAGAGTCCACCTTTCAAAGCAGCCATTTTCTCCAGGGAAGCTGATCTCTGCCAGCTGGAGATCAGCTGTAAAAGTGGGAGATCTCCAGATCACACCTGGAGGCTGGCAACCCAAAGTCTCCAGACTGGGTTTAATTACAAGTAGTCTCCAGACGAAAGAGATCAGTCCCCCTGGAGAAAATAGTTGCTTTGTAAGGTGGACTCTACGGCATTATACCCTGCTGCGGCCTTTCCTCTCCCCAAACCCCGCCCTCCCCCAGGCTCCACCTCCAGAATCTCCAGGAATTTCACAACCCAGGTTTCTCTCTGAATCAGAGACTCAGAGCAGCTCACAATCTCCTTTATCTTCTTCCCCCACAACAGACACCCTGCTTTCCTAGAAGTCACCCTTTCAAGGACAACTCTTAAGAGAGCCATGGCTACCTGGATTGGCTACATCAGGAGGATTGGCTACATCATTCTGCCTCTTTTCACAGTCCTCAGAATTTTTTTCAGGTGTGTCTTCCCCCAGTGGGCAACGGTCCCACCCAATTGTAAAGGGGCTTCGTAGGGCAGCACCAGATCGACTCTGCTTATGTTTCAGACTTCTTTAAAAATATTAAACGTCTGATCTGTATTTTCAGGTGTACAATTTCTAAAGAAAAGACAGTTGGTGTCCTAACCTGGATAACCCAGGGAAGCCAATTCTCATCAGATCTCGGAGGCTACGCAGGGCCAACCCTGGCAAGTACTTAGAAGGGAGACCTCCTAAGAATACCAGAACTGGAAGGGCAGGGGCCAGCTAAAACAAGCTACCTCTTTGAAACATCCAAGCCCCACTAGACGTCAACCATGACTTTCAGGCATGTACGTGGGCACACACACAAAAAAGGTCAAATTGGCCAAAAGAAAGTTGGAGAGCTGACATCCGAGTTGAGAGCACTACCTGCGGTGAGGCCTGGTGTCTGGTTGGTACACTGTTCAAGATGGCATATTAAGGCCTTAAGGCACCAGGCCAAACTATTTCTTTACCCGGACTTTTAACTTAGGACATCTCATTAGATTTTTTTACGGTCTGTTCCTAACCTGAGGACTGTTTTATCAATATCATTTTATTCTGCTCCATTTTATGTGCTTTGGCATGGGTTTTTATTGACTTGGGATTGTTTTACTGATAATGTTTTTATTGGTATGATTTGCTTTGATGATTTGCTTGGTTTCTGTTTTATTGTTATTAGTGGGTCTGGAAAGGTGGCAGACAGGTTTTCTAAATGGGTTTTTTTTGGAGGGGGACGTAGCAAGAACTCCTTTGCATATTAGGCTACACCACCCTGATGTAGCCAATCCAGGTAGCCATGGCTCTCACAAGAGTTGTCCTTGAAAGGGCGACTTCTAGGAAAGCTCTCAGCCCCACCCACCTCACAGGGTGTCTGTTGTGCGGGAAGAAGATAAAGGAGATTGTGAGCTGCTCTGAGTCTCTTATTCAGAAAGAAGGGTGGGGTATAAATCTGCAGTCGTCTTCTTCTTCCTCCTCTTCCTCTCCTTCTTCTTCTTCGAGCTTACAGCAGACCTTGTAAGAGCCCTGTAAGCTCTTGTAGGATTGGCTACATCAGGAGTGTGTGGCCTAAAATGCAAAGGAGTTCCTGCTACAAAAGAAGCCCTGTCTAAATCAATGAATTAATCAAGGTGCTGAAGCATAATGCAAGAGCAGTTTGTGTGTTGGACTAGGACAGGGATAGCCAAACTGTGGCTCAGGAGCCACACGTGGCTCTTTCACATATTGTGTGGCTCCAAAGCCCCAAAACACTGTCTTGGAGAAGGCATTTCTCTCTTTAAATCATTTATCCGGTGGCTTGGAGAATGCATTTAAAGTTGCTTTCTTTCAATCGCTCCTCCCTCCCCACATTTATTTGCCTCCCTCCCTTCCCATCTTGCAGCTCTCAACCATCTGACGTTTATGATTTGTGGCTCTCAAACATCTGATGTTTATTCTTTGTGGCTCTTATGTTAAGCAAGTTTGGCCACCCCTGGACTAGGATCTGAGAGGCCAGGGAAGAAATCTTCATGCTGCCATGAAAATTGCCGGGGGAGCTTGGATCTGTCTCAGGCTCTTTGCTTCACCTACCTCATGGGTTTGTGAGGATAAACAGGGTTTTTTTTACCTAGTTCCTTGGAGGTAGGTTGGGATAAAAAGGGGTATGGGATGAATGGATTGGGAGGGTGGGTGAAAAAAAGTCTGTGGACTAGATACCGATAAACCGTGATTTCTCTGCTCCTAAACTAGGAGATTTGCTGGAGGTGAGAGCAGCTAAATCTGTACAAAGAGAATGAATCACTCCCCCATGGTAGAGAGCACTGGAGGCACACCTGTAAATCATTAATGTGACAGTCACCAATAATCAGAACACAGCAAGAGGGAAGATCGTACAAGCCATTTGACAGGAAGGAACGTCTGTCTTCAGAGTGTGAGCGACTGCCCAAGCTCAGTTAAGGCCACCTAGGAAGCCACATACATTTGTTACCCCAGAGTCAGCATAGTAGAGATCTGGGTGTTGGGCCAGGAGTTGGGAGATCCAGACTCAAATCCTGAAGCTCAGTGAGTGACCTTAACTGACCAGTCACACACTCTCAGCCAGGCCCGTAGCTGCAGTGGGGCCTGGGAGGCGCCAGGCCCATCCTTTCAACCCCACTTCCAACTACATGGCCTCTCTACTGGAGGCCCCCAAATCAATACTCCCTCTAAGCTGTGGAGTCTTGTGAGCAAAAATTCTACTTCTTGAGCAACTGGCATCCAAGTTATGAGCTACTGCAGAAATTAGTTTGCGCTAGGGTCATCCATCCTGAGCTAAGACAAAAATGTGTGAGCTGGAGGCTAAAAAAATGGGAGCTAGCTCACACTAGCTCAGCTTAGAGGGAACACTGCCTGCAATCTGTCCCCTTTGCTCACCACCACTCTGAACAAGTAGTAGCATTGCTGATGTACTTTTCGCTTCCCCCCCCCCACTTCCCTAACATACCTTGCAGAGCAAGTGGGGGGAGGGGGAGTCAAGAGGTCTCTGTCTCTCTGAGAGACGGGCACATAAGAAAGGGGTGGGGGGAGCAGAATTGCTGTGGCTGCCCAGGCATGAAGGGGGTTAACTTGTGGAACTCAAGGCAGCTTACAGTTGCCGAGAGGCTTGGGCTGCCAAATCGGGTGGTCCCCCTCGCCCCCACAAACAACAAATCCTGCTGTGGGCCCCACCAACCATGAAATCCTGGCTATGGCCCTGCTCTCAACCTACCCACTTTACAGATTCAGGTGGGGAGTAGCCGTGCTGGTCTAAGCAACAGAGCATGGGGGCACCTTTAAGACCAACAAAGTTTTATCCAAGGTATACACGTGTGAAGAAGTATGCATGCACGCAAAAGCTTATTCCCAGAATTATGCTTCGTTGCTCTTAAAGATGCCACAGGACTTAAACTTTATTCTACTTTATAGAATTGTTGTTGGTGAGAGTAAAATGGCAGCGTGTACAGCATGCATTGTCCCCGAGCTGTTTGGAAATAAAAATGTGATAGTCTCTAAGAAAGACAGTATCATTTCAGGGGACAGTATATCTGAGATACCAGATATCAAAATTTCTTTGGTTAATTCTATAAATATCAGCTTGCTCCGTTAAACTTACTTCCATGGAGATCGTACCTCTCCACCTGAGCAGTTTACAGTGCAGCCCAAAGCAGAGTTAACAGCCTTCTAAATCCATGGACTCAGAAAGGTGTTTCGGATTGCTCTGGTAGCACGACATTGTTAGCTGGAGAGATACACTGGAGTATTCATGTTTCCCTATAAATGGGCGTCTGCAAACTGCATATAATGTCAGGAGTCGCTGTTCAAACTTACGAAGCATCTTCTGAGGTGCCTTACGTTAAAGAAATCGGAACCAGCCTTGTAAAATATCAGCGGCAGCAGTTGCTAGAGGGAACCTGGCAAGCCTAACTGAGAAACCTGGCTCGGGAGCACAGCAAAGCCCCAAGATGGAGTCAGAGTCTGAGTAATTCATACTCCCTTCAACGCCCTGTTCCCCGTGGTGGGTTAAACAGTAGCTGGGAACGTCTCTGTGGCCTCCCCGTTTTAACCTTCTGAGCGGTGCTTTACTAAATCTACACAGACATTATCCGTGACTGTCCTGTGACAGAGTCCATCTGGCGCAACACCGAGGAGAATTCACGGAATCACGTCAAAAAACGGAATGCTCTCTCCGTTCCCACAGAAGCTGCAAATACTTCTCCCCTTACAAGGAAGAGACTTTCTCTCTCAGAGCGCGATTCTGTAAAAATAACTTGGCAATGAAGGGAATTATCTGCGGGGGTGGCGTTATCAGCTGTCCCCTCAAGACCACCAGCCAGCCACAGCTGGGCCTTGTCAATGACATGGAGATCACACCCTGGCACACACACACACTCACCCGTCCCTGAAATCGACATACCTGAACCAGCCCGGAGTAACATTGGGGTGCCGGTGGGTAGACGGGTAGGCTGTAGGGGTGCAGAACCACAGCTGGAGGGGACAGCATGGCACATAATAAAGTCAGGGCCTGACCACCCAGTCCCAAAAGGAGTCACGCACACCTCTGTCCGAGCGGCTTTGGCACCAGCTGAGGGAGTGTTGAGTGGCAGATGGGACGGTGCCATTGAAAGACGCCAACAGCTGCGGAGAACACAAGCGCCTGTCACAAGCTGCCTGGGCAAGAGCATCTGCACGGGGATGGAGACTCACCGGGGGACACATAATTTCATATGGTACAAAGCAAAACGTCGATATATTCGCAGAGATAAATATGACAATTTCCACAGGTTTATGGCTATCCCGTCACCATTCTCTTTTGTGCGTCTCACATGCGCATATGCTGAGAAGCTACCCATGTTTTGCTTTCTCTCCTCAGCCTGAGTATTATTACGGTATTTTTAAAAAGATGGGATGCAGATAATTTGTTGTTGTTGAGTCTCACTCAGTTCTCTTCATTGCAGCCCCCATCTCACATGGTTTTGTCCAAGCAGGTCCCACAATGCCCAGCATAGTCTGTTTTGGTGTGTATACTAGACCCCTTCCTCCCTTTTTTGCCTACAGAAAAGCTGGCGTGATCCAGCCTAACCTGGATAGCCCAGACAAGCCTGATCTCATCAGATCCCGGAAGCTAAGCTGGGCCAACCCTGGAAAGTACTTGGATGGGGAGATCTCCAAAGAACACCAGGGCTGGGAGGCAGAGGCAGGCTATCGAGTAACTTCTCTGAATGTCTTCTGTGCCCTAGTAGGAGTTGCCAGAAGTCGCCATGATTTCCGGGCATGGGTCCACACACAGATGTAAAAATACCAAGAAAAGCTGCTGGGGTTCAGCCCACTGGGTTTAAAAAAAAATTATTTAATTTTATTTCCCACTTGTCTGAACACAAATGGCTTACCCAAAATACAATGTAAATGGAGAGTCAGTGTGGTATAGTGTTGGACTAGGAACTGGGAAGCCCAGGTTCAAATCTCTGCTCTCCTAAGGAAGCTCACGCAAGTGTTACCCTGGCCCAGACATTTTTCCCCCTCAGCCTAACCTACCGCACAGAGCTGTTTGTGTGAGGATAAAATGGAGGAGGGAGAGCAACACTGCAAGCTATTTTGTGTTCCCCGCTAGGGACCCTAATTGGGTAGGAAGGCAGCCTTAAGCAGAAGGTGTGGGGGGCATTTTTGCAAGCCCAGCAGTACCAGTGCAATCAGAGTGCCTAGCTGAACTAGGGTTGCCAAGTCCCCAGCTTCCCGTAGCAGGGGACTTTCACGCTCGTGACACAATGACGTCACCCGGAAGTGACATCATCAAAATGGTGGCACCCGAGCAGGGCAGCTCTAGGCGTTTCTGGGAAAACTCTATGGTGCCTATTGTACCATATTTTCCTCCCAAATGGCTACCATAGAGTTTTCCAGGAACACCTAGAGCAGGCCTGCACAGGTGCCAACATTTTGATGACATCACTTCCGGGTGATGTCATCATGCCAGTGATGTAGGGGGAGGTTCCCCCCGTTGGCCCACCTCCCGGAGAAATCCTCTTGAAACTGCAAGACCAGTGTGAAACTGAAAAGAGTGTTTTCAAGACTAGAGAATTCCATACCCCTGTTGCTTTAAAGTTTGCAGGGCCCATTAGGCAAACTAGGCAGTTGCCTAGGGTGCCGGGAGAGTGGGGGTGCCAAATTGAGCTCCCCCCCTCCCGGTGCCCCAGGCAAGCGCCTAGTTTGCCTGCCTACTCCACCTGCCCGCCACCCCTCCTTTCCCTTTGCCTCTTCCCCGCCGCTGTTGCCCGCCTCTCCTTTCTCTTCCCTTCGCCCCACCCCAATCACAGTGTGCCACGCCTGGGCCTTCCGGCCCCAACATGGCGTGCATCTTATCTTTAGAAGGACAGCACTGGAAAAGGCTTGGCTCCCCCTCCCTTTCAGTTCTGGAAATGAGGGGGGAGAAGCCTTCGCTTCAGCGCCATCCTTCTAAAGATAAGATGCACGCTGCGTCGTGGCCGGCAGGGCCCAGATGTGGCGTGCTATGAATGGGGGGGGGGGAAGCAAAGGGAAGGGGGTACTTCAAGTTTGGGAAACTTTTTGTTTGAGCAGAGACAGTCCATCTGGAAATGTATCCATTCTTTTTCAAGATGGCGGCGGCGGTAGAAGCCTAGTGCTAGGGCTCCCACTGACCGATAACAACTTAATTATAATAGCTGCTATAATAGCTACTACAACTATAGCAACCACCAACAACAGCGAGCGAATTAAAAAATTACAACAAATCACCACAGAATCGAGGTCCAGGCGGCAGCGGTGGAGCTGGAGGCGTGAACGGCGGGCTACAGGGGTCCATCGAGCTGCCGAGACAGGGCCGGGACGCAGCCACGGGCTGGTGTCTGGCGGAGGCCGGGAGGGATCGAGCCGGTGACGGGGAGGAGAGCGCGGATGCGCGGAGAGAGTGGAGCGTGGAGTCGACTGGGGTCGCGGCGGGGCTTCTGCTGAGTGCCGTGGAGGAGCGTTGCAGCCACGGACCGTCGCCACTGCTCGGAGCCACCGAGAAACATCGCCACAGCCAGGCCGACGCCGAGAATGGGAAGGAGCGGCCATAGGAGAGTGGCTGGAACAGCTCTTTGCGAGAGGACTGGGGTGTGGACTGATACAACAAGGAGGGAGAGGGGTGAGTTGAGTGAGTGGGGTAGCTGCGGAGGGAGACGGAGTTGAGAGGGTGTGAGTGAGCGGAGGAGTGGACTGCCCCCCGGGATGTAGGCCCCGGCGGACACCCCGGTCTCTGTCTTCACCCCCCTTTTTCCTCTGGTTCTTCCTCCTTGCTCCTCTCTTGCCCCCCCCCCGCTCCCGTATCCTCCCCTCACCCCCCGCCCCCCCCCTCACCCACGGCAGGACTATCAGCCGAGAAGCTCTCTGACCCATGCTTCCAAGAACTATACCAAGAACTGCACCTAAAAACTGTCTCCACACCAGAAAACAGCACCTGCACTTTAAAGCCGCCACGAAGCACCAAAGACGCCTAAAACTTGGACATTCGATTTTAAACTTTTATACCAACCAACAGCACTTTAAGAACTAAACCCTACCTCACCTCCCTAATTTTATCCTCGCTGCCTAATTGTCTATTGAGCACCAACTAGAATTATTATTAACAATGAATTAGATTTTAAATTGATTAGAAATTGGATTTTATTATTATGTATTTATGTATTTAAATGCATATAGAATTAATTAACTTAATTGATTATTTATTCACGTTAGCACCTTAAATTAGTTAGGAATTAGATTTTATTATAGTGCTAAGTAGGAATAATTTACTAATCAATTTTGAAAGATTATGGTGAACCAGATAATTGGGAACTGAGGACGAGGGTGGGCTGGGGACCTATGCTGTGTATGTAAATTAGTCAGTTGAATACAACCATTCTAATATAACCATCAGAGAATAGGTTTTGGATGTCCGGTCAGGGGATTCCAGTGCTCCTGGGGAGGGGAAGATATGACGGTGGGAATGGACGGAGATACGAGAGAAGGAGGCGGAGACAAAACAGTGCTCAGCCCCCTTCCAGTCTACTTCCCATCCCAACGGTGACAAGTAGTGGGACCAAGAGAAATTGCCCGCGTCCGACACTGGTGTTATGTAACGCCAGGTCTATAAATAATAAGATCGAGACCATTAGGGACTTCCTGCTTCGGCAGGATGCTGACCTGGCTTGCGTGACCGAGACCTGGGTTCAAGAGGGGGAGACGACGGCACTCTCCCAGATGACTCCCCCAGTTTACTCGGTCTTTCACCAGTCACGGATTAGCGGGCGGGGGCGCGGGGTGGCGGTATTCATACGGGAGGCTTACTCCTTCCGGGCCCTCCTGGCCCCAAAGATCGACGGTATTGAGTGCATCGGCCTTGCGTGGGATATTGGGGAGAGGTTGGCGATCTGGCTGGTGTACCGTCCGCCTAACGCACTGGCCAGCGCCTTACCATCCCTGATGGAGGCGGTATCCGGCTGGGCGTTGGAGTACCCAGGGCTCTTGGTCCTGGGCGACTTCAATGTCCACGCTGATGACGCGGCTTCCACTCAGGCGATGGACCTAGTGTCTTCCATGGCGACTCTCCCAATTTGTCACGACTCCCATGCACCAGGCTGGGCACACATTAGATCTGATCTTTGCGAACGGGATTCAAGTGAACGAAATCGCAATGGAGGCGATACCATGGTCGGATCACTTAGCCCTCAAGGCTCAGATGGAGACGCTACCACAACCCTGTAAGGGTGGAGAGCCTATTTTGGCTCGCCCGCGGAGCCTGATGGACCCGGAACGGTTCCAAACGGCTCTTCGGGATTCTTGGCCCCCTTGCGATTCCCTTGATGCCCTGGTTGATGCCTGGCAAGATCGGCTATCCGGGGCAATCAACAAGATCGCACCCCGACGTCCTCTGCGTCCTCGTTCAAGGCTGGCTCCTTGGTATACCTTGGAACTACGCCGGTTGAAACAAGGACTCCGACGACTAGAGAGGCAGTGGCGGCGCACTCATGGCGAAGCGGCGAGAACATCCTACAGAACGTTTATGAGGTCATACGAGATGGCAGTCAAGGCCGCGAAGAAGAAGTACTTCGCGGCCAAGATTGCGTCTGCAAATTCGCGCCCGGCACAATTGTTTAAAATAATTGGACATTTAACTACACTGCCGCAGGGCAGACCAAACGTTAGAGAATTAGAAATAGGCTGTGAGGCTTTTGCGAAATTTTTTGCAGACAAAATCACGTCGCTCCGCCAGGACCTGCCCATCACCTTGGACACAGTATATGAGCCCGAGGCCCCATGCCTGTCTTCCTATTTAACTCTGGATCACTTCGACCCGCTCAGCCTGGAGGAAGTTGATGGAATCCTCTCCTCTGCACGCCCTACAACTTGTGATTTGGACCCATGCCCCTCCTGGCTAATTAAATCTTGCCTGAGGGAGCTTGAATGTCCTTTACGGGACATCATAAATAGATCCCTCTTGGAGAGGCGCTTTCCATCATCTCTAAAAGAGGCTTTGGTCCGTCCCCTCTTGAAAAAAAGTACAGCAGACCCGGCCGAATTGGCAAATTACCAACCGGTCTCTAATTTACCATTTTTAGGTAAAATAATAGAGAGGGCAGTGGCGTCACAGTTGCAGAACTTTCTGGATGACGCTTCCGTCCTAGACCCTTGCCAGTCCGGCTTTCGCCCGGGTTATGGGACGGAGACAGTACTGGTCGCCCTGGTAGATGATCTCCAACGGCACCTGGATCGGGGCGGTGTGGCGGTGCTGATGTTGCTGGACCTGTCGGCCGCGTTCGACACGGTCGACCATCGGCTACTGACCCGCCGCCTTGCCGATGTAGGGGCGAGGGGGTCTGCCTTACAATGGCTCTCCTCCTTCCTCGAGGATCGGGGACAAAGGGTGGCAATTGGGGGCGAGCGGTCCCAGAGGCGCACACTGGATTGTGGAGTGCCTCAGGGGGCAGTTCTCTCACCAATGTTATTTAATATCTATATGCGCCCCCTTGCCCAGATTGCCAGGAGACATGGACTTGAGTGCCATCAATATGCAGATGACACCCAACTCTATCTGCTGATGGACGGCCGGCCTGACTGCATCCCAGAGAATTTAGATCGGGCCTTGCAGGATATGGCAAGTTGGTTGAGGAGGAGCGGGCTGAAATTGAATCCAGCGAAGACAGAAGTCCTTTGCCTGGGTCGGGGCGCTCGGGAAGGGGAAATACCTCTCCCAGTCTTCGACGGTGCGCCGCTGAAAGCGGCGCACCGGGTTATGAGCCTGGGAGTTTTACTGGAGCCTTTATTATCAATGGAGGCTCAGATTGCAGCCACTGCCAAGTCAGCAGTTTTTCCATCTAAGACGGGCAAAGCAGTTGGCTCCCTTCCTAGAGCGCCAAGATCTGGCAACAGTGCTTCATGCAACGGTCACCTCGAGACTGGATTACTGCAATGCCCTCTACATGGGGCTGCCTCTGTACCGAACCCGGAAGCTGCAGCTGGTGCAGAATGCAGCAGCCAGACTGTTGTTGGGGCTTCCTAAATGGGAGCACATACAGCCCGGACTGCGCGAACTGCACTGGCTGCCAGTTATATACCGGGTTTGTTACAAAGTGCTGGTCATTACCTTTAAAGCCCTATATGGTCAAGGACCTGTCTACCTTAGGGACCGTCTCTCCCCATATGAACCCCAGAGAGCACTGAGGTCAGCCGGGAAAAACTTGTTGACTACTCCCGGACCGAGAGAGGTGAAGCTGCAAAGCACCCGTAACCGGGCCTTCTCCTCTATAGCCCCGAGCCTATGGAACCAACTTCCAGAGGAAATGCGGGCCCTGCGGGACCTTGAACAATTCCACAGGACCTGCAAGACCTTCCTCTTCCGACTGGCTTTTGCTGATGGAAAAGGAAACAGCTAATGGAAACCGCCATCATAAAAAGCAAATATAGCATTAGCACTTTTATTAATCTAATTTAATTTTAAAACTTAACCAGAATTTTAATTAAAATCTTCATAACGTTTAAATGTAATTTTATTTATCTCTGTATAATTGAGACTTGAATGATGATGTTAGCCACCCTGAGCCTGCCCCGGCGGGGAGGGCGGGATACAAATAAAATTTTGTTGTTGTTGTTGTTGATTCTGGAACGTTACAAACCTCCACAAACTGCTTGAAAGTTCGTGGAAAGTTTGTGCTGACTGACTTGTCATAAACTTCAGTTCCCAAATCATGAACTGGACAGTTCGTGCCCATCCGTACTGATGACTTTATTGGTTCGGCTTTACAGAGGATGCCTTCCCCACTCACCAAAATTTATTTCACCATTATGTGCTCCGCCACTCCATCCTGAGGCACAAGGAAGTGAAGCCCTCCTGATAAAGCTGGAAAAACAAGGTGCTGGGTGAGAAGAGACAAGATGATCTACATGGAAACATCTATGCCGTCATTTCTGTTTAGACATAACCTTGTCCCATGAGATGCAATTAAGCAGAGCAGTATGCTTTGTGGAAAACCTGAGAATCCGTTCATCGGCTCATCAGCATGCCAGCATCACATCTTACCTGTGCCATAGGTCTCTGGCATGTTAACACAGGCCAGGGTGTGTTCTAAACAGGACACTAGTTGTATGGGACAGAGTCCAGTGGCACCTTTAAGACTAATAATGTTTAATTCTGAGTATAAGCTTATGTGTCAGCACCATTAACAAGACTGGAGGTACAAACCCTCTATGCACAAGAAGACAACTGCAGATTTATACCCTGCCCTTCTCTCTGAATCAGAGTTTCAGAGTGGCTTACAATCTCCCTTATCTTCTTCCCCACAACAGATACCTTGTGAGGTGGATGGGGCTGGGAGAGCTCCCACAGAAGCTGCCCTTTCAAGGACAACTCCTATGAGAGCTATGGCTGACCCAAGACTATTCCAGCAGCTGCAAGTGGAGGAGTGTGGAATCAAACCCGATTCTCCCAGATAAGAGTCCGCACACTTAACCACTACACCAAACTGGCAGAAATAGAAGGCTGAAGAACTTTTGCTTCATATGATGAGGACTCTGCTACTTTCTCATGCAGCAGTGATCACTACCAACCCATCTGAGAGCCTCGCGTTCAAGTTCTCCACTCTGCCACGGAAGTTGACTTTGAGCCAGTCACTCTTGCTCAGCCTAACCAAGCTCACAGGCCTTTGTCGTTGCATGCTAAAACTGCAATGGTTGTATTTTTCTCCCCCACCGTTTCTGGAGATTTGAACCCAGTTGGTTGTTCAGCCTACAGGATAAGATTAGCATAACTCTCTGCTGCTTTCTTGTGTCCCAAGGAGACACTGCAGAGATGAGGATTCTGGAACATTTTGGTTTGGCTTCAAGTGGGTAGTACCCGCGTTGGTCTGAAGCAATAGAGCAGAGTGTAAAGTATCCTTTACAGAAAAGCTTATACCTAGCATTAAACTTGGTCTCAAAGGTGTCACTGGACTCAGAATTTGTTCTGGTTTTGTTTGCTGTACTTTTTTATTTGTGGGGGGGAGGTTATTTCCCCAATGCTTTCATTTCAAGCACCAAACGACTGCAACATTTTCTCAGAAGGTGCTGGAGTAGCAGCAACAAAAGACGGGAAAAATAATGACTCTATTTTCCCCTGACACGCTGAGAGCAAGCCAGGCCCCAGTGGATCTACCAGGGCCCCAGAGGCATGCCTCAGTCCCTTGGGAGATCCAGCCGCGTAGGCTGAGCAAAATAGGCCTCCATGTTGCTGTTTGGCAGTGCTGACAGGGCTTGCCAACCTCTGCTGCAGCCTGAACTCCTCCGTCTGGACAATTGAGGATATATTTTATTTTTTCTCAAAATGTGCATGCTGCTTTTCCATGGAATTTGTAATACAATATTTAGAATGCCAAATGAGAATCTGTGAGACTCAGTTTCAGATCCCCAGTATGCCACTGAAGCTCTCCAGGTGATATTGGTCCAGTCACATTCCCTCAGCAGCAGGGAAGTCGCTGTGAGAAATTAAGTGGAGGAGAGAAGTCGAATGTCTAACCCAGGGGTGGCCAAACTGTGGCTTGAGAGTCAAATGTAGCTCTTTCACACATAGTGTGTGGCTCTCAATTCCTCACCGCCCAGTTGGCCAGCTTGGAGAAGTCATTTTTCTCTATAAATCACTTCTCCAAGCCGAGACAGCTGGCTGCTTGAAGAAGACATTTAAAGTTACTTTCTTTCCACCTCTCTTCCCCATCTATTTGCCTGCCTGCCTTCCTGTCTTGTAGCTCTCAGTCATCTGACATTCATGTCTTGTGGTTCTCAAATATCTGACATTTATTCTATATGGCTCTTAAGTTAAGCAAGTTTGGCCACCTCTGTTCTAACCTATTCTGGGGGCCCCACGAAGGAGAAAAGCAGGGTACAAATAAATAAATTTTGGGTTGGGAACTTCCTGGAGACTTTATGGGTGGAACTTGGAGAAAGTGGGGTTTGGGAGGGGCGGGACCTCAGCTGAGTATAACGCCATACAGACCAACTTCCAAAGCAGCCATTTTCTCCAGGGGAACTGAATTTTGTAATCTGAAGACCAGCTGTAATTCTAGAACATCTCCAGCCATCACCTGGAGGTTGGCAACCCTATCTTGGTGGCTAACAAGAAAGCCGTATGCATAGAAAACAGCCCGTGAGGCCAGCTTGCCTCTGCTGCAGGCACTAAAGGAATCCAGTGGTTGGCGTGCGGATTTTAAATGGACTGCTGAAGCAGCTGGCATTCCCTCTGCCAGTAACAGGGTTGGCCACTAGAGGACTCTCTAAATAAATCCCCCCTTCTGCCATAAAGCATACTTCATGAACTTGGGCCCAACTCCACTTGGTTTAACCTACCTTACAGGGCTGTTGTGATAAACCAGAGGGTAATTGCACGCCAGCCTAAACTCCTTCAAGGGACTGCAGGATTAAACATACTAGATAGATAGGGATAATCCTTAGATCCTATTATGATGGCGCCGCAAGGAGAATCAAATGGTAAGGCATTCTCTGAACATCCCAGAGCAGCATTACAAACCCTTCCGCCCGTGAACTCCCCCTTTTCCACTCCAGTCCTACGCAAAGTAGGGCATGCACGAGCCGTTTTAAGGGCCCAGGGGACACACAACTCTATGCAGCCTTGGGTTATAAATTTAAACCGTACTACAAAGGCAAGGCCTGTGCCATAAAGTACAAGACAGCAGAAGTTGCACTAGGGGGGGGGAAATTAATGTATAAGATTTTTTAAAAGACCTTATAAACTGCACACATCCAGCTCGGTGAGGAAGTCAAATCAATGGCTCTTAAGTACCAGTTACTTTATGGCTGCTCTTGCCTGGCTGAGGCTGCTCCTCTGTCTCTGGAGGGACGAAGGAGGAGGAGAGGCCGGCATGAAAATGAAGGGAAATGTTGTAGGCTTGCTACGGAGGCCTAGCCAATGGCTCTTTCCAGACTTAACCAGCTCACAAAAAGTCACAAGCTCACCTTGCTGCCTCTGAGGAGAAGCTGGCTGGCACCTTTGGCAAACCAAACGGAGAAATGGGCTGCACAGCCCTCAAGAAGGCTGAGAGCCTTTGGGCCAGGGAAAACACCCTCCTATTTAGCCACTCTCCCTTTTGCCTAGGGTTGCCGGGTCCAACTCAAAAAATATCTAGGATTGGGGGGGGGGGGGTGGAGGCAAGGAGACTTTGGGTTGGAGCCGGGGAGCAAGGGTGTGACAACCACAACTGAATGCCAAAGGGAGTTCTGGCCACCACATTTAAAGTGACCGCACACCTTTTAAATGCCTTCCCTCCATTTGGAATAATGAAGGATTGGGGTAACTTTTTGGGGGGCTCACAGAATTGGACCCCCAGTCCAATCTTTTTGAAACTTCGGGAGTGGGGGTGTTTTGAGGAGAGGCACCAGATGCTATGCTGCAAATGCTATGTTAGACTGTTCCGGCAGGCTTTTAATAACTAACTGGGGGTGCTCTTAAGCATGTAAGCTGCCCTGAGCCTGCCTCGGTGGGGAGGGCAGGATATAAATGGAATTAAATAAATAAATATTAACATCTATGGGGGTGCGTAGTATCCACTGTCCCACAGCATTAACAAATTATTTTGAACCAGACAAAACGCTATCTGAAATTGTATTTAAAATTGTTTTAATATTTTAACAATGTTTTATTGTACTAATGTAACTTTGTTATCGAATTGTTAACTGTCGTTAGCCGCCCTGAGCCCGATAAGGGAGGCGGGATATAAATATAATAAATAAATAAAATAAAACCAGCTACCTGAAAGCCCCAGATACCCACAGATCAATTCTCCATTATACCTTATGGGAATTGGTCTCCACAGGGTATAATGGAGTGCCCAGCAGACATTTCCCTCCCCCCCCTTTGCTCTCTGAAGCAGGGGAAGAGCCTCCAAACTTTGGGATCCCCTGCCCCCAAATGGGGATTGGCAACCCAACATTTGTCTTAGGGGTGGTTCTGCATGCAGCCATCTTGAGATTAAAGTGTTGGACTAGGATCTGGGAGACCAGGGGTCAAAGCCCTACTGTGCCCTGAAACTCTCTGGGGAACCCCGGCCAGTCAGCCTCCCCCTCAGACTAACTTATCTCACTGTATTTTTGTGAGGGGGAAAATGGCAGAGGGCAGGCCAACGAATGCCCCTGAACTCTGGAAAGGAAGGGTGGAATGAAAACGTACTGAATAAATTAATCTGTGACAAGACTGGCAGGAACATTCATTCATTCAGCCTAGCCAAAACCTTTATACGTAGACATTTACAGCATAGCTCTAAACAGGAATGCCCTAAGAACATTCAATCCAATGGCCTTGAAGGGGTGTCATTTTGCTTAGGCTGGCACTGTTAAGTTATCCACCTGGTTTCCTCCAGTGTCTTACACCCATCACAATACACCAACCACCACCACAGCGTTGCTTTGCAGCAAACCCTCACCCCCCCACACACAACTTAATAGTCACATTTACCCTGCCCTATACTTAACAGTGGACATCCCCCCTTCCCAAGTACAAATACCACACAACAAAGAGCCACAAAACGCCGCGGCACGCATTTTATTTGGTTTTGCATTTCAGCTTTGCAATGAGCTTCAAGGCTGGGTTGAGTTCTTTTCACGAAGGAGACACGTAGCAGGGTGTGCAGGCGGCCAAAAGATACAGAAATTGCAGGCCCGGGGTATGCTGCTGAGCACTGCACCCAAAGCCCATTGCCTGACCACACTATAGAAGCCCTGGCCCAGCCTGCATGCTGGGTTTTGACCTGTCACAAGATACCACCCCACCTGTTTCCATGAATTCCCTTCTCATGAGGGCTAGAATCTTGCTTTTGCTTACAGGGGAGTAGCAAAGTCTTTTGCTTATTTGGTTCATGAGAGTAGCCAACTTATTTTTAATCCTTTGGGACCTTTTCTTCTTTAAAAAAAAAACAGCTGTACAACTGATAAAAACTCAGCACGTGCAGCTTTTCTTCACAAAAGCTTTGCCTGTTGGGTTTCCGTTACCTGGCGACTAATACCCTGCTTAGGGTCTATGGATCTGAGTTCCAGTGTTTAGAGACAAGCTCAGTAGTCTCCCGATTCCCATCTCTCCATGACCCTAGTCCCCTCATACCTCAAGCTAGCACTTTATCAACTAGCTTCTTCCTTCCCAATCACAGAACAATAAAACAAGCTCCTTTTATCATACTGTGCTTGTAACTTCTCCGTACTTCTTCTTGATTGCATTTTCACTGCGGCTGGCCATAGAACATCCCTTGCAAATGGCATTTTGAGTTGGGGTGACAGACATCTAAAAAGCTGAACAGGGCAGCTCTCTGACTTTCCAGTTGATTTGCACGTTTACCTCAGTCCCCCTTAACACCCCTCCTCCCCTCAACTGCCCAAATGCCCTCCATTGCTATAAACCCAAACTTATCTGGCAAACTTGTAGTGCTCCAGTGTCCCCCCCTCCCAACTCATTCAGTCCAGCCTCTCTCAAAAACCTCTCTCAAAACACCTTCTCAAGTGCCAGCCCTGAAATGTGCAGGCAGCAGGTTTAGGGCAAATGAAAAATAAAAATAATAATAACAATAATAATAAAGGAAGGAAGTTCATGCATCAGCAGAAACGGCTTTTACAAAAATATACAAAGAAGAGCTCTGCCAGGGATGACTGGCTGTTACACCTACAAACACCACCTCTGCATTCAGACACACTGGTACTGCAGACTGGCACTCTCTGAGGATCAGCAGCGTTAGGGTTATCGCCCCCATGGCCTGCTTGTGAACTCCTCGCCCCAGAGAAGTCACTATGGGAAGACTCAGCATGGCTATTCTTATAGTCTAATTCACTGTGCCAGGAGGAGACCCTCCACCATTTTGTACTGCAGCCTTTATTCCATACTATCCCTGGACAGGCCGAGTCTTTTAAAAGCAAGGGAAAGCCAGGGGCGGGGGGCGGGGGAGGCCCTTATATCCTGGAGGAGAGGGAAGATGGATTTCAAGTCAGCTCCAAGACTGGCAGTGTAACAGGAGTGCGCTGCCCCCTCCTCCCCGCACCACATGCAGCTGTTGTAAGGAGAGGGGTACAGCAGATGGCTCTGGGTGCAGATGGGTTTCTTTGGTGCCAAGGTTCACTTGACAGTGCTGAGCCAGCTCCCAGTTTCTTCGGCCTCGTGGGGCACAACCAGTAGCAACTCACAGGGACCCTGAGAAAGCACCTCTTGGAGGAATAACCTGCAAGGGGAAACAAAGAGGGTCAGGGAACAGGACTTCCTAAAAGCAGGGCTGGCACCAGAGGACACATGCAGTTGAACTTTACCAAGTCACACCATTGGGCTATCTCCGTCAGTACTGTCTATTCTGACTGGCTGAGGCTCTCCAGGGTTTTGCATCACCTATTACTGAATCCTTTTAACTGGAGATGATGGGACTTGAGCCAGGAACCTAATGCACGGAAAGGAAATGCCACAGCCCCATCCCTGGCTGTTTTCCCGCATCATTGGATAATGCAATCGCAATGCATTAACTGGAACTGCACTTTTTCTACGTGAAATAGGAAAATCCAGTTGCAAAGGGTTGCTATAGCGCTTTGAAAGTGAATTATCCAACGGTGCACAAAAGCAGCCCCTGAGAGCACACCACCATCTATTCTCAGCATTCGAACACCTTCCCCAGGAGGCTGCAATCTTCTGAGCGCTGCTTCTGCCATATACTCTCTGCATGCCACATGCCTATACTAGAGGCGCCAGGAAGAATGATCTCTTCGGGGCTTTTTTTTAAGAAAAAGCCCGGCAGGAACTCATTTGCATATTGGGCCACACCCCCTGACACCAAGCCAGCTGGAACTGTGTTCCTGTGTGCTCCTGCTCAAAAAAAGCCCTGGATTTCCTCCAGGGCATCCCAAAGAAGAGATAGTGGGCTGGTCTTTGCAATTCAAAAACAGCAAGCGATGCAGCATCTTTTGGACTAACTGGTCATGTGTACCACTGGCTTCCATCTTCTCTGGGGGACCAGCAGAGAGGGATATCCCCATCCCATAGGCAGTGTTCCCTCTAAGCTGAGTTAGTGTGAGCTAACTCATAGTTTTTTAGCATCCAGCTCCCATATTTTTGTCTTAACTCAGGAAAAAAAGGCCCAAGAACAAATTGATTTATGCAGTAGTTCACGAAGTAGAATTTTTGCTCACAAGACTCCACAGCTTAGAGGGAGTATTGCCCACAGATATAATCCTGTTCAGGCCCGGTCCTTGGGCACAGAGTGCCCTAGGCAGACTCAGGCCTGCCGCGACCCCCCATGTCGCGACAGCATCACGCCCCGCCCCTCCCCGGATGGGAAGGAAGTGGAGAGGAGGCAGTGCCGTGGCTGCCCTTTTCAGGCTTCGTGGTCCGTTTCTGCTAGCCTGCCCGGGCATTGACTGCACAGTGCGCAGTTTTATCACCGATCAGCTGATTGGAGGAGGAGGCTGGGGAGCAGGCATACTAGGCATTTGCCTAGGGGGAATTCGGTGCACCCACCCTGCCAGCGCCCTAGGCAACGGCCTAGTTTGCCTAGTAGGCAAGCCAGCCCTGATCCTGTTTAGGATTGCATGGTTACAGGACACAGAGCACCTGGAGTCTAACCCTCCAAATTTCCTTCAGCTATACCACCTTGCTTTGCTCCAGCATAACCATCAAATACAACCTTGTGCAGGACTTGATTGACAGAGACCCAGCATTCCCGCAAGCAGATTCCACTCTTTAGTTCCGCCCCTTCCCCTTAATTTATCCTGGGATGACAGAGGAACCCAAACAGCTGTCACACCATCAGTACCTGAGCTCAGCTTCCCCGCCAATCGGAATGGGAGCCTTCAGCTTGGAGTCGAGGTTGTAGTAGGTACCGTCAAGCTGACGCACAGCGATCCAGTGCCGGCGCCTCATGGGAAGAGACAGGAAGCCCAAGGAGACATTGGATGGGACATTGACGATGAAGCCAAGAACCCCTTCCAGGGACAGCTGTTCCAGTGGCCTGCGGCAGAGAGAGAGACAATGGACAAGGCAACAATTCGGAGGAGAATCCTGCTGCAAGGCTGAAGGAAAAACCATCCCGCTAAAGCAAAGCAAGTCTGGTCAGGACCTGGACAGGAGACCCTCGGGAAGCCCCACACAAATCATTTTAAGCCTTCTGCATACCTGAATGTCAGCCTGTGTAAGGTTTTGCCCAGGTTCAATCATGAGACTTCTTGAGTAGGATCAGAAGAAGTTGAATGATGATACTTAAAGCAAACATTATGCGGCAAGTGAACACCAGTCCAAGTCTTGACAGACTGGGGCACAACTGAAAGTTTCCAACTATTATAGGAGAGAAGGGGCAATGGCTATTCACTTTCCTGCGCCCGCCAAAAGTCTTTTGAAAATACTCAATATACAGTTCTTTCACAGGCCTTTGCAACCAAGGTCAAATCCTACCTTTGGTTGGTGCCTATCAGCATTGCCCAGGGAGACCAGATGAGAACTGTCTCCCTGCATCCTCTTTCTACCTGCAAGCTTGGAACATCCCACAACCCGCATCACACTAAATACTGAACATTCAAAAAGAAACCTAATGCTTGTTAATAACTGAAAGCAAGTCTACACAAGGTTAGTGTCATATGAATTCCTGAAACATGGAACAGGTTACATCTACCGTAGGCGTATTAGTAGGCAAGGATAATAATACCAGGACAATAACATCAGCAATACAAACATCAGTCAGAGAACAGCAGCCACAAAACCATTGTCAGGGACCTGTTCCTGACAGCCAGACAGGATCCGCATTGTAAAAGATGCCTATCAGTTGCTTGCTGCTCCCCAAGCAGCACGAGAGGGATTCTATGTCTGTAGATCCAGCAGGGAGTAGCAGTTAGGGTGCTGAACTAGGGCCTGGTCCAATTCCTTGCTCTGCCATGGAAGCTCACCAGGTGACCTTGGGCTGATCACAGTCTCTTAGCCTAACCTACTTCACTATAAAGCCTCTTTGGGTCCCCGTTAGCAAAAACAGCGGGGTTGACATTTTAAAGAAAATTACTGATCTTGTCATTCCTGAATTGGTTTTAATGTCAAGGTTCAGACCTTCTGAACGTCTGGGCCTTCGGGCCTTCCCATTTGATCGGCTCCTCTTCACCTGCAACTCACCTGCGTTTGTCCCACCAGATGGCAACCAGCCCGACACTCTGCAGGGCGGCCATGATGACATTGACATCGTAGTTCCCCGTTCCCAGAAAGCTGCGGTGGGGATTCCACCTCGCGTCCGGGGCCAGCCTGTTGGCAGAAGAGAAGAAGGGACCCACTACATGAAGAAGTCTTGTTGCAGGTCAGACCCTTCATCGACCAAGGTCGGAACTGCCTATTCTGCCTGGGAACAGCTCTTGGATCCCCCTTTTCCTCTGGGGAGCTCAAGGCAGAATGCCCTTCCCAACCACCCTACTGTGATAGATCACAAAGTTCAGGATTGGCTCAATGTCACCCAAAGGCTTAAGAATTAAGGAGAGGGGTGAAACCATGGGTAAGCTGTGGCTGTGGTAGAGCAAGGGTGGCCAAACTTGCTTAATGTAAGAGCCACACAATAAATGTCAGATGTTTGAGAGCCGCAAGTCATGAACATCAGACGTTTGAGAGCTGCGAGACATGAACATCAGATGTTTGAGGGCCCCAAAGAAGGAAGGTAGGGGGAGAGATGGAAAGAAAGCAACTTATACTTTAAATGCATTCTCCAAGCTGCTGGCTGGCTTGGCTTGGAGAAGTGATTTAAAGAGACAAATGCCTTCTCCAAGCCACCCGATGGGGCTATGAGAGCTTTGAGAGCCACACAATGTGTGTGAAAGAGCCACATGTGGCTCCCGAGCCACAGTTTGGCCACCCCTGTGGTACAGCATCCACTTGGCATACATAAAGTCTCAGGTTTGATCCCCAGCATCTTCAGCCAAAAGAAACAAGGAGCAGACAGTTGTGAAAGACTTTCATCTGAAACCCAAGAGAGATGCTGCCAGTCAGAAGAGACAGTACTGACAATGGGTCAGTTTCAGTATAAGGGAACCTCCTACATGTAGCTCTGAAGAATAAATATATACCAGAGGAAAAATAATGGTGTATGGTAGGCATAGAGCTCCATGGCACAGAGTGGTAAGCTGCAGTACTACAGTCCAAGCTCTGCTCTCGACCTGAGTTTGATCCCAGTGGAAGCTGAGGTCAGTAAAATGAGTACCCAGCTTGCTGGCGGGAAAGTGTAGATGACTGGGGAAGGCAATGGCAAACACCCTGTAAAAAAGTCTGCTGTGAAAACGTCATGATGCGATGTCACCCCTGAGTTGGAAACGACTGGTGCTTGCACAGGGGACTACCTTTACCTATTCTTTTATGGTGGACACAGAATCCAAAGTCAAGTTTAAACACTTACTGCTCTGAAAATCTACAGTAAGGCGTGGATGTGTAATGGGTCTTACACTGCAAAAGGTTGCCCTTGAAATGTATCAACAGTTTTTTTTTTTTAAATGCAGCCTCTTTTGTGTACAACCATCATCTTAGTTTTCCCCACCAAGAGAATCAACGGGTCACTGGGGAGATCTTACAAGGCTCCTGCTAGAACAGGCTGCCTAAGTGAATGATGAACCTTCGAATTGGCACGATGGCAGAGGCTGTACTTTAGGCACCTAAACAGCTCACTCTGCTCCCGTGCGGTGGTGGCTGAACGCCAGATATTATCAGAGCTGTGCCCATTAAAATGGGTGTGCCGTACCAGTGGTTTTAAACGAATGAAACTGAATAAAGAGTTAATGAGGATGCAAATGGCTGGAAGCAGGAAGGCGCCCATTAAACAATGGGATCATGGAGCATAACTTCCTTTTTATTTATTTGTTTGTTCAATTTATATCCCGCCCTCCCTACCAAAGCAGGCTCAGGGTGGCTTTTACAAGGACAATAGGCCCACCTCACCCAGAACATTTTAGGAGGTGCCCATCCCAACTTTCCATCATCAAGGGGGCTGCACTGGTGGGGAGCAGGGCTTTTTTTGTAGCAGGAACTCCTTTGCATATTAGGCCACACACCCCCTGATGTAGCCAGTCCTCCAAGAGCTTACAGTAGGCCCTGTACTAAGAGCCCTGTAAGCTCTTGGAGGATTGGCTACATCAGGGGTGTGTGGCCCAATATGCAAAGGAGTTCCTGCTACAAAAAAAGCCCTGGTGGGGAGTATGCAGGATCAGCACCTTGCCACATCACAAGAAGGCTCCTGGGCCAGCTTCGTGATGAGAGCTGCATATGTTAAAGAGCAGCAGGGATGAGCTAAGCAGGAAAAGAGGTGTGGTGTTCAGCTGGTGCACTTTAACACAGACAATTTAAAGCCAATGGGCAGGTTCTGTCAAGGCCCACAGTACAGTGGGCATTATCAAGTCCGTAGATGAGTTGGCAAAAAGGGGTGCGGAAGTCTGGTTGCAGTACTGAAGCTGCCACCTGCCCCACAGGAATGCTCATTTCTCTTTGGCAATTCAAATGTGGATCGCCGCACCCAATTTGGATTGCTTCACCCATCTGTTTTTTGTTTTGTTTTTAAAAAAAATAACGACGAGATGAACAGCCCAGCTTCCAGTCCTCATGATTGCGGAGGCAGATAAAAGTTAAAGGAAGCACAGACGTCTTTCAGGTCAACCGAAACCTCCACGGAAACTGCAATGCAGGCAGTCCTGAATCCTCCTCTCTTTTTCTACCACATGCCCAGTCCAGCAGAAACCAGCCAACAAGGAGTGAATTACCTGTAGGTGGGCAGTATCATTTGCCTGCTCTCGGACCCCTGCTTGCTTTCATCGTGCAGCCCAGTGGGCACATGCCCTTCCTGAGTCACCAGTTCAAAGCGTACCTGTGGCCTCCTTCACAGTCAAATCCCAGCTCTCTTTTCTGCCACCACTCATTTCTCAAGCCTCACACTCAGCCTGGCAGGGTTGTTGTGAGGACAAAATAGAGGAGAATTATGTAAGCTGCTTTGGGTCCCCTTTGGGAAGAAAGGATGGCTATAAATGAACACATCAGTTTTGCAAACTCTGAGATATTGAGGTTCAGACCGACCACAGCATCTGGATCCAAGTCCCATTGGCGTTAACATGACTGATTGCACAGTGAGTTTTTAGCCAAGGGGGCTGGATCTTTAATTTTTTTTAAATTATTTATGTCTAGTCTGCTTTTCTCCCTTGGACTCAAGGCGGATTACATGGAGTGACTCAATACAATCAACAGGGTGGGGTGTTTAGAAAACAGTACCACAGGATGAGGGTTATAGAACCAATCAGAAATGTAAAAACAGAACTGAAGCACAGCCTAAGCCTGAAATGGTGCACAAAAGTACTGCCGAACTATTTAAGCTTGCCTTCAATAGTTAAGAGGAGGTAGCAAACGTCCCACAGCACTGACAATCCCATTGGACAAATATAGATATTCAGAAACATCGACATGCATCTTGGATTTTATGGTTAAAATGTGTGGATTGATTTTATTGTATATTGTTTTTAATATTCGATGTGGTTTTTAACAGTTGTTAGCCACCCTGAGCCCATTAGGGGAGGGCGGGATATAAATTTGATAAAATAAATAAATAAATAGAAAGACCCTAGTTTCAGCAAGCTAAACACAGCAGTATAGACCACAGTCCTTAATAATTTTATCTACGTAACTTTGTGAATCATTTACTCTTTTTATTTCTTTTGCACCAAGAACTGGTGTTTCTTACAAAGCAGAGCTGTTTACGTAGCTTGACAGGCCAGAGGGTCCACACGAGTAGAGATGTAAAGACTAAGAGGAGGGGAAGAAAATAGTCCCCCCCCCCCGCTTGAAGACTGTTTTTCAATTTTACTGATGGAAAAACTGGGATGTTTTGGGGAGCACTGAAAAAAACTTGCTATGTCCCCCTCCCCCACCCTCAATACTCTCTCTAAGCTGTGGAGTCTCGTGAGCAAAAATTCTATTTTGTGAACTACTGGCGTTAAAGTTGTGAGCTACTGAATTAGTTTGCTCTGGGGACAATTTGCCTGAGCTAAGACAAAAATGTGTGAGCCAGAGGCTAAAAAACGGTGAGCTAGCTCACACTAACTCAGTTTAGAGGGAACACTGGTATCCCTCACCCCCCGTTTCTGGAATGAGTGAAACACTAGTTAAGACAAAGATCTTTTTCCCCATCAACTTGTGGGGGGGAAAATGGTAAATTTGGAAGTGCCCTAAAAACACTGGGAGACAGTTTGTATGAAGAGGTACCCAAGAGAAAGCCAGTACAGGAGGCTCCTGGTCCCCACCTCTTGCAGATCTCATCAGCCGCCTCTTGGGTGAAGAGTCGCTCCTGGAGGACATTGTTGAGGGCATGGACGGCACACAGTTCCAGACGCTGCCGTTCATGGTAAAGGCCGGACACCTCGCTTCGCCCTGAGCTCCCCGACATCATGTCCACGCAGGCCCACAAGTTCCTTCTCCATGAGGTCGCCCCTGGAAAGAAAACCCAAGCATCGCAGGGATGGAGAAGATGGACAAACTTCCATTTGCATCAGAGGGGTGTGAGTCAGATACGTGAGACTCAGCATGGTGGTTAAATTGTCCGGCTAGGAAGACCAGGGGTTCAACTCCTCACTCAGCCACATGAACAATCCTTCTCTCTCTCAGCCTGCTCTACTGCACAGAGTTTGTCATGAAGGTAAAATAACAAAGGAACAGGAGCTCATTTGCATATCAGACCACACACCCTGATGCCGAGCCAGCCGGAACTGCAATCCTGCTCAAAAAAAGCCCTGCGGAAGAGGAAGCAATATGTATGCCACTCAGTGCTCCTTGGAGAAAAGACAGTCCAACAGGCAAAATATAGCAGGTCATTTCACAACAGTGAACATTTGCCAGCCTCTCTCACCTCCAAGGCTCCCTCTAAGCTGTGGACTCTTGTGAGCAAAAATTCTACTCCATGAGCTACTGGCATTAAAGTTGTGAGGTCCTGCACGCATTCGTTTGCTTTGGGGCCATTTTTCCTGAGCCAAGACAAAAATGTGTGAGCTGGATGCTAAAAAACTGTGAGCTAGCTCACTCTAACTCAGCTTCGAAGGAGCACTGCTCACCCCTGTACCTCGTGACAACACACAGTTTGTCTGGCTGCCCATTCTTCCACATATTTTTCCCTCCTCTCTCAGACTCCTTCCTTTAGTCTTCTTTTTCTCCCCTCATTGCAATACTCCTCTCCCTACATATCCCAAGCGCCTTCTGTGTCCCTCACCTTCCCTTCTTCAAGCCCTCCTGACCTCCAGGTCCCCTCTACAATTTCAGCAGTTCAGCCAATGACAGCAGTTTCTGCTTACCCCATCCTCTTTTGACGCGAGGAAAGCCCAGCCAAATCACTGTCAGGACTTCAGTTATCACTCGCACAAACATCCCTCATCATCAAGAACAAACTGGTCCTGAATACATCCTTGGACTGCATCAGCCCCCCACACACACTCGCCAATGTACCCCTCAAATCTGGGGGTGAAGGGAAGGCAAGAAGGAGGAATACAGAATAAAACATTCCACTGTGCCAGCAGACCAATGCAATCTTACCAAAGTGAATTTTTTAAAGAGCTAGGCACTTACAGGTCACGGAGAGAAGCTGTGCTAGTGTAGAAGGTGCCACTGGACATCAGTTTTTATTTTGCTACAAATTTATTCCACCACAAGCTTGTGTGAGTCAGAACTAACTTCACAGGATACGTCTTTCAAAGAGGATTCATGGATGTGATGAAGTGAACTCTGACTCACAAAAGCTTATGCTGGAATAAATTTTGTTAGTCTTTAAGATGCCGCTGGAGTCCTGTTTTATATTTACAGATGGATCAGAGATTCTCATTTATGATAAGGGCCCAAGAGTGGCAAAGATTCCACAGCAGTGCACAATGAATGGGTATGAATTAATGGCTCCACCTGGTGGAAGAAGGAGGAGGAAGAAGGAAGGAAGGAAGGAAGATAAGAAGATATTGAATTTATATCCCACCCTCCACTCCAAATTTCAGAGTCTCAGAGCAGCTCACAATCTCCTTTATCTTCCTCCCCCACAACAGACACCCTATGAGGAGAGTGCTCTCCCAGAAGCTGCCCTTTCAAGGACAACTCTGCGAGAGCTATGGCTAACCCAAGGCCATTCAAGCAGGTGCATGTGGAGGAGTGGGGAATCAAACCCGGTAAGAGTCCGCACACTTAACCATTACACCAAGCCTTTTCAAGGAGGGCTGAAAACATCCCCAAGCACTCTGCCCCATAGATTTCCCCAACAACTCCACTGTCCACCAGCTGGTCCCTTTAAACAAACAAAGAATGAGAAAGGCTGGATAAGTACTCAAGGGCCAATGGCAATTATTTCCCAAACAGTATATGATTTCAACAGAAGGTATCCTGTCTGGGCTCGCCCAATCTCGTCAGATTTCTGAAACTAAACTGAGCAGTCCTGGCGAATATTTGGAAGGGCAACCTCTGAGGAAGTCCAGGGTCATGACTGGGGGGGGGGGCAGGCAATGGTAACCCACCTCTGAAAGTCTCTTGCCTTGCAAACCCTACAGGAGTGCCACAAGTCAGCTGGGATGTGACAGCACTTCCCACCCCCAGCTGGCGCCAGTTCCTCAAACAGGGCAGAAAGTATGGGGGGGGGGGGGGTAACTCTTTTCGTTATTGCTAAACACACACCTACCTTAACAAATGAGAAGCCTCCCTGTATACCTACCACGCTATCCGGTAGCGTGAAGACAGCAAGCATCCATCCAACAATGTCTCAAAAGTCACCAGCGGTGTTTTTGACTTCTCCAAAAGAGGCATGTCGAGGACACCAGCTTCGAATTCCCACCAGGAGCCCTTTCCCCCAGATCATACCTAGTTGAGGGTCGGGGAAGTGAAGCTGTGGGCTCCCGTTCGCAGGAGGAAAGGACTCTGTACATGCTCCAAACAAGCACAGCTATTCGCGAGAAGTTGCACCCATGTCCCGTTGCTGGGCCACGGCATCGAAAACCGAGCCCGATCTCCAACGAATGACCTGACCCCCTAACCTCTGTACTTACTCTGCGTCTCTTCAACAGCCAGCCAAACACCCACTCGGTGCCAGTCCAGGGCAACACCCTAAAGCCCTTGCCCAAGTTGGAGGATGGAGAGAGGAAAAGAGGCCAAGGGAAGCAGCCGAGGAGAGAAAACACCCCCGATTCATCCCGCTCTCTAAACTTACCTTAAAAGATGCCGAAACTCCCCAACATGGTAATTTCCCCCCAGCAATAAACAGCTCTTAAAACCAGTCTGACTATGCAGAGGCGGCGAGACTACGACACCCGTCAAACACTAGGGGCGACGGCAGAACTGCATTTCCCAGCGTGCCTTGCGGGAGAGCCGGAATAACAGGGATTGAACTGCAACTCCCAGAATGCCACAGCGCCGCCGAGGGGGAACTACAATGTCGGGACCGCAGCCTCCCTCGTGACGCAGGGAATACTACAGTTCCCAGTAGGCTATGGAATAAATTTTGATCAGAATTTCAAATGCGCTTTTCTTGCTTAAATCAGGATGCACTCTGAGTGGGTATTTTTACCGGGGGGGGGGGGGGCAAACTTGTGGAATTTCCTCTTTCTTTGGGCAATGTCATATAGAAGAAGACACACACACGCCCCTCCCTTTTAGCATGCCGTTTTGTACTTTTTCATAGCTATGAAGAGAACACTCCCTGCCCCCCCCCCCCTGCATTTTGCACCCAGGAAAACAGCAAGAGCTGAAATTGGCAGCGTGTTCAAAAGCCGCAATTTAAATAATCGCCGCCTCCGGATTGGTACCACGCAAAGGCTCAGGTGCAGCTGCCGAGCAAAAGGTATTCCGGAGGGAATAGTGTCTTCGGTCAGCTGAAACTCAAGCAACAGGGTATGTTATGTTATGGCATAAGCGCCTGTGAGCCACAGTCTGCTGCCTCAGAAGCATTTCAGTGCAGAGCACGAGAGAGAAGACGCGTATCTGAAGTTCAGTAATATAGCATAATTACCACATCAGGCTCAGTACGCCCAGCCGCTACCAACGCTTAGAAATGATTGCTTTTTAAATGCCCTGCTTCAACGCCTGGAGTGATGTGTTGGCTAATAGAAGCAGTGTTTTGAATGAGCCCGCTTACCAGAGTAATAGGCTCAGTATTCCTGAAAGCGTTTAACTATAGCACAGAACACCTTTCCTTTTTCATTTTTTACTTACACCCCATTTTTTCTCTCCCTAGGGGAGACAAAGCTGCAATGTTCTCCCTCCCTATACTTTATCCTCACTGCAACTCTGTGAGATAGGTCAGGCTGAGTGAAAGGCCCAGGGTCACCCAGGGACCTCCTATAGCAGAGGGCTATGAACCTGGTTCTCTTGAATCTTAGGCTGACACTTTAGCCTCAGCATCACTGTGTGGGAGGAGTGGGAAATGAAAGAATATGGACATTACACCATCTTGCAGTTTTTGGATAAAGGGTCACTGGCATCTTTGAGGTACATTTTCTGTCCTGCATTTAACTCATCTCCTGTAATGTGAGTGGCACTGTCAAAATGCAGCTATTGTGCTGGTCTCTGACAGAAAAAACCCTACTTTTCCCAGTATGCTGCATTAGAATCATAGAGTTGGAAGGTACCCCCCCCCCAGGTCATCTAGTCCAACCTCCTACAAAATGCAGGAAATTCACAAATACCTCTCCGTACATTCACAGGCTCAGCTTTGCTGTCAGATGGCCATCTAGCCTCTTTAAAAGCCTCATAGGAAGAAGAGTCCATCAGCTCTGGAGGAAGCCTGTTCAACTGAGGAGCCGCTCTGTCAGAAAGTTCATCCTAATGTTGATCTGGAAAAACTTCTGATTTAATTTCAACCCAGTGGTTCTGGTTTTACCTTCTGGGGCAACAGAAAACAATTATGCATACAGAAAACAGTTCTACATACTCCCCCCTCCCCCCCCCCCCCACACACTTCTGTATCATTCCCAGATCCAAACGGAAATGTGGTGTTGCCTTTTACGAACAGAGGGATGTAGGGTTGCCAACCCAGGCTGAGAAATTAATTTGGGGACAGAGCCTAAGGTATGGATGCCAGCCTCCAGGTGAGATCTGGGGATCTCCTGGGATTACTGCTTGTCTCCAGACTGCAGAGATTAGATCCCCTGGAGAAAATGGATGCATTGGAGGGTGGACTCTATGGCACTGCACTCCACCGAGGTCTCTTGTTATCCCAGGCTCCAGCCCCAAATCTCCAGGAGTCTCTCAGCCTGGATCTGGCAATATTATGCCCCATCCATAGCTGGTGGCCAGGATGCACCTGGCAACCTTAAGGGGATATAAGGCCATAGGAGCTACTTTCCAAAGCAGCCATTTTCTCCTGGTGAACTGTCTCCTGGTAATCCTAAATTCTCCAGGAGAAAATGGCACCTTCTGAGGGAAGACTCCATGTTGAGATCTCAGCTAGGGTTGCCAGCTCCAAGTTGGAAAATACCTGGAATTCAGAGGGGTATAATGCCATAGAGACCAGCTTCCAAAGTGACCAGTTCCTCTGGATGAATTGATCTCTGTTGCCTGGAGATCAGTTGTAATCTCAGGAGATCTCCAGCCACCACTTGGAGGTTGTGTAACCAAAAAAGAGAATCACAGCAAAGAAAGGCAGGGGAATCCAAAGCAAAAGCTCCTGTGAAAACCAGCCTCCAATAAACCAAATAGCAGTCCAATTAATACAAATATGATATATTCAAGTTGCAAAGAAATGAAATAAATCAGTCTTTTGTACAATCCAAGGAACAAGTGTGCCAGAACGCAAATCAATGCCAAGACTTCTTTAGAAAAGTTCTGGTGAAAATGACTGATGTTCAATGAGTCCAATTCTTAAATATGTGCAGCCAGCAATCCATAAGGCAACAGGTTTGTACTAATGCCCCTGTTTCGCATTAGCTTCTTCAAGCTTCTCATAAAGAATTTCATATACTGGGTAAGAACGCCAACAACTTCCATTACTCATTACCTGGAGTGGGAGACTGTACCCTACCTGGAGGCTAGCCTCCAAGTGTGGCCTAGAGATATCCCACTTTTACAACTGATCTCCAGCTGGCAGAGACCAGCTCCCCTGGAGAAAATGGCTGCTTTGAAGGGTGGACTCCATGGGATTGTACCATGTTGAGGCCCCTCCCCAAACCCCACCCTCTCCTGGATCCACTCCCAAAATCTCCAGGTATTTCCTAACACAGACCTGGCAAGCCTAGCCATAAATAGGGTTGTCCAGCACCCATTTCGAAGCTGGCATCTGTACCAAGAGTAAGAGGCTTGTTATACAATTAAAATGCATGTGGCATAAAAGAAGATGTAATTCTGATAACGATCGCTTCCAGCATGTGCCATATAAATGTTTAGAGAATGACGCTAGTATCAGGATAAAATAATATTGTTTCTCCAAATACTACAGATCTGTGCCTTTAAGACCCATTTATTTAATTACTTCAGAGTACTTACGGCTGACTTGCTACCTAGCAGCAACAACCCAGAGACAGCTGACAAGAAAACAATTTTTTAAAAAATCAATAATAATCAAAGCCAGTAATAAAAAAAATCAAGGAAACATTAAGAGCAACCGCTGCTCATTAAAATAAACATAAAATTGTCAAAAAGCAACAGTTGCTTTAAAATCCTTTAGAAAGTTCATAAACAGCATATAAACCCCCAAACAGCAGATCATCCATAAAAACGATTTCTGGCTGAGCCAGTAAAGCCATTCACAAAAATCCCAAGAGCTTAAAAATACTCTCTTTAGATCATCATCATTTTAAAAGTCTTTTTTTTCACTCCACCCCTTCCACCAATGAGCTCAGTTACACAGCAGCCCAGTAGCATAGATTAACAAAATTTATTTAAGCAGAGCTTTTGAGGGTCAGAGCTCAAATTCTCAGATCCAGAGAAACATACATCCATAAGGTTTGATTAAATACCCAGCAGAAGGGGGTGGGTTGTTACCAGGCTTCAGATTCAGCAGGAGCTCACAGGAGCACAGTTTCTGAATCTTTCTGAGGGTTCCCCCTCTTCCTCCCCACCTAACTTGTCCATTGAATAGAAGGTGCAGCTGTATAACAATCCCTGGATTAGGAGAGTGGGCAGCCAGCCAACCTCCAGGGGCTTTGTCATGCCCCCAGCAGCCCTCGTTGACCCCTGGAGAAGCCTACATCACCCTTTCTCAATTTCTTTTATGATTCTGGGCAGCAGGTGGCTTGCTGGTCCTTTGACTGGAGGGAGCAGCCCAGGAGAGCCCCAGGCGAGTAAGGCCTCCTTGGGCAGGCTGGATCTTTAGCCAGTCCAAGCAGGCCTTGGTCGCCTGGGCTCTCCTTTCTTGCGTTGGGTTGCTTTTAGCTGGAGGAGGGCATATGCTAATGAGTTATGCTAATGAGCTCCACCACCTATTTTTCTACAAAATGACCCCTGGATGTTACAAAGAAAGGCTGGCTGGAGTGAAACAACAGCCAGTCCAAAGAGAAGTCGGTTCACTACATGTGAGACAGAGTAGAATAATGAGTTTTATCCAACTGACTTCTTAGCTGCCAATAAAGAAGATGGTAGGGATGCCACTAAACATTATCAACAGACAAACCTTCACTGACACTCCCCTCTCCAGCTGCCCCCATGATGCTCACTGGGATAGTAGACAGAAAAGGCAGGGTAAAAAGCATTACTTGATGATCCAGCAATGTCACTTCTGAATGGAGACTTGGAAATGACATTGATGAGTCACGTACCCCTCTAGGAATTCCTCCATTCTCTGTGGTTTTTACCATAGAGATGGGGGAAATTCGTGGACCATCACCTGTAAGTGACATTGCCATGCCAAGCAATACTAATTTCATCACTCTCTGCTCCCATCTGCCAGTTGTCAGTGAAGGGCTGGCAATCCTAGAAGAAGGCGTGTCCTGCCTTTGTCCACCAAAAATACTATGCTGGGACCAACCAAGGACAGAATGAAACCAGATGCCAAAGGAACTATAGTAAGGAGCACTGGGTGAGATCTACCCCATCAAAACTAAACCAGGATGCAGACTTCCGGGGTTGGAAAATGGCGAGCTGAACTGCTTCTCAGAAGGGGAGCAGGCTGGAACTTCTGTTCGGGGTAGTGGAAGGCAATCTAATGCCTACTGCCTACTTTTCTCAGTTAGAGATCAGTCCAAGATATGCACAAGAAACTTTGAGGAGATTTATCTTGGCTAAAAGGGAGTCCCGGGGGGGGGGTCATTTGAGGCTTTGAGGGATCTCCAGAGACAAGTTGCATTTTCATCATCTGCAGAAGTTTCCAGAGTAATTTATCTGACATAAGCTCGACAGGATCCTAATCTTCTTTGATACTGCTAAACATCTAAAGCTATACAAGACCGGTGTTGATAACTACAGAAAAGGTACAGATGGTTATCTTTCATTCCGGGACTAATTAAAGTTAAACAAAATAAAACCAGAAGGTGGGAAATTGAAATCTAGAAAGCTTGGAAGAAGAAGGGGAGAAGGGGCGAAATTTGGACTTTGTAAATTTAAAGGACAGTGCTAAAAAGTGGAAAGGAATTTATTGTTTTGTCTACTTGCGGTTTTGGAGAAAAAGCCCCATCGTCATAGACTTGCAGCTCCCACAGCCAACACAGGAAATACGTCAAGCATTGTGAGATCTCTCTACCAGCGAAAATGGGATTTGGTGGCAAGCAAAGCAGGAAGTATCAGATGGAAAAGGGAAATCATTGAAGCAGCCAGCCTACTCTAGGACTATAATATCATAGAAAAACATCAGCGGCCATTGCTAGGAGGCTAAAAATTAAATAACATTTTTAAAGTGTTCGGGACATTAAAAATTGGTGGAGCCAACAGAGGTGAAGATTGTAAGGTAAATACTATTGGACATTACTGTTAATAACTATTTTAGAAGCCTCTAGAGGAAAAAGGAAATATTTTTTAAAATGAGGCAGAAAGTCATGACCGCCATTTTGGAAAAAATAAAAACTTTAAAAATTAATATCTGAGCCCAGGAGGCTCTGAGGACAGCAAAATTAGGCTTATTGAAAAGAGCAAGCCTCACTCTTTTAAATCTGATAGTTGAAATTTAATTTGATGAGGTCAAAATTTTAGGTGTTTTTACATGTCAGACCATAAGCAAACCCATGCAAGGACTGTTTCACTGGAGAAAATGCAGGACCAATTAGATGCAATGGAAGCCAGGATAATTAAAGGGATGAGGGAGATCATAACTGCTTCCAAAAAAGAAATTAGAAAAGATATTGAAGAGCTAAAAAAAGATATAGAGGATCTCAGAAATGAGACTGTGGTGACATCAAAAAAAGTGCAAGAGGTGGAAGGGAGAGTGAAAGTACATGATTCCACCTTGTTAAAATTACAAGAAAAAGTGGCAATTCATGACTGCAAATTGATGGAGACCCAGATACGTCTGAGAGGAGTACCTGAGGATGAAGAAACTGATTTGAACGAATATATAATAAAAATAATTGCAGAATTTTTGGAGGAAGATCCTGAAGGGACTAGAAACATGTATGACTATATGTATTATATGTATAGAGTGAACTCACTATATGCAAAAAAAAAATAATCTACCAAGAGATGTGGTTATAAGATACATGACAAAAGAAATGGTGAGGAAAATCATGAATAAAAACTTTGAAAATACATTGATTGTGGGAGGCAGCAGAGTAAGAATTATGAAGGAGTTGCCAAGACAAGTGATAAATGACAGAAGAGCATATAAGAAATTGACAGAAAAATTATGGGACAATGAAATGAGGTATAGATGGATACCTGAAGGTTTGAGCTTTGAGCTACAAGGAAAAAGGATTACAATTACAAGCACACAGGAACTGTGTGGATTTTATGAAAAACATAAAGAATTTGCACCATGATGGAGTACAAATTATTATCTTGGAATGTAAATGGACTAAACTCACCACAAAAAAGAAAGGCAACGTTTCATTGGATTAAAAAGCAAAATTGTAATATAGTTTATCAAAGATTTCAGATTTTCACGGCTGGTAACATCATTAGGGTTTGTAGAATCTTTCGGGATCAAGTGCCGTGTTCTACTGGAGAAAGTTTTCCTTCCAGACGTTTCGTTCTCAGCTGCGGAGAACATCCTCAGTGGCGTTGCAGCCGGAGCAGGTGCTCAGACCTTCTTGGCTGCTGTGCATTGAGTGGCACATTGTTACCATATGTTACTAAATAAAATTGTTTTAAAGGAGAAAACTAAAGCAGGATGCAGTGAGATAGTGGGAACAAATTAACAACCGCTAAGGTGGCCCAGCTCTTAGTCTGACACTGTGGCCATTATGGGGGTTCAAACCATCAAACATCCATATGGCACATAAGGCTGCAGAAGGTGCATCTTTATTATTGCCTCTCCAGGCAAGCAAAAGCTGCCTCTGTTGAATTTCTGCCCAGCAGCAGTTAATGTCAGACCTGCTGGCAGGAGAAGCAGGGGGGGCACCCTTAATGCTCCAGGGACCTGGAAAATGCTGGGGGTGGGGGGAGAGAGGCAACATCCTTTAACCTTTGACAACCTCACTGTGAACTCAACACTTCTTTAGCACCAGCAATCTGTTAAGAATTGAGCGATGTTTTTCTCCCGTCTGCCCACATCTCCGTAGTAGACTCCCTGCTGGTGTTGCTCACCGTACTCTGCAGTATGTGAAATAAGAGACATCTATGTGAAATAAGAGACATTTTGTGGGGCTGTGATTTGTTTGAATTTATAAAGCATGGCTGTATTGACAAATCGTTTGCAACCTACGTGCATACGACACGAGAGAACGCTGTATCTTACAGAAACCCCATCACAGATGCTGAATTGTGCAGTTCAAGATGCAGGCTGTCCTCAGATCAGGACTTACTTCCAAGTAGGCCTGCTGTTTAGGCTCGTTCCTACCATGTGCTAACCGCTACAAGCAGCGCCCACACAGATCAGACTTTTAGGGTGTTTTTTTTCCCCTGCAGTCAACAAACAATCACAACACTTCTTGACATCTCTCACCTGCCTCACAGGCGCTTGAGATTAAAAATAAAACCGGGGCTGCGGTGTTCAATCAGTTAAATTAATCAATTAAAAGCCTTTTGATCAACTCACGATGTCTTTAATCGGATGACAGCCCGGATCAAAATACAGCGTCAAGGTAAGAAATACAAATGCAATTTCAAGTATAATGAGCTTTTAAAAAGAAGGGGGGAGGAGAGGAAAAAAAGAGCAAAGAAAGTCATTTATGCCGGACTTCTGAGGCTCTTTTATTTAGCATAAGTGTCCAGGATGGCATACTGGATTTGCACCGCCGTCTTTCTCAAATGATAAAAGCATTCTGTCAGCTTCTCATTCTCTGGAGAGGCCCCCAACCTTGCTGAACCTGTGGGCACCACCACAAAATGTCTGCCAGGGAGGTGTAGCCAACAACAAAATGGCTGCCATGGTAAGAGGAGCTGTGGCTAAGTGGTAGAACATTTGCTTGGCATGCTGAAGGTCCCCGGTTCAGTCCCCGCATTTCTGGTTAAATGGATCAGGTTGTAGGTGATGCAAAAGGCCTCTGAGACCCAGAGAAACTGCTGTGGACCCCAATGGCGGGTGCCAAAGAAGGGATCACTGCTCTATACTAGTGGTCCTCATTCAGTGATATGCATACCGCTTATGGTTGCCAGTGATATGCATACTGCTTAGGGTTGCCAACCTCCAGGAGAGACCTGGAGATCTCCCAGAATTAGAATTGATTTTCAGTCTACAGAAAACAGTTCCGCTGGAGAAAGCAGCTTCTTTGGAAGGTGGCCTGTATGCTGAAATCCTGCTCCTCCTGAAATGCTTCCATCCCCAGGCTCCCCCACCCCCAAATCTCCAGGTGTTTCCCAATCTGGAGTTGGCAACCCCAGCACCACTAGTGGGACACAGAGGTCTAGGTGGGATGCAGGATTCTGAGAACAATTGCTAAGAATGCACTGTCCCTCCATCCCGTGTCCACCTGGCCCTGACCTGGATAGCCCAGGCATGCCCCATCATGTCAGATCTTGGAAGAAGAAGACTGCAGATTTGTACCTCGCCCTTCTCTCTGAATCAGAGACTTGGAGTGGCTTACAAACTCCTATATTTTCTCCCCCCACAACAGACACCCTGTGAGGTGGGTGGAGCTGAGAGGGCTCTCACAGCAGTTGCCCTTTTAAGGACAACTCCTGCGATAGCCAGGGCTTTTTTTTTGGAGCAGGAACGTGCAGGAACGCAGTTCCGGCTGGCTTGGTGTCAGGGTGTGTGGCCTAACATGCAAATGAGCTTCTGCTGGACTTTTTCTACAAAAAGCCCCATGCAAAACAATGGTAATGTCAGGGTGTGTGGCCTAATATGCAAATGAGTTCCTGCTGGGCTTTTTCTACAAAAATAGCCCTGGCAATAGCTATGGGTAACCCAAAGCCATTCCAGCAGCTGCAAGTGGAGGAGTGGGGAAGTAAACCCGGTTCTCCCAGATAAGAGTCCGTACAAGCTAAGCAGGGTTGACTCTGGCAAGTACTTGGATAGGAGACCTCCTTGGAATACCAGCAGTCAGGAGGGCAGAGGCAGGCTTTATTCAGCCATCTCTGTAAATATCCTCCATGCCCCTAATAGGAGTCAGTCACCAGAGGTTGCCATGACTTCCAAGTGCACACACCCACCCATGCGCGCACACACACAAATTTGCAAGTGTGACATGGCATCTCTTCCTGAGTGTCCCTAAATACCACAGATTATTGATCTGTGAACTTTTGGCATGCAACTTGTAACCTTGAACACCTTGTGTTTCGTTCCTCTTGCCCACCAGCAAGAGTCTTTGATGAGCGTCTGCCTACTGATCCTACCTGCCAAGGATTATCTATTTTGCTTCCGAAATTTTTTATGTCCTTAACATTTCCCATAAATAATACATGTAACAATAGAATGCCTGTTCAAATATAAATGTCCTTCTTGGGAAAAGTGGGCTTTTATGTCTATCGTGGAGGGACGCAGGTGAGTGATTGTTGAGATATAAGATACAAAAGGCACTGCTCTAGGAGATGTTTTAACTTCCTGGTGTTAGAGCAGATTTTGCCCAAAGTGCTCCTTGGATTATAGTAGCATTTGGGGCAAAATCTGCTGAAACACCCAAGAAAATGAAGCATGCTTGTATGATAGGGATGCCAGCCTCCAGGTGGAACCTGGGGTTCCCCTGGAATTACAGCTTATCTCCAGACTGCAGAGATCAGCCCCCATGGAAAAAAAAATGATGTTCTGGAGGGTGAGCTCTATGACATTGTATGCCACTGAGGTTGGTCCATCCCCAAATCTCCAGGATGTGGCCACTCTATCCTTATCCCCTGCCAGCATGGATGTGGCAACCCTACTCCTTATCCCCCACCAGTGACCAGGGGGGACCTGGCAACCCTGAGCAGAAGGGATATTGTGTCTCTAATTGTTTTCTTTCCAAGGATGAGCTCAATGGGACTTGCTCTTAAGGTTTCCATCCTCCTCTTGAAATCTGCAATTTATTGCCAGACTAGAGACTGATCCCCCTGGAAGAAAAAGGCAGCTTCAGAGAAAAGCCTCAAAACAGCATCATATTCATGCTCAGCTCCCTCTCCAGCATCCTCCCCTGAACTTCAGACATTTCTAAAGCTGGAGCTGGCAACTCAATGTGCTCCCTTATTTCCAGTCTGAAGGATATTTGTATAGTGGATGGGTAGGGAGGAGGGTAGCTGGCTGGTGTGGATGAAGAGGATAGGCTATCTTTGAAGGAAATAGACAGGAGCAGGCCTCAGATTCAGCAGGAGCTCACAGGAGCACAGCTCCTGAACCTTTCTGAAAGTTCCCCCTTTTCCACCCCACCTACCTTGCCCACTGACTAGTAGGTGCAGCTGCATAACAATCCCTGGATTAGGAGAGTGGGCAGCCAGCCAGCCACCAGGAGGTTTGTTACACCCCAGCAGCCCTCATTAACCCCTGGAGAAGCCAGCACCACCCTTTCTCCACTTATGTGATTTTGCATGGTGGGTTGCTTGCTGGCCTTTTGACTGGGGGTGGAGTGGCCCAGGAGAGCCCCAGGCGAGTGAGGCCTGCTTGGGCTGGCTGGATCTCTAGCCAGCCCAAGCAGGCCTCGCTCTCCCAGGGCTCTCCTTTCTTGCATCAGGTTGCTTTTGGCTGGGGGGCGACAGCATATGCTAATGAGTTATGCTAATGAGCTTCGCCACCTATTTTTCTACAAAACGACCCCTGGACAGGAGGGGTGCCTCTCAGTTGTTCTAGAATAGATGGACTGAAGGTTGATAGCAAGAAATGGGAAACCGGCATTTCCTTCACTCCTTTCCCCCCATTGACACGTAACCACTTCTCCAGCACCGACAGGTATCTTCTGTGTGTCTTGAGATGGATCAATGAAGGCTCAACAGAGATGGACTCGGCCTCCGTGGCCTTGGCATACTGTTCAGAAGACAGCAGAAGAGACAGTCAAAGTCTGGACAGCTTTTACATCTCTATCTACCTTTGGGTTGTCAACCTCAAGGTAGCAACTGAAGATCTCTTGCTCTTAAAATTGATCTCTAGATGACCAAGATCAGTTCCCGTGGAGAAAATGGATTGCTTTGGAGGGTGAGTCTATGGCATTATATTCTGTTGAGTTCCTTCCCCACCTCTGAAATCTCCAGGCATTTCCCAGCCCAGGGCTAGCAACCCTCAATTACCCCTGAAAAGAATTGCTTTAGACATCCAAGTTCCTGAAGCTAGAATTAATCTTCAGATCTGCCTTTAGCAGTGGGATCTGCATAAACAGAAACCATGGGGAAGAGTAAGGTTAGGGTGATCAGGAGCATGCCTGGAACCTCCAGGAGTTTGGGGGTGGGGGCAGAGCATGGGAAAAATGATATCATATTATCACATCAATATTACTTCCGGACAAAGCCTAGAAGTGACATCACCAATACATTAAGATTTTACAGATCTTAGTGAAATCCTGGAGTGATGGTGACATCACTTCCAAATCTTAGCCAGAAGGACATCCCGATCCCTGCACCTCCAATTTTCTCCTCCTGCTCATTTGAGCAATGATGAGGAACAGGAGTTGGAAACAGCAAATGATATCCCTACTTAAGGCAGGGACTGAGAGAGGGCCCAACCCTATCATGCTTTTTAAGAAGCTATAGCAAAGTTTTTGAGAACTGGTTAGGGGCAGATTCACGATTAGAGCTGTCTGTCACACCATCAGGATGGAGAGTGAGGGGTTTCATGCTCACCCAACAGGCTGCTCCAGAAAGCAGCAAAGGTAGCTGCCCCAGTGACAGCCCCACGGGCAGCTGGGTTCTTGCGCCTGGTGTGGACAGAGAAGCCACCGGGCCCGGTTACTTCCACCTCCACCACATGGTAGTCAGGAAGGCTGCAATACAGGACAGCAATGAGTTTAACTGAAGGAAGAAGGGTACCAGTTCAGCGGCTCATGCCAGCATCCCCACATACCAGATGGGAAGGCCCAGGACTCACTCAGGGTCAGCTACGAGGCACCCTTTCACGCCATCAAAGCCCAGACTGGGGGCAGCCAAACAGGCAGCTGCCATGGTGTTGACGTTGTTCGGGGCTAGGGGGCACAATCCTCGTACAGCGCCATCGTACAGCACTGTGCGCTCCTGACAGGCACGCTGTGCCAGCTTCCCAAGGTGCCCACCCAGGCGGAAGCTGTTAGGGTGCTTCACCATGGTGACTGTCAATGCCTAGAAAAGGGGAAACAAGGAATTAGAGACGTCACAGCACTTAAAAAAGCCCTGGTTGTGAATGGTCCAGGGCCTGTGCTTTTTTTTTTTTTTTTTGCACAAGTTCCTTTATCAAGCTGTTTATAAAACTGATAATACTTTCTAAAGGAGGACAATAATAATAATACATGCAGCCCATTCCCAGAGCAGTCAGCCTTTGAAGAGAGGGTCTGATTTGAATGTGGGAAAATCAGGTTCACATTGCATGACTGATTCCCAGATTTCTTTTCCCTGGAAGATCACAGAAACTGAGCCAATGCAAAGTGAATTTGACCCCACTTAAACAATGTACTACTATGTGGATGGCCAGTGTTATTAGAGGTAAGAGAGATAATGAAGCTGCCATACTGAATCAGACCTTTGATCCATCAAAGTTAGTATTGTCTACTCAGACTGGCAGTGTCTCTATAGCATCTCAGACAGAGTTCTTTCACATCACCTACTAGGGTTGTCAGCCTCCAACTGAACTCCAGGTGACCTTACTTACCCTGGAGAAACTGGCTGTTTTGGATGGTGGGCTCTGACATTGTACCTTGCCAAGAACTCTCCCTTCCCCAAACCTCTTCCTCCCCAGGTCCACCCCCAAAATATCCAGGTATTTCTCTACCCAGAACTAGCAACCCTATTACCTACTGCCAGATCCTTTAAGTGGAGAAGCCAGGGTTTGGACTTGGGACCTTCTGCATGCCACACAGATGCTCTACAACTGAGCTACAGCCCTCCCTCAGGCGGATGGAGACATACAGCATATTGTCATGCTCTCCTTCATTCCCTACCCTGTGCAGGGCCAATCACTGTCTTCTTTCCCGCCATCCCTCTCACTCTCCATCCACCACCCCTCTGTAGGCTCTTACCTGAAGCATCCCTCTTTCGTCCATCCTCTGGATGTCTTGCCCGCCCCACAGGGCTCCGCTGGGGATATAGAGGGTGTGCCCAGACTGCTGTGCAACTTTGCGCAATTTCTGCTCCGTCTCTGAATCTGCCAAGGCTGTTGGAGACCCCACCTAATGGACAAATAAATTTTGCCTGCCATTGATGAAGGAGGCCGGAGGGAACACTGCTGCAGCCAGAAGCATAAACTCTACTCCCCCTCAATATTTATTTAGTGCCAAATGATTAGACATACAGGAAAAGATGTAGAGAGGCAAGAAGAAAAAGGGTGGACGGGGAGAATCAAGAGGCACCAGGAGAATAAGCAAGCAAACAAAACACATGAATGCATAAAGCTGTCTTATGCTTTCAATGTCAGCCTTGACTTCTCAGTTTTGGCAGCACTCTCCAGGGTCTCAGGTTCCCAGTGGTCTTTTCACATCACCTACTGCCTGGTCCTTGTAAATGGAAAGGCTGAGGAGTGAACCTGAGGTACACTAGCACTAAGCCACAGTCCTTGCCCAAACAGGTGGTTGAGCATGAAACTGCCTCATACTGTAGGAAAGCGCAAGAGTCCGGGAGCACCTTGGGAAAGGAAAGAAAGGTCCCCTGTGCAAGCACCAGTCATTTCCAACTCTGGGTGGATGCTGCTTTCACAACGTTTTCACGGCAGACTTTTTACGGTGTGGTTTGCCATTGCCTTCCCCAGTCATCTATGCTTTCCCTCCAGCAAGCTGGGTACTCATTTTACCGACCTCGGAAGGATGGAAGGCTGAGTCAACCTGGCGCCGGCTACCTGAACCAGCTTCCCCTGGGATCAAACTCAGGTAGTGAGCAGAGCTTAGGAGTGCAGTACTGCAGCTTTAACACTCTGCGCCACCTTAAAGACTAACAAAACTTCTGGCAGGGTAGGAGCTTTCATGAGTCACTGCTCACTTTTTCGGGTAAAGCTAGAATGTGATTCTTGCTGTATCTGGTCCTTCTGGATGCACATGCTAGCTGTATCTGAAGAAGTGAGCAGTGACTCATGAAAGCTCACATCCTGCCGCAAATTTTGTTAGTCTTTAAGGTGCTCCTGGACTCTTGTTCTTTTCTACTGGAACAAACTAACATGGCTACCCAGAGGCGTCACTAGGGTGGGTTGCACCCTGGGGTGTAACTGATTCAAGTCACCCCCCCCCATTGGGCATCACCCCTTTTGGAGGGCTGCGTCACCCCCTCCGCACACAACCCCGCCCACTTCACATGGCCCCTCCCTCATCCACCCTCTGGTCACATGACCAGCCCCCGTAATCCAAGATACCAGTTTTGCAGCATTTAAGTTTTCCCCACTCACCCACATGCTTTTAGCTGAGCCGGCGGCAGCGCGGCCCCGGTTTCAGAATCCCAGCCAGCCCACACACAGCAGCAGCGTTCTAGTCCCAGGGCCAGCCCCTTCCTGTTGGGGGGGTCATGGGTCAGTGCCTGGGGCCAATGAGAATGCTCTGGGGGAGGGCCAATGGCCCCCTTGGCCCCGCCCTAGTGACGCCGCTGTGGCTACCCAGGTTGATCTGCCTCATGCTGAATGAGACCATTGGTCCATCAAGGTCAATACTGTCTATTCAGAATGGCAGTGGCTCTCCAGAGTCTCAGGCGATGCTCCCTCTAAGCTGTGGGGTCTGGTGGGCAAAAATTCAGCTTCATGAGCTACTGGCATTAAAGTTGTGAGCTGCTGCATAAATTAGTTTGCTCTGGGGTCATCTTCTCTGAGCTAAGACAAAAATTGTGTGAGACAAAGGTTAAAAAAACTGAGCTAGCTCACACTAACTCAGCTTAGAGGGAATACTGGTCTCAGGTAAAGAGTCTTTCACATCACTTAGTACCCGATCCTTTCAGCTAGAGATGCTGGGGATTGAAACCCAGGACTTGCAGATATTCTACCGTTGTGTCATGGCCTCTTTCCAAAAGTCCAATTCACCTTCCCCATCTGTTGATGCAGAAGGCTGATTGGCTGGTGTGATCCCAAAGCCACACAAACCCCTTGGTCAGAGCGATGTAGCTTAAAAACACACAGTAATCATTTACATGGACAGATGTTTAAATGTCTCTTAGGAAAGGGAAATGAGGTATGATGAGGTATGATGAGAGGGATGAAAATCCATGTCAGTGTGTATGTCAGATGAAAAGTGAAGGTGGGAATGTATAGACCCTGACCCAAAGCCAACCCCTGCTTGTATAACTTACTGCTGGAAGGTACATTTACCCTCAGTGGGTAGGGAAATTCAGTTGGAACCCTCACCATGAAATCTGCAGTTTTGAGAAAGGACTCTCCATGGGTCTGGGTGATGCAGGGATGAGCCACTTCGATAATGATGTCAGCACGGCTTTGGAGAGAGGAAATGTGGGGGAAAGACAGGATTAGCCATTTCACTAATGATGACCTAGATGAGAATCCCAGCCAACAAGTGCACAAGAATGAAATGATGAACACATGTATATGAACCAGCCCTTGGGCTTCAGGCAGGCAACACTTCTACAAAAACAGCCTCCCAAAATTCTGCATAAATTGGGGGGGGGGGTTATAGTTATATGAGCTGGTCCTGAATCAGTTGCCCAGGCCCAGCAGGAAATTTCCTAGCTCCAGCCTCAGTCTCACAGCCTTGAGAAACAGGAGAAAAAATGACTTCCATTGTAATGTTCTAGGAATTTTCCCTAGTAACTATGGTCTTTAACCATAGAGATTAACAGAAATTCCTAGAGTGTCACCCAGAAATAAAACTCTACCTTCCCTCCCCAAGCACTGCCCCCATCCAAATCTTCCAGTATTTGTCTAGGCAGTGTTGGGAACCCTAGCCCTGAATTGTGCACATTGTGAACATAGTGGGTTGGATCCCATAGATTTCCACATGTGCAACAGTTATCCCTTTTGATACAATTTCAGAAACAAATGATTTAAAATCATACAAATTGGTTGTCTCACATTCCATTGCTCCAGACAACACATTGTTATTTTGTTAAAAATCGCTGCAGCCTTCATTCTACTGCTTGCGCAAGAGGAACAGCACTAAGTGTGTTTTCCTTTCTGCTCATGCATCGCTGGATCCAACACATTGTTTATTTGTAGCAATTGCAAGTGTACACTGGGTATGCCTGTGGGTCCCTGGCATGTCATTCTGCCCATCCTGACCATGCCAAAAGACTCCTGGCCAGGTCTGCCAGCTCACCGCTCCAAGAAATCAGTCAGCTTCCCCAACTGCAGCTCTGCCGGCACTGTCCCCTTCAATTTGTTGGCATCCCGGTTCCAAACAAAGGCCAGTTCCAAGCCATGTTGAGGACCGTCATCCTGGAGTCGTTGCACAAGATATTGACCTGGGGACAGAAATGCATCACGGATCCTGGACCCTTCTCTTTTCTCAGTCTTATAAAGACATGAAAGAAATCCTGGCACATTGACCTGAAGGTCTCATACTGTGGCCCCACCTTCAATCACTCAAATGTAAAAAAAATTAAAGGCCTGGATTAACGGGCAGAACTCAGTTTTAACCTAGGGTGACATCTGTCGGTATCCCTGAAGATAAGACTGCTGAGTGCAGATTGGGAGGTTCCTGGAGATTTGGGTAAAGGCTCAGTTTGGGGAATGAGAGTGGACTTAGGAGGAATGCCATGCCGTCTGAAATGGCCAGTTTCTCTGTCAATATAAGTTATAATTTCAAGAAAGCTCCACGCTGCACCTGAAGTTTGGCAACCCTACCTGAAAGAAGAGCCAACACCTCTTCAAGCCTAACAGGCGAGCACATCATTGGAAACAAAACAAAAGGCCAGATGTGGAACCTCTTTTCATTCAAACCTTTTATCATTAGAGAAGCAATCAACATACACGAGAGCAGAGAATTGTTCCATTGGCCCTCAATACCTATCAAACGGACAGTTAGAGATACAAAGGCTGCATATTGCTCAGATCAAAGAATAAGGGCGAGTTGTAGTAGTAGCTTATTACAGTCTTTAGAGCAGCACAGGAGTGAGTTGGAATGCTGCCTCCAAATCAAATACTCTGGTCTTAGAACTGGTTGGGGTGTGTGTCTGGGGAAGGACTCCTCTAGCAAGCCGTCAGGGAGAGTCTCAATTATGGGTTCCCCTTCTTCCTTCTAAGTACCCTTAAAGCAGACAACACGAGAAGAGAACGGACCTGTTGAGGACTACCAACTGGCTGCGGTGGAGGTGTGAACAACAAGACTTTTTCTTCCAAGATCATAAACTTGGATTAATTTCAAGCACTTTCATTCCTCGCAGTGAGAGAAACAAAACCTACTCGATAAGCAACTGTTGGGCATTCTTAACCAATTAACCACTCTATTATGATGTATATGATGAGCAATATGTTCTATGTTTGGCATAAGTGGTGACTGAAAGTGCCAAGGCTTGTACGCTGACTCCCTCGCCAATCCTGAACTCATTCTATTGCTAAATCACCCATAAGACTAGCACTGCTTAGCCTGGGACTGAAATTAATAATCTTACCAATTTTCAAGACCTGTATGATAGATAAAGCGAGTCGGCGCTTCCCAGCTCGCTCCCAGCAGCTAGGGCCAAGAGGCAATCTCTGACCTCCCCTCAGAAGAGAGGTAAGGGCAAGAAGGTGACAGATAGAAATACAACTTGAAAGAAAAAGAGGGAGAAGAACCTCTCTTTCAGGTGTGACCCATCTTCTATATCCTTCAGTGGAGTACCCTCTTCATTTTGATTCACACTAGAAACCACTAGCTAACCAAGTAGGAAATGTCTCCTTATAAGGATGGGCTGCTTTGCCCGCGACCAGTGCTTTTTGTGTACCAGGAACTCCTTTGCATATTACCCCTGATGTAGCCAATCCTCCTGAAGCTTACTGTAGGCCCTGTAAGAAGAGTCCTGTAAGCTCTTGGAGGACTGGCAACAGAAGGGGGTGTGACCTAATATGCAAATGAGTTCCTGCTACACAAAAAGCCTTGCCTGCTACCAGCCCAAACTGGGAACTATCCATTGATTCATGTCGTCCCATGACATTATATCAGCATCCTTGTCTCTCTTGCAGTTGACAAAGCAAACACATGAGCAACAACCATTTGGCTGGTTGGAAATCCCCTCTTAAGCGGGTCCAAAAAACATCTCATCTCTTGATGTATTCCACTAACTGTTGGCAAATCTCAGTTTTCTGTCATATAACCCTGCTTGGTCTGAATCAGCAGGTGGCCCACTCAAGCGGCCTTTCCTGTTTTATCACTCTGATGAGCACAAGACAATGTAGGGGCTTTCCAGCACACTGTCCCATCCAGCATCTCAACTTGTTTTTTCCAGCTGAATCAGAAGACAAAATGGCCAAGGAAAAGAGTCATTTGCTATGACTAAAGGCCCAACTTATATTACCCTAGAATCCTGAGTATTTATTAAGGTAGAGGACAATAGAATGTAGCAGAGGATGCGATATCACCAAGTTAGTACCCTGGTGGTGGTGGAAAGTGCTGTCAGACCATGCTAACTTATGGTTTCAAGGTAAGAGGCATCCAGAGGTGGTTTACCATTGTCTGCTTCTGCTAATGACCCTGGACTTCCTTGGAGGTCTCCCATCCAAGTACTAAACAGAAGTGACCCTGCTTAGCTTCTGAGAGCTGAAGAGATCACACTAGCCTGAACCCCCAGGCCAAACTCTTAATTACTGGATGAAAAACAGCAATGTACCAGTGCTATGGTTGCCAACCTCCAGGTAGTGGCTGGAGATTACTATATAAGCTATTACAATTGATCTCCAGGCAACAGAGATCAGTTCACCTAGAGAAAATGGCCACTTTAGAAAGGGGAACCTATGTCATTATATCCCACTGAAGTCTTCCCTCCCCAAGCCCTGTCCACCTCAGGTTCCACCCCCCAAATCGCCAGGTGTTTCTCAACCTGGAGTTTGCAGCTCTAACCAATGGTCTGGGAGCAATGGCATCTTTTTCCAAAATGGGACATTCCAAAATATTATGTGAGGTACATGTAAACAAGAAAAGTTCTTTTGAATGAAGAGATATCCATGCGGGTTTGCCATCCTCCAAGTGGTGGCTGGAGAGCTTCCGCTATTGTGACAGATCTCCAAATCACAGAGATCAGTTCCCCTGGAGAAAATGACCACTATGGAAGGTATGCTCTATGGCATTATACCCTTTTAAAGTCCCTTCCCTTCCCTTCCCTTCCCTCCCCAAACCCCACCCTTCTCTGGCCCCTCCTCCAAAATCTCCAGGTATTTCCTAACCCAGAGCTGACAACCGTATTCATGTTAGCATAGAACAACAGCCAATCCTACCCATACACTCTCAGCAAAAGGATTCCCTGGCTTACTGATGAAACTACTGAGTTGAATGAACACAAGAAATTGCCTTATCTTGAGTTAGATCACCAATATGTCAGGGTCAATATTGTCTCTACTGTGACCAGCAGTGGCTCTCTGGGTCTTCTATCAAGTTCTTTCCCACCACCTACAACAGGGGTGGCAAACTGCGGCTTGGAAGCCACATGTGGCTCTTTCACACATATTGTGTGGCTCTCAAAGCCCCTACCACCCCATTCCAAAAATACAAAAATACAAAATATTGTGCACAAATACTCTTAACTGGTGTAAATAAAGTTCTATTATAATGAAATGAACAGCCTACAACAGTGGGCATACATTCATACAGTATAAATAGAAATAGAAAACAACAGTCTCAAAACAATATTCCAAGGAGGACCCCACACAGTCACAGAGTTTTCAAAATGAGTACAATGACTCAAAAATAAAGTTCCACAGGAGTCCCTCCGTTGTTTGTTGACTTCTGAAGGACAAATTCTAGCCTTCACGCAAACCCCGGATTTGATTGCGTTCCGCTGCTCCTGCAGCTTCCTCGTAAGTCAACTGTAAACAACAAAAGTGACCGATAAAAACCACCCTAAACCAAAGTGATTTTAACAAAAACATACCGATACAGTAGGTAAAACAACCTGAGAAATCCAGCCAAGTTCTTTCTCAAACGCCCATTTTGATATCTTAATTTGCAGCTTGGGCTGCCAGAGCCCACGGCTTTTTTTAAAGGGACGGACACAGCTGTTGTTGTTTAACCATTTAAAAGAGACCACACCACACTCTCCAACATACCCAATACTTGATGGTAGGTTCATTATTATCGGATGTGGAATACTATACACGTCTTAACACTGATCCAACTGAAAGAATATCTAAATTGGTGAGGATGGTACTTGTAGACGCTAGAGAAATGGGGTATATCTCCAAGAAAGAGTTTGAATTTTTGGATAACCCCCACCCTAAAGTACCTATTTTTTATGCCCTCCCGAAGGTACATAAAGAAATCAGACCCCCTCCTGGTCGTCCAATTGTGTCAGGAAAGGGTTCGTTACTAGAACCCTTATCTAAATTTGTGGATCACTTTTTGAAGCCTTTTGTTTGTAAGATTCCCAGTTTTATTAGAGACACGACAGATTTTGTCTCTAAGATTGAGGATTTTTATATCCCTGCAGATGCCTCATTAGTAACATTGGATGTTCAATCATTATACACTAATATTCCCTTTGAGGATTTGAGAAGTACAGCTCAGTGTTATTTGGATCAGAGAGAGGACTTGGATCCACCAACACCTTTTTTGTTGGAGCTAGTGGACCTGATTATTGAAAATAACTATTTTCGTTTTGACCAAGAATTTTTTCTGCAACGTAAAGGGGTTGCGATGGGCAGCGCTCTGGCGCCATCTATTGCCTGTTTGTTTATGGCTGTGCTGGAAAATGATTTTTATTGTAACAGTGACGTTAACCCTTTCTTTGAAGACATATTGTTTTTTGTTAGGTTTGTGGACGACATCTTTTTGATTATGAAACATGCAGAAAGATTGGAGAGTTTAGTTGAATGGATGGACTCTTGTCACCCTAGCATTAAGTTTTCCTTTAATAGAGATCCTGACACCATTGTATTTTTGGACACAGTGGTGTATCGCACTGCCAATAATACTCTAGCTATTAAGAACCATAGAAAGGCGGTGGCTAAGAATGGGTATCTACATTATGACTCTTTCCATCCTCCCGTTTTGCGGAATAATATACCCTATGGGCAGTTCTTACGCATGAAACGAAACAGCACCTCAGTCACTGAGTATAAAAAATCGTGTAATCAACTGACAGTGCAGTTTAAGGAACAGGGTTATCCAGAAACAGTCATCAAAGGGGCAGAGACGAGGGCTGCCAAACAAGGACGTTCCCTTATGCTTCAGCGTACGAACAAACAGAATGGAGAGGCTAGGGAAAATCAAAGATTATTTTGTTCATTACAATATACTCCGAAGGCATTAGCGATTAAAAACATCATTTTGCGCCATTGGGGTATTGTTTCCAGCATTGCAGGATGTGCCTCCCCACCTATAATTGGTTTCCGTAGATCTAGGAATCTAAGGGACTATTTGGTGCATACGGATTTGAATACTGCACAGACGTCTTCTCGATTGCCCCCTGGTCATTTCCGTTGCAAGGGTTGCAAAGCGTGCAAGTACTCTACAAATAAAAGAGTATGTGGATCCTAGATCCCAAACAACCATTAAATTGACAGGTTTCACTAATTGTGACTCTAAAGGGGTCATCTATGCCCTGGTCTGTGGAGATTGCTCTAAAATGTACATAGGATGTTCCCGTAGGGCTATTAAGACACGTGTTCTGGAACACATCTCAAGGGTTCGCCATCAAGTTCCTGGTGTTCCTCTCCTTCAACATTTTACTGAGACTGATCATAACTTAGAAGCCTTAAAATTCTTTGTGATTCAGAAAATTGGTGATAGTAGAGGTGGTGATTTACAAAGGACCATGTTACAAAAAGAGGCACGGTGGATACATCGTTTAAACACCATTGAACCCTCTGGCCTTAACCAACACAATGATTTCTCTTGTTATATATAATGTTTGGTGTTTCTTGGGTATGTTGGAGAGTGTGGTGTGGTCTCTTTTAAATGGTTAAACAACAACAGCTGTGTCCGTCCCTTTAAAAAAAGCCGTGGGCTCTGGCAGCCCAAGCTGCAAATTAAGATATCAAAATGGGCGTTTGAGAAAGAACTTGGCTGGATTTCTCAGGTTGTTTTACCTACTGTATCGGTATGTTTTTGTTAAAATCACTTTGGTTTAGGGTGGTTTTTATCGGTCACTTTTGTTGTTTACAGTTGACTTACGAGGAAGCTGCAGGAGCAGCGGAACGCAATCAAATCCGGGGTTTGCGTGAAGGCTAGAATTTGTCCTTCAGAAGTCAACAAACAACGGAGGGACTCCTGTGGAACTTTATTTTTGAGTCATTGTACTCATTTTGAAAACTCTGTGACTGTGTGGGGTCCTCCTTGGAATATTGTTTTGAGACTGTTGTTTTCTATTTCTATTTATACTGTATGAATGTATGCCCACTGTTGTAGGCTGTTCATTTCATTATAATAGAACTTTATTTACACCAGTTAAGAGTATTTGTGCACAATATTTTGTATTTTTGTATTTTTGTATTTCATATATTGTGCTGCCACTGTTCTTTTGCCTACCACCCCATTGGCTGGCTTGGAGAAGACATTTCTCTCTTTAAACCACTTCTCCAAGCCAAGCCAGCTGGTGGCATTTGAAGTTAAAGTTGCTTTCTTTCCACCTCCACCTCCCCATCTCTTCCCTCCCTCCCTCCCTCCTTTCCTTCCTGCCTCAAACATCTGACATTCATGTCTTGAAGCTCTCAAACATCTGACATTTATTCTATGTGGCTCTTATGTTAAACAAGTTTGGCCACCCATGACCTACGACCTTATCCTTTTAATAGCACATGCAGAGGATTAAATCTGGCATCTTCTGCAAGCCAAGTATTAACATAAGAGTGGAGAGTCTCATCTTAGAAGTGAAATGACCAGGAAATGCCACTTACCTAAATGTCCATAGCCCACAATGCCAACTCTCCTTTGGTTCTCAGACATCCCACCTGCTGTAGATTCTGGCATGAGGAGAAATAACAGACCAAATCTGTAAGCAATATGTTTCCCTATAGGGGAGGCTGGATCTGCTTTGGCCTGGCAACCCTAGTGGGGACAGAGCTCAACAGAAATGTGATGCCACTCTAGGACTTCTGTCTCACTTAGACTTTATGGTATAAAGTACAGTCTACACTCTGACACTATTTCCTCCAGGAGAACTGATCTCTGTATTTGCGGTGGAATCCTGGATTAAGAGAGATTTTGCCATTTATATATATATATATATATATATATATGTGGTATACTGAATAAATGCTAGCAAAAGCAGACTTTGGTTTCTTCCCATAAAGCATTGCAGCATGCCTATTGCAGTCTTTCCCACACAGACAGTGCCTGGCTCTTTCCCACACATAGCTTGCATTTCTAATGTTCTGGCCAGAGGCTTTTCACCTGTCTGATAACCTGTTAGAGGGCAAAGTTTTTGGTTTCATGTAGCCCTCAAAGGAAAGGGTCTGGCTACCCATGAGCTCATGAAATTCCCATGAGAATGTTTGATGTATGTCTTTTTTATCTTGCAAAAAGGTATAAATATTGTTCCATTGTACAGGACCGCCTCCCAACTGCCCCTTTGGGGGTGGTCAAAAGAATTCTCTTTCTTAGCTTATCCAGCGTACACTGTGTTTCAAGCTCCATGCTCTGAGCTTTCTGTTCCTTTGCTTAAAGTTCCATAAAATACCTTAGTGCAGGGATGTTGAACTCATAACAAATGATCTGACTGAAGTGCCAGATCTGACATAAATGAGACCTTGTTAGGCCGGGCCATGTGTGTCATAAAATGTAATGCCAGGTAGCAGAGATATAAACTTTATAAAAGATGCAGACAAATACCATTAAAGATTTAAAAAACTTAAAATAAAACATGATTAATACGTTAGCACTTCTTGGTCTTAAAGGTGCTTTCTTTGTATTTCTCCCATGTGGTCCAGGGAAGTGAGCCAAGGAAGCTCTGGCTCTTTCCTTCCTTCCCCAAGGGACGAGGAGGGGGAGGAGCCTCAGCCAATAGAAGGAAGAGAGGCTTAGTTCAGTAGCTCTGCTGTGTGATTGAGAGAGCCTGGCAAAGCAAGCTCCCCCCCCCCCGCTTCCTCCCCAAGAGTGGAACCTCAGCCAATGGAGAAAATAGGAGCTCTGTAGCTCCTGTGCAATTCAGCAAGGATGGCAAAGCAAGCTGTGATACAGAAACAAGAGAGAGGGAGAAGGAAGCAGATGACAGCCAGTTGCTTGGGTGCCTGATGAGAGCCCTCCAGGGGTCTGATTCGGCCTCTGGGCCACATGTTTGACACCCCTGCCTTAGTGCATGCTTGTGTCTTCTTCTCCTATCAAAAGACTTGGTTCTAGCCAGATCCCTTCCAGCTCAGTTAACCTAAATAAGGCAGGTACCCCAGGTGGAAGCCTGATGACTAGGTAATAATACTTTCCTCCGTCTGCAACAGAATTCTGGAGATCAGCTGTAATTCAAAGAAAACTCCAGGTCCAACCTGGTGGTGGTGGCATTTCCACAACAGTGTTTGGTTTGTGATTGTCCAACCTGGTGGTTGGCAACCCGAGATCTCTGCTACCACCTCATTCACCTGCATGTGTGAACCGGGTTCCAGAGACACAGTAGGAAAAGAGCATGCAAAATGAAAATATAAAAAACTGGTAGCACATTTAGTTGCTTTTCCCTTCTGTTTAAGCATGTGAGAACTCACTCAATATGTGTATCATAACATTAATTCTGCGCTTAGTGATGCCGTTATATTAATAGAGTTGAAAGGAAAGATGTTTGATTGACTACATTTTAATGATTTGACTGTTTAATTTTATATATTAGATGTTGATTTTATTCTTTCCTCGTTATTTTTAATTAATATTTGTTGCATATAATGTTTGTTGTATTTTCGCTATCTTTAATTAATGTTTGTTGTAATGTTTGTTATGCCTCATGAGCATACACAGTAAAATTTACTTACTTACATATAAAATAGATAGAGGAAGAGAGATTAGTATGTCCATACTCCAGAAGGGGTGGGGGGGAACTGTAATGGTCTATTTCCACAAGACAGGGCTTGAGATGTGGCGGAATCCTGAACTCACAATCAACTTCATCAGTCATATACTGGGTTGCCAGGTCTGGATAGGGGAAATACCTAGATATTTGGAGCCTAGGGATCAAGTGGTTTGGGGAGGATATGGACCTCAGCCAGATATAATACCATATAGTCCACCCTCCAAAGCAGCCATTTTCTCCAGGGGAACTAATCTCTGTTGTCTGGAGAGAAGTTGTAATAGTGGGAGATCTCCATTCACCACCTGGAGGTTGGCAATGCTAGTCATACAGTAGTGGTATATTCTCCCCTGTGGAGAAGGCAGTGTTAGCCTCCCATCCACCCAGCACTGCCTGCCACTCCAAACAAGCGTGGTCTGGTGAGGGGAGCTGTTTGATCCACTGCCAGAAGACTTTGTGGTTGGTGTTTAGGGTTCTCAACCTCCCACTGGGGGCGGTTTTCCCTCCAAATTTCAGGGCCTTCAACCTGTCAGCACAGGACTGGCCAGCGGGGGAGCTCTGCCCCCAAAGAGCTCCATCAGCACCCAACGTGCCTGACACAATGATGTCATCTGGAAGTGATGTAATTGTGCTGGGCACATCATGCAGAGACACTCTAGCATTTTGGTATAAAACTCTATGGCACCATAAATGCTAGAGCATCCCAGAGCGACATGCCCAGTGTGATTACATCACTTCTGGGTAATCATCACACCACACATGTAAAGCATGTGAGGGAAGTCCCCCTGCTGGCAGCCAGGTAGAACCTGGCAACCCTATTGATCTTTCTCAAGGGGCTAAATAGTTCCTTCCCCAGACAATTTCTTTTCAGGGTAGAAGAAGAGTAGGTTTTTATATACTGCTTTTCTCTAATTTAAAAAGTCTCAAAACAGCTTACAAATCGCATTCCCTTCCTCTCTCCACAACAGGCACCTTTGAGGTAGGTAGGGCTGAGAGAGTTCCGAGAGAACTGTGATGGTCTCCCAGCAGGCTGCATGTGAGGAGTGGGGAATCAAACCCCATTCTCCAGATTAGAATCCTCCGCTCCTAACCACTACACCACACTGGCTCTGGGTAACTGGGTGGTGATGGTGAAGGCTAACACAGCTTCTGACGTTTTGCAGTTGCATCCAGAGCATAAACAATGTACGTGAGAAACAGATCACATGCAAGTAGAGTTTGTGATTTTCATAGGATTTCTAATCTGTATTGCCATGTTTCCACTTTGTCAGGATGTGATGGCCTCTCTGGATGATGTTCTAGGCTGCCTCTCCTAGTCTCAATGGACTTTACCACGCAGACTAGGGGAAATTACTGGAGTGTCACTAGGGGGAGGCCATTTTTTTTTCTAGCTCCTCAATTCATTCCTAGGGGGTAGGAAATGGAGGCTGATAAATCCCTACCTGGGAGGATAAATGGGAGAATTAGAGCTCTGACTCATGGAAATCAATTCTAAGGGCTGGTTCAAGCATCTCCATCACTTGGTTTTTCATCCCTCTATTACATACACTGCAGTTGTCGCTGTTTATCAAGGACAGTCCCCCTTCCTTGCAAATTTTGTTGGTGAAGAATGCTCCCCATTCCCCCCTTCCTCCATGCCTTTCATTTTGCCTTTGAGGATGCCTTGTTTTGAAAGTCGGAATTACTGCCATTGTCCTTCCCAGATCAGCTCTTTCTTTGGGGTCTCTAGGAGTTCAGTCTCCAAGTGAGAGGTGGACACACCTTCTCCCTAGCCTGCATACCCATAAATGTGCACACCTGAATGCTGAGGCACCACACACAGCGTGCCTTTTCGCATATTGCCGCTGAGCTTGAACTCTTAAACTGTAAGGCAATTTCACTTTTCCCAGGCTGTCTTTAGCAACCACCACCAATTGCGTTTGGCTTTTAAAACTGCAGTGAGCGTGCAATTGCGGAGGGTAGGAAAGCAGCAGGAGAAATGGGCCTGTGGAAGAGTAGGGGAACAGCCCAGCCTCAGTGATCCTTGGTGTGAGAAGGCTGGGAAAAGTGCTCTTCTTTTTCATCTGTGAAATGTTAGAGGGGTCAAAGACAATGATAATGATGATGATGATTATATTGGCTTTATATCCCATCCTGTGCTCTGAATCTCAGAGCAGTCACAATCTCCTTTACCTCCCCCCTCCCCCCCCGCAACAGACACCCTGTGGGGTAGGTGGGGCTGAGAGAGCTCTTACAGCAGCTGCCCTTTCAAGGACAATTCCTATGAGAGCTATGGCTGACCCAAGGACATTCCAGCAGGTGCAAGTGGAGGAGTGGGGAATCAAACCCAGTTCTCCCAAATAAGAGTCCACGCACTTAACCACTACACCAAACTGGCTCTCACCACCTCCCATCCAAGTATTAACCAGGGTTAACCCTGCTTAGCTTCCAGGATGTGATGAGATACAGCTTGCCTGAGCTATTCTGGTAGGGTTGCCAGCCTCCAGGTTGGGCCTGGAAATCTCCCGCTTTTACAACTGATCTCCAGTTGGCAGAGATCAGCTCCCCTGGAGAAAATGGCTGCTTTCAAGGGTGGACTCTAGGGCCTTGTACCATGCTGAGGCCCCTTCCCTCCCCAAGCCCCACCTTCTCCCAGATCCACCCCCAAAGTCTTCAAGTATTTTCCAACACAGACCTGGCAACCCTAAGGTCGAGGCAGTAAGGTTGAATGTGTGTGTGAATACAGGGCTTTTTTTGAGCAGGAACACAGTTCTGGCTGACTTGGCATCAGGGGTTGCGGTCGAATATGCAAATGAGTTCATGCTGGGCTTTTTCTACCCAAAAAGTCATGTGTGTGTGTGTGGAATAGTTTGCCAGTTCTCATTTGGGAAATTCCTGGAAATTCTGGGGGTGGAGCCTGGGGTAGGCAGAGTTTGAGCAGGGGAAGGACTTCAGAGCGGTATAATACTATAGAGTAGGGTTGCCAAGTCCAACCCCAGAAATATCTGGGGACTTTGGGGGTGGAGCCAGAGGACTTTGGGGGTGGAGCCAGGAGACACTGGGGTGGAGCTAGGGGGAGGGGGGAAAACGGCACCGGGGAGCGTGGTGAGCCGCCCTGTCTCGGAGCGGGCAACGCCGCCGCGCAGCTGCCGCCTCTTCTCCGCTCGCCGTGGCTGCTCCTCCGAGATGGGCTCAGGCTGAGCCCATCTCGGAGGAGCAGCCACGGTGAGTGGAGAAGAGGCGGCAGCGGCGCGGCGGCCTCGCCCGCTCCGCCTCTGGGGTGGAATTGGAGGGGGGGTGGAGGCTGGCTGGGGGCATGGCAAGCCGCGAGTCCGGGTCCTAGCAGGGCCTGGATTCGCGGCTCGCCATGCTCCTGGCCTGCCTCCGCCCTTCCCTTCTCTGGTTTTGCCTGTGCTGCTGCTGCCTCTTGGCTGCTCCTCCGAGATGGGCTCAGCCTGGGCCCATCTCGGAGGAGCAGCTGCGGTGGGCGGGGAGGGGGCGGCAGCGGCGGCCTCGCTCGCTCCGGGATGGGGCGGCTCGCCATGCTCCCCAGCGCCGTTTCCCCCCTCCCCCCGCTTCCATTTTTTTGAGGAGCGGGGGAAGAGGGTGGAAATCCTGGGGTCCCCCGCCAGGGCGGGAGGGGTGGGAAGCCTACTATAGAGTCCATCAAAGCAGCCATTTTCTCCAGAGGAACTGATTTTGGTCATCTGGAGATCAACTGTGGGAAATATCCAGGGGCCACTTGGAGATTGGCAACTCAGCCTCTCTATCTGTGTGTGTGTGTGTGTGTGTGTGTGTGTGTGTACAGATACAGTGCCCTGACCTGGATGTCTCAGGCTAGCCCAATCTCACCAGATCTCAGAAGCTAAGCAGGGTCAGCCCTTGTCAATATTTGGATGGGAGACCACAAAGGAATACCAGAGGCTGGCAATGGCAAACCACTTCTGAATGTCTCTTGCCTTGAAAACTCTTCCGGGGTCACCACAAGTCAGCTGTGACTTAATGAAAACACACACACACATTGCATATAACATTTTCTTTCATTGTTAAGAGTTATCATGTAGGCTGACCCAAGGATAACCCACCAGTCTCCCAACTCAAGCATGATTTAATTAACTCAGATAAGTATCACTTGCCAAAGACCGACAACAAAGGAAGTGACAGGCCTCTGCTTCCAACAGTGTGCTAACTGCTGACAAAGAAGGCCATAATTTCCTCTGCACTTGATAAAGAGCTTTACACTTCCCTGCGGCTTCTCAGAACCTCCCAGATGGGTTAACTGCCTGAATCTGACACTGCTGGGGGGGAGGGGGAGGGGTCACACTTCTGACCCAAAGGAGGACACTAATATCCATTGCATGGCTAAAGTGCTAGACTATAGGGTCAGCAAGCCTCAAGTCTGAATCCCTGTTCCACCATGGAGACTTGCTGGGTGGCTCCACCTGACTCCAGGGAAAGTCTTCTTCAGTTGGTTTATCTCAGCCCAGGATTGAGGTTAATCCCCCCATAGCTGATTGGAAACTGGGTTCTGGCCATGCCTCCCCTGGGTGTGTGTGTGTAAAGTGCCATCAAATTGCAGGCAACTTATGGTGATGCCATAGTTTTCAAGGCTGATGTTCAGAGGCCGATTGCCATTGCCTGCTTCCACATTGCAACCCTAGACTTCCTTGGTGGTCTCCCATCCAAATACTAACCAGGGCAAATCCTCCTTAGCTTTGTGCACTGTCACTGTCATTTCCTCTTGGGTATGCTCTTCCCTTCCCCATCACCCACAAGCTTTTCCAGCTATTTCTAAAATGACGTGTGTGTATGGATCGATGGATGGCTAGATTAGATAGATTGGATAGATAGACAGACAGATATTGCAGTATGACATTATAGTGACATACCTACTGTCATTAAAAAAAAAAAACAGCAACAAACGCCACACATAAGGAAGTACTTCTTCACCCAAAGGGTGATTAACATGTGGAATTCACTGCCACAGGAGGTGGTGGCGGCCACAAGTATAGCCACCTTCAAGAGGGGTTTAGATAAAAATATGGAGCACAGGTTCATCAGTGGCTATTAGCCACAGTGTGTGTGTATATATAAAATTTTTTGCCACTGTGTGACACAGAGTGTTGGACTGGATGGGCCATTGGCCTGATCCAACACGGCTTCTCTTATGTTCTTATAAGGGGACTGCATGCGGATTACCCTCATGTAGGACCTCTGCAAGAGAACGGGAATCATTCTCTTGAGCAAGAAGCCTTAGTTTAGCAGCAGAGAACCAGTCTCTGTCCTCTTCTAAGTGTCAGCCCTTCCAATACTTGTCTTCTCTTCTCCTTCCACCTTTCCTCAGGCTCATTTCCCAGACCCTGTACTTATCTTTGTTGCCCTCCTCTGAACCCATTCCAGTCTGCCTACCTCTTTCTTAAAGTAAAGCACCCATAACTGAACACAATATTCTGAGAAGTGGTTGCAATATTCCAAATGAGGTGTGACTTGCACAGAGTAGAATGGAACTCTGGTTTTATAGGATCATAGAACTGGAAGGGACCTCTAGGGTCATCTAGTCCAACCCCCTGTGCAATGCAGGAAATTCACAAATACCTCCCCCACACATGCCCTGTGATTCCTGTTCCATGCTCAGAGGATGACAAAAACCCTCCAGGGTCCCTGGCCAAACTGGCCTGGAGAGAAATTGCTGCCTGATCCCATGATGGCAATCAGCATTTCCCTCGGCATGTAAGAAAGGGCAAGGAGAACTAAGCACTAATGCAGCCCTTCCTGTTGTGATCGGCCTAAGTTCACAGAATCAGCATTGCTGTAAAATACCACCTAGCCTCTGTTAAAAAAACCTCCAAAAGAGAACCTGCCACCTCCCGAAGAAGCCTTTTCCACTGAGGAACCGCTCAAACTGTCAGGACGATCTTAACGTTTAGCCCAAAACTCTGATGTAATAGGAGCTGAAAACTCTGACTTTGATACAAAGGTTTTGTTCATGCAGCCTAAAATGACTCATATATATTAACACCCATTTCCCCCTATCTGTTCCCCTTTCTCCTTCTCCCTAACTATCTAGCCTCACTTTACAGCCTGCCGCTCTGCCAGTTATGGGCCCATAATCTCCTATCCCTATGCAAACCGACTCACCTGGAGTTGCTGCGCTATTTCTCTGAGTATTCCGCCTCCTCCAGAATAGCAATGAAAAGCAAGCAAATTATTTGCCTGGGTGCCTTTTGGTCGATCGATCCCTGAGAGACGTTAATGATTAGCCGGGGGCCTGTAATCCCTCAGGGAATGAGCTGTCCTCTCGCAGGTGGCAGGCAGGTGCGAGCCGAATTCCCTCACAAAGGCAGCCGGGTGATTAGTTGGCCACTGTAGCCAGGAATGACTTGCATGTGCGAATAAGCCATCAGAGATTAATTACTGTCAGCTGAACTTTCATATCCCCTCCTCACCCCTCACGCCCCATGGGCTCTCTGCAACTCAAAAGCAACCTTTTTCCAATGGAGGCCGTTTACATATTCAGTTGCAAGTCCTCACTAAGGGTTTTTTTAAATCCCATTTATTATTGCTTGCATTTTCATTACCCATTTTGTTATGGTCGCCCTAGGCTTATGGAAACAGCTCAAAAGCCACTGCCAGTTTGGTGTAGCGGTTAAGTGATTGAACTCTAAACCAGGAGCCCCAGATTTGATTCCCCACTCCCCCCCCCCACATGCAGCTGCTGGTGTGACCTTGGGACAGTCACAAGTTCTCTCAGAGTTGTTCTCTCAAGAGCAACTCTCTCAAGTTCTCAGTTAGAGCTCTCTCTCAACCCCACCTACCTCACAGGGTGTCCACTGTGGGGAGACAAAGGGAGGAGATAGTAAACAGCTCTGAGACTCCAAGCAAAAAGCGGGGCATAAATCCAATCTCTCCTTCTTCCTCCATCAGCAGGGACTGAACACAAACCTATGTATACTGCTGCCAGACTCCAGGTGGTAAAACAAAACACTCTTTTTCCTACTGTTCTCTACTGTGTTGCCACTTGCTTTTCACTCAGACTCCAGGTGGTAGCTGGAGATCTCTTGGAATTACAACTAGTCTCCAGGTTAGTACCTCTGGAGAAAATGGCTACTTTGGAAGGTGGACTTGGTAGCACTGTATCCCAATTCCTAGTATATCTCCTTCCCAAACCTCACCTTTCCCAGGCTCCACCCCCAAATCTCCAGGTATTCCCCAACCCTGAGATGGCACCCTGACCTATGAAGCTGCTTCTGCTGAGTCAGACCCTTGGTCTGTCTAGGCAGGGTTGCCAGGTCTGTGTGGAAAAAATACCTGGAGACTTTGTGGGAGGACCTGGGAGAGGGCGGGGTTTGGGGTGGGGAGGGGAGGGGCCTCAGCATAGTACAATGCCCTAGAGTCCACCCTTCCAAGCAGCCATTTTCTCCAAGGGAGCTGATCTCTGCCAGCTAGAGATCAATTGTAAAAGCGAGGTCACCTGGAGGTCAGTGTCTAGGTCAGTGATGTCTACTCTGATGGGCAGAAGCTCTCTGATCTTTTTTTACTAGAAATGTTGGGGATCAAACCTGGGATCTTCTGGCTTGCCAACTTGATGCTCTGCCACTGAGCCACAGCACAGGGCTGCTCATCAAGCCAGCAGCCATTGATGGACTGACTGCTGGCTCAGCAGTAAGGAATGAATGAATGCCACTCACTGTTTTCACCATTCATTTCCCTTCCCCTAACAGATGGAAGAAATGGGGCTCTCGGTCCAGATGTTCATTCATCCCTAATCATCAAGTAGCTAGTAAAAAAGAGGCATGGTTGCTACCGAGGAGTTCTGCATGCACGGAGCAGCCTCCCTACCTCTTCCCCTAGCACTTCTGTTTGTGCAAGGGCTCACTGGAAATCATGGATCTTGCACAGATGGAAGCACTAGCTGAATAGGAAGCTCACTCTGCGGCAGATGCTGTACAGCGACGCATGGAACTTGTTCATAGGATTCAAATCCAACTGTTGGGAGATTGGGATACAGAGCCATACACGGAACCAGTTTATCAGGACAGCAGAACGGTGCTTTCACACACATTGATAATGTTTGCAAGTAGATTTTTCTGTTTCCCACAAGAAAGCTCAGCTGCAAAGGGTTGCTAAAGCACATGGAAAGTGCATTATCCAAAGTGTGTGAAATTAGCCAAAGACAATTCCTTCACATGCGTGTTTCTATTCACACTCATTTTCTATTGTAAGCTCCTTGTGGCAGAGATCTTTGTTTTGGTATTTACAGTAAAGCGGGGTTTCCCAAACTTTTCCAGCCTGTGGACACAATTTGGAACTTTGAGAGGGGAGGGCGAATGCCACCCCAAAAACTGCTTCTGCAGGAGGCAGAGCTGAATGGAACACCTCCCCCTTTCAGGGCTGGATTAAACCCTGTGGAGGCCCCTAGGTCAGGGGTGGGGAACCTTTTTTCTGCCAAGGGCCATATGGATATTTATAAAATCATTCGCGGGCCGTAAAAAAAATATCAACTTAAAAAACAGTGCTCTGCCGAGGGAGAATGATTCAGGCCAGCAAAATTAATGCAAATAATGTTTTTTCTATTTGAAATCATGTGGGGAGAGCCTAATCTGGCATGCACACACCTGACCCGCCACCCTAGGCAAATGCATAGGTCCAGCAGGAACTTAGCAAGAACTCAGTAGCATATTAGACCACATCCCCTAATATTAGCATATTAGGCCACACTATCTGGGATAATCAAGTGCAAACTGAACTGTGACAGTAATTTCCAGGCGCTGCAGCAATTCTGGCTGGCCAGCCAGGCCCCAGGGAGGCTGCCACACAGTACATCTGGGCCCTGTGATCCCTGCCTGGCCCTGGGGAAAGGGAGCTACACTCTCGCCCCCATGATCCTCGCTGGCCAGCTAGGCCCCAGGGAGGCTGCCACATGGCTCAGTTCGGTCCAGCGATCCCCAAGGACCGCACCAAGTGACCTTGAGGGCTGTATACAGCCCTCGGGACAGAGGTTCCCCACCCCTGCCCTAGGCAGTCAAAATCTTGGGGGCCCCCTTGGAAATGATCTTAGAGTTGGAACACCTTCCCCGCCGCCTGCGCCCCCTGCAGGCACCTTCTCAAAAGCCGCTTTGACAAAGCTGTGGGGGATAGGCAGAGAGAAGCAAACTTGGCAACGTTGCCAACAGCAGCTGCACCAGGCAAGTTGGGCAAGGAGTGGCTCAGTTGCTGACTGCACATGCAGGCTGGCAGGGCTGCAAGCAGGGTGGAAAGCAGCGGGGGGGGGGGGGAGCTAGCCTGGGGACCCTAAATGTGTGGGGGCCCATAGGACAGTGCCATAGGCCCTGCTCCCTCTCATGTCTCCCGGGAAGAAGGAAAGCTTGAAGAGGGAAAGGGAGCTACACTCTGCCGAAGAAAAGGCCGGGTGCTTCTCAGTCCTCCAGAGGAAGCCTCTTTCATTTGATTGAGGGCAGCCAATAATGAGCCCTGCCTTACAGTGGCCCCACCTGCTTTCTCAACAGCTCTGAGGCTGCCATGATTGGTACTTTCAAATATTATGGTGCCCTTGGGCAACCCGTTGGGGAACCCTGCTCTTAGCACTTGCATATAGTGATGCTTAAACAAATAACAATGCTTGTATTTTCTTGCCCTGAACCATTGATTCAACTGCATGGGTAACTTCTATGCCTGAACACACATAAAGCAGATTTATGCTCAGTGTGATTCTTTGTCTGCAGAGGTCAGTCTTGTTTATTCTGACTGGAGGTAACTCACCTAAGTCTTCACCTGAATAGAGGCCTTTCCTGTCATTGGAGAGCGCTGGCAGAATGGTCTAAGCAAGGTCAATGCAGATGCTGCAGCACTCAGCCCTTTCTGAAATGAAATCTAGTCCTGAAGCTGCTTTCTACTGAATCAAACCTTTGGTCCATCAAGGTCAGTCTGGTCTACTGTGACTAGCAGCAGGTCTCCAGGATCTCAGGCGTAGGCCTTTTGGAGCATCTCCCGTCTGATCCGCTTCACTGGAGATGTCTGCCAAGCAGATGGCTCTACCGCTGAGGCACCTTCCTTCTTTTTCAGCCATATCCTGCCATTAATGGTCCTAGCATCAAGGACCTCCTGACTGGACAAACATCTTCTATGGCAAACCAAAGCTATATCCTAACTCACACACCTGTTCCCCATGTCCTGACATGAATCTCTGCACATCCCCATTCAAGCTTCCACCCGCCCCCAACTTCAGTTTTCCAGGTCTCCACCCCACCTCCCAACCATAATGTTGAGTTCACACCATTGAAACCCCAGCTCCGCCCATGAATCACGTCTACTGGGGCAAGAGATGTGCCCCCCAAAAGGGAAGGTGCTCGAGATGGGATCACAAAGCAGCTAGATTTCCCCCCCCACACACACACACACAAAAAGCAGAAAATTGTCTAGGGCTAGGCAATCAGGTGTAATACTGGGGCCTGGGCACAGGGTGATGCCAAAGGGTTGTGGATGGGCAGCTGCCATCGTCCCAGGAGGATGTTGCCAACTCTGCTCCTGAATAACTCCAGACAGGGGGCCCGTGTTAGTCTTCAGCAGCAAAATGAAGTTGGGAGTCGAGTGGCGCCTGAGAGTCTAACAGAATGCATTTCAGCCTGAGTTTTTGTGAGTGAAGGCTCACTTCATCAGATGCTTCAGAGCGCTTATCTCTGAGGTCCATATATTTATATTCACCACAGAAAGAACTGTGTGTATGTGTGTTTGTGTGTGTGAGAGAGAGGGGAGGGGGGAGGAGGAGGAGTTGGTATTTATACCCCACTATTCTCTACCCTAAGGAGTCTCCAAGTGGCTTACAGTCGCCTAACAATTCAAAGATCCAGTCCATGCAGACTGGGTGTGCAGCAGTACGAGTCCCAACTGTTCTACCATAAGCAGAGTATGATTAACATGAAATCTATGATGGTTGCCATCTCTCCTCTTGGGAATTCTTGGGGCTTTTGGGGTGGTGCCTATGGGGGGCAGGAATCACCTAAAAACTATAGTCTGCCATAGAACCTGCCTGCTGAAGCTGCCATTTTCTTCCAAGGAACTGGTTTCTGTAGTCTGCAGGTCAGCTGGAATTCTGGGAGAACCCCAGTCCCCACCTGGAGGTTGGCAACCCTAAGTGCAGAGTGAAACCAACTAAGCAGAAACAATTCTGCACACTTATTAAATGAAATGTTTTGTGCTGCCTGTTATTCCCCCCCTCCCCTGTTTTTTTTTTTAGCAGAACAGAGTCCTCAGCAGAGTTCCCTCCCCCCCTCCACCCCGCAGGCTGCGAAGGGGAGTAACTCAGCCGAAGATCGTGCCGCAAGGCGCTTAAAGACGTCAGCAAGATTTCCAGCTTTTTATAAAGCCGTCTTTCCAAGGCTTAATATTTTCCTTGTTTTAAAGTACCGTATCTTGCTTTGTGGTGAGATGCCTCGGGAGCTAATTTGGCCCAGAGCTGTAGGATAAAAACGCTTGACAGAACGAAATAATCTATACCTATAAAATGAAGCGTTTTGTCAGAGGCGGCCCAGAAAGAGACGTTGATGTTAAACTTCTTTGGCGGTGCCAGGAACCACAAAGCCTCACAGAAAAACAGCTTTCCCAGACGTCTGCCTAGCAGAGCTCCCGTTCCCTTGGCCGAGCTAAACGCTCCAGACCTACAGTTGCCAGTCTCCAGATGGGGCCTGGAGATCCCCTGCCTTTATAACCGATCTCCAGCTGGCAGAGATCAGCTTTCCTGCAGGGCTGGATTAACAATTAGGCCGAGTGGGCACTGGCCTATGGGCCCCCATACCTTTAGGGGCCCCAGGCCAGCTTCCTCCTCCCCTGGTTTTCCCTCTGCTTGAAGCCCTGTCAGCCTGCATGCGCAGCCAGCAACTGAGCCACTCTTTGCCCTACTTGCCTGGTGCAGCTGCTGCTGGCGTTGTCGCCAAGTTTGCCTCTTTCTGCCTCTCCCCTGCAGCTTAGTAAAAGGGGCTTTTAAGAAGGTGCTTGCAAGCTGCAGTGGCGGCTATGGGGGGCGGGGCAGGCACTCAGATTCTGAGATAATTTGCAAGGGGCCCCCCAAGATTGCGACTGCCTAGGGGCCTTCATAAGGTTTAATCCAGCACTGCTCCCCTGGAGAAAATGGCTGTTTGGAAGAATGGTCTCTATGGCATTGTACCATGCTGAGGCCCCTTCCTTCCCCAAAATCCGCCCTCCCCCAAAGTCTGCATGTATTTTCCAACACAGTCCTGACAACTCAGCTCCAGTCCAGCACTTTGGGTTCAGCTAAGAGAACAGCAAGTGGGGGTGGCGGTGACAAATGACCATTCCACCCCAACTCTGGGGTGGATCTGGGAATCAATCGGCCATTTTATTTATTTATAAACTGAAATTTCTATCCTACCCTCCTCCTGCACAGCACGGCTTGCAGCAGGTCACAACGACAACATACCACAATAACCCCAACAGTTTAAAACGTTAAAACAGAATTACAAATCTGGAACCTATAATCCAGATGGCGAGCTATTAAATTTATAAGAATTCAAAGAACGATCTGTATGAATACTCAGCTAACCCAAGTCGTGGGCAGATGGGCAGCCCACAATAGCGACGCCGACATGTAGTAATTAATGCTAAGCAGAGCAGGGGAGGACCGCTGTAATTGTGCACCTACCCCCTCAACTGTAGGCCTGGTGGAACAACTCTGTTTTACATTCCCTGTGGAATTGTATGGCACTTTCATACACACTAAATAACGCACTTTCAATCCACTTTGCAACTGGATTTTACTGTGTGAACTGGCCAAATCCACTTGCAAATGATTACTGATGTTAGGGTTGCCAAGTCCAATTCAAGAAATATTTGGGGACTTTGGGGGTGGAGCCAGGAGACATTGGGGGTGGAGCCAGGAACAAGGGTGTAACAAGCAGAATTGAACTCCAAGGGAGTTCTGGCCATCACATTTAAAGGGACAGCACACCTTTTTAAATGCCTTCCTTCCATAGGAAATAATGAAGGATAGGGGCACTTTCTTTTGGGGCTCATAGAATTGGACCCCCTTGTCCAATCGTTTTGAAACTTGGAGGGTACTTTTGGGAGAGGCACTAGATACTATACTGAAAATTTGGTGCCTCTACCTCAAAAAACAGCTCCCCCAGAGCCCCCGAAACCTCCAGATCAATTCCCCGTTATACCTTGTGAGAATCAATCTCCACCTAGGGAATAATGAAGTGCTCAGCAGAAATTTCCCTCCCCCCTCCCACCCACCCACCCTGTTTCTGGCGATTTTGAAGCGAGGGACTGGCCTCTCTACTCATGAGTTGGTGCCAACTTCTTCAAAATAACACAGACACACCATCCCACGAGGAAGCCTTTCAATCGGAGACTGAAGCCTCCGGAGGTCCTGCGGCGAGTGGGGGGAGCTTCCCCCTGCGGCCAGCTGACTGGGGGCGGGAAAGAGCCTAGGAAAGTGGAAGAACACCCGCTGGAACCTGGGGATTGGCAAGCCTAACTGAAGTGGATTGAAACTGTATTGTTCAGCAAGTGTGAAAGCATCCTGTAGTAAGCACCTCAGGGCCCTGAACTCACTTGGGAGACTGATCCATCAGGCTGGAGCCAGAGCCAAAAAGGTAGATATCCTTTGGGTCAGGGACCACTTTTGGGCCAGGGTTGACCACATTGTGCAGACACACCTTAGCAGGGCCTTTTTTAAGCAGGAACGCACATGAACACAGTTCCGGCTGGCTTGGCATCAAGGGGTGCGGCTTAATATGCAAACAAGTTCCTGCTGGGCTATTTCTACAAAAAAAGCCCTGCACCTTAGTCATTCCTCCTCTTACATAAGGGTGCCAACCTTCAGGTGGGACCTGGAGATCTTCCAGAATTTTAGCTGATCTATAGACGACAGGGATCAGTTCCCCTGGAGAAAACAGCTGGTTTAGAAGGGGGACTGTATGGCATTAAACTATGCTGAGCCCTCCCCAAACTCCATCCTCTCCAGGCTGTGCCCCCCAAATCTCCAGGAATTTCTCCACCCACAGCTGGCAACCCTAGTTCTCACAGCCATCCTTCATGAGTGACCTCCTGCCACCAGGGGGAGCCTTAGCTCTCCCCTCTGTGCTCCAGATCATGGCAACAACTGGCTCCAGACCAAGGGTGGACAAACTTGCTTAATGTAAGAACCACTAGAATAAATGCCAGATGTTTGAAAACCACAAGGAAGGAAGGAAGGAAGGAAGGAAGGAAGGAAGGAAGGAAGGAAGGAAGGAAGGAAGGAAGGAAGGAAGGAAGGAAGGGAGGGAGGGAAATAAATGGGGGAGGGAGATGTGGAAAGAAAACAACATTAACTTTAAGTGCATTCTCCAAGCTGCCAGAGCGTTGGGGGCTTCAAGAGCCATACAATGTCTGTGAAAGAGCCACATGTGGCTCCCGAGCCACAGTTTGGCCACTCCTGCTCCAGATGTCGTCTTGCATTCCCAAATCACTGCTCAAAGGCAGGGCACACCGGGCACCCAGGCCGCACTCAGAGATCCTGCCTACTTACACCTCTGTGGGTTTCCAAAATTGTTAATTACAACTCCTAGCCTCACCAAAAAGAAAAAAAGATTTTTTAAAAAAGAGTGATCTCATTAGTTTAAACAGGCAGAAAATGACAAACAGATGGAGTTTCGGATGGTGCTGCTGTGCTTACAGGAGTTGTCCTTTCGCTCCAAATGCTGAGAACTGTGTGTTTTTGTTCACTGTCCCTTCCAAAGGCAGCTGAGATCAACTTCCTGTGCCTTCCCCAGCCCTGCAGTATATTGTCTAATTAAGCTACAGAAATGCAGACTACATAGTTCAGCCCAGCTGCAAACCGGACTGGTTCCACATGGATGCTTTTTGTTCCACTGTGGTTTTCTTACTGCAGCACTTTTGGGGGAGTATCCACATAACATTGTCCTCTATGCATCTAGTTTCCATGTCCCCCCAACCCCACTGAGATCTTTCCCAAACCTGGTTTAGCACAATCTTTTTGGAAAGGCCACAGTCAAAGTGCCTTTGGATCTTCTGTGGACAGGAAGGCACACATCTTTAAGCTCCTGGTCACATTGGTGCCATTCTCTTTACCTCAGTTCCTGTAGCTGCCATTCTCTTTACCTCAGTTCCTGTAGCTGCCATTCTGTCTCCCCATACACACACTAAGGGATTTTTTAAAGCAGCTGGGAATAACCAGATCACTGTAGCCTTATAACATTCTCAAGCCCTTTTCACTGCAGAGTTACAATGGAAAGGGTACTAGCAGCACATTTCTGTTTATAATTCTTCATTGAAAAGGCTGCCATTCTATCTCCCCGCAAATCCACCAAGGAATTTTTTTAAGCAGTTGAAAATAGCTAGATCATTATAGTCTTATAACTCTCTCAAGCCCTTTTCACTGCAGAGTTACAATGGGAAAGGTACTAGCAGCATATTTCCCTTTATAATTCTTCATTTAAAAAGCTAGAGACTTACTTTTAAAAAAAACCTGGGAACTAGTTTGCTATGCAAACTGAGAACACTGTTGCAGTGGATTGTTCTAACCTATAGAGATTTAGCTCTAATTGGGGCATAGGGAAACATTCCATTGCTACTGCAAATGCCTCTGTATCCATAGCAGTAATGGAAGCTACATGGATAACTGTATCTGTGTGGAAGCACAAATGTATTATGTGCCTTTTTAGCTTGCCTTCCATTTTTAGAGCTTGAGATAATATGTGGAGTTGCAAAAGCAAAGAGGCAAGGAGGGTTATCTGTCCTGGCTACTGGAGGAGGGCAATGCCACCACCTCCAACTACAAAATAGCTTGAATTTCTACTGCTGTAAGACATACAGACTCACTGCCACTATTGACTGAAGCAAAACTATAGGATCTTAGCGTACAGTTATGTAAATTAAAAAAACACTAAGAGACACCATAATTTTTAAACAACAAAACAGTGTAATGTAGAGGTCATGCTGTTCTGACCAAGCTTGCACGTAGAACTTCAAATAGACAAGGGTATGTAGCAAAAAGACATTCACAGAAGACAAGTTCAAAAACAGTTACCGTTTTCGCACACTGCTCACCTCGGAGTCATGTCCCTCTTCACTGTGCAGCGTCTGCTTGGATTTCCCACCATCTGCGCTGGAGGAGCAGGAAGAGCCGCGGCTTCTGCATTGCAAACGGAAATCGCTAAAACCCAGTTTCCGTTTGCGATGCAGAAGCCGCGGCTCTTCCTGCTCCTCCGGCACAGATGGTGGGAAATCCAAGCAGACACTGCGCAGTGAAGAGGGACGTGACTCCGAGGTGAGCAGTGTGCGAAAATGGGTAGTCTTTCCAAGGATTAACAATATTCCAGTATTTAGTTTGTGGAACTAAAAGAAGCCCTTCCAAAGACGTCTGTTCTAGATATCAAGACATTTCATCCGTCTTTCTTCACTTTGGAGGCTTATTTATCACTGGAACCCAATCTTTACAATACATTCACAGGAGATCAAGAAGGTTCAGAACACGTCTGTTAGATTTCCAGGTTCTCCTATTGACTGAAGGACAGTGCTGCTATGGAATACCAGTAAACAGTCCAACTTCTGGAAGGAGAGTCAGTCACTACTTGAAAAGTGCAGCCGGTATGAGGGAAGGGAATATCAGTTTGGCTGGGGAAAATGTTTTCTTGGAAAACAAAATACTGTTGTGAGAAGAGAAGTCTGATAGCTGAGGAAAGGGTTTCCAGGTCTGTGTTGGAAAATACCTGGAGATTTTGCAGGTGGATCTGGGAGAGGGCAGGGTTGAGGAGGGGAGGGGCCTCAGCATGGTACAATGCTATAGAGTTAAAGTAGCCATTTTTCTCCAGGGAAGCTGATTTCTGCCAGCTGGAGATCAGCTGTAAAAGTGGGAGATCATCAGGCCCCACCTGGAGGTTGGCAACTCTAGGAAGTGAAACAGGCACAAGAGTAGTACCAGCAGCCCCCAGAATTCCGAATGGTTTTTAAACCAGCTAAGGATGACAGACTCTCTAGTCTACGCCATCATATTCCTGCTGAGATCTCCCTGCAGGTCAGTTGGAATTCTGGGAGAACTCTAGTCCCCACCTGGAGTTCTCCCTTCCCCAGACTCTGCCCCCCCTCCCACTGGCACCCACCGCCACCAAAATCTCCATGAATTCCCCAGCCCAGGAGGCAGCTGGGAGAGAACAGAAAGAATTTCCCAAAAGGCAACTCTCCAAGGCAGCAGGAAGAAAGGTAGATATGCCATCTAGATGTTCTTATAACTGCACATGTGGCTTTATCTTTGTCCTTTCTCTGCCCTGGTAGCTAGCGACTTCACACTTAAATGCAATATCTGCCTCTTTCCCTTCAGCTTTCTTTATCCTTGGAGAATGAGAGAGAGTTTTTGCCTTATAGAAGGGAAAAAAACATCTCTCTCTCTTCCTACCATTATTCTGCCCTGATAGCCTTATAGCTGGTTCCTGTCAGTAACAGGCTCATGGGGCCTAACCCAGCCCAGCAGATGGGATGTCAGTTCACTGCTGAGCCAGCTGTCTTGAGTTCAAATCCCAGCTTGGCTTTGGGCTTGCTGAAAAGCCTTGCAGCAATTATTCAGCCTCCATTTGCCTCAGTTTTGAAAATGAAACCCAAGAAGAATTTGTGAATGCATCCTTTTGGGCAAATTTTATATTTAAAAAGAGTTTCTTTGCCCTGAGTCCTGGGGATGTGGCAGAACCAGTCAATTAATTGTTTCTTATTCCAGGATTCCACTCATTGGTGGGTGACATATTCCAAAACTAGTAATAGGAGGGCCATTTTTTCCTCAACTAACTTCAAAAAATTTGCACCCCTTGAGTGAGACTGCAGGTTATTCCAAAATATATGATTGCCAGTGCTGGGTTGGGAAAGATCTGGAGATTTTGGGGAGTGGGAGGAGGGCAGAATTTGGGGAGGGGTGGGACTTCAATGTGGTATAATGCCATAGAGTCCACCTTCAGGGAATTCAATTTTCTCAATTCTCTTGCCTAGACTAGATCAGTTGTAATCCCAGGAGATGTCCAGCCACCACCTGGAGATTGGCAACCCTATTTTACTGAAAGCAAGCCCTGGTTCTTTTGTCTTTGTAGGAGAGATTAGAAAACAGCTTCACGAATCCTCTCTTTTTTCCTTTTTGAAAGACGTTCCCCCCCGCCCTTGCATGATTGTGCTACCGACAAGTCACGTCTGTGGAACAAATGTGATTGATTTTTTAAAATCTTTAAAATTCTCCAATTGAAATTTGGTTTCAGAGTAGCAACTGTTTTGAGGGGGTAAAGTCCAGCTGACAGAACACACTGCCCCTCCCCCGACCCTTGTAAAAAATGAAGAATTTTCTAGAAAAACATGGAATTCTGCTGAAAACATGTGGAAAAAACACTGGTCTCAAACCTGGTAAGCAAATTCTACAGGGCTGACCATTACACATAAACACACAGGTAATCACAATTTATTATATGTTATTTATTATTGTATATCACAATTTATTATATGTTATTTATTATGGCATTTTATTCTAGTCAAGATGGAATTCCCTTTCATTCCCCCTCCCGCCACACACACTATCCCTGTGAAGTTGGCTAGCCTGAATGATAGTGACCAGCTCATCAAGGGTCATGACAGCATGAGGAATCGAACAGAAGTCTACCCAGTCCTAGTTTCCTCTCTGTTGCCAGGTCTCCCTGGCCACTGATGGGGATATAGTGGGATAGGGCTGTCAGATCCAGGTTGGGAAACTCCTGGAGATTTGGGGATGGAGACAGGAGAGGACAAGGACCTCAGTGGGTACAATGCCACAGAGTCCACCCTCCAAAGCATCCATTTTCTCCAGAGGAACTGATCTCTGTAGTCCAGAGATGAGTTAAAATTCCAGGGCATCCCCAGAGTCCCACCTGCAGGCTGGCATCTCTACTACTGGCTGAGTTTATGGCATGCATGCATTTACAGGCATACCCACTAAATGAAGGTTGTGTCACCTTTTACCATTTGCTTCCTTACACCTTAAAATGGCACAGGCATCCACTCAATGTGCATACATCCAAGCACAGCTACATTGGTGAGGAACAGGAATGATTTCCCCTTCTGCTCTCACTGTGGATCTTCTCTGTGGTATCTCATCAATCCCGTTCCTATCCCCAGCAAGCTACTTGCTCTGTCTCTAGGATCAGATTAAAAAAAAAAGTGGCAAAAAGCCCCCCCCCCAGCTGTGTAGTAGGGTTGCCAGCTCCAGGTTGGGAAGTATGTGGAGATTTGGGGGAGGGGGGTTGGAGCCTGAGGAGGGCAAAGTTTGGGGCATAATGCCACAGAGTCCAACTTCCAAAGTGGCCATTTTTTCCAGGTGAAAAGATGTATCACCAGGACATCAGTTGTAATAGCAGGAGATCTCCAGCCACCACTTAGGGGCTGGCAACCCCCATGTCTAGGGAAACATGGTGGATACAATGAGAAACGGCACCAGAGGTGAGTGGGGAGTGAAGGGTGCTGTCCCTACTTTTCACCTGAATCCCACTTGGGTACAATCTTTCAAAAAAGATCTTGCCAAAACAGGTTGGGAAAAACCTACAGTGGAAGTAGGGCTGTCAACCTCTTGAGTGGAGCCTGGAGATCTCCTCCAGGACAGTTTTTGAGCAGAAACACACAGGAACACAGTTCCGGCTGGGTTGACATTAGGGGGTGTGGCCTTATAGGCAAATGAGTTCCTGTTGGGCTTTTTCTACAGAAAAACCCTGTGCGAGACAATGGTGATGTCAGGGTGTGTGGCTTAATACAAAATTCTAAAGAAAAAAAAAGCCCTTCAACTGATCTCCATATGACAGTGATCAGCTCCCCTGGAGAAAATGGCAGCTTTGGCTGGTGGACTCTATAGTTTTATACCTGCTAAGCTCCCCATCCCTCACTCAAACTCCCTCTTCCCTGGTCTCCACCCCAATAAATCTCCAGGTATTTTCTAATCCAGAGTTGGCTATTTGAGGGGCTTCCATGTGACATCGTCACATCCCTTCCAAGTTTTCCCTACAAAGACTCAGGGAAAACTTGGAAGGGGTATGACGATGTCATGTGGAAGTCCCTCAAATAGCCATGGGAATTTAAGGAGGGGACACGAAACAAGCCCATTTACAGAAAGGGTTTTTTTTAATAGTTATACAGACTTGAACAAACACATTTTCACATGAGCAGTTTTTAATGCTAACCTGAATCCACGCACCCAAATGCTAACTGAAGCACATACACAGACAGTCCTTCATTCATTTACCAATATGAATTTGCATTCCATCTAATTCTGGCATCCCAGGTTGCGTAACATGTTAAAGAACCCTAATGAAAAGGGGAGGGGAGACCCTATATATATGATATACAACACCACTAAGCTAAAACAAGCCTTCTTATTGTCTCAATGCCGTAATTAGTAATTATCCTCCCCAATCAACATGAATAATTGCCAACAGCAAAGAATTCTCACATCCCATTGTAAATTGAACTTATAAAGCTGCTGAAAGAGCTCAGACTTTTCAGACAGGTAGATTTGCACAGTGCAGATCAACACAAATCCACATAAACCAACGCATTTTTGTAGATGAGAACAAAAATAGGCCACAACTGAACACACTGGGTGCAGTGTTCCACCTGGGAGCTTGTGAGCTCCCCCTTCTGGCAGCAGCTTCTCTGATATTACCCCAAAGATCAGGATGTCACTGGAGCAGAGCTCCATGAAGTGGAAGGCACTGTCAGAAAGTGGGTGGGTCGGTGGGAAACGTGCTTGTGAAAATAAAAGCCTCTGTTACTCCCAGCTATGGACAAGTACTCAGAAACATGCAAAACATGCAGAGATTAGAGAACTATACAAACAGATGGAAGATACAGCAAGTACAGATATGCACATACTTATGGGATCCAAGCTCATATAAGCATGCAAGACATAGACACATGCTTGTGATATCTATCCATCCATCTGTCTGTCTGTCTAGCCATCCATCCATCCAGAAAGAGGACAGCATGAAAACTCATCCATCCCATAAATTTCAATTCTTCCGGCTGGAGCTCTGCCCTCCCCCCTCCCTCCTGTCCCCTTTTCCTTTCATAAATTTGTCCATCTAGGCAACCCAAGCACAGCCACTCAGTTCTCTGTCCCATTCCCTAGTTCCCCATCTCTGTCTCTCTCCCCAGCAGCCCCTCCCCTTCCTCTAGCTTGCCTCCCAACCCCGAGGTTGCCATGCCAGCCAGTTGCCATAGCCACGCTGGCAGGCAGTGAAAAGCACAGCTCCGCAGCAGTGATGCAGTGGAGGGAGGGACGGTTCCGATCGAGAGATGCGGCGATTTGCAAAGCATTGCAGAATTTAGTCTCAATGCACATCCCCTTTCCTGGAGGGGGCACCCGCATGACCCCCTCCCATCCCCAACACACACAGATGCAAAATTCCCCCCCCCTGAGGTGCTCTCAGCATTGGGCTTTTGTATACTGCCTGTACAACAAGATGCCACTTAGTGGCATCCCCCCACCCCTTCTGCACTGCCCTGGCCTTCACATATAGAGACATGAGCGGATTACCAACAAGGATCCTCAGAGCCTAGAGATAGAAGCATCCGATCGCCAAAATTGTCGGTACCCACGTTGGCCAGGGAAACAAAAATGGCACAAGCTGCAACCACAGCATAGAATTTTGTATGAAGCGTACAAATCTCTCAAACAGCAAGCTTTCAAGTTTGCCCAGAACTCATCATGAGACTGATGATTTGCTGTAAGAAGGGGGGAGAGAGGTTGTTTACAGCGAGGGTGCCGAAGCCCCCAGGCTGCAGCATGAAGAATCTTTCACCGGAAGATGGGATTGCAACTTGCAAATAAGCAAACATAGTTGGGAGAGGGGGCGGGGGTGCAAGCAAAGGTCCCCAAAAGCACCAGGTGGCTACAGGGTCAGAGAAGCCAACTTACAACTGATCTGGCAGACACTATAAAGGAAAAAAGGAAAGGTCCCCTGTGCAAGCACAAGTCGTTTCTGACTCTGGGGTGACTTTTGTATACTGCCTGTACAACAAGATGCCGCTTAGTCACGTCAGACTTTTTACAGGGTGGTTTGCCTTTCCCTTTCCCAGTCATCTACGCTTCCCCCCCAGCAAGCTGAGTATTCATTTTACCAACCTCAGAAGGATGGAAGGCTGAGTCAGCCTCGAGCCGGCTACCTGAAAACCCAGCTTCCACCGGGGATCGAACTCAGGTCGTAAGCAGAGCTTTGGACTGCAGTACTGCAGCTTTAACACTCTGCGCCATGGGGCTCTTAGACACTATAAAAGCCAGCCATTAATCAGATGCCTCCCCAGTACTACCTGAAACACAGAAATCCCTTGCAAGGCTGGGAGTCCTTACTGGAACCTGAAGGATGCCTGGATTTCACATCCATGGATTACAGAGCCCCGATTTTCACCAGTTTCTTCTCTCCTCCAGTTCATGTTAACCAGATACCTAAAACCCCAAGCACCATCTCCCTTTGTCAAGAAAACCTTGACCCAAATAGCTGCAGCCTCACCAGGTGGCCAGCTTCCCCCCTCCCTTAAACATGCTGATGATATCCCACTTTTTAAGCAAATGGATTTGTGCCTTTGGTGCTCATCTCTAAGGACGCAAGTCCATTTAATAGTTTTATAGCGGGGGTCCCATTTTTCTTGAGCCTGTCGAACAGGGAGGGGGCGCCACCATGAAATGGCTGCCATGAGTGGGGGGAACAAAGTAGGAGTCAAGTTTCACCTTTAAGACCAACAACGTTTTATTCAGAGTTTTATACAGTGTACCTTATCACCTAGTCTGAAGAAGTATGCCTGCATATGAAAGCTTACGTTTTGAATAAAACGTTGTTGGTCTTAAAGGTGCAACTTGATTCCAACTTTGTTCTACTGCTTCAGGCCAACACGGCTGCCCACTTGGATCTATGAGTGGAGGGAGATCAGGCAATCACAGAATATTGGGAGTTTCCTAGCCAAGTGTTCTCCTGTGCTAAAGACAGTTGCTTCTAAATGGGTGCTCCTAGCAGACACAAAGGATGCTTTCACACACACACTAAATTACACACTTGTAATCCACTTTGCAACTGGGTTCGGTTCTGATGTGTAAAATGGCTTGAAAATCCACTTGCAAATAGCTGCTGAAATTGATTATTTTGCTGCATTATGAAACTGCATTATTTAGCAGGTATGAAAGCGCAAAGGTAATGCTTCCCAGGGTTTTCTGAAGTTCCTCCTACTCCAAAGAGGTTGAGAAAAGTCAGGCTTGATTCTTTGATTTGGGGGAGGAAAATATGGGTGCCAAGAAACATCACATTGATTAAAATTGCTTAACACATTTTTGTCCCTCAGAGGAGTTCAGGGCAGTATGTGAAGTAGGTGGGGACTTGCGGCTGAAAGTGACTGGCCACAATCTACTAGCAAACTTCCACAGCAGAGGTGGAATTAGAACCTGAGTTGTGCATACCCTAATCCAGCACCCTAACCCAGGGGTCCCAACCTTTTTTGAGCCTGCAGGCATGTTTGGAATCTTGACACAGCATGCTGGGAGCAGCCACACAATGGCTGCCACAAAATGGTTGCCACAAGAGGTGGAGTCAGCCACAAAATGGCTGCTGCAGCTTACCTTCAGTCACAATCTGAAGATCTTTGAGGTGTGATGCTAGCTGCTGCCAAAGCAACTTTTTTTTTTTTTTTAAAGAAAATTCTGCACAGCCAATCAAATCTCCAGTGGCCAATTGGAAACCTTGTTGCGCAAAAGTTCCACTTGGCCCCATCCACTTTCTAAAAAGCACTTGGCAGGCACCTAAGGGTACCAGATCTGTGTTGGAAAATACCTGGGGACTTTGGGGGTGGATCTGGGAGAAGGTAGGGTTTGAGAAGGGGAGGGGCCTCAGCAGGGTATAATGTAGGGTTGCCAAGTCCCCTCAGCTCTTATACCATAGAGTTTTCCCTCCCAAACGGCTAGAGCATCTGGGAAAATCATAAAGTTTTCCCAGAAATGCCTAGAGCAGCCGTGCCAGCACGATGATGTCACTTCCAGGTGACGTGATCGTGCCGCCGATGTCAGGGGAGGCTCCCCTGTGGGCTGGTGGGTTGGGAACCTCCCGGGAGGGGGAACCCCACCTGGACCGGGAGCTTGGAAGCCCTAGTACAATGCCATATAGTCCACCCTCCAAAGCAGCCATTTCCTCCAGGGGAGCTGAGCTCTGCAAGCTGGAGATCAGTTGCAAAAGTGGCCTCACCTGTTTGCAGCACACTGGTACCCCTGCCCTAAGAGCTATAATACATGCCCATGCTGTACATGGCCAGCTCATTTGGGTTCCTATTGCCTGCCTCTTCTAGCATTTAGACAACTTTCTCCCCTCTCTGTGGCTCTTGAGCTTTGCTTCAGCAGAGCCATCCCTCCACCACCACCCCTGTTTTGCATGCATGGCCCCTCCCAGCAGGCTGTTGTGAAACTAACCCTCTTGAGGTTTGAATGCTCATCTACCACCCTGAGTGTCAGAGCCAAATTACTAGCTGCTAGTTTTAATTACCAGGGAAGAAAGAAGGGGATTCTCCCCGGAATCGTGCAGATGGGCCCTGCACAACCCACAGGCTGTCCATTTATAGCAATCGGCCAAGGCCAAAAAAGGTGAGCCTTTTTCTTGTCAGCCAGTCACTTCCTGTCCGATGATTTTCTAGATTTCTTTTTAAAACACTGTGACGTTCTTTCTGAGAAAGAAAGGAAAAAACACACACTGGAATGTTGTCATGCAGAGAGGGAAGACTTTTTTTTCTAGATCTCTAGCCATGTGGTGCAAGACGCATTTATTGCATCATGCTAGCATGATACTCAGGTTCACTGGGGGACAGGGTTGCCAGATCCGGGTTCAGAAATACCTGGAGATTTGAGGGTAAAGCCCAGGAGACTGGGATTTAGGGAGAGGAGAGACCTCAGCAGGGTATATCATACAGTCCACTTTCCAAAGCAGCCATTTTCCTGAGAAGCAGGACAATTTTTTTAAAATCAATAAATACATAAATAATAAACAAGCAATGTATGTAGTCTGGAGATCAGTTATCATTTGGGGGAGATCTGGAGGCTGGCATCCCAACTAGGTGCCAAGCTTAGCAAGCAGACTGGTCAGATACAACCCCTTAGTAGAGCCAGTTTGGCATAGTGGTTAAGAGTGGCAGACTCTAATATGGAGAGCCGGATTTGACTCCTCCATATGCAGCCAGCTGAGTGACCTCGGACCAGTCACAGTTCTCTCAGAGCTGTTTTCTCAAGAGCAGTTCTCAAAAGAGCTCTCTCAGCCCCACCTCCCTCACAGTGTGTCTTGTGGGGAAGGAGATTGGAAGCCATGTTGAGACACATGAGGCCTGCTTGGTGATCTTGGGCCAGTCACAGTTCTCTCAGAGCTGTTCTTTCAAGAGCAATTCTCAGTCAGAGTCTCTCAGCCCCACCTACCTCGCGGGATGTCTGTTGTGGGAAGATATTGTAAGCTGCTCTGAGACTCTGAGTGAAGGGGCAGTATAAATCCAATTCTTCTTTTCCTCCTCCTCCTCCAGTGAAGACAACATCACCTAATCTATATGCTTCCTGAAACGTGATAGGTAGCTCTGCACTACTGGAAATATGCTCAGGTCTCTAGCTCATTTGTGTATACATCATAGCAGCCAACATGGCTGCCAGCCTTAGAGAGTCCAAGTGGTGGTTAGAGTGTTGGACTCGTATCTGGGAGGTCCAGGTTCAAATCCCCACTCTGCCATGGAAGCTTGCCAAGTGACCTTGGGCTGGTCAATAGGTTGGATTCTCCTCATAAAAACAGGGAAGCATCTTCTTTGACTTCCCCAGAAGGCTATGCTGGGGTCTTGGAACCTGTCATGTGTCATAAGGGCTGCAGTATGGAAGGGAATTGGGTGGGATTGAGTGGAAAATCTGGCTGGATCTAACCCACTCTCTCTCAGCCTAACCTACCTCACACAGTTGTTGTTGCAAGGCTGAAAACGGAGAAGGGGGAGAACAAATTGCTTTGGGGGAGAAAAGTGGAGTATAAATAGATGAATACATGCACACCACATTTGTGGTTCCATATGGGCTTAGTTCCACACATCCCATCCCCTGCTAGTGGCCAGTGGGGGAGGGGGGACCTGGCAACCCTGGTATCAAATTTGGATTCCGGAGAATTTCTGCCATCTCTTCTCTCTTGTTCAGAAGTTTCTAGTCCTCATGAATTTGCAGAATTGTCCTCGTTTTCTGCCAGCTACCCATTAGCATTAGTCATCTTGAGTTGTCAGTTAACAGCATGAAGGAAATGAGAGGAGGAAATGACCGGCTGCAACGGCACCGGCAATAGGACAGTCTTGACTGGTTCTGCAGACTGGGACAGAACGTTAAGGGAGGAGGCGGTTCCTTGCATATGGCTGATGTGGGAGAGGCAGGTCTGCCCTTTTCCTATCCCAGGAGGAGGCCTGCTCTCCATCCATCTGCGGCAGGATTGCTTTCCATTCAACTTCTGTGGCACTGTATTCCACCACCACCACAGAGCCTGCTGCTTTCTCAGATGGCGCCTTCCCTACTCCCCAGGAGAAAGCGCACGTTCTCCCACACACTTTTCTTCCTCGCATGGGGGAGGGGGAGGGGAGCGGCCATGGCTGCCAGCTAAGCAAAGCCCTTCCAACAGCTGGGTCACTTACTGATTTCCTTGCCCACAGGGCACTGTGGCAGGGTACGCAAGAGAAGTGTAGTCAACCACTGGGGGCCTCGGAAAGGACAACGCTCTGCCTGACTTGTGAGAAGGAATGCAAATTGAGCTGGCAGCTCCTGTCGTGGAGGGCCAGAAGGAGCGTTCGCTTTCTCACGTCCAATAAGATGGCACAAGCGCTTGAAGTGGTAATTGTAGTTTGTGCAAGCAAAAGGAAGGAGGGGGGGGAATCCACATCTATTTAAGAAAAATGAATAAATAAGTCGGGTTTATGTGAAGATATAATAAGCACCTCGGTCACTGGGATTTGTTTGAGAAAAGGTTATGCTTAGCAGGGGAGGGGCACGGAGAGTTTTTTGGTTTTGTTTGCTTCATGCTCCCTATTATGTGCCACGGTTGAACTCTCCAAATGATAAACACACCCCATGACACGCTCGCAAAAATCCTCCTGACTGTAACTCTCAACGACGGCAGTGGCCTCGGGAAGGAGAAAACAACCACACTGGCTAATGAAGTCACATGCTGACCCACTCATCGGCCAAGTGGGAAACATGCTGTAGACACTCACGCTTTGGAGGGTACAGTAGCAGTCCTCCATTTGCTTGTTCCTAACACTTTTTATCTCTCTGGGCAATTGTTTTCAGGGACAAGGGCCACGACATACTGATCCACTCAGTTTTTGTTCTGGATTCAGAAATACTATCCAGCCTGGTCCTCCTCTGGGTAGTTGCCCAGCGACCAGCAGATCAACCATTTACTTCCTGGCAGCAGCTAGATGACCCAACTTGACAATGATGGCAGCATGATGGACCCACAGTGACTCCATGAAGGAAGGGGAGAAAGATTATAAGACCAGTGAAGAAGATTGGATTTATACCCCACTTTTCACTACTCAAAGGAGTCTCAGAGCATCTTACAATCTCCTTACAATAGGTGGAGCTGAGAGAGATCTGACAGAAACTGCTCTTAAGAGGCAGAGCTCTGTGAGAACTTGTAACTGACTCAAGGTCACATCAGCAGTCACATGTGGGGGAATGGGGAATCAAAGCCAGTTCTTCCAGATAAGAGTGCACTCTTAACCACTACACCAAACTAGAGGAAGAGGCCCTGGCTAGAATTGCTAATATGTTACCACTGAGGCACAATTCTAACAGGATCTGGGGGTTCCACTTATTATTATTATTAGTTAGTTAATTTATATTCCGCCCATTCCCCCATAGGGAACCTACTATAGAATTTAGGGTTGCCAGCTGGTAACCAGCAAGAGGGGGTGAGGAGAATGATGTCATGCCAACACCACATCATTTCCTACTAACACTTGGAAGTGACACCATGGTGCCAATATGACTCTCTGGGATTTGCCAAAACTCTATGGTAAAGCAACAGAGTTTTGTCCGAATCTCAGAGCATTACAGCGATGCCATGATGTCACTTCCATGTATTCTCTGAAAGTGACATTACACCATTGTAATAATGCTGCTTTTTCAGCAACCTTTTGTACTGCCAGTAGTGCTTCCTTTATTCCCCCCACTGCTGAGTGAAGCAGCTCACATCCTGAGCAGAACAGAACTGCTGTAACCAACTTGGGCTGTGGACAGAACAACACCCTGCACGGCTCCAGACTGCTGCTGAGCGTGGCTTCCTGTGTTAATGAGTGGCTGCTCATGCCCACAGCTTGGAGCAGGAGTGACCAAACTTGCTTAAGAGCCACATAGAATAAATGTCAGATGTTTGAGAGCCACAAGACATGAATGTTGGATGTTTGAGAGCCGCCAGGCAGGCAGGCAAATAGATGGGGAGGGAGGGAAGATGTGGAAAGAAAGCAACTTTAAATTCATTTTCCAAGCCACTGGCTGGCTTGGCTACCAGAAGTGATTTAAAGAGAGAAATGCCTTCTTCAAGCCAGCCAACAGGGTGGTGGGGCTTCGAGAGCCACATAATGTGTGTGAAAGAGCCACAGTTTGGCCACCTCTGCTTTAGAGAGAGCACTGCCCACCTCACCCAGTGATGGTAACAGCAAAATGGGAGGCCAGGAGGTCTCCTGCTGAAGTGGGAAACCTGGTTTCCTTAACAGAATTTGGTGGGTTGTTATTACCACCTCATCAAAAGTTCCCCTATTTTGTGAGTCTTCCTAGTTGTCTCAAAGTTTAAGAAACCCTGAGGAAAACAGAACTAAACACAGTGAAGTTCCCCTCAATGACAGAGGCAGCCTTATTCTCAGAGCTTGCTCTGTTATGAGGTAAAGTAAGTCTGCTGCCTCAGACTGCTGACCTTTGGGGTACAAGAGGGTGGTAAATTACCAGTTATTTAATGTTTCCAAGGAAAAGGGAACAATTCCTGCCTGAGGTACTGAACTGTTTGGGTGAACCCTGGCTTTTCTTACAAACTGGTGAGGTAAATCCTGAGTATGTTATTTGGAGGCTGTCCAGAGACTGGAACCCATCCAGGACTCAAGGTGCTAGGGCATAGTAATCCAGAGAATTTTAAAATATATAAATAACTAAAATCAGCACAACATCACAAAAATAGATGCACAGTTACAAGGCTCTCCCCCTCAAACTTATAGTCTGGGCATGTGAGGGACAGAATGAGTTCTCCATACCACAATTACTATAAACTTCTAATGATAATGGTTATGCTCACAGTGGCTATTCCTCCCCACCAGTCACCATATTTTCAGAATATAATATTTTCTCCACACAATACCCATGAATACATGAATCTGTTCTATATCAAAGTGAGACCATTAATCTAGCAAGGCCTGTCTTGTCTTCTTGTGATAGGCGGCAGTTCTTTAAGGTCTTGAGATCTTTCATATCACCTACAATCTAATCCAGGGGTCCTCAACCTTTTTAAATAGGGGGCCAGTTCACTGTCCCTCAGACTGTTGGAGGGCCGGACTGTTGTGGTGGCTGCCGTTACTGTACAAGGCCGCGGGCCGTCAGTTCTCCGTCTTCTGCATCTCTCTCCCTTCCCCACACCACACACCCCAGCCTGGGAACTCACCTCACCTCGGTATCGCCTCACACTCTGTCTCTGCCGCCTCAGCCCAGTGCCGGAAGTGTGCATTGCTAACGCGAGTTTAGGTCGAACGTCACTTCCGGTCTGATTTTGCCATAACCCGGCGGGCCGCATAAACGTCCTCAGCGGGCCGCATCTGGCCCACGGGCCGTAGGTTGAGGACCCCTGATCTAATCCTTTTAACTAGAGAGGTGGAGGTTGATTCGTGGGTTTGCTAAGTCTCACAGTACCTAGAGTAACTAAAGCACCATGTATAACCAAATTCAAAACTCTTATAATTGTATATAACTCTTATTAACAATAAAGGATGTTAGTACGTCCAAAAACTGAATTAGTGTATTATTTTTTAAAAATGAATGGCACAACTCTGAATTATGCATAAGAAACTAAAAAGAGGCTGTGAGAGCCTAATACACTTTACACAATTTAAGTCAGCTATATAAAGAACAAAATATACAAAAGTCCAATCTCATGGGCTATACCACTTCATATGTTAAAGTGCACAGGATGCTAAGACAAATTGAAGCTTGAAAGATTACGGCGACCAGTAAGAAATCTCGCTTCCCATGTCTTCTTCAGGTCTTTTAGCTACAGATGGTGAAGATTACAAATATCCAGGCCTTGAACTCAGCAGGAGTTCACAGGAGCGCAATTCCTGAACCTTTCTGAGGGTTCCCCCTCTTCTTCCCCACCTACCTACCTTGTCCATTGAATAGTAGGTGCAGCTGCATAACAATCCCTGGATGAGCTTCGCCACCTATTTTTCTACAAAATGACCCCTGCAAATATCCATGAACTAATACAGACAGATGTACAGCTTTTCTAATTCAATTCCAATAAATGTTATGAAGCTAACATCATTTACAATGCTGAGAGAATTGCCAATCAAACATATGTACAGCTATGAATTTCTTTAGGTTTAGTACCACATATGTATGTTAAACTAGGACTGATGTGACCAGCATTCCAGTCCTCTCTGCCATGAGACTCATTGGATTGAGTTTCTCAGTCTTTCTCACCCTAATCTGCCATGCATGGTTGTGATGATAAAAGGAGTGACCCAAGTATGATCCCTTGCACTACTAGAAGGAAGGGCAGGATACAAATAAATACATCACAAGGGTAGTCATCTTTTCTGATAGAGTTTCATTGCCTGATAGACCATCTACATTCACAGCCATCACTAGTTCCTCTGGCAGCAAAGCCCACATTTTGATCACTTATTGAGCACACAAATATTTTCTTTTGTCCATCCTGAAGCTACTGCCCATCATCTTCATTGGATGCCCTTGAGTTCTAGCAGGGTTTTTTTTTTTTTTTTTAGCAGGAACATACAGGAATGCAGTTCTGACTGGCTTGGTGGCAGGGGACGTGACCCAATAGGCAAATGAGTTCCTGCTGGGTTTTTCTACAAAAAGGCCCTGTGTGGAACAATGGTGACATCAGGGGTGTGGCCTAATATGCAAATGAGTTCCTGCTGGGCTTTTTCTACCAAAAAAGCCCCGAGTTCTAGTATTTTGGGAGAGGGTGGAAAAGTTCTCTCTGGCCTCTTGCACTGCCTGTGCATTATTTTATACATCTCTATCATGCCCCCTCCAGTCGCATCTTTTCTAAACTGAACATTGATGGTTGAATTGCTGCCTCCTATAGACCTGTTAAAAGCACAGCAGGAGGAAGAAGAGGAAACTAGAGCTCAGAAGGCGCTTTCACCTAGATCAAGTTAACTCAAGCTGCACTTGGATGGATAACAGGATGGAAATGTCTAACCCCTCCCTCCATGTTGAAACTGCTGCTCCTCATTGCCCCCTCCTGGCAAAAAGATGAGTGGTTTCCTTTATTAGCCTCTTGGGGCCTCCTAAACTACTCCCCACTCAGCATTTATGAGCCAAAAGGCTTTTACCACCATTTTAACGTACCTCCCCGAAGCTTCCTTTACAGTCAATTAAACCGTCTAAACAAACACTCTATCCCACCACAGAATCCCAGAGGAGGAAAGGCCTTCTTTGAGCTCTGGGCTAATATCTCTTGGCTAACCCTTTCCGTGTTAAGGGCCTCAGGAAGGGAAGCAATTCCAGGGCGATAGGAGTCCATAGAGGCAATACAGTCCGGTTGGTAAATTACTTCTGTAATTCACTAGCATTACCTCATCTGAAGCCTCTCCCAGAATTCTCTGCAAAAGAGTCACCTTGGTACATCAGTGACGCGGTTGCCAAACTCCAGGTGGTGATGGCTGGAGCAATACTCCTTCTAAGCTGTGGAGCCTTGTGAGAAAAAATTCTACTTCATCAGCTACTGGCATTAAAGTTGTGAGCTACTGCTCTTGGGCCATTTTTCCTGAGACAAAAATTTGTGAGCCAGAGGCTTAAAAACTGTGAGCTAGCTCACACTAACTCAGTTTAGAGGGAACACTGATCTCCAGGTGACAGAAATCAGTTCCCCTGGAACAAATGGCAGCTTTGGAGGGTGGTATCTATGCATTATATCCTGCTGAGGACCCTCCCTTTCCCAAACCCCACCCTCCCAAATCTTCATCCCCCAATCTCCAGGAGTTTCCCAACCCAGAAGACATAACTAGGGGGGGAAACATGGGATAGTGAATCACCAGAGACCAAACCATAGGGGCTGTGGTAAAACATCTGCTTGACATGCAGAAAGTCCAAGGTTCAATCCCAGGCAGCTCCAGTTAAAAGGACCAGGCAGTTGGTGATGTGCAAGACTTCTGCCTGAGACCCTGGAGAGTGCTTTGCCAGTCAGACTAGAAAATGCTGACCTGGATAGACTGGTGGGCCTGGCTCAGTCGAAGGCAACTTCATGTGCTGGTTTTCCAGTCCCAAACTCTGCAAAAAGAACGGTCATTTCTGCAACAGACGTGACCCCAGGGAAAGCCACCTTTGCAGCACAAACAGAACCCACAAAACGGAAGATGCGTTCATATGTGCAGGCCTTTCACAACATCCAAACCATAGTTAGTTCATTTAAAACAAATTAATTACCAGGATCCACGAGAAGGTATTTGATTCTGGCTGGGCTAGAAGCTAGTAGAATTTGCAGCAAAAAATCAGAGCACAGACCAGACCAGAAGTCTAGCAGGTATGTGACAAACCCTCAAAACCTGTGAAGCCCCCAGGAAGCTCATCTAGCAAATACCAGCTGATTGCTGGCCGAAAGATAACATATAAAGGCAATAAATAAGTACATTAAGAAAACATATCCTTGAACAAGCCTGATTTGTGTTACAGCCCCACCCCTGAACTAAAGTTTCTAAGAATTTTAAAGGGCAGTGGTGTAGAGCCATACACTATGAAAACTATTGAACAGTCACTGTTCTCTTTGTCTTCTCCAAGATGGTGGTCCTTAAGAGAATTAATAGGGGGTTGGTACTGACTTTAAAGTTCTGAGACATTAGTCCCTGGTTCTCTGGAAATTCATACCCAGGCCTGGGAGTTTCCTGCTGACTCTATTTTTGGTTAATTCAGAAGCTGCATTACTTTCTGGGTACCTAAGGCTGGAAATTCCACAGATTTAGAGGGGGAGGGGTTGGGAAGAATAGCATTGGAAAGGGTTTAGAAAAGTTCAGCAGGGATGTGAAAACCACTGAATCCACCTCCCAAAGCTGCCATTTTCTCCAGTGGCACTTACCTCTGAAGGCTGATGATCAGTTTTAATTCTGGGAGAACTCCTGGTTGGCAACCCTAGCAGACCAGCAATCTGCTATGTTGTGCTCATGGCCACCAGGGTTCTGCCAATGGGCTTCTTGGTACCTGCTAACTTCTACGTATTGGCAATAAAAGCCTAAGAAGTCTTGAGTAGAACAAACCAAAAAACCAGTTTTCTCCCTACTGGCTGACTGACTAGCAAAACACTGAGCTCATCCTGGGCATACGTGCTCCGGCTGTGTGCCCTCGGCTCAGCCACAGAAATGGGCTTTCTTACATCTCTAACCTTGGCAATTTCTCCCTGTGGCAGTACAAGGAGCAAACCCTCCCCTTTCTTTTAAAAATAAAGCAAACATCACTTCTCAAAAAGAAAGACCCAACCATCCTCCCACCACAGCCATTTTGTTACAGACCCTAACTAGGGCTGCCAGTTCCCCCCCCCCCTCCTGCAAGTGCAACTGGCAGGAGAAAATAATCTAAACAAATTGCCAACAGGCAACAGCGTGACATCACTTCCAGGGGAACCCAGAAGTGATAAAAGTCCACTCTAGAAATTGTTAGAAGCTCTATGGTTTTACCAAGGAGTTTCCAGTGGAATTTCTAGGGTCTTCTGGGTTTTCCCTGTACGTGATGTCACTCACTCACTCACTGGAGCTGCCCATATCTCTGCCCCCTAGACCTTTACTGGCAATTCTAGCCCCAACAGTCATGTTATGGCGACGCCCACTATCTTTCTTTAAAAATTCCCTAAATGCCCACACTCAACAAGGCTGAGGACCCCTGAAGTAGACAGTTCTAGGGTTCTCCATCACCAGTAATGGGTCTGGAGGCCATAGGATTCCAGGTAGTCCTGAAGAGACAATGTCCTGTCTTTTAATGTGTGGAATTGAGTGCAGGTGAGGCTTTTCATGGCATGGAGGTAAATAATATCCCCTGGTAACATCATCATCCCATTAAGCCTCTTATTAAGGTGACAGGATATATAGTTTTCTTCGGGCCTGGTGACAACCCTAACAGAAGGTCCCTAACAGAGTTCCTGCGATCTCCACATAAACAGTCTCAGGTACCAAGATTTGGGGAAAACTCTTCTCTGCTCGAACCCTGTTACTGGGTTACCTGTCAGAGGAGATGATATTCATTTAGATGGACCAATGGCCTCAATCTGGGTATAAGGTGGGGGTGGCCAAACTGTGGCTCAGGAGCCACATGTGGATCTTTCATGCACATTGGGCGGCTCTCAAAGCCCCCACTGCCCGATTGGCCAGCTTGGGATTTCTCTCTTTAAATCACTTCTGCAAGCCAAGCCAGTCGGTGACTTGGAGAATGCATTTAAAGCTGGTTGCTTTCTTTCCACCTCTCCCTCCCTCCTCCCTATGTATTTTCCTTCCTTCCATTCTTCCTTCCATTCTTCCTCCCTGCCTCCCTGCCTCCCTCAAACATCTGACATTCATGTCTTCTGGCTCTCAAACATCTGACATTTATTCTACGAGGCTGTTACGTTAAGTAAGTTTGGCCACCTCTGGTATAAGGCAACTGCTTGAAATCATGTTTTCTAACTGTGACCTGGGAAGGGGCAGAGCAAGGGAGGAATCCAAATCACAGTGTTAGGAGAACAGGCAGAGCTTGATTCACAAATTTGCCAGGGCTCAGCCTCAGCTTCAGTCTTGAATGTCAGGGGTCGGCTCGTGTAGGGAAACTGCCTCGAAGGCTGTACGGTTTTCTTTCTTCATCGCCAGATTTGGATTCCCTCACTACCGCTTGCCCCACTGAGTTCTAAAGGTCATCTGGGGAAGAGAGCCTGTACAAACAGAGTCCTGAATTGCTCTTTTGGATACCTTCAGCAAGCATGCGACTCCTTTCAAAGTCTTGCTTGTAAACGGTAATTTGTTCCTTTGTTTTTTTAAAAAAAAATGCTGCTCAGCGGGGAAATTTTCCAGCAAATTCTTTTTCCTGTTTTTCTTTTAAAATCAAAAGTATGTCAAGACCAGCAGCTGAAGCTTTTTGTAGTACAGAGGAAAATATCACTTGCTAAAGAATACCCCATTAAGCCTTTATTAAAATGGGCATGACATTTTTTCCCCTTCCAGGCAGTTGGCCAACCTTACCTTCTATAGGTGATCAATGCTTTCTACCACTGCCCCACCTCTGAACAAGTTCTCCATGACTAGTGGTCTTCAGCCTTTCCATAGCCAGAACCAGGGCTTTTTTTGAGCAAGAACGCACAGGAACACAGTTCCAGCTGGCTTGGTGTCAGGGGGTGCAGCTTAATATGCAAAAGAGTCCCCTGCTGGGCTTCTTCTACAAAAAAAAAGCCCTGTATGAAGCAATGGTGATGTCAGGGGGTGTGGCCTAATATGCAAACGATCACTGCTGGGCTTTTTCTACCAAAAAAGTCCAGGCCAGGACCCATATTTCTCTTCCAGATGGCAGCAGGAGACTCACTGAACTGCAGTCCTATGGCATCAGAGCCACATGTCAGGAAATTGTATGATATAATTGGCGGGAGACAGGAAGAGACTGGGGTGTGACCTCATCAGCATCAAGGCCAGGCCAATGGCAGACGATCAAGATAACAGAGGACAGGAAATGCCAGCCAAGCATAGAAGGACAATACCTGAGGACAATACAGGAAAGTTCCCAGTTCCCCCTGTGTACACATTTCAAAAAGCGGCAGTAAAAAAAAAAATGACTGATGTATAGCAGCTTGCATCTCAGAAAGTAAAGCTCCATCCTGACTCATCGGTTCAAGAACAGTACCCTGCAGCATTCTAGAAATGAAACTTAGGACACTCTTGTATATTAGTAGCATCTCTCTTCACACACACCAAGGACCCCGACTACAATCTTCACTGCAGATTGCTGAAAACTCTTCTCTGCTTGATGTGCACTGCATTCATTTCCTCTCCAATTGCCTGTCCTGCGCCAGTTTCTGGCCCACTGACTGTGGCTGCATTCACATAGTTAGGATTCTCTGTTCTGCATTCAATGCCACTGGATACACTGGCAACAGAGCATACACCCAGAATTTTTTTGGCACACTTTCCTCCCTCAGTCACCATTTACCTTGCATTTTTCCTAGAGCACTTTTAAAGGGCATTAAAAACCAACAGTAATTACTATAGCGCTATGGCATTATAGTGCCATAGTGCTTACTGATTTTTAAAGAAGCTCTTAAAACTCCCTCCAGTGGTATAGTGAACACAGTGGGTGTTTTCGCACTCACCTTCAGCCGGCGCCGCGACCCTCTTGACGACGGAGGATCTGTGCTGATTTCCCACACGAAGCGCTGGAGCAACCAGAAGAGCCGCCAATTTCCGGCGCGAAGCCCGCTCAAACGTAAATCGCCAAGAAGCAGGAAAACGCTTGAGCGGGCTTCGCGCCGGAAATTGGCGGCTCTTCTGGTTGCTCCAGCGCTTTGTGTGGGAAATCAGCACAGATCCTCCGTCGTCAAGAGGGTCGCGGCGCCGGCTGAAGGTGAGTGCGAAAACACCCAGTGTCAGCTGATGAGAGGATGATAGTGCCAATGTGGATAGGACCTAGGGACAAGTGGGACCTGGGGATCCCCTGGAATTATAGCTTATCCCCAGACTAAAGAGATCAGTTCCCTTAGAGAAAACAGATGTTTTGGAGAGTGGACTCTATTGTACTCCGCTGAGGTCCTTGTCCTCCTTAGGCTTCATCCCTAAATCTCCAGGAGTTTCCCAGCCTGAATCTGACAACCCAACCCCCTATCCCCCACCAGTGGCCAAGGGGGACCTGGCAAGCTTGGTGGGACCCTCAAAAATACAAGCACCTTGCTGTCCATACAGTATGCTATCATACTTCAGCTGCATTCTATTGTAGCAAAGCAAGTTCTGAGAAACTGCATGCTGATGGCTGGGAAACCCTGAAAACTGGATGGGTAGAAGCCGAGGTGGTCAGGATGCTCCCTTTATGGGCAAGCATTCGGCCAGTGCTGCGCCAACTGCACTGGCTACCAATTGAGTACCGGATCTGCTTCAAGGTTTTGGTACTGATGTTCAAAACCTTACACGGCTGGGATTGGCATACTTGAGGGACTGGCTTTCCCCATATATGCCCCGAAGGGCATTGAGGTCCGCTACACAACACCTCCTGACCACCCCCGGCCTGAAGGACATCCATGTTGCCTCAACCAGGGCCAGGGCTTTTTTGGCTCTGGCCGCTGCCTGGTGGAATCAGCTCCCTACGGAGATCCGGACCCTACCTGAGCTACTGCCATTTCGTAGGGCTTGTAAGACGGAGCTGTTCCACCGGGCTTTTGGTTGAGGCAGCAGGCACCCTATTCCACCAACTAGTCCATCAATCCGCCTCCCTTGCTGTGACATCATGCTTTACAGCCTTGTGGTGGTGCTGAATCTGATTATTAACACCGTCACTTCTTCTTGGGCCAAAAAACTGTTGCATTTTGTGAAATGTGCCCTTTCTGTCGGTGATGCACCTTATTTCATTTTATTGTTCTACTGTTTTGGTTTTATTGTATTGTTTTAAATTTGAATTGTAGGTTTTTCTTGTCCAATTTATGTTGTGATCCACCCTGAGCCTGTTATGGGAAAGGGGAGAATATGAGCCTACTAAATAAATAAATGTGCTTGAATTTGGAAGCAAAGGTAGAAGAAAAGAAACCATCCCCATGGAAAGAGCCCGTAACTGTTTTCTTTTCTAAAATGCTTAATAGAATATTTACCCTCACAGCAAATCTGGTTGGGCTTATTATAGAAGAGCGGCAGTTCTTACACATTCAGCAATATTTACTGTCTGGATAAGCAATGTGTAAGCAGAGTGCATCCATGTATGTGCATTAACACACATTAGAGTCAACTTGCAGCTATTCCCCCTCCCCTCCTTCCCCTTGTAGAAACTGGACTGAAAGCTGGAGAACTCTAGTGCATTTGCCCCCTCCCAAATCCATGACAACCCCCTCCCTTAAAGGAAAATTAGGGACATTTGGTTGGATCTAGACAGCTTTTTCACTAAATCTCACCCACTTCTCTTCCTTTCTGCATCCTCCTTCCCACACACTTTTTCTCCATGCAAGTTCCCTGGTGTATTTATTTACTGACTTACCTCACTGATGTCCTGCCTCTCTCCCCCACAGCTGGCAAAGCGGCTTACATCATTCTCCTCCATTTTATCTTCACAACGACAGTCCTGCGAGGTAGGGTTCGGTTGAGAGTGTGTGACTGGTTCAAGGTCACTCAGGAAGTTTCCATGGGCAGTGGGGGGACTGGAACCCGAGTTTCCCAGCTCCTTGTCCAATACGTACATTGTAGCCACTGTGAGAATGAACAGAAGGGGTGGATGGGGGACAAACCAGGCAAGCAAATAAATTGGAGAAAAAGAAGGAAACCCTTTGTGCATGGAAATATCAGTGTCAATTACAAAAATTACATCAGATCACAAAAAAATTGAATAAGATTGTAACTATTTTTAAAATGTGCATCAGAATCCACCAGTCCTTTAAACCACAGTTGACATGCATTTTACTTTATTCAGAACTGTACCTGGTCATAGGAAAGAGCTCATGAGTGTGTAACATTCCTATGTGTATAAGTGCAATTTTAACTAAAAGGGGGGGGGTGTTACACTAGGGGACAGTGCTTATAGGTGTATTCAAAACTGATGGATTTTGATGCATTGTAACTACAATGGCTCTCCAGAATAGCCTTTGAGGGGGGGGCGGGGGTGGGAAGGGATCAAAGGGGATCTCTCCTTTCTTTTGCACCGCCAGAAAAGCTGGGGGACAAATAGCAGAAAAATTTGGACCATTCCTGTTAAATGGCTGAAGCACAGGAAATTCTGCAAAGCAAACAGGACCACTCAGATTTGCAGGTGAAGTGCTTAAGTGACAGCACACTCTGCTGAAGGGGGAGGGGGGGCAGCAGGATAAAACTACCTCTGCCAATCACCCCCAACCTCTGTCTGCCGAACACTTGTTTGTTTCCCTCTCTGCTAGCTACTGTCTCCTCATTCCCCAAGGCAGAAGAGGTGTCTTTCCATCACTGTGTCCATCTCTAATGCCAGCTCTGGGGAGTCTGGACTCCTGACAAAGCCCAGAGCCCCCTGGCTCCCACCTCCAGATGTGAAGCCCAGACTGAGCACAAGGCAGGCAGGCAGGCAGGAGGTGTGCATTGGGCCCAGCCAGCGCCTGAGGCTAGCTGGCCAGTGTCTCACATCACCTGTCTGTGGAGGCAGCTGGGGTTTGTGCTGACATCTGCACCAGCAGGCGCTCGAGGCGAGAGGAGACATCGGAGGCGCCCAGCGGTGGATGAAGCAGAGAGTCACCAGACTGTCTGCATTTTATAACACCACCCGGGTCAGCCACTTCTTTTTGCTCCTCGCTTATGGGAATGGAAACTCAGCCTTAATATGCAAGAAGGATGTACAGCCTAAGGGGTAGGGTGAGGAGGGGCGAGAGGCCCAGAATGGTCTTTGAGCAAGATGGGGGCATGAGAAATGGGAAGGTTGGAGGGGGGCTACTATGGAATTGGGAACTAAAAGAGGAGGGGGAGTGGATGCTTGTGGAAAAGCTTTCTCATGCCTCCCTGAATTGTAAGAAGTCCAGGAGCTATGCTATTTATTTTATTTACTTCATTTAGACCACACCCTTTCCCCTAATGGGGACCTAAAATGGTGTACAGTGTTCTTCTGTCCTCCATTTTATCCTCACAACAACCCTGTAAGGTAGTTTAGATTGACAGAAAGAGGAGGAGTTGGAGGAGGAGAGTCTCAGAGCGGTTTACAATCTCTTTCCTCTCCCCACCCTGTGGGGCTGAGAGAACTGCTCTTGAAAGAACAGCTCTGAGAGAACTTGTGATTGACCCAAAGTCACCCAGCAGGTGCAAGTGCCCCTCTTAACCACTACACCGAACTGGCTCTGATCGAATGTGGTTGGTTCACAATCACCCAGTGGATTTTCATGGCAGAGTAGGGATTCAAACCTGAGTCTCCCCACTCTAACCACTACACCACACTAGAGAGTTTCATTCCCTTTGGATGACAACGCAGCACCCTACAGTGGTGTCCGTAATATCTTTTTCCATTTACATTTCCACAGCAGAGCATCGGAGCAGTGAACAGATTCCAACAGCAGGAAGCCTTCCTGCTAATCCTGCCTCGAGGCCCCCAAAATAAAACAGCATGGAATTTTACAGCATCCTTCGCCTGCTTCTGGTCCAGCTAAATCCAAAGCTCTTTCTCTCCCCTGCCCTCCATCTCTGTCCGTGCTTGAGCTTCAGCTTGAGATTCACAGGTTCCAAAATCCTTATGCCTGCAACACAGCCACAGCAAGGGCTTTCAGTCAGACACGTGCTGCTTGGCACTTAATTCCGAGTTATACATGGACCTGATTTGGTTCAGGATCAGAGTACAGAGGCAGAAGGGGCTTAAGCCTGCCTTCCCCATGATGCTTTCCTGATTTAAAAATGATGGCCCTAGGGAGTCACTTTTTGTGCTATTGGAGAAACATACATGTATGGATCATGTGCCTGGGAATTGAGTGCTAAGTATGGAATCCTGAGACCACATCTGTAACTCTGACAACGGAGGAGCACAAGGATTTTGATGCAGTGTTTGCTGACCTTCTGAACTGCAGCCAGTGCACCAAGATCATCCCAAGATGGATGTCACAAAATATCCTGCATACATTTATCTTCTCATATGTTGAGTCATTTGAGTAATTTGAGAAGACTTCGGAGGATGGTGGAAGACAGGCGGGCCTGGCGTGACTTGGTTCATGGAGTCTGGTTCATGGAGTCGCAAAAAGTCAGACTTGGCTGTGCGACTGAACAACAACTAATGTTGAGTCACCCCTGACCTGGATAGCCCAGGCTATCTTGATCACGTCAGGTCTCTGAAACTAAGCAGGGTCAGTCCTAGTTAGTATTGGATGAGGGACCACCAGAGAAAACCAGGGTTGTTACATAGAGGAGGAGGTGGAGGAGATGTTGGATTTATATCCTGCCCTTCACTCGGAGTCTCAGAGCAGCTTACAATCTCCTTCCCTTCGTCTCCCCACAACAGACACCCTGGGAGGTATGTGGGGCTGAGAGAGCTCTAAGAGAGTTGTGAGTGACCCAAGGTCACCCAACCAGGGCTGGTGCATGGGAGTAGGCACTTGCCTAGGGCACCACCTGGCCTAGGGGGCACCGCTGGTCATCCCCTCCCTGACGCATGACTCTGGCTCCAGACCGCTGTCACCTCATCCTCTCACACCACCAAGCTGCCCTCAACAAAGCTTGGCCTCTCACCTCATCTTGTCCTGCCATCCTGCTTCCTGGCGTGGCCGGCAAGCACTTATTCTCACAATTTTTTATAATTTATCACATTTTTTTAAAAAAAAATTAAACTTAAAAATCAGCAAATTAAAAATGTAAAAAGTTTCAAGTTCGGTGCTCTTCATTTTCCCTATATTTTTTAAATAGGGGGCGCTAGTGGGTAACTCGCCTAGGGCGCCAGAAAACTTAGCACCAGCCCTGCACCCAACAGCTGCATGTGGAGGAGCGAGGAATCAAATCCGGTTCTCTCAGATTAGAATCTGCTGCTCTTAACCAATACAACAGAGGCAGGCAGTGACAAACCACCCCTGAAGGTCGCTTGCCTTGTGAACCACAGAGTCACCGTCAGTTGGCTGTGGCTTGATGATAAAAGAAAGAAAGGCTAAATTCATTTTTTTTTTTGCTCACAGAGTTGTTCAAATGATATTGAAAATATATAGATGGCCATTTTGGCTGCACCTGTTTCATGCTTTGGTCGCACTGCATCCAGTTGCGACCTCTGGGAAATAGCGGCAGCACACCTGTTCTAAATCCAGTATCTTATACATGTTCCTCTGACTCTAAAGGTGTGTGTGGGGGGGCAAAACATAGTATATTGGTTAAAATGTTGAACTAAGATTTGGGAGTCCCAGGTTCAAATCTCCACTCTGCCATGGATGCTCATTGGGGGCCTTGGGCTGATCACATTTTCTCAGCTGAAGCTACCTCACAGGGTTGCTGTGAGGAGAAAAGGGAGGAGAGGAGAATGATGCCAGCCCCTTTGGGTTCCCAGCGGGGAGAAAGGCAGGGTTAGAAATAAATGAAATAAACAATAAATGAATAATCTACCTCACGGGTTTACTTTTGGAAGCTCGGATTGCCTTGAGCCACTTGAATTCTCTCAGCCTAACCTACTTCACAGGGTAGTTGTGAGGATAAAATGGAGAAAGTGAGAATGTTGTACTTTGTTTCCCCATTGGGGAGAAAAGTAGGGTGTAAATAAAACTAATTAATTTTAAAAACCCATGGTGCAAGATGCAGAGGAGATTGGAGGCCTCTGGGAGTTCTCAGTGGCCCCGATCCTCCTCACAAATTGGCAAGATTCTACATAGAGCCTCCAGACTACCCTCTCACCCTGAGTAGCTGACTTGTCTGTATAATTTGCCAAATACAAAGGTGGTTTTTTTTAACCACACTCTGGGGGGAGCAGTTGTGTGCCCCCTCTATTTCAAGTCTTCACATCCAATCCCTAAACTAGGCAGGTGCCATGGTGTCAAAAGCTGCCTGAGAAGTTCATTGGGAATGACTTTGCTATCAAAATAATGGGCACAATGATGCTGAGAGGAAATGCAGCAGAAGATGAACCAGCCTTGGGGGGCACAAGGACCTCTCCCAGCCCCCCTTTGGGCAGCTGAGCAGTGTGTATCAGTTTCACAAGGCCAGGGCAAGAATAACGCTCTGCTGCTTGCCTTGGTTCAGAGGCCTGCCTCCGCTTGGTGGGAAGCTACGGCTGGGCTGACTGTTTGCCGCCCACTGGGAAAGATCTCTGAGGCAACGTCTGGGTCAGCAGCTCTGTCTAGCCTCGGTACAGTTGAATTACTCTGACCTTAAAATTGCCTCAGGGCTTCTGCTGTTCTTCTCCTCAGTCCAGAGAAAGACAAAAGCAGAAAAACAGCCAGAGCTGGTGAGCAAGAGCAAAGTGTGTGTTGGGGGGGGGGGGGGAGGAAATGGGAACTTGTAGCCAAGATAAGACCCCATCAGAACTGAAGGGTGCAAGCAGGAAAGAAACAGGGCTGTGCTTGGGAAAGGGTATAACAAATCCCCCTGTGAGAGGTGCTCAGGCTATCTCTGCCCAGTTACTCTTCCATTCACCCTACAAGCTCTGCTTCTTCTTACCCTTTGAGAGTTCTGTCGAAAACATGCATCAGTTGTATTGGGGGTGTACTAACCATCACCTCAACTCAATTCCAAATTCCAACTGCAAACTCATAAGAGCATAAGAAAAGCCCAACTGGATCAGATTGGTAGTCCATCAAGTCCAGCATCCTATTTCACACAGCAGCAAACCAGTTGCTCCAGAGGTCCAGCAAACAGGGTACAGAGGTCAAGGTCTTCCCCTAATGTTGCCTCCTACCACCAAGTTTTAGAGGTTAAAAAGGTAAAGGTGCAAGCACCAGTCATTTCTGACTCTGGGGTGATATTGCATCATGACGTTTTCACGGCAGACTTTTTACGGGGTGGTTTGCCATTGCCTTTCCCAGTAATCTACACTTTCCCCCAGCAAGCTGGGTACTCATTTTACGGAACTCTGAAGGGTGAAAGGCTGAGTCAACCTTGAGCCGGTTACCGGAACCCAGCTTCTGCTGGGATCGAACTCAGGTCGTGAGCAGAGCTCAGACTGCAGTACTGCAGCTTTACCACTATGCGCCATGGGGCAGTATCTTTCAGAGGTTAACTACCCCTAAATGTGGAAGTTCCCTTTAATCACCATTACTAGTAGCTGTTGATGAACCCATCCTTCATGAATCAATCTAACCAACTTTTAAAGCCATTGGTGCTCACTAGCTGCAAATTCCACAACTTAAATTACTCACTGAGTAAAGAAATGTTCCCTTTTACCCATCCTGAACTCCATCAACTTCATTGGGTGCCCCTGAGATCAAGTTTTATGGGAAAGTGGAAAGGAAAGCTCCTTATTTCTGGCAACAGAAGTGTTTTACAAGATCCAGACTTTGACCCCAAGTCATTAGAAAACCTACATAAATGGAAAAGGAAAACATCTGTCTTCATTTGTTATTAATGGTGTTGGGAGGAAGACTAAGAGTAGGTTTTAATACCCCGGTTTTCTCTACCTTAAGGAGTCTCAAAGTTACTTACGATTGCCTTGCCTTCCTCTCCTCACAACAGATATCTTGTGAGGGAGGTGGGGTTGAGAAAGATCTGAGAGAATTGTGACTGGATATGAACATTTTGAAAGAAAGACAGAAAGAAAGAATTTTTTTTTTAAAAAAAAAAAACAATTCTAAGTCTTATCCATGAGGAGCCTTAGTACAAATTAGCAGAATGGAAGAGAGAGGAAGAGAAAATTGAGACCAGAGGGGATAACAGGGAAGCAATACTTACTCTGCAATCCTACAAACACTTTCCTGGGAGTAAGCCCCATTGAACAGACCTGTTGGAGTCTGAGTAAATCTGTTAAGAGGACACCACAAGAGGACACAAGTTTGTTTTTAAAATTTAAGCTGCTGAGGCTCAGACCCTTTCCAGACATGTGCTGAAGGCAGCTAATGATATAAAGTAAAACATTTAAAGACAGAGATCCAAACAAGCCTCAACAACTACAACAAAAACAGCAATAAAACCACTCCAATGTATAGCCACAGTCAATAAAAACCACAGTTTTCAACACAAAAAAACAAACGGGGGGGGGGCAAAGAACAAGCTGTTTCTTGCCTAATTCTAATCACATTTACATTAGCACAAAGTCTGAGTCCAGTGGCACCTTTAAAACCAACAAAGTTTTATTCAAGATATGCGCTTTCGTGTGCGCACACACTTCCTCAGATCCATACATTTGGATTAGTGATTCCTGCCCCCAAGCATTCTGCACATGCTCAAATGCCTGCCTGCTTTCCCTTTATTACCCCTGCACACGTCTCGGGCCAGAGCTCAGCAACAAGAGTGACAAGCCCTGTCTAAGCATAAACCCTGCAGAGTTCATTTTGGACGCAAAGGGATTGTCAGATGGACGCAACGCTCCTTTGGAGGCAGGGGCTGCTTTGAGAGTCTCCTCCCTCCGTTCTCCTTCCCCACCCCGGCTGCACTATTGCGCTGCCACCTGGAGCCTGCGGAGTTGCTATGGCAACTGGGAATCCGCAGCACTGGCGGCATTGTCATGGCAACAAGGGAGCCAGAGTGCGGCTGCAGAGTTGCCATGACGACTGGGCTTCACAGCAGCCGACTGGGACCAGGGAGGGTGGGGTGCGTGGAAGAGAAAAGGAGCATCATCTTAGGGTCCCCCCCCTCACCTGTCTGTGGATCTGTGTGTGAACTGGTCTGCAGAGGAGATAGGCAGGAGCTGCCAATGGACGTACTAGGGCCATCTCTAGGGAACCGCGAGTCAAAAGGAACGTGTGTGGCAGGCGACACTGGAAAGAAAAGCAGTGAAGCGCAGCAGACAGGTGTGGGCAGGGAGCTTGCAAAGGAAGGCATGATTCCCTCCTCCCTCCACCTCATTGGCATCTGCATCTTGAGAGGCCCACAAGGACAAAGGATAGGGTTGCCAGCTTTGGGTTGAGAAATTCCTGGAGATCTTGGGGTTTGGGGAAGGGAGGGACCTCGGCCATGTAGAAGGCCCCCGAGTCCACCCTCCAAGGCAGCCTTTTCTCCAGGGGAACTGATTTTTGGTTGTCTGGAGATCAACTGTAACAACAGAAGATCTCCAGGTGCCAGGAGGGAGGATCTACTTCCTGAAAGAGCAATGACTTAGGGACAGGTTGGCTCTCCCACAGATGATAACCATACAATGATTTGCAGTGGGGAATCATACAGAATTGCCCCCCCCCCCAATTACATTTATTTTCTTTTAAAAACTGTCTAGCCCAAAGTTCACCAACTTGTTCATTGCTTAATAAGATTTTTTTAAATTTCTGAACCCCCCCCCCCCCCCCACACACACACAAACATTACCCAGGACATTTTTGTTCTGCCCTAGTATTAGGAAGCAAGAGCCCCGTGGCGCAGTGGTAAAGCTGCAGTACTGCAGTCCTAAACTCTGCTCATGACCTGAGTTCGATCCCTGCAGAAGCTGGGTTCAGGTAGCCAGCTCCAGGTTGACTCAGCCTTCCATCCTTCCAAGGTTGGTAAAGTGAATACCCAGCTTGCTGGGAGGAAAGTGTAGATGACTGGGGAAGGCAATGGCAAACCACCCTGTAAAAAGTCTGCAGTGAAAACTTTGTGAAGGAAGTGTCACCCCAGAGTCGGAAACGACTGGTGCTTGCACAGGGGACTGCCTTTACCTTTTAGTATTAGGAAGCACACCAGGGCAGGGCAGGAAAAAATCCTATGAAAGTCGAAACAAAAGCTTAAAAAAAAAGGCTGGCACAGATCTTTTGGTGGCCTTTTCCTGGATCGTCTAATGGATGCATAAGCAGCTCTGCAACAGTCAGTGAGCTACTGATAGCTCAGAAGCTACCTGCTGGAGACTCCTGATCTAGCCCTCACGAGGCAGGGAAAAGTTTGAAAACACACGAATCAGAGCTTTCACTGCCCTGCGCTACCGATTTCATTCCTGCTGCTTCAAGTGCCCCTCTGTGCCCAGCCTCCGTGCCCTTTCTCTACTCAGCCTATTGTCCTTCTCCTCCCCTCTGTTACAGGACGCTGCCTGGAAGGCACTTAAGACAGGGCCACTTAGACAAGATTCTGCACATTATCACGCTGAAGTACTTTCAAGCTTCACTCACCCGGTCGGTGTGCATGTGTAAAAGGGAGCAAGGGAAAAAGAGAGATGCATTTGATAACTTCTCCCCTGTGAGGTATCTAAAGCAATCAATGGCCACGCAAGAAAGTAAATTTAAAATCTAGGTTCAACCTTTCTGCATTGGGGTTTTGTGTTTTGCTGGTATGTTTGATCTGAAGGACATTTTCATTTCTTCCCAAGTCATTTCTTTTTAACAAATAAAACTATACTCCTGGGACACATTGTTCTCACTTCTGAATTCTCTTCTGTATGTGAAATGTATGTTGTGTGGAACAGCATTGCCAGTTGCCTGGAGGAAGGGAATGCCCAGGCCCTTGCATAGAGGCTTCATAAGATGTGATTTACCAACCAGGTGGTGCTATTTGGCTCCATACCATGAAAAGCTTCAGCTGTGCATTTCCACATGCGGAGGAGGAGGAGGAGATGATGATGATGATGATGATGATACTACTACTACTACTCTCACTTCACTCAGAGTCTTAGAGCTGCTTACAGTCTCTCTCCACATCCTGTGAGCAGTGTTCCCTATAATCTGTTAGTGTGAGCTAGCTCACAGTTTTTTAGCTTTCAACTCACTCATTTTTGTCTTAGCTCAGAAAAAATGGCCCCAGAGCAAACTAATTTATGCAGTCACTCACAACTTTAATGCTGGTAGCTCACAAAACAGAATTTTTGCTCTCAAGACTCCACAGCTTAGAGGGATTATTGCCTGTGAGATAGGTGGGGCTGAGAGAATTCTTGAAAGAATGGCTCTGAGAGAACTGTGACTGGCCCAGGGAATCAAACCTAGTTCTCCAAATTAGAGTCTGCTGCTCTTAACCACTACACCAAACTGGCTCTCAGAGATAGGATGTGTTTCTCCAGGCCTGTTGGCAACCCTAGCTCTGGAGGGTAAAGTGGCTAACTGACCAAGGGTCCTGTCCCTTTAACGGATTTAATATGCAGAAATGGGCAGCTGAAGTTTCTCAAGGCAGGGAACTAAAAACATCACCTGATAATTGCTATAGATCCAACTGATATTAAAGAGACCAGTTTTAAAGGGACCTAATGGTATTGGGGACTTGGTTAGCATTGTGGGAATTGATTGCTTTCCTGTCCCTACCTTGCAGAGAAACTGGCATGCTCAAAAGTTTTGTGAATCTTATTTATTTGTTTTTAATTATTACTAATTCTATTTTTATTTGATTTCTCATGTATATGTATTAATGTGTATGTATATGTTTATATATATATGTGTGTGTGTGTATATGTTTAGATATGTGTATGTAGACATGTATATATTTATTTATATTCTCCCTTCTTTTTCTTTTTCCTTCCATTATTATTGTTATTACTATTATTTTTAATTTCTATTTGTTGTTTGTTTAGATAATTATTTTGCTACAGGCTTTTATATAAATCTTGTTAATGTTCTTCCTCCACTCAATTAAGATGGTTATTCTTTTGTGTTATGCTCAATTATTTTTGTTGTTGTGGTTTTATATATATTTATTTATTGGTTCTTCTTTGCTTATATTTTTGCATTCTTGTTTCTGGCATTGTTGTAATGCATGAAGATTAAATAAAGCTGCAGGTTTTAAAATTAAAAAAAAAAAGGTTTTGTGAATTTCATTCAGATTCCTTGAGGCAGGGAAAGAAATGGGCCTGGGTGAAATTGACAAAACTTTACCCTGTCAGGTTCAAAACCCCCACCAGTTTCCCTGCTGCTGTATCCTCATTGCCCTCCCTGCAGCTCTGGGGAAACTTCCTCAGCAGCATCCACCCCTTTTTCTTTGCTTCCATTGCTGTGTCTGTGAAAAGCATGTGCGTTTTACCTTCCAAGGAGCTAGGGCACACAAGGGTAAAGGTATCAACCTGTGCAACCACCAAGTTGTTACCGACCCATGGGGTGATGTCACATCACAACGTTCTTGGCAGATTTTTTACAGGGTGAACAAAGTAGGAGTCCGGTAGTGCCTTTAAGACCAATGAAGTTTTATTTGGAATGTAAGCTTTCATATGCATGCATCCTTCATCAGACAATTGAATGGGGTACAGTGAGCAAAGCTACATATAGCTGGTGGGCAGTGGTTAAGAATGCAAAGTGGTACAAAGTTGGAATCCAATGGCAAAATAGTGCAATTAACAAAATGAAAGAACATTTGGTCTGGATAGTATTTGCATGGGAAACCAATAAAACAGTAACATGCCAGAATGGGAGAATGATGGTGAGAGTGTCATAAAGTAATAAATGTAATATGTTAATCGCTCTATTGCTTGCAGGGTGGTTTGCCATTGCCTTCCCCAGTCATCTACACTTTACCCCCAGCAAGCTAGGTACTCATTTTACCAAACTCAGGTGAGTCAACCTTGAGCCAGTTACCTGAACACAGCTTTTGCAGGGATCAAATTAAGGTTGCGAGCAGAGCTTGGACTGCAGTACTGCAGCTTACCACTCTGCGCCATGGGGCTCATACACTAATAAAAGAATGTTAAAGACAAATTGACAAGACACTGACAGAAGTAATATGGCTGTCCTCTTATCTTATCGTTTCCCTGGATAGATGCCTTTTTGAGCTTTAAGATCTTTTTTTTTCATAAGGAGTGGCCAGAACCTGTACATGGTATTCAAAATCCATTGACATGATCAAAGTTTACAAAATGGTGAAAAATGTGAAAGGAGTGAAGAAAAGGTCTTTTGTCTTCTTTCGAAAGAAGGCACCCAATTAAGATAACTGACCCTAGGTTCAGGAATGATAAAACAGGCATAACATGAAATTCACTAATACAAGATTGCGGCGTTAGTGCCACTTCATGATGCTTAGATATACTGACAATGGTTAGCTATAACAGGTAAATGGAACTTCTCCATCTGGAGGCAGAATACCTTTGATGGAAACCAGGGCAACAAGCAAGCCCTCATCTTCATGTTGTGCTTGTGAGCTTCCAAGATCTTAAGACTGGCTGCTGCTGGAAACAGAAAACAAGACTAAATGTACCATGGTTTGCTCTATTAAGGCTGTTCTTATTGTTTGGGGATTGCATGCTCCTTTGCTGACGGATGACAGGCAAGGTTACCAAACAGTACATATTTTACTGGCCCAAACAGTAAAACGCTGCTGTCAAGTAACATTGATGTGGGAATAAAAAAACCCAGTCAGTCATGGAACCTACCAGGTTCCACTGACAATGCACAAGATTCTGCCTTAGTTTTGCCTCCAACGCCCCCCCCCCTCCAGAATCCCGCTGCTCCTGACCAATGTTCCCTCTAAGCTGCAGAGCCTTGTGAGCAAAAATTCTGCTTGGTGAACTGCTGGCATGAAAGTTGTGAGCTGCTGCATAAATGAGTGTGCTCTGGGGCCATTTTTCCTGAGCTAAGACAAATATATGTGAGCTGGAGGCTAAAAAGCTGTCAGCTAGCTCACCTGAACTCAGCTTAGAGAGAACACTGCTCCTAATTCAGTAAAGTCATTTCTAACCTGGTTTGTCTCATCAGGATTCCTGATCCCGCAGAGTGGACAGGCAGGATTTTTGAAATCAAGCTGGTGAGCCCATAGACAGGAATGCTGGTATGAAGGGCCTAAGAGGCATGTCTTCAAGATCCCCCATGTGTAGAGTTCCCAGCTCCAAAATGGGGGGTGGGGGTGGGGGTGGAGCCTGAGGAGGGCATAGGGTTGCCCAGGGCTTTTTTTGTAGCAGGAACTCCTTTGCCTATTAGGCCACACACCCCTGATGTAGCCAGTCCTCCAAGAGCTTACAGGGCTCTTAGTACAGGGCCTACTGTAAGCTCCAGGAGGATTGGCTATATTGGGGTGTGTGGCCTAATATGCAAAGGAGTTCTTGCTACAAAAAAAGGGCCTGGGTGTTGCCAATCCCCAGTTGGGAGCAGGGAATCCCCCTAGTTTGGAGGCCCTCTCCGCACTTCAGGATTATCAGAAAGCAGGGTGGGGGAAGGGGAATGTCTGCTGGGCACTCCATTATACACTATGGAGACTGGTTCCCATAGGATATAATGGAGAATCAATCTGGGGCTCTGGTGGACTGGTCTTTTTGAGGTAGAGGCACCAAATTTTCAACATAGCATCTGGTGCCTCTCCTCAACCCTTCCCCCCACCAAGTTTCAAAAGCGTTGGACTAGGGGGGCCAGTTTTATGAGCCCCAAAATAAGGTGCCCCTGTCTTCTATTATTTCCAATTGAGGGAAAGCATTTTAAAGGTGTGCAGCCCCTTTAAATGTGATGGCCAAAACTCCCTTTGGAGTTCAATCATATTTGTCACAACCTTGCTCCTGGCTCCACCCCCAAAGTCCCCAGGTATTTCTTGAGTCAGACCTGACAACTTTAGGAGGGCAGGGTTTGGGAAGGGGAGGGAATTCAATGGGATATAGTGCCATATCCTCCTCCTTCCAAATCAGCCATTTTCTCCAGCAAACTGAATCTTGGTTGCCTGGAGATCCGTTGTAATCCCAGGAGATCTCCAGCAGCCACCTGGAGGTTCCAACCAAACAGTGGAGAGAATAATGGAAACAATGATAGAAATAAAAGTAAAGGTAGTCCCCTGTGTAAGCACCAGTCGTTTTTTTTTACAGGATGGTTTGCCATTGCCTTCCCCAGCCATCTACACTTTCCCCCAGCAAGCTGGGTACTCATTTTACTGACCTCGGAAGGATGGAAGGCTGAGTCAACCTGGAGTTGGCTACCTGAACCAGCTTCTGCTGGGATCAAACTCAGGTTGTAAGCAGAGGGCTCTGACTGCAGTACTGCAGCTTAACCACTCTGTGCCACGGGGCTCTTTATGACAGAAATAGTTCACCATAAATCATGACCGAATTAACAAGGACAATTCATAAAGCTTCAAACAACATTCAGTGAATTCATTTTCAAACACTTATACCAGAGAGCTTGGACTTCAGTACTGCAGCTTTACCACTCTGCGCCATGGGGCTTCTTACTTACATATACTTACTTATACCATACAAGACTCATATATATATTCCAAAAGTGTTTTAAAGTGTTTTAAAGTGTCCAAACATAAAAACAAGGTTTCCAAATCACAAATTGTAATACCTGTTCAGTAGGTCACAAGATTCAAGGAGACAAAATCGAATTAAAATCTGCAGAAGAGTTAAATAATAAATATGACTGGTTTCAAATGCAACAAATTAAAAGCTTGATGGAAAATGATATTAAAATGGATGGAATTAGACACGAGCAAACAGAACTGGAAAGGGTCCTGCTTGGAGATAATGAAAAATTAATATCGAAAGTATATAAATTATTATTGAAATGGTTTACAGAAGAAGTAGTAAAATCTCAAACGGTAAAATGGGCAATTAATGTGAATAGAGAAATACAAATGGATACATGGGAGCACCTTTGGAAGAACTCGATGAAGATCTCAACTTGTCAGAGTATTAAGGAGAATTGTTTTAAGATGATGTATAGGTGGTACATGACTCCGAAAAAGCTGGCTAGGATGAGTAAAAAGATGTCGGATAGGTGTTGGAAATGTAAAAAACATGGTTCTTTCTTTCATATGTGGTGGACTTGTGAAAAAGTGGAGTATTGGAAGATGATACAACAAGAAATCTCCAAAATTTTGGGTTATGACTTCAAGAAAACTGCAGAGACTTTTTTGCTTGGATTACAATTAGAAAAATTTCCAAAGGAAGACAGGACTTTAATTTGGTATTTGCTCTCAGCTGCTAGGACATTGTATGCGCAGCTTTGGAAACAAGGAACAATACCAGAGAAATGGGATTGGATTGTGAAAGTTTTATCGTGGAGTGAGATGGACAAATTAACTAAAACTTTAAGAGACTATGACTTAGACTTATTCAAAAAGGAGTGGAAGAAATTCAAAGGATATATGGAGAAAGAGTGGAACGTAAAAAGACATTGGACAATTTTTTAGTATTAATCAAAAGTATTACATTTTGATAGATTAGTGGTACCTTTAGAATTAAATGCAAACTTATAACTTCGGGGAAGTCAATATTGGAGGGAGGGGGGGTGAAATATCATATGGTTTAGTATAAGAAAAAGATAATTAAATATTGTAACCATGTGTTATTAATAAATTGTTAAAACACAGTAGGTCGCATAGATTTGTTCTAATTAGAGCAAAGATGTTTCTTTCTGGGTACTTTGGACCAAAATTAAACCAAGTCACCTTCCATGTAGCTTACACATCCATTAAAGTACCATAACAGTTGTGAAAATGTCTTGCAGTGAAACAGATTGGTCCTTGAAGTTTATTCCAACTTTGCTTCACAGATTAAATATTCCAAATGCTCCAACGATACAAGCCAGCCTCAAAAGATGGTTTCACCCGTGGCTTTATCAAAGACTTCAACCCATTACAGGATCTATCAACCAGACATTCTCTGGGATTTTTGCTGATTAAATATTCCAAATGCTCCAACGATACAAGCCAGCCTCAAAAGATGGTTTCACCCGTGGCTTTATCAAAGACTTCAACCCATTACAGGATCTATCAACCAGACATTCTCTGGGATTTTTGCTTTCAGAGATTAATTCCCCAGGTGCGTGTGGGCCCAGTTCAGACTGTGACTATAGCACACAGGGAAAAGGGGCTCAAGTCTCTCCCCTGCACCCATTTTCCTGCCTGCAATGGGCCTAAAGATCTGCTGTTTGCCCTTTGGGGAAATCGTAACATCAAGTGATGATGACCCTTGTGCAACATGAGGACTTTGCGATGTACAAACTAGCTGTAAGAGCACACTGGCAGTGATGGAGAATCAATACAAAGTAGCCGGAACATAACTGAGTGTTGCTAAATATGTTTACAGTTATTGCAATATGTTAAACATTAATTAAATAAGATCTGGCGGCGGTGGTGGAAAGTGCAATGAAGTGGTGACCCCATAGGACAGGGGTGTCAAACATGTGGCCCAGGGGCCACGTCAGGCCCCCAGAGGCCTCCTATCAGGCCCCCAAACAACTGGCTTCCTTCTTTCTCTCTCTTGCTTCCTTCTGCATAACAGTTTGCTTTGCAAGGCAGAACAGAACCTCTATTTTCTCCATTGGCTGAGGTTCCTCCCTTGGGAAGGAACGGGGGGGAGACAGAGCTTGCTTTGCCAGGTGCTCTCAATCTCACAGCAGAGCTACTGAGCCAAGCCTCTCTTCCTTCTATTGGCTGAGACTCCTCCCCCTCCTGGTCCCCTAGGGAAAGAACGAAAAAGCCAGAGCTTCCTTTGCCCAGTTCCCTGGATCCCATGGGAGAAATACAAAGAAAGCACTTTTAAGACCAATTAATGGTAATGTTTTAAGCATGTTTTAAGTTTTTTAAAAAATATATTTGTGTTTGTGTCCTTTATAAAGTTTATATCTCTGCTACCTATTCTTAAATAGGTATTCAGATGGTCTGGCCCAACATGACCCGGCCCAACAAGGTCTCATTTATGTCAGATCTGGCCCTTGTAACAAATGAGTTTGACACCCCTGCCGTAGGGTTTTCAAGGCAAGAGACAATTGGAGGTGTTTTGCTATTGCCTGCAGGGCTTTTTTTTTGTAGCAAGAACTCCTTTACATATTAGGCTACACACCCCTGCTGTAGCCAATCCTACTGCAGTTTACAGTAGGCCCTGTACGAAGAGCCCTTGGTGTGGGTGTGGCCTCATATGCAAAGGAGTCCCTGCTACAAAAAAAGCCCTGCCTGCCTGCCTCTGTGTAGCACCTCTGGGCTTCCTTGGTGGTCTCCCATCCAAGTACTAACCAGGGCTGACCCTGCTCAGTTTCTGAGATCAGGTTAACCTGGGCTGTCCAGATCAGGACAAATAAAATCTAGAACTTTTATTTTTTTTAAAAAAAATCCCATTCCTGCATTCTCTTATATTTCCAAACAGGCCAAAGACTGTATAACAGGGCCTTTTTAAAAAAAAAGAAGAAAGCAAGCTGAGTATGCAGGGAAAGGAGCCTGGAATCTCCCTGGGGAGTGTGCCAGGCCCCCATGTGCCCACAGTCCTGAAAATTGCATTCATAATGACAGGCTACGTCCCCTGCACAATTACTGGTGCCACAGGCAATCAAACCGGAAAGATGGCTTGTTTCACCCACAAGGCGCTCAGTTGCTAAGTCCAATCAGCCTGCCTCACACAAATTCGCCCCCAACCTCTGGGTCAACCGCCTTTCACTCTTCTTGACGCCTTCGCTGCCATGTGTGGCCAGACCCTGCGTTGCCAGTTATTACTCTGTGCCAAAAGGGGTCTTGAAAGGTGAGGCGATGGAGGGAGATGCAGGGAGAGGATTCTCCATAGCAACCGAGCTCTCCATAGTGATGGTGCATTGCCACTACTTCGGCTACAAACATACAGATTAGAGTGAAGCAGCAACAGCAACATCTGGGTCCTGACAGCCAAACCTTGGAGGGGAAGAGAGAGCGCAAGGATGGACGGAGTGGGGAGGAGGGAAGGGCGGGGAGAAGGATGATGGAAATAGATTGACAGCTCAGGTTCCATCCACAGAGCATGAACGCATGAAATCCAAAACGCCCATTGCTTAATGATCCTTCAGGAATCTTTGCTGACTCGTATTGTCTGCTCGTATGCTATAGCCTCTCCTCCTGCAAGGCTTACACATCCCTAATGTGGGAGAAGGCACTACTCGATCTGCTTAGACAGAATGCTCTTGGGCAGCTGTATGGCAGGAATGCTTCTCAAGGATTGTATGGAGAAGCATTCTCCACCTGTATGGCAGGAATGCTCTCTCATCCCTTCATGAGTGACATGAAAAGTGCATGAAGGTTTGACCCTTGAGGTCAGTCCTCCGGGTTGAATCCAACTAGCTTTTTTTTTTTGAGCAGGAACGCACAGGAACATAGTTCTGGCTGGCTTGGCATCAGTAAAAAGGTAAAGGTAAAGTCAGTTGTTTCTGACTCTGAGGTGACGTTGCTTTCACAACATTTTCACAGCAGACATTGCTTTCACAACATTTTCGTGGCAGACATTTTTTTACAGGGTGGTTTGCCATAGCCTTCCCCAGTCATCTACACTTCCCCGCCCCCCCCCCCCCACAGCAAGCTGGGTACTCATTTTACCGACCTTGGAAGGATGGAAGGCTGAGTCAACCTGAGCCGGCTACCTGAAACCAGCTTCTGCTGGGATCAAACTCAGGTCATGAGCAGAGAGTTCAGACTGCAGTTTTACCACCCTGTGCCACGGGGCTCAGTGGTGTAGCCTGATATGCAAATGAGATCCAATAAAGGCTGACTTGACTTGACTCCAAAAAAGCCCTGTGTGAAACAATGGTGATATTGGGGAGTGTGGCCTAATATGCAAAAGAGTTCTTGCTGAGCTTTTTCCACAAAAAAGCCCTCAATAATGACACATGGTATACTTAAAGGTACATGATAATCAGTCACAAAGATACTGAAACCATAGAAAGCATATATATCTCCAACAGAGCACTCTTTCTCAACCTATACATAGAGGCAAGTAAACTCTTCCAAAAGGGGTTCTCAGGTGTACAAAAATGTATAAAAGTCCTTCACCAGTCCTCAGCAGACTGAAAAATGCTTGTATAACATTCTCCAACATCTCTGCTGCCCAACAGCTGTTTCGACAAATGAAATGGAGTCTTTATCAAAGGCCGTGAGTAATTCTCTTAATGCAATTAATACTGGAACAGCTATGCCAGTTTGGTGTAGTGGTTAAAGCGCACAGACTCTTATCTGGGAGAACCAGGTTTGATTCCCCACTCTTACACTTGCACCTGCTGCCATGGCCTTGGGTCAGCCATAGCTCTGGCAGAGGTTGTCCTTGAAAGGGCAGCTGCTGTGAGAGTCCTCTCCAGCCCCACCCACCTCACAGGGGTTCTGTTGTGGGGGTGGAAGATAAAGGAGATTGTGAGCCGCTCTGAGACTCTGAGATTCAGAGTGGAGGGTGGGATATAAATCCAATATCATCATCTTCTTCTTCTTCTTCTTCCTTCAATCCCCAAAACTTGGTGCTAGCAAATAAGGTGCAGCTCTGCCATTCTCCTAGGATCTGCATGCACAAAAAAGCCATATGGGTCAGAGACTATAATAAAGAGGGGAAGTGGGTGAGACTGAGCACAAAATCTGGTTGCATCTAAACTCTCTTTTTTGCATGACACTGGTTTCTCCCGCCCACCCCAGCAGCTCTGTCAAGCATTAGTGGGAGCCCAGAGTGCTGGGGAGGGTGAGCGTCCACTGTGGCAGGCATTCCTATGAACAGGACAGGAGGCATTTGTAGCGCAGCTGGTAGAATCCTGGCATGCTGGGCTGCAGTGTCTGAAAAGGGTTCCCCTATTTTAGTCAATTCCCAAGGCTCCACAAACCAGGGAAAGTCAAGGTGTTTTCATGGGAATGTGGGCGGGGGGCGGGGGACCCATCTGAGGCTGTCTTTGAGAAATCCAGGCCTGATCCCTAATCGGTCCTCATGTCTGTCTGTTTCTCTTCCGCTCGGGTCTCTCTTCTCCCCAGTTGCCTCTGACGGTACCAGCTGTGGTTCATCTCTGTCCCCCTGCTGCCTTTCGGTGTCTCGAGGTGTCAGTTTGACAGGATTGTCCCTAATCGCTTTAATGTTGCCCGCAGGGATCCGGCAGACCTAGAAATGGGAGATAGGCGAGAAAGTACAGGAGGAGATGGAAATGTATGTTGCTCATTCAGGCATGGAGGGGGGGGAGTCATTGACACCAACTTCCCCCACCGAGACCAATCTCCCACAGCCAAAATCCGGCCTTCACAGGCTCCATCCCTGATGAGCTCTGGGCCGACAAAACTGTATATTTGTTCTGAGTCTGGGAGTTAAAGCTGTCAAATTTTTTCCCCCTCAGAAATCTTAATAATTGGAGACACCGTAGTGGCCTGGCAGCTACTCTGGGAGATCCATATGAGTCTGCTGAAGCACAAATGTTTGACAGGCCGAAATGAAAGAGAAAGCACTTCTGACTTGATCCTTAATTTAGGACAGGGGTGGGAACATCTCAAGTCAATCTGAGGGCTGCTTTTACATATTTTTTTTGCTCACTCAAGAGGGTTTCTTAACAGCCAGAAGGTTTTTTGTTAACGTTTTGCCAGAGCGCTTTCCTTTTCGCCCAGTTTCCCATGTTCTGCCTGTGCCCATTAGAGCTGCATTCATGCACAAATTAAGTAAACCACAGTTAGGGCCTAAGATTTTAAGGGATTTCTAAAGGGGGAAAAATACTGTTAGAATATTACAAATTTGGAATGTAATGGACAAAACAGTTTTGGTCTAAGGTGGTCAGCCCTAGGTTGGGAAATACCCGGGGATTTGGGGGGTGGAGCCTGAAGAGGGAGGAGTTTGGGGAGGGGGGGACCTCCGCTAGGGTTGCCAAGTCCAATTCAAGAAATATCTTGGGACTTTGGGGGTGGAGCCAGGAGATTTTGGGGCTGGAGCCAGGGGACATTGGGGTGGAGCCAGGAGCAAGGGTGTGACAAGCATCATTGAACTCCAAAGGGAATTCTGGCCATCACATTGAAAGGGACCGCACACCTTTTTACATGCCATTCTTCCATAGGAAAAAATGAAGGACAGGGGTACCTTATTTTGGGGCTCATAGAATTGGACCCCCTGGTCCAATCTTTCTGAAACTTGGCAGGTATTTTGGGGAGAGGCACTGGATGCTATTCTGAAAATTTGGTGCCTCTACCTAAAATGACAGCCCCCTCAGAGCCCCAGATACCTGTGGATCAATTCTCCATTATTTCCTATGGGAATAAGTCTCTATAGGGAATAATAGAGTCCCCAGCAGACATTTCCCACCCCTTGTCACCCGCTGTCCTCTTCACAGCAGGGCTCAGGGCAGATATCAACAATGTTTAAAATAATGAATTTAACCAATGATTAAAACATTTTTTACAGCACTAGTTACCAGTCAAATCCAATGGCATATTGTGGCACAGGCTAATACATCTTATCCAAGGGAGAGGTTGACATTGTGTGGGTCAATTGATAGTAAAACTGGTACTGAAGTCAGGGTAGGTGGACAAAGCAGGACAGTCCAGATGGAACTATCGCAGCCTCAATCATAGGCATGGCAGAAAATCTGTCTTGTAGGTCCTGGGGAACTGCATCAGATCCTTCAGGGCTTGGATCTCATTTGGGAGAGCATTCCACCAGACTGGAGCCAGAACAGAAGAAGAAGAAGATGATGATATTGGATTTATACCCCCACCCTTCACTCTGAATCTCAGAGAGGCCCACAATCTCCTTTACCTTCCTCCCCTGCAACAGACACCCTGTGAGGTAGGTGGGGCTGAGAGCTCTCTCCCAGGAGCTGCCTTTTCAAGGACAGCTCTGAGAGAGCAATGACTGACCCAAGGCCATTCCAGCAACTGCAAGTGGAGGAGTGGGGAATCACGCACGTAACCACTGCATCAAACTGGCTCTCAACTGAGAAGTCTGTGCTCTGGTTAAGGCTAAACAGATCCTTTTCAGGCCAGGGACCACCAGGAGATTACTGTCCACTGAGCACAATGCTGTTGGGGGGACATAGCAGGAGAGATGCTGCCGCAGATATGTTGGTGTAGGGCTTTAAGGGTTAGAACCGACACCTTGAACTTGATCTGAGAGCCAGTGCAGCTGGCAGAACACCAGTTGGATATGGTCTCTAGACCAGAGGTGTCAAACTCATTTGTTATGAGGGCTGCATCTGACGTAAATGAGACCCTGTCGGGAAGGGCCGAGCCATGTGTGTACCTATTTACGATGCAGTAGCAGAGAAATAAACTTTTTAAAGAACACATACAAATACAATGAAAGATTTTTTTTAACTTAAAACATTAGCATTTGTTGGTGCTTTCTTTGTATTTCTCCAGTGGGATCCAGGGAACTGGGCAAAGGAAGCTCTGGCTCTTTCCTTCCTTCCTCAGGGGACCAGGAGGGGGAGGAGCTTCAACCATTGGAGAAAATCGAGGTTTTGCTCTGTAGCTCCTGTGCAATTGAGCAAGCTTTGTAAAGCAAGCTGAGATGCAGAAGGAAGCAAGAGAGAAGGAGAAGGAAGCAAGAGAGGAAGAAGGAAGTAGAAAAGAGCCAGTGGCTCGGGGGGGGGGGAGCTGATAGGAGCCCTCTGGGGGTCTGATTTGGCCCCCAGGCCGCATGTTTGACACTCCTGCTCTAGACAGTGTTCCTGTAAGAACACGTGCCACCACATTCTAGACAGTGTTCCTGTAAGAACACGTGCCACCACATTCTGGACCAGTTGGAGTTTCCAGGTCAGTCTTAAGGATAGCTCTGCATAGAGCGAGTTACAGTAATCTAACCAGAAGGTGACTGTTATTTATTTACATTTATATCTTGCTTTTCTGCCCAGTCAGGGCCACCTAGGCAGCTGACAATTAAAGCAAAGGTTATGAAAGTACATCACAAGACCAATTAAGAACCAGAGCTAAAACTATACGTGTCAAACCCTTGACAGCAAATTGAAACATAAGTCAGGAAGGAGGGATCATCGAGGGAATGCTAGACAAAATGAAAAAGATCTCACCTGATGGTGGAAAACAGTGATAATGATAGAGAGCGACAGACAAATCCCCCTGGAGAGAAGGTTCCATAATTTTTGTACCATGACAGAGAAGGCCTTTTGAAAGGCTTACGTATGTCTTGTATGCAGATACATACTTGGATGTCCTTCATGGTATCAAAAATAACTTTTCATAAGTAGCAGTGTGTCTCTGTTGCGCACGTGTGTGTGGATGCTATTCTACTAGAGTCACGACTGTTGTTTCCCCGCCCCCCAATAGCCTTGTAGGACCTCTCTGCTTCCAATGGAAGGTGGGTGGCTGTTCAACCTTTCCGGGCATGAGAGATTTAACATGCCTTTCATGAGAACGAATGAACGCTCGCCGCCGCATCGCTGTCAACACAAACTGCGCGATCCGCCAAAATTCTTGCGCTCAAGGTCAGGCAACGTGCCACATGCCGATGAAGCAAATGGGAGCAGAAGGGTGTCTCTGTACGCCAGCTCTTGGAACGGGAGCGGAAAACAGCACCGCTGCACGTGGAAGCCTGCCAACCAGTGACAGTTCCAGGAGGGGAAGGTTTGGGCCTCACTGGAGTGGGAAATATTTGTCTGGGTGGGCCACTGCAGACAGTGTGTGTGTGTGTGGGAGGGGAGAGGCTCATGTGACTGGATTCAGCCCAGACAGAAAGAATCCCCTCTGGATAGAAAAAGGAGATATAAGGAGAAAAGCCTTCCCCTGAGATAACAGTGCTCTGTGTGGATGGAATTTGTGAGCGTGAGTGTAGAGGTACAGAGTAGAATTCCATTAAGGGATCCCCCTCTTGTTTGAACTGCTACAATCCAGAGCACGTCTCCAACATGGTGCTCTTGGGCACCATGATGCCCACCAGCACGGGTGGAATTCTAGCAGGAGCTCCTTTGCATATGAGGCCACATACCCCTGATGTAGCCAATCCTCCAAGAGCTTACAAGGCTCTTTTTGTAAGCTCTTGGAGGATCGGCTACATCAGGGGTGTGTGGCCTAATATGCAAAGGAGCTCCTGCTAGAATTCCACCCCTGCCCACCAGTATCTTTCTTGGTGCGCAAAAAGCATTTTTAGGAAGTGGGTGGGGCTCAGCATGGCTTCTGAGAGACTGCTGAAGAGCTGGTCAGCTACGCAAATCGAAAGGAACATTGTTTGCAGTGGCAGTGGCTATGACAGTGTTTGCTTTATTCTCTCTCATCCCTCTTTTCCAGGGTATTTTAAAATTCTTCTTCTTCTCCCCTGCACTTGAGCATCCTCTGTGTAGGTGGTTCCACCTCTTGAGGGAGCCACTTTGCGGTTATGTCCATCACACTTTGTTTGAATCCCAAAGGTGCCCACAGGCTCAAAATGTCAGGGACCCCTGATCCAGCCACACCTATGTGTGCGCGCATGAAAATAACACAGGAGTCCAGCAGTATCTTAAAAGACTAACGAACTATCCCATAACAAGCATTTCTGAGTCACTACTCACTTATCAGTTGTATGAAATTTATCAACAATTGGACACAATCCATGTTTTTTTAAAATTTTCTTTTACTTTTTTTTCTTCCTTTTTATTTCATGTATAAAAACCTTAATAAAATTCTTAACAACGTAACAATTGGACATGATTCCCACCCCCTCCATTTTGACTTATCACTCTTTGGACTGAAGCATGTTTTCAACTGACTTCTTTTTGTCACATCTCCCCCCCCTCACCACCACACACACACCCCTGCCTGTTGTCCACAGCCTTAATTATAAATTATCCCATCGAGTGGACGAACCTCTCATGTCTCTGGTGAAGTGAGCTCTCTGACTCACAAAATGGATTACAATGGCCGGTCTTGAAGGTGTCGTTGGACTCCCGGTGTGTTTTGCTGCTAAAGAGGAACATGGCTGCCCCATCTGGAATTATGCAAATCTTTGTTTTCTTGCAGAACATAGGCCTAAAAGGATGAGAGCAGCAGAAACATGGAAAGGTTGGTTTCAAAGATATTTTGTGTACGCAAATACACAACCCATGGGAGAAAGCATAATGGGAACCAGCCGAGGATGAAAGAAAGCAGGTAAACTGTGATATCAGCAAAATGTTTAAGCAGGGACATGGGAGTACCACCGTAAGGTAACACTGAAATACTTCAGACAGTGTTGTGAGAACGCTGCAAAAAAGAAGCAGAATTCTTCCTTTACTGGGGATCAGGCACCGCCTGTGCCCTGAAAGGAAGCCCTCCATGGTACGCATTGTATTGGGAACAGACTGTATATCTGTTTCAGCTTGATCCCAGCCTTCCTCAGAGGAACTGTGGCATCTTCCCTTCCTCACAACATCCTTTCAAAATAGGAAGAAAGTGACTGATCTATAGCAGGCCCGTAGCCACAGGGGGCGGGGGGGTATCGCCTCCCCATCCACCCCCCCTTCGTCCTTTATGGCCCCTCCTTTCCACTGCTTTGGCGGCCCCTGCTCTCTCCATCACCACTTCTCCGGCAGCCCCAAGCCCCCTCTGCAGAGCCTCCCCCCTCCCTCCCACCCACCCGGTGAAGTGCTGGCTTCTGGGGCTCTTTCAGCAAGAAAAGCCGTGCGGAGGCCGGCGGTTCCTACATCAGCTTTCCAGTGCGCTCAGCAAGCCCAGTGATCAGGTGATCTGTGGGGGTGGGGGGCCTGAAAGAGCCCCAGGAGTCCTCTCCTCATTGCTTCACCGAGTGGGAGGGAGGTGAAGGCACTGTGAAGGGGGGCGGGAGCCGCCAAAGTGGTGGGGAGATTGAGGCGCCAGAGCAGATTGGGGGCCGCCAGAGCACTGGCGGTGGAGAGTGCAGGCCTCCAGAGGGGGGCCCTCCACCCAAAAAATTTTTCCCTGGGCCCCCTCAACTAAATGTTTCTGGCTACAGGCCTGGTCTACAGTCTCCCAGGCAGCCTTATGGTTGAGTGGGGAATTTGAACTTGGGTCTCCTCAGCGGGACACTCGAAGCACTAAGCTAATAGGATTTTGTACATCATTACATCCCACACATTCCAGAATCTGCCCAAGGTGGCTACTAGCAGCTCAGTGGCATCATGGTTCCCTATTACTTCCTGTTTCTTTGCAGAAGGGGAGTAGTCAAAGCTAATATAAAGTGGTGGTCAGGGTGGACATGGTTAAAGTCGAAGAGATATGGCTACAAGGCTAAGAGGAGCAGGACCTGCTGGAGAAGATTCCAGCAACCATTTCTTGATCTGGAACTGCAATTCCCCCTGATCAGCCATTATCACAGGGATATTCTGCAGGCACACCATGCGGACACTTGATTCTCAGGCATTGTTTCCCATGAGATTGTGTTTCTGCATACATGAGGGAATGAATCAATGTGATCCGGCTTGAGGACATTTTCTAGTGTGCTGATTTATGGCAAAGAGCCAGGTTGAATCTCACAGTAGCTCGGATTTAGCTGCTCAACTTTTGTAAGCTTTACACAGACACATAAACTGAGCTTGTCAGATTGCACTGCCTTTTAATACTACACCACACTCTATCACATTTATTTGCTTGTGGGGAGCAGAGTTGTTAGATAAAGTGCTGGCTGATTTTAATCTCTGCAATTTTACATCGTTTTCACCGCCTCCATTCTAAACTTTATTGGGCATATTAAAAAAAAAATCCTGTCGGTGTTCTTATCAAATATCTAGATTCTCACATTTCTCAGATGTGCAGTACATGCAAGGTTACAGAGTTGGAAACAGCCCTGGCCTAAGAGAAGGATTTCTGAATAATGCTTGCCCAACATTCTTTTGAAAATCATGAGACTCTTTTGGAACTCACTCCATTGTGGACATAGCCTAATCCTAATCACGTTGAATTAGATCTTTTGTGTTCAATGATATTTGCTGCCATTGATTTATGTCCAGGATTATATTCTCTCGAGGGTTTATCCTGTCATTTAACCCCAGTTTGGTGTAGTGGTTAAGTGTGCAGACTCTTATCTGGAAGAACCGGGTTTGATTCCCCACTCCTCCACTTGCACCTTCTGGAATGGCCTTGGGTCAGCCATAGCTCTGGCAGAAGTTGTCCTTGAAAGGGCAGCTGCTTTGAGAGCCCTCTCCAGCCCCACCCACCTCACAGGGTGTCTGTTGTGGGGGAGGAAGGTAAAGGAGATTATGAGCCGCTCTGAGACTCTTCGGAGTGGAGGGTGGGATATAAATCCAATATCTTCTTCTTCTTCTTCACTGTCCTATCCTAAATAGGCAGAACAATTGAATATTGTATTCTGAGATTTCTTTTTAATGCCAACACTTTTTCCTCTTAACGCTTCATTTTTGTAGGTTATACAGACCCCCAATGTTTAACCTTTCTTGCCAGAACTTGCCTTCTAATTCCTCCATCATTTCTGTGGCTTTCTTTGGAATCCTTCCCAACTTGCTCAGCAGAGATGTACAAAATTTGTTTTCTCATTGGCTTTGGTCCCAAGACTTGTTTCCATTTCTGCAGATCTCTATTGTGTTGCAAAGGCAGTTTTCCTTTGCAGAGTACGCTCGTCTAGAATTAGGAAGATCAGTGGGTTGGATCTAGACATCTTTTCCACTCAATCTTGCTCATTTCGTTTCCTTACAGAATCCCCCATGGCTTTTATCAATGATGTCCCAGCATAGCCATTTGTGGTGGTCAAAGGGGACTCTGTCCTCCCTTTTTCACAAGCAGAAATGCTGGTTGGATCAATCCCAAAATCATTCAGTGAGCTGAAAAGTGCCAGGCAATGGAGAACCTCTTCCACAATGGTTCAAGAGGGGCATAACAGAAAGAAGCCTAGGAATGAAGCCTCTATTTTAATAGATATTCAGTTTTCATGCATGCCAATCCAAATCCTAATTGCACACATATACTTTGATTAAAAAAAAAAAAGCTGTGACTGCAGTCACAGGTTTATTTTTCCATTGGCTTAATGGTGCATCATGTAAAGTTCTAAAGTAGTCATAATTAAATTGGAGAAACATGGACGTCTGCTATGATCTAACATTTAGTACTGGGAGGGTATGGGAGATGACTGGCATCCCACCATCTCCCAGCAGTTGTTACAAGTTTTCATATCCAGACTTCTCTTTGTTTTTCAGACAATGTCAATAACTTTCCCCAATTTGCCATGTATTCCTGGGCACTTTTTGGCACAAGTGGGTATGTGGTATTAGAAATGGAATCAGCAGATTGCAAATATTCACAGCATCTTGATTGCCAAGATCTCCTTGGAACATCGGTGGCGCCCAGAACAGAACACAAAACACCAAACTAGGTTTTATTAATGCTGCATACTATGGCACTATTAGTTCTCAAGTCTCAAAAACAATGATCCTCTTGATGTGGCTTAAAATTCTATTAGCCTCAGAGCTCCTCTTTTGATTCATGTCCAATTTGTCAGCCACTGGAAACCCACTGCTTTTTAAAGAAATGCTGCTCCTTCCCTATCTCACATTTGTGCGTTGGGTTTTTTTTTTTTTTAAATGAATGCAAAACTCTTTTCAGATAAAGAACCAAAATCCCCCTTCTCCCTCACCACACGTATCTGAGCAGAACTTTCATTTCAAATTCACAACCTGGATCAATCATTTCTAGAACCACTAGAGAGCAGCCCAAAATGCAGGCCAGAAGAGTGTCTCACGAGCAGATCCTTGTTGCAGATTTGATTTTGTCAGGTGATGAACATAGCTGGGATACTGAATTGTCAGAAGACAATGTAGATGTCTGAAGCTTGAAGGCCTTGAAACTTGAAGTCTTGACTGGTGTGGATGGAGAATCTGCATCAGGAGTGTATTGTAGACCAGGCTCACCCTGATCTACTGCCCTGGAGTTATCAGCTTCTCTTGCTTCTTGTGTACATCATACTTGCAGATGCTTTAATTGCAAAAGCCGTCATAAGAAGAAACCTGCTGCATCAGATTACTGGTCCATCTAAGTACAGCATCTTGTCTCACACGGTGCCCAATCAGTAACTCTGGTGGCCAAGGACTTCTGATGTTGCCTCTTAGCACTTGTTCTCAGATGTTTGCTGAATATAGAGGTTCCCTGTGGCCACTATGGTTACTAGCCATTGATGGACCCGTCCTCCAGGAATCTGCCGAATCCCTTTTTAAAGCCATCTATGCATGTGGCCATCACTGGCAGCGAATCTCACAATTTAATTACTTGAAGTACTTCCTTCTATCCCTCCTGAATTTATTGCCCATCATCTTGATTGGGTGCCCCTGAGTTTTTGTATTATAGGAGAGGGAGAAAAGGTTCTTTCCGTCCACCTTCTCCACGCATGCACCGTTTTATAAACCTATCTCAAGCAGCCATCGCCCCAAAAAAGTGTGGGTACAATTGCAATTAGGAATGTACATACTTGTTTCTGTTTTGAAAATGTTTATTGGTTGACTTGACTTTCCTTAGTACCTCTGTTTGTTTTCAATATAATATACATTTCCCTCTCATCCCCACCCATCACCCCTGTTTTTTTTTTGTTTCAATGAGAAACACATTTTCTGACTAGAACTGATTTTGTTTGATGGGATTTTGGATGGGATTTTCAAGGACTGTATTGCTCGCCTATGGACTCCTTTCTGCCAAAAAGTCAAATATCGCAATTGTACACACAATTAAGTGCAAAAGATACTTCTGGCTCTATTCCAATCAGGATGACATTTTCATGGATTGTGAATTCATCGTGTGATTTGCTCACAGGGCCACTAAAGGGAAAAAGAAACAAGGAAATTAACTTTAAAGATGAACTGTAACAATCCTCCTGCATGCGAAAGGGCAAATCACAGTCTTTCTCAACTCAGATACACGCAAGTAATTGTTACTAGCAAAGCAAGCCTCAGAAGGAACCTGTAAAGGCAAAGCATATCAACAAGAAGGTTCTTGGCATGGATACAGGGAAATGGCAACGCTGCAGTTGCTTATACACACTTCAGAAAGCCCTTCCATGCCACAGAGGCAGGGATTGGGTGAAATGCCCTGCACAGAAACTTGTCACTGCAATTCTTTTCTATGGCAAGACAGACTTGTTATTTCAGTTGGTTGGAAAACGTCCCTGTCATCCACATTATATACTAATTCTCTTCCCCCATTACCCTTGGCATAATCCCAGCAATTTTTTAAAAAGTAAACCATCTTTTATGAACAATACCAATTTTCAATCTGTTTTGTTGGATCCATCCATCTTTTCTACTAGGGGATAAGGTTCCCTTTGAGTACCAATAAAACGGTTTTGCTGGCAAATCATGGCTTCTGCTTGCACTAAAGCCAAGCGAAGGGGCTGCAGTCCAGAGGGAGATTAGTTTTGTATTAGTTGATATCCTAATGACGATGGAAGGGGAAGAGGTGAATTTTTTTCCAGTTACAACCTGTCCATTGCTTTCCATAGGTATATTCTTAGCAATTGTAAATAGCAGCACAAAAGGCAGGGAGGTATGCAAGCAATTCATTCACAACATGTTCCTACATGCAGGTGCTTATGCATCTAAATCATGACTGCACATGTGCACTTTGAAAGAAAAGCAGTGACTGAATGTGTGAGTACATGTCTAGGTACCCATGGGCTTAAAGCGGTATCAAGGTCTTTGTTAGGGAAAACATCTTGAAGCACACCATGCTTCTGTGTTATGATCTGAACCGATCATCTCCTAGGGTTGGGAAGGGCCTCCTTGTATGCCTTCTAGTCCAATCACTTTGCTCAGGGTGAGAAACCCCAAACGGCAACATTTCTAGCAGATGACCATCCAGTTTGAAGACCTCCGACTTCCTCCCCAGTCAACCCAGTCAACTGCTGTCACTGTTAGGAAGTTTTTCCTAATGTTCAACTAAAGTCTTACCCTCTGGTAAAATAAGCCCATCAGGTCTAGTTCTGCCTTCTGGATCAGCAGAGAGCACCTTCTATGTGACAGCCATTTCAATTCACCTTCAACGCACATTGCAACTGGACTTTGTTGTGAAATGGCAAAGTGGTTTGAAACTGCATTATTTGCATGTGTGAAAGCACCCTGACCTAACCAAAATAAACAAGCTTAATCTGACATCAGAAATGGTTATTGTGTGCAAACATACTCCACAGACACACCCCTCCCAGAAGTTTGGCCTTCTTACCTTCATTACAGACTGAAGAAAATTTTTCCTGGGGAAAAGCCAGGACTTCTCAGAGGTTCTTTCCCTGCCTTTCTTACAAGGGATGAAATCTCTCTTAAAATCTCAAGTTACCATTAGCGATGCTTCAGCTCTTTTGCACACAATGTATTTGTGTGTATCCCACTGAAAACTGACAAACTTGCACGTGCACAGATAGACCAATGCATTTTTACACATGCACGTAAGACATGTCTGTAGAAATGTATTTCATGGACAACACATGGGCTGATGATCACACCTTGGTGCACATACTTAAGTGCATGGGAGAACAGAGATGTGCACTCAGATAACTGCGTACCAAATAGTTTAAGGTGCATGCAAATCACATGCATACACATGGGCTGACATATTCATGCACCCACAAAAGGAAGCCCACATCCATGTTTCTTTGTGCATCCACACATGCACGCACACAAAATACAGAACTCTGCCCCATATGTCCATAATATGAGGTATGCATGCTTCACTTTGCAGCTACTCTGCAAAGGTCTTAAATGCCCCACTGCTTATTCTGTTTACCCTTGTGCTGCTGGGAAAGAATCTGAATCAAATGTACTTCTTTAGATATGTATGCCCACGTTGTGTCCCCAGAGGGGAGCCAAATTGGCTTCTGACATTGTTCTGTCCTCCATTTTATCCTCACAACTACGTGTCAGACAAGTTAGGCTGAGAAAGAGTGACTGACCACCTAGTACACTTCCATGGCAGAGCAGGGATCCAAAACTGGGTCTCCCAGGTCCTGGTCCAGTGCTCTAACCACTGTGTCATGCTACAATGGCGTCTACCCTCCAGGATCCTGCGCTCAGATGCCTCTAGGGTTGCCAAGTCCCATTTGGGAAATACCTAGAGATTTTTGAGGGTGGAGCCTGAGGAGGGAGGGGTTTGGGGAAGGGAGGGACCTCAGTGGGGCATCATGCCGTAGAGGCCACCCCCCCAAGCAGCCATTTCCTCCATGGGAACTGATCTCTGTCATCTGGAGATCAGTTGCAATTCCAGGAGCTCTCTACTTCCCACCTGGGGGTTGGCAACCCTAGCTTAACTGGAGTCAGGATTTAAACCTGGAACCACTATTGCCAGAGGCTTTTTTGTGCCAAGGGTGAAACAGTGTATTCAATGCTGAACAATCAGTGCTTGGAGATGAGACAATTTGGTTATTCTTTTGTTCCAAGCAGCCGAGCTACAAAGCACACCCACCTTTATGGGTGGAACCAATCTGGCACTCTTGCTTGCCGTGTCTGCAGAGCCGTTTTAATGTGGATGCTTCCAATTTGCAGGCAAAAGCAGGACTGATATCGCTGTGAACCTGGTACAACCCATTTGCTTGCTTCTCCACGCTCGGAACGCTTGTTCAACCCCTGTATTTGCATACGGCTATCTCTTGCTGAAGAATGAGAAACCAGCCAGGAAGCTCTGTACTTCTCAGACATATCATACAGGTTCTCAAGGCTTTGGTTTCTTAGAACCAGAAGGGTCAGAAACACAAGATGCAAAGAAAGAGCAGTTCTTGAAATTCCATGACAGAAAGCAGATGGGGCAACACAGGTCATGTTCCACATTCCCCAGTTCAACAGCTCTGAGATTCCAGGTCTGATTCCTGTAGTTGGGTGCATTGCATATTTGTATGGGTTAAGGATAAATACACATCTTCAGAGTGCTGGTTCTCTTACCTTTAAGACCCCAAATGGTTGCAGGCGAGGGCATCTGCTCCCACACAATCCTGCCCAATTGTTAGAGTCGCTTGTCTTTGAGTAGCTGGAGCAGGGCCTTCTCTGTGCTGGGATCTAATTTGTGCACCATTCTCCCTGCCCCACAGCCACCAGGCATTTATAACTGCTGACCTTGAAGTGTGTAGTTAAAATATTTTATTTCCCCTTGCCTTCAACAGGCCCCAATAATGGTTTTTGCAGCTTTCCATTAATGGTTTTAGCTAAGCACTGATTTAGTTTGTTGACATTGCCAGTGATTCTGCTGGTTTTGACTTTGAATTGGTGTGCTTTTGGTTTGCTAATGTAATAATTTAAGTTTGTTTTTAAGGGAGCTGTTGAAGTTGCAAAGGGGGGGGGGGGACAAAGATCACCTGGTGCCTCTGCAGCATGAGCCTGATCAGGACTGGGCTTGCATGGCAGTTTTTAAATGGCTGGATTTTGCTAGTTTGATCTCATCAGATTTCAAAAGTTAAGCAGGGTCGGCTTTGAATAGTATACGGAAAGGTGACCTCCAAGGAATACCAGGGTTCTGATGCAGAGGCAGGCAGTGCTAAACCACCTGTGAAATGCCTCTTGCCTTAAAAACAAGTTTAGCTTACCAACTAGTGGTGCCAACTAAATGAGCTAGAACTTCGGACTGCCAGACAATCTTAGGATCTTCTTGCTATTCTACACATAATGCCATTATTATTACCACCCTCAGCCATCTCAAGAAGCCTGAGGGTCAGAAGATGGACACTAGATGCCAAAAGACCCACAACACTGGACTGGTAAGCAAAGTAGTCTGGGGCCGTTTTCAGTCAGGTAAACGAAATTTTAGAAGGGGCAGTTAACTCTCCAATCCTTAACCCACAGCTATTATTCAGAGATTCAGGCCCTACAGAGATTCCAGCCCTACCTGACTTACTACCATGCTGTAGGGCCTGTAAGACGGAGCTATTTTGCCAGGCTTTTGGTTGACACAAACAGGCGTCCTTACCCTATTGTTGATACTATCTATTTGCCCTCCCCCACAGCGACTATCATTTTACCTTCCTGACTATTATGTCTCGGGCCGATATATATGTTTTAATCTGTAAAATGTGCCTGCACAACCTATGCTGTACTTTACCTCATTGTTTCTGTTTTGATATTGTTTTATTATTATTTTATTGCTGGGTTTTAACTGTTATTTATTCATGTCAGTCATCCACCCTGGGCCCTTCCTATGGGAAAGGGTGGCATATAAATCTACTCAATAAAATAAATAAATAAATAAATAAATAAATAAATAAACAAACAAACAAACAAACAAACAAACCCCGCCCCACACATACACACCTTGTGAGATTCAATGACAGAATTCTGGCATTGTGTGTCATTTTGATCCTTGTGCATGCTACGCTATATGCGCTGTGCCTGATTATCGATGACGCAGTATACCGTTATCCAACTCGAGAATCCACCCCCAGTGACTGCCTTGATGTCAAGGCTGCTCACGCTTGCCCCCAAAAGAACCACCCTAGGGAGGGTTGGAAACATCTTTATGGATTTTATTAAAATAGGAAACTCAGACCAGACCCCAAAATGCCAAGGGAAATCAACAGACCTTTTTTAGAGGCCGGAAGTGCAGTCCCCGCCAAACCCCGCAGTCCCACCCCCAGATTATTACAAATTAAAAAATACCTCCACGCCCCTGTGTCTCTGGGGGGCACACCGGCCATGCCTGCCATCCCATAGTAATAATACTAGTCATAAAAAATCCCCCCGAACCCTGTGCGCCTGGCATCCCCACGTGCTCCGAAGGGGTGGGGGAACCCTGGCACCACCAAGACCTTCCGTCTCTTTATTTAATTTATTTATTTTGTATATCCCATTTGGATGAAAATAGAATTTTGACGGAAAGCGGCTCAAAATAAGACTTTTCCCCCCTCTCTCCCTTTTCGCTTGGGTTTCTTTTTTCTTCCTACAGTTTATTCCCGTGACGCCAAAAGAAAACCAAATCCGAGTGATCCTTCCTTCCTTGTTTGTTCTGTTTTGTTGTTTTTCTTCTCTCTCTCTCTCTCTTTCTTTCTTTTAAAAGTAATACAGCAGGTAGTTGGATACAGAAACAGCCCCATCTGTATAAAAAAAGTCTCCAATGTAAAGGGAGAACGGTAGAAAAAAAAGGTTGAGAGAAAAAGAAAGAAGGTCAGGCTGAGGGTGAGAATAGTACCTTGTTCTGCAACTGAAAAAAAAGAGAACATAAAAGGCTAAGTTGGTGAGAACCAGTGTCCACTGGGGGAGGGGGGGCTTAGCATCCAAGATCTGCCACAGCGGTGGAAAGACCTGTGTGTTTTTTATTTGGTGGGGGGGAGGAGCTGTTCCTCAACATTCCCCCCACTACATGTACGAATACACTGCCACCCTCCCACCGCGCAACTATCCCCCGTCGCCTGGGTCTGTTGGCCGTCATATTTGTGTCTCTTGGACGTTCTCTTTAGAGCTGCTCTTGAACAAGAGAGGTTCATGGATGGAATTGAGCATGGGGTTCTTGGAGCCACAGGTGAGGGGTCCGCCACCGCTGTTGTTGTTGTAGTGAGCCTTGAAAGCAGCGTAATGGTTGAGGTGATCGTGCTCGATGGCAGGGAGTGCCAGGTGGCTGTCACCAGGGGCCCCAGCCGCAGCAGGCAACTCGTCTTCAACGTTGATGATCTCAATGGTGCGGGTGGGCCCATGGTGCTTGTGAAGCTGGTGCTGCTTGCGGAGCTTGTAGAAGACGATGAGCATGACTGCGGCCATGAAAGTGATGGCCACGAAGCAGCCGATGATGATCTTGGTGGTCTTCATGACGTCATCCAGGTCCTTCATGCCACTCTCCGTCACATCAGTGATGGGGATGGTGAATGGCTTCTCGGTGCTGCGGGTGCTGCGTGGCGTCAGCGAGGTGGTGGAATAAGTCATGCCCCAGCCTTGGGATGGTGTTGGGCCAGGATCTTTCTTAGCAGGGGTAGCTTCATCTTGGCTCGGGTCCATAGTCTCCACAGTCACTGTGGTGAAGTAGGTGTAACCCGTGGTGGCAGGGTCTACAGCTGAGACATTGAGTGTGGCCGAAGCAGTGGTGTTCCCAGCTGAATTGGTCACCATGCAGGTGTACTGCCCAGTGTCCTGGACGGTCACGTTGGTGAAGTTGAGCGTGCCATCGTGAAGGACAGATATGCGCACTCGGTAGGAACCATGGGTCATCAGCGTTCCATTGGGCGTCAGCCAGTTAACTGAAGTCATGGAAGTCCCCGTTCGGCATTTCAGCTCAGCCGCCATCCCCTCTGTTACATTAAGGTCAGTGGGAGGCTCTACTATCACAGGGGCATAGCAGGTGAAATGGCTTTGATCCAGCTCTCCAATATATCGCCCTTTGAGGTTTGGCGGGGCATGGCAGCGGGCACAGCAAGTGGTGTTGTTGGGCACTGTCTCTTTGAGCCACCAGCTGAGCCACAAGACATCACAATTGCAGTGCCAAGGGTTGTGGTTGAGATGGACACGCTCCAGGCGATGCAAGGGGGTGAAGAGATCGTGGGGCAAGGACATCAAGTTATTGTGAGAGAGGTTGAGCTCCTCCAAGGACTTGAGGTCATCGAAGGCATTGCGTTCGATGGTGGCCACCTGAGCATGCATCAACCACAGCTTGCGCAGGCTGGTCAGCCCTTGGAAGGAACCCGGCCTGATCATGTCCAGGCGATTCCCAGAGAGTTCCAGTTCCTCCAGCCTCACTAAGGCCGTCAAGTTCGGGATGTCCTTCAGGTTGCACATGCCCAGGTTCAGGTAGCGCAAGTTGACCAAGCCTTCGAAAGCTGCCTCAGAGATGTACTCCAGCTTTTTGAGTTCCCCAAGGTCCAGGCGGCGCAAGGAAGGGACTCGGTTGAAGGCATATGAAGGGATGCTTTCGATGGGGTTGTTCCTGAGCCACAGCTCCCTCAACTTGGAGAGATACTCAAAGGCCTGAGTGGGAACGGTGGTCAGCCGGTTGTCAAAGAGCTCCAGCGTGTTGAGGTTGGGTAGACCATTGAAGGCTCCAACCTCGATCTTACGGATAAGGTTCTTGCTGAGCTGCAAGATCTCGAGATGACGAAGGTGCTTGAAAGTGTCCGTCTTTATAACCTGGATGTTGTTCTCCTGCAGGTTGAGGTACCGCGTATTGATAGAAATGCTCTCGGGCACCTCCACCAACTCCCGGCGCGTACAGATGACCCGGCTGGCTTGGTTGCTGCAGGAACAGGCAGCTGGGCAAGAGGTGGGGGAGGCGCCACCCCAGACGAGTGATGGCAGCCACAGGAAGAAGACGACCAGATGCTTCCAAACCATCCTAGAGACTCCAGGCGCCAGTAAAGGCTTCCGAGTGCAACGGCGGGTGGCCATGCCCAATGGTCATGCTTCGGTGAACAGCAGGGTCGGGGCTCCGGTCTTTAGAAACTGGAGGTGACAAAGAAAGAGAGAGGGAGAAATAAGACATCTGGTCTCAGGAACATGGCAATAATCAGAGGCTCAGTGGTGGGGTCTCCAACCTGGTGCCCTCATGGGCACCTTGATGGACACTAAGTGTTTGGGAAAGTGGGCAGGGCCAGATAGGACTTTTGGCCAACAGGCCTTCTGACTGGCAGCAGCTGCCATCACTGCACAAGTATATTCAATCTGTGTGACTGAAGTTAAGCTAAGGAAGCCATTTTGTGTCTGGCTACACCTCTTGTGGTAGCCAACAGGGCTGGCTACACCTCCTGTGGTAGCCAATATGTGCCCATTATATTGTGTCAGAATTCCAAAGTTGCCCACTGGCTCAAAAAAGGTTGAGGACCCCTTCTCTCAGCCTTTGAGTCACCCAAATGAAAGTGATTTGTCATAGGTTCAAGACAAAGGGTTGGATCCAGCCAGCTTTTCCACTGCTACAAAAGAGAAAGGGGATCCTTTCTAGGTACCTCAAATTGGATATGCTGGGGATCATGGGACTTGCACAGACAAACTGCACATGGGATGGGTTCTATTATAAAGAGGGGAAACTAAGCAAGAGTTAACATAAGAACATAAGAGAAGCCATGTTGGATCAGGCCAATGGCCAATCCAGTCCAACACTCTGTGTCACACAGTGGCCAAACCCCCCCCCCGTGCCATCAGGAGGTCCACCAGTGGGGCCAGGACTACTAGAAGCCCTCTCACTGTGCCCCCCCAGGCACCAAGTTAGTGCGAAGCTGGCTGAATCCAACCCAAAGAAAGAGAATCTTCCCTCCATCTAGTCCATTCATCACTACAAGAAGGGGTTACTAGATGGCTTTTAAAAAGTAACAGAAGGCATTCCTTAGCTATGATAGATAAATAGGTAAGTAAGCCCATTGATTAGCACAGATAACTTTCCATCTTGGCCCCCCAGTCACAGTCTCAGAAGTTAGGAGGCCAGATAAAGCTGGGGAAGGCCCCCCAGAAGTGACTTAATTTGTCCAGAGCCGATAAAAACAGACATTGATAGATAAACAGAACCTGATTGGTTCAGAGGCACTATACCTCAGAGTACCTGATATTGCAGAACGGCAACAGATGAGCCACCCCACTTATGCATCCTCAAGGCCAATGCTGCTATTGTGCTCGTCATGCTAAACACCTGGTGTGATCCAGCAAGGGAAGACTTGCATTCTAATATTACCAAGCTGTCTTTTGGCTTCCTGTGGCCTCTTAAGGATGCACACTCAGCCCTGTGGTCTAGTGCATGCTTTCTAATTGACTGATACTTCTATGAGGGCAATGCTCTGATAAAACTGGTTTCCTCATATGAGCCAAGAAAGCATGTGAGAACATGCTCTGCACCCACCCAACGTTGTGCATTGTAGGGATCTGTCTAGTGGATGCAGTTGGCTCAGAGAAGAATATATTGCTCTCGGTACCACCACCACCCCTTGTATCCTTACAACAATCCTGTAAAGTAGCCTAGACCTGGAAGAGAATGATTGGCTCAAGGTTGCCCAGAAAGCGTTGGAACTCAGGTCTTTCAGATTCTATTCCAGTTCTCTAGCCACTCTACAGTACTGCCTTAGTTAAGATCATGAAGGATGGCCAGTGGTTATCAAAGAGGTTTGTCCATTGGGGCTGATACTTTCCTGGAGGATTCCTGAAAAGACAATGTGAAATTCATTGGTCTGGCTTATACATCCAGCCAACCAAGGTACCTAAACGGACACCACTACTTCAGAACACGTGGAATGCAGGTGAGGAAACTGCATATTTAGAAGGCTTCCAGACATTCTGAAAAAGAAGCCTTCAAACCTGACCTGGAAAGCCCAGGCAAGCCCAATCTCATCAAAGCTCAGAAGCTAAGCAGCACTGATCCTGGCAAGTACTTAGATGGGATACCTCCAAGGAATACCAGGGCTGGGACACAGAGGCAGGCAACAGAGCCACCTCTTTGAACGTCCAAACCCCAGTAGGAGTTGCCAGAAGTCAACCATGACTTCTAGGCACACACACACATGCATTCACACACACTCACACAAACACAGCTCAGCTGAATGCTCTACCTGGGACCAAGGTTGCATCTTTATAGGGGAGTTCTTGCTCCTACTCTCTCTGGATTGTAATTTCTTCTTTGTTGAGAGGGATACTGGCTCAATGTGCAATCTGATTTATTAAAATCGGAGTATCCAGTTATGTGAACTTCTACTGTTGGCAGTTATCATGCCAGGATTTGGTGTGCCAGATAAACAGCAGGAACTTGGAAGTCATAGTGCTGGTTGAAAGGGTTATAGAAAGCCACCTACAACATCGTAGGACATCTCATACCTCTACGATGGCCAGGATTTTTTTACCTAGGTGGCTGAACTCTCTCTGGTCAAACTGTTTCCAGGCTGGAGTAAAGCAGGTCTCTCGCTGTCCTTTTAATATCCATCAGTTTGATGTGCAGCAATTATCAGGTGATGTTATCTAGCTCCACTGCCCTTTTGCAGTCATTTAACCTCTATTAAAGGAAAGGACATTTCCCCCCCTCTAGCCAGTGGGCAGCCTTATCGGCAGGCCACCAGCCATGATGTTATTAGAGAAGGAGAACAAGGTGCAGAACAGGAAAGCACACCTGTGGCAGGTGTCCCTTTGGGGTGTGAAATGAAAGCATGCCCTCAAAGACCTATCACTGTGGTTTTGGGGCTTGAACACAGTGCTTTTTAAAAAGAAGGAACTCATTTGCATATTAGGCCACACCCCCTTGATATAGCCAATCCACCTGCAGCTTACAATAGGCTCTGTACTAAGAGCCTTGTAAGCTCTTGGAGGATTGGTTACATCAGGTAGGTGAAGCCTAATATGCAAAGGAGTTCCTGCTACAAAAAAAGCCCTGATTCAGGCCAGTACATGGCACATCTAGGACTATGTCACTTCCAAATGCACACAAAAGGGGATGTTCAACTGATTGCTTCCCCACATCACAAAACTACCTGCAGATGAAAAACTAACATATCAAGGAGAAGGCAAAGGAAACACCTGACATGGGAAGTTGTTTTGTTTTCATTTGTTGTATGCAGGGATTTAAAACACACACACACACAGAGTACAGAATTTAATTCTGCGGTTCTTTCCACCTCCTACAGTCCTAAAATGTTACAGCTTTGGAAAGAGATTATACTATATAAAGTGGGTCATCCAGAATTCGTGACTTTCCAGAACTTGTCGCTCTACAGTGTTGCACTTTCCTTCTGACACTTCATGCATGCACAGATTCTGAAGCATAGTTTCCAAGAAGTTAAGTCCCCTTGAATTCAGCAGGGACTTGTTTCTGAATAGATATGTTGAGGATCAGGCTACAACTCAGATTCCATTACAGCTGGGTGTGCCAGCAAATACATCCAAGTAGTTCAGATGAACCGACTTTAAAAAAGGCAGTGCACAGCAGACAATTCTAAAATTGCATCGATTATTTCATTTTCTAAAAATCCAGCACCCTTCATATGTCCTTACTTAATCCAAGGCAGCATTGGTAAGGTAGCCCTAGAAATGAAGAAATCTGCCCCTTATTTCATGCAGTGTATTCTAAGAGTCTTCTTCCAGGGTTTTTTTTAAAACAGTGTGATTAGCTTTGGAAAAATAACAGGGATCTATGTTTATTATAAAATAAATTTACAGTTACTCATCTGGAGTCATAGCAAGAGGGTAAAGTATACATCTAAATAAATAGATTTATATCCTCTGCAATCCATCCCAAGCTGGAAAGACACATTGCCACTATTTAGAGATGGTCATTGTGACAGCAGACTGGAATGCACCAATCTGAATTGTTTCCTGCCTGGCTGTTCTGCATGCCACCATTTTATTGGCTGCCAAAGACTTTTGGTTAAAGTGAGTGATATAGAGGCCAAGATGAGGTGGTGATAGGGAAAAAAAGGACAGAATAGAGCAGGGGTGGCCAACAGTAGCTCTCCAGATATTTTTTTGCCTACAACTACCATCAGCCCCAGCCATCAGCCATGCTGGCTGGGGCTGATGGGAGTTGTAGGCAAAAAACATCTGGAGAGCTACCGTTGGCCACCCCTGGAATAGAGGAAACCTTATGGATAAACACCTTGACTACTGTCAATTGAAATCCTAGAAAATCTGTTTAGTGCATGTTTCACATGACCTTAAGAACAGAAAAACAGAAGAGAAGCCATGTTGGATCAGATCAATGGCCCACCCAGTCCAATGCTTTGCATCACACAGTGGCCAAAACCCAGATGACACCAGGAGGTCCACCAGCAGGGCCAGAACTCCAGAGGCACTACCACCGTTGCCCCCAAGCACCAAGAATTCAGAGCATCACTGCCCCAGACATAGTGTTCCATTTGTACCTTGTGACTAATAGCTACTGATGGACCTCTGCTTCATATGTTTATCCAGTCCCCTCTTGAAGTTGCCTATACTTGTAGCTGCTGCCACTTCTTGCAGCAGTGAATTCCGTGTTAATGACTCTTTGGGTGAATAAGTACTTCCTTTTATCTGTTCTAAGCCTACTCCTCATAATTTCATTTAGTGCCCGTGAGTTCTTGTATTGTGAGAAAGGGAGAAAAGTACTTCTTTCTCTACCTTCTTTATCCCATGCAAATTTTGAAATCCATTATCATGTCACCCCTCAATCATTATTTCTCTAAGCAAAAGAACCCTAATCTCTTTAACCTTTCTTCATAGGAAAGGTGTTCCATCCCCTTAATAATTTTAGTCATCCTTTTCTGCACCTTTTCCAATGCTATAGTATCTTTTTTGAGGTGTGGTGACTAGAACTATACACAGTATTTCAAATGAGGCCACACCATAGATTTATACAGGGGCACCATGATACTGGCTGATTTGTTTTTAATACCCTTCCTAATAATCTCTAGCACAGCATTTACCTTTTTTATTGCAGTCACACACCGAGTCAACATCTTCAGTAAGTTATCTATCATGACTTCAAGGTCTCTCTCCTGGTCAGTTACCACCAGTTTGGACCCCATCAACATATATTTATAGTTAGGATTTTTTTGTTCCAATGTGCATTACTTTGCACCTGCCCATATTGAACCTCATTTGCCACACTGGTGCCCAGTCACGCAGCCTTGACAGATCTCTCTGGAGCTTCTCACAGTCCTCCCTGGTTCTCACTGCCCTGAACAACTTAGTGTCATCTGCAAACTTAGCCACTTCACTGCTTCCTCCCAACTCCAAATAATTAATGAAGATGTTAAAAAGTATCAGACCTAGCACTGAACCCTGCGGTACCCCACAACTTACCACCTTCCACTGTGAAAACTGCCCATTTATACTCACTTTCTAAAAAGTTAGTGAGACAAGATCTTCCCTTACAGAATCTATGGTGATTCTTCCTCAGTGGCTTCTGTTCATAATGTGCCTACTAATTCTGTCTCTAATAATGGATTCCACCAACTAACCCAATATCAACATTAGAGTGACTGGCCTGTAATTCTTGGATCTGCTCTGGAACCTTTTTAAACTATTGGGGGTTACATTAGCTGCCGTCCAATCCTTGTGAACAGAGGCAGATTTTATATCTCCCTCAAAAGGTGGTATGCATGGTTCTCCCCTTCCCTTTTTTCCTCAAAACAACAACCCTGTGAGGTAGAGAGGCTGACAGAGAGAGCCTGGCCCAAGGTCATCCAGCGAGTTTCATGGGCAAATAGGGATCTGAAACCGGGACTCCTCAGTCCAACAAATACTGTCATCGCTATGCCACACTGTGTGCTACTGACTGTGTCACTGAGCCTAATCCCAAACCCTGAGGCAGTAGGAGCCCTGTTCAATATTACCTTGAAGATCTTCAAGTATGGACATTAGCTGTTCTTCTTCACTAGGTGGGCCTGCCGTATTTTCATTGGTGAGGCAAACACTGACTAGTCCCACCTTGACTCTGGCCCTGCCTTCACGGAAGAGCATTCTATGGCTTGCCTGTTCCTATAAATTGGAACCTCATTCCCTTTAAGTTCACACTCGTAGCTCTTGGCTTATTCTGAGCAGCCTTTCTTAATATAGCTCTGTCAGTGTTATTTGATGCTGCACGCCAAATCTCTATTTTGTATTGGTTTGTTTTTCAAATTACCACATTGGTCTCTCAACCTTCCTCGGGGCAGCTCAGGGCTGTGCATGAGGCTGTATTCTGAGTAGGAATGCCAACTGTCCAGGACAAAAAGGTCCTGTCTGATTAGTAGAGCTTAATGTGTGGAAATGGGCAGCCAAAGATTTTCATGGCAAATAAGGGAAGTCTCATTAAGCCTCTATTAAAGGGAAGGGACATTTCCCCCCTCCAGGCAGTTAGCAACCCTAATCTGGACCATATCCTCTGATTTGCGGTAAACTGAGACACAGGGACTTGCTCCGGGCTGCGAGTGAGTGGGTAGGATTTGGAGCCAGATTTTCATCCCAGCACTATCCACTTCACCTCTGCTTTCCTTGGATGTACATACCCAGTGGCCTCATCCTTCCTGCGTACAGTCTGAATTCATCTCCAATTCATCTCCATTTCCCTTCTTACCACTCTGCCAACATCCATTTTGAAAAGGAGCATACAGACAACTTCGATTGCCTGCCTTTCCTTCATTTAATTCTACAACCACCCTTTGAGGTGGGCCACCTAAGCTCAGAGGTGGCAGCAGGCCTGTAACAAATCCGACAAAGCTGTGAGCTTATGAACCTCTTGTCCAAGTAATAGCGTTTTGCTCTTGGCAGCTCTCCAAGCTTATGCAGGCTCCCAAATAGTCTCATGTACACAAAGGCCTTAGTAGCTTCACTGATCTTGGGTAATAAGACCATGCTGCTTCAGCAAAGTGAACCTACCTGTGAAAAACAACATTGGCCACCCACTCAACATTTGTACATCACTCACCAGCTGCCATTTAACCAATTAATGGATTAATTAACCACTTGAGCGGAAATAAATCCACGTATTGACATTATGGGTGCCATTCTGAGATATCAAAGGAAGTGTCAGATCATTTATAACTTCAAAAACCTGTTGCTCCCTGTCAGAAGGCAAGCCATCTGTAGTATATTTTTAATCCCCTGTTACAAGAACACATCAGAGTGATAACAGCAGTAACAATAACCCAGTGTGCCTTTTGCTTTTTGGCCTCACCAGGGCTTTTTTCATAGAAAAAGTCCAGCATGAACTGATTTCCATATTAGGCCACACCCCTGATATCACCATTGTTCCACACAGGGCTTTTTTGTGGAAAAAGCCCAACAGTAACTCATTTGCATATTTGGCCACACACCCCTGATGCTAAGTTAACCAGAACTGCATTCCTGTGTGTTCCTGCTTTAAAAAGGCCCTGGGCTCCACCAATTAAAACATGTGTAACTCTAACTGCCATACACTGAATCAGAACCTTGGTCCTTCAGACTGAGTATTGTCTCCTCAGACTGGCAGTGGCTCTCCAGGGTCTCAGGCTGGGATCTTTCACATCACCTACTGACAGATCCTTTTTAAAAAAATAATTTTATTTCAATTTACAAACCAACATAAAATATAAACTATAATCATTTATATTCAGAACCATACATTTATATAGAACTTAAATTTGCATTCAATATTTCACTTCTATTTAGATCTTTTTATTGTCTTCTTTCCATCTATCTTCACAACCTACTGCCAGATCTTTTAACTGGAGATACTGGGGACTGAACTTGGGACGTTCTGCATGCCAAGCAGATGCTCTACCACTGAGCAACAGCCCCTCCCATGGATTAAAACACTGGTTCCTATTGAGGCATCAACAACAGCATTAGTTCTCTTGCATCTTTGCTCCAAAGAGCTCAGAGTGGAGTATGAGATTCTCCCCTTCACCACTTTATCCTGTGTGCACCCATGAAACTGCTTTCAACTGAGTGAGAACTTTGGCCTAACAAGGTCAGTGTTGTCTACTCTGACTTGATGCAGCTCTTCAGAGTCTCAGGTAGAGGTCTTTCACATCTCCTATTCCCCAGCCATTTTATCTGGAGATACTGGGCATTTGACCTAGGAGCTCCTGCATGCAATTAAAGTTCTCTGCCATGAAGTCCTCCCCTAAATGTCCCATGGAGCTGGCTTCTACTGAATAAGACAGCTTCATATATTCATGTGTTCAACCAGAATCAATTGCCCATCAATGGAACTGTAGTAATGTGAGAGAGGAAGGGGGGAGGGAATCAGCCAGTATCATAATGCCCCTGTATAAATCGATGGTGCGGTCTCATTTGGAGTACTGTGTGCAGTTCTGGTCGCCGCACCTCAAAAAGGATATTATAGCTTTAGAGAAGGTGCAGAGAAGGGCAACTAGAATGATTAAAGGGCTGGAGCACTTTCCCTATGAAGAAAGGTTGAAACGCTTGGGACTCTTTAGCTTGGAGAAACGTCGACTGCGGGGTGACATGATAGAGGTTTACAAGATAATGCATGGAATGGAGAAAGTAGAGAAAGAAGTACTTTTCTCCCTTTCTCACAATACAAGAACTCGTGGGCATTCGATGAAATTGCTGAGCAGACAGGTTAAGACGGATAAAAGGAAGTACTTCTTCACCCAAAGGGTGATTAACATGTGGAATTCACTGCCACAGGAGGTGGTGGCGGCCACAAGTATAGCCACCTTCAAGAGGGGTTTAGATAAAAATATGGAGCACAGGTCCATCAGTGGCTATTAGCCACAGTGTATGGAGCACAGGTCCACCAGTGGCTATTAGCCACAGTGTATGTGTGTATATAACATTTTTTGCCACTGTGTGACACAGAGTGTTGGACTTGATGGGCCGTTGGCCTGATCCAACATGGCTTCTCTTATGTTCTTATGTTCTAATCCTTTATGTCCAATTTCTACACCCCACGAAGAATGCTTGCAATCTCTGAGAGGTCATGGCTCAGTACTAGAGCATCCACATGCAGACAATTCCAGTTCAGTCCCTGGAATCTCTAGCAAAAAAAGATCAGGTGTGAAAGGGAACAGGTAGTCATTGAGATAAAGTCCTCCATCTGAGATCCTGGGGAGTGCAGACAATACTGATTGAGAGAGACAAATGGTCTGATTCATTACAAAAAAGCTTCATACACTCACAAACTCTACTGTGTCCCCAGCAGGATAATGGAAAGTGCTGTCAGGTCACATCTGACTTATGGCAACTCTTCATGGGGTTTTCAAGGCAAGAAACACTCAGAGATGGTTTGCCACAGCCTGTCTCTCTGAATAACAGCCCTGGACTTCTTTGGTTGTCTCTAATCCAAGTACTAACCCAGGACCAACCCTGCTTAGAACTTTCAAGATCTGACAAGATTGGGCTAGAATGGGTCAAGGTGTCCCCTCACAAACACTCTTTAGCGTTTCTTCATATGAAAAGTGTGCCAACCACTATCTCAATTCTAGGGTTGCCACTCTCCAGGTGGCACCTGGTAATCTCTCAGAATTACAACTGATCTCCAGACAATAGAGATCAATTTCCTTGAAGCGAATGGCTACTTTGGAGAGTGGCTCCTATGGCATTAAACCCTGCTGAGTTCCTTCGCCTCTCCAAATCCTTTGCAGCCTTCACTCCCTACCATAACTCTAGGAATTTCCCAATATGAAATTGGTAACCCAATGATGTTCCCATTTTTTGCCACTTTTATGGCTCTGTGATAGTTGACAGCTCCAAGGAATGCCAGTTGCCAACAGAAACATATGTGAGAAACTGCCATTTGGGGGTGGGAGGGAGACAGGGCTTTTTTTTGCAGAATGAACTCCTTTGTATATTAGGCCAGACACCCCTGATGTAGCCAATCCTCCTGGAGTTTAAGGTAGGCCCTGTACTAAGCCCTGTAAGCTCTTGGAGGATTGGCTACATCAGGGGTGTGTGGCCTAATATGCAAAGGAGCTCCTGCTACAAAAAAAGCCCTGGAGGGAGAGAACCAGAGGGTCCCTTACTATGGACCCACCAAAATCTGCTGCAGGCCCCGAAACTAAATTCTCAGACCTTGTTAACTGCACAACAAGTTAGAGAATTCCAGTGAGTTCCTTATTGACGAACCGGATGTCACCCAAAGCACAAAAACTAGCCAGATTTCATCAGGCAGGGCGGGCATAGGGTTAAACTGAAGCTGCGTTCCAGCCTCCATCAGAAATGCTCTGCAGTCTAGCCGAAAGGATTTGCTCAGGCAATTACATTCCTGGACGCTGTTGGGCATTGGAGAAAAGGAGAGGGAGAGGGCAAAGTTGAAACATTCACATGCGGAGAATACATCTTTTGTTAACGAGACCTGGAGCACAAACAGGAAGTCCTGGCTAGGTCAGGATCTTGCAGAAAAGCAAGTGGGATCTTTGGATGAATGAAAGGGGAGGGAAGAGTGTGGGGGGGGTGCCAGGCAATTATGTGCTCCGGGGACACAGTGCTGCTGAATGGCGACAGGAAAACTGGTGGCCGGTTTCTGTAAAGGCCATTGGAACGCCGGGGAAAGATCACGCAGGGCGGAATTGAGTCTCAGGCTCAAAGAGGCCCAGCGTGTACCAGGCCCCTGGATAAAAAGGGGCATTAAGCCAAGAATTGAGCTGGACCTCAATTCCATCTACAAGAATTCTCTCCTCCGTTCCTCTTTGGATATTCACCAGATAATCTCTAACATCCTACTGATATTTGATTTCAATACCGGGCAGCTGATGTCTGACATTTGTTTTCAATATTGAACGTCTGAGACTTGACACTGTTTGATAGCTGACATTTAATATTTTGACACTGGGTTGGATCCAACCTGGTTTTTTCCCCCCATTTACTCTTGCCCAGTTCTCCTACTAACTTCCGCCCCTGTTCCATATGGCTGTTGTCCATGCAGATCTCACAATCCTCATCGTAGCCTTTTCAGGGAGGCTCCAAGGGGACCCCTGCTTCTTTTCTCATTGGCGTCAAAGCTGGTGGGATCCAGCTCACTGTTTGGTCTCTGACATTCAGTCATGTTTAGTATTTGACGTCTGGCAGCCTGCTTAGATCACTTGACATTGGGTGACACTCTAAACAAAGAAGGTCTGCCAGTGCTACGGAAGGCCCTGAATTTTGAGGCGAGGATTCAAAAATTTGAAATTTCTCATTCAAAACTGGTTTTTAAATGATAAAGAAGAAGACCGCAGAATAAGAACCTGCAGAGTTAGGCCTAAACAAAAGGCTACACAGCATTACCAAATTGGGGAGCTAATTTAGTAACTTTTAGGGGCTTTTTTTAAACTTAGAGGCCACTCATAATCTTAGAAAAGAACCCCAGGGCGCTGAGTGTTAAAACTACAGTACTGCAGTCCTAAGCTCTGCATGAACTGAGTTCGATCCCCAGCGAAAGCTGGGTTTTCAGGTAGCCGGCTCAAGGTTGACTAAGACTTCCATCCTTCTGAGATCGGTAAAATGAGTACCCAGCTTGTTGGGGGGAAAGTGTAGATCAGGGGTGGCCAACGGTAGCTCTCCAGGTTTTTTTTGCCTACAACTCCCATCAGCCCCAGCCATTGGCCATGCTGGCTGGGGCTGATGGCAGTTGTAGGCAAAAAACATCTGGAGAGCTACCGTTGGTCACCCCTGGTGTAGATAACTGGGGAAGGCAATGGCAAACCACCCTGTAAAAAAAAGTCCGCCGTAAAAACGTTGTGAAAGCAATATCACCCCAGAGTCGAAAACGACTGGTGCTTTTCATAATCTTAGGTTCTACACAATAACTGACTGAGCTTGAAGATAAATCCAGCTCTGAGGCTAGGGTTGCCAGGTCTAATCCAGGAAATCAGAGTCTCAGAGCAGCTTACAATCTCCTTTATCTTCTTCCTGCACAACAGACACTTTCTGAGGCAGGTGGGGCTGAGAGAGCTCTTATAGCAGCTGCCCTTTCAAGGACAACTCCTAGGAGAGCTATGGCTGACCCAAGGCCATTCCAGCTGCAAGTGGAGGAGCGGGGAATCAGACCCGGTTCTCTAAGATTCAGCACACAACCACTACACCAAACTGGCTCCAAAGGATAGATTTTTTAAAAAAAAGATTGCTAAAGGATCCCCCAGCAAGATGCAACTTTTGCTTAAGCCCTGGCTAAAAAGGCGATGGATGCAATTAAACACTGTTGACACCCCTGCGTTTGATTGTCCTTTGGATCAATGCAAGCCTGTTTAATGAGCCTTTGATGAAGTCTTGCTCGGTGAGGATTTTAGATTATGTTTTATGTTTACGGCTGCATAGCCGTTTATTGCCTTTCAAAGGCGGTTATATTGTTTGGTAATTTTGTTATGGCCGATGGCGGAAGCAAATAAGCTAATTTGATGATGACGATAAAGCTGCCCGACCAAGCCTCATCCAGAACTTGAACTGTAAAATCAAAAACGCTGGTCAATTTCAAACCTTTCAAAAATTAAAAAAAGAGAATTTTGTCTCAGCTGGAGGTACAGATTTTCTCATGGGGGAAAAGCAGGATTCCATCCAGCTGGTTTTTACATTCTGTTCCACCAAATCCTCTGCTTTTCTACACCTACCATCCCACATGGCTTCTGTCCATGCAGATCTCGTGAGAGCCAGCATAGCCTTTTGGGGGGGCCTAAAGGAATCCCTTGGGATGTGGAACAGTCTAGTCTAGTCCAATCTCAGCAGATTTCAAAAGCTAAATGGGGTCAGTACTTGGATGGAAGACCACCAAACAGGGACAGTTCGGGTTTTGAGAGCCCCCAGAAAGACAGCTTCCAGGGCCCTCTCGCTCTCTTTTACCCACCACCAGGCCCCCTGATGTGCCCTTCTTCCCTCCCGCCCGCATCCACATGCCTTGCATCTGCCTGTGTGTCCTTCCCCTGCCCGCTTGTGAGCGCTCCCTCTGCCCATGCTCACTACAGCCTGCAGCCCTTTTCCCAGTGGCTCTAGGCAGTGCAGCTGGGAGCATGAACAATAAGGGGAGTGGGGTCAACAACAGTGGGCCCTGCTGGAAACTGACACCAGCCCTGTCACTAAGGAAGGCTCTGCAGAGGAGGGCCATAGCCAACCACCTCTGCTTCTCACTTGCCTTAAAAGCCCCTTGTTGGGGTGGTCATAAATTGGTTGCAACTTGATAGCTCTTTACACACACACCCCATTTCTGCCTTTTTCATCAGTGAAAAAAGTGTCTGGATCCAACCCATTGTCTTCAGAACCTGCAGAGTTAGGCCCTAAACAAAAGGCGCCACAGCATTACCAAACTGGGGAGCTAATTTAGTAACTTTTGAGGTTTTTAAAAAAAATTAGAGGCCACTTATCATCTTAGGTCCTACGCTGTAACTGACTGAGCTTGAAGATAAATCCAGCTCAGAGGCCAGGGTTGCCAGGTCTGACTCAGGAAATATCTGGGGATTTTGGGGGTAGAGCTAGGAGCAAGATTGTGACAGGCATGATTTAACTCCAAATGAAGTTCTGGCCATCACAGTTAAAGGGACAACACTCCTTTTAATTGCCTTCCATTCACTGGAAATAATGGAAGGTGGGGGCACCTTCTTTTGGGACTCATAGCATTTGACCCTTTGATGCAATCTTTTTGAGGCTTGGGGGTGGGGGTTGAGGAGAGGCACCAGATGCTATGCTGAAAATTGAGTACCTCTACCACAACCCCCCCCCCCAGTCTCCTGAGCCCCAGGTACCCCCAGATCAATTCTCCATTATACCCTATGGGGACCAGTCTCAATAGGGTATAATGGAGTGCCCAGTGGACATTCAACCCCCCACCCCAACTTTCTGATAACCCAATAGTGGGTGGAGAGCCTCCAAACCAGGGGACCCTCTGCCCCCAACTGGAGATTGGCAACCCTATCTGAGACCATGATCCAAATAAACATCACCTGTCCTGAATTGGCTTGGGTAGGATTGTTATCCTAAACTAGCTACCCCTGCCTGCAAAAAGGAATAACCTAGTCTTGACTCTGGGTTCAGATTTTCCCTGCAATGTTTAAAGAATGGAAACAGCAGCTGCATGAGATCCCATTTAGGAATGCCATAAACTTCACTGTGAACATATTTCACAATCAAACTTACTTTGTCCAACTGTGATGCTCAGATATAAGCTGATCACCTTATCTGCTTAAGAAAATAAGATCATAACAGAAGCCATGTTGGATCAGGCCAATGGCCCATTCAGTCCAACACTGTCACACAGTGGCCAAAAAACCAGGTGCCATCAGGAGGTCCACTAGTGGGGCCAGGACACTAGAAGTCCTCCCACTGTTGCCTCCCCAGCACCAAGAATACAGAGCATCACTGATCCAGACAGAGAGTTCCATCTATATACCCTGTGGCTAATAGCCACTGATAGACCTCTGCTCCATATGTTTATCTAATCCCCTCTTGAAGCCATCTATGCTTGTAGCTGCCACCACCTCCTGTGGCAGTAAATTCCATGCGTTAATCACCCTTTGGGTAAAGAAGCACTTCCTTTTATCTGCTCTAACCTGACTGCTCAGCAATTTCACACTGGACACCTCAGAAGCCTGCCGAACTGCTTGGCATCAGGTTCGCTCAAAACTGGGCATGTGCAAAAATACTGCTGATCCAAACAGATTAGCAGCCACTCATGTCACTAAGGACTGCTCAAATGAACATTAAACAGGAGGAGTTGTTTTAAAAAATCTTACACCATCTATTTATGACTGATTGATATGATTTGTGACCAACTTAAGCTATTTAAACAATTGCCTGCCAACCAGAGCAGCAGTCCAGCAGCAGCTGCATGGATTTATCTCAGTCTGCATGAAAACATGCTCACATAGAAAGCACACTGCACTGTTAGGAAGGCATATGATCAGGGCTTTTTTTAAGCAGGAATGCACAGGAATACAATTCTGGCTGGCTTGGCATCAGGGGGTGTGGTCTAATATGCAAACAAGTTCCTGCTAGGCTTTTTCTACCAAACCCCCTGCATACAATGAAGCAAACTCATGAACTATCATGAATGAGTTGACAAGCAAACTGGTTCCTTGTCCATTACTGGTGAACACCAGCAGGTGTTTGAGCACCCTCATCTCCTTTTGGATCTGGGCTCTGTGGGGAAAAGAGAGGGGATTGAGTCCTTCCTGCATGGTTTTGCCTGTCAAAACTGCACCACACCCCACACAATAATTAGCTCTGGAAGGAAAATTGCCTGTTTCCCCCCTGTAGTAACAGCATGTGCCTGTCTTCCCCCCCCAATAAATGCAAAGAAGTGGTTTCAACAGGGAAATCTTTGTGAGAGTGGAAGAATTAAATTCTTTCTCCCTTCCCTGTATGGCTCCAATCTTAGTTGGGGCCTCATGCAGTCTGCTAGTTCTATTTTTTTTTTGGGGGGGGGGGAATGAACCATTGGATCACAGATCTTCCTGTATCACATCAAAATTAGGCCCAATGACAAGAGATTTCATTGTGTTTTAATGGCTCACCCTTTGTCCAAGGCTGCGAACAATTTTATGAGTTTGAGGGAAATCTCTAAATCCCTGCAACCTCATGGGTAAAATTGCGGGCAGGCCTGATTGATGTGTTTGCCTGTTTAATGAGTTCCTGCTCTATACTGGGGTTGTGAGCACAGGCAGAAACTTACATTAGAAAAAGAAAGAAAGAAAATACACCAAAAGGGCACATTTCAGACTCCAAAGGGGGAGTTTACATTGTTAAGGATTGCTTTAGAGCAGAGCAGAAAAGAATAGTAAATTAATAACTTGCGCCTATTACTGCATATTACGTGATTAAAAACCCTCACTCTAGACATGAAAAGGCAACTCAAACAAGGCGGCTCATCTGCATGCTCGGGTTGCCTCTGTGTTTATTTTAAATGGCTTTTTGCAAATGCAGCCTTTGGGATTGCTTTATCAAGGAGGGAGGAAGAAAGGGGGGGAAATTAACCCTTCCCTCCCCTACCATTTTCTCAATGGAAAAGGGCAGGCCTAAACTGCTTTAACCCATGCTAAGCAAGGAAGCAAGTTCTGAGCACAAAACTCAAAGGGTCCATCGGATTGAAAACTAGGGTTGCCAGCCTCCAGAGATAAGGAATTACAACAGATCTCCAGAGGATATAGATGCGTTTCCCTGGGGACAACCACTGCTTTGGAGGGTGGATTCTATGGCATTACAACCTGCCAAGGTCCCTCCCTTCCCCAAACCTTGCCATTCAAAGGCTTCGCCTCCCAAATCTCCAGAAATTTCCCAACCTGGAGTTGGCAACCCTATAAAGTCCTTGTGGGGGCCGGATGGTGATGATTCTACAGTACTGAGGACTAGAAACTCATGGCTTCAGTCTGCAATCCAATTTAAACAAAAACCCCTTAAAATTATGTAATCTGCCTTGGATCCCAGTGAGAAATAAAAATCTCTGTCTCCTCCTGTCGTGTCACAAGAACAGTTTTCAGTTCCTGGGCCCAGGACATCATAACAATGAAAAATCATTGCAAATAATTTGATACAACCTTCGTATATCACATCCCTGGGCAATGTGGCAATAGGAAACAGATGCTGTAATAAATGGGGAAAGAGAGATAGAGAAGGAGGGAGGGAAGGAGGGAGGGAGGGAAAGTGAATGATTGCAGATTATTCCTTCCCTCCAGGCACTGATGGGATTAGAATGGTCAAAATAGGATCAGAGATCTGCAGAGTGTCCAGGCACTTAACTGGGATGAGCAAAGCAACAGGGATTACAGATTAGTTGTAAGAAGGGGCATAGTTTGTGTGTGTGTATGTCTGTAAAATGTAGTTGACTGTCTTTATTCAGTAAGCGCTCACAGTGTTTCTCTACAGAAGTGCTGGTTGAATGCTCAACATGGTGCCTTTGGCTGCAGTATCTGGGTGCTGTTTGGCTAATGAGAGGTCACACACACACCATTATAGACCAGCTATAATAAGATTTCACCAATGGCTTTGAAGCCAGATGGCTGAAGAATCAAGAGTGTCGTGGACCAGGAGACCAGAAAGGGGCAGGGAAGAAAACTAATAATACAGGAAGTACACAGGTTACATCTCAGGTCCCCTTCCAGTGATAGCAGTTTGGGGAGGATGTGATGTCACTTCCGTTTGATACTCTAGGCTGCCACCAGTTTGGTGTAGTAGTTAGGAGTGAGGACTCTAATCTGGGAGAACTGGGTTTGATTCCCCGCTCCTTCATGTGCAGCTGCTGAGTTACTCTGGGTCAGTCATAAGACTTTTGGAGCTGTTTCTCTCAGAGCTCTCTCAGCCCCTCATAGAGTGTCTGTTGTAGGGAGTGGAAGGGAAAGGAAATTGTACACAGCTCTGAAACTCTAAGTGAAGGACAGGGTATAACCCCATCCACATCCAAATTTCATTCAGTGACCTACCCAAAGCTGGCCCAAAGGGTGCCCTAGGTAAATGATGACCTTGGCATCCATCTAGTCCAACATTCTGTTTTCCACAGCACCCAACCAGATGTTTTTGAGAAACCAACAAACTTCACACAAAGGGTACAGCTGCTCCCATTATGACCCCCAACTTTGTTCTCTTCTGCCAGCTGGGCCAGAGGCTGAAGAGGCACGTGAGGGGGGTGGGGAGTGCTGGGCTGAGGAGATACAGGATGATGGCAGATGGCAGGGAAGAGACAGGTGGCCAGGGGATCAGTACACAACCTCTTCCACAGTAGAGGGCAGAAGTGATGCTGGGGGCAACAGCTTGGGCTACTAAATGAGCAGCACCAAGACAGAGTCCATGCAGGCACATGCCACTTTCTGTCATCCTCTGGTCTTCCCACAGCATGCTGAACAGTTTCCACCTATTCTCCAGCCTCCCCTCTTTCTTTCAGCGACTACAGTGAAGTCACTAGTTGCCTGATGGCTTTTTTTTCTCCTCATTGTCACAAAGGAAGAGGGGGAGATGAGAATGTGAGGCGTTAGTGAGGAGGAAAGAAAGAGAAGGACAAAAGGGCAGGAGCTGCAAGGAAGGGCTGGCCCGTGACTCACTCTCAGAAGCTTCGTGACCCACTTTTGGGACCCGACCCACAGGTTGGGAAACACTGCTCTAGCCAATGGCTGAGCTATTGAGACTTCAGAGAAAGCTCATGAAGACTCCGGTTTAATCATAGAGTATTGAAAATTACAGTGCTGTGAGGGAAATGGAAGGTCTCTTTTACTGGCAGAAAAAGTTCCACAGTGGCATAAAGATAAGAAGATCTGCTACTGGGGAACTGAGAGGGCAGAAATGCAAGAAGGCAAGGCTAAAGATGGGACTGTGCCTCCTAATGAACACTGAGAGGTGAAGAGGCCGAAATTTGAAGGAGAGGTGCAAAGTATCTGTCTGCTTTCTAGGATGTGGTTTTATTTATCAGTTTCCTTTTCATTTATTGCCCTGCATACCATAAGGGATCTGGGAAGGTTAATGGTATTGTCAATAAAAATCAAATGAAGAACAAAAAAAAGGACTATGACCCCCCCCCCCCCTCCAGAATCTAAATTAGACACTAGGCCATTAGAATTCCACAGAGAACTGGAAAGTTAGCCCAAAGCAAGATAATTATCTTCTTAAAATCCTTTCGCACTTTTTTTGGTAGAGAAAGACTTCTTCCTCATCAGAATTGTCTTGTTAGGACCCTGAAAAAGTTAACCTTCTCACGGAAGGGGGCAAAAAAAAGAGTTCCAGAAGTACCGACAAATCATTCTGACAGCACTTTCAGAGTAAAGTTACTTAATTAACAACAAACTTTGGCATTCCAACAGAGCTTCACACACAGTGAATAATCTTCACAATTACCCCATCAGGTATGTCAGCCTTATTACGCCTATAATGCATTTGGAAGACTACAGTCAAGAGAAAGTGGCCGCTCAAGGTCAGACTTAAGACAATCACAGATTTTTCCAGTGTCACCAAAAGCTACATTTGAGATGTGTGAGGCCCTGATTTCTATTGGAACCAACAGGGAGAAGAAAGAAGGTTCTACTCCTACAGGGTTTTGTCTATCAAAACTGCCTGCATGCTTCTATTTTCCTTCCAAGGGTAACTGAAGCCAGGAAAGTGGCTGGTTTGAAAGGCAGAAGCATGCAGGAGTGGAAAAATGTCTCCCCCCACCACTAATACACATTCTTGGCATGCCCTGATTCAGACCATGTGCCTCAAATGTGAGTTTTAAAGACACCCGGAAGATCTGACCATGAATTACCTAGGGGCTCCTGAGCTGAGATGTTAACCAAGGAGAGCTTCTTATACATACCCAGGAAGCTGCCTTAAATTGAGTCAGACCACTCTCCTACCAGGATCAGTCCTGTCTATTCTGGCTGTCAGAAGCTCTTCAAGGTCTTAGATCACCTACTACTTGCTCCTTTGGGCTTCAGACTGAACATGGGACCATCTGCATGCATCTGAGCTATGGACCTGCTTCACAGCTCTGTCCCTGTGGCACACTGCACTGCACTAGAACTCCAACTTATCTATTAATTTTGTTTGTTTGCTTAATTCATTTATGTGTTGTCTTTCTCCCCAGTGGGGACTTAAAGTTGCTTACATCAGTCTGTTCTCCATTTTATCCACACAACAACAACCATGCAGGGTGGGTTAGAGATTCAAGAATGGGGATTTAAACACTCGTAAGTATGTATGGTTTGAGCTGAAGCCAAAGACAGTGGCTTGTATGTTGCCTTGGCTAGTGCCAGAAATGGATCTGAACCTCGATTCAAGGAAGAACACAAACTTTTATAGCATGATATCTGATACATCAGCATAATCAATTACACTGGAATTAGGAGGAGACACAAGGCGGAGCAGGATTGGTGCTTTTAGGTACTTTCCATGTATGGCATTATTATTTGCAATCACGAGGCAAGCTTAACCGCAAATTTCCAGTAAAATAAACATGTTATTCTCAGCATCTTTGGGGCTTCTCCAGGAATTTCTCCTGGGGTGCAATGTACATATATTTCTGTTCCAGTAAGCATTCAGTATGTTGCAGTTTCAAGTTCATCTTTCGCTTCCTTATGCTCCTACAAGCTGACCACACTGTTAGCTTCCTTAACTCACCTGGGACTTCTTTAAGCAAGGCAAGGGTTTATGCAAGACAAGGGGAAGATTTCACATCATGTATGCCTTTTAAACTTTATTTATTTAAGCTTCCCCCCCTAATCAGTTTGCTTTCATTTAGCTATTAATTTTTTACCCATTTCGACCCCCGCTATAGATGGAGTACATGGATCCCTGGCCAATGTGCAGAAGAGGCCATTTCAGAAGGCATGTCTCACCTTCTTCTAAAGAACCACAGAAGCACACTTCTTGCTTTCTTTAGATATTTAACTCCCCTGCTTTCCTCTCCAATGGGGACCCAAAGCTGCTCACCGCATAGTTCTCCTTTCCTCCATTTTATACCCAGAACTACTCTGTGAGGAAGCATAGACAGTGAGAGACTGACTGGTCCAAAGTCACCCAGCAAGTTTCCATGACAGTGTAGGAATTTGAACCCATGTCTCCCAGATCCCAGTCTGAAACTCTTAACTACTACTCCATGTTGGCTGTTTGCATCTCACCACCTTGGTGCAGTGGTCTTCAACATCCCCAGATCCAGGACCCAGCTAAGTTGCAGAAGTATGATAGGAAGTCAGGTGACATCAAAGTTGTGCAATAAGAATAGGGTGAGTAGAGTCATGACTTCACAAGTATCAAGGTTCAGACTTGCAGGCAGCAGACCAAGAGAGCCAGGGACAGGAAACACAAAGTGAGAAATAGGAAACTGAGGTCCAAGCCAAGGGTCAGAGTCATGGAGAAATCCTGAAGGGACCAGGTGTACCTCTCTCAAGAAGGCATTCTACAACTAGGGTTCCTCTACTGAGAAGGCCTTTTCCTGAGTACCCACATGCTGAATTTCAGACAGTAGGAAAACACACAGCAGGGTCTCAGGTAGGGTTGTGAAGTCTTAGGCTGGAGGCTCAACTCTCATGCATTTGCAGGATATTAAGAAAAAATCTCAGGGCCATCAGCTGTACTTTTTTCCTAAGATGTCTATGCATGCCTGGAAGCTACTGTAACAGGTAAATTGGAGATGGGTCACAATAATTTGGCACTAGCAATTCAACTACATTTTACATTTAGTGCATAGTTAATTTTCATGTCGTTGTTTTAAACTGTGTGGGCCATCCCTTCAAAACCACTTAATTGTGTGTGTGTTACATGCCATCAAGTTGCTTTCAACTTATAGTGACCTTATGAATTAATCACCTCCAAAACAATTGTCCAGTTGTTAGCAGCCTTCTCAGGTCTTGCAAACTGAGTTCGTGGCTTCCTTGACTTGAGTCAATCTATCCCATGCTGGGCCTTCCTGTTTTCCTGCTGCCTTCAACTTTTCCTAGCATTGTTGTCTTTTCCAGTGACCAAAGTATGATAAGCCTCACTTCAGCCATTTTAGCTTCTAAGGAGAGTCCAGGCTTGGTTTGATCTAGAACCCACTTATTTGTCTTTCCAGAGGTCCATGGTATCTGCAAAACTCTCCTCCCACACCACATTTTCAAACGAATCAACATTTTTCCTGTCAGCTTTCTTTACTGTCTGGCTTTCACCCATATGCAGTAACAGGGAATGCTATGGCATGAATTATCTTGATTTTGGTTGCCAGCAACACATCCTTACACTCAAGAATCTTTTCTAGCTCCTTCATGGCTGCCCCTCCCAGTCTCCATCTCCTGCTGATTTCTCCCTTTTGATCCATGATGATGTGACTGCTTACGTCCACAGATATCTAGGGGTGTGTGAAAGGATTCCTGCTAAACTGCCATGCGATGTGACACTGCCAAGCTCCACCCTGTGACCCCACCGTGCCCCACCTCAGGGTTTGGGATAACAGGACCTAGCCTCCCCCCCCCCCCCATTCTCAAATGCTGACTTGAGTTCAGATAGGTCCGTAAAACAGGCCATTTATTTCACCATTAAAGAGAAATGTCTGTTAGCAACTTTCTTATTGGGGGATTTAGTAGCCACATTCGTAACAGGCTGACAGCGTATGCTATGCCGTGATGATTTTTTCCCACATGATAACGGCAATACGAAGGCTTGTCACTTGAGAAAACCCAGCCCCCCCACCCCCGAGGACCTTTCGTCTCAGCATGCCGCAGTGTATGATTTTAACAGCATTTATGGTATTATTTCTCTGAACACACCAGGGGAGTGAGAGAGCTTTTCCTAAGACGCAGCCTGAATAATCCCTTCTGTAAAATAAGACACTAGCTCCTTCCCTCATCCACAGCAGTGATACACTGAATATCCTTCTTTTTTAACACGCCAGAGGGCTGTTATCACACCATCCTCCATGAGTGAGCCTTTCTCACAGGTTAACCTGCCCTATTCTTCCAACCTTTCCTGGCTGATTTCCCCCCTAAACTAGTATTCATCCTAAATTAATGTCCTTTCGTTTTGTTTCTAAACTCTCCAGTTCAGTTACGTGATGGGCTTTCTGACTTCATGAGCTTCACTACGACAAGGGAAGAGGGGGGAAGATCAGTTTCTTTTTTAAAAGCACCATTTTAACTGCCACGAGCTCTCTCCGGAGAGCCGTTGATGAAGGGGAACTTAATCCTGTGATGATAACCCAGGGTTCTTAAGGCCCATTACCCTGATAGTGTGATTACCAATAGCAACTCCCATCTGCTGCTATCGCCTTCCGTTTTTAGACACTGCAAAAATATTCTACAGAGTGACCAATTCACACATAACAGACAAAACTGGCTGTGAACAGGAAAGCACAACATGAACTAATGGCTACTTAATCTGGCTTTAGCACCTAGCTACACCGTCAATTCATCTCCTGAACATAATGACTTTTCAAGTGATTTCTGATACTTTTCCTTGAAAAGGGACTTGAAGTCTTATTGGTTAGAGAGGGGGGGGATTGTTGCTATGGTGTATAATTGTTTTATTACTTGTTGCTTTTATGGCCTGCAGTAACCTGAAACCTAAATCTTCATTGCCTGTCAGAGAATCTACCATATACTGGCACGAGGAAGCCTTCTTAACACTATGATCTGGAAATTCTGCTTGAAATCTGATTTTACTCCCTTTTAAAAAATGTGTGGCATATGGCCATCCTGACCTGGATAGTGCAGGTTAGCCCAGTCTCATCAGCAAGAAATATCAGGGTTGCTATGCAGAGGCAGGCAACAGCAATCCACCTCTGAACTTCAAGAGGGGATTGGATAAACATATGGATCAGAGGTCCATCAATGGCTATTAGCCACAGGGTATAGATGGAATACTCTGTCTGGGGCAGTGATGCTCTGTGTTCTTGGTGCTGGAGGCGGGCAACAGTGGGAGTGTTTCTAGTGTCCTGGCCCAGCTGGTGGACCCCCTGATGGCACCTGATTTTTTGGCTACTGTGTGACAGTGTTGGACTGGATGAGCCATTGGCCTGATCCAACATGGCTTCTCTTATGTTCTTATGAACATCTCTTGCCTTGAAAACCCCACAGGGTCATCATAAGTCAGCCATGACTTGATGGCAAACAAACAAACATATGACCTGATGAAGAGTTCTGGGGAACACAAAAGCTTGTATGCCATGATGTGTCACTAGCTTGTAATAAAGGTATTGCATGGATTGGGTTTGGGGCTCTTCGGGTCTGGAGTTCCCACCCTGTGGAGCAATAGGTCCTCCTCATTTCCAGTGCATGCAGTGCCCAGTGTGGATGAGAACTCCACTGTGCATGGAGATGTCTTCAGTTTTCTGCATGGCTTTCCTGGCCCGAAACTGCGGTGGGGGGGGGGGGGCAAGCAGACTGCTATAGTCAGAAGTAAAGCTAGCCTAAGTGCAAGGCTGGGAAAGCTGACAGCAGAGTACTTTTCTCCTGACAATGTATCCAAGGTCAAACCAGACTTTGGTCTCGATGCCAAAAACAAGTCATTTGGAGAGAACTTGAAGGGAAAGAGCCCTCATAGACTTGTTTTCCAATGGGCCTTTTCAGATTGGAATACAATGCTGAAAGCAAGGGTGAAGAGACTTCTTCAGGCGCCCTGTGGTCCCTGTTCAAATTGGGCACAGTGTGTGAGAGCTGAGGAGACCCTGTACTCACATCTGACTGTTCCCTAGGATGGGACACCAGGCCCAATCTGTGTACTCTCTGATCTGTGAATTGGTTGCTATATGTCACATTCATCTACTCTGATTCACAGGCCAAGGCAGCATTTGTCTTCTGGGTTCAGGATATTCTAATAAAAACCATCATGTCCTACAGCTGGTTACCAGTGGCAGAAGAAATACTTCAGCAGCTGAAGTATGAACACTGCAATAGCCCTTGAACATATGAATACATGAAGCTGTCATAGACTGAACCAGACCCTTGGTCGTCAAGATGTTTGATTTATATCCCGCTTATACTCTGAATCTCAGAGTCTCAGAGTGGTCACAATCTCCTTTACCTTCCCCCCCACACACACACACTCTCACACAACAGACATCTTGTGAGGTAAGTGGGACTGAGAGAGCTCTTACAGCAGCTTCCCTTTCAAGGACAACTCCTACAAGAGCTATGGCTGACCTAAGGCCATTCCAGAAGCTGCAAACCTGGTTCTCCCGGATAAGAGTCCACGCACTTAACCACTACACCAAACTGTGTACACCAAACCACTATACCAAAAGAAGAAAAGAAGAGTTGGATTTTTACTCCACCCTTCACTGAGTCTCTGAGCAGCTTACAATTTCTTTCACTTCCTCTACCCTCAATAGACACCCTGTAAGGTAGGTGGGGCTGAGAGAGCTCTGAGAGAACTGCTCTTGAGAGAACACCCAGCAGCTGTGTGTGGAAGAGTGGGGAATCAACCCCGGCTCCCCCAGATTAGAGTCTGCACTCCTAACCATCACACCAAACTGGCTCTCAAGGTCATTATTGCCCACTCAGACTGGCAGCAGCTATCCAGGGCCTCAGTTAGAGGCCTTTCACCTCACCTACTGCCAGATCCTTTAACTGGAGATGTCAGGGATTGAACCTTGGACCTTTTGCATGCCAAGCAGAGGCTCTACCACTGATTCATGGCTCCTTTGCAGCCGTTACATCCCTGGCACAGCAACCGTGCATATGGAATGAAAGTGCTACAGCCATGGGGTCTGGAAGTATGTTCTGTGGCTGAAAAGCCACATGCTGCCCCTTTAATTTAATTTTTCTATTACACCCTGCCCTATCCTCCGAGCGTCTTACAACATTAAAAACCTTACAGAAACATTAAACAAACCACATCCAGACTAGACAATATCATAATTACAAAATCTGTAAAATTACAGAATCATGGAAGAAATGGCTATCATTAACATCTGGAGGATCATATATAACACATAACAATATTTATCCCGTATACACGATTGTCCAGAGTCTGTGTCTCCACCCCAGACTCTGCCCAACCCCTCCAGGCCAGGAAAGGATCTCTCACCAGTGTCTAGCAAGCCAGTGGGTCACCCACCACACCTCCCTACTCCAGGGGAACCCTACCCGGTACCTGGCTCAGACGCAGGGACCCAGCAAAACCTTACTGGTGGCATCCCTGGCCCAGCAAGAACAGCTGGAGTTTTCCTTTGTTAATAAACCCCCTTCTGGGTTTACACCTCGGTTTGTCAATAAAGTCCAGGGATTGGTGAAGGAAGGGAGCAGTGGCAGCAGAGATGGCACTTTAGTGATGGGGATGCACATGCACTGGAGAGGAAGAGCTCACAGTCCAGACAGAAGACTTGAGAGGGGCAGCCGTCAGGGCTCCCAGATGATGCCACCCTCCCTGCAACCATGGTCTGAGGTGCAGCATCCTGACATAAAGGCGTATCCTGGAACCTCCAACATCTCCCTCCCCCGACCCTGAACCCCCAGGACCTGACAATGATCAAGTGGAACAGATGAAGAGGGCTAATATAATTTTCATGTTCAAGCACACACGTGCCCATTAGAGACAGGATGCATTCACTCACCGCTCTTGAGATTTAACTTGTTGAAGAAATGCGGGAAGGGGAGAAGAATCTGAAAGGATGAGAACTCTAACAACTCTCACTAATAAAAATGTAAGAAGGAATTCCCAAAAGAACAAAAGAGAGACTCTGATTTACTAGAGACGGTGGCCAGAGAAATGGGACTGGTTGTCCCTGGTAAATAAGAACAACTGCAGGACACGAACACCAACAGAGTGGGTACTGCTTTATGCAGTTTGCCACTTCTGGGAAGTAGTACCCATGTGATCTGACTTGTTATCAGCACCGCAAGAGTGAACCACAGTAGCGTGAAGACCAATATGCATTAAAAAAGAGGCTCCCGGCACTGTGAATGTGCTTAAAGCACTCTTTTTTAATGTACGTGCCTCAGCAGCGTAGCAGCCAATCGAACGCTGATGTGCCACAGCCACAGTTCTCACACTGGGATGACATTCTCTCATTGATACTCTCTTTTTCCTGTCAGTAGGGCCAATTCAAGGTATTCTGTCACCCCAAGCAATGTATGCCCGTTGCCTCCTCCTGAGCTGCTGGCAGCTAAGTGGCTCTGGCGGCATGGAGATGGCACAGACCAGGGTGGCGATGGCACAGGTCCAGGAGGAGCCTAGGCTCATTGCTTCCTATTACACCACCAGTCCCTGAGCGCTCTCTTCACTAAGTTGGGTGGAATAACCAGTCCTGCTTACTGGGGAACTAGGCAGCCCTGCATCCACTTGCTGGAGAAGAGAAGCATGAGCACCACTCCCATCACAGGTTCCAAGCTGTGACCTGCTTTCTTTTCTAATTGGGTCTCTTGCCTTCTTTATTCAACCTCCTCCAGGGGGAGTGTCAGGATCTTCCCTGATCTGGTTTGGGAGGAAGACTCATCAAGGGCTAAGGAGCCCCTGTGGAGCCACCACCCCTGAGGCTCTCTGTGTCCCAGACCTTCCAGGGGAAGACCGCCCCTGCCTTTGCTACCCTTTTCAAAAGCCCCTGCAATAATCAGATGAGGAACCCCCTGACTGGATCCATCCATCCATCTCTGGCAAACTTATGGGTCTCCACCAAGACCAAAGAACATGTTGAACCAGAGCCGAAGCTTTGGCCAGGTGAAGAACAGCATGCCTGGCAGCTCCAGGCATCCCACATTCCAGTCTCACGCATTCTGTAGATCAGGGTGGCCAAATTTACTTAACGTAAGAGCCACACAGAATAAACATCAGATATTTGAGAGCCGCAAGATGTAAACATCAGGTGTTCAAGAGCCTCAAGGAAGGAAGGGAGAGAGAGGGGGAGGCAAATAGATGGGGTGGAGAGAGGGAGAGGTGGAAGGAAAACAACTTTAACCTTAAATGCATTCTTCAAGCTGCCAGCTGGCTTGGCATGGCAAAATGATTTAAAGAGACAAATGCCTGCTCCAAACAGACTGACAGGGCGGTGGGGGCTTCAAGAGTGACACACGAAATTATGAAAGAACCACAGTATGGCCACCCCTGCTGTAGATCTTTGCAGTATCCAGGATCCTGCTACAGCTAAGGGGGAAAAGTGAGGTTACCTATTCCCTATACAAGCCATCAGTTGAGTGCTAGCCTTTGCTGGTTCAACCATTCTCCTGATGGTGCTGGACAGCTCCCTGCTATCCGGCTCATACAGAACACTGCTGTCCTAAACCGGTTGACATCTTCCAACTCCATGGAAGTCAATGGCGTAGAAGAGTGTAACTCTCCTTTGCCCTGCAAGAGTTTGCTCCAGTCCAGTCTTGTCTCAGCTGTCCATCAAAGACCCCATGCCAGAACAACATTTGATTGCAAGATGCTTTCTTTCTCTTCTGGGTCACCTGCCTCTAAATGCAACCTCCTCCCAGCTCAGGCAAGTGGCTGCATGTAACGTTGTCAAGACTGGCGTATTTATGAAAGCTAAAAGTATAAATGCCTTTCTACAAGCAAAACTACAAACATACTCAACAACACACACATACACACACAGAGAGAAATTGCTTGCCCTTTACTCTGCCTTAGCACATTTATCTTAAATTTTGCCATCAAAGTTGGGGGGAAAAATAAAGTTAAACTTAGAAAACAAATGTTGTAGCAATAAGCTTTTTAACCCCCCCCCTGCATTTTCCCAATTTGTCCCTCATTAAAAAGTACTTAAACTTCATGCTATCTATATTATGTAAAACATGTTCTTGAAAAGCATTTAGCTCTTTCCAAAGGGGAAAACATAATCACAGGACTTTCTGTGCAGGACTTTCTGCTTCCCACTGAGAGAAGGAAGTGGGTGTGAATCTAGAAGGAGGAGGAGGGATTTATACCCTGCCCTTCACTACTCGAAGGAGTCTCAGAGCGACTTACCTTTGCTTTTTAGCTCCCAGCAACAGACACCCTGTGAGGCAGGTAGGGCTGAGAGAGCTCTTACAGAAACTGTTCTTGAAAGGAACAGCTCTGGCAGAGTTATGAGTGACCCAAGGTCACTCCAGCAGTCGCATGTGGAGGGGTGGGGAATGAAACCCGGTTCTCCCAGATAAGAGTCCATGCACTTAGCCACTACACCAAACTGGCTTTTAACCACTACACCAACTTGGAGACCATGGAGGACTGCCTCCCCAACAGTTGTTTAGCTTCCCATATTGACCACCCAAAACTGCCTTATAAAGGAGCAGGGAATTCTCTACCAGTGGGGGAGTGTCCCAACCAATATACATGCAGGAAAGTGGCAAAGAAAAACAGAACTCTTCCAATGAGAGCTGTGATGTTTAAAGTGGCACTGAACAGCCATGTACTTGACAGTGTGTAACAAATGACTTCATTCACTTCACTGACATGCAAAGGCCACGAGTTCTCTGAATGGAGAACTCAAAGTACATTCACATGGATACAAATTCCTTCTTTATCCCTGGCTAGGCTCTCTGGAATACTGAAAAATTACTTAACCATGTGAGAGCCATTTTGCACAACCCCCCTGCAGTAGTCAAGGATAAAGTAGGCTTAAGTGTATGGCGAGGAGAGTCGAAAGCAGATGACTTTTCTGGTGACAACCTATCCAAGGTCGAACTAGGCTTGGTCTCGCTGTCCCAAACAGTCTTTTGGGGACAAGGGGAAGGGGAAGAATCCCCAGGGACTTGCCTCCTGCTACAGAATGTCCAGGGGAAATGCATCAGAGGTCAGCCGCATGGACGGTTTGTGCAGCTACCCTCTTAAGATGTGGCAATCTTATCTCGTCGCCAGCCAAGCATAAATGTGACTGCGCATTCAGCTCTGGGTACATTTAGGCTCACATCCCAAGCCGTTCTGGAGTTTGAATCACATCAGGTGAGGATTCAGCCTGTGGAATACCATCCAAGAAGGGCTGGCATCACGAGCATTGGGGCATCATTGGGGAACTGCTGAGGCTCTAGGAAGACCCACCATGAACCCCTAACTGACCACAGTGTGGCAGAACCCACTACCTTCCACTCGCTAGGTCAGGGGTATCAAACATGAGGCCCAGGGGCCGAATCAGGCCCCCGGAGGGCTCCTATCAGGCCCGAGAACAGGTCTGCTTCCTTCTCCCTCTCTCTTGCTTCTTTCTGTGCCACAGCTTGCTTTTCTGGGCTTCCTCAATTGCACATAAGCTACAAAGACTCAATTTTCCCTATTGGCTGAGGCTCCTCTCTTGGGGAGGAAGTGGGGGGGAGGGAGAGCTTGCTTTGATACAGACCACAATATTGCGCTAATACTTTAAGCATATTTTATTTTAAGGGTTTTTTAAAAAAATATCTTTAATTGTGTTTGTCTGTGTCCTTTATCTCCACTGCCTGGCATTACATTATAAGACACACATGGCCTGGCCTGACAAGGTCTCATTTATCTCAGATCTGGCCCTCATAACAAATGAGTTTGACACCCCTGCTCTAGGTAGTACCGTTTGGCTCTCTAAACATATATAGCCAGTTCTAGGAGGCAATATCAGGGAAGGCCTTCCTCTCTGGGCCCTGTTTGTTGGCCTTCCAGGTTTGTTGGCCCTCCATTGGACGGACCAATGGTCTGTTCCGGTAGGGAATCTCCTATATGGCAAGGCCTCCCTCTGGCGCCCCCTCTGAGGACAATGCCAACAAGAATCCACATGGGAAGCCAGAAACATTTCTTAATATCCCTTTCCACCTTTCCTCCACATTTCCCCTGCTGTTGAGATGTGCTTTTTGGCCTTGGCATCTGGAGAAAAGTTCCTGGCCAGCCCCTGTGCTATCAGCAATGCCTATTGGGCTGCTTGAGACACTGTATTTTTCCATCTGTGGATGGCAACAGACCGGGTGGGTGCCACATTAGAGACAGCAGGGAAGGAGAGGAGAATAACTGGCCCCTGCCTCTTACAGGCATACACACACAGAGAGCCATGTGCAAATACCCAAGCAGGATTGCCTCGCTGCCAGGAACGCTTGGTGTGCACGCATCCATTAGCCAATTTTGGAAGCATGGGGGGGAATATTGCTCAGTGACACATGATCCCTCTACAGCAGTTTTTAATATACTGGAAGCATTTAAGTTCTTAGAGCTAACATGCTATTAGCTAACTTTAGCACGTTAATTTTAATCAGCAAATTAAATGCCAGAGCATTGGATTGTGGAAACATTTCTACCTCTTGACTCGTTCTAGCATTTCCACCAACCTGCCTTTTGAGAAAGATGGGATGGATCCTGAAAGGTGTGTTAAACACGTTATGTTGGCATGGCTGGGACAAGGCTTGCCACTGAACACCAGAGAGCAGAGGCTGTCTTAGGGTATAGGAAACAGAGCGGCCAGCTTGCAACCCAGAGATTCTCCTTCTCCATCTGCTGCTGAAGTTGGAGGGGCAGGCTGCTACAGTCCTCCTGCCTGGTCCCCCAACTTGGTTCTGCCAACCACCTGTTTCTCTCACATGCTGTTCGACAAACACAAAATTGTTACCACAGGCAGAAGGAGAGGCAGAGTGTAAAACCCAATGGAAAATGGGTGGAAGGTGGTTCTGCTGCAAATTTAAAGGGAACCTCCAGGTTGCATTCTGGCACCTTCAAGAAGAGCTGTCGCTATATGAGACGGACAGAGGAGACATGACTATGGGACTTGTCCCTGAATTGCTGGGTTGATGGACAGAAAAGTGGGTGGGAGGATCCCAGATAGCTTTGTTTCCCTTTTCAGTGGCAGATTTAGAGAAATCCCCAGGTTGCAGCCTGGCAACTTTAAGAGGAACTCTTTAATTTCATGGGGCTCATGTCTGAATCACTGGACAGAGGCTTTCCTGTTAAAAAAACAACCTGGCGTCTTTTCATTATGTTTGGATGTGAACGGTCTCCCTGAGCAATCTGCAGCAATGGAAATGCAATACTTATTGCTGCTGGTGGGTGCTAGATGTGCAGGAAAAGAGGACGCAGGCCATGCCCCCAGTTTCACAGTCAAAAAGGCAAGGCACAGAAGGGAAGGGAGAGGAAGGAAACAGCAGAGGGAGACCAGTTGGACCGTATCGGAGCAAAGCAAGTGTTTGCAGACCTTGCTGGCCTTCTGGCTGGGATGACGCTAGGATGACCCAGAGGCCCTTGGCCAGTGAGGGCCAACCAACCAGGCACAGAGGCCAAGGACTTCTCTTGATGATGCCTCCTAGACTGGGCGTCAGAAATCTACTGCCTCCATGAGTCAAGGTTTCCTTTAATCAGCATGGTTAGTATCCACTGATGGAACAATCCCCCACCAATCCACGTAACCCCCTTTTTAGATCTTTATGGTGGTAATGTTATTCTTTTGTTGATATTTTTATTCAAGCAACATTAGATTGGAAATATCTGGGTTCAAATCCTGACTTGGCTGTGAAGCATATACGCTGACCTTGCCCCAGGAACACTCTCTCAGTGCAACCTACTTTGCAAGGTTATTACGAAAATTAATCAGAGAGATCTAGATCAAGATGGGTAGCTGTGTTACTCTGTCTGTAATGGCAGAAAAGAGCAAGAGTCCAGTAGCACCTTAAAGCAGGGGTATCAAACTCATTTGTTATGAGGGTCAGATCTGACATAAATGAGACTTTGTTGGGCTGGACCATGTCGGGCTGGACCATGTGTGTACCTATTTAAGATTAGGTAGCAGAGATATAAATTTTATAAAGAACACAAACAGAAATATATGTATTTTAAAAACTTAAAACATGCTTAAAACGCTAGCACTCATTGGTCTTAAAGATGCTTTCTTTGTATTTCTCCCATGGGATCCAGGGAACTGGGCAAAGGAAGCTCTGGCTCTTTCCTTCCTTCCCTGGGAACTGTGTCGGGAGGGGGGGGGAAGAAGCCCCAGCCAATAAAACAAATAGAGGCTTGGCTCAGTAGCTCTGCTGTGCAATTGAGAGAGTCTGGCTAAGTAAGCTATTCCTCCCTCCTTCCTCCACAAGGGAGGCGCCTCAGTCAATGCAGAAAACTTCTCTGTAGCGCCTGTGAAACTGAGCAAGCCTTGCAAAGCAAGCTGTTATACAGAAGGAAGCAAGATATAGGGAGAAGGAAGCAAATGACAGCCAGTTGCTCAGGGGCCTGATGGGAGCCCTCTGGGGGTCCGATTCAGTCCCCAAACTGCATGTTTGTATTTTAATTGGTCTGTGACCATAAATAAACTTTCTGTCTGTTTGGCACCCCTGCCTTAAAGTCCCACAAAATTTGTGGCAGGGTATGAGCTTTTGTGAATCACTGCTCACTTTTTTCAGATCTTGGAGGCGGCTATGTGTAAATCTGAGCTGCTTGGAAGAATGGTGGGACACAAAGGCTTTCTGGAAAGGGGCTCATAAATGATTACAAAATGCTTAAGGAGGTTCTCTAAGGCCCTAGCTTGAGCATCCTCACACGACAATGTGAGATTGTTCAATGTGCACTGGCATTTTTTCTTAATGGACAGCAAAAGTCCCTTTCGAATGAATGCATTTTATATCTCTATAGTTTATGCACATAATTTGCCACTTCCCCCGTGAACACTACTGCGCTCTTTCATGTCTCCCATTTATTTGAGTGGGGATGTTGCACAAGAGACCTTCTTACTGTATTGTACTCGATAGCATTTATTTTAAATTATTTGTGCCCTGGAACAGGCTGTGATAAAAATCTAAACAGAGTGTTGAACCTCTGACCAGCAATTAAACGATTCTTGGAAGACATATCCAAAGACATCCGTGGCATTGCACAATGCCAGTTTCCCACAGAAACCCCTCGGATGTTTACTTTGTGTCTCAGTAAAGAATTCATGTTTTAAATGCCATGAAAAATTAATTTCCTTTTTATTATTGTCAGTGAGATGGAGGCCGCGCACTGGCAGGCAAGTAGGCCCCACTGAACACAATGGGAACAGGCTTGTGAGTAAAGACGCACAGGATCGGATCATTGGTGTCACAAGCTCTTATATAAAAGACGACAAATGCCACCTGAAAGGGGGGAAACGGCCCATTTGAGAACACAAGAAGGGCCTTGCTGGATCAGAGCATGAATTGCAAAATTAGGGATTCCATAAATTGCACTGTGTGCAGAAGTGCTTTCTTTTTGTCTGCCCTGAATCTACAGCCGATCAATTTCATCGGGTAGCCCCTTGTAGTACAAGAAAGGGGAGAGGGAGGAAAAGTTCTCTCTGTGACTGTGTTGATATAAGATAGGGAAAAGTCACTGCAGAAGTAGCTACGAATCAAATGAGGAGGCACACGGAGTGCACACGCATGCCTTCTCTCCACTTCTCTGCTGGTTAGGTACCTAATCTTGCTGGGTCCCCAGGTAGTCTCCTCTCCCTTCTTCAAAGCAGGGCATGCCTCAGCTGTGACCTTTTTTAAGCTCATTCAGTCCACCATCTCCCCCAAAACCTTTTTCTAAATGGTGGAAAAAACAAGAACTGTCCACAATATAAAGTAGAATTAATTACTATCTTATTATCAGCTGCACAAACAGCTATAGCAACAAGATGTAAGAGCACACATCCTCCTAAAAAAAACGTTTATGGCATAGAAAACATTGGGACTTTTATATCCTTGCAAACATAGCCTGTCTCAATTCTTCCTATTCCCCTTTTGACTTTACAACAATATGGATCGGTTATAGAGTTGACAAGTCCAATTCAAGAAATATCTGGGGCCTTTGGGGGTGGAGCCAGGAGACTTCGGGGGCAGAGCTAGGAGACATTGGGGCGGAGTCAGGAGCAAGATTGTGACAAGCATAACTGAACTCCAAAGGGAGTTCTGCGCACCTTTTAAATGCCTTCCCTCCACTGGAAATAATGAAGGATAGGGGCACCTTCTTTGGGGGATCATAGAATTGGACCCCTTGGTCCAATCTTTTTGAAACCTGGATGGTCTTTTGAGGAGAGGCACTGGATGCTATGCTGAAAATTTGGTGCCTCTATCTCAAAAAAACAGCTCCCTCAGAGCCCCAGATACCCACAGATCAATTCTCCATTATACCTTATGGGAATCAATCTCCACAGGGAATAATGGAGTGCCCAGCAGACATTTTCCCCCATCCCCACTTTCTGATGATCTTGAAGTGGGGAGAGGGCCTCCAAACTGGGGGATCCCCTGCCCCCACCTGAGAATTGGGGATCGGTCAGCTATTCTGGACTATCACAGAACAAGGAGAAATTCCAAGTGAGGTTAAAAAGCTGCAATTATGGTAATCATAAATGTGGGGCTATTGTTTTATTAATATTATTTCTATTTTTGTCATTTTTGTTATTGCTAGTATTACTGTTGTTGTTATTGATAACATTATTACCTCAGGGCATTTTTTGTAGCAGGAACTCCTTTGCATATTAGGCCATACACCCCGATGTTGTCGATCCTCCTGGAGCTTACAGTAGGCCCTGTACTAAAAGCCCATCAAGGGTTTGTGGCCTAATATGCAAAGGAGTTCTTCCTACAAAAAAGCCCTGATTATTATTGGTTGTTTAATTGCTACTATCATTACAATAGGGGTGGTTTGGTCACCTAGTACTGTATCTTAAGTTAAAACAGGTATATTATTATGATCTCTTTCTCTGTATACCAAATCTGAAGTAATTGCAATAAAAAATGTGTGTGGGGGGGAGTTAATATAAAAAAGCCCATTCAAGGGTTGAAGGGGGTGGGGAAGAAAAGCAGAGCGTAGCTCCCCCATTTTGAAGGTGGAACTTAGCTCTTCCTCCTCTCCAGATTGGTTGCAGGAAGAGCTTTGGCACAGAAACTCCACCCACAGTCTACCCTGCCATTTTCCTTTAAGTCAGAGGGAGGGAGGTTTTGTCTTTGCTCTAGTTTAAAGGGGAAAGATGCCCCATGTGTCCTGCTTGAAAGCAGTACAACAGTGTGTGAAAGCTCACCCTGAAAGGAAGGGCATGGTATGTCCCACCAGGGGGGAAATCTCCACGTAGAAGGTGCACCAATCTGCTTTCTTCACACCAAACCTGTTTTTATAAGCCCCCTTCTTATATGGATACCATTGTTCAAAATGGGGAAAAGCCTATGATTCCTTCAGCCTTTGTTTGCAAAAAAAAAAAAGGTGCTCTGACCCACTTGATCATTTGGGTTACTCCGCCTTGCACTTTCCCCTGGCTCTATGATATCTATTTTGAGATGCGGGGGCCAAAATTGTATCGGCGTTTCAAATGCGGTTGCTGCACCGAGCTATATATGAGGGCACTACAATACTGGCTATTCTATTGTCAATCTCTTTCAAGCATAGAATTTTGCCTTTTCTTTCCAATGCTGCCCACTGAGTTGACATTTTCTTTCATTATCCAGCCCAGCCCTAAGATCGCTTTCCCAGTTCGTCACCGATGCCTTCAAATGTGCACAAAAGGGTGACGCCCAAAAGAAAACCATCAAGTCGTATCTGACCAGCTTCTCTGCTGGCAAAAAAGGGGGAAGTAGTCCCTTTCTGTCTCCAAAATGGCTATGCTGGGGATCATGGCATCCATATGGGCTATGACTATATATCAAGCAGCGGATTGAATAGGGAAGGGTCGTGAGTAAGATTAAGTAAAAAAGCTGGCTGAATCCAGCCCCTTATCATGAAACCTTGCCCAAGTTTTTACCATACAGGAAAGGCAACAGGTAGCATCCAGCCAGGTTTTTGCTCAAAACTATAGTCCTTGTTCCCCATGACTTTTCTCCATGTAGGTCCCATGACCCCCGGCATACCCTTTTGGGTGGTCAGAGGAAATGCCCTTCTCCCTTTCTCACCAGCAGAGAAGTTGCCTGGATCCAACCCAAAGGCTATATCCTGACAGAGCCTAAATTTTTGTTTGATCAAACCCCAGGTAATTAGTGTGATTCCCAAACACAGACATACCTAGAAGCTCGGGGGACAAAGGTGGTCTTGTTAACCGCCCTTTGAACTAGCAGTAGTTTTGTTATGAGATTTTGTATTTGCAGCCATGTGGATCTGCACATAGACGGCAACATATCCTCCTGACTGGGAGACAAAAGAGAGAAAAGAAGCCCACAAACAAGTGTTTAAGCACAAATCAGGATTTGCTCCCAATAGATCGGCAAGAGCTTGTCACAGCAGATTTTTAATAGCAGGATTTAAAAATAAATCATGATTTTATTATGACATTGGACTGCAGCCACAGTCTCCAGTTCATCAGCCAGAGTCCTTAATTTTTAAAAAATATTAATAACATGGTACAGTTCAGGCAGAAACAGATGACTACTGAATGAATGACGTCTTCACCCTCCTTGCCTGTTGAATGTGGCTGAGCAGTGATGCCTGGAGTCCATCCAGACACAATAGAAGCTTATTTTTGCTATCAGAGACAGCAGCAAAAGTGGGGTGGTGGATCACAGCTCTGTACATGGCTGCTTATGTCTAAAGTTGTCTGGGTCTTAATAAAATATTCATCTGATATAAAAGTTGTGCATTTGCGTCTGAATGTGAAGGAGAGAATCCTTCATCTGTCTGCGTACCCCTACCGAAAAAGATCATACTCTGGGAATATTGTTGGATTTTCAAGGTGTTACTATATTCAAATCTCGTTCTGCTACTGGAAAAGTTAGGCTTAGATTTCTTTATCATGTTTAAAGGGATTCTATCAAAGTCGCTGACATAAAGAATTGGCTGTTGGAAAATGACAGTCAATATATTACCACTTGTCTTGGAGCTATCTGCACGCTGGCAGTTATGAAATGCTGGTGTGTGGAGGGGGGGAGGGGGTTGTACCACCGAGAAAGATCACAGATGATTTCTTTAGTGTTTGATTCTGTTTTAACTGGTGTGATGGCTAACTGATTCTTTTGCAGATTGTCAGCTTTGCTTGTTCTCCATAGGAATCAAAGTGGCTTTTAACACCCCCCCCCCCAAAAAAAAGAACAACAGTCTAGAAATCACAATACAATCATAGGATTACCACGTTCTGAAAAGCAAAAAAAAGAGGACATCTTTCCCGACTGACTACTTCAAACGACTAATCACTGTGACAAATCTCATTTTAAATACCCCTACTATTTAAGCTGTGATAATTGCTACTAACTAGGAATATTCCTAACCTTCCTCATTTTGAAAGAACAACCATTTTAATTGATTGATTTAGGCTAAATAAAAGAGGGCGGACACAAAACACAAAGAAGATGTGTCCCCTAAAAAGAGGACATCTGGTAGCCCTACCATCATAAAAGAGACAGCAGGCAGGAGGTGCTGGAAAAACTCAGCCCCTTGATGGAATAGCCTCCCAAGGCAACCACCAGCAGCAGCGCAGGAAGCAGGAAGCTGGCTATCCCCTAGCTTCCGACAGTCAGAGGTCCTGCTCAACTATCGGCCTCACCAGGATGGCCCAGACTAGCCTGATCTCATCAGATCTTGGAAGCTATGCAGGGTCAGCCCGAGTTAGTACTTGGACTACTAAACATGTGACACCTTCACCTTCCTTGCCTGTTGAATGTAGCCCAGTAGCAATGCTTGGAGTCCATCCAGACTCAACAGAGGCGTATCTTGGCTGTCCAGGACAGCACTAAAAGTGGGGTGGTTTCCAACACCGACTGCGTACATGGCTGCTTGTGTCTAAAGTCCTCTGGGCCTGAATTAATAAAATATCCCTCTGATATAAAAGTTGTGTGTTCACATCTGACTGTGGAGGAGATCATCAAGAAGGTCCAGGGTCGGTATGCAGAGGAAGGCAATGGCAAACTGCCTCTGAATGTCTCTTGCCCTGAAAACCAAATGGGAGGTCTCCATAAGGCAGCTGTGACTTGATGGCACTTTCTACCACCACCACACAGCGATCGCAGCTAACAGCCAATGACACTCTTAACCTCAACAGGTCCCTCCAGCTCTAGGTGCATGTCTCCTTTCCTGCTGGAGGAAGCAGAGACCCACTTGCTTGCTTTAGTACAAGGGGCTTAAAGGGACATGAAAGAGAGACACACTCCATTCTTTTTAGGTACCTCCCCACCAAAGAAATGAGAGTCTGCCTGAGAAGACCCTGCAATGTCACCATGGACTTTGGACTGATCTCCCAGTTCCTGGCTGGGGGTACGTGATTGCCCTGTGAGGGGCCCTTTGCTGGATCCCAAGCAGATGCCCAATCATACTGATCCCTGATGCCAGTCCTGTTTCTAGCCACAATATGCCTCTCTCTCAGGCAGGGGTGGGTTTCTAGCAGGAGCTCCTTCGCATATTAGGCAACACACGCCTGATGTAGCCAATCCTCCAAGAGCCTACAAAAGGGTGTGTGGCCTAATATGCAAAGGAGCTCCTGCTAGAATTCCACCCCAGCTCCCAGAGGTCCCCAGTTCTCCTGAGTCTGTGGTCACCTCTGGAATTCTGACACAGGGTGATGGGTGTAACCATAAAATGGCTGCTGTAGGAGGCGGAGCCAAAGAAGAGGAGGAGGCAGAGGAGATTGGATTTATACCCCACCCTTCACTCAGAGCGACTTACGATCTCCTTTCCCTTCCCTTCCCTACAACAGACACCCTGTGAGGTAGGTGGGGCTGAGAGAGTTATTTCAAGAACTGCTGTTAAGAAAAAAGCTTTGAGAGAACTTGTGACTGACTCAAGGTCACATCAGCAGGTGTATGCGGAGGAGTGGGGAATCAAACCTGGTTCTCCCAGGTTAGAATCTGCGCTCCTAACAAAGTGCAGGGGAGAAGAGGGATAATAAAAAACACAGTAGGAAAGAGAGGTAATAACACTAACACTTGTAGTGGCAGCTGCCACTGAAATAGTACTATCTTAATTTGCATAGTCAATCAAGTCTTCAGCAGCAAATCAGAAGCCCTACTGGACAAAAGCCCACCTGGCCCCACCTACTTTCTAAAAAAACACTTGGTGGATGCCAAGAAAGGTGTCGGTGGAGGCCAGGCATCCACTGGCACCATGCTGGGGATTCCTGCCCTATCCTAAGGAGACTTTCCTCTCTACCATTGCTACTACCACAACTTTTAGAGAGCACTAAGTAACCTGGACTAGCACATTTCCTGTACATTTGTGTGAGTGTACCAGTATCTCACAAACCTGAGATAGAAGAGAGGATGTTTGGTCAATGGAAAGTACACAGAAGAGAGAAACAAAGCTAGAAGACAAGCCCTGCAAGGACAGACTAAGGCAACCAGATATGTAGAGAGAAGGAAGATGATGCAGGGGATATATCCTGACACTTTTCAAACATCAAAACGCATCTCGGATAGAAGTCAAGGCAGCAGTCCCTTGATCTGCAAAGGAGAGGATGTGAGGGAACAGCTTCAAACTACTGAGAAGCCAACTGGTGTGTAAAGTTATGAAGTCGACCAACCTTGCAGGCAGTATTGGGGGGAAGCATCTAAGGAGGGGGGGATCTTTTAAGACAGGCCTGCACAGCAAGATTGAATGCAGCCTTCCAACCATGTGTGCAGCTCAACAAATCTGTTCCTTGAACGTGTGAAGCTGCCTTATACGGAGTCAGACTCTTGGTCTTTCAAGGTATACTCTTACTGGCAGCATCGCTGCAGGGTCTCAGGCAGAGGTCTTTCCCACCTCCTAATCAAGGGGTGTCAAACGTGCACCCTGAGGGCTGGATCAGGGCTACGGAAGGCTCTTATCAGGTCCACAAGCAACTCACTGTCATCTGCTTCCTTCTCTCTCTCTTGCTTCCTTCTGCATCACAGCTTGCTTTGCCAGGCTTTCTCTATCACATAGGCGCTACGGAGCAAAGCCTCTATTTTCTCCACTGGCTGACCAGCACATGAAGCAGCTTATGTACAAAAGCTTGCAATGCCAAGCCATTTCATGTTTTCCCCTGGCTTTTAGGCTCAAGGAATAAACCATAAGATTTCTGTAATGATTGTCAATGAATCAAAAGTAGGTTTGCAATTTACAGCCACACACCTGAACAACACCTGAACAGCATACTCAAGATTGCTACAGCACAGACATTGTCTCCAGATTTTGATGCAATAATTCAGAGCAAAGAGATGTCAGTTATCAGAAACTGTTAAATAAACAAAATATTGCAAGAGTGTTAATCCTTTAAGCATATTTTAAGTTTTTTTAAAAAAAAAATCTTTGTGTTTGTATGTGTCCTTTATAAAGTTTTTATTTCCATTACCTGGCATTAAATTTTATGACACACATGGCCCGGCCCAACAAGGTCTAATTTATGTCAGATCTGGCCCTAATAAAGAAGAGTTCGACACCCCTGATGAGGTTGATCCTTTTACGTGGAGCTGCCAAGGATTAAAACAGGGACTTTTTGCATGCCGAGCAGATGCTCTGCCCCTAAGCCACGGCTCCTCCCCTGTGTCCAGAACGATCTATCATTCTTCACATTTATATAAGATGACAAGGATTTTTTTTCACCTCCAACAACCTGGTGAGGTGTGCCAGGCTGAGAAAGAATGACTGCCCCAGGATCACCCAGTGAAATTCATAGTCCAAGTAAGGATTTGAAGCCAGGGGGTTGAGTCCAATGCAAAATACCCACTGATGGAAGGCAGGATTCCCCTCCCCCCACAGCAGACCTCCATCTCCCCTCCCCATGCTGTTCCTGGGTAGAAACAGTTAGAATTTCACAGTAGGTGACATGCAGCCGATAGCATTTGACAGCTGACATATAGCACCGGTTAGTATTTGATTGTATCTGACACGTAGCCGTGACTTTTTGAGAGTCACCAACAGCCGACTTATAGCAGTTATCAGCATCTGACAGCTGATTTGCAACAGAATTTAGCAAATGTTATATTTCAAGCTTGGGTGTCAAATTAAAATTTTTAAAAATCTGAATGGCCAATGCTGAGAGATCGGTTTCACTATCAGATTTAGAAGCTGATTGTTAGCTCGGTTTGGAAATGATGCACACACCCCACCCCCCAAAAAATCCCTTCAGTTCACCCAAGGTCACATCTCTGAAATGTCAGGAAGTTTCATTACTTTGTTTGTTGTATACATTACACTATTTCTCTAACTTTATAATTCAGTTTAGCTTCAATGAGCTGGATCCAGCCAGCTTTTTCACTAAATCTAGGGCTTTTTTGAGCAGGAATGCAGTTCTAGCTGGCTTGGTATCCAGGGTGTGGCTTAATATGCAAATGAGTTCCTGCTGGGCTTTTTCTACAAAAAAAAGCCCTGACTAAATCTCATGCAATTCTTTTTCATCCATCCCACCTGGCTTTTGCACAGGCCCCCTGACCTCTTCTTTTGTTGTTGAGTCCGACTCTTTGCGACCCCATGGACAAAGTGACACCAGGCCCTCCTGTCTTCCACCATCCTCCGAAGTCTGCTCAAATTTGTGTTCATTAGATCATCTCCTCTTTTGCCGTCCCCTTCTTCTTTTGCCTTCTGCCTTTCGCAGCATCAGGGTCTTCTCCAGTGAGTGCTCCCTTCTCATTTGGTGGCCAAAGTATTTGAGCTTCAGTTTCAGCATCTGACCTTCCAGGGAACAGTCTGGGTTGATTTCCCTTAGGACTGACTGTTTTGATCTTCTTGCAGTCCAAGGGACTCTCAAGGGACCCCTGACCTCTAGCAGTGGTCAAAAGGGGGAAGGGGTCAAAAGGGACCCACTCCTCCCTTTTCCACTAGCGAAAAAGCTGACTAGATCCAAGGCATTCTTTGTTGTATGCAGGGCTTTTTTTGTGGCAGGAACTCCTTTGCATATTAGTCCACACACATCTCTGATGTAGCCAATCCTCCAAGAGCTTGCAGTATGCCCTGGAAGCTCTTGAAGGATTGGCTACATCAGGGATGTGTGGCTTAATATGCAAAGGAGTTCCTGCTACAAAAAAAGCCCTGGTTGTGTATGTATTATATTATGTTATATCTTTTTTTGGGGGGGGGGGGGTTGCCGCCATATCATAGCTGAGTTATGCCCACCACATAGGATTTTCAAGGCAAGAGACATTTAGAGCTGGTTTGCCATTGCCTGCCTCTGCATCACAGCCCTGGTATTCCTCAGAGGTCTCCCCCATCCAAATACTAGCCAGGGCCAACTCTGTTTATCTTCTGATATCTGACAAGATTGGCCTAGCCTGGTCTTTCCAGGTTTGTTCTCTGAGTAATCCGGTTTTGGATTATTGGGGATTTGAAGACAGGCCTTCCCAACCCTCGTCCTGCATTCTTAACCCTGACTAAATCACTTTCAACCCATCATCAACCCATTCAATGTAAACACCTAAGGGCTACACCACAGTTTCCAAAGGGAACACACATGTGCCCAAGTGCCAACGCGAATTCATGCTTCCCTGTCTGTACCTGGGTGGTCGGTGACATACATTTGAAGTGAAATTGACTGAACAATTTTAGCACTCCAGTTGGAAGCACTTGCAATTTAGGAATCAGGAAACAGGTTTTCCTGCCACCTCCCTTATGACAATGCTGGATCAATGCGACAGCAATTGCTGAATTAAGCGGGGAGAGGAACCATTTCTCTTCTTCTGCAGACGCAGCTTCTGAGCATCAACCCGAGAAGGCAGACAGCTGCCATTCAGCAGTGCCCTACATCCAAAATGAAGAGAAGCAAATGTACCCTTCACACTATAATCTAATGTCATGGCAAAAGGAAGCTCACGCCCAGCTTTGGATGCTGCTTTGCGGTTTATAACTACTGCTGTCCTGACTAAACATTGAGAAGTAGGCAGGGTACTGTCAGCAAAGAAATAATATGTTGTCAAAAGCAATATCTGAAGACCCTGAAATATGAAAATGTGGCGGGGGAAATTTCAGAAGTGACAAGTGTGGACACGAGACATGCAAGCTAGAAATGTGTTTTATCCCAGCCCTTTAGCCTTTTCTAGGGGTCTTGCTGGCCAGATTGGCAATGCCATCTGAAACTGAGCTACACACATTAAAGTCCATAGGCAAAAGTGTAGCTCTGTCTAGGGTAGCATTGCAAGGGACCTCTCTAGTCTTACATAGTCGGAATAATTTCTTTATTCTCATTATTTTTGGGGGAAACAAGAGAAGAAGAAGAAGATGACGACAACGACACTGGATTTATAGCCCACCCTCAACTCTGAATCTCAGAGTCTCAGAGCGGCTCACAATCTCCTTTATCTTCCTCCCCCACAAAAGACACCGTGTGAGGTGGGTGGGGTTGAGAGGATTCTCACAGTAGCTGTCCTTTCAAGGACAACCTCTGCCAGAGCTATGGCTGACCTAAGGCCATTCCAGCAGCTGCAAGTGGAGGAGTGGGGAATCAAACCCGTTTCTCCCAGATAAGAGTTCACACACTAAACCACTACACCAAACTGGCTCTCTATCAGAAAGTGTGTGTGTGGGTTATTAGAAAGTATATGCATGTGGGAGGGAATGTCTACTGGGCATTCCATTATACCCTATGGAGACCAATTCCCATAAGGTATAATGAAGAAGCAAAGAAAGAAACAAAGCAAGAGATCAGGGAGAGATGGGAGCAGGAAAAGTGAAGGAATGAGCAGGAGGAAAAATGAAGAAATGAGAAATAGGGCTATGCAATAAGTAAAAGTGCGGTGGAGCACAGAATCCCATGGTTAAGTCTCACCCTGGTCACAGCAACTCCAACGCAAGGTTAAGTGTTCTGAACCATGTACTGTGTCCCTGAATGGTTCCAGAGCCATCAGTTCTCTTCCTACCTGTAATATGGGGATTTGTAATATTGGGCCACTTCACAGGATCAGCGTAAAGGTTACTCAGCTTGTGTACAACAGGTGCTTGGAAGTAAAAAATAGTAATACTAGAGGACCGAGATTACGGGGAAATGAAAAAAACCACACGGAAGGCAAAAGAGAAGGGGGAGACGAAAAGCCAAAAATGAGTCGAGAATAATTTATATAGTACATTTTGTATTTAGCCTGTTCATCCTCCAAGGAGTTCAGGCTGGCTCATGTGATTCACCCGTCCTCCATCTGATTCTTGCAACAACCTGATGACCATTCCTTATTTATATCTCACTTTTCTCCCCAACAGGACCCAAAGCAGCTTAACCAGAGGTCTGAGAGAAATGTCACTTTGTCGAGCTGGACCATGTGTGCCATACAATATAATGCCACATACGAATGGTATAAACTTTATAGAGGACACAGGCAAACCCAAGTAATGATATGATTTTTTAAAACTCAAAATTACAAACATGCTTAAAACATTAACACTCTTATAGTATTTCCTTATGGCATCTCCCTGATGTTCACCCTCCCGCTTCCACTGCCTGTCACACGTTAGGACTGGGACAGTATACAGGGACATAATAAACAGCCTCTGTCACCTAACAATAAAGGTAATGACCAGTTGCTCCCAGGCCAAACAAGAACCCTGGACACTAGGGCTGCCAATCCCCAGTTGGGGGCAGGCAATTTCCTGGTTTGGAGGCACTTCCCCCACTTCAAGGTTATCAGAAAGTGGGGGGGGGGAATGTCTACTGGGCATTCCATTATACCCTATGGAGACCAATTCCCATAAGGGATAATGGAGAATTGATGGGTATCTAGGGCTCTGGGGGCCCGTTTTTTAGGAGTAGAGGTACCAAATTTTCAGCATAGCATCCATCGCCTCTCCTCAAAACACTTCCCAAGTTTCAAAAAGGTTGGACCAGGGGATTCAGTTCTATGAGCACCAAAAGAAGATGCCCCTATCCTTCATTATTTGCAAATGGAGGGAAGTATTTAAAAGGCGTGCAGTCCCTTTAAATGTCATGGCCAGAATTCCGCTCAGAGTTCTATTGTGCTTGTCACAACCTTGCTCCTGGCTCCACCCCCAATGTCTCCTGGTGCCACCCCCAAAGTCCCCAGGTATTTCTTGAGTTGGACCTGGCAACCCTACTGGACAGGTTGGTTCCAGCCCATGGACCATATGTTTGACACCCCTGGCTTACAACATCATGTGCCCCTTTTTTATTTTATCATCACAACAGCCCTGTGAGGTAGGGTACGCTGAAAGAGGGTGAGTGAGAACATAGGAATTTGGAGCTGGGCTTCCAGAGCCTAGCCCAGCACTCTGACCATGATATTATGCTGTGCTCCGCCTGCAGTTTATTTTTAAAAATTGGGAGTCTGGCAAAGAAATGGAGTCTGGGGAAAGGAAGATGTAATTAAGGTAGAAAATAAAAAGAGGGGCTATGAAGTTGGATTTTAATTAAATTACTAGACTACAAAAAATCGAGAAAATAGAGTTTAAAAACAGAGGGACGATGTAAAGAGCACAATTCAGGTGTGGAAAGGTAGGCTGGAATGCAGCGTCTCTTGCCTGGGTTGTAAAATAACACAACTGCAGACAGAGATGCAGCCCTGCTCTCAATGCACAATAATGTTGGCTAATATCACAGGCTAATGGGCAGCATGTCAAGCTACAGAGATCAAATGGGACGGGCATGACACAAAGGGCAATCTGGTGGATACACCAGGGACAGGAGAAGTAGGACCCTTACAGAGTGCTGGGATTATCTGAGAGGAAGTGAGAAAGGGGAGGATGAAGGGACACATGCAGGCTTGCTGTTGCCTGCTTGCCTTTGGTGGCCAAATATCTATCCTCAGTCCCAGTCTTCCACTCTTCAAAAACTGAGTGGGAGAAAAATATCCAAAATGCTCCGTCAATTGCTAAATGCTCTGACAATTTTCCCAAGGTGTTATGGTCTTTGCCACAGAGATCACGGGAATTCCTTGAGCACCATCCAGAAGTGACGTCACATCCTCCCCAAACTCCACCTTCCCAAGGCACTGTCCTCAAAACCTACCAGCATTTGCTGAGGGAATGCCGGCAACCTAGGCACACCTGGATGGCCCATTTTGCCCAGTGCTCTGATCTGTGGCCAAGGATGTGGCAATAGAACGAGGGGCTCTCCTAAGTCCTGGGGAGAACTGGTGGGAATAAGTGCAATTTATACATCAGTTATATAATCAGTGCAACTATAAATAAGGAGGCAGTTATTAGACCTCTGTTCAAAAAACTTGCATTGGCTAGGAATGAGGTGGCCAGTTTCATCATACTTTCAGTTCTGTGGAACAGACTCTCTGAAGAAGTGGTGGGGGGGAGGGCTGCTTCCTGAAATCTTCAGGGGACACTGCAAGGGCCACCTGTTTGCCAGGACTTTGGAGGGGGGCTGAATGTTAGGTAGGGTTGCCAGACCCCACAAGAGGTGAGGGAACCCCTGCTTTTGTGGGGTGCTTCCCTGACCAGCAGGGGGAAATCCCACCCCCAATGGGCCCCAAAGATGATGTGATTATGTCACCCAGAAATGACATCATCATCTCACTGACGTTGCGCATGACACTCTAGTTGCTGGGCAAAACTATGGTAAAATTGGCTACAAATGTCACTCCCCCAACACTGGCAACATGATGACATCACTTCTGGGTGACATCATCGCACCCTTTGGGCATGTGGCAGAAAATCCTGGGAAGGACCCAAGATCCCCCTGCTGGCTGCAAGGGTAGGACTGTCAAGAGTGCCTTTTGCCATGATGTCTTCTGTACCCTGTAGGCCATGAAGCTAACTGTGCCCTGTTACCTTAGGGTTAAATGCCTCTTGCTTGCTATCTATCTGCATACTGTATGGCAACGTTCTTGAAGTATCTTTCACCCTGTACCAGAAGTCAGGGCCAGCTAGCCCACGAGACAAACTAGGCAGTTGCCTAGGGCGCCGGGAGGGTGGTTGCGCCAAATGGGGCTCCCCACCTCGGTGCCCCAGGCAAGCACCAAGTTTGCCTGCTTCTTCCACCCACCCAATGCTGCCACCCACCCCTCCTTTCCCTTCCCTTCCCGTCCATTCATCTCCCTTCCCAGCGCGATCAGAGTGCACCGTGCCTGGGCCCTGCTGGCTGCGACGGGGTGTGCATCTAGGGTGGCCATAATATCTGCAGGCCAGCCAGGGACACCTTGAGAGGGGAAGGAATGTGCGTGTGTGCGTGCCGCCGGAAACAGGAAGTGACGTCACTTCCGGTGACGACACGTCTGGTGACGTCATGCCACCGCCGGAAACAGGAAGTGACACCACTTCCTGTGACATCAATTCACCCGCACCACCTGCCGGAAGCAGGAAGTGACATCACTTCCTGTGACATCATTTCCTCGTGCCACCTGCTGGAAGCAGGAAGTGACATCACTTCCTGTGACATCATTTTCCCCAAATGACATCATTTCCCCCAAATGCCACTGCCGGAAACAGGAAGTGACTTCACAGCACTTCCTGTGACGTCCCCAAAAATCCCCCAAATATCACCGCCGGAAACACCAAGATTATTTATAGAGAGGGAAAGGGGGAAATAAAGTTAATTAAAACTCTTTTTTTACTTTTTTCAAAGTGAGAAGACTAGAGAGAACGGGTTCCATGCTGAGAAGCCAGTCAGATTCCAGTGAGATTCCAGTGAGACTGTGCTGCATAATGCAGCCTATTTATTTTGTCCTGTTTGCTCTGTTGGCTCTATCTGCGCCACCTTCATCACTTTCGGGGTGTGGATCCCCCAGTGGGGTGGTCTCCCGACTCCCTCCGCCGGCTGTTTCTGATAGCCCTGCGCCCCCTCTTTCATTTGATATGTGTCCCGTGCGGGTGCCACCCTCCGGCCGGGAGATGCCGCAAAATGAGCCCCCTTGAGGCTTATGGCGGCAGGGCTCGGGGGAAGCGAGCTAGACTGCTGTTCTTTTGAGGGGTTATAGAGTGTTTCGAGCCCGTCCCTGTGGCATTGGTCCCATCGTTGTGGGACCCAGGGGGCCGGCGCAGCAGCCCGCCGAAGCAGCCTGTCACTAATAACACAGGTCGAGATGCAGGACAGGAACCCGGAAGTGACCGACAGGCTGCTTCAGCGGGCCGCTGCACCGGCCCCCTGGGTCCCACAACGATGGGCAAACAGGACAAAATAAATAGGCTGCATTATGCAGCACAGTTGAGAAAGTGCCTTATCCCATATACTGATGAACTAAATACAGGATTTGAGAACAAAATTGCACCAGAAGACACAAACACAAAGCTCCCTTACACTGAATCAGTGCTTGGGTCCACCAAAGTCAGTATTGTCTACTCCAGGGGTGGCCAGAGTTGCTTAACAAAAGAGCAACACAGAATAAAGTTCAGATGTTTGAGAGCCGCAAGACATGAACATCGGATATTTGAGAGCCACGGACGGAAGGAAGGAAGGAAGGAAGGAAGGAAGGAAGGAAGGAAGGAAGGAAGGAAGGAAGGAGGGAAGGAAGGAGGGAGGAAGAAATGGAGGAAGGAAGGAGGGAGGGAGGGAAGGAAGGAAGGGAGGAGGGAAGGAGGGAAGGAAGGAAGGAGGGAAGGAGGAAGGAAGAAAGGGAGGAAGGAAGGAGGGAGGGAGGGAAGGAAGGGAGGAGGGAGGGAGGGAAGGGAGGAGGGAGGGAAGGAGGGAGGAAAGAAGAAAGGAAGGAAGGAAGGAGGAAGGAAGGCGGGAGGGAGGGAAGAAGGAGGGAGGGAAGGAGGGAGGAAGGAAGAAAGGAAGGAAGGAAGGAGGGAGGGAGGGAAGGAGGGAGGGAAGGAAGAAAGGAGGGAAGGAGGGAGGAAGGAAGGAGGAAGGAAGGGAAGGAAGGGAGGAGGGAGGGAGGGAAGGAAGGAAGGCCGGCCGCCCCTTCCCGCCAGCCGCCCCCCCCCCGCTTTTGGCCCTCTCCCTCCCTCCCTGCCTTGCTGGCTTACCTTCTCCCAGGGCGCGGCCTCCCCTCCGGGCGGGCTGGCCAGGAGGCGCAGTGGCGGCTGGCGGCGCTGGTGGCAGCTGAGGAGGAGGCGGCCGAGCCCACCGACCCGGGGCCTCCCACCACGCCGCTGCTGCAGGCGCCGCTGGCCCGCCTCCCGCTCTGGCCACGGCCTCCGCTGCCGCCGGGGCCCTACGCCAGCGAGAGGAGCCGGCGGGGCGCGCGGTCGGGGAAGGCGGCGAGTGAGGGACTGAGCGTCCCTGTGTGTGCGCATGGCGGTGTGGCGGGCCCTACACTGCCCACTCTCCTGGCCCCGCGCATGCGCAGAGCCCGCCACACCGCCGTGCGCACGCGCAGGGACGCTCGGTCCCTCACTCACTGCCTTCCCCGACCGCGCGCGCAGCCCGCCGGCTCCCCACTGGCTAAACCGGGATCTCTAATGGTCCCGGTATAGCCAGCCCGGGAGGCGGGAATTGGGGGCCAGAATCGGGACTTTCCCGGGTGACCGGGACGATCTGGCCACCCTATGTGCATCTTATCTTTCGAAGGACACACTGGAGAAGGCTTGGTTCCCCTCTCTTCCGGTTCCAAAAAGGATGGGGGAGAAGCCTCCAGCACATTCTTTGAAAGGTAAGATACATGCCATGTTGTGGCCAGTATGGCCCAGGCGCAGCACGCTCTGATCACACGGAGGGGAGACAAAGGGAAGGGAAGTAGGGGGCACCCTGGGGGAGTGCAATGGAGTGCAGCACTGCATTGCAGAGCTGTGGGGAAGTGGCGGTGGCAGGGGGCGTCTGCCTGGGGCACCACGCGCCCTTGGGTTGGTGCTGCCAGGAGTCTCGAAGCATCTCAAGGTCAATCATCAAGTTCACAGAGAATACTTGTACCTGCAGAGAAGGGGCTGTTGGGACTGAACTTTGGGAAGAGGGAGGGCCTGTTTTTGGTGCCTTGAGCTTGAAATGCATAACGGTCAATCGTAAGGGATATGTAGAGGGGCTTTGCCCACCAAAACCAACTTTAACAAGGCCTGCATACCTCCCATGTCTTCTTTTTAATAAATTGACTCTTGTTAATCTCTTGGGGTCCTTTAATGGAGAAGAACTTGCAGAAAATGACAAGGACCTGGCAGCCCTAACATCAGGCATCTTGCATGAAGGGGAGAGATTGGGGGTTTGTTAGTTTATTTTTGTTTTAACTGAAAACGTTTCTAGCTGTTTCTAGGAGGAAATGCAGAATATAAATTTTAAACAAACAAATACCTGTTCCTGCACTTAAAAAAAAAACCCTCACTGGCTAGAACAAAGAACTCAGCTGGAAATGGGGTCCAAATGGTGTCATTACCATAGATGAACCAGCATGGTGGTGCTTTGCTGAACCAGCCAGAGTGAAAGGCACATGTCCACCAGATCATGATATTAGACAACATTTTTGTGCATTGAGAATACTACTGAGTCTCTTCCTGGAATTATAAGGCTGAACAATTCAGGCATTACTAACTTAAAATTGGTGTTTGGAATACCAATTTAACTGTCATGGCTTCCCCCAAAGAAGCCTGGGAGTTGCAGTTTGGTGAGGGAAGCTGGGAATCTCGTTCTGACACTCTAGCCCCCACCAGATTCCAGATCCTCTAGGTTCCCCCCACCCTACCCCCAGGGATAAGGAACTATACCAGGTTATGCCTGTGTTGTAGATGTGCCCTTTTGAGAGGCTAAAGAAACAAAACTAGGCCATCCATATCAGTGGGGATGTAGAATAATGCATAGCAATGATGGGAGTTGGAAAGGTCACAGAATTATAAGCACTTCTATCTTACATTGTTTATTTTGATTTTTCTGTCCAGGCTCTCTTTCTAGGAGAGAACTGCCAGCTTACACCACTGAGGAGCTACAAACATTATAGGATCACTAACAGAAAAAGAAAGATCCCGCCTATATCAAAGTTGTGCAGCACCATAAAATGTTTTAAATTGTATTTTATTGGTTTTAAATTGTATTATAGATGTTTGAACTGACTGTTAGCCGCCTTGAGGCTGCTTGTGGAAAGGGCGGGATTGAAATCTAAATAAATAAATTAAATAGGAGGAGGATAGATGGTTCTCTCCTCCTTATTTCACCCTCCTTACAACTCATGGGGGAAGCTGTATTACAAGGCTGCTGACTACAAAGTCACCTACCAGTAAGCTTCCTGTCAGAGGTCTCCTTGGCTCCATTCAGACATTCTAAGCATTACACTACTCTGTTTTCTATTTTCAACTGACAGCTCCTGACTCCGGCCTTAGGTTTGGATCTAGGCAACATTTTTCACTCTTCTTTTCCTTATAGCCCACATCCGACACAGCTTTTGTCCACGGGGCTCCGGAAATTGCTCTAAAGGGACTAGGATCTCTCCTTCCCTTTTCACCAGCGGAACAGCTGATCAGCTGTTTAGACTTGAAATATGAAATTACAGGCCAGTCAGTCTGTCTTCAATACTGGGAAAGTTGGTAGAAAGCATTATCAAGGACAGAATGAGTAGGCACACTGATGAACACGGGTTATTGAGGAAGACTCAGCATGGGTTCTGTATGGGAAGATGTTGCCTCATTAACCTGTTACATTTCTTTGAGGGGGTGAACAAACATGTGGACAAAGGAGACCCGATAGATGCTGTTTACCTTGACTTCCAGAAAGCTTTTGATAAAGTTCCTCATCAAAGGCTCCTTAGAAAGCTTGAGAGTCATGGAGTAAAAGGACAGGTCCTTTTGTGGATCAAAAACTGACTGAGTAATAGGAAGCAGAGAGTGAGTATAAATGGGCAGTCTTCGCAGTGGAGGACGGTAAGCAGTGGGGTGCCGCAGGGCTCAGTACTGGGTCCCATGCTCTTTAACTTGTTCATAAATGATTTAGAGTTCGGAGTGAGCAGTGAAGTGGCCAAGTTTGCGGATGACACTAAATTGTTCAAGGTGGTGAGAAACAGAGAGGATTGTGAGGAACTCCAAAGGGATCTGTTGAGGCTGGGTGAGTGGGCGTCAACGTGGCAGATGCAGTTGATGTGGCCAAGTGCAAAGTAATGCACATTGGGGCCAAGAATCCCAGCTACAAATACAAGTTGAGGGATGTGAACTGGCAGAGACTGACCAAGAGAGAGATCTTGGGGTCGTGGTAGATAACTCACTGAAAATGTCAAGACAGTGTGCGTTTGCAATAAAAAAGGCCAACACCATGCTGGGAATTATTAGGAAGGGAATTGAAAACAAATCAGCCAGTATCATAATGCCCCTGTATAAATCGATGGTGCAGTCTCATTTGGAGTACTGTGTGCAGTTCTGGTCGCTGCACCTCAAAAAGGATATTATAGCATTGGAGAAAGTCCAGAAAAGGGCAACTAGAATGATTAAAGGGCTGGAACACTTTCCCTATGAAGAAAGGGTGAAACGCTTGGGACTCTTTAGCTTGGAGAAATGTCGACTGCGGGGTGACATGATAGAGATTTACAAGATAATGCATGGGATGGAGAAAGTAGAGAAAGAAGTACTTTTCTCCCTTTCTCACAATACAAGAACTCGTGGGCATTCGATGAAATTGCTGATCAGACAGGTTAAAACAGATAAAAGGAAGTACTTCTTCACCCAAAGGGTGATTAACATGTGGAATTCACGGCCAAAGGAGGTGGTGGCGGCCACAAGCATGGCCACCTTCAAGAGGGGTTTAGATAAAAATATGGAGCAGAGGTCCATCAGTGGCTATTAGCCACAGTGTGTATATGTGTGTATGTGTGTGTGTGTGTGTATATATATATATATATATATATATATATATATATATATATATATATATATATATATATATATATATATATTTACACACATACATATAATTTTTTTTTTGCCACTGTGTGACACAGGGTGTTGGACTGGATGGGCCATTGGCCTGATCTAACATGGCTTCTCTTATGTTCTTATGAAGCTGCCTTATGTGCGTATCTATTTTGTTTAATTTATATCTCATCTAACTCTCCAGTGGGGACCCAAAAGCAGGCTGCATCATCCTCCTCTCCATTTTATCCTCACAACAATCCTGTGAAGCAGGTTCTGTCATCAGACCATTCGTCCATTTGATTCAGTAATGTCTACCCTAATTGAAAGTAGCTCTCCCCAGGCCCCAAGAAGAGAAAGGCCTTTCCCCAAATCCCTTCCCCTGGAGATGCTGAGGACTAAACCCAAGACGGTCTCCACACAAAGCATGTATTCTACCACCAAGCTATAGCCAGCTCAGCCAGAGTTCTTCAGTCAATTACTGCAGGCTATGTCCTGCTTTATCCCAGCACTGTGTTCCTTATCCGGAGACCCTTGACGGGGTTTTATTTGCCTTGACTTAATGTAAATTAAAGTCTGACTGCAATTCCTAAAGCATATTTACTTGTAAAAAAGTCCCATTAAGGTCTACAGAAATTACTTCTAATCAAACAGAGGGAGTGGAGAGCAAGTGGATGGGAGAACAAGCCTTGGCAGGTCTACTCAGAAGTAAGTCCTGCTTAATTCCAGAGAGATTCCTCCCAGGAAAGTGTGCCTAGAAGCGGAGCCACAGTTGAGAGTTAATGGGAAACCAATCAGCCAAAGGAAACCACCTTGCAGGCTGGCAGAAGGTGCAGCGCTGCTGCAACCTTCGCCTACCCCTCATTTATAGACCCCCACCAATCGGGTGATCAGCGGAGGTCTTTAAATGGGAGGGGAAGGCAGTTTGGCCTTCTGCTGCCTGGCCACCTAGTGGAAGGGAAGGCGGCAGAAAAAGCCCCAGTCTCTCCCCCACCCCCCATTTAAAGACCCCCATGGGAGCAGGGATGGGCACAAGTAGGGGGGCAGCCTGGGGCGGCAAAAGCCCCAGCGCCATCCCCCACCCCATGGAAAAATGGTCTTCCATGAAACCGGTCCCTGGTGCCAAAAAGGTTGGGGGCCACTAGTTTTGAGAACGATAGAGTTTTGCCCAAAAACTAGAGTATCGCCCTCGATGTTGGTGACACAATGATGCCACTTCCGGCAGAAGATCCTTGAAAGGATCTGGGAGCCCCAGCCCCTGCAGGCTGTCAGGTAGGACCTGGGAACCTAATATGGTGAGATGAAGCTTTTTTCATGTGCTTCTCTGTGATCATGCAATGCAATTGCTTCCAATGGGAGCCCAGGTATACCTGTATCTATCTACTTGCCATACAAGAGCTGGTGGCCGTGTTCTCATGATTAACTGCACAAACAATTCCTGTTCAGATCCCCGCATTTACTCTAGAGCGATGACTCCTAGATACTCCTGATTCACTGAACAAAATGAAGTGTCAATTCAATTTTGATCTGGAATTGGCTGAGAGATACTGCCTCTCAGAATTGATTAATCCAGCATTGATACCAGTTTAACATGGTGAACACACCAAGATGCCCTTGATTTAATCTGGATTTATTGTCTGGTATTGTCAAAGCCTGGAATGATTTAGTTTCTCTTTTCCAGTAACCCATGTGAACATGCCTAATCCACTTTAACCATGATTTATTCTACTTAGTACCACTCGTAGTAAATATTAATCGCAAATGTCTGAACATCTCTACTATGTATACTAATTCACACAGATGAGAAGACGAAGCTGTTCTTCTAGGCAAAGGCAGGCAATTTGGGGATTGAATAAACCTCCAACCCAAGGAATTAGCAGGGGAAAAAACACTTTTTTTGTTCAGAAATAACTCCCCGCCACACACACCTGGAATTGCCAGTTTTATGACATCACATTTGGCTTCCGAAAACTAATGAGGATGCTGAACACATCTGCAAAAAATAATGGGCCTTGGCTCTCCAGATAATTTTAAATGTTGCCTCGCTTCTTGAAGTGACAGAAGCCCCACCCAGGGCCACTGACACATAGATTGTTCACCCCAGCTAGGACAATATTGTGAACTTGTAAGGTTGCCAGCTGGCCTGGAGGGGGGGAAACCCTGCCCTGAACAAAGGAAATGTGCGGAAATGGGCAGCTGAAGCTTTTCACAGGTGCTGAAGTAAATCACATTGCCTGGTAAATCACATTCCATTAAGCTTCTTGTTAAAGGGACAAGTCATTTTTCTCCAGACTAATTGGCAACTGTGCCTTCAACTTCATGGTGTTTCCATGCAGATCTCAGTGCCCTTTGCCTTTTCTGTGATTCCCCCCCCCCCCAAAAAAACCCTGCTTTGCTGCAAAGGGAAAGACTGCAGCAAAAACAGGGGTGGGAGCACTCCTGTAGATGTGAAAAGCTGGATCTTCCCAGCCTTGATCACATCAACACTACTTTCCCTGCCCCAGTCCCCTGCAGTAGCTACTCCACTTCCACATGTACCACTTTTGGAGGTATTTTTTAAATAGAATGGTAACGGGCATAAACAGGGCTCTTTTTTTGGTAGAAAAAGCCCAGCAGGAACTTATTTGCATGTTAGGCCACACCTCCTGATATCACCATTGTTTTGCACAGGACTTTTTTGTAGAAAAAGCCCAGCAGGAACACACCTCCTGACATCACCATTGTTTTCTGTAGAAAAAGCCCAAAAGGAACTCATTTGCCTATTAAGCCACACCTCCTGACACCAAGCCAACAGGAACTATGTTACTGTGTGTTCCTGCTCAAAAAAAGCCTGATGCATATACAATATAATAATAAATCAATTATCTATTTAAAAAAACTGCAAAAAGCCCCACCCCACTTTGGTATATACCTGGAGATTTGAGGGTTGGGCCTGGGAGTGTGGGATTTAGGGAGGGGAGGGTCATCTGTCATAATGTCATGCAATCCACCTTCCAGAACAGCCATTTTCTTCAGGAAAAGTGGAATTAATCTTTTAAAATAACTACATAAAGCGATTTATGTAATCTGGAAAGCAGCTGTAATTGCAGGAGATCTCCAGCTCTTACATGGAGCTTGGCAACCCAAGGTAAGAAGAAGGGAAAGGGTCACCACAGAGAAAGTGCAGGGAAACCCACCATGTCGGAGGCCTGTTGCCACTATGGCTGCTGAACACCAGGCCTTCCGCAAGAAAGCATCACCATGTGGAAAAGTTTCAGGTCGCAATCTGAATCCTCCTCCCTCCAGGACTGGCTTTGGGAATTCAGACAACAGCCCTTTTACACGTTCTGAAGAGCAGCCAGCCCATACCAAGACCTTCTAGTCTGGTTCATCTTCAGGGCTAATATTTACTCTGTATCGAACAACCCACAATTTGTCGCCAAACAAACCCAAAGCTCAAATAGGGTTGCTGGGTCTGACTCAGGAAATATCTAGGGATTTTGGCGGTGGGCCCAGAGCAAGGCTGTATGACAAGCGTAACTGAACTCTAAAGGGAGTTCTGGCCATCACATTTAAAGGGACTGTGCTCCTTTTAAATGCCTTCCTTCCACTGGAAATAATGAAAGACAAGGAAACCTTCTTTTGGGGCTCATAGAATTAGACCCCCTGGTCCAATGTTTTTGAAACTTGGTGGGGGAGAGGGTTGAGGAGAGATGCTATGCTGAAAACCTGGTGCCTCTGCCTCAAACAAAAAACAACAACCCAGCCCCCTCAGAGCCCCAGATACCCACAGATTGATTCTCCATCATACCGTTTGGGGGCCAGTTTCCATAGGGTATAACAGAGTCCTCAGCAGACATTCAACCCCCTCCCCCAATTTTCTGATCACCCTAAACCCTAAACTCATACCTCAAAAAACTGAATTCTTACATATCATAATAAATCATCTTTAGCATTTATATTGCTCTCTCACCATCCAAAGCTCTTCCCCTATGCTAGTGCAACCAGTTTTACAATTGCCCTGTAAGGTAGACTGATACTATTAAATCCGAAGAGTTTCTGACTCAACAGGGAGAACTTCCTGACAGAGAGATTCCGCAGTGGAACAGGCTTCCTCGGGAGGTGGAGGGCTCTCCTTAGAGGTTTTTTAACAGAGGCTAGATGGCCATCTGACAGCAATGCTGATCATGTGAATTTAGGGGGAGGTATTTGTGAAGTTCCTGTATTGTGCAGTGGGTTGGATTAGATGACTCTGGAAGTCCCTTCCAACTCTATGATTCTATTATTATGCCCACAAAGCAGATGTGTGACTGAGTAGGAATGACTTGCCTAAGCCCACCTAAAAGGGTTGTGGCTGAGCTGAGTGTTGAGCCAGTGAACAGTTACAACACAACAGTACATTCTTTTAGCCTCTGTACTACGCAGCACAGTTCTTTGGCCTTACCAATTTCGGTCTGCTCGATGCCAAGCATCTCGCTAATTCTTCTTTAATAACAACCATACCAATGCACATGCAACTTTGCTAAAGGATGCGCGTCCCTGTTATTGAAAGATTTCAATTCTCAACAAATTGGTCTGTATTGTCTCCCTTCACTACATCTAATGTAATTTCAGAACCGGCTCTATATCTCATATCCTCTTAAATCAAACTAGATCTGCATTGGAACTCTTTTGGAATAACAACCCAACTAATAATGCCAATAATAACAGTAGTCATAATAATAACCATCTATTAAAGAGTTTGCTTGTCTCTCAGCTGCGCTTGTCTTCCCAAGCCCTCCTGGCATCTGGGCTTCCAAGGGAAAAAAACACCCTACAAAAACATGTGCAGCATCCGCCAACGACCAATCCAATTAAGCATTTTTGATATAGTGATGTCACTACAAGCATGTGGGATCTGCAGAGGCATAATTTAGAGTGGGCAGCGCTTATTTGTTTGGGGTTTTTTAATTCATGCTTTTCCCTCAAGGGGGGGGGGCAAATCAGCGTATCACCTTGTTCTCTCCTCCTCCTTTTTATCCTCCAACAAACACCCCATGGGGTAGGTTAGACTAAGAGACTGTGACGGAGCCAAGATCAACAGTGAGCATGCATGCAGATCCAGGTGAGCAGCCGTGTTGGTCTGAAGCAGTAGAACAAAGTAGGAGTCCAACAAAGTTTTATTCAGAATGTAAGCTTTCGTATGCATGCATATATGCATCCTGCATCAGACAATGGAATGGGGTACAGTGAGCAGAGCTACTTACAGCCGGTGAGCAGTGGTTAAGAATGCAAAGTGAGCATGCAAGGCAGAGGAGACGCAAATGGATGAGAGGGCATCTGGCTACAGCTCAAACCCAGTTGTCACAGGTCCTGGTCTGATATCCTAACTGCTACGCCACACTGACTCTCAAGTGGGGCACATGACATGACTGTTCCCCAGGAGCACCTGCATTCCTGGTCAGCCAACTGGTTTCAGCACACTCTGTAGCATCCCAAAATGGCTGTTGTCCAAAGTGAGACTAGCTGGGTTGTTGGGTCATCACAGATCTAGTCTTTCCAAACTGGGTTGCCAAAATTATCTATATTTTCCCTTGGAAAATCATAGAATTAAATATTTTTGTTTATTTGTTAAAATGTGTATATCTCACTTTTCCTAATAGCTTGAGGCAACTTAACCATACACAAAAGTTAAAGCAATTAGACCCCAAATCCCCTCTCCCAAACCCAATAAAATGCATGCCACCTACACCATCTGAAAATGCTGGTGAATCAAATAGGCTTATAGCTTCTCCTAAAAGTTTCCAATAATGGCACTCCCATCATTTCCTCAATCCCTGTTTTCATACAGCGGAAGCAATGACAGAAAAAGCACAGGCCTCTGTCAATGCCAGGTGGACTGTCTTTAATGAGGGAACAACCAGAAGGTAGCAATCGGAACACTGCTGGATGCCTGAAGACCGTAGCTATCTAGATCTGTAGAAGACCTTGACAACAGTGTTATGATTCCAACATGTTTATGGGCACATTATGTTTTTATCCTCTGTTACTGCGTCAAGGAGGCCGTAACCTTTTAAGTAGCACAAATGCATAACTAGTCATCCAGTGGTTGGGTCAGAACCTGCAATGACAGCCAAGCTGAGCTCACCCACAGGCAAAGAGAAGCTAGAAGGCAAGGGCATTTCACCCAGTAGTCAAGGAGGTGTCCTAAATGAGGACAGGTTCCCACAAAGAGCCATGAACAAAAGTAAGGTCAGAAGCCGATTCCACAGATACCTCTCCAGGAGCATTTGCCAAGTCACCAAGAGCCTCCATGGTCCTCCAAACAGAGTCTTTCTTGATCTTTCTTACATCACATTTCAGCCTCCCCAAATCCAAAAAATCTCACAAAGCATGCTTGATTAGAATGTGTACTCTGCTACTCTCCCATTCCCCAACAGCCTCTTGCCTGACTCCTGGCTCCCCAATCAATTTGGGAGTCAGGACCCCAAAATTTTGTACCCTAGCTTGCTCCCCGCCCCAACATCCTTGAGCATACAGTTAGCTCTGAGAGGGTCTGGAAATAAACTGAATCATTCCCACATCAGTTTTAACAGTTGCTGCTGCTCCACTCTCTCTCTCTGAGAAAAGATTTCAGCTGGAGCCTCGTGTTCCATATCTACGTGTATCCCTATGGTGTATCTGGCAGAAGAAGGAAGGAGCTTGTGCCAGTCATGTACTTTCAGCCTAACCTACCTTGCAGGGGTGTTGTGAGGATAACATGAAGGAGGGGAGAATGATGTTGTAAACTGCTTTAAGTCTTCACTGGGGAAAAGAAGAGACTGGATTTACATCCCACCCTTCACTCAGAGTGGTTTACAATCTCCTTCCCATCCTCTCCCTACAACAGACACCCTGTGAGGTAGGTGAGGCTGAAAGAGCTCTAACAGAACTGCTCTTGAGGGAACTGTGACTGATGCAAGGTCACCTAGCAGCTGCATGTGAAGGTGTGGGGAATCAAACCCGGTTCTCCAGATTAGAGTCTGCCACTCTTAACCACTACACCCAACTGGCTCTCCATCAAAGTAGCTCTTCCCAAGATTCTGGCTCAAGGATTTCAGGCTAGGGGGAGGTATGGTTCATCTGGGCACAAGGCATTTCACCTCTGTATCTATCCTAGGATCAATACCTAAGTTTTCTGCAGACTCTAAACCCCAATGAGAATATATATTTAGCTCACAAACTGTTCCCACTTTCCCTAGATTCTTTGCAAACTGAAAGGTACAGAGCTGACTAGAAGCTTTCAACGGGGGGCGGGGGGGGAACCCCTCAAGCTAGCACAGGACTGGCGACAATATCAGGCCCGAGTGTACCATAATCGGATTTATAACCTTGTTGTGGTATCAGTTTTTAATCTCAACCAAGCTCACAAGAGCTATATGAATTCCCCCCCCCCCCCAATCCTCCCACTAAATGGATTGCGCCACCACACACAGCTTTTCTGATGGTTTAACTAAATCAGATTAAACTTAAAACCAAGGTAGTTGTGAATATCTGCGAGGCGTTATCTGCCTTGAAGGCTGTTCCAAGCCTAGCCGCCATTCTCCTCTTCTTGGTTTTTTACACATGTTTTTCAAGCTCCGGCTCTGAGGCAGGGGATCCATGCCGAGATGGGAGCCAGACAGACAAAGGGCAACAAAAACCAAGGCCTGGTCATGACCAGCACTGCAGAGACAGGCAGCTGAGACTCAGAGAAGAGCTGGTCTCTGGGGGAAGGCGTATTCAAGGCCATGGTCTCTTGTTGGCGGCCTGCCACTCAGGAACCAAGGAACACAAGATACAAGAGCTTTGGGACTGGCTTGCCTGACATTTCTATTTCTATTTAAAAGCAGGAAACTCCAGTTTTGATCAGAGTAGCACGGCAGGGGGAAGTTTAGCCCCTGACGAAAGCTAAACATTTCCTGATCTAAATCAGTACCCCATACACATGAAACCAATTGCCCGGCTGGGGAAAACACAGAAGAATCAGTACACATTCCATTTGGTATGTTTGTATTTATTTCATTCATTTTTATCCTGCCCATTCTTCAGGAAGCTCAGGGTGGCGTACATTAGTGTTCTATCCTCTGTTTTCCCCTCACAATCACCCTGTGAGGTAGGTCAGACTGAAAGAGTGTGACCGGCCCATGACACAGGCTGGGATTCAAACCCTGGCCTTCCAGATCATAGTCTGACATTTTAACCACTACACCAAACTGAGGTACCAGCAGTGATTTTGATCAAGAAAATGGTATGAGGTGGAAAAAACAGGAACTGGAGCAACCTGCCACTGCTGCTCATGGGAAAAATCAAAGCACTGAGAGATAGTACTGCATATTTTCTGTCATATGTGGACAAGGTCCCAAATTCAATCCCTGGCACCTCTAGTTCAAGGCCACTAGGAAAGACTCCTGCTCGATAACTCTTGAAGCTCACCCCTAGACCAGCTAGTACTAGATACACCAATGGTCTGACTCTGTATAAGACTCCCATTTGGGCAGGGACTGTGGTTCAGTGGTAGAGCATCTGCCTGGCATACTGAAGGTCTGAAGTTCAATCCCAACATCTCCAACTAAAAAGGACTAGGCAGCAGATGATATAAAAGGCCTAAGACCACTATTCCCTCTAAGCTTAGTTAGTTTGAGCTAGTTCTCAATTTTTAGCCTCTAGCTCACACATTTTTGTCTTAGCCCAGGAAAGACATCCCCAGAGCGAACTAATTTATGCTGTAGCTCACAACTTCAATGCCAGTAGCTCACAAAACAGAATTTTTGCTCACAAGACTCCACAACTTAGAGGGAGTACTGCCTAAGACCCCGGACAGCAGCTGTTATTTTGAGTTGACAATACTGACTTTGAAGGACTGATGATCTAATTCAGTATAAGTTTCACAAGTGTTCATGTCCTAGTAGTGTGTGCTTCCTTCCCATGAAACCTGTTTCCTTCAAATGTTATTTGGCATGGTACATGAGCTGCCACGCTGCTACCAGTAGTAACAGCCAGCATGATCTGATTCAGTCTATGGTAGCTTTATGCCTCCCTGCATTCTATCCTCACTGCCAATCATGCGATGAGGCTGCCCCAGTATGCCTTGCATCAAGTCAGAGTTCTGTAGGGGAGAGGGAACAAGAGTCACCAAGGTCTGACTGCCTTCCTTCCACCCACCCACCACGGACTCATTCAGAGATGAGCCAGTTGTGTGTCATGGTTAGAATGCTGCAATTTGGACCAGAGATTTCAAGGTTTCAAACCCACACACAGCCATGATCCTATGCCACGACTCGCAGTTACCGCATTAGATTAGGATCTGGAAGACATGGGTTCAAATCCCTATACTGCCACAAAGCTTACTCAGTAACCCAGTTACGCACTCTCAGCCTAGCCTGCCTTGAAGGAGAAGAAGAATTGCAGATTTATACCCCACCTTTCTCCCTGAATCAGAGACTCAGAGCAGCTTACAATCTCCCATATTTTGTCCCCCCACAACAGACACCCTGTGAGGTGGGTGGGGATAGAGAGGGCTCTCACAGCAGCTGCTCTTTCAAGGGCAACCTCTGCCAGAGCTATGGCTGACCCAAGGCCATTCCAGCAGGTGCAAACGGAGGAGTGGGGAATCAAACCCAGTTCTCCCAGATAAGAGTCCATGAACTTAGCCACTACACCAAACTAACTCTCTGCTACACCAAACTGGCAGGGTTGTTCAGAGAATAAAATGGGCCAAGAAAGAACCATGTACACAGCCCTGAAATGCTTGGTGGAAGGGCCAGACAAAAATAGATAGCTCTTGGACCAATTCCACTCTTCACCAACCTAAGCTGGTTAGCCGAAGGAGGTATCACCAGGGGAGGGGATCAGATATGCATGATTTCTTGGAAGAAGGGCAAGACGGAAACCTAATAAATAAATGCAGTTACATCCTGGAAAAGCTGCTGGAGTTTAAGAAAACATCGTTGCAATCCCTTTCTTTCTCTCTCTTTTAAAAGTATCTCACCAGTGCTAGAATAATGTTACCACCACAGGTCAACAGTCAAGGGATTCAAGTCTCTGGCATGAATACCTGGTTCGTAAGCCCATTTAATTGTTTATAACAAATAGTTCCCTTGATGTGTAAAAGCCAGTGAGCTGTTCAGATATGTATAAGCAGTCCTGGAGAATAATAATCCACTCTCTGAAACATGAACGGGCTGTGTGTGTGTGTATGACTCCCCCCAAAATGTGACAGCATCTCTGCGTTCATACACAGACACCCCTGATCTCCTTACTGTGCCCTCCTAAGCAGAGTAATACTTTTCTAAATCCACTTCTGTTTAGGATGCCAATGCACCTCTGCTTAGACCTGTTGCCCAAATGAGAGATCCACAGAGCAGGTTTTAGTGTGTGATCACTCCCATAATGAGGGGTTGTGCAGGCTTGGGGTCAGTGCCACTGTGTATTTCATTGCCGCTGGGGTTTTGCAGCAGTGTCTCCTGGACTCACAACACAGTTGGGCAGCTTGTGGCCAAAGCCATTCTGAGAAAAGTCCCAGTGGAAACACACACACAACCTATTTCTTTCTCCTCCAGTGCCTGTGAAAAAGAAACAATGTTATTCTGTTCTAGGGGTGTCCTCAAAAATAAACCATTTAAACCACAACAATGACAAACAGTGACCATTTTTTCCTTTAAAAAAATCAAGACCATGATGTTTTTCACATTTTTTAAAAATGCTCCTGGTAGCAGGGGGAGGGGAAACATTCTTTTCATCCTCTTCCCTTTCAATTGTTCCACCAGTTTTCAGGGTACTTTAAACACTGTTATTTCTATCCATTCAGAAGGCCAATTGCCTCCTAAATATTGTTTTAGGATTGCTGTAGACCTCAGGTGAACCTGTGCTATGTACTCAGAGCAGCTTACATGAGTTAGCTCCAGGACTTCCCCACAGAGAATCCTGGATATTTCTGGAAGGGTACTGAGAATTCTACAAGAGATCCTTAGGCACCCATCATAGAACTGGACTTCCCAGAATTCCCTGGGAAGACAGAATAAATTCATTTAAATCCTTGGGTTACATATTTTTTTGCTTTTTGAATGGCTAGAAGGGCATGGCTTGGACAACTGCTTGGTCTACAGAAGGTCCCACCATCGCCAATCATCAAGGGTTGAGAACACCTGCCAATCACAGAACCACCGATTAGCTATGAGGACCAATGGGGCTGAAAAGGGAAGGAAGGGGTTCCCTTGGAGCATACAAATAGCCTGTGTTTGGAATCATGGAACCTGTACAGCCAAAAGTCATGTGGGATGGGTGGGGTGAGGGGGGAGAATTGACAGGAAAAGCATGCTGGATCCAACCCATTGTTAACGTAAGGCAACTTGGTAAGGGGTAAAAAAGTGCAGCATATACACATGTAAATGACAGGGTGCCCCCAATGTTTCTTGCCACATTGGTGACCCCCAGCATTCATGACACTAGCAACACATCAAACTAAGATGGTGGCAGTTTTATGCATCCCTATCTGTTTCTTTATAACTTCGTAAACAAAGCTGTCTTGTTCAGTTGTATGACAGCAGTAGCACTATATCATAAGATGAATTTAACTTGTGACACTGGCCCCAAAGCTGGTCAGTGCTGATCCGTCACACTTCCATCCCATCCTTCCAATAAAGAGTTCAATATGGCATAAATAAGATTATCCATTTCCCCTCACTACAGTCCAGTGAGGTGGGTTATGCTGACAGAGAGCAGCTGACCAGAAGTCTTTCATCTTGCCTTATGGGCTCTGTTGAAAAGAACCTTTCCCCAAATGCTTCTTTTGTGCATATTTCAGGGGGAAACCAGCCACTGAAATACATTCATTTAAATCCTTGGGTTACAATATGCACCATTCACACAATGATATGCAGTGCATATGCATTTTGCACTCAGGCACACCAAATGCAAAATCCATGAAAGAATGAAGCAGCCCTCAGGGAAATGCTAATGCTGCATTTCTCCTTCCTTGCTTGAGAATGATCATCTTAGGCTCGCTGCAAACTCAGCTTAAGAACATAAGAAGAGCCCTGCTGGATCACAGTGGCCAACCAGTTCCCCCAGAGGGCCAGTGAAAAGAGAATAAAGGCTAAGGTTGCCTCCTGGTGCTCCTATTAAGAGGTTTGGTGCCTCTGAAGATGAATATGGGGGTTCCATTTAGTAACCAATAGCTAGTAGCAATTGATGGACAAATCCATGGCCCCTTGAACACTGCAACACATACCTGTGTTTCCTGTGCAACTGATGCAGTCCATTGGCCTCGCTACTAATCCCCTTTTAAGCCATCGACAGTCTCAGCTATCACTATATTTTCTAGCTGTGAACTCCACAGTTTAATTCTTGCCTGACTAAGAAGAAATCCTTTTTGTCTGTCCCGGATCTGTTGCCCATCAACTTCACAAATTCTAATATTGGGGGAGAGGGAGAAAAAAACTCTCTCTACCCATTTTCTCCACCCTATGTATCATTTTCTAAACCTATATCATCTCCCCCCCCCCCCAATTGCTAGCAGTCATCTTTCTTTTTAAACTCAAAGGCCTTAGCCTCTTTTGCCTTTTCTCAAGCTCTTGTGGGGCTCAGAGAAAACAGTCCCAGAAAAGGAAACATGATGCTACTGCACTGTTAACACTAAGCAGGTTCATCTTAGTTCTATACTATTTTTTAAAAACATTTATTTACTGCCTTTCCACCCAAAGAGGGTTTCTGAGGTAGGCCTGAACAGTGCCTGAATGGTACTCACTGAAAGTAAGTGTGGTATGGCCATTTGAAACTATGACTAGGGAGACGACACACACACACCTCCAATTCAGCTACACCGCAAAAGGCCTCAGGCCAGTCATTCCCTCTGAGTTGAGTCTACCTTACAGGGCTGTTGTAATGGTGGATGAAAGGCAGGAAAGAGGGAGCCATGCACGCCGCACTGAATTCCTTGGAGGAACAGTAGCATAACAGTGTAAACTATATCAACCAATCAGACCTTCCCAAAGGAAAGAGCAGGGATACATGCATAAGAAATAAGAACATAAGAGGAGCCCTGCTGGATCTGACCAATGGTGAATCTAGTCCAATATTCTGTCTCACACAGTCACCAACCAGTTCCTCTGGACAGCTAAGAACACGGCACAGAGGCCAAGGCCCTCTCCCTGGTGTTGCCTCCCAGCTCTGGGGTTCAGAGGTTTAGTGCCTCCGAATGTGAAGGTTCCCCTCAGTCACCACGGCCAGTAGCCTCAGACAGACTTATTCTCCATGAATCTATCTAATCCCTTTTCAAAACTGTCTGTTCCTGTGGCCACCACCACATCCTCTGGCAGCAAATTCCACATTTAAATCACTCTCGGTGTAAAGTTGTGCTTCCTTTTGGTCCATCCTGAACCTACTGCCCATCAGCTTCATCAGATGCCCTTGAGTATTTTGGGAGAGGGAGAAAAAATAAATGGGTTATGCTGCACCCCAAGAGCTCTGCTCTCGTCTGGCAGTTGTGCTCCCTAACACCCCCTTATCATTTTTATCCAGGAACTGGATGTTTCACCCAGGTTGCGTTCTGTGACCATGGGAGTTCCTACTGAAGCAGAAGCGCAAGGTCTGGCGAGGCTTAGCAGTCAGAAATGGTGAACTAGGCCTGAGCATTCCTAGATTCAAATCTGTCCTCTGGGTCTTCTGGCATGGTACTTCCCCCACCCCCAGGTCCACACTACCTGTATTGTCTCCCCCACACACAGTCACTTGATCAGGCACGTTGTGAATTCTATAGTAGGAACTTAATTCCTAGGTAAAGAGGCCTGATTAGTATAGGGACTACTAAGGATTAGGATTGCTCCCCCTCCATGAAGTTTTCCCAATCTGAAATGGCCTAGAGGAAGTGCCGTTTGCCCCATTTGGGGCTACGTGTTTACCAAGAGGGGGGGGAAACACATATACCTCCCCTCTCTCACCCTGTTGCCCCTCCCAAGCACCAAGAATACAGAGCATCACTTACCCCAGTATGGAATTCAGAATCTATGTCTGGGGAGGGCCTGATTTAAAACATAATATGCATGTAGCCCCTCAGCTGTAAAGTTCGCTGGGTGACTTTGGGCCAGTAATTCTCTTTCAGTCCCACCAACCTCACAGAGGGTTGGATCCAGACTACGTTTTCCGCTCATGCAAGGCACTTTTATCAGTGGAACAGAATGTTCCTCGCCCTCCCCAGAACACATTCATGTCCCTGAAATGCAGCTCCTGGGGGACAGGGAAGAATACAAGAGGCAAAAGGGCGGGGTGGTGGTATCTGCAGCAGGAAGGGGGAATTGGTGGAAATCACTCAACCTCTCCCATTAGCAGAAAATGTAGTTTGGATCCAACCCAAGGTAAAATATCAGAACAGAGATAGAATCTCATATACCAGAGGTGGCCAAACTGTGGCTCGAGAGCTACATGTGGCTCTTTCACACATATTGTGTGGCTCTCAGCCTCTGTCACCCCATCAGTCAACTTAAAGAAGGCATTTCTCTGTCTCAATCATTTCTTCAAGCCAAGCCAGCCAGCAGCTTGGAGAATGCATTTAAAGTTAAAGGTGCTTCCTTCCTTTCTGTCTTGCTGCTCTCAAACATCTGGCATTCATGTTTTGTGCCTCTCAAGCATCTGATGTTTATTTTATGTGGCTCTTATATTAAGCAAGTTTAGCCACCCCTGTCCTGAACTCCTTCCCACAACTCATTTCAACATCAAAGCATGTTGCTTGAGAGCTTGATGTCAGATCAGATGCATTTTTTTTTAGTGGAGAAGAGGCTAAAAGTGGTGCAGCCAGATAACGAACGGTGAAGTAATAGAGTTCATGCAGAATGAAAGCAAAAGATCTTGAGCTATGAGTCCCCTCCAGACAGCCCTGAAGTCTTCTACTCGGTGACTGTGCACCAGTCTTGCTTTCTCAGCCTAACCTACCTCACAGGGTTGTTGAGAGGATAAAAGGAAGAGAGAGTCCTGCACTCCTTGGAAGAAAGATGGGATTTTAAAAAAAATGTGCTAGATGGATAAACAGTCTTGACCCTGCTAAGAATTAACCAGGTGAGTTTAGGCAAACCCCATTCTGTCAGCCTTGTCTCCTCAATCTGCAAAGCGGACATAATAACACAGACCTGCCTGGCAGGGCTGTTGTAAGGAACAAAGCAAAATGTTGCCTCTTGCACCAATTTGGTGCAGTGGTTCAGTGCATGGACTCTAATCTGCACTGAACCACTGCATGGTTTGATTCCCCACTCCTCCTTGTGCACCTGCTGAGTGATCTTGGGTCAGTCACAGTTCTCTCAGAGCTGTTATCTCAAAAACAGTTCTTGAAAGAGCTCTCTCATCCCTGCCTACCTCACAGGATGTCTGTTGTGGGGAAAGGAAAGGAAAGAACATTGTAAACTGCTCTGAAACTCCAAGTGAAGGGTGAATTCTATGGTTCCAATTGCCTCTTCTTCTCTTGGAATGTTCAAAAAGCCCCATATAAATGATGTTACTATTAAACTGAAAGAACTGGAGGAGGGAGAATAGGTAGAACCAGAGAGCAAGATGAAAATATGGCTGGGAAGATTCCCAGACACCTCGGTCCCTAATGGGAAAAAGGATCCCGAAGCTATCCTGCCCATATACCTACCTAACCACTATCCAAAGCAGCTGCATGCATTTCTCCAAAGACCCAGCCCATGCAGTCCATACCACATAAACAATCTATTAGCAAGCAGAAAAGAGATCCACTGCAGGTGAATTTCTGTAGAAATTACTGCCTCTATGTCCAGCAACTCTTGCCTATGAAACCCCCATTCACAGTATATGACACTGTCCAATCTTATGCATATTTTCTCAGAAGTCCAAGTCTCACAGAGTTCATTGGGGCTCGCTCCCCAGGAAGCGTGCATACGGTTGCAGCCCTAGCCTTTCAAAGCGCCATGGACGTTGACAGTTCCGATGTGCATGATACATGGAAGGAGGAAGTCAGTCAAGCCACATTCTAGGAGTGAACACAATCCTCCCACTTCTGTCGGTTCAAGTGCGGAGGAGAAGGGGGAAGATTGTTCGCCAATTCCAAAGACAATCCACCAAGCAGTGAGCCAATGAATTTTCCCTACGAAATATGTGATTAGCAACATCAGTAGCTGGAATGTGGTGGGGCAGAGGCAGCAGAAGAGGGCTGGGGGGATCACAGGGGAGCCAGGGCTGATTAGGAACATGGAGATATTCACTAGAGGGAAATAGGGATGGTGGACCGAAAGAGGACTAGGCCTCAGGTGGGTAAGAAAGAAAGGAAACTTGGGGGAAGAGACACAAAAGGTGGGGTACATGTGCCTGTGGGAGGGGCAAAATGTCAGAGGTTCAAGGAGAAAGCAAGCTCTTGTTATCCAACACACTAGGCTTGGGAGTTTTAAGAGAATGTAGTAGGAATACAGAAAAAAGTCAGGTGGAGAGAAAGAGGCAAAAAAGACTCCCAGCTGGAGATATGGCAGGAACGTTTGGGTGGAAATCGGGAGGGGGAGAGGCAGAGAAAGTGGCGGGCAAAGAAACAAACCTATTCCCTCCCCCCCTCCCTTCCCTCTTTGGACCTGGTGCATCCTTTCCATCTTTGGTCCATCCATTCCTGCATCCCTGGTACCCAACTCCCCCCTTCCTCCTCCCGTGCTGCATCCCCATGGCAACCGCTCACCATCTCCTCCCTTCGCCTTTCCTCCTTCGCCACGGCTGTCGCGCTCCCCCCCAGTCTTTTTCACCGCGGCAGCGCAAAGGAGAAGGGGGGGAGAGAGAAAATCAGCCCTCTCCCCCCCCTGCCAAGGGGAGCCATGAGGGGAAGGGGCTCAGTACTGAGAACTGCCGTGGATGGATGGACGGAGTGGGGGGTGGAGTTGAGATGGAAGCACAGCGCATCCTCCCAGCGGCAGCGCAACCGGGGGAGGGGATATGGGGATCAGAGGGGAGGGTGGGCTTCTCCTTCCTCTTCCTTCCTCCTTCCCCTAAGCCTTCTCACCTCCCTCCCTTGCTCTCCTCCAATTCTCCTTCCGCCTTCCCTCCTTCCTCTCCCCCTTTTCCTTGATGCATCTCCAGCCGCATGGCAAACTCTCACCCCCCTCTGTTCCACACCTCCCTTCTATCTCCCCCAGCTTCCCTCTCCCCACCACAAGCACTTGCCGGCCCCTAACCCTTCATCCCTCCCAGCAGGGCATCCCACCCACCCCCAGATGGGAAAACCCTGCAGATGCTTATTTGCATATGGAAATGCACAGCAAAGGATGCAGCCCTCTCTCCATCACTCATTGAATAACACAGAAGAGCTCGGCTAAAGACCCAAAGTCAGTGCACGTGCCCCCGAAAGGGAGGTCTGGCTAAAAAGCACCCCCCCCCCAATGACCCATGCCTGTATCCCCTTCCCCCTTTCCCAACTTGCATCTCCCATCCACTGCACCCCTTCTCACACTATCCCTTCTGCAAATCACACACCCCAAATCTGCCCTGCTAGTAGCAACCACTTCTAATATCAATACCTGACTTACTCTTCAGAGCTGAGTACCAGGGATGGAGGAATGGATGGACCAAAGATGGAAAGGATGCACCATGTCCAAGGAGTGGAGAGAATAGGTTTGCTTCTTTGCCCGCCACTTTCTCTGCTTCTCCCCCCCTCCCCATTGCCACCCAGAAAGAGTAATTTCCCTACCCTGGATTCCTTCTCACACTAGTCTGCCCCATTCCTTCCTACCTCCTCTTGTCTTCCACATTAATAACCTGATTTATTCCCTCCTCTCGCCCATCTTTCTGTCTCCACACACAAAGCCTCTGCTCTTCTCTCCCAGCCATTCCCCTCTCTCCACCCCCCTTCCATTCATTCCCTGGTCACCTGCCAAAGAAGCAGCTGTTTTAGTCTGTTTTAGCAAAAAAATAACCCAAAATCCCAACTGTGACACCTTCTATGTAATAAATATATCCTGGCATGAGCTTCTGAAAGCATCGGTCTTCTTCATCAGGTGTCCCAAAATGCTAGAGCTGGCCACCTGCTTTTACTAGATTCATTTTAGAGTGTCATGGCCATCCTTATTCCAGATTCACTCATTCAAATTCCTTGCAGCATTTTTTTTTTGGGGGGGGGGAGAGGGTAGCTTGCAGAAGATGAGATTCCAACCCATCCCACACAAGTTAACATGAGTGGGAGAATTGCCTTCCACTTCTCTAACTGCAAAAGTGATTAAAAACTCATACCTGGAGAGACTGAGATTAGGTTGCATCTCACCAACATTTCTGCGCATGGAAAAGGGTGAAGGGATTCTCTTGGACCACACATAAAGGTTAGCTTGGAAATCATGGGACCAGCATGGAGAAAAGGCACATGGGACAGTGGCTGTAGTAAGCAGGAGAATGATTGAGTGGGTTGATGGATCTGATTGAGTGGGTAAGCCAGACTGAATGCCATTTGCTGCTTTGAATGGACAGCCCTATGCCTCTGAAGAAGGGAGCTCTGACTCATGGAAGCTCATACCAAAATAAACTGTGTTAAGGATTTAAGGGGCCACTGGACTCCTGTCTAATTCTGCTATAATGGAGTCACAAGACTACCCCTTCTGCAATGAAAAGCAAGAAAACCTTCTGCATCTGCCCAAATCTAATCCCTTACTTGATTACAGGATCGCCAGATGGGGGGTACAGCTGTCAGATCCAGGCTGGGAAATTCCTGGAGATTTGGGGATGAAGCCTGGAGAGTACAAAGATCTCAGTGTGGTACAATGCCATAGAGTCCACTCTCCAGAGCAGGGGTGGACATAAGAGCCACAACTTGCTCAACATAAGGGAAGGAAGGAAGGAAGGAAGGAAGGAAGGAAGGAAGGAAGGAAGGAAGGAAGGAAGGAAGGAAGGAAGGAAGGAAGGAAGGAAGGAAGGAAGGAAGGAAGGAAGGAAGGAAGGAAGGAAGGAAGGAAGGAAGGAAGGAAGGAAGGAAGATGGGGGAGGGATAGGTGGAAAGAAAGCAACTTTAAATGCATTCTCCAAGCCACCGGCTGGCTTGGCATGGAGAAGTGATGTGAAGAAACAAAGGCCTTCTCCAAGCCAGCTGATGGGGTGGGGTGGGGGCTTTGAGAGCCACACAATATGTGTGAAAGAGCCACATATGGCTCCTGAGCTTCAGTTTGGCCACCCCTGCTCCAGACCATCCATTTTCTTCAGGGGAAGTGATTTCTGTAGTCTGGAGATGAGTTGTAATTCCAGGAGATCCCCAGGTCCTACCTGGAGAATGGTATCCCTACTTATTTGGTGAATGCATTTTTTTAATTTTTAAAAAAGGTTGCTGGACATTCATCTTCAAAAATATGTCCATAAAAACAAAGTTTATCAAGCCTGCTGTGAATTATTTTCCTTTCCAGAATATTTATGTAGACACTGAGCAATTAATTTCTCATGGTTCCCAGTACCATTTACTGATTCAAGGCTCCCTCTAATTTAAAAGCAAATCTCCACTACTAATTTATATCTGTCATACCAATTTAATTGTTATTCCCCCACCACCAACACAAGAATACTGGGAGCCATAATTTGAGAAGGGAACAGACTGAGAGTTCTGCCTGAAATCCAGAGGGCCCTCAAAGAAATTCCAGTTCCTTGGGGAGATGGAACGACCCTAAAACCAGTTCAAGTCTGGGGGTACAGATGTGCTTGGGGTAATCCCAGTTAATAAAAGCTTTCCAGAATAAAACAGGTATAGGATCTACTTTATCCCCACAAATAATTTTCAAATTGCTGTGCAGACAAGATTTGATGGCTAATTTAAAAACAAACTGTTCAGACTTTCTGCCAAGGCATCAAACCTTCCACCTTTGAAGTTCTCACCCTTCATCCCAGAAGCCCATTAACTCAGGGTTATGTATTTAGTTATATCCTGGGTTTTTGGGGTAGAATAAGCGCAGTAGGAACTCATTTGCATATTAGGTCACACCCCCTGACACCAAGCCAGCCGGAACTGTGTTCCTGTGTGTTCCTGCTCAAAAAAGGGGCCCTGGTTATATCCCACTTTCCTCTCCAGGAAGAAGAAGAAAACGACGGCAGATTTATACTCCACCCTTTTCTTTGAATCAGAGACTCAGAGCGGCTTACAATCTCTTATATCTTCTCCCCCCACAACAGACACCCTGTGAGGTAGGTGGGGCTGAGAGGGCTCTCACAGCAGCTGCCCTTTCAAGGACAGCCATGATCTTATGCTGCGACTCGCAGTTAGCATGTTAGATCAGAATCTGGAAGACATGGGTTCAAATCCCTATACTGCCACAAAGCTTACTCAGTAACCCGGTTACACACTCTCAGCCTAGTCTGCCTTGAAGAAGAAGAATTGTAGATTTATACCCTGCCCTTCTCCCTGAATCAGAGACTCAGAGCAGCTTACAATCTCCCATGACTTCTCCCCCCAACAACAGACATCCTGTGAGGTGAGTGAGGCTGAGAGGGCTCTCACAGCAGCTGCCCTTTCAAGGACAACCTCTGTCAGAGCTATGGCTAACCCAAGGCCATTCCAATAGCTGCAAGTGGAGGAGTGGGGAATCAAACCTGGTTCTCCCAGATAAGTGTCTACACACTTAACCACTACACCAAACTAGTAGTCAAAGCAGTTCATTACATCATTTCCCCTCCTCCATTTTCTGCTGACAACAATACCCCTGGGAGGTAGTTTAGGCTAACAGGGAGCGACCAGCCCAAGATTTCCCATGGCAGAGCAGGGATCCAACCAAACACCACCCTGGTTGTTACTGGCAGCAGCATGGCAGCTCATGTACTACTCCAAATAACACCTGAAGGAAACAAGTTGCATGGAAAGGAAGTGAGAACACTGCTAGCTCATGAACATGCATGTGCTCACGTGAAGTCACCTTATACTGAATTGGACCATCTATTACATCTCCTACAAATCCTTTTAACTGGCGATGTCGAAGATTGAACCTTGGACCTCCTGCATGGAAAGCAGAGGCTCTTCCACTAAGCCACAGCCCCTCCCCACATGACGCTCCTCCTTCAGGCATTACTAACAGCAGGCGTGCCCCAATGGCTCACATGCCCACCACAAGTAAAGCAGAAAAGCTCATCCATGGTGAGTGGTCAAATGAGGGCTTCATCCAACAAGCAATTTACAGTTTAACCCAACTCCAGCAGATCTATAATAAATCTCAGTTGAGTTCTGAGATTTAGATGGAGCACTGTAGTTGGGTACCTGCATGGTTGCCCAATGAGAAGGGTCTCAGGAATTCACTCCTTGCAACATCACATGGGAATTGGGCGTTTCACACACAATAGCATCAAAGTATTAGTGTTCTGCTGTACAGCCCACACAGGTCAAGCAAGGGAGGCAGGTGTCATGGAAGAATCTGCACTTCCTTGAGGTAATGTCTGCATGCACCTCCTCTATTGCTTCACAACTTGCAGGGAAGAAGGTAGATAACACCCTGCTAGCTGGCTGGCAGCAGCTGAGGGAGATCTGCCTGAATGTGTTTCTCCTTTGCCTCCAGTAAAGGCCTAGGCACAGCCAGGGGCGGGAGACAAAGGTCAAGACTTCAGCTCTCAGCCTGACAGTCACAGTCTAGGGCTGGCAGGAAGATCTGTCTGCAAAAGACGAAAGGCCTGATATGCATTTAGAATTCTTTTGTTCCCCCACTCCACCCTTCATCTTCTGCTTTTGTCTATTTCTATTGTATTTTTATACTTTATTTTTGTACTATAAAGTGTTTTCTTATTGGAAAACCGAGAGGGAGGGAGGGAGGGAGGAAGTTTAAGAACTGAATATTTGGATTATTCTGTGGAGGCACATATATTCTGGGATCATGGAAGGGATACACAATGAACCATTGAAGTGGTATGGAGAATGACAATCTCATCAAAGAAGTCCAAGGATGATGTAGTACATGGGTCTTCAGCCCAGGCGGGGCTGAATAATGCCACTTGCTGGGTCCTGAGTTCTAACAGACATGCCATTTCTTTGGGGTACTTTTTTGGGGGGGGAAGAACCTGCTGCCAGTGTGCAGTGTGCTGAGAGAGCCATATCTGCTTCTTTTTGTAGGCATGATGAGAGAGGCAGCAGGGTGATGAGGTGTGGTCACTTGGCCATGTTCCTCTGTATGCACATCTCCTGGTATTTGGTGTGACTTCTTGTGCCAGTTCTCTTGCTCTGCTACTCATGGTCCTGGTCTTGACATCAGTGGGGTCATAACTTCATGTTCCCCTCTTCCTGTCATAGGACTGCAGCTCAATGGGCCCTGTGTTCAATGGGTGCCAAGTCTAGAAAAGTTGGAGACCACTAGTGCAGTCACCAGAGGCCAGCGATGTGGAAAGATTCAGGTTCATATCCCTCCTCAGCTATGAAATGGGCATGATGACTGCAAGCAAGTTCTGCTCAGTTCATGCAGTAATGAAGGCACGCTCCCACAGGTACATCCCAGACATGTAACTCAAGATGGAGAATCCAATTACCCAAATCTTGCTAAACTTCTCCTTGAGGCCCATTTTTTTATCTGGAACAGGCACAGGTGCCTACCAAGCGGCACAAAGGTCCATTCTCAACATATAAGCTTAGGATTGCCTAGGGACATTAGAATGCCGACCTAGGCTCCCAGCTCAATGCCCAGAAATCTCTGCTTTCCTGACACCCCTCAACTGCATCAAAGGCTGTGGGGCATGCCAAAAGAAGTATGCCACAATAGGTCCCTGTATGCAGGGCTTTTTTTCTGGAAAAATGTTGGAACTCTCAAGAGAGAATTGGAGCAGAAACACACAGGTGCCCCTCATGAACTTTTAAACATTTGCTGAGAATTTTGTTTCCGTGAAAAGGTTCTGGAACTCCATTTCATCACATTCCTCCAGAATGCAGAGGTCATTTTGTAGAAAAAGAGGTGCTGGAGCTCATTTGCATATGCCACACACCCCTGACATCTACCTTAAAATGCTTCTTGAATTATAACTGTCATAAGAAAACCTTACTCCCATCATACTTTTTAAATCACTTTCTCCTATGTGGCTACAGTGGCATGATTTGTCTGCTTGATATGGTTTGGTTATTTTCCCTTTTTTGTGTGTGTGGGGAAAAATATTAGAAAGTTTGTCAAATCTTAAGAGTTCAGGAAAATTCTCACAGGGAGTTTGAACAATGAAGCCCAGAAGCAAATATTGGGAGGGGGGGAAGTAAGAAAGAAAGAGCAGCACAATAAAATTCCAGAAGTTCCAGAGCTCCATTCCTGGGAGCTCCTGCCCAAAATGAGGCCTGCCTGTATGTATGGGGGAAGGGATGGTGAGGATGGTGTGGTAACAAGTTCTTCCTTTCCTGATGTCACAATCCATTCCAAAGTCTGGGTAAAGCAAAATAATCCATTCTACATGCCACCAGAACATTCCAGAACCAAATCAAGCCCATCTCCTCATTTTTGCCAAAAATAAGTCTGTAGAATGAAACCATACGGGGTAATCTAATGATTTTTTTTCTTAATTCTCTGGAGAACAGTAATGCTGATAAGGGAAAGAAACAACATCACCAGCCTAAGTTTACAGATATTAGTGGAGCTGCAAACGATTCAGTCACGGGGAAATAACACTACTCTGGTAATCTGCCCTACATCTTCAACACAACCTACCTCACAGATAGTTGAGATAAGAATTTTGAATTTATAGAAAAGCACCTTAAAAATAGCAATCTAGCAATTAAAACAGGTGTCTAATTAGTAAATATCCAAAGGGATCTGGTGATGGACAACTAAAAGGAGAGGATTGGAGAGAGGTTAATCTTCTGACAGATACCTTGCACTAATTTGTCTACCACTTCTTATGCTCAAACTAGATAATTTCCTTCCCTGCTAGGATTAGACAAGATATCAGAGGGAAAAGCAGGAGGAAGTGAGAGAAAGAGGAAGGAAGGAACACTTATATGATTTTAAAAGTCTGCCTCTCTGAGCTGAGTTGTAGGGTAGTCAAGATGGAGATGGGGGTACAGGTTCGAGAAATTGTACTATCTGAAGTGGAAAATTCCAAAAGATACTTCTCATTTAAAAAATAATATGAGTTCAATACCTGACATACTGTCTCCCTGTAATGGTACCTATAATCACCCGCCTGAGAAAGCCACTTCATTGTGCTTCAAAACATAAGAACATAAGAGAAGCCATGTTGGATCAGGCCAATGGCCATCCAGTCCAACACTCTGTGTCACACAGTGGCCAAAAAAACAGGTGCCATTAGGAGGTCCACCAGTGCGGCCAGGACACTAGAAACCCTTCCATTGTTGCCCCCCCCCCAAGCACCAACAATACAGAGCATTCCTGCCCCAGACAGAGTTTTAAGAGACTACATCATCCCCATTCAAGGACTCATCCCCATCAAAGGAGATGCGTATGCTCTGAGTGCAGAAACCGACCCCATGCTTAGCTCCACAAGGGTGGGACTTTGACCTCTCCAGGCAAGGGATGGAAAGAGGAAGTCCAATCCACTGCTCTTACTTTGTCTTGCTTTTGTTTAGCATACAAAAGGCATTCCTAAACCATTTATTAATTAAAATATTTACACTCCTGCCTTTCTGCAATCATTCAAGTTAACTCACAACACATTAAAATGTAAGTGAAACAATACCATGAAATCGCATAAAACTAATGCCAAAAACACTAGCCAAAACTCACACATTATGGAGTACTCAGTAATTGCCAATCAAGCAGCCACTGAGAGGGTTGGAGGCAGGTCACATCTAGTGCAACATAGTGCAGCTCTAGGAATCACCAGAAAACCACAGAGTTTCCAGACGTTCCTCGAGCCACCCTATGTTTCCCAAAAGTGATGGAGCAGTGCAGATGTCACCGTTTCCCCCCTTCTCCCCACTATTTAGAAGAAGAGATTGGATTTATACTCCACTCTTCACTCAGAGTATCAGAGCGGCTTACCATCTTCTTTCCTTTCCTCTCCCCACAGCAGACACCGTGTGGGGTAGATGGGGCTGAGAGAGCTCTTTCAAGAACTGCTCTTGAGAGAACAGCTCTGAGAGAACTTGTGACTAACCCAAGGTCACACCAACAGCTGCATGTGGAGGAGTGGGGAATCAAACCCGGTTCTCCCAGATTAGAGCCCACACTCTTAACCACTACACCAACCTGGCTCTCTAGAAAAGTGGCAAATCTCCCATCACAAAGGGTGGCCTGGCAGTCCTAGTAGACAGGTTGTGTCTGGCTTCCCCACCTAGTATAACAGTGAGAAGCAACTTGCAGGTTCTCAGTTCCTGCAGGAACAGGGTCCCATTTCAGATCAGGATCACTGTACAGGTGGACAAGGGGCTTCAGCTTTTCCTAGTTGAGAAAAAACTGAAATGACACTGAGGCAGGGCCAGCCCAGTCACTAAGCAAACTAGGCAATTGTCTAGGGTGCTGGCCTTCTGGGGGCACCAAATTGAGTGCCCCCCATGTAACTCGGTGACATTTTCAGTGCAGGGGGGGGGGTGTCGCCAGAAGTTAGCCTTGCCTAGGCTGCTGGACAGTCTAGGGCTGCCCCTGCCCTGAGGGTGTGCTTGGGAAAACCCACATTTCCCCTGGGATATAAAATGCCAACAAGGCCAGAAACCAAAGAACGATCCTTCTTTCATCAAGCTGTAGGAAGGACCCCCGAGGATTCTCTTTAAGAAGGCCTTTCAACAAAAGCAGAGTGACCACTAAGAAAACCAGGCTTCATCCCACAGACAAAAGGCAGAAAAATGAAGGCAGGCTACAGAAGCTGACCTTAAAAGGCAAGGGGTTTTATTTGGGGAGAGGCAATCTGCGAGATGCAGCTGTCCCTGGCCATGAAGGGCTTTAAAGGTCAGAACGGCTACCTTATGAGGGGTTCCAGAAGCTCACCTGTAGCTGATGTAATTGGCGCAGAACCAGTTCAATACATCGCTGCTTGCCAACACGAACACCCATCCTCGGTCTTGGCTGCTGTACGGAATTTCAAAGCAGCTCTAGTGTAGGGAGAGAGCAGACACCCTCTCCGGGATGAAAAGCACCACCCATTAGTAATTATTATCGCTGGTATGAATACTGCTCCAGCGTTCTACTCGGCCATCTCCGGAATGGCATCAGCAAAACAAAAGCAAACAATACCAAAAAAAAACCCCAGCCCCAAGTAACTTGCAGTTGGCTTTACAACAACAGGAAAGAAGGGAAGGCATGATACATGGTGGCCAAATTTCTAGGTTATCGAACCCCCCCTGAGCAAGCCTCTCTTTCCTGTGTATTTCCTCTGCTGCCTTGTAACATTTGAATGTCTGAATCATGTCACTAGGATCCTGGGGGTGTAAGCACATCCTGATGACCTCCTGCCCAGGAAAATCAGACCTGATGGTATCATGCCCTCCTACATTTCGCAGGAGAAAACAGGGACATACTTGGAACATGCCTAGCCGCATGACGCCCTCTCCACTAAGATACATTATTGAAGGCCCTTCACTGCCCAGCCGTACTCTGCAAGAGCCTGTGCTCCATTAACGTAAAAGCCGGCAGTGTTTGCTCTTTGGGCTGAAGATCTGCCAGGTTAGTGATGGCCCAAAATGTCCCTTAGCAGCTGAAGCATGCAAGCTTGTGAACTGGAAGATGCCTTAGCGTTCATGCGCATTGCAATGACTTACCTACGTTTGCGCTAGAGACATGCACCTGCTCGGAGAATTAATTTCTAAGGATACTGGGGAGGGAGCTAGACCCTGAAGGACGACAATCCTAGTATCTCGTTAAAAATGTTAACAAGTCATCTCCCAAAGGATAAAAATAGAGATGAAAGGGAGACGGTGTTTTTGCTGGGGACAGGCAATAGAAAAGAAAGATTTTCTGTTCTGAACTGCATGTGATCCTACCAGCCCCATGATTGCTTCCAGATGGGTGCTTGGTCCTATTTTGGTTCTCAAAACAGAGCTTCTTCTTTTTTTGGAGCATCCACCAGACATCACCCCCCCCCCCCAAAAAAAAAACCCCACCATCATCCTCTGATCATTAATTTCCATGGTCCCCAGCTTTGTTCTGTTCTCCCCAAAACCTGCTTTGGAACAAGCTTTCACATTTCAATGAGCTCTTCCACTCAGGCACAGCTTAGCCACAGGGCAGCTGCCCCAGACTCTGGGCCAGCCAAAGGGGGTCCTTATCGCCTATGGCCCTTACCGCCTATTGCCCCCCCCAACATAGGAAAAGGGGGGAGTGGAAGAGCTGCCAGCTAGTGTGGATGCTGCGCATGCCCACCTTGAACGGGGCAAGAGCCATCTCTCTTTTGAGCCTGGAGTGACTCCAGCGGTGGGGACAGCAGGGGGGTGGCCATGTTCCTGGAGCCCCATCCTGGACTTTTGTTCATGGTCCCAAAATCACAAAGACCATCCCTGCTTCCACTGCATAGATGGAAAGATGCAAGTTTTCACTTCCCTGCTCACACTGACACCATTTCTCTTCTGGCCCGTGCTACCAGTTCACTTTTTGATGGCTTTTGTATTTTCAGTGATAGGAGCATCTATATGCATACGAATTCTATATAAATTCTAACTTTTTTTAAAGTTGGGAAAACTATCGCACTGGCAGAAGGGATGGTGGGTGAAATGGAGGGAGAGTAGGAGACTATCACTGTGTGGGTGCTCTGTTGCTACTGCAGAAGCCTCTTCATTTGCAGAGGAAATGAATGCACAGTGGAGTATATCATTGCAATGTGGACGTGAATCAATATATTACCAAAGTAGCAGGTCATCCCTCCCTGTAGAATGACAGAAAGAGAAGGAGGAGGAGGAGGAGGAGATGACAAAGACGAAGAATTGGTTTTATATCCTGCTCTTCACTACCCAAAGAATCTCAGAGCGGTTACAATCACCTTCCCTTGCCCACCCCACAACAGACACTTTGTGATCTAGGTGGGGCTGCAAGAGCTTTGAAAGAACTGTGACTCACCCAGGGCCACCCAGCTGGCTGCATGTGAAGAAGTGGGGAATCAAACCCCGTTCTCCAGTCTAGAGTCCACTGCTCTAAGCCATTACAATAAACTGGCTCCCTCAAAAGTGTTTAAAAAGCACATTTGCCAACATGAACTGGGTCACAGCAATGCCATAGCAGGGATCTCAATGTGTCTGAGACCAAAACTCCCTTAGCAGAACAATCTGTCCAGTTCAGTGGTGAAGAACTGAATGCTTGCAAGCTGTTTTGCCAGCTAAGGTTGCTCCAGACAAGCGCACACCACTCTTGTTCTGGCAGCAACATGGAAATTTCCCTCTCTTGGAACACCTTAAGGAAAGTAAACCACCATCAGCAGCAAAAAAGGGAGGGAAGGGACAACTATATTAAATCCAAGCAGCCACACAAAACTAACATGAACAAACATGCCCCCAAATATTTCCCTTCCACTCTAATCAAGCTGATTACAATACACATTGTATCTTTGCATCCTTTACATATGCTCTTTAAAATACCCTTCTCACCGGGATAAAAAGGCTCAGATCCCCCAGGGCTTTTTTTTTGTAGCAGGAACTCCTTTGCATATTAGGCCACACACCCCTGATGTAGCCAATCCTCCAAGAGCTTAGAGGGTTCTTAGTACAGGATATACTGTAAGCTCCAGGAGGACTGGCCAAATTGGAGTGTGTGGCCTAATATGCAAAGGAGTTCCTGCTACAAAAAAGCCCTGCCCATTCCTAGTCATGTCCAAAAGGGAGCTTTAATTCCCTAAACCTTACACTCCAAAAATGTTGTCGCTCTCCAACGTGAACATCAACGTCAAAACACGGTTGACATTGATGGTCTTTATGGTCCTACTGGACTTGAATCTAACTGTTCCATTGCAGACCAGCTTGACCACCCTCTTAAACTATCTTCCCCTAAGCAGCTTCCTTGGGGACTATTAGGAATCCTGGCAAATGCGAAGTGCCAAACATGTATACAAATCCAACACATTTACATGGGTAGCGGCATCGCGTTCTCATGCACAAGTTATAACGGAAGTGTGTGCAGGAAGACCAGAAGGTTTGATCCTGCTTCTCTGTTTGTGCATTTTCTCTCCCTGTAAGGAGTGAACAGTCCTCAAAACTTGGAAGTTCTTGCCATTTCAGGCCCTTCGCCAGCAACTGTCGGAGGAGCAAGAGTTAATGGAGAGAACCAGAAGACAGGTGATTTGTTGGCTTGGCTCACTGACAACATTTTTGCTGTTGGTTCTTGTCACGCACATCCGACAGGCTGTGTCCTCCTGAGTCACCTGGTGCCATTGGCCAGGAGCCACAAGCAGGGGTGGATTGGCTAAAACAGCCTCTGGAACGTTTTGTGGGCCAATGACCTGCCCCTAGTCCAGGGGTGAGGCAGGTGGTGCCTTGCCTGGCTGAGTTGTGGTCAGGGTGGAGTGGGCCTGGCTGGACAGGCAGAGAAGCTCTTTCTCCCTTTCTCCAAGATGGGCTGAGGGTATTGTTGCCAGTTACAGATTGGGAAATACCTTTTGGAGGGGTGGATCCTGAGGAGGCCAGGGCCTGTGGGAGGGAGGGGAGGAACATCAGTGGAGTATAATGCCGCAGAATCCACCTTCCAAAGCAGTTGATTTTTCCAGGTAAACAGATCTCTCTTTTTTTGTATTTGTCATATGTAAGTGTGGGTGTGTGGATATCAGGGATCGAACTGGGGACTTACTGTATACCAGGGGTGGCCAACAGTAGCTCTCCAGATGTTTTTTGCCTACAACTTCCATCAGCCCCAGCCAGCATGGCCAATGGCTGGGGCTGATGGGAGTTGTAAGCAAAAAACTTCTGGAGAGTTACCGCTGGCCACCCATGCTGTATACAAAGCATGTGCACTGCCGCTTTGCAGTTTTAAACAGAGTTGTACCCTTCTAGCCTGCTAAAATGAATGACAAGATTGTCAATTGGCAACAATGGGAGATAACAAGAGCCAGGAATGCCAGTAGATTTGCATGGGTACCACTGAAAGGGCATTAAAGCACACCGCTGCAATGAAAATGTGAAACAAATTTAGAATGGTGGTCTCTGGGCTCAGATAGACTGCTCAAGGACTAGAATGGCAGCAGGGCCCCTGGTACTGGAATAACTGTGCATGGAATGACAATCTTTGGGAGTAGCGTAAGTGTTCTGCAACTGGAACGACAGTCCTGTAATGTAGTTCATATTTTGTGTGAGTTTGTGTACACCTGGAAGTCATGGCGACCTCTGGTGACTGACCCCTACTGGGAGGCTGGAGGATATGCAGAGAGGTGGCTGAATAAAGCCTGGCCCTGCCCTCCTGACTACTGGTATTCCAGGGAGGTCTCCCATTCAAGTACTTGCCAGGGTTGACCCTGCTTAGCTTCTAAGATCTGACAAGATTGGGCTTGTCTGGGCTATCCAGGTCAGGGCCAGGTAAACCAATCTCTATTGTCTTGGGATCCGTTGTAATCCCAGGAGATCTCCAGCCGCAACCTGGAGATTGGCAACCCTAAATGAGAGGGCTCCGCCCCTAACCTGGGCAAGGAATGTCCATTATCTCCTAGTGCCTCCTCACCCAAGCTTCAAAGTTCAGGGACTCCTGACCTGGCAAGCCAACTCATAAGACATACACTCTCTTAACTGAGAGGCATCCTCCTACACCCGTCCTTCCACTTCAAAACTCCAAAAGAACTGTGGAGCAAAGCAAGCGGCAAAGTCCACAAAGAAAAATGTTGCAAGAAGATACCTCCCATTGCTCTACTTGGTATACCTTCCAGGCTTGACACTAAACAACAAAAATTATACCAAACGTTAAAACTGCACTTTTAAAGTTTCAAACCAGTTCCCAAACAATAGCTCAGTCATCCTTAAAATGACCCCATGAGGTAGGCCGATGTTGTTATCGTCAATATCGCAGGAAGAAGGCTGAGGCATGCAGAGAGAAGGTGCTGATCCTCAGCACCCCACCCCCCCAGCTGAGTAGGACTTGAATCAGGGACTTGCAGTCCTAACACAAACAAAAGTTACACCCTTTGAAGTCCATTGCCGTTAATGGACTTCAAAGGGTGTAACTTTGCTCAGGATTGTGCAGATAGAAGCTCACACTGGGAGAAGCATTCATTTGTTACCTGCCAACACAAATTCCCAGTCCTGTGTTGGCTGAATAGGGCAAATGTGGGGAGGGGGAAGGGGGAATTTTCATAGGAAATGATATGGAAAAGGCTTAATCTTTGTTACCCCCACACCCCAACAGGAGGGTGGAGGGCACTGAGTTGAAAATCCCTGGAGATCTGGGGGTAGAGACTGGAGAGGGCAGGTTTTGTGGAAGGGAAGGACTTCAGTGGATCATACTGCCATAGAGTTCATCCTCCAAAGCAGCCATGTCCTCTGGGAGAACTGTTCTCCATAGTCTGGAGATCACTGGTAATTCTGGGAGATTTCTAGGCCCCACCTGGAGGCTGGCATCCTTGTCTACAAGACAGTAAACCCTACAATAGGACTGGCCTAAAGTCTGCAGGGGAAGGGGGGGAGATTCAACACCTCCCTGAATCTCAGGGTTGCCAACCTTCAGGTAGAGTTGCCAATTCCCAGCTGGGGGCACTTTAGAGGCCCTCCCCTTGCTTCAGGGTCATCAGAAAGTGCAGAGGGGGAGGGAAATGTCTGCTGGGCATTTCATTATACTCTATGGAAACTGATTCCCATAGGGTATAATGAATAATTGATCTGTGGGCATTGAGGCCTCTTGGAGGGATGTTTTTTGAGGCAGAAGCACCAAATTTTCAGCATAGCATCTGATGCCCCTCCTCAAAACACCCCCCAAGTTTCACAAAGATTGGACCTGGGGATCCCATTCTATGAGCCCCAAAAGAAGGTGCCTCTATCCTCCATTATTTCCAAATGGAGGGAAGGCATTTAAAAGGCACATAGTCCCTTTAAATGTGATGGCCAGAATTACCTTTGGAGTTCAATCACGTTTGTCACACCCTTGCTCCTGGCTCCACCTCAAAGTCTCCTGACTCCACTCCAAAGTCTCCAGATATTTCTTGAGTCGGACCTGGCAACCCTACCTCCAGGTGGTGCTTGGCTTTCTCACAGAATTATGACTGACCTCCAGACTTCTGCGATTGCTTCCCCTGGAGAAAATGACAACTTCAGAGCGCAGATGCTATGGATTACCACAGATTCCACATGAAATCCCACTCCCACATTCTTACCTCCATAGGCACCACCCCCAAATCTTCAGGAATTTCCTCCCAAAGCCATCAACCTTAATTATCACTTGCCCAACAGCCCCTCACTCCCTTTCAGTTTGCAGATTCAATGGGTACATCTAGTCTAAAGTGCTACTGTTTGCCAGTTCTTGCTTTGCCTCCAGCAGAACTCTGGAAAGGATGTATGAGAAATAAATAATATTCATTGTGCAGGTCCAGCCTGAACTTCTATCCTTTGCCATTTCTTGCCATACCTTGAGCAGCAGGTCTCTAGAGAGAGGATGCGAGAAAAAAAATACATATTCATGTCTAGGTCCTGTCTAAACTCTTACACTTCACCAAGTCCTGCTACAGGCAGGAAAGAAAGAAAGAAAGAAAGAAAGAAAGAAAGAAAGAAAGAAAGAAAGAAAGAAAGAAAGAAAGAAAGAAAGAAAGAAAGAAAGAAAGAAAGAAAGAAAGAAAGAAAGAAAGAAAGAAAGAAAGAAAGAAAGACTCCATGTATGGGTCTGCTCTAAACATGTTTCCCTACTGGGAAAACGTGAGACATTAATAAATATGCTACATCCAGCCAAAGCCCTCCTGGTAGGCAGCAAAAAGTTTCCTCACAGAAAGGACTCTTGTCCTCAGTTAGCCAAACCACCCTAATAGGGATGCCAGCCTCCAGGTGGGACCAGGGGATCCCCCAGGATTGCAGCTCATATCCAGACTACATAGACCATTTCTCCTGAGGGAAAAATAGATGCTTTGGAGAGTGGACTCTGTGACATTGTAACACAGTGAGGGCCCTGACCTCCCCAGCCTCCATCTCTAAATCTCGAGGAGTTTCCCAGCCTAGATCTGGCAGCTCTACCCCCCCCCCCCCCCATCACCAGCTGGTGGCCAGGGGGGATCTGGAAACCCTAGTTGAGATAGTTGTCTGCAAAGAGACCATTCAGTTTAAGACATGCCCATGTTTAGAATAAGAGCAAAGTGTGAGCACTGGATAATGCCATCAAAAGAGGAAGGCTTTTAAGAACACAAGAGAAGCCATACTGGATCAGGCCAATGGCCCATCCAGTCCAACACTGTGTCGCACAGTGGCCAAAAAACCCAGGTGCCATCAGGAGGCCAGGACACTAGAAGCCCTCCCACTGTTGCCCCTCCCAGGCACCAAGAATACAGAGCATCACTGCCCCAGACAGAGAGTTCCAACAATACATTGTGGCTAATAGTCACTGATGGACTCAGCTCCATATGCTTATCCAATCCCCTCTTGAAGCTGGCTATGCTTGTAGCCACATCTACCTTGTTTTGTTCTTAATGCATGGCCTATTCTGTGGAACTCCCTCAGTTAGAAGGCTCATCAGGATGGCTTTATAAAGTGAACTTTTCTTATCCTGAGGGCTTTTCGGAGGTGGAGAAAGGGGTGCTGGTGGATTTTATCCTGTTTCATTTGAAGCTGTCATTTATTTCAATATTTATATCCTGCTTTTCCTCCTGAGGGCTGAAAATGGCATGCACCATTGTTCTCCCTTCCTCTGTTTTATCCTCACAACAACAGCCCTGTGAGGTAGGATAAGTCGAAAGAGAGAGAGAGAGAAGTCAGCCTCCAGATGGGATTGGAAATCCTCCAGAATTACAGCTGCTCTCCAAACTAAAGAGATCAGATCCCTTGGAGAAAATGGATTCTTTGGAGGGTAGACTCTCTGGCAATGTACCCCACTGAGGTCCCTGTTCTCCCCAGGTTCCATCTCCGTATCTCCAGGAGTTTCCCAACATGGATCCACCAATCCTATCCCTCATCCCCCACCAGAGGCAAGGGAGGACCCGACAACCCTACTTCCATGGTAGATCAGGGATTTGACCCAGTTCTCCCAGATGATAAGCTGACACTCTAACCACTATGCCACAATGCCACTCATTCTTTCTGTCTGTCTAATAGATTTCTAGCCCACCTTCCCAGCGCTCAAGGCAACGCATCCTCAAAAACATAAAAACGAGAGAGCGTCTTAAAATCAAGACAGTTGATATAAACATAATAATTATATTATGATGGTGATTATGGCAGTCATTGTAATGACCTTGTCAGCTGTCTGTTACTCTATTTACGGCATGTTGTCTTGCTTTTATTGTCATTTCAAATCCAAGTCACTTTCTCCGGAGGAAAGTCAGTATATAAATTTAATAAATCAACGCTGAACACACATCATAAAAGGAAGGCCTCTGAAAAGGAGGGATTTGTCAAATTGCATCTCGGCAGCAGAATGGAGGCTTCTGCCCAAGCCAGGGTGATCGATGACAACTAGATTCAGAAAAGAATGGAGAAGGGAAGGCCCTTTCGGGACCGTTTGCTAGGAGCACAAGTGATTGCTTGTTTTGGTTCCTCCCCCGCTAAGAGAACAGGCAGTGGCTACAGTGGGCAATCTGCAGGACTCAAGGGGAGTGAAATGCCAGTGGGTTTCAGGAAAGATTTGGTGCAATGGTGAGAACAGGGGAGGTGCCCTACCTGATTTTGCAGGGGCCATCATCATCTGGTGGTTGGAGTACCTAACTAGGATCTGGAAGACTCTGCCAGGGAAGCTCATTAGATCAGGGATGTCAAATGTGCGGCCCAAGGGCCAAATCAGGCCCTCGGAGAGCTCCTATCAGGCCCGTGAGCAACTCACTGTCATCTGCTTAATTCTCTCTCTCTCTTGCTTCCTTCTGCATCACAGCTTGCTTTGCCAGGCTTGCTTAATCACACAGGAGCTGTAGAGCTAAGCCTCTGTTTTCTCCATTGGCTGACCAGCACATGAAGCAGCTTATGTACAAAAGCTCACAATGCCCAGCCATCTTATGTTTTCCCCTGGGTCTTAGTCTCAAAGCATTGACCATGAGATTTCTGTAACGAATGTCATTAAATCAAAAACAGGTTTGCAACTTACAGATACACACCTGAACAATATACTCAAGATTGCTACAACATAGAAATTGTCTCCGTGTTTTGATGCATTAATTCAGAGCAAGAGGTGTAAGTTATCAGAAACGGTTACATACACAAAATATTGCAAGAATGCTAATCTTTTAAGCACCTTTTAAGTTTTTTTTTTTTTTAAATCTTTAATTGTGTTTGTGTCCTTACAGGGGTGGCCAACGGTAGCTCTTCAGATGTTTTTTGTCTACAACTCCCATCAGCCCCAGCCATTGGCCATGCTGGCTGAGGCTGATGGAATTTGTAGGCAAAAAACATCTGGAGAGCTACTGTTGGCCACCCCTGCCTTATAACATTTATATCTCCACTACCTGGCACTACATTGTATGGCGCACATGGCCCGGCCCGACAAGGTCTCATTTATGTCAGATTCGGCCCTCATAACAAATGAGTTTGACACCCCTGCACTAGATGATCCGTGAGCCAGTCACTTTGTAAGGTGGCTGCTGTAAGGATAAAACGGCAGAGGGGAGGACAATATTTTATGCTACTGAGGACCCTATTGGGAAGAAAAGCAGGATGTGTAAATGATATCTGAATAAATACAATCCCTATACCCTACCTGCCCTTATTCACCAAATACATATTTCCTGCTGTCTGGAAAATCACTTTCCCTCTTTTATCCCTATTTCGCCTTTTTTTGGGGGGGGGGTGAGGGGGAGACTGTAAGAAAGCCTTTTCGAAATATTGCTTGTATGAGCTGCAAACGTGGCCGTTCTTCGGATCACAGCGCTTTCCCTTAGCTTTCTCGAAGACGAGTCTACTTATTAAAATATTTATATCCTGCCTTTTTCTTTGTGGCTCAAGGACCTCTATTGCACATATCTGCCTATGCGTGTGCATGAATGCTGGGTCACCCTGTAGAGCGCAGCCTGTCATTTCACACACTACAACTTAATGAGGTTCGTTTTGAAATTCTGATAATTCTTTATAGGATAGCTATGTATTGCTGGCATTGCCTGGCTAGATTTAAGGACTCCGCTTTGCTTTTAAATCAGTTTGGGGCACACTATTTGAGAATACAGCATATACTGCATGTGGCAGCTTGAAAAGGGGGAGGGACCGTGGCTCAGTGACAGAGCATCTGCTTGGCATGCAGAAGGTCCCAGGTTCAAACTCTGGCATCTCCAGTTAAAAGAATCAGAAGGTGATGTGAAAGGCCTCTCCCTGAGACCCTAGAGAGGGCACTGACCTTGATGTCGCAATGGTCTGGTTCAGTATAAGGCAACTTCATGTGCGTTTAAAGAGCATTCCACTATTTGTAACAGTGGAGATGTAGGGACTCAGACAGTTATCCTCAGTGAAAGAATACAGGTGTTGCAACAGTGTCCGTATTATCTGCGAAATTCCAAAGGGTGTGATATTGCAGAGAAAAGAACGGTATGTGTGTGTATATGTGTGTGTGTTGGGGGAGAACTGTTCACAACAAAGAAACCAGAGAGTTCAGGGCCAAGTCCTCCCTGCTGTCCCTCCCCTCACAGAAATAAAATTTGGTCTTTACCTCATTCAATATTTAATCTGCAGCTGTATTTATCATTGCTAGTGCCCCCACCAAAGGAAGGGGAAACACACCCAGACTTGAGGCTCTCTGAGGTATGATGTGGCCGCTGAAAGGTCCAAAGCTCCTCCATTACAAAACAAGGCCAAGAGAGGGGTAGCCATCTGGTGCAAAACTGAGATTCAGTTCACACATGCCGGAGAGTGGAATGGGAATGAGGTGGTAGAGCCCTGAGGTGGTTGAGCAGAATGTACCACTTCAGACTGAAGGTGGGAGGATTCTAAGCTGTGGCTGTTCCCTCACATTAAAAAAAAATCCATGTAAACAGCACACCAGAGCAATCATTCAAACCTCCTGTGTTTCCCTGCTGGTTTTCCATTTGCAGGGAGTTTTTAAACAGAGGAGAGGGTTCCAAAATGGGCTTCACCCACAGTCTGAGGTGTTGCAGTCTATTCCAGTTGCATTGCCAGCTCACTCTCTCACATGTGTGAACCCGGCCTGATTATCCGATCCAAGCTGGGGATGTGACATGCAGTGTGCTGCTGGTGTGCAGCAGCCAGAAGGTATTTCTTGCTCTGTTGACCAGGGGAGGGCAGGAAGCCAAATTCTTCCTGTTTGTAATGGGCCTGGCTTAATCCCCACAGCTCCAACTGCCTGCTTACCACAGGGACTTATGTTGCATGCAGCTATTCCATTCAGATCCCGAGCTATGAACTAAAGAGACCAAAATCCCATCGAAAGAGCAAGGAAAAACCTACTCTTTGTCTACCCTGACTCAGCATGCTGGTGTATTAAGGGGTAACTCCTGTGTTTGACAGGATAATCCCACAACCCTCTAATTTCACTGAAATCAATGGCGCTAGAAGGAACGTACTAAAATGAATGACAGTATTGACCACTGGAAACAATGGGAGATGCTGGAATGCCCACTGGATAGAATGGGAGCCTACTGACTTGCATAGACTCCATGAGAGCTGGTTTGGTGTAGTGATTAAGTGTGCGGACTCTTATCTGGGAGAACTGGGTTTGATTCCCCACTCCTCCACTTGCAGCTGCTGGAATGGCCTTGAGTCAGCCATAGTTCTCATAGGAGTTGTCCTTGAAAGGGCAGCTGCTATAAGAGCTCTCTCAGCCCCACCTACATCACAGGGTGTCTGTTGTGAGGGGGCGGGGAGGTAAAGGAGATTGTGACCACTCTGAGACTCTGAGATTCAGAGTATAGGGTGGGATATAAATCCAATATCTTCTTCTTCTTCCACTGAAATACATTACAGGGGCCCTGATCTGGATAGTCCAGGTGAACCCAATCTCGTTAGATCTTGGAAGCTAAGCAGGGTCAACTCTAGCAAGTACTTGGATGGGAGACCTCCTTGAAATACCAGCAGTCGGGAGGCAGGGGCAGGCTTTACTCAGCCACCTCTTGGAATATCCTACAGGCTCCCAGGTAAGGGTCAGTCACCAGAGGTCGCCATTACTTCCAGGTGCACATGCACATATAAAATACGAAATACATTACAGGGCTGCAATTCCTGTTGCAGAACACTTATGCTACTCCCAGAGATTGTCGTTCCATGCCAGGTGCTGTCATTCCAGTCCCAGGGGCCCTCATTCCATTCTAGTCCCAGAGCAGTCTATCTGAGCCCAGCGACCATCATTCTAAATCTGTTCCACACTTCCATTGCAACTGATATGTGCTTTAATGCCACTTCAATGGTACCCATGCAAATCAATTGGCATTCCTGGCTCCTGTTATCTCCAATGGGCATTCTACCATTTCCCATTGTTGCCAATGGGCAATCCTGTCATTCATTTTAGCAGACTAGAAGGGTGTAACTGTTTAAAAATGCAATGTAAGTTCCTTAGAGTATGCTCCCTGAGCTCTGGTAAAGTGGCAGCGCATGTGCTTTTTACGCAATAAGTCCCCAGTCCAATCCTTGGCATCTCCAGTCTTGGCTGACGGGTGTGCTGGGAAAGGATTTTACTGGAGACATTGGAGAAAAACACTGTCAGAACAGACCCTGCAGAATTAATCAATCAGTAGTCTTACTCAGTCTAGGGCAGCTTCACATGTTCAAACATGGAACCCCCTATGCCCAGCAAGGAAATATCCTGGGTGCTGCATTTCTCTTAAATCACAGAGGGTAAACTGACTGTGGTGCACTCACATGGTTATGACACCAGCGAAATCTAATAATAGGTCTGTGCAAGGCTTGCCAATGGTCTTGATTTCACAGGGATAGATTCAGAAAAAAAAACAAAAAACCTATCACCAGTGCTTCTTTATCCTTTCAGTAAGTTTTCACACACCCTGTGCCAAACACTCAGGGAAGCATCAGCATGTATTAAAATACCCAAGAAAATATACAAGGACAGAATCAGACATTTGATGCTCAGGGTCTTTTGAAGCCTACTGGGATGGACCTTACCATGTTTCCTGCACAGTCTCTCCTACTTCCCCTTCTCACTGCAGCCCCCATCCTGCATAGGTGGTGTTTTTTGCATGCAGGTCCTATAATCCCTAACATATGCTCTTGGGTAGTCAAAAGGGGCTTTTTCTCCCAGATTCACCAGTAGAACAGCCGGTAAGAAGCCACTCTTTGGCTGTTGCATATAAGCACACTAAAAGGTAACGGTAGTCCCCTGTACAAGCACCAGTTGTTTCCGACTCTGGGGTGACGTCGCATCACAACATTTTCATGGCAGACTTTTTACGGGGTGGTTTGACATTGCCTTCCCCAGTCATCTACACTTTCCCCCAGCAAGCTGGGTACTCATTTTACCGACCTCAGAAGGATGGAAGGCTGAGTCAACCTTGAGCCAGGTACCTGAACCCAGCTTCTGCTGGGATCGAACTCAGGTCATGAGCAGAGCTTGAAATGCAATACTGCAGCATACCACTCTGCACCACAGGGCTCTATATAAACACACTACACACCCCAAATTCAATGGTTATATTCTTTGATGTGAAATAATTGGGAGGGGGGCATACATATTTTATCAAGTGCATGAGATAGGTGCAAACTAAGGTCACCAAGCTGCAACTCAGAGAAATAAATACAGCTCTGTATTCCAACTCTTCCCCCACCCCCCAAATAAGCAGTGGCAGGCGAGACAATCTTGTAATCTGCCTCCTTTCTCACCTATCTTTGGCACACCAGAAGTCCTGCTAATTGGAGCAGGCTGAGAAGAAGACATGGACAACAGGACTTTGGAAGGGACAGGTGGGAGCAGCCACCGTTAAAGTTATACATATGCTCTTGTCAGGGCTGATGGGCCAGTAGGAAGCTAGTAAACCGAAAAGGAAAAACCTGAAGCCAGGCTAGACACAGCAGCATTATAGAACAAGCTCTTGGTCCTTCTCTCACCTGACTCTTGCTGCCCCTGGTAAATGACAAAACCACCCTCTGGCCATCTGCAGTGGGGGTGCTGATGTAAAGCACAGCAAGACAGCAGCATCCTCTTCTGTTGCTCTTCCCTGATGGCACAAAGGAGGGTGTCTGAATCCTGATTTAGAGGCCCTGGTGCGTATGTGTGTGCTTTATCCCTGGTGCCTTGCAATTTTCCCTGTATGACCAGGCTACCCTAAAGGCAAAGGCCTTTAGGGCAGCTTCGTCCTCAGCCTTTAATCATTGCATGGCTGGTCTCTGGGTCCTGTTTGTTGGCCCTCCTTGGCCAACTGCTTGGCTGCTGTGTGAAACAGGGTGCTGGACAGGATGGGCCGGTGCTCTGATTCAGTAGAGCTGTGCTTACATTCTTGGGTACAGATGAAGGGATTTCAGCAAGTGCAGCTTCTCACTGCCTTGTTCAGTAAAGAGAGAAATGGTGCATGTGCCAAAACTTTAAACAGCCGTAACATTTTGCATTTAGATAGATCTTGGAGGGATTATTGTGTTGCAATCATTTTTATTTTTTAAAAGGTCAGTATTACCACCCCACCCCCCATGAGGCTGAACGAGAGCAGCAAAGATGACTTAGTGGTTTCAGATCACGAAAAGCATTCAAACAAGGGATGCCCTAATGTATAGCTCAATTCCTTAGTGGTTATTGATCTCACACAGCATCCAGAATTACAGGGGCCCTGAGCTCTCTTGCACCCAGCCATCTTAAACACAAAAACAATAAAAGCCCACCTTCCATACATTCCAACATATCACAGATGATATAGATAATACCCCTATAATTTTTTAAGAAGAGTTGGTAGCCTCACCGCCCCCCCCCCCCCGCCACGCACGCACACGTTACTCACTGCTGAAGATTCTTCTCTCCTTGATGCACACTATATATTCATTTATTCTGCAATAGCCCTGTCCTTCAATGATTTAAAAGCCAGGAAGGTGATGGCTCTACTTAATTGTCCAACAATATGTTATCAACCTTTCGAGATATACCTGAGCAATTGCAGTGTGGGAAATGGGCAGGCAGCGCAGAAAGCTCTTTATAGGCACATAAAGCACTCTTTGGCCCTCTTGGTGTACAGGTGTGAAAGATGGCCCTTTCAAATGCGCTTTCACACAACAGGGTGGTATTTTTAAATGCACATGGATCAAGTTTCTGAACCGTTGTTTGATGGTTATGCAGAAAGGGGGATTTCAGCCCTAACCTTCACATCCTACAACACATGTGTTGTTTTTGCTTTAGTGTTCATGCGCACATGTTGACCTACATGTGCTTTAGACACCAGATGCACCCACCCATCTGCTAAGGGATTTCATTTTCTGGAGGAAGGAATTGAACTCTGGAGAATCACAACAGTAGCAATTGGACTAACACAATTTTTACAAGGTATTTGCCAGAAGCAGCTATACGGGCATTCTCCAGGGGTAGCAGGTACCAGAAAACAGCCATAGTACCTGCTAAATAGGGAGAACAGGTGTAAGATATTCTAAAAGGAAGGCAAAAGAAATAGGCTTCCAGATTACATTAAAAGTTTGAGGGGCTCCGAACTAAAGAACAGATGGTGACAATTAACAGCACAATCCTAAACAGACATAATCCTAAACAGACCTGATACTGATATAAATCCACTTATGTCAATTGGTCTAGAAGGACATAACTCTGCTTAGGATCACACTGAAAATCTTGAAATGAAGGAAAGAATAACAAAACAAACGTCTTTATTTTAATGGTGGTGGGCTTGAAAGACATTATTTTCTTGTTACGCAAACTTTTGATGCTGCAGACCTTTTAAGAAATTGTTGTCTCTTTGGACAGGTCTAAGAAGGCACTGTGCAATTTAGATGCTTTTCTTTAGAATATTAAATGGGGGAAACGGCATTTTAAGAAACAATGTGATACGTTGAACTATCACATTAAGAACTGCAATAAAGTTCGCAGTGTTTTAGGTAATGCCTTCAGACCTCTCCTTTGGCACTTCCCACCCCATTTCTCCACATTCACACTTCAACCTGTTCCTGCCCACAACAGTCACTCCTACAGTTCCACCAACCTTCCATTCTCCAAAGGTCTCCTGCCCCACACATGACTCTACTCTTTCTCCCTGGGTGCCCTTTATACCTGCAACTGCCCCCCCCCAAGCACCCACTGGATGCCATCTCTCATTTCCTTCAAAGCTCATTTCAAAACCCATCTTTTCTATGAAGTATTTGGCATAACCCCTTAGCCCCCCCTGAAACTAACCTCTTATAAGCAGAAATGAACATATATCCTTCCTCATTTTTATCCCCCTCTCCTTCTCCCCTTTCTTTTTGTCACCAATTTAAGATTGTAAGCTCAGCAGGGCAGGGACTCACAAAGCACCATGCACATGGTTAGCACAAGGTAAACGAATGAGTAAATAGATCTCAGCCTTGGCAGTTGCTTAGAAAACACAGCATATCCTACAGACATCCCACTAGCTTCATTGGCTTTAAAAGGGAATCAGAGATATTCATGGAGAACATCTGTTACCCATGAAAGGTAAAAGGAGCCTCCATAACCAGAAGCAGTATCTCACTGAATGCCTGTTAACTAGGGAGGCAAACAGCATGCAATGGCTGTCATCTTCATGCTCTGTAGGTGGGCTTCTCAGAAGGATCCAGCTGCCCCTGCAAGAAACAGGGCATTGTGGTTGATGGACTTTTGACTCTACTTACATTTTTAGATCTTGCTGTGATCTCCAAAACTTCGTGCATGTGGGTTCCATAACATCTAAGAATACATTTCCTGGTGACAACTTGCTCCTTCATCAAAATATCTCCTCCCCAAAGCCAAGTGCCATTCCTGTCTTTCCTCCAGTTAACTGGAGGAAGAGATGCTTTGGAAGAGCCCAGGAGGTGTCACCTTTCAGACAATGTCCATTTGCAAAACCGTTTGAAACTTCTTAACGTTTCATGGAACTTCTTAACTTTTTGTGGTTGGTCTCAGCCCCTCATGGCAGCCATTTTACTGGGGTGCCCACCAACTGTTCTCAAAATGCCCACAAGTTCCATAAGCCGGGGGGGGGGGGGGGGCTTTGAACTTTATCTTGGTGCCAGGTACCAAAACAGTCTAATACTCATGTATTGTCTTTAAAACTCATAGCATGGATCTCTTGCTCTGCACCTTTCAGATCCTATCTTTTCCCCCTCCCACTTGAAGACATTAGCACCCAGAGGGAAACCCAGTTTCAGTTAAACTGTTGCAAGCCTTGAAGGGTCAAATTCTTCTTTTCCTGTGTAGCCACAATCCAAACTTGACTGTACATGCACACAGTTTACTTTTTATAGAGCGATGGAAATCTGTTCATGTTTGGGCCCTTGGCACATATCCAACTTCTGCATCAAAATGCTGACTTGACAACAATTGATTTATAAAAATACACATATCAGACCCTGGCTGCAATCTAGGGTTTGCCTTTTCCAGATTGAGAAATACACTGAAGTATGGGGGATAGAGCCTGAGGAGAGTGGGGTTTGGGGAGGGGTTTCAATGCCATAGAATCCACCTTCCAATGTGGCCATCTGCTCCAGGCGGACTGATCTCTGCCACTTAAAGATCAGTTGTAATTCCAGGAGCTCTCCAGCCATTACCTGGAGGTTGGCAACTCTACTGTAATCCTAAGAAAGAACACGTTCCTGGGAATAAGCTGGATCTCCTTCCAAGTTGCATTCTCCACCTATCTTTTGCTTTATGAGTCCTTTTATTTAGAAAATGTATCTGCTGCCTCTCCAGAGACCTGCTCAAGGCAACTTACAATCAAAATAAAACAAAATAATTAAAACACAACTACTAAAAGCAAAACAACCCCATTAAAACACACCCACGTGAAAAAAAAAAGACACATAGCATACTAAGTCAGAACGTTGCTTTATTGAGACTCAGCAGCAACTGAGTGTCAGGCAGAAAGAGGTCCATCTTATTTGAGATCCTTTAACTGGAGAGACCAGAGACTGAACTCGAGACCTTAAGCAAGAAAAGCATGCACTCTACCACTGAGCACAGCACCTCTCATTCTGGCCTCTGTACTTCTCGGTTCTGTTCATATCCAATTGTTAAAGCTGCTCTCTACAGACTAGACAATTCCTTTCCTTCCAGATGGGAGCTAAGAGAATAGAATGTCTCCAGGAGGTGGGCCTTTGAGAGATGGAAGGGGGGGGGGGAGAACCTTTGGAGGAGAAGAAATTGCAAGTCTAGGCAATGCCAAGTGGTGCTTCTGAAGTAGTAAGTTTAAGGCACCGAGTTCCTCCCACAAGTCTCTTTTGTCCCTAAAAACGTCTCGCTGGAACAATCAGCCTATGCAATTATCTCCTTGAATGTGTGGGGCAGGCCTTGGTGGCAGAGTACAGCTCTTGTCTGGAAGAAAGCCCCCACCCTGATTCCGCCCCCACCATCTCCTGGACAAAAAAAAAGGGTTTAGTGGCACTGCTTTTCCCATTACTCTACTGTACCTGGATACAAACACAAAATGTGTGCGTCAGGGGAGAACGAGTCTTCAGATTCTCCACTTGTCTCAGTGAACTTTTAGAAGCAGAAGCGCCGGGGTTAAGACTGTTGATGGCGATTAGTGTGGTAATGGACTCGGCATTTGGAGGAAGGTACCTCTAAGTATCAGATAATGGTACAAGCAACTGGAGAATCCATCGCCTTCTCTCATCTCCCTGCAAGAGTTCCCAGAGGCATATGACCAGCTGCTCTTGGGAAAGAATTCTAGAGTCAATGGATCTGATCCAACAAACCAGTTCTTGCATTCCTAATCCTCTCCCAGCTGCCACTTCCATGTATATTAGGAAGGAATCTGGCTATTTAAATATATCTGCTCTAATCCCCATACTGACAAGGGCAGAAGGTATTTTTGCTCGATCTCTCCCCACTCAATGGGGGAAATGCCCCCATTCGTTTACTCCACACTAGGTGAGGAATAAATGCTGCTAAGAAGAATCTTTCCTTGGGTGTCAGGAAGGGGAACATTGATGAGATGATAAGGACAATGGGTCGGATCCAACCAGATTTTTCCCTCAGTTTCACTCATTTCTCCCTCCTTACTACAGCACTGCCCCATTGTCCCACATGACTTTTGTCAATAAGGCCTGATGATCCCTCAACCTTTTTCAGTCGTCAAAAGAGAACCCCTTTCTCTCTTTTTCAGCAGCAGTAAAAGCTGGTTGTATCCATTCCTGAATCTTTGATATCCAAACTGAAGAACAAAATATAAAGTGTGAAGCAGTCCTCAGAAAGCGGCTGAGATCCTGAAGGGAAAGTAACTAGTACTCCAAGGTAATGCTTTCATTATGGCACTGCAGGGTACAGGAGAACATGTATGTGTGGTATTGTATGCTCCAGCCTCACACTTAAACTAGGCCCTCAGGACTACATGTACAGAGTTAGCGTATCAACAAGCCACAGCTCAGGTATGTTGTGCTAGTGGGCTAACACTGCATGGGTATGAAGATTACACACAGCAGCCCAAAGATACTGAGTGCATGGCTAAGTTCTTACATCTCACTTATTGATCAGATACAGTATGCATAAGGTTGTACTTAATTTTATTTTAGGATCCCTGAAGCAGCTTTGTAAATCCTTAATAGTTACACAGTGCCAGAGAAGCATTTTCAAATGCAGAAGGGGGCTCATCAGAGCACTCCCCAGGTTTTTGCTCCACTTTGCCCAGTTCTCATCCTTACTGACACATCTGTCCAATACCGCACTATTCCACACCTCACAATTTGGCTCCCTGTCTCCTGTGGTATCAGATCAGGAAATGTAGGCACAGCATTATGCGGGCATGTTCAGAAGGCTCAGACCAATTTTGCATTCACCTTACATCGCTCTCATGTTCGTCTTCTCAATGCGGCTTTCTTCTGATTTCCCACTATCTGCCCCGGGGCTGCAGCAAGGATTGTTGTTTTCGCACACCAAACAGAAACTGCTAAAAACCAGTTTCTATTTGCTACGCAAAAGCACCGATCCCTGCTGCAGCCCCAGAGCAGATAGTGGGAAATCGGAATAATGCCATGCTGAGAAGACGAATGTGAGAGCGGCGTAAAGTGTGTGGGAAATCAGTGTCAGTCTGATTTTTATTTTATTTTCCTTTATTTATACCCCAATTTTTACCCCAAATAGGGACTGAAAGCAGCTTACATCCTTCTGTTTTATCCTCACAACAACCCTTTGCGGTAGTTTGGGCTGAGAGTATGTGGTGACCCAGAGTCACCTAGTAAATTCCCAAGGCAGAGTTGGGTGTTCACACTGGATCAGATTTGCAGTCTGGCTGTGTCCCTTGAGGCAGAAGGAATGAGACAGAAATTCAAATTCATTCCCCCCCTTCCCATAGTAGGACTGCCAAAATGTCCAAAACTGTAGCTCTAAACATTGGATGCTCAACGCTAAGTGTTCGAAATACTATTTCTAACCTTATGTGGCAGATACAAGTGCAAAACCACAGACAATTGGGGTATCTCATCTTCAAGAGAGTTAATTAAGCAGCAAATTAATTATCCAGCCAATCGGTTCTGTTGAGAGCTAAATAACCAGGGGGAGACTGCCTGGTGAGTTTGATCAATAATGAGCAAAGCTATGGTTAGAGAGAAGGCCAAGAGAACAGATTCAGCACACGAAAAGGATGCTCGGGGTAAAACGAAGCTGCCATTTTGCTGATGTAAAGGTGGCCTGAATGAGAAATGTTCTAGGAAGGCCTGTGGATATAGTCTTCCATTTCAAAATGGCAGGGAAAAGTAGAATAGAAATTAAATAAATAATAGCCCTGGAAAGTTCAAACAGAAAAGGTCAGGAAGGGAGGCCAGTCAGAGTGCAAGGAAAGTGCTTTTATCGCAGGGCTTCTTTTGTAGCAGGAACTCCTTTGCATATTAGGCCACACCCTCTTGATGTAGCCAATCCTCCAGGAGTTTACAGTAGGCCCTGTACCAAGAGCCATGTAAGCTCTTGGAGGATTGGCTACATCATGGGTGTGTGGCCTAATATGCAAAGGAGTTCCTGCTGCAAAAGAAGCCCTGCATCAGACCCTGAAAAACAGGAAGATTTGAATTATTTAAATATTTATATGCTGCTTTTCTCCCTACAACCCCACCACCACCACCACAAAATACAGTGAAACAACCAGAAAAAGAAAAGAAAATTCAGTTCATTCCAGGGATGGTCCATTGACCACTGGGCAGGCCTACTCCGAGCCACATGTGAGAAGCTAAGGGCCAAGACTTCTTTGGCTGGTGTTACAAAGCCCATATTTCTAGTCATGCCCAGGTTTTTGATACTTGAAAGAGGAAGGGATACAAATGCTCACCCTTGATCCTCTATAGCTGGCACTAGGGTTGTCAATTCTGCTTTTGGAAGTTCCTGGGGATTTGAGGAGGGGAGCAACCTTGTCGGGGTATAATCCCCATGGAGTCCAACCTCCAAATCTATTTCCTCTAAAGGAACTGATCTCTGTAGTCTGGAAATCAGATGTAATTCCAGGAGCTCTCCAGTCCTCACCTGGAAGTTGGTAACCCTAGTAGGCAGTCCATGCCCACCCCCCCACAACTGTCTCACCTGGCCATGGAGGGTGGTGGGACACAGCTCTCCCCATGCAATAGTTGCACTTTGGGGAAGACGCTGCTCTGACTCCTTGATAGTTTTCTATGCACAGGGAGTCTGATTTTAATATGGAGATAAGAATTCAATCATAGGATCCTTCAACTGCAGTTTGAAAAAGTAAAATCCAGGGCTGTGGTTGTTTTTTCAGTCACAGGAGCTCAGTTTGTCGAAACTGCCTCTCAGCTGCATTTACCACAGGAGTCCCTTTGCTGTCTATCCAGCTGGGCAGCCCTTTCACAAGCCTCCATTTTCTGCCTCTGAGCTATCCAGATTTGCCTCCAAATCTGCCTATTGTGGACTGTTTTCCAGGATGTAGAATCTCTTATTGGCTGACCTGTCAGCAACCACTGGCTAACCCCATACCAGCATATAATGGAATGGAATGCTCTAAGGCAACCCAAGAGTCCAGCCATGGCCGGAGTCTATTTTCCATTGTTGGTTGGGTTGCGCACAGGCTGAAGGCCTTTGCCAGGAACAGGGAGGGGGTTTTCGACATCATTCCTGCCTTCCAGGCCCTCAAGAATATCCTGCCAATTTTAGACAGGATCAGATCGAGATTCGAAATGCCATTATTCTATCCACAAAAGAAAATCTATCAGGTTTAATACCTGAGCAGACGTTTAAAAAACTTCCCTCGGGGAATGTTATCAGCATGGCAATTCCATTCGAAGTCTTCCCTGTAAATGTGGGTGTTGGCCTTCCACCTGTGATTATTCATAATTACAGTTATCTCCGTTTTAATTTCCAGATGATATTAAACCCAGGAATTGCCGGCATCATCACCATGGGTGGTCTGCAAGAGCCCTCCGGCTTCATGTAGCCCCGAGGCAGCTCTCTGCAAACTCCTGCGAGATTCCCTGCTTTCATTTTTTAAGGCGGCTACACTTTGAGGTCCTTGTTGTTGTGGAGATAAGCTTGAAAATGTATTGGCAATATGCGCCGAAGGCTCTGGGAATCAGACAGCAAGAGAGAAGAAACACAAATTCAGTTTTATCTCTCCTGAACTTGTGATCTCAAAAGGATATCTAATTTCCTTTGCATTTTTGGATCCAGGACAGGAATATTTCAAATTAAGCGGAACCAGTTGAGCACCTGAGGCTTGGCATCTTGTTAAAGACCCAGCTCATCCATACAAAAGGGTGAACAGATGCCCAGGGCAAATTGGCCTGAACTTCCACACTCTGAAGCTGGCTGGACAATTTCCTGGTTCTAGGCGAGGGGGAAAATGTTGCTGGATTGTTACCCATGATTATACTTCTCAATCCTGCTAGGGAACTTGGCAGTTGGAAAGTGCTTCTTTCCCACTTCTACTAGGCAATGAAACTTGCTAACATGGCCCAAGTGCAACAATAAGCCCAAAAGAAATGGACAGGGGATGCGGTTCAGTGGTAAAGCGCCTGCTTTGCATGCAGAAGGTCCCAGGTTCAATCCCTGGGTCTCCAGTTGACAGGATCCAGTAGTAATGGGAAAGTAGTTAGTATAGACATTGATACACCAGTGATCTGATTCAGAAGAAGGCAGATTCAGTGACATTTAGGGGAGGGGCTGTGGTTCAATGGGACAGCACCTGTTTTAGTATGCAGAAGGCCTCAGGTTCAATCCACAGTATCTCTCAGTTCAAGGGATCAGGTAAGAAGTAATGTGAAAGTTTGAAGACCTTGGAGACCTTACCGCCTGTCAGAGATGACAAGAATGGATTAACAATCTGACTTGGTCTAAGGCTGCTGTGTGTACCCAAATATGTAATCAACGTAAGGTAACCCCTCTCCGGGGATGGTTGAGCACTGATGATACCAAGCTGCAAAAGGATGCAAAATCAGAACTGAAGTGCCTTTTGCTGAAATATGCCAATTACCTGCCATCCCTCTTGGTTGGCTCATGAAAAGTTTCCAGTGCCTAAGAGCAGGTTGCTCAAGCCCTGATTTATGCCACCATCCAAATCCCAGCACATGCCAGCTGCACCACTTTCTCCCACTGAATGCCATCTGTATAGTAGGCTCATTAGCGATCATCAAAGGGAGGTGTCCTCAGTGAACCAACGGCATTAAATGTGCAGCCCCAGAGGTTTTATAGGAAGTCATAGGGACTAAGGATTTTTTTTTTCTGGAGAGAATGTCACAGTGGTACAGTGTCTCTCTCTTCCCTGTTCTGCTCTAAGGGAGCCATGATCTACAGGCACAAGATCCTATCATCTGTTGTTCTTGGAAAGAAGAGAATTCTGGCCAGAAATAAGATACCATGAGGCAAACGCTGAGTTTCTACACCGGTGTTTGCTTAGTGACACTCAGATTGAACATTGTCCACATTTGCAGTGAAACCCCAATGTGGAAGTGCTGTGGTTAGGTCTTCTCCTGCCTGCCCCTTTCCCATGGCAATTAGGGATGCCAGCTTCCAGGTGGCACCTGGGGATCTCCCAGAAGTACAGCTCATCTTCAGACTACAGAGATCAGTTCCCCTGGAGAAAATGGATTTGTTGGTAGGTGGACACTATGGAATTGTAACCCACTCAGGTCTTCCCCAAGCTCCATCTCCAAATCTCCAGGAGTTTCCCAATCTGGATCTAGCAACTCTGCCTCCCTGTCCCCTGCAAGTGGCCTTGGGAGAACTGGCAATCCTAACAGAAGTCTTTTTCTCAGGAATAACTGAGGTGAATAGGGGGAAAATAGTAATGGAGAGGAGCTATGAGGAGAAATTTGAAGGAAACAGCCGTGGGGGAGAAGTTGTGAGTAGGGGTGGAATTCTAGCAGGAGTGCCTTTGCGTATTAGGCCACACACCCCTGATGTAGCTAATCCTCCAAAGGCTTACAAAATAGAGCCTTGTAAGCCCTTGGAGGATTGGCTACATCAGGGCTAATATGCAAAGGAGCTCCTGCTAGAATTCCACCCCTGGTTGTGAGGGAAAAGGGGAGAAGTGGTTGAGGGTAGGAGCTGAGGCGGGGCAGATCGCAACAACTAGCACAGTGCTTAGCATCCATTCTGTTCCTGCCTACCTGCCAAGTTTCCCATTGGTCCTAACCCTCAAAAACATATTTGGGATCATGAATTTGTTGAAATGTAGTTCCAGGCTCTGAGGAAGAGCACATAGTGCAATGGCTGAGCTTAGGAAAAAGGCTTCTGGTTCAATCCCTGGTGTTTCCAGTAAAAAGGATCCCAGATAGCAGCTCTGGGAAAGGTCTCTGTCTCAGACCTTGGAGAACCAGAACTGATTAGAACTGACCAACCATCCGAATAAGGCAGCTTCACACGTTAATGTTTTTATTTGCACGGTTGTCACTTGGTGACTTGTAGATGGGCATATGAATCACCTCTGCTTAAAAGTGTAGTGTCTGAGGTGATGTGACACAATTCTTTCAGAGGAACAGAAAGTTTCTATGGCTTAGTCACACATATTCACACTTCACCCCCATTAAGTCGTAAACATGCATATATGCAGGGCTTTTTTTGTAGCAGGAACTCCTTTGCATATTGGGCCACACACCCCTGATGTAGCCAATCCTCCTGGAACTCACATTAGGCCCTGTAATAAGAGTCCTGAAAGCTCTTGGAGGATTGGCTACATCAGGGGTTTGTGGCCCAATATGCAAAGGAGGTCCTGTTACAAAAAAGCCCTGCACATGGGTGAACTGGACCACAGCATGCAAGTGGGCCCAACATCACAACTGAAAGCACTGCACTAATGCCACAAGGCGGGATCTCACCACTGCATGGGCAGCAGCCTGCCCAGTGGCTCTGCCAGTTTGTGAAAACGAGAAAGAGGCAGAGTTAGACCTTGAAATTCTCCACCCACTCCACCATGCCACTTCTTGACCCATTATGAGAGGAAAACCAGAATGGATATTTTGATATTTGTATTTGTTCCCAAATGAATGTTCAAAAGGTGCTTTATAGAACTATGTTTTATGGCCAAAAAGCAAATGGAAGTCTTGACGATGACAACTGGCTTGAAATTTTGATTTAGATACCGTCTGTTTAACTTGTTGGCAGAAGACCTAAGGTCTCCTTGTCACATCGTAGTTCTGAGAAACCTAGCCCATCTGATTTAGTAAAGTTTATTTTAATTAATTTGCAAAGGAGTTGATGTCTTGTACGGGGCTTGTTTTGCCAGGCTGAAGTAAAGTAAAGTATAATTACCGTGCCAAAAAGCTAGCATACAAAGTGTTTTGCTTTGATCTAGAATGTGCAGTCCCTGGATAGCCTGCCTTAAATGGAAAAAAAAAAAAAGATCACTAAAAGCAAGACTGAGTAGAATGAAGGAAAATATTTCTAAAAGCCTGTAATACTTACTGTCATGAAAGACTGTACAGTGACAGTGCAGGAAAAGTCATTACGTGGCATGGAAACGGATGGCAACGACGGTGTTATATGGGAGGAAAATTGCTGGCATGGATTTGGTGGTGTTAAGACAGCAAGGAATGGGAGTATAAGCATGGTAAGGGGAGGACTACCGACAGCTCAGGGAGGGAAGGCAGCAGAGTATAGCCTGATCTTGACAAATCTCAGAAGCTAAGTAGGGTCAGAACCTGGAAGGGAGAAGACCAAGGAAGGCTCTGCAGAGGAAAGTAGCAGCAAACCACCTTTGCTTCTCTCTTGCCTTGAAAGCCGCTGCTGGGTTGCTATGTCAGCTGTGACTGGATGGCACTTGCGCACACATAAAACCAATGATGGGAGGGAAAGTGGCATGCTATAGACCAATCTCATCAGATCTCAGAAGCTAAGCAGAGTCAGAACTCAGAAGGGAGTCCACCAAGGACGGCTCTGCAGAGGATGGCAAAAGCAAGCTACCTCTGCTTCTCACTTGCCTTGCAAGCCCCCTGCTGAGGTGACCATAAGTCAGCAGTGACTTGACAACACTTTACACACAGAGACAACTCACCATTCTATCACGAGCCAGTGTAGTGCAGCAGTCAGTTGGTTGGACTAGGATCTGGGAGGCTCAGGTTCAAATCCCCACTCTGTCTGTGTGTGACCTTGGACTAGCCTCTCTCTCTCTTTGTGTCTCAACCTAACCTACCTCACAGAGTGCTTGTTGTAAGGATACGAAGGAGGAGAATGATGCTGTAAGGCACTTTGGGTCCCTACTAGGGAGAAAACCAGGGTGTAAATAAACAAATTTTAAAAGTTGTTTATCATAGCTGGGCAAGTTTAGCCTGGAGAGGAGGCAGCTGAGACGTGATATGATTACCATTTTCAAATACTTGAAGGGCTGTCATATAGAGGATGGTGTGGAATTGTTTTCTGTGGCCCCAGAAGGTAGGACCAGAACCAATGGGTTGAAATTAAATCAGAAGAGTTTCTGGCTCAACATTAGGAAGAACTTCCTGGCCGTTAGAGCAGTTCCTCAGTGGAACAGGCTTCCTCAGGAGGTGGTGGGTTCTCCTTCCTTGGAGGTTTTTAAACAGAGGCTAGATGGCCATCTGACAGCAATGAAGATGCTGTGAATTTAGGGGGAGGTGTTTGTAAGTTTCCTGTATTGTGGAGGGGCTTGGATTAGATGAACCTGGAGGTCCCTTCCAACTCTATGATTCTATGATGATAGAGTTGCTAGCCTCATTCATCTGAGAATAGGGTTGCCAGGAGATAACCCGAAACCCATTTTGCACCTTTCATATTCCTCTCCCTGCACCAAAGCAGCTGTGTCTTCTCCCACCCACACTCCTCCCATTATTCTAACATCTCTTGAGAGCTCACTGCCAGCCAGAGCAGAGCAATGGCCTGCCTCAGCGTAAAGCAGCTGCAGTATCTTCAGACCTGCACAGTCATTGATTCATTTGATTGCTTTCAGGGACTGGGTGCATAGACATGCATGTACAGCACAGCCCTTGGTTACTCAAGATCTGATGACTCATCCCATCTTGCTCATTGGATGAGAAGAGGGAGGAAGGCGGACAACCAGAAACAGCGAGGAAGAAGTGGGAGGAACGAGGGACCAGTCTCTCTGGCTTCATGGAGAAATGTAAAGACAGTGCAGATATACAGGTTGCCTCTTGGTAATCTAGGGTTGCCAATCCCCAGTTGAGGGCAGGGGATCCCCCTGTTTGGAGGCCCTCCCACGCCCCTGCTTCAGGGTTATCAGAAAGCAAGGGGTGGGAGAGGGAAATGTCTGGTGAGCCCTCCATTATACCCTATGTAGACTAATTCCTATAAAGTATAATGAAGAATTCATCTGTGGGTATTTGAGGTTTGGGGGGGCTGTTTTTGAGGCAGAGGCACCAACTTTTCAGCATAGTATCTGGTGTCTCTCCTTAAAACACCACCCCCCCCCCCAAGTTTCAAAAAGATTGAACCAGGGGGTCCAATTCTATGAGCCCCAAAAGAAGGTGCCCCAATCCATTATTTCCAAGTGGAGGGAAGACATTTAAAAGGCTTGCAGTCCCTTTAAATGTGATTGCCAGAACCTGTCACACCCTTGCTCCTGTCTCCACCCCCAAAGTCCACTGGAAGTTCTTGAGTCAGACCTGGCAACCTTATGGAAACTCCATCTATGAGATTGCCGTGGAGAGTCTCTACTCCCAAGGCTGAGTTTGCATCCTCTCTCTTACAGAGTACGTCCCTGTATCTGTGCTAGCCAAAGCCACAATGTGACCCCCCCTTTGCACCTACCAGGACTTCCTTGCCTATGTGATCTCATTCTGGAGCCTCAATAACACTGCCAGGATCTCAGCCATCCATAAAAATGTGCACAGTAGTGTCAGTGATCATCCGGGTCATGACCTCACCCAACAAAGCCATAATGCTTCCAGTGGGGTCATAACCTCAAAGTTTGCAGGAATGCAGGCACTGCGACAGGCTGTGGGAAGAACAGGCAGCGGGCACCACTGGACAAAGATCAGACTCGTCAAATGAGAGGAAGTGTTGTATCTGCACACCAGTGACACAGTTCATCTTTGTGCTTGCGTGCATTTCCACATGAGGCATAAGTAAGATCAGGTCATAACATCATGGCCTGAGAAATCTGCTTCCCACCCCCCTTTATCTTTTTAAATTTTGTCACATCCAGCCCAAGGAACAGTTCTGTTGAGCTCGATAACTTGTACAACGTTTTGCGTCAGTATGGCCAGTCCTAATTACCCAGATTTTGTTTTTCTGAGTGGGTAGAAGAAACAGGAATGGATAGTGAAAAAATAAGCAGATGTCCACAGGCAAATGGCCTGTGAGTGACTCTAATTCTGGGATGCTTTCAAGTAGTGAGAGCAGATGCAAAGCAGAATTGGGGGATTTGTCCCTCTAACAGCTGTGGAGGAGAAATTTCCAGAGATGCAGCTTCTCTTACATGACAGAGTACCCCAGCTAGCATTGCCTTTTCTACACAATCCCTGAAGTGACTGAAGCCTTGTCCTTATTTACATCTTCCCTATTTTCTAGGCCATTTGTCCCAAATCAGGTTACACTGTACCTGCGCAGAGAACTACATGTGCCGTAAAAATGTTAATTGCAAAACCACAAAACCACCATCACACTCTCAAAAATAAGCCTGCATACATCTCTTGACACAGTGGCAAAGAGTACCAATTTCTGGCAAACAAGGTGTCATCTGCAAATAGTTGGTCCCCATCAGAAGGTTAACAGTGTGGGTGGGTTGTGAACTTTGGTCCCCCTTTCCCAAAGCCACCTCCAGAATGCATAGATCCACGTGCTCACAACCTTGCTGCAAAATCAGGACATCTGCCATCTGTCTTAGACTTTGGCAAGCCAAAAACCACAGCTGTATTTAAAAAAAAAGAAAGAAAAACCAAAGTTTCTCAGATTTGCAGTTGCTGGGAGCAAAAAAAATGCCAGCCATCATTTGCATAGCTTAATTAATCTGCAAAGCTTTATTTCCCTTTGTCTTTCCGGGCATGGTCGACCCATGAAGTAAACCTTAAAGAAATTTAGGCCTTGCTGGATTAAATAAAAGTTCAGCATTCTTCCATAAATTATAGCCAGGCAGATGACTCTTAAAACTCCCAAAGAGACAATTGACCATCTCCTGATCCAGACAACTATCTCCTGATGGAGACTACTCTCTCTATCGTACCACTGAACATAGAAGTTCTGTTTATTTATCCTGGCTGCTAGCCATCAACAGAACTGCCCTCTATGAATTTGTCCTTAATCCTTTAAGAAACCTAATGGTTATTGCAGTAGCAAATCATGTGAGTAACTAAAGCATTCTGACATTAATTTTGTATTGAAGAAGAGGAAGAAGAAGATGATGATATTGGATTTATACCCCGCCCTTCACTCTGAATCTCAGAGTGGCTTACAATCTCCTTTACCTTTCTCCCCCACAACAGACACCTTATGAGATAGGTGGGGCCGAGAGAGTCCTCACAGAAGCTGCCCTTTCACAGACAGCTCTGGGAGAGCTATGGCTGACCCAAGGCCATTCTAGCAGCTGCAAGTCGAGGAGTGGGGAATCAAACCTGGTTCTCCCAGATAAGAGTCCACAAACTTAACCACTACGCCAAACTGGCTCTTGGTGTGCCACCTCTTCAGAGATCCTCTCAAGGTGGCTAACAATAAAAATGAAAAACAATTTAAAACAGTAAGAAAATATTGTTCATCCTAATAATTCATTGCTTTCTATGACCTCAGATTCTAAGACTGAGGGAAACTTTCCCCCTTTTTAATTAATTTTTGCCATTCATACTTCTATAAACTCGTGTTATACCCCCTTATTTCTCTTCTTTCTAAACTCATCCTTGTCATAACTTTCTGGAAAAGAAGATTCTCCAACCCCTTGATCATTTTTTCTCTAATTCCCGACTCCATGGCAATTTCTATCCCATAAAACCCAAAATTATTTCAAAGTCTCTGCGGCCAAATCCAAATTAAAACATTATCCATGGACATGGGAGACTGAATAGAGCTGCTACTTCCTTCTTCCTGAGAGGATTTCTACACAATTGATGGTAGCGTAGCAGGCAAAAAAGCAACAGGTTAAGCTTCTGTAATGTACTGAGTGATGAGACGTGTTGAAGGCAACATGCTTTATTAGAGAGTACATCACAAGGCAAGGCAACACGGACCGGGTCCCGATTATATACATACCCTGGAACAACCCTCAGTCTGGCCAGGTCCAATCCTGGCCAGTTAAACTTCCTGCCACAGATCTTGATTGGCGGAGCGTATTTGCGGAGCTACATCCGGGGACCAGTGGACTTCCACTGGTCACCTCCGCTGTGTTGTAATTTCGGGACTGAAATGCAAGACACAACACTCCTCCCCCCCTAGTTCAAGACACGAAGTCTTTCAAGTAGGCTGGTGCCCTGCGTTCCTGGGTCGACCTCCTCGGGGTTATTTGGGGAGTTGGAGCGGCCGCCATGGCTTACAGGGCGGCTGGTTGCTCATGGTGGGGTGACACCGGAAAAGGGCTGTTCGTCGCCTGTTGCTGTTCCGGAATCTCCTCTCTTGGGGGCGGTGCTCCCTCCGCTGTGGTGCTCTTCCGCCCGCATAGTCGGTGCGGCCGGCATAGGCTGGGCAGCTTCCGGGGATGTTGCTGTTAGTACTCCCCCACTCCCGATCGCTGTCGGTTCTTCTGGCAATGTGCGAAGGCGCAGCTAGTCAATATGCCTCCTTAGGATCTGGCCCCCCTCCGACGAGACCTCGTAGGAGTGGGACCCGGTGACCCGCAGCACCCGGGCAGCTAACCAATCCGGCCCGCTTGCAAAGTTCTTTGCGTATACTGGATCCCCTGGAAAGAATCCCCTAGCAGCTTCCCTGGTTTCAGGGGAACTGTGGAGGTCTGTAGCCCAGTCAGGATGCAACCTATCTAGCCTCGTGATCAACTTCCTCCCCATTAGTAACTTGGCAGGGCTTAACCCAGTGACAGGGTTGGGGGTGATTCTGTTATCAAAAAGGAAGGCTGCCAGGCGGTGATCCCAATCTCCCTGTACAATGCGACCCAGGGCCTCTTTAGTGGTGCACACCATGCGCTCTGCTTGGCCGTTGGTGGCTGGATGGAAAGGGGCGGACCGAATGTGCTGGATGAGGTACCGATTCAAGAACTCCTGGAATTCCCAGGAGGTGAAAGCGGTCCCATTGTCCGTGACGAGGGTCTCAGGAATCCCATGAGTACAAAAGACCCTTCGCAAGGCTCTGACCGCCGCCACAGTGGAGGTTGAAGCTACGGGAATCACTTCCAACCACTTGGTGTATGCATCGACTAAGATAAAGAATATTTGGCCTGGTATGGCCCCGCAAAGTCTAGGTGTAACCGGGACCACGGCCTCTTGTTGGACTCCCAGCGGTGGAGAGGGGCACTGGGCGGATCAGGCCGGGACTCTTGGCAGGGTTGGCACCTTCGAACCCACCCCTCTATCTCCTCGTCCATCCCCGGCCACCATACATAGCTACGTGCCAGGGCCTTCATGAGCACTATCCCCAGGTGTGTTTTGTGTAGGGCTTCCAGCACTTGCTTCTGCAATGCGGGGGGGAACCACCACCCTGCTACCCCAGAGAAGCCACCCTTTGTGCATGGACAGTTCTTCTCTCCGTGATGCAAATGCCTTGAATTCTGTGTCCAGTTTGCCCGTGGGCCACTCCCTTCCCACCCAGTCTAAAACGCGTGCGAGGATGCGGTCTCTACCCGTGGCCCTAGCTACCTCGGCGGCGTGGAGGGGCCTCTCTGGTAGAGTCTCTATAAGCATCACATGGTGGGCGGGGGCGGGATCCTGGTCCATAGAGGGCAGCGGCAGGCAGCTGAGGGCGTCCGCGTGTCCCATAGCTTTGCCGGGGTGGTGGACCAGGGCATATGTGTATAAGTTGAGAAACTGGTTCCACCGCAGGACGCGCTGTGAAAGAATTTGCGGTATCTGGCAGTCTGGGGCGAGGAGGCCCAGTAGCAGCTTATGGTCCGTGGCAATCGTGAAACGCCTAGCGTACAGGTAGTCGTTGAATTTATGTACACCCGCCACTATTGCCAAGGCCTCCTTGTCTATCTGGGCATAGTTGTGCTCTGTGGGGGGTCAGGGTCCGCGAATAATAGGCCACGGGAACCTCCCTCCTGTCCGGGAGTTGGTGCCCCAGAACAGCACCCACCCCATACGGGGAAGCATCGCAAGCCAGAATCACTGGTAAGGATTCATCACAATGGTGGAGCACATCATTGAAAACTAGGAGGTCCTTGACTGCCTGAAAAGCGGCGGCCTGCTTCTTTTCCCAGACCCACGGGGCGTTTTTATCGAGGAGCCTATGAAGGGGTTCTGCAATGGCCGCCTTGTGGGGCAAAAATGAATGATAAAAATTTAATAACCCCAAAAAACTTTGTACTTCCATCTTGCACGTGGGGGCCGGGGTGTGGACAATAGCCCTGGTCTTGTCGGCGCTCTCGGGCCCATTCCTGGTTGGTGACGTAGCTAGTTTGCCTCCTCCTCCTCTGGGTTGCCCGGAGCCATCTCCTCCTGGTGTACGGCTTCCACTTGCGGGTTGTTGTAAGCTTTGGTTGCTCTCTCGAATGCGGTGGCTTCATTGAAGGCAAGTTGGAGGGTGAGCTCTTCCTTTGCAAAGAGCTTTTGCTGCAGTCTTTCGTCTCGGAGGCCCCAGACGAAACGATCCCTCAGGGCTTCCTCTAGCTTGTCGAAGCTGCAGTTCCCTGCGATTTGGTGGAGGGCGGCCAGGTAGACGGCGGCTGTCTCTCCCGCCCCTTGATCCCTCTTGTGAAAGAGGAATCGGCGGGCAATGATGGAAGGCTGGGGCAAGAAGTGCCCAGTCAGGAGTCTGACTATCTCCTTGTACGTTTTCTCTGTGATCTTCGCAGGGGGCGAGAGACCCTTTGCGATCTCGAATGTGGCCTCCTCGCAGACACTCAGGAGCATGTCTCTCTTACGGCTGTCGTCTACAATCATGTTCACTCGTAGCTAGCAGTCGACCCGCTCCGTGTAGGTCTCCCACCTATTGGGGTTGGCGGGGTCGAACTCTGCAAGGTGGCCCGTCGTCCCACTTGGGTTAGCCATGGCGGCGGTGGGTGCTTCCATCTCCCTCGAATGCGTGCCTTCCTCGTCTCCGGCCAGGTCAGCGAAGTCCCACTTGGGGAGTTACCTGACTAGAATCCGATCCTCATCGCCACTGTAATGTACTGAGTGATGAGACGTGCTGAAGGCAACATGCTTTATTAGCGAGTACATCACAAAGCAAGGCAACGCAGGCCGGGTCCCGATTATATACATACCCCGGAACAACCCTCAGTCTGGCCAGGTCCAATCCTGGCCAGTTAAACTTCCCGCCACAGATCTTGATTGGCGGAGTGTATTTGCGGAGCTACATCCAGGGACCAGTGGACTTCCACTGGTCACCTCCGTAGCGTCCGCTGTGTTGTAATTTCAGGACTGAAATGCAAGACACAACAGCTTCATTCCCTCTCTATGCCAGGAAACCCTCACCTGTTGAATGTCAACCTCTCGTGTAGCTGTCAAAGACACAGACACCCTGCTGGTGGGGAAAAACTGGCAATGCTAAATTCAAGAACTGATGCCACAATATAAGTCCTAATCTTGTGAGGACATCATATTCCTTTTTGGTGTAGAAAGAACTTCCTGTAGAAGCCAACCCATTTTGGGTTAAAATGTTCCTCCCATGTGTGACTCAATCACACCAGGCCACAAAGGTGGGGTTCCCACTATGACTTGTGCTACCCACGCTCCTTCTCAACCCCCCTCCAAAAAAAAGAAGTTGCCATTTAGCAGCTGCCTGGATGTGATTTCCGACTGTTTTTGTGGAAATCTGGCAAGTCCCAAAATGGAGCTTTATCTGGTAATCTGTATGGTACAGCGAGGTCAGCGGGGAAAGCCTCTCCGAACGTAATTTCAAATGCTCCAATGTTTGTAGCGTGGGAAGGATGCCAGAAGATGTTCCCTCTGACAAGTGGAAGTTCCCCACCCTGCCCACCCCCCCACTCTCCAGTTTTGGAGTGCCTGCCAACACGTTTGTACGGTTTTCTGCCACTACTGTCAGCGCAAGACAGTTGGGTCGTGACATTTTTTTTTGGGGGGGGGATGAAAGTTGATTCTCAAGATGACTCAAAACTGCCATACGATTCTGCACTTGAAAGCTACATTTTTATGATGACGTCCTCATGCCATTCTAGATCCAGATGCGCCCTGTAACAGACATAATCATTCCAGGCCTACACATTTTGCAAGACGTTAAGCACCACATAGCTCACAAAACAAACCCACTGCAAGATCTGGAAGCCCATCTTTTAAAAATAGCTTTAGGATAACAAAGTCTGGATCTGTCATAGCCCAAGTTTTATTTATGACTCTCTCTCAAGATGTTGGGCCTGATCAGACAGCAGAATAGGGTTGCCAGGCCCAACTCAGAAAATATCTTGGGACTTTGAGAGTGGAGCTGGGAAACTTTGTGGGTAGAGCCAGGAGACTTTCCTATTCCCTAAAATAAACAAAAATACAGCAGTGCAGCTGCCCTGCATACAGGCTTCATTCCCTCACACCCCAGTAGCTAAACTTCCACTAAATGAAAGTAAACACACACACACTCACAAAGCAGCAAAAATAAACACAGTTAGCAAGCACACACTTTTTTGATATCATTGGGGCAAATTTACTCACATTGCTGAATATAAACATCTGCTGTATTTCAACCAACTTCTTCAGACTAACAGGGAAATGAAAGAACAGCCTAGGGGGTGAAGTTTTCCTCCACCAACCAACTGGCAGGCAGTGGGGAGAGGCCTGAAAAACTGGGGGATCCCCTGCTCAGCCCTGGGGACTGGCAAGTCTACAGCAGAAAGAGATTCTGATAGGCCTCACCATACATATTTGTTCTAATAAACCAGACTGTACCTTGAACACCTCCTTATACATCACATTTTTACCCCCCCCCACTTCCTCTACTAAACTCAGGTTACTGAACAAAGTTCCCGCCTCCATTTTATTCCTACAACAGTCCTGTGAGGTAGGTAGGGTTGTCAACCTCCAGGTAGTAACTAGAAATTTCCTGGGATTACAACTGATCTCCAGATAATACAGACAGCCTGACTGAAGGGTAGACCCCAGTCGTGGACAACTGCCACCATATTGCAGGATCTGAGAGTCAGTGTCTTCGCTAAGGACATCTACCAAGTTCACAGCCAAGGGAACATTCGAACCAGGGACACCCTTCCTTCATGGCCAGCTACAAGGCTATTACAAGATAACGCCACCCGCAACCAGTCCTGTGTCTGACCTGCTCCTCCTCTTCCCCTGCACAGCCCATGGATTTTTAGAAGTCAACGAAACCCGCTGGGATCCTGAAGTCAAGGCACTGAATCCCCTTTGGTTATTGCTAAATTGATTCCACAGTCACGTGGTCCCTTTTCCGAAGGACACCCTGCCTTTCTCCAACAGAGAGTCTGCCTGCCTCCCTCAGCTTTTTTGACCTGACAGTTAATCACCCTTCACCGTTAACAAAATTTATGCTTTATACAAATTGGAATCGGTCCAGGGTTTGCATCTGGCTGTTGGATCTCGTGCTGAAAGGCCTGGAGAAGCTGAAGTGGGGGGCGGGGGGAAGGACAGCAGCCTGCCCCACCCCTGCACCACAACCCCCTGGAGGATTCCTTGCTGGTTCTCCCCAAAAGTAAAGATGTATACACCTGGAATTTCTTCTCCCGTTGGTCCAAAAGCCCATCTGGGGTTGCAGATCCCTCATCCTTCTGTGCTTCCTGCTCGCCCAGCCCATACTCTGCATCACTTGGTGAGATCTGTAGAAGGCAAGCAGCAGGACTAAGACATGCACACCCCATAAAGGGCAGGGACATTTGGTGAGAATCAGTGTAATGAGAGTGGGCTTGGAAAGTCGGCTCCCTCTTTATCAGAAATCCCAGAGAGGCGCTGTGCCTGTGGCGTGGAAAGCCTTGGACCAGGGCACCAGGATTGTCTGAGGGGAAAGCAAGACTTAGTGTGTCAGGCATGGCTGAACAGCAGTTAAGGCTCTCTAGGATGAAGTCGGAGAGGGAAACCTGCTTTCCTTGAGAGCGATGGGCAGAGGATGGGAGGATAGTGGACATTTGTAGCCAGAGACAGTCTGGGACAGGCCTGGGAACAGCGTGCTGGGTTTGATCCTATCCAGACTTTTCACACAGCCTTCCTCTCTTTACTAAGCCCCTCCCCATCCCACATGACCCTGCTGGGCCCATGATCCACAGCAAAGCCTTTTTGATTGGTTAATGAGGGCCCTTGGGAGCCAGTTTGGTGTAGTGGCTAAGTGCATGAACTCTACATTGGGAGGACCGGGTTTGATATCCTACTCCTCCACATGAGCCAGCTGGGTGGCCTTTGGTCCATCGCAGTTCTCTCAGAGCTGTTCTCTCAAGAACATTTCTCAGTAAGAGCTCTCTCAGCCCCACCTACTTATTTCACAGGGTGTCTGTTGTGGGGAGAGGAAGGGAAAGGAGATTGTAAGCCACTCTGAGTGAAGGGCAAAGCACAAATCCAATCTCTTCTTCTTTTCACTCACAAAGTAAGTGGCTGGATCCAACCCATGGTGTACTTGAGACACAACCAGATGGCACACCAGTCTGGGGAACTGAGCCACTGGTGCAGTGCTATGCTATCAGTCCTCCAACTGGGAAGTAGGAAGAGATAGTGCCCACAATTGATTAGACAGGTAAAATCTGCAGGAAAATAACCCAGAGGAAATGGCACTGGCCATTCTCCAAAACATGCTGCAGCTCCCCAGCATAAACTGGACAGGGAGAAAACAGAGAGAGCTAAATGTCCAGGCAAGGGAGCAGAGTCTCATGGCCTGCATGAAGGGCAAGTGCAGAACCCAAACTCCTGCATTCCGTTTCCAACCCTCTTGCCTCAGTTTCCCCTTTGCAAAGGCAACTGCTGCACCCTTGTGTGAGCTATAAGCAAATGTGGGCACTGCAGAGGGTGGGATGGCGGGTGGGGCTGGGGGGAGGCGGAGGTCGTTTATTGCATTCCTCATTTCTAGCAGGTAAAAGATTCCGAGGGAGACAGGAAGGGCAAGGGGGTGACAGGCCATCGATAGGGGTCGGGGAGAGAAGATGAATCCAGCCCCAGGAATCAATTTCCAATCTCGTCTTCTCGTCAGCACTAATTCCTGCCAGATACACAGCAGCACCTCTGGGAGGAAAGCGTAGGGAAGGTGGGGGTGGGTGGGATGTCTTTCATCGCAGAGGAGGTGCAAAAACAGAATCAGCATTTAGCAATGTCATTGCTTCCCCTCCCCCCTTCTAATCCACTAGAATAATTGCCATTCTACTTTCCAGAGAACCCAAGAGTCCTGGTTCCCAGGTCTTCAGCAGTCCCCATTTTCCTACCCAGAGAACATTAAAAGCCACTCCAAACATACATATATGCATCAGCCCAACAGTGAATGTTTCCTTCTGAGAGGACCCAGAAAGCCATCTTTTCTTCCAGATCCCCCTCCTCAGAATACTACTTCTAATTCTACACCCACCCATACCACTTTAACTTCTCAATAAATCCTTGAAAGTTGCCTGACTTTCAGTCCAACCCAAATAAGGATGACAACTCCAGCTTGAGAAACTCTAGATCTTGGGGCAGAGATCAAGGAGGGAGCTCAGCATGGATGAGATGTCACTCTAGACTTCTATTTCTCCTACCAGGGGTGGCCAAACTGTGGCTCATGAGCCACATGTGGCTCTTTTACACATATACCCTGATGTGCTAGCTTACTTCATGCAGGGAGTTGGGTTTTTTATCCTGTGGGAACATTGTAAAATAATGAAACACACACAGCTCCCCCAGGTGTGACGCAAAGAAGGGGTGCAGTCTGGGATTTTCCCACCTCCTTGGATGTAACATGTAGATGAACTCCCAGGGTGGATCAACTTCACACGCAGCAAAATGAAGTGGTGGGATTCCATAATGGCAGAAGAGGCAAGGTCAGGGGTGGCCAAATTTGCTTAATGTAACAGTCACATAGAATAAACATTAGATGTTTGAGAACCACAAGACATAAACATCAGTTGTTTGAGAGCCACAAGGAAGGGAGGGAGGAAGAGGTGGAAAGAAAGCAACTTTAAATGCCTTCTCTAAGCCGCTGGCTGGCAGTGGGGGCTTTGAGAGCCACACAATATGTGTGAAAGAGCCACATGTGGCTCCTGAGCTGCAGTTTGGCCACCCTGGGCTAGGCCATTTCAAGCCACAAGTTAACATTCCCCATGTTTAAAAAAACCCAAAAAACACCCAAAACCTCTCTGTAAATAGAGACTGAACACTCCCAGGAAACATGTTCTAGCCCTTCACATTTTCTGCTTATGGGAGAGTATGACTGCAGGGAACGTTGAAAAAAGCAAGCCCCTCACATTCTGAAGTGGCGTGGCCCACTCTATCACCTCCCCTCTCAATTTTCTGCTTCATTCTGCTGCATGCCTCAACCTTGGCTCTTAAGCACCTCTGAAGTCAATGGGCTTAGAAGGATATAACTCGATACAACATTGTGCAGCTGGCAGGGCAGGCCCTAGACTGTCTTGCACCCTAAGCAAGGCAAACCTCTGGTGCCCCCCCCACACTGATAACATCAACAAGTCACATGGAGGGGCAATTCAATGCCCCCAGAAGGTTGGCGCCCTAGGCAATTGCCTAGTTTGCCTAGTGGCAGGGCTGGCCCTGACAACCGGTCTTTCCTACTGTATTCCTGGCCCCTCCCTTACCCTCAATTTCCCCTGCATGAATGTGACCTCCCACCCCCTCCACAGAAACACAGGAATCCTGCCTCTCTCTCTCTCCCCCCTCCGCACCCAACTCCAAGGAACCCCAGAAGGCCTTTCTTCCACCTCTTCTGTGCCAAACCCCATCATCCGAAAGCCCAGTTCTTTTTGAAAGCAAGTGATCAGAACTGACTTCTTGGAAGCTGTCCTTTGACCTTGACGCTCACCTTTCTAATCCCAGCTGTTAGTGAGAAGGAGGAGAGAAGAGTTGGTTTCATATCCCACCCTTCACTACCCAAAGGAGTCTCAGAGCAGCTTACAATCTCCTTCCCTTCCACTCCCCATAACAGGCACCCTGTGAGGTGGGGCTGAGAGAGCTCCGAAAGACCTCTTGAGAGCACGGCTCTGAGAGGACTGTGACTGACCCAAGACCACCCACCTGGCTGCCTGTGGAGAAGTGGGGAATCCAACCTGGTTCTCCCGGATTAGAGCCCACCGCTTTTCACCGCTACGCCAAACTGGCTCTCAGAGGAGGAAGAGGAGGTGGTGGTGAAAGCAGCAGCCAGGAAAAGCCTGCTGTACCTGCCCAGAGGCATCCCCGTTTATTCATTTTAATTTAAGGCTTCATGTATGATGGATTCCTTGAAGAGGAATTCCTAGAAAGCCCAGCTGCAATCCCGGCCGGACCCGTTCCGGATCACCCAGAGGGGCCTCCGCCCTGCCCTCCCCCAGCCCTGGAGAGGAGTCCAGACATACAACCCGCCTTCATTCCCCCACCCCCACCCTATCCCGGCTTCAGTTCCGCATCCCTGTCTCAATGTCAGTGGCTGAAGGCATCCAACGGCTGGCGGCTGCTGGCTGGGCTGGGCTGGGCAAGCCGGGATGATGTGAGGTGCATTGCAATGAACTGATGCAAAGGAGGAGCCCACCGCAGAGGTCTGCTCAGTTCCCACCAGCTGAGCCGAGAAAGAGAAAGAGAGAGAGAGAGAGAGAGAGACTGGGAGCAGGAGGAGGAGGAGGTGGAGGGGAGGAGGGGGCAGAGCTGCCAGCTAGAAGACTGCTCTCCCCTGCTGGTATTCCTTCCACGTTCCCTGGTCCCCCACAATGCCTGCGAGAGAGGAGACTTAGGGATGGCAGCGAGGGACTGTGCCTCTCCCCCACCATATGGGAGCAGCAGGACATGGGCTTGCAGGGCTGGGGAGGTACAAGTCAGGGACAGGCACAGATTCAGAGAAGGGCGGTGGCGGGGGGTAGTCCGGAAGGCCGAGACACACCTCGGCCTTCCACCTCTCCCTGTTCTCACATCTTTTCTCCTAAACCTAACACCTGTTTCTTTCTCCCTTCCCGAACTTTTCCCGGGGGCGGGGGGGGGGGAGTGGGATTCCATCTCTCCGATGCATTTAAGGGTTTCAAACAGAGCATTAAATATATGCCCGGAGCTTCCGTTGCCTCTCTTTTCTGGCAAGCCGGCTCTGGAAAATTAGATGTTTTATTTTCTACAAACCCTTCACTGGACCAGCACCTTTCCTGCGTTGCCTTCCGGCTACTGCCTACCACCCCCACCCTTTCCCCGACACTTGATCAAGCCTCCCTCTCTTCCTGTTCCCTCTTTATCACAAAAATCGCACAGCTCATGTGGCTGAAGCTGAAATCCAAGATCTAAATGAGGACCAAAGAGCATTTGCAAAGCAAGACTTTTTGAACAAGGGAACTGCGCTCTCCCCATTCATTTTACACTCCCGTTTAAACGTCTGCTTCAAAAGCCAACCTTAGGATCCTGGATCTCCAGCTTGTAAACTGGCCCCACTTTCTTTTCTCTGCAACTGACAAATTGCTGCAGAGCACAATGCCCTTGTAGCACATGCTTGACCACCTTTCTCTTTGCACTGCAATCACTATGCACATAATGCTGCCTATGTTCTCTGTCTCTTACTAGAACTCACAACCCAAAGACGTTGGGGGGGGGGGGGAGCAAGCAAATGCATGCAAAAGATCCCATCTTTAGGCCCCAGTGCATAGAAGCATTGCATGTGGCAGAGCTGGGGGAAACCTTCAAGACTCACTACCAATCAAATGAACCAAGTGGTCCTTCAGATATACTCCATGTGTTGAGAGTCAGCATGCTGGGTGGCAGGGGCTTCAAAAGCCACACAATACGTGTGAAAGAGCCACATGTGGCTCCCAAGTTGCAGTTTGGCCACCCCAAGATTAGGACCTGGAATAACTGGGTTTGAATCCTACTTCTGCTATGGAAGTCTGCTGGCTAACCTTAGACCTGTCTCAGCCTAACCTACCTCACAGGGTTGTTGCTGTGAGGAGGAGGAGGAAGGAGAAAGGAGGAGGAGATTGGATTTATACCCCACCCTTTGCTCAGAGTCTCAAAGCAGTTTACAGTCTCTTTCCCTTTCTCTTCCCACTGCAGACACCTTGTGACTCAGGTAGGTGGGGCTGAGAGAGAGCTCTTTTGAGAACTGCTCTTGAGAGAGCAGCTCTGAGAGACCAAGGTCACCCAGCTGGCTGCATGTGGAGAACTGGGGAATCAAACCCAGTTCTCCAGATTAGAGTCTTTCACCCTTAACCACTACGCCAAACTGACAGAGAAGAGGAGGGGGAAATGATGTGCTAATCTGCTTTGGAGAGAAAAAAAGATATAAACAAAAAAGATTTTTTTTCTAAATAAAGAGAGAGAAATAAGCATCTCTCCCTGTAGGGAAACCCCCTAACATGTATATGTCAGATCTCAGGTTTGATCCATAGAATCTCCATGGAAAAATATCTCAGATAACAGTGCCACTAAAATGAGCAGACCGCGGGGGACAAAATTTTGGGGCCCTGCTCACCTGGGCTGGGGATCAATGGAGCTAGACAAGCCCATAGGATTTGTTTTCACAGAATACTTGGGCAGAGTCAAGGAACTTAAAGGAGGGGGAGCAGAAGGAAGGTGCATCTGAGGGCCTGTGGGGGCTCTTGGACTGATCATCTGTTCCTTTGATGTTGTACATCAAAAGCTCCCCTGCAGACAAGGCTTAAAGTCAAGGCACTTGGCCCCTGCAAAGAGGCCTGCAAGATCGTGTGGCCCATGTGTCTGTAGGGCCACTGCTTGCCCTATGTCCACATGCACCAGCTGCAGTCCTCTGGTTGCCACATATTTGTTGTCCCACCCCCCTTTTAGGGTAGCCCATCTGGCATCAACTAGAGCCCCTGTCTTCTCTTCTGCAGCTCTCTCTTTGTGGAGGGGCTCCCTGAGAAGGGCACCATCTCTACACATTTTTAGGAGGTGCTATAAAGCCATTCTATTTGCCAGGGCTTTCCATGTGGTATACATACGCAACTGCCATCAAGACACAACCAACTCCAGCAAGGAGCTTTCAAGGCAAGTGAGAAGCAGAGGTGGTTCCTCTACAGAACATTTCTTAGTAATCCCTCAACGAAATACCAACCCTGCTTAGCTTCCAAGATCTGCCAGGATTGGGCTGTACCAGGGGTGGCCAAACTGTGACTTGGGAGCCACATGTGGCTCTTTCTCATATACTGTGTGGCTCCAAGAGGTCAAGGAGGAACTTAATGTAGGCTTACTCTCAAGTAAATGTGCTTAACATCAGGGCATTAGTCCACCTCTGAGCCCTGACCCATAGGTAGGTGACTGTTTCCACCATGTGTGAAGCAAGGAAGGAGGGGAAATAGGCAGGTTTACAAGTTCTTCTCCACCACAAAGCTTGCTGGGAGACCTAGAGCAGGCAAAGAGAGCACAAGAGCTGAGGGAGCCACTGGAAGGAGGGACAGAATTAAAGAGGGCAGTGCAGGGTTCTCCCTTAGAAGAAAATGAAGGAGAGATTGGATTTACATCCCGCTCTTCACTACCCAAAGGAGTCTCAGAGAGGCTTACAATCTCCTTTCCTTTCCTCTCTCCACAACAGACACTCTGTGAGGTAGGTGGGATGAAGAGAGCTCTCCAAGAACTGCTCCTTAGCAGAACAGCTCTGAGAGAATTATGGCTAACCCCAGGTCACTCCAACAACTGCATATGGAGGACTGGGGAATCAAACCTGGTTCTCCCATATAAGAGACCACACATTTAACCACCACACCAAACTGGCTGACTGGCTTAGTTTCATAGTAGGAGAGGTATTGGTGTCAAGGTAAAGAGAGATGCATAACAACATAAATGGTGGTCAGTGATTTATATGGTACATGTGCGTTTCCTTCTCCCACTGGTGCCAAAAAATAATTGCCTAACCTTTCCCTATGCTGGTCTTATGGGGACTGTTATCTCCAGGTTTTGTTTTTTAAAACATGTTTATGAAGAGAGAGAAAAAAAGAAGCACCTCTACCTGTTTAACTGTTTTAAATTGTTTAACTTGTTTAACTGTTTTAAATTGTTTAACTTGTTTAACTGTTTTAAATTTTAGTATTATGTAATTGGTTTTTAACCATTCTTTACTATGTTGTGGGCTATACCACCTTCCCTCCTTAATGTGGTATAGGCTTCAGGTATCATTTGGGGCAAGGCAAATTGTTTAAGGTTTTGTTTTATTCTTTATGTTTTATAATTTGTGATCTGTACTCTGCCATGAGCAGTGAGGAAAGGTGTGTTAGAGAAATTTTAATTTTAAAATGCAGAATAAATCCCAGGAGAACAAGCTGAGTCACAGAGGCTACCCTACCAGAGATCACAGCAGGCATTCCCCAGTCTGCACACTGCCTCACTACCTCTCTGAATATGCTGCTGCCCAAACATACCTCTGTGTCACTTTGGCCACTGGCCCAGCTGTCAGGGAATTCTCCAGGGAAGCAGATTCCCTGCCCCCCCCCCCAGCATGTCTTGTGGGTCCCTCAGAGCTGGCTATCCCCTCTCCAAACATTCAGCCAAATTGTGTCATTTAAGTGCCATTTTGCCTGTCAGTGGCTCCGGAATGAAGCATTCTGTAGCCATCCCCCTCTTAAATATCTGAACCCCATTCCATCCCCCCCCCTTTCATTGTCTTCTTATTCTCCTCACTAGACTAGCCTCCAGCTTCTTTCCTCACAAGGCTGAGCTTCTGGGCTGGTTGTCATCCTTGAACTCTTTCAAGAATTCATAGTCTACATTTATCATTGTCCAATTCCAGTGAGATTTAACCTCTATCATTTGCTTACCGCCCCCCAACCCCACATCCACACACGATTTTGCCTGATCTTGGGAGGGAGGACAGCATGTGGGTTTCTACCTGCTTAGCTTCCATAACCTGCCACAGGAACTGAGTGGGTTGGATTCCACCAGCTCTTTCCTTCAACCTTCACACAATTCTCCTCCCTACTACAGATCACATCCAGAATGGCTTTAGCCCATGCAGGTCCCATGATCCCATGTACTCTTTTTTGGTGATCAAAGAAGACCCCTTCTCCCCTTTTCACCAGTGCATAACTGGTTAGATCTGGTTTCACGGATAGGTTAAGAAGATGCCGTTGAGTCATAACCCACTGAAAATGCAACTCATTCACCAGGTGTTTCAAAGAAGACACAGGCAGAGGTGGTTTGCTCTGTAGCGCTCCCCTGGACTTCCTTGGTGGCCTCCCTCCCAACCAGTAACCATGGCCAACCCCGCTCAGCTCTGATGAGGCTGAGTTAAGCTGTGGTATTTGGGCTGCTCAGTGGCTGGGTTACAATATGCAAATATGGTGACATCTACAACCATATGTCATGGCCCTTGCAGCAAGGACAAGATCTGGTCACTGCAAGGGGAATGGGAGGTACCCACGGATCAAAAGATGCCTATGCAGTAACTGGTGGGGAATCAATTGCTTGAGCCGGCTCAAGCAGAAGCCCGGGGGCAGATCAACTGCCCATGAAGAATCAGTCCTGGTTTCAAAAGTTTGCAAAGACCCAGTGCTTTTTTGTAGCAGGAACTCCTTTGTATATTAGGCCACACATGCAAGAGCTTACAGTGGGCCCTGTAAGAAAAGCCCTGTAAATTCCTGGAGGATTGGCTACCTCAGGGGTGTGTGGCCTAATATGCAAGAGAGTTTCTGCTAAAAAAAAAAAAAGCCCTGCACAGACCTATTTGCATTTGTTTTAGTTCTTAAGCTTTTTGGTGTTCCACTGATTTCTCCACAGAAAGACACACACACACACACACCTGCATTTTACATTAAAAATTTTATATGTTGCTTATTGGAAAACATACAGAATCTACCCTTCTCTGCAAAACCAGAGCTCTACAGTTAAAACAATATAAAAAGAAATATGTCAAAACATTGCTATTTAACAAACCAGGCGCCCTTTTCATAATTTGTAAGAAGGCGGAATGAACGTGTGTGGGAGAGAGCTGGATGGTAGAGACAAGTTAATTTCTTGACCAAAATGTGTTCACTGGAATATACACATACAGTTGGGTCCTGCCAGGTTTTTTTCTCCCCCTCACCCAATTCTTACTAGAGCCTCCATCATCTTTGGCTTTTGTCTGATCACAACCATGGCCTTTTGGGGTTGTCAGTGGACCCACTCCTTCCACCAGTGGAAAAGCTGCCTGGATCCTGCTCATAGAATCTGCATGTTCTTTGAACATTGTAAAAAAAACCCCACTTAAGGGCAGAATGCATTTGACATCTGAGGAAAGGAAGATCTTGCTTAAATAGTAGGGTTTGTTTCTGAAATGCAAGCAGTGATAAGCAATAAGATTGTCAAAGGGTGCACCACCTATATAACACCCCTGCCCACCCCCAAAATGGCTACAATGAGTAGGATTTCCAAAAGGCCTGAAGCAAAATGTCCTGTCCCTTTAATAGAGGCTTAATGCAAGGAAATGGGCAGATAAAGTTTGCACACAAGTAGACAGCATGCCCAGACAAATAATAACCCATTAAGCCTCAATGAAAGGGATGAGACCATTTTTTCCCTCCAAGCACTTGGCAACTCTAATAGTAGTAAAGTTGGTACCTAGGGTTGCCAAACTCCAGGTGGTAGCTGGAAATCTCCAGGCAACAGAGATCAGCTCACCTGGAGAAAATGTGAAAATAGACTGTATGGTATTATACCTCATTGAAGCCCCCCCTCCTCCAAACCCCGCCCTCCTCAGGCTCCACCCCCACAATCCCCAGGTATTTCCCAACCCAGAGCTGGCAACCCGATTAGTACCTCTTACAATTTCACAAGGCACTCTTCAGTGGCAGGACACCTGAAGTTCTTCAGATGTAATTCAGAAAAAGCTTATGGGGGAAAACCAGTAAAGGCATACTGCTATCCCTATTGAAAAATTCATTGTCTGAGGGTCTCAGTCCCCCAAAGCTCAGAGGATGAACACAAGAAGGACTTAGGCCACAACTCTAAGGACTCTTTCCTGTGAGTCAGCCCCACTAAAGAACACAAGACTTACTTCTCAGTAGACCTGTTTAAGATTAGTGGCCAAGAGGAATTCATGATGCTACCTCTGATGTAACTGGAAATCAAATAGTCACATTATTGCTGTAGAAGCAATTTAATGCAAAAGGGAAAAAAAGAGTTTTATTCCAATTCAGCCCGTAGAAGCAATTTAACGCAAAAGAAGAGAAGATTTTTTTTATTCCAATTCAGCCTAGCTCAAGGGTGGCCAAACTTGTTTAACATAAGAGTCACAGAAAATAAATGTCATTTGTTTGAGAGCTCAAGACATGGACGTCAGATGTTTGAAAGAGGTGGGGAAGGGAGGGGGGAGGGAGGAAGGAAGGAAGGAAGGAAAATAGAGGGAGGGAAAGGTGGAAGGATAGCAACTTTACTTTTAAATGCATTCTCCAAGCTGCCAGCTGGCTTGGAGAAGTGATTTAAAGAGACAAATGCCTTCTCCAAGTCAGCCAATGGGGTGGGGGTGGGGGGGCTTCGAGAACCACACAATATGTGTGAAAGTGCCACATGTAGTTCCCGAGCTGCAGTTTAGCCACCCCTGCATAGCTCATAAAATGGCTCTTTACCTGGCTGATCTGGCCACCTAGATCCATGCCATAATAACATCAAGACTCGACTACTGTAATGCACTGTGCATTGGTTTCCCCTAGAAATCAATTCGGAAACTCCAGCCAGTGCAGAATGCTGCGCTTGACTGTTATTGGAATCTAGATGGTGCACATATATTACTACTCCCATTCTACAGTCATGGGCTACCCATCAGATACTGGGCTCAATGTAAAGTACTGGCTACCTCATACAAAGCCTTTCATGGCCTTGGACACTCATACTTGCAAGACCGCCTCTCCCTCTAAGCCCCCCTGACAGCTTCACTCATTGGCGAGGATCTTCTGCAGGTGCCAACCTGCAAAGAGGCAAAGTCAACAACTGCTTGTTTGCGTGGTTTTCTCCACTGTGGCCCCCATCTTGTGAATGGCCTGCCTGAGGAGTTCAGGAAGGATCCCAGCTTTCCACAGGCTATGCAAAACAGAAGTATTCAAGGTGGCTTTTCTATGCAGGCAATAGGGCAGCACTGTACAAAATTGATTGACAAAGTTGCCTGAATAAATTACAAGGGACTGTGCTCTATTTGTACAGTTTGCTGTTAGAAGGGTTGTAATTTTGCCTCATTTAATGTGTCATGTTAACACTTATGGCTTTGGTTCAGTTCTGGGTGGAGGGGAGGTGTTGTTTGTTTGTTTCTGGTTGGCTGAACACACGAAACTGCCTTGTACAAACAAATCAGACCCTTGGTCCGTGAGAGTCAGTATTGTCTACTCAGACTGGCAGCAGCTCTCCAAGGTCTCAGACTAGGGTCTTTCACATCACCTACTGCCAGATCTTTTAACTGGAAATACCAGGGATCGAACCTGGGACCTTCTGCATGCCAAGCAGATGCTCTGCCACTGAGCTATATAGCCCCTCCCACTGGTTCTATAACCCTAATCCTAGTTTATTGAATGTCTCATCCTGTTGATTGTGTTTACTCACTCTGGGTATTCTGCCTTGTCCCAGTGAGAAAGGCAGACTATAAATAACATAAATAAAGAATCAAAATAAAATGACAGCCATTCAGTATGTGACCCTGAGATGGTCCTTAAGAGAAATTGAGAGCAAGGGCAAATAATGACAGTTTTAAACACACACACGTACATATATAACAATAAGTGCTAAAACAAGCCCATTTTTCAACACAGAAATGCTAAATAGTGAATAATTTGGACTCAGAAGCCTGGTTGAAGGCAAAGCGTTGGTGTTGATGAAGAAACGATACAAACCAGTGTCCAAAAATGAAATGACACATGATAAACATTATGAGAATCATGACACCAAAAAGACAGGGTGGGGTGTTTTTTTTTGGTCAAATTACAAGAATCACATTAAAGACATGAAATCATATTATGACAGCAACCGTATTGTTACAGTTTTGAAATCATGCCTGGCTTTTGAATGGGTGAACCATATTTCCTCACCACTGTACTTTTTAAAAAGGCAAAATTCCCCTACTCCCATCAGAAGGCAAGATACATTAATTGGGGGTCCTCTTTTAACTTCAGCTCGGACACAAAACCAAACATTTCTTACGATAAACATTTTTGACCAACAAAAAAACACCACTCCTTTCAACGGGTTGGATCCAGCTAGCTTGTTCACTAAATCTTGCCCAGTTCCCATCCTTATGGCAGCTACTGGTCACACACAGAATTTGAGAGAGCCAGTTTGGTGTAGTAGTTAAGTGAGTGGACTCTTATCTGGGAGAACCGGGTTTGATTCCGCGCTTCCCCACTTGCACCTGCTGGATGGCCTTGGGTTAGCCATAGCTCTGGCAGAGGTTGTCCTTAAAAGGGCAGCTGCTGTGAGAGCCCTCTCAGCCCCACCCACCTCACAGGGTGTCTGTTGTGGGGGGAGAAGATATAGGAGATTGTAAGCCACTCTGAGTCTCTTCACTCTGATTCAGAGTGAAGGGCAGGGTATAAATCTGCAATTCTTCTTCTTTGTCCATGGAAGTCCCGTGATCTCCACAATATCCCTTTTTGGTGGTCAGAAGGGACCCCTTCCTCCATTTGTACCAACAGAAAAGCTAATGGGATTCAACCAATGAGTTTGGAGAGGGGTACTCTCACAAGAACACAGTCTGCTCAGGTTGCCTTCACTGCCCATCATCTTCAAGGACATCAACCCATTGTCCTGTCTGATTTGTCATGGTTTTATTTACTGACTTCATTCCATTCACTATTGTGATGTTTGATTAGGTAAATTCATCCATGTGAGCAATTTGAAGAGAAGAAACAGCAGACAGGGGAACAAATGGCAGTGAATGTGAGCAGAAATAGGTCAATATTCACACGATATTAGTTGTGCCTGACTCTCTCTTCCCTTCCCCTCCCCCAGATAAATTCCTACTCCATTGAAATCACCAGCTTCAACCCCAGAATCAAAACTGACTAATCTCTGGAGTAATCTGTACAAGGAATGGAGGGAAGTTGGGGCAGTAGTTCAGTAGACCAGGGCTCTTCTGCAGTATACCTTCCCCACACCACCATCCTCAGCACTGGCTGCTGGGGGAGGGGACAAAAGCCAACTAGTGTGAAGCACTATAGAAAGCAAAACGCAAACCCATGAAGGAAGCAATGAAGTACAGACACCCTCTGGATATCCCTCACCCATCCCGAGGGACAGTACCTCTTTGCTTCCTAATGACCTTATCATTGTATAATTGGAGAGGGCCTGCCTTAGTTTTACAACATTCACTAACACAAGGTGGTCCACTAGAGAACTAGCCCTGGGCAGCAATCTGTTGCTGTCCGAGTTGCTGCCAGCTTTGATTTCCATTTCCAAAGCCTTTTGCTTACAAGCTAAGTTGTTTTAATTGTTTGTCTGGCAATTTGAACTTCAGTTATGGTCTGGATGATTGCTCTGCTTGGTTAGGGGTTCCTTTCCCCCCATGGAGATGTAGATTGCATTTGGGAGCATTTGGGATAATAGCTACTAATGCTGCTAACTTACATAACTGTGACTAATGCTACTTTTTTTTTCCAGCAATAGAATCCAGCCCTAAGGTACCACCAGCCAACCTCCCACCTCCCAGCAAGGCCCTGGAGCCATGAGCCCCTTACAGCTTAAGTTCAACATAGCTAAAGGGAAGAAAACAGGTGCCAGCAAGATGCCTCACATCAAACAAAGCACCTGAAAGCCAGACAATCAAACCGAGCCCTGCAAAATACTTCTTGATCAGTAGTCAATCAATTTGGTTGGCCAGAAAAAATTCCTGCATGTCCTCAACTTGTCACGATCAGGGGTGGCCAAACTGTGGCTCTTTCACACATATTGTGCAGCTCTTGAAGCCCCCACTGCCCTGTCAGCTGGCTTGGAGAAGGCCTTTCTCTCTTTAAATAACTTCTCCAAGCCAAGCCAGCTGGCAACTTGGAGAATGCATTTGAACATATGAACATATGAAGCTGCCTTATACTGAATCAGACCTTTGGTCCATCAAAGTCAGTATTGTCTTCTCAGACTGGTAGCGGCTCTCCAGGGTCTCAAGCTGAGGTGTTTCACACCTATTTGCCTGGACCCTTTTTAGTTGGAGATGCCAGGGATTGAACCTGGGACCTTCTGCTTCCCAAGCAGATGCTCTACCACTGAGCCACCGTCCCTCCCCATTTAAAGTTGCTTTCTTTTCACTTCTCTCTTCCCCTCCCCCATCTATTTTCCTTCCTTCCTTCCTGTCTCATAGCTCTCAAACATCTGATGTTTGTGTCTTGCTGCTCTCAGACATCTGACATTCATGTCTAACCAAGCAGAGCAATCATCTCAGACATCTGACATTTATTCAGTGTTATTCTGTTTGACCACCGCTGAGTTAGATCTTGAGAAAGAGCTGCATGTCATTATCTTGCTTATGCTACTGAACTTCAAAGAATTCCAAGGCAAAGAGTTCCACAGGGCTACAACACTTTGCATGCTGAAGAGTGATGCTTCTAAACCTGTTGCTTCAGGCTGCTTTCGCACATGTTGGATAATGGACTTTCAGTGAACTTTCAACCACTTTAGCAAATGTTTGCGGACTGGAGTTTCCTGTGTGAAAAAGGAAAACCAACTTCTAAATTATTGCTAAAGTGCACTGGAAGTGCATTATCCAAGGAGCATGAACGACAGGTGTTCTGTGGGTGACTTTGCCCATAAGCATTTTAGAATCTGCACAGCATTTTAATTGCTGCCCGGCTCAATTCTTCCTTTTTATTTACTCAAGTTTCTAGACCTCACGGTTGCAAAGAAAACACTGGAAAAATGCAGGACATACTTGAAGTCAGCTTCCCTATCAAATGTTCCAATTCCTGCCCAAACCAATCCATCCATCATAATAAATGATGCCGCTTATGCCATGCAAACCAGCTTACCATCCCCAATATAATCTCCCTCTCCTCTCTCATTAGTTTTTCAGTGGTGAAAACACCTGATCTTCTTAACCTCCTCTGCTACGGAAACCATCAGAGACCCCTTATTTGTTTGCCTGCCCTTGTCCATGTTAATTCTGCAGATCTGCAGTGCTCTCTCACAATTGCTGGGGCAGCATACACGAGCAACGTCAGTCTCACTCAAATATATTTCCCACAATTCCCCCATCCGTTGCAAGCACAATATTCTAACCATCACACTTCCTTTTTACGCTTCTTGCCCTTGCAGGGGGAAAGGTATTTCTTGGGGTTTCATCTCCCCATCCATTAACCCCAAAGCAAGAAATAGCTGTTTAGACAATGTCGTTTAAACCAGATTCTCTCTCTCTTTCACACACACACACACATTCCTGGTAGCCACCTCTCCAGAGCTTCTTGGAGCGGTGGGCAGAGCTGCAGCACAACTGCCTTTTTGCCAAATTGCCGCTTCTAATTAACACCCTGAAAAAAAAACTTAACCTGGCAGCGCAACACATCAGTGTCCGTGGAAATTACTCGCTGATAGAATCCCAACGAATCCACCTCAGGATGTTTTGCAGTGCTCTTGTTAACTAAAGGGGCTGCTGTGCGTTTAAAGAGACATCCAAGCAAGGCCAAGAAGTTTTGGGCTGAATCCACGTAGCCCTCCCAGGGCGTTGCAAAGCCACCGCTGAGCTGCTCGACAGGGACACAGACTGTTCGCAACCTGGACCGACACATTCCAGCACAGCTCCAGGAGGGCGTGTGGGCTGGTTTGCATTCCACATTTGCAGCCAGAGTTGCTAAGCCACCTCGCACTACCATGCTGCTCGTGGCCGGGAGCTTTTCGACTTGGCCCAAATCATAACAGGCTCATGACGAGCAGATGGCCAGTTTTGTTCGCTGTCAACACAAATCACAGGAGCGTGGATAGAGAGACATTTTTCCCCCTCCTCTTGTCAGACTTGAACTTGGAGGCCATGGGGGTGTCACCCAATGAAGGAGACAAGTAGAAGGCCAGTACTGATCCAAGGAAGAACTGTTTTTCACTAAGGCGTAGCTGACCTGGGGAATTCATCACTATGACAAAGGCCAGACCTGAACTGGATAACCCAGGCAAGCCCGATCTTGTCAGAGCTCAGAAGCAAAGCAGAGTCGACTCTGGCAAGTACTTGGATGGGAGACCTCCTTGGAAAACCAGCAGCTGGGAGGTTTATTCAGCCACCTCTCTGAATATCCTCCAGACCCCCAGTAAGGGTGAGTCGCCAGAGGTCACCTTGACTTCCAGGTGCGCGCACACACACACACACAAATACAAAAAAAAAATGGTGAAGAACAAACATGGGGTAATGGTTACAATGTTGACTAGGCTCTCAGAGATCCAGGTTCAGATCTCCACTTGCCATGGAAGCTCACTGGGTGACCTAAGACCAGGCATACACTCTCAGCCTATCCTCCCTTACAGGGTTGTTGTGAGGATAAGCTGCAGGAGGGAGACTGCTATTGTAAACTGATTTGGATCCCCATTGAGGAGAAAAGCAGAGCATAAATCGCTTATAAATAGGATATACGAATTCACAGAGATCCATCAACGGCTTGCATTGCCAAATTGAACCTCCAGCTTCAGAGGCAGTATATCACTGAATACCACATGCCAGGGACAAATGACAAGCGGGAGGCCCTCCTGCCCTGCTTGTAAGCTTCCAAGCAGCATCGGACTGGCCACTGTGGACAGCAGAACACGGAACTCGATGGTGCTCCTTTGTCTGATCCGCTCAAGCAACTATGAGACTGCTGTGCGCTGTCACAACCTTCATATAAAAAGGTGATTTCACAAAAATGAACCGTTTGGGCTTACAGTGAGTACATTCCCAGTCATGGAAGAAGTAGTCCCAAATGTGAATAAAAGAGCATCAAAATGGCCATGCAAAAAGTACTCACTTTTGTTGCCAGCAGTTTAGACATTAATGGCTGTGTGTTGCGTAATTTTGAAGGGACAGCACATTCACACTGTTATACAAACTGTAGACTCACTACTTTACATTGTTGCCAAGTGTCATTTCTTCAGTGTTGTCACATGAAAAGATATACTTAAATATTTACAAAATGTGAGGGGGTGTACTCACTTCTGTGACATACTGTATATGCTTTAATAGCAATACCTTCATCATATTATTCAGTTGGCTTTCCAGTCCTTGCAACAGGGTTAACATTTCCACTGGTGGAGTCATTCTGATATTACTTTATACCCGTGTTTTGTGTATGTGTATAGACCTCTTTGGGCGCAGAGGGGTCTACAACACATAAAAGGAGACCGGGCCTGAGATGTCAGAGAGAACATGTTTGGTCTGATGAAGTCTGCTTAGAGCATACGAAAGCTTATATTCCAAATAAAACTTAGTTGGTCTTAAAGGTACAACTTGTCTACTGTTTTGTTCTATGTTTGGTGTAGTACTTAATTGCTACCTTACAAACACAAACATTGTAGAGCAGTTCATTCTGAAAATGAAAGATGCAACGGTTGTTTTTCGAAGAGGCAGGGGTCAATTACAGCACCGTTGATTGCCCACAGAACAACACACTGGTACAAATCAGTCTGTCTTCATTCCACCCCTCCCACAGTAGCTCATGAGCTCCCGTCTCTCCCATTCAGCCCCTGTAAACCAGGCTTGTAAACACTCAACTCACTCGACAAACAGGAAGAAGGGGACTTGGAATCCCCGTTAAGCATGAAAACTTTTGTAAGCGCAAAAACAAAGTCTGCTTTTTTTCTCTATTAGGCTTTAAAATAAGCCCCACATGGCTAGCATCAGTATGTGTGAGCATGTGCCTGAACAAAAAAACAACTGTGACTTCTCTCCCCTCCCAGCTACCATCTTTTTCCCTCAAACCATCACTCATTCTCAGATATCCATACCCACCTCTGTGTCTGTGTGTGTTTGCATGTGAGCATCTAACCTATCACTGTCTTCTCTGTCTAACAGTGGCATTCCTAGATCTCAGGGTAGAAATAGATCTTCTCTAGCCCCACTGTCTAAAATCAATGTCTCATTTTTTCTCTCTGCAGCGGAGACCCAAAACCTGTTCTCCCCTCCATTTTACCCTTGCAACAACAATCCTGTGAAGGAGGTTAGGTTGAGAGAACATGACCAGGCCCAAGGTCACACAGCAAGCCACCAGAGCAGAGCAGGTATTGGAGTCGGAGTCTCCAGATGCAGCTGTTATACTAGGCTGGCTTTGAATGAACTTGAGAAAGCAGGTGCTCAATCACTGAGTTACAATCCCTCACACCGCAGCAGTACCACATCTATGTCATCTTCCTCTGTTAGCCCCAGTTTCCATTAACATCTCCCCACATTCTCCTCACAAGATCCCTTCCTACTTGTCTCATCATTTTACAGATGAGAAAGCCAGCATGGGATAGTAGTTAAGAGTTTCCAGCTAGGATCTGAGAGTCCCAGGTGCAAATCCCCATACAGCTGTAGAAGCTTACTGAGTGACCTTGGACCAGTCACACCTGCGCAGCCTACTTCACAGGGTTCTTGTGAGGATACAATGGAGGTCAGGAGAATGATGTAACCCTCTTTGGGTCAAAAGGCAGGCTATAAATGAATACATAAATAACGCCCCCCCCCCAACAATTCATTTATAAAATTTCATCTTCCCCAATTCCAGGACACACCACCTCTTCTCTGGAGCCACAAAAGTTTGCAGGGGGAGGGGGATCTTCCAACTCAAGATTGTGTGAAAATACACAGACACACACATGGCTTTTTTGTAGAAAAGGCCCAGAAGGAGCTTATTTGCATATCAGGCCACACGTATTGACACCACTTTTGTTTCACAAAGGGGGCTTTTTGTAGAAAAAGCCCAGCAGGAACTCAGTTGTATATTAGGCCACACCCCCTGATACCAAACCAGACAGAACTGCATTCTTGTGAGTTCCTGCTCAAAAAAAGCCCTCTGTTTGTTTGTGTGTGTGTGTTTGTATGCTCTTCAATTTGCTTTTTTAGTTTTTGCAACATTCTCAGTTTTGGGTGCTGGCAGGATTGGATTTTTTAAGTGTACTAAATAATGAACACGTCTCCTGAGCTTGTATTTTAAAACTCCAGATTTCAAATTCAAATTTTCCAAACCTTCCTAAGGTTGCCAAATTTCATTTCAGTGCTGCTGCCTTTCTCACACATACCTGTAAAACATCAGCCAACACTTCTGTAATTTCACCAGACCACTTCTTTTTTGTTCTGGACAGGGTGCCCTCTAGGACCAAACTCAGTTTTCTGTGGCACCACTTTGTTGTTACACCTAGGCTGATAACAGATGGCTGTTTTGGGACGGCTGCAAGCCGCCCCAAAGAAAGCCAGCCAAAAGAAGAGCACCCTGGGGCTTCCGTATGGTGCCGGAAGAAGGGACGGGCCTTGGGCGGCTGGGGAGCGTGTGGAATGCTCATGCATCCCGCTCGCGGCTCCCCAGGCGCTTGTAAGGCACTCTCCGGGCTTGCAAACAGTCAGCCACTGCCTTGGAGCTGCCCCAGTGAAAAGGGACCACTTTCCCAGTGGTTCCTTTTTGAGGCGGCTGTAGCATCTCTCAGGATGGGGTAAGTGCGGGACGGGGGCAGCCGGCAGATGTTGCAGTGTGGCCAGTTTTTTGGAGTCGACTTCAGAGGCATCCCTGAGTCGACCCAAAGTGTCAGTCTGTAATCAGCCCTATTTTCCAAACTGAAGGCATAAGAGTGGGAATTGCCTGAGAACATGATGTGATTAAGGACAGATTTAAATTTGGGACCATGTAGGGTCTCACCTAAAACTTGAACACATATGAAGTGGCCTCATGGTGAATCAGACCCTTGATCCATCAAGATCAGTATTGTCTACTCAGGGTCCCCAGGGTCTCAAGTAGAAGTCTTTCACATCATCTGTCTTTTTAGAAGAAGAAGATGAAGATATTGGATTTATATCCCGCCCTCCACTCCGAAGAGTCTCAGAGCGGCTCACAATCTCCTTTACCTTCCTCCCCCACAACAGACACCCTGTGAGGTGGGTGGGGCTGGAGAGGGCTCTCACAGCAGCTGCCCTTTCAAGGACAACCTCTGCCAGAGCTATGGCTGACCCAAGGCCATGCTAGCAGGTGCAAGTGGAGGAGTGGGGAATCAAACCCGGTTCTCCCAGATAAGAGTCCGCACACTTAACCACTACACCAAACTGGCTCTCCAGTTTTTTAACTGGCAATTGAACCTGGAACCTTCTGCATAGCAAGCAAATGCTCTATTACTGAGTCATGGCCTCTCCCTAACTTGTCTATCAGTAACTGCCCATCTCCCACACACAACTGCCAACTTACTGACTGTCATTCCTGCTGTTTCAGTCTAACTCCATACAGAACTATTGCTCTAGTCCCTGGTACCATCTACTTCAGGGACAAGATGTCTGCCATGGAAAACATTAGACCAGGGTCTGGAAGATATAGCTTCAAATCTTGCCTCAGAGAGACAGAGAGAGAAAGAGAGAACACAAAAAGTCTCTATTGCCCACACTCTAGTACAACAAGACTGTGCAGAAAGAATACCCTGAAGTCAAATACTTACCGGGGGGGGGTTAAAATCAAATTAACCAGCACCCACCCACACAATACTGCACCCTCCTGTGTTTTCCAGGTCTCAGATTCTGTGGGAGCTCACAGGAGCACAGCTCCTGAACCTTTCTGAGATTTCTACCGCCTCCTTCTGAGAGTTCCACCTCCTTGTCCATTGAATAGTATGTGTAGCTGCATAACAATCCCTGGATGAGCTCCACCACCTTTTTTCTACAAAATGACCGCTGGGGGTATCTCCTACCCTCCCAAGCTCAAATCTTCTCCTGAAGAACTACACCAGCTTCAGACAGCTGTAGTGATTAAAGCGTCAGACTAGGAGCTGCGAGATCCAAGTTTGAATCACCACTCTGCCATCAAAGCTTGCTGGGTGACCTTGAGACAGTCACACATTTTCAGTCAAACCTATCTCACGGGGTTGTTGTTGCAATGATAAAATGGCAAATGAGCTTGGGTCCTCGTCAAGGAGAAAAGCAGGGTATGAATGTATACATATATATCAATGTATCAGCTTCTGCAGCCTATCTCTGGAACTTTTGTAAAAATATTGGCTGACTTGAGCTCAGTAATCAGTCCTCCTAAAATGTATGTGAACATTCTGAGAGAGCATTAGAGTAATTCTAAGGTTTACATTGTTGATGATGCAGTGTGGTTCCTCAGTGTTCTTTGTGTGAGGGAGGATATTCACCCAAGGCAAGTGTACTTTCTCTGCCTGCCCCAACGCATTCACAACAATCGATTTCTTGGGGAATGGTGGGTTACCTTGACTCACCTGTAGGGATCTGGATGTTCCCTGTGTCTCTCCATTACTAATGGAGGAGCTCTTAAGGTTCTCCACGGACAATTTTGTATGTCCCAACCAGTGTTTCCTCTAATCCAGGGGCGGCCAAACTGTGGCTTGGGAGCCACATGTGGTTCTTTCACACTTATTGTGTGGCTCTTGAAGCTCCCACCACCCTGTTAGCTGACTTGGAAAAGGCATTTCTCTCTTTAAATCACTTCTCTGAGCCAAGCCAGGTGGCAGTGTGGCGAATGCATTTGAAGTTAAAGTCGCTTTCTTTCCACCTCTCCCTCCCTATTTGCCTGTCTGCCTGCCTGTCTTGTGGCTCTCAAATATCTGATGTTTATTCCATGTGCTCTTATGTTAAGCAAGTTTGCCCATTCCTGCTCTAAGCTGAGTTGGTGTGAGCTAGTTCACAGTTTTCTGCCTCTGGCTCACACATTTTTGTCTTAGCTCAGGAAAAATGGCCCCAGAACAAACTAATTTATGCAGCAGCTCACAACTTTAATGCCAATAGCTCACATAGTAGAATTTTTTGCTCACAAGACTCCACAGCTTAGAGGGAGCATTGGGACTTCCAACTTATCCTGTTGCATGCCCCTTGACAATTCAGAGGAGCAATTCATTTCTGTAACGTCCATTTGCAGATGGTTCTAATGAATAGCTCTAAGTTTAATGCCTTTATATGGGAACTGTGTAGTCTTATGGCTATTGAGAAGGAGCCAGCACATTTCAATGGCCATTGGGTGTTATTTGTCTTCACATGCCTCTTTCCTGGTGCAGGCATACACATGTCTCCATGCACCCACTGCAGACAGACCCAGCAATCTACAAACAGGCAAGTATTTCAAACCCTGTCCTTGGATAGGCTGGAGTGGGATGATCTCATAGGAAACACTTCCACAGCACCCAGGCAGGAGAGGGTATGTGAAGTCTCTGTTAATTCAACCTCCACCTGGTAATTTATATTGTAGTACAACCTGCCATCCTAATTACTTACCTACACTGCTGTGAAGATGAATACAGGAAGGGTTATAATAAGAATCAGACCTGAGAAAATAATGCTTCAAATTCCCAACTCTACACAGGAACAAAGGTCGTCAAACTTTGGGGGTATCGTCATTTGGTACATCTCAATAATTATCATTCATCATAATTACCGCTAAGTATCATTTGTTAATGATACTTTATTACCATGAACAAGGTAGGCAAATGGTGGGGGGAAGATGAGTGAAAAGGCTCTCCTCATCTTCCACAGCTGTTCCTCCAACTTCACCTCACCCCTCAGGTCACACCCACGTCCTGTCACCACACCCAGCGCAAGACCAATCCTTCTACATCATCCTGTTCACACATGTACACAAGAGACACCAAAGCCTACATTTTCTGCCAAAAAAATCCAGTTTCCCCCCTTTCATGTCCACCCATTCACCTCCAAACTTGGAGACAGATGTGAAGGTTTTACATATTGGGGTCAGAATGTTTGAGGGGGGGGGGAAGCAACGAACTCTTGGGGAAGAAAACTAAAAAGCGGTCCTCTCTCCATCCTCTCCCTTTCCAGCCCCATTCTTCTGGTTCCTATTGCCATGGCAACTGTTTCTAGCACATCCTCCTGGCTACCTTTTTTCCCCCCTTCCCCGGCAGCTGTATCCATGTACCGTTTTGGTCTTATTAATAATATTTTGAATAGTCATGTAAAAATACCCTCAAGAACAGAACCAAACCGGACCCATATGGCCCTACTCTCTTCATGTAAGTTCGCAACAAATGGCCTGGTTGTTTCGCTTTACTGATGACCCCCCCCCAATAACTTGGTTTCCCCCCCCCCCCCATTCCATCCGTAACACTCTCCTGTTTGTGTTGCTCTCGAAATTAAGAAGTCAAAGCATTTGCCGCCTCAGGCTCTGCCCACCCCCTTTTGACAGCAGCCACGTAGGATCACCCTCAGTGTGCCCCTTAACAAACACTTCCTTCATCCTTCATCACAATACCCTGCCACCGCAATGGATGCACATGCAGATATCCATCCATCCTTCCTGTCTCCGGGTTCCATATTGCTGAGTCCCCTCTACGGAGGGGAGGGAGGGTCACAAACACACCCCAGTCTCAATCCCAGGGGTCAGAGGAAGCGGAGACTTTTGGAGACTCGCTGCCCACTGCCTTAGGCAAGGCTGGCCTAGAGGGATCAAGGCCCTGATTCAGCACTAGCCCGCTTCTTTTTTATCCACAGTGCCACAAAAACAGCTCTCCCGGCCACCAGCATGCAAAAGTTCGCCTCTGCATTTCATGCCATTCCTCCATTGCAAAATCCCAGCCCCCACCCTCCCAGGGCCCAAGACACAACCGCAGAATCAGAACCCTCTGAATCTCCACTGAGTCCTCACAAGCTTGATGTGAGCACCTTAAACTCAGGGCTTGGCCTGAAATGCAGCAGCCAAACAGATGTATAAATGTCCACGGACAACTGTTCCTTACAGATTCACCAAATGCATTCTACAAGTCCTAGCATCCGTGACTCCCCCATAGCATACACATTGCCAGGCTTAGCCCCACAGATGTTCCTTCATATTGGTTCTCCAGTCCAAGCCCCCACCAGCTTCCCAAAAATAATCTGATAAGACCTCCTTCCCCCCATTCTGGTACAAATTTGCCATTCCAAAACCCCCAACTCCTGTTTCTTAGACCAATGTCCTACTCCAGATCTGTACATTTTGACGTGGCATTTGCAAACGGTAGATGAAGAGGTATGCCTGTGTTGGGGCTATCCAACATTGGATTGCTGACATCCAATTATTTGCATCTTCCATCCCATTCCCTGCATGCGGAAAGCTAGCTAGATAACAACCCTGCTCCTTGACATGTAATTTTCTATGTGAACAGAGGAGAGGTAGAAATAGAGCAGAATTTAACTGTCTTATTCATGCCCTGCAGCCTGTAGTAGTACAATCCAGCCCTAAGTTTACCACCTTATATCTGCTGCTTCTAAAAGATCAGGCCTTCTTTCTGGAACAGGTATTCTTGCTACCTGTAAAGCATTATGCCTGGGGAAGCCCACATTGTTGGGGGGGGGGGTAAAGTGGTGGGAATGGAGCAGCAGAGACAACATCTAGATCAGGGGATGCATAGGCTGTGGGTTGTATAAGAGGGTCACGTTGTGAGAATCAGTAACAGGCCGATGGTGGACATGGAAAAGACTTTGAGGTGGGAGTAAAAGAAGGAACTCTATGGTGAAAGAAGGGGGGGAAAGGGAAGGTCATGGAGGATAAAATTCAAAGAGGGGAGTTGACAGGATTTATGCATCTATATGCCCCATAGCGCTAGGCTATGGAGGAACTGATGGGGTACACAGGAGCAACAGAAAAGTGTCCCAAGGAGGGAGGGATTGATTAGGCTCCAGTCCTGGAGAGAGGAGTCTTTCTTAGTGTGAATGGTTAAAAGAAAACGGGAGTCTCTAAAGAGACAGAGGGACACGGGATTCAAAAGGGCCTGTGGAAGGACTTGGGGCTGGGCAGTGGAGGAAAGCTGGAATGGGGATCTCTTACATATACATTTGGAACATGAAGAATACAGGACAGAGAGAGAAATAGGCACAGAAATCTCTTGAGTTGAGATAGTGGAGTTCATTGGGGAGTGATCATTTATTGAGAGAGACTATTTCCTGGGGGGGGGGGGGGGGCTTGAGGTTATGTGGCTGATGTCATTGGAAGGGGTAGAGCGGGTTAGGGGAAAACGGGGGACTTTGAGCAGCACACTGTGAAATAACAGGGTGGGGTGGGGGCTGACCCCAAAGAGGCAATTTGAAAGGGCGGAGGCGGTTCCTTACCCTCCAAAGAAGCCAGAGGGTGTTTGGAAAGGTGCATTTCTTGGGGGAAGGGGGTGGCCCAGATTGGGGTTAGGTGGGGGTCACCCATAGCAGACGGGGCCCCCTCATTGTGGGGGTGTGGCCTTGGACCTGAGAAATCAGCACCACCTGATGAGGAAGCAAAGTGTGTTGCTATGGGAGCAGGCAATGAAGGGGGCTAAGCCGACGGGGGGGGGGGGGGAGAAGGCTTATTAGAGGGCAGGGAGGTGGCAAATTAATGTTTGTGGAGACCTCCTGGGGGGAATATGAGGAGCAGCTGGACTTGGGGAAACTGTACACATGGGGGGGGAGAGAGATGGAGGTTGGGATCCTAGGCCCATGGGGAGGGGGGAGGGCAAAGAAGCATTTTTCAGTCACCGAAAAGAGGGGGGGGGCAGGTTGGTGCCGTTTCCACAGCAACCGGCCTCCATTCCCCGTCCCCTCTCCTGCCCCAGCTCCCCCCCTCCCACACACACACATACCCCCAATCAGTGCCCCGCTCCACCATTCCCCCCCCCCGCCCAGAGCGCCAACCCCGCTCTGCCTCCATGGCACAGCCTCCCAGCCTCTCCCCTCAACATCCTCCCCAAATACCCCTCCGCCCCCCAAAAAAGTCCCCCGCCTCCCCCACTCACCAAAGCGGGGGGCGTCGCAGCGGTAGCATCTCCTGACACCCCCCCTCCTTTCGCTGGCGCAGCTGCTCGGCTCCCTCCTCCGCGTGCCCCGTTGGGGAGGTGTTGTGGGGAGGGGGGGGCGGCGCGCGACGAAGGGGAGGGAAGCTGCAGGTCTCCCCCCGGCTCCCCCCTTTCAACGCTCGGGCTCCATTTAGTCCCGACGGGGGGGGGAGCCCACCGAGGCCTTTTTCCGGGGGGGGGGCGAAGAACCCAAGCCCGAGGAGCCCACCGCCGCTCCGTCCTGCCTGCGACCCGACCCGGCTGCCAACCAACCAACGACGTCGGGCGCGCTGCAGCAGAGGCGCTCCTGCGAGGAGCGGGGACGGGAGCGGAATACTAATAGTGGAAGGCGGGCGGGGGGGGGGGGGAGGGAGGAAGCGGGGAGGGGGAGGGGAGGGCGGGAGAGCGTCTCGCGTGGCGGGGGGTGGGGGGCGCAAGAAGCGGCGGCGGAAGGCGGCAGCGGGGAGAGCGGCGGGCCGAAAGGGAGGAAGAAGAAGGGGGGGGGGGGTGGAGACAGAGAATATTTGGCGCCGGGAAGGCTGCTCTTATCACTGGGTCTGGAAGACGCCGCTTGGCCTCTGCGTCTTGGGTTGGGTTTGCCCAAAAGGCTTGTCGCCCGGCCACCTTTCAGACCGGGAAGAAATCTCGCCCGCCTCTGCCAGGGCTTTACAGCTTGACTAAGGAGCATTCGGGGGGCGGGGAGATGCGGGATTGTCCGCCCCGTAGCAGGTGGCGTGGCGCCCCCGATGCTGGGACCGCTGCTTCACATGGAATTCGCATGGAACATGGGATTCATTGCCACAGGAGGTGGTGGTGGCTACAAGCATAGCCAGCTTCAAGAGGGGAATGGATAAGCATATGGAGCAGAGGTCCATCAGTGGCTGTTAGCCACAGCTTCTCGTTGGAACTCTCTGTCCGGGACAGTGATGCTCTGTATTCTTGGTGCTTGTGGGGAGGGGGGCAACAGTGGGAGGGCTTCTAGTGTTCTGGCCCCACTGATGGACCTCCTGATGGCACTTGGGTTTTTTGGCCACTGTGTGACACAGAGTGTTGGACTGGATGGGCCATTGGCACGATCCAACATGGCTTCTCTTGTGTTCTTACATGTTGCCTTTCAAGGCTTCTTGTCATGATGCCAGGACTTTTTTTTTTTAACCAGCACTATCAGGGAGCCTTGTGCAAGAGAACAAACAATCAGGAGGCCTGTCCTGGTTTCTTTGTCCCAGTGAAAAGGAGATTGGGGGAACGTGGATGTAATGTACTGAGTGACAAGACCTGTGGAAGGCAACATGCTTTATTAGCGAGTTCATCACAAGGCAAGGCAACGCGGGCCGGGTCCCGATTATATACATACCCCGGAACAACCCTCAGTCTGGCCAGGTCCAATCCTGGCCAGTTAAACTTCCTGCCACAGATCTTGACTGGCGGAGCGTATTTGCGGAGCTACATCCAGGGACCAGTGGACTTCCACTGGTCACCTCCGTAGCATCCACTGTGTTGTAATTTCGGGACTGAAATGCAAGACACAACAGTGGAGGTGACCGTTTTCTGCATAAGGTGGGGGAGCTGGCCGTGCGCAGTGGTTTTGAATGTCAGGCTAGGACCTGAGATGAGCCAGGTCCGAATCCCTGCTCTGCAAGCTCACGTGGTATGTGTTGCAATATCTCAGCCTAGCCTTCCTCGCAAAGCTGTTGCTCTGATGATAAGGCGGTGAAAGGGAGAATGATGTGAAAAGCTGCTTTGGGATCCAATCAGGCAAAAGTGGGATGTAAATAAAAATAGCAGTATAAGAGAATGGCCTGAAGTTCTTTTGCAGTTCAAGACAAGTAAAAAATACAAAAAAGAAGAGGACACTTTCCACCCCTAAAGGCAGCTACACTAACACCACACTACTCTCCCTTTAGTGGAGCTGCCGTTAGGGGTGAAATGTGCAGCCTGCAATCTGGAATTAGGAAAGTTCGTGGGCTTCCCTGCTCCACTATGAAATGTGTACCGTTCTAGTGGTTTCAGGTTTCCTTCAAGAGTTTGCTTTGGGATTAATACAGTAGTGGAAGAGGAGGAGAAGTATGGGGATAAAGAAGGAAGCACTAAGTAAAAGATGATTAAATGGAAAGCAAAATGTGTGCCATGTTCTTGCAATGTAGTTGTAATAGACGCTTTTATTTAAAAAAAATATTGGCAATTGATTTTTTTTAAGTACCTGTACGCAGCTGTGCAATCCCTGAACAGAATGACACCCTTCAGCAGTTTTAAAAAGTTTAACTCTGCTTAAGTTGGCACATCCTTGGAACAATTTTCTGGAAGTAAGCCCCAGTGGGTAGACTGAGTAGCATTCTGAATAGACCTCCTTAGAAGGGCACTGTTAGTCACCAATGCTGCGGAGGTATAGTGTCATTCCTGTAACAATATGCTTCATTTGGAGGGTCCTGCCACTTAACTTGCTTTCTCCCAAACTGAAGTCATCTGCTCGCTCGAGTCTCTTGGTATTCCAGATGACATTTCTCTCAAACTAATGCATTCCCAAGTTGCTCATTCGCTAGCTCGTCTTCTAACCTTGTATATGTAAGTAAATAAATAAATATGCCATTAAATGCCAACAGTGCCCTTCAATTCTCTAACAGGGCAAACAAGGCAAGCCCTATGTAAAAGGATCAATGGACAGAAATCTGACATCAAGAATTAAAAAAACTGAGAAACTCGTAGGGGAACGTTTTAGCCTCCTATGTCACTCAATGGGGGACCTCAAAGTAGGTATTTTATTGCAAAGGAATTTCAAAAGCAGACTAGAACTGGAGATTGCTGAACTACAAGTTGTTATAATGCTCAGAACAATGGAACCCCCCAGGGCTTAATTGAGATACTGGGTTCTTATTTCACTACGCATGTTAAGTCACTCCGTTCTCACATCTGTTTGTTAACTCTTTTTATTTCTCTCTCTCTTTCTCGGCTTGACTCCGCGAATGAAGATTTAAGAAAGGTGCAGTAGTCCATGTCTGCTGCAGGGTCGCTGGTGGCTGACAAGACCAATGCGGGACAGGCAGGTCCGGCCACAGTGGCTGCAGGGAAAAGTCTGATTTGGGGTTGGTGCTGTAGCAATACGATTCTTCCTCAATCTCCTTTTGTCCTCAAGACCAGCTATACGTGCGTTCTCAAAGGAAGAGACAGCCTGGTGGATGGTGTGCCTCCATGCTTTGCGATCTGAGGCTAGGTCAGACCACTGGTGATGGTTGATGCGACAGGTGCCAAGGGATTTTTTCAAGGAGTCCTTGAACCTCTTCTTTGGTGCCCCTCTCTTCCCAAGATTGCCCTGTATGGTGAACTTTCCACCGGCCACTCTTTTTATGATCTGTACACTAATTTGCTGCTTCTTACAGGCTTTATCAACAGCTTTAATCTAATCTTAGCTGTACTTATCTCTTGGTAACTTATGCATCTTGACTCCAATTTGCCCTTCCTGGCAACTAATTCCCCCCTCCACCTATATGTAATGGTTGGAGAGGTCTGTTTCAATGAATCAGGGAAGAGAAGAAGAGATTGGATTTATACCCCCCCCCCTCTTCACTACCTGAAGGAGAGTCTCCTTTTGCTCCCCTTTCCAACAACAGACACCCTGTGCAGGAGGGTGGGGTAGAGAGAGATCTCCAAGAACTGCTCTTTAGCAGAACAGGTCTGAGAGAATTATGACTGACCCAGGGTCACTCCAGCAGCTGCATAAAGAGGATTGGGGAATCAAACCTGGTTCTCCCAGATAAGAGTCTGGGCACTTAACCACTACACCAAACTTCATATACACAAAAGCTTATACCCAGTATTAAACTCTGTTGGTCTTGAAGGTGCCACTGGGCTCCAACTTTGTTCTGTTGCTTCAGACCAACACGGCTATCCACCTAAATCCAAGTGTTCCCTGTCATCAAAATGCTCATTTGTGTGATATTTTTTCCAATGGAACACATGTGCAGCTGGCTTTTGGCCTGTTTTTCTCACCTCTTGCAGACACATATCCCATGACACGCAATGCTGTCTTCTCCCCTACACCTTTCTGCTCTTGTGTTGCACTAACCACCTGCACTGTTGCAATGGGTTTCCTCTTTATCATTAGCATCTATGATTCTAAAGCAAAAACTAAAAAATGTTGCACAGAAGCACATCATCAACAACAAATGTATTATGAACGCATTAGAGTGCAACTGTGTATGAACAACTAACCTTTGCAACAATGATTTGGAACAGCATGACTGGAGCCAATGGATACATGCCTCATGAGTCTGGAGTACAGCTGAACATAATCCATGTGCAAATAAAGTTATTGAGTTGTAATTCTACATGGCATATTTATTTATTTTTAATTACACAGAGCTACATTGTGTGGCAGCATGGAGAGCCAGTTTGTTGTAATGGTTTAGAGCAGTGGACTCTAATCTGGAGAACCAAGTTTGATTCCCCACTCCTCTCCATGCAGCCAGCTGGGTGACCTAGGGCCAGTCATCGTTCTCTCAGAGCTGTTCTCTCAAGAGCGGTTCTCAAAAGAGCTCCCTCAGCCCCCCCTAGGAGATTGTAAACTGTTCTGAGTGAAGGGTGGGGTATAAATCAAATCTCCTCCACCACCAGCACCTTTTCCTCTTCCTCCTCTTTTTTCTCCTCCTTCCCCTTCCCCCTTGGAAAGGAGCTGTACACCAATTCTTAACCCAGATCAAGTGGTTGGAATTAAATTCCATCCCTCTGCTTCAGAACTTGCACATGTTTTAGCACCTCATATAATTAACATGCATCTGAACAAGGAACTGTGGGTATCACAAGTTTCCCATTCTTAGTTCACTCTGATCACACAAGATAATGCAACAAGGCAGAGGCTTTGGGTGGCGGTGTGTGTATATTATATACTGTCAAGTTGCTTCCGACTTAAGACAGTCCTATGAATTAATGGTGCAAGGGAGGCAGTATGGTATAGTTCGATCTCATCAGTTCTCAGGTCCAAACTTGGGAGGGAGACCACCAAGAAAGGCTCTGCAGAGGAAGGCAATGGCCAACCACCTCTGCTTCTCTCTTGCCTTGAAAGCCCCTCACTGGGATCACTCAGGCTGACTCTTTACGTACACACAAATCCAATAACCAGAGGGAAAGTGGCTTGCTGTATAGACCAATCTCGTCAGATCTCAGAAGCTAAGCAGGTTCAGAACTCAGAAGGAAGACCACCAAGGAAGGCTCTGGCAAGGAAGGCAATGGCCAACAACCTCTGCTACTCTCTTGCCATAAGTCAACCGCAACTTGAAAGCACTTTATTCACACAGTTGAAGAAGCTGGTATTAAGCATGTGCCGATGCATGCACATTTCTTTATGTCCCTAACTAGGGTACTGAGATTTGAGCACAGATGATTCTTGGAATTAACTACAAGTAACTAATCTGCATTAAACGAGTTGGGGCTACAGTCACCAGCAGGCCTGGCAAAAATTGGCCTGTCTCTTTAATGGAGGTTTAATAGGATATTACACATTAGACGCTGTTATTTGCCTCTATGTCATGAAAAGCTGCTGCTGCCCATTTCTACACATTAAGCCACTATTAAAAGGACACAGGACATTTTTCTCGAGGCCTCTTGGTAACTCTAGGCGGGGCTGACAAAAAAAATCCCTTCCCTATAACACAAAAGCAGAGGGTCAGCGGCCTTTCAGACGTTCAGAGCCAAACTGCATCTGCATTCAGAGCAAGAAAGCAACAAGGAGCCAAAATAAGAAAGTCTATTTGTAAAGCTGAAACTATAAAAGTTAACATCACTGATAATTGACATAAAGTTTTGAGTCCAGTGGGGCACCTTTAAGACCGGCAAAATTTTATTCAAGCTTTTGTGTGCATGCACACTTCTTCAGATACAATAATTGACACGTGGATTAATAATCCTTACAATTTCCACAGCCCAAACACTGCTTATTACAAGTCCTTTATTAGGAAACGGCACACAGGAGGTCTCACACTAAGTAATAAATGTACGCTGAACAATTGTTTTACTGTGCTGGCATAAATCTGTGTATTGTTCCATTTCCCTTTCAGTCAAGCATCTCCAAGAAATTCCTAAGCCCATAAAAACCTTTGCCTGCCATTTCTTTCACAGACTGGTTATTCTAGCATTTCACCTACACCTTCAATGTACCAACATAAAGATTTCATTTTCTTTTCAAATGTGCTGAGCCACGTTTGGCTCTGGAACCATAAATCACAGACTCTTACAGTAGCCAAGACCACAGAGTTCTTGGGCTAGAGCAGAAGCAGGCAAATGGTGGCACACCAGGGTCACTTTGCTTGGCGTGCAGAGCCAGTTGTCCACCCAAAGGACCACGGTGAGGTTCTGAGGTGCCACCTGGACTCAGCTTCCTCCCAGTGTGTCTGGCCACCCTAGCCTCTTCTCTCATCCCCCATTTTGGTTGACGGCACACCAACATCTTCATAGATAGACAGGGAAGGGTTTGGGGGGATCAAAAGAATGCTTACTTCAAGCTAGATCAACACCTGCCTCCAGATCTTATCCATCTGGTGGAAAGTACCATCAAGTCACACCTGATTTAGGGAGATCCTGTAGGGTTCTCGAGGCAAGAGGTACTCAGAGGTGGTTTTCCATTGCCTGCCTCTGCAGAGCAACACTGAATTTCCTTGGAGGTCTCCCATTCAAGTACTAACCAGGGCTAGTTTGATGTAGTGGTTAACTGTGTGGACTCTTATCTGGAAGAACCGGGTTTGATTCCCCACTCTTCCACTTGCACCTGCTGCCATGGCCTTGGGTCAGCTTTAGCTCTCACAGAGCTGTCTCTCAACTCCACCCACCTCACAGAGTGTCTGTTGTGGGGGAAGAAGATAAAGGAGACTGTAAGCTGCTCTGAGACTCTGAATCGGAGAGAAGGGGGGTATAAATCTACGGTCTCCTTCTTCTTCTTAGCTTCTGAGATCTGACGAGACTGGGCTAGCCTAAGCCATCCAATGAGTTTATTGCTATGATATTGCTATTGCCTTGGTTGGTGAGATTGTGGACAATGAGAGCCGGCAGCTGCTCCAACCAGCCCTGAACAACCTGAGTGGTACAATGGAGGAAGGGATATTGTTACTTTCCCTCCCTGTGCTTTAGGGGATGGAATTAGAACTGGGGGGATGTGAGCCTTACGAGACATATTACCCCCACCTCTGCTTGCAAAATACTATCAACTGTTAGGAATGCATGCAAGTCTTCCTCATCTTAAGGCCAACAAAGCTTTATTCAAGGCATACACTTCTGAGAGCACGTACACTTCTTCAGTATCTGAAGGTGCCGCTCAAACTTTGTTCTGCAGCTTCAGCCTGACACAGCTACGCATCTGAATTTATTTTTCTCCTGTAACTCCTGTATTTTATTTTTCTCTTGTAACTTCTGTTACCCTCAGCTGCCCTCAGTCCTTTGTTGTCCCTGGCAGGGCAAGAAATGGGAGCCGTCCTTGCTGGGGTGTGCAATGGGAGGGAGTCTCCTTTCTATCAAAATTAATATGCAAATATTTTTTTCCAGCTATCTGTTAAACTCCCTGAATACACAGAATCCTCTGTCAGATTTGTGGATGGTCCCTTTTCACTGCCTTACTTATGGGAATGGGACCATCCCATCCCATGCTCTGATGTGCCCTGTGGAATGCACATTTGAACATCCCGCTTAACTCCCTGGGCCCCACAGTGTTGCCCAGGGCTTCTGAGCAATGTCCACCACTCCAAACCCCAGTTTTTTGGGGTCACCCCTCCCTTGGCTGCGCTCGATATAGCCACCTCCACATGGCAGCAGTAAATCTGAAGCCCACGCGTTGTGAGGTGTGAACAGTAACTGCTGCTACTTATGTATGGCATAAATTAGCACCCTCAACTCACGCCAAGGATAAATGGGTCAGGATCCAAACAACCCGAGTTTCCTCCCATCCCCCAGCGGTGCTGATTGTCAACACAATTTTTTCCCCAAAATACTTCATGCCTCCCAAAAATTCATTTTCTCCCAGAAAACCACGTGCTTCCTTCTCTCAGAGAATGATACATGCACATAACACATTCTTTCATGCTTGTACACTTTGCAGCCCATGAAAAGCATGTGTTTCCTTCTCACAGGGAACGATGCATGCACATAACACATTCTTCCATACTTGCACACTTTGCAGTCCATGAGAAGCATGTGCTTCCTTCTCACAGAGAACGATGCCTGCACACTTTGCAGACTCACCTCTAAGCATTGCGACCCATTGTTGGGTTTAGGGCACTGAGTTAGATTGTTGAGGAAGGAATAAAGTGGAGGCAATCTTCTCCTAGGAGGAAAGCTGATCGGTTAGCTCAGAAGTGCCAAAAGACCCTTCTTAGGATGTTGGAATGCAATACATGTAATTTTCTTATCTCTTTGGGAAGTGCTGTACAGCTGCCAGATACAGCCATTGGAAAAGCCCTGTTGAATAAGCAAGGAGATCTGAAAGTCATAGAAGAGCAGTGGTAGGACAAGAAGGAGAAGGAGGAGGAAGAGGAAGAGGAGGAGGAGAAGAAGACGAAGAAGAAGAAGCAGCATTGGTTTTTATATCCTGTTTTTCTCTACCTGGGTGGTGGAATGTGCCATTGAGTCACAGCTGACTTGTGGCAATTCCACAGAGTTTTCAAGGCAAGAGACATTCAGAGGTAGTTTGCCATTGCCTGCCTCTGCATCACAGCGCTGGTATTCTTTGGAGGTCTCCCATCCAAATACTAGCCAGGGCTGATTTCTGAGATGTGATGAGATCAAGCTAGCCTGGTCAGGGATTTCTCTACCTTAAGGAGTCTCAAAACAGCTTACATCACCTTCCCTTCCTCTCCCCACAACAGACACCCTGTGAGGTAGGTGGGGCTGAGAGAGCTCTGCGAGAACTGTGACTGGCCCAAGGTCACCCAGCTGGCTTCATATGGAGGAGTAGGGAATCAAACCCAGTTCTCCACTCTTAACCGCTACACCACACTGGCTCAAATGGGGGTGAAGTGGACTCCAGTGGGCAATACCACTGCATCCAGCAATCAGTCTCATGATGATAAGATGGCTTGCCAATGTTAATAATCCTGCTGACCCCCTTGTTTGATCGAGGGATAGGTGAAGATTAAGAGAGTTCATGTAAACTATGGAAAGTGGAATAAAGCCACATTCTAGGCAGCCTTCATTGCATCGTTCATTTATGTATTCTACCGTTGGATCTAGGGCTGCTGTCCGTCTGCCACCAACCCCTGGAGGCTTTCAGGGGTGAGGAAGCGTAAAGTCGTAACACACAATAATGCAGTGTCACTTTCGGTCATTTCCCCACCAGCAACATCACAGCCTCGAAGCAGAATCACAACGTTGCTGGAACATCCATTCATTCTTCTCCCACTGCTCCACCCTCCAGCGGCAGGACCCCTAAGCCATGGGAGGTATTAAAGCAGGAGACCTGGCCACTCTAAGTCGATCCTGCCAGCTTTTCTGTTCAACCTAATTGAAATTCTCCTCCTTACTACAGCCCCCCTCCATCTCACATGGCTATTGTTCACCTTTGTGGTGGTCAAAAAACCCCACCCCCTCCCTTTTTCTCCAGCAGGAAAGTTGATTGGATCTGACCCCCTGTTTTGTTGCATTATTCTCTGTTTTTCCAATCCTACACCGCAGTCTTCAAACGTATTATCATAGTCTATGTTGTTTGGTGGTCTGCATCGGATTGCTTCTATTGCATTGTTTTCAGTTCCGTAACCGGCCTTGAGTCTCAGCAAGACAGGTGGACTACAAATGAAGCCAATCAGTGCTGCAATAGAAAATCTGTGCACCTGAATGTAAAAGCCTAAGAGCAGCCATGCTGAATCAGACCAAAATGCCAGCCCTAGACTGTCTGCCACCCTAGGCAAGGCTAACTTCTGCCTTCCACACACACACACACACACACTGATAACATCACTGAGTCACATGGGGACACCCCAGAAGACTGGTGCCCTAAGTAATCACCTAGTTTGCCTAGTGGTAGGACTGGCCCTGTAGCCTTGTGACTCATTTCTGGCCAGGAGCAACCCAGATCCCCTCCAGAAGGCCTATGGGCATGTTTACAAACCAATGCCTTGTCTTGTTGTTGCCTCCACCCCAGAAACTGGTCTTCAGAGATACACTGCCTCTGATTAAGGAGGGTTCTTTTAGTCAACAGCTCAATGGCCCTCTCCCCCATGAATTTGTTTCATCTCCTTTGAAAGTCTTCTAAACCAGGGATGGCCAATGGTAGCTCTCCAGATGTGTTTTGCCTACAACTCCCATCAGCCCCAGCAAGCATGGCCAATGGCTGGGGCTGATGGGAGTTGTAGGCAAAACACATCTGGAGAGCTACCGTTGGCCACTCCTGTTCTAAGCTACTGCTCCTCAACACATCTCACAGCCTTCCATCAGGTAACTATATGGTATGTGAAAAAAATATTTCCTTTTTCTCTGCCCTGAACCTACTTCACATCATAGGAATATACAAAAGAAAGGAAAAAAAGGAAAGGAAGGGAAGGGAGGGAGGAAGGAAGGGAGGGAGGGAGGAATCTGAAGATACCATTGTCAGGAGACTACATCAGGAAAACTCCTGGGCCTTTATGACTTGTTTATTGGCTCATTGGGGGAACTGGTTGGCCACTGTGTAAAACAGGATGCTGGACTAGATGGTATCTAGCCTGATCCAGGAGGGCTCTTCTTATATCCTGCCCGCCACCTTCTTTGGGTGCCACCATGTGTTAGCATTGCAGGAGAGGAAGAAAAACTTCTCTTTCTTTACACAGTATATAATTTTATAAACCTCTCAAGTTCACTCACTACTTGTCTTTTTAAAACACTGAAACGCTGCACAATCTTTAGCCTTTCCGTGATCATCTGGGTCACCCTTTCCAGCACCTTTTCCCGCCCCGTAACATCCTTTTGGCAAGCTGACTGGCAAACCTCTGCAAATTAAGTTGACTGCAGGTGTATTGGCGGCTGCATTTCTTCTGGTTTCTGCCTGTGAGGTCAAGAGGGGGAATTCAGACACCGTGCCAGTGGAAGTCTCCGTAACGCTGCCCAAACCTGTGTTTTCACTCAAAAGAGCACTACAAATCCATCATCTCTGGAAAGATGGAGAGTTGCCAAGCCCAGTTTTCAGGAGTGTTGGATTTACTGCTGAAGTATAGTGGGGCTTTTTTTTTTTGTAGCAAGAGCTCCTTTGCATATTAGGCCACACACTCCTGATGTAGCCAATCCTCCTAGAGCTTACAGCCTGTACTAAGAGCCCTGGAAGCTCTTGGAGGATTGGCTACATCAGGCAGATGTGGCCTAATATGCAAAGGAGTTCCTGCTACAAAAAAAGCCCTGAGTATATCCAACAGCCACAGGCCTTGGATCATTTGATGTGGGGAGCATTGGGGGTAATGCTCCAGCGCCCCACTTCTAATCTCTGTGTCCACCGGTTCCTGTCCTGCATATCCTGCATTCCCACTGACTCCTTCACAAAATGTTTCGTTTTATTTAGATAATTTATGCTCTGCTTTTCTTTCCAAAACTGCATTTCCATGGTTCTCCAGGAGAGAGGCGAGCCTTCCTAAGGAAGTGCAGGCAATCCCTTGCAGGGGGTGGGCAGCAGCAGGAATCCTATCTTTGAGGGACGGATGTGCAGGACTAGGCTCAGAACCATTGGCTTAGAAAGAGCAACGGGGAAAGAAGGGGAAACACATTTATTTATTTATTTGATTTATATCCCGCCCTCCCCGCCGAAGCAGGCTCAGGAAGGAAGAAAGCACAGAGAAAGAGGAGGGGTATTTATACCCCACCCTTCACTCAGAGTCTCAGCAGTTTACAAATTCCTTCCTTTCCTCTCCCCACAACAAATACCTTGTGAGGTAGGTGGGGCTGAAAGTAGAGAGCTCTTTGAGAACTGCTCTTGAGAGAACAGCTCTGAGAGAACTGTGACTGACCCAAGGTCACCCAGCAGCTGCATGTGAAGGCGTGGGGATTCAAAAGCAGTTCTCCCAGATTAGAGTCCACTGCTCTTAACCACTACACCAAACTGGCTCTCTACCTAAGCTCCATTGGAGAACTGGTAATCACCTTGGCTTTCCTTAGTGTCTAGTTCCATTCCCGTTACCTTTTCCTCCCATATCTCTTCCTGGCTTTCCTTGGTTTCTTTTTATTCCCAGTCTTTCTTCCTCCCTCCTTCCTTGGTCTTTAATTTCTTTCTTTTTATTGCCCTTTGTTGCCCCTTCCTTCTCCCCCTTGGTCTTTCATTCCCCTTTTCTCCCCCCCCCCCAATCTTTCTTTCATTTCTTTTCTTTTTATCCCCCTTCAGTTGTTCTTTTGCATAGCAAGGAGGGAGGCACTACATTTAGCCCCACCTCCTCATGTAGACATATTCAGTTTTGCTTCACCTCCTGTGGCAGCCATTTTGATGTGGCAGTCATCACCCCTTGTCAAAATTCCAGGGGTGCCCACAGGCTCAAAAAGGCTGGAGGGCCCCTGTACTATACCATACTGTCTCCACACCAGCTTTTTTTTTTTTTGAGCAGGAACACACAGGGATGCGGTTCCGGCTGGCTTGGCATCAGGAGGTGTGGCCTAATATGTAAATGAGTTCCTGCTGGGCTTTTTCTACAAAAGAAGCCCTGCTCCACGCACATTTGTACCTGGCAGAGAAGCTCTGACAATCTTGGCCATAACATAGAGCTACTGCTGACGGCTGGCACAGGGAGGCTTGTGCCCACCATCTCATGCTGAGAGAGGCATCTGGAGGGAAGGAGCAAAATATTTTAAGCCCTCACTGATTTGCCAGCACCCACAAGGCTTAAGGGAGCATGAAAAAGCACTGCTGTTATATATGTTGTATTATGTTTGAGGGGGAGGGGTGTTTCTAAGATAAAAAAAGCTCTGCTTTCTCCTCTGGGAAGTTGTAAACCACTTGTCCATTCATGGGACAGTATGCTGGGGTGGTCGCGGGGTGGGGGGAGACACTGCATGCACCTTGTTCCCCAAATGGAGCCCACTCTGTATGGGCCTGCCTTTCAGCTGGGATTGCCAGATCTGTGTTGGAAAACACCTGGAGAGTTTGGGGGTGGATTCAGGAGAGGGTGGGGTTTGGGGAGGGGAAGGGCCTCAGCATGGTATAATGCCTTTGAGTCCCCCCTTCAAAGCAGCCAATGTCTCCAGGGGATCTGATCTCTGCCAGCTAGAGATCAGTTGTAAAAGCGGGAGATCTCCAGGCCCCACCTGGAGGCTGGCAACCCTACTCCCAGGTCAGATTTCTCTGCCAGTCCAGTGATTCAAGTGCATCTCAATCATCAGCCAGCAGACCAATTACTTCCCAGTTTCTTGTCTTAGATATGGAGTGTGTGTCCCATGGCCTCAGCTGATGGCATTCGTGGCCAAGAGAGCAATTCTCCTTTATGCGTGTCTCTGGGCCCACCTGACCTGACCCTCTGGCCCTCTCATTCTTTCCGATTGATCTGCCCACTTTCGAACTCAGGAAAGCACAGCGAGTGAAGTGTGAAATTGAAAACAGAAAATGTCATGTGAAATGGCTGGTCTTTTAACTAAAATATGTATTGTCACGAAAATCAGCCTCTCTCCTCCTTGCCGAAAGTAGCCAATATAATCGATGGTACTAAAAGGGGAAGGGGATCCAAAGGAAGATCCAGGAAGCAAGATCCTCCTCAGCCTAGCCTTAGCAAATTGGTAGGAAGCATAACTAAAGCAAACTATTGGGGGAAATATAGAAGAACAAGTCTTGCTGGGACAGGCTTTATCAACTCTCTGGAGTCCCCTGAGTGGTCAGGTGCAGGGCTTTTTTTGTACAAAAAGACCAGCAGGAACTAATTTGCATATTAGATCATACCCCCTGTCACCAAGCCAGCCAGAATGGTGTTGCTATGTGTTCCTGCTCAAAAAAAAGCCCTGGTCAGGTGATAAGTGAATCAGTTGTAAAAGCGAGAGATCTCCGGAAATGTTGACAGAGGATCCTGCTGTGTTGATAGGGATGGAAACATTGGCCAGATCTGAGAGCAGCGTCACTCATCATTGTCAAATTTGGGGAGAGACTTCACTGCAGCTGTTGGTACAATTGCAGCTTTTTCCACATGTAGGGCATTGGAATTTATCCCTTTGGATATACAAGCTCAACAGATACTCTCCATGTTGATTATCATGTTATTGTTTCCTGTAGTGATTATGATGTGAATAATGATATGGACATATTGTACATGAAGGCGATAAAAACCTTTCATTACAGTGCTACACAGTTGAAATTTCTTCACTATATTGGCTCTTCACAACTGTGGATTCTTTGATTTGTATGCATGCTGATAGGGTTGCCAACCTCCAGATGGAGATAGAGATCTCCCCTTACAACTGATCTCCTGGCAACAGAGATCAGTTCACCTGGAGACAACAGCCGCTTTGGAAGGGACTTTATGGCATTATATCCCATTGAAGTCCTTCCCTTCCCAAACCCCACCCTCTTCAGGCTCCGTTCCCAAAATCTCCAGGTCTTTCCCAATCCAAAGCTGGCAACCCTGTCTTGCAAGTTATGGAGTACTTCAGCCTGTGTGAGATAGTATTTAAAGCAAGAGGCCCCATTTTTGTTTTGGAATGCTGAGAACGCAACAAAATAAATGCCATGGAAACATGGTTGCCAACTCTGGACTGGGAAATTCCTGGATATTTGGGAGTGCAGTCTAGAAAGGGCAAGGTCTGGAGACAGGAAGATCACAGTGGGGTTAATAGAGTTGCCAGCCTCCAAGTACAGTCTGGAGATCTGCTTTTACAACTGATCTCCAGCTGACAGAGGTCAGCTCCCCTGGAGAAAATAAGCAATATAAGATAACCACCGGAAGCAATAAAACTTTTCACGCAAAGTATGTAAATATGCATTTTTAGTGAAGTAAAACAAAAACGAAACTAAGGAACACTAAACATTCTTGAAATTTTTCCCACAAAGTCTCTCAACAGTCACAAAGAATGATAGCATCTTCAAATAGGACTTAATGAAGATGTGGGTGAAGTCTTTAAATTCTTAGTGTTCCACTTGTGATGGTACAGAGAGAATAAGGAACCTCTTTTAAAAGGACTCCTCACGGTTTCAATAGTTCTTCCTCAGCCTCTTTCTCCCGATGTTATACGGAGCCACAGCTCTACTCTTTACAACATGGATCTATGCATGTTCTAATTTGCTGCTACCAGCAAATTAAAGCATGCGTGGATCCATGTTGTAAAGAGTAGAGCTGTGGCTCCGTATAACATGGGGAGAAAGAGGCTGAGGAAGAACTATTGAAACCGTGAGGAGTCCTTTTAAAAGCGATTCCTTAGTCTCTTTGTACCATCACGAATGGAACACTAAGAATTTAAAGACTTCACTCACGTCTTCATTAAGTTCTATTTGAAGAGGCTATCATTCTTTGTGACTGTTGAGAGACTTTGTGGGAAAAATTTCAAGAATGTTCAGTGTTCTTTAGTTTTGTTTTTGTTTTACTTCACTAAAAATGCATATTTACATGCTTAGCATGAAAGTTTTATTGCTTCCGGTAGTTATCTTATATTGCTTATCTTCACACCAGCTCCAGTTGTATTTACTACCCCTGGAGAATATGGCTGCTTTGAAGGGTGGACTCTGTGGCATTGTACCCTGCTGAGGCCCCTCCTCTCCCCAAACCCCATCTTCTCCTGGGTCCACCCCCAGAGTCTCCAGTTATTTCCCAACCCTAGTATAATACCATAGTATAGAATGTACCATTGTAATTGTATAGAAGCACTGTATAATGCTTGTATAGAAGCATTATACAAGGCATACAGGTTCTCGAAGAAGCCTGTGTGAAACAAGGGTTCCAGTACGACCATGTTCTTTTCTGAACTGCTGGCTGCATATATTGAGAGACATTGATCAATTTCACAACCTCTTCACCAGGATTCTCTGGGATGAACTTGGTATTGACTACTATACAGATTGGACTGATTCCTGGTGATCACGTTCCCTATTTTTCTAAAGACTAATTGTATGGTCGCTTATGAACTAATATATGCTTTTGAATTGTGGATTTTTTTGGTGAGTTTGTTGGTTGTACGAAGGCTGGTTTTCACAGAATGCCTTGCGCTTTGGATTTCTCTGTCTACATTTGCCGTGATTCTCTTTGTCGGTTGCACAATCTCCAGGTGGGGGCAGGGGATCCCCCGGTTTGGAGGCCCTCCCCTTGCTTCAGGGTAATCAGAAAGTGGGAGGGGGGAATGTCTGCTGGGTACTCCATTATTCCCTATGGGGACTGACTCCCATAGGGAGTAATGGAGAATTGATCTGCAGGTATCTTGGGCTCTGGGGGGGGGGGCTTTTTTTTTTAGGTAGCTGCACCAAATTTGCAGCAAAGCATCCAGTGCCTCTCCCCAAAATGCCCACCAAGTTTCAAAAAGATTGGACCAGGGGAACTAATTCTATGAGCCCCAAAAGAATGGGCCCCTATCCTTTATTATTTCGAAATGGAGGGAAGGCATTTGAAAGGTGTGTGGTCCCAGAACTCCCTTTGGAGTTCAATTATGCTTGTCACAACCTTGCTCCTACCCCCACCCAAATGTCTCCTGGCTCCACCCCCAAAGTCCCCGGATATATTTTTTAATGGACCTGGCAACCCTACAGCAGGGACTTCCGCAGGTGCCCGCCTGCTCATGGGTAAAAAACCAGCTACTTCTCGAGTCACACACATGCTTTCTCCATTGTGGCTCCCAGCTTACGGAACGGCCTGTCTGAGGTGGTTAAAAAAGCTCCCCCTCTCCTGGCTTTCTGCAAAGAACGCAAAAGCAAATTATTCAAGACAAGTTTTTCTATGTAAATGACAGGGTTGTGTGGTACAAAATGGTTTACAAACTTCCTTGGATAAATGTTTAGGGACTGTGGTCAATACCACTGTGTACAGTTATGGTAAGTAGAATCCTATTATGGAATTTTTGCACTGCTTAATGTGTAATGTGAATACTTATGCTACGCGTCAGTTCTTTCGGGTGGTTCCGGATTTGGAAAAGTCTAATGCATGGATTATTGAATGTCTTGTTTTGTTGATTGTACTGAATTGCTATGTGTACTCTGCCATGAGTCACTGTGAGAAAAGTGAACTGAAATAATGGGGAAATGTCTTAAGGATTGGCTTTCTGCTTTTGGGAAAAAGCAGGTTGGTGCCAGAAAACACCAGTGAGTTCCATGATGACCAATTAGAGTTGCCAATCCCCAGGTGGGGGCAGGGGATCCCCTGGTTGGAGGCCCTCTCCCCACTTCAGGATCATCAGAAAGTGATGGGGGGAGGGAAATATCTGCTGGGCACTCCATTATTCCCTATGGAGACCGATTCCCATACAGTATAATGGATAATTGATCTGCAGGTATCTGGGACTGTGGGAATGCTGTTTTTTGAGATAGATGCACCAAATTTGCAGCATAGCAACTGATGCCTCTGCTCAAAACAACCTCCAAATTTCAAAATGATTGAACCAGGGGTTCCAATTCTATGAGCCCCAAAAGAAGGTGCCCCTATTCTTCATTGTTTCCAAATGGAGGGAAGGCATTTAAAAGTTATGCAGTCCCTTTGCCAGTTCTATGAAGATCTAAAACACCTTCTAGAATTAACACCATACAAAGATGTCCTCCTCATCATAGGGGATTGGAGTGCCAAAGTAGGAAGTCAAAAGGTAACCGAAACAACTGACAACTGACAAGTTTGACCATGGAGAACAAAATGAAACCAGGCAAAGGCTAATAGAGTTTGCCAAGAGAGCAAGCTGGTCATAGTGAACACCCTCTTCCAACAACCTAAAAGGTGACTCTACACGTGGACATCACCTGATGGGCAACACAGAAATCAGATTGATTATATACTCTGCAGTCAAAGATGGAGAAACTCCTTACAGTCAGCAAAAACAAGACCTGGAGCTGACTGTGGCTCAGATCATGAGCTACTTGTCAAGTCTGCTGTATTTTGGGCAAACTGCATTATCCTAACTTTAGTTCAGAAGTAAAGGGTTCTGGGTAAACCACACTGAACACCGAATGCTGCTAGCTAACTTTCCTCACCCCCTCACCATCCCTTTGTTGTGTAGCCTGCTTTGAAATGGTGATATGGGAACAAGATAGTGGAGCCTTCTCAGGCAGGGTGTCTGTGGGAGTGTGAAAGCGCCAAGGCCTCAGCTTGGGAACGAAGTAGTAACATCCTGATGTGAATGTACACTGCATAGAATGCCCCTCCCTCAGGAATCCTTTTGATCTATACCTTAAATGCTTGGTTAATGTCTATGTACCCCAGTCCTTCAATCTCTATCATGGTCTATAGTACTGTCTTCAATAAACTAGTAACTTTGTTTCAACCAAAGACTCGTTATTGAATCCAGCCGACTTGACATTTTGAAGGAATCCCTATCTTGGAGTTCAACCTTTCCGGCAACTTGAAAGGCTATGACCGACCAGATTCCAGACAACGGAGAACTCCCAGCCAGAGCGGAGGGGGCCGAGACACCCTGGCATATCCACAGTGCCAGAAGGACCGCGGCCTCCCCCCACCCCAGTTTCAGCTAGTGGTCACCCCCCCGGCAATACCAACCGAGGACGTCCACCGCGCTGATGGACCAGGCCCCGATCCGCCGGGAGGCGATCATGACCCGCCACACCAAGCGGGTTCAGCTGGCCGAGGCCGCGGCCGCCAAGCCGGGCGAAGCAGCCGAAGAGCCCGTGACCCAAACCCCGGCGGCGGAGGCGAAGGTGCGGAGTGTGGGGCGGAGGACACAGGGCCGAAGCCCAAGGACCCGCGTGATGAGGACTACGAGATGTTCCGGTCGATGGTCCGCCGTGAGGTCGACGGAGCGATAAGGGACCTCAAGGAAGAGATGCAGACCCTGACCGCGCAACTGGGGAGAGCGCTGGGAGTGACCGGGACGCACCTGCCGCAACCAGGGCCGACGGGGCCCAGAGGCCACCCAAGCCAAGCGGCGGCCGCCGCCCCTGCGGGAGGCGCGGCTCCCCAAGTGCCGGCAGCACCCGGTGGAGCGCCGGCCACACCCCCTGCCGCCCCGGCGGCGCCACGGGACCTGAGAGGGGGCCGAGAGCTGGATGCCACCTTCGACGGGGACCCGGAGGAGGTGAATTATTTTGCAATCCAGGCGAACAGCTTCATGTACTACTGGGGAGACTTGTTCCCAGATGAGGTCAGCCGAGTGGACTACCTGGGATCGAAGCTGAGGGGCGCAGCCAAAAGATGGTACGTGAGCCTGTGCGAATCCAACAGCCCGGTCCTGCACTTCGTGAACACGTTCGTGCAAGCCCTGCTGACCCAATACGAGGACCCCCTGCAGGAGGCCCGAGCGCTATCGGCATTACGGAACATGAAGCAAGGGGCCCGATCCATCCGGGAATACGCGGCGGACTTCCAAGCCAACGCCGCCAGAGCCCGGGATTGGAACGAAGTGATGAAGATTGAGCACTTCACTAACGGGCTGAACCCCAGCATCCTGGACCGGGCGCTCACCCAAGCCAGTCCGGATACGCTGGTGGGATGGATCCAGCTGGCGGGCGAGGTGGAGACCAACCTAAAATGAGTGGCGATGCTGCGCCAAGCGTTGGCCGGGAAAGGGGCGCCAAAACCTACCCCCGTGAAGACCGAGCCCACCAAAGTCAAAAAGCCAGCAGCGGCTGCCCCGGCGGGGCCCTGCCGTTTCTTCCAGTGCGGCGACCCAAACCACCTCGCCACCAACTGCCCTCAGCCCCCAGCAGGGAGCAATCCGCCACAAGGGCCGCCGAGACAGAGCACCCCGGTTCCCAAGAAACCCCCCAGCCGCCCTAAGGATGCGGCGAAGAGCAGTGCGCTGATGGTGCAGGAGGAGCTCCAGGAGGAAGAAGTTCGGCTCTCCGCGGAGTTGGCTGATCTCGCGTGGGAAGAGGAGCCGGCGGGAAACGGGCCCGACCTGCTCTGAACGGTGCCAGCCAGCAGGTCGACCGGAAGAAGGCACCACTGATGGTGAGAACTACGGGAAGACTGTATTTTGTAATGGTGAAGCTGCTGAACCCAAAATTGAGGAGGTTCCTGCAGATACGGGCCCTCATAGACTCGGGGTGCAACAGAGAACTAATTTCTCCCAAGGTGGTGGAGGCCCTCGGGTTGGAGCGCTCGCAGCTGCCCCACCCTATGCTGTTTGAGCAGATGGACGAGTCCGTGATGGGAGGGGGGCCCTGCACACAAGAAACGGAAATGCCCCCTGGGGATCGAGGGCCATTGGGACCAGGAGATTTTTGTAATTGCCCCAGCGTGCGCTTACCCGGTGGTTTTGGGGGTGAGGTGGCTAGAAAAACACGAGCCCCTCATCTGCTGGAAAGCCCAGACCATTAGATTTCCAGACCCAGACTGCAGCAACCATCTGTGGAACTCAGCGTGGGGGCCACGGGCACCCGCCGCCAAAGAAAGGGTTTGCGTCCTGGTGGAGGAGGTGCACCACGTCCCGAGCGCTTACCGCGACCTGATGGAAGTGTTTAGCGAGCGGGAGGCCAATCAGCTACCCCCCCACCGGAACACTGACTGTGCCATAGAGCTGATCCCTGGGGAGAGTCTGCCCCGAGCCAAACTCTATCAGATGGGTTGGGCCGAGAAAAAGGAACTGCGCAAATTCCTAGATCTGAACTTGGAGAGGGGCTTCATTCAGCCCGCTACGGCCCCCTACGCGGCCCCTGTACTGTTCAGAAAGAAAAAGGACGGATCGCTTAGGCTTTGCACTGATTTTCGCGGGATAAACGCGATCTCGATGTCCAACGCCTACCCCATCCCCCTCATCAAAGACTTGTTGAACACTGTGTCGGGGGGGAAGATTTTTACGAAACTTGATTTGAGAGGCGCGTACTTCCGAGTGCGCATCAAAGAGGGGGATGAGTGGAAAACGGCGTTCAACACTCCAATGGGGCAGTTTGAATATTTGGTCATGCCGTTCAGGTTGCAGGGGGCGCCAGGAGTGTTCATGAATTTCATAAATGATGTGTTGAGGAAATTTCTGCATAAGGGGGTGGTGGTGTACCTGGATGACATCATTATTTATTCCCAGAACGAGCAATCTCACGTGAAATTGGTGAGGAAGGTACTGAGCACCCTGCTGGAACACCAGTTGTACGCAAAATTGTCAAAATGCGAGTTCCACTGCACCGAACTAGACTACCTTGGGTTCAGAGTGTCCAGAGAGGGGCTAGCCATGGATCCCGCCAAGGTGCAGGCAGTGTTAGAGTGCCCCCCCCCCCACTGAGGACACGTAGACAGCTCCAATCTTTTCTCGGGTTCGCAAATTTTTACAGGGGGTTCATAGAGGGGTTCGCTCAGATCGCCCTGCCCCTGACTGAGCTCTTAAAGACAAAGGGGAAAGGCGAGGACGCAAAGCGCCCTGGGGCCAGGTTAAACTGGACGCCCCACTGCCAGTTCGCGTTCAACTGGCTCAAGCAACTTTTCACAAGCGAGCCGGTCCTGAGCCACCCTGATGAGCAAAAAGCCTTCGTGGTGCAATGCGATGCCTCCGACGTCGCTGTAGGAGCCATTCTCATGCAGAGAGACGGGGAGGGGAAACTGCAACCCTGTGCCTATATTTCGCGGAAGTTCTCGGACGAACAAAGGAACTGGTCAGTGTGGGACAAGGAGGCATTCGCCGTTATGTTTGCGTTGAAAACTTGGAGGTCCTGGTTAGAGGGAGCTAAGGTGCCATTTGAGGTCTGGACAGATCACAAAAACCTCGAGGCACTCACAGGGAAAAGGAAGCTAAGCGAGAAGCAAATCAGGTGGGCGGGATTCTTCTCCAAATTCGATTTCACCCTAAAACACATCCCAGGGACCCGGAACTTCCTGGCTGACGCTCTGTCCAGACTCCCGCAGCACGAGAGCCAGAGGGAGGAGGTGGTAGACTCGTTAATATCCCCCACACAAGTGGCGGCTATGGTCACCACCCGCTCGCAGAAGAAAAGGGAGCTGGACGGGATCAGTCGAGATCGCATCGCCTTAGAGACCGAAAGGGAGGGAGGAGGGCGGCCTGAGGGGGTGCAAAAGGGGAAGGATGGGTTGTGGTACAAAGGCGAAAAGCTTTACATCCCGGAGACCCTAAGGAGGGAAATCTTGCAACTCTGTCATTCATCCAAATTGGCGGGGCATTTTGGCTATGTGAAAACTTTGCACTTAGTAAACCGGCAGTTCTGGTGGCCGTCCCTTAGAAGGGACGTGTTGGAATTTGTGACAGGCTGTCCGGTGTGCATAATGGCGAAGAAAAGGGGGGGAAGCCTCCCGGGCTATTACAACCGCTGGAGATGGCCAAACGCCCTTGGGCGATCGTGTCCATGGATTTCATAGTAGAACTCCAAGGGGGAAAACAGTGATCTTGGTGGTGGTGGACACTTTCTCAAAGCAAGCCCATTTCATCCCTTGCGCCTAGCTACCCACCGCAAAGAAACTGGCTGCTTTGTTCTTTGATCACGTGGCAAAACACCACTCAATCCCCGACAAAGTCATTAGCGACCGGGGGCCTCAGTTCGTTGCCACCTTCTGGCGGGAGTTCTGTAAATTACTAGGGATGGAGCAGGGGTTAAGTTCAGCTTACCACCCCCAGACTGACGGACAGACAGAGAGGGTGAACGGGGTGCTGGAACAATATTTACGATGCTTCGTGAGCCAACGCCAGTCCGACTGGGTAGACCTACTCCCGTTTGCAGAGTACGCTTACAACAACAGCACTCATAACTCCACCAAAGCCTCCCCCTTCTCAACGATCTTTGGGTATGAGGGCAAACCGATCCTATGCTACCTGGAGGGGGGGACCCAGGGACATCCTCAGCTTTTGAGCAATGGTGGCAGGGACCCAGCCAGTGCTGGCCGGCCATCCAAGAGAACTTAAAAGCAGCCAAGGAGGCTTACAAGAAGCAGTATGACAAATCCCATGTGCCAGTTTGGGATTTAAAGGTGGGAGACTCAGTGTTTCTGTCAACGAAAAATCTGCCCCTCTCCCAGCCCTCCAAGAAGCTGTCTTTTAAATTCCTGGGTCCATTTAAGATCAAACGAGTAGTTAACCCAGTGACGGTAGAGTTGGATTTGCCTCCTGTACTTGGTAAAGTCCACCCTGTGTTTCATTGCAGCCTGCTCCGCCAGAGTCCGGAACTGTCCAGTTGGCACCCTCAAGCACCAGCAGCCCTCCCCCTCCAAGGGGGATGCCAGGGCGTACCAGCCTGAGAAGCCCTGGACTGTAAACGGGAACAGCTCCTTCCTCGGGCCCGTGCCGTGGAGGGGGCTTAGGGGGGGCAGTATGTCAAGTCTGCTGTATTTTGGTCAAACTGCATTATCCTAACTTTGGTTCAGAAGTAAAGGGTTCTGGGTAAACCACACTGAACACCGAATGCTGCTAGCTAACTTTCCTCACTCCCTCACCATCCCTTTGTTGTGTAGCCTGCTTTGAAATGGTGATATGGGAACAAGATAGTGGAGCCTTCTCAGGCAGGGTGTCTGTGGGAGTGTGAAAGCGCCAAGGCCTCAGCTTGGGAACGAAGTAGTAACATCCTGATGTGAATGTACACTGCATAGAATGCCCCTCCCTCAGGAATCCTTTTGATCTATACCTTAAATGCTTGGTTAATGTCTATGTACCCCAGTCCTTCAATCTCCATCATGGTCTATAGTACTGTCTTCAATAAACTAGTAACTTTGTTTCAACCAAAGACTTGTTATTGAATCCAGCCGACTTGACACTACTCATTGCAAAATTCAGGCTTAAACTGAAGAAAACTGGGGAAGCCATTAGGCCATTCAGGTTTGACCTTGATCACATCCCTTATGAATATACAGTGGAGGTGAAGAATAGGTTTAAGGAACAAGAGTTGATAGACAGAATGCCTGAAGAACTATGGACGGAGGTTTGTGACATTGTACAGAAGGTAGCAATCAGCACCATCCCAAAGGAAAAGAAATGCAAGAAAGCAAAGTGGCTGTCTGATGAGGCTTTACAAATAGCTGAGGAAAGAAGGAAAGTGAAAGGCAAAGGTGAAAAGGGAAGATTCACCCAACTGAATGCAAATTTCCAGAGAACAGCAAGGAGAGATAAGGAGGCCTTCCTGAAGGAACAATGCAAAGCAATCGATGAAAATAATAGAATGGGAAGGACAAGAGATCTCTTCAAGAAAATTGGAGATATCAAGGGAATGTTTTGTGCAAAGATGGCCGTAATAAAGGATAAAAATGGTAGGGACCTAACAGAAGCAGAAGAGATCAGGAAGAGGTGGCAAGAATACACAGAAGAATTATACGAAAAGGATCTCAATGTCCTGAACAACCATGACAGTGAAATTGATGATCTTGAGCCAGACATCCCGGAGGGTGAAGTCAAATTGGCTTTAGAAAACATTACTAACAACAAAACGAGAGGAGATGATGATATCCCAGTTAAGCTATTCAAACTCATAAAAGATGATGCTGTTAAAGTGATGCACACATTATGTCAACAAATTTGGAAAACAGAACAGTGGCCACAGGATTGGAAAAGATCAGTTTATATTCCAATTATTAAATATTAATATTTAATTATTAAATTAAATTTAAAAAATTAAAAAAAATATTAAACAAACATGGAGTCAATAAAGAAGGGCTGGATCTATTCAAAGCAATGGTGCTAGCTGGCAAGGCTGTAATAGCCTTTGGCTGGAAGGATAAAACCAAATGGACGGAGCAAAACTGGCATAATTATTTATTTGAATATGTTCAGTCGGACATTATAGCCATGATTAATCGAGATGAGCAATGGGGGTCAAAAACAAAAAGGAGAAAGGAGAAATGGTATCCATATTTAAAGTGGTCACTAGAAAGTCAAAGGCGGGACATTCGGTGGAAGCTCCTTAATTTGTGCCCCTGGTTAGAAAGTTGAGTATGCAAGGGAGGGAGGGAGGGATTAGGGAAGAAAAATAGATTGATGATCGTAATAGGAAATCAAATCCTATGTACTAAAACATTCTCATCCCTACTGTCAGGACAGGAAAAGCTCGGAAGTGACAAGAGTATGAAGGTGGAAAAGAAAATGGACTTAATAAGGCCTAGAAGGGAAGAAGACTAAAGAGCGACTGTACTACTTGAAAGCGAGAAGGCCTCAATATGGATTGATATAAGAACATTTAGACTCAAAGGACTAAGCAAGAATACCTTGTAAAGGGGGATAGAGATTTAGATGTATACTCTGTATGAGGAAAAGGATAAGCTCGATGTAAATGATGAAAACAATAAATATATTTATATATTTTTTAAAAAGTTTATATTCCAATCCCAAAGAAGGGTAATGCCAAGGAATGTTCAAACTATTGCACCATTGCACTCATTTCACATGCCAGCAAGGTCATGTTAAAGATCTTACAAGCTAGGCTTCAGCAGTATGTAGATCAGAAACTACCAGAAGTTCAAGCTGGGTTTCGGAGAGGTATAGGAACTAGAGATCAAATTGCCAACATTCAATGGATTATGGAGAAAGCACAGGAGTATCAGAAAAACATCTATTTCTGCTTCATTGACTATGCTGAAGCCTTTGATTGTGTGGATCACAACAAACTGTGGCAAGTCCTTAAAGAGATTGGAGTACCAGACCACCTCATGTCTCCTGAGAAACCTGTATATGGGTCAAGAAGCAACGGTCAGAATGGAATATGGAACAACTGATTGGTTTAGAATAGGAAAAGGAATTCGACAAGGATGTATATTGTCACCCTGCTTATTTAATTTATAAGCAGAGTACATCATGCGGAATGCTGACCTGGATGAAGCACAAGCTGGAATTAAGATTGCCAGGAAAAACATCAACAACCTCAGATATGCAGATGACACTACTCTAATGGCAGAAAGTGAGGAGGACCTAAAGAATCTCTTGTTGAGGGTGAAAGAGGAGAGCACAAAAGTAGGCTTGAAACTCAACATCAAAAAAACTAAGATCATGGCATCTGGCTCTATCACACCTTGGCAAATAGAAGGGGAAGACATGGAAGTAGTGACAGACTTCACATTTCTGGGATCCAAGATCACTGCAGATGGTGACTGTAGCCATGAAATTAAAAGACATTTGCTCCTTGGCAGGACAGCTATGGCAAACCTAGGCAGTATAATAAAAAGTAGAGACATCAGCCTGCCAACAAAAGTCGGTATAGTCAAAGCAATGGTATTCCCAGTAGTAATGTATGGCTGTGAGAGTTGGATTATAAGGAAGGCCGAGCACAGAAGAATAGATGCTTTTGGTGCTGGAGAAGACTCCTGAGAGTCCCTTGGACTGCAAGAAGATCACATCAGTCAGTCCTAAGGGAAATCAACCCAGACTGTTCCCTGGAAGGTCAGAAGCTGAAGCTCAAATACTTTGGCCACCAAATGAGAAAGGAGCACTCCCTGGAGAGGATCCTGATGCTAGGAAAGACAGAAGGCAAAAGAAGAAGGGGACGGCAAAAGATGATATGGCTGGACAGTGTTACTGATGTAACAAACACGAATTTGAGCAGACTTCGGAGGATGATGGAAGACAGGAGGGCCTTGCATGACTTTGTCCATGGGGTCGCAAAGAGTCGGACTCAACTGTGCGACTGAACAACAAGTCCCTTTGCCAGAACTCCCTTTGGAGTTCAGTTGTGCTTGTCACAACCTTACTCCTGGCTCCACCCCCAATGTCTCCTGGCTCCACTCCCAAAGTCCCCAGATATTTATTGAACTGAATTTAGAAACCCTAATGCCCATGGATGTCACACTAAGTTGGAGAATACCACAAAAAGTTATCCGCAGAATTAAACCTTGCTGGGACCACTGGACTCAAACTTTGTTCTATCGCTTCAGAAAACATAGCTACCCATGTGAACTGATTTAAAGTATCAGACTGAAAAGAGCAGAGCAACTTCAACTCCATGCTTAGCCACACAAATCACAGAATGATAAACAGTCATCTTCAATCTCATAATGCACTCCACAGTAAGTGATGCTGTTGTTTTCTTTAGGGATTTGGTTTTGGAGTGGTTTTTATTCTAATTTTAAAAAGTTGAGGGGGTTTGCTTTTATGAAACTGTGCTATCAATCATGCTGTTTGCCACCTTGGGAAGAAGAAGAAGAAACCAGATTGGATTTATGCCCTGCCCTTCACTCAGAGTCTCAGAGAGGCTTACAATCTCCTTCCCTTCCACTCCCCACAACAGACACCCTATGAGGTATGTGGGGCTCAGAGACTGCTCTTACAGAAACTGCTCTTGAGAAAAGCTCTGACAGAATTATGACCAACCCAAAGTCACTCCAGCAGCTGCATGTGAAGGAGTGGGGTATCAATCCTGGTTCTCCCAGATTAGAGTCCATGCACTTAACCACTACACCATACTGGCTCTCAGAATAGGCAGGGTATAATTAACCCCCACATGTACCAGATCCAGGAAAAGGGTAAGTGGCAGGGCTTTTTTTTGAGCAGGAACGCACAGGAACACAGTTCCAGCTGGCTAGGTGTCAGAGGGTGTGACCTAATATGCAGATTAGTTTCTGCTGAACTTTGTCTACAAAAAAGCCCTGTGCACATCAATGGTGCTATCAGGGGGTGTGGCCTAATATGCAAATGAGTTCCTGTTAGGCTTTTGCAGTAGCTAGGGTCGCCAGCTCTGTATTGGAAACCAACTGGAGATTTGAGGGATGGATCCTGGAGAGGGAGGAGTTTGGGTAGAAGAGGGACCTTAGCAGGGTCCAATGCCATAGAGTCCGTGTGCCAAAAGTGCCATTCTCTCCATGGGAACTGATTTCTGCCATCTAGAGATCAGTTGTAACACTGGGAGACATCCAGGTTCAAATGCAACAAAAACTGTGGATGTCCACTGAGGTTGCCATTATCTTTCTCCAAGAGAACTGATCTCTGTAGCCTGGAGTACTCCAGGCCTAGCAAGGAGTGGAGACAAATGTAAAAAATTTTGGCACTCATGGGGGAGAAAAGCAGAGTATCAACGATAATGAAAGCCAGTTTGGTGCAGTGGTTAAGTGCGCGGACTCTTATCTGGGAGAACCAGGTTTGATTCCCCACTCCTCCACTTAACAGCTGCTGGAATGGCTTTGGGTCAGCCATAGCTCTCATGGGAGTTGTCCTTGAAGCGGCAGCCGCTGTGAGAGCTCTCTCAGCTCCACCCACTTCACAGGGTGTCTGTTGTGGGGGAAGGAGATAAAGGAGATTGTAAGCCGCTTTGAGACTTTGATTCAGAGGGAAGGGTGGGATATAAATCTGCAGTCTTCTTCTTCTTCTAAACTCAGGGAGGGGCCCTCAGGATAATATCTTCTCCCTGCTTCCCTAAAACCTGGAACTGACCTTGGTTGGGACCATAAGAAATTGATCTCAGCTGCGAAAAAAGTGGGCAGCTACAGTAGCTACTGAGAATTTAGGATTCCGTCATTGGGTTGCCTGGCCTGGGTTGGGAAATTCCTGGAGATTTTGGGGGACAGGCCTGGGGAGGGTGGAGCTTGGGGAAGTGTGGTAAAATGCTATAGAGTTCATCTTCTAAAGCAGCCCTTTTCTCCAGGGGAACAAATCTCTGTAACCAGGAGACCAGTTGTAATTTCAGGAGCTCTCCAGCCACCCCCTGGAGATTGGTAACAGTGCTGGATTAAACCCTGTGGAGGTCCCTAGGCAGTCAAATTCTTGGGGGGGGCCTTGCAAATTATCTCAGAGTTGAAGCACTCTCCCCACATCTGTGGTCCCCGCTGCAGCCTGCAGGCACTTTCCCAAAAGCCTCTGACAAAACTGTGGGGGGGAGGCAGAGAGAAGCAAACTTGGCGAAGACACCAGCAGCAGCTGCACCAGGTAAGTTGGCCAAAGAGCAGCTCAGTTGCTGGCTGTGCGTGCAGGTTGGGAGGGCTGCAAGCAGGGAGGGAAATGGGGGGGAACCCAGCCCAGACCCCCTAAAAGCATGGGGCCCATAGGCCAGTGCCTACTTTGCCTAATTGTTAATCCAGCCCTGGCAATGGTATTCCAGTGCCTTTGTTTCAGGGGGAAGAGTGCGACAAGTTTCTAATCCTCAGTGTTGCAGAGGGGAGGAATGGCAAAATCTCTGCAGAAGCCTAGAGATTCTCCACCTATGGTCGTTTTATGCTAAAATTAGAATATATTGGGAAGAAGTAATAAAGGTAATCAAAGAGACAGTGGGATATTTAATTTCCCTAGACCCTTGAATAATTCTATTAGGGTAGTTAAAAGACAGGAGGAAAAGATAGGACATGGAATTAATTTTAAATCCAGGGACAGCCGTGAACATCGAAGCCTCTCACGAGTGGAAAAGGTCTGAACCACTATCCGTTGATGAATAGTTGAAAACTCTCGGAACGATAAAAGTTAATGTATATAGTCATGGTTCATGAAGCACAAGGGAAGATGAATCATTTTGGGGAAGGCGGTCATTATGAGGCTTGAGAATGTTAAATATATATACAAAATATCAATGTAAATGATTTGGCACAGGTCTGACACTTTATTTCAACTCATCCCATATAAAGAAGATTGATTTTCTGCAGATTAGATATTTTGTTACTCGGTATCTAGATTATATCTCGAATGCAGAGATTATATCATAGAATGCAAGCAAGCAATCTCATTTTTAAAAAAGAAAGAAAGAAAGACTCCAAGGATACGTTGGACAGTGGCAAATAAATATTTAGGAACTAGAGAGATTCTTAGTGGGTTTCCAGTTGCTAGGACCTACACACAGAAAAAGACCCCATGCAGCCAAAGTTAAATATGTAAAGGAGATGCAAATGAATTCAAATCACATTATGTATTCCAGTCTCTGAATTTGCAGGTTTTCTGGTTGCAGAATTACAGGTCAAAAGTCCATGCTTTTGAAAGGAACCTTGTGGATAGACACAGTATTTGGCACCCCCATTTTCATGGAAGTAGATTTTTTTTAAAGGTAATCCCCTGTGCAAGCACCAGTCATTTCCGGCTCTGGGGTGACGTTGCATTCACAACATTTTCACGGCAGACTTTTTACGAGGTGGTTTGCCATTGCCTTCCCCAGTCATCTACACTTTCCCCCCAGCAAGCTGAGTACTGGAAGTAGATTAGCTGCAGGTAAATCTTCCCTTCTGTTGTTTTGAACTATTCAGCCCCATCCACCATTCACCCAACCTTCAAGCCTATTTACTCTGACATAAGCTTCACTGACTTAAATGGGGCTTAACTCGCTGATAAGAATGACGCTTAGCATTTATAGCACTTTTGATGAAAACACTTATCTTACTGTCTCACAACAACCCTGCAAGGCTGGTCAGTCACATCACCCCTATTGAAGAAGGGAAGCTCAGAGAAAGCTACTTGTCTTGGGCCATCTCGTGGGTCCACAGCAGATGTGAAAACAGGGATGACATGATTCTCCTGTGCAATCCTAACCAGAGTCACACCTTTCAAAATCCATTTAAATCAATGGGTTTACAAGGATGTAAGGACGAAGTCTCTGTGCTATATTTAGTATGCTACGATTGTAGCTCTTGGTACCTACATCCGCACACTCATTAATATCACACAAAATGTGCAAATACATGCGCACGCACACATGCAATGAACAGAGCTCTTTTTGCAGTAGCAGACAGGCACACTGAGCATGTCTCTCAAAGATGCATCTTCCCATCAGAAGAAAATGAACAGATGCAGCCATGCGCTACGTATGCACGTTTCAAATCACAGCATGCAAGTGCACACACGGAGATGATGTTCCCAGATCTTCTTCTACAGAGGGCACGCAGCTCTGTGCATACTGAGTGCCCTAGGTAGCTGACCCAATATTTTAGAGCTGGTAAAATGAGTATCAGCCTGGGATATGGGTTCCAATCCCCACTCTGCCTTGACCCAGAAACCAGTTGCTATCTCTTGATCAAGGGTCCCCAACCCCTGGGCCATGGACCGGTACTGGTCCGTGGCCTGTTAGCAACCGGGCTGTGGAGTGAGGCAAAGACCTTCACCTTCTCCTTATTTAAAGACCCCCATGAGGGGGCAGGGATGGGGTGTGGGCTTGGGAGGCAGGCTGGGGCAGCAAAAACCCCAGCACCCCCACCCCCACTGGTCCGCAGAAAAATTGTCTTCCACAAAGCTGGTTCCTGGTGCCAGAGAGGTTGGGGGCCACTGCTCTAGATGTTATGCTGTTTACAGATCCAGGTGGGTAGTCATGTTGGTCTAAAGCAACAGAATAATGTCAGCATTCAGTGGTCCAGTTAAAGGTGCCACTGGACTCCTTTATGCTGTTTAAAGTTCTGTCTCATGACCACCACCCCACGTCTTGTCAAATGAGAGTGGCATGTTCAGAACATCCAGAGATCTTTTTTAACATTAATATTTGGGGAGGGGGGGCACAATTTGGACCAAGACTGTTAGGGTTGCCACCCTACAGGTGGGGCTTAGAGATCTGGAATTACAACGGACCTCCAGACAACAGAGATCTGTTCCCCTGGAGGAAATTGTTGCTTTGGAAGGTGGACTCTGAGGCATTTGTTGAGGCCCCTCCCACTACCCCCCCAGGCTCCACCCCCAAATCCCCAGGAATTTTAAAACCTGGGCTGGCAACCCAAACTGTGCTGCCTGGGAGAAGGAAGCTTAAACTTTCCCTGTGCCATTTTTCCCAATCTGAAACAGTCCTGCGAAGCCACTATTTGCCCCACTAGGGAAAATAAAGTATAGCAAATAGGTACATGAGTAGCCCAACAGACCATAAAAGCTTCCCCGACAAGGAAAAGCTGTGGAGGGCATTTCAGAAAGGAAAATAACATGTGCAGGGAGGCCAATATGCACCTCAGAATACTACTGGGAACTAGGAACCTGTCTGGTTCTAGTGGTGAGAGTGACAGACTAGGATCTAGGCAGGGCTTTTTTTGTAGGAAAAGCCCAGCAGGATCTCATTTGGATATTAGACCTCACCCCTTGATGCTAAGCCATCCAGAACTGCATTCCTGTGCATTCCTGCTCAAGAAAAGCCCTGGATCTGGGAGTCCCAGGTTCAAATCCCCACTCTGCCATGAAAGCTTGCTGGATGACCTTAGGCCAGTCACACAGTCTCAGCTTCAGCCTATTTCACAGGATGTTTTAAATAGGATTGCCAGCTCGGGTACGGAATACCTGGAGATTTGGGGTGGGATGGAGCCTGGGGAGGGCAGAGTTTGGGGAAGGGAAGGACCTCAGTAGGGTAGAATACCATAGAGTCCACCATCCAAAGTGGCCAATTTCTCCTGGTGAACCGATCTCTGTCACCTGGAGATCAATTGTAATCCCTAGTTGTAATCCCAGGAGATCTCCAGCCTCCACCTCAATGCTGGCAGTCCTAGTTGTTAGGGTAAGAAGAGGAGAGAAAAGTCACTTTGAGTCACCACTAGGTAGATAGATAATGTATCCAGGGGTGGAATTCTAGCAGGAGCACCTTTGCATATTAGGCCACACACCCCTGATGTAGCCAATCCTCCAAGATTTTACAAGGCTCTTTTTTGTAAGATAGGATTGGCTAGATCAGGGGTGTGTGGCCTAATATGCAAATGCGCTTCTGCTAGAATTCCACCCCGGAATATATCAATGAAGGGAAAAAAGCACAAAACTCCCAGCCCCAATCTGGTGGAACCCTCTGCCAAATCACATCTGTGCCCTGCGGGACTTAATGCACTTCCACAGGACCTGTAAGGCAGAGCTGTTCCGCCAGGCATTTGGCTGAGGACAGCAGTGGTTTCCATGTGTCTGGCGCTCCTGTTTTCCTGCCTTCCCCCACCCCACGAGGGAGTGGCACACTTGGTAGTGTTAATGGCATCTATCAGAGTAATGTTAATTATTGTATTTTGTTTTTAGTTGTGAATTTAATATTGTATTTTGGTTTTAGCTGTGAATTTAATATGTGAATGTTTTTATCAATGTTTTTTACTGAAGCACACCACTCTGAGCCCTGTTCCCCAGGGAAAGGCAGCGTAAACATCTAAATAAATAAATAGCATATGTCTCGTTTTGACAGGAATGGGATTAGGGTTGCCAGTCTGACTCAGGAAATATCTGGGGACTTTGGAGGTGGAGCAGGAGACTTTGGGGGTGGAGCCAGGAGGCTTTGGGGGTGGATCCAGGAGCAAGGGTGTGACAAACACAATTGAACTCTGAAGGGAGTTCTGGCAATCACATTTAAAGGGACCGCATGCCTTTTAGATGCCTTCCTTCCATTTGGAAATAATGAAGGATAAGGGCACCTTCTTTGGGGGTCAAAGAATTGGACCCCCTGGTCCAATAGTTTTGAAACTTGGTGGGTGTTTTGAGGAGAGGCATCAGATGCTATGCTGCAATTTTGGTACCTCTACCTCAAAAAACAGCATCCCCCAGAGCCCCAGATACCCATGGATCAATTCTCTATTATACTCTATAGGAATCAGTCTTCATAGGGTATTATGGAGTGCTCAGCAGACATTTCCTTCCTGCTTTCTGATAACCCTGAAGTGGGGGAGGGCCTCCAAGCTAGAGGATCCCCTGGCTTCAACTGGGGATTAGGTAAACAAAAAAAGTCACACGGAAATGGGCAGTAGTATGGAAAAGAGGAAAAACCTCTGTGTAAAGATGCGTCTTTTTTATGTACTTTATATGATATTGAAATCATATAAAGCGCATATAGAAGAGGCATCTTTACACGGAGGTTTTTCCTCTTTTCCATACTACTGCCCAACTGAGGATTAGCAACCTGGTGGGCCCATAAGCACTGTGATGTGTAGTCAGGCGAACACACCTCACAGGATCGTTGTGAGGATAAAGGGAGAAATGGAAACCACGTACGTGGCCCTCAGTGCCCTGAAGAAGAATGAGTTACAATTATCCGTGATGGAGAGTGTGTATGAAAAAAATCAGCCCTATTGGCTAGGCAATTTTTATCGGGCCTGTTCTTGTGTCTCTTGAACAGCAGCCTGGTAAGCAGAGCCATAGCAGGGGAGGCTTTCCTTGGCATGGAAACGACATGATCTTCCTGCTTAATTTGTGTATGTCAGGCTGATTTGAAATGTTCAGAAGGCATTCGGCCCCTTTTCCTTGAAGATTGGCTGGACTGTGAAGGAGGCGACTGGAGTGCCACTTCAATTAGGGTCCCCCTCCCACTGTGGGATAATTATTTGGGAGTGTCTCCATGTGGAGAAGTGTTCTTCCTCCTCTGTTATGTTTCCAAGCTGCTGAGGATACACTGGCCGATTCCCTTCTCAGTGACCGATGTACCCCCTTAGCGGCAGCCACATTCTAAATGCTGGGACCCAGGCCAGCCTGAAGAACTTATCCGGGATGATGCCAGGAAGCCCAAGCTGTGGGGCAGATTGGTGGGAGCTAGTCCCAGAGAACTGGGTCCAAGGGATGAGGCTTGGAAGGCATCAGGTCCAGCCAGGCAGGATGCGAGTGGGCTTGCTGAGGGAACAAGTTCTTCCTGTGTGTGCAGTCTGGTTCCACAGGGGAAGCTGACCAGCTTGCCAGCAATCCTCTTCTGGCTTTCTTTTGCAGGGAATGTGAGGAGGCTTTAGCCAGCCATAGTGACCTGGCAGGATCAGGATATAGGGATGCCAGGTCCCTCAGCCACTAGAGGGGGTTGGGGAAGTGGGGTTGCCAGATCCAAGCTGGGAAACTCCTGGAGATGGATGGAGCCTGGGCAGGACAGCAACCTCAGTGGGCTATAATGCCACACAGACCACTCTCCAAAACATCCATTTTCTCCAAGGGAACTGGTCTCTGTAATTTGGAGATAAACTGTAGTTCTGAGGGATCCCCAGGTCTACCTGGCGGCTGGCATCCCCATCAGGATAGGCCATGATGAGAATCCTCATGTCTGAGAGCGCTCACCCTCTGGCAGGCTTTGGTGTGAGAACGTGACCCTTCAGGAGAGGGACAGAAGGAAAAGTATGGCTGGTTTATTCACAGCTTTCAGAAATTTAACCTTGTCGGCACAAATGAACATACAAAAAGTGAGCCAGGAAGGGAAAAAAACTGTTTACCCAACCATTTTCTAAGGGAAATATCTACAGCCTGGTGCACTTCAAACTATAAGAGGGACCATCACTTTTCAACACTTCCCTGTGTATAAGTTACTACCATCGCTCTCCACAACTAGAAAATTAGTACCTCAGGGAGAGAGATTTTCTTCTATAGTGGTTTTCCACATTTCTCGCAGACCTTCTATGATTACAACCCCACCTTCCTCAGTCCAAAAGCAGTGCAGTCCATTCTGCGGCCTCCTTGTTCTCTCGATTGGCCAGTGCCTGGTCCTCCTAAAACCTCCTTTAAGTTCTGTGTTTGATGGAAGGTGGAATATGAATCAATCATATAGGGCTGACAACTCTGAGCTGGGAAATTCCTGAGGAGTTGGAATGGAGCCTGGAGTGGGCAGAGTTGCTAGGCCCCAGAAGGCGTCCTATGTTGCACCTTCTCGTGGGGGGCTCTTATCATGGAGGAAACAGGAGAAAGGCTGTTTTTAATTCTTTATTCATTATTTTGTTCATGATTAGAATGACCTGGATGACTTCATCTAAGATCAGAGATTCCCAAGGTTGGATTTAGACATGTTAGGCCAAATTATTTTTACACTGTTTAATGTTTTTAATGTAAATGTTTTTTATTGTAAGCTATGTATTGTGAGATGCCTTGAGCTTGCTTCGGCGAGAAGGGCGGGATATAAATCCAATAAAATAAAATAAATAAAAATAAATAATCTGTGACTAAAAGTTTGCACAGGATTTTGAGTCACACAGGAATCTTCACTTGGTAATACAACCCCCCCCTCCACCACACACACACACACTCCTTACAGCAAGCAAACTTAGTTACAAATTCAATTTTTTTAAAGACTTCGCCAATGATGTGACCTTTTATTTCCTTCTGAACATATACACTGTGTTGACCAGCTGTAACAATCAAAGGGCTTGAAAATTCATTTCATTGGCCTTCTGAGAACAAACCCAAAGGGGAACTGTTATTCTGAGTTAGTTCAGAGAGCTTTGTGTGAAAATGCGTCAAAAGTGGAAGCTGTTGTAGTGATGAAGTTTGGAACTAGGGGCTGGCCCAACCATCCCAATTGATCCTTTGAGAGGAGAATATTTTTTAAAGCTGCCGATGCAGACCCAGATGAGGGTCCCAGGATTCCATGCAATGTCCCAGAGGATTCTGGGACATCATTTATAGAGCATAGGGAAGACATAGACATGGACTTGGAATGGGCCACTGCAAAGAATTTCTGCAGGGGAGATGTCTTTTCCAACTTCTTTCCTCCATTCTCCCTTTCGCTTTACAACACATGGATAAGAAAATGTACAGACTGTTTTCTTTGCTCTCTGGAGTGTAACAAGGCAATAAATTGATCCCTTAGGGGGGGAAAATTACCTTTTAGGTTTTTTTCCTAGTTTGGTTAGTTTCCTTTCTCCCGTTCCACCAACCTGCATTCTCAATTCCTGCAGGTTCTGCACAAACCGAAATTGAAAGCTGTCACTCAGAGGTGAGAAATGTGCTCTTTACCTCTATGATTGGGGTTGCCGGCTGGCCGATTTCCCACTCAGGCATCACCTGTTTTCACCCCATCAAGCTGGCGCTCTGGTGGCGGGAAGGTCTTATCATGGAGGAAACAGGAGAAAGGCTGTTTTTTAATTCTTTATTCATTATTTTGCTCCTGATTAGAATGACCTGGATTTCATCTAAGATCAGGGATTCCCAAGGCTGGATTAAGACATATTAAGCCTTAAATTATGTCAAGTTTAAGAGGCTCCAGGATAGTGTAGTGCTTAGGGTGCTAGACTTGAATCCGGGAGACCCAGGTTCGAATCCCCACTGTGCCATGGAAGTTTGCTGGGTGACCTTGGGCCAGTCTCATTTTGTTGTCGTTTCAGTTGCACAGTTGAGTCTGACTCTTTGCGACCCCATGGACAAAGCCACGCCAGGCCCTCCTGTCTTTCACCATTCTCTTAAGTCTGCTCAAATTCATTTGAGTTACATCAGTAACACTGTCCAGCCATCTCATCTTTTGCCGTCTCCTTCTTCTTTTGCCTTCTGTCTTTCCCAGCATCAGGGTCTTCTCCAGTGAGTGCTCCCTTCTCATTTGGTGGTCAAAGTATTTCAGCTTCAGCATCTGACCTTGGCCTAACCTACCTCACAGGGTTGTTGTGAGGATAAAATGGAGGAGAGGAGAATGATGTAAGCCCCCTTGGGAATCAGGGGAGATTGGTGGTGTATAAATGAATTAAATCCGTAATGTAGTGGTTTTTAGGCTCGGATGGTGAGAACAACATCTGTTGATTCCAGACAGCCTCTGCCGCACAGCATACTTCAATCTTCCCTTTTTGCTTCGGCAACAGCAATACTTTTCAAAGGCCCTTGGAGAAATCGAAGTGCTAGCAGAAGAGGATGCACACTGTGCAGCAGACGCTATATAGTGCACATGGAACCTGCACACGACCACCTCCACCCAAGTAAACACAAGTGTTGGGTCATATATTGTGGCTTGTCAGATGTATGAGAAAACTTATTTTCTCCCTGCTGGACAGGCAGCAAAGGTTTATCTGGCCTGAAGGACGTCGACCAGGGCCAGGACCTTTTCATCCTTGGCCCCAGCCTGATGGAATCAGCTCCCCATAAAAATCCAGACCCTCACTGAATTACAACCGTTTCTCAGGGCCTGCATAACGGAGCTATTCCGCCGGGCCTTTGGCTGAGACAGCAGGTGTCCTACTCCATCGACTGGCCTCTGTGCTAAGACACCATCTCTGCTGCATTACCGTTGTTGATTAACTACAGTCACAGACCTTAGCATGTTGAAAATGTATTAACTATGCCACCGTCTGCAAGTTTGTGTATTGCTTGATATAATGCTATTTTATTTGTTTTAACTGTATAATGTAAATTGTTATTTTAAAAAGATGTTATCCACCCTGAGCCCATTCTTGGGAAAGGGCAGAATACAAATCAACTAAAAATTTTTTAAAATAAATAAAATTAAGGGAAGACCCTCCTGGGCCACCTCCAGCATGATGTGTCAGCAGGCCTGGAAGGCGGGGTTCCTGCCCTTCCAACAGAAGCTTCTTGGTCTTTAATGACGATGGTTTGCAGTGTTCCCTCTAAGTTGAGTTAGTGTGAGCTAGCTCACAGTTTTTTGGCCTCCAGCTCACATAGTTTTGTCTTAGCTCAGGAAAAATGGACCCAGAGCCAACTAATTGATGCCGTAGCTCACAACTTTCATGCCAGTAGCTCATGAAGTAGAATTTTTGCTCACAAGATTCCACAGCTTAGAGAGAGTGTATGTTTTATTGGTGTAGTGGTTAGGTGCACAGACTCTTATCTGGGAGAACTGGGTTTGAGTCCCCACTCCTCCACTTGCAGCTGCTGAGATGGCCGTGGGTCAGCCATAGCTTTCATAGAAGCTGTCTTTGAAAGGGCAGCTGCTGTAAAAGCACTCTCAGCCCCACCTACCTCACAGGGTGTTTGTTGCGGGGGGGTGGGGAAAGTAGAGGAGATTGTGACCGCTCTGAGACTCTGAGATTCAGAGTATAGGGTGGGATATAAATCCAAAATCTTCCTGCTGCATGGATATTCCTCTCATATTTATGGTTGTATTTTGCTCCTCCTTGCAATAAAGCTTGCTTTTGAAACATCTTTTTTAAAACACAGAAGCTTATTGGGATGCTATTTACTGGGTGATATTATTTACCTTCGGGCTAAGAAAAGCTTCCGCTCCCCATTTCTGTGGATTCAACCCTTATTTGCTTGTGTCACTAAAGCACCATCAAGTCACAGCTGACTTAAAGTGACCAAAGATGAGGGGCTTTCAAGGCAAGTGATTAAACAGAGGTGATTTGTCATTGCCTTCCTCTGAAAAGTCTTCGGCTGTGGTCACGCACCTTAAATAATGCACTTTCAATCTGCTTTCAATGCACTTTGCAGCTGCATTTTACAGAATGAATGGGCAAAATCCAGTTGGAAAGTGCATCGAAAGTGGATTGAAAGTGCATTATTTAGTGTGTGTGATCGATTCGCGTCCTGCCTTGGGCTATACAACACCCCTCCCATCCGGAAACCTCCATTAGAGGGACAAGTCATTTTTCTGCAGACATGTTGGCAACCCAAGGTTCTGTCCCAACCGACATACCCATCATGCTCTTCGTTTGCTGGCTTATCGACTTCTATCATCATTTGTCCTTCGAAGTGCTCAAGGCAACATCCATCTTTACATATCAACGCTTCAAAAAAACGAGGCAGCATAAAGCAATGTGATGGTTACTGCAGGCAACCTAAAGAGGTATCTCTTGATCCATCATGCCGCAGTTAAACACCTGGGGAAACAGATCATGAGCTAGTGATAAGTAATGAATGATGTTCTCATGAAGTAAGGTCCTCGCAGGGCCAGCCCAAAGAGAGTTACACCCTTCTCAATCTGTTGTTAGGGTGGCGCTGGGAGGCATTTCCTTTCGGCAGGGCCAGTCGATAGTATTTTGTCACTCTGGGCAAGATAAAGCCCTTGCCTCCTTCAGCCCTGTAGCCATCTAGGTGTGAGTGGACACTGCAGCATTTCAGGCTGCCAACCTCCGGGTGGTCTAAAAATGAAGAGGGAGAAGGCCTAGTATGGAGCATGCAGAAAAATACCAAATTGGCTCTGCTCACGACCTGAGTTTGATCCCGGTGGAAGCTGGGTTCAGGTAGCCGGCTCGAGGTTGGCTCAATCTTCCACCCTTCTGAGGTCGGTAAAAAGAGTAGTCAGCTTGCTGGGGGAAAGCGTAGATGACTAGGGAAGGTAATGACAAACCATCCCGGAGAAAAGCCTGCCGTGAAAACGTGAAAGCAATGTCACCCCAGAATCTGAAATGACTGGTGCTTGCACAGGAGACTACCTTTACCTTTTTTACCCCAAATTACCATAGACATGCGAAATACAACAATTTTTTTCAATATCTCGAAAACCACCCCAAAATCTTCAGGTATTTCGTGACCTAGCTGCATTGCTGATGGATTGAGAAGTGTCAACTCTGCTTGAGATTGCCTGGTGTGACAAAATACCATGAACTGGCCCTGCCCAGAGACCCCAGAAGAGCTTACCTCATGCTTCTCTTCCCCTCCCCCCTTCTTATCCTCACAACCACCCTGTAAAGTAGGTTAGGCTGAGAGAGAGAGAGAGAGAGTGACCCAAGGTCACCTAGTGAACTTCCATGGCAGAATGGGAATTCGAACCTGGTTTTCTCAGATTCTCATCCAGCACTCTGACCATTATACCATGCTTAGCTGTCTCTTTGGGTCTCCATTGGAGGAATAAGTTGGTTAGAGATAGCTAAAGCAAATAATATTTTACCCACTCTTCCTTTCCTTGACTAGAAGTTCCAGTCTGAGACAGACCCCCCTCCCCTTCCCTTGCAGCCTGTCTCTCTCTGCCACAGCTGCCACTAAGGCCGTGCTGATATTAAGGGCTTCCTGTGGGTCAGTGCCAAGATGAAGCTGGTTAATCAGCAGCTGACCTGGTGCTGCATTGATACCAATTCTGCAATGATGCAGGAATCAGTAGACTGGGCAGCAATGCTCCCCCTAAAGTGTGGAGTCTCGTGAGCAAAAAATTCTACTTTGTGTGCGCTGCCTCATTTTGAAGAAGAGGAATGGGAAACTTGGCATGGGCACTATCCAATAATTTCCCATCAAAGTGAATTATTTCACCTAAACTGTCACCTAAGTGAAATGGTGGAAAGAATACATCGAGATATAAGGAATGTAGAGCCGGAGTCTGTAGAAAAAAGGAAAAGTTGAATCTTGCCAAATCCCTCCCCTTATTGCAACTCCCAAGATGCATGGAATTTTTTTCAAGCAGATCCCAGGATCCCCAGCATAGCCTTTTTTGTGGCCCAAAGAGGTTCTCTCCTCTCTTTTTTCATTAGCAGAAAATCTGGCTGGATCCAGCCCAATATTCTGGAGGTGGCAGGAAATGTTGTGTTTGGCTTATAAGAGCCATAGAGTACTTCTGCAGTTCATTCAGCTGTTAAGACTGAATAAAAATTGGTTGACTTGTCATTTGCAAGCCTCTGTTTGGCATCTGCCAGGCTGCAGTGACGTCACAGAATGTACACAAACATTCCAACTTAGAAGGAGGGAGAAGGAACAGCAGCAAAATGTTAACAGCCTGAAGCTTGGCGAGAATGGGAAGAAACACTAGGGCCTAAGGACAAAAAGAACTAATTTCTCTTTCTACAAAGAGAAATGGGAATGGTTTCCCCCCCCCCCTTCCTCCTCCAACTTTACAGATAGTTTAAAATTACATTTCTGTATTCCAGGACTTCAATTGCTTTCACCATCTGACTTTAAAAACTGATTGCAAGCAAATGAAACCCAACAGTTGTCTAAGTGATACAGTGAACAAAAATAACATCTTGCTTTCTGCAAAAAATGCATTACTTTTCCAGTCCCGAATAGCTCCAAATTGTGTACGCTCTAAGCACTGATGTCCTGAGTTTGATTTAGTTTGAAGTAGTTATTTGATGTTTCCCATTACCTTGTTATCTCATATTAGATGCTCACTTACTGTATTACTGCTACTTCACTTCTCGATTTCTCCCTCACTCTCATGGCCAGCAACAAGCGTGTTTTATCCCACTTAGCTCTCTGCTTTAGTCAAGGCCCCATACAGATATTATTCGATGTCGTTATTCTGCTACTGAGGTCAGACAATTCAAGTCCATTACTGTAATAACATATTTACTTTACAAGTTCAGATACTTCCAGTTTTCCTCCCTTAGGGTTGCCAAGTCCCTCACGGCTGCCAGTACTATAGAGTTTCCCCCAAAATTTCTAAAGCGTCCCTGTGCAAAACCATAGAGTTTCCTGCAAATTCCTAGAGCATCCCTACATAACATGCCCAACGTGATACATCACTTCCAGGCACTGCACACGCCACATGGCGATGGGACTCTTTGGGGATGGGGATCCCCCAGCGGCCTCCTCCCTGCCAGCGGGTGTCAAGCATGCATATTTCTGTAACATAATGGTTCTTTTGATAGGGAACAGGTCAACCATCCATCGTTTACTGCTCCCCCTTTCTTTACAGCCTTTGGGCAAGTAATACATCCATCTGGCCCAAGGATGTTTATGCTACAGCCTGGCTGCGACTACTCTCCTGCCGCCTCTCCCCCAGGTTCACACAGACAGTCTTATCGGAGTGGAAGGAAGTGTGAGAAAGGGAGATGTTTTTAATAACCTAAATTCCTTAGTAATAAAATAGATAGTATGTAGTAACCTTTGAACCCGTGACTCAAGCTGCATCTGTATGGTACCCTTTGAAGTTATCCTATACAGCAACTGGGTAACTGTGTGTATGTCATTACTTCCAAGGCTTGTGTCCCTGGCAAAGCTTCTGAGTTTCTTAAATAAAGCAATTTTTGATTCAATAACAAAGACTGATCATTGGGAAATATCAATGCTTGACAGCGGGTTGGGGCCTGCCAAACCAGGGGATCCCCCGCCCCTAGCAGGAACTTGGCAGCCTTCTCCTCCCTGCGTATGATCACTGCCTTGGAACCCAGGGAGGCTCGGCTGCTCTGACTTAACTCTTTCCACTCATCTATCCCTGTTCCCCAGTGGCACAGAAAGGGAATTCTTTAACAAAGTGTTATACATAACACCTCTACCAAACTAAACAAGGAAGAGATTGGATTTATACCCCATCCAAGGCTTTTTTGTAGCAGGAACTCCTTTGCATATTAGGTCACACACCCCTGCTGCAGCCAGTCCTCCAAGAGCTTCCAGGGCTCTTATTACAGGACCTAATGTGAGCTCCAGGAGGATTGGCTACATCAGGGGTGTGGGGCCTAATATGCAAAGGAGTTCCTGCTACAAATAAAAAGCCCTGATTTTTGGTTATTTTGCTCACCCAGAAGCTAGCATCTCTATTTGGGACCCTTCTGGGTTAGGAAGAGAGATCGGTAACAAACAGTGCCCTCTTTAGCAGAGATATGCTGTTCTAAGTGCATGGATGTCAATGGGCGGAGAAGGGGGTAACACTGTGGCAAAAGACACTTGGTCTTCCTATGGACCTGGGTAAGACCTGGACACTTAGTGATGCACAAATGCAGCTTTTCAACCGCAGTGGTCAGCATGAGCTCTACTGCTGGAGGCAGGGAGGGCATTGGCAGAAATCCCTGCATGGCAGAGAGCTGCTCATTGCTGCAGATACACTTGCTGACGCATCACAGCTACCCTCTAGGTCCCAGGAGGGCTGGACAAAGCAGGGCCCAGGTGCAGCACCTGGGAGCACCCCTCTCCCCCAGATATAGGGCTGGGAGAGTCCATCTGGGTCTGTTGCACCTGATTCCAGCTTGCTTACTGCTTAGTAGAGGAAGAGCACCACCTGCTGGAAACCTTGCTCACTGCAGAGAAAACGGCTTGAAATGTGCAGTTGGTGTCACAAGTCAGGAGTTGGTGATGTCAGATGATGAACTCGTCTCAGTTTTTAGACATGTCAAAGAATGCAATACCCCACTTTGGGGAACAGTGGATGGATTTCAGGTTCAAGTGTTCCTCTACGTGAAATAGTCCCTGAAAACGGAAAGCTGGCAGAGGAAGAAAACTCTCTTTTTCGGCTGGTTTTCTATAAGCCGGGAGTGCCGGACATAAAAATTTAGGGTTGCCAGCCACCCAGTAGGGCCTGAAGATCTCCCGCTTTTGCAACTGATCTCCAGCTGGCAGAGATCAGCTTCCCTGAGGAAAATGACAGCTTTGGAGGGTGGACTCTATGGCATTGTACCCTGCTGAGGCCCCTCCCCTCCCCAAACCCCGCCTTCTCCTGGATCCACCCCCAAACTCCCCAGGTATATTCTAACACAGGCCTGGCAACCCTATGGACATTCAAAAATGTGACTCTCCTGGATCTGCTGTGGAAGAGTTACAAGGCTTCCTTGCAGGGCCTTTTTTCCCATAGGAAAAGCCCAGAAGAAGCTCATTTGCATATTAGGCCACACCCCCAATGCCAAGCCAGCCGAAATTGCACTTCTGTGCCTACTAAAAAAGAAAGCCCTGGTAACTGGGACCACGATTGTTGAATGGAAAAGCTGGCTGGATCCAGCCCTAAGCCTTTCATCTCAGTCTTCCTCCAAGGAGTTTGGCGGGGGGGGGGGCTACATGGCTTCTGTTGGCAGCTCAGGACCTGTTATGGTCCCACCTTTGCCCTCCCAGGAAGGATGGAGGGGGAAAGAACCTGCCCTGCCAGGTCTGAGCCACTTGTGTCTTGGCCAGGCATCTCCGTTTGTACCTGGGGTTCTGTGTCTCTCCTTCTTCCCCACCCCCTCAAGAGGGGCGGTGTGCCTCCTGCCTTACCCAGCATAGGGCTGCCAAGTCCAATTCAAGAAACATCTGGGGACTTTGGGGGTGGAGCCAGGAGCAAGGTTGTGATGAGCATAATTGAACTCCAAAGGGAATTCTGGCCATCACAGCTAAAGGGACCACACACCTTCAAGAGGGGTTTGGATAAAAACATGGAGCAGAGGTCCATCAGTGGCTATTAGCCACAGTGTGTGTGTATATATAAAAATTTTTGCCACTGTGTGACACAGAGTGTTGGACTGGATGGGCCATTGGCCTGATCCAACATGGCTTCTCTTATGTTCTTACACACCTTTTAAATGCCTTCCCTCCGCTGGAAATAATGAAGGATAGGGGCACCTTCTTTTGGGGCTCATAGAATTGGACCCCCTGGTCCAATCCTTTTGAAACTTGGAGGGTATTCTGGGGAGAACCACCGGATGCTATGCTGACAATTTGGTGCCTGTACCTCAAAAAGCAGCCCCACCACAGCCCCAGGTACCTACAGATCAATTCTCCATTATACCTTATGGGAATTGGTCTTCATAGGGAATAATGGAGTGCCCTTCAGACATTTTCCTCCCCCTACACCGCTTTCTGATTACCCTGAAGTGGGGGGAGGGCCTCCAAAGAAGGGATTCCCCTGCCCCCACCTGGGGATTGGCAACCCTAGCCCAGCATGAGGCACTGTCTCTCCCTGGCTTGGGGCAGAGGTGGGTGGTCTCCCCAGGCTATTGGCCCCTTGGGGTTCTTTTCAGTGGCCTTAACGGCCAATCAGGCCCTCTGTGGCTTCCCTGCCCTTTGATGACAAATGCCCCGTGAGGTGGATCAGGGTGAGAAAGAGTGTGTTGAGGAGCGATATGTGTCGAATGCCTCTTTGATAAAGGGCTTGTAAGAAATGGTATCACAGGGGCAACACAGTGATCCACACTCCAGTTCCGTCAACGTATGACTTGGAAGCAGTGTTTGAGAGAGCATATGGAACTAAGCTTGTACATTATGGAATGATTTGTCTCAACAAGACCTACACTAGCACTTTAAGACAGCCCGCAGGAGCAGGTTCATCATGGAGGAGTTGTAACTTCTGGAAGAAGAAGAAGAAGAAGAAGAAGAAGAAGAAGAAGAAGAAGAAGAAGAAGAAGAAGAAGAAGAAGAAGAAGAAGAAGAAGAAGAAGAAGAAGAAGAAGAAGAAGAAGAAGAAGAAGAAGAAGAAGAAGAAGAAGAAGAAGAAGAAGAAGAAGATGATGATGATGATGATGATGATGATGATGATGATGATGATGATGATGATGATGATGATGATGATGATGGTAGTGGTGGTGATGGTGATGGTGATGGTGGTGATGATGATGATATTGGATTTATATCCTGCCCTATACTCTGAATCTCAGAGCCTCAGAGCGGTCACAATCTCCTTTACCTTCTTTCCCCCACCACAACAGACACCCTGTGAGGTGGGTGGGGCTGAGAGAGCTCTTGCAGCAGCTGCCCTTTCAAGGACAACTCCTATGAGAGCTATGGCTGACCCAAGGCCATTCCAGCAGCTGCAAGTGGAGGAATGGCCTCCCAGGTTCTCCCAGAGAAGAGTCCACACATTTAACCACTACACCAAACTGGAAGTCTTTGACGGAGATAAGACTGCTTGAAGTTCTTTAGCTTGCACCTTTTTGAAACGATTGTGTATAAATTTGCACTTTAATTTTGTGAATGACATTTAATCTTTGGATGTGATTTGTTATTAATAGAGGGATTCCTTGTTAGTTATTATAGTTAGTACTGTGAATAGAACTCGTCATTTCTACAGTAGCATTATAGTTGTTGTTGCAGCCCATTCTGTGGAGCTCTGGAGTGATCACCCCCCACCCAGCACTGGGAGACAATGGAGGGGAGTGTGACTTCCCATCAGTTAACCAGAAGTGACATCACGCAACGTGTGAGATTCAGGGAGGTTGCTACTGCGAGCAGAAGTGATGTCACAGCAGTGTCCCCCAAAGCTCCCATGGGTTGCCAACCCCAGCTCTGACACAGGGCATGAACATTCTGTTCCCCTCCAGGCAGGCCCAAGGCAGCATGCAGGGGGAGCTTTAGTCACCCACCCACTTTGGCACCCCTGGCTTGGGAAACTGCTGGGTGTTTGAGGGCAGGGCCTGGGGAGGAACCTCAGAGGCATATAATGCTAGTGAGACCACCCTCCAAAGTTGCCATTTCCCTGGCCCATCACTGTAGAAGAGCATATGGCCAGCGTGGCAGAGCTGGATTGACACACAAGCTAAGCCACGACTTGTAAACCCTCCAATTAAGTGCCCCGTAAAGCAGAGGTGAAGAGCCCCATGGCACAGAGTGGTAAAGCTGCAGTACTGCAGTCCTAAACTCTGCTCACGACCTGCGTTTGATGCCAGCAGAAGCTGGGTTCAGGTAGCCGGCTCCAGGTTGACTCAGCCTTCCATTCTTCCAAGGTCAGTCAAATGAGTACCCAGCTTGCTGGGGGGGAAGTGTAGATGACTGGGGAGGGCAATGGCAAACCACCCCGCAAAAAGTCTGCCGTGAAAAACGCTGTGAAAGCAACGTCACTCCAGAGTCAGAAGCGACTGGTGCTTGCACAAGGGACTACCCTTACCTTTTTTAAAGCAGAGGTGGCCAAACTTGCTTAATGTAAGAGTCACATCGAATAAATGTCAGATGTTTGAGAGCCGCAAGATATGAATTTCAGATGTTTGAGAGCCACAAGATATTAACATCAGATGTTGGAGAGCCACAAGGAAGGAAGGAAGGAAGGAAGGAAGGAAGGAAGGAAGGAAGGAAGGAAGGAAGGAAGGAAGGAAGGAAGGAAGGAAGGAAGGAAGGAAGGAAGGAAGGAAGGAAGGAAGGCAAATAAATGGGGGAGGGTGAGATAGGTGGAAAGAAAGCAACTTTAACTGCATTCTTCAAGCCACCGACTGGCTTGGCTTGGAGAAGTGATTTCAAGAGCTCTGGGGCTTCAGCATGCCTCAGCTCAGTATACCATGTGATCTTCTGCAATGGGCCGTGCTGAAGAAGACCCTCCTGGACCATTTCTGCTACGAGTCCCAGTAAAGGGGCTCATTAAAGAAGACCCAACCCGGTCGCCTTCCTTGACGGTCAGGAGTTATTGAATGGCAGTTCCTTCTTTCAGCCACCAGAGGGAGCAGTCCGACCGCTTTTATAAGGAGCTCGAACATCGCAGGAAGGCAAATCCCACGCCAGACCCAATGGGCAGAGCGGGAGCAGGCAGCAAGCTTTCTCCTGGCAAACCGGGCCCTTGAAAGCTCTCTAGCCAACGTTACGGCCAGGCCTGAACAACGAGGGGCGCGGAGCAGAAGCAGCAGCAGCAGCAGCCGCCCTCCCCCTTGCTATTTGCAGCCCGTTGAGCAATTCCAAGTTCCATTTACTTCTTCCATTTACTTGTGGAATTTGTTACCCCGGGAATAAACAGCTTTAAAAGGAAATTAGATGCTACTACACCACTACACCAAACTGCTCTCAAGGAGACAGGGTCAGTGAGAGAGTTTTACAGCTCCACTCCCCATATGCCCAGCCTCAGCAACTGAGCACAGCTACAATTTATCTCTGGGCCTTTGTTTCCTCCCTTCCCTCCTCCTACCTCCCAGGATCTCAGGGAGACACACCATTGCATCATTGGATCCTCAAAGCAATCCTGTGAGGTAGGTTAGCTTGAGAATAGGAGCCCAGCCCAATGTCACCCACTCATGGCAGTGTGTGGATTTGAACCTGGGTCCCACCCCGGTCCTCATTTAACACTCTGACTACTACGCCTAATTCAACACTCTGACTGCTACACCAGATCCTAATTCAACACTCTAACTACTAACTGTGTTTGACTGCCCACTCTCTCCTCCACGTGCAGCCAGCTGGATGACCTTGGGTCAGTCGTTTCTCTTGGAGCTACCATCTCAAGAGCAGTTTCTCTCAGAGCTCTTTCAGCCCCACCAACCTCACAGGGTGTCTGTTGTGGGGAGAGGAAGGGAAGGAGATTGTAAACTGCTCTGAGACTCTGAGTGAAGGGGGAGTATAAATCCAAACCTCCTCTTCCTCCTTCTACACCCCACTGGCCCTCCTGTGTAATGCTAATGGATTTATACTGGCTGATAACTAAGGTTGTCAAACATCATCTGAACTGCGGCCATTAGTGAGTGATGGTGTGTTACAGATAGTGATTTGACAGGCAGTGCTGCGCAGTGGTTCAAATGTTGGACTAGAAGCTGGGAGGCCTGGGTTTGAATCTCAACTCTGCCTTGCCTACCTTGCAGGGTTATCGTGAGAATAAAATAGAGGCGGGGAAAACAAGGGAAGCTGCTTTGTGTCCCAATGAGGGTGAAGTAAATAAAGTCCCAATGAGGGTGAAGTATGCACGAAGTAAATAAAATAAAATAAAGATCTCCGGGCCATCCAAGCAGTCTGAGATGTTGGTTTCAGAAAGCCCAGCCGTGTGAAGTGGTGCTGTGAGTTCCTTGTGCAGAGCTTTGAGCATGTTGTTCCTTTTTAAACAAATGGGGTGCTGGTTTAGATCAGCTGTGCAGTATGAGGGGGCTTCCTTGGGAGGTGGTGGGCTCTTCTTCCTGGGAGGTTTTAAAGCAGAGGCTAGATGGCCCTCTGGCAACAATGCTGATCCTGTGAATTAGGCAGATCATGAGAAGAAGAGCAGGAAGTGGGGGGGGGCGAGGAATTTGTGAAGGTCCAGCATTGTGCAGGGGGTTGGACTAGATTACCCTGAAGGTCCCTTCCAACTCTTATGATTCCATCCAGCACCACCTTCCATATTCCTGACCCGAAGTGACCACATGAGGTCGCTGTTTCCTCCACCAAGTCTAACAACAAGCCCTGAATCAACTTCGTGGCTGTTCCAAGTACAGTGGGCAAGTCTGCAACTAATTCTTGTTGGAAGTGGAGGACATTGAGCTGTCTCCAACTGGAGCGATGGCACCAACAAGTTTAGACAGATAGAGGCCAGGGAACACAGCGCACCCTTTCCTTCCTGCTCTCTGATCCTTTCCTTTGAAGGAGGATGCTACTCTCAAGGACAATTTCCTCTGTTTCTGGCCACTCTCTCTCTCCTTCCACACCCCAAAGAAGGTGCATGTTGCCCTCCCCTTGCACCATGGAGCCTGGACATGCATCCAGCATCCAACACCATCTAGTTTCCTAAAATAAGTAACCTGTCTCTGTCTCTTCCCTGCACTCTCCAGAATGTATTTCCTTTCATAAAAGTTACTTATCTGTTTATTATATTTAAAGTTGGGATGGGATTGCTGACTCCATGTAGCTTTGTAAGTCTGCTGCCTCGCCTCGTCCCGGCCTTGCTGCATTCAAGCCTTTGGAGTGCTCTGCTATTTTTCTCGTGGTTCCCTGGCAGTACCAAGGCCAGAGAATCCAACCGTTCTTAGGCTAATAAAATATACTGTATAGCTAGCCAAGAAGAAGAAGAAGAACTGCAGATATATACCCCACCCTTTTCTTTGAATCAGAGACTCAGAGTGGCTTACAATCTCCTATATCTTCTTCCCCCACAACAGACACCCTGTGAGGTGGGTGGGGCTGAGAGAGCTCTCCCAGAAGCTGCCCTTTCAAAGACAACTCCTGTGAGAGCTATGGGTGGCCCAAGGCCATTCCAGCAGGTGCATGTGGAGGAGGGGGGAATCAAACCCGGTTCTCCCAGATAAGAGTCTGCACACTAAACCACTACACCAAACTGGCTCTCCAAGTGGTGGTGGTGGGGGGTCCAGACTATGATCTGGATGAGCCAGGTGCAGATGCCAGTTTTGCCGTGGAAGCTCCCTGGGAGAACTTGGGCAAGTCATTCAGAGACTCACTTACCTCAAGAGATTCTTGTTGCTATGAGAGGAGGAGGAGGAGGAGAAGACCTCATTGCAAGCCATGCTGGGGTCTCCTTGGGGGAGAAGACCAGGGTGTTGCTATCTCAATCAATCCATCCATCCTCTGGGACAGGAGTCCCCAGCCACCTGGCCATGGACCGATTCCAGTCCATGGCCTGCTAGCAATTGGGCTGTGGAGCAAGGCAGAGCAACCCTGGACTAAAGAGGCAGCACAGCCTTGCTCCTCTTGCAGGGGAGGCAGCCTTGGAGCAAGGCTACACCGCCCCTGCACTGGTCCCGGGCCAGCAGAAGGGGCAGCGTTGCTGTGACCTTCACCTACGCCTCATTTATAGACAGGCATCAGATTTCACAGCAGCTCACAGGAGCGCACACCTTTCTGACAGTTCCACCTCCTCCATCCCACCTTGTCTATTGAATAATAGGTGCAGCTGTTGATGAGCTCCACCACCTTTTGCCCTACAAAACGACCCCAGTTTATAGACCTCCACCAATCAGCTGATTGGCGGGGGTCTTTAAATGGGAGGGGGAGGCAGAAACAGCCCCAATCTCCCCCCCCCCATTTAAAGACCCTCATGGGGGCAGGGATGTGGTGGGCTGTTTAGCCTGGAGAGGAGGCGACTGAGAGGTGATATGATCACCATCTTCAAGTACTTGAAGGGTTGTCATATAGAGGATGGTGTGGAATGATTTTCTGTGGCCCTGGAAGGTAGGACCAGAACCAATGGGTTGAAATTAAATCAAAAGAGTTTCTGGCTCAATGTTAGGAAGAACTTCCTGACCGTGAAAGCGATTCCTCAGTGGAACAGGTTTCCTCAGGAGGTGGTGAGTTCTCCTTCCTTGGAGGTTTTTAAACAGAGGCTAGATGGCCATCTGATAGCAATGAAGATCCTGTGAATTCAGGGGGAAGTGTTTGTGAGTTTCCTGTATTGTGGAGGGGGTTGGACTAGATGACCCTAGAGGTCCCTTCCAACTCTATGATTCACGAAGAGGGGGAGGTATGAGAAGACACTACCCCGAATGAGGAATAAAAAGTTGGAAGGAAGATCTGTGCGTGGTGGGAATATAGTGGGGAGGGGGGAGACCAGAAGGAAAAGGGGTTGGCTCCAGCAGGCGTTTTGCTCAGTCTCACCCACAGGGTACAGGGTGGGGGTTGCCACCTTCCGTGGCTTGTGTCCATGAAATTCCTGTGCTGCTCTGCAGAGCCTTTTTGGGTGGTCCAAGGGTACCACTCCTTCCCTTTGCACCAGTGGAAAAGTGGACTGCAGCCAACCAGTCATCTGGTGTTGGGTTCAGTAACCTTTCTCCTCTTGTTGTAATGCCTCCATCGATGAGCTGAATACATTCCTTGAGGATTTACTGCTATCCCACCTGTCTCCCCGGTGGGGAACTGAAACAGTTTGGGCGAGACATGGTGCTTCCTGCCTCCATTTTGCCCTCATCACGATCTTGGGAAGGAGAAGAGACTGAGAGGGGGTGATTGCGCCCCCCCCCAATCACCCAGCAAGCTGTTGGGAGAGAAGACCAAGACTTTGCCTCAAGCCTCAGCCCTCCAAGAGGGAGGGGGCAGGTTGCAACCAAGTCAGTGAGACAGACAGGCAGACTGTGGGTTTTCTTCCTGTTTGATGGAGACTGGGAAATTGCCTCTCTTCCTTGCTTCTCTCTCACACACACACACATACACACACAAACACGCACCTCACATGCGGCAGGGAAGGAGCAGGCTGCTTTCTTCTTGGCCACAATGGAGGCTGGATGCCCCTCTGCATCCAGATCCACACTTAAGGTAGATTAGTGCTGTCTCTATCTAGGAAGAGCTGCATCAGTGTTTAGTTCTCGTGGCCATTTCTTACATGCCCAGGGAAATGCCGACTGCCACTTTGGAGTCAGGAAGCGATTTTTCTCCGGGCCAGCTTGGCCAGGGAGCCTGGAAGTTTTTTTGCCATCTTCTGGGCATGGAGTGGGGGTCACTGTGGGTGGGGGGGCTTCTGAATTTCCTGCATTGCGCAGAGGGTTGGACCAGATGATCTTGGAGGTCCCTTCCAAATCTATTATTCATTCTATGATCTCTTAAGTCAAGATTTACTATCAAGAACAGGGGTGGCTAAACGTGCTAAAGAGCCACATAGAATAAATGTCAGATGTTTGAGAGCTGAAAAGGAGGGAGGGAGGAAGGAAGGAAGGAAGATGGGGAGGGAGAGAGAGGTGGGAAGAAAGAAACTTTCAATGGATTATCCAACCCAATGGCTGGCTTGGCTTGGAGAAGTGATTTAAGAGGACAGATGTCTTCTCCAAGCCAGCCAATGGGGTGGTAGGGGCTTTGAGGGCCACACAATATGCATGAAAGAGCCACATGTGGCTCCCAAGCTGCAATTCGGCCATCCCTGATATAGAATGTAGTTCCTAAATAAAAGGACTGTTGTTAGTTTTGAGATTTAAAAGTAGCTCTGTCTGACTTTGTAACTCTGCCAGCACAATGAAAACAAAGAGCTTCTACTGCGTGTAGCCAAGCAGGGATACTGGACCAACTAACCAGTTAACTCCCAATACAAGCTTCCATACCAGAGTGGAGGATTTGAACCCGGGTCTACCCAGATCCTGGTCCAGCACTAACCACTACGCCCTGTGATCCTCAGCCCACTTGCGTAAAGTGAAGAATTGTTTTAATCCTTTGTGGACAGGTTTACAGTCCCTGCTCAGCCACACCACAGATCTTTCCCACAAGTACATTTTTCGGTTAGTCCCAGCAAACTTCAAGACCATGTGAGTTTTTGAATCTGGGTCTTCTCAATTCCAACCACTGGGCCATGCAAAGGAGTGAAAGGTGCCCTCAAGTCACAGTCAATTGACAGAGAGCCATTTTGGTGCAGTGGTTAAGAGCACAGACTCTAATCTGGGAGAACCAGGTTTGATTCCACCCCTCCTCTACATGCAGCTGCTGGGTGACCTGGGGTCAGTCACAGTTCTCTCAAAGCTGTTCCTCTCAAGAGCAGTTTCTCTCAGAGCTCTCTCGGCCTCCACCTACCTTGCAAGGTGCCTGTTGTAGGGAGTGGAAGGGGATGGAGACTGTAAAACACTCTGAGACACTAAGTGAAGGGCAGGGTATAAATCAAATTCTTCTTTTCAGCAGCCCTGCAGGGTTTTCAAACCTGTGGGAGGGGTCATGGCCCAGTGGCAAAGCATCTGCTTGGCATGCCGAAGGTTCCAGGTTCAATCCCCGGCAGCTCCAGTTAAAAGGACCAGGCAGAAGGTGATGGGAGAGGCCTTGGCCTGAGACCTTGGAGAGCAGCTGCCAGTTCGAGTAGACCATACTGGCGTTGATGGACCAAGGGTCCAATTCCTTAGAAGGCAGCTTCATACCTTCCAGGCTAGAGATGAAAGAAGAAGATATTGGATTTATATCCCGCACTCCACTCCGAATCTCAGAGTGGCTCACAATCTCCTTTATCTTCCTCCCCCACAACAGACACCCTGTGAGGTGAGTGAGGCTGAGAGGGCTCTCACTACAGCTGCCCTTTCAAGGACAAACTCTGCCAGAGCTATGGCTGACCCAAGGCCATTCCAGCAGCTGCAAGTGGAGGAGTGGGGAATCAAACCCGGTTCTCCCAGATAGGAGTCCATGCATTTAACCGCTACACCAAAGGAGGTGGTGTGCCACTCTTGCCACGGCAGTGGTGGAAAGCGCAATCGAGTGACAGTCGCTTTAGAGCAACCCTGTAGAGTTTTCAAGGCAAGAGACGGCCAGAGATGGTTTGCTGTTGCCTGGTCCTGCATGGTCACCGCCCTGGTATTCCTTGGAGGTCTCCTATCCAAAGACAAGCCAGGGCTTCCCTTCTGGAGAGCTGGCCAGATCGGGCTAGCCTGGGCCATCCAGGGGGTGCCCTGCATACAGGACTGGCCCTGCCATTGGGCAAACTAGGTGGTTGCCTAGGGCGCCAGCCTTCTGGGGGTCCCAAATCGGGTGCTCCCATGTGACTCAGTGATGTTACTAGTGCGGCGGGGGGGGGGGGAGGTGCTAGAAGTGAACCTTACCTAGGGTGCCAGAGAGTCTAGGGCCAGCCCTACCTGCCTAGGGGGTTCCTCTGCCCGAGGTGGTGGCCCCCCGGGATAAGCGGGATGTGCCCAAGTTGGGCTGGTGGGGCGGTGGGGGGGGAGGGAGGCCAGGGGTGGCCATCTTCTGCAGGGAGAGGGAAGCTGGGGGGGGGGCGGTGGGGAGGAGCCCCGCAGGGGTGACCCTGTGCAGAAGGGAGCAGCATCTCTCCTGGCAGGCCAAGTATTTTTAGCTCCCTGTGCTCGCCCCCCCCACCTCAGCCAGCCAGCGCGGGGGCCGAGAAGCGCTTATTTTTAGCTCCCACGTGTGGCTCCACTCCGCCTGCGGCTCTGGCTGCATCCACGGAGCCAGGATGGTCACGTTTTGGCTGCCGCGGCTGCCTCCTCCCCCCTCCCCCTCCCCCTCCCCCCCGTCACACACCAGCTCCTCGCATCTCCCCCCCTCCAGCCCCGCACACGCACACCTCGCTCGCCCTACACCTGGAAGGAAATGTCATGTCATCTGAGGATGCCGCTGCAGCTCCCCCCCCCTCCCCGCCTTCCAAACAACCCAGGGCTCCTTCTTTCCCTCCCCCTCCCCAATTCCTAGGCTGGCTTTCATTCCTACACAGGCAGGCTTTTCCCAGCTGCTCCTCTCTGGGGGGGGGGGGGGGCGGGGAGAGGAATGAACCGAAAGGGGCCAGAAGGGAATGAATGAAAACGTGATGCAGAGAGGGGATGGGGGGGGGGGATGAATGGAGGAGAGAGGCCAAGAAAGCATGAATGAGACACACCGGGAGGAGGAGAGAGAAAGAAAGAAAGATGAATTGGGGAAGGAGGCAGGGATGGAAGCTGAAATTGGGGAGGGGGAGTTGCATCTGAAAGAGGGAAATGCAGAAAGGTGGCAAAGGGGGATCTCGGACATCCCTTGGGCTTCACTTGGGGGGGGGTCATCCCCTCCCCCGCTAAACTATGTGCACTTCATTTCTCTCCCAGCGGTAACATCGGGGGAAGGGCCACGGCTCAGTGGTAGAGCATGTGCTCGGCATGCAGATGGTCCCAGGTTCAAGCCCGGGCATTTCCAATTAATTAAGGAATATGCAATAAATGATGTGAAGGCATCTGAGACCCTGGAGAGCTGCTGCCACTCCGAGCAGACAATACTGACTTTGATAGATGGGTGTTCTGAAGGAGCAGAGGGCAGAGCCCTACAGCATTTAGGGGGGAGGCAGAGCATCTTCTTGGCCTGCAGAAGGTCCCAGCTCCGGTCCTCAGCATCTTCAGTTCAAAGGATGAGATAGCAGGTGATGGGAAGGACCTCTGTGGGAGACCCTGAAGTGCTGCTGCCAGTCAGAGTAGAGGGGGGGGGGACTTGCTTTAACATCAGAGCCACATAAAATAAACATCAGATGTTTGAAAGCCACAAGACATTAATGTCAAGATGTTTGAGAGCCGCAGGACAGGAAGGAAGGAAGGAAGGAAGGAAGGAAGGAAGGAAGGAAGGAAGGAAGGAAGGAAGGAAGGAAGGAAGGAAGGAAGGAAGGAAGGAAGGAAGGAAGGAAGGAAAATAGATGGGGAGGGAGAGGTGGAAAGTAAACAACATTAACTTTAAATGCATTATCCAAGCTGCCAGCTGGCTTGGCTTGGATAAGTGATTTAAAGAGAGAAAGGCCTTGTCCAAGCCAGCTGATGAGGCAGTGGGGGCTTCAAGGGCCGCACATTATGTGTGAAAGAGCCACAGTTTGGCTACCCCTGGAGTAGACGATACTGGCCTTAATATGCCAGTGGTCTGACTGTAGGAGGCGGCTTTACATGTGTCCCACAGGCAGGTCTGTTGTGTTCTTTATCGTTCATTGCGTTTTTGTGTCTTCAATGTGTAATGGACTGGAGTCCTTTCACCCCGATCCACTTGTTAGTCTGTAAATTGCAACGGACTGCTTTTTGTCTTTGCTCTAACAGGTGAACCACGCCATCTTAAGCAGGGTTAACTGCAGTAGCCTTTGAAAGGTGCAATCCTGTTTAGACTGGTTCTGTAGAGCAAGACCATCAGAACTCAACAGGATGTACGTCTGAGTAAACATGAACAGAATCAGACTGTACTAACAGCTGTACCCTGGAACACCGTCATGGTCATTATGACATCAACGGCTCCCTGCTTACGTCAGACTTTGGAGAGGCGCTGCCTCGGAAATCATCGCAGTGGCCAAACTGAGCTCTTCTTTCTTATCCAAGCGATGCCCGGACCCTTCTGCAACCCCTGGCTGCCCTTTCCAGTAACAATAGACATCCTTGCTTTTCTAAACAAAAAAAGATACCACTTCAACTGCCTTTTTGGTCCAACGGAAACTCAGAGCTGACACTGGGAATCCACTGCAGGAAGAGGGAGGGAGGGGGAGAGAGCAGTGGGGCCAGAGATGGCTCTCAGGAAGAGACCAAGCCTTGGGTCTACAGGGCAAACAGAAACTGTTCTAGGGTTGCCAACCTCCAGGTAGGGGCTGGAGGTCTCATGGAATTCCTGTTGATCTCCAGGCTACAGGGATCTGTTTCCCTGGAGAAAGTGGCTGCTTTGGAGGGTGGAGTCTATGGCAGGGGTGGCCAACAGTAGCTCTCCAGATTTTTTTGCCTACAACTCCCATCAGCCCCAGCCAGCATGGCCAGTGGCTGGGGCTGATGGGAGTTATAGGCAAAAAACATCTGGAGAGCTACCGTTGGCAACCCCTGGTCTATGGCATTGCACCCTTCCCAAACCTCATCTTCCCCAGGCTCCAAGTCTCCAGGTCTTTCCTAAGTGGGAACTGGCAACTGTTCTGAGACCTGTTCCAGGCTGGGTGGGCTCCTTTGACTTTGGGGCGGGCCAAGGCATCCTTTCGCTGGACCTGCCCTCCAAACTTGTAATGAACCCCACCTGCACCGCAAGTGGGCACACTCCTATCCCACCCTCACGAGTCACACAAGGGAAGTGTCAGTTTTGGATTCTGAGACGATATCCCCTAATGACAGATCATATTTATAAAGCTTATCATAATGAGCTTGCAGCTGGGGTGAGGAGGAGCCTCTGGGGGATCCCTGGGCTCCAGTGAATGATACCTACTTCCTCCCCCCCACCCAATGTTTGGCCTCCGGGTGTTGACTGAAGATCTCCTGGGATTACAACTCATCTCCAGGCGACAGAGATCACTTCCCCTGGAGAAAATGGCCACTTGGGATGATGGGTACTATGGCGTTATCCCCTGCTGAGGTCCCTCTTCTTCCCAAACTCCACCCTTCTCAGGCTTCACCCCCCAAATCTCTAGGTATTTCCCATCCCAGAGCTGGCAACTAAGGTTGCCGCGTCCTCCCTGGCCACTAGCAAGGGAGGGGAGGAGAGAGTTGTCAGATCCAGGTTGGGAAACTCCTGGAGATGTGGGGATGGAGCCTGTGGAGGACAGAGACCTCAGGGGGTTATAAGACCATATGGTCCACCTTCCAAAGCATCTGTTTTCTCCAGGGGACCTGCTCTCTGACATCTGGAGATGGCCTGTAATTCCAAGGGATCCCCAGGTCCCACCTGAAGGCTGCCATCCACACTGACTACCTGATTGACCCCTTATTCCTCCAAAAGGATGTCGGCAGCCCTTTTGCAGTGCTGTGCAGCCCTGAGACAGGGGGGAAATTCAGCATCAGTTCGTATGGACTAGAGGTGGCCAAGCTTGCTTGATGTAAGAGCCACATAGAATCAATGTCAGATGTTTGAGAGCTGCAAGATGTGAATGTCTGATGTTTGAGAGCTGCAAGACAGGAAGGAAGGAAGACAGCAAATAGATGGGGAAGAGTGGAAGGTGGAAAGACAGCAACTTTAACTTTAAATGCAGTCTCCAAGCCAGTGGCTGGCTTGGCTCAGAGAAGTGATTTAAAGTGATAAATTCCTTCTTCAAGCCAGCCAATGGGGTGGTGGGAGCTTCAAGAGCCACACAATATGTATGAAAGAGCCACAGTTTGGCCACCCCTGGTATGGACAAGCATCCTGGTTCGGATCCCCCACAATTCACTTGTGCCTGTCTTTAAATGGGCAATGTTAGTTAGGGTGATGGCTCTGGAGCCAAGTTGTTCTGCCCTCTAGGCAGCCCTAGGCCGTTGGCTAGGACACAGCAGGGCAAGAAGGCACCAAGGGAAAGCATCAGGGTGCAGCCCCAGAGTGCTGCTGGCCCCAGAGCCTCCATCCAGGACAACAGGCCAGGCAGTGGCTGAGATGTGCCCATCAGGCCAGTTGACAGCTCAAACCATGCCTGCTGGGCCAGCTGTCTAGCAGTGAGCTGGCTGGTCCACAGCTCAGGTGCCCACCACCCAGCCATGGCTTAGGATGTGCCCATCTACTGGGGAGCACCCAAGCAAGAGTGCCTAGGCCAGCTGGTTTGGGGCAGCTAAAGCCCTAGGGTCAGCCCTCCACCATTTTCCTTTTACCTGCTATAAACCCGTGTAAGGGCAAAAGATGAGTGGGAGTGCCTGTCTTTTTCTTTCCCTGGACCAGCTGGATGGGGAGATGAATTCTCTTTTTGGAAATGATGTCATGAAAGGGCTCCGCTGCTCTGTCTTGTGCTAGGGCCTCAATCCAGATCCAGCGGTGGACTTGTGGCTACTTCTGAAGAATCAGACACACATTGCACACAGGGTTGCCAACTGATCCGGAGAAAACATGTCCTATCCAGGGGTCATTTTGTAGAAAAATAGGTGACAGAGTTCATTAGCATAACTCATTAGCATATGCCACACACACCCCAGTCAAAAGCAATTCAATGCAAGAAAGGAGAGCCCTGGGCAAGCGAGACCTGCTTGGGCTGGCTAGAGATCCAGCCAGCCCAAGCAGGCCTTGCTCACCTGGGGCTCTCCTGGGTTCCCCTCCCCAGTCAAAAGGCCAGCAAGCCACCCGTCACCCAAAATTACATACCAGTGGGCTTCTCCAGGGGCTAATGAGAGCTGCTGGGGATATAGCAAAGCCCTTGGTGGCTGGCTGGCTGCCTGCTCTCCTTATCCAGAGATTGTTATGCAGTTGCACCTATTATTCAATGGACAAGGTAGGTAGGTGGGGAGGAGGGGGAACCCTCAGAAAGGTTCAGGAACTGTGCTCCTGTGAGCTCCTGCTGAATATGAGGCCTGGTCCTATCACTTTAACTGAGGCTTGATAGGGTGCCATTCACCAGGTGATGTGATTAACTTCCATGCCATGGAAAACTTCAACTGCCCATTTCCACAAAGTAACCATCTGTTTAAGAGATGGGACATTTTTCTTCAGGCCTCTTACACAATCTAACCCCAGGGTGGTGTCTTGGACAGAGGGCTGGACTGCAGCTGAGGAGACCATGGTTGAAATGGTCACAACCAGTCAACCTCATGGATGTTGTAGATATGCAGCCACCTTCAACCAAGAGGAAAGGAAGGATATACATGTTTTAATAAGTAAATAAATAAATAAAAACATTAAATGGATAAAGAGAGGACTATCTACAATGCCTTGAGCTCCTAAGGGGAAGCATGAAACAAACACGTTATTGATAAATCCAGTCTCCAGCATCTTGTGTAGTTTGGTCTTGACCTTGTATTTCCCTCCTCTGGATGTGCAGCAGCCTTGACCTTGCTATTTCCCTGCTGGATGAGCAATAGTCCTGAACTTGTAAATTAGTTGTCCTGGGAGTGCAATAGTCCTGATCTGAAAGTGCTCCTATTGGGTGGGCAATAGTCCTGATCTAGTAAATTATCTGTCCTCGGAGTGCAATAGCCCTGATCTGAAAGTGCCCCTATTGGGAGTACAATAATCCTGATCTTGTAATTACCTGTTCCGGGAGTGCAATAGTCCTGATCTTGTAATTACCTGTTCTGGGAGTGCAATAGTCCTGATCTTGTAATTGCCTGTTCTGGGAGTGCAATAGTCCGGATCTTGTAATTGCCTGTCCTGAGGATAAAATAGTCCTGATCTTGTAATTACCTGTCCTGAGGATGCAATAGTCCTGATCTTGTAATTACCTGTTCTGGGAGTGCAATAGTCCTGATCTTGTAATTGCCTGTCCTGAGGATGCAATAGTCCTGATCTTGTAATTGCCTGCCCCAGGGGGCGCAACAGTCCTGATCTTGTAATTGCCTCTGTTGGGAATAAAATAGTCCTGATCCTGCAGTTACCCCTGCTGGAGGTGCAATGGCATGCTGCAGGGGCCCGTACAAGCTCCCTAATTAACCCACCAAGCTTCTGGGTATCTTTGCCTATTGGTGTTGTCACCTCACCTTTCCCTGATGCTACCAGTGGCCATTAGAATTCCGGTTCCAGCCACCATATTGCCGATGAAGACATTAATCCCCTTGTTGACTTCTTCACTGGTTTCTGTGCATTTTCCCATAGGTGTTGGCCACTGTTGGAGTGTTCATCCAGAAGGCATCAGGGCCATTTGGGGTGTGGCAGGGTTATCATCTTGTGGAAGCTGTACAATCTGACACTACTCTATTGGAGTGCGCATCCGCCACAGGATTATAGCCGTTCCTCTCATCCATTTCGTGAGCTCCTGTAGCGTTGTGCTGGGCCTTGCTGGAGTATTGTATAAAGAATTGAGCACGGCAAAAGATTTGCTGTGTCTGATCATGCAAGGAACGTGCTGCCAAGGAAGAGATGCAAAGGCTTTTGTGATGAACCAGCTGCTGTGAAGCAGCCACTATAAAGCTTGCTTCAGCCCAGACCGTCAGAAGGCAGCAGGCATCCAGTTTGGCCTTTTAATGTTCCATGCTGTCACCAGCTATGCGGATGGTCACGAGCTCAGATGGCTTTAAAAAAAACGGATTAGACACAAGCATATGGGGGGGTCTGTCAGTCCCAGGCCTCAGATTCAGCAGGAGCTCATGGGAGTGCACCTTTCTGAACCTTTCTGAGGGTTCCCCCTCTTCCTCCCCACCTACCTTGTCCATTGAATAGTAGGTGCAGCTGCATAACAATCCTTGGATTAGAAGAGCAGGCAGCCAGCCAGCCACCAGCGGCTTTGCAACACCCCCCAGCAGCCCTCATTAACCCCTGGAGAAGTCTACGCCACCCTTTCTCCACTTCTTATGCGATTTTGGGTGCCAGGTGGCTTGCTGGCCTTTTGACAGGGGGGCAGCCCAGGAAAGCCCCAGGTGAGCAAGGCCTGCTTGGGCTAGCTGGATCTCTAGCCAGCCCAAGCAGGCCTCACTCACCTGGGGCTCTCCTTTCTTGCATCAGGTTGCTTTTGGCTGGGGGAGGGTGGTATATGTTAATGAGTTTTGCTAATGAGCTCCACCACCTATTTTTTCTACAAAATGACCCCTGGTCAGTCCCATCCTATATGTAGCTCAAGGGAACCTCCAGTAGTAAATGCTGGGGAGCTGACATGCAAGAGGGGAAAGTGTGAGACCTCACTTGACTTATTGCAGGAACTGGATGAATTTGTGAAGGATAGGTCTAGTCTAATAATGAAATGGAACTCCCATGTACAGGAGCAGCATATCTTCAAGGGCCATGTGCTGGGGGTGAGGCCCTCACCTCCCACTGTGAGTGTCAAAAAGCATGGCTGAAGGAGAAAGTTGAGCCAGATGGTCTGATCCAGCCCATCAATCATATTCAGGGCTTTTTGTAGAAAAAGTCCAGGCAGAACTCATTTGTATATTAGGCCACACCCCCTGATGCCAAGCTAGTTGGGACTGGGTTCCTGTGCGTTCCTGCTCAAAAAAAGCCCTGAGTATTCTTAAAAATATGTTAAGAAGGAAATATAGATTGCTTTTCTCTTGGTTTAGAGTGTGTGCAGTGTTGAACAGGCATACATTGATAGTTTATATGTTACAGTCTTCTTGTGATGTAAAACCTGCTATAAGTACCAAATGTACGTGACAGCATTCGCATCTTGGTCTTAAGAATAGAAGATTGCCTTGATCATGCACAATCAACAAAGAAAAGACTTCCCACTCCAGTCATTAGTGCTGACTTGGACCATTTCTTTTGAACCCAGAGAAAATTTGTAATTTCCCCATCACAGCAAATTCACTGGGTGGTATGGGGGGGGGGCATGGTTCCATGTAAAAGCCTCTGCTTGAGAGGTCCCAGGTTCAATCTCTGGCATCTCCAGTTCAAAGGATCAGGTCACAGGTGATGTGGAAGACCTCAGCCTGAGACCCTGGAGAGCTGCTGCCAGTCTGGGTAGACAGTACTGACCTTGATGGACCAAGAATCTGATGCAGTAGAAGGCAGTTTCATGAGTGTTCATGTGTGATCAGTCTCTCAGTCGAACCTCTCAATCTCAATCATGATAGAGGTTTACAAGATTATGCATGGGATAGAGAAGGTAGAGAAAGAAGTACTTTTCTCCCTTTCTCACAATATGAGAACGTGGACATTCGATGAAATTGCTGAGCAGTCGGGTTAGAACAGATAAAAGGAAGTACTTCTTCACTCAAAGGGTGATTAACACATGGAATTCACTGCCACAGGGGGTGGTGGCGGCTACAAGTATAGACAGCTTCAAGAGGAGATTGGCTAAGCATGTGGAGCAGAGGTCCATCAGTGGCTATTAGCCAGAGCATATTGATGGAACTCTCTGTCTGGGGCAGTGATGCTCTGTATTCTTGGTGCTTGGGGCGCACAGTGGGAGGGCTTCTAGTAGTCCTGGCCCCACTGGTGGACCTCTTAGGGCACTTGGGTTTTTTGGCCACTGTGTGACACAGTGTTGGACTGGATGGGCCATTGGCCTGATCCAACATGGCTTCTCTTATGGTCTTATGAGCCTACATTGCAGGTTTGTTGTGAGGACCAAATGGAGATGGGAGAACTTTACATAGTGTCTTGAGCTTCTCAGAAGCAGAACAAAATAATGGATAGACAATAAACATCCTTTGTCATTTGGCCCCAATACACCAGCAGACTAGGCTTAGGGATACCCAGGTTCAAATCCCACTTTAGCCATGGAAGCTTGGCAGGTGATCTTGTGCTAGTCATACACTCTCAACCCAGTCTACCATACAGGGTTGTTGTGCAGGTAATATGGAGAGGACGACATAGTAAGCGTCTTTGGCTCCCCACTGGGGAGAAAAGCAGAGTAGAAGATACAGAAGTAAACTGCTCCTGCTGGGCATGCAATGGCACACCAATGGCTTGAAGAGTTATCTATGATATTTTTCTAGGACCCAACACAAAGTAATGGTTTTGACTTTCACAGGCCTTGTTTCCAAAATGCCTGAAGAGCCGCCAGTCAACATAACAGCTCATTGTCATAAGACCCAGAAAACACCAAGAAGTCTAGACAGGAGATCTGTAGGCTCTGATCAGATGGTGGGCAGATCTACTGGCATCTCCATTGCTTCAGTCTGAACTTGCAGGTTGCCCTGATTTGAGCACCATCTGGTTAGTGATGAGCAGGCCTCAGATCCAGCAGGAGCTCAGAGGAGTGCAGCTCCTGAACCTTTCTGATGGCCCTCCTCCTCCTGTCCACCGACCTACCTTGTCCATCATGTAGCTGCATCTTATGTGATTTTGGTTGGTGGGTGGCTTGCTGGCCTTTTGACTGTGGGGGGGAGGGCATATATATGAACATATGAAGCTGCCTTATACTGAATCAGACCCTCGGTCCATCAAAGTCAGTATTGTCTTCTCAGACTGGCAGCGGCTCTCCAGAGTCTCAAGCTGAGGTTTTTCACACCTATTTGCCTGGACCCTTTTTAGTTGGAGATGCCGGGGATTGAACCTGGGACCTTCTGCTTCCCAAGCAGATGCTCTACCACTGAGCCACCGTCCCTAAAGAGAGCCCCAGGCAGTCCAAGAGAGCCCCAGGTGAGCAAGGCTAATGAGTTATACTAATGAGCTCCACCATCTATTTTTCTACAAAATGACCCCTGGTAATGAAGTACTGAGCTTATGCTCAGCAACGTTGCCAGCTGGATGCGGGGGGGGGGGGGGGGAGAGAATTGTCCTGTCCTTTGAACAACAAGGTTTAATGAGTGAAAATGGCCAACTGAAGCTTTTCATAGCATGAAATTAAACACATCACCTGATGTTTGCTGTAGCTTAAAGTGATATTAAAGGGAGAGCTGGAGGCAGGACTTTTTTTGGTAGAAAAAACCCAGCAGAAGCTCATTTGCATATTAGGCCACACCCTCTGGCACCACCATTGTTTCACACAGGGCTTTTTGTAAAAGAAGCCCAGCAGGAACTTATTTGCATATTAGGCAACACCCCCTGACATCACCAGTGTTTCATTCAGGGCTTTTTTGTAGAAAAAGCCCAGCAAGAACTCATTTGCATGTTAGACCACACGCCCTGCTGTATATTTCATATCTTGGTCCAGCAACAGATAAAACAGGGCTCAATTCTACAAGAACTCCAGGGGTTTGCATAGCACAGCAGCTTCCATTAAAAAAAAGACTAACCTCCAAGCAACTGAACAGACTCCTGTGTGCCTCTGAGCTGTCTTTGGCCTTGCCTGGAATTCATGACAGAGCACCAGTGTGGTGTCAGGGTTAGAGTGTGGGCTAGGATCCATGAGAAGCAGTAGAGAAATATCACAGGATGGGCTCAGTCCTTTCTGTGAGGTTTTGGGAAACGGCACAGCTGGAGGGAAGCAGTGTGACTGGAATGTTTGCCCCTCCCATCCCCTATTTTGGAAATGGGTGTTTGCCTCAGTTCTGAAGGATTTTTTCCTCTTTTCTTGGACATGGAGAAGGCCCATGTTCATGAGTGACTTGTGGCACTTGCAGGTGTGAGTTCTGCAGCTGTGTCTGCTCTGAACTGGTGCCCAGCTGCAGTCTCAGTGGCATGAGCTGATCTAGGATAGGAGAGGAAGCTGATCAGTGAGTGGCTCTGTTCCTGATGGCCTCTTGATCTCCCCAACTCAATGGAGGATCAGGGTCTCATCACTTCTCAAAAGGAGGGTCATGATTTCCAACAGAGGCTGTTGCACTGAACATCTTTTATAACAGGAATGGCTCACTTCTGCATTCTCACTGCATTTCCCCTGAGGCTGGCCAGAAAAACCTGACTGCTTACAGATAGTTTTTTAGGACAAGATTTGTTGTCGTTGCTGTCAAGTCCCAGCAGATTTATGGCAAGCCCTTGTGGTGTTTTCAAAGCAAGAGACATTCAAAAGGTGATTTGCCGTTGCCTGCCTCCGTGTCACGATCCTGGTATTCCTTGGTGATCTCCCAGCTACATACTAACCAGAGCCAACCCTGCTTAGCTTCTGAGATCTGATGAGATCAGGCTAGCCTGGGCTAGCCAGGTCAAGTCAGCAATATAGGGAACATGCTTGGTTCTCCCCAACAGGGGTGAATCAGACAGCAGGCTTAGCAGTGGCATTGTACAAAAACCAAAGTCCCCCACAAGAACTGTGGACTTGTGCCTCCAGGACCATCTCTCTACGGAGTGTCTCCCCCCACACCCGCAAATGGGGATCCAACAGCACTCTCCTACTTCCCTGGAAGTAAGGCCCATTGGATAAAGCTGGGTTGGTTTCTGAGAAAAGCTGCTTAGGATTGCTCTCAAAATGTCTTCTGTTTGGATGATATTTCTCCAGGGCTACGAAGGGCCAGTTAAAGTGAGCTCTAGATGATGGGTCTGCAGCTGGCTTCCCCTCGCTCCAAATATCTGGACAGGACTCTTCTGCAGCCTTTACGCTGGTCTGTTCTTGAAGTGGACACAGACAGGGAAGAATGGTGATGGGAAGTGCTGTCATACGGTAACCCCATAGGGTTTTCAAGGCAAGAGACATTCAGGGGTGCTAGCCATTGCCTGCCTCTGCATCATGACTCATGTTCCCTCTAAGCTGAGTTAGCATGAGCTAGCTCATAGTTTTTTTAGCCTCCAGCTCACACATCAAGGATGGCCAGAGTGCAATAATTTATGCTGTAGCTCAGAACTTTAATACCAGTAGCTCATACAATAATCTTTTTGCTTACAAGATTTTGCAGCTTAGAGGGAACATTGATCATGACTCTGGTGTTCCTTGGAGGTCTCCCACCCCAGTACAATCCAGGGCCGACCCTGCTTAGTTTCTGAGATCTGATGAGATCGAGCTAGCCTGGGCTATCCAGGTTGAGGGAAGACTGCCTTCTCATTAAAGAAGGTTAACACAGTTTGCAGAATTTATTGCTGATATTTGCAAGAATGTCTTGAACAATAATGCATTTGGAGTTTTTTGCACTGGAGACAATTTGGAGTGAGTGGCTGTTCTAAGCTTCACCCTCTTTTGATTACTGTGATTTATTCCCCGGTCTTCATCACCACCAAAAATGCAAGTGATACATACTTCCGACACACAGTTTAATGCCTATAATGCATAAATCCATTTATTAAATGCAAGGAAGTTTCCTTTTATTGATAAACACAGGGCTCATAAAAATGAGTAACAGGAAGCCATGAATTCATTCCAAAATGAGTTTTCAGCAATTTCCCCACCCCCCTCCCGAGTGGAAGTACTTCACCAAAGAGGTATCATTCTTTCTGCCTGTCACATGAACGCCTCTCACCTCAAGAGCCAGTTTGGTGTAGTGATTAAGAGCCATGGATGCTAATCTGGGAGAACTGAGTTTGATTCCCCATTCCACCACATGCAGCTGCTGGTGTGACCTTGGGTCAGTCACAGTTTTCTCAGAGCAGAGCTCACTCAGCCCCACCTACCTCACAGGAAGAATGGGGTATAAATCCAGCTCTTCTTCTTCTCTTCTCAGGGGAGACTTCATCTTCAAAGATACTGTCCATTATAATAGATATGTGTATTCTCTGAAAAACAAGGGCGTACTCTTGTTTCTCAAAATGTATTTTCTTATTCCTATGCAAACATGTAGATTCAATTAATTAGTGTATTCATCAGTTAAAACTGCTGTGACTAATCAGCTAAGGGTTCTGTAATCTGGCAGATAAATAAATAAACCTGGCATATAAATCTGTCTGTCTGTTCCCATGCTGAAGTCTTTGCATCAGATATGTTATTTAAAAACATATGAATTTTGCCTCTTCTATCCTTCAGGATTCCATTAGGGAAGAACCAATCATATTTTCATGGTCAAGATGTCCCAGACTCAATGCAGATGCAACTGGATCATTTCCTCCTGTTTCCAAACAAACAACACACCCGTTTGTGTGGCAACCAATGCCAGACAATGATGGATCTTACTATGGAGCTGCAGGAGTGAAACAGCTCACTAGACTTTGGTCATGATTCTGGCCTCCAAGTGGCAGCTTTCTGTTTGTAGCAGGGTCTGGATGCTGAGATTGGCAATTGACAGCTGCGGCAGTCTGTGTTGTGTCTAGATAGAAAATTCCTTAACAGGTGGGAGTATGTTTGAATGCCTGTGTTCTAGAGGTTTGTGGATGATACAAAGCACAGTGTTGGCATGGGGGGAGGCCAGGGAACAACTGGAAACAATGAAGGCACAGAAAAGAACCAGAGCTTGGAAGCACCAGAGAGGGCTGCTGGCAAAGATCACGAGCCAGGCGCCATGACTGGGAAATGGTGGTGTGGTGCAATGGTTACAGTGTCCGGCTAAGATCTAGGAACTCACCCTGTCATGGAAGCCTACTGGGTGACCTTGGGCCAGTGACTCTCAACCTAGCCTACCTCTCAGAACTGTTGTGAAGATACTAACAGAGGAAGGAAGAAACGATGCAGTAAGCTGCTTTGGGTCCCCATGGAGAGAAAAGCAGGGTATACATATCCAAATAAAGAAATAAAAAGCATGTATCTCCTTGTTAGATTCGATAACTTCAGGTTATGACTCAAATCCTGGAATATTCCCCCCCCCCTCTTCTACATATAATATGATCTCCCTGATGCTATTTATTTAGAACATTTATATGCTGCCTCTTCAGAGATCAGCTTTATGTATCTCCCAGCATTCTCTGTGAGCTTTCAGATGTCTGGGTTGCAGGCCTCGGATTCAGTGGGAGCTCACAGAAGCGCAGCTTCTGCACCTTTCTGAGAGTTCCACCTCCTCCTCCTCCTGAGAGTTCCACCTCTTTGTCCATTGAATAGTATGTGCAGCTGTATAACAGTCCCTGGATGAGCTCCACCACCTATTTTTCTACAAAATGGCCCCTGCTGGGTTGGATTCAGCCAGCTTTCTCACTCAGTCAGGCCAATCCTCCTTCCGACTACAGACCCCACCCCTCCTGACCTTTGTCCATTCAGGTCCCAGGATCCCCACTGGAGCCTTTCTTGATAGTCAAAGGGGACTCCCTGCTTTGATTTTCACCAACAGAAAAGCCGGTTAGATGCAACCTTCAATTCTCTTAGCCTTGATTAAAGGGTCAGGATTTCCCACCCACCCCCTCCTGGTAGTTGGCAAAGTAATCTGCAACACAGAGATTGTACTACTACAGGTTGACCACACAGGGCTGTTTAAAAAGATTACTGCGATCTCAGTATGAAAGTGCTATGAACACAAATAAGTCAGATATGTGATGCTATCAAATGACCTGCCACCACATGCAGCTGCTGGTGTGACCTTGGGTCAGTCACAGTTTTCTCAGAACTGTTGACTGAAGAACAGCTCTTTCAAAGCTTTCTCAGTCCCACCTAACTCACGAGCAGGTGGGGCTGAGAGAGGAAGGGAAGGAGACTGTAAGCTGCGCTGAGACTCTGAGTGAAAGGTGCGGTATAAATCCAACGAAGAACATAAGAGAAGACATGTTGGATCAGGCCAATGGCCCATCCAGTCCAACACACTGTGTCACACAGTGGCCAAAAAACCCAGGTGCCATCAGGAGGTCCATCAGTGGGGCCAGGACACTAGAAGTCCTACCACTGTTGCCCCTTCCAAGCACCAAGAATACAGAGCATCACTTGCCCCAGACAGAGTTCCAACAATATGCTGTGGCTAATAACCACTGATGGACCTCTGCTCCATATGTTTATCCAGTCCCCTCTTGAAGCTGGCTATGCCTAACTCTTCTTCTCTTCTCAAATGACCTGCCCCCATGCTGTCTTTTATACATTGGTTTTAATAAAAGTTATTTCTTCATGGATCCCATAATTCTCCCCCACACACACAAACACACACTGTTTGGCTACTTGATCTCTGATACAGAAGTATCAGCTACAGGTAAGTTCACTGGAGGGAAAAGAATGGATCCATCATATGGTTGGAAAGTGCTTGATGGATCAACCTCAGTGAAGAAAGATTGTAATGGTGAAGTCCTGGATGGTAGACTTCCTGTGAGCCCTATGGATGCCTCCTTGAGTTCCTTGCTGGACGAAAGATGGAATATAATATAATAGTAATAAGATGTTATATATGCAAACGCAACCTAACTGTGCATCTCTGCTCTTCAAGGTTCAAAGTCCTATCTGCCTTCGCATGAAACTAAGCCAGCATCAAAGTAACAGGTTCTTTGGAGACATTTGATCCAACATCTTGAATTCCAGCTTCAGAACCAATACGAATGTCAATAGCTGATCAATTGGAGAGGGCCCACCTTGCACACACTCAAAATCAGATTGCTTTCTAGCCATTCCAGTAGTGCCCAAAACTGGTAGCAAATATTTCAGGAGTTTTAGGTTGTGTCTCTAGGTGTACACTAATCTTGTGGAATCTTATGCTCAAAAGGAAGCCTGGGTCACACATTTGAGGAAACTTGAGGACGGGGCTCTCAAGAATCGACTGAAAATGTGCCACATTTGTTTGGAAGCCCACCACACATCCAGTGGAATCTCAGGAGCGACTCTATGAAGCTCTAACAGCAGGAAACAGTTTATCCAAAAGAGTGGATGAAATTGCCATGGCTAGCTGTTGGGTAGGTCTAACTCTTGGCCTGGATATTCTTTTCCAGATGGATGGGGATATTTCATTTCTCCCTAAGCCTGAGAGCTTCGTAACCTATTTTTCATAGGTTTTCAACCTATTACTCAGTATAAGGCTCCCTTCCCCAGAGGCCCCACATTGTTCCAGTGTTTCTCTCCTGCCCCATAAAATTCCCAGAGACTTTGCTTCTTCTGTGCCCTTAAATTAGCCAACAAGAGTGTCTAAGAAGGGACTGTAGCTTCAGAAGCAACACAACTTCCACCATTATAATTGCTTATTGTTTTTAATGTTTGTTATTATAATTACAGCTACTAAAACTATTACTGCCCATACTAACATTATGTTTTGTGGCAAGCCAGCATCCAAAAGATCCATTCCAAGACCTCTTTCAATGCTGTAGAGGATTCTGGGGTGTGATGATACATGGATTGAGCACCATCTGAGAATGGTACCCATTGCCCAAAGGATCCCAAAACATTCTACTGAGGTCCCATTGCACAAGTGCTTAAAGAAGCAAAACGCCTGCCATGCTTCATTGTCCTTGTTAGGTATCTACAAGGAGAAGGGGCTGTGGCTCAGTGGAAGAGCCTCTGCTTTGCATACAGGTCTCAGGTCCAGTTCCCAGCACCTCCAGTTCATAAGATCCAGCAGTAGTGGGAAATATAAAAGAGCTCTGCCTTGGACCCTGGAGAGCTGCTGCCAGTCTGAGTAGACAATACTGACCTTGATGGACCATGGCTCTGATTCAGTAGAAGGCAATTTCATTTGTGTATAAGGCAGCCTCTTGGAAATGGTCTCCTTTATGGGATGCAACCTTTAAGAAAATATATGCAGTGTTGCCATTGCAACCGACATTCAAGGAATATCTTTATGAGCAGTCATATATGAGCAGCCTTGGGTGTTTTCAGTGTACCTTGCCTTTGAGTGTTTGCAGTGTGGCATGTATCGTTTGAGGAAGTTAACATGAAAAAAATTCCCAGCTGGTTCAAACGGAGGGTTTCCCCAGCCCTGCATCCTCCTGTTTTCCACAGTAGCCAACACGTTTCCTCACAAAGCCTAGGAGTGGCACAAGAAAACAATGGCTCTTCTCCCACTGTTTGTCCCTAGCATCTGAGATCTAGAGTTATACTACCTCTGACCTTGGAATTCCAATGTTACTATCATCACAAATGGCTGTTGCAAAATGCATCCTCCGTGAACCTGTCTCAGTAGTTTTTAAGAACTACTATCTAAGCCTGATCTCATCAGATCTTGGAAGCTAAGCAGGATCTGCAATCAGAAGGGAGACCACCAAGGAAGGTTCTGCAGAGGAAGGCAACAGCAAACTACCTTTGCTTTTCACTTGCCTTGAAAGTCCCTTGCTGGGGTCGCCACATGTCATCTAAGACTTGACGACATTTCGCACACACAAACCTGTAACCATCCAGCACTGGTTAATACTGCATGTGAACTGTACAAGTCATGTGAAATCATTTCTCCATCCTGGCTGACCTGAATGATGGCAGATTGGTTTTCTTGAGTGACACACAAGCAGACCCAGCCAGCATTAGGAGAAAGGGATCTCAGCCTGCTAAGTCCATACTTTCCATATCGTAGCCTTTCTTAATTATCTTCCCGCCCCCATAAACGAAAGAGTTCCAGGTGCTTTAGCTTTTCCTCCAAAAGAAGATGTGCAGGGACCTTGACCATTTGGGTGGTTCTAAGAATTGATTTGGTAGTTCAGGCAAAACCCCCCCCCCCCCCCCATCATTTTGTTTCCCAAGTCTCTTAGCAAGAACCTCTCAAATAGGGCATGGAAAGGTATGCTTTGAATTTTATCTTCTGTTTCTGGTATTCAGAGCTAGATTGTTTCTAAACAAGGGGGTTCCATTTAACAGTTATGGTCGGTAGCCGTTCATAGACCTGTCTTCTATGAATCTGGAAAACATGAAAAACATTCCCAGACAGTTCCAACTGAGGGTTTCCCCAATCCTGCATCCTCCTGTTTTCCACAGTAGCCAATATATGCCCTTAGAAAGCCTAGGAGAGGCACAAGAAAACAATCCTTTTAATATATATATATGCATGTTGTGCCTTGTGCAAAGAAGCATTGCCTATTGTTAGTGCGGAATCTGCTGCAGAGAGCGAATGTTGTGAAAAATATATCTATATTTGTAAGTGCCCTTGAATTCATAAATCAGGGATATACATTGCAATTAATGGAAACAAGTAGGCCAATTCTCCATCTTTGGTGTACAGCCAGTTTGATGTAGTGGTTAAGAATGGTGGACGCTGATCTGGAGCACCAGGTTTGATTCTCCACTCCTCTACATGCAGTCAGCTGGGTGACCTCTGTTCTTTCAGAGCTGTTCTCTAAAGAGCAGTTCTCTCAGCCCCACTCAGGGGAAAGGATGAGAAGGTGATTGTAAAATGCTCTGTGACTCTAAGTGAAGGGTGAGGGATACATCCAATCTCCTCTTCTTTGGGGGATGACCTCTGGTTTGAGCATGTTGGACCTCTCTATTAAAAACTTTTTTTTTGGCGTTCTTCTTCTTGAGATCTCAGAATGGCGCAAAGAGTTCTCACCTCCTCTGTTTTATCCTGACAACAAGCCTTAAAGGCGATTAGGCTAGAAGAGAACAAATGGCCCGAAGTTCCCCAATGAGCTTCCTAATCATGTGGATCTGAACCCAGTGCCTCCCCAGTCTAACACTTCATAACCGCCATTACCCTTTAGACCCTGATGGAGGGCAAAGGGCTATCAAAAATTAACACCCTGAATTAATCCATTCATCTCAGGCGAAGACAGTTCATGGCTTTCATAATTGTTTAATAGTTTTGTGATTTTTTTAAAAATCAAGTTTCCAGGTTTTTACATTGGTTAAGTATCATTCCATCTGTAAAATACATTGTGCAGCTTCTGTTAGATTCGATTGAGATTCGATTGTCAATTGCCTCATGAACCTGTTGGTTAAGAATCGGGAACAAAGATCTCTCAGATAAATAAACAAATCACATGGTCAGTTCTGCCCTCAATGGGGATGGGGGGGTGTGCTGTGGATCAGTGGGGAGGGGGGTCTTCTTTGCAGGCAGAAAATCCCAGATTCAATCTCAATTTAAAAAAAAAAAAGAATGGGAAAGACCTTTGCCTGAGACCCTGGAGAGCTGCTGCCATTCAGAGTAGGCAATGCAGACTTTGAGTGACCAATGTGTATGGCAGCTTCATGCAGTCAAATCAGTCCTACTGAAAATGGCTTTGTTCGGCTGGTCACAGACTATGAGACAGGTTTCAAGATAATCGGTTGACTCGCCTCTTAGCCTGCTTGGCCTCCAAGGTGCTCAGAGCAGCAGCAACGGTGCCCACCCACCGCTTTACCCTTACAACAATCCTATGAGGTAGGCAGCATTGACAGAAGGCGATTCACCCTTCGTATTTCATCACCTCATTCACTCTTGAAAGTTCCATGAAAAAGGTCATTAGTAGATACAGATGGGGAAATTGAGGCTGATCGTGACTGTCTGGCGCAAGGCCATCCAGAGAATTCACGCCTGTACAAAAACTTGAACTCGGGTCTTCCCATTCTTTAGCCAACACCATCCATAAGTTCATAGATACTGAGACCATGAACTCTCTAAATAAAGTTTCGTTGGACTAGTTTTTTCCATTTCCAAACCAGCAATCCACTACTTTCCTTGGCCTCACATACACGGCCCTCCTGTGCACATGTCAGGCCACAGAACCATAACATCCATGCACATAATAACTCTCATAATCCCCCCTTTTCTTTTTCCCCAAGGGAAGGATTGTGGGAACCAATGTTCCCTCTAAGCAGCAGAGTCTTGTGAACAACAATTCCACTTTTTGAGCTCCTGGCAATAAAGTTGTGAGCTCCTGCATCAATTCGTTTGCTCTGGGTCCATTTCCCCTGAGCTAAGATAAAAATGTGTCAGCTGGAGGCTAAAAAACTATGGTGGGACCCAGTCTTGCGCTTGGATAGATTCCATCCCGCTTGCCAGCAAAGACCTGACCCCGGTGCATAGGGAAGATCCCCCATTTTCGGAAGTGCACACGCAGACGCATTCCCTGGCTGCTAGCATCACAACTGCTCACACCTAAAAAGCAAGGATGAAGTCAATCGCCGTGGGGTGGGGGGTGAGGGGTGGGGGGAAGGTCATGATGGAAAGACAACAAAGACGACAGGGGAGGGGGGAAAGGACCGGGCAGAGGCAAGGTTCCCTCTAAGCTGTGGAACCTTGTGAGCAAAAATTCTACTCTGTGAGCTACCAGCATTAAAGTTGTGAGCTCCTGCCTCCATGAGTTGGCTCTGGGGCCATTTTTCCTGAGCTGAGGCAAAAACGTGTGAGCTGGAGGCGAAAACAATTGCGAGCTGTCTCACACGAACTCAGCTTAGCGGGAACACTGGACCGAGGCCACCCACACTGCACCGGTCTCCTTCCCTCTCTAAGGGAGACGGTTCAGCGCCCCCCAGGTCCTCCGCCCGGGAAGGAGAGGAGGAGGGAAACTTGCTGCATTGGAAGGAGTCTGACCGACGCCTCAGAGGGCGACCTGGAGGAGTCTAGGGAGGCTGCGCCCTCGCGCTCCCCATCGTTTTCATTCAGCCCGTCTCAGTCCTGCTCCCGCCTCGTCTTTCGGGTGGCACCGGCAGCCTCCAGGGGGCCGGCGGAGTCCAGGCTCTGTCTCTTTCTCCGCCGCTCTCAGCAGCGCCAGCAGCCTCTCCCGGAGTCGCTGGCAAGGACGGGGGAAGGCGCCCCCTGGCGGCGTTCCGGCGATGCCATCGTACAACCCCGGATGCTTTTTGGGGTAAGGGCTTTCTGATACGGGGGTTGGACAGACCCAGAAAGCCCAGACCGCAAAAAGACCCAGGGAAGACCCGCCTCTCTCTCTCTCTGCTCTCTTCCTTCGCTCCTGGCGTCTCCGGGTGGGAAACAGGCGGCTGGGCTCTGATGTCATCCTTCGGTGGCTGCTGCTTCAGACCCACCTGTTGCGTTCCGGACGCCGGATTTTTTTTTTGCCTTTGGGGGGGTCAGAGTAGGGCTGCCCCCCCGCCCCAATCAGGGCATAGAGACTCCCTCTGCAGCCCCTGAGAGCCTTCCAGCCTCCCCCCCACCCCCATCTGCTTGGGCTCTCAAGGGCGCGGGAGCTCTTGCCGCCTGCTGCCCGCAGCTCTCCCTTCGGCTTCTGTTGGGCGGCTGGCTGGCTGGAAGCCTGGCTGGCCCCCTCTGCCCTCGTCCAGGCAGGCAGGCGAGGCTCCCCGCCCCGCCCCTCTCTCCGGGAGCTGCACCCCTGCCTGCCGCCCTTCTGGGGAGCTCCCTGCTTCCACCACCCACGCAGTCAGCCGCCATCTCTCTGTAGGTGGGGAGGGAATCTCTCGCCACAGAGCCAGCCGTCCCCCCCCCCCCCGCCCTCAACCGCCCGGTGCTACACTAAGGAAGACGCTTCCAAGCCCTGCTCCTCCCTTAGCCCGCCACACACGCCTCTGCGGAAGCCCAGAGCCAAGCCCTTTCCTTCCAAAAGGCTGGGTTAACCCCTTCCCGACTGGCGGAGCCAGATGCCCACCGATCCCCCCCCCTTCCTTTGGCGTCCTAAAGACTTCCTCTGATGAAAGGCATCACACATACCCGGCGCCGACACATTCCCCGTTCTGTCCAATTCCACAGTGACATGTTTTCCTTCGCCCCTAAATCTCCAAGCGAAGTACACAGGAAAGGACAGGAGTTTGCCTAGATCCTGTATGTCCCTCTACCCCCAACCTTGGAGACACTGATGCTTTCCAGGAAAGGATGGACTATACCTGGGGGAAATAATGCTTCATAGACCAACAGGCTGGTGCATCTGTAGGAAATGCACAGGCAGAAGGTCCACAGATGGGTCTGCCCTGTGCACACACATGCACATGCATCCTAACCCCAAGCATGCCTTTGTATCCTACACAATCCCACATTGCCATATGCCCTCACTCAATACCCCTTCTGCACTCACAAATGCCTTCCTTCATATGCACACAGAAATACCTTCTGCACTCACAAATGCCTCCCTTCATATGTACACAGGCCAAGGCATACGTTAAGACATACTCGCTTACATTCTTACATGCAAGAAGCAATGCCTCATGCACTTGAAGGCACAAACATATTCACCTACACTCCTCCTGACACATAGTCCACGTCTTTCACACATGCGCTGACACACACATTGATCTTTGACTCTTAGGGCTGCCTCAAATGAAACACATTTTTGACACACACACACAAACCCAACCCAACATGTGTAGGAAAGAGTACGCAAACAGCATGTTGATCATCATGCATGAAGATTGCGCGGCACATCTGTTACGGTGTACATGCCATTGGGATGGTGAGGCCAACTGTGGCTTTTCAACCAACCATCAGACCAATGAAAATCTGTGATCATCACACGCAATCTGTCCTCCATGATTCGCATGCATTTTCTGGCATACAGGTGCTTCCCATGTAGAACCTCAGGTGGACTCTCAGAGGGTATCTCAATCTGAGCACATTATCTTGCATGTTTTGCCCGAGCACGCACATACCAAGTGCTCAGCCTGATACTCATATGCTCACATTCGTACACAATTTCACACCCCTGTACCTCGACAGAGCAGACACATCTACACCTGGCCACACAAGGAATCAAGTTCCCCCATCCCCCAGACCCACCCAGCATATACTCACAGAAGTAACAATAAAAAATATGTGCATGCAGAAAGAGATTTCAAGATGTATGATCAGAGGGATAAACAGGAGCTAGAGAACTACACAGGAAAGGAAACATGCCCAGTGAAAAGAAATGCAACCAACGTTGCACATCATACCACACAGAGCCAGCCATTGCCTCGATCTCCTTGTCGTAGGGAACCAAAACACAAACACACTTTGTTCCGTTTTCTCCTCTTTCCTCCTCCTCTCCCCTTTCCCTTGTGAGTGTCATATGCATGCACACACAAACAAACACACATACAATTTCCTGGCTACGACCCTGGTCCAAAACTTCAGACCCCCCCTCACATCCCCCTGCCAACCGATCCTCTCCGGTCTCCCAGGGCGAATTTCTAGCCTCCCGTTCCCGAGTTCTGTTTCCACCAACCCAGTGCTTTCCAGCCCCCTAACCTTGCCTGGCGATCCCTAGAAGGGCAGAACTACACGGCTGCTTGGAAGCGCCCTTCCCCTTGGTTCCTGCTCTCCATCCTCGCTGGGCAGTTCTGCTTGGGGAAGCTCACCTTCGCCAGCGGGGCGCCCCGGAGGGAAGGGAGACAGGAGCTGTCAGTGGGGGGGGGGGGGGTGGAGAGAAGGGGAGGGGATCTGTCCAGGTTGTGGAGCTGCAGAGACTGCCGAGTCCCGCCCGAGACTCCGGCAGGCGAGTCACGAATCGGGGAAGGGAACTCCGGGCCCGAGCGTGACGCATCTGCCAGGCAGTCACGAAGCGCCGCTGATTGGGGAGGGAAGAGGAGCCCTGGTGGGGAGGGGAGGGGAGGGGAGCGAAGGGCGCACAGGCGCTAGAGAAGGGAGGGCCGGCAGGTGGTGCTGGGAGGGACAGCGCCTTAGGTGCGATCAGCACCATGGATAGTTCCCCGTGGCTGCAAAGGCGACTTCAGGACTTGGGACAGCTACCTCGAGGGCGGGAAGGGAACACGCGGCCCCTAAGGTCATGGCAGTTCTAATCCCTCTAAGGAGAGAGGGGACATCAAGGGTAGCTCTGGAGATATCTCATGGGCTGGTGGACTGCAGCTAATTTGCATGTCATTAGCATAATGCCCATATCATGTTTACGAGCGTGGATGATACCTAAGTACAATCGGGTGGACATATTCCAAAGGTATCCTTATTATAAAACTGGTGACTGGAAAAACACACACACACACTGTTTTCTGGAAAGGGACACACATACTGAATCAGAATTTTTGTTGTTGTTGTTTACACTACTCCCCTCTCCCCACAATCCTGTACCCTTCCTCAATCCGATCTGTGACTATGAGAAATGGAAACTTAATTTTAGTGTTTAAATGGTGTTGGAAAATAACTGGCTGCGTTTCCAAAAGCTTTTAAGCCATTCAAAAATCTTGTGCAGAGAAGAATGAGGGACACATCTAACCATTACAGCTTTCAAAATGAGCTTTCCCAGCAGGCTGCAACACTCACAAGAAAACATGGGGCTGGTCCACAGGGCAGAACTATATTTTGTTTTGCACCAAAGGTGACAAGAATTTGGCTTATCGATTAAGGATGTAAGAAACCCACCTGTCAGGAACTTGTTACAACCTTGTACGGGGTGGGGATGAATCTGTAAACCATTCAGAATGTAAATCCATTAATTCTGAGTGTTCCTATTCAGAAACTCTGCACTGTTTCATGCATATTCTGAGTACATTTGTGGACACAAACAACCTCCAATGAGCACCCATTGCTCTGCTTCCTAATTTTCATCACATATGCACCTTCAACCAATGTGATGCGCAGAATGTTGTCAGCTAATCCAGAATCAGTGGTGAAAACAGGAGATCCTTGACGGTTGGGAGAGGAGGGTGAATCTTTGCTTGCTATTGGAACCATCTGTGGCTGAGGAAGCAAGTTTGAGAAAACTGATACACTGATGCCACCTGCCAAAGAATATCTAGTCCTTTGTCCATGAAAATGTTTATCTGAAGATTATTTGGGGTGAATTTCCATGAATCTCAGCCTTGGTGGAAAGTTTCGGAATGATCCCTCTAGAAAAAAAGCACATGAAAAACATAGTGCCAGAATAGAACAGCCATCTCGATTTTTCTAGATGGAGATTTTGTTCTGACATGCTGCTTATTTGTATTCATCACCTTTGTATTATTGGCTTTCCCCGAGAGTTCAGTGGTGTATATGGGAGCTAGCCCTATTATATTCTAACAACAGTAGATTATGTGAGGAATGTTAGGTTGTGAAATTCATGGCTAAGAAAGAATTTTAACTCAGGTCTCCCCAGTCTAAGCCCAACATTACCACTATCAATCACATAGTTGTGGGAGCATAAGGGGGGTTGTGCCCCCTTAGAAATATGCCGTGCCCTCCACCTGAGATTCTAGCTTTGAGGAAATCTCTAGCTCTTTTCATTGTGGAGATATAAGGAGAAATGTAAAAGATTTTTTTTGTCCAGATTGACTTGGAAGGAATAGGGAGCGACAACTGATAGAGAGCTGGAGCTGAGCCAGTTAACCCCTTCATTCTCATCTGCTCTTCCCTATAACTGTTCCTCCCTGAATCCCTTTCTTGTTTCTCTTTCTTGTCCAGAGAGAGAAGCAGGAGCATTTGTGGCAGAAAACTGGATTAAGATTTATTCTGTGTGGGTTTGCCTTCATTTTCTGAAGTGGGCAATTTGCCTTAGGACACAGGAAGGGCTTAGGAGCATGAAGGAAGTAGAGGCATCACCATAGGTCAACTGCCATCAAGTATGTCAGTCACAAAATGGCAGGTGATGTCAGGGTAGCAAAGTTCAGAAAAGGCACACAAGCGACCAAAGGTAAAGTCAAAATAAGAAGTGACTCGGTTTTCAGGAAAGTTGGATGAGGTGCCAAAGGCAGCACGCAAAGTCAGAAGCAGGTTTTTCAAGGAGTCAGAGGATCTGAGGCATGGTCAAAAGGAAGGAAGGTTCAGCAACTACTGGCTTGGATCCTATGAACAAGTTCCATGCACCAGAGGTGTCGAACTCATTTGTTATGAGGGCCGAATCTAACATAAATGAGACTTTGTTGAGCCAGGCCATGTCAGGCTGGGCCATGTGTGTACCTATTTAAGATTAGGTAGCAGAGATATACACTTTATAAAGGACACAGACAAGCACAATTAAATATATATATATATAAACCATAAAATAAAACATGCTTAAAACATTAGCACTCATTGGTCTTAAAGGTGCTTTCTTTGAATTTCTCCCATGGGATCCAGGGAACCAGCCAAAGGAAGCTCTGACTTTTTCCCTCCTTCCCCAGGGGACCAGGACGAGGAGGAGTCTCAACTAATGGGAAAAATAGAGGTTTTACTCTGTAGCTCCCATGTGATTGAGCAAGTCTTGCAAAGCAAGCTGTGATGCAGAAGGAAGCAAGAGAGAGGGAGAAAAAAGCAGACAAGAACGATTTGCTTGGGGGCCTGATAGAAGAAGAAGATATTGGATTTATATCCCACCCTCCACTCCGAAGAGTCTCAGAGCGGCTCACAATCTCCTTTACCTTCCTCCCCCACAACAAACACCCTGTGAGGTGGGTGGGGCTGGAGAGGGCTCTCACAGCAGCTGCCCTTTCAAGGACAGCCTCTGTGATAACTATGGCTGACCCAAGGCCATTCCAGCAGGAGCAAGTGGAGGAGTGGGGAATCAAACCCAGTTCTCCCAGATAAGAGTCCGCACACTTAACCACTACACCAAACTGGCTCTCCATAGGAGAGGATAGGAGCCCTCTGCTCACACCCCTATGCTAGACTCTGCCATGGCATGTACTTTCTCCTGTGCTAGCACTTCTGTTTCCACAAGATCAATGGTTTTCAGTGAGCCCTTGCAAAACAACAGAAGCATCAGTGCAAGAGGAAGCATGTTCCATGGCAAAGGCTATCTAGAACGCACAGAGTCCAAGCATTCATTCACTCATGCCCTGCTTCTCTCATCAATAGGGACTGAAAGGAGCTCAAAATATTGTTCTCCCCTCCTCCCTGTGAGGCAAGTTAAACAGAGAGAATGTGAGTGAGCCAAGGTCCCCCCGAGAGCTTCCATGGCAGAGTAAGGATCTGAACCCAAGTCTCCCAGATCCTAGTGCAGCACTCTAAGTATATCACCTCACTGGCTCTGATGCACAGGTAGAGAGCCAGTTTGATGGAGTGGTTAACAGCAGTGGACTTTAATCTGGAGAACTGGGTTCGATTCCCCACTCCTCCACATGCAGCCAGCTGGGTGACCTTGGGCATGCCAAAGTTCTCTCAGAGCTGTTCTCTCAAGAGCAGTTCTCAAAAAGAGCTCTCTCAGCTCCACGAACCTCGCAAGCTGTCTGTTGTGGGGAGAGGAAGGGAAGGTGATTGTAAGCCACTCTGAGACTCCTTCGGGTAGTGAAGGGTGGGGAACAAAACCAACTCTTCCCCTTTGTCTTCTAGATCAGAGACTGGACACACTTAAGCTCTGGGCCAGGTCTGCTGTCAGCTCACAAGCTGCCCAAACTGTAGAAGCAGCACACATGCCAGGGCTTTATAGAGCCAGGGGTATTTTGCTTGGCCCCACATGCTGAAGCTCAATCAGGTGATCCCTGAAACTGGACTGGAAATGGCAGCACATATGACACTGTTGAGATCTGCAATCCGGATCCTCTCTCTGCCTTTCATACCATAGCTGGCCCTGTGGCACAAACTATAAGGTGCAAGGGTCCAGCTGGCAGAAGTCCCAGTTTGAATCCCACTTGGTTGCCTCTTACAGATGGTTCCACAAAACACGGGGAGATTCTCAGCTAAGCATCTTCCTCTGATGAAGGTTGCTGATTCCTAACAGGACTTCCCTGCTGATTCAAAGATGACACCTCCTGGGCCTTTCTGGAGCACCTCCTTCTCTGTTAAGGCGGAGAAAAGCTTGGATAGGCTCTTTGCATTGAGGATACATTGAAGGAGAACCAAGTGGGCATTGAAAAACACATCAGTGAGCACCAGAATGCCTAGGGGGGAGCAAGTTCTTAATTACTGCACCACACCATTTTGGTTTTGATGCAAAATTCATATGGATCTCTCATTTCAATGTAGCATTTTGAATATGGACATGAGTCTCCTTCCAGAGACAGAGAAAGAATAACTGGGAATCAGTCAAATTATTTGCTTCCTTTGTACCCCATTTTTCTTCCCATCAGGGACCCAAAGCATCTCACATCATTCTTCACTCCTCCCGTTTTAGAAGACAATGACAACTGCAGATTTATACCTCACCCTTCTTTCTGAATCAGAGTCTCAGAGCAGCTTACAATCTCCTTTATCTTCCTCCCCCACAACAGACACCCTGTGAGGTAGGTGGGGCTGAGAGAGCTCTTCCAGAAGCCGCCATTTCAAGCAGAACTCCTGTGAGAGCTATGGCTGATCCAAGCCATTCCAGCAGCTGCAAGTGGAGGAGTGGGAAATCAAACCCAGTTCTCCCAGATAAGAGTCTGTGCACTTAACCACTGCACCAAACTGGATCTCTTTACCCTCACAACAACCCAAGGTCACCCAGCTAGCTTCCATGGCAGGGTGGGGATGGGGAAATGCACCAAGGTCTCCCGGATCCTAGTCCAACACTGTAAGCACTGACTCCCTTTTTCTTTCTTTATTGCCTGCTTTTCTGTTGCCAACATATTTTGCCACCATGCATCACTGAACTTCACAATCATTTGGTTTGGGGTTCCCTGAGTCTACTAACCCTTGCTTTAATGCATTTCAATGGGCAACTGGAAACTCAGTGTATTACTATGGCCATGTGGGAGGAAGAAAAGCATTTCAGTGCCCTGTTTGCATTGTTCTTTTTAGCAGATTCCAGATCTGAAGGCTGTGACTTTTGCAAGAGATCTTGAGGAACTCCTTCCAGATGGTGCCCTATACTGTTGTCATTTCTATTGCTTTCTACCTGGATTGTTCAGGAGGACCTAATCTCACTGACCACTTAGATCTGCCTCTGTGTCTCATCTTAAGCATTTATTTTTATGCATTTTATGCATTTATGTATTTACTCATTTTATGCATTTACTTGGTTTATACCCTGCCTTTCTCCCTAAAGCAAACCTAAAGCAGCTTACACAGATCTCCTGCCTTCCATTTTATTGTTGGAACAACCCTGTGAGGTAGGCTTGGCTGAGAGTGTGTGACTGGCCCAGGTTCACCCAACAGTTTTCATGGGGAGTGGAGATTCAAACCTGGGGTTCCCAGATCCTACTGCATGGGTGGCCAAACAGTGGCTCAGGTGTAGTGGTTGAGTGTGCTATCTGGGAGAATGAGGTTTGATTCTCCACTCCTCCACTTGCAGCTGCTGGAATGCCTTGGGTCAGCCATAGCTCTCACAGAGTTGTCCTTGAAAGGACAGCTTCTGTGAGAGATCTCTCAGTCTCACCTACCTCACAGGGTGGAGGAGGAAGTTAAAGGAGATTGTGAGCCACCCTGAGACTCTGAAATTCAGAGTGAAGGGCCGGGTATGAATCCAATATCTTCTTCTTTCTCCAAGCATATCGTGTGGCTTTCAAAACTCCCACTGCCCCATCAGCTCTCTTTAAATCATTTCTCCAAGCCAAGCCAGTCAGCAGCCTGGAGAATGCATTTAAAGTTAAAGTTTCTTTCTGCCTCTCCCTTCCACCTTCCCCATCTATATTCCTCCCTCCCTCACTTCCTTCCTGTCGTGTGGCTCTCAAACATCTGATGTTCATGTCTTCAGCTCTCAAACATCTGATGTTGACTCTATGTGGCTCTTACATAAAGCAAGTTTGGCCACCCCCATCCTACTGTAACACACTAACTGCTACACCACACTGTGCTGAATTGAATCAGATCTTCGGTGTTACCACTTGTGATACTTGAGTCATTCTTCTTTCACCTGTCCTGGCATGTGTCAAATCACTCCTCCCATTCTCCCCTGCTGCTTCTGGGGCTTGGAATCCCCTCTCAGGAAGCTGCTATGGTGGCAATTTACTCCCAGGTCCTTACTCAGCTCCCACCTTTCCCACATAGCTCAGTGATTCCGAGATTTGTTGAGCCTGTGGGCACTTGAGGATTGGGGGGGGGGGGGGGACAGTAGCAGGCAACAGCACAACATGGCTGCCATGAGAATATGGCTGGGCAAATCACAGACATGGCAGTCATGGGGACTGGGATGATCCTTTGCTTTGGGAAAGAGGAGCTGCTTGGTTTCCGTTTCCGAAGAAAAGCGAAGATTTGCTCTCTGTACATCCCCAGAGGGATGTTGCTGAGCCCAAAGACATCAGATAGTCTGTATCTATGGACAACCAAGAACACTTGCCTATGATGTGGCTGCCCTGAGACGAGCTCAGTGCTTTCCTAGAGAAGGAGGAGGACAAGGACAAAGATGAGAAGGAGACTGGATTTTATACTCTGCCCTTCACTCGGAGCCTCAGAGCTGCTCACAATCACCTTCCCTTTCTCCCTAACCCACAGCAGACAGCTTGTGAGGTAGGGAGGGAGGTGGAGCTGAGAGAGCTCTGACTGAGAACTGCTCTTGGGAGAACAGCTCCAAAAGGACTTGTGGCTGGCCCAAAGTCACCCAGCTGGCAGCGTGTGGAGGAGAAGTGGGGAATCAAAACTGCTTCTCCAGATTAGAGTCTACTGCACTAAACCACTAGACCAAACTCGTAGGGGGCGACCTGAAGCTCCCTGTTCTTTTCTGTTCCATTCCGAACTCTTTGAATGTTGCCCCCAAGAGTCAAGAAGAAAGTGGGCACCAGGAAACACATCAGTGGGGTGTTGAGGTGCAACTGGAAGTAAGCATAACTCCTTAGTCCTTGCTTCAACCCAAATGGTGAAGGATGTATAACTAGAGGTCTAACTATATATGTGTCCCCACATGCTCTATCCTCTGGGCTTCCAGTTAGATGCAGAGTTGCTAGCTCTCTCAGGCAATTCCAGGAGATTTGGGGGTGGTGTGCGGACTCTTATCTGGGAGAACTGGGTTTGATTCCCCACTCCTCCACTTGCAGCTGCTGGAATGGCCTTGGGTCAGCCATAGCTCTCATAGGAGTTGTCCTTGAAAGCGTAACTTCTGGGAGAGCTCTCTCAGCCACCTACCTCACAGGGTGTCTGTTGTGGGAGTGGGGAGGTAAAGGAGATCGTGACCACTCTGAGACTCAGAATATAGGGCGGGATATAAATCCAATATCTTCTTCTTCTCCCTCTAAGCCAGGTGTGTTAAACTCATTTGTTAGGAGGGCCGGATCTGACATAAATGGGACTTTGTGGGGCTGAGGCGTGCATGTCCTAAAACGTAATGCTAGATAGCAGAGATACAGATTTTATAAAGGGCGCAGGCCAACACAATTAAATATATCAATTTCTAACTTAAAATGCAAAATGCTTAAAACTCTTGCAATGTTTTGTTTAAAATGGAAAGAGGGGATAGTGGGATTTTGCAATGCAATTTTAAAAATAAAACATCAAGAAAAAGCACAAAGATCACAGCAGAAATGCTCTCAGCCTAGGAAAACATGCAAGCTTCTCCCCCCCCCCCCCCGGTCTACTTAGGTTAGCAATGGCTCTCCAGTGTCATATCCCCCTTTGGCTGTGGGTTCCCAAGTTAGAGTACTCACTAGGCACTAGTTTTTACTCCACTGAGAAGAGACAAAGCTGGCTCAATGAATCAACTCTCAGTTTGCAACGATACAACTCCAGGCAGCTTCAGCTGGCCACAGGAATGCTGGGAAGTTCCTCTTCATTGAAACACATAGACAAAGTTGCAAAGAAAACATGGAATGGATTTTCTGTTCACCTCTGCTCTGCTCAGAAGCCAGAGTAGGAAATCCAATCCTCATTTTCTTTGCAGCTTTGCTTTCAGCCAGGGGCCTGATTGAAGCCCTGGGCAGGTCGGTTTGGCCTGCAGACTGCATGTTTGACACCCCTGTTGTGAGCCGTGCCATCTTGTGAGCAAAAATTCTGCTTTGTGAGTGACTGGCATTAAAGTTGCGAGCTACTGCAGAAATTAGTTTGCTCTGGGGCCCTTTTTTCCTGAGCGAAGGCAAAAAAAATGTGTGTGATCTGGAGGCTAAAAAACTGTGAGCTAGCTCACACTCACTCAGCTGAGAGGGAACACTGGTGGTGCCCAAGGAGGGCAGAGTTTGGGGAAGGGATGGAGCTCGGCAGGATGTGATGCTGCAGTCCACCCTCCAAAAGCACCATTTCCTACAGAACTGATTTCTCCAGCCCAGAGATCAGTGGTAATTCCAGGAGCAATCCAGGCCCACCTTCAGGTTGATGATGATCCTAGGCAGATGTTACCAGTGAGCCCCCCATTCCCTCAAGAGCAGTTCTCCCAGAACTCTTTCAGCCCCACCTACTTCACAAGATGCCTGTTGTGGGGAGAGGAAGGGAAGGAGATTGTAAGCCATTCTGAAACTCTGAGTGAAGGGCAGGGGATAAATCATCCTCTTCCTCTTCTTCTCCTTCTTCTCCACCTTCTCCTTCTTCTCTGCAGGGCATGTGGGAAACTATAATATGTAGTCAGCTCCCAACATGCATTTTATCATAGTCCCTTGTCACCTGGGCCTTTCTCGTCCTTTTCCTCTCCTCCGTTTATTGTCTTCCCCTCTGCTGAAATGTAGATGTAAGCTCCTCTGGGCAAGGGCCTCTCTCTGGTTTGCATGTGTTATTCAGTCAAGTAGCATCTCCATTGTAATGTAATGACATCAGTGACTACTTTAAGCCCAGAGAGCATCATACAAAAGATAAAGGGAAAAGAATATTACCTTTGAGGCCAGGCCATTGAAAAACATCCCTTTGATGAGCACTTTTCCTGTGAATGAGTCTGTCAGCCTCTTGGTCACTGGAGGGGCAGTCTGATGGGAAGGGGGAGGAAGGGCTTCCTTCCAAAGCCCAGCATCTGTGTAAGAGGCCCAAGGGATTAAAAAAAAATGTCAATTGGGGGCCCAGAAAATGCCACCACGTGACCAAACCCATTGGCAGCTTCAAACGATGTCATGAAAGCCACAAGTATAATTTGTTTCTCTCCAGAATTCCTGGGCCAGAGAATTCTGGACCCAGAGGATAATTCAGCATGGCTCAGGCATCCTGTCTCAGTTATGGAGAGAAAGACACAAGGTAAGAGAAGGATGCTCCAAAACATCACCACCACCATCAAAGCCATTTTGTTTTGGCCAATTTAAAAATTATATCATGATGTGGTCTTGGGCAGAGGAGATCTGGGATGGAAATCCCAGCCTTGTTTTTCTTGCAAGAAAAGATGGGGAGGGGTCAACCAGCCCTCTTTGGCTGATCCTGCAGCCAGGCTGAGTTTCAGGTGGGCTGCTGCAACCGCCTCCCCTCCCCCTCCTCTGCACTCTCTCTCCTTTCTCTGCGGTGGGTTATTAGGATGTGAGTCGGGTGCTGCTGCCGAGAGCCAGTTGCTATAAATAGCTCAGCTGCTCCACACGATCCCTTTTGCACCAGGCTGCAGTGAGCTATAAATAGCAGCCGGGCCACGTGGAACGGCCTCCCCTCCCCCTCCCCCCCCCTGCCCTGGCATGGCCAGAGACGGCAGCGGCTGCTCCTCTCCTGCACACGAGGGCTGAGCATGTGCCCCCTTCCCCTGCAGACCCGAGAGTCCCCCGTGCCTCGAAACACATGGGCTTCATTCATGTTCATTCAGAGCCCTGGCAAGAAGCACCCTCCTGGGCAGTTTTTCGCCGGCTGCCCTTGGCATGGAGCTGCAGATGGAGGGCATTGGGGTCTGTTCCTGGCACCACTGGGGCTGAGGGTGCTTTGAGAACTCCGGGGGGGGGGGGGATGCGACAAAGGGGAGGGCTGAGCAAGGGCCCTGGGCATAGGTTCAGGATGGGCCCCCAGAATCATTGCCCCCCCCCTCAGTGGGGCTGCCAGGGGAGGACAGCTGGGAGAAGGAGGAAGAGGAGGAGAAGAGGAAGAAGAAATCGGATTAATATCCCACAATCTCCTTTACCTTCCCCCCCCCCCGCGCACAACAGACACCCTGTGAGATGGGTGGAGCTGAGAGAGTTCTCCCAGAAGCTGCCCTTTCAAGGACAACTCTTGTGAGAGCTATGGCTGACCCAAGGCCATTCCAGCAGCTGCAAGTGGAGGAGTGGGGAATCAAACCCAGTTCTCCAAGATAACAGTCTGCGCACTTAACCATTACACCAAACAAGAAGGAGGAGAAGAAGAGGCGGCGGAGGAGATTGGATTTATACCTCACCCTTCACTACCCAAAGGAGTCTCAGAGCAGTTTACAATCTCCTTTCCCTTCCTCTCCACCCCAACATACATCCTGTGAGGTAGGTGGGGCTGAGAGAGCTCTGACAGAAACTGCTCTTGAGAGGAACAGCTCTGCGAGAACTTGTGTCTGACACAAGGTCACTCCAGCAGTCACATGTGGAGGAGTGGGGAATCAATCCTGGTTCTCCCAGATAAGAGTCCATGCACTTAACCACTACACCACACTGAGCCTGGATGGGGCAAGTGCAAGCAGCAGTGATGGCAGGAGCCTGCTCTTTCTTCTGCCAGGGGGTGGGTGTCTTGGCAATGGCCCTCCCCTGCTGCTGAGTGGCACTCTGGATAGCCCATCGGCTAAGACCACCCCTGGTGCTGAGAAGAAGCAGTCTGATGAGCCTGCAAGCAATTCAAAGGCAGGGATGGGAAAGAAACAGGAACTGGCTTGCTGAGGGATGGGACCTGTGTGTAGTCCCATCCAGGGCTTTTTTTGTAGCAGGAACTCCTTTGCATATTAGGCTATACCATCTGATGCAGCCAATCCTTCTGGAGCTTGCAGTAGGCCCTGTACTAAGAGCCCTGAAAGCTCTTGGAAAATTAGCTACATTAGGGAGGTGTGGCCGAATATGCAAAGGAGTTCCTGCTACAAAAAAAGCCCTGGATGGGACTACACATAGGCTGAGACTACACACAGACACTTATACACTGCCCCAGCAATAGGACAATGGATTCTGAGATAGCGGTTTGAATTCCTGCTTGCACATCAAAATCGCCAGGTGATCTTGGGATTAGATAGATTCATGGAGGAGAGATCTATCAGTGGTTATTTGCCATGGTGGCTAAAGGGAACCTCCACATTCAGAGACAGTTAGCCCCTGAACCAGGAGGCAACGTCAGGGGAAGATGTCAACCACTATGCCCTGTTGTTGGTCATCCATAGGAACTGGTCAGCCACTGTGTGAGACAGGATCTGTGCTCAGATGGACCACTGGTCTGGTTCAGCAGGGCTCTTCCTATTTCTTGTGTCATACAGATACATATATATGCACACACACACACACATATATACATTAGAACGAAATAGGAGTCAAGTTCACCTTTAAGACCAACTTACTAAGTTGGTCTTAAAGGTGCCCTTGACTCCTATTTTGTTCTACTACTTCAGACCAACACGGCTGACTACTTGGATCTGTCTACATATATACATTGTAACCAGGGCTTTTTTTTGTAGCAGGAGCTCCTTTGCATATTAGGCCACATGCCCCTGATATAGCCAATCCTCCAAGAGCTTACAGGACTCTTCTTACAGGGCCTACTGTAAGCTCTTGGAGGCTATGTCAGGGGTGTGTGGCCTAATAGGCAAAGGAGTTCCTGCTACAAAAAAAAGACCTGCTAAAAAAAGCTATAGCTGTGCTAGCAACAGACAACAAACTTCCTTTTAAAAAAAAAAGAATTGAAAGCAAGAGAGTTGAGCAAGGCAGAAGAGACTATGTGTGTAAAATTATTTCTACCCTGGCCTTCCAATCCACAATTGTGGAGGCGGCTCACAACATCCATAAAAGAAATCACATTGTGGCCAAATTGGTCAGAGAACAACAGAAATGCACAGTGTTACTAACCACTGGTAGTGAATTGTCATGATCTTACTGGCCTACTAAAAAACAAAATTGAGGTAGACATGAGATGAAGGAACATGAGGAAAGAACTTCTGAAGGGTTGGGCCACCACCAAATAGGTCCTGTCCCCAGAAGCCATCCTCCTCATGTTGAAAAGAGGGAAAATTCCGAATCAGACCTCCAATGAATAGCTTTAACTATTAGGCAGGACACAGTTCTGTGCCTCTGGTTTAATTTCTAGTGCAGCAAATATGCAGGATTGCTGTTGTGAATAAGGATAATCCAAGCATTTTATGCCCATTCCAAATATTTGTGCCTTTCCTTTCTTTCTAATGGGGATCTAAAGCAGAGCATCTTATGACATTTTCCTCTCCTCCATTTTATCCTCACAGAAACCCTGTGAGGTAGGTTAGGCTGAGAGTGACTAGCCCAAGGGCACCCAGCAAGCTTCCATGGCAGAGGGGGGATTTGAACCTGGTCTCCCAGACCGTAGTCTAATTCATTTGCTTACTTTCTGGCATAAGTTATTCTGCTTCCATGAATTAAGGGTGCAAATCCTTTAGATAACGGATGTCAAACATACAGCCCATGGGCCGAATCAGGGAGGAAGGGGTGGGGGAGGCAGAGATTGTTTTTCCAAGGGGAGGGACAGTGGCTCAGTGGTAGAGCATCTGCTTGGTAAGCAGAAGGTCCCAGGTTCAATCCCCAGCATCTCAAACTAAAAAGGGTACAGGCAAGTAGGCGTGAAAAACCTCAGCTTGAGACCCTGGAGAGCGGCTGCCAGTTTGAGTAGACAATACTGACTTTGATGGACTGAGGGTCTGATTCAGTATAAAGCAGCTTCATATGTTCATATGTTCCAGGCTCTCTCAATCACACAGCGGAGCTACTGAGCCAAACCTCTCCTCCTTCTATTGGCTGAGGCTCCTCCCCCTCCTGGTCCCCTGGGGAAGGAAGGAAACAGCCAGAGCTTCCTTTGCCCAATTCCCTGGATCCCATGGGAGAAATACAAAGAAAGCACCTTTAAGACCAATGAGTGCTAATGTTTTAATCATGTTTAAGTTTATATCTCTGCTACATAATCTTAAATAGAGACACACATTGCTCAGCCCAAAATGGCTCAGCCAGATGTCACATCTCGCCCTCATAACAAATGAGTTTGACACCCCTGCTTTAGGCCTTCTCTGAAAATGAGACCACGGGGCAAAAAGTGCTAGAAGGCAGTGCAGGAGAGATTTCCAAGCATTTTTCTTCCATTACAAGAGCTAGCAGTCTTCTCTTTTCAATATGGTTGAAATGCTAGTTGGGGGGGAGGTCTTTGCCAGATAGCCAATTGTGTGTTTGAATGTCAGACTTGTGGAGACAGAGGTTAAACACAGCCCTCATACTTATTGCCTACAATCCTATTAAGTTGGGGGGGGGAGGATTTGTTATTTATTAATATAGTACTCCCCCCTCTGCCCTTAAGTTCAGGAGCTCCGGGAAGCATGCTTCCTCCTCCCTTTCTCCATCTTACCCTCACAACAACGCTGTGAGGTTGGTTAAGCTGAGAGTGAGTGACTGGCCCAAGGTCACCCAGCCGCCATCCACGGCACAGTGGGGATTTGAACCTGGGTTTCTCAGTTCCTAGTCCAACACTTTATCCACTATGCCAAACTGGCAGGCATCCACATGCAGAGCTCGGCCTCTCATTTACCATGCGAGGCCTCAAACGTTGGACGAGAACCAAAATCATACCCGTCTAACTCTTTGTGGTTGCATTAGTCATTCTGGAATGAAAAACAACTCTTGAGTATTTCACCCCCTCCATTTGAATGTTCACGTCCACACAACGGCTAGAACAGAAAGACCCTACCAAGGGTCGAAACGTAAGAGGCAGAAGGGACTTCAAAGGTCATCTAGTCCAACTCCCCACACAATGCAGGGAATCCATAGCGACCTCCCCCCACCCCCCTAGTAGCCCCTGCTCCACACCCAGAGGGAGGCAAGCAAATCACCAGGATCCCTGGGCCAAATCTGACCTGGAGGAAAATTCCTTCCTGACCCCAAAGTGGCCGGCCCTAGACAATCTGTCACCCTAGGCAAGGCTAACTTCAGCCCCCCCCCCCGCATGGATAACCCATTCCAGTTTATTACGGTCAATTGACCAGCAATGCTGCCCTAATAACCGATTTTCAAAAAGATGAATTGTGGAGGAAATGAAAAGCACAAAACTTGGAATTGCTCCCTGACTGGGATAGCCTGGGCAAGCCTGATCTTGTCAGATCTCGGAAGCCGAGCGAAGCTCGGGTGGGAGACCTCCTTGGAATAACAGAGTTGGGAGGGCAGGCTCCATTCAGCCCCCTCTCTCAACATCCTCCAGACCCACGCAGAGGCAGGCAGGGGTTGTGGGCAGTGTTCCCTCTAAGCTCTGAGTGCAAATTTCCCCCTCACTGTTATTTCACTGAGTTATGTGGGGGGGGGGGGTGCCCAACTGGCCACTCCCCAGAAGGCCAACGCCCTAGGCGATTGCCTAGTTTGCCTAGTGGCAGGGCCATCCCTGACTGCCTGGAAGAAAGAGCCTCAAGAGCCAGCACTGGCTCATCCCTTCCCCGCCTCCCTCTCACGATCTGCCTAAATTCACAGGATCTGCATTGCTGTCAGATGGCCGTCTAGCCTCATGCTTAAACACTGCCACAGAAGGAGAGCCCGCCACCTCCCAAAGAAGCCTGCTCCACTGAGGAGCCCTTTTAGCTGTCAGGAAGTTCTTTCTAATGTTTAACCGAAAACATTAAAAGGGTAAAAGGATGACAGCAGAGCCGCCAAGCAGGGAAGCACAGGCAGTAAAGGCAGATCTCTTCTGAATGCCAGAACCAGGCTGGGAAGCCCAGATGGCTGGGAAAAGGTTGAAAGAGACCGAGGGCAGCCATCTCTCCGACCACTTGGGCTCTTTTGCCGATATGCCGTCAATGTGAGAGAAGACCAGAGAAGCAGCCATCTTCTAGCATCAGTATGCTTACATAGCTCAGCTGAGATCTCTGATTAGCTGTGAACGGATCTTCTCTTTCTTTCCCCTTCTCTCATTTATGCTCTCATCACGAGCATTTTCTGCCAGACACTGGTCTCTCTCAAGTGATATGTGAGGAATCTCTACTCAGGGTTATCCATTTATTGTACCTGACGATTGATGACAAGAAAAGATGGGCTTCTTCTCCTGGGATAAACCATGCAAATGAATCAGATCCACTTTGTGGCACAACCATCACGGTCCTCCTGAAACAACAAGAAGAAGAAGACTGCAGATTTATATTCTGCCCTTTTCTCTGAATCAATCTCCTATATCTTCTCCCCCCGCAACAAACACCCTGTATGGTGGGTGGGGCTGAGAGGGCTCTCACAGCAGCTGCCCTTTCAAGGACAACTCCTGCCATAGCTATGGCTAACCCAAGGCCATTCCAGCAGCTGTAAGTGGAGAAGTGGGGAATCAAACCTGGTTCTCCCAGATAAGAGTCCACACACTTAACCACTACACCAAACTGGCTTAAGCACTACACCAAACAAGGACCAGATATCTCAGCTAAGGACAGGTTCTTCCTCCTGCCTCCCCTCTGCCATTCTACTCTCACTCTCTCTCTCTCTGTTTTGCATCCCTTGTGCTGAGTTGGAGACAGTAGGGGGGATCCAACCATATTCCAAGAAGCTGCCTCCAACTTAAACTGCTCTTCCTCCAATGGAAGGCACCTAAGGATGACAAAAGAAGAAGATGATACTGGATTTATACCCCACCCTCCACTTCCAGTCTCAGAGTGACTCACAAATCACAATCTCCTTTACCTCCCCACCACCACCACAACAGACACCCTTTGAGGTGGGTGGGGCTGAGAGAGCTCTCCCAGAAGCTGCCTTTCAAGGACAACTCTGCGAGAGCTATGACTGACCCAAGGCCATTCCAGCGCCTGCAAGTGGAAGACTGGGGAATCAAATCCCGTTCTCCCTAATAAAGAGTCTGCGCACTTAACCACTACACCAAACTGGCTCCAAGCCTGTCTCAGTGGAGTGACGGGAAATCCATCCCAGTAGTCCCTTGAGGCCAACTATCTTCTTGCTATTGTCCTGTGCAGCCCCACAGTGGATATTGTAATTGCACGCATTTCTTCTTGTGTTTTGTAGCTATTTTTCATCCTGCAGTGGTGGCATCTACTGCTATTGCTAGAGCTAGAAGGGTAGACAATGGGATCTGCACACCCATTTTCTCATTTCCCTCTCAGAATTGGGGAGGGAGGGGCTGTCCTCCTCCCAAAGGCAAACTGCAATAAGCCACTTTGCCTATGTATTCAGGATCTCTTTTGGAGCTCTGCTGTTTTGCTGTTGCTATTAACTCCCTTGCTAGCTTGTGTGAATTGTTAAGACTTAAGAGTTGTGCAGACAGCATCTCATGGTTCCTATCAACAGCCCTGTAAGGTACAGCCGGTGTGGCATATTGGTTGGAGTCAGTTTTCTGGGGTGGTTAAGAGCAGTGGGCTCTAATCTGGAAAACCAAATTTGATTATCCACTCCTCCACTTGAAGCCAGCTGGGTGACCTTGGGTCAGTCACAGCTCTCTCAGAGCTCTCTCGCCCCCATCTACCTCACAGGGTAGTCTATTGTGGAGACAGGAAGGGAAGAAGACTCCTTTGGGTAGTGAAGAATGGAGTATAAAAACCAACTCCTCCTGAGGGAGGAAGGCAAAGGAGATTGTAAGACGCTCTGAAGCTCTGAGATTCAGAGGGAAGGATGGGGTATAAATCCAATATCATCATCTCTTCCTCCTCCTCCTCAGATCCAGCCAGCTTTTTCAGTGAATCTTGCCCAGTTCCCCTCCTTACTACATCCCTTGCTTTTTTTATATCAGTGTAGGACCCATTATCCTCAGCAGGGTCTTTTTGGGTGACAGCTAGGACCTGTTCCTTCCTTTTTCACCAGAGGAAAACTGGTTCGATCCAACCCAGGGTCAGACTAGGATCAGGGAGAGGCAGGTTCAGTCCCCTACTGCTCCATGAAAGATTGCTGGGTGACCTGGGGCTATTCTTCTCTTTCTCTCTCTCACTTCACCCCCAACCTGCCTCAGAGGGTTCTTGTGAGGATACAGTGGAGGAGAGGAGAACAATGAGCTGCACTAGCCTCCTAAGAGGAATGGCAGGATAATAAATGTACCAGAGAGGTAGATTCTTATATCAGCAAAGGGAGACTGAGACATGAGCCACTGCATCCACAAACCAGCAGCCTGGGCCCTGCACAATACAGGTGGGCTCAAGTCAGGTGGGCGCCACTGTGAACCTGTTCCTCCCCTCCTCCCCCCTCCCAATCAGGAGGAGCAGACCTTTCCCAAGGCCATTTTGGCCTCCTGGTCTGCTCCTGCCTGTAAGGTTGGTTAGGCTGAGTGTGTGACTGGCCCAAGGTCGCCCAGCAAACTTCCATAGCGGAATGGGGATGAGAACCTGGGTCTCCCAGCTCTTAGCTGGAGACTATAACCACTTCTCCAGGAACTGGAAGCACCAGGAGTTGGTGCACGGTAAACATCTACACTGAGGACCAGCTCAGCATATCTCCTTTTGTTCTTGCAAATGGCCAATGATTTCAAAGCAGGCGGTAACTGGCTGATTCTTAGAACTGAAGCAATGCCAGGAATGCAAGACATGCAGGTCAGGAGAGAACCCTTTGTGACATAGCATCTAAGCTCCATGATCCGGTGCTCTGAACGTGGGGGTGCAGCATAATGCACGCATGCACAGCGATCTCACAGCATAGCCAAGGACAGGGAAGAAAGTCTCCATGGGGAAGGAGCTGTTGGTATGCGTTCCACAGCTCAAGGCATGAAGGTGGCTATAGTTCTCCTGGCCCCCCTCTTGAGTCTTTAGCATCAACCTGAAAACGCTGTGGGTGCTTTCCGCCCCCTCCCCACATGCCATAGGCCAGGAAAGGTTCCATCTGTTCCTTTTCTGTGAGCGGAGGCGATTTTAAGAAGCAGCAGGCCAGCGTGTGGGTCGGCTGCCAGGGGGCATGCCACACCCATGTTCCAGCTTCCCTATGCCCAGATTGACACCTGCAGAAAACTTAGCAGGTAGGATGCAAAAGGTGTTCTGATGGATTGTGCCACTGCAAACCACAGGTCGGGGAAGTCACAAGTTTCTTTCTTTAGACAGACAGACAAGGAACAGACTGGCAATTAAGGCCTCTGGGAAGAGTACCTGGGGTGGGGGAGGGATGCCTTTATTTAAATAAATACATGACGTTGCCTTTAGCGGAGACTACCAAGGTCAGTCCTGCCTATTTGGACTTGGTAGACCTAATCTACCAAGGTCAGTCCTGCCTATTTGGACAGGCAGCGGCTCTCCAGGGTCTCAGGGGGAGGCCTTTTGTATCACCCAGAAGGTCCATAACTGGACCTTCTGCATGGAAAGCAGTTGCTCTGCAGCCAAAGCCCTGCTTAGATTGCCAAAAGGCCTGGGGCAAAACATCCTGTCCTTTTAATAGAGGCTTAATGCATGCAAACAGGAGGCTGAAGGTTTCATAATGTGGAGGTAAATAACATCCACCAGATAACACCCCAGTAAGCTTATGTCAAAAGGACAGGATGTTTTTGTCCAGGATTGTTGGCAACCCTAGCCATAGCCCTTCCCCTTGAATCCCTGCAAATAGAAAATCCCCACATCAGGGAGGAAGGGCCCCATCCCTTAATCACCGTTGTCAGTTTCTATGTGCAGGGAACGGCTTTTATTAATATGGGAATGTAATCAACAATCCATTTCACCGTTCCAGCAGCCAAGCACTTCACGAGACTTGCTTTTCAATATCCCTGGTTGCCAGCTTTTATGTGAACGAACCTGGGAGGTGGATTAGGCAGAGAGATGTGACTATCCCAGGACAGAGGAAGGATTTCAATCCAAGCTCCCCAAGTTCTACCCTAACATGCTAATCACTACCACAGGTGGTTCCCCACTACCTATTTGGATCCATCCTATGGTGGCCATAGGATTTCACCTGGGACAATAAAGAGATTATTGATCTGGGCAGAAGAGATCCCTTGCCAAATGGCAGACTCTTCCTCATTCTCAGTTTCATGGCTTGCGTGCCCCTATTGGCTTTGGAATTTCCCCCCTTCTTTTCCACCTGTGTTTTGCTCCCTCTAGCGGTGAATTCAATATTACACACCCGTATGTCCAGCATGTTTCCCTGCACTTTCAATTCAGATACATTTAATCAGGGGTCATTTTGTAGAAAAATAGGTGGGGGAGCTCATCCAGGGATTGTTATGCAGCTGCACCTACTGTACAATGGAGAAGGTAAGTAGGTGAGGAAGAAGGCGGGGGGCGGGCGCCAGAAAGTTTCAGGATATGCACTCCTGTGAGCTCCTGCTGAATTCAAGGCCTGCATTTAATGTTTATGTGGCATTTGAATGTTCCAGGACTTTCTGCTGGGAGGGCTGCCACGAGGGTAAAAAAAGCTCCTACCCCTTTAATAGAGGTTGAATGTAAGGAACTGGGCAGCTGAAGCTTTTCATGGCATGGAGCTACAATAGCATCACCTGGTCAATAACATCCTATGAAGCTTCTGTTATCAGGAGAGGGCATTTCTCCCCCCACCCCACACACACACAGGCAGCTGCCTACCCTATCTATTGCAAAACTCATGGTTCTGCAACAAAACCTCTTCAAATGGAGAATCCCTCTCAAAATAGCTGTATTTGTTGTAAAATATATCACAAAGTGTATCACCAAGTGCAAGACAAAACCCCAACACCATTCACAGTCTTTGGATTGGTTTGATTTGTTTAAACAATGCTCTTTTTTGTGACATTTCTCCTCCTCGTCACTCTGACCTCCTGGTCAGATGGTAAGGGGTCTGGAAACCAAGTCCTGTGAAGAAAGGTTGAAGCAGCTAGGCATGTTTAGCCTGGAGAGGAAGCGGCTGAGAGGTGATATGATCACCATCTTCAAGTACTCGAAGGGCTGTCATATAAAGGATGGTGTGGAATTGTTTTCTTTGGCCCTAGAAGGTAGGACCAGAACCAGTGGGTTTCCGGCTCAACATTAGGAAGAACTTCCTGACGGGGGGGGGGGGCGGCGGGACTGGCCACTGGGTTGGGGTGGCCCCAATGGCAGTGGCATCCCCCAGTTACCCTTCCCAGAGACCTTAATTGCCAATCGGTTCCTGATCCATCTATTCCTGATCCATCTATTCTAACCATCTAATCGGCAATGGCTCTCAATTGCAGGTCTTTCATGTCATTTATGACCTAATCTTTTTAAGTGGACAGCAGGGACTGAACTGGGGACGTTCTACAGATGCTCTGTCACTCAGTCAAAGACTCACCTCAATGCACAAAGCTACATTATATGGAGCACATCCATTGGTCCATCAAAGCTAGTCTTGTCTCCTCTGATTAGGAGTGGCTCTCCAGAGTCTAGGCAGAGATCTTTCTGATCATCTGGCAGAGCTGGGGATTGAACCTGAGCCCTTCTTCACACCAAGAAGGTGCTCTACCACTTGCCTACAGCCCCTCTCCTTAGAGTTTATTGGAGAGCAATTCTGAGACGACGGAAGGAAGACGGTGTTCTCCCTGCTCTCAAAAGTTGACTGCTGGAGAGCCACAGCCCTGTTCCCTGCCCATCCCTCTTCCCTCAGAGGTGGCAGCTGGAGGGCTCAGTGGGGATTCCTCAGGTTGGGGGGATTTGGCCCTGCTCCCTGTTGTTACACTCTCCTACTGTACAATTCCATCACTCTGCTGGTGGGAGATATTGCCTTTTTAAAAAACAAACAAACTGTTCAATAGCTATGACAGTAAAAAGCTCAGGTGCTCTCCCATGTTGTGAGCTGTTGTTTATTTGGGCATCTTGGGGATTTAAAAAAAAGATGTAAAGGTAGTCTCCTGTGCAAGCACCAGTCGTTTCCGACTCTGGGGTGATGTCACATCATAATGTTTTCACGGCAGACTTTTTACAGGGTGGTTTGCCATTGCCTTCCCCAGTCATCTACACTTTTCCCCCAGCAAGCTGGGTGCTCATTTTACCGACCTCAGAAGGATGGGAGGCTGAGTCAACCTCAAGCCAGCTACCTGAACCCAGCTTCTGCCGGGATCACTCAGGTCGTGAGCAGAGAGCTCAGACTGCAGTACTGCAGCTTTACCACTCTGCGCCACAGGGCTCTTGGTGATGTATCCCACCAAAGGTAGCATCTTTCTCTGGTGCAAGGTGCCTTCTTCTGATGTGAGGCTTTTAATGGGAAGAGCCTCTTGCATTAGGGGAAGGCATCTAGAGCCTGACAAAGGTGCTACAGATAATGGAACCAATCTCTAGGATCCAGTTCTTTAGTTTTAAATGTTTGGAGAGGGAGCATCACAGAACTTTGAAGGCTTGCCCAATGGCACAGGTAGTCTTAAACTGATCACAGCTTGAGTCCAGCAGTATGGAGGAGGAGGAGGAGGAGGAGGAGGAGGAGGAGGAGGAGGAGGAAATTGGATTTAGAAAATGCCCTTCACTTAAAGTCTCAGAGCAGCTTACAAATCTCTTTTCCCTTCCTTCCTCTCCCTGCAACAGATACCCAATGAGGTATATCAGCCCTGTGGCACAGAGTGTTAAAGGTGCAGTACTACAGTCTGAGCTCCTCCTCACAACCTGAGTTTGATCCCGGCAGAAGCTGGGTTCAGGTAGCCGGCTCAAAGCTGACTCAGCCTTTCATCCTTCCAAGGTTGGTAAAATGAGTACCCAGCTTGCTGGGGGGATAGTGTAGGTGACTGGGGAAGGCAATGGCAAACCACCCCATAAAAAAGTCCGCCATGAAAATGTCATAATGCGACATCACCCCAGAGTCAGAAACAACTGGTGCTTGCACAGGGGACTACCTTTTTACCTTATATATACCCCACTTTTGCATTGTAACTAAACATTTTTGGGTAGCTTATGTAAAAATTGTTTTTAAAATCCATACACAAAAATCCATTCAAGAGCCACAATCTCAAAAAGCACTGGACATGGAGAGACCATCTGTGTGTTTGGATTTGTGCTTTGCAGCTGGCCGCCCTTCCAGAGGTGAGAGAGAAGCCCTTTCAGCAGTCCCCTCCCATCTCCAGAGAAAGGAGGAGGAAAATGGAACCATTTTGCCACCTGGCGAAAGAAGAGTCAAACTGCAAGCTCCAGACAGAACTCAAGGTAATTTAAAAAAAAAATATGTTATCAATGAAAGCATCATGAAGATCGACATTGGAATGTAAGCAGAGCACTGCTGGGTCAGACCAGTGGTCCATCTAGTCCAGCATCACCTTTCACAGAGAAGTTATCCAGTTGCCCGGGAGGGCCAACAAGCAGGGTATAGAAGCCAAAGTTGCCTGATGTTGACTGCTGGCCAGGTCACTGGTATTCCGAGGCTGACTGCCTTTGAATGGGGAAGTATCCTTCACTAATCCTGGCTAGTAGCTACTGATGGACCCCTCTCCCATTAAACTTTCTAACCCCCTTTCAAAACCAGCTATGCTTCAGGCCATCACTACATCCACTGGCAGTGAATTCCACAGCTTAACTCCTTGTCGAGTAAAGAAGGACTTCCTTTGGTCCGCCCTGAATGCATTACCCATCAACATGATCCGAGGCCCCTAATTCTAATATTACGGGAGAAAGAGGAAAAGTTCTTTCTATCCACCTTCTCTACGCCATGCATAATTTTGTATCGAAGAAGGAGAAGATTTATACCCCACCCTTAACTCGGAGTCTCAGAGTGGCTTACAATCTTCTTCCCTTCCTCTCCCCACAACAGACATCCTGTGAGGTAGGTGGGGCTGAGAGAGCTCTGACAGAGAACTGCTCTTGAGAGAAACAGCTCTCCAAGAACTGTGACTGACCAAAGGTCATCCAGCTGGCTGCATGTGGAGGACTGAGGAATCCAACCTGGTTCTCCCAGATTAGAGTCTGCCGCTCTTAACCACTACAATAAACTGGTTCTCTACAGTCATCTCTTTTCTAAACTGACAAGCCCCAGACTCTCCAGCCTCAAAATCACCCCCTCCCCCGCTTGCCCTCTTCTGCACTTTCTCCATCTCTCCAATATCTTTTGGGAGTGGCAGTGACCAGAACTGCACACTGTATCCCAGATGAGGCCGTGCCATATGAGCATTATTGGTCATCTGATGTTCTGTCCTTTTCCTAATAATCTGTTTCAGGAAGTTTGCCTTTTTCATTTTATTTTTAAAATTCATTTTATCCGGAGTTGTCATTTTATAGTTTTAGGCTGCTGCTAAAATCTTCTTCCCTTCCTCTCCCCCCAACAGCCTCCCTATGAGGTAGGTGGAGCTGAGAGAGCTCTGAGAGAACTGCTCTTCAGAGAACTGTGACTAATCCAGGGTCACCCAGCTGGATTCAAGTGAAGAAGTGGGGGAACATACCCAGTTCTCCCAGCTTAGAGTCCGGGCTCTTAACCACCACACCAAAGTGGCTCTCTTCTCTTAGAATGCCATCCTCCAAAGTGGCTGTTTTCTCCAGGTGAGCCAATCTCTATCACCTGGCAATCAGTTGCAATCTCAGGAGATCACCAGCCACCACCTGGAGGTTGGCAACCTATGTGTACCTTGGTAGAAGATTAGGTGAAGAGGGGAGAGATTATAGCAAATAAATCAGAGAGATGGATGAGTCATGGAGGTTTGCATTTCCCCTGTCATTGGCCTCTTTTTTGTCCCTTCTTTTTCCCTTCCCCATTTAACTTTGCTCCCCTGCTGCAGGGTACTGGAGTCCCCTATTTGCCATCATAGTAGATGGACAAAGGCAGTTATGTAGTGGAGGTGGGGTTGCCATCCTCCAGGTGGGATCTGGAGATCTCCCAGAATCCCAACTGATCTCCAGACAACAGGAATCAATTCGCCTGGAACAAATGGCTGCTTTAGAGCATGGAGTGCATGGCATTATACCTCATTGAGGTCCCTCCCATCCTCCAAACCCTCCCCTGATTCTGCCCCCTAAATCTCTAGGAATTTCCCAAGCTGGAGCTGGCAGCCCTACTCCCAAAGCACCTTTCTCTGCAGAACTTGGGAGCGTTTGAGGTTGGATCAGGAAAAGTCTGATAGGGGTCGGTACCTATTGGCCAGTGTCTATATCCCCAACACATCCAATACAGCTGTGAGCATGCACCAAGTGCTCTCTTTTCTGCCCTGGCTAATCACAATCTGCAACCACTTATTAGAGGGAAGCTCCTATGCCCCAAGCTACTATATCCAGGTAGACTATATTCTGGTACTTCTCATCTGAAGAGTGGGGGTTAGAGACATCAGAAAGAATCCAGGAGAGCAAGACTCCTTCCTTCCACCTCTTCCTACTTCAAATCTGGCTCAGAAATTTTGAATTTCTGCTCTAGTTGATTGTCTCCCTTCATATATAAAGCCACCTTACACCATCAAACCAGTTACTCATCTAGCATAACAGGTTACTCTGACTGGCAATTTATGTATTGATTTATTTATTTCATTTATACCCCACCGATGCAAAACTCCTGTGTGGATGGATGTGTTGGGGATATAGACACTGGCCAATAGGTACCAACCTCTATCAGATTTCCCCTGATCTAACCACAAACACTCCCATGTCCTGCAGAACTCTTTGCTTTTCAGCTCAGAACAATGGGCAGGGGGAACACATATTTGCTGGGCAGCGATGCCACTCTTAAAATGTTTCTCTTCACCCTAAGGTGTCCTGTGCCCTCGATATTGATCTTTCTGTAAAAGTTTCTGGTAAATCCAGATAAAGTACATGTTTGGAATTTATCCAAATCTATTTCCAGCAATGCCTTGGAATACGATGCCCTACCTCTCCTGCCCATTATCAATAAAATAATTTTTCATTATCTTCATCCTGTTCCATATGCACACATCTGCTTTGGGCCCCACAAACTAATGATTCAAATGATATCAAAGACTTCAGCAAGCTATCACAGGTTCTTAAAACTCCGCTCAAAGGGTGCTGGGAAATATTAAGAACCCGTAAGAACCTTTCCGCTATCCATCTTCATAACAATTCCTTGCCACTACATCATTGTGTCAGGAATGTGCAATTTCTCCCATCTTTTCATAGCTTTATTCCTTCAGCGTTTCAATTCTAATGAAAGAACGGGGTTAAAGATGGTACTCTGGGGTTAAGGCTTTCTTCCAGCAGAGAAGAAAGCAAAAGATAAAGACTGAGAAAGTAGGTACAAAATGTGATTTGAATGGAGCTTATGCCAAGCAAATGGCATTCTGAGGTGAGCATTTGCCTTCCTGGGGGGGAAATTATAAAGAGCCAATGTGTTGTAGCGGTTAAGGGGTGGGGCTAAGAGCTGGGAGTACAAATCCCTGTCCTTCCATGAAGCTGGCTGGCCAGCAACTCCCCCTCAGCTGAACCTACCTCACAAGGTTGTTGTAGTAAAGGAGGAAGAGGAGACTGGATTGATACCCCACCCTTCACTCAGAGTCTCAGAGTGGTTTGCAATCTCCTTCCCTTCCCCTCGCCATAACAGACACTCTGTGAGGTAGATGAGGCTGCGAGAGAGGTTTTTTTTTATTTTACACTTTTAAATTTTATTAAACAAGTATACAATTAAACAGGTGTACAATATCCAATTTAGATACAATTTCAGATATACCACCAGCTAATACAAAAAAGCTATAAAGTCCAGGTATTTCTTAAAAATATTACATTTGTGCATATAAATGGTTAAGGCTGAGAGAGTTCTGAGAGAACTGCTCTTGAGAGAACAGCTCTGAGAGAACTGTGACTGACCCATATGCATATGGAGGAATGGGGAATCAAACCCAGTTCTCCCAGATTAGAGTCCATGCACTTAACCACTGCTCCAAACCGAGGATACAATGAAGGAGAGAGAGAAGGTTTTCAGTCACAGTGGGGAGAAAAGTGGGTAAAAATATCTGAAGAAATACAGACAAATGGAAAAGATTATTTTAATTTGACATAGTCCAGGGCTACAGTCCATAGTCTAGGGCTACAGTCATGATGGGCTTACTGTGGGGGGCAGAATTCCTGCTGAAGAGATTTGAGGTTCCCTCCTGAAATTTTCACCTTTATGTTTAAGGGGAAAAAAGAGAAGAGTGCCTTCTGCTTATGGGGGACACAGGGCCTCTGCGAACAGGGAGTAGGGCTACAAAATTGGGGCAGGGGGCTTCCCCTGCTGGACCCCTAGAGTCAGGCAGGATGCTTCTGGGAGGACCGCATTCTTGCTCTGAGCCAGCAAATGGTGCGCCTCCTTCTGACTATGAGATCCAGCGTTTCTGGATCCAGGTTGGGAAATTCCTGGAGACTGGGTAAGGTGGAGTCTGTGGAGGGAGGCATCTGTGGAGGAGACAGACCAGAGACTCCACCCTGCAAAGCAGCCATTTTCTCCAGGGGGCAATAGACCTGTCTAATCTGAAGATCATTTGTAATTCCAGGAGCTCTCCAGATCCCATCGGGGTATTTCCAGTTACTCTTGTCTTCTCATAATATGACCTATTGGCAACAGCCTCAGTTTAACCATGGAAGCTGATCTAGAACCCACTAAGTTGTCTTTTTGGTGGCCCACTGTATTTGTAAAATTCTCCTCCAACACCACGTTTCAAAGGAATCTACTTTCTTCTTGTCAGCTTTCTTCATTGCCCAACTTTCACATTCATACATGGTAATATAGTATGAAAACAATGTAGCTATCGAGTATAGTTATATATGAACAAGGGGTTTTTTGTAGAAAAAGTCCAGCAGGAACTCATCTGCATATGAGTTCACACCCCCTGCATATGCCACACCCCCTGGCATCATCAATGTTTTGCACAGGGCTCTTTTGTAGAAAAAGCCCAGCAGGAATCATTTGCATATTAGGCCACACCCCCTGACACCAAGCCAACCGGAGCTGTGTTCCTGCTCAAAAAAAGCCCTGTATATGAGTTTAATATGAGTTACCCTGACCTTTAATAATCGTTTCTAGTTCCATTGTGGCTGCCTTCCCAGTCTCAATTTTCTTCTGGTTTCTTGGTTGCAGTCTCCCTTTTTTATCCTATTTTATAGGGGGGGGGGGGGAATGGTCTACATCTTGATGTTTGTAGGTATCTCCTCAGTGAGTCTTACATGTCAGGAAATGGCTCTGGAGGGAGGGGACAGGTGCGTGTCTGTGTGAAAAGAAAGGGCAGGGTTAGATGTGATGTCGCACCGCCTTCAGAGCCAGTTTGTGTAATGATTAAGTGCATGGACTATAATCTGGAGAACCAGGTTTGATTCCCCACTCTTCGACATGCACCTGCTGGTATGGCCTTGGGTAAACCATAACTCTCTCAAGGCTGTTCCTCTCTAGAGCAGTTCTCTGGGAGTTCTCTCAGAACCACCTACCTCACAGAGTGTCAGTTGTGAGAAAGGAAGGAGAAGGAGATGGTACACCACTCTGAGACTCTGAGTGAAGGGTGGGGTATAAATCCAGTTTCCTCCTCCTCCTCTCAGCCTGTGTATTTGTAAATAACCCAAGTACTACAGAAATGCCATAGGCCTTCAGTGCTGACTCCTCCAAATGTAAGCAACCCAAGTAAAGACTGCTCTCAGGACTTTGCATCACTCAAGGAAGTGGGGAATGGGTTATGTAGTGGTTAGCATATTAGCACAGAGTCTGGGAGACCCAGGTTTGAATCCCCACCCTGCCCCTGGTGCTGATTGGGTGACCTTGGGCCAGTCCCACAGCCTAACCCGCCTCACAGGGTTGTAGTGAAGACAGGAGAATGATATTATTTGTGCCACTGGGGAAACCTTCATGTACCCCATTGGTGTGTATGGAAGTCAAACGGAACCCCCACCCTACCCCAAGTTCATTTCAGCTTGGAAAAAAAGATGCAGGAATATCTGCCAGGAAATCTTGGGTACTGAATTTAAATTTTAGCTAAATTTATGATTTGATATTGTCTCTCTATATTTATTACTACAGCTGACTCTTTTTTGTTTGAGTCTTCTTCTTTTGCCTGCAACCTGTAATTTTCATGAGGGCCACTGACTGAATAAATCAGATTGATGGATTGGTGCCGGGGAAAGAATGCTGCCTGTTTTCCTTGTGTGCCATGGTCCCAATTTGAATCCAGTTCCGTGTGCCTGGGAATTAATTCCCCAGTGGAGAACTCACAAGCATGCAGTGAGCCGGTGGGCCCAAGGAGGATCCAGGAGAAACCCTTATGCTTAGCTGTTTACTTCCTTCATAGCCCACTTTTCTCCTCAATGGGGACTCAAAGGGGCTCACGAGATTCTCCTCTTCTCCATTTTATCCTTCTAACAAGCCCGAGAGGCAGATAAGACTGCAGGCCTGAGGGCCATGGTCACCCAGCAAGCTTCTATGGCAAAGAGGGGAAATGAGGGGTGCCAGCCTCCAGGTGGGACCTGGGGATCCCCTGGAAGTACAACTCATCTCCAGACTTCAGAGATCGGTCACCCCAGAGATGTCACTCTGGAACTGGTGGAATGCTACAACTTTTGACAGATACACATTTGGGTTTGATTTGCAAGTTGCCTGTTCAACATTAATGTACTTTTGCCAATCTCATTTTTGTTTGTTTGTTTGTTTGTTTCACAAATCTGATCATTTAGCATCCTGCCCTTCAGCTCAAAGCAGAGAGGCCTTCCAAACAGAGCACAGCTTCCATTCAGGAATGCATGAAAAAATAAAAACAGAAAAATGTCAGCAAATGAACAATAGCATGGATGCGTACGATCAGCGACCAAGATATGCTCCTGGTTGTTGCAGGCAGATCCACGGAGGAGTGCACGTGTGGGGAGATGCAGCCTTGATTCGGGTCCGGTAGCACCTTAGAAAACAACAAAATTTTCAAGATCTCAGCTTCTGAGGACCAGAGTTCCTTCTGTCAGGGCAGGGAGCTCTGGCTCTCAAGAGTTATACCCCAAAAATCTTGTTGGTTTTTAAGGTGATCCCAAACTTAAATCTAGCTCAGGGGTGGCCAAACTCACTTAACGTGAGAGCCACACAGAACAAACGTCAGATGTTTGAGAGCCACAAGACATGAATGTCAGAAGAGGAAGCGGGCTGAAGAAAATATTGGATTTATACCCCACCCTATACTCTGAATCTCAGAGTCTCAGACCAGCTCATAATCTCCTTTACCTTCCTCCCCCACAACAGACATCCTGTGGGGTGGGTGGGGCTGAGAGAGCTCTCAGAGAAGCTCTTTGAAGGACAACTCTTGTGAGAACTGTGGCTGACCCAAGGCCATTCCAGCAGCTGCAAGTGGAGGAGTGGTAAATCAAACCCAGTTCTCCCAGATAAGAGTCCATGCATTTAACCACTACACCAAACTGGCTCTCAAACTGGCTCTGATGGGGTGGTAGGGGCTTTGAGAGCCACACAACACATATGAAAGACCCACATGTTGCTCCCGAGCCACAGTTTGGCCACCCCTGATCTTCTGCTGCAGACCAGCTCAGCAACCCTCTGAAGCTCTCAGAACAGGTTTCGACAGACTCCAACCAATTCCAGATCCTGCTTGCAACTAGAGGGGTCGCTCTGTTTACAGTGGGGTGGATCCTACCAGCTCTGTTGCAAAGAGGAAGAGAAGAAGAAGAAGAAGATGATATTGGATTTATATCCTGCCCTCCACTCCAAAGAGTCTCAGAGCGGCTCACAATCTCCTTTACCTTCCTCCCCCACAACAAACACCCTGTGAGGTGGGTGGGGCCGGAGAGGGCTCTCACAGCAGCTGCCCTTTCAAGGACAACTTCTGCCAGAGCTATGGCTGACCCAAGGCCATGCTAGCAGGTGCAAGTGGAGGAGTGGGGAATCAAACCCGGTTCTTCCAGATAAGAGTCCGCACACTTAACCACTGCACCAAGCTGGCTCTCCAAAGTGTGTGTGTGGGGGGGGGTGTCTCACCTGATTCTTCTCATAGCTGCAGCCCCCTTCCAGCATAGCTTTTTGTCCCATGAATCCTAGCATAGCTGTATTAGTGGTCAAAAGGGGGGCTGGGAGCCCCCTTCCTTTTTCACCAGTGGAAAACTGGATAGGATCCAATGCAGTGTTTTGTATGCAGAGTCATCCCTGCCAGCCCTCAAGTAATGAAAAGCAGGGCTTCTGGGGCACAGGCAAAGCGAGAACCTTGGCATTTTGCAACATTTCTTCTCACCACAAGAAAGCAGGAATCAAATGAACCATTTCCAAGTCTGACCTTCCATTACATCATTGGACCAAGTGTGTAGCGCATCAATCAATACAGATACACTTAAAGGAGCAAATGAGGGCTTTAGATGTTTATTCTGGCTGCAGCTGGAGAGAAAGAAGGAAAATTAAAAGTGGGCCTCTTGCTGCAGTTTGGGACACAGGGCGGATTCTTCACGAGTCTCAAAAATTTGCTTGCTTTTCTTACCAAGGGGGCCTAAAGCAGCTTATAATACTCTTCTTTCCTTCATTTATCCTAAGAACAACCCATTGAGGTGGGCCATCCTGAGAGAAATGGATTGGACCACCGTCACCCAGTAGGTTTCTGTGACAGGGTAGGGGTTCAAACCTGAGTCACCCAGATCCTGGTTTGACCACGACACCACCCCTGGCTCTGTGGTCTCCAACCTCAGTTTTGACCCAGCGGATACCCTGGAGTAAACTTCTTTCTCCACTAGGTGTCAGTGTTATCCCATTTTTGCAGTTGAAACAGCATGGTCTTGGGTTTTTCTCTGCAGCCAGGTGTACACCAATTTTTCTTATGATTATGTTATCTTGTTTTGCATTCGGCCCTGAGAATCCCTTCCTTTGACTTGAAGGCCTTCCTCTCAGATGCACTTGGCCTGGCTGCTGAACTAAGAAGTGACGAGATGGCTGGAGAAAAACTGGTGAGAAAAACTCTGTACGTATGTTCAGACAAGTACAGGCAAATGCCATTCGAACACATGCACATCATACTTGACACTGTGCAGGTGGAGTGGGGGACTAGCATCTGGGAGAGGCAGCTCTTAATCCTCTACCATGGAAACTCAAAGGGTGACCTTCAGTCCATCTCCCACTCTCAGCCTGACCTCCCCCGCAGGCAGGGCCGGCCCTAGACTATCTGGCACTCTAGGCAAGGCTAACTTCTGGCGCCCCCCTGCCCTGGTGACTGCTTTTCAAAAAGAGATGAATTGTGGGGGAAATGAAAAAGCACAACACTTGAAATTGCTCCCTGACAGGGCCTTTTTTCTAGAAAAAGCCCTGCCAGGAATTTACATATTAGGCCACACCCCCTGAGATCACCATTGTTTCACGCAGGGCTTTTTGTAGAAAAAGTCCAGCAGGGCCTTATTTTGCATATTAGGCCACACCCCCTGACACCAAACCAGTCGGAACTGTGTTCCTGCTTTTAAAAAGCCCTGCTCCCTGACCTAGATAACCCAAGCAAGCCTGATCTTGTCAGATTTCGGAAGCTGAGCAGGGCCGACTCTGGCAAGTATTTGGATGGGAGACCTCCTTGGAATAACACAGTTCGGAGGACAGGCTCCATTCAGCCCCCTCTCTGAATATCCTCCAGGCCCACGCAGATTCAGGCAGGGGTCGTGGGCAGTGTTCCCTCTAAGCTCTGAGCGCAAATTTTCCCCTCACTGTTATTTCACTGAGTTATGTGGGGGGGGTGCCCAATTGGCCACCCCCAGAAGGCCAGCACCCCAGGCAATTGCCTAGTTTGCCTAGTAGCAGGGCTGTCCCTGTTGGCAGGGCTGTCGCTAGGAAAAATGGAGGGAAACAACAGAAGCCCCTTTGAGCCTCCTGTGGGGGAAACGGTGGGGTTGAAATGAAATGAAATAAGCAAGAGGGACAGGAGAGCTGCCGAGGCCGTGAGCTCTCAGGAAGCAGAGCAACTGCTGAGGAGAAACTGGGGCAGGATCAAGGAAAAGCCCTTGGAGCACAACTTGCGCAAGCCGAGGTCTTCTCCTCCTCCCCTTTTGTGCAGAAGCAATCATACCAAACTGTGAGCCCGGCACAGGGTGTTCTAGTTGGTTTCACAACGGTCAGCCTGCCTTTCGCAGGAGAGACTGGACCGCCATGCCTCCCAGTGCAAGATTATTTCTTTTCAAGTGTTGCATCTTTTTACACAGATGATTCATCGGCCCTGCATGCCATTGGTGCGCATTTGCATAACAATCCGACTGCTTCACGGAGCCTCCGATCGTTCAACAGCCGATCAAGTCCCTCCAATGTACTCACAGATCTAGGGCTGCCAAGCTCCAGTTAGCACCTGGAGATCTCCTGCTGCTACAGTTGATTTCCAGACTACCAAGATCAGTTCCCCTGGAGAAAATGGCTGCTTTGGAAGGTGGACTCTATGGCATCATACATTGCCCCTCCCCAAACCCTGCCCTCCACAGACTCCACCCCTAAAATCTCCAGGTATTTCCCAAGGCAGAGTTGGCATCCCCAGATATGGCCCCCTTCGCTTTATTTCTGTTTCAGACACTGCTTTTTTCTCTCTCTGAGGTTATGAGGCTAATACCAACCTTGTGCACCCATGGATATTCCGCTGAAGTTAATTCAGACCTGCCTCAGTCTTGGCTCAGAATTCAAAAGGGTTCTTTCCCTCCAAGAAGATCTTTTTGAATGCATGAAACTGCCTTGTACTGAACAAAGTTGGAGTCCAGGGGCACCTTTAAGACCCACCAGGTTTTATTCAAGGCCGAAGCTTTTGGGGGCAAGCCCACTTCTTGAATCAAGTGCAGAGATCTCACCCCCAGATTATTTATTTTCAAGTCTTACATCTTTTTACGTAGATGATTCATCAGCCATGCATGCCAAGAAGGTCTCAAAGCCATTTGTTGAAGAGTAGAGTTGCCAGATCTGTGCTGGAAAATACCTCCACTTTGGGAGTGGAGCTGGGAGAGGGTGGGGCTTGGAGTGGGGAGGGGAGGGGCCTCAGCAGGGTACAATGCCATAGAGCAGGGGTGGCCAAACTGTGGCTCAGGAGTCACATGTGACTCTTTCACACATATTGTGTGACTCTTGAAGCCCCCACCACCCCATTGGCTGACTTGAAAAGGCATTTCTCTTTTTAAATCACTTCCCCAAACCAAACCAGCCAGTGGATTGCAGAATGCATTTAAAGTTGCTTTCTATCCACCTCTCCCTCCCATCTTTTCCTTCCTTTGCTTTCAAACGTCCGATGCTCATATCTTGCAGCTCTCAAATGTCTGGTGTTTTTTTTATGAGGCTCTTACATTAAGCTAGTTTGGCCATCCCTGCCGTAGAGTCCACCCTTCAAAACAGCCATTTTCTCCAGGGGATAAATACAGAAACCAAAAAACATCTGTGACCAGACTAGCCAACTTTTTAATACTTTTTAATATATTTATATGCTTTTTAAATATAAAACTGCTTCAAACTTAATATATTTTGGTCCTGCTTTAAATGAAAAATAGTTTACTCTTTATATATATTGGATCTCATTGCTGCATAGTTTACTACTAGAGAGCGTCATGCCATATATAGAAGTGAAGATTTGGAACCACATATATATAAGTGGCTTGCTCCTTATAGAAGAAATATAGTGCAACAATGGGTGAGTTTTTAAGAGTGTATGCTCCCTATAATAGCTAAATTGTTTTTGAGATAAAGTTTTGGTTTCATCCCTGGTCTTTGAAATGTATTATATTAGTTCATAAACAACCTGTATTAGAGTTTTGTTATTTATATTTTCAAGGCATTTCCTTCATGAAGCCTCAGCACTTATATGAAGAGTTTTTTGGCCAGCAATGGAGTTGAAGGCTTTGTTATGCTTCTAATAAAAGGAACTGGCTTACTCCCTTGTAATATACAGCACAAGTGGAAGATACCATAATACTGAAGAAGTGGGAACACGAAACGTGCCTATTACATTATATCATTAACTAGTTATTTGTATGCTGTATCAGTTCATTATGGGCTCTGTTTATAAGGATGTATTGTATTTTATGGTTGTCAATGTGGACTTTTGTATTAAATATATTAAGTTTGAAGCATTTATATTTAAAAAGCATATAAATATATTAAAAAGTATTAAAAAGTTGGGTAGTCTGGTCACAGATGTTTTCTGGTTTCTTTATTTATCCTCACTGTGATTCCCCTGTTGTTTATACTATTTTCTCCAGGGGAGCTGATCTCTGCCAGCTGGAGATCGGTTGTGAAAGTGGGAGCTCTCCAGGCCCCACCTGGAGGCTGGCAACCCTATAGAAAAGCTGGTTCAGGAGATGAGGCTTTAGAACAGAGAACTGCAGCAGGGAGGGGACAGTGTTGCCAGCCTCCAGGTGGGGCCTGGAGATCTCCTGGAATCACAGCTGATCTCCAGCCAAAGAGGTCCATTCCCTTAGAGAAAATGACTGCTTTGGAGGGGGGAGGGACTTTATATGGTTCCCCAAATCCTGCCCTCCCCAGGCTCCACCTCCAAATTTCCCAGTCCAGGGTTGGCAACCGTAGGGATGCTTTACCCTTTCTCTTCCCGCCAATTTACACCAAATTTCCCCCACATCTCCTTTTCCTCTAGCTGGGTGCAAAAATGCATTCTTGCTCTGCTACAAATGGCACTTGAGCGCGTTTGGAAGTTCTAACAGGGGAGGGCAGCTGTTGTATACCCTTGCCAAGAGAATGGAACACTCCTTCTATTTGGGATGGTTGTCCTCTTCTACCAAGCACACTGCTTTGAGAGGAATACACAGGGAGGGGGGAGGGAGGGGGACACCTACTTTGCCAGTGAAACCAGCCGAATCAGCAATCAAGATCAACGGGTGACAGAAGTCACCGCCAGCTCATCCTCACATTGTGGTTCTGGAAAACACGCATTGAAAACTCGAAGGGAGAGGAAAACAGAAATTGGCTATAATTCCAAGAAATCACCAGGCCTTCACCTGAAGACTGGCTGTCCCATGTCACCCTAAGGAATGGCCTCCCACCAAGATAAATTCCATTTCCATCTTCCACAAGATAGAAGTTCCGTATTCCACAAATCAGAGAACCATAGGCCCTGTTCAGACACACGGTATAATCAGATGTCGCTGCTGTCCTTCCGAACTTTAAGTGGCTGATCAGACAGCAACATCTGCCTCCTGGTATTAATTCGTGGTAGCACCCCCCCAGTCCTTCTCGGAACTGGATTATTTTGTTACCTGCTCCTTTGTGGTGCTTTTTGAGTTCTCCAGTTTCACCTCGCAGTTTTTTCTGTCTGGATAGTTCTGCTGCGATATTAACCAACTTCCAGATGTCTGAAGGCTGTCCCAGAGCAAAAGGAGCCTCAGACATCCAGTTTACGGTCATTTTTTTTACTACTTAGCGATATGCGCATAACCACATAATATTTTAACATGCGCATGCGTGCAAATGCACATAATATGCACATGCACATAATGCGCGCATGTGTATAACTGTGGGGGGGGGGAGAACTGCTTGGTGCCGTTGTGTGGACACAGAAGACAGTTTCACCGCGGAGTGATTCAAATTGCAGTATAGCAGTCTGATCAATAATATCCGGAACAAAGATATTTGGAACAGAACCGGGTCAGTTTAACACGGACTCAACACGCTGTGTGAACAGAGCCATAGAGTTAGAAGAAACTTAGCAGCCATTCACTTCATTCAACTATGCGCTTAGCATAGTTTCTTTATGGAGCTGTGGTTACTCATCCTGATAAGTAGTACTATAGTATGTATCAGGTCTTACTGTGTTGCTACCTTGTTTATATCTTGTAATCCTAATTTTATTCTGTATACACTACACTCTGTACTGTCCTAATCTGCAACCTGCCTGATCCTCTACTTTATATTTTTATATAAGCAAATAAAGGCTTGTCTTGTCCAACAAGAGTTGGAAGAGACCTCCAGGGTCTTCCAGTCCAATCCCTTGCACAATGCAGGACATTCGCAAATATCTCCCTCTAAATTCACAGAATCAGCATTGCTGTCAGATAGCCATCTAGCCTCTGTTTGAAGACCTCCAAAGGAGGAGAGCCCGCCACCTCCTGAGGAAGCCTGTTCCACTGAGGAACCACTCTAGCCATCAGGAAGTTCTTGCCAAAAACTCTTTTGATTTAATTTCAACCCGTTGGTTCTGGCTTGACCTTCTAAGGCAACAGAAAACAACTCCACACCATCCTCTACAGCCCTTCAAATACTTGAAAATCATACCCAGAGATGTTGCCTGGAAGGGGAGAAACGGGCTTCCCCAGTGCGAGGGACTGAGACCATCCCCCCAGCTGTGCTGATTCCCAGCCCGCCTGGCAAGGCAACCGTCACACCCCCGTCTGCCGTAACAAATTGTAAATGAGCAGTTCTACCCCCTCTACTGTGATCAGCGTAATAAATGGTTGTCCCCCTTCCTTGCTGTCACGGAACATCCTTCATCACGTTGGTACTATAATCAGTTTAATGTATGATTACAGAGTCTGGGGGCTCGCAGAAGAAAAGGGCCATTAAAGAAAACGGGTGACCATTTATTATGAAGAGAATGGGAAGGCCAGGAAAGTCAATTTGCTTGATTGTGAGGAGGGGAGGGGATCCCAATGGAACACCCCACCTCCCCTGTCCTCCAGAGGCAATGCTCAGCATCCTGGCCACCCGCACCAATATGGTCAAATAGATCCAAGTGGGCAGCCATGTTGGTCTGAAGCAGTAGAACAAAAGAGGAGTCAATCGCACCTTTAAGACCAACGTAGTTTTATTCAGAACGTGAGCTTTCGTGTGCATGCACCCTTCTTCAGACTAGGAATGAGGTGCAGTGAGCAGATTACTTACTGCACCTCATTCCTCATCTGAAGGGTGCATGCGCACGAAAGCTCACGTTCTGAATAAATCTAAGTTGGTCTTAAAGGTGCTATATGGTCAAAGCTCATCTTCTTTTTTATTTATTTATTTATTACATTATTTATTACATTAAACTCTCCGCAAGCGGACTCAGGGCAGCTTACAACATTCATTTACACAAATTAAGAACAATAAGTCAATAAAATCTATAAAACATTAATACAATTAAAAAACATTTTAAAAACTATTTCATGGTGCTGTATCATTACTATATTGGAGGTTCTGCTTTTCAGACGGTGATCACTGAGTACTCTACTGATGTCAGGTGGTAGCTCTCTCAGTTTAAATATCGAAGGCCTGTCGAAACAACTCAGTCTTACAGGCCCTGCGGAACGTAGGAAGGTCCCGCAGGGCCCTTATGGCCTCCGGGAGAGCATTCCATAATTCTGGTGCTGCCACAGAGAAGGCCCTGGCTCGTGTCAAACGCAATCCAGCCTCCTTTGGTCCAGGGATGGACAACAGATTTTTTTTGTCCCTGAACGCAGTGCTCTCTGGAGAATATATGGGGAAAGGTGGTCCTGCAGGGTTAAAAAAAAGGTAAAGGTAGTTCCCTGTGGAAGCACCAGTCATTTCCAACTCTGGGGTGACATTGCATCACAATGGTCGTTTTCGCACTCACCTCCAGCCGGCGCGACCCCCCTCTTCACCGCGCAGGATCTGCATGGATTTCACACTAAATGCCGCGGAGCAGCCTTTTGCGCCGGAAACTCCCGTCGCAAAAGCCGCGCAAACGCCAAACTGCTTTTTGGCGATTTATGTTTGAGCGGGTTTTGCGACGGGAGTTTCCGGCGCAAAAGGCTGCTCCGCGGCATTTAGTGCGAAATCCGCGCAGATCCTGTGCGGTGAAGAGGGGGGTCGCGCCGGCTGGAGGTGAGTGCGAAAACGACCAATATTTTCACAGCAGACTTTTTACAGGGTGGTTTGCCATTGCCTTCCCTAGTCATCTATACTTTCCCCGCTGCCCCCCCAGCAAGCTGGGTGCCTCGGAAGGAGGGAAGGCAGAGTTAACCTCAAGCCGGCTACCTGAACCCAGCTTCCACCAGGATTGAACTCAGGTCATGAGCAGAGTTTAGGACTGCAGTACTGCAGCTTTACCACTCTGCACCATGGGGCTCTTCACCACAAGACTGCATCCCAAAAGGGTCCACCCTACATAAAAACTGTGTTCTGCTCAACCTGAGTACAACCTTATGGCCACTTCTGCCATCCCAGACTATGATGCTGTAATACAGGGGTGGCCAAACTAAGGCTTGGGAGCCATATGCGACTCTTTCACACATCCTGTGTGGCCCTCAAAGCCGCCCACTCCACCCCGTCAGCTGGCTTGGAGAAGGTATTTGTCTCTTTAAATCTCTTCTCCAGGCCAACCCAGCTGGTGGCTTGGAGTGCATTTTAAGTTAAAGTTGCTTTCTTTCTACCTCTTCCATCTATTTTCCTTCCTTCTTCCCTTGTGGCTCTTAAACATCTGACATTTATTCTATGTGGCTCTTATGTTAAGCAAGTTTGGCCACTCCTGCTGTAATAGACTGATATGGAGATTGATCAAGATAGATTGATATGGAGGGATGATGTGGAAAGTTGCCACAAGAAAAGCTGACAATTAGGGTTGCCAGGTATAGGTGTGTACTGGCAGCTGTAGGGTTGCCAGATCCAGGCTGGGAAATTCCTGGAGATTTGGGGATGGAGCCTGGAGAGGACAGGGACCTCAGAGGGGTACAATGACACAGAGTCCACCCTCTAAAACATCCATTTTCTCCAGGGGGGACTGATCGCTGTAGTCTGGAGATGTGCTGTAATTCCAGGGGCTCTCCAGGTCCCACTTGAAAACCGGTACCCTCATCATTTTCTGCTCTAGAAAATATCCCAAGCACACTAACACGGCAATTCTAAGCAACGCTCCCTCTAATCCATGGAAACTTGTGAGCAAAAATTCTACTTTGTGAGCCTCTGGCATTAACGTTATGAGCAAGCGAATGGCTACTATAAGCTTGCTCTGGGGCCAGCCTTCCTCATCTAAGACAAAAATGTGTGAACCAGAGGCTTAAAAACTGTGAGGTAGCTCACACTAACTCAGCTTAGAGGTAACACTGATTCAAAGCGAAGTTGCAGTTGTCTATGTCCGTTCCCTTAATAGACTTGGGTGTGCAATTCTCCTTATATAAGAACATAAGAGAAGCCATGTTGGATCAGGCCAACGGCCCATCCAGTCCAACACTCTGTATCACACAGTGGCCAATAATTCTCCCCTGCTTCGGCGGGGAGGGCGGGATATAAATAAAATGATGATGATATATATATATAAAGTGTTCCAAACCTGTAATCATTCTAGTTGCCTTTTTCTGCACTTTTTCCAATGCTATAATACTCTTTTTGAGGTGCGGTGACCAGAATTGCACACAGTATTCCAAATGAGACCGCACCATCGATTTATACAGAGGAATTATGATACTGGCTGATTTGTTTTCAATTCCCTTCCTAATAATACCCAGCATGCCGTTGGCCTTTTTTTATTGCAATCGCACACTGTCTTGACATTTTCAGTGAGTTATCTACCACGACCCCAAGATCTCTCTCTTGGTCAGTCTCTGCCAGTTCACACCCCATCAACTTGTATTTGCAACTGGGATTCTTGGCCCCAATGTGCATTACTTTGCACTTGGCCACAATGAACCTCATTTGCCACGTTGACGGCCACTCACCCAGCTTCAACAGATCCCTTTGGAGTTCCTCATAATCTTCTCTGATTCTTACCACCCTGAACAATTTAGTGACATCTGCAAACTTGGCCACTTCACTGCTTACTCTCAACTCCAAATCATTTATGAACAAGTTAAAGAGCATGGGACCCAGTACCGAGCCCTGCGGCACCCCACTGCTTACCGTCTGCCACTGCGAAGACTGCCCATTTATACTCACTCTCTGCTTCCTATTAATTAGCCAGTTTTTGATCCACAAAAGGACCTGTCATTTTACTCCATGACTCTCGAGCTTACTAAGGAGCCTTTTATGAGGAACTTTATCAAAAGCTTTCTGGAAGTCAAGGTAAACAATATCTATCGGGTCTCCTTTGTCCACATGTTTGTTCACCCCCTCAAAGAAATGTAACAGGTTAGTGAGGCAAGATCTTCCCCTGCAGAACCCATGCTGAGTCTTCCTCAATAACCCGTGTTCATCAATGTGCCTACTCATTCTGTCCTTGATAATAGTTTCTACCAACTTTCCGGGTATTGAAGTCAGACTGACTGGCCTTGGCACTGAGCTGTGTTTGGGAATTTAAAAGTCCTTTTTTCCTGGGATTTATGACTCACGATCATTTCTGATTCTTTTAAATGAGGACAGTCAACATGGTATGGGGGGTTTAGAGACTTGGCAGCAGGGTGTTTTTTGTAGCAGGAACTCCTTTGCATATTAGGCCACACACCCCGATGTAGCCTATCCTCCTGGAGCTTACAATAGGCCCTGTACTAAGAGCCCTGTAAGTTCCAGGAGAATTGCCTACATCAGGGGGTGTGGCCTAATATGCAAAGGAGTTCCTGCTACAAAAAAGCCCTGGTTGGCAGAATCCTGGAAGATGCATGATATGGACTTAGAAGGATATAACTCTGCTTAAGATGGCAAAGCAGGCCTAGGATTGGCAACATCTACATCAAGTCTGGGGGTCTTCAGGCTACAGAAATCAGTTCCCCTGGGGGAAAATGGCTGCTTTGGACTCTATAGTATTATACACCACTGACATCCCCCCCCCCAGTGAATAGCACCTTTCCCAGGTTCCACCCCCAAATCTCTGGGACTTTCCCAACCCAGAGTTGGCACCCTTCAGCATACCACAAATCTGGGGCCCAGATATGTGCTGCACAGGTGCCAACCAAGTCCAGGTAGTTATAGTTGCCAACCTCCAAGTGGGGCCTGGAGATCTCCCCAGAATTAGAAAAGATCTCTAGGAAACAGAGATCAGTCCCCTGGAGAAAATGGCTGCTCTGAAGGGTGGCATTATACACCACTGTGGACATCCTGCCCCTCCCCAACCTCTCCCTCCTCCCTACACCCCATCCCTCAAATCTCCAGGTATTTCCCAATCCAGAGTTGGCAACCCTTTGTGAACCCAGTTTAAATGAGACGTTCTTGTTCAGGTTTCACTTCGTTGACCATCTTTAGATAAATCACCATTCCAACAGCCTCAGCCACATCTTCAGTTAGGTTTCCCAACAGACTGGAGTGGGGAAAGTTCTGCCTTTTGCTTAATGGAGGCAGGGGGAAGCAGACAAGAAATGGCAACAAAATGGTGACTTGATAACAACAATCATTTATCAGAACTGAAGCCATCAATATTCAGCTTTGAGATCAATTTCTGTTCATCTGACAAAGCCAAAAAGGCCTTGCAGTTCAAAACTAATGTTTCCTCAGACATTTTACTTGCTGGGAGAACAATGTTTCAGTCCAGGGGCACCATTAAGACCAACAAAATTTTATTCACGGTATAAGCTTTCGTGTGCAGGCACACTTCCTCAGATACAATGGAAAGAAAATAGAAATAAATAACTCATACATATAGAGCAGAGGTGGAGGGCTCCTATTAGGCCCCTGAACAATTGGCTGTTGTCTGCTTCCTTCTCCTTCTCTCTTGCTTCCTTCTGCATTACAGCTTGCTTTGCCAGGCTTGCTCAATCAAACAGGAGCTACAGAGCAAAGCCTCTATTTTCTCCATTGGCTGAGGTGCCTCCCTTGGGGAGGGATAGCTTGCTTTGTCAGGCTCTCTCAATCACACTTAGAAAGAAACACACACTATCAATTTACAAAACAGTAACAATGTGTAATACAAACTGCATTCATCTTTTTAAAAACTGGTTATCGGGGGAGGGGGGGCGGAAGTTAGCCTTGCCAAGGGTGCCAAACGGTTTAGGGACGGCCCTGCTAATCAGTGAAGGGAAATCCCAACTTCATGTCATAACAACGTTCTTCAATGGGGTGAGGGGGCTACGGTAATATAAAAATCATCTCCCTCCCTGCTACGTGGATTAACCAAGCTATGTTTTCTTGGGACATCCTCTGCTTCGAAATCAAACCATCGTCGTGTGCGTTTTGATACTCAAGCAGCCCCTCCACGGTACACCACGCAGATTCTTTCCCGCTCGCTGATGGAAGTCTTCTTCAAATGTTCAGGATGATCGCTCACACGAGCATCTTCCCCTTTCAATATTCTCATTGGCCAGCTACATCGTCTGTTGCCAAGCCCATTGGCCATGAACGTTCTAAGTTCACCTCCCTTATCTGTATATTCCACTCACCCACATGGTCACGCCTTCCTTACGCGGCCTGCCTTCACTTACCCCGCCCTTCACCAATTCCTTCTCTCGCATTGGCCTCCATGCCGCTCGCTCTAGAAGCCTGTTCCGTCCCTCCCGCCCCCGTCGAAACCCCGCTTTTTTTCATTGGCTGCTCCAAAGCCGCCTTTCTTTGAGCATCTCGGGCCTCTTCATTGGCTACCTTGAGCCAGCGACTCCATTGGCCGCTTTGTCCTCCGGGTAGCCAGTGATTGGGTAAGGCGAAACTGTCAGCAGGAGGAGGGGCGGGTCCGTATCGTTTCTCCCCACCACGAATCGATTCTTGCAGACTTGGCGGCTGCTGAAACCGGCTTTGGAGGCGGCGGGCGGATGCGCGCGGAGGGAAGATGAAGAGTGGCTCGTGAGTCGCCGCCCCTTGGAGCGTTGCATGGGCATGCGCCTCCCCGAGCCCTCCTACCAGGGCGCTCGCCCGGAGGAGCTGCCGCAGCGGCATCGATCCAGCTCCGCCCAAGCAGGGCAAAGGGGCGGAGCGATACGTCGGGGACTTATCGACTGGGGGAGGGGTAGGCTGGGAATGGGGAGGGGGAGAAAGAGCGGATGGCTTTTGATGTTGCTGGGGGGGGGGGGGGCCGAGTGGAGAGAGGTTGCTTTAGAGGTTCTGGGGGATCAGCATCAATTTGCAGAGGCTTTTCCCCCCCTTCCCCCCCGTGGGTCCCGGGTTTGCAGGGGGGGAGAAGAAAGCAGCAACCGGGGAGAGTTGGGGGAGGGGGTTGCTTTAGTGGGAGGGGCACTAGGCCACGCCGAGGTGAAATCTGCCCCCTGGAGCAGGGGTGATGGTGGCTGAATTTGGAGGCGTACGCAGTTCACCTCGCGTTTGTGTCTCCACCCTTCTGTCTTGGAAATAAGGAATCGATACTGGAATAACGGGGAGGGGGGCTGGGAAGGTCAGTGTGCTTGTATCGGGGACAGCAAGAAATGTAGGGATTCAGAGTCTGAAATTGCGGCCCCTGTCAAAAGGGGGAGGGCGGCCCCAGAAGGGACCGTTGGATGTGTAGGGGACCTCACTGGTGAGTGGTTGGGGCTACTGGAAGAAAATCTCACTTGGGAGGCGAGGTGATGGTCAGTATCCATTTGGAGAGAGGCAGGATATCTTCTTTATAAATGGGATCAATGGGTGTTAGAAAGAGCAGCTTTTGGGGGACTTATTTATAATGTTGGAGCTCCGTATTATGGTTGTTGGCAATTTGCCTGGGGATAGGAAAAAGGGCTGAGGTCTATTTTGGGGCTCAGCAATTAACTCTGGTCCTAACCCTTCCTCTTTTTCTCCCTTCTTTCACAGGCTTTCTAACCCCACCACACCATGCAAGTAGCTGAGGATGCCTGCACCCACCTGGACGATGAGCTGCTCTGTGAGTGAAATGGAATGTCTGCCCCCATCTTATCAGCATCCCAGAGTCTTATGACCCCTTTGGGATAATATGGGAGGGGGGAATTGAGGGCTTTTCAGATGTCACTTGTTCACAAAAGGTAGCCGTTTGTAAAAGCCTGCCCTGACTGGTTACCTGGAGGTGAATCTTTGTTGCCCTGGGTGGAGGCTATCCTGCCTTGACATCATTGGCAGTTTATGAGACAGCATAAGCTCGTAAGCAGAATTCTCAAGGTGCTGTGACCTATAGGTAATCCATTGATAGGAGAAATACACTACAGTGGGCTTCCTCTGGAATGAGGACCACAGGTAATACAGGTGGTGGGAGCTGGGAATACTCCTGCGGAAGATCCAACTGTGGTGTAGAGTCAATGAGTTATAGAGGTTAGAATGTTGTATTTGAATTGGGGAGACCCGGGTTCAAAGCTCTGCTCAGCCAGGAAGTTCACTGGCTGATCATGGACCAGTCACTCCTCTCAACCTAACCCACCATGCAGCAATGTTGTAAGGATAAAGCAGAAGGAGGAAGAACCTTGTGTGCTCTCTCAGTTTTGTTCTTTTATTTGGATCCTGCTATTCTCCCCTATGGGGATCAAAAGCAGCTGATCAGATTGTTCTCCCCTTCTCCATTTTGTCTTCACAACAGTATCCTGGGAGGCAGAGAGTGACCAAGATCACTCAGCAAGTTTCCATGGCTCCGCGGGCATCTGAACCTGGATCTCTCTTAACCTAGTCCGACATTCTTTAACTACCGTGCCACATTCCTTGAAGGAAAGGTGGGATAAATGGTCCAACCAACATTTCTGTTCATTACTGATCCTGCCCTAGAGGGAGAAGATAGGTGATGGATATGATGTTGCACTGAATTTCAGAAACACTCAGAGCTTCAAGATAACTAGAGGGAACAAACTGCCACCTTTCCTCCCCACCTCTCAGCTGCAATGGGGAGGGACAGGAATTTTCACTTTATAAAGGAAAACTATGAAATCCGTCACTAGGTTAGAGTGATTGCCTTGCTTTCTCTTGAGCCTGGAGATGGGTGCAAGGCCTCTGATCTGTGACCCTTATGTCTCAGCTGAGAGGTGACTCATTCTTGGCATAAAATCACAGAAGCCCTGTTCTTCACCCAAGATCTCACCAGAATTAAAAACACACTCTCCAGTGACATATCAACGTTTGTGGTTCACTCATTCAAGGTTTAGCCTCATACCTGCCTGTCCAGTGCTGCAGTGGTGCTTATTTCCTGTCTTAGTAGTTTACAGTAAAAAAAAAAAAAGGTGCTGTGACCTATAGGTAGTCCATTGATAGGAGAAATACACTACAGTGGGCTTCCTCTGGAACAAGGACCACAGGTAATACAGGTGGTGGGAGCTGGGGATACTCCTGCAGAAGATCCAACTGGGGGGAGGGGGGCTGTAAAAATGGTGTTACTGTAACCTGTGCTTATGTGACACTCAAGCCACAAGCACGTGACTTTTCATGTGTTCTGCCAGTGTGCGGAAAGGGAGAGCAGAAGCGAGCATTCTTGCCCAGCCTTCCCATGACTGTTAGCTTATAAGCATCGTCTCTGCATGAAGGAAGTGACTGTATGACAGCTTCCTACCTGTGATCAGGAATGCTGTTTTCCAAACACATGATGATGATGATGATGATGATGATGAAGATATTGGATTTATATCCCGCCTTCCACTCTGAGTCTCAGAGCAGCTCACAATCTCCTTTATCTTCCTCCCCCACAACAGACACCCTATGAGGTGGGTGGGGCTGGAGAGGGCTCTACAGCAGCTGCCCTTTCAAGGACAACCTCTGCCAGAACTATGGCTGACCCAAGGCCATGCCAGCAGGTGCAAGTGGAGGAGTGGGGAATCAAACCCGGTTCTCCCAGATAAGAGTCCGCACACTTTATCACTACACCAAACTGGCTCTCACTGGCTACACTAAACATGGAGTGGTTGTGTGCTCAGGATTTGCATCACTCTGCAGGTTTGATCTGGGGCATATTGGCCCTGAAGCTTGACCACCAAGGAAGTATACTATCTTGTCTTCTGTAAGCACTCAGTGGTCCATCTCCGATCTGTTACCCCTTCCTTCGTCTCTTGTAAAACCCAGTTCTTATCTGTCTGATTGTACATTCTTTTTTCATTTCATTTTTGTCCTTTTTTGGCCCCCAATGAGCACCCAAAGGAGCTTACATCCTTCTCTCTGTTTTATCCTCAGAATAACCTTGTGAGGTAGATTAGACTGTGGGTGTGTGACTGGCCCAAGCAAACTTCCACAGCAGAGTGGGGATTCAAGCCTGGGTCTCCCAGATCCTAGTTGGACACCCTCGTTCCCCCAGCCCCACCATGTAAAAGGTGGTTGTTCTGAACACTATTTGGGAGAAAAGCTCTGGGACATGCATATGGTTCTATGAGGTGTCCTGCCTCCTTTGGCAATCTGTGGAGTTCAGCCCTGATCGATTTCCTAAGCCTCTCTCTATTTCTTCATAGTCTGTGAAGACTGCCGCCTGTATTTCCGGAATTCCTGCCCACAGCACGGACCCCCCACCTTTGTGGCTGACTCTCCAGTTCCAGAAAGGGCACCATCCCGGGCACTGCTGTCCCTGCCTGAGGGCCTTTTGGTCAAGGAGCGAACCCAAGGAGCCTTTGGAGTTTGGAATGCGCTTCCTGCCCTGCCTCGAGGCTGCATCTTTGGGCCCTACGAGGGGGAAGTGGTCCGGGAGCACAGCGACTGCACCCGTTATTCCTGGGCGGTAAGACCCTGCCGATTGGCACAGGAAGGCCATGGCCAACCACCTCTGCTTCTCGCTTGCCTTAAAAGCCCCTTGCTGGGGTGACCATCAGTCAGCTGTGGCTTGAGGGCACTTTACACACACAAGACACAGCCAAACATTCGTGCACCCCTTTCTCAGAGCCCGTGGAACTCTTAAGATGTTCCACCACAAGATCCAGTGGGCACAGTTGTAGGTCAGGTCCTGAGTTCAAATCTCTACTTAGTCTGAAATTTATTGTGTGGGTTTTGGCAAAGCACACATTCCCTTTTAGTTCCTTATCTGCCAAAGGAGAGCCGTCGTCATCAGTTGTAGAGGCCTACTCAGTGAATAAACGCCATAAAGAAATATAAAAATATTTTACAATTCTGTAGTCCCTCTTTCTTGCTGAGAGGTAAGGTGGGTTATGCACTATAAAACAATTCAATCCAACAGTAATAAGGTTGCATGAATGATGCAATAGGACTGGGATTACAAAATAAGAGGAAAAGTGCGAACAAAAAGTGTACAAGATGTGACAGACCACGAACAATGCAGAGAATGGGGTTATCACAAAACCAGATAAAGCAGTAATAGCAAGGTAGTACTTACGATAAAAAGGGGAATAGATTACAGTCTTATTCCCCTGTGCCCCCCTGAGCCGTTCCATTCTCCTACATTCCTATTCCCTTTACAAAAATTCTCTCCGGAACACTTCTGTCTTACACAATCTGCAGAATGTTAATAGACCAGTCATATGGTTATGTGTGAATGCTAACAGATTTTTAAATGTTAATAGATCTCTCATACAGATACATACTCAGAAGTCCCAGTGGTCTTGAGACTTACTCCCAGGAAAGTTTATAGAGGTTTTCAGCCTAATAGGGCAATACACGGTTATTCCTCAGCCATTAGGGACATCTGGTAAGGGGCTGCTTGTTCCTTCAGAGTAGCACTAGGGAAGCCACTCTTGGCCCCCAACTCATCCTGTCCTGGGCTTCCCTAAAACACTTCCACTTTTTGTAATAATTGCCACCAAGGACTCAAAAGACTTCAAGGGCATTCGGTACGTGCTGAAAAGGAACTCCCAGACACATTCACAGTGATGCATTCCCTTAGCAAGTCTCCCCACCACCACACCATTTCTTTGGACTCTATTGTGTGAGCGGCTTGTGAATTCCATTTTCTCCAACCATCATGTTCTGCCCTGGTTGATGGGGATTGTAGTGCCTTCAGTCCTTTTGAATGAACATGGAGAGGCAAGAACTGCAGCTACCATCAGCAGAATTCATGGCCATACAGGCTAGACATCGGTATTGCAGTGGAATTCTGTGGAATCTTCCACTGGGTTTATGAGGCGGGGGCGGAGGGAGGATCTGGTAATGAGTAGATATAAGTCTAATTTTTAGTCTGATCTGGGCCTATCTGAGGAACTGGGGAAGACTTTAAGCTGGGGGGGAAAGAGTCCACTTCCGAGTTCTCCAAATACAGACTTGTCAGCATCTCTACTTTAAGTAGTAGGAAAGCCTTCACACTCTGGTATTCTGCCAACAAAATGGTATCAAGCTAATGCTCAGAACAATTGTTCAAACTTGCTTGGACCATTAAAGTCGGATTCAGTTTGTTTTAGTTTTGCAACTCTGGAGCAGACGGGACAAATCAATCATGGTATGGATCATGCTTTTTAAAAAAAGCTAGGGAAAGTAATGGGCTGGATCCAGCCAATTTAGTTAACGAGCTCAGGGCTTTTTTTGTAGCATGAACTCCTTTGCATATTAGGTCACACACCCTTGATGTAGCCAATCCTCCCGGAGCTTACAATCAGCCCTGTACGAAGAGCCCTGTAAACCCTTGGAGAATTGGCTACATCAGGGGTGTGGCCTAATAGGCAAAGGAGTTCCTGCTACAAAAAAAAAAAAGCCCTACCAAGCCTGATCTCATTCCTGTGCTTGCTTTAGCCTCTATCCCCCGTGGCTTTTGTCCCAGTAGGTCCCTACTAGACTCTTTTTGGCTGGCCAAAGGTGACCCTTCCCACCTCTTTCACCAGCAGAAAGCCTAGTTGGATCTAATCCATTGGGTGCTCTGTGTTCTGTGTGGTCAGCAAGCCTCAGTTGCCTTCATCTGCAAGTGTTTAAGGGGCCTGGGCATCGTGGAATGTTTTGTTCTGATGTCACGGTGTTTATTTATTTAATTTGTTTCTCCCCATTGGGGACCCAAAGCAGCTTGCGTTCGCCTTGGCTCTGTTTGGTCTTCACAACAGCTCTGCGAGGTAGGTTAGCCTGAGAGTGTAAGCGGCTGGCCCACAGTCACCCAGCAAGCTTTTGTGACAGAGTGGAGATTCGAACCCGGGTCTCCTGGATCCTAGTCTGACACTCCAACCATGATGCCCCCCCTGACCCTTCATACGTTAAGAGGAGTCAAAGAAGTTTTGTAAAAAACAAAACAAAAAAAAACACTTGGACACCCATTTAACTGATCTCCTAGCCCATGTCTTTCGGAGTACTTGGAAGGCTCCCTCATAGTTAATGTGGGTGCCATGCTGAGCACGCTAAAAGATAGCCTGGAAGTCAGGCCAGCTTTTGTACTGGCAGAGCACAATTGCATGGCTGCTGTGCGAATATATGGGCTGCGGGTTTGCCACGTTCCATCTCCAAGCAAGTGAAGCATTTGCATATGCATGACATAAAGAGCAGAATCAACGCCATTTAAAATACTCTTGCTTCTGTTTCTTTGCTCTGTGTCTCTTGCACCTGAATGATAAAATCTGCATTTTCAGGGATGCTGGGATTTGAGAGGTCAGGGCAGTAACAAACAAAGGGCACAGACCACTGCAGGAAGGCGTGAGGAAAGCTGAATGTCACAAATGTACAATAAGTTGCCACTGTGCCCGTCCAAATGCCACTCCCCTCCCTTCCTGGTTTTTAAGCAGATATTTGATATGATTTCTGCATTTAAAAAATGAAATAATGAGGACTAAGAACATAAGAGAAGCCATGTTGGATCAGGCCAATGGCCCATCCAGTCCAACACTCTGTGTCACACAGTGGCCAAAAAAAAACCCCAAGTGCCATCAGAAGGTTCACAAGTGGATCTAGAAGCCCTTCCACTTTGCCTCCCTCCAAGCATCAAGAATACAGAGCATCACTGCCCCAGACAGTTTCAATAATATACTGTGGCTAATAGCCAGTGATGGTCCTCTGCTCCATATTTTTATCCAATCCCCTCTTGAAGCTGTCTATGCTTGTAGCCGCCACCACCTCCAGTGGCAGTGAATTCCACATGTTAATCACCCTTTGGGTGAAAAAGTACTTCCTTTTATCTGTTCTATCCCGACTGCTCAGCAATTTCATTGAATGCCCACAAGTTCTTGTATTGTGAGACAGGGAGAAAAGTACTTCTTTCTCTACTTTCTCCATCCCATGCATAATCTTGTAAACTTCTATCATGTCACTCCGCAGTCAACGTTTCTCCAAGCTAAAGAGCCCCAAGCGTTTTAACCTTTCTTCATAGGAAAAGTGTTCCAAACCTTTAATCATTCTAGTTGCCCTTTTCTGCACTTTTTCCAGTGCTATAATATCCTTTTTGAGGTGCGGGACCAAAATTGTATACAGTATACAGACTAGAAACTTGTAATACTTTTAAGCTACACAGAAGCATTGTGTTACATCACCCCATCATGAATCCTTATAAAGCCACTTTATGTGTGTGTGTTGCTTTTTGGAAGGGCCTGGTGGGGAGGGGTCATGGCTGAATGGGGGAGCATCTGTTTTGCAGGATGAGAGTCTTGGGTTCAGTCCCCAGTGCTTGCAGTTTAAAAAGTCATGTAGTAGCTGGCATCAAGATCTTTTCCTTGAGCACTGCTGCTAGCCAGTAGACACATCTGACCTTGATAGACCAAGGTCAGCTTCACATGCTCATGTGATGCTCATGCACATTCATAGAGCAAAGGTGTCGCTTCTGGACAACATAGCTTACAAAACTGAAATCTTGCTTGGTTTTGTCACTGAAATTTGCCCAATTGATACTGCCTGATCAGGTGAAGTTGCCTTGAAATGGACCAGTAGTCTCTTGAGCTCCGTGTTCTTTGCTGCACCGGGAAGCTTCTTGCATGGTGTTGGGGCAGGCAGTAGCCATTCTAGAAATTCTGGAAATGAGGTCCACATGCACAAGATACCACCCCATAAAAAGTCTGCCGTGAAAACGTGATGCGACATCACCCCGGAGTCAGAAATGACTGGTGCTTGCACAGGGGACTACCTTTACCTTTATCTATGATGCATTTTATATTTTTATGTTACGGCTTATTAATTCTGGTTTTTATGACCTTTTAATGTGAATCACCCTGAGCTTGTTTCGGCGGGGAGGGCAGGATATAAGTCAAATAAATAAGAATAAAACATCTATCAGAAAATGCCAAAGATGGAACAAGGGACCTTCTCAGTACAACCGTGCAATGCAGCTGTGTTGGGTTGGTATTACTGTATTGCTTCTTGCTGTTGTATCCTGAAGCATCTCCAGCAAGCATTTGGGGTGTTTTGTCAGCCAGTTTCTGCACCACAAGTATAGAAGCTGGGAACCTATACGTTTTGGTGGGTACAAGATATTTTGTGTTTTTGCAGCCTTGGGAAATGCTGCAGCTCACTGGTAGAAGACTAGGTCGACATACAGAAGGCCTAGGCTCAATTATCTCCCTCTCAACTTAAATGATCAGGTAGTGGATGATGGGAAAGACCCTGGAGAGCTGCCCCTAGTCTGAGTAGGCAGGACTGACCTTGATAGACCAATAGTCTGATTCAGGATTAGTCAGTTTTATATGTTTCCCATAGGAGTATCTGCTTTTCCCCCCAGCAAGTGTCTTGGAAAAATTACACTGGGCATTTTCTATGGTGGAAGTAATAATTTTGGACTCCCTCGCTAATTCCTCCCTCCTCTGTTCAGGTACGGGACAACGGTTCCTATTTCTTTGTTGACGCCTCCGATGAGACCAGATCCAACTGGATGAGGTGTGTATCTCGGGAGAGACAGGCGTAGACAGAATGAGGGGATTTATGCAAATCTCACCTTGGCGCACATGCTGTGTTCTTGTAGCTGTTAGCCAGGAGAAATGAAAGCCGGTCTTTGAAAGCCCCCGCTGTCTGCAGGAATTTCCCCCTAGTGGATTCTGGCTTGGCCGTTGGGGAGTATTTCAGGCTGGCTTCCAGTCTGTAGGCTTGCCGTTCCCTCGAGGTAAACGCACTGGTGACTGCTTGGTGTGTCAGTCAAAGAGTAGAACACGACACATGCCCAAAGCCACAGTGTGTGACTCATCCCTCTGTCTCCTAGCAGATATGTGGCATGCGCCTCCACCGAGGATGAGCAGAACCTGACAGTTTTCCAATACCGGGGCTACATCTACTATCGGGTCTGCCAGACTATACCTGCCGATACAGAACTGCTGGTGTGGATTGGAGAGGAGTATGCCCGCACTTTGGGACTACGCTTGGGTAGGCAGAAAAGGAAGCAGGAGAAGGGAGTGTATGTTTTTACTATCCCAGCAAGTCCTCTTTCATCCTTCTTGCCCAGCATACCTGGGGGCGAAGGATGTCTGAAGGCTAAATAGATGAGCCTGTTCCGTTGCGAAGGCTGCCAACGTGATATGTAAATATACCTTTTGGCTGTAAAGCAGCGTGGTGGGTGGGGATACAGTCTGCTACTGACAACTTGCTTTCTTGTGTCTTTATCTCTGTGAATATCAGCCCATAAAGATTACTTTGTTGAAGGCTTTGTTGCGATAGCTTGCCTTGCAGTTTGACTGGGAATCCTGTGGTCTTTTTAGAAATGTTTTTAAACTCCTAGATTACCAGTTTCACATTAAAGGACACAAGTTCCGTAAGGTTTACCCTCTTTTCTTGGGTCCCTGGACTCTAGTCCCTAAGAACAATGATGAAAGATGTTATCAAATACTACCAGACAAGGAAGAAAATTTGAGTGCTTGGGGGGGCTTCTAGTGTTCCGGCCCCACTGATGGATCTCCCAATGGCACCTGTTTTTTTTGGCCACTGTGTGACACAGAGTGTTGGACTGGATGGGCCATTGGCCTGATCCAACACGGCTTCTCTAATGTTCTTATGAGTCCAGTGGCACAGCAAAGTTTAATTCTGGGTATAAGCTTTTGGTGTGTATACACACTGCTACCAGACAGTGGTTCAGCTTGACATCTTGATGCCCGCTTTGAGAGCTGATCTGTGTACTTTGGGGACTGAACAGATATATTTGCTCATCACAGCTCTCCAATGAACAGGAAGGCAAAGAATTGTCCCTAACCTTATACCATGCTTTGGAGGTACTTGAAGCACAGTGGAACATGTTCAAGCCTCCACCCTTTTGAATTTGGAATATGGGGCAGAGGCTTTGCCCCTGAGTAGCAGTTGGTACTTTGCAGGAACCACAAGGCCAGTCAAAGTTTGTAGATCCCTGTTGATCCACCCCTGAGATTCAAAATGAGCTTTCAGGGTGATGAACGGTTGCAAAAAAAACCCCCTGTATCACTGTGACAAATGTAACATTTTTGGGTGCCAGGGTTGAAAGGAGTGTGCTACAGATCCAGTCTCCAGCAAGTCAACCTTTCCTTTCCTTTGGATCTGTAGAAGTTCACTGATTCACGAATCTTGAGCAGCAGCAGCAGACACTTCTTTCTTTTTTCTTTTCTTTTTTTAAATGCAAGGGCTACCAGCAACCCACCAGCTTCCATTTCCCGCCATGAGGGTAATCTTCGTTTTTCTGCCCCTGCATTTTGTGATCTTGAATGTTCCTCGTTCTTAATTCCCCAGAGCAAAAGTTCTCCAAATTTTTAAGCATTGCTGATCTTGGCTTGGTCATATTACATGACCGTTTTATCTGTGATGTCAGCAAAAATTTGCCCATGACCTTCCCAGAGTTCTACACACACACAGTGTTTGTTCTTACTTGCACTGAGAGCCACCTGTGAGAGAGTCACAATCCACTTTTGAGTCTCGACCCAAAGTTTGAGACCACTACTTTACAGGGACCTGGTAGGAGTGATTGGGGTTGGGGGATTTTGCAAGACTGTCTTGCAGCATCTGGTAGTGCTGTTCAGGAACACGTGGAAAAGAGGGGCTGTTCCCTAAATGGTGGTTGTCTCTCTCTCCCCTGGAAATGCAATTGGGAGACCCTCACCCCTTTCTCCTCTTCCCCAGGTGAACACTTTAAATATGAATTCGGCGAGAAGGAGCTGCTGATGAAACTCTTCCAAGAGCTGCACCTCAAGACCCTGCCGTCACCTCCCGCTCCCCACGCTCCCTCCTCCCGTACGCAGTACCTGTGCGGCGATGCCACAGCTTCTTCCCTCCTGCCTCTCCACAAGCCGGGCCTGCCCCCAGGAGGAAGCCCTTTCCCTCTGCTCGAAGGGACGCAAAACCTCGTGGGGCTGGGCCGGGCCCAGAGTCGCTACTGGACTTTTTTCGGGTTCCAGGGAGACGCCTACGGGCGCATCCTGGACAAGAGCAAGATCATCTGCAAACTGTGCGGGGTGCGGCTGAGCTACAGCGGCAACACCACCAATCTGCGCCAGCACCTCATCTATAAGCACCGCTGCGAGTACAACCAGCTGGTCGGGACCCAAAGCGCCACCCTTGACAAAGGGGTGGCAGGGGCAGGAGAATTTGGTGCTCCCCGGCCTCCCGCCCCCGGCAGGACCACACGAGCAGTGGCTGACTTCATTGTGCTGGACTTGATGCCTGTGGAGGTGGTGGAAGGGGAAGGCTTTGGGCAGATGTTGGGGGTCTTGGACCCCAGCTACAAACCGCCAGACGCCGCCTCACTGGCGCACACGGTGCTCAAGGACATGTACACCCAAGTGAAGGGGAAGATCTGGGAGCTGGTGCGGATCCTGCCCCAGTGTTCCCTCAGCATGGACGTGTGGCGCCATAGTGGCACCCTTACCTACCTCACGCTCACTGTGCACTATGTAGATGACTGTTTTGAGGCCCGGGCCCGAGTCCTCTCAAGCCGCCCCGTCCCCGAGGAACCCGGTGCTGAGAGCCTCATGGAGGCCCTCGCTGAAGCGGCCAAGGAATGGGGGGTGCGCGAAAGCACCTCGTATACCGTCGGCCGCCTCAGCCCCACCACCCAACAAGCCACCTCAGCGCTCGGCTGGACGGCCTTGCCTTGCATTGGGGAGGCCCTGCGAGCAGCCATGGAAGCCGTGCTGGGCCAGCCGGCTACCCAGAACGCATTGGAAAGGCTGCGCCGTTTGGCCACCTGGGCGTTGGCAGGGGCAGGCCGCAGTGAGAAGCTGTGGACCCAGGAGCCCCTCCTGCAGGCTCACCTCAGCCGCTTCCTGAGGGACGGGGGAAAGTGGCACAGCGTCTACACGGTCTTGCAGGGCCTGCTGGACCACAGCGAGCCCATGGCAGGGCTGAGCCCAGACGGGGAGGTAATGCTGCGTCCCCAGGACTGGGCCGCCCTTCAGGATACAGTCAAAGTTCTCAAGCCCATGGCGATTGCTACCTCAACATTTACCAAAGACCCCTTTTCTAGTCTCTCTCTGGTCAAGCCAGTGCTAACCAGCCTCTTGTACAAACACTTGGTGCCCAGCGAGTGGGACTCCACCCTGGCCCGCGATGCCAAAGCAGCAGCCCAAAAGGAGCTGAGCCAGCACTTCTCCAACCCGGATGTCAACCAGGCCCTCAACCTGGCCTGCGCTCTGGACCCCCGCTTCCGCGGCCTGGATTTCCTGAGCCACTCCGACCGCGTGGAGACCTTGCACTTGCTCAAGACGGAAGCTTCGCGCCTGGCCGAGACCCCGGCTGGCCTGACCTCCAGTCTGCCTGATGTAGCCTCACCCCCGCCCCCTGCCAAGCAACCAAAGCAAGACGCAGGCATTGAGTTCCTGCTGGGCGACCTGTGCAGCGTGCGCGGCGCCTCAGGTGTAGGCTCTGCGCACCAGCAGGCCGAGCAAGAGACTGCCAGCTTTCAAACCAGCAAGGCGTCCGCCCTCGGCCAGGAACCGCTGCAATGGTGGAAAACCCACCACACTCAGTACCCGCTGCTGGCTCGGGTAGCCCGCAAGTTGCTCGGCGTGCCTGCCACTTCAGTTCCTGCTGCCTGGCTCTTCAGCAGCGCTGGGGATGCCATCCAGACCAAGCGGCAAGCGCTGACACCTGAGCATGTAGACATGTTGGTGTTTCTCCATGGCAACCGAGCCATGCTCTATTAGAAAAAGGGGGTTGGGGGGTGTTGTCTCTCTTTCCACAGAGTCCTAGACCTTTCCCCTTTAAGGGGGGGGGAGGGGGGAAGAGATACATTTAGTGCTTCCAGATCCTTTCTCGCTGCTTCCTTGACTAGTCTGGAACAATTCATTCCCCCGCAAAAGGAGAAGCATGGTTTGTGTGTTTTGGAGAAGAGCAGGGGAAAGAAGAAACCACGGGCAGGGGTGTGTGTATGTATGTCTCTATTAAAGCTTGGTCTAGATTGAAAGGTATAGATGTGGTTATAACAGAGAGAAGGAATAGCCCAAGGCGAGGGGTGGGTGGGGAGACAGCTGGCAGCAGAATTGGTTCCTAAGGAACATACTCAATGGATGGGAGTGGAGTGAGGTGCAGGAATATTCCATAAGTCTGGGGGAGGGGAGCAGATAGGAAGAAAAAGGAACATAAATGATATGTGTAGGACTTTAGCATCTGGAGATCATTGGCTGTTCTTATTCTGTCAGTCAAAAAGAGAGCAGGGGCAGGAGTTGCCCCTCAAAGGGAACGAAGATGGGTGGGGGGAAATTGAGAATAGGCATGGTGTGCAGGGGGAGGGTTTTGAGCAGGAACACAATTCCGGCTGGCTTGGCTTAGGGGGTGTGACCTAAAATGCAAATGAGTTCCTACTAGGCTTTTTCTACAAAAAAACCCTGTGTGAAACAATGGGGACATCACGGGGCATGGCCTGAATGCGAATGAGTTCCTGCTGGGCTTTTTCTACAAAAAAAAGCCCTGATGGTCTGTGATGAAAAAGAGATGGGTGGGGTGGGAATGCGGGTGTCACACAGGAATGCCCGATGTGTGGTGGGGAAAACAGGAGCTTTGACTAAATGGGGAAAATAAAGGAAACTGTAGATAGGGGAAGCACCAGGAAGTGAGGACTTGCAACTGGTCAAGGGGAAGAGGAGGAGGAAATAGCTTAAGATATTCCCAATGTGGGGATTGTAGGCTATGAGGGGAGGCATTTCTTCCCCCTCCCAATTTTCTGCTTGTTCACCCTTCCTCTAGATAAACTTCAGGGGCAGAGGTTAGAGCAAAAGTGGACATTGATGGTTTGGACCTGCAAGGGATAATTGTGCAGAGATTTCAGCCAAAGAAAGCCATACTTTCTTTGTTCTTCCTTTTTATTGCCTCCTTGTAGAGCAGTGATAACTGAGGAGCTCCCAGGCATTATGAAGTCCATGAAGGCATCTAGCTACTATTTTCCTGCCAAGTCTAAGGAACTCCAGGGAAAGACAGGGTGACTTGAAGAGGCACCACAGCCCTCTTTTGGAATCTGTCTGCTCTTCTGGGGCAGTAAACTGATTTTTTTTTTAAAAAAATCCCAAAGAGTATCAGCCATTCCTATCCTATCCTACTCCCTGCCTCAGTGTCTCCATCCCCATGTATGTGTTCCATTTTCTCCCACCCCCATGTTTGCATGCATTTGAGGTACTCGACTACTGAAAAAGGTAATCAGTGCAGCATAGGGATAAATGAGTCATGTGAACAACAAAGAGACCAAGTTCAAATCCTCGCTCCACCACTGGGTGACCTTGAGCCGCTCACATGCCCCCTCTTTCAGATTAACCTACCTCACAGGGTGGCTGTGGGTATGAAATGGGAAAGGGAAGAATCATGTCTGCTTGCCCTGAGCTCCTGGGAGAAAGGGAGGGAGAAAAAGCCAGGGGTCCCCAACCTTGTTGAACCTGTGGGCACATTTGGAATTCTTAAGACAACAGGGCGGGCACAGCAACAAAATGGCTGCCACAGGAGTTGGGCCAGCCACAAAATGATCTCAGCAGCTTCACTTCAGTAACAGTGCAGATCCTTTGTGCTGTGGTGGCAGCTGCCGCCAAAGCAACATTCCTAAAAAGTCTGCACAGCCAATCAGAAGCCTTGCTGAGAAAATCCCTACTTGGCCCTGCCCACTGGCACCAGAAAACGTGTCAGTGGGTACCTTAGGCACCGCGTGGGGACCCCTGTGATAAAGTTGAAAAGCGGACTGTGAAGATTTCCAAGATGGCTTTTTTCTCCACCCAAACGCAACCTTCAGGAAGGCAGGCTAAGACAGGCCATTACCCTTTACTCTCTTTCCTATTCATATCTGGGGGAAGTACAAAACGAATGCTTCAAGAAAGAATAAAATATGCTTTATTTTAAAAAGGCCTTTCTGAGTTTATTCAGTGGGGTAAAGGTGAGAGATTTCTCCCGAAGAAGCAGGTTATATTCGCATGTGGGGGGCGCAATAGAGTAACCGGCTGGAGAAGAGGCTGCTCATGAATTCTACCACCCACCCCCTTTTCTCAACTGTGACCCAGTTGCTCAGTTATGATTCAGCCTCTGGTGAAAAGTGTCTGTATTAGATGAAGAGCGACAGACACTTTGATATTCTTGCTAAACTTTTTAGCAGCGTTAGAAGGGAGATTGAGAACACCAATATTACATCATAGGAGCCGCAAGGCAATGCAGCAAAATAGACAACAGAAGTAGCCTGGCCTGGGGTGGGGGTTTGGAGAGACAATCTGAAAGCTAGTGGGCAAGGGAGTTTTGACCTGATGGCATTTTTGTGTATGGACTTGGGTGCACTGCCCAGGAAGCTTATTTGAAAAAGTCTTTTTAAGGTTACAGACAGGCCCCATTTGGGGCAGGAGCTCATAGGAGCAGAGCTCTGGAATCTCTACATTTTATTATGCTCTTTCTTACCACACACACACCCATACTTGCTTCTGGGCTCCATTCAAGACCCCTGTGAGAATTTTGCTGAAATCTAAGATTTGACAAACTTTCTAATATTTTCCCCACAAAAATGGGGCAATAACAAAAACATATAAAGCAGACAGATGGAAATCTTCATCATGCCACTGTGGCCATATAGGAGAAAGTAATTTAGAAGTATGTTGGCAGTAAGCTTTTATTATGACAATTAAAATTCAAGGAGCATGTTAAGGTGGATGCTGAGCTGATATAACTTAGTACACCTGTTGATGTTAGGGGTGTGCATATGCAGATGAGTTGTGCTAATGAGCTCTGGCACCTCTTTTTCTACAAAATGACCTCATCTCCCCCCCCCCCACTCCCCATCTAGTTTAGGTGAAAGTAGTTTAAAGGGACTCTGTGCGTAAAGGGGCTATAATAACAGATTTCCCTTTAATCTGTGTTTTAGCTGTTTTTTCCTCACTTCTGTGCCTCACAACCAATTCCCAGCAGTAATGTCTGGTGCAGAACAGAGGTGAAGTAATTCTTAAAAGCCTTCTCAGCGCTATAGCTCCAAGTTGAAAATCTGGAGATCTTCACAACTGTTTTTTTATCATTAGAAAAGGGCACGTGATCTTGTCACTTGGATACTAGGTAATCTTACCTCTACTTTCTGTGGTCTGATAACTATGTTTTCCCTTTGCTCAGTGAATATTGTTCTTTGAACTGGCATGCCTGGAGAGATCTGGTATGAACTAGTATTCCTAGTCACCATGCTTTGAGCAAGTGAGTTTTTACAGTTCTGGAATCCATTCTGTGATGGGCCTCTTTAGACAGCCCAGTTCTAAATAGATACTCAGGAACCAAGTTGCTATTTCTTTCCAAGCTATGGATCTTTTCTTTTTGAGAGAGGCCGGATACTATTTGTTCTTACATGGTCTACTAAATAAGGATGTTTTTCCCGGGAAAAACTACAGAGTCCATGAGCAGGTTTGTATGTGAGCAGGCAGGATTTATGGGGTGGAGGGAGAGGTGTGTGTACACACATGTAAAATGGGGGGGGGTGTCTACTTTCTCTGGGGTTTTAGATCCTCAGGGATCCTCAGTGCACCCAGCCTATTCAAATTGGAAGGCCAATCAGGCTAAACTTTGGTAAGTGGATGCCTCCTAGAGACGATACTCACAGATGTAATACATGCGCCGCTCACAATCATTGTCCCACCACTTTCCATCGTCAGAACTGAGGGTGACACAGTTCTCGCGGGTGCCGCCATTGGGCTGAGTCACCAAGTGGTCACGATACCAGTCAAAGACTGAGACCCGCTGCCCACTCTCAAAGAGCCACAGACCTTCTGCCCGTCGGTCATGGATGCCTACCCAGGCTGGCCAGTTGTACGGCTGGAAGGCATCGTGTAGATATCGGCGTAGAACAGCCAACTCCGTGGCATCGGCTGGCATAGCCAGGTTTCCTCCCCGGGCTGCACATAGTTTCTGTGCCCCATCGTAGACCTCAAAGTGCTTGAAGATCAAGAAGCATTTGCTTTGGGTGCGCCGGCCCCTCAAGCAACCTGGGAACGGTGTAATGAATGACCTTTAAATTCTTTTGGTGATACCTTCAATCGGTCCCTCCTCCTCCACCCCCTAGACCCTCTCTTTTGATTTTATATACCCTGCCTTTATTCCCAGTAGTTGCTCACAAAAACCAGAACAAGACAAATCTGAGCAAAGCCCACTGATAATAATTAAAACCATTGTAACTATAGAATATAACTATGTGTCAAGTAGAATCTGTAATGTCAAAAGTTGTTGAAAGGGGAAAAAATAAGCTCTCTCCATCGCCTGCTTGGATAATGCCGTCTTGTGGCATTCCTTAAACATGGTTAAAGTTGCTGTTCTCAGTTCCTCAGGAAGAAGCCTTCTCCCCCCAACCCATCCCCAGGCCTGCAATTGGCTTCAGGCAGGCCTAATAACCTTGCATAAGGACATGCAGAGCAGAGTCAGTTGGGAAGGAAGGAGCTTATTGCTTTTGTCCTTTCAGCCCTGAGCAGCATATGAAATTCTGACTCTTCCAAGATGGCCCCATCCCACACAAAATGTACTTCGTTTATAGGCCGCTTTTCTCGCTGAGGCCTGAAGCAGATTATAGGATGAGACTAGGCAGCAAGGACCAGAATCCTGCATGCATTCAATGGTGCAATACAACTGGATTACAAAATCAGAGAACCATCAAATAAAAACAGTATAACACATCCAATAAACGATATTGGGGGTGGGGGAACTAATTTGTTTCAGACACTAAAATGTCAACCCTGTTCCGTTTACCAAAAAAACCCCTTTGTACGATTCCATTTTAGTGAAGAATCTCCCTTCATATCATCCCCGCTTAATAAAAATGACCTCCTGAGAAACAAGCTTCCCCCATAGCAGGAGGATCCAGCTTGCGGCTGGATCCAGCCCATTTCCAAGGAGCTGCTGCAGAGGACTGTTTTAACTCCCTGCTCCCCAACAATGGAGGCTCTAGCAAAGTTCTTGCTGTTGTGCACCCCTCTAGCTAAGGCCCAGATTTAGGATTGCCAACCATAGACTGCAAAATTCCAGAAGACGGGTGGGGAGGGAAGCTCAGCAGGAAGGCGATGCCATAGAGTCCCCCCTCCAAAGTAGCTGTTTATCCAAGGGAATTGATCTCTGTCCTCTGGAGATCAGTAATTAGGGCTGCCAACCTCCATGGGGTGACTGGAGATCAGGGATTTACAAGTTATTTCCAAATGACAGAGATCCGTTCCATTAGAAAAAATGGCTGCTTTGGAAGATGGAGTCTGGCTGGGGTCCCTCCCCTCGCCAAACCCCACCCTTCGAAACCTTCACCCCTAAATCCCCAGGAATTTCCCAGCTTGGAGTTGGCAAGAGATCTCCACGTCCAGCTAGAGGTTGGCAGCTAGGCCCAATTCACACATGCCTCAAAACAAGGAAGTTGGATTGAGGGTGGAGCTCTGAGGGAGTAAGGTGGGATATGCCACTTCAGTCTGCTGGGAGGGGGAAGGGGTTACATTTTTCAAAAATTCTCCAACATCAATAATTCCTTGAAAGGGAAAAGCTGGGCCTTCCCCCCCTGATGTGCTAACCTTGTTTTATGGGGGTGGGGACTTTGACACGGAGAGGCATTAAACTTGTCACTCTTCCCCTGCAGTCAGAAGTGGTATGGCCTTTCCAGCCTCAATATGGAACCTGGGAACTCTTTAGAATTACAGCTCATTTCCAGACTACAGAGATCAGTTCTCCTGGAAAAAAGGGATACCTTGGAAGGGGGATGTATAACATTGGACCCCACTGAAGTCCCTGACCTCCCCCAGACTCCATCCTTAAATCTCCAGGAGCTCCTCAGCTTGGCTCTGGCAACCCCCCCCCCTTCCCTGCTGGTGGGCAGGGGGGACCTGCCAACCCTGAATAGAATGAAAAAGGCTTCAAACGGCAGGTGAGTGATGGTGTTCTTGAAGGTTTGCCTGTGTAAAAAGGCAGTCGTTCTGAGGATAAAATGGAGGAAGGGAAAGCTTTGGGTCCACACTGGGGGGAAAAGGCAGATTATAAATTCCAAATACATTTTCCCTCACAACAACCTTGTGAAGTGGATTAGGCAGAGGGAATGTGACTGACCACGGTCCTTCCAGGCCCTAGGCTAGCTCTCTAACCACTGCCTCACACTGCCTTATTCTCTTGGGGAGACAGGTCAAAATGGGTGGTTTTGTTAAGTCTGTCCGCAGCAACACAAAAGAGCAAGAGTTCAGTAGCACCTTCAAGACTAACAAAATTTGTGGCAGTGGAGGAGCTGTTGTGAGTCACTGAAGAAGTGACTCCCGAAAGCTCATACCCTGCCATTAATTTTGCTAGTCTTTAAGGTGCTACTGGACTCTTATTCTCCTGTGTGTAGACCAGGCCAGAGTCAGTGGGTGTTGCTGTCCTTTCCCTCCTCCCACCCCAGTCAAAAGATGGCCTTTGTTAAATTGCTGGTCCTCACCAGAGTAACAACCTAACTTAAGGAAAATTAGTGCCATTTGAAATTAGTGTCTGTGTTTGATTGACCGTGGCAAAGAAATCTACCCCACCACCCTATGCAACCACACTGGGGTGAGGTGATTTGAACTGGTTTTTTTTTAAAACTGGAAGGGAGAGTCACCTGGAAATGATTCCTAGTCACCACAGATGAGTAGCCACTTTGCTGATTAAAATCAGGATTTATAAAATTAAAACTCCTTCTTGAACACTGGTCCCTCATAAAGTGCAGCTGGAAGGAAGTCTTATGACCTGGATGGCTCACATACCACACCCACCCACACATCTGTGCATAGCTGCTTTGCCAGGAAGATAGAGCCAACTCCATCTTCCTTGTCCTCACCATCAATTTTTCCAAGCTCTTTCTGGTTGCGGATAGCAATTTCGTTCAGGGAAGTGAGGGATTCACGAGCTTCGGCCAAGCCCCCCTTCAGTTCAGCTAGGCCTTTGGAGAACTGGGATACTTTCACATCCATGTGATAGAACTGCACATTGAGGCGGTGCACAGCTGCGTCCAGGCTGTTCAGACGGGAGACTGTTTACCAGGTAGAGAAAGAGAAAAGCAGAGGACTCTTAATGAGGCACAGGAGGAAGAGTGATTTGAGCTCTCCTAGTTAGCAAAGGGACAAAGACTAGTGTGAGATCTATAGAGATGCAAGGGTCATGGGAGACATTCACACTGCACTAAGGGACCTATAGCAACTTGGGTCCCATTTCCTAAAATCCAAATCAGTTCATATCAAAGTGAAACTCCAAAATCATATCTTTAGAGTTCTCCTTGCACATTCTAGACTATGAGTTAGATTCCAGTGCAATATACCTGCTTGTACAAGACTTCTTCCACTAGCAGAAATGCAAACGCTGCTTGGACATAGTCACTTCATTGTATTTTCACTTGTGTTTATGTTTGTGCAATGTTTTGTGCTATCACTTTCAGGGCACTTAGTGCTTTAACTTGGTGTTGCAAAAGACCTTGCTCAAATGGAACTGCACTAAGGGCATTTATGTCTGCACATCATGATTACAACCAGACTTTGCATTCAGCAGGACCTCAGAGGAGCCCAGCTCCTGAACCTTTCTGAGGGTTCCCCCTCCTCCTCCCCACCTACCTACCTTGTTAATTGAATAGTAGGTGCAGTTGCATAACAAGCCCTGGATGAGCTCCAGCACCTATTTTTCTACAAAATGACCCCTGATTACAACCTACCATTGTATGTGTGTCTGGGGTGGGGGTCACTTAGGGTGCTTCTTTAGCTTTCTGCAAATTGCTCATTCCTGTCCATTCTCCCCAGCAATCACCCTATACATCATAAATCCTCAAGCCAGTTCTGGGAACCACTGCAAGTGGCAGAGAAGTTGGAAAGGAAAATGTCCAGGAGCAGAAGAGACATGGGATGGAGCAAGAGAGAGCAGAATAGAGAAGCTCAGCTAGCTACATTGGGCTCATATTTTGGTGGAAGGCAGGGCTTACCAATTATGCTCCCCCCACCCCCTCCATTACCCTCAGACAATTGAATGGCAGAAGAAAATATGGGAGACTGGCAATATCATTTCCAGTTGCCATGGCCACAGTGCCCTAGAATTTTCCTTCAGTCTCTATGGTCTTTACCATAAATATTGGTGGGATTCCTAGAGCCTTGCTGACATGGTGACATCACTTCTGGGTGATCACCAGAAGTAATATCACATCAGAAATATTTTCCTGCCCAGTGCTCTTTCTCCTCAAAAGCTCCTGGTTGCTGGCAGAGGACTGGTAACCCTCCAACAAGAGCACTGGGGAGTGACCAGTCACTCTCCAAACAATTAAAAGTAGCCCTCCACCCCTGCTCCAGTGCTGTTGTAATCATTTTCTTATCCTTTCCTTTGCAATTTTTCCTCTTTCATCCAGAGTTAAAAGAGACACATGCATATACACCTTTGCTCTGGGAAAATGGGAAATGATAGTACCGGTGCTTTTTTCCATCTGCCTCTCTGCATTCTTCACACATGTATACATGTACTCTTGCTCTGGACAGGAAACAAGCATGTACTGATTCTTTCCCCCTGCATCAAACCTGCTAGTTGCCTCCTTAAGGGAAATCTTAAGGTAACTGTACCCCCCCACCCCAGTATGGCTAGTTACAATTTGGGGAGGTGATAGTTGTTTGTTACTAGCAGGTCCTAGATCAAATAAAGCCTGAACTCTCCCTCAAGACCAAAATGACCAAACTGCAGCTAATCATACTTTGGTCACATTGTGAGAAGATAAGAGTCACTGGAAGAGACAATGAAGAGTTGAAAGCAGTAGGAAAAGGGGAAGATGCAACATGAGATAGACTTAATCGAGGAAGTCACAGCCCTCAATTTGGTGAGACCTGAGAAAAGCCGTTGATAGAATGTTGCAGAGGTTTCCATATGTTGGAATCAACTTGACAGCACTTCACACCGAGAGAGATGCACGCACACACACACACACAGTAGTTTGTTTTGGGGGAACAGAAGAGGAAAGGTTTCTTCACCTAAACATCATCTGCAGACTTGGTCTGAAACACCGTATACTTTGTCCAAGATGGATTTTATGACTACTTCGACCCCCCAAGCTGCTACTTTGTGACTACCCTCAGACAATTGAATGGCAGAAGAAAATATGGGACCAAGTTTCTTGGTGCTTTTTAAAAATTAAGTGGTTCCCAGAAACATAAAATCTGGTCTCCCTCAATGTAAGTTATCTGATAGCATTTGTCTATAGAGACCCGGACTGTCTATGGCCAACTCCTCTCAAGTTCTCTGCTGCTAAGAATGTGATGTCTTCCCTACATACATCAAGATTTATGTCATTACAAACCTATCTTTCTAGTGGGAGCCATCTTATAAATACAGTACCCTAGTTAGGGTGAAAATTGGAATCTGCAGGCTGCTGATCAGCTTCAGGGGTTGAGTTAATGGTGACACAGGGAATGTGCCTGCCTGTTTGGGTGCCTCTGTGTGTGTCCATTTCTCTGTGAAAGAGCCGGATAAGAGAGGGTGGCCTCAGGCTGAAAGGACGACATGGGTCAGCATAAGGCACCAACACACATGCATCCGACACTTGTGGTAAAGTCAGGGTGGCTGTGGCTGTCCACCGAGATCTGGCCTAGAACGAGTACAGAATATCTGTGGGGAAATGGGATGAAAAGGGTAGTCAGCTGCAGCCAGCAGTTGTGGGTAGGGAAGGGGGTGTTTGTGTGTGGGAGATGTTTGTGGGCAGCATAGGTGAGGAGAGCTGCAGCTCTTCCCCCACAGTGGTACATTTCCCCTCCCACCAGACGCAAAGAGCCAAAACCAGGAAGAGTAATAGTCACAAGATTGCACTATTTTATTTCAATTTAATTTCAGCTGTCTTCAGGACACTGCTTGAGCACCAGGGCATAGTTTAATATGTGAAAATAAATCTGGAGTAAATGTCTTAACCTACTTTGATTGTACAGGGGTCCCCTTCACACACACTGAGAGCTTCTTTAGGGTGGTGCCATATACCACTTGGGGGGATTACCTGTCATGGGTGGGCCAATGGTAAGCCCAGTACCCCCAGAGCTCCCCCTATTGCTTCTGCCCCCCCTGCTCCTTTTTGTAATCATGCTTTCTTTCCTTAAACAGAGGCTAGATAGCCATCTGACAGCAATGAAGATCCTGTGAATTTAGGGGGAGGGATTTGTGAGTTTCCTGCATTGTGCAGGGGGTTGAACTAGATGATCCTGGAGGTCCCTTCCAACTCTGTGATTCTTAATCCCCCACTAACACTCAGTTCACACAAGCAGGAGTACGAGGTGGGATTGAGATGGCAGAACCCCAAAGTGGTAGAATGGAGAACACCGATTCAAGCTGCATGTGGTGGAACCCAGCATACAATATTCCTTTGCATTAAAAAATACTCCATGCAAATCTAAAATGAGCATAGCCAGGAGATGTGTATGCCCTTTCTCTTTGCAGTCCGTGTAAGGCAGGGGTGACCAAACTTGCTTTACGTAAGAGCCACACAGAATAAATGTCAGATGTTTGAGAGTTGCAAGACATGAACATCAGATGCTTGAGAGCTGGGAGGGAGGGAAACAGATGGGCAGAGAGGTGGAAAGAAAGCAACTTTTAACTTTAAATTCATTCTCCAAGCCGCCGGATGACTTGGCTTGGAAAAATAATTTAAAAAGAGAAAAGCCTTTTTCAAGCCAGCCAATGTGGTGGTGGGAACTTTGAGAGCTGCACAATATATGTGAAAGGGCCACATGTGGCTCCCAAGCCACAGTTTGGCCACCCCTGGTGTAGGTTTTTCATAGAAAGTTTTGAAAATAGCCTTCCAAAATGTGACCCCCTGCACCTGTCATGCTTTACCAACTCAGCATTCATTTTCTCCCATGTGTGTGAACCAGACACACTCCTTATTACCTCCCTCAGGAACATATGAAGCTGTCTTCTACGGGAGTCAGACCACTCATCTCTCTAGTTCAGTACTGTCTACTCTGAACAGCAGCAGCTCTTCAAGGCCTCAAGCAGAGAGAGGGGTCTTTCCCAGCCTCTTTTTGTATCTGAGATCCTTTAAGTGGAGGTGGCAGGGGCAGAACTTGAGACCATCTCTGCACACACCCACTGGAAATCCAGGAGACACAGTGCAGTTTCAGGAGCAAAGTGGCTGGACTGAAGAGATTTCTTTGACTGAAATGCTGTGTCCTAGAAGAACACATATGCACATAAGACACTTCAAGTTTAAGGGCAAGTGCTGCTGTAGTAATGTAACAACTATGATCAGGCTATAGATCAAATCTTGCATCTACCATGACTTCAGCAGTTCCCAACCTTTTTTTATAGCAGGGACCAGTTTTGTGGACGACAGTTTTTCCCCGGACCAGGGAGTGGGGGATGGTTTTGGGCAGTGCTCTCTCTAACTGGAATCTTGTGAGCAAAAATTCTACTTTATGAGCTACTGGCATTAAAGTTGTACACTACTGCATAAATTAGTTTGCTCTGGGGCCATTTTTCCTAAGCTAAAACAAAAATGTGTGAGCCAGAGGGTAAAAAATGGTGAGCTAGCTCACACAAACTCAGCTTAGATGGTTTTGGGATGATACAATTGTGTACTTTATTTCTGTTATTACATTGTAATATATAATGAAATAATTATAAAACTCACGGCCCAGTTGCTAACAGGCCACGGACCGGTACTGGTCCATGGCCCAGGGATTGGGTACCCCTGCCCTAAACAACCCACCTTGGTTTCCCACCTACGATGTGGGGAATCATGCTGCCTTGCAGGGATATCTTGCTGCCCTTGCTAGCATAATTGAGATAATGGCAGAATCTCAGGAACTCATTTGCATATTAGGCTACACCTCCTGATGTTACCACTGTTTTGCATAGGACTTTTTTCTAGAAAAAGTCCAGCAGGAATCATTTGCATATTAGGCCACACCCCCTGACACCAAGCCACCCGGAACTGCGTTCCTGTACATTCCTGCTCAAAAAAAGCCCTGATGGCAGTCAAATGCTACATAGAGGCCTTATTCATATACGGCCACCATAGTTTAACAAGAACCCTTCATGAACACAAGAAGCTGCCTTATACCCAGTCAGGCCCTTAGTATACTGAAGTCAGTATTGCCTGCTTTGGTGGTTACTTCCTAGGATCTCAAGCAGAGGTCTTTCATATCACCTATTGGATCCTTTCAGCTGGAGATGCCATGGTTTGAAATGGCAACTTTCTGCAAGCAAAGTAGGTATTCTATCGCTGAGCCACGGGTTCTTCTTGATTGCCTGCTAACTTAAGACTGATCAATACTCTTTAATTTTAGCTTCAGTCACACTTCATATGATCAAATTTCCATCCCTCATATAAACCTAAATTTTAAAGATTTTATGTGTGTGAAAAGGGGAATAACTGACTTTGAAAGCAAGTCTAATGCATGACGTATGATTTCCCATGTGCATACACGCAAGCTCCAGTTTTGATTTTCCCTTTTTCTCCCTTAGACAACTTGTCTTCCATCATCTAAATCTATGTAGTATTCACTGGCACAATTCACCAACAATTTAACAGAGCATCTCCCCTCATTTCTCCCTGATGTCTGTTTTATGCTGAGGAGTGGGGTGGGAGGAAGAATCTTTATGGCAATATCAGGGATGAGAGATTTCGAGAGGCCTGCATCAGATTTCTAAGCCTAACGTGGTTGGTTATGGGCTATCCCATAAACCCTTTGATAGAGCAAGAACTGAACAGTGTGCAACACACAATTGGTGCCAACACCACAGCTGTAGACACTTTCAGTCTGCATCCATTGCAGTTTGTGGGAATATTGTGACAAACAGTCCATCTTCCCAAAATAATGGAATTGCGGCATTCCTTTGGCTGTATCACAGTACCATCACAGAATTATTTTGATTGTCCATGTGACTAATTCCATTATACCTTTAAATGTCTGAAATTGCCTTATTTGAGCTCACCATTTGGTTCACCAAACCGAATATTGCCTACCGTATTATGCTTTCAGGCAGAGAGATCTCTTATTAATTGGAGATGCCAGGCATGAACCCTGGATCTTATACCCCTCTATGACCTTGAAATGAAGCACGTATTACTCTTGCAGTGTGAACCTAAAGAGAGTTATATATCCTTCATAAGCCATTAACTTCAAAGGACTTGGCAGGTTGTTTAAGGTTACGCTGTCTATTGCTGCCAATCATTAGATCCCTCTGCTTATTTCAAAGCAGGCATTGATCGGAGTCTGTTTCACAATCTGTTGCTTGTGGACAGTCTTGATAGCATGCCCAAAGAAACAGAGTCCGGTTATGCTTTATGGAGCTGTGATACTCTGTAGTAAGGATGCTCACTAGAACAAGGGACATCTTGCAGCCTTAGTGTCCCTCCCTACAGATAAATTTCTAAGCTTGTAGCTGCCAATAAGAAAACTGAACCTCCTTGTACAAAAGAGTATACCTCTGAACACCAGATATTAATGGGAACAAAATACAGGAGAAACACTGTCATTTGGCTGGCTGAAAACAGGAGACTGAATTAGATGGGTTTGGTCCTGATCCAGCTGTCCAATACTTTCTGGGTTGTTGTTTTTTTAATTGCAGGGTTCTCTGTGATGCTTGAATTGACAGTTTGCCGTTACACTAGTTCCTGAAATCTGGATTAACAGTGTGAAAATTTGAACTCTCGAGGTAAGAGCATTTCTTGGCAGCGCAGTAAAGTGCAAGAACAGTGGCAGGCAAAAGCAGAGATTGTTATAAAGATGAAGTCACTGATGGGTGGGTTATTGCCGCTTCTCCGCCAAGACCAAAGAAATCAGGATTCATGCTAGGAATTGATTTGAGTAAGATGTAATTGGCTTCTGCGCCTGAGGACAAAGGAGGAAGGATTCAAAGAGGAGCAGAAGCGTTATCGTTTCAGAGTGTAGGATAACGTAGAAGGCAAGGCTGGAGAAAACTGAACATTTAGCTTCTTGGAGGGAGGGCACAAGAGCAGTTTTCAGACCACATGCATGACTGATAAAGGCACACCAGGAAAAACTCAAGGGCTTGCACACTATCTGCCTCATAAAAGTATTTGGATTTCTGTGGAGCTGCAAAGTTTGAGATGATGCTTTGTTATATGCTCAGGAGGAGGGCTATGTAGTTTTGTAGAAAAATAGGTGGTTTTGTAGAAAAATAGGTGGTAGAGCTCATTGGCATAACTCATTAGCATATGCTGTCCCCCCACCAGCCCAAAACAACCTGACACAAGAAGGGAGAGCCCACCAGCCAGCCCAAGCAGACCTTGCTCACCTGGGGCTCTCCTTGGCCGTTCCCCACCCCCCCAGTCAGAAGGCCAGCAAGCCACTCACCACCCAAAATCACATAAGAAATGGAGAAAGGGTGGTGCGAGCTTCTCCATGGGTTAATGAGGGCTGCTGGGAGCATGGCAAAGCTCCTGGTGGCTGGCTGGCAGCTCTCCTCATCCAGGGATTGTTATGCAGCTGCATCTACTATTCAATGGACAAGGTAGGTAGGAAGGAGGAGGGGGTCGTCAGAAAGCTGCATTCCTGTGAGCTCCTGCTGAATTCAAGGCCTGGTTATGATGCTCGGAAAAAACACTGCTTTCGCAACGAAGGGTGCCCTTCCACAAAAAGCCAACCTGGCCCTTTCACTTTACTCACACACATAGGTGAAGCCGTCTTCCTCCTCCTGAGCTGGGGGTGTTGTCATCAGGGTCAGAACAGTGGGGTGGGGAAGCTGTTCCTCCAGCTCTTCTTCAAAGATCTCCTTGCCATCCGAGCCTCCCACCTCCGTCAGGGTCACCTCCTGCAGGGGCTCCTCCTCAGTCGCTTCAAGTTCCGACAGCTCCAGGACCTCTTGCAGATGCTAGGTGAAGTACAAAAAGGATTAGAGACGGCTGCACTTCTGCAGGCATAGTGGAGCATGTGGCCGCTGTGTCTGAGAGAGCCAAACTAAACGAGGCTCAAAAGCAGGGCCGACATCAGGGACTGGCACAGTGGGACCAGTGCCGAGGCTACAACTGGGCAGAGAGCCCACTGCTGACCAGAGATGCTTCGGCAGTATACACTCCCACTGGGGATGGGAGATAAGTCTGATGTCACAACGGCATCTAGAGCAATTTCCCATGGAAAGATGCATGGAGGGAGCATGACAGATTCGTGCTCTTTGCAGCTGAAAGGGGCAAGGAATAGCTGGGTTTTACTTCCTCCTGGGGGGTGGGGAGTAGCAGACTATGCAGCCCTGAATTATCCATTAAACAAAACAGGCACATGATTAGGGTACCAAGGGAAGGGAGGCACAACACAGGGTTTTTTGCTTATATTGCATACTGCTATTAAGTGTTAAATACATATTTTTAAATATATATATATATATAGGGTCATGATAGAAACGAAGGGAATGTATTTAAACTATATAAGTTTGTATCCCGCGGTCTCCATCCTCAATTTTATGTTATGTGAGTAATGTGTGTAAAGTTATTTGTTAAATATAATATATATGGAAATGTTTTTATAGATCTAATTTTAATATGTTTGTAAACTGCTAATGTTTTTAAACTGTTGTTAGCCGCCCTGAGTCTGTTGGGGGAGGATGGGATATAAAGCAATGTAAGGGCCAAAGGACACCCTTGTTGGACGGTGTTTAGGGCATCAGTCAGCCTGAATTCAGTCCTGGGAATATACACACACATTCAGGCCTCAGATTCAGCAGGAGCTCACAGGAGCACAGCTCCTGAACCTTTCTGAAGGTTCCCCTTCTTCCTCCCCACCTACCTTGTCCTGCTGCATGTGGAGGAGTAGGGTTTGGAAATCAAACCTGGTTCTCCAGATTAGAGTCCACCACTACACCAAACTGGCTCTCTAATTGGCCAAATAGTAGGTGCAGCTGCATAACAATCCCTGGATTAGGAGAGGAGGCAACCAGCCAGCCACCAGGAGCTTTGCCACACCCCCAGCAGCCCTCATTAACCCCTGGAGAAGCCCATGCCATCCTTTCTCCACTTCTTATGTGATTTCAAGTGGTGGGTGGCTTGCTGGCCTTTTGCCTGGAGGGGGGCGGCCCAGGAGAGCCCTAGGCGAGCAAGGCCTGCTTGGGCTGGCTGGATCTCTAGCCAGCCCAAGCAGGCCTTGCTCATCTGGGGCTCTCCTTTCTTGCATTGGGTTGCTTTTGACTCGGGGGTATATACTGATGAGTTATGCTAATGAGCTCCGCCACCTATTTTTCTTCAAAACGACCCCTGCACACATGTATGTACAGTGAGGAGGCTTCTTAGTGGGTCGGTAACGGGGCCCAAGGGGCCTGGCCCCCTGACAGTTTTGGGGGGCCCTCACCCCTCATTCCGGTTCTGCCTCCTCCTGCATGATTTCAATTGCGCAGGAGGGGCACCCAGGAGCAGCCACTGCCACTCCCATGCCATTTATAGGACCCACAAATCAGCTGATTGGTGGGCTCTAAATCACACTGGAGGGATGACAGGAGCAGTCACCAGCCTCCTGCATGATTTAAATGCCGCTAACTACATGGCTGGTGGGGATGGGGGCTCAACCACATACAACTGGCTCTGTCATCTTTGTAAAACTCTATTTATAGTAGCTGCTTAGGAGGGGATTGCATCAGGATACCAACGGGGGCAGACTGGGAAGTCAGAATGGCCCAGAGGCAGGCCAGGTAGAGTGACCCCTGGCTACTAGCCAGCACTGCAGGGCCCTCTCGGTTCAGACTTGGCCACCAGTAGTGGCCCACCAAAAGATTTCCCTGGAGGAGGAGGAAGGAAGAGAAGATTGGATTTATACCAGGGGTGGTCAAACTGTGGCTCGGGAGCCACATGTGGCTCTTTCACACATATTGTGCTGCTCTCAAAGTTCCCACCACCGCACTGGCTGGCTCAGAAAAGGCATTTCTCTCTTTAAATAATTTTTCCAAGCCAAGTCAGACAGTGGCTTGGAGAATGCATTTAAAGTTAAAGTTGCTTTCTTTCCATCTTTCTTTCCCCTCCCCCCCCCATCTGTTTGCTTCCCTCCCTTCTTTGTCTTGTGGCTCTCAAACAACTGATGTTCATGTCTTGCGGCTCTCAAACATCTGACATTTATTCTGTGTGGCTCTTATGTTGGTCACCCCTGATTTATACCCTCTCCTTCACTCAGAGACTCAGAGCAGTTTACAATCTCCTGCTCTTCCTATCCTCACAACAGACACCCTGCAAGGTATATAGGGCTGAGAGAGCTCTTGAGAGAATGGCTCTTGAGAGAACGGCTCTGAGAGAACTGTGACTGGCCCAAGGTCACCCAGCTGCTGCATGTGGAGGAGTAGGGTTTGGAAATCAAACCTGGTTCTCCAGATTAGAGTCCACCACTACACCAAACTGGCTCTCTAATTGGCCAAATCCACCAATAGATACTTAGGCGAAAGATGTGTTACCTTTCCTCTTGTGCTGTTGTCCAAAGATTAGTCCCACCTGTCCCCAAAGCTCTTTTGTTTCCCAGTAGAAAAAAATAGAAGTGTGTGTGTGTGTGCATGTGTATAAACTCTGGTTTGTACATTGTGCTGTGAGCAGCCCCCCACTATCTGGTATTTATATTGCCAGGGTTCCACTGAAAAGGTGACAGCCCCAAACACATTGCCTCCAGCTTGAGCATCCATGCAGTCATATCCAATGGCCTTTCTTCCATGAAGTCGCTGACGATATCACTGTGTGTGCCAACTGCTTCAAAGGTTCTTTCTTAGCTAAATGAATTTCCTGTCTGCCTGATGACAGAGCCACGAAACCCAACAGCCTACACAGAGAGAGAGACACATTTCTGATAGATATCTTTGAATTGGCCCCATTGGATCCCACCCTGCTTCCAAAAGAACTTAGGGTCATATAGGAGATGGATGTTGAGTCATCTGATGAAAGGAGTTTGCAGAAGGCAGCTGCTCAACTACATGGCCAGAGAAGCATGGGGAGGGTGTTCCCTTGGTGCTGGGCAGCATTCATCTGAATCCCAGTTGCTGTATGGCATAAGCCTCAGCACCTCTTGGCACAATTCTGTGCAGAAAACATGATGTCATAAAATGATCTTTCCACCCTTGTTTGCTTTAATAACACACCACCCCACATACACACACAAATACAATCCTGTAAGAAAGATTAGGCAGGAGAGATACCCAATAAGCTGAAGAGGGACTTGAATAAGCCCTCCCCAAAGCTCTAGCAATTGTATTCTGACTGCTACCATCTCTTTCTGCTTAGATAAGGAATTCAGATCAGTTTTTGTGTATTTGCAATTCATATTTAATAGACCTCCAGGCATCCAAGGAAGAGTTATAGAGACTGGCTGAAACCACCAAGGCTAGGAAGTCAAAAACACATGGTGTTTGCGTTCTTTCAATTTTAAAGGCATGTTTTGATTTGAACAAGCTTTTGTCTTGCGCTCAGTTGCCAGTTGACCAGAAGCCAGTGATGCTGTGTTCTCACAAATATGGCGTGAAACAAAACCTGGATTTCTGAATCCTATTTGACTTATATTTTTTAAAAAAACAACAACAGAACACTCTTAGAGCAGTAACAAAATTTTGTGATTGCCTTAGCACCTTCTGTTCTTGGCCAAGTCTTGGCCATCTCCTGTTCTTGCCCCCCTTCCATTCATTTTCTTTTATTTGTATCCCATTTTTCTCCCTAGTAGGAACCCCAGAGAGGCTTCCAGCACTGTTCCTTCCTTCTCCATCTTATTCTCACAAAAACTCTGCAGGGTAGGTTAGGCTGAGAAAGAGGAACTCAGTATGCCACCATGGCAGAGTGGGAAGTCAAATCTGGTTCTGCCAAATTTGCAAACCTGGAAATATCCCACCGTTACAACTGATCTCCAGCCAATAGAGATCAATTTGCCTGGAGAAAATGGCTCCAACCCTAGATCCTAATCTAGCTGTCTAACCACTCTCACGCTGGCTCTCAATCACCCATTGCAAGCATTTTGCATATCCTTGAGTCCTATGCCTCATTCTCTGCCCAGGGCTTTGTGTTGAGCAGGAATGTTCAGGAACGCAGTTCCGGCTTGCGTGGCACCAGGGGTGTGTGGCCTAACATGCAAATGAATTCCTGCTGGGCCTTTTCTTTTAAAAACAACCCTGTGTGAAACAATGGTGATGTCAGGGGTGTGGCCTAATATGCAAATGAGTTCCTGCTGGACTTTTTCTACCAAAAAACAAGCCCCATCTGTGCCTATTATTTGGTTTCTTGATAAACAGAAATTTGATTAAGCAGCAGAATCTTTGTCTAGGTCATTCCTAATTTGTCTTAGCTCCACCATGTCATTGGGGTTGCTGTGTGTCATTACACAGCTACAAAACCTATGACCTACCAAACTGAATTCAGCCTACTACCTTTATTAGACTGGCTACCCATCCTGTGCTCAGCAAACTTTCTGGGGTTTGCTGCCGAAATAAAGCAAAAGTCTTATTGCACCTTAAGGACTACCAACATTTATTTTGATATGAGCTTTCATGAGTCACAGCATGTTTGGCTGTCTGTGGACTGTAAAAACAAAGGTATTATCACATTCCTGGCAAACCTACAGTTTGTGACCTATGGATTGTGTCATACACCTCATGTAGACCTGCACCACTAGGTGGCTGTATTTTAGGAGTGGTCTGAGAGAAGTTGCAGGGTGGGGGGTTCTGATCCAGAAGCAAGGAGGGTGTAGACTTTGGTAACTTTCTGCTGAAGGTCAAAGCAAAGTGCCGAAAGAGGATTATAGCTGAACATCAAGAAGACAATTGAACAGCTTTAAGGCTGATGGTGAAGAAATTGAAATTGTTCTTTTGATCCTCGGCTTCATCATCTATCCAAATGGAGACTGCACCCAAGAAATCAGAAGGAGACTGAAGAGAGCAGCCTTGAAGGAAGAAGAAGAGGAGGAGGAGGAAGAAGATGATGATGATATTGGATGCCCTGTGGCACAGAGTGGTAAAGCTGCAGTACTGCAGTCAGAGCCCTCTGCTCACGACCTGAGTTTGATCCCAGCGGAAGCTGGTTCAGGTAGCTGGCTCCAGGTTGACTCAGCCTTCCATCCTTCCGAGGTCAGTAAAATGGGTACCCAGTTTGCTGGGGGAAAGTGTAGATGACTGGGGAAGGCAATGGCAAACCACCCCATAAAAAGTCTGCCGTGAAAACATTGTGAAAGCAACATCACCCCAGAGTCGAAAATGACTGGTGCTTGCACAGGGGACTGACTACCTTTTACTCTGATTCTCAGAGTCTCAGAGCGGTCACAACCTCCTTCCCCACTCCTCCACAACAGACACCCTGTGAGTTAGGTGGGGCTGAGAGAGCTCTTACAGCAGCTGCCCTTTCAAGGACAACTGCAAGAGCTATGGCTGACCCAAGGCCATTCCAGCAGCTGCAAGTGCAGAAGTGGCCCCGCTAATGGACCCCCACTGATGGACCTCCTGATGGCACCTGGGTTTTTTGGCCACTGTGTGACACAGGGTATTGGTCTGGATGGGCCATTGGCCTGATCCAACATGGCTTCTCTTATGCTCTTATGTGTGGGGAATCAAACCTGGTTCTAACAGATAAGAGTCCGTGCACTTAACCACTGCACCAAACTGGCTCTCATGTAAGGATGTGTCACTTGTGACAAAGCTCTAAGTTAATTCATGCCATAGTATTCCTCCTTACTATGTATGAGTGTGAAAATTGGACAATGAAGAAAGCTGACAAGGAGAAAGTGGACTCCTTTGAAATGTGGTGTTGGAGGAGAGTTTTATGGATACCATGGATCACCAAAAAGACATATGAATGGACCCTAGACCAAATCAAGCCTGAACTCTCCCTAGAAGCTAAAATGGCTAAACTGAAGCTGTCATACTTTGGTCACGTTATGAGAAGACAAGTCACTGGAAAAGACAAGAATGCTAGGAAAAGTTGAAGGCAGCAAGAAAAGAGGAAGACTCAAAATGAGATGCATTGACTCAATTAAAAAAAAAGTCACAGTCTGCAAGACCTGAGAATGGTTGCTAACGATAGGATGTTTTGGAGAATGTTAATTCATAGGGTTGCCATGAGTTGGAAGCAACTTTGTGCAACTTAACACACACACAATTTGCTGTAACTTTAAGTGGTACTCAAGGACTGGGACATGTGATGCCTCAATAATGATGGGCTTCCTTTGCTCGTAAAATTTATTTTTATTTTGAGTTGATCACCCCGGCCATGAAATTCCTGTTGCATGTTTTAATTCCTGCGCAGTCAGCATTCATCAGAGCATGCAGCCAAAGTCAGTAGCTGCAGTTGCACACAGGCTCAGAAGATGATTACTTTAAAGATTCAGTGAAACTGTCCTGATGGATGAAACTTACTTGGGGGGAGGGGTGTCTAGGCATGAGTGCATGTAAGTGTGATTGCAAATGCATCTGGAGACATCTGGAGCTGTTGCCTTTTTTTGCTCCACCTCCACAAGTAGGTTTGCCAGCCTCCAGGTGGGGCCTGGAGATCTCCTGCTTTTACAGCTGATCTTCAGCTGGCAGAGACCAGCTCCCTTGGAGAAAATGGCTGCTTTGAAGGGTGGACTCTATGGCCATGCTAAGGCCCCTCCCCTCACCCCACCTTCTCCAGGATCCATCCCCAAAGTCACCAGGTATTTTCCAACACAGACCTGGCAACCCTATGCTTGGAAGAAGAGCAGGGTAGAAATGTGAGAGCTGGAAGATAATTCAGTTCACACTGGACCTTTCAGGGACTAGGTGTCAGCGAACAAACACACTAAATATATATATATATATATTAAATTCCTATGCAGTTAACAAAGAAGCACTTCCCAGAAGTCTTCTTTACCCCAGCATTTAGACTAATTTTCTCTCCCCAACCTCAAATCCTTTCATAATTTAAGGGTAATTGCCCACTTTTTTCCCCATGGGAAAACCACAGTAGACTGAAGTCCTAGATCCACGGAATGAACACTGTAAACATTTGGACCTTAACTAGTTTGGCAGGAAGGCAATTTTACAAATATTTTAATAAATAAACTGGGGCTGTGTCAGTCTCCTCGTTTCCCCTGCAGTCTGCTAGATTATGGATCAAGCCAGGATTGTTTTTGCTGGGGGGGCGGATGGAGGTTAGTGGGGCTGTGAGCTAGGACTGTTGAGTTCTGCTGATAGGAAGCTGGAACTCTTGAACTATTTAGGAAGGGAAAGAAGCAAAGCAGAGCAAGGGCCAGCTGAAAGCCAACACACCTAGATTTTTTCATGTGTTGAGCAGACAGGGCTCTGATTATGTTAGAACAGAGTGAATGCCATTGGAGCACTTGGGTTTTCTGGATGAATTAACCAGCCTTAAGGGTTACAACTGGAAGTCACAACCCTTTGGTTCTTTGGAGGCTGGCAATAGCTGGATCTTGGGAGTCGTAGTGCAAAATCTGGAATTCCTAGTCTTTCCTGGCAGGGAAGAGAGTTTAAATAGGAACCAGGACTTTGATTTTTGTTGTTGTTTGCCAGGCTGAGTGGTGAATGACCATTGGCCAACGAGGCTAGCCTGTTATATAAAGTGACTGCATACATTTCCTAGACATCACAGGCAGAGAAGAAAGTCCTTTAAGAAGGTTTGTTTCAGGATTTGCGATTCTTTTATCATCATGGTTCTCCATGCGAGCAAAGCACGGGCAACCCCTTAGCCCCAGAAGTGTTTCAAAGGATTCTGGAGCATGCTTGCATGTTTTGTATGAGGTGATACACCCCAGGAACTGAGCTGTCCCAGTCAGCAGTCTACACCACCCAGACAATCGTGCTGTGCCCACATTCTAAGGGAAAAGAAGATTCTCTCACCTTGAGCATCAGAGCTTTTCTTTCCTCTTCAGAACTGAGCTCGTCCCTCTGTCCCTGAGCTGTCCTCAGAAGCACCCCCAAGAGCAGAAGCTGCAACATTACCCAAAATTCCATGTTATATCCCCCTTTCCTTCTGGATCTGGCGTACAAATGAGTGAGGAAGTGTATTAATTTCCCAGGATTTTCCCTATCTGCACCAGAACACACTGTGTCTCTCCTTTAAAACTTACTGCCGTCTGCCCACTTAGACGATGTTGGGGCAGAAATGCGGGGGAGGAACAGGACTCCAGCCAGCCAGAAGCTGGAATGTTTAATCCAATCCAGATGTGAGAACATGGGCCGGCCAAGGCCTCACCCAGACTGAATTGTGACTGCCTGTGGGGTTGTCACCTTGCCAGTTTTCATCTGGTGCGGGTTTTTCATTACAGTTGTTTTGCCCAGCTGAGTTTTTCTTTTGTTTTAAAAAAAAATCACTTCCATTTATTAAATAAAATAACCTAGATGGTTATATTTATATTTAATTAAACCCGCCTGTTATGAAAGATAAAGGCAGCCTTTAAATTTGCAAACAAATTAGCATAGGGTCGATAGGCGGATGCTATCGGTTGCTCTGACAGTCACCCTGCCCTGGGAAAGGTTGTAAATGCGCTCTGTGCTGGGGGTGGGAGGAGGCCCAGTCCTGCCATCCATCCCAAGCATGTGGGTGTAGCTGTGTGTTCCTGCCACTGAGTACAATGCCGCTGGTGTGCACTGGGTGTGTGTGTCTCTTGTCACAGAACAATGCGCGTGTTTGCTCTTCCTGGTAACAAATCAAACCTGTTCTGTGTGTTTGTCTCTGAACATATAACCTTTGGGCATGTTGTTTGCATAGACTCTCTGTATAAACTCTGCCTTGAGAAGCATTATCTTTGTGACTGGGTAACTGTTGGATGCTGGGTGCTGGACTGGATAGTCTCTGGGTCTGATCCAACAAGATTCCTTTTCATTCACTAATGGATCTAGATACATCACATATCTAGATACATCACATGCAGTATATGCATGAGCTGCCACAGTGTGTTTGCTATCCCCAAGTTGTAATTTGGAGGCCCTTAGTGGGACTCATCCTTTGCGCATAGAATCATAGAGTTGGAAGGGACCTCTAGGGTCATCTAGTTCAACCCCCCTGAACAATGCAGGAGACTCACAAACAACTCCCCCTAAATTCACAGGATCTTCATTGCTGTCAGATGGCCATCTAGCCTCTGTTTATGGAATCATATATTTCAACAAGGGTTTTTTTATAGCAGGAACTCATTTGCATGTTAGGCCACACACCCCTGATCCTCCAAGAGCTTACAGTAGGTCCTGTACTAACAGCCCTGTAAGCTCTTGGAGAATTGGCTACATCAGGGGGTGTGGCCTAATATGCAAAGGAGTTCCTGCTACAAAACCCCCCTGTATTTCAAGGTGTAATGTGTACCTGGATAACTGTGGTGTCGTAGTTGAAGCATCAGACTAGGATCTGGGAGACCCTGTTTCAAATCTCCTTTCTGCCCTGGAAGCTTGCTGGGTGACCTTAGGCCTATCACTTTCTCTTAGCTTCAGAGAACAACAGCATCCACTTTGGATCTCCATTGAGGAGAAAGGAGAGGTATAAATAAAACTCATTTGCATGTTAGACCACACCCCTGATGCCAAGCCAGCCAGAACTGTATTCCTGTGTGCAGTTCTGGTCGCCGCACCTCAAAAAGGATATTATAGCATTGGAGAAAGTCCAGAGAAGGGCAACTAGAATGATTAAAGGGCTGGAGCACTTTCCCTATGAAGAAAGGTTGAAATGCTTGGGACTCTTTAGCTTGGAGAAACGTCGACTGCGGGGTGACATGATAGAGGTTTACAAGATAATGCATGGGATGGAGAAAGTAGAGAAAGAGGTACTTTTCTCCCTTTCTCACAATACAAGAACTCGTGGGCATTCGATGAAATTGCTGAGCAGGCAGGTTAAAACGGATAAAAGGAAGTACTTCTTCACCCAAAGGGTGATTAACATGTGGAATTCACTGCCACAGGAGGTGGTGGCGGCCACAAGCATAGCCACCTTCAAGAGAGGTTTAGATAAAAATATGGAGCACAGGTCCATTAGTGGCTATTAGCCACAGTGTGTGTGTATATATAAAATTTTTTGCCACTGTGTGACACAGAGTGTTGGACTGGATGGGCCATTGGCCTGATCCAACATGGCTTCTCTTATGTTCTTATGTGTATTCCTGCTAACAGCCCCGAATGAAACAAATAAACAAATCTCCTACATATTGTCAGAACGGGTAAGAGAGACAGCCACCTAGGGATGCCAGCCTCCAGGTGGGACCTGGGGGATCCCCTGGAATTACAGCTCATCTCCAGACTCCAGAGTTCAGTTCCCCTGGAGAAAAAGGATGCTTTGGAGGGTGGAACCTATGGCATTGCAGCCCACTGGGGTCCTGTCCTTCCCAGGCTTCACCCTCAAATCTCCAGGAGTTTCTCAACCTGTAGCTGGCAACCCTCCCCCCCCCCCCACCAACTGATGGCCAAGGGGGACCTGGCAACAACTAAGAGATGTACTGTGTATCCCTGATGTATAATTTCGCAGCCAAGACTGTGGCAAAGAAGGATTTAATCCCAATGCACAGTTTCCCTGATACAGAACAGCCCCCACCAGGGCCTCTTTTTAGCATCAACAGAGGAAAATGGCAGGAGACTCCCACCTCCCAGGCAGCCTAGCCCCAATCTATACACCCCCAACACACACACACCACGTGGCTGAAAATGGCAGCTACGCACATCGGGAGATCCAGTCATAGGTGTACCAACCCACATGTAGTTAGTCCTTAAGTGGTTATTGTCATGTACAATATTGTGTTCTGAAATGTTAGGTATGCCTGCCAAAGATCCAAATCTCTGTGCGTAAAAGGTGGGGAGGAGCCTGTGTCTTGCTGTCTTGAAGATGACATAGATGATAAATACACTACACGTGCAATTGTGCAGTCCTAAGCAGAGTTATGCCTTTCCAAATCCATTGACTTGAGTGGATTTAAGAGAACATGACTGCTCAGCAGCCAGAATAGCCCACAGCAAGCCTCAGATTCAGTGGGAGCTCACAGGAGCACAGCTCCTGAACCTTTCTGATCGTTCCACCTCCTTGCCCATTGATTAGTATGTGCAGCTGCATAACAAGCCCTGGATAAGCTCCACCACCTATTTTTCTACAAAACAACCCCTGGCCCACAGCCTGAGCCTGTAGAGCTTGAAAGCTAAGCAGGTAGGGCTGCCAACCTCCAGGTGGTAGCTGGAGATCTCCTGGGATTACAACAGAGATCGGTTTATCTGGAGAAAATGGCTGCTTTGGAAGGTGGCTGCTATGGCCTTATATCCCAGTGAAGACCCTCCCCTCTCCAAGATCCATCTCCCCCACTCCATCAATCTGCAGATATTTTCCATCCCTGCATTGGCAACCCTATAAGCAGGGTCGGCCATAGTTCCAGGGTCGCTCTGTAGAGACAGGCAATGCCAAACACCTCTGTTCATCTCTTGCTGTGAAAACCCCACAAGGGATCGTCGTAAGCCTGTTGCAACTTGATGGCACTTAATTATTATTAACACTCCTTATGATTGAACTGGAAAGGTCCTTTTTGTGTGTGTGTGTTCAGACCACTTACTATACACTGTCTCAGAATGTGTATCTTACAACCTCATGTGATCGCGGCATGTATCCCACCACCCCGCTCAGCAGCGTTTGGCAGCTTTCTTCCAGCCTAAGAAGCCTTCCACAGACTTAAGTGGCTCTTTGTCTAATTTAAGTGGCTCTTTCGCCCACAGGAAGAGCCACTTAAGTTGTAGGCAGGCTCCTAGGCCTGGAAGAAGGCTTCAAACTTGGCTGAGCAGAATGAGCAAACATTTGCCAGTATTGATATTATCCAGCTCCATACAAAATGGAAAGGAAAATTAAATCGAGAGTTGTTTGGCCACCAAATGAATTTGTTGAAAAGGTGATATCTGGGATTGTGGTCATTGTAAATGTGCTTCCTTAGGATATCATGCAATAAATAACATTTATCAATTTTTAATGGGGTCAGAATTGAACTAGGAACTCTCATAGTCTTGGTGTTACTACGCTACACCACCTTGTAACAAAAAGGATAGCAAAAACCCTTCCACCAAACTGGGGATGAATTGCTATATTATGTGACCCTTTGGCCTATAATGAGCCTTTGGACTTAACTGCATTTCTGTAATGTTACAGATTTAATGTTTAGGATTTTGTCCCCATCCTGGGCATGCCTGGTCAATTTTATTTGTGTGTTTACCTGTCTGAACCAACTTAAGTTGTAGGCTCCTAGAGTTGGAAGGTACCTTCTAGACTACATAGTCCAACCTGCTACTCAGAAATCTAAAGCCAGCACGTTGCTGACAGATGGCTGTCCAGCCTCTGCCAGAAGATCTCTGTAAGGGAGAACCTCCATTCTTCCTCCCCCCGCCTGAATAATTGGTAAATTACACATTCCATCATGGCATATGCATGTCACGTGGATATCAAATTGCAGTCTCCATGGATATATATCTATTTGCAAGTCCCACATTTTCCACATACGCCTCGCAGCTATATGTGTGTTTCCGTGTCCTTTCTTTTTTTTCTTTTGGTTGTCAAGTCACAGTTGACTTATGGCAACTGCTTGGGGTTTTCAAGGCAAGAGATGTTCAAAAGTGGTTTGCCACTGCCTGCCTCTGTGTAGATACCTCTGTCTCTCTCCAAGGTATGGCCAATAGTTACCGACAGTTCCCCTACCTAGGCATTCTCGGTTGTGGCTCCCACCTGGGGGAATCACCTGCCTAAGGAAGTCAGGAAGTCTGCCACATCTGTCATTCTGCTGAATGTGTAAAATGGAATTGTTCATTCAGGAGAGCACTTTTATCAAGGAAATAAGGCTGTAAAGAATAGCACTGTTTACTGTATACAATATCTTGTTCTCACAGCATTGCTTTCTAATTCTTGCCATCGGGTCTTTGCATTGTTTATGGTATGTCTTATACTTTTAATTGCTTTGTTTTCTAATTTTGCAACCCGCCTTGAATCTCAGAGCAAGGGGCAGACTATAAAAAACATCAAGTGCATCACAGTGAATGAATATGTGCCTGAATGCCAGACGCACGAAAAGCCATAAAATGGTTCAGTGTTGTATACATGCCAAGATTCATGTACAGCCTAGTGCAGCTGTGTATCTCATGCATTTTTAAAATGGGTCCCATTTGTTCTTGGGTGTCATAGCCAGGCATTATGCCACTTGTTCCACAAGCCATACCCCACCTCACCATTTCCAGGGGCTGGTACCTCCAGACTTGGAGTCAGGATAGAGCCGCCGCCACCATCATCCAGGCGTGGGTGCCAGGATGGTGGGAGGCGTGTGACAAAATCCATAGGTTTGGTTTCTATGGACGATGTTCTACCCAAGATTAAAATAGGACTGGTACCCAGGGATGAGGCCGCTGCACAGCTGGTACCCACATATGGTACTAAGCCTAAGTACCCGGCTCTCATCTAGAGCTGCTAGACATTTGGGATGCAAACAAGACTGGGATTCAGGGAGGAGCCGTAAAGAATGGATCTGGGATGGAGGGTTGTGCGAAACTTAATGGATCTCTATAGGTGGTGGTGAGACAGAAGGAAAGGCGGAAAGGAAGAAGAGAAACTGTGCGTTTGATCTAGTCAAGTTAGGTTGCGTGCATTCCCTCCGAAGAGAGATTTCAGCCCAAACTAATTTCAGCCTCACTTGTGAGAACACCCTAAGTACCTAGTTTTGTGGAGGGGGCGGGGAGCTTGCCTCTAGAGAGATGCTGGCTATCAGAAGGAACATCAGGCTCCGGGAAGGGACTGTGTTGCGGGGATCTAGCTGAGGCTGAATCCCCAGGAACTGTTCCAACCGGTACCCAAGGATACAGGATTTCTTTTTTAAATGGATAAGCGGGGACATTAACAGGACGAGAACCTCCATGCTTTAGGAAGGGTGTGGGCTGGGGCTGGTACCCCCAAAGCTGTGTGGGTAGCCGGGAGTGGGAGAGGAGTTGAGGGTGGGGCGGTGGGGAGGAGTAGAGATGCAGGGTTGAGGCTGGTGACTGAAGATGGGGTGTGGTTGTCAGATCCCTTCCCCTTCCCCACACCCACGTGACACTATGAATGAGATTGGGGGGAGGCTGGGCAAAACCATGCATTCCTGAACAGCAGAAAGAGAGCAGGGTGGGGGCGGGGCAGGGAGGCAGAGAGAGAGAGAGCGAGAGCATCCTCCCCGGCATTGAGAGGGTGGGAGGGAGGCAGGCAGGGCGGGAGCGACTGGCAGCATCGCAGCCTTGGGAGACTGAGCTGATCTCAGCCAGCGAGGGGGGTGGGTGGGGGGGCGCCATGGAAGCTTGAAGACCCCTCTCCCCCACAACTCCCGGGGCGTCCTCCCTCCCTCTCCGAGCAAGCATCTGGACCTAAATCCGCCCCCCCTGCTCTAGAAGGATCGCAAGGGCACCCACCGGAGAGGGGCGAAGGTGGAGTGCCGAGCGGGGGGGGGGGACCATCCGGAAGGTCCCCCCCAAGGAGAGCATGTGCTGAGCGGCTGCCATCCTTGGCAGGTAAAGGGGGGACGCGGAGGGAAGAGGGTGGCCCGCGTGGGTGGGTGGACTGTGGGGAGGCGGCTTCATCTGGTGGGGGGGGGGCGGGCGGGGAGGTCTTTGTGCGCGGTGGGGGGAGCATCCCCCGTCTCCGGTGGGGAAGAGAGCCGGGGTTCCCAGGAAGGGGCAGCGGTTTCTCGCTCCGAGGGGTGCAGCTGAGGGGTGGGGGGGGGGCGCATGGCCGCTGCTGGAGGTGACACTCGGTAGCCATAGTGTGCGGCCACCTATGCGCGGACCCCGCCACGCCCCCCTCCGGAGGCCCTTTTCCTTCCCATGCGGGGTCTCCCTGTGTGATCTGCGATGGGGGAAGCGGCGTCTATGGGGCACAGGCGAGTGCGAAAGTGGGGGGGGGCACTTTTTTTTAACCCTTCGCCTTCTTCGCGCATGTATACATCTTGCTGGTCTGAGGGGGTCAAAATCCGGGGTGTGGGAGGGTTGTGTGTGTGGACGTGTCTTTTCCTTGAGCATGGCGTGCAGGTTTACCGAGACAGGTGGATAGGTACCTCCATGTGTACCGCACATGTGTGGACTATCCGGATGCACATGTGGCGGAGGGGGGGTTGTATGAGCTGGTGCCGATGGTGTGTGCCGTGTGCCTTTTTTTGGTAGGCACCTTCGGAAGTGTTGGCAGGCATGTGTTTGAGACAGAACCGGGGGGGAGTGAGAACATGGAAGGAAGAGGTGTGCCATATGTTTTAGGCTATACATTTGTCTCTCTGTGTATTTGCACATGCCATCATGTGCCCCATTATGCAAGCTCCCCTTCCGATAAGCTTAATGTGCAGCTGTCAGTTTATAGGGTACATGCACATTAATATTTCTGTCTGTGTGTGCACGCATGCAAATGTCTTTTTCTGCATAGCGGCATGTGCACACCACACATGGCTCTATATCCATATGCATATATGTGCATGCATTTGAGCTTCTGCATGCATACCATGCACATTTCCTTTGCGGTGGCCATATCTTTGTATGAACATTTCCCCCCTGTATATGTGTGTGTGTGTGTGTGTGCATGTCTTTTTGCAGTTGTGAATTGGTAGGTGAGCACTTGTGTGGGCATGCTTATCTGAATGGATGGGTGTCAGGGCTTTAATAGTATGTGGATCCCTCTAAAATGTGCCAAATGAATCGATGTAGGTCTGAGAGCATGGTACTAGACATATGCATGAGCATTTCTCTGAATCTGTGTGCATGCATGTGTGATTTGACATCTTAAGCACAGAACCTGCCTTTTCTTTTGTCTTTCCCCCCCTTTTGGCCATGGGATTCAGCATCCCAATAATTCTAGCTTTCCTGTGGAATATGAAGGCAAGTTTCTAGTATGGCTGGTTGTGAAGCACAGTGCAGGAAATGCATGAAGAGTATTTGGAGAAAAGGGGTTGAATAGGGCATTCTGTAAATGGGTGGGGCTTCAATGCCCTGCATACTCCTCTCCTTGCCCCCCCCCATCCAAGTCGTATGTCCTTCTTGCAGTCCGCCCCCTTGTCCTTTTCCCCTTTGCAAAAAAAAAAAAAATCCAAATTTTTATCACAATTGTAACACTGTTTGGCAAAGGATACAGATCTCTGCAGATTCACTGACGTGTTGTGGACATATATCATATGGATCTTGTGTGTGTGTGGACCGAATTCATACAGCCCTGAATTTGTCACCTTCACTAGATGTGCCTTGATCTCTGTGTTCACATATGGTGTGGGTGTAGGCATGAAATCTGCAAGAGAACATCCCCGTCACACAATATATGTGCTGTGGCAGCCACAGTCCATCCGTGCGCAGGCACACTGTGAACGGCTCTAGGTGTGATTTGCCCCTTTGGCACTCGTTCACAGCCAAAACTCATGCTGGGCTGTAAATTTATCTCCATGTGGTTCCTTAGGTGCTGGCGTGGATGCTGTGTGTCCATGTGCGCATGCGCGCATAATTTTCCCACTGTACTCTATGGGCTTGTAATGGAAGTGGGGTTTCAGTCTCTCCTTGTGTGATGGTGTCCCGCTGTGAATCCTTGTCCAGCAATGAGCTGCATGGACAATAAATCAGTCTCAGCATTGTGCAATCCTGGGGTTACAGACACTACTTATCTAGATTTCCTTAGTTCTATAGTTCTGTCATGGTTTCTGTCTCCCAGTTTCAATGTATCTTTATACTTCTGTGCTGTTAAATTCTAGGTGCTCTTCTGTTTAATGTTTGGTAGGTGTAGTTCTGGTGTGTGTGTGGTGTGTGCGCTTCTGTCTCAGGATACTTACATATTCTGTACTAATTATTGTGTATAAGAAAGATGCGTACACTTCTCTATGCCCTTTTAGATACATGCGTGATATATAATGCTCTTTCCATGATAGGTTGGTTAGGCACCTCTATTTCTTCATACGTTAGTAGTGGAAGCTTATGACAATACTACAGCCCAGCTTGATGCTATTTTTATTCAGAAGATCTCCTTTACTTTAACGGGACTTTCTTCCAGGTAAATGTGCATCAAATTGCAGCCTTATATCCTAATCCTTTGTATATTTATTCAGAAGTCAGGCTTTGTGCAATGAGATTTATTTCCAAGCCAACAAGCATAGGAGCATATATCCTTAGAAATCAATATGTTTTGAGATCCTTCTCTCATATTTCTTATGGCCAGTCAGGCAGGTTACTGTTGTTCCCATTGTACAGATGAGACAGTAAGGTTCAGAGCTGCTGGTGATTTCCTTCAAGTCTCCCAATGAATTTATGGCTAGTGAATATTCAATTTCTACCAGGGTTTTTTTAAATAGCAGGAATGCACAGGAACGCAGTTCTGGCTGACCCGGTGCCAGGGGGTGTGGCCTAATATGCAAATGAGTTCTCGCTGGGCTTTTCTGTGCAAATAATGGTGACATCAGGGGGTGTGGTCTAATATGCAAATAAGTTCCTGCTGGGCTTTTTCTACAAAAAGCCCCCAGGTTTCTACTATTCTTAGTGCCACATTCTAGTGCATGGGTGGCCAAACTTGCTTAAAGTAAGAGCAGCGTAGAATAAATGTCAGATGTTTGAGAGCCACAAAACAGAAAAGAAGGAAGAAGGAAGGAAGGTGGGAGAGGTGGGAAAAAAGTAACTTTGACTGGCTTGACTTGGAGAAGTGATTTAAAGAGAGAAATGCCTTCTCCAAGCCAGTCAACACGGCAGTGGGGGCTTCAAGAGCCACACATTTTGTGTGAAAGAGCCACATATGGCTCCCGAGCCACAGTTTGGCCTCCCCTTCTCTAGTGAAATATCTGAATGGTAGTCAGATATAATGGTTACCAAGGCAGGACAAAGTCTGCACAAAAACAGTTGTAATTTTATTATCCATGAAATCCAAATAGCAATGTTTTCCCAAGGAGATGGTTTTGCAATTCCTTTCATGGGTCATCTTAAGACATGTGTGTGCTTGGGTGTACATTTCCAGTGTAGCACTATAGGGCATGACTGTATGATGCTTGCTAGATGCAATGTGAAAATAGAATTGTCAACCTCCAGGTGGCACCTGTAGATCTTCAGCTATTACAGCTGATCTCCAGATAACAGAGATCAGTTCCCCAGGAGGAAATGGCTGCATTGGAGGGTGGACTCTATGGCATTATAACCTGCTGAGGTCCCCCCCTCCCAAAACCTGCCCCCCCAGGTGCCATCCCCAAAATCTCCACGTATTTCCCAACCCAGAGCTGGCAACCCTACTACAGTATCAAGCCAAGGATTCATTTAGTCCCACCGCATGCAAAAGGTTGGATCCAGGCAGTGTTTCAGCTCATGCCTTGCCCAATTGTGCACTGATTACAGTGTCCGACTAGGGTCAGGGAGACCCAGGTGCGAATCTCTGCTCTGCCATGGAAAGTTACTGGATGACCTTGGGCCAGTCACACACTCTAAGCCTAACCCTATCTCACAGGTTTGTTGCAAGGGTAAAATGGAGCAGAGGAGAATGAGGTAAGCCACTTCTGGGAGAAAGGTGGGATATAAATGAAGCAAGTAAATAATTAAATAGATTCTCCTCCTTGTGATAAAAAAGAACCTTTTATTGAACCTCTTCTGTCCTTGGAGTCTGGCTGTGGAAAACAACAGGTTAAAAACAGCCTGAAGGAGGGCAATGGCAGGAGAGAACTGGTGGGGAGGGAGAGGGTTAAGCACCCCCATCATGCATGCTGATTTTCCCCTTGCATATCATACCCCAGTGACACAAGACCTTTCCAGCCATATGATTGTGGGTACCAGGAGCCTACCAACAACGCATGCATTGTCCACGACCTTCCAGATACACTTGTCATCATCCGTTCATCTGAAAAGGGCACCATGCCTGTTTTTTGCTTCACTGCATACTACACCAGTCCAAAGTTTTCAACACTGTTTGTACTGAAGAAGAAAATATGCTTGGTGCTCGTATCAGACAAAATGGAGATAACGTGTAGGGAGGATCACTGTGTGAGGTTGGAGACCCCAAAGGCAGGGCTTTTTTTTTGTAGCAGGAACTCTTGCAGGGCTCTTAGTACAGAGCCTACTGTAAGTCCTTGGAGGATTGGCTACATCAGGGGTGTGTGGCCTAACATGCAAATGAGTTCCCGCTACAAAAAAAAAAAAGCCCTGCCCAGTTTGGTGTAGTGGTTAAGTGCGTAAACTCTTATCTGGGAGAACCGGGTTTGATTCCCCACTCCTCCACTTGCACCTGCTGGAATGGCCTCGGGTCAGCCATAGCTCTCACAGAGGTTGTCCTTGATAGGGTAGCTGCTGTGAGAGCCCTCTCAGCCCCACCCACCTCACAGGGTGTCTGTTGTGTGTGGGGAGAAGATATAGGAGATTGTAAGCCGCTCTGGGTCTCTGATTCAGAGAGAAGGGCGGGATATAAATCTGCAATTCTTCTTCTTCAAAGGTAACGTTTGAACGGCTTCAGACAACTGTGGAATTGTATCACGTTTGCTTAATAATGCATTGGACTAGATCCAGTGCAAAAGTTCTGCTTGCGCTAGACATCTCATCCAAGTGGGAATGCAAGAAAAACACCACCGTGGCTGCTTGCACTAAGTTGTACTTATCCCCACTCACAATTCTTTTGCAATCAATTTCTGGGCAGTGTAAAATACAGGGATGAATGTGCTATCCGTCGCACAAGGTCTTGTGCCTCCGGAACTGCACTAAGTCCGCTGATGCATCTGCTTATCCATTGTTGGATCCAAGCCACTGTTCCTCCCTCTCATTTCCATTTTACAGAGACCAACAGAGGGCAATTTACACCAGACACCCCCACCCAGTGAATTCTTTGGAACCGAACTCAGGTTTCTCCAGCAATTCAAACCCTTGACTGCATGGCTGTGCCAAAATTTGGGTGCAATTTTGTGAAGAGACACTCACGTTGGCATGAGTTCACATGAGCATCTGAGCCCCAGTGTGGGCTCCAGAAAGAAAGGGGTAAAGTAAGAGGAAGTCTGTGTGTTTCTGAGAGAGAGGGAGAGAGTAAGCAGGCAAGTATGCACGGGTGACACCAGGAAGAGCTGGCCTCATTTGGCCTCATTTCACACCCACTGCACGTGGCACTAGAGGGCTGCAGGAAGGCTCAGTAGGAAAGGACACACACTACATGCTGAGCAGCGCATGAACCTTGTGTCATTAGGGTCAGCTTTGTCCCAGGAATGGCACTCTGCAGCCCATGCAGATGACCTTTTCTCATATCTGAGATCAGACTATGTGCTATGTGTGCATGCACATAGTCCCCCCCCCAAAAAAATACATGCCTAGCAGCTTGCAATTTGCAACCTCTTTGCACACAATGTCCCACTTCCTTCCCTCATGTGGAGAAATTTAATTGCTAAGTTGGGCTTTTGGAGAGGACAACAGCCAGGTCAGCAAGGTGTGGGGGAAGAACAATCAGCCTTTTGTCCCCCCCCCCACACACAATTTTTATTTCCTCTGTTTCTCATCTCTCTTGCTCCCTCCCTCCTCTTTCTCTTTCCATCCATCCATCATGTATCAATTTAATTAAATTCTGTATTCCAGGTTGTGTTCTCTGCAATTGTTTCTCAATTCCTGACAATTGATGAAAACCATTTCTGGAGTGTGGTAGGGGGAAGAGCAGGTGTCTCCCCTCTTCGTGTGTCCCCCTCTACCTCCATAGATCGGGTTTCTGGCAGGGGAGGCTCTTTCTATCTCTCCCTGCCCCACCATTCTCTGGCTGGCATTCTTCCAAACAGCGCCTGCGCTGCCTCTCCCTCGCCCAGCTGGGCCTGGCTATTCTTAGCTCTCGAGTCTTTGATTCATGCTTCTAAGAGTATTTCTGCTGGGTGTGCAGAGAGAACAGCTACTGCGGTGTGAGCGGGAGGAGGGGATAGGCACATGCCTGGCTCTGTGCGTGCAAGAGCGTCTATCTGTGCAAGCATGCAGACACACATTCCCTGGGATTGTCAGGATGTATGTGGGCATGCATGAGCTCGTGCTTAGGAGACAGCATATATGTATGTATCTTTGTGCACCTGTTCCTGGACATTTGGTTTTATATGTGGGAGCTTGCACATTATTAAGAGTGGGTGTATATTGCCCATACAGATGCAAAGGGGCATGTGTACATACAAAGGTCCATGCTTGCATATAGGTAGGCATCTGCCCGAAGGTAAGTGATTCAAAATGGACCCATGTCTCAGGATGTAAGACAATATATGTGTGATGTGTATCCCTGTGCATTCCTTTTGTACTTGTCAAAATGCTTGTAAGTGCGTCCAGGTTTTGTATGTGTGTGTGTATGTGCATGCTCCTGTATTTATGAAAATACGCATGTGTAAAAAAATCACTTTCAGGGATGCTGGTCGTCTATGAGATTATGCATGTATCTGTATGAATCTTTGGGTATATGCATACTCTTTTGACTTGTGAAGTGTATTAGTCTGAAGGTGTTCATAAGCCAGTTGTGACTAACATGTCCATAATCATGTGACTGTAAACACACATCTGGTCCATGCTGATGCTGCACCTCAGTATACTCTCTGTTCAGTTGGGGTTAGAGTAAGAAAGGGATGGAGGGTTGTATGAAGGGGGGTGGTGTTGGTGTGAGAGAGAGTGTGAAGATTTTCCTGTGTAAATCTATTTTAGCTCAGAGTGACAGCTAAGTGGTATAGCGGTTAACTTGATCTGGGACCTAAGCAGAGCTTTTTTTTTTTTTTTGAGCAGGAACGCACAGGAACGCAGTTCCAGCTGGCTTGGTGTCAGAGGGTGTGGTCTAATATGCAAATGAGTTCCCACTGGGCTTTTTCTACAAAAAAGCCCTGTGTGAAACAATTGTGATTGCAGGGGGCATGGCCTAATATGCAAATGACTCCCTGCTGGGCTTTTTCTCCAAAAAAGCCCTGGACCTGAGAGACCAGAGTTCAAGCTATAAAGCTTTTGGGGTGACCTTAAATCAGTCACACCCTCTCATAGCTAGGGTTGCCAAGTCCAACCCCAGAAATATCTGGGGACTTTGGGGGTGGAGCCAGGAGACTTTGTGGGTGGAGCCAGGAGACACTGGGCGGAGCTAGGGGGAGGGGGGAAACGGCGTCTCGGAGTGGGCGACGCCGCTGCGCAGCTGCCGCCTCTTCTCCGCTCGCCGTGGCTGCTCCTCCGAGATGGGCTCAGGCTGAGCCCATCTCGGAGGAGCAGCCATGGCGAGCGGAGAAGAGGCGGCAGTGGCGCGGCAGCCTCGCCCGCTCCGCCTCTGCGGTGGAATCGGAGGGGGGGTGGAGGCGGGCCAGGGGCGTGGCGAGCCGCGAGTCCAGGTCCTAGAAGGGCCCGGATTCGCTGCTCGCCATGCTCCTGGCCTGCCTCGCCCTCCCCTTCTCTGGTTTTGCCTGCGCTGCTCTTGGCTGCTCCTCCAAGATGGGCTCAGCCTGGGCCCATCTCGGAGGAGCAGCTGCGGTGGGCGGGGAGGGGGCGGCAGTGGCGCGGCGGCCTCTCCCGCTCCAGGATCGGGCGGCTCGCCATGCTCCCCGGCGCCGTTTCCCCCCCTCCCCCCACTTCAGTTTTTTTGGGGAGCGGGGGAAGAGGGTGGAAATCCTGGGGTCCCCCGCCAGGGCGGGAGGGTTGGGAAGCCTACTCATAGCCTAGCCTACCTGACAGAGTTGCAATGCAGACACAATGGAACAGAGAATCATATACACCACCAGGGCTTTTTTGTAGAAAAATCCCAGTGGGAACTCATTTGCATATTAGACCACACCCCTGACATCATCATTGTTTCACACAAGGCTTTTTTGTAGAAAAAGCCCAGCAGGGACTCATTTTCACATTAGGCCATACTCCCTGATGTCAAGCCAGCCGGAACTGCATTCCTGTGTGTTCCTGCTCAAAAAAAGCTCTGTACACCACTTGTAGCTCTTTGCAGGAAGGACAGATAAAAATGGATTAATACAACATAAGTATTAGATATTCACCCACGTGTGGGGTGGGGGTTGCAAAAAAACGTGTTCAGCTTCTCAAGCATGTGAAAGAGCTTGGCCATCGTGCACTGGGAACTTCTCCTGCTTAAGTTCCACTGAAATGGTTGTTCACTGCTTGAAATCATTTCAGTCCATCTTTCTCAGGAGATCTTCCCCTTGGATAGTGCCCTGTGAGAGTACAGCTTATGACACACACACATCTGTTAAGATGAGAACCAGTTTGGTGTAGTGGTTAAGTGTGCAGACTCCTTTCTGGGAGAACGGGTTTTGATTCCCCACTCTTCCACTTGCAGCTGCTGGAATGGCCTTGGGTCAGCCCTAGCTATCACAGAATTGTCCTCAAAGGGGCAGCTTCTGTGAGAATTCTCTCAGCTCCACCCACCTCACAGAGTGTTTGTTGTGGGGGAGGAAGATAAAGAAGATTGTGAGATGCTCTGAGATTCAGATTGGAGGGCACGATACAAATCCAGTATCATCATCATCTTCTTAAGTACACCAGAAATGCACTGGAGGGCAGACATTGGAAGTAAATGGTGTTGGAGGGAAGGCAGCTAGGCTCCTCTGTCAGAATCCTGAAGTACTGAAAAAGCCATATATTTTTACTGAAAAGCCATATCTTGCTAGTCCTCATGCCACCCTTGGTTATTTCAGCTTCTGTGGGGCCGGATCTGTCTCTTTGCCACATAGTCAACGGATGGCTACCTCACAGTCTGGAACAACGCACCCACCATCTGAGAGGAGGGTTGGCCCTCCCGTTAGACAGGGTGAGGCAGCTGACAGATTTGCGTGTACTAGGATGCGGAAGCAAGCTGTTGTTTTTTTCTTTTTTAGTTTAGTATCGTTAAAATAGTTTCACCACCATGGCAAAGCACCATTTGGATTTTCTGACTCACTCACCAAAATATCATAACGTTCCACTCTGCCTCAGAGAGATGGGGTTGGTTCAGACATCATGTGAAACCATGAACAGGTGACGGTCCAAATGCAGGGCATTCTGCTACCTGTGATTAGCTAGTGTATGTTAGAGGCTCAAAGGAGGATCTGAAATCATGGTTTGAACTTGGTTTATTAACCACACTTAGTTTTAAAGATGGTTTCACATGAGGCATGAAAGTAGACATCCTGCTTTTAGGGCTGAGGGTGTCAGTAAGCTGGAGAGCGGGGTGACCCTCTGTTTCCCAAGGAGAGTGATCATTCAAGAAGCTGGGTAATGCTCAAACAACATTTATTTACTGCATAACTTACAGGTGTGGTCCTGCATAGGGTAGTTCCTCTGCCCCCTGATAGGGTTGCCAGGTCTGTGTTGGAAAATGTCTGAAGACTTTGGGGGTGGATCCAGAAGAGGGCAGGGTTTGGGGAGGGGAGGGGAGAGGCCTCAGCATGGTACGATGCCCTAGAGTCCACCTTTAAAGCAGTGATTTTCTCCAGGGGAGCTGATCTCTGCCAGCAGGAGGTCAGTTGTAAAAGTAGAGTTGCCAATCCCCAGTTTGGGGGCAGGGGATCCCCAGTTTGGAGGCCCTCCACCCACATCAGGGTCATTGGAAAGCGGGAGCGTAGGAGAGGGAAACGTCTGCTGGGCACTCTGTTAAATCCCATAGAGACCAATTCCCATAGAGTATAATGGAGAATTGATCTGTGGGTATCTGGGGCTCTGGGGGGGGGCTGTTTTTTGAGGTAGAGGCACCAGATTTTCAGCATTACCTCCAAGCCTCTCCTCAAAACACACACACACACCCCAGTTTCAAAAAGATTGGACCAGGAGGTCCCATTCTGTGAGCTTCAAAAGAAGGTGCCTGTATCCTTCATTATTCCAAATGGAGGGAAGGCATTTAAAAGGCGTGCAGTCCCTTTAAATGTAATGGCCAGAACTTCCTTTGGAGTTCAGTCGTGCTTGTCACACCCTTGCTCCCGGCTCCACCCCCAAAGTCCTCAGATATTTCTTGAGAGACCTGGCAACCCTATGTAAAAGCAGGAAATCTCCAGGCCTCATCTGGAGACAGGCAACCCTACCCCCTGGGATTGACCATCTGGGTTCCCTCACCTCTTCATACACTCATAAGACAGCCTGTTGCCTCCTCAGTCTTCAGTGCCCAGACTCCAGAGCCCTCTCCTTCTTTCCCCAGCTCCTCACCAGGACTGTCCTTAGACAGCCTGCCACCTGGGAGCTGTGGAAGAGGCCCAGGTCCAGGCTACCCCCTACGCCTCCTCCATCCCAGGGGAGTGCCCTCCTCTGACAGGGTGGCTGCAGCTCCCAATAACCAGTCCCCTGATGCTCCCTCTAAGCTGTGGAGTCTTGTGAGCAAAATTTCTACTTTGTGAGCAGCGGGCATTAAAGTTGTGAGCCACTGCAGAAATTAGCTTGCTCTAGGGCCATTCTTCCTGAGCTGGAGTGTTCCCTCTAAGCTAAGTGTGAGCTGGAGGCTAAAAAACTCTGAGCTAGCTCACTCAGCTTAGAGGGAACACTGGTCCCAACTTAGAAAATGACCTTCCAGCCAGAGCGATGCTATGGGTCTGCTGGCACCAGCCTCACCCTTGCAGCTCCAGGTGGCTCTCCATGCAGCCCCATTCCACAGCTGGATTGAGTCTGGTTCAAAACTTACCAGGGGTCTTAAGGCAAAACCGCTGTTGTGTGCCCTCAGCTGTCACCCCCATTTGCAATGTCTGGATAAATATAATTTTGCAGATTACTTTTCCAATAGCCTGTGGTCTGCCTTTAAACTTTCCACAGATGAATATATATATATATATATATATATATATATATATATATATATATATATATATATACACACACACACACACACACACACACACACACACACACTTGAAACACTCCTGTTCTTAGACGAAGGATCAGTGCTCAAGCATCAACCTGCCTCCCCGTTACAAATTGTTAGAGCCATTTCGTTGCCTGGCTGTACAATGTTTTTCATTTATTTTGCAATAACCATGTTCTCTATTGGTTTTTTTTAAAATATTAAGAGTGAATAACAAAGAACAACAAAACAAGAAGAGGGGGAAGGAAAAACTAACTGTAAAAGGATAAAAGGAGACTTCCGATTTTCTCTGTGACAAATATAAGTATGCTTGCAAAGTTGTCTCTTACTCTGTTTATAACAAAAAAACCCCCCTTTTTCCCATTGTCAGAATTCTTTATTAATCAAAGCCACAAACCATCAAGTCATTATCTGTTTCATGAAAAAAAGTCGACAAACGGGTTTTCCAATCAGCAATAAACAAACTTACTATCTTTTCTCTATTTCTGTATTGGTTTTGAAGTCAAGAAGATGATTTTTTCTGTTTGTTTAAGATATACTAGAAAAACCTATGGCATATTATCAACCACTGCTAGGGTTGCCAGGTCTGTGCTGGAAAACACCTGGAGACTTTGGGGGTGCATCCAGGAGAGGTTGGTGCTTGGGGAGAGAGAGGTCTCAGCATGGTACATTGCCATAAAGTTCACCCTTCAAAGCAGCCATTTTCTCCAGGGGAGCTGATCTCTGCCAGCTAGAGATCAGTTGTAAAAGCGGGAGATCTCCAGGCCCCACCTGAAGGTTGGCAACCCTAACCTCTTCAGCTGTTGGGTGTGATATGGTAAGCCATGCGCTGAACAGCGCCCTTACTGTCTACAAACATATATTTCCTTGTGTGGGGTAGTAGTCAATGTGTCAGACTAGGACCCAGGTATTCTCTGTCCATATCCCCATTTTACCATGGGGCTCACTGGATGACATGGGGCTGGTCACGCTTTATCCTGATCTACCTTACGGGATTGTAGAGGCAACAATATATAAAGGGGAAACCATGAAGGCCTCCTTGTGTTCTGGGGAGGGCAAGGCAGGATAAAGATAATTGAGTAGGTGTGCACTATAGGCAACGGAGATCCAGGTTTAGATAGTCTGGACAGGGAGAACTCTAGCAACTATTGGGGAAGGGCCGTGGGTCACTGGCAGAGCATCTGACTCCCTGGCATCTCCAGTTTACAAAGGATCACACAAAGCGGGTGATGTGAAATACCTCAGCCTGAAACCCTGGAGAGCCACTGTCTGTCAGAGTAGATAATTCTGACCTTGATAAACCAGTGGTCTGACTCAGTGGAAGGCGTGCTTGTTCAGCATGTGTGTGCATCTCCCCAAAGGCAACGAAAGTGAAAAAACTTTAGTTTTCTGGAGACAAACACCAGGAAAGAAGGACTGTCCACGGTAAATAAGCACTGTTAGAACAACATATACAATGCTTGGTGCAACTAAACAATTAAATTACAGATGACAGAGCTCATGTATGTTTTTAACACTCTGAAGCACTATGTAAATGCTAAGTATTACCGTTGACTGGCAAAGATGCCAGTGTTTGGAGGGAATGTTCATCGTTTCTGCCTCCTGCATGATTGCCTATATCTCCTCCGTGGCTTCTGGTCATGCTCCATTCCCCACACATATGTACAGACCCTCACTTTCCCAACACGCTTCTGATCTACTATCACACTGTTCCATTCCAAATCCAGAGAGAGAGAGAAACATCTTCAAATATCACATTCAGAGCACAACATGAAAACAGAGCCAATTTATTCCAGTGAAGGAAATATATCTCAATTTGATTGTTTTGGCATCATCTGCTTTGAATGCAGAATTTTAATTTTCTGGGTGAAGAATGATGTCTTGATGCAGAATACGAACGACGAGGGTGGGATGGGATTAGGAAGGAGATGGTGCAAAGGGCTTCCCCCCCCCCCTTTGTTGTGCACAAGATAGACTAGAGCAAGGATATCAGCCCATTTCAGTCATTGTAATCTTCATGTTCCTATCTTATGCACTGGGAAGGTATACTACACACATCCCTCTTGATACATACATTTGCCATTTTGTGTGAATAGGACTATATGCATACTCTTCAGCTTTGGTACATACAAACACGTACCTTCCAAAATCTGGCTTTCAGCTTGTTTACACCAAAGCTGGAAAAACGTGTGCACACAAAATGGTGACTACTTCCCCAGTATGTGAGGAAGGAAGGAACACCCAAATGACTAGGAAGTATTATATGAACTTAGAATGTACTCTATAACTCCCCCCCCCCGCCAAGTTGCTAAGGATTCTGGGGGGTGTTTTTAGAGTTGTGTCGAAGCTGGAATTCCATATATGGCCTTCCAAATGTCTAGTTGGGCCCCAAAAGCAAGTAGGAGTGGTGCAGCCTGGGTCAAAGCTATAGACAGTGCTGGGGAAATGGTTTTAGAACTCTCTCCCCCCATGCTGTTTCTTGACGGCCTGGTTGGGAAAAACACATAACAATAAAGGCACATGCCCTTACTGTAGCACTTAGAATGAGGCATTTGTTATTGGGGAAGCAGTGGGGAGGGGGCAAAGTTAGCACACACATACACACAGAGAGACACACTCATGCACACTCTTTCAAGTGCTGCATTCCTAACCCACACTGGGTTAAACGCCAGCATCCATTTTTTAGGGCAAAATACCATGCATGGAGTTTTGATTATTCTCTTAGGGGCCAGATGGATGTGATGGAGAGAGATCCCCAGACAGATTTCCTGTGTTTTTTAAAATCTTAAAAGCAGCCACTTGGGAGAGGGGTCAGTCTGGATCAGGGCGGCGATGCAGAAGGAAAGGTTTAAACTTGTTCCCGTACACTTTCTGCCAAAATGTAAACCTTCTGCTGTGGAGCTTCTGTTTGCCCCATCGGAAAAATATGCAAGTACTGGGTTGCCAACTCTTGGAAGACACAAATCAGGCAACGGGAGAGACCTGTTCCAGTGCCCACCCAGCATTTACTTGCTGCAAAGCAGAAGGAGCAGAAAGGTCTGAAGCAGCAGCAGGGAACAAAAGGCTTTGTAATCCCCCCTTTCCCTTGTCATCACAATGCATGATGCCCTCCAGATCTGAATCACTTTGATTGTTTTGGGTAAGATCAGAGGGGGCTCTCTGATTTTACCTTAAGCAGTGCTCCAGGTTGTTCCAGTCATAAAAGAAATAGATATATACAGAGCTTTTTTGGTAGAAAAAGCCCAGCAGGAACTCATTTGCAGATTAGGCCACACCCCCTGACATCACCATTATGCCACGCAGAGCTTTTTGTGTAGAAAAAGCTCAGCAGGAACTTATTTGCATATTAGGCCACACTCCCTGACATCACCATAGTTTCACGCAGGGCTTTTTTTGTAGGAAAAAGCCCAGCAGGAACTCTATTGCATAACTGGCCACACACCCCTGACACCACCATTGTTTCACACAGGGTTTTTTGTGTAGGAAAAAGCCCAGCAGAAACTCACTAGCATATTAGGCCACACACCCCTCACATCACCATTGTTTCATACAGGACTTTTTGTGTAGAAAAAGCTCAGCAGGATCTTATTTGCATATTAGGCCACACTCCCTGACATCACTGTTGTTTCACACAGGACTTTGGGGGTAGAAAAAGCTCAGCAGGAACTCATTTGCATATTAGGCCACACACCCTGACACCAAGCCAGCCAGAACTGCATTCCTACTCAAAAAAAGCCCTGATAAAATCATATGAAGCTCCTTACACCGAATCATAGTATTGGTCTGTTGCAGTTGGTATTGCCTCCTCTGACTTTCACCAGCTCCCCTGGGTCAGATATGGGTCTTTCCTATCACCTACTTTCTGCCTTTTCCTTTTAAAACTGAAGATGCTGAGAACTGAACTTGCCTATATGGTTGACTGACGTAACTCTGATTTGGAGACTGGAATCCTAAAAGGAAGGGGGGGGGGGACTTTTTCCTGGATGTGTTTCTTTTACTGCCTGTATGCCAGAGGTTGAGCACAGAGCCTTTGCCACACACTTTCCTCCTGCTCTAATGTGAGAGGAGGGGAGAACAGCATCAAGTTAATAGCATATTAAAACGGAGAGCTTTTATCTACAGCAGCCCAAGAGGGAGAGAACGTTGGAAAAGTAGATTTGAGCCTCCATAGGGAATGATTTTATGATGCTTCAGGCAGGAGAGCCAGTGTGCTATGATGCCTAGAGGGATAGGCTTGGTTGTGAAAAGGTAGAATGAATTGAATCTCTCCTCAGCTAATCACTCAGTATGGGGGAGGGGTGTTTAAGGACACTTGGAATCTCCAAGGGGTCCATTTTAAGTTTCTGTCAGGGCTGTTGGTGCCATGGTGCCAGATTACTAGACGGCAGCGACTGTCATGTGACGCACCTGTCAGTACCCCGAGAACCAGTTTGGTGTAGTGGTTAAGTGTGCGGATTCTTATCTGGGAGAACTGGGTTTGATTCCCCACTCCTCCACTTACAGCTGCTGGAATGGCCTTGGGCTAGCCATAGCTTTCGCAGGAGTTGTCCTTGAAAGGGCAGCTGCTGTCAGAGCCCTCTCAGCCCCACCTACCTCACAGGGTGTCTGTTGTGAGGGGAGAAGATATACGTGATTGTAAGCCGCTCTGAGTCTCTGATTCACAGAGAAAGGCAGGGTATAAATCTGCAGTCTTCTTCTTCTGCCTCCAAAGACCAAGGCGGGGCTCAAATTCCTCTGTAATCTGTCTTCGAGCTGGCAAGAACAGCACCAAAAGAGGGTGCTTAAGGGGTTAGCAAAATGTGCTGAGCCAAAGAGGTTCAGTGCTCAAGAATAAGGGAATATGCATAGAAAAATCAAAGGCCTGTTCCTGGCCAGTATGGTGAAGCAATCAGCATAGGATTCTGATATAACCATCAAGGTCTTTGATATCGTCACCCCATTCATGTTTACTCACTGGTAAGCCCCATAGAGCTCAATGGGACTTATTCCTAATAAGCATGCTGACAGAGCTCTGTCCAAGTGACCTTAGACTACTCAGTTCTTTCTCAACCCTAGCCTGCTTTACAGGGTTGTTGTGAGGATAAAATGGACGAAGGGAAGCCGTGTGTGCCGTTGTGATCTCTTTGAAGGAGGGATGTGATAAACATATATATATAGTTAAAACAATTTTATTTAGTAACATATGGTAACAATATCTATTTCTTACATCATTAATAACTTTTTATCTATCCCATATATTACTTTCTAACCACCCCGCCCCCCGTTACTTGACCCCCGCTGGTGTTATTTACTTAAAATACTAATATTTAAAGGTACCCTTAACTAATAAAAACAAAGATTAATATTCTTCCTTCTAAGACTTAATCATTATCAAAAATTGTCCAATGTCCTTTTATTTTCCACTCTTTTTCTACATATCTTCTAAACTTTTTCCACCCCATCTTAAAAACTTCTAAGTCATAGTCTCTTAAAATTCTTGTTAATTTGTCCATTTCACCCCATGTCATAACTTTTACAATCCAATCCCATTTCTCTGGTATTTTTTCTTGCTTCCATAACTGCGCATACAATGTCCTAACAGCTGAAAGCAAGTACCAAATTATAGTTCTGTCTTCTTTTGGAAATTTTTCCATTTGTAATCCCAACAGAAAATCTCTGCAACTTTCTTAAATTCATATCCCAAGATCCTAGAAATTTCTTGTTGAATCATCTGCCAATACTTTTTTGCTCTTTCACAAGTCCACCACATATGGTAGAAAGAACCTTCATGTTTTTTACATTTCCAGCATCTATCTGGCATCTTATTGTTCATCTTTGCCAACTTTTTAGGAGTCGTATACCATCTATACATCATTTTAAAACAGTTCTCTTTAATACTATGACACGTCGAAAACTTCATAGAATTCTTCCACAAATATTCCCAAGTTTCCATCTGTATTTCTTTATTTACATTAATTGCCCACTTAATCATTTGAGATTTCACTACTTCATCTTCCGTAGACCATTTTAAAAGTAATTTATATAATTTTGAAATTAATTTTTCATTGTCTCCAAGCAGAACTTTTTCAATTTCTGTTTGTTCTTTTCTTATTCCTTCAGTTTTAATATCATTTTCCACCAAACTTTTTATGTGTTGCATTTGGAACCAATCATATTTATTATTCAGCTCTTCAGTTTTCAGTTCTATTTTGCCACTTTGTATTTTTAATAATTGATTGTATGACAACCACTTTTCTTCACCCATCTCAGCTGTTATTTTTATTACTTCTGCTGGCACTATCCATAACGGCTTTCTCTCATCCCCATATTTCTTATATTTCATGCGATAAACATATATTAAAGGGACTTGATACAGATGGTTCCAAGAATACATTACCCCACAAAGAAGTCTATTTTAAGAGCATTTGTTATGACTGCTTTTCAATGCCTCATAGCACTCAAAAGATATAGGTGCTCATCAGGAATATATCACAGGTAGGGAAAGGACTTTCTTTGTCTCATTAAAGTGTTGCCGCCACTAAAGTACCTCATAGGGTTCGGGGGAGGATAGCATGCTACTTGGAGGAAGAATGCGCCATAATGTTCAGCTCTAAGTACAAGTACGGTGCCTTTCAGAAGTTGTGCACAGTATGTGGCAGACGTATCGATGTGAGAGAAGTTGGGGGTGGAGAATATGTGCTGTGAGCTGGCTAAAGGAAACTGGACATCAAAGAGCCTGTGAGAAAGCATATGAGACAATGTCTTTCTGCGGCAAAACGGGCATGAATTCAGTGGCCTCTTCCAAGGACTTTAGCACAAGATATTAAAAAACAAACAAACCTGTGTACATTTAAGAATATATTCATTTATAGTGTTCTAACAAGCCACAATGAATCAGGGAGAGAGGAACAATTTGGAAATTTCACCCCATCACACTCCCCAAATCTCTCTTCTCCCCCCAGGATTTTAACATTCAAGAGCTTAAGCATGTTCAGTTTCTCTTCTCTCTGTCCGCCTGTTTAACTGATTCTCTACTGATCACATTGTCCTGTGTTTCCTTGGTGCATATTTATTTTGTATATTTTTATCCCGCCCTTCCCTTAAGGCAGCATGTATCATTCCCCCATCCTCCATTTTACCCTCCCAACAACCTTGTGAGGTAGGATAGGTAGAAAGAGTAACAGAGTGGCCCAAGGTCATCCAGCCAGCTTCCATGGCAAAACAGGGCTTTGGACCAATGTAAATCCTGGTCCAGTACTTTAACTCCTACACCAAGTGGCTCATAGTTTTTCAGTTCAGATCTCTCTCTCTCTCTCTCTCTCTCTTTCTTATGGAGGGGTTTTGGGGGTGGGGGTAATTTTATTTGTTAAAACATTTATATTCCACTTATGTCCTTTGACTCGACCACTTACATTACATCAAATAACAATGAAACCTCCATTTCCCCCTTCCCATTTAAAAGTTGTATAGAATGAAACAGCCGTGCAGTGTCTGTTAAAGGTTTCCAAGGATTGCACTCCCCCAATTCCTTAGGAGAGTTTAGAGAGCCAGCTTAGTGTAATGGTTAAGAGTGACAGATGCTAATCTGGAGATTCCTCACTGTGTCACATGCAGCCAGCTGGGTGACCTTGGGTGAGTCACAGAGCCCCACCTACCTCACAGGGTGTTTATGGTGGAGTGAGGAAGGCAAGGCAATTGTAAGCTGCTCTGAGACTCCTTCGGGTAGTGAAGAGTAAGTTATATAAACCAACTCTTCTTCATTATCATCCTCATCTCCTCCTCTTCCTCATAAAATAGAAGCAAACATTGAGAAAGCATGGGCTCCTGTTAAAGGCAGAAGGCTCAACTTCGGATTACAAAGTAGTGTGTATGTGTGTGTGTGTGTGTGTGGCAGGCATACCTGGGGAATCCCCCCAAGTATGCTAAGAAGTCATGCTGTTGGGCAGCTCCTCCCCTGCCACAAATGTTGTTAGTCTTTCAGGACTCCTGCTCTTTTCTCCTACTACAGGCAAACATGGCTACCCGTCTTGAGCTCTCTGAGACGTAGCGATGATGAAGGTATCAGATATACCCAAGTGTAAAGGACCTCTCCAAGTCCATGAGATCTGTGGGCCACTAGGCATCAGCCAGGAACAGGCTGACATGGCAAGAGAGGGAGGCATATGACCTCGTGTCAAGACTAAATTTTTTAATTGCCATCTGGTCAGCAGGCAAAATTAGCCTGTGTTAATATATGCAAATGAACAACAATTTAGTCCACTGTTCTATTTCTAATGGCAGCTCTCCAGATACCGCTGGGAGTACACAAACAGGGCATGATGACACAGTACATAATCACAGCGCTCCAAAGTATACTGCAGCCGCACATGGAAGCTCCATTAGGTGGCTGTATTTACCTGAAAGGAAGAGGAACCTGAATGTAAGGCGATCCCACTAAAGACAAAAGTTTATACATTAAAGGGGTTTTTTTTAATTACTTGTGTACATGTCTGTAACTTGTATACAAATTTTAGAGAGTCTTCCCCTCCTTTTTCTTAATGTCATGTGTAGGGGAGAAATCTATTTTTTCAGGTAAATGAGGTAACTGCTTTTGATAGATATAATGTGGGCTACCACATTAAGACCCTAGAACATCACCCCCAATGTGATGATGTCACTTCCGGTTTAGTACCGAAAATGACATTGCACACTGGTGTTCTACCAGTGCACATGTTCCCATCCTCTATTTCCTCCTCGAGGTGTACCAGTTATGGCTGACAAGTTGTCAGTGACAACCCTACCACCTCACAATGTAGTCCTGGCCAGAATCAGGCCTCTGCTGTGCTTCTAAACTGGGTTCCCACAGGAAACACACAGCTAATGTCCTGTTGGGAGTCCCTGTGGCAATTACATGGTAGGCGTACCATGTAATCTGACCCTAAGCTAGTGGCCCTACCCACATCTTGTGGTAGTCAAGTTAAGTCAAGCTGAGCTTTTCTACCCACAAGACCATTTCCAGCGTTACATTTCTGGTGCTCCTCTCTTAAGGTTGCTGTCGTCCAGGTGGCACCTGGAGATCCCCCTCTATTACAGTTGATCTCCAGATGACCAATATCACTTCCCTTAGAGAAAATGACTGGTTTGGAGGGCATCCTCTGTGGCATTCCACCCTGCTGAGGTCCTCCCCATCCCAAATCACACCCTCCCTAGGATCTACCCCCAAATCTCCAGATATTTCCCAGCCCCAACCCGGCAACCCTATCCTCCCTCAACCCCTCCCCCCCAACACAAATCCACTCAGTATGTGCTATTGCTGTTTTGTCTGAATACATCTTTTGCAGCCACAGTACACACAAACACGACCTCTCAAAAACTGAGGTGCCTGGTAACACGTGCAGCAGTTGTCAAAGACACATATTACTTTTTGCAGACAAAAGAGATTGTGTGTAGCATGTTCTGGTTGTATACGAGAGCGTCAGAAGTGTAATTCCTGGAAAGAACCCCGATAGATTCTGTTTACCAAGCACAGTGGGTCAAATCCAAGAAAGCAGAAAGACAGCCTGGCCTGTGGTTGTTTTGACCACAAGTTCATTTTGGACCAGTACATCCTGTTGTAGGTGCCATAAGGAATTATGGAGACCAAGACTTGTGTACTACTGGCAGCCAACACAAGCAGCACAGGATGCCAGTGAAAACAGGTACACGAAGGGAAAGAAAGAGTCAGAGGCTCCATCTGGAACTGGAGAGGCCCACTGGGGCCCTAGTGTGATATCTGTTAAGAAACGGGACTAAAGGCTTGTTCTTTAGGGAGAACAAAACTTGCCTGTTGCTTATGTGTTCGTTTGTTTGAAAAGTTTGGAGACTTAAAACAGCTCTTTGCCTAGCATGCAGGCTTTGCTTTAAATAGGAAAGGGCTAGCTGATCTAAAATCCAACACTGGTAGTGAGAAACTGAATTAGCTGAGAGTTAAGCATGTGGTGGCTCAGCCTATCCAGGAAGAAGACCCAGCCACTGCTGATGACTCTTGCAGAAGGTCACCTCTGCCTCCAGCTTCCCTGCACCGGTCTCCCAACATTGAATGAGTGATGAAGCCATCTGCATCACAGGCATCTACTTGCAATGTTGGGTGGGGCCAGCTGAAGTTATTTTATTGCCTGCCCTTCTCACAGTAAAGCGAGAGAGATGGCTTTTCCTCCACAAGGCTGTTCCCAGATTGTTCTCCCTGGATCCCAACAAGTGGATGGAGTGAGTATGACATAGTGGTTAGGGTGCTGGACTACCCTATGGGGAACCCCAGCTGAAGTTCTCATGTTGCAACGGAGCTTGCTGGGTGACCTTGGGCCAGTCACACGCTCTCTCTCCTAACCTCCCTCTCAGGTTGTTGTGAGGATAAAACAGAGGAGGGGAAAATGACATCTGACCTTGCAGAAATGGCAGGATAAAAAAAATAGACTTTTGCCCTCAATAAGTCGGAGTGGGAGCAAAAGGGAGGCAAACAGAAGGGATCTAGATTACTTCCCCACAAGATATTTGGTCGGGCTTTGCTGCTGATTGAGAGCAGGTTTCCCCCCTCCAACTCTGCACAGCACTGCAGTGCTCTTGTGCACCTTCCTGATTTTCCTTGGCATTCCTGCGATCTTTCATAAACCCACTTAACTGTGACATTTTAAGGAAGATCACAGCAAAGTTGGTGCTGCTGGCATGTGGATGAGACACTCTTTCCTGATTCCTTCCATCCACATTGGTGCGCTGTAGCATTATAATATTGCAATGATTTGTATACCAACTCCTCTGAATTCCTAGCAATAGGCAGACAGGAATTCAGAGGAGTTGGTTTACAAATCATTGCAATACTATATATATTTAATGAAAGCTGGGAATTCAGGTGATGTAACAGTCACATGCTATAACACTATAATGATATAGCAATTGCCAGTTTTTTAAAAAGTCCCTCCCCTCCCCCCCCCCTGTGGTGTAAGGGAGGAAAAGGCCAGAGGTCTGGGATAGGGAAAATGCAAAGAAATCTGTAATGTGGAAGCCCCATTCCCACTATGCTGAATCAGCAACCACAGCAACAATGAGAAAACCAGGTATTTGTCACCATGCAGAAGCCACCATGAACACCTCAGGCTTTCTGATGCCAAGGACTGGGAGGACTATATTTGCCTTTTCTTCACAGGTCTCCCACCTCCTGCACCTTTCCCACCACACATCCTTCTCACTACTGCTCAGCTGGGCAGGGGGGCGGGGCATGAGAGGGAAGGGGAGCAATTGGCATCATCCCAAAGCCATTTCATCAGTTCCAGCATGACCTGGAAGTGATGTCATTGTGTCAGGTGACTCTCTGGCATTCACCCCAAACTCTACGGTTAGAGCATCACAGGCGACACAATGACATTTCCTCTTGGTCACACCAGAATTGATATCGCCAGCATCACTGCCAAGCCCCCCCCCCCCCAATACGGTGAGTCTCCCACTGGTTGCCCATCTCTGTCTGGCAACCATATTTCTTCATCATCCCGGAACCCCTGGAATTATTGTCACGCACGCTTGTGGTGCCCTGCGTGTGTTCATCTCACTGTGTGTTGCGCTGACTCTTTCATTATCTTTGGAGAGAACCGATGAGTGGCTGAATGTGTAGGTGGTCATATTTCTCTGTTTGTGTACTGATCCTGGAGATACTCTTTCTGTGTCATTCTTGTGTGTGTATGTCTGGGTCTTTATGTATGTAATGCTACACATGTTTCTAAATATCAAGCAATCTGGAGTAACATTGTTGATCAAGTTGCCAACTAACCAGAATTTTTTTTCCAGGCCCGAGCGTTATTTTGCCTAGTAACCAGTTTTGGAGTGTGACCAGTACAAGAGTTATTTATGTACCAAAACATTTATCTGATACATTTTGTCCCTCAGAGGCAGACTGTCCATTTAAGTGAGGGAAAAGTTCCCTGTGGGGAACTGCCCTGCAAAGCCTCTGGCAGCTGAGTTGCCAACTCCAAGTGGGAGAATTCCTGAAGCTTTGGGGACAGTGCAGGCATGGTGTAGTGGTTAAAGTATCAGGCTAGGATCTGGGAGACCTGGGTTCAAATCCCTACCTGGGTTCAAATCCCTACCATGGGAGCTGGCTGGGTGACCTTGGGCCAGTCTCAGCCTAACTGACCTCACAGGGCTGTTGTGAGGATCAAACTGGAGGAGAGGAGAATGATTCAAGCTGCTTTGGGTCTGTGGTGGGGAGAAAGGTAGGATACAAATAAAGTGGCAGAGGATGACAGAGTTTGGGCAGGGGAAGGAGCTCAGTGAGTATGTGATGCCACAGAGTCCACCCTTCTGAGGTGCCGTTTCCTGCAGAGGAGCTGATCTCTGTGGTCTGGAGCTCACCTGTAATTCCAGGAGCATTCCAGGTCCCACCTGGAAGCTGGCAACCCAACTGGCAGCCAGAAAGAAGCCCAGCCCAGCCCAGCCCTGGTACCTCTGCTGGTGCTGCAGGAGCTGTTCAGCTCAGACCTTGCCAGTAACACTAAGGAGGCAACATGTGAGGCAACACCCATTCTTGGCTAGCCAAATCTGAGCTAAGCAGCTCCTGTGGGTAGAACCACAAGTGTCAATCAGCTTGCTCCTGGGTCATTTCCCTTTCCCAGCCTCTCCTTACTGGCACCAGGTGGGTTACAAAGTTCCACAAACTATGGGTAAAAGACTGCTACACCAGAATCTGCTCCGGCTATGCCACCAATTAGGAAGCCAATATATTTGCTATCAGAAATTGCTATCTGTGACTTGTGTGCTTGTATTTGTTTTTTTTCCTATTGAGATATTAATGGTCATATGGGCCAAAGAAGCAGCCTTCTACTGAATCAGACCACTTGTCCATCAAAGTGAGCATTCTCTACTTACTTGTCTGTCTCTCTGTCTGAGACAGATGAGAGAGAGAGAGATCGACCGATAGACAGACAAAGTCTACCTACCTACCTACCATCCATCCGTTCATCTGTCTGTCTATCTACCTACCTACCTATTCCGCACTTCCTAGAGGGGACTCAAGGTGACATTCATAGATCTTCCTGCATTTTGTTTTTATCCTCACAACAATCCAGAGAGGTAGGTTAGCTGCTGGCTCGAAGCTACCCAATGAACTTCCGGCTGAGCAGGAGTCTCAACCCAGGTCTTTCCAGTCCTAAGCCACCTCTTTAAGCACTACACGACGCTGATCCCCTGTGTACAGAAGGCCTCTTTGCTTAAATGACCGGGGACTTGCTCCTTTGGCTTCCCCTGACATTCTGCCCTCACTCTCTGTTCCTCTTTCCTTTATGTTTTATATTTCAGTAATCCCACAGGAAAGGCTTTGTCTTGATTTTTTCTCCTCTACAGTACATAGAACGTTTAGGTGCTTTATAAATAGCATCCATACTTACTTTATGGAATGCCAATAAGATTTTTAAAAACTCAGTTTTACAAGAGAAACGGGAAGTTCCTAACCTCATGTTTCCATTTTAATGCTGGTGCAGAAGTTGGATAATTTTTGCAGAGGGAATCAGCAAGTAGCAGGACTTGTTTAATCTTTTCCTGCCCACCGATTCTCCCCTCCAAGCGTTCCCCCTAGGGTTGACAGGTCTGTGTTGGGAAGATTTTGGGAGACTCTGTGTTGGGAGATTCTGAGGGTGGATCTGGAAGAGGGTGGGATTTGGGGAGGGGAGGGGCTTCAGGATGGCACAATGCCATAGAGCCCACCCTTCAAAGCAGCCATTTTCTCCAGGGGAGCTGATCTCTGTAAAAGAGGGAGACCTCCAGGCCCCACCTGGAGACAGGCAACCCTAGTTTCCCCCTCCATCATTTCAAAGGTGTCCTCTTCCCTAGCTGTGTATCAGAATGCAGCGACCTCTGCAGGAGGAATAATACTATCACAACTTTGCCCTGTCCTTCCTCCCGGCAGTTTGGAGTAACATATATTGTTCTTTATTCCCTCCATTTTACTCTCACAGCACCCCTGTGAGGCAGGTCAAGATTAGGGTTGCCAGCTCTGGGTTGGGAAGATTTTGGGAGTAGATCCCGGGGTGGGGGGAGGCAAGGTTTGAGAAAGGGAGGGACCTCAACAGGGTAGAATGCCATAGAGTCCACCCTCCAAAGCAGCCATTTTCTCCAGGGGAAGCTGATCATGGTCATCTGGGGATCAATTGTAATAACATGAGGTCTCCAGGTGCCACCTGGAGGTTGTCTCAACCCTAGCCCACGTTGATCCAAGGTTATTTAGTCAGCTCATGTCTTAGGAGTGATTTGCATCCAACACTAACCCCTATACCACTCTGGCTCATCCAATGACAAAATGCCTGGGGAGGGTAGCCTTTGCAGATGGATTGGCAACTCCAAGTTGGAAAACTCCTGGAGATTTGGGGGCAGAATCTGGGGGAGGAACTGAATAAAATGGGATGCCGTATAGACCACCTGCCAAAGCTGCCATTTTCTCCAGGGGAATTGACATAGTCTGGTGTTCAGCAGTAATTGCAGGAAAACTCCAGCCCCCATCTGGAGACTGCAAAAATATCAATACTGTGCACAAGAAATAAATATATAACAAAAATTTATAGGGTCTGTGTCAATTATTAGAACATTCTGGGATGCAAAAAATCTCTTGCATAAGGGGTGGTTCCATTACAAAAAATTTCAGAATGCTTCTTGAAGAAGCATTTTTAATGCGAAATGTGATCTGAAGTCAGCAGGCATGTGGGAAGACTTCTTCAGAAGTTCTACTTTCCTTTGGAGCCTCATCATTCAAGAGGAGTGTTGGATTTCACACAGAATGTTTGGATAAGTGTTAAGACTTTTTTTTAATGTAAACTTTATGAACCGAAGGACTGCTCTTTTCTGTAGTGGAACTACCCCTAATGGAAGAGATTTTTTACCATGTAATATGGTATCTCAGAATGTTCTAATAATTGACACAGAGTCTATAAGTTTTTGTTATATATTTATTTATTGTGCACAGTATTGATATTTTTGCTGTTCTTCACTGTGTAGCCACTTGCTTTTCTTTGGTTCCCACCTGGAGACTGGCAACCCTAATCCCTGGAGATGTTCAAGATACTTCCCTCCTCTTGGCCTGCCCATCCTTACAAATGCCTACCACCCCAACATTCCTCCTCTTCTGGGGAAAGGAAAGGAAGCTTGGAACTGTGCATTTCCTAGGATAATGCCTAACTCGTTCTTGAAGTGTTCTTTGGCTGCTTTTTGTGCAGCTGCATGCACATCTCACGTTGCATGCTAAAACCTTGTACCGGTATCTGTCGGCATCACTTTGAACTCAGAATATTCTCGACTTAAAACAAAAGAAATTTCTGCACCAAGGTAACCCAAATTCCATATTGAAAGCTGGATTTTTGCAGCTGGTATAAATTATGCAAATTAACATATCATTTTGCATAATTGATTCTGCGCTTTTAACATGTTGTGGATTCAATTCTGCTGCTTCTAGTCATGAAGAAGGTGTGGGAGCTATTCTGGGTGGTGAAGTGCAGCCAAAAGGGCTAAGAACTTCCTTTTAAAAAGAAAAGGAGAGAGCTGGATTTCTTAGGAAATTTAGTTCTTGTGGACTATTACACATTCTATTTAATTTTCTATCCATCCTTCCTCCAGTCCAAGGAATTCAGAGTAGAAGAGATCTTTCTTCCCTCCTCTGTTTTATTCACACGACAGTCCTGCATGGTAGATTAGTCTGGTAGTGAATGACTCACAAATGGGCTTTGTGTAGAAATGTGTTTTCTCCTGGGAGGTTTGAAAGCAGCAAACCCCCCCTCCTTATGTGTTTTAACTGGACTTTTTTCACTCCTGGCAGAGAATAGACATTGGGGGGGTGGGGGGGAATCTGTGCAATTGCTTTCCAGACAGTCACCTGCATTCAAATGTGAATAGATCAGGAAAGATAATGGATGGGTCCAGATCTCCTCCTTCCTCCTAGTAGGGAACAGAGATTTGGAGGGATAACATCCTAGATAATGCTCAGGAAGACCTCCCGGAAACACCTCTTTGACCTGGCATGACCTGGTTAGTGGGTGGAGAAACAGATATGATTTTTTTTTTAAAAAAACCCTCCTTGTTACAGGAAGGGACTCTCTTTTCCTTGGATGCTGAGCCCAGAACACACACAGACCTCTCCACAGGCATGGCAGCCATGGACCATGGACCGTGTGCTTGCCTCAAGAGCTAAAGCAAGCTTCAAGGTAATAGTGACTAGGTAGAGATCTGTAACTTCTGAAAGCTAAAGAGCCTATCCTGTATTTTAACATCTGATAAGGCATGCAGAGAGAGAGGGGCAGACAATTTGCATTTTTCTCATTTCTTTTGGTTCCCTTGCTCAGTTGAGTGCTGTGCTAAAAGTGTGCTAAAAGTATGCTTGTAGACGTTTTCTTTTGAATAAGTACTTTATAATTTTGGATGCTGGTAGTGGTGCTCTGTACCACATAGACCTCTACTGTCTCAGACATGCTACTTTAAAAGGGGCCCTAGGAGGAAAGAAGGCAGTTGGCAAGCAAGCAGCTGTCCCTCCAGGGGTGCACAAGGTAGCAAAGTGTCCCCGTGGTGACTAGATGCTGGGCAGTGGGAGACACAGCGGCAGTGTCTTGGTACTTGGAAGGGAAGCTCAGAGTCACCCAGTGGCAGGCTACCCTGAAAATTTGAAGAAAAGCCTCTCCAGGGCAGGGTGGAATAGGGGCTGCAGGCTAGAGGCAAGGCTGAACCCAAGATGCCCCCTTCTTTGCCCAGCACTCTTGCTTCCCTAGAATTCCCCCCCAACCCTATATCCTGAGCTAGTTAGCCCCTTAGTCCATTCCAAAGGACAATTCTGGGATGTCTGCCTGGCTTAGTTCACACACTACAGCATCACAAGGATCTGCCAATTCAGACCTCATGCCAAAATGACACACAAACTCTGAACCCAAATCCCTTTGGAAATCCCTCTTTCTGATTCTACTTGGCCAGCTGATTATAAAACTTTGTTTCTCAACCAAGCTTTAACTTTTCTCAACCATGATTTGCTGTGATGACCGAACCATGACCAAGCCTGACCCTGGGGGACTGTCAGGCTTGTCCATGCTGCCCCCCCCTTGCCTTCATACACAGCCAGATGATTCGCTATTTCCACATCCAAAATGACCAACTAAAGTTTGCATCTTGCCATGCAAATAATAAGAACATAAGAGATGCCATGTTGGGTCAGGCCAGTGGTCCATACATTCCAACTGCCAGTGTCACAAGTGGCCAAGATCCAGGTGCCATCAGGAGGTCCACCAGTGGGGCAAGAACTCCAGGAGCCCTCCCACTATTGCCCCCCCTAGCACCAAGACTACAGGGCACCACTATGCCCCAGACATAGTGTTCCTTCTATTCCTTGTAGCTAATACCCACTGATGGACTTCTGGTTTAACCAGTACTCTCTTGAAGCTGTCGGTGCTTGTAGCCACCACCAATTCCTGCAGCAGTGAACTCCAAAGCAGTGTTACAGATGACCCATCCACACACTGAGTGAGAGCATGGAGAGCACTTGTGCCTGCCCTCCCTCCACATGTTCAGCAAGTCCTCTGCATGGTGTGAACACACAGAAGAAGTATCTGCATGCATTCCCTCTCTGTGATCAACAGTGCTGCTTTCGGAACATTGCTGATCATAGGGAAGGGGCATACAAACGGATGTTTCCTCTGTGTATTAGTACCATACAGGTGATTTCACAGAGGTGAAGAGTAGGGTTAGCGTGCTCAGTCAGTAGACATGTGGACAGGTTATCTGTCACTCTTCATTCCAAGTCAGAGCATTTGGTCACCCTCCCAAGCAAGGTACATGCATCGCTTCTTGGGCCTATGCCACCAGGTCCAAGCCAAGTCCTTATGGCAATGTGGCATAAGCCCAAGAAATGCTGGTGCCTGTCTAGTCCCTTGTGGCTGATCACTGGGAACCACCTGAGCCTCCATGGAGCATTAGCAGTCTCCTCACTGTGCCACCTTCAAGCAATCAAGCATTCCAATAACCTTTAATGGCATAACAATAGCTTACAGAAAGGAATGAGCACACAATTTGCCCACATGTCAAGATAAAACAATATAGATACATCGATTTGTAACACCAATTGATAATTAATAATAGGGATAAAAAAGGACAATAATCTTAATCTTGAGTATCACAGACAGCAAAAAAATAATGAAATTCTACAGTAAAAGGGCATAACAGGGGACATGATTAAACATGAAAAAAACCCTTTAATGCAGGGGTGGCCAACGGTAGCTCTTCAGATGTTTTCTGCCTACAACTCCCATTAGCCCCAGCCAGCATGGCCAATGGCTGGGGCTGATGGGAGCTGTAGGCAAAAACATCTGGAGAGCTACCGTTGGCCACCCCTGCTTTAATGGGATAAAACAGACAAGATCCAAAATGGGCGAGACTGAGTAAAAAATTACACTGGCGGTTACACTGCCAAAAAGGCAGTTAAGACAACACCACAGAAGTACCAATCAGATATTCATTGCCCTTACCCGAAATTATGACAGCCCCTATGTAATACACCAGCCACACACCCAGCCTTCAAGCAATCACTTGGATGGGGTTGGCTGGAGACGCAGCCCTGTTCCCCATTTGTAGCTAGAGTGCAAAACCATCGTTTTCTGTTTCGGATATGCAAAGATTTGTTTTCTGGGGAAGCAGACATTTCCAATTCTCTGGTTGTGTACAACTGGAAGGAACAGGCTAGTTAGCTCTGTGCCAAGACTTTGTGCCTCATGTCTAGTTTCCTCCATGCTATGAAGTTTTAGAATCGTTGTAAGAACTGAGATATTACTAGGTGCTAACTCTTGTGTTAAATGGTATAAGCACAACTGTTACTTATTTCTTTCTGGAGTATTTACAGTATCTCAATGGGATACTGGAGATTTACAGTATCTTCATGGGAGTTCAAACCATTGTGGTGCATAGGAGGCACTGAATCTACACAGTTGAATGAGTCTTGCACATGAATCAGAAACCATGTGCTTACAGCATTTTGGCGTATCTGATTCAACCCACTTCTGATCAACTTTGCATAGTGTATTGTAGCAGCAATGAGCCCTGAGTTGGATTCAGCCAGCTTTTCCCCTGGAGAAAAAGAAAGGAGTGGCTCACCTTTAATCACCAAAAAGGTTATGGGGCTTGCAGAGGCAAAAGTCATATGGGGACAGGGGCTGTGATAAAAGGAGTAAATGAGCAAGAGGGGAAAAGCAGGCTGGGTCTACCTTAACAGGCTGAACTGTTCCAAGATGGATTCTGAACATGCGCCTGTGGTACTGGAAAAAAGCCAACTCATGTTGACTACAGAGCAGGACAAAAAGTGAGTGAATCATGAGCCCCACCCACTTGATTTCCTCAAAAGAATTTTTTCTGGCTAATGCCTAGGGTTGCCAGCTTACCCACTATAGTGGGCAATATCTCACCAGCCCTGCTGCTGCTTAAATGAGTGGCAGGGGGCAAAAAGGGTTGGAGAAGACATTATCAATCTGTCGGCGTCACTTGTGGCTAAAACCAAGACATGGTACCACCTGCACTCTAGTGTTTCATTCATCTGAATGGTTTTACCAAAGACATTGGTGAAATCCTAGACTGTCAGTGATGTCACTTCTGGGATTTAGCTGGAAGTGACATCAATGATGTCTTCCTCCCCACCCTGTACTCTACCCCCAAAGTCTCCCAGGGTTCCAGCCATGCACCTGGCACCCCTTCCCTCATGTATCCTGTTTTCATTTATTTAAACAGGATATTTTTATCCCACCTTTCATTCAAGGAGCTCAGGGCAGCAGAAGTGGTTCTCCCCTCCTCTGCTTTGGTCTCACAACCATCTGATGACGAAGATTAGGCCAAAAGAGAGAGGGACTGGTCCAAAGTCATTTGATGAGTTTTATGGTAGAGTAGGGATTTGTGGTGCTAGAGAAGAGAATCCCTTGGACTGCAAGAAGATCAAATCGGTTAGTCATAAGGGAAATCGACCCTGACTGTTCCCTGGAAGGTCAGATGCTGAAGCTCAAATACTTTGGCCACCAAATGAGAAGGGAGCACTCACTGGAGAAGACCCCGATGCTGGGAAAGACAGAAGGCAAAAGATGAGATGGCTGGACAGCATTACTGATGGAACTAATCATTTGAGCAGACTTTGGAGGATTGTGGGAGACAGGAGGGCCTGGCGTGACTTGGTCCATGGGGTTGCAAAGAGTCGGAATCGACTGCAACTGAACAACAAAAGGGATTTGAACCTGTGTCTCTCAGATCCCAGGTCAACGATCTAGCCACCAAGTAGTAGTCTTCGAATCATAGCACCTTAGAGGATGGGGCAAGGGTTTTGATTGCAGGAAGCAAAGTGGGAATGAAAGCTAGGTGTTTTACTGTGTCACACAGGATCTTTGTATAAGAGGTCCACACTTGGACACCAGAAGTCACTCTTTTTGCTTTGGGCAGGTGCGTCTGAGGTATCAGGCCAAAGTGGACGTGGTAATGTCAGCTATAGGGAGAACTGTGTCCTTTTGGGCTAATTATAGGCCAAAAGTGGGGCAGGCATCTCAGGACCACTCTACTTTCTGGGACGTCGTGTGCTGCTTGCATCCAGATTGCCTGGGCCCTGGGGCCGGCTGGAAACTGGGACGCAGATCACGAAAAGTCAGTGAAGGAGACTGGGGTGGGAGGCAGGGCAGAAGGGATCATTTGGCAGAAATGGGGAGGGGGGACAAGGACCAGAGAAGAGGCATTCACACCCATGGGGGAGGTGAAATCTCATTTAGGGGGAATTGAGGGGCAACAGGGCAAAGGGAGGTGGGAGATAATGAAAGACAGAAATTAAGAGGACCAGGAATATTATAGGAGTGAGGGAATCCCTGTGTAGAGAAAGCCATGAGAAAGTCTGTGCATCCGTTTGCACAGAGTTATTGCCATGTGTAAATGGGACTGTTCATTTGGCTCGGTCCTCACCACAACGCACTTTCTGGCACTCGGATTGGGTTTCCTGTCCCTGACTTGTCTCCTGCCAATGGCTCTTGCCTCAACCCTCGTATGACCATAACGCTGCCCTCTCCTTCCTGTCATATGAGTTCCTGTCACAGGTATAAAGTTCAATGGGTCTAGGGTTGCCAACATCCAGGTGGGGCCTGGAGGTCTCCTAAAATTACAATTAATTTCCAGACTGCAGACTATGTTACCCTGGATAAAATGCTTACTTTGGAGTGCAGCTTCTATGGCACTCTACCCTGCTGAGGTCCCTCCCGTCCCCAAACCCCACCATCCCCAGGGTCCACCCCAAAATCTCCAAGAATTTCCCCATCCTAGAATTGGCAACTCTAAGTGGGTCCTATGCTGCCACCAGGGGTCGTACCTGGTCTGGAAAGGTAGAAGACCTCCGCCTTTCTAGTTTGTGTTTGAGAAAGATGATACTGGGGGGGCGGGGCCGGCCCTGCCACTAGGCAAACTAGGTGATTGCCTAGGGCGCTGGCCTTCTGTAGGGCACCAAATTGGGCACGCCCATGTGACTTGGTGGCAGTTTAGGGTCAGCCCTTGGGGCGGGTCTGGTTTTTCTCACTTTGGAGGTAAATTTGCGTGCACTGCACAGGTGGACATTTTGATGAGTCCCAATTAGCATTGACATCCATGTTGAGGGCCTATCTGGTGCAGGCATGTACGTGCAAGAAAAGATACCTTCTGTTGTTTTGAGCAGCGCCTTTGCTTCACTGCACCTACTACCTTCTTCCTGTCGCTCCCCACCCCAACCATCTCTTTCTCTGTTTCCTCCCCTTACAGCGTAGCCAGTGATGGTGCCCAGCACCCCTGACGATGCCCCAGAGCCCCGAATCAAGTGTGGAGGAGGAGCACCTCTCCCAGTGCCCCGAGGGGGAGTCAGGCTCGGAGAGCTCCCGCGAGGGGGCCAGCCCCCCAGCCAGCCCTGCTAACCCAGTCCATAGTCACTCTATGACAGTACCTGAAGACGCCCACTTCAGTATGATGGTCTTCCGAATTGGCATTCCTGACCTGCACCAGACGGTGAGGAGCCGGGCCGGTGGGAGGGGGAGGCGTGGGGAAACGTGGAGGCCTTAGATTTAGTTGAGGTGAGAGGCAAGTTTTCCTGGTCCGACCAAGGTTGAAAATTCACCTGGAACAAAACAAAGGATGCTGGGTTTCTTGTTTTTGATTCCTCCCTCCTCCCCCGCCCTTTCTATGTGTTTGTGTGTGTGTGTTTTGGTTCCATTGACTGAGCCATCTGGATTGTTTTCACTCGATTAACAAAATCATCATCAATTAATGGTGTGAGTTTGAATTGATTAAAATTGCACGTGAGTAAAACGGTCTCTCTCAAGAAAAGGCATCTGCTCTTTGTTTTGGAAATGAGGCGCCTGTTTGGCTGTCTCTGGCCCAGTCCCCCACCTTGAGACAGCCCACGTCACACGAGGCTTTTGTCCTTGCAGGTTGCATGATCCCCAGCACCGCTTTGTTGGGTAGCCAAAGGGGCCTCTCCTCCCTTTTTCAAAGCACCTCGGATCCAGCCCAACCAGCTCTGAAGAATTAACCAGGCATGGGAAGCCTATGCTTGGGTCTCTCTGTTTCTGTACCTGTCAGACATCAAAAAAGTACAGGAGGTGGGGGGATCTGGTTTCTTCTAAGGAAACACTGTGGGGGAAAGGGTTGACTCCCCCCACCTGCTGCCCCAGCACTACAGTCCTGATCCAGGCATTGCTTTTTGAGAAAACTAGAGATGCTGGGAGACCCAGTCATGGATATGTTTGCATCTTGTCCAGCTTAAGCCTGAAAAAGAGGCATTTGCCCTTTGTAGGAAAGAAAGAGAGATGCTAGTTCTAAGAAGGCACTTGTCACTCATGGATTTGTAAGCACCTGCTGTTCAAAGAGAACCAGTAAGGTACAGTGGGTAGAGTGCTGGACTAAAACAGGGGTGGCCAAACTGAGGCTTGGGAGCCACATGTGGATCTTTCACACATACTGTGTGGCTCTTGAAGCCCCCACCATCCCATTGGGCAGCTCGGAGAAGGCATTTCTCTCTTTAAATCACTTCTCCAAGCCAAGCCAGCCAGTAGCTTGAAGAATACATTTAAAGTTAAAGTTGCTTTCCTTCCACCTCTCCCTCCCTCCCCGCTCCCCCCTCTTCCTTCCTGTCTTACAGCTCTCAAACATCTGACGTTCATGTCTTGCAGCTCTCAAACATCTGACGTTCATGTCTTGCAGCTCTCAAACATCTGACGTTCATGTCTTGCAGCTCTCAAACATCTGACGTTCATGTCTTACAGCTCTCAAACATCTGATGTTTATTCTATGTGGCTCTTATGTTAAGCAAGTTTGGGCATCCCTGGACTAAGATCTGGAAGGCCAAGGAAACTCATGGGATGACCATGGGCCAGCCACTCCTTCCCTCCACCAAGCTGATCTTGAAGGATTCTTGTTGTGAGGATAAGAAGGAGAAAGCTGTAAGGTGCTTTGGGCCCACATGGGGGAGAAAAGCAGAGTATAATAATTCTCAGTTTTTTAAAAAAATCTGCTGCCTGATTAATCAGGCCGCCTTTTTCGACGATCAGACATTTTTAACCGATTAGTCTGCTTAATCCACTCAGCATTGATCCTGCTTGACTCTTCCTGGATTCGGTTGGGTTTCATCTTCCCTGAGGGTTCGTGTTCATCCCCATTCTCTTCAGGGATGCTGTTCATCCCCGTTCTCTTCAGCATTATGACCTTTGGCCAAATTAATTAGATTAGAAGGGAAGAGCATTAACAGACGGCGTTGTGTGTTGCACCAGACATCTTTCAGAGCCTTGATTTTGCGACATGGGGTGGCGGGGATACAGTGAGACACAAAGGGGGAAGGGTAGCTTCTGTGGGGTCAAAAGAAACCAGAGCTTCCCTTCTTGGCTGTGCCTCCACCCCATCCCCACCTCAGTCTCTAGAGGGGTAATTAATGCAGGACTGGATTCATCCTTAGCTCAGCACTAAAGAGAACTTGCTCCATCCCTCTCTTCATTAGCAATAAAACCAGGACACTCAGCAAGGCACGCACAAACATCGCCACCAGCACCGGCCTTTTCATCCAGCAACCCTTTGATACAAAGAGCTGACTGCAGACCTATGCAAACTGCACTGTCTGTCTGCACCCTTCCCTCAGTTTCCCCGCACAGCCGCGTACATGGTACCTTGGAGGTGGTGAAAAGTGCCATCAAGGCGCGGCTGACTTATGGCAACCCTGAATGGTTTTCAAGGCAAATGGCGAACAGAGGTGGTTTGCCATTGTCTGTCTGCATATAGTGACCCTGGACTTCCTTGGTGGTTTTCCATCCAAGTATTAACCAGGGCAGACCCTACTTAGCTTATGAGAGCTGACAAGTGCAGGCTAGCCTGGACCACCCAGGTCAGGGCGTGTGCTCCCAGAGTCCCCTGAAAATCTCAATGTGTACAAGCCGGCTCCTCATTTCATGGATTGATGTGAGTGTCTTGGCAATCTGTGTTCCCAGACATACCCCTTCCCAACATCTCTAAGGGGATTCACTAAGTTTATTTGATTTGTGCGTTGTGAACCGCCCAGGAGTTGTGAACCACCCAGAAAGTCCCCACTGCTCTATGACTTTTGTGTTACCTCAGAAATGAGAGTCAGTGTGACGTAGTGGAACTGGATTTGGAGACCTGGGACATCCAGATTTTTAAGAAGACGATGATGACCAAAGATTTGTAGTCCGCCCTTCTCTCTGAATCAGAGTCTCAAAGTGGCTTACAATTTCCCTTATCTTCCTTCTCCACAACAGACACCCTGTGAGGTGGGTGGGGCTGAGAGAGCTCTCACAGAAGCTGCCCTTTCAAGGACAACACTTGAGAGAGGTATGGCTGACCCAAGGTTATTCCAGCAGCTGCAAGTGGAGGAGTGGGGAATTAAACCCGGTTCTCCCAGATAAGAGTCCGCACACCTAACCACTACACCAAACTGAGCCATGGAAGCTCACCAGACAACCCTGGGATTGTCACAAGTTATTAATTTAGTTATTTGTTTCCTTTAGTTATAGCCTGCCATTCTTGCTAACACTCAAAGTGGATTACAAAACATTAAAAGGCAATGCAACCAGGCAACATAAAACTTTCTTCGCTTAACCAACCTCAGAGGGTTGTTGTTGTGAGAATACAGTGGAGAAGGGGAAAACAATGCAATGTACCACTTTGGGTCCCTGCAGGGAGGGAGAAAAGTGGGATATTAATAGGGCTTTTTTTGAGCAGGGATGCACAGGAACACAGTTCCATCTGGCTTGACATCAGGGGGTGCAGCCTAATATGCAAATACATTAGTGCTGGGCTTTTTCTACAAAAAAGCCCTGTGTGAGACAATGGTGAAATTGGGGATGTGGCCTAATATGCAAATAAGTTCCTGCTGGGCTTTTTCTACAAAAAAAGCCCTAGATATAAATACAAGACAAATTAAAACAATGTGCTCACCAGACTCTTAGTGAGGCCAGTCTCCTTCCCTGAACAAATGAAGTAGCAACCAAGATAACGAGGAAGGTAAGAGGATCTCTGACTATGTTCAGAGTCCCTTTTCTTCTCCACACAGTACGCACACAGCTGACCCCTACAAATATTCAGGAGCAGGGAAAGAGGGTGTTTATGGGACTTTCAAATGCCTCGTGTTGGGAAGAAAAAACACAGAGCTTTGGGAGTCGCATCCTTTCATGAAACACTTCAGTGGTCTTAGGTGGCGTACAAAATTTGGTTTTAATAGGTCCCATCTTGCAGATTTCCAATCAAGTAAAATGCACCTGATCCAGAGAGAAGCCCAGAGCTCATCTTGCCTCTGGAAAAACAGAGCGTTCGTGACTTTTCTATTGCTATTGCTGTTTACAGTTAACTGGCCACCCGATCCCTGTTTCCTTTCCCTTAGCCTGAATTCTATTCCATTTCCTTAATTCTTTCCTTAATTCTATTCCATTATCCTTGTCTTCAAGACACATACCCTCCCCAATATATGGCCAGGGGATTTCCCTCTCTGCATGCACTGCACTTGATTTTAAGGGAAAGGGCAGCAGAGAGCCTTGTGGCAACGGAAAGGCTAACAATTGTTTTAAAATAAACTTTAATCGGCCAGAGCCCACTTGATCAGATTCATGCTGTGCTTACCTAATTGTGTGTGTTAAATGCCATCAAGTCACAGCCAACTTATGGCCACCCCAGCAAGGGGATTTTCAAGGCAAGTGAAAAGCAGAGGTGGTTTGCCATTGCCTTCCTCTGCAGAGTCTTCCTTGGTGGTCTCCCTTCCAAATACCAATCCTGTTTGGCTTCCAAGATCTGGCAGGATCAGGCCATACCATGCAGCCTTCCCTCCTGCTCACCTAGGAGGGAAGGAATGCAGTTCGAGCTGGCTTGGCATCAGGGGGTGTGGCCTAATATGCAAATGAGTTCCTGTGGGGCTTTTTAAACAGTCCCTGTGTGAAACAATGGTAACATCATAAGAACATAAGAGAAGCCATGTTGGATCAGGCCAATGACCCATCCATTCCAACACTCTGTGTCACACAGTGGCCAAGAAAACCAGGTGCCATCAAGAGGTCCACCAGTGGGGTTAGAAGCCCTTCCACTGTGCCCTCCCCCCCAAAGCACAAGAATACAGAGCATCACTGCCCCAGACAGAGAGTTCTAACAATACACTGTGGCTAATAGCCACTGATAAACCTCTGCTCCATATGCTTATCCATTCTCCTCTTGAAGCTGTCTATGCTTGTAGCTGCCGCCACCTCCTATAAAAATAAAATTTGCTTTGCTTTGCTTTGCTTGCTTTGCTCCTGTGGCAGTGAATCAGGGGGTGTGGCCCAATATGCAAATGAGGCCAACAGGTCTAACAATACAAGAAATACTTGCTGCCCTCCAGACATCAACCAAGCTAACAATTCAAAATTTAAAATATGAAGCCAACACCATTTAAAATATAATAAAACAGCATTCAACATTCATCAAGACACAGGCAATACGGAAACAATCCTCCACTTCTCTGCATGCACACAACTGTTCACAGACCTTCCAGAATAGGAATGTTTTTGACTTGCCTTAGAAACCTATACGGAAGTTGTTATTTCATGAGGGAGAGCATTCCAAAGTTTGGAGGCTCCAGTTTGAAGACTGGCACAGGAGGGCACCATGCATGAGTCTCAGAACCTGAACAGGTTGATAGAGGTGCAGGCTGCCCTTTAAATAGTTTGGAAACCACTTAGACTTTGAAGGTCAAAACCAGCATGTCAAACTTAACTGGAAACAGAAACCAGTGCTGCTGAACTGTCATTGTTTATGTGCTCATGCTGGTGAGTTTCAGTCAGGACTTTTTTGTAGAAAAAGCTCAGCAGGAACTCATTTGCATATTAGGCCACACACCCTGATGCCAAGCCAGTCGGAACTGTGTTCCTATGTGTTCCTGCTCAAAAAAATGTCCTGGTTTCAGCAAAGGATTCTGGCAGCAGCATGTACCAAATGAGGCTTCTGAACTATCTTCAGGGGCAGCCCCGCATCGAGCATATTATAGTAGTCTAATAGCAACTTCATTTCTTGAGATGCATGAAGTATTGTCGGAAATGCACATGCATACACATGGGTACAAAGATTATTACCATGAGATCAGAAGGACCAGCAACTCAAGAGCCACCGAATAATTTTCTAGAGTTCCATGAACTACTTCCAGTAGATGATGATTTGGCAAAGCCAGAGTGAGCTATAGCTTGACATTGTGCATTCTGTCCTTGGGCTCATTTGGAGACTGTAGGCAGTTGATTTAATCTGGGCAGTTGATTCAAACAGGAGAGGTGAGAACCATGTACTTCTTTGGACAGGGGGCACAATAAAATGTATAAATAGAGCTAACCACTCTTATTTCTGTCGAGACTCAGGGTTCATTCGCACTACACTAAATAATGTGTTTAGCAACTGGATTTTTACTATGTAAGAATAGCTAAAATCCAGTTGCAAAACACATTATTTAGTGTAGTGTGAATGCACCCCCAGTCTGATAGGGTCAGATCTGCAGATGAATTTCCACTCAGGAGCATCATGCTGATTTTTTGTTTTGTTTTAGGGACAGGGATTTAAAAGACACACACATCAACTACATGGAGTTGTCTGAAACCCAGGTTTCATTGGTCTGTATACCTGTATAGACAACAGTCCTAACCCACCCACCCATCCTCTCCAGACATTCTGTTGCTCTTTTAAAGTGATGCTCCCCCTTCATCTGGGTCCCCTTTTCTATTTGCAGGGGCAACCATGGAAACGGTTGCTAGAGATCACAAATTGTCGTGTCCATGGAAACGAGGATGGAGCTGCCAGCATGTGTCTGGCTGGTTGTCCCTCCATCACCCCTCTTCTGACCCTGGAAGTTGGAAGGAGGTGAAGGAAGCAGGGGCCGCGAGAAAAGTCAGAAGGGGAGAAGGCCAAACTCTACAATGGAGCTAAGATGTACTGAGGATTCCACAGTGAGATCTACAGTGACAGTCGAGGGCGAGAACTCAGTTCCCTTTCATTTCAAATCTGTATTATCAGCAACACAGAGTTTCTGATACTTGATGTTATATCAGGTGCACATTCTGTACCTTGGACATTTAAATCCTGTGCAAAATAGCCATCATGTACACATGGGAAGATTTTTTTCCCATTCCCTGGGCAAACTTGATTTCTCAACCGATGGACAGAAAGCACCTGGATTTTAATTTGCACCCTCATTGCAGCGTGTTTCACACAGCCCCTACACAAAGGGCCATCATGTGCTATGTGCAGCAAGGCAGTAGGATATAGGGCTGAACACAGCGGCCAGCAGGTTTGGAGTGAGTACTGATGGGCCATGTCGAAAACTCAATGAAACCTTCCATGCAGAAGTGACTAACATCATGCTGTTCAAATACCCCTTCTGCAAATGTATATAAAAGTAATCACATTTGCATGCTTTATGCTAAATCTAGTAGTTTCCATCTGGAGCAGCGTACCAGTATGATGGTAGGAGGAAGCAGAGACAATTTTAAAAAGCATGTATGCCTGAAGGGTAGCATGAGAAGAAAGCACAAGGTCACATGGAAGATCGATCCCAACCCTAAATTGCCCACAGATATATCCCTGCAACCATGACTAGTTTTTCTGAACACAAACCTTCTCGGTAGTTAAGTTTCTGTACCAGTTACCAGCATTTTTTAATTTTTTTTGGCCTGAAATTCTGTGATGTTGAATCACTAAAAATTGAGGTTCAATCCATAAACTAATCAACTCATTCTGTAGTTGATTAATCACTTGCAGCTGTGAGTTAAAGGCATAATTGTTGATTCTTTAGGGTTTTTTCTGCCTCCTCCCCCATGTGTTACCATGACAGGGAATGGAAAAGAAAATATTTTAAAATGCCCTTTTCTTTTAACAATAGGTGCCATTTGCTACACCATAAGCTATTTTACAGTCTCTTGAAAAGGAGGGAGTCTTAATAATATGCAAATTTATTAAAATATAATTGACAACTTGATCAAAAAGCAGATAATTCACCAACTAAAACTCTTTGATCCACTGGCAGGCTTACTAAAAACAAATCACTTGGAATGTACCAATATTGCAAAAGACAGGGCAGTATTAATTTCAGTATCCAGGTAGATTTTTAAAAGAATCAGGGCAGTAATCCCCATACAGATGACCAAATTACCCACTCGTCTCCTCCTGGAGTATCTGGTTGTCTGTATCTTCCAACTACACATGTCCACTGCCAATGGTTTGGTAGCACTACCATCTGCATGGCTCCTTTGCTTTACAGCAGAGGGTTCTTTGTGCTGGTATGACGCCTCCTTTTAGGTCTCAACCCCCTGTCCCATTTTCAGAAATGCCTTCGTTTCAACCCCGATGCAGCCATCTGGGTGGCAAAGCAGCAGATTCTCTGCACCCTCAACGAAAGCCTCAAGGACGTGCTGAACTATGGCCTTTTCCAGCCAGCCACCAACGGGCGAGATGCCAAGTTCCTGGATGAAGAACGCCTCTTGCGTGAATACCCACAGAGTTTCGAGAAGGGAGTGCCCTATCTGGAGGTAATTCTGCCGATTCCCCAGCATACTCAGGGAGAGCGCCGAGATAAAGGAGGACTTTCGTAGTTGTAGGGCAGGAAGATGTTGGGTGGGATCCAGTCAGCTTTTCCACTGGTGAAAAAGGGAGGAAGGGGTCTCCTTTGGCCACTTAAACTACTCTTCTGGGGAATCATGGAACCTGCATGAACTATAGCCATGTGTGACAGCCACAGGGTTTTTTTGTAGCAAGAACTCCCTTTGCATATTGGGCTGCACCCCTCTGATGTAGCCAGTCGTCCTGGAGCTTACAATAGTCCCTGTACTAAGAACCCTGTAAGCTCTTGAAGGATTGGCTAATGGCTACATCAGGGGTGTGTGGCCTAATATACAAAGGAGTTCCTGCTACAAAAAAAGCCCTGGTTGACAGGGGCTGTAATAGAGAGGGAAATTGAGCAAGGATTAGATAAAAAGTTGGCTGGATCTAACCCATCCTCTGGGTGCCACTTTACTGTTAAAGGGGAGCAGGCAAGGGTGAAGTTGTTCAAATGGCTATTGTGTTCAAATGGCTGTTGATGGAGCAGGATTCTTTTGGTACAACCACCTGCAACTTAAGTCCAGAGACAACAGTTTTTCAAGGGAGTATAATAGAGTTATCATGACCTGTGGTGTCAACTGTCTTTTTGTACCTTTGGTTTTCTATAATCTCTGGTCAAACGGGTGATACGGTTTTTGGAAGGATTACAGAAACATGCAGAACCTGTTTGAACACAAACATTAGTGAGATGAGCATGCGCATCATGGGCACTGATGGGTTTAAGGTCCCACCTTCAGCGCGTTGTGGGGGGTGGGGGGGGGAGGAAATCTCTGGTCTTATCAGGGCATTGCCACACTAGGGTTTGTTATCATGACGACACTGCAGGCAATGGGTAGGATCCAGCCAGCTTTTCTGCTGGTGAAAATGGGAAGATGAAGTCCTCTTTGGCCACCCAAAAAAATTATTCTGGGGATCAGGGGACCTGCACGAGCATAATCCATGTATGACAGAAACGATAATAAAGAGAGTAATTGGGCTGGATTTAATGAAAATCTGGCTGGATCCATTACTTTTCAGATAACTGCATTACTGGCATCCAGTATCTACCAGTCAACATACTGATTTTTGTGTGTGTGAAGACAGAAGAGTGATGAACTCAATTGAAACAAGCTACAAGAAAATACTATAGGAGTTCTAAATGCCCCTGCTTTAGAAGGGCTGTTAGGTGGAACCACAGGCAACCAGTTGTACACAGGCTCCCTATTTTATCAGACTTCCTAGCACTTGTCCCTATTTTGCCTCCGGGAAGATTTTGGAGATATCTTTAAAAATAAAATTATATGTGTGAATTACCAGGTTTTGGCCCTCTTCACCCAGTAATGTGCCAGTTCAGCATGGTGGAAGCTGGAGCTGGATACATTTTGCATCTAATCAATATGTATATCATGGAGACACCAGAACGTTGTGGGGCAAACAACATGACAGGATCTCCAGATGTGCAATTTCATCCTTAAGAGCAGCCATGTGAGGGCCTGATCTAGGCGGGAAGTCTGGCCATGGGGAAGAGGAAAGCATAATACTCTTCCATCCAACACACTTTGTCCTCCTAAGAAATACCCCCTCAAAAAAGAAAAGAGATTTTCCCTCCCCACAACAGACCCCTGGTGAGGTAGGTGGGGCTGAGAGAGCTCTGAGAAAACTGCTCTTGAGAGAACTTGTGATGGATCCAAGGTCACACCAACAGTTGCATTTGGAGAAGTGAGGAATCAAACCCAGTTCTCCCACACACATAACCTCTGCACCAAACTGGCTTCCATCTCATTTCCCTTTTTTCCTATCAGGGCTACAAGCAACCCAGAAGGGAGTGTTTCCAGTTAGGGAAACAGCATGATGTGGTGTGGTGAACAGAGTGTCAGATTGGGGAAATGTGAGTTCAAATCCTCATACTGCCTTATAGATGCCCAGGTGACATTGAGTCAGTCATTCTCTCTAAACCTAATTCACCTCACACAGTTGTTGTGAGGATAAAGTGGAGAAGAGGAATGTGGGCTGCCCTGAAGTCCTTGGGAGAACAGTGAGATAAAAATGTACGGGGTGGATAGGAGGTCAATTAAACCCCATGCTTTCCCAGCACCCTGGTCAAGGTTAACATACATAGCGCGTGGCCCATTTTTTTAGAGCCACGTTCCGCATCTGGAGTTGCAGTGGACTCCAGCGTTGCATATATTTGTGCTCTAAGGTACACATTCCTCAACTGCTGATGTTCATTTTGAAATAACAGCATATTGTGCAGGAGTCCTGTTCCCCCCGCACACATAATACACTTCTTGCTTTAAAATCCACACAGGGCACGCTGTCGCAGAGTAAATGCATGCAGCCGGCAGAGTAGAGTTGGACAAATGAAACAATACATCATGCCGGAGAGCTGCAATTAGATCTCACTATGTTTACTTTAAGACCAAAAAGCCACTGCAGGGGCATGCGTAATTGTGCCGGGAACTGCACTGCTGATGGGAAGGAATGAACCTTTCCCCCTATGCCATAGCCCTGTTTTAGTTGTTGGTTTTGGGGGGGCGGGAATCCTTGAATGTTCTCTTACCACCAGTGAAGGAAGAAAGATCGGTCTAATAGAGCAGCTTCAGAGGTGGGGTGTGAGGGTAGTGTGGTGTGGTCAGTCCAAGATCTGGGAAACACAGGTTCAAATTCTGACTCTACTATGGAAGCTCACTGAGCTTCCTTGGGTCAGTGCCAGGCAGTCTCTTTCAGATTAAGCTATCATACAGGGTTGTTGTGAGGATTGTTGTGAGCCACTTACAATAACAGGCCCTCTCTGCTGCCCTAACACTGCTCTTTACTCTTAACAAAAATGTGAGAGGACTGATTACTGATCCACCGAAAATGTTGTTTGACTCTTCACCTTTGAACAGGCATGTTCAAAGTGAAAGCAGTATTCTTATTTTGATCAATGAAATAGGATATGATTCATGCCTCTAGCTCGTCATGTCTGATTATATAATGCATACCACTCATTGTGACTCCCTGACAAGTTTGTGTGTGTTCATTCCCTATATGAAACAAAGAAAATTCTATAATGAGAGAATCTGAAGCAGGTGTCAAAGTGGGGCGAGGGTGACAACCATTCCTCTCACCAACCAGCTTGCTGCCACCCCCTGCCTGGGAGCCTGAAGGGACATTCCCCCTCACTCCCCCCACCAGGCCTCCCCAAAAACAGTGTACAAGCCAGCCGGTTCCCAAACTCTCGTGAGGTTTCTTCTTCTCATGAGAGTTTAACCACCATTTCCTGTTGCTAGGGCAACTATAATGGTGGCCAAACTCTGCAGAGAGGAAGTAATCTTGTGAGTGATCAGGAAGCCTTTTAAGGCATCTCCAGCTTCCCATGTTGTATTTTAAGACAAAAGACAGCAAATAGGAGATAGGGAGGGTAAATTTTTCCAACTTCTGGGTAGGAGCAGCGGCAACAGGGGGGGAATACTTTGAGCCACCCCTGGAAACTATTAATGTATACAGTTTCCTACACAGATTTGACTTTTATGTAGAAAATTCATCTTCTATGAAGGAGTTCTGAAAGTGTCCTGTGTAGAATTAGGGTTAAGAAGCAGGAAAAATCTTTGGAGACGGATGGGGTTTATGTGCAACCATATTAACATTCCCCAATGTCCCACTGTCTCAACTCTTCCAGTTTCGCTACAAGACTCGAGTTTACAAACAGACCAACCTGGATGAGAAACAACTTGCAAAACTCCACACTAAGGTAAGAAGAGAGACCTTTTCAGCACTTCCAGCAAAAATGAAACAAAAAAGAACACTGTATGCTAGGGAAAGTCTAAAGTAGGTCTCAAAACCTCCAGTTGTTTTACAGTCACAGCATTCAAACCCTATGACCCTAAATGTTCTGTTGTGAAAATAAATTGTGTAAATTTGATGGCTATGTAGAAATTTGCTTCCTTTCAGTGCTTAGCAACGGCATTCCTCAAACTGAGGTTCAGAGACCCTTGGGGGTCTATAAGTATACTCCAGGGTGTCCTGAAGTTCTTTGTAAGAACCCTCTTATGCCCCTCTAGAGCCCTCTCAGCTGTCTAGGAATTGGGGCAGGAGCTCTCCACCTCAGGGAAAGAGATGAAATTAGGAACTTGTCACCTAGATTCCAGATCACATTAGTGCATTAGACAGAAAATGTGCAGATTGGCTGCCAGGATCCAATAGTTTTCGCTCTGTTTTCCAGTGCCAAGGATTTTGGTACAGAGGGAGTCCAAAGGCAAAAGGAATTTTCCTGTTGACTCCGTTACAAAGTCTTTCCAGTCAGTGGCAAGGTTGATTAGGATGCAGGTCAGGGACTTTTGAGTTCTGGTCCTACAAAATCAGCTTCCCCCTGAAGGCTGACCTAATAGGCTGGTAAAGACAATACAAAAAATGAACTTGTTTGTTGCACACTTCCATCCTCTTACATATGGAGCTAAGATTGGTTTTGGAAGTCTTCAAGCTAATTACAGTTTGTTGTGATGTCCAAATAGGGTTGCCAGGTCTTACCTGTTCACCAGCGGGGATGGGGGGAGGAGTGTAGGAGGGAGCTTTCTGTGACTGAGGGGCAGGGTGACATCGCACAACATCACCAGATGATAACATCACTTTTGCATGATGTCATTATGTCAGGGATGTTGTGCCAGGTCATGGCTGTTGGGAGTGGGGTTTCCCCCAAACTGACCAGCGGCTGGCAGGAGCCCATGAATTGGGGGATTCCCTGCTCCCACCTGAGGGTTGGCAATCAGGTGTCCAAATCTAGATAATCCAACAAATTGGCATTCCCACCCACAAACTGGGATTCAAAACCACTGGTAAACCACTGGTAAACTGAGATTTAGGATCCTAGATTGTGAGCAAGAGACAAATTTCAGTTTGTGGAAGGGCATACATTTAAATGTTGCAACCAGTTATGGTTAGATCAAAAGACTTCTTAAACCAGGAAATCTTCAATCTGGACTCAGCAGGCAAGAGAAGAGGAAGGAGGAATCTCATATGATCATGAAATTAACTATGTTAAAACTTGTCATAAACAAACTCCAATTTGAATACAGAGTTTAATACTTAACAGTGCAATCTATGCTGTGCATAAATCTGCACTGTAATCCACCCCCCCCCCCCAAAACTGGCAACTTTTTCCAACTATGGTTTATATACAGATGGGCAAGAAACTTTTATTTTAAGACAAGTTAACTGGAGCTGGGATTCTTAAGACTTATTTAAGCCCCTAGAACTTGTCTTAGTGCTTGTATTTATTCTGATCGTATGTGTTTACAGCCTCCCACTCCAGATTTTACATACACCAAGAATCTAGTTAAATTGCTTATTGACAGTACAAAGTACTGTCCCAGGGCTCACACCTGTGAATACTAGAAGTATCACACTTTAAACACATCAGTGGCTTAAATCACATCAGTGGCTATTAGCCACAATGTATGTGTGTATATAAAATTTTTTGCCACTGTGTGACACAGAGTGTTGGACTTGATGGGCCGTTGGCCTGATCCAACATGGCTTCTCTTATGTTCTTAAAAGAAAAAATTAAAGGCAGTGCAATGCTATTTACTCTGAGGTTAAATAGGGAAAAGATCTCTGTAGATCAGAGATTGGCTGTAATTCTAGGACAAATGTGGCCAAACTTGCTTAACTTGAGTTACATAAGAGCCAGATCAGATGTTTGAGAGCCACAAGACGTTAATGTCAGATTTTAATGCCACTGCCAGTCTGAGAAGACAATACTGACTTTGATAGACCCAGGGTCTGATTCAGTATAAGGCAGCTTCATATGTTCATATGTTAGAAGGAAGGAAGGAAAATAGATGGGGGAGGGGAAGGAGAGAAGTGCAGAGAGAGGTGGAAAGAAAGCAACTTTAACTTTAAATGCATTATCCAAGCCACCAGCTGGCTTGGCTTGGAGAAGTGATTTAAAGAGACAAATGCATTCTTCAAGCTGGCTGACAGGGCGGTGGGAGCTCTGAGAACCATGAAATATGTGTGAAAGAGCCACATGTGGCTCCTGAGTCATAGTATGGCCATCTCTGTTCTAGGTTGGCAACCCAATCGCTATACCACACTGACTGCAATGTGGATTGTTCTCCGATGAAATGAACTGCTTGCAGGCAAGGGAGCTCCATGCACACACTGGAGCTCCTATGCCCATCACAATATTCTGGGAGGCTTGCAGTGCAATCCTAAACAGATTTACTCCCTTCTAGAAATCCAGTGAAGACATTGGGCTTAGAAGGGTGTAACTCTGCTAAGGATGGCACTGTTAAGTACCAGACCCAGCTCTGCTGTGTTCCTCTTTTCAACCTGCAGTATTCTGTCCCCTCCTTTTCTTGCCCCTCAATGGCTGTCACTGGCAAATCTCTCCCCAGACGGGGCTGAAGAAGTTCCTAGAGTACGTCCAGAATGGAGCAGCTGAGAAGGTGGCACGACTTCTGGATAAAGGGCTGGACCCCAACTATCATGACTCTGACACTGGGGGTAAGCACCGGGAGGCATGAAACGGGAGGGAAGGGCGGTCTTGGATGCCACTCCTACAACTCCCTGCAATAGTGACCCCTGTGTTCTCTCTGCAGAAACACCTTTGACGTTAGCGGCGCAGCTGGATGGAACCATTGATGTGATTCGGTTGCTGTGCCTTGGTGGTGCCCACATAGATTTCCGGGCGAGGGATGGGGCCACCGCACTACACAAAGCTGTGTGCTCCCACCACTATGCAGCCCTTATGGTAATACTGCTTGCTAGTCCCCTGAAGCCATGATAACCTTGAGAGGTCAGTTGCAGATGATGTGAAGGGAGCACTTAGGAGGGTTACCAGGTCCAGTTCAAGAAATATCTGGGGACTTTGGGGGTGGAGCCAGGAGACTTTGGGGGTGGAGCCAGGAGCAAGGTTGTGACAAGCATAATTGAACTCTAAAGGGAGCTCTGGCCATCACATTTAAAGTGACTGTGCTCCTTTTAAATGCCTTTCCTTAATTGGAAATAATGAAGGATAGGGGCACCTTATTTTTGGGCCCATAGAATTGGACCCCCTAGTCTAATATTTTTGAAACTTGAGGGGTCTTTTGAGGAGAGGCATCAGATGCTATGCTGCAGATTTGGTGCCTCTTCCTCAAACAACAGACCCCCAGATACCCATGGATCAATTCTCCATTGTATCCTATGGGAATCAGTCTCCATAGAGAATAATGGAGTGCCCAGCAGACATTTCCCTCTTCCCCCTCCCTGAAGCGGGGGTAGAGCCTCCAAACCAGGGGATTCCCTTCCCCCACCTGGGGATTAGCAAAACTAAAGGATCTTAGTGAACAGCTATGTAAATTAAAAAACTGCTAAGAGACACCATAAATTTTAAACAACAAAACAGTGTAAAGTAGAGGTCAGTGGTGTTCTGACAAAGCTTGCACACAGAACTTCAAATAGACAAGAGCATGTAGGAAAAAGACATTCACAGAAGACAGTTCAAAAACAGTATTTCCAAGGAGTAACAATATTCCAGTATTTAGTTTGTGGAACTAAGAAGCCCTTCCAAAGACGTCTGTTCTAGATAGCAACAGTTTGGAAGCTTATTTATCACTGGAACCCAATCCTTTACAATACATTCTTTCTTCAGTTTGGAGGCTTATTTATCACTGGAACCCAATCTTTACAATACATTCGCAGGAGACCAACAAGGTTCAGAACATGTCTGTTAGAGCCTGCAAATGTTTTTTTCCCCCACCTTCCTCCCCTTACAGCATTCTGAAGTGCCCCCTCCCCCAATCCTGTCCTTAGGGGAGAGGGGATATGCAGGAGCAGGATTTCAGGAACCATTTCAGGCTGCTGCAGGCTGGGGGGAGGCAGGAAAATCTCTCCTTGGGTGGGAATCTCTGCACCCACAGAAGCATCTAGTCTGGATGCAACCCACTGGTGGGAGGCGGAGGGGACACAACATGTTAATGGGCCTAAGCCAGCCCCCACAAAAAGCGCTTCTTTGCCATTCATGTTTTTCCTGCCTGCACCCCTCAGGCACTCTTGGATTTGGGGGGCTCCCCCAATTACAAGGACCGCCGTGGGCTGACTCCGCTCTACCACACAGCCATGGTCGGAGGTGACCCGCGCTGCTGCGAGCTTCTGCTCTACAATCGGGCCTATATCGGCACCACTGACGAGAATGGGTGGCAGGAGATACACCAGGTGAGACTTTACGTGCTAAACCAGGTCCCTTGGCTTGTCTGAGATGTCAGATTCTGCTTGATTACGGAACCAAAAAAATTAATAGTCACCAGGGCTTTTATTGTAGAAACAGTCCATCAGGAACTCATTTGCATATTAGGCCACACCCCCTGGTGTCACCATTGTTTCACAATGTCCCTGATGTCCCAGCAGGAACTCATACCCCCTGATGCCAAGCCAGCTGGAACTGCATTCCTGCTCAAAAAAAGCCCTGATAGTCACCAGGATTGGTTCCAAGAGTGACAACTGAGGGGGTGGCTCTGACATCCTTCTAATCATTCCCCCCCCCCTTAAAAAAACCCCCTGAATTCTGTTTTTCCATGTCTCAGGCTTGCCAACATGGAAATTCCCAACACTTGGAGCACTTGCTTTTCTATGGTGCTGAGCCAGGAGTGCAGAATGCATCTGGGAATACCGCACTGCATATCTGCGCGCTCTACAATAAGGTAGGTAAGCATGAAGACACATATAACCTTTTTAGAGCAGCAAGGCTGGTCCTGATGTGACTTGGTCCCTTTAAGTCCAAACATGGTTCCCCTCTTCCAGGATGGAGAGTTCCCACTGCTTCTGTAGGATTCAAATAGAAGCTGGCTGTGCACCTTGCTGGTTGATTGTCCTTCTCTGTCACTAAGAAACAGCACCCCCACCACCACCCAACCATCCCTGGATCAGTTTCAAACATTATAAAGGGGGGGGGGGGGACCTTCCATTTTAATAAGATGATGAATGAACAGATCTGTGTATGAATATTCATATCATGCTTTTAAAAAAATTAAAACCAGAGAGCCTTCCTAAAGCATAGAAGGAGGGACAAGGCTGATGGCTGAGCAAGCGTTTGATTTGCTGGCCGATGCAACTGTCATTTCAGTTGCAAAGCTGGGGGGTAGCCAGGCTGGCACAGCAGCTTGTGACTCCACTGTGAGCTCTGTTTCAATATCGCATCTGCCTGCACCCTAAGCCTTTGTGATACGAACACTGAGCAGAAAGAAATCATGTTCTGCCAGAATATCCCGGATTTTTGGAGGGTTGCTGGAACTCCACATGCAGAAACACCAATATCCGCTTCATCTGTTTCTTTTACAAGCATTATCTTGGTTGAACACTTTGTGGGGTTTTTGCAGGAATTTCCACAGGGTTTGGGATTTATTTATTTACTCCATAAAGATATTGGAGGGAGAGAGCTTAGTGCTCTTCAGGGTACAATTAGAGGGAAAAAAGGCAGATGAACAGGGATGGTTCCTTCCCCTGAACACCAGAATTCTCAGCCAAGATATTTGTTTGTTTGCATTTGCAAAGTTATACACCACAGCCATGAAAGCTAATTTTAAAACCATATATATGGTTTTTTGAAGGGTTGCTGAAAGCCACCAGTGGCCCCCCAGGCAAAGATTCGCACCGCCCTGTTCCACCAGGGTCACTTTGGGCTCCACATCCTGACAACAGCAGAGGCACGCGAGTAGGCAGCTGACATCTTCTCCTTGCCTTGGGGTGAGATGAGCCCCAGATGCGTTAGTGGCACCACGGGCACTTCCCCAAGCTGGCACTGTGGCAGATGTGTGGGTAGCACATTGCCACTGTCCTTGGGGTGACAAAATAACTTGAGCTGGCCCTGCTTCTCACGCTACCTAAAAAAAATTCAAATGCGGACAGCCCACCAAGTGGCACCAGCACCAAGTGGGCTGTGTTCCCCTTAGTGATCTCCATTGGTGATCTTACTCTGTGATTGTCATTCCATTGTAGTCAGACTGCATACTATGTTGCTAGATGATGGTGATGGGCAGGGGTGGAATTCTAGCAGGAGCTCCTTTGCATATTAGGCCACACACCCCTGATGAAGCCAGTCCTCCAAGAGCCAGCTCTGGGACTGGCTACATCAGGGCTGTGTGGCCTAATATGGATAGGAGCTCCTGCTAGAATTCCACCCCTGATGGTGGGGACATATTCTTCTGTATCCGCTTGTGCTTTGTATGGATCATGGATTCCAGTTTTATTTATTGAGCACATTTTTTTATCCTGCCATTCTTCAAAGGAACTCAGGGCAGCATGCACCATTCTCCCCAGCTCTGATTTATTTTTCCAGCAACAAACCTGTAAAGTATTTTATGGCTTGTCCAAGGTCACCCAGTAATGACTTTCCAGTTCAGACTGGGGTTTTGAATCTGGGTTTTCCAGATCCTAGTCTGATGCTCTAACCACTTTGCACTTGAAGATGAAAGCAATGACTCACGAAAGCTCATACCCTACCACAGATTTTGTTAGTTTTTAAGGTGCTACTGGACTCTTACTGATGGATTCCTCGCTAGCCTTTGTCCTGGTATTGTGCTCCTTTTTCCTGTGGATCTTCCGTCTGATTTTGCACATGCTGCCACAGGGCTGTGACTTACCCCACTTCTTTCTCAAGTTCATCTTCGTGGCTTCTGTGCAGCCCAATTGGGGGACTGCCTCAGGGCAGTCCTGCCGCGGAAAATATTTCCATGCTTTCTAATAGACTAGGAGAGCCCCTCCTCCCTCAGGCGCTTTCCTGCCAAAAAGATCACCTGACTGGGAGGAGGGGCTCTACTTTCTCAGTTCTCTCCATGCCACTGCTGGAGAACCTAAGACACGGAGGTTATAGAGAGTTCACAGCGGGGCAGGAGAGAGGGATGTTTGTCTGCACAGAAGACCACTCAGTGAACAATGTTTACAGGTAAGTGCAACCCCATTTTCCCTCTGCCACTTCAAGATCCTGGTTTTCAGAGAATCCTGGAGTTGCGGAGGAAACTTGGGAAAGAGGTGGGTCAAATTGCAGTCCCACAGCAGTGTGTGCAAAATCAGATGGAAGAGCCACGGTTAAAAGGAGCATGGAATCAGGACAAAAGCTGGTGAGGAATCAGTCTTACTATTGCTACAGACCAATTAACATGGCTATCCATCTTGATCTTGCAGTATGCACCACTGGCTCTCTAGTTTCTTAGCATTGTCAGGACATCCTGAAAATCAGCACCATGTCTGATTTTTTTTTAAAAAAAATCCTATTAATTACAATTTTTAAAACAGTTAGGTTAAGTGGATGTAGAATAGAGAAAGATGAAAAGAGCTTTATAGGCAGGAAATGTGTGTACATGTATAAGTTTTATTGGAGAGTGTGGGGACTGGGAAAGATACAGGAAATCATTAATTCAGGAGTTACAAGGTTTCACCACTGAGGATGATTAAGGCCTCTACCCAGAATCCTTTGTGAGCAACTATAAGATCTTCTTCGTGGTCTCTGTGCAGTCCCACACATGGGTCTTGCCGCAGGCAACGGATCCGTACCTCGGAGCTCCAATAGCTCGCCTATAGCGTCTTTTGGCGCGCTTTCCTCCCGCCCTGGGGAGCAGGCAGCGACTGCGCATGCCTGGAGCGGGGGGAGAGCGCCCATTCCACTCAGTTTCTTCCCTACCGCCACCCGGACATCACCTACCTCGCTGCGTTTCCTCCTTAGCTCGCTTTCTTCTCCATTCTTATCTCCATCTGGTATCGTATTCACCTCGCCTTTTTATTCCTTACTATTTTTCATCCCTAAAAATACAAAAAAAAAAAAATCCGTTTCTGCGCTTCCTTTCCCCTTTTCTTTCCCTCTCTCCTCTCCCTTGTCCGGAGCGCATGGAAGGGAAGGTTACGTTCAAAAAGTGCAGGCGCTGTGGGGCTAAGATCCCCACCACTGACGGCCACAGCCATTGCCTCTTCTGCCTTGGAGAAGCCCACCGGGTCGACTCCTGCACACATTGTGCGAATTTCGGGAAACAGGCTCGTAAAAATCGTGCAGCAAGGCTCCGGAGCTTTCTGCTTGAACTGTCTTTGCGGGCGATGCCCGCGTCTGCCTCGCCGCCCCCCCCCCCACCTAGAGCGGGAGATTCGGCCACTTCGGACGTGCCTCTCTCTCAAAAGCAGACGCACAAGTCCGCAAAGAAAATTTCGAAGCACGCCGGGACCGGCCATAAGTCTTCAAAAAAATCGCGTCACTCCGGCTCCGAGGATTTGGCGCCGAAAGCACCACGTCATTCGAAAGCGACTGATTCGACTCCGAGGAAGTCTTACGAGTCGCACCCGACCGAGTCGCACCCGACCTCGCACCCGCATCGGGCCTCGACTTCGGCTCCTGACCCTATGGATGCCTCAACCTCGACCGCTCAACTCCTGCTTCCGTCAGAACTCTCGGCTCCGTCAGATGTAATCACTGACATGCCGCAGCTCACTCCTCATTCTTCTACGGCCGTAGAAGTGATTCCTATTCAGTCTCGCTCACCGTCGGTCCGCAGCGTGGTTCCATCTGACTTTTTGGAACCTGACCCATCCGATCCTACTCAACACTACGCGAAGTCTTCACTTCGACTCGGATCCTTCCAGGATGTCGCACTTTCCCCCCTGTATACGGATTCAGCGACCCAAAGCTCTACTCACCGACTTCGTTCGCGTTCTCCAGAGACCCAGCCCATACCGTGTCGGATTCGATCACGTTCCCCGATGCCTATGCCTCCTCGGTTTCGCTCTCGCTCCCCGCGTAGACACCGCGATTCCGGCTCCTCCACCTACTATGACCGGTATGACCCGTATGCTCGTCCGCGCTACGACTACTCTTCTCAGTCACGATCGCCTTCACCAAGGGTTAGGTCTCATCATCGCCTATCTCGTTCTCCTTCCTACGAGGCTACTCACCGCTCCAGATATCTAGACCTGGGTCGTTATGTCGTTGCCCCTCGGATCCGCTATGACGACTCTCCTCGAACCCGAGCATATGATTCTCACCGAACCCGAGCATACGGTCGGCTCCGAGACCTTCCTCCAATCCGAGACTCTTCTCGACCCCGTGACGTCGATCGACTCCGAGACTTCTCCGAGCTTCGAGAATCCGATCACCTCCCTCGGCAGTCGGCTCCGTCTCCAGTTCCTGATCGCCCTCGGGACCTAAATAAACCCGGTACCATCCCCCCCGGAGCCCCGACGGTTCCCATCCGGATTTCTCCGACTCGACCAGCCCAGGACACTCACGCTCCTAAGCTTCGGACTTTGGCCTCGGAATCGATCGCACCGCACCGCTCTTCCAATGTTGACGACTCCCAGTCTGATCGGGAATCCTCCCTTTCATCGGATTCAGAGGACCACCCTGCCTCTGTTGCCTCGGAGTCTGCACCACAGCTGCGCCTTTCACCATCAGATGCTTCCAAAGCATATCTAAATCTCATCACCACTATGGCTGACGCTCTCCAAATTGCCTTGCCGTCTGACTCTCCTAAAGTTTCAGACATTGTACATGACTTAGTACAGGCTGACTTCCCACCAGGGTCGCTTCTCCCGATGCTACCTGTACATCTCGAAGGGTTGCGAGAGGCGTGGGACAAGCCGGCCTCTGTCCCACCTACCTCCAAACGATTTGACTCGCTCTACAGGGTTCATGCCCCGGATGCTAAATTCTTGGCGACTCACCCAGCGCCCAACTCTATTATAGTTCATTCTGCAACTAAGGCCAAGCCCTCACGACACCCTACACCACCAGATCGCGAAGGGAGAAAACTGGATACCTTGGCACGGAAGTTATTTACTCTGGCCTCTACCAATTCTAAACTCAACAATTACTTGGCTTATTTTTCTGCCTATGTCTTCAATCTAGCCAATCAATTCACACCCTTGATCCCTTCTCTCCCTGAAACCTCTCAGAGAACGGCCTCCAATTTGGTGTCAGAATTGTCCAGAGTCTCCAAACAGCAGATAAACACCGTACGACATGCTGTTTCCTGCTCTTCGAGGGTCTTCGCCTCCTCCGTCGCCTTGCGCCGTCATGCCTGGCTGCGTTCTACTAACTTGCAGCCCGACATCAAGCAGAAGATAGAGGACCTCCCCTTCGACGGCCTAGGCCTCTTCCATGCGTCCACGGACGAAGTGCTAACCTCTGTTGACGATGGCTGCAAACGCGCCAAACGCCTGGGAGTTTCCCAACCAAACTCCCAGCAGTTCAATCGATCGAAAACTTGGAGACCATCATTTCCAAAACGACAACGGTCACCAAAACAAAGTGACTACTGGAGGCGAAAGGGTCCACAACAAAAACCTCATTTCCAGCAGAGACCTAAGCCCCAAGAAACCAAGAAGGCCTCCCTCCAGACTAAGCAGTCTCTTTGACTCTTTCAAAAACCCACTTGCTCTCCAAACCCCACCGGCTTACAGCACACGTCTCCTTCCGTTCCTTCCCACTTGGAACTCGATCACAACCGACTCCTGGGTGCTGACCATCGTGCGCCTAGGTTACGCAATCGAGTTCATTTCTCCACCTCGCCACCACTACTTCATTGCTACCCCCCCCCCCCGTCTACACTCCTCCATCAGGAAATTCTGGACTTGCTCCAGAAAAATGCCATAGAACCCGTCCCTCCTCAACATCGAGGGACAGGCTTCTATTCGAGATACTTTCTGGTCCCCAAGAGGGATGGAGGCAAGCGTCCCATTCTAGATCTGCGAAACCTCAACCGGCACATCGAATACAGGAAGTTCAGAATGATCTCCCTGCAGTCCATCTTGCCCCTGATTCCCAGAAATTCCTGGATGGCTTCTCTAGATCTTCAGGACGCTTACTTCCATGTGACCATTCGACCTCAACATCGGAGGTATCTGCGATTCGCCATGGGCCAGGACCACTTCCAATATGTGTCCCTGCCATTCGGCCTCTCCACTGCACCCCGCGTTTTCACCAAGTGCATGGCAGTGGTGGCAGCTGCTCTTCGCATTCGGAACATCCCAGTCTTCCCATATATCGACGACTGGCTTTTCATAGCTCCGACTCAACATCAACTGCAGAGCAACCTCAACACAGCTCTCACCCTTCTGAAATCCCTGGGCCTTCGTGTGAATGCTTCAAAATCTCACCTCACACCTACCCAGGACCTCAAGTTCATAGGGGCCCTTCTGCGCACTTCTCTCCATCGTGCCTTCCTCCCCGAGGATCGGGCACTAACTATCATTGCCTTAGCCAAGTCAGTTCAACAACAGCCTCGTCAGTCTGCATTCACAATCCAACGCCTGCTGGGCCTCATGGCCGCCACAACGTCTGTCCTTTACTTTGCCAGGCTACGGATGCGACAACTACAGCTCTGGTTTGTACGAGCCTACCATCCTCAGGCGCAACCACAGAGCATTTTACTCACTGTCCCACTGAGAGCACTTCTATCTCTCACATGGTGGACTATACCCGACAATCTGCTCGCAGGCATGCCGTTTCTACCGACTCCTCCGATGGCTGTCGTGACAACAGATGCCTCCAAGTGGGGATGGGGAGCCCACTTAGAGGACAAGACCGTCAGGGGGCTTTGGACTCCCCCCGAGAGGGCCATGCACATAAACTGCCTAGAACTGATTGCTGTACACAGAGCCCTCCAATCGTTCCTCCCTCTGATAAGGGACCGACACGTTCAGATTTCCACGGACAATATGGCAACAGTTTACTACATAAACAAGCAGGGAGGCACCAGATCCCTCCGCCTGTGCCGTATAGCCGTACTGCTCTGGGAATGGTGTGTCAAGCACAACATCTACATGACTGCCATTCACCTCCCGGGTGTGGAGAATATTCTGGCCGACTCCCTCAGCAGGGTTCGCATAGACAACCACGAATGGTCCATCAATCCGACCTACCTTCGTCGTATCTTCCGATGCTTCGGAACGCCCAAGGTGGACGTCTTTGCTTCCAGGGAGAATGCCAAATGTCCTCGTTTTTATTCCAGGAGGGGCAACGACGCCTTCCTTCACAGCTGGACAGGTCCTCTTCACTACTTCTTCCCACCAACCCCCCTTCTGACACGGGTGTTGGTAAAGATAGCACGAGATGGCACGGACTGCATCCTTATTGCTCCATGGTGGCCTCGGCAACCGTGGTTCACGAGGCTTCTACAAATGTCCCGCCACACGTACCGCCGCCTTCCTCCGGCGGGCGATCTTTTATCATAGGCCAGTGGTCAGGTTCTGCATCACAACCCTCGGGTTCTGGCCTTGGCAGCCTGGAGAATACATCCGCCTGCCTCTCCACAGAGGTAGCAAACATCATCCTCAACGCAAGGAAGCCTTCCACTAGACTTTCGTACCAACGCAAATGGAAGCGCTTCTGCTCTTTCGCGACGTCTAATCACCTGCAGCCAGAGTCAGCACCCCTTAACCTGATCCTTGATTATCTTCTTTCTCTACAGAAATCAGGACTCTGTTATTCCTCTTTAAAGGTTCACCTTTCTGCAGTTTCTGTGTTCCATAACCCGGTTGATGGCAAAACAGTGTTCTCCCATCCCTTGTCTAAGTCCTTTCTTAAGGGCATGTTGCACCTCAATCCACCCGTTAAGCCCTTCGTCCCGACTTGGAGTTAATCGCTAGTCCTTTCCTGCTTGATGAAAGTTCCCTTTGAACCTATGGCTACCATAGACCTTAACCTTCTTTCCTGGAAGACTGCATTGCTGGTAGCCCTTACCTCAGGTAAACGGGCAAGTGACTTATGCGCCTTCCGCCACGATCCTCCCTACACTATTTTCCACAAGGACAAAGTTGTTCTGCGACCGGACCCTGTGTTCCTTCCGAAGGTTGTCTCCCAGTTCCACTTATCGACTTCAACTTCTCTACCAATGTTTTTCTCCAACCCATCTGACCAGGGACAACGAGCCCTGCATTCTCTGGACGTTAGAAGGGCTTTATCTTTCTACCTTGATCGTACACAACCTTTCCGTAAGGACCCTAATCTGTTTGTGGCCTACGGAAATCCTCACAGAGGACACAAAATCTCTACCCAGAGACTATCTAAATGGGTAGTTAGTGCCATCAGGTTGTGTTACGAACTGGCTAAACAGCCTCTGCCCGAAGGTCTTAAGGCCCACTCTACTAGAGCGGTCTCGACGTCTTCGGCTTTCCTGCAAGGCGTCTCCCTAGAGGACATTTGTGCGGCTGCATCGTGGTCCTCACCATCCACGTTCGTCTCCCATTATGCCTTAGACGTTTGTGCGAGACGTGACGCCTCCTTCGGTCAAGCGGTCCTCAGATCCATCTTCCACTGAAGTCAGGGGTGAGTGCATCCGCTTCCATCTCTATGTTGCATAATATGATGTGATTGGGTTACGTGACTAACTTATTTCTTTTACCAGCACCCTCCTCCAGGACATTTAGCTGGCTAGTCACCCATGTGTGGGACTGCACAGAGACCACGAAGAAGATAAACAGGTTGCTTACCTGTAACTGATGATCTTTGAGTGGTCATCTGTGCAGTCACACACGCCCACCCAGCCTTCCCCGCTGCTGGCCTCTTGTAATCGTTGCTTAACTTGGTATAGTGTCAGTGCCAACGGCAGCTGGAAGAAACTGAGTGGAATGGGCGCTCTCCCCCTGCTCCAGGCATGCGCAGTCGCTGCCTGCTCCCCAGGGCGGGAGGAAAGCGCGCCAAAAGACGCTATAGGCGAGCTATTGGAGCTCCGAGGTGCGGATCCATTGCCTGCGGCAAGACCCATGTGTGTGACTGCACAGATGACCACTCGAAGATCATCAGTTACAGGTAAGCAACCTGTTTTTCTGGGAACCTACCTTTGATGAAAAATGGCAGCCCCATTCATGTAGTCCAGGGTTTAGTTTTGTATTGGTCACCTTGTGTTCAAATCCTAATTTATGGCACAATTTCACTCTTGGTGCATATCATTTGTCTGACTGCCTCTGTTTCTTCATCAATGTAATGGGAAGAATGATGTGCTTTGTCTACCTCACAGAGACTATATAAGAAGAGAAGTGAAATCGCACAATCTAATTGAACGGGTCTTATCAAAGTCAGCGCAGCCCCCCCTTGACACAAGCCCCCAGATGTGCACCCTTGTTGGTTCATGGTGCAGGTAGAAGTTGTACCCCATTTATTCCTTGTCTCTCTCCCAACGCCCAGGAGAGCTGTGCCCGTATCCTGCTGTACCGGGGAGCTAACAAAGAAATCAAGAACAACCATGGTCAGACAGCCTTCCAGGTGCGTGGTGAATGGGGTTTCAGAAAGAGTGAGGCATGTTGACCCCAACTTGAGCCTAAGATCCTATACTCAGTGCAGTAGCATATGTGCATACAGTGGTCCATGTGTTTAGGTCAGAATGTCCCACAATTTTGCAGGGACCAGGGTACATTTTTGTATATGTCTCACAAGGAAACAGGAGTGTAAACAGGCTCTCAACCATGGAGTGGCCTCCTAAACATTACAGTTCATTTGACATGGCTTCCAAAGGAGATAAGACAAGTTTATGATGGAGTGGTCCAGCAGTGGCTACTAAGCCTGGTGAGTAAAGGGAACCTTCCTATTCAGAGGCAATCAACCACTGAAATCCAGTGCTAGGAAGCAACATCAGGAAAAGCCTTGGCCTTTGTGCCCTGTTTGTTTGCCTTCCAGGGCAACTGGTTGGCCACCATGTGAAACAGAATGCTGAACTAAATGGACCACTGGTCCAATCCAGCAGGACTTCTCCTATGTTCTTATGACATTTCATGCTAGATTTTCTGGAGCCTGGGATCTGGTACAAAGATCCCTGCACACACACATGCACACCCACACACACACTTTATCCCCTTCTCCCAGCACTGCAAACTGTGTGTCTATGTGTGTGAAAAAGTGCCATCAAGTCACAGTCAACTTATGATCACCCTAGCAAGGGGCTTTCAAGACTAGTGAGAAGCAGAGGCAGGGCCAGCCCAAGAATGTCTTACACCCTAGGCAAGGCTAACGTCTGACACCTCCCCTCCTTGCACCGATAACGCCACCAAGTCACATGGGGGGCACCCAATTTGGCAGCCCCAGAAGGCCAGTACCCTAGGCAATCACCCAGTTTGCCTAATGGAACGGCCAGCCCTGAGCGAAGGTGGTTCACCATTGCCTTTCTCTGCAGAATCTTCCTTGTTGGTCTCCCTTTCAAATACCAACTGTGCTTAGCTTCCCAGAGGACACTAGCCTATACCATACTGTCTTCCCACAGTGCAGCATAGCCTTACCTTTATTGCACCATCGCAAGAGATATGATGAAGGGGGGAAGGAGAGATGTGAAAAGGATAGTGAGCTCTTTACCATCTCCTTGTATCTAATCTCAAGAGGCATCAGTAAAGCCCATGTGCCCCCTGCCCCACAGCTAACATAATTGTAAATGGGAGGCAGAAAGTGGCTCACAGGGCTGATATTCCTCATGACCAGTTCTGCTCCACTGGTACTGGATTGTTGGTTTTAGCTGCTATACTGCAAGCTGTTTTTTGCGGGAGTGGCCCAACTAAAGCAGAAGTCTGCAGTCAGCCTGCAAGATAATGCAAGGACGTTTCTGCCACAGGTTCAGGGTGACCATAGGCCAGCCCCTGCATAAATGTGGAAAGGGGAATCCTGCTACATTTACATGCATGTCTACACTTCCACACAAAAACAAGAGTTGAGGTGAAGCTTGATTTTTTTTGCAGAAAATGAAGCATGCCCAAGACTGGAGCTAAAGCTTGCACTCTCTCCCTCCTCCTATCACTGCTAAGAATGTAAAATATTAAACTTTTAATTGTTTATATATCACTGTAATCATTTAACTGGGCCTCAGGCAAGCCCAGTTGCCACAGAGAAATCCTTGGTGTCTTGTTGGTCTGTCAGCATATGGAGAAGGATTCATCTCTGACATTCATGTGTGTGTTTGTGTGTGTGTGTACGTGTGTGTGTGTGCGCGTTTGTCTTTGTATGCACATCTTCCTTCCACATTAGGTGGCGGTCATTGCAGGAAACTTTGAGCTGGGGGAGCTGATCAAGAGCCACCGGGACTCAGATGTAGGTGAGTGTGATGGTGGAGGGCAGGGGAAAGAACGTCGGTGCTATAAATGCAAACTGCAAATTGATTGAATTTGTCAAGGTTTCACTCACACACACACAAACTTGGGAACTGAGCTCTCTAAGTAGGCTAAGAAATTCTCAGAACTGACAAAATTACAATTCCCAGGGATTTTGGGGAGACGCCAAGATAGCTGAACCGGTTTAAAACCTGAGATTTCTCACAACATTAAAGGGTCTTTTCACATAGAGGTTTTCAAATGGTTTGGGTGCCCACTAAAAGTGGTATTCATTCATTCATTCATTCATTCATTCATTCATTCATTCATTCATTCATTCATTCATTCATTCATTCAGACTGATGAATCACTCAGTCCCTGAGGACTCAAGGCTCTGAGTGATGAACAACAACAGTAAAATACATACCATATCATGATAAAACAGTCCCAGCAGTTTAAAATTAATTAAAAACAACTCACAGATGGCATTAATAAGTTGAATTTCAGATTGTGCCACCGCAAGCTTCTTCATATCCAGGTTTTCTGTTTCTCATCCTTCATGGTTTGTTTGTCACTTCTTTCTGCTTTCTGAAATCAGCTTTCAAACATGGTCTGAGAAAGTGTGGAAAAATGATGAGCAAAACATGGAAAGACAGCAAATGGAAAGCCAAGATATAAGGAAGCTTGGACAAAAGCCACTACAGATCCAAACCCGAACCACAGGAAACCTTCCATGTGAAAAGACCTCATATCTGTATTAGAATTGCCAAGCCCCTCTACTGTTGTGGGGACTCCTCTCACATGCACACAAGTGACCCAGAATTGACGTCATTGCGCCAGGGATGCTCTAGGATCTATGGTAAAACTCTATGGTACCATAGAGTTTTACCACAAATCCTAGAGCATCCCCGGTGTGATGTGCCTGGTGTGATGATGGCACTTCTGGGTGACGTCATCCTGCAGGGCATGTTATACAACAATGGGGCTCTTCGGGGGCAGGGATCCCCCCCAGAGGCCTGCTCCATGCCAAATTGGAAGATTCCCTTCCCCAGCAGGAGCTTGGCAGCCCTAATCTGTATCCAGTGTCACATGTTTCTCTTTTTCCATGCTCCCATACCAACAACTTTGACCCAACTCTATACCCTTCCAAGATTTTCAGTCTCATCCTGGAAATGCACACATACACACACATGCTGTAATCTCACATCAGCTGTTCCTCCCTGGCCCCAAAGTCTGGTCCATGTCATGACATCCCCTCACAGATGCGCCCATAAATTGATTCTCTTCCATTTTCATTTCCTGCTATGTCACCTCCCCCTTTTCAGTCCCATTCCAGGAGACCCCGCAATACGCCAGCCGACGCCGGGACGGGTCTCAGAGCCTGACTGTGCCACACACCTTGCTACGGGCCAACAGTGATACCAGCATGAATCTCCCCGACTGGATGCTTTATGCCCCCCCATCCACACCATCTGCCACCGTGGCTGTACAAGGCCAGAAGATCACCACAGGGACCTTGCGTAGTTCCAGCAGCCCCCGTGGAGCTCGAAGCCGCTCTCCATCACGGGGACGCCATACAGATGAAGCCAAAAAGCAGCGAGGTCGGCCCAGGTACATTTAAGGCCTTCAGGCCTGACCCAGTTTGGGGAGGGGGTTTTAAGATTATCTGCATTCCAGAGTTGGAGATGTAAGTATGTGTCCTGAGGAGGGATCTAAATGATGTTCCATTTTAAGCAGGAACACACAGGAACGCAGTTGCTGCTGGCTTGGTGTCAGGGATGTGTGGCCTAATATACAAATGAGTTCCTGCTGGGCTTTTTCTACAAAAAAAAGCTCTGGAAACTGTCAGATTATGTTGTGTAAACCTGAGCAAGCTTGCAATCCATCTAATCTCAGCACACGTTCTTACTTTTCATCAGCTCTGCTACTCACTTTTGATAAGAGAAATTCACAGGTTAATGGGCTTTCTTGCATGTAGATGCTTAACAGTAAGCCCAGTGCTTGAAAACACATGTTCTGTGGGCACAGGTGATCCTGGAATGGCCTGGAAAATGTTTCAACATGTTTAGGAGTTTACAGTCAATGAATGAATCCTTCCTGTTTACACCTTAAATGCCAACCCAGGAGTTCCCTTGTAGTGTTCACTGGAAGACAGGACTTCTAGAATCTTTCTGAAAGAAGTGGGAATTATTGGGTTAAAATGAAGGGAGAAGAGACAGAGTTGGCTCAGGGCCAAATGACACCCGATATTGGAGAGCTGTAATCAGATCCCCTGATCTGAAATTAAGCATTAAAAAAACCTGGCTGCAGGGGGTGCTGATATGCATCAAGGATGTAACTGCTAGCAAAGGAGAGTAACTTTAGTGCTTCCCCTTATAGCGTTTCCTGAGTAAAAATGAGCCCACCTAGACCACTTTTAGGGGGGAAACCACCCAAACGACCCATTCCAGAAGGGGACATACGCAGTTGAAGAAATTTCCGGAAATAGGGGTAAGGGGAACAAAACCCTTTTGTCTGCACTGCAGACCTCCTCTGTATTCCCGTTGCGCCTTCTGAGGTTAAATTACGCACTGGGGGACCTGATGGTAGGATTATTGTTATCTCTCACCTCCCTTTTTTACTGCCCTGTCCCCTACATTTGTAACCCCATTTTTTCACTATGGCATGTCAGGCCTCAGGCAGTTTGAATTGTCTTAGATAGTTTGTGTTGGGGTTATTTTCCAGCTCTTGTTTATTGGGGGTCTTTGTTGTATGGTTGAATTGCTTTTCCTATTCTGAAATCTTCCATGAGCCTCAGCAAGAAGGCAAGCTATAAATGAAGAAGAAGAGGAGGAGGAGGGGTGAAATTCTAGCAGGAGCTCTTTGCATATTAGGCCATACACCCCTGATGTAGCCAATCCTCCAAGAGCTTACAAAAAAGAGCCTTGTAGCTCTTGGAGGATTGGCTACATTGGGGTGTGTGGCCTAAACTGCAAAGGAGCCCCTGCTAGAATTCTACCCCTGATGATGATGATGATGATGATGATGATGATGATGATGATGATGATGATGATGATATTGCTTGGCAGTCATAAATCCCACTTTCCTGTCTCTCTCTCTCTCGGCAGCTCCAGTGGCTACCAGAAGGAGTCAGCTGGAGGCAGCACACTGAGTAGCCGGGGGGTGAAGCGGAAACTCTATTCGGCTGTGCCTGGCCGCACGTTCATGGCGGTGAAACCGTACCAGGCCCAGGCCGAGGGTGAGCTCTCCATCAGCAAGGGCGAGAAGATCAAGGGTACGTTGATCTCTGTGCACACCCTTGGATTGGCCGGTGGTCCTCCCTGAGCCCAGGATGCAGGGGGCCTTTGTGGAAGACTGGTGGACTTAACAAAGGGGTTCTCCAACATGTTCATAACCATACCGCCACGTATGTTTCTGTGTGTATGTGTGTAAAGTGCTGTCAAGTCACAGCCAACTTATGGCAACCCCAGCATGGGGCTTTCGAGCCAAATGAGAAGCAGAGGTGGTTGCCCATTGCCTTCCTCTGCAGCCTTTCTTGGAGGCTCCCCCATCTAAGTACCAATTAGGGCTGACCCTGCTTAGCTTTTGAGATCTGACAAGATCAGGCTATACCATGCCACTTTCCAATTCTCCCAATACAAAGCGTATAGAGATAGTATCCCATTTTGTATCAGGCAGAGGAGAACTTTGGATTTGTGGGAAACGTTCTGTTGGAAGGGACAGGGAGAAGGAACTCCACCATGATATAAATTATTCTGCCAGTATAAAGAGTGGTTTCATATGCCTCCACATACTCCCTCTTCTGGCAGTGCAAGCTCTTGGTCATGAGTACCAGGTACCAGAAACTGCACCTATTGGGAGTGGGAGCTACCTTGAACATATGAACATATGAAGCTGCCTTATACTGAATCAGACCTTCAGTCCATCTAAGTCAGTATTGTCAACTCAGACTGGCAGTGGCTCTCCAGGGTCTCAAGCTGAGGTTTTTCACGCCTACTTGCCTGGACCCTTTTTAGTTGGAGATGCCGGGGATTGAACCTGGGACCTTCTGCTTACCAAGCAGATGCTCTACCACTGAGCCACCGTCCCTCCCCTTGAGCCACCGTCCCTCCTATTGAGCCACCGTCCCTCCCCTACCTTCAACAATCCCAGTCTCCATGTTCTATGAACAGGGACAGTATGTGCATTTTGCATGCATGTGCAGCTTTGATAACCATGAAGCAGAACCCTGGAATGTCCAGTGGTCTGTTTGCATGTACCAAAGCTGTAGGCACATGTAACGTATGCACTTTGGTACCACTCAGACAACACTGTGTCCATTCATATTGGGTCTATGCATGTTTACCTTTCCCTAGTACACATGGATATAATGCCTGAAATGGGCTACAGTTCCCAGTTGTACCAGTTGGGATGCAAAAAATGGAAGCAAATAGGCTCACTCAAGAGCCATGTGAGTTGCTCATGAAGGGTGTCAGGAAGGTCTTTGAATCTGTCTCTATCGGTAGGCTACCATCTACCTCACACTTTGAAGATCCTGGACTTAGCTGATGTATTTGGAATTGAGGGTCAGGACAATTGTGAGGTTTAGCTTATACATGTGTGTGTGTGTTTGTTGAACAGACTGGTTTTGTCTGGAGTGCTTTATGTGTGTACTGTCATTCTTATGTTGTTGGTTTATACATTCAAGTTTATGTCAGAGTAGAGTGGCCAGCTAAGAATTTTGGAAAACAAGAGTCCTTTTAAACTGCGGTCCTGATAAACTAAGATTGTTCTGTTCACCTGGAGACAGAGGTATGGTAATAGAAAGTCACTCTGCTATTGCCAAAGGTTTTGTATTGCTTTGTTGCCATGATGTTCTAGGGCTTGGTTGTACTCTAGACTGTGGTTCTTGCTTGCTTGTTTTTTGAGGACAACTACACTACCATTACAGCCTCCTTGTGGGAGAACACATTAGAAATTTCCTTCTGTACTTCCATGCAGTTATACTGAAAAGAGTTTAAAAAATCCTTCTGCCAGAAAATCTGAGGATCTACATGGCCCTTTTGATATCACACTACTGTAATCACTGATCTTCTGGGTTTTCCTGTCCAGAAAGAAAAATCCAGAAAGTGAATTACTACAATAGCACTATTCAGTGGCATGTAAATCCCTGGTTTTCAGTGTTGAATAAAAAGGTAAAGGTAGCCCCCTGTGCAAGCACCAGTCGTTTCTGACTCTAGGGTGACGTCGCATCACAACATTTTCATGGCAGACTTTTTATGGGGTGGTTTACCATTGGCTTCCCCTGTCATCTACACATTCCGCCCCCCCCCCCCAGCAAGCTAAGTACTCTACTCATTCTACCGACTCAGAAGGATGGAAGGTGGAGTCAACCTTGAGCCAGCTACCTGAACCCTGCTTCCACCAGTATCGAACTCAGGTTGTGAGCAGAGCTTGGATTGCAGTACTGCAGTTTACCACTCTGTGCCAGGGGGCTCTATTATGGGTTTTGATCCCAAAGCCAGAGATCAGGTTTTTAGAAGTTTTATTGAATAAATATAGGGCTTTTTTAAAGCAAGAACACAGTTCTGGCTGGCTTTGTGTCAGGGGTGTGTGGTTTAATATGCAAATGAGTTCCTGCTGGTAAAACAATGGTGATGTCAGGGGTTGTGACCTAATATGCAAATGAGTTCCTGCTAAATAAAAATTCTAGAAAGCACAAATATTTGGAGATAATCTACAAGCAGGTAAAATTGCAGAATACTTGTGAAAAGAAGAGATGAGATAGTTGCTGGCTACTCTTCGTTATAGCGTTTAAGCATCCCTTTCCCTAGGTTGTCGTCCTTTGTCAGAAAGCTTTCTGAGGTTTGTCTGAAGGAGATGCTAACGGCATAATGCAGAGCTGGATTCCAAGCACTGCATTTATCAGCTTTCCCTCTAGTTTGGGGTGTTTCCTTCTGTGCCAGTCAGAACTTGGGATACAATTCAAAATTTCCCTCCAGGATGGCTTGAGACTGGTAGGGTTTGCCAGCTCTGGACTACTTGGAGATTTGAGAGGCCAGTGTTTGGGGAGGGGAGGGGCCTTAGCTGAGTATAATACCATAGAGGCCACCTTCCAAAGATCTGATCTCTGTCACCTAGACATCAATTATAATAGTGGGAGATCTCCAGGCACCATTCTAGGTTGGCAACCCTAAAGACTAATCGCTTCCAAAGTAAAGATGATTAAAGACATTTTGCACTCTGTGCCAAAATCAGTGCCACAGGCAAACTGAAGAACTGGATCTGAATACATTATTGAGGTAATGCCAGGCTGACCAAATGGGGGGACTGCCCTGTTGATTTTAATTCTCCTCTGCTCTGCCCCATCCATCAGAATAAAAGCTTTGGCCTTCTTTCCTGGAATGTCACCTGGGATCTTATTGCCTGGTTCTAACAGATAAGCCTGTGTTATTCTGAAATCATATTCATGCATCCCTAACAGTTGTAAAAAAAAAAAAGGCTGCTTATAAGAATATTTATAAGGGTGTATTAATATTAATAGATACATTATAAAAACATAGTCAACTGTAGTTTAAAGGCCACTTTAAAAAAAGCGAAGCCACCGTCTTGGAAGACTCAGGGGGTGACACCCATCAAAGAGTAGGCAATGGTTATGTCATTACACAGTGTGGTCCTTTTCACAGTTGCTCCAGTCTATGCCCATTGCAATCAACATGTTTTAGACTGGAATAACTCTGCCTAGCATTGCCCTGCTAATCATAGGCAAAAGTTATTGTTTTCAAAGGATCCCAGCGGTTGATTAAATATTAAATCTTCACTTTCCTTGCCAATTGTTGTTCTATGTGGTTATGCGAATGTGACCTTTCAAAAAAGCTGCAAATAATTCAGCATATATGTCGTTATCTTCATAACGATGCCAAGATCTCAATAACCCAGATAGCTAGAGCTGAGATACTTTGTCAGTACAAATGATGGGGATTAAAAACAAACCAAAACAGCTCCCCCCTGCTCTTCTCAAGAATTGTTTTGATTTGGTTGAAGAATTTAGTATTAAAAGCACTAAACAAACTTGTGTCAGAAGAGATATTATTATTCCAGCGTGATTCCTTCATTCTGGTCACCCGTTGTGCAGGGCTTTTTTTGTAGCCGGAACTCATTTTCATATTAGGCCACACACCCCTGATGTAGCCAATCCTCCAGGAGCTTACAAGGCTCTTAATATAGGGCCTACAGAATTGGCTACAGCAGGGGTGTGTGACCTAAATGCAAAGGAGTTCCTGCTACAAAAGAAAGCCATGCCGATGTGAATAACTGCACTGGATTGCAGAAGGAAATGACTTTAAATTTGGTCTTCATTTTCATTCTGGAAAGACGTTCAGAACATCCTCTGTTATTTCGGTTGTTCTCTTAGGGACTATCTGAAAGTTCGCTCGGACCAGTTGTGGGCCACGGTCTTTTCTCTATAATATGTGTTTATACTTCTTCTTGGTGATCTGAGGAGTTTGAGGGGTGTCATATGCTTATTGAATCGTTATCCATGCCCTCCCATTGCTCATTGGGCTTTGTAGACTTTTGTCTTAAAGGAAGAAAAAGAAAGATGAAGGGGAATGCTAGATTATCTGAAAGCATAGCCTTTCAGAAACCTGCCTTCCACCACTGCCCCACCTAGCTCAGTATTGTTTCAGGCAGAGAAGTATCTTTCCCATCACCTGCTACTTAAGTTTGCCTCTCTTTTTTTTTAACACTGGTAGTGCCAAAGACACAATCTGGGACCTTCTGCATGCAAGGCATGTGCTTTGATAGCTGAGCCACAGCCTCTTCCCTGTAGATAAGGCCAGGAAATCTTCAGGTGTTTTTAAAAGATGGCACAGGAAAAATAGAAAAGCCTGTTCCACGGTATAGGGACCAGCACAGCTAAAATCGTTTTGCTTGTAAACTGAAGTCTCCATAGCAGAACCTGCCCAAACACAGTGGGGATCTGAACCCTTAAGGTAGGGTTGGAAAATACCTGGAGACTTCGAGGATGGATCCAGGAGAGGGTGGGGTTTGGGGAGGGGAGAGGCCTCAGCAGGGTACAATGCCATAGAGTTCACCCTTCTAAGTAGCCGTTTTCTCCAGGGGATCTGATCTCTGCCAGCTGGAGATCAGTTGTAAAAGTGGGAGACCTCCATGTCCCACCTCGAGGCTGGCAACTCTGTGGTTTAAGGCAAGATTCTAGGAGCATGGCCTTTTAAAAACTAGCTATGCACTCTTAAATTCTGTTGCTACTCTGTAGACTGTGTTCCTCATAGGAGAAGAAAGGAACAAGGTGTGAGGTTGAGAGCTTTATTAGATCTTCTAGATCCCTATGCATTTCACTGAATTCTTCACTAAACGTTTCGCCAAGTGCTTCATCAGGGGATCTTGCATAAAAATTTCTTTGACTCCCACTTTGTTCAAGTTTTTATACAAGATCCCCTGACGAAGCACTTAGCGAAACGTGTAGTGATCTAGAAGATCTAATAAACCTCTCAACCTTGCACCTTGTTCCTTTTTTCTCCTACCCACTGGTGCAGTCTTATCTTCTTCATTTGGGGTTACCAACCTCCAGGTGGTGACTGAAGATCTCCAGCTATTACAACTGATCTCCAGGTGACAGAGATCAGTTCAGACAAGAAACAAAAAAGGGGAGAGGGGCCCAACCCAAGATATAGCTATGATATATGAGGGTCAAGCTGTCAAAATAAATTATTACAAAAAACAAATATTCTGGTGCACACTTTAGCAAAAGATAAAATAGGTTAAGAAATGGTCGAAATATCAGACTCTTAAAACTTTTTACACACAGAGATAATAATTATACATATACAGTTGATGGATATATCTTATGACCAATAGACCATAAGTGTTTTGGTCCCCTAGGGCCCTCCTCAGGGCCTTTATGATATTAGTATTATAAAACAACATACATCCAGGAATAAATATATGAAAAAAAGATTTTATTTAATGCTTTTAAATCTCCTTTTTGATAATTCCAGAAAGCAGCACTTTGATAATTCCAGAAAGCAACATTTTGACAGCTTGACCCTCATATATCATAGACAGAGATTAGTTCACCTGAAGAAAATGGCCACTTTGGAAGATGGAATTCTATGGCACTGAAGTCCCTCCCCTCCCCGAATCCTGCTCTTCTCAGGCTCCACCCCCACAATCTCCAGCTATTTCCCACCCAGAGCTGACAACCCTCTCATTAGAGCCAGTGCTGGTAGGGTAGCACAGTAGCTAAGTGGCTGAGCTACAAATCAGGCAGTCCCTGCTTCATATTATCTCATCTCTGCCTTGAACTCATTAAGTTGCCTTAGGCAGCCTGATCAGTCTCAGCTCCCAGCTAGGATTTGTAGATAGTAATACTGGCATCACAGGATTGTTGTTCCAATTAGTTAATGGGTTGGATCTGACCAGTTTTTCTGCTGGTAAAAAAGAAATGAGGGATCCCTTCTGCCCATCCAAAAAGGTTAGGCCAGGTATCATGGGACCATCATGGACGGAAGCCATGTGTGATCGAGGGTGTAGCGAGGTAAAGAACTGGGCAGGAATGAGTAGGAAAGCAGGCTGGATCCAACCAAATATAGCATTCAAATGCTAAGTATTATTACATCAGTTCAGATATAACATAAGTCATGGTTTACCTCGGTGGTGGAAAGTACATATTGACATATAAAGCTGCCTTCTACTGAATCAGACCCTCGGTCCATCAAAGTCAGTATTGTCTACTCAGACTGGCAGCAGCTCTCCAGGGTCTCAAACTGAGGTTTTTCATACCTACTTGCCTGGACTCTTTTTAGTTAGAGATGCCAGGGATTGAACCTGGGACCTTCTGCTTACCAAGCAGATGCTCTACCACTGAGTCACTGTTCCTTCCCTATCAAGTTGTAGCCAACTCATAGTGACCCCATGGAGCTTTCAAGGCAAGAGACAAATAGAGGTGGTTAGCCATTGCCTGCCTCTGTGCAACAGTCATGGACTTCCTTGGTGGTCTCCCATCCAAGTACTTACCAGAGCTGACCCTGCTTAGCTTCTGAGATCTGACAAGATCAGATGAGTTGGCCCATCCAGGGCAGGGCGATTAACTGTAGTTAATTTCTGAAGCCAGAATTCAGCTTGCAGGTGATTCTTCAGCTCCTGGATTGTCTCAGCAAATGCTTGTCTCCGTTCTTTTCCTCACCCCCCACCCCCCCCATAATCCCAGCACTGCAGCTAAGGTGATGTTTGGGGACAAACCAAAATGAAGCTAGGTTGTCTGCATTGATACATCTCACAAAAAACATAGTTAACACTAACTGTAGTTAATGAACCCATTTCCAACTGTTGTTCCAAGTCCTTGTTGCAACATACCCTACCTGACCACAATTAGCAGAATGGTCTATGTGGAAAGGATCACACTAACCATAGACAGCACAAGCCCTGGTTTTGTGTGAAGGCTGGAACAAGCTGGTCTCATTGAGGAAACCCTGGGTTAGCATTTGGCCCACGGTCAATCAGCAAATTGCATGGCTTTGGAGGATTTGAACTTTGTTCTCCCACGCCACACAATACCTGAATAAATGATGACCCTTAAAATGGTGGCCGCTCTCAGGCCCTAGCATGTTCATGCCCCTAATCACGCCCTTTTCCTTTGCAGTGCTGAGTGTCGGGGAAGGTGGCTTCTGGGAGGGACAGATCAAGAACCGTGTCGGCTGGTTCCCCTCAGACTGTGTGGAGGAAGTGGCCAATAAGTCACAGGAAGGGAAACAAGGTAGGTGTTCCAGACACTTCTTCTCTTCCCCATAAGATCGCCAATCTCCAGGTGGGGTTTTCAGGTCTCCCAGAATTACAACTGATCTCCAGATTAAAGAGAGCAGTTCCCTTGGAGAAAAATGGCTGTTTTGAAGGGTGGGCTGTATGACATTATACCAGATGGAGGGCCTTCCCAAACCCCTCCCTCCCTCCCCACCCACCCCCAGTCTCCAGAAATTTCCCAACCCAAAGTTGGCAACCCTACTTTCCCATCCCTTACCAGTTCCATTCTCCTCACAGGCCTCTTTCATTCCCGCTCGCATCCAGAGTTGCCAATATTTCCCTCCCCTTCAGCATCGTTAGTACTTAGCTTCTGAGATCTGACGAGATTGGGCTTGCCTGGGCTATCCAGGTCAGGGCGACAAACTGTATTCTTAATGAACAGGGTTAAGTTCCCCCCATAAATAGAGTTTCTTTTCAAAATCTGAGATTTTCTAGAAAACTGTGTGAATGCAAGGCCCTATACCAGCTGCATATGCTTTTCTCCACTCTTATTTCCCTACTGCTGTCACAATCCTTTCTTATGAAAATAATCTGCGACCAGACCCATACAACTCAGGAGAGCCAGAGTGATTTAAATTGGGCATATTTCATTTGGTGGCCTAATTGTGTATTCCACTTGCAGGAAGCCACTTTGTATTGCTTCAGGATTCGTCTTCCAACCAACCTCCTTGTTTTTGTGTTATTCCTTTCCTGCTACTTTGATTTTACCCCTTTCATCCTCCCAGCTACCTTTTCCCACTCTGGCCCCAGCAAATCCCACTGGCGTGCCAACAACTCCAATGATCTTGTGCTGCCACTCAGTGGCTGCTGGGGGAAACACCAGGAAGTTCAGGAGGGCCCAAAGTCAAAAGGAAATGTTAATAAAAAATGCCCCCCATTCTGATCACCCATCCCCTGCTTTGCCTTTCAGAGAGCCGCAGCGACAAAGCCAAACGGCTCTTCCGACACTACACAGTGGGCTCCTATGACAGCTTTGATGCCCCCAGGTGAGCAAATGATCCAAAAGAGTTAGGCAGTATCCACAATGGCATGCAAGGAATGGTTGTGTGGCTGCACAAAGGTGCAAACGTGCGCAACAGTCCTGGCGTGTGAAAAGCATAAAAATCCCCATTTCTTCTGGTGGAATCTTGCATGTATTTTTATTGCTCCTGAGTGCAAGTGTGTTGCTTATCAGGGCTCATTCATAAAGACTGCTAGAAGTCGTTGCTGAGTTTTTCTGTCCACTAGAAGGAGAGAAATTCCAGAATAGTGTCTTTGGGTCAGGCACAGAGCAAATCAATGGGTAGGATCCAGCCAGCTTTTTTACTCAGTTTCTTCCAATTCTTCTCTTTACAACCGTTCCCAACTCATGTGGCTTTTGTCCATGCAGGGCCAGTGATCTCCCAGCGTAGTCCTTTTTCATAGTCAAAAGGGATCCCTCTTGCCTTTTTTACCAGTGGAAAAACGGGTTGGGCCCCCAGCCACTGTGTTCACTTTCAAACAGAGCAGAACCGTTGTAAGGGCAATCCATTTTGCTATTTAGAAGATAGTCTAAGAGCAAAATACCTGTAGTAGTATTTAGCTAATTGCTGATCATTTACTTACTTTAAAACTGGATTCTCTTACAATTCTTTTTTGTCATTACTGTCACCATAATTCCAGCGCTTCAGTTGTGGTTTATTGAAGCTGTGATTTATTGTATTTTTCTTTCTTTCCTCTCTGATGTTATTCTTTAATCTTTCTGCTGTCCCATAGAGGGCAGCCACAGTTTGAAACAGAATGTTGGAAGAATTTACTTGCAACTCTAGAAAACTTTCTCTGAAAAGACTTAATGAATGAAATTTTGACTCATGCTCAGAATCTAAGCACTTTGTGAATTGAAAAGGAATTGGCCTTGGATTATTTTCTCATGGTTTCGGGTACTTTGCGGTTTGGTCACATTCTTGAGTTATCTAAAATAGTTGTCCTAAAAGACATTATGATGCTATGCAGCTTGCTTGTGGTTCTCAGCAGTCTAATTTATGTCTGATTTATGCTATTGTCCAGAACCAAATTAGTTGTGGTGTTTTATTCTGATTCTATAATTTAGGGGGAGGTATTTGTGTATTTCTTGCATTGTGTCGGGATGAATTAGATGACCCTGGGTGTCCCTTCTAATATGATTCTATTATTTGGTCTTCTCAAATTTATGGATTCTGTGGGCTCTGTTGGTTGAATCTTAATCTGATACTTCACTAGTGATTATTTGTTTTATTTAGAGAATTTCTGTGCCACCTCTCTAGCACAGTCAAAACAAAAAGCCTTCAGTGTTGTTAACAAGGGAAAACACAGCCAGAGCATAAAGACAACATAAAACATTCATCAAGTCAAGATCAGTCTCATAAAACAGTTCTCAGTTTAGAAGCAGACTATATAAATGATGTTAAAAGATCAAATCCTTAATGAAAAGGGTTACTAAAAAGAATCCTTTTGACCTGGCACCTAAAAAAAGAGTAAGGGAAGAGGGTATTCCGCAGGTAATGTGCCATCACTGCAAACGCCCTGTCTTGACTCTCCATTCTCTTCACTTCTGTAGCAGGCAAATACAAAGAGAAGGGCTTGTGAGGAAGATCTCAGCTGGTGGTTTTTGTAGTACAGCTCGTTTGCAGGGCTGACTCTATAACAAGGCAAGCTGAAGCATTCACTTCAGGCAGCAACATTTGAGAGGTGTTGTCATCATGCCCTTCACCAGCCAGCCAGCTGTCTACTTGTCATCCATTTGACTGCCATCCAGGGCTTTTGTTTTGTAGCAGGAACTCCTTTGCATAATAGGCCACACATCCCTGATGTAGCCAATCCTCCAAGAGCTTCCAGGACTCTTAGTAAAGGGCCTACGGTAAGCTCCAGTATCGCACCCCTGGTCAAAAAACACCTAGGACTAGATTCTGGGCCATGATCTGAAGGGTTTTCCAGTTTTCTGCAATGCATCCCCAACCCCAAACACTGCTATGTCCCAAGGTGTGGTCTGAAGACACATGCTCCAGTATGCTTGCTGAAGCTAAGCTGGTCTGGGTCTGATCACCAGCTGGGTGAAGCAGTCCTACTACAGACACTACCTTGACCTCCATGATGGAAGAAAGATGTGATAAGTACTGAAAGTATCACCTGCACTAACACTCCCCATTCATATAATCAGTAATCCTTATAGCAAGGCCTGTAACGTAAGCAGGGCTTTTTTGAAGCAGGAACTCCTTTGCATTTCAGGCCACCCCCCTTGATTTAGCCAATCCTCCAAGAGCTTACAGTAGGCCCTGTAATAAGAGTCCTGTAAGCTCTTGGAGGATTGGCTACATCAGGGGTGTATGGCCCAATATGCAAAGGAGTTCTTGCTACACAAAAAGACCTGAATGAAGCTTGTAGTGCAAGAGGAGGTGGAAAAGGCAACTGAGGCTTAGAAATAGCAGCTTGCCTGGGGACCTGGCTTAGGTAACGAAGGTAACTCTTGCTGTTTAAACCTAACTTGCAGCAATTACAGACACATTGAGGGCAGATCTGTTTTAAAAAGCACAAAGTGTAGTTCAGGGGACTCGAACCTTAACTTCCTTGCTATACTCATCTTTGCAGTCCTTCTTCTCCACCACTTTGCTCTCAGCTAGCTCAGCTAGGGGAGCAAAGTGCCTGTGAAGAAAGGTATAGGGAAGAATTCTTCACCCTTCACCCGCATAGGGCAGCTTCTGTGAGAGCTCTCTCAGCCCCACCTACCTCACAGGGTGTCTGTTGTGGGGGAGGAAGATAAAGGAGATTGTGAGCTGCTCTGAGACTCTGAAATTCGGAGTGGAGGGTGGATATATATCCAATATCTTCTTCTTCTTCCTCCTCCTCCTCATTACAGCCCTTGTCAAACATGGCTTTTGTCCATGCAGACCCCATGGTCTCCAGCATGGCCTCCTTGGTGACTAATGGGGACCCCTTCCTCTCTTTGAACTCAGTGGAAAAGCTGATTGGATTTCACCCTTAAACTGATTAGATTTCACCCTTAAACTGGGAGCTTCTTGCTACTTCTGAGGGCCAACAATACAAGACACTGGGAGGTATATTTTGTAAAACATACATGCAGTACTCTGCTTCAAATCAGAGGAGACGTGGGTTAATTTTTCCCACCACCTGCACACGGTTTTGCAGATCGTAACTAACATCCCCTCCCTCTGCTATTAAGAAAAAGACAGGGAGAGAGAGTATTTGTCTTAATGGGGAACAAGGAATGGTTCCAGTCAGTAGAACTGCACATAGCCAAAGGTTACTGCACATAACCGAGGGTTAAGTTGCCTTTCCCCCATCCACTGAGGCCCCAGTCTGAATCAGGGCTCCAGGCAACTGCTATTTCTCATTAAAATCCTCAGGAAGATCTGTATGTGGAACATGTCTAGTTTGGCTCGGAACCCCCTGTACTTGCAAAGTCTGGGGCAAGAACATTAAGGGACTTGGCCGGGCTTTCCATGTGACTTTTTCAAAATCTGGCAAGCTGCAGCTTCATCAAGCTCTGGACCGCACAGCAGTCACTGTGTACCGGAAGGCCAGCCTTCTCCCCCCTCCCCGCTAGAAAGTTCCTAGTGCATGGGGAAATGCCCTTCTGTTCTAAGGCCACAGATGTCTGCTGCTCAGAGACTGGCAAATATGCTTTCACTTCTGTTTCGTACACATGGAAGAGGCCAATTTTTCAGCTCGCTTATTAGATTAATTATGGTAGCACCCTCTGCTTCCAAATCTAGTGACATGAATCATTTAAGCAGCACTTACAATGCCCAAAGTGCTTTATTATCTTTACCTTGATTAGCCTTGTCCTCGCAAGAAGCGGGCAAGAGACAGACGAGGAAGCCAAGTGAGACTGGACCAGAGGCTTCCCCAGTTCAACCACTCTGCCAGCCATTGCTTGATGCTTGCACTTATCTCAGCAATTCCTATCCCACTGTACCTGCGTACTCCTCTTAGAGAATCCCAAGGATCTTGGATCTTCTTCACACTAATCTCTTGAGGTGGCTATCCCTGCCAACCTTAAATTCAACAGCCTCAGTCTTCTACTTCCTTCCAAAGTCCTCAGGACCCTGATTCCTCCCCCACCCCACCCCCCAGCTGTTTGTTCAAATCCCCTGGAATCACTCCCTGCCCTGAAACCGTAGTTTTTCTTCCTTTCACATTTTTCCTCTCTTTGCAGCACCCAGGCAAAAGTAGCCCTCTCTAGCACTCTAGCCAAGCCCCTTGTCCTTACTTTGGAAACTGTGGATTTCTCTGAGCCATTTTTACCAGGAACTAAAATGCCCTTCCCTGTCTTCAGCAGGACTGGTTAGGAAATAAAGGCAGGCACAATGAGTACCTACCTTTCTCTCCACCCCCGGGTTTAACTCCCTTTAGGGGAGGGTACCAGGGCAGGCCCTTCCCTAGCCCTGCAGGCCCAATCCATAGCCTCCACTCCCCACAGCTGCATTTCAGGGTCAGGAATTTCATCCTGATGGGTAGTTCAGCCCTCTGTTCTGTTGCCTGGAGGAACAGACCAGCAGCCGCAGCACCATTCTCCTATTCTTGGCATTCCCAGTGGTTCACAGACTCTACTTTAGTTATTAAGCCAGGATTTGCCTAACACAGAAACAGACGCTGAGTAGAAAGCGTTATGATAATAAAAAGCCCAGTTGTCCTTGCCAAAGATGTGAATTTTCTTTGCGTTCACAATTTGTCTCTTGCAAATAGGTTCAGCAGGTTTTTTATATACTGCAATGACCTGCAACCCCCTTTTTAAAAACCAAAGATAATGGGGTGAGGGTGCACACATCAAACAACAATACCTTTCTCATACTTGTCTTTCAACTCTCTACCCTCCGACTTAAGCTTCTTGAAATAGGGGTATTTGTACCTCTGTTTGTAACCCGCGTTTATAGCATTCTGTGTAAAATAGCCAGGAGATCCTAAGATTGTCTGGCAGCCAGGTTTAGCTCTTTCAGCATTATGCATCACTAAGTGGTGAGCTAGACTTGTTTTTAAGGCTAGAGAGCTAGTTTCAGAGGTGGTTTGCCATTGCCTGCCTCTGTGTCACAACCCTGGTATTCCTTGGAGGTCAACCTTCCAAATACTAACCAACCCTGCTTTGCTTCCAGGATCTGATGAGATTGTCTATTCTGGGCGACCAGCTACAGGCCCACTGTGTTATGATGTTGGCTTGGGGGCACTGTCTGGTAGACATCAACTGCCCTCAACTTATATGGCTTGTTTAAAGCCAAGATATGCTGTGGCAACCTGCCTGTCTCATTGCACCCTATGTCTCCCTTTCCTGAGGGATTCTAGCCCCGTCCCAACAATACCAAATTCTGCCTTCTTTCTTGCCCTAGGTGTCATGGATAACTCAGCATTACTTCACCTCCTGGGGTTCCACCCCCTTCTTCTGTCACCTTTCTAGAGTTTCTTGCCAATGACCATGAACCCAACCCGTTGTCCTCCATAGCTCAACTTGGGGGCCCCTCCCCCACTGCCCTGGATCCTTTCGTTTGGTTCTCCCTCCCCAACAGACCCAGTTATTCCGGGCGTCTGCAGCCGCGATGCTCCGATTCGCACTGCGCTGTATTCCATGTGTTCGGCAAACGTCCTTGAGCTTCACAAGCAAGCAGCGTATCCAGGACTGGGCTGGTTTCGGGGGGCTTTTTGAATCTGGAAACTGGGACTGCTTGACCCCGAGGTCTTGGCAGAGGTGCTGCGGGACCTGAGCGGCCCCTTGAGCAAGCACGTTCCTCCTGCTTTGCACCATAGGGCTTGCACAATTTCTGGGCAGCAAGTGGCTGGATTGGCTCAGAATTCCTTGGAGCATTGGACCTTTGCCCCCCCCCCCACGCCAGCTGGTGAAGATGGGACATATCAGAGCACCAGCTGCCACATGAGCCAGTCGAGTAGCGCCATGGGGCCAGATGTGGCTGGGTGAGTGGGGTGGGTTCTAGAAAAGCCGAGAGGGAAGTGTATATGCATGGGGGGGAAGGGGGTTGTGAAGGGTCATGAGCGTCTGGGAGTTGGAGATTCCAAAAGGGAGCATCTCCAGTGGTCTTTCTTGTTGGCAGTACGGATCTCTTCAGCAATGTCTTCATTTATTTATTTATTTGATTTTTCACCCGCCCTTCCTGTAGAACAGGCTCAGGGCAGGTTAAGAGTTAAGCACCTTCATCTGCTTCTGTAATGGGAATGTATTTGAAGAGTGGTAGCAGTGAGAGTGGGGTAACGTGGGGTCAGGTGACGGGGAGAAGAATCTCCAGCCCTGAAACTCAAGGAAAAAATGTAAGGGTGAATGCAAGAATTGAGGAGAGCTGCAGAGGAAAGTGCATTTGTGTGTCTGTGGACGAGGGGGGGCGGGAAAGATAATATAGCCGTTCTGAGTGCTTGTGCGCTTTACTGTACAATGGGGCTCTGCATTGCTACTTCACCCCCGCCGATGAAAGATTATTGAGGTCTGTGCAAACTGGGAGACAGAAAAAGGACTTCTATGCATTTTGTGTTTTGTCTCATTTATCTAGTAGAGGGGGTAAAGTCGTTTTATACCAACTGTTGTTGGTGGCTTCCGCACAGTGTTAGCAAGAGACAGCAGGTTCCCTTGGTGGAAATTCTTAATGATCTCTTGTGAATCACCTCTGGCCGTGGCTTAGGGTCTGGCTGTAAGTTTGCAAGGACAAACATGCATCTGGACTGAGCCCTACATGAGGAAACACATCTTGGTATGGGGGAGGGCCATCCAAAGCAGAAAAATTGCCAGGGCTGAAAGAGTTAAGCACCTTCTCTCTTTCTCTCTGTCTCTCTCTGTGCCCACCCCTCTTCCTCAGCCTTTCAGCTCAAAATGGCTTTGTCCCAAATCTGCTTTTCATTTTATATACCTAGGACGATCCATGACATACATTGGTGTTTCATGTGTCATTTGTTCATAATAGTATTAGAGAAATGATACCCATTAATATGTTGGTTGCGGGTGTATGTATTACTGGCTTTGTGCTGGCATGCATGTTCTGTATGTGTTAGACAAATGTATGTCACATACGCCTATCAACCAGCATGTAATATAATTGGATTGCAAAGGGGTAGCTGTGTTGGTCTGTTGTCGCAAAATAAGACAAAAGTCTAGTGGCACCATAAAGACTGACAGCATTTATGAGCTTTCATGAATCGCCACTCACTTCTTCAGATACGAGTGAAAGTCCAACTGAGAAGCCTTCTTATGTGGCATGGCAGGTTATAAGAATAATTCTTAGTGTGATTTCCATGCATATCTGCAAAAATGAGCAGTGACTCATGAAAGTTCTTATTCAAATAAATGTTGTTAGGAAGTCCAGGGTCACTGTGAAGAGACAGGCAATGGCAAACCACCTCTATTCGTCTCTTGCCTTAAAAACCCTATAGGGTTGCCGTAAGACAGCTGCAGTTTGACAGCACTTTACACAGTCTTTAAGGTGCCACTGGGCTAAAGTGCAGTGTAACAAAGCAGACCAGCAGAGGTCTTTCTCCAGACCAACAACTGGAACCACAGAACTGTGTACACTTTAATGTTCTGCAGAAATCTTGGTCAAAATGCACCAAGAGGTACTGTGTTTATCAGTTTGGCAGCATTTTGCTTCAGCCAACTTCTCCCAAAATGTCCCACAGGAGTTTGTTTCCAACTAAGTGTCGTTTAGGTCCAGGGTGCTGGTACCTCATAACACTTGCATTAAACCAGGGGTGGCCAAACTTGCTCATTTTAAGAGCCACATAGAATAAACATCAGATGTTTGAGAGATGCAAGGAAGGCAAATAGATGGGGCAAAGGGGGAGGGAGGGAGGAAGGGAGAGGTGGAAAGAAAGCAACGTTAATTTTATATGCATTCTCCAAGCCATTGGATTGCTTGGCTTGGAGAAGTGATTTAAAGATATAAATGCCTTCCCCAAGCTGGCTGCTGGTGCAGTGGGGACTTCAAGAGCCACATGTGGCTCCCGAGCCGATTTAGCCACCCCTGCATTAAACCCAAGCTTGCTCTAGGTACCTGCGTCTGCCCATTCTGCCTGCTAAGACTTCTGTGGATCGTCAACAAATGCATGCCCATACCTAGGCAAAGAAATTGTTTCCCTCGTTTTATTGCTCTGGGACTCTTGTCGATACATGTAAAGGTAAACTTTTTGCGCAGCCTTCCAAATTAAGTCCACGCACTTTACTAACCTGTGTGTTGCGTCTTTCAAAAAGAAGCAGTTTCTGTAAAATTCCGCACGGCCACCTGGAAGAAACTGGGAATCTGCTTACTTTTGTATATTGAATATTCATCGTCTGTGGAAGAGTCACATTCTGTGAGACAGGAAGCGCAGCTTTGCAGCTAGAATAGTAACAGGAGGAGGACCATATTGTGGTTTGGCAAGTGAAATTTAACCATCTCTGCAAGGCTGATTTACGTGTCCCCTTGAATTCACTGGGGCTTATTCCTAAATCAGCTGGCATAGCACATGTAGCCCACGGCTGCAAACTCTGTACGCTACTTCCTTTACAAATAAATCTCATCCAGCCAATTGGTACTGAGTTCCAAGTCAACAGTCTCTTGAGTTAGGGCTGTAGGGCTGCAATCCAGCCTACATTTAATTTGGGAGTAAATCCCATGGGTGATAGTGGGAGAGCATGACTTACACAGAATGAAGGGTAGATTCAGACAGCTAGTTATGCCGTATATGCATGCAATGCGATCTAGGATGTGATAGGCTCTGACTCTGGAATTTTGACAGGCTGCCAGAATTATATGTGCAGAAAACCTAAGTGTCAGGAGAATCTTTTTGCACTTTGCCCTGTCCTTGCTCCATTCTGTAGAGTTCTTTAAAAATACCTGGTTCCTTCCTTGCATGGATGTGGCAGGCAGAGGTGCTTGACCCTGGATCCCAAGTTTATCTATTCACATCAGCTGATTGGCTGTTACCAGGGCTTTTTTGGAGCAGGAACGCACAGGAACGCAGTTCTGGCTGGCTTGGTGTCTGGGGGTGTGGCCTAATATGCAAAATGAGCTCCTGCTGGGCTTCTTCTGCAAAGAAAAGCTGTGAGAAACACCGGTTATGTCAGGGGGTGTGGCCTAATATGCAAATGAGTTCCTGCTGGGCTTCTTCTACAAAGAAAGCCCTGGCTGTTGCAATTCCCTCTAAGCTGTGCAATTGAGCAGCTGCTCATTAACGCAGGAAGTCCCGCTCAGCACCAACCTGGAGCCACACAGGGTCTTGCGCTGCCCTTTGCCCATGCTAAGATGACAGCAGTTCTGTTCTTCTCAGGATGTGAGGGGGATTAGAGGCCCCCTCCCCCTAAGAATCATTTCTACAGATGCTCCTCCTGCCTTTTGTACCAATGAGAAGTTGGTTTGGGAACTTGAGCAGACGTTCAGAGCAATATGTCGTCTAGCCCCAAGGCCGCTAAAGCAGAGGCCTCGGAAGCATTTCAGTTCTCTCCCTTCCAGAAGTGGCTCCCTCTTCCTCAGCGACTGCTGACAGAGAGATCCCTGGCTCAGCCTCTCACCCGCCCACCCCCTCTTGGGGAAGCCAAGTCATATCTTGATCCCAAATATAAGGGGCAGGTCTTTTGACAAAGGGTCTCAGGTGATGGGACGGGATGCCCGTGCCTTGAAAATGGGGGCATTTAGAAGGTGACCCCTTTGCTTAACCTCAGAATGCAGCTTGGGTATGGAGTGGGGGTGCATTTATTTCTGGTGTGGCTGTTGCAGCTTTCACGGGGAGGGGAGGGCCTGCCCTGGGGTCATCAGGTACCAGCCAGGGAGTGACGGGGGAAAGAGGAGTGAAAGGGAAACCCCCGGACAGGCGCGCGCACACACACAAACACACACGCACAGAGGCAGCAACCCTACCGGAAGTCCCTTCATTGCCAACCAGCGGGTGCGTGCAGGGGACTCACTCGACCCCGGCTTTTGAGCCTGCCTCTCGGCCCGTGGGGTCTGTGCGTGCGCGCGCTCGGATCGCGGCGTTCGGGGCCCGGCTCTCTGCACACGCTCAGAGGCCTGCCGCTGCCCCCTCTCCGCCGGCTCGCCACCCCCCTCGGGCCAGCCAGCCAGCCGGCCTGCCAGCTTCCTGCAGTGCCGCGGCATCATCGCCTGTGCGCGCAAGGGGTTAAGCAAGCGTGCCGGTTGGTCGGCGTGCGCTCTCCCGCTCGCTCCGGCGGCGGCGTTGGACTCGGGCTCCTGCTGCCAAGGAACCAGGCCGGCCGGCCGGCCCTGCCTCTGGCCCCCCGCTCGCCGCCGCCTTCTTCTTCGCCTCTCTCCTTCGGCGGCGTCGTCGTCGTCGCGCTCCTTCTCCTCCTCTCTCCCGCGGTGCCATGATGTGAGTATGGTGCAGCTTTCCCGCCGCCGCCGCCGCCGCTGCTGCTAGTGCCGCTGCCGCTGCGCCCCTCGCCCGCCTCCCCATCCCACCGCGCGCCCCTAGAATGTGGCTGGGCCCCACGGCGGCGGCAGCGGCGGCGGCTGGGAGCCCACGATCGGCGGCGCCATGGCCCGCTACGACGGCGGCGGCGGGAGCCAGCAGCAACAGCAGCCGGCCCTCTCGTCCAGCTGGCCGGCCTTGGGGCCCCGGCGCCGGAGCGTCTGGTACATCTACAGGTACGGTCGGAGGAGGAGGACGGAGAAGCGCTCCCGGGCTCGTGTTGGCGGCGGCGGCCTCCCAGCCCAGGCCGGTCTCTCCCACCCCCACCCCCTTCGCCCCATTCATCCCTTCGCCGCCCTCCGCAGCCCATTCACCGCCCGCGCGCCCGCCCGCCATTCATGCAGCCATTCAGCCAGCCTGCCTGCCTGCCGCCTCCCTCCCTCCCCGCTCGCTCGCTCGCGCCCTCTCCACGCACGACGCCCCCCTCGCCAGGCAGCCGGCCATTCAGCCCTGCGCGCGCCCGCCCGGCTTGACTGACGGCTGGCTGGAGGGCGGCCGGGCTGCGGGGCGGGTGGGGGGGAAAGAGCGAAGAGCCCCGAGGGACCAGAGCCCGGCCGGGCGCGTGTGTGCGTGCGATGAGCCCGAGGCGCCTGCAAGGGAGAGCTGGGGAGGATGGGGTATGTGCGCGCGCAGGAGGGGGAAATTAGCATGCCTCTCCGGGAGAGGTGTGTGTCTTGTTTGGAGAGGGCCGGCGTGTGTGGTCGCGGTGTGCGTCAGTGAGAGCTTCTGTGTGTGTGTGGTGTGTGCGCGCGCGCATGCATAGGGTGTGTTTGTGTGTGTGTGTGCTGTACAGATGCGTCTCTGCATACAGGGCAGGATTTGCTCCACGTATGCGTATATGGGACCGCTTAGAAAGCTGAGCATGGGATTGGTGCCTCCGGATGTATGCACAGCGCAGCCGGCGTGTGTGTGTGTGTGTGTGAGCGCGCGCGCGCCCTCTCTCTGGAATGGCTTTGGGTTGGGTGCAGGCATCGTTATGCATGAGAGATCTTTGAGTGTGCAAAGCGACATGGGGGTATGCTGCAAAGTGCACTGGGAAACGTCTGGGAAGGCCTGAGTCTGTCTGTGCATCTGGGGGTGTGTGTCTGTGGTTGGGCATGCATTTGGGCGCCATCCGCTGCATGCAGTTTCAGCATTGGTTAACGCTGCCGAGCTGTATTGCTCTAGCAAGATCACAGTGGCAAAGGGGTTCCTGGAAAAAGAAGCACTGGGTATATGTGTGTGCTCACCTCCCTTTCTGTGGTACATGCCTGAATTGTGCTTGTATGTATATGTACTTGTGTGTGGATTGCAACATGAATGCTATAGAGATTGCTTTAATGTTTTTGGAGGGAGAAACTCAAAGCCCAATTACCAACTACTAGGTTTGCATTAAAAAATGCTTCCTTGTGCTAGGTATGCATGTGTGTGCAAGAATATTTGTGCTGTATGTCTATGCAGAGTGTATGGGTGAAGAGTTGTCACATTTTTATAAATGTGTACATGCATGCATATTTTATCATTGCTAGGCCTTAAGTATAGTGTGTGTATGTTTTTACTGTGTATGTTTTTATCTTTGCTGTGATAGGTAAGGTATGCTTTGTGCAGGTATATATCTTTGGAGTGATCTGTATGTCTGCATACAGTAGAATGCACTGTATATTTGTGGTACATTTCAAATGAGAATTTCACATGTACTCAGATATATCCACACATACATTCCAACATGCTCATATCGTCACATGGATTCAAAAGTACATGTGAAATTCTCTTTTGAGAATTCCCACGTAATCAAGACTTTTGAATATGCACAGGTCTTTGCTGATACATATCTTTGGAGTGATCTGTGTGTCTGCATATAGTAGAATGCACTGTATATTTGTGGTACATTTCAAATGAGAATTTCACATGTACTTTTGAATCCATGTGACGATATGGGCATGTTGGAATGTATGTGTGGATATATCTAGTACATGTGCCAACGTAATCAAGACTTTTGAATATGCACAGGTTACTGTCTTTGCTGATACATATATGTCCTGATTAACATAAACATTTGAGCATGACATGTATGTTTTCGTGCACGGTAGCATTTATTTTACATACCTTATCCCATGAATGTACAAGCCATTCTGTAAATATTGCGTTGTTCCTAATGGTTTAAAACATCCACTTTTCTTTTTGAATTGGAAGACTGAAAATTCCAAATCCCTTTACAGTTAGCTGTGGTTTTTCAACACTGCAGTGTATATAAGACTGGTTGAGTGTTGTCCTGGATTGGGCCCTTGAGATTAGGAACCCAAAAAGAGGATGTTTCTGTAGAGAACATGTGTTAATGTTTTCCTTAGGGAAGGAAGGCTGGCCCTTCAGTTAGGAATAGCTCACTTACGATGCTGGGCTTGTGGGCCAAAGGTGCAAGGTTTGTTTTTTTTAGTTTTAAGCCATGCCATGAACTTCCTTTCAGGAATGTACTTGCAGTTGCCCTCACCATATATGGCATGAAGTTTTATGATAAGCCCTTTTCCTTTGGAAGCTGGGATGTGGAGCAAATGGAAGATTGTCTCCCTATTGCCTTCTCATCTTTGATGGTTGATTCTGTGCAGATCTCTAAAACTTCTGAGTTCTGAACCATTGCAGGGTGCTGGCAGGGCCTACAAAAAGTGCTGTGTGTGTGGTTTTATATGGGAGCATAAAGCGCCAGTGTTTGAACACAGCAGAAACGCATTATGGTCTGTCCCAGTTGGCTCCTGGGGGTTCTTTGTTTACCTAGGATTCTTGGTGTTCCCTGCAAGGGAACTGCATGAAGGAGGGAACTGGGTTGGGGGCATACTTGGCTTGTATTTTGAAAATACTTGGAGCACCATTCTGTATTAGATGGAAACTGGATTTGTATATGATGCATGCACACTGTGGCGGGCATAGATGTGAGCACACTCGAGCACGACTTTTCACTTCTGAGCATAGCATGTTCTGTAAGGGATGGTATATATTAGCTTGGCCCAGTGACGTGAATGCGCTGCATATCAAGGAGGCCACCTTCTATTGCTCTCATTAACCATCTAAGGGTGCATATAGTTGCATTGTACACACATGCCCGGGGCGTATTGCTTCCACGCGTTCATCTGCTGGGCAAACATGCTCAAAAGAGTTTGGAGTGCCTTTCCGACTGTGTCACGTAGGAGTTGTGCAGGCCTCTCCTTACACATACACAAGGGCGCATTATGCTGTGGCCATTGGGGGGTCTGCATTATATGCATTGTAAGCCTTGGTGTACATTGAAACAAGTATTGTGTATGGTAGATGTTTGCACAGCTATATGGAACACAGTTTGGCCACAGTTTTGGGCGGGCAGCAAATTCAGGAGGCTTCTTAAGCATCCCTGCTCGACATCCACAGATGGCTTGCTGCTTGCCTTTGGCTGGGCGGTTTACTCCCAGTGCAGGCCTCGTCGTTGGAATCAATAACTGATGGCCTGTGAGACAGTATACAGAACTCATGATGGGAATCTGCGCTGAGCAAAATAACATTGGGATGTGTGGATGTATGTCTGGGCACCTTTGGTGTGGTGGGGAAAGGCTATGACTCAACAATCGAGCATCTGCTTGGCATGCAGAAGGTTCCAGGTTCAATCCCCAGCATCTCTAGTTTAAAGGGTCAGGTAGTATGTTAGGTAGACGACCTCAGCCTGAGACCTTGGAGAACCACTGCCAGTCTGAGCAAACGTTACTGACCTTGATGGACCAAGGATCTGATTCGGTATAAGGCATCTTCATGTGTTGATGTGAAACGTGGTGCTGCTTTCGATTGGTGATGAGAACTGGAGGCTCGCCAGCCACATAGTCTGGTGTCTGCTGCCCTTTCCCTGAATGGTTTGTTGTGCTTTGCTGCTTCTTACAGTGCCGGTCCAAGCTGCATGGGGAAGCCTACCAAGTACTTTCATCCTCAACAGAGAAGTTCACTTATGAGCCTGGGCACTTCCTGAAACCCTTGCAGCAAACACTGCAATGTGGAGTTGCAGGGAGCAGTGAGTGTTACTAGTCGTATTTGCAGTGTTGAAGACTCATTCACCATGTGCACCTGCTATACTCGCAGCCAAGTTGTTCTCACTGGAAGAGATTGTAGGTGACATTGTTTCTGGAGGATGCGCGTCCCTGCGCGGTTCCAGGTTTGCGGTACAGTTGCCTTGGGCTCTGTATTTTCGTGGACAGTCCTATAGCTATAGGGGTCTTCGCATAGTCTTGTGCATCGCCTGTGCCGGCCTGGTGCAGTGCCGCTGAGCATGCACAGTGCATTTTACATTGCAGGACGGTTGCTTTGTGTGGCACGCTGTTATTTACCCCACGGTCCTGCTGCTTGTGATGAAGACTGAGTAGTAGGTGCTCTGTTTGAAGTGGGTGCCTATGTAACATTTTCAGCATTTTTCGGCCTGCTGCTCTGTATGGTAGATTAGCACTGTAGAATATCTTTTCAATGTGAGGCCTGCACTCTGATGGTCTCTGTGTGGGCACTGCCCAAACCCTGGATAATGAGCAATGTACAGTGTGTTCTAAAAGAACGGTATATTTATCCACTGCCCTGGCTTTATTTTTTTTCTTTTGTGCAGTGCGTGCAAGACTTCCAGTACCCAAATCCTGTGTACCCAAAAAGGTTTAGATTTGCATTGCTAAAGCTTAGTACAGCAGAGCTTCGCAGCACTTTCTGATTGTGCCAATCTTGCTTTCTTTAACAAGGCACCTTTTCAGGAACTTGCTTTGCCTTGTCCAGGTTTGTGTTGTTACAGCATGGACGACACATGTTTAGAGTATCAGGGTGTGTGTTGCAAGAATGGGGAGGAAGAGAGATTTGGAGCCAGCACTGTTGGCATTTAGCACGTGCGGTGCTGTGTTTACAGTCAGAGTAGTGCAGGCACAACATGCGCTTGTTGTTTTCTGTACATCAGGAGAGCATCTGACTTGGGAATTCCCTTTGGAATGGGTCTGGCCCCTCACATGTCCTGTTGTCTCTCTCCTTTGCAGTGACTACATCATTAAAGAGAAGACGGTGCTGCTGCAGAAGAAGGACAATGAAGGATTTGGCTTTGTGCTGAGAGGGGCCAAGGGTGAGAGGGGAAAGTGTGGACAGTGAGGATGCATGTGTGGGGATCAAGGGCCAACCATTTTATTTAGGGAAGGAGCCTAGGTCTGCACTGTCCAGCCACCCCCTCCAGTTCGCTCCCCACCGGTGCTGTCTTCTGCTTTGGAGCATCATGGTGGTCCACACTCGAGCTCCATTAGCTGGTTCTTCACTTGCTTTCACCATCCTTATATTGGAGGGGTCAAAGGGTGGGCCCAGAGAGGAAGGAATGCTGGAAACTGCTGACTCAAACAATGCCAGAATGGGATCGTGGTGGTGTAGAATGGTGTAATGCAGGAGTGTCAAACTCATTTCTTACGAGGGCTGGATCTGACATAAATGAGACCTCGTTGGACCGGGCCATGTGTGTCATAAAATGTAATGCCAGGTAGCAGAGATATAAACTTTATAAAAGACACAGGCAAACCCAATTAAAGATTTTTTTAAAAAACCCTTAAAATAAAGCATAGTTAAAAGTATTAGCAGTCATGTAATATTGTGGTCAGTGTCAAAGCAAGCTCTCCCTCCCCCCACAGTCCCTTCCCTAAAGAGGAGCCTCAGCCAGTGGGGAAAATAGGAGCTTTGCTCTGTAGCTTCTGTGCAATTGAGAAATCCTGGCAAAGCAAGCTGTGGCACAGAAAGAAGCAAGAGAGAGGGAGAAGGAAGCAGACTTGCTCGCGGGCCTGATAGGAACCCAGCTGGGGGCCTTATCTGGCCCGTGGGCCGCATGTTTGATGCCTCTGATGTAATGTCAGGCAGATGTGGAAGACTCTGGTTCAGATCTCCACTTTGCCATGGAAACTCCGCTGGTGACCATGGCGACCAGTCCATCTTTGTCAGCCTAACCTACCTTACAGGAAGGTTGTTGGGACGATAACATGACAGAGACAAGAACAGTGTCGTAAGCTGCTTTAGTTCCCCACTGGGAATAATATGTACTTCATTTCTTGCTTGAGAGTGGAGAGCTGGGGAAGAAGGCGCCGTGCGGCTCAGTTGACGAGTTTGGATAAAGGCAACCTTATGTTGGTTCCTGGGCCTGCACTAAACTAGAGGGGCAGAGTATGTGCTCTGTTTCAAAATGAGAGGTGTGTTGGGGCTCAAGTTCATTGCCCTAGACTCAGATATTAGGCCCAGAGGTGAGTGTGAAAGGGATTGGGCTGGCTGTGATTTCCCAGGGAAAAGAAGGTGCTTTTTGCATATGCTCAGAGTCACTAACTTTACTCATCCTTTGAAAGTTGCTGTTGCTTGTGGGAGGGAGGCCTTGGGTCTGAACTCTGCCCTTGTTTGGGTACACAGGGGAGTGGGCAGCAGGGGAAGGAAAATTTGGGCAAAACTAGAAAACCAGAAATCCTTCCTCCCTTTCCCTGGCCACTGCCCAGCTCCAGCTATGCCACTGACCCCCCTCTCTCCCTACAGCGCAGACCCCCATTGAGGAGTTCACACCCACCCCCGCCTTCCCTGCCCTGCAATATCTGGAGTCGGTGGATGAAGGAGGCGTGGCCTGGCGTGCGGGTCTACGGATGGGAGACTTCCTCATTGAGGTAACACTGGGGCAGGCCCGTCTGATGTCCCTTCCAAGACCTTCCTATGAAACGACATGCACATTACATGGGTACACGGGCTTACTACAGTTGCCATCTCCAGCTTGTGAGAATTCCTGAGAGGGCAGTGGTTGGGAAGAGCAGTTGGGGAAGGTGTGTGAGCTCAGCAGGGATGTAATGCCATCCAGAGCCTGATATTTCCTCTAGTGCAGGGGTGGCCAAGCCTGCTTAACATAAGAGGCAAAACGAATAAATGTCAGGTGTTTGAGAGCCACAAGACATGATCTGAGAGCAGGAAGGAAGGCAAATAGATGAGGGAGGGAGAGAGAAAGGTGGAAAGAAAGCAACTTTAAATGCATTCTCCAAGCTGCTGACTGGCTTGGCTTGGAGAAACGAGTTAGAGAGAGAAATGCCTTCTCCAAATTGGCTGTTGGGGCAGTGGGGACTTTTGAGAGCCACAAAATGTTTGTGAAAGAGCCACATGTGGCTCCTAAGCCACAGTTTGGCCACCCCTGCTCTAGCGGAACTGATCTCTGTAGTCTGGAGATCAGTTGTAATACTGGGAGGACTCCAGGCCACACATGGAGTTTGGCAACTCTGGCGCTTGCTAGGGCAGCCGCTTCGTGCTTCTGCATTTTAAAATGTAGCCATGCCATTAGCTGATTGTTCTTAATTTCCAGTTTTTGGTGCTTGCTTCAGCAGTATATATGCTAAAATTTCCAGGTTTTGGAAACTTAATTTGGTACCCACATTTTTTCCCTAGAAGAGTACAGAATAGCACAGTTGGAGAAATTTTCTTTTTATAAAAACAAAACAAAAACTAGTTTGATTTCACGTTTATAAAAACAAAACAAAAACTAGTTTGATTTCACGTTGAGTTGCACTCGCTGCAAACGTGTGGTATTTCATTGGCCTGATCCCCCCCCTCCCCTTCATCACATTAAAAACATTTGCCCACCTAGCTCAAGATTGACTTGCCACAGTTCTCCAGGGTCTGAGATCATGAAGGGTCTTTCCCAGTTTGGGTTACCTAAGATCATTAGTCCAGAAATGGCAAGAATTGAAATTGAGATTCTCTGTATGCGAAGGAAATCTCTGCTAGCTTGTGGGAGCTGAGTCAGGTCAGTTGGGCAGAGAAAGAGATACTGAGACTAGAGGGCCTTTGGGGTTAGAGGCCTACATACATTGAACATGGCAGCCCTGTCCCAATCCCTCTGTGGAATGAATTGACCTTCAGTCCTCTTCTCCAGGTCAACGGACAGAACGTGGTAAAAGTTGGTCATCGGCAGGTTGTCAACATGATTCGACAGGGTGGCAACAACTTGATGGTGAAGGTTGTTATGGTGACACGAAACCCGGAGATGGAGGAGGCCATGAGGAAGAAAGGTATCCCCAATGCATTCTGGGATACACTGTTTCTGGCTAGCTGAACATGGAGGGGAGCCCTTTAGCAGGAGTATGGTTTCCAGGGCGTACAGTTCAGAAAGGTTCTACCGTGGAGGGTTTTTTTAGGGGTGAATGGGACCTAGGGGGCTCGGAGGCAAAGGGGGGGTAGCAGGACCTTTCAGTTTGAAGATCTTGTTCTGGGTTCCTTGAGAGGCAAATGATCTCCATCGCATCCAAGAGATAAACAATAAGGTGCCTAACCTGGATAGTCCAGGCAAGCCCGATCTCATCAGATCTCGGGAGCTAAGTAGGGTCAACTCTAGCAAGCATTTGGGTGGGAGATCTCCTTGGAACACCAGCAGTCAGGACAGCTGGAGCAGGCTTTATTCAGCCACTTCTTTGGATATCCTCCAGGCTCCCAATAGGGGTCAGTCACCAGAAGTTGCCATAACTTTCAGGAACAAATGCACACAAACATACACAAAAAAACAAAAATAGCAAGAAGGAGAAAGAGAGAAAAAATAAGGCCAAGGCTGGTCTGACCCGGGTAGGCCAAGCGAGTCAGATCTCAGAAGCTAAGCAGGGTCAACTCTGGCAAGTACTTGGAAGGGAAAACCTCCTTGGAATAACAGGAGGTGGGGACAGGTTTTATTTAGCCACCTCCCTGAATATCCTCAGGGTCCCCAGTAGGCGTCGGTCACCAGTGGTCACCATGACTTCCAGGTGTTTGCACAAACACACTTACCCACACGCACGTATTAAAAAATACCCCCCAAAATAAAATTAGGCCAATGCTGATGGTGCAACTCAGGTTTAAATATATTTTATTACTCAGTAAAATATTCCTGTGCGTTTCTGTTCATCTTGCAGTAATTCAAAAGGAGCACAAGATCATATATCCCCTGAAGAACCTTGCTGGTGAAATGTGAAGGGGATTTTGGGGGGGATTTTAACTGAGCAATAAAATATATTTTACCTGATTTTGCACCATCAGCCTTAGCCTTATTTCTTATCCCCTGTGAGTCATGCAGCCCTTTCGTTTTCTTGTCTGTTGCGTTCAAGCAAAGCCAAAGCAGGCTGGTAGGCAAACAGCAGGAAAAAGTTCTGGAGAGGGGTGGGGTTCAGTGGGATGGGGGCAAGGCTGGTGATGGGATTTGGAGGATGTTAATTAGCAGGATCCCAGAGCCAAATCTCTTTTCATTTCTTTTCTTCGGAAAAACTCTAGCTGCACCACAGCAAACAAGGCGGCTACCTGCACCAGCCATCTCCCTGCGCTCCAAGTCCATGACATCTGAGCTGGAGGAAATGGGTAAGGGTGATAACATTTGTTTATTTCATCTCTCTTTAAACATCCATTCCACCCCTGAAAATCTTCAAGGTTGGGGATTGCCTGGATCATGGTGGCCTACTGATCTGTATGCGCTCTAGAGAAGGGGAGGTTGCACCAGAAACATAGCATAGCCAACAGCCATGCTAATGACCTGGCATTCATCGTTTATATCTGATGACCGTACAGCTTGCACCTGTATTTTTCTGCAGTCCTTTGCTGTTGTCCTAGCTGCCGAGAGGATATTTTTGGTCACTCAACAAATTTCGGTTCAGTCCCAAATACACGTCACTCGCTTAACGCAGAAGATGTGCAAAAAGATGAGTTGGGCTGAATCTTCTTCATGCAATGTACTTGGGCTGAATTCATCCATCACACACAGGACTTGGATTTTCTAGTTGCAGAATTTTATGGATTTTGGTACACAATACTAGCCACCTCTATAACATAGAGGGATTTTCCCTTAATAGTTCACCCCTTTCCCAAACCTACTGTCAAATTCTACATCATTTTTCTGCAGATTTACCTAGAATCAGTTGCAACAGCTGAAAGCTGGGGCGCCACAATTGTGGCAGCAGCTTCCAGAAAGCTGCAGTTGGATCAGTGGATATCCTAGGTTATCAGTGCATTCGAATATAAAAACAACCATGCTGTATCAGACCAGTGGTCCATCTAATTCAGCATCCTGCATACCACAGTAGCCAAATGACATCAGAAGGCTTGCAGGCAGGGTACAAGGCCAAAAGTTTCCCCCCATTATTGCCTCCTAGTACTTGTATTCATAGGATTACTTCTTCTGTATATGGAGATTTAATTTAGCCATTATGAATGGACCAGTACTCATGGGTGGACCAGTCCTCTATAAACTTCTGTAATCCTCTTTTAAAACCATCTAAACCAGAGGCGATTGCCATATCCTGTGACAGTGAATTCCACATGTTAATTTTTGAGTGAAAAAGAACTTCTCTTGTCTTCCTGGGGAGTAACTGAAGCGCATTGGGTTGGATGCAGCACAAAATTTCCACTTGCACTAGAGCTCTTGTTCAAGGGGAAATACAAGGAAAAGACTATGGTAGCCACTTGTGCTAAGTCAGACTTATTGTCCCCTCACTTGCATTTCCAGTTGTGCAAGATTTTGTGCAACCAATTTCCCAGCACTATAATATAGAGGGAGAGAAATGCTTTGTGTTGGAAACATCTTGCACAACTGGAACTGCACTAAGTCCATTTTCTGTTTCTTCTTGTGCATTGCTGGTTCTGAATCATTATCTGGAAAGGATTTTGAATGCCTGAAATGGTTTGGGGACACATGGAATCACATACTGGCAAATATGGTGGCGTGCAGCGCCAAAAATCCAGACAGGCAGTTTGTTCCAGATTCTTTGTTCAGTTTTGTTCTTTAAAGAAAGACCTTTAATTATGGCATGAAACAGGCAGTAGAGTTTGCAGAATTTAGAAGAACAGTATTCCTCAGAGTGTGCCTGCCTCTGCTCTTGTGGCTGAAATAAATTCAGAAAATTAAATTCACCCTTTTTTTAAAAAAATCAAAACGTGCCAAACAAATCAGATGGCAGAATTTTGGGGAGGTAGGTCGGTTGCCAGATGGGGAATGTATGAAAGCATAAGTACAGGCCTCTCAGCTCTACAAATTGTTATGGGGATGGTATGTTTTGGCTTCTGTCTCCACCAACTTTCTTTCTGTCCATCCACTGCTGCCTGGGACCCCCAAAACCTTGGCCAATCACAGTGGAGAAAGGTGAGTTCCTGCTGCCTTCCTGTCCCCCCCCCCCACCCCAATTGTTCCAGAAGTACAACTTTTGATTACAGAAGCAACACACCCCCTTCCCATTTTCTCAAAATGGAGATACAAGGGTTTCATACCTTGTTGCTTAAATGAAGGTTGTCTTAGCCAGATTCTCTGGCATGGTGCTCTTCTGTACTTGTGTCCATTAAGACACATTCTTCACATCCACAAGTTTAAGGTAGCAAGAGACAGCTCAGGAGCAGGGGCAGGTTTTTCTGTTGCAAGGTGAGCTGTGGCCCTCTCTCCCAGCCACCTTTGCTTCCAAAACACACCCAGTTCCAAATTCAATAGCTTGGATCCTATTAAGGAGCTCCATGTGCTCTGGACAATCTCTGCTGCGCAGCACACTTCCTCTTCCTTTAGCGCTTCCATTTGCATAATTGCCCATTTAAAACTGGAATTGGCACAAATGGAGGTGCCAAAGGGAGAGGAAATGTGTTGTGCACGGAACTTGATCACAGAGTTCAAGTTAACGTCACTTTTTGGGTCCTTTATTTTTTGACATGCCTTTTTAGATTATCTGACCAATTGTTTGTTTGACCCTTTAGGGGGAAACTTAATGTGAAAATAGGGACAAGGCGGCTTTGTAATTGACAGAAGCGTTAGCACCCAGTCTTGCTGGACGAGGGAAACGGGTTGTGTGGTTGAGACAGACCCCAGCCATTCAGTGCTCTGCACAGACTTTATCCAAGAAGAAGAGGTAGTAGCTTCATGGTTGGCTGGCCCATACGTCAATCGCCAGTGTGCACAGCCCCACACAAAGAGAAGCGGAGAGGTGGTTTCATGGTTGACATAAGATCCAGCCAACCAGCATTGAGTTGAGCAAGCTAGGCTTTTGCTAAAAACTCAATCCAAGAGAAAATAAGCTACTTGTGTACACATCTCAGGGAGCAAGGCTTGCACAGGAGTCTCCATGCTAAAATGTTACACATTTGTATGTACCATTTGTGGGCAAACCCCCTCGTCCATGAAACTACCCCATCACCTGATTCCTGTTGCCATGCCACAGTGGTAATGGGGTCCCAGGCCTCCTATCCAGCTGTCTGCTCCCCACACCTCAAGGTGCTAATTTATTCCCCTCTTGCTATCTCCCTCCCACTGTTCAGTCTCCCCCTGGAAGAAGAAAGCAGGTGAGTGTCGCGCATTCCTCACCCCTCCCCACATGCCCCAGCCTGCCTGCTTCTTTCTCATTGCCTCCTCTATCCCACCACCTCGTTCTGCACTCTCTTGCCAAATGCTCCCATCCACCACCACCGTTGCCACCACCACCATCCCTGTCGCCCTCTGTGTGGAGAGCTACAGCCCGTCCTCCACCCTGACAACCCATCACTGGTCCACCCACCCACCCTTGCACCCCCGTTATCCTCCCCTCCTGTTGTCTCTGCAGATTACGAGCCAGCGATGGGCCCTGACAAGAAGCGGACGGTCTATCAGATGGCTTTGAGTGAGTAAGAAAAATGGGCTTTGACTACAGAGATTGGGACACTCTCTTTGCTCTTTGAAGTCGTCCTCCAGTGGAAGTAGCTCTTTTTCTGGTTAATTATCGTATGGCACTGGTGTGGTGTCGCCAGGAGATACGAAGATTGTCTGGCAGTCTGAAACTCTAGCTCTTTTTGTGGCAAGATAGGTTTATTTGGGGGGACTGAGAGAGCTGCAACTGGCCCAAGGTCACCCAGCTGGCTTTAAGTGGAGGAGTGGGGAATCGAACCCAATTCTCCCAGATTAGAGCCCACACACTTAAACGCTACACCAAACTGGCTCTCAACTTTCTCTGGTGGAAGAACCCCTTAAGCTGGAAGAAGGCCCCATTAGGCTTCAGGAAGGCTTTAGACCTTGCTAAGTAGGATGCAGGCTGATCTAACAGCAGGGGGAATTTCCTGCAGTCAGACTGCTGGGTTCTCCAAGAGGGACAGTTGGGCATGAGGACCCCTGGATTCAATTGGCTAATATCAATTTACCCAGCATGCTCAGTGGCTGTTGGGAACACTCCTGCAGCTGTCTAAATCTGGAGAAGCTGAAGAGGTGTCAGAAGCATCAGTAAGTGGACAGTTGTAGGCCGAAAGAAGGTGAGGGAGTAATCGGGTATAGCTTGCTTCCAGAAGAACAATGGCATATTAGGATGGTGCTGGCAGATCCAAGACAGATGAGATGTTGAACCTGTGAAAGAAAGGAAAGGCTTGAGAAAGTGTCAGAAAGAAGTCAGCACTCCGTCTTTGAAGTTTTCACATCGCTTCAGACTTATTATTTCAGAATGGAGGGGTCCAGCAGTGAGACATATTTGCAGCAGAGGCATCATCTTTAGCTTCCGGAAGCTCAAACCCAGGTTCTGTGAATGCTGGGGATCCTGGGAACAAGCAGTTTCTTGCACTTCGCATAGTCTATTGAGCCAGGAGCCATTGAGAACTCCATTCCCCAGATTCCCTTGGGTGATGGATGCTGCATGCAAGTGTCCAGATTGGAGCCTCACTGCTGTAAGTCCTCCTCCCCCCCATCCCCACTCTTGCAGATGGTAACATTTTGGGGAAAGAATGCTCCCCTAGGTATGCCCCATTAGAAACTCTAGGGGGGGAAACAACCTGAGTTTTTTTCTGAGCATCTTCCACAAATGTTCAGGAAAATAGTCCTGAGCTGTGTCAGTCAAGAGGAGCGTTTGTTCTCTTTCGAGGGACAATAATGGAGCAATTCACATCATGTCCTCTTGTTTCTCTGCCTTCCCATTACAGACAAACTGGATGAGATCCTGGCTGCGGCTCAACAGACCATCAGCGTAGGGGATGGAGGTGGAGGGCTTCCATCCTTGGGGAAGTCCCGGGGTACTGCCAAGAATTATTTCTCCTCTGAGGTAGGACAGACAACCACACCCACAATAGGAGCGCTCCTCTGTCTCTGACATTTTAAAAAAGAAACACACAGAAAGGGGCAACAGGGTGGCATAACATCGTATCTTAATCCTGTTGAATGTTTCTTCTAAATAAAATGAGAAAATTCAACTTTAAAGGAAAAAAAAGTTCTGAGGGAGACTATGCTTTCTTTTCTGTCCATCCTGGGGTCAGTTTCCGTGAGACAGAATTTCATAGCATATATGATTCTGGAGACCCTGGAACTAAGCTGCACACTCTTCATATCAGAGCTGTAGTGCAGCACAGAAGGAGCTCCAGGTTTTCCCACTGCCCACATTGTTATCCTGAGGAGAAAGAGTTCAGGAAAGGAAGGATGTGGCCCATTGTGGAAGACCACACGATCTTTTGCAGAGGTCCGCTAACTACCTTTCCCTGGTCCTATTCTGTCACCACACCAAGGTTGGAAAGGCTGACACTTGTTTAATACTTTTCTAGAGCAAGAACACTTCACGCAGGAAGCCACAGCACACAAGAACATGTATGTCCATTCACTGGTTAGGTTTGGGGTCCCCACCATGTGAGCTCTGCTGAACCCTATCTAGATCTGGGTGTTGTAGGTAAGAGCTGAAGAGTGGCATAACTACCCCTCTCACAACAAGGCCCTTCAAAGAGTTGGGAACCTTCGTGTACTGTTCCCCTTCCCTCCCTGGTGCCTCCCCCTCTCAGTTGTGTTGAACCGAAGGTACTGCCTTTTGGTTGCTGGAGAAGGAGCCCTAGAAGCGCTGTGCCAAAGGAAAGTTGCGCTCACAGTATGCTGTGACCACCTGCGATGAAAGGCCTCTGGTGACCTAAAATTTTGGTTCTTGGCTATCTTTGCAAAGCCTTCAACTTGGAATTGGAAAACAGGAGGGTGTTCAAAGGCTCCCCACCCTCCTTTCACACAGGGCCCGCTAGATCCATTTTGGTATTCCATGGTACGGGGAAGGCATCTCAAGATTCTGTTTTTGTCATATCCTTTTGATAAGGAACTGCTGAGGCTGGGAGCAGGGCTTTTTCTGTAGCAGGAACTTCTTTGCATGTTAGGTCACACACCCCTGATGTAGCCAGTCCTCCTGGAGTTCACAGGGCTCTTAGTACAGGGCCTACCGTAAACTCCAGGAGGATTCACTATAGCAGGGGGTGCGGCCTAATATGCAAAGGAGTTCCTACTACAAAAAAAGCCCTGGCTGGGAGTGTGAGATAGAAGGTGTTAGATCCGTGGTTCAGATCTCACTTTGTCCCACAGCTCTCAAGGTGGCCTTCTCCTCAGCTCCTTCCATGAATTATGATCCCTCTTTCAGGATTGTTGGGCTTACAAAGCAATGTATGGACAGTAACAAAACAAACAGCGCCACAGAAATATCTATTGGTGGTATTTTGTTGTGTCTGCATATACTCGTTTGGTGTTTGTTGTCTTCCTTATTGGCGCTCTTCTTCTTCTTCCTTCAGCCCAGTTTCGAACAGCACCGCCTTGGCCAGCCCAGTTACGAGCGCCCGTCGTACCTACCAGCTAGTCATCCCCCAGGCATGATGCTCCGCCAGAAATCTATTGGTGAGACAGGGCCTGGAGAGAGAGAAAGTAGACTCCGCCATGAGACCGAAGCACAGAGGGAGAGCCAGATCTCTTTTCTGTTCTGTAGGGAGTGAAGTCCAGGGTGAAGTGGCCTAGTTAGTCATGGAACTACTGTTGTCACACAATAGTCTGGTTACTTGCAATGCTTGTCCCTTGGTGCTCACTGTGCCATTGTCCATTGCAATGTTTGTCCACTGGTGCTCGCTGTTCATGTGTGGGCAAACAGACTGATGGTGAGAAAAAGTTTCTGTGTGATAACGTTATTGTGGCCCAGGTGGAAGGTTGACAACAGAGATGCATCTGGCACAAGAATTAAGCAGGGCTTTTTTGTAGCAGGAACTCCTTTGCATATTAGGCCACACACCTCTGATGTAGCCAATCCTCCTAGAACTTACAGGGCTCTTAGTAAAGAGCCTACTATAAGCTCCTGGAGGATTGGCTACATCAGGGGTGTGTGGCCTATTATGCAAAGGAGTTCCTGCTACAAAAAAGTCCTGGAATTAAGTCTGAATGGGAAGAGCTACGAGAGAGGAACAGGCTTGGGTAGTGAGTGAAGGGATGGCACATGAAGTTGCCTTCTGCTGAGCTGGACCATCTGTGCACCATTTGCATAGTCAGTTCTGATGGCTATCTGCCCTTGAAAGTAGAAAAGGGCGTTTCCTACCGACAGTGTTCCCTCTAAGCCAGAGGTGTCAAACATTCGGCCCCAGGGCTGAATCAGGCCCCCGGAGTGCTTCTATCAGGCCCCCGAGCAACTGGCTATCATCTGCTTCCTTCTCTCTCTTTTGCTTCCTTCTGCATAACAACTTGCTTTGCCAGGCTTGCTTAATTGCACAGGAGCTACAGAGAAAAAACTCTACATTCTCCACTGGCTGAGGCTCCTCCTTTGGGGAGGAATGGGAGGGAGATAGCTTCCTTTGCCAGGCTCTCTCAATCGCACAGCAGAGCTGCTGAGTCAAGCCATTCTTCCTTCTATTGGCTGAGGCTCCCTCCCTCCTGGTCCTCTGGGGATGGAAGGAAAGAGCCAGTTCCTTCCTTTTGCCCAGTTCCCTGGATCCCACAGGAGAAATACAAAGGCAGCACTTTTAAGACCAATGAGTGCAAATGTTTTAAGCATGTTTTATGTTAAGGTTTTTTAAAAATCTTTAATTGTGTTTGTCTGTGTCCTTTATAAAGTTTATATCTCTGTTACCTAATCTTAAAATAGGTACACACATGGCCCGGCCTGGCAAAGTCTCATTTATGTCAGATCCAGCCCTCATAACAAATGAGTTCAACACCCCTGCTCTCAGCTGTTAGTGTGAGCTAGCTCACAGTTTTTTAGCCTCTGGCTTACATATGTTTGTCTTAGCTCAGGAAAAATGGCCCCAGGGCAAACTGGTTTGTGCAGTAGTTCACAACTTTAATGCAGTGGCTCACGAAGTGGAATTTCTGCTCCAAGATTCCACAGTTTAGGGGGAACATTGCCTACCACCCACCATGTAAGATCTGGAAGCGACAAGGCTAGAACTTGGGATCCTCTGCATGCAAAGCACATGCCCTCCTCTTGGGCTGTGGCCCCTCATGAAGAATTATTCCGTGACGGTAGCTTTATTTCCCTTCACAGGAGCTGCCGAGGATGAGAAGCCCTACCTCGCTCCCCCTCCCATGAAGTTTAGCCGCAGCCTTTCAGTCCCTGGTTCCGATGACATCCCCCCACCGCCTACCACCTCCCCACCTGACCCCCCGTACAGCACGCCCCCCTCAGCATCCGGACGTGTCACGCCCTCCGCTCGTTCCACCTTCAACCCCAGCACCGAAGCCAAGCTGTATTCGGCTTCCCTGCACCAGGAATCGTACGAGCCCCCCTCTCGCGCCAGCACTCGTGACAAGATTTCCCTTTACCGCCAGGAATCCGAGCAGGGGGCCGAGGGATCCACCGCCCGGGGTTGGCGAGGCCACACCCCCGACCTCCGCTACTACAACCTGCCCCCGCGAGCTACCAACACCGCCATGTATGTCCCCACCAAGCCCCTGCGCAGGAAGGGACCGCTGGTCAAACAGACCAAAGTGGAAGATGAACAGCGTCAGCAGCAGGCCGGCACCGCAGCCTCTCAGATGCAGGTGTCGTCCACTCAGCCTCCGTCATCTGCCCCGCCAGAAAAGAGCTCCATCCCCATCCCCACCATAATAATCAAAGCTCCCTCCACCAGCAGTAGCGGGCGCAGCAGCCAAGGAAGCAGCATGGAAGCGGAGAGCCAGCCCGAGCCGGCGGTGCCCGTGCCGTCTCTGCAGCTCCACAACAGTATGGATTTCACGAGCCAGTTTGGGGCAGCCTTGGTCGGCGCTGCCCGACGGGACCGCGAGTGGTACAGTGAGGCTCGCCGCAAATCGGCCCTCTTCCTCTCCACCGAGCAGCCAGACGACGAGTCCCAGCAGACCCCCACGCCCCGTCTCCGCCACTCCAAATCCATCGACGAAGGCATGTTCTCCAGCGAGCCATACATCCAGCTGAACATGGTGCCTGGCTACGGTGGTGCCAGTGGCACCGGAAGCAGCTCCGGTTACCTCCAGTCTCGCGCCGCTAAAGCGTATGGGGCCAGCACCACCAGCGCCTTCACCTCAGTGTGCTCCAGCTTCCTGCCGCAGCTCCAGCCCCATTCCACTCCTCTCATTCACCCGCTGACCGGCAAGATTTTGGATCCCAGCTCCCCCTTGGGGCTGGCGTTAGTGGCTCGCGAGCGGGCACTGAAAGAATCCCAATCCCAGCAGGAGAGCCGAGAGGAGAGGCATTCGCGTCCATCCTCGCCACGGTTTGGCGAGGCGCCGAAAACTCCCGAGTCCCCTGGCAGCTCCATCCTGCGTCTCTGGGGGACTCCGGAGCAGCAGCGGCCTGCCTCGCCCCGGAAAGAGCCGGAGAGCCCCCGGCACCACTCTCTTGATCAGCAGCCCCCAACCCCTGCCAAAGCAGCTCCCTGGGAAAAGCGGCCCGAAGAAGGAGAGAAGTTGGAGCACCACGTGCGTTTTGTGGAGAACTGCCGTCCGACAGAGGAGGAGGAGGTGGCTCATGAAAGTGGGAAAGTTGAGGTGGCTGCGCCGCCCCCACCGCCCCCACCAGAGCGAGTCACAGAGGAGAACGGGCTCCCCCTGCTTGTGTTGCCCCCTCCTGCCCCTTCCATTGATGTTGATGATGAATTTGTCTTCACGGAGCCGCTCCCGCCACCCCTCGAGTTCTCCAACAGCTTCGATAAGCCGGAGTCGCCTCCCAAAGCTGCCAATGAGCTGCCCCCAGCAGTGGCCTCCCCAGCTGCCCCCCCTGCCCCAGCCACCTTAGACTCCACCGCCTCCAGCTTGACATCCTACGACAGTGAGGTGGCCACCTTGACCCAAGCCGGAACCTCAGAAACCAAGGAAGCCCCCCACGTCAACTTTTCTTCTGTCGTGTCGTCCATCGCCATCCCCGCAGCAGAGGCCCCGGAAGCTGTGACCGACTCCGGCATCGAGGAAGTGGACAGCCGCAGCAGCAGCGACCACCACTTGGAGACCATCAGCAGCGTCTCCACGCTGTCCAGCATGTCCGGGGAAGGCACGGAACTCTTGGACACCTACATCACCTATTTGGACGGGCAGGCTTTTGGAGGGGGCGGTGGAGGGGGCAGCAGCGGGGGCGGGGCAGAGAAGAGCCTGCTGCAAACCAAGCTGCGCTCTCGGCCGTTCCCGGGTCGCTTGCCGGTGGCCACTCCCACCAGCTCCACCATCTCCGTTTCGGCATGCACCGAGAACATGTTCGCCCTCACACCAGCCCCACCCTACCACCAGCAGCCAGCCGCCGCCGAAACGGGCAAAGAGCTGCAGCGGAAATCTCCGACGCTGCCCTGGGAGGAGCCCAAGGCCTCTCCCATGTCCACCATGAAGGCCAGCATCATCAGCGAGCTGAGCACCAAGCTGCAACAGATGGGCGGCGTGTCATGGTCACGACCACCCGACGCGGTGGCTCCCTTTGGTTCCGAGAGACCCAGCTCCCTGCAGAGGCAAAGGTATTAGGTGTCCGGAGCAGGAGGAGGAGGAACAGGAAGCAGGAAGCCAGCTCCGTGCATGCTGCATCTCGTGTTTCAGTTGGGTTTGTCTCCTTTTCTCATTCTCCCGTTGATGCTTGCTTTTTTTTATGATTTATTTATTTTCTTTACCACCATTACATTGTTTGATGTGCTGGCAAGTAGAGGGGAAGGGAGCACCAATCCGACAGCACTTCATTTTTCATGCACAGATGAGGGTGGGGGCGGTACAGTGTTTTGGTACCTCCTCTTTGTGCATATACCCACCGGACCTCTGGTTTACACCTGTGCACACACGCTGACTGTTTGGTGTACGCCCCCCGTTGCAGGCACACAGAGATCAGTGCAGATCAGCTTCCCTGCTAGGTTCACGCTTTAACCTTCCTTGGCATTTGCCTCCCAAACTGCAGAGACTATGAAGGTATGCACATGTACGTTCATGTATATAAAGTTAGCACACGCCAGGTACTCTTTGTCCCTTGTATACTTTGCTCAAACATGGGAAGCATTGGCTCAGCTTGGATCTTCCAAGTTTCCTAAGCTGAATGACAAATGCCTGGGTCAGAATCAGAAGTTGCTCATTGGCCCTTAACACAGTCAGTTGCTGTAACTGGAAGCGGAAAGCAGGCATCCCTGTGTTCTGAGGGGGAAAGGGGGAGTCAGCAATCAGCTTCCTGGCCCAATTAGGGAAATTGGCAGGAGGCATAAGGGCATCCCATGGTCAACTATTCTATATCAAGGTTGCATCCTTTACTTTGGAGACCTCTGTACCAGACCAAGCAAGGAAGTGTGGCAGTTCCCATTTTCTTTGTGGCAGTTCCCATTTTCAAAGTGATTTTTCCTGCTCCCAGAATATTGCAGATCTTTTGACCCGTGAGGCTTATCTTGAGTCCCTTAGCTTTTGTGACCTGAGAGAAGGAGCTATGCATTTCTGATTGCTCATGTCACTCTGCGATGGGCTGGTGACAAAAATAGCCTTTTTGTTCGAGCAGGTGACTTGTGACCCACCGTTGAAATGGAGCTCACCACTGTGGCCTACAAAGTCCTCGAAAGCCATTTTGTTTCTAGGCAGGTGACAAAAACATGACTTGTTGGGCTGCCACACCCTGATGGGGCTGCGCTTGGTGGTTTGGCAGACAGCAAATTGAGCAGGGCCTCACTAGAGCAAAGCATTAGACTGAGGACTTCTCTTAAAAATGGAATGCCATCTGGAGCAGTGGCCATCCAGTTCCTTGCCAGAGAATCCTTTCTGCACAGATCCATGTGCCATAGAACCACATGATCATGCATGTGAAACTGGTTTTGTCCCCTTAGTCCATCAGTTCAATATTTTTGCCCTTGTCTGGCAGCCACTCTCCAGTGTCTCAGGAAGAGAAAGGTCTTTCCAGGTTTGCCTGATATCCAGGGCATTTTTTGTAGTAGAAACTCCTTTGCATATTAGGCCACATACCCCTGATGTAGCCAATCCTCCTGGAGCTTACAGTAGAACCTGTACTAAGAACTTTCTAAGCTCTTGGAGGATTGGCTACATCAGGGGTGTGTAGCCTAATATGCAAAGGAGTTCCTGCTGCAATAAAAGCCCTGTTGACATCCATTTAAACTGCAGGTGCCAGGGACTGTATGCAAAGTGTGTGCCCTACCACTAAAGCTGTGTCCCTCGCCCCCCAAAGTCAGCATAGGCTTTCCAGTAGTTTCAGAACACAGCCCAAATCTCTAGCAGAGCTCTGTGCCTGAAATCTTTCCAGCTTGCTGTACCAGGGGCTAAACCTGAGGCTGAATCTTCTTGCAGTATATGCTCTCGTCACCGAGTTACACATCTGTACATGTTTAGCGCAGAGTTCTGTAGGGTGTATTCTCACGTATGCTCTAAATGTACCCAGGGGCTTGGAGGGGTCTCAGGGGCTTGCCAGCAACTCTCAGAAATTAAGAATAAGCTCTAAAATACCTCCCAGGATTTCCCTGCAGCTGCTCATTGCAGGGGAGAATTAATGGCAGACAGATCTGCCTATAAGGGAAGTTGTGCATGAGCATTGAGGAATCCTCAATGAGCATCAGTTTCCCTGGAGCCCAACTTGAAAGCCACTGATCCAAATGGGCTGCATCCCGAGGACCTGTGTTTTGGAGGCTCCCTGGGAAAGGAGCAGTGCATTGTCCTTTTGGACCTAGAAGGTTGGGGATCAAGTTGCTATTTATTAACCTTACAAAAGTCCTATGCACAACATGCCCTTCTATTTGTACCGTGCCATTTTTGTCTTTTCCTTGCTGCAGTTGCTGCATCATGGTGACCGGCACACTCCCCCACGGTAGGCACCTTGAGCCATAGATGGTGCATGTGTACATGAGCCTCTAATGATACCCATGCTGGCAGAGAGGTGTCTGCAGTGTGGCTTCACAGTCCTCCATTCAACGCAGCCCCATTGCTGACTTTTATTTGCTCCATTCCGTCATTCATCTGTAGCCCCCATCTGTGCTGCTGGGAGAAATTGCTGCTGTTCCTCCAAGTTTAGTGGGATTGGGCAAAGAGAAGTCGGGACATCCATGACTAGCCCATGTAATCAAAGGGGTTTCTCTTTGGGCAGAGAGTTTGTGGGGTCTCCGGTGTTTTGGGGAAAGCGGATGGAGGGTATAATCTAGTCAATTGTTGGGGTGGGAGGGAGCTGTGTGTATGAAAGAGATACAGAGAGCAGTCCTAAATGCCTCTGCCAGGGCTTCTTTTGTAGCAGGAACTCCTTTGCATATCAGGCCACACCCCTCTTATGTAGCCAATCCTCCAAGAGTTTACAGGGATCTTATTACAGGGCCTACTGTAAGCTCTTGGAGGATTGGGGTACATCAAGGAGGTGTGGCCTAATATGCAAAGGAGTTCCTGCTACAAAAAAACCCCTGCTCTTCACTATGTAAGTTGCATTTTATTCACCAGGGAAAATATTATTTGGAGTGGAGCTACAGGGCTAGTGGATTTTAGCAGGAGGAATTATAATGCCTGGGCTCTCTAAGATAGAAAAATAGAGGACAGGAAGCTAGAAGCAACTGCTCTGGAATGGGAGTGGGAAAGTTTGGGCAAATTAGAAGGAACATTCATGCATCGGTTGGAGCAAAAAGGGAGAAGGCAGAAATCCATTGCCTGTAGCCTTTCTTATTTTAAGATGCCACCTCCTTCTTCTTCCAAACAGCTCAATTCTTCCAACAAAAATTCCAAAAGGAAAATAGTTTCAGCTTATAATGTCTTACTGCACTTGTCACTTTTTTCTCAATCTTCCAATTTTTATCTTCCAATTTTTATTTATTATAAAGAAATGCGGAGAGTAAACATAAAAACAGTCACTTACAATATCACAAAGACATAATTTGAAGAGGGAACAATGTAAACTGCTTTGAGTCTCCACTGGGGAGAAAGGCAAGATATAAATAAACAGGGCTTTCTATTTTTATCAGGAACTCCTTTGCATATTAGGCTGCACCCCCCTGATGTAGCCAATCCTCCAATATTTTACAGGGCTCTTCTTACAGGCCGTACTGTAAACTCTTGGAGGATTGACTACATCAGGGTGTGTGTGGCCTAATTTGCAGTGGAGTTCCTGCTACAAAAAAAGCCCTGTAAATAAAATAAACTTGTATCTTTAACAATCTCCAGATTAAGCCCATGGATGTAATTCTATTTTTTTAATCTTTAGTAACAAACATTGGAATAGCAGTGGATCTGATGCCATGTACAGTTCCATTCCCCCCCCCCAAAAAAAGTTTAAAAAAGGCTTCTGTCTGTCTGAAAAACATGATTTTTCAAATGCATCCCTCTCTTAGTTGTACCACCTGTGATAATAATGTTAATAATCCCACTATGCCATGTTCTGCTGGTCTCTCCTCAGTCATGAGATGAGGTTTGCAGTGGGACGAGCAGCTGCCAGCTCAGTTTGGCTACATACAAACGCAAGTGCATGACTTAACTAGTATGTCTTCCCCTCTCACATGCATATAAATCGTGATTCTACGCAAGACTTCAGTTCATGTTTTGTCTGGGATTCTAACTCAGTTTGACTTACGCACCTAAGTTTAAACGTCCTAGGTAATGAATTATTTACTAAGAAAGAGATCCATGCAGGTCAGGGATAGGCATGGAAACGTGCATGTTGGTTTCATGTCAATTATGTGTGACCTTTGAACACTACCTAGTCCTGTTGTTCTGGCCACTGCAATGTAAGCTGTATCATGAGTTCAAGGGAAATGTTTCATTATGGGGGAGGAAAACCTTTTAAAAATACATGTTCTTGTGTGAGCCTAGTATCCCAGTTTCCAGACCAGCCTGCTTTCTACGTTGGCTATTTTTTTAAATAGTAGGAATAGAAAATACTAGTTCAGTTGTTGTTGTTTCTCCTGGCAATAAAAATAGCAAGAATAAGGCTACATCGATCTGTATTGCAGCCACACTTTGGATGCTGTGTATAGCCATCCCAAAAAAAGGCATGTCGGAGAGCAAAACAAAAATGCAGAAAGATGGTCACATCCCAGTGATGAAAGACTGAAGCAATTTGAGGGTTTTAGTTTCAAAAGAAAAGTAATTAAAGGGGATGGTGCCAGTCTTATAAAAGAAGAAACGGCTGGAGAAAAGCGATTTAGTTGAAAGATACATAAGGAAGTTGATGGTACTCATTTCATGCCCTACAGTGAGCAGGAGAATCTCACACTACACATAATTTATGTAATTTGTCCCCTACTTCTCCAAAAAATATGCCCACAGTGGTTTACAATAGAATTGGTAGGGGAAAAAAAATATAAAGGAAATAGAAGGATATAAGAATAACCTAAAAAAATACAAAAAGCCAATTCCATAGGAAGTTAAGACAGCAAAGTAGTCTCAGTCATAAAAGAGTGTCCCAAAGTACAATATGAACAAAAAAATAATTATTTCACCTGGCATCTACATCTTAAAGTACTAAGTCCTAGGCAGCACAATATGGGAAGAATGCCCTACATAATATACAGTTTGTACAGTTTATAGAATTTGCTGCCACAAGTAGTGACAGCATCTGACTTAGGTGTCCTTTTTAGACCAGTTTCTTGGAGAATAAGGTGGCTTGTTGGCTGTGACCCAAGACACTTGACATATCTGTGTTCAGCAGCAGTAGAAAGTGCTGGGGTCAAACAAAAGAAAGCCTTAATGTTGGAGCCCAGTTTGTGAGATCCCAGAAGTCTCTCTCTGGTGGCTGCAGAAATGAAACCCTGCAGATCCTTGTCTTACACATCAAGCGAGGTCCTTGCTTTCACTTTTCATGGTGCGAGGCTAACAAATAAAAGGATCAAGCAAGGCCTTGTTTTGACCAACCGTCTCCTGTTTCTTCCTGAGAAAATTCAGTATCCACATGGGAACTAGCAAGACGTGTCCGAATAAAAGTCATCCTTTAAAATATGAAGCTGTCTTCGCATAGCATACTTGGCTACATGGGAGCTACTTCAGACAGATATAATTCCACAGGTAGTTCAGCCAAAGGGATGGAGTTGACCAAATAGATATTTTCCAACAGAATCAGCACCATGGAGAGCTCTTACAGTTCTCTTGGCGCATGTGAAGGGGGGCAGTCAGGTTCTGTAGAAATTTTGTATTAACCCTCAGTTTAGATGGAGTCTTCATCTATGAGAAACAGCTTGCCTTTGTTATTGCATGCACTAAAAGCCAGTGTAGCAGAGTAGTGTTTAAGAGCGCTGGACAAAGATAAGGATGACCTGGAACGAAATCCATGAAGCCTACTGGATGTTATTGCCTACTGTAGTGAGTATGAGGGATCGTGTGTGGGATTGTCTTAAGATGAACATCCCCTCCCAGAAGCCCTCTAACCCCACACAAACCCTCCTTCCGTTTTGCCCCCTTCAGCCTTGGAGTAGGCAAAGGCCTTAACTAGCTGTCACCACTCTGGTCCAGGGTTCAAACCAGGGAGGGCACAGAGTACCCCTAGCTTGAGGTGTGAGGACCCAGGCAGATTAAAACTCACTGTGTTGTTAAACAAGGTAGGTAGTAACTGATAGATGGGTGAGGGAAACACTTGGGAGCAACAGCTTTAACAGGGATACGTTTTCAGCCAACAAGGGGCAGAATTAACATGTAAAGAAGCCAGCAAGAAAACTGCTTCTTAACGCAGCTGCTTTACTGGTCCTTACTGAACCTGGCCCTTCCTAGGTCCATGCTATTGGGTGAGGGATCCTCTCTGCAGAGGGAGGTGGGACATTTTATTTCTCTCAAGGCCCAGCCTCCTTGACAATGATTGGCTTTCTCTTTCCCTCCAATTTCACTCCAGTCCAATCAGAAAGCTCAGAGAGTGCCTGGGAAATGTGATCCTGTTGAAAAATTTACTCAAGGCCTCAGAGGGTTCTTTATGGCCAACTTACAGCCTTAGGACTCTTAACACCCCCACTCACTGCCTCTCAGCCTGAACCCGCCTCACTGGGTTGTTGTGTTTATTAAATTGGGGGGAAAGAGAATTATCTTTGATGCCTTGAACTTCCTGAAGGAAGGCTGAAGGAAGGAGGGTAAAATGTGGTAGATATGAGAACTAGCAATCCTAGAATCCTCAACCCCAGTGTGTATCTTAACTTCGCATTCTTCAGCAGCTTCCTGGAAAGTTGAGTATTTTGCACACTCTCTCTACATTTAGGAGAGAAAGAGACCCTCCAAAGAGCTTTCTGAGCCTAGAATAATTTGTTTTGAACCAGTAACCAGCTGTTTTTTGAGCTCAAATCCAAATTGTGTTCAAGGCAACTCTGATAGGTTTGGTTTAAACTCTTGCGGGGGTGCCTTTTGTGAGTTCTTCTCCCTGTGCTGGGAAGAAGGGAGGTCAGCCTAGCTTCTTTGACATGGTAGTGTTTTAAAATGCAGGCAGCTGGGCAAGGAACACTCAGTCATACAGTCCATTGTCCTCAGCCCAAAGGTGGTGTATTCTAGTAAAAAAATGTTTTCCATGTGGCAATTTTGGAAACTGATCCTGGGTTTGTGAGAGTATCCTGCCACTAATGCTCAGTAGTTATGAGATTAGATTGGCAATATCTGATAGTGGAAAGCCTCCCCGTTAACTATTTCTGTATTTGTATTCTGGTATTTGCACTCCTGATACTATCCCAGCTTTGGACAATAATGGTCCAGGACTGAAGCACTGCAGACAAGCTAGGAGTCAGAGTGCACCTCTCCCGGACTCAGTGCACCTGCTGCGTCGTCGGGGAAGGAGCTTCAGAATGTGTCATTTTGAAAGGGCATTGATCCTTGTTTTCACTTGGGACTGTTTTTTCAATATTTAAAAAATCCCAATATGGTAACAATATCCCCAACATTTTATGGAAGCAATAACCATGCCCTTCCTCACTTTCTAATAGAGAATTAACATCACTTTTTGAAATATTCTCCCCTAGTTGGGTATTTCAGATTGGGTTGCTGTTATATGTTTCAAGAACTTTTGAAGGTTGAGTACCCTTGATGCTGAGCCATGCAAATCAGTTTTCCCAAGTGTGGAAATTTCTTTTTAGTAGTTTCTTTCTCCAAACCTGCAAACAAAAAGTTTGTTTGGGAGAGGAGGAATTTGCCAGCTTCAAGACTTCCCTGATTTTATTGTATCCAAAGCAGCTACAGGAAGTTGCAGCTTGGACTTTGCAAGAAGTGGGATGTTGGCCTGTTTTGTTTCTATTTTCCTTAGCAAAACCACTCTCTTTGTTCTGTTTTTGTCTCTTTGGTGGGAAAGTGTCTCCCACCCACCTCAATTTGATGCAAATTGTCATTTCCTGTTGCTTCGATGAATAAAATAAATCCGGGGTGGGGGGATTCATTGGCAGCACATTGCATACGTAGTTTTGAGTTTGGTGCCTTGCAGTTCTCAGGGTTTCTGGGAAGCACCTGCTTGTTCTAGAATCAGATTTGGCTGTGTGGTAGGAGAAAGGAAACGTTGGCTTAAGGTAGCGTGCCAGATTACTTCAGCCCCAGTTTCTTCCAGCAGGGAACGTTGTGGGTCCTAATGCTCTCTTGTTCCTCATCTCTTTCCTCACAGGCTCCCCGATGAGACGTCCCCATCACTGATCCCGTCCAAGCCTGTCAGCAGCCTTTTCCACAACTGGCCTAAGTCCCCCCAGGGCAAGCACCCCAAAAGTGTGGATTTTGACATCCGCCCAGCCCTGCGGCGTGCCCCGAGCCCAGCTGCCCTGCCCAGCGAGCACAAGATTAGCCCTGCTCCCCGGCCGTCCTCCCTTCCCATCCTGCCTTCGGTGCCCATATACACAGGCGTCTTTGATCTCCGCGGTTCGCCCACTTCCGGCGGCGAGCACCCTTTCCCCGGCTTCCCTTCGGGCAGCCGTTCCCTGTCTCCTACCCACTTCCTGCCGCCCGCCACGGACAAGCCGTTTGGCTCCAAGCCGCTGCCTTTCTGGACCAAGTACGACGTGGCCGACTGGCTGGAGTACCTGAAGCTGGGGGAGCACCGGGATCGGTTCCTGGACAACGAAATCGATGGTTCTCACCTGCCGTCTCTCACCAAGGAGGATTTCATTGACCTGGGCGTGACGCGAGTGGGGCACCGCATGAACATCGCCAGAGCCCTCAAGTTCTTTCTGGAGAGGTGATGGGGGAAACCGCCCTGCCCCGGGGATCCTCTCGCCTGAATGTACAATGGACCTCCACCGCTGGGGAGAACGAAAAAAAACGAGGTGGAGGGGATGCAGCTGCGGGGCTGGGCACGGGGGAAGCTGTAAGGAGAGACCCTATGGGTGAGGGTAAGGTAGGGCAGGGTGAGGATCTCCCCCCCCCCTCCCTGCTTGGCAGAAAGATGCTTTGAGAAGCTCACCAAATCCTGCCTGTGCAGCCTCACTCCTGTGCACTTTCCTCTTGCGTTGCCATGTAGCAGTCTGCTGGTTTCGCTCATCCGATAGCTGGTCCCAGCGCAGCATACGAACCTGTGTGCGTAACGTCATTTCCCCAGACAATATATAATCTTATATATTATATATATATATATATTATATATAATATATATATGTTATATAAGTCTATATAATCTTTTCATTCTTTCACCACCTTAACAGCTTGTTCTAACACTCTCATTGCTTTATGTCACAGGTGTCAGCCCCGCCCGCCCCCGCCCTGCTTCCAAGCTGTACGGCAGCTTCCACCTGCCCCACTGCCTCTCTTCTACGCTGCTGAGTGGCCGTCATTTCACACTTTTGCCGTTCAGGCATTGCTTGCGCGTTAAAACTCATCCAGCCACAGTAACAGCTTGCCCTGCGCGTGTTCACAATTACCCAGGGTTGTTAAGTACTCTGCATTTTAAACAACAAATGACAAAGCCCAAGCAAAGCTAAAATTCGGTTAATTTCAGCCTAGCCGTAAAGATTCCATTCCCGGTACGCTTCTGAAATTAGTCTTACAAGCTACAGAGCCCAGAAACTCGCTGTCGGTTTTTACAAACAACAGCCATCATTTTCAGTAGGCAGTGCCGATTTGTTCAATGAAGAATGACATAAAATCAAAGGATGCGCAGACCTGACTCTTAAACCTGAGCCAGTTCATGGCTTGCTCTGTTATGTCAGCTGGATGCCACACGCAGCTGTGATGTCATATGCCGGCTTCCTATTTCCACTCTTTGAGTGTGCACCTGAGTCACATGACTGTGTTAGGACAGGATGTTAATGGCAAATCCTGGGTGAGCGGTAGAGGCCTTCTGTGGACGATTCCTCCCGCACACAGTTCACCAATCGTTCTGCCAATGGAAAGGGTCTGTTACTGGAGCTGTAGCATTACCCCTTCCATGTGGCTAGGTCCCACGTCATAGGGTTGGAAGGGGCCTCCAGGGTCATCTAGTCCAACCCCCTGCACAGTGCAGGAAATTCATAAGTACCTCCCTCCACACACACACCCCAGTGATCCTTGCCGCATGCCCAGAAGATGGCAAAAAAACCCAACAACCTTGCAGGATCTCAGGCCAAATGGGCCTGGAGAATAATTGTTGCCTGACCGCAGTCCAATAGCACTGAAAGGCTGAAACTGCCTCAATCACAGAGCCCCTGTTTACTACTGCAGGCTAAATAGGGAACACTGAGCCAAGTGATACCCACGAAACCTGTTCCAGCAATTTATGTGTCCCAACCATTTCCGCTATATGGGATCTCATCGTGGGGAAGCACAGGATGTGGTGCTCTGACGCAGTACAAACCAGGGCAAAACATATTTTAATTTGCCAGAACAAAGTCTGAGTCCAGTGGCACCTTTTAAGACCAACGAAGTTTTATTCTGGGTATCCCTGGACTTTTGAAAGGGCCTGGACTCAATTGTGTTCAGCTGCTTCAGACCAACATGGCTACCACTGTATCTCAATTGGCTAGAATTGTCAGAGGACTCAGGGAAAGAACTGGCCACATCCACCTGACCTATTTTGCTCCATTCAGCCCAGCAGTTTCTGATGGACCTGAATGGCAGCTCAAGCCAGACAACGGCTCGAAGGAACATTGCTTGCCTTGGTTTATATGCGCAAGCTAGTTCCACCATGACCCAGAAGCAAGCGGTGGTGCCCCATATGGCTGAGTGACAGCTGGCTGCCCAAGCAGAAAATCTTGCTTATAAAATTATTTTGATACACAGACCCCTCCCCCCCCCCCCCCGCGCGATGGACCTACCATGCGCTCCTGAGCAGAGTTGCACCTTTCTCTGTCCGTGGAAGTCAACAGGGTTAAAAAGTGTAATTCTACTGAGGATTGCATTGCAGAATGAAATAGTAGAATGGGCTGTACCATTCCAGACTGTAGATGGGAGGTTACAGCTTTCAGAGTTCTCCTGCATCCGCAATAACCTGTACATGAGAAACTAGGACAGTATACAGGGGACATTTTCGATGAGGAGATAGGAAGTTTTTACATGAGTAAATATTACACATATGACTGAACGCCCCCCCCCCCCCCCAGCAATCACTCCTCACTCAGGTGTGTGTGTGTGTGTAAGGCTGCAATCACATAAGAGATTTGGCCCAACCTAGCCACACCTCCCCTCCTGATTTAATGTGTGCAATAACATGTACATTTGCACACACCTTCCAAGTGTCACCTGTCCTTAACTTATTTTAGGATGGACTGGGACTGGATTAAATGGCTACCGAGAAGTTCCTGCTAGCAGATCTCTAAAGCACGTGCAGGGCGTGTTTCCTGACTCTGAACAGTTGAGGCACATGACACATGCGCCCTGCACACGCATTAGCGGTCTGAATGCACCCCTTGTGCATGTGTGGCCCGTGTCTCTCCCAACAGCCGGGTGGGGGCTGTGTGATTGCCATAGCACAGATCAAAAGAGCACCAGCTTTTTCAGAGCTGGGATACTGCCACGCCAAATTCCCAGCGTAATCCCACCCTTAGTCAGTGGCAGTTTCCTGTTTGGACAAGTACTGCATTTCCCAGCGATACGTTTTATGGGAGCTTTACAGATCTGTGACTCTGGCAAAGAGTCAAAGAGCTGTAAAGTTTACCTGCTGTTGAGTTACTAAATAACCTGCCGCTGCTGTTTCATCTCAAGGACTCAGGTAGGCCCCCAGAATACAGAAATAAGGGTTTCGTTTCTTTGCACCTGGCATGAGTTATAGTCCCAAATACTGTGTTGTGAAAAGAGCACAAGTAGACATCCTGTGCTTAATAGGGAAAAGTCTGCTGGACCTAACAGGGTACACAGAGAAATATTGTGATGCTTCTATATTTTGGGCATAGAACACTCCTGAGTCCCTCAGATGAAGCAGCGAGTGGCTCTGCTCTCCCATGCTGTCATATAGCTACAGCTGTAAAATGCCTGGTGCCCTTGGCCATACATATAGGCCAGTTCCACTTCTGCTGTGGCCTTCGCTTGGGATTTGACTTGGCAGGTGGCTCCAGAGATCACAGTCCTGAAAGTTAATTTGGGCTGTGATCACACACAATAATGCACTTTCAATTCACTTTTAATGCACTTTCCAACTGGATTTTGCCAATTCACACAGTAAAATCCAGTTGGAAGGTGTATTGAAAGTACATTATTTAGTATGTGTGATCACAGCCTTGGTAAGCTTTTTGTCCAGGTAGAGGAGGTGAGCTTAGAATATTGAGAACAGGGTAGCACTCCTTAGGGGAGTCCAGAGCTGATCTGCAGTTGCTGTTTTAACACTGAATCACTTGTTTGCGCTGCCGTAGCTTTGTAGTAGCACACCTGTCTTTGTCCTTTCAAGGTGAAGCAGCTTAGCCTATTTAGTAAATGCACCAAAGCCAGGTTCCAAGTATTGTGGGTTGGATCCCATCAAAAAGAACCGTGCATGCAAGGATTTTTTCCAGTTCTCCCCTAATGCGACAGTCCTCAAACTGTCTCTCCCTGTGCCCCAGGAGCAGCATTGAGAGTTCCAACGATAAGCTGTGGCTAATAGCCATTGATGGACTTCTGCTCCATATGTTTATCCAATCTGCTCTTGAAGCTGTCTATCCTTATAGCTGTCACAACCTCCTGTGGCAGTGAATTCCATGTGTTAATCATCCTTTGGGTGAAGAAGTACTTTTATTGGTTCTAGCCCAACTGCTTAGCAATTTCAATCCTTGACATCTCCAGTTAAAGGGGCCAGGTAGTAGGTGATATGGAAGACCTCCGCCTGAGACCCTGGAGAGCTGCTGTCCGCCTGAGTAGGCAATACTGGCCTTGATGTACTGCCTGATTCAGTATAAGGCAGTGTGGTGTGTGTGCATGTGCGTGTGTGTGTGGATTAGCCCTGAAAGATGACTCAGAACACTACATTTGCAAGGATATTCCTGCTTGGGAAGCCAGAAGTGATTCATAGCTTCCATGGGCCAACCAGGCAAGTAGCTCTTTACAAGCCTTCATGTTCACACCACAGAGAGAGACTAGAGTGATGCACAGCCTGAACCAGCCAACTGCTGTTGGTCATTTTGTGCATCATTCTTCCTCGACATCTCTCTGATGAAAACCCTGTCAGCTTTGTATTTAAAATTTTAAAATCCATTTTTGGGCCAAAAATGCCAAGCATTCTGAATGTTTTCCTGTCGCTGTGATAACCAGGAAACTGGTTGGTTGTCTTCCCTGAGTCGTACAGCCAGACATGCTTAGGTCCCACCAGCTCCTAAAGGGAGGGAGAGAATTGCATCCCAGGCTGACAGCCCTCAATTCCACCACAGAGTACGCTCGGCCCTGGGCACGCTCCTTGCACATACATGCTTGCTGATCCATTCTAGCCCATCCTTTCCATTGCTCAGGTTTCACAACAAAGCATAATCTATGCTCATTTTAGAAGCTCATGGCCTCCATGTGTAAGCAGATATATACTCACAGCCCTGCATTGCTTATTTCTGTAGTTTGGGAATGGGCAAAAAGAGCCCTCTTTCTTTCTTTCTTTCTTTCTTTCTTTCTTTCTTTCTTTCTTTCTTTCTTTCTTTCTTTCTTTCTTTCTTTCTTTCTTTCTTTCTTTCTTTCTTTCTTTCTTTCTTTCTTTCTTTCTTTCTTTCTTTCTTTTCTTGGAGCTTCTTTTGGATTCTTCTGCTGGGCGGAGATGGCAGCAAACGGATGCTCCAGCTCTAGAAAGCTTCGTTTGCACCAAGAGGGGCGTGGAAGAGGGAAGAATTAAGCTGTAGACTGGGGGCTCCCCTCACTCTGGGTCTCTCCTGCTGTCAGCATCGTCGTGTGCTCCCGTTGGCCCTGATCCTGGGGGGGAGGGGTCTTGGATACTGACCATACCTGTGCTGTGGATGGAGCTTCCCTCATTTCTCCCTGCCCCCCCCCCCCCGTGCTCAGCTGCCAAAGAAACAAAAGAGCTCAGCATCAAAGGGAATGCTCTGTTAATGTGCCCTCCCCCCCCCCCACACTGCAGCCATTTGGACCCCAGATCACAGACTGCTTTTCCGAGGGTGGGGAGGGGATTGTCGCTGCTGCTCATTGCTGGGGGGGGGGGTACTCAACGTGATGCTCCATCCAAGGGAAGTGAAAAGGGGGGGTAGTTCCTGACACTCCTCCGCCCCCCAATCTCCACGTCAGGGATTTATGAGCTGTGGGGAAGTAGGCGGGGGGTGGGACTCGTCCTCTGACCGTAGGCCTTGTGGCTGGCCCCCCCATCCACCAGTTCAGCTGTGCTGTGACTCTTGAGATTGACAGCTAGCCACCGCCAACCCCACCACGGCCGTGCCACGCAGCCGGCCGTGACCCCCCCCAGCCCCCTCGCTCCTTTGAACTGTTGTTTCTGTGCCATACAGCAAGGCCCTTCTTCCCATGACCATGTGGCGCAGCACGCTGCTTCTCTGAGCCACTCCACGTTCCCCCGTTGGGTCACCTTGCAAATCTGACACCTGTCAAGGCCAGCGATGTACCCCCTTCCTTTCATCATGACCACAAGATTAACCCAGGCATGCAAAAAAAAAAAAAAAACCCTAATAATTAATTTAAAACAAAAACAAAAAACTGGTGGTAGGCCCCAGGCAAATAAAGTTTACGCGGGCAGCCAGGATATTCACAGAACCTTAAGAAGTTTTGACTTTGCTTTTATCCAAACCAGGGGAATCTCTAGCCTTTTGCTGGAGGGGCGGGGAGGGCCGTTTCTCAAAAGATGCAGCTGAGATTGCAGGAGGTCACAGCCACAAGGGGGAGCTCCTGTGCCAGCGACTTTCCTCAGCGAGACTTCCTGCTGCCCTTAGATGTGGTCTTCCTTGGCTGGTTGTGACATCAAAGGTGCAGCAGGACTTGAATCTGGAGGACTTCAGGAATGTAGCAGGGAGGATGGCAGCAGCCACTGAGGGACAGGCAGGTGAGGGGGAGATAGGAGGGACTGCCAGTGATCCTCCAACTGTGGCTGGCGACAGTGCTCGATTAAACCCTGTGGAAGCCCCTAGGCAGTCGCAATCTTAGGGGCCTCCTTGCAAATTATCTCAGAGTCTGAGTGCCCACCGTGCCGCCCACTGCAGCCTGCAGGCACCTTCTTGAAAGCCCCCTTTTACTGAGCTGTGGGGGGGAAGGCAGAGAGAGGCAAACTTGGCTACGATGACAGTGGCAGCTGCACCAGGCATGTTGGGCAAAGAGTGACTTAGTGGCTGTGCGTGCAGGCTGGGAGGGCTGCAAGCATGGGGGGAAGCTGGCCTGGGGCCCCTGAAGGCATGGGGGCCCATAGGCTGTTGCCTACTTGGCCTAATTGTTAATCCAGCCCTGGTTGGTGAGCCAAAAATTGGTCGCAACTCCTAGGTGGGTCATGTGGTTCAAACTTTTGGGGAAGAAACGTCTGCCCCGCCCCTTTCTAGTGACAAAAGTCAAAGAGGGGAAGCTACTTCCATCACCCCGAAGCCCTTTGGATCTCAAAACAGTAAGTCTGCAGGAGGGCTGTTTGGGTGCAAGAATCTGGGCAAAGATTTTATAAATATCAAGGGGCGATTGGGTAGTACCTGTGCCGCAGACAATGTCCAACCAGTGAGCTCCCAACCTTTTGAGCGGAGCTGTGCACCTTCACCCAATTTGCATGGCTGGGTTAACCCTTCCAGTGCCATGACTGCCACGTGGCTTCTTGTGCCTCCCTCTCAGGATGCCTCTTCGCCACGTAAGTTCCCTCTTGCCCTCCTTTCTCCCGTGGTGCCCTCCCTTCTCTCGTCGTTGCCACGTGGCTATTCCCACTGTGCCTCCAAAGCCACAACTCAGCACCGCGTGGCCTCCCGCCTGTTTCAGACACGTGGCTGTCGCCTGCCCCCCCCCCCCCAGTCCCGCTCTGCGTCCTGACGGCCACACTGAGGCCACACTGCAGTGCTGCGTGGTGTTCCCCTCCCGCCTCACTGTGTGGTGATGACCTGTGCCGCCGGCGCTGCGCCTCTGCGCTGCCACTTTTGCGGCCATCTTTTTAAAGAAAAAAAAGGGCTTTTGTCTCGTCTCCTCGGACTGGCCGTGTCGGCTCCTCCCTTTCCTTGGACCCCCCCCCCCCCCCCAAAGAGGGAGCAAAACAAACAAAACTTTTAGAATGTCTTCCAAAACGATGGTGTTGTGCAGGGAGGTGGGAAACAAGTGCTCCTCTCCCGGACAGGCTGGGGCCTGTGCTGCTGTTCTCTGCTCTTCGCTGGGGCAGCCTTGTGAATCCACGTCTCAGCTCTGGGCATGAGGGATGATTGGCATTGTGAGGCTGGGGTGGAAGCCAGGGATGCTGGGGGTGGGGAGGATGGGCCAGATCTCCTGGGCTCTTCAGCAGAAGGCTTGATGTTTTAGAAAGAAGTCGCCGGACAGATGCCTTAGGACCCCAGGAGGAGGGCTCCAGAATGTGTGGGAAGGACAGAGAGGACTTGGGATCGTTTCTGTGGGCAGGAAGGGTAGCCCTTGATCGATGGAGTCTGTTTCTTGAAGCCATTCGCTCTGGTACCTAAGGAGTTGTTTTCTGGATCGTGGAAGGGGGAAGAGGTCAGTGGATCAAGCCCCCCCCCCCCTCCTTTGGCAGAGTGCTCGCTCTCGCGTTTGAGTCCTGCGGCACCTAAAGAATTGAGGACCACACACTCAGCTTGAGGAGGTCCGCATGCGTGCAAAAGCTTATACCCAATGCTCCCTCTAAGCTGTGGAGTCTCGTGAGCAAAAATTCTACTCCGTGAGCTACTGGCATTAAAGCTGTGAGCGAGCGATGTGGCTACTGCCTAAATTAGTTTGCTCTGGGGCCAGCCTTCCTGAGCTAAGACAAAAATGTGTGAGTCAGAGGCTAAAACCCCCCCCCCCCGTGAGCTAGTTCACACTGACTCAGCTTACAGGGAACACTGACCCTGAGTAAAGTTTGTTGGTCTTAGTGCCACTGGATTCAAACTTCGTCCTACTCCTTCAGACCAACACGGCTACCCACCCAAATCTCTCAAGGTTAGGTTTAGGGAAGAGGAGAGTGGGCAACTACAGCAGTGGAGTGGACACCCCAGGAAGCCATGAACAGGAGTGAAACGGCACATTTCCCGAGTCTGCTAAAAGGCAGGTGGGCAAGGCTGGGGCTCAGTGGTAGAGCACCTGCTTGGCATGCAGAAAGGCCCAGGTTCAATCCTTGGCATTGTTAGCCCAGGGACCTGGCGGTAGGTGATGTGTGTGCGCGAGAGAGTCGCTGACAGTACTGACCTTGATGCACCAAGGGTCTGAGTGAGTGTAAGGCAACGTCACAGGAGTCAGGTGAAAGATAGAGGGGAGATGTTGCTACTGTCGTTCAGACTCTCTTTAGCCATGGGACTGACTGGAATCGAAGACATCCTTGGCTAGTCCAGTAGCATTTTAGGGCACTGGTCAAAGAGATCTAGGAGCTGGCCGCAGACTCTGGATATTTTGGGCTAGTGGGCTAATGGGGGAGTGAGAGGCAGGACTCCTGGGCCCCCCGAGAGGTGTCGGATGGTTTGGAAGAGTAGTGCCAGTACCTCGGTCACCTGGCATAAGCCTGGGCTGCTGGTGGAAGTGGAGGCCGGTCCGGGAAGAATTGAGAACCGCAGCTTTGACTCCTCTTGCCTTAATGTCCTGAAACGAACTGAGGTCTGTGATGCTGACTTTGCGATTCAGGGATCCGTTCCCTGGGAATGATTATGGGAGGTGGGAGGGAAGGGGGATGATAATGCCTGCATTTGACAGGGTTGTGTTTTGAATTTTTTTGTGGTTGCTGGGTGGGACGGGCTACAGGGAAGGGGGGTTGGTACTCTCCCTTTTACACACACACCCCATTGAACCCTCTCCTACGGTGTGGGTCTCCCAAGGTTATACTTACCCTAACACCCGGCCTTGTAGCACCCGGGTGTGATGTATCATAGACTTCTCCCTCCTCCTGCCGCACCCCACCCCCACACTTATCTGGGAGAGAACCCAGGAGTTCCATTTTCCAAGGACCTCACCTCTGGCCTGTAATGGCCACCAGTTCTAGAACCCTCAGCAACTCCTGAGCCAAGAGGCATAGCTCCCAGCCCTTCTAGAGGCCTACCCAAATCCCCTCCTCATCCTCCAGAGCCCAGCCCGGTTCTGGATCCCTGCTCTACAGTCCAGCTTGGTTCCTGGTCCAAGAGGCCGTTGCTTCCACGCCCCTGTCTCATTCTGTCCCATAGAGCCCATCAGGATATGAGGTCCCCGCTCTAGAGCCCAGTTGGGTTCTCTGATGGGAGGATCAGTCCCTGACATTGTAGAAACCCTGCCCCCGTCTCCCACACGTCGTCGAGCGTCTGGTTCTAGAACCCAGCTCTAGAACCCAGCCTGGTCCTTTTGTTCCTTTCCTCTGGTGAAAAGACTGGCTCTCCATGCCCACCTGCACTTTAAAACCCAGAACCCAGGAATCCTGGATCACAACTTTCCACTCCTCTTTTCCCCCGTACCTCCCTTGCCCAGGAAGAAACTGTACCTCTAGGAAACCTCACTCTGTGGGCAGGAACTCTGGAGATGAATGTAAACCAACCCTGTGTGGCCTAAGCCCACCCTTTGGCGCTCAGGCAGGTCTGCCTAAGTTTTCCAGACACACACTCCCCCCCCCCTTGTATCTCCCTCTACTGAACCCCCTTGTCCTGGGCCGGAGGCCCATTCTTTGCCTCCAATGCCTGTGCAGAGCAACTAATGTAATTTAATGATTTTATTTGCAAATATAAACTCTATGGGATACAGAGGCCGCTCCTAGGTGCTTTTACATTTATGGTGTCTACGTGTCAGAGCAAGAGAGCATGTGGAGTGTGCAATTCAATGTCTTCCGAAAGCAAGAGGTGTGGGTGAGGCGTTCTGCGAGGGTCCGCCTTGGTTTTGCCCATTTCTTCTTCTGCACCATCATCACTCCAAATGACTGTGAAAGGCAGCCGGGTTTTGTTTTTGTCTGCTTCGCAGTCACAGGATCCGCCCCACACCCGCATTCTTGATGGTTACAATACTCTGTCCTTTTTTTGCAAGCTAACCAGGGTTTAGCCCTGACAAGTATTTGGAAGGGCGCCCCCCAAGGACGTCCAGGGTCATAGCTCAGAGGCAGGCAATGGCAAACCACCTCTGAATGTCTCTTGCCTTGAAAACCCGACCAGGTTGCCATAAGTCAGCTGAGATTGGATGGTGCTTTCCATCACCACCAGTTAAACACAAACCAGACCATTTTGGTAAAAAAAAAAAAAAAATTGGGGGGAGTATTTGAAGTCCTGTACAATATTTATCCTGCTGTTCCTCCAAGAAGGTCAGAATGGCATACGTAAGCCTTCCTTCCCTAGTGTATTCTCCAATAACCCTGTGAGGTAGTAGAACAAAGCAGGAGTCAAGTCGTAAGACCAAGAAGGTTTTTTTCAGAATGTCAGCTTTCGTGTGCTAGAAGCACACTTCATCAGACAATAGGATGGAATGGCAAGCAGTCCTAAATATAGAGAAAGTGGGCAGTGAGTATGCAAAGTCATGGAAATGTTTTTTTAGCAGATTAAAAGAATCACAAATTGGGGTCTAGTTTCTAGTGTTTGTTAGTTTGTGTTGACAAGTCAACACAACACTGTCCTTGTCTGATGAAGTGTGCTTCTAGCGCATGAAAGCTTACATTCTGAATAAAACTTTAAAGGTGTAACTTGACTCCTGCTTTTCAACTGCTTCAGTCCAACATGGCTGCCCACCTGGATCTACCTGTGAGGTAGGTTAGGCTGTGACTGGCCAAAGGTAATCTAGCAAACTCCAGAACAGAAGAGGGATTTGAATGCAGCTCTCCCAGCCTGCTTCTCCAGCCCCTGCACCACACAGGCATTTCTAAACGTGACATCAGCTCACATTCAAATACGGATCTCTCTTATGAGGAACGGGGCTTGATCTTCTGGTTCACGTTGCTTGTTTAAGATAGGTCTGCCTCATCTGACATCCTGACTCTGGGGACACAAGGAGTTAAGGGCTCCTATTCCCCTGGCAGAACTACAGTTCCCAGAATTCCTTGGAAGGAAGCCAACTTACGTCCACTGGGTTTTGCACTCTGGGTGCACATCCAAGGGAAGCAGAGGTTGGTGTCTCCTTCAGAGCGTTCTAGAAGGTCCTGATTCTGCCTTGAGTACACTCAAGCCCAGGGTGTTTTGTGTAGCAGGAATTCCTTTGCATTTTAGGCCACACCCTACCTGATGTAGCCAGTAAGCCTCGTAACAAGAGCCCTATAAGCTCTTGGAGGACTGGCATACATCAGGTGTGTGGCCTAATATGCAAAGGAGTTCCTGCTACAAAAAAAGCCCTGTTCAAGCCTATGGGTGTGACTGAACAAACCACTGCTCAACGCACAATGTTTACAGGAAGGACACCAAATTATCCCGGATTGGACCCCAAAATTAATCACACAAAGATGCCTTTTACTGAGTCAGACCATTAATCTATCAGGGTCAATCTTGTCTGCTCTGAATGGCAATGGCTCTCCAGGGTCTTAAGCAGAGGGTTTTCCCCATTACCTTTTACCTGATCCTTTTAGCTGGAGATGCCGGGGATAGAATCTGGGACTTCCTGCATGCCTGGCAGGGGCTCTGTTACTGAGCCACAACTCCACACTTTCAACGCCACGTTCCCAAGGAGATTGGCAGGGAAATGGGAAGTTCCCAGTAGCCCAGCCTTTCAGGCAGATGCACTAAATATTAAGGCCATCGCTCCCCCCGCCAGCAGTTCCACAGCTACCTGCACACCTTGGGGGAATGATGAGTGTTGCCATTCATCTGGACCCAGCTCTGTCACTCCAGAGCCAAGACTGTTGCCTTTGGGGGTGCCGCTGTGTGGGCCGTGCCCCGTAGCTGTCCCTCTTAACGGCAAATGAAGTCAATCGAGTGATACAATTAAAGCTCTGTGCTGCCGTGGAAAGCTCTGCTTGTTGGTTCCAGCAGAGGAGTGGACCAAGCGGGCTTTTCATTTGATCAGCCGGCATCTGACCAGACGAGCATCTCTGCCTGCTCGGTGGATCCAAAGATCGGGCTGTCGAAACCCAAAGATAGAAGAGAATGTGAGAATGCATCTTGTCCAGCAGCAGCGGCCAAGAAGATGCAACACAATGATGGGGGGGCGGGGGATGCAATCCTCCCAGCGTGGACGTCATAACTCGCTTGTGATCAGGAACCATCAGGGCTGGAACAGTGCTGTGGCCGCATGTGCTGAGCCACGAGAGCCCTGGATCATGGTGTTCCCTGGGCATTCCTGAGTGATTCCTAGGCTCTACGTTGACCCTGTCCATCCAGGACAGCCATTCTTCCCTCCCAGCCTAGAAGGATTATGAAGATGTCTCAGCTGACCTGGGACATTTTGTGGGCAACCGCAGCATCCACAGTGCCTGGCTGATGTACCATAAATGACTTCTGGCTCCTGGCTCTCACACTGGCTGACTGAAGCCCAGGACCGATGTTCACGTCTTCACTCCCTTTATTTTACTTAATACATGGGACATCTTTGCTCTGGTATTTCTGAAGTGTGCAACCAGAGTTTTTGCAAGAGAGTTTTTTTTGTAAAAAGGAAGTCCAGGGAGTTACCAGACAAACAAGGGGGCAGGGGGACAAAACCTGGGGAGAGGTCCTTGGTACCAATAAGCTGGGCAAGGGAGGGGATTAGGTTTCAGATGATGGTGCCAAGAGGGCTGCTTCAAGCAAAGTGCCTTATAATGGGTCAGATCCTGTGGCCAGCTTTTACACTCAATATTGCTCAATAGCCCTCCCTTCTACAGCCTCTGTTCCACACGTCTTTGATCCCCCTGATTCCCAACACAGCCTTTTTGGGGTGGTCAAAAGAGAACCCTTTCTTTACCAGAAAAACTGGTTGAGTCTACCTAATTTGTTCTTGTCTTTTCCAATGGTCTTGAATCGATGTGTCTGCATGCTCAGGTAAGTTGTAGGGTTCTATCGCTGGGTTGCAAGCTGTTGTGATTGATACTTTTTGGCTGCTTTTCGGAAGGAGGTACCGCTACAGTGTATGCCAAAGACCCACCCAATGAGGAAACCTCAGATACTCTGTGCAGTATTCCGGTGCACAAAACGTTCCCTTGAGAAGAAGGCACAGTCGCTATGGCAAGGGTAGCGGTAGGGGCGAACGCAAAATCTCTTCTTGGAGGCCATGCTCCCTCTCAGCCAACCGGGGAAGTTCCCCTCACCAGTCCAAAATCTGCCAGCGTTTGAGCTAAAGCATCCCAAGACTTAGCCCAGAATCTCTCTGCAGGGCCAGGCCAGGGAGCCTATGCAGCGATAAGAAGGGCAAGTACATCTGCATTTCATTCATCCCGTAAGAAACACAGTGAACTTTTACTTATTTAGCATGGGGTGAAATGCCTTGAGCCGTAGGGCCCCCCTCCCTTTACAAAATTACACCCCCTTCCCTGGAACAGCCTACCGTCCAAATGTAGGATTGGATCCAGCCAGCTCTTCTGCTGTTGACAAAGGGGAGCCCTTTTACATCATAAAAAAGGCTATGAAGATCATGGAACTTACATGAAGAAATCTACATGAAGGGGACTGTAGTAATGAGATTAATGTGGCAAGATTTACTAGGGGGAAATGCCTGGATCCAACCTATTGCGTGTGGAAGGCAGTACCTTGAATTGCCTCTAGGGGGCACTTGCTCCCCATATTTGCTAACCCAAGAGAACCAGATGAGATGCAGACTTCCAGGAAACTCGGTTGGGTTGGATCCTACCCCGTCCAGTCTGCTGGAGACGGCAGCAGGCTAGGCATTCTCTTCTAAAAATCACACAAAAGACAGGCGGACAGGCCAGCAACATGTTTGGGCTGCTGACTCTCCCCTAGATTTCACAGTCTCTCCAAATTGATGACATCCTAGGAATCATTGAGGGTCTCCAGCAAACGCTGCCGGGCCAACACCCTCCGGAGGTGCATGCGATAGTCCTCCATCACCAGATCGTCCCATCGTCTCAGTGGGAAGTGATCTTGGTCCACCGTCAGGCCTGTGTGCAGGAGCTGGTTCCGGGTTCGGAAATCTGACACTTTGAGCAGCCACCTATGTGGGGAGATTGCAAAGCAGGGCTTGTTTTGTAGCAGGAACTCCTTTGCATATTAGGCCACACACCCCGATGTAGCCAATCCTCCAAGAGCATACAGGGCTCTTAGTACAGAGCCTACTGTAAGCTCCAGGAGGATTGGCTACATCAGGGGTGTGTGGCCTAATATGCAAAGGAGTTCCTGCTACCAAAAAAAGGGAAAACCCTGCATGAGATGAGGTGGGGACAGTGAGGTGGCAGGTCTGGCCTTATCATCATTCAGACAGAGCACTGCCGCTGTCTCCCGGTGGCCCGAGATCCAACAAGTGCCAAATTAATTGAAAACGCTGGCACCAGGCCCAGCAGAGAAAGCAATGGCAGGGACAGATATGCTGACAATAGGCAGGAAAACGGCCTGCAAGGAGATGGATTCGGAATATGATTTCTTTGCTGGGGATCTTTTTGTGCCGCCTCTTTGGAGTCCTGACAGAGGGAGTGTACAAATGACAGACCCACAATGTCATTAAAAGGAAGCCACTGGGCAGCCTTCTGGTATGTTCCCTGACGTCCCCCCAAAATTACAGTTGATCCCTAGACTACAGAGATCAGTTCCCCTGGAGGACATGGGAACTTTGCAAGAGGGCTCTATGGTATCACACCTCTGCAGAGCAACTTCGCGCCCCAAACTCCATCCTCCCTAGGCTTCCCCCCCACACACACTGCCAAATCACCAAGAATTACCCAACCCAGAGTCCTCAACCCTACAAGTAGCACTGTTTCCCTCCAATACACGTATATTTGGGGGTCCACCTGTTCTATTGAGCAACAACTGGGGCTGGGGCATTAGGGTTGCCAAACGTGACTCAAGAAATATCTGGGGACTTTGGGGGTGGAGCCAGGAGCAAGGGTGTGACAAGCACGACTGAACTCCAAAGGGAGTTCTGGCAATTGCATTTAATGGGACTGCTCACCTTTTAAACGCCTTCCCTTCATTTGGAAATAATGAAGGATAAGGGCACCTTCTTTTAAGGGCTCATAGAATTGGTCCCTCTGGTCTAATCTTTTTGAAGCTTGGGGGGGGGGGGTGTTTTGAGGAGAGGCACCTGATGCTATACTGAAAATTTGGTGACTCTACTTCAAAACACAGCCCGCCCTCCAGAGCCCCAGATACCCACAGATCAATTCTCCATTACACTCTATGGGAATTGGTCTCCATGGGGTATAATGGAATACCCAGCAGACATTCAAATCACCACCATCACGCACTTTCTGACAACTCTGAAGCAGGGGGAGGGCCTCCAAACCAGGAGATCTCTTGCCCCCCAACGGGGAATTTTGTGCAACCAAAAAATATTAACGCGGATAATGGAGCAGGGTTAAAAGTATAGACCTCCGCGTAAACCAGCCTCCGAAGTATACAAAATATTTTTACTAAGGCTATAATAATTGAAAAGAAGCAATTCAGTAGACAATCCAATTGTACAAAAATAGATATTAAAGGCACATCCCTGGACCACCCAAAGTCAAGAAACCACAAATCAATGCCCAATTTTCATACAAAGGGTGCCGGTAAAGATTCCAATGATGCAGTCCATAACGGAGACCAAAACTCCAAACTTCTTTGTACATCAAGGCAAGAATTGGTCCGCTATGTGGTCGTACTTGATCCCATGTTTCGCTGTTGCTTTAAAAAGCTTCCGAAGCTTTTCACATCACAATTCCAACTGTTGGAGACAGTTATGGGCTGCATCATTGGAATCTTTACCGGCACCCTTTGTATGAAAATTGGACATTGATTTGTGATTTCTTGACTTTGGGTGGTCCGGGGATGTTCCTTTAATATCTATTTTTGTACAATTGGATTATCTACTGAATTGCTTCTTCTCAATTATTATAGCCTTAGTAAAAATACTTTGTATACTTTGGAGGCTGGTTCTCGCAAAGGTCTATGCCTTTAACCCTGCCCCAAAGGGGGATTGGCAACCCTATGGTGTATCAGGAGGTTACTGCTATGCTGGGCAGCTTGGGGAGGCCTAACCTGTTCTTCCGTCCGGCTGTTCCGCAGATCACATTGATGTTCTCGAACTGGATGCTACACAAGAGGCCTGCCTCAAAGGCATTAGGAATGGCTGCCTCAACAGCTGCGAGGACCTCAGCATGGTTCATCTCCTTTTCAGGCTGTGGGGAAAGGCATAGCTCATCAGTCAGCTTTTGTTTCCACCCTCCCTCCAAAAAAGCCCCCATATGGCCACCAAGCGTGACTTCCTCTACATGATGTGGCAGAATTCTATCAGCTCCTTTGCATATTAGGCCACACAGCCCTGATGTAGCCAATCCTCCAAGAGCTTACAAGGCCTAATATGCAAATGAGCTCCTGCTAGATCTCCACCCCTGCATGGAAGTAAAAGAACCTGCTTCCATAGCCTTATGCTGAATTAAGGACTTGTATGCAGAGTTCCGCACTTAGGTTTAGAGAGGTTCATGAGTGTGCCTGAACAGAGGTGGAGATGGGGGAAGGAGGTGAAAAAGGTAAAGGTGTGCAAGCATCGAGTCGTTTCTGACCCATGGAGTGATGTCACACGTTTTCTTAGCAGACTTTTTGTGGGGTGGTTTGCCATTGCCTTCCCCAGTCATCTACACTTTCCCCCTAGCAAGCTGGGTCCTTGTTTTACCGACCTCGGAAGGATGGAAGGCTGAGTCAACTTTGAGCTGGCTACCTGAACCCAGCTCTCGCTCCCACCTCTCACTGAAGTACACTGAGAATGCACTCCAGATATGCACAGTTGCTGTATATGAACAGGAAACAATGTACATATTTTACGTGTACATACAGTTTTGGTATGTGCAAACCAGATGCCTGGAAAATTGAGTGGTTGGATTGCTTATATGTGCATGCATTGTCCTTTTGGACAACATGGCAATTGCATGTATTGAGAGGATCTATGCACAGATGTCAGGCTCCTGGCATGCATGGATGTAATGTCTGAAAAGAGCTGGGGGTTGTATACGGCACAATCTTGAAGTCCTCGCCCTACCTTCTACACACACACACAAACATACACCCCTTGGCCACATGCCACAAAGTTTCCTTCCCAGCACTGAAACACAACTGACCAGGATCTCCATACAAAGACAAAGGGGCCGGGCCACTGGAGGCCTGGGGAACTTCCGGATACAAGGCATCTCCATGTCCAGAGCCTCATATTCAGCGATGATTTTCTTCAAGTATTGACGCCTGTGGGGAGGGAGAAGACCAGGAAGAAGAGAGCTGAAAGGGAGATGCCTCCATGCTACTCTGAATGAACATTACATCCCTGCCACAGATGGAACTGGTTTTCCTTCCTTGCCATGAAATTGTACTTCAGTGAGAGGTGGGAGCGAGAGCTGTTAGAGAATGTTTTGCTGCTTCTCCAGACTACAGTTCCCAGGATCCAGGGCTTTTTTGTAGAAGGAACTCCTTTGCATATTAGGCCACACACCGCAGATGTAGCCAATCCTCCTGGAGCTTATATAGGCCCTGTACTAAGAGCCCTGTAAGCTCTTGGAGGATTGGCTTCATCAGGGGTGTGTGGCCTGATATGCAAAGGAATTCCTGCTACAAAAAAGCCCTGCTGTTGTATCCTTTAAAGGGAGCCTTGATGGTTCAAACAATATGAAACAAATATCAGTTTTTGTATCAAAGCCCACCATTTCTGAAAACATTTCAGGAAGCTTGCTGTAGCCATGACACAAGGAAGCACCACCAATACAAATGCAGAGTTTTTACCTGCAGCAGATGACTCCTATATCATCCAAAGCAGTGAAAGATGCACATTTTGGACTGGGACTGCAACCTGTTCAATATTTTCTTTGAATGTGCACTTGTTTGTGCTCTGTCTTGCCAACAGGTTTCCTGACATGATGGCAAACCAGAACGGGTCAGTTTGCAATTAGAAAATAGAAGCGACAGGTTTAAAGCCAGCAGCTGAGACAACGATAAATGACAGCCATAAACGCAATAAACAACAAGGAAATAAAAATTTCCCCATTGGATGCTTTACAAAGTGCTGCCAACCAAGCAGAAAAGTGATCCTACAGATGCTGAGTAGGATCCAGGAAGCTTTTTCCTCTCAGTCTCGCCCAACTCCCCTCCTCATTACACACACACACCCCCCCACACACACACAACCCACTTGGCTTTTGTGCATGCAGATCTCCCTGCATAGCCTGACCCAGCCAGGTTTCCGGGAGGGGGGGAGGGGAAGAAGAAGGAGGAGGAGGAGACGGAGATGGAGATAGAGACTGGATGTATACCTCACCCTTCATCACTCAGAGTTTCAGAGCAGCTTCCAATCTCTTTCCCTTGCTCTCCCCACAACAGACACCCCATGAGGTAGGTGGGGCTTAGAGAGCTCTGAGAGAACTGTGGCTCAGCCAAGGTCACACCAGCAGCTGCATTTGGAGAAGGAGTGGGAATTCAAATCCGGCTCTCCCAGATTAGAGACTGCTGCTTTTAGCCTCTACACACCAAACTGGCTCTTAACTCCTATGCAAACAGGAGGGGCTGGCCCCCTTTCCAGCCAGCAGGAACTACTCACGAGGTTTTACGGGGTGGTGGGCAGGGCTGTTCCAGTTCTAGGAAAGGGGAGGAGGTTCTCTCTTCGGTCTCCAGCACAGATGGGGCTGCAGGGAGGAAGGGCTATTAGTATTCAGCTCTGAAGCCACTTTTTAAAAAAGGGAATGAGGTACAGTGGTTAGTGTGCAAGAAGACTAAGGCGAGGAGAACTGGGTTCAAATCCCTTCTTTGTCATGAAGCTTGCTGGTAACCTTGGGCCAGTACTCTTTCACCCTAACCTACCTCGCAGGGTTGTTGTGAAAAGGCTTACAGGGATGACCAAAGTGATGCTTTTGACATCCATGGCATGAAATGCTTCAGCTGCCCATGTCCATACATTACGCCTTAATTAAAGAGATAAGATGATTTTCTTCAGGCCTGTTGGCAACCCTAATAAGGAGAGCCCTGTTGCTCAGACCAAAGACTGGGGCTGCCAATATTCAGGTGGTGGTTGGAGATCTCCCGTTATTACAGGTGATCTCCAGGCAACAGAGATCATCTCACCTGGAGAAAACAGCCACTTTGGAAAGCGACTCCATGTCATAATTTATGTCAGATCCGGCTCTTATAACAAATGAGCCTGACACCCCTGATTTAGTGTGTGTGTGTGTGTGTGCTCAAGAGTTGCAGCTGGAAGTCCTGGAAGCAGGACAGGGGTTGGCTATTTTAAACACTGGCCATCCAGGCTGTGCCTTGATGGGGTTGAACTGGAGGGTGGTGAGCAACAGAGCAGCTCCTTCTCCATTTCAATGTTGCCTTGCTGGAGGGTTGCCAGATCCAGGCTGAGTAGCTCCTGGAGATCTGGGGATAGAGTCCGGGGAGGGCAGGGACCTCAGCAGGGTCCAATGCCATACATCCCACCTTCCAAGGCATTTCCTCCAGGGGATCTGGCAATCAGCTGTCATTCTGGGGGGTCCCCAGGTCCCACCTGGAGGCTGGCATCCCTACCTCCCCCATGGACTGCTTGTGGCCTGGAGTCAGGGATCAAGAATGATCCTCCTCCTCTCCTCCATCCCTGCAGTGTCTTGGCTGTCTTGCCCTCTGGCTCCCCTCCTCCTAGTTTCATTTTTCTGGGTTTTTTTCCTGGCATCCTTTCAAACTCAACTCTGTTTGACTGGATAATTATGTTAAAAACCTTGCACTGGCAGCAGCATCTTCTCAAGTGATGGTGCAGGAGAAAAGCGAGGGGAGGGGAGAGTAAAGAGAGAGGGGAGTGCTGAACAGTCCCTAACCACAAGGAGGAGGGGAGTGGCCACCAGGGAGGAGGATTCGGCCTGTCCAGATCTTTACCTGACTCCCAGTTGTTGCTGGAACTTGACCGCAACTTGGAACCTTCGGTCTCATCTTCCTGCATCCTTGGAGAGAGTGAAAAATCAGAGCTGGGTTGACACACGAGTGATTGTGAGTGGCCTGTAAAAACAAAAAATAGCCCTGTCAGAAGAATACGCATTTGGGGGAAGGTAATGCCCTGGGGCCTCTTCAGCGTGACACAGCACAGGACTTTGACACGTCATAGGGTTGCCAGTCTCCAGGTGGGGCCTGGAGATCTCCCACTTTTACAGCTGATCTCCAGACTACAAAAAACAACTCCCCTGGAGAAAATGTCTGCTTTGGAGGCTGGACTCTCTAGCATTGGACTCTGCGGAGGTCTTTCCCCTCCCTGAAGCCTGCCCTCTCCTGGCTCCATCCCCAACATCTCCAGGTATTTTCCAACCCAGAGCTGGCACCCCTACTTAATCCAGCCCTGGTAGTATCTTAAGCTTGATTTCTGTCTCCTCCACTCAAGCAACCTTGATTTTTGCAGAAGTCTTTTGCCCAAAACCTCTCTCTCTCTTTTTGTACTCACCTAAGTCAATCTTGAGATGTCTCCTGGAAAGGTAAAACAGGCATGCAAGACGTTTTAGATCCCAAAAGTGAGGTGGAAACTCCTAATTCTCCCAGTTCCTTCAGTTTTCACACCATTTGTAATGGGCAAGTGTGCCCCAAAGCAGCCCAGTGAAATTCAATCATCTTTCCATTTTACAGATGAGCAACCTGGAGCCGATTCACACATTACAGAGCATGCAGGTTGGGTCAGCCCCCACCCCTGTGCAACAGTCAGAGGTGAGTTGTGAGATCTCTCCGTCCCCATGCACATGGTGCCCAGTTCAGATCTGGCAATCAGGTTCAGCCTCCCCCCTTCTGTTTTCTCATAGGGTTGCCAACCTTCAGGTGGAGCCTTGAGACTCCCAGAATTACAATAACTCCAGACTACAGAGATCAGTTTTTTTCTCTGGAGCAAATGGTTGCTTTGGAGGATGGAGTCTACAGCATCATACTTTGCTGAGGCCCCTCCCCAAACCCTGCCCTTTCCCAGGCTCCACCCCCTCCCTACCCAATATCCAGGAATTCCCCAGCCCAGAACTGGCAACCCTGTAGCCCAACCTGAAACGGGGTGCGGTAGTCGGCCCACATGTATCCCAGGGAAGGAAAGCGAACCTGCAAATTGTGTCTGACTGTTCTACAGGGCGGGTCCTCCAGACTTCATGTTTGGACTCCATGACATGGAAATCAGCCAATTGGCAAAGGGAGATGCTGTCTTCTCCAAAAGCTTCTGATTGGAGAACACATCACATTTCCCCTTGGGGATACCAAGGCAATTGCAAACAACTTGCCTCTGTGCAACTGATCCCCCCTCCCCACCTCATGCTTGGAAGTCCTCATCATGTGGAAGATAAAAGCCATGGCTCTGGGAATCTGCCACATTCTCAGCAGCCAGGAGGGAGTCTGTGGAGACTAGGCTTGCCAATCCCCTGTTGGGTATTAAAAAATCCAGAAGAGGACACGGTAGTAAGCAGGGCTTTTTGGTAGGAAAACCCCACCAGGAACTCATTTACATATTAGGCCACACCCCCTGACATCACCATTATTTCACACAGGGCTTTTTTGTAGAAAAAGCGCCATAGGAACTCATCTGCATAGTAGGCCACACCCCTGATGCCAAGCCAGCCGGAACTGCATTCCTGTGTGTTCCTGCTCAAAAAAAATACCCTGGTAGTAAGCAAACGAATAACCCAATTGACCTCATCATGAAAAAATAAACATAACATTTCTAAACTTTAAACTCCAAAGTACTATCGAAATGTATTTAATAAAGGTATTCGAAAATCCACTTGTGTTATTTGTCAGTCATATGAATTCCACCATGTCACATAAAGCACTAAAGGAATTTTTTTTTTAGGTAGAGGCACCAAACTTTTAGCATAGCATCTGGAACCTCCCCTCACCTCCCCACCCCGGTCCAAGTTTCAAAAAGATTGAACCAGGGGGTCTAATTCTATGAGCCCCAAAAGAAGGCGCCCCCATCCTCCATTATTTCCAGGGAAGGGAAGGAATTTAAGAGGAACACGATCCCTTTAAATATGATGGTCAGAACTCCCTTTGAAGTTCAGTTGTGCTTGTCACAACCTTATTCCTGGCTCCACCCCCAAAGGTTCCTGGCTCCACCCCCCCACCCCCCCAAAGTCCCCAGATACTTCCTGATTTGGACCTGGCGACTCTAGTGGAGACTCTCCATAGCACGGCACTAGGTCACATGATACATACACCCAAATGTTATGGCAGGAAGGAGGATCAGCCCCTTTGGAAAGGTCACTGTTTCTCTTTCCAATCTCTCCTTGTCTTTAGCCTGTTGGTTGGAGAAACTGTCTGTTTTCCAGCAGGCCAACTGTAGTAATTCAAACCCACGTTCAAGATTCCAAACTGTGGTTCTGAAACTCCCCTGGAGAAGAGGAAGTTGTTAAGAGTTTCCAGCCTCCAGGTGAGGTTTGGAATTCTCATAGAATGACAACTGACCTCCATGCTACAAAGATCTGTTCCCCCGGAGGAAGCAGAAACTTTGGAAAGCAAACGCTAGAGTCTACTATAGAGTTCAGGAGCAACAGAAGTCCTAGACTTCCATCATATCCCTGCTGAGCTCCTTCCCCAAACTCTGCTTCCCCCATGCTTCACCTCTACATCCCCAGGATTTTCTCAAGCTGAAGTTTGTATTACAAGTTATTCTCCCTGGGGATAAAGAGGGGTCAACAACGAGGGTTGCCAGCTCACGGTTGGGAAATAACTGGAGGTTCTGGGGGGTGAAGCCTGAAGAGGGCGGGGTTTGGGGAGGAGAGGGACTTCAATGAGGTATAGGGTTGTCAGACCCGCCCCCCCGGTCAATAGTGGAGGATGGGGGGTAAGATTGCCAGGCCAAAGTTGGGAGTGAGACACTCCTGGAGAGTTGGGGATGGGGCCTGGGGAGGACAGGGGCCTCAGTGGGGTACACTGCCACAGAGTCCACCAAAGCAGCCATTGCTTCCAGGGAACTGATCTCTGTCATCCATGAGGACCCCCAGGTCCCACCTGGAAGCTGGCATCCCGAGGGATCCTGGAGTTTTCCTGGAATTACAACTGATCTCAGGACTATGGAGATCAGTTCTTCTGGAAGGGGGGGAATATCTGCTCAGGGGCTCTATGGCATTATACTCGATAGCAGGGGTGGCCAACGGTAGCTCTCCAGATGTTTTTTGCCTGCAACTCCCATCAGCCCCAGCCAGCATGGCCAATGGCTGGGGCTGATGGGAGTTGTAAGCAAAAAACATGTGGAGAGCTACCGGTCACCCCTATTCTGTAGCATTATACCCTACCCCCAACCCTCCCTCCCTCAACTCCAGGAATTTCCCAACCCAGAGCTGGCAATCCTAGCTGGGAGAACACATCTATTTCCTTCTTGGGTAACAACTCAAAGACACACACACCACTACAACCTCTAGAAAACCCCAACCAAGGGCCAGGGCCAGCCCTAGACTGTCTGGCACCCTCGGCAAGGTTTATTTCTGGTGCGCCCCCCCCCCCCACACTGATAATGTCAGCAAGTCACATGAAGGGTGCCCAATTTGGCACCCCCAGAAGGTTGGCACCCTAGGCAATTGCCTAGTTTGCCTAGTGGCAGGGCCGGCCCTATGCAGGACTGGCCCTAGACTGCCTGGCACCCTAGGCAAGGCTAACTTCTGGCACACACACACACACCGCACTGAGTCACATGGCGGGTGCCCAATTTGGTGCCCCCAAAAGGCTGCAACCCTAGGCAGTTGCCTAGTTTGCCGTGCGGCAGGGCCGGCCCTGCTCCTGAGGCCCCACCACCCAATCCTCAAGTATTTCCCAAGCTGGAGTTGGCAACCCTGTCTAATTTTTCACCTTGTACCAAGCAACAGCCTGTGTTCTATCGATGGAGTATAATTTCCTGGAGTGAATCTCTTTCCCTGCTGCCAGCTTTTCCTCTCACCCCTCTGTGCCGAAGCCAACTCGCATCTTGAAAGCCACATGTCGCAAATGTGGCATTAGCAGATTTGTGCCGAGGTGCACACACAGTGGAAGCGAAGGCTTCTCTGTGTGTTCAGCTCTCAAGTGGGCTTGCATTTGCCAGGCCATCGTTCAGCCCACTGCGGGTGGCACTAAAGGCACAATTGCACTTGCACAGTATCGGCAGATCGGGCCCACCCACCTGAACACATAAGCTGTTGCTCAGGGTGACAATATTTTTCAGGGTATCAATCAAGCAGTCTGCAAACCACACAACAGATTCCCTGTTCTGTGTTGCAGAGGATGCTGGGATTGAACTCATGGTGGCACTGTGTCCCAGCATCCTTTGCAGAACTGCAAGGGATCCTGGGGTTACATCTAAGATTGCCAGCCTCCAGGTGGAGCCCAGAGAGCTCCTGGAATTACATCTGGTCCCCAGTGATTTGCCTCCCTTCAGTTTGCCAGCTTCCAGGTGGTACCTGGAGATGTTCTGCTACTACAATTGACCTCCAAGTGACTGAGATCAGTTGCCCTGGAGAAAATGGCTGCTTTGGAGGGTAGACTGTATGGCAGGGGTGGCCAACGGTAGCTCTCCAGATGTTTTTTGCCTACAACTCCCATCAGCCCCAGCCAGCATGGCCAATGGCTGGGGCTGATGGGAATTGTAGGCAAAAAACCTCTGGAGAGCTACCCCTGCTGTACGGCATTATTCACTGTGGATGTCCCTCCCCTCTCCAAATCCTACCTTCTTCAGGCTCCACTCCCACAATCTCACTAACAACTATAATCTAGTGATTCAGCATATAAATAAAAGGTAAAGGTAGTCCCCTGTGCAAGCACCAGTCGTTTTCGACTCTGGGGTGATGTTGCTTTCACGTTTTCACAGCAGACTTTTTACGGGGTGGTTTGCCATTGCCTTCCCCAGTCATCTAAGCTTTCCCCCCAGCAAGCTGGGTACTCATTTTACTGACCTCGGAAGGATGGAAGGCTGAGTCAACCTGGAGCCGGCTACTTGAACCAGCTTCTGCTAGGATCAGTCGTGAGCAGAGGGCTCCGACTGCAGTACTGCAGCTTTACCAGTCTGCACCACCAGTCTTTACCAGTCTCTCTCAGCATATAAATACCTACCGTAATCCTAATATAAAGACAAATGTCCATTTACAAAAATACAGGTTTAAAAGTACAAATTATGCCCTGACCTGGATAGGCCAGGCAAGCCTGATCCCATCAGATCTCAGAAGCTAAGCAGGGTTGACTCTGGCAAGTGCTTGGATGGGAGACCTCCTTGGAATACCAGCAGTCAGGAAGGCAGGGCCAGGCTTTATTCAGCCCCCTCTCTGAACATCCTCCAGGCCTCCAGTAGGGGTCAGTCACCAGAGGTCGCCATGACTTCCAGGTGCATGTGCACACACATGTGCGCACACATACTCACCAAGAAAAAAAAAGTACATATTGTCTCCATAGGCAAGAACCAATACCTAATGCATTTCAGCACCTGGCCTTCCTCAGTGGTATGAGCTGAGCACTCCTTTCATTGAACAATAATGTACAGAAAACTGACCGTACACAGAATGGACCTGAAATGGGGAAAAAGGGGGGGGGGGAGAGAAATAATCTAAATCAGGGCTTTTTTTGCAGCAAGAACTCCTTCGCATATCAAGCCACACCTCCCTGATGTAGCCAATCCTCCAAGAGCGTACAGGGCTCTTAGTACAGGGCCTACTGTAAGCTCTTGGAGGATTGACCACATCAGGTGGGTTTGGCCTAATATGCAAAGGAGTTCCTGCTAAGAAAAAAGCCCTGATATGCCTGACAAGAAACAAATTAATTTAAGTTGTTGAAATATGTGAAACTAGGATAACTACTTTACTCACACTAAGATGTTCACCCGTGAATTAAGTGGTATCAGATTTTCTTGTGATACAACATCCCTGTGAGGTAAGCTAAGCTGTAAGCCAGAGAGCATGGCAGGCCTCGCTTCAGTGAGTTTCATAGTAGGGTGGGAATCCAGTTCCCCCCAATCCTTGCCCAGCATTCTAACCACTAGACCAGGGGTGGCCAATGGTAGGTCTCCAGATGTTTTTTGCCTACAACTCCCATCAGCCACAGCCACCATGGCCAATGGCTGGGGCTGATGGGAGTTGTAGGCAAAAAACATCTGGAGAGCTACCGTTGACCATCCCTGCACTAGACAACAATGTTTACCCACAGGAACAGAGTCCAGTGCGATCATCCAAAAGAACAGATGGCACCATTAAGATCAACAGAAGTTTATTTGCAAGGTGGACTCAAAATCTCTCCTGCTGCTTCATACCATCATGGTTGCCCACCAGGATCTATTCCCATTCAAAAGGGCATTTGCCTCTCTAGCTGGACATCGAAGGGCAGCCCCCAAAAGACCACCTGATAAGCAACCAATGGGGTTGCCATTCTCTGGGAATCACAACTGATCACCAGATGATGGAGTTCAGTTTCCCTGGAGATAGCTGCAGTTTCAGAGCATGAACCTTGTGGCACTTTACAAATAAACTTTTCTTGGTCTTAAAGGTGCCACTGGACTCAAAATCTGTGGCATCACATCGCTGCTGAGCTCTCCCCCCTCCCCAATCGCCAACCTTTCCCCATCTCCACCCCCAAATCTCCAGGAATTTCCGAACCCAGGTCTGGCATCCCTAGCAACCAATCTCCTTCAGTTTAATGCATTCCAATAGCCATGTGGTACCATTCTGTTCCGTGCAGCTCTTGTTTCTGATATCTTAGATACACACTTGCCTGGCAGCCTGTCTCTTCTCGTTTCATTTTTCCCAGGCACACAAGTGCCTCCACCTCTTGATCCTTCAAGGAGCCCCCCCCCCCCAGTCCATTACAACGAGAGACAGCATCCTGCCCATCTAATCTTTCCCCCTCTTTCTACCCCATCAGCCAGATGTGCCAAATAAAGATGGGGACCAGTGATTGACTAATTGGTCCATTGCCATGGATACTGTTACCATGGAAACAGGGATCTATAGGCCTGCCCTGGCCCCTCGATGCTTGCTCCTTCCAGGAATGGATGCTGACTGCAAGGGGGTGGGGGGTGAGTGCAGCCCCCTGGGTCGGGAGAGGAGGAAATGAATTAATGAAGAGAGGGAGGAGGGCTGAGGACTCGGTATTCTGAGCAGGAGGGATGGCCAGGTGGCTGTGGATCAGAGCAATCAGTTAAAGAGGTTCCAAGGGAAGCATGAGCAGGAGGGCTGGCAGAAGGGAGACAGGTAAAATGGGGTGTCAGGTGGAGAAAAGGGTCCAAAGGGAAGGGGCAGAATGTTTGCTTTCCTTGGAAAGAAGCAGGGCCCTCTAGGAGGAAAAAGAAGGGGATGGGCAGGCACCCTTGGCAAGGCTAACTTCTAGTGCCCCCCCCCCACAACAGATAACATCATTGAGTCACATGGGAGGCATCCAATTTGTCACCCCCAGAAGGCCAGCATCGGTTTGGTGTAGTGGTTAAGTGCATGAACTCTTATCTGGGAGAACCGGGTTTGATTCCCCACTCCTCCACTTGCACCTGCTGGAATGGCCTTGGGTCAGCCATAGCTCTCGTGGAGGTTGTCCTTGAAAGGGCAGCTTCTGGGAGAGCCCTCTCAGCCCCACCCACTACACTGGGTGTCTGTCATGGGGGAGAAAGACAAAGGGGATTGTGAGCCACTCTGAGATTTGGAGTGGAGGGCGGGATATAAATCCACTATCTTCTCATCTTCTTCTTAGGCAATTGCCTAGCTGGCCTAGTGGCAGGGCCGGCTCTGGGGATGGGGATTTTGAACTGCTCTGGCTGGCTGCTCATCCCTTTGTCAGGCTCCCAGCCCAAAATCATTGGCTGATGCTTCTTCAAAGGGAGCTAATTTCTTAGCTTCTCTTAACTCTGTTCAAGGACTCTACACATCCCTGTGAAGCTGTAGAAGAGTCTGGCAGTGGGGGATGTGAAAGACTTCTGCCCTGAGACCCAGGGCCAGTGCTAGGGTTTTTAGTGCCCTAGGTGAGCTGCCCACTAACGCCCTCCCCAAAATTTTTTAAAAACAGAGAATTGTAGGCGAAATGAAGAAACTTGAAACTATTTACATTTTTAATTTACAGCTTTTTAATTTTAAACTTAATTAAAAAAATTGTGAGATTAAGCAATTAAAATTGTGCAAATACTACTTGATCCTTTTAGCTGGAGGTGCCGGTGACAAGACCTGCATGCGAGAAAGATGCTCTACCACTGAGCTCTGGCTTCCATCCCATGGCTCTGTTAAAGTAAAGTAGGAAGGATGAGCGGCAGCAGACAACTTCAACAGGAGCCAGTTTTTAGAAACTGTAATTGGTTCTTTTCAGCTTTTACAATTCGTTAATTTATTCCTGCTGGGCTATGAGGAGCACACTGCGCAGGCGCCATCCAGTTTTGTGTTTGGGGAACACAAAACCAGCCGGGCAGCGTCTGCACTCCATGGAGCCTTCTAGGCGGCCACCTACTTAGCCTGCTCCCATGCACCAGCCATGCTGAGACCCTGGAGAGCGGCTGCCAGGAACAGACAATACTGAGAGTAGACAAGACTGACTTTGGTGGACCAAGAGTCTGATCCAGTATAAGAAAGGAAAGGCCCCCTGTGCAAGCACCAGTCGTTTCCGACTCTGGGGTGACATTGCTTTCACAACGTTTTCATGGCAGACTTTTTACGGGGTGGTTTGCCATTGCCTTCCCCAGTCATCTACACTCCCCCCCCCCCCCCCAGCAAGCTGGGTACTCATTTTACTGACCTCAGAAGGATGGAAGGCTGAGTCAACCTCGAGCTGGCTACCTGAAAACCCAGCTTCCGCCGGGGATCAGACTCAGGTCGTGAGCAGAGCTTAGGACTGCAGTACTGCAGCTTGAACACTCTGTGCCACAGGGCAGTATAAGGCAGCTTCATATGTCATATGCCTTCTGCTGAGTCAATCCCTTGGTCCATCAAGGTTAGTCTTGCCTACTCTGACGGGCAGCCGGTCTCCAGAATCTCAAACAGAAAACAGAGCTCTTTCACATCACTTACTCTTTGACCCTTTTAACTGGAGGTGCTGGAGATTGAACCGGGGATCTTCTGGAGATGTTTGACCAATGAGCCACAGGCCTTTCTCTGTCAGTGCTCGGAGGAGCACCAGCTAAGAGAAGGAACAGCAGAGAAGGAAGATCAGGTTGAGGTTGGAAACCAAGAGGGAGGCAGACAACTGGGTGTGGGTTGAAGGTGAAACGCTTTGGTGTGCGGAGTCTCTATTTCTCTCCTTGTTTGAGGCTCATGTTATTTGGGCTGGTGCATCTGCCACTTTCAAGAGTGCCTCATTGCTTTACCATGAGTTAGATAGATCTTTTTTGCCGTCAAGTAACAACTGACTCATGGCAAACCCTCATGGGGTTGCCAAGGCAAGAGGCATTCGGAGGTGGATTGCCCTTGTCTGCTTCAGTGTAGAGACTGGTCCTTGGTGGTCTCCCATCCAATGACTATCCAAGACCAACCCTGCTTAGCTTCCAACATCAGGCTGCCCTGGAGTATCCAGGTCAGGGCAAGCTGGACTTGCATATTTGTAAATTAATGCTACAAAATGTCATAAGTCTCCAATGTTCTCCAGTCCACAGTTTAGTGGCAGAGTCTCCACTTTGCATGGTGAAGGTCTCAGACTCACTCCCAGGCATCTCCAGTTAAAGGGATCAGTCAGTAGGAAATATGAAAATCGTCCACCGGAGACCCTGCCAGCCAGAGTAGAGGATACTGACCTTGATGAGGCAATGACCTGAAACTTCACAACAGCCAATGGCATAGTTGTCAGACTAGGATCTGGGAGAGCCAGGTTCAAATCCCCACTCAGCCCTGGAAGTTTGAAAGGTGACCTTGGGCCAGTCACATGGTCCTGGCCTAACCTACCTCAAAAGGTTGTTGTGAAAATAAAAATGAGTATAATGAGGTACACCTCTTTGGTTGCCCCTGATGGAGAAAGACAGGGTACAGATGATGTAAAGAAGTAAATGCACTCATCCAAATGGACCCAAACCCTAGTAGTGTTTCCCCGGGATTTTCTCATCACACATAGAAGTAGAGAGTGCATTGACAAGGAAGGAAGGAAGGAAGGAAGGAAGGAAGGAAGGAAGGAAGGAAGGAAGGAAGGAAGGAAGGAAGGAAGGAAGGATTTATGCCCCTCTTCACTCAGTCACATCTTCCCTTCTTCTCCCCACAACAGACACCCTGTGAGGCAGGTGGGGCTGAGAAAGCTGGGGGAACTGTGACTGACCCAAGGTCACCCAACTGGTTGCATGTGGAGGAGTGGGGAATCAAACCTGGTTGTCCAGATGAGAGTCCGCCACGCTTAACCACTACACTAAACTGGCTCTAAACGGTGATACATGTCTGGATTGTATCATAACTATTTACTTCCTGTCTAAAATTATATATTTATTGATTTAATTACTCCATTTCCTTCCCCAATGAGAGGACCCAAGGAAAAGGAAAAGTCCCCTGTGCAAGCACCAGTGGTTTTCAACTCTGGGGTGACATTGCATCACGACGGACTTTTTTACGGGGTGGTTTGCCATTGCCTTCCCCAGTCATCTACACTTTCCCCCTAGCAGCTTACATAATCTTCTCTCTTCTCCTTCTTTGGCGGGCCTTTCCATACTCTTGGGGGGGGGGGGGGAAGGCCTACACTGCTGCCATGCCCCAACCCCTGTTCATTTCCTTTCAGGGCATCAAATATATATACTTTACTTCACACACTCTGCCTTTCTCCACAAGGGAGACCCCAAGCGGCTTCCCTTGTTCTCCTCTCCTCACAACAACACTGTGATGTAGGCTAGACTGAGAGTGTGTGACTGGTCCAAGGTCGCCCAGCAAGCTTCCATGGTAGAGCAGGGATTTGATCCAGTGGAAGGTGCTTTTCACACGTAAGGCCCTGAGTTTAGGCCCTGATGGAGGTTTACCTGAATCTGGACAGCAGAGGGAAGATCTTCAAGGCCATTCCAAAGGTTTCGCACCCTGCCTCTGAACTCATCCAGTTGGGCCAATTTCAGGGATGCCAGCCTCCAGTGGGAGCTGGGGATCTCCAGGAATTACAGCTCATCTCTAGACTACAGTTCCCCTGCAGAAAGTGAATGCTTTGGAGGGTGGACTCTATGGCATTGTACTCCACTGCCTTTCCTGTCCTCCCCAGCTTCCTTCCCCAAATCTCCAGCAGTTTTCCAACCTGGAGCTGGCAACCCAACCCTCCCACCCCTACTGGTGGGCAGGGAGAACCTGACCACCCCACCCCAACTCCTCTCTGTCCCTTGGCTGTCCCTGGCATTCCCATGTGCGATTCACATAATTGCTCTTTCTAGTGTGCCTTCAGCCGTCAGGCCTGCCTGTCAGCCGGGATTAGCCTGCGATGGGCTGACAGAGCGCCAGGCCGCAGCATTGACAGCAAAGGGCAGTGACAGGCAGGTGCCCCCCGGTCAGCAAGTCGCCCCTCTTCTGACACAATGGTTTTCTGCATGCTTGGGATTATGCAGGCCTGCAGTCATGGCTCTTGCGGACTCGCTCGCTGGAACATATGTGGCGGATTTGCACATTCACGTGGGCCGGTCTTGAGAAACAGACGCCACTACGGCAGCATTCTCAGAGGGTTTAAAAAAGCACGAGCTACACCTTACCTCAGGAAGAAGAAGAAGAAGACTGTAGATTTATACCCCGCCCTTCTCTCTGAATCAGAGAGCAGCTTACAATCTCCTATATCTTCTCCCCCCACAACAGACACCCTGTGAGGTGGGTGGGGCCAAGAAAGCTCTCCCAGAAGCTGCCCTTTCAAGGACAACTCCTGTGAGAGCGATGGCTGACCCAAGGCCATTCCAGCCACTGCAAGTGGAGGAGTGGGGAATCAAACCCGGTTCTCCCAGGTAAGAGTTCAGGCACTTAACCACTACACCAAACTGCCAACAAGCCTGCAAGAGGGGGGGAAATGTCCCATCTCTTCAACAGAGGCACAGACAAGCCGAAGAAGCTTTTCACAGCACGCAAGTCAATCAGATTGGCTGGCAAATCGCATCCCCATTAAGCCTTGATTAAAAGGACAGGTAGTTGGCACCCTACCGGGAAACCTTGAAACAAGCCTGTTGGTCATCACAAGGACTTTGGATCAGAGGAGTTCCATGCTGGGAATTTAATTCCAGGGCATTCAGGGGCCTGATTCGGATCCCGGCCATGGCTGGTGAGGAAAGGGGGTTTCAGCCGTCCCCCTGCAGGTACCTGGGAATTAGACCTGGTGAGGGGGAGATGACCTGTCCCTTTAACAGAGGATTAATGGGTTGCCAAGTTTTTAGGGTTGCCAGTCTCCAGATGGGACCCAGAGATCTCTCGCTTTCACAGCTGATCTCCAGCTGGCAAAGATCAGCTCCCCTGGAGTAAATGGCTGCTTGGAAGGGTGGACTCTGTGGCATTGCACTATGCTCAGACCCCTCCCCTCTCCAAACCCCGCCCTCTCCCAGATTCACCCTCAAAGTCTAGGTATTTCCCAACACAGACCTGGCCACCCTAGAATCTTTCCATGGCATCATGGAAGGTAAATAACATACCATTAAATCTCTGCTGAAGGGATGAAAGGCTTCCCCTCCCCCTGATCAGTGTCCATACTGGGACTTAAGTTTTGTCACAGCTAGGGAAGCCAGCCTCCAGGTGGGACCTGGGGATCCCCTGAAATTACAGCTCATCCCCAGACTACAGAGATCAGTTCCCCTGGAGAAAATGGAGGGGGAACTCTATGGCATTCCCCCCCAAGGAGGTCCCTGTCCTCTCCAGGTAGGGTTGCCAAGTCCAATTCAAGAAATATCTGGGGACTTTGGGGGTGGAACCAGGAGACTTTGGGGGTGGAGCCAGGAGACATTAGGGGTGGACCCAAGATCAAGGCTGTAACAAGCATAACTCTGGTCATCACATTTAAAGGGATGGCACACCTTTTCAATTCCTTCCTTCCATAGGAAATAATGAAGGATTGGGGCACCATCTTTTGGGGCTCATAGAATTGGACCCCCTGGTCCAATCGTTTTGAAACTTGGGGGATATTTTGGGGAGAGGCACTAGATGCTGTACTGAAAATTTGGTGCCTCTGCCTTAAAAAACAGGCCCCCCCCTGAGCCCCAGATACCCGTGGATCAATTCTCCATTATTTTCTATGGGAATAAATCTCCATAGGGAATAACAGCATTCCCAGCAGACATTTCCCTCCCCTCCCCCTGCTTTCCGACTACCCTGAAGTGGGGGGAGGGCCTCCAAACCGGGGGATCCCCTGCCCCCACCTGGGGATTGGCAACCCTATCTCCAGGCTCCATTCCAAGTATCCAGGAGGAGTTTCCCAATCTGCCCCCTCCAGTGGCCAGGGGGGACCTGGCAACCCCTTACATCCATGGTGCTCTAAGTCTGGGGGTGAAGGAGGGAGCATGCGTGCAGCCCGAAGGGAGGGCAGGGGCACAACTGCAAGCAAATCAGGCATAAGGTAGGCCCCCAAGGGGAACTTAGGAGCAGGCAGGAGGAATGACAGCCAGAACTTGGAGGGTTGCCAGTTCCTGCTTGGAACTTTGAAGTGTGAAAGGTGTCAGATCAATGAGAGGTCTTTCTCTGTAAAGAATATAGCTTGGATAAAGCTTCTTGTGAAAATGGGGTCCGAGATATTCCGGAAATACTCGTTAGCTGTGGTGCTGTATGCCTGAAGTTTGAATCTTGTCCAGAGTGGAATCCTCTTCTTCAGTGGCTGGAACAGGACCTGTCTTCTTGTGAACAGAGGGAAAGTATCAATGGATTTGTTTGTGTACTACTACTAAGGACTTGTTGATCTATTTCTGACACATTACCTGTTCCACCTTATGGTTGTTCCATGGATTGTTGATAATTCATTTAACTGTCTCTGTAAGAATGAATATTAATTTGTTTGTGTTCTGAGTATTCTCAGTGTGGTTAAATGATCAAAACCGAGCTTTCACGGGGGAGTATAGGGCGAGACAGACCGATTTCCCACTAGCCTTACGCCGCTCTCACACTCCTCCTCTCGGCGGGGCTTCCATCAAATTTCACACTATCTGCCCCAGGGCTGCAACTCGCTCCGCCTTTTTCGCGCGGCAAACAAGATCCTCTAAAAACTAGTTTCTGTTTGCTGTGCAAAAAAGGCAAAGCGAGGTGCAAACCCGGGGCAGATAGGGTGAAATCTGATGGAAGCCCCGCTGAGAAGAGGTGTGTGAGTGCGGCGTAAGGCTAGTGAGAAATCAGTCTGAGTGGGAAAGCTGACTAGATCCCACCTGTTTCCTAATTGTTTCTTAGTAAGGTACATCTGCCACTGCTTTATGGGGATGGTAAACAATTAAGAGCTCCGTGGCGCAAAGTGGTAAAGCTGCAGTACTGCAGTCGGAGCCCTCTGCTCATGACCTGAGTTCGATTCCAGCAGAAGCTGCATTCAGGTAGCCGGCTCCAGGTTGATTCAGCCTTCCATCCTTCTGAGGTCGTTAACATGAGTACCCAGCTTGCTGGGGGGAAAGTGTAGATCAGGGGTGGCCAACGGTAGCTCTCCAGATGTTTTTTGCCTACAACTCCCATCATCCCCAGCCATTGGCCATGCTGGCTGGGGCTGATGGGAGTTGTAGGCGGAAAAAACATCTGGAGAGCTACCGTTGGCCACCCCTGGTGTAGATGACTGGAGAAAGCAATGGCAAACCACCCCATAAAAAGTCTGCGGTGAAAACATCATGATGCGACATCACCTCAGAGTCGAAAAACGACTGGTGCTTGCACAGGAGACTACCTTTACCTTTAAAGAATTAAAGGTTAAGAACCCTGAAACAGATAAAAATGTCAAGTCCAGTAACACCTTCAAAGACCAACAAACCTTTCCAGGGCCTCACGTTTCATGAAGCAAAGCTCACGTTGACAAATATGCAAAATGAAAAAAGTTGATGCAAAAACTGTTAAGGAATTGGTCCACTGAAGACTGGGGCTGCTGCAATTAGGAACTGTACACATTAAGTGAACAGAATTCAGGGGCAGGAAGGGCATGGGAGAATAGAGTCTGTGCAACTTCTTCCAGAACTGAAAAAGACTGTTCAGTCCCCCAAGAGCCTTTGCAAAAGGGTGAGCTATAAATCAAAATTAACATACTCAAGAGTGTGCTGCCGAATGCACAAAGAAAAGGGCCTGAATGTTTTCCCGTCTTTGGCTAACAGGGCAATCCTAAGCAGAGTTATACACTTCTAAGTCTGGGTAGGAAAATACCTGGAGGTTTTGAGGTGGAGCATGGGGAGGGTGCAGTTTGGCAAGTGACCTCAGCAGGGTCAAATGCCACGATAGAGCCCACCTTCCAAATCCGCCATTTTCTCCAAGGGAAATGAACTCTGTAATCTGGAGATCAATTGTACTAGTGAGAGATCTCCAGGCTCCACCTGAAGGATGGCAACCCTACCTGGGCTTTGAAGGGTGGAACCTAAATAGAGTTGCTCTGTGGGCAACTACAAGCAGCTCCAGTCCAGGCTGAGGACTATAAAGGTGAAGGCAGTCCCCTGTGCAAGCACCAGTCGTTTCCGACTCTGGGGTGACGTCGCATCATGACATTTTCACAGTAGACTTTCAATGGGGTGGTTTGCCATTGCCTTCCCCAGTCATCTACACTTTCCCCCCAGCAAGCCGGGTCCTCATTTGACCAACCTCGGAAGGATGGAAGGCTGAGTCAACCTTGAGGCGGCTACCTGAACCCAGCTTCCGCCGATATCGAACCCAGGTCGTGAGCAGAGAGTTTGACTGCAGTACTGCAGCTTTACCACTCTGCCCCATGAGGCTGCTCTCTGGGGACTATGGAATCCATAAAATGTGACTTCTAGGCAGCCTTTCGTTTCAGAAATGAAATACCCATATGCACACAGAAAATAGCCATATGCACACAGAAACATTGCTAGTGGGACTGTGAAGGATTCCCCCTTTCCTAGGACATGCACCTGGTGCAATGAGGCTGTCTGCCAAATACAACCAAATGAATGACTTCAGAGAATGTCCAGGCGAGAACAAGGCCATATGTTCTGAGCCAACACAAGTCAGGGGCACTGTCGTCCAAGCAACTTCAGTGAGATGGAACAACCACGAGCGAAAGATGCTTCCAGAGAGCCTGGGCATGCCAGGAGGCAGGGAACTGTATGCATAGCTAGGCTACGAGGGTGCTCTCCAACTGAACATGTGCATGATGCATGCTCTAGGGAGGAGGAGGAGAAAGAAGAGGAGATTGGATTTACTCCCCACTCTTCACTCAGAGTCCCAGAGCAGCTTTCAATCGCCTTCCCTTCCTCTCCACACAACAGACACCCTGTGAGGTAGGTGGGGCTGAGAGGGTTCTGAGAGAACTGTGACTGACCCAAGATCACCCAGCATGCTGCATGTGGAGCAGGAGTGGGGAATCAAACCCGGTTCTCCAGATTAGAGTCCGCCTCTCTTAACCACTACACCAAAGTGGTTCAGAGCCAAAACCAGTTTAAAAAAGGACACTCCAAGTTATAAATTTGGATATGAATGGTTCTTGCAAAACCTTCCACGCATCATGACTGAAACTCTTCAATGACAATTACTTAAAATGTTGTCTTCAGTGCTTGTATCTCAGTTTATATGAGTTAAATAAAACTAATTAAAATGTTGTCTTCAGAAAGGAGATGTACTTGATAGAACATTTCAGAGTGAAAGTTTGGGACATGTGAAATCCTAGTCACATGAAAACTCACAATTGAGGTAAGGCACGAAAGCAAAGGGTTGGTGGAAAACTTCCGTTTTTAATAGAATTATTCACCTTTCTGTGCTTGAACCAGTGGAATTTAGTTTGATGCTCTATGAATGTCACAGATGAGATGCTTTGGTATGCATATGAACTAAGAATGGGTTGGATCCAACCAATTTTTCTGGCAGTGAAAAAGAAAGGAGAGACCTTCTATGACCACCATGTTGGGGATCCTGAGATGTGCTAATACAAGAGGCATGCAGAATGAGAGCTATCATTAAGAGAGAAATTGGGTAAGATCGCTTGTTTAAAAATGGCTGTATCCATCTATATATATATAAGCATCTAGAACTGAGAAATACAATGCTCTATGTTTCACTGGAATCTTTGCAGAAAATGAGATATTAGAGATGTTCACATAATCATATTCAGCTTTGGCTTGTTAAAAATATTGTTCCAATTCTTTAATACTTGGCCCCACTATCATTTTCAGGTACTATTTTAACTGGTTTCTGTAATTTCTTAACCCATAGCCCAGCTAGGATGAAACTGTTGTGGACTGTAACCATCACTCAAGAGAGGCTCCATAGCAAATTGCAAGGAGGAGAAAGTGCCACCATTTTACTATTGGAAACTAAAGCAAAAACTCACGGCTAACTACTGCAAACACTCATATATTAAAGTCAAACATGAGATGATACTGTTCCAATAACAAAGACAATACAATGCACACACGGTTGCAATCACGCTCTGACCCGAACAAAACAGTCTCTTTAAAAAGTGCGCATCTCTTCATGTTTTTAAAGAGCTAGCACTCAAATCCTCTCATTGTAGAGTGCAATGTAAATGACGAAGGAATGTTGAAGCTGGACACCATGTTCCAAAGGTCCCAAAACTGGAAGTCCAAAAACAGCAACAGTAGACCAGTAAAAGTTCACAGTTTCCCAGAATGCTTCATCAGGCAATACTATAATATTGGGACAAGTGATACAATCACAATACTTTTCGAGTCAGACCTGTAGTGCTGGCACTTCCGTGAGTGTTTGCAGTAGTTAGCCATGGGTTTTTGCTTTTGTTTCCAATATATATACGGCTTCCTCTTTTGTATTTACCATTTTACTATTAACGTTCTGCCTTGTAGAGAGGACACACAGATGTGGTCGAATGAGACTCGAGTTTCCCTCCTCCATCCATTCCTGCCAGGATGCTGACATGTTTAGTTAAAGGATGGAAGCCCAACAGCTTGCTTCTTCAGAGCAAGCAGCTTGCCTGTTGCAATGCAGAGAGGAGTGGAATACAGCAAGACCAGGCTCATTGCCGTTTAGCTGCCTCACTGAACGACTCTGCAGCTCTCCGTGTTTTACAGAGAGAATGCAAGCATATATGCCACCTCAATATAGGTCTCCAGAGAACACATAATATAAATTTTCTTCAACATAATTTTTCCAAACAAGAGCCCTCCTCAAGGCAGCACTGCAATGAGGCGTGGGGTGGTGGTGGAATGCTTTCATAGAAACTCCAATCAAGGTCATTGTTTGGTGTGAACATGAACTAAATGCTCTGGTTGGAGAAGGTCCATTGCAGGAACCTATCTGCTGAGTCATGTTCTCAACTCATTGCCCCTTTCTGTACCCCTTGCCACTCTGGGAAACAGACGCTTAAAGATAGCCTAAGGAAAACAGAAAGCAAAGCATAGCTGTGTGCTTTATTTGTAACTGGGTATGCCTCAAAGAACCATGGGTCTGTTTGATACACTTACAACACTGCAATTCCCAGGCTTCTTTGGAGGAAAGGAGCTAAGCTAGTTCGCTTAAAGTGTAGATGTGACCCAGATATATGAATGTACGTATTGCTGAGAGCATCTGACATGGCTGTGTTGTGCTGATATGAAGAGAATATACTGTTTTGTGTAGCTAGTTTGGTGGAAGGTTAATGTTCTACAAGCCTGTCTGAGCAGCCATGAAGATGGAAAGGATTTGTGTGTTGCCTAGTGGTATAAGTCACTTTGTCTCTCTGTAAGCCAAAAAGGAGTATGCTGTTTCTAACTACATACATAGTTTCATCCTCTGAGTACATATATGCACAAAAATATAGCAAGATCTATTAATTGCTTGTGAGTTGCTCATCTGCACCGCGGAAACAGAAAACCACAGGTCAATGTTCCCCAAGAATACACTGGACACCCATAACATCTGATAAATGGGAATAAGGGCAAATTAATAGAGAGTTGAGTTGAAGGGGAATGGATGGGTACCATATTTGCAAACAGATGAGGGAGTGCAATTTGATGTGTCTGTACATAAAGAGCAATTGTGCATGCATGTGGGGGCAGGGTACATGGCCAAGCATATATACGTCTGTGCACACCAATTATTAGCATTGTAAATTTTGTAAATACATATCTACATTGAAACTGTTCGTGCATGATGAGCCCTTTACCCAAAGTAGATTCATGGTGCGTGTAAGTGAACAAACACAAAAGACATGTATAGGCATGCGCATACAGATTCCAACGTTGCGAGCAACTGAAAATATCATGTTTGCTCACAAGGCGAGAGATGCTTGCAGTGCAGAAACAAGTGCACAGACAAGATACATGCAAAGTATTATTTAAGCAAAACATATTACAGAGGTCATCTTGGCTCTCTTGAAAACCCAAAAAGAGGTTGAACATGGATCTGAACATTTATAATGATGTCCTGAACATTTATAATGATGCACAGAGTGTTTAAGCTGCAGTACTGCAGTCCTAAGCTCTGCTCACGACCTTAGTTCGATCCCCGGCAGAAGCTGGGTTTTCAGGTAGCTGGCTCGAGGTTGACTCAGCCTTCCATCCTTCCGAGGTTGGTAAAATGAGTACCTAGCTTGCTGGGGAGAAAGTGTAATGACTGGGGAAGGCAATGGCAAACCACCTCATAAAAAGTCTGCCATGAAATCGTTGTGAAAGCAGCGTCACCCCAGAGTCGGAAACGACTGGTGCTTGCACAGGGGACCTTTCCTTTCATTCCTGAACATGTTTACCAAGGCATTTGTAGCATTTACAACCTATTTTTCTTCAATCCATGCAGACAATTGATCTTTAAGCAGAAAATTAGAGGGTAACTGTAGACCTTGTGTGCTCTCTCATTCTTGCCTTTTCATCACAACTATTGAACATGCATCTTTTGCCCCAAACTATACATCACACTTTTTTTAACTTTTTGTGTTTGGATTCCACCTAATCTGACTTTGACTCCCGCAGCCATGTCAGCTGCAACAGAAATCATTTCCCAAGTGTATAGAAGCTCCATTTGGATTGGAACTACAGCGTGCTATGGCTTTGCTCTCCCTGCCGCCATTCCATTTTCCCAACTTGAAAAGATGTGTGTGTTCATTTTACCTGCTGGCAGGGGCCACCTGTGTGGCCTCTATTTTGGGTCAGGAACCCACACAAGGGGAAGCCCGCTCTGCTTATGCGCCATGGTCCAATCCAAATTTGGGGCCCTGTGTGGCTGGAAAATGAGCTCCCTCACAGCTGATGTTTAATTGTCTGAGGCGAAATCTGGCTGGGGAAACCCAAGCCCAACAAATTTTAAAATGGAACATGCCGTGTGGCATTCAATGGGTTTTTCTGTTGAAAAGGGGAGGTGGAATTCCTTTTGACCACCCAAAAAATGCTGTGCTGAAGATTAGGGGACCTGGATGTTGGAGGCAACTGATTAATCCAGTATCCCATCTCAATTTAGCAGAGGTCACCTTGGCTACACACAGCAAAAGCTCCTTGTTCTCAGGGTGCTGGCAGAGTCACAAAGTTACACAGAGCCATTTATCCGTTTCAAGACTAATAATAGTCCTTTTATTTAGGAACTACATTCTAGATAGTGAAGCTTAGGGACAGAGATAGAAACAAATCCAGCTACCTTGGATGGATGTGGATTCAGAGGGAACCCTGCGTCCATTGTGCCAATGATGGCGAAACCTGCTCCCTCTCTTTGATGTTTGGGTGCAAGCAGTGCTGGCCCACTAGGTGATTGCCTAGGGTGCAGCCTTCTGGGGGCGCAGAATTGGGTGCCCCCATGTGACTTGGTGATGCTATCGGGGGGGGGGCACCCCTTGCCTTGCCTAGGGTGCCAGACAGTCTAGGGCCAACCCTGGGTGCAAGAAGAAGAATGTGAGAAGGCGGAACAGAAGGAAGTTGTTTCCCCTGAAAACTATCAGTCTACGCTTCAAAAGAGACAGTGACAGAAGAGTAAACAGGAAGAAAGCTCAGTGTTTGCCAATCTATCTGTTCTAACTCTCTTGTCACTTCTCCTGGAGGCTGAGGCAAAGAGACAGTGCCTTTCTCTTCCAACAGTAAATGAACAAAAGCCATGCAGGACAAGGGCTGTACTTTTAAGGAGTCTTGAGCGAGACTGAGTGAAAAAGCTGAGGTGATCTCACCCTTACTCTTCAAGGGAGATACTGCATTGTGTAGTGTTTCACATTGAGACCACTGGTTTATCTACTCAAGAGGCCACCATAAGTGGCCAGTATTGTGAGGAAGGCAACAAGTTCCCTGCAGGGCCCATTACTATCTCCTGACAAGGTTTTGTCTGAGGTGACACCTTACCTGTAGAATTTTCTCCTGGTATCTATTCAGCAGGAGCTTATTTGGCCTACTGAGGAAACAAACACATATCCAATGGAACATGGAGAGTTTCCCCAATGGGCCCAATAGTTTCCCCAAATAGTTCCAGGTTGGGAAAACTGTTGGCAGAGTCATTCACCCAGAAATGGTGAACAACTAAATTTTTAAAAAATCAACTAAATAAAAATATTAAAAACCTGATTAAAGAGTAGATAAAGGTCTATTTAGGAATTAATATACTTAATAGGAAAGAGGAGAGAGAGGGTGCGATCAGATGAGCAATTTGGCTTTCCATAGCCACCTCTCCCCTCCAGATTAAATGGGTGCAATCACATGTGCATATCTGGCTCCTGTGTCCCACTCGTCCGTACCTTGTGCTAAAATGACTCCCACGTGGATTAAATAGCCACTGGCAAATCCAGGTGGCTTCCCCAGTAAAGCACTTCCATAGCAGGTTTCCGGCCATCTGATCGCCCCAGTGGGCCATGGAAATGCCTGAGCAGTGTGATCACTCCACTCTGTTTCCAGCATGTCCTTTCTCTCCCCCACAACCCCATTCCAATGTGCACTTCAGCGCCCACACAGAACCAGCCAGGAGCATGTGTGCACTTGTTTGCTTCTGCACACACGCAGCAGGAATTGGGAGGGAGGACTCAACCTAGTAATTGGTCCATGATTGCTGCACATTAGCAATGTAGATGACCAACCACGGGCCCACAGCACTATCATGCCAGCTTAGCGGCTGCTGTCTGATAAACGTGAAGTGAGGCAAAACCAAGTGGCTTTTTAAAAGCTGAGAGCCTGCTGCGGCAACCTGCAGCACCCAGAGATAGATTCCTAACTGCATCTCTAGCTGAGAGAGGGTATGACTGGGGCTTTTTTTGAGCAGGAACACAGGAACCCAGTTCTCTGGTTTGGCGTCAGGGGGTGTGGTCTAATATGCTAGTGAGTTCCTGCTGGGCTTTTTCTACAAAAAAGCCCCGTGTGAAACAATGGTGGTCAGGGGGTGTGGCCTAATATGCAAATGAGTTCCTGCTGGGCTTCTTCTACAAAAACCACTGTGTGAAACAATGGTGCCATCAGGGGTGTGTGGCCTAATATGCAAATAAGTTCCTGCTGGGCTTTTTCTATGGAAAAAAAGCCTTGAGTGTAACTGAGTGTGGCACATCTAAGAAGAAGGGGGGAAACTGCCCTAAGAATAGCAGTCTAGATTGGAGACAGACAAGGATTGACATTTAAAAGGAGAGGAGGTGCTGACCTCACTCTCCTATCTGTTTTCTTGTGCCCCCTTCAGGGTCTTCTTCTCTTCTTCTTTGTATACCAGACATTGCCTTTTCCAGCAAAAACAACACAGAAAGGGGCAGACAGGCTGTTAGGGCTACTGGGCATAACCTGCCCCTGGACACAGGGTAGAAAGTGGTAGTCCAATTGCCATGTGCATCATGATCCTGATCCAAATCAGAAACCACTCCCACAGGAACCGAGGGAAACTCCCATCTGACTGTTCCGCAGGACAGCAACCTCGGACCCCACCTGTGGACTCTGTAATGTGCGAACTGGTGCTTGCAAGCAAGGTGGTTTTGTTTGCCTGGCTTTAGGCAATCATTCGTTATATCTGATGGCTTTATTCCTCTTGGTTTTAATTGCTGTTTTAATCCAGTCTTAATCCTTTTTTAAGGGTTATGCTGCTGCTGTTGATCGTTCTAACAACTCTCGTTATGGCTTTCTTAGTTGTATTACTCACTGCCTTGAGAATTCTGGTTCTGCTGCAGATTATAAATGTTTTAAACAAATAAGCCTGCGTAGGCCAAGGTAGTTTAAGTTTCATAGCCTGGGAGAATTCAGTTTGGGCATGGCACCTCCCCACCTGGGGCTGTGCTAGTGGCGTATAGTGATTAGGGTGGGACAAGGAATCAAGAGATCTGGGTTCAAATCCACATTCTGCTATGAGTCTGCTTGGTAACCTTGGGTCACTCACTCTCTCCCTCAGCATAAAGCAGGGGTCCCCAACCTTTCCAAGGATGCAGGCATCTTTAGAATTTTGACAGGGGGTGGTAAGCTCCACCGCAAAATGGCTGCCACAGGAGGGAGCCAAACCAGATGCCTCCCGGCTCACTTTTCAAAAGAACCACAGAAGGGGAATAAAAAGAATGGGGTAGCCCAGGGGAAGGAAGGGAAAAAGAGAAGAGGGAAATAAAACTAAGGAAAGTCTGAAAGAGTAATGGAAGCACAAGCAAGGTGCTTACTGGTTAAGGATGCCAGCTTCCAGGTGGGACCTGGGTATTCCCTAGAATTGCAACTCATCTCCAGACTACAGAGATCTCTTCCCGTAGAGAAAAGGGATGCTTTGGGGGATGGCCTCTGCACCGCACTGGGGTCCTTGTCCTCCCCATACTCCATCCCCAAATCTCCAGGAGTTTCCCCAACCCTAACCCTACCCACCCAGGAGGGACCTTGCAACTCACTGCCGGATTAAACCCTGTGGAGGCCCCTAGGCAGTCAAGATCTCAGGGGCCCCCTCACAAATTGTCTCAGAGTCGGAGCAGCTGTCCCGCTGCCCAGAGCCCCCACTGCAGCCTGCAGGCATCTTCTCAAAAGCCCCTTTGACAAAGCTGAGGGGGAGAGGCAGAAAGGCAAACTTGGCAACATCGTCAGCAGCAGCCGCATCAGGCAAGTCAGGCAAAGAGCAGCTCAATCGCTGGCTGTGCATGCAGGTTGGGAGGGCTGCAAGCAGGGAGGGAAATGGGGGGGGGGGAGCCAGCCCAAGGCCCCTAAAGTCATGGGGGCCCACAGGCCAGTGCCTACTTGGCCTAATTGTTAATCCGGCCTTGTGGCAACCCTCTTGCTAGTCCTCCTGATTCTCTAGGGCCTGCTGCTGCTTGCTATTGTACCCACAGGGGAAATCATTAATTATTTGAATGAGGGCAGCCAATCAGAAGCCTGGTCTTACAAAGTCCCTGCCCACATTCTGGACAGCTTGTCGGGCAACAGGGGAAGTCCAGGTGGGCACCACGGCATTGATAAGCACAACGTTGAGGAACCCCTCCTAGATATTGTTGCCAGCTCTGCATGGGGAAATACCTGGAGATTTTGGTGGTGGAGCCTGGGCAGGGTGGGATTTGAGGAGAAAGACTTCAGAAGGGTATGACGCCATACAGTCCTCCCTCCGAAGCAGCCATTTTCTCCAGGGGAACTGATCTCTGTCATCTGGAAACCAACTGTGATAGCTGGAGATCTCCAGGCCCCACCTGGAAGCTGGCAACCTCACTCACAAAGCTGTTCTCGGGAGGATAAAAATGGAGAAGAGGTAACTGTTGTCAGCCACTGTGGGGAGAAAAGTGACAAAGCCAAAGAAGAGACGGCCAGGCCAGGCTAGGCAGCTCCCATCCCCAAAGAAACAACCAAGAGCTGGAGTGAATTCACAGCATTCTTTTAATGTGCTTACAGTATTTTAAGTGGCAACTCCACAAGAATGCCTTGGCAGAAAGGCAAGCTGAAAAATAAAATTGAACAAACCGCTTCTTCTAATAGAAAAGTGCCTGGCCATTGCAGCCACCCATTAATGATCACAACAGCAGCAGACCCTCCACAGTCGCGCTCTGGGGACCTGCACAGCTCTGCAGAAAAATCTACCACTGTAAATTAACCCACAAAAAACCCGAAACAAACAAACAAACAAACAAAAGGCCTAATGAAAACCAAATATGCTCCAGGAGGCACAAAACGTTGCAAGCTGCTCAGAGTCAGTGAAGGGGGGAAGGGGAGGTCCCTAAGACCTTATAGAATCCTAGAGGTAGGATTTTCATATCCTTTCTCCCTACACCTTGCAGGCTCCCAGTTTGTGAATGAATAATTCTTAGGGTTGCCAATTCCCAGGTGGGGTCAGGGGATCCCCTAGTTTGGAGGCCCTCCCCCCACTTCAGGGTCATCAGAAAGCTGGAGGGGGGGGGGGGAAATGTCTGCTGGGAACTCTAGTATTCCCTATGGAGACCGATTCCCATAGGGTATAACAGAGAATTGATCTGCGAGTGTCTGGGGCCCACGGGGGCCCTGCTTTTTGAGATAGAGGCACCAAAATTTCAGCATAGCTTCCGGTGCCTCTCCTTAAAACACCCTCCAAGTTTCAAAAAGATTGGACCAGGGAGTCCAATTCTATGAGCCCCAAAAGAAGGTGCTCCTACCCTTCATTATTTCCAGTGGAGGGAAGGCATTTAAAAGGTGTGTGGTCCCTTTAAATGTGATGGCCAGAACTCCCTTTGGAGTTCAATTATGTTTGTCACCACCTGGCTCCTGGCTCCACCCCCAAAGTCTCCTGGCTCCACCCCCAAAGTCTCCTGGCTCCACCCCCAAAGTCCCCAGATATATCTTGAATTGGACCTGGCAACCCTATTCTAAGGGTCGGCTCCAATGTATGTTTATTCAGAAGTACCATACTTAATGGATCTACTTCTAGGTAAGCATGTCCATGATTGCATGCATGCTTTGCCACATTCAGCGGCGTTGCTTCCTTAGCAAAGCAACTGACAGGCAAGTCCAAAGGCCAGACATGCATGTTACAAGGCCTTGCTTCGCTTGCCTGTTTTTTTTAAACTACGGCACGATCAGCGCAGAGTGTAACATAAGAGGAAAGGACAGATCTTTGCCTCCAGGAGCTTACAATTTAAATGTTTATATTGTGGCAAACAGCAAGCTGACACCGGGAGAGGTGGAACAGGGAAGAGAACAAAGCACAAGTTTGCGCTGATGTAATCAGCGGTGCCCAAGTGGGGAAAGGGCACACAGGAAGTCTTCGTGCATTATCAAATGGCCAGGCAGCTTTTGCAGGTGTTTCTAGGCAAGGGCGCCTTTGTGATGTGTCCAATTATGTGTGTATATAGCAATCCCCAGGGAGCAGATGTGTCTGACTGTTGCAGGCGGAACAATAAAGTCTTGTAGCAACATAAGGACAAACAAATTTACTAGGGTAAAAAAGAACAAGAGTCCAGAGGCACCTTAAAGACTGTTGCTGCTGCTGCTACTCTTATTGTTGTTGTTATTGTTATTATTGTTAATTTCATTTCAATACTGCCTGTAGCTGAAGCTCTCTGGGTGGTTTACAAAAAATATAAAACAATAAAATGCAATAGATAAAAAGGTTAAACGTTAATTTAAGGAGCACCTTAAAGACTAACGAAATTTGGGGCAGGGTGTGAACTTTCGTGAGTCACTGAAGAAGTGAGAGTGACTCACAAAAGCTCCTATTCCGTTGCAATTTTTAAAAAAGTCTTTAAAGTGCTCCTGGACTCCTGCTCTTTTCTGCTGCTACAGACAAACACGGCTACCCATCTAGATTTACTAGGGCAGGGGTGTCAAACATGTGGCTCACAGGCCGCATCTAGCCTGCACTGGGCTCAAATCCATCTCCCGAACAACCACCTTCTCCTGCTTGCTTTTCCAGGGCTACTACTGCAGCCAATGCTCCCTCTAAGCTGTGGAGTCTTGTGAGCAAAAATTCTACTTCGTGAGCTTCTGGCATTAAAGTTGTGAGCTACTGCATCAATTAGCTTGCTCTGGGGCCATTTTTCTTGAGCTAAGACAAAAATGTGTGAGTCAGAGGCTAAAAAACTGAGCTAACTCACACTAACTCAGCTTAAAAGGAACACTGACGGCAGCTGCGCCTAACCTTGCTTCCCCCCACCAGCTCCCTCAATGACTCTTCACTTCCTGTTTCCCTCCCTCTCTTTCTCTCTCTCTCTCACACACACACAGAGGCACATGGAGAGCTCTGTGGATGCTTCATGCAGGACAGGGACAAAGACAAGCCAACCTCTGCCTCTCTCTATTCCTCTCTCTGCATCTCTGCTTTCCTCTCTCACCTCACCTGCTTGCTTCTCCGGGGCTGCTTCTCCTCTTTTGGAGATGAAGGGGGAGGAAAGAGAGAGAACAATGTTGGACTTCCATGGCAGATTTAAGACAAACAACATTTTATTTCAGGTATAAGCTTTTGTGTGCAGGCACACTTCTCGGGAGGAAGGGAGGCAGGCAGGGTGGGTGGAAGACTGGATTCTTCTGACAAGAACAATGTACATTGGGAAAAAAAATGAATTATTCTGAAGTCTTTTTTTAATGATTTCTCTGTTCCTATCTGGATTTATTTTCTTGCAAAAGACCTTGATGAGGAATTAGAATACTTGGATTGGTCCTTATATCTTGAAGAGTGGAGTGATTTCAGATGCCGAACGACAATAGCACACATTGGTAACAAGACAGGAAAACTAGCTCTGTTGAGTCCACGAGGACGTGTTGCCTTGAGCTTCATTATCAATTGCAATGCAGCAGTCTCTTTCTAATCTCCCTTTGAAATTCCTTTGTAAGAGCTCAGCTACTCTTAGGTCAACAACAGAATGTTGTGGTTTCTAATGTCAGACTTATGTCCATTTATTTTTTGCACCCTCTTGGATGGAATTGAGACTTCGGTTCCCTGTCTCATTACCAACACTGGTATCTCCACATCTACTACCCCTCTGCACATCACAGCCAATCCAATCAAGCCTGCTATTGTCATTCAACTGCGAGTGCCTTGAAATCACCTTTATAAAGTTTATAACTCTGGTACCTCAGGTTACATTTTTATGGCCTGCATGGCCTGGATCAACAAAGTGACAATTATATCAGATTCAGCCCTCGTAACAAATGAGTTCGACACCTAGGGTGTCAGATTTCCTGAACCACAGCCCACTTAATCATGCGCACCCCCAGAATGAACTCTGTCTGGTACCTCTGCAAGCTTCTATCACCATAAATGCATTACTGTATAAGGCACCTCAAGGCTCTTGGCTGTTTTGTCGTTAGGTTTAAATCCGCACACACATTTTTTTCTGCAGCAACCAGGATGATGTCCTTGCAACACAATCTGATGAAGACAGCAGATTTATACCCTGCCCTTCTCTCTGAATCTCAGAGTCTCAGAGCGGCTCACAATCTCCTTTACCTTCTTCCCCCAAAACACATACCCTGTGAGGTGGGTGGGGCTGAGAGGGCTCTCATAGTAGCTGTCCTTTCAAGGACAACTCCTGCGAGAGCTATGGCTGACCCAAGGCCATTCCAGCAGGTGCAAGTGGAGGAGTGGGGAATCAAACCCAGACTCCCAGAGTCTGTGCACTTAACTACTACACCAAACTGATATGAGCACTGATCCAGCAAGATTTATGTATCTGATTTCACTTTCTCCACGAGATTCAAAGCCAATTACAAAATTATAAAACTGTCACGTTATTACGTGTGTTAAGTGCTGTCAAGTCGCTTCCAACTTAACCGAGATCCTATGAATTTTTTTACCTCCAAAACGTCCTGTCGTTAGAAGCCTTGCCGAGGTCTTGCAGACTGGGCTCTGTGGCTTCCTTTATTGAGTCATGTTGGGCTTCCTCTTTTCCTGCGGCCTTCGCCTTTTCCTGGCATCCTTGTCTTTTTCATGTATTCTCATAATGTGGCCAAACTATGATAGGTTCAGTTTAGTCATTTTAGCTTCTAGGGATATTTCAGGCTTCATTTGGTCTAGAACTCTCTTATTTGTCTTTTTATAATAAGGACCAGTAAACAGATACAACAAAGAATAAATAGTAACTTGATATAACAAACAGTGAAATAAAGACCAGATTAAATAGAGAACTAAGAAAGTGTAGCACCTCCAATGAACCATGAAGTTTAGATGCAGGGAAGGATGGTCTACTGTGCTGGCAGGCGATTAAAATGGATGCTGGAACAAATGCTGGTGGACTCCAGTTTCATTTTGCTGTTACAGATTAACATGGCTACCCCTCTGCAATTTGTGTGGAAAAGTGAGATGCTACGCTGGATGTTTATTTAGAACAGGGGTGTCAAACATGTAGCCCGAGGGCCAAATCAGGCCCCCAAAGGGCTCCTATCAAGCCCCCGAACAACTGGCTGTCATCTGCTTCCTTTTCCCTCTCCCTTGCTTCCTTCTGCATAACAGCTTGCTTTGCCAGGCTTGCTCAATCACACAGGAGCTACAGAGCAAAACTTCTATTTTCTCCAGTTTGAGACTCCTCCCTTGGGGAGGAAGGGGGAAAGGCAGAACTTGCTTTTCCAGGCTCTCTCAATTGCACAGCAGAGCTACTGAGCTAATCTTCTCTTCCTTCTATTGGCTGAGGCTCCTCCCCCTTTGAGTCCCCTAGGGAAGGAAGGAAAGAGCCAGAGCTTCCTTTTCCCAGTTTCCTGGATCCCATGGGAGAAATACAAAGAAAGCACCTTTAAGACCAACAAGTGTTAACGTTTTAAGCATATTTTAAGGGTTTTTTTAAATTGTTTTTATCTGTGTCCTTTATAAAGTTTATATCTCTGCTATCTAATCTTAAATAGGTATACACGTTGCCTGGCCCGACATGGCCTGGCCCAACCTGACATGGCCTGGCCCAACAAGATCTCATTTATGGCAGATCCGGCCCTTATAACAAATGAGTTCGACACCCCCGATTGAGACAATATAAGCATGCCTGTGAACAATGTAGTGTCAATGGTAGATGCACATTGAATTTGCACATAGAAAGAAGCTGCATGCATTTCCGGCTGTATCCACTGAAGAATCAGCTGTGTGTTTCACGTCTCTATATGCAAAAGGCCACATGCATCCCAAGATCCATGCGCTCTGCATAGATGGTCACAGGCAATTTCTCCCATCCCCTGCGTTGTGCCTTCTCTGTCAGCGCATGGGCAGACGCTGTACTCCCATTGCCTGCCTCTCCCCTGGCTCCCAGCAGACAACTGAGAACACCTCCCCTGCTGTGAAACACTGACTGCAGCTTGTTCCACGGCACAAGGGCACTCCAGTGTCATCTCAGCGTGCCACAAAAGTGCAGTTTTAGTGCAAGTGGCTCCCCTGCAATATATGCACAGCAGGCCTCTGGCTGAGCTGGATGCACCTTGCAGTTCCCAGTAGCATAAACAAAGAAGAAGAGCTTGCTGCCCAGTCAAAATTAACCTATGGTGACCCTTCCAAGGGGATAGATCCAGGTGGGCAGCTGTGTTGGTCTGAAGCAGTAGAACAAAGCAGGAGTCCAGTATCACCTTTAAGACCAACAAAGTTTTATTCAGAATGTAAGCTTCCGTGTGCTCTAAGCACATTTCATCAGACGAGGAATCAGGTACCTGATTCCTCATCTGAAGTGTGCTTAGAGCACACGAAAGCTTACATTCTGAATAAAACTTTGTTGGTCTTAAAGGTGCTGCTGGACTCCTGCTTTGTTCTCCTTCCAAGGGGAGTTCCAGTTATGAGGAGAGGTGTTTTGCCACTGCCTTCCTCCAAGTAGAAGCCTCAGTCTTCCTTGATGATTACCTATCCAAGTATTAACCGCAGAGCATAGCATCAAAGTCAACTTTCTGAGAATCTCTCTTGTCCCCTTTCCTTTAAAAGAGAAAGTTTCTAGCCCTTATGATTGTCTGTTGAAATCTTGGAAGTGGGAGGGGAAGGGTGGTTGAAAATGTTTTCCATTGGGACAGCGAAAGCTCAGTACCCCATAATGTCATCCCGTTATCAAAACTGGAATGTAATTAGCAATGTAAAACAGTATGAAAATATCTTTGCACATTTGCTCACTGTATCATTTATACAGGTTGAGGAAGGGAAATTTTAGATTTGGAATTTGATCTCCAGAATGGACAGCCAGCATGCCTTTGTGGTTAGGGCGCTGGACTCGGATGGGGAAGCTCCAGGTTTGAATCTCCACTCTGCCATGGAAGCTTGCTGGGTGACCCTGGGCCAGTCACACTCTCAGTCTAACCTAGCTCACAGGGTTACTGTGAGGATTAAAATGGAGACTGGGAAAACTGCTTTGTAAGGTGCTTTGGGTCGCTATTGGGGCAAAAAGCCAGAATTTAAATGGAAGAAGATGAAGAAGATATTGGATTTATATCCCGCCCTCCACTCTGAAGAGTCTCAGAGCGGCCCACAATCTCCTCTCCTTTCCTCCCCCACAACAGACACCCTGTGAGGTGGGTGGGGCTGGAGAGGGCTCTCACAGCAGCTGCCCTTTCAAGGACAACCTCTGCCAGAGCTATGGCTGACCCAAGGCCATTTCAGCAGGTGCAAGTGGAGGAGTGGGGAATCAAACCCGGTTCTCCCAGATAAGAGTCCGCACACTTAACCACTACACCAAACTGGAGTGACCTGGATAGCCCAGGCTAGCCTGATCTTGTCAAACCTCAGCAGCTAAGCAGCTCTGGTTAGTATTTGGATGGGAAACCAAGGAAATCCAGGACTGCTGCACAGCGGCAGCCAACCACCTCTGAATGCCTCTTGCCTTGGAAACCCCATGAGGGATTCATCATAACTCAGCTGTGAGTTGACAGCAAAAGACATACTTGCAATACAATCTGCACATTCCTGGCTACTAGAAACACCATGTACCACTTCCGGGGGCCACTGCACATACATGTGTTCAGCGCACATTCTAGTCTAAGCTAAAGAGACAGATTATTCAATTTCCCTCTGTTCTCTGCCTCCTATTGGGCACCTCAGCTTCTAGCAAAGGATACAACCAATCCAGGGCCAAATCAGAGACCGTTTGGGTGTGATTACTATTTTTTAGATAATGTCAACAGAGCAACACATGATCTAAAAGGTATTTTCCTCAGCATCTGCTCTGCCATTGCAAGGAATCCTGAAGCACACATGGGGTTGCCAGATCTGGGTTGGGAAATACCTGGAGGGGGGTGGAGCCTTAGGGAGAGGGGTTTGGGGAAGCGTGGGACCTCAGCGAGATACAACACCAGGAAGTCCACCGTCCAAAGCAGCCATTTTCTCCAGGGAAATTGATCTCTACTGTCTGAAGACCAGCTGCAAGTCCAGTAAGCAGGCCTCATTTTGAACAGGAGCTCACAGGAGCAGAGCTCCAGAACTACTAAATTTCATTGTGCTCTTTCTTTCTTACCCCCCCCCCCCATACTTGTTTCTGAGGTGTCTTGTTCAAACTCCCTGTGCGAATTTTGCTAAATTCTTAAGATCTGATAAACTTTCTAATATTTTCCCCCACAAAAAATGGGAAAAGAATCAAAACATATAAAGCAGACAGATGGAAATCTTCCTCATGCCACTGTGGCCACAGAGGAAAAAGTATGATGGGAGTAAGGTTTTATTATGACAATTACAATTCAAGAAGCATTTTAAGGTAGATGCTGAGCTGATATAATTTAGTACACCTTCCGGTAATATCAGGGGTGTGTGGCAGATGCAAATGAGCTGTGCTTATGAGCTCCAGCAACTATTTTTCTACTAAATGACCCCTGAGTAGGTCTCCAGCCGGTACCGGGAGGTTGGCAGCCTTACCGCCCTGACTGCATGGTTCTTCCTATTTGGGAAGCCAGAAAAAGAAAGGCGGCGGGGAGGGGGAGAAACTGTCCTGAACAGTGACTTAATCCAATTAAGGCCTCCTCACAAACCCGAGATAAACCCTGTTACCTGCTAATGGTTTAAGATTAAGCTCCTGTTAAAAAGAGCAAAAAGTTGGCAGCTCCGGTGCCAAAGTCGGCTGGCCTTAATCCTATCGCTGCAAAGGCCGGGCCCAAATGCTTTCTGAGCAATCCGGGCGATGCCACTCTATCCCTTCCCTTCGCAACCTTTCTAACCCGCTCGCCTTTTGCAGGTTGCCCGGGACTTGATGATCCCCGGAAAAGCTTTACCTGCTCCATTGAACTCCTCGGAGGAAGAGAGGGATTAAAAAAAAAAAAACAACCTAAAAATAAATGCAACCTCCCCCTCCCCCCCGGCGGAGTGCCAAAGATCCAGTTCAAAGCGCCAGGCGGCGAAGGGAAAGGTGGCTTCCCTTGCTCGGCAGGGGTCGTGGGGGCGGCGCCCCCCCACCCCGATCTGTCAGACACACCCTCTTCTGGTTCCCCGGTCGCACTCCTCTTTTTTATGCTTCCTTAATGACATGCGTGTCCCTTGGCGCCCCCTCCAGAAAAAAAAAAGGATCCTAGATACGGGTTTGCCCCCCCCCCCCTTTCCTGGCCATCCATTCGCCGGGGGTCGCCACCTGACTCGAAAAACGAAGAAAGAAATGTTTTCCTGGCCTGCTCGGAATGCCTGGCGAACCAGCCGGCGGCGGCTGCTGCTGCTGCTCGCCCTGGGAAAGAAACCCGCTCCCTTCCTCGCCCCTTGCAAGATCGAAAGCACAGCAGCAGGGTCTCATTTCAGGCGTTGGCAACTGCAACGCGGCCCCCGACCACCTCGTTGCCGCCCTCCCCTCCGCGCCCTCCAATGGTGGATGCCCACACAGCTCCCCTCTGGGCTTTTTCCTACGGCTGTCCAGATTCTTATTTAATTTTTTTTTGCTCAGGCCCCCGGCCAATGCATACAGAGAGCGAGCGAAAGAGAGAGAGAGAGAGAGACCCTTGCAGGGCGTGCGCACGCACCTCTGCACACAGACAATGCACAGAGGGTAGCAGCCACGCCGCCGCCGCCGCCACGGTGCGGGAGCCCCAGCTTGAGAGGCGCACCTGATCGGCCACCCCCAGCCTCGCCGGCCCCTTCCCGCCAAGACCCCCCTTCCCCAAACGCTCCCCCCCCCAGCTGGGTCCAGGGGCTGCCGCAGCTCCCTCCCTCCGCCCCTCCCTTCCCCGGGCCGGGCGCCCTCTAGCGGCACCGCCCAGCACCACCAAGCAGCTCCCGGGGCCAGCCGGCGAGGGAGGCGACGAGTGCGGAGCGCGACCAGCAGCCTTGCCCTGCCTTCCCCGCCCTTCGCGCAGCGCCGGGAGCCCCAGGCTGCAGGTAGGGAAGGGGGCTCCGAGCCGCCGCCGCCGCTGCTTCCGTGAGTGCGGGGCTCGGGGCTTGATCCCCGCCGGGGGAGAGAGGGGGGCGGGGAGCAGGAAACCCGGAGGGGGGGGGGTTGCCTATAAACGGGGGGCGTCCAGAGGGAGGTGTTTCGTAGGGCTGGGAGGACGGAGGGGGACGCAGATCTGGGCATCGGGAGAGAAAAGGGGGGCGCACCAATCTGGGGGCGGGCAGGTGGAACGGGGCGAGAGGCATGAGTGAGGGTAGGAGGCTGGGGGGGCATGTGATGGAGAGGGGGCAGCTGGCAAAAAGAAGACGGGGGAGAGGGAGGCGGTGGGGGGTGGGGAGGCACAGGTGGGGAGAGAGACGGGGGCGGGGAAGGAAGGCTGGGGCAGAAGGAGAGGCTCCTCGAAGGGCCCTCTAGAGTCGAGAAGGAGGTGCGGGAGGCACAGGTGCTTGGGGTGCCCGCAGAAGGCTCGGCTTCCCGGGGCAGAGTAGGCTCGTGGGCTCTGCTGGGTAGATCTGCATCCAGAGGCTGGGAGCAGCACCGGGGGCCCTGTGGCTGGCGGTTGGGGGTGGGGGGGGCAGGCAGAGCCGTGGGGGGCAGCCCTTCTGCCTGCCTGCCCGCCCGGGGCCTCCCCCCACCCCATCTGCCTGCCTGGCGCAGGGTGTAATTAGGAGGCGGTTGGCAGGGCTCCGCACGTCAGGGCAGAGACAATGGGCCAGCCTCCCCCGGGGCGGTTGTTGTGCCAACAAGCGGCTAATGTGATTAGGGGAGCATCTCCCAGGCAGCCCCAGCCGGCCTCCTTCTCTGCAAATATTTGTGAGCGTGGAAGAGGAGGTGGGGAGGCATGGGCGGTGGGTGGGGGGTTGCCTGTGAAAGAGCACAGGGTGCAGAGAGAGAAAGGTCAATGAAGGCCGTGTCCCCCATAGCCTTCAGGAGGGGGGAATCCAGAGAGGGCAGGATTGTGGACACAGGTGCGTGGGCGTGCGCACGGGAAGGAGAGGGTTGCACGAGGGGGGGCTGGGGATAGAGGGAGACGTGCCTGGAGAACGCTGTGGCCCCCTGAGGCTGCGCGAGAGGCACCTGTGCAAGGCTTTGTGAGGAGGGGCGCGTGTGTGTAACGCTGTGGCACCGCACTTCTGCAGGTGGCGAAGTTTGACAGCGTGGCTGTTTGCCTGGCTGGGATTCTAGTAGCACCCTGTGCACGCATGCCACAGCACCTCAGCTCACGCTTAGAGATGTGAGAAGTTCAGGGTTGGTAGAACAGCCTGGGCATTTGAATGAGTGGGGGGCGGGGTGGAGGTTCTCACATCCAGGACCTAATGATCGTTTTGCACAAACAGCGCTCTTGTGTAGAAAATGGCTTGCACCCCATTGCCAGCGGCAAAGGCTTATGTGTCTTTTTTGGCATAGGTAAGTGTCATGGGAAGCCCTGTTTGGGATGGGTGTACAACAGGGCCAAATGAACATGTGCATTCAACACAGGTGCACACGCTGAGTACGCACCATTTCCTCTGCAGAAGCAGTATCTGCCTCGGAAAGTGTCTTGCATTAACTGCGCTTTGATGTGTCTGTCCTTTGGGTTTTTGTTTTGCGTTGCCTGTACGTATATTTGTGTCCAAACCACATAGTGCCCATCATGGATCCTAATAACCCTTGGGGATCCTAATAGGTGGAAAGGCGGCATAAGAATAGTCTAAATTAAATAAATAAACAAATACTTTGAAGAAAGGATGGCATATGTTTTCCTGGCTCTTTCCACTGCATCGGCTCAGATCTCGGAAGAGGTGCCCTGATTTGGGCCTGTAGGCATGATGCTGGACATCATGACCACAAGAAACCGGTGGGGAAATGTTCCCTAATCGCTTAAAAGAATGGGCCTCCCTTTGAGGTTCACCTTTTGCTGCCTTCTGTTTCTGCGTGCTAAACACTATAGCTCTTGCTTCCAATCATCTGTGAACCCACTAGGCCTTACTTCCCCCTTTGGAATAGTGAAGAGTCCAGTAGCACCTTTAAGACTCAACAGATTTTGTTGTAGCATAAGCTTTCGAGAAACACAGCTCTCTTCATCAGAGGATCCTGTCCTTCAGAGATCCTATCACTGTGCGTTCTTAACCTTCCTCTCATGCCTCCTAGAAGTCCAGTCGCTTGCAGTTTCCATTTCATAAAGAAATCCTTTGGGAGGGGGGTTTGAGGAAAAAAAGACCCAAGCCAAAATATGAAAAAAGGAAAATCCAGGGAATAATAAGGAGAAGAATATTTGCAGCTGTGGACCCTTTCTTCAACCTCCTTTCTCTTTGGGCCTGTCCAGTGGGGCTCCTCTCTGCTGAGGGTGGCAGGAAAAAATTTGTGGGATGGAGATGGAGTTCCTCTTTCCAGCCGTGACAAGGCGTCCTATCGACCCGACATGACTGTGGACGCAACAGGGCTGGGTCATGTTACCCGGAGATGCCAGCTCCGGGGAAAGACAGCTGAGGAAGTGGGAGGAGGGGAGGAAGAGAGAGGTGGAAGTCCCGGCTCAGCCCTGTGGGGTTGAAGGCTTTTAAGGGGTGGAGAGGGAGAGCTCCCGGGAAGCGTGGGCTGATTGGAAGAGCAGGAGAGGTACCTGACTGCTCTAGCTGTGGTTTTAGGCCTGATAGGCTCTGGCAGCCACAGATCTCTGGGATTTGAACGAAGGGGACCGAGATTCAATGGGTTAGCATTGCCAAAAAGTGTAAGTGTTTTCTGCCTCCTCTGCATATGAGGCTGTAGTCTAGCTGGGAGCTGGGCCCCCTGAATGGATATGAGTAAGGGATGCCGCATGCTACCCAACCGAAAGAATCCCAGAGTCCTATCCCTGCTGTTTCATCCTGCCCTTTTCCCATTTAATGCGGTTCTCACTTCCCACATTACATTCTCAAAACAACCCCAGGAGGTAAATTTAAGCTGAGAGAAAGTGATTAACTTGGGGGAATGAGGATTTGAACTTAGTTTGACATCCTCGTCTAAAATAATGCTCTCATCAGTGCACTATGCTGCCTCTTAACGAATATTCTTAGTTCAGCGGTGAACAGGGAATAGGCTGGCAAACAGAGGTAGGGGGGCTGAAGTCATGTGGTCCCACTCAGGTCCAGCCCTAGCCTGTCTAGCATTCTAGGCAAGGCTAGCTTCTGATGTCCTCCCCCCCCCCACTGATAATGTCACTGAGTCACATGGGGGGGGGGGCGCCCAGCTTGGCATCCCAGAAGGTTGGCACCCTAGGCAATTGCCTAGTGACAGGGTCAGCTCTGCTACAAGTCTGAGGAGGAGGATTGCTTGGGAGTGAGAGAATTCCCAGGAATGCTTATTTGTTTTGATATATGTACCCTGGCAGATTCACTGGTATAGTAAGCCAGTAATCTCTGTCTTATTTAGCAAAATGCACTAAAATGCTACATGCAGCAATAGCTTTCTTGTTCTGTATGTGCTAGCATAGTTATGGAGTTACACAGTGCCACTTGTCAGTTTCAAACTAATCAAGAGTTCTTTAGTTAGTGAATTCCCTTCTTAGATAGGATAGATGCGAGCTTGAAATAGAATCTAACTAAACTGTGATGGATGCAGATGCAGAGATGCGCATCCTACATCCATGTTGCCAAAGATGGAGAGCAACATGCTCCTTTTTGGGGTGCGTGCTCATGAGAGAAAGTGAGAACCGAAGGAAGGAAGCAGTTCCCTGAGAGTATCAGTCTACACATCAAAGGAATAGAGGCAGATTAAGCTGGATTTAGTTTGCCTGTATCTCTTGTAACACTCCTCTGGAGGCTGAGGCTAAGAGAAAGTGACTGGGCCTTCTCTTCCAACTTCTCCCACCTTTCATCCAATGGGGGGAGAAGGAGGAGGTGGAGGAGGATTTATACCCTATCCTTCACTCAGAGTCTCAAAGCAGCTTACAGCCTCTTTCCCTTCCCCTCCCCACAACAGACACCCTGTGAGGTAGCTGGGGCTGATAGAACTCTGAGAGAGCTGCTCCTGAGAGAACAGCTCTGAGAGAGTTATGGCTGACCAAGGTCATACCATCAGGTGCAGGTGGAGGAGTGGGAAATCAAACCTGATTCTCCCAGATTAGAGTCCACGCACTTAACCACTACACCAAACTGGTCCTCTAAAGACCCAGAATGGTTTACATCATTCTCCTCTCTCACACTTTGTTCTCACCACAACAAACATAAGAACATAAGAGAAGCCATGTTGGATCAGGCCAGTGGCCCATTCAGTCCAACACCCTGTCACACAGTGGCCCAAAAACCAGGTGCCATCAGGAGGTCCACTAGTGGGGCCAAGACACTAGAAGCCCTCCCACTGTTGCCCCCCCAAAGCACCAAGAATACAAAGCATCATTGCCCCAGACAGAGAGTTCCATCTAAGCCCTGTGACTAATAGCCACTGATGGACCTCTGCTCCATATGTTTATCCAGTCCCATATGTTTATCCAGCTATGCTTGTAGCTGCCACCACCTCCACTGGCAGTGAATTCCATGTGTTAATCACCCTTTGGGTGAAGAAATACTTCCTTTAACCCATTCTAACCCGACTACTCAACCTAAGAGGTCAGTTAGAAGGTGAGGGTGTGACTGGCCCAAACACTCTTGGTCACCTAGCGAGCATGCATAACAGAGTGGGTCTCCCAGATCATGGCCCGACATTTCATCCACTACAGCATGCACGAAGTTCTGTCTAGGAGTTTAGCCCAAGGAGTTGCTAGCCAGCCATCTGTGGTGTCACCACACCATTTTGTAGTGATAGAACTGGAGAATGATGGAGGGAGGGAATTACCAGATGCAAAATAAGACTCAGGCTCTTGTGCCTGGAAAAGTTTGGATGGAAGACGGGACTTTGGCATGTGCTGCTGTGGTCACCCCTGTGCGAAAAGTCACCCTTAGCAAAAAAAATTCCCTCTGTTAGGCAGCCTCCTGTGGTGCTTTGCAAGTGGCCTTCCCAAAGAAAGGAGGAAAAAGATATCTAGGAATTCATTTGGGTTGGGGGCTCCCATATTACAGATATATTGCATGCAGAAGGTCCCAGGTTCAGTCCCCGGCATCTGGTTTTAAAAAGGAACAGGCCGGACCTGAGATACTGGAGAGCAATTGCTGGTTCCGGTAGACAATACTGACTTTGATGGACCAGTGGTCTGATTCAGTAAAGGGCAGCGTCTTGTGTTCATGTGCCTATGCGGTGTTAAAGATGTGGTCCAGGTTCAACTGGGTTGGAATCTGCAGCTGAGTGGCTTGTGTACTAGTGAGTCAGAAGAAGCCAGAGTTCCTAGGATAGAGAGAAAGGTGAGGCTGGAGTGAAGAAGCTAGGAAGAACCCATAGTTTTGTGTGTGTTGGCGGGATGGGGGGATGATTGCACTCTCTCCATCTTGTCTGCATGCTTGCCCTAACTCCTTTCCCTCAGCAGATGGGGGGCAGTTCCCACCTGCCTGTAGTTCTTTATTTGCCCTGTGATTTTTTGACACCGTGAAGGTATCTCCTTTAATCCCCCCCCCCCTTTGCAGGAAGAGGCCTAGGGGACTCCCTTGTCTAGTGAGTCTCAATGAGTCATATTTTCTTTGTGCTGAGCATGGGTTGCAGGCTTGCCAGAGGTGGCTTTCCAGTGGAATCTGCCTGAATTGCAAGGCCTTTGGGGCAGAGATCCCAGCCGTTTTATGTTCTCTGCCATTGGCGCAGGCTCAACATTTGATCTATGGCGTCGGGTCGGCTCCTTCTCTATCCTTTCTCTCCTTCTTTGCTGCACTGCTGTTCTTACATTTCATGGATTCAAACGAAAGCTCTTCCAATTGATTTCAGCTTCCGCAAGTCTCCCCCCCCCTCTTCCTTCCCCCAACCTTGGAGAGCCCTGGGTGGGGAGGGGGGGTCTTTCTCTTTTGTGTTTTGCTTTCCTCACAGCATGGAGGTGGCACTCAAAGGATAGATCCACCTTCCTGGAGATTCCCTTGAAAATCCCCCCCTTCCCCCTTGTTCCTCCTCCTCTCCCTCACACACTGCACAGTGACTCATTGCGTGCGGGGGTGGGGAATGGCAAGTGATTGAAGTGGTGTGTTGGTTTGATGCGGGGAGCCAAAGAGCTGAAATCCTAGTGTCTTCCCCCATGCGTCCACACCCCCCTCTGCTGCTTGGCTTTCTTCCTTCTGTCCCCCATCCAACCGGCAAGCTGGGCAACAGGCTGGGGAAAATGGGATGGGTATGAGGAGCCTGCCACAGGTGTGGGTCCAAAGCACGCCCGTCTTGAACACTTGCAACTTGGCATGTCGGATTTAGCATATGCAGTCTTCGCAGCGACAGACCTTTGGTGTATGCAAGCAAGCTGTCTTTGCGGAGTTTTATGTGCAAATGAGTGTGCAGGCTGACAGAGGGAGGCTGGTGCCGAAGGTATAGGTGTAAAACGTTGGTGGCAGGTTGTCTTTGCACAGGATTCTTTTTTTGGGGGGGTGGGGTGAGTGAATGCACAAAGAATGCTGTGAAATGCTGGGAGGTGGGACTGAACGACGGGTGTATGTTTCCATGCTCTTTGGATGCTGAGCTGCAGGGGAGCCTGTGTGTTTGGAGCATGAGTTCACCTGGGATGCAGCATGCAACAGGTTGGCAATCGTGCGAGGGGAGCAACTTCAGCGTACCGAATGCGTGGGGGCACACAACAGGGGATTGGCCTTCATGCTCTGTGTGTGACTTTGCAGAGGCAATTGCCTGACTGCTGTTGAAAGCACAGTCCTTCGCTGCGTGGATCTTGGTGTGATCCAACACAATGATTTATTACATCTGGGGGGAGGGATACAGAATATACATCTGCAAGAGTGAATGGGTACTGGTACTCGATAGGTGTTTATATGCTGTTGTGCACACATGCGTGCATGCACCCAGAGAAATGTTGCCTTGCACATTAATAGTGTGCTTCTATGTGTTTAGGGGACATGTGTACATTTCTACATGGGGTATGGCAGGGTACTCAGTAGCACATGGGCAGGATTTTGTGATACAGTGTTTAAGGAAATAGGGATGCCTGTGCATGCGTGGCTCCTTAAGTATCTGTGTTTATACCGCGTAGTGATTCTGGAAATAGATATTTGGGCTCTTTGGCAAAGCAGTCAAAAAAGATGTGTGATACTGCGTGTCTAGTATGGTGATATCTACTCCAGAGTTTGGGGTGTGCTTCTATATCTGTCTTGTCATGTGGCGCAAAGGCCCCCATGTCTGCCATCGGGATGATGAATAGGTTTGTTTGTGTGATAAGTGCTGTAGACAGGTGTGAAGAGTGGTCCCCAGGTCTCTGCAGCATGTATAAGTTTTGGTGAGCCATTGAAACTGTCCTGAGAGAAGCATTTGGAGAAACCTGTATGTTTTATGGAATACAGATGGGTTTCCCTAACAGACCTCTTTGGGATTCTTTTGGGATGGGGAAAAGGAGCAGGCAGAAGGCTGAAATCCCATTCAATGAAAGTGCTGAGCAGTTGGGTTAGAATGGATAAAAAGAAGTACTTCTTCACCCAATGGGTGATTAACACATGGAATTCACTGCCACAGGAGGTGGCGGCGGCTGCAAGCATAGATGGCTTCAAGAGGGGATTGGATAAACATATGGAGCAGAGGTCCATCAGCTGCTATTAGCCACAGCTTATTTTTGGAACTCTCTGTCTGGGGCAGTGATGCTCTGTCTTGGTGCTTGGGGGGAACAGCGGGAGGGCTTCTAGTGTCCTAGCCCCACTGGTGGACCTCCTGATGGTGCCTGGTTTTTTTGGCCACTGTGTGACACAGAGTGTTGGACTGGATGGACCATTGGCCTGATCCAACATGGCTTTTCTTATGTTCTTCTATATGTATATCGTGGTCCTGATCCACAGCACATGCAGGAATTGAGGGGAACCTGCACCACATGTGAGTGTGTTATCTTGTGGCCCACACTTAGTTCTCCTGGCCTTTTCTGACATACCCAGGGAAATGCCAATTGCTACTTTGGGATCAGGCAGCGATTTGCCTCCAGGCCAGTTTGACCAGGGGTCCTGGAGGGTTGTTGTCCCCACCCCCCATCCTGCCATCTTCTGGGCATGGAGCAGAGATCACTAGGGATGTCTGTGGAGGGGAGGTATTTGTGAATTTCCTCCATTGTGTAGTGGGTTGGACTAGATGACGCTGGAGATCCCTTCCAATTCTGTGATTCTCTGATTCAAACACTAGGTGGGAACCTGAGATCCGACCTGTGAAGTTGATAATGTGTGGAGAGACAACTGTACAAATCCATCAGGCTAAAATTCTGGGTTGCTTTGGGCAAGAGACATCATCCCAGCCTCTGTTCTTTCTCTCCGAAATAGGAACATCGGTGACCTTTGTCAGGGGTTATTGCGTGACTGCACAGAGACAAATAACCTTTTGCACACTCAACATGCTTTCTGAATTAATAATAATAATTAGGGCTGTTATCTGATTAAAGGCCTCTTTAGTCAATTCATTGTATTCGTTCGAGTTGAATTGTTAAATCTGCATACATCTGCATATGTATGCAGTCACTCTAAAGCAAAGGGCATGTGTGTTCCTTGAGAGGGTGTCTGTGCATGGATTCATCATAGAAGAGGCATTCCCTCTTTTCTTGCATGCCTGATGAGACAGAATGCCTCTTCTTCCAAAAAAAAAGAGAGAAAAAATCTGTCTCGCTATCTGCGGTTTTTATAATTCTTATTCAAAAAGAGCACAATTTTTAAAAGCCCTGCAGCCTAATTAATTGGAGGCACGTCTGGAGTAGGCCACGTGTCTTTAAATGATTAATATAACCAATTAAACTGTGTGGTTCTCCAAACTGTAAAAAAAGAAAAGAAATCCAAATACCACAATTACAAAAAAAAATGTGGAAATTAGCCAGTGCACAGATAGTACCTATTGTTCTCTCTGCTGTCTTTGGAATAGTACCCAAATCTCTGGAGAATAATTCCACAGAAGAACATTCCAGAAGAGAAAGGGGGGGCGGGTTAGCCATGTTAGGCTGTTGCAGCAGAAACAGCCGAGAGACTTGTGGCCTTTCTGAGGCTAATAAAAATAATGGTTCAGAAATTTTCTGGGCCCATTGGACAATTTTACGTCTAAGGCCTGTGGAAGTACATACCTCAGTCACCATGTTCGTCTTTTAATTTTGCCTCAAATGCTAACAAGAGGGCCAGCAACCTTTCTACTGTCTTATTAGGAAATTTCCTGACAACCTGTAGCAGCCAGAAACGTTAATTTGGCCTGATAAATTTATCTCTGCCGTATCTGATCGATATCTCGCTAGCCCTGAGAAAAGAGGATGATTACAGCGATCACATCTTCACGATAGCCAACTCTCAACAGCGCAAAGCGCTTTGCAGCAGGACAAAGAGCCCTCCTGTCCGGAGCAGTTTCAGATTTGGTGACTGTTGGCAACGTGCCGTCTGCTGGGCCACCTCCCAAGCTCAGCCAGACCCCCAGCAGAGGCTCTGGGTTATCTCTCTGTATGAATGAGTAGCCGCTTCTGCTAGGAACAGCTGCTATTTATTGCTCCCCTGCCTTCCTTTCCTGTGGATTGGTATTACTTGTCTGAGCAAACAGCCATATTGACTATGGCAGGTGTGGTGCCTATGAGCACCATGGTGCCTGCCAACACACTGGAGAGCCAGTGTGGTATGGTTGTTAAGAACAGTAGATACTAATCTGGAGAACTGAGTTTGATTCCCCACTCCTCCACAGGAAGCCAGCTGGGTGACCTGGCATCACTCACAGTTTTCTCAGAGCTCTTTCAGCCCCACCTACCTCACAGGGTGTCTGTTGTGGGGAGAGGAAGAGAAAAAGAGATTGTAAGCTGCTCTGGACCTCTTTCGGGTCATGAGGGGAGGGGTATAAAAACCTCTTCCTCCTCCTCCTCCTTCTTCCTGGTGCCACCAAGTGTTTTTAGAAAGTGGGTGGGTCCAGGTAGGGCTCTTGCCTGGCAGGGCTTTTGAAGGCCCACTGGAGATCTGATTGGTTGGGTTGATTAAAATGTTATTACAGTAATCACTGCCACCACAGTGTCAGTGTTATTCTTTTTCACTCTTTCCCAGTGTATTTTTTAAAAAATTATTCCTCTTCTCCCCTGTGCTTAAGCTTCTTCCGTGTATGGGACTTCGTCCCCTGCAGCAGCCATTTTGTGGTTTTGCCCACCACCCTGTGTCAGAATTCCAAGGGTACCTGCAGGCTCAAAAAAGGAGGGGACCCTTGGGCTAAGTGAACAGCGGTCAGGTACTTTCTGACCATCTGGCAGAGGAAGAACCTGAGTTGCCACCTGTGGGGGTGGTGGTCATGCTGAAGGAAAGGAAGTGAGCAGACCCTAGCCGTTCAGGCAGGCCTGGATGCCTGCTGCCATCCAAAGAGAGAGGAGTCAGGCTGCAACCATGGTCTGTTGAACAGTGACAGGCCCTGTCAAGGTCTTGGAGAACAATGCCTTTATGCCCTGCCTTTCTCCCTAGTGGGGATTCAAAGTGGCTTATATTGTTTTCCTCACCTACATTTTATCCTCACAACAATCCTGTGTGGTAGACTACAACTGTCCCACGATCACCCGGCAATCCTCCATGACAAAGATGGGTCATGGCTACTAGCTGTGGTGATTAAAGGGAACCTCCACATCCAGAGGCAATAAACCTCTGAATCCTCATGCCAGGAGACATAACAGGGGGACATCTCAGCTTCTATGCCCAGTTGTTGGCTCTCCAGGGGAACTGACTGGAAGCTACATGAGACAGGATGCTGGACTAGATAGACCTCAGGTCTGACCCAGCAGGGCTCTTCTTATGTTCTTACGGGGCTTTGAACCTGGGTCTCCCAGCTCCTGAGCCCACACTTGAAACACTTACCCCATGCTGGTGCTGTTACAGTGGCATTCTGGGCTCTTGCAAGATCTTATAATCTCCATTTGGTAACTGGCCAGATTTTCAGAAGATGTTGAGCCCTGTAAGAATGAGGCCAAAAAGCCCAGAGTAATTTTGGTGACAGAGGCATAAAACAACAGCAACAAGCTGGCTTGGCTGTACTTATAGAGCTCCCTTCCAAAATCCTGTAACTAAACCTAAACTTGGTGGGTTTTTGGTTACATACTGGGGCCTATGAGAACGTACAAAGTAGCTGTGGAGCTAGGCAGGCTACTGGTCTTTGGTCTCTTCTCTGACTGGCAAAGGCTTTCCAGGGTGTCAAATAGAGAAAGGACTTGCTTCATGAAATCCTTTCAGTGGAGATGGCAGGGACTGAACCCCTGAAGCTTGGACTCTGCTTCTTAGTGTCATCCCCTCCTCTCCCTGCATGTCACATGAGAAACAAACTGAGCTTGTCATGGGTCTCTGCTGGGGGTGGGGCAGGAAAGTGAAGACCTGTGGGTTGAATCTTTGACTGTCATACAGAACAGTAATTGGAGTCCCTGTTTGCATTCAAGAGCAATGTTTTTTCTGAAGAAACATGGAAGCATATTTACTAAAGCCAACTGATTAATAGTTAGCGTTTGTATGTAGGGTTACCAGTTCTGGGTTTGGAAATACCTGGAGATTTTGGGGGTACAGCCTGAGGAAGGTGGGCCTTCAGTGGGGAACAGTGCCATAGAGTTCACCCTCCAATGCAGCCATTTTCTCCAGGAGAAATGATCTCTGTTGTCTGGAGACCAGTTGACATTCCAGGAGATCTCCTGCCACCACCTTGGAACTGGCAGTCCTATTTATATGACATGTTTAGGACATTCAAAGAACTTTGTTTGCATTATCAATAATATTTGTAATAGCCCTGTAAGATAGGCTAGTATGATAGGGTTGCCAGCCTCCAGGTAGCATCTGGAGATCTGCTATTACAGTTGATCTCCAGATGACCAAGGTCAGTTCCCCTGGAGAAAATGACTGCTTTGGAAGGTGGACTCTATGGCACTATATCCTGCTGAGGTCTTTTTCCAAACCCCACCTTCTTCCAAATCTCCGGGTGTTTCCTCACCCAGAGCCGGCAACCCTGCCAACCTTGTATTTTAGGTAGGGGAAACTGAGGCTGGCTTTCGTAAGGTCACATTCTGAGTTTATGGCTGAGGAGAGATTTTAATTTATTTTTAATTTATTATTTTAATTTATTTATTTTTCAATCCATAAATACAGAAAAAGCGTTTGAGGAAGTGCTCCCCTCAGGTCACTCTGTTAGCCTTTGACAATGGCCCTTTTCATATTAACATTCTAAACAAGATGTTATTCATTGTTGGCTCAATTTTGAGTAAAGTGATACAGGGACAAGGGGTTCATACAGCGTATTTCCTTCCATTAATGAGCCATCTCTGAAGCACTATGGTAATTTCAAACAGTGCCACTTTTTCCCTGCACCCTTTTTTGCTGTGTTCTTCCTCAAACTTTAAAAGAAACATTCTGAAGTGAGTGCTATAGCAGTTTAGTGCTATAATGCTCACCTTAGAACTTTTTTTGTTTAAAGTCTGAGGAAGATCACACAGTGAAAAAGAGCAGGAAAAAGCAGCATTGTAGGAAGCGCTATGGACATTTTAAACAGCACGCCACAGTGATTCAGAAGCACAACAAAGGGGTTGAAAAATGGGGGGAAAGTGGTTTCCCTCAAAAACTGTTCAACCACACTTTGCTAACCTAACACTAGCAGGTTTCTATGAAATCGTAAATACATTTCTCTAGCAGCTGGTAACTAAAACAGATCTGTCTAAAATGACAGAAAAAAATCCATTGGCAACCAGTTTCTAAAACGGAATATTGAAAAGAGTCAATAATGTGGCCTTGCTAGTTTCATGATGAAACATTACAGGACCAGGCAGCAGTGTTTTTCTTGATCAAGGCCTCATTCTAGCCAGGCCTTACTCATTACTTTAAATGTTACTGGCCAGCTCTAGAAGATGTGTCAGTCACATAACGTTTGTTGTCACCACATTGGCAGACTGGCAGGAAAAAAACCCCACTGCTTCTGATCATGTCCAGAGTGCCATTGCCACAGCCTGCTGCCATGCGTGTGGGCATCTGAGACAAGGAACACTGTGAGCTGAGAAAACTGACCTTGTGCCCTCTGTTTCCAAAATTAAGCCTTTCTGCCTGCGTAAGCATGTTGATATTCATTTCTGTCTATGTAGATCGTGTTGTGCGAATGAGGTGGCACAAGCGTACTTTGGTGTTCCCCCAGCTCGCAGCTGGTTTAGTGACAACCCAATCAAGCATCTCTGGTCATGCGCTTTTACGCTTTAGAGCTCTGGAGTCAGTGGGTACTGCATTGACAAAAAAAAGGTATGCGTATTCTCTAGACATGCTGGACAGGCGAGCGTGTCCATTAGCACACATGTTTGGAACATAAGCATGCATGTTTTGCATCAAATGCTTGTTTGCACCATCTGTGCGTGTATGGGTGCCTGTTCTGGAAGAGTGTGCGCGCGTATTTGTCAGTAGTGTGTGTTTGTGGGCTGTAGTGTATCTCTGTTAGCTTTGGAGACAGCTGGCTTGCTAGCACACATTTTTTGCGCGGGGCTCCCTAACGCAATGTGGCAGCAAGCATCTGGATGCCTGGCACTGACATGCTGGTTTGACCCAGGCCATGCGGGAGAGGATTTTTCCAGAGCAGTAACCAGGCTAGGCCAAGTTCTTTCAGAGACCCCTTCAGCCTGCTCTGTCTCCCTTGTTTATAGCCCTGCTGGAGCTTTCCAGGAGGAGGCCTCTGGGTGAGGGAGGCTTTGAGGAGCTTGGCATTGTGGGATATTGTATTCTGAAGAGAGATCCTGGCCCTCAGGCTTGCCTCTCACTCCAGAGGCTTGTGGGAGATGCTCTTCAAGGTCCCCTTCTCCCTATAGCGGAGCACAGCCATTCCCTGTGGGTCTGATGACTGACATCTGAAAAGGGAGTGTTCCCTGTGGAAATTCACTGGGGAAGGCTGAGGGAAGGAAAGAAGAAAGAAAAGTGGTTTTATGGTTCTGAAAGCCCTTTAAAAGCTAGGTGTGGTGCGAAAGATTAGCTGAGCCAAAGGGGAGCTTTCTAGCTGGACAAGAGATCAAGTTGTATATGGGGAGGGGGAAGGTCATAGGGTTGCCAGCTCCAGGTTGGGAAATACCTGAAAATTTGAGGGATAGTGCCTGAGGAGAGTGGGGTTGGGGAGAGGAGGGACTTCAATGGGGTACAGTGCCATAGGGTCCACCTTCCAAAGCGGCCACTTTCTCCAGGGGAACTGATCTCTGTCACTTGGAGATCAGTTGTAATCTCAGATCTCCAGCCACCACCTGGAAGGCTGGCAGCCCAAGGAAAGGAAACAGCAGAATTGGGGGGCGGGGGGTTGGATATTGAGGGGATGATAATAAAGGGGGGGGGGGGACTAGCCAGTGTAATCTAGTCAATTTGAGTGTTGAATTAGGATCTGGGAGATCCAGGTTCAAATCTCCACTCAGCCATGAGGCTCTTCTTATTCCCTTGGGGCATTCTCTCCCTCCCTCCCCCCCATCTCTCTCTCATCCTAGCCCTGCCCTACAGGATTGTAGTGCAGATTAAAACTCTACTTCACAGGACTGTTGCATGCGTGAAATGGGGAAGGAAAAACTCTATATGCCGCTCTGAGTTCCTAGGAAAATGGCAGGATAAAAACGTACCGCAGTGTGAGAGACAGAGAACCTAGTAATTCAGGGCAACCCTTGAAAGCTCATTTCGGGAAGGGAGGAGTGAAGTTGATAAAATAATGGGTGGACTTTTTCTTTCCTTCCTTTCAAAATTACTACCTAATTGAAAATAACCTTGGGGTTTTTTGCGGGGGGGGGGGGGGAGAGCAGAAAGAGGCCTTGCTAGGTTTATAGGGAGGAGAATCGCTGCCCCCGAGACTGGTGAGGATGATTTTTGCCCAGAGAAGAGATGATGATGGAGAAGAGAGAGAGAGAAGGCTGTGTGCTACCATCTAGCCCTGGTACTTGTTATTCTGGGCAGGAATGAACGCTGGCGACTCCAGCAGGGATGCAGCGATGGCAGCAGTGGAGGCTGCAGAAGCTTTTGGGGCGAGGCGAGGCTGGGAGCCACCTGCCTCTTATCTCCTCTGCCTCTGCGGCTTGTTCCCCTCTTGGGGAGCAGAACAGGGTCGCTCTTCCACTGGCAGCTTCTTTCTCACAAAAGGGGGAGAGCAGGAAGAAAGGGAGGGCGGAGATAGTGGGTTTGCCTCTCTTACGAAGCTCACGCTTCCAGGCTTTTCCCATGCACTTCCTACTCACCCAGCCTAAGACCTCTGGCAAGAAAGGACTTTCTGTGACGGCTGTTCAGCCCTAAAGTGGCATAGAGCCCACCTTCCAAAGCAGCCATTTTCTCCAGGGGAACTGATCTGTGTTGCCTGGAGATCAGTTGTAGTCTCAGGAGATCACATAATGAGGGAATGCCGACTGTTAACATCATGACCTCTGGATTGGTCAGGCCAGGGTCATGGCTCGATGGTAGGGCATGCAGGACCTGAGTTCCATTCCCAGTATCTCCAGTGAAAAGGTTCCGGTAGCAAACGATGGAAAAGACCACTGCTTGAGACCCTGGAGATCAACAGAGGTCCATCAGTGGCTATTAGCCACAGTGTATTGTTGGAACTCTGTGTCTGGGGCAGTGATGTTCTGTATTCTTGATGCTTGGGGGGGGGGGCACAATTGGAGGGCTTCTAGTGTCCTGGCTCCACTGATGGACCTCTTGATGGCACTTGGTTTTTTTGGCCACTGTGTGACACAGAGTGTTGGACTGGATGGGCCATTGGCCTGATCCAGCAGGGCTTCTCTTATGTTCTAGCTGCTGGTCAGAGTAAATGATTCCAAGCTTGGTGGGCCAGAGGTCTGACTCAGTAGAAAGGAGCTTCATGTATCCAAGATCCCAGAAGGACTTAGAGGCACAGATCCTGATTTGCCTTCTTCTGTCCCCAAAGAAGTCAAAAATTTCCTCACTTCTCTGTTTTCAAAATATTGCTGACCTATGGGAGCCAATGTGGTGTCATGGCTGGCTATGGCTGAGAGATGCGGGTTCAAATTCCTCCAAAGCTCACTGGCTGTCTTCGGGTCAATCATACTGACTCAGCTGAGCCTACCCCACAGGGTTGTTGTGATGCTAAAAGATCAAGAAGGGGCCACATCTGCTGCCCAGAGCTCCTTGAATCTAATAAATACATAAAAATAAATCATACACCTGTCTGAAAGAATGCAGGGTTCACAGCTCTTAGCAGATGCTCTCGTTTCATTATTCTACAGCTCCAAATAATATTTCTCTCCCATGAATCTAAACTCATCGAATTCTATGTTCATTTTTTTCCCCACCGAGAACCCAGGGGTTCTTCTGCTCCCTCCCAGCCCCACAACATCTCTCTCCTTTCCCAGGGAACCCAGGAGTCCTGGAACCCACCCCTTTCCTTGGCAGTCTGCAAGGCTGGTGAATTTTATGCTGGTGATAAGCTACTGATTGCTTTTTAAAAAAATGCTTTATCTTGCCTTTCCACGGTAAGTCTACAAAACCACTAATATATGCAATGCAATTCAAATAAAATTAAAGGTCCCCTTAATCTGGGGTGGAAGGACCCGCAAGTAGGTGGCAGGAGGTGCCATCAAGTCACAGGCCGCTTGTGGTGATCCTGTGGGGTTTTCAAGACGAGATGCATTCAGATGAGGTTTGCCATTGCGTGCCTCTGAGTGTCATCCCTGGACTTTCTTGGTGGTCTCCTATCCAAGTACTAACCAGGGCTGACCCTGCTTACGTTCTGAGATCTCGCTAGCCTGGGCCATCGACATCAGAGCATCCACATTTTGCCCACCATAAAAACCTCTTGCAAATAAAATAGTTTTAACTTGTGGGAAAGGCTTTCGGTTTGGTGTAGTGGTGAAGTGCGCGGACTCTTATCTGGGAGAGCTGGGTTTGATTCCCCACTCCTCCACTTGCAGCTGCTGGAGTGGCCTTGGGTCAGCCATAGCTCTGACAGAGGTTCTCCTTGAAAGGGCAGCTGCTGTGAGAGCTTTCTCAGCCCCAGCCACCTCACAGGGTGTCTGTTGTTGGGGGGGAAGATAAAGGAGATTGTGACCACTCTGAGACTCTGAGATTCAGAGTATAGAGTGGGATATAAATCCAATATCATCTTCTTCTTCAATGGAGAACGTCCCAGGTCCAGTCACTGCCATCTTGAATTTAAAAAGGGATTTTGGAGAGCTGGTAGACCTTTTTCTCCCTGGGACATTGGAGACCTATTTAGTTGTATCTCCCTTTTCTCCCCAAAGGGAATCCAAAGTGGCTTACAGCATCTTTCTCCCCTCCTCCGTTGTATCCTCCCATCATGTAGAGCAAGAGAGTGGTTGGGCCGAGGACACCTAGCAACCTTCCACAGATGGTGAATCCAAGAGCCTAGTCTGGCAATTTCCCTGCTATGCCACCTTGACTTTCATATATACTTTCCAGTCAAAAAGCTCCAACACACGTGCTGCCCAGGAACAGGAGAGCCCCATCAACCCAGGTGAGGAGTCTGGAGGCAGTTCATGGTAGGGTATGGCCCGTATTTAGAAGGAGGATCTCAGGCAGAAGAGAAACAATGTCTTGCTCCCAGGAGTTGCTAAAGTACTGGCTCAGCAGGTCATCCATTTGCTTTGTATGCAGAAGGTTCCCAGATTAAATTCCACAAAGAGCTCCCACCTCTGGTAACCATCTGCCTTTACGTCTGATCTCCTTAGGTGGCGTGTCTGAGGGTCTCCAGTGATCACTTTGCTAAGCAGATAGGCTTGTAGAACTTGAGAGAACGTAAGAAGAATGATGCTGGATCAGACGTGTGGTCCATCTAGTCCAGCATTGTGTCTCACATGCTAGAGGGCCAACAACAGGGCATAGAGGCCAAGGCCTTCCCCTGAAGTCGCCTCTTGGCACTGGGATTCAGAGGTTTAGAGGGATAAGGCAGTCTTTAGGTACCCCATCCCTGGGCTCTTTAGTGGTTTTTTAGATCAAGACTGTGTACATGGTGTGCTCTGTTCCCTCTGATAATGATGAAAACCCACAGAAAGCAAGCATGGGCTCAGATCTAACTGGCTTTTCCCCTTCACTGCAGCTGTCTACGTAACTCTGGAAGGTAGCAGGAGGAAGATCCTCAGGTCAGCAGTTTCCTTGAAGATTTTGCAAGCTACTCCCTGCTGCCATGAAGATGCCCCCCAGGGTCAGCTGTGGTTCCAGCACCTCCACAAGGTCTCCCAAAGCCAGCCAGAACCACTGACTCTTCTTTGACAGCCCCACCTGCAAGCCATTTCCTCCAGCATCCCAGCAGAGGGTGCTACCACACCCCCACCCTGCAACACATGGACCCAGCAGTGCCCCGGATGGCAGATTGCATGCCCTGCTCCCAGCCGGCTGCTGCTCACAACCGGACTGGGATCACTGGGGATTTGGCATTGGCTCCCTGCTTTCCTCCTGCTTGGCACTGACCTGGACCAGTTGGCATCCTGGATTCAGCAATACAGAAGCAACCTGACAGCCATACCCTGAACCAGTTGTTGACCAGGTGAGAGGGCTTTCGGGGGACTCTGTTGCTCAGGAATAGAAGAAAGTTGCCCCCTCTTCACCTGGAGAGTGTGCTTGTATCAGCTGCTGTCTCCCTTGCTCTCCTTTCCTTCCTGGTGATGGGACTGGTCTTTCCCTGGTTCCCTTGAGCTTCTGCTGGGCCTCCAAACCTTTATCCCTTTAAATTCCATGGTTGCCAGTTTCTCACCCAGAGACAGTGATAGTACCTTGGTGCATCGAGTCTCTGAGCCGAGAAACAGCCGCTATGCCCCTTATCCTGTTTCTTTCACTAACCCTTTCCCTTTTTCTCCTCCCACACTGTCTGTGACCAACGGGAGTCTGATTTTTTTCTTCTGTATTGCTGTGAGGATGAAAGAAATAAGGAGGGTAGGATCCTGGAGTGTTTCTCCTGGAGGCAAATACTGAGGACTGGAAAAATTAGTCATTTCCAGAGGTAACCTAGTTGCCCCCAATCAGTGCATCTCCCATATAGATTAGGATGCTCTTCCAGTCCACTGATCTGCCACCTAACCACAAACAAGCCATTGAAGACAGGAAGAATGTCATGGCCCACCCCGGACCCAGGGAGGCCAGACTGAGCTCTATAAGGGCCAGGGCCTACTCTGTGGGAGCACCAATTATGTGGAACACCCTCCAGAGGCCATAAGGGCTCTGCGGGATCTCTCCCAATTCCACAGGGCCTGCAAAACTGAACTATTCCGACTGGCCTATAATATCTAAATGGGAGAGGACTGCCACTTTCATACTGCTGAGCAACATCAGTTATGAGGAACAGGGACCATCAGGAACAGAGAGCCAGTTTGGTGTAGTGGTTAAGTGTGCGGACTCTTACCTGGGAGAACCGGGTTTGATTCCCCACTCCTCCACTTGCACCTGCTAGCATGGCCTTGGGTCAGCCATAGCTCTGGCAGAGGTTGTCCTTGAAAGGGCAGCTGCTGTGAGAGCCCTCTCCAGCCCCACCCACCTCACAGGGTGTCTGTTGTGGGGGAGGAAGGTAAAGGAGATTGTGAGCCGCTCTGAGACTCTTCGGAGTGGAGGGCGGGATATAAATCCAATATCTTCTTCTTCATCATCATCATAAGGACCACTGTCAGGGAAAGAAGAAATTATGACATCAATATTAATTGGACTGCCAATTGAAGAAAGCTGTGAACCCGCCTATATCAAAATGTCTTGAGTAGCACCGTAAATGTAGTTTTAACTGTTTAAGTTTTATTGTTTTAATTTTGTAACCTAAAATAGTTGTTTTAAATTATCGTTAGCTACCCTGAGTCTGCTTGTGGAGAGGGCGGGATAGAAATCCAAAGTAAATAAAATTAAGTAAATAAAAATAAATCAGTGGTAGAGCCTCTGCTTGGCATGCAGAAGGTTCCAGGTTCAATTCCCAGCATCTCCAGTTAAAAGGACCAGGCAGTAGGTGATGTGAAAGACTTCTGCCTGTTGCTCTGCAGAGCTGCTGCCAGTCTGAGTAGACAATACTGACCTGGATGGATTGATTCTCTGATTCAGTATAAGGCAGCTTCTTGTGTTCAAGAGCAGCAGATTAAAATCCAGTGCAGTTATAACCTGGCCTTTCTGATCTCCTTTTATTCTGCCTTCCCTCGTAGGCATCATGTCGGGAGACTACGACGAAGAGAGGCACCGCAAAGCGATGGAGCTTCTTCAGGTGCTGTGCTCCAACACATGTGCTGCCCAGGAACGGGAGAAGTGTCAGGAACTGACGGGCCATGTGGGTCCTGTCAACTCAGGTGAGGAGCCTGGAGGTAGTTCATGGTAGGATACGGCCCATATTTAGGAGGTGGATCTGAGGCAGAAGAGGAACTATGACCCGCTCCCAGGAGTTGCTGAAATGCTGGTTGAGCAGTTAAGCCCATTTGCTTTGCATGCAGAAGGTCCCAGGTTCAATCCTTGGCCTCTCTCATTATAAGGATCGGGGAGCAAGCAACATGCAAGTCTGAAGACCCTGAAGAGCTTCTGCCATTCAGAGTAGACAGTGCTGACCTCGATCAACAATTGACTTGACTCAGCAGGGCTTGTTTGGCAGAAAAAGCCTAGCAGGAACTCATTTACATATTAGGCCACACTTCCTGCTATCAACATTGTTTCATATAGGGCTTTTTTGTGGAAATAGCCCAGCAGGAATTCATTTGCATATTAGGCCACACCCCTGGTGCCAAGCCAGCCGGAACTGTGTTCCTGAGTGTTCCTGCTAAAAAAAAAAAAGCCCTGTGGCTCAGTATAATGCAGCTTCACGTGTTGAGATTGACTCTTGGTTCAGTGGTAGAGCACTAGCTTTGCATGCAGAAGGTCGCAGGTTCAATCCCAGGCATCTTCAGTTAAAAGGATCAGGTAGCAGGTGATGTGAAAGACCTCTGCTTGAGACCCTGGAGAGCTACTGCCTGTCAGAGTAGACAAAACTGACCTTGACAGACCAGTGATCTGACTCAGTGGGGAGCATCACGTGTGTTAATGCGAGTCCCTGAAGGCAAGGAAAACCGAAACCATGTACTATCCCAAGTCCACACTAATCTGCAGGCAAGGAGTGCATGAATGGGATCTTGGCTCCATTTGCCCAATAAGCTATGAAAAGGGATCCTACAGGATCCTGCCAATCTGAATTTTTGTGATATTATAGAAAAGGAGAAGTTTCTAGTCAACACGGTTGAAGGGTGAGGAACTACATACCTGGGTGTCTTTGGTGAATAAAAATGTAAAGTACCTTGCCTTTAAGATAGTTAAGGTCGGACCATAATTCTGAAATAGGAGAATTTACAAGGTATCAGCTTTTTGCTGGACGTGACCTCGTGTCTGTGGGGGTTCAGCAGGATTGGGAAGGAGTGGGAGGCAGATCTGCTATGTCTCAACCATGAAAGCTGGATACCAGAGTCATGGATGCCTGTCTTTCTGCTTGCCCCATCTAGAAATCTTGGTCAGTCTTCTGTCCGTGATCGTGACCTTCTGTGGGATCGTACTGCTGGGTGTCTCCCTCTTTGTCTCGTGGAAGCTTTGCTGGATCCCTTGGCGGGATAAAGGCTCCTCTTCGCAAACGCAGCGCAAGGAGCATTCCCTACATGCTCACCTCCACCACTCACCTTTTGGGGACCTCCTGGCGGAGCGGGTGGAGCTGGGGCCAGAGATGCCCGAGAGGTCCTACCTCGATATGGATTCCTACCCTGAGGCCAACCTCAAAGTCAGCCAGACCTCCCCTGACCTCCCTGTGGAAGGCCAGACTAGCACCAAGGAAGGCAATATGCCCAATGCCCATTCCCACCAGCAGGTTGCAAGCTTGGCACCCACACCTAGGTGAGTGAGATGATGGGGAAAGATTGGTGGTCTAGGTATGAATGCTTAGTTGTAATGTGAAATGCAGGAAGTTATTGTGTGGTGGTCCTGACCTGGATGGCCTAGACTAGGCCAGTCTTTTTAGATCTTGGAGGCTAAGTAGGATCAGCTCTGATTAATATTTGGATGGGTGACCACCTAAGAAGTCCAGGGTCACAATGCAGAGGTAGGCAATGGCAAACCATCTCTGAAAACCCTCATAAATCAGCTATGACTGAATGGTGCTTTCCACCACCAAGTTGTGCTGGGACAAACAGTCTGGAGAGAGAGATTTCTGTATAGAGGTTTTGCATGGAATGGTGGAAGACTGTTGTGGATTGCTGGTGGAAGATTGTAGCATTATCAAAACTGTTGCTTACTTTAGTTCCAACAATATTTCTTAGTATTTTATGTATGTTTCTTGTTATATTGGTAATTTAGAAGGTTTTTCTTTATGTTTGCTTTTGTCTCATTTGGAGAGTGGTGTTTATTCTGGGTTCCCCCCCCCTTTTTATTTCATTTAAAACTAGTAAGATTATTATTGTACAGCATTGTGTGTAAAATAGCTAGGACATCCTAAGATTGTCTGGCAGTCAAAAGTTTTAGCTCTGTTAGCAATATGCACCACTAGGGGGTGAGCTAGACTTGTTTTTAAGACAAGAGACGTTTCATAGGTGGTTTGCCATTGCCTGCCTCTGCGTCACGCCCCTGGTATTTCTTGGAGGTTGCCCTTCCAAATACTAGCCAAGGCTGTCCATGCTTAGCTTCCAAGACCTGACAAGATTGGGCTAGCCTGGGCTATCCGGGTCAGGTCTGTACTGAAAGTAAGATATGAGGATGCAGAGTGGACGACTGACTCTGATCTGTTGGGCAAAGTAGGACTGAAACCTGCAGGGCATCAGTTCAGGCTCTACCCTTGCAGTGGACTCACTGGTGAGTCAGTAGCCTTTACCAACCTATCTCTCACAAGGGAATAACTGGGACAGCTCCTGGGGCTGTTGCGTGAGAAATAGAAATAAATAGGGTTGCCAGTTGTCAACCCGGAGATCATGCGTGCCCCTTTTTAAAAGCTCCAATGCAATGAGACAGAACGTAGCATCTCCCTCTCTTCTCCTTTCCCCTTGCCCTGCCTGCTGTGGAGTAATGGCGAGGCCCTGCTCGCAGATAGCTGAGCAAAAGTGCCGGCTGAGGATCATTTCAGGAGATCTGGTGGCAGCCCCCTCCCCTGCTGCTTATAAAAGGGCAGGTGCAATCTCTGCATCAGCATCAAGCAACTAAAAAAATAATATGATTATTTATTTCCTTAAACCTAACCCGCCTGCCCATTGGAGATCATTCTCCTCTCCTCCATTTGGTCCTCATAACAGCCCTGTGAGGTAGGTTAGGCTGAGAGTCTGTGACTGGCCCAAGGACACCCAGTGAGCTTACCTGGCATAGGGGGGGCTCAAACCTGGGTCTCCCAGAACCCATTCTGACACTCTTAACTTCGGAGCGTCAACAGGACTTTTTTTTGTAGACAAAGCCCAACAGGAACTAATTTGCATATTAGGCCACACCCCTGACATCACCATTGTTTTGGGCAGGACTTTTTGTGTAGAAAAAGCCCAGCATGAACTCATTTGCATATTAGGCTACACCCCCTGCCATCAAGCCAGCCAGAAGTGCGTCCCTTTGTGTTCCTGTAAAAAAAAACACCTTGGGTGTTGAACTCATTTGTTATGAAGGTCGGATCTTCATAAATGAGACCTGGTTAGGCTGGGCCTTGTCAGACCCTATTTAAGATTCAGTAGCAGAGATATAAACTTTATAACGGACACAGACAAACACAATTAAATTTTAAAAAACCCTTAAAAATGCTTAAAACGTTAGCACTCAGTCTTAAAGGTGCTTTCTTTGTATTTCTCCCATGGGGTTCAGGGAACCAGGCAAAGGAAGCTGTGGCTCTTTCCTTCCTTCCCCAGGGGTCTGGGGGGAGGAGCCTCAGCCAGTAGAAGGGAGACTTGGATCAGTAGCTCTGCTTTGCGATTGAGAGAGCCTGGAAAAACAAGCTCTGCCTTTCCACCTTCCTCGCCCGTGTGTACTGCCTGGACCTCATTAGAGGAAGGGCCAGATTAAAAAGCAAGTAAACAAAGTCCCATTTTGAACCGGAGGCAGGATTCCTCACTCAGCTAGATAGATGGAAGATGGTGTAGCTAGATAGATGGAAGTCATTGCACAAGAGACTGGTTTTATTTCTGTCCCCTCTGCAGGTACAATACACTGCCACGCCCCTTGACCCAGCAGTTGAGCAGCCCCGACACTGCTGTCCACGGAGGGGAGGAGAAGGTGGAGCAAGTGACCAGCATCGGGCAGATCAAACCGGAGTTGTACAAGCAGCGCTCAGGCGAGTCGGACTCCAAGAAAGGGGAGGCTGCGAGCTGCGGGCGGCTGAGTTTTGCCCTGCGCTATGCCTATGGCACAGAGCAGCTGGTGGTGAGGATTCTCCGGGGCGTGGACCTGCCTGCCAAAGACGCCAATGGTTTCTCAGACCCCTATGTGAAAATGTACCTGCTGCCTGACCGCAAGAAGAAATTCCAGACTAAGGTGCACCGCAAGACACTGAACCCCATCTTCAACGAGACTTTTAATTTCAACGTCCCCTTTGCCGAACTGCCCTCGCGGAAGCTGCACTTCAGCGTCTACGATTTTGACCGCTTCTCCCGTCACGACCTCATTGGCCAAGTGGTGCTGGACAACCTGCTGGAACTGGCTGAGCGGGACAGTGATGCACCCCTCTGGCGGGACATCATGGAAGCCAGTTCGGTGAGTGGGTGTGTGTGTGTGTGTTGTACTAGCGGTAGGAACGGATCTATCTCTAGAGCAGTCACATCGAAGGCTCAGTGTCATGTCCATCCAACCCCATCAGTCAGCCAAGCAATTAAGCCTTTCCTAATTTGTCGACCCAATTCTGTAAATTTGACATTTAAATCCAGTGAAGTCAGCCGGGTCTGTCAATTAAACTGGCCTATGAATCCGTTCAACCGGACAGTCATGACTAATACACTGATTCGGCAGATAAGGGCTGAGTCAAAATAGAAAAGCGCTTTTTTGCAAATGCCGTCACACACTCATGGAAGGAGTCTGCTTTCTGTCAATATATGGGAAGGGAGGGGCAAGAAGTATCCACAGTCAGGGCTTTTTATGTAGCAGGAACTCCTTTGCATATCAGGCCACACCTCCATGATGTAGCCAATCCTTCAAGAGCTTACAGGGCTCTTCTTACAAGGCCTATTGTAAGTTTTACGTTCAGGTTTATTTGATTTCTATCCTGCCCTCCCCACCAAAGCATGCTCAGGGCGGCTCACAGTTCATAATAAAACAATTAAAACATGTAAATTAGAACATTAAATTAAAACAATTTGCTGCTAGTTTTAGTACAGTTTAAAGATGGCATCCAGTAGTCTTAAAACATCCATTCAGATCCATTCAGTTAAGTGCTTGCTGAAATAGCGTCATCTTGCAGGCCTTGCGGAACTGGGAGCTCTTGGAGGATTGGCTACATCAGGGGTGTGTGGCCTAATATGCAAAGGAGTTCCTGCTACAAAAAAACCCCCCACCCTGTAACCGCTGTGCTTCTCTCCATACAACCTGTTTGTGCTGTGGTGACTGCACTTCCCTCCCGGGTGTCATTCAGAAAATGCCACCTCACCTACGGGGAAGGGCTGTGGCTCAGAGGCAAAGCACTTGCTTTCCATGCAGAAGGTCCTAAGTTCAATCCCCAGCACATCCACTTAAAAGGATAAAGCAGCAGATGATGTGAAAGACCTCAGCCTGAGTCCGGGAAGAGCTGTTGCCAGCCAGAGTAGATAATACTGACCTTGACAGATCCAGGATCTGATTCAGTAGAATGCAGCTTCATGTGTGTATATTCAGGGGGAGGTAATATCATGGGGGAATCATTGCCTTCCCTTAGCTTTGTTTGTCCTCAAGGGCATCGTCATACATACAGTAAGATCTGATTGATTACAGGATGAGGTCACATATTCCTGGGAAGAAGGATCTGGTTGTTAAAACAGTTGCCAGCCTCCAGGTGGCACCTGGAGATCTTCTGCTATTATAGTTGATCTCCAGATTATAAAGATCAGTTCCCCTGGAGAAAACGGCTGCTTTGGACTCTATGGCAGGGGTGGCCAGCGGTAGCTCTCCAGATGTTTTTTTGCCTACAACTCCCCATCAACCCCAGCCATCATGGCCAATGGCTGGGGCTGATGGGAATTGTAGGCAAAAAACATCTGGAGAGCTATCGTTGGCCACCCCTGCTCTATGGCATTTTACCCTGCTGAGGTCCCTCCCCTCCTCAAACCTCACCCTCTCCAGGCTCACTCCCCAAAATATCCTGTTTCCCAATCCAAAGCTGGCAACCCTAAATATATACTATAGTGGTATTAAAGTGACAGCGTGGGGGGGAAGGGGGTCAACACATATCTGTTGCCCTAGCGAGCCCCCTTTTCATGCCAAAAACCAACTCATGCATGTATTCTTCAGGGCATTATTACAGCAGATTATTTAACATTAGAACTGAACAACCCAATGAATTTTACTCAGTCCAGCACAACGGCTCATCTCATTGGAGCATAAAAAGTCACAATGCACCCAAACAGTCAGCCCAAGTTACTAAATTGTCCGCGATGGTAATGAGGATTAGTTGCAGGCTGAGTTTGTCCAAGGGACTCAAAGACCTCCTTACAATCTCAGTTCTCATTTCTTCTTTTATTTGCTGAAGCACATCTAATAATGAGCATGAATTGCTGCGAGACAGAACATTCATCCCTCTGTCTATTTGTCCAGTACATTTTTATTTCACCTTTCCTCTAAAAAGTTCATGGCGATGTACATGGTTCTTCTTTCCCCATTTTATCCTCATGATGACCTTGTGATGTAATTTAGGTCAAGAGGGTACGTCTGGCCCAAGGTTACTAAGGGAGTTTCATGGCAACGTGTGGGGATTTGAACTCTATGGCTGTTTCACTGGCCATACTGTCTAGGAAACGCATTCCATAGAAATGATGCCATCATTACAAAGGCTTTGTCTCCAGTAGCCACCTGCCTAATCTGTGAGAGCAGAGGCAGCTGAAGAAGTGTCTCTCTAGAAGATCCTAGAACTTGGACTGCTTCATATAGGAGAAGACAGTCTCCAAGAATGGGACCCTGAGTCACGTGACTGGGAGTCTTTCCATTTTCTTGGAAGCTGTAGCATTTGAGCTGAAGGCAACCTCTGTCTGCCTTCTGACCTCCACTTACCCAACGTATAGAATCAGACTGAAGGAGCAGCTTGCCTCAGAAGGTTGCAAATGAAAAAAGTAAAAGTAGTCCCCTGTGCAAGCACCAGTTGTTTTTGACTCTGGGGTGACATTGCTTTCACAATGTTTTCACGGCAGACTTTTTGCGGGGTGGTTTGCCATCGCCTTCCCCAGTCATCTACGCTTTCCCCCCAGCAAGCTGGGGACTCATTTTACCAACCTCGGAAGGATGTAAGGCTGCATCAACCTGGAGCCAGCTACCTGAACCAGCTTCCACTGGGATCGCACTCAGGTTGTGAGCAGAGGGCTCGTACTGCAGCTTTACCACTCTGCACCACGGGGCTCTTAGCAAATGAATAAGGGCATAACTCAAGGGTCCCCAGGACTGTTGAGCCTGTGGGCACTTTTGGAATTCTGAGAAAGGGTAGTGGGTCCCCCCTCAAAATGGCTGTCCTGTGGCCAATCACAAAATGTCAGGAGGCTTCAAGGGCAAGCTTTGACCTATGGTGGAGACTGTTGCTTCCTACTGGGTGCTCCTTGCAGATGCGAAGGTAATGTCTCCTGTTGCACTGAGGAGGCGGAGGAAAGGCAGGATTGTCTCCTTGCTTTGGGGGAGCATTGCTGTTTCATTCCAACTTCCAAAGAAAGGGGACTATTTGCTCCCCATATACCCACAGAGAGAGCTTTCCCAGCTCAGAGGCATCAGGAAGTCTGCATCTGTGGTCAAGACTTCAGCAATCCATAAACTGCTGGAGAGAGACCTGAAGCTTCTCCGTTATTGTTTTTCCTGTTCCCTGCACTCCCTTTGAGTTTATCATTAAGATTTCCAAAGCAAACAGGTCCCCAAGAAAGACCTTAGCAGGCATCCTGGTGCCCATCAGCACCACTCGGGATCACTAGCATAAAGAGTCTGCTTAGCAGCTGCCTGGGCCCTAGTTGAATTACTGGTCTGTCTAGTAGCTGATGTCCAGGGTCTTAGGAAGAGTAAGTCCATCTTGCAGCACCCGCTTTCCTGATGTCCTTTAACTGGCGATCTTAGAATGATCAACAGCCCTATGGAAGTAAAAGCATGATAGTCAGGGCCTTTTTTTGTAGCAGGAATTAATTTGCATATTAGGCCCCACCCACTGAAGTAGCCAATACTCCAAGGGCTTACAGGGCTCTTAGTAAAGGGCCTACTGTAAGCTCCAGGATGATTGGCTACATCAGAGATGTGTGGCCTTATATTCAAAGGAGTTCCTGCTACAAAAAAAGCTCTGATGATGGTGAGGCGGTATATGATGTTTGGAGATTGCGAAGAAGAGCTGGTGGGCGAAGCAATTAAGGAAGATGTGTGTGGGGTGGAGATGCTTTTTGACGTTGGGGAGGGTGCGTAGAAGGGGTAGATAATTCCAGGGATCCACAGAGAGCTCCTTTTCCATTTGCTTGTCCGCCCACCTGCATACCTGTCGGCTTCTCCTCGCTCCCCTCCCCACGCCAACCTCTCTTTTCTTTTTTGGGAGCTCAAAGAGACATCCTGGGCACAAATAGACTTGTGGTTTTCTTTCTCCCCCTCTGCTGAATATTTTTAGCTGGGTTTGGTATTCAAGAAACGGGTGGCTAATTAGGGCAGTCAGGTGTGAGGCCTCCACTTCCCCTCCCCTCCCCTGCACCTTGCCAGATCACCCCTTCTTCTCCCCCCTCCTTGCACTTCCTCCCTTGGCTGCGTCAGCCATTCTGATGCCTCCCCCCACCCCGCCTGATCCAAACCTGTAGCATCCTTCTCTCCCGCCCTCCCCCCCCCCTGCCGAGCCCGCCGCTGCCCATCAAAGCCCTAAATTGAATGCAATTGTCATTGATCGTGATCTTCTTGCTGAGCTCCAGGAAATCAGCTGGTTTTTAGTCTGTGAGTGGTTGAACTGAGGAGAAATGTAGGGAACAAGACCGTAGTTCGTGCTGTAAGTCTGGTTGCAGCAGGGATGGAATTGGGGGCAGTGGGAGGCTGATCTACCTCCCAAATAAAGCTAACTTTAGCCTGCTGATGACTCTAATAAGGCTGGAGTGGCATGGGCCTAAATGTCATGGGCCTCAGTCATGTAGCAGTGTGTAGTGTAGTGGTTAGAGCATCAGTCAAGGGCAAGGCTTTTTTTGTAGCAGGAACTCCTTTGCATATTAGGCCACACACCCCTGATGTAGCTAGTCCTCCAAGAGCTTACAGTAGGCCCAGTAAGAAGAGCCCTGTAAGCTCTTGGAGGATTGGCTACATCAGGGGGGTGTAGCCTAATATGCAAAGGAGTTCCTGCTACAAAAAAAGCCCTGGTCAAGGAACCTGGGAGATCTGGGTTCAGATTTCCACTGTTATGGATGCTCACAGAGTGACCTTGGACAGCTCTCTCTCTCTCGCCTCACTGGGTGGTTGTTGTGGGTGATTAAATGGAGGAAAGGAATATAATGTTGCCTGCTTTGGGTCAGAAAGAAAGCAAGGCATACGTCTCTAAATGAATAAATAATGGGAAATGTGGACTCTTAACAGGGTATTGAATTGTGCATGCTCAGAAGCTGTGAGGTTGTGCATATCCAAGTTCAGCTCAAGCTTATCAGCAAGTCTTTTGCTTGGTCACCAGTGGCGAGTAAGAGCCCCCCCCCCAGGTGATCAGACAAGGCATCTTCTGCAAACTGGAGGAGAATGACCTGACTATCACAGACCTGTGCAGGCAAGAGGGATGCAAAATGTGTTTAATGGGGTAGCCAGCTTTTGAGGATGTGGGGTGCAGAACTTGAAGAGGTATTGCAGGTACATAAGAGAAGCCCTGTTGGATCAGGCCAATGGCCCATCCAGTCCAACACTCTGTGTCACACAGTGGCCAAAAAAACCAGGTGCCATCAGAAGGTCCATCAGTGGGGCCAGGACACTTGAAGTCCTCCCACTGTTGCCCTTCCCAAGCACCAAGAATACAGAGCATCACTTGCCCCAGACAGAGAATTCCAACAATATGCTGTGGCTAATAGCCACTAATGGACCTCTGCTCCATATGTTGATCCAATCCCCTCTTGAAGCTGTCTATGCTTGTAGCCGCCACCTTCTGTGGCAGTGAATTCCACGTGTTAATTACCCTTTGGGTGAAGCAGCACTTCCTTTTATCCGTTCTAACCCGACTGCTCAGCAATTTTATTGAGTGCCCATGAGTTCTTGTATTGTGCGAAAGGGAGAAAAGTACTTCTTTCTCTACCTTCTTTATCCCATGCATGATCTTGTAAACCTCTATCATGTAACCCCTCAGTCGACGTTTCTCCAAGCTAAAGAGCCCCAAGCATTTTAACCTTTCTTCATAGGGAAGGTGTTGCACACGGAAGCTTACACCCAGAATTAAACGTTGTTCGGCCTTAAAGGTGCCTCTGGACTCTGTCTTTGTTCTGCTGCTTCAGACCAACATGGTTACCCACCTGGTTTATTTTGACTAGCTTTTGGAACTGGTTTCCTGGCATCTCCTTCTGAGACCCCATTTGAAGGGACAAGGTTGGTTCCATGAATGGGCATGTCTGAACATACACTTACAACCGCCTATAGTTCCTGCTAGAGAATGGGTGGGTCAAATACGCAAGACGTAAATGTGCATTTTAATTTAATACTTTAAAAGGAAGGGCTGAAGCCAGCTAAGATTTGAGTGCTTATTTGCCATGTTGACTATAGGAGTTGAATGCAGCTTGCACAGGACTCCCATGTGCTAAATTCAGTTGCATACAAGAGGGAGACCTGATGTGATTAGAGCGCCCTGGCAAGACCCAGGAGACCCAGGATCAAAGCATAACTCTTCCATGGAAGCTCAACGGGTGGCCATGAGCCAGTCACTGAATAAAACGGACGAGCAGAGAATACTGTAAGTCAGTGACTTCCAACCTTTTTGGCACCAGGGACTGGTTTCGTGGAAAACAATTCTTCCACGGACCGGTGGGGGGAGGTGCTGAGGTTTTTGCTGCCCTGTCCCAGCCCCATCATGGGGGTCTTTAAATGAGGGATAGGCAAAGGCCGCTGCTGTGCTGCCCCTTCTGCCTGCCCGGGACTCAGGCGAATGAAAGAGGTGGTGCTTTGGAGTGTGGCCGTGACCTTCGCCTACCAGGTCCTGTGTGGGCAAAAGGGGTGGCAGGGTAGTTCTGCCTTGCTCTGCAGCCTCGTTGCTAACAGGCCACAGACCGGTACCGATCCGTGGCCCAGGGGTTGGGGACCCCTGCTGTAAGCTGTTTGTTTCCCTGTTGGGGAGAAACGTAGGGGTTCAAATACCTAAACTAATAAAATGATGAACTTTGGTTAGACTGCGCCCCAGGTTCCTAGCCCTCATGGTGTCTGTCTGAAAGAAGTGCAGAGGGACGGGGGAGGATGCCAGCATCGCGAGCTACGATTTCCACCAGGCAGGGTTTCAATGCCCAGCGCAGCTCCGTGACTTGCAAAAGCAGGATAAAAATAGCAATGAAGGATTAACGATGCTAAATATGGAATGTTTATGCCAGTTTCCTTCATTTAAATATTTTGATGTGTCTCAGAACGTGGGCTACCTTCACGCAGACATTTGGTGGTGTTTCTTTTTCTCACTTAGAGCAGAGCATGCACAGGGCTTTGGTGGCATCTCTGACTCTCTCTGGTGACCAGACAGGCCTGGGGGTGAATCGTGGAGAGGCTTTCCACAAACATGCAGGAAAGGAGAACAGTGTGTCTCGCTCGTCAGAAGAGTCTGTATTGCTGGCTCCTTGCTTCAGTTCCTCCCTCTGAGAAAGGGTGGGACGATGTTGTCACAATACTTGCAAGGTGCCCTCAAAAAGCCCTTTTCCCCCCACAGTGGTGTAGTGTGCACCTGAAATGCATTTGACCAGGGCCTTTTTTGTAGCAGGAGCTCATTTGCATATTAGGCCACACCCACCTGATGTAGCCAGTCCAACAAAAGCTTACAGTAGGCCCTGTTACTGTAACCTCTTGGGGGGTTAACTACATCAGGGGTGTGTGGCCTAATATGCAAAGGAGCTCCTGCCACAAAAAAAGTCCTGCATTTGACCAATGTGTCAAACATTGCTTCTTTCATGTGCAGTGCTGTGGGGGTTAAACGCTTGTTGGCAGTCTTCAAAGACTATTGGTTGCCAACTGCCTGGAGGGGGGAAGAGGGGAAGCCTTGTCCCTGTAATTGGGTGGTATTTAGCAAGTGATGTTAATTACCTCCATGCCATGAAAAGCTTTAGCTTCCCATTTCCGTCTGTTAAAAAGGACAGGAGATTTCCCCCCCTGGCCTGCTGGCGACTGGAGCCTAGCCAGAGAACTTGGGGGAGGATCAGTGGTCCAGCTCATGGTTTTTACATGGAGAAAATCCAGGGGTCAGTCCCTGGCAGGTCCAGTTAAAAGGATCAGGTAGTAGGTCATGGGAAATGCTCTGCTCTCTGCCAGTCAGAGCAGGAACCAAGGGACTGGATCAGTATGAGGCAGCTACATGTGCCGATATGGGACTGTGGCACAGTGGCAGAGCTCATGCTTTGCATGCGGGAGGTGCCAGGTTCAATCCCTGGCATGACTAGTTAATTGGCAGAAGTTGGTGAGATATATCTGTTTCTTTTCCTGGGATTTCTCTGACCAGAATGGACTACGTTGAGCTGAGAGGACCAGTGGTCTGATTTGATACAAGCAGCTTGGCTAAATTAAAAGGAGGAAGGACCAGGAGTACATTTTCCTTTTTAAAGAGCAAGCATAGGTTTCATTTTGAGTATAAGCTTTCCTGTGCAGGCAGACTTCATCAGATACAGTGAAACAGCTTTCCTAAGGTCTTACATATAGGTGGGTGGGGTAGTTGCCAGAAGGGATAGTTAGAGTCAAGGTGCCTAAGTAACTGGGTGATACGTATAGCTGAGATTGGATTAAAGCAGTTATATCCAGCTATTAAAGCTTATACCCAGAACTAAACTGCACTCTTTGTTCTGTTGCTTTAGACCAGGGGTGTCGAATTCATTTGTTATGAGGGCCGGATCTGACATAAATGAGACTTTGTTGGGCCGATCCATGTCAGGCCGGGCCATGTGTGGACCTATTTAAGATTAGGTAGCAGGGATATACATTTTATAAAAAACACAAACACACTTTAAAAACAAACAAACTTAAAACATGATTAAAACATTAGCACTCATTGGTCTTAAAGATGCTTTCTTTGTATTTCTCCCATGGGATCCAGGGAACTGGGCAAAGGAAGCTCTGGCTCTTTCCTTTCATCCCCAGGGGACTGGGGGGGAGCCTCAGCCAATAGAAGGAAGAGAGGCTTGGCTCAGTAGCTCTGCTGTGCCATTGAAAGAGCCTGGCAAAGCGAGCTATTCCTTCTCAAGGGAGGAGCCTCAGCCAATGGAGTAAATAGAGGTTTTGCTCTGTAGCTCCTGTGCGATTGAGCAAGCCTTGCAAAGCAAGCTGTTATGCAGAACAAAGCAAGATATAGGGAGAAGGAAGCAGATGACAGCCAGTTGCTCGGGGGCCTGATTGACACCCCTGCTTTAGACCAACACAGCTAGAATATACCTTTCATGTTATTGATAGCTCCTAAAACCAGGGCTTTTTTTTGAGCAGGAACATTCAGGAATGCAATTCCAGCTGGCTTGGCACCGGGGTTGTGGCCTGATATGCAAATGAGTTCATGCTGGGCTTTTTCTACAAAAAGCCCTATATGAAACAATGGTGACATCAGGGGGTGTGGCTTAATAGGCAAATGAGTTCCTGCTGGACTTTTTCTACCAAAAAAGCCCTGTCCACGAGTTGTGACCAGAGGTTAAAAATAAAGCAGGCAGAACATGCAACCTAAAGTTTGACAAGGTGTGTGGGGAGGAGGGAACATTTTTAAAAAAAAAAGGAGAGGAAGATCTGTTGGGAAAAGCCCAGTAGATGGATGCATTGTAAAAAAATGCTTGAGTGAAATAACCCTCACTCAAGGCATGACACTGCCTTCTACTAAGTCAGTCAAGGTTGGTCTCATCTGCTCTGGCTGGCAGCCGCTCTCCAGAGTACCGGGCAGAGGTCTTCCTCTTCACCTACTACTTGATCCTCTCACCTGGAGATGCCAAGCATAGAAGCCTTTTGAAAAACAACCGAGGACCATTCTGACAGATCTCCATGAATGCATGAAGCTGTCTTGTACTGAGTCAGATGTCTGGTCTGTCAAGGTCAGCACTGCCTGCTCTGACAGACAGCAGTGCCCCAGAATCTCAGGCAGAGTCCTTTCCTATCACTTGCCACCTGACTGGAGATGTGCAGGATTCAGCTTGAGACCTTCTGCATGCAAAGACGATACTCTCCCAGGGAGCCGTGGCTGTGCCTTAGGGAAGGGAGCTGGACATCAGCGGTAGGGAGCAGCAAGGGAAAAGGGATGCAGGCTGGGGGACAGAGAGAGCTGCAGAACAGAGAGAGCTGCTTCATCTCCAAGATTAGTCATGGCAGAAAGAGAGTTCCAAGGGGAAGGATGCAGAGGAAGAAAGAGCGCTGTTTGTGCATGAGGATATTCCTGGACATGACAACGTAAAAGTAGCAGTCATGCTGGATCGGGCCCAAGATCCATCTGGCCCTGCATCCTGTCTCCAATCGTGGCCAGGCAGGAAAGGCCACAAGCAGGGCCTGCTGGCAACAGCATCTGTCCATCAGATGCTCCCCATCATCTGTCAGCCAGACGAGCAATCAGAAAAGCCTCTGAACCTGGAGGCCTCGTTTAGCTTGTGGCCAGCCAGAAACCTACCTTCAACCGGGGCTTTTTTTGTAGCAGGAACTCCTTTGTATCTTAGGCCGCACACCCCTGATGTAGCCAGTCCTCCTCAAGCTTACAGTAGGCCCTGTACTAAGAGCCCTGTAAGCTCTTAGAGGATTGGCTACAGAACACAAGGAATTCACTGCCATAGGAGGTGGTGGCAGCTGCAAGCACAGACAGCTTCAAGAGGGGATTGGATAAACATATGGAGCAGAGGTCCATCAGTGGCTATTAGCCACAGCGTTTTGTTGGAGCTTTCTGTCTGGGGCAGTGATGCTGTGTATTCTTGGTGCTTGGGAGGGTGACAGTGGGAGGGCTTCTGGTGACCTCCTGATGGCGCCTGGTTTTTTCTGGCCACTGTGTGACACAGAGCAGCCTCATCCAACATGGCTATTCTTAAGTTCTTATCAGGGGTGTGTGGTCTAATATTCAAAGGAGTTCCTGCTATTAAAAAGCCCTGCCTTCAACCCTCTCTTAACTCCTCCTATGTCTGTAGCCAGTGAATTCCACAGGTCAGCTGCCAGTGGTGCGCAGTAGAGCTTCCATCTGCTGCCAGGCATTTCCACTGGGTGAGCAAGGCTCCCTCTGCCATTTCTCACAGAAGTAACCTGGCCCCGCTTTGCAGGGCTGTTGCAGGGAGTACTGAGACTATGTGTTATATGTGGAACTTGGTAAGCACTAGAAATGTGCCCTGGAAATGCCAGGGATTATTACTGGGTTCCTGCAGCTCTGAAATGTGATGCTGCTTCAGGGATGGTTTGTTGTTGTTGTTGTTTCTTCCTTTAAATCGAGCATGTGATTTATGAATGGGCGGGGGAAGGAAAACGCAAGAAGGAGCTTGCATTCTAGCAAGCCCGACTTATTGGCTGTGTTCCTGCCCACAATCTCTCCTTTTGCTGGTGCCAGTAAGATGCAGAATCCAGAGGACCGAATGACCTGAGCAGAGGGCAGCCTCTGCTGGGGAGAGAAGCTGGCCGGCTGGCCGCAAAGTCATTTGTTGTTGGGCTAATAGACCTTCTGGGGTAATTGTCATGATAGTAGAGTTTTTAAAAGAACAAAGCGCATACTGAAAACAGTGGATCCAGGAATTATTACAGCAGCCACCAGAATCCTCCCCCCCTCTTGTGACAGATCTGGCTTTGAACTGTTGTGTGACAGGCAGAAATTTAACAGGTAAAGCTTTCCTCCTTTAGCATGCCACCCTGCAGAAGATGCTTCACCTGCTGAACTCGATAGTGGCAACCCTAGAAATGATGCTAATTATATGTGACACTGGATCTCTTGGTGACCCCATGGGGTTTTCAAGGCAGGAGACTTTCAGAGGTAGCTTGCCATTGCCTGCCTCTGCATCACAACCCTGGTATTCCTTGGTGCTCTCCCTTCCAAATACTGATTGGGGCCAACCCTGTTCAGCTTCTGAGATCTGACCTAGGGTGGCCAAACTTGCTTAACCTAAGAGCCACATAGAATAAGATGTTTGAGAGCCACAAGACATGCACATCAGATGTTTGAGAGCCACAAGACAGAAAGGGTGGAAGGCAGATAGAGGTGGGGAGGGAGATGTGGAAAGGAAGCAAATTTAAATGCATTCTCCAAGCCGCTGACTGGCTTGGCTTGGAGAAATGATTTAAAGAGACAAATATGTTCTCTAAGCTGGCTGATGGTGGAGGCTTTGAGAGCCACACAATATGTATGAAAGAGCCACGTGTGGCTTCTGAGCCATAGTTTGGCCATGCCGCTAGCCTGTACAATACAGGTCAGGGCTTTGAGTTCTATTGTGGCCCACACAAAGTAGCCACTGAGGTTGTATGAATTGGGACCGTGGGGCTGGATTCAGCCGGCTTTTTCACTCAATCTCACCCAATTTGGTTCCTTACTACAGCCCCCGTGCCACGTCCCTTTTGTCAGTGCAGAGCCCAGGATCCCCAGCATAGCCTTTTTAGTACTCAGAGGGGATCATGCCTTTCTTTTTGTCTGGATCGCACTCCTGATGCTGAGGGACGGGAGTGGGGTTAATTCTTTCCTTTGTGCTGTTTCCTTCCTTGAAAATGCCTCACCCTTCACTGGGCTGCTTTTCGCTTTGATAGGGAAGAAAAACCAAGGTTCTCATTTAACTTGTACCTGAAAGATCCTGGCAGATATTGAACTTGTGACTTGGCACACGGCTGGCAAGGATTTTGCCTATGCTCCACTGCCTAGCTTTGGGAATGTGGAGGGTCTCTAGACATTAGAAGCGGAGAAGCTTTCATCCTGCTTCGGCAGTGAGTCAGGAATATACCCTTTACTGAAAAGGTAGCACTTTGCAATGGCTTCTAAAACAGACCTTTCCATTTCCCGCTCTGCCCAGTGGAATCTGGTCAGTTTCACTGCTTCCCTTTTATAGCCTTTCAGGCCTGCAAACCAAATGGGTAAGAGGCCAGGAGACTTCCAGGACTGGAAATAAATGCAGCCAGGGACGGGCACTTCACTAATAACATTCTTTGCTGTTGTTCTTGCCCCTGCCAGCAATCCTTTGGCATGATGTTACGGTGTATGTGGTATGCTTAAAGCCAGCCCCATGATGTGGTTAGAATTTCAGACTAGGATTTGGGAGATCAAAGTTTAGTCGGGGTGCCGGATCTGACATTGTTGGGGCAGGCCATGTGTGTACCTATTTAAGATTAGGTAGCAGAGATATAAACTTTATAAAGGAAACACAAACACAATTCAAGATTTTTTTTCAAGCTGAAAACATTAGCACCTGCTGGTCTTAAAGGTGCTTTCTTTGTACCTCTCCCATACGATCCAAGGAACTGGGCAAAGGAAGCTCTGCCTCTTTCCTTCCTTCCACAGGGGGCCAGGAGGGGGGCGGCGCTTCGGCCAATAGAAGGAAGAGAGGCTTTGCTCAGTAGCTCTGCTGTGTGATTGAGAGAGCCTGGCAAAGCAAGCTCTCCCTCCTCCCCTTCCTCCCCAAGGAGCTCTGTAGCTCCTGTGCGATTGAGCAAGCCTTGCAAAGCAGCTATTATGCAGAAGGAAGCAAGAGAGAGGGAGAAGGAAAAAGATGACAGCCAGTTGCTTGGAGGCCCGATAGGAGCCATCCGGGAGCCTGATTCAGCCCCTGGGCTGCATGTTTGACATTCCTGGTTTAGATCCCTCACTCTGCCATGGAAGCCTTTGCCATCAACTGGACTGAATGTCTCTGGGCCACTCCCCCTCTCTTTCTCTCAGCCTGTCCTCCAGCTCTTGGGAGAAGGGCAGAATCACAACACCTTCTGTAAATTAAATGAATCAGTGCACATTGAAAACAGGCCTAGTTTATTCTGAGGAGAGCCAGCCTAGTGTCGTAGGCAGAGGATCAGACTGGGATCTGGGGATCCAGATTCGAATCCCCGCTCTGCCGTGGAAGCTGTCTGGATGTCTTCGCGCCAATCACTCTCAGCCTCAGCTACCTGGCAGGGTTGTGAGGATAAAACGAAGGGAGAGGTGAACAATGTGAGATTCTTTGGGTCCTCACTGGGGAGGAAAGTGGGGTATCAAAGAAGTACAGAAATGAATAGCATCTGCTACCCCAGGGACCCTGCCTACATCCCTGTCTCATCCCTATCCCAGTTTGGTGTAGTGGTGAAGTGTGCGGACTCTTATCTGGGAGAACCGGGTTTGATTCCCCACTCCTCCACTTGCAGCTGCTGGAATGGCCTTGGGTCAGCCAGAGCTCTTGCAGAGCTTGACCTTGAAAGGGCAGCTGCTGTGAGGGCCCTCTCAGCCCCACCCACCTCACAGGGTGTCTGTTGTGGGGGGAGAAGATATAGGCGATTGTAAGCCATTCTGAGTCTCTGATTCAGAGAGAAGGGCGGGGTATAAATCTGCAATTCGTATTATTTTTATTTGGAAGGGAACCCCTTCCTCCTCCTCCAGTTATCCCTTCCTGCCTTTGAGGAGTCCAAGTGCTGTCATTTTCTCCAGCCCCACTCTTGCTTGTCCTCTTGGCCTTGGGCTCTGGCGGGGGTGGGGGGGGAGGTTAGCCCAGCCAGCAAAGCCCTTGCCTGCCCTGTAAGGAGTAAGTTGGCAGAGCAGACCAAAGGGCTTGGGGGAAAGTAGGGGGAAAGCTGTATTAATATTGATGAGGCTGCAAATGGGATCGAGCTGGTAAAAGGGCATAAAATATTCACTCAAGAAACAACTCGCTGCCTGGTAACATAGGGAGGCTTGGCACCCTCTTCTTCCCCATGGCCAACAGCTGAAATTCCTGGCTTCTTCCCCCCACCCCAATCCCTTTGATGTGATTATTTGTTTAGATAGATCTACCCCTGCTTTTCTCACCTGGTGGAGAACCAAAGCAGCTTACAAAATCATTCTCCCCTCCTCCAGTCTGTCCTCACAAAACCAACCCTATGAGGTATGTTAGGCTGAGAGAGAGAGACTGTCCCAAGGTCCCCCCAGCAGGCTTCCATGGCAGAGGGGATTTGAACCCAAGCCCCCCAGATATTAGTCCGACAGTCTGACCACTACCCCATGCTGCAGGGCTTTCTTTGTTGCAGGAACTCCTTTGCATATCAGGTAACTCAACCCTGATGTGGCCAATCCTCCTGGAGCTTATGGTAGACCCTGTATGAAGAGCCCTGTAAGCTCTTGGAAGATTGGCTACATCAAGGGTGCGTGGCCTAATAGGCAAAGGAGTTCCTGCTGCAAAAAAAGCCCTGCCATGCTGTCTTGATGCCACACCTCCTTGGGAGATGTTGAGGACCCATTTTCATTGATCCGCAAGAGTACGCAGGGAAGTTCTTAAGCAGATTGCCAGTGAGGCGAGAAAAGAATCCCCACCCAATTACCCCTCTAGAAATGTCCCTAAACTCCCCCCTCATAAAGTTCTGTGCTTTGAACAACTTGCAGGAGGCAGAAATGCCACAGAGGCGGCTTTGCCCATCACTGCTTCTCCATGGCGAGAGGTCATCTGTTCCCTTTCGGCCTGTCGCGCAAAACCCGGGGAAGATAAAATAGCCACAGTGTCTGCCACATTCCCTGTCTAGAGAATTCTGTTTTATAGCCTTTTTTTCCCTATGGTTTTGTTCTCCCTGAGATGAGTAAAGTCAGCATTTAGGCTGTGTGCCTTCAGACTGCAGGTGCAAGCTCACATAACTCCTCCATTTATTTAAAAAGAAAGCTCAGTTGGAAAAAAAATTCCTTCCACATAGAAGAGTAGAAATCTGATGCTGCATGCCACATGGCTAGGATTCTCTGATTTGCATTTATCTTCACTGTGAAGGCAGTGGCATGCACATTGGTAATGGAGCAGCCACGCGGGAATTTTCCGCACACTTTTCCCCTGCACCCTGTCGCTGGAGTGTTTTCTGAGGTTCTCATTTTCTTTTAATTGGTAATTGCTGCAGTTTATACCACTTCAGCAGTTTCTTTCAGAGCCCTTCAGTGCTGCAGCAGGGGAAATGGGGGCTGTGTGAGGCTGGTGGAAGGGGAAAGGCAATGGTTTGGGCAGGACCTTTGAAAATGGGAACCTTCCAATCCAACCAGTACAATGACGTTCTTGGACTGCTCCCTTCCCAGGAAGGTGATAGCAAAGCAGGTTTGGGAAAGTGTTCTGTGAGGGCGGGGAAAGGACTGATGTATAATGCTGCATGGATGCCTCACCCACTTCCAGTCAAAAAAAGGCACTCTGGTTTAGGAGCCAAAGGGGGAAAAAACCTCTGCATGGAAGCATCAGAGAAGAGAGTTTTGGCTAGTCTTTCCCCTTATATCTTGGATTTCTGCTTGCAGGGATTTCTTCCCATACTGGAGGAACATTCAAACCAGTTGTTTTTTTTGTTTTTTGGGGTTTTTTTAGCAGCTCACAGGAACATAGTTCCGGCTAGCTTGACATCAGGGGTGTGACCTAATATGCAAATGAGTTCCTGCTGGGTTTAAAGCACTGTGTGAAAGGATGACATCAGGGGAGTGTGGCCTAATATGCAAATGAGTTCCTGCTGGTATTTTTCTTTAAAAAAGAAAAAAAAACCTGATTCAGACTATGTGAGCGCCCACCAATAATCTGATGAGTCAAAGCCCAGAGTCCTGGGGGCTGTATAATAGATATCTGCTGTCCTCTCAGAAATCCTCCAGTTCCCACTAATTGTATGTTATTTAACCTCTGTGTCAAGGCAGCAATGAGCCCGCATTTTCTCCCCAGCTTTGCAAGAGTGTCACAAGGGTGGTCAAAATGTCAAGTGTTTTGAAATGCTTAGGTTTCCCGCCCACTTCCTCAGCAAGTCAGGAAAACTGCAGAGGTGAAACTTCAAAACTGCTGTCAGTTTCACCTCTGCCTGAGAGGAAAGCTGGTCAGTTTCAGCCAGGGCTGTTTATAATCTTTGCATGGAAGTCTTTAGGGATGCATCTAATTTTCTTGCAAATTTTCAAGCATGCATCTAATACTTCCTAAATGTATAGAAGTCCCTACAGTGACCAGCATTAGAATTTAAATCTTGCAAATTATTACAACTCCCCCCAAATACCACATATTATGCCAAAGTGCTAGTAATCTGGCTTTTCTGGTTCAGAGCAAATGAATTGGAAACTATACTCAGTCTTGGGGAAGACTGAAAGTCTGTTTGTTCCGAACTGTATTCAGTGTCAGTAAACATTGTCCCCATTTATTTAGAAGATTTATATCCTCCCCTTCTATTTAAACAACAAGCATGCACAGCAGTTTACAAAAAAAATGAATTAATAAAATAAAGAAAAATATCAATGGAAAAATAACAAAAAGGATGCTTCTGTGCTTTTAATGTTTAGGTTTAGTGGATGTTTATTTGAATGATTTTGTTGTTGTTTTTATGGTTTTTAGTCTAGTTTTATGCATTGCCTCCAGCTGGTCTCTGAAGAGGCAGCATATAAATGTTGTGAGACAGCAACTGTTAAAAGCCCTCCTACAGCCCATGCACTTCAGGCTTTAAAACCATGCAACTCTTACAAGCAACAATGACAACAACAATAAAACAAAAGCAGCAATATCAATTAAAAAAACCAAAAGTGCAGTTCACCTTTGGAGAGATGGTTCATTTAGCCTTTCCATAGCCTTTCTGCCAAGACTCACCAGAAACATTTCTTCCCCTGTCTCCAAAAGGCCATCAAAAATGGGATCATTTGATATTAAGGGGAGGGTGTCCCAGAAATCAGTGGCAACTATGGAGAAGACTGATGTTTTCACCTACCTTACATTGTGCAAAGTGAGCTTGCAGAGAAGTCCAGTTCCAGGAGATCTCAAGGCACAGACATTGGCACAGATGTCTCTAAAGGTACCCAGATCATAAGGATCATTTAGGATTTTCCAGGTCAGTACCAGCACTTTGCCTTGACTTGGATAGTCCAGGCTAGTCTGATCAGATCTTGGAAGCTAAGTAGGGTCAGCCCTGGCTAGCATTTGGATAGGAGACCTCCAAGAAATACCATTGTTGTGATGCGGAGTCATGCAATACCAAACCACCTTTGAACTTCTCCTGCCAGTTTGGTGTAGTGGTTAAGTGTGCAGACTCTTACCTGGGAGGACCGGGTTTGATTCCCCACTCCTCCACTTGCACTTGCTGGAATGGCCTTGGGTCAGCCATAGCTCTGGCAAAGGTTGTCCTTGAAAGGGCAGCTGCTGTGAGAGCCCTCTTAGCCCCACCCACCTCACAGGGTGTCTTTTGTGGGGGAGGAAGATAAAGGAGATTGTGAGCCGCTCTGAGACTCTGAGATTCGGAGTGGAGGGCGGGATATAAATCCAATTTCTTCCTCCTCCTCCTCCTCCTTGAAAACCCTATAGAGTCAGCTTTCCACCGCCAGCAGCAATCTGCCCTGACCTGCATGATTCTTTTGTTTCTGGAACAAACTCCTGAACAGGTTGCTGTTGGCAGCGATCGTGTTTAAAAGGCTCCTATTTTGATTGGGAAAAGGGCTACCATGCATTTTAAAGCCAACAGTTTCTCCCAATGATGGTGCTGTCTACATGTCCTAGTGCATGGCTCTATGGCAGAGCACCTGGATCAGACCCTTGGTCCTTCAGAGTTGGTCTTGTCTCCTCAGACTGGCAGAAGCTCTCCAGGGTCTCAGACTGGGGTCTTTCCCATCATCGACTGCCTGGTCCTTTCAACTGGCAATGCTGGGGATCAAACCTGGGATCTTCCAATAAAACCAATAAAATGAATTTTAACAGGGATAAATCTAAAGTTCTGCATTTAGGTAGAGAAAATCCAATGCATAGTTATAGGATGGGGGAGACTTGTCTTAGCAATAGTATGTGCGAAAAGGATCTAGGGGTCTTAGTGGACCATACACTGAACATAAGTCAACAGTGTGATGTGGTAGCTAAAAAGGCAAATGCAATTTTGGGCTGTATCAACAGAAGTATAGTGTCCAGATCATGTGAAGCGATGGTATCACTTTACTCTGCTCTGGTAAGACCTCACCTGGAGTATTGTGTTCAGTTTTGGACACCACATTTTAAGAAGGATATAGATAAGCTGGAACAGGTCCAGAGGAGCGCGACGAAGATGTTGAGGGGTCTGGAGATGAAGTCCTATGAAGATAAGTTGAAGGAGCTGGGCATGTTTAGCCTGGAGAGGAGGCAGCTGAGAGGTGATATGATCACCATCTTCAAGTACTTGAAGGGTTGTCATATATAGGCAATGATGTGGAATTGTTTTCTGTGGCCCCAGAAGGTAGGACCAGAACCAGTGGGTTGAAATTAGATCAAAAGAGTTTCCGGCTCAATATTAGGAAGAACTTCCTGACTGTTAGAGTGGTTCCTCAGTGGAACAGACTTCTTCAAGAGGTGGTGGGCTCTTCTTCCTTGGAGGTTTTTAAACAGAGGCTAGATGGCCATCTGACAGCAATGAAGATCCTATGAATTTAGGGGGAGATATTTGTGAGTTTCCTGCATTGTGCAGGGGGTGGGACTAGATGACCCTGGAGGTCCCTTCCAACTCTATGATTCTGCATGCCACTGAGCCACAGCCCCTCGCAGTTTTGCATACAGAAGGTCCCAGGTTCAGATCTCCAGTTAAAGAGTATGTGACGGCTGGCCTTAGGAGAGACCTTTGCTTGTCTGAGATTGTAGACAGCCATTGCTCATTAGTGGAGACAGTTACTGAACTAGCTAAAACCATGGTCTGATTCAGTACGAGGCAGCTTCATATCCCGATAGTCAAAAGTCTTCCTGCCCTGTGAGATTTGGTGAGAATCCTTTGAAGAATAACAGTATTCCAAAATGCAGCAGGTCCCTGGGGTTTCTCGGAGTTAAAAATGCGAGTGCAGGGATTTGTTTTGCCTGTTCCTGTCTGGAGGAAGAAGAAACATGGCAGGTTTCATCTTCTTTGGCAGAATTCATAGGCTGCTGAAAGCACTTTTCAGCCCCCCTCCCTCTGTTGTTGGAATCGATGTGTGAAAAACAAAAATGAAAAACAGGCCGTTGTGAAAGCATTGCTCGGGGGATGTTTGAATCCATCATTGGCCAAGCAAGAAGCCTAATTTACAATCCCATTTCAGCCTCAACGTGCTTTACAGTGCATGTATGATTTCAGGCAACCTTTTGGAGCAGAAGACAATTAGAGTGGCAAGTGTTATCATCACATATAAGTGACAGGTGCCTGGGTTTGGGCTTTCTAAAAATTTGACAGATTGATTGGGGTGCATGCACAGCCCTGATTCAACCTTTCAGTCCTTGCTTGCTAATCGAAATCCCTGCTTTTCACTTTTAGCACTGTTTTCAAGGAAAGCCATCACGTTCTTTTAAACCCGGTATTTCTCCCTTGAAAATGCTGACAACATAGGGAGTCAGGTTTTAGTTAGCATAGTCAGGAAGGAGTTGAAGAATTATAGTGGGGAGGTGCAGTGGGTCAGTGGTAGAGCATCTGCTTGTTATACAGAAGCCCCCAGTTTCAATACACCGGCATCTCTATTTAAGAGGATCTGATAGGACGTAATGTGAAAGATCTCTGCCTGAGACTGTGGGAAGCTGCTGCCCTCTGAGAAGGCAATATTAACCTTCAGGTCTCATTTTGGGCAGCAGCTCACAGGAGTGGAGCCCTGGAACCTCTAAATTTTATTGTGCTCTTTCTCCCCCCCCCCACCCCCCCTCCCAAACCCCTTGCTTCTGGATTCCATTGTTCAAACTCTCTGTGAGAATTTTGCTGAACTCTAAGATTTGCCAACTTTCTAATGTATCCCCCTACAAAAAAATGGGGAAAGAATCAAAACATATCAAGCAGACAGATGGAAATCTTCATCATGCCACTGTGGCCACATAGGAGAAAGTCGTTTTAAAAGTATGATGGGAGTAAGGTTTTGTTATGACAATGATAATTCAAGAAGCATTTTAAGGTAGACGACGATATAATTTAGTACTTTCCAGTGATGCCAGGGATGTGTAGCATAGACAAATAAGTTATGCAGATGAGTTGTGCTAATGAGCTCCGGCACCTCTTTTTCTACAAAATGACCCCTGCTGGCCCTGATGGACCATTAGGCTGATTCAGTGTAAGGCAGCTTCATCTCTTTTTCTGCGCCACCCAGATCCTAAATCAGCCATATGTCTACACAGTTTACATTTTGCAGACCGAGAGAGATCTGTGATCTTCTGCGTGTCTTTAAATCCTGTATATCAGACAAAAATCAGAAAATCTGAGCCAGTTGACAGGACCAAAAGAAAACCACATTGGTGGAAGAACTACTACGCAGAACAAACAGTAAAAACTGGTTGATAACAATACTGTGTTGATTAATGGTCTGAATAAATCAGGTGTTTAGTGTATTGAAATGAAATCTGAATGGAGAGACAGATATATCTTCCTGGTATTTGATGGAAAGTGCACTAAGAATGTTGGGGTTTTTTTAAATTCTTTCCTCGCATCAGTTGTGTTCTATTGTTGGATAATTATATATGTTTAAATCTTGTTCTCTCTGTAATGGGAACACATTAACCCATCTGGACAGCAGAGGAGGGAGCTGAACAAAATGGCCAGGAAAGACATTATGCAAATATTGCATAATGGCTAAGCATTCTAATTTATGTGTTTTCTTAAGGTGGTGGTGGTGGGGGGTAAGCCTTGGAGGTCTGCGTTGCTTCACACTGCTCTTGGAAGGGTGTGGTTCCCCCAAAGCCATTGATGGGGAATATCCCATTACCCACTCAGGCAGAATTCGTGTCTTCGGTATGGGCTCATGGATTAGCTCCGGCCAACTTTTTCTGCTGGTAGAAAAGGCAAGAGGGCATTGTCTTTGACCATCGAAAAGGCTGTGCTGGAGACCTGCATGGACCAAAGCCATGGGTGACAGGAGCTGTAGTAAGGATGGGAGCTGAGTGAGATGGAGGGACAAAGTGGGCTGGATCATGTCAGGAGGAAGATCTGTGCATGGCAGAGGACTTTCCCTACTTGTTCCCCTTCCCACCTGCTCTAGGGGGCAGTGCCCTCCCCTTTACTTTGTCTACCTGGGGCTTAAGCTGCAGATAGGGCAGCATGCATATGCATGGGATGTGTTCTGGAGACTCTAGCCTTTGCATGGGAAAAGCAGCTGGGCGTAAAGGTGAGAATCATCGAACACTATCTAAGCAGTGTCCCCTCTAAGCTGAGTTAGTGTGAGCTAGCTCACAGGGTGGGTTTTAGCCTCCGGCTTACATATTTTTTGTCTTAGTTTAAGAAGGATGGCCCCAAAGCAAACTAATTTATGCAGTAGCTCACAACTTTAATGTCAGTAGCTCAGGAGGCAGAATTTTTACTCACAAGAGTCCACAGCTTAGAGGGAGCATCTGAGCTCTTTAAAAAGAAAGATCTTTGTTCACTACAACACTAGGAAAAGTCTATCACTGCACTACAGGGCACTGAAGAACTAAGACAGAAAAATCAGATATCTGAGGCTAACCGAAGGTTTACACTCACTGCTGTTATCTTGGCATCCTCTCCTTGGGACAGACCCAAGCCCACTGGAACTTCCAAAACAGAGGCTGGTCAAGTTAGAATCCAGGTTAAATATCATTTTAAAAATATATGTATTTATTATTAAATAATTAAAAACATGTAAGGACCCAATATTAGCCTCATTACAAATTAAAATACATAAAGAGTAAGTGGGAAACAATGTGATTCTACGCATTTTGGCCCCAAAAGGCCTTCTTCAGAAGTCAAGCATTTTGTTTACATACAGGTTCACAATACAACATAACTATTAACAAATCAATAGTGGTCCAAAAAAAAGGCAGGGGGTTCTAATCAATATGGAATAGCACAAGGCTGAAAGTGAGGGCTCTTCTGGGACAGTCTTATGTCATAATCAAAGGCATACATGTTGAATAGTGTTTCTATTGAATGTCTCCCAGATTTGGTCTAGAAGGTACAGATGCAAACAGCAGATCAGGGTAAACATGACATGAATTGTGTGCAAATTAGAATCCACTGAGTGGATTCCACTCTATTCCCTTCCCAGATCCCCGTTCTGAGCAAAGTGCCTCTGATAGTGTATCCAGATCTTTTAAGCCTTTATGTCCCAGCTGTGTGGGTTTCCCTTCTCTCCATCTTGAGTTTGGGCATGAAAGTTTGGGCATGAAATCTTTCCTACAATCAACAAAGGGCACACATCTTAACCGACTATGGCCCAGTTCAGGAGATCCTAGTAGCCATCCATCTCACCCCTTCTCTATGCAGGAAATTCATCTCTGCTCAGCCACAATTTAAACAGTTCATAGCTCCACTTCCTGGGAAAGAATGTCTCTCCCCCCCCCCGCCGAATGTGGGGTCTACTCTGTGTAAATCAAGGCATCCTGCACTTTACTGTCGCCCCAGATCCAACCCCGTGTGTCCCAAAGGGCATGATAGACCTTGCTAAGGACAATGATCAAGCGGTAGCCAGAGGAGGGACAAGCAATCCTGCGGGCTTCATGTGCCACTCATTCTTCTCTGTATATTGTGGTTAGGATGGAAAATGGAGGTGCCTGCTTCCCCAGTGGCTGAGTTAGAGCCATCCATCTGTTCTGTCTCTGAAAATGATCATGAAGCAGGGAATGTTCTAAGGTGGCAATTACTGGCTGGATTCAACCTGCTGTGTTGACCAATGTGGCCAAAAAATGCCATCCACCTCGTTTCCGGAGCTTTCTTCTCCCCTGAGTACTGTTTCAGTGTGGACATGTAAGCATCTTGACCAAGCTTTCATGCCTTTTGTTCTGTCTCTTGTAGGAAAAAGCAGATTTAGGAGAGCTGAATTTCTCCCTCTGTTACTTGCCCACCGCCGGGCGTCTCACTGTCACTATCATCAAGGCCACCAACCTCAAAGCCATGGACCTGACCGGCTTCTCTGGTGAGCAGAGAGGGAGGGCTGCATGTGAGGAGGGTGGTGTGTTTTGGGGAGATAGCTTAACATCTTCGGGTGAACATCAAACAGTGGGGCTCCAGAAGCAAGTTGGCCAAGGGATAGCAGAGTTTAGTAATGTATTGAGCTTGTTGGGAGGCTGTGGGAGAAGCAGATAAGATGGTGAGTGAAATAAAGGGATGCTGGGAACCTGACTGGTCTTGGGGGTAGGTTCAGTAGCTGGAACCACCAGTGAGCAAGGGGAATGCTGCGGGTTTGAGCTTGTTGGGTTTGAGCTTGTTGAGCGGGTTTGGGCTGGTCTCCTGAGGAGTGAGACAGGATTGGGACCTGTCAGTAAGGGGAACTTATGGTGGGTTGGGCACTGAAGGAGAATGAGATGGACTTGTATCAATTCAGGCTTCAGTTTGGGCTTGAGGGTTCCATTTTTAAAATGTTCCCCGTGTCAAAAGCTTCCTGGAAAGAAGGCCAGGGAGCAACACTGTGTTCCATTTTATAATTAATTAATGTTATTTAAACATTTTTACCCCACCTTTCTGCCCAGTCAGAGTCACCAAAAATGTGATTTCCCTCATCTGTGGCCTGGAATTGGCAACAGAGAAAGTAGGTTGCCTTTGCTAGGCAACCCCAGGCAGTGCTCTCCGAAGGCCAGTGGTTACTCTAGTTGCCTAGCAACCAAGAGGTCCACACATATTTGGGGCCAGGAGGGGATGAAACCGCTACTGTGGTAGTGATGTCCTCAGATAAGGATGGTGAGAAGGATAGATCCAGGCAAGCCTGTGCTCTGTAATTCAAGCCCTTTCTCCCCCTCTCTTCAGATCCCTACGTTAAGGCATCCCTCATGTGTGAAGGAAGGAGGCTGAAGAAACGCAAGACGTCCATCAAGAAGAACACGCTGAATCCCACTTACAATGAGGCCCTTGTCTTTGACATCCCCCAGGACAGCATGGAGCATGTCAGCATTACGTTGGCCGTCATGGATTATGATTGGTGAGTCGTGCGTGGGTGCCACACTCTATCCATCAGCGATGATTGAACAGGAGTCCCCAGTGTGTGGAATGCTGCATGAATAGCTGGCCCCTCCACATGGCAGAGACGACTAGGTGATAGTTCCCTATAAATGTCCTTGAAATATTGCCAATCAGGGCTTTTTTTGTAGCAGGAGCTCCTTTGCATATTAGGCTGCACCTCTCTTATGTAGCCAATCTTCCAAGAGCTTACAGGGCTCTTAGTACAGGGCCCACTGTAAACTCTTGGAGTACCAGCTACATCAGGCGTATGTGGCCTAATATGCAAAGGAGTTCCTGCTACAAAAAAAGCCCTGCTGCCAATCTACATGGACCTCTGGATGTTGGCCTTCCAAGAGGAATGTCAGTGTCATCAAGATTAAAGCAGAGAAATGTTGGGATTCAGGGCCACGAAATCAGAATGGAGGCCAGGATGAGACTCCCGGACTTCCTGTGAAGCGGAAGGTGGTCGGTGAATGCAGAGAGCTGAGTCAGGGGAGAGGGGCTCCTTTCCAGCAAAGATGGTGGGAGTCAAAGGCTGGCATCCCTCCTTTTTTTCTGAGGGCCAAACTTCATGTTAGTTTTTTGAAAAAGTTGATCTGGATTCCCCAGGGTTCCTACAACCAAGGCTTTTTTTGTAGTAGGAACTCCTTTGCATATTAGGCCACACACCCCTGATGGAGCCAGTCCTTCAGGAGCTTACAGGGCTCTTAGTACAGGGCCTACTGTAAGCTCCAGGAGGATTGGCTGCATCAGGGTGAGGTGGCCTAATATGCAAAGGAGTTCCTGCTACAAAAAAAGCCCTGCCTACAACCACTCAACAGCTGCAGGGAATGGCTTCTAAAAACGAGAGGGAGGAAGGGCACCTGCCTTCCCTGCAAGCCATTTTCCTGCGTAGAAACCCTGCTGGGGGAAGTTATTTCCCCATTTTTGCTGCTGCTTGTGCACAGAATTCTCCACATGGAGCAGCAAAAACAGGGAGCTAATTCCCATCCGGGGAACCCAGGCCCAAGTCTTTGAAAAACACTGTCTCCCAGTTTGTCCCTGAGAGAGATTAGACTTCCATGAGCCAGTGGAGGAGGTGAGGCTCTCAGGAGATGGGGCTTCAAACACAAGCTGGTGTTCTGGGAGCTGGTGTTCCCTCTAAGCTGAGTTGGCATGAGCTAGCTCACAGTTTTTTAGCCTCTGGCTAAAAATGGCCCCAGAGCAAACTAATTTATGCAGTAGTTTATAACTTTAATGCCAGTAACTCACGAAGTAGAATTTTTGCTGACAAGACTCCACAGCTTAGAGGGAGTCCAGGGAGCCAAGAAGAATGGGTAGAGTAGGAGCCATCTTAAGGGACTGTGCATGTTCTTATGTGCTCCTCACTTCCCTGCATGGTGAGAAGTTCCAGTAGCTGTGCAACTGGGTTCTGTTTCCTTTAGATGAAGGGGAAGTGGGTGCCTGGAGTGTCTGGCATAATGTTTGAAGTATTTGCTAATATATATGGGAGGCAAAGGAAAGAGAGAGGGTGCTGGGTTTAACAATGAGACTTCCCGCTGTCTAAGTCTTCCCAACTCTGAGTGAGAATTAGTGTGGTGTGGTGGTTAGAATGCTGAACCAGGATTGATTAACCTGAATTCGCATCTCTACTTGACCAACAACTGTGCTGAGTCATCTTGGGCCACATTCCCTCCCTCTCCCAGTCTGCCCTACCTCACAGGATTGTTGTGGGTATAAAAACGACAAGAGAGCTGGGCACATAAGAAAGGGGTGGGGGAGCAGAGTTGCTGTGACTGCCCAGGCACGAAGGGGGGTTAGCTTGTGGAACTCAAGGCGGCTTACAGTGGCGAGAGCCCTGGGCTGCCAAACTGGGTGGCCCTCCACCCCCACCCCCCAAACAAATCCTACCGTTGCCCACACCAAACATGAAATCTTGGCAACGGCCATGAACCTACCTTGCAGGGTTGTTGTGAAGATAAAATGGAGGAGACGAGAATGGTGTAAGCCACTTTGGGGAGAAGGGTGGGAGGGTATAAATATATTTTCTAAGAGATGTGGAGTCAGTATTGAGGTTCCCCTCCCACCTGCTCTTCCTCTTCTTCTTTGTGGGAGACCGGCAGCTAGAATGATCTCTGTGTCCACAGCATTGGGCACAACGAAGTCATCGGGATGTGCCGAGTGGGCAGCGATGCCGATGCACCAGGAAGGGACCACTGGGCCGAGATGCTGGCCAATCCACGGAAGCCCATCGAACACTGGCACCAGCTGGTGGAGGTGAGAGGGCTGGGAGGGGAAGCTGGCTCTCATTTCAAGAGCTTTAAGCGGGGCAGCCCCTGATGTCAAGTCGACGGATTCAAGAATGAGTCAAAGTTGATACTAAGTTCCCGTTTATTGATAACCGGTACTCTGGCGCAAGCCTCTAGCTTGCTAAGAATGAAACCAGTACAGTGATACATGGGTTTTAAGGTACACTTCAAAACATTCCTACAGGGGGGGTGGTTTACAGGAGGAAACATTCACTCACAACTACTAGATACTTCCTCAGACGATAGCTAGAAAATGCTCTTGAATTGTGCAGCTAGTTCCTTCACCCCAGTTACAAATCAAAATAAGAAAAGGGGGGAAGGGGAGCAACTAAGGTAGAACATTAGTAGCAGTGGATCCATTAAGATTTTAACAGGGCCTATTGCTTAGGCCATGATCCCCCAGTCTTAAGTCGTTATTAGTTGATCTTGACACCTGAGACCTTGGGCCATAGTGGGTTGGAGAAGAACGGGGTGTTACGACTATGGTTCCCAACTGGCCAGGCCAAAAAACATCCTTTTAATAGATTCTGAATGTGTAGAAATGGGCACTTGAAGATTTTCTTGCCATGCAGGTAGATAATAGGGTTGTGCAATATCCACCCCCTTTCTTTTCTTTTCTTTTTTTGGTTTGGATATGTAGAACTGAAGAAAAAAAATCAGGTTTAAAAGAGACAACTAAAAAGACCGTTTTAAAAACTGGTTAGCTAAGGTACAGGTTCTGCAGAAGGTATCCATCAGAAATATAGTCATAGAAGCGAGTAAAATTCCACACCATTGCAGTCCTCAGTGGTATTTCTGGTTTAAAACAGCACTTCTTTTTCCATTCTAATTTGCACTCTCATTGTAGAGTTGCCAAGGCCTAGGATAGTGCTACTCTGGAGCCACTGAGAATCCTAACCAAAGGCAGCTTTCCGCTTTTTTTACTGCTAGTTCAGCCCATTCGCCAATCTGTTTCTATTTTCTGTGGTTGGAATCCAGGATCCCGGGATTCTCTGGCAAGAAAGTGGGGCCCTGTGGTGGAAAAGTAGTTGGCACTGGGGCTCCCCTTCCAGAAAAAGCAGCCCTTTGCGAGGCAAGGATGGTTTTCAGCCTAGCGAGTAAATCCCCTGCAGGCAAGTGGTGCTCTGATAATGAGACCAAACTCCCGTTGTTCACAATAAATAAATAAAAGTTGAGCTTAAATAATTGTTTTCCATTTATTAACACAGTCAGTGGGAGGGATGCTGCCGGCTGTCGCATTCGGCCTTGCCCAGTTCCCCTCCTTATTGGATCCCTCCTCCCACGCAGCAGGTCTTGAACTGCCCAGCATTGCCTTTTTCAGGGGCTGCTTAAAGGGACTCCCTTCCAGATATGGTTCATCTAGGAATTAGTTTGTTGGTGTTCCCTGAGCCTAGCAGCCATTTGCAATTAGGAGTTTTTGGTTTCAAAGAAGAGTTGTAGCTGGCCTGTGGGAGTTGAGGATTTGGGGGCTATGGTAGGGAAATGGCATGTAACTCTCCGAAAGGTAAAGGTAGTCCCCTGTGCATTCACCAGCCATTTCCAACTCTGGGGTGACGTCACACCACAATGTTTTCGTGGCAGACTTTTTACGGGGTGGTGTGCCATTGCCTTCCCTAGTCATCTACACTTTCCCCTGAGCAAGCTGGGTACTCATTTTACCAACCTCGGAAGGATGGAAGGCTGAGTCAACCTTGAGCTGGCTACCTGAACCCAGCTTCTGCCAGGATCGAACTCAGATTGTGAGCAGAGAGCTCGGACTGCAGTACTGCAGATTTACCACTCTGTGCCACGGGGCTTTCCTAGTAAATAGTAAATTGTTCCACATGGAAGGAACACAGTACTCCTTTCTTGCATGTGACAGAATGGAAGGGGCCTCCTTTTTATGTTGTGTCCATCAGTGGCTATTAGCCACAGCGTATTGATGGAACTCTCTGTCTGGGGCAGTGATGCTCTGTATTCTTGGTGTTTTGGAGGGGGCACAGTGGGAGGGCTTCTAGTGTCCTAGCCCCACTGATGGTCCTCCTGACAGTGCCTGCTTTTTTTGCCACTGTGTAACACAGAGTGTTGGACTGGATGGGCCACTGGCCTGATCCAACATGGCTTCTCTTATATTCTTATATTCTCTCTACTGTCTTCTTTCTCCAGGAGAAGACTTTAAACATCTACATCAACAAGAACCCTCCAGCACGGGACAAGCCCAGCATCGTAGTTGAAAGTGTTCATTCGGACTAAGGCCGTCGTTTCCAGCCCTTCTCCACCAGGGACTGTGAGTACTTTCAGCAGCATGTGAGGCCTGTGCCCAAGTGCAACGGAAGCGTCCAGCACAGCTGCTTAGAGAACATTGCCCCGTTTTGACCCGCACTCCTTGGCTTGGTCAGGTTCAGGCATCCCAAACAAACCATAGTTGACTTGCAATGAAAGCAAGGCTGGTGTGCTCTCAAGCTCCTCCCACCCCCAATCTCCCTGCGATGTGTTGAGCAAAAATTGAAAACTTCCCAGCATGAGAAGGCTTTGATCAAACCACAGTTGGTTGTTAATGTCTGGACTTGAGGCACTGTGACAAATTGGACGTTTGCCTGAAAACTGGGATTTAAACTCCTGGTTTAAATTCAGGCCCAAGAGAAGTAAAAGAAACCCCAAGGTTGTGCTCACTCTGAGCAAACTCTGGTTCATGATGCCTGACTACATACATAAGCACTCTCAGTAAAGGTAAAGGTAGTCTCCTGTGTAAGCACCAGTCGTTTCTGACTCTAGGGTGACGTCGCATCACAATGTTTTCATGGCAGATTTTTTACCAGGTGGTTTGCCATTGCCTTCCCTAGTCATCTACACTTTCCCCCCAGCAAGCTGGGTCCTCATTTTACTGACCTTGGAAGGATGGAAGGCTGAGTCAATCTTGAGCTGGCTATCTGAACCCAACTTCCGCCAGGATTGAACTCAGGTCATGAGCAAAGAGTTTGGACTGCAGTACTGCAGCTTTACCACTCTGTGCCACAGGGCTCTATAAGTGCTCTCAAGCAACAACCAATTTATGATGATTCCAGCAAGGGGCTCTTCAAGTTCAAGGCTGGTGAGAAGCAGGGACGGTTTGCCATTGCCTTCTTCTGCAGTCTTCCTTGGTGGTCCCCCATCCAATTACCTACCCTGCTTAGCTTCCAAGATCTGTCAGGATGGGGCTAAGCCGTGCCAGGTTCCCTCTCGACACCTGCAGACACAGTTATTAATAGCTGGTGCCCTGGCTCCGGAATGACTTGCAGTTCCCTCATTGAACACGTGAGGGAGTCAGAGATAGCAAGAATGGTCTCATTTCTCTGTGGGCTCCCCAGAGGTAGTTCTGAGGGGACTGGTCTCATTCTCCACAGAAAGCAATTTGAAACGCTGGCAGGACACAGGAGTTGCATCTCTCAGTCTTTTTTCCCCTCTAATGTTGCAATTCCGCAGCCATTCCAGAGATTCCAAAGAATCCAGATGGTCTTTTTCTTTTCTTGAAGACAGCAGAGCCTCTAATAGAGAAGCTCAGTTTTTGGGAAAAAGAAAGGACCCCTGCGCAAGCACCAGTCATTTCCGATTCTGGGGTGACGTTGCTTTCACAACATTTTCACTGCAGACTTTTTACAGGGTTTCTAGAGACCCGCCTAAAAGCCACTTTTCTGTTTTTGAAATGGGACAACACTCATAGCCTCCAGGTGGGGTCGGGAGATCTCCTGGAGTTATAACTTATCTCCAGACTACAGAGATCAGTTCCCCTGGAGGAAATGGCTGCTTTTGGGGGGTGGTCTGTATAGCACTACATGCTGTGGAAGTCCCTCCCCACCACAGACTCCACCCTCCCCAGCTTCCAGCTGCAAAGGTCCAGGCATTTCCCAACCAAGAGTTGGCAACCCTAGGCAGAAGGCTGTATCAGGGCTCCTCTGGGCCCTTTTGGGGTCCTTTTTTGGGGGAAAGACTGCTGTATAAAACTACTGTAGAGGGGGGAAAACAAACAGGCTCCTTACTGGCCATTCCACAAGCTTTTTTAAAAAAAAGTTTGGGAACATCAAGTTGAGTCCTGCCAGATTTGCCACTGGTGAACAAGGAATGGGGCAGGGGCCTTCTTTGGCCACAGAAAGACTATGTTAGGGTACATCAGACCTGCATAGACAAAAGTCACAGGGTTGTGGGGAGAGACCCTTTGGGTCCCCTTTTGGGAGAAAAGCGGGACATAAGTGAAGTAAATTAGGGGTCCCCAGCCTTTTTCTTTTTTAATGTTTTTAACTTTTATTGGTCAATAGTTATAAAATACAATAATTAGATACTTTGAAAAACCCCCAAAATATAGACCTATGCAAAAGGACAAAAAACATACAATTATCATTAAAACAATTGGCTCAAAAAATAAAATAAGGTTATGATGTACCGTAAATATCTAGGAAGGAAATGCTGAAAGGATTGAAGATTCCACTCAAAATCAAGGATTGGAAGCCATTTTTCTAAAAGGCTAGAATGTTCTAAATCCAAATATACATATAATTTTTGCCACAAAGGGATACAGAATAGAAAGGGCGCAAGAGGGAAATGAGCATAAAGCATCATTTGTGAAACATATTTGAAGAACATTGCTTAAAATGAAAATATAAAACATGAAAAAATAGCATGACAGTTCAGAGTGTAGTAAAAACAATCTATACTTCCACATAATATATTTCCATTATTTCCTATCTATACGGCTAAGTAAGAAGGCATATATAAGCAAGAAACAAAAGAGAAAAAGAAGAAAAAATTTTTTTGTCAACTTTGTATAACATTTTATGCTATCATATATAATGACTAGTAGATATAGATGTATTAAAAATAATGAGAATAATTACAAAAATTTTGACTATTTTGACTCATTTTTAAGGGGTCCCCCAACCTTTTTGAGCCTTTGGAATTCAGACACAGGGTGGTGGACGCAGCTATAAAATGGCTGCCGCAAAAGAACTGCTGCAGGAAGTGGAGCTATCCACAAAATGGCTGCTGCAGCTTACCTTCAGTCACATGGCGAAAATCGTTGTGCTGTGGTAGTAGCTGCTGCCCAAGCAACCTTTTTAAAAAATTGTACAGCCAATCAAATCTCAAGTGGCCAGTCAGAAACCTTGATGGGCAAAAGCCCCGCCCCCTCTCATTTTCTAAAATCAGTTGTTAGGCGCCAGGAAAGGTGAGCACCCTTGGGAACCCCTGAAGTAAATAAGTAACATAGTAACTTTGAAGTAATTGTCTTTTTTCTTCTTCTCTTCCAGGGGAACGGTGATGATCTCTCTGAATTTTCTGGACTGTTGTTTCCTCTGACCCACCCCTCTGGACCGGCCAGCAGTGGAACTTGTCTGAGGGTGGGGAATGAGCCCTCCTTTCTCAATCTCCATCTTCTCCTCCATTTCCCGGAAGTTGCTGCCTGATGCATTTTCCCCCCCAAGCCATAAAGGCAGCTGGTTGAGGTGCATTTTGATGTGGGGAGGGGAAGAGTGTGGCTCAGTGAGGTCTAGAGTGGAAGGAACAGCCGCCCCCCATCTCCATAGTCCTTCTACATGAATTGGTTGTTCGTGAGGGAGGGGTGAGCTTTTGTGACATGCATGCTTTGGAGTCTGTTGTGAAAGAGGGGTGGGGTAGCCCTTGGGGGGAGGTGTCCCTTTTTTTCTGACAGAGGTTTTGGGACTTCAGCAGCTGCATAACAGGTCGATTCAACATGGTCCTTTCATGGGCGGGGCTGCGTTATTTGGTTTTGTCCGTCACAGGTCTATTAAAAGCCAGAGGGATCCTGTCATAGGATGAGCACTCTGGCCCTATCAGTGTTCAAGCTTCTAGCTGTAAATTTAGAACAGTGCGACTGTTCCTACTGTAACAGCTAACATGGGCCTCTTCTTTGAGGGAACATTCTGGGCTCTCTTGTCCCTATCTCAATGGACGTTTTGGGGGGATTGGGACCATTTCTCCTGCTGCCCACTCTGGCGGAGGATCCTCCATTTGTGCCAGGATGCATGCAGGACCCTTTTGCCTCAAATCTGCATGACCCTCCGAGCCGAAAGGAGGAGGGAGACAGGGAAACTGTGGGGACTTCCGCCGCTCGCCACCATGTCCCCAAAGAGACAACCCTGGACCTGCCGTGAGACAACCCGGGTGTGGACTGGGCTGCTTTTCTGTGTTTGCTCCAAAACTCAGGAACAGCCATGGCATTCTTGAAACAAATTTGGGGAGGGATTGAGGCCAAGAAGACCAGACGTGGACAATGCCCTTTCCTTGTTAAAGTCGGATTTGGGCCTCCCTCAGACATAGTGAGCTGACGCTGGACTATTTTGTGTGTATGTATGTGTGTGTGTATGTTCAGTGTATGGGGTAACAGTGTGTTTCTTCTCTCTAGCCCCTTTCTCTTTCTAAACCTAGATAATTTTGTTCTGTCTGTGGTTTGCATGGTTCCTCTCCACCCAGTTTGGGTGGTGGGTGGTGGATCCCAGCTTTTTGCTGGGAGAATGCCTGTTCAGAGAACCCAGGTGTCCCAGTTCTGATTTAAAAACCCACCTGTGTGTGTCTCTCCCCCCCCCCCCCCAATTTCTTCTAATTTGGAATGTTCATTTTGTTTGCCTCTCCCCTCCTGATCAAACGCACGTCCGTTTGTCATTCTGTCTTTGTCTGTCCTGGTTTTTTGAGATTTTGTCCTGTTGATGGTTGGTTTGGGTTTTGTTTTTTTTTTTAATTAAACAAAAGGCGTGAGAAATGAAGACAAAACAGGGAAAAAAAATTAGCCCTGCTTCCTAAACCTCTGTCCCCCCTTTTTTTGGAAAAGCCATATACCTCCCCTCACCGCTTGGGGGAGTTACGACTCCCCAGCGTTAGGGGCGAGGAGGAGGGGGCCGGACAGGGTTCTCTCTTTGCAATAGGTTTGGAACTTGAAGCTGCTGCTAAAAAAAAGTGACATCAATAAAACTGGACAAAAATATGATCGATTGGGCATCTGTGGGGTTTGGGAACATCTTGATGACCAAAGTGAGCCTTGCTGGGATGAAGTTGGCCCCGATGGTCCACGTGGATCAAGACTTGTTGCTCTCAAAAACATCTGGGCTGCTGTTTTCAAATACAGAGATATAGAGCACAGAGAAGACAAAATCTGTTCTCAGCAAAAGAAGATTGCATAGGTGAGCATCAGCTGGCTAAATCTCAGTGTCACTGCAGTTATCCATTTGCCTGGCTTATCTAGTGTATTGAATGCCTACATGGAAATTGGGAAGGCAAGTACCAGGTTTGGTCCACTCAGCCGGTCCTGGTTTTGTTTTGTTTTTTAACACTGGCATGGCTTAGTGAAAAATAAATTAGTTTTTTCCAAAGAATGCTGCCAGCAACTTGCTGGAAAACCAGAGGTTGAGGCATACAGTGATATTTATCTCTGCCAGGAGAGAGGAGGTTTTCTAAGACAGATCCATAAATAGGTACACCAAAACTGGCTTACCTGCCTTTTAAATAGAAATGCTGTATCTGTACAAAAGCTTAGTCTCAAGCAGGATTCTGGCTCCAGTCACAGGGACAGAGGCAGAATTGTTGCTCATAAGGATGCTGAATTACAGGCACTAGTATACTGTGTCCTGACCTTTTCACAGACTCTACGTAAATGAGTTTGAATAGGCAAATGAAAAATCTAAGGAGTACCAGAAATCTGGCCTCTAAGGCCCAAGGTGCACATTATGATTTGTAATATAGAGAGCAGGAGTGGCCAAACTTGCTGAACATAAGAGCCACACAGAATAAATGTCAGATGTTTGAGAGCCACAAGACAGGAAGGCAAATAGATGAGGGAGGGAGGGAGAGGTGGAAAGAAAGCAACTTCAACTTTAAATGCATTCTCCAAGCCACTGGCTGGCTTGACTTGGAGAAATGATTTAAAGAAACAAATGCATTCTCCAAGCTGGCTAATGGGATGGTGAGTGCTTCGAGAGCCACACAACATGTGTGAAAGAGCCACATGTGGCTCCCGAACCACAATTTGGCCACCCCTGATATAGATTCTGGTCCCTACCCCCCCCCACACACACACACCTGATTTTGACAATCAGACATCATGAGTGGGGGAACTTGTTTTCCAAGCACTTGGGTCCCAATTTGGATCAGGACCATAGGGCTGGGGAGAAGAGCCTCCACATTTCTGATATCTGATTATCAGAGTCAGCTTGGGGAAACCCCGACCCTATAAGCTACCAGTCATAATGTATAATTTGGCCCTAAGAAAGACTTAAGCCTGATTCTGTACAGTAGAGACTGTTGCAGGAATTTGTATGACTGAAATACCAAAAAATTTCCCTTATAGCAATGCAGGGAGAAGCACTCCACCTCACTTGTTTCTCTGGCCTGCTACTTTTCTACAAAGCAAAGTGTTCAGTTTTGTGAGCAGCCTGTTGCTTTCAAGTGGGGCAGCATAAACAAAGCCTTACTACTACCTCCTTGACAACTAACTAGGTTGGAGTTTGTAAATTAACTGTTACGACAGGTACAGTGTGGCCAATCTCAATCTTAAATTTAACGGACCAAGAGCAGGGCGCTCTTTGTTCTTGCTTTCTAAAAATTCAGCTGTAAATACAAAATCAGCATTTCAGGATGGAATTTAAAGCAGCCCTCTGTTCTCATGGGTGTTGCAGACTCCTGACTAGGGGTGTGCATTCGAGTCTACTCAAACCAAAAATATGGCTGGAAAACAACTAACTGGTATTCTTCAGATGTATTTCAGCATCCCAAATGTATCTGGAGAATCGAGAAAAATCCCAGCTATATTAGGGAATTGCTGGTGGACCTGGAACAACAGCTGAGGGGCTGGAGCAGATTGCACATGCCACTCGGCTGTTTTGTAGCTTTCTTCTGCAGTCCCCTTTAAATGGGATATTTAAAGGGACTGCAGAAGACAGCTTACAAAACGGCGGGGGGGGGGGGGGGAAGGGGGGTACTCTGCTGGCTCAGCTGTGGCTCTTTGGGGCTGTTGAAACAAAATGCTGAAGAGAACCCCAGCTGAGCCCGTAGGGAAAGTTTTCCCTGTAGGATCAGCTGTTTTGTGGTTTCTGTTGGGCGATCCAGTTTAAAGGGACTGCCCAAAAGAGCCCCAGCTGAGCCATCTCTCAGCTGAGGTTTTTTTCTTTTGAGGGGGGGTTGTGGCTTTGAATTTGTATTTTTTTTAGTTCAGGTCAGTTGGACCTGAAAAAATTGGGATTTCTGAAAAATCCTGGATCTGAATGCTTTATGGCAGGGGTGGCCAACGGTAGCTCTCCAGATGTTTTTTGCCTACAACTCCCATCAGCCCCAGCCAGCTGGAATGTGGCCACCCCTGCTTTATAGGTATTGGGATCCAGGTTCTTTAAGGAATCCCAAAAACTTGGGGGGTTTCAATAGACCTGAACCCCCCCAAAATTGCACACCCCTGGTTCTGACCAGAAGAGGATGAGAAAGGTGTTACAGAAGAAGCTGCAAGTTCTTCATTAACTGTGAGTCAATACTGCTACTGAGATCCGGGAAGGAAAAACTTCAAATCCACTTAATTAACAAGTAAGGAGACAAGGCCAGGAGTCTTGGGGGGGGGGGGGGGTTGTCAACAGCGTTAAGAGACAGATGCCTGCCAGAATTTCTACACTTTGGAGACTTAAGATGGTCTGATCTCACCTTGTGCAAAGCATCAATGTCACCTCTGGCCTAAATGCATAACAGGAGATTAGAATTCAAGTAGATAACCGCTCAAAACCAGAAATCCTCTTCATCTTGCCTGAGATGCTAGAGAGATGTTTAGCTCCAAACCCCTCCACCCACCCTCCCCAAACCAGTGTGGCAGCCTGGAAGATGCAAAAGACAGCAAATGTGCTCACCAACTTCAGCAGCAAATGCTGCAGGCACAGCTGCTCAGTTGCAGAGTCAGCATGTCAAACGGCTCAGCTTTCCTTTGGGAGGAAATATAATAAAATGAGGTTTCTAGGTCTTGTAACCCGCAAGAATTGATGACAACCTGTGATCAACAGTAAATCTCAGAATTCATAGAGCCTGGATATGGCTTTGACGGTTCACACAGCTCTGTAGCTTCTCCCTGTAACCCCTACAAGCCACCAATTCCTCATTTAAGTGTCCTGGTTCTGAATCCTGGCAGCAGAATTATACAGTACAATCCAAAAATGCCCTAATTTCTGAGGTTTAAGCTGGAATGTGAGTTTTCAAAGTGGCAAATGGAGCTCTCACAGTGGGACAGCAGTCATTCCCAAGGAGGTTTACCCTGAACTTCAGAAAGCCTCCTTTTAATTTCTGCAGATTGCACCACCACCCCCAACTCAAATGAACTTGCAGCCCGTCTTTTCATTGATGCCACCAGTATCTCACATATCCAGGAGCCTGCCAACGTCAAGTTGACCACACAACTTGCTCCTTCCCAGGTGTCCTAGCTCTTTGCCCAACAGGTTCTCCCCTCTGGGAGCAAAAGAACTCCTGGCTTTCCCAGCTAAAGATGTTCTAGAATCTTTCGGCACCCAGTTCCTGAGCTCTATTCTGTGGTTGCTGTGGTTACAGAAGTTCCATAGAATTCTAATGAACCAACATGGGCAAAAGCAGAAAAGATAGTCCCCCGTTTGGAAAGACACCATAAACCAGGCTTTGCAACAGGTAGGTAGTCCCCATCTTCTGGAGTTTGTGTGTGTGTTGCAATAACTGGGGGAAATGTTTTCTGTTTCCTCCTGGGCTGCCCTGCTTACACTCCCCATCTTTTCAATAACGGGATGCTGATAATATCTCTTGCTCCCATGTTTCCTAACAGCAGGCAGCTACACAACATATTAAGGATAGGGCAGGTGGTGTTCCCTGGGATTCTTTCCGTTTTGTTATGTCTCTATGGTTACAATGGGTAGCTCCAAAGGAATGATGGGAGAGATTTAAGAGCTTTGTTGTGTTATCCTCCTATTGAGAGTAGCAAGTTCTCTGCTATCAGCTGGGGTGGGTGGGAAAAGCCTATCCCCTGAAGAACATGTACAGTGTTCAGCTTGAACTTTTAAAAAGTCTGTGGGTACATTTGGAATTTTGACTGACCACCACACCAAAATGGCTTCCCCAGAAGGCCAAGCTAAACCTCACATGGCTTCCCCAGAAAGGGAATGGAAGGAACTGCACACTGAGGAAAGTCCAGGTGCTTACTAGTTCTGACTCTCCAGTGAAAAAACCCTTTCTTTTGAATGAGGGCAGCTGATAACAAGACCTGCCTTGCAATGACCCCACTTACTTTCTGAAAAGCTTGGTGGCCACCAAGGGAAGTACTGGTAGGTGACTTGGAAGCTGTGAGTGCAATGTTGTGGGACCCTGGTCTAGAGGATTCCTGAAAGGAGCAATCCTCTAGCCACCGTTTTCTAAAGACTGGCTGGGAGGAGCTGAGGAAAAGAGTAAAGGGAGCCAACGGGGATGGCCTGCCCTAGCCCTATGGGCACAATAAAGGGAAGGCACCCACCACGGCTGCTGCCTCACTCCCACACTCAAAAAAGAAAGCAACTGGCACAACTCGCTGGCTGCAACAAACTGCATTTAAGAATCACCAGGGGTTTTTTGAGCAGAACTGTTCTGGCTGGCTTGGTGTCGGGGGTGTGGCCTAATATCCAAATGAGTCCCTGTGCGAAACAATGGTGATGTCAGGGGGTGTGGTCTATTATGCAAATGAGTTCCTGTTGGGGGGGGTTCTACAAAAGAAAGCCCTGCAGAATCACTCTTGACAAGACTGGTAAGGAGAGATGCCACATCTCTGCCTACACAACCCCCCCCCCTTGAAAATTTGAGTAGTACAAGAGTTCAGCTCTACATATCCTCTTACCAAGAGGAGAATGTGTGAACAGGCTCGGGGAGACATGAGACAGGGAGCCATATTGCCTGCAGCTTACTTTCATTCCCTTCCTCCCCCAGAGTTATCAACACAGAGCATGCCTTTGTTTTCACAGTAGCAAGAAAGGCAGCTTCCACTGTTATGACTGATCTCCAGGCAACAAGAGATCAGCCCCCCTGGAGAAAATGGCTGCTTTGGATGGTGGACTCTGGTTTTACACTACACTGAAGGTCTTCCCCTCCCCAAACCCCACTTTCTTCAGGCTCCACCACCAAAATCTCCAGGTATTTCCTAACCAGAGCTGGCAACCTCACCACTGCCCACATACTCAACAGTTTCCTAATCTTAAAGGCTACTACCTTTTTCAGCCTCTCCTGAGCTGTTAGAAGGAAATTTCAAACACATATATAGGTAGCTTTTTTTTAAGTTGGGGGGGTGTATCTATTTTTTGTTCTGGGCCAAGTTACTGATCGTCATGCCTGCTGGAGCCAAAACACTCTAGAAATCATGCCATTTGTACTTTGCTTAGTCACCATTCCCAGTTCTGAAACCCAGAAACAGAATTTGTGTTGCTTTGATGTGCACACCTTGGGAATGCAGGGTCAGCCCTTGTGTGTCCACAGTTCCAGCAATGTGAATACTCCTTGGGGTCTAGAACATGGTTAGATCCTCTTGCTGGCTTACCAAAAAAAAAAGCCTCCAGCTCCCACATTCTCGACAGTGACATAAAAATGTTCCAACCTATAAGCTTCACAAATAACCTCAGGTGCACAAGTCTGAAAGCAGGTGAGGGACTAGTAATTTATTGACCCTGCTCCTCCTTCCAGCATGGAAAGGAAAACAAAGTTCCCTTCGCTGCCCCCTCCTCCAGCACTGCCTCCACTGCCCCTCCTGTACGCCTCATCAGATGCTCCAGACATCATCAGGAAAAGGATGATGGGAATAATGTACATGGTGGGGAGGTGGAGTGAATTACATAAAGAGGCTCTCTTCTTCATCATATTGGGCCCCTTTCACCCCCTTCTGCTTAAAGGACAATGCTCTCTAGACCCATTCCCATACACTCATCCCTTGATCTCTGGGGAAGGTTGTGTGTGTGTAACACAGAAGATCTGTCAAATTGCAGTTGACTTATGGTGACCTCATGGGGTTTTCAAGGCAAGAAATTTCAGAGGTAGTTTGTCATAGGCTGCCTCTGTGTCATGACCCTGGACTTCCTTGGTGGTCTCCCAGACAAACAGTAACCAGGGCAAACCTTGCTCAGCTTCTGAGAGGTGCTGAGATCCAGGGGTAGGGAATGTTGACTCTCCAGATGTTTTTTTTCCTACAACTCCCATCAGCCCCAGCCAGCATGGCCAATGGCTGGGGCTGATGGGAGCTGTGGGCAAAAAAAATCTGGAGAGGCAACGTTCCCTACCCCTGCCTGAATAATCCAGGTCAACTGGTGATTGAAACCAAATCCACACTTAGTACCACCCCCATCCAGCCTCTCTCCTTTCCTACTGCATTCACATCTGTCCCTTCTTCGAACTCCAGTCACAAGACCTCCATCATCAGGGATTGCATCCAAATTTGCCCTTCCATTGGGGGAGGGTTGCATCAGTGAAGAGAAGACCTGTCACCAGGAAAGGGGATTCTGCTTCTGCCATGCATAAGGGGGGCGGGGGGAAGAGGCAAAGAAAGATAAAACTAAGATAGGATTGAACTAAGAACAGAAGAAGGTGTGCCAGGCTCAACTGGCCCAAAATGTGCCTTGCTTTCTAGAGCTCAGGATCCCTGCATCTTGAAGACTTCAGGGAGTTGGACTGCTCCCAGAATGCACTGACAACGCTAGACCACTAGGAGAAGCACGTATCTACTCCAAAATTAAAAGCCATTGTGAGGAAAATAGGTTTCAGAGTGGGTACTATGTCCCCCACCCTTTTGAAGGCCTCTTTGCCATATATGGTGACTAAAAAGCAGGGGGGGCATAGTGATCTCCACCACCACCCCCTACCCAAACCAAGAGTGAAGCCAGCTCTTAGGATCACAGTCTAAACCTCTGGATTCACCCCTGTCAAAGAACTCAGAAATTGGTAACCTTCCCGCCTCCGCTAGATTCCTTTTTGAGAATCTGGGAACTCCAGTCATTACTTCCCAGAGTAGCTAGGACTTAACTAACAGCTACTGTTTTTCATCTCTAATCAACAAGAAGCTCACTGCCCCTCAGAACAAACCTGCCAACCTCATTCCTGAGGCACAGACAGAGCTCCAGAGTCCTTCAGTTGTTATACAGTAGCTGTTTTTCTATCAAATTCTCCACAGCAAATCCAGAGTCACCGGTTGCAAACCTCCTTAGGTCTGCCAGAAGAACGCGAGCCCTCACCAGTCCCCAAAGGTGACATACAGTAAATTTGCACTGCTGCAGGGATGGGCTTCTAGAAGGCACCATGGTGTCAAACAGTTTTAAGTCCATGTCCTCAACCTTGGCCCTGTGAGAGGAATCCAAGATGATAATATTGGAGAGGCTGGTGAAATTCCCAGCCCGATCTGTGTGAACTGTCAGCCTGTCTGACAGATGCAACTCAACCATGGAGCACTGTGGAGGAAGGGGGGAATGGAGAAAGAGAGAGATGCTGATGATTATATTACCCTTTCCCATGAAGGAGAATGTGTGATGAGCCACCACCAGTCCGCCTTCCGGTAGCCCTCACCTTAGCAAAGACATAGATGAGGTGGTGGTAATTGGGGCTCACAGAAGAACATAAGAAGTACCCTGTTGGGTCAGACCAGTGGTCCATCTCGTCCAGCAGCCTGTGTTGCACAGTGGTCAACCAATTCTTCTGGAGGACAAACAACAAGGCACGGAGGCCAAGATCTTCTGATGTTGTCTCCTGGCTTTAGAATTAAAGATTTAGTGTCTCTTAGTGTGGAAATTCCCCTCAGTCACCATGGCTAGTAGCCACAGATAGACCTATCTTCTTATCTAATCCCCTTTTAGAGCTGTTTATTCCTGTGGCCATCACTATATCCTCAGGCAGCGAATTCCACATTTTAATCACTCTCTATGTAATGAAGTAAGAGCCCTGTGGCGCAGAGTGTTAAAGCTGCAGTACTGCAGTCCTAAGCTCTGCTCACGACCTGAGTTCGATCCCCAGTGGAAGCTGGGCTTTCAGGCTCGAGGTTGACTCAGCCTTCTATCCTTCTGAGGCCAGTAAAATGAGTACCCAGCTTGCTGAGGGGAAAGTGTAGATGACTGGGGAAGGCAATGGCAAACCACCCCATAAAAAAGTCTGCCATGAAAACATTGTGATGTGACATCACCCCAGAGTTGGAAACGACTGGTGCTTGCACAGGGGACCTTTTTACTTTTATGTAAAGTACCTTCCCTTTTGTCTGTCCTAAAACTACTCCCCATCAGCTTCATTTGATGCCCTCAAGTTCTAGTGCTTCGGGAGGGGGGAGGAAAAATCCTCTTTGGTAGCTCTCTCCACCCCCTGCATAATTTTATAACCGTGTCTCATGTTGCCCACTGGTTTTCTCCTTTCAAAACTGAAAAATCCACAGCTCTTCAGCCTTTCCTCATAGGGAAGGTGCTCCAACCCCCTAATCGTCTTGCTTGCCCTCCTCTGTACTTCTTCCACCTCCGCGATGTCCTTTTTGAGATACGGTGACCAGAACAGTACACAGCTCTCCCCTTTCTGAGACTATAAAACGTCACAGCCTTACAACATTCCAGCTTTTTCTTAAGACTGACCATAAGCATCCTCTACAATTTCCCTCTAGCATGGAAAGACTCAGAGTTGCAAAGAGGCTCCTGTTGCATTGCCTTTCTGACAACGGGACTGGGGTAAGTGCCAGAACACCGGGGTATTTTCTGTGTCCCTTTCTGTTTCATTAAGGTGCTGCATTTGTAGAAAAGGATGGCTGTGTGAAAATACAGCAGGTTGCTTTCTTTAAAAACAGGCCGCTCCTCTGAGGGTTCACTGAACTTGATATATTGTGTTTAGCTAAGGTTGCCAAACTGCAGGTGGTGTAGAAGAGAATAGAATACAAACCGAGAGAGGTCACTATAATGGATAACACAACAAAAATGCAAACTAGTGACCAATTTACTAAGAAATATATAGAAACCAGTCCAAATGTCCAAAACATGTACATTCAAGTCCCAAAGTAGTGTGGTGACAAGCCAATCAATTAAGTACTTGTTTCTTTCCAGTCTTCATCAGAACCTGGGACCAATATTGATTCAATTATATAGATTCTTTACATAATTTTTAAAAAAGGGAACGCAGAGCGTCTCCAACAGCAATTTCACATCAGCTACAGCTCAGTATGAGGCTTCTGCGGGTGGTAGCTGGAGATCTCTTGGGATCTCCAGGCAACAGAGACTAGTTCACCTGGAGAACATGGCTGCTTTGGAAGGTGGCATTACTTCACTGAAATCCCTCCCCTCCCCAAACCCTGCCCTCTCTCAGGCTCCACCCCCAGAACCTTCAGATATTTTCCAGCCCCGGAGCCAGCAACCCCTATGCTTAGCGGGTTAAATATAGGTCAAGATACAATTTATTCTGGATAGCTCAGGCAAGCCCAATTTCATCAGATCTTGGAAGCTAAGCAGGGTTGACTCTGGCAAGTAGAAGAAGACCGTAAATTTATACCCCGCCCTTCTCTCTGAATTAGAGTCTCAGAGCAGCTTACAATCTCCTTTACCTTCCTCCCCCACAACAGACACCCTGTGAGTAGGTGGGTCTGAGAGAGCTCTCACAGAAGTTGCCATAAGAACATAAGAGAAGCCATGTTGGATCAGGCCAACGGCCCATCAAGTCCAACACTCTGTGTCACACAGTGGCAAAAAATGTTATATACACACATACACTGTGGCTAATAGCCACTGATGGACCTGTGCTCCATACACTGTGGCTAATAGCCACTGATGGACCTGTGCTCCATATTTTTATCTAAACCCCTCTTGAAGGTGGCTATACTTGTGGCCGCCACCACCTCCTGTGGCAGTGAATTCCACATGTTAATCACCCTTTGGGTGAAGAAGTACTTCCTTTTATCCGTCTTAACCTGTCTGCTCAGCAATTTCATCGAATGCCCTTTCAAGGACAGCCCTGCGAGAGCTATGGCTGACCCAAGGCTATTCCAGCAGCTGCAAATGGAGGAGTGGGCAAAACCCTGGTTCTCCCAAATGAGAGTCTGCACACTTAAGCACTACACCAAACTGGCTCTCAAGTATTTGGATGGGAGACCTCCTTGGAATACCTGGAGTTGGGAGAAAACAGCGGCAGGCTTTTATTCAGCCACCTCTTTGAACATCCTCCAGGCCCACAGTAGGGGTCAGTCACCAGAAGTTGCCATGGTTTCCAGATGCACACATATATAAAATACAAAACCAAAAAAAGATACAAATTATTCCTGGAAAAGATATTTTCTTTTGATTTACTCAGAAAGGACAAAAGCTTAGTGGATCACCAATGCTGGTTTCAGAACTGTATAGGGTTCAATTCCAATTGAAGAAATATCTGGGAACTTTTGGGGTGGAGCCAGGAGCAAGATTGCTACAAGCATAATTGAACTCCAAAGGAAGTTCTGCCCATCACATTTAAAGGGACCACACACCTCTTAAATGCCTTCCCTCCGTTGGAAATATGATGGATAGGGTCACCTTCTTTGGGGGCTCATAGAATTGGGCCCCATGGTCCAATCCTTTTAAAACCTGGAGGGTACTTTGTGGAGAGACATAGCCGCCCTGAGCCTGCCCCGGCGGGGAGGGCGGGATATAAATAAAATTATCTAATCTAATTATCTAATCATAAAATGTTATGCTGAAAATTTGGTGTGTCTACTTCAAAAAACAGCTCCCCCCAAGCCCAGATACCAGTGGATCAATTCTCCATTATACCCTATGGCAACTGGTCCCCCTCCCCCCACTTTCTGATGACCTTGAAGCGGAGGGAGTGCCTCCAAACCAGGGGATCCCCTGCCCCCACCTGGGGATTTGCAACCCTAGAACTGTACAACACGAGAAGATATGTTTTACTGAACAATTCAGTAATGGGTGCCTTCAAACTGAGCTTTAGGGTTGCCAGGTCTGTGTTGGAAAATACCTGGAGATTTTGGGAGTGCATCCGGGAGAGGGTGGAGGTTGGGGAGGGCAGGGCAGGGGCCTCAGCATGGTACAATGCCATAGAGTCCACCCTTCAAAGCAGCCATTTTATCTAGGGGAGCTGATCTCTGCCAGCTGGAGATCAGTTGAAAAAGGGACAGCTTTCAGCGAAAGCATCTTGGTAAGAGATGACACTTAGAATGAGCCTATGATTTTCCCTTCTCCCAAGAGAAGTCTACTTATTCCCTCTTTGGCACAGGACAGGCAGATCTAAGTGTTTTTTGAGGGGGGATTTAAAAATGGTGCCCCCTTATAGGCCCATTCTACCCTATGGGCCCATAGAATAGAATGGACTCCATACCCAATTTGGCACACACACCCCTCTGGTGGCGCCCGGGGCAAGAACCCCCCTGTCCCCCCCCCCCGGGTCAGGCCCTGCTTTGACATGAGATAGGTTTTGATTTCATGACTCCATCATTTCTGCCTAGCCTTACCTGGCAGTTTATCTGTCTGCTTCCCGCATCCACCCCTCCACTCTCCTGATTGGCTGCTTCACTGTTGAGTGATGATTGGTTGCTAGGAGGCTCCCTAAGGTGGGGCATGGCTTTGATTGTCATAGTTCTCTGAGGTGGGACAGGGCTTGGACTGTCATAGCTGCCTTTTTTTCAGCAGAACCAAGCATCTTTGGGTGGCCTCATACAGCCTAACTGCTAGATCAGGCAACCTACTTATTAGGTCAGGAGATTTCAGTTCTCTCATTTACTTCGTTGTTCGGGTCAGAACGTCCTAATTTTGTTTGTCTGTTTGTTTGTTTGCTTGCTTGCTTATGGTTTCAGAGGGTTGCTGGGTTCGGTCTGCAGTGGAACACCTAGACTTGGGTCTCCTTAGCAGCTTAGAACAAAATTGTTCGGCTGTGAACTTTGTGACCTGGATCTGCCAGCCTTTAGATTGGGCCTGGAGATCACCAAGAATGATCTCTAGTAGTGTTGCCAACCTCCAGGTGGTGGCTGGAGACCTGCTTTTACAATGGATCACCAGGTGACAGAGATCAGTTCACCTGGAGAAAATGGCTGCTATGGAAGGTGAACTCTGTGTCATTATACCCCCATTGGAGTCCCTCCCCTCTCCAAACCCCGTCCTCCTCAGGCTCCATCCCTCAAATCTCCAGGTATTTCCCTACGTGGAGCTGGCAGTTAGGATCTCCATAGTTCCAAGATTGGTTTCCCTGGAGAAAATGGCAGCTTTGGAGTGTGGGCTGGGATTGCCAGCCCCTCACTGTAGGAGGGGGATCGCCTACCCCCAAGCCCCCCTCCCTGCACCAATCAGCTGGCTGGTGAAGGGACTTTCCAGGAGCAGTAAGGAAGCCCAGGTTACATCACAGGCAGTGTGGCGACATCATGATGTCATCATGTCAGTGGTGTCTGGACAATGTTCTGGTATTCGGGCTGAAACTCTATGGTAGAAATCCATTTTTACCATAGAGATTTTGCCCAAATGTCAGATTGGTATAGTGGTTAAGTGCACAGTGAGAGTCAGTTTGGTGTACTGGTTAAGTACTCAGACTCTTATCTGGGAGAACTCGGTTTGATTCCTCATTCCTCCACTTGCAGCTGCTGGAATGGCTTTGGTCAGCCATAGCTCTTGCAGGGCAGCTTCTGTGAGAGCTGTCTCAGCCCCACCTACTTCACAGGGTGTCTGTTGTGGGGGAAGAAAATAAAGGAGATTGTGACTGCTCTGAGCTTTAGAGTATAGGGTGGAATATAAATCCAATACCATCTTCTTCTTCAGATTGTCCCTGGGATGTCCCAACATGACGATGTCACTTCTGGTATATGTGAGAAGTGAAGTTGCCACACCAATGGCAACATAGCTCAGACCTTCCTCTTGCCCCTAGTTAGTCCACCCCATCCCCTGCTGGTTGCCAGTAGGGACCTGGCAAAACTAGGGTGTGCTGTATGACATCATGCCATACTGAGGTTCCACCCCCAGATAGACCTTGAGCTTGAGCTTGTTTGGAGGTCCTAGTAGGGGAGTGCAGCTATCACATACCCTTGACCAAAAAACAGTATACTCCTTCTATCTGGGATGGTTCTCCTCTTCCACCAAGCATGCAGCTTCCGGAGGGACGCACATGGGGCAGTGAGGGAGGGAGGGGACACCCGCCTAGTCAGCCAGATCAGCCAAATCAACCCTGGCGATTCATGGGGTGAGAGATGTCGCAGCCAGATCACCCGCACATCCAGGTTCCACCCCCAAACTCCTGGTGCTTCCAACAAATCTCCAAGAATTTCCAAACTCTGTTGACTTTGGCAATCATAGCTCCATCTGATGGAAGGCACTTTGACTCATGAAAGCTCACACCCTGAGAATCTTGCTGGCCTCTCTAAGGGGTTCCTGAACTCCATCTAGCTGCTTGTTTATGATTATCTACAACATTTATTTGTCTGTGGCATTTACAAGAGGTGTATCCCCTCTATCTGCCCAGTCAGGGCCCCCAAGGTGGCTAACAATTCAAACAGGGTAACAGAATACATCACAAAACCAGCCCCCCCCCCTCCTCTGTGCCTGAGGCACTATAAGAAAGCGGGCCGACTGGATCCTGTTGCTGCCAGAGGGGAGGCAGAAATCCAGCCTGTGCTGAGCAAGACCATCTGCTCAGCCCCGGCCTCCTTGGGGCCTGAGGCACTATCAGGAAGCCTGCCTTGATATAGTGCCCCCACAGTGGCGAAGGGAGGAACAACGTTTGTAGGGAACTCGCTGACTGCTGTCTGCTGAGGCCTAGTGGGGGGTGGGGGGCAGCTACCCTGGGGCAGGGTCTCAGGTACAGGGGTACATTTCTTGGCCAAGAGCCAGAGATCAGTGTCAAAGGCGGGCACCTTATTGATGGACAACCCAAGAACATCTTGGTTTCTATTGAGGACTGTGAGTTTTGTTGTGGTTGCTTAAGGGTTACCAGCTCCAGGTTGAGAAATTCCTGGAGATTTGGAGGGTGGAGTCTGAGGAGGGCAAATTTGGGGGGTGGGGACTTCCATGGGGTACAATGCCATAGAGTCCACCTTCCAAAGCAGCCATTTTCTCCAGGTGAGCTCTGTCACCTGGAGATAGTCATCCAGGAGATCTCCAGCCACCACCTGGAAGTTGATAACTCTATTTTAGTGACTTACTGACAGTTCTGTTCTTCTACCAGGTTGAAATTGGGTGTTTTGTCCATGGAATCGAATAATACCTGGTGAACTTATAATGCCCTTAGGAACATAGTTGTTATATGCTAGAAGACTATAGGAAGAGGAAAACTGAAAGAAATCTAAAGGTTTAATAAACGTGTTGTCGAAGGCTTTCACAGCTGGTTCATTAGTTGTTGTAGATTTTCCTGGCAGTAAGACTGTGGTCTTGGCATTGTAAGACCTGATGAAAGCTTCTCAGGAAAGCTCCTCTATTAGCATGTCATAGCCTGGGAAGCTCCTACAAGATAATGACTCAGACCTATCTAACCTTCCTGAGTAGATATAAATTACCTGCCTGCCATCTTCTTCTCACTTTGACCCAGAGAGAACTCCAGCTGTAAAAACTTGTAAAAATGATTCCGGTCACAGTTGCTGGCGAAACATCAGGTCTCACAATGCCAAGACCATGGCCATACAGCTTGGAAAGTCTATAACAACTAGTTTAATAAACAGTTTGGTTCTGGTTACAATGAGTTGTTAAAAGGAGAACAATTAATTATACCTGGAAGATATACTTTAGATTTATCATGATGTGAATTACTGATTAATAATTATCTATTGTTAATTGCTTTATTTGTTGAGAAAATAATTTTGATTAATCATATGACTAATTGGTACTGACAGGGTTATTGTTTATGATCATTTTAATCAGGTATTGCCATCTGTATTGTATACTAATGCCCTTCATTATTAGGCGGTAAGATTTAGTTATTTATAGATTAATTTTGAGTCGCTGATCTCTAGTTGTCTTTTCTGGATCTGGTGACTTACTTAACTGCTTACAAATTAGGAACTGATTGGTTGTGTTCTGTGCTTTGATCAAAATTCACAATTTGGCCATGTTTTAACAAATAACGAAGAGGAAATGATAAACAAGAATAAGGGGCAATGGAAGATCTTATGAAAGAAATGCAAATAGAATTTTTGAAATTCAACAAAACCTTGAAGACTTTGTAAAGGGCATTGCAAAAAAAATTAGAGGTGGAGAAAAATATAGAAATAAAATGTCAGGATATAGAAGAGGAACCCCTGACTTTGATAGTCCAGGCTAGACTGATCTTGTCAGATCTCTGAAGCTAAACAGAGTCAGCCCTGGTTAGTATTTGGATGGGAAACCATCAAGGAATACCAGGGTCACTGCATGGAGGTACAGCTGACTTTTGTCGTCAAGTCACAGCAGACTAGGGTTGCCAGGTCTGTATTGGAAAACACCCTGAGATTTTAGCGGTGGAGTCAGGAGAAGGGGGGGGGTTGGGGAGGGGAGGGTTCTCAGCATGGTACAATGCCATAGAGTCCATCCTTCAAAGCAGCCATTTTCTCCAGGGGAGCTGATCTCTGCCAGCTGGAGATCACTTGCGAAAGTGGGAGGTCTCCGAGCCCCACCTGGAGGCTGGCAACCCTGCAGCAGCCTTACGGCAACCCCATAGGGTTTTCAAGGCAAGAGACATTCAGAGGTGGTTAACCATTGCCTGCTGCCTCTGGTATTCCTTGGTAGTCTCTCATTCTAATACTAACCAGGGCAAACTCTGTTTAGCTTCTGAGATCTGATGAGGCTAGCCTGGCTACCCAGGTCAGGCAATACATTCTCATATATTTACATATGAACAGGGGTCATTTTGTAGAAAACGAGGTGCCGGAGCTCATTAGTACAACTCATTTGCATATGCCACACACCCCTGACATCACCGGAAGGTGTGCTCAATTAGATCAGCTCACAATCTACCTTAAAATGCTTCTTGAATTAGAATTGTCATCATAAAACCTTACTCCCATCATATTTTAAAAATTACTTTCTCCTATGTGGCCACAGTGGCCTGATGAAGATTTCCACTGGTCTGCGCTATATGTTTTGGTTATTTCCCCATTTTGGGGAGAAGATCTGAAAGTTTGTCAGATCTTAGAGTTCAGGGCTTCCGGTGTGAGTTTCCAACAGAGCTGTTGTCTCCTGAATAAGGGGAAAACTTAATCCTTTGTTCAGGGTAGTAAACAGCCTTATCGGGTTCTCTGCCTGCATTTCTAAGTTAGAGAATTGCCCAGGATGATGCCAAAATACTTGGAGCCGTTGATCTCAGCTGATGATTGATTTCGGAGGGGATTTTTCTGAGGCTTTGATGATCCGGCAAGGAAAAGGAGCATCGTCCAGCATCTACAAAGGATTAAGAGCCATTCAATTGGCTTAAGCATGTTTGGATCTCACTTTCTTTTGGGACTGATAAGCATCTGAAAGACCAGGAAGACCGAAGTTTAAAAAACATAGCCGCTAAGGTACTTTGATCATTATCTCTCACTCCAGGACATTTCTAAACTAATCTAAATAACAGTAGAAGGTGGGAAAACAAGAACAAAAGTGAGGGGAAGAGGAGGAACTTTGAAATTTGGACTTCGTTAAATTAAAGGCATTGCTAGGATTTGGGAAAGAAGAAAATTATTTTGAATACCTGTGGTCAGTGACAAAGGCTTCTGTGTTATGGCTCTGTACTTGCAATCAACATAACAAGTATTCAAAGACTGCGATATTTGGGGAACGAGAGCTGAGCTCAGTGATCCAGGAAGTAAAAGCTGAAGGTGTACTGGCAATCAACATAACAACTAACAAGGATTCCAAAGACCACGATAGTTGAAGACCGTGAACCAGGAAGTAAAAGTTGAAGGAGAGAAGAGCAAGAAGAAGGTCTTTGCTAGGGATTTTTAACCATAGAGAAAGTACGATCGCCATTTTGAAAGAGGGAAAATTGCCAAAAACTGTTAAAAATCAATATCTCAGCCCAGGAAGGTAGGAGAAAGACGAAATTAGTCTTATTTTAAACAGCAAGTTCTAAGCTACTGGACTTGGTGCTTAATTTAGAATTGGAGCCCTCTGAGTTTTTTGGGGGGGGTTTTATGTCAGAAGGAAGATTAACTCGTGCAAGATCTCATTCTTTGGATAAAATGCAAAGCCAGTTTGATACCATGGAAGCCAGGATTATGAAGGGCGTGGAGAAGATGATAACAGCTAGCAAAAAAGAGCTTAAGAAGGATACTGGAGATCTTTAAAAAGTTGAAGATTTTAAAGATGAACTGGGTATGGTTAAAAACAGGGTCAAGGAGGTTGAAGAGAAAGTTGATATACATGCTTCCACCTTATTAAAACTTCAAGAGAAGGTAACAATTCATGACTGCAGATTAATGGAAACTCAAGTACGTCTGAGAGGAATACCTGAAGGGGAGGGAATTGATTTATTGGATTATATGGTGAAAACAATTGCTGACTATTTAGAGGAAGATCCTGAAAAATTTAGAAACATGCTGGACAGTGTTTATAGAGTTAATTCATCATATGCAAAAGATAAAGGCCTACCAAGAGATATAGTTATAAGACTAAGGTCCAAGGATATGGCAGGGAAAATTCTAAATAAAAGTTTTCAAAAAGCCCTGACAGTAGAAGGGAGTAGAGTCAAAATAATGAAAGAGCTGCCAAGACAAGTGATAAATGACAGGAAGAAATACAAGAGACTAACAGAGAAGCTGCGTGCAGATGGCACGAGATACAGATGGATACTACCCGAGGGTTTGGGCTTTGAACAACGTGGAAGAAGGGTTACAATAAGGAATGAGCAAGAGATGTACAGTTTTTTTTAAAGAGAATAAAGACTCTCCATCATAATGGAGTACAAGTTACTATCTTGGAATATAAATGGACTAAATTCACCACAAAAATGAAAAGCAACATTTCATTGGATTAAAAAGCAAAAATGTAATATAATTTGTTTACAGGAAGTTCATATACAACAAAAGGATTACAAATTTTTGTGGAATAAACAATTGGGATTGGAATTTTTCTCATTGGCAGATCAAAAGAAAAGGGGTGTGGTCTTTTATATTAAAGAACAATTAGAACCAAAATTGATATTTAAAGATAAAGATGGAAGATATATAGCAGTGGAAGTGATGATGGATGCAAAGAAAACGTTATTAGGATTATATGCGCCCAATGAAGCGAAAGATACTTTTTTTAAAGACATTAATCGACAGTTGGATGAATTGTCATATGACCAGATTCTGATAACGGGTGATTTTAATGGAACAATACAAAATAATATAGATAGATCGGGCCAAAAGAGGAATGATAAAGAAGACTGCCAAAATCATTTTTTGAGTTGGTTAAACAAGAAAGCTTGGAAGATATTTGGAGAAAATTTAATCCTGAAGTAAGAGACTATACCTTCTTTTCAGTAAGACATAATTCTTTTTCCAGAATAGATATGTTATGGGGCTCTAAAAGCTTGGGCCTCATAACTAGAAATGTGGAGATTCTACCAAAGGTTTGTGCAGATCATAACCCAATATGTTGGATTACAAAATTGCAAAAGAAAACAAGAAGATGGAGAATAAATGAGGACTTGCTACAAGATAAAGATATTGTGACTTTTCTAGAAAAGGAAACTACAGCGTTCTTTCAAATAAATGACACCGATGATATAGAATTCCAGATGGTTTGGGATACTTATAAAGCAGTAATGAGAAGAATATTAATCACATTGAATAATAAAGATAAGAGGGCCAAAGAAAAGCAGATGTTAGATATACAAAATGAAATAAAGAAAAAAGAAGGGGAATTAAGAAAAAGACCAGGGAGGAAGAAAGATTTTGAATGACCCAATAGAAAAAATTGAAATTGAAGCAGCAATAAATGTAATGAAAATAGGCAAGGCTCCCGGGCCGGATGGATATACAAATAAATTTTATAAAACTCTTAAAGATGAGATAGTACCAAAATTGCAAAAATTGTTGAATACGATAAGAATAAAAGGGGAAATTCCAAATACTTGGAAAGAAGCTGTAATTTCGTTGATCCCCAAGGAAGATAGAGATGTCACAAATGTAAAGAACTATAGACCAATTTCATTACTAAATAATGATTATAAGATTTACACAACAATCATGGCAGAACGACTTAAGCAATATTTGATTAACTTTATAAAGGAAGATCAAGCAGGATTCCTCCCTAAAAGGCAAATAAGAGAGAAGAAGAAGATATTGGATTTATATCCCGCCCTCCACTCCGAAGAGTCTCAGAGCGGCTTACAATCTCCTTTACCTTCCTCCCCCACAACAGACACCCTGTGAGATGGGTGGGGCTGGAGAGGGCTCTCACAGCAGCTGCCCTTTCAAGGACAACCTCTGCCAGGGCTATGGCTGACCCAAGGCCATTCCAGCAGGTGCAAGTGGAGGAGTGGGGAATCAAACCTGGTTCTCCCAGATAAGAGTCCGCTCACTTAACCACTACACCAACTGGCTCTCCCAGAATGTAAGAAATGTTGTAAATATTGTAGAATATTATGAGAAACACCCAGAAAAAGAGGCGGCATTATTTTTTGTGGATGCAGAAAAAGCCTTTGATAATTTGAACTGGGACTTTATGTTTGCAGTAATGGAAAAAATAAATTTGGGAGAATATTTTATAAGAATGATGAAAGCAATATACACGGATCAATATGCAAAATTGTGTATAAATGTAGACCTTACAAAAGAAATGAAGGTGAGCAAAGATATAAGACAAGGATGTCCACTTTCACCATTGTTGTTTATAATGACTCTTGAAATTTTGTTAAGGCAAATACAAGATGACAAAGAGATAGAAGGATTGAAAATTAGAGGATTTTCTTATAAATATAAAGCATTTGCAGATGACATTGTGTTCATAACTGAGAATCCGATCCAAGTGATACCTTTGTTGATAGTTAAGATAAAAGAATACGGAGAAATGGCAGGACTATATATAAATAAAGAGAAGTCGAAATTTTTATGCAAAAATATGCAACCAAATAGACAGAAAGAATTGCAGATTTTGACGGGATGTGAAGTTACTCCTAAAGTTAAATATTTAGGTCTAGAAATAACTATGAAGAATATCGATCTGTATAAAAACAATTATGAAAAGTTATGGTGCAAGATGGACAAAGATATGACGAAATGGAATAGACTTAATTTGTCTTTGTTGGGTAGGATTGCTGCAATTAAGATGAATATTTTGCGAAGAATAATGTATTTGTTCCAAACTATTCCGATTGTGAAAGATAGCAAACAATTTAACAAATGGCAAAAGAAGATTTCTAAATTTGTACGGGCTGGGAAGAAACCAAGGATTAAGATGAAAATTTTAACAGATGCTAAGGAGAGGGGAGGTTTTCAACTTCCAGATTTAAGACTGTACCATGATGCAGTTTGTTTGACATGGGTAAAGGATAATGCTGTTAAATAAAAAACTTTTATTGTTAGAAGCTCATGGGAACAAATTCGGCTGGCATGCTTATATGTACTATGGGAAAAATAAGATGGACATTTTTTTTTCTCACCATTATATTAGAAATAATTTACTAAATATATGGATAAAATATAAGAAATATGGTGATGAAAGAAAGCCGCTTTGGATAGTGCCGGCAGAAGTAATAAAAATAACAGCTGAATCTGATGAAGAGAGAGGGATGTCATATAACCAACTGCTAAAGATTCAAGGTGATAAAGTTGAATTAAAATCTGCAGAAGAGTTAAACAACAAGTATGACTGGTTTCAAATGCAACAAATAAAAAGCTTGATGGAAAATGATATTAAATCTGTTGGAATTAGACGTGAGCAAACGGAATTGGAAAGGGTTCTGCTTGGAGATAATGAAAAATTAATATCGAAAATATATAAATTATTGTTGAAATGGTCTACAGAAGAAGAAGTAGTAAAATCTCAAATGATTAAATGGGCAATTAATATAAACAAGGAAATACAAATGGATACATGGGAATATCTTTGGAAGAACTCGATGAAAATATCAACATGTCAGAGTATTAAAGAGAACTGTTTCAAGATGATGTATAGGTGGTATATGATGCCGAAAAAACTGGCAAAGATGAGTAAAAAGATGTCGGATAGATGTTGGAAATGTAAGAAACATGAAGGTTCTTTTTACTATATGTGGTGGACTTGTGGAAAAGCGAAAAAGTTTTGGCAGATGATACAAGAAATATCGTAAATTTTGGGATATGATTTTAAGAAAGTAGCAGAGACTTTTTTATTGGGACTACAAATGGAAAAATTTCCAAAAGAAGATAGAACTTTAATTTGGCACTTGCTCTCAGCTGCTAGGACATTATATGTGCAGTTATGGAAACAAGAAAAAATACCAGAGAAATGGGACTGGATTGTGAAAGTTTTATCATGGAGTGAGATGGATAAACTAACAAGAATTTTAAGAGACTATGATTTGGAAGTGTTTAAGAGGGAATGGAAGAAATTTAGAGGATATATAGAAAAAGAGTGGAATTTGAAAGGACATTGGGCAATCTTTTAACAATTAATTTAAGAAAAAGGGAAATTGAACTTTGATGGGTTAAGGGTACCTTTATAAGTGAACTTAAGTATATAACATCGGCGGAAGTCTTGAAAAGGAGGGAGGGGGGATTAGAAAAATATCATATGGGTTAGGGATTGTAACGATATAATTTGACATTGTTACCATATGTTATTAATAAATTGTTTTAAACCAGATCTTAGAGTTCAGCAAAATTCTCACAGGGGGTTTGAACAATGGAGCCCACAAGTAAATATTGGGGGGGGGGGGGGGGGTTAAGAAAGAAAGAGCACAGAGAAATTTAGAGGTTCCAGAGCTCTGCTCCTGTGAGCTCCTGCCCAAAATGAGGCCTGTATATGAATGTGAATATATGGGAATGTTAGAAGGCCTTTGAAATGAGAATTCTCACATGGCTGAGAAACCTGATTTGAGGAGAAGTATGGAGCATTCACTGCCCATGGACAAGTCCCATATACTCTTTTCCTTCCTTCCTTCCTTCCTTCCTTCCTTCCTTCCTTCCTTCCTTCCTTCCTTCCTTCCTTCCTTCCTTCCTTCCTTCCTTCCTTCCTTCCTTCCTTCCTTTTTTAAAACAAAGTTTCTTCCTTTCTCCTTTCAAGGAAAATATCCGAGCATCCTCATTTTATTGTATTCTGTGCTCAAGTTCTGGTTTTCCATTTGTCTTGGTATTTACTTAGTAGTTCACACCTGAGCATCTCCTAGGAAGCTGAGTTGCATGGTAGCAGGCCAAGCTCTTCTTTAAAGATATTCACATTTTCCTAGATGCTCGGGCCAGCACTGAAATTCACAACAGATCCAACATGGCATCCTGTTTTCCTCTGTTTCTTCCGACAGGTTCCTTCTTCAGTAGCCAAGACACTACCAAATCCCTGCTTTTGGAATGGGGGATCTGCAGCATTGCCTAGCCAGCGGGGAATACGGGAAACTAAAGGACTGTCCCCTGTTTGAAAGTAATTTTGTACAGGTGAGACTCAGGGGAATGGAGCTCGGAACAGAACTCAAGAATCCTTGCACCCAGACAGGACTGATACAATCCTTAGACTGAGCAAATCAGTCACATTGCAGCAGAGCTGATTTGGGGGTCATAAAAACATAAGGAGAGCCCTGCTGGCTCAGACTCATCACAGTCCACGAAGTCCAGCATCCTATTGGACACAGTGGCCAACCAGTTGCCCTGAAGGAGCAAACAAATGGAACATTGATGCCCTCATGCTGCCTCCTAGCACTGGTATACAGAGGTTTACTGCCAGTTTGGTGTAGTGGCTAAGTGCGCGGACTCTTATCTGGGAGAACCGGGTTTGAGTTCCCACTCCTCTACTTGCACCTGCTGGAATGGCCTTGGGTCAGCCATAGCTCTGGCAGAGGTTGTCCTTGAAAGGGCAGCTGCTGTGAGAGCCCTCTCAGTCCCACTCACCTCACAGGGTGTCTGTTGTGGGGGAGGAAGATAAAGGAGATTGTAAGCCGCTCTGAGTCTCCAAGATTCAGAGTAGAGGGCGGGATATAAATCCAATATCTTCTTCATCTTCTTCTGTATACAGATCCATTGAAAGGAGGTAAGCTGCCATATCAGTGGTGCTATTTTTGCAGAGTAGGGGATGATTTAAATTATCTTCCTCAGGTGCTGAAAGATCTCAGGCCAGGCTCCATTGCTGCTAGACCATACTTTGCTGCAGAACCCAGAGGTCCTGGTTCAAAATTATTCTGTTTTAACCTTTCTCTTTCCATATAAGGGAAGACACAGTTCTTCTCTTGAAGAGCTTCAACTTGACAGCCAGTGCGGCTGGATTAGCAGTGCTCGGCTTTTATTTAGCTGAATCCTCCAGCAAATTCCCAGCAATCAGACATTTGGGCAGGCAGGTGCCCGTGGTGTCTTTTCTAGCTTGGTAACAGTCATGGGATTGTTATCATCAGAGTTTTCCTAATGATCATTGTAGGAAGAAGCCCTTCAACATGAGCCAGTTTGGTGTAGCGGTTAAGTGACTCTTATCTGGGAGAACCGGGTTTGATTGCCCACTCCTCCACTTGCAGCGACTGGAATGGCCTTGGGTCAGCCATAACTCTCACAGAGCTGTCCTTGAAAGGACAGCTGCTGTGAGAGTCCTCTCAGCCCCACCCACCTTACAGGGTGTCTGTTGTGGGGGAGGAAGGTAAAGGAGATTGTGACCACTCTGAGACAATGAGATTCAGAGTGGAAGGTGGGATATAAATCCAATATCATCTTCATCATCTTTCCAGGTCACAAGATCAGGGGAGGTAGCCAACAGGGTCACCGTGGGTATTGCTGCCAGCAGTCCCAGCTTGGAACTGCCTGATCTTCTGTTGCTGGCACGGCCCATCGAATACCCAAAGGAGGAATGCACGTGCGAGTGTCCTGAACCCGCATTTATCCCTAAAGAGGAGCTGCAGCTTATTGCGTGAGTCACCGTCACATCCAGGCACAATGACTTTTTTCTCTTGTAACGGGTAGACTTGCCGACTTCGGGGGAAAGAAATCTCTTGGAATCACAGCTGATCACTACAGGGAACAGTTCTGCAGGAGAAAGTGGCTGCTTTGGAGAGTGGATGTTATGGCACTATGCAAATGCTTGCCAGGCTGCACCTGGAGATCTCCAGAAGTACAATTGATCTCCAGATGACAGAGATCAGTACCCCTGGAGAAAGTGACTGCATTGAAGGGTGGTCTCTGTGGCATGGTGCCCTAATGAGGTCCATCCCTTTCCCCAGACCCCACCCTCCTCTGGCTCCACCCTCAAAATCTCCAGGTATTTCCCAATCTTGAGTTGGTCCACTTATTATAGTCCACTGAGGTCTCAAGCCTGCACTCTTCAGGTTCCACCCACAAATGTCTGGCAAATGTCCTGCATTCCCTTTGGTCATCATTTAATGGCCTCTTGCAGGTGCCTGGCCCCAGGATGGCTCAGTTAGCTTTCACCAGAGGAAGGGCCTTCTCAGTTGTGACCCCTACTCTCTGGAATGCTCTCTCAGATGACACCTGTGTGCCCTGTGATTTGCCTAGTTTCTGCAGGGCATGCAAGGCTGAATTATTCAGATTGGCCTTTGGAGGGTAATCACATGTTTTGGTTGTGTTAATAGTGGTACAATGATAGCCATGTATTTTAATGTTAATATTTTATATTTGTTTTAATTTTTTTAATCTGATTATTGGTTTTAATGTTGTAAGTGGCCATGACTCATCTTTGAGGGAGTAGCAACTAAAAAAAAATCTAATCAATAAACTTTACCAAGCTGGAGTTGGCAACCCTACATGATGGGGGGAAGTATGAAGCAGGAATCTGTTCCCCTTCTCCTAAGTGGATGGATCTTGGCTATGACACTTCCATGATGGAAAAGGGCGTCTCCACATGCTCAGAGATTCCCCAGATTTTTTCCCCAGTAGATGTATACAGAAAAAACAATCCAACTAACGCAAATAAGGAGCCCTCAAGATCTAACAACTGTTTCAGAAACAGATGCTGGTGGATTCTAGGGGAGTAACTGTGCTACTCTGTTAACAACAAAACAAAATAAAATTGTCACACGTTAGAGACTAGCGGCTATATTGTGGCACAAGGGTGCAAGGGCCACAGCACATTTGTCAGATGTGCAAAGTGTTATTTCCAGATGGTTTACACACAGACAGATGCAAAGAATAAAACCCAGTGTAAACAGTGTCGTTATAGGGTAGCCAATTGGCCCAGGGGGGATGTCCTGCCCCTTTCATAGAGGTTTAATTTGCAGCATCTGGGCAGCTGTTCAGGAGATGGAGTTCAATAAAATCACCTGGTATTTGCTGATAGTCAAGGGACAGCTAGAGGGACCAATTTTACAAGCTGGCAGCCCTACATAATCAAAAGGGCAGGAAACGCAGGAGGTCTGCTCTGTCCTATGTATATGCAGGGCTTTCTTTGTAGAAAAAGCACAGCAGGAACTTATTTGCATATTAAGCCATGCCTCCTGATGTCACCGTTGTTTCACACAGGGTTTTTTTTGTAGAAAAAGCCCAGTGGGGACTCATTTGCCTATTAGGCTACACACCCTGACTCCAAGCCAGCTGGAACTGTGTTCCTGTGCATTCTTGCTCAAAAAAAGCCCTATGTCTGTGCAAAGTACAGAAGTTCACAGGGAGAGCAGGAAGCCTGCATATTCAAAGGAAACATCCACAAGATGGCATGCCAGTTTCTGAGCTAACTTCGCTGGGTTTTCCTCTTTAAACCAGATTGAAATAACCCAGCCCTTCTGTCTAGGGTTGCCAATCCCCAGGACTCCCCCCACCCCACTTCAGGGTCATCTGAAAATGGGGGGAGGGGAATGTCTGCTGGGCACTTCATTATTCCATATGGAGACCAATTGCCTTAGGGTATAATGGAGAATTGATCCATGAGTATCTGGGGCTTTGGGGTGGGCTGTTTTTTGTGGAAGAGGTAATAAATTTTCAGCATAGCATCCAGTGCCTCTTCTTAAAATACCCCCCAAGTTTCAAAAAGATTGGACCACAGGGTCCAATTCTATGAACCCTGAAATAAGGTGCCCCTATCCTTCATTAATTGCAATAGAGAGAAGGCATTTTAAAAGTGTGCAGTCCCTTTAAATGTGATGGCCAGAACTCCTTCAGAGTTCAGTTACGTTTGTCACACTCTTGCTCCTGGCTCCACCCCCAAAGCCCCCAGATATTTCTTGAATTGGACTTGGCAACCCTACTTCTGTCTGGTTCAAAGGGAGAAGTATGGGGTGGCTGTGGGTGGAACATCTGTCTGGATGCTCCACCTCATGGCCACTAAAGGGAAGGGGGGCAGAGCGATGCTCTATTTGTCAAAAAGGTGTAAGGCAGCTGGCCACTGACACCATTCCCCTGCCCTTACAGCACAGCTGAATCATGAAAGGGAAAGTGAGGGGAAAGGGGGGCTCTGGGCCATGAGGTGGGGGGTGGTATGACCAGGGGTCATTTCATAGAAAAAGAGGTACCGGAGCTCATTAGCGCCTCATTAGCATATGCCACACACCCCTGAGATCATCAGAAGGTGTACTAAATTATATCAGCTCAGTATCTACCTTAAAATGCTTCTTGAATTATAATTGCCATAATAAAACCTTACTCCCATCCAGTGTTCCCTCTAAGCTGAGTTAGTGTGAGCTAGCTCACAAGTTTTAGCCTCCAGCTCACACATTTTTGTCTCAGCCCAGGAAAAATGGCCCCAGAGCAGTAGCTCACAACTTGAATGCCAGCAGCTCACAAAGTAGAATTTTTGCTCACAAGACTCCACAGCTTAGAGGGAACATTGGTCCCTGCATGCTTTTCAAATGACTTTCTCCTGCGTGGCCACAATGGCATGAGGAAGATTCCCATCTGTCTGCTTTATCTGTTTGGGTTATTTTCCCCTTTTTGTGAGGAAAAATATGAGAAAGTTTGTCAAATCTTAAGAGTTCAGCAAAATTCTTGCAGGGAGTTTGAACAGAGGAGCCCAGAAGCAAGTATTGGGGGGTGGGGGAGAAAGAAAGCACAATAAAATTTTGAGGTTCTGGAGCTCCACTCCTGTGAGCTCCACCTCCTGCCCAAAATGAGGCCTGGGTATGATCATCCTCACAATGTTCTTTTGCACAGGCATGATGGGGAGGGGGCAGGAATGGGAGGAGCAGAGGGGGGGGTGGGGGACAGGAGCTCAACTGAGCAGAGTGATCTATGCAGACTCTGTTCCTGTTTGTTCCTGACCCATTGGCTGCTACTGCTGCAGTGGAAGTGCACTTTTCACATCCTCAGGTAGATGAACCTACAATCAAGGGGTTTTATTCCCAATTCATCACTTGCAGTGAGAGAGAGAAAATCCCTGCTCTTGGTGAAAACTTGGAATGGGTAAAACCAAATCTGCTCATCAGTTCTAGTTTGGAGAATCAAATTCTCGTCCAAATTAAGTTGGATATATCAACAGGAAAATCACTCGGTCAGTTAAAAAGGTATCCCAGACAAACTTGTTTTTAACACAGTGGGAATTACCTGTGGTGGTCTTCTTGCATAGAAGGGAACACATTATCTACATCACTGACTCTATTCAAATGTGATAAATAAACCAGAAACTTTTGGTTTCCTCCCAAACACAGATGTGGTTTGTTCTTGGACTCACACATTCCCCCCCTCCCTTTGCACACAGAGATGTGAGTGAAATCTCCAAGTTTTTGAAGGCTTCAATCTAGCTCCATTTTTGTTTGACTGCAAGCATTTCAGCAAACTGGAATTTCTTCTTTTCCCAGTAACTGGGATTCTAAACCAAGATTCTGGTTTAGAATCCAGTTACCAGGAAGATCCTTGTTGTACAATGTTGGTTTCCCAGACAGGAAAAAAAAATCCTAAGTAGTTGAAGTGCCTACTACAAACTAAAGTTAGATCCAAGAAGACTTCCCAAACCAGAAATTGCAGGTGTGAGAGGCAGGGCTGTTTGAGCCCAGGAATAAACACATCTAAAACCCCTTATTCCAGATGACTTCTCTTCTTATACACATTTAGAGGCAAAACTATTTGATCAGTTGAAATTCATAGAATTAATTCGCTAAGATTTCTTTCTCCTGGTTATAGTCCTGACTAAAGGGTCTTCTAGAGGAGCCTCTGCTGAGACAACCTGGTATCCTTGTGGACCTAAATTGGCCCACAGACGGACAATGTAAGGGGTGTGGTTTTGGCAAATGCCAGGGGTGTGTTTTTAGGTCATGGTAGCATGCAGGGGTGGAATTCTATCAGGAGCTTCTTTGCATATCAGGCCACACCCCACTGATGTAGCCAATCGTCCAAGAGCTTACAAAAAAGAGCCTTGTAAGCTCTTGGAGGACTGGCTACACCAAGGGTGTGTGTCCTAAGGGCTCAATTTCTAGCAGGAGCTCTTCTGCATATTAGGCCATGCCCCCCTGATGTAGCCAATCCTCCAAGAGCTTAGAGGGCTCTTAGTACAGGGCCTGCTGTAAGCGCCAGGATGATTGGCTACATCAGGGGGGCATGGCCTAATATGCAGAGGAGCTCCAGCTAGAAAAAGAGACCTAAAAGGAGCTCCTGCTAGAATTCCATCCCTGGTAACATGTATGGGAAGAGATGGTCTCTTAGATATGCTGAGCCCAGGCCTTGTAGTCCTTTTAAGGTCATCTTAAGTGACAGATTAACTTTGCAGGGCAACAGGGATAATAAACACCACAGTCATAAAATGACACTGGGTAATAAGGTAGAGGTTTGCTTATTTGATCCCTTGATTGACACATACACCTTCCTCCTTTTCCAACAGGCTTCTGCCTCTGAAGTTTGTCCGTATCTACGTTCACAATGAGAGCCGGTACCAGTTCAAAGTGAGCCTTGCCAATGGCCGCAAGTTCTACCTGCAGCTTCTGGCCCATCCTCAAAAACTGGACTATCTCTTTGGGCAGTGGGTACGGCTGCTCTACCGCCTGCGTTTTTATCGCACAGATGCGCCCATCAGCTATCAGCAGGTATATCCAAACTACCGCCATCGTCCTATGTCCAGGAGTTCATCATAGGTAAGCCAGAGCTTCCCTCCTCCCAAAGAATCATTCTGGGGAACCCCTCCTCATACACTTGTCAGTTGCTGTAAGTAGGGCTTTTTTTTTAAGCAGAAACTCCTTTGCATATTAGGCCACACACCCCTGATGTAGCCAATCCTCCTGGAGCTTACAGTAGGCCCTGTACGAAGAGCCCTGTAAGCTCTTGGAGGATTGGCTACATCAGGGGTGTGTGGCCTAATATACAAAGGAGTTCCTGCTACAAAGAAAAAGCCCCACTTACAGCAACTGACAAGATGTGAGCCATTAGTGGGGAGGGAACAAAAGCTGCTCTTTGCGAGGTAGTGGCTGCGAGGCAATGATGAGCTAGGGATTGGTGATTGGATCTTCTGGGAGGACACAGAGAGAAAGGGAGACCTGCAGAGCAATGAACATATGAACATATGAAGCTGCCTTATACGGAATCAGACTCTCGGTCCATCAAAGTCAGTATTGTCTACTCAGACTGGCAGCGGCTCTCCAAGGTCTCAAGCTGAGGTTTTCACACCTACTCGCCTGGACACTTTTTAGTTGGAGATGCCGGGAATTGAACCTGCTCCAGCGGGGAGGGCGGGATATAAATCTAATAAACTTAAACCTGGGACCTTCTGCTTACCAAGCAGATGCTCTACCACTGAGCCACCATCCCTCCCCTCAGCCACATGCCATTGTGAGGTAGGTGACAAGCATTGTGAGGTCTAGTTTCAGGTCTTTCAACATTTCTGGATGCCTCAGAATGCTTCAGCCTGACTTCTGTTATGTGTCTGTGTCTCTTTCCATAGGAGAAAACATGAGTGGGCAGCCCAGGAAAGGAAGTGGAGGCTTGAGGGAATTCAGGCCATCCGTCCTGAAGAACTCATGACAGACAAGGTTGCCCTCATGGGCAGGCTAATCCTTTTTGGACACTGTTCATCCTTGAGGGAAGTTGTTGCAATTACGCTACACAGGAGGCAAGATTGCCCTAGCAGGCAGGCTCCTCGGGCTTGGACACCATTCCTCCCTGTGGGACATTGCTACAATGACCCTATGAAGGAGACAAGGTGGCCCTCACAAGCAGGGTCCTCGGTCTCAGACGCTATTCCTCCCTGCAGGAAGTTGTGATAACGAACCTACAAAGAAGATAAAGTAGCCCTCGCAGGCCGGCTCCTCGGGCTTCAACTCAATTCTGCCCTACTGAACGTTGCTGCCATGACCATACAGAGCAAGACAAGGTTGTCCTCGCAGGCAGGTTCCTCGATCTTGGACACCATTCCTCCCTATGGCCAGTTGCTGCAATGACCCTACCAAAGAGCCAAGGCTGCCTTGCAGGAAGGCTCTTCAGACTTGGACACCCATCCTCCCTGCGGGATGTTGCTGCCATGACTACAAAGGAGACAAGGTTGCCCTTCCAGGCAAGCTCATCTTGGACAGCATTCTGCCCTACAGAAAGTTGCTGCGATGGCTGTACAGAGTGAGGCAAGGTTGCCCCTTGGAGGCCAGCTCCTTGGGCTTCAACACGATTCCTCCCTGCAAAAAGTTGCGATGATGAACCCATGAAGAAGACAACGTTGCTCTCGCAGGCCGGCTCCTCGGGCTTCAACTCCATTCCTCCCTGCAGTAAATTGATGCTGACTCTACGACAAGGTTGTCCTCACAGGCAGGCTCTTCAATCTTGGACACTATTCCTCCCAGCAGCAAGATACTACAGTGACGCTACAAAAGAGACAAGGCTGCCCTCACAAGCAGTCGCCTTAGACTTGGCTACTAATCCTCCCTACGAGAGGTTGCTGCAATGACTCTACAAAAGAGACAGTTGTCTTTGGTGGCAGGCTCCTCAATCTCAGACAACAGTGCTCGCTGTAGCAAATTGCTGCAATAACCCTAGGAAGAAGACAAGGTTGACCTTGTTATCTGGCTCTTCGGTCAAGGACAGCATTCTACCGTGCAGGAAGTTGCTTCAATGCACCTTCCAAGGAGACAAGATTGCCCTTGTAGTCAGGCTTCTAGGTCTCAGACACCATTCTTCCCAGCGGGAAGTTGCTACAAACACCCCTAACCAAGGAGGCGATCTCCTCCTGCCCGCTCCCAATAAACAGTGTTTCTTACTCATCTGATCCTCCAAGTCCCATGCTTAGACAAACCTCCCCTCCACACCCAAGCCATGATCATCTCCACAGCCGACTCTCCTTTCACCCCAGTTTAATCACCAATCTCTTCTTTAAAAAAAAAAAATGGACAGATGCGCAGATTATCCCATCAAGATCACTTTATTGATACAACAACCAACCAGACAGACACACAGACAGATACAAGGGAGTTGGCTGCTCTATGATAGTTGCTTCTATCCGAGCGCGAGATGTGCGACTTGTTCTTGGGGTGGAGAGAGATAAACACCTTTATGCCCCCCCTGCAGCACATGGAGGATGGGACACTGTGATGAAAAGGTCAATTGTAAGCCTAGGGGAGAGCAAAGCAGAGATCGACAGTGTTGATTCTTTTGAGGCAAGCAGGGTAATTCACCCAACCATTTCTCTCCATGCCAAACCTCCCCGAACACACACATTATTGTCCAAAACATGATTCATGTGCTCTCTTTCCAGATTTAGCCTCATCCCCTTCCATGAAGTACTTTCCCACCCCTGGCACTAAGTTTCTCCCCTCCCCACAAGCCATTTGCTCAGCCCTCCCCCCCACCCCCCACTAATAGGATCCCACTATTTCTGCCCAAAGTTGCTTCTAGAACCAAAAAATAATTCAATTCTGCCTTCAAAGGGCTGTATGTCCCTTCCATGCACACAACAAGAAGGGGGTAATGATGGAATGCCTGTTACCTACCTTTTTCAATCATGGCTGTTGCGGCAACAAGATTACTGGGGTGCTAAAGGGAGGAAAGGGGACAGAAAGAGCATGTTAGGCAGAGGTTGTGGTGGGCATATGAGTGGGAAGGAATGTATCACTTCTCCAAAGAGAATACGTTTTCAACCCATCCCTTTTTCAACCCATGGTCACCTTTGACCTCCAGCTTGCACTCCGCAAGGGCTTCTCCCAGCTCATTAATGGCTTTGCAGGAGTAAGTCGCACTATCGAAAGGGCTTGGCTTTCGGATGTTGAGAGTCAGCACCCCTTGGCTGTTTTTCTGGAGGAACTTTGGGTCCCCGCTGATATCCATTTTGTTCTTCATCCAGATCACTTTGGGCTGGGAACAGACAAAGACAGGGAGAATTTAAAAGGGAGCCCGCTGAAACCTCCTAGAGTTTGCCATCCTCATTCTAATTCTGAAGTACCTCTCATGGACTAAATTGTACCACCTACTACGCCTCAGAGCAATCAGTTTCATTCAGAAAGATTTGTGCAAACCTTAAAATGTTTAAAAATCAGATTTCAGAATTTGCAATTTGTTAAGCTGTGAAATTGGAAATTCCTGTTATTTTTAAATATCTATGAAGCATACACATCACAATGTAGGGGAATTCTTGTAATGAGGCCCATTGGTCCACAGACAGATCACGTCCTCCTCTGTTATCTGTATATGTTGAAATGTTGCTATACATGCACAATGTCTCTGCAGCACAAATTCCTAACTTCTCAGCCCTCAGACAAAGCTGTGGGTTCTTGATATCAGCCAGGTACAAGAAGCACGTGATTTTTGCCAACTGAGCATCTTCCAATCTTGATTCTATGGCTCTTTTATTTTTAATCCATGAAACTTTATCCCTCCAAGGATTCCCCTGAGTTGGAAATCCAAGAAATGTAGCCAACAGGTATGGTACTCTCTGAAAACTGCTATATTCTTACTGTTTTGTTTTTACATAAGGAATAACTATGATTTGTGTCTCTGTTGTGGAGTTTCAATAAAAACATCTATGTTCAAATATGATGATTCTCACTATGCATATTTAATGCTCAAATAACCATACCCAGTTCTGTTGTGGGGGGTGCAGAGCTGGATAAACCTCTCCAAATATATGGATAACTCAGTAAACATAGATCGTGCTAGTAGTAAATGATGTATTTTGTAACACCCACCCTGAAGAAGAGTTCTAGAGGGCTCAAATGTTTGTTCCTTAAACAATTTTATTAATAACATATGGTTACAATATTTAATTATGTCCTTGCTATCTCTAACCCATATGTTATTTTCAAACCCCCCTCCCTCCATTACTAGACTCCTGCCGAAGTTATATACTTAAGTTCAATTAAAAAGGCACCCCTAACCAATCAAAAATCAATGTCTTTCTTTTCTCCCATTCACATTAAAAAATTGTCCAATGTCTTTTTACATTCCACTCTTGCTCTATGTATTCTCTAAATTTCTTTCACTCCTTTTTAAACAGATCCAAATCATAGTCTCTTAAAGTTCTTGTTAGCTTGTCCATCTCACTCCATGATAAAACTTTCACAATCCAGTCCCATTTCTCTGGTATTTTTTCTTGCTTCCACAACTGCGCATACAATGTCCTAGCAGCTGAGAGCAAATACCAAATTAAAGTCTTATCTTCTTTTGGAAATTTTTCTATTTGTAGTCCTAGCAGAAATGTCTCTGGAACTTTCTTAAAGTCATATCCCAAAATTTTAGAGATTTCTTGTTGTATCATCTGCCAAAACTTTTTCGCTTTTTCACAAGTCCACCACATATGAAAAAAGAACCCTCGTGGTTTTTACATTCCCAACATCTATCCGACATCTTTTTACTCATCTTTGCCAGTTTTTTCGGAGTCATATACCATCTATACATCATCTTAAAACAATTCTCTTTAATATTTTGATGTGTTGATATCTTCATCGAGTTCTTCCAAAGGTATTCCCATGTATCCATTTGTATTTCTCTATTTACATTGATTGCCCATTTAACCATTTGAGATTTTACTACTTATTCTTCTATAGACCATTTCAATAGTAATTTATATACTTTAGATATTATTTTTTCATTGTCTCCAAGCAGAACCCTTTCCAATTCTGTTTGCTCACGTCTAATTCCATCAGATTTAATATCGTTTTCCATCAAACTTTTTATTTGTTGCATTTGAAACCAATCGTACTTGTTGTTTAACTCTTCTGCAGACTTTAATTCAATTTTGTCACCTTGAATCTTGAGCAGTTGATTATATGACATCACTCTTTCTTCATCAGATTCAGCTGTTATTTTTATTACTTCTGCTGGCACTATCCAAAGCGGCTTTGTCTCATCGCCATATTTCTTATATTTTATCCAAGTGTTTAATAAGCTATTTCTAATATAGTGGTGAGAAAAAAGACCATCCATCTTATTTTTCCCATAATACAAATAAGCGCGCCAGCCGAATTTATTCCCATGAGCTTCTAACCGTAGACATTTTTTATCTAACAGCATTATCCAATCTTTAATCCATGTCAAGCAAACTGCATTATGATAAAGTCTTAAGTCCGGAAGTTGAAAACCTCCTCTCTCCTTAGCATCTGTTAAAATCTTCATCTTAATCCTTGGTTTCTTCCCAGCCCATACAAAATCAGAGATCTTCCTTTGCCATTTATTGAATTGTTTGCTATCTTTCACAATCGGGATAGTTTGGAACAAACACATTATCCTTGGCAAAATATTCATCTTAATTGCAGCAATCCTGCCCAGCAAGGACAAGTTAAGTCTATTCCATTTCATCAAATCTTTGTCCATCTTGCACCATAGCTTTTCGTAATTATTTTTAAACAAGTCAATATTCTTCATAGTTATTTCTAGGCCAAGATATTTAACTTTAGAAGTAACTTCACATCCCGTCAAAGTCTGCAATTCTTTCTGTCTGTTTGGTTACATATTTTTACATAAGAATTTCGACTTCTCTTTGTTTATACATAATCCTGCTATCTCTCCATATTCTTTTATCTTGGCTAACAACAATGGTGTCACTTGAATCGGATTCTCTATAATGAACACAATATCATCTGCAAATGCTTTATATTTGTAAGAGAATCCTCTAATTTTTAATCCTTCTATTTCTTTATCATTTTGTACTTGTTGTAATAAAATTTCAAGCGTCATTATAAACAACAATGGTGAAAGCGGGCATCTTTGTCTTGTACCTTTGCTCACCTTCAACTCTTTTGTAAGATCTGCATTTACACACATTTTTGCATGTTGTTCCGTGTATATTGCTTTCATCATTTTTACAAAATGTTCCCCTAAATTTATTTTTTCCATTACTGCAAACATGAAGTCCCAGTTCAAATTATCAAAGGCTTTTTCTGCATCCACAAAAAATAAAGTCGCTTCTTTTTCTGGATGTTTCTCATAATATTCCACAGTATTAATAACAGCTCTTACGTTGTCTCTTATTTGCCTTTTAGGGAGAAATCCAGCTTGATCTTCTTTTATAAAATTAATCAGATATTGCTTCAGTCGTTCTGCCAAAATTCTTGTATAAATCTTATAATCATTATTTAGTAGTGAAATTGGTCTATAATTCTTTACATTTGTGACATCTTTATCTTATTTGGGAATCAACGAAATTACAGCCTCCTTCCAAGTATTTGGAATTTTCCCTTTTTCTCTTATCATGTTCAACAATTTTTGCAGTTTGGGTACTATCTTTTCTTTAAGAATTTTATAAAATTTAGTTGTAAACCCATCTGGCCCAGGAGCTTTACCTTCTTTCATTGCTTTTATAGCTGCTTCAATTTCAATTTTTTCTATTGGATCATTTAAAGTCTTTCATGTATTCAATCAGGGGTGCTATTTGAATATTTCGTATATATTCTTCCATTTTGTCTTTTCTGATTTTCACACCTTTGAATAAATTTGCATTATATTTAAAAAATTGTCTTTTAATTCCATCTTGATCAACTATCTCTTTTTGATTTACCATGATTTTGTTAATAATTCTATTTTCTTTCTTTTTCTTCAATTGCCAAGCTAGATACTTCCCAGGTTTATTCGTGCCTTCAAATGATTTTTGTTGCAAACTTTTAAAATTCCATTCTAATTCTTTATTCAACAAGTGTCTTACTTGGGATTGTAATATTGTGATTTCTTTTATTAATTTCTTCTTTCCTGGTCTTTTTTAAAATTCCCCTTCTTTTTTCTTTATTTCATTTTGTAAACCTAGCAACCACTCTTCCTTGGCCCTCTTATCTTTATTATTCAATGTGATTAGTAATCCTCTCATTACTGCTTTATAGGTATCCCAAACTGTCTGAAATTCCACACCATCAGTCTCATTTATTTGAAAGAACGCTGCAGTTTCCTTTTCTAAAAATGTCACAGTGTCTTTATCTTGTAGCAGATCCTCATTAATTCTCTATCTTCTTGTTTTCTTTCGCAATTTTGTAGTCCAGCATATTGGGTTATGATCTGCACTAACCTTTGGTAGAATCTCCACTTTTTAAGTTATGAGGCCCAAGCTTTTGGAGCCCCATAACATATCTATTCTGGAAAAAGAATTATGTCTTGCTGAAAAGAAGGTATAGTCTCTTACTTCAGGATTAAACTTTCTCCAGATATCTTCCAAATTTTCTTGTTTAACCAACTCGAAAAAAGAATTTGGTAGTTTTCCTTCTTTGTCTGTCTTCTTTTGGCTTGATCTATCAATATTATTTTGTATTGTCCTATTAAAATCACCCATCATCAAGATCTGGTCATATGACATTTCATCTAACTGTCGATTAATGTCTTTAAAGAACTTGTCTTTCACTCCATTGGGCGCATATAATCCTAGTAGCAATGGGGTTTTTTGCCTCCATCATCACTTCCACTGCAATATATCTTCCTTCTTTGTCCTTAAATATCAATTTTGGTTCTAATTGTTCTTTAATATAAAAGACTACCCCTCTTTTCTTTTGTTCTGCCAATGAAAAAAATTCCAGTCCCAAATTTTTATTCCACAAAAATTTATAATCCTTTTGTTATATATGAACTTCCTGTAGACAAATTATATTACATTTTTGTTTTTTAATCCAATAAAATGTTACTTTTCTTTTTTGTGGTGAATTTAGTCCATTTATGTTCCAAGATAGTAACTTGTACTCCATTATGGTGCAGAATCCTTATTCTCTTCAAAAAAAAACCTATACATCTCTTGTTCATTCTTTATTGTAATCCTTTTTCCATGTTGTTCGAAGCCAAGACCTTCAGGTAGTATCAGTCAGATATTGGACCAAGATAACGTCAAATACCTTCAGTTGTAAGTTGAAGGTTGAATTTGGTGTCCCCACCCTGCCAGGACCATAGGCGATTGCCTAGTTTGCCTAGTGGATGAGCCAGCCCTGTTCTTATGTCCTCTGTCCTGCTGAAGTCCAAAATGCTCCCCCCAAAGTGCTGTTTCTTGGAGAGAGGTGACCTCCAGTAACGGCATGATGAGGAAGTTGGTGGGAGGTGTGATAATCACCCCAACTACCCACACCAGATCCAACCCCCTGACCAAAGCTCCCAACATTTTCTTTTAAAACACACATGGATTTCGATATGGTTCCCTGTCACGTTTCCCGAGCACTGCTAGTAGCTCTGAAGTGGGGACGGACTGCTAAAGAAGAAATGATAGGGGGAGAAAGGTGAATACCTTCCAGTGCAGCAATCTCAATCCGTCCTCCAGACTGCTGTTTTGTCTTTTACATTCAAATATTATGAATTGCACAGTGCAATCCTAAACAGAATCATACTCTTCTGGGTTCAACGAGCCCTGATCTGGGTGGCCCGGGCTAGCCCTGCCTCTGTTCTCATCGAATCTCCAAACCTAAGAAGGGTTGACCCTGCTTAGTATTTGGATGGGAGACCACCAAGGAAGTCAAGGGTCACTATGCAGAGGCAGGCAATGACAAACCATCTCTTGACTTGCAAACCCTACAGGATCACCATAAGGTGCTTGCAATTTGATGGGATTTTACACACACACGTCCATCAGAAGGGGATATCTCTGCATAAGACTGCACGGACGATCATATGTCTCCCCAGCAGGGATTCATTTGCATATTAGGCCATACCGCCTACGTCACTGGAAGTGACGTCTCCCACATTACAGTGCCATCAGCTGCATTTCATGGATGTGTGTTCTCACACAGCTCAATGAAAGACCAACAATGACCAACAATGAGAGACCTTAATGAGAGACCAACATGGCTAGGAAAAGCCACATGCAGTGAAGAGGGCAGAGACAGGCCCAGCTTCTCCCAGGAGGGGATGCTCATGGGTGGCTCCATATTTCTTACTCTCTTACTCTGGAGGGCCAGTTTGGTGTAGTGGTTAAGTGTGCGGACTCTTATCTGGGAGAACTGGGTTTGATTCCCCACTCCTCCACTTGCACCTGCTGGAATGGCCTTGGGTCATCCATAGCTCTGTCAGAGGTTGTCCTTGAAAGGGCAGCTGCTGTGAGAGCCCTCTCCATCCCCACCCACCTCACAGGGTGTCTGTTGTGGGGGAGGAAAGTAAAGGAGATTGTGAGCCACTCTGAGATTCAGAGTGGAGGACAGGATATAAATCCAATATCTTCTTCTTCTCTTTGCAAGCCTGTTGGAGGCTGGAGCTGGCAGAGAGGACAGAGTGCACTGTCTGGGAGCACATGGCTGCCTAGTGCCTTCCCTCTGTTGGAGATTTTTTTTTTTTTACTTGGAGCCCTGGCCAAGCCAATGGGAATTGTGTTCCTGTGCGAACTCACCCAGTGCATCCCACTACCCCCACCACCCACCCACAAAGGTAACCCTCCCTTCCCACAAAACCTGCACCCAAGTCTCTGCTTGTCCCTCACTCCCTGTCCCTTCTTTCTGTTTCCTTCTCTCCTTGATTCTTTCCGTCCACCAGCCACAAACACACAAGAGCGTAGCAACACATTAAAACAGTGGAGGTGCCCTTAAACCTGCATCAGTTAACCTGATATGGAAGCAGGAGGCACCGGCGGGGGGATTCAACAGAGTGGAGGGGAGGTGCTTAAGCTTCCCCTCTACCACAGGTTCTGCCCTGCAAACATTTCCCATTCTATCACCATGTTTCCCATGATAATTTCTAGTTTCAGAGCCTGGCTAGGAAACATCAATTAAAATAGACTTGGGGATTTGATGGAGAAAATCTAAATAACCCCTTCCCTTGCACATTCTCTCTTACAAACCCCTCCTCTAGTGTTATGAGGTTAATCACAGAACTGGGATGTAGGAAGAGGAGGTGAATGGATGAATGGGGAGCACTAGGATAGTACTACACATTACAGGGCACACTGCATACAACATGAGCATATGAAGCAGATTTGTACTGAATCAGACTATTGGCCCATCAAGCACTGACTAGCAGTTATCCCCAAAAGTGGAGGTTTTTCACATCACCTTCCATCTGATCCTTTAAAAGGGGTAAAACCTGGGTCTTTCTAGATGCCAAGAAGATGCTCTACTGCTAAATCATGGTGCTTCCTAATATGAAATTGATTACAGCAAGATGCATGTATTGGCAAAGATGATGTCATGTAAGAAAGCTAGAGAATTATGGGAAACGGCTGTAGCTGTCACTGATGATGTGGTTTTGGGAATATAATGTACCTCAAATTTCTGGATTCCTCTTCTTAACTAGATAAAAGCATTAGCACCTGCTAGAGTTCAAGAATTTTCGTTATATATTTTGACAGCTGCCAGACTGGCATTTGCACAAATGTTGGAAAACAAGAATGGAAACGATCAAAAATCTACTGGCTTGCACATAAAACCGTGAGCCTTGATTACATTAACAGCTTATTGAAAAATAATCTGCAAAGTGTCGCTTGGAGATAGAAGTTTGAAAGTCTGTTGTTCATTGTGGGGCAGAAGAACAACCTGTTTTGAATACTATGACTACTTGACTCTTATCAAGTTCCTTTGTTTCCTCTTAAAAACAGACCACGCTCTGTCACCCCAACCACTCACTCCCCCATTTTGTTTTCTCTCTGTCCTATTATCTCATACCCCATTTCTCCCATGCAGACAATCTTCCCAAACACCTCATTTCATCCTCTTCCATTCCCCCACTCAATACATACTTTGGGGTGTCCCCTCACAGCACAGTTGAGGGCAGTGGTATATCCAGCCACCACTGTCCGATCCACCAGTGGCGTCATGAACATGGGGGCCATGCGGAAGTCATGTTCCTGGTAGTTCATCTGTTTACAGATTATTCCTGGAGAGACAGGGAGACAAGAAGGGAAGATATCCTGTGGCAGAGTCCCAAGAACCCAGCAGTCCTAGGAATCGAAGTCCTTCTCTGGTACATCCCACCAGGTTCCCTTTTCCCCAAAAGACACCATGAAATGTTGTCTTCTAATCCACTAGCATTCCTAATCCTCTGGAATTCCACTGTTCCTCCCGCAGAACCCATTAAACCAAGTTTCTTATATAGCTCACCAGTTTTTCCATTGGGTTGAGGCAACTAAACCTTCCTGCTAAATTCCTATGGCCTCCCTTCTCTGAACATGGAAGAAACCCAGATAATCAATCAAGGGAGGTCTTTACCAGTTTTCTGAATGTAAGCAGTGTTTTTGGTGATCCCGGGAGTCTCACTCAGTCCGCAGATGTTCTCACTGAAGACCCGGAAGAAGTACTCGTTTCCCATGATGAGGTCAGAAACGGTGCAGCGAGTAAGACGGTTGTGTTCATATACTGTGAACCACTCCTTGGGGAAGGAAAACAGGAGCAGGTGAACATTTAGACAGGGGTCCTGAGATAGAGATGGCTGGGCTTGAGAGATCTGCGATTAAGGGTTAATTACCAAAAGGGTAATGCATGCTATCGGCCAAACTAGACGTTATGCAGATATGCATCTGACCTCCACCTTTTCTAAAGAAAAACTACTTCAAGAAGAGCTCGTTTTTGAGCTGAGGTATAGGAGGTACTTCTCTTGCTGGCCATTTTCTTTTCCAAACTGCCCCTCCTGATTGCATCCCCCATTATAGGGTTCAAAATTTGGGAAAATATAGTAGGAATCCTAGCAGGGAGATGGGAGGAACAATCTAGATGGAAAACAATAGTTATTCTCAGTCCCAGGGCTTTTTTTGAGCCGGATCATACAGCTTGGTGGTGGGGTGTGGCCTAATATGCAAATGAGTTCCTACTGGGCTTCTTTAACAAATAAAAGCTCTGCTCAGTCCCATTATGCCCTATCAATAAATAATGGCTGGCCTTTTACTGACTGTTTTTATCGTTATTATGCTGTTATGATCTTTATCTTGTTTCACTTAGATCAATTTCCCACTAGCCTTATGCCGCTCTCACTCTCCTCTTCTCTGCGGGGCTTCCGTCGGATTTCACACTATCTGCCCCGGGGCTGCAACTCACGTTGCCTCTTTCCCACAGCAAACAAGATCCTCTAAAAACCGGTTTCTGTTTGCTGCGTGAAAAAGATGAAGCGAGTTGCATCCACGGGGCAGATAGTGTGAAATCTGACAGAAGCCCTGCGGAGAAGAGGAACGTGAGAGCAGCATAAGGCTAGTGGGAAATCGGTCTTAGTGAGCTGCCTCCAGCAGGTTCTTTGGAGAGGTGGCATATAAGTTTTACTTCCTTTATACCCCCCTTTTCTTCCCAATGGGGACCCAAAGTAGTATAAGAACATTCTCTGCTTCTCCATTTCATCTCCACACAACAACCCTGTGTGGTAGGTAAGGCCAAGAGTGCATGACTAGCCACAGATCACCCAGCCAGTTTCCATGGCAGAGTGGGGATTTGAACCTGGCTCTCCCAGATCCTTGTCCAGCACTCTGACCACTATATAGTGCTGTTTCCGCAGCAAATATGAAACTAGTGCCCAGTGCTCTAGCTGTAATTAACCTGGATTTAATTCAGGCCACTAGAGAATTATAAACCCCAGGCTGGTAGGGAAGCTCTTTCTCCAAAAGGAGTCAAGCAGTGTTCCCTCTAAGCTGAGTTTGTGTGAGCTAGCTCACAGTTTTTTAACCTCCAACTCAAACATTTTTGTCTTAGCTCAGGAAAAATGGCCCCAGAGCAGCCTAATTTATGTAGCAGCTCACAACTTTAATGCCAGGAGCTCACAAAGTAGAAGTTTTGCTTGCAAAAAAATCCACAGCTTAGAGGAAGCACTAACTGTGTCCCTGTAAACACAGACTAAGCTCTGAATAGCCCAGGCTGGCCTGATCTTGTCAGATCTCAGAAGCCAAGCAGGGTCAGCCCTGGCTAGTATTTGAATGGGAGACCTCCGAAGAACACCAGGATCATGATGCGGAGGCAGGAAAAGGCAAACCACCTCTGAACGTCTCAGGCTTTGAAAACCCTATGGGGTGGCCATAAGCCCAACTGTGACTTGATGGCACTTTTCACCTCTAAATACACACCTAAACTGGGGTCACTGGGAAGTATACTCTCATCTATGTGCAGAAGGCACACGGAATTTTTCCATGTTCCTCTGCATTGCTGCAGCTCTTGTTGACCTTCCCCCCCCACCCCCAGAAAGATCAGCTGTGAGGCTGCAGGATCCTAGTGGAGGAACAGCCATGAGGGTCAGCAAGCTGGAGAGAAGAAGGACAAGGGGATGAAATTGACCTCAACAGCACTATGTTTGGGCGGAGGGAGGAGAAGCCACTTCAGCTCTTTGTCCTCACTCAGTCTGGGCTGCCTGCCAACCTGCACAGCTGTTCCTTTCTGTCTGACCTATGACCCTGGGCCTGATTCCTTCAGGGATCAGAAAGAGCTGCAGCAGTGCTGTGGAAAGAGGGGAAACTCCACCTTCTGCATGTGGAGGGGTAAGATACTATCAACTGACTCAGGATCTGGCAAGAGATGGCCTCCATCTTGGACATCTCAAAGAGGTATAGTTGCCTCCAGTATACATTGTCAGCAGGGACCTGAATAGGATTGTCAACTCCTGGAGCTTTGTGGCGTGGGGTTTGGAGAGGGGAGGGACTTCAGCAGGATATGATGCCACAGAGGCCAATCTCCAAAGCAGCCGGAAACAGAAAGAGCAATTAGCATGCATTGATCCAAGTTGTTGAATGTTGTACTGAGGCTCCAGGAGGAGAGCTGGAAACAGAAAGAGCAATTAACATGCGTTGATCCAAGTTGTTGAATGTTGCACTGAGGCTCCAGGATAAAACGGTGAGAGATAAAGGCTGACGAAGGTCTGAAACCGTGAGGAATCCCGGGTTTTGGTCCCTTACTCTCTTGGAGACAAGCTGTGCTGGAGAGTTGAGAACTCCACCCAAGTTGCTGAACATAAGGGAGAACAGCAGAAAGGCAATTGCCTCTGAGGAACAGTGTGGGGGAATGAAAAGAACTCTTTTTCCAGCTGCGTTTGTATTATGAGCATTTGTGAATTTAGTATCAGGAGTGGTTTATAAATTACTAATTATGACTACTGCTATGCATGTATTTTGATAAATGTAGGTTGCATATACACTATATTGTGTAAAAGTGTTATTGTTATTCTGGTGTTTTTTCACTTATTATTCACTTACATTGGAACCTGCTGATATTTACCATTTTCTCCAGGGGAGCTGATCTGTTATCTAGAGGTCAGTTGGAATTCTGGGTAGGGCTGCCAGCCCCCCAGGTCCAAGTGGGGAATCCCCTGCTTTTGGGTGCTTCTGTACACCACTGGCCAGCTGGCTAGTGAAGGAAACGCAGTCCCCAAACAGAGACGTCCCTGTGACTATGACATCACACAAAAGTGATGTCATGACACTGGGGATGTTGCATGGGGACGCTCTGGTTTGAAGGCAAAACTATAGTTTGAGGGCAATTTTACCACAGAGTTTTACCCTCAAACCAGAGAGTCCCAGTGTGACGTCCCCAGTGTGATGACATCACTTCCACATGATGTCATCACATTGACGTTGTTGCTGTTTGGAAGGCTTCTGGAAGGCTCCCTCCTTTTCTCCACAAGCCTAATTCTGGGAGATCCCCAGACCCCACCTAGAAGTTGGCAACCAGGGCCTGAAAGGATCCAGGGGGTTAAATAGGTTTCGATTTGTCCTTTGCTGATACAGCTTGATTGAGGAAAAAAGTTCTCATACCATGGTCTTCTTGTCAGCTTTTTGGATGGAGTAACCAGTGATCTCCGAATTCCCGTCATCCTTGGGAGGCTCCCACTCTACTAAAGCGTTGAATCCCCACACCTCTTTCACCATCACATTATGAGCTGGGCCTGGCTTCTCTGAAAGGGAAACAGGAAACAAGGAGGTCAAGGCATTGCAGAAAGGGAAAGCAGTGAAAGGGAAAGTATCGGCTCTTTAGCAAGTGGCATAAAGAAAGGTTCTTCCTAGTCTAGATTAGGTAGAGGAGAACACTGAGCCCCTGTAATAGCTGATATTGCCTAAGTGGGTGGTTTAGGCACCAGAACTGATACTTCCACTTCTGCAAAGCAGATGCACATGTGTTTTTGATGCGCCGTCAAGTCGCAGCTTAAGACTTATGGTCACCCCAGCAAGGGGCTTTCAAGACAAGTGAGAAGCAAGGGTGGTTTGCCATTGCCTTCCTCTGCAGAGCCTTCCATTGGAGGACTTCTTTACAAGTATCAACCCTGCTTAGCTTCTGAGATCTGCTGAGATTAGGCTATACCATGGCATCTTCCCTCCCTCAAAGTAGATGAATAAAGGCAAAAAAAAATTATAAAAATTCCCCAATAAAGTTTAGGCTAAGTTGAACAAGGACTGCTAGGTAATTATTTTTATCTCCTTTTTGGGAGGCTCAGGGTAGAATATTTGTAAAGTCTCCAGTTGAGTTTTATCCCGCTGTGAGTTAATTGCATTAACTGTATGTTTTGTATTTGTTGTTCAGATTCTGTTCCTATTTTTGTACCGACTGCAGGAATTTTTAGCTTAAGACTGCAGCTGCGTTTTAACCCACAGTTGGCTTCCATGTCCATTGTGAGCCACTTGGAGGGGGGGATTTCAGTGCCAAAAAACATGCTGATGAATTAATTGCTGCTCCACCAGACTGCAAATGCCCACAGAACAAAGAGAAACACACATTAAAAAAAAGACTTGTGTTTTGAACCCGCTTTGAGCTCTTTTTAATATACAAGTGAATGGGGTGCATATCAATGAATCACCTCCCACCTCCTTCCTCCTCTAGCATTCAGAACTTTGCTGAATGATTCCCAGCTTGATCAAATCCGTCTGTTTAATTCAGGGTTAAAAGTCAGGCCAGTACTTATATGTTATCAGTAAGAACATGGTCAGAGCAGTAGCTCCTATCCTCTGCTCTGAGTATTCCACAAGAGGTAAGGAATTTGCTACTTTCACTCCTGGTTGGACTGGGGTATTTTGAGAGGTCTGAACACAGCCCATGGATTCAGTTGAAAGGTACTTCCTTTCCCAAAAGCAATGTGATGGAAAAGCTCCCATGATAGCGGGAGGGAGGGAGGGAGGGAGGGAGGAAGGAAGGAAGGAAGGAAGGAAGGAAGGAAGGAAGGAAGGAAGGAAGGAAGGAAGGAAGGAAGGAAGGAAGGAAGGAAGGAAGGAAGGAAGGAAGGAAGGAAGGACCGACCAATGATCCATCAAGGTCAGTAGTGTCTCTACTCAGAGGCTCCCTAGGGTCTCAGGTAGAGGCTTTTCACAGCACCTCTGACCTTTAAATGGACGTAAGACTGAAGCTGGGACCTGCATGCCAAGCAGATGCTCTCCCACTGAGCCCCTCCCCACTCAGTTGCAGGCTCCTTTCTTTCCAAGCTATCCTGCCTACCCCCCTGCAATGTCCTCCAGTGTTGGGTGTGAAGGCCCCCAAAAGGAAGAAGAAAAGGAGACAACAGTGAACAGAGAGCCCTGTAAGCACTTGTGCGAGAGCAGAGAAAAGCGGGCTGCAGGGGGGCTGATAAACCAGTGAGTAAAGGCAGTATTTTGTAGCTCTATGCCCCCTTGATCACCTTGCTCCTCCTGCTGGGAAGCGTGACTCTAAAAGCTTTCTATTTCCCCAACATATCGCGAAGCGAGAAAGCATTCATGTGCATTAAAAGCATGTTCACAGCGCTGGGAGACTCTTGCTGATTGTCTGCCTGTTTTCCATCTGCAACACGCAAATCGAACCCCAGCCCCCTCCAATGGTGCTATTCACTGGGAGCAGAGGAGGACAATGCTGAGGGTAGCATCTTCCCAAAGAGATTCCTCTTCAAAGGCCCATCAGCAGCAGGGCCCTTGGAAGATGTTAAATTTCACTTCAAATGTTCCGGAGGCCAAACAGGGATTAGAGGCAGCAGATCAAAACTATGTTGTCCGGGAAAGGGAGACAGAGACGGATGGGCAAACTCTTCTGCAGCATTACAGGGGAGGCGGGAATGACATCTGGCTTAAGCCATCAAGAAAGCTTAAATATAGAGCCTAAGGAATATGATCTCTCTAGATGGGGAAAGGCAAGAGCTTGAGGGTGCGGGAGAGAAGATCGGGAGAGCCAGGCAGAGGGAGAGCATGGAGCAAAGGAAGGAGGGCAAGAAGTGGGTGCAGAGATGAGATCCAGCCGGAAATGGGCAGCAGCACACCTCGAAATGAGGAAGAGGGGGACAGAGCCCCTTACAGGACAGCAATCGCCCCCCCTCTCCAGCCCAGGAAGCTCCTCTGCCCCTTAGTCGGAATCCTTGCTGGGCGTTCCCTTGTCCAGAGGGCAGGAGGCTGAGTAACATGATGCCAACTCTGCTGCCTGATGCCAGGCCTGGGAGTTGGGTGCCTGGAAGATTCCCACCCGGACTAGGGGCAGGGGAGTGCAGACAGGTGGAACGGAACCAGATTAAAGCTTGTTAACAGTTTAGCAGCTGCAGTGAGGAGAAAGGGGGACACAGCGTGCAGGGCCTGGCTCTCTTTCTTCCCCACCACAGGATTTAGGCCACTCCCTAGTCTTAGCCGTATTGCATTCAGAAGTCTACTGCACTCCCCATCCAGTGGCTATTTAACCCAAACGTCTGTCCCCCAAACTACTGTTCTTCCTTGTTCTGTAGCTTTATAGTCGTCCACATAAAGAAGAAGAAGACTGCAGATTTATACCCCGCCCTTACAATCTCCTATATCTTCTCCCCCCACAACAGACACCCTGTGAGGTGGGTGGGGCTGAGAGGGCTCTCACAGCAGCTGCCCTTTCAAGGACAACTCCTGAGATAGCTATGGCTGACCCAAGGCCATTCCAGTAGCTGCCAGTGAAGAAGTGGGAAATCAAACCCGGTTCTCCCAGATAAGAGTCCGCACGGTTAACTACTACACCAAACTTAACCTACTATACCCCATTGCTCATGAAGGTTTTCTTCTTCATCTTTTAATGGTCATGTTGTGATTGTTGCTCAATTTCTATTTGCAAGAGATTCCACACAGGGCAGGGTCATTTGATTTTTGACCCTTGTCAGCTGCGGTTTCCCTTTCACAAAAAATGTGGATTGCAGCATTGCCATGATTCTCAATCCACAATCCTTGAATCCTTTTGGAAATGCTGATTGTTGGAGGGTGCTGGGTATCCCATTGTGGTCATGTATACTAAAATGGTGAGCCCCGTGGCGCAGAGTGGTAAAGCTGTGGTATTGCAGTCCAAGCTCTACTCACAACCTGCATTCCATCCTGGCGAAGCTAGGCTCAGGTAGCTTGCTCAAGGTTGACACAGCCTTCTATCCTTCCAAGGTCAATAAAATGAGTACCCAGCTTGCTGGGAGTAAACTGTAGATGACTGGGGAAGGCAATGGCAAACCACCCCATGCTTGCGCAGAGGACTTCCTTTACCTTTTTTGGGGGGTCATTTTGTAGAAAAATAGGTGGTGGAGCATAACTCATTAGCATATGCAGCCCCCTCCTCAGCCAAAAGCAACTCGATGCAAGAAAGGAGAGCCCCAGGCAAGTAAGGCCTGCTTGGGGTGGTTAGAGATCCAGCCAGCCCAAGCAGACCTTGCTCACCTGGAGCTTTCCTGGGCCGCCCCCTCAGTCAAAAGGCCAGCAAGCCACCCAGCACCCAAAATCAGATAAGAAGTAGAGAAAGGGTGGCACAGGCTTCTCCAGGAGTTAATGAGGGTTGCTGGGGGCATGGCAAAGCTCCTGGTGACTGGCTGGCTGCCTGCTCTCCTAATCCAGGGATTGTTATGCAGTTGCACCTACTATTCAATGGACAAGATAGGTGGGGAGGAAGAGGGGGAACTATCAGAAAGGTTCAGGAGCTGTGCTCCTACTGAATCTGAGGCCTGCCTTTTTTTTTACACTGAAATGATTAACTGGCCTCCAGCTGCTTGGGGAAAGAGGAGAGAGGATCTTTTCAAATGCTAATCCAAGCTTTAACAGACGCAATCTGATTGATATATTACGTGCAGCAGCAAAATGGTCTATAGCTGCAGCATGGAAAAACTCCAAACCCCCACCTGTGCCAACTTGATGTTGTCGTATTTGGAATATGTACATAATGGAAAAGATATTGGATCAATTGTGTAAAAGCAATGATGGCCCTGATAAGTCTATCTTTATCCAAACATGGTTCCTTGTGATTGATTTGCTCTCCACTAAAGAATCACTAATGAATGGTTCATACTCAATGGAAAGATTAATGCTATGAACTTTTTTTGTTCCAAGAATATCACTAGCTTTATACTTGTTTTATAAATTTATAATTTTTTTTCCTGTTTGACTTGGCCTATGAATTTAATCTTTATCTTGGAGTAAGTTAGATGTTTCCGTTTAATGATGTTACTTTCCATTTCTGTACAACACATTTTTGCGCAACTTTGTATTCTACTTCTTTGAAAAATAAAAATTAAAACTGTGGGGGGAAAGCTAATAGAGAGAGAGAAAGTAAGGCTGCCAGGTCTGTGTTTGAAAATACCTGGAGACTTTGGGGGTGGATCTGGGAGAGGGCAGGGTGGGGCCTCAGCATGGTGCAAAGCCACAGAGTCCACCCTTCAAAGCAGCCATTTTGCCCAGGGGAGCTGATCTTCGCCAGCTGGAGATCAGTTGTAAAAGCAGGAGATCTCCAGGTCCCACCTGAAGGCTGGTAGTCCTAAGAGAAAGATATCTGCTGCTTGTACTGTGGTAAGGTAGTAACACCTGACCTAGATGGCCCAGGGTAGCCCAACCTGGTCAGATTTTAGAAGCTAAGCAGGGTTGGTTCTTGTTTGTATTTGAACAGGAGCAGGCTTTTTTTGTAGCAGAAACTCCTTTGCATATTAGGCTCCATCCCCATGATATAGCCAATCCTCCAAGAGCTTGTAGGGCTCTTCTTACAGAGCCTACTGTAAACTCTTGGAGGACTGGCTACAACAGGGGTGCGTTGCCTAATATGCAATGGAGTTCCTGCTACAAAAAAGGCCCTGAACAGGAGAACACCAAAGAAATTCAGGGTTGCTATGCAGAGACAGGCAATGGCAAACCACCGCTGAACATTTCTTGTCTGGAAAACCTTATTGGATTGTTGTAAATCAGCTGCAACTTCATAGCATTTTCCACAACTACCAAGGAAGTAACAGTGTTTAGGGATTAAACGGGCAGGTTCAGTTCTCTGGCAATGAGAAGGATGCCAGCACACTATATATAATACAATGAGGTTAAGTCAAGCTCTTGAGGCAACATCTCAAATCAAGTTGGGAGATGACATGGGAAGCAATATATCTTGGGATGACAGAATACCTTGAAGAGGGAAGGGAATGCAAAGGTATTTTAAGTTCATCAGGAAAAGCATAATGGGGAGAAGCTGGTTGTAACAGGAGTGGCATCTGGATTAGGAACTGTGGTTGAGAAAAGTAGGGGTGGCTTGATTACCAACAGAAAGGTCATGACTGAGAGGTACAGCAGCTGCTTCACATGCAGAAGGTCCCAGGTTCAATCCTTGCTACCTCCAGCTAAAAGGATCAGGAAGGAAGTGATGTGATACCCCTTCACCTGAGATCCACCACCACCACTCAGTGAAAACAATGCTGACCTTGACAGGTTTGATTCAGTGTAAGGCAGCTTCATGACTTCGTGTGTATTTAGCTTTGGCGTAAAAATGCTAAAGGTTCAGCCTGTTTCAAGCCTTGGCCTACTGAAACCAGGCCTCTAAAATCTGTGTTTGTTCCGTCCATTGAGAACAAAACTGGACCCGATGAGCAGATGTATATTCATTTAGTCGAGGGTTGCAGGTCCCCTTGGTGTGTGGGGGATCCCCTGATTTCCCCAGTGCTCCCCGTCTGTGCCAGCCAGCTGGCCAGAGGGGGAAAGTTAGCTCCCCAAATGCGATCTGACTACTTCACCCAGAAGTGATGTAGGAACATTGGTGATATCAGGGGGGCAAGACAATGCTCTTGTTTTGGGGCAGAACTCTATTGTAGAATTAGCTTCCCCACTCCTGGAGCATCCTGGTAAGTCCCCCACTGGCTGGTTGTTCATACCTGGCAACCCTGATTGATTCACATCTCTGCCTGTTCACATCTATAGCTGGCAATGTGTGACTGAGGAGGAGGAGGAGCAGATCTCTTCTGTATATGGAAGAGAGTGTGAGGACCAGAGGAGCCCTTCCCTCCAAGCCTTGTCTTATGACACTCTGTTGCTTTAAATACTTTTTCTCACAAGCTGATCTGGCACCTCACCCAAGACATCCTCAGAATATCCGTTCGGCCATTTACAGTCCTGCTCCTCCTCTTAATTCACACAACATTCGCTTTTTAAACTCTAACACATCATTAGTTGGCTTTTTTTTGCTGTTTTTCAAGTGCATTTGCTGAATCTGCAGCAGCCAGCAGGTCCTTACCCACGACGCGGATCTTGATGACGGCTTTGTCTTCCATGTTCTCAATCTGAACGGAGAGTTCGTAGTTGCCCGAATGGGTTCGGGCAGCTGAGCGGATGAAGAGGATGGTGTCCATCTCTGAGGTACGGATGGCCACCTCCTTGGGGTCCAGAGGCTGCCCGTCTTTTGTCCATGTGACTTTCGGACGAGGTTTACCCTGGAGTTGGCAGAACATTTGGCGTTGGACCTTCTTTCTACTGGTACCCTTTCCCTTCCCCTCCCAAGCTCTCCCAGACTGTGAGATTCCTTTTAGCAGAGGAAGTGTTCTGTTCTACTGCCGTGGTGGATCCAACCAGCTTTTCTGTTGATGAACCATGAAAGAAGGATCCCTTTTGTCAACCAGTAAAGGATTATGCAGGAGACCTGCTGGCACAAAAACCATGTGGAGCAGGAGTTGTAATAAGGAGAAGAATAAGGCAAGAATGAGTGAAAAAACTAGATGGATCTACCCAATTACTGGGAGCTTCCTCAGCTGAGATCCTCAGGTTATGACAGCAATACTCAACATGGTGTCTGTGGGCCAATGCATTTCCTGTTGCCTACTCTCTTATCGCCCGAAACGAAGAGCCAACTTTGGCTTTCCTCCAACCTACTGGAGAATATGTTTCAGAAGGTATCACCTCTGTATCTGCATGGAACACCTTTCAGATAAAACTATCTCCATCATAACAGGAGACTTAGCTTGGAACTTCCCATTTTTTCTGATTGGCTCCAACCCCCGTGGCAGCCATTTTGTGGAGGTGGTACCCACTCAGGGTTCTCAAAATTCCAAAAGTGTCTACAGTTTCAACAAGGTCGAGGACTCTTGGGTTTGGAGGCAAATAATAAAATATTATGGCTCTTCACACCTTCATGACTTCAATTTATCAGCTTGTGTGAAGAAATGCATTTTTTTCTTTAGAGGTTTGAAATGAGCAAAACCTTCACTCGGAGTTTTAAGGTTTTTTCTCTCTGGGCAGAGAACAGGAAGGAAGGGGAGATGTCAATTCAATTGCTTTCCAGACATAGCTCAGCCCACTTTCATAAAATGCTAACAGAGCTAGCAGGAGAGATAATGGGTTGGTCAAGTTCTCCCCCTTCTCCAAGCAAGGAACAGAGATTGAGAGGACTTTAAAGACTCCAGGAACAGTCTCCAGGAAGAAGCTCCAAGAAATGCTTCTCTGACCCAGCCTGACCTGATCAGTGGGGTCGTGGTAGGTAACTCACTGAAAATGTCAAGACAGTGTGCGTTTGCAATAAAAAAGGCCAACACCATGCTGGGAATTATTAGGAAGGGAATTGAAAACAAATCAGCCAGTATCATAATGCCCCTGTATAAATCGATGGTGCGGTCTCATTTGGAGTACTGTGTGCAGTTCTGGTTGCTGCACCTCAAAAAGGATATTATAGCATTGGAGAAAGTCCAGAGAAGGGCAACTAGAATGATTAAAGGGCTGGAGCACTTTCCCTATGAAGAAAGGTTGAAACGCTTGGGACTCTTTAGCTTGGAGAAACATCGACTGCGGGGTGACATGATAGACGTTTACAAGATAATGCATGGGATGGAGAAAGTAGAGAAAGAGTATTTTTCGGACCATTAGACGCACCGGACCATAAGACGCATCTAGTTTTTAGAGGAGGAAAACAGGAAAAAAAATTTTGAAGCTGTGCATCCAGATCTGGGCACCTTCCCCCTCTCAATCCTGCCTCCGATCCCAGCCCTTGCTAGAAGCAGCAGCAGAAGCCTGGCAGACAGGCACATAGGAAGCCCCCCCCTCCACAAACCCAGTGCTTCGCAAAGCGCTGCGTTTGCGGAGGGGGGGCTTCCTCTTTGCCTTGCTTCAGCTTCTGCTGATAGCAAGGGCTGGGATCTGAGGCTTGGCTGCCTCCGAACCCAGCCCTTGCTATCAGCACAAGCTGAAGCCACGCAGACAGGGACAGAGGAAGCACCCGCCCCCTCCGCAAACCCAGCGCTTCGCAAGCCCTGGCTGTCGAGGGGGTGGCGTGCTTTCTCCCTGCTTGCCTGCCTGGCTTCAGCGCTGATGCTTAAAGCAAGCGCTGGGATCGGAGGGCGGTGGGAGCGATCCTGGCGCTTGCTGTAAGTGTCAGAGCTGGAGCCAGGCAGGCAGGGGCGGGAAGCACCGGGACGGAGGCAGCGGATCACCCCCCCCCCCCGAGGAAGGTACGTATGGTACCTTCGCTCCATAAGACGCACACACTTTCCCCCCCACTTTTTTGGGAGGAAAAAGTGAGTCTTATGGTCCAAAAAATACGGTACTTTTCTCCCTTTCTCACAATACAAGAACTCGTGGCTCTCGAGGCCCCCACCCATCCCATTGGCCAACTTAGAGAATGCATTTAAGGTTAAAGTCACATTCTTTCCACCTCTCCCTTCCCTCATCTATTTGTGGCTCTCAAACATCAGACGTTCATGTCTTGTGGCTCTCAAACATCTGACATTTATTCTATGTGGCTCTTACATTAAGCAAGTTTGGCCACCCTTGGCATACAGCATAGAGGTATACATGAAAAGATAGCAACGCAGCCAGCAGGGCTTTTTTGGTAGCAGGAATATTAGACCACACTGGCATCCTACTGTAAGCTCCAGGAGGATTGGCTGCATCAGGGTTGTATGGCCTAATATGTAAAGGAGTTCCTGCTACAAAAAAGCCCTGGTAGCCAGTAAAGGCAAGCAAGAAGCGATAGCACAATGCCATTTGCACTATCCCTTGTGCCATGCTTCTAGACAACCATCCATACTGCCTACTGGCAAGGCCAGTTCTAGTCCCCTGGTTATGATTCCATGGGTCACTCACCCACTCATACAGACAGCCTCACTGTGAATTCAAAGATCCACAAGATAAAGATTAGTTTCACTCATACATCAGTAATGGAATTTGCAGACATGTGCAGCCTCATTTAAATTGCAAGCTGATGCAGCCTCGCTTTGCCTTGGGGCCACGTAAGGAGTTAACTCCTTCAACTTTAGCTCAGTTTCAAGGTTGAAACTAGGCTACCTGGTTTAAAAGATGCCCATTTTCCTCTTGCAAATGCTAACACTGAGCAGCAGTGGTTGAAGGTTTAAACCCCCTCTCCCTTCCCTACACAGTCCCGGCTAGACAAACTGTGGCTGTGGGAGCATGAGCTTTGCATTTTACAAACAAAATAATGCAGAATCTTTGTCTCTGTGTCTACTGTTTAGGATTTCAGCATTCTAAACTTCCCCCTGCAGTGTCCCCAATTATAAGTTTGGGAGCTGATAGTTTTCCCAGCTATTATTCACCTGGAAAGGTATCACCAAATTGACTTGCTCCCCGACTCTCCTGATATAGGTCTGTCGGAGGTGGCGAGGAAGACGGATCTTGGGCTGTTCTGCAGTAAGAAAGAGAAAACAGAGAATCCATGCTGTGCAGACACAGCCTCAGAGATAATCTTCAAGTTACCAGTTTATCCATTTCACCTCTCTGAGTTCTTCAGGAATGCTTCAGAGAGTGCTGTCCATTCCAGCAAGTTGTTAGTATTCCTACATCAATTAGCTGTATAAGGAGAAAGTCAGATAAACCATTCCTTTGACTTGTGAGTGTCGGGGGCTGAGAACTTCTGGACTTGAGATACCAAGGGATCTTGGACTGTCTACATACAAAGCATGGGGTCTGCTACTGCTCCATAGCCTTCTCTTAAATGATGAAGATTGAGAGCTCAATGATTACGAACCAAGACTCCACAGTGGACTTACGGACAATCTCTCGGATGGTGACAGGCTGTGCAAAGGTGGCTGGTGGACTCTTGCCGGCAATATTGACCGCAACAACCCGGAATAGAAGCTTCTCGCCAGTAGGAAGTTCCTTGGCAGTAAAGCCACAGCGCTCAACCAGCTCTGTGTTAGCAGCTATCCATTCATCAGCTGGAAAAGGTGTGGAGAAGACAAGGTTAGAGGGGCAAAGACAATCAGGGTAGTCTGTATCCTGATGGCATGAACAAAAGAAGCTGCCTTATACTATGTCCCACTGCTAGTCAGGCTTGTCTTCTCAAACTCTCAGCAGCTCTCCAGAGCCTCAAGTAGAGGGTTTTAACCTCACTTATTTTAACCTCACTCACTTTTCACTTATGTGAAAATTTTACAAAACTCTCTATGAGGTCACTTATGTTATATAATAAGATTGACAAGATGGGGAGGAATGATAATATCCTATGAGAAAAAGGTAGGGATTTTTCAAGCTATTATGTCCAGGGCTTTTTTTGTAACAGGAACTCCTTTGCATATTAGACCACACCCCCTGTTGTAGCCAATCCTCCAAGAGCTTACAGAGCTCTTAGTACAGGGCCTACTGTAAGCTCCAGAAGGATAGGCCATATCAGGGGTGTGTGGCCTAATATGCAAAATAATTCCTGCTACCCAAAAAGCCCTGATTATGTCATATATATTTTTAAGCCATCATGCCATATATTTTTCAAAGCCATCACTCCATATATATTATGTCACATTTTTTTAAACTATTATATATACAGACCTAGGGAAAGTCTAACATGTAGGTAGACCCCCAAGGGTCAAGATATGCAGGATGAAAGGGTGTCTGTTTTGATAATGTCATATCAACCTGCCTTATATTGAAACAAACAATCTACTTTAGTTACTTTCATCTACTCAGACTGACAGCGGCTCTCCAGGTTTTCAGGTCAAGGTCTTCCACATCATCTACTACCTGATGTCTTTCCGTGGAGAAGCTGGGAATTAAACCAGGGACCTCATGCATACCAAGCAGATGCCCCACCATCGCCACAGGCCCTCCTAAATATGGGATGTACTCCCATTAGAGCTACCCAAGGCACTCTCTCTAGCTTTTAGGAAGGGTAGCGTTTCAAAGTGCTTTTCCTTAATTGGTTGGTAGGATGGGGAGGGTTGTCTAAGTTTGGGATTTTAGACCACAGTTCAAAGGCTTGGAATTCTGTGTTCTAAACTGATACTGTTATTGCTGACAGATTTTACACACATTGCCTTGAAACATCTTTTTTGGGGAAAGGTGGTTTTGGAAATGCTTTGAATAATAAAAAACATGGGGAAGCTTCTACTGGGTGCCCTTGGGACACAGGAAAGGGGAAGGAAGGAAACTGCAACTTCCTGGCCACCCTGCAGTTCTGGAGTTCCTGCTTTAACTGAGAGGTATCAGAGAGTGTCCATGAAGAAAGATGCCCCCTCTCCTCTTCCAGACCCACTCATCTTGTTTTCTGCTTCAGGAACTCACTTCCTTCCTTGCAGTACTCAATGAGGTAGCCGTCAATGCCCCCTGCACCGATACGATCTGGAGCACGCCATTTCAGCGTAGCCGTGGTATCTGTCACATCCTCCAAGGTGAGGTGGAGTGGTTCACTTGTGGGGGCTGTGGTAGGTAACAGGAACATGAATTACAAAGTGTTCCCTCTAGGCTGAGTTAGGGTGAGCTAGCTCACTGACTTTTAGCCTCCAGCTCACACATTTTTGTCTTAACTAAAGGAAGGATGTCCCCAGAGCACAATAATTTATACAGTAGCTCACAACTTTCATGCCAGTAGCTCACAAAGAAGAATTTTTGCTCACAAGACTCTGCAGCTTGGGGGGAACATTGATTACAAATACATCTGATCCATGTGGACAATGTTACAACGTTCGGTATGCCTTTAGAACCAAAAGCCTGACAATTCTGTGCTTTGGAGGGAAACCCTGACCCCTTTCCCAGTTGTGAGTCCTCTCTCGTTGTCTACTATTTTGAATTACCTGAAGAAGGACCCACATAAGTGAGCAGGGGGGAGATTGATCTGATTGTCTAAAACTGAGAGACAGGAATGATCCTGCCCTTATCGCCGTCCGTTTCTCATCGATCCGTTGCCCGTCCCACCTACCTACTCCACCCCAGTCTGAATCTCAGCAGTTACTCCACCCACTCACCAATTGGCATGAAAGGTTTGGTGTTCAAGCTGGGCTGAGAGACTCCAATGGCATTGACAGCAAAGACACGCATCTCATAGAGCACCCCCTCAATCATCTTGGTAGACTCGTAGGTAGTATCTGTGTAGACTTCAAAGTTTAGCTTCATCCAGCGCATGCTTCCTTTCTTTTTACGTTCCATCAGGTACCCTGATAAACGCAAATACAAGATGAATGGGTGATGGGAGGAGATACCATCTTCAGGTAGTTTCCTCAGTCAGGGGTTAACCTGATTATATCATGCCACAGTTCCAGGAAATTCCAGGGTATTTCTAGATGCTATCTCAGGATGCAATCACACACACCAAATAATGCACTTTCAATCCACATTCAATGCACTTTCCAACAGGATTTTACTATGTGAACTGGCAAAATTCAGTTGGAAAGTACATTTGAAGTGTATTATGTAGTGTGTGTGATTGCAGCCTCAGTCATTTGCTGGTCACAGATGATGAAGAAGAAGAGATTGGATTTGTACCCCACCCTTCACTCGGTGTCTCAGAGTGGCTTACAGTCTCCTTTCCCTTCCTCTCCCTACAACAGACACCCTGTGAGGTAGGTGGGGCTGAGAGAGCTCTGAGAGAACTGCTCTTGAGAAAACTGTGACTGATGCAAGGTCACCCAGCAGCTGCATGTGGAGGAGTGGGGAATCAGACCCATTTCCCCAGATTAGAGTCCATGCTCTTAACCACTACACCAAACTGGCTCTTCAATATGTTTGAGGGGAATTCTGTACTGTGCAAGATAACAGGGTTGTGAAATTGACTAAGATAAACAAGCAGATACAAGGTCTAGTCAGTTTCAACTCCCCCAATGGAGCCCATGATGGAATGCACATTGTTCAAGGAAACATTGATTTTAAAAGAAAATGAAAACATTCACAAAATGATGGGTCATTGCCTTGCCAACTATATTTTAATGGGTGACATAATAGATAATTGGTATAAGCACTGAGGCTGTCTCTCAATGGCTATGTATGCATCTTTGGCCATGCTAAAAACAATTAAGAAAGAAGCCAGCCAGACTTGGGTGGGGAGGAAGTTACTCTCCTACATCCATGGCATAGGCACTATTTACTAAGACATTGATTTTAAAGAGCTACATATTTAGAATAGGAACAAAGCCATAAGTAGGTATTCACACAGTGTTCATCACATTCAAAATCTGGAGGGGGGGGGAGCGCTCCTAGATTGTGAATACAGTGAGTAGGAGTGGAACAGTGTTACCCATCATACCCACCAGAGATCCTGGAGGCTTTTTGCCATCTTCTTGGGTCACTGGGGATGTTGGGGGAGGGAGGTATTTGTGAAGTTCCTGCAGGCAGTTGGGCTAGATGACCCTGGGGGTCCCTTCCAACTCTTATGATTCTATATTGCAGGAGATTAAAAATAGGGCCAAGTCCAATGGTGCAAAATTAGGTAAAAATCTCAAGGAAAGAATAATCTGTATATCAGTATGTGACTGATATATTAGGGCCTGGTTTTAACTTTTCGTACAGCATCTTGTTTATGTAATTTTAACTATACTTACATAAACCCAGCTTTGTTATTCTATATTACAGATTCCTCTGATGAAGCCTGTTGATAAAATGTATAGGGAATTTTTGGAAATTGAATTAATAACATTTGTTTTTACCTGATTTTGCACCATCGCTGCTGTAACGGATGTGACTCTGTTTTCTTGCCATCATCTCACAAGCCAGTACATGGCTGCAAGTGCAAGCTGGTGGAAAGTGTGGCCAAGTTACAGCCAACGTATGGTGAAGCTGTCGAGTTTTCAAGGCGAGAGATGTTCAGAGGTGGTTTGCCATTGCCTGCCTCTGCATAGCAGCCTTGGTATTCCACGGTGGTCTCCCATCCAAATACTAACCAGGGCCAATCCTCCTTAGCTTCTGAGATACAACAAAGACTGAGCTAGCCTGAGCCATCCATACCCTTCAAAGTTCTACACCCTTCAAAGTGAGTTGAAGTCAACTGGCTTAAAAGGGTGCTTAGGGTGGCACTGTACGATGCGCTTCTGCACACTTCAATCACAACAGAACAAAGTTCGAGTCCGGTGGCACCTTTAAGACCAATGAAGTTTAATTCTAGGTATAGGCTTTCATGTGCATGCACACAAAACTTTATATGCAGAATTAAATTTTGTTGATCTTAAAAAGCTGCCACTGGGCTCAAACTTTGTTCTGTTGCTTCAGACCAACACGGCTGTGCCCCACCTGAACCTTCTGTCGCAACAGTCCTAGTTGCTCAATGCTGCAATTAAGTAATTTTAAGCTCAAAATTGATCTCATCCACTATGTTCACTTGAAGCTCTCACCTGTCACTGGCATCCCACCATCGTATTTAGGTGGCTCCCACACCAAAATGGCCCAGTCCTCTCCAACCTTAGTGATGTGTGCGGCCTCAGGAGGATCGGGAACATCTGGAAAAGACAAGGAGAGATCATCAGGATCACTTTGGGCCAGCTAGGACTACTTGTGCTCCTGTGGACATATTACTCACCCACAACCTTGACACGGAGGGTGGCTGAGTCCTCACCCACTGGATTGGTCACCTTGATGGTGTAACTCCCTTCATCAGAGCGCTCGGCACTTTCTATCACAAAGCTGCTGAGTTCCTTCCGCTCTTCCACACGAACCCGGCCCTCAGTGTCGGTAAAGACCTGAAGGATAACAGAGGATGGTCAGGAATGCTCAAAAGGATTTAGACATTCACAGACCCAAAAGTAAGTTACACAATGCAGGGGCAAGATTTCCAATACCATGTGTATGTGTGAGAGATAGAGACAGAGAGAAATCAGCAAATATCAGGTTGGATCCAGCCAGCAGTTCTGGCTGCATCCTACCCAGTTCTTCTCCTTATGATTGCCCCCATCTCACATGACTGTGGTCCACACAGGTCCCTTGACTCCATCATAGATTTTTTAGTGGTCAAAGAGGACTCCCTCTTCCCTTTCTTGCCAACAGATCCAACCCATTGAGTTTTACGTTAAACCCCCCCCCCCCTCACACACACACACTTTTTTAAAGTGTGCAGTTGACAAAACTGGGGTGAATCCTACAGCGTTTATATGGAAGAAAGAGAGGAGATGCCCCTTTTGACCTCTGACAAGGTTTTACCAGGGATGGTGGGACTCACATAGAGAGAGGCCATGTGGGATGGCGGCTGCAATCATGTATCTGCAAAACTTTCAGGCCGTTTTCTTCTACTCTTCCTGTAACAACCTATACTCCCCTCACACCGAGGCAGAGCAAGGTGTTTTCTTTACAGTGACGGACAAGGCAACACAACTCAAAGATAAGCAAAAATATTACTTTATTGAGCTGGCAGGCAGTTTCAGAATAGACTGGTGAAAACAAAATAACAACATTATAAAATATAACTAACACTACTTACGTAGTCCCATAATCACCAGCCGGTAAGCAGGAAGGCTTTTGCCAAAAAAAACAACAATGACTAAGCGGTTTTGGGAAACAGTATAAATCCCCCTCAGCCGGCTGAGGACAACCAAAAATGGGCATCCCGGAAGAACCAATCAACCCAAGCTGACTCTCCTAGTGCAACCAAGAGTAACCATTAATTAGAAGGAGATTAAGACAACTCCTTTCAGTGTCACACAAAACCAAAACACTGCTGGAAAAATAAAAATTGGTAAGCAGCCCAGAAACCAAAACCACCAGATATATGCTTACGATTAGGTTTTTAAAATCCACAATACCCTTTAAAAGAAATCTTCATTACACTTCCTTTCTTTATTGCATGCAGTGTGCAGCTATTACTGCATCGCTTTCTCACTTTGTTATACAGGTTTATTTTGTTATACAGATTGTTTGCCTTGCTTGTAACTTGGACCACGCTGTTTGTTTTTTATTGTTTGCTGCACGTATTTGCACTGACTTTTCTAATTTCATTGCCTTCTGATTCTGCCATGTGCCCTCACAAGCTGACTGTTGTGGGAAGAGGAAGAGAATCGTAAGCTGCTTAGAGACTTCTCCAGGTAGCAAAAAAGCAGGGTACAAAACCCAACTCTTCTTCTTGTGTTTTAACAATTTATTAATAACATATGGTTACAGTAGTTAATTGTCTCTTTTCTATACTAACCCATATGGTATTTCAACCCCCTCCCTCCAATATTTGACTTCCCCGAAGTTATAAATTTAAGTTCAATTATAAAGGTACCACTAACCAATCAAAGTTCAATATTTTTCTTCTCTCATTACTACTAAAAAATTGTCCAATGACTTTTTATATTCCATTCTTTCTCCATATATCTTTTAAATTTCTTCCACTCCTTTTTGAATATATCTAGATCATAGTCTTTTAAAGTTTTAGTTAATTTGTCCATCTCACTCCACGATAAAACTTTCACAATCCAGTCCCATTTCTCTGGTATTTTTCCCTGTTTCCACAGCTGCGAAAACCCAACTCTTCTTCTTGAGCCTGGACAAGAAAGGCGAAATTAAGTAAATCGATACAACACCTACCACATCGCCTTTTATCCAGGTGGCAACAGGTGCCGGTTCCCCAGTGATGGGCACATCAAAGCGCAGTTTGTTCCCTGCCACCACAACAATGGTGTTTTCTTGATCTTTTCCGGAACAGTCCAGGTGGATCTTGGGGGGCTCTAGAGAAACAGGAAAGGACAATGATATCAAACTGAAAGCAACCCTCTCTTTTACATGAATGCAGTCCCAAAAGACTCTAGGCACAGTACTGTCCCCTGAAGCAATGCCCCCTTCTGCTCTCAAGTCTAGGGACTTCTTCAGGGGTCCCACATGCAGGCCACCTACTCAGAGACTCCTCTTTGTCATTTATGGAGCCCATTGGCTAAACATTTTATGATTCCATTGGTTCTCTTGACTACTCCTTGAGGTGAATCACTGTTTTACTGGTGGAGGTGAGGTACTGCCTTTCCAACTACCGCTTTGTTTTTATCCACATTCTATGAATGCTGTTTTTAATTTGTAGTTATGGTGCACTTTACAATAAATAGATGTATTTTGTTCTATGTTTTAGCGGCTCGGCCTTCTAGTTTCACACTGGCTCTTCTAGAATAAGAAGGTGGTATAGGAGATATGGCTCTGCCATGCTCTGTCAAATAAAGTGACTAGTCCACCTGCATCCCTGCAATACTTAAAATTAAGAGATATCTCAGGTTCCCTCCCCCCCCCCACCACCACTGTCATTCCTCAAGGGAAATCTGCCCAGAACTCACCTTGTTTAGGGACGTATTCAATCTTGATTTCTAGAAGTGGAGGAGAAAAAAATGAAGAAAAGCAATGAGCATCTCCAGGTGGATGCTGCCATATTTGCTGCCTTCCTTCCATGCTATTGTGGTACAGCAACCTTCCCAAACAGCAGTGCACTTGTGGGAAATGAGGATGCTAGAAATGTCAAATACATCTAGGGGTCAAATACATAGGATGCCAACCCATCTGCCTGCCACTAAGTAGGGGGTACAGCCTCTGCAGATGGCATGGAATCTTGACAAACTAGTGTAAAAAAGACACACTCGCAAGGAGTTTCCAGTCCCATTTGCTATAGTCTGTGTGTTAACATTCCCAGAGACAAGCCCTGAACAGTGTCTCTAAAAAGGTATGTGGAAAACAAGTGTAGTGATATTGGGTTGGAGCCAACCAGCTCTTTCACTCTTGCGTTATTCAACTCTTATCCCACATGGCTTTTCTCCATTTAGGTCCCATCAATCTCCAGCACTACCTTTATGGTTTGTCAAAGGGAACCAGGAGACAATCTGGTTGGAGCTAACTGATTAGCTTTCAGCCCCCTACACTCTTTCTATCTGCTCTGAGTTGGGTTCAGAGAAGCTCGGGGGGGGGGGGGGGTGTTCCACATTTTGGGGGACCCTGGGCAGAAAGTGCTCAGTGCTCCCTCCCCTCCTCTTCCTACCGCCCGCCTCCAACTTACAGCATTCTTCTCACCCACCAACTTGCATGCCCCACACCTGCCTGGGCATTCTGCTTACTAACAAGACATCCCACTTTGTATACTCACAGCTGCTCACAATCACTTTTGAGGGTTGCCAGCTCTGGGCTAAAATATACCTGGGGGTTGGAGGGAAGGAGCCTGGGGAGGATGTGGTTTGGGGAGGGGAGGGACCTCAGCAGAGTACAATGCTATAGAATCCACCCTCCAAAGTAGCCATTGGCTCTCCAGGGGAACTAATCTTGGTTGCCTGGAGATTAATTGCAACACTGGGAGACTGGAGGCTGGCAACCTTAGGACCTCCAATGATGTCAGGCAGGGTGCAACAAGGGGTGCTGCTACTGTGGCTGCCAAAAGCAGCACCACCACACGCCACATGTTCAACCTTCCCCTAGGCAGCACATGCAACCAACAGCATGGGCAGCAGAGTGCTCCTAAGCAGGGCTTTTTTTGTAGCAGGAACCAATCTTCCTGGAGCTTACAGTAGGCCCTGTACAAAGAGCCCTGTAAGCTCTTGGAGGATTGGCTACATCAGGGGTGTGTGGCCTAATATGCAAAGGAGATCCTGCTGCAAAAAAACCCCTCCTAAGTGAATGAGGGAGGGGGGAGGTGCACTGACAGATGGCAAGGCAGGTTCATGGGCAGGGAGGTGGCAGCAGTGGGGCCCTGGCAGTTGCACTACCTGAGGGAATGCTGATGTCAGCCCTGCTTGGGGGTTGCCAGTCCAGCCACAGGTACCAAGTCTGTGATTTACTTATGAAACTGGGATGGGGGTGGGGGTGGGGGTGGGGTCAAACTCCCACAGAATTGCCAGTCTCTCATAAAGAAGCCCTTTCCCTCACTGACCCAGGAAGTTGAGTTTGGCAGATAAGGAGATAGCATAGCCATCAGGGACAAAAGTATAGTCTCCCTCGTCTTCTGGTCTCACATCATCGATGACGAGCTTGTGGAACCTGCCAAACAAAAATAGATGGCGCTAGATGAAAAGCGAATGGAGGACAAGACAGGCAAGACAGACCGTGCAGATTTCCCTCAGATTTTTTGTCAAGCCCCCTGAGAAATATCCTGCAGCAGTGGCATGCCCTTCTCAAAGAAACAATTTCCCCAAGAAATTTGGATTTTTTTCCTGAAAGATTATCACACCCATCTGTAGCGGGGTTTTTTTAAAAAAATGCATAAAAAAGTACAATGTCGGTTTTCCAAATTCAATTCTCTTTTTGCCCTTTGCAAATGTCCAAGCCTTTCTTTTTACAATCACTAACCTGAACCTCAAGGGCACTGTGAACAGTCTGGATAGGGTCCCCAAATATAATCAGCAGTGCTTGGATTTTAATCAGGAGAAGCTATCAGGAAATACATCTTGCTGCTCTTTTCCTTTCTAGATAATGAGAGTAGAATTTTATCGCTGCATAGCAACCCAGTTTGATGGTAAGAGATGCTAAGAGACGGTAGCTGTTCAAGGCCACTTATGGTGTCATCAGAAAGAGACTTACACCTGGCAAAGTCCAATTATTTCAATGGACTTAGAAGAAGGCAACTGTGCTTAGGATCATGGCTGATGCATGGGAGTAGGCCAAGTAGGTGGCCACCTAGGGCGCCAACCAGTCTAGCGGGTGCCACCAGGCACCCCCTCTCCCCACATGCAGTGTCTATGCTCTTTGGAGCCTGCTTTCCCCAATGGCTGGTTTTGTGTTCCCTGGGTCTGCTACAGACCCAGGAAAGGCAAAAGCGGACAGTGCCTGTGCTAGCTGTATGCTGCCACTTGTCCTTCCTACTCAACTTTAACAGAGCCATGGGGTGGGAACTATAGCCCAGTGGTAGAGCATCGTTCTCGCATGCACAGCGTCTTGTCACTGGCACCTCCAACTAACAGGATCAAGTAGAAATGGTCATGTGAAGGTCTTGTCCCTGGCACTTCCTACAATTCTCTATTTTTAAAAAAAATTCCGGGGTGGTGGTGCTAGTGGGCAGCTTGCCTAGGGCACCAAAAACCCTAGCACCAGCCCTGCTTAAGATGGCACTGTTACATCAGATTCAAACCCAAGCAAGGATCTGAAGCTGGATTTCATACATTCAAATGCAACACTTCAGGCAGCACAACGTTCAGCAGATGCAGGAACAGTTCTATAGATTAAAGGAGCATCTGCCTTAATGTCAACAAAGCTCCCTTTCTTCAAGGACAAAGAGAGTCCTAAAGCCCACCTTTCCCTTCCCTCTGGGCTCACCTGCCCTTGTGAGAAATGGTGATGCGTTTGCTAGGCCGGACCTCAACTCCATTCTTGTACCATTTGCCAGTCACCTTCTCATCAGACACCTCACACTTGAAGACAGCCTGTTCTGCAGCTTTGACCGTAAGATCAGCGATATCCTGAAGGACCTCAAGCTGTTTGTCTGAGAGGTGAGAGAAACAGACAGATCCCACCTGGGTAAGTCTCCAAATCCCTTTTGGAGCCCTTCTGCTCCCTGCCCTGAGAGTCCCCACGGACCTTCAACCACCAGGTCTGCCTCTGAACTGCCGCCATTGGTCAGGATCTGGTAACGGCCAGCATCTTCTTTGGTGGCCTCATTGATGATGAGGATGTGTTTTTTGCCATCCTTCTTGAAGCGGTACTTGAAAGCATCCTCCCGAGTCAGCTCCACGCCATCCTTCTTCCTGGTGGGTGAAAAAAGAGCCAAGACTAACAAAGGCATTTGGATAGTGGCAGGTCCATGAGGGACAGCAGATGCCATAAGTCTTCCTAACCTCATTGTGGGCATCCTCTGCATCACTACATCCCTTCTGGAGGAAACCTGTACGTGACATAAGGTAGTTCTAGGAAGCACCACATATTGCTGGTTTTATTTATTGCAGCCCCGCCCGGTAAACATGTTGACAGTTCTTCCTTTTTAATTGTATTTGGTAGCTTCATGTATAGTTGTGTGTAATCAAGAGGCTCCTTCAAATGAGCCAAAACGGAAAAGGCTTTAAAGGGTTTCACCAACACCTTGAAGTTAGCCTGGAGGCCAACTAGAAATCAGTGGTGTTCACATAAAGGCAGTTCTTGGCTCACTGTTGTTCATCCCAATCTTGTTGCCACATTCAGAATCAGTTGCAGATTTTAAACAGCCTTCAAGGGCAAACCCTAGCTATTACACAAACTCTCTTGATATGTTTTAGCAGAGGAGGCAGAATGTTGGTTGGAAAAGAGAAGGGCTTTTTTGGAGCAGAAATGCACAGGAACGCAGTTCCGGCTGGCTTGGCATCAGAGGTGTGGCCTAATATTCAAATGAGTTCCTGCTGGGTTTTTCCTACAAAAAAGCCCTATGTGAAACAACAGTGCCATCAGGGGCTGTGGCCTAATATGCAAATGAGTTCCTGCTAGGCTTTTTCTAAAAAAAAAAGCCCTGGGTAAAAAAGACCTGAACAACAAAGAAGGAACGCTAAAAGAAATAGTTATTTGGATGATGGAAGTGCAAGAAAGAGAAAGAGGAGGAACAAGCAGAACAAGCAACTGACCATATCACTTGGGCTCCTTCCTCAGACACTTCGGCTTCCATCTCCACTTTGTCCCCAACGTATACCTGCTGGTCATCCAAGCCAACTTCAACCTGGACAGGAGGCTCTAGGGACAGAACAGCAGTTTAGCCAGGAAAAAACACTTTCAACTCACCTCTTCCACTGTTCTGCTTTGCCCCAACCTCATCAGGGTTTCTCCACCATTTCCTTCTGCTAACCCACACCATTTTGCCCTGCCAGGGGTCATCTCAAACACACCCTGCCCCCACCTCTGACAAAGACCTCTGTGAAGCTCCTCTCTTCCCCAGCAACGCATTCATAAGCTGCGTCATCAGCCAACGAGGCTTTGGTGATGGTCAGGATGCGCTTCTTGCCCACGTTCTCAAAGATGTACCTGCCACAAACAAGAAAAGCCACAAGCTGCTTCCAAACATCAGTGCTCCTAACCCCATTCCTATCTCAGAGATCCCAAATATTACAGCCATCTTCAAACTGGCCAGCCCTACGCAGACTCACTTGCCACTCGGCTTGATCACTTGCCCATTCTTCATCCATTTGATAGTCAGGTCTGGGTCACTCAGCTCCACAAACATCTTGATTTTTTGTCCCTTGTCAACTTGGTAGGCAGGGTCGAGCTTTGTCATGAAAGCTGCAGAAAGGGATGAGGAATTTGTAATCCGAAATCCTTTCACACTTTGTAACATGCCGTCACTCTCTTTATGACCCTCTTTGGTGGCTGCAGTTGTCATCTTGTGGCCTACTGGTGGTACCAGGCCCTCAGGTTGCATGTTTGGCATCAGCCAGGGTGAGGGCTTTTTCAGTCATAGCTCTGTCCCAGTGGTAGGCCCTCTCAGATAAGACCCAGCACCTGTGGGATCTCCCTAGGTTCTGCAGAGCCTGTAAGGCTGAGCTTTTCTGTCAGGCCTTTTCCGGTTAAGTTTAGGGGGGGTGGAGCAGGCCTTAATGCTGGATCCACCACTACCAGTTGTGAATTGTTTGTTTTTTATACTTTGCATTTTTATACCATTTCAACTGTATGTATTATGTCTGTTTTATACTGTTGTGAACTGCTCTGAGACCTACTTTGTGGGGGAGAGGTGGTATATACATTGAAATAACAATCAGGATGCCACTGGACTCAGACTTTGTTCAGTGATTATTATGATTATAATCAGGGGTCGTGTTGTAAAAAAATAGGTGGAGCTCATTAGCATAACTCATTAGCATATGCCACTCTCCCCCAACAGCCAAAAGCAACCTGATGTAAAAAGGAGAGCCCTGGGTGAGTGAGGCCTGCTTGAGGTGGCTAGAGATCCAGCCAGCCCAAGCAGGCCACACTCGCCTGTGGCTCTCCTGAGCCACCACCCCAGTCAAAAGGCTAGCAAGCCACCCGCCGCCCAAAATCACATAAGAAGTGGCGAAAGAGTGGAGCAGGCTTCTCCAGTGGTTAATGAGGGCTCCTGGGGGCATGGCAAAGCCCCTGGTGGCTGGCTGGCTGCCCGCTCTCCTAATCCAGGGATTGATATGTAGCTGCACCTACTATTCAGTGGACAAGGTAGGTGAAGAGGAAGAGGGGGAACCCTCAGAAAGGTTCAGGAGCTGTACTCCTGTGAGCTCCTGCTGAATCTGAGGCCTGATGATAATGCCCTACAAACAATTTCCCCTGTTTAACCCCCACACTCTCACTACATCCTCCCAAGACATGGCCCCATTCCAAATCCAGAACCTCAAATCCAGACCCAGACTCCAGGCCTTCCTGCAGAGAACTCAGGCAGATCCTAGCTGACCTACACTCTTCTTTTTTTTTACAATAAATTGCAACATTTACACAGACAACCATCTTTCGTGAACAAAAACATAAGCATGGATAAAGAAATAGACCATCATTCATGGTCAAACAGAACTTACTTTATTGCATAGATATTTCCTTTATATATTCCAAATGTTTACTTTAAAAAAATCTATATTCTATCTTTTCTTCCTTACTTAATATCTAACATTTTTAGTTTTGAGCTCTATAATTTTAAAAAAAACCCATTTTCCATTTTTCTTGAAATTTTAAATTCTATTGTGCAAATAAGATGTTAGTTTTGCCACTGTCCCATACTCAGTTAATTTGTTTTTCCAGTCTGTCACTTCTGGAAATTTTCCAGCTTTCCATTTAGATGCAAATACCACCCTTGCTGCCGTTGCTGACCTGCACTCTTTTTGACTTCCACTTTGGCTTTCTTCAGTCTTTTAAGCATGCCACGCAGGTCAGTGACGCCATATTGGAAGGCAATGCGTTCGTACTCGCTTCTCTTGGTCACACCTTTCAGCATTTCCCAGATTTCTGGGGGGATCCCCATATCATCGTCATCATCTTTCTTTTTCTTCTTCTCCTCCTCCTGTTGCTGCCCTTCTCTATTGGGATCGACAGGAAAAAAAATTAAGCTCCATCTTGCCAAATAACCAGCATTCCTCTGCTCCGTAAGGTCCATGCTCACAGCTGTGGGTAGCAAACTGCATGCTTTCACCAACCCTATTCTCATGTTCAATCAGTCAAAAACTATCTAGTCCAGTCAAGCCCACCTCCCTTTGTCACCTAGCAAATCAAACCCCACCACTAGATCATAAGGAAGTTAGGTATAATCATGCAGGTACCACAGGGGTATACTGCAAATAACCATGAGAAAAACAGGAAGAAGCTGACTTTAGCAGGGCCGGATCTGGGGAGGGGGCGGGGGGGCAGAGGAGGGTGCTTGCCCCAGGCGCTGACGGAGGGGGGGGGGGGTGCCAAATTGGTTATGGAGTCCACTGTATTCTATGGGACCATAAAATAGAATGGCCCACAAGGGGGCACCATTTTTAAATTTTGTCCCCCACCCTCAAAAAACATGTAGATTCGATCCTGGACTTTAGTCAACATGGGTGTGATTCCTAGTACTTATCACAAAATCATTCCCATCATAAAATTACCTTCTTTCATACAGAGATTTGAAGGACTGAGAACACAGCACGCAATGAGGAGATGAGGGCAAGTTAAAGAACCTTCCCACTGTTCACTATTGTTGTTCTCAGCCCCTGATTGGCTTCCTGACTGGCCTTGCTGTCTGTAGGATGCACACAGTGCCAAAAATACCCCAACCCTATTGCCAGCAAATCAGGAATCCCCTTCTGCCCTCCTGCCCAGAACCACTTACCGTTGTTCTACAAGTGATTGAGGTCCACTGTGCCAAACCACAAGCAGAAATGCAGCTTAACCTCCGCTCACAATTTGTGCATTCTGCAAGAAGAGCTTGAGGGCTCTAGTGAGGAATTAGTAGTTCTACCCCTCTGTATTTAAACTCTACCCTTCACTGTGAAATAGCTACCGACCTATGCTTGAACTTTTTAAGCTGAACAGATCTTGTAGATGCAACTCAGTTTCAAGATAGGGAAGGGATCCACACGGGGGTTGTCTCAACCCACTGGCTATGTCCAGTCCAGTTTCTTTTACAAAGTTTTGCTTTGATTTTGGAAACTACAGTGCCTAAGATATTATAAACAGGAGCCTAGTAGCATCTTAAAGGCTTTATTCCAGCATAGGCTTTCATAAACTAGAGTATCTTAATTTCTACTGCAATGGACTAACAATGCTACTTCTCTGGAATTATTTTTTTTTTAAAGGTAAAGGTAGTCCCCTGTGTGAACACCAGTCATTTCCGACTTTGGGGTGATGTCACATCACGTTTTCATGGCAGACTTTTTACAGGGTGGTTTGCCATTGCCTTCCCCAGTCACCTACACTTTACTGCCAGCAAGCTGGATACTCCTTTTACCGACCTCAGAAGGATGGAAGGTTGAGTCAACCTTGAGCCGGCTACCTGAATCCAGCTTCCAGCAGGATCAAACTCAGGTTGTGAGCAGAGCTTAGACTGCAGTAATGCAGCTTTCCACTTTGCACCACGGGGCTATTATTATTGTTGTTGTTATTCCTTTGCCTGTAGAAGACCACAGCCAAAATCCTTGACATTTCCAGTTAAATAATCTCAGATATCAGCCACTGCTGATCAATGTAGATGGTACACTCACCTCTTCTTTAGCAGCCCACTGAAGTCCAGCTCGCCTGCAACTTCATCTTTGTTTCCTTCCCCTCCTCTGCAAGAAGAAATTGAAACAAACTTTACTCCATAGTTACCTGCTGAGACGGCATAACCACCCAGAGAATGAAGAGCACTATTCATAGTCGTAGGGTGCATGCGTGTCTCAAGATTATCCTAACTAAAATTCACCATTTGACCCAGTGGTTCCCAACATTTTTTGGTATGGTGGTCCACAAGTTTAAAATTACTTTGTATGATAACCCATTTGGGGCTGCCACAAGGTTTTGGAGGCCCTAAGCAGTGATGACCTGGATAGCCCAGGCTAGCCCAATCTCACCAAATCTCAGAAGCAAAGCAGGGTTGGCCCTGGCTAGTATTTGGATGGGAGATCTCCAAGGAATATCAGGGTCTCCATGAAGAAGCCATGGCAAGCCACCTCTGAATGTCTTGAAAATCCTATGAGGTCACCATGTCAGCTGTGACGTGATGGCACACACCCGGGCTGGCGCTGGGGTTTTTGCCGCCCCTGACAAGGCCCTGCCCCTCGCCCTCCAATGGCCTCATTTGCATGGCGGGCTCCTTTTGAGGAGCCCGGTGTGCAAACGCCCGGCCATGCTCTGCCTCCCCGCAATGTGGGAAGTGGGGCCTTTTGAGGAGCCCAGCATGCAAACACCCAGCCCACTCATCCTCCCCACGGTCCAGGGAAGTGAAGCGGGGCCGGATGGCCCAGTTTACACAACGGGCTCCTCTTGAGCCCAGCATGCAAACACCTGGCTGTGAGCGGGCTGGCTGGCGTGTGGGGAGGGGGCACTTAGAAGACCCTGCCCTAGACAGCCGCCCACATTGCCTACTCCCATGCGCCGGCCTTGGCGCACACGCACACAAAGGCAAACTATGACCTTTTATCACAGAATTCCATTTTCAATAGATCCGAACTAGAGGTTTTTGAGAAACCAACAAATATTACACAAAGGGTGAAGGTGCCCCCACTAGGCAGTTCATCTCCTCTTCCTCTGCCAGGCAGGCCAGAGCCAGAGTTTGAGGAGGCATGTTTGGGGGGCCTCTGAGTGGAGGAGATGTGCAAAGATGACAGATGGTAACAAAGAAGCTGGCAGTAAAGAGTTCAGTGCAGTACACCCCCCCCCCCAACAGGTAGAGGGCAATGAGCTGCTGCAGGAGTCTGGACAGTGCTAAGACAGAGCCCACACATCTCCGACCCCTCCTCCCCTTTCAGCTACTATCATGAAGTTACTGGTTGCTGCATGGTTCCCCCCTTTACTACGGTCACAAAGAGGGAGGGACAGATAAGAACGTAAGAAGCAGGCAAGGACAAAAGAAAGAGAAGGATGCAAAGGGCAGGAGAGGCCATTGGGAAGAACTGACCTGTGACCCACTTTTGGATCCCAACCCATAGGCCGGGAAATACTGCTCTAACTACATACACTTACGTCCTCTTGAAAGCTTGCAGCGTGCTCCCGGTATCATCTGTCCTTGGTGCTGGAAGAGAAGAAAACATACTTATATGGACCATATCTTCTCTTTCGTTGAGAAAATGTAATCCCTCAGCTGTAAAGAATGATCCTTAAGTGTAAGGAAGTGTTGCTGAAGACCAAGATCTAGATCAGGGGTGTCAAACATGTGGCCCGGGAGCCAAATCAGGCTCCCGGATGGTTCCTATCAGCCCCCCAAGCAACTGGCTCTTGTCTGCTTCCTTCTCCCTCTCTCTTGCTTCCTTCTCCATCTCAGCTTGCTTTTCAAGGTTTGCTCAATCACACAGGAGCTCTTGAGCAAAACCTCGATTTTCTCCATCGGTTGAGGCTCCTCTGCTTCCTGGTCCCCTGGGGAGGGAGGGAAAGAGCCAGGGCTTCCTTTGCCCAGTTCCCTGGATCCCATGGGAGAAATACAAAGAAATCTCCTTTAGGACCAACAAGTGCTAATGATTTAAGCATGTTTTAAGTTTTTAAAAAAATCTTTAATTGTTTTTGTCTGTGTCCTTTAAAAAGTTTATATCTCTGCTACCTAATCTTAAATAGGTACATACACGGCCCGGCCCAACAAAGTCTCATTTATATCAGATCTGGCCGTCATAACAAATTAGTTTGACACCCCTGATCTAGATAATTCATACTATGGTATTCATTAATATGTATGGATGTGAAAGTTGGACAGTGAAAAAAGCTGATAGGAAGAAATTTGATTCATTTGAAATGTGGCATTGGAAGAAAGTTTAATGGCTACAGCAGACTTCCCAAAAGACAAATAAGCAGGTTCCAGATCAAATCAAGCTTGAACTCCCGCTAGAAGCTGAATTAAGGCTATCGTACTTTGGTCACAAAGTACAAGATTCACTGGAAAAGACAATAATGCTGAAGGAAGCAGGAAAAGAGGAGGATCCAACATGAGACAGATTGATTCAATAAAGGAAGCCACGGCCCTCCGTTTTCAAGACCTGAGCAGGGCTGTTAACGATAAGATACCAGCAAGCTCCTAAATACATTTAAGCCTCCAGCACGCTGATCTCTATGGTGAATGCCAGGCACTCAGTCCCAGCTATTTTCATGGTTGCTGGTCACACTGGATTTGTTCTTCCTTGCAGGATAAGAGTGTGTGGAATGGGAGAGTAACAGGAAATAACAGGTCGGACCCATCCAGCTTTTACATTCAGTGTCACCCAATGCCCCTCTCATTACAGCTCCCATCTCACATGGCTTTTGTTCACACATGTCCCATGTTCCCCACCACAGCCTTTTTGGGTGACCAAAGGAGACTGCCCCATTCAATTTTCACCACTGGAAGAACTGGTTGGATCCAACTCAAAGTTTCAGCACACCTATCTGCAATGAATGCCTTATTGTCTTATTCCTCCTGAGAAGTGAATTCTAACCCAGGAGGATTGTCAGTGGAAAAGAGGGTAGGGTAGGCTAAGGCATGCAGAAAAGAAGAGTACCTAGACTATAGAAGAAGACTGCAGATTTATACCCCGCCCTTCTCTCTGAATCAGAGACTCAGAGCGGCTTACAATCTCCTATATCTTCTCCCCCCATAACAGACACCCTGTGAGGTGGGTGGGGCTGAGAGGGCTCTCACAGCAGTTGCCCTTTCAAGGACAACTTCCTGCCATAGCTATGGCTAACCCAAGGCCATTCCAGCAGCTGTAAGTGGAGGAGTGGGGACTCAGACCTGGTTTTCCCAGATTGAAACTATTTGTTGCAATTGCTTTCCATTACATATTACCAATCTACACTTCTTGTCTCTCTGCAGACAACCAGGCAGCCATTCAACATGCACAGAGGCAAAGAAGCGCCCCAGGCTATGTACACTGTAAGTGACACAGCAAGTAGTGGGAATGCTTTCCAGAATAATGGTGCAGAATAATGTAACAGGTGAAGCAGAACTCCATCATGTAAACAAAATGATGGAGACGGCCACATCTCTTGCTCCTCTGATTCCTCGTGTTCCATCTCTACTTAACCAAACTTAGTGGTATTCCTAGTGCAGCATGCGCACTCGAAGGGGAGGGGGACATGGTTTTCTATAACTGTATACCCCCACTGGGCTGAGAATCTACATGTAGTCCATGGCTTTATCAATGTTGGAATAACAAAGGGGAGAGGAAAGTTCCATCAGCTCAGCATTCTCCAGACTCTCTCTCCTATGATGATAAACCTAGTTGCTGTGTAGCCTGAAATGGAAGGCCAGAGATGGGTGGATAAACATGGAATCTTGAGAATACAATTGGTGGACATCAGCAATCAATAGTGAAGGCAGGGCTTTTTTTTGAGCAGGAACACACAGGAATGGAGTTCCACCTGGCTGGGTGTCAGGGGTGTGGCCTAATATGCAAATGAGTTTCTGCTAGGTTTCTGTGTGAAAATTGACATTGGGTGAGGCCTAATATGCAAATGAGTTCATGCTGGTTTTTTCCTTTAAAAAAACTTGCATGAAGGTAAGCAGGTTGAGATTGGTACAGAGTACCACTAACAAAGTACCCAAAGTCCTGCTTTGAGACAGTTCTAGTGGGAAATTTATTTTCATGACTAATCATTATCAGCCTAGTTTGGTGTAGTGGTTAAGTGTGCCCGTTTGGTGCAGTGGTTAAGTGTGTGGACTCCTGTCTGAGAGAACCGGGTTTGATTCCCCTCTCCTCCACTTGCACCTGCTGGAATGGCCTTGGGTCAGCTATAGCTCTGGCAGAGGTTGTCCTTGAAAGGTCAGTTGCTTTGAGTCCTCTCAGCCCCATCCACCTCACAGGGTGTCTGTTGTGGGGGAGGAAGATAAAGGAGATTGTGAGCCGTTCTGAAACTCTGAGATTCGGAGTGGAGGGTGGGATATAAATCCAATATCTTCTTCTTCATCATCTTCTTCTTCTGAACCACTTGAATCAACTCCTAGGATGCCTTGAATATTCAGCAAGGCATAGGCAATGTACAAGGTGATTGAATCATCCCTCTCTTCCACACCTTACCAGGTAACCAACCCCAAATGCAGCTGTCCGTCATAAAGGCAAGAAAGAAAAGGAGTTTCAGTACTGGGAGGAAGCCACCATGAATACCCCTCAATGTGTTGTCACCATCCACATTCCACCTCTGAAGAGCACACAGAAACCTGATATTAAGATCAATGAGAAGACGCGGGCTCTAAAATATAAAGCATGGGGCCAAGACATTGAAGGGTTCAGTGGGAGGGTTCCTGATCATACCTTCCACATCGATGTTGAAAGGGCAGCTGTCAAACTTGTCCTTGGCTTTCACCTCACAGCGATAATCCCCCCGGTCTGCGGCCACCACTTTGCCAATTTTCATCTCATAGCTGTAAATCTTAGGAGGAAAGCAAAGAAGAAGTGTGTGAGGATAATTAGCAGCCATTTGGATATATAATGGATGAGACTATTGAAAAGAGGGGAGAACTACACAGGTGGAGTTGGACTACACGTTTTAGCTATTTATTTACTTCATATATGTTGTCTGTTTTCCCAGGGGGGACCCAAAAGAGCTTCCATAGTTCCCTCTTCCATTTTTATCCTCATAACAACCCTGCGAGGCAGGTTAGGCTGGCCCAGGGTCAACCAGCGAGCTTCCTTGGCCTGCTTGCTCTCAGTGGACTTAGAAAGGTAAGATTCTGCTTAGGATTGCACTGTAAGCGCTGCAAAGATTCCTAGAAGACCAGGTCTCTTCTGAGGACTTCTATGCAGGAGAGGGATGCACCTCAAAGACAAAACCAACACCAGGGGTGGCCAACAATAGCTCTCCAGATGTTTTTTGCCTACAACTTCCATCAGCCCCAGCCATCAGCCATGGGAGTTGTAGGCAAAAAATATCTAGAGAGCTACCGTTGGCCACCCCTGACCTATGCCATTAAACTTCCTGGTGCAAGAGGGACTGGGACAGCTGTTGTTTTGTCCCCCCCCCCTCCCATTTTGCGATCTCCATACTCACTCTACAGTAGCACAGCTGAAATCCAGCTAACTTCTCCAGGTGGAGAAGTATAACTAGAATAATGCCTTCCATGTATCATTAAACAAAAGGGCCTTTGGCATGCCTAAATTGTAAAGGGTATGCCCAGTGAGTTTTTTTACCTGTCCTCAGGTGGAGGGGGATTGTAGCAGGAACTCCTTTGCATATTAGGCCATACAGCCCTAATGTAGCCAATCCTCCAAGAGCTTACAGGGCTCTTAGTACAGGGCCTACTATAAGCTCCAGGAGACTGGCTACATCAGAGGATGCGGCCTAATATGCAAAGGAGTTCCTACTACAAAAAAAGGCAGGAGGGCCAAGGCTTGGCGTGAATTCCATCATGGTCATTTCAGGTCAACATTCTCCATGTAAGGAGAAAAGGGAGGAGTTGCAGTAGAAAGGTTAGGTGTGAAACATGTCATACATCAACAGAATTAGCAGTAACCAGGGCTTTTTTTGAGCAGGAACACACAGGAATGCAGTTCCGGCTGGCTTGGCATCAGGGGGTGTGGCCTAACATGCAAATGAGACCTTGCTGGGCTTTTTCTACAAAAAGCCCTGTGCAAAACAATGGCAATGTCAAGGGGTGTGGCCTAATATGCAAATACATTCCTGCTGGGTTTTTCTAGATATAAAAAAAGCCCTGGCAGTAACAAACAATAAATTCTGAGGGAGGTCAGGGGTGGCACAAGCGTGGAAAGAAGAGGTGTGCTCCTTGTCATTCTTGACAACACGGTCACTGTCCAATAGATGCTATGACCAGGGCCATAGCCAGGATTTTAAAAGTCAGGGGGCTTTTTAAAAAGTCAGGGGGGACCCTTTCCCATCCACTGCGAGGCAAAAGCTGGAGACTCTGAAAATGGCCAAGTCGAGGCAGCCAATCATACAACTTTGGAGTCAAGAAGGGACTGCACCTTGCATGCTAGCAGGGGAGTTCCTTCCACCTCCTCTCCCACACCTTGGTGCTTTGTAGCCAGCAGCTCTATCCGTCCCCCCCTCCTCGGCCCATTCCACACAGCTTCCTCCACCTCCCTCCTCTCCACCTGCTGCTTTTGCTGCTGCAGTGTACTGGGCCCTGCTCAGCTCTCCCAGCTCCAACTGCTGCTGATGACACTTCACTGGCCCAGCGATCACAAAAAAGAGAGGGGAAAACAGCTATGCCCCCACGGGCCCAGCCTGGAAGTTCGGGGCAGTGTCCCCACAGCCCCTCCCCCCTCAGTGGCTGCGGACCCGACTATGACACTCATGCAGTCTTTTTTCATAGTACTGTGGTTCAAGTGCCGAAAAGATGCCGTTTTAGTGGGACAGAAATGCTAACTTGACAGAACTCTGGATCCTGGCAATAACCAGGAACCAGCATTTAATTCATTGTGTTGAAGCAGAACACTCAGAAAGGTCTCAAGACAAATCTAATATTCCATCGACTCTGTCAAGCTGTCAATCAAATCACCATAAAATATACAGAGAGTCAACAGCTTACACAGACAGCAAATGACAGCGGTCAGGTGACGTGGGCCCCGAAAAGTCTCACCACTCGAATGACTTATTGGAATTCTTAAACTGGTTTAACCAGGGAATGATGGTTTTATGAACCAACCAAGGCCAAAAATAGTCATCTACCCTTGCTAATAACTAGTTACCATCTTAAAATAGTTTCAGACTCCTGCAGCTCTCATACAGTGCAGGCTGTGCTATTTTGCTGTCCCAAGAATCACCGTGGCATAGTGGTTAGAGTGTCAGACTAGGCTTTGGGAGACCCAGGTTCAAATCCCCACTCTGCCATGTAAGGTGACCTTGGGCCAGTCACACATGCTCAGCCTAACCTACCTCGCAGGGTTGTTGTGAGGATAAAATGGCAGAAAGGAGAACAATGTAAAGTGCTTTGGGTCTCCGCTAGGAAGCAAAGCAGGGCATAAAGGAAGTAAATAAATAAGCAAGTACAACAGCACTGGCTATCATGGGTCTAAGCTCTCGCAGGAGTTGTCCTTGAAAGGGCAGCTGCTGTGAGAGCCCTCTCAGCCCCACCCACCTCACAGGGTGTCTGCTGTGGGGGGAGAAGATATAGGAGTTTGTGAGCCACTCTGAGTCTCTGATTCAGAGAGAAGGGCGGGGTATAAATCTGCAGTCTTCTTCATCGTCTAAGTCAAATCCTCATGGTGCTAAGACATTCCTCATGATACTAGCAGCACCGCGGAGGGTTGCTTTAGACATGGATGAGTGACTTGTGTCCCAGAGTTAATGGGTGTAAGCCATGCCCTCCCTGGGCTTCCATCCACAGCAGAGCTCCAGAAGGCAATGACAGACGCAACCCACATCCATCATCTCCTCCTTCACCACCGGCTGGCTGGTGCTGCCCCCTGCAGCTGCCAGAATCACTCGAGCTGTGAACCAGCCTCCTGTCAGGACTTCCTCCCCAAAGAATTCGGTCTTGCAAAGGTAAGAAAGACATCTCTGTTATTACCCGATCCTTAAATAGCATGACATGGTGTAACAGTGGAGAACCACAGTCAGCTCTTCCACGTTTTTTTAATAAGGGCTGTGAAAGGGAAGGAGAATTTGGATCAGAGCCACAATGTTAGGGTAGCTCAGTTTAGCATTCTTCATTCATGCCAGCTTTCTGATGCAAACTGTCCCCATAAAACAGAAATTCCAATGTACTTCTCTTTTAGAATAGTGTATCAGAATAATGCTTTTTTGTCTTGACATACTCGAATAAGGGATATTGGCTGTTTATCTCATTACATATACTAAACCCATCTCCCATTATATTTTAATGTATTCTTTTTTTCCCTAATGACAAACTAGAATGATGTTTATATGTATGTTATATGTCAAAAAGTGAATTAGGTGGACAGGAACACTTCTGAGAAAGACATGTCCTCATTTTAACCCAGACTTGCTATCAAGAGAGCAATTAACAGACATTTGCTGCCTCATTCTCCCATTCTGACATGTTACTGTTTTATTGGTTTCCCATGCAAATGCTACCCAGACCAAATGTTCTTTCGATTTGTTAATTTCACTATTTTGCCATTGGATTCTAACTTTGTACCACTTTGCATTCTTAACCACTGCCTACCTGCTATAAGTAGCTCTGCTCACTGTACCCCATTCCATTGTTCGATGAAGTGTGCATGCATAAGAAAGCTTACATTCTGAAGAAAACTTCGTTGGTCTTAAAGGTGCTACTGGACTCCTACTATGACCCCTCTCCCCACTACTTGGGCAGAAAATACAGGACAGGCCCCCACGTGGCAAGTGAGCTTCCCTCCAGTGTGTCATTAAAACTTTTTGGAAAAGCAGGCATTGCAGTCACAGATTTCCAGCTATCCTGTTTAGGCATATCCTAAGAAACATGTAACAACAGTCATCCTTGCAAAATACAGTTCTCAGGATCGTTTAGATAGCTGCGACAGCTATAGTTCAAGTCCATGACAGTTTATGTGACATTATATTGGTTAGTCTTTAAGGTGCTGCAGGACTCTTATTTTTCATTTCAGAGGTCAACTAGCTGTCACACCCACAACTGCAACCACCAAACAGCATTCCTACTTTGGACAGGTTCCACATCCATCACTATGAGACAGCAGATATGACTTTAGTAAGTCCTCGACTTCTCCTTCCAGAAGCTTCACTTTCCACAGAGGACTCACATTTTTCTCCTTGTCGAAGCTGTCCTTGAACTGAAATCGCTGACCGCTCTTAATGCCTAATTCCAGCCATTTGCCCTTGAACCATTTCACTGTGGGTTTGCCAGGGAGCTGAGTCCCGTCCACTTGAAAGGAAACAATTGCATCCTTCCCTGTATAATAAACACACAAAGGTCATAGATCAAGATGGGGAGCCATGTTAGTCTTTCTGGAGCAGCAGAAAAGAGTAAGAGTCCAGTAGCACTGTAAAGACTAAACAAAATTTGTGGTAGGGTATGAGATGTCTTGAAAGCCACAAAAGCTCATACCCTATCACAGATTTTGTTAGTCTTTAAGGTGCTACTGGACAAAAAGGTCAGTTCATTCATCCCCCACCAAACACATATTATATCATCCCCTCTCATCTGACCCAGAATTTTTTGGGTGGGAGGAAGAGAAGACTTTGTAGGAAGTAATCTCAGCAGATGGTGCTGAATGTAACTTCTAGGCTGCAGCCACATACATTCTCTTCAGTTCGCCCTGAGTAGCTGCCATCCCAGGGTTCTAAACTAATTATAGCTATAAGAAGAAGAACAATTAAGAGTTGAGTTTTATACCCCACTTCTCTATCCCAAGGTAAAAAAAAGGTAAAGGTAGTCCCCTGTGCAAGCACCAGTCGTTTCCAACTCTGGGGTGACGTCGCATCACGTTTTCACGGCAGACTTTTTACAGGGTGGTTTGCCATTGCCTTCCCTAGTCATCTACACTTCCCCCCCAGCAAGCTGGGTGCTCATTTTACCGACCTCAATGGAACTCGGAAGGATGGAAGGCTGAGCCAACCTATCTGAACTCAGCTTCCACCGGGATCAAACTCAGGTCATGAGCAGAGTGCTCGGACTGCAGTACTGCAGTTTTACCACTCTGCTCCACGGGACTGTTTTTTCTCTATCCTAAGGAGTCTCACAGCAGCATACAATCATCTTCCCTTCCTCTACCCACAACAGGTACCATGTGTGGTGGGGCTGAGAGAGTTCTAAGGGAACTGTTGTTGACTGGCCCAAGGTCACCCAGCTGGCTTCATCTGGAGGACTGGAGAATCAAACCCAATCCCCCAGATTAAAGTCCATCACTCTTAACCACTACACCACGCTGGGATTAGCTTCTCCTGTTTACTGGTTCAAATACACATACATCCCCAGCTAGAGCCAAACTGGCTGTGACAAGAACAGCCATGTTTAGTTGTTCATACATCTGCCTTCAGCAGGGTTGCCAATCCCCAGGTGGGGGCAGGGGATCCCCCAGTTCGGAGGACCTCCCCCCGCTTCAGGGTTATCAGAAAGTGGGGGGGGGGATATCTGCTGGGCACTCCATTATTCCCTATGAAGACCAATTCCCATAGGGTACAATGGAGGATCTGTAGGTGTCTGGGGCTCTGGGGAGGCTGTTTTTGAGGTAGAGGCACCAAATTTTCAGCATAGCATCCAGTCCCTCTCCCCAAAATACACTCCAAGTTTCAAAAGGATTGGACCAGGGGGTCCAATTCTATGAGCCCCAAAAGAGGGTGCCCCTATCCTTCATTATTTCCAATGGAGGGAAGGCATTTAAAAGGTGTGCGGTCCCTTTAAATGTGATGGCCAGAACTCCCTTTGGAGTTCAATTATGCTTGTCACAACCTTGCTCTTGGCTCCACCCCAATGTCTCCTGGCTCCATCCCCAAAGTCCCCAGATAGTTCTTGACTTGGACTTGGCAACCCTTGAAGCAAGTGGTCAGTTCTAATTTCCCCCCACAAAATGTATGTGTGGTCAAGAGAAACAGAGTCCTGCTCCTTCTCCATGCCCTGTCACTGCTGGTTCAGCCAAGATCACTTCCAGTTCCTTAATAATCCGTAAGAATATGAATCACCAATATGGTCGCTCCTATCACATTACTGAGCATTCCATGGTTACAATGTAAGTATGATGAAGTATCTCCATTGAGGGGGGAAATGCTACATCCAGTGACATGTGAAAAAGTGACTGGTCCCATTCACGCTTGTCAGTCTTTATTTGAGGCTTTATTTGAGGCTACAGTTAATAAAAGATGAACTTGGATATGTGACTATTTGAAGTGGCCTTCACCGGTTCATTTAGCTCAATTTTGATGACTCTGGTTTCAGGGTCTCCGGCAAGGAAAGATCTGAGCATTTGCTTACTTAAGACTCTTTAAATGGAGATGCCAGACACTAAACTTGAGATCTTCTGCAAGCAACGTGTATGCTCTACATTGGTCATGATCCGTCCCTACTTTAGAACCTTATTATAACAAATCCACATTTTTACACTCTTTAGTTGCCTTCCTTATGATCATATAAAAGCAGCTAAAAATGGATAATTAATTAAATGGTCTTACACATGATGACTTAGTTACCTTATAGCCCAGCCTTGCTTATTCTTGTCGGGCCTCAGAAGCTAAGCAGGGTTTGCTATAGTTAGTTTCTTGGATGGGAGACCACCAAGAATGTGGGGAGGAAGAGGGGGAACCCTCGGAAAGGTTCAGGAGCTGTGCTGTGAATTCAAGGCCTGGGTGTGTGGCCTAATATGCAAAGGAATTCCTGCTTGGTGGTTAGTTTCTTGGATGGGAGACCACCAAGCAAACCTTGGGTTGATTTGCAGAGGAAGGCAATGACAAACCACTTTTGCTCATATCTTGCCTGGAAAACCCTACGGTCTTTGGATCACCATGATTTGATTGCAGCTTGATGGCACATAGTTATTATTATCATGAGGACCTGAATCAGAATTAAGCAACGAGGAAACTCCTATCACATCCAATTAGGAATAGATTTTCAGGGATGCCAAAACTGCTGCACAACCCGATATATCCTCAAATACCTTCAAAAAGTAGCTCTAGTCCAAAAATGGACAGTCACAATCTGGTCATTTATGGAAGTTTTTACAAGAATATCTCAAAATAGTAACATCAATGGGGGGCGGAATAATCTGTTCTTCTGGTTGTCAGCAAATGCCAAACACACATGGTGCTGATTGGCCAGAGTTTGTGTCATCCCCACCCACCCAAAGTGGTTTTCAAACCACAAGCAAAAGTGCTATCAAACTTGCATGTATTTGAACACATAAATATACCAGGAACCAGACAGCCTAATCCAAGCAGGTGAACAGCCCATCTGAAGCATGGTTTGAGACCACAGTGTTGGATCCAGAGGCTGTATGTGCATCATAGGAGAACCAAAAGCAAGAAGAAGCAGAGCTCACCCTGCAGCAGTAAAACTTGCGGCTGCTTCCATTTGAAGATACATCTGTAGGCAACCTTGTTTTTAAAAGCAGAGTCTAATGCTGGGAGGATTTGCTGCTATTCAGCCCCCATCACTTACCAGCCTCTATTAACACATGTTCTGGCTTCTTGATAAACAGTCCATCTGACTGAGATGAGGGCTCCCCTTGGGGTTCTGGTGAAAAAACATGGAGACAAAGAAAGCGGAAGAAAAGCATCTCATTGCTGAGCCTGGAGCAAAAAGTACACAGTTGATAAGGGGATACAGGGCAGGAGATGTGGCTGTCTCTGCACTTGGGGGTCTGACTCTGAGGAGGATGGGACAATTCCTGGGGAAAGACCCTACCAAAAATATCAGCAGAAGCCAGATTTGTTCAGCACAAACTGGCTAATCCTTGTATCAGTTATGACTCCACAACCACAGGAATTAGGCCCCCCATATGTGTCCTCCAGCACACAAAAAAACTCAGATGTTTGGTGGAGGAGGTATATTTTCTGTCTAACTGGTGTGCTTCTATCCTGCCCTTCCTCCAAGGCATTCAGGGCAACATATGTAATTCTCCATTTTATCCTCCTCACAATCATGTGAGGTAAATGAGGCAGAGAGAGAGTGGCTGGCCTGAGGTCACCACGCTTGTTTCACGACAGAATGTCCTCCATAACTTTTAGTCAGACATCACATGCAAGATGCCCACTGAGAGAACCAAATTCTCAAGGGACCCTCATTTGGGATTTGAACCCAGGTTCTCCCAGATTCCAGCCCAGTACTTACCACTATCACACTAGGGTCTCACAGCTAATGTAGGCAGCACCAACAGATGGCAGCTATTCCATCCACTAACAAGTATCTCTAAGGACCTAATGTTGAGTTTCCCCACTGAGACAACTCAGTTGTTAAGCATTCTAGGACCTGATTTGGAATGGAACTAAGCACAGTGGGGAGAAGGGACTTCTTCATACCCCCTCAGCTGTTTTCCCAATCCAAAAAAACATCCCAGGAAGTGTTATTTGCAATATGAATTACTGGGGAAAGTAACACCCCTTGGGGCTGTTTGGGTCAGGAAAATGGCTCACTGGATAGGCAGAAGCCCATTCTCCCTTTACGCCACAGTCCCAGTCTTAGGGTTGCCAGCATCCAAGTGGGAAGAGCAACCAAAAAAACTGTGGAAAATTAATGAAGTATCATACTCAAGAAATAGCTACTATTAGCCTAATTCCAAAAAAACTCTCTTAAAAGTGAAACAGTCCAAATTAGGATTCATATACAATATTATGTACATATATTTAAATATCACAGTAAACTCTCACAATCAAACATAAGCTAACAACCAAAGTCCGAATTCATTCAGCCCCATGTAAGCATGTCAGTTTCCGACTTCAGTAGCTTATTTCCACTTCAATAACTTCGCCCACCCGCCCCATCCAAGTGGGGCCTGATTCTCGTGAAATTACAACTGAGCTCCAGGCAACAGAGAAAATGACTGCTCTGGAGGGTGGATTCTATGGCAGTATACCCCACCAAAGTCCCTCCCCTCTACAAGCCCCACCCTCTCTAGGCTCCACCCACACATCTCCAGGGATTTCCCAACCAGGAGTTGATAACCTTAATCCAAATCAGGGTCCCTTGAGAATTTGGTTCTCTCAGTGGGCACCTTGCATGTGATGTCTGACTAAAAGTTATGAAGGGCATGTGTAAAACATAATGTGTAGCTAGGACCTAAGGCAAGCCATTAAGGAAACTGAACTTATTTCAGTCACGATTCCACAAAAGCAGCCATTAACCTGAGGCTTCTCATCAGTGTGTGTGTGGAGGGGGAATCCGATGATCGGCCAGTCTGTCATACACTGCAGAGTATACATAGACTCAATGCTCACTTAACCTGGGGACCTTACATTAAAAACCTACCACCTTATCTGTCACAATTAAGACTTTTTTTTTTCCTGTTTCAAGAAATTTTGTCTCACCTGCTGGAGCTGGCTCTGCAGGGGGCTCTGCAGGGGGCGCTGCATCTGCTGAAGGGGGAAAAAGGAAGGGAAATATGTTAAACCGTTCACTCAAACCTTGATGATGTTGTACTTTCCTGCCACTTCCAAGTAACAAAATATAGCACAGCTGGCCTGTGGGCTCAGGGAATATAGCTGTGTCTGGAAGTCTAAATTTCACCCTCATTCTTATTCCATGCCCTGAAATTCATTTTGAGTTAAAGAACAATCTGCAATCTCTTGCTCTGGAAACCACCATGGGAAACAAAGATTGACCGTGGGGCTAACCCCAGAGGATGTATCCATGATTTATGTACTTATAAATAAAGCAGCTTAAAAAGTTGTTCTCCTTTGCTCCAATTTTATCCTCCCAGCAGCCACCCAGGAATAGTAGGAATACAGAGAAAAAAGAGGAATCAGGGTAGCTCCGAAAGAAAAGCTAACAGAATCCAGCCCAGTTATTTCCCCATAGCTTTTATTCTTCCAACCCGGAGATGCAAAATCCTCAATTTCTGCTAAGCAGCATGACAAAATAGGACTCTACCTTCTGGCTCCTGTTTCTTCTCCTCTTTCGGTTCCTCTTTCTTGGCTGCCTTTGGGTCTTCTTTTTTCTTTACTTCTTTCTTTTTTGCTGCTGTTAGGGAACGGAAGAATATCAAGAGCAAGATAGGAAGGTCAACAGCTTAGACTCATGGGCACACTGGATCAAAACGTGTGCCTTCTATTATTGACAATAATACAAATGTTATTGTGCAGCTCTCCTGTATAATAATTACAGAACAGGGTCAGCAAAAGAAACAGGTCCTTGCCCTTAAGCAACTTTTGAAAATGTGGGTGATAAAAGGAAAGGATAAGCCAATGGAAATCAAGAACGACAGTAACTGTGATTGCACATATGTACCTGGGTTTGTTTTGGCTGAGGCAATAAACGAGGACTTTGCATCAGTATAGAAAAGATAGCTTCAAGGAGGGAGCTAAAGAAAGAGAGAAAGATGGTACCATGTGGGAGGAAGTCGCAGACGTATATGGTGGGGAATAGGGCTGCCAGTCCCCAGTTGGGAAACAGGAGGGACCCGTGTTCTGCAAAAAAGTCAATTTCAGTGAAAGTTACAAGACTATGCTGTAGTTGCTCAGTATAAAGAATTTTTTCAAAGACTCACTACTAAAGGAATATCTCATACTATTTTATAGCATATAATGTATATATCCAAAATTATAAATCAAAATTACAATAGAGCATTTGCCATTTTTCATCATAAAAGAGTCCATGTAGAGTAAAGACTCCAAAGAGTGCAAAGTCCTAGTAGGTGCGCAACCTCTCCCGATGGATGACGATGTTGCCAGCGATGCCAAAAGCTACTTTGCAGTACATTGAAGACTCAACACATGAGGCAATGTCTTTATAACGAAGTGTAAATGATAACATGTTTCCTAGGTTTAAAAAGCCGTGCTTCGGTTGTAGACCTTCGTCTTGATCAATTCACTTCATATTATCTGGAACCAGTGCTCACAACAATATGCACGCGACTAGTGAGTTTCTTTATTTGGCATTAGCTGTGTTGAGTCTTCAATGTACTGCAAAGTAGCTTTTGCCATCGCTGGCAACATCATCATCCATCAGGAGGGGTCGCACACCTACTAGGACCGCACTCTTTGGAGTCTTTACTCTACATGGACTCTTTCATGATGAAAAATGGCAAATGCTCTATTGTAATTTTGATTTATAATTTTGGATATATACATTATATGTTATAAAATAGTATGAGGTATTCCTTTAGTAGTGAATCTTTGAAAAAATTCTTTGTACTGAACAACTACAGCTTAGTCTTGTAAATTTCACTGAAATTGACTTTTTTGTAGACCACGGGTCTTCCCTGTTTCCCAGCTTTACTGTGTTCATCCCCTTTGGTTTGCTAATCCCCAGTTGGAGAAAGGGGATCCCCTAGTTTGGATGCCCTCCCCCTGCTTCATAGTTAGCAGAAAGTGTGTGGCGGGGGAAGGAAACGGCCACTCCATTATATCCTAGAAAATTGATCCATGTGTATTGGGGGTTCTGGGGGGTGCTGTTTCTTGAGGCAGAGGCACCAAATTTTCAGCACAGCACCAGAGGGTCCAATTCTATGAGCCCCAAAAGAAAGTGCCCCCATCCTCCATTATTCCCAATGACAGGAAGGTGTTTAAAAGGAACACAGTCCCTTTAAATGTGATGGCCAGAACTCCCTTTGGAGTTCAATCATGCTTGTCACCACCTCCAAAATCTCCTGGCTTCACCCCCAAAGTCGCCAGATAGTTTCTGAGTTGGACCTGGCAACCCTAGTAGGGAATGGGCACAATTACTGAAGAGGAGGCCTACATGTTTAAGCTAGGCTCACCCACATGACACCATCTGTTTAAAAGTACATATTTATGTAACTATCCTTATTGGTTTTGTTCATGATTTCATCCCACTAAGGAACTTAGGTATTTTGGTTCCCCTTCTTTTTTCCCCCTCGCAACAAACCCATGAGGTTAGCTGGTTTGAGAGAGTTCCTGGCCCAAGGTCACCCCGCGAACTTTGTGGCAAAGTCTGGATTCAAACCTGAGACTCCCCAATGGAACATTCTAGCCAATACACCATAAAGTGGTTCTTGATGAACATATCAGGATGTTGTGACGATGACTATAACAAAAATAGCTCTTTTGCACAAAAATACAAAAAAACACAAATTCATGGGAAAGTAGGTTTATCATTGGCTACTGTTTATCACAGCCAGAAGTTCTCACTCTCCATGTTCAGAGTTAGTCTATCACTGACATTAACTACATGACAGAACCTAAAAACTGGAGATGCATCATGGCCAGGGTTGCCAGGTCTGTGTTGGAAAATACCTGGAGACTTTGGAGGTGGATCCAGGAGAGGGCGGTGTTTGGGGAGGGGAGGGGTTTCAGAATGGCTCCACCCTTCAAAGCAGCCATTTTCTCCAGGGGAGCTAATCTCTGCCAGCTGGAGATCAGTTGTAAAAATGGGAGATTTTGAGGCCCCACCTGGAGGCTGGCAACCTTTCCCAGGCCGCTAGTATGGTACAGCCAAACAGACAATTAGAATTAGTCATACTCATCCTTTCTTTATTTAACGATCCCCTGACCTGGCTGCCTTGGACAGAACTCATCTTACAAATACCACGCTCTAGGACTTCCAGGGGAGGAAAATGTTGAGCTGAGCTGCTTCTCATAACAGGAGCAGACTGGAACTTCTGTTTGGGGTAGTGGAAGGCAAAATTAATGCCTACTGCCTACTTTTCTCATTCAGAGATTAGTCCAAGATATGCACAGGAAACTTTGAGGAGATTTACCTTGGCTAAAAGGGAGTCCCGGGGGGGGGGGGCTCCTTTGAGGCTTTGAGGGGTCTTCGGGAAGAGTTGCATTTTCATCATCTGCAGAAGTTTTCAGAGTCATTTATTTGACATAAGCTTGACAGAATCCTAACCTTCTTGGACATTGTTAAACATCTAAAGCTACGCAAGACCGGTGGGAACTTGGATAATTGGAAGAGAAGGTACAGATTACTATCTTTCACTCCGGGACTATTTACAGTTTAATGGAGTAAATTTAAAAGGTGGGAAATGAATATCTAGAAAGCTTGGAAGAAGAAAGGAGGAAGAGGTGAAATTTGGACTTTGTAAATATAAAGGACAGTGCTAAAAAGTGGAAAGGAATTTATTGTTTGGTCTACTTGCGGTTTTGAAAAAAGAGCACCATCGTCACAGACCTGCAGCATATTTAAGCAATACAGGAAGTACGTCAAGTATCGTGAGATCTCTTTCCAGTGTGAATGAGACTTCGTGACAAGTAAAGTAGGAAGTAGCGGATGGAAAACCTACTCTAGGAATACAGTACCATTGAGAAATTGTGGCAGCCATTGCTTGGAGGTCAAAATTAAAATAAGGTTTTTAAAGTGTTCGGGACATTAAAAATTGTTGGAATTAACTGAGAAGAAGACAAGAAGATAAGTACTATTGGACCTATTATTTGTGTGGACCTTAGAAGTTTTTAAAAGGGAAAAAAATTGTAAGGAGCAGCAAAAGTCACGACCGCCATTTTGAAACATTTAAAAAACTTTTAAAATAAATATATTGACTTTGGGAGCTTGGAGGACGGCGAAATTAGGCTTGTTATAAAAGGCAAGTCCTATTTTTTTGAATCTGATAGTTAAACTTGAAATTGGTGAGGTCCAAATTTTCGCTATTTTTTTAAATGTCAGAACACAAGCAACCCCATACAAGGGCTACTTCATTAGAAAAAATGCAGGACCAATTAAAAGCAATAGAGGCCAGAATGATGAGAGGTATGAAAGAGATGATAAATGAGTCAAAAAAAGAAATTATTGAAGAGATTAAAAAAGATATGGAGGATCTCAGAGAGGAAACAGAGGAAACATCTAAGAAAGTGCAGGAGGTAGAAGGCATCGATGGAGACTCAGATACGTCTGAGAGGAGTACCTGAAAAGGAAGATGGTGAACTAAAAGAATATATAATAAAAATAATTGCAGAATTTTTAGAGGAAGATCCTGAAGAGACTAAAAACATGTATGACTATATGTATAGAGTGAACTCATTTTATGCCAAGAAAAATAACCTACCAAGAGATGTTGTTATATGGTTTATGACAAAGGAAATGGTGGGAAGGATCATAAATAAAAACTTTGAAAAGACATTGATAGTGGGAGGCAGTAGAGTAAGAATTATGAAGGAGCTGCCAAGGCAAGTGATAAATGATAGAAGAACATATAAAATATTAACAGAAAAATTAAGAGATAATGGAATAAGATTTAGATGGATAATACCTGAAGGTCTGAGCTTTGAACTTCAGGGGAAAAGAATCACAATTACAAATGCACAGGAAATGAGTAGATTTTATGGAGAAAATAAAGAATTTGCATTATGATGGATTACAAATTACTGTCTTGGAATGTAAATGGACTAAATTCACCACAAAAAAGAAGGGCAACATTTCATTGGATTAAGAAACAAAACTGTAATATAATTTGTTTACAAGAAGTGCATATTAAACAAAAGGATTATAAATTTTTATGGAATAATAATTGTGATTAGAATTTTTTTCGTTGGCTGAACAGAAGAAAAGGGGAGTGATTTTTTTTATATTAAACAAGAATTGGAGCCAAAATTAGTGTTTAAAGATAAAGATGGGAGATTTGTAGCAGTAGAAATAATATTAAATGGAAAGAAAACGTTATTGGGACTGTATGCGCCTAATGGTGCAAAGGGTGCTTTTTTTAAAGACATTATACAACAGCTTGATGAACTGACCTATGACCAAGTTTTGATAATGGGAGATTTTAATGGAACAGTTAAGAACTCATTGGACAGATCTGGAGGGGGAAAAAACAACAGTAAAGAAGGAAAACTGCCAAAGTCTTTTTTGTAATTGGTTAAACAAGAAAATCTAGAACAGGGGTCCTCAAACTTTTTAAATAGGGGGCAAGTTCACTGTCTCTCAAACTGTTGGAGGGCCGGACTGCCGTTACTGTACAAGGCCGCGGGCCATCAGTTCTCCGTCTTCTGCATCTCTCTCCCTTCCCCACACCACATACCCCGGCCTGGGAACTCACCTCACCTTGGTATCACCTCACACTCTGTCTCCGCCGCCTCAGCCCAGTGCCGGAAGTGTGCGTTGCTAACGCGAGTTTAGGTCGAATGTCACTTCCGGTCTGATTTTGCCATAACCTGGCGGGCCGCATAAAAGTCCTCAGCGGGCCGCATCTGGCCCGCGGGCTGTAGTTTGAGGACCCCTGATCTAGAAGATATATGGAGGAAATTTAACCCTGAAATTTGGGATTATACTTTTTTTTCAGCAAGACATAAAACTTTTTCTAGAATTGACATGTTGTGGGGAATGAAAGATTTAGGTCTTATAACAAGGAAAATAGAGATTTTACCTAAAATTGGGGCTGACCATAACCCAATAATGTGGATTACAAAATTGTCCAAGAAGTTGAGAAGATGGAGATTGAATGAAGATTTGCTACAAAATAAAGAAATAGTGACATACCTAGAAAATGAAACTAAAGCTTTTTTTCAAATGAATGATAAAGAGGATATAGACTTTCAGATGGTCTGGGATGCTTATAAAGAAGTAATGAGAGGAATGTTGATTACTTTGAATAATAAGGACAAGAGAGTAAAAGAGAAACAGTTGTTGGATATTCAAAATGAAATAAAGAAAAAAGAAAGGGAGCTGAGAAAAAGGCCAGGGAAAAAGAAAATTATAAGGGAAATTACAATATTTCAAACTTAAATGAGACATTTGTTAAATAAAGAAGTGGAATGGAGTTTGAAAAGATAGCAGCAGAAAACCTTTGAGGGAGCAAATAAACCTGGAAAGTATTTGGCTTGGCAACTGAAAAAGAAGAGGGAAAATAAAATTATTAATAAAATCGTGGTAGATGGAAGAGAAGTGGTTACCCAAAAGGGAATAAAAAGAGAATGTTTTAAGTATTATGCCAAATCATTTAAAGGTGTTAAAATAAAGAATGAGAAGATTGATGAATATCTACAAAAGATAAAAATAGAGCCCTTAACTGAATATATGCGAAAAGTTTTGAATGATCCAATTGAAAAAATAGAAATTGAAGCAGCAATCAATGCAATGAAAAATGGAAAAGCACCTGGACCAGATGGATATACAGCTATATATTTTAAAACTTTTAAAGATGAGTTAACACCAAAATTGCAGAAGTTGATGAATACGATAAGAATAAAAGGGAAAATACCAAATATGTGAAAGGAAGCTGTTATTTCGTTGATACCTAAGGAAGATATAAATGTCACAAATGTAAAAAATTATAGACCAATTTCGCTATTAATTAATGATTACAAAATATATACAAGAATCTTGGCAGAACAGCTTAAACAGTATTTGATAAACTTTATAAAGGAAGATCAAGCAGGGTTTCTTCCCAAGAGGCAAATAAGAGACAATATTAGAACTGTTGTAAATATTGTAGAATATTATGAAAAACATCCAGAAGAAGAAGTAGCATTATTCTTTGCAGATGCAGAAAAAGCATTTGACAATTTAAACTGGGACTTTATGTTTGCAGTAATGGAAAAAACGGAGCTGGGAGAAAGCTTTATAAGAATGATAAAAGCAATATATTCTGAACAAAGTGCAAGGTTATGTATAAATGCAGATCTTACAGAAGATATGAAGATTAGTAAAGGTACTAGACAAGGTTGTCCACTTTCACCATTGTTGTTTATAATGACTCTTGAAATATTATTGATGCAGATCCAAGAAGAAAATGATATAGAAGGATTAAGAATAAAAGGATTTACTTACAAATACAGAGCTTTTGCGGATTATATAATGTTTATAAATGAAAACCCCATACAAGTTACTCCTTTGCTGTTAGCTAAAATACAAGAATATGGGGAGTTGGTGGGACTTTGTATTAATAGAGAAAAATCAAAAATTCTGTGTAAAAATATGCAAATAAACAAGCAACAAGAACTTCAGAGACTAAAGGGTTGTGAAGTCTCCTCCAAGGTAAAATATCTGGGGGTGGAGATAACAATGAAGAATATTGATCTGTTTAAGAATAATTATGAGAAGTTATGGCATAAAATGTATGAAGACATGCTAAAATGGAACAAGCTTAATTTGTCATTGTTGGGTAGAATAGCTGCAATTAAAATGAATATTCTACCAAGAATAATGTATTTGTTTCAAACTATTCTTATTGTAAAGGATAGTAAACAATTTGATAAATGGAGAAGGAAAATTTCAGAATTTGTGTGGGCTGGAAAAAAACCAAGAATTAAAATGAAACTTTTGACGGATGCAAAAGAGAGAGGTGGATTTCAATTACCGAATTTAAAATTATATCAGGAAGCAGTTTGTTTGGTGTGGATAAAAGAATGGATAACTCTGTTAAACAAAATCTCTTAGTGCTGGAAGGTCAAAGAAATAAATTTGGCTGGCATGCATATTTGTATTATGGAAAAAAGATGGACTTTTTTTCTCTCACCATTATATAAGAAATAATTTGCTGAATACGTGGATGAAATATAAGAAGTTTGGAGATGAGAGAAGACCATTATGGATAGTACCAGCTGAAGTAATAAAAATAACAGCCGAGATAGGTGAAGAAAAGTGGTTGTCATATAGTCAATTACTAAAAATACAAAGTGGCAAAATAGAACTGAAAATGGCTGAAGAGTTGAATAATAAATATGATTGGTTTCAAATGCAACAAATAAAGAGCTTGGTGGAGAATGATATTAAAACTGAAAGAATAAGGAGAGAGCAAACAGAAATGGAAAAAGTTCTACTTGGAGACAATGATAAATTAATTTCAAAAGTATATAAATTATTTTTACAATGATCTACAGAAGATGAAGTAGTGAAATCTCAAATGATTAAATGGGCAATCAATGTAAATAAAGAAATACAGATCGAAACTTGGGAATATTTGTGGAAGAACTCTATGAAACTTTCAACATGTCAAAGTATTAAAGAAAACTGTTTTAAGATGATGACTAGATGGTATATGACTCCTAAAAAATTGGCAAAGATGAATAACAAAATGCCAGACAGATGTTGGAAATGTAAAAAACATGAAAGTTCTTTCTACCATATGTGGTGGACTTGTGAAAGAGCTAAAATGTTTTAGCAGATGATTCATCTAGGAGATCTTGGGATATGAATTCAATAAAGTCGCAGAGACTTTTCTGTTAGGATTACAAATGGAAAAATTTCCAAAAGAAGACAGAACTTTAATCTGGGAATTGCTCTCAGCTGCTAGGACATTGTATGCACTGTTGTGGAAGCAAGAAAAAAATACCAGAGAAATGGGATTGGATTGTTAAAGTTATGACATGGAGTGAAATGGATAAGTTAACAAGAACTTTAAGAGACTATGATTTAGAAGTATTCAAGATGGAGTAGAAGTTCAGAAGATACGTAGAAAAAGAATGGAAAATAAAGGGATATTGGACAATTTTTGATAATGATTAACTAAAAGTGGGAGGAGGATATGAACTGGGGTTCTTATTAATTAGGGATACCTTTTATAATGATGGTTTGAATAAAGTACACCGGCAGGGGTCAAGTAATGGTGGGAGGGGTAGGTAGAAAGTAATATATGGGATAGAGAAAAAGTAATTATTAATGTTATAAGAAATTGAATATATTGCCATATGTTACTAATAAAATTGTCTGAAGACAAATACCACGCTCTATTTCCATTCCTGCATAGAAGGCTACTCATACCGGTAAGAAGCTAACAAAGATATGCATATTTTATGTACCCAGTGTTCTACACCAACGAAACGGTTTCCAGTGGATTTAACATCAGCTCTTTAACCAAGTCAGCTAGTAATTAAATTTAAATTAAGTTGCCTATCACAAGGGTGGTTTTTTTGAGACACTGAAGGGAATTTGAGGGAAGAGACTAGAAGGATCTCCTTCAAGAACACTCCAGAATTAAAATATAGAGAAGGAACCATACATATCATACATACCATAGACCTTTATTGGCATTAATACAAGAATACAGTATACTTTAAAACCAACAGTGACACTATAGAATATAATAAAACCTTAAAAAAAACAGCAAAAGTTAAATGACATAAAATAGCAGTAGGCTATGCATGAGTAAAAGCCTCTCTGATTTGGATTGCAACCTGTAAAAAGCAAGCAACGTGAGTAGTGACAAAGTTGTGTTTCCCGTGGAGTAAAAAACGAACCTTGGCATTGTCAGAAAGGCCTTGATGGTCAGAAAGCAGTGCATCTAGGTATCTTGCACGTGGACTGCTATAAAAAGGCACGTGGACTGCTATAAAAAGGGCAGTCCAAAAGAACATGAGGGACCGTTTCGATGACTCCTTGACTACAAGGGCATCGTCTAAGATTGCGAGGGATTCTGTGGTATCTTCCGATATATATAGAAGGAAGAGAATGTAAACAGAGTGAGAACCCTAATCTTAATTGATAAAGAGATCTACACATAAAGAAGTACACTCATACGCATAGAGAGGCTGTTACATGACACTACTCATATATATGTTTATAGCCCTTTTTCTCTTCCAGAGAATACACAAAACATTTTACAACAACAAAAGAACCACACAGAACCTTGCTTTAGACTGGGACCACTAACCTCCAGGTGGTAGCAGGAGATCGCCTGCTATTACAATTGATCTCCAGCCAACAGAGATCAGTTCACCTGGAGAAAATGGCTGCTTTGGAAGGTGGACTCTATGGCATTTCTTCACTGAAGTCCCTCCGCTCCCCAAACTCCACCCTCCTCAGGCTCCACCCCTTCCCAAATCTCCAAGTATTTTCCAACCCAGAGCTGGAAACCCTGGACCACTGTGAGGGGATAAGTCTCCCCCCATGTCATTTTCCCAACTCGAAATGGCTCCATGGAGTTGTTTGCCCCACTGGGACAAGAATATGGGTCCTTCAGAATATTTCTGTTTCCCCAGCTAAACTCTCAAACTAGCAGTGCTGAGAGACACCTGGCCTTGATGTGAATATTTTCAAGGGAATTTCTACAGGAAGCACACACCATCTTACCATGGATTCTTCATTACAGATGACAAGTTAATGTTACCACAGTAAATGCAGTCCCCTGTGCAAACACCAAGTCATTACTGACACATGAGGTGAAATCACATCACAATGTTTTCTTGGCAGACTTTTTTGTTATGGGGTGGTGTGCCATTGCCTTCCCCAGTCATCTAGACTTTACCCCCAGCAAGCTGGGTACTCATTTTACTGACCTCAGAAGGATGGAAGGCTGAGCCAACCTTGAGCCGGCTACCTGAACCCAGCTTCTGCCAGGATCAAATTCAGGTTGTGAGCAGATCTTGGACTGCAATACTGCAGTTTACCACTCTGCGCCATGGAGTTTAAATGCAAGGTTAGGAACCCACAATAAAATATCATGCCATCCTATGCCTCATTCAGAGGTCAGAAAATTTCTAACAAGCTAATAAGGAAAGATCCATAAGTTGCAGTGCTCAGCTTGGCCCCCTCTTGTTGTAGGCTATCTCTAGGTACAAGTTTGGTTTTGTTGATCTGTTTTCCCCTCACACACGATCCCCTCACTCATATTGGATGGGCACTGTAATCCCAAGAATGCCTGTTCTAAAGACTTTACACGTGAGGCTCTTTCTACGGAACTGGAGCATATGGAAAGGAGTGCATGGCTGTTGATGATGGATTGTGTGTTGAGCTCTCAATGGAAGCCAAAGTAGTTACACCCTCCTAAGTCCATTGAAGTCAATGGGTGGCCTTAGAAGGCTGAAACTATGTTTAGTGTTCTGCTGCCAGGGGATAAGATGGAGGCATGTAAATATGTATGAGAGCTGGTGAGTCTCAGTAGTTATGCTAGTGATGTCCATAAACTGGACAGGTTGTGTGGACTGGTCCAGGTTCTAGTTACTGAAGTCCTTGTGGAACTTCCTGAAGACTTTCGTCCCCTGGGCCACGATGATTTTATTTCTTTATTTTTGTTCAAGTTTTATTCCACTCTCCCACCCACACCCACACCCAATCGTGGGGCTCAGAGCAAATTACAACATAAACAAACAAACAATTTAACAAATCAAAACTAAAAATGCACATGAGAATCAAATTAACCAGATGGCGTAAAAACTGTTCCACTGTCCCGGGGAGAGAGGGGAGGGAAGAAACAAAAGGAAGTTTATAAATAAAACTCTCTGGTCTCACCCATATGCCTGGCGATATAGTTCCGTTTTGCAGGCCCTGTGGAATCAAGCTAAGTCCCACACGAGCTGGATCTCACTCAGAAGTGCATTCCATAGATCAGGAGCTGTTGCAGAAAAGGCTCTAGCTTAAGTTGAGGCCAGGCTCTAGCTTGAGTTTGGCCCCGGGAACATCAGTGTGTTCTTACCTAAGGAGCATAACGCTCTCTGAGGGGGTATGCCAGGAAAGGCAGTTCCAGAGACATGTTGGTCCCAGAACATGAAGGGATTTAAAGGTTAAAACCAACACCCTAAATTTGATCCAGAATTCAGTCTGGAGCCAGTGCAACTGGTAGTGCATTGGCTGGATATGTGATCTGATAGAGGTCCCAGCTATGACCCTTGATGCTGCTTTCTGGACCAATCAGAATTTTCAGGCTAGTCTCAAGGGTAGCCTTACATAGATCGAGTTGCAGTAATCCAGTCTGGATGTGACCATTGCATGGATCACAGTGGCTGGGTCCCGGCAAGATATGAAGGGGGCCAGCTGCCAAACCTGGCATAAATAAAAGAATGCTGACCTGACCATATTTGTGATCTGAGACTCCATTTTCAAGGAGACATCCAGAGTCATACCCTGGCTCTTCATCATTGGTACTGATGTTAGGAGGTGTTGTCCAAGATTGGGAGTTGGACACCTCATCCCAAGACCCCCTTTCCCAGTCACAGGAACTTCATCTTTGATGATTTAGTGTCAGCCCACTCTGTTTCAGTCATCCAGCCATCGCCTCCAATCCCCTTGCCAGATTTTCTGGGGCAACACCCAGCTGGCCATCTGTCAGCAGATATAGCTGGGTGTCATCAGTATGCTGGTGACAGCCCAGCCCAAAGCTCTGTCCCAGCTGGGCAAGGGGGCACATATAGATGTTGAATAACATTGGGGAGAGAATAGCACCTTGAGAGACACTACACGGCAGTGGGTGTCATGGTGAAACTCTCTCCCCTAGTACTACCCTCTATCCCTGACCTTGGAGAAAGGAGACAGCCCACTTTAAGGATTCTGTGTCCCCAGAATCCTCATGTTGGCAAAGTGGTGGGTCAACAGGTTGTAATTGACCATGTCAAATGCTGCTGACAGATCGAGAAGCAGCAGCAGTGCCGACCCGCCTTGATCTAGATGTCTGTGGAGATCATCTGTGAGTGAGACCAAAGCTATCTCCGTCCCATGGCCAGGGCAGAAACTGGACTGGAATTGGTCCAGTATCAATGCATCCTGTAGGAAATCCTGAAGATGTTCAGCTACCGCTCTCTTAACTACTTTATCCAGAAATGGGAAATTAAAAACTGATCAATAAGGAGAGACCAATTGGCCTACAAGGGGAGGAGTGAGGAAAAGTCCAAGGAAATGTGTATGCTTTTAAAGGCTTAGAAGTGAACTAAAAAGATACATCATCACAAAAGGGCTCTGAGAAGCCCTGGGGGGGAAGCAGACTGAAAGTAGGCTCAGAGCTGAAGGAGGGAAATCAGTGCAGAAATAAAAACAAAATGTCATTGGAATGCACAGGGGGATGTAAAAAGGGAGGAAAACTGGAGGTGCAGAAATGGCCAATGTCTGCCAAGAGGGCCCATATTCCATCTCTGCTAGCTTTAAACAGCCCTGATGGGCAAGTAGTTGGCTTTGTAGCACTAAGGACCCTATCTACATCATCCTGGGATAGCAGGCTGAATTGATCCAAATTTGGACCTGAAGATGGTCAAGGGGCCTCCAGGTCTCTCTTACTGTGTTAATATTGTCAGGCAAGTCCTCCTGGCAGAGCGACAAGATTTTATCCACAAAAAATCTTGTAAATGCTTCACAATTAATTTCCAAATTCCTAACCTTTTCGGTTCCCTCAGAGAGTGATATTAAAGACCTAATTAGCCTACACATGTGTGCTGGGCAAGAGCTAGTGGATGTGATCGAGACAGCATAAAAGCAGGACTTGAATTCAGCTGAAGCTCACAGGAGCACAGCTCCTGAACCTCCAGCCAGGGTCTACATGCAGTGGGGTGTTCTCTCCCCACTGCACACAGATCCCGGGGCATATGCAAATGATATATGCTACTAAACTCCTGCACCTTTTTTCCTTCAGAACTACCACAGCATAAAAGTCTTTCTTTGTTGCCTTCACCACCACGATAGGATCTCATAAATGTTCTTTCAGCTTCGTCATGAGTTTGTCATCAAACTCACTCTGTCTATACACTCGTTTCATCCTCCGAAGCTCCAAGGTATACCATGGAGCTAATTTGGTATGGATGTGGAGAGGGTGACAGGGAGCAATCTCATGGCTTCAGAAAGACAGCTATGCCAGTCTTCTACCAGCACATCTGACAAGTCGCCAGGGGGGCATCGGTTCCCACAGAGCATTCTGGAAAGCTACTGGACCCATTCATCTCAGTGGACAACCAAATCTGCTCACCGCCCAAGCGAGGAGGGGCTGGGGTACTCAGAGAGCCAGTTTGGTGTAGTAGTTAAATGTACAGACTCTCATTTGGGAGAACCAGGTTTGATTCCCCCTCTCCCCCATGTGCAGCTGCTGGAGTGACCTTGAGTCAGTCGTAACTCTCTCAGAACTGTTCTGCTCAAGCGCAGTTCTTGGACAGCTCTCTCAGCCCCACCTACCTCACAGGGTTGCAGGTAGAGGAAGGGAAAGGAGATTGTAAACCACTCTGAGACTACAAGTGAAGGGCAGGGTCAGGACTTTTTTTGAGCAGGAATGCACAGGAATGCAGTTCCAGCTAGCTTGGCATCAGGGGATGTGGCCTAATGTGCAAATGAGTTCCTGCTGGGCTTTTTCTACAAAAAAAGCCCTAGGCAGGGTATAAATCCAATTTCCTCCTCCTCCTCCATGAAGTGGTCTAACTGCAGCACTGCCTCAATTGCAGAGGTTAGCTCCTTGAGGGCAACAGTCTAGCCCTCCCTCACCCAGGTCTCAGTCACACATGTCATGTCCACCTTATCCTCTGCAAAATAATTTTGCAGAGTAGCAGTCTTGTTATTGATGAAAATGTCATCAATCAGTCTCAGGCAGAGTTAAGACATTAGCAGGAAGAAGCTGAGGAGGTGTTCCTCTAGGTCAGCCATAAGCATGTTTTCATAGTGGCTATGCCATTAGCCTGAAGGTACAAGCTGTTACTGAATCAGACATAACTAACAAGGTAACAAGGTGTACTGTGGTATTATCAGGGATAATGTTGCTAATGACATGTAGAAGACCATCTTTGTGGGGGGATTGGTATAGAGCAGGGGTGGCCAACAGTAGCTCTCCAGATGTTTTTTGCCTACAACTCCCATCAGCCCCAGCCAGCATACTTGCTTAATGTAAGAGCCACATAGAATAAATGTCAAATGTTTGAGAGCCACAAAGCATGAATGTCAGATGTTGGTAGGAAGGAAGGAAGGAAGGAAGGAAGGAAGGAAGGAAGGAAGGAAGGAAGGAAGGAAGGAAGGAAGGAAGGAAGGGAGGGAGGGAGGGAGGGAGGAACGGAGGGAGGGAGGAAGGAAGGGAGGGAGGAAGGAAGGGAGGGAGGGAGGAAGGAAGGAAGGAAGGAAGGAAGGAAGGAAGGAAGGAAGGAAGGAAGGAAGGAAGGAAGGAAGGGAGGGAGGGAGGGAGGGAGGAAGGGAGGAGCGGAGGTAGGGAGGAAGGGAGGGAGGGAGGGAGGAAGGAAGGAAGGAAGGGAGGGAGGGAGGGAGGGAGGGGAAGGGAAGGGAAGGGGGGAGGGGAGGGGAGGGGAAGGGAAGGGAAGGGAAGGGAGGGGAGGGGAGGGGAGGGGAGGGGAGGGGAGGGGAGGGGAGGGAGGTAGAAAAAAAGCAACTTTACCTTTAAATGCATTCTCCAAGCTGCCAGCTTGCTTGGCTTGGAGAAGTTATTTAAACAGACGCCTTCTCCAAGTCAGCCAATGGGGCAGTGGGGGCTTCAAGAGCCACACAATATGTGTGAAAGAGCCACAGTTTGGCCCCCCCTGGCATAGAGGCATAGTGAGGATCCACTCATATCTGAAGAAGGGGGCTCTCTAGTCCTCAAACACTTATGCTGGAATAAAATCCTGTTTGCCTTTAAGATGCCACAAGACTCCTGTTTGTTTTTATCATGCATAGTCCTGCCCTCTGAACTGTGACAGGGATTATGAGATACTGCATTGTTCCAGTGTTCAAACAGCAATATTTTGTTGCATGGAAAAACAAAATCCCCCACTCAGTTTTCATATCTTTTGCTATTGCAAGCAATGTTAAGAGGGTGATTGCACAATTGTCACAGCTACCTATTAGATAATCTTGGCAATATTAAACTCCTCCGCAAAATCGGATCCAGTGACTCTTTCACTAAGTCGGCTCCAAATACTTTCCTTCCATGAAAGACCTTTCCAGATATTATGTTTGGGAATATTACATGAATACTAAAATGTGTTTTGGCTATATTTTGACAGTGCGGCATAAAATGCTTACAAATTGTGACGGAACAGCCCATTACCCAACCAAACATGCTGTTCCAGGCTTTTGAAGATTGGATTGAATGGAATAATCTCCCCAAAGTACAGACAATCTGCAGGCGTTTACCTGAGAGGGCTGCCTGCCTCTGAGCCCCAGTTCTCCCAATCCACACACACACCCCATTTCCCCTCACAGTGCTTTCCATTCCTTGAGCTGCTCTCCAATTTTCCTCACACAGACCCTCCACCATGTGTAACTGTGTGTGCTGGGGGTGTTAATCCAGGGCAAGGATGCTACTTACCACCTAGAGGTGGAAAGAAAGGAACTTTAAATGCCTTCTCCAAGCTGCCAGCTGGCTTGGCTTAAAGAAGTGATTTAAAGAAACAAATGCCTTCTCCAAGCCGGACAACAGGGCAGTGGAGGCTCTGAAAGCCATGCTGTATGTGTGAAAGAGCCATATGTTGCTCCCAAGCCACAGTTTGGCCACCCCTGCTATAGAGGCCAGGCACACAGCAGTGTTAGACTAGCCCTGGGTACTGGATAGGAGTATTGCTGCATGGGGGTGTGGACTCAAGAAGCAAGGAGCTGAGACAGAGCAGATCATTGTGATGGGATAGAACCAAAGGAAAACTGCAGGAAAATTAAGCAAAAATGCTACGTTTCGGCATATACACATACAGTACATATATTCATATTGATATGTATTCTTTTGCACGATTTTTTTGCTGAGCATTTAGGAACACAGTGCAAAGACCGCAAGACTGATGTTAATGCTTAATATAGAACACAAAATAATAAAATTCTATATATTATTAGACCCGTCGAGGTTGCTGTTCTCAGGTGTTTTAGATTTCACAGAACTTTCATGTCTATTCTTTTTTCATTACACTTGATCAATAGTCCTGTGAAACTCACAGGCTCGCATATTCTTATTACAATTTAATTGAGGTAGTAAAACAAAAGTTAGACTTGCTAGGGCAGCAATCGCCGTTGAATGTTTAATATGACATTTTAAATGCACTTGTAGGGTTCTGCAAGTCCTGTTTACTGGAAATTAATGCTTATTTGAAAAGCACCCTTAGGAGGGAGATCATCTGGAATCTTCAGATGCCACACAGCAATAAGTATGACACCATCGCCCTCTGCAGGGCTCTGGTTCTCATGAATGGAAAGCTTATTCACAGGAAAAATCCGTAAGTTGCTCTCCACAGGGTACAGCGGCTGCATGAACTGCACTCAGGTGAGCTCCCTCGCCACATGAATAGATCACCAACCTAACATCTACAGAGTGCTGATATATTCAGTATAACATGAGTTCTTTAGTTTGTCAAAGATCAAGCTGAACATGTTGCATTCTGTGTAACTTTCTCCTGACTTTGTTTATATATATTGGCAGTTGGTTCATACAATTACAAACATAAAATGAAGATTTAAAAATCCACCATGGAACATCGTATCAAAAACATTTCATTCAGGGGACAAAGACTGACAGCAGCCTATGTTGCCTCTTCAAGATTAATACACAGAAAAGGACACAAAATGCCCAAGCTGAAGATGTCAATAATATTCCAAGGGGCACATCACCGCATCACATCACTTTGGTTTTTTTGAATAAAAAGTTCCTGAGGTGGCCATTGGGAAAGGAAGAAGGGCAAGTAGGAAAAGCCCAAGGTCACCCAATGAACTTTGAAGGTCAGCAGGGATTTGAACCTGTGTTTCTCAAGTCCTAGTCCAATCACTATGCCATATAAGCTAAACCTTACAGATAATGCCATGTGATGTGTATTTTGAAGCCTACCTGCCACACAGTAGAAGAAAGTACTGAAGAGAATGTGAAGAGATTAGAGCAGAAATACTGACACATACTAAGAAATCAAGTTTGCCATTCAGATTCAAAATTAACAGTCTGATTATAGGATTGACAGGTCCCCCCTAGCCACTGGCGGGGGTTGTGGGAGTAGGGTCTCCAGATCCAGGTTGGGAAACTCCTGGAAATGAGGCCTGGAGAAGAAAGGGACCTCAGTGGGGTACAATGCCATAAAGTCTACCCTCCAAAACATCCATTTTCTCTAGGGGAACTGATCTCTGTAGTCTGGAGATGAGCTGTAATACCAGTGGATCCCCAGGTCCCACCAGGAGGCTGGCACCCCTGAGAAATTTTTACCTCCAAATTCAAATGCTTTGGACTTGTTGTTGCTGTTGTTTATGGGCTCCACATTGAAATTTCACTGTAGTGGGACCCTGGCTCCATGATAGAGAATCTGCTTTACATCAATGTTCAGTCCTTGGCACCTTCAGTTAAGGATCAGGTAGCAAGCGACATGACAGATCTCAGCTAAAGACCTTGGAGAGCAGCTGCCAGTCTGAGTAGACAATGCCGACCTCGAAAGACCAACAGTCTGACTTAGCATAAAGCAGTGTCCTCTGTTCAACTGTCAAATGCCACTGGCTGTTACCTATCCAATGCTAGTCAAATCAAAATACCACTCCATTATTCTTTATTGCATCTTTACCCAGCTTTTTCCTGCCAATTTGATCTTGGCAGTTAGGGTTACCAACAACCTGCAGGGGAAAATGCCTTGTCCTTGAATAGAAGTTTACTCTGTAGAAATGGAGTTTTTCATAGCATGAAGGTAAATAACATCACCTGGTAAATCACATCCCATTAAGCCTCTGTTAAAAAGGACAAGATTTCTTTTTTGTCCAGGCCACGTCTCAACCCGAGGAGGGGTGAGTTATTTTCTCCTTGGTTTCACAGCTATTGCTATTTGCAGGGATTTTTTAATAGAAAAAGCCCAGCAGGAACTCATTTGCATATTAGGCCACACCCATGACACAAAACCAGCTGGAACTGCGTTCCTGTGCCTTCCAGCTCAAAAAAAGCCCTGGCTATTTGTCCTTCTCCCACTAGGCCTGGCAAGGTCTCTTAACCCACCTGGAGACATCCTCCATTTTGCCCCACTCATCACTCTCCGCCCCAGTCCTGCCAGGCACCATCCCTTATCACCAAAACTGTTCCCTCTAAATTACAGTGTCTCAGGCGCTGGGAAATTTGCTAGCATGTCCTTGAGGAAATGTAAGCCAAGTGCCAGCTGTACTCAGCTTAATTGGAGCCAGGGACTCAAGGACAAGCCAGGCCAGACTCTGGCAGATCCAAGATCACAGCTTCCCAGCAATGATTCCAGTTGTGGCTGCTGAATGGAAAGACAGTTTTAACCTTTTCCTTCTTGTGCTGATCAAAACTACCACCATCACTCCGGGTCATTATTAACCTCAGAAGGGAAGAGACTGACAATCACGGCTTTTAAAATCTATCTATCTATCTATCTATCTATCTATCTATCTATCTATCTATCTATCTATCTATCTATCTATCTATCTATCTATCTATCTATCTATCTATCTGTCTGTCTGTCTGTCTGTCTGTCTGTCTGTCTGTCTGTCTGTCTGTCTGCCTGCCTGCCTGCCTGCCTGCCTGCCTGCCTGCCTGCCTGCCTGCCTGCCATTTATCTGTCTATCAGAAGAAGAAGAGATTGAATTTATACCCTACCCTTCACTTGGAGTCACAGTCTTACAATCTCCTTTCCCTTCGCCTCCCCACAACAGACACCCTGTGAGGTAGGTGGGGCTGAAAGAGCTCTCCAAGAACTGCTCTTGAGTAGAACAGCTGTGACAGAGTTATGGCTGGCCCAAAGTCACTCCAGAAGTTTCATGTGGAGGAGTGGGGAATCAAATAAGGTTCTCCCAGATAAGTGTCTGCTCACTTAACCCCTACACAAAACTGGCTCTCTATCTGACTATCACTCTATCTGGAATGTTTCCATACTGCCACTTTGGAGTCCTCTTCAACTCAGTTTTCAATGAAAATCACCACAATATTAAAAAAAAAAAAAAACCTGTTAAAAATAGTCCATGATGGGTCGGTTTTGCCAAAACCACAGAGGTGGTAGGCATCAAAAGTGTTAAAATGATGCAACCCTGATCTGAATCAAGGATTCCCCACAGTTGCCATTTCCTTTTGGGAACCGCTAGGAAGATTGGATGGTGGTTCTTACAGCGTCTCCTCTGGTTTGGTCTCAGACCCAAGGCAAATAAAGTAAAAAAGAGAATGCCTTTGTGCATGTTATAACTGATTTTGGTCCTCGGGCATTACTAGAACTAACAGATGTTTAAAAGTATAAACACTACAATTACCATATCATTTTTTTAAATGCACAAATTTCCAGTAGTGATTACAAGAAAAAACATAAAAATGGAATAAGAGTACCTTAAATCAACCTTGAGCAACTCCTCATGACAGAAAGCATCTGGTAGTCTCACATTGATCAAGATGACAATCAAGAAAAATGAGAATTGACAAAATCCACCCTCAGCTCATCTTAGCCAGTGCAGAGACAAATGGGCCCACTTTCTGCACAGTCCAATCATTCGCAAGCAAAGATCTATCAACAGTCAAAAGCTTTTGAGAAATGAGGAGGGAAATAATACTGGAAAACTTTTACTGTGAACTTAATTTTATATGATTGTAATGATTTTGCTATCCATTAGCTAGCCTGAATACTATGCAAATGGACAGGACAGAAATATTTTAAAAACCCTATTCATTAACTGGAATAGTCTTCAGGGTTTTGTAGAATGACCTCCGTTTGGTGCAAAGATTTCAATTGCAGCAAATATGCTGGAAAGAGCTCAACCCAGAGGGTACTGATTCTGAGAGCCAACTCAATGTTATGTGTGACAAAAGTTACACATAGATGCCCGACCTGACTTGCTGTCATGCCACATATGAATGGGGCAGGGTTGCCAGCCAATGACTGGTATATGTGAGAGACAGGAGGTGGGGGCATGCAGTGCACCATTGGAATGACATCACTTCAGGGAAAACTCAGAAGTGATGACACACTGCTCTAGGAATTGCCTGAAACTCTTATGGAAAAACCATAGAGCTTCCCATAAATTCCTAGAGTAGTGTGATATCACTTCTGGATTTTCCATGGAAGTGGCACCATTTTGTCAGCAATCTTTTTCATTCATTTTTCTTCCACTAGCTGATGGAACAGGGGTGGGAAGTAAGGGTTGCCGGCAAGTTACCTCTTGCCACATTGAGAGACCTGGTGGACTTACCTTGACAACTCTTCTGCAGGGCTTTTTTTTGGTAGAAAAAGCCCAGCAGGAACTCATTTGAATATTAGGCCACATCCCTGATACCAAGCCAGCCGGAACTGCGTTCCTGACTTCCTGCTCAAAAAAAGCCCTGCTCCTTTGCCCCATTTGGCTCCAGACTGCTCCAAGTATGGAGGAGGGGCTTCCAGTTTCTCTCCTATACCATTTTTGCCAATAAAACAGATGTAGAGGAGGCGGTTTGACTCTTTCTTTGGCTCCACATGTCCTTGCTGGCAAAATCGGCATGGGAGGGAAACTGGAAGATCCCCCCCCGCCAGGGCTTCAGAGCCAAACAGAGCAATAGAGCATTTTTATGGTATGTTCCACAGTTCATACACGTTATGGCAAGCTGAGGTGAGCACCCATGTGCTATGTTCCCTCTCATGTCACCTGTAGCATCTAGTTTGGGTCTCAGAACAGCTTTGCCATGTTCCCTATTAAGGTTCTTTAACCCCAAATCAGCATAAACTGGAACGATTAACTTTAGTTAATAGGATAGGTACTCCCTCTGATCCACACTGAATTTACTCAGAAGATATATTTCCATGATGCTGATGATTTAAAAAAAACTGTCATATTTTTAAAACCAGGAGTCTGTGTACATCCTTTTGAGAGCAAGATAACCGCATACTTGACATGCAGCCCCTCCCCTCATGAGGTAACCTCCCTCCAGGCATTTTGGGTTGGGGAAAAGAGGGAAAGGCTCAAATCCTTCCCCCCACACACCATGGGCCTGATCCAAATCAGGGCCTCATAGCATTTGGAATGGACTTCCCATAGGGAACTCAGCTTCAGCCTAACCACAAGTGCCTATGGTGCTCAAACATCAAATGTCACTTGTAGCTTTCACGTCACTACATGCACAGTGCCATCATAATGGTCCTTTTAGGACCATTAAGGTCAATGGACAAGAGTTATGTCATTCTGCTGATTAGGCTATTATTTTCCAGATTTCAAAAGATATATACCATCTTGGCCTACTATAGGAAGCAAATGGCTGCTATTTTGCACCTCCCCTGGGGCTCTCATTCTCCCACCATCTCCCCAGTTTTGGGGCCTCCAACCTGCTGCCATGGAACTGGCCAGTGGGGGGAGCCGTGCCCCTGAGGAGTGCCGGTGTGCCCAATGTGTCCGGCGTGATGTTGTCACCTGGAATTGATGCTGTCATATGGGGGGCACTCTAGCCCCGTGGCGCAGAGTGGTAAAGCAGCAGTACTGCAGATCTGAACTCTCTGCTCACGACCTGACTTCTATCCCAGCGAAAGCTGGTTCAGGTAGCCAGCCCAAGGGTGACTCAGCCTTCCATCCTTCCGAGATCAGTAAAATTAGTACCCAGCTTACTGGGGGGAAAGTGTAAAAGACTGGGGAAGGCAATGGCAAACCACCCCATAAAAGTCTGTCATAAAAACATTGTGAAAGCAACGTCACCCCAGAGTCGGAAACGATTGGTGCTTGTGCAGGGGACCTTTCTTTTCCTAGCATCTGGGTAAAACTCTATGATGATCATAGAGTTTTCCCCAAACGACAGAGTGTCCCTTGGGCCCCACACGATGTGCCCAGCACAATAATGTGACTTCTGGGTGAAGTCATTGCTTCACACAAGCGAAGAAGTCTCTCAAGGACAGGACCAGAGCCCCCCGCTGGCAACCAGGTAAGACCTGACAACCCTAACCTCCCCAATCATGGCAATATTGTTGTCCAAAACATTCACAGTCTGCCTTTGGGCATGCACAGAGCACCTTTGCCATTTCATCACATAGGAATGCCAGCCTCCAGGTGGAACCTGGGGATCCCCTTGAATTACAGCTCATCTCTAGACTACAGAGATCAGTTCCCTTGGAGAAAATGGCTGCTTTGGAGGGTGGACTCTATGGCATTGTACCCCACTGAGGTCCCTGTCTTCCCCAGGCTCCATCCCTAAACCTCCAGGAGTTTCCAGGCTTGGATCTGGCAACCCTAACTCTCCATCCCCTGCCAGTGGTGGAGGACCTGGCAGCCCAGCACAAACCATCCCAACACACGGCAGCAGTCATTTTAAAGCCCCACAGTCATTTTAAAGCCCCGTATGTGGCTGGTACCTGGATGGGAGACTGCCTGGGAACCGTAGGGAATACCACTGTGGGCAAAAGGCTGGATATAAATAAATAAATGTGATCTGGGAAGGAGACCCAGGCAAGCTTAAGCTCCAGCACTTCTCATTTCAGAAAGTAAGCACTGTTGCATGACGCCCTCCTGCTTCCATCCCCACTATGTGCTGACCGTGCACTCCCTGCCTCCCAATCGAGCTTCCAGACTGTCTGATCCCCCCTAATATAGCCAGGTGCAAAGTGCTGAGCCATCACTGGTCGTAATCAATAATAACCCAGCCTCCTGGGCTACCGTCAACAGAGCAGGGAGATGAGCGACAGAGGGGTCCAGCTGTCATCTGGATTTCGCCAGAACCTGCAGGGCTCAACTTGCCCCCGGGATGCTTCACATTGCTCCCAGCGGGAGACGGGAGTGTGAAGGGGAAATGGCTTTGGGCTTCTTCCTGGACCAACAAAGAAGCACTCGACTTCTTGCTGTAGCTGATTCTTGGAGAATCAATTCTTAGAAAGGAGACAGCAGCCTCATTTCTTATTCCAGATTGCTGGGGGCCTTGCTCTCCGATCTCCCCTGGCCTGGATTATAGAATCACAGAGTTGGAAGGGGCCCTACAGGCCATCTAGTCCAACCCACCTCTGGATGCAGGATTAGCCTAGAGCAGGGGTGGCCAAACTAACAATGTAAGAACCCCATAGAATAAATGTTAGATATTTGAGGGTCGCGAGACATTAATGTCAGAGGAAGGAAGGAAGGAAGGAAGGAAGGAAGGAAGGAAGGAAGGAAGGAAGGAAGGAAGGAAGGAAGGAAGGAAGGAAGGAAGGAAGGAAGGAAGGAAGGAAGGAAGGAAGGAAGGAAGGCAAAGAGATGGGGAGAGGTGGAAAGAAAGCAACTTTAAATGCAGCTGGCTTGGCTTGGAGAAGTGATTTAAAGAAACAAATGCCTTCTCCAAGCCAGCTGATAGGACAGTAGGGGCTTTGAGAGCTGCATGATATGTGTGAAAAAGCCACATGTGGCTCTTGAGGCACAGTTAGAGCATCCTTGACAAGTGCTTGTCCAGCCACTGCTTAAAGATTGCCAGTGAGGGGGAGCTCACCACCTCTTTATGTGGCTGATCACTACTGTCACAAATGTTGGACCTGGATGACCCAGGTTTGGATTCTGACTCTGCCATGGAAGGTCACTGGGTTATTTTGGGCCAGTCACCAGAGTTGACATCCTCCTTACAACAAACAATAGGGACTCCAAGCATGTGAAATATATAAAGATAGAAAACACAAGAGTAGACCATCAAAAAATTCATAAATTTCCACGTTACTAGTAGACGTCAGTCCATGGCTTTTTTGGTTTAAAAAGCCCAGCAGGAACTCATCTGCATATTAGGCCACACCCCCTGATGTCACCACTGTTTCACATAGGGCTTTTCTGTAGAAAAAGCCCCAGCATGAATTCATCTGCATATTAGGCCACACTCCCTGATGCCAAGCCAGCCGGAACTGCATTCCTGTGCGTTCCTGCTCAAAAAAAGCCCCGCATCAGTCTATTGAAGCATAATCATAGTAACTACAGATAATAAGATAGAATTGGTGGTCACAGTTCAGAAACAAGTAATAAGAAATAGACATTACAATTCAAAACACAGTCTTCAATAGTAATCATAAATCCGACAGGAGACTCCTCTGTACTCCTCCATATAACAGTGTACAAAAGACCTCCAAAAGTCCAAAGAGAAGGCAGAGAATGTTCCAGAGAAATTTCTACAGCCAATGTGTCCTTCCCAGATATACAAGACATTTCAAAACAATTCTTCATCAGTTACACAGCTGAAAAATAGAACCCGATTTCCACACTGCTCTAGGCACGGCTCATGTCCCAAATGGACCCAGGCTGTGGTGATGAAGAATTGTTTTGAAATAGCTTGTATCCCTGCTGAGCTCCCCCCCTCCCCAAACTCCACCCTCCCCAGCCCTGCTCCTAAATCTCCAGGAATTTCTCAACCTGAAATTAGCAACACTAGGCCAACATGATTCTAGGGCTCTCACCACAACAGAACAGCTCCTACACAGAAAACAGGAAGTGTGTATGGGGATTCTGACCCATTCAAAAGCACTTCTTTTGGTCCATGCCAGTGTTTCCTCCAGCTGACACAGGGGGAAACTAATTTATGCAGTAGCCAAATCACTCACTCACAGCTTTAATGCCAGAAGCTCACTACATTCAATTTTTGCTCACACAGCTTAGAGCAGGGGTGGCCAAACTTGCTTAAAGTAAAAGCCACATAGAATAAATGTCAGATGTTTGAGAGCTGCAAGGCATGAACAACAGATGTTTGAGGGCCAAAAGAAGGAAGGAAGGAAGGAAGGAAGGAAGGAAGGAAGGAAGGAAGGAAGGAAGGAAGGAAGGAAGGAAGGAAGGAAGGAAGGAAGGAAGGAAAATAGATGGAGGGAGGGGGAAGGGAGAGAGGAAGGTGGAAAGAAAGCAACTTTAAATGCATTTCCAAGCTGTTGGCTGGCATGGCTTGGAGAAGTGATTTAAAGAAACAAATGCCTTCTCCAAGCTGGCTGATGGGGCAGTGGGGGCTTCAGGAGCCACACAATACGTGTGAAGGAGCCACATGTGGTTCCTGAGCCACAGTTTGGCCACTCCTGTTTTAGAGGGAACATTGGTTCCGGACTCCTGGCTGAAATTTGAATCCAGCTCTCTCATTTTCTGTCTAAGAATTCATTTATAACCATACAACCACTATATCTCTGTGTAAAGGGGGTTGAACAAAGACTAAAAACCTAAAATTCCACCCTAAAAGCTTTACAAAAGCAAAGTAAGTTATTATCTCTTACTTTAAAAGGGGGGTTTTCCTTAGTTGGAAGAAGCCATGGACAACACAGGATCCAGCTCCTCAATGTATTTATCCATTTTACAACATTTATACCTTGCCTTTCTGCCCTCAGAAGAACCACCAAGGTGGTTAACGAATTTTTAAAAAACATACATTATTTTTTAAAAATCACATCTTGAAACCAACAAAAAATCCCTGCATCATTAAAACAATTATAACCAGAGCTAAAATACACATACAAAAACATTGCAATTGATTCCCCACTAGCCTTATGCCACTCCAACGCTCTTCTTCTCCCCAGGGCTTCTATCAGATTTCACACTATCTGCCCTGGGGCTGCAACTCACTTCACCTTTTTTACACGGCAAACAGAAACTGGGTTTTAGAGGATCTTGTTTGCTGTGTGAAAGAGGCAGAGCGAGTTGCAGCCCCAGAGCAAATACTGTGAAATCCGTCAGAAGCCCTGAGGAGAAGAGGAGAGTGAGAGCGGTATAAGGCTAGTGGGGAATTGGTCTGCGTCACCATCACAATAATATAACTTCCAGGGAATACTCTTAAGCGACTATAGAGTTTCTGGCGACTATAGAGCTACTGCCATCAGCAACTACCCAGAAGTGACATCATTGTGTGGGCAACACTCCCCACACACACCATATCCCTCACCCTCCCTAGGATCTGTCTCATCTCAGAAGGCAAGGCATGCAAAGGAGGGCCTTAGAAGATGATCACACTGGTTGGGTAGGTTCATAAGGGTGCAGGAGGTCCTTCAGATATGTTTGTCCCAATCGGGCTTCAAAGGTGAACACCAACACACATTGAGATCCAGTGTAGATAGAGCATGACTGAAGTTATATAGTCCCTATGACACACTCAAGTCAGCATCCTGGACACAGAATTCACCAGTTGAAGTTTCCAAACATTTTTGAAGGGAAGCCGGATGTAGAGCGCATTACAGTAATCTAATCTAGATGTAACCAGGGCATTCACCACAGTGGTCCAATCTTTGGACCCAGGAAAGGCCACAGCTGGCTAATGGCTTTCATGGCCACATCTGCTTATTTGGGGGCAAAATCACCTCAAGATTATGGACCTATTCATTCAAGAGGAGTGTAACCCCATCCAGAGTGGGTGACACCTTAAATCCTTCCAAGAGCGCTCTTCCAGGAATGCTTCCATCTGTCAAGACTAAATTTATTAGCCCACACCTAGTCCAAAACTTCTCCCAGGCATCGGTTCAAAGTTTCTACAGCCTCCCTGAGGTTGGTTGGAAGCCCCAGATAAGGCTCAGTGTCATTGGCTTACAGTGACAACCCAGCCCAAATCTCCAGATGAACTCACCCAGCATGATCGATCCCTGGAAATTATATCATTGTGATGGCGATGCCAGTGATTTAATTTTTTAAATTTATTTTAATTTGTAATATCCCCCCCTGCCACTTTAAGTAGCAGCAGGCAATGGGAACTCAGGTGGGGGAATCCCCCAACCTGACCAGGGCTTTGGCAGCCCTTGACAACATGACAGAACCCTTGACAACATCATAATATAAAAAGTTGCTGAGATGACCAGAAAAATCAACTCCTTCTGGCCATCTCTCAGCACAGGTCATCCACCAAACACCACCCATTCAAACACTTTGCTCAAGAATGGAACATTTGAGACAAGTCAACAGTTACTGATATTTCCTGGGTCTGGGGTAGGCTTCTTTAGAAGTGGACACATACCACAACCTGTTTCTAAACTGGGGCAACCATTCTGTCTCTCAAGGAGGTGTTAACTACCTCACAGACCCAGGCTGCCAGCACACCCCTCCCGCAGGCAGATTTAAATAGCCAGGAAGACTACTCTGGAATATCATCAGGGAACATAATTCTACACATGGTTGGAGGCATTCTCGTCTTTTTATTTCACATATACCAGGCTAGAGAGCAGTAAATAAAACCAAGACCTAGTTTTATTTTTTAACTGCCCATTTGATAAATATACACCTGTCTTACATGCATGCACACTGCAGTATGAATTGGTTTTCCTCATCAAGGGGTTCTATTTATCCTTTAGCCACCAGGAACATCAGTTTAACATATGTTGAGTTTACATTGCCAGCGATGCGGGATTATTTGGTGGCACATTGTGAAGTTTTTGTATGTTTGTAATATTGTATAGAATCGTTTGTTATAGGTGCACAGAACTGTTCATAAGGACATGCACATAAAATAATGTTTAAGAGTTTATTTTGAAATCAATACAAGAAACACTGCAGTCTATTCACAGTGCGTATTTATAATTCTGTGGTTTCTACACTGTGAACCTTGTATATTTTTAGATATGCATAAGTACAGTGCATAGCAGAATAGATGTTATGTGCTCACAACACATTTTACATGTAAATTGTATGTATAACTTGGGTACAGTTTAGAACTGTTTCTTAGTTCAGCTTTGTTTGAATATATTTCTCCTCTGCACCTACACCCCATAGGACATTTCTGTACCCGAGGGGTATTTCTCTCACCCACAGAAATACTGTTTGTGGAGCTTCAGCCTAGGAACAGTGAACATCTCAGGCAGAAGCAGAATGTGGTAAACTGAGAGGCCCAGTTTGCCTAAAGTGCTGATCCCAGGGGATTCTGCTCTGGGCATGGGGAGTTGAGTTACCTCAGGGGATGAGCAAAATGGGCCAAAGCCAGGCAGCTAATTATAAACGCTTCTTGGCCCTGCCTGTTTCCTTGGAGCACGGAGGCCTGTTCCCTCTGTGTCCCTAATAGGACACAGGGTCCCCGAAAAGGCAATGTGAGATGGAGTCCATGAAAGGTCAAGCAGGCAATCAGGAGGAACTGAAGGACCCACAGGTGGACAGCGCTAAATCAATGCCCCCTGGAAGAAGTTCGGCAGACCCTGAAAGGTGAGGCAGCCGGCCTCAAGTGGTAGCTTGTGGGATATTCATTTGAAAGCTGGTTTAAATTTATTGTTTTCACCAGCATTAACTGTCTCAGGCAGCTGAAATGCATTAGGCAGTTTCAGTGTATGTATGAAAACATACACAATGCACGAGACATGACCCACAAAGATCCAGGCGAATAAAATATCATACACGCTTCACGATAAAGGGTCTATCAGCAGCAAGATTTTTATTGCTCTCCTTCTCCAAAACACACTCCAAACAGAAACAACATAAGGCCTGCCTATAACATCACACATATGTATATAGGGGTCACTTTCGTATGTCTTGTTTGACCCAAGATGGCTTTGTGGTATTTTCATGTTACTCCTGGGTTTTTTCTTACTTTCTGTAACCTTTTCCAAACTGGCTTTGCTGTAACATTTTGGAACAGACTGTAACAGAGCTAGGATAGCTGCTGAGTGTGCCAGTTCCCCAGTTCACATTGTGGCCATTTCCCAAATTCCCATCCCCCACCCCTACCACCAGGAAATGTTGAGGGTTTTTAAAATTCAGTAATTGATATACAAAGATAATGGCATATTGGTAAATCAATGTCCAGTTATTGGGGGGGGTCATTCCCCCCGCCTCCCCTACCAGAACAGAAGGAAAATAGCTGTGACAACTGGGGTGAAGAAAAGGTGGGGAAACATGCTATGTGGAAGCCCTATATCTGCTGTGCTTCATCAACAGCCACAGCAACATTAGGGAAACACAAGAGAACCGCTACTGTGTGGAACAGACCAGGGAAACGCCAGCTGAATATTCCAAAATATGATACTATGCCATCCAATATCAGTGAATCCAGATGGTACATGGCATGCACACATCAGGACCCATACATTGTACCCTTACTTTTTTAGGCATCAAGTAGACAAGACGGCGAACCTCTATGATTCTACATGGACAAAACATACAAATACAAAGAGAATAAGCACTCATGTCTAAGAATGGCACACCAAGGTCCAATAACCTTCTCAAGGCATATACACATGAAACACAGAAGTGTCTTTGCACTAAACACACTAGTACTCCAAAAAGGGCAATAGAGAGGATACTGATTCTTCTGTATCATTCCTCTTGTCTCTTCTATTGTTTTTCACTCATTTACTCAGATTTCATTCATTGACTCCTTTCATGCCTCCCTTCCTGTCTCCCTGATGGGGAGAACAGGTCCCACTATAGCAGGAGACTGACCGTCCCCTGGTCCCCCAATGCTGCCCAGTGCAGCAGCAGTATAGGGGAGGGAGGTTGATCTCATAAGGGCATTTTTAAAAGCAGGAATATGCAGGAACACAATTCCACCTGACTTGGTGTCAGGAGTGTGGTCTAATATGCAAATGAGTTCCTGCTGGGCTTTTTCTGCAAAAAAAAGAGCCCTGTGTGAATCAATGGTGATGTCAGGGGGTGTAGCCTGCAATGCTTTAACAATTCACCCAGATTCACACCATAGAAGAGGGGTGGCCAAACTTGCTTAATGTAAGAGCCACATAGAATAAACATCAGACATTTTGAGAGCTGCAAGGCATGAACGTCAGATGATTGAGAACTGGAAGGAAGGCAAATAGATGGAGGGAGATAGAAAAAAAGCAATTTTAAATCCATTCTTCAAGCTGCTGGCTGGCTTGGCTTGAAGAAGTGATTTAAAGAGGGAAATACCTTCTCCAAGCCGGCTGATGGGGTGGTGGGGGCTTCAAGAGCCACATAATATGTGAGAAAGAGCCACATGTGGCTTCTGAGCTACAGTTTGGCCACCCCTGCCATAGAATTTAGAGGGGACTGCTAGAGTGTTACCATGATATCACTTCTAGTTATGCAACTGGGAGTGATGTCACATAACGCTGTCCATCCCTAAAAGCTCCCAGGGTTGTCAACACTGCTCCCTGACCTTCATGAGGGCAAGATTTATCACAGTATGGACTGCAGTAACAGTAAACAGCAAACAGCAAACATTCCTTTCTAAAGCAATAAGCCTTGTGTGGACTTTATTCCTGAAGCAGCCTCCTGTCTATGCAGTGCAAGAAACCAGCTCTTGCGACAAGTTCATATGAAGCTGCCTTACATTGAATCAGACCCTTGATCCATCCAGGTCAGTATTGTCACCTCAGCAGGCCTTTTTTGTAGCAGGAACTCCTTTGCATATTAGGCCACACCCCCTTGTTGTAGCCAATCCTCCGAGAGCTTACAGTAGGCCCTGTAATAAGAGTCCTGTAAACTCTTGGAGGATTGGCTACATAAGAGAGGTGTGACCTAATACACAAAGACGTTCCTGCTACGAAAAACATCCTGCTCTTCAGAGTGGCAAAGGTTCTCCAGAGTCTCAAGCAGAGGTAAAGTTCCCAGCTGCAGGTTGGGAAATACCCAGAGAAGAAGAAGATATTGGATTTATATCCCGCGCTATACTCTGAATCTCAGAGTCTCCGAGCGGTCACAATCTCCTTTACCTCCCCTCCTTTACCCCCCCCCCCACAACAGATATCCTGTGAGGTAGGTGGGGCTGAGAGAGCTCTTACAGCAGCTGCCCTTTCAAAGACAACTCCTATGAAAGCTATGGCTGACCCAAGGCCATTCCAGCAGGTGCAAGTGGAGGAGTGGGGAATCAAACCCAGTTCTCCCAGAGAAGAGTCTGCACACTTAACCACTACACCAAACTGGCTCTCAGAGACTGAGAAGGGTGGGGTTTGGGGACGGGAGGGACTTCAATGGGGTATAACACATGGGTTCCACATTCCAAAGTGACCATTTTCTCCAGGTGAACTGATCTCTGTCACCTGGAGATCAGTTGTAATAGTGGGAGATCTCCAGCTACCACCTGGAAGCTGGCAACACGAGGCAGAGGTCTTTCACATCATCTGCTACCTGGTCCCTTTAACTAGAGATGCAGAGGATTCAATCCAGGACCTTCTGTATGCTAAGCAGATGCTCTACCACTGGCCCTCCTCTAAATAATATCTTCACTATGTCCAGCCATTCATATACACGGTTCAATATGATGAGACACACAGCTAACAGAAACCATATACTCCAGCATACACAATACCTAGAAAATCTAGGCCACTGTACTGCCATGTCACACTCTCCTCTGAAATTAGAAGGGGCTTTTTAAAATGGTGGATTGTGCCCACAGTTTGCACATGTGTCAGTACCACAACAACCTTTGCTTTGATACATACAAATGCACCAATCCTATACTCCAACATTTTTCGGGGAAGCACGCCCCACCACGGCACACATTAGGGCTGCCAAACTCCAGTTGGAGTCTGGAGTTATCTTGGACTTACAACCAGTGTTTTCTCTAAGCTGAGTTAGTGTGAGCTAGCTCACAGTTTTTTAGCCTCCAGTTCACACATTTTTGTCTTAGCTCAGGAAGGATGGCCCCAGAGCAAACTAATTTTTGCAGTAACTCACAACTTGAATGCCAGTAGCTCACAAAGCAGAATTTTGGCTCGCAAGACTCCACAGAGGGAGCATTGGTTACAACTGACCTCTAGACTAAGATCAGTTTACTTCAAGAGAATTGAAACTTCTGAGGGCAGTCTTGATGATATCATATCCCTGCTGAGTTTCCTCCCCTCCTCAAACTCCACCCTCCCCTGGCTGCCAATAACTGGTAGCACCAACGAAACCATGCATTTCCATGCATTTCCCAACCCGAACCTGGCAACACTGTGCACGCATTGCAGTCTGCATTCCCAAACTGACAAGTGAATCCCTGGGGCACACCAACCATCCTCAGTCACTCCTACAATGCAGCACTGTCATGTTTTACAAAGCAGTCTGGAGACGGTCCAAAATATCTAGAGAATCCAAAGTCCAGAGAAATGGCAGGCTTTGTTTGCTTACGAGCCTGCCCTGGCAGATTTCCAAAGGTGGGGGTGATGATCAGGATGCTGATATATAATATAATGTTCAAATAATAACTACAGATTTGAGATGCTTCCACTGAATGCCACAGGATAGCACTGGAGGCAGCTTACAGTGCGCTAGAAACAATACATAGCTAATAAGGATAACCGGCAGCTCCAATAAAACCGAAGCCTGTGAAAATTGCTGGGACAGAGGTGGGAAACTGCATATCGGCAAAAGGCTTAGCCAAAAAGGCTAAGCCAAAAAGGATGGTGCTAACCAGTGTTCCCTCTAAGCTGTTAGTGTGAGCTAGCTTACAGTTTGTTAGCCTCCGGTTCACACATTTTTGTCTTAGCTCAGGAAAAACGGCCCCAGAGCAAACTAATTTATGCAGCATCTCATAACTTTAATGCCAGTAGTTCATGAAGTAGGATTTTTGCTCGCAAGACTCTACAGCTTAGAGGGACTATTGGTGCTAACATGCTGACAAATGGAACCAGGTGCTAGGCAAGGGAACTGCACCATCAAGACAACCTCTCAGTTGAATCCGATCATCTTTTCTCTTGACAGAACACAGCACTCCCTCCTGCAGAAACAGGACTTCCTCCCCACCCATCCTGCATTCACTTTCCAAAGTGCTGTCGGAGGAACAGAGTGGGCGGAAACCAAGGGGGGGGGGCGTTCATAGTGCGACTATAGGGCAGCCAGCTCTTGAGAAGAGTTACCAGCCTCCAGGTGGGGTTTGGAGTTCTCCTAGGGTTACCAGCCTCCAGATGGGACCTGGAGATCTCCTGCTTTTACAACAGATCTCCAGCTGACAGAGATCAGCTCTCCTGGAGAAAATGGCTGCTTTGAAAGATGAACTCTGTGGCACTGTACCATTCTGAGGCCCCTTCCCTTCCCTCCCCAAACCCCATCTTCTCCTGGATCCACCCCTAAAGTCACCAGGTATTTTCCAATAAAGACCCAGCAACCAGTGTTCCCTCTAAGCTGAGAGTGTGAGCTAGCTCACAGATTTTTAGCCTCCAGCTCACACATTTTTGTCTTAGTTTAGGCAAATTGATCCCTGAGCACAATAATTTATGCGGTAGCACAACTTTAATGCCAGTAGCTCATGAAGTAGAATTTTTGCTCACAAGACTCTGCAGCTTAGAGGGAACACAGCCGGCAACCCTAAATTCTCCTGGAATTACAACCGATCTGCAGACTACAGAGATTGGCTCTCCAGAGGAAATGGGAGCTTTGGAAGGCAAGGCAGCCTCTAGGCAGCACATTCCCACTCAGCTCCTCCCAGACCTCACTGTCTTCAGGCATCACCCTCAAATCTCCAAGAATTTCACCAACCAGAGCTGGCATGCATGTGGGAAGAAGAGTTTATCCCACTGAGGGATAGAGACCAGCCCAAGGCACAGCCACTCAGGGGCAGGACCAGTGGGGTCATGGTGTGGAGCTCAGGAAGGTTATACCCTCTTATGCCCAGGTAACTAACTCTGTTTAGTATTGGAATGTAAGGATGCCCATTGGTGTGGTTTTGCCCTTTGTATTAAAATGCCCGTTTAATTCTAATGCTGCACTGTACCCTGCTTTCTGATAGAAATGCAGGTGATAAATCTCATTGGTAAGCAGGTGAATAGGAATAAGGCATCCCATGGGAAGGGGCAGGAGGGTAAAAGTAGTCTGTGCACAGCACTAGGGCAGGTGTTAGCTTGCCCAGGGTTTACATACCATAGTTTTTATGCTTGTTACTGCCTCCTTTGAATCAAGCCCAGAAAGACTGGGTTAGATCAAGACTAAATTGGAAATTCACATGGATTTCCTGTTCTCACTGCAGACTCCCCTCATATCATTCCTTAGGGTCCCTTATCCCCCGGGAGCACAATTCAGGGAGATCACTGGACTACAGTGGGTGGCAGGAAAGTTCTGTTCTGTCATTGAAAAATGTAGTGTGGATCCAGCCCATCAGCATTAAAATATCTTCCAGAATTTCCAACAAGTTGTTTGTGAAAGTGATATAATACAATGCATGCAGATTTCCCAATCCCCCTAATAAGGAGATCATCAGGCTGGTAGAGAAAAACCAGCTGGCTTTTCTCTTCTGCTGTACACAGTGCAATCCTATGCAGAGTTGCTTTGGAATAAGCTCATTCAAATCAATGGGCTCAGAGAGGAGTAACACTATACAAGATTGCTAGCCACAGTTTTATGGCAGAAGTGACTTTTTGTGAAATTTGAGCCCACCCATCCCCCACACTGCTTTGGTTTAACTGCAGTGGCCACAGAAATGATCCTGGGAAAGCCAGTTTTTTGAGGATTCCTAGGGGGTTTGATTATATTAAGCAAGCTTGAAACTGGTGTTGGCAAAGATACCACAAACATCCTGGTTTGAGCACTAAGTCTGGCCCTGGGAGACTCGGATCTCTGCTCATTCCCTGGAACTTACCAGGAAATACACTTCTCAGCCTAACCTGCCTCACAAAGTCCCCATAGATAAGAACATACCATAAAAAGGGAAAGAGAGAGAGATAAGGATATTCGCATAGCACATCCTGGGAAAGAAACCTCACATGAACGCATGAAGGTGCTGTATGTTGAATCAGACCACTGGTCCATCAAGATCACTCTTGGCTGTTTACACACAACAGGGATGAAGTTCTGTGGTGGTCATGTTGCCAGGGTATTTTGTTGTTGTTGATTTGCACTTGTAACAAAGATACCAAAAACCATCAAGTAATCTGATTTCCTACTATTATTTGCTATAGTTTTCCCTTTACACTAGACAGTCAAGAAGGATGAACCACTGGAAGAATCACTGAAGGAACAACACACTTCTGAACTTATATTCATTTAGCACTGAGGGTAAATGGGTCTGTTGGTGTCCTAGTAAGCAACCTCCTGATCTGAACCTGGACTCAGAAGGGCTTAAGGAGCGTCTTGAATGGTCGCCAGGCAACCATACTTTCCTTCAGTCTCCTCAAAACAAAACAGCTCAGAAATGCAACACCAACTGGGGAAAGGGATGGGGTGGAATGTTGGCTGAATTGAGAGAGTCCTTCCAGCTGTCCTCCGTTCCTCTCACTGGCAGCTGGTTTGTCTTCTCCTTGGGTTGTCAAAAGACACTACCGGCCACCCATGCCTAATAATCAGCTGTTTTTACTGGAGCATTCATTCATTCATTGAGATATCTACACCACACTTTTCTCCAAAATGGTCTACAACCTTGCTCTCCCCTCCTCCATTTTATCCTCACAACAACAAACTTGTGAGGTACTTTAGTCTGAGATAGAATTACTAGTCCAAGATCACCAAGTATGGCAGAGCAGGGATACAAACTTGTGTCTCCCCTATCCTTGTCCAGTATTTTATATAGCCTCTCAGAGTCTTCAAAGTGCTTCACAGGCATTATTTTATTTTAATCCTCACAACAAGATAGGCCAGTATTGGTATTATTCCAATATTACTGAGTGAACACAACACTGTGAGTTCACAGCAGAGGCAACATTCAAACTAAGGACTTCTCAGTCTCTTACCCAACAGCTCTTACAGTAACTCATTGTGGATACAATAATTGTCCATTTTGGAAGGAGAATGTCGTCAATGAAACTGTTGGGGCTGAAGGCAGGCAATAGGTTTTACAGAAAATAGTGGCCTTTGCAAAACATTGGAAGAACTGCAGAATGCCCTCAGTCAATGATTGGAGAATCCAGTTTTGGGACTATGTTATACTTGGAAAAATATCCTCCTACAGTTCTCCAGCACACACACCCAAATCCCAGGAAGCGTTCATGAAGCTATGGTTTCCTATTGTTACATACCTCTCTGACCTTGACATTTTGCCAAAAAAACCCAATTTTTATCATAATCTGATATCTTTCTAAAAGCAGTGACACTCCTTTACTATTGCATTTTAGATTTTCTGTGCATACAAGTTTTTTGGTTGGTTTGTTTGTTTGTTTTCCTACTTTCCCCTTCACCTTCCTTTTCTGGGAAGTTAGTTCCCTCTGTGCATTTCATGCATTCTATGCTGTGAGCCACCCTAAGCCTGCTTCGGTGGGGAGGGCGGGGTGTAAATAAAATAAAATTAAATAAATAAATAAGCTGAGCTCTTTTGAAATCTTGTTGATATGTATTCTCTATGTAGGGAGTTTATTATGCAACTTTTTATTTTGATCATATAGCCTTGTTGTTGTAACTCCCGCTTGAACTTCACCTGTCTGAATCCGATCCTGAGATAATGGTGTAGACGTATTATTAAAGTTTTTTGTCAGTGGGGAGGGGGATTTAAAGGGCTAAGTGTTTTGTGAATAGATGGCTGCACTTGTTGTATATCATTTTTTAAAAGTTTAATTTTAAAAAAGAAAATGTAAAAAAGGAGGGTATATACTTTTTAAAGTGTTTTAAATAAATAAAAAGAAAGGGGGGGAAAGAAAGAAAAGAAAATAGTGCAATAGAATTGCCATGGCATACGGTGAACAACTCCTTTGTCCTACTGTAAGCCCTTTTCTGATGTTACATTTAACCACCTATATCAGGAGCACGGGCTTCATGCAATCCTGACATCTAGAGTTACCAAGTCCCCTGCAGCCTCGCAAATCGCTAAAGCGTCCGGGAAAACCATAATTTTCCCGGAAGCTCCTAGAGCAGCCAGCGCACGATGTCACTGGCACGATGATATCACTGCAAGTGATGTCATAGCACTGGCAACGTCGGAGGAGGGTTCCCCCTGCCGACCCAATGTGAGCAAGTGGGTTGGGAACCTCTGGGACGGGGGAACCCCCGCCCGGCCTGGGAACTTGGCAGCCCTATTGACAACCATAGTTGCCATTTTGTCAGAAAGGGGCAGACTATGCACAATGCAGTCCCTTTCAGACCAACTGGTGATTGGGCCATTTTGGGGAGAAGCTGTTGCTCAGTGGGAGAGCATCTGCTTGGCATGCAGAAGTTCCCAGGTTCAATCCGTGACAACCTCTGCCTGAGACCCTGCAGAGCCACAGCCTGTCAGAGTGAACTGAACTGACCTTGATGGAGGAAGGTCTTATTCAATATAAGACGTCTTCATAAAAACATAAGAGAAGCCATGATGGATCAGGCCAATGGCTCATCCAGTCCAACACTCTGTGTCACACAGTGGCCAAAAAAACCAAGGGCCATCAGGAGGTCCACAAGTGGGGCCAGAACACTAGAAGCCCTCCCTCTGTGCCCCCCAAGCACCAAGAACACAGAGCATCACTGCCCTGGACAGAGAGTTCCAATGATAAACTGTGGCTAATATCCACTGATGGACCTCTGCTCCATATGCTTATCCAATCCCCTCTTGAGGTTGTCTATGCTTGTAGCTGCTACCACCTCCTGTGGCAGTGAATTCCATGTGTTAATCACCCTTTGGGTGAAGAAGTACTTTCTTTTATCAGTTCTAACCTGACCTGACTGCTCAGCAATTTCATTGAATGTCCACAAGTTCTCATATTGTGAAAAGGGAAGGAAAGTACTTCTTTCTCTACCTTCTATTCATTTGTTCATATATATATATATATATATGGGAGGACCATGTGTAGGGCACTCTCCCTGTAGATGTGATAAATGTAACAACAACAGAAAAAGACCGTTTATTTCTGATCCAACAGGTTGCACAGCTTTCAAAACCCATTGCTTATAATACAACTGAAAACTTTGTTATGTCCCAAGCAACAATAGCTTTGTCAAACCACTTCCAATAGATTGTTCTGGCTGGTAGCTGGAAGAATGTAAGGAAGTGCAGCAATCAATTTGTTTCTGATATAAAGTGGCATTTGTACGTCCATCATATAATTCACACAGCGGGTGTCTGGAAAAAGAATCTGCTGCATGGATCCCTTCTCTGTGGTCAAGGCCTAAGAAATAAAATTGCATCTTCCCTAGTGCTCAGAACAAGAACAAACAGCTGCAGCCTGCAGGATTGACATAAAACATTCCTAAACCTACAATCTCTACCTGGAGAAGCGAAGAGACAGATTGGCAAAACCAGATGGGTACTCAAAATTGTCTTGTGCGGGACAAGTTTGGAAGGGAAAACAGCAGAACAAAACCTCCAGTGCCTGGCTAAAACAAGAGGAAGAGGAAGGAGGACGAGGAGGAGAAGAAAAGGTTTTATATCCCCACAACAGACATCCTGTGAGGTAGGTGGAACTGACGGAGTTCTGAGAGAACTGTGACTGGCCCAAGGTCACCCAGCTGGCTTCATGTGGAGGAGTGGGGAATCAAAGCCAGATTAGAGTTTGCCGCTCTTAGGGAATCATCAGGGATTGACAACCTCTCCTGGAATATGAAGATCCTTCCCTGCCACAGACCTAGTGTAGGGTAGGGTAGGGAGACCTTTCTTTGCTTACAGACTTCCCCCAACCAAAAAGAGCCACTAACCAACAACAATGGACCACCAAGACAACCTCTGAACCCATCCGTGCAACTGCTATCCACCCCCCCGTGCTGCTAGCGGTTTTTTTAGAAATTGGTTCTTGCTAGATGGCTATAGCATCAGAACATCACAATGATGTAGTATCGCAGTTTACTGGTTTCTTTGAATTCCCAGCATTAATTTTTAAAAGTCTCTAGTCTGCAGAAATATAAGGGGAAAGGTGGTCCAGAACAAAAGACTCAGAGACTTTAAAAATGGAACTAAGAATTCATAGGAAGTCATAAATCATGGCAATAGATGACTGCAACGCTCAAGCCAAACTTCAATTTGTTCTGCCTGTGGTTTCAGAAAAACCTTATTTATTGCAACACCAGTAGAGAATACGATGTTTTTCATAGTCACATACAAAAAACAAGTCTCTGCCTCAAAGCAGGGAGAGGCAGTGGTTGCAAGGAATTAATGCAATTAGAGTGAAGTGAGGATGAGGGCTACACCACAAACACATCACTTCCTTTCTGGCCTCTTGTTCTTCTTGGTAGGCCTGCACCTGTTTCCTGCTTGCCCCATCAAGCTGCATGGATAGCACCTGCCAGGTGACAGTGATGTGTGACGCATCTAAGACCTTGGCACTGAGCCATGGAAAAGCTGTCTGTATCCCATCTCTCCCTCCTCGCTGGCACCAAAACAATAGCTCTTGGGCTGGGTGCCATGTTCTCACAGCCTCATCTGTTCCTCCCTCTTGGCACAGTTCTCAGGTGGCATCCAGCACCCTCTAGCTGCAGAGTACATTGCCCTAAAGCCCAGCCCATATCCTTCCATAAGTGATGTGGAAAGGAGATAGGTCCCATATTCTGCAGTGAGTTATTGTGCCATGGGGTTTGGAAGGCACACAATATGTCCTCAGAGGACATTTCTTGCCCTCAGGATCAGCACACAGTGTTCTGTGACAGGAAAGAAGGAGCATAAAAGTCACATACCACAAAGATGTGCGGAGCACCAAACTCTGGCAAGTAAGCTAAGCCACGTACTGAATTCATTTCCAAGGTATTTTGTAGACTATACCAAGATGTGAACATATCCCAGAATCCCTTGCAATAGCACAAAGGACAGTTGGGAACAGCAAACACAATCTTTGGCACTTAATCAGGAACCATTTATTCTCTCTCTCTCTCTCTCTCTCTCTCTCACACACACACACACACACAGAGTCTTGGGAGGATTCGGGACAAAAATATTAACTAAGATGGCAATCCTCAGCAGTGGTCTATTCAGTAGTGCTTACTCTCTGGAAAGTATTCTTAAGATTGACCCCCCTAAAAAAAATTACCTTATTCCATTTTATCTTTTGAGTCTAACTCTTCTTATTTCCTTAATATATCCAGATTAATTTTCTATTTTCAGGCTGAAACGATGAAGGCTAATAAAGATAGTTTGAGGCTAGCTGTCACTGATAACATCTGTCCACTTTGATGGCTCAAGCATGGGAATGAGGGTTGCCCATACCCCTATGTCACTGCACAGGTGTGATCTGGCTTGGTTTCAGCAGGAGTACTGGCTGAGAAACCTTTTGGTGTGCCTTTCAAGTCACCAGATCAAAAACAGCCTGACTTTTACGTCATGGGTAGAAAAAATTATGAAGCTTGAACTAGACCAAAGTGCTGGACCTCACCATATACTTCCAGTGTTGGTGTTTTTCAGTACTTATATAGAAGGTTGCATTGGTTTCCACCAGTTCTCCCCTCAGGACATTAGGGGACCTTCCCTCCTCAACGTAAAAGTACAGTTATCAGGGAGTACTACCACACGCACACACATACACACAAAGCATTGTATACTTCCATACTGTTTGCTCTGACAAGGTGTGCTCTAGACTGTAAAAACCTTATGCTGAAATTAAAATGTGTGAGTCCTTAAGATGCCATAGGATTCCAGGGCCTCTGGCAGAGAAAGAAATTTTTCCAATGTCCCTTTGTCTGAAAACCTTTAATAGGAGATATCAAGGACTGAACCTGGGACCTTTGGCATGTAAACTATGTGCTTTATCATTAAACCATAGCCTGTCCCCAGATAAATAGCTTTATATACAGATAAGAGATGATTTATGAGCCATGACCAACACATTGGAGTACATAAGCAAGCAAAGTATTAGATAGCGTAAGTGATGTAGCCACCTGTTGATTTAGGGAGGGAGTATTGCCCCAGCTGGTTATTTCTAAAGCCACTTTCCATGTGAGGAGAATATTAGAAATGGCATTTATCCCCATTTATCTGTTATTTTTTATTATACTGCCATAAACATACATGATCCCAGCATATTTTATAATCTAAATTTATGTTCTAAAGAGGGAGGGACGGTGGCTCAGTGGTAGAGCATCTGCTTGGTAAGCGGATGGTCCCAGGTTCAATCCCTGGCATCTCCAAAAAAGGGTCCAGGCAAATAGGTGTGAAAAAACCTCAGCTTGAGACCCTGGAGAGCCGCTGCCAGTCTGAGAAGACAATACTGACTTTGATGGACCAAAGGTCTGATTCAGTATAAGGCAGAAGAAGATGAAGAAGAAGATATTGGATTTATATCCCGCCCTCCACTCCGAAGAGTCTCAGAGCGGCTCACAATCTCCTTTACCTTCCTCCCCCACAACAGACACCCTGTGAGGTGGGTGGGACTGGAGAGGGCTCTCACAGCAGCTGCCCTTTCAAGGACAACCTCTGCCAGAGCTACAGCTGACCCAAGGCCATTCCAGCAGGTGCAAGTGGAGAAGTGGGGAATCAAACCCAGTTCTCCCAGATAAGAGTCTGCACACTTAACCACTACACCAAACTGGCTCTCCTCAAATGAAGTCAGCTTCATATGTTCATAATACCATAAAGGTTAGAATATTAGATTAGGATCTGTGAGACTCAAGTATGACTCCCTACTCTGCTATGGCAGTTTGGTGTGTAATCTTGTGCCAGTCTTTCTCTCTTGGCCTAACCTACCTCACAAGTTGGGTTGCCAAGTCTGGAGTGGGATATATCTGGATTTGTGTGTGTGTGTGTGAACCCTAGAAAGGGCAGGGGATGTGTGTGCAGAAGGACCTCAACGAAGTACAATGCCATAGAGTCCACCTTCCAAAGCAGCCATGTTGTCCAGGGGGAGCTGATCTCTATAGGAACACCAAGAAATCTCCAGGCCTCACCTGGAGGTTGGCAATAGGGTTGCCAACTCAGGGTTTCTAAACATCTGGAGGTTTTGGAGTGAAGCCTAAGGAGGGCAGGTTTTGAGGAGGGAAGGGGATGGACTTCCTGCCATAGAGTCCACCTTCCAAAGCAGCCATTTTCTCCAAGTGAGCCAATTTCAGTCTCCTGGAGATCAGTTGTAATAGCAGGAGATCTCTAGCCAACACCTGGAGGTTGACAATGCTAGTTGCAAACCCTATTCACAGGGCTGTTGTTGTAAGGATAAGATGGAAAAAAGGGAGAATAATATTGTAGGCTACTTTTGGAGAAGACTGGGACATAATTACCTAAATAATGACATGGGGAAAAGAAAGAAAGGAGGGGAGGGCCAAGGTAATGTGGAATTATTGTACAATTGTACATAATTGGACTTCCTTTCTGTTAGAACACCAAATGCTTTAGGGAAAAGACGGATTTTGAGGGCGAACCAATTCAAACTAGGACAGAATGTGCTTCTTTCCCTCTGCAAGAGCATGGGTTAGCAAATGAAGCTGAAAATTGCAGGGTATGCTGTTGAGGGGGAAAGACTGCCAGTAGATTTAAATCGGCTTCAGCAGCAGTGGGGTTACAAGCTAAAGAAGAGACACCAACAGTTCATTCTCTTTCCTGTTTCTCTCTTATTTTGAGTGAAATTCCTAAAAGCAAATATGCCACTTCTTGTTCCAGAACTCCACGGTTCCTCAGAACACAGCAGGTGCCTCTTCTCTGACAAAGACACATTTGGACATTTTGAACCGGCTCTGTTTATCACGTTTTTATCCTGTCCTTCCTCTAAAGAGCCCAGAGCAATAGACGTGGTTTTACGCCTTCCATTTTATCCACAAAACGGCCCCGTGTAGCAGATTTGGTTAAGCAACAATGACAGGCCCAAGGTCACCCAGACAGCTACATGGCAGAGTGGGGATTTGAGCTTAGGGTTCCTCATTCTGACTCCAGCAGACCAACTACTACACCACACAGACTTCACACTAACATTGACACTGGTGGCCGCATCATACACATCTTTACCTATCTCTTATCTCCATTTGACGCCCTCCCTCCCAACTTCTGGAAAAAGAGATACCAAGCTGCTGCCTCTGAAGAGTTCCTGTGGCCAGTTGAAAGAAACCCTAGGAGGCTTGAAGCCTTTTTTTAATTTCCACGTGAGGTACATCACAAATGTAAAACTCGCCTTGTTCAAAACGTGCATTCAGATGGCAAAAACGCCTCTCTCTTCTGCTTGAGATCTTAAATTAACAGTCATCAACAAAAGACCAGCTGACAGGTTCAAAGGTGATGGCAAAGTCATACCAAAATGCTGATATTGTGTCAGATGGCACAAACACCCCAAGTCCAAAGATGGGACAATGGGAATCTGGGGACTATGGCTTTTCAAAGCACAGAGTTATGGCAGGTGCAAAAGCCAGCTGTACCTGCAAACCATCACAACCCCGATATCCTACAAAACAAGAGATTTAGTTCCTGAGCATCTCTGTCCACGATGCCTTTGAAAATGCTGAGGTCCCTTACCGGGTTTGGCTGGTTCAGGCATGGTGAAAACCACTGGGTAGATTCGCTGTGACGGTTGGAGTCGAGGATCTCCCTGGGGAGTGCACTTGGCCCCGTCCCTTTAAAGACCCGGCAGAGGGGACACTGAGGAGGTGTCACCTGACCCTCTCTGGCCCTGTGCCAAATTCCAGAGCTGTGGCATAAACCGTCTTCAAATCCCTGGCTTGGCCTTACTAGAAAAAGAACTTCAGCTTCGGAGGGTGTGTGTGTAAAGAGGAGGGTATGGAAATATAGACATGAACTAGCTCAGAGTAAAAAGGGGAGGGGACAGTCCAGGGAACAGCATCTCTGGAAAGAGGACAAGGACGTTTCCAGAACATTACCTATTCAGAGTAGGGTTGCCGGGTCTGTGTTAGAAAATACCTAGAGACTTTAGGGGTGGAGCTGGAAGAGGGCGGGGTTTGGGGAGGGGTCTCAGCAGGATACAATGCCATAGAGTCTACCTTTCAAAGCAGCCATTTCCTCCAGGGGAACTTGATCTCTGCCAGCTGGAGATCAGCTGGCAACCCTAAAGGTGCAAAAAGACAGCTTGAGATTTGCAAGGCCTATCTTCTACTAAAGGGTTGCTCAGCTCAGTTGTGGGGCATGCAAACCCTCGCTGCCCCACACACTCACCAATACACACACACCTCCCATAGTAAGGTTATAATTGAGAGCCAGTGTGGTATACCAGTTAGAATGCCATCTTAAACCTGAGAAGAGCCATGCTGAAATCCCCACTTGGCTGTTAACTTTCCCTCAGCCTAACTTTACAGGGTTGTTGTGAGGATAAACTGGAGGAGCAGAGAAGAAAACAAGAGGCTGCAGAATCACAACCCCAAATTGAAACGAATGGATCAATCATCCAGTAACACACGGAATAAAATAGTAGAAATCTCACCACCTTAGCTTCCAGTATCCATACTGGGTGAGGGCTCAGTTTACCTCAGTTGGAAGACCAGAAAGGCATAGAAGTTGAGAATCATGGACTATGACGGAAAATCTGGGTTCCAATTCTGACACAACCATAGATGCTCATTGGATGGTCTTGGGTTGGTCACTCAGTCATGGCACAACCTACCTCACAGTGGTTTTGTGAAAATAAAATGTAGGCAAGGGCGAGGGATGCTGTCCAGACCTCACTGGAGGAAAGGTGGATAAAAGTTGTCCTAAATAAATCCAAATATCAACATAGGCACTGGGAATCTTAGGATTTTCCTGCAAAGTCAAGGCCAATCTATTGTTATTTTTGAAAGTGCATCTCCATCACTCATAGTTTTATCCCACTCTGCCCCAAGAGCATCTGAAGAAGTGAGCAATGGACTCATGAAAGCTCAAACCCTACCACAAATGCTGTTAGTTTTTAAGTTGCTACTGGACTCATGCTCTTTTCTACTGCCCCTAAGGGACACAGTTTGGTATACATGTTTCTCCCTTTCTCCATTTCATCTCAACACTATTCTGTAAAGTAAGTTTAGCCTGAAAGGGATCTGTTGGCTCAAGATCACCAAATAAACTTGATAAGACAGTTGGGATTCTTCTAATCTGGGTATTTCTGCTACTAGTCCGACATTCCAGCTATATTATACCACACCAGTGCAATCTGTCTTCGCAATTTGGTTGTGTAAACCTGGCTCAGAATCAATCCACTCCCAATATGGCGGCATCGCAATAACAGCAATCGATACCTGTATCAGCACCAGAGAAATCGCTTTTATTTCCTGGCTGGTGGTTTGGAATCACTTGATTAAGGTAAACCCTGCCAAGAATCTAGCACCATTTCGAAGATGGGACTGACCATTTCATCAGTGACCAGAAATAGCTGGCCTGCTCTTACTCGTGCTGCCAAATTCTGGGGTAAGAATTTGAAACGTCCTGTTTGAGAGATTAAAGATTAAATCCCCAATTTAGTGGAAATTGGGCTGGGGGAGCTTTAAAGATTAGTCCATTTTTTACCTTTGCCAGAATCTAGTTGGCAGTCTTTGAAAGCACAATCCTGACTGACATGTTAGAAAAATAGCCTAGGCCTAACGCTTTCTTGGTAGACACAGCCTTGGTTTGTGTCTCCAAGTTAGGGCCTAGCACCCCCCTGTGGTCTGGAGCATGAAAAAACCTAAACCAAGAGTCACTGTGTGTAAAAGGAGGCCAGTTTATAATAATTTAAGCAAAATGAAGAGGTAAAGCTTCCAGATCCTGTCCCCTCAGCCTGCAGGAGGCCATTATATATTGGAACAATGTGTTATCCTAAAAAAAGAACAAGAAAGTATAGACAGAAAACATGCATGTATGCCTGTCTTGCTATCTTTTTTATGAGCAAAGAGTTATATTTGCAGGGAGAGCTTGAAGCATGCCTCCCTGTTTGCCTGAAGTGGCACTTTACCTTGAATTCTGCGTGTGGTCTTGTTCTCACCGAGTAAACAGCAGTCACTGGATAAGAGGACAGGTTCTCTTATGGGTTAAAAACTGGTTAAATGACAGGAAGCAAAGAGTAGGAATTAATGGACAGTTTTCACAGTGGAGGAAAGTAAGCAGTGGGGTCCCACAAGGATTGGTATTGGGGCCAGTACTATTTAATTTATTCATAAATGATCTGGAATTGGGGGAGGGGGGAGTCATATAGCGGTCAAGTTTGCAGGCGACACAAAATTATATAGGATGGTGAACCCCAAGGCTGATTGTGAAGAGCGCCAAGAGGACCACCCCAAATTGAGTGAGTGGGTGACAAGGTGGCAAATGAAGTTCAATGTTGGTAAGGGATTATAAAAAAATCCCAACTTTAAGTACAGGTTAATGGAGTCTGAATTTGCTGAGACTTGAGAGAGGAAAGGATCTTGGAGTTGAAACGGATAGCGTGCTGCTGTGACAAAAAAAAAAAAAGTCTAACTCTTATGTTAGGGATTATTAGGAAAGGGACTGAGAATAAAATAACCAATATTGTAATGCCCTGTATGGATCTCTGGTGTGGCCTCATTTGGAATGCTGTGTGCAGTTCTGGCCACCGTATCTCAAAAAGCACATTGCAGAGCTGGAAAAAGTACAGAGGAGGGCAAGCAAGATGATTAGGGGATTGTAGCACTTTCCCTATGAGGAAAGGGACTTTTCAGTTTAGAAAAGACTGGGGCGGAGGACATGACAGAGGTGTATACAATTATGCGAGGCATGGAGAGAGTTGACAAGGAAACATTTTTCTTCCTCTCCCAAAATACTTGCCCTCGAGGGCATCCAATAAGGCTGATGGGCAGTAGGTTCAGGATAGACAAAAGGAAACACTTATTTACACGCAGTGACTGAAATGTGGAATTCACTGCCAGAGGATGTGGTGATGACGACAGGAGTAAAGAGTTTTAAAAGGGGATTAGATAGATTCATGGAGGAGAGGTCTATCCGTGGCTACTAGCCATAGTGACTGAGAGGAACTGCCACATTCAGAGGCACTAAAGCTCTGAATCCCAAAGTCAGGAGGCAACACTGGGCGAATGTGTCAGCCTCTGTGCCCTGTCGCTTGCCCTCCAGAGGACCTGACTGGCCACTGTGTGAGACAGGAAGGATGCTGGACTACATGAGCTATTGGTCTGATCCAGCAGGGCTCTTCTTTTGTTCTTATGCTCCCACTTTCTCCAGCAGGTAGGAGTTCCAGCACAAAGGATATCCCACTGAGTTTGATGGGATTTACTCCTTAGTAAGTAGGCTGAGGACTGCAGCCTTACTTTCCTTTGGGTGAGAAAACACTGGAGACTAAGGTGCCAGAGCACAGGTGTGATTACAGATCATCCATTTTCCCTTTTCTGTAAAAGACAAAACTGTATGTGCATGCAACTGTGATATGGATCAGGGCCACACATGAACAGGAGATTGGATTTAGCCCCTCAATCTACTCTCCATTTTGCTAAAAAAATTAAGTTCCTCACACTTTTATTAACATATTAAAGTTTTAAACAATGCATATGGCTAGGGAGTTGTAATATTGGCTTCATTTACAGATAAATATCCAAGCAGCACATAGTGGAAACAAATGAACATTGCTTCAGCAGGCAGTAAAAGCCCAGTGAAAGAATGTGCTTCACACCTCCAGCCAGGACCGCAGAAGGTTTTATCACCTCCCACCCATACACCCCGTGTCAGGTTTTGGTGGTTAGACACTAAAGCAGCAAGTTAAATGGGTAACTTCAGATTTGTTCACAACAAAGGACTGACCCAACAGCCCTTCTGCCACTGAATCCAGTGAGCTTGGGCAGCCCATATATGCCCTGCCATGGCAATGGGGCCCAATGCTTGTCCAAGTATGGTTGCCAACAAACTGGAGAAAAAACATTTTTAATAGGTGCAGAAATGGGCAGCTGAAGGTTGTCATGGTATAAAGGTGGACACCCCAATTTAGCCTCTATTAAGAAGGCAGGCCCTTTGGAGGGGGCGGGGTTGATCAGGCAGTTGGCACAGAAGTAGTCTTTGAGATTTTGCCCTGGGCAAAAGTCCAAGAGGGGATCCCAGAATGATTGCCACCCCACTGCCAGTCCTCCTGCAGGCCTGAGCAAGGGATGGCTCTCGCCCCATACATGGTGAGTGGGAGCTGCTGCCACACGGCTGCTGCCTGAGACCCAGCCTCCAAAAGGATGGCAGATTATACATAAAGTAACCAAATAAATACATATCCCAAGGTGGGTGCAGCTCTCAGATTGTCAGCTGCCTTCCTCTGTGCCCTTAAAAATATTAGGCAATGCCGGAAGGGAGGGAGGGAGGGAGGAAGGAAGGAAGGAAGGAAGGAAGGAAGGAAGGAAGGAAGGAAGGAAGGAAGGAAGGAAGGAAGGAAGGAAGGAAGGAAGGAAGGAAGGAAGGAAGATGGGGAGAGATGGAAAGAAAGCAACTTCAACTTCAAAAGCATTCTCCAAACTGCCAGCTGCCTTGGCTTGGATGAGTGATCTAAAGAGAGAAATGCCTTATCCAAGCCAGCTGACGAGGCGGTGGTGGCTTCAAGAGTCACACAATGTGTGTGCTAGAGTCACATGTGGCTCCCAAGCCACAGTTTGGCCACCCCTGGACTAGGATCTGGGAGAGACCAGGGGTCAAACCCCCATTCTGCCATGAAGTGACAATTAGCCAACCTGCTTTTGTTCAGCCTTACCTAGTTTACAGGGCTGTTGTACGGATAAAAGGGAGAAGAGAGAACTACACACATTAACCTGACCTTGGAGGAACAGAAGGATAAAAATGTGTTAGGAGTTGCAGACACATCGATTGCGCTCAAAATAACCAGACAATTTTCTTGCTGTTCTTAGGCATGAATTGCCATTAAAGAAAGCCTCAAGAAAAGCAACAATTTGTGTGTTGGTCTGATTAGACATCAGTTCCCTTAAAGAAAATGTTGAGACCTGCAATATTGCCTGCCAGCACACACTTCCACATGCTTCAAAGCAAGGTTCTCATAAACGGTCATAAAATCTTTATTTTCAAATTTACATTTTATACAGAAAAGATCCATTGAAAAAATAAATCAGATTTGTACAAATGTTGGAGATAAAAAAAAGAAACCTTAGTATTAAATAAACATTTGAACTATATACAAAACTCCCAGGTAGGAGTTTTCATAGGTACCGTTGGCCTCGATAACCTAAATGATCTCATACTTCTCTCAGAAGATCCAACAACCCACATATATCTTCACAAAATGTCATTCTTGTTAAACCAGCCATCCTTAGACTTGTTTGCCACGAAGGCACACAGGAACCTTCTGACCCACCCGCATTTTGGCCTCGTTCTGTCCCACACACAATAATACCACCAAACTCCAGTCCCATCTGATAGAGTAACCCCCTTCACCACTGAAAGTCAAACCCTGTAATCCATTTCCTATTAAAACCTTATTCCTCCGCTCAGCCTCTTTCCCACACCAAAGAAAAACTATGAAGTCGACTTCAGGAGATAGGACACTTACTCCTAATTCCTCATTATTCAGATAAAATCTACCTCCCTGCCCAAAATTCAAATTCCCAACCCTATCCCTGATGTATAATGCCACCTCCCTTCCTCCACCCCCCAGAAAATCCAGCAGCCCCAATTCTCCCATGAAGCTCAGACCCATGGAGCCTGGAAGCTGGCGCCCCCTGGTGTCCATCTTCCTCTCACAGAAAATTTTGGGGGCAGTCCCCAACCTGAAGCAGCAGTGAAGATTCTGAGGGGAGACACTCACATTGGGGGGTGTGTGTGTGGGGATATCTGTTCATTTGACTGTCCAAAGTCCCTATAAATCCTGGAAAGGGGGACCTCTTAAGAGGGAGCTGACTTCCCCAGCAGCGAGATTCCAAACTGGTACGTGAGCTTCTTCTTCACCTTCTGAATCTCACCCGTCTTGCTGTAGTTGCGTAGGGCCCGAGCCATCTTCTGGTAGGTCATCTTCTTGCGGTTCCCCTTCTGCTGCCCCCAGCGGTGTGCCAGGAGCTCCTTATGCTTGGAAGAGAACTGGAAGATGCCCGCGTCACGCTGGACCCACCACACACACTCCTTCATGTCCCCACGTTCCAGGAGTTCCAGCAAAAACTGGTAGAGACGCAGCTTTCGGCAGGACCCTGAAGATGACAACAGAAAGCCCAGGTGAATCTGCGCCAGGTACTCTGAATGCAATATTGTGGGAGAGGCTTCTTGAAGAGGAAGATGGAAGAACCAAGCTTTCCTCTACCAATCTATGTACCAGTTTGGTGTGGTGGTTAAGTGCGTGGACTCTGGGAGAACAAGGTTTGATTCCCCACTCCTCTACTTGCAGCTGTTGGAATGGCCTTGGGTCAGCCATAGCTCTCGCATAGCTGTCCTTGAAAGGGCAGCTTCTGTGAGAGCCCTCTCAGCCCCACCTACTTCACAGGGTGTTTGTTGTGAGGGAGGAAGGTAAAGGAAATTGTAAGCCACTCAGAGTGAAGGGTGGGGTATAAATCCAATATCATCATCTTCTACCACCTTATGTTCCTCTCAGCAAACATTGTTGGCGATTTCTATCTCCCATCCTATCAGAAAGCTCCCCAAACCTCACTATTCCAAACTCCATCCCCCAAATCTCCAGTTATTTCCTAATCCAGAGCTGGCAACCTTACCACTAAAGACTCTATGCTGTGAGGAAGGGAGGGGAAGGGTTGCATCAGTGTTTACTTCTTGTGGTCCTTTCTTACACGCCCAGGGAAATACTGATAACCAGTTTGGGGTCAAGAAGTAATTTTTCTCCAGGCCAGTTTGGCCAGGGATCCTGAAGGGTTTTTTGCCATCTTCTTGGCATGGAACAAGGGTCACTGGAGATGTATGTGTGTGGGAGGGAAGGTATTTGTGAATTTCCTGCATTATGTAGGGGGTTGGACTAGATGACTCTGGAGGTCCCTTCCAACTCTATGATTCTATGACCTGCATGGACAAAAGCCATGGTGGAGGCTGCAGTAAGGAGGAAAACTGGGCAAGACTGACCAAAAAACCTGGCTGGATCCGTAGACACAGCTGCAAACACTGACATATGCCTCAGAGTTTGTTTTCAGCAACTATGAGACACATAAATTTACCATTCCTCATGATTTTTATTAACTAGGCATGTTTCTGAGTGGCGGCAGAAAGTTTAAGCTGAATACAGGAATCAACATTTCTGCCTCTCCTCAAGTCAGGGTTTAAAACTTTCAGAGTCACAGCTCGGTTCTGAGGAAATCACAAGTCTCTCACCACTGAACATCAACAAAACCACACCACATAACTGTGGTTTTAGAATAAAGGTTTTCAGGTCAGAGGAGACAACTTTGATCAGAGCCATCTCTCTCTGGTTAGAAAACAATCACTGTCTGCTGTGTATCTGGCAGAGTGGGCCAGGTAGAAACTTTGTTAAGGAATTTTGGATTGCCAACACCACCAATTTGACACACGGACCTCCCCTGAGAATGATGGGGAATTTGTACCACTTTAAATCTTCCTTCCTAAAGTTACCACTGAACACATAAAGCTGCCTTTATCCTAAATCAGAAGATCATTCTTCTCAGACTCATCATCTGCACTTCACTGCAGCTCCTCAGGGTCTCAGGCAGAGGTCTTTCCTATCACCTACTACCGAATCCTTCCAACGGGAGATGCTGCAGACTGAACCTGAGACCTTCTGCATGCAAAGCTACCATTAACCCGCAGCTCTTCTCTGCCATATCTGGGCTCCTTCTCTCCCCCTAGCTTACATACCCTCCTACCACTCCATCTACCCCATTCCGCAATCTTAGATCTTGTGATGCCCACTGACTCTTACTCCCCCTCCCTCCAGTCTTTGGTTCAGACTTTGGAGCCATACCTTTTGTGTTGTGTTTCTAAGGATGGCCTTAATATTTTGGTCTTGTGTGGGTTATTTGGTATTCATCATCAACTTTGTATGAGGGATTTATAACAGATTGTGTAAAACTGATTCTCAATTACTTTTAATGTATCTTGATATTCAGGTCCTAGGTTTTTCATCACATTATGGCATACATTATCAGGGATGGCCAACGGTAGCTCTCCAGATGTTTTTTGCCTACAACTCCCATCAGCCCAGTCAGCATGACCAACGGCTGGGGTTGATGGGAGTTGTAGGCAAAAAACATCTGGAGAGCTACCGTTGGCCTCCCCTGCATTATATAATAAATATTATTTCTTTTGACAGAGTTGCTGTAGCTAATCCTTTAAGGCATTATCAGTACCTTTCTAGTTGAGTTTGTTCCTCCCCTTCTCCTTTGCTTAATATTTGCATCTACTTCTAATTTGCTTTTAATCATTAATTGGAAGTCAAATATTGGACCGTGTGCTAATTAGTTCCTCCCCCCTCTCATGTGACAATGAACTCTGTGCTGTTAGGAAGCTGCCGTGCATCAGCTTAGGGAGGCTGGCTTCCAGGTGGGGCTGAGATCTCTTGAAATTACAGCTAATCCTCCAGAGTAGTGAGATCAGTTTCCCTGGAGAAAATGAGTGTTTTGGAAGCATTATATTCCACCAAGGTCCCTCTCCTTCCCAAATCCTGCCCTCTCCAGGTTCCACTCCCAAATCTACAGGAATTTTCCAACCCGGAGCTGGTAACACTGGTGAGGGTAGCAGTGAAGATTCCAGAACAGCAGCCATATTAGTTTAGCAGCAAAATACGACAAGAGTCCAGGGGCATCTTAAAGAGGAACAACAGTTATTCTAGCACAAGTTTGGTATGAATTGGAGTTCACTTCATCAGATGCATTGGAGTGCTTGTCCACTAGGCAGATGCTGTACAAAAACTACTAGCAATGGAAAGGGGGCAGCAGAGGAGGGGAAAGATCTTTCGGTGAGAGGCCCATTTAAAACAAGATCCAGTCCAAAGAGTAACCAAACTGCTCAGAGTGGATCAGGACCACTCCCAACTATTGACAGATATGCACAGTAGGATCTTATGATAATATTGTGTTCTTTAGGATATATGATTCTATGTTAATCCTGTTATCTACCATCAGCTGGAAGTGGTCCTCACCCATTCCGACTGGATTGATTACTCTTCTGATTGGATCTGGTTTCCAAGATCTCTTTGGACCCAAGAGGGCAGAGAAAAGCTGCTTTTTATAAGCAGTTCAGCATCTCTACTTGACCCATTGCTGGCATCCTCCATTCACACAGAGAAAGGTGGCATCTTAGTCTCTCCTCTGTAACAGGTTGAACATCTACCTATGACCTATGGTTGCCAGCCTCCAGGTCTGATCTCCAGGCTACAAGGACCAGTTTCCCTGGAGAGAGCTCGTATACTACAGATGCTAAGTGAAATCCCTTCCGAACTACTCCCTCCATAACCCCCCACCCCCAAATCTCCAGGAATCTGCTGGCCTGTCTCCACTCAGTGCAGAGGGGAAGGCTGCTGGACCTGGCCCCAGCAAGGCTCCATCTGCACGTTACAAAGTCCTCATGTTCACTGAGAACAACACAAGGACTGCATACCACACCTGTGATGGGAGTCTGTGCTTCCTGGATACCCCCTGGCTCTTTTCTGCTTGTGACCACAGCACAATGGGAGAAGCAGTGTTAACCTCTCCCCCCCACCATTGTTTTCGCATCCTCAGCCCACCCCAAACCAGTGAGCACCTGGGCAGCACAAAACGTCCATCACATGTCTACTACAAAGTCCTTGTGTGGACCACCAACAAACACGAAGCCTTTGTAATATGTAAAGGTCCCCTGTGCAAGTGCCAGTCATTTCTGACTCTGGGGTGACATCGCATCACGACGTTTTCACAGCAGACTTTTTATGGGGTGGTTTGCCATTGCCTTCCCCAGACATCTACACTTTCCCCCCAGCAACCTGGGTACTCGTTTTACCAACCTCGGAAGGCTGCGCCAACCCTGAGCCAGCTACATGAACCCAGCTTACGCCAGGATCAAACTCAGGTCCTGAGAAGAGTTTGGACTGCAGGACTGCAGCTTTGCCACTCTGCGCCATGGGGCTATTTTGTAATATGAGGATGTAGCCAAAAGATGCCTGCCTTGGCCTGGATAGACCAATCATGAAAGATCTCAGAAACTAAGCAGAGTTGGATATGATCAATAACTGATGGGAGACCAGCAAGGAATACCAGGATGCAGGCAATGGCCAACCACCTCTGATCCTCTCTTACCTTGAAAACCTTATGGGGTAGCCATAAGTCAGCTGCAGCGTGACTACACTTTCCACTACCACCAAACATGCCTAGGCATCCAGGATGCTAGAATTCTATCATTCAGTGAACCATTTTCTACCAGCTGTGCAGTAGATCCTTGCAGAAGATTCCAGTGTGGTACCTCTTAGCTTTAAAGAGGGAAGCCAGGAATTCTTGCATATGTCCTTGACAGTTGCCCGATACAAAGTACGGCAACTCTGTTGAGATTGTGTACCCCTTGCTGGTCCGGGATGCTAGCATATGCTCAGCTTTGTCAACACTCTGGGACCCTGGCCTGCCATCACCTGTCTGCCACGGAGAATATTCTCCAAAGTAGGTCCTGAAACCATTCAGGAGATCAGAAGCTGGAAGGCCCAACTAGTAGTATTCAGGATTTGTACCAAACATACGTTCAGGATGCATCTAGGATTTAAAAATGGGGGACAGAGAGGCTCACCTGAACCAAGCCCAGATGAGAGATTTTCGTCAGAATCACTGTCAGACACCTCAAGAGATGGGCTGCCCACGTGAAATTCTTCTTCCTCAGAAGATGGGCTGGAGACGGCCCCAGGTACAGAATACTGTTCATATGGAATGTAGATCTGTGGAAGTCAAAAGCCATGTAAGAAGGGAGAAGGAAGGATTAACTGGCTCAGAAAGCATGCCTGGTTCTCTGACCACTTAGGATCAAATGGCATGAGAGATCTGTGACTAGATCAACCAAAAATATTCTTAATGAAGTACAGTTATGGTTAGTGTTCCCTCTAAGTTGAGTTAGTGTGAGCTAGCTCACAGTTTTTTAGCTTCCAGCTCACACATTTTTTGTCTTAACTTAGGAAAAATGGCCCCAGAGCATATTAATTTATGCAGTAGCGCACAACTTTAGTGTCAGTAGCTCACAAAGTAGAACTTTTGCTCACAAGACTCCACAACTTAGAGGGAGTACTGGTTATGGTTGTGTGAGGTTTACCAATTTTATTGAAGCAGACGAGGAAAGGAAAGCTATTTTCCTGGTCAAAGTTGCCCATTTCCATCTGTTTTTGAAACAGCAACATCCATGCTTTGCCACCTCACTTTCATGCAGCAAAAAACACTGCTAGTATCAATCACTTAAGGGTGTTCAAAATTCAGATGCAAAACTTTCTATAGAGTCATTGCTGGAGATTTTCAAATAGAAATGGGGGCAGCTATTACAGTCAACATGAAAATGAGCTGAGAAAGTCGCCAAGGGCATTTCAAAAACACACGTATGGAGTCTCAAAAACACATGTCTGCTTAATCCAGAATGCCTGATTATTGCCAACAATATTATCCAAGTATTAACCAATAATGCGGCAAACTGATGTCTCATCTCCTGGCCTTGATGCATTAGCCAGACAACACTGTAAGTGCTCAGAAAGTGTGTTAAAGAAGGAGCAAGGAGGAATGCACTGCTCTTAGTCCCACCTGCATGCAGCCATCTCCTGATGAGCCAGTGTGGTGTAATGGTTAGAGTTTCAGACTAGGATCTAGGAGATCCAGGTTCAAATCCCCACCTGGCCATGGAAGCTTGCTGGGTGAGCTCGCAGCCTAACCTACCTTACAGGGGTGTTGTGAGGATACAGCGAGAACAGGAGAATGTTGTAACCCACTTTGGTTCCCCATTGGGGAGAAAGGTGAGATACAAATGAAGCAAGGAAATAAAATGGCATCTACATACAGGCAAAGCTCACATTAGCTCCACCCCCATGACTGCAAACACAGCTCTTTCTTCTCACTACACAAGTGGACTCTGCATTCACAAGTCATGTGTTCATAAGCCAGCAATCATGTGTGGGCAGATGGCAGGACCAGCACACTCGTGCCAGTTCCCATCTGCATGTCTTGATTTCAGCACTCCCATCATCTGAAAAAGGGTCTTGGATGAATGGGTAGCGTAATTCAGTGCATTAGACTGCAGCGGTCCCCAACCTTTTTGGTACCAGGGACCAGTTCTGTGGAAGACAATTTTTCCACAGATCGGGGGGGGAGGGGCAATGGTTTCGGGATGATACAACTGTGCACTTTATTTTGGTGTGGTGGTTACGTGTGCAGACTCTTATCTGAGGGAACCGGGTTTGATTCCCCACTCCACCACTTGCAGCTGCTGGAATGGCCTTGGGTCAGCCATAGCTCTTGCAGAGTTGTCCTTGAAAGGGCAGCTTCTGGGAGAGCTCTCTCAGCCCCACCCACTTCACAGGGTGTCTATTGTGGGGGCGGAAGATAAAAGAGATTGTGAACCACTCTGAGATTTGCAGTGGAGGGCAGGATAGAACTACTACTACTGCATTGTAATATATAAAGAAATAATTATACAACTCATGGCCCGGCTGCTAACAGGCCATGGACCGGGGATTGGGGACCCCTGCATTAGAGGAATGGGATGTTGGCTATCCAGAATCCTAGATTCTCTGGGAAAGAGATAACTCTCTAAGGCCCAAACTTTACATTATGTTGAAGAGCCACAATTGGTTCAGGCTGAAGAGCAGGGGCCCAATCCCAGCTTCCTGAGATTGTTGTAGCTCCCAAACCCACAGAAGCAATTTGAGGCCCAAAGGTAAAAGCCATTGCCTTCCTCTGCACAGCAACCCCAGCCTTCCTTGGTGGGTCCCCCTCCAAGTGCAGACTGTGGTCAACCCTGCTTAGCTTCTGGCTGTGATAAGACTGAGCTACTGCAGGCTAATCAGGCTGCTGATAAGAGCAGGTTCTGGTCTAAATCAAGCAGATCTCGCCTGCATGCAGGAAAGGGGAAATAGAGGGGGGCTGGGATGATTGATGGTTCCTGCACATAGGGCTGGGACAAGGTTTGGGGGGGGTTTGGCTACCCTAATCCGGAGATGCCACCCATCCCTGCAAATGGAGAATGTGCCCCAGAAGATTTGGGGCCACTCTTAGGGCCAGATTAAACATTACACAGAGGTGTGTCCTTCACCCTGATGGTCCTTTTAAAACTCCAGGATCAGATAAGTGCGGGGGGAAGGGGGGGGAAGGTGCATATACCAAGCTTCATGTGCTTTTCCCCTGCTCTAAATGGCTCCATCACATTCAATTTTGCCTGTGGCATCTGGAAAAGCCCCTGAAAGGGAGTGTGTGTGTGATATGGAATAGGGGGCCACAGTGGGCAGCCCACTTGTAGACTTGCAAGCCTTGCTATTATTTACAGAGGTTACAGCCAGTGTTCCCACTAAGCTGAATTACCATGAGCTAGCTCAGATTTTTAGCCTCCAGCTCACCCATTTTGCCTTAGCTCAGGAAGGATGACTCCAGAGCACACTAATTTATGCAGTAGCTCACAATTGTAATGCCAGTAGTTCATAACTTTAATTCCAGTAGCTCACAAAGTAGAATTTTTGCTCACAAGATTCTGCAGCTTAGAGGGAACATTGGTTACAGCTGAACTTCAGTAGAGAACTGTCATACAATACTTGGGCAACACAGCTCAGTAACAGTAATCGGTCCTTCCAGATGAATTTATCTAGAGCAACCTTCAGTTCACACAGGAAGAAAGTCACTCTGGGAGCAGCACAAGTCTAGATCAAGTGCACAGCACACCAGATTTTTCTGGAGCTTGTATTGTACCACCCAAAATGGAAGCCCCAGAAGATTTGTGTGCCCGTTCCTGACTCCCTGCAGTGGTTACCTCTGTCCCAATAGAGCCTAGTTTGTTCTCCATGAACTTAAGACACAATCCTCAGCACCCACCTTTCTGCCCGACAGCCACGAGTCCTATCTTCCCTCTCCTGGATTCACTAGACCAGAGACAAGTCCCATCATTTCCACCTCCCTCTCACCTGAGCATTAAACTCATCCTTGGACCCGAGGCACATGTTCTGTGAGAGCATCATATCATCCTGGCTGTAGACGGCGTCCAGGGAGAGCTGGGGGTAAGGGCCATGCAGATAGGAAACTTGGACATTCTGCAGCTGGGCCAAGTGCCCCGCTTCGAAGTCAGCATAATTTGGCTCCTGCATCTCTAGCCAGTTCATACAGCTCTCTGAAAAAGAACAGATTGGATTTATGCTCTGCCCTTCGCTCAAAGTGGCTTACCATCTCTTTCCCTTCCTTTCCCCACAACAGACCCTGTGAGGTAGGTGGGGCTGAGAGAGCTCTTCTTCAGAACTGCTCTTGAGAGAACAGCTTAGAGAGAACTGTGCCTGGCCCAAGGTCACCCAGCTGGCTGCATGTGGAGAAGTAGGGAATCAAACCTGGTTCTCCCAGATGACAGTCCGCCACTCTTAACCACTACACCAAACTGGCTCTAAACAAGCTCTAAGTCAGAAAGAGAATCCAAGAGATTAGGGCTTTAAAAAAAGAAAAGAATGGTTCTGGTGTATTCATTTTACACAAGTGTAGGTTTGTGGCAAAGCATTTGGCTGCTTTTTTTAAAAAAAAAGCCTGACTTTCTAGTCCTTATTTGGGCTTTTTTAATGAAATCAGGAAGAGCCCCATGGCGCAGATTGGTAAGCTGAAGTACTGCAGTCCAAGCTCTGCTCACAACCTGAGTTTGATCCTGGCAAAAGCTGAGTTCAGGTAGCCAGCTCTAGGTTGACTCAGCCTTCTATCCTTCCGAGGTCGGTAAAATGAGTACCCAGCTTGCTGGCAGTAAAGTGTAAATGATCAGGGAAGGCAATGGCAAAGCACCCCGTAAAAAGTCTGCCATGAAAACGTTGTGAAGGCAACATCACCCCGGAGTTGGAAATGAGTGGTGTTTGCACAGGGGATTACCTTTACCTTTTTTTTACCTTTAATGAAATCAGGATACAGAACTTCTGTGGCTGTTTCCCCTTTATTTTATTTATAGTATGCTGTTCTCATTGAGGCACAAGGTAGATGACAAGATTTTAAAAATACTAATGCAATAGAAATAGAACAAGACATGACGGATCAGAAATAATGCAAAAACAGGCATTAAAACTGGCATCTCTCAGCCCCACACCTCACAGGACATCTGTTGTGGGGAAAGGAAGCCCTAAACAAACTTACACCCTTCTGAGTTGACCAAAGTCAGTGGGATTAGAAGGGTATAACTCTTCTTAGGCTTACCTTGTTAGAAAACAATGCAGTGAGAACAAGATAATGTATAAAGAGTGCCATAAACCACTGTTCCCTTTATAAAAGCACTCTCCAGAACAATTCCATTTTGCCTAGGGTTGCTAACTCCAGGTGGGGCCTGAGGAGGAAGGGGTTTGGGGAGAGGAGGGAGGGACTTCAAGTGCCATAGAGTCCACCTTCCAGAGTGGCCATTTTCTCCAGATGAACTGATTTCTGTCACCTGGAAATCAGCTGAAAACCCAGGAGATCTCCAGCCACCACCTGGAACCATTTGTGCAAATTTAGACATACTAAGCAAGTTGATATGATCAGTTGCCTTAGCACGGGTTCCTGATTCAAGAATACACGGCCAGTGGAAGTGGCAAATGAAACATGAATTAAACCTGGGGCTCATGTAGCCACACCTGTTGAACAGAGGACTGCTACCTCAGGATTGATTCAAGGATATAAAGTACCATCTGCGTCTCCCAGCAAGAGGGATATAAAGACAGCGGGATTTGGTACCTATTATTTTCAGCATCCAGTTTGGATCTTATTTACAATTGAGTCTTTGTCTGAGGACTGTGGACTCTTTAAGTTTCAGTTATTGGGTTAAGAGCATTTGATGTGAGCCATAATAAGTGATGCATGAGTAAAGAACGTAAAGCAATTATCTGAAGCATGTAATTTACAGTGTTTTGTTGTTTTCTTACCACCTGGAGGATGGCAACCCTACCACTCTCCCTTCCTTCAGGGGCCTGAGGCTGGCTGTGATGATTGTTGGGGAAGAAAGGTTCTGGGAATAGATTGGTCCTTCAGCTAAAAGTCCTGGGAGGCCACAGCCCTGGAGGGTTGCTCTTTCTCAGTGCTGGCCAGACACACACCTCCCTGGCTCTTGGGCCCTTTGCCTGGTCCAGTCGGCCCTTGGAAGGGCCTTCTTATTCTTAGAATACAGTCTTTGCATTGGTTATAGCATATCTAATATGTTTTTAAAATATGGCACCATGTTCTAATTTTGTAATCTACCTTGAGGCTCAGCAAGAAAGGCAGATTGTAAAAGATGGAAGGAAGGAAGGAAATGGTCTGGGGTCCCCAGTCTATGGCCACTGTTTACTTCAAGACATGCCTCCCCCTTCATCTTGGCACATCTGCTGTGCAACATGAGCAGGCAGCTGTGTAGGCTAAAAAGCTGCTCTAACCTTCCATTTCCCCCTCCCTTTCAAGAACCCAGGTGTCCTGGCTCTGATATACTCTTGGCTCTCACAGGTAGAGGAAGAGGGTGCTCCACACAAGGCACAAAGGCTCTTCTGTGAGCTGCTGGCAGCTGCAAACCAGGAGTTGTGCAAATTGGTTACCGTCGCTTTGCATAGGGCGCAGTATCAAAGTGCCAGCAGCAAGCATGCAGTTTTACCTCTTTCCATAAGAGGGTGCTTCTTTAAAACATAGAGGGGTTATCAGACTATAGATTTCCTCCTCTGTAAAAAGCTGGCCAAAAATGCCCTTAGCTCTGGGAGGGGAGGGGGTGTTAGTAAGTTTTACCCAAGGAAGAAAAAGAACCAATGCAATAATTCTCATAAGAACATAAGAAGAGCCCTGTGGGATTAAGACCAGTGGTCCATCTAGTCCAGTATCCTGTCTCACGCAGTGGCCAATGAGTTCCTCTGGAGGGCCAACAGCAGGGCACAGAGGCTGAGAACTTCCCCTGATGTTGCCTCCTGGCTCTAGGAGTCAGAGGAGGAGTATCTCAGCTTGTGGAGGTTTCCCTCGGTCACCATGGCTAGTAGCCACTGATAGACCTTTCCTCCACAAGTCTATCTAATCCCCTTTTAAAGCTGTTTATTCCTGTGGCCCTCACTACATCCTCCAGCAGCAAATTTCACATTTTAATCATTCTCTGTGTACATCCCATCCCCCAAATGAATACACAGGGATGACTGCTCCCTCCCAAGAGGAAACCTCTTTCAGAATTCTGACAATGCCAGAGATGATCTTGAAAAGCTTAAAAACCTGTGATAGTCTTTTGAGTCACTGGCATTTTTAATTTTGGACATTTTAAAAACTCCCTATACAACATTTTTACATTAAAGAAAAAAAATGAAAGAATGAGAGACCAAATAGCATTTAAATGATGAAAGCATTGCTTTAAAAAAAAATCAAACATCTCTCACTACCAAATTATCTTCCAGAAGATAATGAGGCTTGGCTTTTGTCAGCCAGTGAGAAGACAGGAGCTGATCAGCCAGGCATGGACCACTGCAAATGCCTTTTACAGGTGTTTGTTTTTAGGATTTGAGACTAAGATCTCTCCTGATAACCAGTTAAGATCTTTTTCTCAAGCCCTGCTCTTTCTTCTCCTGCCCATGAAGGGAACAGGGAGGGCTTTCTCAGTGTTGGCCCCTCAGCTTCAGAATGCACTCCAGCCTTCACTTTCTAATGTGCATAGCAGATCACATTGCCCGATATTTGAAACAGAATGATGACAATAGAAACTTTAATTCCTACCAGGAGGCAGGTCCTCCCTTTACTTTCTCCCCTGGAAGTAAATGATTGCCATTCATTTCTCTGGAAACTATACTTGGAAACTACACTTTATTTATTACTTTAAATTTCAGTTTAATTACTTTCAATTTAAATACTGTGATGAAGTGGGAAAAATTGGAATCTTGGCAATACACATCAAGGGAAAGCATAGCCAGTTTCAAGACGGGATCGGAGAAACACATACAGCAGAGGTCCATCAGTGGCTATTAGCCACAGGGTATAGATGGAATCGTTTTTTGTTTAAAAAAATAGCCTTTTTTAGAGACCTGTGGAACAAGAGTGGTAAGCTGCAGCAGCTCTCTGGGGTCTCAGGCAGCAATCTTTCACATTATCTTCTACTAGATCCTTTAACAGGAGATGATGGGGATTGAACCTGGGACTTTCTGCATGCCAAGCATATACTCTACTGCTGAGTCCCAGCCTCTATTCTCCAGCACACGGCCTCCCCTTATGTACCCTAGTACACTTCAAACTAAATCTGATTTGTAATCTAGTTGCTGAAAAGGATGGCTCCCAGTGGATCAGATCATGATGCACAGGCAAGAATGTAATAACAGTCCTGCTAGATCAGACCAGTGTCCATTTAGTCCAGCATCCTGTTCCACACAGCTGCCAAGCAGTTGCCTTACAGGGCCAAACTAACAGGGCACAGAGGCCAAGGCCTTCTCCTGTTGCTGGCTCCCAGTGCTGGTATTCAAAGGTTTTCTGCCTCTGTATATGGAGGCTCCCTTCAATTCCCATAGCCAGCAGCCATTGATGGACTTCTCCACCACAAAAGGAGGTATGTTCTAGCCCGGGGTGGCCAAACTGCAGCTCGGAAGCCACATGTGGCTCTTTCACACACATGAAGTAGCTCTCAGCTTGGAGAAAGCATTTAAAGTTGCTTTCTTCCCATCCCTCCCTCCCTTCTGATGTTCACCTCTTGCAGCTCTCAAACAGCTGATGTTTATTTTATGTGGCTCTTATGTGAAGCAAGTTTGGCCGCCCCTGTTGTAGCCTCTAGGACCAAAAATGCAACATTTCTTTCAGAGTAATGCATCGCGCCATGCCTGTGACAGACACTCTTCAAGCGTTGAATAAGGAAGCTCTTCCAAGAAACTAGGTAGCAAAACAAGTGCATGTCTACATCCAGATTGCATAAAGCAAGCAGGGAGGCTGGGGGGGAGAGCAGCTTTCCTGTTGTCATCTGCTGCGAAACAGGAAGACGTGCCTGCAAGTTACTTCAGCGACCATCTGATGATTGAGCAGACACTTCCTCTGCAAACCCCAAAGAAACCCTTGAAGCCATCAAAAAGACCAACAGTTTTACTGTGGCATATACATAAACTTAAGTGTTGCAAGACTCCATTTTCTTTTGTCCGGTGTAGCATATATGGCTACTGCTCTGGGATTTTCAAGCAGAGGGCCAATCTACAAAAGACATTCAAGATGTGTGATAGGGTCTCCCGTCTCTTCTCTAAGCAGCCCAATATAGATCACGATAGGTGAGGGGTTTAACCCTTTCCCCCCCAAGGAAAGGAGCCCTGTTTTCCCAGAGGGCAAACAGCACAGCCAGAGGGCCACTTTACATTTGGGGAAAGCCACAGGAGGAGAAAGGTTAGCCCCTTCCCTTGCTGTGATCCTTACCCAAGTCAGACTCCCTTACGCTGACCACAGCTCTCCAATGTCTCTTACAGTCTGGCCCTGAAAGAACATTATTTACAAACCTCTAGGCTCGCTCCCATTACTAAGCAAACGCCAGCACATGCTCTTTGCAGATTCCCCCAACATGCCTGCTTACCTGGGGAGCTCTCGGGGTCTCCAAGGCAGGGAGGAAAAGAGAGTTCTTGCTTGCAGGGGTCCAAATCATAGATGCTGCCACTGGGGTACTAAGGAAGCACAAACACCTTTTAAAGAATCCTTACAGGTCTCCCAAAGCTGGGACAAGAAGTCCTGACTGTCAAACTCACCCCAGTTTGCTAGACTAACTTGATCCTCAAGAGGTCCTGGTTGCCAAGACAAAGGGTTCCTCAAACTAGGGTCTGGGGACTCCTGGGGGTTCACGTGACCTTGTAAGAACAGACGAGTCCTTCTCACATCCAAGCACATAACCATACAAACACTGGACTTAAACACACTTTTAAATGGGAGTTTCCATATTGTTTTGAAGACAGGCATGCTTGGCTCATGCATATTTGGAAGGAAGGACACTGGGCTCATGGGAGATTTGGTGAGGGAGGAGGGGCTGCACAGAAAAACTTAAAATCAGAATAGGCGTCCCTGGCTTGCTACAGTCTGAGAGTTGCTGCTCTAAGATATCTATTCATGCACACAGAACTGAGCCACTTGCTTACCGTGTAGCCATACTGGGACCCTTCGAACCTGCAGGGAAAAAAAAATGAGAAAGGTTAGCCCCTTCCCTTGCTGTGATCCTTTTCCAAATCGTAATACGCATGATAAGTTTGTAGACCAAGTTAGGTCTCTTTTCCCTTCTTCCTTCCCCTCACCCTTTTGTCCATTACAGTTATTGGGAAGAATTCCTGCAACTATAATGAATTGTGAAGAGAACCCTGGCAGAAAAGGTATCAAAGGCCCCAGGCAAAGGGGGACTAAAAACTTTATGCTGTGACTCATTATTAGAGCTGTCCAACGATTTTAGAGCACAATCCTAAAAAGAGTTACCGTACTTTCTTCTCAATGGGCTCAAAATAGTTTAGGATTGCACTGTTACAGACTGCCAAAACCTCACGAGTGGAGCAACCAAAGGTTGAATGTGTGAAGGAGTGGTTAGGATCTGGTAGAGCCAGGATCGAGTCCTCATTCTGACATAAGCTCCAGAAAATAGAAGAAAGGGGAATAATGTTCTATTCTGCTTTGGGCCCCCATTGAAGAGAAAAGCAAAAAAAGTATAAATGTCTAAAATTAATAACTTACAATTAGATAACCAAAATCTAGAAGGAAAGCCCATCTCAAATCTTCTTTTCCCATTATTTCTTTCAGTAACATCAGATCCAAAATAGACTCAAAAATTAAGAAAGGCACTCATAACTTCATGCATTAAAATCTGCCTTCATTATTAAAATGATGGGCCCTATCATCTGCTTAGCTGATTCTTGGGTTGATGAAGCTACTAACTAAACAGATCCTGGTCTGCAAGTGTGCGTGCAGAACCTTTAGGGTTGAATTTAGTCAACTTTTCCACTGGCCCCCAAATAAAACTATCTGGGGAATCACAGGACCTGCATGAATAACAGTCATGTGGAGGTGGCTTACAGTGCAATCCTAAAGAGAGTTACTCCGTTCTAAGCCCAGCCATTGTCTCACAGAAACTGAAAGATATTATTCCCATTTTACAGAAATGGATCTGAGGCCATGACTGAGGGCAAGAATTGAAGCTGGTCTCCCACCATTGAGCACTGAACAAGACCAGGGCCAGTGGATTTTAAAGAAACTTATTACAGCTATTCCTCACTCAAGGCCCACTGAACACATTTCTACACAAATTCAGCCAAAGGGTTCTTTAACAGTTGCTGGTGGTGTTGACTGGTTTGAGACCTGGATTCTAATCCCACTTTAGAACAGTTTGGGAAGAGAGCTTCCAGTCAGGCACACCTCCACCCCATCCCCCATCACCTGCAACATAACGGGGGCCAGAGGAAACCAACACTTTGAAGGGGAATAAAACCAGCATTGTGAAGTACTTTGCATGGACTCAAAGTCCTATACAGACAAATCAAACAAAACAGGATCGCAAATGAAAGACCTTTTCCAACTTTCTCAAAATGCAAATAAGGTGGAAGAAACTTGAAAGATTAAAATGTGAAATTAGAAGGGGGGAAGCAGAGAGGAGGGAAGGGTGAGGTGGGATGGGGAAAGGGGTTCTAAGCAGTGTTCTCTCTGAGTCGGTGTGAGCTAGCTCACTGATTTTTAGCCTCCAGCTCCAGAGCAAATTTCTGCAATAGCTCACAACTTGAATGCCAGTAGCTCACAAAGAAGAATTTTTGCTCACAAGACTCCAGAGCTTAGAGGGAGCATTGGTTATAAGAAAAGGAGGGAATACTGACTGGGTGGATAGAATTTAGATATTTATGCCCCACTTTTGGTTCCAAAGAGTGCCCAAAGAGGGTTGCTACAACATCATTCTCTGGTCCTCCACTGTACCTTCACAACAACCAACCAGTGAGGTATCTTTGGTTGAGAAAACACAACTGACTCATGGCCACCCAGTAAGGTTTCCTAGTTGGACATTTTAAGCCCACACCATGCTGGCTCTCCATGTCTCCTCTTTTCTTCACAACAACTCTGTGCGGTAGTGCAGGTTCAGAAAGAGTGGCCCAAAATCACCCAGGGATCTGAAACCAGGTTCCCCAAACATTAAGCCAACACTCTCAATAACTACGCTGTGTTGTGTTTCACCCAGCGTGGGGGTTCACTCATGGGGGAGCAATAATAATAATCAGAGGGAAGCTGTTGGACACAGAAGTTGTGCACACCCATTACGTCCCCCCCTTCATGTAAGCCAGTGCTACCCGCCAACAGTCACACACTATTGAGCTAAGGAAATATTCAAATCTTTTTCCCCCATCTTTGCAGGCCTCAGTATTTGCATAAAAAGGCCAGAAAAGGGGAGGGAAAGTGAGAGGGAGAAAGTTAGAGCACCATAAACCACCTGACAGAAGAGCAAAAAAACCAAACCCCTCTCCCCCCCCCCAAAAAAAAACAGGGTTCGGGGAGTGAAGGGGCTTCTATTTTAAAGCAATTTTTCTTTCACAAGACAAAAAGAATCCAGCCCCCCCCCTCCAAAAAAACATGTCCCTATGGGGAGATAGTTCAATTTTTTCTTTTGTCACCAACCTTGTTACATTACATACAGCAAAACATATTGGTGGCAGCTTACTTTGGAGGAGCACCCCTAAAGACCAAAGCCTTCTGCAATATATTTCTCAGGCCAAATGACACAGCAAACCTAACCACCAGGTCTTTAAGAAAACCCCACAAATACCCGCGCAAAGCACCCAGTGCGTCTTAGTCATCTGAGTATTTTCAGTATTAGCATCTTCCAATTTAACTGTATTGGTTTTTTAATTATAATGGATCGATCTGAATGCCGTTTCTCAGAGGTGGCTAGCCACGGTTTGCAGCAAGCCGCCTGGCGGGAGGGAAAGCATCAGTCCACCACCCGACAAGACTGTATTTCCCTTGCAGAAGCCGAATTCACGGCCTTGCTGTCGCCAGCAAATCAATACCCTTGCACAGAATTTGAGGGTTCAGGTTCGCAGTCTGCCCCCCTCCCAATGCCCACGCCGGAACGAACTCCAGGAGTCTTGGCTCTCTACTTTCCTAGGGAAGCCCTCTTTTGGAACCATCCGCCCTAGAAATACCGGCCCCTTCTTGCAAGCCGGCCAAAAGCTGCGAGGCAGAGCCCTACGGAAGTGATTTTCCAATCCGAGGACAACTCCAATGGGGCGCTGGGTAAAGACAGCCGGGGACGAACCGTGTCTGTGCCTAATTGCCACCTCTGCCTATAAGGTGCCCGGAGTGATAACACGCTGCCCCTTCATCGCAGAAATAGGTCTACGATTGTTCACTCTGCACACGCTCAGAGATCATGTTTTTTCCCTCTACTGCCTGCTTTTTAAAGGGGACACAGCTCCAATGGCAAATCTTTGATTCCCGAACCGGCTTCCTTCTACTCACTGTGTGTAGTCCACCACGTCCAACATCCTCGGGGAAGCAGCCCGGGACGGTATCGGCAGGCAAGTTTCTTTTTTTCTGCTGTCGGCTGCAGCTGGGCGGGGGCGATTTATGTACCATCGTGCAGGGAGGGAGAGGCGCACGACAGCAGCGGCTCGGGGGGGGGGGGTGGAGTGATCTCAGACCAAAATTCCCCCGATGGGGAGGCGTGGCCCACGGGTAGGCTGGCATTACACAATGAGGGTTCCACACAGTGCCAGGAAGGAGGGTGAGTTGGGTTGGGAGTGGGGGAGAAGTTGACTACGGAAATAGGCGGTGCCACTCAGATCCAGGAAAAGATGCACCGGACCAGGGGTGGCCAAACTTACTTAATGTAAGAGCCACACAGAATGAACGTCAGATGTTTGAGAGCCGCCAGACAAGAAGGAATGGAGAGAGAGGTGGAAAGAAAGCAACTTTAACTGTAAATGCATTCTCCAAGCTGCCGGCTGCCTTGACTTGGAGAAGGGATTTAAAGAGAGGAATTGCCTTCTCCAAGCCGGCCGACGGGGCGGTGGGGGTTTTGAGAGCCACACAATTTGTGTGAAAGAGCCACTTGTGGCTCCCGAGCCGCAGTTTGGCCACCCCTGTCCTGGACGGAACTGGAGGTGGAAGATGTCGAGTTGGAGGAGCACAAGCCCGCGCCCACATGGGAGGGAGGCGTCAGCCCGCATGCCTTGCAAAAGCTCCTGGCTTGTGCCGGTGGGCGGAAGCCCCTCCTCGCTTTGATTATTATTCAAAAATAAGTTCCGGACAGTCAGTTCTGCAGGTCTGCTTCCTAGATTGAGGACTGAGCCCGGCCCCTGGAGTTGCACTTTAAAATATATATATATATATATATATATATATATATATATATATATATATATATATATATATATATATATATATATATATATCTGTTCCTTCTGTTTCCCGCCCAGACGCGTCTATGGTTCCCCTCCCCTCTCTCCCTTCTGCCCTCACAACAACCCTGCAAGGTAGGCCACGCTAAAAGGCGTGAGTGGTGAAGTCAAGAAGGGTAGGCGAGCGCATCTGTTTGCCCCACCAGAAATAAAGAGACTTAAATCTGTAGACCCTTCCTAGGTATTAGAATGTGATTAAACTGCTGAGTAAATTCGTTTAGGATCACATGTTTACTCGCAAAGCAATCTCATCTTGTTCAAGGCCTTTACTCCCCAGTAGGGGTGCCACCTTCCAGGTGGGACCTGGGGATCCCCCAGAATTACAGCTCATCTCCAGGCAACAGAGATAATTTCCTTTGGAGAAAATGGATGCTTTGGAGGGTGGACTTTACGGCACTGAGGTCCCTGCCCTCCACAAGTTCCACACCCATATCTCCAGGAGTTTCCCTACCTGGATCTGGCAACACTACCTCCTCATTTCCCTGCCGGTGGCCAGGGGGAACCTGGACCCCCTAGTAAATTGAAGTAAGAGATTATTTCTCATCTATTTTCCAAAGTTCATAGGAAAGACTCTGAGCTCTTTTAGAACACAGATGGGGATCCCCATGCCCAGGGCAGCTACACTGAAACTTAGATCATGCCTAGTGAAATGCTCCTAGGGACTACTAACCAGTTGCAAGTTTTAAAGTTTAGCTTCTCCTGCATAGAGGGGATCTAAAATGAATAAGAAAATGTTCTACATTGGTGCATTAAGCACATAAAACGAATTGGTGCATTAGCACATAAAACAAGAGTCCAGCAGCACCTTTTAGACCAATGAAGTTCCTGAACGACTCTAATTCAGAGATTACCTGTGCTGTAGCAAACCACCCCATAGAAAGTCTGCCATGAAAACGTTGTGAAAGCAATGCCACCCCAGAGTCGGAAACGGCTGGTGCTTGCACAGGGGACTACCTTTACCTTTTTTAGCAACATTTTTGGCCACCATTCTCCAACACAACTCTGGCTATGCTTGATTTTATGGTTACCCTCCCCTAATCTAATCTAAATTTAATCCTGACTTATTTTGTCCATTTAATTTTTTTTCTGTATCTTATGCTATGCTATGTCATGAAAGGTATGAAATTGCAGGTACCAGTGCGCAGGGTCAGGAGCCTGGGAGTGCTGCTGGAGTCTTCCCTGACAATGGAGGCCCAGATAGCAGCCACTGCTAAGTCCGCCTTCTTCCACCTTAGACAGGCGAGGCAGTTGTCTCCCTTCCTGGAGCGCGGTGACCTGGCAACAGTGATCCATGCAACGGTCACCTCGAGACTAGACTACTGTAATGCCCTCTACATGGGGCTGCCCTTGTATCGAACTCGGAAACTCCAGCTAGTGCAGAACACGGTAGCCAGGCTGCTAGTGGGTCTACCTAGGTGGGAACATGTGCGGCCTAGGCTGCGTGAGCTGCACTGGCTGCCAATTGTATACAGAGTCCATTACAAGGTGCTGGTTATTACCTTTAAAGCCCTATATGGCCGAGGACCTGCCTACCTTAGGGACCGTCTCTCTCCTTATGTTCCCCAGAGAGCACTGAGATCTAGTTCACAAAATCTACTGAAAATCCCCCGGCCAAAGGAGGCCAAACTGAAAGTAACAAGGGAGCGGGCCTTCTCAATAACAGCACCCCAATGGTGGAACCAGCTGCCAGAGGAGGTGCGGGCCCTGTGGGACCTTAATCAGTTCCGTAGGGCTTGCAAAACCGTCCTTTTCCAGCTGGCATATTAAGATGGAACCATCGCATCAATAAGCTATGTTTACATGTATATTAAGAATGTAGCACCATTAATTTTATACTGTAATTTAAATTTTAAATTTTAATCTAATCGCTGGTTTAAGAAATGTATTTTAATGGTTATGTTGTATTTATTGTTACATCATGGTGTGACCCACCATGTCTTGTAAGCCGCCCTGAGCCTGCTTCGGTGGGGAGGGCAGGGTATAAATAAAATTTTATTATTATTATTATTAAATTGAGAAACTGAAGACCAATGAAGTTTTATTCAAGGTATGAGCTTTTGTGTGCAAGCACACGTCATCGGGGCAATGATAAAGTGTGCTTGCACACAAAAGTTCACACCTTGAATAAAACTTTGTTGGTCTTAAAGGTGCCAATGGACTCTGACTTTGTCCTGTTGCTTCAGACCAACACAGCTACCCACCTGGATCTAAGAACATAAAAGTCTTGCTGGATCAGGCCAAAAGTACGTCAGGTCTAGTATCTGTTTGGCTGGCCAGCAAAGGCATTTGGGAAGGCCACAGCTTTGTAATAACTGTTGGCCTCTACTGACCGAAAGGCAGAGCTATGCTGCCTCTGAACTTGGAGGTTTTGTTCAACCAGTAGCTGTTGGGATACCTGTTTCCTGGGAATGGGTTTAATGGTCGTTTCCAAAGAAAACCAAAATGGTTCAGACACTTTTTAAAAAGGGCAACAGATCTACAAATAAGTGTGTCTAATTCTTCCCTACCAGAGAGACCCAGTTTGCTCTGGTGCTGAAGCTTTACATAACATGCCCAAAGCAGCTGCTCTTAGATATACCCGCTTCTTGTCAATTCAAAGCCTGAAGGGGGACTTCATTTTGTGAGCCACAACCAGGAATTAGTAATCATGTGTCATACAAACAAAGCATTCAAGATCCCTGCCATTGTGAAGGGTCGTCTCTTGGGCAGTGTGTTGTCCTGCTAACACACAGGTCTGCAGGCAGTAATCTCAGGAACCTTTTAAATGCGTGGACTAAGAGGAGAATCTTCTGAACATATGCAGAGTGTGTTTCTCTCCCACTCACCCAGCAATTACTGTCAGCAGCAGGCCTTCTAGGATACAGGCTGCAACGTCCCAGCAAGCTTGAACATTATAATACAGGGGTGGCCAAACTGCAGCTCAGGAGCCACATGTGGCTCTTTCACACATATTGTCTGGCTCTCAAAGCCCCCACCCCACCATCGGCTTGCTTGCTTGCTTCCTTCCTTGTTTCTCTCAAACATCTGACATTTATTCTATGTGGCTCTTTCATTAAGCAAGTTTGGCCATCCCTGTTATAATACTCATTGGGGAATTTTGCACTCTATCCAGAACTGAGGTCGGTAGTAACCTCCCTTCTGGCTCACTTCTTTGATTTGAGTAGATTTCTGTCTTAGTATTGGGCATAAACAGTACAAACATTTCCATTTCTTCTCTATCTTCATGACAGTCCTGTGAGGTAGGCCCTTTGTGATCCTATTTTGCCTCCTCTCAGCTGGTATTGATCTTTCTGTTATTTAAGGAGCAGTCCAAGACATTTCCTCTGACCCCAGCTTTTAACTGGGACATAAGAGCAGAGTGGTAAAGCTACAGTACTGCAATCCGAGCTCTCTGCTCACAACTTGAGTTTGATCCCAGCAGAAGCAGGGTTCAGATAGCCAGCTCAAGACTGACTCAGCCTTCCATCCTTCCGAGATCGGTGAAAATGAGTACTCAGCTTGCTGGCAGGAAAGTGTAGATGACTGGAGAAGGCAATGGCAAACCACCTTGTAAAAAGTATGCTGTGAAAACGTTGTGATGTGACATCACCCCAGAGTCAGAAACAATTGGTACTTGCACAGGGAACTACCTTTTTTTTTACTTTAACTGGGAGGTTTCACCTTTTAAAGGTATTTTTTGTGGACCACATCTAGACACATGACTCTTCTATGAACCTCATAAAAGTTATTTGCTGCCATTTTTATGCCTCTGGCTGGTTTTAATATTGATGATAAACTATTGATAATAAAGGAATATTGATAAATAAGGGACATTGCTATCGGTGTGATAAGTCTTTTTTTTTTTAATAAATGATTTTATGGTGTTGTTTTTTTTACCCTGTGAACTGCTTGGAGCACATCTCTGGAGAGGCAGTATATAAAATAATTTGACAAGCAAAGGATGAAGGCCAAGATAATGCAACACACCTGAGATGGGGGTGGAAGACAGTTTAGGCACATAACAAATTGCAGAGGAGATAAGAAACCATAATACCATCACTGCCACGCCCTCTGAGAATTTGCATATTATAACAAAAGCAAAAATCTGAATAATGAAGGCAAAATCTGAATATGCTGAGTCATGCCTATGGAGTGAAAAAGCAGGTAAGATCCCCGAGGCAGATCTCGAACCCAAGCCCAAGAAACCCAGTTCTGCATGCAGTGGAAGAAATGCATCCTTCCTCAACCAACCAACAGTTTAAGGGGAATTGAGATACAAAAGGGATCCTGGAGAGCTCCCTTCCCCCACCCTCAACTTTCCCCAGATTTGCATCAGACTCACCATGCAGGGAGCACACATGAATGGCCAGCTCTCCTGACTTGCAAAAGAATCAGCAGCAACTTATCTCCTGAAGACAGTTTTCTTCGCTATCTCTGGAGCCCTGGCTCCTCCATCCGGCCTAGGGGGGGAGGGCCCTTGCTCAAGGGGAGAGGGGGAACGAGAGAGTGCCCTTGAGCAGCATGCCTCCCCCCCAGCCACTTGTCATCTTTCCAAGACCCTCAGACTGCTGCTCCTTACTCAGTTTCTTAACTGATAACTGCTCTCACCAGTCTGGTAATGAAGTTGGAGCAGGACAGGGGTCATTTTGTAGAAAAAGAGGCATCAAAACTCAAGAGCACAACTCATTTGCATATGTACTAAATTGTATCAGCTCAACGCCTACCTTAAAATGCTTCTTGAATTAGAATTGTCAGGGAAAAACCTTACTCCCATCCAGTGTTCCCTCTAAGCTGTGGAGTCTTGTGAGCAAAAATTCTACTTTGTGAGCTACTGGCATTAAAGTGGTGAGCAAGCAGTTTGGCTGCAGCATAAATTAGTTTGCTCTGGGGCCAGCCTTCCTGAGCTAAGACAAAAATGTGTGAGCTGGGGGCTAAAAGACTGAGCTAGCTCACACTAACTCAGCTTAGAGGGAACACTGCTCTCATCATACTTTTTAAATTACTTCCTCCTATGTGGCCACAGTGACAGGATGAAGATTTCCATTTGTGAGCTACTGGCATTAAAGTTGTGAGCAAGCAGTTTGGCTACAGCATAAATTAGCAGGGGTGTCGAACGCATTTGTTATGAGGACCGGATCTGACATAAATGAGACCCTGTCAGACCGGGCCATGTCAGGTTGGTCTGGGCCACGTGCATACCTACTTAAGATTAGGTAGCAGAGATATAAACTTTTTAAAGGACACAGGCAAATACAACTGAAGATTTAAAAAAAATCCTTACAATAAAATATGATTAGAACATTAGCACTCATGGGTCTTAAAGATGCTTTCTTTGTATTTCTCCCATGGGATCCAGGGAACTGGGCAAAGGAAGCTTTGGCTCTTTCCCTCCTTCCTCAGGAGACCAGGAAGGGGAGGAGCCTCAGCCAACAGAAGGAAGAGAGGCTTAGCTCAGTAGCTCTGCTGTGTGATTGAGAGAGCCTGGCAAAGCAAGCACTGCCTCTCCCCTTCCTCCCCAAGGAAGGAGCCTGAGCCAGTGGAGAAAATAGAGACTTTGTAGTTCCTGTGCGATTGAGCAAGCCTGGCAAAGCAAGCTATGATGCAGAAGGAAGCAAGAGAGAGGGGAGAAGGAAAAAGCCAGCCAGTTGCTTGAGGGCCTGATAAGAGCCCTCTGGGGGCCTGATTTGACACCCCTGATTTAGAGGATCTGGAACTCTGCTCCTGTGAGCTCCTGACCAAACTGAGGCCTGAGCAAGAGAAGAGGGTCATCCCGCATTACAGGCAGAGGACATGTAGTGGGGCAATCCAGGGGAAGAAGTCAAACATTGCAGCCAGGAACCCTCCCCCCACCCCTCCGAATACCTCTTGGAAATGCTTAAGGATTGCTGTACAAATAAAATGAGTAGTAATTCTCTAGAGTCCTCAAAATCACGCTGCAAGAGGAATTTTTTTCCATTTTGCAGCCAGGGAACTGAGTCTGTGCATGGGAAATTTGTTCAAATGAATCCTGGCTGAGCTGGGATTTGATGCTGCATCTCTTGGGGAACTTTGTCAGAGAGATATCTCTGGTATTTGTTTAGTACACCAACGCAGCATACTTTGTTCTCCCTATACAGCCTCCCTACTAGGTAGGCTAGGCTAAGAGCAGGTGACTAGTCCAAGCAAACTTGATGTAGTGCTTTGGTGTTGTGATTAGGAGCACAGACTCTAATCTAGGAGAACCAGGTTTGATTTCCCCACTCCTCCACATGCAGCTGCTGGTGTGGCCGTGGCTCAGTCACAAGTTCAGTCAGAGATGTTCTCTCAAAAAAAAATTCTGGAAAGCGCTCTCTCACCTACCTCACAGGGTGTCTGCTGTAGGGAGAGGAGGGGAAAGGAGATTGGAAGCCACTCTAAGACTCCAAGTGAAGCGTGGGGTCTAAATCCAATCTCTTCTTCTTGATGAGCAAGTGAAGCAGAGATCTGAATCCATAGATGGTCCTGGTTGGCTGAATCTCATAAAATCATGGAAGCTAATCATGGTTCGCCCTGGTTGGCCAGTACCTCATCAGTTTGATGTAGTGGTTAAAAGTGGCAGACTCTAATCTGGAGAACCGGGTTTGATTCCCCACTCCTACACATGCAGCCAGCTGGGTGACCTTGAGCCAGTCACAGCTCTCGGAGCATTCTCAGCCCCTAAAAACCAGTTTTGCTCACCACTGCACAATGCTAAGGGCTAGAGTTTGGTGGCTGCCATACAATTTAAGGATCTCCTGGCTATTCTACACACAATGCCATGTAATAATTTAAATGGGAGACCACAGATAAAGTCCAGAGCTGCTGCACAGAGACAGAAGAAGAATTGCAGATTTATACCCAGCCCTTCTCTCTGAATCAGAGACTCAGAGCGACTTACAATCTCGTATATCTTCTCTCCCCATAACAGACACCCTGTGAGGTGGGTGGGGCTGAGAGGGCTCTCACAGCAGCTGCTCTTTCAAGGACAACCTCTGCCAGAGCTATGGCTGACCCAAGGCCAATGCAGCAGGTGCACGTGGAGGAATGGGGAATCAAACCTGGTTCTCCCAGATAAGAGTCCATGCACTTAATCACTACACCAAACTGGCTCTCAGGCGATGCCAAACCATCTCTGAATGCCTCGCACCCTGAAAGCCCTACAGGGTCATTATAAATCAGCCACAAGTGGATGGTACTTTCCACCTCTGAGACTAGCCTGATACACTAACCACTGTCCCACAGAATGAAGTTTGAGTCTAGTGGTACCTTTAAGACCAACAAAGTTTAAGTCTGGGTATAAGATTTTTGTGTGCCTGCACACTTCTTCAGATACTAACCTTCTGGAGTTCATAACATGTATTTTCATTATTTTAGTAGCAGTTTGTTAAGTGCTGGGTTACACCAAGCACTCAGTCAGCATTAAGAGTAATTTATGGGTTTCCTTATCTCATTCAGTGATGCGGTGGAGGGAGAGGGAGTGAAAATGAACTAGGTTTAAGGGAACATAGGGATGATAGTGCAGATACAGATAGCAACTGGGATCTTGGAATGCAACCAGGATCTATTCAGAGTGAAGGTTGTCCCATCCTAGTGCCAGAAATCCAACCCGTAAAGCTTCACCATATTTGGACTATCACCTCCTAAACCAACTATGAGGACAAGAAACTAGTCTGGAAGTAAAGCAAGACTCCAAATCACCGGACTGCCATGGGGCAACTGGCAGGTTTACATTCCAGGCAGCTGTTTCAGCCGATTGGTCTTCCGTGCGAATCATACCACTACTCCCTCCCTCGCCTGCTCTCAGAGGCACGACCTACAGAGGATGATCAAGATTACAGATTCTGCTGAAAAGCTGAAATAGGGCTCAGGAGGAGCCTGGAGGATTTCCCCCACCCCCTTCCCTAAGTCACAATATCCTAAGTCAATTACTCCCTTAGGAAATACAAGAATCTTGGCTCTCGCTGCCCTATACTTAACTCACAAACGTCCTTTCTTCCAGACAATCCAGCTCATCATTTCTGTTAGCTGCAGATTCCTTTTCTGTGGATTCCCAGCAAATCAGAAAGGAAAGAAAGGAGGGGAACAAAAAGGGGGAGAGGGAGAGCTTGCTTTGTCAGGCTCAATCACACAGCAGAACTACTGAGCTAAGCCCTTCTTCCCTGTATTGGATGAGGCTCCTCCCCCTCCTGGTCCCGTGGGAAGGGAGGGAAAGAGCCAGAGCTTTCTTTGCCCAGTTCCCTCGATCTCATGGGAGAGATACAAAAAAAGCATCTTCTGTGTCCTTTATAAAGTTTGTATCTTCACTTCCTGGCATTACATTTTATTACACATGTGGCCTGGCCCAACAAGATCTCATTTATATCAGATCTGGCTCTCATAGCAAATAAGTTTGATACCCCTGCCTTACATCATTCATTATAACTATAAAACTCCTTCATCCTACATTGAATCACTATTTGAATTACTATTGCAATATTGCAATATTGAGCCCAAGTGTACTATTTATGCTTGGCCACTGAAGGCAGCCAGTTAGGCTGAAACACGTCGGGTCGCATCAGGTTCCATTAGTGTACATTGTATGATTTTCTCTTGTATTGAGATTATAGTTGGGCCTGTTTTTAAATTACCTTATAATTAATACATGTATTTTTGATAATTTTGCATTATGTTTTTATGTTCCACATCGTTTTACGGATGATTTGCTGGTAACAAACAGAATTATAGACTAACAATGATAAATATAGAACCAGGTTCCCTGGCCCTGTTGGGTGCCCTTCTACCAAGGTATGTGGAGATTTGCTTGGGGACTGCTAAGCAGTCCCCAAGAAAATCTAAGCAGGCTAAGCAGGTTCAGGCATGAGACAATGTGATGTAGTGATTAGTGTTGGAGTAGGAGCCAGGTTCAAATCCCCACTCAACCATGAAGCTGGCTGGGTGGCCTCAAGCTAGTCACTTTCAGCCGAACCTACCTCACAGGACTGCTGTGAGAAGAAAATGGGGAAAGAAGAGCAATGTATGCTGCCCCAAGCTCATTGGAGGAAAGAATGTACTGCCCTGACGTGGACAGCGCAGTCTCATCAGATCTCAGAAGCTAAGCAGGATGGACCCTGGCAAGTATTTGGATGGGAGACCTCCAAGGAATACCAGCTGTTGGGGGACAGAGGCAGGCTTCATTCAGCCACTTCTTGGATACCCTCCAGGTCCCCAGTAGGGGGAAGTCACCAGAGGTTGCCATGAATTCCAGGTGCAGACACACACACAAATACCAAAAAGAAAGAAGAATGTACTATGACAGATGGATAGAAACAGCCTGTTGCTACCAACTATGGTAGGTGCAGGGCAGCACTTAGAGGGTGCATTTGTATTCAACGGTTAGCACACAATTAAATTTGTGGTGCATTAAAATGATTTCTGTGCTATCGTCTGTGAGTCAACGGTGGTTTAATATGCATTTCCTTTTTTGTCCTTTCAACTTTTCCTTCCCCCTGGGTTGTCTCCCAAACAAACTTTAAACATCCAAGGGGGGAAAAAATAAACAAAACTTTTATTTGTAGAAACACATATTACAAGGATGAGTCCATGTAATCATATCATTGTCCAAGGGGACTGTAGCGCGCTGTGCACAACACCTCTTCCTGAACCACTCAAGTCTTCCCGGCTCCTGAATCCTGGCTGTGGATGCCACACCTGGAATGAGGGACAACTTTGATTGGTGTTCCGTGATGAAGAGCTATTTCCCCTGCAGCGGCTCAGGCCATGCTCTGCCCAGGGTTGGGGGCAGAGCTTCAGTCCGATTGGTTAAGAGAGGCAGGAAGTGTCACCATGTCGGGGGACCAAAGCGTGAGATCAGTGCTTCTTGATCGTCAAGATCCTTCTGCACTTTCTTCCGCATGTAAAAGATGGGGCAGTCGCGGCTGCGGGAACGAGAGCAAGAGGATCATTAGTTCGGGGTGAGAACATTGTGGGGCCGGCAACCTCTATGGGGCTCGTAGAACGAGGGAGGGGCAAGAGTGGAACAAGAAACTGGGGCTCCCCTGGTGAAAAGGAGAACCCAATAGTCCTGGCTCATCTCATTCTGTCTGTTTGGGGTGTCTAGTTTACACATCTGGCAGAATCACATTTTGATTCTCCTAACAAAAAGCACCCGGGGGGGGGGGGCAAAGGCCTGGACTGGCGTTGCCATTCTCCAGGTGGAGCCTGTAGATCTCCCAGAAATCCAGACTGATCTCCAGATGACAGAGTTCATTTACCCTGGAGAAAATGGCTGCTGTGGAAAGTGGATTCTATCGTTTCTCATCTCCCCTGAACACCCTCCCTAAACTCTGCCCTTCCCAGGCTCCACCCCTGCCCCCCCCGCCAAAATCTCCAGGAATTTCCTTACTTGGAGTTCATAACTTTAGCTAGCCCCCCTTCTTTGACACTTTGATTTGTGAAGGGAATAACACATCCCAAAGGGGTACATTCTGTCTGTTTCCAAAGCAGTTTGCTGTTTTTACTACCTCAATCTACTGGTATGTACAGACACTACTTCAAGCCTCTCTCTCTCTGTGTGATCATGCTTCACGCCTCTCTTGGGAGAACCCAGGTGACCCAGATGATATCTTTCAAGCTGGAGCAGAAGGGCTTTGCCTCTCATTCCCCCGCAGCGTCCTGACAGGTGCTGTATTTATAAAGGCCATAAAACAGGTTCAGCTGTACCCCCGCCACCGTAGCTCTTCGTGGGAGCCATCTGTTTGCTGATCGAGGGACCTGTCTGATAAGCAGGTGTAAACACTGCAGGGTGATATAAAGCCATATTTTATCCCAATATCCCTGTGGGAATGGGACAAGAGCTGGGGCTGCTCTGTGAGGGCGCGGAGGGGCGGTCCAGTCCTCACCTGGTACACAACACGTCCTCGTGCAGGCTGCCCTGGCAACGTTGACACTGTGTCCATAGGCGCGAGAACTTCTCTTCCAAGGAGCTCAGGTGGGCTACCTGTTGAGGGGATAAAAGCAGGCAGATGGCAGAGCCCAAGGCATCACGGGCCGCTATCAATGCCCTTTTCTTTAACTCTCCTCTCCACTTCATTTTCCCAATCTCATCCTCCTCCCTGGAATAACCACAGCTTCCACAATCTCACCCAATAGCTTACAAAATTCTTCACCCTGTATAGAAAATCAAGGGTTCTTGGACTCCCAAACCTTGGCCAGATAGCCGTTATCCAGCTACTAGTTAAGTCCATTAGCCCTTCTCACGTACCTACTTACCTCCTTCTGGTAGAGCTCAGACTGGCGGCCTAAGCAGAATTTGCAGACAGCACCTGGAAGGAGAAAAGCTAGTCAGAAAACATCCATTGCCCCCATTTAGGTCTTTGAGGGCTTCTCTGGCCCCACCGACTCTGCAGAACTGCCCCAAATGAATCCAGAGTATCAAAGACAGCTGTCATGGAGATTTGGTGAATGGATTTTACTCATGCTCAGGAAGCGACCGACCTCTGTATTTGGGCTCAGCAATCCAGAAATGCTTGGCTTTCTGTTCTAAAAGGTGGCTTGGCTAATTGGCTTGAGTAACCTGAAGTTTAATCCTCCTCCCATTTTGGTAATTAATTTCTGGCACATGGTGAACTTGTCTACTGCTTGGTAATACTGTGGGATTTGCAGGGAGTACACCGCTCCCAAACACCATCCTTCCCTCAAGAGATGCAGCTTAAAGTTTCAGGAAGACGATGACATGCTCCCACAGAGAACCCTGGAACCCATGTTCCCCTCCCAGTGCAAACCACTAGGAATCATTCTCCACCAGAGGTCCCAAGGTCCAGACCCTGTTCATCTTAATTTTCAGCTTGCATTCTACAACATATGTGAGAATGGGAGGGGCACATTTTGTGGAGGGATAAAGAACTAGAGGGGGAAGACATGCAGGTCAAGATCTGTATGGGCTAATCTGTTAGAGGGGTTTCCTGTTGGTTACAGAAGCTCAGCTCGCTCTCACACAGAGATACTCTCTCACTCTGTGGCAAGTTCCGGCAATAGGAACTTACAACACATATTGTTAAGAAGCCAAGGGCGGCGGTGGGGAAGGGCACTTATTTCGGTAAGAGGTTGCAAAAATAAAAATACTGGGACGGGAAAGATGGACACAGACAGGGTCTCACCGTGATGGTTGAGCACGGCCCGACAGCCAATGCAGGTGCTCCGCTTGGTGGCAAAAGCCATGAGTCCCCCGACTTTGGCCGTCAGCACCGTCTTGCAGCGGGTGTGGTCCCCCTCTGCAAGGGAAGGAAGTGAAAAGGGTCGAGCACGCTCCATTCCATGTCCTCCACGCAATTTAGCAGGAGAGGTCAGGACACCCTTCTCTCTCTCTACACCGCCTTCAATTGGGGCAGAGTATCCAAAGTTCCCCTAACAGCATCCCCTGGGAATAAGCCATCTGAGCCTGCTGACTCAAGAGAGATCTCCATTACAGATCTGTCTCATTTCCTTCTACAGCTGGGGAGCCCTTAGAACCTGGACTTGCCTCCCATGGCTCATGTGAAAGGTTTGCCAGCCTAGAAAAGTTTGGCAAAAGTCAGCTCTTTCCAAAAACAGGAAATAAGAGACTGTGGTGTCCCTCTAATTTTTCTCACCTGTTCATCTGGAGGTGAGGCTCATACCTGGAGATAGATTCCTCCCCCACAATTTCCTTTGAGGGGCCAAGGTTCAGATAGAGTCAAAACACAACAAAGAACTACCTTTTGACCAGGTAGAGTCAAAGCACAGCAAAGAAGGACTGCCTCTCCCTGCATGAGCCCAGTAGGTCTTTATGATCAGCAACCCAACAACTGCTGGTGATACTCGGCCCCAGAGATGTCTATCTGGCCTTGACAAGGGCCAGGTGAAATGAGCTACCCCTGGAGATCCGGGCCCTGCGGGATCTGCTTCAATTCCGCAGGGCCTGTAAAACAGAGCTCTTTTGCCAAGCTTTCAGCTGAGGCAGGGGACATCACTTGTTACCGGCCTCCCCCTTCACTCTATCCCAGTGCTATAAGAGCTGCTGGACCTGGACAATAGGCCATGTCTGTAAGGCAGAATTTGCTATTTAGTACCTATTGTTACTCCATAATTTTAGATTTTATATATTTTAAACTGTTTTTTTACTGTTGATTGTTTTTATGATGTAACCCACCCTGAGCCTGTTCTATGGGAAGGGTGAGCTAAAAATCGAATAAAATAAATAAATAAAAAAAAAGATCTACTCTGTTCTGAAAATCACCCTTGGGCAGCCCCTTAAGACCACTTCATGGAGATAAAGGTACTTTTGCTGTTCAGGGTGTGAACTCGCATGTTCTGGGCATTTTGCCTTCACAGACATGAGCTTGTGAGGAAGGCTAAGGCAGATGTGCTTAACAAGCAGGAGTCGCAGTGCTCAGGGAAACACATTTGCCAGGCTGTGGTCAGATACGCAATCTCTCTTTCCCCTCTTAGGGGAAACCAGTCTGCAGAAGAAGCTGGCTGTGCATTATGCTGACTGAGACAGAGGGGCCTGTGACATCATAAAGTCCCCTTGAAGCAAAAATAAAAATTTAGCTGAATAATCTTTTAAAACAGACACCCCCAGATGCACAAGCAGCAATTTAAACATAAAATATTTTTGTAAAAACCCATCTGCCTGAAGCAGGGGGAAGATTCAGAACTGCGGGGTGAATCCCTGTTGGATAACAGGCAGGCACAATGTTCAAAGTGCAAAAGGCAGAGGGGGAAACTGGGCTCACACTTCACATTGCCCGGTTTTGATGTCTAGATTCTCACTGCATTGGCCAACTGTGAGCAAAGAACCAGGGGACAGTCCCAATGCTCCCTTCTAAGCTGTGGAGTCTTGGGAGCAAAAGATCTAGTTTGTAAGTTACTGGCATGAAAGTTGTGAGCAAGTGATTTGGCTACTGCATAAATGAGTTTGCTCTGGGGCCAGCCTTCCTGAGCAAAGTTAAATGTGTGAGCTGGAGGCTAAAAAAACTGTGAGCCGGCTCACACTAACTCAGCTTGGAGGGAACACTGGACAATACTCATTCCAGACAATTTACTTCGTCAGACAAGAAAGGTGCGATATGAGGGCATGTCTCCACATTTCCTTGCCCCCCCCCCGACGTGGAGGCCAAGCCCTGCCGCACGCTGGAGGAGAGGTGTCGCACTCACTCAGCAGAACGTTTTGCGCCTTGCTCTCTCCCAAGATGGGGTCAAAAATGCGCAGGAGTGGCTTGGCCAGCTGCTGCTCCAGGTAGTACTGGGTGTCAATGGGCAGGTTGTTCTCCAGCACATAGATCGGATCCTGAAGAAACAAAGGCCATGTAAGCAGGAAGCGGTGGTGGGGCAGCAGCAGGAAGGGCTGCAAGTGCGAAAGACCACACCACAGGACTGCTTGTCCTCCCCGGGAGGGTCATTGCCCAATCACTTCCACCCTAATCGCTTGCAAACTACAGGCTTCACTGCAAGAGGCACGCTAGCACTCACAGGCAATAATGTGGGAAACTCAGTTTGGCCTCAGAGATCAGGTCCATCATGGAGCCTTTAAACAGGAACTGCATTTGGATCAGAACACAGAGAAACTGAGGCCATGCAGACCGTTCAAAGATCTACTTCCCTGCTCCAAACAAATAAATAAAAGGATCTCAGCCATCTGCCTGGAGGGCCAACTTCTCTCTCAAACATTAGTTCAGCAGGAAGGAAGAAGAAAAGGACAAGTACAGGATAAGATCTACTTCCACAGAAATGCAGAGTATTGGATAAGCCCTTGCAGTGGGGATCCTCTGCTGTTAAGGAGGAAGGGTTGCCTGTGACCACCCGAAAAGGCTATGCTGGGGGTCAAGGGCTTGGCATGGGCAAAAGCCAGGCGGTTTGTACAAAGGAGGGGAAACTGAGCAAAGGTGACCAAAAAAGCTGGCTGGATCTTCTCCCTTAGGACTGGATATGGGATGGGCTGCGGTTTAGTGGTAGCATGAAGAATTAAGTTCATAAATACACCACTGGGGGATCCCAAGTAGTATTCCAACATTCTCTCCTCTTCCATTTTATCCTCAAAACAATCCCGTGAGGTCAATTGGGCTGAGAGTGTGTGACTGGCCCAAGGTCACCCAGCGAGCTTCCACGGCAGAATGGGATTCGAGTTTGCACCTCCCAAAGCTTCTCAAGGCCTCAGGTTCAGTCCCTGGCATAGCCAGCTAAAAAGGATCAGGTTAGCAGGTGATGGGAAAGATCTCCACCCAAGACTCTGAAATGTTGCTGCCAGTCAGAATAGATGAAGCTGATGGACTAAGGGGCTGACTCAGCAGAAGACAGGTTCATATGTGCAACTCAATCAAGGCCTATTATAGACATTAACCCAAGCCACTGAAAATGGGGGAAGGACCAAGGCCCTGACCTGGATAGCTCAGGCAAGCCTGATCTTGTCATATCTCGGAAGCTAAACAGGGTCAACTCTGGCAAGTACTTGGATGAGGAGCCTCCTTGGAATACCAGCAGTTGGGAGGACAGAGACAGGCTCTATTTAGCCACCTCTCTGAATATCCCTCAGGCCCCCAGTAGGGGTCAGTCACCAGAAGTCAACATCCCTTCCAGGTGCGCACACACACACAAATATACAAAATACCAAAAAGAAAATGGGGGAAGGACGTAAAAACTTACAATACAAATTTCTTCTCGAAGTCCACTTACTACCTGCAGCTACCAACCTTTCTCCCTCCCCAAAGTGTATCAGTGACTGACCTCTTTCTGGGCTAAGACTACTGGGCTAATCATTCTCAATGCAAATACTTATGCCCAATCAGCTCTGCACATGTGTGTGGGGGAATATGCAAACCCACAGTTATTCCCGACTGCCCATCAAATCCCTCTTCCTCCCCTGCTGACTCACTTCAGACTTCATGTAAGCAGCAACTCCTTTGGCAGCGCTGATAATGACGTAAGGCACTCGATCCCCCAAGTTGGGGGCACTGCCGGGATCTCGCCGCCGCATCCTATGGAGAAAAGGCACAAGCAGCGAACTGCGGGTCAGATTCAAAGATGGCAAGAAGGGCTCTATCAGGACTGAGCGTGTTCCTTTAGAAACGAGACGCCTTTAAGGATGCCCTAGCCAGCAAGACAGTGCTGCCAATCGGGCTTCAGGAATTTTTTCAGAGCAGGGATGAGAGTCTGGGATGGGGGGAGCATAATGAGTTGAAGCTAACAGCTAGGGCCAAGATTCAAAGAAGTTTTCGAAGGCGATAAGTGGGAGGTTGGAAACAAAATGACACTATGTTAATAGCACAGCTATACTGGTACATTTACCCTCAGAATAGATTCTACAGAGACACAAAGTGACAGAAAATGAAACACAAGTGCCATTCGCCTCATCTCTGCCCTGCAGATGACACCGGGCAGAGTGCCTTGGTCTCCTTTGCTAAGGGGGCAGTGAAGCAGCCGAGCTAAAAAGGAGTCAGCCTACCGCACCAGGGCGTCTGTGTGCAGCGGATGAGACAGCCGCAGTCAGTACAGGAAGCCCAGAGCACAGGGTGGGCGTCTCAGGAGGTTCCACCTGCAGCTGGGACCCAGCCACGACTATTTCTGCCTTTCCCTTTGGTCACGCCTCGTTGGCCTTCCCCACACCTACACGCCTCCCCCTCCCCTGCAGTACATACGGGTTCCCACCAAGACTAAAGAGACCAGGTGGGGGAGAGCGAGAGCACGAGATCCAAGGCCTCGGATGATCAGCAATACCCTCTTTGCTGAACCCACCCACTCAGCATTTTCAAAATCCATCCACTGGATGACTGCATACTCAGAACAAGGTTAGGACAAGGGCCATCCCCCCGTGCTCTCTTCTTCCACGGGTCAAGGACCTTGAAGGAGTCTCCAGGAAATATCCTCCCTGCTTCCCTCTAAAAGGGAGATTTCATAAAAATAAAACTGGTCTCCCTCAACTCACCGCTCAGCCAGCTCCACGTGGGCCTGACGCCCTGCATACTCATCTGCTGTGCGGGTCAGTTCTTTGGTAATCACCAGCTGTGAGATGTCAACTCTGTTACACAGCAGGTCAGAGATCACCTCCTTGGCATGGTCCACGGCACCTGTAGGGTCTCTGAAGAGACAGAAAGAGGCATGCGTGTGTGACAAATCAGGGCCCCTTTTTTCAAAACAGGCTACCGAGAGAGTCTGGGTGGTGGTAGACTGCAGGAGTTAGATAAATGTTCCAAGTGATCTATGGCTTCCGGGAAGCAGCTTCTAAGAATTTATTCTAGCACCCCTGATGGTAAATCAAGTAGGGGAGCTGTGTAGGTCCCTCCCTAGCAATAAAATATAACACGGACCCAGTGGCACCTTAGAAACTAACCAGGTGACCAAAAAAAAGGGTGGGGGGAGGTTTATGTGTAAAATTACACATCTATTCATGGAGATGTCATACGTTTATAATCATCTTTCCTATAACCAAGTATAGTTGTTAATAACATAAAATACAAAAAATGTTTATTACAGCAGAGGAAGGTACCCATATATGTAACTCAAAACGGATGGATTTTTATGCGTGGTTTTTAATGTTTACAATTTGATTAAAGATTCTGTATCATGTTGATTTTTTTTTTGGAATTGATCTTGACATTTCTACATACAAGGTTTTTCTTCTTTTCAACCGTTTCAGTTACTTGGCTTGTTCTGGGATGGAAGTCTCCTCCCTTTTTGGTTGTTTTCATCTTAAAAGTGTAACATTTATTCTCACATAAGCTATTGTGAGTCAAAGCTCGTTTCCTTAGATGCATCAGAGTGTCCGTTTAAAGCGACTAAATTTATACCTGTAATTCAAACAACAGAAAATGGCAGGGGAGTGCAGAACTTACAAGGAGAGACCGGTGTAAAGCAAGAACTAATCAAAGAGTAATCCATCTATTCCAAGTAATCCTGAAGCGATTCTGGTTTTACACTGGCATCCCTTGCAGAAGGAGACTGAGATTGGGAAGGGCAACCATGAAGGAGCTAGGAAAGATCCTTCAGACTAAAGATGTGTTGCTGGTGACCAAGCTCAAGTTAATTCATGCCAGAGCATTCCCTGTTACTATGTATGGGTGGGAAAGTTGGACACTGAAGAAAGCAGACAAGTTAATTTGAAATGTGATGTTGGAGAAGAGTTTTATGGATACTGTGGGTTGCCCAAAAGACAAATAAGTGGGTTCCAAACCAAATCAAGCCTAGAAGAGGGCTAGCACTTAACACTTACGCACACACACCCCTTTGCAGTTTCTTCTCACTCCCCATCCCACCCCTTTTCAGTTGCTTGAACCATACATTCTGCTGTTTTGGATGGATGCTCTACAGTTTGTTAGAACTACTGAACTGGAAATATTTTTCAACCCTGGGCCAAAACGAGCACCTGTCACCATATTCCCTCAGGAGTGCCCACCACATCCTGGGTCAAGCTAATAGACCCACCCACACACACAGAATGAGGGGGAGGGGAGCCTCCATCACAAATACCCACAGACCTATCGATGAGAAGCTTCTGCAGACAGGTGTTGATGAGGTTCGCCACTAGGGGGCAGTTGTCACGACGCACCGTCTCAATGCCCTTGCAGTCCATCTTGTCATGGGTGTCAGGGTTGGATGAGAAGTACAGGCCGGCATAACGCTTTTTGTTGATGAGGAGGTAGGGAAAGTACACCTGGGAGGAAGGCAGATTTGAGAAATAGGCAAAAAAAAAAATCAGTGTACGACTACAAGCATCAACATGGATGCTGCAAAAATATATTATCTAAACCCCCTCTCTCTCTCTCTCTCCAGATTTGTAGAAATACTCAACTTGGTAAGAATAGTAAAAAAGTACACACTAAAATACAATGTTTGTATACATAGATGTTGTAAGAGTCCAGCGATCTTCCTGTTTAAAGGAGAACCTTCTGATTATTTGTGCAAGGGTAAACAGGAAAATTTCAACATCTGTCTGGATTCTGAATGTGTCTGGAGGAAAACTTCCAATTATATGGGGTCCCTGACCCCACACACTTGACCCTGAACTTATTCATTATGGGCTGGATCCAATCAGCTTTTTCATTTAATCTCAATGGGTCCATTCCGCATGGCTTTTGTTCATGCAACTCCCTGACTGCCAGCATAGCCTTTTTGGTGGTCAGAAGGGACCCCCTGCTCCCCTTTTCACCAGCAGAAAAGCTAGTTGGATCCAGCCTGCTGAGGTCTACACCTCCTCCTTACAGGGAAAATCTTTTCTCAAACAACTTTATCAGCAAGCTTCACTGTTCATTGATTGATTGGAAGCATTTCCATTTGCTTTTCTGGACAAAGGAGGGTCAACTTTCCTGCTGTAGCTGCTCATCATCCACTGACTTCCAGACAGGATTCTGGGTCCTCCCACATTCTCTTCCTGCTTTCTTAGAACCTCGGATTTTGTTTTAAGCTGGGTTTCTAGGAGAGCAGGAAGAGAATGTATGAGACCACAAACATTTCCTTAAGATCAGTGGCTGCTGAAGAAGGCCCACAAATGTGTTTACCTTGGCCAGTGTCTTCATGATCCAGTGGCTGTCATGAAGATACCCAGGGGATTTTTTGTAGCAGGAACTCCTTTGCATATTAGGCCACAAACCCCTGATGTAGCCAATCCTCCAAGAGCTTACAGGACACTTAGTACAGAGCCTACTGTAAGCTCCGGTAGGATTGGCTACATCAGGGGTATGTGGCCTAATATGCAAAGGAGTTCCTGCTACAAAAAAAGCCCTGAAGATACCCCCTCAGGAAGACCACTCAGTGAACTGAGAACCTTGCTCTTCAGGTGTGTTCATCCACAGTCCAGTTTCAAAGGTAGGCTTTATTATTAACTCAGCCCCTTGTTTGCCCACAGCCTTTCCAACATCAGAGGCACGGTAGCACCTGGTTCCTCCCCACTTGGTTCTGAGGACATTCTAGACTCCTTGGCCACAGCAGGAACAGAGCGTAGCATTCAGGGAGCAACAGGGACAATAAAGGAAAAGTAAAGATTTGATTTTTTTTTAAAAAAAACTAACGTGGTCAAAAAGTGGGATATTGAGAAAACAAAAATCAGCAATCATGCAACTCACCTTCTCAAATTCCAGCTTGATGGGGGGTATAAAATGACTGGAGACCCAAGCGGCTGCTTCCCTGCCTATTTCCATCGCCTTGGCGACCGACGACACACCCAGGCGGCACATCACAGAGTCTGTGTCCCCGTACACTACCTGTGTGTTGAAGGACACCAAAACGGAGGCTTTGTAGGCTAGAGCCCACTTCTTGGCTCAAGTACAGAGATGCCAGCCCATCCCTCTCCCCACCTCGAGTCCAACGGCAGAAGTGCCTTGAGGCACCATCAATGGCAGGAAAAGTACTACAGAAATATTTTAATAAAGACTTCCTCCTCCTTTTGTACAGAGCCCCGTGGCGCAGTGTTCAAGCTGCAGTACTGCAGTCCTAAGCTCTGCTCATGACCTGAGTTTGATCCCTGGCGGAAGCTGGGTTTTCAGGTAGCCGGCTCAAGGTTCACTCAGCCTTCCGAGGTCGGTAAAATGAGTACCCAGCTCACTGGGGGGAAAGCGTAGATGACTGGGGAAGGCAATGGCAAACCACCCCGTAAAAAGTCTGCTGTGAAAATGTGAAAGCCACGTCACCCCAGAGTCAGAAACGACTGGTGCTTGCACCGGGGACCTTTCCTTTCCCTTCCTCCTTGTGCAGCTCCCAACTCAAGAACACATGAAGCTGCTGTCTATTGACTCCGACCGCTGGCCCCTCAATGTCAGCAGTGTCTATTCTGATGACAGACCTCAGGGTCTAAGAGAGAACTCTCACTTCACTCGCTACTTGGGTCCTTCAAGCCAGAAATGCCAGGGGTTGAACCTGGGATGTTTGTTTATTTTATTTATTTTCGTTAATTTCTAGTCTGCCCTATCCCATGAGCAGGCTCAGGGCAGACGACATCAAAATTAAGCAATAGCAATAAAAATTAGAAATAAGTTAAAACAATAAAATTACTCCATGTTCTGCATGCGAACGACATGCTTGGTCACTGGGCCAGAGCACAACTCATCCTCTTGTTCTACTGCCTCTATCACTCCCCCAGCCGCAGGGCTTTTTTTGTAGCAGGAACTCCTTTGCATATTAGGCTGCACACCCCTGGTGTAGCCAGTCCTCCAAAAGCTTACACGGCTCTTAGCACAGGGCCTACTGTAAGCTCCAGGAGGATTGGCTACTTCAGGGGGGGTATGGCCTAATATGCAAAGGAGTTCCTGCAACAAAAAAAGCCCTGCGGCCAGCCACAAGGTTGGCCACTCTCTAACTCTTTCTCAATACCTTCCTTGAAGGGCTCTGTGCTCCTCTGATCGATGTCTACTGGTGACTCCCAGCCCAAAGGATGTACGCCTGGCCTCAATCAGTAGGGGAGGTCTACTTTCTCAGCTCTGGTTCCAGCCTGGGGGAACACTTTCCCAGCTGAGATCTGGGTCCTGCAGGATTTAATGCCGTTTCACAGGGCCTGTAAAATGGAGATGCTCCGCCAGGCCTATGGTTGAGGTGGTGGCAATTCATCTATATTGGCCTTCCCTGCTCTATTCCACCATGGCTGGCTTTCCTCACCCACCCATTTGCTTTGTACCCTTCCATCTACAGCTACCCACAATCAGAACCCCTTGGGACTTTAACTGCGCAGCAGACACCATCAAATGTTTTGGTGATTAATAATTGTATATATTTGATTGTTGTATGATATTTCGACTATGTTGCATGCTTTAACCATCTGTGCAGGAGAAGGAGGGCTAAAAAACCCATCAATCATACAAACAACTAAAAGCTTTCTCCACTCCCAGTGGCTGTTATGAAGACATCAACACTGCCAAAGACAGCACATGAGATGAGAAAACAAGGGCAAAAATACTAAAGACCGGAGGGGTTTTAGTAACACATCAGGTTTTTTTCCATCCTAGAGCATTTCTATGCCTTCTTCCTCTCAGGAAGTTGGCAGCTAGCTTCTGTCTTTCCTTTATGGTAGCCTAGCCACCGCCGCCCACCCATCTTCCTACCTTGGCATCAGCGCTGTAACCATTGGCAATGGTGTATTTGGATTCCACCAGCTGCTTCGTTTTCTCAATCATCTGACGTCCAAATCCAGTCACGCTCTAGACGCAGGGGAGAAAGTGTGACATGAAACTTCAAGGGCTCCAGGAGACTCCAACTTATCACTGCGTTAGACGTATCCTGAACCCCTCCCCTCCCCCCAACCACAGAGTTCTCTCAAATGACGTGAATCTGTATAGCCCAATCTGTCACCTCCTAAGAAATTCTTTCCACCTGGGAACTAATCTGCACCCATTCTTACAGGCTCAGCAAGGCTTAAAACGCATTTTTCAAAACCCCTGTTACTTTGGCCTGCAACAATGGCTTTTTAAGAAGCGACAGCCAGCGTGATGTGCTGGTTAGAGAGTTGGGCTGGGATCTCTGTCATTCAGCTGGTGCCTTCCATCTTCTACCCCTCCCTCCCAAGACACCTTGTCAGCTCTCTCCCCCTGCCCCCCCAGATGATGCTCTGGTACTCCAGAGTGTGGAGAAAAATCTATAGGGTGCCATCTTGCTTCTTTAAATATTTTAAAATTGAAATTGTCATGCCAGTTTTTAATTTGCATGCTGTTTTTATAATACATGTTGTACATCGCCCAGAGCCTGGCATAAGTCGGAATGGGATAATGAAGCAAGTGCAATAAATAACAGCAACAACCACCACCACCATCTGGGAGACACAGGTGCTGTTCTCCACTCTGCCATGGAAGCTGGCTGGGTGACCTGGAGCTAGCCATCCCCTCTCAGAGCATTGTGCTGAGGATAAAGTGGAAAAGCTGAGAAACACCGCAAGCCACTTTGGGTCCCTTTTGGGAAGAAAAGGAGGATATAAATCAAGCAAGGTAGAGTTGCAAGGTGGCTTTGCTGAAATACATTCTCTTTTTATATCTTATAAGATGTTTTACTATGCTAACTGTTGCATACCCCCAGCGATAGGGGAGTGTAAAGGAAAACGTACTTAGTGCAATTCTGCCTGCAACAAGCACTGCAGCTGCACACAGCACTTCAGTATAATTTTTAATGAAATAACAGTGCACATATGGGAGGAGCGGAACATACAACGGGCCATTTTCATGTTACTACTTAAATTGGCTTCTGAAATTGTATCAGAAGAGATACCTCCTGCTACGTCTTCTCGCCCAGGTAGAAAAAATGGGGATATGATTGCTTCCCCTTATTTCAAGAACACAGGCAGGAATCATTCTGGCGCTTCCACAAGGACTGTCAGACACACGGAAATCTTCCATGAGATTCACCCCACCCCACCTCTGTACTTGGAGTTCCCATTTGGCTGACAGGTCTACAATAAACAGCCTTAGTGCACTTTTCTAATCTATTTCTGAAAATAATCTGAACTGAAAATAATCTGAACCTCTTGTGGTTGTGAATTCCATCAAGTTAATGATGCGTTGCCCAAAGTGCTACTTCCTTTTGTTTGCCCTGATTCCGTTGTATAAAAATGTTTATCAGAATTGTGTGGGCTTCTTTTCTAAAGATACTTCATAAATCACAGTCAGGTCCAGCCAAGGATTGCCAGTAGGAATGTGCTCCGTCAGCTTAAGTGACAGCAAAAATGAAGAATAGCTTAAGTCGCCCTCCGATTTGTCCTTTGCCAATAAGTAAGTGGCTGATTTGATAGCAGAGGGGGGTTCAGCAACTGCAGCTTCCTACATTTGAGCAACGATCGGTCATGACTTCTGAGCATGCTAAACTCAAAAGGCTTACCTGAGAGATCTCGAGGCAAGGCAGCTTGCCCACTTGGGCCCCGGTGAAGCCGTAAACGGAGTTGGCGCTGACCTTAAGGGCCAGCTGCCGCCCATCCAGCACTTGGCGCTTAAACAGATCGGTCTCCCGCTGCAGCTCTCCCTTGGCCCTGTGCCAGTCATGATAAAAAAATAGAAGATCACAAAGCAGGGAAGAATAAAGGTCAATCTGGACACGACAGGCGCATCCCTGTGTCTTTCTGCTCACCTGTCAAGTACAGGAGGGGAGCTCTACTTTTTGAATCTGAAAACAGGACATGCAGGGTGAGCAGAGTGAACCCTTGACCCCCTCTATTATGTTAAATAGTCCAAGGTGTTTTAATCAATGTGACGGTGGGCTACACTCCTCAGGGGCATCAAACTCATTTGTTATGAGGGCCAGATCTCACATAAATGAGTCCTTGTTGGGCCAGGCCATATCAGGCTGGGCCGTATGTGTTCCTATTTAAGATTAGGTAGCAGAGATATAAACTTTATAAAGGAAACAGACAAACACAATTAAAGATTTTTTTTTTTTTTTAAAAAACACCTTAAAACATTAGCTCTCAGTCTTAAAGGTGCTTTCTTTGTATTTCTCCCATGAGATCCAAGGAACTGGGCAAAGGAAGCTCTGGCTCTTTCCTTCCTCCTCCAGGGAACTGGGAGGGGGAGGAGCCTCAGCCAATAGAAGGAAGAGAGGATTGGCTCAGTAGCTCTGCTGTGCAATTGAGAGTCTGACAAAGCAAGCTTTACCTACCCCCCCTTCCACCCCAATTGAGAGAGCCTGGCAAAGCAAGCTATGATGCAGAAGGAAGCAAGAGAGAGGGAGAAGGAAGCGGACAACAGCCAGTTACTTGGGGGCCTGCTTCAGGGGCCTGCTTCAGGCCCCGGGCTGCATGTTTGACACCCCTGGCCTATATTATTTATGTTTAATATTATGTATTATCTTGCTCTCTTTTCCTTGTTATTTACCTACATGATTGAATTTTTTGGCATCATTAACATGTCTGATACTTATGCGTTGTTTTCAGATTTCTGTAATCCTAGTCCTATTGCTTTGTTTGTCAAATGTCTTATTCCATTTATTGCACTGAGTTACATTGGGCATTCTGCCTTGAGTCTCAGTAAGGAAGGCAGACTACAAATAAATAGATTCCAGCCTCTTGTCATGCATGCCCAGCCATAAGCCCCAGCCGGGTATTCCAACTATCAATCAGGGAATGTAACCCTTTGACCACTCCCTCCCTTCGTTCTCCCACGCTTTCCAACGAGCCCTAAGTCCAACCTATTCTCTTGGCTTCTCCTTAAAAGAAACTGGAAACCCCTTCCTGCCCTATTCCTCACTTTAGAGAATTCCAGATCCCACATGTGAACATTCAAAGCTTAGACACAGCTAAACCATTGGCTCTTCTAGCTGAGCACCATCCAGGCCAACAACGCAGGTCTCTCTCAGCCCTATTACTGGACAGCCTTTTAGTTGGAGGTGCTGGGGACTGAGCATAGAACATGCAAGCTTTACAGTTGAGATATGGCTCATCCCCTGTGCCCATCACTTTTAAAACCCAGAGGTGTCCCCACACGCTGCTTCACCTTTTGCGGGCTGCCAGCAAGTTCTCCAGGATTTCAGGCAGCAGCCCTTTGCGAACAGACGCCTTCACAAATTGGTCGCCGGTCGGGGTGCGGATGAACTGCTCTGACAAAAGCCTAGCAGGGAAAGGCAACATTCAATCAGAGGGCGCACAAGCCAGTCTTGCCACCCCACCCTTCCATTATACATCTTCATCTTTGTCTCTAATTACTCCTTCCCCCTAAATATCCCATATATAAGCAGCAGCATCCTTTGAATTCCCATTAATCATGTCTCACTGAGATCTTGGTGCAGAGAAGGAGGAGCCAAGTTTTTGGGCCTCGAGGATCATTCCACAGGATGCTGGGTGCAATGGACTGTAGGGACAATCTTAGTGATTCTGGGGCCAAAAATCTAGGATGGACTCTCAGATTTACTGCCACCCCACTGGCAGCCCCCCACCTCCAGGCCCTGAGTATTTCACCCGCCACTCATATTTTATATACTGCATAAATGCTCACTGATCCAAGTTTGGATCATGCCTAGTTTGGAATACCACTGGTTATCGCGACTACCAGTCCTTTCTTTGTGGTTAATTCATTTCTTATTCATAACAAGGTGTTGTTACTATTTTCCATAAATAGTGCTCATTAATAAAGTGTTGAAATTGCATAAAACAAACACACCTTCCCTGCCTCACCCGCGCGCACGAACAACCTGGCTCTACTCCTCCCATTCTGTTAGCCCAGCATAAAGCAGCAATTAAAAGGCCCTCTGACACTCACCCATAGCGCTCTACCGCCCCCTGTTGCAGCAGTGTGGTATAGCACAGGTTGTGTGCCATCATGATGGAAGGGTACAGAGAAGAGAAGTCCAAGGTAGCTATGGGCACATCGTAATAGCTAAAAGGGAAAAAAGAGGGATGGAGGAAATCTGTCATATTCCTCCTCTGCATCTTGTTAGGTTTAACCTAACTCTACCTGCCCATCTACACCTCTGGAGAATCCATGTTCCACCTGACCTCTGGCCATAGTCTTATCTATTACTTTCTCAATCTGCAAGGAGCTCAAGAAACATGCTTCTTCCCTCTTCCATTATACCCTCACAGCCACCCTGTGAGTGACTTCCTCATCAGCTTCCATAGCAGAGTGGCAATTTCAGCCTCCAGTCTGGAGATTGAAATGGGTGCTTAACAAAAATCAGCCATTCCAGCTCTGAGCTCCATGCTCAGCCTTATTAGAATCCACCCCAAACCCAAGCTGTCCATGGTTCCTTCTCCCAACTCACAAATACCTTTGGGTCCCCTCATGACATTAAGAAGAAAACTGCAGATTTATACCTCACACTTCTCTCTGAATCAGAGTCTCAGAGCAGCTTACAATCTCCTTTATCTTCTTCCCCCACAACAGACACCCTGTGAGGTGGGTGGGGCTGAGAGGGCTCTCACAGCAGCTGCCCTTTCAAGGACAACTCCTGCGAGAGCTATGGCTGACCCAAGGCCATGCTAGCAGGTGCAAGTGGAGGAGTAGGGAATCAAACCTGGTTCTCCCAGATAAGAGTCCGCACACTAAACCACTACACCAAACTGGCTCTCTGACCCATTTCCCTTGCAGGGAACCTGGAATACCACATGTTGCCCACTCTCTGCAGTAACTCTCAATGGGTTGAGCTCTTCCAATACATACTGCAGGGCAAGGAGAAAGCATGCAGCCCTTTGCACAGACATGTGAGGCCTCACCCTTTCTGTGGCTCAATGACGGTGGCTCCAGCGTAGTCTTCTCCGCCTTCCGACTTCACCACCGGCATCACCAGATCCTGCTTCATGGCCTTTGGGTACAGAGAAGAGGCAGGTCTGGAAGTTTCTAGCCACTCTCCCATAACTCATAATGTCATCCACATGGGTCTTTCCCACTACTCTCACCACTACCTGCCTGTTGCACAGATAAGATAAAAAGACTAGCAACTGACACGGCACTTTACAGGACAACCCGAGCAAAAGCACGCTTCGAGAAAAAGCACTTCTAGGAAGGCTAGACTGGATGCCATAATCAGCTTCCTCATCATTTGGTCATTGATAGAGATCAGCCATTGCCCCCAGCCACAAATCGATTATGGGCTGAGAGGTCCAGAAATACAGAACCATGCCATGTGACTTGTGCTTGTCGGTCTGCCTTCCTTAATAGGAAGGGATGTGTCTCCCAGATCCTAGCCTGACCCCCTAACCAACTGCATCACGCTGGCTCTCAATGAAGAGAAGAGATGGAGAACGGTCCCTCTCCAAGCCTAATTTCAAGGTTGTTTTGCCTAAAGCAATTATTCTTATGGGGTGATAGTCTACAAGGAGATGCATTCAGAAACCCATCCTGGAGAAGATGTTTTCAAAAGGGCTTACTGAGGCTTTCCTCCTGGTCTTGCTGAAAGATCAGCAGAGATATCAAAGCACTCGGAAGAGGCTTTAGCATCATGTTCTCCTGCTCCTCTTTTAGCCACTCTGCCCCCAACAGAATGAGCCTGGAGCCACATTTCGATGGAAGCTGTACTTCTCATACTGTCATATCGGAAGCTGCCTTGGAAATCAGTTGATCAAAAAGCTCAACATAGATCTTTAAATCAGAACCACCATGCATTTGTTAAATTATCAAAAAGGGTTAGAACAGAGGATGTAACCCCCTGGAATGTCCTTGGCTTTCCTTGCTTCCACTCTGCCTGTGACCCTGAGGACCTCAGTTGCGCCTTACCTGCCTCAGGAGCTGAGAGACGACCTTGATTTGCTGCCCCCGGGCCAGGAGGTAACTGAGAGGCACGCCGGTGACTCTTGCCATCTCCATGTAGTTGATGACGCACATGAGCTTCTCCAAGAGCCGCAGGGGCAGGTAGGCATCCTTGAGGCAGTACACGGCCAGTCGCCGCCGAGACTGGTCGGAACCATTCTGCGGAAGGGAAAGGGAAGAAAAAAGTCTGCGCATTTCAGAAGCAGCAAAAGCACTTGTCAATCAATAGAACAAAAAGGGCTAACAGACTGCCCCAACTTTGTGCCTCGCGTGTACTAACACAAGTATGGGAGGAGGTTAAGGCTGCTGTAGTCTACTGTTTCCATAAAGAAACAGTTTGCAAACTTCACCAGAGGCAGCTCTGCTAAGGTCAACACCTCTGCTATTACCCTAAACTAAGACAGCTTTCTGTCACCTCTTTGCTCCACAGGAACCACGAGAATTAGAATTATGAATAATTAAGAGCGTCAGAGAGTTCTCGGCATCAGTCAAGAACTCTATGGTTTGAAAGAAAGCATCATGCAGTAATTAAAAGAAAAAAATTGACAGGGGGACAGAGAAAAAAACAAAGGTGCCATGCAAAACTGACGTAAATTTTTAAGAGAGTCAGAGTCACATAATGAACAGAGTGCCAGGTTAGGATCTGGGAGACCCAGTTTCGAATCCCTACTCTGCCAGGAAAGTTCACTGAGTGACCTTGAGCCAATTACTGGGATGGACCAATACTAATTGGCAATTTTTTCCAAACTCTCTGCAGACCACCCTAATCTTGCCCCTCAGAACCCACCCAACCGCAACAGCGTTTTGTGGAGATCAGCAGGCAGCAGTGCAGAGGGGAGGCAGGAACGTTTCGTCTAGATCGAGACCACTCTGGCAAAGCTGTCATTGAAAGGATAAAATGAATAAAAAGTGGCTTTGCATCCCCATGGGGAGAAAATGAGGATATAAATCAGAGGTGGCCAAACTGTGGCTCAGGAGCCACATGTGGCTCTTTCACACATAATGTGTGGCTCTTAAAGCCCCCACTGGCTGGCTTGGAGAAGGCATTTCTCTCTTCTCCAAACCAAGCTCTCGGCAGCTTGGAGAATGCATCTAAAGTTTCTTTCTTTCTGCTTCTCTCTCTCCTTCCTCCATCTGTTTTCCTTCCTTCCTTGCAGCACTCAAACATCTGATATTCATGCCTTGCGCCTCTCAAACATCTGACGTTTATTTTATATGGCTCTTATGTTAATCAAGTTTGGCCACCCCTGGTATAAATGAATGAAATAAACTTTCACCAGCCTGTTTTCAGCTACTGCTCCTTTCAAAGGATATGACACCACTCCTTTCTTTTTCTTTCTGTATTTTTTTTAATAAGAGCACATGTGCATGTGTGTGCACCTGGAAGTCATGGTGACCTCTGGCGACTGACCCCTACTGGGGGCCTGGAGGATATTCAGAGAAGTGGCTTGATACAGTCTGCCCCGTCTCCTGACTTCTGGTATTCCAAGGATGTCTCCCAGCCAAGTACTTGCCAGAGACTGCCCTGCTTAGCTTCCGAGATCTAACAAGATCTGGTTTGCCTGGGCTAGCCACGTCAGGGCGACAAGACTCCTTCCATAATAAACTATTTTCTTTTGCCTGTCTTCTGTTAAAATTCAAGATTTGAAATGGGGAAAGGTGAATGAATATTTCAATCAGAAAGAACATTTTCAGGAACAAGGTGCTGTGAATGGCAGGTCAGTCAAATCAAACCAGTCACTCACAGAGTCTAAAATGGTTGAAAATAAAAGTCATCGAGTAAGTTTGTCCAAAGGGACCGCAGCCAACCAATCACAAGGCCTGGCTGCCAACCCATTACCTGCAGGTCTGTGATGATGGAATGCTGCACGTCCTCCTTCTGCTCCTGCAGGAAGTGGTAGCTGACGGCATTCAAAGTGTAAGAGCGCAATTTGTAATCTCGCAGCAGAACCTGGGAGATGAAAGGGCCAAACTGTGAGGCTGGTCAGCAAAGTCCAACAAACACAATGCCAGGCTTGAGCCTGGCTATCACTAGCCTCAGCTTCCACATCTGCAAAATGGGACTAGCAGTCATCCATCTTGCACTTTCTTCAGCCTTACCTGAAGCAAATCAAACTGGATACGGCCTTCTATATTAATGACTTTGTTCTCCCGCCTGCCCATCTGCTTGGACTGGAAGGAGGAATCGCGGATGACAGACTTGCGGGCAGGGATGCGACCCAGGAAAGGAAACGTGGAGACCTAAGAGTGCAGCAGAAGTGGGCTGTGAGCTGCTGGAAAGCGCAGCAAGGGAAGAGGTAATAGGCAGAACAGGTAGCAAGAGACGCTGGGGGAGACAAGTGTCCACTACTTGGTAGGGGCTGGACAAGAAGTCTGCATTTGAGGTTTCTAAAGAAAGCAGCAGCATCAGGAGTGCTGGGAAAACTGAAGGTCTGATGGACTGAATGTATAGAGAGGAGACAGCAGACCACAGACTTTATCATATGCCTATCCCACTATAGTCTCCCTACTAGTTTGCCGACATCTCTAATCACCAAAGGATGTAAAGATGTCCACGTTATTAAGGCCTGCCAACATCAGGGAGACCTGGCAGCAGAAATGGGCCACAAAGCTGCCAAACTGGCCCCTTGTCCAAGGACGAGCCCCTTCCACCAGCCAAGATGTTCCTCCTTAAGGAACAGATTCCAAGTCAAAGACTGATCACCCTCCCAAGAAACAGATATCATTTATACACTTTTTGGTACCAAGTGAAAATCAGTCTGTAGGTACTGCTGTGGAACCCCAAGCCACACGCAGCATGAGAGGCATGCAGGAGACATGGGGAAGGTCTCTGATCTATCCCGGCATCTGTAAATGGCACGGACTCAAGGCAGCCAATAAACAACTTTTATTTACTAGCAGGTTAAAATGGTTCCTTGACACAGACCTCAAGGCATTACCAAACCTCATCTCCACATCCCTCTGTCTCTCCTCCTACTTTGTCCAGCCGCATCTAGACCGCTATATAAATCGAATAAAGTAAAGTAAAGTAAAGTATTTTGGGCCCACAGCCTTGGCTGGACCCTGCCCCCCTCTTCAACAGCCCCAGTCTATCCTCAGGCCTAAGGGAACGCCCTCTCTACCAACAGCAGCAGCTACAGCCAATCAGCCTCTCCATATGATCTGTGTCCCCAGCCACACACACACAGCATACAGGCTTTCCTGCTCCTCTGTTTGATATGACAAGTGATCATCCAACCTGTTCACAGTCAGATCCTCCCCTCCTTCCTCATCATCTCCTGGCTGGGATGAGGAGGTCCACAGCCATTCTCTGGCATAATCATTTTCTCCTGAACTCTTGTGGGGGGGGGGGGGGGACTGATTGATTGGCTTATTGCTGCCAAATGAGGTTGCTTTCAGTGTGCTGGGATGTTCTATATTTTTCTCACTTTTTAATAGGCCTTAGATTTTTCTCACTTTTTAATAGCGCCATCCAAATGGATTTTTTTTCTTTTTGGATGCTTACACATTACTGACTGTGCTACTGCTTTTCATTATTGCTTTATTGCCTGGTTGTAAGGTCTTTAGAACGCCTGCTTTCATTGTTCTTAAGGCACACAAAAGGCAACGGGGTTTACCTTGAGGGTTTGAGCCCGGTTGATGAGATATGGAAGGTCAAAGTTCTGGATGTTGTAACCGGTGATGATGTCAGGGTCCACAACTCGTATGAATTCTGCCCAGGCCTGGAAGAAAAAAATGACATGTCCATGAGACAGAGAAAACCCTTGTCACTAAAGCATGAGCCCCACTTCCCCCTCCTTCGCCCATACCCCTGGTGCTCTAGACAGGGGTGGGACTCAAACACCATCTTTGACAAGTTACTTTGCTCTGTCCAAAGAAAGAGAGGCCATTTTTGAGCAACAGAGCAAACGATGCATTAAGATTCAATTAGCAAGATTTTAAGCAAAGAGATCTTGAAGACTAAGGCCGGTGATGCTTCTGCACTGGCAATACGATGCTGATCAGAAATAGCTGCCAGTCATCTCAGCATAAAAGGTTCCTTTTATCTTGTAATTCCTTGAAATTGATGGCATTAACAGCCTCCCTTCCCAACAAGCCAGGTTTTCAGACTTCCAGTCTCTTCCTCAGATCTGGGAGGTATAACCAGGCCAAAAGAAGGATGAGGAACGGGCAAGAACAGCAGCGAAATAGAATAGTTGGTTTTACACCCCGCCCTTCACTACCCAAAAGAGTGTCAGAGCAGCTTACAATCACCTCCCCTTCCTCCTCCCACAAAAGACACCCTGTGAGGCAGGTGGAGCTGAGAGAGTTCTGAGAGAATTGTGACTGACCCAAAGTCACCCAGCTGGCTGCACGTGGAGGAGTGGGGAATCAAGACTCATTCTCCAGTTTAGAGTCCACCACTCTTGACCACCACAACAAACTGCTCTACACCAAACTGCTGCTTTGTTGTATTATTGAGCCCAGCTATAAGTACCTCCTCATCAATGATCATTACTGGACAAACACATGTGGTTTGAAATATTTCTAGAGCAGGCAGGGGCATTTGTACTTCCATCCCACCTTTCTCATGTGGGCCAGGTAAATGCAACTCTTTCCAGGTCCTCATTATTGTTTTCTAGAATTCCTAGAAAGTGTTTTCTTGCCCCAAGATTCCTAATTGGCTGTCTACCCCCACGTTTCTTAGGGACAGGACAGGCAGCTTAGTTATCTTGTAGCAGAGCAGAAAAATTATTCTTAGACTGTGGGGGTGGTTCTTAAAGCAACAGTACTGATTCACCACACATACCTACCTCCCACCACCCTTCAGTCCACAGCATACCCCGACTGAGGTTCTCCCCAGCAACATCCTTCCTTCACCATTACCTTCAGCAGCTCTTCCTCTTTGGTGAAACAGAGAACCTGGGAACCCACAATAGGGGCGCAGTTCTGCAAAGTGAAGACGTTGCGCACAAAGGCATCCTTTTCCCCCTGGCGCAGGACCATGTTGGCAATCTGGATCACCGGGTCCTTTTCTGGTTCAGGAAAAATACCTGAGTGGGAACACAGGAAGGGAGGTAGTCAGCCTGACAGCTGAAAGTGCCTTTGACAGCAGTGGGAGGGGCACATAGCTTTGTAACTTAATGGTGAAGTCAACAGCTGGTTCGCTTAGAACAAATGCACCTCAAAGGGTAACCTCTGAAGCTCTTAGCCTGCACTTTGTCAGCCTTAGAACTGATGCGAGGTACCCTTGCTACTGACAAGACCAGAGGGGAAAAGAGGGGCGAAGGGGGGAGAACAACCCAATACTGGAAAGGTAACCAAGGAGATTAGGGCAAAAACAACCAAATATAGCTAAACACACAGTGCTAAAACATATTTAATTATACATAGGGAAAATTATAATAATAAAAAACCCATATCTAAGGTTCTGTATGCAAGAACCTATACCCAATATCAGGACAAATGTAAGCATATATAGCCTAAACACATTTGGTTCTTATATTTGCATACGTTTTGTACCTTTTCACCTGTATTTATATATTCTTATATTTGTCCTGATATTGGGTATAGGGCCCAGGGCTTTTTATGTGGCAGGAACTCCTCTGCATATTAGGCCACACCCCCTGATGTAGCCAATACTCGAAGAGCTTACAATAGGCCCTGTACTAAGAGCCCTGTAAGCTTTTGGAGGATTGGCTACATCAGGGGTTTGTGGCCTAATACGCAAACGAGTTCCTGATACAAAAAAAAAGCCCTGGGTATAGGTACTTATATACAGAACTTTAGATATGTGGTTTGTATTATGATTTTAATATTTTCTATGTATAATTAAAATATAGCATATTTTTATATTAGCACTGTGGGTTCAACTATAGTTGATTACTGTTTTTGTCCTAACCTCCTTGGTTACCCTTGTTACTGACAACTTAGTACAAAAAAAATATCATTCACTCTCAAACTTAAGATAGCTCTTTGCCATTAAACACACCATGGTCAAGAAACTGTTTTATTCTCTCAAGGAGTCTATGTGGCTGATCAGCTTCAGCAGTTAGTTGCCTGCTCAGCATACGGGTCAATTCCTTCCAAACAAGTAGCTTGCCAGAGCCACCACTCAAGAGACCCTGTAACACACATTCTGGGAACACTGTTCTGCAGGGCTGGCCTAAGGAAGAACCATTCCAGTGCTAAATGCACACTCCACCAAACAACTTTGCTCCTCCCAGGTGGTTTGTTCTGAAGCATAAAGGATCACTATTGCAAGGTTCTAAAATACTGCTGCACTTAGGACCCTTGTGGAATTATCCGATAGGACTCAAACTCAATCTACACACCCCAGCTCAAATCTATCTCCCGCATCACTTTGTTCCCTCAGGTTTCCTTGATACCTTTGCGTCCAGCACATTCAATGTCAAAACTAAGTATGCGCAAGGGGGAGATACGCTGCCACTCTCCCTCTGGTGAGTGGCTAATGAAATCCGTCCAGGCTACATCAGCCTCCAGCTGACACAGTGATAGCTATGAATGAAGACAGAAAAGGCAGACGTTAATAAGTAATACATTTTGTAAATCCTCATTAAGAAGTCTTCCACCTTAGGATATTTTTTATGGCTTGCTAGCCTGACAGACCCATGCCTACACACACTGCACTCACCTCTTCCAGAAAAAGCTCTCCCCTAAGCTCTACACCAAACTCTGGACATACCCCTTAAACTCAGGCTCCCTTGCCCTCCCCTGCACAAAATGTTACTCTTCCAATTTCTCCTTAGGCTGAACTGTGGCTGCGATCACACACACAAAATAATGCACTTTCAATCCACTTTCAGTGCACTTTTTAACTGGGTTTTGCCAGTTCACACTGTAAAATCCAGCTGGAAAGTACACTGAAAGTGCATTATTTAGTGTGTGTATGTCTGATGCCCCACTTTACACAAAATTAATCATCACATTTGGCTTCCCCTCCTCCTGACTAGGTTTTCCTTCAGCCACATCTGATTTATCATTCCTCCTTTGTCTCTCAGCAGATCAGCAAGCCAAGTAAGGAAAAGAGACTTCTTTATTATTATATATTTATTATTATATAAATCCTCTACATGTTTCGCTGTAAAAGTTTCATCAGGGGGATCAGAGCTTGCTGATCCCCTAACAAAGCTTTTACAGCAAAATGCGTATGGGTTTCATATAATTTAAAAAGTTGTCACCTCACCTAACATCCCTTTTCCTTACTTGGCTTGCTGGCAAGTTGCTTGGCATAGCTCTATTTTTCTTTCTCCTTAACAGACCAGTCACGGGCTTTGCATTCTAAGCAAAACACCCAGAATATAAAACCCTGGTCAGAAATCTTCTCTTATTTGATGGCCAATGGTAGCTCTCCAAATGTTTTTTGCCTACAACTCCCGTCAGCCCCAGCCAGCATGGCCAATAGCTGCGGCTGATGGGAGTTGTAGGCAAAAAACATCTGGAGAGCTACCATTGGCCACCCCTGCTATGCATTAGAAAAACAGACTTAAATGCATCCCTGCTCCACTCAGCAAAGTTTGGAGGCTTCCTCCAGCGAAACGTCTTCCTCGGATGAAGAACCACTAGGAGGTAAGCTCTAAATGTTTCTGCATGGAGTGGTAGGATACAGGCCATTCATTGCCTGCTCTGAAACTTCCTCAGTAAAGAACATCAATATTGTGCAGGGGGGAAGGGAAGAGGCTTGCCTTCTCAGTCCTCACTCAAACACTTAAATTTCCTCCTGTTGATTTAATAAGCTAATTAAAATGTTAATATTTAATATTGTGTTGCTGTTATCTTTTTGTGACCTCTGCTCATTTGGTTTTTTAAAAGGTTGGTTGTGTTTTGGCTTTCTTTATTTTAACACTGCTGCTTTGTTGCATTATCGTTTTGAATGGTCTTTTGCCATCACCTTGGGTGGGTTCTCCTTATTGGATTCTCCAGCAGGTTGTTCCTGCCGCAAGCGATATTTGCCAGCCGGCAACTCGATCCAGTTGCAGCCAACGATATCACGATCTACCATGAACCTAAATTGGAAACATGTGGGGTTGAGAGAGATGAGAAAGAGGGGGGGGTCACATTTTCCCTATATCCCAGCTTCTAATATAGTATATAAACAAGGGGAATCAGTGTCAAATTAGACAAAATCAAATCAACAAAATTCACTGTGCAAATATTACAGTATCATTTATCAATTTGTTGCATTGTGAATATTGATAGATTTTTAATACAAAGATTGCTGAGTCCTTGGTTTTGTATTCTGTATCAAATTCCTCAATGTCCAAAAATCCAAAGTCCAATTTATAAATCCACTGGCATCTACTCAGAAGATACACAAAGATCTATAGTTCCACAAGCATCCAAGCCACATGTAAATATACTAGCAGAAACAACGCTGTCAAAGTTTTCTTGATGAAGAAAGATGCGACCACATGCATCCTAGGTTTATACACGTTTCAAACATGGTCTTCTTCCTGGTCGCAAAATTACTGAATCATTCAAATGGAACCAAACGTTCAATGAATTATTCTCATTGAAGAACAAGCCGTCTTAACGTTGTCAAAGGCAAGAGGTTCACAAAAACACAGATCAATAAATGATACTGTAATATTTGCACTGATTTCTGTTGGTTTGATTTAGCCTCAAATATAGGGCAATCACAGGATTGAGGCAAGGCAGATCAGGATTGTCACCAAGTCCCCCAAGGAAGCCAATAAACACAGACCCTCATCCAGATGTGTTTGACCTCCACTTCCAGCTTTGCAGGGTCCTACCTGTTATTTGTTATGAGAAAGTAACCATACAAAACAGCATGGAAACATACATTAACACCATCAACTTAGTTTGGTTAGTTGTAATGCAATGCCACATATTTCCAAGCAGCCATGAGGACTAGGTGCACTTCCCTGTCGAAGCTGCAGGATATATCAAGTCCTGCTTGTTGGTACAGCAGGATGAGGAAGGAAGCCAGTTGATCCAAAGGGCAATTCTACCTGATCTCGAAGTCGATATTGGACTCATAGGCTTGATAGTGGTGTGGTCCCAACGTCCCGCACCGCAGACCCTGTTCCAGCAGCCTCTTGGCTGGTGCAATCAGCCGGGGCATTGCCATTGTAATTTTCAGGAAGGGTAGGAGATGTTGCCCATGGTAGCCATACATGTCTAAGACAGGGGAAAGCAAAAATAGTCTGAACTGAGAAATTCAGCTTTAGAACACCTTCCTCTAAAATCCTCTTAGAATCACATTAAACCCCCATTCCCTTATATTTGCACTGATGTTAACGGCTTCCATATTTGCACCATCCTCTTAATCTTCCCATAGTAAGCCACTCTCTGAAAGATTACTAGGCCACTCTCCCCAAAACACCAATTTTTGCAAAGCTTCCCCTTTAGGATATCTTGAAGTAATTATCTGTCATGGGCTACTAGATGAACGGCTTATATACATAAGAACATAAGAGAAGCCATGTTGTATCAGGCCAATGGCTCATCCAGTCCAGCACTCTGTGTCACACAGTGGCCAATATGTGTGTGTGTATACACACACACACACACATATATATATACACACACACTGTGGTTAATAGCCACTGATGGACCTCTGCTCCATATTTTTATCCAACCCCCTCTTAAAGTTGCCTATGTTTGTAGCCGCCACTACCTCCTGTGGCAGTGAATTCCACATGTTAATCACCCTTTGGGTGAAGAAGTACTTCCTTTTATCCGTTTTAACCTGACTGCTTAGCAATTTCATTGAATGCCCACGAGTTCTTGTATTGTGAGAAAGGGAGAAAAGGACTTCTTTCTCTACTTTCTCCATCCCATGCATAATCTTGTAAACCTCTATCATGTCACCCCACAGTCGATATTTCTCCAAACTAAAGAGCCCCAAGTGTTTTAACCTTTCTTCATAGGGAAAGTGTTCCAAATCTTTAATCATTCTAGTTGCCCTTTTCTGTACTTTTTCCAATGCTATAATATCCTTTTGGAGATGCGGTGACCAGAATTGTACACAGTATTCCAAGTGACAACGCACCATCCATTTATACAGAGGCATTATGATACTGGCTGATTTGTTTTCAGTTCCCTTCCTAATAATTCCCAGCATGGCGTTGGCCTTTTTTATTGCAATCGCACACTGTCTTGACATTTTCAGTGAGTTATCTACCACGACCCCAAGATCTCTCTCTTGGTCAGTCTTTGCCAGTTCACACCCCATCAACTTGTATTTGTAGCTGGGATTCTTGGCCCCAATGTGCATTACTTTGCACTTGGCCACAATGAACCTCATCGGCCACGTTGATGCCCACTCACCCAGCCTCAACAGATCCCTTTGGAGTGCCTCACAATCCTCTCTGCAAACTGGCCCACTTCACTGCTTACTCCCAACTCCAAATCATTTGAGCCACAGAGCACTGTGGATGCAATGGAAGCAGTCTCTACAATTGCAGAGAAAGTGGGTCAGATCCCATCAGTTTTTCTGCTGGTGAAAAAGGAAGGAGTCTCCTTTGACTGACCACAAAGCTTAACCAGGGAATCATGTGACCTGCTTGTACAAAAGCCATGCAGAAGAGGAGCTAAAGAGCAGAAATGAAGTGGGGGATGCAGGTGAACAAAAGATATAACTGGATCCAGCCCACTGACAGTTAAAATAGCATGAAATGCAGCTCAACAACCTCTTATTCCTGCTCCAATTACCGTTTATGTAGTTTTAATATGGAATTTAGTTTTGGTTGTAATTGTTTTTATTATATGTTTTATGATGTTTTAACTGTTAGCCATCTTGGTGTCCCTCAAGAGGGGGCCCGTACTCTCTCTGTCTCCCCGCTCACTCACTTTGCTTGTTGCAGATTTCCACCGCCAGAACAGCCTGACTCAAACCATCCTTGTTCGACCGCATGTCCCGAAGGACTGCTGTATTCAGCTCCCGCTGGAAATCAGACAAGTGCAATGCTTGGAAACCTGGGAGAAAAATTGAAAGGGGGTGGGGGAAATCAGTGGGAGTCATAAAGGTGGCTGGGACATCCCCACTACTGTGTTGCTCACTCACCAGTCGGGGCAGGCACATAGAAGTAAGGGGCAAAGCCATGGATGTGGCAGCAGACACTATTGCCAGTCATGCTGACACCAAACATCCGCAGTACTGGAACTGGACCCTGGATGGATCCTGGGAATCCAGGCATGTGAGAACCTGTCACAGGAAGAAAGGGAGACTGTATCAGTTGCTGAACGTCCATCATCCTTGCAGATACTGCTATCGGCATCATTTAATGTCTGCATTATCATAATTATAAATAACCAACAAATATCCGTTGTGTATGCAATCTACTGGTATGAGTGCAGACATGAGGGGGAGGGCCAGTTCGCTCCCAGCCCATCCTAAGTGGGTTTTTAATTCTTAGCAGATATAGCTCATTTTATTCTGCAGCCATGAAGACAAAACTCCCTCCCCCACACTAATGAAAACATACTTTAAGGTTCTGTACAGGTATTTCCAAAGATACCTTCCTGCACATTTTCCACGACATCATCTTATGACTCAGCAATCAGAGAACCAGGATTACAATTTCTCTGGGGAATTCCAGGGCTTGTTCACTACAGCAAGCAAGACTATGGACACTATGGGGCTATTGTAGCTCCCAAAAGCCCCTGCACTAGAGAAGCTTCAGACTTCCCCTCCAGTAGCAGGGAGGTATTGTTTAACCAGGGGGAGGGAATGATCTAGTTCCCCAAACTTTTCACACAAGGAAGGAGGGAGTCAGGGTTTCTTGAGACCCAGCTCACCTCTTCCCCCCACCCACACCACCTTCAAGGCCTTCTCACCAGCATCTCAAACTTCTGAAAGACTCACCCACATAATAATCCAGTTCCACTTGCTGGAAACACAAAGCATCCTCCTTGGGGTTTATTTTGGGAAGCGGTGGCCTCTGCCACTTGGGATTCCGCACCGATGAGATGAGATTATCTTTGGAGAAATCCAAACATGAGCATTAACTTTCACCCTGCCTAACTCAGACTTTTATTCTCCAAAGTTATTCAGTCTCTTGATTGGGGGGAAAAACACCCACCATATGCGCACACAAAACTCAGTACTGACTGAGCAGCCCTTTCTTCAACTGGCTTACTGCTTTGGAAGGCCACTCCCAAACTCCCTCCTATTTGGCACCTATTGATCTCACCTAGAGAGATGCCATCAGTCACCTCCTGCGCTTCCTTCACCTCCAGAGCCATCTCAGCCTCCACCTCATCTAGAAAAGCCAGCTCCTCTTCAAACTGTGAGGGTCCATCTTCTTCCCAGTCTCCTCCACGAGGCCTCTTCCGCTGTGACAGAGTGGGCTCCCCCACGCTGGAGCCTCCTAGGGAAGCCTTCCGCTTGTTTTCCATCTTGGTATTCCTGGGAAAGGAAAGGATGCCATCAAGGACCAATAGACATCAGTGACCAACCACCATCCTTGCCTAAACCAAGCTTCTCCCCAGCCTTTGGTTACATGGCCAGCACACACCATACTGGAGAATATGCCAACCCCAAACAAAAAATCCAAATAAACCGAAACAGCATTTTGTACCCCTACTGCCTTCTTGTTCACTCTCTGCACCCTTGTTCCCCCGTGAGGTGCCAACTGCCACCTTTCCCAGGTACAATGCCAACCAGAAACTACACATTTTGTAAAACAGACAGACAGAAGGCCTTGATACATTTGCACAGTGAGAACAAGCAAACTGAAAGGCCAGTTTGGTACTAAACCAGGTATTTTACAGGAAGTCGGTGAATAATTTCTTTTTTTTTTTTAGTAAACCCCCCCCAAAAAAGTCTTAGCCGAGTCTGTAAAAGCCTTTTTAAAGCTTTTCCCTTCCACCCTCTCAGAACCTCCCCCTCCCTCTTTTATGCCCCCCACTACAAATCAACCACCCACCCACTTGAGTGCAAAACAGAGGAATAAGCTCTGATCCAGCAAATGGCACTCCACCCACTTTTCAGGTAACTTACCCCCTCCCCAAGGTGCCCACTCCTGTCCTACCCCTCTCTGCTCCCTTTATACCTCCCCCGGGCCTGTACTGATCTTTCTGCTGCCCCCCTCCAGCCCAACCCCCCTTGCCCTCTGCTCAGTTTCCCTCAGCCCCTTCTCCACGAAGCCCCAGTGGGCCTACTCACATTCCCCCTCCCGCTGGCCCCCAATCGCAAAGCACCCTCAATGGTCGTACACCACACCACTCGAACCCCCTTACCCAGTCTCCCGCCAACAAGCTCAGGGGAGGAACCGGCTTCTCCACCCGCCCCCTGTTGCCATGCCAACCCTCTACCGATTGGTCACCGTTGTTCCACATGCTATTTACCTCCGCCCAGGGCGTGACGCACAACGAAACACTTGCATTTTGGTTGGCGACGGACGGCTAGAGCACGCATGCGTCTCGCTTCCCTCTGGGGGCTGCCGCCATGTTGAGAGTGGGTCATGAAAGGGCGGCCGAACTGCGCGTGCGTTTAGGGTAACGGACTTCGCGGGACCTGATTGGATTGGTATGCCAAAGTGAGTAGGGCCGCATGCGTGTTAAGGGAAGAAGAGAGTTGTGACAGTTTTGTGAGTGTGTGGCGCTGGGAGGGTGGTCTAAAAAGGGGAAGAATTTGTATTCGTTTTTTGTTTGCACCTCGAGGAAGTCGTATTAAATTTCACTCAGCAAGGGGGGGGGCTTTGAAGACTGAAAAAGGGACAGTTTGAGTCCAGTGCCCCCTTTAAAGACAACAAAGTTTTATTCTGGGTATAAGCTTCCGTGTATCTGATGAAGTGTGCATTCACACGAAAGCTTATGCCCAGAATTAAACTTGGTTGGTCTTAAAGGTGCTACTGGACTCAAAACTTTGTTCTATTGCTTCAGACCAGCACCACTACCTACTTGAAACTATAGAGCAGGGGTGTCTTAACTCATTTGTTGTGAGGGCCAGATGAGAGAAATGAGACCTTCTGAGGCCAGGCCGAGCTGTGTCGGGCTGGGCCATATGTGTACCTATTTAAGATTAGGTAGCAGAGATATAAACTTTTTTTAAAGGACAAAGACAAACATAATTAAAGATTTTTTTAAAAAACTTAAAACATTAGTACTCATTGGTCTTCAGGGATCCAGAGAACTGGGCAAAGGAAGCCATGGCTCTTTCCCTCCCTCTCCAGGGGACCAGGAGGGGGAGGAGCCTCAGCCAATGGAGAAAACAGAGGCTTTGCTCTGTAGCTCCTGTGCAATTGAGCAAGCCTTGCAAAGCAAGCTGAGATGCAGAAGGAAGCAAGAGAGGTGGAGAAGGAAGCAGATAGGAGCCATTTGCTCGGGGGCCTGATAGGAGACCTCCAGGGGCCTGATTGGGCCCCCGGGCTGCATGTTTGACACCCCTGCTATAGAGCCATGAGTCTTAAGCAATGTTTGGTGTAGCAGTCAAGTGTGCGGACTCTTATCTGGGAGAACTGGGTTTGATTCCCCACTCCTCCACTTGCAGCTGCTAGAATGGCCTTGGGTTAGCCATAGCTATCAGGAGTTGTCCTTTAAAGGGCAGCTGCTGTGAGAGCCCTCTCAGCCCCACCCACCTCACAGGGTGTCTGTTGTGGGGGGAAGAGATACAGGAGATTGTAAGCCGCTCTGAATCTCTGATTCAGAGAGAAGGGCAGAGTATAAATCTGCAGTCTTCTTAGCTGCAGAGTCTTGTGAGCAAAAATTCTACTTTGTGAGCTACTGGCATGAAAGTTGTGAGCTACTGCATAAATTATTGTGCTCTAAGGTCATCCTTCCTGAGCTAAGACAAAAATATGTGAGCTGGAGGCTAAAAGCTAGCTCATGCTAACTCATCTTAGAGGGAACACTTAAGATAACCTGGCTTTCTATAACAGAGTCAGTAATTTTTAATTGTTTCCTAGTTCGACTTTCCAAGTCATTTTTGAAGTTCTGAATGTTTCTGTCTGATGGTTAAAGTGATAGCTGTAAATAAGAGGTGAGGCAGAAAAATGCAATGGGTTAGTTGAAATGTACAGACTTTGAATGGGTTATACATAAATTTGAATAAATCGTTTCATATAAACTAGAGTACAGCCACTTGGCGTTTGTGGAGCTGGATTTGGCTGTCTAGGAATGCCATGTTGCCTGATCTGCAAATATATAGACGAGTGGTATGGTAGAATAAACTTTACCAACTTTAGATACCATAGAGGGTGGGTTGTGTTTTTCATAGATTGGCTGTCAAGGAAAACAGAAATCAACATGTTAAGGAACTCAAGATCACTTGTCCCTCTCAGGCCTTTATAGTGATGGGAGTCTTCACTCAATATAGATGTTAACTTTGCACACTCTAGTTTGGAACATTCCTGAAGGACTAAGAGGTACTGCCTGACGAGCGAACTCCGTGGACATGCGATGCAATGGAATCCATCCTCCAAAGCTGCCGTTTCCACCAGGAATATTAAACTTCATAGTCTGGAGCAATGTTCCCTCTAAACTGCAGAGTCTTGTGAGCAAAAATTCTACTTTGTGAGCTACTGGCATTAAAGTTGTGAGCTACTGCATAAATTATTGTGCTCTGGGGTCATTCTTCCTGAGTTAAGACAAAAATGTGTGAGCTGGAGGCTAAAAATCTGTGAGCTGGCTCAAGCTAACTCAGTTTAGAGGGAACACTGGTCTGGAGATATGTTACCATTTTGAGAGAATTGCAGGCCACATCTGGAGATTGATAACCCCAGGAGGTGCTAGTATTGTGCTTGTGCCACCCTGTTACAGATATCAATTACTTCAGCTACCTCTGTAATTTCTTAGTGTAATCTGCTTGTCTAGCCCTAGATTTTATGTTAATCCTACTTTACCGAAGAAATTACTTATTTATTTACTTTATTTATATGCCAACTTTCTCCTCAGTTAGGACCCAAAGCATCTTAGTTCTCCTCTCCTCCATTTTATCCTCACAACAACCCTGTGAGGTAAATTGGGGGGGGGATCACCTCTGAGTGAACTGATTACTTTTTAATAATTGGATTTTGTTTTAAACCAGCCTTTGTACCAACTCTTCCACCTCTCACCCCACTGTCTGCAGCTTTGACTATAAATATGTCTGCCTAATGGAGGAATGTTTTCAGTGCATCTGATGAAGTGAGTTCTTCTGACTCACAAAAGCTTATGAAGTGAGAAATTGTCTTCCTGATACTGCTGGACTCAAGTTATATTTAGGCAAGTTGGAGGAGAGGATAGCGGTTAGCTTGTTGTGGTGGTAGAAAGTGCCATCAAATGACAGCTGACTTATGGTGACCCTGTAGGTTTTTCAAGATGAGATGTGCAGAGGTGGCTTGCCATTGCCTGCCTCCATGTCACAATCCTGGTATTCCTTGGAGATCTCCCATCAAAATACCAGCCAGGGCTGACCCCATTTAGTTTTCAAGATCTGGCAAAATCAGGCTAGCTTGGGCTATCCAGGTCAGGGGAATTAGCACGTACAGAATTTATTAACTTCATTTCTCCCCAATGGGGACCCCAGGCAGCTTATATCGTTCTCCCTTTCAACAACCCTTTGAGGTAGGTTTGGCTTAGACAAGAGGTGGCCAAACTAAGAGCCACATAGAATGAACATCAGATGCTTGAGAACCATAAGACTTGAACATCAGATGTTTGAGAGCCGCAAGACAGGAAGGAAGGAAGGGAAGCAAATGGGAGAGGTGGAAAGAAAACAACTTTAATCTTACATGCATTCTTCAAGCCACCGACTGGCTTGGCTTGGATGAGTCCTTTAAAGAGAAAATGCCTTCTCCAAGCCAGCCAGTGGGGTGGTGGGGGCTTCAAGAGCCACACAATATCTGTGAAAGAGCCACATGCAGCTCCCCAGCTGCAATTTGGTCACTCTTGGCTTAGACTGTATTGACTGGCCCAAGGTTCCCCACTAAGCTTCCATGGCAGAGTGAGCATTCAGACCTAGATCTCCCAGATCCTAGTCCAACCAACTCTCTAGCCCAGGGGTCCTCAACCTACGGCCCGTGGGCCAGATGCGGCCCGCTGAGGACGTTTATGCGGCCCGCCGGGTTATGGCAAAATCAGACCGGAAGTGACATTCGACCTAAACTTGCGTTAGCAACGCACACTTCCGGCACTGGGCTGGGCTGGGGAAGGGAGAGAGATGCAGAAGACGGAGAACTGACGGCCCGCGGCCTTGTACAGTAACGGCAATCCGGCCCTCCAACAGTCTGAAGGACAGTGAACTGGCCCCCTATTTAAAAATGTTGAGGACCCCTGCTCTAGCCTCTACACCACACGGAAGAGCAGTGCCATTTATTTCAAGATGGGGTTTGGTCAGTTGGGTAGGTTTCCGTGAAGTCTGCCCAATGCTGTGTGGGATGTTTGTTTCCCATGAAAATCCCCGGGTTGTGAAAAAAAGGTTCTCTTTTCTCCCACTTCAAGTAAAAACACTTCCCTTTTCTTTTTTGGGGCTTTTACGTAAAATGCATTACTAAGGCACACAGAAGAGGAGGTGCCTAACTGGTAAATGAACCTCGCTGTGTACGTGTAAGTGCTAGGTGGGAATCCCATCTATTGGCCAGCAGTTTTGTGTCCCAACACAGCTGGAATATTGAGTTGGAAGGCCATGGGTCATCTAAGTTCACAATTCAGTAGGTGTCCTTGTGCAAATCACTTTCGCTTTGATCTGCCAAATAGGCTTGTAGAAGCCTGTGGGCAACAACTGGGAGTAAGTACATCAGCTGTTGGCTGCAAATCACCACTCAGATGACAGAAGCAAAGTGGCATGTAAAATAATAAGCAAATTATATTCTGATAGGGTGGCCAGGTCTGTGTTGGAAAATACCTGGAGACTTTGGGGGTGGATCTGGGAGAAGGTGGGGTTTGGGGAGGGGAGGGGCTCAACATGGTACAATGCCATAAAGTCCACCCTTCAAAGCAGCCATTTTCTCCAGGGGAGCTGATCTCTGCCAGCTGGAGATCAGTTGTAAAAGCAAAAGATCTCCAGGCCGCACCTGGAGGCTGGCAACCCTGCATTCTGAGAATGCCCCTTTTCACTTTTTAGAAACAATTACAGTTTTTTTACTGCATTTATATCCCACCTTTGTTTCATGGGGACCCAAAGTGGTCTACATAGGTTTTCCCACCTCCACTTTATCCTCACAACAACCCGGTAAGGTAGGTTAGCCCGAGTGTGTGTGACTGGCCCAAAGTCACCTAGCAAGCTTCCATAGCAAAGTGGGGTTTGAAGCCTGGGTCTCCCAGGTCCTAGTCTAACCACTAAACCACAACGACTGTTTGCATATAAATGATTGGATATAAGTGAGATGATTGATAGATAGATAGATAGATAGATAGATAGATAGATAGATAGATAGATAGATAGATAGATAGATAGATAGATAGATAGATATGGGACAATGGCTGTAGCTCAGTGGTAGAGCATCTGTTTTGTATGCAGAACGTCACAGGTTCAATCCCCAGCATCTCCAGTTAAAAGGATCAGGTAGGGGGTAATATGAAAGACCTGTTCTGGAAACCCTGGAGAGCTGTTGCCAGTCTGAGTAGAAAATACTGACCTTGATGGACCAAGAGTCTGATACAGTATAAGGCAGCACCATGTGCAAACAACATATCCATTAAGGCCGTGTTTATGCAACACAAATGTACCAGTTCAATATGACAACAACAGAACCAAGAGAATCATAGCTTGGGGAAGTAGCTGTGTTAGAGGAGTCATGGCTCAGTGGCAGAGTTATCAGCTAGATATGCAGAAGGTCCCAGGGATTCAGTCCCTGGCATCTCCAGTTAAAAGGATCAGGTAGCAAGTGATGATAAAGGGCTCTGTGTAAGACCCTGAAGAGCGGCTTCTGGGCTCTTCATAGAACCTTGATAGAACTTGTTTTGACTCAGTAGAAGCAGATTAATGTGTTCTTGCATGCAGAGTATATGCAAACTCTAAGAAATCTAACTGCTAAACCAGTTTGAAACAGGTTTACATTTATAGTGTAGACATATCTCAGGTGGGGGGGTAGCGTTACTTTAGACTTGTTCCCTCTGTGTCTGCACAAATTCAATAAAAAAGAAAAAAAACTACAAAACCACTTCAAATGTACTTCAGTGATTGTCTGCAAGTGGGTTTTTCCATTTTGCACAGGAAAATCCAGTTGCAAAGTGCATTGAAAGTGTGCTATTCCACAAGTTTGAAAGCACCTTGAAGAAATTGATACTGTTCTCGTTATCAAACAGCTGTGTTAAAATATTTTGCTTTGCTCTCTTTGCATGTTGAAAAAGGAACATTGAACATCAATCCACGTAAGAAAAAGCTGTAATTAAACAAGATAGACAGTATACCCTGGTTTTGTGTGTGTGTGTGTGTGTGTGTGTGTATGAGACTAATTTCCCCATTTTGGCTAGAATTCAGTGAGCTTTTCCCTCTCAAACTTACTGGCATTCTGTTCCTTATGGCATCCTCTGTCTCATGTGGCTTTTGTGCATGTAGGTCTCATGGTTCCCCTCATGGCCATTTTGAGCAGCCAAATGAGACCCTTTCCTCTCTTTTCCACTAGCATAAAAGCTGTCTGGGTCCCTCCCTTTGCCTTGAATTCAGTCAACCACAACCAAGTCTATTTATTAAGCTGTTTTCAGTTGTCAAGGGGGACATCTCTCTTCATCACCAGCAGAAAAAGTGGCTGGAACCGATACTCCCTCTAAGCTGCGGAGTCTTGTGAGCAAAAATTCTACTTCGTGAACTACTGGCATTGAAGTTGTGAGCTACTGAATAACTTTAGTTTGCTCTGGGGCCATTTTTCCTGAGCTAAGACAAAAATGTGTGACCCAGAAACTAGAAAACTGTGAGCTAGCTCATACTAATTCAGCTTAGAGGGAACAATGGTTGGAATACTGGTTCCAACCATTGTTCCCTCTAAGCTGAGTTAGCATGAACTAGCTCATAGTTTTTTAGCCTCCAACTCACACATTTTTGTCTTAGCTCAGGAAGGATGGCCCCAGAGCAAACTAATTTATGCAGTAGCTGAATTGCCCACTCACAGCTTTAATGCTCACAAAGCAGAAATTTTGCTCACAAGACTCCACAGCTTAGAGGGAGCATTGGTTGGAACCAGTCCTTTAGGTCACATTTTGGCTTGAATGTAAGTTATCTAGGGGAGGGAAGAAACAGCACTCTTTCAGATTTGTGACAGGATCAAAATGCAAAGGAAAATAACAACATAAAAAAAATAAAAGACACCTGGGCTCAACAAAGCCCTTCCACTGAAAGCAGAGCTAACAATCCAAGAATACACAAAAGACTGGTTTATTATTGCAGAAGAGAAGGATTGAAATATAGACTAGAAAGTCCCTCAAATGTACGTTTCTCAATAGACTTTTCCCCCGGCTGGCATTTTGCCCAGACACCTACACATTCGTTATCTCAGTTGACCTGTCATCGGACCCACTTCAGGTCCCTGCTAATCTTTTATGGTTCAGTCTCTTTTGTTCTGTGTGAGGCTCCCCTTATCAAAAGATCTTTTGCTGTTAGCATGAGTTAGATCCAGCCAGCTTTTAAAATTCAGCCTTGCCCAAGTTCTCCTTACCACAACCCCTGTCCCAGATGGCTTTTGTCCCCACATGGCTGTTTTCTGTGGTCAAAGGGAGACAACCCGCCCCCTTCCCTTTTTACCATCAGAGAAGCCAGTTGGATCCAATCCAGGACATCTCTCCTTTTTGCAGTGAACTCATCTCTCTTGCTGACGAGTTAAAGCCACTCTGGCAGCAGCATCTGAAGAAGTGTGTGTGTAACACACAAAAACCTTATACCTTGAATAAAACGTTGGTGGTCTTAAAGGTGCTACTGGACTCCAACTTTATTCTGTTTTGATTTTGGTTACTGCAGATAGACTGCATGGCAATCTTTTAAAGTAAGAAATCCATCCTTTGTTTCATTCCCCCACCCCATGCAAGTTTCTGGTTTTTATTATTAGAAATGTTTTCATGCAACTATGACCTCAGTGGAGAAGGTTCATTTGATATGGAGAAAATATGGTTCTTGGCAACAACTTAGCTGCCTCCTTCCCCCAAATCTTAGAACAAATTAGTTCTTCAGATGCAGAGGTGTCATGTAGGGAAAGATGTAAATGTTCACAATTTCCATGTATGGGCTGGTATGCTCAGTGCACCTGTCACTGTGACGGTGGATGCCAGCAATAAGGTGTGTGGTACAAAAACTGGAATGATACTTCCCAAAAACAGTGCCTTCGCTTTAGAGATTTTTAATGGATCTTTGTGGGACTGGAATCTGAGGACCCCAGATGGGTCTCCCAGTATGAGTTTGGCTCAAGTGACACCCAGTAGTGACTCAGAGCCTTTGTCAAATTGATCTCAACAACAGAGACTGGCTCCTTCAAGCAGTCAAGCATCAAAGGGGCCCACCCCTGATAGCTGACAAGTCATCTATTATTGCCACTTAACTTGTGCAGGCAGTGACTTAGAAGCGACAGAATGAAGGTGGAGTCCAGTGGCACCTTTAAGACCAACGAAGTTTTATTCAGAATGTAAGCCTTCGTGTGCGTGCACACTTCATCAGACAATGAAATACGGTACAGTGAGCAGAGTTACATATTGCTGGTGGGCAGTGATTAAGCATGCAAAATTAGTACCGAGTCAGAATCTATGCCAAAATAGTATTTTGTTAATTATACTATTTTGGCATAGGTTCTGACTTGGTGCTGTTTTGCATGCTTAGCCACACCATACCCCCATTTCCTGCCTACCTGAAGGACCGTCTCTCCCCACATGTGCCCCAGAGAGTACTGAGATCAGGAACTCGAAATCTCCTAGTTATCCCCGGGCCAAAAGAAGCCCACTTAAAATCCACCAGGGACCGGGCCTTTTCTGTGGCGGCCCCCTCCTGGTGGAACCAGTTGCCGGAGGAGGTGAGGGCCCTGCGGGACCTTGCCCAGTTCCGCAGGGCCTGTAAGACAACCCTCTTCCGGCTGACCTATGACTAGCTGGTACAAGAAATCCAGGTGTAGTTATATTAGAGGTTGCTGTCCCTAATGTTTTAAATGGTTTAAATGTCTTATAATGTTAAATATTTTATAATTTAAATGTATCAACTAATTTTAACTGTTTTATGTTTAAATGTTATTATGTGGAATTCTATGCTGTGAGCCGCCCTGAGCCACTTGTTGGGAAGGGCGGGATATAAATTAATAATAATAATAATTTCATTATCTGATGAAGTGTGCATGCACATGAAGACTTGCATTCTGTATAAAACTTTGTTAGTCTTAAAAGGTGCTACTGGACTCCAATTTTGTTCTTTTGCTTCAGACCAACACTGCTGCCCACCTGGATCTGTCTTAGAAGCAGCGTTCCATAAGAACGAGAGATGCCAGCCTCCAGGTGGGACCTGGAAATCCTTTGGAATGATCATCTCCCGACAACAGAAATCATTTCCCTTGGAGAAAATGGTTGTTTTGGAGGGTGGACTCTATGGCACTGTATTCCACTGAGATCACTGTCCTCTCCGGGCTCTATCACCAGATTTCCAAGAGCTTCCCAACTGGGATCTGGCAACCTTAACCCCAACATCCCCCGCCAGTGGCCAGTAGAGACCTGGCAACTCTGAAAAGAACACAAGAAGAGCCTTCTGCATCATACCAGTGGTCTATTTGGTCCAGTATCCTGTCTCATACGGTGGCACTGGGCAGACAGTTCCTCTGGAGGGCTAACAACAAGGCATGCTGACTTGGGGCCTTCCCCTGATGCTGCCTCCTGTCACAGCTATTCAGAGGTTTCCTGCAGGGAGGTTTCGGTGAACTTGGAGGTTCCCTTTAGTCACAAGGGTTAGTGGCCACTGACAGACCTCTCCTCCATGAATCTGTTTAATCCCCTTTTAAAGCTGGCTGTGCCAGTGGCCGTCACTACATCCTCTGGCAGCAAATTCCACATTTTAATCACTTGCTGTAGAGAAGTATTTCCTTTCATCCATCCTGAATTTATTGCCCGTTAGCTTCGTTGGCTGCCTTCAGCCTCCCAGGATACTCAGTGGGGGACTTCAAAGCAACTGTTTTGTTGCAAAAGAATTTCAGAAAAAGACTAGAATTACAAGGCTGCTGAATTACAAGTGGTGACAACATTCAGGACAATGGAACCCCCATGGATTAACAGAGATACGAGGTTCTTATCTCACTACACATGCTAAGTTATTCAGTTCCTGCATCTGCAGAAGTCAAGTAGCACCTTTAAGACCAACGAACTTTTATTCCAAATGTAAGCTTTCGTGCGCATGCACACTTCTTCAGATGAGGAATTCTCGCATCTGTTTGTTAATTCTTTTATTATCTGTATGCTAATTTCCTGCTATTTACAGGTTTTACCAGCTGCTTTAATCCAATCTTAGCAATACTTAATGCTCAGTTACTTAGACTGCTTGACTCCGTTGACCCCTTTTGGCAACTAATCCCACCTTCACCTATATGTAACAGTTAACGAAACCTGTTTCAGTGTATCTGAAGTGTGCACGCATATGAAAGTTTATACCCAGATTTAAACTTTGTTGGTCTCAAAGATGCTGCTGGATTCAAACTGTTCTCTTAGCTTCCCTCAAGTTCTACTACTTTGGGAGTGCGGGGGGAATTACCTTTGTCAACCCTCTCTTCCCTGGGCATAATGTTATAAACCTCTATCATGTCCCTATCATATCCCCCCTTAGCCATCTCTTTTCTATGCTGAAGTCTCAGGCATTTCTTCCTGGGTGAGAGGGGAGATGAAATGCCTCTTCTTAGATGGTGCTTGTGTCATCGCATTTTTTAAAAAATGTGGGGTTTTTATCTCCCTTTAGAATGATTTTCAGAATGATTTTCTTATCTGCATGTAAGTTCATACAGATAGAATCAGACTCATGGTGCTGTCTTTTACCAAATACAGGCCTATCCAGTATTTTCTGCTCTGGCTGGCGGTGGTTCTGGGGTCTCAAGGTAGAGGCCTGCTACCCAGTCCTTTTAACTACGGGTTGAAACTGGACCTTCTGCATGCAAAACAAATGCACAATCACAGAAGCCGCCTTATCCTTAGCCCACTGATCTGTCAAGGTCAGTTTCGTATATGCTGACTGCCAGTGATTCTCCAGGGTGTCAAGCCGAGAGGTCTTCCGCATCACCTACTTACTGTCTGATCCTTTAAATCAGAAGAGATTGAACTAGGACCTCATCATGCATGCAAAGCAGATGCTTTGTTACTAAACAACAGCCTCTCCTGTAAACCTGTTTCAAGGTTTTAGGTCTGATTTTTGAAGCCTTACACGGCCTGGGACCGACATATCTACGGGACCACCTCTCCCCATATGTGCCCTAGAGATCACTTCGATCCGGTACGCAACATCTGCTGACAGTCCCTGGCCCAAAGGGCGTCCGACCTGCCTCAACCAGGGCCAGGGCTTTTTCAGCCTTGGCCCTGGCTTGGTGGAATCAGCTCCCTTTAGAGATCTGGGCCCTCACGGAATTGTTACCTTTCTGTAGGGCCTGCAAGATGGAGCTATTCCGCCAGGCCTTTGGTTGAGGCAGCGGGCGTCCTACTCCCTATGCTATGGTACCATCTCTGCTGTAATATGAATTTTACTCTTATCTACTGTTTTAGTCTCTCAGTTTATATAACATGTGCTCAACTGAGCTGCTATTTATAACATATGTGATCTATCAAATTGTCTTGTTACATTGATTTGGTTTTAACTGTTGTTTTATATTGTTTTTAGAATGTTGTGATCCGCCCTGAGCCCATTTTGGGAAAGGGCAGAATAGAAATTGCCTAAATAAATAAAGTGACATCCACATTTAGTTGCCTGGGATTTCTTGAACTGACTGTAACAGTTAATGTGGTGGGTTAGAATCTTGGACTAGAATCTAGGAGACCCGATCTCCACTCTGCCACCACATTTGGCTTGGGCCAGACACGGTTCTCTAGTTTGGGTCCCTCTGCAACCCAGTAATCTGTACTTTCCATAAAGATGGATTCAGGTGGGTAGCTGTATTAGTTTGAACAAAGCTGCATCGGTTAAACAAAGTTTAATTCTCAGCAGGGTTTTTTTTGTAGCAGGAACTCCTTTGCCTATTAGGCCACACACTCCTAATGGAGCCAATCCTCCAAGAGCTTAGAGGGCTCTTAGTACAGGGCCTACTGTAAACTCCAGAAGGACTGGCTACATCAGGGTGCATGGCCTAATAGGCAAAGGAGTTCCTGCTACAAAAAAGGCCCCGATTCTCAGTATAAGCTTTTGTGTGCATGCAGAATTATACCCAGAATTAAACTTTATTGGTTTTAAAGGGGCCACTGGAATCAAACTTTGTTCTAATCCTTTGTACTGTGAGAAACAGGGATCCCCATTTCTTATAATGATGCCTTTCTTTCCTCTTGGGAGTTTAGAGCTGTGTATAGGACAGCTGAAACCTCTTTCAAGAAAAAAAAATAACAGCCATAAGTGCCTGGAAAGTCCCTGGTTGAAAACTATGGATAGGGAGGAAGGAGGGATGTGGGGGGATCCCCTAGTTTCTTGGATTCCCAGAAAGGGGGGGAAAGGAGAAAATTCTCAAGGAAGAGAGGAGGGGCCACAGAGTCAAAACTGAGTGATGGGCATTGCCCCAAAACAACATCACCAGAGCAGAGAAGGTGTCCATTGTTCTGATCTGACATCAGCATCAGTCAGCGCAACACGATGGCCCTTTATTGGCACAAGGAGGGATCTGTGGGATCCCACAGAAAATGAAAACGGCAAAATTTCCCCAATGTTGCCTGCCAACAGTGGGGGAGGATATGAACTCGGGAGCAACTTGGATCTGTGTTCTTTGTTCCTTTGTCCATTCCTGACATCGTAACAAGCAGCCTCCAGGTGTCTTTATTGGATGTTTCGCTTTCATACCGTCAGCAAGAGTCAGTCAAATAGGTTCAAGGTGGTAAAGCAACATCATGTCTCTTTAGCAGGGTTCTCAAACTTGGGAACAAGGAGACTCCGCTAACTGCAGGTGTTGGTGAGCTCTGATTCGGCCCCGGAACAGCTATAAAGGCATTCATTCCCTCATTGGCTTTGGCAGGCTCATGCCCCCTTTTCTTGATCAGACAGAAACCCATTCTCTCCTCTATGAGGCCTGGCCTACCTGTGCCAGTGAACAAAATGGTAGAAATTCTGAGGCAATAGGGTGGACTGACTGTGCCAATACAGACTCTCACTACGGGCAAATAGGGGCCATTTTTGAAGGTTCCTTGTTTAAAAAAAATCTTTGCAAGAACTAAAAGAGAACAGAGAGAGAGTACTAGTTTTAGGGCTGCAACATTCCACCCTGGTTATTGGTGGGGGATGGGGGGCAGGGTTGCCAGATCCAGGTGAGAAACTCCTGGAGACTTGGGGGTGGAGCCTGAGGAGGACAGGGACCTCAGTGAGGTACAATGCCACAGAGTCCACCCTCAAAAACATCAATTTTCTCTAGTGGAATAAATTTATGTAGTCTGGAGATGAGCTGTAATTCCAGGGGATCCCCAGGTCCACCTGGAGGTTGGTATTCCTAGCTAGTTTTCTACCTGGTGGGTTGTTGTTGTTTTTAAACAAGGAAACAGAAAACAGTAGCAGCTTCTGTCGTCTGAAGTAGAATCAGGCCACCAGGTGGTACCTGGAGAACTCCTGCTATAATTCATCTCCAGATGACCAGGATCAGTTCCCTTGGAGAAAATGGCTGTTCTGGAGGGTGGACTCTATGGTTTTATAGCCTGCTGAGGTCCCTTCCCTCTCTAAACCATGTCCTCTCCAGGCTCCAGCCTGAATATCTCCCAACTCAGAGCTTGGCAACCCAAGGAAGTGATGCAGTCCTTTGTACCTCCTCCTTGTTCTGCTGTGTATGAAAATCAAGCTTCACAGGAAGCAGAGCTTTCCTTTTTCCTCCCATGTACTGTGGGAGGGTTGCTCTCTCTGTAGACCTGTCATTCTCTCATCCCCTCCCTGTGACCGCATCCCTTCCAGTAACCCTTTTCTTCACATTGGGTCAGTTCCTGGTTTCATACCGTCCCATCTAGAAGTATTGTTACGTGTTCCTCACTGTCCTTGATTGCAATGGCAAGAAGTTCCAGAGTTTGCATATAATGTTAGAGACTGCTGTCCATGAGTGTGATTTTGTTGTTTGACTTGTTACAAGGCACAGTTCTCTTGCTTGACTTGGTATAAGGCACAAATACACAGTTCTTCCTTAAAGAACAACTTTAGGATCCCCTCCAGCGAACTTCAGAAAGATCCCCTCAGTTCACCCGTTCTGCAAACTGATTACTGTTGTTTCTCTCTTACCTGCACATCTGTCCTTTTTTCCTTAGCGGGAGGGATGCCATCTTCTCCAAACCCTGAAGAGTAAAGGAAGGACATTCACAAAACTCTCCATCAAATGGATCTTGTCTGGCACAACTCCTCAAAACAGACTCAATGGATTTTGCCTCCTACAAAATGCTCCAGACAGTAATTTATCATCGATTCTGTTATGTACTTATTTACTTAATGGGTTTTGATTCTCAGGGCAATACAAAACCCACAAAATTACAGCAATATGACAAGCTAGGGAATGGAAAAAGGAAATGTCCCCTGTGCAAGCACCAGTCGTTTCTGACTTTGGGGTGACATTGCTTTCACAATGTTTTCACAGCAGACTTATTTATGGGGTGGTTTGCCATTGCCTTCCCCAGTCATCTACACCTTTCCCCCAGCAAGCTGGGTACTCATTTTTCCGACCTCGGAAGGATGGGAGGCTGAGTCAACCTCGAGCCAGCTACCTGAAAACCCAGCTTCCACTGGGGATTGAACTCAGGTCGTGAGCAGAGCTTAGGGCTGCAGTACTGCAGTTTTAATACTCTGCACCACGGGAAAAGCTAGGAAATAGCCACTCATTTAAGAGGCTAGCATTTGGTGTTTTCTATCACCCCTTCCACCAAAAGCCTCACATACATGTCTGTATTCATTCATTCATTCACACATGAAGGTGCCTGATACCAAGTCAAACAATAGCAAAAATGGGCTCCTATGTTAAAACAGTACACAGCTATATAGAACACAGGAAAATGCACTCCTCATGCAATTCAATATCTTATGTCACAGTGAGATTTATACACAAAAGTAAATATAAAGCTTTATGCAATTACTCTATCTATATATCTCTAGTAGTGCAAAATATTCAAATCCTATGTCTCCAACAGTAGCAAAGTACTTCAGAGTTGTTAAATAATTCTTTGAACACTTTGTTTGAAGGAATTTTGTTTTATAGAGTGGACTTATTTAATGAGATGTGGGTTGAGAAACCTACCAGTAGTTTGCTTCTGTTGGAGATATAGGATTTGAATATTTCGTACTACTGGAGATATATAGAGCAATTGCATATAGCTTTATATTTATTGTTGCATATAACATATAAATCTCACTGTGATATAAGATATTGAATTGTATGAGGAGTGCATTTTTCTGTGTTCTGTATAACTGATACCAAGTCAAACCATTCGTCTATGAGAAGTCATATTGAATAGCAAAATAAAAATGTGTATTCATACAATTTTCAGGCAAAATAATATTTAACTGAGGAGAAAAAACATTCTAAAGTGAGGAGCAGAAGAGGTAGATAAAGTGCTTTCTTAAATACTGGTAGAGAAACCATAAGAGAGTGGAACCAAAAGATTTTGTTCATGTGTGCACTAATGAGCATCACAATCAGAAACAAAGAGGTTTCCAAGCTTTCAGAGGACCACTTTGTATTACCTCTAACTGACCACGTGGAGTTCTAAAGTAGCAATATGCCTAAGGAACAGTAATCAGTTATCTATATGAACATATGAAGCTGTCATATACAGAGTCCGAACATTGCTGTATCAAGGTCAGTGTTGTCTGCTCTGCCCAGGATCAGTTCTCCAAGGCCAATCAGAGGTCTTTCTCATCACCTAGTGCCTGATCCTTTTAACTGGAGATGGAACCTGAGAATTTCTGCATGCACAACAGGTGCTCTCCAATTGAGCCACAGATCTCCCCTTCTCCATGTAGCACTGACTAGTCTATACTCTAGCCTTCTGTTTCTTGGAACTTCAGGAAATTCATTCCAAATGGATGACTAGGGTGATGGAAACTGCCCCACTCGATTCTGTTAAAAGCCACTTGGCCATCTATAAAAAGGATCTATTCCTTGCCATCTGCAATATTTTAAGGCTTTCCCAAGCTTTCGTTAAGTGCAAAGATCATTATCACATTTGACTTTGGCAGGGTGTTGTATCCTGTGAATGACAGCCATGCCTTCGAGATTGCAATTAGCCACAGCCTGGCTGGACTTTTACTGGAGTGTTCCAATGAATGCTTGATCATAACAACAAAACCCCTTGATAGTCAGTTTGGCAGTTCTGTATCAAAACGGTCACAGCCTTGTTCCTGGAATAAATGTATCCGGGAATGGGACTGAGCATGCACTGCTAAGCACCCCATCAGCCAAATGGTGCTGTCCAAATAGGTATCGTCAACCATCCGATGGGAATACAGGCACCGTTTTCAATGATGACCCTGTGGACAGAACTCTACTTCTCCTCATGTTATCGCACTTTCAAAGAACATTCTCTTCACAGTCCTACTTGCTCCTTAGGCAACAGCAAGGATGAGTTTCATGAACACTTCCTGTTTGCATTAAGTTAAGGCTCACACTCTTCAGTTTCATCTATATTTAACAATACCAAGCTGTACTGAAAAGGTGTATCATATCTGATAGGACTGAAAGAAAAAAAATTGAGAGAAGAATGTGATTAACTCCTAAATTAAGATAGTTATACCCTACTTTTCTCCCCATTGGAGGATCCTGAAGCGGCTTAGAAGATTCTCACACCCTCCATTTTATCCTCACAGCCCTTTGAGGCAGGTTAAGCTGAAAAAAGAGGGACTGGCCCACGGCAGGCTAGGGGTTTGAGCCCGGGTCTCCCTGATTCTAACCCCTAAGCCATGCCAGCTTTTGTGGCATTAAAGAATTGGGAGAAAGATCATGTGCCACCCCTGTGTCATGAGCAGGCTGTTTTCCCCATAGTCTATATAGAATATGGCCTCTGCAATTACAACTGAATTTCTAAGTTTCAGCTCCAGTTTGTTTAGGGGGGAAAGTTTCTAGGCTACATAGTTATTATTGAATACTTTAAATTCTGCTTCAATAATTGCACAGGGTTCTAGTCTTCACAAAACAAAACTGTCACGTTTGGCGTTGCCAACAGGCTTGGGAAAATGCCCAGTGCTTTTAATAGAGAATTACTGGGACATTATTTATCTCCATGCCATGAAGAGCTGCAGCTGCCTGTTTCCACACATTAAGCCTTTGCTACGAGGAGAGGACATTTTTCTTTGGGCCTGTTTGCAACCGTATCCATGAGCAACATAGCTACCTGTCTGGGTTTTTTTTATGACTTAATGAACTCCTGTTCTACTCCCTCCAATGCCACGCCCAGGTACCCTCTGGAAACAATTTTAGTTTCTATAAAAACACCCAAGGACCTCCCAACCGGTCCCGAATTAAATATTCTAACCAGACAACTTTATGCAAAGTGATGAGTATATGCATGAATTATTTTCAGCTTGGAAATTTGATACTTTCCAGTACAGACTGACACTCCCTGGGGGGAATTTATGGGGTATTTAAAAAAAAATCATTATCTTTGGCAACAAATATATATTGCATTACCTTATTATGCCAATAAACTATCCTTAGATCTAATTAATGAGCTAGAGGGGAAAACCAACCAATTTATGACTGCAAAAACCATAACGAGAAAACTTAGGGAATGTGTGGAGTTTGGATGCCCCCTTGTGGCCACTATGATAGGATCTGTAAAGGAGGAATTCCCCATTTTTCCAAAGCTGGGTTTTCCCAGCAATTCTTAACTGGGGAGTTCCAAGCCAGGAACTGCAGGAGTTGTTGCGGGGAGGGCAGTCATATCTGCAGAATATTAAGACAATTCCTGGACCTAGAGGTTCTGTCTAAGAGGCCATTCCAGCACTCTGATCCTGCAGTCCTGAATCCAATTTCCCCTTCTGCCACCTCTTATTGCCTCCTTCCAGCATACTTTGGAGGTTAGACACTCCCACAAACTTGACTTATCCCAGCCAGATCTGTGACAGCTCCCGAACAATGTTAAGGGCCTACCTCTCTGAGGTACCCAGGCACACTGGCTCCCAATTCTCCTCAGCCCATTAAAAATTCAATCAACACTACCAATCAAAGCCTAGTGAGGAGGATAACGTTGGGAACATCTGCTTGCAAGTATAAAAGCTTGGCTATGGCCAGTAGCCTGAACCAAAGGGAAAGAATCAAAGGGCTCTGAGTCCTTGGTGGTTAGCCTGTGGCCTTAAGCAAGCTGGCCCATGGATTCAGGACTAAGGTTGCCAAGTCTTACCTGGTTCCAGGTGGGGGATTGTTTTCAAGTGCGCCTGGCACGATGACATCATCCAGAAGTTATCATGCTGGGCACGTCACATGCACAGCACGCTAGCAATCAGGTAAAAACTCTATGGCACCATAGAGTTCCTTTACCTGATTGCTAGAGCGTCACACGCACAATGTGCCCAGAGCTTTAATATTACTCCCAAGTGACGTCATCACACCAGGCACATCATGTTGCACCAGAGCTCTTTGGGGTCAGGGCTCCCCCCCAATGGCATCTTATGGGGCTGCGGGTTGGAGGCCCAAAATTGGGGGAACCCCCACCCCCGGTGGGAACTGGGAAGCCTATTCAGGACCAACCAAGGATGCATTTATTTCTGTTATTCATTTAAATTATATTACTATAAACTCCCATTGAAGAGAAAAACAGAATACAAAACACCTAAATAAAGGCCCTGGCTACTATTTCCATCTTATGTACCCCTGAAGCTGCCATTATACTGAATCAGACCATCAATCCATCAGTGCAAGTACTGTCTACTCAAACCAGCAGTGGCCTCCAGGGTCTCAGGCTGAGGTCTTTCACATCACCTGCTACCTGATGCTTCTTGCTGGAGATGCTGGGGGTTGAACCTGGGACCTTCTGCATGCCAAGCAGACACTCTTATCACTGAGCCATAGCCCTCATCCCACAAAGGCATTATGTAATATCCCTGGATTCTTTTCATTCACATGTATCACAAGCTCAGGCAAAAACACTTGGTTCATCGGGACTGAGTTTATTTGTTCCGGGCGCCTGCCCCACACCAGGCATACGACAACCCCCTCCCTCCCAAGCGATACCCCTTCCCTAGTCGGGTGTGTGTGGGCGTTGTTAGACGAGAAAGCCAAATGGGATGGGGTGTTCCTTCCTCACGTATCAGGAGATCAGTCTTTGCGGCAAAGTCCCTTTGCATCTTCCCCCTCTACTCCCCACAAAGCACAAGTGACTCGCATCTTTCCTCCCCCTCTAAAAAAAACAAAAAGAACAAAAAATCAGGAGGAGGCGAGTGCTTGACGGGAAAAAGTAGATGGGGGGGAAAGTGCTTAGTAGCCTCTTGCTGTAGTTCCTCTGTCCAGACCGCAGTCCTTTGCTTATCAGTTTATGTCGAGGTTCAGAGAATCCTTTGTAGGGTGCAATGTTTCCTGGGGCTGCAGCCTCCCCTTACCCCTCCCCAAGAAATCTACTCGTGAACATCCCAGATCTCGGAGAGAAGCGGTGGAAGTTTCTTGTCTTGAAGACGCAAAGCGAAGACCTGCTCAGAGTGTACGCTGCTCAGGGTCCGCAAGCTCACCAGCTTCATCAGCATGCGTGGGAACATCAGGTGGTCCTATAGGGCAGTGGCGGAAAATTTAGTCAATGGTACCCAGGTTAAAAGTCCCCAACCTTCAATACGCTTCACTGTATGACATCCACATCTGCTTTACGCTGCTGATGTAAACAGTAAACAGGTTGGATCTTTTCTGCTGTTCTGTTAGCACAACAGGTCCATGAGATCCAACCTGTTCCAAGTGTAAGAAAAAACATAAGAACATAAGAGAAGCCATGTTGGATCAGGCCAATGGCCCATCCAGTCCAACCCTCAGTGTCACACAGTGGCCAAAAATACAGGCGCCATCAGGAGGTCCATCAGTGAGGCCAGGACACTAGAAGCCCTCCCACTGTGTCCCCACCTTGAATAAATTAGTCTTAACATTCTGTTAGTCTAACATTGATTTATGTTCTTAGTGCTCCAATTTAGAACATTTTCTTCTTCATTTTAGATCCCCTCTATGCCAGGAGATACTAAACTTTAAAACTTGCAACTGGTTAGTAGTCCCTAAGAGCATTTCACTAGGCATGATCTAGGTTTCAGTGTAGCTGCCCTGGGCATGGGGTACTCATCTGTGTTCTAAAAGGGCTCAAAGTCTTAAGAACATAAGAAAAGCCATGTTGGATCAGGCCAATGGCCCATTCAGTCCAACACTCTGTGTCACACAGTGGCCAAAAAAACCCAGGTGCCATCAGGAGGTTCACCAATGGGGCCAGGACACTAGAAACCTTCCCACTGTGCCCCCCCAAGCACCAAGAATACAGAGCATCACGGCCCCAGACAGAGAGTTCCACCTATACCCTATGGCTAATAGTCATTGATGGACCTCTGCTCCATATGTTTATCCAATCCCCTCTTGAAGCTGTCTAGGCTTGCAAAAAATTCAACTCAAAAAGAGGAGGGGAGAAAGAATCTGCCATTGAATTGTCCCTCCAGCATTTTTAAACAAACGTGAGTTAGAGGGAGCCTTGCGACACTTTCATCTATGCACCACACATACACACAATGAGGTGCAGGTAGACTGGGGATGTTGCAAGAGGCAACTTGGCTGTGGGAGCAGTACAGGATCCCACCACGCCGGGGCAAGTAATTCTGTGAAGAAAGGGTGCAAATACATCTGTTGGCACAGCTGTGCTCGCTCCAGGGAGGAAACTTAGTCTGTGATGCAACTGATGACATCATGTCAAGGAATTCGGCATGATTTATTTTCTGTAGCGCATGGAACACCGTCTGCTTCAGGCACAGATCCTACCCACCTTGCAAGACAGACGTGACTGGAATTAACAGCCAGAGGCGCACTCTGGGGCCTGGGCTGTAGGTAAGAGAGAGACAGAGCGCTAGTGCCACAGAACAGCAATGCGAGTGATGTGACTTGATCTCTCTAGGACACTTTCATCCCAGCCTTCCTGCGAAGGAACTCAGGGTGGCAGACACAGTTCACTCTGCCCTCTTATCCTCCTAACCAGGGCTTTTTATGTAGCAGGAATTCCTTTGCATATTAGGCCACACCCCACCCTACTGATGTAGCCAATCCTCCAAGAGCTTGCAGGGCTGTTCTTACAGGGCCTACTACTGTAAGCTCTTGGAGGACTGCCTACATCAGGGACGTGTGGCCTAATATGCAAAGGAGTTCCTGCTACAAAAGAATCCCTGCTCTTAGTTAGATGTTAGTCTCGTTGCATTCTCTCAGATGATGGAGACCCAGTGAGTCGCATGAGCAAGTGGAGATTTCAAACTAGGGTTTCCTCAATTCTAATCAGACACTAACCATAATATGCAGTTCTCAGAAATGGAAAGGATATTTCAGTTCTCACATCCATAATAAAATGACTACCAGAGAGCTTTTTCTCCCTTTCCCATAATACTAGAACTTGGTAGCACTCAATGATGATAGGCATTAGAAGAAGAAGAAACTGGATTTATATCCTGCCCTGTACTCTGAATCTCAGAGCAGTCACCACCTCCTTTACCCCCCCCTCCTCACACACACAACAGACACCCTGTGAGGTTGGTGGGGCTGAGAGAGCTCTTACAGCAGCTGCCCTTTCAAGGACTCCTACGAAAGCTATGGCTGACCTAAGACCATTCCAGCAGTTGCAAGTGGAGGAGTGGGGAATCAAACTGGGTTCTCCCAGATAAGAATCCGCACGCTTAACCATTACACCAAACTGACTCCTAGATTCAAATTAGATTCAAGATGGACAAAAGGCAATACTTGACTCAACAAGGAATTAAATTGCAGAATTCGTTACCAGAGGATATTACAAGAGCCGCAAGCACAGATGGCTTTAAAAGGGGATTAGATTCTTGGAAGATCAATCCATCTGCAACTAATACCCATGGCAAGTCCACATCTAGAGGCCCTAAACCTCTGGATTTTAGTGGTAAGAGGCAACTTAACCTTGGCCATGATGCTGTTTGATGGCCTTCCAGGGCCATAGGAAAGGAGATGCTTGCCTAAAAAAGGCCACTGGTCTGATCCAACAGGGCTCTTCTTATCAGCCTTCACACTGTATATCAAGAGATAACACTGGCCTACATTACAGGATTGTTGTAAAAATTACTGCGATAATGAAAACTATAACATGCTGTATAAATGTGAAGTATTAGAATTAGGTTTCAAATCTCCTGGTGCCCAAGGGCTTGGAGAGAAACCCTGTACTCCAGCAGATTTGCTTCTCCCCGTGTCGAAGGCAGGAAACGTGACCGTCATAAAGTAATCGTGATACACTTTTTCCTGAAGAAAAATAATCTCTCCCTGAAGCACCATGTACCACCCAGGCAAGCCACTTTTTAAGAGCATATAATCATTCCAAGGATTTCCCAATGTCAGTATTCTGGCTTCATATTCAGGGCCTTTCCACCTTCCAGTCCCTATGGATGAGCCGCTGGGATGAAGCTTAATTTGCCCTTATCCACAGCCAAAAGAGAGGAGATGGGTTGCTCAATCTGCAGGAAGGAGGCAGTTTTTCCCTTTCCCTGCCAAATCGCTGAAGACTGAAGGCACATCCCATGGCTTTGGGTTCTTATTCTATCAACTGGGAGGTTCTGGAGCAAGATCTGCTAAAGACCAATATGTTGTCACAACAGCAAATTCTGCCAGGTTATCAGAGCTCAGCCTTGAGTTCTGAAACACGAGCCATTTTGCCCCTCATTCCTTTTCTCATGATCCCAGTTTCCCCATCACATTTTCTCCACCACACTCCCTCCCCCCAGCGCCCAGCCCAGACACCTGCGGCCGGTTGAGGCGGATGTAGGAACTGAGGGCCTCGACGTAGGGCTGCTGTAGCGCCTCCACCAGGCCGTGGTCCTGCACATTGGGCCGGTCAGCGGAGAAGATGTTGATGGCGATGAGGAGGGCGTACTCGGCGTCGTCCAGCTGCAGCTGCCGCATGGCCCGGGAGAATTCGAAGATGGGGTTGATGAACTCCACTTGCAGACCTTGCAGGAGGAGCAGTTGAAAGCAGGAAGTGAGAACGGAAAAAAGGGTACGTCTCGCTTGCCAGGCTGAAAGCGGCCAACGCCAGGGAAGTCCCTGCTAAAAACAAGCAAGGACTACCGCCAGAAATCGAAGGCAGGAAACGCAACTGTCATAAAGTAATCGTGATACACTTTTTCCTGAAGAAAAATAATCTCTCCCTGAAGCACCATGGTAACGATCTACCAAAAGCATGGAGGTTCAAAGTTTCAACTGAGCCAGAAGGTCTGAAACAGAATACACCCTTTTTGCTCTCAAGACTGTATGTGCAAGAAAAAGACACACAAAAGATACAGAAGTACAAGGCATTGACCTCAGAACTGGCTAGATGCCAAATCCCTGGATGATAGTACCACCCAAGCAAGTATGCCACCCCAACAGACAGCTAAAACAAAATCAGGAGCTTGGCAGATCTGGAAACACAGCGATCTTTCCCATGTCCTTTCACCAGAAGCATGAAGAGACCATTGTTGCAACGCTGGCATGAATCCTGTCTGCAAGGGTTACACCCTTCTAAGCCCACTGAAGTCAATGGGTTGGATCTTAACCACTTTTCCACTTGCAAAAGAAGGTCAACTATTGGCCACTTGAATGGGTTGGATCCAACCAGGTTTTCTGCTTCTGGAAAAATGACTACCAAAAAAAAAACTATGCTGGGGATTACTGGAACTGTGTGGACAAAAGCCACACGGGACAAGGGATTTAGGCAAGACTGAATGAATAAGCTAGAAACAGCTGTGTGCCAAGGGTCATAGGACACACCATGGACTAAAGCCAAGAGGGAATGGAGCCACAGAAAGAGAGAGAACTGAGCAAGTCCAAACAGAAAATTCTGCAAGATCCAAACTATATGGCTTAGAAGACTGTAATTCTGTTTACGATTGCACTGTGAAACAAATAGTAATTTTTTTTGGGGGGGGGGGTGTTGGGGGGGAGGTTCCTTCATTTCCAATTCTTGATAAATTTCCAGTGGCATGCTGTCCCAAGGAGAAGGGTTTTCTGTTTCTGTTTATTGGATTTATATCCCACCCTCCCCGCCAGAGCAGGCTCAGGGCAGCTCACAACACATAAAAACAGTTCACATTACATTATTAAAACCATTAAAACAGTTAAAACATATTGGTGCTAATATCAGTTGACACTATTACAATATTACATTTCAAATGGCATTCAGAAGAAGGCCGCCGCCATCAGAATAGCACCAATTTAATAATCTGTTTTAACTGTTTTAATTATTGTTATTTATTATTGAATGTGTATTTTAATACTATTAATCTATTGTTCTTGGGATTTTATGTTGTAAGCCGCCCTGAGCCTGCTTTGGCAGGGAGGGCAGGATATATATAAAATAAATAAATAAATAAATATTAAATAAGGTATCCTTCCCTAGTCCTATATCAATCATTCCAGGTTAAAGGCCTGCCGGAAGAGTGTCGTTTTACCAGCCTTGCGGAACTGGGCGAGGTCCCGCAAGGCCCTAACTTCTTCTGGCAACTGATTCCACCAAAAGGGGGCAGCGATCGAGAAGGCTCTCTCTCGAGTTGATTTTAATCTTGCCTCCCTCAGCCCGGGGATCACTAATAGATGTTGTGTCCCAGATCTAAGTACCCTCTGGGGAACATGTGGAGAGAGACAGTCCCTAAGGTAAGCAGGTCCTCAGCCATATAGGGCTTTAGAGGTGATAACCAGCACCTTGTAGCAAATCCGGTATACTATTGGCAGCCTGTGCAGTTCCCGCAGCCTCAGCTGTATGTGCTCCCACTTGGAGAGCCCCAATTTTCTGCCAAAGACTCCCAGCCCACTCCCAGTATGTTGTACGTTGACCCCTCTCACCTGCACGGTGAAAGTCATCCTTGCTGTAGGTGAAATCTTTAAGAAACGTAATACATTGGGTCTCATGGTTATAGCGTCGGGCTGTCTCCAACAGCATGATCTGTGAAGACAAACAGGTGTGAAGTCATCTGCTGTTCTTTGTTTACAGCCAGTGTGCAATGATGACAACATCACTGCCCTAAAGAAGTTCCCACTGTATTCCCTTTCCAGAATTCACTATGTTATGTTCTGTACCCAGGGTAACTCAGAGTAAGGCCTAGTTCAAATCATGGGTTGGACCCAACCAGTTTTTCTGCTGTTGAAAAAGAGAGGCAGGGTTCCCTGACCAGCCAAAAATACTATGCTAGGGATCATGGCACATGCAAGGATAAATGCCATGTTGAACAGGGGCTGTAGTAAGGATGGACCCAGGGCGAGACAGAGTAAAAAAGCTAGCTGGATCCACCCCTGTATTTGAGCCACACCACTTGAGACTCTAAGTGGGCCAACCTGGTTGAGTTCTGTTCCATTTTAAAAAATGAATAGATTTGATACTTTACTGCGGGGTGTCAAACATGCGTCCAAGGGGCCAGATCAGGCCCCCCAGAGGGGTCCTATCAGGTCCACGGGCAAATCCAAAGTAGGTTCAGCACCTGAACAGCATACTCAAGATTGCTACAGCACAGACATTGTCACCATTTTTTGATGCAATAATTCAGAACAAGAGATGTCAGTTATCAGACTGTTAAATAAACAAAATACCGCAATTTTAAATTTAAATTAAGCTTGTTTTAAATTTTTAAAAATATCTTTGTGTTTGTGTCCACTTCCTGGCATTACATTTTATGACACACATGGCCCAGCCCAACAAGGTCTCATTTATGTCAGATCTAACCTTCATAACAAATGAGTTTGACACCCCTGCATTACTGCGGTATATCTGAAATGTAATGCACACTCTTCTCCATTTTAAACTGTAACTTTGATAAGTTTGGAAACACATACCATCTATAACAAACCAATCCAACCCTGCATATAAAAAACAGTAACGTCAAGAAACCCTTCTCCCTAAACATGGTACTTTTCTGTTTGGTTGGTTTTTTTACTGGTGCATCCCTTTCCCCCCCGCCCCCCATCAGCAGTTGTGGGTGGCACAACCCACAGGTTTACCCCCTTAATCAAAGGTCTTTTACGTGTGCTTCACCCACAGATACAATAACTCTCCATCTGCATTCTCCACTGCCTACTTAATGTTGAACACTTTCTACTTCTGGAAGCAGAACATCCAGTTCTATCAGGTACACAAGATCCCATTTGTCAGTGATAACAACAAGATCCAGCCATGTTACCGAGTATGCCCGAATGCCCAGGAACAGCATGGACAGTCCAAGGTTTGGAAATAACACTTCTAGCCACTGAAACCCCTAAAACAGAGAGTTGGGACCTCCTGACGGGAAACACTCCACGCTCATTTACCTCAATGGTAGAAGCCTTGAGCAGCGCGATCTGGTCCTCCCGAGAGAGCTGCAGGAAGCCAGGCACCTGCTTGGCAAAGTCCACAATCTCCTGCACAGAGATGATGGCCAACTCCGTGAAGTGGGCAAAGCGTTGCTGGCGTGCCTCCCGACTGTTGGGGTCACTGCCCATAGGCCAAGGCTGGGGGACAAAGCAGCGGAATTGCAAGAGAAACAACAGAGACAGGTGAGGAATGAGGTGAGTAGGAAGGTACTTGAGCTACACAGGATGCCCAGCAAAACCCTGAGTTCAGCTCCCTGCCCCCCCTCACCGGCCCATCCAAATTCTACCAACAATTTCTACTGCCCAAGGAAGTCTGGCTAGAAAAATGTATGCCATCCTGTTCTTCCAAATCAGCAAAACACGTTATTGCATGTAATGCCAAGGTGAAAGAAATAGTAGTTCCCCACACACACACCCAGTAGAACTGTCACTGTTTTCAGGATACTTTTCCACAATAGTTAACTTTCCTAAAAAGCATCACAGAGTGGGCTAGGGAGACCTTTCTGGATTTGGGGCAATGTGTATTGAAATTCTTTGACTGGTCAAAGGTTCCTTGTGCCAAAAACAGAGGGGAAAATGAACTCAGAAGCACAATACAGATGAGACTTTTCAAATTTTTAGCCATGTTTAGATGGAAATCAGATTTAACTGCAGCCCACTCTACTTTTATAGAGGCTTTGGTTCAGCTCCCAGATCTTGATTGCTTGACGTCATCCCTTTAATCTGGAAGACGATGGGAGCCTGTGATCTTACCCACAAGAACTTAAGACATTTTCCAAATTCCTTGCTCATCCCCCTAATTAGAATTTCCCATTTGCAAGAAACAGACTGCGTTTTCCTTCTGATACAGTAAAGTATCTTGTGGGCAAAAGCAGCGAGGGGACCAAGAATCTAACCTCTACCCCACTCCCAAAAAGACCCTTCTCGTCTCTTACAGAAGTCCAGGGGCTCTCTCTCCCTTTTCCATACTCCTGACATACAAAACCCATATTGCTGTACAGAGAGCCCCATTTTTCTTAGCACCAGCACATTGAACTGCATTCTTCCCAGCCTGCAAGAGGCCCTCTCAACATCTCTTCTTGCTGAGTTTAGATGAAGAAAGGCCTGAGAGGGTAAAGATGCCATCTCATCTGAAAAGGGGGCCATGTGTCACTTATTTCCTTCTTTTTAAACAATTCCTTGTGGCTGATCAACAGGCAGTTTGACAGTGGCAGTCATAATACACCAGTCTATGTGAGGAGGAAACACTCCTGGTTTGGCATTCCATGTTTATTTGCATGTGTGAAGGGACTGGAGGATAAGGAATGGTTGCCTGTCTGTGATCAAGGAAGTCTACAGAGAGGGTGAGGAGAGATGGGGGTGGCTCAAGGTGTTTTCAAACCTGAGGTTAACAGTCCCTGAAGCAACCACCTCAGATAACCTGGTTAGAGGGCCAGCCATAAGAAGAGAGAGATTTAAGATCAGTGGCTACAGATTCAATTGCTAGGTTAGCTCTGAGGAAGCACAAAGTATGAGAGTGAGAGAGCATGAAGGAAAGTAGGGGATACAGCCCACCAAGCATCTATCCATTCCTTGTCTCCTAAGGAAGACTTCTTCACTTTCCCCCTCCCTCAATGAAGGACTGACTGGTGGGATACAAATCAACCTCCCTTCCCAGCATGCCTCAGGCAGTCAATGGTGGAATGCAGTCATGCCAGGAAATAGGAAGCACCACAGAGAACAAGTGGGTTTTAGTATCTCTGCAGGACTAATCAACAGTGTGGTAGGGCCTGATGATTTCCATCATGACCAGTGTTTCCTCTAAGCTGAGTTGGCATGAGATAAGCTCACAGATTTTTAGCTTCCTACTCACACATAAGAACATAAGAGAAGCCATGTTAGATCAGGCCAATGACCCATCCAGTCCAACACTCTGTGTCACACAGTGGTAAAAATTTTTTATATATACACACACTGTGGCTAATAGCCACTGATGGACCTCTGCTCCATATTTTTATCTAAACCCCTCTTGAAGCTGGCTATGCTTGTGGCTGCCACCTCCTGTGGCAGTGAATTCCACATGTTAATCACCCTTTGGGTGAAGAAGTACTTCCTTTTATCCGTTTTAACCTGTCTGCTCAGCAATTTCATCGAATGCCCACGAGTTCTTGTATTGTGAGAAAGGGAGAAAAGTACTTCTTTCTCTACTTTCTCCAAACCATGCATTATCTTGTAAACCTCTATCATGTCACCCCGCAGTCGACATTTCTCCAAGCTAAAGAGTCCCAAGCGTTTCAACCTTTCTTCATAGGGAAAGTGTTCCAGCCCTTTAATCATTCTAGTTGCCCTTTTCTGGACTTTCTCCAATGCTGTAATATCCTTTTTGAGGTGTGGCGACCAGAACTGCACACAGTACTCCAAATGTCCTAGCTCAGGAAGGATGACCCCAGAACACAATAATTTATGCAGTAGCTCACAACTTTAATACCAGTAGCTCACAAAGTAAAATTTTTGCTCACAAGACTCTGCAGCTTAGAGCAGGGGTGTCAAACATGCAATTCGGGGGCCGAATCAGGCCCCTGGAAGGCTCCTACCAGGCCCCCGAGCATATTGCCCCCTTCTCCCTATATCTTGCTCCCGTCTGCAAGCAGCTTGTTTTGCAAGGCTTGCTCAGTTGCACAGTAGCTACAGACCATTGGCTGAGGCTCCTCCCTTGAGTAGGAAGGGGGAGAAGGATAGTTTACTTCGCTAGGCTCTCTCAGTTGCATAGCAGAGCTACTGAACCAATCTTCTCCTCCTTCCCAAGACCCCTGGGGAAAGAAGGAAACAGCCAGAGTGTCCTTTGCCCAGTTCCCTGAATCCCATGGGAAAAATACAAAGAAAACATCTTTAAGATCAGTGAGTGCTAACGTTTTAAACATTTTTTAAGTTTTTTAAAATATATATATATATATTTGTGTTTGTCTGTGTTCCTTATCAAATTTATATCTCTGCCACCTAATCTTAAATAGGTACATCCATGACCCAGCCCAACAAGGTCTCATTTATGTCAGATCCAGCTCTCATAACAAGTGAGATCAACACCCCTGGCTTAGAGGGAACACTGATCATGACCAGCCCCAAATTATGTATAGTGGATAAACAGCTATACCAACATATTTCTGAGAGACAGGAAGGAGCATCAACTGGGTATCTGAACATCATCTTGACCCCAAAGCACCTATGATTACCGTGACTTTGGGCTGGTCACTGAAGCTCCTCTTGTTGCATTGCTGTTGCGCGGCCACCAGCTGTTGAATCATGCCTTCCTGCTGGGGGGTGAGGGCAGCTGGCTCGGGCTGGAGCAGGACAGGATCGCAGGGCAGAGGGGGCACCCGAAGGACCTCGCCTCCGCCCCCTTCCCCGCCCGATGCCCCTTCTCCCTCCTGCTGTTTGCGGATCTTCTTTTTTCGGATCTGCTCTTCAGATAACACACCTGAGGAGAAATCGGTACAAACATGTCCCTGGGTTTCCACTTTGCATCTCTCTCCATCTCTGTCACCCTCTCCCCCCCCTCTGCCCCCCATCCCCCCATACTCACATTCCTCCCGCATGCCTGCCTGTCGACACTTTTTCAAGCGGCATTCCTGGCACTTGCGGCGCATGTACATGTCCATGTGGCACTGCCCGCTGCCCTTGCAGGTGTACTGTGCCCCCTTGATGACGCTGCGCCGGAAGAAACCCTTGCAGCCCTCACAGCTGAGGACGTTGTAGTGGAACCCCGAGGCCTTGTCTCCGCACACGCTGCACACCTCGTCCCCCAGCATCTTTGGGGCAGGGCCCTTCTTGCGCTTGCGGGCTGGTTCCTCAGCTGGGGAAGTTGGGAAGGAAAGAATTGGAGAAATAGTTAAGAGAACCGCAGGACCACTCCCTTTTCCTGAACATCCGTTTCAATTTCTGCACATTAGAACGCCTGCAAATAATTCTCAATCACTCATAAAATAGGGCTTGTAACCTTAAAGGCCCCATTTTTTTTCCAAAAGGAGAACTAAAGTTGAAAGAACGAGGGAAAAACAAACTCATTCAAGATTACCCTCCTCGAGCTATATCAGTGATGGTGGGAATTCATCATTGGATTCATACTCACACCCCCTCTGTCCAGTAAAACAAGCATGTAAAAAGCAGTCATAGTGGTATGTATTGGGTATTAAGGTAGCTGTTTACTGATGACCAAAAGAAAGGACAAGAGCTCTTTTAAAAAGGGATGTATACATATTAAGTAAATATACAAAATTCATGGATTAAAATTATTACCACAATAATTTAAATAGAAATTCCACCCACCAACAGGCCGAGTTAGCCTGGGACAGCAAAGTTCAGTTCCTTGTTCCTCGAACATTTACACTGTTTCTTCAGTGGCAACACACACACCTCAGCCAATTTTAATGGACAGAAGCAGAACCCAGGCATTTAAAAATAAAAAACAGGACCAGAAAATGGACATCCTATCACGTTATAGTGCATACCATGATTTGGGGCTATGGTAGTTGCCTCCTCATACGATTTCCCTGACTGAATTTTTTCTTCTCACAGGCAACTTAAAGTCCAAGGAGGAAAATAAAACAAGGGGACAAACATCCAAATTGTTTTTTATCTATACCAAAACTAATGGCATCTTGGAGGGTTTTTAACTAGAAAAGTGACCAAAGAGAAAAGGCTAACCTCTCCCTCCCAGAGCCCTGATCTAAATCAAGCCCTCCTGAGGGCAGCCTTTACACATCAAAGCCAGGCCGAGATCCCCAGTTTAGTTTGTTCCTTACAGGAGGCAAAAATGAGCATCTTTCTAAATAAATGGTTCAGCTTGTGATAAAAACAGTTTCAGGAGAGTTTCTGGTTTACAAACTGCAGGCAGACATTGCACGTGTGTGCGTTCCCACTTGAAAAACCTCCATGCACGCAGAAATATAAATGACAGAGAAAAAGGGATCTAGAGCTGCTACTTCTTTGTGGCTCAGTTGAGACATAATACAAAACTGGAGTTTACATGAACCACAGCTATAGTTTGTGAAACCAGGATTCCGCTTGCACACAGTCACCTGGACCCAAAGTCGAGTCCCTTTCCCCCGCGCTGTGTGTGGAACTCTCTCCATCGTCTGTGCAAACTGCCTCAATTTTCACGGCACTCAGAGCCTCCGGCCTGGTCTCTGTCCACTCATCTTTGACCTGCAGAGAGGGCTCCCCATCTTCTGTTTACAAACAAGAAAGGGGGGGGGGGAGGAAATATTTGATATTTGAAAAGCTCAGCTTGTTCAGTAGTTGGCCAGCGGGTTAGTTGGCAGTCAGTGACTTACCCAACGGTAACCGAAGTTCATTGGTGCCTGTTTTGGCCATCTCAGGGTGTCAACCACAGCCACATTGCATAATGCAGCCCTAGAATCAGGCAGATAAAAGGAAAAGAGTTCAGCTAAGGCCACACTGTCCCCTGAGTTCTGTTTCTCCCTTTCCCCCCATCTCCTGAGGTAAAGGGATAAAGGCACCTCCATTTTACACAGTTGTAACTGGGGGCAGGTGCTAACGCAAGGCATTGAAAGGGCAACCCAATCCTTCCTGGAGCGCTTCCTCAATTCAGAAAGAACATCTCCAACTTCTTCAGTCTTTTCTATTACCTGAGGAGGCAACTAAGCAGCCTGTCTTATTTAGACTGATCTCTTCCTGTCTCATTGATTTTCTCTCAGCTACTTCATAAATGCTGGGCAAAACTCAGTTGCCCCCCACCCTGCATCCCAACATGAGGTCTTCCAGAAATTATTTTAAAGAAGCTCTGCTCACCCTTTACTTTAAGACTCCCCCCCCCCAACTCCAACCAATCACAGAAATGTCTAAAAGTTATTTACAGGACCTTCAAAATGGAAGAGGGCACAGAGTCTCTTGACTTCTCTGTGTATAGTTAGAAAATCCACACACATCCCCTTTCCTTCATCTAACTATCTATTATCCCATCTCTCCTCTTAAGAGTTCAGGGTAGTATACAACACTTTCCCCTCCTCCATTTCTCCTTACAACCACCCTGTGAAGTAGGTTAAGCTGACAGAGAGTGACTGGTCAACATAACCCAGCAAACTTCTTTCATCTCTCTCATCTCTTCTAAAGCCGACTGACTTCTGGTTTCAGCTCTCACAACATTCCTTCTTCCACAGCTCCACATATACACACATTCCATTCCCATCAACACTTGCATATCCTAGGGTTCTCCTTTCTAATGCATAGTGGAGTGAAAGTGCTAGCAAGAGGTCGTTTTCTTAAACCTCATCTTTCTCCCCACAGTGGGGAAGAGAGCTAAATGAAAGCAGTGAAAGTGCTGGCAAGTCGTTTTCTTAAACCTCACCTTTTCCCCCACAGTGGGGAAGAGACTCAGCTGAATGATGTCCACATAACAGGGTTCATGGGGCCGCAGTCAAGAATGTGGAGCAGGGCAAAGGCAAGTGGTTGAACCAGTGGGCTAAGGAAGAGCTGCAAAAAAAAGAAACCAAAATCATCCTCTTTCATTTATTTCCTTCTTTCCTAGTCTGCCCTTCTCAGCAACTCTCAAGACGGATTACACAATTAAAAGCAATATGACAGGAAGATTACAATTTATACAATGCAATAAAAACTGGATTACAAAATTAGGGAATGCTCTAGAAAAGACATGCCATAAGAGAGGGTGACCCAACTGCTGAAAAATGCTGCAAAATCAGTACAATGTATAATGCAATGAAAACTGCCAAACGTTTCACAGCCAATAACTGCAGCTCTGTTCCCTTTATATGCGACAGAAAGCGAAGGTAATTTCAGTAGCAGTATTTGCCTTTTACTTGTTTATTTGGTACAGTTTTATCCTTTTTTTTCCTTCCAAGGAGCTACACAATTCTTTTTTCCTCCTCCATTTTACCTCACAACAACCCTATGAGGTAGGTTAGGCTGAAGAGTAACTGACTGCCCTGAGGTCAGCTTCCACAGCAGAACAAGAATTCGAACATGGGTTTCCCAGATCCGAGTATGACTCTCCAGCCCCTTCACCCAGCTGGTTTACAATCAGTATTCCCTCTAAGCTGAGTTAGCACGAGCTAGTTCACAGATTTTTAGCCTCCAGCTCACACATTTTTGTCTCAGCTCAGGAAAAATGGCCCCAGAGCACCATAATTTATGCAGTAGCTCACAACTTGAATGCCAGTAGCTCACAAAGTAGAATTTTTGCTCACGAGACTCTGCAGCTTGGAGGGAACATTGCTTACAACATCCATAGTTCAATACACACTTACAGATCCAGGGATATACGTTGGGGGAATCGAAAACAAGACACACTCCAAAAGAAGAGAAGCTACCAGGGATTAGTTCTCAGTGTGTTTCACTGTTGCTATCTAAAGGAAATAACTCATCTGTAAAAACAAAACCATCAAAATATTATTTTTTTAACAGATGAGTCATTTCAGTCAGTAACGATATCGTGGGTTAGATATAAGGGTTGGAATGTCTCACAGATCAAATGAAAGATCACAGATGTCTTCCTTCTCATTAAGATAACCATGATCTATAACCCTGACCATGCTTTGTCATTTTCACATCCATAAATGCACAGCAGAAACAGTCATCCACGTACCCTGAAAGAGTTAAAAAAGAGAGCCACTTCTACAATGCTCTAGCCACCTTGAGTTCAAAAGGGTATCTGATACACGCAAAGAGATAATTCATCGGTGGCCTCAAAGATGCCTCTCTCTGGAATCCTGTTCAGGGTTACGTTACAGATTAGCACAAATGAGAGGCAACCAGATCAGGCCGGCTGAAGTAGTATTACTTAGCATTTATATAGCACTTTCTAGATCGCAAAGCACTGAGAATCAAGTCTTACAAACCATAGCAGTAAGTACATTTTATCCCATCTTTTCTCCAAGGTTCTCAGGGCAGCCTACATCAATCTTTTCTTCCTCGTTTTTTACCCTCACAACTACCCTGTGGGGTTGGTTAGGCTGAGAGAGGGTCTGTTTCAAGGTTACCCAAACAAAGCTCATGGCACTGTGGGGATTTGAACACAGGTCTTCTAGGCGCTAGTGTGACACATTAGCCACTATATCCAGCTGGCTCTCTGTAAGGACTTTGCACCTGTTACCTTGTTACAACAACAGCTCTATAAGGCAGGCCGGTATTATCGTTTCTGTATTGCAGATAAGGGTTGAAGAGGGTGGCATGCCAAAGGGCAGCTAGTGGGTTTGTGGGAAAACTGATATCGTGATAATTTTCTAGTGGGTTTGTGGGCAAGGATGGTATTGTGACAATTTGCTAATGTGCTGAATGTTTAATTCTAATCCATATGTCCTTCTGTTGGTGCTGAGGGTGTGGGTTTTAACTCTGACCACTGAGAACCAGTGTGGTATAACAGAACACTAGACGAAGATCGGGGCAACCCAGGTTCAAATCCCCACACTGCCACAGGAGACCCCAAGCCAGTCCCACATTCTCAGCCTAATCTACCTCCTAAAAACAGAGAAGAATAAGGTAAGCCACTTTGGGTCCCCACGGAGGGAAAAAGGTGGAAGTGGGAGAGAAATCATATAAATACAAAAAAACTACTGGGTCGCTAATACTAAAACTGCTTAGGAAGCATTTCCTATCCACAGGGGGTGCACAACATAGCCGATTCTAGATCCCTGTGTTCCTACAGCGTAGTTTTGAAGGGCTTGATCACTGTTTGACTCACAAGCGATTCTTCCCACAACTATGGTGAACCATAACTGGGGGCGGAGGGGAAGGTTCAACACGCCTAGCTAATTCTCTTCCAGAAAGTTAGGAGTTGAATCAGGGCAAACGGCACCACGCATAATCCTCTCTCCTTCCTCTTCTAGAGCCAAGAGAAGGAGAATCTAATCAGCGAAGCCTCCTTTCCCTCTGTGGTATTAATCTGCCGGGCCCCTGACACCCACACAACCTCCTGACTAAACTGGGTGCGGGATAGGGCGATCTACCCTCTGCTTGGGACAGATGCGTGCAAAGGGTTTTTCTTCCCGGATTCTGATTCTGCAGCGGGGGCGAGCCTCTAGATGCTCGCCGGGGTCCCAGCAACTCCGATCCCAGCCCCCAGCCGGCGGATGCGTCCCCAAACTCTCGCTCCTCCCCCACTTTCCGCCTCCTTTACCTCTCTCTCCGGCTGCACCCTCCACTTGGCAAAAAGTGAAAACACTTGTCTGGCACACAGGAGCAGGACGCTTCCGGGAACCCTGGCTTGGCGTCACTTCCCTTTTGCAGCCTGGGAAAACCACCCCTTCTTGCAGCAAGGACCTCCCCCGTTTCACCGGCTCTCTGTGCGAAAAGGCAGGAGTCCCGTACGGTGTGCGCATTTGGAAAACTGGCGCGTTAGCTGAGGATCCAGTGCTGGTTGGCTCGAGATGACCTTCTCCGAGACAAGACCCTGATATGTCTCCCATCCTGTGGCTTTTCCCAGGCCGTGCTCAGACGTACCGATCTTTGAGAGATTCATTCTCTTGTGGGGGAAATCTTTCAAGCCAACTTTTCTTCTGTGCATACGCAGAGCTGTAGTCTGCCATAGTCTATGGCTCGATTCTAGCGCTCTCATCGTGTGCATCTTAATTTGTTTGAATTATGCAGGTCCGGTCGATTTGCATACATTTGCAACCCAAGGAAACAATCGCCTTAGGAGGAACCGGCTTTTGCTTTTAGCTGATTCGCTATAGCAGAACAGGATGGGTAGACGTTTTTGTCTGTACTAGCAGGAAAGAGTAATGGGCCTAGGAGTCCAGTAGCACCTTAATTTTTTTAGTCTTTAAGGTGCTATTGAACTCCTTAACTCTTCTACTGCTATAGCAGAACAGGCATTCTCTTCTGTGACTTGGAGATGTAGTTACAGAAAGAAGAAGAGGAGATTGAATTTATACTCTGCTCTTCGCTAGCCAAAGGAGTCTCAAAGCTGTTTACAATCCTCCTTTCCCTTCCCCTCCCCACAACAAACACCCTGTGGGGTAGGCGGGCCTGAGAAGCTCTCCCACAACTGGCTCTTGAGCAGAACAGCCTTGAGAGAGTTTGTGGCTGACTCAGGGTCACTCAGCAGATGCACCTGGAGGAGTGGGGAATCAAACCCAGATCTCCCAGATAAGAGTCCGCGCACTTAACCACTGCAGCAAACTGGCAGTATGGAAGCAATTAATGTTAATAAACAGTTGCGTCGGCTGCTGGATAAATTTGAAGGGAGGAGCGTCTTACAGTATTGACTATTTCCATTTACAGATTTTTTTTTCAACATTTTGAAAAAAAAAAAGATCAACTGCTTAAGATCTTTTAAGGTATATTACAAAAAAAAAACCCACCGCTAGATCCTGTATTATAGTATGTTTTACTCAGCAATATCAGTGACAATACATACATACTGCAACTGAGCAATTCTGTATGCGCCACCCACACTAACCCTATGAAGGGGGTCAGACTTCAGTAACTCTAAGCTGTCTTATACAAAAGTTAAGGCAAAGTCATTTTCAAGTTTAAATAAAATTCAAGTCTTTAAATATTGGATGGAAATAATTCTTTAAAAAAATAAGTTGTTTAAATAAACCTTTTTTGTGTGGAATAAACTGTATTCAGCAGGAACACATTTTGTTCAGGTTATGCGGCTTGGTGATAAGGCACCTGGAGGAGCGTCTTTTAGAGTGATCAAAAGATTTTTAGTTGATTCATCCACTCAAGGACTTTTTGTGCTTGCTTGTTATAGAAACCCCATTCAAGGTAACCAGCCTTCCAGGGGAAACTGGCAACAGTGAGTTAAGGATGATCCTGGACCAGTCCTTGGCCATGCTGTTTGGTATTTCAGTTTCTCTCCGAAATTTTAATGGAAGTCTGCTGGTTCCTTAAAGACTAGCAGAATTTATTCAGGAAAGAGCTTTCCTTAGTGTTCACTTCATGAGATACATGTGATGTGCATCCATAGCGGGTATATCTATAGGTACAATTGTGAGTAATAGAAGGGCAGGAGTGGAAGGATGTTAAAAATATAAGGCAATTTGAAACCATCCATAACCAAAGAGAAATCAGTCCATTCTGAGGAGGGGGGGAGCATTCTTAACCGTAGATGATGGGCAGAGTATAATAAACATAAAAGTTAATCCAGGAAGCTAAAGCCTAAAACATGATAAGCAGAACTAATTAACATCTGTAAAGGAACAAAGTTTGAGTCCAGTGGCACCTTTAAGACCAACAAAGACCTGAACCTGTAAAGGGTTTTTGACGCTGAGCTTATTAACATCTGGAAGAACAGGGTGACTCATGCAGAGAAGCACCCGCAATCTCTATTCAAGCCAGGAGGAAATGCTGTTGGAATCTATTTAGGAATCCCAGTTTTATATCTGTTCCAACTGTACTGCAATGTTATTTGTACCTGTAATTCTGCATGTCTGTTGTACTCACAAATGTATATAATTTAATAACATACATAATTTCCACAAACTTGTAGTGAAAAGATGATGTCATTTCAACTGTAGGTGGGGAGAGTGGAAAAGCTGAATGGAGGTTCTGGTCCCAGATTATCATTGTGGCTGTCTTGATAATGTGATCCTATGCAGAAGTACTCTAGCCTAAGCCCACCCAATCAGTGCACATGATTACACTGTGGGATGTTCTGAATATACAGCTTTTTAAAAAAAAAAAAATCAACATATCACCACCCAGAAAGGATTCTGAAGCTTAGAGAAGAGTTGGTACAACACTCCATTTATTGCTGTTTGGCTTATTTGGGATGGGAGATTGTTTCTTGCCCAGCAAAAAGTAATTTTTAAAAGGATTCCAGCTGAGTATTATAGCCATATAATTACAAAGCAAAACAAGGAAAAGACAAAGGTAACACATTTTATAGCAATATTTTATTAATGGCAGTCAACTACAAAAACTGAATTATTAGAAACAGAATGAGATACCATACTTTAAAAACACTTAAATGAATAGAATATTGATTGCTATGAATCCATTAGCGTTTGTTTTGCCATCAAGTCAAGCTGAGGTTTCTGTATTGTGTTATATTGGCTAGCTCAGGTGTCAAACATGGAGCCTGAGGGCGGCCCCTTGAGGGTTTCTATCAGGCTCCTGAGCAACTGGCTGTCGTCTGCTTTCTTCTCTCTGTCAACTTGCTTTGCCAGGCTTGTTCAATCACACAGGAGCTACAGAGGAAAGCCTCTATTTTCTCCATTTGTTGAGGCTCCTCCCTTGGGGAGGAAGGGGGGAGGGAGAGCTCACTTTGCCAGGCTCTCTCAATCCCACTCCTGGTTCCCTGGGGAAGGAAGAAAGAGTCAGAGTTTCCTTTGCCCAGTTCCCTGGATTGCACAGGAGAGATACAAAGAAAGCACCTTTAAGACCTACGAGTGCTAGTGTTTTAATCATGTTTTATTTTAAGTTTCTTTAAAAATATTTAATTGTGTTTGTCTGTGTCCTTTATAAAGTTTATATCTCCACTACCTGGTATTACATTTTATAATACACATGGCCAAGCCCGACAAGGTCTCATTTATGTCAGATCCATCCCTCATAACAAATGAGTTCAACACCTCTGGGCTAGCTGATGTAACATGCATATATATACATGGGTTCTTTTTTAAAAAATACACGTGAACATTGTTTTACAATAACTTGTGCTTTTAAGCAAACAAACTGCATTGATTAATATGCAGTAATCACTATAAACACACTATTGAGTCAATGTTAATCACAGTAGAAGGTAAATCTAAGACGCCAATTAAAAAGTTATTACAAGAATAATAGTTGATAAATTTATGGTGCATGTTCCTGGGGGGTTAGCAGTGTTCCTGTTGTAAGTTTAGGTTCCGAAAAAGATTTACTGTGATATACAGGCAGGGGTTGTTGTTGTTCAGTCAATACAGTCGAGCCAACTCTTTGCGACCCCATGGACCCTCCTGTCTTCTACCATCCTCCAAACTCTGCTCAAATTCATGTTAGTTATATCAGTAATGCTGTCCAGCCATCTCATCTTTGCTGTCCCCTTCTTTTGCCTTCTGTCTTTCCCAGCATCGGGGTCTTCTCCAGTGAGTGCTCCCTTCTCATTTGGTGGCCAAAGTATTTGAGCTTCAGCATCTGACCTTCCAGGGAACAGTCTGGGTTGATTTCCCTTAGGACTATTCTTTGATCTTCTTGCAGTCCAAGGGACTCTCAAGAGTCTTCTCCAGCCCCACAACTTGAAAGCATCTATTCTTCTGCGCTTGGCCTTCCTTATGGTTCAGCTCTCACAGCCATACATTACTACTGGGAATACCATTGCTTTGACTATATGGACTTTTGTTGGCAGGGTGATGTCTCTACTTTTTATTATACTGCCTAGCTTTGCCATAGCTGTCCTCCCAAGGTGCAAACGTCTTTTAATTCATGGCTCAAGTCACCATCTGCAGTGATTGTGGATCCCGGGAATGTGAAGTCTGTCACTACTTCCATGTCTTCTCCTTCTATTTGCCAAGGAGTAATGGGGCTGGATGCCATGATTAGTTTTTTTGATGTTGAGTTTCAAGCCTACTTTTGCACTCTCCTCTTTTACCCTCAACAAGAGGTTCTTTAGGTCCTCCTTGCTTTCTGCTATTAGAGTGGTGTCATCTGCACATCTGAGGTTGTTGATGTTTTTCTCGGCAATCTTAATTCCACGTTGTGATTCATCCAGGCAAGGGTTAGGACTCCTTTAATCAGATCTTCAGAACATTTGTAGCTTATATATGTGTGTGTATAGCTGGTCTTGAGGACAAAAGGAGATTGAGGAAGAATCGCACTGCTACAGCACCAACCCCAAATCAGATTTTTCCCTGCAGCCACTGTGGCTGGATCTGCCTGTCCCGCATTGGTCTTGTCAGCCACCAGCGAGCCTGCAGCAGACGTGGACTACTGCACCCTTCTTAAATCTTCGTTCGCGAAGTCAAGCCGAGAGAGAGAGATAGATTTTTAAAATGTACTTAATTTCTACCATGCCTTCTTCACCAATTGGGACCCCAAGCTGCATTGTTATCATCATCCTCACAACAACAACCCTGTGAGGTCAGTTGGGTTCTGAGTGTGCAACTGGCCCAAGGTCACCCATCAAGCTTCCAAAGCAGAGCAGTGATGCACACCCACTCTGCTAGCCTCCAAGCTCAAAGGCACTTGGTTTTTTTGACGACTGTGTGACACAGAGTGTTGGACTGGATGGGCCATTGGCCTGATCCATCATGGCTTCTCTTATGGACCCTGTGCCTTTTTTGCGCCTTCTTTTTAGCCTACCGCAGCAGTCTGCGGTTCTCACGAGGCTCCATCCGGTTTCTCTTCCGTTCTCACAGGGGAGCGAGTGAGTGAGTGAGTGAGTGAGTGAGTGGTGCATGCCTGGGGATGAGACACTGCTGCAACTGCAACTCCGTGCGCGCCTCCTCAACCTGCTCCTCCCGTCGCTTTCGACTTCTCCAGCCGGCCTGGCAGACTTGGGAGCAGGGGGCGCGGTTTGTGGCCAGGCAGGCCCGCCCCAGCTCTGCAGCGTCTGCCTCTGACTTGAGGGCGCGGGAGAGAAACCAGACCGAGGTGCTGCGGAGCGCGGACGCATGTGCAGAGCGGGTCTGGCGGAGAATGTAGGAGGAAGTTTCCTGGTGGAGCCGCAGAAGTTGTTTGGGTGCCACCCGGACCTCCCACCCCAATTCTGGCCTGGCTGAAGTGCGGCAACGAGAAGGTGATGTGCTCCGGCTCAGAAGATGGTGGTGGGAGTCTCTGGAGGAGGAGAAAGATGAATGGGGGGGAGAGGGAAGGGAAGGAGCCTCACTTTTGAGGAAGAATCGGACTGGTATGGGCTAGTGGGGGGCTGTTTGAAACTTTTAAACAGGCTTTAGAGGAGTGCAAGATTTATGTATTTTTATTCCACTTTTCTCCCCACTGGGGAAACCAAAACGACTTGGGACATCACAGTCCCTTTCTCCATTTTACCACAGAACAGGAACTCTGTGATGATAGATCCAAGCGGGCAGCCCTGTTGGTCTGAAGCAGTTGAACAAAGCAGGAGTCGAGTGGCACCTTTAAGACCAAACAAGTTTTATTCAGAACGTAAGCTTTCGTGTGCTAAAACCACACTTCTTCAGACTTCTTCCCCTCGTCTGAAGAAGCGTGTTTTTAGCACATGAAAGCTTATGTTCTGATTCTGACTAAAACTTGGTTGGTCTTAAAGGTGCAACTTGACTCCTGCTTTGTTCAGCAACTCTGTGAGTGAGATAAGTTTAGGCTGAGAGAGAGCGAGAGTGACCAGCCCAAAGGGACCCAGAGGGGCAGAGTGGGGATTTGAACCCAGGACGACTCTGTGCACTGCACCACACTGGCTGTGGCATTAACTTGAGGAGGGAGTGTGCGTGATGGACACACACCCTAGCAATGGTGCGGTTCAGCTGGCATACTCGAGAGACCTGGGACTATGTGCTGGGCAGTGCTCACATGTTGGTTTGCATTGGGTTGATTGGTGGGGGGAATGGTAAAGGGTGGTCTGGTCTTGGGGGGTAGGGAGTTGCCCTTTTGAACCCTTTGAACATCTTGGGGAATGGGGAGAGAATGGCTCTTCATGTGTGAACAGCTGTGAGGGAGGGCATGTTGGTCAACAGTATGAATGACCAAGGAGGGGAGAAAGCGTAAAGGGTGATAAAGAGGGATAGCAGGAAGGAGACTGATCTAGCACAGGGGTGGCCAAATTGTGGCTCAGGAGCCACATGTGGCTCTTTCACATACATTGTGTGGTTCTCAAAGCCCCCACTACCCCATCAGCAGGCTTGGAGAAGGCATTTTTCTGTTTAAATCAATTCTCCAAGCCAAGCTAGCTGGCAGCTTGGAGAATACATTTAAAGTTGCTTTCTTTCCACCTCTCCCTTCTTCCCCATCTATTTGCGTTCCTACCTACCAGCTCTCAAACATCTGACGTTCATGTCTTGTGGCTCTTAAACATCTGATGTTTATTCTATGTGGCTCTTACGTTAAGCAAGTTTAGCCACCCCTGATCTAGCACAGTGATGGAAGATGGGCAGGACTTTGAACTCTCCACCTGTCTCTCATCATCTTAACAGGCTTATGGCAGGGAGCCCGGTCCCACACAGGTCACAGACGCAGGTGAGAGAAGAGACCCGGCGGATCTTGGAAGCATTCTTACAAAGAGCACTAAGCCCTAGAGACACAGGTCGTCTGGGTCATGTGGGCCGTACCTATCATGACCCCCAAAGTTACATGTACAGGTAGGTAATAGGTGTGGGTACAAGCTCCTGACTTCCCTGTGAAGGAAAATGGACACAGGAAATTACACAGAGTCTTTGACCTGGACTGTCTGGAATGGAAGTGGATCCTGCCCTGTGAAATTCTGGGCTGAGATCTGGAAAACCTGGATTCTCCGGCAGAAGAAGAGTGACTCAGAGGAGCTCTGCAGTCTGGAAGTGTTACCTTGGATTCTCTGTGGGGAGAAAGAGTTCTGCAGTTTATTGCTGGGGAGGAAGGGAGTTGGGAGCTCAGAAGCCTGGCTTCTTTGGGAGATGGGATATAGTAAAGTCCAAGGGTGGGGAGTGTGTGGAAGAAAGAGCATTTTACTGTGAGTTCACCAGGAGCCTGACTCAAGCTGTAAGCCCATTCTCATGATATGGTCTAGCTGTATGATTTCAGAAGTTATTAAAAGGATGTGTATTGTTTCACACTTGTGAAACAATTTATATTTGGGATAGGATTGGGGCAGGATTAGTGCCAAGATGTCTTCAGGGGACCTCCCCACTATCATATTGCCTCTACGCATGCGCACCTTCTTAGAAGTAGAATCAAAATTTCGTTGTGTTCCCTTAGTCCTGTTGGTACCAGTGCATTTCTATACATTGACTGATTTTTTTCAGTTTATCCTTATTGATCTTTTTTCTTTCTTTGTTTGTTATCTTATGTCCCACCCTACCCTCATGAGTGGGCTGAGGTTGGCTCACAACATAGTAAAAAACAATGATATTAAAAAAAAGTATGCAATTAAAACAAGATGGCACTAAAACACGAGTAATCCAAGGTCTCCTGTAACATTTTAATAGGCAGTGGTAGATGGCCTGATTTATAACAGTTTTTGATCTGCTGTTGGGAGGTACTCTAAAATATAGTGCCCCCGTAGTTTTATTTATTGGTTTTACTGTTTTAATTGTGAGACACCTTAAGCAAGTCTGGAGAGGTGACATGCCCATTTTCTAAATCAGTAATCATTCCAAGTTCAGTAGAGCTAGAAGGGTATAACTCCACTTAGAACGGCACTGTTAAGCGGATACCAACGAGTCACATGGTACTCCTTCCAGTGTTCCTTCCAGATGGAAATGGGAGATTTGCCCCAGCATTCACTGTGGCCACCATGTAATCTCTCATTGCTGGCAGAAATGAATGGGCTAAATTAAGGGTGCTGAACTCATTTGTTATGTGGGACAAATCTGACATAAATGAGAGCTCATTGGGCTGGGTCATGTGTGTCATAAAATGTAATGCCAGGGAGCAGAGATATAAACTTTATAAAGGACACAGACAAACTTGCTTAAAACATTAGCACTCATTGGTGTTAAAGGTTCTTTCTTTGTATTTCTCACATAGGATCTAGGGAACTGGACAAAGGAAGCTCTGGTTCTTTCTTTCCTTCCTTCCCCAGGGGACCAATAGGGGGAAGAACCTCAGCCAATAGAAGGAAGAGAGGCTTGGCTCAGTAGCTCTGCTGTGGGATTGAGACCCTGGCAAAGCAAGCTCTGTCTTCCCCACTCCTTCCTCCCCAAGGGAGGAGCCTCAGCCAGTGGAGAAAATAGAGGTTTTGCTCTGTAGCTCCTGTGCGCTAAGCAAGTCTTGCAAAGCAAGCAGTTATGCAGAAGGAAGCAAGAGAGAGCCAATTGCTCAGGGGCCTGATAGAAGCCCACTGGGGGCCTGATTCAGCCCCCAGACTGTATGTTTGACACCCCTTGGCTAAATGGTTGGTGGTGAGTCATCTGCTCGGCCATAGGCCTGGGTAGCTGTCTGAGCACAGCAGCCCTGGGGTGCCATGGTAAAAGCTTCTCCTGGCCTGGAGAAGTGATGTTCAGGACTCAGACACCCCAGGCTGGGTGGGAGGGTGAGGAGCCAGTATTCCCTAATTCTGTTACCCTCTTCCATTGCAGGTCCCCAAATGAACATGCCCCGCACTGTCAAGCCTGGACCAACGTCCACGAGGAGATTAACCGGGTGGAAGAGAGCAAGCATGGCTTCCGTACCAGTATCAAGAAGCTGTTGCGGCGGAAGCCTAGCCCCCGAACGCCCCCTGACGGCCCTCCTCCTTCTAAGGACTCCTTAAAGCGATCCAAGTCTGCAGGGGAGGGGGCTCGACAGAAGCGCAGCTTCTCCTTCAAGAGCCTCCTGCGGAAGAAGGGGACTCCTTCGGGGGAGACGGGATATCCTGCTGAGCCCAGCCAGCGCCCCGACTCCTTGCCTCTTACCCCTTGCTACTGTGACCAACTTCAGGCTAGCCAGAAGCCTCAGCCAGAGCCCCAGGCAACCAGTAAGGAAATGGGAAACCTCATTGTTCCTAGTTGAATTTCTTCGCTTTAGGGATGCATGTCTCAATTCCCATTTAATCATGTACAAGTGGGTATTTGCAAGGACTTATGGGGAAGGGTAAATCCCATTCTGCCCCTTTGCAAGGCTACTCCACATCTGTTGGCTCTGTTTTCCCCTCCTCTGTCTCCCCATTTGGCCATTTATTCCATTTCTCTCATCACCTCCTGGCCCTCTGTTCCTCCCCAATATCCCCCTTGCCACTTTCTCTCCCTGCCATATGTTCCATTTTAAGCCCTCTCCCCCCCTTGCTCTCTCTCTCCTCTCCCCACTACTTCTGCCTCTGTTCTTCCCATTGCCTGTTTCCCCAACTTTGCCTTCAGCTCCTCCTCCTTAATGTCAGGAACTGTTGGAGGTTGCCATGACAACCAGGGCTTTTTTTTGTAGCAGGCACTCCTTTGCATATTAGACCACACCTCCCCGATGTAGCCAATCCTGTAATAAGAGCCCTGTAAGCTCTTGTGGGATTGGCTACATCGGGGAGGTGTGGCCTAGTATGCAATGGAGTTCCTGCTACAAAAAAAAGCCCTGGTGGCAACCCAGAATACCACCAGAACTTTTGTGTCACCCTTTCCAATATCTTTGGAGACATCACATTTACTTTTTCAGGTATTCCTGTTTTAAAAAATGGATTTTTCTGGAGCTCCCCTTACTACCTGGCTATGTAGGAACTTTAAATTGTAGTCAGGGCTGGCTCCATTTTATGGATTTTTTTGATCCCCCACAGCAGCCATCCATTAGTGAGAATGTCTGTCTTTCCTGCCCGATGAGCACTAAGTGATGTGTTACCTTGATACATACCTGCCTTGAGGTTTGCTTTGAACTTGTTTCTTATATTCCAGCCTACATTGTACTAGAGTGGCTGTCTGGGTTTGGTGTTCTGATACCAGGGCCTGTTATTCTGGACAGGCTTCAGTTGCACCCTGAAGGTACTTTGGTTGGCATAACTTAGAACTTCTTTATAATTTGGTGAGACGCATGGCATAAAATTTGTCATGGAGTTCAGGGTATGTTGGGGAGGGGCATATGATCCAGACACTTTGCCAAACCTAGGAGCTTCTGGATAGGTGATACACTTGCCTGCCTGGTCTTTAATTCCTGTAATTTAAAAAAAAGGCAGTCTTACATACGCCTGCTCTCCTATGCTTCTTTGTGAACCCTTACGTTCCTTAAGCTCTTATCACACCCTCTTCTATGGCGACGCCAGCCTATCGCCTCCTGCCTCAGCGAGGGCAGCTAAATATACGTTAGTCTCTTCGGGGTTCTGATATGGTAGATGAGCAGGGGACCACTGCAGATTTGAAGTCTTTCCCAATCACACAGGCACCAGAGAACGTAACAGCAAACTATAGTTCGTTATTTACAAAATAGGCTTTAACTGGGGGATGGGATATATATACAGAGGCTAGTTTGTATCTTGTAGGAATAACATTTGCTATACGGTATGTTGGCTAGACCCTCCAGCAAGGCTCTGAGGTATTTCAGGGTACACAGTTCTTCTGTTAATCCACTCTCCTAAACTTTAATCAGGCTGGTCTCTTGGGCTTTGAGTGCCTGGTCCCTCGAGTCGTCTGGTTTGACAAGCCCCAGCTCTCCTGACTCCCTCAGACCCACGGCTCTCCCTCAGCCACCTTATAAACTCCTAGGAGCTGTGTATCATATGTCTGTGACCACTAAGGTCTTCCACTTAGACACTGTCACCTTTCTCTTCCTTAGAAGGCACTCGTGACCTAGAGATATGCCTCATGCACAGCCACCTGGCTGATTTCACAGAGTGTATATAGAACTTCACTTCACACCAAGCCTCTCTCACACACTCTCAGTCCAACTCCCCCTTTCTGACTGTTTTTTCCTTCCTGACAGTTAACCTCTGAGCCGTTAGCTGTCACTCAGGACTTGAGAGTTCTGAGCACCCCTGGTCCCCACCTGTGGGTCACATGACTCAGGGCTCTCTGAGTCCTCAGTTTCTCCATTAACCCTTTGATTCCGTCACAGCTCTTAACAGGAAGCCCTGGTCTGTATTCCCTTGGGCCACAAAATGAAATCTGTGCTTTTCAGAACAGTGTCTTTTTTGGTCGAGACACCTCAGTTTTGTCCTCCTGCTTGAAAAAGAAGCCCAACATATATTTTTCACCTTAGCAGCTATACTTTAGGTATTCAGGCAGATATTTTATATCAGAGAAGCCTCCCAGTTACACAGATAGTTAATGTTTAAGTGTGGTGTGTAGGGTTTTCAAGACAAGAGAAGTTCAGATGTGGTTTGCCACTGTCTGCCTCTGCATAGCAACCCTGGCCTTCCTTGGTGGTCTCCCATCCAAATACTAAGTAGGAATGTCCCAGCTTAGCTTCCAAGATCTGAAGATCAGGCAACCTTGAGCTATCCAGATCGGGGTTATGCCCACATACCTAAGGAAATTTTAGGCAGTCTGTTGCCTGTAGTGATTAAACTCAGTCTGTTTTACATCTTCAACTGTGCACAACATGAAAACTCCAGCCAGTAACAGCAGCTTTGCTCTCTGGGTCCAAATAGACTGCTTTCCCTTTTTTGCCTCTTTTTAGAACTGTGGTTAACTCAAAAAGTGTTCCTATCCTTTTATCAATGATGGAAGTTATGTAACTAGTTTTTTTTTTTTTGCATCCCTTAGTTACTTGGGAGCAATACAGCAAAAGACTATTAAGTTTAGAATTGGGCTGTGGCGGAAAAAATTTAGGTTGGCTCTTTATGAAACACTCACTAACTACAAGCCCCAGGATGCTTTGCAGAACACAGCTGCCTGGGGAGTGTAAGTTAGGACATTAAAGGTAGAATAAGGCCATTCAGATGGGAGGGGTATATAAAGGAGCATCATTGGCATGAAAACTGTTGAGCTTTAAGTAGACCTTGTGAATCACTATCAAGATTTTCTCTCTGGACGTATCGGTTAGTCCAGATGGCATCAAAGAGTACTGGACATTATCCAACATTTAAGTGCGTCTCTTCTCTAGTTGAGAGATATGTCGAGACAACGACCCCATAAACAAATCGTTTATACTTAGAGAGGCTTTGGTGGTAACTGGTTTACACATTCCGATAGTAATGTAAGGACCGGATTTCACACCATTCCTCGCTGCCATGTCAGAGAGCTGAATTGCTCTCCGGGGTGCTAGCCAATTCTCTTTTAGAGATCTTCTTTAGAAATCATTTTAAGAAAAGCTTTTGCATTGCTTTTTGGGACTTAGAATTTGCAATGTTTAAAGGACTTAGATTTTAAAGGTAATAGAGGGTATAGTTTATAAGTTGTATGACCTGAGAACTGGAAATTTTTTTTCTGCCACTGTATTTGGGTACATGTAGAAGCAATCATAGGAGCCCCGGGGCGCAGAGTGGTAAAAGCTGCAGTACTGCAGTCCTGAGCTCTGCTCACGACCTGAGTTTGATCCCAGCGGAAGCTGGGTTCAGGTAGCCGGCTCCAGGTTGACTCAGCCTTCCATCCTTCTGAGGTTCGTAAAATGAGTACCCAGCTTGCTGGGGGGAAAGTGTAGTGGACTGGGGAAGGCAATGGCAAGCCACCCTATAAAAAGTCTGCCATGAAAATGTTGTGAAAGCAACATTACCCCAGAGTCAGAAACAACTGGTGCTTGCACCTTTACCTTTTTCTTCTTTTCTTTTTTTTTACCTAGAAGCTATCATATGTTTAAGGAACACTGTGAGCTGGGTTTTAGTCTCATGAATTTAGCTGCTGGGAACATTTTTTGTGAGGAGGACTGGTTAAGTCTTTTGATTGGTTAGAGTGGGGGGGCTTCTGTAGATTAAACGTGATATACATAGTTCCACAACATGGGCTTTCTGTGCCATTAACCTTTTCCCATCCTTTATTCTAGATAATGAGGCAGAGGAAACTGGGTTTTATACACTTGTGGCCCAGAAACTGGACCACTTGGTGAAGCAGCAACAGCAGCTGATCAGCCCTTCCACTGGGAAAGCCTTACCTTCTCCCCCAGACCGGTTTCGTTCTTTTCCCACCAATGGTGTATCGGGTGCTTCAGGTACTGGACTTTTTTTGTGTCCGTGTCCCCACGCCTCCTTGTCCCAAACCCTCTTTCTGAGCAGCAGTGCTTGCATTAATCCTTCCTGCTTAATTGCCCAAATGTGCTATAGGCAGAAATTCCTATCCTTGCTCGAGGCTGCAGGCAGTTCTGACATATTGAGGAGGGAAAGCAGACACCTCTGCAAGCAGGCAGGGCAATCACAGAACGGCTGCTCTGGGGCCAATCACAAAGTGTTGGAAAGTTCCCAGCCAACTATCCTGCTATGACAGACGCAGATGCTTCTAAATGGATGCTCTTTGCAGATACAAAGGCTCTCTGCATGTGTGCGTGCACATACACACACACACACACACACGCCTGTGCCTGGAAATCATGGCAACCTCTGTTGACTCCTACTGGGGCTTGGAGGATGTTCAGAGAAGTGGCTTGGTAGCTTGCCTCTGCCTCCCTTGGCAGCCTGTCTGGTATTCTCTGGAGGTCTCCCATCCAGTGTTCCCCCTAAGCTGAGTTAGTGTAAGCTAGCTCACAGCTTTTTAGTCTCCAGCTCACACATTTCATCTTAGCTCAGGAAGGTTGACCCCAGAGCAAACTAATTGATGCAGTAGCTCACAGCTTTTAATGCAGTTGAATAATGAAGTAGAATTTTTGCTCACAAGACTCCACAGCTTAGAGGGAGCATTGCTTCCATCCAAATACTTGCCAGGGTCAGCCCTGCTTAGCTTCCGAGATCTGACGAGTTCGGGCTTGCCTGGGCTATCCAGGTCAGGGCTCAGACACAAAGTATCTCCTGCATCAAGAGGCGATGGAAAGCCCCAATTGGCTCTTTGCTTTGAAGAAGAGATGCTGTATGGTTTCAGATTCCAAAGAAGGGGGCAGAGGGATGTCCACAGGGAAAGGCTTTCAGGCACAGAAGTAAGAAACTCTGGTTCTGTGGCCCAGCTGAGGGCGCAGAGTTGTAACACGCCTGCCCAGGATAAGCTCAACATTTTGCTAGCTGGTTGGGAACAACCTGAACCTCCCTCGATTATTATTCCCCCCCTCCCATTCCATTGAAAATGCTTTGGATTTCTTTCCAAAGATTCAAGAAGCAGGCGGGCACCAAGAAACACATTGGTGGGCACCAGATGGTACTTGGGGGTAGGAACTTAGGGTTGCCAGATCCAAGTTGGCAAACTCCTGGAGATTTGGGGGTGGAGCCTGGGGAAGACAGGAGCTCATTGGGGTACAATGGCATAGAGCTCATCATTCTTTTGCAGAAAAACTGATCTCTGTAGATGAAATGAATTCCAGGGGATCCCCAGGTCCCACCTGGAGGCTGCAGCAACCCAAAGGAGAATCACGGATAGAAGTGGGGGGAAACCCAAAACCTAGGTTTCTGTGACCAACCAGCCTCAAAAAAACCTTTTGATTACTGCACTGGAGAGTTAGCTGTGCTTGTATGCCTTCTTGCCATGATCTAAATGCTATAGGTATAAGCTGGAAAAAGCAAAAGTAAAACGAGGAGAGCTGAGTACCCCTGAGTACAGCTCATTGCTATGAATGCTGTACCCCTGGAAGACTGGAAATTGTCTATTCTAGTTGATACGAACTGTGGACTCCCTCCTGATGGTTCTAATACCATTTTGGACTGTTTTTTTTTTTTTGCAGGGGGGTGTCTTTGTATGTCAGTTAGGATATTTTGTAGATTGAATATATCTTTATGTATTCATATTATTTGTGAGGGTTTTTTGAGGCTGGTTGGTCATGGAAACCTAGCTTTTGGGGGGGGTTTCCCACCTGGAGGCTGGCATCCCTATTTGGGGGTTACAACGGTGGGCCATCAAGTCACAGAGATTAGGACCTCCCCTGTCCTTTGCTCTTCACAGCACCCCCACTGTTTTTTTAGTGACAATGAAAGGAACCACTTGGTGGGGAGATTCAGATTTCCTATTTAGGGTCAATCTAATTAGGAATTCTCTATACCCTAGATCCATGCACCTCCTTGAAGATAATAATTGCCACCATTCCATAACAGCCTACTTTGGATTTTTCCCTTACTTATTTTTCATTTTGGAATTGCACTGGGGCTGACCATTGCTCTTTCTATTCTCAGTTAATTCACTTGAGCTGCAAGGAGGCATGAATGAAAAAGAGCAAATCCTCCAGAAATTGGTCGCCCTCCTGGAAGAACAGGCCGGAATCATCAACAAAGAGGTAGTTGCAGAGTTACGACAAACAGGCCAGGCGGGCTGAATTTCTCCACCTCCTTCTGTTTCTAGTACCACCTCCAGTCTCTGTGCCCAAGCAGACTCCCCTAAACTTGGCCCCTCATGGACTTCTTTTTCTGTAATGCCAGGCCGATCCTTATATCTGGAACAGCATCTTCTTTGAAGGACCATCCTTCCAAAGTCCTAGTGGTGTAGTGATGCCCTCTAGGGGCGAGGGAACATCCTACCTGGGGTCTTGAAAGCACCAGCCCAGTCACTGCTTCCTCACACAGATAGTTTTTCATTTCAGTTGAACAGGTACCTGGGGGTGTGGTTAGCTTTGCCCACCTCAGAGCTGCAATACGTTACAAAGGAGAAGAGCCACAATACTGCATTTTGTCTTTTTGCCTAGAAACTTCCCTGAGACAATTCTTCCCTGCCCCCATGATTTTCCTTCCCTTTCTTCTCCCATATCTTCTGCCCCCAGCTAGCTTGTTCCATTTCCCTTTCCTCTTTTTTCATAGCCCCAGCTTCACACCTGGCCCTTGAGTTAAGCTCCACCCTCCTCTTCTCTGTTCCCTGCTCTCCACAGCCATGCCCTGCCTTAAAACACCTGGGCCCAGAGAACCATCATTCTCCCACCCAGGCTTGCTCACTGCTTCCCTAACTTTTGAGTTTTCCTGGGACAGACTGCCAAAGCCTTCCTGTTACTGAGGCCACCATGGCTGTCCCTGCTCCACCCAGGTGAATCCTGCCACTGGGCCCAGGGATGTGTCCTACACCACCACAATGATTTTCTGTCATGCAAGTCAGCCCCAGGTCTTTCTGTATCAGCCTTTCTGCTTACCTCTTTCTCATCAGAATCCCACCTGCAAGCCTGCTTCTTCCATTGAATCTTTCAGGTACAAGAGGCTCTCTGCTTGTTTCATTACTACTGTCCTTGCTCTGCCTCTCCTACTGTGAACTTACTCACCACCATAGATTTGCCCAGCATTTGCTTATCAGTTTCACAATTTCCCTTTTACCTACTTGGCCTCGATCCAAGATCAGGCCATTTCTGGTGTAGCTCTATGAAACCAACTGCCTAAGGTTTCGTGGCAGATTTCATCCCTACTGTCTTCAGAAAGGTGTGTAGTAAGACTTTTCTTTTTCAAAGGGCTTCTTGAAAATACTGAGGATAATTAGTTTTGTGGTACTGTCCAGTGAGGTTGTTGTTTTGAGAAGAGGAAAACCATTTTCTTTTGGTAGTTATTTCATTTATGGTGGAAATTGCAAGTTTAATTTTTTTAAAAAAATAGTTTTGGACTAGTTTTTTCGTTGGGTGGTTTAATGTTATCTCTTGATTTCTGTTGTCAGCTGCCAAAAGCCATGCAGTGATAGGCAGGGAACAGATTTTCAAGTAAGCTCTATCAATGTTGTCCTCTCCCTTTCTTTTGTTCTTGTTTTATACACGCTTGGCAAATAAGTTCACAAAAGTTACTCATCCACAAAATGTTTTTGCTAATGTGCCTGCTCATGCAGGCCTGTCTCTGTGCTCAGTCAGTTGCCTGCGATAAAAAAAGAAAAAGAATCCATTCTCATATTGGATTTCCAGTTTTTCTGCCAGCCCCTTTAACTGTGTCTGTAATAGATTGATTTCTGGCAGATGTATAGATGGTTTTGAACCGTATACATGAAAAAAACCTTCATTTTTTAATTCTGGTATATCAGATCCTTGTTACAAAGATAAGACCAAGGTGGAGGTATTGTTCCTTCCAACCCCTGGCCTGTTGTAACTCAGTTCCAATTTACAAAAGCAAATCTGCTGACTTAGGACAATTCTTACTTGCCACAGATGAGTAGGCAAGTTACTGTTTACAAACCCATCTAGCAATGAACACTTGTGCATGTAGACTAGAAGCCTTCTCTTCTCTGCTGTTGCACAATGCAGGGAAATTTTATTATGTTTTTGTGGTATGTGTAGCTCAGTATTAAATAAATGAAGCTTCTTTGGAGGTTTTGAAGCAAAGGCTGGATGGCCATCTGACAGCAATGCTGATTGTTTGAACTTAGATCATGAGAGGGAGCACAGGTAGGGTGAGTGCTTGGCTGCTGTAGCCATTCCTTACACACCCAAAGTAATGCCGCTTTGGGGTCAGGAAGGAATTTTTCCCCAGGCCGGCTTGGCCTAGGAATCCTGGAGGTTTTTTGCCATATTCTGAGCATGGAGCAGGGGTTACTGCGGGTGCATGATGGGGAGTTAGTTGTGGATTTCCTGCATTGTGCAGGGGGTTGGACCTTCCACCTCTATGTTTCTATGAATCAAGGAATTGATTAGTATTTTTTCTTCCAGTCAATGTGTCTACAAAAATTGATCTTGACTTAAGAGAAGAGCTCATCTTTCCCTCTGAATAATTGCTTGTACCAACAGAAATCAAGGGATAACATTAAACTGAGAGCCAGGTTGGTGTTGTGGTTTAAGTGTGCGGACTCTTATCTGGGAGAACCGGGTTTGATTCCCCACTTCTTCCCATGCACCTGCTGATGTGACCTTGGGTCAGTCACAAGTTCTCTCAAGACTGTTCTGCTCAAAAGCAGTTCTGGGAGAGCTCTCTCAGCCCTCCTTCCCATCCTCTCCCCACAACAGACACTCTGTGAGGTAGGTGGGACTGAGAGCCCTGAGAGAACTGCTCTTGAGAGAACTGTGATTGACCCAAGATCACCCAGCAGCTGTACGTGGAGGAGGAGTGGGGAATCAAACCCAGTTCTCCAGATTAGAGTCCGCCGCTCTTAACCACTACATCAAACAGAGCTGCCCTCACTTGCTTTGCTCCCAACATCTAACCCTGGCTGACTTTTTTTTTTCACAATGGCAGATCGAAGCAGACCCTCAGCTCCGGAGCACCATCTCCCGTCTGTCTTACCGCAGCTTCTCTCGCATGGCCGAGGCCTTCACCTCCCGCTCCTCGCCCGGAATCCCAAGTCCGCAGCTGGCCAAGCTAGCACTCACCATGGAACTGACGCGGAAAGTGGCCGGCATCAGCAGCCACACCGTGCACACCCTCATGGGCTACAGTCTGCAGTATATGGATATGTTTGTGCCGTGGCTACAGCAGCAGGGTGGCTGGGTACGTGGAGAAACCCACAGGCCTGGGTTTTAAGCAAGCCTCAGCAGTTTTTCTGTACAGTCTAAAAACCAGCAAATGTAAAACCAGAAGACTGGGCAAAATTTTGCCCAGGATAAATTTGCTTGATACAGAGATCTAGAAAAATATGGACTTCTCACACAGAAGAACCATCCATTTAACAACTTGGAAAAATTGGGCCATTCATTCTTTATGTTGCAGTCCTGTGTCTATGGATTGGAACTGGGCAATTTGCTTTATGGAACTGGGCAATATATGTGGTACTGTAAGGAAGAATTGTATCAAGCGAGGGCAAACAACCTTTTTGGCTCAGGTGCACCCCCCCCCCCCCAAAAGAGCACCATCTACCTGTAAAAATGTTGGTGTGCCAGAAACAGAATTGGAGTGAGGGAAAGAGAGGGTTGGACTTGGCCACATACAGCAGGACCAAGCAAAGTCAGGGACTTGCGTTTGCCCTCAGCTGGGGGCTGTTTAAGCTTGGGAGGCAGGGCTTTTTTGTAGCAGGAATTCCTTTGCATATTAGGCCACACATTCCTGACGGAGCCAATCCTCCTGGATACAGTAGGCCCTGTACTAAGAGCCCTGTAAACTCTTGGAGAATTGGCTACATCAGGGGTGTGTGGTCTAATATACAAAGGAGTTCCTGCTACAAAAAAAGCCCTGCTGGAAGGCAATGACAGGTGTAAGCTGTGCCTGTTGCCTTCTCTGGCACTGTTGCTTCCAGCCATGCCACAGCTGCCTTGGTTGCTTGGGCAGAGGTCTGGCCCTGGGTGCCAGGCCTAATGGTCCGATATGCTGCTGTCTGCACATGCCCCAAGGATGACCTGCCCCGGGCATGATGATGTTAAAAGGCAGCTTTGACAACTGATGAGCCTAATATTTGTTTCTTTTCTTTGTAGGAGAACATCGTGGCCCAGGATGAGATGTTTGACCGGCAAATTGATTAACCCTCACACAGGAGGGATGGGGATGGGATCTGCATGCTCCCAAACCCACCACCAAATGCCAGTGTTCTTAGGGCTGGGTCCCTAGGGAGGGTATGCACATGGGACTTCTTCTGTGAAAACTAACCCCTGGGGGGTATCTTTCTTTCTTTTAAAAAAATTATTTCATAAAAGTCCCTTTACTTCTCTCCCTGCCAGGAGACGTGCCAAGATTTCCTAACACTGTGAAGCAAACCTTGATTTTTGACATTTGTGACGCTAAAGTGCTAAATCTCGGGATCTAGAATTCTACACTAACATGAGCAGCGTGTCATCCTAAACAAGAGTTATACCCTCATTGATACAAATGGATTCAGGGGATTACTCTGTTTAGGAATGCATTAGCCCAGCTGCAGTCAACTTGAAGCAATTTGACCACTTTGCACTTTGTTTTGTTGTGGTTTTATTCTTTTAGTATTTAGAGAGCTGTTTGTTTTTTTAATTGTCATTCTCTTGGGAAAGGAGATCTGTAATTCTGCCGTTAGGTAAAACCCAAGAGAAAAGCGGATATGATTTTAACAAATAATTTTTAAAATCTACTTCTTATATGGGTGTTTAGATGTACTTAAAAATAATATTTTGCATTGATGAGAACTGGCAGCTTGGTTGTGTTTTTAAAATGAAGTGATAGCTGTGAATTATGGGATTCCACAGGAGGGACAGCGTCATCTTCTGGCTCTATTTAATCATTCTGTGTGCCTTATACCTGAGAAATGAACATGATCCTGTGCATATTTCCTCAAAAGTAAGTGTATAGAACCAGCAGCCCAAGTAAGTGTGCATTAGGGCTATACCCTAAGACTTCAAGCCTCTCTATATAAAGTACTGTAAAGCTGGAGTTAAGTGGGACTGTCTGCCAGGAAAATCTGTGTAGGCTTGGGCTGCTTTTTGTGAACAGAACATAACCTACAAACTCAGGGAGTATGTGTGAGCGTTTACGTAGAACACTAGTAGAGCCTTGGAAAGACTGTGATTGTTTGTTTAAGAAACTTTTATTAAAATATTTAAATGTTGAAGACTTTTTGTATCTATATCTTTGTTTTCTTTTAATGTTTCTCTGTCACAGGTGTCCAGTATGAAGCCCAGGGGTCAAATGTGGTTCACAGGACTCTGGACTGTGGCCTGCCTGAGATTTTTATAATTTTTTTTAGCTGTTCAAGTTTAATTCTACAACAATTACATCATGAAACAGGCATTATGAAGAATTACTGACAAAAAGTAAATAGGAATGAATGTAGCCTTTGCTGCACTTAACTCATGTGAGATACTCTTTAGCCAAGTCTGGATCCTTTCAGCTCTGACATTCAGTCACATTCACCTGTGAGGTGGGTGGGGCTGAGAGGGCTCTCACAGCAGCTGCCCTTTCAAGGACAACTCCTACGAAAGCTATGGCTAACCCAAGGCCATTCCAGCAGCTGCAAGTGGAGGAGTGGGGAATCAAACCCGGTTCTCCCAGATAAGAGCCCGCACACTTAACCACTACACCAAACTAAGAATCAGTGACCACTACATCCAGTTTTGGATGAGGACTGTTACTATCACACCTCCACCCCATCCTTTTTGCTGCTGTGCAGACTGAAATGACAGCAGTAAGGTCCACACATAGATCCCTGTGGCTGGAGGATCCCACCCCACACACACACACTGCAACAATCCTCTGTTGTCAGATTTTCCTGGTGGAGACATCTGAGGAAGAAGGGTAGTATTGGTGGTGGAGCCGGTTATCTCTGGAGTCTTCCATCAGCACAAGGACTAATTCCTGTTACTGCTTGATAGGAGTTGCCTTGAAGCCTCCTACCAGAACAAAAAGGGGGATACACAGATTTTAAATACACAGTATACTATTCTACATAGTACTCTGGAAATGGAAAGACTGCAAAGAACATCTGATCCAACCTTTCCACTGTGACCGGATCCTCCACACATCAAACCACACTGATCTGCCGCGGCCCGGCTGTTACTGGGTATCCCAAAGTGGGGACACATTCAGCTGGGCCTTCGGACCCTGCACTGGCTTCCAGTGATGTACCGAGTCCGGTACAAGGTGCTGGTTATCACCTTTAAAGCCCTATATGGCTTGGGACCTGTCTACCTGAAGGACCGTCTTTCCCCGCATGTTCCCCAGAGACTACTGAGGTCGGGAACACAAAATCTCCTTACTGTCCCTGGGCCGAAAGAAGCCCGCTTGAAATCCACCAGAGAAAGGGCTTTCTCTGTTACGGCCCCTACATGGTGGAATCAGCTGCCAGAGGAGGTGAGGGCCCTGCGGGACCTTGTCCAGTTCCGCAGGGCCTGTAAGACGACCCTCTTCCGGCTAGCCTATACCTAGCTTGAGAACTTAACGTACTTGCCAGATCTCTTTTATATACATATGGATTATTTATTAATTTTAAGGTTTTATCTGTTTTAAATGTTTAACCCTTTACATGCCTAAATATTGTTTAATTTTTATGTTGGATTCATTATTGGAAGCCGCCCTGAGCCATTTGTGGGAAGGGCGGGATATAAATTCTAAATAAATAAATAAATCTGTGGGGTAGAGATCAGCTCCCCTGGAAAAAATGGCTGCTTGGGAAGGTGGACTCTATGACATCACAACTTGCCGAGTTCCTCCCCCAGGCTCCACCCTCAAATCTCCCAAGAATTTCCTAACCCAGAGTCAATCTTATGTGCAGCTCCCAAAACCCCAGGCACTTCCTAAACTGGAGCTGGGGATCCCACTACAAGGATCAGTGCCCCAGGAAGAAATGTCAGCTTTTGTTCACAGCATCACATCCTAGTGGAATTCCGTTCCCTCTCCAGCTTTTGCCCTCCTCATACTGTCCCCCAAATGCCAGAAATATCCCAGGCCAGCACTGAAAACCCTATTGGGCTGGCCACTCACTCATCCTAACCTTCCAAACCAGGGCTGTTGTGAGGATAAAATGGAGGTTTTATAGGGATGCCAGCTCTGGGTTGGGAAAAACCAGGAGATTTGCGGGGTGGGGCCCAAAGAGGGTGAGCTTTGGGAAGGGGAGGGACTTCGTTGAGCTCTAATGCCATGGAGTCCACCTCCCAAAGAGACCATGTTCTCCGGGTGGACTGATGCTTGTCGCCTGGAAATCAATTGTAAAAGCGGGGGAGCTCCAGCTATCACCTGGAGGCTGGCAACCACTGTTTGGAGGAAGGACAGGACATATACTAAATAAAACACACCAAGTAAATACAGCGTATTAGCAGAGAGGGCCCAAAGGAGCTCAGAATCTAAAAATAATATCCTGCAATGCATTTTGTGGAACTAGAAGAACTCAATTTTGCAGCCATGTCTGCCGTAGCAGATTAAAACAAACACTTGATGGCACTTTAAACTGATCAGCAACATTTATTAGGGCCACTAGATTTACGTTTCATTCCTCTACCAAAAGCAACAACCACGAAGCGCACTCGAGGCGAGCCACTCAGCTAAGCTGAACCGCTTTGAATGAGCGCCTCGCCCCGCCTCCTCTCCTCTCCCCTCCCCACACCTCCCCCGATCATAGATAGGCCGTCTCGTATTACCTTCCCTAGAGAGGCCGCTTCCGGTTCCGGCCTGCTCTTGCTTTCGGGAAGGCGGGCCGGGTGCTTGGAGACGGCGCGAGAAGGGAACAGCAACAGCATGGCAACGGCGGCGGTGAGGGGCAGCTTCGTTCCCCGTCCCTGAAAAAAAATCCCCCCCTTTATCCGTTTCCTTTTGGGGGAGGGCAAGACTAGATCGTGACCCCCGTCCTCCTTGGGTTCCCACGTGCGACGCGTGTCTTCTGTCTCCCGTTTGCCTGCCTTGTTGGTCAGCTAGACGTCCCTGCTTCTTCCCGTAGGACTCTGAACACTTCGCATCCTCTCGCTTGAGGACTGGAAGGGCAGGCGGCTGCAGGTTTGCTCAGTAAGCCCCACTGCCTTCGGTGGGGGCTTCTGCGTAAACTTGCAGAGTGCTCAGAAAGGGTTTTTCCTGTGGAAGTGTAGATAACCCATCTTCCACTATTTTAATATAGATTTTTAATAATAGCAAACTAGAATGATGTTTTAACATGTGTTACATGTTTAAATTAAGCCTCTTGAGAACCTTATGCCCTCCTTTTAACCCAGAGCAGACTCTTATTTATTGCAGGATACTTAATGGACATCAATCTGCTATTCTGACATTTATTACTGTTTTTGTTGTTTTAGCCCAGTGGACACAAGCTGGCAGTTGCTAGGCCCCGGCTTGTGATTCTTTTAATCTGCTAAGGGACATTTCCATGATTTTGCATGCTGATTCACTGCCCACTTTCTCTGTATTTAGGGCTGCTTGCTATTCCATCCTGCTGTCTGATGAAGTGTGCTTAGAGCACCCGAAAGCTTACATTCTGAATAAAACTTTGTTGGTCTTAAAGGTGCTACTTGACTCTACTTTGTTCTACTGCTTCAGACCAACACGACTGCCCACCTGGATCTACTTCCAGAGCATTTGATTGTTGACTTGCATGTCCGAATGCACTGACGCTAGTCGAGGCATCGCCAGTTTTCCTGCCATGTAAATGGCAGTAAAAGCTTCCTATGCAGAAAGTGCTGGCTGCAGTCCCAAGGATCTCTGGTTAAAGGGCCTCCTCCGGAGGTGTTAAGAAAGGATACCAGTGCTAAGAGACAACATCAGGGGAAAGCCTTGACCCCTCTGTCTTTCCTGGCCCTCCAGGTTAACTGGTCATCTGACAGCAATGCTGATTCTGTGAATTAGGCGGATCACGAGAGGGAGGGCAGGACGGGTTGCATCAGTGCTTTGTTCTTGTGGCCCCTACTTACAAGTAAATGCTGATTGACACTTTGGGGTCAGAAATTTTTCTCCAGGCCAGATTGGCAAGGCATCCTGGAGGTTTTTGCCATCTTCTGGGCATGGAGCAGGGGTCACTGGGCGTGTGTGTGTGTGGGGGGGTATTTGTGAATTTCCTGCATTGAGCAGGGGATTGGACTAGATGACCCTGGAGGTCCCTTCCAACTCTGGTCTATTGGTCTGGACCAGCAGAGCTCTTACATTCTTTCTGTGCCAGACTCTGGAGAGATGCTGCTAAACAGAGCAAAGCTAGATGAGATCGTAGATCTATTTGCTGGCTGTAGCCTTCCTTTCTCTTCAACCTTATTACTAACCTGTCCCTGATCCATATCAGTCACTTCAGCATTCAGCACTTTATGACTGCCAGGCTGTACACGTGAGGTTACACCATTGAAAGGGCTTCAAGTGGTAAGAGGTGATAGGAAAGCTGGTGTTTGATCGGTAAGAACTGGATCACTGAAATGTTTGGGGTATTGTGGTTAAAAAGGTAAAGGTAGTCCCTTGTGCAAGCATCAGTCATTTCCAACTCTCGGGTGACGTTGCTTTCACAACATTTTATCAAGGGATAAATGAGGAAACGGGAACCATCCTTGTTGCCCTTTCACTTGTGAAACTTGGCTTTCTCTCCACTCTGCCCAGTTGCCTGGCATAAATGTAAATGCAGAGTAAAGTGTATTTTAGCTCTTTCCAAACATGCTAGCTGTGGATCATGGCTTTGGGATCTAAATCACAATTGCTTTTTCCCTGTCTCTAGGCTACCAAGGTCCCTGAAGTTCGGGATGTTACCCGTATTGAGCGCATTGGTAAGTTTCCATCCCCTTTCTTGCACTTGCCTCTGTTGTTGCCCCACAAGGCACTTACCTGTCAAGTCCCTCCTTGTGCAGTTTTTGGGGAAAGACAGTTATGAGTTCCAAATCAATAAGCAGCACAGGCTAAACAAACCTGCACTTTCACTGATATGCAGTCTCTCCTCCTCCCCTCCCCCGTACTTTCTAAAAGCAGAAATTGTAAATGGTTGCTTCCTTTCACAGGTGCTCACTCTCACATTCGAGGGCTTGGCCTGGATGATACCTTGGAACCCAGACAGGTACCTGGAGAAGGAGTTTCCTGGGAGGTGGGAAGGGGGAGGAATCTGACCAAATGGGACAGGCACGGAGTAACTGGGGCTTGCAGTATGTATGTAACCTGGGGGGTGGGGGGATGTCTGGGTAGGGGAATGTCTGGAAGAGTTCAATTCAGTATCACACCATATTGATGCTCTTCTCCACACATGCAGATTCTTTTGTTATTGTCAATGCCTTGTGTCCTCTTTAGGTTCCATAGATAAAAGTATGAGATAAAGGGGAGGTCAGGCAGGAAGTAGGCAAGGTAGATCACCTTCTGGGTCCTAACTTCTCCTAACTCTGTACCACTCCTGGCTATCTTTGGCTGATTGCAAGTTAATGTAGGAGATTTGCCAACATCGGAAAATGTGCTATGCTTGATACATTCCCCTCCTTTTGCACCTGGTTGGGGGTACAAATGAGAACAACAAAACTGCAGCCACAACTGGCAGCCAGGAAAGGTGTCAATGGAAGGATTGTAAATCTCTACCCAGATAAGCTCAAAGTGGAAATGGGTGATATCAAGAAGTGTAGATGTAGATTTACAGGGAGGCAGAAGGTGAGCCTTCCATCCTTCCGAGGTCTGTAAAAGGAGTCTCCAGCTTGCTGGGGGGAAAGTGTAGATGACTGGGGAAGGCAATGGCAAACCACCCCGTTAAAAAGTCTGCTGTGAAAACGTCGTGATGCAACATCACCCCAGAGTCGGAAACGACTGGTGCTTTCACACACCTTTACCTTTTTAGGAGATGAAGAGTGAGAGCGCATTAGAGAATAAGGGTGAGATGGTAGAAGACAGGGGCAGCATCTTACTATACAAGAGGAAAATGTGTCTAGGAGGGTGGAAGTGAGAGTTTATTTGGCATTCAATAATAGAAGGCACAACTCAAGAGACAGATCACATACTTTGCTTGGTGAAGGTCCCAGGCTATTTCTGGTACCTCGAGGCACTCAGGTAGCAGGTGCTAGGAAAGCTGTTTCTCTCCTCCGACCCCCGGGCAGCCATTGCCAACCAGCATAGAACATACATAGCTAGACAGATGGACCCGTAGTTTGACTCCACCTCAGCCTGCTTCATATGTACTTACCTGCTTTTCCCCCCGGATAGGTGTCCCAGGGGATGGTGGGCCAGCTGGCTGCCCGTCGTGCCGCTGGTGTGATCCTGGAGATGATCAAGGAGGGGAAAATTGCTGGCCGGGCTGCCCTGATTGCAGGACAGCCAGGCACAGGGAAAACAGCCATTGCCATGGGTAAGGAACAGCAACAAATACCAGCAGCAGTCTGCTAACAGTTCAGATTGGGATGTGTCTGGTGTTCCCTGTGTGACTGGAGGGGGTGGGGTTTCATCCACTTCAGACTTCCTTTTCTTGGACTGCGGTTCTGCTATAATATTGGACCGATTGGCGACGAGAGCTCTCGGTCATTCTAGCACCATCTTAGTACCTATTGCTACTCTGTCATTTTAGATTTTACATATTTTAAATGGGGGGGGGTTACTGTTGATTGTTTTTATGACGTAACCCGCCCTGAGCCTGTTCTACGGGAAGGGCGGGCTAAAAATCGAATAAAAGAAATAAAAACAAATCCTCACCAGTGCCACAACTGCACTCTCGTCTCTCCTCCTAGGGATGGCACAAGCTCTGGGTCTCGACACCCCCTTCACAGCTATCGCCGGCAGTGAAATTTTCTCCTTGGAGATGAGCAAGACTGAGGCGCTGACTCAGGCCTTCCGGCGCTCCATCGGCGTCCGCATCAAGTGAGGGCAGCAGCCAAGAGGCTTTTGGCTAGCGGAGTTGGCTGGAGATGGCTGCTCCAGGAGGGGAGGACTGAGGCTTAATGGGTTTCAGTGGGCAGGGCAGCTGGTAGCCTAGATTCTAAGCTTTTCCTTTCCATTGTGGGAGTTGGGTGCTAATCACTGGGAGGGTGTTGTTTTTGTTTTATTGTGCGCGCGCGTGTGTGTGTGTGTGTGCCTGGACATCACTACTGACTTCTGCCAACCCCTAGTGGGGCTCGGATGTTCAGAGAGGTGGCTTTTTATTGCCTTCCTCTGTCCTGGCCTCGGAATCTCCCATCCAAGGACTTGCCTGGGTTGGCTCTGCTTAGCTTCCAAAATCTGACAAGATTGGGCTTGCTTGGCTGTCCAAGTTGGGGCATTATTGGGTTGGGTTTTTTTTGTTATTTGATTACTTAGCTTTTGTAATATTTTTTGTAGATCACCTTTGCACGCTGTTTTGGTAAACAGCATGATTTTAAACATTAAAAAGAGCCAGTTTGGTGTAGTGGTTAAGTGTGCGGACTCTTATCTGGGAGAACCGGGTTTGATTCCCCACTCCTCCACTTGCACTTGCTGGAATGGCCTTGGGTCAGCCAGAGCTCTAGTAGAGTTTGTCCTTGAAAGGGCAGCTGCTGTGAGAGTCCTCTCAGCCCCACCCTCCTCACAGGGTGTCTGTTGTGGGGGAGGAAGATAAAGGAGATTGTGAGCTGCTCTGAGACTCTGAAATTCAGAGTGGAGGGCGAGATATAAATCCAATATCATCATCATAAAAAAAAAAATAGGAGCCGGCCTCCGTAGGCCTTCTGGGAATTGGAACTAGTGAGAGAAGTCATTCCTGCTCATAGCCGCCCTGAGCCTGTTCACAGCGAGGGTGGGATACAAATAGAAATAAATAAATTCTCAGTTATATGTTCAGGTTTTGTGGGATGGAGGAGAATTAATCAAGGTGGGGGATTCTGCATCCCAAGGTGGAGTGAGCTGGCAGAACAACATGGCTGTTCCCAGTGAGCTGTGAAGCTATAAGAAAGGAAGGAAAAGCAGCCTAGGCCCTCTGTTTGTTTTACAATCCTTTCAGAAGTCATTTTCAGAGTAAAGGATAAACTTAGAACCTTTGGTTTCCCTGTGTTAGTCTGAAGAACTTGGAACTTCAGCAACTCATGAGTAAATTACCCTAGTGAGAACATACAAGTGTGGGATTGCAAACTGTTTATTTTGGCTGCTGGTGTGTGAGAGAATGTTTACACGGGACATGCAGCTGCTTGGGAATGAGGAAGTGAAGACTATTCAGGGGAACTGCACTGCTGTATTTTTACTTATTTATTTTAGGGAAAGTGAAAGTCTCCTGGCTCCACCCCCGAAGTCCCCAGATATTTTCTGAGTTAGACTTTGCAACCCTAGAATCTCCCTATAATGCTTATTCGGAGAGTTTTAGGGCAATAAAGTAAAAAAGACAAAGTGACTGCACCACTGTTGACATGCTGATTTCTAAACCAGTTGGTGCCCCCTTCCCTAGTGATCTGTTTGTTCCCTTTTATCCGCAGAGAGGAAACAGAAATTATCGAAGGCGAAGTGGTGGAGATCCAGATCGACCGCCCAGCTACTGGCACAGTGAGTCAAAGCTGAAGTCTTACATGACATGGGAAAGGCTTTCTCTTTGGCCTCCCAGTATTGCTGCCACATATCAAGACTTGCTTCTCATGGTAGCATTCGCTGGAAGATGCCGACCGATCTCTTCTCACTGCAGGGTGCCAAGGTGGGGAAGCTGACCTTGAAAACAACGGAAATGGAGACCATCTACGACTTAGGCACAAAGATGATCGAATCGTTGACTAAAGAGAAAGTGCAGGCTGGGTAAGTCTTCCGACCCAACTGTGAAGGCGGCCCTTGACATGAGGCATCTCACCACCAACACCGCAAAGGAGGCACCGGTACTAAAATTTGCTCCTCCCATTTCTGCAGAGACGTTATCACTATTGACAAGGCCACAGGAAAGATCACCAAACTGGGGCGCTCTTTCACCCGGGCCCGGGATTATGACGCCATGGGTTCACAGGTACGAGGGGAGGGAGACGTTTCCCTTTCAGACTCAGGGCAGAGGGGAAACGGCTTGCAGCCTGCTAGAGGCACCCCTTGTAACCAGAGTTCCCTCTAAGTTGCAGAATCTTGTGAGCAAACCTTCTACTTTGTGAGCTACTGCATAAATTACAGTGCTCTGGGGTCATCCTTCCTGAGCTAAGACTGAGCTGGAGGCTAAAAATCTGTGAGCTAGCTCATGCTAACTCAGCTTAGAGGGAACACTGCTTGTAACCCTCCCAGCCCATAGAACCCCATCGCAGATCACAAACTTTGCAAGCTGGAGCTCCCAGGTTTCTGCCTGAGCATCTCCAGTTAAAAAAAAAATCGCTTCCATTCAGAGTGGAACACTGTCCTTGACTTGGTATGTATACGATTCGACTTCCACTACTGGGGTGAGAAATGAATAGGGTTGGGCTTAGAACGAATGCACAGGGAGGGCCCTTCAGGACTTTTGCTGCATCTTCCCCAGACCAAGTTTGTGCAGTGCCCTGACGGAGAGCTGCAGAAGCGCAAGGAGGTGGTGCACACGGTCTCGTTGCACGAAATTGACGTCATCAACAGCCGCACACAGGGCTTCCTGGCACTCTTCTCTGGTAGGAGGTTGAGGAGGAGGGACCTGGGAGAGGGAGGTAGTACAGGTGGAGTGCTGGATGGAGGGAGTCCCCATTGTTGGATTATTATATTAGGGCAGTGGTGCTCAGCCTGTGTATTACAGAAAGCCACGCTTATAATTCCCAACTACCAGAAGGGTCACATATCCATCAGAGGTCCATCAGTGGCTATTAGCCACAGGGTATAGATGGAACTCTCTGGGGCAGTGATGCTCTGTATTCTTGGTGCCTGGGGAGGGGCAACAGTCAGAGGGCTTCTAGTGTCCTGGCCCCACTAGTGGACCTCCTGATGGCACTTCGGGGTTTTTTGGCCACTGTGTGGCACAGAGTGTTGGACTGGGTGGGCCATTAGCTTCTCTTATGTGCTTAGGTCTACTGTATGCCCTCCATACTACCCCAAGTGTCAGTATATCACTGTAATAAGCAGAGTACCTCTGGAAAGAGCCAGTTTCGTGTAGTGGTTAAGTGTGTGACTCTTATCTGGGAGAACCAGGTTTGATTCCCCATTCCTCCACGTGCAGCTGCTGGAATGGCCTTGGGTCAGCCATAGCTCTGGCATAGGTTGTCCTTGAATGGGCAGCTGCTGTGAGAGCCCTCTCAGCCCCACCCGCCTCACAGGGTATCTGTTGTGTGGGGAGAAGATATAGGAGATTGTAAGCTGCTTTGAGTCTCTGATTCAGAGAGAAGGGCGGGGTATAAATGTGCAATTCTTCTTTATGTAGAACTGTTCCTTCTCACTAATGTTTGAATCTTGTGCAAGCCCCTGTGTTTCTGGAGTGAGAGGAAGAGCTTGCAGAATTATGAACCAAAGCAGTCTGAGTTAATAAAGATGCTTTGGAAGCAGAAGACAAACTTTTCTCTTGTGCTTTTACTACCCTAGTCATCTGGAGGTGCCTGAGCAGTATTAACCAATCTTGAGATGACCATCTAAAATTTGGATGGAGGTTCCAATGGATCATGCTGCAAGCTGAAATGGGAGGTTCTCTCGCTCTCATTCTCACACACACAAACACAGAAAGAGATAATCTTGAGAAATCCATCCTGGAATGGGTGGGATTTTCATGCTTCTTAAGGCAGGCTGTCTGTGGTGATTGGAAAGCTGCTCCTCATGCCCCTTGCTTCCCATGTCCTTGTCTCCAGGTGACACAGGAGAGATCAAGTCAGAGGTGCGGGAGCAGATCAATGCCAAGGTAGCAGAGTGGCGAGAGGAGGGCAAAGCGGAGGTGATTCCAGGGGTGAGTACATTCAATCAGAATGGGGGGAGCGGTCACAGAAGCTTGAGGGTTCTGGTTGCTATGGAGTATAAAGCTTCTCTCCCACACAGGGCTTTTTTTTTGTAGCAGGAACTCCTTTGTGTATTAGGCCACACACCCCTGACATAGCCAATCCTCCAAGAGCTTACAGGGCTCTTAGTACAGGGCCTCTTGTGAGCTCCAGGAGGACTGGCTACACCAGGGGGTGTGGTCTAATATACAGATGAGTTACTGCTGCAAAAAAAGCCCTGCTCCCACACAATATGTGTTGCTTTTCACACTCCTGTTCAGGTGCTGTTCATTGACGAGGTCCACATGCTGGACATCGAGTGCTTCTCCTTCCTGAACCGGGCCCTGGAGAGTGACATGGCCCCGGTCCTCATCATGGCTACCAACCGCGGCATCACCAGGTCAGCAGGGGCAGGCAAAGGACCATCAACCCAGCTGAACATCAGGGTGGTGCTTCGGAATTGGTTGTGGTCCTGAGGTACATCACCCAGGTTCTCGCAGCCTGCAAATTCTGCAGCTGTTGTCTCTTTATTGTGCAGAGACTATCCACAAGGTGGAGCAAAGACTGAGCCCAGTGCTATCCCATCTCTTTACTCACAAAATAAAGGTGCATAATAAGCTAGGCAGGGGCTGGGGAATCAAGGAAGGATGCAGGATGTTGCTGAACAAGGCTGCAGTGAGAGGACTGCTCTGAGGTGCACTAAGAGAGTCTGCTGGGTGGACAGTTAAAGGAAGGCAGTGAAAGTGTTGGGTGTTGGTAATGAGGTTGTGTCTTAAGAGCCCCATGGTGCAGAGTGGTAAAGCTGCAGTACTGCAGTCGGAGCTCTCTGCTCACGATTGGAGTTTGATTTCGGCGGAAGCTGGGTTCAGGTAGCCAGCTCTCTTGCTGGGGGAAAAGCGTAGATGACTGGGGAAGGCAATGGCAAACCACCCCGTAAAAAGTCTGCTGTGAAAATGTGATGCGACGTCACCCCAGAGTCAGAAGTGACTGGCGCTTGCACAGGGGACTACCTTTTACCTTTAAATGAGGTTGTGAGACAACTGAAATGAGATTACGCCATCAGGGTGTAAGTGCTTTGCGAGTGTACAAGAAGACCAGTCTCTGCCCCAAGCAGCTTGCAGTCTGCATTTTGATGCACAGGAGATGGCAACGGAAAGGATTGTAGGAACGCTGGTTTGGCATCTCTTGCTATCTCGCTTCACGCAGGATTCGTGGCACCAACTACCAGAGCCCCCACGGGATCCCTATTGACCTGCTGGATCGCCTGCTCATCATCTCCACCTCCCCATACAGTGACAAGGAGACCAAGCAGATCCTGAAGATCCGGTGAGGGGGCCAAGCAGTGCTCCTGCGCAACTTTCCTCTCCCTCCCAACCACAGCTCTTTGCTCTTGCAGCAGCCCTGCAGTAGGGCAGGAGGAGCCTTGTAGTAGTCCCAACACCATTGCTATTCTGTTGCAGGTGCGAGGAGGAAGATGTCGAGATGAATGAAGACGCCTACACGGTGTTGACCCGCATTGGCTTGGAGACCTCCCTGCGCTATGCCATCCAGCTCATCACGGCAGCCAGCCTGGTGTGCCGTAAACGGAAGGTGAGGGCCACTTGAGGGCCAGTGTGTATAAAGTGCAGTCAAGCTGCAGCTGACGTCGGGCAGGGGTGTCAAAAATACATCACGAGGGCCAGAACCAGCCCATCCCAGGCTCTTATCCAGCCCATGAGCAGATGGCTGAGACTGTGCGTGATGTCCCTGTGTACTCTCCCAGTGCTAACAAGGAACGGGCGGCGGAGGCGAGAGGGAGGGCATCAGGGAGGTAGTTTAAGACAATTCTGAAGGAGTGGTAATGTTTTAAGCATGTTTGTGTTTTGAGTGTTTTATAAAGTTTATATTTCTGGTGCCTGGTGTTACGTTTTATGGCACACATGGCCAAGCCCAACAAAGTGACATTTATGTCGCATCCAGTAACAAATGAGTTTGACACCTCTGTACGGTCTTCAAGTCAAGAGACGTTCAGAGGTGGTTTTGCCTGCCTCTGCAGAGTGACTTCGGTTTTCCTTGGTGGTCTCGCTTCCAAATATTAACTAGGACTGATCCTGCTTAGCTTCTGAGATCTAGTGAGATCAGGCAGAACTCATGAATTGTCCCTTGACTCACGTATGACCAAGAAGATTCCTATCACCTCTCCCCTCCTTCTCTGTCCCTGCAAATCCGAAGGTTCCCCCTCTTGGGGCCCAGGGCATGTCCATGGTAGGGGCTTCTCGTCCCAGGAATTTTCTTAACTGGATCAGGATCTCTGTGCTTTATGACTTCCAACACTCCTGTTAGAGGCAAGGATTCTTGGGTTTTGTTAGGGTCCCCCAATGCATTGCAGGGCTTGGGAGTCTGTTGTGCTATGGACTAGATCAGGGGTGGCCAAACCATAGCTCAGGAGCCCCATGTGGCTCTTTCACACACATTGTGTGGCTCTCAAAGCTCCCACCACCCCATCAGCCACTTGAAGTAATTTGTCTTTTTAAGTCACTTCTCCAAGCCAAGGCAGCTGGCAACTTGAATGCATTTAAAGTTGATTTCTTTCTAGCTCCACCTCCCTGCCCCCATCTATTTTCCTTCCAGCTCTCAAAATCTGACGTTTATGTCTTGTGGCTCTCAGATATCTGATGTTCATTCTGTGTTGCTCTTACGTTAAGCAAGTTTGGCCATCCCTGAGCTAGACAAATAGTGGGTTCTTAGAAGAAAATGATATTGGATTTATATCCCGCCCTCCACTCCGAATCAGAGTCTAGGAGCGGCTCACAATCTGCTTTATCTACACCTCCTACCTCTGCCAGAGCTATGGGTGACCCAGAGCCATTCCAGCAGGTGCAAGTGGACGAGTGGGGAATCAAACCCAGTTTTCCCAGATAAAAGTCCGCGCACTTAACCAGTACACCAAACTGGCTCTTAGGATCTATATGCTCTTGAAGAGCGGTTACTCTAGTTCAGGGAGAGTTTGGAAGCAGACTCCCCAGCTGTGATGTCCAGAGAGCATGGGTTTTCTTTTCTCTTTGTAATTCTAAATACATTTCTTAGCTGTCACCTCTACTGTTCCAAGAAGCTGTCTCACTCTACCCCTTCTCTTGGCACCCACAGGGCACAGAGGTTCAAGTGGACGACATTAAACGGGTGTACTCTCTCTTCTTGGATGAATCCCGCTCCACTCAGTACATGAAAGAATACCAGGATGCCTTTATGTTCAATGAACTCAGTGAGTAAATACCAGGGGGAGATGAGTAACACATTATCCCCCTAAGCCAGGGACTCCTCACCATTCTTGCTATTGTGCAGGGGTGGGGAGGGTGAGTGCCAAGAATGCATTGTATGCTAAAAAAAACCCCCGAGGACTCCATTTTGATTAAGGCCCCCGACAACGGCTTGTCACACACAGCTCTTACATGATGGAGCTCGACAGTTTAGTTCTTCGGACTTGGTTGTATGAAGTGATGCATCACACTTTCAGATCTGCAGCTGAGGGTGGAACAGCAGCTGACCTCTGCTTTTCCTTTTCTAGAGGGGGAGACCATGGACACATCATGATACAGCCATGGATACCAGACTCTAGTTGTATATGTGAATGAATGCTTGTTTTGTTTTTGTAAAATAAAACTTTTTGGAGAAGTCCTGCCGTGTCTGACTTGGAGGGACAGCAGACAGGTGGATGGGGAGGGATTGAAAGGGGGCAGCTTGTGCCCGAGGGGATGATGAAACTGGCCTTCCTGTACCTAGGAGTGCTAGGCTGAAGTCGCTGTAGGGAGCCTTTCTTTATGAGCTGAGTCACTGTACTTTTTGTGTACTCAACCCCCGCCTTCAAAACGGTCATCAGCACTTGCAATGGTCCCTTATCAGATTTCCTTTGCTGTCCAATATGTAACGGGGGGAATTCCCAGGCAGTTTGGCTGTATCCTCCCATAAGCCCTTGACCAGGTGGAGAGCTTGCAGGGAAACCTGCCTAAGAAGAGGCAAACTGCTGAACCTTTGGAGGACTGTTTTAAAGACTGCTAAGAACAGCAGGAAGAAAGTACTTTGAACTCATATAGTCAATAAGCACAGCTTCCACCTTTAGACTGTGGGCTGTCTCTGCCAAGACATAAAGTTGCCTCTACAATGAAAAACAAGGTGCAAACTTGCAATTTCTAGACATGTAGCTATCGTGGGGAAACACTAAAAATATATGTAATCTTACCATGTTCATTTTGCTGTTTTAGCAGCATAAAATGCATAACTTGCATCAGATAATTTTCTATCTTTGTTGGCCTGGCTGTGGGATTTAAGAGTAGCCAGATTGATGCAGTGGTCAAAGTGCTGGACTAGGATCCGAAATCCCCAGCTCAGATCTCTGCTCTGCCATGGAAGTCTGCTGGATCACTCTCTCTCAGCCTCACCTACCTACTGGGGCCAGTGTGAGAATAAAATGGAGACAAGAATGACTTAAGTCATCTTGGGGCCCCCCACACACAGGGGAGAAAGACAAGGGGTCTAAATGAAATAAATGGAAATAGTTTTCCATGAGCAGAACTGCAAATATACTCTTCCTTACTTAGAGCTGCTTCACCCTGCACTACCCTTGAAAAAGCCACCAGGAGTAGCACAAGTATCAATCCAAGATGAAAACAAACAAAACCCATCTAACACTAGACCTAAGAGGTGCCATCTACAAAGGTAGCAGAAATGTCTCTTAGGATGTACTGCTGTTATCTGGCTACAGCAGGGGTGGCCAAACTTGCTTAATGTTAGAATAAATGTCAAATGTTTGAGAGCCACAAAGCATGAATGTCAGATGTTTGAGAGCCACAAGGAAGGAAGGAAGTCAGGCTAGGGGAGAGAGAGGTAGAAAGAAAGCAACTTTAACTTTAAATGCATTCTCCAAGCTGCCAGCTGACTTTGCTTGGAGAAGTTATTTAAACAGACAAATGCCTTCTCCAAGCCGGGCAGTGGGGGCTTCAAGAGACACAGAATATGTGTGAAAGCCGCATGTGGCTACCGAGCCACAGTTTGGCCACCCCTGGGCTACAGTATACATGGGAATTGTTCTCTCATGCTGTAGCTTGCCTTATGTTGAAATCTTCAACACTGCACATTTCAAATTAATAAAACTTTGTCTTTAAAAAAGGTATTTCATTCATTCCAAAAAGAAAATGTGTTTTTCTCAGTGTGCTTTCTGGTGGGGGGGGGGAAGGGCAGATAACATCTTGTTCTCTTTGCTAGGCCTTCACAAGCTATATCTTTAATGGCCTTTGCTGAGAAAGAAAAACAGCCAGGTCTGGGTTCCTATCTTTAATTCCTGTTATTTTAAACTTTTTTTTTGCAGAGGAAATATACCTTGTAAATTAGCTGTTTCTGCAATTTGAGCAGCTTCAGTCCAAATGCTTGACTCCACTTTTGACCAGCAGGGGGAGCACCTCCCTTAGCATGCCTTCTCTGGCGGGAGGGGGGTGTACGTCAAACAGCTTGCATGGGACTGCCCAGAGGTGGTGCTTTGCTACACTGCTGTCATCCTTCTGAAAATTGACGGTAGAGGGACTCCAGTTCGGGGTTTGTGAATTCAGGCACAAAATGGACCTTTATGATTTCAGTAAAACCTTCCTCCAGCGATGGTTCTACATAGTTACTCCTGTGAACGAAAAGAAAGTACCTAAAAGCAATGCCCAAAAAAGCCCCACTTCCTGTAACTAAAGTATACTGTAACAGTGGTGCTAGGTTTTCACAGCTAGAAATCCATCCTTGCACAGTTCATTTTGTGTCTGGAGCTCTGAGGAGACTTCCTTTTTCCTGCACACTAGTAATTTGCCTGTTTTTAATTCAATGAAAGCTTAGTTATGGAAATTCAAGATTTTTCTAGTAAGATATCTTTTGTTTGCAAATTGTGTTCTACACTTGATCCAGTCTTTGTAGTTGCTGGAAGGTTTTGCTGTACTTGTGTGGATGAGAAAGAGGGTATTTGGCTACCTTAGCAACACCCTGGAGCCAGGGGGACGGGGCAGGCCCAGGAGTTGCATCAAAACCCCACCCTCCCTCCTCCAGAAACTCACTTGTAAGTGTTCAAGACAATACTGTTAACAGGGACATGTTCCTTCTCAGTCATTTCCCGGAACTGGAAAAAGGAAAGGAGAATGCTTTGTAGTCCCCTGGTACTGCCGCTTTAACCAAAACTACGACATGGTTCCCTTCTTGGGCAAAGTGGCAATGCGCATGGGACACCATCTTGCTTGTTGGACAGCAGATTTCTCCTCTCCCCCCCCCCTCATATGAAATGCATTTGGATGGTGGGGGGGAGAGAAGAGACACTAATTCCAAGTAGCAGTCCCTCATGTTCCTCTGGAGGAACGGCACCAATAACCCTTTCAGCATCATCACGATAAAGGTACTTACTCTGTTGTTGTGCTTGGCTTGCTCTAGTGAGGCTGTGAAGAGGAAACACCGGCAGGGAATCCCAAGTGCCTTGGCACAGTCAATGTACCTGGCGGGAAAGGCACAGAGTTCACACAACTTGCCTCTGGTCTACTCGTGCAGCACTGCTTTTTCCCATTTACATGGAATTATTGGTGTAGAGCAGAAGTCCCCAAAGCAAAACCTGTGGGTACCACAACACCCGCCGACACCTTTCCTGGTGCCTGCCAAGGGTTTTTTAGAAAGTGGGTGGGGCTTTTACCCAGCAAGGTTCTTGACTGGCTGTTGGAGATTTTATTAGTTGTGCAGATTTTTAAGACTGTCGCAGCAGCATCGGCCACCGCAGCACAAAGACCTTCACTTGAGTGAGTGGAAAGTAAGTCATAGCAGCCATTTTGTGATTATGCCCACTACACTTTGTCAGAATTCCAAAGGGGACCACAGTATCAAAACATTCGGGGCTCCTGGTAGAGAGGAACTTTTTAAAAAATACCAATTGCTGGCTGCACAAAGGCACAATCCACTCTGCTACATCATTCTGTGGCACATCTAGAGCAGACTCAAACCTCATAATCTTCTTTACAGAGGGAGGAAAAGCCTCACCTGCATCTCGACTCCAAGTCAGGATTTGTGTTGTCCACGACCACACTCTTTCCCGCCTGCAGTGCCGACTGGCACACAGCCACGCATTTCTGCCATGAACCAAGTGTGTCCTGGGGGTTGGGGGAAGAGAGAGAGGTTGACAAGAAGGGTGGAATGGGAAAGATTTGGGCAAGGAGGAGGAGGGAGACTTTTTCTTGCACTTACCCTGTTGGCGTAGGCATAGCCAGCTGAAACCAAGTGCTTCTTTACAAATGTGGATTTGCCAGCTAAAATGGAGTGAATCGGAAGAAGTCAACTCAGGAAGGTAAACAGACAAAGGGAAGATGCTGGGGAAGAGGTAGCTGAACATGGATGCTGGTAATACCATAAGCCTAGCACATACCCCACCATTCTACTAAAAACACCAGGAAGTTTATGATCAGTAATCCCCACTCCCCAATAATATTTACATGAAAACTAAACCATAAAAACAAAACAAAGGGATGCAATCAGCAAAAATACAACCCTCCTACAAATAAAAACCACATTGAAGAAGATGATGATGGTACTGGATTTATACCCTGCCCTACACTCCAAGCCTCAGAGCAGCTCACAATCTCCTTTATCTTCTTCCCCCACAACAGACACCCTGTGGTGTTGCTGGAGCTGAGAGAGATCTCACAGAAGCTGCCCTTTCAAGGACAACTACTAGAGCTATGGCTGACCCAAAGCCATTCCAGCAGCTGCAAGTGGAGGAGTGGGGAATCAAACCCGGTTCTCCCAGATAAGAGTCCGCACACTTAACCCCTAGACCAAACTGGCTCTCATTAATACATGAAAAGTCAAACAGATAAAACTTGACACAAAAGAAGTATGTGACACTGGTGGGAAAAGACCCACCAGCGTCATCTCACCTCCAGAAGAGGAGCCATTCAGGGAAACCCAGCCCCAGAAACTCACATTATGAGGAAGGGGAGGGGAGAGGGTGGCTCAGTGGAAGAGCTTCACTTGGCATGCAGAAGGGCCCAGGTTCAATTCCTGACATCTCCAGTTAAAAGATCTGGCACAAAGTAATGTGGAGGACCCTGCCTGAGTCCTTGAAGAGCAGCCGCCAGTCTGAGTAAACAATGCTGACTTTGATGGGCAAAGGTCTGATTCATCTATAAGGGTCCAAGTGGCCGCAGGCTGTCCTGAAGATATTCTGGCCCAGGGCCATTTGTCTCAAGTGACAACTCCACCCCCCCCCCCAAAAAAAATGTTCAGCTGCTTCCCACTGCCTTGTTCTGCCTCGACTCACCCGCCTAACGGCTGCTGACAACCACTGATGCACTCAGCAGACAAGAGACGAACAGTCTCAGCTACTCTACCCTTCTTAGAAAACACATTTGTTTCCTAAACAGCTGTGATTTTAGACTACTGGCTGTCAAACTACATATGATGTCAGCACCAGAGTGTTTTAATGATTGTTTCATTACTGAATTTTAAATTGTCGTATTAATGTTATGCAATTTTTAAACTGATGGATTTTATTTTATTGTTGTGAGCCGCCCTGAGCCTGCTCCGGCGGGGAGGGCAGGATATAAATCAAATCAAATAAATAAAAAACTAGAAGACGAGCAAAATGGATTTGCAGGGAAGTCCCATCGCCCCACCACCTCCGTCCGCCCAGTTTGCTTTCCTCCACCCATCCCAGCCAAAACCTACCAGCTGAATTAGTTTTTCTAAAAGTGTTTTTGAGCAGCACCCTGAGTTGCCAGGTAGCCAGAGATGCCAAATTTTATCAGCCTTTGGGTTGAATTTGTACAAAATATGTGTGATATTTTTGTGCCCTACTTCCAGGTGGGTCCTCCTTGCAGATGTTCCAACCCACACAGTGGGACCGCCGATTGCTATTTTATATAGATGATGAGGTACCTCTCCATACCACCATGCCATCACTCTATCTGCCCCAGGTTAGAATCCCCCTTTCCCAGGCAGGGAGATGCCAGTTTTGCTAGCCTTGGCAGAGTTAAACTCTTTCCCTCGCTGCTCTCTGCTGCTGCTGACCAAAAGAGAAAGAGCTTGCCCTGACCTGGCTAGCCTAGGCAAGCCCAATCTCGTCAGATCTCAGAAGCTAAGCAAGGTCGACTCTGGCAAGTATTTGGATGGGGCTCCTCCGAGGAATACCAGGGCTACGGGATGGATGCTGTCAAGCCACTTCTCTGAATGTCCTCTGTGCCCTAGCAGGAGTTGCCAGAGGTCATCCAGAGGACTTCCGAGCAGGGGCGCGCGCACACACAATGCCAAAATACCAAAAAGAAAAAGGCAAGCGCTGCATTTAGCAGAGGGCAATACAGAAAGTCAGAGGAAGGGCACGGGTGGCTACTCACCAGCAGGGAAGCCAACCGCCAAGACCAGCTCTGGGTGGGAGGAGGTCAGGGAAGCATCTGGGGGGTCGTACAGCCGTGCCTTGGGGTCCAGTGCCCGCTGTGAAGGGGGAGGGAGATGACTAGAGTGAAGTTTTTGAAACAGCTGCAAATGAAGGACGTGGGGGGTGCCAGGCTATTTCTCTGGCATCTTCCCCCGACATCTTTATGAGGAAGAGCCCACAACTCTTTGAACAGGGATCGGGTACATGCAATCTCCAGGATCCCTAAGGAAAACGCCTCTTCCAAGATGTGCTGCTAGGCTAGGAGGGAGCTGCAAGGTGCCTTCGTTGCCTGCACGGATCCGGGGTGGAAAGCCATCGACAATTGGGCATACTCTGGTGAATGCTCTCTCCAAGCGGTTCGGAAGAGCTTTGCCCTGTTCCTTCGTCACAAATAATTCCATGTTCAGCAAGAGGGGATGAGTGCAAAAGAGACGGAGGCCTGTTAAGCCCAAAGTGCATGAGCAGAGGCCTTTACTATTCCCACTTTCTGGAGGAGGAACTGAAGCCGAGAAAAGGGACTTGCAGATCCCAAGGCAAACGCACACACTCCTCAAGCGGGTCTGCTCACTACTGCTGGCTCTGCCAACACTATCAAACCCTGCTAGAGTCAGGAGCTGGGAGGGAGCTTCTTTGGAGTGAACCAAGCGGTCTCTGTGCTTTGGCCAGTGCTGCTGGGACATGTTCCCTCTACCCTGCAGAGTCTTGTGAGCAAAAATTCTACCATTGCGAGCTGCTGCCATTGAAGTTGTGAGCAACTGCATAAATTAGCGTGCTCTGGGGTCATCCTTTCTGAGCTAAGACAAAAATGTGTGAGCTGGAGTCTAAAATTCTGTGAGCAAGCTCATGCTAACTCAGCTTAGAGGGAACACTGTACACAGATCACTACTGCCTACCAGAGGCCTTTCAGGACAGCAGCCCATCAGTAAGTCCAAGGGTGAATCATCCCCCGTTCCAAGGCTTCAGGGAGAGAAGGAGAAATTACTCACTGGCTAAGTTAGCCAATATGAAGAAAAAGCTTCTAGACCCAGAAGCAGACCTATTCGTTTCTATTTGGTCCCCTATTATAGAATATTTGCAGAAGAATGGTGAAATTCCCAAAGCGATTAATATACTTCAATTATGGTAAATCTAAGTTGTTAATTGTTCTCTCTCTCTCTCACCAATACCTAAGGCTCTAATTAGACAATATATTCCTCTCCTGATCCTGTACTTGCAGAAAAATTTTAATTTTGCATTTTGCTTTGTATCGTATTGTAATTTACATTGTATAACAATAAAATGTTATTTTTTTAAAAAGGAAGTTACTCACTGGATCAAAGTCGGGGAGTGAAAACGGAGCCTCTTTCCAGCCCAGGAAATATTCTTCAGGCGTTTTGAAGGGTAAGCCAGCATTCAGAGCAAACTGCAAGGAGGGGCAGAAGAACAGGCATTAATTGGGGTGGGGTGGGGAAATCCAGCCAGCACGCATGAGAAGCACACACAGAACACACGTTCTATCACCACAACAAAATGCTTGCAGGTTGCATCTGCACAATTTGCCTCAGAGGCTTAGATTTTCAAGGAACTCTTTGGCCATGGCTGAGCGTAGCAATAATGAAAGGGCTGTGGGAGCAGTGGACACAAACAAGAGATCAGGGACTCTCTTAAATCCAATTTTCCCTGTTTTCACATCACATTGTTACACCCTGCAGCATTTTAATTCAATTCAAATACCTTTTAATGGCATACCAATAAAATACATGGTAAGCAATGTTCCCTCTAAACTGTGGAGTCTTGTGAGCAAAAATTCTACTTTGTGAGCTACTGGCATTAAAGCTGTGAGCTACTGCATAAATTAGTTTGCTCAGGGGCCATTTTTCCTGAGCTGAGACAAAAATGTGTGAGCTGAAAGCTAAAAAATTGTGAGCTAGCTCACACTAACTCAGCTTAGAGGGAACACTGATGGTAAGATAAAAACTTGAGCAAGAAGGCATGACAGAGACAGCAAAATAAGGCAGATCATACAAAAAATTATCTCTCTTTAACCGCTTCAGCCAAGAACTTGGCAACCAGAGCTGTAATGTCTGGATTTGTGATTTAATAAATATTGTCTTAATTCTATCATTGTTAATACAATGTTTGGGGTATAGCAGGGATGCAGCTTTTAAATCTTTTCTTTGCAGCATGAGGACTAGAAACTTTCTCTACATGAAAACAAAGAACTGAGATCCATAGACTGATGACTTCCACACCAAATATAAACCAAGCACGTTCCTTTTTGGGTTGTTTAGAAGATGTGTTTTTATTTTGAGCAGAAAATGAACAGCCCCTTTGTCTCTACCTAGCAAAAAAACTGCACAGGTGAGAGATAAATCTTCACTACCTGCAGCAGTGAGGAATGAGTCAGGTTCCCTAGACCGATTTTGCACTCACCCTACACCGCTCTGACCTTCCTCTTTTCAGCACGGCATCCTTCCGATTTTCCACTACCTGCCCTGGGACCTCAGCAAAGATCGGCAGTTTTGTGCAGCAAAGAGAAACCGCTAAAAACCAGTTTCTCTTTGCCGCGCAAAAATGCCAATCTTTGCTGGAGCCCCAGGGCAGATAGTGGGAAATCAGAAGGATGCCGTGCTGAAAAGAGGAACGTCAGAGCGGCATACGGTGAGTGCGAAATTGGTCCTATTTTTTTGTTTTTAATAACATGAACCCGCCTTATACTGAATCAGACCTTGGTCTATCAAGATAAGTCTTGGCAGAAGCTCTCTGGGGTCCCACTCAGGCAAAGGCTTTTCCTGCTACCTGCAGCTTTTAACTGGAGATGCTAAGGATTGAACCTGGGACCTTCTACTTGCCAAAAAGATGCTGTACCACTGAGCCACAATCCTTTCCCTAGACAGGTACCCTTTTCCAGTAGCCACACAGGATAAACGAGCTGACACTTTGTATACAACACATATCCATGCAGATTCCCTGTTCCTCTTCGTGGTTCAAAGAACTTGCAGAGGCTTCCTGTCTCTCTGTTCACTATCGGAATACATTCCTAGACTATCTTCAACTCACAGAATAAGGGAAAATTATACAAATTAAGCAACTCTGACTAGACGGATGCCACTTGTATAACTAGGCAAAGAATTTCAATTTTTGCAAGTAGGAGGTGAGGGTGCTGCAATTCAAACACATAAAAGTATATCTGCACAAGTTATTCTATTTCTATACTTCAGGTTGCCAAATTATTTATGGGATCTGGACACAAGGAAACAGTGATAGCAGCAGCGACGAATAGTAAGTGAGGTGAATGGCACAGAGTTTCCAGTTTTATTAGAGGATCATTAAAACTATTTAACCTCCCCCCCCCAAAGCCAATTCATGAGAGCTATAAACGTGCTGACTGAAAGCTGAGATCTCAACGGTGCAGCGGAGTGGGTTTTATCAGTGCTTTTGTGCAGCACGCACACGGATGTACTTGCTGTGCACAGAACAAATGGAGGGTACATGCTACATACGAAAGTACACAGCATGCATGCATGTGCACACCGATGTGACGGCAATCACACTGTGCCAGTAAAAACTGGCAGTCCTCTTTAGCCATCCAAAGAAACAGAGGAGGGGAACATAATACCTGTTTTATTTTGCCGCTACAGACTATCACAGCCACCTATAATTCACAGTTTATTTTCTTTCTAAAAGGAGAGGCCTATTTTTCAAAACTGAGAAAAAGCAGAATTACATCCCACTTAACCCAAAGAAGAAAAAGATTATGATGATATCGGATTTATACCCCCTCCCTTCACTCCGAATCTCAGGGCAGCTTACAATCTCCTTTACCTATACCTGATATACACACATTGAGAGTTAACATTGATGCAAAAGAAAGAGTGGATGTCAAGCCAGATCAATTTAACCTCTTTTGAGGGTGCCCTGGACTTAAGAGCCAACCCAAAGGGGGCACAAGAGAGAACAAGTGAAACTCATATTCATACCAGGCGGTCGCTGCATGAGAAATCCTTCTTCTTATGCCCAGGGGCCCAGTTTGGTGGACGCCCAGCTGCATCTACAGAGGGAAAACACAGCTGTCAACAAACCCATTGCTGCCAGTTGCCAACAGATTTATTTGATAGATCACAGCCAGCCTCTGGAACTGGGCCTTGAAATGCAGAAAGAACAAGGCCAGCAACCAGTCCCGAGCAGAAGAACGTGCCAGCTTGAAGTTGGCTCTCTCACACCCCAGAGTGCTTTTGACAGACAGCAGATCAGGATTCTAAGGGCGCTCACTCTTCTAGGGGATAGGATCCTTTAGCTCTTTTCACTCACCTCCCACGTAGACACTTTGGCTCAAAGACACCGAAAGGTCACCGTTTGCCTTGGAAGACAGAAAGGGGCAGGGGCCCAGAGAGCAGCTCAGACCTCTTTGGTCCTCTGCCAGCTGGCCCCTCCCTTTCTCACCAACCAGCCCTCCCCCTCTCCCTGCCAGTTACCTTTTTGCACAGATGGTCCCACATGCCCAAGGCTGGTTTGCGGTAAATGCCAGAGCCAGTTGCCACGAAGGCCTGCAGGAAATAAAAGGCAGTGTGGTGACACAAATGGGCTTAGCCCTGCTTAGGAGCCTGTTTGGTGTAGTGGTTAAGTGTGGTGTAGGGTGCAGACCCTTTTATGGGAGAACCGGGTTTGATTCCCCACTCCTCCACTTGCACCTGCTGGAATGGCCTTGGGTCAGCCATAGCTCTGACAGAGTTGTCCTTGAAAGGGCAGCTGCTGTGTGAGAGCCCTCTCAGTCCCACCCACCTCACAGGGTGTCTGTTGTGGGGGAGGAAGATAAAGGAGATTGTGAGCCGCTCTGAGACTCTGAGATTTGGAGTGGAGGGCGGGATGTAAATCCAATATCATCATCTTCTTCACACACAGGGGACTTGGGAAGCATCTGCCCCATTTGCAATGATTACCAGCTTCTATGGAAGCATAACGCAGACCTCTTCTGCCAGCACCCCTGGGGAATGCCTGCAATTAGCAGAGCAGACCCTACCCATTATTTTGGAAAAGTCTACTCCAGGTGTTTAAAGTAATTCAGATGAGCAAACTCCCCCCCCCCCCCCCCAGATGTAAAAGCAGCTCCCCCTTCCCGGCAGTATTCGAAAAGGATTTTCAAAGCGAAGATTTTCCATCCATTAACTTTTGCAGCTCTTTCATTAATATAAACAGGTTGAAATCAGGGCTCTCAAACTCATTCGCTATGAGGGCCGGATCGTGACCTTGTTGGGCTGGGCCATGTGCGTCATAAAATGTAGTGCTAGGTCAGGGAGATATAAACTTTATAAAAGATGCAAACACACACATACACTCAGCCTAATCCACCTCATTAGCTTGCTGAGCCTCAACCAACAGAAGGAAGAGAGGCTTGGCTCAGTAGCTCTGCTGTGCAATTGAGAGAGCCTGGCAAAGCAAGCTCTCCTTCCCCCACTTCCTCTCCAAGGGAAGAGCTTTGCTCTGGAGCTCCTGCATGATTGAGCAAGCCTGGCAAAGCAAGCTGTGATGCAAAAGGAAGCAAGAGAGGGAGAAGGAAGCAGATGAAAGTGAGTTGCTCGCAAGCCAGATAAGAGCCCTCTGGGGGCCTGATTTGGCCCCTTGGCCACATGTTTGACATCCCTGGGCTAGATGGCCTGTAGGGCCCCTTCCAACTCTGTGATTTTATTATTCTATCTTGCTTTCAGTCACACAGGGATTCTTCTGCTGTGGTGGCAGCTGCTATCCAAGCAATGTTTTTATAAACCTGCACTGCCAATCAAACTTTCAACAGCCAATCTGAAGCCTTGCTGGGCAAATGCCTTAGCCGGCCCACCCACTTCCTAGAAACACTTGTGAGTGCCAGAAAAGGTGTCAACGGGTACCATAATCAAGGACCTCTGCTGTATGACTTCTGGGAGAGATTTGATTTTCTTAGACTCTCCATACAATGCTTAGTGCAAATGCCACAGAACAGATGATGATTTTCCATGGCCAACCTGACCATGCCACAGACATCCAGTACTAATGTTTCTCCCACCTCAATCATAGAATCATAGAGCTGGAAGGGACATCCGGGGTCATCAACCCCCTGCACAATGCAGGGAAATCACAAATACCTCCCCCCCCAACACACACACATCCCCAGTGACCTCCATGCCCAGAAGGTAGCAAAAAAGCAAGCAAACAAACCCTCTGGGAACCCTGGCCAAGCTGACCTGGAGAAAACTGCTTCTTGACCCCCGTCAACTAGTTTCCACTGCAAAAAAAAGTTTTATGGGATATGTTGATCCCCTCGCTCTCGCTTACCTGCAGGCAGGGCTTTTTTTGGTAGAAAAAGCTAGCAGGAACTCATTTGCGTATTAGGCCACACCCCTGGCATCACCATTGTTCTTTGCAGGAATTTTAAGTTTAAAAAGTCCAGCAGGCACTCATTTGCATATTAGGCCACACCCCCTGGCACCAAGCCAGCCGGAACTGCATTCCTGCTCGAAAAAAGCCCTGCAGAGCAAGAACTCCTTTGCCTGTTAGGTCACACACCCCTGATGTCGCCAATCCTCCAAGAGCTTACAGGGCTCTTAGTACAGGGCCTACTATAAGCTCCAGGAAGACTGGCTACATCAGGAGTGTGTGGTCTAATATGCAAAGGAGTTCCTGCTACAAAAGAAGCCCTGCTTACCTGTACCGGGATTGCCAGCCGCTCAACCACAGCCTCCAACTTGGCTTTGAAAACTTCAGGCCTGAGGCGTCCCCGGCTGATGCCCAGCTGATTGGTGAAAATCACAACCTGCCAGGGTGGAGGAAAGAGAGGCACGCAGCAGTGAGCAAGGGGACAAAGGAAGAGTGAGGCAGATTAAGGGGAAAGGGTTGGCAAAGAAACATACCTTGTACGCCTCGCCCAGAAGCTGCTTCAGCTTGCGGAGGACTTCAGGGTACAGGATTCTACAAAGGACAAAGGGATTTAGCCCGGTTCTCACGTGCCATTACGCACACAGCTAAAGAGGAGGGCACGGCTATCCCCAATGACAGGAAAAGCCATTACAAACACCAAAACAGTAACACAACTTCCAGAATTCATCCTTCTAATCTGGGTCCCGAACAGGGAGAAAAAGCAGGATTTAAATAAACATTAAGTATAAAATAAACATACACACAAAGACCAGCAGTCGTTTTTTTTCCATGTGGTGCAAATTAATTTCTCCCAATCATCCCTCTCCCCTCCCAACAGCTCTGCACTTACTTCCAGTCATCAGGGCCTGTCGGAAACACTTTCCCAGACTGTGTGGTGATGATGGTCCCATCTAAATCAAAACCTGCAATCTAAAGAGAGCAGCAAAGGGATCAGACCAATGGGACCATCTGGCTTGGCACTGGTCTCAGCTTCCAGCTCAGTTAGATCTATTACATCCCTTCTGAATAAAGAGCAGCCTTGGCCTGCCCTAGTCCCAGCTTAGCTCAGCTAAAGAGGTCTCTTACAAAGTCTCTTTGGCAAGTTTCCCGGTATGTGGAAAGAAAAGGTCCCATGTGCAAGCACCAGTCGTTTCCGACTCTGGGGTGACGTTGCTTTCACTACATTTTCACGGCAGACTTTTTACAGGGTGGTTTGCCATTGCCTTCCCCAGTTGTCTACGCTTTCCCCCCAGCAAGCTGGGTACTCATTTTACCAACCTCGGAAGGATGGAAGGCTGAGTCAACCTCGAGCCAGCTAACTGAAAACCTAGCTTCCGCCGGGGATCGAACTCAGGTCATGAACAGAGCTTAGGACTGCAGTACTGCAGCTTTAACACTCCACGCCACGGGGCTCTTTCCCAGCATGTGGGATGACTGCAAATCAAAACTTCTGAAATACAGTGCAGACAAAAGGTGAGAAAGAGACTTGAGAGAGGGGGAGAGAGAGAGAGAGCTTCTTGTTCACTATGGATACTACAACAGCAGGTTATGGAAAGAGCTGTCTTTGGTATGCTGAATACCAGCAAATCCCTACTGCCTCTATAAGCCAACATGGTGTAGTGCAGGGATCCCCAACCCCTGGGCTCCGGTCCATGGCCTGTTGGCAACCAGGCTGTGAGTTGTATAATTATTTCATTATATATTACAATGTTGTACTGATAATAATAAGATGACGATGACATTGGATTTATATCCTGCCCTCCACTCCAAATTTCAGAGTCTCAGAGCAGCTCACAATCTCCTTTACTTCCTCTCCCACAACAGACACCCTTGTGAGGTGGATGGGGCTGAGAGAGCTCTCCCCTGAAGCTGCCCTTTCAAGGACAACTCTGCATGGTTGGAGACTGCTGGTGTAGTGGTTACAGTGCCGGATTCAGATCTAGAAGACAAAGGTTCAGATTTCCGCTCTACTGTGTAAGCTCAACGGGCAGCCTTGGGCCAGTCAGTCACTCTCAATCTAGCCGGTCTCACACACTTGGTGTTGTGAGGATAAAATGACGTTGCGTGCTGCTTTAAGGATGACAATGAAGAAACTGAAATTGTTCAAGATTTTCTATTCCTTGGCTCTGTCATCAACCAGAAGGGAGACTGCACCCAAGAAATCAGAAGAAGGCTGAGATGAGCAGCCATGAAGGAGCTAGAAAAGTTCTTTAAAAGTAAGGATGTGTTGCTGGCGACCAAGGTCAAGTTAATTCATGCCACAGCACTCCCTGTAACTATATATGGGTGTGGGTGTTGGGCAATGAAGAAAGCTGACAGGAAAAAAGAGGATTTGTCTGAAGTCCATTGTTGGAGGAAAATTTTATGGACACTGTGGACTGCCCAAAAGACAAATAAGTGGTTTCTAAATCAAATCAAGTCTGAACTCTCCCTAGTGTCAAGTCCCCAGCAGTTCAGCTATCAACACCAGACCATTTAGGAAACAGGCTTTATTGAAATACTGACTTCCATAAGGCAAGATGGTTCTTGCGAAAACGGATGATGGCAGACTCTTGCCATAAGAACACAAGAGGAGCCATGTTGGATTAGGCCATTGGCCCATCCAGACCAACCCCGGTGCCATCAGGAGATCCACCAGTGGGGCTAGAAGCCCTCCCACTGTTGCCCCTCCCAAGCACCAAGAATACAGAGCATCACTGCCCCAGACAGAGAGTTCCAACAATACACTGTGGCTAATAGCCACTGATGGACCTCTGCTCCATATGCTTATCCGATGCCCTATACTTAATAGTCTTTATCTTAACTGCTATACATTTGAATACAATGGTGCCAAGCATGCAAGCTTTCCTTCCCACAAAAGATCATTTCCCATTCCCCCTTCTGCAGGTGCACACGTAATCGTCAGAAGACAGGCCCATGACCTTGACGGTCTGAGATCAGGCAGAAATATGCTTCAGTTGGTTACTACAGCGGCCCCGTGGCGCAGAGTGGTAAAGAAGCAGTACTGCAGTACTGAGGTCTGAACTCTCTGCTCACGACCTGAGTTCAATTCCAGCAGAAGCTGGATTCAGGTAGCTGGTCCAAGGTTGACTCAGCCTTCCATCCTTTCGAGGTCGGTAAAATGAGTCCCCAGCTTGCTGGGGGCAAAGTGTAGATGACTGGGGAAGGCAATGGCAAACCACCCCGTAAAAAAGTCTGCCGTGAAAACGTTGTGAAAGCAACGTCACCCCAGGGTCAGAAACTACAGAGATAGCGTTGCATTAGCAGCAAAGGCAACTATAGGTCACAGAGTAGAACAACAACCACGGCAAGAGGCGCTCTTGACACCTAGAAGTTAAAATGACTAAACTGAGGCTGTTGTACTGCAGTCACATTATGAGAAGACAGGAGTCACTAGAAGAGACAGCAATGCTAGGGGAAGTTGAAGGCAGCAGGAAAAGAGGACCACCCAACTTGAGATGGATTGACTCCATCAAGGGAGCCACAGTGGCCCTCAGGTTGCAAGACCTGAGCAAGGCTGTTCCTGATAGGACATTTCAGAAGTCATTCATCCATGAGGTTGTCGTAAGTCCGAAGCGACTTGATGACACTCAACACACACACAAGCCAACTCTGAGTCTCCTGTTCAAGAGAAAGGCAGGAAGTAAATATCTAAACTCCGATGGTTTTGAACTTGCTAGTGTCACTTGCAAGGCTGCCTTTGAGGGCTGGTGGACGAAAGGTGTGTGCTCAGCCAGCCTCTGGATATGAGGTAAACTGGATCCTTCCACATCCAATACTCTCTCTGGTGTATTTTTATCCCACCCTCCCTCCAAGCAGCTCAAAACAATGTACACAGTTCTCGCTTCTTCACAACCACCTGATCGTGTAAGCTAAGACCCAGAAAGAGCAATCTGCCCAAATTTCACGGTAGAAATGGGATTTGAACCCAGGTCTCCCAGATCCTAGTCAAGCAATGTGACAATGGGCATCCACCCTATGATCTATGCATACAATGCAGGTGCTCTATCGCTGAGCCACAGCCCATCCCTATCTACCCACCAGAGCAGTAGGTCTTACTTTAGCACTTGGCGTCACCCCTTTCTTTGTGAAGACCAAGAGCTTGCCAAAGTCCTCCCAGGAGTCACGAGGATGGGGAAGCAGGTTCGGGAGGGCCTGCGGGGAAGGCTGCCGTCCCTGCTCTGCCTGAGCTGCCATCTCCTGAAGCTGCCTCAGTTTCTCCACCACAGAAGGGTCGTCGTCTTCATCCTCTGAAGGGCTGGAGGATCGGGGTCGCTTGGGGGGCTGGGCCGTGGGGTCATCCTCCTTCAAGGGGCACTGGGGGCTGAAGTAGTCCCTCACTGTTTTCTTTGGGGAGCGGGCATCTTGCTCAAAGCGGATGCAGTAATGGTAGAGTCCGTTCACTAAGCACAGCGTTTCTCCCTCCTGGAGCGTCGTGCTGTCACCACAACGCAGGTGTATCTCCTCCACTGACGTGGGGTTTATCCCCCGCTGCCGACAGACCAAAAGGGTTAAGAAGCAGTGTTCCCTCTAAGCTGTGCTAGTATGAGCTAGCTCACAGTTTTTTAGCCTTTGGCTCACACATTTTTGTCTTAGCTCAGGAAAAACGGCCCCAGAGCAAAGTAATTTATGCAGTAATTCACAATTTTATTGCCAGTAGCTCACAACTTTATTCTAATAGCTCATAAAGTAGAATTTTTGCTCATAAGAATCCACAGCTTAGAGGGAACACTGGTCAGAAGCATCACAGCCAGTTATACCAACACATCTGTCCACTAATTTCCCTTCCCCAGACCTATCTGCATTATAGACCCAAAAGAGGCCATCAGCAGCAACATAATCCCTCAGCCTCTCCCTGCTAGCCAGAAAGCTCCTGTCTGAATCAGCTGCCTGTGTTGAAAAAATAAGAAATGTTGATCTTGTCCCATCTTACCTGTGTGACTCTTACAGATCTGTAGGCATAATTTGCCAGTAACTCCACTGCAAGAGAGAGAGAACAGGAACTGTTATACCCAAGGGTTGGGGTTTTTTAAGAGGATATTTCTATCCCACTTTTCTGGATAAAGAACACCAAAAGATACTCCTATATTGTACTAAACAATATTCTGAATTACCGTATACAAGGAGAACAAACTTCTGCATGGAACATAAATTGCACAAAGAATAGATCATTTTTCTTTTTTTTATAGTTACTCAGATAAAGATGATGATGATGATATTGGATTTATATCCCACCCTCCACTCCAAATCTCAGAGCGGCTCACAATCTCCTTTATCTTCCTCCCCCACGACAGACACCCTGTGAGGTGGGTGGGGCTGAGAGGGTTCTCACAGCAGCTGCCCTTTCAAGGACAACTCCTGCAAGAGCTATGGCACACCCAAGGCCATTCCAGCAGGTGCAAGTGGAGGAGTGGGGAATCAAACCCGGTTCTCCCAGATAAGAGTCCACACAGTTAACCACCACACCAAACTGGCTCTCAATATCACAATGGAACAAATGATACAGAAGAATGCACACTGGGCACGTACAACAGTGCAGCAAGGTTTGGGTCCAGTGGCACTTTAAGACCAGCTCAGTTTAATTCTGGGTATAAACTCCTCCAGAGCATGCACACAAAAGCTTATACTCAAAATAAAACTTTGATGATTTTAAGAGTGCCACTGGACTTAAACTTTGTTCTACTGCTTCAGACCAACATCACTTGAATCTAACAGTACAACACTAAGGTATATACAGCAGGAGCAGCACGGGTACAAATTTGTTCCCCAGTGCTTTAAGGCAGCATAAATGGATTTCTCTATTCTGTCCTCACACTAATGATGCAAGGTTAATATTAGAGAGTAAATTTTAAAGAAAATGTTAGAAAGTGAATTTGGCCTACCGTCACTCATTGAATTTAAAGGCAGAGTAGAGATTTTAGTCCAGGGCTTGATTGTGAGTTGTGCTAGACACAACATTTCTGACTGTTGTTATTCAAATTGTACACATATATTTCACCCACAAAAAACCACCTCTTCCCTGTTCTCAAACCTACCCGGCCATTACCAGTTACAAATTTATATTTTATGTCAACCACCATTTCAACATTGAAAGAACACCAAGTAAACTGCCAGCCTCACAGGCAGAGGTTGGTGTAGTACTCTGCAACAGTGAAAGCTTGAAACTTATTTCTGCAGAACTGAGCATTTACAGAGACAGCAGAATCCTGGATTACAAAGAACCACTGAAGCTTAGATCAGACACAGTGAAAAGGGGGCCCTAACAGTCATTTATGGTGCAAGCAGTTAAGTTTTTGCTGATAAGCAATAACAACAACAAGAAGACCAACAGCAATAATAATAATAGGTTACCTATCTGCAGGACCACCTTGCCCCACATGTTCCCCAGAGAGCACTGTGATCAAGCTCTCAAAATCTTTTGGCTGTCCCTGGGCTAAAAGAGGCTAGGCTTAATTCCACCAGAGCAAGAGCCTTCTCAGTTGCAGCCCCAATACTTTGGAACACCCTCCCAGAAGCCATCAGGGCCTTGCTGGATTTATCGCAGTTCTGCAGGGCCGCAAGACTGAACTGTTTCGGATGGCATATAACATCTAATGGGAAAGGGCCATCACCACATCTGGATCTATCGTGCTTTAGTACTAACTGTCTAGGATCTGTACGCGCTGAGAAAGGAAAATATTATGTGATCCGCCTGAAGTAGCACCATTGCAATTTATTTGCTTGTTTTATTGTTTTAATATTGCTTATAGTTTAGTGTGTATTTTATGCTGTTAACCGCCTTGAGTCTGCATAGAATGGGTGGGATATAAATATAATGTTAATAAATAAATAAAATAATAATAATACCTTGTGTCCGTGAACATTTCTTATCAGTGATAAGGGTCTTTGGTCCCCTGCCAAGAATCACCATCACACCATCAGGCAGATGAATTGGATCATGCCGTTGGTCTTGGCTGATGAGGAGGCACCGCATCATTCAGGGTGACCTGCAAACAAAACTAAGTGTTTATGGATACAGAATCCTGCATAGATCTTCACATACATAATTTTCCCAATCAGGTCTCCAAATTTGTTTTTGCAGCCTCAAGGGTGAAATGTTACAATCAAGGCAAAGAGAAATGTGTCTCAGGCTAGGAAGAAATCCTAAACTTTGGGAGGGTGGTGCCATAAAGGAAAAGGAATCGACCAAGGGAAGGAAAGTTCGGCTTTGAAAGATCACACATTGGTCAAGGTGCAGAAAAAATAGGGAGAATTTGAGAAAAGGGTTGTCCTCTATCTTTTTTTAATTAAGCAAGCTGTCCCTAGGGATGAAGAGCTATTACACCAATTACTTAAGGGGACCTCTATATATTAAATATGTGATAATGCACAAAGAAAGAAAACAAAATTCCTAACAGGACTTCCTGTTTAATTATAATTCATAGTGTATTTTCTTTTTAAAAGGGCATACCGATCTTTCAAAACGGAGAAAAAGTAGAAATACATCCCACTTAACCCAAAGACTGGGATACATACATTAAGGAGGGAGGACTCTACCTTATGGGGGACTTCTGTGACAGGCATGGACTGATACTTCAAAGATAAGAGAAAACTCTGCTTCTGAAAGGATCCTCCTATCCAAGCAGAGGCGCTGCACCCAGTTTTAAAACACCCCCTAACTATTACCCCCAATACGGTTTTTCAGCCCAGCATGAGAACCAACAGCAGAACTAGGAAGCTTTTATCAGCATAGGAAGCTAGAGCAGCGGTGTTTCACCTTTAGTAGTCCCAGCCGGAAATAGATTTTATTTCCTCTCCAAAACACCATCCAGGTAATGCCATTATTAGGATCACCCCAATGACTACGTCAGGTTGAAATGCTTCCTCAACCCGAATTCCATGTGCAGGGAAAACAGAGACAGTAAAAAAAAAAAAAAGTCACACCTTGAACTTCCGGTGAAAGATTGGGGGGGGGAACCATGCCGCTCTAGGCATTAGGCACTCTATGGTGAACCCCTTTCGTACGGTGCACTGCAAATTAAGAGTGGGGAATTCCCCCCTTTTAGTGTGTAATAAATCTAACTCTGGTGTGTAACTTTTTATAGAGAGTGGATGGAAAGGATGTAATCTTACGCGCGCGGCTTGGTTTATGATTCTCTAGGTTTGTCAAATCTACAATTCGGTTACTTCTGTTTAGTACATTTGAAAAGTGTTCCGATACTGCCCACGAGGTCTTTGGTTGTGGTTCCGGCAGCTTTAGTTCCCAACTCTTTAACGGTAAGTGCTGGAGGGGGCAGAATTGTAGAGAAAACAAAACGAGAGCCCCAACCCGTCGGAGTGCAGCTCAGGAGGGATCTGCAGCGATGGAAAGAGCTGACCAGCCAGGTATGGTTGTATCGCAAAAAGAGGAACGCCAAAGAAGTTTAATTGCCTCACACTGGTCGCTTGTTTCTTCAAGGATAGTCGGAGTGTAAAAGCAGGCCCTGTATGGCAAAATCAATTGCTCACTAGGAATTATTTACATATTTAGAGACGTCTTGTTCTGAATAGAATCCATAACAATGCTACAAGCTCAAGGTCAGAAAGTAATTTCCAGCGTGTGAGCCTGCCTGTATAATATTTACAATAAAGGAAGGCATACAAGAGTGCTCTTTAATTGACCACCCCAGCCACTAATATTTATTTAAAGTGTTCTTTTCTTCCGCGGGGGAGGGGGGATGAGACCCAACGTAGCTTACAGCATTACGTGCACACTCATACCTCCATTTTTGCTTAATAAAAGCAAATACAATGAAGGGAAGAGTTACAGGATCTCTTTTCTCATGGCATTTGCTTTAAGCAGTAACCAGTTGAGGGCTACTAATAGAACAGTAAACAAATATGTTCTTTTAAGCCTGCTGAATTCAAAGGGAGTACCTGTCTGGGAGTGCACTCTAAATACCATGATTTGATTCTTAAAAGAGCCTGGTTACTGCTGTTCCTGATAATGAGTAACCAGTAGATATTTCTTTAGGGCAGAGGTGGGGAACCTTTTTTCTGCCAAGGGCCAACTGGATATTTATAACATCATTCATGGGCCATACAAAATTATCAACTTAAAAAACTGCTCCGCCGAGGGAGAACAATTCAGGCCGGCAAGATTAATGCAAATAATTGTTTTTCTATTTGAAGTCATGTGCAGAGAGCCTAATTTGGCACACACACCCCAGCCCGCCGCCCTATGAAAAAGCCCAGCAGGAACTCACTAGCATATTAGACCATATCCCCTAATATTAGCATAGTAGGCCAAACACACATTTGCATATTAAGCCACACCCTCTGGGATAATCAAGTGCAAATTGAACTGATGGTAGCTGGCTCCCACCCCTGCCTTTATGTGGAAACGGCAGCTGCTCCCAGCAGACCTTTAAAAGCACCCACATACCCCAGCAACAGTCCTTCACAATGCCTACCACTCAGGGGAGTGGGGGAGAGAGAGAGAAATGGGGGAAAGAAAAAGTAATAAAAGAAAATAAAAAGGGGGGAAGAAAGGGAAATAAAGAGAAATGAAATGGGGAAGAAAGGAAAATTAAGGGAAATAAAGAAATGGGGTGGGGGGGAACTTTCCTGAACTGTGACAGTGACTTTTCCAGGCCCCGCAGTGATCCTGCCTGGTCAACCAGGCCCCAGGGAGGTCACTGCACAGTGTGGCTGGGCCCCACGATCCTCACTGGCTAGCCGGGCCCCAAGGAGGCCACCACATGGCTCAGCCTGTCCCAGCAATCCCCAAGGGCCAGACCAAGTGATCTCAAGGGCTGTAAATGGCCCTTGGGATGGACATTCCCCACCCCTGCTTTAGGGGCAAGCCCCTGGGACCATGACTTGAGTCCTATATAAAAATAGTTGGGTAAGAATACCATAAATTTGCAGACTCCCTGTCTTATTTGTATATTTATAAATCTTTCTCCTGTGGTGGAATTTAAGGCCATTTCTATGCAATCTCTCATTCAAGGGGCCCTTATCAGACCCAGGGCTACGCATCTTCAGCAGGACTGCATATATCTTGTGCCTTCCAACTTTACTCTGGGATTTATAACAGGGTAAGTTAACACAACTTTCAGCAGGGTTTTTAAAGTGCAACAGAGAACAAAGCTTCTGGATCTGTAACAATCGTGTGTGGAATAGTAAATTCAGACAGGTACTATTTTCTATTTTGTAGCATTGTAGGAATGAGAAAAGCTTATTCCTCTTCCAAACAATTATTCTAGGTACAGAAGCCAATGAGGCTTTTCTGGAGATCTTAAGGAATGCACTTTTCTCTCTTTTGTTATTAAAATTTTTGAGCCAAGCACCAGCTGGTTTTCCCTGCTGTCAAAATGGGAAAGCTGGAATTATTCATTTTAAAACTTGGGAGAAATTCACGATGATGATTCTTGAACTCTTGTTCAAAAACATTAGAGACTTTCAAAATATTTTAATTAATACTTTAATAAAATTGTATCAATAAAGTTTAATCAATCTATTACAAAATAACAAAATCAATAAAATGTTTAAAACATCGATACACTTTCATTCTGTTATTTGCTACAATCTCAAAAAAATAAAAACCCTCTTATGATTTCAAAAAGTTTCTTTAGCAGCATGAGAAAAAGTTGTATGTTTTTACTTGTAAATGGAGGGAGGGCACAGCCCACAAGACAAGATGCCATTTTCGTTCCTGCAAAAATTCCAGCATGTCGCACCTAACAAATATTATCTCAGACAGAGTTTGTATTAGTCAGGAAATGGAACGGGTGTTGCAAAGAATGCTTGTACAGGATGTAAAGGTACAACTTTACAAGCATTCTTTACTAAACCGCCTAAGATAAAAAGACTCAGACAAAGAAAGCTCCAACTCTCGAAAGCTCAGACCCTGGAAATCTTGTTAGTCTCTTAAGTGGTACTGGAATCAAATCTAACTGGAGACCAACATATTGCCCTGAATTCCTTAAAGGCTAAAAATGTGCTTAAGTGGATAAATCATGCACAAAGTGTCAATCTTTTGTGATGGAAATGCTCCCTGATTTGTCTGGAAGATTGCATAGAAGAGGGAGGGTATGACTTCAGTTTTATATGGTTCTTTTAAAACACACAAGAAAACCTTTGGTCCATCTATTGATGTGTTTAAACTTTACAAAGAAGCCACATTCAGGATCTCTTAGCTGTTACAGCATTGCTTTAATCTGTGTTAAATGACCCTGAGCATACCCTTTGGCTTGTAACGGCTTCAGAAGCACCAAGCAGGATCACAGCTGGGTCTGTTTAGTCCAGCTCTTGGCTAAAACCCCAACAACCAACAGGCACTAGAGCTCCAGCAAGTGACCTGTGGTATACCAGCAGACATATACCATGAACTGCCTTCTGCCTGTTCTAGCTCTGGGGTCAGCACACTGCTTTGTCAATCAGCTTGTTGCTTAGCATAGCAGGGATGGTTCAGCTGCTGCATTAGCTGAGAAGTAGCCAGGAATGAGGTCATTTGGTTGGGGGAGGGGTAGCAGCATGGCCTGTCTACCTAAAGAGACGGGGGACTTGAATTCATTCTTGTTCATGCCTATTGCCCAAAGACAGATCTTGTTAAATACAGTAAGTTCGACTAAAGAAGCCATCCACCTGCTAATATGTGTACAAAATGCAATTATCATTGTTTTTCTTCTCTGCCCCCCCTTTATTTGCATTTTTAGGCATACAAAGTTCTTTCTTGATCTCACTTCATTCATTCGTGCAGCAATCTTGTGAGGTAGACTGTCCATATTCTCATTCCAGAAATGGAAGCAACAGCTTAAAGAATTCCTTGTTGTGGTCTCTCCACATGTAGGGTTGCCAGGTGCCCCTTGGCCACCAGCAGGGGACGAGGGGGTAGGGGCCGGATCCGGGTTGAGAAACTCCTGGAGATGTAGGGGTGGAACCTGGGGAGGACAGGGACCTCAGTGGGGGACGATGCCACAGAGTCCACCCTCCAAAGCAGCCATTTTCTCCAGGGGAACTGATCTCTGTATTCTGGAGATAAGCTGTAATTCCAAGGGATACCCAGATCCCACTTGGAGGCTGGCATCTCTACCTGGCTCTAGAAGTCTTTCCTTCATCCAAAGTATGAGAAGGCTACAGTGGTCCAACAGCAGCAAGATTTCTGGGGTCACAATGGTTCCGATTCCCCCTTTGTGGAGGTTTCTAGCATACACACAGGGTTTTGTGTAGAAGGCGGGAGAACTTGAGGCTGTATCTTGTGCCACTGCAAGGTTTGACAAGATTAAGATTTCCTGGGGCACTAAAGAATCTCAAGTTACTATACCTCCTGTCATAAGGTCCAGGGTGGCCTAGGCTGTGCCCAGTTAGGTTCATGACAAGGCACATCTGGATTCTGAGGATGAAAGGTGACTTAAGCACTGCACCCTCTGGAAATGAAGAATGGCTTTTTCTGTGGCAGCATGGACAATCAGTCTGTAAGGAAAAAGACGAACATATGAATCTGGGGTTGCGGTTGCAGACTCTGCCACAAGAGGGCACTGCACCTTACCTTGCTCACCAAGTTCTGACCGAGGAGATAAGACATGGATTAGATTTCTCTGCTTGCCTGTCATTGCTGCAGCAAATGCAAGCCAGAGGCAGCCTATCCACTAGGATGCATTAAGCAATTTACCGAGGGTGCCAGAAAGCAGGGGGTACTAGGGGCAGCCGAGCCATGCAATGCCCTGCCCGTGGCACCACTGCCTAGGATGCCTGGTGGGCCGCAGCTTGGAGCCACCAAGTGGGAGTGCCCAAAATTCCTTCGGCTGGCCCTGGGCAGAGCCATTATGCGTGTTCATCCATCAGCTGCCGTTTTCTCTGCCTTTTCCCTTCTGCCACATGCCCCTAGAAGGCTTTGAGTGTGAACCTACTTTAGGGCTGCCAAGCCCACAGTCCGGGTTGGGATTCCCCCACCTGGGAGGTTCCCAACCTCCCAGCCCACATTAAGCCAGCAGGGGGAACCTCCCCCTACGTTGCCGGCATGATGGCATCATCCAGAAGTGACATCATTGTTTCGGTGATGTTGCACAGCGGCCGCTCTAGGCGTTTCTGGGAAAACTCTGGACGCTCTAGCCATTCAGGAGGGAAACCTCTATGGTACAATAGATACCTTAGAGTTTTTTCCCCTCCCAAATGGCGACAGTGTCAAGGAAAACCACAGAGTTTCCCCGGAAATGCCTAAAGCAGCCACGCGCAGCATCGCCGGTGTGATGACGTCACTTCCAGGTGATGTCATCGTGTCTGCTCTGGGATGAAGATGACTTGGCAACCCTAACCTACTTGGATCTCTGCATGGGGATCAAGTGACTTAACATGCACTCCAGGACCTCTGGGAACTTTGACAACTCACCTTTCTTCCGTGCTGGAGGAGCCTTCTTCCCTTTGGCAATGTCACTCTGAGCCAAAACATCAACCATCCAGGCCAAGGCAGTAGTGCAATATTCCATCTAGGAAAAAACAGGTCAAGGGAGAATTGAGGAGGAGTTGCTGTCTCAGGAAGGATGGGGCCTATTGGGAAAGTTACTCTCCGGGGTCCCCAACATATGTGTCTGCTTTCTCGCAATCCCCCCCCCCCTTCTCTTCCACAGCGTCTAATCAGTTTAGCTGCAGGTTTTCACTTTCCAGCTGCCCTTTGGAATCTTCAAAGATTTCTCATTTCCTCCCTGCTCCACTTCAAATGATCCCATATTGTTCTTCGTACCTCTTTCTCCAGGGTCTGCAGGCGACGCTCCGATTCCTTGATTTCTGAAAGCTGTTTCAGAGCCTGATCAACTCTGCAGGGTTAGAAGTTCCAGGCAGTTAAATGAGAGAGACTTGTCAGTCAAGTCCTTTCCATGCCGCCACAGAGGCCCCTATCCTCCCTTCCTCCACAGTTACCCTGTCACAAACAAACACCTTTAGCAGCACCATGACTTTTTTTTTTTTAGCAGGAGCGCACAGGAATGCAGTTCTGGCTAGCTCAGTGTCAGGGGGTGTGGCCTAATATTCAAATGAGTTCCTGCTGGGCTTTTTCTTTTTAAAAAAGTCCTGAGCAGCACTATCCACACACCCTGTTTAAACATTTGGCTTTTGTAGTGCAATTTCCCTGCCCAGAGCCATAGCCTGAGCATATCTACAAAAAAGTGCTGGACCCTATTGGTCAAGCAAACATTTGAGGTTCAGTACGTGAATCCCCAGCCCCCACCCTTGTTATGCTTTTATTATCTATTTGTGTTGATTTTAAAAATATTTTTTGTATTTCTATGTGTATGTGCACACTTGTGTGTGCACGCCTGGATGTCATGGTGATTTCTGGCAACCCCTACTGGGGCATGGAGGATATTCAGAGAGGCAGCTTGATACAGCCTGCCTCTGCCTCCCACTCCTGGTATTCCAAGGAAGTCTCTCATCCAAGTACTTGCCAGGGTTGTTTTAATCTCCTCCCTAAGGAACACAAGGCAGTGAACACGGCTTTTGACCTCCCTATCAGGTAGGTAAAGGGAAGGCATCGTGGCATAGCCCCATCTCAGATCTTGGAAGTTAAGCAGGATTGATGCTTGGAAGAGAGACCACCAAGGAAGACTCTGCAGAGGATGGCAATAGCCGAACACCTCTGCTTTTACTTGCCTTGAAAGTTCCTTTCTGCGGTAGCGAAACGTTGGCTGTGACTTGACCACACTTAAAACACACACACGCACGTGCACACACACACACAGAGTAGGTACATGAGAAAATCTGTCTCAGGATCATTCAATGAGCTCAAAGGCTAAATGGAAACCTGGCTTTCCCGAGTTCTAGCCCTACATGCATATCTCTGACTGTCTCCTTGATCTGTAAGGTTGTTAGCAGGGTTTGTATCATTTTAACTTTTGTACTGTGCTTCATTTTTAAACACAATAGCAATCAGTGCTTGGTGAAAACATCTGCAGGTTCTCATCAATTCCCATGCATGCAGTGTCCAATTCACGTTAAGATCATTGCCACACATGGAGGAAGGGCTTCAGTCTCACCTGCCCACACAGTTTTTCCAACTTGAAGCAGTCCCCTAGTTGGCAGAAAATCTACATATTCCCTGGGTTTCTCCAAACCTCTCTCCCATTCTAAAAGGTAAAGGTAGTCCCCTGTGCAAGTACCATTCGTTTCCGACTCTGGGGTGACGTTGCTTTCACAACGTTTTCACGGCAGACTTTTTACAGGGTGGTTTGCCATTGCCTTCCCCAGTCATCTACACTTCCCCCCCAGCAAGCTGGGTACTCATTTTACCGACCTCGGAAGGATGGAAGGCTGAGTCAACCTGGAGCCGGCTACCTGAACCCAGCTTCTACCGGGATCGAACTCAGGTTGTGAGCAGAGAGCTCAGACTGCAGTACTGCAGCTTTACCACTCCATGCCATGGGGCTCTTATCTCCCATTCTAGCTTCCATCAAATTCCTTTCTCTAAACTGGCTTCCTCCCCTCCATTTTGGAAGAAGTGCTCAGAAGAGGAGAATAGACAACAATCCTCTAGTGGTGTGGGGAACTGTATGGCTTCCTCCCAAACAATATCTCCTGTACTCTGGTCTTGCTTCCCAAACTACCCACCCATTTGGCACTGCTCCCTTTCATTCCCCTGTGCTTACTTCTGGGAAGTTCGCCGTAGGCGCTCCGTATCAGAATCCCGTTTTTGCCGTTTCTGAGCCACTAAATAATTTTCCTTCTGCACTGACTCCCACGTGAGTAGCTGTGCATCCTGGGTCTTAGAAAGTTCCAGAACTGTGCAAAAACAAAAACAAACAAATAGAAAGACCCTAGAATTGCATGTAGTTTTGGAAGGAGTCTAATGTAATCCCCCAAGTACATTGTGAAGCTCTAAAAGGATCCTTCTAATGTGGTGTAATGGTTAGTGTCATACTAGAATCTGGGAAATCCATATTAAAATCCCCATTTGTGTCATGGAAGCTTGCTGGGTGACCTTGGGTCAGTCACACACTCTCAGCCTAACTTACTTCACCAGGGTTGTTATGACCATGTCCTATGAGGAAAGGCTGAGAGGCTTGGGAATGTTCTATCCGGAGAACAGAAGGTTGGGGTGGGGAACATGATTGTTGTCACTTAGAGGAGGAAAAGGAGCTGTTCCTATTGTCAGGACCCATAATAATGGGTTTAAATTAAGGGTGGGAAGGTACCTGCTGGATATTAAGAAACACTTCTTTACAGCAAGAGCTGTTCAACAGTGGAATCATCTCTCTCACACTGGTAATTCATTTATCACAGAAACATGAGAGCAGCACTCTAAGGTGGTCAATCCTGGGGAACTGATCTCTGTTATCTGGAGGTCAGTCAAAATTCTGAGAGATTTCCAGGTCTCACCTGGAGATTAGGAACCTTAAAGCATTCACTGCTGTGTTGTGAAACCAAAGAGGAACTAACAAAATTTAAGAGTAAAGTTGCAGGGAGAAGTAGGGCCTTTCATTGAAAGGGATTTACTTTATTTCCATGTCAATGTAGTGCAAAGGTGTTCCTCATGGAGTGGAGACATGCAGAAGTTAGCACTATATTACATGTGGTGCATGGTGTACAACCACTGATTCAGTTCTGCTTGCAGCTACCCTGATGGTTGTCATTCCCTCCTCGTTCCCACCTTTCCCCACTCACGGAAGTTGCGTCCCTTGGAAGACTGCACCTTGCGGACATGGCGCTTGATGAAAAGATGCAGGTGGCTGAAGAGGATGAAGGGCGGAGCCAGGGCTGGGCGGCTGTGATATTCCATGATGAGGTTATAGCGCTGGGACTTCCAGTAGATGTCGCTGTTGCCTTGCACCTTGGCAAATGTGTAACTGTGTGGGGGTAGAAATACCTTAGGCCAGGGGTGTCAAACATGCGGTTTGGGGGCCGAATCAGGCCCCGGAGGGCTACTATCAGGCCCTCGAGCAACTGGCTGTCATCTGCTTCCTTCTCCCTCTCTCTTGTTTCCTTCTGCATCACAGCTTGCTTTGCAAGGCTTGGTCAATCACACAGGAGCTACAGAGCAAAGCCTCTATTTTTTTCCATTGGCTGAGGGAGGAAGGTGGGGAGGAAGAGCTTGTTTTCCAGGCTCTCTCAATTGCACAGAGAGCTACTGAGCCAAGCCTCTCTTCCTTCTATTGGCTGAGGCTCTTCCCCTTCCTGGCCTCCTGGGGAAGGAAGGAAAGAGCTAGAGCTTCCATTGCCCAGTTTGCTAGATCCCATGGGAGAGATACAAAGAAAGCATCTTTAAAGATGAGTGCTAATGTTTTAAGCATGTTTTATTTTAAGGGTTTTTTAAAGACAAAAAACCAAAAACTGTTAATTGTTTGTCTGTGTCCTTTATAAAGTTTATATCTCTGCTACCTAATCTTAAATAGATACATATGAGCCGGCCTAACATGGCTCGGCCCAACTAGACGTGGCCTGGCCCAACAAAGTCTCATTTATGTCATATCTGGCCCTCATAACAAATGAGTTAGACACCCCTGCCTTAGGCAATTCGAAGCGATTTACACACATGTGTGTGTGCGCACATGCACACACAGAGTTCTGGCTTTTCTCTCTTCCTCACAGTGGCCTTCCTTCACTTTTTCTCTGCCCCCTCCCCGCAGATTTGTGTCTTGGGCTTTCTCTTACACAGTTGGTGATTTTGTCCCTGCTGAAGAGTGGTGATGCATTGACCTTAAACTTTTTTTCTTTTCTGCATGCATTATAGCCACGTGGCAGAATAAGAAGATAAGAGAAGCCATGTTGGATCAGGCCAATGGCCCATCCAGTCCAACACTCTGTGTCACACAGTGGCCAAAAAGATTATATATATATACACACACTGTGGCTAATAGCCACTGATGGACCTCTGCTCCATATTTTTATCTAACCCCCTCTTGAAGCTGGCTATGCTTGTAGCCGCCACCACCTCCTGTGGCAGTGAATTCCACATGTTAATCACCCTTTGGGTGAAGAAGTACTTCCTTTTATCCGTTTTAACCTGACTGCTCAGCAATTTCATCGAATGCCCACGAGTTCTTGCATTCTGAATGGGGGCTATTTGCTTTTGTGTGATATATTGCAAAGAAGTGCTTTTAAAGGGTGGGGGGACTGCTCCAGGTAGCCCCAAGGGAAAGATCAAACCCAGGCTGTAAATGTACTCTATAAAACAGAAGTCCACTAGCATCTTAAAGACTGATAGTATTTATAAGAACAAAAGAACATAAGACGAGAAGAGCTCTGCTGGATCAGACCAGTGGTTCATCTAGTCCAGGGTTTCCCAAACTTTTCTTTCCTGTGGCCCAGTTATTTTTACACTTCTCCTTCGTGGCCCACTAAAATTTGGGGTGGAGCCAAGAGACTTTGGGGGTGGAGCCGGAAGACAGGAATTGTGTCATTTCCTGTGGTGTCAAGGGCCAAGTGATGTCACTTCTGGGTCATACTGAACCAAAACTCCACCTTTTCCTGTGATGTCACTTCCAGGGCACTCCCCCAAACCTGCCTCTTCTTCTGAAGTAACTTCATTTTCAGAAAAATCTCTCTGAAACTCATGCTGAGCCAAAATGGGGGTGGAAAGTAGGCGGTCCTCTCTTTCCACTCCCACACCTGCATGCACCTATCTGTTTGTGTGTTCTTCTCCAGCTTGCAAGCACTCCTGATGCCCATGTTCAATTGCCTGCACCACCTGCACACCCCTTCCTCAACAGCACTGGCCAGTGTATGCAGTTGGGAGTGCTGTTGCCATTGCCATCAGGAATGACAGCACTGTGTATCACCCACATTGGGCCCTGGCAGCTGCTCTACCTCAAAATATGCTGAAACATTTAGTAGGCCCTTCCTTCAGCTGCTACTACTGGAACCCTGACTCAAGCTATAACCAAGCTTGGTTTCAAGAAAATCTTTTGACAGGTATTTTCCATATTTTTCTTTGGCTGAAACACTGGGAAATTGCTGTGAAAGGTAGCAGAGAATTGTACTGCAATTAATGAATTAATTTCCAGTTATATGAAGTTCATACAATCTTTTCTGAAGTTATCCCAAAAAGGATATTTATGAGGGGCCTGCAGCTTTTTACTGGCTGTGTTTCCCATGCCTTTAAAAGCAACCTGTTTTGCAGATATTTAGCCAGTGAACTTCTTTCATCCTTTTTAATATCTACAGGAGGAGTTTAATTTTGGTGTCAGACAGCTGTTAAAAGCAAGACCAGTAAAATGGTGCCAAGTTCACAGTACCATCACCTCCAGTGCTGTTGAGATATACTGCAGTAATCTCCAGTAACCTCTTTCTGCCCTCTCACGCTCACTCACTCACACAGAAATCTCATAGAAAGGCCAGCTGGCTACAACTGGAGGTGCCAACTTTTCATTGGCAGAGCTCCTATGTCTGCAACAACAGTATGATGAACAGAAAAGTTTCATCCAGTAAAAATGGGAGGAAAGAAAGGGAAAGAATGAAATGGAAGGAGAGGAAAAGAAGACATGGAAAGAAAACATAAGAGGAGCTATGTTGGATCAGGCCAGTGGACTATCCAGTCCAAAAGTCTCTTATACAATGCCCCAAAAGCACCAGAATATCCACCAGTGGGACCAGGGCACTAAAAGCCCTCCCACTGTTGCTTCCCCCACTCCCAGCACCAAGAATACAGACAGAGCATCACTTGCAGGAAAAGAAAGAAAGAAGGGGGGGAGAGAAAAAAAATGCCTTCCCTCCATTGGAAACAATGAAGGATATGGGCACCTTTTTGGGGGGCTCACAGAATTGGACCCCCCAGGCCAATCCTCTTGAAATTCGAAGGTTGTTTTGAAGGGAGGCATTGGATGCTATGCTGGAAATTTGATGCCTCTACCTCAAAAAACAGTCCCACCTCAGAACTCCAGATTACCATGGCTCAATTCTCCACTATTCCCTATGGGAATCAGTCTCCATGGGGAATAACAGAGTGCCCAGCAGACATTTCCCTCCTCTCCCCCTGCTTTCTGATGACCCTGAAGCGGGGGGAGGGCCTCCAAACTGGAGGATCCCCTGCCCCCACCTGGGGATTGGCAACCCTATGCGTGGATGAGAAAGCTTTGGGGCTGAGGCTGGGTAAACCAGGCATACTGTCAGCCTCCTTCTGGCAAGTATTCTCCTGCCAGCTGGGCCCGCCCACCTGTCTTTGCATCCAGGCCCTGGTGGGCCAGCAATGGTGTTGCTCTACATTCCAATATCACGTCCACGTAAAAACTCGGACATGATGTCAGTGTGTCAGCTGACACTCTGGAAGCTCTATGATCATCCCTAGTGTGAGCCCTCCCATCAGTGCAGGCCATTTCCCCTCATGAACATTTCTTCTTAGAGTCACTGTTGTGTGAATTAGAGGGTGGGAAAACAAGCTGTACCTCTCTACTTGTCTTTTCCCTCCTCATGAAGTTAATAGGAGCTCTGTGGAGAGATTTCAACCAGGGAAACAACACAAGGGACGAAGATTAAACCTCCTCCCTCAGTTCCACAACCCTAATCCAGTCAGCCCCGCCCCCCATTTGTTTCATGCCTTTTAATGTTAAATAAAACATCAGGACAGAGATCCATGGCAGCAGAGGAGAAGACTCAAAATAGTGGGTTTAAATTAAGGGTGGGCTGCTACTGCTTGGATATTAGGAAAAACATTAGAATCAGCTATTGGGGGAGGTGGTGAGCTTGTCCTCACTGGTACTCTTGAAGCAGTGGCTGGATGAACACTTGTCAGGGATGCTCTAGTCCAGGGGTGGCCAATGGTAGCTCTCCAGATGTTTTTGCCTACAACTCCCATCAGCCCCAGCCAGTATGGGCAATGGCTGGGGCTGATGGGAGTTGTAGGTAAAAACACATGGCCAATAGCTGGGGCTGATGGGAGTTGTAGACAAAAAACATCTGGAGAGCTACCGTTGGCCACCCCTGCTCTAGACTGATCCTGCCCTGAGCCAGAGGTTGATGGCCTGTAGGGCCCCTTCCAACTCTGTGACTCTATGATTCTATGATCTCCCACATGTGGATTGGATTTTGGATTTATATCCCGCCCTGTGAATACTTTGAATCTCAGAGTCTCAAGAGTGGTCACAATCTTCTTTACCTCCCCCCACCGCCCCCACAACAGACACCCTGAGAGGTAGGTGGGGCTGAGAGAGCTCTTACAGCAGCTGCCCTTTCAAGGACAACTCCTACAAGAGCTATGGCTGTCCCAAGGCCATTCCAGCAACTGCAAGTGGAGGAGTGGGGAATTAAACCTGGTTCTCCCAGATAAGAGTCCGTGCACTTAACCACTACACCAAACTATGTTGTCTAGCCCTTGTACATGCTCATAGACTTATGATCCTTTCATACATGCTATGTATGCTCATGCATAATCCCCGTATTTGATATTCATACAGATTTCCAGGGCTTTTTTTTGCAGCAGGAACTCCTTTGTATATTAGGCCACACACCCCTGATGTAGCCAATCCTCCAGGAGCTTGCAGTTGGCCCTGTACGAAGAGCCCTGTAAGCACTTGGAGGGTTGGCTACATCAAGGGTGTGTGGCCTAATATGCAAAGGAATTTCTGCTACAAAAAAGCCCTGGATTTTACACATGCATCCTTTACTCACCCACTGCGCTCATTTTTAACTTCTGCCTCCCTGGCAAAAATTTCTATAAACCCGTCACCATTGGACGTAAGCAACAGCAGCAGCCGTACCTGAACATGGCAATGAGCAGGTTGAGGAGGAGGATGTTGGCGACCAGGAGGAAGACCACCAGGAGGATGAGCACCAGCCAGTTGGCGTAGGTGTTGGTGCACGGCTGTGCCTCCTCCAACAAGATGGCCACGGGGTCATAGGTGCAGTTTGCCGCTGCAATCAGAGCAGCTGAATCGGGGAGAGAAGAAACACAGTGAAGGTCATCATAACGGCACAGTTCTCTGCAATTCCTACAACAGCCTCTCTGGCACAAAAGACCCAAATAAGCTAACATGGATGGACTAGCCCAGGGGTGTTGGAACTCATTTGTTAAGAGGGCCAGATCTGACATAAATGTGACCTTGTCGGGCCAGGCCATGTGTGTCATAAAATGTAATGCCAGGTAGCAGAGATACAAACTTTATAAAGGATACAGACAAACACAATTAAAATTAAAAAAAACCTTAAAATAAAACATGCTTAAAACATTAGCACTCGTTGGTCTTAAAGGTGCTTTCTTTGTATCTCTCCCATGGGATCCAGGGAACTGGGCAAAGGAAGCTCTGGCTCTTTCCTTCTTTCCCCAGGGGACCAGGAGTGGGGGAAGTCTTAGCCAATAGAAGGAAGAGAGGCTTGGCTTAGTAGCTCTGCTATGCAATTGAGAGCCTGGCAAAGCAAACTATACTCCCCCCCTTCCTCCCCAAGGATAAAGCCTCAAGCCAATGGAGAAAATAGAGGCTTTGCTCTGTAACTCCTGTGCAATTGAGCAAGCCTGGCAAAGCAAGCTGTGATACAGAAGGAAGCAAGAGAGAAAGAAGCAGATAACAGCCAGTTGCCCAGGGGCCTGATAGGAGCCCTCCGGGGGCCTCATTCGCCCCCTGGGCCGCATGTTTGACACCCCTGGACTAGCTTGTGCAGCAACCTGTACAAAACCTTTTCTTGTTTTGTCATCACGTCTCAGATGACTTATGGTGTGACCCCACAGGGTTTTCAAGGCAAGAGACATTCTCAGCAGCCCTCGTATTCTTTGGTGGTCTCCCATCCAAGTACTGATCAGGGTCAACCCTGCTTAGCTTCTGAGATCTAACGAGATGGGCTAGTCTCGGCTACCCAGATCAAGACACAAAATGATAATTCCCTCAAGCACCAGAATTCAGAATGGGAACTCTGGAATACGCACCGTCAATCTCATTGAGTGGGATCTGTCCAAAGATCTGCAAGTAAGGCCGATAGAAGACCCGGCGGAATATCCAGGGGAGACGTCGGTCATGTGGGAGCAGAAGCCCCTCAGTCGTCACCCCATAGGCCACCAGCCACACCCCGAGGAAGAAGAGGAAGAGGAAGACATCTTTCATCTGTAGAGAGATCATGGACAGAGCAACCATTGCTAGTTAGGTGAGGCCAGGGGTGGAATTCTAGTAAGAGCTCCTTTGCATATTAGGCCACACACCCCTGATGTAGCCAATCTTCCAAGAGCTTACAAGGCTCTTTTTTGGTAAGCTCTTGGAGGATTGGCTACATCAGGGATGTGTGACCTAATATGCAAAGGAGCTCCTGCTAGAACTCCACCCCAGGGAAGGCCCTTTGACTTCCCTCCCTAACATGCCCCTTACAAATAGCTGAAATAAACTGAGAGACAAGGTATTTATTCCCCTAACTGAAATTCATATTACTTTCTGTTCTAAATGTTGCTAATCATCAAAGAGAAACTACTTTGCTCATGTGATGAATAAAGAAATGAAACATTTAGGGGAAATTATCTGTGCAACAATATACAAGAAAAAAAATTATACCTCAGATAGATAGGATGAATGCAACTCATTTCTTTTGAAGGTGAAGAAAGCCTGGGCCCAGATTCCCTGCACTCTCATTGAATTTAGCTTTCACTTTCTGATTCCTTATACATTTTATTTATGATACACTGAGTTTTATTTAAGCCCAGAGTCCTTTGCATGGTCACTGTACCCATGTCTGTACTCCATCCTAAAAGAAAGTCACTCTGCATATATTTGAACCCAATATTTCTTGCATAGGCAAAAGTCCAGGTTTTTTGCTCAATCATTTTAGACCCATCTCATGTATTCTCTCACCATCTTGCCAACTATGATCATCTTGGGACCCAGCTGTTTGTTAACAGCAAAGATGTGGATGAGGCGAAGGGTGAAGACCATGAAATCCAGGCAGAGAATGGTGCGGCCAGATTCGAATGACTCAGGAAACAGCCTGTAAGGCATACAGAGTAATAGGAATCGAGGGAAAGGAAGTGCAACAACATTACCTTCATCATCATTATTTTATTTAAAAAACATATTTTCCCCACCTCTCCAAAGCCATTAACACCCGACCCTCCCCCCAAATCTCATGCAGTGCTTTAAAGTTAAAGGAGCAGCACTGAAGTATACTGAAGTGCACTGTATCATTAACTGCTAGGCTTCCCAATCCCCAGGTTCCAGCAGGGGATCCCCTGGTTTTACAAGCTTCCCCCCTCCCCCAGCCAGCTGGCCGGCGGGGGAAGCCCCGCCCCCACAGCCATCATGCACCTCCATGAATGATTCTCATAGGGAATGATGGGGAATTGATCCGCGGGTATCAGGGGCTCTGGGGGGGGCTGTTTTTTGAGGTAGAAGCAGCAAATTTTCAGTATAGCATCTAGTGCCTCTCCCCAAAATACCCCCGAAGTTTCAAAAAGATTGGACCAGGGGGTTCAATTCTATGAGCCCCAAAAGAAGGTGCCCCTATCCTTCATTATTTCCTATGGAAGGAAGGCATTTTAAAAGGTGTGCTGTCCCTTTAAATGTGATGGCCTTCCTTGGAGTTCAGTTATGCTTGTTACGCCCTTGCTCCTGGCTCCACACCAATGTCTCTTGGCTCCACCCCCAAAGTCTCCTGGCTCCACCTCCAAAGTCCCCTGGCAACCCTATTAACAGCCAGCAGGTGGCAGGTGTGAACACAGAGGCTGGATACCAAACCCTTTTTCAGAACTCAGGGTGTTTCTGTATTCTCATTTTCCTGTTGCTTCAGGGGGAGGGGGTTTGTTCTGCACATTTTTGCTCCCTCCAGTGGTTGATTTGATATTATAGTGCTTTACATCCAACATATCTCTCTGTAGATTTAAACGGCAGGCTTTCATGGCAGACATAACATGAGGTGATATTAAATCAACCTCTAGAGGGAGCAAAACACACACAGAGAACAGAAAAAAACAACAACCCAAAACAGGAACACACAAGCAAGGAAAATGAGAACAAGGGAAAGCCCACCTAACTGCTTTAAAAGCCTCTAGTGAAATTCTACCGCTGCAAGTAAAGAATTGCAGGTTGATGTTTCCTCCAAGCAGAAACCTCACTACTCATAGACAAATAGATACCACGAAGAAGGATTTAATCCTAATTTTCTCCTGGATATGCTAGTTACGCATGTGTAGGGAGATTTGCGAACAGACAGAGTCATGTTGCTCTCAGTCCCTCTGTTTGGAGGAAAACTCCATTCCCTAGGCTGTTCTTTCATTTTCCTATTGGTCCGAAGAAGCTGGTTGAAATACAGCAGATGGTTATATTCAGCCACATGAGTAAATTGCCCAGTGAGATCACAGCTACAAAACCCACCCACCCCATCTGCAGCCAGAAGTGGTACAGTCTTGGAGAAACTGCACCATGTAGTTCTCTTATTCATTCAGCTTGGCTTCTCAGCAGGCACAGAAGCCAGGCTTAGGGGGAAAGGCAAGTTTTCTTCCCACTCCCACTTGTTTCCACACAGTCCAGGAGATGCTCACCTGCACACAACCCCCAGCATGAAAAGAAGCAGGGCTGTGATGTCAAACTGGTTCCACGTGTCCTGGAAGTATCGCCGTACCCTTTGCAGCAGGGGCTGGGACCCCGTGAAGCAGCCCTGCCGCACCTCCTCGCAGACTAGCGTGAAGACCCAAATGTACAAAGCAATCTCCGAGCCAGAAGGGCTGGCAGGTGGGGCTGCAAAATCCATGAGCAAGACATAGGAGAAGAGGAAGAGGAAGAGCAGGTACATCACCACATTGCCCAGGAATGCTGTCACAGGGGCCCTCCAGAACTGCCGCCATTGCTGTATCCAGATCCGGCGAGGGGAAGGCGGGGGAAGAGTATCCATGTTCCTGGGAGAGACAAGAGACAATGGATAGGAGGAGAGAGATGGGAGTGCTTCTTGGATGGAAGGTAAAGACTGGGACAGTGATGCCAAAAGAGCAGAGGTACAGTGGCTGTGGTGAAGCTCTGTTGTCAGTGTGCTTCTGCTGGAGCCAAAGTGGAAATGGAGAAGCACAGACTGGCATTGCCAGGTGGAAACTGATGTCATCTGTAACAATTCTGCTGCCAGCTATGGCTGTTCGGAGAGCCATTTTGGTGTAGTGGTGAAGTGCGCGGGCTCTTATGTGGGAGAACCAGGTTTGATTTCCCCACTCCTCCAGTTGCAGCTGCTGGAATGGCCTTGGGTCAGCCATAGCTCTTGTAGGAGTTGTCCTTGAAAAGACAGTTTCTGGGAGAACTCTCTCAGCCCCACCCACCTCACAGGGTGTCTGTTGTGGGGGAAGAAGATAAAGGAGACTGTGAGCCACTCTGAGACTCTGAGCTTTGGAGTGGAGGACGGGAGACAAATCCAATGTCATCTTCTTCAGTGACAGGCACAGATCTGTCTTGTCTGCCAATGACCCCAGACCCTGGATTTCAGTATCCACAGATGCAGCCATGTTGAGAATTAGATGACCTAAGGAGCTGTACCAGGCATTGAACACATACTGAATGTCTCCTCTGGTTTCTGAGATTTCACATTTCAAGCATATAATGACATTCATGGGGTGCAGAAAGTACGCCCTCTCCTAAGTAATGTGAATGCATTTACAGTTGCAACAGAGTTTCCACATGAGGAAGGGGACACCCTTCACACCCTTCACACAATTGCCATCCATCCACCATCCTAGCCACTGGAGTGCTTTTTGCCTACTCTAAACAAACAAACAATCAGTACAGCAGTGTCCCCTCTAAGCTGAGGCAGTGTGAGCTAGCTCACAGTTCTTTTGCCTCCAGCTCATCCGTTTTTGTCTTCGCTCAGGAAAAATGGCCTCAGACCAAACTGATTTATGCAGTTGTTCACAACTTTGATGCCAGTAACTCACAAAGTCGAATTTTTGCTCACAAGACTCCACAGCTTACAGGGAGCGTAATGTTTAAGTGTAAAGACACCATAGCAAAATATCTGCTACCAATAAAAAAGAATAGCTGGCCAAAAGAAAACCAGAGGGTGAAGGCAACAGCAGGCATGAAGGGAAACGGCATCAGATGTGAGCAGGTAGGTGAGAAGGTGTCACTTTCCTGTCCATGTTTTTCCCAGAAAGGTTCTTCCAAAGCAGGTGTGGGAATACACACAGGTAAACCTTGGGAAACCTGGAAGATGAAGGACTGCACAATAATGTCATGAAAGAAATGCTTTTGCCTCCTTGGGGAAGCAAGCTTTGTAGCCTTTTCCTGGGAGCCTGGCCAAATCCCACCCTTCCAGAGTGAATATTTGTGCAGTAGACTTTGTTGGAACAGAAGTGTCAACAGGAACTGGGCAGGGTGAGCTAGCTGGCATGAAAGGCTTCTGCTAGTTCAGACGCCACCTCTCCTACCCCGGCAGTCTCCCATCAGCAAATCTCCCTTCTCCTCCTCCCAACCCATGTCCCAAGAGAAAGGCCAATGCCCCTACTCGGCCATCATGTCTCCGATGGTAGCTTTCATATCTGTGTCAAGGCCGTCTAGCTCGATGGGCTGGGAGGGATCTAGTCGGAGGTCATCATCCATCTGCCTGCAAAAGGGAGACAAGAGCAGGTGAAATGACGGTGTGCCCCAATCATGGGAGAGCAGAGGCAGCAATTTCTTTTTGGTATTTTTGTTTATTTGTGTGTGTGTGTGTGTGCAGAGGTGGAGTTCTAGGCCCACCCCCCCGCCGATGTAGCCAATCCTCCAAGAGCTTACAAGGCTCTTTTTTTATTAGCTCTTGGAGGATTGGCTACATCAGGGGTGTGAGGCCTAATATGCAAAGGAGCTCCTGCTAGAATTCCACCCCTGTTTGTGTGTATGTGTGTGTTTGCAACTGGAAATCATGTTGACCTCTGGTGACTGACCTCTACTGGGGGCCTGGAGGATATTCAGAGTGGTAACTGAATAAAGCCTGCCCCTGTCCTCTCGACTCAGGTATTTCAAAGTCTCCCATCTAAGTACAGACCACAGTCAACCCTGCTTAGCTTCTGAGATCTGATGAGATCAGACTTGCCTGAGCTATCCGGGTTAAGGCTAGAGAGGGCAATTTTGAGGCTCTCCTGTTCTGTATTTAAAATTTAAAGGAGACAGGCTCAAGCCCAAAGCCCCACTGAAATGACAAGTCACTCTGCTGAGCAAAGCTATAGCATGCTCACTTTCACATGTCACGCCCCACCAGTTCCCCCAGTGCTCCTGCAATGAAAAAATGCCTGGCTATGGGCCTGCTTTCTCCTCTGCAGAGCAAACTCTGATAGCTACTGGAGGAGCAACCAGGTCCACTTGTGTGGTTTAACATCCTATGAAATGGGCTTTTCGGAGAGAAAACTCTTGTGGCTGATTTATTAAAGGCGATGCTGGGAGCTCCATGAATGGGCTACCGGTCTGGATGAGGACCACGGCACAATAGGAGAGGGTTTGATGGTTTCTCTCCACACCAGTTTCACAACCGGAAATGGCTCTATCAAACTGCAAGATTTCTACCTCTCCCTCTGTCCTGCCTCCTCCAATCTATTTTTTGCCTTCCTTCCTTCCAGTTTGGTGTAGTGGTTAAGTGTGTGGACTCATCTGGGAGAACTGGGTTTGATTCCCCACTCCTTCACTTGCACCTGCTGGAATAGCCTTGGGTCTGCCATAGCTCTTGTAGGAGTTGTCCTCGAAAGGGCAGCTGCTGCAAGAGCTCTCTCAGCCCCATGCACCTCACAGAGTGTCTGCGGGGGTGGGGTGGGGGGAGTAAAGGAGATTGTGACCGTTCTGAGATTCAGAGTATAGGGCAGGATATAAATCCAGTATCTTCTCCTTCCTTCCTTCCTTCCTTCCTTCCTTCCTTCCTTCCTTCCTTCCTTCCTTCCTTCCTTCCTTCCTTCCTTCCTTCCTACCAACCAACATCTGACATTCATGTTTTGTGGCTCTCAAACATCCAGCATTTATTCTATGTGGCTCTTACATTGAGCACGTTTGGCCACCCCTGTTCTGGCTCTTTTTATCATTAAGCACCATTAGGTGGCAAGCTGGACTTGTTTTTAAAGCCAGAGGCATTTCGGAGATGGTTTGCCACTGCCTGCCTCTGTGTCATGCCCCTGATACTCCTTGGAGGTCCCCCATCCAACTACTAGCCAGGGCCGACCCTGCTTAGTTTCCAAAATCTGACAAAACCAGGCTAGCCTGGGCTATCCATGTCAGGGCAGCCCTGGTCAGTATTGTTATAGGAGACCTCCAAGGAATACCAAGGTTGCTACAGAGAGGCAGGCAAAGGCAGACCACCTCTGAACATCCCTTGCCTTGAAAACCCAGGAGGGGCCACCGTAAGTCAGCTGTGACGTGTAGCTGGAAGGGGGAGGGGTGAAACAGAAGGACAGAGAGAATTGATTCAAACTCTCTTTCTACCCCGTGAAAATGGAATGGGCAGCACACTCACCTGAAGGTGATGAGGTCAGTGAAGATGAGAGGGGGACAGAAGAAGGTGAGGAGGAGCTTCCAGACTGGGGTGCTTTGATCCATCTCTCCCCACCAGTTCTGGGTGAGCAGGGACTGTGGGGAGAGCACAGTGGTGAGATGGAATATCAGAAGAGCCCTGCTGGACCAGACCAATGGCCCATCTAGTCTAGCATGCTGTCTCACACAGTGGACAACCAGTTCAGTTATTCTCATTCATCTGGCTAGCAGCGTGAAGCTACCAAGTGCTTTTTTGGCAATGCCTTAAGCACATAGGAACATAGGAGAAGCCATGCTGGATCAGGCCAATAGCCCATCCCGTCCAACACTCTGTGTCACACAGTGATAAAAAAACAACAACAACAGGTGCCATCAGGAGGTCCACCAGTGGGGCCAGGACACTAGAAGCCCTCCCACTGTTACCTTCCCCCAAGCACCAAGAATACAGAGCATCACTGCCCCAGTCAGAGAATTTCAATAATACCCTGTGGCTAATAACCACTGATGGACCTAAGCTCCCGATGTTTATGTTTATAGCCTTGCCTAGGGTGCCAGACAGTCTAGGGCCAGCCCTGCCTTTGTGTTGCAGCTGTTGCACCTGAATGTTACTTGCTTCAGAGCTCTCAAGATGACAGGCCCTGTCCAGAATGGAGGACGGCAATGCTTTGAACTTTCAAGCGGCACGTGCCCTCGTCAGACTGCTTTGGCAAACAGGATCTCTAAGAGCTCGGGGCCCCCCCCTGCCCCTGTCCCACAGCCGCACCTGCACACCATCCTGGGCAAAGAAGAGACGGGCATCTGCCTGGTGAGCCAGCACGAGGATGGTAGCTCCACCCCAAAGACTGGAACGGCGCACCAGCAGTTTATAGGACAGTGGCTCGCCATTACGGTAACATTCGTTGAATACACCTGGAGTTGAAAGGGGAAAAGGGGGTGGGTGGGAAGAGAGACATTTGGAAGGACATGGTTCTTGTATGGTCTCCCTTACACCATCTATCTAAAATAATCTTCACAGACACAGCAGCCTTGATCTCTCTCTCATAATGTGCAATACATGAAACTGCCTTAGACTGAATCAGACCATCAGTTCATCAAGGTCAGCATTATTTATTCCAAGGGTGGCCAAACTTGCTTAATGTAAGAGCCACAGAATAAATATCAGATGGTTGAGAGCCGCAAGACATGAATGTCAGATGTTTGAGAGCTGGAAGAGAGGAGAGAGGGGGGAGAGGAGAGAGGGAGGGAGGGAGGAAGGAAGGAAGGAAGAAAAGGGGGAGAGGTAGAAAAAAAGCAACTTTAACTTTAAATGTATTCTCCAAGCCAGCCAATGGGGTGGGGATGGGGCTTCAAGACCCACATAATATGGGTGAAAGAGCCACAGCTTGGCCACCCTGATCTATTCAGACTGCTAGCACCTCTCCAGAATCTCAGGCTGAGATCTTTCACATCACCTGCTACTTCAGGGATTTAACTTGGGACTTTCTGCGTGCCAAGCAGAGGCTCTGCCACTGAGCCATGCTCTGCCCCCCTTCCTTTTCTCAGTCCTTGCAATCATTCCATAAAGGTATGCTTATACCCATTTACAGTTAGGGAAGTGAAACACATCAAAAGGGGAAACCCAGGCTGAGCAACATCAAACTCCAGAATGCGGGATCCTAATGGCCTGAACTCATCAACACCTGTGATCCCACGACTACCACCAACTTTCATTACAAATTAGTGTTTCTTATTGTGAATTTAACTGTTCAGACTGCAGCATTTGGGATAGTTCTTAAAGGAACAGTAGAATAGGAGGTGTGAGACAGTAAAGAACAGGGTATGGAAGATGGCTGGAGGTCACTGAAGATAGGATACAGTAGGATGACCATGGTCCACTGAACAATGGAACCCTACCAGAAACGTTTTCAACAACAACTAAAAACCTCTCCCCCCCCCAAGAAATAAAGATTCTCCAGATTATGTACCCGAAAAAATTGCTAGTTTCGTAGCCAAAAGTACTCTGAAGCAGGACTTTTTTTCTAGGAAAAGCCCAACAGGAACTTATTTGCATATTAGGTCACACACACCCAACGTCATCATTGTTTCACACAGGGCTTTTTCCAGGAACTCATTTGTATATTCAGCCACACATCCTACCACCAAACCAGCCAGAACTGCATTCCTGTGCATTCCTGCTCAAAGAAGTCCAGCTCTGAAGTAATCTTCCCAACAACCCCACTCAGATCCCGTTTCACCCTCTCTCTGTTCCCACCCCTACTTCTCTCCCACCTATGGCCAAGTTCTCAAAGCGCATCGCCAGGTCCTTCATGGAGGCTGCCTCCTGTGCCTCTGTCTCCAGGTGTGAAAGTTCCCGTAAGATCCGTGCTGCTACCAGAGCCCCAGCCACAGCATCAGGAGCCTAGTGGGGAAACAAAGTGAGGGGGGGAGGACCATCAGTGGGGAAAGGTACTTTTTGCATTTATTTATTTATTCCCTGCTTTTCTCCCCAGTGGTTAATCTGTTGCCCAGTCAGACACTTATCAAAACCAGGAACGGCAAAAGGTGAAACAACTCCATGACCTCAGCGTGGTGTAGTGCTTAAGAGTAGCAGACCCTAATGTAGAGAACCAGATTTGATTCCCCACTCTTCCACATGAAGCCTGCTGGGTGACCTTGGGTCAGTCACAGTTCTCTCAGAACTCTCTCAGTCCCACCTACCTCACAAGGTGCCTGTGGTGGGGAGAGGAAGGGAAGGCGATTATAGGCTGCTTTGAGACTCCTTAAGACAGAGAAAAGCAGGGTTTAAAAACCTTCTCTTCTTCTTTTCTCCCTCAAATACAAGCTATGACTGAAACATGACAACTTATTGCAGACTGTCTCCAAACGGCACTTGGCCACAGGGCAAGGAGCAGTGCCACGGTACTGGAAGACAAATCTGTACCGCAAACAAGGACACACCAAAAACTCTGTAGAGTTGCCTCTCCCAGCCAGGATGAGCAAACCTGAGGCAGACTCTTGCCAGAGACAAGAAAAGCAGCTATAAAGTGGGGGGGGGGGGGGGGGAGAGAGATGAAGGGAGAGAACGAGAAGGCACAGGAATGGCTCATCTGGGTTTCCTCTCAGCAGTGGCTTATGCATCATCATGGCATGGCAGATCCTCAAAGGTGCAGAACGTAAGAGAAGTAATGATGAGTACAAAGACACTGGGTACTATACGTTGACACCCCACCCTGCCCCGGCATCTGCAATACTCCAAAAAATACAGCTGGGAATTCATCTCAGTTTCCCAGCCTAGAGCGAGATGAATCAAATCCTTTCCCAATCTTTCCAGCCAACAATCTTAGGCAGATAGCCTGGGGATGAACTTTAAGGGTGAAGTCATCATTGGACCACACCCTGTGACTGGCAGAAGGGAGTTGTCTAGGAAACACACTCCTGATAACTTCAGGAGACAAAACCAGGAGAGATTACAACCAGGGCCGGATTAACAATTAGGCCAAGTAGGCACTGGCCTATGAGCCCCCATGCCTTTAGGGGCCCCGGGCTGGCTCCCCCCACCCCCAGTTTTCCTCTTGCTTGCAGCTCTCCCAGCCTGCATGCACAGCCAGCAACTGAGCCGCTCTTTGCCCAGCTTGCCTGGTGAGGCTGCTGCTGGCGTCATCACTAAATTTGTCTCTCCCCCACAACTTTGTCAAAGGGGCTTTGGAGAAGGTGCCTGCAGGCTGCATCGGGAGGCATGGGTGGTGGGGTGGGTGCTCTGACTCTGAGATAATTTGAGAGGGGGCCCCTGAGATTTTGACTGCTTAGGGGCCTCCAGAGGGTTTAATCCGACATTGATTACAGCCTCAGACAGGGACTGGAGAGATTATTAAATTCGGGGCGGGGGGAGTAGTTGAAGCAGAATCTTCTGATTGCTCACCTGGGGTGCAGAGTCAGCCCCCAATGTCAGGTGATGACTGCATCTATAGACCAGCAGTCTTTTCACACAGATGTTTTCCTGATGTTCAAGTGCTGATTTGCAGCTGTTTCTCTCCAAGCTTCCTCACATCCTCCATTCATTGCCTTTCTGTGTTTTCCTCTTTGTTTCTCCATGCTTTCTCAAACCACCTTTGACTCAATTTCAGAAAGTGCACAGAAACAGAAAAGACACCTAGAAAAGGCAACTAATGGGAAATGAACATGCAAAGAAGCTCGGAGAGAAACCATGGCAGATCAGCACCCAAAATCAGGGGGAAAAACCTCTGGAAATGCAAAGTTGGGTTAGAAAACATACGTCTCTTCTTTGTTGTGTCACTTTCATATCAGGCATTTGGTTATTCAGAGGTATAGTCCTGCTGAAGGATCCACTTGGGTCTAACTGTACATTACAAAGGTCTCATATCACCCATGTCAGCCCCAATCCTGGCTAATGTTCCCTTTAAGCTGCAGTCTTGTGAGAAAAACTTCTACTTTGTGAGCTACTGGCATTAAAGTTGTGAGCTACTGCATACATTAGTTTGCTCTGGGGTGATTTTTCCTGAGCTAAGACAAAAATGTGTGAGCCGAAGGCTAAACAACTGTGAGCTAGCTCACACTAACTCAGCCAAGAGGGAACACTGGTCCTGGCAACTAGAAATGTTCTAGAAGTGCTCAGAACTTGATTCCCAGGTGTGCAGGGGCCTGATTCAGATTGGGACCATAGTGCACAGGAAGAGAGGGCCGTGAGGACCTGGAATGTAAGGTCCCCCACAACAGAACCCTGTGAGGTGGGTGGGGCTGAGAGAGCTCTCCCAGAAGCTGCCCTTTCAAGGACAACTCCTATGAGAGGTATGGCTGACCCAAGGCCATTCCAGCAGCTGCAAGCGGAGGAATGGAGAATCAAACCCGGTTCTCCCAGATAAGACTTTGTGCACTTAACCACGACACCAAACTGGCTCTCACTTGTCACTTTGTAAAAGTAGGGTCACCAATCTCTGGTTGAGGCCTGGAGATCTCCCAGGAGTCACAACTGGTCTCCAGACTAGAGGTCACTTCCCCTGGAGAAAATGCTGGCTTTGGATGGTGGGCTGTATGGTATTATAGCCCACTGAGGCCTCACCCATCCCCAAACCCTGCCCTTCCCAGACATCACCCCCAAATCTCCAAGGATTTCCCAACCCAGAGTTGGCAAGCCAACGTAACTTCTCTGTCCATCAGAACCATACACACCATTTCCCAGAAATACATGGCCATCTCTCCACGGTTCAGCAACACAGCCCAAATAAACAGGTCAGTCCAAGGGTTTGGGGAGAGGTCGGTGCGGTACAATGCCTCTGCTTTAGGCGAAAGTCCCTTGGCCTTAGGGAAGAAGAGAATAAGATATTATCAGCATTGCATATGACATGTTCTCAGGCACACACTTTGCTTAGGTCTGTCTTTTGCACTTGAAAGCCTGCATGGTTCTCCATTTTACCATCACAACAACCCTGTGAGGTAGGCTAGGCCAAGAGATAATTTGCCCAGTAAACTTGAGAGCTGATGGAGGTTTCAGTCCACAGCTCTCCACTTTCATCTAACATGGTGACAAAAAAAAAAAAGAATCCCTCCTTGGACGACGACAACAACATTCTGATTGTTTTGCTGAAAACCCAGTGCTTCCGAAAGTATTATCCCGTATCAATATTCAGATATGCTGATGTTAACTAAAAGAGCATTTTGAAACCGACAATCAAACTTATACATGGTTTAGAACTTTTCTCAAGAAAATCTTTTCCCCTCACGTAGTTTTCCTGAGGGGAACCTCTCCCCCCCCCCCCATCCACCCCATGTGGCTGTTGTCCACACCAGTCCCACAATCCCCAGAACAGCCTTTTTGGTGGTCAAAAGGAACCCCTCTTCCCCTTTCTTGCTAGAAGAAAAGCTGGTAGGTTCTAACCCCCAAATTTAAATTGAGGTTATTTGTTTGTATGTTTGTTTGTCTTACAGACTGCCGTCCCCCATACAGAGCTCAGGGCGGAACACAATTCAATAAAGGCATATATTAATCGATTGTAATAATTTTTTTTAAATTTATAATTAAATTGTAATCAAATTAAGTTCGAAACAGTAACAGGTTGCGGCCTAATTCAGATGGCATTGAAGTCCCAATTTATATCCTTTCCCATGAGAGGGAGGGAAGGAGTGGAGGAGGCTAGGCTCAATGACAAGCCACAGGCCTGGTGGAACATCTCTGTCTTACAGGCCCTCCAGAACATAACTGGATGGCTGATGGGTATTTTTGTGATATGCTGTTAGGGCTGCCAATCCCCAGTTGGGGGCAAAGGATCGCCTGGTTTGGAGGCCCTCCCAAGCATCAGAGTTATAAGAAAGCGGAAGGGGGGAGAGGAAATATCTGCTGGGTGCTCCATTATACCCCATGAAGACTCGTCTCAATAGGATATAATGAAGAATCAATCCATTCGGGGGGGGGCTGTTTTTTGAGATAGAGGCACAAAATTTCCAGCATAGCATCTGGTGCCTCTCCTCAAAACAATCCCTAAGTTTCAAAAAGATTGGACCAAGGGGTCCAATTCTATTAGCCCCCCAAAAGGTACCCTCATCCCCCAGTGTTTCCAGTTGACGGAAGGCATTTAAAAGCAGCACTGTCCCTTTAAATATGATGGCCAGAACTCCCTTCAGAGTTCAGTCATGCTTGTCACAACCTTGTTCCTGGCTCCACCCCCAAAATATCCTGGCTCCACCTCCAAAATTCCCAGATATTTCCTGAGTTCACGACCTGGCAATCCTATATGCTGTTATAGATCTTTTTAATGGTTCATATTTTAAATAAGAACATAAGAGAAGCCCTGTGGGATCAGGCCAATGGCCCATCCAGTCCAACACTCTGTGTCACACAGCAGCCAAAAAAAACAAGTGCCATCTGGAGGTCCATCAGTGGGGCCAGGACACTAGAAGACCTCCCACTGTGCCCCCCAAGCACCAAGAATGCAGAGCATCACTGTCCCAGAGAGAAAGTTCCAACAATTAAAAATTATAAAAATTACAATAAAATGAGAATGAAATTGAGCTTGTATACAAAAGGATGTAAAAGGGGAAGGTACATATACACGTGACCAAGGACTATGGTTTTTTGATGCCTGTTTTTTAAAAATTTGTAATGTTATTAAACATTTTTGGATTATAATTTTAGGGTTTTTTTGTAATTTATGATTTCTATGTACACACACACACAATTCCTGATTTTAACTTTTGCATTTGATGAAGCGAGTACTGGCTCAAGAAAGTTTATGGTGGAATCAATTTTGTTCATTTTTAAGTTTTCCCCACTGGGCTCCTGCTGAACAGATCAGTGTCTTCTCACAACTTACCCCTATCCCTTTCTGGTTGGCAGAATGCAGCCCCACATAAAAGGGAGCACAGACGTCTCCCAGTAGTTCGTGCAGGATGCGGCCCACCTGTGACAGGTGGCACTCAGACAAAGATCGATCTAATAGCAGGTATTCTGGGGGCGAAGAGGGCTCATGGAATATGCCTTGATGTTGCTCCAGAAGATTGTGCAGCAAGGAGCCCTCCGGAGCCCCTGCATACAGATTCTCCAGTTGTCCCCAGGTCAGGAACTGCCCAACGTCCAAGCCATTTTCCACAAAGAGGCGTACAAGTTCAGGGCGGTCCCCAAGCAAAGCATCGTACATCGGATCTTGCAATAGGTGGGGCTGCAAGAAATGCGGAACAGCAGATAATGGCAAGAGGACTTTGTCCATCCCCTGCTGCTTCATCAAAGGAGTCCATGCCACCGCCTCCAAAAAACCCCAACCTTGTTTGCCTGTCCAATGCTGTACCCCCTGTGAAGAAACGCCTTTTTGCCTGGGACTCCGTAATGTACGTTAGTGCCGCCAAGTCACAACAACTGATTTATGGTGACCCCAGCAAGGAAATTTTTAAGGCAAGTGGAGAAGCAGAGGCAGTTGGCCATGGCTTTCCTCTGCAGAGTCCTCTTTGGTGGTCTCCCATCCAAGTACCAACCCCACTTAGCTTGCAATATCTGACCAGATTGGGCTATACCTTCTTGCCTTCCTGCCCCAAGTTAAGCTGCAAACTCCAAAACACTTAGATTTCACTGCAAAAAACTCCATGTCCAAAACACACAGTTTGGAGATATGAGACCTCAAAATCTGTGTGGATCTAGTACCTAAATCCTGTGTACTGACCTCTTTTGTTTCTTGTTTTCCTTTACTGCAAAAAGGCCATCCTGTTCTGTTTGCATTTTTGCAAGAGCAGGAGAAGAACATAGTACACAGAAAGTACTCTGCTGCATTAGAAGGATGGAGAGGGGCAAAGCCTCTACTGTGCATTTTAAAAGATTTCCCCCCCTCTAGGCTGGGAAGGAGACAGTCCATACATGGCTGTCCAGGCTCACCTCAGCTACCTCTTATGAAATGCTAATGAGTCTAGCTATGGACAACGGGATGGGCTCACTCCTCTGCCCAAACCACACCCTCCTCAGGCTCCACCCCAGAAATCTCCAGGAAGTTCCCCACCTGGAGTTGGTAACCCTATCTTCATCCTCTATCCTTCTTGCAGTCTGAGATCTCCTCCTCATTCCTCAGCTGACTTACCTCCCAGACGATGTCCCCACAGAAGAGCTCAGTGCTGGCAATGTCCACACGGTTCCAGGCCACAGCCAGACGCAGCTCATCCAGGTAGCAAGCAGCCTCACTTTTCTGCCTACACGCTGCAAATAGAAGAGAACACACACACATTTGTGTCAGACAACTTCTTCTCCTTCCTGCTTTTGCAGCTCTGCAAGTGAGGAAAGGTTAATAAATATGTGGCAGGGATCAGACTCATAAGGAAGGGGAACTGGGTTCTTCCACAATCTAATTTTCCTTGCTTGTGTCTCCCTATTGCTTTGGTTATTTTTTCTTTTCCACGTATGTTTTGCTCCCTCTAGCAGTTAATTCAGTATTACATCACTGTATACCCAGCATAAAAACTTGCAGTTTAAATCAGCAGGAAGATAGGCTGAACATACAGCAATGCAATATCTAATCAACCACTAGAGGGAGCAAAATGTGTGGGAAAGAAACTCCCTAGAACAGGGGTGTCAAACATGCAGCCTGGGGGCTGAATCAGGTCCCCGGACGCTCCTCTCAAGCCCATGAGCAACTCACTGTTATCTGTTTCCTTCTCCTTCTCTTGCTTTCTTCTGCATAACATATTGCTTTGCCAGGCTTGCTCAATTGCACAGGAGCTACAGAGCAAAGCTCCTCCCTTGGGGAGGAAGTGGGGGAAGGAGAGTAAGCTTTGCCAGGCTCTCTCAATTGCACAGCAGAGCTACTGAGCCAAGCCTCTCTTCCTTCTGTTGGTTGAGTCTCAGCAAGCCAGTGAGGTGGATTAGACTGAGTGTGTCCTGTGTACTGTGACGTGACATTACATTTTATGACACACGTGGCCCAGCTTAACAAGATTCGGCCCTCATAGCAAATGAGTTCGATATCCCTGCCCTAGAAGAAGCAAAAAGGACACACAAGAGAGAAAAATGAGGATGCAGATGACTCAAAAGGAGCAAGTAGGCTTCAGCAAGGAATTTTTTTAAGCAAATGGGGTATGTATGATACAAGCAACATACTCCAGCTCCACAGGGCCTTTCAAATTGGGATAATGGATGGGTGGGAAAAGGTTATCCACCTCCCAGTTGCACTGTGGTCCTAAGTAAGATTCCTGCCCTGTGTAACTTCTGCTTACAAAGAAAAACACGGAGAGGCTCTGAACAGACTGTTCCAAGCTTCTCATTAAGTAGTTCAATCTCAAAGTCAAGAATGGTGTTATTAGCTCAGGTTAGTTAGACCCAGGGCTTTTTTTTTTAGCAGGAATGCACAGGAGCGCAATTCCGTCTGGCTTGGTGTCAGGGGGTGTGGCAAAATATGCAAATGAGTTCTTGCTGGGCGTTTTCTACAAAAAACCCTGTGTGAAACAATGGTGGCATCAGGGGGTGTAGCCTAATATGCAAATGAGTTCCTGCTGGGCTTTTTCTTCAAAAAAGCGCCCTGGTTAGACCTATAATCTCATGGTCTAAATCTAAACATTAGAATTTGAAACATGAAAGGGATGGCAAGCAGGTGAGAAACTAGATAGCTTACATTTATGTTTAAACTTTTGAAACATGAGATTAAACAGCACAATCCTAAACACATTTTCCTGGAAGTAAGGCTTATTGAGCCCTGACAGATCTCAGAAGCTAAACAGGGTTGGCCTGGTCAGTATTTGGATGTGAGACCACTAACGAACGTCAGAAGCGGGCAATGGCAAACCACCTCAGAACATCTCTTGCCTTGAAAACACTTTGGGGGTTCCACAGATCAGCCGTGACTTGATGGCAAAAAAGGAGGGGGAAAGCCTACGACTTTTTTTGAGCAGGAACGCAGTTCTGGCTGGCTTGGTGTCAGGGTGTGGCCTAATATGCAAATGAGTTCCTGCTGGGCTTTTTCTACCAAAAACACCCCCTGGGAAAACCCCACAATAGATTTGAGTTGGATTCTGAGTAGACTTGCTTAGGATTGCTTTCGTTAAGACATTTTCTTTTTTTTTAATGCATTTATGTTAATATAATTTGTTCTTGTTATAGTGTTTATATTTGTACAGTCTATATTTGTAATAGGGTACAATAGGGTACATCAATATAATTGGTATCCCCCCCCCCCCCCGGTAACATTTTAAAACAGTAACATGAGTTGAGAACATACAATTAATTTTTGCCGTTGTGATTAGAAGAATTCTCTGTCGGTGTCCCTTCTTGAGTCCTCCTCTCACAATCCATCTGTTCTGACAGACTATGCTTTAATTTTAGTTCTGCCTTACTCAGAAGTTAAAAAGAACTTCCCCTGATTTTCTGGAAGTCTGTATATCTGACTTCTCTGTACAGTCTACCAAAGAGCATCAAGATCCAGAGTTGGTTTGCTGTTCACTTGGCCAATCTACTGTCATTATTATTGTTTTGTGTGACTGAAATTAAAATAACAGTTTTGTTGCTACCAGGGGTCCATTGAGCAAAAGGCTACATTTAAAGGTGTGGGTTTTTTAATCATAAAGGCTATATTTTGATGACGCAAACAAGCCCTGTTTTGTTTGTGATTAGAACAAACCGGGGAATCCTCTGGCTTGCATGCTTCCCAGACTACTTCTCATCTATAATAAATCACAAATGGTACCAGAGAACCTGCACACAGCAAGCATAAGAAAGCTTGATATGGACTGGGATTATAGCACTAGGACAAAGTGTTAATGTTCATGGTTTCCCAGAGTGGAAATGCCTCCGCATCCTTTAAACCCTGGTAGGAAATAAAGATGGGCCCAGCATGTGTGCTTGTCCTTTTCCTGGGGCTTAAAGAGCTGGGGATACTTCTATTCAGTAACACAGTGAGAGTGGGGGGAGTTAACCTATCCATTCCCAGTCCACTAGCAGCCATGTTCCACACTGAGTCTCCTGGGGATGCTTTTTGCAGCTCAGTTACTCAACTGGAGATCTGAGCACAGATCTCGAGTATTGTTTGCGGTTAAGCACTTTGAACTGCAGTTGGTAGGTAAGCAACAAACTGCAGTTTGTTAAAATATCTCAGGAAGAAGAGGAGAGGAGGAGGAGGAGAAAAGAAGAAAATAAGAAGAGGAGGAGGAGGAGGAAGAGAAAAGGAGAAGAGGGGAAGAAAAAGAAGGAGGAGGAGGAGAAGAAGAAGAAGAAGGGAGGAGGAGAGGAAATTGGATTTAAACCCACCCTTCACTTGGAGTCTCAGAGTGGTTTACAATCTCCTTTCCCTTCCCCTCCTCACAACAGGCACCCTGTGACGTGGGGGGGGGAGGCTGAGAGAGCTCTCCCAGAACTACTCTTGAGAGGAACAGCTCTGAGAGAGTTATGACTGACCCAAGGTCATATCAGCAGGAGCAAGTGGAGGAGTGGGGAATCAAAGTCAGTTCTCCCAGATTACAGACCACACACTTTAACCACTAAACCAGACTGGCTCCCAGTACTGAATATTGCAACAAAACTTTAGTAGCTTTTTTCAAAACAGCAAGTCTTAATTCTCAGTTCTGTATGTGAATAGAAAAGGAAGGAGATGTCTTGCCAAAGATTCCTTGGCTTGTTCTTACCTTGACAAATTGGAATCTGTTCTTGACATCTGAACACTGTCATTGTTTTGCCTCACTTCAGGGGGCACTTCTGGGTCATTTCAGTTTTTAACCTCATAGTGAAGGTTGAATAGGAGGAAATGGTGGCTGCCAGATTGGGACAATGTCACTTCTCAATATTCTTTCTTTATGTTGTTAGCGGATCCTCAGAATATCCAGACACAAAAGCGTTTCACAACAGTGGCTCATGAATAATCTAGCTAGGGACTCGCAGAAATGAATGCTACCTTTCATGTCAAGTTCAAAGGTTAGGGCTAAAGTTTAAGATCTGAGTCACAGTAAGCATCATCAGTCAGAGCTGGGTTTTAGTTTAAAGCAGGGGTGGCCAAACTGTGGCTCGAGAGCTACATGTGGCTCTTTCACGCATATTGTGTGGCTCTTGAAGCCCCCACTGCCTTGGAGAAGGCATTTGCCTCTTGAAATCATTTATTCAAGCCAAGCCAGGCAGCAGCTTGGAGAATGTATTTAAAGTTAAAGTTCCTCCCTTCCTTCCTTCCTTCCTTGCCTTGCAACTTCCTAACATCTGATGTTTATTTTGTGTGGCTCTAACATTAAGCAAGTTTGGCCAGTCCTGTTTTAAAGGAACTGATGGTCAGGGGGAATCATGAAGTCATTGACCAATTAGGAAAGTCTGTGGTAGGACACTCACCTTTCACCAGGGCTTTGAGCAAGATAGTTTCAAACTCTTCCAGGCCTTCTTGGTCAGAGTAGATTGTCACTAGTTCTCGTCTGGCCCCAATTCGTTCTGCCTAGTGAGAGAAAGTACTGAGAACCCTTTGAAGAAACCCCAGGAAAGGTATGATTCTTTCCAGAGAAAGATTTTCAGGTGTCCTCTACTCAGGTCTGGGCCATGTGGAGATACAGTGAGCACACTTCAGTATCCCCAGGTAAGCAGGGGTCATTTCGTAGAAAAAGAGGCACCAGAGCTCATTTGCATAACTCATTTGCATATGCCTCACACCCCTGACATCACCAGAAGGTACACTAAATTATATCAGCTCAGCATCTACCTTAAAATGCTTCTTGAATTATAATTATCATAATAAAACCTTACTCCCATCACACTTTTAAAATTATTTTCTCCTATGTGGCCACAGCGGCATGAGGAAGAATTCCATCTGTCTGCTTTATATATTTTGGTTGTTTCCCCTTTTTTTGTGAGGAGAAATAGTAGAAAGTTTGTAAACTCTTGGAATTCAGCAAAATTCTCACAGGGGGGTTGAACAGTGGAGCCCAGAAGCAAGTATGAAAGAAAGAGCACAATAACATTTAGAGGTTCCAAAGCTCTGCTCCTGTGAGCTCCTGCCCAAAAGAAGGTAGAATGAAAAAGAATCTGCATTCTTTCTGGAGAGCTCATGGAGAAAGAACAGAAGCCATTAATGGGAAGCTTTCTTACCTCTTCTGCCAGCTCTGCCAGTTCATTCTCAGGGAACTTTCCTCGCATTTTCTCCAGTGCCTTGATCTTCAGGGACTCTCTGGGTAGCGTCTCTTCCAGCAACTCAGCCAAGCAGTCAGCTGCCCCTCCAGATCCACGCAAGAGCAGGCAGGGGATGGAGGAATGCACAGCCTCAGCAACACGCTGTGCAGCAGGAAGCAGAAATGGTTGGCATGAGACAAGACCTGCTCCAAACAGACAAGCACCTTCCTCTTGGACTTCATAGGATCCAATGGAACAGTCCCATTTGGGGTTGCCAGTCCCCAATTGGGGGCAGGAGATCCCCTGGTCTGAAGGTCCTCCCCCCTGCTTTAGAGTTAGCAGAAAGTGGGAGGGGGATAAATATTCACTGGGCACTCCATTATACCCTACGGAGACCAGTTCCCATAGGGTATAATGGAGAATCGACTGGTGGGTATCTGGGGCTCTGTGTGGGCTGTTTTTCAAAGCAGAGGCACCAAATTTTCATCCTACCACCTAGTGCCTTTCCTCAATGCCCCTCCCAAGTTTCCAAAAGATTGGACCAAGGGGTTCAAATTCTATGAACCCCAAAAGAAGGTGCCCCCATCTTCCATTATTTCCAATGAAGGGAAGACATTTAAAGGAGTGCAGTTCCCTTAAATGTGATGGCCAGAACTCCCTTTGGAGTTCAGTCATGCTCATCACAACCTTACTCCTGGCTCCATCCCCAGTGTCTCCTGGCTCCACCCCCAAAGCCCCCAGATATTTCCTGAGTCGGACCTGGCAACCCTAGTCTCACTCGCATGCACAACACCAGAACCTCCTTTCAGTAAGGAAAAGCACTGAGAACTGCTTGGGAAACCCTCAGAAATGATGTGATTCTTTTCTCAGAGACAGATTTCCAAACACCCCCAGCTTTGTACGGGTCTAGAGAGCAAATTTAGAGATTCCAGGCATTCATTTTCAGAGAATTATTACCCCCATATTGATGGGAGGAAGCCGAAGCTGAGAGAGTGTGTTTGGCTTCACACTGGGCTTTTGAAGCAAGGCCCTCCTGGATCACAGTCTATTAAGCTAGTATTTAATGATCTTTTTCCTTCACGTGGATTTTATTCCAAACTCTTCTTCATAGAATTCACTCACCTCCTCCTTGTATTGGGCTAGTATCAATACAAATTCAAAATGTAGAGACTTCTCTTTCTCCTATGCGGAGAATACTGCACCCCTTTCAGGATACATGAGCCTCACCTCCATCAGTGGACCTCTCCTCAGAAGATTCTCTGCATCTCAAGCAGTTTTATCCCAGCACTTCTAAATGAACATTTATTTCACCCTCCTTGCCCCTGTGCCCTCAACAACCCACATCTCTATTACCTTGAACATGGATGAGTCCCCACAAATGAGCAACACCAACACAGGAATCTCAATACTTCCAACACCTGGGGAGGGGAGAAGAAGAAGAAATTAGCTAAGGGAATAAAAACAACACAAGCCTGGGAGGAACAAATTATAGAATTTTAAAAGGGGTATTTTGGGTTAATAGAAAGAATTGCGCATGGTATTCTTTCCTGTTAGATGTATTAGGGCCAAAGTCTAATGTCTGAGAAGGACTTTACTACATAGCGGTTCTAGGATTCTCAAATTAACGCAGAGGCAGAGGAAAAAAAGGTGCAGGAGCTCAGTAGCATATCTGATTTGCATATGCCCCAGGATCTATGTACAGTGGGGAGAGAACTCCCCACTGAAAGCAGACTCTGGCTGGAGGTTCAGGAGCCGCACTCCTGTGAGCTCTTGCTGAATTCAAGCCCTGAGCAGAGGCCAATGCCCTATAGCAGGGGTGGCCAACGGTAGCTCGCCAGAATTTTTGCCTACAACTCCCATCAGCCCCAGCCATTGGTCATGCTGGCTGGGGCTGATGGGAGTTGTAGACAAAAAAAACTTCTGGAGAGCTACCATTGGCCACCCCTGCCCTATAGTCACTGTTGGTGTGAAATTAACATTTAATGGAACAGAGTGCTGGAGATTTACAGTTTACAGCAATTGAAGCAGAAAATACATGTAGCACACAAAATGGAGTTTGAACCAGGAAGATGGAATGAAAGCCACAATAAACAAGGAAGGAGTACAGGTGTTTTTTAATTACCTGTAGAGAAAGTATTTGGGAATCATTCCAAATATGGTAGGCATTATCTACAGTCACACCTTGACAACTATCAGCCATCATACAGTAGCATACGGAAGCAAGTTATGCATTTTTTATTTACTCTGCCTTTTCTTTATGGAGTGTACATAGTTCTCTCTGTCTAGTATGTCCTCACACTATGGGTTAAGCACAGAACTGGCCTAAGCTCACCTACGGAAACTGATGGCAGAGTGGGGATTCAAAACAAGGTCTTTCTGATCACTAATGGCATTATACTGATGGCTCCCGTGTGTGATGGAAGTGCTGGACATTATTGTATGGGGGGAAAGTCTCTCACCTCCAGCTCCCACTTTTTGCTGGGCAATGTAGTGTTCCAGGTGGGCACGGAAGAAAGCTTCTCCACCTGCCTTGCCCGTCGTCCCATCGTCTACCAAGAAGAAGGCAGAGTGGTTGGCATCTAGAGGACAGAAAGGGCTGGCAGGGCTTGTCCGGATATAATGTGCTGGGAATGAACCCTTCATGAGGAAATATCAATTAATTTATTTAGCTGATAAAATTCAGTTTTTCATCCCACTGGGAAGCCAAAGCAGCTCACAATATGATTCCCCTGACACCCATTTTCTCCTCACCACAACATCCCTGTGAGGTAAATTAGGCTGAGTGACCGTGACAGGCCCAACATCACTCAACAAGACTTTAGCCACTGCACTGTGCTGGCTGTCAGGGGTGATGAGGGGAGAAATGGAACTGCAATGCTTTGGTTCCATCTCATCCAGAAAATACCTCCATGCAGGGCTAGTCCAAGGATTTTTCACACCTTTGGGGAATGGCTTTGTACCCTTCACCATGTTGTAGGGAAGCATCAGGGTGTATGGCCTAATACGCAAATAAGTTCCTGCTGGACTTTTTCTATAGAAAGCCCTGGTTGTATCACATGCTGTGGCAGACCCTTATGCCATGAATAAGTGGGTGGGTCAGTACAGTGACAGGGCTGGTTTTGGCCCCCGTTCACCTCTGGTGCCCTAAGCAGTCACCTTGGTGCATGTAAAGGATACACTGGCCACACTTCCTTTCCAATCTGTGTGTTCAGTTTGTGTTCCCCCACAGTTTCTCTTGCCTAGCCCCCCACCCCCCACAAACCATACCTTTGTGTTTACAAGACAATGGCGATTCTCAACCATGCCCCATGGAGCGATGCCCATAGCCACCACCTGGGTGCTGGAATTAGTACTGGCTGTGGTATGGTCTCTCACGGCTTCTCCAACATATTTGCCCACCCCAGCATGGAGGCCACCAGTCATAATCCAGGCCCCTGTGAGGAAAATGGAAGGGACTGCGGTAAACTGGTGAACTTTATACAATTGTAATAATTATACACATTTGTCAATTTTATACTATACATGTTAAAACATGTTTTTTGTTTTCAAATTAAAGAAAAAAGAGGTGGGCCGTTCAGAGGAATCATTCACTCCCTGAATGCTCGGAATGGATATCGTAGGGAGTTTCTGATTGAGAAATAGCCCTACAAGGATGAGGATAATCATAATTTCCCTTGGGACACGCCTATTGGACAAAGAGTACCCTCTCACTCATACAGAAGCTTATTTCTCAAACAGCTCAACGTCCTTATTTGTGTATCCACACCCTCCTTCTCATGCACACCCATCCACCTAGAGATCCTGCATTGTGCACTTTGATACACTTCCAGCGCTCTCTATCTCACAGACACACACATAAACACAGCAATTAAAAAGAACACCTCAGAAAAAGGTATATAAAACACATGACTCATGACTTTTTTTTGCAACAATCACAGCTTTCAGGAAAGATGCCTGCTTTTAACTATATGATTAATCTGTGTCTCTGGACCATATTATCTTAGTGCACACAGACATCCACAGACAACCACGCACAAGTGCACTTCTGAATTTGTGTGAAACCGCTGTTTGCCTTAACTATGCTTAGTTTGTGAAACCAGGATTCAACATTCCAATGATTCTGGTTTACCTCAAGAAATGCTTTCATTGTCTTTTAAGCAGGAACAAAACTAGGACTAAGCCAGAATGTCTGTGTTGACACATCACAAGAAACCATAGCCAAGGCCAACTTCAAACTATGTAACCAACCAACTTCAAACTATGTTTTCAGCTTTTGGTTTGAAGGACCCCCAACTAACTATAATTAGTAGAGCAGCCTGTGTTCAGACAGTCATTGCTAACATTGAACTAGTGGGTTCAATGACAGGAGGAGATGTGGTTGCAGTGATCATAGCTCTCTTGATTAGTTACAGACAGCATAGTAAGGGCTGAACTAGAAGACTGCTTTTCTGGTTGGGTTGCCAAGTCCAATTCAAGAAATATCGGGGGACTTTGGGGGAGGAGCCAGGAGACTTTGGGGGTGGAGCCAGGAGACATTGGGGGCGGAGCCAGGAACAATGGTGTGACAAGCATAATTGAACTCCAAGGGAGTTCTGGCCATCACATTTAAAGGGACAGCACACCTTTTTAAATGTCTTCCTTCCATAGGAAATAATGAAGGATAGGGGCACCTTCTTTTGGGGCTCATAGAATTGGACCCAATCATTTTGAAACTTGGGGGGCACTTTGGGGAAAGGCAGTAGGTACTATACTGAAAATCTGGTTCCTCTACCTCAGAAAACAGCTCCCGCAGAGTCCCCGAAACCTCCAGATCAATTCCCCATTATACCCTATGAGAATCGATCTCCACATAGGGAATAATGAAGTGCTCAGCAGACATTCCCCCCCCCCCAACCCCTTTTCTGGCGACTCTGAAGTGAGGGATTGGCTTCTCTACTCACACGTTGCTGCCAACTTCTTCCAAGTAACACAGACACACCATCCCAAGAGGAAGCCTTTCAATCAGAGACTGAAGCCTCCGGAAGTGGAAAGGCACATGGTCCTCTGGGGGCGGGGCTTCTCCCCGCCGGCCTGCTGACTGGGGGCAGGAAGGAACCTGGGAGAGCGGAAGAACCCCTGCTGGGACCTGGGGATTGGCAAGCCTATTTTCTGGGCCAATGGGGCCAACTGTATACAGTTCAAGATTCCTGCACTAGGACGCCATTGGATCATTTAAACCAGCAGGGGGTCTGTGATTGGTGCAGGGTGGCAGGGATTAGGATCCTGCAACAACCCATTGTTCTCCAGACCCCAAGCTCAGGCTAAAGACTCCAACGAGCCAGGCAGGAACATGGTCAAAGCAACATTAGTCCACATACACAACATCAATCATGGTTAATTAATGCAAAATCATGATCCAAATTTATTTTAACATGTTTATTTTAATGAGAGTTGGTTTGTGAACCTAGGGTGTGCTTTTACATGACAAATGCTTAACTGCATCTACTGGGGGGGCCTGAAAAGGAGTCCCAGCTGTGGCAGCTGCAGCCTGCAGAATGACTAGGGGTGGAAATGGCATTTGCAGCCCCCCATCCCTGTTGTGTTTGGGGCATCCCCTCACTCACAGTGTGCCTCCTTTCCTCCATTGCAGTTGGATTCCTTTGTGTCACGGTTGCCATCCTCCAGGTGGGGCCTGGAGTTCCAGAATTACACCTGGACCGATTTCGCACTCACCCTACGCCGCTCCCACGTTCATCTTCTCAGTGCAGCTTCCTTCCAATTTCCCACCATTTGCCCTGGGGCTTCAGCAAAGGTCGCAGCTTAAGTGCAGCAAACAGAAACCGCTGAACACCTCTTTCTGTTTGCTGCGCTTAAACGCCCGATCTTTGCTGCAGCCCTGGGGCAGATAGTGGGAAATCGGAAGGACAGCACTCTGAGAAGATGAAGATGAGAGCGGTGTAAGGGGAGTGAGAAATCGGTCCTGGTCTCCCTACTACAAATAGCAGCATCCCTTGGAGGTTTGTGTCAAGATTGACTAATTCTGTATAAAGACTGAGGGGGTCTTAGCTTGTTGTATCAGGCTTGGTTAAAATCATGATGGATCCACTGCTGCTAATACATTACCCTTAGGTGTTCCCTTCCCCCCTTTTCCCATTTTATTTGCAACCGGTGTGAAAGAACCAGTCGGCGCCTTCTCAGGGCCTGAGGTGGGAGGAAGCCTTGCATGATAATGCAAGGACAAATGGCTAGATAACTGCCTGAGAAAGTATCTTGTAGTTATGTGTGAATGTTTCCCCTTTTGAACCCCCACCGCAGGAATGTCTTTGAAGTGTATCTTAAAACCCATGTATCAATGTATTGGTTTCATTCTTAGCAAGCTAGAGGCTTGCGCCAGAGTACCGGTTATCAATAAATGTAGTCTTAGTATCAACTTTGACTCATTCTTGAATCCGTCGACTTGACATTTTGCTAAGAATCCTTTTTGAAGCTTAACCACCCTGGCCACTTTGTAGCCTAATGGCTGAAAAGATACCAGAAGGCGGTGAGCTTCCCGACGCTGAAGAAGGGCCGTCTATTCCGTGGCACGTACTAGATGCCTGGAGAGTAGCGGCCTCTCCTCCGCAGATCCAGCAACTCCTAGTTACCCCCCAGCAGTGGCAACCTCGGACCTCCACCAGCACGATGGATGAGGCCCCGGCTAGCCGGGAAGCCATCCTAACCTGGCACATGCAAAGGATGCGGATGGCCAATGAAGAGGGGTCCAATCCGGGACCCATGGAGCCGGAGAAGATTGACACCATCATGGTCATCCCGGTACACGAGGGGGGTCCGGAGTCGGACGAAAGAGAGCCAGAGGCCTCAGCTCCAAAGGAGGAGGAGGACGAGATGGCTAGGGAGTTCCGAGCGATGGTTCGCAAAGAAGTAGAGAGCGTGGTCAAGGGCCTGAAGGACGAGATGCAGGCCATGACCAACCGCATGGCGGGGGAGATCACCTGAGAGATCTCCCGTTCCCTGGGGTTGCCGGGGCCCAGGAGGGTCCCTCAAACCCCCCCCCCCGATCCGGCACCAGCGGGTCCAGCCCCAGCTGCACTGGCAGTGCCACCAGCCGTGCCCGCGGCGCCACAGCCAGCGGTTCCCCCTCCAGCACCTCAAGATGGAGGGCGAGGAAGGGAGCTCAATGCTACCTTTGACGGGGAGCCAGATGAAGTGGAGTACTTCACGATCCAGGCGAACAGCTACATGCATTACTGGGGGGAATACGTTTCCTGATGAGTTCAGTTGAGTGGACTACCTGGGGTCGAAGCTGAAGGGGGCGGCTAAAAGATGGTACATGAGCCTGTACGAAGCCATGAGCCCGGAACTGGACTATGTAGCAATGTTTCTTCAGGCTCTGTTGGCTCAGTACGAAGACCCCCTCCAGGAGACCCGGGCGCTGGCGGCCCTGCGGGACATGCAGCAGGGCTCGAAGTCGATCCGGGAATATGCAGCAGACTTCTGGGCTAACGCGGCTAAGGTTCGGGGATGGAGCAAGCTGATGAAAATCGAGCACTTCATCCGGGGTCTGAATGCGGGCATATTGGATCGGGCCCTCACCAAAGCCCGACCTACTACGTTGGTAGGTTGGATCCAGCTAGCGGGCGAGGTAGAGACCAATATGAAGCGAGTCGCCATGCAACGCCAGCAGCAGAGCGGAAATACAAGAACTCATGGGCATTCTCACAATACAAGAACTCGTGGGCATTCGATGAAATTGCTGATCAGAAAGGTTAAAATGGATAAAAGGAAGTACTTCTTCACCCAAAGGGTGATTAACATGTGGAATTCACTGCCACAGGAGGTGGTGGCGGCCACAAGCATAGCCACCTTCAAGAGGAGGTTAGATAAAAATATGGAGCAGAGGTCCATCAGTGGCTATTAGCCACAGTGTGTGTGTGTGTGTGTGTATGTATATGTGTGTGTGTGTGTGTGTGTATATATAGCTGCTGTGTGACACAGAATGTTGGACTGGATGGGCCATTGGCCTGATCTAACATGGCTTCTCTTATGTTCTTATGTTCTAAGGGGGACGGGACCTGAAAACAACCCCGAAAACAGAGACGAAGAAGCCAAAAGGGGGAACCAGTGGTGGGAAGCCCGCCGGACTCCGCAAGTGCTTTCGGAGCGGGGACCCGGGGCACCTAGCGAGCAGTTGCCCGAACCCCCCGCGGGCACCACTGAGTGCCCCAAAGCAGAGCACCCCTATCCCGAAGAAGGCACCAGGCCGCCCTAAGGAAGTGGCAAAAGGCAACATGGCGGCCATTGAAGAGTCGGAAGAGGACACGTTCCTGGCGGATGAGCTGAGCGAGCTGGTGTGGATGGAGCCGTCGGGAAATGAGAACAACCTGCTCTGAGAGGTGCCCACCAGCAGGTCGCAGAGGAGCCGGCACCAGTGAGAGTGACTGGATCCCTATACTTTGTACCAGTGAGACTGTTGAACCCCAAGCTCAAGAGGTTCATGCAAGTGAGGGCCTTAATTCACTCTGGGTGCAATCAAGAACTAATCACGCCCCAAATAGTGGATGCCTTGGGCCTGACTACCACCGCCCATACAATTTGAACAAATGGACAGGTCAGTAATGCGGGTGAACTCTGCGCCCTAGAGACCCAATTTTTGCCCATGGGAATCGAGGAGCATTGGGAGCACGAGTCTTTCGTGATCGCCCCCTCTTGCTCCTACCCGGTAGTTTTGGGGGTAGGGTGGTTGGCCAAACATGAGCCAACCAGACATTCGATGGGGAAGGCAGACTATAAAATTTGTGGACCCTTTGTGCAAGGACCACCTATGGAATTTAGAGTGGGGACCTCGCCCTCCGCCCTCAACCGAGAGGGTGTGCCTGACAGTGGAAGAAGTCCCGGAGATTCCCCGGGCATATCAGGATTTGATGGGGGCGTTTAGCGAGCAAGGCACCAATGAGCTGCCGCCCCACAGGGACACTGACTGTGCCATCGAGTTAATACCGGGGCAATCACTTCCAAAAGCCAAACTATACCCGATGGGATGGGCGGAAAAAGCGGAGCTGTGCAAATTTCTGGACAAGAACCTAAAACGGGGGTTCATTAGGCCGGCCATGGCCCCCCATGCCACCCCTGTCTTGTTCCGGAAAAAGAAGGATGGCTCACTTAGACTTTGCACAGATTTTCGTGGGATAAATGTCATTTCCACCTCAAACGCCTACCCCATCCCCCTCATTAAAGACTTGTTAAGTACTGTGTCAGAGGGGAAAATTTTTACAAAGCTGGACTTGAGAGAAGTGAGCTTTAGAGTGCGGGATGAGTGGAAAGCGGCGTTCAACACACCACTGGGACAGTTTGAATACCTGGTGATGCCATTTGGACTACAGGGTGCCCCTGGGGTGTTCATGAATTTCATAAACAATGTGTTGAGAAAGTTTTTGTTCAAGGGGGTGGTGGTGTACCTGGATGACATCATTATTTACTCGCAAGACGAAAAGTCACATGTGAAATTGGTGTGGGAGGTGTTAAATACCCTGTTAAGTCACAAGCTGTATGCCAAACTATTAAAATGCGAGTTCCATAAGACCGAATTGGATTACTTGGGTTTCCGGGTGTCGGCCAAGGGGTTGGCAATGGACCCGGCGAAAGTGCAAGCCATATTAGATTGGGCTCCCCCGAGGACACGTAGACAACTCCAGTCTTTCCTTGGGTTCACAAATTTTTAGAAAACGTTCATACCGGGGTTCGCCCAAATCATGCTCCCCCTCACTGAAGGGCCTGGACGCCAAATGGCCAGGAGCCCGTTTGAATTGGACACCCAACTGCCAGCTGGCGTTTGATAACTGAAGCAGCTATTCACAAGTGAGCCGGTCCTGGGTCACCCTTCAAACCCTTCATTGTGCAATGCGACGCCTCCAATGTGGCCGTCGGAGCCATCCTCATGCAGAAAGATGAGGAAGGGAAACTGAGACCTTGCGCTTATATCTCAAAAAAATTCTCTGCAGAGCCGCGGAATTGGTCGGTGTGGGACAAGGAGGCTTTCGCAGTAACATTCGCTCTGAAAACATGGCAGTCCTGGTTAGAGGGGGCAAAAGTACCGTTTGAGATATGGACCGACCATAAAAACCTCGAGGCCCTTACGGGGAAGAGGAAACTCAGTGAAAAACAGATTAGGTGGGCGGGGTTTTTCTCTAAGTTCGACTTTGTGCTTAAGCACATCCCGGGCACGAAAAACTTCTTAGCCGATGCTCTATCCTGACTGCCCCAGCACAACAGCCAAAAGAAAGAAATAGTGGACTCTTTGATTCCACCCACCCAGGTGGCCACAGTTGTAACCACCCGGTCACAGAAGAAATGCCAATTGCAAGGGTGGGGGACAGAAAAAATAGCAGCGGAGACCAAGAAAGAGGGGGAGGGGTGGCCAGGATAAATTCAGAAACGAGAGGATGGTTTATGGTACAAGGGGGAAAAGCTATACATTCCCAAGACTATGAGGTCAGAGGTGTTACAGTTCTGTCACTCCAACAAACTGGCAGGGCACTTTGGATACATCAAGACCCTGCACTTGGTCAATAGGCAATTTTGGTGGCCATCCATGAAAAAGATTATATCAGAATTCGTGTCCACATGCCCCGTTTGCATAATGGCCAAGAGAAGGGGAGGAAAGCCCCCCTGGGCTACTCAAACTGCTTGAGACTGCCTCTAGACCGTGGTCGATAGTCTCCATGGATTTCATTGTGGAACTACCGCCCTCTCACGGTAAAACAGTGATATTGGTGGTAGTGGACACTTTCTCTAAACAAGCCCATTTTATTCCCTGTGCCCAACTCCCCACCACAAAGAAACTGGCTTACTTATTTTTCAACCATGTAGCCAAACTTCACTCAATCCCGGATAAGGTAATTAGTGACCGAGGCCCACAATTTGTTGCCAACTTCTGGCGGGAGTTTTGCAAACTGATGGGCACGGAGCAGGGGTTGAGTTCCGCCTACCACCCGCAGACGGACGGTCAGACAGAATGCGTGAACGGGTTATTAGAGCAGTATTTGAGGTACTACATTAACCATCAACAATCCAATTGGGTAGATCTACTCCCGTTCACTGAACACTGCTATAATAACAGTGTGCATAGCTCCACCAAAGCTTCGCCCTTTCAAACGGTGAGTGGGTATGAGGGAAAACCTCTCCCATTGCTCCCAGGGGGAGACACCCAAAAGGAGCCAAGCCTGTTCGACCAGTGGTGGGGCACACTAACTAAAAGCTGGAAGGAGATACAAGAGAACCTGGAAGCAGCCAAAGAGATGTACAAAAAACAATATGACAAAAGCCATATCCCCGTTTGGGACTTCAAAATAGGGGACTCGGTATTTGTGTCAACTAAGAACCTTCCACTAGCCCAACCATCCAAGAAATTGGCATATAAATATCTGGGTCCTTTTAAGATCAAAAGGGTGATAAATAAGGTCACTGTGGAGCTGGAGATACCAAAGATGTTTAGTAAAGTACACCCTGTCTTTCATTGCAGTCTTCTTCGAAAGGACCCTGGTTCTTCTCCATGGCATCCTCGGCCAGAAGCACCTCAACCTATCCAGATTGGGAACTAAAGTCACCATGAGATCCAGGAAATCCTGGACTCAAAAATCAAACACGGAAAGCTGTATTATCTAATAAAATGGAAGCATTTCCCTCCTAGCGAAAATGAGTGGGTAGCAGAAAAGGATGTGTTAGCCCCTGACCTGATCAAGAAGTTTTTAAATAAGCACCCTCAGAGACCGAGAGGGTCAGCTTGAGGGGGGCAGTATGTCAAGATCGACTAATTCTGTATAAAGACTGAGGGGGTCTTAGCCTGTTGTATCAGGCTTGGTTAAAATCATGATGGATCCACTGCTGCTAATACATTACCCTTAGGTGTTCCCTTCCCCCCCCTTTTCCCATTTTATGATTTGCAACTGGTGTGAAAGAACCAGTTGGTGCCTTCTCAGGGCCTGAGGTGGGAGGAAGCCTTGCATGATAATGCAAGGACAAATGGCTAGATAACTGCCTGAGAAAGTATCTTGTAGTTATGTGTGAATGTTTCCCCTTTTGAACCCCCACCACAGGAATGTCTTTGAAGTGTATTTTAAAACCCATGCATCAATGTATTGGTTTTATTCTTAGCAAGCTAGAGGCTTGCACCAGAGTACCGGTTATCAATAAATGTAGTCTTAGTATCAACTTTGACTCATTCTTGAATCCGTCGACTTGACAGTTTGGAGAGTGTCACATCTCCACTGAGCTCTGCAAACTCTGCCCTGTGGCACCCCCAAATCTCCAGGAGATTCCTAAACTGGAGTTGTCAGCCCTACATGTCTCTGCCAGTCTGAAAGTTCTGTCTCTTAATCCTAGCTTGACTACCACCAGGAACACACAGAAACGAAGTTCTGGTTGGCTTGGTGTTTGGGTGTGGCCTAATATGCAAATGAGTTCCCGCTGGGCCTTTTCGTACAATAAAAGCCCACGTGTGAAACAATTATGACATCAGGAGGTGTGGCTTAATATGCAAATGAGTTCCTGCTGGGCTTTTTCCTACGAAAAAAGCCCTGACTATCACACATAAGGTTGCCAGCTCTGGGTTGGGAAATACCTGGAGATTTGAGGGTGGAGCCTGGGTGGGGTTTGGGGAGGGGAGGGTCCTCAGCAGGGTATAATGCTGTAAAGCCAACCCCCCAATAGCTGTTTTCTTCAGGGGAACTGGTCTTGCTCGTCTGGAGATCAATTGTAATAGCAGGAGATCTCTAGGTGCCTCCTGGAGGTTGGCAACACTAAGGTCTTGTTACCAGTCAGGAGTGAGCAGAATGGAGGTGCAGCAGAAACAGGATGCAGCCACAGCAAATCTAAACATTCTATCTCAGCAGGAGTTCCCTGGCACCAGTACAATGTTGTGGTTGCATGGGAATTAGTTGGGTAACGCCAACACTAAGCATCAAGTTGCGAGAGCATCAACAGACTACTGAAAGAAAAGGAACGGGCCTTACCAGTGCTCTGAGCCGCTTTCACCAGGCCTTTCCGCAGCACATCCTTAAGCCACGCCCTCACTTGTACCTCACCTTCACCCCCCACCACTGACACCACCAGGTTGGGGTGTGGGATTTTCCAGTGGTTTGTGACTAGGGCGTAGGCAGCCGCAGAGTTCGATGTGTCTGACAAGCGAATGAACTTACAGGGGGAAAGAGGGGGAAGAAAATTCAGCAGATAGCTCTCAGATCCTGACCCACAGCCCTACACTTCAGTACCTCTGGGTTAGCCCACCCTTAACTGTAAATGAACCTTTTATACCCCCCAAGCCAAGAGATAATAGTTGTCCTTGCTTTGCACAGGTATTCCAGAGTTACTTCTTCGCATAATTCTCCCTTCTCTATGACTGGCTTAGTGCTCAGACCACATCCAGCTCACCTTGCTGGGCCTGCGTCCAGTGCCCACAAACTCCACCTCTCCGTAGGCATCTGTGGGTTTCTCTGTTGTGTGCTGGGCTGAGACCCATTTGCTGACAATGGCCGCTCCGAAGGCATCTTCTGTGGCGACGGAGATATGGTTGCTGCGAGTGTTCCCACACTGGCACAAGCAGGAGTCCCTGCAGAATTGGGGAAGCATGGAAACAGATCTCAGACAAGACGTAGGCTTCGGCACTGGATAGCGGGGGGCAGCCATGTTAGTCCATTGCAGCAAAATAAAACAGGAGTCCAATAGCACCTTAAAGACTAACAGCAGTTATTTCAGCCTGAATTTTCATGAGTCCATCAGAGCACAAGAAGTGAGCTCTGAATCTTGAAAGCTCATGCTGAAATAAACGTTGTTAGTCTTTAAGATGCCGATGGACTTCTGCTTTATTAAACGTGGAAGCCTCTGAGTGAAGGCTTCTTCCCAGTTTTGCCTCTGTGATTCTTTAGTGCTGGTGTGTGGGGTTGCCAATCCTCAGGTGGGGGCAGGGGATTCCCTGATTCTCTCTACTTCAGGGTCATCAGAAAGTGCGGGGAGTGGGAAATGTCTGCTGGGCACTCTATTATTCCCTATGGAGACCAATTCCCACAGGGTATAATAGAGAATTGATCTGTGGGTATCTGGGGCTCTGGGAGGACTGTTTTTTTGGGGTAGAAGCGCCAAATTTTCAGCATAGCATCCAATGCCTCTCCTCACAATACCCTCCAAGTTTCAAAAGGATTGGACCAGGGAGTCCAGTTCTATGAGCCCCCCCAAAAGGTGCCCCTATCCTCCATTATTTCCAAAGGAGGGAAGGCATTTAAAACATGTGGTAGTCCCTATAAATTTGATGGCCAGAACTCCCTTTGGAGTTCAATTATGCTTGTCACAACCTTGCTCCTGGCTCCACCCCCAAAGTCCCCAGATATTTCTTGAATTGGACTTGGCAACCCTATGTTAGGGACAGCCCCTAACACTGGAGGGAAATATGTATACAGAAAGGAAAAGGTGTGCCACAGTATAAAGGTGTGTCACTGTAAGGGCTGTATAAACATTTAATAGATAGAGAGAAGAGATGGATTGGGGCAGATGGTGGATCCCTGTGATGACACTTACATGAGGCAAAAAAGCAAACTTATTGAGGAAAGTCACAGAAACTAAGAGTAGCATGAATAACAGAACCATTATAAGCAATAATCATCTTGAAGACTAACAGATTTATTACAGTATAAGCCTTAGTAGACCAGAATCTATTTTCAAAGTGCAGACAAAGTACTACTTTGTCAGATGCATGGTGTGTTGGCGGATATGATACATATGGGTATAGAGGAGGAAAATGTAAACAATAATATAAAAACTGTAAAATACAGGATGTACAGAGACATTTCATTGCAAAGGTCAAAGACAATTCTTTGTAACAGTGACTGTTTACAATATGAATCGCGGGCATCATGGAAATGTTAAGAACGTTTTGAGAGTCTGCTCCAGAATTAGAGGTTGTGGGGAAATGGAAAATAAATTATTGGGAGAATCATCTAAGCGGCACTGGAAGATGGACATTGCAATTCTCTTACACCACAGGAGAAGGTATGAACTAGTAGCCTGAGTGACAGCTTAGAAGTGAACGTGGTTGCCGGAAGCAGAGATGTATACCCTGCCTCATTTTTGGGGTGGGGGATGGGAAGCACAGTTTTCTACATAGTCTTCTCTGCATTACACATGGCAGATCGCCATCTCCTGATTCCGGGGATGTGTGAGTTGGGGTGTTCCAAAGTTCGGTTTGGGATGCAGACCTTGTTTAAATACCATTCACAGCTGTGATTGTATCCGAGAACAAAGAACCAAGAACTGCAAGCAGGGAAACTGGGGGTCAGCTTCAGCCTCACAGGAAAACCAAGCCTCACTCACCCCGCTTCACTCGGCTGCTCGATAAAAGTTGTACAGACTTTCTTCTTGAAGAGTTTGGGGATCCATGTCTGGGGAGAAAAAAGATCAGGGATTAGGAAAACTCTAAAGCAACCCTACAACCCAGGCTCACAAGTATACCCCTTGAATACCCACATAACTGTCAAAGTCTGAGGGACTCTTACCTGGTTCTTCTGATTTACCATTGCTTTAAGTAGCTGGGTCCGGTGAGTGCCAGCCTGGACTAGGAGGCACCAAGAACTTTCCCCGGCATTTAACCTAGAGTGAGAGAACATGCATGAGAGACAGCGTGGAGATCCAACCCCCTGGCAGCACACCACACCCTTCTCAGGAACTTGCCGGACTGGATAAACACCTCTGAGTCTGAAGAGTTCATGTGTAGCTGGATTTTGATCACAGGGCCTTTATGAAGCTGTCTTATACTGAACTAATTAATACAAACACAAAGTTGTCTTATATTTGTGTCAGAACACAAAAATCTGGCATATAGCTCAGTATGGTCTACTCTGACTGGCAGCAGATTGTTGAGATATAAAGTTCTTTTCTCAATACCTGCCATACAACATCTTTTAACTGAAGATGCTGCGGTTTGAACCTAAATCCTTCTGCCTGCAAAACAGGAGTTCATTTGGATTGAGAGGGTCGGAAACATCACACTCAAGTCAGACCTTGGCTAAGGTTCAGAGGTTTCATCTGAGATGGAAGGTTGCAAAAGACTTTTGTGCTGAGAAAAGAAACTATTTTGAAGCCAGAGATCACTTTTTAAGCAATATGTGATTAAACTGCCCTGAGTTTAGACCTATCTGGAAATATGGGGAACTGTCTCTTAACTGAAAGATTGATGCAATAGGTGATGACAGGCATACACAGCAGCATACACAACAGGCCAAAATACAGAAGATAGTTTCAGAGGGCAACTGTGTTGGTCTACAGTAGAACAGCTAGTTCCAAGTCCAGTAGAAACTGGCAAGATTTCCAGTGTATAAGCTGTCAAAAGACAAAGCTTCCATTATCAGACATCTATATCTTGTAGGTCTTTAAGAAACCTTGTTGGCGTCTACAGTCGGGGCGTTTATTGAGCAGGAACGCACAGGAACGCAGTTCTGGCTGGCTTAGTGTCAGGGGATGTGGCCTAATATGCAAACAGATTCCTGCTGGGCTTTTTCTACAAAAAAGCCCTGTGTGAAACTATGGTGATGTCAGGGGGTGCAGCCTAATATGCAAATAAGTTTCTGCTGGGCTTTTCCCGCACAATAAAAGCCCTGTCTAAGGTGATACTGAAGTTGAATCGAACTATTCTCAAGATAGGAGCAGGAGATGTGTCAGTGAGTCACCAAGAGCTAAGGACTGCAAGGCATGCTTTAAGTCTTCACTTACCTATTTGTGGTGACCTGTCCGAAGGAGACACCACTGGTCACATGTCAAACAGCCTATTCCAGGAAGGTAGTGAAACTGACTTTTCAACATGTTCAGTGGAAGGAAGAAAATTGTCCTTTATGTTTGGATGTTTTGACCAGTGGGATCTTAGAGCAGGGCAGGAGCTCCTGGGGGTCTAATTGCACTGCACACAGTCCTTGCTTGTGTTGTGTTTGGGTCTTTCTGTCAAATGTATACTGGGAGCGATCTGCTGGGAATTCAATTCTCAGGCATTCAGGGGTGAGTTTCAGGTCAGGACTACATCATGTAGAGAGAGGGGACGTGAGCCTCCTCCACCCGCAGGATTCTCCTGACTAGAATCAACCCAAGGGGGCACCACATATAAAGGTGGGTGTAGTGTATCGAGATAACGATACAACGCAGTAACACAATAACATAAAACCAGCCAGCGCGACCCTGCGCGGAGCGACCGGGCTGTCCCCGGGCTGCTCAGCTCAGGACCCGAACTCCCAGCCAATCACCAGCTGTGGCGGGAAGTTCAACAGGCCAGGATTGGACTGGCCTGTCTGGAGGGAGGTTCCCGAAGTTGTACATAAGCGGGACCCGGCCCGCGTGTTCTCTCTCTTGTAACGTGCCTCCATTAAAGCATGTTGCCCTACCAACGTCTCCTGTCTCAGTACGTTACAGTGGCGACGAGGATGCGATTCTAGCCACGTCGGCTACATCGGAGACAGGGCAACCCACGGGCCACGACCGCCGCCATCGCCACCATGGCAACCCAGAGCGGTACCACCGGTCACATCGAGCCGTTCAACCCCGCGAATCCCGAGGGCTGGGAGTCCTACGCAGAACGGGTTGAATGCTACTTGAGGGCCAATCGAATCACAGAGGACAGCATGAAGAGGGACGTTCTCCTGAGCATCTGCGGGGCGGCCATGTTCGAGATCGCCAAGGGTCTCTCGGCCCCTGCAAAACTCACCGAGAAGTCCTTCGCGGAGATCATCAGGCTCCTCACTGGCCATTTCCTGCCGCAACCATCTCGGGTGGCCCGCCGGTTCCTTTTCCACCAGCGAGACCAAGCAGCAGGAGAATCGGCCGCCGACTATCTGGCGGCCCTACGCCAGATTGCGGGAAACTGCGACTTTCCTCGGCTGGAAGAGACCCTGGCTGATCGGTTCACGTGGGGACTCCGCGACGAGAGGCTCCAACAGAGGCTCTTCGCGAAGGAAGAGCTCACTCTGCAGAGTGCCTTTAGCGAAGCCGTGGCGTTCGAGAGAACCGCGAGGACCTTACCCAAGGTGAGGGCCGACGCGGTCCACCACGAGGAGCTGGACCCCGACCGTCCGGACGAGGGAGAAGCGTTCCAGCTGCGCCGCCCAGCAGGGGCAACCAACCGCGCGCCACAACGACCCCGAGCAGCCGAACGATCCCCAGCGGCGGAGAGACCGCCGGCCCCCAAGTGCGCCAGCTGCGGCGACCCCCACGACAGAAGGGACTGCCAGTACCGGACCTGGGACCGCCGGAGCTGCGGAAAGACCGGCCACATTGCAAGGGCTTGCCAAGCCAAGCCCAACCGCCGGAGGCCGACCACGCACCACGAGTCGGCAGAGTTCCACTCCACAGCCTCCACTACCCTACAGGTACTGAACTTGCCCCTCGCCACCCCCGATAAGATCAAAATGGCGGTTCTCATCGAAGGGAACCCCTGCCAAATGGAGGTGGACTCAGGTTCCTCCATTTCCATTATAGCAGAGGAGACCCTGAGGAAACTGTGCCCCCGCTAGCGGCTTCAATTAAGGCCGGTGGACTTCATACTCCGGGACTTTCAGAAGAATCCGGTGCAAATCGTGGGGTGGGCCTGGATGCAAGTCGAGCGGGGGTCCTTCTACGGCCCGCTGGACATCCTGGTGGTAAAGCGCCAGCTTACCACCCTGCTAGGACTGGTGTGGTTCAAGCCCTTGGGGATCCGCTTGGAGGGGGTGGGGCAAACCCTAACACCCAGGGGGTTCGGGGAGATATGCCAAGAGTTCCCAGACGTGTTCGACGGCTCCCTGGGGAGCTACAAAGGGCCGGCCATCTCCCTACCACTAGACCCGATGGTCAGGCCGATCAGGCTCAAGGCGAGGCGGGTCCCGTTCGCCTTGAAACCAAAAATAGAGGCCAAACTAGACCGCCTCACTGCCCAAGGGGTCCTGGAACCGGTAGACTACGCCACCTGGGAGACTCCCATCGTAACCCCGATCAAGCCAAACGGGGAGGTGTGGATCTGCGCCGACTATAAGTGCACAATAAATAAGGCACTGCAGGATAACCCCTACCCAGTGCCGGTGGTGAGCCACGTCCTGGCTGCCCTAGCGGGGTCTAAGATCTTCGGGAAGCTGGATCTGGCACAGGCCTACCAACAGCTCCCGGTAGATACTAAAACGGCGGAGGCCCAGACTATTGTGACACACAGGGGGGCCTTCAGAGTGCGGAGGCTACAGTTCGGGGTTAGCGTGGCTCCGGGGATTTTCCAAAGTATAATGGACGCTCTCCTTAAAGGGATCCCCGGAGTTCAACCGTTCTTCGATGACGTTTTAATCGCCGCCCCGGACTCCGAAGAATTCGCCAACCGCCTGAGAGAGCTGCTCCGCCGGTTCCAGGCAGCGGGGCTCAAGGTCAAGAGGGAGAAATGCTTGCTGGGGGTCCCATGGGTGGAGTTCCTGGGTTTCGCTGTAGACGCAGCAGGAATCCACCCAACGGAAGAAAAGACCCGAGCCATCGTGCAAGCCCCGGCCCCCACCTGCAAAGCGGAGCTACAAAGCTTCTTGGCGGTGCTTAATTTTTACCATTCATTCCTCCCCCACAAGGCAGCCCTAGCAGAACCCCTACACCGGTTGCTGGACAAAAAAGCCCCTTGGGTTTGGGGCAAACAACAAGCCGCCGCGTTTCAGGTGGTCAAGGACGTCCTGGTGTCCAATGCGGTGCTCCACCATTTTGACGAGGGCCTCCCCGTCATCCTGGCTTGCGATGCGTCGCCTTATGGGTTGGGAGCAGTCCTGGGGCACCAACTCCCGGACGGGAGGGAGGTACCGGTAGCGTACTACTCCCGCACACTCACACCGGCCGAGCGCAATTATGCGCAGATAGACAAGGAGGCTCTGGCAATCGTGGCAGGAGTCCGCAAGTTCCATGATTATCTGTATGGGCGGAGGTTCACGATAGCTATGGACCATAAGCCACTCTTAGGTCTGTTGGCCCCAGACCGCCAAACCCCCCAAATACTCTCACAGCGTGTGTTGAGGTGGAACCAATTCCTCAACTCATACACGTACACACTGGTCCACCGGGCCGGCAAGGCTATGGGCCACGCGGACGCGCTCAGCCGTTTGCCTCTACCCGTCACAGAGCCTGACCCAGCCCCCGCACACCTGGTCATGTTGGTCGAATCCCTCCCGGAACAGCCCCTCCACGCTGCGGAGGTCGCAAAGGCTACAGGGAGGAACAAAACACTGGCAAGGGTTCTCGACTGGGTGGTGAGGGGGTGGCCAGAAGGGAACATGGGGGAAGAGTTTAAGCCCTACAAAATGAGGAGAGAGGAGCTAGCAGCCCACAAAGGGTGCATCTTATGGGGAAGCAGGGTGGTGGTTCCCCCCCCCCCCGCTGCAGAAGCGAGTCTTAGAGTCACTCCACGAGACACACCCCGGCATAGTCAGGATGAAGGCTCTAGCCAGGAGCTACGTCTGGTGGCCGGGGATGGATGAGGAGATCGAGAACTGGGTGCGGAGGTGCAGCGCATGTCAGGAGTCACGCCCCGAGCCACCAAGCACCCCGGTCACACGGTGGGAAACCACTAGGAAACCTTGGTCCAGGCTCCACTTAGACTTTGCGGGGCCCTTCCAGGGACAGATCTTTCTGATCATGGTGGACGCCTACACCAAATGGCTGGAGGTCATCCCAGTAGCGTCCACTTCATCAGCAGCCGCCATACGGGCACTGCGCTGGGCCCTTAGCACCCATGGTATTCCGGACACTATTGTCACAGACAACGGGGCGGCTTTCACCTCTGGGGACTTTCAGGCATTCCTGCAGAGGTACCTGATTAGACACATAAGGTCTGCCCCATTCCACCCGGCCACCAACGGACAGGCAGAGCGGATGGTCCGAACGACCAAGGAAGCCCTGGGCCGGATAGTGCAGGGTGACTGGGACCACAGACTAGCCGCCTTCCTGTTCGACAACCGGGTAACCCCCAACCCGGTCACGGGGGTAAGCCCGGCAGAGCTGCTCATGGGGCGCAAACTCATCACGAGGCTCGACAGGCTACACCCCGACCGAGCCTCGGACATCCGAGGGTCCCCGGAGGTCCGGGAGGCAGCCCGAGGGTTCTTCACGGGGGACCCTGTGTTCGCACGAAACTACGCCCAGGGACCCATGTGGGTCGCGGGTCGGGTGAGGCAGGTGATTGGGACCTGTCATTACGAGGTATCCACAGAGGGGGGGGCAGACTCTGCGGCGACACATCGACCAGCTGCGCCGCCGCACTCTACCGGAAGGGCCGATCGACGTGGAGGAGGAAGTACCCGGGGGAGAGCCGGCTAGGGGTATGCCAGAGGCCACAGCGCCAGCACCGACCCTGCCCGCCAGCGAACTCCCCGGACCAGCAGAGGCCGAGAGGCCCACAGAGATCGACCAGCAACCCACAGCGGCCTCGGCCCCCGGAGAGTCTCCCGCGGCCGAAGCAGCACCGACACCACAGGCAGCTCCTAGACGATCCACCCGGGAGCGTCGTCCTCCCGCCTACCTAAGAGACTATGTACAGCAACTAGGGGGGGAGGGGTGTAGTATATCGAGACAACGATACAACGCAGTAACACAATAACATAAAACCAGCCAGCGCGACCCTGCGCGGAGCGACCGGGCTGTCCCCGGGCTGCTCAGCGCAGGACCCGAACTCCCAGCCAATCACCAGCTGTGGCGGGAAGTTCAACAGGCCAGGATTGGACTGGCCTGTCTGGAGGGAGGTTCCCGGAGTTGTACATAAGCAGGACCCGGCCCGCGTGTTCTCTCTCTTGTAACGTGCCTCCATTAAAGCATGTTGCCCTACCAACGTCTCCTGCCTCAGTACGTTACAGTGGGCTAGACATAGATTTTCCCAGTGGATGAGATCATTTAATGCGTTTCTATGTACTTTACTTTAACCATTTGGTATTGCTAGAACATTGTGTCCTGACCTGGCTAGCCTAGGCAAGTCCAGTCTTGTCAGGCTAAAGGCGATATGGCCATCTGACAGCAATACTGATTCTCTGAACTTAGGCAGGTTGTGAGAAGGAAGGCAGGAAGGGTTGCATCAGTGCTTAGTTTTCCCGACCCTTTCTTACACAAGCAGGGAAATGCTGTTTGCCACTTTGGGTCAGGCCGCAATTTTTCTCCAGGCCAGTTTGGCTAGGGATCCTGGAGGGGGGTTTTGCCACTGGGGCTGTGGGGGAGAGGAGGTATTTATAAAATTTTTACATTGTGCATGGGGTTGATGACCCGGAAGGCCCCCTCCAACTCTATGATTCTAGATCTTGGAAGCTAAGCTTTGTTTCATATTTGGGTTAGAGACCATCAAGGAAATCCAGGGATGCTACACAGAGGCAGGTGGTGGCAAATCACCTTTGAATATCTCTTGGCTTGAAAACCCTACAGGGTCACTATAAGTTGGTTGCAACCAGATTGCAAAAATCAATAAATAATAATAACAAACTGTACTTAGTAAACCAGTTTGATTCAAAAATCCAATGAGGAGTGTTCGTGGTTTCTTTTGATTCCACTTAAAAAGAGCTTGGGCCGCAGTGAACAACTCAGAGGAATGAAGGAGAGAGTGAATGGTGCCCTAACTACAAAGAAACAGTCCCTCCCAAGAAGGTTGTATCATGCAGTTTTCTTAAATCTCACCATGTTTGAACTGCTCTAGTGTTCATACAAAAAGGGAGGTTCAGGAGTGGAAGAGTGGATCTTGAAGAGGCAAGGGTTTCTGTGTCTTTCCTAGCATATTTACAAATGAAGACACACGAACAGGAGGAAGATGAGGTAGTGCTTGTACCTTCATTTGGATTTTTCAAAAACAAGTTGGGTTTTTTTGTAAATTGTTGCACCCAGAGCAAGTCTGAAATCAGCAGCACATGGCAATGTAAAATCCAGTAGACCAGTCGGCAGAGATCAGCTCCCCTGGAGAAAATGGCTGCTTTGAAGGGTGTACTCTGTGGCATTGTACCCTGCTGAGGCCCTCCCCTTCCCAAACCCCACCCTCTACCAGCTCTACCCCTAAAGTCTCCAGGTATTTTCCAACAAAGCCCTGGCAACCCTAGACTAGGAGCTGGGGCAAATAAGCAGCCCAGCCAAGGGTAATGGTAGAGGTCTTCCACATGGTGGCGGTTTTAATATGGCTTCCTTGTTGTCACTGTGGTGGCTAGTCAGGGCTTGAGGGGCTCTGGGCAGAGAGTTCCTGGCCCCTCCTCCCCTGATCACCACCAGATCCCCTGCTTGTATCTGCCTCCCTGCCCACTCACCGTGGGCCCTCTGCCTGAGCATCCTTCCTATGCCCTGCTTGCAAGCCCTCCCATGCTAGGGTTGCCACCTCTGGGTTGAAAATACTGGAGACAGGGTTGCCAGCTCTGGGTTGCGAAAAACCTGGCTATTTGGGGGATAGCAATTTTCTCCAGGTGAACTGATCTCTGATGTCTGGAAATCAGATATAATGTCAGGAGATCTGCAGCCACCACCTGGAGGCTAAACCAAAAGACCAACGTGGATAACGGAGCAGAGAAACGTGGAGACTTTTGCCTTTTTTTCTCTGCACCACTGGAGGCTGGCAACCCTATTTGGGAAGGGGAGATGTAGGGATGGTGGGGTTTGGGAAGTGCAGAAACCTCAGAAGGATAAAATGCTAGAGTCCATCCTCCAAAGCAGCCGTTTTCTCAAGGGAAATGGATCTTGATGGTCTAGAGAGAAGAAGAATTGCAGATTTATACCCTGCCCTTCTCCCTGAATCAGAGTCTCAGAGCTGTTTACAATCTCCGATATCTTCTCCTCCCACAACAAACATCCTCTTGAAAGTTGCCCTTTCAAGAACAACTCCTATGAGAGCTATGGCTGACCCAAGGCCATTCTAGCAGGTGCAAGCGGAGGAGTAGGGAATCAAACCCGGTTCTCCCAGATAAGAGTTGACGCACTTCACCACTACACCAAACTGGCTCCATTGTGACAGCTGGAGATTTCCAGGTGCCACCTGGAGGTTGGCAAGCCCAGGTCTTGAATACAGCAGGAGCTCACAGGAGTGCAGCTCCTGAACCTCCAGCCAGGGTCTGCATGCAGTGGGGAGTTCTCTCCCCACTGCACACAGAACACGGGGCATATGCAAATGAGATATGCTACTGAGCTCCTGCACCTTTTTTTCTACAAAATGACCCCTGGGCAAGCCTACCCACTGCCCATGCTCACAGTGGCCCTTTCTTTGATGGCACTGGGCAATGGATGCAGCTGAAAGCATGAGTTGCAGAGCACTTGCAAGTGAGGGAGCAGGGGGGAAGGCATGGGGGTGGACAACAGTGTGCCTTGCTGGGAGCCTGGGGTCCTTGCATCTGCTCTCCACCCCCCCCCCCCGAGGATATGCTGATGCCAACCCAGTGGCCGATACAGCATGGTGGCAACATGGCTATGATATGGTGGGTTTAGCTATATTTTTTATGTCCCAGTTCCCCACAGTGGCTATCCCCTCCCTCAACAGGGGGGAAAGCTTTAGAAATCAGCAATAGTTATAGTGATATAACATTATGTCAATATGACAAACAGTCACCATCCATCTGGCAGCTAACTGGCAGTGCAAACTCACAGGGTGACGTTTGAAAAAATAACTGTCCTTTCAAATACTTACAGATTACTTAAATTCAAATGAATTTCACTGTTATAGCAAGGTGTTGTTCAGGCCACATAATCATTCTTTCCCTTGGTGCTATGTAATTTTCCCCCACAGTGAAATCCATTCGCACAGTCTGCGCTGTCAGACTCAATTTCAAAATGAAAGGGAGCAATTCATGTTAATTAAGTGGCTATTTCCTTCAGTTGCTTGGGGCTACTCTTCTTTATTATTATTTTTTACCCTCCTGTAGGAAATGTCCCTCAGCCGTTATTCTGCTGTGTGGTGTATAGATGTAGCAACCATACCTGAGCAACAGGGCAGGTTTAGTTGCAGGGGCCTTCTGAGGGGCCAGTGGGGGATCACCCTCATTGGCTGGATTCTGTCCTGTCAGGCGAACTTCCTGCACCGTCATCTAGAGAACTGGACACCACTAACCCCTCAGATCTACAGCAGTGCAGTGCAGGTATTTATAGACCTCCGCCAGCTCTGTAGATTGGATTTCAGCCACTGGGACCCATCAGCACATTCCTGACACTGAGGGGAATGTGTGTCCCCAACGGTTCACACTGCCTCTTTATAAAACACTCAGAAATATCACCCCTCACTCCTGACCCTTTCAGTTCCCTCTCAGAACCCAGAAGTGATCAGTTTGGCCTCAAATCCCAGAACTTTAGGGCTGCCAGCCTCCAGGTGGGGCCTGGCGCTCTCCCACTTTTACAACTGATCTCCAGCTGGCAGAGATCAGCTCCCTTGGAGAAAATGGCTGCTTTGAAGGGTGGACTCTAGGGCATTGTACTATGCTGAGGCTCCTCCCCTCCCCCAAACACTGCCCTCTCCCAGATCCACCCCCAAAGTCTCCAGGTATTTTCCAATGCAGACCCAGCAACCCTACACATATTCTTCTGCTTTGACAAATTTCACAACACCCACTGGTTGTGTCTTCCAGTCCATCCTGAGCCCTGTTTTAACTAGCAGCATTATTCTTTCTCCCAGAGGCAAAAACGAGACAAATTGATTTTTTGTGGCCGAGTAGTTAAGATCACTCATTTCCTAGCATTTAGAGTGAACTATTAAAAAAAATACAAAAGTAACAATGAAAACCAGCAAAGGACCAGTCAAATAAACCAAACTCATGGACTGTCCTCCCACCCAAATGTCCATCCATCCTGTTTTAATAACATCCAATCATCATCTACTAGCAGCGCAATCCTGGATAGAACCACCCACTTCTGAATCCTTACAGGAAATAGAGCAGTCCAAGTTCTTCTTTCTCTAACTTTGACACACCACTCTCCCCTCCTCCTGTCCACAAGACCACCAACCCCCAAATTCTCAGAGAACCCAGGAGTCCTGGTTCCTATTTTTCTCTGCCGGCTTCCCTGTCATTTGAAAGGAGTGAGCTGCAGTTGCTTCTGACAGCTAATAATAGCCTGGCACTATGGCAAACAGCTTAGGGCCCTCTCTTCTACTCCCCACCTCCTCCAGCCCAGCCACCTCATATAAGGGCATGGCAGGGCCCATGGCTCAGTTTTCTCATCTATCTTGGATGCTGAGCTGGGGAGCCATTGGCTGGTGACTGAAGGGTAATCTAAACCAGCTGCAGACGTCGCTCACACAAACCCTGGACTGGAAAGTGTGTAGTGCACCCCTTGGTTCTTTCTGTGCTGCCTGCCTTTCCTTCTTGCTTGTTCTGGAAACTTTACTGTGATTTCTGGGTGCAATCTCTGTTGCTCCCATATCATCTGTTCTGCCATGGCTTCTAGGAAGGCCTGGGCACTAGGCTTCTTTCTCATCTTGTTGTGCTCATTTCAGCTCCCCAGAGCACAGGGGGAGGAGGAGCAGCAGCACCACCACGACCAGCACCATCACCATGGAGACGTAGAGCATCATGCCGGCCACCATGAAGAAGAACACCATCATCCCAAGCAACACCATCAGCATGACGATGATGATGGTCATGTTACTCACCATCATGAAGTAGAACATCATCAAGGAAGTCATCCTCCTCACCATGGTGATGGGGATGATGATGACGACGCCGATGATCATCATCATGAACTTCACCATGGGGAACACCATCACCATCCCAGTGTCCACCATGATGATGATGACGACGACGACCATGACAAGGACCACCATGAACATCATGCCAGCCATCACCACCACGATGATGATGATGACGATGACGACAATGATGAAAGTAAACACCACCATCACCATCATGAACACCATGGTGACCACCATCACCATGCTGATAGTGATGACAGACACCACCATCCGGAACATCATGGTGATCATCACCACCATCACCACCCTCACCATGATGATGATGACGACGATGACGATGACGACGACCATGAGCATCATAAGTATCATCGCCACCACCATGAACATAAAGATGATGATGATGATGACGATGATGATGACGATGATGACGATGATGACGATGATGATGACGATGACGACGATGACGATAAGGAACATCACACTCATGAGCATCATGGTGACCATCATCACCACCACCACAATGACGATCATGAACACCACCATCATAAACCTCATGGTGACCACCACCATGATGATGATGATGACGACGACGACGATGATGACGATAAAGAACATCATGCTCATAAACATCACAGTGACCACGACCATGATGATGATGATGACGATGATGATGATAAAGAACATCATGCTCATAAACATCACAGTAACCACCACCACCACCACCACCACCACAATGATGATGATGACGACGACGACGACGAAAATGAACATCATCACCACCCTCATGGACATCATGGTAGCCATCACCACCAACATGATGATGATGATGATGACGATGATGACGATGATGACGATGATGATGATACAAATGAACATCATCACCACTCTCATAAACATCATGGTAACCACCATCACAGTCATGATGATGATGACGACGACGACGATGACGACGATGATGATGACGACGAGGAGGAGCACCACCACCATAAACATCACAATCAACGCCATCGTCACAAAAAGGATGATGATGATGACGACGACGACGACGATGACGATGATGAGGAGGATGAAAAAGCCCATGGACACCATCACCACGGTGGGCATCATCACCATAAAAAAAATAATCATAAAGATAAAAAGCACCACCATCATCGGCGTGCTGATAAGGAAGATGATGATGACGACGATGACGAGGAGGAGGAAAGGCATAAGGAAAAGCATCGCAAACATGAAGGCCGTGAGAAGGTCAAGAAGCCTCGCAAAGGCAAAGAAGGTGAGAGAAACCCAGTATTATTCTGAGGGTAAACAAGTGGGATGTGATGGGACAGTGCTTATTTTCATTAGAGGAAACTGAGGAGCCAGGATAAGCTAGACATCCTGGCTCCCAGCATCCCCTGCTCTAGCCAACTGAGTTTCCTTTATGACACCAACACACTGCAGCTTCAGTTGGTTTCTCTTCCCAGTTTAGGAGAAGAGAAGCCAACTGAAGTCACAATAAACCATGCTTATTGCGATAACCTATTCCCTAACTTTTTTACCGACAAGGCTCCATAGAGCAACATAGAAACCCCATTCTCTCTTCAAACTTGCTCTTAACCCATCCCTTTTGTGAACTTAGTAGCCCAACCCACCCGTCTTCTCCAGCCCTCACCTTCTAGGCCTAATTGCCTTCCTGTTGCCCCTTTACAAAATTTTTGACAATTATAGCTTGTATGTGTCTTTCTTTTTTACTGCAGACGATGACGATGAGGACTATGAAGAAGGCTCTCTTTGCCACTACTGCACATTCTGCAAGGTAAGAAAAGGGAATTCCAGTAGACTTTGCTTGTTGAAAGCTCGGGTGCCTGCTCATGAGAGATGCCTGACTTATACCTTGGACTCATGTCCAAGTACAGTGGTTGGATGATTTATACTGTGATGCCCCTCTGCTCTCTTTCTGGGTCAGGCATAGCTGCCTCCTCAATACCTCTCTCTGGAACCAAATCTTAGAAGACATCCTCCTTTTATTTAGATCCTTGATGGGGAAGGGGAATTCAGTCCCCGTCTCTCTGTCACCACCCAAGCTTAGCCATGTTGTGTCTTTTTTAGTTAAGTTCTTTCTTTGGTGAGATTCTGTCTGATTTTGCATATTTTACTGCAGTGCAAGCATGCTCATTCCAAACCTTCTGACACTGTGCTGAATATTTTCCATGCGCCCTTCCCTACTCTGCCCATGCAGCTCTCTTCTCCTTTCGAGCTTATGTTTTGACAAAGGACAAATAAACTGTTACACGGCAGATCTGTGGTTGCATTTCCTAATGTTTGGTTGTTATTTTTTAAAAGCAGTGGCCAAAAGAAGGGGGCAATTAAACTGGAGCAGAAGCAGTAGGAGAGAGGGCATTTTCCTCTGCACCATTTTTCTTAATCAGAATTGTCCACTTGAAACTGCTATTTGCAATGAAGGAGGAAACGGGAAGGGGGGGGTGCAACTTAGACTAGGAAAACTGCATAATTGCACAGAGTTAAACTGTTAAATGTCCTCCACTTAGTGCCACTGGACTAATCTATTCTCCCCAGTTGCTTTTCAATGAAAATCAAAACAATAGGAAGTAGGATGGTGAATTCTGATCCTAAAATCTGGTCCTCAGCTTGCCACTATAGTCTAAAGACAAACCAGAGGAGATAGGAGTATACAGATTCCTTTTTGATGAGAACGATGTAACGGTTCCACTAGTTTTGACCATCAATGTGTGTACTGCAATATATGTGAGCAGGAAAGGAGTGAAGCTATTACAGAAAAAAGCAGAGTACTTAATGCATTTTGCTCTTGTGTAGCCACAGCCCACATTCAACATTCCCTGTCTATATCACATTCTATTTCAACTGGTCTAGAGAAAAATGGCCTGTCTCTTTAATAGCAGCATGGAAATGGGCAGCTGAAGTTTTTCATGGCATAGAGGTAAAAAACATCATAGGGTAAATATCCTCCCAGTAAGCTTTTATTAAAGAAACAAGCCATTTTTCATCAGGCCAGATGACTGCTCACTGATTTTTGTTGCCAGGATTCAGACATTAGTTGATAATTGTGGGTATGTGTGTGTGTTGTTAGCTCCACTCCTTTGTTTTTACATTACCCTGATAGACCAAGTTGCAGTGTTTTGAACCAATCTCTCTCCATGTCTGGTAAAAAAAGGGGTAAAGGTAGTCCCCTGTGTAAGCACCAGTCGTTTCCGACTCTGGGGTGACGTGGCATCATGACGTTTTCACGGCAGACTTTTTACATGGTGGTTTGCCATTGCTTTCCCCAGTCATATGCACTTTACTCCCAGCAAGCTAGGTATTCATTTTACCAACCTCAGAAGGATGGAAGGCTGAGTCAACCTTGAGCCAGCTACCTGAACCCAGCTTCCGCTGGGATTGAACTCAGGTCATGAGCAGAGAGCTTAGACTGCAGTACTGCAGCTTTACCACTCTGCGCCACGTCTGGTCTGTCTGGTAAAGCTTCACCTATTTAATTTCTCTGTGTTCAGCTGCACCTAAAACTATAGGAAGAAAGCCCATAAAATGGCAACCTAAGCTGTGTTGGATCTGACTGATGGTCCATCTAATCCAGCATCCTGATACGTGTGATCAGCTAGGTGCCCCTAGAAGACCTTCAAGTAGGGCACAGAGATCAAAGCTTCTCCCTGTTGCTGCCGCTGCACAACAACTAGCATTCAGAAGCATGATGCATCTGAACATGGAGATCCCATTTAGACCACTGTAGAGAATTGCTATTGATAGACCTGTCCTCCAGGAATCTGCACTTTAAAACTACTTATGCTTGCGGCTATTTCTCTGTTCCGTTGTACAAGAGGTTATAGTATCCCATTGATAGCTGGGATCCAAATTCAGCTTAGTTGTTGCTAAAAGGCTCGTCTGAAAGATCTCCCACTGTTAGCAGGAAAGTGACTTTGAGTCACCTTTTTTGCTCTCCAAGAAGGTGATAAGAGATTGGCTACTGTCTTTCTGCATGTCAGTCTCTTCCACGTGGCCTAAAAGGTGCAACTGTAGTCCTTTCAGTAGTAGTAAAAGCAATAATGCAGTTGTGGTTAAAGAAGATCAGGTTGGAAGAGAGCAATACTGACAGCCAGTGAGGTGTAGTAGTTTGTGTTGGGTTAGGATCTAGGCAGCCCAGATTAAAATCCTACCCAGGGCGTTTTTTGTAGCAGGAACTCCTTTGCCTATTAGGCCACACCCACTTGATGTAGCCAATCCTCCTCAAGCTTACAGTAGGCCCTGTACTAATAGCCCTGTAAGCTTTTGGAGGATTGGCTACATCAGGGGTGTGTGGCCTAATAGGCAAAGGAGTTCCTGCCACAAAAAAAGCCCTGAATTCCAACCCATTCTGCCATGGAAGCTTGTTGATGCTGAGTGACTTTGTGCCACTGGCTTTCCCAGGTAACTTTCCTCACAGGGCTGTTGTGAAGATAAAGTGGAGGATGACGCTGTAAGCCGCTTTGGGTTCCCACTGGGGAGAACACTGGAATATCAATAAGTAGACTGAGGCCTAGAATGCATGACTTTGCCAACAGTCTTCATCATTGATGGGGCTCCTGCATTATAAACAGCTGTCAGAAATACAACAGATACAAATTTTCTCAGGCCCAATGATGCAAGGACACTTCCAGTAAATAAAACAGAAAAGTCTAGAACTTTGGATACTTAGGAAAGGAGGGAAGAAGCTGAGAAAATAGCTGTAGGACTGCCAGATCACAATTTGCTGATGGTGCATGTCTCTATGTGTAGCCTTCCATCTTATGTCTCCACCAGCTCCTTTGTTGCCTTAAGAGTGATGAGTGTGAAGACCAGTGTAGCAGCATACTCTTCTGTGACTGGGGTTGCCAGGCTGCAACTTGGCAATGCCTCATGTGCCTTTAAACCCATTACAATAATAATAATAATAATAATAATAATAATAATAATAATAATAATAATAATAATAATAATAATAATAATAATAATAATAATTATTATTATTATTATTATTATTATTATTATTATTTATATCCCACCCTCCCCACCGAAGCAGGCTCAGGGCGGCTCACAACATTTTAGTGCAATACAATACACTATAATACAATACAATAAAATCACATAATTCAATAAATACTACATTATAAAACCATCATTTAAATCAACATTCCAATTAAAATTAACAGTTATGGTGCTAAATTACAGGTTTTTAATAAATTGATGGCGGAATACAACAGCAGCGAATCTATCATTAGCTCAGCATTCAGCGAAGGCCATCTTAAAGAGAGTGGTCTTGCAGGCCCTGCGGAATTGGTCAAGACTCCGCAGGGCCCACACTTCGTCCAGAAGTTGATTCCATAGGTGTGGCACTGCAATAGAGAAGGCCCGGTCCCTTGCGTTCTTCAATCTGGCCTCCCTCGGCCCAGGGATATTCAGCTGGTTCTTTCCCGCTGATCTCAGTTCTCTCTGGGGTTCATATGGGGAGAGACAGTCCCTCAGGTAGGCAGGCCCTCGACCATATCGACTATGATCAACCTGTGTCCACCTGGCTAGCCTGATCTCATCAGGTCTTTGGAAGCTAAGCAGGGTTGACCCTGGTTAGAATTTGGATGGAAGACATCAAGGAATTCCAGGATCTCTATGCAGAGGAAGGCGATGGCAAAACACCTCTGCCTCTGATCCCTATGGGGTCCCCATAAGTCAGCTCCAACTTGATGGCCCTTTTTGCATACACAAGATCTACCTGTAGCTTCTCCTGCCTCTTCCCTGGGCCTTTTGTCCACTTTTTTTCCTGCTTGTTGTGTGGTGTCACTGGAGCTGATGAGAGAAGGCACATGGCAAAGGAGAAACAGGAGAAGTGTGGTTGCCTGCTCTGTCAACACAGCAGTGAATTGAAATATATACAGATATCTCTGGACTGTAGTCAAGCAACCCTACGCATTACCTTAGAATGTTTTAAGGGGCAACTTGGTGTGAACTGGGCTACACAAAAATTCTCAGGGAGATTGGAGGTGGGTGGGAAAGTACTGCTCTACATTATTCAGAGTGACTTTGTTGTAGGGCTGTTGACCTAAAGTTGGTGTCTGGAGATTACAACTGATCTCCAGACAACAGGGATTGGTTCATCTGGAGAAAATGTTTGCTTTGCTCTATGGCGTTATACTCCATTGAAGTCCTTCCCCTCCCCAAAACCTGTCCTCCTCAGGCTCCACTCATCAAATCTCCAGGTAGAAGTGACAACCCTACTTTGTTGGCATTTGGAGGCCAATAGGAAGCCCAGACTCCACAGGTGTTTAGGGGCACCACAAAGATAAAACACGTTTTCACCTTTTAGGTGCCAATAGATTCCTGTTTAGCTTTATTGCAACCAGGTCTCAGATTCAGCAGGAGCTCACAGGAGCACAGCTCCTGAACCTTTCTGAGGGTTCCCCCTCCTCCTCCCCACCTACCTTGTCCATTGAACAGTAGGTGCAGCTGCATAACAATCCCTGGATTAGGAGAGCGGGCAGCCAGTCAGCCACCAGGGGCTTTGGCACACCCCCAGCAGCCCTCATTAACCACTGGAGGTCTGCCCCACCCTTTTCTCTACTTCTTATGTGATTTTGGATGGCAGGTGGTTTGCTGGCCTTTTGACAGGCAGGGGGCAGCCCAGGAGAGCCCCAGGAGAGTAAGACCTGCTTGGGCTGGCTGGATCTCTAGCCAGCCCAAGCAGGCCTTGCTTGTCCGTGGCTCTCCTTTTTTGCATTGGATTGCTTTCAGCTGGGGGTGGTGGTGGTGGTGGTGCAAATATTAATGAGTTATGCTAATAAGCTCCACCACTTATTTTTCTACAAAACAGCCCAATTGCAACAGACTAACATGACTACTACTTTAGAACTGTGCAAACGTGAAATGCTCTAGTGTGGGGGAAAATCTCTTATGCATGCCTGTCTTTTTTTCCTCCCTTCCCAGCATTGTGATGAATGTGATAAGTGCCCCTGTAAAGAAGGAGACCGCAGAGAATTTTGTGGAAGCTGCCAGGTTGGTGTTGCAAGCCCCCCTGCTAAAATTGTTCCCCACCCCAGAAGAAAAAGAAAGTGCACTAGAATGAATCCAACAAGCTTTTTTGCTGGCGAAAAGGAGTCTTTCAAACATACAAAACGGCTATGCTGGGGATCCTGAGACCTGTATGGACAAAAGCCACATGGGACTTGGGGCCATAGTAAGAAGGTGAATTGGATGAGATTGAACAAAAAAGCTTGTTGATAGGGATGCCAGCCTCCAGGCCAGAACTGGAGATCCCCTGGAATTACAGCTCAGCTCCAAACTACAGAGATCAGTTCCCTTGGAGAAAATGGCTGTTTTGGAGGGTGAACTCTATGGCACTGTACCCCACTGAGGTCCCTGTCCTCCCCAGGCTCCAACCCCAAATCTCCAGGAGTTTCCCAACTTGGATCTGGCAGCCTTACCTCCCTATCCCCTACCAGAGGCCATGGGGACCTGGCAACCCTAGTCCAACCCCCCTGGTTTCTATGGACAATATCACAGCAGTGCTCTTTCAGTAACTCACTCTGCCCTCTCCCATATTTCCCCCTTTCTTACAGTACTGCCATTACTGTTATGTTTGCCCTGTGTGTGAGACAGCCTGTACACCTGGTAAGTGGTTGTTTTTTTTCAATTAGTACTGAGCTTGTTGATCCAGACTATGCTAAGTGGCTTTCAAAAAGAAAACATTGAAACTTTATTTATCAAACACCATCCTTTGTGGTGTGGTAGCGGGCCTTGTCTGTGCTCAAATATCATGCAAAAACATGGTTTCATTAAACTGCTGTGGTTACTGTGATTGTCCGAATGTGCACTGTTGCACTAACTTAGGATAGTTAAGATCCGTTATTATGAAACTGTGACCTGAAGATGAAGTTGGTTCATGAACTGCAGTTAGTCTGGTTAGTGTCAGAGGTGTGAAACATACGATTCATGGGCTGGAACCAGCCCATCCAGGGCCCTTATCCAGCCCATGAGCAACTGGTTGTTTCCTTTATCCGTTATTATGAAACTGTGGCCTGAAGATGACGTTGGTTCGAACTGCAGTTAGTCTGGTTAGTGTCAGAGGTGTGAAACATACGATTCATGGGCTGGAACCAGCCCATCCAGGGCCTTTATCCAGCCCATGAGCAACTGGTCGTTTCCTTTATTGCCAAATGACAGAGGCTGTGCATTATATCCTTGTATACCGTCCCAGTGCTAATGAGTAATGGACGGTGGAAGTGGGAGGGAGGGCATCAGAAAGATACTTTAAGGAAACACTGCTAAGAGTGTTAATATTTTAAGCATATTTGTGTTTTGAGTAAAAACTAATAATAATAATAATAATAATTTATTTATATCCCGCCCTCCCAGCCGAAGCAGGCTCAGGGCGGCTAACAAGACATGGTGTGTACCATGATTATTATACAATTCATATGATAAGATACAGTTAATAAATACAGTTAAAACAGTTACATAAAATTTTTAAAACCACAATAAATTAGAGGTGCTACATTCAGTGAGATGTGTATCCAGATGGCTAGATGCTACTTTCAGGGTTCCTTATAGGCTTGTTGAAAGAGGGTAGTTTTGCAAGCCCTGCGGAACTGGTTAAAGTTATATATGTAATATAGCTACTTGGGTTTCCCTGTGTTCTTTTATAAAGTTTATATCTCTCGTACCTGGTATTACATTTTAGAGCATATATGGCTTGGCCCAACAAAGTGACATTTATGTCAAATCTGGCCCTTGTAACAAATTAGTTCAGTACCTCCTGACTAGGATCTGGGGGAGACCCAGGTTCAAATCCCAACTCTGCCATGGACACTTGCTGAGTGACCTTGAGCCATTCATTCTCTTTCAGCCTAACCTGCCTCAAAGGTGCAAGGATAAAATGGAGGGGAGGAGAAAGATGCAAGAGTCTTTGTGTTCCTATTGGGGAGAAAGGCAAAGTATAAAAGACATATGAATCTGCCTTATATGAATCAGACCCTTAGTCTTATGAAGTGTGTCCTGTCTACTCCTATGGGCAGTGGCTCTCCAGGGTCTCAGGTGGTGGTCTTTCTCATCATTTCCAGATCCTTTTAACTGGAGATGTCAGGGATTGACCCTGGGACCTTCTGCATGCCAAGCAGATGCTCTACCACTGAGCCACGGCCCCTCCCCATAAATAAATGTGCAAATGCAGACATCCTCACATTGCCCTCATCACAATGGGGCAAGGGCAGCATAAGCATACCTTGAGGTGGGGCTTCTGCCAGGGCCCGGGGCTCCTGTGTTGACCACTGTCATCAACCTGTTTGCTCACATGCCTGTCTTGCCAACTGCCTGCGTGCCCTTCCCTCTGTCTTCTGCTTGATGCTCCACCACCCATGCTGCCTGCCACACTCACTACTGAGCATCATTGGGGAAGAGTGTATTGGTGGTACAGAGTTGTGGTGTGTTTTTCTGCACTGCAAAGCCCATGCTGCCCGGTACCATTAGAGAAAGGTCATGCAGGAAGGTTTGCAGGCAGAAGAAGGACACTTAGGTAGGCAGGGGAGGGGAAGGGGGGTGCCAGTGGGGGCTGCTGAAGGCTAGAGGAGAGGAGATGGCCCCTGGTCTGTCTCTGGAACCAGAGCCTAGAATATTGTCTGTGTGTCTTGGACAGAGGTGGACAAAGGCAATGGAATGAACAAGGTATTTTTTTTTAGGCTAACAAGGATTTGAATGATCATTTGTGCATCAAACCTTAATTTTAAAATCAACCTAATCATGGTTAGACCATACCATGGTTTCATGTTATTTTTGAACCAAGCCAGAGTGCCGGTCTTGAATCAAAGAAAAAAGAAGGGAATAGAATTAGGATTCAAATCTTCCATGACATTCATTGGGAGGCCTTGGACTGTGGGAAGTTTGCAGTGCTGATGTGATGCAGATGATCACTAACTTTTTCTAATGGGAAGATATATACTCAGGGTAGGGTGTATTGTAAATCTTAGAAGTAACGAAAATCTGATTTGTTCCATTTTCTCTTTTGCAGGGAGTATTGTAGATGAGTTAACAGGGGCCTTATTTCAGTAAGTACTAAAATTCTACCCCATTCAGCATCTAAACCTGTGTGTGTTAAGTGCCATCAAACAGCTTCTTACTTACGGTGGCCCCATGAATTCATGACCTCCGAAAAGTCCTGTTGTTAACAGCCTTTCTCAGGTCTTGCAAATGTGGCTGTGACTTCCTTGTTGGAGTCAATCCATCTCATGTTGGGGCTTCCTCTTTTCTTGTTGCCTCCAACCTTTCCTAGCATTATTGTCTTTTCCACTGACTCCCATCTTCTCATGATGTGACCAAAGTACAATAACCTCAGTTTAGTCATTTTAGCTTTGAGGGAGAGTTCAGGCTTCATTTGATTGAGAACCCACTTACGTGCCTTTTCGGTGGTCCACATCAGTAAAACTCTCCTCTGACACCACATTTGAAATGAATCAATTTCCATCCTGTCGGATTTCTTCACTGTCCAGTTTTTGCACCTATACATAGTGATGGGGACTATAAATCCCAATCATAGGAAGAAACCATTTGCTCTAAAAATGTCTTCCATTCATATTTGGCAAAACTGTTTCTCGTATTAGACAGAGGAGAGCCAAGAGCCAGCAGATATCCTGTATTAAAAATGGGGGCTTTAAACTTTAAGTTGAAATATTGTTTCAAAACCAGACCTGCTAAATTCTGTGCAAGCCCTCTGTCTCCCCAGTGTTAAGTGGCAATCATATATGGGCAACCCTGTCTAGGTCTGACATGTGCGGAAATGCCGAGAGATTCCCTGTACAACACTTGTGAGTTCCTTGGAAGAACGGCAAAATTCAAACATAAAAAAGAATAATCAAAAAATGCAGTAAAGCCCAAACAGAGAACTCGAGAGATAAGAATTTGCTCAAGAAGCTTTACTTAGAACAGGTTACAGGAAGGAGACCAACAGCAGACATTCAGCTCTCTCTTCTCTCTCTTTCAGGACATTCACCACGATCTTTGAGCGGCAGGAGCGTTGAGGCGCCCTTGGTGAAGAGGCCATAAAGGGTGGGTGGGAGCTGGTGACCCTTAGCCTATAGGGCCAAACTACACATGACAAACCATTTTGTAATTCTCCCTCCACAACATTTTCCCCTTCTCCTGCCTTTTTGTCTGCTCAAAATGTCTCCTCACCTCTGCTTTTCTTCCTATGGGGACAAAAGATATGGGGTTCCCTGCGCAGTAGTTTTCCTCACCTTTTGTTCACTAAAAAATGCTCTTCTCATGTGGTTTCCAACCTGTAGAGGAAACATGAGAGGTTCCTTAGTGAGTGGGGTTCCCATATTTCCCAAGAGGTGAAAAGGCCCTTGGGAGGGGTGATTCTTAGTGAACAAACAGCAGGAGGCACTAAGGGTTAAGGAGTTCTTCCACAGTCAATCCTCCTTTGCTGGTTTCAGCATACTGCACCTGTTTTTTTATGAAAAAAAGCTCTTCTGGGAGACAAAAATCTCAGACGTACTGATCATATGAAGTTTGGCTCTTAAGGGTTAGGTAGGGGTGAGGAAGGGGGGTTCATATTTGTTGAACTACTGGGTAGCACTTCCGTGTTCTAACTTTACCCAGTCAATTGTTTAGAGCTTGGTTACATTTGTGGCCTACTTCTGAGCAACAGGCCTACTATAGTACTTAGCTGAAGAGACTGTGGGATAATTTGTACATCTTTGTGAGGAAACTGCAACTCAGTTCAGACATAATGTAAAACTGTGGTTTATTTTAACTAAACTTAGTTTGTGAAACTAGGATTCCCCTCACAATCAATCAAATCCTGGTTTACCTCAAAAATTCTGACCATTGTCTTTACTCTGGCCAGGTGTCTGTACTTTGAGAGGATATCCATGTTCCTGCATCACACAAAATCATAGCTGATTTCAGATGTAGCCTAACTAACCACAGATTCAGATGGGTTGCCATGTTGGTCTGTAGCAACAGAACAATAGTTAGGCACTTTAAGACCATCAAAGTTTAATTCTGGGTATAAACTTTCTTATACAATCTATCTGAAGAAGTGTGCATGCACATGAAAGCTTATACCCAGAATTAAACTTAGTCTTAAAGGTGCTGTTGGACCCAAACTTTGCTCCCTAACTAACCAGTCAGTGAAGTAACCTGGGCTCAGACAATCATGTTAACCATTAAACATCTGAACTGAGAGTTGACTCCATTGAAAAATATTCTGAGGGGATATGAGAACTTAACCCACGATGATTTATTCAGTCCCATCATCCTCGGATAACTGCAGTTCTCAAGTAATAAACATTGTGAGCCCTAATCTGACCTATAAAATCATACCATTGTGAGCCTGAATCTTATCTATAAAATGGCTTTAATAGCAACTTGTCTCAAGGAACCTTGGGCTCTGTTTTATTTCACTTTTGTGAGCAAGCTATATCCTCACAGAATAATTACCTTCTGGATAAGCTGGCAGCCAGCCCTATGTGTACCGTAATGATAGCCTCAAGATACTTACCTATGGCGCAAAAAGCTGGTTTCATAATAGTTTATCTAATATCTAGGGTGATCTGTTCAGTTAAACAGAGAATTTCAACATTTGTATTTTTTTCTGTCTCTGCATAATAAACTAAAACAACTGACATGCTTAATATGGTCAAGATATACTCTCCTTCTTGACATTTTACAACCCTAACCACAAAATCCTGAAAACTGTTATGAGAAAGCAGAGACATCTGTAACACTGCCAATATCTCCCTGATCTACAGGTTACAGATTTTAAACCATCTGTGGGATATTGAAAACTGCTTTATTGTTGCTGTGTCAATGAAGCTGGAATATAAGTAATATCTGGCCAGGGATTACTGGCTATTCCTCTTCAAGCAAATACCCAGAAATATTATAAAGCACAAGAAAGGCTGATATATAGTTGTAAATCACCCTTTTTACATGGCCATCAATTCTGAATCCCAGCACAACTGCATTTAAAATTGACCAGGGATGCTGGTGAAGTTTATTGCCTTCAGGGCGAGCCCAGTGTGAAGACGTTGAAACTTTGGACTCAACCCTCTTGGTTTTCTCATGATCCCACATTTAGGGACTGTCCTGCTCTAGCTCCAATTAAAATCTCCTTTCCTCACTCTTGTTAGGGATGTTCCTTCCCATCTGCCTTTTTTATTCTTAATTTATAGCCATGGCTTTTGTTTTGTTTTCCTGGAGAATAAACTTTTCTTGCTTCCAATGTGTTGCTGCTGCTTTATTTAAAATCTTTTCAACGGCAATGTTAGGAAAAGTAGTGAACTGGTAGGGGGATAAGAACATTTTCACAGAAAAACAAGACTTACGTCCCATCATACACATATTCCCCCCTTCAGCAGCATTTCCCTGCTTTCTTTCCTCTCATCAGCTCTGCCACGATTGTTAAGTCACAGGTCGACTTTCTCAATTTTCCATGATTCTGTCCTCTTTCTCAATACCTTACTGCAGTAGTTTGGTATTAAATAACTGTTGGATGAGCCAATAGAAGTATGGCTGTTTAATAAAGGATAACACCGGTATGAAAAGATGATAAAAGTGATCAAGAGCTTGGAGCACCTTTCCTACAAAGAAAGCTAAAGAGTTTGGGATGTTTCAGATGATGAAAAATATGACCAAGAAGGACCACAGAGATAACTTTTTCTTCCTCTCCTATAATACTGCAACACAGGGAACCTGGTGGGCAGCAAATTCAGGACAGAGAAGACAAAACACAATTGTATAGTTAACCTTATGGAATTTGCTACCACACGATGTGCTGGTGGCCTCTAGCTTAGGTGGGTGGGTTTAAAAGCAGATCAAACAAATTAATAGGGAAGAGCTAAATGGAGCCTCCACATTCAGAGGCATTGTACCTTAGAATATCAGCTGCCAGGAGACAGACAAGGAAAGGCTTTGGCTTCTGTGTGCTCATTCTAAGAGATCTAGTTGGCCACTGTGGGAAACAGGATTTTGGAGTAGATAATCTGATCCAATAGGAAATGACCACAGGAGGCTGCCTTATACTGAGTCAGATCACTGATCTATCAAAGTCATCAGCTGTCTGCTCTGACCGGCAGCAGCTCTTCAGGGTCTCAGGCTAAGATTTTCACATCACTTACTGAACACAGGACTTTCTGCATGCAACACAAGTACTCTATCTCAGAGCCACAGTTCCATTCTTAATCACTCAGGATTTCTGCCCTCCTGAGTAAAGAATAGTTTTCAAGGCAGCATAGACCCTTACTCAAGCTAGGCTAGCACTTTCAGCTTCCCAGTGAGGCCTAGAGTTCTCCTGGGATCACAACTAAATCCCAAACTTCAACCTGTTTCTCATGGAAGGAAGGGCAGCTTTGGAGGGCAGACTTTACGGCATCCCTTTGAGTTCCCCAAACTCCGCATTCCCTGGGCACTGCTGCCAATCTCTTGTGGAGGCAATCTGAACAGAAGTGTGATCCAAGTGGGCAGCCGTGTTGGTCTGAAGCAATAGAACAAAGTAGGAGTCAAGTCACACTTTTAAGACCAACAAAGTTTTATTCAGAATGTAAGCTTTCGTATGCTAGAAGCACACTTTATCATCCTATTGTCTGAGGAAGTGTGCTTCTAGCGCACAAAAGCTTCCATTCTGAATAAGGTGCAACTTGACTCCTACTTTGAACAGAAGTATGTTATGGTTAGCGCTGGAGTAAACTCTCATTGTTTGAAAAGCCATGTGCACAGCAAGGTGCTCTTCTTCCTGGCTGAGGCCATCTCAGCTCCCACAAGAGGGGCCTCTGTTCACCCCAGTGATGCTTGCACAGGCAGTTGCAGCAACCGTGGAACTGTGATGCTTTCAGATACATATTTTTCATCTTTTGCCCATGATCAAGGGTTATGCATTTGCTTCTTCTTTGCCCCTTATTTTGCACGGTGCTCCTGTATTTGTACAAAGAAAAAAGTTAATCTTCTATACAAGAGCTACCGCAGTTTTCAGCAATGACTGTGGCTAGTCTGGAATTCAATAAACAGGACCTGTGTGAAATGTAGGTCTGCCATTGGAAGTCCTTTTCAGACAGTACAGTCACACATATGCGGAACCCACCAGCTGTAATTACTAGGATTGCCTGTTATCCACGATACTCCTGATACACATTTACCAGGGTACCATATCCACCTTGAATATAGTTTCACTACAAGCAGGCCCTGAAAAGATCTGGAGGTGTGTGTGTTTGCATGAACCAAAGCAGTACACTCATAGTAAACATGCACATTGGTCCTGTTCACAAAACATGGAGAACACATGTATCAAAAAGATCATGTGCATGTTTCCCTTGCGCTGTTAGCAGGCACCCGCTACGTGTGACTGCAACGTCTCAAAAAAGGCCTTGATTCTCTATGCAGATGATATCCAAACCAACCAGGCTATACATGTTGCAATACGGATGTGGAAGGAAGGCTGTGGTTTCAGCAGACACGACTTTGCTAATTTATCTTTGTAATGAAGCTGGCAAAACACCCACTGTTAATAAAATGAAAGGAAGAGATATACAGTGGGAAGGCCTGTATATTATAGAAAGCCTGATGGCTGTAAAGCATTGCTGTGCATTGTAACACAAAAGCACAGCCAGCCACTGTTGAAGTGAGCAGTACAATTTGTTGTGTAAAGTGCTGTTAACACACACACCTCAAGTGAACAGCAGTGGCTTATCAACCTTGTACACAGGGTGTACAACAGTTATCATCTGCACCAGGGAATTCAGTATTCAGGATAAGACGGAAAGTTTTACATCTCAGCTAAATCTAGTCGGACCACTGATCCATCTAGCTAGCAGCCCTTCAGGGTTGAAGATGGCTTTTGCTAACACCTGCAACCAGCAATCTTTTAATTTGGAGATGCCAGAGATGGAGCCTGGCACTTTCCACATGCTAAGCTTGTGCACACCCAATGACAGTACAAACATGATTCCACAGAATTAAATGAGAGCCATCGAAAACAGACCCACCTATTAGCTATAAAGCCCTATTCTGTGCTCTGTTTCTTGGTGTGATGCCAAGGGGTAAAACAATCTCGGGCTTTTAAAAGGGCTGAGATGAATGTGTGGTCAGAGATTCCCTGACTGAATCTCCTGTGAAAGATTTTTTTAAAAACCCTTTACAGTGCTGGCAGTTTGATCGGAGATGGAGCATCAGACTGGGCTTGTGCCTAAGACTGTGGCGATGGTAGGTGTGATGGAATGATCTTCCAGCACTAACCACCAAAGCAGTCACATCAGGCTGATAATCTGAATTGTGTGAGAGAGAGATCAGTTTACAAGGTCTTATTTTTTTCATGTGTCCCTGGGAAATCAGTCCAGTAGGACACAATCCCACCCTTGTTGCTAGAATGAAGTTGGTTGGTGACCTCATTATATGGCTTTTATGGTTGGTTGGTGACCCCATTATATGGCTTTTATGGTTGGTTGGTGACCCTATTATATGGCTTTCATTATCCACACATTATTCATTAAGGCTCTGAGCTTTCATTATCCACACAAGGCCGGTCAGTTTTAGATCTCAGACACCAATCCTAAGCAGGTCTACTCATAATCCTACTGAAGTCTGTTCAATGGGGCTTACCAGTTTGGTGTAGTGGTTAAGTGTGTGGATTCTTATCTGGGAGAACCGGGTTTGATTCCACACTCCTCCACTTGTAGCTGTTGGAACAGCCTTGCATCAGCCATAGGTCTCATACAGCTGTCCTCGAAAGGGCAGTTTCTGTGAGAGCTCTCTCAGCCCCACCTCCCTCACAGGGTGTCTGTTGTGGGGGAGGACAGTAAAGGAGATTGTAGGCCGCTCTGAGATTCAGAGTGAAGGGCGGGGTATAAATCCAATGTCATCATCTTCTCTCAGGACAGCATTCTGAGTGTTCTCTGATAACAGGAGAGATCCTTTGGCCTGGGTCTATTGTAACCACATCTTCTGAGAGAACTCCTTGTTCTCCAATGAAACAAAAATCTGCACATTCCAGTCAATGTTTTCAAACTTTTTTTCTTTTTTGTCATTTTTTTTAAACATTTCCTATCACTCGCTCCACTTCTGCCCCTTCCTCTCCCCTCAAACCTTGAGGCAAACAGGACGCTGAACGCACCAGAAGAACTTCTCTTCCTGTACCTCAGCTTCCTGTCTGCCCCTCACAATCTGCCTGAAAGGTTTTTTTTTTGTCAGGATTGTATTTTTTTCTCCCCCACGTCATGCAAAACAACCCCCTTTGGTTTGCCCCTCACCCCAGCACACCCTTCCCCAGGAAATAAAATTTTAAAAAACATAAAAAAACAGAAGGCAGAAAATATAAACATCAAATGAAAATTATGGGCGTGCAGGGGAGAGGGGGTGGGTGGGGGACGGATACATTATTAAATTAACAGAGAACTTGTAACGGCGGTCAAAAAAAAAAAAGAAATTCAATTTACACGAGATTCCACAGCACAGATATACACAGAAAATACAACTCTTATATTACAATTGTCTTGGAGGGCAGGAGTCTGTGTGCCATATCTTTAAAGTCCAGAGGTGTAGCGCCCACCCTCAGGCTGAGATTTCCCCCCCTTTCAGTCTGAGCATCCCAAACCTGAAAACTCTACTTCCTCCCCCCCCCCCCCTTAGAGCCACCCCCTCCCCGCACAAAGGTTTCAAATTCTGCCATGAGAATTTAGGCCCACTGAGCCAGATTTGTAATTTTCCCATCTGGCATAATTTCACCACCACACTTGGAGGCCTTCAAGCTTCTCCCCTGTTCCTTTAGAACTTTCCCACTCCATCAATCCAGACTTTTCTCCTTGGTGGGATTGGAGGGGGGTAGAGCTGCATCTTGGGAGGGGGAAATCAGAAAATCCCCAGCATGAAGGGGGTGGGAGGAAAAAAAGGGGGTGGGGAGGGCTGTGGCTTTCTGAAACGGGATTCCTTACATATGCCGAGATGCAGCCATTTCTGGGGTGGAGGCAGTAGCTATGCATAACAGGCATAGTTCCGGAACAGTCCACAGGGGAAAACTGCTGCCGGGTGTGGGCATGGCTCTTGATTCAGTGCTTTTCTCCTGACTCCCCATCCTAGGTTGGGAGAAAAACAGATTACCTGCTTCCTGCCCTCCCCCCTTTTGCTGAGATGACGCATGGAGAGGAGGTCGAGGTAGGGGGGGAGAAATGGGCTTTGAGCAGCAAATGCCCTTCTGGAAATCATGAGGTGAAAACCGGGTACAGTAGCAGCAATTCAGAAGTGCCAGTGGAACGTTTAGCACCCTTGGGATGGTTGGGAGCGGCGTGGGCTACCAGGGTAGGCGGGTCGGTTGGTCCAATCCGTGGCAACTGGAAGGCAAGGTGAGACATCCCCCCCGCCTTGGACCCTTTGGGGAGAGGGATGGGCGTATCGGAGCGCAAGTGGGTGGGATGTCGGGGTTGGGGTGGGGCGTAATATTTCATTCACATTCTTATGCCCCTGCCCAGAAGAACAACAACAATAAATAGACACCAGAGTTGAAGCCCCAGTTCCCCTGCACAGTTGGGGAGGGGCTCCCTCCCCAGCTTTAGTCCCTTGAGTTCACCGGTGGCTGCAAGCCATTGCTGCTAGGAGGACGGGGGAGTGTAGGGGGGGCAGGAGAAGGGGAGAGCGCTCTCTGGCTCTCTCCAGCATCCCATGTGTTCCCCCACATTCCTTCTCCGCAACAGCAGCAGCAGCTCCCCACAGTCTGGTACGGAGCATGTGATGAGGAAGGCGGGGCAGCAGCGGGAGTCCTCCTGTCCAAGGCAGGGTGACCAGACACACCCAGGACATCGTCTGCATGGGAAAGAAGTTTTAGGGAGGAGCAGAAAGAGAAAGGACAAGAATGAGCACTCATACCATTGTTGTGGACAAGAGGGAGCATGTGGCTCGGGTTCAGACATCATGCAGAATCACAGGTTATCTAAACTCAGCCGGGTTAGTGTGATTATCTGAATACCATCTGCTCTACTAACCAGCAGGGCTTTTTTTGTAGCAGGAACTCCTTTGCATATTAGGCCACGCACCCCTGATGTAGCCAATCCTCCAAGAGCTTACAGGGCTCTTAGTACAGGGCCTACTGTCAGCTCCAGGAGGATTGGCTACATTGGGGGTGCAGCCTAATATTCAAAGGAGTGCCTGTGACCAAAAAAAGCCCTGCTAACCATGTTGATCCAGGTGGGCAGGCATGTTGGTTTGAAGCAGTAGAACAAATTTTGAGTCCACTGGCACCTTTAAGACCAACAACAGTTTATTCAAAGTGTGCAGGCACACTTCCTGCCTGCACACAAAAGCTCATACCTTGAATAAAGTGTTGTTGCTCTTAAATGTGCCACTCTACTAATCACAATTAGTTATTTAAATCAGGATCCATGGTTTGAATTTACTTAATCACAGGTAGTCTTAATGACGTCCTGACCTGGATGCTCTAGGCCAGGAGTGTCAAACATGAATCAGGCCCCTGGAGGGCTCCTATCAGGCCCCTGAGCAACTGGCTGTCATCTGCTTCCTTCTCCCTCCCTCTTACTTCCTTCTGCATAGGTTTGCTTTGCAAGGCTTGCTCAATTGCACAGAGCAAAACCTCTATTTTCTCCATTGGCTGAGACTCCTCCCTTGGGGAAGAAGGGGGGGAGGCAGACCTAGTTTTTCCAGGCCCTCTCAATCACAAATCAGAGCTACTGAGCCAAGCCTCTCTCCCTTCCATTGGCTGAGGCTCCTCCCCACCAGTCCTCTGGGGAAGGAAGGAAAGAGCTTACAGCTTCCTTTGCCCAATTCCCTGGATCCCATGGGAGAAATACAAAGAAAGCACCTTTAAGACCAATGAGTGCTAATGCTTTAAGAATATTTTAAGTTTTTAAAATATATATATTTAAATGGTGTTGTCTGTGTCATTTATAAAGTTTATATCTCTGCTACCTAATCTTAAATAGGCATGTAGATGGCCTGGCCCGACATGGCCTGGCCCAACAAGGTCTCATTTATGCCAGATCTGGCCCTCATGAGTTCGACACCCCTCCTCTAGGCTAGCCAGATCTTGGAAGCTAAGCAGAGCCAGCCTTGGTTAGTACTTTGATGGGAAACCACAAAAAGAAGTCCAGGGTCATGACATAGAGGCAAGTGATGGCAAACCACCTCTGAAAATCTCTTGCCTTGAATACCCATCAAGGGATCGGCATAAATTGACTGCAACTTGATGGGACTATCAGGCCCCTGAGCAACTGGCTCTTGTCTGCTCCCTTCTCCCTCTCTCTTGCTTCCTTCTGCATAACAGAAGGCTTTGCAAGGCTTGCTCAATTGCACAGGAGCTACAGAGCAAAACCTCTGTTTTCTCCATTGGTTGAGACTCCTTCCCCTCCTGGTCCCCTGAGGAAGGAAGGAAAGAGCCAGAGCTTCCCTGGATCCCATGGGAAAAATACAAAGAAAGCACCTTTAAGACCAACGAGTGCTAATGTTTTAAGCATGTTTTATTTTAAGTTTTTAAAAAAATCTTTAGTCGTGTTTGTCTGTGTCCTTTAAAAAGTTTATATCTCTGCTACCTAATCTTAAATAGCTACACACATAGTCCGGCCTGACACAGCCTGGCCTGGCCCGGCCCGACAAGGTCTCATTTATGTCAGATCCTGCCCTCATAACAAATGAGTTTCACACTCCTGGATAAGAGGGCTGTCTGTTGCTGGGAAGAGCTTCATGCGGTCATGTGCCCCCCAATAGATGACTGTTCTGAGATGTTTCACTGTGACTGAATTATTTACCACTTTGGGTGTTTTAAGGAAAGGCACCCAGTTCTCTGTCCAATCAGCCACTATCTACAACGCCAAGCTTCTCCTACAGCAAAACCAACTATCTGGGATCACCGTTCATATTACAGGCAATACAAAAAACAAGCGCTATGATGTAATGGCTAACAATGTTGCTGCTAGAGTTCGATCAAAGGCGAACAACATCAGCTCATACTGACCTCCGTCGGCTTGGCATTAACAGGAGTACGTTCGCACTGACATACTGTCTGCCCGTTGGCTACCTAATGAGTTCCCTAAAGGAAGAGAAAAGAGACACAAAAAGGCAAATGTGACGTAGCACTCACCTTTCACAGCTTTTTAGTCATGCGCAGATGAGAAGATATAAAGTTATGCTGACAACGAAAAAGAACCACTTTGCTCTTCCCACCTCCTCCTGCTTGGGTTGGGTCTGAATGATGGGAAGGTGCCCAGAGGGAATCCTAGACAGAGGACCTTTGACTTCTGTGGTCAGTCCTGTTCCCTCACAGTGACATGTGCTTTTTAGGCTCTGAGCTTTCCAAGCAAATGCCTGACAGACTTCTCTTTCCAGATAACAGTGGTTACATTTGTAAAGTATTAAGTAACTGCCCCTCTAGTATTCATTACATGGAACTTACCACTCAGCCCTGACCTGGATAGCACAGGCTAGCCTGATCTCATCACATCTTAGAAGCTAAGCAGGGTTGTATTCGGAAGGGCGACCTCCAAGGAATATCAGGGTTGTGTTGCCGAGCCAGGCAATGGCAAACCACATCTAAAACAAGTCTTGCCTTAAAAGCAGGTCTAGCTCACCAGCTAGTGGTGCATAATGCTAAAAGAGCTAGAACTTCTGGCTGCCAGACAATCTTAGGATCCTGGCTATACTACCCATGATACCATACAACAACAACAACTCAGTGGCGAGGAAGGCAATTCTGCATGTGTTCGGGGGGGAAATAGATACCAGCAAGCTTTTGAGGGAACTGAACACAAAAACTCCAATTTTTGGCAGGACTCCAAACGTTCATGTGGTTTCTCACACTGGTTCCTTGCATACCCTCTGGCTGCATCTTACGAAGCTGCACCCCGGGTGAGGTAATGGAGGCCACGGAGGCTGTGCGGAAATTGGCCGGCAGCATCTCGGCTGAATCAGGGCTGACACCGCGGAGGTCCTTCTCCCGGAACATCTTTCGCCAAGATGGGGAACGGCTGAACGTCTTGGCACTGTCCTGAGAGGCGAGAATCAAAGAGAGTGTGAGTAAGCTTGAAAGACCTCGCAAAGCCAGAGGTTTCTGAAGGAGGAGAAACTCACCTCATCCAGCCGCCGGTCTGTTCCCATGGAGATGAGGTTCCCAAATTCTTTTTCTAAGATCTGCCTAGCCTAAATGGAAATGGAGGAAGTTTTTTAAAAAGTGTGTTAGACTCTCTTTCCCCTCTTTGGTTCTTATTGTTCTTACAAGGTATATCCCTCTATTATAGAATAATGTAACAGCAGGAGAGGTAAGATGATCCACTTAGTCCAACAGTGACCAACCCAATGCTTCCAGAAGGCCTACTTGCAGAGTATGGATGCTCAATGCTACCTCTGTTGCAGCCCCCCAAGTACTGGTATTCAGAGGATTTCTGCCTCTGAGAATGGAGATTCCACTGTGACCAACAGCTATTCATGGACCGATCTTGCATAAATTTGCATAATTCCTCCCTTTTTGCTGGGGTTTTCAAGGCAAGAGCCTTTCAGGGGTGGTTTGCCATTGCCTACCTGTGTGACAGGGCCCTGGACTTCTGGGTGGTCTCCCATGCAAACACTAACCAGAGTTGACCCTATCTAGCTTCTGAGATCCAATGAGATCAGGTTAGCCTGAGTTATCCAAGTCAGGGCAATTCCCCTTTAAATCCTATTAAACTAGTGGCCATCACTATGTTCTCTGGTAGTAAATCCCACAAAATGAATAACTTGTGTAAAGGAGGATGCCCTATAGTCTCTCTGGAATCTACTGCCCATCAACACATTTGTGTGGTCTAGTATTAGGCGGGGGGGAATGGAGAATTCTCTGTATCCGTTTTCTCTGCCCCGCACATGAATCCTTTTTTAGGGGTAGGTGGGATACTAGCAGAAACAGTACGTGAAGGAAATGGCACGCTTTGGGGACTAAGGGGCTTCTGAGACATGGTTGACAGTCATGCAAATGGGCTGTCTTACACCAGCTCTTTCTAGATCTCTTGCTGTGAATTTTTTTGTACTTTGGGTCCCTACTTATAAAAGGTTACCAGCCCTTGTGCTAGGCAATGGAAAAGGGTTCAGGGCTTCCCTCCCTCTTTCACCTTTCAAGGATGCACCAGGTATAGTTCATCCCTCTCCCTCCTCCTCCCCTTCCCTGACCGCCTGAGTTCTTTCTCCTTCTCCCCACCTTCCCCAGGACTGGTCCTGACCTGCGTGTTCTGGGTAGGGATCTGCAGCAGCAGGGCCAAGTCATTGCAATCAAAGGTGTCATCCAGGGCGAGGAGAGCCCCGTGTACCCCACTCTCCACCAGGTTGTTGGCAAACTCTTTCAATCCAATCATCTGCACCCAGCACATGACGCGTTCATTGGACCAGACCATTACATCTAGAAAGGGAGGAAGAGAAGACAGAGGTCTGCAAGGTCCCTACTATGTGAGCCTCAATCCTGCTGTGTTAATGTCTTCCCCTCTCAGTGCCGGATTAAACCCTGTGGAGGCCCCTAGGCAGTCAAAATCTTGGGGGCCCCCTCACAAATTATCTCAGCATCTGAATGCCCACCCCACTGCCCTCACTTCAGGCACCTTCTTAAAAAGCCCCTTTTACTAAGTTGTGAAGGAAAGGCAGAGAGAGGCAAACTTGGCAATGATGCCAGCAGCAGCCACACCAGGCAAGTCGGGCAAAGTGCAGCTCAGTTGCTGGCTGCTTGTGCAGGCTGGAAGGGCTGCAAGCAGGGGGAAAACCAGGGGGGAAAGTCAGCCCGGGGCCCCTAAAGGTGTGGGGACCCATAGGCCAGTGCTTAGTGGGCCTAATTATTAATCTGGCTCTGTCCCCTCTCTAAATCACAGGGGAGGTGTTGTTTTTTTGGGGGGGGGGTACAATGGCCTCAGAAGGTTCCTTTGGTTCACACGCACCTTTGATTTGGTTCTGACTCTCTTCCCTCCTTCGTTCCAGTTCTTTCCGGTCATAGTTAAGACGCTTCAGGCACATGATTCCATAATGGAGGCTCACCCTACAAGCAGAAAATACATTTTGTGGTTGGTATATCAGTGATGGAACACATGCTTTTGTCTCCCGGGTTCAATCCTGGCTACCTCCAGTTAAAAACCTTTCACTGCCTGAGACCCTGAAGAAGGGCTGCCAGTCAGTGTAGATAATACCCAGCTAGATGGGTGAAGGAAGCTTCTCTATGGCTACTAGCCATTGTAACTGAAGGGAACCTCCATGTTCAGATGTAGGTAGCCTCTGAAAACCAGCGTCAGGAGGCAACATCAGGGGAAAGCTTCAGTTTCTGTGCCTTGTTTGTCTAGCTCTCCAGGACAACTCATTGGCTGCTATGTAAAGCAGGATGTTGGAGTAGATCAAGGGTGGCCAAACTAGCTTAATGTAAGAGCCACACAGAATAAACATCAGATGTTTGAGAGCCGCAAGACATGAACATCAGGTGTTTGAGAGGCAGAAGGAAGGAAGGAAGTCAAATAGATAGGGGGGAAGTGGGAGAAAGAGGTGGAAAGAAAGCAACTTTAACTTTAAATGTGGCTTGGAGAAATGATTTAAAGAGATAACTGCCTTCTCCAAGATGGCCAATGGTATGGTAGGGGCTTCGAGAGCCACACAATATGTGTCAAAGACCCACATGTGACTCCTGAGCCACAGTTTGGCCGCCCCTGGACTAGATGGACCACTGGTCTGATCCAGCAGGGTTCTTATTATAGTCTTATACATATACTTGTTAAAAGACTGAGCTGGGAACCAGGGTTCAATTCTCACCTCTGCCACCAAACTCATGAGGTGAACTTAGTCAAGCTACTTTTAATTTTCTCTCCTCAAGCGTCTTTTTTCTTCTACAAAACAAGGAAAGCAAAAATACTGCCCTACCTTACTGGGTTGTCGTACAGATTACTGAGATAATACACATGAAGCACTTTGAACATTCAAATGCACCATAATATTGCTCAACACAACTAGAATTACAGCTGCCTATCTGCTTCTCAAGATAATGGGGTTCTGTAGCCACAAGAGCAGGTAAATAGCAACAACACGCCTTCACCCTGGTATTTCCATATGACTGGAAACTCAGATGTTTATTCTAGGCATTGCCAGCAAGAATTTTTTAAAAATCAAATAAAACTTCCTGAAATGGTTGGATAGCACATGGTGTGGAGGTATCCCTTTTTCCCCCTTTTTCAGCTACCCACCTTCACCCTGAAATTATATTGTTTTTCTCCATCATAGCAATATCGCACCCAAGAGGAACACCCCCACCAAGACATAATGTACACAAATCATCCAGTTTGGTCGAATGCCAATATGACTAAGAGATGGAGGCAGAGATGCAGATACAGAGTGGGCTATGCAGATGGAGAGGGGTTAAAGAGTCTCTGGGAAATACTGATGGCTTCAGAAAGCTTTTGCCAGCCAGCCAACACACTTCCCTCCCTCAGCAGCAGTTGTGTCTGAGGGAAGAAAGAGAGAAAAGGCTTTCTCTGGAGTGTGCTTGAGATGGATTCTATCCCACAGGGGCACCTGTAATATGCTCAGTCTTCCACTTCCCACTTCCGTCTGAATCAGAGACATTATTTCATCAGGAACAAAGGGAATGGGGGATGAGCTGTATTGCTCACCATAGCCACCCTGGGCCTGTCGGGGGAGGGCAGGATATAAATCTGATAAATAAATAAATAACAATGCAAGGGGTTAGGGAATCTCTGACAGAGTTCTGAGCAGTCTCACAAAGCCTACATTTCCCAGAATCCCTTGTAAGATATTGGCAGAACCAGAACAGGTAATCTCTTCTGCGACTGAGTTGACAACTCTAGCACACAACAAGCCTTAACCTCAGGAATTTTCAACTCTTCTCCCTGGCCCTCACCGGTGAAAGCTGTCGACCATCTTAAGCTGGCCCCGCAGTTCCTTCTTATTGAGATGGTCCAACATCCGGGCATCGACCAGCGATTCCATGAAATAGCTGCGGTACTGAGGCAAACCCAGGCTGGGCAGCCAGTCGTTCCCTACCCATTCGTGGTTCATGTCACCATAGGCCAAAATCTGCAAAAACAGAGGAAGAAGGATGCTGTGTCTGAGAGAGAGAAGCAGAGGCAAACGACTTGCACCAGGGCCTTCTCTCTCCATTGCTTTACTCCTACAACTTTGGGGCTTTCTCTGTTTGACCACAGCCTACCTCTGTGTATGTCTGAAAACTCCATTTAACCCAGCAGAACATGACTTTTGGCCTGTTGTTCCCACTAACTCAGGGGGTTTGATTCACATTTTTACCATTAAGCTCAGCACCTGAACCAGCCAGACAGCATGGACTAGCAGTTACAGCACCAGACTAGAATCGGGGAGAATGTGCTCTGAATCCTGACTCTGTCAAGGAATCTCATTGTGTGACCTTGGGCCCTTCATGTTCTCTCTCTCAGGCTCAAACTAGACATATTTTGGGGATAGATGTATCTGGGTTTCCCCAGCCCAAATCATTTTCCCTGTAGTCACACAGAAGCTGCAGGGAATGCCATTTTAAAGATCAGAAGGAACACTTTTCCACTTGGAACTGCATTGTGGAGGAAGAAGGAACTCTTCCCCCTTCTTCCCATTTTTGGAAACTGAAATGGCAAAATGTTTACGCACCTGCTCAGAATACTCTTGTGTGTAACTCCAAAGCTGGTAAATAATTCCCTCGTGGGGACCATATAAGGGTCTCAAAATTCCCATGCCACAGTTCCAAGTGGGAAAGGACTCCCTCTGATCTTCAAAAGTGGTCAGGGACAAGGCTTTTTTTGTAGAAAAAGCCCAGCAGGAACTCATTTGCATATTAGGTCATACCCCCTGATGTCACCATTGTTTTGCACAGGGTTTTGTAGAAAAAACCCAGCAGGAACTCATTTGCCACACCCCATGACGCCAAGCCAGCCGGAACTGTGTTCCTGTGCGTTCCTGCTCAAAAAAAGCCATGGTCAGGGACCTACATACCTGCAGGATCTCCTCTCCTGGTAGGTCCCTCAGAGAGTGATGCGCTCAGGAGAACAGCATCTGCCAGAAGTCCCTGGCCCAAAGAGCATCCAGCTGTCCTTAATCAGAACCAACTTGGTGGAGCTCTCTGCCAAGTAACATCTGGGCCCTGCAGGACTTATTACAGTTCTGCAGGGCTTTTAAGACAGAGATCTTCCGCCAAGCATAGATAGAGGACAGCAATGGTTTGGCCAATTAGCTGCCTCCCCGCCCTTTCCCCCAGCCATCAGGGGTTAAACTGAACTATGACACCATATGGATTTTATGTGTCTGTATAGGTCATCTGCTGTTTTAAGATTCTTGTATTTTAATTCTGTATCTTGACTAATGGATTGTTTTTATATTGATGTAAAATATTGTCAACTGCTCTGAGCCTGCTTTGCAGGAGAGTGGCATAGTAGTAGTAGTAATCGTCATCATAGAATCATAGAGTTGGAAGGGTTCCCTAGGGTCATCTAGTCCAATCCCCCGCACAATGCAGGAAATTCATAAATACCTCCCCCTAAATTCACAGGATCTGCATTGCTGTCAGATGACCATCTAGCCTCCATTTAAAAACCTCCAAGAAAGGAGAACCCACCGCATACCCTGCAGTAGTTGCTGTGTGACTGCAGGAAAATCAAGTTGGATCAGGGAAAAGTGGATACAATTTGTTCAAAAACATAAGGTCTAGTTTGACCCACAACATAGACTACCTCATAGGGTTATTTAATAAAACATACAAAGGGAAAACAATATTGCAAGCTATTTTGGATCCTCATTGAAGAGTAAAAGCAGGATATAGATATCAAAATTAACACACTTGGGCAAACCTCTCACCCTTATCTTCCTCACAGAATTGCTGGGGTTATATAAAATGAGTAAGTCCCTAAGCAACCTCAAGGAAGGGCAAAATAAAAAAAAAAACATAAATCCATTAAAAACCAGCATAAAGATGCTCTTTACACATTTTGGCTTGGTGAGACACAGCTGTGAGCACTTTGAAACAAGGATGGGGGGGGAGAGTGGAAACAAGACTTTAAAAAATTCAGTGCAATTGATAGGGTATGTGACCGTCATCCGGGTTTAAAACCTTTTTTGATCTAATGGTCATGTTTTATCCCTCCCTCTCGCGCTCCAAGGAGACTAGAGTGGCACACATAATTCTGTTCTCCACCATTTTTATCCTCACAACAACCCTGTGAAGTAGACTACGCCTTGAGCAGTTGGCTAAGCCAAAATCATTCAGTGAACTCAATGGCTGAGTGTGCGATCACGCATGCTAAATAATGCAGTTTCTACCTGCTTCAGAAACTGTTTGAAAGTGGGTTTTGCCAGTTCACACAGCAAAATCCAGTTGGAAAATGCCTTGAAAGTGGATTGAAAGTGCACTATTTCATGTGTGTGACTGCACCGTGAGCGAACGTTAACTGAAACTCTAATGATCACATAACACTGGTAGTCACATAATACCTGGGTCCTTATTCTACCTTTTACTAGTCTATGAAATATATATAATAGCTATTGTGTAATATCCCACCACACCCAATCATTGTAAACCTCCTCTTTCTGTAAACCTACAAAGCACAAGAAGAACAGGCCGATAGCCAGTGCACAATAAGAAAGAAAACAGATGATTCAAACAGCGTGCAAAAGAGATCTATAGATTTCGCTCTCTATCCCTACCCTCCCACCTCTAATAGAAAGCCAAGGAAATCAAATACACCTGTATTTGTATTCACCTGTGGGTACAAACTTCCTACCCAGGACAGCTTCAAACAAGTTAAAAGAAATTATAGGGACTATTTTCAGTTTAAGAACAGGGAGTTCCCATTGTCTGCAGTGTATGCATTGGTTCTGCCATGGGACCAAAAAACCTCAGCCTGCCCTCTGCTGTTTAAAATAAAAATAAACATCCCCCTCTTCCCTCATACACATGCACACACAGAGGCATGCAAGAAAAGAGAAGGCCACAGTATGCATCCCTCCCCTACCTGCTCCCAGCTGATCTCCTTTGTCTCCTGGGTAGAGGTTAAATGTGAAGCAGAAAGGAAAGCAGAAAAGCAGGATTAGACACACGCTGTTCTCACATTCTTATTGACAGCGTCAGAAGTAAAAGAGAAGTGCTCCTACTGCTATAAGAGGTCTACATATCTCCAGTCGTACTCCTTCAGTGTCAAATCAAATTGACTTAGCACCAATGTATCATTAGTATTATCCTGAAAAAAATCAAGCAGTTAAAAAAGAAAGCAGAGGAAGGTTGCTAGAGAAATCCCTTACTTTAAAGGACGTTACTTCCTTAACCTATCTTCTCCACTTGAAGAAGACGACTGCAGATTTATACCCTGCCTTTCTCTCTGAATCAGAGACTCAGAGCGGCTTACAATCTCCTACAGTGGTGGAGTGGGTCTAAAAATATTGGTTGCCAGGAGACACAGGGGGCCCACCCACAACTATAAGGCTATCATTTAATTTTTATAAGAAATAAATGAAATTATCAAAAAATACGTGTGGAAAAAAGGTACAATTAAAACTTTTGCAAAATAAGTGTATATATATATTTAGTAATTACAGTGTACATATATTGTACATATTATTGGCAGTATACAGTAGATACTAAATGTAAATACAGACTGCATTTTCTCCAGGGGAGTTGATCTCTGCCAACTGGAGATCAGTTGTAAAGGCAGGAGATCCCCAGGCCCCACCTGGAGGCTGCCAACCTAAATACAACATAAATTTTAGTTGCATCACAGTAATAATATTGGAATGTCTATTATATTTTCAAGCTACTAAAAGGTCATTAACATTTTTAACATATTGTCTAAAGTTTAAGGGGGGCCACTTCATCAGGGACCCACTTGCCATTGGGCAAGCTGACACCCTGGTCAGTTCACCACTGATCTCCTATATCTTCTCCCCCCACAACAGACACCCTGTGAGGTGGTTGGGACTGAGAGGACTCTCACAGCAGCTGCCCTTTCGAGGACAACTCTTGCGATAGTTATGGCTAACCCAAGGCCATTCCAGCAGCTGCAAGTGAAGGAGTGGGGAATCAAACCCGGTTCTCCCAGGTAAGAGTCCACATACTTAACCACTACAGCAAACTGGCTGCTCACTTGCAGAACAGCAAAGCCCCAGATAGCACAATTACTGTTCCTTATTTCAAATTCCAGAGAGGTTCACTTTATTATGGAATTTCAGTCTGGAAATTCCACAGACTGTACCAGGATGAACGATCCCAGTCTTCCTGGACAGAAATAGTATGCCAGAATGCTTTCATCAAAGGCCTTCCGCATGCAAATTAAAGAAGTACGGATCCCCTGCTTACAAACAAAAAGGATAGATTGAGAGTAGCTACTTGCATGGGGAAGAGCTATAAAGCTGCCAGAAAGTGATATCTTCAGACCTTCCTATGTACAGATCATGACACATATCAAAATAGGCACTGGTCGTTGCAAGGTGGTCTCTTGGAAATCATTACAAACGGGGAATGCAGCAGGCATGCAGACAACAACCACAGTCGTATCACTTACTGGCTTTGTTGTGGCTGTCAGAGATTCCATCTCTTCATGCGTCATCCACACGTTGCCAGTAGACTAGCCAAGGGAGCAATGAAAGTGAAAGATAGTTATCAATATTTTAAAACGTTTCAGCTTCATATACTTAAAAGCACCGCCTCTGCCTGTATGAACCCATATGGCAGTTCTAACGAACACATGAAGCTGCAGACCATTGTTATGTCAAGATGAGTAATGCCTACTCTGACTGGAAGTGGCTCTCTAGGGTCTCGGGTAGAGGTCTTTCCCATCACCTACTACCTAACTGGAAAGGCCAGAGATTGAACCTGGGATTTTCAGCATTCAAAGCAGATGCTTTACCACTGAACCACAGCCTCACCCCCAAGGGCAGTGAGCTTCTTCAGTCTGTTAGTTAGTTGTTGTAGATTTTCCGGGCTGTATGGCCATTTGTCTTGGCATTGTGAGACCTGACATTTTGCCAACAACTGTGACTGGCATCCTCAGAGGTATAACCCAGTCAATGGCTTCTCTGTGCAATCTAACATGGTAACTGAAATCCATAAACATAAACACAATTTCAACAGGAAGGAACAGGAGTTTAACAATGAATAGGGCATGGCTTCCAGTCCTGAAAAACACAAAATGCTCTATATCTTACAACAGCACTACAGATAAGATTAGAATTTCAATAGCCAACCCATATGCAAAAGAATCCCCTCAGGAAAGCTCCTCCATTAACATGTCACACTGGAAGGCTCCCACAAGATAATGACTCAGCCCTACCCCATCTGCCTGAGTAGATATAAATTACCTGCCTACCAACTTCTCAATTTGTCCCAGAGAGAACTCCAGTTTTCTAGGTTACACCTCTGAGGATGCTGGCGAAACATCAGGTCTCACAATGCCAAGACCATGGCCATACAGCCCGGAAAATCCCCAACAACTAATGAACTCCAGCCGTGAAAGCCTTCAACAACATACTCTTCTTCAATCCATTGGTCCACTATGTTGAACATTCCAAGCATGAGATGTTCAAAGTGGTTTGCCATTGCCTTGCTCTGCATAGCAACCCCTCTCTCCTTTGGTGATCTCCCATCCAAGTACTGACTGTGGCCAACCCTGCCAACCCTGTGGCCAACCCTGCGTAGCTTCCAAGCCCAGAACTCAGGTCAAACTGTGCTAAACAGGCTGCTTGAGTCAGACTGTGGTAAGTATATTCCTTTTCACTAGCCTTCATTATTTTGCAGGATTTCTTTGTAGCAGCCTCCATGCTCTAGCACAGTGTCTTGGAGGATATGAGGAAAACTTATTAGTTTTCTGGAAGGGCTGTCAAACAGAATTATTTCAATGCTTTTCTGCATGTCTTATTTCCGCTGTTTGCGTGTCGGGGATTTTTTCCCTTTTCTGCATGTGTTTTGCTCCCTCTAGTGGTCACTTCAATATTTCATTGCTATATCTCTGGCTTTTTTTAAGAAGCACTTGGAGATACAGCAATGAAATATCACACTAGAGGAAGCAAAAAACATGTGGAAAAGGAGTGGGGGAAAGCAGTACAGGCCCACAAGGGAGGAAATTACACGTGAAGAAAAGCCCTCCGTGAGGGTTTGTGAGATATGTATCTGCAGGACCACACCCACCCATCTCTGCCCAGAAGGCAGCGTCAATCATGAATTTAGGGATTTTTGGCAATTCTTCTGCTCAGGTAAGTATGGTTGTTGCTGGGGCTCAAAGTTTCACAGTGGCTGCCCCTGGGCTCTTGGATGAGCTTCCTGAGAATGTGTGGAAGATCCCTAACCTCATGCAGATTTCACAGGCTCTGTAAAGCAGAGCTTTTCCATTGTGCTTCTGATAACCCAGGAGTAGAGGTTACGGTTTGCCTCCTTTTGTTAATATTTCTGTTGATATGGGATTGTATTGTATTTACTTTGAAGCCTGATGTAAGCCACTTTGGAGTTCTGCTGACTGGGAGAAAAGCGGAATATAAATATTTCAAATAAATAAACAATGATAAGTGGACGAAGCATATTTGTTATCTGTTTTTTTCGTAGGGGACTGTGTTTTTTGTTTGTTTGTTTTAGTTTTGTCTTCAGACTGTTTTCATCTTTTGTTTTGAAGCTCCCTGGGTTTCAATTCACTCAACAAAGAAGCAGAAATGTGAGAGGGCGTTCTCAGCTCTGTGAGACCCAACTGGGGGCGACAGCAGAAGCACTCCTGGCTTACCGTGCGGGAGGTGGCTGGGGCGGAGGGACTGGTGAGCGACACCATCTCCTGAATGGCAAGACGCAGCTTGAGCCGGTGCAAGGGGTTGCTGATGCCGATTTCCCGCTGGATTTCCGTGTCTGACAGGTTGGCCATTATGGCACCGCTCTTGACGTTGGCGCGGCAGGCAGCCACGTACCAGGCTGGCATGCCAACCCATAGCTGACAGAGAATATGGGGGGAAAAAATGAGGTTAAGCAGTCACTGCACTTTCATAGCTTTGGAGAAAACAGTGGCTCTCTCCATTCATCTCCTACTTTGCCTTATTTGAGAGACACACAGAATAAGCTTCTGATTCCCATTCTTCAAGTATCTCTTTTTAAAACAAAATTATTTTGATACATGTATCTTTCCTTTTGCCAATGTCCTGAGATTATACAGGTTATGCAAGTGTTATGCTGCCACCCACCAAGGTCTATAGACTTGGTACCCCTCCCAAGTTCTTTTTTACCTCAAAACCCAGAATATATGTATCCTCTGCACTGGGATATCTAAATTCTATGTAGGAGGCAGCTCCATCAATTGCTTCAAGATACCTGGCTTCTCATCCAGATGTGAACAAACCATGGGATTACTACATTGCAATTTAAACCAGTCCTGATTGCTAGTCTGACCTCACCTTTCCATCCATTTATTCTGTATGGCTGGTGCGCTCAAGGCCTCTTCACACGCTGAGGTTTTTAAGTGTCAACCTCAGATTGTTTTAAGTAAGTGTTAAGAAAACCCCCACACAAACTCATATGAGAATACTGGTCAAAAAGCCAGGACTGACTGTCTGATGTCATTGGGTTTAGACTGGAAGAATTCTGCACAAAATTATGCTGCAAGTGACCGACCCAAGTTTGCCACCACATAATGTGTGAGCTGACTTTCAGTTGTGTTAAACATAAGAGAAGCCATGTTGGGTCAGGCCAACGGCCCATCCACTCCAACGCTCTGTGTCACACAGTGGCCAAAACCCAGGTGCCCTCAGGAGGTCCACCAGCAAGGCTAGAACTCCAGAAGCACAAGAATGAAGAGCATCACTGCTCCAGACAGTGTTCTTATCAGCTGCCCACAAAACTGCTCTGACATGACTGGTGCCATTTTCTTCTCCTAACCTGATTGACAGACACTTCCTTTGTCAGTCCTACTCCACAGCTCATCATTTAAATGTCTTACCTCCAGCCACGACACAACAGTGGGACCGTCCCAGGCGGCAAAAGGCAAGCCTTGCCGACAGGCTTCTTCCAACAACTCGTGCCTGAGGAGAAACAAAAACAAGCTCAGAGGGAAAGAAGAGAGAAGAAGATCTGAAAATCTGTGACTTCCATCTAGTCAAACATCCCCTTTCCCTTTCATCTACCCATGGATCCTTGGTTTGTGGTTCCAAGCTTTCTAGTTAGCATTAATGCATTTTTAAAAGTTTCATTTTTTATCTTTCTGTTCTTTCACACAATAATCCTGAAAAGCAGTTGACTATAACTGCTATCTTACAAACAAACAGTGAGCTAAAGTTGGCAAGAGGGGTTAGGGAAAGGTTGCCTGAGTGCTACATCATGGCTTTGTCCACACTAGGAAACTTTTATGGCACTCAGTCATTCCTTTTCTGCAGTTATCTGAAATTGAAACTAAAAATGAAGATAAACACAGTATTTAATACAGAACTGCATTCCCCATGAAAATCCAGGCATGTCCATCCCAACAACAAGCTCCTACCACACATATGTGGAGAAACAATCCTGATCAGCCAAAAGCCCCACTTTTCTGAGCATTATTACAAATTCTTTGTTTAACAGCCTAATCTATTATTTCTAAAACAATCATGAATCAATTGTTAATATTTGTTTTGGAGAGAATAAATACTGATTGTCACTTGCAGCCCCAGTCATTGTGGATTATTTTTTATTATTATTATTATTATAGTGCAATTATAAGATAAAAACCAATAATGAGCAGTGGCTTTGGCTACAAAGTGGAAAGCAGTTTTTCATTCACCCTCACAAAGCTCCTGGAACTGATAATTGATGATTTATTCAGGAATGCTGTGTCTAGTGGCAAGAATACTAGAATTACTTAAGGTGGAAAGGAATTAGTTAAGAAGGAAAGAAAGAATAGAATAGTCAAGCAACCTCTATAAGGCTTTGACTGTCCACGCTGGACAACCTTGTGCAGTTTAAGTTAACCATCACAAAACAAGCCTGAAAAAAAGAGAGCGAAGAAGAGGGAAAACACTGAAATGTAATAGATTGGTAATAGTGTTATCTTAATTCCTGTAAAAACCTGAGTGGAGTGACATCATGAAAATTCCAATGTAAACAGCTACTATGAAAGTAACCAATAATTCCATGAGCCAAACCTGAGTCTCAAAGGTCCAAGTCTAAGAAAGCATATTGCTTTGCTACCCTCCTACATCAAACACACACATTCCACCTTGGGTCTTGCTATCTCCCTTGCCCCAGCCCTCATTCCTTCTCACTTCTTTTTGTTCCTACGGTCCTTGTCCACAGGTCCAGATAGCTTAGACAGGCCCAGGGGATCTCCAGGTGACATCTCATCTGATGGAGTCCCAGCTGTAAAGAAAGACAGATAAGGTATGTACCTGCACAGACACACAACTCTGTCAATCTTCTTTGTAATCAAGGCAGCGTTTCTGAGTGGAAGGCGCAGCAGAAATATTAAGAGCCAAGACAGGATGTTCATATAGCTCCTGTGGACCTTGCCAACTATAATGGCATATTCAGAAACCTATAGCAATCTAATGAGATTGTGAAGACAGCAGAAAAAGAACTGGTAGTGCAAGATTGGGCGGGGAAGAGGCCAGGGAAAGAGTATAGGGCTTGCTCACTAATGGTTATGGGATGGTTGGCCAGAAGACTGAACAGTTGAGCTTTGTCTAGCAATTTTTTTTTAAAGCAGGAAATGACGATGAGAGAAAAGAAGAGTAAATACAGCCACAGCTCTGGGTGGGGGAAGCATACCAAGCGAAGGGGACTCACGGCCCAACTGTCCCAGCCTCCCTTTCTCTTTCTTCCCGAAGAGGCGCCCGATGGAGGATTTGATACTTTTCTTCTTGGTGGATTTGTGCAAAGAATCCTGGCTGCTGTTGGTAATTTCTGACCCCATGCTGTGCCGACAGAAGGGACGGAAGGGATAAGACAGGGATTTAAAACCAATACACATGTTCCTTCCCTCAGAGAGACCCCCAACCCTAAAAGCATGCCTTTTGTGACCTCGCTGTCATTCCACTCCAATTTCCTGACTCCAACCAACACTCAGCCCCTCACAAACACCCAGCCAACATCCAGCACCTCACAAACTCCCAAGTCCAAGATCTCAACTATCCTGAATTTATGTATTTATTTTAAACAAAAAATTAATGCCACCTTTCCACCCAATCATGGTCCACAAGGCAGCAAACACAAAAAAATAAAACTTTTAAATATTTAAAGAATTATACACACACACAACAATTCAAGTAAAAACACAAACAAACAACACTAGAAGGAAAGCCAATAACTGTTATTGAGGGTGGATCAGACAAAACAAAAAAGTCTTCACTTGCTGCTGAAAGACACCATTAGAGGGAGACAGATTAATTTCCTTGGGGAAGAAGTTCCAAAATTTTGGTGCTGTGATGGAAAAGGCCCTTTCTCAGGCTGCCACATGCCTAGCTTCAGATGGCTGGGCCAACAGAAGCAGGGCCTCCAAGGACAACTGGAGTGAGGGGACAGGTTTGTATGAGGGAAGGTGTTCCTTAAGTTATGCTGGTGAGAAAGACACCTGTTCCGTTCCCACTTTCAATCTCTTTTTCAATTCCCCTTTCAAGGCAAAACACTGAGAGGACCTCTTAAAAATCCTGCCTTACTGCTAGGGCGGTAACCAACTTTCCTTGCTGGGTGCCACGCTCCCAACTGGGGCTTCTAAAATTCAAAGATGTCAATGGTTTTCAGGCCCAACAGCTTTTTATTTATTTATGAAGCTTAGCATCAGAAATGTGTATTAAACACTTAGCAAATGGGTTTACTTTTTATGTGGTCCTACTACATAATACTCTCACAAACCCTGCTTCTTTGCTGCCTGTATTAAGTGTAAGACCCCAGTCCCAACTTCAACTGTGTTCCTACTCAAACCATTGTAAGGGTTAAACACCTGAAAACATAACCTCACCTTCAACCTGAAGTGTTACCTATCTAGTATCCTGCCTGCAGGATAGGGTGGGATATAAATCCAAAAATTAAATTAAATCAAATTTTATTCCACCCTTCCTCTACAGAGCACAGGGTAGCAGGTATGGTTCTCCTCTCCCCATTTTCTTCCTCACAACACTATGAGGTAGGTTATGCAAAGAGAGTTTAGCTGGCCCAGGGTCACCCAAACTTTATGGAAGTGTGTGGTAGATATGAACCTGGGTGTCTCAGATATTATTTTAACCATTATATCACATTGGATACACCTCTCCTCCCTCCTGTCCTGTTCTCCTTCACACACACACACACTTTAAAAAACTTCATGTGAGTTTTTGCCCTCAGTGAGCCAGAGCAGAGCCTTTGGGGGAGGGGTCATTGCCAACTAATACTCTTTATAAGATGGCTGCTACCCTCAACCCTCTTTTTCTGAACAAAAGCCTCCTGTGTGTGGCTACTTGCTTTCCTTTATATAGCTGGCCTATCTCCCTCACATCAGTTTCAGAATTTACCCTCTACAGCAGCTTTCTCAACATTTATGGCACTGTGGGAGTCAGGAGGTGCTGCGCCAGGCAGAAATTCTCTCTTGGATGCAATTCCTATGCGGCAGGGATCCTGTGTCTTATGCTAGCTGCATTGAAGGACACATTATGCATCCTGGAGCACAGAGATGCGCACGTTGCATTCTCCTATCTTTTTAATATCTTCCCTTTTTAAAAATAAAAATGGATCTTTTGGGCCTAAACAGGCCTTTAAAAAAATTCATTCCTCTCAGAAAAAAGGCACACTCCTGAGGAAAGGGAAAGGCACTCTGGCTGTGCTTATGACAACAGGCATTTTAGAATGATAATTTTTAATGCATTTTGAATTTACATGATTGGGAAAAAGATAAACCAAAAGGCAATGGACATTAAAGTACTAACCAAAGGAAAATATTAAAAATTACTAAAATATTTCAGTTAGACCAATCCACTAGAAATTGTGATTCTCAGGTCCAGAATTCAAAAATGTTCCCAGTTTTTAAAACAGGATCGTTTCCCTACTGTCCTGCCTCTCAAGAGGATCACTTTGGTGAATTCTGACAGTGTTGCTAGTTATTTGTTACACTTTTTAACTCCATGCCATAACCTTTAAGTATTTAGCACACCTCCAATCAGGGGTGGAATTCTAGCTCCTTTGCATATTAGGCCACACACCCCTGATGTAGCCAATCCTCCAAGAGCTTACAAGGCTCTTTTTTGTAAGCTCTTGGAGTTTTGGCTACATCAGGGATGTGGCTTAATATGCAAAGGAGCTCTTGCTAGAATTCCACCCCTGCCTCCAATTATAAGCAATAATCCCATTTGCTGCTTTTTAGCAACCTAAAACCATACTTCTGTGGAACGTGGAAACAATTCCCTAACCCCCGCCCCCAACCACCTTTGGTACTTTTAAAAATCTTCCCTTAATAAAATAGAAAGATCAATCTATGGAGCAAGAAGAAAAATGGGACAATGGCTCCATGTAAAAAGGTAAAACAATCTGCATTGCCTGTGGTTCTTTTTTAAAACAAACATCATTCGTTTCAAGGGAAGCGCCCTCATGAAGAATAGGAAAGGGGCTCTGCATAGGCACAGTGGTAACAGGTCTTTAAAAAAAATGTTATTCCTCTCAGACAAAAGCAGAGTCATGAGGTTCTCTACTTAGAATGCCAGAACTGGGGGAAGCAACACATGGATGCCAGCCTCCAGATGGGACTTGGGGATCCTCCAAAATTACAGCTTATCTCCAGACTACAGAGATCAGTTGCCTTGGAGAAAATGAAAGCTTTGGAGGCTGGACTCCGTGGCATTGTCCCCCCACTGAGGTCCCTGTCCTCCACAGGCTCCAAATCTCCAGGAGTTTTCCAACCTGGATTGGGCAACCCTACCCTGCCCATCCCCTGCAGGTGGCCAGGAAGGACCTGGAATCCAAGTGGTCATGCTAGAGGCAAAACCAACCAACCAATAAATCAATCTAGAATATTTAGGCTTTACCTCAGCTCCTCAAGCCACACCTACTGATCAGCCTCCCCTTCCAACCTACCTGGTCCTCAGCTCCCGTCCATCTTCCAGCGATCCAGCCTGGAGGGCTAAGGCTTGGGTCATGCGCTCTAAACGCATCGTGCGAGGGGTAGAGGGAGCTGGGGGCTCGCACAGCGCTAGGGCCTTCTCCTCAGACCCTCGCCCCTCTTCCTTGACAACATGGTTCTGCTGAGGGAGACAGAAGGATACAGAGAGGCTTTACTGAGGGGATGCTCACATCCCTGCGATCACCTCTTGCGGGGGCTGGGGTATGAAAGCTGTGCAGAAACTTGCAGCCCAAAGACAGACCCATAAGGCAGGATTGTACTTAAAATTGTACTGAGCCTGCTTAGGCGGGGAGGGCGGGGTATAAATAAAAGTAATAAAAAAAATAAAAGCAAATTACTTCAACGCCTTGTCCCTAAAATGAGGCCCTGCACATATTATTGCTCCCACCCAACATCAGATTAAACCCCTGTACTACTGGTTATTAGATTGAAAAAGTGGGTCTCGTGCCAGAAATATCTGGACAGTTTGACTCAGACAAACACGACAAGCCACGAACTCAGGAAAGGACAGCCCATGGAAGAACAGCAGCCTTGCTGGGTCAGACTGAGGGTCCCATAATTTCACATGATGTACAAATGCAGAGACCCTGAAGTGATCCTGCTTGTTCTCTAGCACTGCCCTCCAGCACTCCCCAGCTATGAAGAAAGCAGGCCAGAGTAAAGGTGGTGAAATCAGCAAACTCAGATTTTAGTGATCATGTGCAACCTGCATGCTGCCTTCACAGACTAACAACACTTAAATTAACCATAATTTTTGTACTGTCTGGACTGTACTGGTCCCAGATTCAGTCTCTGCCACCTACAGTGAAAGGATCTCTGGAAGACTGCTAGGGAGGATCGGTGTTAAACTGCACAGAAAATGGTCTGATCAAGTATAAAACAGCTTCATGTTCAACAATTTTGAGAAGGATTTGGTGTTTCTTACCCAAAATCTATATGCACTATCTTACCATCCCATGTTATTGTAGAGCATTTTTGTTTGCAGGACTGAACATTATACCTACAGTGGTTTTGCAGGGGAGAGTTTTTAATAGGCCCTACACAGATAGAATCTGCCCTTCTGGCCTGAATAGGATACATCCTCCCACCCCCTGCTGGAATGCAGATTTTGTGAGATTGTAAGGGATTACTATATTAAACCATTAATCAATCAATCATCCCCCTATACTCTGGAAACCCTGCCTTCTTTGTTTAGTGATAAGAATCCTAAGATCACTCTAGTAACTGCAAAATTTGTCTCAGTCTTTTTATCCTTTGCATACAAAAAATAATAAGTGTCTTTTGCTGCTCAAGATTCATGAATCAATGAGCTTCTAAGGGTATAAAAGGAAAGGAAGGAAGCTTTCAAAGCACCCCAAAGGATCCACATGAACTTGCCTTATACCACTGGTCTACCAAGGTCAATATTGTCTTTGGTTGACAGCTGCTTTCCGGGGATTCAGGGTGAGATCTTCCACTTCCCATAATATGTGGTCCTTTTAACTGGAGATGCCGGGGGATGAGCCTGGGACCTACTGCACGCAAAGCAGATGCTCTGCTGCTGAGACACAACATCCCTTCAGAGTGAGGGCAATACCAACAGGAATTGGCTAAAGTCCAGAGTGAGGGCACCACTGGAGGAATTGGCGTAGGTCCAGAATGAGGACACTACAGGGAAAACTGCCTAAGGCCCAGGTTTGTTGCCCATCTCTATTCACAACATACCATTTTTTCTCCATCCCGAGCAGGACTGTGGGGGGCCAAGCGGGGAGTAGAGTGGCCACTGCTGGGAGGAGAGGGGCTGGCCAGAGTGGAGCTGGTGACCGAGGGGGGAATGGAAGCGCCCGAACGGTATCGGCCCAAGGAACCATCCAAGCTGGCACTGGTCACCCGGCTTTCGATCTCCTCTGCCCGCTGTTCTGTGGATTCCTTTTCTTCCTGGATCAATCTTAGAGAAAGTTCAGAGAGGGGGGGAAAAGGTGTGAGCAAATATATAATAATCAGAGACGTGCATTTTCAGTGCACTAGGGGGTTTGCAGGAAAGGCGAAAAAGGAGTGTGATTGGTCGAAGGCCATCCAGAAGCAACACAATGCAGCCAGCCGGGCTACAAAAAGATGCTGCCAGCCAGAGGTGATGTGTTGCGGCTGGGCACTTTGGAGGAAGGCTCCAACACAGTCCCAGAAGGCTTTACCAACTAAAGTGAGCAGTGGGGATAAAGGAGAACAGAAAGACACACCTGGCTGAAGCTGTGCAAGCTCTGCAATAAGCCCCAGTGGGGGCAGACCAGCAGAGCTTAACAGGGAGTGTGAAAACTGAGTGACATCAGCTCCCCTGAATACCCCATGTCCCTTGCCTCCCACAGAAAGTTGGCCTGAAGGCAACACCACACAAGATAAAACTGTGAAGCCTTCTTTTATGTCAAAGAGTTGCTGCCCAGATCTCAACAAACTCTTGGAGGATAGAAATTTGCATGCTGACAAGAGACTGATTTTCCACTGACCTTATGCCGCTCTCATATTCCTCTTCTCAGGGGGGCTTCCTTCCAATTTCACACTATCTGCCCCGGGGCTGCAGCTAACGTCAGCTTTTTCGCACTGCAAACAGAAACCTCTAAAAACCAGTTTCTGTTTGCGGCATGAAAAAGCTGACACTAGCTGCAGCCCTGGGCGGAGTGTGAAATCAGAAGGAAGCCCTGCTGAGAAGAGGAATGTGAGAGCGGCGTAAAGTGAGTGGGAAATTGGTCTGACAGTGGTGCGGCCAATCCCCTCACCCAGTGGGAAACTAAATATTTATGTGCATTGACCTAGGGCTTGGGAGAGAAGGAGGAATAGAAGAAGAGGAGGATGAGGACAACGAGGAGGAGTTGGTTTTATATCCCACCCCTCACTACCTGAAGGAATCTCAGAGCGGCTTTCAATTGCCTTCTCTTCATCTTCCCTCAACAGATACCCTGTGAGACAGGTGGGGCTGAGAGAGTTCTGAGAGAACTGTGGCTGACCCAAGGTCACCCAACTGACGTTACATGGAGGAGTGGGGAATCAAACTCAGTTCTTCATATTAGAGTCCACCCCTTTTAACCACTGCATTATGCTGGCTTTCTCTCTGAGGCCACCCCATCTGTCTGTAAGGTCCTGACAGAGAGGAATTCAAAAACAGTGAGGATAGTGTGTGTACAAAAGGTGTGGGGGGAAGGTCTCAAAGTGTTGAAATGATTCCAGGAAAACCCTAAACCAGGACAAAGGAGATTGGGCAGGAACACAGAGAGGTGGCTCCTGACACACAAGCCTGTGACAGAAAGGCTGCTCTCAACTCACTTGATCTCCTTGTTGATGGCCTCCAGCTGCTCCTGTAGCATAATGGCCAGGGTCTGCACATCAGCCTGCCCACTGGGGGACAGCAGGTCAGCTGAGCTGAACAGGGGGTCTCGCTCATCTTCGTCCGAGCCATCCAACCCGCCCTCAAAAGGGCCTCCAGCTACCTGCTGGGCCCGTTCCCACTCCTGAGTGGATATCACCTGTCCAGAGGCGCAGGGGAAAGAGAACAAAGACAGTGAGGTCCAGCTGCTCACCGATATGCTGAGGGAATAGGCAGTTTATCACAGAGGCAAGAAAAACCCTCACGTGTGACCTACTGAAGGGGACAGTGAGAGGCTTATGGCAGAGCCTTTGACCACTGAAGCCAAGGCCATTTCCCTCCCCTGTACCTCTCTCTGACTTGCAGCATTAATTTGCCGTGAGGATACCTCATTCCCCCCAAAAGTGACATCAAGAGGGACACTCACCAAGAGGATATCCAACAGGAAAGAGGGAGGGAAAAAGAAAGAAGAAATCATTGTGTGGGGAAGAGAGTAAGAAAACGTAAGGGACGTAACCACCAATGCATTCTGTCTAACAACACTTCCTGACCCTCAGATGTGATCTCCCAAGTTTTCAACCCATTCTGCAGAGTGAACCCATCGTCCGCTGGAATCCGCCTCTATGTCTCTCAGGGTCTGCTCCAGCCCATTTGTGTTGGAGGAGGAAGACAGCAGGTTGGGGCAGATCTTGACAATGGGTTAGATTTAACCAGCTTTTCTGCTGGTAAAGAGAGGAAGGAATCTTCTTTGATCACCTTGTGGGGATCACGGGGCCCGCATGAACAAAAGCCATATTGTAGGGGGATTGTAGTAAGAGGGCAATTTTGGTAAGACTGATCTGGAAAATTGGCTGGATCCAACCCAATGTTTGAGTATCACTAGACCAGGGGTGGGATTCTAGCAGGAGCTCCTTTGCATATTAGGCCACACACCCCTGATGTAGCCAATCTTCCAAAAGCTTACAAAAAAGAGCCTTGGAGGATTGGCTACATCAGGGGTGTGTGGCCTAATATGCAAAGGAGCTCCTGCTAGAATTCCACCCCTGCACTAGACACTCCTGATCCATTCAGCACCACAGCCAATCCCTCCCTCTCTACTTGGCTTTCCTTTTACTGGCTTCAACAGACTCCCCACCTTCTGCTTGTCATTCCTATCCAACAAACACTGACAACCCCAAAATGTATACTCAGGCTAGCTGTGTATACCACCCCCTTCCCACCAATGTCCTACTGCACTCAAACCACTGGTCTTAACCCCACTCTACAACTTCCTTCAAAACCCTACAGCTTCCCATGATCCACGGCATCACTTATGCTTTCCAATATCCATCCATCCTTCCCCACTACACTTACCCTCTCCCAGTTTCATAACCAAGCCCTACCTATCTGTGAACACAAGCTCACTGGTCTGACATTTTTCAGTAAAAATAAATTGTGAACTATTTAAGTACAACAATATTAAGTTGCCTAGTTGCTGATATGTCTTTATTTTTGTTGCACAGTTTGATTGAAAGATTTAATATGTGTTTTGCTGGCTTGCCACATTCTAGAGGAGGCAGCTGGAGTACCCTACGGGGCTTCCACACTAAAAGCCTTTAGCATCCCTGCATGATGTATGCCCATTATCCATTGCACTTGGTCTTGTTCCTATGACTTACCAATACAATCTTGCTCCCTTTAATCCCCACCCCAACTTCTTTCCCAAAAATCCCTACCAAAGAGCTAGGAAGAGGCAAAGAGCTAGGAAGAGGTGGGCACTCTGGCATATTTCCCTGCAACATTTTCCAACATTTTGCAAGACGTGTGCGCAAGCAATTGTGTGCATTCAAATCTACAACAGACATGATTAATTGGCAGCTGCTGGGGTTTTTCTGGAGGTTTTTATTTTAATTATTTTATTACCCTTTCAGCGTTTTTTCAAGATGTGCTTTCAAGTCTGCCAAGGAAATGTCAAATTATCAGTGGAGGTCCCCCCCTTCTTTTTTGCTTCTCCTCCCCATCATAAATGTCCAGATGATCCAACTTCTTCTAGTCCTTCCACATAAACCCACAACTGCTGTTGACACTTCTGTTTTCTGCACTATCATAAGCCCCACCAATGTTAAGGAAGGCATGACAAACTAAAACAGGTGATACACACCTATTGGAAAACAATGTTATCTTTTTAAAAAAATATAATAATAATAAAACAGCACAACATGCAAGGGAGAGTACTTTTAGATAGAAAACAGGGAAGGGAACAGAGAAAGCTGAAGATTCAGGGCTGATCCTCCAGCCAAGTCACTCAGGTGACTCATAGAATCAAAGAGTTGGAAGGGACCTCCAGGGTCATCTAGTCTTCCTTCCAGCCATCAGTGGGAGCATCATCTACCGAGCTCATGTCAGTGTTGTCTGAGGCAGAGCTTTTTCTGAGCAGGAACTCAGTTCCAGCTGGCTTGGCATCAGCGGGTGTGGCCTAATATGCAAATGAGTTCCTGCTGGACTTTTTCTTCCAAATAAAAAAGCCCTGGCCTGAGGTCTGAACCAAGCTCCATGTGAACCTGATCAGCAGTGGTATAGGCCCAGGAGATCATGGGTGCACCTTGCTTGAGGGTGAGAAAATTCTCTGAACCCATCCTGTACAGCTCTCTCGTTTACTATGTCACACACACATAATACACGGGTACAAAATTGGTCTACACTAAAATGACAGCACTACAAGCATGATGGAAACCTTCAAAGTTGCTTGAAAGTACAAAATGACACACAAAAAATCCCAAAAATGCCAACTATGGAAATGATTTTGGAGAAATATAATGAATGGATCCTAAGCAATAAATGAATTATATGTAGTGTCGGCACTTGAATGAGAAAAGTTTATTGTGGAAGCACTTGGGATCATGAACTTGTTGAGGTCTATAAAGAAGGGCTGTGAAGGAAGTCCCATCCGCAGCTGACAAGACACCTCTTGGTTTATAAGCAACAGTTTCTCTTGCAATCAGGAAGTCTAGAAACTTTCTCCTTTTTGCATTCTTCATGAGTTTCCAAAATTCAGCTTTTGGAACCACAATTTCCACAGACAAATTCTCCTTCTTTTGTGGTTCTGTTATTATTTTTTTTCCTTTTCCCATTTAGGCCAGAACTAGACATTACAGAGGATGCATAACTGCTACCCAGATAAGCAGACCCAAGCCTGATCTTACTCATAATCCTGATAATGTCTAGTAATACAAAATGCATCATGGGACATTCTCCTGTTCTGGATTCTCCTGCTTCTGCTCCACTTCATTGGCTGGCACTTGTAGGAGGCAGGGAAACTCAGAGCATGATAACACGTTTTGTACTACTATTAACATTACCAGGGAGATAGATTGAGATGGGCAGCCATGTTGGTCTGAAGCAGTAGAACAAAGTAGGAGTCAAGCAGCACATTTAAGATCAACCAAGTTTTATTCAGAATGTAAGCTTTCGTATGAAGAAGTGTGCATGCATACAAAAGCTTACATTCTGAATAAAACTTTGACGGTCTTAAAGGTGATACTTGACTCCTACTTTGCTCTATTACCAGGAAGAACCAGACAGAGGTTGCTGACTCAGACATTTGGTGGTAGCCACGCATCCTTGTAAGGACTGGTTCCATCCATGGACTGCCTCCTACTTGAAAGCTGCAAGAACTGGACCTTTGAGATACCATCATGACATGACACACTCATTCCTTCCCATTGTTCTCTCCCCCATATCAAGCCCAAACACGGTGATCTCATACCTTGGTGGCCTCATCCTTGACGGACCAGCGACCTTTCTTTGAACGTCTTGCCACGCCAGCACTGCTATAATGGTCCACGTGGGCCCCCACGGGCAGCGTTGGCGCCTGGGAGTAACGCAGCTCCAGCACGCTGCCCGGCAGAGACCTCCGTGGAGCAGGAAAAACAAGACTGTGAGCAAGAGTGATCTGGTAGAAGAGGTAACTAGTAACTTTTTAATTCTGTCCTTCCTCCAAGGAGCTTGTGTGTGCAGGATTTCTCTCTTCCCCCATCTTGACAACCCAGAGAGACAGGTGAAGCTGAGAGATGGGCTTACAGCAAGCTTCATGGCAGTGCGGAGATCTGAACCTGACTCTCTCCAATAATTTAACCTCTATTGAATGTGGTCAAGGGTCTCCTGCTCATCTTGCTCTGCTCCCAGCAAGCACAATCTGTTCCCACCACAGACCTGCTATACCAGGAGTTCCCAATGCAGTGCTCAGGGGTGGAATTCTAGCAGGAGCTCTTTTGCATATTAGGCCACACCTGATGTAGCCAATCCTCCAAGAGCTTACTAGGCTCTTTTTTTGGAAGCTCTTGGAGGATTAGCCACATCAGGGGTGTGTGGCCTAATATACAAAGAAGCTCCTGCGAGAATTCCACCCCTGGCGGTGCCCATGGGTGCCAAAGCACTTGCTGACACGTTTCCTGGTGCCCACCAAGTATTTTTGAAAAATGGGCAAGACTAGGTAGAGCCTTTGTCCAGTAAGGCGTCTGATTGGCCACTGGAGTTTTGATTGGTTGTGAAGGCTTTTCAAAATGTTTATGGGAAGCAGCTGCCACCACCATACAAAGATTTTCACTGTGTGACTGAAGGTAAGCTGTAGCAGCCATTTTGTGACTGGCTGCAGCCCCTGTGGTGGCCGTTTTGTGGCTTCCATGCTGTGGCTGTGTCCACCATGCAGTGTCAGAATTTCAAATATGCCCACAGGTTCAAAAAGTTTGGGAACTCTCAGTCTACACTGAAAAAGCCATAAAGGTAGTCCTCTGTGCAAGCACCAGTTGTTTCCGACTCTGCAGTGACGTCACATCACAACCTTTTCACGGCAGACTTTTTACGGGGGGGGGGGGGTTGCCATTGCCTTCCCCAGTCATCTGCACTTTCCCCCCAAGCAAGATGGGTTTTTATTTGACCGACCTCAGAAGGATGGAAGGGCTGAGTCAACCTGGAGCCGGCTACCTGAACCCAGCTTCCACTGGAATCAAACTCAGGTTGTGAGCAGAGAGCTTGGACTGCAGTACTGCAGCTTTACCACTCTACGCCATGGGCGTTCAAAAAGCCATACAGGTGTTCAAAATGTTGGGTACAAAAACCCCAGAATTTTCTGGACTCCTGACACACAAGTATAGTGCAAAAAGTTGCCACAAGTATCAAGGAACAGGGGTGATCCGCACAACAGGGGTCTTCTAAGAATTTATTCTACTATTTGCTAAGAAATTCACATGCAAGGCTGGAGGGGATTCTAGCTAGTTATTGATTATTAGGTCGTGGATGAAGCTTTCTTACCGAGAGTAAGTAGAGACTGGGCGTCCACGTAGCTGATCGATTTCCATTTGCATCCTCTCAATTTCTGCCAGTAGTTGTTCCTAGCAGTCATGTGCAAAGGAGACCGTCAGTATCAGAACCTAGATTTCCAAAGCCTCCCCTCCCATCATAACCCTTTGCCTGTTTTTAGAAACTTCCCTGCCTCTGCACCTTCTTCCCGCGGCCCAAAATCAACATAACCCTCCCTTTCACTCATCCTCAGCTGTCTGCCACAGGGCTCACCTTGTTCGCCAGCAGTTCATCCTGAACTTTCTTCATGTTGGCAATTTCCTCGCTCAGTGTGTTCTTGCCAGGGAAGGAAAGAGAACCGTTGAATGAGACTGAGGCCACCCACAGGACTCCTGACAGGATGTTCCTGAAAGCCTGCATGTTTGTATTTCCTTCCTTTCAAGCTGCCACTCCCAACCCCCAATCGGCTCGAGCCAGGTTCGCTTTCCTCTGCTAAGTGACCACAGCTGCATTACAGGGCAGGCTGGCAATGAAAGAACAGCCCTGCCTTATCCCAGCTCCTCTGCTTGCTTTATACTTCTGTCTCTTCTCTGCAGAATAAAATTTGAGTCCGGCAGCCCCTCAAAAAGCAACAACATTTTCCAGCTTTTGTGAGTCAAAACTCACTTGGTGAGATACAGGTGAGAAGGAAGATCCACCAGCCCTCTTTCTCTCCACTTGCTTGTGTGGGTCACAAACAACCCCACCTGCCACCAAAACCTCTCCTAGAATCACAACCGATATTGGAGTCCTGGTCTATCTTCACTCCCACTTTTGCCCAGCCTACAGGCAAGAGCACCTTCTGCCTCTTATTCTACCTCTCATCTAGTGCATTTTTATTCTGCCTTCCTCCAAGAAATACAAGGCTTCATATCAATGTCCCCTCTAAGCTGAAAAGTCCTGGGAGCAAAAATTCTACTTTGTGAGCTACTGCCATTAAGGTCGTGAGCTACTGGCATTAAAGTTGTGAGCTACTGCACAAATTACTGTGCTCTGAGGCCATTTTTCTTGAGCTAAGACAAAAGTATGTGAGCTGGAGGCTAAAAATCTCTGAGCTAGCTCACACTAACTCAGCTTAGAGGGGACACTGCTTCATCTATGGTTCTCCCCCGCTGACAGGCATGGGGGCAGCAGGGATACACACATGCTCTGGGGGACATCTCACCCCAAACCCTAACTTGCTCTTATCTCCCACAACATGCATAAACACACACACACTCCTACCTTCTCCTCCAGGGCCCCCATTCGCTCCTTGAGATGTAATTGGAGACGCTCGTTGGATTCTGACAGCAGTTTGTCCACCGTCTCTGAGAGGCGCTTGTTGTGTTCATCATTCATTTTCTCCCTCTGGCGTGCCTGTTTTTCAGGGGAGAGTGCAGAAAATGTGAACGGTCATATAGGAAGTCTTTCTCCCAGCATCTGGACTTCCTCTGCTTTGCTTTTTTCCAGTCATCGGTCAGAAACCTTCACTGCTTTAGCTTTACCAGTATCTCTTCCTGTTCACATTCAGTTTTCTCCTTCCTCTCCTCCTGCTGTGCTTGTTCCCAGAGGGTTTTACTGTCTTCATGCACCCAAGAACCATGTGAAATAGAGTACTATGGTTTAGATGGGCAAACAAAGATGAAGCAAGTACTTCTTCACCCAAAGGGTGATTAACATGTGGAATTCACTGCCACAGGAGGTGGTGGCGGCCACAAGTATAGCCACCTTCAAGAGGGGTTTAGATAAAAATATGGAGCAGAGGTCCATCAGTGGCTATTAGCCACAGTGTATGTGTGTATATAACATTTTTTGGCCAGTGTGTGACACAGAGTGTTGGACTTGATGGGCCGTTGGCCTGATCCAACATGGCTTCTCTTATGTTCTTATGTTCTTAAGCAGGTCTATAGGTAGGCCCCAGCCTCTCCACTGTGACTAAGTAAGGATTTGAATCAATCTTCTTGGCTGTTCCTAACCCCCAAGAGAAGCTTCTCTCTCTCCCAGGCACACTGTGAGCCCGAAGGAGATATTTAACTAGAGAAATCTATTCCCTCAAATACCACCATTCAGCTCTTTTCATCTCCTCCTAGCACCCATCTGACTCCATCCTTATTTGCCATCAGGCCCTCACCCGTTGGAGCTCTTGGTTTTTCTCTTCCAGTTGGGCCTCGAGTTGACGCAGGCGCTCCTCAAAATTCCCATGGCGCTCTTCCGCCTAGAGAGGGGAAGGGAAAAAAAGGTTAAGTCTGGCCACCTTTTGTCTGGCAGACTCTTGTATCAGTTGGGATCTCCCCCAGTTTCATCTAGTTTTAAAAGGGGGTTTACAGAGCCATGGTGAACAATACTCCCACTAAGCTGTGGAGTCTTGTGAGCAAAAATACTACTTTGTGAGCTACCAGAATTAAAATTGTAGGCTACTTCATAAATTAGTTTGCTCTGGGGCCATTTTTCCTTAGCCAAGACAAAAACATGTGAGCTGGAGGTTAAAAAAACTGTGAGCTAGCTCACACTGACTTAGCTTAGAGGGAACACTGATGGCGAGTCAAGGGAACCTCTACATACAGAGGCAGCAAACCTCTGAATACCAGTGCCAGGACACGACATCAGTTGAAGGGCCACGGCCTCTTTGCACTGTTTGGTTGTCCCTTCAAGGCAACTCATTGGCTCCTGTGTGAAACAGGATGCTGGACCAGATGGTACAGCAGACTCTGCTTATGTTTGTCCCTATTTCTGACTTTAGTAGACATCTATTTCTAGACCAGGGGTGGCCAAACTGTGGCTCAGGAGCCACATGTGGCTCTTTCACACATATTGTGTGGCTCTTGAAGCCCCCACCACCCTGTTGGCCAGCTTGGAGAAGGCATTTGTCTCTTTAAATCACTTCACCAAGCCAGGCCAGCTAGAAGCTTGGAAAATGCACTGAAAGTTAAAGTTGCTTGCTTCCCACCTCTCCCTCCCTCCCCTATGTATTGGCTTTCTTGCTGCCTTTCCTTCCTTCCTGTCTTGCAGCTCTCAAGCACCTGACATTCATATCTTGTGGCTCTCAAACATCTGATGTTTATTCTGTGTGGCTCTTATGTTAAGCAAGTTTGGCCACCCCTGTTCTAGACCTTATAGGGCACAGTGAATTTCGTTCCATATTTGCAAAGCACCTTGTTGAGGGCAGCCACCCGCTGGGCCAGCTGGGCTTCTATCTCTGGCAAAGTCTCAGCCTTCTGCAGGGTCTGCTGAAGTTTCTGCTTGGCATCTTCCAACCAGTCTTGTAGCTGCCTGTTCTTTTCTTCACTCTGCTCAGAGGGGAAAACGTCAGGGAACAGATCCGGGCAGTGACCCCAAACTACCTTCCAACAGTGAACTGCAGCAATGGGGGGACTAAAAACCAGGGGTAACATGGGTTCAGGGGGGATAAGCCAGTCTTAATCTCCTGTGCAGCTATGGAGGATGATAGAATAAGCAGGAAGTAGACTTTCCAAGCCCAGATAAGTGAAGATTACAAAAAGAAGCTATGGGAAGAGTTGGCCAGTGACAGAGAAACAGCTAGGCTGGAGACAGCCATTGGTAACTACATACTGGCCTTTGGGGTGTTGCATAAGTTCAAAGGATGCGATGCCAGAATGATGAGATGCTGGCTAACATGGCTGCAGTCAAATGGTAAGGCTGAGGGAGGGTGCTTGGAACAGCCAGATGGGAGCAGGCAGGTGCTGGGAGCAGCCAAGGTAATCTGTCTATGCAGTACAGGACAGCAGGAAGGGAAAGGCAGTCAGGAATCAGAGACTCACTTGTCTGTATAGGGATTCCTTACTGGCCAGCTCATTCTCCAGTTTGTCATTGACATCATGAAGAGAAGTTGCCTCCCTCTGGGCACTCAGGTAGCGTTTCTCCAGCGTGGTGATCCGCTCTTCCATGTCCTCCCGCTGGGCTAAGGCCTATCATCCCCACCGTGTGAGAGAAGGGAAGAATGACGATGTGACACAGGGCAGGCCATGGCTCTCACCCTCCCTCCTACTACCAAGAAACATGAGAAACTCCAGCACAGATCCCTCACTTGTTTGTTTGAGAAGGAAACGACATTTTGCAAGCCTCTCACACACATAAGATAGAGAGGGCTCAGTGTGTGTGAGATGACACTTTGCTGCTGCGGAAATGGCTGCTGCATGCAGGCCCACTAGTGCCCATATGAGCCCGCCCAGCTGTTAAGGCCTTCACTGGAAGCCTAACTCGGGGGGTACCAACCTTCAGAGGTGAGTCAGGTAGCTCATAAGGCTCTTTTCTGCATTAGCACCTGCTCTGTGAGATTTCCTCCCTGTTCAGGTGGCACCAGGCAGACCTGGGAAGGCTAGGTCAGTGCGGCAGCCTGAGCGCTCCTTAGAATCTACCTTTGGTGGGCTCTGAGAAGTGCACGGACTGCTGCCCTGTGCCGCTGCCCTTGGCTTCCCGGGTCTGCGCAGACCCAGAAAGCTGAGAAAAGTGGGGTGGGGGAGGAGGCACCCGGTGGCGCCACTGTAAGCCAGGTAGTGACCCAGGCGGCCACCTACCTGGCCTACTCCTACATGCCAGCAGTGGATGGCACCTACAACGGTGACTTTGGGGAAACCTGATGAAGAGAGTTCTTTTGGCTTTCAGCAACATCCAGTGTGCTTGGCTGGTCTGCTTCTAGTTCTATCTGCTGGCATTTGCGTTACTATCTTACTGTTGTTATTATTTCAGGGCAAGTCCACTTTAAAGTCTCAGCCGAAAGGCAGAATAGGTTAAATAGATAACTCATGTGCCTTTTGTTTTCCCCAGACCTATTTTCAGACACATTCGTTAGATGACGTCCATAAATTTGCAGTTCTACAGTTCTCAGAGAGAATAATTCCTTTCTATTCACATAATTGGATGATCCTTTATCACAATGGAGCGACCAGAAAGCTAATTAGCAGACCCGTGCAGTTGATGATTGGGGAAGGTATCTGTGGGAGAGAATTTTTACCCTTTCCTCTCACGTCTTTCCCACAATTTCAACAGCCCCACCCACTTAATATGTATCTATGCAGAAAATTGTGGAAGAGGAAAGGGTTAAAGTCATCTCACAAAGGCCTTTCCCCAGTCTTCTAAGCAGCTGCACAGAGCTGCTAATTAGCTTTAAATAAAATCCAAGCTACCCTAATCACAAATCTTTTCCATCACATCTCACTTCACCCTGGGTTACCTTTTTAAAATGACCTTTCTTGGGTTGTGTCCTTTAGAAGTCGTTACGGTGGCAGAGCTGCTGGAAGGAGAGTGATTTTGGTCGCGCATGAGATCTCAAAAGAGAGTGCGTTTGTAGGAAACGGACTTCGGCATTGTCATTACCTCCTTGAGGTCTCGCTGCAGTTTGGCGTTGATCTCCTCAGACTTGATGAGATCCCGCTGAGCCGTGGCCAACTCTTCCTCCAGCTCAGCCATCTGCCGGCACAGCATGGTCAGTCGCTCCTTCAGCTGGGACAGCTCTCCTCGCTGGCGCTCCAGGACCTCCTCGAGCTCAGATTCACGACCACCACGCCCCAAGTCAAGGGAGCCTGATCCATTGGCCTGGAGAGGAAAGAGATTTTTATAGGGAAGGGCAGTGACTCAGTGGTAGAGCATCTCCTTGGTATGCAGAAGGTCCCAGGTTCAATACTCTGCATCTCCAATTTAAGGATCAGGTAAGAAGATGATGATGATATTGGATTTATAGCCTGCCCTATACTCTGAATCTCAGAGTCTCAGAGCAGTCACAATCTCCTTTACCTTCTCCCCCCACCACAGAACAGACACCCTGTGAGGTAGGTGGGGCTGAGAGAGGTCTCCCAGAAGCTACCTTTTCAAGGACAACTCCTAAGAGAGCTATGGCTGACCCAAGGCCATTCCAGCACCTGCAAGTGGAGGAGTGGGGAATCAAACCTGGTTCTCCCAGATAAGAGTCTGCGCACTTAACCACTGCAACAAACTGGCTCTAGGTGATGTGAAAGACCTCCACCTGAGATTATGGAGAGCCACTGCCAGTTTGAGTAGGCAATACTGACTTCAATGGACCAATGGTCTGATTCAGTATAAGGCAGCTTCACATGTGTTCCTAGGCCCCAAGCTTTCCTTCCCATGCATCTGATCCACAACCATGTCATCTTTTCCTACTTCCCCATGTAAACCATAATGTTCTTTAGTTAATTGGATACCCTCAATTCAACAAAAGTGCCCTCTGTATTCTTCAGAAGTGGCAACCACATGCCATGGAAACTGAAACACAAATGGGTTGATCCCATTTTAGCTTATAAACCTGTTGGCTTGGTGGAGGTAGACTTCTTGATTCAAAGGTGAAAACACTCATACTCAGGGCTTTTTTTGTAGCAGGAACTCCTTTGCATATTAGGCCACAGCCCCCCTCCAATGTAGCCAATCCTCCATGAGCTTACAGGGCTCTTAGTACAGGGCCTACTGCAAGCTCCAGGAGGATTGCCTGCATCAGGGATGTGTGGCCTAATATGCAAAAGAGTTCCGGCTACAAAACAAGTCCTGCACATACTATATTTGGGGGGTTCAGCCTGCTATGGTTCTTCACTCCTCCTTTTTTTGAAAGACGGGCAAGCTTCCAAATCGGATCTCAGCCCTTCCTTCCTTCTGCCATGCCCAAAGCCCTGCTTTTCCAGTTTCCCTTCCCATATCGCTTACACAAATCTGGCCATCGCCCTCTTTGCTAGAGTCATCTAGGCCGGATCGACGACGGGCAAGCTGCTCCCGAAGAGACAGAGACTGCAGACAAGAAGGGAAGAAATAAAGAAAGAACACGCACATATATTTAAAATGAAAAGGAAATTATGGAATGAGAGAGGCAATGGACTTGGGTCAAAATAGTTAATTCAGAAGCACTGGGAAACCTTTACAGTTTGTGGGATTTTAAGGCCATTATTGACTCTGGCTACTGTGCCATATAAAAAGATCTGTCAGCAAAGACATGGAGGGTCTCATATCTCCTTTACTCCAGCATTCCCTTCTGACCGCACCAAAGTTAATTCAAGCAGGCCTCAGATTCGGCAGGAGCTCACAAGAGCACAGCTCCTGAACCTTTCTGACGGTTCCCCCTATTTCTCCCCACCTACCTTGTCCATTGAATAGCAGGTGCAGCTGCATAACAATCCCTGGATTAGGAGAGCGGGCAGCTAGCCAGCCACCAGGGGCTTTGCCACACCCCCAGCAGCCCTTATTAACCCCTGGAGATGCCCACACCACCCTTTCTCTTATGCGATTTTGGGCAGTGGGTGGCTTGCTCGCCTTTTGACTGGGGAGGCAGTCCGAGAGAGCCCCAGGCAAGCGAGGCCTGCTTGGGCTGGCTGGATCTCTAGCCAGCCCAAGCAGGCCTTGCTCGCCGGGGGCTCTCCTTTCTCACATCGGGTTACTTTTGGCTGGGGAAGGGGCAGCATATGCTAAAGAGTTATGCTAATGAGCTCCGCCACCTATTTTTCTACAAAACGACCCCTGAATTCAAGAGTCACAGAACCTGCGTGAATTTTTTTTTCTTTACTGAGGCAACCCGCTAATAGAATTTGGTGTTAGTTCAGCACCAGTCCTACATGTCATCTGGCAAATCCACCACAGACCTTCAGTGTTCCACTTGTTGGTCTCAACTCCTCACTAGTTAGAAATCACTGACCTACACTATTTAGACTTCCTTGCCTAAGTGTCAGGTGTATGCTTGCATCTGGCAGCTACACAGCTCTGCAGCTCTCAGACCCATGTGATCTGCTACATACCTCCTGATTGGACATTTCCAGCTCCTCCTCCAATACAGCAACCCGCTCCAATGCCACACGCAGCCGCTCTCGAACCTGCCATGTGCCAGAGAGAGAAGAGGAGGAGTTAGTATCAGTTGAGTAGTGTAGAAACAGCCAAGTTCTTCAGCCCCATAATCACTGCCTCTGTGTGTGTTGGCAGAGTGGTACATGTGTTGTTTAGCACAACCAAAGCTTCACTGCCTTTTTGAGGGAACCTTGTACTCACAAGCAGCCAATCAACTAGAGAGCATTCCTGACACTGATTCTGTTTCTTCATAGGCGGAACAAATTCCATGGGATTTGATTCTAATTAACTGTTTTACTGTGAGAAGAGGGGTGATTCTGCCCAATTCTTCTGCTCACTGCTGTCATGTCCTGCATGGCATTTTGTCTATGATCCCCAAACATAGCTGTTTCCAGGATCAGAGGAACTCCTTCTTCATCAGCAGAAAAGCTGGTTGGCATTTGGGTGTCCTGGCACTTTATTATCTGAGGCAACAGGCCTCAGGATTTTTGTTCTCCTTACATCTTGTCCAGCTCCCCAGTACCAGAAACAAAGCCCAGAATTGGCTCCTAAACCTTCCAACAGCAAAACTACAAGATGTTGAGAGAACAGGTGCACTTAGGGACTTCAGTACTTTTTCCTCATAAAGGGTTTTTCCTCACAAAGGAGCAGGATCTGGGACAAGTTCCTTACCCCAGCTCTTGGCTTGACACCAGTCTTCCCACCCTTTCCTCACCTTCTCATCCAGGGCTTTGTGATGTTCAAAGAGAGACTTGAGGGCTTTCAGTACTTCGACTTCACTTGAGACGCCAGCCGGTGACTGGGCCTGGCGCTTCACCACCGTCATGCGGAGGGAGCGTTCATGTCGAGACACCAGGCATTCCAGATGTTCTAGAAGTAGCTGAGAAAGACAAAAAAAGTGGTTTGGGGTTGACAGAGAGATGGTAAAGCAGCAAATAGCTGAATAAGGAGATCAGAGAACACAACTTCCACAGCTCCTACAACACCATCCAGGCTTTCCCCCTTAAAATGGCTTCCCATGGTCTCTTCCAGTTGGCTACCTGCCCCATGTATAGTATTCTGAGGGACGCACAAGCAGGAACAAGAGAACAGGAACTTGCCAACTCATGCAAAAGTGGGCTTAGGTTTGCCAGGCCATGCGTGGCAACTGCCAAGAGCTTGGGTAGGTGGAGAGATGGAGGGGCACTGGTATTGAAGGCATTGTGAGGCGAATACTGAGGAAAAACTGAAGTGATATCATGTCAGTCTTGGTAAAACCATAGAGTTTTCAATGGTTCCTAGAGTGACATGCCACCATTTCTGGGTTTTCCTCAGAAGTGACATCACATTGTTTGGGACCCAGCTTCTTGAAAAACTTTTTCTCCTGCTGCTACTTGGAGTGGCAGTGAGACCTGGGATCCCTAAATGGGCTGTATAAGGAAAATGGGGAAAAAAGGAATACTCCCACTATAGCAAGGGGGAAAAAACCCTTGAAGAACACTGAAATAAATCGCTATAGAAATCGAATAAACACAAACAAACAGAGCAATGAATATATGTATCATAAAGATGTTAAAATTCAGCATCAAGTGACAGAAGATACCATTTTCCTACCACAGAGGATGCATATGTCTATTAGGAGCTCTATCAGGAGATAGGCAAACCTAGTGAATCTTTCAAACATAAACAATCCCAAAGGACAGAAAACACACCAATAATGCAGTCCTAAGCAGAATTACTCCTTTCTATGTCCACTGACTGATAACAGACTTAGAAGAGTGTAACTTTGCTTAAGATGGCACTGTGAGTCATACACAAACATGGGTCTCATCAAGGCACTGCAGTTTCAGATGTGTGTACTTCTATGGACAGGCGATCCAAGTCCCAAGCCATTGAAGGGTTTCTTATGGATTCACTTAAGAATCCTCAGCATGTGGAGAGGAGGAGGAAAAGAAGAAGAAGAAGAGTTGGATTTATACCCTGCCCTTCACTCAGAGTGGCTTACAATCTCCTTTCTCTTCCTCGCCCTGCAACAGACACCCTGCGAGGTAGGTGGGGCTGAGAGAGCTCTTTCGAGAACTGCTCTTGAGATGATAGCTCCAAGAAAATTGTGACTGACCCCAGGTCACCCAGCAGCTGCATGTGGAGGAGTGGGGAATCAAACATGGTTCTCCAGATTAGAGTCTGTCACTCAACCACTACACTAAACTGGCTACATGGACAGCCTATGTGGTATAGTGGTTAGACTAGGAGGTTAGACTAGGATCTGAGAGACCCATATTCAGTCCCCACTCTGATTGAATATGTTTGCTGGCTGAGCTTGGGCCAGTCACCTATGCTCAACCTAACCTAACCTACCTCACAGGGTTGTTGTAATGATAAAATGGAGGAAGGGGAGAATGTTGTAAGCCACTTTGGGTCCCCATGGGGAGGGAAAGTGGGGAATAAATGAAGTAAACAAATAAATAAAGGTACACAGAAGTGTGGTAGCATTTGTTAGTGAGCATGCTTAGGATGGCAGCCCTAAAGTTCAAATTAGATCCTCAGTTGTTTCCATGACACCACTGTAGTGTGTAGAGTGAATTAAAAATGGTCTCATTACCACAACTCCAGGAAGGTCAAAAAACAGAAACCTAAAGATACAAAACCAGAGAGATTTATGGTTGAACTATGACCAGACCCCAAGTCCAGTTTCTCTCCTCTGGCTAAGGGCTTGATATAGATCGGCCCAGGAATGTCTTTCCAAAGCCAGAACTAAGCCCTGGCAAGTCTGACGTAAGGCATTCACTCATTTGCACTGATATCCTCTGCTTAAAAAAAAAGATGATTTCCCCAGCCTCTAAAAAGGGAAAGGTGCAAGCACCTTTCTGACTCTGGGGTGACGTCACATCACAACGTTTTCATGGCAGACTTTTTATGGGGCAGTTTGCCAGTGCCTTCCCCAGCCATCTACGCTTCCCCCCCACCCCCGCAAGCTGGGTACTCATTTTACCAACTTCGGAAAGATGGAAGGCTGAGTCAACCTTAAGCCAGCTACCTGAACCCAGCTTCCACCGGGATCTAACTCAGGTCATGAGCAGAGAGCTTCATCTGCAGTACTGCAGCTTTACCACTCTGCGCCATAAGGCTCTGTATCCTCAGCCTCTACAAGCATGTTATTCTTGGAATTACTACTGAGGTTTCATCCTAGAACACAACCTAGTAATCTACAGAGTGGTCCTCAAGAATAAGGAGTGCACAACACTCACACCAGTTCACAGCTAAAGCACCACAACAGTCATCAGGTCTACTTCTTATCCTCCTCCTTATTCTACTGTTCTCTTGACTCAAAGTAGGGGACCCACCCCACCCACCCTAGCCCATGCCCTGCTCACCCGCGTGTTGTTACGTTCAGCCTTCAGCTCGGAGATCTCCTCCTCGCGCTCCGACAGTTGCTCCCGACACAAGTTCAGCTCCTTCGTAAGTGCAGCAAATTCCTAGAGGAGAGGACAGGCATTTATGATGAGGACAGTCAAAAGATTCTTTTCCCCATCATGTCGATGCTCTTCTGCATATCAAAGTCGCTGACACGCTCCATGTGCAAGCTAGAGAACCTCTGCGTTTTCAAAGGCAAAACTTATTACAACAACAACAGAAGCCTTTATTGGCATATAGGCAAAACTTATTAGACGTGCTTTCCCCAGAGGTAAGGATCTCTGACCTGGATGGCCCAAGGTTGGCCCAATTTCATCAGATCTTGGGAGCTAAGCAGGATTGGCCCTGGCTAGTATTTGGATGGGAAACCTCCAAGGCAATGCTCCCTCTAAGCTGAGGAGTCTTGTAAGCAAAAATTCTACTTTGTGAGTTACTGGTCTTAAAGTTGTGAGCTACTGGAATTAAGGTTGTGAGCAACTGCCTAAATTATTGTGTTCTGGGGTCGTCCTTCCTGAGCTAAGACAAAAATGTGTGAGCTGGAGGCTACAAATCTGTGAGCTAGCTTATGCTAACTCAGCTTAGAGGGAACACTGCTCCAAGGAATAGCAGGGTCATGATGTGGAGCCAGGCAATAGCAAACCACCTCCAAATGCCTCTTGCCTTGAAAACCCTACCAGGTCACCATAAGTTAGCTGTGACTTGACAGCAAAAAAAACACAAAGGATTGGGGGCAGAGGTGAAAGTAAATGGACACAGGTGAGGATGGAGTACTGGTAAGAAAACAGCTAAAGTACTACCTCTTGTTATCTGCTTCAAGCCCTCTGAGCCAGCATCGGTAAAAGAAAAATTAAGCTATTTTCACCCATGGATGTGAGACGAAATTTAATTATTTTGCCAATGGAGCTTTCCAATCAAAACTGAGGCATGTGGGGAGTTTAAGCTAGACCTTTGGCTCATGCTCTGCTTCCAACTTCATTACCGAACAAAATGGCTGAGGATGCGGAGAGAACAAAATGGGTTGTGGAGGGACCCTGATATGCACTTCTGAGCCTTTTTTAAACCTCCTCTTGGATGTTGGAGCTAAAGGGGAGAGAACTGATGAGGAAGGGATGCTGGAGCACGTCTCTGAGCTGTGGTATAGTAAGGAGCACTGCAGCGTGTTCTGGTCACTGGGAAAGCATCTCCTGGTCAGTAACAAGGGTCACTTCCACAAAGGCTGTTTTGAATGCTATGGATGCTTCCAAGGACCTCCTGAGTTTTCTCCATCTTTTGTGTGATCCTCCCCAAACCTGTTTTGCTGTGATCTTTTAGGAATGATCTTGGCAAAGTCCAGGTGGCACCCACATATCTTCCTGGTCCCGCCTATATCATTGCCATTTTTCCTGACTCAGACCCCTGGAACAGCCAATTCCCATCCACCGCCATTTAAAGAAAACATTTTAACGATTAACACATAGTTATAACATTATAGAAGACCCCGTGGTGCAGAGTGGTAAAGCTGCAGTACTGCAGTCCTAAGCTCTGCTCAAGACCTGAGTTTGATCCCAGCGGAAGCTGGGTTCAGGTAGCTAGCTCAAGGCTGACTCAGTCTTCCAGCGTTCCAGGGTCGGTAAAATGGGGGAGAAGTGTACATGACTGGGGAAGACAATGGCAAACCACTCTGTAAAAAGTCTGCCGTGAAAACGTTGTGAAAGCAGCGTCACCCCAGAGTCAGAAACGACTGGTGCTTGTATAGGAGACTACCTTTACCTTTTTATAACATTGTTACAATCTGTCTGTCAGGTTGGATTTTGAGGACATCATCCCTGCAGCTCCTTACTCTAGAGTAAGCACCTCTTTATTGCCTGCACCCAGAGTGGACCACTCCTATCACCCCACCCTTGTAGGGTTGACAAGTCCAATTCAAGAAATATCTGGAGACTTTGGGGGTGGAGCCAGGAGATATTGGGGTGGAGTCAGCAGCAAAGTTGTGGCAAACACAACTGAGCTCCAAAGGGAGTTCTGGCCATCACATTTAAAGGGACAGCACACCTTTTAAATGCCTTCCATCCAATGGAAATAATGAAAGATAGGGGCACCTTCTTTGGGGGCACATAGAATCTTTTTGAAACTTGAGGGTGTTTGAAGAGAGGCACTGGATACTATGCTGAAAATCTGGTGCCTCTACCTCAAAAAACAGCTCCCCCAGAGCCCCAGATACCCATGGATCAATTCTCCATTATACCCTATGGGAATTGGTCTCCATAGGGAATAAAGGAGTTCCCAGCAGACATTTCCCTCCCGCCTCCTTCTTTCTCCTGACCCTGAAGCAGGGGGAGGGCCTCCAAACTGAAGGTCCCCTGCCCCCACCTGAGGATTGGCAACCCTACACCCTTGGTATACCACTGGCCTGTATGGAAATAGGTAGCTGAAGCTTTTCATGGCATGCTAGTAAATAACATAGTAGGCGAGACACCATGATCACTAGGCTCTCCTCATACAGAGAACACTTTCTTGGTGTGCCACTTAGACAAAGAAGAGGCAAGAGATCCATGCCCTATTTCCTAGCCCTAGCTGATCGGTTTTAATGTTATGTTTTTATTATTTAAATGTTATCATTATATCATTATGTTTCATTGTATTGTGTTTATTGTTGTTACTTGCCTTGGGTCCTTGTTACTTGCCTTAGGGAGAAAGGCAATGTATATTAAGAAAGCCATCCTAAGCAGATCTCTTTAGAATCCTCCTCAGGCCTCTTCAACGGAGCTTACTCCCAGGAAAGTGTTTTTAGAATTGCACTGTAAATATACTAAATAAATCCATTCCTAGCCATCCAAATGGCCTGCCACCATGACCCACTGCCATGGAAGCGTCTGGTCTACACCCTTTTCATGTATATTTTCCCTCACTTTTTACACAGACTTTCTACCCCAAAACAGGCCCAGGTCAGCTAGCAACATATTAAAACACATAAAATAAATATGAGCATCCTAAAAAAAACCCAACAAGTCACACAATTTTAGAGCCACTTCCAGGTACTCAAAGGACAGCCTCTTTCCATGCTGTCCAGCCTTCCAGGTAAGATCTGCCTCACAAGCACTGTTCCCTTCGGGGGTGCTGAACTCTTTTGTTATGAGAGCCAGAACTGACATAAATGAGACCTTGTTGGGTCAGGCTATGTCAGGCCAGGCCATATGTATACCTATTTAAGATTAGGTAGTAGAGATATAAACGTTATAAAGGACACAGACAAACACAATTAAAGATTTTTATAAAAAAAGAAAAAAACCTAAAACATGTTTAAAACATTAGTGAAGAGGGACCCCTGAATAATTAATGAATACCCCTATAATAATAAATGAAAATATGCTCTTGCCTTTAAAAGCAAAAAGGATGTCTGATGCAACGTTTAGAGTGACTGTTGGAGGCCACACGGCCCAAATGGGTGTGGATAGAAGGTTATAAAAAGTAGATGACAGGCGTCTCTAAGGTTGCCAATCCCCAGGTGGGGGCAGGGGATCCCCCGGTTTGGAGGCCCTCCCCCCGCTTTAGGGTCGTCAGAAAGCAGGGGGAGGGGAGGGAAATGTCTGCTGGGAACTCTGTTATTCCCTATGGAGATTTATTCACATAGAAAATAATGGAGAATTGATCCGTGGGTATCTGGGGCTCTGAGGGGGGGCTGTTTTGGGGGGGTAGAGGCACCAAATTTTCCGTACAGCATCTAGTGCCTCTCCCCAAAATATCCCCCAAGTTTCAAAACGATTGGACCAGGGGGTCCAATTCTATGAGCCCCAAAAGAAGGTGCCCCTGTCCTTCATTATTTCCTATGGAATAAAGGCATTGAAAAGGTGTGCCGTCCCTTTAAATGTGATGGCCAGAACTCCCTTTGGAGTTCAATTATGCTTGTCACAGCCTTGATCTTGACTCCACCCCCAAAGTCTCCTGGCGCCACCCCCAAAGTCTCCCGGCTCCACCCCCAAAGTCCCCAGATATTTCTTAACTTGGACTTGGCAACCCTAGGCGTCTCTGAAGGAGCTTCTTGCTAAGCTGATAATGAAGAGGGACAGAGGAGTGGAAAATTACAGGAAGGTGGGACATGTTGAGTAGATAAGCCGGGGAGGCTTGGCTGCTTGTTTTGGGGTTGAATAAAAACGGTCTGTATAAGAAAAACTGTAACTTAGTCATTTTGAAGGCTTATGCTGGCTAAATTCTGCTTTGATGTCAGAGTAAAATCGTTTCATACCAAGCAATGTGTGGGGCTCCGTTAATTTCCTGCTACATTAGCACTTGCTGGTCTTAAAGGTGCTTTCTTTGTATTTCTCCCACAGGATCCAGATCAAAGGAAGCTTTGGTTCTTTCCTCCCAGGGGACCAGGATGGGGAGGAGCCTCAGCCAATAGAAGTAAGAGAGGCTTGGCTCAGTAGCTCTGCTGTGCGATTGAGAGAGCCTGACACAGCAAGCTTTGCCTCACTCTCTTCCTCAAGGGAGGAGCCTCAGCCAATGGAGAAAACAGAGGTTTTGCTCTGTAGCTCCTGTGCAATTCAGCAAGCTTGGCAAAGCAAGCTGTGATGCAGAAGGAAGCAAGAGAGAGAGAGAAGGAAGCAGATGACAGCCAGCTGCTCGCGGGCCTGACAGGAGCCCTCTGGGGGCCTGATCCAGTCCACAGGCTGCATGTTTGACACCCCTGCTCTACACTGTGCACGTGAGCAGCTGCTCATTAACACAGGAAGTCCCACTCACAGCAGTCTGGAGCCGCACCAAGTCTTGCACTGCCCATTGCCTGTTTTAAGATTACAAACCGAGAGAGGTCACTATAATGGATAACACAACAAAAAATACAAACTAGTGACCAATTTACTAAGAAATATATAGAAACCAGTCCAAATGCCCAAAACATGTATATTCAAGTCCCAAAGTAGTGTGGTGACAAGCTAATCGATTAAGTACCGTACTTGTTTCTTTCCAGTCTCCATCAGACCTGGGACCACTAACAAAAGAAAATATTATACAAAAATATCAGAAGGACATTAAGACACCACCAACCTTCTTCCAATGAAAAAATATCATACTTACATAAGTACTTAATCGATTGGCTTGTCACCACACTACTTTGGGACTTGAATGTACATGTTTTGGGCATTTGGACTGGTTTCTATATATTTCTTAGTAAATTGGTCACTAGTTTGTATAGAGGGAACATTGTTCGTAGGGTTGCCAGCCTCCAGGTGGGCCTAAAGATCTCCTGTTTTTACAACTGATCTCCAACTGGTCTTTGGTCTGTTTATATCCTCTAATGCTGGATCTTAATATCTCTGCTTATGTATATTGTAAGCTGCCCCAGGCAGGTTCTTGGAGAGTGGGGTTAGGGGTTTTTTTTCCTAAATAAACAGAGACCTCAAAGACCTTTTAGAATTTTTAAATTTAAAAACCTGTCAATGTCTTTTAATGGTCTTTAGAGACAATGGCTTTTTGAGTGAGAGATTCTCCTGAAAAGGCCCTCCTGGTAGCCCCTACCTGTCATATTTCAGACTTGAGCAGGTTCTCAAAGGACAGTCTTAACTGCTGATCGGGGGAGGGGGTGGAAGATTGAGAGTGAGAAACCCAATTTAGCCTGTCGGCCACAAGTTGTTAAACTGAATCTATAAGGTGCACTCCCTGTACTTGTTGGAGACAAAAATATGAGAGGTACTTAGGAAGTACTTAAAATATAATAAGGATATTCAATGCTCTACGTGTGACCTGCAGGTTGAAACTTGGCTCACATCAACTAATTACTAGTCAACTAATAATGGCTACAGAAGGGTAAAGCTGTGTGCTAGTCTCATATGGCAGCATTTCTGTCTCATCTGAATTACATATGAATAGAGTAGGTTTTTATTAGTTTTATTAAAACACTGCATTCTGTGCCTTTAAAATGGCAGGGCGAAGGGGGAACACAACCTTTTCAAAAGCATGATGTGAACCCAACTTGGCTGCAGTGAAAAGTCCATTTGGAACAATATGAGATCCATCCACTAGATGGAGAAAGAGGGCCACTCGGGTAAAGCTTGTAGTTTTTGGTGGTTCAGTTACGGTTTACTGTTATTTAGAAAATTTATACCCTGCTTTTCCATTCAAGAAAACTCAAAGCAGCTTACAATGTTTCCCCCAAAATCTGTTAGCAACTGTACTTTTCGGTCTTTCCAGGATCTAGTTTTAATCACAACCTGCAGCACAACATAAGTTTTTGATTTTTCAGATATTTTGGATATTGCTAAAGTAAAATGCTAGGGTTGCCAGGTCTGACTAGAGATGTGAAGGCTCGGAAAAAAAACAGAAAAATTCGGGAAAACCCCGTTTTTTTCCTGAAGCCTTTTTTGCTTTTTCCGAAAAATTGAAAAAAGAAAAGAAAAAAAAATTGATCATGGAATGTTCTATTTTAAGATGATGAATAAAATATTTTAAGACAAGGTGTTAATATTTTCCAAATCATTTCTAAAAAATACGTATGGTATCAGATTATTCTAATTTCTAAGCAAGTCCTAGGTTACAAACTGAACTCTCCAATGCAAGAACAAGATGCATTTCTTCCTTTATGAGGTGCTATTGCCACAAAAAAAGAAAAAGGTGTCAGTTTTGTTTTTGCATATGTGTGGGTATACTGGCACTCAGGCTTCACTAGGTCTCAAAGCCTTGGAAGAAAATATGGAGCAACAAAAAGAACTTGAAAGCAGGCCTCGGATTCAGCAGGAGCTCACAGGAGCACAGCTCCTGAACCTTTCTGAGGGTTCCCCCTCCTCCTCCCCACCTTGTCCACTGAATAGTAGGCACAGCTGCATAACAATCCCCGAATGAGCTCCACCACCTATTTTTCTACAAAGTGACTCCTATCTGAAAGTATATACTTAATTTTAAAAGGTAAGAATTTTCATTTATCTGTAGAAACTAAAATTGTCCATGGTCATATTCCGAGCTTCAAAATTTCCAGAAATTTCACATCTCTAGGTCTGACTCAGGAAATATCTGGGGACTTTGGGGGTGGAGTCAGGAGTTCAGATGGCCAGGAAAGGCTGCAGGGAAGTGCCACGACGATTGTGACAAACACGATTGGACTCCAAAGGGAGTTCTGGCCTTCACTTCATTGGAAATAATGGAGTATGGGAGCACTTTCTTTTGGGGCTCATAGAATTAGACACCTGGTCCAATCTTTTTTAAATTTGGGGGGGGGGGGCTTGAGGAGAGGCACCAGATGCTATTCTGAAAGTTTGTTGCCTCTACTTCAAAAAACAGCCTCCCCAGAGCCCCAGATATCCCTGGAGTGATTCTCCATTATACCCTATGAGGGCCTGTCTCCATTGGGGATAATAGCATGCCCAGCTGACATTCAACTCCCCCCCCCACTTTCTGAGGGGGGGGCCTCCAAACCAGGGGATCCCCTGCCCCCCAACTGGGGATTGGCAACTTTATTAAATACAAGGTTGGTTTTCCCCCCCTCAACCAACCTTTCTCTTCCCATTTCTTTCCCCTATTCCAAAAGGTGATTTTGATGCTGCTAATATGATCCATCTGGAGGGAATCTGGCACAGTATAGTCCAATCTCAACAAATTTCAGAAGTTAAGCAGGGTTGGTATTTAGAAAGGAGACCACCAAGGAAGACTCTGCAGAGGAAGGCAACGGCAAACCACCTCTGTTTCTCACTTGCTTTGCAAGCTCCTTGCTGGGGTTGCTGTAAATTGGCTGTGACTTGATGGCATTTCACATGCTCAATATGATCCATCAGCTGAATAGCCCAGAACAGAACATGGTACCAATTCCAAAAAACTTTATTGGCATAACCAGAGCATGGTACCACGACAATTAACATTTCAGTAGTATCCACCTACACACTAGACAAGAACATTCATCTATCCAGGCCAAAACAGAAACAAGAGATCCAGTTACGCTGGAAAATTTGATGCAAAGAAACCAAAATGTTATCTCTTATTGGATCAATTTTGTCCTAAAATCCAGATTGAAATCCCTGTAGATCACTGAGTCCATTTCATTGTATTAGCATATCATGATCCTATCCCAAAATATGCCTTGCAGAGTACCTGTTCAGGTTTTTTCTTCAAAATTCCCTAGGATGGTGATTTCATCCACCTCTTTGGGAACTGATTGTTTATACAGCTAAGTTCTTTTATGCTTTGTAAAAGGTAGCTTAACAAAGGCCTCTGTGGATTTTCTTGCCACAGGGCGAGACCACGTTCCTCTTGCCTTCACAATGCATTTAACAGACATGCCAATCAATGATTTGCACACATGTGCACGCACACATGCACACCTACTTCAAGCAGGCTGTCAGCTCTTTGGTTAAGCACCACTTGTTACTGTAGTCAATTGAACATTTATGCATTGCCTTTTTGAAACAAAGAAAAACCCTTTTAAAAGGTTGAATAAATGCCTGGGGGAAGTGTGTATTGCTACATCACGAAGTGTCAGTCAACCCATGATGTATACAACCAACTTCTACTGCAAACAAGCAGAACCAGATTTTCCTGCGCTGGATCCTGGAGTGATGGTTGTCTGTTTGAATAAAAGACGAGTGAATACCTTCTATTAGCAGCCCCACAGCTCAAATCGTGTTTATCTGAACACTTCCTTACAGTTCAACATGCTAATGCTTCAAACTAAATAGAATCCCCTTTATCTTAAACCTACTGCTTGTTGCTCTGCCCCCAGGATACACACAGAAAATGTCAACTGCAAATGGTGTTTATATGTAAAATTAGGCAACTGTCTCTTTTTTAAAAAGCTCTGAAGAGGCAAAAAGATCTGTCCTGAAGGGGTTGTAAACAAGCAAAATTCCAAGAGACAAACAAAACTTCTTCCACTAGTTTCCAACATCCACTATTTTTGGAGTAAGGCAAAGGAAGAGGAGAGAGAGAGAAAACCCCAAGGAATTCTCCACCACCACCCTTTATCTCAGTCAAAGTTTAATCTTTATCCAAGCCTGAACGTGCCCAACTCCTTCAGGCTTTGCTCATAAAGATTTGTTTTCAAGCCTTTTATAACTCTCCCAAGGATGAAGACAGGTGTACCTCCCTCTCCAGGGTCGAGTGTGGGCTTTTCTGCAATGTCCCAAGTTCTCCTTCCACGTAGCTCTGCTCCTCTGGCTTCATTGCAAGCTTCTGGCTCTCCCTTCCTATTCTTTGGACAAGCTTTTATTTTTTAAATAAAAATACTTTTTAAAATTCAAAAATCTAGTTATAGCTTGCTGTTGTTTTGTTGTTATTGTTATTATTAGACTCTTAAGTCACCTTCCACTGAAAACAGGGCTCATGGAGGCATACAGCAGTGATAAATGTACAAACCTTACAAAATACTTTTTTTTAAAAAAAGAAATCAGAATTAAATAATACATGAAAATGCAATTTATAGTAGCCTAAGCTGGTCTGATGGCAATAGTTCCTGGAAATATCATTGCCTCATACAGGATGGGTGAGGGTGGGGGAAGGAAGAAGAATGCTAGACTAAATGGAGGGCCATTGCTATCCTCAAAGAAATGAACATCTCTATCTTACATGCCCTGTGGAATGGCAACAAGTCCTGTAGGGTATGGATGTTATTCGGCAGTTAATTCCGCAAGGTAGGGGCCAGGGTGGAAAAGGCCCTGACTCTGGTTGAGGACAGTTGGATGTTATACATCTAAAAAGGCTTTTATCCATTTAAAGTTTTTCCCCCCCTTGTATTTTTAAGCCATTGTTTTGCCTTGAGGGGAAAAGGGACAACAGCCTTGAAACATTGTTCCGGAAAGAAGGAGAAGAGTGACTTCATGATTTTCACAAGGGAGAGCCAATCAGCTCAGCACAACAGGATGGGAAGGTGGGAGGCCTGCTCTTTGTTACAATGATTAGCCAACCAGTGCTCTGTACAAAGAGCTTATTCTGAAAGTAGGAAGAGTACTTCACACCTGGATTCAGTTTAAAATTCTGGATGTCTGTACAATAAAGATTTCAGCATGGATTGGAGCAGGGGTGTCAAACTAATTTGTTATGAGGGCTGGATCTGACATAAATAAGACCTTGTTGGGCCAGGCCATGTTGGGCTGGGCCATGTGTGTACCTATTTAAGATTAGGTAGCAGAGATACAAATTTTATAAAGGACACAGACAATCACAGTTGAAAGATTTTTTAAAAAAAATGCTTAAAAACATTAATGCTCGTTGGTCTTAAAGATGCTTTCTTTGTATTTCTCCCATGGGATCCAGGGAACTGGGCAAAGGAAGCTCTGGCTCTTTCCTTCCTTCCCCAGGGGACCAGGAGGGGGAGGAGCCTCAGCCAATAGAAGGAAGAGAAGATTAGCTCAGTAGCTCTGCTGTGCAACTCAGAGAGCCTGGTAAAGCAAGCTATCCTCCCCCTTCCTCCCCAAAGGAGGAGCCTCAGCCAGTGGAGAAAATAGGGGTTTTGCTCTGTAGGTTCTGTGCGATTGAGCAAGCCTGGCAAAGCAAGCTGTTATGCAGAAGGAAGTAAGAGAGAGAGGGAAGGAAGGAAGCAGATGACAGCCAGTTGCCTGGGGGCCTGATAGGAGATCTCTGGGGGCCTGATTCAGCCCCTGGGTCACATGTTTGACACCCCTGGATTAGAGTTACCAACTGGAGTACAACTAATCTCATGCAACAGAGACTGGTTCACCAGGGGGGAAATTACCACATTAGAAGGGGGACTTTATAGTATTATACCCCCTTGAAAAGGTAACCCCATGACGCAGCATGGTTAAGCTGCAGTACTGCAGTCAGAGCCCTCTGCTCACAACCTGAGTTCGATCCCAGCAGAAGCTGGTTCAGGTAGCTGGCTCCAGGTTGACTCAGACTTCCATCCTTCTGAGGTCGGTAAAATGAGTACTCAGCTTGCTGGGGAAAAAGTGTAGAGGACTGGGGAAGGAAATGGCAAACCACCCCGTAAGAAGTCTGCTATGAAAACACTGAAAGCAACGTCACCCCAGAGTCAAAAATGACTGGTGGTTGCACAGGGGACTACCTTTACCTTTTTACCCCCTTGAAGTCCCTCCCCAAGCCCCGGTCTCCTCAGGCTCTATCACCAAAATCTCCAGGTATTTCCGAATGTAGAGCTGGCAACCATAAGGAGGGTGACCATCCTCAAAGTGAGGCCTGCAATGTTCTCAGAATTACAGCTGATCTTCATGCTACAGACATCAGTTCCGCTGAAGCAAAGGAACTTTGGAGGGTGGACTCCTAAGGCTTCACATCACCACTGAGCTCTTTCTCCTCCCCAGACTCTGTCATTCCCAGGGACTAGCCCGTAGACTCCAGGAATTTCCCAAGTCAGAGTTGGCAACCCTAGCATGGAACCACCTGGAACTAGAATGCAGTTACAGAAGAGAAAACAGTCTGTGGAGATGAGGGACCCCAACCCAGCACTGCCCTTGACTGGGGCCAAACAATACATCTGGATTTCCACTCACAGAACTGTATTTAGCAGATGTTCTGCAACTTTCCAAATCTTAAGAGCATGAAAATTGTTTTTGGTAAATAAAACAGAAGTCCAGGGTAGTTCAGCATTCTGTTCCCAACAGTGACAACCAGAACCTAACAAGAAAGGCCTAAGAGAGGCAGCCATTTTGCTTTGTTCCCAGTCACTGAAATACACTGCCTCTGAACAGAGGAGGTTTCAGTTCTACAGTTATCGGTTTACTGGAGGCAATACTGACCTTGACAGACCAGAGGTCTGACTCAGTATAAACCAGTTTATGTTCATGCAACTCAGGGCTTTTTTGGTAGAAAAAGCCTAGCAGGAACTCATTTGTATATTAAGCAACACACCCCAACATCACCGTTGTTTCACACAGGGCTTTTTGGTAGGAAAAGGCCCACCAGGAACTCATTTGCATATTAGGCCACACCCCCTTATGTCAAGCCAGATGGAACTGCATTCCTATGCGTTCCTGATTATTTTTTTTAAAGGCCTGGTGCAACTGAAATTAAGCCAGTAATTTCTTGGCCTCTTCTTGTTCCTGTCCTTTTTCTTTGTTACACTGTGTTATCTTCCAGTCCTTCTGATCAGTGTTACACTGGTTATCTTCCAATCCTTTAACAGAGAGGGCTGACTTTAGCAATGTTAAATTTTTTGTTGTTCTTAAAACTCTTGACAATTTTCCAGCTGAATTCTTTTTAAAAAAAAAAAACCCTCTTGGATTGGGTGAATGCTTTCTGGCCCCAGTAACCTTCTTAACTGGTGCATTGGTTCCTCATTCTTTGCCCCTACCAACTGTCAGATCAGTCCAGACATTCTGTGAAACCATATTTTAATTAAGCTAACTACAGTTAGTGTGATAATCAGAACACAGGCCATTCCATGAACTATGGTTACTATAAACCATTGGTATACAGCACCAGGATCTGAAACCATGGTTTGAAATTGATTGGTTAATCACAGGGTTTCCCTCACTCCGATGCTGACTGGGGTATCAACTGGGTGTCTGGGGTGAGAAAGAAAAGGCAATGAAACCAGGATTTGTCAAGGGAAACCAGAATTTGAACAATCTTTTGTCAGCCAAATTAACTGTGGTTAAAGTAACCATGATTTCTTGTTATGCCTGAACTGAACCAGTGGTTTCAACGATGTCTCCTACGCCATGTGGGCATCCCCAAGTCTTCTGCATTAAAGACTGATCTTTCTAAAATTTCTATTTTAATTTGCTGGAGCATGTGCCCTCCTTTCTTTTCTTCGTTTGACTTTTTAAAGGAAAGCTTGCCTTCTCTAGCCTCTGCTGTTTAACCACACTGGCATCCTTCAGGGATCGTTTGTACATTTTTTTCCTAATCGGTATTGGTTTTAAATAACCTCCAAGCTTCCTGAAGAGATATGAGGCTTCTCTAAATTGTACTTCCAGCTTCTTTTGAACCAATCCTGTCTCTTGAGAAATGTCTCTTTTTCAAATTAAATGACTAAGCTGGACTTTCTGGGCAATTTTCTTCCTGTTTAATTTGATGGCACTGTGATCACTGGTTTCAAGCAATTCAACAACACTTGCATCTTGCCTTAGATCTCACTTAAGATTAAATCAAGCATTGCCCCTCCTCCTGCCTGTTGTATTACTAAGGTCCAAGGCACAGTGACAGCGTAAGAAGAGCTCTGCTGGAACAGGCCAATGGCCCATCTAGTCCAGCATCTTGTTTCACACAACGGGTAACTCTTGAAGGGTCAATGAACAGGGCATAGAGGCCCTCCCCTGATATTGCCACCCGATATTTAGAGGTTTACTCTATCTAAATATGGTGGTTCCATTTAGTCACCATTACTACTCTAGAAGAGACTGTTAAAGCCATCAAGCAACTGAAAAGTGGCAAGGCAGCAGGAGTTGATGGAATTCCACCAGAGATCTGGAAGCATGGGGGCACAGTACTACATAGCTCACTTCACAAAGTACTTGTCACCTGCTGGGAACAAGGCAAATTACCACAGGACTTTCGCGATGCAATCATCATCACCCTATACAAGAACAAAGGGGAAAAGTCAGACTGCTCCAACTACCGGGGGATAACCCTGCTCTCCATCGCAGGCAAAATCCTTGCCAGAATACTCCTGAACAGACTGGTGCCCGCCATTGCAGAAGAACTCCTCCCAGAGAGCCAGTGCGGCTTCAGAGCTAACAGGAGCACCACCGACATGGTATTTGTTCTCAGGCAGCTCCAAGAGAAATGCAGGGAACAAGGCTCTGTATGTGACTTTTGTCGACCTTACCAAAGCTTTCGATACCGTTAGCAGGAAAGGCCTGTGGCAAATCTTGGAACGTTTAGGATGTCCCCCAAGGTTCCTCAGCATGATCATCCAGCTACACGAAGACCAGCGAGGCCAAGTCAGACACTGCAACGACCTCTCGGAGACCTTCCCAATAGGCACAGGTGTAAAGCAAGGCTGCGTTCTCGCGCCAACTCTCTTTATGATCTTCTTTAGCATGATGCTTCAAAGAGCTGCAGTAGATCTAGATGATGACGATGGTGTCTACATCAGCTATCACACCGATGGCAGCCTGTTCAACCTGAGGCGACTAAAGGCCCACTCCAAGACAATGGAAAAACTCATCCGAGAGCTACTGTTTGCTGATGCTGCTGCACTCGTCTCCCACTCGGTATCAGCTCTGCAGCATATGACGTCCTGCTTTGCAGAGGCTGCTAAGCTATTCGGCCTAGAAGTTAGTCTGAAGAAGACAGAAGTTCTCCACCAGCCTGCACCCCAGGAAGATTATCACCCTCCCTGCATCACTGTGGGTGAATCAGTTCTGAAGACAGTCCAGCAGTTCAGCTACCTGGGGTGCATCATCTCCTCAGATGCTAAGATCGACAAGGAGATTGACAACAGGCTGGCAAAGGCAAACCATGCCTTTGGCCGACTGCACAAAAGAGTGTGGAGCAACAAGCATCTGAAAAAAGGCACAAAGATCAATGTTTACAAAGCAGTTGTGATGACAACCCTAATCTACGGCTCTGAATCGTGGGTTTTATACCGTCATCACCTGCGACTCCTTGAGCGCTTTCATCAGCGCTGCCTTCGCACCATCCTCAACATCCACTGGAGTGACTTTGTGACCAACACTGAAGTTCTCAAGCGGGCAGAGGTTACCAGCATCGAGGCACTGCTGTTGAAGACGCAGCTGTGCTGGGCAGGGCATATTTCTAGGATGGAAAACCACCACCTTCCCAAGATTGCCCTGTATGGCGAACTCTCCACTGGCCATCGAAATAGAGGGGCACCAAAGAAGAGGTACAAGAAATCCCTTGGCACCTGTCGCATCAACCATCACCAGTGGTCTGACCTAGCCTCAGATCGCAAAGCATGGAGGCACACCATCCACCGGGCTGTCTCTTCTTTTGAGAACGCACGCATAGCTGGTCTTGAGGACAAAAGGAGATTGAGGAAGAATCGCACTGCTGCAGCACCAACCCTAGATCGGGCTTTTCCCTGCAGCCACTGTGGCCGGGCCTGCCTGTCCCGCATTGGTCTTGTCAGCCACCAGCGAGCCTGCAGCAGACGTGGACTATTGCACCCTTCTTGAATCTTCGTTCGCGAAGCCAAGCCGAGAGAGAGAGACTAGTAGCCATTGATTGACTGACCCTCCACATATCTATCTAATCTCTTTTAAAGCTGCTTATGCTCATGGCCATCATTATGTCTATTAGCAGTGAATACCACAATCTAATCTTTCAAGCAAGGAAGTATTTTGTTTTGTTGATTCTGAGACTATTGCCCAGAAACTTGATTGGGTGTCCTCAAGTTCTAGTATTATGGGAGGAAAAAATGTTATCCTCGTCCACTTTCTCCACTCATGGGTAATTTTATAAACCTCTAATGTGTCCACCCCCTAAACCCCAGACTATTTAGAACTTCCTCAAAGGAAAGATGCTGTGAGTCCTTAAATCAATAATTGAGTGTATCTAGTAATTGCTCTTATCCTGATGCAAATATACCCTTACCAAATCAGTTTATGGGTAGTTTGGAATAAGGTTCCCAAATAGGGTTGCCAAGTCCGACTCAAGAAATATCTGAGGACTTTGGGGGCGGAGCCAGGAGACTTTGGAGGGTGGAGCCAGGTGCAAGGGTTCACCTGTAGGCCGGTAACACCTGCTAGGGTCCTTTGTGCTCCAGCATTGCAGTGATATAAATTCAACAGAAAAAGGTACTGATAGAGGAGCATATACTGTTTCAGTCTGGAGGCAGTGGACACCATCTTAAATGCTCCCCTAAGAAAAATCTCCCTGCAAACTAGTGCCCCTCTTCAGCATATTAGGGAGCAATTGCTCACACTGCACCTCGCTGTGCTTGTTTTCTACTTTCCCAGCGGACTTTTATTAGCAGAGTTTTCAAAACATGCAACAGGGTCCCCGGGGGGGGGGTAATAGAAAAAGCCCAGCATGAACTCATTTGCATATTAGGCCACACCCCCTGGTACTACCATTATTCCATACCATTCCGTACTACCATTATTCCATACCATTAGGTGTGGCCTAATATGCAAATGAGTTCCTGCTGGGCTTTTTCTGCAAAAGCACAGCATAAACTCACTTGCATATTAGGCCACACCCTCTGATATCACCATTATTTCACACAGGGTTTTTGTAGAAAAAGCCCAGCAGAAATTCATTTGCATATTAGGCCACACCTCCTGATGCCAAGTCAGCTGGAGTTGCATTCCTGCTCAAAAAAGCCCTGAGTATCCCCCACCTATACAAAGTGGAACAATCCATTCCATCCTCTCATTTTGCTATGTGTATTGTACGTACAGACCAGCTCTCTGATTCCATTTTTCCAATCATCTGCTGCAACTTCAAATTCTTCCAGTGATTCTCTAACCAGATCTCTCTTGTCTCTACGTCTATGTGGTTATTCTGTGTCTGTGACATTTTACATTTGTTATGGCTGAATTTCACTTTGTTGCAAGCAATCTCAGGTTTGTGGACATCTTTTTGCATTTGTCCTTTTGTTGGCACGCCTTTCTCCATTCAGTTCTGGGGCAGTATTGAGTTTCATGCCAAACCCATAATCTGGCAGGACAGAAAGAAGCTAATTCTCAGCAATTACAGAGTCCAGTTAGGATCAGAATACAATTTGTTTACAGTAGGAAGCAGCCTAACCAGATCCTGGGTTAGGGTAGCCAAGGTCCATAGCCATGAACCGTATCAACAGCAGTTCACTCCCACCAGGTTGCCAAAACTATCGCTTTCTGCTTGCCCATATTTTACAGTCAGGTGACCCAGCTCTGCCTGCAACCCTGTCAGGGCTCCCCCAAGGGAGTGGTGCCCCATTTCTGATCCACTTCTGATTCATCTGTGTTTACATTTGGGCGTGCTAGCAGAGCTGTGGTGCCACCAGGTCTCCTCCAAGGGAACAACACCTGTATTCCCTTCCGGGCTACGCCTGGGGCAACTGCCCCTCTTACTAACCCCTTGTTATACCACTCACTATGGATCTGTCTTAGAGGAGGGGTGTCCAATAAGCCACCACCCTTTGAAAATAAGTTCACCAGCAAGCATCTACCACAGGGGTGTCAAACATGTGGCCTGGGGACTGAATCAGGCCCCCAGAGGGCTCCTATCAGGCCTCTGAGCAGCTGGCTGTCATCTGCTTCCTTCTCTCTCTCTCTCTTGCTTTCTTCTGTGTCACAACTTGCTTTGCCAGGCTTGCTGAATTGCACAGGTGTTACAGAGCAAAACCTCTATTTTCTCTGTTGGCTGAGGCTCCTCCCTTGGGGAGGAAGAGAGAGAGGCAAAGCTTGTCTTGTCAGGTTCTCTCAATCACACAGCAGAGCTACTGAGCCAAGCCTCTCTTCTTTCTATTGGCTCCTCCCCCTCCAGGTCCCCTGGGAAGGGAAGGGAAGAGCCAGAGCTTCCTTTGACCAGTTCTCTGGATCTCGTGGGAGAAAACAAAGAAAGCACCTTTAAGACCAACAAGTGTTAATGTTTTAAACATGTTTTAGCTTAAGGTGTTTTTTTTAAAAAAAAATAATTGTGCTTGCCTGTGTCCTTTATAAAGTTTATATCTCTGCTACCTAATCTTAAATAGGTACACACATGGCCTGCCCTGACAAGGTCTCATTTATGTCGGAACTGGTCCATAACAAATGAGTTCAACACCACTGGTCTACCATATTCAATAATCTTCAGATGCACACTGAGGCCCCTGTCCTGCAGGCTCCATCCCCAAATCTCTAGACGTTTCCCAACCTGGATCTGCCAACCCTATCTCTCCATCTTCCTCCGATGGCTGGGGAAGACCTGGCAACCCAAGTGTGTTCCACCAGGGTCAAAGAACAGAGAATTAATATGGGACGCTTCAACTAATTTGTATAGCTAAGTGTAAGTATATAAAAAGAAGTCAATCCAGAAATTAATGCCTTATTTTGCTTGTATATGTGACTTTAAAAATTGTGTAATTTGCTACAAGTGATTTGAAACACACATACAAACTTGTGCTTCAGTACTATCACCCCAGCCATCCAGATTGTTTCAAGCTTATTTTTAGCCAAAAACTGCCAACACATTTTTCAGGATCTTCGTGCTCAGGGTTTAAGAACTTACTTGGAAGAAGGGTGGGGGGGACCAATCTGACAGCCACAAAATTCTAATCAAGCAGCGGGGTCTCATTTTAGACATGGCCCAAGGCTCAAATGTGACCATCTAATTTTCCTGCCCTTCTACGGTCTTTGTTAGTTTAATCCTTAATTTAAGGTTGGGGGAGAGCACTCTAAAACTGAAAGTGGATTGGATGTATTTCTCTTGCGTATTAAAGGTCAGTCACCTCTGTCTCCTGTCTCAGTCCCAGACTATGAAGGCAAGTGCTGAATGATTGTTTCATGTTCTCTTTCCAAATCTGTTTGGGACTCGGCAACCATCTAGCAAATTGCCTCTCAGTTTTCTAACCCACATAGCGGCTGCGATTACACACATTAAATAATGCACTTTCGATCCACTTTCAATGCACTTTCCAACTAGATTTTACTGTGTGAGTTGTAGGGTGGCCAGACCGTCCCGGGAGCCCGGGAATGTCCCGGTTCTGGCCCCCTATTCCCGCCTCCCGGGCTGGCTATACCGGGACCATTTAGAGGTCCCGGTTTAGCCAGCCCCGGAGGCGGTGGGCCGCGGGCGCCGGCGGGGAAGGCGGCGAGTGAGGGAGGGAGCGTCCCTGCGCCTGCGCAGGGCCCCTGCGCACGCGCAGGGACGCTCCCTCCCTCACTCGCCGCCTTCCCCGCCCGCGCGCGGGGCCGGCAGCGGTGGCGGAGGCCTCTCCGCGGCCTCCGCTGGTCGCTGGAAGCCCTCCAGAGTCTCTGGAGGGCCTCCAGGGACCAGCGGAGGCCGCGGAGAGGCCGCGGAGCAGCCGGCGCTGGTCCCGGAAGGCCTTCCAGAGCCTCTGGAAGGCCTTCCGGGACCACCGCCGACCAGCGAAGGCCTCTCCGCGGCCTCCGCTGGTCCCTGGAGGCCCTCCAGAGTCTCTGGAGGGCCTCCAGGGACCAGCGGAGGCCGCGGAGAGGCCGCGGAGCAGCCGGCACTGGTCCCGGAAGGCCTTCCAGAGCCTCTGGAAGGCCTTCCGGGACCACCGCCGACCAGCGAAGGCCTCTCCGCGGCCTCCGCTGGTCCCTGGAGGCCCTCCAGAGTCTCTGGAGGGCCTCCAGGGACCAGCGGAGGCCGCGGAGAGGCCGCAGAGCAGCCGGCGCTGGTCCCGGAAGGCCTTCCAGAGACTCTGGAGGGCCTTCCGGGACCAGCGCCGACCAGCGAAGGCCTCTCCGCGGCCTCCGCTGGTCCCTGGAGGCCCTCCAGAGTCTCTGGAGGGCCTCCAGGGACCAGCGGAGGCCGCGGAGCAGCCGGCGCTGGTCCCGGAAGGCCTTCCAGAGCCTCTGGAAGGCCTTCCGGGACCACCGCCGACCAGCGAAGGCCTCTCCGCGGCCTCCGCTGGTCCCTGGAGGCCCTCCAGAGTCTCTGGAGGGCCTCCAGGGACCAGCGGAGGCCGCGGAGAGGCCGCGGAGCAGCCGGCGCTGGTCCCGGAAGGCCTTCCAGAGCCTGTCGGTCACTTCCGGGTTCCTGTCCTGCATCTCGACCTGTGTTATTAGTGACAGGCTGCTTCGGCGTGCCGCTGCCCGGCCCCCTGGGTCCCACAACGATGGGACCGATGCCACAGGGAGGGGCTCGAAACACTCTATAACCCCTCAAAAGAACAGCAGTCTAGCTCGCTTCCCCCGAGCCCTGCCGCCATAAGCCTCAAGGGGGCTCATTTTGCGGCATCTCCCGGCGGGAGGGTGGCACCCGCACGGGACACATATCAAATGAAAGAGGGGGCGCAGGGCTATCAGAAACAGCCGACAGAGGGAGTCACGAGACCACCCCACTGGGGGATCCACACCCCGAAAGTGATGAAGGTGGCGCAGACAGAGCCAACAGAGCCAACAGGACAAAATAAATAGGCTGCATTATGCAGCACAATTGAGAAAGTGCCTTATCCCATATACTGATGAAGTAAATACAGGATCTGAGAACAAAATTGCACCAGAAGACACAAACACAAAGCTCCCTTACACTGAATCAGTGCTTGGGTCCACCAAAGTCAGTATTATCTACACAGACTTATCTACAATTTCAGAACAAAATTGTTTCCGGCGGTGATATTTGGGGGATTTTTGGGGATGTCACAGGAAGTGCTGTGAAGTCACTTCCTGTTTCCGGCAGTGGCATTTGGGGGAAATGATGTCATTTGGGGGAAATGATGTCACGGGAAGTGATGTCACTTCCCAGTTCCGGCAGGCGACGCGGGGAAGTGATGTCACAGGAAGTGATGTCACTTCCTGGTTCCTGTGGTGGCATGACGTCGCCGGAAGTGACGTCATTTCCTGTTTCCGGCGGCGCGCACGCTCCGCGCACACCCCTACCTTCCCCCCCCCCACGTGTCCCTGGCTGGCCTTCAGACATTATGGTCACCCTAGTAGTTGGCAAAATCCAGTTGTAAAGTGCACTGAAAAGGAACTGAAAGTGCATTATTGTGTGTGTGTGATCACAGTCAGTATGTCACCACCAGTGTTCCCTCTAAGCGGAGTTAGTGTGAGCTAGCTCACAGTTTTTTTAGCCTCCAGCTCACACATTTTTGTCTTAGCTCAGGAAAAAAGGCCCCAGAGCAAACGAACTTATGCAGTAGCTCACAACTATAATGCCAGTAGCTCACAAAGTAGAGTTTTTGCTCACAAGCTTAGAGGGAGTATTGGTCACAACAGAGTGGGTACACAGACTCATACTGGGCTCCACAAATGATTCCTTGTTGGGGATAAAGGCCGTAACACCGCCCTTAGTCCTACAGTGTGGATACTCACTTTGTGGCTTGGGAACCACATGCTGCTCTTCTGAGCACTGTTTCCCTGTAGCACCTGCCCCATGTTCCAGGAAAGTGGGTGGTTTCTTTAGAAATTGGAATGATTTCATCTTTACTATGAGCCCAAGATAAAACTGTTTCATTTTAAAATGCAACACAGCTTGCCCATGATGATTATATCCAAGGCAGTACAGATGTACAGATTTTGCTGGGCTACATATGCAGCTGAATGACGTGGAATGAGGCATACTATTGTTAAATGTTAATCTCCAAAACAAAACTGCAAGTAGTACAGAACAACTCAACATACTCAAGAATAATTTAAATGGTTGCATTATTAATATAATTATATATTAATTATATATTTATATAATTATAGGAGCCCCGTGGCACAGAGTGGTAAAGCTGCAGTACTGCAGTCAGAGCCTTCTGCTCATGACCTGAGTTTGATCCCGGCAGAAGCTGGGTCCAGGTAGCTGGCTCAAGGTTAACTCAGCCCTTCCATCCTTCTGAGGTCAGTAAAATGAGTGCCCAGCTTGCGGGGGAAAGTGTAGATGACTGGGGAAGGCAATGGCAAACCACCCCGTAAAAAAGTCTGCCATGAACACATCATGATGCGACGTCACTCCTGAGTTGGAAATGACTGGTGGTTGCACAGGGGACTACTTTTACATTTTTATTATTATTAATATGTCCAATTCTCAATGAGGCCAAATTAAAGCTAAAGAGACTGAGGTCACAAACAGTCAAGACAGATCTTTCTATAAGCCTGAGAAAAGACACAGGTTTGCAAAAAAAATGTGAAATCTATCAGAAAGACACTGGAGGGTCAAACCGTCCCCAAGAAGCAGCAATTGTAGCTTTAAGAAACAGTGACTGTTGCTAGGCAATTACAATACTACTGCCATTTGAAGCCTTGGTCTCTGTCAGCAAAAGGCATGGGCAGGGACCTTTTGGCCTTTGAGGGAGAACTCACCAGGTCCAGGCCCACCAGCAACCACCAGATGACTTGCTACAACCTGACTTTCATGAATCACTCAGGACCGTTTGACACTGTTTTAACTCAGAAGGCCTCAGGCAAATGTGATCCTGGGTGTTCTGTGAAAAGAGACCCCACTGTCTTTTCCCCCTCTAAAAATCAAAGCAAAAGCCTATGATTTCGACTGTGCCATGAGGGAAAGATGGGGTTTCTCTATACCAGTTTTCAAGTCTGAAATTGCCCCAGAGAGTCACTATTTGTCCTGTTGTGGAAAAATACCTGTACCAACACAGGTTTCCCCAAGAAGCCAAATACTGTCTTCTTGGGGCCATTTGAGATTGGGGAAATGGCACAGATGAGGAGAGTTATGAACTCCCTTTCCTAACACTATGGTCCCCATTCAAAACAAGCCATGTTCATGTGCCTGATTTTTAGAGGAAAAGATTACACTGGAAATTGATCACAGAACTCTCAATGGCTGTCTGAGCTCTGAGATCATGGCAGATCCCAGTTCAAATTACCACTTTTCCATGTATTTCACTGGGGTGACTTCAGATTCCACATCAAGCCAACACTAACAATTTCCCACTAGACTCTTAATCCTGATTTAGCCCTGTCCCCAAGCTGACATTCTACACTAAAGTCATAGAATCATAGAGTCAGAGTTGGTTTCTCTGATTCTCTGATTCTAGTGTAGAATGTCAGTTCGGGGACAGAGTTAAACCAGGATTAAAGGTCTAGTGCAAAACTGGTCACACTTAGTGAATGTGTACAAATCTGGCTTTAGTTCATAGAGCTAAAGGAAGCCCTTCCAAAGATGTCTGTTCTAGATATCAAGACACTTCATCCGTCTTTCTTCAGTTTGGAGGCTTATTTTTCACTGGAACCCAATCTCATACATTCATAGAAGATCAGCAAGGTTATTGAACAAAATACTGGAATATGGATATTCCTTTGTGATTGAAAGTTTGTTGAACTGCTTTTGAACTGTGGGAATATGCTTTTGAAGCATGTTTGTGTTCATTTGAAGTTCTATGTGCAAGCTTAGTCAGAACACCACTGACCTTCACATTACATTGTTTTGTCATTTAAAATTTATGGTGTCTCTTAGTGGTTTTTTTATTTACCTACCTGGAGATTGGCACCACTAGAAAAAGGAAAGAGGAAATTTTGTGTGCATGAACACAAAAGTGTGTACACAAAAGAGTTGATTACAGAAAACTTTGTTTGTCTTAAAGGTGCCAGCAGACTAAAATTTTTATCATTTTGGTTCCTACCCAGGTTTAAGATGGCATATACTCCTAGAATGCACCACAAAAACTCTGTTTGTTCAAGAATGGACAGCAAAGGAAAAGTGTGTCTCCCACTACTGGGGTCAGGAGTATTTCACCATCTCCCAAAACGTAGCATCTATGCAAAACAAGAGCTTCGTGGCAACTCAGTTATTGTGGTCCCCCTCCAGGTCCAACTTTGTCCTCTAACTGTGCATGCTTAGTTCTCCATGCTCCCTGGCTCCGTGAAATGTTGAGGGGCCAGCTCCCCACCAAGACGACGCACCAGCATTTAAAAGCCATTCAAGATTCTACACAATTCCACCTCCTACGTCTATAGCATTTATCTTAATGTATAAGTTGTCAATGTCTAAAGGATATTAAAAATAACTTGTGATTTGTGAGTAATAAAGTATCTTCTCACATTGGGGAGCATGAAATCCGGGGGAAGTGGACCAGTGGAAGGGAGATGCTGCAGCTGAGGTTAACACTTGGATGACCTGGTTCGTTACAGTCCCATCTCTGCTTTGGTGTCAAAAATTACCATGCAAAACAAATAAGACAACATTAGTCTCATTCATTCTGCATGACAGCTGTGACACCTAATTCCTCCCCCCCACCCCCAAGTTAACGCCAGACTAAAGGTGCAACTAAATGAGACGCAAGAGACTCATGATCAGGTCTCCTGACATCTTTAATATCATTGAAAAACAGCTAAGGAAAGGGGTTGGTTGCAGATGTGTGGCTGGGGCAATGGGAAAATTAACCTCTTCCCCCATACAATAAAAATAACCCCACCAACTATGCATTTGCCCCAGCATGGAGGGGAAAATAACACCACTCTTGGGACACACGCATATCAACCAGTAGTTGCAGGTTGCATCTACACAGGGGCATGAAAAACTGACCCGGCTACAGCAGCAGCAGCAAGAAGGGTGGGAACAGGCAAGAACGGGGTTCATACACACACACACACACCTGCTTCCGCTTTGTCCACTGCTGTCTCTGACCTGCACCCCTGCTCTTCTCCCCTTCCTCCACTCTATATGTGCAAAAGCACAGCATCACCATAATCCAAAAATCCCTCTTTCCCCTTAAGAACATAGGGACATCGGAGTCCTGGATCAGACCAGTGGTCCACCTAGTCCAGCCTCCTGTCTCATACAGTGGCCATCCAGTTCCTCTGGAGAGCCAACAACAGGGCATACAGTCCAAGACCTCAGGGTTGGCGTATGGGAGTAGGCCAAGTAGGCAGCCGCCTCGTGCGCCACTTGGCTTGGGGCATCACAAGGTGCCCCCTCTCCCTATGCTCTGCTGCTTTTGGGACCCTGCAAAGTGGGGACAGGGGGGGCGTAACAATTATGTCATTGGCGTGCGTGCACGATTTAAACAATTAGAGGGGCAGAGGAACAGGATCCTGCCTGGGGTGCTGGACAGTATAGTGCCAGGCCTGCAAGACCTCCTGATGTTGCCTACTAGGCTAGCACAAGGATTCAGAGGTTGACTGCCCCTGCATGTGGAGGTTTCCTCTCAGTCGCCATGACTAGTGCCACTAATAGACTTATCCTCCACGAATCCCCTTTTAAAGTCCAATCCCCTTTTAAAGCTGTCTATGCCACCACTACAACCTCTGGCAGCGAATTCCACATGTTAATCATTTAATTACTTTTCCTGTTTTGCTGCTATCCTCATGTGGGCACTGTGGACAAAGCAATTCACACCCATTGAGGAGCAATGCAAACGTGGTATTTCTCTGATGCAGTTCTAAAGTTATGCCAGGAGAACAGCCAGTCTCCCCTAGAAGGCAAGCTCTTCACACAACAAAAAAGGTACCTCAGACTCATCACAGCCAGTGTTCCCTCTAAGCTGAGTTAGTATGAGCTAGCTCATAGTTTTTAGCCTCCAGCTCACACATTTTTGTCTTAGCTCAGGAAAAATGGCCCCAGAGTGAACTAATTTATGCAGTGACTCACAATTTTAATGCCAGTAGCTCATGCAGATTTTTTGCTCACAAGACTCCACAGCTTAGAGGGGGTATTGGTCACAGCTATCAGTGTTTTCAAGTTCAAACCAACAGCCCCACAACGTGTTAGCCCCTGCCCACTGTCCCCAATCCTGACCTGCGGGAGGGCAATGTTGAGCTGACGCTGGAGGGACTCCTTCTCGTGGCCCAGTTCACGTAGGCGGAGCTGTGAGGTGGCCAGGCTTTCCTGTGTGTCGCGCAGCGTCTCCAGCAACCTCTCGCGCTCGTTCAGCATGTTGACCATGAGCTGCTCGAAGTTGGCGTCATCGGCTCCATAGGCCGAGCCACGGCGGTTGTCCTCATTGATGGTTGGCATCACTTCGCACATCATCATGCCAAGTTGGATGGGGAGGGCCCCGCTGGGGACTCCTCAAGAAGGAACTGGCGGTGGTGAGGGGAATTTAGCCCCTGGTCCTGCAGAGAATGAAAAATGTCCATCAAACGACACACAGAACTAGAACCCCAGGAGTCCTCTGGGTGGAGAATAAAGAAACGGTAGCGGAACACAGGGAATAAGGGGATATGGGCAAGTGGGAAGTGGAACTGGTGGTTCCAGAACATGGGTGGACATGGAAAGCACAGGGCAACCCAAATCCTGAGTAGTTTTGGGAGAAGATGGTAGTCTATGGGTACAGACTGAATCTTGGCCCACCAGAGTTAGGTGGTGGCAAGAAACACACAGTGACCTGGAATTCCTGGGTTCTCCATCGCAGAAAGGCTGCATTGAGGAAGAGGACTGGTGGCAGGGTAGAGACACTCCCAGCAAGGACTCATGGGAGCAGGTGACTTGAGGACACATGCAGGCACCTGCTGGTAACTTACTACAGATGCAGATTATGGAATCAAGAGATGCCAACGATAGTAAAAATTAAATTCTTGCTACCACCCCTCCTAGCAAAAACGTTGGCTCCAGCACAGCACTGGGGTGTTCCAGAGGAAGAAGAATCAGAGGAAGCAAGAGCTTGAGATTAAGTTTTGGGTGGATAGGGAAAGTAAGCATAGTCACGGAGCAGGCATGAGGTCCAACCGGTTAGGGAACTAGAGCTGCCAGAAACCATCCCAACTCCACTCGCCTTGTTACTTCCTTTCCCTTCTTTGGGGTAACAGACTTCCTAGAACAACACCTTCCCTGCTTCCTTGTGTAGGCTCAATTCAGCCTGACCCGGGTTGCCAATGTGGCTGTTCCTTGTGTAGAAACAACTCCTGCCCCTCACCTTCCCCCAGAACACAGCAGGAAGCTAAACTGAACCATTGTGGTGACCATTGCATTTAGTCTGATCCTAAGAAGCATATAGGGTTGCCAGGCCTCTCTTGGCAACCAGCAGGGCCTGGAGTGGACTTAGCAGAAGAAAGAAGAAGGCCTAGGACACATTGCTGGCATTGCACAGGAAGTGATATCATCATCCTGTCTGCTACTTCCGGGTGACACTCTGGTATTTGGCCAAGAACAGTAAGGAAAACCAGCTTTTACCACAGAGGCTTTGCCCAAACATCACAGCATCGCCCAGAATTCACAGGTATGATCTCTTTCTGTGCAGCACAAGCAATGTGGCCTAGGCCTTCTTTTTCCTACTGGTAAGTCCCCCCTCCCCTGCTGACCAGGTGCTGGGCTGCTGGCAGGGGGGGGGGGCAGAGCCTGATAGCAGAGGACCCCCACCTCTATTGGGAGGGGGTGTCTGACAACCTTAGAAACATAATTACGGTTCCCAGTCACCAGGTGGTGGCTGGAAGTCTTCTAGAATTAACAACTGGTCTCCAGGTTACAGAGAGCAGTTCCCCTGGGGCCAATGGCTGCTTTAGGAGTTAACCTCTATGGTATTATGCTCCGCAGAGGCCCTTTCCCTCCCCAGACCTTTCCATCCACAGGCTCCATTCCCAAAATCTCCAAGAATTTCCCACCCCAGGGCTGGCAACCCCAAGCTTAGATCATGCTCTGTGCTGCTCCCACCCCTCAGATGGGGAGGCAGAGTGGGCATGGACCTGATGAATGTGGATTCAAAGCCCAGCTTAGCTGGTGCAGTGATTAGGTGGCTTTTGAAACTCACGATGCCAGCCACAGTTTGCCAGCTCCTAGGGATGCCAATCCCCAGGTGGGCAAATACAACAGGAAACTACAGCTTACAGATAATTAAACACATAGAGCCAAAAGGTATAGGGTTGCCAATCCACAGGTGGGGGCAGAGGATCCCCTGGTTTGGAGGCCCTTCCTCCACTTTAGGGTCATCAGAAAGTGGGGGAGGGGGGAAGGAAATGTCTGCTTGGCACTCCATTATTCCCTATGGAGACTGATTCCCATAGGGTATAATGGAAAATTGATCTGTGGGTATCTGGGGCTGCTGTTTTTTGAGGCAGAGGCACCATCTGGTGCCTCTCTTCAAAACACCCTCCATGTTTCGAAAAGGTTGGACCAGAGGGTCCAATTCTATGAGCCCCAAAAGAAGGTGCCCCTATCCTTCATTATTTCCAGTGGAGGGAAGGAGTTTAAAAGGTGTTCAGTCCCTTTAAATGTGATAGCCAGAACTCCCTTTGGAGTTCAGTTATGCTTATCATAACTTTGCTCCTGGCTCCACCCCCAAAATCCCCAGATATTTCTTGAATTTGACCGGGCAACCCTACCAACTCCATAAACTTGTCATAGTATTTCATCTTTGTTTATTACTTTTAGGGATTCAAATCACTTCACAGACATCATCGCTGAAATAATATGTGCTCGTGACTTCCCTCACAGTTTCAAAAGGCAAGCAAGATTTTTAAAAGGGCAGTTACCACTTGGGCAGGCCCAGGGGCAGGTTTGGCCTCACGCCAGCTGCATTTGCAGCCTCTGTGGGGACTCAGCATTTTTTCCTGTCCAAGAACACACCAGGCGCTGCACAGAACAAAGCAACACAGTCTCTGCCCAGGAGGCTCACGTTCTTCATCTCCTCAGTCATGGGAGGCAGAGTCGAGGATTGACAAGGATGTACAGTGAGGAGAACCAAGAGCAGACAAAACAAGGGAAAGGCAATGCAGTAGGCCAGGCAGGCTGAACTTGACAGAAGGGCTATTTGTGCCTGATTCTCGGGGGGGGGGGAGGGGGCTAGCAGTAGTGCAGTTCTTTGGGACAGTAGAATCTCCTCCCTGATCCCCTCTCACTCAAACACACATAGTGGTGGAGGAAGCTGTCATCATGTCGCAGCTGACTCTAGGGTTTTCAAAGCACAAGATGTTCAGAGGTGGGTTGCCATTGCCTGCCTCTGTGCCGTGACCCTGGACTTCCTTAGAGGTCTCCCATCCAAATACCAGCCAGGGGTAAACCTGCTTAGATTCTGAGATCTGAAACAATCAACTGACTTCTCCCAATTATCCCATTTGCAAGTGGCAGGGCTTTTTTTGTAGCAGGAACTCCTTTGCATATTAGGCCACGCACCCCTGATGTAGCCAATCCTTCTGGAGCTTACAGTAGGCCCTGTGCTAAGGGCCCTGGAAGCTCTTGGAGGATTGGCTACATCAGGAGTGTGTGGCCTAATATGCAGGCGGCTTCCTGCTACAAAAAAAAGCCCTGAATGCATATACGATCCAAAACTTTTTTTCTTTGTATGTGCATTCAACAATTCTCACGTTACATTTGATGCACGTACAGCTGAACATTTAAGCCCTGCATTTATCCATGCATGGTTTCACTGGTCAAATGACCGTGCATTTTGTACTACCAGATGTACCTATTTACGTGCAAACAGTATGTGAAACAGAGCTCCTAACTCAGGGTGGCTGTCAGTTCATTGAATGAATTCTTGCCATTCCTGCTTGAGGGCTTGCACCCTAAAATGCTATCCAATTAGATCATTTGCACATCTCCTCTCTCGCCACCCCTGTTTTCTACTGCCTCGCCACTCCTGGCTCGTTGTCTCTCTTGTCAGACTGCTCACCTCATGTCTGGAATAGCCTCTCTGTCTAACCACTCAAGGCCTTCCTTGGAACCTGCTCATTCTGCAAGTCCAGCCTCATACTTTCTAAGCTCTATTCTCCCTCAACTCACAGTCAAATCCCTGGTTCAAATCTCAGTGCAGCAGTCTACCCATTACTACATATTACCAGTATGGCATAGTGGTCAGAGCAGCATTTAGGAGACCCCAGATTTGAATCCCTACTCTGCCAAGGAAACTTGTTGGGGGACTTTATGTCAATCATAGAGAGCCAGTTTGGTGCAGTGGTTAAGTGTGCAGACTCTTATCTGGGAGAACTGGGTTTGATTCCCCTCTCCTCCACTTGCAGCTGCTTAAATTGTCTTGGGTTAGCCATAGCTCTCGTAGGAGTTGTCCTTGAAAGGGAAAGCTCTCTCAGCCCCACCTGCCTCACAGGGTGTCTGTTGTGTGTGGGGGAGGGGGAGGAGGTAAAGGAGATTGTGACTACTCTGAGACTCTGAGATTCAGAGTATAGGGCGGGATATAAATCCAATATCTTCTTTTTCTTCATGCCTTCTCAGCTTAATTTACCTCACAGGGTTGTGGTGGTTGTCCTGAGGATAAAATGTAAAGGGGTAAGCCATTTCTGATCCCCAGTGTGGAGAAAATACATATTTTTATCCTGCCCTTACTCCAAGGAGGTTAAGGGGACATACATCGGTCTCCCCTTCTCCATTTTATTGTCACAGCAACCCTGTACAGGAGGTAGTCTGAGAAGGAGAGACTGGCCCAGCGTCACTCAATGGCTTTTTTTGTAGCAGGAACTCCTTTGCATATTAGGCCACACACCCCTGATGTAGCCAATCCTCCAAGAGCTTACAATAAGCCCTGTAATAAGAGCCCCAGTCCTAACCCAATATTCTACCACTCATTGGGTGCCCCCACGGTCCTTTAAAGACATGCAGGACCCCAATTTGACTGAGATGCCTTATATAATGGGATAATTTGTACACATCTCTTCCGCAAACACGTGCGTGTGCACACATGGACAATGACCCAACAGAACCCTTGGCCTTGTTCCACCATTCACCAAGTGTGACAGATGAAAAGAATTAAGCAGTGGCAACAGGGAGAGGGGACATGCTTCTGTGTTACCACAGCTCAGATCAACCTCTAGTTTTCTCCAAGCTTCAATCTAATGGCTTTTAGCTACTAGCACATACATGGAGTCAGCCTTTGAACCTAACTGGCACTACAAAAATGGGTCTTCTGCCCCCCCCCCCAAATGTTGGGGTTCAGCAACATAATGCTTGAAAGTTATCTGAACAGAACTTTCAACAATTTTTTCACCTTGAAAAATCAGGCATGTGAGGCAGTGTTCCCTCTGAGTTAGTATGAGCTAGCTCACAGATTTTTAGCCTCCAGCTCACACATTTTTTGTCTTAGCTCAGGAAGGACGACCCCAGAGCACAATAATTTATGCAGTAGCTCACAACTTTAATGCCAGTAGTTCACAACTTTTAACACCATTAGCTCACAAAGTAGAATTTTTGCTCACAAGACTCTGCAACTTAAAGGGAACATTGATGTGAGGGCAACCCAGACATGGACCATGAGGCAAGGGGGTTTCAAGGCCTTGGGCAATGACTGTTTGCCATTCCAGGTCAGGAAAACAGTACGATGGGAACTCTCAAACTCCCTCATATAATATAGGGCTGCCAACTTTCAGGTGACACCTGGAGTTCTTCTGTATTACAGTTGATCTCCATATGACAGAGATCAGTTCCTCTGGAGAAAATGGCTGCTTTCAAGGGTGGACTCTATGGCCGCTAACAGATGGCTGGCTCGAGGCAGCATCAAGCCGACCCAGAAGTGACCAACTGGTAAAGGAGTGCCTGGGACTGTCCCGATGGCCCACGGAAGAGGGACGAGTTGTGGGCACCCTGGGGAGCATCTGGAGCACTCACACACCTCGTCCGCAGCTCCCCAAGCACTTCCCAGCCATCCAGATGGCCAGGACGGTATCTTGGAGGCGCCCCAGTGAAAAGGCACCACTTTCAAAGTGGTGCCTTTTTGAGCCGGCTCCTGGTAAGCTGGGGATAGCAGGCAGATGTGCACGTGTAGACACGCTTTTTAGATCCGCCTGCCTGCCGTCCCTGGGTAGCTTTAACCACCCATCTGTAAGCAGCCTATGACATTGTACCCTGCTGAGGCCAAACCCCACCCTCCCCATGATTCACTTCAGGTATTTCCCGATCTGCAGCCGGCAACCCTAGAATAACATCAAATTTACCTCACCAATACTTTTTTTCCTCCACACACCCCCACCCAGGTTGGTAATGGAGGGGGCTAGAAGTCTCTTGGTCCTCCTTTGACTTAAGGGGCCTCTTCAAACTGATGTTGTATCAAAATAAACTGATCCAAACTTGAGACCCATATACACCACGGCCCACTACCCTCACTTTCTTCATGTCGCTTTCCAGGAAATTAATTGCTGAACAAGAATTTGCATGGTCCCTTCCACTCACAAATAGTCGTCCAGACCCTACACAGGTATTGACACATACTCATTCAAACTCACCCACACACAGTCATCTCACCTCTTCTATGACAAGCTATCGTACACCTAAATTATTCTGTGGGCTCTCAATTGGAGCACTTCCAGGGAAAGGGACTCCACAAACACCCTACTCTGTCATTAAACTCCATTAAGTCTTTATATTCAACTAAAGTATACTTCCCAGGAGTTTGAAACCACAAACAGCGCCCATGGCTTCCAATTTGCTCTCCTTTGACGTACTGTTATCCAAATTAAACAAATACGCTTAAGGAGAGCCGTAACTCAGTAATAACACACACGTGGTCCCTGCAGAAGGCCCCAGGTTCAATCCCTCCCTGGCATCTTCAATCAAAGGCATCACAGCAACATAGGAGAGCTGCTGCCAGTCAGAGAAGATGGGTGATTTAAGTAGGGTTGCCAGCCTGCAGGTGGGTTAAGCAACCCTGCATGCGAGTGAAACAGTTAAAGACCACTTATATGCTTTCCAAATTAAATTCTATTACTTTCATATATTAAGTCATGTAAATATTTAACATTTCTATCTCTTATTACATTCATACATAATTTTAAAGACGACTCAGTTGGAAGTCCTTAAAGTCCGTATCAGAACGTCCTGGATTAATCCTCACTCAATTCCTTACAAGTCGAGTATGAAGTGTAAGTTTTCAGTTGGTGATGATGACCAGGTAGCACTTAAAGGCTGCAAGGAGCTGTATTACTTCCAAAAACAAGGGCGGCGACATGAATCCTAGGTTAACTTCATGTTTCTATAAATTCTTCTTCGGGCCACAACTTAGATCGGAACCAGTGCTTCATAAATTTCCTTACTCCAGCTAGAAAGCTCTCAACCATTCATCACAGCACTTCAGTTCTTCTATGAGAACTGCAGGTGGGGCCTGGAGAGCTCCTGCTTTTACAACTGGTCTTCAGCTGGCAGAGATCTCTGTGGCATTGTAACATGCTGAAGCCCCTCCCTTCCCCAAACCCCGCCCTCTCCTGGATCCACCCCCAAAGTCTCCAGGTATTTTCCAACACAGACCTGGCAATCCTAGTTCATACACATTTAATGAGCTTAAGCTTTTTGGATTTTTACTGTGTAAGAATGGCAAAATCCACTTCCAAACGGTCACTATGTGAAAGCACCCAATATCGAGCTAGTTGGTATAAGGCAACTTCCTAGGTGAGCTATGAATTACATCCCTGCAGCAGCAGGTAAGTTATTGCATGCTGAACTCTCTGCGAACAGAGGCACACAGCGACATGGCTGAATATTTAAAGAGTGTTGCTGGGTAGAAATCATGACCACAGGAAACCATGCTCCTAGGCCCAAAAGCCTTTCCCATAAACCAAAAGGCAATCTTTTCCCTACAGCCAGTCTGAGGAAACTGGATGAGATTTGGCCTTCATGATCCAACCCTGCCATCTCCTTCTTTGGGTATAGCCCAAGTGGGAACTGGAGATCTCCTGTTTTTACAATTAATCTCCAGTTGGCAGAGATCAGCTTCCCTGGAGGAAATGACTGCTTGGAAGGGTGGACTCTGTGGCATTGTATCCTACTGAGGCCCCTCCCCTCCCCAAGCCCCGCCCTCTCCCAGATTCATCTCCAAAGATTCCAGGTATTTTCCAACGCAGGCCTGGCAACCCTAGTATAGCCACATACTGTCACATTAAACTAAACCAGAGATACTCCTTTCCTCCAGAATTTCAAAGTATTCCAAAGGAATCATTAGCATTTCATTTATATTACACCTTTCTTCCAACACGGAAATGAAGGAGGTATTCACAGGGTCATAGAAAGCCTCTCATGCAGACAGTGGCCAGATCAAAGCCTCAGGCACTCCGATTATAAACTGAAATCACAAGGAAGATGAATCCCAGAGCCTGGAAGAGAAGCCAGCCGTGCTTGTACTAGAGTGATGCTATGGAATGAATAAAAGAACTCTTGCCTATTAGAGGTCTTGGAACTATGATTGATAATAAGCACTAGGGCTGAATGTTTAAGGAATCCTGGCTTAAGTTAAGCCCTGTATATGGACAAATGTAAATCCATGAAAGTCACAGGATTTATATGTCTCTCTTCTGCCCCTTCCAAGCAATGAAAATCACAGGGCCCCCAAAGCAGGAAAGGAAACTTTGGAAACCCTCAAATCTCGGCATACTGAAAAATACAGTTCCAAGGTCTGTGCAGGCGCAATCCCTCTTGCATCTGCAGAAGACATTGTGACCCACACGTGGTATTGTAGCAGCTGGTGCAGACATACGCTGGATCCAGCCATCTTTTTTGTTTAATCTTCCCCAATCCCCCTCTTTACTACAGTCCCCATCCCACATGGTTTTTGTCCATGCAGGTCCCATGATTGTGTGTTGAGATGGAAAGGAAATTAGGATTGCTTAGGGCTTTTTTTGTAGCAGGAACTCCTTTGCATATTAGTCCATACACCCCTGATGTAGCCAGTCCTCCTGGAGCTTACAGTAGGCCCTGTACTAAGAACCCTGTAAGCACTTAGAGGACTGGCTACATATGGGGGTGTGGCCTAATATGCAAAGGAGTTCCTGCTACAAGAAAAGTCCTGGGATTGCTAACTCTGGATTGGGAAATCCCTGGAGATTTTGGGGATGCAGTCTGAGGAGGGCGTGGCTTGCGGAAAGGAGGGACTTCAACTGGGTATAATGTCATAGAGTCCCCCTTCCGAAGCAATTACTTTCTCCAGAAGAACTGATCTGTGACACCTGGAGATCAGTTATCCCAGGAGATCTCCAGCCACCACCTGGAGGCTAGCAACCCTAAAATTTCCTTCTCCATTTTGTACCAACAAAAAAGCTGGTTGTAACCAGCCCACAGCTTGGAAATAGACAGTGGTGATGGAAGTATACATGAAACATCCAGACTTTGGGGGCCCATAGAACACCAGATCTGTTCCCTGTGTCTGCACACTGCAAACCAGCATATACTAAATCCCGTGCATTATTTACATATATTTGCAGATGAAAAGTGGCCAGAGCATGAGATATATGCATGGAGCTATTTTAATAGAGCCTGACAGAGATATTAAGGCAGAAGCATACATACATACATGCTCTGCAGCACTGCCTCTGTCTCTCTCACACACAGAGCAACCCAGCTGAATATAAATGCCCCTGGCACCCAAACTGCACACTTGATACAAGATACAGATGCACCAAACACACTTAATCCAGTTCCAAGCAAAAAGAGAAGGGTCTGAAGATCTCATTGAGTTTTTTTAAACCAAAACTTGCAAGTTTCTAGTCCTCATAGTCACAGTTAAGTAACCAGGGCAGGACAAGAAAGGCCTTGACCCAGTCATAAACCACCCTTTCTGCTTCTCAGCCCAGCCTTTGCTGTCAATCATTCCAAGTTAGTTGAAGAGACTCCTTATCTCAGAAGATAATTATGCGGGAGGTAATTAAAAAGAGGATTATGAACAATTTAGTGATCCCCCTGCCAACTTGTTTTAACAAAATACAGCAGTTTTAAAGAAGAGATCCCCCCGAGCATGTATAAAAGCAGCTCGTGAATGAGTTTTTGGTAGGGAAACTGTATAAGGAGATAGTTTCAGATGAGTAGCCATGTTAGTCTGGAGTAGCAGAACAAAGCTGGAGTCCAGTAGCACATTAAAGACCAACAAAATATTTCACGGTATACGTTTCTATGCTCTGACCTGGATAGCCTAGGCTAACTTGAACTCGTCACATCTCGGAAATTCAGCAGGGTCAGCCCTGGCTAATATTTAGATAGGAGACCTCCAAGGAATACCAGGGTCATGATGTGGAGGCAGGCTATGGCAAGCCACCTCTGAACATCTCTTGCCTTGAAAACCCTTGAGAGGTCACCATAAACCAGCTGTATCTTGGCAGCACTTTCCATCACCCTAAGTTTCTGTGAGTCAAAGCACCCTTCATCAGATCCCAAGGAGAAAGAGTTAAATAGCACTCCCCCTCCCCCTGCACAGGCACACCTTCCTCTTTAAATAGCAGCCCCTGCAGCTGCATTCTGTTAGAAGAAGTTAGGGGAGAAAATAATCATGGAACTATGCACAGCACATAATTCTCCTCTTTGTTCATCCTGCGTGAAAAACCTTCATCCTTTTGGAAGAAGACATGGAATCCCACCAACACTGCATACGTATTCTGCTCCCTCTCCCAATATATTCTAGCATGTTCCTTGAATTGGAATGGGGAAGAACTGTGGCACAGTAGCAAAGCATTGGTTTTGCATGGATGAGGTTGCAGGTTCAATCCCGCATGGACTCCAGCTAAAGCATCTCAGGTGGTCTGTGCTGGGAAACACCTGCCCCAGACCCTGGAGAGCTGCTGCAACTCAAGAGCAGACAGAACTGAGTTACTTGGACCGATGGTCTGACTCAGTACACAACATAGGCTTCCCAATCCCCAGGTCCCAGCGGGGGATCCCCTGGTTTTACAGGCTTCCCCCCTCCCCCAGCCAGCTGGCCGACGGGGGAAGCTCCACCCCCACAGCCATTATGCACCTCCAGGAACGATTCCCATACGGAATGATGGGGAATTGATCCGCGAGTGTCAGGGGCTCTGGGGGGGGCTGTTTTTTGAGGTAGAGGTGCCAAATTTTCTGTATAGCATCTGGTGCCTCTACCCAAAATACCTCCCAAGTTTCAAAAGGATTGGACCAAGGGGTCCAATTCTATGAGCCCCAAAAGAAGATGCCCCTATCTTTCATTATTTCCAATGGAGGGAAGGCATTTAAAAGGTGTGCAGTCTCTTTAAATGTGATGGCCAGAACTCCCTTGGAGTTCATTTATGCTTGTCACAGCCTTGCTCCTGGCTCCGCCCCCAATGTCTCCTGGCTCCACCCCCAAAGTCCCCAGATATTTCTTAAATTGGACTTGGCAACCCTAACACAACAGCTTCATAGGTATAGTGGTACTGCTTACATAGGCAGCTTTGCTCACCAGGGCTCAAGACCTCAACAAGTGCTTACTTCAGAGGAAGTCCCTGTGACTTGCAGCTAGCAATGATCTCCATATTATGCAAGCAAAAGTCAGCACCCGTCAGTTGGATCCAGACTAAACTGGGAGTTTCCATCAGTTCCTCCTTCCCACTTATAGATACCTCTCATGCCATTCCTCAGGGTCCTCCATCTCCCAGGAATAGAATTTTGTAAAGGTAAGTGGGCTGCACAGGGAGGGGAGGAGGCAGGAAAGTTAAAAACATAACAGAAGCCCTGTTGGGTCAGACCAATGGCCCATCCAGTCCAACACTCTGTGTCACATAGTGGCCAAAACCCAGCTGCTGTCATCAGAAGGTCCACTAACAGGGCCAGAACACCAGAAGCCCTCCCACTGTTGCCCTCCAAGCACCAAGAAGACACAGCATCACTGCCCCAGACAGAGCGTTCCTTCTATACCTTGTGGCTAATAGCCACGGATAAACCTCTGCTCCATATGTTTATCCAATTCCCTCTTAAAGCTATCCTTATAGCTGCCATCACTTCTTGCAGCAGTGACTTCCATGTGTTAATTACTCTTTAGGTGAAGAAGTATTTCCTTTTATCTGTTCTAAACCTACTGCTCATTAATTTCATTGAGTGCCCATGAGTTCTTGCATTGTGAGAAAGGGAGAAAAGTACTTCTTTCTCTACCTTCTCTATTCCATGCATAATTTTGTAATTTCATTCCATTCTGCCACTGGAAAATTTAGTCTCTATCCAACCCCATCACCAGTGCTCATATGTGCAGAAACAAGAGATTTCACCCTACAAGCAAACATACTTGGTGCAAATGGAACCACATCTGTATGTACCACTGCGGTACAATGTGCAGGTAGCTGAACTGTGTTAAGGAGTTAGAAAAGAAGCCGTCCTTATGCCTTGCCGATCTGATTGGAATCATATAGCATCAAGCCACATTCACTTTGGCATCATGTTTATGTACACTTCATACCTAAAGGTGCCACTTTATTCCATATGACACACACCTGAAACACACATGCTCCAGTACACTCTGTACCAAAAGAGCTTGTTCACTGTAATGCAATACACACACTGATGCTGAGAAACACCCATTGTTATCTTCCAACATTTCTGCATATCCAGCAGTCATGTTGATGCAACAGAGATGGCACATCTTGCTCCTTGAGCACATGTGAAAAACCTACACATGTTCACAGATGCATTGGTGCACAATGCAACTACGCCTTCGTATCGCAACATGTGTGCAAGTGATCGCAAAAGAATGAGTACACATCCGTGAGCATGTGTATCATCAAAGTGCATCACTTTCAATCCACTTGCGCAAACACATTTTCACATCAACACCTAACAGCCCACACGATGATGGTGCATGCAGAATGCTTGCCATACTTCTCACATGGTGTCCAACCAGAACACGGTCCTTGTGCACAAGAAGTGGCATATTCTTCATGTTGTTGTACACTCCTACATCTTGGCTATAGGTAGAGACGTGTCCAACAGAGCAATGGAGAATCAACAAGCTTGAAAACGTGGAGGTACACAAACAGTAAAGAAGCCCTATAATAGCCAGCTTCTCTTTAGATGCGGCACAACAGCTACGTGAGAATGGGATGTGTCCCCCTGGAAATCCACAGCAGGGGACCACCAAATGTTAATGTGTGTGGAAAGAAATCTCTATCTTTGGAGCGCAGGACTTTAAAGTGGTCTCATTGTGTGTACTGGGTAAGATCCAGCCAGCGTTTTCATCCTATCATGCCCCAGAGTCTTCCTTCCTACACCCCCTGTACCACATGGGTTTTTGTCCATGGAAGTCCCACACTCCCCAATATGGCTTTTAGGGGTGATCAGTGAGAACCCCTCTTCCCCACTAACAGAAGAGCTGGTTGGAACCAGGGCTGGCCCTAGATTGTCTGGCAGGGCCGGATCTAGGGGGGGCAGAAGGGGGTGCTTGCCCTGGGCGCTGACGGGGGGGGGGGCAAATTGGGTATGAAGTCCATTGTACTCTATGGGACCATAAGACAGAATGGCCTGTAAGGGGGCGCCATTTTTTAATTTTGCCCCCCCCCCTCAAAAAACATGTGGGTCCGGTCCTGTTGTCTGGTGCGCTAGGCAAGGCTGACTTCTGGCGCTCCCGCACTGATAATGTCATCGAGTCACATGGGGATGCCCAGGGCTTTCTTTGTAGCAGGAACTCCTTCGCATATTAGGCCACACACCCCTGATGCAGCCAGTCCTCCAAGAGGTCACAGGGCTCTTAATACAGGGCCACATAAGCTCTAGGAGGATTGGCTACATCAGGGGTGTGTGGCCTAATATGCAAAGGAGTTCCTGCTACAAAAAAAGCCCTGGGGATGCCCAATTTGACACCCCAGAAGGCCAGCACCCTAGGCAATCACCTAGTTTGCCTAATAGCAGGGTCAATTCTGGTTGGAACCCACCCGTAGTTTGGGGCTTTGACACTTAACATCCCAATCCAGTTGTTATAACTTGCACTTTCAAAAACAGCATGATATGATTTGTACACCATAAAGGAAATGGTGGACAAATATATTTTACCAAGGATGTCTTCATAGACACAGATGACCCAAGGAACTGTGTTACTGGGAGGGAAGATAACAGTTCTGAAGGTACAAGAAGGAGACTTGGAGGCAGACATTTGCCTGGGAAAGTGAGCTAAAGAGAATCCAGCACACAGGTGATCGCGAGAAAAGGCAGTATGTGCAGACTAGGAAAATGAGTCAAAATGTTGGTTCAATAAAAATGGAGATGCGGACGGTGAAGAGGGGAAGGACAGGATATTGGGCCGGCCTGGTGGGGGATAATGGAATCAGAGAGGGGGCAGGATCTCCAGAGAGGGCGAGGGTTTGCACAGCTGGAAGCAGAAGTCACAAGCAGATTAGTAGAGAGGATCTGAACCCTGAAAAGGATACAGGGTAGGGGGTAAAGAGCAGGGAGGGATGGGACTGTATATATAGGCCAACCCAAGAGAACTAGGATGAAGGGACCAGGGATGGAAAAAACATATGGGGGTAGAACCAGGTTGGATGAGAAGTGCTTCCTGATGAGAATGAATAGAGAGCAGAACCCAAAGAAAAGAGGGGGGATGTTGCCTAGAGATGAAATGGGGGTTGCTGGAGAGGGGCCCTGAGGGGAGCTTATGTGAAAATACAGCAGAGCTTGTGGCAGGCCGGTTGTGGCAAGGGCTATAGGACCAAATGGGGAGAAAATTGGAATGAGTGATTACGGACAGAAAAACAGGTGGGGTGGGGGGAACGTGCTCTAAGTCCTAAATGGGGGACTTTTGCGGTAGAGCAGACAGAAAGGAAGGAATTGACGGGGGCAGGTTGTCATGGCGTTCCCAGAAAGTGGGGGCACGGGGCCTCTCAGAGGGGAACTGGGGACAGCAGAGTCCCAAACAGGCTGGAAGGGGGCTGGGGAGGAGGAATAAAGGGAAATGGGGTTATTGGCTTTGGTCAGACTCGAGGGGAGGAGGGTATTTTGGGATCTGGAAAGGCTCTTGGGGTCTGCGATCTGGGAGTCTGAAAGAGGGACAGGTTCAGATGCCAAGAAGGCAGGCCTTTAAAGGGGGGGGGGGAATGATCACAGCGTGGGGAGATCACTCAGTGTGATAGCTTCTATGGGGTGCAAAGCATGGGGCAGACCAAGAAGGGAACTGCTTCAGAGAGGAGGGGGGCCCGTGTGAATGGGAAGTGTTGGCCCTCGGAGGCAGGGTAGGGCCGCCCCCTCCCCGGAGGCCATCGGGTCTGGGGTGGGGAGCCGGGTCAGGTTTGGAAGCTTCCAGGAGGGCAGAAGCCGGAGCAGATTTTCCAGAGGCTCCGAGTTGGGCTAGCAGGCTCGCGTTGCGTGGCGAGGGTTGAAGGGAGCCCGAGAAATCCAGGAAGAGAAGGAGCTCTCAGGAAGGGTGCGGGAAAGGCACAAGGAAGGGAGGGATGCCCCGGGAGGCTGAACCCGACGGAAGAGTTGAGATGCAAAAAGCGTGCAGTGGGGAGGGTTGGGGGGGGGGGGTGAAGAATCTAGCAGGGGCATCACGGGGAAGGGTGGAGAGAAGGCAGGGGGTGCTTCGGCAAGGATGGCAGCAGCCCCGCCGTGGGTGTCATTGGGAGCGGCCGCTCCAGTCCAGAGATGCGGGAGGGCTGCATTTGGGGAAAGGCCGGCAGGAGGAAAGAGCCAGAGAGCAGAGGGAGGAATACAGAAGGGGGTGGGGGGGGCTGGCCGGGCGATATTTAGTCATCGGCAGGGAGGGAGCCGGAGATGGCCACGGGGAACCGGGCGCAAAGCTGCAACGGAGAGCGGCTAAGGGTTCCCGGGGATGGGGGGCTCCCGAACCCCGGTCCTTACCTGCCTTTGCAGCAGGCGGGGGAGGCGGCGCTGCTGCTGCTGGCGCTGCTGATGCAGAAGGGATGCAGGAGGGACCCGGGATGCTGATGCTGCTGTCCAGAGCGTGGCCCCCTTCGGAGGCCTTCAGGGATGATGCCAGCCCCCCAAGGGGATCCCGCTCCCCAGCCCCGGCATCCCTCCCTCCCGGCCGGCCGGTCGGCCACCGCCTGGCGCCCCCCCTCCCGCCCGCCCAGGCAGCTCCAGAGAGTGAAAAGAGAAGAAAATCCCGCCCCTTCGCTCAGCGCAAACCTGGGCGCGCCTGCCCCTTTAAGAGACCCCCTGACTGACAAGGCTTTCGCCCAACGAATGCTCGGCGAGGTTCGGGACCGCCCCCGAGGCACCGCCCACGCGTGGGGAAGGGAGGGGGAAGCCGGGCTCCGAGTGGCAAAGAGGCACAGCCAATGGGGAGGCCGGCTGATGGGCAGGAGGGGGCCTGTGGAAGCCAATTGGGGAAGTCGGAGGGCGGGGCTGGGTTTTAGGATGATGTCATCCGGTGGTTCTTTAGGAAAAAGGAGGGAGGGGGGAAGAAAAGAGGAGGAGGAGAAAAATCAGATGCATCGCAGGTAAAAGGAGGAGGGGGGAGGGAGGCAGGGGAGAGTCACAAAAATGCATGAGATCAATGCAACGATCCAGGGAAACGTCTAAATCTGTGTTATAATCTGAGGGCACGCAACAGTCCGGAGACTACGAATGAGACACTGCACCACTGAAGGGAAAAAAATGCACCAAATGCGTGCAAGAAGAGAAATGCACTGATTCATGCAACTGGGGGGGGGGGAGGACTGATATGCATGTGTCACCTGGAAAATGCATCTACACCTGAGAAAATGCAGCAGTCCGGGGGCGGGAGCGCCAAGAACACAAGCCACAACCCCGTGTGGACGTCCCCCAGATGCACAACTCCTTGAACCTCGCAGAAAACATCATGCCGTGGGCTCCAGGGGAGCGAAGCAATCTAGGGAAGTGCACCAGTCCATGCGACAGAGAGAAAATTTCTCAAGCCATCCACTACAAGGAGATGCACCAGTAGGTTTTACTCAGGGGAAAGAGCAATACATGCACCTCAAGGGATCCTGAAGTTGGGGGGGGGGGAGGAGAACCATACCAAACCACGTGCTGCTGGAAAATGCACCAATTTGTGCAAGCTGATGTGAGAAATGCTTCAATCCATAAAAAACGTGTCAGTCAACGTAGCCTAGAGGAACACATCCATCATCCTCATGGAATGTTTCTATTCACGCAACAGCCTATGAAAATCCATTTGTACCGGGGAGAAGTGTGAAACAAAGCCCTGCAAGACCAAGCATTCCTTCCTGGGCCCTGTAGAGGAAGTGTGGTAGTGGAGAGACTCCAGGAAATAACATGGAAATATATATCATGACATGCTCTATGGGAAGGTGCAAAAAAAAAAAAAAATCAATACATGAAGCCCAAGAACTGCAAATCAATGCAACACAAGAAGACTATCCATGCGGGGAAGCAGCAAACCATGCATCATTAAGGGCCTTTCTAGGTGGCAGGGGGGAAATAAAACATTTTATGCTTGGTGTTGTAGAAATGCTAGCTCTGAATCAACTTCAGTGGAATTATAGTCTGACCCTGTGTAAATATGCTGGAGGAGTTGAAGGGCAATGCTTTCTTTAAAAAAAACAGGGCAGATATGAGTTCCCTTGCTGGAGGAGGAAGGAGGATACTCAGCGTGTGAATAACGTGACTGAAAGAAAATTAAATAAGGGGAAAATGTGAAAGGGTGCATAAAAATCCAGGACATTGTTACAAGGAGGAGGTTTGGTTACCTTGCGTCCCTTTCTTTTGCATATCTTTTTAGGGTATTAGGAGCTTTTCCAAATGTCTGCTAAAACAGGGAAGCATTCAATGCTTTAAAAATAAATCTAAGTCATAAGTTGATGGTGGTGCACAGGTACTAGCCAATAGACACTTGCGCCTTCTGCACAATTTGCATTTGGTGTGCTAGCTGTGAGAAGGAACCAAGGTTATTTTGTGACAAAATACTTTATTCTCAGAGTGCTGGCAAAATGCATTTTTCCCTTGAGGAAAATGTGCTGCCTTTGCAAAGATAACAGATTTAGCCCATTAAAAACATCATCTGGAAGAGTCTGATGAAATGCAGTAACTCCATCAACAACTTGAAGATCCTCCAGCAAATGCAAGCAAAGGCAATATACACATGTTAACAGAATACTGATGAATCTAACGCAAGAGAATAAAACCGGGATAGTGCATGTACGTGTGAGAGACGAGTACACAGATGTGCAATGTAGAACTTTTAAGGATGCAGCAACATGGAAGCAGGAGCCAAACAAAACACCACATCTATAGCAAAGCAGTAGAACTAACTCATACTATTAATGGGAAAGGAAACCACTAGGGAGTTGTATATTCTCACCCAAGAAAATGTTCACTGATCTTTCTCTTATACCAGAGGCAGCTGATAACCTGAGGAATGCCACGGTTCAAAGTGCTGCAGTACTCATTCTTAGAAGCATGCGCTTGATCAGAAACATGCAACTTAGAGAAGCTCAAAATGCTCCAAAGCAGGGAGGTGAAACCCATAAGAATAGCTTTGCTGGATCATACTTTGAGAGAGGGACTGGGGCTCAGTGGGAGAGCATCTGCCCTGCATGTAGAAAGTCCCAGCTTCAATCCCTGGCATTTCTGCATCAAAGGATCAGGTAGTAGGTGGTATGAAAAACCTCCTTCTGAGACTATAGAAAGAGGCTGCCAGCCAATGTAGGCAAGGCTAACCGTAAGCCTTTGGTCATAGTACAGGCACTTGCTGTGTTGAAGTGGGGCCATGTGGTAAAGCACCCACTTTGCATGCAGAAGTCCAAGTTCAATGTCCAAGTTGCATGATCCTAAGTTCAGTGTCCACCATCTCCAGTTTAAAGGATTAAGTAGTGAGTGATGGAAAAAGAACTCCATCTGAGTCACTAGAAAACAGCTTCCAGTCAAAACAGACAATACTGACCTTGAAGGATTAGTGGTCCAACTTTGTGTCATATGTTCAAGGGTCCATTTAATTAAGCATTTTGTTCCCAACAGCAGCAAGCCAGAAAGAAGCCTAAGAAATTGACTGGCAGGGCCTGAAGGGGATGGTTCTCCGTGTCCCAGGTATTCAGTCTTCTGAGGTAGACTTCCTCTGTACATGGATATCTATTTATCAGAACTTTTTAAATCATTAGTATGGGTAGACAGACTTTGATATCTGGCAATTGTTAATTGATATCTAGCCGAAGGGTTCCTATCAGGCCTCCGAGCAACTGGCTGCCATCTGCTTCCTTCTGCATAACAGCTTGCTTTGCAAGGCTTGCTCAATTGCACAGGAGCTACAGAGCAAAGCCTCTATTTTCTCCATTGGCTGAGGTTCCTCCCTTGGGGAAGAAGGAGGGAGGCAGAGCTTGCTTTGCCAGGCTGTCTCACAGCAGAGCTCCTGAGCCAATCCTTTCTTCCTTCTATTGGCTGAGGCTCCTCCCCCTCCTGGTCCCCTAGGGAGGGAGTGAAAGAGCCAGAGCTTCCAAATCCCTGGATCCCATGGGAGAAATACAAAGAAAGCACCTTAAGATCAATGAGTGCTAATGTTTTAAGCATGTTTTAAGACTTTCAGGGTTGTCAAACATGCGACCCAGAGGGCTCCTATCAGGCCACCGAGCAATTCACTGTCATCTGCTTCCTTCTCCATCACAGTTTGCCTTGCCAAGGTTTGCTCAATAGCACAGCCGCTACAGAGCAAAGCCTCTATTTTCTCTATTGACGGGGGCTTCTCCCTTGGGGAGGAAAGGGGAGGAGGCAGAGTGTTGGACTGGATGGGCCATTGGCCTGATCCAACATGGCTTCTCTTATGTAGGCTTTCTCAATTGCACATCTTTAAGGTGTGTTTTTTAAAAATTAATTGTGTTTGTGTTCTTTATAAAGTTTATATCTCTGCTGCCTAATCTTAAATAGGCACACACATGGCCCGGCCCAACAAGGTCTCATTAATGTCAGGTCTGGCCCTCATAACAAATGAGTTTGACACTCGTTTTAAGTTGTTGTTTTTTTTTAAATCTTTTATTGTGTTCGTTGTGTTCACACGGCATGGCCTGACATGGCCCGGCCTAACAAGGTCTCATTTATATCAGATTCGGCCCTCATAACAAAATGAGTTTGACACCCCTGCTCTATCATGTTTTCCCTTTCCTGGCTTTTTCTAGACCCTCCAACCCTTCCTCATAGGAAAGATGTTCCAAACCCCTTATTGTCTTGGTTGCCCTGCTTTGTACTTTTCCCAGTTCTGTTACTAGACCTGTATGTGATGTTTGTGTGCCAAATGTGCAAATCCTTTTGCTTCACATACACACAAAAGGAGTGAGGGAGAGATTTGTAGGAACTAAGAAATACTGTTAAAATATACTGCTTGTTTTCACTTTTAATATATCTGGGGGTGGGCCTTTTATCTGTTGCCACAGATCTTGCCCCCCCTACTGAAAACTCTTCATTCCTTTGCTCAGAAATCTGAAATGACTTCTCTGTTAGTACATATGCTCATAGTTTTCTACCCTCTTCTGCTTCAACCAATCTTTCTTCCAGACGCTCCTTGTTTGGCATTGTTTCCTTTTGTGTCTGGTTATTTTTTTTAAAAAATATCCTTTTTAGTCCAAACCCAATCTCCATAGCAGCAATAAGTTAATTTTAGACAATGCTCATTAAAAGAAAAATTCCTTAATGTGAAGATCTCTCTTCTACATCATTGGACCATGCGACACTGGGGTATCTTTTAATCAGTTACTTTGCCAGCTGAGCCCCTTCCTTGACAGAAGGTATGTGGTCACAATTACCAATACCTTACAGAAAAACCTACCTTCAACATTATTCATAATTAGAAGGCTGGATCCAGACTAGGCTACTGTAATGTATTCTGTGCAGGACTACCTTTGGAGAGTGTTCAGAATTGTCGCTCGGTACAAGCCATCAGCAACCATAGGGTTGAATCCAGCCAGCTTTTCAACTGGTAAAGAAGTAGGAGTGCTCTTTGTCCACCTAAAAAAGCCATATATGGGGGATCGTGAGATCATCCTGTAAAACGTTTTGTGGGATAGGAACTGCTGTAAAGAAAAGACTTAGGTGAGACAGAGTCAAAATATTGGTTGGATCTAGCCCATACTATTCCTACTTAGTTCAGTCTAGTCTACCAACATAGCTTACAGACTGGATTCATAGTGCTGGGTGTAAATTTTACAACCCTAACTGACCAGGAACCACAATAAATCAAGGATGACCTTCTCCAATAGAAACTAGTCAGGCACATCTAGGCATTGATATCCTCACACATTGTTATTCTCTCTGGGTCCCTGCCGTCTAGAATCATAGAGTTGGAAGGGACCTCCAGGGTCATCTAGTCCAATCCCTTGCACAATGCAGGAAATTCACAAATACCTCCCCATCAACGTCTGAAATATGCTGAGGCTGCTAAAGAAAGGACCTTCCTTATACCGGCACTACAGATCCAGAATCATTTCCAAAGATAGATCGATCTCACACCATTTCTACTGGTGCTCCATAATGTGCTATATAGGATCATTTTAAGGAAGGATTTGATTATTAGTTGCAGGTTGGGCCTCTGTTCTTAACAATGTCACGTTTCATCATTTTAATCAAAGAAACTGAGAGACACCTCATTTGCATGAATATGCATATTATAATACTGTCTTGGTTTTCTTTTTAAAAGTGACTGTCCTGATAATAAGGGTTCAGTTTCCCCCCCCCTGGATATAAGGACAGGATATAAATGGTTTTAATCAATAAGTCTGAAGTGGTATGCGAGGTAGATAAGAGGGTCCAGGAAGATCAGTCTAATCAGGTCTTTAAGTTGAGCCAGCTCTGAAACCTGTTATCAAAGCTGCAGTTCAGCTGCTGGATGCTGGATTTATATAATGGAATATTACTGGGATATAAATGTATCCCCTGTTTAGGTCAAAATTAGGTAGCAACGTTGGTCCGCTAGGGAAAAAAAATCACAGAGACAAGAAAGTAATTACCCATAGTAGGACCAAATAATCACATTTGTGAAAGAATGGCATACTCGTAGCTCTCTTTCAAGCTCCTATCTCTGCTATATGAAACTGAGAATAGACTCCTCAGACTTCCATCTTGGGAGCGTGACATATAGCCTAGCCAAGACACTTTGCCATCTAGAAGAGAAACACCAACTTCATGATTTCATTTCATAATGACAGCATGTCACTGTTGGGCCCAAGGAAACATATCAAAAACCAGTAGTGGGTCCCAAGTATCCCCTTGTCACACGTTCACTGGGTCAAGCTGCCTAGAAAAGAGGGTGCAGAGACAAATAACAGTTTTCTTCCCTCCAAAACAACCTCCTTCAAAGTATGACTCGAAGACAGGGTTTCTGGGTCAAAGTCATTCAATACTGCTTTTTAGGCACTGGGCCTATCATGTTTTCATGCTTTTGGTGTTGTGAGAGTAAAACAGAGAAGGGGGTGAATGTTGTGAACCATTTTGAGTCCCTACTGAGGAGAAAACTGAGGTATAAGTGAAGTAAAATTCTCAGGAGATTGATGCCATATCATTGATCAATAACTCCAAAGCTCTTTTTCTGGTGGGCAGTGCATGTTTTCTGATGTCCTTCACAAATCAGGGTCTCCAGTGCAGCAGTCCCTGGCCTGCTGTCTGCCTGCCTCATCCCCTTTTTTCTACTTTCAAGTTTCAGCTATCAAATGCCTTCAAAAATCTTAATGGCTTTTGCAGAGAAACCATGGTGCACAAGTTAGGCACTCTGTATATGAAGTCAGAACTCAAACAGAAAAGGAAATCTTTCCTCCCGCCTCCAAAGAATTCATGATAGCGTTGCCATTCCACAGGGTCTGCTTAATAAGGAGAGACAAGCTATTGTGAATGTTAAGACGACGACAATGGATTTGTAGTCTGCCCTCCCCTCTGAATCTCAGAGTCTCAGAGCGGCTCACAATCTCCTTTACCATCCTCCCCCACAACAAACACCCTGTGAGGTAGGTGGGGCTGAGAGAGCTCTCGCAGAAGCTGCCCTTTCAAGGATAACTCTGTGGCCCTGTTCAGATGCACAGTATGATCAGATGTCACTGCTGTTTCCTTCCGGATTTAAAGTGGCCGATCAGACATCTGCCTTCCGGTATTAACTCATGGTAGCACCCCCCCAGTCCTTCTCGAAACTGGATTATTTTGTTACCTGCTTCTTTGTGGTGTTTTTTGAGTTCTCCAGTTTCACCTCGTAGTTTTCTCCGTCTGGATAGTTCTGCTGTGGTATTAACCAACTTCTGGATGTCCGAAAGCTATCCCAGAGCAAAAGGAGCCTCAGACATCCGGTTTATGGTCACCTTTTTTTTTTTTTTACTACTTAGCGATATGCGCATAACCACATGTTTTAACCTATGCATATATGTGCATAATGCACACATGTGCATCGTGCACGCATGCACATAATAGTGGAGAAACAAAACTTCATGGTGCTGTTGTGTGGACGGCAGAAGATGGTTTCACCGCGAATTGATTCAAATTGCAGTATGGCAGTCTGATCGATAATATCCGGAACAAAGATATTCAGAACAGAACCAGGTCATTTTAACACAGACTCAACACACTATGTGAACAGGGCCTATGAGTGCTATGGCTGACCCAAAGGCTATTCCAGCAGCTGCAAGTGGAGGAGTGGGGAATCAAACCTGATTCTCCCAGATAAGAGTCCACACACTTAACCACTACACCAAATTGGCTCTCATTAAGATTCATGCTGCTGAATTTTAAGGCAATCAACTTACTGAATTCAGGTGTTTTGCACTTTACAGAAAAACCCACATTCAACATTATTCATAATTAGAAGGCTAGATTCAAGTTAAGGCTACAGGATTTTTCTTCAGCTTGCTTAGAATTTATCAGCCTCTCCCTTATTCCTGTCCATTCTATTTGCTATGCCTGAACTATATTCCCTTTAATCTTTCAGAAAACCCCGGAGCCCTAGTTTTTATGAATTCCCACGGTTCTTTTTTGGTTCATCTCACTTGCTAGAGAATTTGGCATATCAGCCAGTTATTCCTCCTCCCTATCTTTTCTAGAAGCCTCCAAAGGGCAACCTAACCAGTATAACTGACTTTGGTAGCGGATTGCTCACATACCCACTGGGCAGGGAGCAGTAGCTTTTTGGAAAACTAGGCCTAAAATATGTAGGTAGCAAATGAGACAAAATGGAACTATTACTCCCACACCCCTAGCACACTTTGTTACAGGAAAAAATTGGGACCTCACAAAAGAGAGCAAAGATTGATGTTCTGGGCACCCAAATGTTGGAGTTCTCTTTGCATCTCTTCAAACCATGCAGCTTCCACCAAACAAGCGGAGACTCGCCTCCCTTCCATGACCTTCCTCTTTCACAGGGAGTAGGGAGTGGCAAGAGAAGTTGGGAAGTTGTCATCAGAGACCTATGTGGAACCTAGAATGTGTTGATTCCCAAAGAACTCCTTGTCACCTTCCCTCCTTCAAAGTGGAAGGCAACTGTAGAGCCAGGATTCTAGATCTTTCTGAGGGACAAATTCACAGTCATATACAAGGAGCTGGTAATGGAAATGCTGTGGTATCTAGCTGAAGAACTCTTTCTCATTGCTACCCTGGGCACTGAAATAAAAATGTATCAGCATGGCCACTCTCAAGTACACATCCTCACACAAGAAAACAACATGTGAATCTTCAGAGAAGTGTTGAGGTCTAACAAGAGGGTACCTGGAGCTGCCTAGGTTTCAGTTGCCCTTTGACCCTAATACACTGCGGTATTTCAAACCACACTTAATTGTACTTAAGTGCCCACAGCTTCATCTCATTGATTCTATACAGTGACTGACTGATTTTTTTAACTATAAAAACATACTTTATTTAATTAAAAAGCATCATGACAATAGGATAAAAATAACAAAAAGAAAGAAGCAAAATATGCAAATAACGAGCAATTTTACCAAATTTATTCTACCAAAGAACAAGAGCAATTTTATATAAAGCAATTGATTACACTTGTAAATAAGGTAACCTTGGGTGAAAATTAGAATAATATTAACATAGATATTGATGCAAAAGCCAATGAAAGCACCAATAGCCAAACTAAGGTACCATAAGAAAATAAGTACAAACCATGAGTAACAGACCATGTGCTCAGTAGCGGGAGCACCTGAGCCAAGAGGAGGAGATATAGTATTGAGAAAGGTAAGTTAAAAAAAGGAAGAAAAAAAAATAAAAAATGTAACCAAGAGTGATATGCCCGATTTGATGGAAGAAGTTCATGTTGCGACATATAATCCAAAACAGGAGCCCACATGGAAACAGTGACTGATGATAAACAATTTATCATCCCTATGTAATAAGCACAAGAGAGGATATAGCATAGCCAGATCTTGGAAGCCAAGCAGGGTCAGTACTTGGAAGGGAGTCCTCCAAGGAAGACTCTGTAGAGGACCGCAAACCACCTTTGCTTTGTTCTTGCCTTGAAAGGGCCTTGCTGGGGATGCCATGAATTAGCAGACTTTACTCACACACATGTAATATGCATGTCAAAAACACAAAACCCTTTGCTTTCAAAAGAACTGGGGAGAGGAGAGTGCTTAAGCAGTACTAATTATTGTACTGTAGTCATTAAGAACATAAGAAGCCATGTTGGATCTGGCCAATGGCCCATCCAATTCAATACTGTGTCACACACTGGCCAAAAAACCCCAAGTGCCATCAGGAGGTCCACCAGTGGAGGCCAGGACACTAGAAGCCCTCCCACTGTGCCCCCTCCAAGCACCAAGAATACTGAGCATCACTGCCCCAGACAGAGTTTCAACAATACACTTTGGCTAACAACCACTGATGGACCTCTGCTTCATATGCTTATCCAATCCCCTCTTGAAGCTGTCTATGCTTGTAGCTGCCACTCCCTCCTGTGGCAGTGAATTCCATATGTTAATCATCCTTTGGATGAAGAAGTACTTCCTTTTGTCCGTTCTGGTCCAAATGTAGTGAGGACAGTGGCTAGACTGTCACACTAGGATTTGAGAGACCCAGGTTCAAATCCCCACTATGCCATGGGAACTAATTGAATGACTGAAGGCCAGTTACTCTCTTAGCCTAATTCACTTAACATGGTTATTGTTGGGTGAGTAGTGCTTTCTCAGCCTAGCCTACTTTACAACGTTGTTGCTGTAAGGATAAAAAGAGAGGTGAGAATGATAGTGTAAGCTGCTTTTGGGTCCCTACTAGAGAGAAAAGCAGGGCATATCTGTCTAAATAAATTTTAAAATGGAACTACAACACACACTTTTATTTTTCCCAATTTAAGTTTAAATATACCCACAAAGTAGGGCCTGAAACCTTGCAGAGAATTCCTGCCATACTGAAATCTGAGCTAACTCCCTGCCCCAATTTGAAGGTAGATCTTTCGGTGTTGCTTTTTTATGGTCCATTTCACAGTGTTCACTGAGGGGTTGCAAATCATGTCATAGACAATTAAATGAAACGTTTCAGTAGCTGAATGTATGAGATCAAAGCACTATGGGATCAGATCAGTTTATCTGCAATCTGACAGGATCTCCGTGGGTTTATAATTGGCTTAGGTTAAGCAAAATTATCTAGGGTTACTGATGTTTTTGGCTGGGAGGGAGGGGTTAGATCCACCCATGGGCCTTGATAGCTTTTTTTCTTGTAAAATCTCTTTCACGGAACAGCCTCTGGACATGATCGTTTCTTTAGGAGATGAATACTTGTTCCAGAAGGCTTCGCAGCTTAGTTTCAATACATTGGTTTCTATTGGTCTAAATTCCTGTGACTGTTTTGCTGATACAAAACATAAAACGCTCAGCACTCAGATTTTATGAGAGCTCACCATGTTATGTTCCTGAACAAAGCAGGAGTCAAGCTGCACCTTTAAGACCAAGCAATTTTTATTCAGAACGTAAGCTTTCGTGTGCTTTTAAGCACACTTCATCAGACGAGGAATCCAGAAGCTTACGTTCTAAATAAAAATCGATTGATCTTAAAGAGAAACTTGACTCCTGCTTTGTTCAACTGCTTCAGAACAACACGGCTGCCCGCTTGGATCTATCTACGTGTTATGTTCTGTGTTGTGTTCTTTTTGCTTAAGTCATTTGCTGTCACTAACTGATAGGAACATGGGAGGCTTGTGCAGATCATAAAAGATTCAGAACAGGGCCGCCCACAGCAGGGCAGGTGTTCCTAAATATCCAGCGACTCTCTTGGTGTGTAGAAAAATATGATGTGGTAAACCAACGCAAAGGGGCAATCGTAAGAATGATGATAATTGAGAATGGAATGTTGAGGCTCTTGAGGGCTGTTGAGGTATTTGGCTAGGTGGGGAGAAAATGTTCAAACTGCTTATTGCCCCACTATGACTCTTCCCAGCTTGTACTTTATTACTATCACCTTACTATTTCACTTATAAGAAATTGTCTGGGCAGGTGGGGGAAGATTGAATGGCAAGAAGTAGTTTTTTTAAAAGATAAATGTTGCCTAGATGAAAATTTATAGCATTCTTAGGACTCAAGTGTTCAGCATTGTGAGCCAAGTCCATGACAGGAGTATACCATGACAGGAGTATCCAGGTGTCTAAATCAGACACACCAAACCCCAATTATTACTTAGGAGAGGTTTGGCAATCTGGCAGAACTGGTAGAGCAAAACTTTACAAACAGCTCTTCCTGCTGATGAAATATGCTTCATGCTTGCTTTGGTTAAAATAAACCACGCACATATGAGCATGCAACTCCCCGTTTTGTTTTCCAAGTAAAGGTCCCTATAGCTAATCCTTTTAGTGCTGTGATATCAGAATGGAAGTTGGGACAGTTACAAATGATTCTCCATTCTAAGTTCAAGTGAGGGTATCTGCTTTAAAGAGGGGCAGGAAAGGAATGAATTAGAGCAGTGAGTCTCAACCATAAGTTGGGATACAGGGTTTAAATAAATTGCTAAGAATTTATTCTCTTTCAATCCAGAATCTACCTGCAAATGTAATGTTACATCTCCTGCTGACTCTATCTGCCATGGGTTATCCATCTGTGACCTACCTATTACAAGGAGTAATATTGGAATGCCTGTACCTATGCAAGGAGTAATATTGGAATACCTGTAAACATATAAGAGGGCTATTTGTTTCTGTTAGGAAGATGATGATATTGGCTTTATATCCCGCCCTCCACTCCGAATCTCAGAGTCTTAGAGCGGCTCACAATCTCCTTTATCTTCTTCCCCCACAACAGTCACCCTGTGAGGTGGGTGGGGCTCTCACACAGCAGCTGCCCTTTCAAGGACAACCTTTGCCAGAGCTATGGCTGACCCAAAGCTGCAAGTAGAGGAGTGGGGAATCAAACCCAATTCTCCCAGATAAGGGTCCGCACACTTAACCACTACACCAAACTGGCTTTAGGTGGTACCTGGAGATCTCCCTGGATTACAACTTATCTCCAAGCGACAGAGATCAGTTCATCCAGAGAAAATGACCATTTAAAGGTGAACTCTAAAGCTTTATACCCCATTGAAGTCCGTCCCCTCCCCAAACCCTGCCCATAAATCTCTAGGTATTCCCCAACCCTAGTTTCTATGATGGGCAGATCCAAAGTTCCTTAACAGAGTGATTGGAACAAGAGGCTGAGAAACACGACATATGAATACTCCCATACTCCGTTTTTAGTTTCTTTTTGTTTTGCCTGCTACTGACAGGTGCCAGTGCTGGTGATTTGTTTCTTTTTACTGCATTTTACACAATTAACACAAACACCAAACCATTGTACACATTTAAGGGGCAAACGTGGTGCCAGGAAACGCAAAGTAGCATAATGATACAGGTTCACTTTGCATGAAGGAAAAGCAAGATCGAGGAGGGCACTTTGGAATCCAAGTGAGGGGCTTGTGAAATCTGGTAGCATCCCTAGTGTAAAGTAGATGATTATACATTTATCTGAAGCAAGGCCTAATCTCAAACGCTAGGCTTTACTAATTTATCTATTATATAGATCATCCTCCCTCCAGGAACCTCAGCATAGCTTACATCAGAGATCCCCAACCTTGTTGAACCCGCTGGAATTTTGAGGACAGGTAGTGGGCATCCAAACAAAATGGCTGCTATGTGGCGCTAGGCCCAGTCACAGAATAATAGGAAGTTCCAAGCCTAACATTCTGCTGTCACGGAGGGAGCTTTTTCCCTGACAGCGCAAAGATGCTGCTGACTTGGCTCTTCTGAAGCCCCTCAACTCAAGTAGAAGAAAGCAAGGTGATCCAACTCGAGTAGAAGAAAGCAAGGTGATCCAACTCGAGTAGAAGAAAGCAAGGTGATCCAGTCCTTTGCTAAGGGTGAAGGGGACAACTGAGCATCAAGAAGTGTACTGCTGAGTACCATGAAGCCCCCTAGCAGCATACTACGGATCTCTGTTATATTTAGTATCCTTGTTACTCCGCTAGTCAAACTGAGTGTTCTGTGGTTACCATGGGACAATCTGGATGACAGCGCTTCCCTGTACAGGTTCTGAAAGGGAAAGGGTACATCTCCCTGAAGAGAGCTGAATAGACACTAATGGATCACAACCCCCTTTTACTAAGCATTCCCTTCAGCCAATATGATCACTAAGGTTGCCAGCTCTGGGTTGGTGAATACCTGGAGATTAGGGGGTGGACCTAGGGAGGGTGGAGTTTGGGGAAAGGAAGGAACTCTGCAGGGTACCATGTCATAGGGATGCCAGCCTCCAGGTGGGACCTGGGGCCCCCCTGGAATTACAGCTCCTCCAGCTTCTCCCCTGGAGAAAAATGGACACTTTGGAGGGTGGACTCTATGGCATTGTACCCCACTAAGGCCCCTGTCCTCCCTAGGCTTCACCCCCAAAATCTCCAGGACTTTTCCAACCTGAGGCTGGCAACTACCCCTCCACCACTGGTGACCATAGGGGACCTAATAACCCTACATAAAGTCCACCCTCCAAAGCAGCCATTTTCTTCTGGGGAGCTGATCTCTATAGTCTGGAAATCAACTGGAATAGCAGATCTCCAGGTCCCACTTGGAGACTGGCTACCCTAAACCACACACAAAAGTGTGTGTGTATGTCTGGCCTATGAACAATGATCCATTTCACAGAGTTTGTACAGTAAATAGCCCAACCATTTATGCAGTCCTGAAGGATGGCCCATCTTAGCCCATTTCTTGGTTTAGTTCCAAAGGACTGGATTGTCCAAAGGAACCAGGACCTTTTGTTTCTGTTACCTCAGCCTCCCTCAGCATGGGGCTCACAACTTTTGTAACAGAAAGAAGTTACCAAGCAGTTTACAGTATTACCAGACACCTGAATAAACTCACCTCCTGCGAACATCTGCGGAACATGACAGTGTTTGTTTTCAGATCAACAGTGCCTCCTATTTTGGGGCAAGTCAAAACTGAAGAAAAATGAAGTCCTGTGGGCACAATATTGAAGATTGTTGGTTCTGATGCTTTTGTGTTCTTCTTTAATACCTTTTACAAATCCCCCCTCCAAAAAATCGTAAACAGAATACCCTCCTAAATCCATGACCACTCATCTTTTAAAAATGCAGTTTGCGCTCTGTCCTGAGAGGAGTCAGGTGTTCAAAGGAACAGAGTCATCAACAGCCCTTCCCAGTCTTTGGGTACATTTCCAGTAGTTCTTTGGTGCCATACCCTTTTATTGTTCTTCTCTGGACTGAATGTGAATATTTTCATCCCTGACCATTCCCCCCCCCCCCCCTATGCACACCTTTTTAAAATCGAGAATGTTCTCCGCACACATGCTGAAAAGCCAGGAATTAGCCCAACTCTGCAAAGAAACAATACCAGTTAAACTGAAAACTGCGTGAGGGGAAACCTGCACTAATCTAATATTCTGTTGACTCCCAAAGGGCCTTGAATATACTCATAAGGGTACCTGCCAAAATAATTGGGGTGGGGGGGAGCAAAGTTGCTTAGCTGACTATTGCTGACTAGTTGAAAATATGTGTAAGGGTACATTTAAGAAAATCGGTCAATTTAAGATCCCATAGAGAACAAATGCCCACTTTTGCCCCTCCCCACATGCCCCACATGTGTACAGTATGGATCAAAAAGGTTCTATATGCAACAGCATCTTCAAATCAGTCCAGTCTTTGATAAGGAATATCGACTCTTTCTTGGTACAATGCTTTATTGAATTCCAATGCCCTTAGTAAGATTTATGGTTTCCCCCCACTGCACCTCCATCAAACAATGCTTTTTCATTATAAAGAATCTTAGGCTGCTTAGAATCCACCATAAAGCTTTTCAGAACCAGGCTTTGCCCACAACAGGTCGTAATGAACAAAAGAGGACAGCTGAGCTGATTTCTCTAAGATATGTTGCATTTGAAGTCTTATGTTTCCAGCCCAGGACAGCCCAATTTTCAGGTCAATCAACGCAGTCTTGTAACAACTATCAATTGTGCACCAAGGCTTGCCTGCAGGCCAAGAACATGTACTGAACTCCTGAATGGTGCCTTAGCAGTTTGCATACAGACTGTGCATGTTAGGTTGTTTCAGTAGTCACAGCAAGATGCGAAAAAGATGATATTGGATTTATACCCTGCCCTATACTCTGAATCTCAGAGAGGCTTACAATCTCCTTTACCTCCCCCCCCCCCACACACAACAGACACCCTGTGAGGTAGGTGGGGCTTTGAGAGCTCTCACAGAAGCTGCCCTTTCAAGGACAGCTCTGTGAGAGCTATGACTAACCCAAGGCCATTCCAACTCCTGGAAGTGGAGGAGTAGGGAAATGAAACCCGGATCTCTCCCAGAGAAGTTGGCGCATTTAACCACTACGTCAAACTGACTCTCATAGCACATACAGCACATGGCTTTGGCAACCACCTCAGTGCAGAACCAGACCAGAATGACTACAGGTGAGCATAGCTGAGCAGAAAATTTCAACTGTCACGTCATTGATAGGGCGGTGAAGAACGACAAGATTGGATTTATACCCTGCCCACTCAGAGTGGCTTACAATCTCCTTCCCTTCCTCTCCCTGCAACAGACAACCTGTGAAGCAGGTGGAGCTAAGAGAGCTCTGACTGAGAACTGCTCTTGAGAGAAAAGCTCTGGAAGAACTGTGGCTGGCCAAAGGTCACCCAGCTGGCTGCATCTGGAAGAGTGGGGAATCAATCCCAGTTCTCCCAGATTAGTCTTCTGCACATTTAAGCACACCATCAAACTGGTTTTAGAGAGTAGAACCATACAAGTAGCATGTGAAGATAACTGCTAGACCAACTCCAATGCCCTCATTCATCTTAGGAGGCATGTTTTCAAACCACCTTTTCCACAATGGTACAAATTCAACTTCTCAGCAACCCCTAAATTCCTGTAAGTCACTTTCATGAATCTTCACCCTCTAACAAGAGCGCCACCTGCTGGTCACCAAATCCCCTCCTGCTTATACCTGTCCTCAACTCATAAGAGCAGCAACCTGGGAGCAGACTATTGGTTCCATAAGCGCAGCATGCTTGGGGCTGGATCCCACCAAAGATTGCCAGGTAAGCGCAACAGTCCTTGCACAAGCGGAAGTGCTCAAGCGACCTTTCGGTTTGCACCAACAGAAAGCGATGATAAATCTCAACTGGGTTTTTTGGCCAGCATGAGAAGCAGCACAGGGTATTGCTCCTGATGCAATTTCTAAAGCAAATTAAATGAAGCCATGTGAGCCATCTGTTGTACGTTCCATTTCTCCATCGGCACATGGTTATTTTGTTAAAAATGGCACTGAAGCGCTCTCTGTTGCTGCAGCTGTTGCACGATCGCTTGCTCTAAGTACATTTCCCCTTCCGTTCACACGCCACTGGATCCAACCCCATTTCACACAGGGACCCACGGGATGGCCCCAGCACTCCGGCCCAAGCCAGATGGGGTGGTGATCATTCATGTATGAAGCACATGCCTAACTTTAACAGGAAAAGGAGAGCATAAGAGAAGGGGCCATATCCTCCTCTCTCCTTACAGCACATTACTCCAGTTGATATTATTCATTCCCATGAGGCAGCTGGTAATGGAGAAAAGTAGGTGGGACAACCAGTCTGGGTGGGAGGGTGTAAAGGTGCAGAAACCATATACTCCTTCTGAGTTATGTGTGAACAGGGCAGACGTGTGAAACAAAAGCAGCACTTGTCATCACCGCATCTATTTTTTGTGCATCGTATCAACAAACAGCAATAAGGGAAAGGACATATCCCCCATCCAGCCTAACCTGAATGCATAATTTATATCACACTTATGAACAATTTCTGTAGCCCCCACTGCCCCATTGGCCAGGGAGAAGGCTTTTGTCTCTTTAAATCACTCCTCCCAGCCAAACCAATTTGTAGCTTGGAGAATGCACTTAGAAGTTAAAATTGCTTTCTTTCCACCTCTCTTCCCCCTATCTATTTGCCTGCCTGCCTTGTGGCTCTCAAAATCTGATGTTCATGTCTCATGGCTCTCAAACATCTGATGTTTATTCTACGTGGCTCTTACATTAAACAAGTTTGGCCACCGCTGCTCTAAACTTTGGAATCTTGTGAGCAAAAATTCAACTTTGTGAGTTATTGACATTAAAGTTGTGGGCTACTGCATAAATTAGCTTGCTCTGGGGCCATTTTTCCTGAGCTAAGAGGAAAATGTGTAAGTCGGAGGCTAAAAAACTGAGCTAGCTCGCACGAACTCGGCTTAGAGAGAACACTGTCCAGAAAGTGTTTTTGTAATTCTTATCTTCACCGGGGCTTTTTTTGAGCAAGAACGCAGTTCTGGCGGCATCAAGGGTGTGGCCTAATATGCAAATGAGCTCCTGCTGGGTCTTTTCTACCAAAAAAGGCCACTTCTAACATTATAGTTCCTATTCTACAGTAGCTAAGCATATGCGTGCAGCTTTCTGGTTTCCAAATGCAACAATTTTCGTCCCTTACATAAAACAAAGAAACAAAAATAGATCTGGATGGGAAGAGGCGAGAGCCCCAAGACAATCCCCTTCTTTTATTAACAGGATTCATCACACACATTCCATTCTTTGTCCAAGGCATTCAACGCCACATACACGGGTTTTCTCCATTTCTTTTATCCTCACAACAGCCCTGTGAGGTTGGCAAGGCTAAGTGATAGATCTCAAAAATCACCCAAGGAAGTTTCACAAGGAGGGACCAGAACCTAGGGTCTAAAATCCACCATTTTATTATCCACTGCACCATGCTACGTGACAACTACTTGTTTATAACAAGGAGTGGAGGTGCAAAATCCATTAGGATGGGAAAGGAGGGTGGCGTTAGACAAGGGTCTCTCACTCAGAGCAGAGACGAAACCCCCTCTGAGGTAGAGGCAGGAATCCGTGCAGGAAGTTTTCATTCTCCTCTTTTGACAGCCCTGTGCCACAGGGGGAGTGGAAACAGTCTTTTGATACCTGGGAAGCTGGGGTGGGGTATCTCCCACAGTTCACAAAGGGCACGTGATATAGATTTGCACAAACACAGTCACTCGCACAGAACGTCTTTAAATAAGAGGGTTGTGGTGAATAAATACTGTACATAGAAGCCCACCTCCCACCAAAGGGGAGGAAAGGTTGATAAATATATGTCTCCTGCTATACAGATAAAACCATCATGGGGAGAGGAGAGGGGGAGGCTGGAAGAGTCACAGGCAGGCCCCGCCCCCAACAACATGGCGATGATGCAAATTATCCTCGTGATTCCAAGGATCTGTAGGGAGAAGGAGAAGGTGGGGGGAGAGACAAAGAGGAAATATGAACTATGAGAGCACCCAAGAATGCGTTTCCCCCTCAATTCCAAGTAGGATCTACTTGCAGGGAAGAGGAAATCCTATTTTCCCCTCCCCATCAATCCCACATCCCCCCATTCGGGCTCCACTGTTCCCCCTGTACTGTCATTGGCCCGGTTGGTTTCCTCTCTCTCATGGAACCCAGTTCTGTTTCCCTCTCCCTTTGCTGCCTCCTAGTGGTGGCAGCCAATACGACAATGTTGGGAGGTCACTGGGTTTGCTAAGGCAATCGTGTCACCAAAACTCCAGAGGCCCCCCCCCCCTTTTTAACCAAGCGGGTTTATGCCTAACTTTGTGCACTGGGGGTTACCTTCAAATGAGATTTTTCTGCAAGTCTGTGGGCTCCTCCAGGTTTGCAAAAACTTAAATTCTATCTGGTCCCATTTTTCTATCTGGTCCCATTAGGATTTTCATAACCCTACAAAGGCCGCCCTTGGCTATTAAAAATCATGACACTGAGGAGTCAATTGTACCTCTGGAGCCCATAAAACCTCGCAGAGTTCAAGCAGGCTGCATTGCTTAGGTTTTCAGAGAGTTCATTTTGTTGGCTCTTCAGGAAAACACGGTGGGTTACAGCCAACCAGCTTTTCTGCTGGCAAAAAAGAGAAGACCCACCCAAAAGACTCATGTTGGGGGGGTTACGGAATCTGCATGGATAAAAGTCTTGTGGGAATTGGGCAAGAAATTACTGCAAAAGATGGCAGGATCCAACCTAGTATTAGAATGGAAAGGAATCTGGAGAGAGAAGGGGGAGGAGTTAGCCCACCCTTCACTTGGAGTCTCAGAGCAGCTTACAGTCTCCTTCCCACAACAGACATCCCGTGAGGCAGATGGGCTGAGAGAGCTCTATCTGCAAACTGCTCAAGAGAACAGCTCTGAGAGAACTTGTGACTGACCCAAGGTCACACCAGCAGCTGCATGTAGAGGAGTGGGGAATCAAACCCGGTTCTCCAGATGAGAGTCTGCTGCTCTGAACCACACTACACCAAACTGGCTCTTGACCAGTGGGCCATCTAGTTCTGCACCCTGCTTCACACAGTGGCCAAACAGTAGTCCTGGGATGCCAACATCCCCCTATCTTGCCTCCTAGCATGTAGCCATCCATATTCATGTTTCTAAGTTTAGATCTGAGACTCATGTTATTGAGTTTGGCCTGCAGGTAGCCTGAAAGCCAACTCCACCCTTCTGGAAATGAAGTATTCGGGGCATATGTTGCCATTGCTTTAGTATTATTTCTTCCATGAGAAACAGTTCTAGGTTATTCACAATTACTATTATTTTGTCCAGAAAGGAGACAACAAAAAGAAACGGCATGGAGACCTCCCTCAGCTTTGTTTCTGCCACCATGAGGCCTAGAAACATCTCCAGTTTTTAAAGAGATTTTATGAACTGTGCACCAGGGACCATGCTCTGCCTCTTACACTGCAAGCCTGCACTCATATGCAAGGGGCACACCATTTATGGGCTGAAGCCTTTGACATTTAAACATGTTGAAATGCTCTTCGACTAATCATCATCAAAGGCTTCCCAAAAGAGGATTCAAGAAAAATCAGGGGTGACCCATGGAGCCTCTTTCTAAGGTTATTCCTTATATGAACGTATGAAGCTGCCTCATACCGAACCAGACCATCCGTTTACCAAGCTCAGTATTGTCTATTTAGACTGGCAGCAGCTCTCCGTGCTGAGGTCTTCCATATCATCTGGTCCTTTCAGTTTGAGATACTGGGGAACTGAATCTAGGACCTTCTGCAAACAAGGCCACAACCCCTGATGTAGCCAATCCTCCAAGAGCTAACAAGGCTCTTTTTTGTAAGCTCTTGAAGGATTGGCTATATCAGGGGGTTGTGGCCTAATATGCAAAGGAGCTCCTGCTAGAATTCCACCCCTGCTCTTCTGCTGAGCCACAGCTCCTCCCTTGTGGCAGGGGACAAGATGAGAAGGTTACAAGAGACTTCCAGAATATTAACAAGCTATTTTCTCTGCTCCCTTCGCAGTTGGGCTCAGCTAACCAGGATGTTTTTTAAAAAACTGGACACAACTCATTTTTCCAAGCCTAATAATGTTCAGATCTTGTGGAACTCCTGTTACATTTTTTGGAAATGTGATACAGTTCTAAAAAGCCTCCTGTTGCACATCCACAAACACTTCAGCATTGCTCCATCTTATAGCAGTCAGTAAAGGCTTTGGGAAATGTAGTTCTTTGGGGCACCGAAGTCCTTAACTACATCCTGGAACTCCTTGATTCTGGAATCTTGTGCCCCAAGTGCCAGGAGTCCAAGATGCCTGCTAAAAACACAAGCGCTTTGGAAAAGAACATTTCCCTGGAACTATGATCACTGCAGCATGGAAAATGTTGAGGAAGGGTGAACAGATGCCTCTCCAACAACATCAGTTAGGGCAGGGGTGTCGAACTCATTTGTTATGAGGGCTGGATCTGACATAAATGAGACTTTGTTGGGCCGGGCCATGTCGGGTTGGGCTGTGTGTGTGCCTATTTAAGATTAGGTAGCAGAGTTATAAACATTATAAAAAACACAAACCCAATTAATTTTTTTTTTAAAAAAAAACTTAAAACATGTGTAAAACACTAGCACGTTGGTCTTAAAAGGTGTTTTCTTTTTCTCTCCCATGGGATCCAGGGGACTGGACAAAGGAAGCTCTGGCTCTTCCCTTCCTTCCTCAAGGGACCAGGAGGCGAAGGAGCATCAGCCAATAGAAGGAAGAGAGGCTTGGTTCAGTAGCTCTGCTGTGCAACTGGGAGAGCCTGGCAAACCCTCCCACCCTTCCTCCCCAAGAAAGGCACCTCAACCAATGGAGAAAACAGAGGCTTTGCTCTGTAGCTCCTGTGCAATTGAGCAAGCCTTGCAAAGCAAGCTGTGATGCAGAAGGAAGCAAGAGAGAGGGAGAAGGAAGCAGATGACAGCCAGTTGCTCGGGGGCCTGATAGGAGCCCTCTGAGAGCCTGATTCAGTCCCTGGTCTGCATGTTTAACACCCCTGAGTTAAGGGGTAGTTCTGGTGGCAGAAACCTCAGTTATGGTAAAAACAAATGGATAAGCTGAGTCCAAACTTTGTTGGCCTTAGCTCATAATGCAATGGAAAGGGACTGTACATTCTTCATTAGGAAACACACACACCCCTTTTGGAATGCCAAGGTAACCTAAAGGTTTCAATAAACATCCTCTGGAAAGGGGAGAGTGTGTCTACAGGACATCCCTGCGAATGCTTTTGGGCATTCCCCAGTGCCTCAGAAGGAAAGCAGAAAGTGATGGCTAATCCCCCATTATTTATTGTCAGTATACTTGATTTTTCTGAGTGGCACCACAGCAACTAGGACTGTTTATTCAAGAATGAGGGAGGTGGAGAGGAGGAACAGCACTACACCCGATTCACGCATCATTCTTACGAGTAGCTGTTGTGTTGCTGCCGACGCCGGGCCGTCCGCATCTTCTCAAACCGCGCCTCCATTTCTTCCAGGACTTTGGGGGTATAGCGCACCACCAGCTTCACTGTGCCTTGGGCTGCTTTCAGAAGCTCCACTGCCCGTTCATGCTGCTCACCTTCCACACTCTGCAGGAGATAGAAGCCCATCCAACATGGTAAGATGGGGTAGGAGCAGGGCTTTTTTTGAGCAGGAACACACCGAAATGCAGTTCTGGCTGGCAAGGCATCAGGGGATGAGGCCTAATATGCAAATGAGTTCCTGCTGGGCTTTTTCTACAAAAAAAGCCCTGGGTAGGAGGGATCATGGCACTTTCCCTAAAGATAGCCAGCCCCCAACCTTTTATTTCCCAGTCACAAGTCTGGTTGACAGATCACACCCAAAGAGCGCTTGTGAATGGTTCCTCATTCTCTTGGAAAGAAGTGACAAGTGGAGCACCTCAAGGATCTGTCCTGGGACCTGTTTTGCTTAATATCTTTATAAATGATTTGGATGAAGGAATAGAGGGAATGCTTATTAAATTTGCAGAAGAGACAAAAATGGAAGGGGTAGCAAATACAGTAGAAAACCAAATCAGGATACAGGATGACCTTGACAGGCTGGAAAACTGGGCTACAACAAATAAAATAAATTTTACCATGAATTTTAAATTTAATAAAATGGATTTCCTGCATTGTGCAGGGGCTTGGACTAGATGATCCTGGAGGTCCCTTCCAACTCTATGATTCTGTAATTCTATTATTTTTATGGCTAGCAAAGAATTATGACAATTATCAGTTAAGAGGGATGATGATGTACGCAGTTGTATTTGTTTTAAAAAATTATATCCTACCTGATCTCCACAACCTCCAAAGTTGCAAGGCCACGATTATAAGCGTCTGATGAGCTAGAAGCCGCAGGAATTCCTTTGCATATTAAGCCACACACCCCTGATGTAGCCAATCCTTCTGGAGCTTACAGTAGGCCCTGTAAGCTCTTGGAGGATTGGCTACATCAGGGAGGTGTGGCCTAGTATGCAAAGGAGTTCCTGCTACAAGAAAAAGCCCTGGTACAAAGTGCCAGTTGCGGCCAGTGAATGGCAACCCTGTAGAGTTTTCAAGGCAAGAGACAAACAGAGGTAATTTGCCATTGCTGGCCTTCTGTTTGTCTTTTGCCTTGGCTTTGTTGGAGGTTCCTCATCAAAGTATTCAATAGGACTGACACTGTTTAGCTTCTGAAATCTGTCAGGATTGGGCTCACCTGGGCCATCCACGTCAGTGAAATACAGACTGGGCACCGTTAAAAGCCAATGCAGTCACAGTAAAACGTACAGCCAAAATTTTGTTGATGGAAAGTGCCACCAAGTCACAGCTGGCTTATGGTGATCCTGTAGGGCAGCGGTCCCTAACCTTTTTGGCACCAGGGGCCAGTTTTGTGGAAGACAATTTTTCCACAGACCGGGAGGGGGATGGTTTTGGGATGATATAATTGTGCACTTTATTTTGGTGTAGTGGTTAAGTGTGCGGACTCTTATCTGGGAGAACCGGGTTTGATTCCCCACTCCTCCACTTGCAGCTGCTGGAATGGCCTTGGGTCAGCCATAGCTCTTACAGAGCTGTCCTTAAAATGGCAGTTTCTGTTAGGGCTCTCTCAGCTCCACCCACCTCACAAGGTGTCTAATGTGGGAGAGGAAGATAAAGGAGATTGTGAGCCACTCTGAGATACAGAGTGGAGGGCAGGATATAAATCTAATTTATTATTATTATTATTAGGAAAGGAAAGGTCCCCTGTGCAAGCACCAGTCACTTCCAACTCTGGGGTGACGCTGCTGTAGGGTTTTCAAGGGAAGAGATGTTCAGAGGTGGTTTGCCATGGCCTGCCTCTGCACAGCAACCCTGGCTTTCTTGGGCGGTCTCCCATCCAAGTCCTAACCAGGACAAACTCTGCTTAGCTTCTGGGATCTAATGAGATCAGGCTAGGCTGAGCCATCCAGGTCAGGGGGAAAAGTGGTTTACCCTCCAGTTTACCTTTACATGCTTTCCTGAAAGCAGCAAGTGAAGGCAGCTGCTGTAACCCCTCTCTTATAAAGAGAAGGGACAGTGATAAGTGGTCATTCCTTTATCTTGAATAACGCTTTTATGTTCCCTTGCTAAGACATCACTAAGTTCCTTTGCAAGAAACATCTGCACCACCCTTGACCATGGTATGTTCATGCAGACTCGTTACCGCCTATTCTTATGATAAAATCTTTGTAACGGCTCTCCCGTACCACGTAAACATCAGTCTTATTGATGGTCCTACAACTGAATATGTGTCATTGCCCCTTGGCAATCCCTGCCTAGAAGAACCTGGCTGAAACAGAACAGAGGCCACCAAGAAGGCTCAACAAACACTTGAATGAAGATCTGCCAGGGAGGTACAGACCAGAACAGATAAACAGCCCTGCGGGATCAGACCAGTAGTCCATCTAGTCCAGAATCCTGTCTCATACACTGACCAACCAGTTCCTCTGGAGAGCCAACGACACAGCGCAGAGGCAGAAGCCTTCCCCTGATGTTGCCTCCTGGCTCTGGGATTCAGAGGTTAGTGCCTTGGAATCTGAAGGCTCCATTTGGTCACCACAGCTAGTAGCCACTGACAGACTATCCTCCCTATTGTTCCAACAATAGCTCAATCAGTTCTCCCTTTAAATACAAGAGCAGGTTCTCAATTTAAAAAGAAGAGATGGAAAGGAAATGTCCCCTTGTGCAAGCACCGGTCGTTTCCGACTCTGGGGTGACGTTGCTTTCACAATGTTTTCACGGCAGACTTTTTACGGGGTGGTTTGCCATTGCCTTCCCCAGTGATCTACACTTTGCCCTCAGCAAGCTGGGTACTCATTTTTCCGACCTCGGAAGGATGGAAGGCTGAGTCAACCTCGAGCTGGCTACCTGAAAACCCAGCTTCCGCCGGGGCTTGAACTCAGGTCATGAGCAGAGCTTAGGACTGCAGTACTGCAGCTTTAACACTCTGTGCCACGGGGCTCCTTAGAAGAGATGAGGGCAAGTAAAAAAGGTAAAGGCAGTCCCCTGTGCAAGCACCAGTCGTTTCCGACTCTGGGGTGAAATCGCATCACGTTTACATGGCAGATTTTTTTATGGGGTGGTTTGCCATTGCCTTCCCCAGTCATCTACACTTTCCCCCAAGCAAGCTGGGTACTCATTTTACCAACCTCAGAAGGATGCAAGGCTGAGTCAACCTTGAGCTGGCTACCTGAACCCAGCTTCTGCTGGGATCGAACCCAGGTCATGAGCAGAGCTTCGACTACAGCACTGCAGCTTTACCACTCTGCACCACAGGGCTCTGGTCAGGCAAGTAAAACCCACCCCTTGTTCCTCTGCGTAGGTACACTCCCGCCACCACAGAGGTCCCCCAATTCCCCATCACTCAATACGCACCACACCATTGACCGATAGCAACTGATCACCACGCTTGAGCCCACCATGGCGATCGGCCACACCTCCCGGGATGATGCGGGAAATATAGATGGGAGAGTTCTGCTCCTTGCCCCCCATGATGTTGAAGCCCAGGCCTTCGTCCGTCTTGGGGAGCTCCACCACCCGTGGGTGTGCATGACCCTCGCTTGCTGCAAATGCAGCCACTGTCGCCTGGATGTGGGAGGAAGAGGAACAGATTTTCAACCAATATTGATTTTGGCATACAAGTGGGTTTTTAACTCCTATGTCTTTTCTTTTTTTCCTTTTCCGAGAGGCTTGCTCACACTCTTGGCCTATTTCATTGATTTTCATTTGACTCGTCTCCCAGCCCCCCCCCCCCATCATCAATCAAACTACCTTGTCCTGCCCTGTGTGTGCATCCAGGAAGAAAGAGGAAGAAGATCAGCTGCACTGCAAGAAACATGGATCACATCTGGACAAGATGATTTCCTTGGGGAGAAAGGGCAAGCCCGCTAACTTATGAGTAACTGGTACACAGTTCTGCTCAGGGCTTTTTTTGTAGCGGAAACTCCTTGGCATATTAGGCCACACCCCTCTTATGTAGCCAATCCTCCATAAGCTTGCAGGGCTCTTAGTACAGGGCCTAGTGTAAGCTCTTGGAGGACTGCTATATCAGGGGTGTGTGGCCTAATATGCCAAGGAGTTCCTGCTACAAAAAAAACCCTGGTTCTACTTGCAAGCAAGGACCCCTACCTGCTCTGTCCAAGAACTTGCAGGATAATGGGTGCAGAACAAATCCAAAAGGGTGAGCCCAAAATCAGTGATACTGCATAGAATAAGAAGATAATATTGGATTTATACTCCACCCTTCACTTTGAGTCTCAGACTAGCTTACAATCTCCTTTCCCTTCCTCTCTGCACAACAGACACCCTGTGTGAAGTAGATGGTGCTGAGAGAGCTGCTCTTGAGAGAACAGTGAATGACCCAGGTCACCCAGCAGCTGCATATGGAAGAGTGGGGAATCAAATCCAGTTCCCCCAGATTAGAGTCCACCCTCCTAGCTAATACACCAATCTGGCTCCTAAGGTGTGGAGGGCAACTAGTTATGGAAGCCATCCCAAAATAATCAGCTGACATGGAAATAGCCCTCGCAGGCCTTGGAGTGGTGGCAGAACAAAAATTATTACAGGCATTAATCCACATCCACAGATCCTGAGGAGAGGCTTTGGGGGTTCCAGCCAGGCATTCTTATCCAAAAAGACATTTCTGACCTCAGGGAGGTGGCTAAACTTTAAAGTGCATATTTAAAAAAACACAAAAAAGGAATTTCTGAGGTTTGTTTCTACCACGGAGATCCAACATCTCCCGTCTTTCGCAATGTATTTCACAAACATAACAAACACTGTTAAGAAGACTGAAGATGACTGCAGATTTGTACCCCACCCTTCTCTCTGAATCAGAGATTCAGAGTGGCTTACAATCACCTATATCTTCTCCCCCCACAACAGACACCCTGTGAGGTGGGTGGGGCTCACAGCAGCTGCCCTTTCAAGGACAACTCTGCAAGAGCTATGGCTGACCCAAGGCCATTCCAGCAGCTGCAAGTGGAGGAGTGGGGAATCGAACCTGGTTCTCCCAGATAAGAGTCTGCACACTTAACCACTACACCAAACAGGAACCTAGTAGCACCTTCATGACCAACAACACTTATCTTGTCATAGAGCTTTTGTGAATTAGAGGCTTCACGTCATCAGATGCATTGGAGTGTACAGCCACAGCAACTATTTAAGATGATGATGATATTGGATTTATATCCTGCCCCATACTCTGAATCTTGGGTGGCTCACAACCTCCTTTACCGCCCCCCCCCCCCGCAACAGACACCCTGTGAGGTAGGTAGGTCTGAGAGAGCTCTTACAGCAGCTGCCCTTTCAAGGACAACTCCTGAGAGGGCTATGGGTGACCCAAGGCCATTCCAGCAGCTCCAAGCGGAGGAGCGGGGAATCAAACCCAGTTCTCCCAGATAAGAGTCCGCACACTTAATCACTACACCAAACTGGCTCTCGTCTCCCTTCCCCGTGCCTCTGCAGTATGTTGCTTGTAACGCCAAGAATAAGCAACTGCTATGGACGAACACTCCAACGCATCTGATGAAGTGAGGTTGGAGTCACAAAAGCAAATGCTGGAATAAATTCTTTTGTCTTCTAGATGTTACCTGGACTCCTCTCCTCCCTGTATTTGCCTTCCCTCCTAGCTCTGAAACATCTGGAGCTCATGTCTTGTGGCTCTCACAAACATCTGACGTATATTCTGTGTGGCTCTTATGTTAAACAAGTTTGGCCACCAGGCCTGTAGTTACAGTGGGGTCTGGGGGGACAGGTCACTCCATTCAACCCCCCCTTCCATCTATATGGCCACTCCATTGGTGAGCCTTCAATCTGCCCCCTTTGCTTACTGCCCCTTGTCACCACTCTGAACAAGTGCAGCACTGGTACTGTAGGGGCTTCAAACTGGGGGGGGGGGGGGGGAGAAGCCTACTTGTAGCCAGCTGGAAAGTTTAATGAGTTAGACAAATGGGGGTGGGGGGGGGGGCTGTAGCTTTACTTGAGAAACAGAGAAAATGTTTAAGGCCAAACCAGGTGGCCCTCTGCCCCCCCCCCCAAACAAAACATACTGCTGAGGGCCCCACCAAACACGAAATCCTAGCTACAGCCCTGTTGGCCACCACTGGTCTATACTGAATATAACCCCACTCCCCTTTTCGAGAAACTATTACATCTTGTCTGAAATTGGAGGGAGGGGTGAGCTAAGGAGAATAGGGAGCTACAGAAATGTGATGACAAGGTACCTTAGCTGTGGCGTGAGCTCGGATTTCAGGACTCCCAGTGATATCCAGCGTGTCATATAGCTGCTCATAGACCTGCCCAAAAGAGACACAAGGGGTGTCAGGGAGCATATCTGTGGGACAAGAAGAGGGCACCTAAAAAGTAAAGCAGGAAGATAACTGGAGGGAGATACAGGTGGGGTTACAAGGAGATGGGAAACACTGGCTGCTATGGCTTTGGAAGAGATCTGAGAGGGGCGAGGAGAAATTTGGGGATAGGCAAAGGAGACAGTTGTACTGAGCAGAAGAAGGGCAGGTGTAAAGTAGGAGGAGGGGTGATGAGATACCTGGGGTGTCAGTGGTGCTGAGTGAAATGGAGGAACCATGTGCTCGGAGCAATATCGACAAAGTTATCCAAAAAGGGGAGGGGGCTGACATGGCAGAGAGGGGCTCACCTCACGTATGGCAGAGCAAAATTTACTTTGCAACACCCTCTGAAGGGCTTGCAGTTTCTGGGGGGGCACCTCCCCACTGCGCTGCAGCCGTTCCAGCAATTCCACCGCTCGGGCCACATCTGGACAGGAGGAGAAGAGCAGAGGCATCAGTGAGAAAACTCAAAATCAGAACCTTTGCTTCCAAGGTTTGCAATCCCGAGTCCTCAGCAGGAATATTCAGAAAGGCGGGGAGGGGGGAGATGATTCCAGCCAGCCTGCTGTTCCCTGCCGCCCTCTTCCCGGAGAGCATGTCAGATCTCCTCTAAGCAGCCATGCCCGGGAAGGGCCCAGCCTCCATCTTTCAGCGGGGAGCAGCGTCGCAATCCCTCGCTTCCCTCCCCATCCATCTTCTTCCACCGGCCACGCGTCTCTACAGGACGAGCTCTCGGTTCCAGCCTCTCCCGCTCCCTCCGGCACAAGTATACCTACCCCTTGTTGGTGTAGATGCGTGGGGAAGGGAGGCGAGCTGCTCTACCCATATCTGCATCGTCGGTGCTAAGAGTCGATCAGAGGGTGATCACGCGCTCTTCCTCCCTCCCTCCCTCCTTCCCAGCTGCAGCTCTCCCGCTTTATTGCAGGCGACCTCCAGCGGAACACCATGCCCTCCCCCCACCCCCGTGTTTCTTACCCCTCTCCAGCCCCAGAGGCTCCGCCAGCGCTGCCATCTTCCCTCCCGTCTCTCGCGTCAAACCGTGCAAAGAAGGGAGGAGGGACGAGCGCGTAACTGGATTTGCAATCTGACACGCGGCCCAACCCCCCGGGGCTGCTGCCGCCGCCGCTGCGCGTGTCTGGCTGCGCACGTGCGTTAGCCACCCTGCCAGATCGGGGTCGAAGGAGGAAAAAGCAGCCCGGGCCTGCCAGCACGCAGCCTAAAGCGGGGTGGGGGGTGGGGTGGAGAGACGCGCCAGAGAACAGTCCAGATGTGGCCCTGCCTGATCGTGCGCCCCAGTCCTTGCTAGAATCAATGCAAGCAGTGGAGCAAGAACAGGTACTGGTCACTTAAAAGAAAGGAAAGCAAGGCCTACTGGAAACTGTTAAGGGTTGAGAACACCATTTCCACTTTGCTTCTGGAATACATGCTGAGGTAGGGAGGAGGCCCTACGGAAGGACAACTAAATGTTGAGAGCTTCCCAGTAAATATATTTTATATCTGAAGAGATCCACTCTAGGCTACAAAACCTTAAAAGGGTATAAACTTAATTTTTAAAGGGAGCTCCTAGGCTCCTTTCCCCTAAGGCCTTGTCAAGAAGCTGTTACATCATTTGAGAAGGGTGGGAATATCTGGGTCCTTTTCTCCTTACATGGCTTTTCCAAAAGTGTACTCTACAAATAGGATATACATCTTTTTTAAAATACATAAGCTAATATTTTTAACTCCTCTAGGCATTAAGTGGCATATAACCAAGTTTTCCATGGGGATCATGGAACCTGCATGAACTCAACTTGTTCAAGAAGCATGAGAATATGCCAAAAAACTGGCTAACTCCAATTTTTAAATAGCAAACCAATAAGGTTCTGGTAAGCAAGAAGCTCAGGGTCGGATCTGATTCATGGTAATTCGGAAAGCTTTTCAAACTTCTGAAAATTTAGTCTGGAATTCAGTGGTTGTTTTGTAGAAAAATAGGTGGTGTTAGCATAACTCATTAGTATATGCTGCCCCCACCCACCAGCCAAAAACAACCAGGTACAAGGCGAGCCCCAGGTGAGCGAGGCCTGCTTGGGCTGGCTAGAAATCCAGCCAGCCCAAGCAGGCCTCACTCACCTGGGGCTCTTCTTGGCTGCCCTCCTCCACCGTCAAAAGGCCAGCAAGCTGCCCAAAATTATATAAGAAGTGGAGAAAGGGTGGCACAGGCTTCTCCAGGGGTTAACTGCTGGGGGTGTGGCAAAGCTCCTGGTGGCTGGCCAGTTGCTCTCCTAATCCAGGGATTGTTATGCAGCTGCACCTACTACTCAATGGACAGGGTAGGTGGGGAGGAAGATGAAGATATTGGATTTATATCCCGCCCTCCACTCCAAAGAGTCTCAGAGCGGCCCACAATCTTCTTTACCTTCCTCCCCTACAACAGACACCCTGTGAGGTGGGTGAGGCTGGAGATGGCTCTCAAAGCAGCTGCCCTTTCAAGGACAACCTCTGCCAGGGCTATGGCTGACCCAAGGCCATGCTAGCAGGTGCAAGTGGAGGAGTGGGGAATCAAACCCGCTTCTCCCAGATTAAGAGTCTGCACACTTAACCACTACACCAAACTGGCAAGAGGGGTAATCCTCAGAAAGTTTCAGGAGCTGTGCTCCTGTGAGCTCCTGCTGAATTCAAGGCCTGCTGGTATTCCCATAATTCCACACTGCAAACTTATATTAAGAACTGCATCCATTCCCATGTCTGATGAAGTCTGCTTTCTTAAAGGGGGACTTGTCTACTGCTTTGCTGGTATTCGTTACTATTTATAATTTTCCATAGCATCTGGAACCATGACTGTATAACTGTGAAAGGCAGGTCTTCTCAGGGATCTTTTAAAAAATCTTTAAAGAATATTAGCAGACCTTGCTTCTAGAGAGAAAGAACAGGATCCCAAATGGCTTGAACAAATACCACACGGATGGGCCTTCTGAAAACCTGTTCTCAGAGATGCAGCTCCTGCACTTATTCCTCACCCAATTTGCCATTGTTGAGCATTCTTATACCCATTACTTAGGAGCTCAGATTGGGGCCATCCATTGCTTTGGCTTACCTCTGTGCAAAAAAATTCCTTGGGGAGCTGAAATATCAGTCCTCCTACTAAAGTAACATTCCTAAATATTCAGCAGGGAAAACACACAACTGGAATCCATAAACCTGCATGCACAAAAGCATATTTAGGCTCATGTCATAAGCATAGCAAGCCACACTAAAGATGTATGCACCATGTTCTGTAAAACAGATGAGGCATGCTTTGTTTACTAACCATGACATGAAGGGCTTGAAACAAAAGTAGCAAAGCATTCCCAGTCTCCACTCTGAAGTCAGTACAGTTCTTAAGGGAAAACTGTACCAGGCAAAGCGACTGCTACTGCTTCACTAGCTTCTTGCTTTGAAATTTTTCAGTTCTGCAGTGGTTCCAACTCCACCCTTCCTGTAGCCTAGGCTTGAGTTACAAATTTACAAAGCCTCAAGCTGTGAATCAGCAGAAGTGCAGAACAGAGTACCAGCTGCAGTATCCAGCTTCCCAAGAGCCACTGTTTCTAGGCATTATGGCTTGGAATGTATGCTTGAGTGATGCTTGTGGAACCCAGAGAAGCCACAGTTAAGTTTGAATAACTGTGAGAAGCTGTAGGACCACAAGCAACTCTTTGGCTGTTCCTTGGCCTTGCAAAAATCAGAAATCACAACAGTAAACTACAGCTATATGCAACAGAACACCTTATTTTTTAAAACACATACTGGGCCTTGCTGCCCAGTTAAGAACCTCAGCCCTGACAATACCTGACCATGGCTTTATTATCTAAAGGTCCTTTCTCTTTGGTTTTTTCCCTTCCATACTTTTGGCTTCTTGAGGCACACACCCTTGCTTACCTTTTTCTCTTCATCCCAGAGCCATGCCTTTGAAGACCTGCTTCTTGTGTTTTTAGCCCTTGCTCAATCTTCTTCCCACCATGTGGCCTTTTTAACAACTCCAATGCACATAGTGAGGTTTTTGCCTTTCCAGCTGTCTTCACCTTCAACATGGCTACCTTCCCCATTTCACAATAACCAAACTAAATCCCTTCCCTCCATCCCAGGAAATGCTCCACCAAATACACCCTTGGAATGCAACTAAGGATTTATTTGTGGATCTACACACACCCCCTCCCACAACTGCATGTCACCTTCTCAGAAACACACACACCACATGGAGGAAAACATTAATACCACTTTATTATTTTAAAGAAAAATATCCAAATACACAAGGGACTGGTGGGAGATTACACATTAAGAGGAAATGGGCTGGGACAGGAGGAACTGAAACAGACTTACCCTTCTAAACAAAACCAGTTAAATCAATAATTTCCACTGGCTGCTGGAGCCTCGCTGGCCAGAGGCAGCCTGGGAAGCAAAGCCTCACCTGGCTGGACAGTATGGGAGAAGGAAGCGTCTCCATTCATCACTCCATTGGAGCCTCCATCATGTATCCATTCTCAGTGGACATGTAGCCATCAGCCGACTGTATGGATTCTTGGTCCAGGAACATATCTTGGCTGGTTTCCTCCAGAGCCTCTCCCATACCATTGTCCTGCCCTCTTTCCTCCCGTTTCTCCCCACCCCGCTCACCTCTTTCACGCTTGTGCTCGCGATCACGGTCCCTATCTCTGTCCCTGTCACGCCGACGCTCTCTATCCCGGTCCCTGTCTCTGTCTTTGTCACGGTGACTGCGCCGCCGATCCCTTTCTCTATCCCTGTCTCTGTCCCGTTCTCTTTCTCTACCCTTCTCCTCCCCCCCTTCAGGCTTCACCTCCAGCCCATCTATGCCCAGCTCGCCAAGGGCGGCCTCGTCAGGTTGTGGTTCTGCCCCTTCGGGCAGCTCTTCCTTCTTGTCTCTGTCACGTTCCCGGTCCCTCTTCCGGTCTCGAGAACGGCTACGACGCTTGCGTTCCCGGTCTTTATCCTTGCTGCGTTCCCGGCTGCGTTTCCGTTCATCCTTCTCTCGGCTGCGTGTCCGCCGTCGGCGCTCTCGGGATCGGCTGCGACGGCGTTCCCGTTCTTTGTCCCGATCTCGGCTGCGGTCTCGGCGATCACGCTCACGTTCCCGGTCCCGATCCCTGTAACCCGGAAAAAGAAACAAATTTTGCAAAAAGATGGTGTGAATCTTGCCCATCCCAGCTCTTCTGCAATGTGGTTTAAGAGCAAACTGGTAAACACAGACATATCTATTCACAGAATCTGTTTTACAAACTGGCTTTACTATCATGACTTGACTCAGGAAACGCAGGATTCTAAACGTACACAGGGTTAGAAATCTTTCAATCCCTGACACACCTGCAAAAATCATCACTTCCCAAGTGCATTGGAATTAAACTAGTTTAGCTTAAGATTGTAGCAGAAGTGTGATGTGAATGTCATCCACAGAACAGCACAAATCAGTTTAGGACAAACAGAACAGAAGATAAAACGGTCTAAGCTACTACGGTCAGGCTGCAATTCATAGCCTGGATTTGCAGCAAAGAAAAACAGTAACTTGCCTTAGAATCCAGAGGTTTCAAAGACAGGAAGTTGGAAACAGGAGGGGATGAACTTACAGCAAACCACAAATCATGCCTCTTGCTAATATGAGCATACAACCATTTTTTAAACTATCAAGATAACTCACAGAGATGTGTTTTAACTAATTCAACCATCACAGTTCATGTGTTTGACAAGGGCAATAAGAGGTTTTGCTGTAACAGAGAAACCTTATTTTTTTTCTTGTTGGTATTTGTGTGTGTATGTGCATTTGTGTCTGCCTGTCCTTGGAAGCCATGGCAACTTCTGATGATTGACCCCTACTGGGGGGGGGGGGGCTGGAGGATATTCAGAGTGGTGGCTGAATAGAGCCTGCTCCTGTCCTCTCAGCTGGGTAATTCAAGCAAGTCTCCCATCCAAGTACAAACCACAGTCAACTCTGCTTAGCTTCTGAGATCTGATGAGATCGAGCTTGCTTGGCCTATCCAGATCAGGGCCAGAAACATTAAATTTTAAATACCAGGAAATTCACTTAGATTACAAGCTTTCTGTAGACTGCAGACCAAAGCTGGAGTTAAATAAAACTTTGAACGAGCAACTCTCCATAATTGTCTTGCTGCTTCCAATGCCACAACTGCAACTGCTTCAATGCTAAACATTTTTTTACAGAGGCAGAGATATCACCTCAATCTATTTGCCTCTGCTCTGTTAACCAAATAGCCAAACTTACCGTTCATCGTATCGGGAGGTGTCATCCCGGCCTGAGTGCCTGATGTTGACATCAGCACCACCCCGCCGGGTACCACCAAGACCGCCACCTGCAAGAGGGGGGAGGGGAAACATCAGCCCAGCTAGTTGTGTGCTCTTTGTGGGGCTGGCCACGTGCAGGATTAATAGAAGGAATAGCCTCCTTCAAACAATTTTGTCTAACACAACTAGTTCGCTTTATACAAAGTTACACATTAAACTCATTTAAGGCTGGGGAGATACAGCACAGGACACATAATGCAAGGGGAACAAATTACGTAAATAGAAGTGCAAACTATCTGCCTACATAGAAACATTGCAAGTAGCTTCTGAAATGACCATATGCAATCTCTGCGTTGTCTGTATCCACTTTGTATACATAAATCTGTTATAGCCTGGGCTCCCCTATGTGTAATAATTTGTTTATGCATTAGTATTTTTAATACAATGGGTAATAATTGATGGCATGAGTATATTGTCTTTTGGTAGCTGTCTACTTCACGACAGCGGCTTTTGCCAAAACAGAAACAGAATGGCACCCCAATGATGCTCAAGATCATGGGTCACCAACCTTTTTGAGCCTGCAGGTAGCTTTGGAATTCTGACAGGGTGATGGGCACAGCCATAAAAAAGCTGCCATCGGAGGTAGAATCAGTCACACAATGGCTGCAGCATCTTATCTTCTGTCACACAGTGAAGACCCTTATGTGATATTTTCAAAAATCTGTAGAGCCAATCAAATCCCTAGTGGCCAGTCAGAAGAAGCCTTGCTGGGCAAAAGGCCCACCCATTTTAAGAAAAACTCAGCAGGCACCAGAAAAAGTACTGGCAGTCACTATGGCGCCCACGGATACTATGTTGGAGATCCCTGTTCTAGACTGAAGTTGTTCCACTTATTCAGTGCTGTTACAACGTAGCTGAGTTTAAACTTTTAAAGTCATTCTGAAATCCAAGCCCAAACTTGCTTAACGTTAAGAGCCACATAGAATAAATGTCAGATGTTTGACAGCCTCAAGACAAGGAAGGAAGGAACTTTAAATGTATTCTCCACCAGCTGGCTTGCTGAAGTGATTTAAAGAGACAAATGCCTTTTCCAAGCTGGCTGATGGGGTGGTGGGGGCTTCGAGAGCCACACAATATGTGTGAAAGAGCCACAAGTGCTTCCCAAGACACAGTTTGGCCACCCCTGCTTTATGGGAAGTTTCAGTTCTCACACTTCATACTGTCTCCTGCCCTTCAAGTTCCTTCCCTCTAGAATAAAGACAGGTGGTATGTTCAGTCCCAAGCCAAATGTCAATACCCTTCTTCAATAGCAGCTGGCCAAAACAAAAGACAGTAACCAAGCTGCTTCTTCGAATTTTAAAAAGCCATCCTTGCTAACACAACAGTTGCAAGCTCAGCCAGGGGTAGGTGGGGGACAGAAAATCTACATTTAACAAAGAACTTCTGCACACACTTACCAAGCCTGCGTGGACGCCATCCTTTCACCGTCCGGCCTCTTTCAACATCTACCAGCACCCTCCTGCCATCAATTTTTTTCCCATCGGCGTGCTTGTATGCCGCTGCAACAGATTAGGAGGGGTATCCAGGGACAGAAGGAGGGCAAAGGGGATTGCCATTATCCAGAATGCATGTAACGATCCCACCCTCCCCCAAAGACACATACCACACATAGGATTCTGGGGGAGGCGGTTTTTATGGTCCCAGTGCCCTTTGGGGGAGGAATTGCTCCACATCTGCACGGGAAGAGTGGCTCTAGCCTCTACTGTAAAAAAAATACGGACTCTGCAGGGCTTGCCTTGATTTAAGCATGTGGGACAAACTTTACACAACGGTGGAAAAAGGGGAACACGGCTGCCTGAACACAGCTGTCACAGAGCCGTGCTAGCCTCAATCCCTAGAGCTGTGGAGCAACCCCATCACCGCCCTGTAATGCACCCCGCCCCAGCCTCTGCTGCAAAAAGAAAGGAAGGTTATTGAGCAATCAAGACACTCACAGTACATACACCACTGGCCCAGAGGGAAAAGGCTGGGTACAGACAAGCAGGCCCTCCACCCCAGCCCTCCCCAGCTCACTTCAAAGGGGGCGAGGCGCTCCTGTCCCTTCAGTGGCTTCCCTAACCAGCCAGTCCCAAGACTGGTCATGCCAATACCCAAAATAAGAGTCCCTGCCTTTAATTTAAAATAAAAGATGAAGAAGGGGATAGAAAATGCCCTGTATATTACAGGGTGCTGGAAGATCTGGTAGGGAAGAAACAGGGTAATCCAAAGATCCCAAGAGCACTCTGGGAACTGGCTGGTATCCCTCCTCCAACAACCCCAGCCCACTTTAAGCCTCTATCCCACCCTTGCTGCCACCATCCCATTACAAATCTCCAAGATGGTTTTGGGAGGGAAGGGGGAATGCTCTCAAGCCACTTGCTAAGGGAGAGGGGGTGGGGCGAGCACAGCTAACAAGTAAAAAGGAAATAAAAGTTGTTTACCTGGTGAAACTACTTACAAAACCATTGAAACTTTTAACTCCTCAAACTCACTGCATCGGGCTGCTAGCGCTGGGGCCCGAGGCGCAGCTCCCCCCTGCCTGGGCGCCCCCGGCTGGGACGGTATTGGGATTTTTTTTGCATTTTAGCTGCTGAGCCGACCTTCCCTGCCTTACCTGTCTCAGCAGCAGAAGTCGGACACTTGGATCCCCACCCTGCCAGTCCCACCCAACCCCTCCCCCCATCCTCACCCCCTCCCATTAGATCAAATTCTTCATCAAGAACTAGGTTCCAGTTTATGAATGAAGGGGTCCTTAAAAAGCCTTGTGGTTCTCATGCACCACCCCCCTCCCCAAGTCTACCAAAGGCAGCTAGATGTGGCAGTTCCTACAAGTATGGCAGGAGGCACCACCGTCAACCAAGCTGCACTAAATGCTACTTGTTCTTCAAAAAACCCAGAATTTCAGAGATATTCCTTTCCCTTTTAAATCATATCATAGCCAAACGTTACTACTGTATACTATTAGTTATAAAAAAGTCAGAAATGGCCCCAAAATGTGTGATGGAAACTCTCAAGAATGAACATTAAAGTTCATGGCACTGGGAATGGGGGGGGCCGGGGGGATGTGTGCACAGTTTTTTTTAAAAGATAAAATGCAGGGGAAATATTTTTGTGGAGATGTTTTCATTTTCCAACTGACAAGGTCCACAAAGTCAACCATAAGCATAAAATGTGCATACAAAGCAGAAATGTTCTCCTTCAGAGACATTAAGCAGATGAAATGGAATTCTCTCTTCAATGTGCACGCATAAAGTAAAATGCAGACATTTTCTTCTTCTCACACATATAGGTATTCTCAGGTGGACAGACAAAAACGCTCCATCCCTTCCCAAAAGAAAGTTTCTCTCTCATAGTGAATGACGGTTATTACTTCAGAGGAAAAGATTAGAAGTTATCCATCTCAAACAAAAGGTTTGATGGGAAAAAATACTGGCTATAAGATGATGATGCTCAAAACAGTTTTACCGAATTTAGGAAAAAATACACAGCAGTAAAGCTTCAGGTTAAGAAAAAGTCCAGCAACCAGCTTCTTTGAAGGAGGAAGGAAATATTTCCCAGTGGTCTGCTGATCCACTGTCTCTGCCTCGCTTTTTTATCCACAGGATTTTTCAGCTACTTGGAAATCAAGCTTTGCCCAATCACCAACGGCAAAAATGTCATCCTGGGTTATGAAGCCACCCATCATGCTGAGAACCAGCAGCCAGTCTGGATGTCAGGTCACGTGGATATTCCTCCTCCTCTTAACACTACAAGCACCTCCAAGTGAGTTTCCAGACAACGAACACACTGGACCCAGACCGACAAGGGGCAGAACCCCCATCTCTTATATTCACCATTTTATCACACAGAGGAGATGAAACTGGGCCTTTTCCAGTGAAGAATCAGTCCACAGTTGGGAGTGTTCCAGTTGGCTTACCTGAACCACCCTCTGTATCACACCTTACCTTTACCTTTGTGGGACATTTTACGATTAAACATAACGGCCCTAAACTAAAAAGCCCCTAACTTTCCAACCCTTCCAAGAGTTTAGGGGATGTAGGTAACCCAGGAAAACTCAGCTAGAACATCCAATACTATGGGTCTCAAAAATGTTACCATCTAACTGCTCTCCTATTCCCCACCAGTAATTCTAAGCTCCCGATTCAAAGTTTTTCAACTAAAATTTACCCCTTCTTTCCCCATATAGGACAGGTCAGTAACCCACCCAAGTTACTCCAAAGATGAGCTTATGCGCTCATTTTCAGGAGGCAAACATTACACAATGAGAAATTCCTGTAATTTCTGCTGTCACCAAGAGTAACAACATTTAAGTGAAAGGTACAGCCATACAAGAAAAAATTGGAAAATCCACAGTTGTACCTCTGATTTGCCACATTTTAATTAGGGGACACTTCAGTTTCTAGGAATCCAAGTAAATGGGCAAGAATACACAGGGGTTTCTCTCCTTGTGGCAAGACTGCTCTGTAAAAGATATGTGGCTAGGAGTGTTAATTCTAAACTAACATCAATTGACTTAAAAGGATGCACTGGAAATCACATCCCACAAAGCTTATCAAAATTCAGTACAGCTAACATACTAACTTGGATAAAAGTAATCAGTCTTGTGAGGCTAGGGAAAAAGCTCAAATATTTACCAAGTTGAGCTATCCATATTTCTCAAGGAGCAGGAGGTGACAGCTTATCAAACTAGGCAGGTTACCGATCCAAATATACTAAGTTGCCAGCCTCCGCAACTCATTTCCTCCTGTTTGCTAGTCATGGAGCCAAATTCAGCACTTAGCATTTCTTTCCCTTAGATTTAGAGGTCAGCTGTGAAGCTTTGAGAATAAAGTTTTTTTTTTAAATTAGCTTGCCCACCCAGTCAACAGCACCTCAAACCCAAGCTGCAGATAGCCAATAACCATCAGCCTTTGTAGTTTTCTATTTAGCCTTATATTGCTGCTTTTAACACTCTGACCAAAGCCTTGTCTTGCATCAGAAAGCAAGCTGAATAAAAAAATCTTTCAGACTGACTCAGTGTATACTCTTAGCATGTTTTAAAAACCCAATTGCTTAAAGACCTCTCACAGGACATGTCTTTCCACTACAAATACACGGAGGCAACATGGGAGAGCATGTTCCAGGCAAATGTCCTGCATCTTAGCAGCACCACCCTCATCCCCAGTTTTGGTATTCCTAGCTGCAGCCTGCCTCAGGAAGGATTGAAGGCTCCAAAGACTACAAGGCTGGAAGAACTAAACTAAAGGAGCCAGACAGAAAAGCAGATAACAAGAAAGAACAGCAAGGAATGTGTGATGTATCTAACTGCCTTCTCTAGGCAATGATCTGGAGGAACCCAGCAACAATAAAGTTGCCTGCTTAAAACCCACAGCAGGAGACCAACAATTTGGAACCTCTGTTGAGGCAGACATCCCAACCGTGTCCCACTTGCAGGTCCATTGTGACCTTGGCAAGCCATGCCAGGGATTGTTAGGGGGATTCATCTGCCTATCTTTGTGCCCCCAGGATTGCCCCACCTATCCATTTTACCTTACTGACTAAAAGCAGAGCTCAAATATCCTCAAGTCTTGCTTGCTATTAATGTACAAGTCCAAGAATACAGGCAAAATACATGCTCCCTTCTAAGAAACACACATTAGCCACTCGGGCATGTGCACACAGAACATTTTTGGGGTACATACTACATTTCAAGGGTTGTAACTCCACCATGTTTCATGAGATGTAGCCGCAGCAGCTCTTGGTAAACTGTTCTGTAACCACTGCATTTATGTACCTCAAGACAAGGAACTTTCCAGGACAGAAACTAAAAGGATAGAATGTAACCTGCGTGCAAGTACTCAGAATCTCAGCCTGACCAAAGTATTCCAAGAGGGAGAAGAGTCCCTCTGCCTCACCCCCCACAGCTAAGCTTGTCTTTGGAATTTTCAACATAGGGGTTTTGTGCTGCACACTAGATACTCTTTTAACCAAGGTTTGCAAATAACTGCCTGAATCAGATCCCTCCCACACAGCTGTATGTGCCAAGAACAGCAAAAAATGAGAGCTGTATGTGCAGCTTCCATAATTGCGCTGCCTTGTTTACATGGAGTACAGAGGTTGCATAGGTGTCTCTTTTTCATCTTGCATCAAAGATCTGGGTTTTTAGCTTTAGCAAGGAAAGAGCCATACGTGCAAAGGAATAGCTCAGGATGTAAACAACAGAAGTCACTATGGAAACAATGTGAAAGGTTTTACCCTGTGGCACTAGTTACATCTTGAAGCAATCATTACTTGCTACAGATGAGCAAATGCCAAATTACAAAGCTAAATTTGTGACTGGATTTAAGCTAAGGTGGTTAGTGGCAAGACAGGAAAAAAAATCCCCACTCTTCCTCCAAAGAGCTCCAATACAACTGAATAGCAACTTTAGGCCATGTCTGAGTTACTATTTTGGGAGTCTCAAATTAGCATTGAATCCATTTAACCTGATGAACATTTTTGTCTACACAATTAGGATTGTTAATTGACTGAATGCATTGAGGATTAGCACTCATGAATAGATTATCAGCAGGTGGCCTCCAACATGAAGTGAGGGATTTTAATCAGCATTAATGACAATAGACAGAACCAAGAAAGAAATATTTTGGTCTAGCCAATATGAAAGTATTTTATGGAACATCCCTTGGCAAGTTTCGTTTTGGGGAAGGAGAACAGGTCCTAACTAATCCCCCCCCCCCCACTTGCAAACCATTTCAAGCTTGATAGTTGCCAAGCTGGCACCACAGAGACTACAGAATGGCACATGTGTGGCTTGGAGAGGGAGGGTTCACTCAGGATATTTGAGCCCTACTGAGGAGGGTTGACTTGTTATCCTCTGCCTCCACAACAGTAGAGCACAAGGAATCCATTTCTCCTTCTGCCTCCACACAGCAAGAGAACAGCGCAGAAGCCAGAAGAGAAACAGGTCCCTTCCTTCCCTCCACCCCCCCTCCCCGCCCAACTAAGCCATGTTACCTAACATCTGCCTTTGACTTGGCTTGTGTATAGAAGTGTGTTGGGTACTGCGGTTTCTTACCAATTATACAAACCCTTATACCAACCATACAATGAGATGTTGTAAAGGGGAAGCATAAGGATCAGCTGCAAGCCAGCAGTGGCAATAGCCATCAGAAAGGTGGCTGCAGTGACAATAAGAACACAGAATTAATACACCCCGCTCACAACACGCCTCTCAACAACAGCATCTTTTCAAAAAAACACACTGCTACAGGTCAAAGTTACACTTGCTTTAGAAGAACTTCTTCACAGCATTCCTTCTCCCTCTTTAAACAGTTAATAGAAAGGAGATGGGCAACAGTTCAGAGTGACAGGACAGCTTTTATAACCCCACGGGGTCCCACAGTGCAAGCTGTAATTCCAGCCTGCCCCCCCCCCCTCAAGATGCTGGTATGACTAGCCGCCCGCCCTCAGCCTGCAGGGTTTCTCCTCCCCAAACACAAGGGGTCTTGGTGGGTAAAAAAACAGAACTGTTGCCTGCTTCTTTAGCACATACGTTAAAAATGCGGCACCCCAGTTACGTTAATTTGGACTTCCATGACAAGACAAAGAAACAGAAGTAAAACACCCTTAAAGAGGTATAACCTACCTAGAGTAAACTGGAATTCCCAGCTCCAAGCCCTACATTAACTGTAAACTTTGCAGAGAGAAGGGGAAAAAACCTCTTCCCTCCTGGGTTCTGTTGTTGACTGGCTTTCAAGGGAACCCTTTCCAATCACATCAGGGCCAGATTAACGGAACCTGGGTGCTCGCCAAATCAAGCAGGCTCCCCCACTTTGTACTTACCTGTTTTAGGGGGGAGGGGAGCCTAAGCCCTCAACAACTCAAGGGCTTTCAAAAATTTAAGGGATTTTTTTTTTTAAAACACACATGCGTTTACAATATAAGTAAATCAAAAGATACAAAAGTATCCCCAAAAAAACCTATACTTACAGTGCATGTCACGCTCATGTTCATATTCAATGAAGGCGTAGCCACGGGGCTTGCCGGAACGCTTATTGTACACCATATAAATCTGAAAAGGAATGTATGGAGGCTGAAAGGATTACCTAAATACGGGTATTTCCCAACCCACACCCCTATATTGACACACTTCACTGAGTGCCACAGCAGTGCATCCTTTTAGACACACAACCAAGTCGCTCAAAATAATCAACTACTATACCCAAAAGAAAAGGCAGATTACCACCCATAGCTTCTTATTCCCCAGTTCCATGGCTAAATTTGCTCAAGTGTATTTGGACAACTGTTTTTACGGTAAGTGCAAAATGATACTGCACTGATGTGAAAGAAGTTAGAACACTAGATTCCAAAGCCCATTTCACATGGCTCATAAGAAAGCTTAGAAGTTATCATTATGGATCAGAAGGCCATCAGTAACACTAGATGAAAATGGAAGGGGGGGCACATGATGAGTAACTAGTACAATCTTTGTTGCATATGTGGATGCTGTTTGAAAAATAGACTACTGCCATGATCATCTAGCAAGGTAGTTTTTCCACATGGTACTTATACACACTTATACACAGCCATGTTAATGCAATGTACTTGCAAAAAATGAAGAGATAAACAGGCAGGATGAAAGTGCTTCCACAAATCTATGTACCACCCTCTCATCTCCCCATCTCACATGATCCACAGAAAAAAAGCCTGTGATCTGTAGGGGGGGGAGAACATCTGCAGTTTTTAAAGTGCAACAAAATGATCCGATATAAAACACACAACCATATGGAGAGGAAACCGAAACAGAGAAAACTGAGATTAAATTTACTTCTCTTAGAAAGGAGTACAGATGATTAAACTAAGTAGGAAACGAGGGGTTAACAAAATTCAACCAACAACACCATAGGTACATTAGATACAGCAATCACCTATGTCAGGCCTTGACACATTTTCTTTGGCTCTTTGAGCCAGCCCCAAAATGTAGCAGATGGACTCCTTTTTCAACCTTCAGGGTTTTGCAATTTAAAGACTCTATTTTCTAATTATTTTTACCACAAAACCTAATCCTCAGCTCTTTGTGACTCATCTTAATTTGATTACAGCTATGACACAAAGGTGTTGCAGTATATAAATAAATATGGGTTAACCTTGGTTGTCATCACATTAAAAAGAGAACTTCTAGTCCTAACTCAGCCTCTCCCCAATTTCTCATAATTCCATTATTGTTTTTAAAAGCTCCATGTACTTATATTTTGGATCTGCTTTGGTAAGCAAATAAGAAATCAGTGCACCCACCATCAACAAATGGTGTAAAGTTAACATTTAAATGATGACAAGAAAACTGTGCACATGCATTTTATGTGACATTACAAAACACATTCCGATGTGAAATGATAAATGCTGCACTACAGATTACTGAAAGATACAATAAAATCCTTGCTGAAATTGTTAGGTGCCACATTGAAAATATGTCAAGCCCTGATCTACATATAATCAAAACACTTATTTGCAAGAGGAAAACACAGCAACTGTGTTGATGCTTTAACCTGGCCCCACATCCTCACTTACTCTTTTTATAGGGCCATATACTTCAAATTCCCGCCTCAGTTTGGATTCTGTTGTATCATAGTTCTGCAAGGGAAATGGAAAGCCCAGTTAAAAGAACACATAGGAATCACAAAACATGGAATCACTCCTTGGTCTACTACTAAAGCTGTTTGTTTTCATTTGTGGCTCGCCACCTCTCAAAAGCTCAGGTGAACAGCAATTTCTAAAACTGATGCACTGACAAGAAGAAAGGAGGATTAGTTCACTTACAACTCTGGCCACAAACAGCGTCTTGAAGGCATCACCTTGGGCATTGGGGTCATTATGAGGGTCCCCTAGTTGGAATAAGAATGAGATATAAGACAAGAACAGAAACAGGGTGAAAGGGAAGCATTTTCTCATCCACTGTGTTCTGTTGTTATTCATGTAACATGTGGTCTTAACATTAACTGATGTGACAATCATCAGCATCATGAGTAACATTAAAGCAGTTAAGAGGCAAACAAATGTTATATGACTTTCACAAAGTTCATTCCCCATTACCATGTGCATTTCTCCCCAACTTACACAACTTCAGCTCACTCTCCACTTCTTGCTGCCGTCGTTCAATCTTCTCTCGCCTCTGCAAGGAAAAATTAGGAAGGTCAGAAACAGAACTAATTATGGGTAGAACAAAGCAATATTCTCCTTTCCAGACTAACTGCCCAGAGAAGTACAAGTCCTTTTGAACTCCATCAGATGAATTTATCTCATTTGTTTTCCCTCCTCCACCCTCAGGGCTGGGTCACTACTGCCCAGCCAAGGATAAAAACAGAGGTGTTTCTCCCATACTGCCTAGGAATCCTGACTCCAACTACTGCTGTTGGGCATCTGACAACTAAAAAAAGATCGTGGCAAGTCATTTCCCCCCCAAACAACAGATAAGTATTTGAAAAAATATTAACTAAAACAAAAATACCTTAACTTAAAAAAATAGCTAGATATTTAGAAAAACTCACTGTAAAAATTAAATTTGCTTCCTTTTTTAAAAAGTGTAGTAAATTTACAATTTAAATGGTCAACTGAAAATCCTGCAATTACATCAAGTGACCAGTAGGAGCTCTGCTATGCTTCTAAGAACATAAGAGAAGCCATGTTGGATCAGGCCAACGGCCCATCCAGTCCAACACTCTGTGTCACACAGTGGCAAAATTTTTTATATATACACTTACACTGTGGCTAATAGCCACTGATGGACCTGTGCTCCATATTTTTATCTAAACCCCTCTTGAAGGTGGCTATACTTGTGGCCGCCACCACCTCCTGTGGCAGTGAATTCCACATGTTAATCACCCTTTGGGTGAAGAAGTACTTCCTTTTGTCCATTTTAACCTGTCTGCTCAGCAATTTCATCGAATGCCCACGAGTTCTTGTATTGTGAGAAAGGGAGAAAAGTACTTCTTTCTCTACTTTCTCCATCCCATTATCTTGTAAACTTTCTCTACTTTCTCCATGCATTATCTTGTAAACCTCTATCATGTCACCCTGCAGTCGACGTTTCTCCAAGCTAGAGTCCCAAGCTTTTCAACCTTTCTTCATAGGGAAAGTGCTCCAGCCCTTTAATCATTCTAGTTGCCCTTCTCTGGACTTTCTCCAATGCTGTAATATCCTTTTTGAGGTGCGGCGACCAGAACTGCACACAGTACTCCAAATGAGACCGCACCATCAATTTATACAAGGGCATTATGATACTGCTGATTTGTGTTCAATTCCCTTCCTAATAATTCCCAGCATGGCGTTGGCCTTTTTTATTGCAAACGCACACTGTCTTGACATTTTCAGTGAGTTATCTACCACGACCCCAAGATCTCTCTCTTGGTCAGTCTCTGCCAGTTCACACCCCATCAACTTGTATTTGTAGCTGGGATTCTTGGCCCCAATGTGCATTACTTTGCACTTGGCCACATTGAACCATATCTGCCACGTTGACGCCGCTTCCTCGCGACTACTGCAGAGCTCAGATGCAAGGAAACTCATTCCTGCTCTTGATATATTAAGTGATACTACAATGCAGGGGTCCCCAACCATTGGAATTCTGACACGGCATGGTGGGAACAGCAACAAAACGGCTGTCACAAAATGGCCACTGTAGAAGGCAGAGCCAGTCACAAAATGATTGTCACAGGCTAATATCAGTAACATAGTGTAGATCCTTGTGCTGTGGTGGCAACTCCTACTGAAGCAACATTTAAAAAAAAAAACCTGCACAGCTGATCAAATCTACAATAGTCAGTCAGAAATGCTGCTGGGCAAAGGCCCTACCTGGCCCCACTATCTTCCTAAAAACACCAGAAAAGGTGTCACTGGCACCCAAGCATCCATGGGCACCACATTGGGGACCCCTGTCATAATGAAATAAGGCAAGGTAAAGTGCCACTAACAGAGGCCCACTGTCTGCTTTATGAAACACTGGACTGTAATCAAATTGACCAGTGTGCCAGCTACAACTGCTGCTTGACCCCCACCCCCCAGTGGTTGTACACTACACATACCTTACGTTCCATTCGCTCTTCCCGCGTCTCTGCACGAGTAGGTGGGGGAGCATCGCGTGGGTCCTGGAAGAAAAGCTCACTTTTAACCACTGAATCCCCATATGTAATGTAGGCAACACAAAGCAGTTTAAGATGGTTAGAAATCAATCAACACAACACCTCTTACGTTTCTGTACATTTTAACCAATGCCCCACCAAAACAAGCTTGTCTGAGACAACCAAGTTTAACTTGAAGTACCCACCTCGAACTCTCGGATGTATGGGGCAATACCACTATAGGGCTGGTTATGGTGCTTCTCATGGGGTAGTTTCTCCAAAGGAGGCAAGTAGGGTATAGGATCACGGGGGGCAAAGAGCGCCAACAAATTTGGGGGCAAGAACTGCGTCATCTTGGAAAACCTATCAAGTAAGAGAAGAAAAAAACTGAGTATTAAGAACAGAATAAAGACAACAGGACTAACAACTGACAGAAGGCAGTGCAGCCAAACATTTCTTCTTAAACAGCCTCTAAGACAGGGGTGTCAAACATGCAACCCAGGGGCCGAATCAGGCCCCTGGAAAGTTCCTATCAGGCCTTCAAGCAACTGGCTGTTGTCTGCTTTCTTCTCCCTCTCTCTTGCTTCCTTCTGCATCACAGCTTGTTCTGCCAGGCTTGCTCAGTTGCACAGGAGCTACAGAGCAAAGTCTGTTTTCTTCATCAGCTGAGGCTGCTCCCTTGGGAAGGAAGGCAGAGCTTGTTTTTTCAGGCTCTTTCAATCACACAGCAGAGCTACTGAGCCAAGCCTCTCTTACTTTCGTTGGCTGAGGCTCCTCCCTCACCTGGTCCCCTGGGGAAGGAAGGAAAGAACCAGAGCTTCCTTTGCCCAGTTCCCTGGATTGCACAGGAGAGATACAAAGAAAGCACCTTTAAGACCAACAAGTGCTAATGTTTTAAACATGTTTTAAGTTCTTTAAAAAAGAAAATCTTTAATTGTAATTGTAGATGTCCTTTATAAAGTTTATGTCTCTGTTACCTAATCTTAAATAGGTACACAAATGGTCCTGGCCTGGCCCAGCCCAACAAGGTCTCATTTCTGTCAGATCCAGCCCTCATAACAAATGAGTTTGACATCCGTGCTCTAAGACCCAATTTAAAATGATGCTAGAAGTTACCAACATAATGCCGCATGTGCCCAGCACCTTACTTCAACTGGGCCTTCAGCCACTATATGTAAGATGTAAACATGCCAGAGAACCCATAACTCAGGATGGCTTGCAACATACCAATGTTGCGTATGCAACACTGTACAAAGAGAGCTCTAATTTAAACAAGATGCTGGGCATATGAAATATCACCTGGCCAAGGCAACCTTGTCACCTAGCCATATTTCAATCACACCTAAGCTCAGCTCCCCACTTGCCCAAAGCACATCTCCACTTTATTTTCAGAATAATTTCACAGTAACTTTATTCCCATAACCACCATCTGGTAAGGGAGGCTAGGCTTAAAGTCACCTGGCCAGCTAAGCTTAAGATCACCTAGCAAACTTGTATATGGCGAACACGAAAACACGCCCAATGAGCCACAGTCCCCTCCCACCCTAAAAGTCTGATATCACTACAGTCCTCTCTGCACTTCCCACGCATAGCTCCGGAGCGTTTTGTTTCTCTGCTGCACCTAGGCCTTCTGCACTGTGTCCAGCCCCTTAAAACCACCGACCGGCTGAACCTCTGAGCACTTCCACTCTCTGCTAGCTCCACAACACACGAATTCAAGCAAAGGCCACTGACTTCCTCTCTGCCGCACCCCCCCCCCCCCCGGTCTCTTAAGCGGTTTTCCGTTCCTTATCACCGCAGCTGTCCAAATGTCACGCCCCCTCCTCTACCCGACTTAGCGCCGCCTCACCTGGGCCTCTCAGGCCATCACACGCACCCGCTTTCTCTCCTGCAGCCAACCTCTGACCCCTGCGGCCTTCTCCTTCAATCCAGACGGCTCCGCTCTGCGCCCCAACCCCCGTTCTTTACCGCTAGGCCCCTCGCTGTGGGCGATTCCCACCTCACCTCACCTCCGCTAGAAAGAAAAATAACACGCGTCTTTCCTTCTTTCTCTCTTACCTCCCTCCCTCCGGGTCCTACGAGCGCGTTTTCTTCCCCACACACGGTCGCTCTCCTTCCGCTGCTCGGCGCCTCCCGCCGCCTCAGGCTGGGCCTACTCCTAGCTCGCTCTGCGCATGCTCAGGGCCAGGCCGCCTCACCGCCCCTCAGATCCTTACGCAAACTGGAAAGAGCGCGAGGATCATAATTGTCATTATACCCACGGGTTCTTCCGCAGCAATTTTTTTATCGTTGAGGTAAAAGGGGAAGGAGGACAAGGGAAAATAGTCCCTCGAGAATAACAAACAGGCGTCTGGGGCAGTTTGTAGAGTAACAAGGATTTATGGTATGCCAGCATAAACTTTCCATTTAAGTGCAGGTAGTTGCTGTAATTTGGGTTGCTAGTCTCCCGGTGGCGCCTGGAGATTTCTCAGAATCAGGCTTTTTGCAGAAAATGCCCAGCAGGAACTCATTTGCATAGCAGGCCACACCCCTTGCTGACAAGGCAGCCGGAACTGCGTTCCTGTACGTTCCTGCTATAGAAAAGCCCTGCTCAGAATTAAAACTAATCTCCAGGTGACAGAGATCAGTTCCTCTGGTGAAAACAGCTGCATTGGAGGGTGGACTCTATGGCATTATACCCCACTGAGGTCCTTCCCTAGGGTGAGCCGCCCAAATCTGGTATTTGCCAATGCAGAGTTGGCAAACGTGACTTGATGGCAAATATTTATTATTTGATTCCTAACCCACTCTTCCCACAAGTGGGCTTAAGGAGGGTTACATCATTAGGGTTCTAACAGTAGACCAATTGTAAAACCACAATACAGTAACATCACCAAACACATTGTACAAGATTAGACTCTAGCTCTGGTCACTTTTAAAATACAGGAAGGTACAGGTTTGATACAATAAGTCTATATGATGTCTAGGATCCCTGCCAATACCACTCCAAGTTGGTTTGGTGGTCTGTTTGAGCAAGAGGGGTCAGGGTGATGGTTGGACATCCACAGCCTCAATTAAAAGCCTGGCCGAATAGCTCTGTTTTACAGGTCCTGCAGAATTGTAAATGATCCCATGGGGCCCTGATCTCTACCAGGAACTCATTCTACCAGGTCAGGGTGAGGGTTGAAAAGGTCTTGGCCCTAGTTGAGGCTAAGCAGATGTCTATTGACCAACCAAACATAACATACACATCACAGCTCCTTGGCTGTGGGAAGACATTTAAGCAATTATAAATGGGAAAGAAAGTTGTAAATAGCAGGGTCAATGCACCAGGAAATGCAGGAAGCATAGTTTAAAATGGAATCAAGAAAAGTACAGAGTCCATTCACAAGAGCAGTAAATCACAAAACTACCTGGTTTTGTTAAGGCACCTGCAATCTCTGAGAATTATACATAAATACAAGGGATCACTTGGTAAAGATTGAAAGACTAAAGTACTTCTCATAATTGTACATGCAGAGGCAATGGTGGGAACTGTAAGCTTTGGGGATAGGCCTTGTTTTGGTTTTTTAAAAATAGTAATAGCATTTATTATCAAAGAGCTTTCTGTATTATCTTCCATCCAGTGTTAGTCTATTCCAGCAAAAATAAAAAACTGGTTATTTAAAGATTATCAGGAATCTGGTGTTTATGCAATTTCTTGTGGTTCTTACATCATCTCTGTAGGGAAGGCCAATATTGCCAGCCCATACTATCCAGCCTTTCTGTTCAGATCCTCTTCTTAAGCCCTGCACTCTGTGCCATGACCGCAGAGGAGAGGTGGCTGGTGGTGATCACAGACAGGACTTTTTCAGTGGTGGCACCTCACCTTCGGAATGACAGCTTCAAGAGGGGATTGGATAAACATATGCAGCAGAGGTCCATCGGTGGTTATTAGCCACAGCATATTGATGGAACTCTCTGTCCGGGGCAGTGATACTCTATATTCATGGTGCTTGTGGGGAGGGGGGCAACAGTGGGAGGGCTTCTAGTGTCCTGGCCCCACTGACGGACCTCCTGATAGCACCTGGTTTTTTTTGCCACTGTGTGACACAGAGTGTTGGACTGGATGGGCCATTGGCCTGATCGAACATGGCTTCTCTTATGTTCTCCCCTTCAAGACACGCCTGGAACATACTTTACAGTGTATTAGATGCTGGACCAAAACTAGAGTTTTATTTATTTATAATGAAAATTGATAACCTGCCCTACCCCTGAATACACAAAGCTCAGGGTGGTGAACAGCATAATAACATTCATAAATAATATAATAATTTAAATAATATATAAAGATTGCCACTCTGGGTTGAGAAATCCCTGGAGACTTGGAGGTGAAGCTTGGGGAGGGCAGTGTTTAGTGACCTCAGCAGAATACGTCATAAAGTGCACCCTCTAAAGTAGCCATTTTCTCCAGAGGAACTGACTTCTTTCATCTGGAGATCAGCTGTAATTCCAGGAGATCCCCAGGCCCAACCTGGAGGCTGGCAACCTAAGCCCAAAGTAGATGTTGGTTTGTTTTTTAAACCAGGCTTTTAATTGGAGTTCCCTCTTTTTCTAGCCGTTTCTGTGATCTCATTATAGCCTGAAAATTATTTTGTGCAGATTATTAGGCCAGTGGATGCTGTATAGTGCTTTTTAAAATCCCCATGGCTAATATTTATGTCTTATTTATTATTTATTTTCTTCAGTTATACCCCACCTTTCTTCCCAAAGCAGCTTACATCATTCTCCACTCCTCTGTTTTATCCTTCCACCAACCCTGGGAGGCAGGCTAGGCTGAAAGTGTGTGACAGGCCCAAGGTCACCCAGCAAGCTTCCATGGCAGAATGGGGATTTGAACCTGGATCGCCAAGATCCTAGTCTGACATTCTAACTTGCTCTTGTTATCGCTAATGATCTTGTCATTTGATCATTCTTAGGTCAATGTTTTTTATGATCTTATCCTATTGTTTTTACTTTGTAAGCCATCTCTAGCGGGTTTCTAGAGAGGTGGCCCACAGCATTTCTAAATAAAAATAAACAAATAAAACATGTCAGTTGCCAACAGGATGACTTGCCATGGGTCACCTAGTGTAACAGAGACAAAAATTGCATTGGGCACCTTCTGTGTTACAGTTCAGTCTCTTTGCCACTATGTGACAGTGTTTTGTAATCAAATACAGGACACGTTTTTATGGTCAGTAGAATTGTGGAGTGATGCAATTTTCCCTGGACTAATTCCACAGGAGCAAGCTGCTGCAGCCAGGTTAATAAAAGAGTGGCACCCAGGCCCTTTTTTTTGTAGAAAGAGACCAGCAGGAACTCATTTGCATACTAGGCCACACCTCCTGACATCACCATTGTTTCACACAGGGCATTTTTGTAGAAAAGGCCCAGCAGGAACTCATTTGCATATTAGGCCACACTCCTTGACAATCACCATTGTTTCACATGGGGCTTTTTTGTAGAAAAAGCCCAGTAGGAACTCACTTGCATGTTAGGCCACACCCCCTGATGCCAAGTAGGCATAACTGTTCCTGTGTGTTTCTGCTCAAAAAAAGCCTTAGTGGCACCTCTTGTGGTACAAGCAATCTGAATCAACCATGGAGGAGTAAAAGCTTTTTTGAGCCAGCACCCACCAGCATTTGATGACGTTGCCTCTGCCTCATGAGAGCCTCTGCTGCAGGCGTACAGTCTTCAAAATGCCACCAGTGGTCTTTTGCTGTTTTCTGTGGATTAAAGATCAATTGCATTTTTGAACACTCCTGCATGCACAAAAGCCCTTTCCTGCAGACCAGACCAGACTGAACCCTTCTCCCTGACAATCTAATTTTCAAAGTGCAGACAATGGTTTTGCGTGTGTGCATCCCCCATCCAACACACTTGTAATCTGACTGTACATAAATGGGAGATCTCATGGGATTACAACTGATCTCCAAGCAATAGAGATCATTCAGCTGGAGAAAATGGCTACTTTGGAAGGTGGACACTCCAGCACTGTACCCACCTGAAATCCCTCCTTTCCCCAAACCCCATCCTCTTCAGGTTCCACCTCAAAAATCTCAAGGTATTTCCCAGTTTGGAACTGGCAGCCCTACCTATGAGGTTGCATGACTGCTAGGGTTGCCAGTCCCCAGTTCTGGGCAAGGGATCCCCTGGTTTGGAAGCCCTGTCCCTGCTTCAGGGTTAGCAGAAAGGGAGGGGGGAGGAAATGTCCACTGGGCACTCCATTATACCCTATGGAGACTGGTCCCTGTAGGGTATAATGGGGAATTGAACTGTGAGTATCTGGTGCTCTGGGGGCCCCTGTTTTTTTTGAGGTAGAGGCACCAAATTTTCAGCATAGTATCTGGTGCCTCTCCTCAAACCCCAGTCTTCAAAAAGACTGGATCAGGGGGTCGAATTCTATGAGCTCCAAAAGGAGGTGCCCCTGCCTTCCATTTATTTCCAATGGAAGGAAGGCATTTAAAAGGAATGCAGTCGCTTTAAATGAGATGGCAAGAACTCCCTTTGGAGTTCAGTTGTGCTTGTTCCTGGGCTCCACCCTCAAAGTCTCCAGGCTCCACTCTCAAAGTCCCCAGATATTTCCTGAGTTGGACCTGGCAGCCCTAAATTGGCTGCAGTCTCCACCATGTTCACAAGGCAGTATGGGGCTCTCATTAGAAAACCACCAAGGTTTCATCTTGGACAACAGACTAGGCCTTCCATCTAGCTTGTGGCTGCCACAGGGAGTTGCAATCATACAGCATCTGCCTGTTCCCCATGGCAACTCAGTCCTGACATGCTGCAGCAGGGGCCTGATCTGGGCTGGGATTGACTGTTGTGAGGGGGAGGGAGTTTCCCACGAAGGACAACAGCCCAGACTTGCTGAAGTCCAACATCATACTTAATGGTGGCTGAATAAATATGTGGACAAAACCAAGCCAGGCTTGTATACCGGACCTTGCTCCTCCCCCTTCTCATTTGGAAAATTGCCATGAATTTGTACAGTGTACAAATTCAGGTTGCCAACTCTGTGTTGGGCAGTTCCTGGAAATCTGCAGGTGGAATAGAGTTGCCAGACCCTTCCTAGCCACTGGCAAGTGATTGGGGGGGGGGGGGGTGATAAGATTGCCAGATCCAGGTTGAGAAACTCCTGGAGATTTGAGGATGGAGCCTGGAGAGGACAGAGACCTCAGTGAGGTACAGTGCCATAGAGTCCACCCTCCAAAGCATCCATTTTCTCCAGGGGAACTGCAGTTTGGAGATGAGCTATAATTCCTGGGGATCCGCAGGCCCCATCTGGAGGCTGGTATCCATGGGGACAAGCTTGGGAAAGAAAGAGTTTGGAGGGGGGGAACCTCAGCTTGGTATAATGCCACAGGTTCTACCCTCCAGTCATTTTCTCAAGGGGAACTGATCTCTGCAGTCTTGAGATCAGTTACAATTTTGGGAGGTCTCCAGGTCCCACATAGAGGTTGGCAACCCTATTGGACATACTGGTGCAGGGATTATTTGGAGTTAGTTTTCCTCCCACTGACCAGAATCCTAAACCAGGGGCTTAGAATCTGGTTGGAGGGGCTGGGACTAAGTCTGGTCAACTGTGTAGCTGTTTGAACATCACGGGTAACCAAGATTAGGGGGGGGGGGGGTTACCATGTTTCTCAGTGTAAGAAGGAAGGGGGAGAAGCAAGGCATGTGCCCAAGCATGGCAACATATCACACCTGTATGTATGCATTTTTATTTCATCAAAGTTGTGTGTGATGTTTCCAGTTTCCCCCACCATCATTCTATAGCAGGGGTGTGAAACATGCAATCTGGGGGCCGAATCAGGCCCCTGGAGGGCTCCAATCAGGCCCTCAAGCAACTGGCTGTCATCTGCTTCCTTCTCCCTATATCTTGCTTTTTTCTGCATAACAATTTGCTTTGCAAGGATTGCTCAGGAGCTACAGAAACCTCTATTTTCTCCATTGGCTGAGGCTCCTTGTGGAAGAAGTGGGGGAGGGTGGAACTTGTTTTTCCAGGCTCTCTCAATCACACAGCAGAGCTACTGAGCCAAGCCTCTCTTCCTTCTATTGGCTGAGGCTCCTCCACCCTCCCATCTCCTGGGGAAGGAAGAAAATAGCCATAGCACCCTGGATCCCATGGGAAAAATACAAAGAAAGCACCTTTAAGACCAACAAGTGCTAACATTTTAAATATGGTTTAAGTTTTTTTAAAAAATGTGTTTGTCTGAGTGATACCAGATGGCCGGTTTGGGGTGGCTTGAAGCCGCCCCAAATATAGCTGGCCAGAAATAGAGCGCCCCAAAGCTTCCAGATAGTGCTCAGGGAAAGGGGTGGGCCGTGCTCTCCTGGGGAGCATCAGGAAAGCTCACGCGTCCCGTCTATGGCTCCCCAGGCACTCTCCAGGTGCTTCCTGGCCTTCCAGACGGCCGGGAGGCACCTCAGAGGCACCCCAGTGAAAAGGCACCACTTTTGAAGTGGTGCCTTTTTGACCTGGGTGGATTGGCCTAGAGAACGAGGTGAGTACGGGACAGGCGTGGGCAGCAGAGGTATTTTTTTTGGGAGGGTTTTTGGGGGGCGTCTCTGAGTCGACCAAAAGTGCCGGTCTGTTAGCAGCCTCTGTGTCCTTTACACAGTTTATATTTCTGCTATCTAATCTTAAATAGTTACACACATGGCCCGGCCCAACAAGGTTTTATTTATGCCAGATCCGGCCCTCATAACAAATGAGTTTGACATCCCTGCTCTATAGCCTGCAAAAAGATTACTTTAAATAGAACTGGATGGCAGCAGGTGGCACTGTTAGACAGGGAATGCTTTCAGAAATAGCAAGCAGGAGAAATCCTGGTGGGGAGAGGCGGGAGGGATGTGAGACAGTAAAAAAGTAGAAACCATTTTCAATACCACAAAATTTATGAGGCCTGTTCCCAGTTCATACTATGGATATAATCAACCCAGAGACTGCAGAGCCAATCTGGAATTCAGCATTTGATCTGGTCTGCACATGCAGCCAAATGAAGTGATAGAATCTAGAGGTGATAAAATGTTCTGTACTCAGACTGCAGGTACGGAGTGTCACTTTTTAAAGACACTCCCCCCCGCCCAATGTAAAAATATCTGCAAATAAATTATCAGCACATTACTGTGAAAGATTCTAGCTGACCTGATCAGGTTGCCAGCTCCAGGCTGGAAAGTTCTTGGAGATTTGGGGGTGTATAGAGCCTAGGGAGGTGGGATTTGGAGAAGGGAGGACCTCAGCAGCCATTTTTCCCCTCAGGAGAACTGATCGCTGTAATTCCAGGAGCTCTCTGAGCCCCACCTGGAGGCTGGCAACCATATGTGCATGGAGTCAGTTTTCCAAAGATAGGGAATGATGAATGAAATGGAATTTAAATAAAAATAAAACCTCTCGTGCACGATGAAATGGTACCATTCAGTCTACGACCTCGGCACTCTCCCACTTCACTCTCAACTCATTCTGGTGTGTTTTAAGGCGAAGCTTCTGTAACAGCAATCCTATCCCCTGGGAACTCCACTTTAATATGAAACAATTCCAAGCAAACAAGGGCCTGTGTTAGTGTTCTTATGCCAGTATGAGAGGGAAACAGAGGTGTCCCTGGTTCACATATGGCGCAAATGAGGTGTCTGAGACCTAAGATGGTGGGATGGACCGCACCACTTCATTTTGTAGGTAGAGGATTGTGAAGGATCACGTTTTAAAATATAACTAATGTTTTAAAAAATTCCCCACAAACAGAAAACCAGCGCTGCAGTCAAAAAAAGGTGGTAGAACAGAAGAAGAAAAAAAGAGGAGCTTGGATTTATACCCCGCCCTTCACTTGGAGCCCCGTGGCGCAGTGTTAAAGCTGCAGTACTGCAGTCCTAAGCTCTGCTCACAACCTGTTCGATCCCCGAGCTGGGTTTTCACGTAGCCGGCTAAAAGTTGACTAAAACCTCCCTGTAAAAAGTCTGCCGTGAAAACGTTGTGAAAGCAAAATCACCCCAGAGTCGAAAACAACTGGTGCTTGCACAGGGGACCTTTCATTTCCTTTTCCTTCACTTGGAGTCTCAGAGCATCTTACAATCTCCTTTCCCTTCTCCTCCCCTCCCCACAACAGACATCCTGTGAGGTAGGTGGGGCTGAGAGAGCTCTCCAAGAGCTGCTCTTGAGCAGAACAGCTCTGAGAGAGTTATGACTGACCCAAGGTCACTTCAGCAGTTGCACGTGGAGGAGTGGGGAATCAAACCTGGTTCTCCCAGATAAGAGCTTGCACACTTAACCACTGCCCCAAACTGGCTCTCCAGTATCTTGTATGAAATTTCTTGTGTGAAAGAAACAGTCAAAGTTGGAAAACTACCCCCACCCCCACTACAGTATTCTACCACCACAGGGCTTGTCCATATCATCCTTCTGCACATATGTATCAGGCCTTACATGAATGCCTAACTCAGTAGGTAGTTTGTTTTTTACTACCCTTTTACAGTAAACATCTTTGGGAGTAACTTCTGTTGAATATACTTGAGTAGGGTTTTAGATAGACCTCCTTAGCGCTGGTGGAAAGTGCCCTCAAGTCACAGCTGATTTAAGGTGACCTTGTAGGGTTTTCAAGGCAAGAGATGTTCAGAGGTGGTTTGCCATTGCCCACCTCTGTGTCCTGACCCTGGACTTCCTTGGTGGTCTCCCATCAAAATACTAGCCCAGGCTGACCCTGTTTAACTTCAGTTCTGATAAGATCAGGTTAGCCTGGGCCATCCGTGTCAGCACAGATCTACTTAGACCGGTATGCTTAAAACCCGAAATGATTTAGATCCACAGTATCTAAAAGACCATCTCCTCCCAAATCAATTTGTCCTAATCCTAAAACATGGGAATGGTATTCTCTTGGTGGATCTTGCCTTGTCTGAGAAAAGACTGGCCTGGACTCACAAGGAACCCTTTTCAAGTTCCATCGCTAGGATGTGCAACACCCTCCCTGGCGCGGTGAGGTTAGCTATTACCTTCAGAAGAAAAATGAAAACCTTTTTGTTCTTGAAGGCCTCTGGATTAATCGATACCTGTGTCTGGCTCTTTTTAAACCACTTTTAAATGGCTTTGGAATTATTCTAAGCCATGGCTGGGGAGGGGGGTTGATGCGGCCAAATTTAAGGTAGCACAGAATAAAGAATCATTTGCCCTTGATGACTGGAGAGAACAGAGAGAAACGACGGTAATTTAAGAAGGAGGCAGAATGGATCACAAAAACAGAAAAGTTAGACGTATCACAGAAGTGATTAGTGCATGCATATGTTAGGTAGGACACTTTTGAATGTGGATATTGGCAGCTAGGAATGGGATGTTTATGTAGGGTAGGGTTCTAAATATGGCTGAGTGGAAGATCTCCTTGGCCTTCAATCCAAATCTCAACAGAACCCTTAAGCCCTACGGTCCCTCTCTCTTCTAGCTTATAAGACCTCACTTGCTTCTCCAAGAACCCAGGAGTCCTGGTTCTAGCACCACTCTCTTTCTAGAGAGCACAAGAGTTCTGGCTTACAGTTCTCCTGAAGGTGCCCTGCCAATCTTTTTCAATACCCCTGGGCACTTTGCCTGCCCCTATGTCACCACCATTCCAGTTATTTTTAACTCACCGCCCCCACCCCCTGGTCAGAGTACTGCTAAGATTGCTTTTAGGCATGGGGATGGGGGCGGTGCTGAGATTTTGGCAAGGGGGCCAAGAGTCTGTACCGTCCTGGGCAACTTGATATCTCTAGGTCTGGAGAAAGTGTTTACAGGCAGAAACCTTGGACGCTGGCATTGGAAGACAGGGGTTGTTCTCAGAAAGGGGACATAGAGAAGGGCAGTGGAGGAGGATCTAGAGTAGGGGGTCTAGCCCCTTTGCAGGAGGGAGGAAATCAGAGCAAAATTGGATGTAGTGGGGCACAGGAGAATGGCTTTAACAGGAAATGCCAAGAAAGAAAAGAGGTGGCATGAAGCAGGGAACGAATAAGGAGGAGGGCAGAGAATCAAGTCAGAAACTAGATCATGTTTGAGGTACAGAATGAATCAGTGAAGGCAGAGGAAGGGGAGCTAAGGTGGCAAGATAGGAAGGGAGGGAAAGAGCTGTCCGAGACACGGATAAAGGTGTGAGTGATTTCACTTTTCGAAGGGCGCAGCACAGAATAGCTTAACAACTAAAGGAAGCCAGAAGCCATTCTCTGGAGAGGTTTAGGGCCTCGGGGGTGGGGTGAAGTTTGAATAATGGCTCCCTCCCTCACCCCAGGATCCCTGTAGTTGCCAGCTGTGCCATGGATGAGCTGAAGCCACCAACAGTAGGGGACAATGGACTCATTGTCCATTGCGAGGGGCGTCCCCACAAGGACTGCTGCGAGAGGGTGGTGATCAACGTTTCAGGCCTACGCTTTGAGACTCAAGTGAAGACCTTGCGCCGGTTCCCCAATACCCTGCTGGGTGACCCCCAACGCCGTGTGCGTTATTATGACCCCCTGCGCAACGAGTATTTCTTTGACCGTAACCGGCCCTGCTTTGACTCCATCCTGTATTATTACCAGTCTGGAGGACGGCTCCGGCGGCCAGCCAACATCCCCATTGATGTTTTCCTGGAGGAACTCAAGTTCTACGAGCTTGGGGAAGAAACCCTCACCAAATTCCGTGATGATGAGGGCTTCATTAAAGAAGAAGAGCAACCAATGCCTGACAGGGAATTCCTCAAGCAAGTGTGGCTACTCTTTGAGCATCCTGAAAGCTCCCAGGCTGCCCGCATCATTGCAATAATCTCTGTGATGGTCATCCTGATCTCCATTGTGATCTTCTGCTTGGAGACCTTGCCTGAGTTCCGGGATGATAGGGACATGTCATTACCGGTGAGCAATGACCATTGTTTTCTTCTTTTTTCCTCTACCTACTCCTTTCTTTCCATTTTCTTATATTAGTACAACTAACATGAAATGTTGAGAAAATTCAAAATGAAGTCTTAGTTCCCCTTACTCAAAACTGTCAAATTGCAATTCTGTTGTTGTTTTTAAAAATTTTTAATATTGATATGGAATCCCTTCAGTTTTGGGCAACATTTCAGTACCAGGTCTTGGAGTTCATCACCTTGCACTATCGCAGTTCCTTTACTAATACTCAAAGTTCAGAAAGACCAAACTGTGTCACCCTTCAAATTTAATGTATGCAAAACATAAAATATTGACTTTGCAGTCCTTTCAGCCCTTCTTCCTGCTGGCTTCCCATTAGGCCCCTGGCAGGAGGTGGAGGGGTACAGTTGTCAGTTCCAGGCTGGGGAATTCCTGGAGATTTGTGGGTGGAGCCTGTGGAGGACAGGGACCTCAGTGGGGTTCAAGGCCATAGAATCCACCCTCCAAAGCATTCTTGTTCTCCAGGAAAACGGGTTGCTGTAATTCTGGGATATCCTCAGGCCCCACCTGGAGGTTGGCATCTCTCTCCCATTCATTTCATTGTTTCCACCTAGAAATCAGAAGCCCGTGCATCACTGCTAAAGAGTGAGAGGAATATAGCCAAAGTCTGCAACTCAATTAAGATGGTTTCAGAGTGCAGCTATGTTGGAGTAGAACAGTTAGATTCTAGACTCAGAGGTCACTTTATCAGACATCCTGATGAAGGGAGGTTTGACTGTTGAAAGTTTATACCCTGAAACTCTGGTTGGTTCTAAGGTGCTCCTGGATTTGAATCTAACTCTGCAACCCAAGGACTCCTATGTAAAAACATTTCTTACAGTTTTGCCCTGACACCAACTAATTCCCCAAATGGGCTGGATCCTCCTTTCTTAATACAACAGCCTTGTGAGTCTCCTAGTCCTAGGGACAGACCACGAGATGCTCACTGCTAAGTTAAGTGTTGGAATAAACCATTGGCAATACAGTTGATGAGTCACATTAGTGAAAAATGGAAGTAACTTCAGCATTCCCTTCTCCATCTTCTCTCAATCCTTGAGAGGCCCATATCCATCAAGCAGGACTTTTAAAGGGCATTCCAAGCCAAGGTCTGGAAGTTGAGATGTATTTGAAGCATCCAAAATTATGTTTTGTGAGGCTGCAATGTTTGGGATTTGCCCCATAATATAAATGATTTGGTAAACCTTATGTGATGTGAATTCACAGTTTTAGCTTCCCTCTTTCAGCAGCAATCTGAACCACCAGAGAAGGGAAATAAAGGTGGATTCTCTTGCTTTTTGTTATCACCATGAAGGCAGGGATACATGTGGCAATGGAAAAGGTCCAAATCTAAATGAACTGGGATTCATGTTGACGGACCCACAACCTTGACATGTACCCTGGGACTGTCCCATAACCTGGCTGTACATGTATCTCTGCTGCTGCAAAAAAAAATATAATGCCTTTGATGCCATGAGCAAGATACTTCAACCCTGTCTTCTAATCCACCTCTATCAATTGTTCACCTTGAGATGCCTCATATCATTCATGGGATGTGCCCAGGTTCTCCTCATCATCATCATTCTGTCCCACTCTGTCCCCTGATGCGTTGTAATGCCCACACCATTTTCATTCCCTGTCTATTCTGTGTCTCCTTCATTTTCTGTGACCACTTGACCACTTTTGAGCTGGGCTGTAAGGACAACAGCAAAGAAAAATCACTTCAGCTCTGGTTGATGCTACTGAACTGAAGCCAGAGACCCAGAGAGCAGGAACACTGGCTCCTTTAAGAGTTTAAAAGGAAACAAGATCTATGTAGCTAGAGATGTAGTGGCTCTTAGGGGAATTCCCCAACATATGAATCCAACTGGATGCTAGACTGGGAGGATCAGGGGTAATGGATAACAATTGGGCTGCCATAGGGCCGCTGGGGCAGGGATCGCAAAGGTGCAGGGCTTCGAGATTGGAAGACAGGGTTTCTATTAAGGTTAAAACAACTCTAGCGCCTCTCTTGTTAGAAATCAACTGCCTGTGTAGGGTGTGGACTTATAGCCAAATATGTCCAACAGAAGAGGCTGATCTCTAAGTATATCTGATCTCGGATTCAAGTATTGCTTCACACCCCCCCACACACAAATAGATATGTTCCAAAAACTTTGACTTACCAAGCCACAATGAGATTCACATCCCCAAGACTGCCTCCTGTCATTAACACAGGGAGTATCCGTGGTCAGGAAGTAGGTACATAATTCCTTAGCTACCCACCAATTCTCCCCAGCAGCACCTTCCATAAGTCCCTCTAGCTATCCCTTTAATATCAGTTTGAGCTGTGAGCAAATATCAGGAGGTCTCTTCAACTTAGGGTTGCCAACTCTGGGTTAGGAAATTCCTGGAGATTACGGGATAGAGCTTGGGGAGGGTGGGGTTTGGAAAGGGAGGAACCTCAGCAAGGTACAGTGTCACAGAGTTCACACTCCCAAGGAGAATTTTCTCCAGGAGAACTGATTTCTGTAGCCCGAATATCAGTTGTAGTTCCTGATCTCCAGGCTCCAGCTGGAGGTTGTCAACCCTGCTTCAACTGCCAGTTTCTACATATTAAACTTCTACAGAACTGGGATCTGGGAAACCAAGGTTTGAATCCTCACTTTGCCATGTGAGATAGGTCAGGCCAGCTGGTCCAAGATCAACCAATGAGTTTTCAAGGCAGAGTGAGGATTCAGATACAGGTCTGCCAGATCCTAGCCTGACACCCTAACCCAGAGGTGTCAAACATGTGTTCTGGGGGTCAAATCAGGCCCCCAGAAGGCTCCTATCAGGCCCCTGAGCAACTGGCTGTCATCTGCTTCCTTCTCCCTATATCTTGCTTCCTTCAGCATAACAGCTTGCTTTGCAAGGCTTGCTAAATTGCACAGCAGAGCTACTGAGCCAAGCCTCTCTTCCTTCTATTGGCTGAGGCTCCCCCCCCCAGTCCCCTGGGGAAGGAAGGAAAGAGCCACAGCTTCCTTTGCCCAGTTCCCTGGATCCCATGGGAGAAATACAAAGAAAAGCACCTTAAAACGAGTGCTAACATTTTAAGCATGTTTTAAGTTTTTTAAAAAATATATTTAATTGTCCTTGTGTTCTTTATAAAATTTATATCTCTGCTACCTAATCTTAAATAGATACACACATGGCCTGGCCTGACATGGCTCGGCCCAACCTGACATGGCCCGGCCCAACAAGGTCTCATTTATGTCAGATCCGGCCCTCATAACAAATGAGTTTGATACCCCTGCCCTAACCTACACCTGTAGGAAGAACAGCAGAAGAGGAAAGGGTTAAACAGCTCCTTCCCTCCCACTTTCCTATGCAAAAAACCCACCAGCCTCCTTAATCTGCTCTTCCTTACTAAAACCTTGGGACTTCATTTCTGTGGGTCCCAGGGCTTTTTTTGAGCAGGAACGCAGTTCCGGTTGGCTTTGTTTCAGGGGGTGCGGCCTACTATGCAAATGAGTTCCCAATGGGCTTTTTCTACAAAAAAGTCCTGTGGGAAACAATGGTGATATCAGGGGGTGTGGCCTACTATGCAAATGAGTTTGGAATACTGTGTACAATTCTGGTCACCGCACCTCAAAAAGGATATTATTATAGCATTGGAAAAAGTGCAGAAAAGGGCAACTAGAATGATTAAAGGTTTGGAACACTTTCCCTATGAAGAAAGGTTGAAACACTTGGGGCTCTTTAGCTTGGAGAAACGTCGACTGCGGGGTGACATGATAGAGGTTTACGAGATTATGCATGGGATGGAGAAAGTAGAGAAAGAAGTACTTTTCTCCCTTTCTCACAATACAAGAACTCATGGGCATTCAATGAAATTGCCGAGCAGTCAGGTTAAAACGTATAAAAGGAAGTACTTGTTCACCCAAAGTGTGATTAACTTGTGGAATTCACTGCCACAGGAGGTGGTGGCGGCTACAAGCATAGCCAGCTTTAAGAGGGGATTGGATAAAAATATGGAGCAGAGGTCCATCAGTGGCTATTAGCCACGGTGTGTGTGTGTGTGTGTGTGTATGTATGTATATATATATATATACACACACACACACACACTGTGGCTAATGTGTGTGTGTATATGCACACACACACACATATATTGGCCACTGTGTGACACAGAGTGTTGGACTGGATGGGCCATTGGCCTGATCCAACATGTCTTATGTTCCCAGTGGGCTTTTTCTACAAAAAAAGCCTGGTTGGGCCCACAGTGAATGTTCGTCTGTAGCCTGAAGCACCTTCTCTAGAATCTGAAGGTGCACCTTCCCTAGAATCAAATTCTCATCTTCATTCGCAACAATAATGAGGGTTGAAAGCCACCTATCCAGCAACTAATAACCTTAAGGTTGTAACCAGAAAATGGCAGGGGGGGGGCCTGGAGAATGGGCAGAAGCTGTTTGGTGCACTGTGGAAGAACCAGAGGAGGAGAGAAAGAGGCACGTGCCTGCATCATCTCTATCTTGGTACTGCTCCTTCAGCAGCCCAACCTCTCAGTCAAAGGCTGGAATGTAACCTCCATATGCAAAGGCTGTGTGCTTTAGAATAATGCCACTTGTCTGGGGGCATCAGTGCCCTTTGGGAAACATTTGTTGCTGTTTTTTTCAAAAACACCTGGTTGTTGGCCACTGTAAAAAAAAAATGGAATGTTGAACTGGATGGGTGGAAGGTCATGGTTTGTCTAGGGAGCCAGTGGGGGGAGGTAGACAAAAACCTTGGGCCAGCCCTGGATGGGTCACCATACTAAATAAATGTTGACTTGTGAGTCACCATACCAAAATGTGGAGAACCATTACTCTAGAGCCGGGTTGGCCAAACTTGCTTAACGTAAGAGCCACATAGAAGAAACATCAGATGTTTGAGAGTCGCAAGATATGAAATCAGATGTTTGAGAGCCGAAGAGAAGGCAGGCAGGCAGGTAACTAGATGACGGAAGGAGGGAGAGGTGGAAAGAAAGCAACTTTAGCTTTAAATACGTTCTCCAAGCTGCCTGCTGACTTGGCTTGCAGAAGTGATTTAAAGAAAGAGTTCCCTTTTCCAGGTCAGCTGACGGGGTGGTGGGAGCTTCAAGACACACACAGTATGTGTGAAAGAGACACATGTGGCTCCTGAGCCATAGTTTGCCACCCCTGCTCTAGAGGATCTTGGGAGTCCTGGCTCCCAGTTTTAATGGCCAAGCAACCAACTTTCCTTGGTAGTTTCTCTAAGGAGGCCAGCCTCCAGGTGGGGCTGGGGATCTCTTAGAATCACAGCTCATCTCCAGAATACAGAGATCAGTTTCCCTGGAGAAAATGGATGCTTTGGAGGGTGGACTCTATGGCATTGTACCCCACTGAGGTCCCTGTCTTCCCCAGGCCCCACCTCCAAATCTCTATGAGTTTCCCAATCTGGAGCTGGCAACAACCCCACCCCCCACCCCATGCCAGTGGCTGGGGGAGGGGTGACCCTGGCAACCCTAGTTTCTGCTCAGAATTCAGACCTCCCCCTCACAGATAGTCCCAAAGTGTCCTGTGAGACTGCTTTGGCGCCTGGCTTCCTAATCGGTTGCCAGCTACTGAGGCAAACCCAGTATTAGCTATTCAGCAGTGGGACTCAGGCCTTGAGCAGGTGGGTGGGATTAACACCCTGTGCGCTGTATCCACCACCCAGGGCTCCTGACTTTCTCTGACAGCAGCAGTGGGAGGGTGGGGGGAGGGGGATCACTGATGTCATGTTTGTGGCTTTTAAGGGCAGAAAGACATGTCTTCTGAGGCCAAGAAGGGAATCCCTTTGCAGGGCACATAGCTCTGGAAACCCTTGCTGCCCCTCCCCTATCATCTGCTGCCCCAACTCCTCCCCTCCCCCAGTCCTTCTTTCATTACTGACACACAATCATGTGTCCAGACACCCATGGCAATGGCTCAGTCCTAAATTTGCACAGAGAATACATTATATAAGTCACATAAGTTTCTCTCCCCGCCCCCCCAGATAAGCATACACCATTTGCAAATTATGTTCTGAAATCAAAAAGTTGGCAATAAAAAAATACACTTTGTGTTTTACACCCATCCCACCTTCTTAAGATACATTCAGAAGTAGTAATAGGACAAATGTTTTGGGTCACCAGAACATTTTTCCTGCCAGACAGATAGCAGCAGATGCGGGAGGAAGAGGTCAGGAAAACAATGCTGAAGAATCAAGAGACCTCATCCATACTAGGGTTGCCAATCCCCAGGTGGGGCAGGGGCAAAGGTATAAACCTCCGCAAAACCAGCTTCTAAATTTAGACAAAATGTTTACTGGGACTGTTGACATTAAAATTTCTCAAATAGTCACCAACAGTTTCATACAGAACTAAACATTAAAGGAACATCACCCAGTCACTCATAGTCACTAAACAACAAATAAATGTCCAGTTTTCATAACAGAAGGGTGCAGGTGGCCATTCCAACAGTGTAGTCTTTCACGGAGACCGACGCTCCAAATGGCTTTATTTTGTACAGCAAGGCACAAATATAATTCGCTACGCGGTTGTACTTAATCCCACATTTCGCTTTTGTTCTGATGAGCTTTCAAAAATTACTTCATATTCCAATTGCTGTTGCTTGTAACATTTTCCAATGGTATGGTCAATTTCCCATATGGTTTATGATGGCACTACAAGTCGTAGTCTTCTTCTTCTGCCTCCTCTTCTTCTTCGTGTTGTTCCCACAAAAACAACTATGCGATACTCCAAACGTGGTGAGGGAAAAGGATAACCCCAAACATTAGATGAATTTACATGTCAAGCATCTAGTAGTAGTTTAAAAAGGGATTTTATAGTTGTCCACTTGCTGACTTGGAAATATTTAAGAGCTGAATTCCTGGATCTGTGATCCCATTCATCAGTTAACAGTTTCAGCTGCAGCACTATGGGTATGGAGAAATCCCCAGGTATGTTGTCACAACTAACGTCTTTTCAGATATTTCCCAATGACAGTTTAAATGCGGACAAAATGATAACTGAGTTGCATGGTGAGTGATCGTATCATCAGCTTACTGCAGGCCAAGCTGCAATACAGCCACGTTTCACAACAGTGAAAGGTTCATGAACTCTGCAGTCTCCAATATGCCTCTGTGACTCTGTGTTCAGCTTAACATGTGCCCTTAGTGTTTGGTGCAGTGCTGTAAAACAGGGTGATGGGGGGGGGGAGGAGACCTGCTGCTTCTGCTGTAAAAGATCAGCAAGTTTTGGAATTACACAGAAACTTTTCCTTGGGCAGAGTAGCCAAATCGATGACGCTCATGATACTGAATGTACCTCAGAGATTCCCTATGCTGTTAAGAGCACACTTGCCAATGTGATAGATTCCGGTGGGTAGCTGTGTTAGTCTGGAGCAGCAGAACAAAGTTTGAGTCCAGTGGCACCTTTAAACTTCATTGGTCTTCACTGGACTCAAATGTTGCTCTCTTGCTGATGTGGTTAATAGAAGGTGGAAGACACTGGTTTGTAATGCTCATTCCAGCCAAACCTAGGGTTCTACAGCCTTGGTAAGCACATTGAATCTGAAAAGATAGGCTAAGGAGGGAGGTGTAACTAATTTATAAAAAAATAAATTGAAATAAATAAGTTGCTTTCAGACAACAGGTGTGAAAAATCATATGTAAACACCATGTGTTGCTCTTGGGCAATTTCTAGGCCTGTACTTCAAGGAAGTAAACAGAAGCAGTGTTGAAAGATTAGCATTTATGGATCTGGTTAGCACAGCGAGATTTTCTGTCTAGCCTTCTTGATGCGGAGGAGCTTCACATGCAGAAAGAATTGCAAGTTCAGTCCCTAGCATCTCCATGGGAAAGGCCTTGGAGGGGATAATAGGAGAGGATCCCTTATGAGCTGCACAGTGGAAAGAAACACCATCTCTTGTAGCAGCATATTGGGGCGGGGCCTTATTTTGGGTTCCTGTGTGTTTACTGCTCCGGACCTAGATAGCCCAATCTTGTCAGATCTTGGAAGCTAAGCAGATCAGCCCTGAGTCAGTATTTGGATGGGAGACCACCAAGGAATACCAGGGTCGCTACCCAGAAGCAGGCAATGGCAAACCACCTCTGAATGTCTCTTGCCTTGAAAACCCCATGGGGTTGCTCATATGTTGGCTGTATCTTTATGGCAAAAAAAAAAAATTACAAGGCAAATAATGCTTCCCCACCCACTTTTTGGGTAAGAAAAACAGTGGGGTGGAAGTCTTGCATCCCTCTTCTCCTAGCACCACATTCCTGGCATGACTGATTTTTCAAGGAAAACAAACAACCCATGGGACTGGGAGGTCCATTCCCAGAATTCCCAGAATTACATGCAGTCATATGAACCCAGATTCATATATGTCTGATGATCATTCTTCTTCAGCCTAACCCTTGATCTAGGCTGTTTGCAGAAATGATGATTTCTGTTTGTAGCAATCTGGAGACAGATAAGGAATTACACTTAAGTGGAGAGAAAGTACTGACCTAAATAATTCTAAGGGTCTTCAAACTAATACCTTCTCTTCTTTGCACACCAGATACCGCCTATTCCAACAATTTTCATTTTGGCATGTCTGTCTTACACTAGGTAGATGAAAGGGAAAGATCCCTAAAGTATCCTTGCAGAATTCCAAGCTGGATACAGAGATCCACTTGTACACTTTTTAATACATACGATCTAAATTACTAATAAAAAGTGCCAATTTTTGACCTAACCCATAGCACAAAATGCAGGCCTTCTGAGGATAACCATACAATCACAGTGGATTTAAAAAAAAAACACCAGTAAGACTTTTTGTATCATTTGTTAAGCCAAAAGAAAGAGCAAGGAAGAGTATGGAGGTAGCACAGTTTAAAAATTCTACTTTTCTTGCCTTTTAGACAGCTGGCTTCATTGTTGCTGTTCTTAATATTATTATAGGACTTGAGGATCTCTAGCAAAATGTCTAATCAAAGAAGGGGAAGTCTTATATGTACCATCTGGAGGTATCTGGGAATCAAGGCCCTCCCTAAAATGTAATATAGGGAGCTCAGTTCAGTATTCCTGTGGCAATGGAGACAGTTTTGTGGTGGGGAATAGGATGGATAGATAAACAGACAGGCAGGCAGACAAACAGAGAGATATATATGGTTAATTAATTTTGTCCACATAAATACAGTCATGGGAGGGTCACATGGTGAGTCTTTTCAGAGTCTCGACCCCTCATCCCCTCGGAAACTGAGAAGCTGTCAACTTGGTGGAGTCTCTTGGCTTATTTTAGCCACCACAGTCTCGAAAGCCATCAACATCAGAAGCTGATTACTCGGAACTGTATAGCAAAGCTGGTTTATGTAATGGCCTGATTGCTGTCTGTGCAGTTAAGCTGAGCTATGATTCCTGCTGCTTCAAGCAACCTCCTTTCTTCTGCCCTGGGTGGGTGGGTGGTCTTCCCCCTCCCCTCCCATACATGCAAAGCTAAAGAAAGAGCAGAACATCTTTTGGCATTGTGGTGAACATGAACAAGAGAGAAAGAACTACTTAGAGCTTCCCAATAAAGTAACAAGTTTAATTGGTTCATATTGATTGTTTATATGCAGTTCATTTTTAAGCATCCCTGAAATTAAACACGGAAATTTTGGACCTGCAAACCTGATAATTCAATCAAATTATACTATTGCTGTCTTGAGTCCCTTGTGCTTATTTTCTTCATCAGTATCTTTGTCCCTTCTTATGCCTGGAGGGGAACATAAAACAATGAAGTTAGCAGTTCTGTCCTCAAGGCAAAAGATGAGGGGAAGCAGAACAAGCATTTGTAACATCTAGTCCTGTAAGGGTTGCCAGAACACTGGATTGGGAAACACCCAGAGATTTTGGGGGTGGAGCCTGGGGAAGGGAGGGACTTCAGCAGAGTACAATGCCATACAGTCTATTCTCCAAAGTAGCCATGTTCTCCAGGGGAACTGATCTCTATTGCCTGGAGGTCAGTTATAATAGCAGGAGATCTCCAGGCCCCACCTGGAAGCTGGGAACCCTAAGTCTAATGGAGAGTTCTGCTGAGCTCAAAAGATTGCACAATGATTTGTGTCATTATAGGTTGGTCCTAATAAAAGGTCTCACATACATTTTTGTTTTTTGGCCTGGGCAAATATGGCTGGTTTGAACAACTGTCTTCTTGCACCTTGAGAACCTCATTGTTTATCCTAATTAGACCCTTGCCAGCATTTTCCAGTAAAACCTTTATAATATAGTGGGTTCAATGCAAGGAGGAGACACGGTTGCAGTGATAATAGCTCTTTATTAGTTACAGCATGTAGATAGATCCAAGTGGGCAGCCGTGTTGGTCTGAAGTAGTAGAACAAGATAGGAGTCAAGTGGCACCTTCAAGTGGCAAATTAGTTTTATTCAGAATGAAACTTTTCATGTGCTCTAAGCACACTTCATCAGAAGAATCCAGTACAAAAATCTGTACCATTTTGCATTCTGAGCCACTGCCTACCAGCTATGTGTGGCTCTGCTCACTGTACCGGATTCTTCATCTGATGGAAGTGTGCTTAGAGCACACGAAAGCTTATGTTCTGAATAAAACTAAGTTGGTCTTAAAGGTATAACTTGACTCCTATTTTGTTCTAGTTATAGCATGGTAAACTAGAAGACTGATTTACTGGGCCAACTATATATAGTTCAAGGTTCGAGTGCTAGGATGCCACTGGATCATTTGAACCAGCAGGGAGCCTGTGATTGGGCCAGGGTGGCAGGGATTTGGATCCTACTGCCCATTGTTCCTGAATCCCCAAGCTCAGTCCTAAAGGCTCCAATGAGCCAGGCAGGAACATGGTAATAGTATCATTAGCCCACCTACACAGCAACCTTGTTGATCTCTAAATTTTTAAGGACTTTTTAAATTTGAAACAGTCAGAAATGGTTTCGGTCTTTCCCCCCATGATTCTCACTGCACGGTGTCTGTTTTGTTCGCTTGGGAGGGACTTTGTGAATTATCATCTCTCTGTTGTGATTCTGATTCACATTGTTGAGGGCTGTAAAACTGACAGAACATCTTAAGAGCAGTGAAGCTAGTTTGAAAATGCTCTTGGCATTATTTATTGGCTCATTTATTCTTTACAAAAAACCCCGCATGCCACTTTTCAACTTGTGTTCACAAAACAGCATATGCAAGCAATTTAATGTGATTACATAAAACAATTAAAAGTGTATTTTTCTATTTCTTGTTGTTCTAAAACAATAGGAAACACAAGCATGCCTTGTTCTCATTACCTCTGAAGAATCTATTATGTAAGCACTATGGTTTGGTTTTAATGTGTGTGGAGGAGAGAAATCATTGGAAGGCCATCTAATCCAACCCCCTGCTCGATACAGGATCAATCTAAAGGATTAATCCCTGACAAGTGTCCATCCAGCTGCTGCTTGAAGACTGCCACTGAGGAGGAGCTCACCACCTCCTAGGCAGCCGTTTCCACCGCTGAACTATGTTTACTATTAATCCCACTCACCCACCCCCAATCTCCTTCCTTTCCCTTCCCTTCCCTTCTTCCAACAAATGTTACTTGAGTGTTGGTTATGCTCAGCATGGATTGATTTAAATCCAGTCATCAGAATATTTTTTAAAGCCATATTGTATCACACCAGTGACCTATCCAGTCCAACACCCTGTGTCGCACAGTGGCCAATACTCAGATGCCATCAGGAGGTCCACCAGCAGGGCCAGAACTCCAGAAGCCCTTCCACAGTTGCCCCTCCCAAGCACCAAGAATACAGAGCCTCACTTGCCCCAGACAGAGTGTTCCAGCTAAACCTTGCAGCTAATAGCCACTGATGGTGCTCTGCTCCAGTTGTTTATCCTATCCCCTTTTGAAACTGTCTGGGGTTGTAGCTGGCACCACTTCCTACGGCAGTGAATTCCACTGGTTCATGACTCTTTGGGTGAAGGGGTACCCATTATTGCAGTCCTCTCCTCTGCTGCCAGCAGGAACAGCTCCCTATCCTCCTCTAAGTGATAGCCTTTCAAATACTTCAGAGAGCAATCACATCCCCCCATCAACCTCCTGTTCTCCAGACAGAACATTCCCAAGTCCCGCAGCCTTTCTTCATAGGGCTAGGTCTCCAGGCCCCTGATCACCATTACCCTCCTGCGCATTACCCTCCATTTTGTCCACATCCTTTTTGAACTGATGCCTCCAGAACCACACACAGTAGCCCAAATGCAGCCTGACCAATGTGGTGTACAATGAAATTATGACATCTTGTGATTTGGATGTTATGCCTTTGTTGATACATCCCAAAACTGCATTACCCTCCTATGCCACTGCATCACACTGACTGTTCACATTTAGCTTACAGTCCACCCATATCCATACCATCTTGTTCACACAAACACTGCTACCCAGAAATTCACACAAATACTGCTGCCCATCTGGTATGTCTGCTTCTCACTGTTGTTACCAGATGTAGAACTCTGTACTTATCTTTGTTGAACTGATTGCTGAAGGAGTTTATTGGCTAGCACCATGAATACCATTTCCCCATCCCTTGCAGCAAGTTTTCAACTCCATATGTGATTTTATTTTAAGACGAACAGTGAATGCAGATGTATCTAAACAGATATACGTGTCTTTAAAATATTTGTTTGAAAAAGACAGCCCATATGAGCTGAATGAAAAACTGAACCCTCATTCAGGTTATTTTATTTTTAAAGTCTTTACTTCATGTCAAGTAAATTTTCTTGCTGAAACTCAAGACAACCTACAAAATATTTTTTAAACAAATTTGGACAGCATAAGACATCCAATAAACAATGCAATGGTACTAGGATTATAGACTTAGAGAACAAAGCAAATAGATAATTGACCAAAGCAGGGTATACCAAACTAGGGGTGGCCAAACATGCTTAATATAAGAGCCGCATAGAATAAATGTCAAAAGTTTGAGAGAAGGAAGGAAGGCAGGCAAATAGATGGGGAGGAAGAGGTGGAAAGAAAGCAAATTTAACTTAAAATGCATTCTCCAAGCTGCCAGCTTGTGTGAAAGAGCTGCATGTGGCTCTGGAGCCACAGTTCTGCCACCCCTGCCCTAAACAATGCAGAAAGTGTATTGCAAAGTAGAAGACAGTGCAGTAAAACCAAGACCATACATACAATATACACTGCAATAGACTACATTCCTATTACCTTAAGAAAGCACCCTCCTCCTGGACTGTTCCACTGTATTGCAATACTGATTCCTCCCTTTATAAAAATGCCCACTTTGGCTTTGCGCATTCTGTGAAAACACAGAATGGGAGTCTTCCTGAACACCGCAGGCAGGGACTTCCACAAGGTGGAAGGCACCACCAAGAATGCATATGTACAGGCAGTTTCTAATGTTAACCCTTTTGCAGGATGGCACCTTCAAAAGGCTTTGCTCAGATGAGTGAAGCTATCATAGCATAGCTATGGATGTATAAGGGGAGTTGGAAAGGGGGGCAGCAGCCCATCTCAGACAGCATATTTCCAGGTCCCATTTGAAGGGCAGCAAATTGTCACTTGCTTTTTTCTGCCATCGTTGGGGATACCATTCGGGTTCTTTGCCTCAGGGGAGAACTATATAGAATCAGTATATGTAATTAAAATCTCAGTGCTGCTGTTTCTAGACAAAACCACTTCAGCTGGATATTTGCTGTGACAAAGGGTTAGGGAATTCTTAAGCCACCGCTTTCTCCCTGTGCATCTTCAGTGATGTTTCTCTAAAGGTAAAGAGAATCTCTCAAAATCTGAGGGTCAGAGTGCAGGAGTCAGAGATATATAGTTGTTTTAAAGTTAAGAGGAGGAACAAATTGGATCAGCATCATGGCAGTGTGGGAGAGCAATAACTCTTTCTCTCTAGGCCAGGGGTGGCCAAATTTGCTTAACATAAGAGCCACAAGGAATATATGTCAGATGTTTGAGAGCTGCAAGGAACGGAGGGATAGTGGGAGGGAGGGAGAAAGCAAGCAAGTAAATAGGGAGGGATAGTGGGAGGGGTGGAACAAAAGCACCTTTAACTTTAAATGCCTTCTCTAAGCTGCTGGCTGTCATGGCTTGGAGAAGTGATTTAAAGAAAGAATGCCTTCTCCAAGCTGACTGATGGGGTGGTGGGGGCTTTGAGAGCCACACAATCTGTGTGAAAGAGTCACATGTGGCTCCCAAGCCACAGTTTGGCCACCCCTGCTCTAGGCCTTTTGTGCAGTTTGGGTACCCCATGTGGTTTTTCTTCACTGGGCAAAGAGCAGTTTGCTGGAGGGGTAATTCTGATGGGAGACAATGGCATGTGGGAAAGCCACAACCCCAAATTCAATTCATGGTCTCCTTTCTCTTTTTAACTTTAAAAAAAAGGAAGAACCAATCACAGCTCATCTGGTTTTGGCCCTATCTCTTGGTCAACCAGTCTGACACATCTCTCCCTTCCAAAGTTGCTTTGCATGGAATGTGTCAGTAATTCTGTACCTGACTGCTGTTTGTGTCGCTGAGTATCAGTGTTATGTACACAGTTTTACAATACATGTTGTTCAAGACACCTCATGCTTGGGTCCTCCTCCTAGGTAAGGCCGGCAGTGTGGGGGTGGGGTGTCTCCTCAAGGAATCCTACAGATGGACTGACCTAGTCTAGTGGCTATTCTGAGTCTGAAGAGGTCTGAGACAAAATCCACCCCCTCCCTACCATACCGCCTACCTCGCCTGCAAGGCAAACAAGCCCTGCTTACTTGGTGAACGGGAGTCAAAATTAGCGAGCGGGAAACTAGAGCTGACCAGAGGACAGAGCAGGGAGGGCCATTTGACCTTGACATTTGGCTTTTCCCCAAGCTTTGGGAATAGCTTTTCTCCAAGCTTCTGGGAATATCTAGGCCAACCTGGTATTCCCCACCCTGCGCCCCCTTACCCATAGCCTGACTTCCCTCTAGCCACTGTCTTGAATCTGGTCTGCAGCAGGTAGATATATCAACAAGCCCTCTTTACCCTAAAGTGTCCCAAATGGTGCCATGGGGCTATACCAAACCTAGTATCCCTTCTTCCTGTCTAGATCATACCCATACACTAGTCTGTGCATACAAAAACAGAGTGAGTTCCCCTCAGCATGTCTAAAAGCAGCTGAGGTGGGGGAGCAATTTTCAGAAGGAAAACAGAGAACGGAAGAAGGGGGGGAGTTTCTCTCCATATTGGCCTTTCCCTTTAAATTGCAATACTGTGTAATTTTTAAAAAGGCATAGCGAAGAATCACTGAATGTGCGGCCCTACCCTAACGCAGAAAAAGGCCTGGGTTATGTTAAAAAAAAGTGTTGTTGACAAGCTTTCTTGGAAAGAGTGTCTTTTCAAAGGGTGCCTTCCTTTTGAAAGAGTGCCATTTCTCTGAAACGCTTATGTGGGTGTTCACCCCCTACAGAGGTCTGTAGATTTGATCTGACTGAAAAGCTGCTTAGCGACACTGATGGGTTAATCCCATTAACAGAAAACCAAAACACAGTATTTCTCAGTGTGAGCGGTTCTGTCATAAACTCACTCCCAAGCTGTGAGGAACCGAAAAGTTCATTTATCCTGCTTTTTTACTGAGGAGCTCAGAAAAGCATTTTACCCTCACAGTTGACCCTGTGGGGGTAGAGTAGCCTGAGAGAGACTGAGGATTTGAACCTGGGTCTCCCAGATCCTACAGCCTAACTAGACATTACAAACTGTACAAGCTCACCAGGGGGACCTGAAGCTATAGCGTGGCTCTGGTTCCCAGCAGCAGCTTGTGTGTGTGAAAGCGCAGCCTCTGGCTTCTCTTCACGGTGCTAAAGTTGTGTAATCATAGTGGTGCCAGGTCTATGACACAAATTGCATATGGGGGGTTGTAGGGGAATGAAACCATCAGGGTGGGGGGTAAAGGAAGACTGCAAAGAGGGAGAATATATTAGCAGCAGCTCTACTGAGGTGGAGAATTGTGATAAGTTTGCAAGAGTGTGTAATTTCTAATTTGCAGGGGGGAGAAGACTAAATGGCAGAGGGTACGGATGCAGCTGGCCAAAAGCATTTCACTGCCCTCTGACAGCATTGGCTAGAAGTTGTGAGGAGCCGAGTCAAGGAAAATGGTGCTGATATAAGACCTGCAAAAATGCATACTTTCCAGCCCACCTTGCAAATATGATCTCTCCAGAAAAATTGTATCAAACCAGGTTCAGGAGAGATCAGACGAAGATGGTAAAACACATAAAAGTGGATGATTGACGGTTGCAAAGCAAAACCCAAATGTAGCAGCAAACCACAAGCAACTCAGTTCCTTTCCCCCCAGCAGCCTGTAGGGGGAGAGACAGCAATCTTGGACCACTAGATTATTAACATCCTTTGGGTAGGAAAGGCATCTGTCCAGGGTACCAAAGTGAGGGACAATCATGATGTGGAATAAGAGAAGATATTAGTAGATATAATGGATTCATGGAGAACTGTATGGAAAGGCAAGACTGGAGGCTGCCTTTATCAGTTTTTCGAGGGGGCAATACAGTTTTTCTCAGGGTAAGCCTGGAGGAATGGGACCATATTACCGGAAGAGGCATCCTGGTATCCTAGGGTCAAGCTAGGACAAGAGGTATGCGATTAAAGTCTTCTGCATTTTTCGGAAAGCTGGTTAATAGTTCAAGGATAGTATTTTGAACAAGAGGAAAGGCATGCTGGGGGGGCTGGTGGAGAGTTTAACCTTTTCCTCCCATCCATCTTCTACAGTTTAGAACTCCCCTCAAAAACTGCAGTCAATTTTGGGGGTGGGGGGAGGGGGCAATAGGTACAATTTTTGTATTTGACACATAAAAAACACTTTACTGCCTCTAGAAGAGGAGGTTCCCTTGGTGGTAGCCATTGATGGTAGTCCCCGTTGACCGTCATCCCTATGATGGTAGCCACTGATGGAATTGTCCAACATGAATCCATCTATTCCCTTTTTCAGAGCTGTTCACACTAAGGCTAACAGTACACTCACCAGCAGTGAATTCCACAATTTAATTACTGCCAGTAGATACAGCATGGATGGTTTTAAAGGGAGATTAGACAGATACCTTCCTTCTGGCCACCTGAATTTGTTTGGGGGGAGGAATGACTGGGAGCCAATAGTTTAAAATCCCCTTCTATGGCAATCCTTCCCCAATTTTTAAATCTCCAGAGCTATATACACAGGATATTCTAATAACGGATCTCTTGCATCACACCTTGCTTGAGTTTTAGGGGAAAACGTAACAACATATGAGGTGACGGGGTTGATTGGACCTGTGGTCCATCTAGCCCAGCATCCTGTTTTACACAGTAGCTGACAACTTCCTTGGAAGGTCAGCAAATAAGGCATAGAGGCCAAGGTCTCCCCGTTATGTCGTCTCCTAGCACTTGTGTCTGAATGTTGTGTCTGAAACTTGTTGTGTCTGAATGTGGAGGTTTCCTTTACTAATCCTGGCTAGTAGCCATTGATAGACCTCTCTTCCATTGATCTTTTCATGCCATCTAGTAACCATCACTAGATTCACTGGCAGTGAATTCCACTAGAGAAACTTTAGGAGTATGAAAGCGGCTTACAATCCCATTCCCTTCTCCCCCTCACAACAATTTAAACTGTTCCTTCCAATGGATTCCAATGTTTTTCATGATATGGTCCACTTCTGAACTCTTTTAGCTTTAACAAAACTGTTGGTCACAGTAGCTCAGCCAAGATTTAATCTCTCTCTCTCTCATCCTTCCTTACTTTCCACAGTCTGTTCATCATCGCCTGAACATCAGCGTGCCACATGTCCCACATGTCCCGCAAGCAAAGAACCATTTTGACGATCCCTTCTTCATTGTCGAGACCATCTGCATTTGCTGGTTCTCCTTTGAGCTCCTGGTGCGCTTCATAGCCTGTCCAAGTAAGCCAGCTTTCTTCAAGAACATCATGAACATGATTGATTTTGTGGCCATCATCCCTTACTTTGTGGCCCTGGGCACTGAATTTGCTCGCCAGAAGGGGGTGGCTCAGCCTGCCATGTCCTTGGCCATCCTCAGGGTCATCCGGCTGGTGAGGGTCTTCCGAATCTTCAAGCTCTCCAGGCACTCCAAAGGCTTGCAGATCCTAGGACAGACGCTCAAGGCCAGCATGAGGGAGCTTGGATTGCTCATCTTCTTCCTCTTCATCGGAGTCATCCTCTTCTCCAGCGCTGCCTACTTTGCTGAAGCCGATCACCAGGATACACCCTTCACCAGCATCCCTGCAGCCTTCTGGTGGGCTGTGGTCAGCATGACGACCGTGGGATACGGTGATATGTACCCTGAGACTATGGGCGGCAAAATTGTGGGTTCCTTGTGTGCCATCGCTGGAGTCCTCACCATTTCCCTCCCGGTGCCTGTCATTGTCTCCAACTTCAGCTATTTCTATCACCGCGAGACTGAGTGTGAGGACCAAGGTCAATACACCCACATCACTATGTGCCCGTACACCCCACCGCCATCTCCGGCTGCCATCCGGGAGAAGGCTCATCTCAGGGAGAAACACCACAAGGATGGTGTGGAGCATTCAGAACTGTTGGATGGTGTGGTGCCCATGGCCAACTCAGAAGCACCCAACAAACGCCTTGTAACCCAAGTGTGACCATCCAGTCCAAGCACCTGATCCCTGCATACCGCACATAACTTTTCTTGCACCTCTGCGTCTTAATTCTGTATAATAACATAATAGATTAACCCTTCCGGATTGGTCTCCTGTTGGGTCTAAAATCCTTAGAGAATAGCAATGGGTTTGGAGAGAACGTATTTCCCATCAGGTTTTGAGAGGGGACTGGAGGGACAGTGTTTCTAAATTTGGGATGAGGTAATGGCACAGTGTGCTGCCCCTGGAGCAGAGATGGCAGGGGGGGAAATGGTGCCTCTGGGAATCATGTGGATTCTGTTGCAAGGAGACCGTTGCATAAACACACACACCCTTGTTGCTCTGCTCCTTCTTCGATTGGTCTAGGGTGCAGTCAGTCCACAGAAAGTACTCCCTCCTCTCCTTTTACTCCCTTCTCTGCCCGATCACCCTCCACTCTTCTGTGACTCAAAGAACCCTTGGCATGAAGATGCCTCCATGAAATCACAGCAATGTGTTCTTGGGTTACATCTGCTGGACCGCGCAATGGAACATACCCAGAGCAAACCAGGCCCCAAATAGCAAGAGTTGGGGAAGATACATACAGGAATGCCAAGGAGCCAACCACATCTGAAATCTGGGTATTGCGGGGAATACTGTCATTGAATTTGTAACTACATCTCCAGAATGAGGGCAGCTGCTGAAAAGGAGCCCTTGGCTTCTGTCTGCCCCATGAAATGGAACCCCTCCCATTAGTTCTCATGAACTGAGAGCTAGTCCCCACATTGGTAGGAATTCAGTTTACTTACTGAATGGGGTAGGATACGAACTCGTTACTCTCTTAAAAGCAACAACAAAGCTGTAATACATATACAGTTTTTTTTTAAAAAAGAGAATGATTTCTTCCCAGTCTCCTCAAAGCTAAATATCGCCTTCGCCAGATGTTCCCTAGCTACTGGTGGGTGATGTTGGGCAGGGTTCCAGATCCAAATTAGGAAACAGCTAGAGATTTGGGGATGGAGCCTGGGGAGGACAAGGACTTCAATGGGTACAATGCCATTGAGTCCACTCTCCAAAGCATCCCTTTTCTCCAGAGGAACTGATCTGTATAGTCTGGAGTTGAGCTGTAATTCCAGGGGGTCCCTAGGTCCCACCCGGAGGCTGGTGTTAGAGCAACAAAGCCACTGGTTCTTCACAAAGAAATACATGCTAAATCTGTCCCTTTCTTTGGTCTCAGCTCTCCCAGTCCAAATTGCAACTAGGCCCAACCAAATCTCATGTCCTGCCGCCATAGCTGGCCCATCCTTAGCCAGGATGAGGCAGCTCAAAACAGGTGGCAGATTTTTATTTTGTTTAGTATTACATGCGAGACCAGGATACTATTTTCTGACTCAGGCAACGTAATGTCTCTGGCTGATCCTGCCCAACTCAACAGAATCTCCTTATAGCTCAGTCAAAGCTGACATAATTATTTTTTTCGTCCTGATGCAAAACCAAACCAACCAACCAACAAAAAATCCTTAGTTTCAGCTCAGCCATTTTTAAAATCAGTTTTCAGTTTTGCTCGCAGTCAGAGAAGGAGAAACACCCTAAGTTTCTTGGGAGAAAGGGAGGGCAAATATGCAATAGAATCAGTCATTATGTTTTACTGTTCATAGAGACAGAGCGCAACAACATGCGAGCCTCCTAATACGTACGGTTGCCATTTTGACTGAAAGGGACAATGCATGTATTGGCCGAAAATAACATTTCTTGCCCTTTTCGGACAAAAGGGCAACCACGCTTATCGGGAGGGTTTTGCGTAACTTGCTCTCCTTGTATAGAGTTGCCAGGCTTCTTGGGGGAAGGGTGGGAGGGACATCCATCTAGTTACCAAACAGTCTTTAACAGCCTTTAGAAGTTCTCAGGACAAACTAGCGATAGCCAGAGTCTAGCAGGATCCTTCAGTTCCCAAAGGGTACAATCTCTGCTATAAAAACAAAGAAACAGAAACCCACTTGCTGCTCTCTCTGGAATTTGATCCCTGTAATCATGCCGGGATATTTGTAAGGGGAAAGTGAATCTCCACATCTTAAAACAGCGATTATGATCAAGCTGTGCAGCTAGGGAGAGAAAGACATCCCTTCTTGATCATACTTACCCAGCCACTTCACATGTCTTAATTTATATAGTGTTAAGTGCCGTTGGATCTTAAGTCCTGGGTGGAGCACAACCCAAAGGGAAGTTTACACTCTGTCAATCACAGCACTTTCTTGCAACGATGATGTTTACTTTTGCACAGAGAACCTGGAGCAGAAATGATTTAGAAATGGAGAACGAACTTGTAACCACTTGGAAGCTTATACAAGTTGTAAATGTACAATTATGCATGCAAATCAGAACTGTGTGTGTGATTATTTAAAACTGTATCTGTGCCTGGCACAGAATCGTGCAGACTTGCAGTTCATGGAGAAAGCAGTGATGATAGTTTGCAATGAGTGCATAGCCGCAGTTTCACTGATCCTACCTTTAACAGGAATTTTTCACGACAAGGTAACTTGCAAGATGTGTGAACGGTGACTACACTGCAACCACTGTGGAGGTAGTTTGTAAGTGCAGCACACCAGACTCTGTGATGATTAAGGTATCAAAGTCAGGCAAGTATGGTATATTGCAAAAAGAGAGCACAAAGGTTAATGTGGCCACCTGTATCCTAAAGGATGCTTTATGCCTTTAGCAGAGGAGAAATCCGTAACTGCAGGATAATTTTTTTAAAACTCTTGTCAGGAGAAATGATAGTAATTTCATAATGTTTGCATCTTTTCAGAGCAAGATGTAATTTCACGAGTTGGTATAGCATGGAGTTCCTTTGTTGATGATCGCTAATGGCAATATAATTTGTGAACAATGAAACTGCAGTGTGGTTGCTAGCTCCATTCCTTATACTTATTTCTCCTACATAACAGCAATTATCCTGCAATTGTTACACTGCAGTTGTAGAGATATGAGTAACTGTTTAGGAAACTGTTAGAAAGTGGTGTGAATGGGGGAGGGGGCATGTGGAGCCTGTTTAAGTGTATACCATGTAAAGTAAGGGGTGTCAGCTGTAGCCTCAAGACACATGACAGATGGGACCCAACCAGCTTTTTTGCTGTTGAGAAAAGGGAGAAGGGGGACCCCTTTGACCATACATGGAAACTGCATTGACAGAAGCCATATGGGACCAGGGCTATTTGGCTGGATCTTACCCCATATTTAGATTCAGCAGAATCATGCAATACACTTCAGTTTTTCCCAGACTGTGCTATTCAAATTGGAGATGCAAGAATCTCATATTTGAATCCTTCCTTAAATAATTTTTTAAGAATATGAAGATGATATTAGATTTATACCCTGCCCTATACTCTGAATCTCAGAGTGGCCAACAATCTCCTTTACCTTCCCTCCCCCCACACCCTGTGAGGTGGGTGGGGCTCTCACAGAAGCTGCCCTTTCAAGGACAACTCTGCAATAGCTATGGCTGACCCAAGGCCATTCAAGCAGCTGCAAGTGGAAGTGTGGGGAATGGGAATCATAAGAACATAAGAGAAGCCATGTTGGATCAGGCCAATGGCCCATCCAGTCCAATACTCTGTGTCACACTGTGGCTAATAGCCACTGATGGACCTCTGCTCCATATTTTTATCTAAACCCCTCTTGAAGGTGGCCATGCTTGTGGCCGCCACCACCTCCTGTGGCAGTGAATTCCACATGTTAATCACCCTTTGGGTGAAGAAGTACTTCCTTTTATCTGTTTTAACCTGTCTGCTCAGCAATTTCATCGAATGCCCACTAGTTCTTGTATTGTGAGAAAGGGAGAAAAGTACCTCTTTCTCTACTCAAATCTTTCTCTACTCTAATCAAACCCGGTTCTCCCAGTTAAGGGTCTGCATGCTTAACCACTACACCAAACTGGCTCCTACCAAACTGCCATGTTGCATTTAGGAATTTCTGTTGTGTGTGGCTAAAGCACTCTGTAGTGGTAGGTGCTACTAAGTGTACAAAGGGCAATAAATAGGATTGTAATCATGTTTTCCTGGTAGGGTTTCTGTGTGTCCAGTGGAGATATAGCTACGGGGAAGGCAGCAGCTGCTGGAGACGCAGGAACTCTGCCATGAAAATGGAGCCGGCCCTGTGTATATTGTGACCATGGAGCAACTGCACTATAGGGAACAATAAACACAGAGTAACTGAGAAAGCGTAACAGCTCTCATCTGCAGTTTTTATGCTCCATTTAAGTACCAACAGGTCTGCTTCCATGCGGAGGTTTTGCACTGCTTCGGCTTCCTTATCACCAAACTGTTTTCAGTTCCCATCCACATCACAGCCATTTTTATTGCCTCATTCCCTGGCAGCCACAATCCCTCCCACACCACCTTGTTTTTACAAATAGGGAGTTGTTGTATTGTTTTTTGCCCTCAAGTCACAGCTGACTTACAGTGACTCCATAGGGTTTTCAAGGCAAGAGACATTCCGAGATGGTTTGCCATTACCTGGCTCTGTGTCATGGCCCTGGTGTTCCTTGGAAGTCTCCCATCCAAATACTAGCCAGGGCTGAGCCTGCTTAGCTTCTGAGATCTGATTACATGGGGCTATGCTGGGCAAAATGGGTAGGTGGCCTATGTTGATTACTAGTTTCAAAAAAGAGAAAAAATCTAAAATTTAAATGTAAAACCTTAAGCTGTACCAATTTACCAGTTTTTTTCTAGAGCGCACTAAAGTCCTCCCCCGGTGGGAGATGGAGGCCACTGGGAAGTGAGGCAAGGAAAGTGCCAGGAGAATCACGGTGCAGATCCTCCCTTGCTGCTACAAATGCCTCTGCATTTGCAGCAGCAACACAAAGACCTTAGAAAACTCTCTCCATGCGGAAGTCGCCGAAGTCTGCAACTCTACACATACATCGAAGCAAGCTACTGCCAAATCCAGTGGAGCTTACTTCCAAGAAAACAGGCTGTATTACCCTAGTTAAACTGTTGTTAAATATATGTACTAGTTATGAATGTATGAATAGTAACTCCAATGCGCCTGTTTTATAGTAACTAAAGTAGAAGCAGTCAATCAAATCAACACTGCCTGGCTAAAAAATAAGCTGTATCTTCAGTGTATTACCAGCCAATAATATTTCCTTTTAGTAAAGAGTCTCCAGTTCTTAACTATACACAGAATCTTCCCCTTCACATCTTAGAAAGGTGGAGGTTTCAACTGGAATCCCCATTTCCCCACTGCTGACACCAGCATTTATTTCAGTGACACAACATCCCTACTCCATACTAAGGGTGTGGAAAGGCTCCCTGCTCCAATTGCAGCAGATCGTTATAAGGAAGGATGACCATCAAGCAAGTGAACTTCAGGTGCTGATGCTGTTAGTTGTACTGACTACTTCATGGTTGCTCCGCAGAAGTCCCTGGACTCCAGTAGAAGGGAGCCTCAGCCTCAGTTTCTCAAGGTGTTTCTCAGTGAAGTAAATCTTCCATCCTTACAGGCAAAGGACTTTGGGCAGCAAAAATGACTTTCTACAGCACCCTGAACAAAAGGATCTCCATCTTCTGACACTGGCAGTTTGTTTGCTGAGCATGTTTTGGAAAAACCTGTGCCATTTCTCAGTTTAGCTGCCATTTTTGCCTAAAGAGGCTGCCTGTCGCTTTCTTCAAAGATGGTTTCAAAGTGCTGTATCCTTTTGAAAACACTGTACAGGGGGCATCCTGATCAATCAGGGGAAGGGGAAACTTGCTGCATTGGCAAACGTTGCGGGGGTGGGGTCCCTCCCTGATGGATGCTAAATTCCCTTCTCAGAAATGTGGGGCCTCACCTCACCTTGAACAAAAACAGGAGAGACAATGCATTTTTGTGAAGAACTGGGTCTTTTAAATCCATTGTGCTTCTGCCCAAAGCCTAACCTGTATCAGTCGGACGTCACTGAATCCAGTGGAAATGGACCATGGGTCTCTGGATTTCAAGCTTCGTTTACAGAACGCTGTCATTGGTTTACCCCAGAATGAACTTTCTACCTTTCTGTAGCCTTGTATTACAGTTTCCCCCCTTCCCACACCGCCATCTTGAATGTGATTGCGAAGAGAAAGGTATCTCACCCTGTTTATTTATCTGCAATAAAGTACAAGACACTTGTTAATTTATTGAGAAGGAAAACGAGGATGAACTTGGAATTTTTCTGTGCCTTCACTCCCAGATGCACACCTGGGATTCTGTCAATGAAGCCCTGTAGGGTGGCTGAGGTGAAGAGGGAATTGTTTAGCTCAGAATCTACCCAGAATGACCCCCCCCTTCAAGGTTCCCCCACACCTTTCCCTTGCTTTTGCTTAGGGCACAGGGTCTCTTGGGTCCCTTTCTCAGAGGCCCAGTCATCCTGATGCTCTGCTGAGATGGCAAGGTTTAAATATAGACTGTCAGAATATCACAGATTCCAGCGCGGCCCAGCCACCAAAAATTGGCCGGACAAGCAAGACTTAGGGGAACCGAATGCTTCTTTTAAAGGCATAGCTTAGGGTGTGAGGACAGCTGAGGGCGAGAACGCCCTCTAGAGGAATCAGATTGCATGAGTGACTGGTAAGAGGTTATCCCGGATGAAATCCTAGCATTGAACATGAGTGGAAGGCTGCCTTCAGCTAAATTCAGGGAGGCCCCTTGGCCAGCACACAGAAAGATAATTGTCAATAGTGTGTATTCCAGGTGGGTGGCTGGGTTAGCCTTCAGCTTGCCAGCTGGCTAGGGGGAAAGATGTCCTGTTCTGCTAACAGAAGATAAATAGTGGAAATGGGCCAGTTGAAGCTTTTCAGGGCATGGAGCTAAATTAGATCACCTGATCATGACTGTGGATCAATTTCATATTCAAAAGAGGGGTCAGTTGAAAAGGTGGCAACTCTAGTTTGCAGCAGGACAATAAAACCAGGAGGAGTTTTATACCTTGCCCTTCACTACCCAAAGGACTCTCAACTGTATTGGTTGATTTTGTTGTGTAATCTGTTTTTAATGTTTTATATGGTTAATTTGCTGTTACTAGCTGCCCTGAGCCCGCCAGGGGAGGGCAGGATATAAATTTGATAAAATAAAAAATAAAATAAAGCGGCTTCAATCGCCTTCCCTTTCCCTCCCCACAACAGGCACCTTGTAAGGTAGATGGAGCTGAAAAATTTCTGAGAGAACTGTGACTGACCCAAGGTCAACCAGCAGGCTTTATATAGAGGAGTGTTATGTAGAGGAGTGGGGAATCAAACCCTGTCCTCCCGATTAGAGTTTGCCGCTCTTAACCATTACACCAAACTGGCTCCCAGGAGTCCAACCGCACCTTAAAGACTAACCAAATTTGTTCCAGAACAAGTGTTTGTGAGTCATAGCTCATGTCATAAACTGGAGTCTAAATCTGTCAAGCCCTAGTTAATGCAGGGGTCTCCTTCTTTGTGGAGCCGTGGGCACCTTTGGATTTATAAGGGGGAGAGGGTACCGCTGCCCCAGGGCCTGGGGCCAATCACAAAACTGTGGGAGGTTGCGAGCCAAGCATCCTTTCCTGATGGGGTAACTGCTTCTGGAGGGGTACTCCCTGCAGACACAGAGATGATGCTCCTGCTTCATTGAGGTGGAAGAGAGCTGGGATTGGCACTTGGTTTGGGGGGGGGGGTAAATCCTTTGGGGAAAACAGAATTGATACCAGGAAACACACTGTCAGGCCCCATAGAGTCCACAAGTACCAATGCTGGAGATCATTAGTCTAGTGTCTTGAACTAGGGAGACCTCACTTGAACTAGGGAGATCCATGAAACTCACTGAATGACAGGGCTGCTGGCCAGACTTTTACTGGAGTGACCAGATCTCTCTTTTAGTTGGTTGCCACATGAGGCTTTCCCCCCTCTTAAAATTAAAATTAAAAAAAATAGAAAAGCCATTTTTTATTGCTTGATTGCCTCATAATCCAAATCTCCCAAATGATCTTGCAGGAGAATCCTCCCCAATTTCACCTGACGTAATCTGAGTAATTCTGAACCTGAGAAAATAAAACTGGCAGGACATGGTGGGTGGGCTGTTAAAAACTTTTGGACTTACCTCCTGACTTTTGGCAGGTGGCTCTCATTCCTGGTAAACCCCTGCCTCTTGCCAAATTGTGCTTTCCAAGAGTTGGGAACCCTACTGGGTAACCCGACATAAGCAGTTCACACTCTCTGTCAACCTACCTCACACCATGCTGTTGTGAGGATAAAACAGAAGAGAGAACCAGGATTGCCACCTTGAGCTTTTTAGAGAACATGTAGCAATATATATATATATGTAACAGAGATGAGGTGACCAAGCTGTTTTTTGTAATAAATAAACAAATTCAGAGACCCATTGGCAATCCTACTTGAAGGCTGGGGTCAAAGGTGCTTCCTCCTGGGCCTAGAACAGTCAAGGCCAACTGCTGTGGATGATATCTGAGGTAAAGTTGACCCTCCCCCCTTCCGGAAGGGAAAGATAACCGGGCAGTGGGTAGGTCCCCAAGGGCCAGGTCACTGTGGGCACTGGTGGCCATTTGGGGGATGAGTCACCCCAGCCCACCTTATCCCCCCTCCCCATATGCCTTGTGCTAACTTTGAGTTTGGGGAATCACATGTGGCTCCATGTCAGCTGAGGCCAAACTTGTATTTCCTGAGTAAACAGGCTGCGTCTCCAGGTACCTAAAAATAGCATGTCCTGGAATATGAGAGATGAGGTGGGGAGAGAGAGAGACACGGGGTTTACCTATTACCAGCTGCCTTGGCCTTGAAATGGGAAAAGCCCAGAGTGGAAAGAAATGCCACTTAGCTGGGAGGAGGTTATTCCTGACAGCCCAAGAAACTTAGCCCACCTAAGCAGCAGGAGGCTCATGTCACTTTGTTATGCTTTGTTGGAGGAGGATGGCTTTTGCCTGATGCATGATGGCTCACCAAACAGATCTTCCTACCCCACACCTTTCAAAGGTCTCCTTTAGTTTAAGGCAACATCAATAAGAAAGGAAACTGGGAGGGGGAGTTTCTCCTCAAAAAAGCAAAGAATGTTGAGGTTCTTTTTTCATACACTAGGGGTCAGTGTTTGCAAAGGGAATAAACTAGCAATATGAAACAGGTAGATTTAATTCTGGGCATATTGATTAGAATCAATACCGGTGTTAGCTTGTCCAGGGCATCCTCTAGAGCAGGGGTGGCCAAACTGCGGCTCTGGAGCCAGATGTGGCTCTTTCACATACATTATGTGGCTCTCAAGGCCCCCACCAGCCCATCAACTGGCTTGGAGAAGGCATTTCTCTCTTTAAATTGCTTCTCCAAGCCAAGCCAGCCGATGGCTTAGAGAATGCATTTAAAGTTGCTTTCTTTCCACTTCCCTCTCCCCCATCTATTTGCCTCCCTCCCTTCCAGTCTTGCAGCTCTCAAACATCTAATGTTTATTCTATGTGGCTCTTATGTTAAGCAAGCTTGGTCACCCCTGCTCTAAAGGAAGTGAAAAGCAAGCCACAGTTCCCGATAATTCTCCACTATTTCTTCCTCCCCTCATGATATAATCTGTTTCCCCTTTCCCCAGCTTTCTAGCCAGGAACAGACAGGAATCTTGCAGCACCTTAAAGACTAACACATTCTTTCTGGTTTGTAACAAAATGTTGTTAGTCTTTAAGGCGCTTCAGGATGCTTGTCAATATTTGCCACATTGGACTAAGATGGCTACTCTGGAATTATATTCCTGGCAGAAGTTCAACAGGTGAGTTTTCCCTGTCTCCAACTCCATTCTTGGAAAGCTGCTTCTGTTGAATTTTTAAAAAGTCAATGGGGACCCAAAGTGGCTTATAATATTGCACTCCTCTCCTCCCGTTCTCTGCACAACCCCAACAAAGTTGTGAAGTAGGTTAGGCTGGGAATATCCAAAGTGATATCCCATGCCAGCTGAGCCCTCTGTGCTTCCATAGCAGAGTGAGGATTCGAACCTGGGTCTCCTGGGTCCTAGCCTGCCATGCTAACCGCTACACTATGCTGAATTTGATTGTCATGCAGCTTTTAAAAGCAAAGAAGTTGGAGGCGGGGGGAGAGCAGCATTATGCCCTTAGCTCACTCCATCCTTGATCAAGAACACTCCAAAAATACATTCCTATTCCAGAAGATCAAACCTTTGCTTTGATCTTACCTAGGAACATTCCTTCCTTCCTTCCCTGGCCCCTCCCCTCCCTGCATTTCTGTCCATTTTACACCTGGTCCTACTAATGCTTTTCTCCTGGACGTATTCATGTCTTAGCCAAGATACTGCCAAATCCATCTGGGGCCCAAAGAAGGGAGAGCAGGATGAGCCAACTGCAGGATCTGATTGCCAGCTCTATTGTACTGCTAATCCTGGCACTGACAAGTCAACTGCAGGCGCACCCCTGCCTTGGAAGGGTGCGGACACAAGGACTCTGCCAGCAGGGCTGCTATTTCTAGTCCTTTCAAAGGTGCCTATTTCTTTACACACAGAAAGGAACCTTATGCCAGGAGCTGCTTCTACTAGGGTCACTTGCATTTTTGTTACGGTCAAATGCCACGTATGTAGTAATTATCATTATTGAAATGTTATGATGGGAGAAGGCAAAGAGAGATAAAAGCAGGGCTTTTTTTGAGCAGGAATGCACAGGAATGCAGTTTCGGATGGCTTCATGTCAGGCGGTGTGGCCTAATATGCAAATGATTCTTGCTGGGCTTTTTCTACAGAAAATCTGTGCGGGACAATGGTGACACCAGGGGTGTGGCCTAATATGCAAATAAGTTTCTGCTGGGCTTTTTCTGCAAAAAAAGAGCCTTGGATAAAAGTAAAGCTAGTCCTCTGTGCAAGCACCAGTCGTTCCAACTCTGGGGTGATGTCACATCACGACGTTTTCACGGTAGAGTTTTTACAGGATGGTTTGCCATTGCCTTCCCCAGTCATCTACACTTTCCCCCCAGCAAGCTGGGTACTCATTTTACCAACCTCAGAAGGATGGAAGGCTGAGTCAACCCTGAGACGGCTACCTGAACCCAGCTTCCTTCGGGATCGAACTCAGGTTGTGAACAGAGCTTGGACTGCAGTACTGCAGTTTACCACTCTGTGCCACAGGGCAACAATTACGAACACTTTTGGGGTCTGGATTTTACCCAACTAGGAAAGCCCAGGTTGGCGTAGTGGTTAAGAGTGGTGGACTCTCATCTGGAGAACTAGGTTTGATTCCCCACTCCTCCACATGCAGCCAGCTGAGTGACCTTTGGTCAGTCAAAGTTGTCTCAGAGCTGTCCTCTCAAGAGCAGTTTTCTAAGCTCTCTCAGCCCCACCTACCTCACAGGTTTCTGCTGTGGGGACAGGAAGGGATGGAGATTGTAAGCCATTCTGAGACTCTGAGTGAAGGGTGGGGTATAAATACAACTCTTTTTCTTCTAAAAAGTAGGGTAGCCAGCTTCCAGATGGGACCTAGAGGTCTCCCAGAATTAGATCAGTTTCCTTGGAACAAATGACAGCGTTGGAGGGCAGACACTGTGGCATCACACTAATCCTTGGCTCCCTTCCCCCTCTCCCGCCTCTACCCCCAAATCTCTAGGAATTTCCCAACCTGGAGTTGGCAACCCTACTAGAAAGTGTTGTTTTAGACGGAAAGAGCATGGGTTACATCCACTCAGCTTTTCTGTGGGTGAAAAAGGGAAGAGGTCCCCTTTGACTATCCAAAAAGGCCATGCTGGGGATGGTTTTGGGAGGTAAATAGTATCACCTGATTATTGCTCTGAGTTGCCAAGTCCAACTCTGGAAGTATCTGGGGACTCTGGGGGTGCAGCCAGGAGACTTTGCAGGTGGAGCCAGGAGCAAGGTTGTGACAAGCACAATTGTACTCCAAAGGCAGTTCTGGCCATCACATTACTTCCACGAGAAATAACAGAGGATTGGGACACCTTCTTTTGGGACTCATAGAATTGGATCCCTGGTCCAATCTTTCTGAAACCTTGGCTGTTTTTTGAGGAGAGGCACCAGATGCTATGCTGAAAATTTGGCGTCCCTACCTCAAAAAACAGCCCCCCTCCTCAGCCCAAGATACCCACAGATCGATTCTCCATCATACCCTATGGGAACTGGTCTCCATAGGGTAAAATGGAGTGCTCAGCAGACATTCCCCCCCCCGCTTTCTGATAACCCTGGAGCAAGAGGGAGGGCCTCCAAACCAGGGTATCCCCTGCCCCCAACTGGGGATTTAGCAACCAAAAGAGTAACGTGAAAAGGCAGCAGGCATCCAAAGGCATCGACGATAAACCAGCCTGAAGTATGAAATTTCACCAATTTTATAACATAGAAAAATTATACAAAAGTACAATGCATATCACACCCAAATACACAGTCCTTCTATTTGCAACAAATGTTCTTCTTCCTTAAAGTGATAGATCTGAGGTGTGGCAAAGGCTGCGAAGGTAGAGTCCAGTGCTCCAATTTCTTTCAACAGTAGCCGGTACAGAGAAGAATGGCAGCAAGGTACAAGACCGCAACAGGGATGCTCATATCGCCTTCTTTCACACAAGGCTTCTATGTGCTTTATACCTTGTGTCCATAGTGCATGGTAGTGCTCTTGCAGTCCTAAGTTTACTGCATGAAGCACCAAATGTGGCCTGCTCCACCACCTTTTTTCCACCTTTGCTACTGGAGTTAGGGCTTGGTTCCCCCAGAGGAAATGGCAGCTGGACTCCCAAGCTTGCAAAGCAACCTCCTTAAAGCTCCAGGAATTTGTCATATTGTGCTTAGGGTTGGGAAATTCTTGGAGATTTGGGGATGGAGCCTGGGGAGGATAGGGACCTCCCTGTCCATAAAGCTCACCTGCCAAAGCAACCATTTTCTCCCGGGAAATTGATCTCTGTAGTCTGGGAATAAGCTGGAATTCCGGGGGATCCTCAGGTCCCACTTGGAGGCTGGCATCCTTAATGGTGCAATTTAAGTTGATACTAAAGAAAGCAACAGCTTGAGGCTCCAGTTTAAAAGTTGACAACCCTGAATGGCAAACTGGCTGGATCCATCATCCCCATATCTGCATTACAAGTGTCAACCAATTTTAGAGAAGTAGCCATGTTAATTGGGTGGTTGCATTACAAACCACAAAGAATCCTGTGGCACCACAAAAGCAGCTAACACATTTATTATGGGCTTGAGTTTTTCAAGTGACTGATGAAGCAGCTCTTGCCTAACAGGAATGCATGCCAAAATAAATTAAGGTGCTGCCAAGACTCTTCGCTGACTTTTTACTGAAATACTTGAACTGCCATGGCTCCTGCCCCAAGGCATTCTGGGAACTGTCGTTCAGAGCGGTCTTCAGGCCACACTTTTGAGTACATGCCAGTGAAGGTCCCCAACGGGGCACCCCCCAGCTCCTGGTTAGGGAAAACAGCAGCAGACAAAGATTGAAGCCCCTTCTCCCTCTATTCTATGCTATTACACCAGTCCTACCTGGGGTCTTGCATGTTTGGAAATGAGTTCCCAGCAGCAGCATAACCTGTGGCTAATAGGAAGTCGGGGTGGGGGAAGAGAAGCAAACCCAATTCTACAGCGTTCCACCCTCCAAAAAATGCAATTTCCACAGTTCCTTAGGAATTCTATCAATTAAACTAGTCTTTAATAAATTTACATTTGCAGTTCATATATCTAGCACTTCCAGGTCAATAAATAGTTTGGTGTTAAGAGGCTGCAGTGGGTAAAGTATAGGACATAGACTTGAGAGTTCTGGATTCAAATCCCTGTGATTGTTAATGTGTGACTTTGGGATAATTCATTTCAGACTAATGTACTTTGTTGTGGGACATCTTCTGTGTCATACGTACACACACACAATGCCATCCTGACAGCCTTGGAGGAATAGTGGAATAGAAATAATAATTAACTATGAAATATGCATGAGATAATAAATATGGTAATATAGGCAGCCTCACTTTCCCCACTTGCTTCTGATGGGATGCTTTGTCTCCTAATTCTTCGTGCATAAGAGGGAATGAAAGATACTCCCCATATTCTTGGAGGCCCTCTCTTAATTATCCACTTTGCAGGTGGGTTATTTATTATTATTATTTAGTGAGTTCAATTTATTGGCCACTCTTTTCTAAAAAATAGGGGTCAGGGCGGCTTACATCATATATATGGACAATAAATAGTAAGAGTTAAAACAACATTAAAATAATTAAATATTAGGGTTGCCAAATCCAGGTTGAAAGAGTATGTGTTAACAAGTGATGAATCAAAAAATCATATTCTAGTCCCCAATACATTCATGAAAGAGATTCCAATACATTCATTCTGAAGCCTAGCAACAATATACAGATAATCTGACCTTGCTAACTATGCAGTCTGGTTTACAAAGAAGTCTGATATTTTTCTTTCGGCCTTACAGTCTTTACTTGATGAGAGCCTGCCTGAATTTTGCACATTTCACTGTAGAGTGATCACCAAGCTAAATTGGGGGGGGGGGGTAGAGAGCCTGAGCAGAAGCCAACAAAGCCCTTTTTTTTTAATGTCCTTTCTAGCCCTTCTACCAGCCAGCAAAAGTGCTTCATTTCTCCACATCTGTTGCATCTGGCTTTTATGGGCCAGAATGCAATTTCCGCCTGTTAAATAAACCTTGCCAGTCCAACAGCTGCTTCAAGCTTTTCTAGTTGGGCAGACGATTGACACCTACATGCCGAAAAGAGGGGCCCACAGGAGGGCTTCAGAGAACAGAACAGGGGAAGGTGGAAGATCTCCAAGCGTCTGCAGCAGCAGGAGGAAACAAGGCTAATGAAGCGGCAAGGAAATTCCCTATGATGTGAACTTCCCACTGCAAGAAGATGTGGAGACATTAAGACACAGACACAAACAGTTGTCAGCAGCAATATTAATTATCATCTCCATAAGAGGAAGTATCTGGGCTAAGGCTCAGGGGCAGAGCAAACACTTTATTTGCAGAATGTCCCGGGTTCAATCCTGGGCATCTCCAGTTCGCAGATCTTAAGGCAGTAGGTTCTGTAAAGGTCTTCCCTTGCTGTTGAGAGTAGGGTTGCCAACAGGCCTGGAAAAAATGTTCTGCCCCGTTAACTAGGGTTGCCAGATTTCCCTCAGGGATGAGGAGGGTTACAGTTGCAAGATGGGAAAACTCCCGGAAATTTGGGGATGGAGCCTGGGAGGGCAGAGACCTCAATGGGGTGCAATGCCATAGAGTCCACCCTCCAAAGCATCCATTTTCTCTGGGGGAACTGATCTCTATAATCTGCAGATCAGCTGCAATTCCAGGGGAAGCTGGCATCCCTCGAGGCAGCAAAAGAGTTTGGCTCTAAGGTTGCCAGCTTTATAGGAAAAAGAGAAGCTGTGTCTCTTTAACAGAGATTTATTGAGTGGAAATGGACAGCGGAATCCTTTAATGCCATGGCATCTCCTGATCGTGACTTGTGGATCAAACTGACATTAATCCGACAGTTAGAAGTACCTGTTTAAAAGTTGGCAGCCACAGGTGCTGTCCCGCTCTAAAGTGTGACCCCCACCTCAAAAAGTGCTTTGGAGTTCTGACAGCTGGGATGGTCCCATGCAAAAAAAATAAAAATAAAAATGGTTTAGGAGGTGTGCGTTGAACTTGATGGCCAGTCAAGGCAGATAACTTTGCATGGAATTCTTTGGGTCGGTCACAAAAGTGTTGAATGCAACCTGGAAGCTTGCAATTCTCTCCCAGTAAGCTAGTTTCTCTGATACAAAAGATCACTCAAACCAACCTTAGAACGCTAGAAAGAATGATTAAATTATTTTACAAGCCCTTTCAAAAAGTTTGCAAAGGATCAACGGTATCCATGCTCCATCTTTTTCTAGTTTAACCCTTAACATATAGAAGGACAAAGCAATTGTCTTCTCGCCTGGATAGTCTGGCCTCTGCTTCAATAAAGCAGCATCTCATGATGTGGCATAACAAGGAGTTATAGGCTAGGATGGACGAAGGGGAGCTGGGTTCAAATCCTCATGAGCTGACCTAATGATCTTGGACCAATCGCAAGCAGGTTGTTGGTGAAAAAGTGCTGATGAGTCACAGCTGACTCAAGGCAACCCTGTGGGGTTTTCGAGACGTTCAGAGGTGGTTTGCCATTGCCTGCTTCCACATAGCGACCCTGGTATTCCTTGGAGGTCTCCCATACAAATACTAGCCAGGTCTGACCTTGCTTAATTTCCAAGGTCTGATGAGATTGGGCTAGCCTGGCCTATCCAGGTCAGGGCAAGTAGTCAAATTAAATGACTCTTCCCTTCCAGAGAAACCAAGGATTTCCCCATATCTCTCTGGGATCTATTTTTGTTCCTATTAGTTGGAATGTAGGTGCAAGTCTGAGAGTTGAAGCAAGACACACACACCCCAGCATCTGCCTAACATATGGGTTAAGCTAGACAGTTGGGAAGATGTGCAAAGGATTCATCTGGCTGGAGGAGGAGGTCGGAGAGATTCCCTCCCCTGATCAGCAAAGCGATTGTTCACTCCTTGTACCAGCTTATGGAGAAGCAGGGTTAGTGGGTGGTTTCTCTGCAGAAAGCCGGGAAAAATTGGCGCAAAGCTGACAAATACCTGCCCCAGAAACTTGGGCAACCAGCCCTCCTGTTATCCTCTCTCTTTCTTCTCTACTGCCCTCTGCAGGACATAACCACACACTACTAAGCTGATTATGCAACCCTCTCTTTTTTCTTCCTTGGATGCATATATGGAAGGATCGCCTATCCAAGCACTAACCAGTCCCATATTTGCTTATCTCCAGCACGGTGCAGCACTTGTGCTTTCAGCCCATGCCCTCAGGATCAATCCATGTCTATGTCTTTATATTTATTTATTTACTTAATTTATAGCTCATCTTTCTCCCCAATGGGGACCCAAATTGGCTTACAGTGTGCTTCTCTCCTCCATTTTACCTTCACAACAACCGTGTGAGCTAAGCTAGGCTGTGACTGGCCCAAGGTCACCCAGCAACCTTCCATGGCAAGAGTGGGGATTCGAACCTGAGTTTTCCAGGTTGGTCCAGGACTCTAGAAGAAGATATTGGATTTATATACCACTCTATACTCTGATATAAGAGCCTCATGGCGCAGAGTGGTAAAGCTGCAGTACTGCAGTCGGAGCCCTCTGCTCATGACCTGAGTTTGAGTCCAGCAGAAGCTGGTTCAGGTAGCCGGCTCAAGGTTGACTCAGCCTTCCATCCTTCCGAGGTCGGTAAAATGAGTACCCAGCTTGCTGGGGGGAAAGTGTAATGACTGGGGAAGGCAATTGCAAACCACCCCATTAAAAAGTCTGCCGTGAAAACATCGTGATGTGACATCACCCCAGAGACGGAAACGGCTGGTGCTTGCACAGGGGACCTTTCCTTTCCTATACTCTGAATCTCAGTCTCAAAGCAGTCACAATCTCCTTTGCCTTCCCCCCAAACACAACAGACGCCCTGTGAGGTGGGTGGGGCTGAGAGAGCTCTACCAGAAGTTCAAGGACAACTCCTACAAGAGCTATGGCTGACCCAAGGCCATTCCAGCAGGTGTAAGTGGAGGAGTGGGGAATCAACCCTGGGAATCAAACCCAGTTCTCCCAGATAAAAGTCCATGCACTTAACCACTACACCAAACTGGCTCTCCCTCTCCCTCTAACCACAACATCACAGTAGAATATCCCACTTTCAGATCATGCCCTGGGATTGATCCATGTCTATGTCCTTTTAAAAAATGAACCCAACAGGGACATAAAGCAGCTTACAACATTGTCTTTCCTCTTTTTTTATCTTCACAACAACCCTGTGAAGTAGGTGAGGCTGAGAATGAGCGACATGGCAAGCTTCCATGGCAAAAAGACTCAAATCTGCATCTCCTAGATCCTACTCAGGCACTTTAATCACTAGATGGTGCTGACTCTCAGGATGGATAATAAAACAGTTTGAGTCCAGGGGCACCTTGAAGACCAACAAAGTTTTATCCAAAGTTCAAGCTTTCATGCGCAAGCACACTTCCTCAGGGTGGGGAATAGATATTGCAATTGTAAGCTGTCTTGAGCAGGACTCTAAAGAAGTGGCACAGAAATGCTCTAAATAAAATAAATATATAGCACTGTATGTAAAAAATATATGCCAGGCCTTGGGCATAAGGTTTCTGAAATGGTCGAAGGAGTACTAGAAAGCTTAGTGCCATATTACAGGGCAAAGCCAACCGTGGCATGTGTTCTCAGGAGGAAGTGGAGGCATCCATACCCACAGACTTGGCTACCACCAATGAAAGACTGCTTTGAACCTTAGGGTGGGGCTTGGATACACAGTGTGAGAGGGAGCATAGAGTGAGAAACACTATAGGGTGGAGTATAAATCTACAATCTCCTCCTCCTCCCACCCCTTGATTTCCATTCTGACTTGGAGAATCCATAGATCTGTGCCTGATTTGGAAAGTTAGCTTGGGGTGGTGGCTAAAAATCTGACTAGAGTCTGGGAGAACATGGGTTCGAATCCCTAGTTTGCAATGGAACTCTCTGGGTGACCTTGGATCACTCAGTCTCTCTCAGCCCACAGTGTTGTTGTGGCAACTATAAAATGAAACACCATTGCTACACAGGTCTCCTAAAAGTCCATGGAGAAATGGCAGGATAAAAATGTACTAAATAAATAATAACACATTTGTCTGCTTCCAAAAAGAGCCCCGTGACGCAGAGTGTTAAAGCTCTGCTCACAACCTGAGTTCAATCCCTGGTGGAAGCTGGGTTTTCAGGTAGCCGGCTCAAGCTTGACTCAGCCTTTCACCCTTCCGGTAAAATGAGTACCCAGCTTGCTAGGGGAAAAGCGTAGATGACTGGGGAAGGCAACAGCAAACCACCCTGCAAAAAGTCTCTTGTGAAAACATTGTGAAAGCAATGTCACCCCAGAGTTGGAAACGACAGGTGCTTGCACAGGGGACATTTCCTTCCCTGCTTCCAAAAGCGGCACAGTGTGGTGGTTGGTGGCATATACTGTAAACTTGGAGTCTCAAGAGAACGGAAGATTTGGTCACTTACCGTGAAGCTTCCTTCTCGGTGGACTGGCAGTGGGTCGGTCCGACTACTGGGTATAGGCTCCTCCTCCTCTTCACAGGGTCGGGTCTTCTAAACGATCCGGAGGGAGGGGAGTGGCCTATACCTCCCAGCTCCCGCCAGGTGTATCCAAGCCACATCCCCTTAGGAATAAAAAAGTTCCACAACCTCCCCATTCACATACAGAGACAGATGAACGAGGAGAATCGTTTATTACGTTTCAAACACCATCAAAATAGGAGATTGAAACAAAAACATTGCCAGTACAGAGAAATGCAACATTGCTCAGGAAAGGAAACAGGCGAGGCTCCAAGATCCATCTCCAAAACCCAGGAAGCCGCTTAACCTCTGACGGGCGGGCCAGAACGACCCACTGCCAGTCCACCGAGAAGGAAGCTTCACGGTAAGTGACCAAATCTTCCGTTCTCCGGTGGTCTGGACAGTGGGTCGGTCCGACTACTGGGACGTAACAAAGCTGAACATCCCCGGGCGGGACCGGCTTTCCTGTTTAGAGTGCATGCTGCAGCACACGCCTCCCAAAGGCTGCCTCCGCTGAAGCCCATTTATCCACCTTATAGTGTCTGGTGAAGGTATGTACCGATTTCCAGGTGGCTGCCTTACACACAGCTTCTAGTGAAGGGAAGGACCGATACACAGCTGATGTTGCAGCACCCCTCAGAGAATGAGCCGTGATCCCCTCTGGAGGGATCTGACCTTGGGCCCTATAGGCCAAAACAATACATTCCCATAGCCACCTGCTAAGGGAGGAAGTAGAAACCTGTCGCCCCTGTGATTTTTTACTAAACGAAACAAACAGGGCATCAGACTTTCTCCACTCCTTGGTACGCTCAATATAAAAACTAAGCGCCCTCCTAACGTCTAGGCAGTGCAACTCCCTTTCCTTAGCGGACTGAGGATTGGGGCAAAAGTTCGGCAGAACCAACTCCTGGGACCTATGAAAAACCGAATTGACCTTAGGAATAAAAGATGGGTCTGGCCTCAGTACCACCTTTTCATTATGGAAAACACAAAGCTCCCTATCAACCGACAGGGCCCTCAATTCCGACACTCTCCGTGCCGTGGTGATGCCTACTAAAAAAAGTGTTTTAAGGGTTAATTCCTTGATCCCGCAGGAAGCCAGGGGTTCCAAAGGGCGCCCGCACAAGGCCTGTAGGACTACATTCAATCTCCATGAGGGAAACCTGTGTACCTGTGGAGGTTTAAGAAGAGCAGCACCCCTCTAAAACCTTTTAATATGCGGATGCACTGACAAGGACTTACGCCCCCGCACCCCCTGTATGGACGATATGGCAGCCACCTGCCTTCGCAGTGTGCTGGTGGAAAGCCCTTTATCTGCCCCTTCCTGCAGAAAACCGAGAATACCTTTAACCTTGACAGACATCGGGTCCCACCCTCTTTGGGTTGACCATGAGGAGAAAACCTTCCAGGTGGTATTATACACCCTATTCGTGGAGCACTTACGTGATGCCAACATAGTGTCCACCACCCTCTTGTTGTAACCTAGCTCTTCGAGCTGTAACCGCTCAACCTCCAGACTGTCAATTGTAACATGTCTGGTTGAGGGTGAGACATGTCGCCCTGAGTCAGAAGGTCGTCCCTCCTCGGCAGGCGCCAAGGAGGCTGAATTGACAACCTCAGAAGCTCCTGGAACCACGACCGTCTTGGCCAGAAAGGAGCCACTAGCACCATTTCCGCTCTTAGTTCCACCACCCTCTGAATCACCCTGGGTAAAAGAGGAAGGGGCGGGAAGGCATACAGCAGTCCCGCTGGCCACTCGGCGCTGAGCGCATCGGTGCTTTCTGCTCTTGCGTCTCTGTTCTTGGCAAAGAACCTGTCCACCTGACAATTTTCTGCCATGGCAAACAGGTCTACTGCCACCGGGCCGTATCTGTCCACTATCAGACTGAATGTGTCTCTGTGCAACATCCATTCCGTCTGGTCCAGCCAGCGTCTGCTGAGCCAATCCGCTAATAGATTGTCCTTTCCAGGAACGTGCACCGCCTTGATTGAAAGGAGATTGGTCTCCGCCCACTCGAAGAGAATCTTCGCCTCGGCATGGAGAGATTTCACCTTGGTTCCTCCCTGCCGATTTACGTACGCCTTGGCTGTTGAATTGTCCGTTTTCACCAGGACATGGTGACCCCTCAGGACTGCCTGCAAACCCTGCAATCCTAGCCGAATCGCTCTTAGTTGCAAGAAGTTGATACTCCGCTCCGTTTCGTGGGGCTCCCATTGACCCTGAATCATTTGATCCTGTGAGTGAGCCCCCCAACCCCATAGACTGGCATCTGTGGTCATACAGACCCTCTGGGGCTCGCGTAGCAGATGACCTGGCAGGAAAAGATCCGGGTCCAGCCACCACTGTAACTGGGATTTTACTTCTGGTGGTAATTTCACCAGTTTGGGGATTTTGTTCCCTATTAAATCCTGGAAAGGGTGGAGGAAAAACTGGAGGGGACGAGTGTGAAACCTGGCCCAGGTGAGTAAGTCCTGAAAGGAGACCATCATCCCCAACAACTGCGCTAACATCATAACCGACACCCTGCGCTGTTGAAGGATCCCTTGTAACATGAGACAGAACTTCTCCCGTCTTTCCTGGGTTACGAAGACTCTGTCCACGGTTGTATCTATCTCCACGCCCAGATGCGCTAGTCTCTGAGAGGGAAGAAGATTGCTCTTCTCCAGATTCACCACAAATCCGTGACTGCGCAACATGGTCACTGTCTGGTGAATGCCCTTCTGGCATTGCTGGTATGACCCCGCCTTCACCAGAATGTCGTCCAGGTAAGGAAACAGGGCCACGCCCTGTAGTCTCAGCTCCGCCACCAGGGTCACCAGGACCTTTGTAAAGACCCGGGGCGAAGACTTCAGGCCAAACGGTAAGGCCCGATACTGGAAATGTTTCCCCGCGTAGGAGAAACGTAGATACCTTCTGTGTGATTCCCGAATGGGAACATGTAAGTAGGCCTCTGATAGATCTAAGGAAGCCAGAAAATCCTGAGGCTGAATGGCTAACAACACTGACCGAAGGGTCTCCATTTTGAAATGCTTTGTTAGAACAAACTTGTTGAGCCATTTCAGATCCAGGATGGTTCTGAACTCTCCGTTCTTTTTTGGGACTAAAAATATTATAGAGTAAACTCCTAGACCCTGTTGGGGTATTGGAACAGGTTCCACTGCTCCTATATCCACCAGGTGTTGGATGGCTGCCAACATCGCTTTGCGGGCATTCAAATCTCTTTTTCGTGGAACCCAATGAAAGTAGTTGGGAGGGGGGGAGTGGAATTCTATGGCATAGCCCTGTTCCACTACCTCTAGAACCCATTTGTCCTGAATCGACTGGTTCCAGGTGCCTGCGAATAAAGAGAGGCGACCCCCTATTTTTCCTGATATCTGGTGAAGGGCGTAGTCATTGAGATCCCCCTTTTTTGGAAGAGGGTTTGGAACCCTGGTCTGTCTTCCCAGAGTAGTAGGGTTTGGAATCACGCCCTTTCTGTTGCCACTTTCCTCAAGGAACGAAAGGGGCCTGATCTGGCTTGCTTTTTGGAGTCTCGAAAGGAAGGAAAAGGCTTCCTCTGTTTTGTTTCTTTACCCTTGGAGGGTAGGACTTTCTTTTTATCCTTGTTTTCAATGAGGAACCTATCTAGGCCCTCCCCAAACAACAAGGATCCTTTAAATGGTACTGCTGCAACCCTGGCCTGGGCTGTAGCATCGACCTCCCAATTGCGCAGCCAAATGTTGCGTCTAGCCGCCACGCCACAAGCCATGGCTCTGGCCGCTAGTTGCATGGTGTCTAAAGAACTGTCTGCCACAAAGGCAGCAGATAGAGCGATCTTTTTAAGCTCATCCTTGAACTCCTTGGGAGCTCCACTATCCGCTGCTGCTAAGTTGTTGGACCACGTGCACATTGCTCTAGCGAACAATGAGGATGTTGTGGCCGCTTTGATAGCCCATGATGTGGCCTCAAACTCTTTACGTAAAGCCTGCTCAATCCTCCTATCACATGGATCCCTGGGTAAACCATCTGCATCCATGGGTAGGACTGAATTGGAGATCAGGCTAGTCACAGGATCATCCACTGTTGGCAATTTTAGCCTCTTAGTGGCCTGTGGAATGAGGGAGTAGAGTTTAGGTATGACCTGTTGGTTGGTTTTAGGTTTAGCCGGCCTTTCCCACTCCGCCTTGACCAGAGCAAAGAAGGCCGCCGGTAAGGGAACCCCTGTCTGAGCACTGCTCAGCTTTGGCATCATTTCCCCTGAACCTGTGGGAAGGTCAGGATCCAGCTCCTCGTTCTCCTTGGGGGTGGCCACAAAATTAAGGGTCCTCAAAACCTTAGGAAGCAACTTGGAGTAGTATTCCAGGGGGAAAAGTCTGGACTGCACAGTGTCAGGTTTTTCCTCCTCCTCATCTGATAGCTCACCTTCCTCCTTATCAGATTGTTGATCAGAGTCCTCTGACTCTTCAGCTGAACTCAGGAGAGAGGAATCCAGGCCTAAATGAGCCTTGCCTTTTGATTGCCCCAGAGTGTCACTAGGGCTGGGGTCTCTGCGTCTTTTCCTTCCCTCCTGCCTCTTTTGCTTTGTCAGAGGAGAAAGGGAGTCCTGGCGCTGACTGAAGTCCTGCCCCAACTCCTTCAACATTTCCCTTTTAAGCCATTGCAAAAGGTTTGACTTGGCGTCCTCCCCTGCAAGGTCAGGGTTCTGAGCCTCCTGTTGAGGTGACAGGGCTCCTGAAAGCAGAGGCAAGTCGAATTCGCTTGGGGAGTTGCTTTGGGAACTAGCCGCCATTTTGATGTATCACAGATCCCTATAAGGGAAGTGAGAGGAAAAAACACTAGCAAAAAGGCGGGAAAAAACTCAAGATGGAGGGCAGTCTTTTTAAGGACTTTGCCCCCTGACTGAACTAGCAGCCCTCCCAGTCAAAACCTCCACATCCAAGCTTTTCCCCTCTGCCAAGCAAGAAAAACCTGGCAGGTCAGGGCCAAACAGAGGAAAAAAGGCGTGCAGGGTAAAGGGCCCCTTTTCCAGGCTCTAAATCGCCCGCGCAGGTCCTCCCCGCCGCGGGACGACTTACCGCTGCCGCCAAATTGCTGCTTTTCTCCTTCGCTCCGTTCCACTCGCGTCTGGGTGGAAACGGAGCTTCAAAAGGGCCTCGCTTTCTCCCGACGCTCTCCGCGTCGTCGCAGGGTCTACTCGTGAGTAGCCCTGCGCGTTCGCCCTTCTGCTGGGTTTGTTGTGGAAACCCCCAACGCTCCCAGCCTCCAGAAGACTGACACAAGCACTTTTGACTCCGGATCTTCTGCGCTTCTATAGGAGCGCTGGAAAGAAACCGTCCTGCTTCTGCAGGGCCGGGAAAAAACTGGCGGGAGCTGGGAGGTATAGGCCACTCCCCCCCCTCCGGATCGTTTAGAAGACCCGACCCTGTGAAGAGGAGGAGGAGCCTATACCCAGTAGTCGGACCGACCCACTGTCCAGACCACCGGAGAACTGTCATGTGCTAGTAATGATATGGCCACATGCTAGCAGCTTTCCAGATAGTTGGTTTTGCATACAATACCTATACTTTTGCCACATATTTGTTTTAGGGAATGTAGATTTCTTTCCTCAAAGATACAGTTCTTGTCCAGGGAAACTGCATTTCCCCATCTCTTAAACCAGAAAATGTTTGACTCTGGCATACTGAAATTCTTACACTGTATATTCATTGCTGAGAGATATATAGCATTTGGGGTGGTATGTTAGGCTGTCATTGGAAGATGGCAATCAATAAAGTCAACTCCTCGTGCCCTGCAAGTCTAGGTGGGATCTAACCCAGAACCTGGTAAATAACATCTCACTGACCCTCCATTAAAGGGACAGGATATTTTTCACCAGGCAATCCAGCGCTCTTTGCCTGTGTTCAACAACTGCACAGTTTTCTTCCTTTCTTCGTGATTATGGTTTCCCCGGTGCACGGCTACAACATGCTGATACTAGCTTATTTTCTAAGTCTGAAAACCAGCATGGTTCTCTCTCATTCCCCCACCCCTCATTGTCCTGCCATTCCATGAACCCTTTTTACTGGTTTTTAAACAAAAGAATCCCTTCCAGCTGTGAATTCCCCTTCTCCCCATGTTTAAGCTAGTCCTGGAGTTCTCACAAAGTCCTATTTACAAAGACCAGAATTTTTTAAAAAAGTTGAGAACAGCAAGCTAACTCTACAAGTAGTGTTATTAGACGGGCCACGGACCTTGGAGAGTGCAGTTGCAGCCTTGGAATAACATGAAAGGTTTCCTCAAAATAATCTGGAAAGCTTTAGTATCGATGACTGTTTTAATGATCTAAATCTAAACAGGGAAGACCCTGGGGCCTATGCTGCCCTATGTCCCAAAGTGGCTCGTAAAATGAGATGACACAAGAGAGGGAATTTGTTAAATGAAAACTTAATTTTTTATTTATACAATGGTCTATTCTAGTGGCTCTGCTGCATGGTAGCCAACTCTGGTTTGGGAAATTTCTGGAATAAGTGCAGTGCCTGGGGAAGATGCCATCTGGGGAGAGGAGGGAGCTCAGGTGAGATCTGACCTCTATGGTATATCACAGAATCTGTCCTCTGTAGCTGCCTTTTCTTCCAGGAAAACTTATCTCTGCAGTCTGGAGAGCAATTTTAATTCTGGGAGAAATCCAGGCCCAGCCCGGAGGTCCGTAGCTGTACACAACCTGACATGAAGCTCTCTGGGGGACATTGGGCCAGGCATTTTTTCTCAGCCTAACCTACTTCACAGGGTTGTTGTTGTGAGGGTAAAATGAAAGAGTGGAGACTGATAGATGCTGCTCTGAGATTTGGAGGAAGGGTGGGATAAAAATATGTTAAATAAAGCACTATGGGACTATATTTGTGGAACACTTTGTTTGGGCTGAAAAGGTTTCTCACCATTCATGGACTGTAACTTTATCAATATTCTTACTGTTCTACATTGTAATGTACTTATATGTGTGTTTGTTGTGAATAGCATGGTCTTTTTATTGTTTCTGTCTAGCTTAGAGACCGTGGTGCCTAAGTTTTGTTAGCATTTAATCTCCAGTTGGGGACAGGGGATCCCCTTATTTAAAGACACCCCCCCCCGCTTCAGGGTTATCAGAAAGGGGGGGTTGAATGTCTGCTGGGCATTCCATTATTCCCTATGGAGACTGGTCCCCATAGGGTACAATGGAGAATCGATCCATAGGTATCTGCGGTTCAGGGGGTGGGGGTGTAGGTTGTTTTTTGAGATAGAGGCACCAAATGTTCAGCATAGCATCTGGTGCCTCACCTCAAAAAACTCCCCAAGTTTCAAAAAGATTGGCCCAGGTTCAATCCCCATCCTCTCCAGTTAAAGGATCTGGCAGCAGGTGATGTGAAAGGCCTCCGCCTGAGACCCTGGAGAGCTCCTTCCATTCTGAGAAGACAGCACTGACTTGATGTACCAAGGGTCTGATTCGACATAGGGCGGTTTCATATGTACAAGAACTTAAAGGGCTGTTCCTTCCAAGTGAACGAGGAGGAGGAGAATGCGTTTATACCCCGCCCTTCACTCAGAGTCTCAGAGCAGCTTACAATCTCCTTCCCTTCCTCTCTCCACAACAGACACTCTGTGAGGTAGGTGGGTGAGAGAACTGCTCTTGAAAGAACTGTGGCTGACCCAAGGTCACCCAGCTGTCTGCCTGTGGAGGAGGAGTGAGGAATCAAAACCGGTTCTCCAGATTAGAGTCTGCCACTCTTAACTAATACACAAAACTGGCTTCAAACCTGAGCAAAAAGGAAAAGATAGATTTTGCTTACTAGAGGAATAGGATTAGGGTTGCCAGGTCCTTCCTAGCAACTGGCAGTGGACAGGGGGGACTTACCACAAGAAAGAGAAAGGCCTAGGCCATGTTGCCAGCATCATACAGGAAGTGACATCATCATGCCAGCTACTTCTGGATGACGCTCTGTGCAAAAACTCTATGATAAAACTGGCCTTTACCATAAAGTTTTTTGCCCAAATACCAGAGTGTCACCAGAAGTTGCTGGCATGATGGTGTCACTTCCTGTGTGACACTGTCAGCATGGTCTGGACCCTTCTCTTTCTCCTGGTAAGTCCCCCTGCCAGCCAGCTGATTAGCAGCTGGAGGCCAGGGCCTGGCAGAGGGGGATACAGGTAGGATACAGCAAGGATCTACACCCCAGACTTAAGGTTGTCAGCCTCCAGGCAGAGATCTCCCGCTTTTACAGCTGATCTCCAGCTGGCAGCTATCAGCTTCCCTGGGGAAAATGGCTGCTTTGAAAGGTGGACTCTATGGCATTGTACCATGCTGAGGCTCTTCCCCTCCCCAAACTCCTCCCTCTCCTGGATCCACCCCCAAAGTCTCCAGGTATTTTCCAACACAGACCAGGCCCCAGTATACTGAGGAACACTGGACAGCAGCCTTAACCCAGATGGTCATCTTCTGCATGCACTTCACGAACATAGACAGCCCGTCAGAATTAGCTCACTCTGCAACGTGCAAAAGCAGAAGAGAAACATCAAGATGATAAAAGAAAAAAAATTGTTCTTGAAGCCCTTAAATGTGCAATGTGTTTTGAAGTAACCAATGATTCCTCCTTCAAGGCTGCCTGTAAAATTGCAGCATCTGCCCAGCCATACATTAAAAACAGAATCCTGTCAGTAAACAGAACTTTTTCATATCTATTATCATGATTTGCAAAGAATTGCCTGTCGTCGTCTGGATACAAACGATTTGACATCAGTGAAAAAAACCTTTCTTTTAAAAAAGACAAAAGCAAATAACATCTCCGGTCTTTGATCAGCAGGTTCATCTTCTTGGCAAGACCTGTAAAGATTCCTGGGACACCTGAAAGGGAAATTACAGTACAGTCTTAAGCAGAGTGATACCTTTCCAAGTTTACATATATCAATGGGCTTAGAAGGGGTGTAACTCTGCTTAGGATTGTATTGTTTCATTATTTATAGTCATTTCATTTATTTACTGTTCGCCTTTCTCACATGGCCTCAAGGCAGACTACACATAGACCGATTCCTCACTAGCAGCTGCTCCACCCCAGGGCTTCTGCTTTCCCCGGCTCAAATAATCAATTCTCCATCAGTTGATACGTGGGCGCATTTTGATCCGTTGCTCCCCCCAATTTCCCTTGCGGTTTCTTGCTCTTGTTTTTTGGAGAAGGGAAGCAAGGGAAATTGGTGGGAACTGCAAAATGCGCCTGCACAGCAACTGGTGGGAAATTGATCGCTTGAGCCAGTGAAAACAGAAGCCTGGGGGTGAAGCAACTGCTAGTGAGGAATCGGTCATAGGGAGCCAATACAATCAATGGAACGGGATAGTCAATAACTAATGCATTAGGATGTTACAAGACTGGAACCACCAGAAAGAACAGGAGCTTAGCATATGTCATCATCATCATTATCATACCTTTTGTTGGCAAACTTCTGTCTATCTAAGGGACCCCCTTTCCCCATATATACCCCAGAGAGCACTGCGTTCAGGAAGTCAACATCTGTTATCCATCCCCGGACCAAGGGAGGCCAGATTATGCTCTACATGGGCAAGGGCCTTCTCTGTGGCAGCCCCTAATTTATGGAACGCACTTCCAGAGGCCATGAGAGCCCTGAGGGATCTCTCCCAATTCTGCAGGGCCTGCAAAACTGACCTTTTCTGGCAGGCCTACAGTAACTAATGCGTGAGGAGCTACCACTAGTATGTCGCTGATAGACCACTATAGAGAATTAAGAACTATAATGAAGCTGGCCCACCTATGTAAGAAATTTTATAGCACCATTTAAAATTTTTACATTTTTAAATTATAAATTGTTATATGTTTTTGATTTTATAACCATAAGGCATTGTTATTATGGTATTGTGACTGTGAGCCGCCCAGAGTCCGTACGGAATGGGCAGCATACGAGTGTAAGGTAAATAAAATAAAATTAAAAAATAAACTCAGACATAACATGAAATAAGGACAGACAAGATATACAGTCTAAGATTAAAAACAATAAACTAATAAAATTTATAGTGAAACATGCCCCGCATAGATTTTAATGGACTTCTCCAGAAATTTACTAACAGCCCTTGTGATTTCTATTTCATTATCTTTCGGAAGGCAGTGGTAATCAATCCCATCCACTAGGTTAAAGGAAAGGAAAGATTTCCAAACAGTTCTCTCCGGGGATTAGAATATAACTGACAGTCCAGCAATATATGTTGGATGAAATCTGGGCTGTTCACCCCACAAGGACAGACCCTCTCGCTATATGATACCATATTATTAACATGACACACGGAGCAGTACAGAAATTATATAACAGGATCCTACTTACAATACATTAGTAAAGGCCACAATTCCCAACCATTTATCCAAGTAAGTTTGTGAAGCTATTTTGTACTGTGCAGCCTTATTACTTGAGCAGTTAAGCCATCTTGAATCATTCCGTTTTGCATAGTTTGCAGAAGGCCAGTAGTGGAAGCTTTCCTGGCCTTTTCGAGCAGGCCATTCGACAAGGTGGGAACCACAATAGAGAAAACACATGCACGAGCAGTAAATGTATTATGGCTTAAACTGTAATGGGCCCGTGCCCACTGGGTCAGAACCACAGAAGGTGATGCCACAATTAATTCTGTTAGCCTTGTCAGATACCATAAGATAGGTTGTTGGGTTTGTTTTGTTTTGTTTTTGCTGCAATGGATATGGGCTGTCCCTCTGGAAAGGACTGTTTCTTATATGACTATTCCGCTGATTACAAACGAACCTCCGGGAAGCTCCCTTTCCGCAGGCCATTAGACAACGAGAAGAATACGCTGAAGAAATTTCAACACACCAGGCGGCCCTAATGTGTTTTACGCCACCCACTGTCCTTGTGATGGATTACATGTGGAAAAGACGAGATCAGCATGTGATGGATTATATGTGAAAAGACAAGATCAGCAGTAGAACGAGACAGCACCCGGACCTCCTAAAGCATGTTATGTGTGTTTCATGTTCATTTCAAAGGATAACTTCCAAATACATAGAACCCTCTGGGGCTTTTAGGTCCTTTCTACAGTAGGAACTTTTAAGGAGGGAAGAGGCAGGGGGGAGCAAATTTGGAATTATTCATCTGCTATCTGATGGGAGTGCAATTCTAACGGAGGCTCCACGCAACATCTCATATGTCACTGTAACAATCTATTGCAATGGGGGGATCCCCAATGCAAAAAATAAAAATGGGTGGTGCATTACTGACCCTTGCAGGGTAAGTTGTTTTTACTTTTTGACCAAATTGTGTTGATCCAAACATAAAAACCAAACACTAAATCTATATAAATATCTTTTTAAGAACCTGCCCTATGACTCGTAACAATGTGCAAGCTTTTGAGTCCCCCAGAACTCTTTCTCCAACAGATGTTACAAAATAAAAAAGGGGAAGAGCAGATTTTAAGCAGATGTTTCAAACCATATGGTTAAGACCCATGCTGACCCATGGTAGCTGTCCTAACAGGCAAAGAAGATTTGGGTTTCAGAACGATGAAGAGTTCTGGAGAACTGGAAAACTTGCACATTATCATATGTCACTGGATTGGTTTTAATAAAGGTATTATATGGATTAGATTTGGGGCTTTGTTCCTTGAATACCAGCCAAGAAAAACCTGCAGCCCTTGCATACCACACTTCCTGCTTTCACCAGCAATTTAGTACTGGAGGAATGTGTATATGCTTTTGGCAAATAAGAAAAGCCTGGAGGGAAGGTGCCAAAAAACCCCTTAACCTTCTCATTCTTCCTATATAAAAAGAGCAACAGAAAGTTCAGGCAGCTTCAGCCAATAACGCTTTTTGCGGCATTCTGGTCAATTTCAAGGAAGCTTGGCAGGGTCCTTTAAATTGTCAGTCACCGTGGCACACAATTATAACCAATGGAACTAACACATGCTTTAAAACCATATTTACAAACAATACTACCAAAAAATGCAGTGCTCACCTCCTCTCCTACTGTCAGAATAATTCACTTTTTAATTCCTCCTTTCCTAACCATGTTTCTCTTAGCTATCTCACAATTTGCTCTTTTTAAAAAAAATAAAAATAAAAATCTGATCTATCTGTTGCACACCAATGCAACTGCAAATATATTTTTTCAGTTCCACAATTTTAGTGCCCAGCCCCAAACAAAGAGGTCAGGGGTCTCCTCCTCTCCACAGGTGCTGTAATCAGCTTTTTAATTAAACATTTCCTGATCTGGTTTCCTCTTTTGAATCCCAAGCCATTTAAACAGAACTGAGGAAGGAACTACAAGCAAGACCTTTTAAAATAACAGCGCAGCTGGAGAATGGCAAGGTTTTACCAGCCAAATGACCATTCCCAATGCTCCTTCTGCCAGGTACATCAATAGCACTTTGCCTGTCTGCACCAAACAGGCTAATGCTACAGTTCTATTAAGTCAAATGTATCACCATTAATCACACTTGGAAAAGAACAGGAGAACAGGATAGAAAACTCTGACATACATCATTCAGATTCTATGTCATAAACACCTGAATAGCTAGCAAGGAAACAGCCCAATGCCCCTCATAATTTAGGTTGCTCTTTCCTGTATGTCATGGGCGAGACACTATGTTTTATAGAGAAAGGTGGGACTGTGAGTGGGAGACAGGTGCCCACTGGAATTTGGCATCTCAAATATCGGCTTCACACAGTATGGGCCAGGGGTGGCCAAATTTGCTTAAGAGCTGCATAGAATAAATGTAAGATGTTTGAGGGAGGGAGGAGAGGGAGAGGTGGAAAGAAAGCAACTTTAAATGCATTCTCCAAGCCAACAGCTGGCTTGGGTTGGATAAGTGATTTAACGAGACAAATGCCTTCTCCAAGCCAGCCAACAGTGGTGGGGGCTTCAAGAGATAAACAATACAGGAGAAACAGCCACAGGAGGCTCCTGAGCTGCAGTTTGGCCACCCCTGGTATAGGCCAGCCCTAGATATAAAGTATTTAAATTTGGAATGGAATAGTGCTTATAACAGCGTCCCTTTCTTTCAAAATAGTACAGTGATTCCCAATAAAGTCCACAGGAGCCACTGTATTTCCTGGGACCCACTTTTCCCTCAAAACATCTCCTCCCCAGAGCAAGTGCTCAGCTCATCCTGGCTTTTTCCCAGCTTTCTCAGTGCAGGAGATGTTCTAAAAAAAGACCAGATGGCATCACCTTTATGGGTGCAGGGAGTACCCATTTGGAACCATGTTGGCTGGCTCGGAGAAGGCATTTGTCTCTTTAAATCACTTATCCAACCCAAGCCAGCGGTTGGCTTGGAGAATGCATTTAAAGTTGCTTTCTTTCCACCTCTTCCTCCCTCCCCTCATTTTTCTTCCTTCCTTCCTGCTCTCAAACATCTTACGTTTATTCTATGCAGCCCTTAAGCAAATTTGGCCACCCCTTGCCTATACCATGTGAAGCTGATATTTGAGATGCCATCATTGTTTAGTTCAAACCTCCCATCATTCTGTGATTTTCCCCAGACCACTCTGGCAGCCCAGTGCCTGTTCGCAAAACTCAAAAAACTGCCCACAGGTCAGACATGACAAAGTTGGAGTTCCTTGACTTAGCATTTATCTGGTGCATTTCAAGGATTCAATGTGCTTCACTTACACCATCTCAATAATCTTTACAATGACCTTATCAGGTGGGCTGTTCCCAGGGCTTTTTTGTAGCAGGAACTCCTTTGCATATTAGGCCGCACACCCCTGATGTAGCCAATCCTCCAAGAGCTTACAGGGGGATTGGTTGCTCCAGGAGGATTGGCTGCATCAGAGGTGTGTGGCCTAATACGCAAAGGAGTTCCTGCTACAAAAGAAGTCCTGGCTGTTCCAATAATTATGCTGGCCTTTTCCACTATTGCAGCACACTGAACTGATTTTTCATTGTGTGTAGGCATCTGGACCAGTTTGGTTTAAACCCACATCATCAATCTCCCCCTCTATGAATTCTCCTGCCTCCCCACCACCATTCACTCTTAACACCATCTGGATTCTGTGCCTCTTCCTTCTCCCACTCTCGCTTTTGCTCCTATCGGATGTCAGGTATTAAATAATTTGGCAGTGGCAGGTAAAGCAAGCCAGGTCAATCCGAAATCCACACCTGCTTCAGGGCAGACAGCTTGAAATGGGAGCAGGCTTCTCCACCCCCCACCCCCACCCCCTTACCTCTGAGATGACAAGCAAGCTAGATTGAAGGATCAACCGGTAATGGCTGGCAAAGTCCAGGCAGTGACAGGGATTGAGGCTTTGCCCTCAGGCAACCAGATAGATCCTACCTATCTTTCACTTTTCAAGGCAAAGCCAACTCATACAGGCCTCCCTTCTTGGTTACAGATAAATGTGCTCTGCCATTTCACAGAGTCCATCCACTCCATTTTTCCATTTGTGTTTTTATTCCTTCCTTCTTTTAAGAAGTTTGGGAATGGCAAAAATCTTAAAAGACTATGATTTGGAGAAGTTCAGAAAGGAATGGGAGAAATTTCAAAATTATATTGAAAAACAATTGAAAGTAAAGGGACATTCAGTGATTTTTGATATTAGCTGAAGTGTGGTGGAATAATGGACTAAAGTCTATAAAGGGGAAAAAATTCTTTTTTATATAATAATAATACTTTTTATTTATATCCCGCCCTCCCCGCCAAGGCAGGCTCAGGGCGGCTCACAACATATAAATACAATGTATACAACATATAAATACATATAAATACAACACACAACATATAAATACATATAAATACATATAAATACATATAAAACCATAATACAAGATAGTTACAATTATATAAAACCATCATTAAATCAAACTTGTATTAAAATTAACATTATGGTGCTATGACTCAGATCCTCTATAAAATTCAGTGGCTAAAACATTTCCAGCGAATCTATCTTGGCTCGGCATTAAGTGAAGGCTATTTTAAAGAGGTAGGTCTTGCAGGCCCTGCGGAATTCGTCTAAACACCGCAAGGCCCGCACCTCCTCCGGGAATTGGTTCCACAGTAGTGGAGCTGCAATACAGAAGGCCCAATCCCGAGTAGTCTTCAATCTGGCTTCCCTTGGCCCAGGGATATTCAGCTGACCTCAGCGCTCTCTGGGGTTCGTATGGGGAGAGATGGTCCCTCAAGTAAGCAGGTCCTCGGCCATATAGGGCTTTAAAGGTAATAACCAGCACTTTGTAATGAACTCGGTACACCACTGGCAGCCAGTGCAGTCTGCGCAGCCCTGGCTGTATGTGCTCCTACCTTGGGAGCTCCAACAACAGCCTAGCCACCGCGTTCTGCACTAGCTGCAGCCGCCGGGTTTGGCACAAGGGCAGCCCCATGTAGAGGGTGTTACAGTAGTCCAGTCTCGAGGTGACCGTTGCATGGATCACCGTTGCTAGGTCCCGGTGCCCAAGGAAGCGGGCCAACTGCTTCGCCCGTCGAAGATGAAAAAATGCGGACTTGGCAGTGGCCGCTATCTGTGCCTCCATTGATAATGAAGGCTCCAGAAGAACCCCCAAGCTCTTGACCCTATGGGCCACTTTCAGCGGCACACTGTCAAAAACCGGAAGAGGGATTTCCTTTCCCGAGGCACCACAGCCCAAGCAAAGGACCTCTGTCTTCGTTGGATTCAACTTCAACCCACTCAGCCTGAGCCAACCTGCCACAGCCTGCAATGCTAGGTCCAGGTTTTCTGGGACGCAGTCAGGCTGGCCGTCCATTAGTAGATAGAGCTGGGTGTCATCTGCATATTGGTGGCACCCAAGCCCAAACCTCCGAGCAATCTGGGCAAGGGAGCGTATCTAGATGTTAAATAACATCGGAGAAAGAACTGCACCTTGTGGCACCCTACACACTAGTGAGTGCCTCCGGGACAGCTCTCCCCCAATTGCCACCCTTTGTCCCCATCCGTCAAGGAAGGAGGAAAGCCACTGTAAGGCTGACCCCCTAATCCCTGCGTTGGCGAGCCGGCAGATTAGTAGCCGATGGTCGACCGTGTCGAACGCAGCCGACAGATCTAACAACATCAGCACCGCCACGCCGCCTTGATCCAGATGCCGCTGGAGGTCATCCACCAAGGTGACCAGCACTGTCTCCGTCCCATGACCCGGACGAAAGCCGGACTGGTGGGAATCTAAAATGGAAGTGTCATCCAGAAAACTCTGCAACTGTAACGCCATTGCCCTCTCAATAACTTTATCTAAGAATGGTAAGTTCAAGACCGGTCAGTAATTCGCCAATTCAGCCAGATCTGCTGTACTTTTTTTTAAGAGAGGGTGGACCATAGCCTCTTTCAAGGATGCTGGAAATCACCCTTCCAAGAAGGATCTATTTATGATATCCTGTACAGGATATCTAAGCTCCCTCTGGCAAGATTTAATTAGCCAGGAGGGGCATGGGTCAAGATCACAAGTTGTGGGGCGCACAGTAGGGAGAATTCCATCAACTTCCCCCAGGCTAAGTGCATCGAAGTGGTCCAAGACTAAATCAGAAGACAGGCACGGAGCCTCGAGTTCTTGTACTGTATCCAACGTGGCGGGAAAATCCTGGCAAAGCGACAAGATTTTGTCTGCAAAAAATTTCGCAAAAGCCTCACAGCCTATTTCTAATTCCCTCACATTTGGTCTGCCTTGAGGCAGAGTTGTCAAATTCTCAATTATCTTAAATAATTGTGCCGGGCGCGAATTTGCAGATGCAATCCTAGCCGCAAAGTAGTCTTTCTTTGCGGCTTTGACTGCCATCTCATAAGACTTCATAAACGTTCTGTAGGATGTTCTCGTCGATTCATCATGAGTATGCCGCCACCCGCCTCTCTAGTCGTCTGAGTCCCTGTTTCAGCTGCCGTAACTCCGAGGTGTACCATGGAGCCAGCCTATTACGGGGATGCAGAGGACGCCGAGGTGCGATCTTGTTGATGGCCCTGGATAGCCTGTCGTGCCAAGCCTCTACCAGGTCATCAAGGGAATTGCTAGGGGGCCAGGAATCCCACAGAGCCATTTGGAACCGCTCAGGGTCCATCAGACTTAGGGTGGCCAGACCGTCCCGGTCTCCCGGGACTTTCCCGGTTCTGGCCCCCAATTCCCGGCTCCCGGGCTGGGTATACCGGGACCATTAAGAGGTCCCGGTTTAGCCAGCCAGAGAGCCGGGGGCCGCGCGCCCGGGCGGGGAAGGCGGCGAGTGAGGGAGGGAGCGACCCTGCGCGTGCGCAGATCGCTCTGCGCACGCGCAGGGACGCTCCCTCCCTCCCTCGCTGCTTTCCCCGCCCGCGCACGGGGCCCGGCGGTGGCGGCGGAGGCCCGGGAGGGCGTCGGAAAGGCCCGCGGGCCTTCCTGAGGCTTCCCGGGCCTTGGAACGCCCACCCCCCGTCCTTCCCCGCCCGGGAGGACATCGGAAAGGCCCGTGGGGGTCGCTGGAGGCCCTCCAGCGACCCCCGCGGGCCTTTCCGAGGCTTCCCCGGCCTCGCAACCCCCACCCCCCGTCCTTCCCCGCCCGGGAGGGCGTCGGAAAGGCCCGCGGGGGTCGCTGGAGGCCCTCCAGCGACCCCCACGGGCCTTCCCGAGGCTTCCCGGGCCTTGGAACGCCCACCCCCCGTCCTTCCCCGCCCGGGAGGGCGTCGGAAAGGCCCGCGGGGGTCGCTGGAGGCCCTCCAGCGACCCCCGCGGGCCTTTCCGAGGCTTCCCGGGCCTTGGAACGCCCACCCCCCGTCCTTCCCCGCCCGGGAGGGCGTCGGAAAGGCCCGCGGGGGTCGCTGGAGGCCCTCCAGCGACCCCCGCGGGCCTTTCCGAGGCTTCCCGGGCCTTGGAACGCCCACCCCCCGTCCTTCCCCGCCCGGGAGGGCGTCGGAAAGGCCCGCGGGGGTCGCTGGAGGCCCTCCAGCGACCCCCGCGGGCCTTCCCGAGGCTTCCCGGGCCTTGGAACGCCCACCCCCCGTCCTTCCCCGCCCGGGAGGGCGTCGGAAAGGCCCGCGGGGGTCGCTGGAGGCCCTCCAGCGACCCCCGCGGGCCTTCCCGAGGCTTCCCGGGCCTTGGAACGCCCACCCCCCGTCCTTCCCCGCCCGGGAGGGCATCGGAAAGGCCCGCGGGGGTCGCTGGAGGCCCTCCAGCGACCCCCGCGGGCCTTCCCGAGGCTTCCCGGGCCTTGGAACGCCCACCCCCCGTCCTTCCCCGCCCGGGAGGGCATCGGAAAGGCCCGCGGGGGTCGCTGGAGGCCCTCCAGCGACCCCCGCGGGCCTTCCCGAGGCTTCCCGGGCCTCGGAACGCCCACCCCCCATCCTTCCCCGCCCGGGAGGGCGTCGGAAAGGCCCGCGGGGGTCGCTGGAGGCCCTCCAGCGACCCCCGCGGGCCTTTCCGAGGCTTCCCCGGCCTCGCAACCCCCACCCCCCGTCCTTCCCCGCCCGGGAGGGCGTCGGAAAGGCCCGCGGGGGTCGCTGGAGGCCCTCCAGCGACCCCCGCGGGCCTTCCCGAGGCTTCCCGGGCCTTGGAACGCCCACCCCCCGTCCTTCCCCGCCCGGGAGGGCGTCGGAAAGGCCCGCGGGGGTCGCTGGAGGCCCTCCAGCGACCCCCGCGGGCCTTTCCGACGCCCTCCCGGACCTCTAGCATTCCCCCCCCCCCGTTCTCCTCCGCCCGGGGGGCCGTCGGAAAGGCCCGCGGTGGTCGCTGGAGGCCCTCCAGCGACCACCGCGGGCCTTTCCGACGCCCTCCCGGGCCTCTAGCATTCCCCCCCCTTCTCCTCCGCCCGGGGGGGCGTCGGAAAGGCCCGCGGTGGTCGCTGGAGGCCCTCCAGCGACCACCGCGGGCCTTTCCGACGCCCTCCCGGGCCTCTAGCATTCCCCCCCCCCGTTCTCCTCCGCCCGGGGGGGAGGCGTCGGAAAGGCCTCTCCACCGCCGCCGCCGCTGCCGGACTCGCCGCCGCCGGACTAGCCGCAGGTAAGGGGGCCGGGGGGGGGGCTGGCGGGAGGGGGTGGCCTTCCTTCCTTCCTTCCCTCCCTCCTTTCTTTCTTCCTTCCTTCCTTCCCTCCCTCCTTTCTTCCTTTCTTCCTTCCCTCCTTCCTTTCTTCCTTCCTTCCTTCCCTCCTTTCTTCCTTCCTTTCTTCCTTCCTTCCCTCCTTCCTTCCTCCCTCCCTCCCTCCCTCCCTTCCTTCCTTCCTTCCTTCCTTCCTTCCTTCCTTTCTCCCTTCCTTCCTTCCTTCCCTCCCTCCCTCCTTATGTTCTTATGTGACGCAGAGTGTTGGACTGGAGGGGCCACTGGCCTGATCCAACAGGGCTTCTCTTATGTTCTTATGTGACCCAGAGTGTTGGACTGGATGGGCCACTGGCCTGATCCAACAGGGCTTCTCTTATGTTCTTATGTGACGCAGAGTGTTGGACTGGATGGGCCACTGGCCTGATCCAACAGGGCTTCTCTTATGTTCTTATGTGACCCAGAGTGTTGGACTGGATGGGCCACTGGCCTGATCCAACAGGGCTTCTCTTATGTTCTTATGTGACGCAGAGTGTTGGACTGGATGGGCCACTGGCCTGATCCAACAGGGCTTCTCTTATGTTCTTATGTGACCCAGAGTGTTGGACTGGATGGGCCACTGGCCTGATCCAACAGGGCTTCTCTTATGTTCTTATGTGACCCAGAGTGTTGGACTGGATGGGCCACTGGCCTGATCCAACAGGGCTTCTCTTATGTTCTTATGTGACGCAGAGTGTTGGACTGGATGGGCCACTGGCCTGATCCAACAGGGCTTCTCTTATGTTCTTATGTGACCCAGAGTGTTGGACTGGATGGGCCACTGGCCTGATCCAACAGGGCTTCTCTTATGTTCTTATGTGACGCAGAGTGTTGGACTGGATGGGCCACTGGCCTGATCCAACAGGGCTTCTCTTATGTTCTTATGTGACGCAGAGTGTTGGACTGGATGGGCCACTGGCCTGATCCAACAGGGCTTCTCTTATGTTCTTATGTGACCCAGAGTGTTGGACTGGATGGGCCACTGGCCTGATCCAACAGGGCTTCTCTTATGTTCTTATGTGACCCAGAGTGTTGGACTGGATGGGCCACTGGCCTGATCCAACAGGGCTTCTCTTATGTTCTTATGTGACCCAGAGTGTTGGACTGGATGGGCCACTGGCCTGATCCAACAGGGCTTCTCTTATGTTCTTATGTGACGCAGAGTGTTGGACTGGATGGGCCACTGGCCTGATCCAACAGGGCTTCTCTTATGTTCTTATGTGACCCAGAGTGTTGGACTGGATGGGCCACTGGCCTGATCCAACAGGGCTTCTCTTATGTTCTTATGTGACCCAGAGTGTTGGACTGGATGGGCCACTGGCCTGATCCAACAGGGCTTCTCTTATGTTCTTATGTGACCCAGAGTGTTGGACTGGATGGGCCACTGGCCTGATCCAACAGGGCTTCTCTTATGTTCTTATGTGACGCAGAGTGTTGGACTGGATGGGCCACTGGCCTGATCCAACAGGGCTTCTCTTATGTTCTTATGTGACGCAGAGTGTTGGACTGGATGGGCCACTGGCCTGATCCAACAGGGCTTCTCTTATGTTCTTATGTGACGCAGAGTGTTGGACTGGATGGGCCACTGGCCTGATCCAACAGGGCTTCTCTTATGTTCTTATGTGACGCAGAGTGTTGGACTGGATGGGCCACTTGCCTGATCCAACAGGGCTTCTCTTATGTTGTTATGTGACGCAGAGTGTTGGACTGGATGGGCCACTGGCCTGATCCAACAGGGCTTCTCTTATGCGACAATACTGACTTTGGTGGACCCAAGCACTGATTCAGTGTAAGGGAGCTTTGTGTTTGTGACTGGAGTAGACAATACTGACTTTGGTGGACCCAAGCACTGATTCAGTGTAGGGGAGCTTTGTGTTTGTGTCTTCTAGTGCAATTTTGTTCTCAGATCCTGTATTTACTTCATCAGTATATGGGATAAGGCACTTTCTCAACTGTGCTGCATAATGCAGCCTATTTATTTTGTCCTGTTGGCTCTATCTGCGCCACCTTCATCACTTTCGGGGTGTGGATCCCCCAGTGGAGTGGTCTCCCGACTCCCTCCGCCGGCTGTTTCTGATAGCCCTGCGCCCCCTCTTTCATTTGATATGTGTCCCGTGCGGGTGCCACCCTCCCGCCGGGAGATGCCGCAAAATGAGCGGCTAGACTGCTGTTCTGTCGGTCACTTCCAGGTTCCTGTCCTGCATCTCGACCGGTGTTATTAGTGACAGGCTGCTTCGGCGTGCCGCTGCGCCGGCCCCCTGGGTCCCACAACGATGGGACCGATGCCACAGGGACGGGCTCGAAACACTCTATAACCCCTCAAAAGAACAGCAGTCTAGCTCGCTTCCCCCGAGCCCTGCCGCCATAAGCCTCAAGGGGGCTCATTTTGCGGCATCTCCCGGCGGGAGGGTGGCACCCGCACGGGACACATATCAAATGAAAGAGGGGGCGCAGGGCTATCAGAAACAGCCGGCGGAGGGAGTCGGGAGACCACCCCACTGGGGGATCCACACCCCGAAAGTGATGAAGGTGGCGCAGATAGAGCCAACAGAGCCAACAGGACAAAATAAATAGGCTGCATTATGCAGCACAGTTGAGAAAGTGCCTTATCCCATATACTGATGAAGTATATACAGGATTTGAGAACAAAATTGTTTCCGGCGGGGGATTTTTGGGGACGTCACAGGAAGTGCTGTGAAGTCACTTCCTGTTTCCGGCAGTGGCATTTGGGGGAAATGATGTCACAGGAAGTGATGTCACTTCCCGTTTCCGGCAGGTGACGCGGGGGAAATGATGTCACAGGAAGTGATGCCACTTCCTGTTTCCGGTGGTGGCATGACGTCACCGGAAGTGACGTCACCGGAAGTGACGTCACTTCCTGTTTCCGGCGGCGCGCGCGCGGAGCGCGCGCGCACACCCTACCCACCCACCCCCCAGTGTCCCTGGCTGGCCTTCAGACATTATGGTCACCCTAATCAGACTCCACGGGTGAGCCAAAATAGGCTCGCCACCCATATAGGGTTTTGAGTTTAAGGTTAAAAGAGGAAAATGAAAATGAACTTATAGAGTTAACTTTTCTTATTTTCTTGTTTTTATTTTTTCCTTATTGTTATAAAGTTTTAAAATGGAGATTCTTGATTTGTTAAGTTATCTTGTATTTTTTACAATTTTAAGTAAACACCGGTGGGGGTCAAGAAAAGGGGAGGCGTGGAGAAGGGGGGGGGGGGAAATGTGATGTATTGTTTTCAATTTGTATTATTTTTTTAATTTTTCTTAAAGAATACTATAACAATATATTGCAAATTAATAAAATTGTTTTAAACAGTAAAAAGTTTGGGAATGGTATTTGCTTCTCTCTCCTCCTTCATGTTATTCTCACAACAATTGTCCGATTAAACAAAGAGAGACAGTGACTGGCCCAAGGCCCTCTGATGAGTTTCATGGCTAAAGGGGGGGATCTGAATCCAGGTCTTCCGGATCAGAGCTCTTATCACTGTATTATGCTGGATCTCATTACAAGTTATTGTTTCTGATGTTACAGATTATTTACCTTCCACTTTCTCAAATGGTAGGAAGCTCAGGTTCCTTTGAAGACAAATTCTTAGTGCAATTTTTCTAAGACTAATTTGTTTACACATATACAGGAAAGGCAGGTGGCAAGTAAGCACACACATAGAGGCCAGATCCAGTGCCCCTCTAAGCTGAGTTAGTGTGAGCTAGCTCACCATTTTTTTAGCCTCTGGTCACACATTTTTGTTTTAGCTCAGGAAAAACAGCTCCAGAGCAAACTAATTTATGCAGTAGCTCACAACTTTAATGCCAGTAGCTCATGAAATAGAATCTTTGATCACAAGACTCCACAGCTTAGAGGGAGTATTGGCCAGATCCACACATTGTTGGATATTGGGCAGAGGCTGTGGCTCAGGGGCAGAAGTTCGGCTATGTGTGTAAAAGGTCCCAGATTCAAGTTAAAAGCATCAGGCCGCCCTGACCTGGATAGCCCAGGCAAGCCCAATCTTGTCAGATCTCGGAAGCTAAGCAGGGTCTACTCTGGCAAGTACTTGGATGGGAGACCTCTTTGGAATACCAGCAGTTGGGAGGTGGAGCAGGCTTTATTCAGCCACCTCCCTGAATATCCTCCAGGCCCAATAGGGATCAGTCACCACAGGTCGCCTTGACATCCAGGTGCACAGAGCCTCGCACACACACAAATACAAAAACATCCCCCTCTCCAAAAGCATCAGGCAGTAGGTCATATGTGGCCTCATTTGGAATATTGCACTGATCACTGCACCATATATATATACATTGTTGGAAGTCATGCAGAAAAGGGCAACCAATTTGATTAAGGAGATGGAGCACTTTCCCTATGAAGAAAGGTTAAAGTAGTTAGGGCTCTTCAGCTTGGAGAAACGGTGGCTGAGGGGTGACAGGATAGAAGTTTACAAACATGTGAATGGGATAGCGAGAGTAGAAAAGTACTTTTCTCCTTTTCTCACAACACCTCATGGACACTCAATGAAATTAATAAGCAGCAGGTTTAGCAGGGTTCACCCAAACGGTCATTAACATGTAGAATTCACTGCCATATGAAGCGGCAGCAGCTACAAGCATAGACAGCTTCAAGAGGGAATTGGATAAACATATGGAACAGACATTCATCTGTGGCCAGTAGCCACAAGGTATAGAGGGAACACGCTGTCTGGGGGCAGTGATGCTCTGTATTCTTGGCACTTGGAGGGGCAACAGTGGGAGGGTTTCTGAAGTTCTGGCCCCACTGGTGGACCTCCTGATGGCACCTGGGTTTTGGCCACTGTGTGACACAGAGTATTAGACTAGATGGGCCACTGGCCTGATCTTTCTTTTATGTTCTAGCCCTGAGAGCCAGTGACAGTCAGGGCTGACTTCGATAGACCAGTGATCTGACTCAGTAGAAGACAGCTCTGTGTGTCTATCATGCTGTCATAATAATTCACCTTCTGGTCTTTCTGATCGTCCAGGAGGCGAATGTCATTGTGACACTACAACAGCACAAAGTTCAACCACATGTGGATTGAGGGGAAGGAACTGTGGTTTAGATCCACACAAAATTCTCCACTAGTAGAAGCTGCGTTGCCAACCTCTAGGTGGTGGCTGGAGATCTCCTGGGATTACAACTAATCTCCAGGCCAAAGCCTGGGGAGAATGGACACTTGGGAAGGTGGGTTCTACAGCATTATATCCCATCCCCTCTCCAAACCTTGCTATCCTCAGGCTCCACTGCCAAAATCTCCAGGTATTCCCCACCTGTAAGCTGGCAACCCTAAGCGGAAGGCAATTCCCATCAGCAGAACAGGCCTGTCCTGCCTCTCCACTGTAGTAAGATTCTAAAAACTGATGTCAGCCCACTATCCAACCATCATGTTTCTTTCCCTGCCTATCTCAGATTAACGCCATGCATAGGCACAAATCAGACCTGTGAGTAACTGCACTGCATTAAATAGCCTGCTGTTGTGCAGTTAAATGTGTTGGCATCACACTGCATCGTTCCACTGCCGGCCATCCAAAGCTGCATCCACATAAGGTGTATTCTGTGTTTTCCTTTCACTGTCACTGAGCAAACAGAGTCATTTGCCTTGACAATGAAGTGTCTGCATGGAGTTTTCAATGAGCTTATCAGCTGCCATTTTCTCTGCTGTGCTACTGGAGGGCTTTAAAAAATAGCAATTGATATACTGCTACTGATTTTTTTTTTGTAAAGTCCTCTGGGGACATGACAGGAAAAATGGTGACTGTAAGGGGTTGTCAGGAAATTAAACTGATGTTGGAGGGGCCCTCAAAAATATGCACCTACTCATCCACACAGCACACAAATCTTGGGCTGCATTCTTTCAAGAAAAAGTGCAGGTTTGAGGAGCAGGCCTCGGATTCAGTAGGAGCTCACAGGAGTGAAGCTCCTGAATCTTTCTGAGGGTCCCCCCTCTTTCTCCCCGTGTACCTTGTCCATTGAATAGTAGGTGCAGCTGCATTATAATTCCTGGATTAGGAGAGCGGGCAGCCAGCCAGCCACTAGGGGTTTCTTTGCCACGCTCCCAGAAGCCTTCTTTAACCCCTGGAGAAGCCTATGCCACCCTTTCTCCACTTCTTGTGTGGCTTGCTGGCCTTTTGACTGGGGGGGGGGGCAGCCCAGAAGAGCCCCAGGTGAGCAAGGCCTGCTTGGGCTGGCTGGATCGCTAGCCAGCCCAAGCAGGCCTCACTCGCCCAGGGCTCTCCTTTCTTGCATTGGGTTGCTTTTGGCAGGGGATGGGGGTGACATATGTTAATGTTATGCTAATGAGCTCCACCACCTATTTTTCTACAAAACAACCCCTGTTGAGGAGTACCATGCTGAGGGAAGACCTGAGAAATGCGTGATTAGAGGCTGATGGCGCTTTCACACATACTAAATAATGCAGTTTCGATCCACTTCAGTGACTCTTTGCAAAGACATTTCATACAGCAAAATCCAGCTGCAAAGTGCACTGAAAGTGGATTAAGTGTGTTATTTCCATGTGTGAAAGCACCTGTTGTGTCAATTCCCTCCCCTCCCCCCCCCCGTAAATAAAAACCAGTGCTCCAGATTGAAAACAAAGGTGGAGAAAAACATTCCTGTGGAAGCAGCCATTGTCTCAGATCCTTTATACAGAGCAATGGGAGGAGAGGACTAGGGTTGCCAAGTCCAATTCAAGAAATATCTGGGAACTTTGGGAGTGAAGCCAAGAGACTTTGGGGGTGGAGCCAGGAGACATTGGGGTGGAGTCAGGAGCAAGGTTGTGACAAGCATAATTGAATTCCAAAGGAAGATCTGGCCATCACATTTAAAGGGACTGCACACCTTTCAAATGCCTTCCATCCATTGGAAATAATGAGGGACAGGGGCACCTTCTTTTGGGGCTCATAGAATTGGACCCCCTGGTCCCAACTTTTTGAAACTTGGAGGGTGTTTAGACACTGCATACTATGCAAAAACTTTGGTGCCTCTACCTCAAAAAACAGCCCCCTAGAGGCCCAGATACCTACAGATCAATTCTCCATTATCCCCTATGGGAATCGGTCTCCATAGGGAATAATGGAGTGCTCAGCAGACATCCCCCCCCCCCCCGCTTTCTGATTACCCTGAACCGGGGAAAAGGTCTCCAAACCGTGGGATACCTTGCTCAAACTCTTATTCATGCAGCTAGTCAATTCTCAGAGAACTGCTAATGCCACTTCAGTAATGGACTAACTGCATGATCATCCAGCTACACGAAGACCAGCGAGGCCAAGTCAGACACTGCAACGACCTCTCGGAGCCCTTCCCAATAGGCACAGGTGTAAAGCAAGGCTGCGTTCTTGCGCCAACTCTCTTTACGATCTTCTTTAGCATGATGCTTCAAAGAGCCGCAGTAGATCTAGATGAGGACGATGGTGTCTACATCCGCTATCGCACCGATGGCAGCCTGTTCAACCTGAGGCGACTAAAGGCACACTCCAAGACAATGGAAAAACTCATCCGAGAGCTACTGTTTGCTGATGATGCTGCACTCGTCTCCCACTCGGTATCAGCTCTGCAGCATATGACGTCCTGCTTTACAGAGGCTGCCAAGCTATTCGGCCTAGAAGTTAGTCTGAAGAAGACAGAAGTTCTCCACCAGCCTGCACCCCAGGAAGATTATCACCCTCCCTGCATCACTGTGGGTGAATCAGTTCTGAAGACAGTCCAGCAGTTCAGCTACCTGGGGTGCATCATCTCCTCAGATGCCAAGATCGACAAGGAGATTGACAACAGGCTGGCAAAGGCAAACCGTGCATTTGGCCGATTGCACAAAAGAGTGTGGAGCAACAAGCATCTGAAAAAAGGCACAAAGATCAATGTTTACAAAGCGGTTGTGATGACAACCCTCATCTATGGCTCCGAATCGTGGGTTTTATACCGTCATCACCTGCGACTCCTTGAGCGCTTTCATCAGCGCTGCCTTCGCACCATCCTCAACATCCACTGGAGTGACTTTGTGACCAACACTGAAGTCCTCAAGCGGGCAGAGGTTACCAGCATCGAGGCACTGCTGTTGAAGACGCAGCTGCGCTGGGCAGGGCATATTTCTAGGATGGAAAACCACCGCCTTCCCAAGATTGCCCTGTATGGCGAACTCTCCACCGGCCATCTAAATAGAGGGGCACCAAAGAAGAGGTACAAGGACTCCTTGAAGAAATCCCTTAGCACCTGTCACATCAACCATCACCAGTGGTCTGACCTAGCCTCAGATCGCAAAGCATGGAGGCACACCATCCACCAGGCTGTCTCTTCCTTTGAGAACGCACGCATAGCTGGTCTTGAGGACAAAAGGAGATTGAGGAAGAATCGCACTGCTACAGCACCAACCCCAAATCAGACTTTTCCCTGCAGCCACTGTGGCCGGACCTGCCTGTCCCGCATTGGTCTTGTCAGCCACCAGCGAGCCTGCAGCAAACGTGGACTATTGCACCCTTCTTAAATCTTCGTTCGCGAAGCCAAGCCGAGAGAGAGAGAGAGAGAGAAATGGACTAACTACATGAATACTTGTTTGAGCATTGGTTCCAAAATTTGAAGTATTGTGATGAAAAAGAAGTGGACATGTGATTATCCAGAATACGTGTCATGCCATATACTTCAATAGAGTCTGTGAGTCCTATCTTCCTTGGCAATTCAGCATATTTTTGGAGAACTTTTGAACCTTGTTTCAGCTACAATTGACATTTTGCAACATTGTTGCAATGTAACCCATCCATACAAACAACCTTAACAGAAGAAACAAGAGGTCTACCTAACAAGCAAGAGAGTTTTTTACAGGCTTTTTGCCTAGGTGGACTCGTCAGTGTTCGCTTTATGTTTATTTATCATTTAGTGTTTAAAATATAAACAGTGTATAAAATAGGGTTTTTTACGCTAAGACTTGGAATATATGATATCAGTAAAAAAAATTTAAAATTATATAAGTGAAATTAATTGAATTAATACTAGGCTTGCATAGCAATTTTTTTTTTGAGAAATTGAGTGTTTTTGTAAAAAAAACCTCCTTGTGAGTAAGACTGTGGAACACAGGTGTCTCCTATTCACCAATCAATCACTGTGTTCATCCCGTGCGGTTGACAGACACCCGCCTGGGGATTGGCAACCCTAGGGACGACTGTGGTAGGTAACGGAATTATAAAGGGAAACATTCTGGTGGAGGTTTTTTTCTTGCTTCACCTCCTCCAGGGAAATGGAAATGAAATAAAACGAATCTTCAGCTGGGCAACTGGGGGGTGGGTGGTATGTAGCCTGAAGTCAGGATGGAGGAACACAGGCTTGCTTTCCTGTCCTGCCTCCCCCACCCCTCCACGCACACACACACTTCCTGCGCCCTTTGCCAACACAGCCATGCCCGAGGGGGAAAGCTGAGAGAAGATGGTTTGCATTAACCTGAGCGTGCTGCCATTACCTCCTTTTCCTTGCCTTTGAAGGACAGAAGCACCCACAAGATGTGAGGTTTGTTTTGTTCAGAGACCCCTGCAGCCTCACAGGCCCGCAGGTTTCAAACTCTGACCTTTTAACTTTCTTTCACTGGAACATCTTATTGGGTTAAATGTTAAAAAAAAAAATCATTTGCCATAGAAGCACAGAAGCTTTTCCCCAGTTCAAGAACAAGTACCCATTTGTGGGCTTATAGCCTGTCTCCTTAAGGGTTGCCAACTCCAATTCAAAAAATATCTGGGGACTTTGGGGGTGGAGCCAGGAGGCATTGGGGGTGGAGCCATACGCAGAGTTGTGACAAGCACAATTGAACTCCAAAGGGAGTTCTGGCCATCACATTTAAAGGAACCACACACCTTTTAAATGCCTTCCCTACATTAGAAATAAAGGAGGATAGGGGCACCTTCTTTTGGGGCTCATAGAATTGGACCCCCTGATCCAATCTTCTTGAAACATGGTGAACATTTTGAGGAGAGTCATCAGATGCTATGCTGAAAATTTGGTGCTTCTACCTCAAAAAACAACTCCTCCAGAGCCCCAGATACCCCCAGATCAATTCCCCATTATACCCCATGAGAATCGATCTCCATAGGGAATAATAAAGTGTCCAGCAGACATTTCCCTCCCCCCCCCACCGCCCCCTGTTTCTAAGGAGTCTGAAGCGGGGGAGGGCCTGCTCCCACCTGGGGATTGGCTTCTCTACTCACGAGTTGCTGAACTTCCAACTTCTTCAAAGTAACACAGAGCAGCCAAAGGTTCAAGTTTACCTTTCCTATGCAAACAACCTCTGAAAAGATTGTGCAACCAAGGGAAGGTCTGGGCTGCTTTCACAGCCACTGGGAACAGCCATGTTGTTCTGCCTGCTCCTCCACCCCTGTTCAGCCTTAAAGACACAGACACACCATCCCAAAAAGAAGCCTTTCCAAGTGGAGTCTGAAGCCTCTGGAGGTGGAAAGGCACATGGTGGCTGTGGAAGCTGACTGGGAGCAGGAAGGAGCCTGGGAAAGAGGGAAAACCCCTGCTGGGACCTGGGGATTGGCAAGCCTATGTCTCCTGCACAATCTGCATCTGTGTAACCAATTAATTTTGGGTTATTGGTGAATGGCAATTTTAGTTTCAAATCTAAAGTTCCTTTTTACTGCAACCCACGCTTTCTTGCTAGGTGAACTTGTGAACTTTCTTGCTAGGTGAACTTGTCTTTCTACTAAGAATTCCAACTAGGCTTGCCAATCCCCAGTTGGGGGCAGGGGATCCCCCAGTTTGGAAGCCTAACCCCAGCTTCAGGGTTATCAGAAGGTGGGAGGGAATGTCTGCTGGGCATGCCATTATACCCTATGGAGACCAATTCCCACAGGGTATAATGGAGAACTGATCCATGGGTATCTGGGGATTGGTGGAGAGGGTTGTTTTTGAGGTAGAGGCCGAATTTTCAGCATAGCATCCAGGCCTCTCCTCAAACCACTTTGCAAGTTTAAAAAAGATTGGACCAGGGGGTCCAATTCTAGGAGCCCCCAAATAAGGTGCCCCTGTTCTTCCTTATTTCCAAATGGAGGGAAAGCATTTAACAGGTGTGCAGTTCCTTTATATGTGATTGCCAGAACTCCCTTCGGAGTTCAATTGTGCTTATCACATCCTGGCTCTACCCCCAAAGTCCCTAGATATTTCTTGAGTCAGATCTGGCAACAAAAATCCCAACACTGTTTGCAATATTGGGTCTGCTAGTGGTGCTTAGGTATAGAAGTTTTCCTATGGCACTTGTACTGATTGTCTTTAGGTAAAGGCTCACTTATTTCAGTATTCTCAAGAAAGTCAGTTGCCAAGTGTTGCCACTGTCTTGACATCTTCTAGACCAAGAATTCAATTATTTTCTGTCTCTGATCTAGGAGAAATGAACCATGTTCCTCCTTTTCCATTTGTATGCCGAGGCAGTAAGAAAGATCTCCTAGCTCCTTAATCTTTGCTTCTTTGTTTAGACACTTCACCACACTGTTATAAGTCCATTTGCCTGTCATAACCCAGAATCAAGCCATCAACATACACAAGAATAACAGCCCATGTGCTGCCTGTTTTTAATCCATACACCCCCTTCTGCAGTTTGCAGACTAAATTTAGTTGTTTGGGATCTATATAAAACCTTCTGGCTGCTCCATGTTCAGACCTTCCTGAATCTCCATGCTGTCTTTACATTTAGATGTTTGACCTGCATCCTCTTGGATGCTGCTATGCTCCAAAGTAATCTGATCATGCTGTGTTTCACCACTGGTGCAATGGTTTCATCAAAGCCTTGACCATATTTTTGTGGGAAGCCTTTAACAACTAATCTTGCTGTGTAGCTTTCCATGTTTCTGTTTGCATTTTGTTTGACCTTAAACACCCACTTGCAACCAATAAGATTATTTCCTGGTGATAGCTTCGTCATGGTCCACATTTTATTTTTTGTGTGGAGCATCAATTTCCTCTTGTGCTGTCTTATTCCACCTACTAGCTTCAGTTGCTGGAATCTGCTCTACTTCCTTCCAGGTAGAAGGTTCAGATGGTAACACTGATCTTGCAAGGTAGAACTCTGTTTGGTTACGGTGAGCATCGGAGGTGTGGTCCTGGATTTTCATCTGCTGTCAGAGAGATGTCCTGTCTACCAGTCTTCTCATTCTCATTTCCTTCCTCTTTCTGTGTTGTGGTGCTCTGAATCTCTGGCATGATTGTTTCAGAATCTGACTTCCCAGGTTGTGTGTCTTGTTCTAATGTTTCCATCATTGTGCGCTGGTTCAAGATGCAAGAGCCAGTACTGGTCATCTGCCTTTTTTGAGTTGAATGATGCAGTCCCTTCTCTACTGCCTCTGCTTCTGTCATTGTGAATCACATGTCTGACAAAGAATTCACCTGTTTCTGGGTAGTACTCTATACCCCTTACTTCCAGAATCATATACCACAAAACACTTTATCTGGTTCTGGGATCTAGTTTTTGTCTTTTCTCCTTGAGTTCCAATGCAAAAGCCTTGCTAATGTGTACTCTAATGTGTACCATGTCTGGCACCTTGCCATGCCATATTTGGCAAGGTTTATATTTGCTTTAGGGTTTTCCAGTCCCCAGATGAGATTGGTAAATACAGGGGATACCCGGTAAATATTTGGCAAAAAATTACAATGTATCCGAGTAGCATATAAAAGATTCTTAAAGAAATATTATTTAAAGACACAATGCAACAAAATTACATAAAGAATGCAAAAAGTCCCAGTGTACAAAATTCTCTGATACAATCCAGACTCCAGTACTTAGAATACTGTTTTTCATGGAAATAAATCCTCAGAGAAGGAATAATAGACCAGTTTCGGCCACGCCTTCCTCAGTCACAAGTTGCACCGCACATCAGTGTGCATTTCTCCTCCACTTTCATAGACATTCATTCGCTAGTGAGGACCCGGCCCTACTCATTCTACGGCCAACGCCTCACATTGAATCTATACTGCCAGTTTGGTGAAGAAATATTTCCTTCTGTCAGTTCTAGCCCAACTGCTCAGCAACTTCATTGAATGTCCACGAGTTCTTGTATTGTGAGGAAGGGAGAAAAGTACTTCTTTCTCTACCTTCTCTATCCCATGCATAATCTTGTAAACCTCTATCATGTCACCCCTCAGTCAACATTTCTCCAAGCTAAAGAGCCCCAAGCGTTTTAACCTTTCTTCATAGGGAAAGTGTTCCAACCCTTTAATCATTCTAGTTGCCCTTTTCTGCACTTCTTGAAGTGCTTTCCTCTGTCAAGGTTTGTGTGTGATGTGATATAAACTTACCACTGTTACCCATCTGTAGCATTTGAGGTTTTCTTCTAAACTTTTTAGAAACTATAGCTACATATATCTTGAGGAACTTCACTCTTCTGCCTCAGTGGATATGCAGCTCAGTACCTTAAGAAATCATCCATGAGGGGGCGTGGCGTCGCACGCATAGGGAATGGACGCCTGAAAACAGAGCTCCTTACTTACCCCTGCCAAATCCACTTAAGCAAGCGCCCAGCGTTGTTGTTTGTTTTCTTTTCTTTCTTTAATTAGTATGGGAACAGTAGATGGTCAAAAATCCAGATCAAAAAGAAATTCAAGGAACTCTGTTAAAGACTATTTTCCAAAAAAGCCCAAGGCTAAGGCCTCAGGAAAAGCAAGCAGCCCTGCAAGCAAGATGGCGTCGGAAGGAGGGGAAAACACAGCAGCAGACCTAGCTTCATTTCGTTCTGAGGTAATGGAGGCTTTTCAAAAACTGGAACAAAATATGACTGACAAAATATCTGCCATGATCCAGCCCCTTTCTGCTCAATTGGAGGGTTTCAAAACGTCCTTAGAGAAGGTGGCAGAGACGGCAGATTCTGCTTTTAACATGGCAAGTGCTGTGCAGGAGGACTCTCAGTATTTTTATAAAAGAGATGAATGGGCCACTGATAAAATTATTGCACTTGAGAACCAACTGAAATTGGGGAATGTTAAAATTCGTGGGCTCCCCGAGAATTCTGCCTCCCCCTCTGATTTAAAAACTCTTATAGTCTCCTGGTTATCGAAGGCATTGGGTTTTTCTGACTCTGATCTCTGTGCCCTGGAAACAGTATATAGAATTGGCCCATTGCGCAGACAGAAAACTTCGTTGCCTAGGGACATTTTAGTCCGTTTCTCTTCTGCCTCAGTGAAATCCAAGTTGCTGCAAAAAGCCCGGGCTATAAATCCTCTTCTGCTAGGAGATTACAACGTCCAAATTCTACAGGATTTGTCTTCTGAAACCTTGCAAAGGCGGAAAAATTTGAAGCCAATTATAGAAATCCTGAACAGGGAAAACATCAGATATCGATGGGTTGCTTCGTACAAGCTGCAAGTTACAGTGCAGGATCAGTCATTTGTAGCTGCAGATCTCGACTCAGGCCTATGCATGCTCCGCGATATGAATCTTCCTGTTCCCACCGGCCTTCTGGAAGCAGCCTCACATGTTCATTCAATAACTTCAGATACTAGATGGCGTCGTGTGCCTTTGAACCGTCCTGATCGGCCTGTTTCTTCTAGAAGCTAAATGCTGGAACTGTTGCTATGCAGAAATCTCCCCCCCCCTTTTTTTTTTTTTTTTGTTGAGGATTCCTGGCGTCCTTTTCCCCCTGACATATAAGCTTTGCCTACCGAACTGCTGACTTATAAGCTTTGCCTACGTGGTGCTTATGAAGCAGTGTTTATATATGAAATTGGGGGGTTCCCCCCCTTTTTTTTTCCCCCCCTTGTTATTTATATTTTTTTGAAAGCAATGTTATGAATGTGAGGGAGTTATTAATTTAAATCAACTCATTAAAGGAAATCTTCTTGGTTGATTGGGTATGCATGATTGGAAGAGTGGAGTGACTTGGAATATATGGTTTAAAAAGTAAGTGGAAGTAGGTGTTTGAATGGGGAGGCTGGGTGACGAGAGAGGGTGTGGGAGTGAGTGAGAGAGTGAGAGAGAGTGAGAGGGGGGGTAGATCTGAGTGAGAAACTTGAATAGTATGATCAGGGCTTTATATCAATATACTTCTTTCTACTGTGAGTTAATGAAGTGTCAGGTCCTTTTCCCTTCCTTTGTGAATTCTTGAATGGAAATGAGTGTGTGAGACAGAGGGTTGGTAGGGAATGTATGTGTGTGTCAGTTTGTGCCGTATGATATTATGAGGGTTTGGAAATTTGTTTCCCTTACTATCACATCTCCCTACATAGGCTTATAAGAGGCTGAAGGATAGTTGGTGGGGAGTGTTTGGGGAGATCAGTATTTAATAGTGTTCACAATTCTGTTTAAAGTTTCATTGTATTTTTATCATAGTGTCTTAAGTCTCACTATAACTTTGTGATCGAGATCCGATGCTGTTACACATGGTATATTAGTTTGCCTGTACTTATCTTTAATTCACTAATCTGAGTTGATAAAAGGCACAGATTTTATTATATGTAGCTTTCTAGGCATTTTAGCCTTGATTCAATCAGCTTTGTGTGGCCTTTCATTATAAAACTCTCTATACATTCGGCTCTGTTATTTTGTTTATAAATTTTAATTTTGCTGGGTTGATATTGTTAAATATAAGCATTTTTGGCAGAGAGGGAGAATGGAGAACTTCGGTTTTTTTTAAATAGCTCCATTTGGTAGTTGTTGCTAGTTGTGTGGTGTCTTCAGCAAGGAAGACTTCCGCTTCAAATTTAACCTTTTAAGTAAGTAGTTGTTGTTTTCCCAAGTTTGGGTTAACAGAGTTGGAGGGTGAGTTAGTGGCTAGTGTCTGTTAATGCTAGACCACTGGTGTTGGTTATGGTTTTTTGTTTTTGTTATGGGCAGCATAACTGTATTGAATTATTATGGTTTTAGCTGGAAGTTTTTTAAAGCCTTTGATTTGAAATCTGTCCTCATACCTTTGAAATTTGATCTACAGGATTCATCTCGAGCTATCCTGGTGGCACCTGGGTTAAATGCTATAAATTGTAATAATTTTGATAACCTTGGTTTTTTCCTCTTTCAATTATGGCAGAGTGCCACTTGAAATTTCTTTCTCTAAACTGTAACGGGCTAAATAATTTAATTAAGAAAAAACGGGTTGCCTCTGCCATCTCTCGTCAGAAACCAGATATAATTTTTTTGCAAGAAACTCACCTTAAGGGTAACCAGCCCAGGGTCTTCCAGTCCAAATTTTTTGCTCATCAATTTCAAGCTTATGGGTCTTCCAAAGCAAGAGGTGTGGCCATCCTAATAGGTAAATCAGTCCAATTCACTTTTGAAAATTCCTCAATTGACCCTAGGGGTCGGTATATTTTTATCAATGGGGTCTTTAATGGTAGCCCTTATACTCTGGCATCGGTGTATGCTCCAAATGATGGGCAAATTGCATTTATTAAAGATACGTTGTCACAACTTCAAACCTTTCATACAGGGCCCATTATCTTGGGAGGAGATCTCAACTATGTTGTTAATCCTTCTTTAGATAGATCTCAAAAAAGCCTGCTACCTATATCTGCCAATAAACGGTCTCAATCAAAAGATTTGAATGGCCAAAATGATTTAGCTCAAGTTTTTCAATCCTATAATCTGTCAGACATTTGGAGAAGCAGACATCCAAATGAAAGAGATTATACCTTTTTTTCTTCTCGTCATCAAACTTATTCCAGAATAGATTTTCTTTTAGTTTCAGATTCTATTTCTAATCTTTTTTCTAAAGTAGAAATTGGCCCAATGATTTGGTCTGATCATGCATGGTTGGAAGGGTATATGTCAGGCGTTACTGACAGATCTTTTTCTTTTAATTGGAGATTGGATAGTAAACTTCTGTCTATGAAATCGGTTACAGATTCCATTGAAAAAGACATTAAAGAATTTTTTCAATTCAATATGGAGTGTGGAGTACCCCAGCATATAGTTTGGGATTCTTTTAAAGCTGTAATTCGTGGCAGATTTATGGCTATTGCCTCTTCGTATAAAAAAGAAAAAGAAAAAATTAGATCTGATTTGGTTGCTAACATTACCAAATTGGAAGAGAAATTTAAAAAATTTGGTAGCAAAAAAACTTATTCAAAACTTCTTATAGAAAGAAAAAAATTAGAATCTCTTGACGTCTCCAAGATTCAAAAACAAATGGCTTTTATAAAACAAAAATATTGGTTTCGAACTCCTCAATCTCTTAAACTCCTATCATGGAAGGTTAAAAAGAGAGTATCCTCAATGGCTATTTCTTCCATTCGTTCTAAAACTGGTACCTTGAAACATTCCACTAAGGATATTGTAGGAGTGTTTAAAAAGTACTATTCATCTCTATATTCCTCCCAGCATCCATCAGCAGACCTTATTTCATCTTTCTTAGACACTCACTCAGTTATTAAGCCTGTCTCTCCTGAGGTTAAATCCTTTTTGGACAAACCTTTTACTGCACTTGAAATACAGGAGACTATCAAGTCTATGAAATCCAATAAGTCTCCAGGCCGAGATGGCTTTATACCAGAATTTTATAAATTTTTTAACATTTTGTTGGCTCCCATCTTGGCAGACGCCTGTAATCAGTTTGTACAGTCTGGTTCTTTCCCTGTTACTTGGTCACAGGCAAAAATCATACTTCTTCCAAAGAAGGACAAAGACTTACTAGACCCTAGTTCATACAGGCCGATATCGCTCCTTAATTGTGATTATAAGATTTTTACAGCAGCTCTGGTGGCTAGGCTTAATACCTTTATAGGGAACTGCATTCATCCTGACCAATCGGGCTTTATCCCACACCGTGAGTTAACGGACAATACTAGAATGGTCCTTGATGTTATTCAATACTGCCGGAAATTTAATATTGAGTCTTCTTTTATCTTGTCTATTGATTTTGAAAAAGCCTTTGATTCCGTGGAAGTTCCTTATCTTACAACCTTACTGCAGAAAATGAACTTTGGCCCGAATTTTCTGAAGATAATCCATTCTTTATATAAATCGCCTTCTGCTATTCTTTCTATTAATAATTTGGATTCTGAAGAATTTAATCTTTTCAGAGGGACGAGGCAAGGTTGCCCATTGTCTCCTCTGCTTTTTGCGATCGCAATAGAACCTCTTGCTAATGCTATCCGTGATACCAATATTATCACTGGTATCCCTATTAGAAAGAAACAAATTAAGGTGTCTTTGTTTGCAGATGACCTAGTGCTTTTTGTTACAAAACCTAAGTCTTCTTTACCGGCTGTCTTTGATTTATTATCTGTATTTTCTTCTATATCAGGCCTTCGAGTAAACCCATCCAAAACCATTCTTTATCCCATCACAATTTCGGATGCTCTCCAAGACTCCATCTACTCTAATTATCACTTTAAAAAAATTGATAGATATTGGACATATTTGGGGATCAATATACCTTTGAAATTGGGAGATATTTTTAAAGTTAATCATCATTTATTGATTAAGGACATTCTTACCCTGCAAAAGAATAAAAATTCTTCACTCATTCCCTGGAATGAAAAAATTCAGATTATTAAATCTTTTATTTTCCCCAAATTTCTGTTTTTATTTCGAGCCATTCCTATTCTTATTCCTGAGGATTTATTTGTGGGTTGGCGTCGTTCGTTCTTAAGATATATTTGGAACAAGGGCTTGTCTAGAATAGGGTATGCAACTCTTATTCGTTCTAAATCCTCAGGGGGTCTGGCTCTTCCGGATCTCCATAAATTTTATGAAGCTGCCATTTTAGGTGGTCTTATTAGATACCATGATGCTGACTTAAATTCAGGTTGGAAGGCCCTAGAAGATACCTATCTAAATAACAAATCGTTTCACTCTATATTATGGGAATTTCCGAAGAATAGACCTCCTATTATCTCCTCCAACCTTTTTCTTAAAGCTATTTTTCAGATTTGGGACAAACGTCGCCTCTCTTTAGCCCCTCCAATATCTCCACTATCTCATTTTGTGGATGTTTCTTGGTTTCAACCGGGGTTTTTTTACAAGTCTTTTCCAATTTGGAAAAAATATAACCTTTCTAGGTTTGTGGATATTTTGTCCAATGGAAAAATGCTCGACAAAAAATCTTTGGAAGAGAAAACTGGTGGGACAAAAATCCCATGGTTTGAATACTTGCAAACTAACAACTTGGTGACATCACTCTTAAAGAAATACAATTTCAATCGACCTCTTACTTTCTTTGAACACTTGCTATATTCTCCTTTTTTAAAGCGGAAGGGACTGATTTCATTTATTTATAAGGGTTTGCTAGACACTGATGCTGTTGATTTGTTATCCTATCAAGAAATTTGGCAAAGGAATAGTTCAATTAATTTTCAGGAGGATGTTTGGCAACAAATCTGGTCTTCTCCTTCGTATGTTTCAAAATCATTGAATATACAATTACAAACTCAAAAAATTTTGTTTCGGTGGTATTTAACACCTCAGAGATTAAGCCATATGGCGATAAATCAATCCTCCAAATGTTGGAAAAATTGTGGAGAGGTGGGCACATTTACACACTGCTGGTGGTCTTGCCCGAGGGTGCAGTCGTTTTGGGCAGTAATTGTGGCAAAAATCAAGGATATCACGGGCTATAGTTTACCCTTAAGATTGGAACTCATTTTGCTTGACTGTTGGAAAGATATTTCTATTACTTCTCTCAATAAATCCCTGATATCCCTTTTACTAGCTGCTGCTAAAATGGTGTTAGCCCAATTTTGGAAATCTCCCAATATTCCTCCAGTTAAAGCCTGGTATGCTAAAATCTGGGAGGTCTATGCGATGGACAAGATAGCAGATAGTTTATGCAATATAAACAATTCAGAAAGTAACGAATCTCTGATGTACAAGTGGCTTCCATTTCTTAAATTTTCTTTTGGTCCTGTAGATCAGATGCGTACATGTATACCTGGTAGATATTATGACATTATTAATTTGATGTAATTAATATATGGACAGAGTATTTATTTTTTAATTCAGCTGCCAATTTTGTATGTGTGTGTGAATGTATGTATGTGTTGTTTTGTTTGTATTTTGTATATATATATATATTTTGTGTTCTGCTGGTATGCTATGCTTATACACAAAGAATGATTGCAGATACAGTCATTGATTGCTTTATTTGTATGTTTATTAAATTCAATAAAAAAGTTTTTGGGAAAAAAAAAAAAAAAAAAAAAAAAGAAATCATCCATAAAGATTAAAAGGTAACTATTTCCACCATTTGATGTTACTTATACAGATCCAAGGACATCACTATGAATTAATTCTAACACTTCACTAGTATGTTTCTTGGTTCTGGGTGGAACTGCTCTTATATAACACACATATTTGCTTATGTCATCACATGCCTTTACCTTAATGTATCTTGTGAGGTTCTTGTTCTGAAGGTCTACCTTTGGATTACGATGTCCTAGGTGCATGTGCTACAGTTCCAGGCTCTTTGTCTTTCCTTTCATGTGCCAGTGTACCTGTTCACCTACAAAAATCTATTCATATACTTTTCCTTTTTGGTTACTTTGTGCATATACAACACTGACTTTGCTAATAGTACATTTCTTATTTCCAAAACACACGTTGAAGCCTTTGCTGTCTAATATAGACACACTCAATAAATTACAGCTTGATTCAAGTATGTACAGGACATCTCCAACCATCTAGGAAATTTTTGTGAGGTGTGCTGCAGCCTAAAATGCTAGTACCTATGCCTTGAATTTGTATGCATTCACCATAAACATTTCTCCTTTCTCACTTTCATTTTTCATCAAAGAAATCTTTGCAGTATGTGCTGTGAATAGAAGCTCTACTGTCTATTAGTCACCTATTCTCTTTTGAGTCTGATTCAGCAGCATCATAAATAAGGCTTTTCTGGTCAATTTTTCTTTGTATGCTGCACTAGGACATTATGTTTGCGATTTTAAAAATTGCCTCTCTGCTTACAGTTTGTGTGCTATTCCGGTGCATCTTGGAAAAGCTATCAGTTACGGGGGGCCCTCTGCAGTCCTTTCCAAAGTGGCCCCTTTTGTTGCAGTTAAAGCAACACAGCAATTGGTTTTTCTCTCTGTGGGTGGGACTTGCTCTTTCAAGTCCTTTCTAGAAATGTAACTTGAGCCATTTGATGATTCAAATTCAATAAGCCATTTCAAGCATTCCTCTTGCAATTCTTTTAGTGCCTCATTGGAAGTTTGTTGTGTCTGTCTTTTGGCTTTGGCTCTGCACACTCACAAACACAGAAAAATCTTCCCCCAAAGTCTGACGTATAAAATTTTTCTTTTGTTCATCAGCTAGATTTTCAAACATGTCTCAATTCAGATAGATATTTTTCACAATTTGCCCTGTAACCTTGTTTTGGAAAGTTTTCTTGTCCATACACTCCTTGTGAGTCAATATTAGTGAACCCAAAAGACTTGTCTAGCATCTTAAGCATTTCTTTTGCTGTCTGGAAATTTTAACATGAAAGTCTCACTGTCATCCAGTGATCCTATAATAGTTCTTGGCAATCTCGTTTTTTATTATCCAAGAGTCCAATTCCTAGCCTTTCTCTTGGTTTTTCTTCCTTTAGGATTCCAGCAGCTCTTTTTGCTTCAAGGGGTTTATAAAACTTTCAAGCCAGCTTCTATAGTTTTCAGCAATAAGTTTTAGGATCCCTAAATATCTGCTTGATTCAGCCATCCTTATCACTACAACACGGAGAAGAACAATGGAGAATTTTGAAAGATAAAAAGGGAATCTGCAAATCAAAGACTATAAGCCTCTTTTAAACATTAAGCTTAATTTAAGCTTCTGATAGACTCTGGGCCCACAACCTATCAGTTCCCATGGAGAAATGGCTGCTTTGGAGGGTAAAGCCAATAGCATTATACCTGCTGAGTCTCCTCCCCTCCCCTCATCCACCCTCTACAGGTTCCACCCCAAAAAACTCCAGGTATTTCCCCATCCAGAGTTGACACTCCTACCCTTATACTAAGTCAGACCCTTGGTCTATCCAGGTCAGTATGCCTACTCTGACTGGCGGTGGCTTTTTGAGCTCGGGTGGAGGTGTTTCACCTCATCTACTGCCTGATCATTTTAACAGGAGAAGTGGCAGACTGAATCTGAGAACTTCTGCATACAAAGTAGATGCTTTTGAGCTTGTTTGGAGGTTCTAGCAATAGAGTACAGATATCATATATTTATTTATTTAATTAATTAGATTTTTAGCCCACCCTTCCCATAGGACTCAGGGCAGGTTACATCATAAAAGCAATCAACAGTAAAAGCAATAAAAGACCAATTTAAAATATATAAAATCTAAAACTACAGTGACAGTACAGACTAAAAATGGCAGGTTCTGCCTCACAGACATGGCCCATTGTCCAAGTCCAGCAGATCTTATAGCACTGAGATGGAATGAAGGAATGACTAGTAGTAGTAGTACTTTTATTCACGGTCATCCGACCAGCTTAATACAAACAGAAACAAAATCATAAAAACAAACCCATCACCTCTTACACAGAGTTCCTCACGCCAACTATTACACATATTGTTAAAACTCATAGCCAAGATTTACGTTCTCAATTTCCCTCCTTTCCAACTGAGCAACATAACAGAAACGGGCAATCTTAGTTGAAACATCAGAGTGAGTGTCAGACAGGAGGAAGGCAATCTGCTCATCCTCCGGCCTGCCCGCCAAGGACCCGAGAATTGGAGAGATTAATCTTGCCCTCAAGTCATTGTAAATTGGGCACCGCAAAACGATGTGGAGAGTTGTTTCAACCTCATTTCAATTACAGGGGCACAATCTTTCCAGATATGGGTACCCAGCGTAACGTCCCAAAAGCACCGAAGAGAAAAGTGCGTTGAGTCGAGCTTTTGAGAAAGCTATCCGATATTTTGGGATAGTGATGTTGAAAAGATACCTGGCTGGGGACAGTACTTCGGCTTGCTTCCCTAAGAAAATGTGCGCAGAAAGACTAGCTCTAGCAGATCTCAGTTCCAGCTCAACCAACCTCAGGCACAAAAGTTCTTTCGCATCCCTCAGTTCCATCATTGCTAGGGACTCAGGGGAGAGATCACAGAGTCTAAAATGATCTAAACACCTTTTCTCCCAAGTTCCTACAAAAGAGTCGAAAAAAATCAGATGGGGAAGGCCACCTGGCTTTGAGAGAACCCTCAAAAAGTAACAAAGGGTGTTTAACCACATAGACGTCTCAATGCGTGGGACGCCAGATTCCAACCTGATGGCAGTGTTTGGCACACAACTGGGAACAGACAGAAGCTTGCGCAAGAGTTTGGTTTGTACTATCTCCAACGGCTTGGTGGTTGAATAAGGGCCAATTTCAGCGCCATAGAGCAACTGGACCCTGGTCTTTGCAGTATGCAGCCTTAGTGCTGCAGGCAAGAATTTGGCCCCTTTAGAGATGTAAAAACGGTAGATGGCATCAGCTGTTCTTTGCGCAGATTGTGCAACATAGTTCTTATGTGCCAAACGCTTTCCCTGATAATGAAAAATCACCCCCAGGTATTTAATAATTTTTACTTGCTCAATGGGTTTACCATTTAGAAACCAGCAATGAGCCTTGAAACGTTTGGTGAAAACTAAAACCTTGGTTTTATCTAGATTAATTTCCAACTTTTCCTGCAGACTGGTCTGGGTTAGATGGCGAAGGGCCCTCCGCATACCAATCTGCGTCCTGGATAGTATAAGCACGTCGTCAGCATACGCTAGAACTGGAATATGCTGATCGGCGAGCTTGGGAGGATGTAAAGCCAAATCATTAAAGGAGGTTAGAAGTGAATTTATGTAGAAATTGAAAAGCAAGGGGGCGAGCACACAACCCTGTCTGACACCCTTGTTCACTAAAATTGGTTGGGTTAGATGGCCTTGAGATGAGCATCTTATCCTGATGCCCGAGTTGCTATAAAGGCTAACCATTAGCAACAACAGCCGTCTGTCAATAGACGAAGCTGCAAGCTTGTCCCATAACCTGGATCTGGGTATCAGATCAAAGGCAGCCTTAAAGTCGACAAAGGCTGCAAAGAGTCTGGAGCCCTTTGTGGCCAAATATTTATCAACCAGAAATTGCAGCACCAAAGTCTGGTCAAGGTGGGATCTTACAGGGCAGAAGGCAGCCTGAACATCGGCAATAATGCCTTGAGAATCCATCCAGGCCGTAAGTTTGTCCCTCAGATGTAAGGCATACAGTTTGCTAATAGCACTTAGCAAACTAATTGGCCTATAGTTCGAGGGGAGTTCATGACCCCCTCTTTTGTAAATGGGCACAATAATCGCCCAGCCCCAATCGGCTGGCATGTTTGCTGTCTCGTCGATATATGAGAAAAGGGAAGCCAACGTTGGAGCCCACCAATCCCGATGCTCTTTAAGCAGGTCAGACCTAATGTAATCCCCCCCCAGGGGCTTTCCCGCTTCTCACCCTTCCTAAGAGGGAGTTCACCTCCTCGCAGGTGACAGGATCCCAGGACGGAATGTCCTCTGTTAGCAACTTCGCTCGTAGGGTGGGGCAAGAGGGCTCTTCAGAGGCATATATCCTCTGAAAGTGTTCCACCCACTCTGCAGCAGTAATATGATTTGAAGCTCCTGAGGGGAAAACTTTCAGTAGTGGGTTAATTGTATGCCAAAAAAGCGATGAATTGTTTGATTTTGCTGCACTAATCAGGGCCTCCCAGTTTCTCTTAATAAAAATTTCTTTCTTATGTTGGGTAAGTTCCTTGAATTGTTTTTTTAGGACTTTTAACTGCATATAGTGAGCCGAAGGAATGACTAAAGAATGGTACACTCCTATCTGGGATGGTCATCCTCCTCCACCGACACAGCTTCGGGAGGGATGCACATGGAGTGGTGAGGGAGGCAGGGGACACCTGCCTAGCCAGCCAGACCAGCCAAATTTACCCTGGACATCAATGTGGTGACAGATGTCACAGCCTCACATCCAAGTAGATGCTCTACCTGTCAGCGATGGCCCTTTTCTTAACTACTTTCACTGAGTGGGATCATTAATCTATCACGGTCAGTACTGTCTACCCTGATTGGTAGCCCCTCTCTAGTCCCTGACTAGGAGCTGTCAGGGACTGAACCTGGGACTTTTTGCATACCAAGTACTGAGCCACAGCTCCACCCTCAGCATCCCAGCACCAAAATCTATGTTACAGAATCATGTCCCACCTCCTGGATTTGTTTTAGGACCAAATTACACATTGGAAGTTCCAGTCATTAAACTGAGTCATGGATTGTTTGATGACCCTTATTTCTATGCCAGTTTTACACATAGTTGTGTATTCACTATTTCCAACACAGAGAATCTGGCAAGGGAACAGCAAAGTAAGCATGGGGGTCATCCAAGAAATAGCTCTTTTCTGTTCTTTTTCCTAGACAAAAGATGGTATATCTTTCTATGGAGGACAAGGAAAGAATGCGTCTGGCCTGCTCTGAAGGACTGCAAAGTGGGGAGAGTAAGGGATGGGGGGAGAATTCCAGGAGTGAAGAGCACATGGAGCTGGGTATGTGATGTCATGTGGGCTTAGGCAGAAGTGAAAATGATCCCATGGTGTATCATTTAAAACCCAGGACACTTTTCCCCCAAAAGGCTAATAACAGCAGGTGAGCCAGTTTCTAATAGCAAAACTGAGAGCAGGCTGAAGGGTTAAAACCCCTCTTTCTCTTCCCAGCACAGCCTCAAGGCAAACTGAGGCTCCACATGCCTGCAATATAAATTTCATGGACAGAGTGAGAATTGTCCTGGGGGGGGGACTTTTTCAGGGGACAGTGGTGGCTGTCAGCAGCCCTGCTATGGAGATGGCCAAAGGAAGAAGCCATTTGTAATCCTCTTTCTCCCTTTCCTCCCTCTCAATGTGAACAGTCTAAAAGTTTGAAGATTTTGTTATACTAGAGGAACTGTTGGAACAAGACCCAGAGCTGATACAGCTCAGTAGCTGTTCTTCAAACTGCTTTGCTTATGCAAACAGCATGCGGTAAGAAAAAAGCCACCAGAACAGAACGGTATGTCTAAAGGATTTATATTAATTAGACTGAGGCAGGGACTTTTGGGTGCATGTTGTTCTTTGCAACACAGCAGGCATCTTTATGGTGCTAATAGTAATAATATTGATAATAACAATATAATGTATGTTTTACAGTCTCTTAGTACTTCGCCTTTTCACCGCTAAACTGGTCTTAATTCTATTACTTTTTATTTCTTTTCAGATTTCTGAGACAGCAGTCCATGGCTATCCAGCTACGGCTCTTTTCACATAAGCCGCCTTTCCAACAATAACAATTGCCCAAGCTGGATTTTTGCCCTAAGCAGAGACAAAGGAGTGAAGGGGAATAAAGGGAAATGGTTTCAGCAGTAACAAATGGAGCAGCTTCTGGTTATTCATCCACCTGCCCAGCTCTGCGGGTCTTTTCCTGATCCAGAGAGCTCAAAGCCCCCAGTTCAAGATGTTCATCCATTCTGCCTTTCATGGGCATCTGTCCCTTGCTTTTATGGCAGCTGGAGATTGCAATGGCTTTCACAGGCTTCCTTGATTTCTGGGAAATAGCCTTTCCCCGGTAGAAATGTAACAGATGTCTTTGATCCTCTAATATCCTGGTCAGGGCTGCTGCTATTTGTCATTTTGATCAAACCACCGTAAGGTATCCCCCCTAACAGATCCATCAATGTCTGCCTAGGTCTCCTCTGGTCTCTGCAACCCACCCAAGTCTCTTTGCCTCTGTACAATTCCCTATTCCTTTTCACATCTATTGCTTTTCCTATAAATATCTATTCTTCCCAGTGATTCTTCTACACCCCTCTATTACTCCTTCCAGAATCTAAGACCCTCCATCCAGGCAAGTCTGTTATTTTCAAAATGCTGTCTTCTAGTTTGCTTCCGAGTTCCATTCAAGGTGCCTGCTTTTACCTACAAAGCCCTTCACAAACCCACATATCCCAATAACTCTGTCTCCATTTACAAGCTCTTCACTTATTTAGATATACTTATTACCCTGTTTTTCTCCCCTATGGGGAGCCCAAAGTGGCTTACAACACTATTCTCCCATCCTCCATTTTATCCTTGCAACTTCCATGACAGGTGAGGATTTGAACCTGAGCCTCTTTGAACCTAGTCTCTAATTATTGCACCACACTTCACATAAAGATTTTCTATCGTTGTTGAAGTACATACATGTGTAAGCACCATCAAGTTGCAACCAACTTATGGTGACCCCAGCAAGAAGCCTGCAAGGCAAGAAGAGAAGCAGAGGCGATTTGTCATTGCCTTCCTCTACAGAGCCTTCCTTGGTGGTCTCCCATCCAAACACTGACTCTGCTTAGCTTCCAAGATATGGCTATATCCTGTTCCTTCCTGTTAAAGTACTTCTAAATTTTTAATTTTAATCTAAATTTTTAATTTTAATCTACTTTCATCTTCAGCCAAGGGGCAATATCATTTTTAAAAATTTAAATAATAGCACCCAAACTTCTTATTATGGGGAACATAAAGTATATTGCACCTTCTTCTCTTCCCATATTCTTTGTTCTGTTTTCCACCCTTTTCTTGAAGAATGAACTTGGGGGTTTTTTTCCCCTTCTTTTTTTCCCAGGGCCCATTAATTGAAAGAGGACTTGACAACGATCGGGTTTCTTTCTCTTGTTCAGCAGATGTTACAAGCAGGCCATCAACACAGGAATTATTTTTAATTTACTCCCTCCTTCCATAACTCCCCTTTCCCTCATCCATCCATCCAGCTACGAGGGCAGAAGAAAGACTTCAAAGCAGTTTGCTAACATGTCCCTTGAAGCACATTCATTCCCTGCATCCCTTTTATTAATTTGGAAAATGCTTTTTTTTTAAAGGGCAAAATGAACAATAAAAGAAATAGCTAGGCACTGCTGGATTAGGGCACTAATATTTACCAAATGTGGGACAACCCCCCACCCCCCTGCAATTTCCTATCCCTCCCCCTTCAGCACTGATGTGGATTGGCTTGTTCACTCACCACCCCCTCCCCCCCCAAAACCCTTTAAAAACATATGATTTGACCTATTCTTTCACATTCCCTGTCCAAGTAGTCGGTTTCTGTTTGTGCTTAGAATGGAGGGGAGGACTCCAAATGAAATAGGGCAGGGTGGATCTGGAAACCGGCAGTCCGGAGCTCTTTGACAAGGTCATGGTGGCCAGTGGTTAGAGCAAATAACCAGTTAACACATGACGAACAGGAGAAGTTTTCCAGAAAGTGTAGGTTTAGAATGAGGGCAGGTTTCTTGGTTTAATATGAATTATTGTAGAGTAGTTTTACAGCAAACTCTTGTACATAAAAGAATTAATGAACATAAAACTGCAATATTCAAAAACTAGTCAAGGGACATTTAAATCTTACAGGCATACTGTTACTGATCTAAAAGTTACAGTTCTCTAAGCTTCAAAGGAAGAATGCAACATGAAACTGCTGAATTAGTATTCATTAACAAAGTCAAGACAAAGCTCCACAAACTTAATAGGGACCTGGGATTTCCAATTTAACAGAGGAACAAAAGTCTTACAAGCTCCACTCCTTGCATACATCAACTACTTCAGTTCTACCTCTGTAACTTCCTATGGTGCCCTTGTACTACGGCTTCTTGGTTTACAGGATAACGAATGAGGAGCCAAGATTTCACTATGTCTAAGCAGGAAAAGGTCTCTGTGTGTGTTTTAAAATGAAAGGATTGGGAGCAGGATACTTTGAAGCAATTCACTAAGAATAAACCTAAATTATGATTAGAGCAATCCTAGGCAGTCTACTCAGAAGTACGTTCAGTTTCCTGCAATGCGACATGCTCCTAGGAAAGCATCCAGGACTGCAGTCTATGTTTCTATATACTGGAATTCTTATATCTAAAGGCATTCACTGTCAAAGTATGCAGTGGAATCACTAGCTTAGTTGGCTTTAAAAGGGGAGAACACAGATTCATGAGGAGATATATCTGTAGCAAAACAGGCCCCACATGCACTATGTTGTACTATGAGGTGTAGGGAATTTACTCAGCTGGTCCACGTCTCAAGCTGCCAGTCCTCAATGCGTTTACCTTCCCAGATTTATCAAGCCATCACACCCCGACACATACAGAATCCTCCCACATTGCTCTCAGCAGATTGAGAGTTAGAGGTATGCTTGTCTTTTAACCCACAAGCTAGGCAATCTTTTCCTGTCTCCATGCAATCCTAAACAGTTAAACCTTTCGAAGCCTTTAATGGACTTAGATGGGGCGGGGTGTAATCTCTCCTAAGGATTGCATTGCCAAGAGACCCCACTTCATTTTAAGAAATCACCCTCCAATCCAGCCAGATGGAAACCTTGCAGTGGTCATTTATTAGAGGACTTCATACTTTCTCTTTCTATCTTGGGTAAGTGTGCAACAAGGTAGGCTTTTGCATGGGTGCAGATTGACTACACAAAACCGTTTCAGCAAAAGAACAAAGAATCAACTTTACTTGTATAAGCAGCCATTGGTTACACACATATATTTGCCATCAAACTGCAAAAGACTTACAGCAATCCCAGCAAAGGGCTTTTCAAGGTAAGTGAGAAGCAGAGGTGATTTGTCACTGCCTTCCTCTGTAAAGTCTTCCTTACTAGTCCCCCTTCTGTAAAGTCTTCCTTACTAGTCCCCCTTCCAAAAACTGACCCTTGCTTAGCTTCTGAGATCTGACAAGATTGGTCTATAACATACCTCCAATCCCTCCCTCCAGTCACTGGTTTTGTGTGTGTGAAGTGCCATCAAGTCACAGCAGACTTATAGTAACCCCAGCAAGGGGCTTTCAAGGTAAGAGAGAAGCAGAGGCGGTTTGCCATTGCCTTCCTCTGCAGAGTCTTCCTTGGTGGTCTCCTTTCCAAGTATTGACCTTGCTTAGCTTCTGAGATCTGAGGAGATCAAAGACCAGGGGTGGCCAAACTGTGGCTCTTTCACAGATTGTGGGCTCTTGAAGTCCCTGCCACCCCATCGGCCACCTTGGAGAAGGCATGTCTCTTTAAATCACTTCTCCAAGCAAAGCCAGCCAGCAGCTTGGAGAATGCATTTAAAGTTGCTTTCTTTTCACCTCTCCCTCCTCTGTGTGGCTCTTACATTAAGTAAGTTTGGTCACCCCTGAACCAGACCATGTTGCCTAGTGCCTTCCCTTTAATCAATGGCTACAAAAAGGAAAAACATAGCTGAGCAAAAACTAACTACCAACAGAGAAGGAAAGAAAAATAGAACAATCAAATCCATATGATGGTGAATTTTAGTTAGGCAGAATACTCTTTAAAGTTTCCAGATTTCTTGTTCAGGCCGTATTCACATTCTGTCTCTCCCTTCCATTTTGCTGGACTCCTTCTTTGAGCCTCCAGAAGAATTTCCAATTGAACCTCCAGAAGATATTCCCATTTTATTGAGCAAGGATTCTCTCATGTTCTGTGGGTGGGTGGGTGGGATCAGGCACTCCCCCCACCCCATCATCAAGGGACACACAGTTTGCTTTGAGGTATTCCAGTAGCTGATCCCTAGTTTATTTGATCAAAAGGGAACAGCTTTACATACAGCTCTGGGAACTATTCAGAATCAAATGCCTATTTGTTTACATATATTTTAAATTTTAGTAGGGCAGCTGTTGTGAGAAAACCTTTTAAAAAATCATCATGTGGCACATTACAAACTAACAGATTTATTATACTGCACATTTTTGTGAGTTAAAGCTCACTTTTTCAGATGCATTGCATGAAACATGCTTTACGTCATATATCCGAGGAAAGGAACTCTAGCCCACAACCTTCCTGCCACAGTAATAGGCCACATTTCCACATCCTTTAAGTATAAGAGGTACACTCATTTTCCTACAATGGTCACCATCCAATAAGGATAAGTTTTGTTTATGCCTGCTGATTTTAAGCGTGCCTAATTCTGTGCTGGACGGTGGCCAGCCCATTTACCCAATCAGCACCTAACTCTTACACATGCCATTTGACAGAGTTCCCATATAGCTGGCAGAATACCAGTTTTCTTGCTTTAAAGTGGGAGTCTAACAAATTTGCTAGTACTTACAGAATTTTGAAACTTTTGAACATTATCATACTTGGGAGCTGCAAGATGACATGCTCAGAAAAATATTCCGGCATGTGGTATCTAAATGCAAAAATCTGTGTTTTCTTAAGTGCCAAGGATATCTGTTTTAATAGGCCCTGGCAGCCAATGGATTTCATGAAAGTGCCTTGCCAATCTTTGCTTTATTATCAGAGATCTTTCCTCAAAGCAGGGCCCTAGCACAAGAGGAAGGAGAACAGGTACAATTTACTGGATTCCAGGAGGTGTTTAGTCCAGACGGCCAGTCCACAGCCATGATATGGTGCATTTATATTATTTCAGGAGTGCAACAGAAATGTTTATTTCATGACTAATGAGATTACAAGTATAGATGAGAATTGTTATGAGTGTAGGGGTAAGGTGTTACAAGTTTATACAAGGGTCAGAAAAATGTTTCTTACGCATCCCCCCCCCCCCCCTGAGATAAGCTATAGCACCCTTGTTCCATACCAAATATATGAAAGGGAAACACTATAAAAAGTACAGCTATAGCCTAATGCTTTACAAGACATTGGGACATTATTATTCACCACATATTTCCATAGTGCTGCAAGAGGGTTGTGCTATTGAGAAATTGGTTTTTATTGTGTTTTTATGATTTTTACTGCATTCAAATTTTCACTGTATTTCACAGGTGTTTAATTGGCTTTGTGGATTAGAAGAGTAGGTGCTCATACCCAGCTTTTCTCTACCAGAATGAATCTCAAAGCAGCTTACAATCACCTTCCTTCCTCTCCCCACAAGAGGCATCTTGTGGGGCAGATGGGATTGAGAGAGTTTTGCAAGGACTGTGACAGACCCAAGGTCACCCAGCAGACTTCATGTGGAGGAGTGGGGAATCAAAGCCAGTTTTCCAGATTAGTGTCTGCCTCTTAACCACTATAATATTCCAGCTATTGTGCTGTAAACCAATTTTAGGACTTTTTAAAAAGTTGGAAGGCGGTTTAATTTGTGGCAATGAAATATGTAAAGTCTCACTACACAGGGATTTTTAAGGTTCCACAAAATTCATGCTTATTTTTGCCGCCACATAACAACATAGCTATCCCTTTCCACTGTTTGAAAGAGGAATGGCCCAGTTATCTGCTTCATCTCAGCTGAAATATTTTGGGTGGCACTCTCATTTGGCAAATTGTCCATGATTTAAATTATTGTTAGAAAGCATTGTTATGGCTTGAATTTTCTGCCTCATGTCCTGAAGGGTCTTGGAGTGATTTAAACACGGACTCGGACAGCAGAGAGGGGCTATGACCAGAGAGAATCAGCTCAACAGGTAGAGGATTAGCTGGACCAAGGTTCTGAATGAATTTCTGGCATTTTTTGAAGATTGCGGATGGATGCTCAACACTTGTGAAAGTCTGTTACATGTCATTTTAGTTATCTGCTAGAGAATACTATGATGAAATAAGTGCCACCTCACATTGATCTTTTCAAGTGATCATACTAGTTTGCACCTAATACAAACCTAATTCAATATATTTCTGCAGATGCTTCTACAACACAGATATCCATATATGACCGGTTGTGATGAGCTTTGAAAGTGTGTCTTAAAGATATAAAACATTTGTAATTCTTTTTTTGAATGGCAGAATTTTATCTTTACTCTCATTCGTATTTGAAGGGGTATCTGTTTATTTGAGAAGAGTCCCATGGCTCAGAGTGTTAAAGCTGCAGTACTGCAGTCCTAAGCTCTGCTCACGACCTGAGTTCAATCCCAGCGGAAGCTGGTTCAGGTAGCAGGCTCCAGGTTGACTCAGCCTTCCATCCTTCTGAGGTCGGTAAAATGAGTACCCCACCTGCTGGGGGGAAAGTGTAGATGACTGGGGAAGGCAATGGCAAACCACCCCATAAAAAGTCTGCCGTGAAAACGTTGTGAAAGCAACGTCACCCCAGTTAGAAACAACTGGTGCTTGCACAGGGGATCTTTCCTTCCTTTCCTGTTTATTTGAAGTATGTACTACCCACTCACCCATCCTGTGGGATCTTGACGTGGGCTCACAAAAAAAGAATTAATTGGTTGACTGAGGTGATTCGATTCACCAGCAGAGGCCAAAATGTCAAATATTCACTTGCCAAGATGTTCTGTAAACTCCACAGCCAGTTGCTATGATTACTATTCAAGATGTCTTAGTAGTTGCCAACTGAAGTCAGAAATTCTCTTCTCCTGACTCATTCTTTTATTTTCCTCTCCGTTCTTTGTGGAGATAGTTGGTCTTGTCCTGAAAGACACTGTTGGGTGGCACACAGCTGTACCTAATCAAATTCTTTTGAGGTAACTTGGGTAGACTTTTGATCCAGGTCAGAAGTGACGCTGGGCTATTCAAGCTATTTTTCTCACCAAAAGCAAGATAAACCCATTGATAGGCTCCCACTGACCATTTCTGCAGATGGAAGAGAGGGCCATTTTCACTCTCAAGATCTCTGAATTCCCTCTCATGCTGTTCCTCCAGAAGCAGCATTTGGGGGACTATAGTGGGAAGGCAGACATGCCTCCATCAGCAGTAATCTGGAGCAAGATCCAAGCCAGTATTCATTATCGACTGGGTCCACATTATGTCCATGGCTTCCTGCAGCTGAGAGTGAGCCTAATACTGACAATGCACTGGCACATACTCTGGCCCTGGTCTGAAGGCATGTCTGTACTGCAGCATACTGTGGAGTGTCCTTTGAATAGAGCTACCATCATCTAGGTAGGGCTTGAAGATCTCCTGGAATTACAATCGATCACCAGATTATACAGACCAGGTCCCTGGAGAGAATGGCTTAATTGGAGGGTGAAATTTATGGCAACTGAGGTCCCTTCTCCTCCCCAAATCTGCCCTTCCCAGACTCCAGGAATTTACCAGCTCACAGTTGGCAATCCTATTGAGGAAGATGCTCATAAGTCTCAGAGATTTCCAGCACACACATTCTCTGCAACTATTTGAAGCCTGTGGTGGACATATGGTCAGACTACTTTGGGATTGGGAAGAAACTTTCCCTTAGGTCATGGTGATCCCAAGAATTCCCCCCTAGTTTGTATGTGTTACATTTTTAAGTGCTTTTGGGGAATTGTGGTGTGGATCATGCAGATGGATTGAGAGATACTGGTGGTGGTGGGATGGCTCTGCTGAACCGCTGAAGGTTGGACTAGATCAGGGGTGTCGAACTCATTTGTTATGAGGGCCGGATCTGACATAAATAAGACCTTGTTGGGCTGGGCCATATCAGGCCTAACATGGCCTGGCCATGTGTGTAAATATTTCACATTAGGTAGCAGAGATATAAACTTTATAAAGAACACAGACAAAGACCTTAAAAATGCTTTTTAAAAAACACCTTAAAACATGCTTAAAACATTAGCACTCACTGGTCTTAAACGTACTTTCTTTATATCTCTCCCACTGGATCCAGCGAACTGCGCAAAGGAAGCTGTGGCTCTTTCCTTCCTTCCCCAGGAAACCGGGGAGGGGGGTGGAGCTTCAGCCAATGGAAGGCTTGGCTCAGTAGCTCTGCTGTGTGATTGAGAGAGCCTGGCAAAGCAAGCTCTGCCTTCCCCCCCTTCCTTTCCAAGGGAGGAGCCTCAGCCAATTGCAAAAACAGAGGTTTTGCTCTGTAGCTGCTGTGCAACTGAGCAAGCCTTGCAAAGCAAGCTCTTAAGCAGAAGGAAGTGAGAGAGAGGGAAAAGGAAGCAGATGGCAGCCAGTTGGTTGGGGGCCTGATTTGGCCCATGGGCCGCATGTTTGACACCCCTGGACTAGATGGCCTTTAGGTTCTTTCTTTCTTTATTAACCTGAACCAAGAGGCAGTGTACAGAAATATGGCCTGCTTTGCTTTCTAGAAAGTGCTTTTCATGAACCTCTTTGTGAAGAACATCCAGGTTTTTGTGTATACATAGCTGCTTCAAAAGAAAACATGAGGGATGCCCCCCTTTGAAAGCTTTTTAGCCCTGAATCCAATAAGCATTGTTTCTCCCCTCCCCACCAAACAATGAAAACATTTGCAGGGAAATGAAGAGGAGGCAAGGAATATATCTTTCTCTCTTAGATATTTTCCTGGGTAACTAGAGAAGGCTATCTTTGTTAATTACTGATGTCTCTGTCCCTCTTTGAGGCAGACAAGGCCGCCTATTCATGGCAACAAAAGCCAGAGGAGAGACAGGTCTGGGATTTGTGCTGCCTGTCGGCCCACCGTTTGATGTGAGGTGCTGAAAAGAGGCAGCTGGCTTTGTTTTCATGAAAAAGGCAGGCCAGGGTTCCAGCACCCAACCCAGATGAAGGATGCTGGGGAAGTTCTGGTTTCAGCAAATGTGAGGAAAAGATTAGTCCTTAATAATGCTGGGTAAAAGCAATCTCAGGCCCAAAGCAACAATGTTTTGAGACTTTCCACTACATCAATGGTTTCATAAGTACATACACATTGCCTTTCTGGGTCAGACCCCGGCCTATCTAATCCATTATTCTGTTTACAAGAACAGGCACTTGTACAGTTCACAGACTCTCAGAGGTGGTGATGGCCTTCCCCAAAAGCATACGGTAATCCGAGGCATAATGTCTCTTGAACAAGGGTAACCATACATGGGTGACCAAAAAAGGGTGACAAGAGCCCTTGAAAAAGGACAAAAGAGGGTAGGATTTGCACAAATTCTGCAAATGCTAATTTACATTTATAAATGCAATTTTCGCTCCAACCTGGATGACCCAGGCTAGCCTGATCTAGTCAGATCTTAGAAACTACATATGAATATATGAAGCTGCCTTATACTGAATCAGACCCTTGGTCCATCAAAGTCAGTATTGTCTTCTCAGACTGGCAGTGGCTCTCCAGAGTCTCAAGCTGAGGTTTTTCACACCTATTTGCCTGGACCCTTTTTTGGAGATGCCAGGGATTGAACCTGGGACCTTCTGCTTACCAAGCAGATGCTCTACCACTGAGCCACCGTCCCTCCCCAACTAAGGAGGGTTTGCCCTGGTTAGTATTTGGATGGGAGACCACCAAGAAAGCCTACAGTTGTTACAAGGAAAGCAAACCACATCTGAACATCTCTTGCCTTTAAAACCCCAAGGGTCACCATAAATCTGGTGCAACTTGACAGCACTTTCCACCACTATGCAATTATATATTACTATAATTTTAAATATATGATTCAAGTCCAGTAGCACATTAAAGACCAACAAGGTTTCCAGACTTTAAGGCGCTACTGGTCCTTAATCTTGTTCTTCTATTGCAACCCAACAGGACTACCTACTCAAAAGAATTTAAATAGAAATACTACTCCCCACAGTACCACCTCTTTTTGCTGTCCAGGTGGTTAGCTGTTGAGAGTGCCCTTGAGTTTCCTTTCTTATAGCGCAACATCTCTAATTCACCCCAAACAGCCTGATTGGTCCAACAGCAGGCAGTGCTGGGTACCACTCAGGGATTGAGCCTTTAGAAACTGTTCTGCTGGTTTTATTGGACAAAAGGAAAACCCAGACATTTCAGAAGACAGGCCTCAATAATAAATTATTATTATTACTTTAATTCTCTATCCCGCCCTCTCCACAGGGCGGCTAACAGGGTGGCTTATAAAGAGGACGGGAGGAAGGAAAGCTAATCACTCTACTCTGAACATGGAAGTTCCATCTAAGTATCGCTGCTAGTAGACATTCATAGTCCAATGCTTCATGAATTTTGGTAGTGCTATTTAAAAACCCTCAAGGTAGTTGCTATGTCACAATAAATTCATATGTTCTATGGAGGCCTAGATTCACCCCAATGTAAGATGCTGCTCTTAACCATGAACCAAAAGTGTGCCTAACATGTGCTTCAGGGGAGTAGGTTCTAGCAAGAAGGGGTAAAGGAGTAAGGTTTAAAAGTTTAACAGTGGGAGCTAGCACTCCTGAGTTCTTTGGGATATAATCTTTATTTTAAAATTTATTTTATTGTATTTATATCCCACCCTCCCCTGTTGGGCTCTGTAAACAGTTAGAGTCCAGTAGCACCTTAGAGAACAATAGAATATTCTGGGTATAAGCTTTTGAGAGTCAAAGCTGTCTTCACCAGATATTTGGGATGTGAAACCACACAAAATTAGTGGTGCTGAGGTCAAAGGATATACTGGTGGAGTCAGTGTGAAAGGGGGGGGGGCTAAATTCAGCAAGGTTAACTTGTTTAAATTTTTATTAAATACTGACTTGGGTCCAGCCAAATGTTTTGACCAAGTGCACACAACTTCCCTCCTTATTACAGACCCTGTGGCTTTTCTTTGTGCAGGTCCCCACCCCAATCTCCAGCAAAGCTTTATGGGTAGCCAAAAGGGTCTTGCAGTACTGGTTTTTAGCAGCGGAAAAGATGGCTCGATCCAACCCAGTGTTAACAATGTGCAAATTAAAAAAGGAACAAATAATTGTGGATGTCTTTATATGTGTCTTTAAAACCACAGGTAATCACAGAACAGACAGCTCAGGTCTTACAAGACCCCAGCTGCAGAGATTAAGTATTTTCCAAATACCCTACCTGCAGTCATGGGCAAGAAGACTAGAAGCAGATAGGAAACAAGGAAGATTCTGTCTGTAGTTTTCCCTTGCCACTCCTTTAATGAAAGCAGTAGAAATTTACATATTTTAAAACATAAGCTGAACCTTCAGAGAAGGATCGAAATGGATAGCCTTATTAGTCCGTCTACAGCAGTAGAAAAGAGAAAGAAGTCCAGTCGCACCTTAAAGACTAACAAAATTCATGGTAGAGTATGAACTTCCATGGCGAGCAGTGACTCAAGAAAGCTCATACTCTATCACAACTTTTGTTAGTCTTTAGGGAAGGGACTTGGAATATCTCTGAGAGGGCATGGCCTTAGCTGTTCCACTTTTGGGTGGTAGGGCCATGGCTGGCTCAGACGTACAGCATCTGCGTTACATGCAGAAAGTCCCCAGCATCCAGTTAAAAAGATTAGGTAGTAGGTGATGTCAAAGAACTCTGCCACTGAGACCCTGACTGGCTGCTGCTGGTCAGAGTAGGCAAGACTGACCTTGACACGTCAACAGTCTGATCCAATATAAGGCAGATTCATGTATGTTGAGATAAGAAAATAAATTACTGGGTTAGTGCATGAAATGGTGGTGTGACTTATACACAGTGAGGATACTCTGTGATTTTCTCATTGTCAGTTCACTACCTTTGTTGAAAAATATAAGCCACTTTTTCTGGTATGCCAGCAACATTTTGTACAAATCTTCCATCCAAAAACTAAGAACAAATCCAGATACATAGTTCAAAGCAGCATCCAAATTAGCCATCAAAGAGAACTATCCTGCTTACTTGAAGTGAATTCTTATTTATTTATTTACTTATTTATTTTATTCCATTTGTATCCCGCCCTCTTCGCCAAGGTGCGCTCAGGGCGGCTCAGATAGACATGCATGTGCATGAGTAAATACAGTAATACATTAAAACCATAAACTATAGAATAATATAAAAACATAAAATATTTCGGCACTATAATCATTCTTGAAAATGCCAGCAGAAGTTGGAATGTCTTTTAGTGTTTGAAAGATCCATCTCTAGAGATTCTGAATTCTGAACAGCAGAGTAACAACGTTATTGAAGCTATTTCATGGCAAAGATTCCTTCACAGTCCTCTCTTGTTTCCCAGTTTTTCACATTAATGAAACATCAGGGGGATATGTTGAAGAGGAATAAATAAATTGGGAAGTAACCCTCCCCCCCCGCAATGATAGAAGCAGTGCCTGTAGCTTTAAAAAACAAATGCCCTCAGTGGCTATTGCTAGGCAACCACAACAGCACTGCCACCATTCAAGCCTCGGTTTCTGATAGTAAATGACATGATGGGCAGGGCCCTTTCCAGGGCTATTTTGGCCTTTGAGAGAGAACTTAACAGGGCCAGGCCAAGTAACAGCTGTGAGCAACTTATTACCACACAACTTCCATTACTTATCTAGGCCCAGCAGCTTGCTACTGCTCACCCACACAAAAGCCAGCGTATTATTATGGTCAGTTATAGATTTGGATCTGAGAGACAGAGGTTCAGATCCTCACTCTACTGTGAAAGCTCCCTGGATGACTCTGGGCCAGTCATATGCTCTCAGCCTAAGCAACCTGTTGTGAAAATAAAGCAGAGGACAGAATTATGTAAATTGTTTTGAGCTCCCAATGGAGAGACAGGTGGACCTACAAATAAAGTAAATAAATATATAGCTGAAGATGGGCCAGATAAAAGGTAGGTTGGTTCATGGGTGGGAAGGAGAAAAGGAAACAGGGAAAGCTAAGGATATGGGGACTGCCAGGATGAAAGAAATAGTGTGGGGAAAGGGATGCAGGGGAAAATAAGGTGCTCTTTCAAATCCTTGCAGGTTCCCCAGTGTATAACTTAGCTCAGTCCGGTAGGCAGGGCACCACACTACTTGGCCAGGCTCTTCCCAGGAAGAGACTGCCAGAGGGAGAGAAAGAGGAAAAGCCGCAACAGGGGGAGCAGATAAAAGCAGGTTGGCTGATGGGCAGGAAGGAGAAAGGGAAACAGGAAAAGGAAAAAGGCTATGGGGACTTTCAGGGAAGGGAAAGATAAAACAGGGGGAGAGGGAAATGAGATAATCCTCAGAAGTCCTTGTGAGTCACATAATTATCTATTTTATTGATTCCATTTACACTTTTTCAAGGGGTGGAGGAAGGGAAGGCAAAACATATGGTTTTACAATATTTGAAGCAAAGCTTCTCAAGCTCTCTGCTTTACTGCGTCCAACCTGCATTCAATTGAAAACAAGTAGCTTTCAATCCCAGAGCAGAAGTTGTTATCACCAGGAAGCTTTAAACAAACCATTCAGTTCCTTCTCCGTCATCAAGAGCCAGTTTAGTGTAGTGGTTAAGAGTACACACTCTTATCTTGGAGAACCCAGTTTGATTCTCCACTCCTCCACTTAGAGCTACTGGAACGGCCTTGGGTCAGTCGTAGCTCTCACAGAGTTGTCCCTGAAAGGGCATCTTCTGTGAGAGCTCTCTCAGTCCCACCTACCACACAGGGTGTTTGTAAGGTAGATTCAGAGTGAAGGGTGGGATACAAATCCAATTCCTTCTCCTCCTCCTCCATTCCATCCTTGTAATACTGAGCAAATAAAACTGGTCTACCTTACACAATCGTTGTGATGTTGGCTAAAATAAATGCACTTTGTCATGCTTTAGGCACTTTGGGGTCTAAATGCTACATAATTGCTAAATGGTACAGTGATTATGATATAATTATAAGCCAATGTTTACATTTCCCGTGTCTGGCTAGAATGTTCTTTCAGTCTGAAAAAACAGCCAGCTGCCTGTGGTTTCACAATGAAGGCCCTTCCATAAATTATGGCTGACAATGCCTGGATGACATATTGGTGGAAATGGGGACAATCTGTGAGAAGAGGGAGGAGGTGTTTGTTTTTACCTAGGTGTGTTTGTGACAGATTTAATGGATAGTCCACATGTGACAAGAGAGATGACTTTGGCACTTGATTTGAAATGAGGCAGCTTCCCCAGCTGATTTTTATTTTCTCTGGGCAGGCCCTTCCCTTTCCCCTCAAGCGTGACACTAACGGCACTGCTGAGCCTCTCGCTGTTTCCATGCTGGCGCGAATGGTTTTAATGAAAGCAAAAGAGGGCCAATTTCAAAATCAAAACGCACATGGCAGGCAGAAGGGAATAGAGAAAGGGGCATCTCTTGGGAAAGCAGCTCCCGACTGCACAGCGGTTTAAAACAACCCGACTCGCCTGCGCGTTCTTTCACGTGTTAACAGCATTCACAAGTGATGCCCGGAAAACGCTCTTTGTCGTCGTCCCCTCCCAATTCCCGCCCACCTTCCCCTCGGCGGGTCCTTTCGCTGCTGCTTCTTCCCCCTGGGCGAGGCGCGCAGGCGAGACATGAAGGAGGCCATTCCTTTAGCTGCCACGCCGGGTGCCGCGAGGAGATCTCGTCTTAGGCAGCCCGGGGCAGGGGGCTTCCGAGCCGCCTCGCAGGCCTGGAGGGGAGACTGCCTTCGCGGGCTCGGCGCGTCTCCGGCGGCACGTGGCAGGCGGCTAGTCCGCATCGAGCCTCCCTCTCCACCCCCCGCCTCCCCTCCCGCCCTCCGTGCAGCAGCAGCAGCGGCAGCGGCAGAGGTGGGTCTCTGGCATCGCGTCCTCCTCCCAGCAAAGGCGTCGGCGGGTGTCAAGGAACCGGGCTCGGCCGGCGGGACCTTTCCCAGAGTGACAGCGGCGGGGCGTGCGCGCTGGGCAGGCGGACGGCGAGGCTCAGGTAGGGCGCGATCGGGCCAGGCAGGCAAAAGGAAGAGAGGCGGGCGAGCGAGCACAGCAGCAGCCCCGACGGTCTCCCGCGCAGCGCCCCTCCGCCGGCTTCCTTGCGCGCCTTCCCGGCTCGCCGTCTCTTCGGTTCCTACGTTTCCAAACCAGTTCCTCCGGTCCTTCTCCATCTGGGTCTTCCCCTTCTTGTCTGAGCCGTCCCGTCCCCTACTTCCCCTCTCCCCCCCCCCCCCCGCCTTCTTCCAGGTTTGGGAGCGGAGCCTCCAGCGACACTCGCTCTCTCCCCCCCTTCTACTCCAGCAGCCTTTGCGCTCGCTTGAACAGCAAAGCGGGGAATGGGATCCCAGTAGAGAAGGTCCACTTTGGCGCGTGCAAACCTGAACGGGCGCCCGTCTGGCTGGAGGAGGAAGAAGAGGAAACCGCCCCCCTCCCATGCCAAAGGGCAAGAGCACGAACACCCCCCGCCGGGGCACTGCGAGGGCATCCTCAAGGTAGGAGATCTCGGGCTGGAAGAGGCTGCCCTCTTGGCTGATCTAGACCCGAAGCCCTATCCGGAGAACCCAGGCGGCCAGGCGTCGCCAAGCGCCCCCGCCCCCCCTCCCATTGCATTGCCTCAGTCCCCACTGCCCTTTTAAAGACCCCAGGAGTCCAGGCTCAAAGTATACCCACTCCTTGAACAACTTTCCCACCCCAGCCCACAGAACCCAGACTCCAGCAACACCCCCTCCCCAATGCCTTTGAGAATCCAGTCTCAAAGCATTCCACTCCAACTCTTGATGCCCCTTCCCAGTCCCAGAATTCAGTTGTCTAGGCTCCAATGCCTTTCCTCCTCATTTGGGATCTACTACAGCCAGGTAAAGGGGGGGGGGTGCAAGTGGGGGCACGGTCAAGGAAAATACCACCTTCTATACACACACAGAGATATCTGCCTACAAGGAGGGTTAGATGGAAACCAGCTGGTGAGAGATGAACGGAAAGGCGGAAATATCTCTGGCTTGTTCGCTCCTTTCGTCCTGCCTGGTTTGGATTATGGCTGGTGATGAAAAGCAGGACGCCTGGGTTCCTTGGACAGCAGGGCAATACCAATGGCAGAAAATTTGGAGCAAGGATTGCCCATCTTCAAACCCTGGTAGATCTCACCCCTTTTTATTGAATCTCATAATGTGCTGGCTCTGGTAATCAATAATGACTGATATGAAGGTCTTCAAAGCATAGGAAATGGAATTGCCATTCTGACAACTCAGGAGACTCCCAGACTGCTAGGAGGGTCCAGTGGTTTAAAAACTGGTTTAATAGAGTCTGAGCCATCTGTTGTCCAATGCCCAGCAATGAGTATTCTGGGAAAGGTGTGGGGTCTAAGTGCAGATACTGCTTGGGGGTCTCAAAGGTAGGAGCAATACCTCAAAGAGGATGCACATAATTCTCCATCCCTGTTTTATTTTCACAGCAACCCCGTGAAATAAGCATGGTTAAGCAAGAGCAACTGGCCCAAAGTCATCCAGTAAGCTTCCTATCAGTAGTGGGGATTTAAATGCAGGTCTCCAAAATTGCATCCCAACACACCAGCCATTACACTACAGAGCAAGTCTCTTGGCAGGGACTACCAGAATGGGTAGGAATCAAGCGTATTAAGTGGGAGTCAGAGATTGCAAGTTTTAAAGAATTAAAGACTCTTGGATATCCGAGATTCAGCTGCAAACCACAAAATCAAAGTCACAGTCAATCCAGTTGAATCTTTTTAATAGTATTAAATTGTAATTATTTTTGACACTTCATAAAATGGCGTGTTACGACAGCGTGTTACGACAGCTGAGCCTGTAGGTGCTGGATCATAGTCAGAGAAGACGCATAATGGAATGTGGTCTCACATAAATCAATTGGTCCCATTTCCCCCATTTTTCTCTCTCTTTTTTTAAGCAAAAGGATTTGTACCTTTGGCATGCACACTAAGTATTTTGGCATGCACAATACATATACTGCCCCCCTTCATGCCTAATACAAAAGTAATAGTGCACAGCTGGAAAAAGATGCAGACGCTTCTTGGATACCCAAGGATGGTGGGATTATGCCCTCCACTTTCCATAAATTGCACCAGGATAGGCACTGAAATGCCAAGACTTTTGGATCTAGTTCTAGTGGCTTCAACTGCAATCCTAAAGAAATTTACTAGGGATTAAGTCCTACTGAACTCAATGGTATTCACTTTTGACAGCACAAGCTCAAGAGTGTCTGCACTGTTACTCTACAGAGCGAGAGAGGGGGCAGATTATTTCAGTTCTACAATTTAATCCTAATTGTGTGTACTAAAAAATAAATCCCACTGAATTCCGTGAGATTTGCTCTTTAGCAAGGGTGTTTAGGATTACTGCCCTAGTTTAGATTAGAGCAAGGGAGAAGAATACCTGGATTCTCTCTTGTACGTACCCAAACTCCTAGGTTCCCTGGAAAAGGTCAGCTCCTATTTTAGCCAGAGATTCTTGAGTTCTGGGATCCCAATATTGAGCCTTTTGTCACAGGGTAGTCTTCAGTTCTGAATTACTGTGCCTCCCCGCCCCCTCCCTTTCATTCTCCCCTTTCTGTTTCTTGGGGCAGCAATAACACTGAGGCATCTGCTTTGACTTCAGGGTAAATTCAAAGCAATTTGATTGACACAGCAAGGCATTCAAGTGTTGCTAAAGCAGATGGAGAAGCCAGATCCCTCCCTTTACAGCATGAGTGAGGAATGGGGGCAGGTGTTACTGCAATGTGGAGATCCCAGATCCTGTGGATTGTGGCTAGACTACAGGATTCTCTGGTGGAAGGTTTTGAGCAGCAGCAGCCAAGGTTTGCTGTGCAGTCAGTATTTCTGAATTATGGGAGAAGAGAGGTCTCCTGGGTTCAAGCAGAGGTAGAAAGCTTACGGCAAAGAAAGCCTGCTTCACTGATATTATAATTAGGTGCTGAACTCTGAAGCGCCAATTGTCCTTGGCACAGAATTTGGCATCCTCAGAACCTTGGTTTTAATTCTATAAACAAAAGTGAATTTCTAGCTCTCATGAAAACAAGACTTGAAACTGAAAGAGGCAGTGGTTCTTTGAATACCTTTCCCCCCCTTCATATGAAATATTATTTACTGGCTCCATAAACCTAGTCTGCCTCACTCTCATATCCTCTCCTGTCCCCCATTCAATGTACTTGGAAACTATTGATCCTATGAAGCAGACTCAACTATCATGGTTTTTTTTTGGGGGGGGGGGTGTATTTGCATGTATGTGTGCATGTGTGTGCGCATTTGAAAGTCATAGTGACTTCTGGTGATTGACCCCTACTGGGGGCCTGGAGGATATTCAGAGGCTGAATAAAGCCTGCCCCTGCCCTCCCGGCTCTGGTATTCCAAGGAGGTCTCCCATCTAAGTACTTGCCAGAGTCAACCCTGCTTAGCTTCCAAGATCTGACGAGATTGGGCTTGCCTGGGCTATCCAGGTCAGGGCGCAGACACAGCTCTTGTTGACTCTTGAAAGCAATGATGGAACTATTGTACTATTATGTGCTAACAGTGTCCTCCCTGCCAAGAAGCTCAGGATAGTATAATGCAGGGTTTTTTCTCCCTTGAAATCCACATTTTGAGCCCTACAACAACCCTGCGAGGTAAGTCAGACAGAGAGGACAAACTCTTCCAGTGAGATTGAGTCGGAATTTGATCCTGTGGTCTGCTGGTCCTAGTCCAAGCTTCTGACCTCTAGGCAACACTGGCCTTTGTGAGAAAGGAACCAGAGCTGACTGTACAGCAGCAGCGTGGGGTTCCTTTCATGCAGCCGAAGGGCTTTTGTTTGTTTTGTCAACATTGGAGACAGAATTTGCACAGCCCAGGTGTTGCTGTCGGTGGGGAGCCAGATCCGTCCCTGACAGGACCCATCAGAGGAGAGGAAGAACTGCAGGCCAGAACTGTGGGCATCTTCCACAAAAGGCGCCACAGTTTCCTGCCTCCCTGCTCGGCGTCATGGCTGGGTGGCGGCAGGTCAGAGCCTGCCCGGTGCTAAGCTACGCATACCTCCTCGGAGCAGGGGCTGGTTCCCTTGTGCATTCTGAATGCCTGCGAGCTCCACACAGCGGCACCCACAACCCCCACTCTCTCACCTGGGAGGGAAGCAAGGTCATGGACGCTGGGCATTGTGGGAAAAAGTTGGCTTATGCAAATAGCCTAAGGGTCAGGCTTAACTCTCTTAGAATTGTTTGCTTAGCCACTAGGCACCACTCCCCTCCCAGAGAACCCAGGCGTCCAGGCCTCGCCCTGTTCTAAGCCACAGAACACAAGATCCTAGGGTCCTTTCCCTTATGGACACACACAACAACACAGTACACTCTTCCCATGGAGAACCCAGAGACCTAGTTCCTTGCTTTTCTGTTTTTTTGCTCTTGGAGACCCATAGACTCTTCCTTTTTTCCAGCAAGCTACCTGCTTGATTGGAGAAGTGAAGATGGCCCCCTCTACTGCCAGTCCATTGCACCTCAGACTTTTCTTGTCCCCTCCCCCTTTTATTCTGCCCATTAGGCAACACTATTCTCCTGAAGGCCCAAATCTGGAAGGAGAGGCGATCTCAATGCAAAAAAAATCCTCCCCAGCCTGATTCCGTGCCCCCTTCCTCCGCAGTCTCACCCAGCTCTTCATGGGGAGGGAGATACTTATTTTCCCTGTCTTTCCCCCATCCTATTTCCCCTTCCCCATTTTTTTTTAAAAAGACTGCAGAGTTTTGGTGTAGTGAAATAGGTAGAGGATGGGTTTTAGCTCCACCTAGATTGTCTGGGGAGATGGAAGTAAGGAAAGGGGGATTTTGGAGCAACAACGTCAGTGTCAGTTTCAAAGACGAGAGGATTAGCCGCCCTTCCAACCCCATCCCCCATGTGGCAGTCCTCCCCAGATGCTGCTACATCTGGATCCCATTCCCTTGGCTCCAGTCAGCAGCTGCAGGATCTGCAGGCATCACCTGATGTTTCCCAGCTGCCCCTGGGGTAAAACGAGGAATTACTGAGCAAAGAGGTGTTCCCTAAATCTCTTTGGAAAAGTGTCTGCATGTGTATAAAGGTAGGGATTACCTGCAGTTCTAGGGAGTGCATCAAACGCTACTCCTTCAAGCGTTTTCAGTCTCACTGGGCTGCAATTTCCAGAGAAGGATGAAGTTTTAGATCCCCTTCCAGATCCCTGCCATGTGAGAAATATTATGAGAGCAATACAGGAGATTCAGTTATCCACACCTTCTGCCAGCCTGTCCAGAAGTTAAAGGGGCAGCTTTAAGAAAAGGAAGATCTACAGACAAGAGATAGCCGGTGTAGTGGTTAGGATGGCAGACTGGGTTCTGGAAGACCCAGGTTCAAATCCCCACTCCACAATGCAAGATTGCCAGGTGACCTTGGGCCTGCTCTCTCTCTGGGCCTAATCTCTCACAGGGTTGGTAAGAGGATACAATGGAGGAGAGAAGAATAATATACATCACCCCAGGCTCACTGAAGGAAGAGTGGGTTTTGAAAATGTACTAAATAGATACGTAAGAGAAGTGCCCTGACTTGGATAGTCTAGGCCAGCCTGATCTCGTCAGATTTTGGAAGTAAGTCATCTGTGACTTTGACAGCAAAGAAAGAGAGAGAGAGATGGCCAAAGAGTTCTAGCGGATTTCTTAACTGATAGTTTCAAATATTAAACATATCACTTCTCTGAGTTGATTCTTCCTCTTCCTCAGATATTCACAAAAACTCTTCTCCCTTTTATGGCATTCCCATGTTGTCTTGGTATGCTGTCATGCTCAAGGGTTTGATTGAGGAACGCGTACTAGAGCAGTCTTCCTCATAGGGTGGATCTACACAACCCAGGTTCTGGGCTTTCACCGAGATCTTATTTTGGGATCTGTGATGAGGGCCATTGGCTTAGTTCTGTTTCATTTTATTTATTCATACCCCACTTTTCTTCCCAGTAGGCACCAAAAGCAGCTTACACCTTCTACCCATCTCCATTTTGTCTTAACAACCACACCGTGAGGCTAGTTAGACTGAGAAAGTAACTGGCCCAAGGTCACCCCCACTAGCTTCAATGACAGATTGAGGATTTGAACCTGTAGCTTTTTCTTAGGGATGCCAATTTCCAGGTGGGACCTGGGGATCCCATGGAATTACAGTTCATCTCCAGACTACTGAGATCAGTTCCTCTGACAAAAATGGATGCTCTGGAGCAGTGGCTCCCAACCTTTTTGGCACCAGGGACTGGTTTCATAGAAGACAATTTTTCCATAGGCCGGGGGGGGGGGGGGGGGCAGCGCTGTTTTTTTGCCACCCCAGGCTGCCCCACCCTACCTGCTTCCCATCCCTACCCCCATGGGGGTATTTAAATTGGGCGAAGACTGAGGCTGTTTCTGCTGCCTCCCCACTAGGTGGCAGAAGGCCAATCTGCCTCCCCTTCCCATTTAAAGACCCCCACCGGTCAGCTGACTGGGTGCTGGGTTGGCGGAAGGGGCAGTGGGGTTGCTCTGGCCCGCTCTGAGACTGGCTTCTTGCCTTGGAGTAAGGCCGCACTGCCTCTTTTGTCCACCAGGGTCCTGGGTGGGCAGGGGAGGTGTGGAGCCTCTGCCTTGCTTCATGGCCCGATTGTTAGGAAGCCAGTGGATTGTTGGTGAGGCTGGTTAGGAAGCCAGTGGCTGGTCTGCGGCCCGGTGGCTGGGGACCCTTGCTCTGGAGGATGGACTCTATAGTGCTGTACCACACTGAGGTCTCTGTCCTCCCCCGGCTTCATCCCTAAATTTCCAGCAGTTTCCCAACCTGGATCTGGCAACCCTACAGCTCCCCACCTCCCACCGGTGGCCCAGAGGGACCCGGCAACCCTATGTCTTCAAGATAGTGGAATTTACTTGTGGATCACATTGGTATTTGCACCAGCAAGTTTTTTTAAATAGTTTTTATGGAGTGGGGTTTGGGAAGTCAGTGGCTCTCAAGTGATTGGTATCCAAACAGAAACAGGGGGTCCTGCTTTCTACTATTTACATGTTCCAGAGAAAATAAATTAGATCTCTGAGTGAGCCCTAGGATGCCAGTATAATTTTGTGTTCACATCTGTGGTTCATACTGGACTGCATTACATCTGTATAGGTTTGACTGTGATTCATGTCTGTCCCGGAAAGAGATGTTGTACTGCCAGTATTGGGTTATGGTTAGACTGTTGGGCTTAGGAGTGGGAGCAAGGACCACAGAACCAACTGTTGTCTCTCACTAGAAGTTTTATGTCTGGAGCTCCCACTACTTTGAAGCATCAAACAGAGTGAACGGCAGCAATCAAGGGCTCTTGGGTTCAGTCCACTGAGAGTTTTGATTTCATTTTCCTTCTCCAGATCCCATGACTGACATCAAGCCCTGCACTCAGCTCTACATACCCTGACAGCTTTCCATTTCCTACAGTGCAATCCTTGGTCAACAGTGGGAAACGTGCCATCTGAGAAAGGATCTGTTCTCCTCGCTCATACCAGGGAGAAATGAGAATGCGGCTTGATGTTTGCAGAGACTCTCATGAGTCCAACTATTCAGGCACATGAACCGCAAGCAGGTACCAGTGCCTGGTAGAAACTGGGCAGCAGACAGAAAGCACCAAGAAGACTCCACTCTTCCTAGTCTGGCTTGCATCAGGAAGCATCCAAGCAAGCCTCTAGGCTGCAGGGTCATGAGTGAAGGCCAGGATCTGCTTAGCTGTGGCCAAAGGAAACACTAAAACCACAGGTAACCTCCCACTTCCGATATCTGAAGGGCTAACAGTTTCACTGGGGCATAAGTTTTCATGGCCTAGAACCCACTTTGTCAGATGCATGAATTAGAAACCTCACCCAGCAGAAATATATTTAAAACTGATGCAAAAACCTGAACTCATCACCTAGTACTTGATCCCTTGGAGATGCTGGGGAATGAACCTGGGACCTTGGGCATGCCAAGCCCCCTCCTCAAATTTTGAAGAGTAGGTTAACAGGCAATGGAAAAGCAACAGGTATTTTTGTATTACTCTTTGATACTCAGAAGTGTATGGAATAAACACAGTGACCATTCTTAACTGCTGAAATTGTTGGGAACACAAATTACTTAGTTATAATGAGCAATTGACACCTGCAGAGGCTGAGAGGCATCTGTCCTGCTAACTAGGTTAATACAATGAAGTAATTGATACACTCTTATTCAGCAGTCTCTAGTTGGACCCTCTCTCTCAAACAGAATTGTGACTTTCAGGTTAGCAACACAAATAATGAACTTGTGCAACTCTATTCTGCAGGATGTAGTCATGGCCATTACCTTAGGTGGCTTTAGAAGTGGACAAGTGGGCAACTCACAAGGGCTTGGACGGCATCTCATTTCCCCATCCCCCACCGTTTCCACTTTCTCTTCCCTGAAAGTCCGCATGGACTTTCTCCCCATGGCAGTCTTTAAGAAATTACTGGACAAACGCTTGTCAGGGATGCTCGAGGCTGATCCTGCATTGAGCAGAGGGTTGGACTAGATGGCCCCTTCCAACTCTGTGATTCTGTTATTCATTTCCCACTTTCTTTTCTCCTTCTCACACACCAACCAACCTACCTTTATCTGCCCCTCAGTCTTCAGCTTCCCCTCCCCCCCAGCAGTCTCTACGTGACAAACACACATGAACACAAAGTTGCCTTATACTAAATCAGACCAGCAGTCCATCAACTTCAGTATTGCCTACTCAGACTGGCAACAGTTATCCAGGGTCACACAAGCTAGTACCTGGTCCTTTTATCTGGAGATGCTAGGGACTGAACCTGGGACCTTCTGCATCCTAAGCAAAGCCTCTACAACTGAGCCACAGCCTCTCTTCCTAAACTATAAACAAATTTTGACCCAGTTGCACAGTGTTCCACAGTGGGGAACCTGCAAAGATTTGCAGGGGGCACCTTATTTCCCCCTGTATCCCCTTCCCACACTATTTTCTCTCCTTCCTGCTGGTAACCTCCAAATCCTAGCTTTCCCTAATTTCTTCTTTTCTTTCCACGTACCAACCAACCTATCTTTTAAATCCGCACCCCCCCCCCCAAAAAATTTCATTTACACTCTGACTTCATCCACAGTCAAAGCAGCTTATAACATTCTCCTTTCCTCCATTTTATCTTCACAACAACCCTGTAAAGTAAGTTAGGCTGATAGTACGTAACTGGCCCCAAATCACTCGGCAAGTTTCTATGGTAGGGTGGGGATTCAAACTTGGGTCTCCCACAACCTAGTTTGAAACTCTACCACACTAGTTTTCATGAGGTGGTTGCTACTAAACAGTAGCAAGTGGATAGGACTGGGTAAGTGATGGAGCTTGTGTGGTATAAAGTCACCCAGTGATTGCTGCTGGGACTGGCCCTGTTAAGTCTTCCATCAAAACCCAAAACTGCCATAGAAAGGGCCCTGTCTCCTCTCCCTGCCCTTTTCTGATAGAAACCAAACCTGGAAGGCCAGCAATGCTATTGTGGTTACCTAGCAACTGCCACAGAGGACATCTGTTTCTTAAAGCTGCATGTGCTCCATATATAATTTTTATCTGCCCCAGGTTTTGTTAAAAGATTTCAGATCTTTCTGCAAACCTGGGCTTTCCTCAAGTTCAGAAAAATATCTGGCTCATCTGTCCATTATTCCAATCACCTACTTTATGTATCCACAGACTTGGCCACTGTTGAGAATTAGATATATTGATTAGACACATTCATGGGGGAAAGGCCTACCAATATGAGCTCTGTGGCCTGATCCAGCAGGGCTCTTTGCACATTGGTTCTGCTTTGCAGGGCTGAGCAGATTTCAGGCTTGTATGATCTACTTTTTTGAAGAACAGTTTTCCAGGGTCCACCAACCACAGCTGCTCATAAAACAGCTGCTCAGGGGCAGAAACTGGTGAGTCAAGAGGTGGAACACACAGAGAACACTCACTTCCTCAAGGTGCATAACTACTGCTTGTGCATACAAGTTCCTTACTGCCATGAAGTATCATCAACACATGATAATGGGTCATTGTGGGTCATCCTAAAGCAATGCAAACTTACAACGTTATCACAAGCATAAACCAGCTAAGAGTGCCTGCAGTGCAGATTAATTCAAGCAGATGAACTGCAGACATCAAATATGGATATATAAACATACATATACATGTAGCATATCATTAAGGAGCATAAGCAAGAGGAGACTGTCTAGATGGCATATACTCCATACCATACCATACCATACCAAACCTTTAATGGCATAATAGATTCAGATAAAAATACACAGAATATAAAAATTTAAACATTGGAGATAAAATCAAAATAAAACCGAGCTTACAGATACATTCAAACATGGTCAGAATTAAATTTAAGGATGTCAGCCAGAAATTTTGCCACAGCCTCACTAACCACCCCCTCAGTATCACTCAATAAATAATAACAGGGTGGCAGAATAGACAAATCTGGAGAAAAAGAAAGCTTGCCAAATAAATCTTTACGGAGGTTATGGTAAAAAGAACAATCAAGCAATATATGCTGGATTGAGTCAGGGGTATTCGCTCCACAGGAGCAAAGTCTGTCGGCTAAAGGGACTCGCTGATATCTCCCTTGTAAAACTTTGGAGGGAAACGCGTTTAGTCTGGCCAACATAAATGCCCTGCGATGACTTGGAGTGGTTAGGTCTGATAGATAATTGGGCATTTTGCCACAAAAAGCATAAAGACCTAAGGAAGCTGGAGAGCAAGTATAAGGGAGAGTTGGCCGTAATTTCGTTTCCTCCAATTCCCACAGTCTCAGTTTAATACATCTGAAGATATATGACTCTTCAGAGGTAGAAAAATCATCTACCTCTAACCCCAATTGATTGAGTTTAGACAGAAGCACTGCTGTCCAGGACGAAATATATGGGTCTCTTTTCATACAATCAAGAAGGCTGTTGGGATCTGTTCTAAAATGAATTTTGAGCCAGAATTTAAACACTCATTTTTTTTATACTCATTTTAAAGAGGGAGAAGAAGAGGAACACTGACATTGAGAGTAATGTCAAGAACCATCAGTGAATCCATGGCAGCATAGCAGATAACTCAAGGAAACAAGCCCAGCCACAAATAAGTCATACATACTTCATTATATAATCAAAGAATTTAACCTCTGGAAAACATTTTAGATAACATTACCTATTTTACAAACATGACATATCGAGGGTTAGCAAGATGTGACAAGACCAATTGGTGATTAAGACCTCTCTCTTTTAAGCTTTTTAACAACTGCTTTGAAAATCAGGAAGGGTCATGGGGGAATTAACCCTTTCCTCCTATGCCTCTTCAACAATTTAAATCACCCTTTTGAAACTACTATTAGTTCTTAAAAGAGGGGAGTAGACAGGGACCTGACCCTTTCCCAATAGCAGCTGGTATTCATTGGGACTGAGAGCAATGGGGTCAACGGTAGACAGAGCCAATAATTCTGGTTTTGTCCCCAGCCTCCTCCCTAGCAGTGAAACTGAAAATGACAATGGCAAAAACTTAATTGCAAGTGCCAACATAAAGCTATTTCTTGAAATAACAAGGAACTCCCAATGCAAGAAAGAGATGCTTCCACAATTCCCCCTTTTCTAACTCCCTACTCAATACACTAATCAGATGAATAAGCTTTATGAGAGCTGCAGTTTTCCGTATGATCCACTAGTTCACAGCCTCATTTTTCACACTGCAAAGAGGTTTTTGGCCACAGGTAGAAATCAAAGGCCACCAAGAAAGGATCAACTCCATGCAACCAGCCCAAACTAGACAAAGGTGTGGGTTTCCAGGGAAAAAACCACAATATATTCAGGAGCTCTAGCCCCTTTGTCTTCAGGAATTAAGCATTTTCCAGAAGTTTGTCTAACAAAATGGTGTAATGCTATCTACGGTTGCCAACCTCCAGGTGGTGGCTGGAGTATACCTGGGATTACAGAGATCAGTTCACCTGGAGAAAATGCCTTCCACTGAAGTCCCTCCCTTCTCCAAACCGTGCCTCCTCAGGCTGCACCCCTAAAATCTCCAGGTATTTTTCATCACAGAGTTGGCAACCCTATTGATCAGAAGCCAGGCCTATTATGTTCAGCAGGATTCAATCTCAAGCAAATTTCAAAGGGTAGCCATGTAGGTCTACAGTAGAACACATCACCACCTTGAGACCAACAAAATGTCAGGGTTTAAATTTTTGAGAGCTGCCTGAAGGTTTCTTGGAGTAACAAAATTTATGGTGGGGAGCTCCTTTACCCCTGTTTATAACATGAGTTGACTTCCAGGACCCTTCATTTTCTTCTTGAATTCCCCAGAGCCAGGGGAAAAAGTCAAAAAGGCAATATTGTTTTTTCTCCACACGTACTAAGTTGGTACTGCAGCCAATGCTTCCTCTAAGCTGTGGGGTCTTGTGAGCAAAAATTCTACTTCATGAGCTACTGGCATTAAAGTTATGAATTATGGCATAAAAATTAGTTTGCTCTGAGGCCATTTTTCATGAACTAAGACAAAAATGTGTGAGCCAGAGCCTAAAAAACTGGGCTAGTCACACTAGCTCAGCTTAGAGGGAACACTGATTACAGCAGAGTTTCACTATGAGGTACATACCTGTGAACTGAATCCTCTTGTGCAGGTTCTTCCCTCTGACTAGTAGACAATGGCTGCCTTCCACATCTGAAAATCTAAAAAAGGCAATATTGGTTTTTCTCCACAAATACTAAGCGATAAGCTGGTATTGCAGCCAATGCTTCCTCTAACCTGTGAGCAAAAATTCTACTTAATGAGCTACTGGCATAAAAGGTATAAGCTATGGCATAAATTAGTTTGTTCTGAGGACATTTCTCCTGTGCTAGGACAAAAATGTGTGAGCCAGAGGCTAAAAAACTGTGAGCTAGCTCACATTAACTCAGCTTAGAGGGAACACTGATTACAGCAAAGTTTCACTATGAGGTACATACCTGTGAACTGAATCCTCTTGTGCTGGCTTTTCCCTCTTACTAGCAGAAAATAGCCACCTTCCACATCTGAAAGAGCAAGGCTAAATATTCCTGAGGGGAATGGGCACCTGTAAGAATAACACCCTGGCTTCATTCTGTGGTCTAGGCCTTATTCTGGAAGATGGGTCTGTGAGGAAGCTTTACAGAACCAACAGTTCATTGGTTTTTTGGCAGCCATAACTATTCGCCATCTCAAAAAGTCCCTGATTGGTTGATTTGTTTCCTGCACCTCCCTTTTAATCGGGAAAGAAAAAAAGATTGGCCATCCTGAGCAATCGAGTGATCCATTGCCCAATCACGGAATCAGAGGGAATCATAAGGTCAGCTCCTTCAGGAACAGATGGGCCTGGTTTAAAAGGGAAGAAAACCCCTCAGTTTGCATCCAATTAAATAAAAACAAGGCAGTCTTTTCTGGGACTGGCTGGGGAGGACATTGAGCCAGGTTGGACTGGTCTGGTCTTAGCCTGTTAGTTAATGGGGCTCTGTCCCATTTGCCCTAATGGGCCAGCCTCCATTTGCCCATACACTTATATTTCTTTTACACAGAAAACTGCTGCTTTAGAGGAACAATGCAAATTGTTAACAAGACATGAAAAGCAAGGGCTAACCGTGCAAGACAGCAACTCTTCTTCTAGCTTCAAAGCCGTAGCATGGGCTAATAATTAGTTTAAACACAAACATAAGATATGCTAATTATGCTTCCCTTGCATCCCATCTGTGTCAAGGCTGTGTGGCTAATCTCAAGGACAATCAGTGATTCCATGGGGGGGGGGGTGTACAAAACATGTGCAGAACAGAGAACTTATGAAAGTGAGCCAAGCCACAGACTACAGACCAAGTCATGCATATGCTGTCGTGCAGAGACCTCCTCTTTCATAAAGCATATATATAACAGCACACATAAGGCACACAAAACCAACACCCCTGCCCTGGGCAGCCAAGATATACACAGAAAGGGCATATTACAACTAATTTGCTCTCTCACACTCCTCTCTTTCTCTCTCTCACTTAAAGGAACAAAACACAAGTCTCTTATACAAAAGGCACATACAGCCATACACACACAAAAACCCAAGAATCTGAACAGTGATGAACCTGTTGCAAAGCCTCTTTATCCCAGTCTGGTATAGCAGTACTAGGATCTGGAGTGCTGGTTTCAAATCCCCACACTGTCACAAAAACTTACTGGGTGATCTTGGGCCAGTCAGTCTCAGCCTAGCCTACCTCGGAGCAGTTGTTGAGAGGATAAAATGGAGATAGAATGATTTGGTAATGCACTTTAGTTCCCCACTGGGGAGAAAAGCAGGGTATAAATTTTTCAACAAATAGTCATGCAGTCTGCCAGTTCTTTCAATCTATGCCACCTTTCAGCAAAAAAAATTCCGAAAGCTGCATGCAGTATACACACGCACACATTCTCTCCCCCCCCCCCAATCAATTAAATCATCATCTAGATGGAAATTATATTTTCTGTAGACTCTGACCCAGTGATGCACCAGTCCCTCTCCCCCAAAGCTGATGTTTTATAAGTGGCTCTAATTGGCAGATCCCAGTTAAAAAATAAAGTGGATCACACACTTCTGAGAGCCAGTTTGGTGTAGTGGTTAAGGGCGCGGACTCAATCTGGGATAGGGTTGCCAAGTCCAATCCAAGAAATATCTGGGGACTTTGGGGGTGGAGCCAGAAGACATGAGGGGTGGGGCCAAGATCGAGGCTGTGACAAGCATAATTGAACTTCAAAGCGAGTTCTGGCCATCACATTTAAAGGGACGGCACATCTTTTCAATTCCTTCCTTCCATAGGAAATAATGAAGGATAGGGGCACCTTCTTTTGGGGCTCATAGAATTGGACTCCCTGGTCCAATCTTTTTGAAACTTAGGGGGTATTTTGGGAAGAGGCACTAGATGCTATACTGAAAATTTCGTGCATCTACCGCAAGAAACAGCCCTCCCAGAGCTCCAGATACCCGTGGGTCAATTCTCCATGATTTTCTATGGGAATAAATCTCCATAGGGAATAATAGAGTTCCCAGCAGAAATTTCCCAGCAGAAATTTCTGACAACCCTGAAACGGGGGGAGGGCCTCCAAACCGGGGGATCCCCTGCCCCCACCTGGGGATTGGCAACCCTAATCTGGGAGAACCAGGTTTGATTCCCCACTCCTCCACTTGCAGCTGCTGGAATGGCCTTGGGTCAGCCATAGCTATCACAGAGCTTGTCCTTGAAAGGGCAGCTTCTGAGAGAGCCTCTCAGCCCCACCTACCTCCCAGGGAGTTTGTTGGGGAGGAAGATAAAGGAGATTGTGAGCTGCTCTGAGAATCTTGAGTGGAGGGTGAAATATAAATCCAATATCTTCTTTTCCGGACCTGGATCCACCTCAGATTGAGAATTTTTCCCCCTGCCCCTATCTTCATCAGTCAGACGAGAATAATTCCACTGTGCACCAAACCAGGTTCAGTTAGAAGCATTACTATTTTCAGCTTCTATTGATGAGGCCTATTGTAATGTGAGTTTAGCCAGCTCTTAAGTAAGCAAGAAGGCAGAAAAACAGGCACCTGTCCATCTTACTTGGATTTGACAGCTCAGCTTCACACATTACAGAGTACACAGGTTGGGTCTGGAGTCCCCACCATTTATCAGACGTCCACCAACCCAACTCATTTCACATGCAGTATCAGGGAACTACCATTCCCAAAGACTATGGGGCCAGACTTGGCTCATGAGTGTGGTACAAAAGGAGAAGGGGGTTCATCTTCCCTCTCATGCCATTTTCCCCATGGGGAAGGCAACTGTTTGGTCTGCCCTTCTACCCCTTTGCCAAACTCATGAGCTCTATCTGGAGCTGCAGCGAGTCAGATCACAGGAACCCTGACCCAGTTTGTCTCACAGGTATGATCTAGTTGACCTCTCAGGAAATAAACTGAAAGCCCTGGAGCCTGTCCGCACACACACACACACTCCAGAACTGGTAAGGTACGTTTCCAATAATGTATTCCAGCCAGCAGCCTCCCTGCTGCACTTGGGGTCAGTGGAAGTTTCCGAACAATGTTCAAAGGAGCCCCAAACACAGTGTGCTGCTGTAATCTAATCTGGGTGTGATTGGAGAACCGATAGCCGTAGACAGATCTTGATTTTCCTGGAAAAGGTGCAGCTGGCAAAGTTGGCTAAAGGCGGGGCATATCACAGATGAGACCCAAGATTTCATCTGGAAACACAGGCCGAATTGTACCTCCAGGAAGCAAACTTACTCTGTCAAGGAAAAGGTAACTGTTTTTAGAAGGCACTGATGTGAGGGCCGATTTCAACATTGCAAAGCTCACAAGTTCAGTCCAGGTGTTCTTCCCTCTGTCCTTGAGTATAACAATTGCATGTGAGTTCCTCAATTCCTCTGTGCGTAGTGGCTGATTCAGACCATGGTTCCTGAAGAAGGGACGTCAGACTTCTCCTCTCTCTACCATTTTCCTGACCTGAAACAATTTGTCCTGTTGGGAAACCCACTAGTTTTCATGTTGGTTTCCCTCATCGGCCAAATAGTGCTCCCCGGACTATTGCAGGGGTTCCCAGCCTTTTTGAACCTGAGGGCACCTTTAGAATTCTGATGCAGCAGGATGGGCACAGCCACAAGTAGCTGTTGTGGGAGGTGGAGGCAGACACAAAAGGGCTGCTTTAGTCAAGATCCTTGTACTGTGTGGGCAACTGCTGCCAAAATAACACCTTAAAAATTCATATAGCTGATCAGACCTCCAGTAAACAGAAACCTTGCTGGGCAAAACCCTCACCTGGACCTGCCCACTTTCTAAAAACGTGGCGGGCACCAGAAAAGTGTTGGCAGGCGTAATGGCACCCATGGGCAGCATGTTGAGGGCCTCTGGTGGGGGACACTGATTCCCCTTCTGACATGCATGCTGCAGTCACTGCATGCAGGGAGATTTTGGAACTGTTACAAAGGCCATAGGGCTGAGAGTCTTGGGATCACAGACACAAACCTACTCTGTATTGAGAAGATCAGCCCCCCACAATTAGCAATCAGTGGGATGTCAATCTGGACAGAGTCTCACCCATAAACAAACCGCCACCACTGCTTGATACCTCAAAAACTATGCCACCAGTACTGTCACCTTAAGAACCAGCAAGATGCCACCGTCTATGATGTGTATAGCAGCCTGACCCTGTGGAAGCTAGGGAAAGAAAGGAGGTATCATCCCCAAAGAAAAGTGTGTTTTTTTATATATGAAAGGAGGGGGGAAGAATGCTGTACTGATTAGGCAGGAGTGTTCTCCAGTCCACCAAAACCCATTCTGGGCAAAACTCTATAGTCTGAGGCTGGTTTTACCAAAGAGTTTCCCTCAAAAACCAGAGTGTTGCCTCCCAATGTGCCTATGTCACTTCCAGTGATACGAGGACACTGCATGAGGACATTGCATGAGACATTCCAGCTCCTGAAATGTCCTGCCCCACTGTCATCTTTGAGGGAACTGGCAACCCTAACCACAATCCAGTTGATAGTCAGCAGATGTTATTTCCACCATTACATTAGAAATGGGGTCCCCTACCCTGTTGAGTCTAAGCAGTTTTTTTTTTGGATTCCTGAAGAGCGGGCACAAGCACAAAATGGCTGCCATGTGGCCAATCACGAAATGTTGGGCAGGCAGTTACAAGCCAAACATCTTCCTATCCCTGCTTTTGACAGAGAGATACAGACACAGAAATGATGCCTCTTGGGCTCTACTCAACCACTTCCTCCAGTGAGGTGAAGAAAAGCCAGAACTGGCTCTTTGCTTTCAGGAACAATTGTTTTGGGGAATAAGGATGTGGGTGCCAGGAGCAGTGTTCCCTCTAGACTAAGTTAGTGTGAGCTAGCTCACAGTTTTTTAGCTTCTGGCTCACTCGTTTTTGTCTTAGCTCAGGAAAAATGGCCCCAGAACAAACTAATGTATGCAGTAGCTGACAACCGTAATGCTAGTAGCTCATGAAGTAGAATTTTTGCTCGCAAGACACCACAGCTTAGAGGGAGTATTGGCCAGGAGACAGACTGGCAGGCGCCATGTTGGGGATCGCTGTGGTAAAGGTAGGTTTCAGCTCTGCCTGACAGACTGAGGTCACTGCTTACTCATCATCATATCGGAACTATATTAATGCAGTCTTACTTAGCATAGTTTACTGTGAACAACTGGAGATGGGTGTGCTGTACTTCTCTGCATTCTGGGTCAACCCTCATTGGCTAGCTAGGGATGTGGAAAGCTAGGGATATTGTTGCTGAGGACAGAGCTTCTATTTTAGTATTCTAGTCTATCACAGGAACATTTCCATAATTCTAAGCATTGTGAAGGTTGACCTTGGACTGACAACTTTGACAGTTTCCTTGGATGGAGCCCCAGAGATAGGGAATAATGAAGGGGGAAAGATAAATATGGGAGGAAAGTTAATCGAAGAAATAGCCACCTCAGAAAGTGACCCATAAAGCTGTACATGTGCCATAGAGCACTTTTCAGTTCCTCTCCTGCCTCCAGCATGAACATAGGAAAAACCAAAAAGCAATTTCCAATGCATTTGTTTGTTTTCTGCCACTGATTGAAAGCCTCACAAGAAGGTTGATTTATACAATCTCATTTCAGCCTTCCTGAATGTATGAGTGGCTTTGTCCTGTCGCTTTACACTTCCCTAGACATGTTTCTTTTTCTTCTCGTCCAGGTCTCCGCCGCACAGGGAGTGATGCTTATTCTGTTCCATGTCATGATCACCCCACTGCTCTGTGTCACCTGCACTGCACCCCTTCCCAATAACAGTGCCCTCCCCAACACTACTGAGGCCCTCTGGGCTGAGACCCCTCTTGGGGACTGGGACCTCTTCTCTCCCCGCGTCACGCTTTCTAACCACCAGCCGATTGACCCCCCGTTGCTTTTTCTCATGGAAGACTCTGGCACCCACCCGGGGCAGGCTGCTAACAGGACACTGAAGTTGAAACGGTCACTGGAGGGGACCATACGGCGAGGGGAGATGTCAGTGTGCGACAGCGTCAACGTCTGGGTGACAGACAAACGGACGGCGGTGGACATTCGTGGCAAAACTGTGACGGTGCTTTCAGAGGTCCAGACGCTGACGGGGCCGCTCAAGCAATATTTCTTTGAGACCAAGTGTAACCCTGCGGGGGGCACGGTGAGCGGCTGTCGTGGCGTGGATCGACGCCACTGGATCTCTGAGTGCAAGGCTAAACAGTCATATGTGAGGGCGCTCACTATGGATTCCGACAAGATTGTGGCCTGGCGCTGGATCCGAATCGACACCTCCTGTGTCTGCACTCTGCTCACTCGCACTGGCCGGACGTAGGGAAGTGGGGGAAAGGGGTGTTGTCCATGTTTTCTCATTGGCACAGCAGTGGATGGTGTTCAGCTATGGATTGGCATAGTCCCTAAGCCCAACATCATCTCTAAATGGCCAAGGGGACATGCACGGCATTCCCACTGTCCAGGAAGATGGGGGTGCAGTCCCTGCTCATAGACAGGTTCCCATGTGTTGGCTCACAGGTCCTCCAGCCAAGGTTGGATTCCACAGTATCACTATACCTGTAGAGCACAGCCCATTGGCTGACTGCCTTCATCCCAAGATTGGAGAAGTGAATGTTCTGCACTGCTGGAAAGTGACCCTGGAAGATTTGTTGGACCAGATGGGGAAAGGGGAAAAAAAATCTATTTGGGAGAATGCCACAAAGATAAACAGAATTCTTGAGTGACTAATGATCAAATGGGCACTTGTGGTCGCTTCATGTGACCAGGGCATTGTTGACTTGGAGGGAACTCTTGGTTTAGACCACCTTTTCCTGCAAAACCTTCCTTTTTGGCCTTGGACTGCACGGTGGACTTCAGTGCATCTGTCTGTAGGTATGGGCTGTTCCATCTGCTGTTTTCTGAACTCTGAACCCCTTGGTAAATCTTTCTGTCGCTACCTATCCACCAAGGTTCCCCTGTATGTGATAGAAAGTTCTGGGGCATATTGTTGAGTGCAAATGACCTGCCAGCCATGCCTGCTAAGCCCCACAATTGCCATAGGCACCATTGCTACATAGTGTGCCCCTACAGCATAGCCACCATTCCCTTTTGGCTGTGGTTTGGAGGGAAGCCCAGGGGTCTGGGAAACTGATCTACTGTTACCAATATTGCCATTCTGGAACTCCTGATGCCTTCCAAAGGAATCCCAGAGTTCTGGGAACCCCATTTAGAAAACCACTGTGCTCGATCTGAGTTACCTCTGGAATCCCATCCCACCCCCTCGCTTTCTTCCCCTCTCTTCATATTTATTACCTCCCCTTCCCTGCCCTCCGGCTGTGTCTGAACCCACGCTGCCATTTTAATTGTTAACTTATTTGTGTACCTCACTCTTTGCAAGAAATAATTTCTCGGGAAAGAAACATGGTGGGGGGAGGATGAAAAGAATGAGAAGCATGCCTGCTACTTCACACGGGGTGTCTTGAACGATGCACACGCTTTGGCGAATGTGGCAGATGGAGTGCCTTGGGAATGAAAGTCATGCTACCACAAGCTCGCTAATGTCTCCCCGTCCCAACAAGTTGCATTCTGCATACATGGAGAAATATCACCATCATCCTACGGCTCTGTGATAAGCCCACCAACCCACCCCGCCTCACTAAATGACAGAGAGAAAGACCCCCAGCCTGCCTCTCTGCCTGGAATTCAAAAAGGGAAAATGTCCATGACTGACACCCAATGGGAAGAAGTGAAATTGCAAGACCCTTTCTTGAAAGGGGCTGCCGTTTCAGAGTGATGCTACAGGCCAAACTACACTATAGGATGCTGTTAAAGTCTGCACATAGTGCAAGGGAGGCCTTCTCTTGAGCCTCTCAGTGGGGAATTACTTGCATAACTTTGGAACTGCAAGTGGAGTTGTCAACCTGCTCCCAAACATAATTGGATAGCTTTGGCTGTGAGATGACTGGCTTGGACTTAGGTTGCCAGGTCTGTGCTGGAAAATACCTGAAGACTTTGGGGGTGGATCCTGAAGAGGGTGGGGTTTGGAGAGGGGAAGGGCCTCAGGAGGGTACAGCGCCATAGAGTCCACCCTTCAAAGCAGCCATTCTCTCCAGGGGAGCTGTTCTCTACTAGCAAGAGATCAGCTGTAAAAGCAGGGGATTTCCAGTCTGCACCTGGAGGCTGAGAACCCTCAGCTTGGTAAGCAGCAAGAGAGTTAGACTGGAGTCTAAGAGCACCTTAGTGACTAACAAGATTTTCAGGGTAGTAGCTTTTGAGAGTCAAAGTTCCCTTTGTCAGACACAGTTTGAAAGCTTAAAACTCTTGTTGGTGTCTAAGGCCCTCCTGGACTCCAGGCTAGCTGTTTTACTGCAGACAACACAGCTACCCTCTGAAATGATGATATTGGATTTATATCCCACTCTATACTCTGAATCTCAGAGTCTCAGAGCAGTCACAATCTTCTTTACCTTCTTCCCACCCCCCACAGCAGACACCCTGTGAGGTAGATGGGGCTCAGAGAGCTCTTATAACAGCTGCCCGTTCAAGGACAACTCCTGCGAGAGCTATGGTTGATCCAAGGCCATTTCAGCAGCTGCAAGTGGAGGAGTGGGGAATCAGACCTGGTTCTCCCAGATAAGAGTCCGTGCACTTAACCACTACACCAAATTGGCTTTCAAACAAGCAAGAGATTGTTACATGATGCAAGATTTCTGTGTGGAAGCAGGCAATTTGTTTCCTTTAAAGGGCTACAAGCCCATTTAAATAAATACGGACAATGGTTCTGGTCAGTATCACGTCACTCTGCTTAACAGAATTTGAAGCCATCCTCCAATTTCCAATGAAGGAAAGAGCTAATTTAAGCTGGAGGAAGCTTTAGGAGAGAGGTTGTGGCTGAGTGGTAACACATCTGCTTGGTATGCAGAAGGTCCCTGGTTCAATCCCCGACACCTCCAGTTAAATTAGGGTTGCCAACCGTCAATTGGTGAACGGAAATCTCCTGGGATGACAGCTGATCTCCAGGTGACAGATGCCAGTTCCTCGTGAGAAAATGGCTACTTTGGAAGGTGTATTCTAGAATAATAATAATAAAATTTTATTTATATCCCGCCCTGAGCCGCCGAAGCGGGCTCAGGGCGGCTAACAACATTTTCATAAAATTATACAGAGTTTAAAATCGCATTAGCTTTAAAGCGTTCCCGTTAACCAAGTACTATACAGATTTCCAGGTGCTAATTCCATTTATAGATGATAATAGCGAAAGTCACCCAACAGCGGTCTCTCAGCCAGCAAAGGCCATCCTGAAAAGGCCCTGCGGAACTGGTCAAGGCACCGCAGGGCTCGCACTTCTTCCGGGAGCTGGTTCCATAGGTGTGGAGCTGCGATGGAGAAGGCCCGTATACGAGTGTTTTGAAGTTTGGCCTCCTTTGGTCCAGGGATAGTCAGCTGGTTCTTCCCTGCTGACCTCAGTGCCCTCTGGGGTTCGTATGGGGAGAGACGGTCCCTCAGGTAGGCAGGTCCTCGGCCATATAGGGCTTTAAAGGTAATAACCAGCACTTTGTAACGAACCCAGTAGGTAACTGGCAACCAGGGCAGCTCGCATAGCCCCGGCTGTATGTGCTCCCACTTCGGGAGCTCTAATATCAGCCTAGCCGCCGCGTTCTGCACCAGCTGCAACCTCCGGGTTCGGCACAGAGGCAGCCCCATGTAGAGGGCATTACAGTAATCCAATCTTGAGGTGACCATTGCATGGATCACTGTTGCTAGGTCCTGGCGCTCCAGGAAGGGAGCCAACTGCTTTGCCCGCTTCAGGTGGAAAAACGCCGACTTGGCAGTGGCTGCTATCTGAGCCTCCATTGATAGTGAAGGCTCCAATAGGACTCCCAAGCTCTTGACCCGGTGCGCCGCTTTCAGAGGCACACCGTCAAAAACTGGGAGAGGGATTTCCCTCCCCAGGGCGCTGCGACCCACACAAAGGACCTCTGTCTTTGTCGGGTTCAGCTTCAGCCCACTCAGCCTAAGCCAAGTTGCCACAGCCTGCAATGCCAGGTCCAAATTCCCTGGAACGCAGTCAGGCCGGCCGTCCATTAGCAGATAGAGCTGGGTGTCGTCTGCATATTGGTGACACCCAAGCCCATACCTCCGGGCAATCTGGGCAAGGGGGCGCATATAGATATTAAATAGCGTCAGGGAGAGAACTGCTCCCTGCGGCACCCCACAATCAAGTGTGTGCTTCTGGGACAGCTCACCCCCGATTGCCACCCTTTGTCCCCAACCCTTGAGGAAGGAGGAAAGCCATTGTAGGGCTAGCCCCCCAACCCCTATGTCGGCAAGGCGGCGGGTCATTATGAACATTATGGTCCCTCCCCTCCATAAACCCCACCATCCTCAGACTCCTCTGGCAAAATCTTAACGAAATTCCCAGCCTGGAACCCCAAGTTAAATGGATCAGGTAGATGGGGAGGTGAAAGGCCTCAGCCTGAAACCCTAGATCAAGGGTGGCCAACGGTAGCTCTCCAAATGTTTTTTTTGCCTACAACTCCCATCAGCCCCAGCCATTGGCCATGCTGGCTGGGGCTGATGGGAGTTGTAGGCAAAAAACATCTGGAGAGCTACCGTTGGCCACCCCTGCCCTAGATAGCTGCTGCTACTTGGGAGCAGACCAGTGATACTCAGTGATTTTAGGAACCACAGCTGGCTCTTTGACATGTTCCCCCTGTGGCTCATCTGAACACCATTCTCCAGCATGGCACCTGCTCCATGGTCCAGGAAAACCAGACTGTGGCACAGTATGGGTTGTGTTTGGCTGCTGGTTCTCACTTATGACCAAGAGAGGTTCTAAGCATGCTGTTCTAACCCCACCCCCCACCGCGTTTCTTGCAACACTTGAGTTCAACTTGAAGGGAAGGAACATAAGGACGCGTTTATCTTTTAACATCCAGCCTAATAAAGAGTTCTGGAGAACTTGAAAGCGTGTGCGCTGTGTTGTGTCTTAAGGCTGACTTGGAAGCCCTTCCCTTTGCTTCAGTGACACAAGGGCAGGCTAAGTTTCCACAGGGATAGGGAGAGGCCCTACTCAGGGGTCCTCTGGTTGTCAAAAAGGTCGTTTTTTGCGTTTAATATGAACAATTATATCTTTTCTCTGTGTTTGATGGCTTGGTGGAAATGGCATACAGTAGTCACATGGCTCTTCAGGTGGATGGTCACTGCACATGGGTCTCTCTGTGAGCCATGGAATTTGGGGTGCCAACTCTGAACTGGGAGCTATCTGGAGACTTTGGAGGTGGAGTCTGGGCAGGGCGGGTACAATGCCATACAGTCTACCCTCCAAAGCAGCCATTTTCTCCAGGGGAAATGATCTCTGTAATCTGGAGATTAGCTGTAATTCCAGGAGATGTCCAGGCCCTACCTGGAGGTTCACAGCCCTAAGTACCGCTGGAGAAGACCCTACAGACCTGCAGGCTAGTCCCAAGGAATATCAACAAGTCTACGCCGGAGAACTCAAAAGATGTACAATACAGGTAACAGATGGAGCCGGTCACTTAAAAAGGTATTATATAGTGGGTTCTATGCATGAAGGAGTCACCAGTTGAGTGATAACAAGCTCTTTAATAGACGTGGCATAGTATAAGGCTACATTACAAAACTGGGGCTGGGGCCAACAGGCCAAACTTATCTCTGGGTTCCCATGCAAGCACATTATTGGATCATTCAAACCGGTGGGGCTTGTGATTGGTCTAGAGCTGCAGAGATTTGGATCCTGCGGCCCTTTGTTCTCTAGTCTCCAAGCTCAGACTGTATGACTCCAATGAGCCAGGCAGGAACACCCAAAGTCTTCACTTGAGTCCACATACATAACAGTGAGCCAAGCTGCAAAGGATAAGTGGTACACATCTGCAATCCCCCAGAGACATGAGAGAAATAGTTATTCCTATAAACGTAAGAGACACACAAAGCTGCCTCCCCTCCCAAGAATATAGATCTAGGTGGGTAGCCGTGTTGATCTGAAGCAACAGAATAAAGTTAGAGTCCTTTAAGGCCAACAAGTTTTATTCAAGGTATAAGCTTCCATGTGTACCCACACACTTCTTCAGATACAATGAAATGGGAGAAAACCATTCAAACTTATAGAGAGGGTTGGCAGGGGGATGGGGACAAATGAGCATATAACATGATGTAGGCATTTTGAGACAAAGCACTTGGCTTATTGTCCCTGCTTTGTCTCAAAATGTCTACATCATGTTATATTCTAATTTGGGATTTTTCTCCCAACCCTATCTATAAATTTGAACGGTTTTCTCCCATTTCTTTGTACCTGAAAGCCTGCGTGTACACACGAAAGCCTAGACTTGAAATCCAACGTATACTGCACATCGGTGGCACGTGGTGGGTAAACAGATCTTTCTGCAAACCTGGGGGGCTCCCCAGCTTTGCAAAAAAATCTGAACCCTTTTTAAAAAATCTTGGAGGGGGGGTGAAATTTCCCTCAAAGTAAAAACTGCCGCTAGCGCATGCGCAGATAGCCGACCTACCTCCTTGGTGGCTGACCTCCCCGCAGCCTACTGGATGGTTTAGAGGCCACCGCTAGGTCCTTCCCACAGGCTTCAGGAAACCACACAAGCTGCTGCGGCCACCGCAACACCGGGGTCCCTCCCGTGACCAACAGGACTCCCCAGAAGCCCCCGCTGCCAGGTCCCTGCCGCAGTCTCCCTGAGGCACCGCTTCCCTCACCCCTTCCTTGGACTAATGCCCTGAAAGGGAAGGGAGGGGAGGAGGCATCTCACCCTGTCCCCTCACCTGTGGCTGGAGAAGAGGAAGCAAGTAAGGGAGGAAATACCCCCTTCCCACAAGTTTCTTGTGGGTCTTCCATTTGTACAGGCAGAATACAACAACAGCTCTTTCATCCAGTGGGTACATAGGGCACGTATACATATATACTACACACAAATAGGAAGAGTTGCATCAGTGCTTAGTTCTCATGGCCATTCATACCCAGGGAAACGCTGATTGCCACTTTGGGAGTCAAAAAGCAATTTTTCTCCAGGCCAGTTTGACCAGGGATCCTGGAGGGGTTTTTGCCATCTTTTGAGCATGGAGCAAGGGTCACTGGGGGTGTGGCGGGGAGGTATTTGTGGATTTCCTGCACTGTGCTGGGAGTTGGATTAGATTACCCTGGAGGTCCTTTCCAACTCTATGATTCTACATCCTTCGTGTCTCTCAGATGTGTGCACACATACATAGGATACATGGGATAACCTGCACCGTGGTGAATCTACTCTGCCCCATCCCAATTCTCATGCAGCCAGCTGACATGCTTGCTGGAGGAATTTTGCAGGAATCCCTCACCTGGTCCGTGGCAACCACTCCAGCCCTGCTCCAAAAACAGGAACACTGTAGCTACCACCACCTGCACATGCCCCAGGCAGACCTGAAACAAATGTTGGGTCCTCATTGTAGGCACAAAAGTTGCCACTGCCCACAGCTGTGCGGCTAGTCTTTGGGAGAGTTGGGAAGATGGAGGCAGGAAGCATGCACAAGGGAGGGGGAGTTGCAAGGGGTGCTGGAGGTCTTAGGAATTACCACTGGTCAGTCACAGCCCAAGGGTGTTTGGCCCGATGCTGCCGTCTCTGAATAGTCTTCAGTTGCTCCAGAAAGATTGGAACCAGATGGTTGTGAGGGAGCAGACTACACATTACTGAGTGATAAATGCATCTTTTTTATCTTCTGTGAAATCTGTAGAGTGGAACCGTATGGTTGTACTTCAGCTAAACCGCTTCAGTAGCCCCAGGGTCACTGCAATTGGACTGTGGCTCAGTGGCAGAGCATCTGCTTGGCATGCAGAAGGTCCCAGGTTCAATCCCCAGCATCTCCACTTAAAAAGACCAGGGAGTAGTTGATGTGAAAGACTTTGGCCTGAAACCCTGTAGAGCATCTGCCAGTCTGAGTAGACAATACTGATCCTGATGGACCTAGTTCAGTATAAGGCAACTTCCTGTATGTTCAAGGGGCTGCAGTGCCAGAAACCCCCTTGTCTGTCTACCAACCCCGTTAGATACTTCTTGAATCCTGCCAAGGCCCCTTCTGTGTGCTATGCTTCCAGCTCGAGATACACTCAGCAATGACAAGGGGGCATTCCAAAGCCCAAAGTGTCATAGAGACGTTGACGCATAGAGCACTGACCTCTTGGTTGCTGTATCACTGACCAGTTTTCCTGACCAAAGGTGGTTTGCACTGAGAGCACAGTGAATATATCTCTGGGAGGAAAGAAAAGGGAGAGAAGAGTGCAAGAGAAAGAACAGATCCAGACAGACAGAAGGTAAAAACACATGGGTTTTAAAATAAGGAAAATGTGGTCCCATGTTGCTGATTGGGGTTAAAGGTAGCTTAGTCTAGAAAGGTTGAAGATCTACCATTGGGAAACAGGGCACTGTTGGATTGTTTACTGTGATTTTCCAAATGCAGGAGGGCTCTTCACAAGTTCCTGTCTGAGAAGCATGAATGTGCATTGGAGGGGGAGAGATGGACTCGATGGCTCATGGCTCTCACCCATATACATTCTGTAGAACAGGTGTACATGCATAGGATTTGTCTGGATGATCGGACACCATGGTAAATGTAGTCCCAATTTTGTGTGCATAATTGATATGTATGAAGACTCTGGTTTGCAAGTTATATGCATAAAAGGGTGGGGACAACATCTAATCTGGAAAACCAGGTTTGATTCCCCAGTCCTCCACTTGCAGCCAGCTGGGTGACCTTGGGTCAGTCGCAGTTCTCTCAGGGCTGGTTTGGTGTAGTGGTTAAGTGTGTGGACTCTAATCTGGGAGAACCAGGTTTGATTCCCCAGTCCTCCACTTGCAGCTTCTGGAATGGCCTTGGGTTAACCATAGCTATTGTAAGAGTTGTCCTTGAAAGGGCAGCTGCTGTGAGAGTCCTCTCAGTCCCACCCATCTCACAGGGTGTCTGTTGTGGGGGGAGAAGATATAGGAGATTGTAAACCGCTCTGAGTCTCTGATACAGAGAGAGAAGGGCGGGGTAAAAATCTGCAGTTGTCTTCTTCTCTCAGCCCCACCTACCTCACAGGGTGTCTGCTATGGGGAGGGGAAGGGAAGGTGATTGTAAGCCCCTCTGAGACTCCAAGTGAAGGGTGGGATATAAATCCAACTCTTCTTTTTCATCTGGCCCCCTTCTGTACATGTTCATGTTCTCTCCTCAGATAAATAAAACAGTTCAGTGGCAAATTAAAGACTAACAAAATGTATTCCAGCACAAACTTCTATAAATAAATTTTGTCTGTCTTTAAGGTGTCTCAAGATGCCGATTTTGCTGCTAGACTAACCAGGCTTTTTTGCCACCAAAAAAGCTGACATGGTGATCCCGTAGGGTTTTCGTGCCAAGAGATGAAGGGAGGTGGTTTGCCATTACCTGCCTCTGCATAGCAACCCTGGACTTCCTTGGTGGTCTCCAAATACTGACCAGGACCAACTCTGCTTAGTTTCCGAGATCTGATGAAATCAAACTAGGTTGGGCTAACCAGGTCAGGGCTACTCATCTGGAATTACCTCCCCAGACAGGAACTTGTGAACTTTCCTAGTTTGTCTTCTGTTCTGAGCCTTCTAAGAGACCTGCTTGTAGTGTCTGGTGTCAGGGAGACATTTGAGCAGCTACTGGTTTTTGTATAGCCTCTTCTTCCCAGAAGACCTGATACCTGGTCCACTCAGCACCCCTCTTATCTACACATATCTGCCAGTAGAGTTGCCAGCTCTGGGTCGGAAAATACCTGGAGAATTTGGGGGTGGAGCCAGGAGAGGGCAGGGTTTGGGGAGGGGAGGGACTTCAACATGGTACAGTGCCATAGAATCCACCCCTCAAAGCAGCCATTTTCTCCAGGGGAAAATATAAACGGTGGCTCAGTAGTAGAGCATCTGCTTGGTAAGCAGAAGGTCCCAGGTTCAATCCCCGGCATCTCCAACTAAAAAGAGTCCAGGCAAGTAGGCATGAAAAACCTCAGCTTGAGACCCTGGAGAGCCACTGCCAGTCTGAGTAGACGATACTGACTCTGATGGACCGAGGGTCTGATTCAGTAGAAGGCAGCTTCACAGGTTCATAGGTTCACCGATCAACACTACGATTCACACAATGTGTGTACATGCGTATCATTTAGTGCAAGTATAAGACAAAATAATAAAATAAAGGAATGCTAGGAAAATGCTCTCCCCCAATCAATTCACTACAACATTTCCACATAGGTAACAGCCTTAACACAGTCCATAACTCAGTGATGTAGGGTGGAATCCTTAGTAGTTCTGCTCATGATGTTGTGCTGGAGAGAATAAGGAACCATATAGAAAGGAGTCCTCACGGTTTCGCTTACTCAGTTCTTTGTCAGCCTCTTCTCTCACCGTTTCATGGAGCCACAGTAACTTTGTTCGAAACACGGATCAACGCATGCTCTAAAACTCTGCTGCCGACTCTCTGAGCTTTACAGCATGTGTTGATTCATGTTGGAAACAAAGTGGAAGCTGGCCCAGGGCCCCTAAAGGCATGGGGGCCCATAGGCCAGTGCCTACTTGGCTTAATTGTTAAACCGGCTCTGCCTCTATACCTTGTGGCTAGCCATGGATGGACAGTCCTGTGCTTTACAACACACAAATGACTTGGGTCTGATGTTTTGCACTTTCTGGGTCTTGTTTCTTTCTCTCACCGCACAGGCAGGGATGCTGATTCTGTTCCACGCTGTGATCTCCCCACTGCTCTGTGCCATTCATGCTGTCCCCCTTGGCCAGGAGAATGCTGTCATCAACACTACCGAGATCACGGAGATGGTCCTCTTCTCCGCACGGGTTGTCCTTTCCCCCCAGGAGCTCTCAGCCCCCCCCTTGGTCGACAGCCCCAGTGCCCTTGATGAGTGGTCAGTGTGCAGGAGCGTCAGTACATGGGTGGCGGACAAACGAACAGCGGTGGACATCGCTGGCAGAAATGTAACAGTGCTTCCTACAGTCCAAACTTCTGCTGGCGTGCTCAAGCAGTATTTTTATGAGACCAAGTGTCAACCTGCTTGGGCCACCGACATGAGAGGTTGCTTGGGGGTGGACTCACGCCACTGGATCTCCAGGTGCAAGACAAAACAGTCATTTGTGAGGGCCCTCACTCAGGATTCTGAAGAACGGGTGCACTGGCGCTGGATCCACATCGACACATCTTGCGTCTGTTCCCTGTTCAACCGCACTGGCCAGACGTAGAGAGGAAGAGAAAGGGGGCAGCGGTCTTCCTGGCTCATTAAGGCCCCCCAAGAGAGAACTATCAAGAATATAAATAAGCATGTTCTATATAGATATATATTGATAATAAGTTTAGTTTTTTGTAAAATCAGATAGCTGTTTATGTATGATCTAGATGATCACAGATGTTTGCAATTGTATATCTATTAGATGATTGTACAAGATTGCAGTTAGGGTTGTATTGGAAAACACTTGGAGACTTGGGGGGGGGGATATTGGAGAGGTGGGGTTTGGGGAGGGGTCTCAGCACAGTACAATGCCATAGAGTCCACCCTTCAAAACAGCCATTTTCTCCAGAGGGATATTTCCAGGCCCCACCTGGAGGCTGGCAACCCTAATTGCAGTTTATGCTTTATGTTTGTGTTTCTGTTAACTGAAATTTTAGAAAAAGAAAAAAAAAGTGTGTGGATGAGGGGCAGATTAAAAATTCAAAAGCATGCGACTTGATTTTCAGTGTCCTGAATGATTTCCATCGCTTGGTAACTATAGAAAGCAAGAGGCTTGGATTGGACATTAGAACCAGACTGCACGCACTCCTTCACGTCAGGCCAGGCTCCAGCCCCGAACTAAAACAAAACAAAAAGAGCCGGCAGTTGACCAGGGCCTTTAGAAACGAAAGCGTTCTCTGTCCTTGACTGCCATCTAACGGCTGGAAGAGAAATAGCAAGTCCTTAATTGAAAAGAGTTGCATTTTGGACTTGTTTTAATTTTTAAAGAGCTACAATGCTAAATATGGACTTCCGTGCAAAAAATGGGAAAGCTCCTACCTATAACTAAAAATCTTTAAGGAAAAAATATTTAAATCAGATTCACGCATGGGCATGGGAGAGTACTATTTATTTCTAGGGGCATGAAGAGCAGGGTCATTGTTTTCTTTTTTTGTTTTTTTAAATGATTGATTATAGTACACACTGTTTTTTTTAAATGCACACACTCTTCAGAATAAGAGGGAAATAATATTTCACTGGTGGTGCTTGAAAGGAGATACTGTCACAGATGCTATTTGATAGGTATGCACGTGACTTAACTATTTGCAGCTGTTGGCTGAAACACTGCAGAACTTTTTAAAACCACCATGGCCCTAGCCTTCCATCTCCAAGAAAAGGAGAATCACAGTGGCCTACCTTATAGAGCTGTTGTTCAAAGACCACCGTACAGGCGTCTGAACAGCCACAGCCCTTGCACAAAACCCAGGCCGCCTCCCCATTGTCCAAACCCGCCTGGGCCCCCTGCAGCAATTGTCGGCGACAATCCGGGAGGCCTGGCTGGCTCACAAAGGCCGGATAGAACGCCCGGCTCCTCAGCGTTCCATCTCCATAGCAACGCTTGTCACTAACGTTCTACTCGCCCCGCCCCTCGCCGGGCTCCCGCGGCAACGACTCTTCCCCGAGCCCCGCACGCCATGTCCCAAATGCAGAGCGGGCCATGGCGGGCACGTTCGCCGCCTTCCCCTTCGGCTGGGAGGCAGACTCTGGGCTGCTGGTGCCCAGCCGGGGCCGCAGGCAAGACTGGACGCTGACCAGCAGCGGCGTGGGGCTGGATTATGCCTGCCCGTTGCCCTTCCCACCCCCTTTGGCGCGAGTGAGCAAAGCAAACTCACACCCGGGGCGCTCACTCCCTCTGCCGGGTCTGGTTTGGTGCACTGGCACCGGGTTTGGTTGGGTGGGTTGGGATAGTCTGGACGCTGAGGTCTTAGCAAGGGGCACGGGCGCTGGAGCACCCGGGCTGGGTTCAGTTTGGATCCATGCACTTCTCTTTCTTTCCCCTGATGGCCCTTCTTCTCGCTGCTCCTCCTCCCCAGTCGACGATCCATGAGCCGCTGCCCCCGGCCTCGGAGAAAGTATGGCGAGACATGGTCATTCCGCGGCTGGCGACCACGACGCAACTGACCCACTGCCTAAAGACCCACGGGGGGCCTCTGGCTCAGCTGCGCCACCCTGTGGCCGCCCTGCACTGGACCGTTCACTACAATAAAGACTTACGAGAGAAGGTAGGCGCGCGGGGGTGGAGTGCCTCTGGGCCAAAGAGGGAGAGGGGCGGTAGCGGAGACTTTGGGGGCTGCAACCGTGGCGCAGAGTGTTAAAACTGTAGTACTGCAGTCCTAAGCTCTGCTCACGACCTGAATTCGATCCGCGGTGGAAGCTGGGTTTTCAGGTAGCTGGCTCCAGGTTGACTCAGCCTTCCATCCTTCCGAGGTCGGTGAAATGAGTACCCAGCTTGCTGGGGGGGAAGTGTAGATGACTGGGGAAGGCAATGCCAAACCACCGCGTTAAAAAGTCTGCCATGAAAACTTGTGAAAGCAACGTCACCCCAGAGTCGAAAACGACTGGTGCTTGCACAGGGAACCTTTCCTTTGCTGGCCTTGGCAAGCCGGCTAAGAGGACGGTAGCTCTGTTGCCTGCTCTCTCCGACCCTTTCCCTGGCTGTGACCTTTTCCCATGATCTCCCACCTTCTCCTCCACAGCTGAAGCGGAGGCCATGGAGGTTCCCGCTGACCATGGGTAACCAGAAGAGTGAGATGAGGGATTGCTACCCTGGCTGGCCTAATCTGCCGCACTACCCCACCTTCCACGCTGGACCTCAACCCTTTGGGCTGGCTGCTCATCATACAGAGGGAGCATCCAAGGTGAGTGGCTCATAGGAGTTGCCAGCTCCAGGTTGGGGGAAACAGAGCTTTGCGGGGTGTGGGGGGAGAGGAGCCTGAGGAGGGGCTTAAATGGGCAGAAGAAGAAGATGATGAAGATATTGGAGTTATATCCCGCTCTCCACTCCGAAGAGTCTCAGAGCGGCTCACAATCTCCTTTCCCTTCCTCCCCACAACAGACACCCTGTGAGGTGGGTGGGGCTGGAGAGGGCTCTCACAGCAGCTCCCCTTTCAAGGACAACCTCTGCCAGAGCTATGGCTGACCCAAGGCCATTCTAGCAGGTGCAAGTGGAGGAGTGGGGAATCAAACCAGGTTCTCCCAGATAAGAATCCGCACACTTAACCACTACACCAAACTGGCTCTCCGAAGTCCACCTCCCAAAGCAGCCATTTTCTCCAGGGGAGACTGATCTCCGTCACCTGGAGATCAGTTGCAATAGTGGAAGAGATCTCCAGCCACCACCTGGAGGTTGGTAACAACCCTAGACTGGCTTATATGCCAAGGGCCCTAATGCCTCGTTTGGTCAAATTTGCCCTTTCACATACCTTCCCCTGGAGTTCTCTTCTGTTTTAGATTAGCAGAGTCTTCCCAGGTAAGTTTTTTGAAGCTGTGTTGAACTTTGATTGGGGAGACCTGTGTTCAAATCCCCACCAAGTCATAAGCCTTACTAGTTGACTTTGAACCCAGCAGTGGCTCAGACCCTGCCTTGCTGGGCAGGTTTTACCAATTCCCCCCTTATGCTGAAGACCCCTGATGGGGCATAGTTTTGGTGGGGCTGCAGTAGAAGGGGGCAGTTAAAAATTAACTTCTGCAGGTGCTGTTCTGCTTTTACGAAATAGCAATGCTACTTCACAAGGTTGTTGTGAGGATCAAAGGAGGAGGAGGAGAAGCCTCCTTGGAGCAAGGAAGGGGATAAAAGTTAAACAGGTCAAGCCCATATTGGGACAAATGATTTTTCAGAACTCTTTTTAAGCCTGGGGTATAGTTGTGCATGCATATGCAATGTTATCCTCCACTTGCAGCTGCTGGAATGGCCTCGGGTTAGCCATAGCTATCTCAGGAGTTGTCCTTGAAAGGGCAGCTGCTCTCAGCCCCACCCACCTCACAGGGTGTCTGTTCTGGGGGGAGAAGATTTAGGAGATTGTAAGCCGCTCTGAGTCTCTGATTAAGTCTTCTTCTTGAAAGCCCAACCCGCACAAGTGCAAAATGGACTCCTGTTCTTTGCACTGGGATTGACATGGTCCTTTCCACATTGCACTTCCCTTTTTTATAGCATTCCTTTCTTTTTATTTTTCTGCCCCGACATACCAAGAAGTCATCTGCGTGTGCTCGGAAGGTGGGATGGGGTGGGCCACTTCAGCCAATTGTTCTGCAGGGAAGGGAGGGATGGCTTCCAGGCTTCGTCCTCCAGTTGTGCCCTTGACCCCTTACAGTCCGTCGTGCCCAGCACCAGGAATGAAGAGCTGGCAGGAACGCCCTTCTACGTCCGCGACAACGCTGTCCTGCGGCTCAATGAGCCTTACATGTCCATCACCACCCAGGATTTCCATCCCTTCACACAGTATGTGGCAATCGGTTGCTATCTTCTGCCTATCACCCATGATCTGTTGTCTGTACCCTTTGGGATCCTGCTCCTTATTAGAAACTCTGACTTTTAATGCTGCCTTCCTTATGCCTTAAGAGCTCCGTGGCACAGAGGGGTAAAGCTGCAGTACTGCAGTCCGAGCTCTCTGCTCACGACCTGTGTTTAATCCCAGCGGAAGCTGGGTTCAGGTAGCCGGCTCAAGGTTGACTCAGCCTTTCATCCTTCCGAGGTCGGTCAAATGAGGACCCAGCTTGCTGGGGGGGAAGTGTAGATGACTGGGGAAGGCAATGGCAAACCGTAAAAAAAAAGTCTGCCATGAAAGCGTCATTATGCAGCATCACCCCAGAGTCGGAAACGAATGGTGCTTGCACAGGGGACTACCTTTACTTCTTTATGCCTTGCCAGGGTCTGCATGCATTTGTTTTTCAGGGTGACAGGCCATTAGATGAAGCTATTATTCTTTTAACATTTTCATTAATTGATCTGGTTTCTGTTGACATATATTTTGCCCTCGTGAGATTTTAACTAGTCATTGCTTAAAGGGTTTCAAGCTTAACTTTCTCCTCCTAGGGATTAGATGCTTTTTTTTTTAAAGGGAGATTCACAGAATCACAGAGTTGGATGGGGCCCTACAGGCCATCTAGTCCAACCTCTTGCTTCAATGCAAGATCAGCCTAGAGCATCCCTGACAAGTGTTTGCTCAGCTGCCGCTTAAAGACTGCCAGTGAGCTCACCAGCCCCCAGGGAGCTGATTCCACTGTTGAACAAGTATGGTAAAAATGTTTTACCTAATATTCAGCCAGTACCTTCCCGTCCGTAATTTAAACCCATTATTGCGAGTCCTCTCCTCTGCTGCCAACAGGAACAGCTCCCTGCCCTCCTCTAAGTGACAGCTTTTCAAAAATTTAGAGAGAGTAACCATGTCCCCCCCCTCAACCTCCTCTTCTCCAGGCCATTCCTAAGTCCCTCAGCCTTTCCTCAAAGGGCTTAACACAGACATTCTTAACACTCCTTAAACACTGCCCCTAGAATCACATTCTGTGTTCTTTTTTCCAACACAGCAGGATAAGCGTACTTCCTCTTCTACAAAAACCACGAGTGCTGCTTTTTACCACGTGTGTGTGTTCTTTCCCTGTCCCTACACAGGAAGCAACTACAAGGTTACGCCCGAAAGGATGATTCGAAACAGAACCCAGAGGGCCGGGATATTTATCCTCTGATCCGGGTGCCTGGGCCGATGCGGGACGTCAGCCAGTTCCACCTTGCCACCCGGGTGCCTCGCCTGGTTCCCAGCACAGCCCCTGTGCCCTACCGGGGCTTTCGCAGCCTGGCACAGGAGTCCTACCAACTGCCCAATGACCACCGGCGCACGTGGGACCGTTTCTGCCCGGTGGAGAGGCCACCAACCGTCTCCTACAAGGTGCCCGTGGTGGAGATCCTGTGCATACCAGGCATGTACGAGACGGAGTATAAGTGCTATGGAAGCAGCAAACCGGTGCCCGTATAAGATCTGGGCATAGCAGTTCCATAACAGTTTCAATCCCTGTCCTTCCTGCGAACAGAAAAAAATATATAATTTTCTGGAGATGTTCATTTTAATGAAACTATTCTACTCTTCTACCTGGTATTTAGAACCATTTGGTGGGGGGCACATCTTGGGCTACTCCAGATTAAAAATGAGCTGGTTTGGGGATGGATTTTTTTGTGTGTGGGGGGGGAAAGCTGTGGTGAGTTAATATGTATTTTTGACTTCCAGAAGAGGTAATCGGAGAAAACGCAAAAGAATGGAATAAACAAACTGAAGTGAATTCTTGTGGAGGGAAGAATATTAGCTTCAGAATTCCAGTGGTTCAAGACAGCTTGCCACAGTGCAAGAAATTTGTTGAGCTGTACGTCTGACTTACTGTTTGGTGTAGTGGTTAAGTGTGCGGACTTTTAACTGGGAGAACCAGGTTTGATTCCCCACTCCTCCACTTGCACCTGCTGGAATGGCCTTGGGTTAGCCATAGCTATCGCAGGAGTTGTCCTTGAAAGGGCAGTTGCTGTGAGAGCCCTCTCAGCCCCACCCACCTCACAGGGTGTCTGTTGTGGGGGGGAAAAGATATAGGAAATTGTAAGATGCTCTGAGTCTCTGATTCAGAGAGAAGGGCGGGGTATAAATCTGCAGTTGTCGTCTTCTTCATTTAGGGCAGGGGTCCCCAACCCCCAGGCCGCAGACCACTACTGGTCCGTGGTCTGTTGGCAACCGGGCCGCAGCCTCGCCGCCCCTCCTGTGGCACCTCCAGTTTTACGATTTTAAGGCCAGGGAAGGGGCGACGTGCCACCTTCCCTGGCTCTTTAAAGGCCGACAACCCCCCCCCCCCTCCGATCAGCAGTGAAAACCCTCGTAGCAACAGTGGGCAACCCACCGAAGAAGCGCTGCCGCCCTTGTCTCCTCTCCGCTTCCTTCCTGGGTGTGGAGGGGAGGAGACAAGGGCGGCGCTGCTTCTTCAGCGGGTTGCCTGCTGCTGCTATGAAGGTTTTCGCTGCCGATCGATGGGGGGGGAGGGGGGCAGGGTTTGTCGACCTTTAAAGAGCCTGGGAAGCTGGAGCTTCGCCCAGCCCCATTGCCAGGATTTGAAGAATTGGGGGCCCCTGATTTTTTTCAGGGGGCACAGAGTGGTCCCCAACCTCCATGGCCTTCTCTCCTATCACCACTGAGGAGGAAAGCTGCCAGCTCACTGCCATACAGCCTCCCCCCTCCCCACAGCTGCCCCAAAGTGATCCCTTTCCACCCCTCTTCCAACAGCTCTGGTGGGGAGCCACTCAGAGGTTGAGATATGTGCTGCATGGTCTCCTGCCCTTACCTGTAGCATGATCCAGCTAGGCAAGCGCTGCGGGACAAGGGAGGTGGGGGGTGGAAGGCGCCACCAAGTCGTAACTGATTTCTGGGACTACAAGACCTCCAATTCGGATTTCTTCCTGTAGGAGGGCGAGCCGAGGCTGCCCAAGTGCAGCTCCCACCCTAGCTTGGGTGGCCAGCGAGACCAGGCTAGAAAGCCCCTGCAGGCGAACATCATCTCTCCACTGATCCCCAGCCCTGTACTGCAGCCGGGACCTTCACTTGTCTGCAATGGAGCCATCCACCCCCTACCCCTGCTGCCCCACTTGAGGGCCAGAACGGCCTCTTCTTGCAGGCACCCTCTAGCCCACCATCAGCCCAACTTAACTTTCAGTCCTGGGGTGCCCCCTTGTTTCTGCTTGCTGAGGGGTCAGATTTCTTCCAGCCCCTAAGCAAGCAGAAGCAAGGTAGAGCTTAACTTTCAGTCCGAGGCTCCGAAAGTGCCCCCTTGTTTCTGCTTGCTGAGGGGTCAGATTTCTTCCAGCCCCTAAGCAAGCAGAAGCAAGGTAGAGCTTAACTTTCAGTCCGAGGCTCTGAAAGTGCCCCGTTGTTTCTGCTTGCTGAGGGGTCAGAGATTTCTTCCAGCCCCTAAGGAAGCAGAAGCAACATGGAAGGTAAGTTTCAGTCCTGGGCTCCGAAAGTGCTCCGTTGTTTCTGCTTCCTGAGGGGTCAGAGAATTCTTCCAGCCCCTAAACAAGCAGAAGCAACGGTGTATGATGACGACGGCAGAATAGAGAAGGATGCAGTCAAGACACTGGAGGCTGGTTAGGGGCCCCAAGTCAGGGGGCCCTGCCTAGCAGTCGGGGCTGTGCCCCAGAGGCCCCCTCGTAGCTACGGGCCTGGCTTCGCCCCTTCCCGGGCCTTAAAATCGTAAAACCGGAGGGTGCTGGAGGCGCCGTGAGGCTGCGGAGGGGGGTGGCAGGGGGCGAGGCTGTGCAATGGAATGGTGAGACTGCAGGAGGGGCAGTGAGGCTGTGCAGGGGCGGGGCATGAGGCTGCATGGTGGGGGGGGGCGGCGAGGTTGCGTGGCTGCAAGGCCAAATTCAGTGCCCTCACCCTGCTGGTCCCCAGTGTCGCAAAGGTTGGGGACCACTGATTTAGGGGACTTAATTGTGCTCCATATACAGGAGCTCTATGGAAGCAGCCAGTCTGAACACAACACATAGCACCTTCTCCAATGACACCAGTCATCCTTTTCAGTTGCCTCAAAACCTGGCTTTAGCAATGAAACAGCTTTGGCTAACTCTCTATTCTGAATGATTGGGGATGGGGGGAAGAAATGTGTCCCTGTTCTCATGGACCTCTCATACGGTTTCCAGGTCCCCCTGGCCACTGGGAGGGGGGAGCCTTCGATTCTATCAGCTATGGTTTCCTTCTAGGTTCTAGTCCATGGTTCTGATCCAGAAGATGGTGTTAAGAGAAGGCTGGTCTTGCTCAGAGCCTGAGGCAATCCTACAAAGTTTCATTCCATCTTCTATTTCTGTTTAACGTCTACATGAAACTGCATATGAGTATCATCTATATGCACATACTAGCTAGCACTATCATCTATACGCACATACCAGCTACATGAAACTGCAAATGAGTATCATCTAAACGCACATACCAGCTAGCTCTTCCTGCACTTATGATTGAATCCGAAAGAGAATCCATTTAATGGTGCTGGAATCCATTTTGGGCTGTATGAGGGCAAGCAAACAGAAACTCTTTCCTAACAAGATGGAGATGATGCATGGGATAGAGGAGATAAAGTACTTTTCTCACTTTCTCACAATACAAGATCTTATGGTCACTTCATGAAATTAATGAGCGGTAGGCTTAGAACAGATAAAACAACTATTAACACATAGAATTTACTGCCACGGGAACTGGTGGTAGCTATAAGCAAAGACAGCTTCAAGAGGGGATTAGATAAACATATGGAGCAGAGATCCATCAGTGGCTATTGGGGAGGCAACAATAGGAGGGCTTCTGGAGTTCTGGCCCCACTGATGGGTCTCCTGAGGGCACCTGGATTTTGGCCACTGTGTGACACAAGAGTGGATGGGCTACTGGCCTGATCCAACATGGCTTCTCTTATGTTTATGTTTGCGATGGGGGTCAGCCGAGGGACTGGGACAATTCAGAGTCACCCTGTGAATTACTACTACAAAAGAAGTGTTTCCGCTCAACCTCCATTGACTTCCAGTTGGTTACTGAGCCCAATTGGCAGGGTTGACCTTTAATGCCAAAAAGGGCTCAGGGGTGAGAGTTGGGCCATGTAGCTGGCCAGGCTGTGCTTTGGGTTCTGCCACATTCAGAACTTCAATAGGCAGTGATTTGTGACAAGGTCTTTTCAGTGACAGCACCAGGGCCGCTTCACCTGGGTTATATATCCAATTCCTCCCTGTTAGCTTTACAAAGCCCTTTTTGTCAGGCATTTGAGCTAGATTGATGGTGTGGTGGATATTTTCTTGGTGCTTCAAACAGTTTTTAACTTTTTACTCTCAATGTTGTATAATAGAGGGTGGATAAGGTAGTTTGTTCTGCTTTTTACTGAGAACTTGGTTTTTATTTGCTGTATTATTTCCTGTTCTGTTTGGCCATTTAAAAATGTTTGTTATTATTGCTGTTTTGAGTTTTCATCAATAGCTTTCCAGAGAGTACCTTTGAAAGAAGGGCTCTACCTTTTTTTAAACAAATAGCAGGATCTGCACTACTGCTTGCCAGATAACGTGCAAAACAGAGCAAATACCTACTATTTTGAGACAATTATTACACAGTTTTAGTCTATTCTTCCTGAAGTCACTAAGCATAGCATAGCAGACTGTTTCCCCATCTTCTCTACACATTGACACACTAAGGGCTGAAAGACAGGAACTTCCTGGCAGAGTACAGATTAGAACCCAGTTCAGTGCTCCAGCTGTTATTCCCCAGCCACACTCCGCTCGCTTTCTGTTTATAGCAAGCAGTAGCTGTGCTGTTTGTGATGGGCCCAGGCTTGTTTCAGGAACAGCAGGCGCAGCAGCTAGAGTGGGAGGGAAGCCACAAGGGCAGGAAGGGATTTCTCACCTAGGTGAGCAATCCCTCCCTGCCTTCAAAGCATCCTGCTAGATACAGGCAGGAGCCATGGCCTTGGATAAGAGATGGAAAGGATGCAAGGCCTGCAGAAAACCTGTCAGTCTCATATCCTGAGGGTAGGATGGAGGGCAGAGAGGAAGGTCATGTATGCTACTCTTATCTGCTGGAGAAAGGGTGTAATAGATATAGCCTGTAATACATACAGTGAGAGAAACAGCGAACATATATGTATGCACTAAAAATGGATATGAAACGATCCCGATTCATACACAAATTGTGCTGATTTATGGTTCGTTTTGAATCAGTTCAGACCCTGGTGATTTGTTTGCTTCATTTTTGCAGTTCTGTTTCCCAGACAGCCTGGCACTGATTCAATCAATTCCTAGGCAATACTGGAGGTGGACTTCTGGGAGCCCTAGAAACACCTATAATAGTTATCCATGGCTTGATTGGCAGCTCTGGGAAGCAATCATGGAGCTCCCATTCTATGGGAGCAGACAGCTGCTTTCACTTTGTAGCATGAAGAAAAGAAGACTTAGCTCTCAGAGCTGAAGCTGAGTTTTCCTGAGGGCACCTGCTTTGGGATGGGGTATAACTCGCACTTTCCAAATTCAATCTTTGGCAATCATTGAAGGCTGGTGGAGGACAGCCTACTGAAAATTCCCAGAGAGTTTTACATCTCCCGAACCAACAAACCACAAACTGGTTCGGACAACCAGACTAACCATGAATCACCCTTTCCCCGGTTCGTGCCCATCCCTAGTGTGAACAGTTGGATGCTGCTCTTGGCTAGCAGAAGATCAAGTTCTCCTTCAGCCGTAAAACTCAAAGAGTGACTATAGGTCAGTTGCTCCCCTCCAAGTAGGGTTGCCTGTTCTGGGTTAGGAAATCCCTGGAGATTTGGGGGAGGGACCTCAAGTAGGGCATAATACCATGGAGTCTACTTTTCAAAGGAGCCATTTTCTCCAAGGGACCAATTCTTTGCAACCTAGAGACTAGTTGCAACTGAAGAAGTGAGCAGTGACTCACAAAAGTTCATACTCTAACACAACTTTTGTTAGTCTTTAAGGTGTCACTGGACTCTTGGCTCTTTTCTTCTGCAACAGCTACTTTAGCAGGAGGGAATCTAACCTGGATGCTTACATGTTTATTCAACATATGAGCTTTTATGTGCATGTATATTTCCATGTACAATTCTCTGTCCTGGCCCCTACCTGGTGGAACAAGCTACTATTGGAGATTAGGGCCCTGCAGGGACTGCTGCAGTTCTGTAGGGCCTGTAAGACAGAGCTGTTCCACCAGGCATTCAACTGAGGTGGTGGACATTGTGTTATTCTGCGGCCTCCCTGTTGCAGGGGCCATGATGAAATAACTCTGTCAACCCATTTATCTTATACCAGCTGGGGGATGTATGGGAGGAGTGGAGGTAAATGACATCACTGACTGCAGAATTGATGTTTGTTTTTAGATTGTTATATTGCTTTTAGATTGTATATTGTTTTATTATATATATCTGATCTTAACCTTGTATTATTGACTGTTATCTGCTCACAGCCCATTTGGGAAAGGGCGGGTTATAAATTGAAAATAATAAACAAACTTCAATGTTCTTAGAGGTGCCACTGAACTCTTAAAATTGTTCTACTGCAGGGGTGGCCAACGGTAGTTCTCCAGATATTTTTTGCCTACAACTCCCATCAACCACAGCCATTGGCCATGCTGGCTGGGGCTGGTGGGAGTTGTAGGCAAAAAAAGAATCTGGAGAGCTACCGTTGGCCACCCCTGTTCTACTGCTTCAGACCAACACAGCTGCCCACCTGGACCTATCTGGATGCCTAAAGCTAGGATTCCAGGGAGAATGAAATTGGTTGCAGGAAGTGATGGTTGGGAGCACAGAGCCATGCACTGTTAGGAGAAAAAAAATGCTGGTAGCTGGCCGTAGATGAAACAGCCTGAGTGACAAGATATGCCCCCTCCTTTGCTTGACCTTGGGACTACCATTGGTTCAACGATGGGAGGGGATAGCCAGGTCTTCACGCTATAAAAAGCCTGCAAGGCAGAGATGATATGAAGCAGCCCAGAGCAGCCACCGCTATGAAGCTCATACAGGTATGTGCAACGAAAGGGGAAATCCAGAAGCAGAAATGAGCGGGTATTGGGGAGGCTAGTTTAACAGGAAAAGCCTGGAACTCAGAGATACCTCTTTTTCTTTCTCAATGCAAGATGACAAACGTCTACCAGGCCCGCAATACTGTTTCCTACTTAGGAGAGCCAGTTTGGTGTAGTGGATAAGTGCGTGGACTCTTATCTGGGAGAACCGGGCTTGATTCCCCACTCCTCCACTTGCACCTGCTAGCATGGGTCAGCCACAGCTCCGGCAGAGGTTGTCCTTGAAAGGGCAGCTGCTGTGAGAGCCCTCTCCAGCCCCACCCACCTCACAGGGTGTCTGTTGTGGGGGAGGAAGGTAAAGGAGATTGTGAGCCGCTCTGAGACTCTTCGGAGTGGAGGGCGGGATATAAATCCAATATCTTCTTAATATCTATACCTGCAGCTTACTTAACAAAAAGTATCCCACAGTACCTATTACTAGTTCACTAGCTTCGCATAACACAGTCCCGTGGCACAGAGTGGTAAAGCTGCAGTGCTGCAGTCCGAGCTCTCTGCTCATGGCCTGAGTTCGATCCTGGCAAAAGCTGGGTTCAGGTAGCTGGCTCAAGATTGACTCAGCCTTCCATCCTTCTGAGGTTGGTGAAATGAGTACCCAGCTTGCTGGGGGGAAAGTGTGGATGACTGGGGAGGGCAATGGCAAACCACCTGGTAAAAAGTCTGCCATGAAAACATCGTGATGCGACGTCACCCCGGAGTCAGAAATGACTGGTGCTTGCACAGGGGTCTACTTTTCCTTTCCTTTAGCTTAGCATAATTAATAGTCTTCTCTGCTTTTCCCCATTACACCTGAACTTGACGTAATTATATTCTGCTTCCTGTGTTCCAAACCTCCTACACATAGTGTAAGTATTTACACATAACATTTGAAGAAGCACTTGTGCTAGGGTAAACCGTTTAAGCCTTTTTAAAAGAGACAATACTTTTTGTTTTCATTCCAATAGCGTTAACTGGAATAAATGTGGTGTATAACTTGGGGGCCAAGCTATATACAAGGATCAGAGAAATCAACACTCCCAATTAATTTAGCTTCGAGAAGAAGTGTGAGCAGGACAAAGAAGAGATACGTATTAGGGCCCTGGTGTGATCACACCACCCCTGAGCCAAGTGCTGTTTTTTCCCCTCACTTTTGAGAATGCATGCCTAGGGCCTGAGCTGTAACTTACGTGAAGAATGGAATGCTTCCCAGTTGCATGAAGGGGCACAAGAGAACAGCTTGACTGTCATATACAAAAGGGGGAAGATGTAGACAAAACTTCATTAGTTCAGCACACGCCACATGGGGGGCGGGGGGTGGTTATAATTTTTCTCATGCTGAACACCATAAGAGTAGAGCAGCTCAGCATGAGTACTGTACCTTAATTCTCCCCTAAGAAGCAACAGGTTTTCCGATTATACAGCCTTAAAATTCATTCATGAGACCCTCCTTAAATAAAATGTTAGGTTGATTGGCTGTGTGCTCTATTGTCTTCCTAATTAATGTTCTTACATGCACTAGCCCAAACTCTGGAGGTATGTTTACTTCTTGCTTGGATAGAAGATACCTTGTACATTAAAGGACTAGATGTTTTAAAATGAACCTGAAAGGAGAATACCTGCAGTACCCTCTTTATGGCTTCGACCTTGCTGCAGCAATGAATAAATTGATGCTGCCGTCGCTGCTCAGCCTACCCTCAAAATGGCAACTCTGAAGCCACTTCCACACTGCTTTGGCTTTCCTATTGCAGCACTATTTCCAGAACATCAACACATAATAATGCACTATTATGCCTCTTTATTTAATATACTCTCTAAGCCTGCTCTGATTTTTTTTTGGGGGGGGGGTATTTTTTAATGTGCATATGTGAATGCGTTTGTGCACCTGGAAGTCATGGCAACCTCTCGTAACTGCCCCCTACTGGGGGGCCTGGAGGATATTCAGAGAGGTAAAGCCTGCCCCTGTCCTCCTGACTGCTGGTATTTCAAAAAGGTCTCCCATCCAAGTTATTGCCAGAATCCACCCTTCTTGGCCTTTGAGATCTGACAAAATGGGGTTTGCCTGAACTATCCCATTCAGGGCAAACCTGCTCTGATCTTTGTGAGAAGATCACAGCCCGAGTGTGTTATCATGTCTGCAAAGTACCACTAAGTTGCAGCTAACTTGTGGTGACCCTGAAGGATTTTCAAGACAAACAGAGGTGTTTTGCCATTGCTGGCTTCTGCGTCATGACCCTGGACTTCCTTGGTGGTCTCCCATCCTTAGCGCTAACCAATGCTGACCGTGTTCAGCTTCCTAGACTAGACTAGCCTGAGCCACAGTGCTATTAACAGTGATCATGGAATCATAGAATTGGAAGGGACCTCCCTCCAGGATCATTTAGTCCAACCCCCTGCACAATACAGGAAATTCACAAATACCTCCCCCCTCACAGGATCAGAATTGCTGTCAGATCTAGCATCTGTTTAAAACCTCCAAGGAAGGCGAGCCCACCACCACCCGAAGAAACCTGTTCCACTGAGGAACTGCTCTATCGGTGATAGCTTTCTAAGAGCCTTGGAAAAGTCCTCAGGTGGCATGACAGGAGAGTGAAATGCAGGGGAAATGGTGTCTGAAAGAGGAAAGCATGCAAAAACTCCTGTGGGGAAGCCCTGTTGTCAGTGGCTGCTCATGGGGTCTGCAGCCGCAGCAGCAATGAACACAGAACAGAGATTCTACACTGCCTAAGCCAGAATTTGACAGACCCCTTACCAATGTTCCCTCTCAGCTGCAGAGTCTTGTGAGCAAAAGTTCTAGTTTGTGAGCTACTAGCATTAAAGTTGTGAGCTACTGCATAAATTATTGTGCTCAGGGATCATTCTTCCTGAGCTAAGACAAAAATGTGTGAGCTGGAGGCCAAAAATCTGTGAGCTAACTCACACTAACTCAACTTAGATGGAACATTGCCCATAACTCATTAAGAACAGGGGTGCATTCAGAAAGCAGCTGCAGTGGCAGACACCAAAAGCTGCAAGCATCCTTGCGAATGTCCCAACAGGTTAAAACCAAATGATCACTCCCTTTAAGGCATAGCGTAGGCCATGCATGCATGCCTCTGTCTCTATCGCCATCTGATCGCTCAACTCCAATATGTCAGAACATTCAGTCACTACACACACCCCCACACCAAAGGCAAGCACATCACCACACCAGCTACTAGTATCAAGCTGTTGCTGTGTACAAGCAGATGGATGACACGGCAGGCCTACTCAGAGCATCAGGAATTAATCTTTCCGCTTGCATCTTTGATAGCTCTCAGCTTCTCAACTCTCCCCTGCATTTGTCTAGGAAAAGAAGCCCTTGGCGGTGGTGATCTTACTCATGGTGGCCAGCCACTGTGCTGGCCGCAGGAGCAATCCTGTCAGGAGCCCGTCCTGCCGCCCCATCAATGCCACCATTGCCGCCGAGAAGGACAACTGCCCTGTCTGCACAACCATCACTACCTCCATCTGCGGTGGCTACTGTGAGACAAGGGTGCGTGTAAAATGGCAGGGTGGGAGGGGCTCCATACGGTGGTGTGTGGACTAGACAGAGCTCAACCTTAAATCTTTCCTTAGCATTAGACTTACCGGGAGTGGACCTGAAAAGAGCTTTATAGGCACCTAGCCACTTGCCTCTAGAGCAGGGGTGGACAACGGTAGTTCTCCATGCTGGCTGAGGCTGATGGGAGTTATAGAAAAAAACCTCTGGAGAGCTACTGTTGGCCACCCCTGCTCTAGAGCACAAGAGCCACTTTTGGGGAGAAGACAAAAGATGTACCAATCCAGGAGCACCCACAACTCTCAGTCTGACATTTTAGCTCTAAACCCACCATTCAGAAATGCCACACTGAACATATGGACACATGAAGCTACCTTATACCGAGTCAGACCCTCGGTCCATCAAAGTCAGTATTGTCTTCTCAGACTGGCAGCGGCTCTCCAGGGTCTCAAGCTGAGGTTTTTCACACCTATTTGCCTGGACCCTTTTTTGGAGATGCCAGGGATTGAACCTGGGACCTTCTGCTTCCCAAGCAGATGCTCTACCACTGAGCCACCGTCCCTCCCCCCGACTGACAAGAGAACGCTGCATGCCTTGTGTGATGCCAACAGTTCCATACTCCTCACCACCTGCTGGCAGGTGACCAAGCATTCTATTGTTTATGGAGGGGGGGGGAGGAAACAGACCTTTGGTCTCAGGGGACGGGAATCACCTGTGCCTTTGTCCTAGACGAAAGGTACACTTTTTGATCTTGTAGTGCCAGCTTGTGTCTGGCTGGAGTGAAAATAAAAATAAATGGAATTCAATTATAAATGCCAGCATGGGTAAGAGGCTGATGCAGATATGTGGGCCCTGACCAAAGGTTGGCAATGGAGGGGCTTTACTCTTTTTAAACTGCTTTTTTGGCCAGGAATGCGCATGAGTGAGAGCTAGTCTTGCTGAGCCCTCCATTCCAAACCCTTGTCCTTTACAGGCGAAAGTGTTAGACGTCTTCTTGCCCTTCATCCAAAGAGCCTGCACTTACAAGGAGGTACGCTACGAGACCGTGCGCCTGCCTGGATGCCCAACGGGAGTGGACCCTTCCTTCTCCTACCCCGTGGCCCTCAGCTGCCACTGTGACCTCTGCAAGGTGGACTCCAGTGACTGCACCGTTCAGAGCATCGGGCCCGATTTCTGCATGAACCGACGCCCCTCCCTCCAGTGAAAAGGGTGGGGGAAGTGACCAATAAATGCCTTCAGGACCAGAAAGAGTGTGTGGCTCTCTAAAAGGGGGAGGTGGAGTCAATGAATGCAGCATCTTGGCTTCAAGCATCCTTTTGGACTGCTTCTCCACCCCCTTTGCTTTCCTCCACATCCCCTTCTACTTTCCACAGACAGCCCCAACTCCAGCCCTCTCCTGTTCACTAGAACTAATGCACCACTTAAAGTTTCAATTTCCACTCACCACGGATCTAGATTTCTGTTTTATGAGAACCTCCTTTTTGAAACAAAACAATGTTTAACTTAGCTAAATCAACCTGCCACTTGAAAATCAGCTTGGATGTTCTGTGTACATGCTGCATTTTTCCTTGGGGAGGGTTTTTTTAAAAAACAAAACAAAACAGAACAAGGCTAGGGACACAGGATTGTACTGGGCGCCAGCAGGGATATAAGGGCCATAAAAAATGAAGATGGAGAAGGCTGGTTCCTAAAACAGGCTTTAGTTCACTGCCAATTTTTGAGCCTTAAAAGGGGGGGAAGCCCCAATCTTCCCTCATTCTTCTCCAGCTTACAGTCTCCTTCCAGCCCCACAGTCCCCATAAGGTCAAGGTTGCAAGACCACGCTAGTGCTCCTGGCAGAGAATGCCAGAAGTCTCTCTTCTTCCTTGCTGCTCTCAAATTCTCAGATCCTTACAGACAACGAGGGCCTAATGACACATTACATTTCCCCTCAGTCTCCGCAATCAGACAGGTGTTGCATGCACTGTGCTGGGTGTTAAATTTCCAGATCTGGAGGGCCCTAGTTCAATGGAGACCTCAGGGACAGGGTGCTTAGGCCTCCTCCCATAATTCCATTTCCTGGAAATGGCCCCAGTTGGCGCCACTAGGGGCTCCACGCATGAAGATAGGGCATATCTGAGTATCGCCAATGGGGCAAGCAGCAGTCCCCTCCCAGGGCCATTTCAGGGCAGGAACACAGTGAGAAGGCAAGGCATAAGCCTCTTCTCTCCCTGCTTGCTGCAGTCCCAAATCCAGATCAAGCCTTCAAGGGCTTCGACATTAAAACTTTCTCAGCATGAAACTTGCTGGGGACCTAGGGAAAACAAAAAGCACGCTCTGTAATCCTAACCTCATTACATTGCTTACTGGATGTCCCATCCTGTTGAATGTATTGACTGACAGTGTATATTCCACCTTGAGCCTCAGCAAGAAAGAAGGATCATGAGTAATACATTCTGTTGTCATACAGTGGCCAAAAAAACGAGGTGCCACCAGGAGGTTCATCAGTGGGGCCAGGACACTAGAAGCCCTCCCACTGTGCCTCCCCAAGCACCAAGAATACAGAGCATCGCTTGCCCCAGACAGAGAGTTCCAACAATTGGCTGTGGCTAATAGCCACTGATGGAGCTCTGCTCCATATGTTTATCCAATTCTCTCTTGAAGCTGTCTATGCTTATACCCGCCACCACCTCCTGTGGCAGTGAATTCCATGTGTTAATCACCTTTGGGTGATTAATACATACTTCCAGACCTCCTGGTGAAGGAGCAATTAGGAGGCCAGCCTGAGAATTGGAGTGGGCCTCAGGTTAAGACCCTGATTTCCTTTCCTCCTTGCCGGCAAGTGCCACAGAGCCTAGAGTTCCAAGAGGGGCAAAAGAAAAGGCAGAGCAGCTCTGCATGATTCCTGCAGGCCGGTACCTCTCTCAAGAAAGACCAACATAGAGTGCAAGAAGAAAAATAATATTTGCCAACAAGAAAGAAATATTACACATGAGAAGCAGGCCTGAGGGTCTCCCAACACAGAAGTACCCCCACCTCCTGAGAGCAGAAATAGTTTCAGCTCTTGGTGACCCTGGAGCAAGATTCCCAACCGTCAGATGAGGTCCATGAGGATGTCATCCTCCATGACGCTTGGGGCTGGAACCTGCTGCAAGCCTTGCTGGGATACAGGTCCCCGAGGACCGGCGTTCATCAGCATCTGACCTGGGGAGGGGATACAGCAGGTTGAAAGGGCACATGTGGGGACAATCTCTGGGACAGGGAAGCTTTTCAAGCCGAGATCCCCTGCCCAGCTTCTGTCTCTGGAGTGGGGGGAACAACTGCCTTTGCAAAAATGTGTCAAGCCACCACGGTACCTTGCAATGGTGCCCGGGGTGCCATCTGTGCAGGCCACTGTTGTCCGGGGGCTTGGTGCATGAGGGGCTGTCCGGGGAGCTGGAGTTGCTGCTGTCCAGGAGGCTGGTGCCCCAGAGGTTGCCCCATGGGCTGATGCGGCAACATTCCTGGAGAACCCTGCTGGAGGTGGTGGAGGGGTGGCTGAGACTGAGGAACTCCAGGTTGGGGCTGCAGACATAGGAAAAGCACAGGACGGAAGATTAGACAAGCTGGGTTTCATTGTGCAAGCTCACTCCCGACAGGAAGGAAAGGCAGAACCCGAAGGAGGTTAAGGGTTTCCCCCCCAAAAGTTAACAGGGTTATGTAAATTGCTTCACTTTTCCTGGGAAGGAGTCTTTCCTGCCCCAGTTTCAAGGTGTACTTCAAATTGGAAACCCCCAACACTGCTGCTGATAAGCTCTCAAATGTTTTCCCCTCTCCAAGTTAGCTTACACACATACATTCCTCCTGTTTGTTGCTTTTGCCTTCAAGTCATAGCTGACTTATGGTGATCCAGCAGGGTTTTGTTAGGATTTACAAGCTGACAGCACATCAGGTAATGTGGTTGGTTCGTGAGGATGCTAATTTGCATCTCTGAGCATTCTTTTTCAGTTGTGAGCCAACTGCTTCTCTTCTTCTGTTTTACGCTGTACCATTCTGTACATTAGTTATCACTCTGCAAATCAGTTCTCCAGTAAAGTTTAACTTGCTGTTTTACACAGAGTGTTGGGTGACTTATATAATATGTTTCTGAGAACATAAGAATTTAACAACGATGTTTTCTAACAACAAGGTTTTCAAGGCAAGAGATGTGGTTTGCCGCATCACACCCCTGGCATTCCTTTGGAGTACAAATACTATCCAGGGTTGACCCTGCTTAGTTTCCAAGACCTGCTGAAACTGGGCTAGCCTAGGCTATTCCTTTTATAACAGGGCTTTCCCCTGCTCCCGCCATCGAATGGAGGAACCCCTGTCTCTCTGCCCATGTGACCCTGAAGCTTTGGATTCTGGTTCCTTCCCTTTCTAGCAGGCTGAGAATGACAAAAGAATGTCTTCTAAAATGCGGTGGCAACGGTTTTAATATGTTTTAGCCATCTTCCAGGGCACTTTTCTGAGCAGAAATGGGGCTCAAGCCACTCCAACTGTATCTGTCTTTCCCCAAGGACATTCTGTCTTCACTTGAGAATTCTTTGGCCTTGATGAGCCCCCATTGTGGGGAAAGACAGAATCGCAAATGGACTAACAAAATTAAAAGATTCTGTGTAGGCTGCACCTGGTGATGGCACAGGAGCTTTCCGTTTGCCTTGTTCTCCTAAAAAGAACAGGAAGGACCAGAAACTATGGTTGGGAGGAGCAATGGCTCTACTCCACCGCCAGAAAGGAGGCAATGATTGACATGGCCCTGCCGCTGGAGTGGATCAGTTCCCAGTGCCTTCCTCCACAGAAGCAAGAGAAGCTACTCCTTGCCCAGCACTCCTCAGAGAGGGAAGGCTTCTGGGGCATCCACCACTCCAGAAGAAGGTTTTACCTCTTTGCCCGTTGATCTGGGAATTGTGCCAGGAGTGATCACAACAGGCTCTGTACCATTTCTGACATTGAGCATATCCCTACATTATGAGTCTCACCCAAACAGATCACACAGACAAAGTGATCATCCGTCTCGGGCATTTTTGAACCGCAATTGGTACATTTTTTAAAAACCAAGCATATTTATTCTCATGGGTTTTCTTTGACAGAAGATCTTAAGAGACAAGGCGAAGAGATGTAATTCCGTCGGTGGCAAAAAGAAAACTGAGGTGGGGTGTGGAGCCCCTCCCCTGGAGTGCTTCACCGTTTGGGCGGGAAACAGTTCGATTGGCTCCAGCTGGGAGGGGCTCCTCCCACTTTTATGTTACTAGACTGGAGATAAAAGTTTCTAGAAGCTGGCCTGTGTCAGGAGAGAGGAGTCATCATGATGCTTACTGGCTGCTGGCTCAGGAGGAGACTGCGAAGCTGAGGGTTGGCTCCGGGGTTCTGGGGCCGAAGCATAGCACCTCCTTGGGTGGCCTGCGGCCCAGGTTGTGGGGGACCTGGTGCTTGCTGGGGCTGACTGGTGGGTGGAGCAGCTTGCTGGGGTTGCTGCATTCTAATTGGCATCTGGGTCGAGAAAAAAGAAAAGACACAAAGATGTACATACGCATGCCCAGGGTTTCTGGATTTCAAACATCCCTTTGTCCTGCTCTCAGATTGGAGGGCGCTGCAACAAAGCCCTGGGCAGAGATTGACTAGCGAAGACAAATGAGCTGCCACATGGTCCCCTATGCATTAGATAAGAACCCACCACTTGTTATCCGGTGCAATCAGGCATATGCATGGCTCGCCCAGCAGCTTTTGAAACAGGCCAATTACAAAAGGGTGTTTAATCAGGGTCTGTGTAAGGGGAATGTGCTTTCTAGCAGAGAGGTCATCACAGGGTGCCTGCTGTGGGGAGGGGCAGAATGAAAGCTTTCAAGGAAAAAGGAATTTGTAGATACAAAAAACAAATACATCCTGAACAACTCAGCCTGCGGCTGTCAATAAAGGTGAGGAGAAAAGGGGGCCACACCAAGGCAAAGCAAAGATGAACAAACTGGTGCAGAAGGGAATAGAATCTTTAGTAATTGTACAGCCCCTACGTGTTTTGCATGCAGCTTCTTTAAAGGGAAGCTTTTCGATTCTTTTTGGTTCCATTCCCATATACATGTATACTTTAAATTAGGTTTCGAGCCAAAACTGTGTTCCTTTTAAAGTTCTTTTACAAAGGAATTTCATAGGGCGATTAAAAAGACTGACTGCTGAATTGCAACTGATAACAAAGCTCAAGATAATGCAGCCACCTGGATTAAATCGAGACCTAAGTTTCCTGCCTCATTACCAATCCTGATTTCTCAATGCATAGCACATCTAATTCAATCACACCTGCTATTAGCATTTGGCATCTGAAATCACTCCACTTTCCAACATGTAAGACACATGGACTCACACTCTAGCTGTAGCTGAAGAAGTGAGCAGTGACTCACAGAAGCTCAAACCCTACCACAAATTTTGTTAGTCTTTAAGGTGCTACTGGACTCTTACTCTTTTCTACTTGATAGACAAGTGTTACATGAAAGATTCCAGGGATTCCACCCCCAACTGATTTGGCTACTCTCCCATGACTCACCATGCCCTGCTGCCGTTGCTGTTCTTCCATGATTCCCACCTGAGGCATACCGGGGCTCACCTGCTGCCCACCCATCTGCAGGAGGAGAGAAGGGAAAGCGTGGGTAACTGCTGTGACAGGAGAAACGATGAGATTAAGCACTCAGACTGATAGCCCTACCGATCTGGCTACTTTCAGCTAGAGCTACTTTCAGTATCTAGCTAGAGGCAACCTCATCTAATACACCTTCTTACCTGTTGTTGGACTCCCTGTGCCACTGGCAAAGCCCCGGGCTGTTTGGGCAGGAAGTTTTGTGTGCCAGGTGCAGACCCCATTTGCTGAGACCCTCCCATTTGCTGTGAAGAAGAAAAGAGATGAAACGAACAATGGAAGGGGGAATGTGCCAGGCCAGAAGGGGCCACCTGTGGACTGACTGGCATCACTTCAGTAAAAAACAGCCCACTTTCCCTCAACTAAAGGTGTAAGGTGACCAGAAAGTGATCAAAAAGAAAACTTGCAAACAAAGTAATATAGTCAAGCAACAAGAAATGTACAAAAAGCTGGACCAAAGGCTGAAAAGAAGGTCCAGTTCACCTAGAAGAGATCTAGACTAGACCACTGAAGATATCCCATTCTCCAGATGATCAGAAAAAGCACAAAATGTTAAGAGACTGCAAACTATGATGGATCCAGAAATCATTTTGACATTAACTTAAAATAACAAATGCATGCCAGGCCCAGGTTTATTCATGAGTAAGACACATAAACACCGCTAGAAGCATAGGAAGATGTGTAGCTTTGAAGGTACATTGGAGCCCATTTTGCCATGGTACTTGCTATAAGGCAAGAAGAGGCATGTTCTCTTATCCACTGTGCTGTGTCAGCATGATGGGGAGGAGGAGGAGAGGTTCTATGAGGTTAAGGGGAAGTTATGGACTCCAGCTGTACAGACAATCGAGCCCAGCAGACACCCAGTGTTATTTTCTTGGCTGCGGGAGGAGAGAATGAGAAAGACCACTGCCTGGAGTGGGGTAGGGGGGGTGGGGGGGGAGAGGAACTACCTACCTTTTGTTGTTGAACCTGTTTGTGGTTGGTGATGACCTGTCGAATGCCGTTGACAAAGCCGCTCTGGTCGTAGGGAATGAGCCCCATGAAGATTTTCTTCTTGGAAGAATACAGCAGCATCAATACTCGCACCTCACAGGGAGTGGTGTGAGGAAAATGCACACAGCCTGCCTGCTCGGGGGGGAGAAAAATTAAATCAAAATGCATCTGCTACAGAATGTGCACTCACGAACACTAAGAATTGTTCTTCCTTCCCAAGAGTGTGGGAAAGCTCGATGCAGAAGATTTAAGACTGCCCATGTGACTAAGAAACTCCAATTTAAAGAAGAGAAGACCGTAGATTTATACCCTGCCCTTCTCTCTGAATCAGAGTCTCAAAGCAGTTTACAATTTTCTTTCTCTTCTTCCCCCACAACAGACACCCTGTGAGGTAGGTGGGGCTGAGAGAGCTCTCACAGAAGCTGCCCTTTCAAGGACAACCTCTGAGAGCTATGGCTGACCCAAGGCCATTTCAAAAGCCACAAATGGAGGAATGGGGAATCAAACCTGGTTCTCCCAGATAAGAGTCTGCACACTTAACCACTACACCAAACTGGCCCTCACAGGGGATGTTCTGTTCCCATAGCCAAGATTTACCAGCTGTAACTACAAGGCTCCAAGGCAAAAGGCAGGAAATGCCGCCTACCGAGTTTATGGTCAAGCCTCCTGCCAACAGGAACACCCAACCCTTGTGCCCAAGGCACATATTGTGGAGATTCTGCTTTTACCAATCAATGGGGTCACCCTCCAACCATCCGCATCTCCCACCCTCCTCCTCTGCAGCGCCTTACAAATCCGTTGCCCATGATGCGGTAGAGTCCCTTCAGCGACTCCAGGTCCTTGTTGGTAAAATTGAACTGCACCATGCGTGAGTTGCGAAACAGGTGGCCCAGAGTGGTCTGTGGGAGAACAAAGGCAGCCAATGGTGAAGTCAACAGAAACCTCATTTTCTGTGGACGCTGCAAATGCAACTAGTTGCAACTTTTTACAAAAGGATGTTTTATTAACAGGATTCTTAGATGAAGAATTCTGGGCCGTTACGATTGTACCTTGTCAAGGCATTATTTTCATGTCACATTTCTGCTAAGGTCCTACATGATCCTGCCTATAACTGATGTAGTAGCACCATTGTGATTTTGATTGTTTTGTTTACTAATATTGCCTCTGTTTATTTTTATGCTGTTAGCCACCTCGAGTCTTTTTAGAATGTGCGGGATATAAATCTAACGTCATAATAAATAATAAACTTGAGCTTTATATACCAACAGTAATAACTGGGACACAGCAAATCCTAAATGGAGTTGCCCTATAATACAGAAACCAAGAAATGTAATATAACATCCTACACTGTCCAAGAAAACAGGAGATTGAGACTCTGAAGGACAGCTAGGAAGAAGCTAGAAAAGATGCTTAAGCATATGTTTCTGGCAACCAAGATCATGAGAATTTCATACTACAATATTCCCTGTCACACTGTGTGGATATGAAAGTTGGACGATGAAGAAAGCTGACTAATTCATTTGCGGTGTTGGAGGAGAGTGTGTTCTAGATCAAATTCACCTCCCTAGAAGCTAAAATGACCAAACTGAGGCCACTGTTCATAGGTCACATTATGAGAAGACAAGGTTCACTGGAAAAGACAATAACGCTAGGAAAAGTTGAAAGCTGCAGAAAAAATGGAAGAACCAATCTGAGATAGATTGACTAAATCAAGGAAGCCCCGGCTCTCAGTTTGCAAGACCAGAGAAAGGCTGTCAACAATAGGATGTTTTGGAGGTCCTTATTTCATAGACTTGCCGTATATTGAAAATGACTTGATGGCATTGAATACCCATGCACACACATCCATACAGATTATCACTTCTGACAGGGAAAACCATGGCAAGAGGAGGAAGGGAATTATTTCCAGCCCCTAATGGCTGAAGACAGTCATGTAACCACACCCGGACAGCGACCTGCCTGTTAACTGCACTGTATAGAAATGGTGGGCAAACGATGGAAATCAGTGGAAGGCAAACAACTTACAATTAGTTTCTAATACCTTTCTGTACAGAGAAAGCTACCCCACCCCTGCCATTCGGAGCTCTTAAAAAAAATTCTGCCCGGGGGGGGGAGCTTATTACAACCCTCCCCCATTTTACAGTGGCAGTAACTGTGATAAAGGTAACAGTGACAGCCATGAAGGCTATTCCAAGCAGGGAACAATACACTTTATTTTGTCCTATGTATGCAGAGGTTAGAGTGAAGTTCCTTGAAAACCTGTTAAAGGAACAACATTTTTCCTCCGATCTCGACAAGCTGGGTTTTTTTTACTATCTGATACTGACCCGTTTGTTACCTACAGAGTGTTATTCTTTGCCCTGGCTCCAAAAAAAAATTAGGGCCAAGATTGCTGTTTCAGTAAATAAATCTTATGACTAACTGGTTTTATTTTAGGTGTTCATAATTTTATTATATATTAATATTTGTAATTAATTAGGTTTTCTATGGTTGAGCCTAGTGGTAATTGCACCTTTGTAATTCAATATTACTTGCTTTTATATCTTATCTCGTAACTGATTTCTTTTTATGATGCTTTTAGTCCTTTTTAATCATTAAGTTCTTAATTTTCTATTGTGATGGCCTTTGGCTATAAACAATAAATATTTCTGCTATGTGAACTGAAGCCAGGTTTCCCCACAGCTCAGACCGGCCCTGCTAGATACTAGGCTCTCCTGGGTCTTCAGGAGCTACAGCCCAAAATCGCAAGCACTTCTTCTTACCAGGAGCTGCTGGGGGATCAGCTGCATGATGAGCTTCTGTGGCCACTGCTCCGCCTTCCTGGAAGAGGGGGGAAAGGGAAGGGTAGTCAGCTGCTCACTCTGCACTGAGGTCACCACTTTACTGAACCTAGACTTGGGTTTAAAGTTACTCACTGCCTGCTTTAAAAAAAGACAATACTCAAGGCCACCACCACGAGATTTAATGTAAGTTACAGAGCAGGGGTGGCCGAACTTGCTTAATGTAAGAGCCACATAGAATAAACATCAGATGTTGGAGGGAGGGAGGGAGGAAAATAGATGGGGGACGGGGAGGGAAGAAGAGGTGGAAAGAACGCAATTTTAACTATAAATACATTCTCCAAGCCACCAGCTAGCTTGACTTGCAGAAGTGACTGAAAGAGAGAAATGCCCTTTCCAAGTCAGTAGGGGCGGTAGGGGTTTCGAGAGCCACACAGTATGTGTGATAGAGCCACATGTGGCTCCTGAGCCGCAATTTGGCCACCCCTGTTACAGAGTGTTGTTTTTTTTTAAAGGCAGGAAATCACCATGATGTTCTACATACATTTAAGAACATAAGCCATGTTGGATCAGGCCAATGGCCCATCCAGTCCAACACTCTGTCACACAGTGGCAAAAAAAAGGAGGTTCACAAGTGGGGCTAGAAGCCCTTCTACTTTGCCCCACTCCCAAAGCACCAAAAATACAGAGCATCACTGCCCCAGACAGTTCCAATAATATGCTGTGGCTAATAGCCACTGATGGACCTCTGCTCCATATTTTTACCCAAACCCCTCTTGAAGCTGGCTATGCTTGTAGCTGCCGCCACGTCCTGTGGCAGTGAATTCCACATGTTAATGGGTGAAGTACTTTTATCTGTTCTAACCTGACTGCTCAGCAGTTTCATTGAATGCCCACGAGTTCTGGTATTGTGAGAAAGGGAGAAAAGTACTTCTTTCTCTACTTTCTCCATCCCATGCATAATCTTGTAAACCTCTATCATGTCACGCCACAGTCGACGTTTCTCCAAGCTAAAGAGCCCGAAGCATTTTCCCAATGTGTGCAACCACAGGGGCTTGACAGCTACAGGCCACCGTCTCCTTCAAGCATCCACATCCTGTTTACTTTATTCTATGAGCAAGATTACAGAAAAGGGTTCCTAGCCTCATGTTTCCTCATCTACTCAATCCCACATTTGCAAGCAGGACCTTACTGGGCTGGGACTGGAAGTCTATTCTGGTTCCCTGGGCACAGCCAGAGGGATGTTCTCTTCCATCATTTGCTCAGCCTTCCCACTTCTTCCAAAGCCACCCAAACCCACCAAGCCAGAGGTCCCTAACCTTTTTGAGCCTGTGCATGCTTTTGGAATTCTGGGTGCAGCCACCAAATGCTGCAGGAGGTGAAGCCAGCCACAAAATGGTGGCTGCTGCTTACTTTCCTGGTGACAGCTGCTACCGAAGTAATTTTTTTTTTAAGTCTCCACAGCCAATCAGATCTTCAGTGGTCAACCAGAAGCTCTGCAGAGCAAAAGACCCAGAAAGAAAATGGCAGGCGCCAGGAAAAGTGGTGATGTCCACAGGAACCACGTTAGAGACTCCCACTCCAAGCTCTCAGTCTATTTACAGTACATCCACAACAGTTTAAAGAGAAACTCAAGAAACTTACAAGTTCTCCCCTTGGTTGACGTACACTTGGCAAGGAAGGGAACGGGTAAGTTTGGTGTTGGAATCCACAGAAGTTGGCTTAGGCTTCTAAAGGAGAGGGACAGGCAGAAAGTTAAAACATGCCAAGGCAGGAGGGTCCTGGTTCTCAGGTCGTCTCACCCCCCCTGCAGTTTGGACCTCACCTCCTGCCACTCCAACACGCCGCTCCACGCCATCACCTTGTTTGTGACTGACTGCTGATTTGCACCGATCTGTGGCGTAGCTGGCTGGTTAACGTTCATGTTGCTGGCAGCTACGCCACTGGGCTGAAAGGGCAAAGTCAGATCGCTGTTACAAGAGGCTCTGCCTTTGTCACAACCGACGACAAGATAAAGAACCACTGAAATGTTAGAGTGCAAATAAGCCTCCATGTTGATTTTAAGCACACGAAAGCATTTTAACTCTCAGGTATATGTAAACTATTTACTGTGACACCAAAATATTTAACGTATATCGTATCACTTTTCAAACATACATGCCCCTCCTGAATAATAAAGAAGTGACACGATTAGCGTTCCTTTCACTGAAGTAGAGTTTCAAGAATACAGTCTCTTGCTCTTGTTTCTTGTGTTCAGTTGGTGCGCCATAGGTACCAAAAATGAAAAGGCCACTTTAAAGCCAAATGATAAGAGACTGCAGTAACAACAAATGGACCCGCCTTCTGGTACAGGCAGTTTCATTATTACTTTTTCAGCATTTGCTTAGAATAGGTTCAGTCTAGATAAACATCTCCTTTTCTGCTTGTAAGTTTCCATTCTCAAGTTATGTATTTTGGTGTCAAAGTAGTTTACACATATTTGAGATTTAAAACGCTTTTATGTGCTTAAAATTGACACAGAGGCTGGCTTATTTGCACTCTGACATATCAGAGGTTCTTTGTTGCCTATTTCATCCTGAAATCCTAACATTTGTAGCTTTGTCACAGTGTAAGCATGGCCATCTCAGAGGGGAAAGACCTCATGCATGCACACAGCCGAACTGTCGGGGCCCATACGTACCATGGCTGAGGCACCGGGCTGCGGAGGAGTCTGCACAGTTGGCTGAACCAGCATTCCAGAGCCTGTAGTTACAGTAGAGACCAGACTGGATTGAGAAGAGACAGGAAGCTTTGGAGGTAGAGCTGGGACGGATCCGGCTGGGTGGGTCTGCGCTGGAGCGGGACTGAAGTTTGGTTGCATGGGGTTCATGGGGGAGACTGCAGAGAATGAGAAAGTGAGAGAGAACACAACACGCTAACAGGACCTGCAGCCTTCAATCCCACCACCTCAGGGGGTATAAACTGGCCACTAAGGGCTGGTGCGAAAACACCAACAACATCCTTTGCCACCTCCTCTAACCACCCCCCCCCCAATTCTTCCCATCCCTGGCCTGGGAAGCAGACAAGGACTCACAGCGAGTGCCCAGGCCGGCTTTCTGGTTCTTGGCAGCTTCCACTGCAGACTGAGCAGCTGCCTGAGCAGCGGTGAGGGTGGAGGGGGGTGTGACCTGAAGAAGAAATCAGACGTCAGAGCTGGGAGGCAATGGCCCCTCCCCACCCACATCCTAGGCTCACAGCTGGACCTGGTATGGCTGGGAAACAGGCGGCAGGGCTTGCGGAGGGGTAGCAGGGAGCTGCGGTGGCACAGTTGGAAGCTGCGGCTGGGGCACGGCCTGTTTGGGCTGCATGGTGGTGGTGGTGCTTCCTCCTCCTACTGAAGACAGGCAAAGAAAGAGGGGGATGTTAGCTGCCAAGAGAGTGGTGAGGCAAACATACCAAGAGAATGTCCGCCGACAATCTGGAGAAAAAGTCTCCTGTCTCCCTAACAGAGGGCTAAAATGGGCAGCTGAAGCTTTTTGTGGAGTGGAGGGAAATCAAGTCATCTGTTTAATAATATTCTATAAAGCTTTATTTAAAGTAGTGGGACTTTTTTTCCCCCCTACAGATTGTTGGCAAACCTAAACACAGGAAAAGGAAGCCCCAAAGCTTAGAAGTGTTATTCAGTTACCCCTTCAAGCTTCTAGTATTTTTCTTGTCAATTATAGCTCATGTCGAGTCTAGCTCTTCTTTATATCAATAAGAGACAGAAACTTGCATCTTTTAACTGGAAGCTGAGGTTATGTCTAGAAGGTGAATCCCACAGATTCATGCCACATTTGGTGCTTTTGTTGTGCGAGTGCCTAACTGCACATGCAGCACTGCCAGTAACTTGAATACAACCACTCTCTGCCCACAGCATGAACCTACTAAATCTGGTCTAGGATTATGACCTTGCTATTAGTTGACTTCTAAGGGTTCTTTCCCTCCAACCAAAGCATTGCCTGGTCATACAGATCCTTCAGAAGTTGGGTGGATCTAAAGGATGGGGTGGAAGCTGCCCTCCTTTGTGAGGTGTCAATTTGCTGCATTCATTTTTTTTCTCCCTCCTCCCAGGCCAGATCCATCAGACTGCAGCTATTCAGCATGATGCTTCTTAGTGGAAGCCTGAGTAGGTTTAGAACAGATAAAAGGATGTACTACTTTACCCAAAAAGTCATTAACAGGTGGAATCCACTGCTGCAGGAAGTGGTGGCAGCTAAAGGCACAGACAGCTTCAAGAGGGGATTGGATAAACATATGGGGCAGAGGTCCATCAGTGGCTATTAACCACAAGGTATAGGTGGAACACTATGTCTGGGGCAATGATGCTCTGTATCTTGGTGCTTGGGGAGGCAACAGTGGAGGACTTCTGAAGTTCCAGCTCCACTGGTAAATCCCCTAATGTCACCTGGGTTTTGGCCACTGTATGATACGGAGTGCTGGACTGGATGGGCCACTGGCCTGATCCAATATGGCTTCTATTACGTGTTTTATGTTCTTAAGCTGACTGCTCCCCCCCACTCCTTGCCAGCTCTTACCTGGCAGCACCATGCCACGGATGAGGATCATATGCCGGGGGTCCTGGCTGTACTCCTTCAGCTGTGCCTCCAGCATACCCCCCATCACAGCCTTCTCAAAAAGAATCCGCAGCGCAGGCAGCTTCCGTGGGGAGATGATGGAAAAATGGATGCCGCGCTAGAGAGAAAAAGGATTGACGGTTGACAAGGCTACCCCTCCCATATTTAGTTACTTATTCACTTCATCTATACCCTGCCATTCTGGGGACTCAAAATAGCTTATATCTTTCTCCCCCCCTTCATTTATCCCCACAACAGCCTTGCAAGGTAGGTTAGACCAGGGGTGGCCAAACTGTGGCTCAGGAACCACACGTGGCTCTTTCACACATATTGTGTGGTTCTCGAAGCCCCCACCACCCCATCAGCCAGCTTGGAGAAGGCATTTGTCTCTTTAAATCACTTCTCCAAGCCAAGCCAGCTGCTGACTTGGATAATGCATTTAAAGTTGCTTTCTTTCCACCTCTCCCTCCATCTATTTTCCTTCCTTCCATGTCTTGCAGCTTTCAAACATCTGATGTTTAGAAGAAGAATTGCAGATTTATACCCTGCCCTTCTCCCTGAATCAGAGACTCAGAGCGGCTTACAATCTCCTATGTCTTCTCCCCCCACAACAGACACCCTGGGAGGTGGGTGGGGCTGAGAGGACTCTCACAACAGCTGCCCTTTCAAGGACAACCTCTGCCAGAGCTATGGCTGACCCAAGGCCATTTCAGCAGGTGCAAGTGGAGGAGTGGGGAATCAAACCCGGTTCTCCCAGATAAGAGTCTGCACACTTAACCACTACACCAAACTGGTTTATTCTATATGGCTCTTATGTTAAGCAAGTTTGGCCACCCCCGGGATAGACTGAATGCTTGTTACTGGCCTGAGGTCACCCAGCAAACTTCCATGGTAGAGCTAGGATCCAAACCTGGATCTTCCAGATCCCCTGGTACTCTAACCATCCCACCATAGCAAGGGAAGAGACATCTCAAGACTCCTTCCTTAGGTGGCTTTTCAGTATCCACTGACATTCAAACAGCTTGGATTGCCTCAATCTCAACTTCTCCTCCTCCTCTTGTTAGGCCACAAACCAGAATACTTGTGCAAGGTGGCCAATGACTCACTCAGGCTGTATTGGTCAGAGAAAGGTTTTATTTTTATTCAGTAAAAGGGGAAGAAGGTACAAATACCAAGGCTTCCAAAGAATTCTTGTGTGCAGTACAGTTTTATAACCTCTTATACTTCCTCTTTTTTTCCATACATAGAAATCATAGCATTAATAGTTATTGATTAGAATATTAGTGTCACAGCATCACTCTTGCCTAGGCATACATTTCTGTGTGCGCTCTTGTTTGGTTACCATATCATTCATAGCCCGTGCCTCCTTAGCCCCCATATTTGGCGGTTCTCTTTAAGTTTCTGTCATGCAAGTGCAATGCATACTTATGTGTTATGCCATTCTTGTGGATATTTTTTGTTCTCCTTTCCTATTTTCCAGGTATCCAATGCTGCAAAGACTCCCTTATCAACAGTTGCTTCTAACTATCCTTTGGCAGCTAATCACAAAATGTCCCTAAAAAGCAGAAGCATGATCTCTGGGTGCGGCCCAGATATGCCCCTGCTGTCTTTCTGACAGCTCAAGTCAGCCTGACCTGTTTCTTAGCAGTTGACCCCATATCATTTAAGCACAGCGTATGATTTTTCCTATATTTTATTATTAAGCTTTAAACCTTGGTCCGCACTCTGGCCCCAATCCCCTTCTCAACCCCCTGAATCCAAGCTCTGCTGCTGTTTGACACAAGGCACCTTGCCCCTGATAAAGAAACCACCTATTTCATCTCCTGTTATCAACGCCTGAACTGAAGTGACCCCAAATAATAAAGGCTCCCACAGGGCTAAGACAGAGAATGGTCTTTCTGGCTCTCTCAGCTTTTACAGCTGGCTTCCTTTTTCATAAGTGAAAATGTGAAGCATGGCTTTAATCCAATCAGGGCTGCCATCAGAAGGAAAAGTCAAGTATGCACACACACACAAAGTGTCCCGTTTCACTGCCCTGCTGGCAAACACGCATCAATCAACTTGGCTAGTAGATGCCAGACTTCCTCCAGACTGGACTCTTGATCATCAGTTTAAAAAGTCTATATCTAATTAGAGGTCAAGATTATGGCCTCCCTAAAGCAATCAACGCTGATGATGTATAAAGAACCTTGGTACTCTTTCTAACAGTGCAGTTCTAAGCACAGTTACACACTGACTTCAACAGACTTAGAAGGGAGCACCTCAGTTTAGGACTGTGCTATAAGTATGCTAGGCACAGATGTAGCTGACAATGGAATCAGATTACCTCTTCTAGCTTCCTGCTTGAAAACCTCCAAGAAGGACAGGATAGCCTAGCTTCTACTAAAATCTACTGGATTGTGATAGGGGCCTCAAAAATTGTTACTGCTTGGTCAATGCCAGGCATTTGCAGGATTCTTTTTCTATTCTTAATCTACAACCCATTCTTTTCCTCCCTAACATGGCAATCATCTGGGAAGTTTATGGGAAGGGTTGGCAATTGGAACCCCCAGAAAGGTTACCATGCCTCCCACTTGCACAGGAGACCACCCCCCCATAACACTACTCAGCTGGTGGAGGGGGGAATGTCAGGTGAAATAAGGGGACTGGTACTGCACAGTGTTATGACATCACTTCCAGTGCAGCCCAGAAGTGAGGTCATATGGTAATACCCCAGCATTTGCCAAAACGCTCTACATTTTGAGCACAGTGTTTGAGGCCAATGCTAGAGCACACCCTCCACCCACCTGGTGTAATGTCACTTTCAAGTTGTGCCGAAAGCAGAATCATTTTTCTGGGCCTGATGCTGACAACTGAAGTCGCCACTTCCTCATCTCCCTGCCCAGAATACTAGAGAACACAAGAATCCAGGTTTACCACCAAGAAGAGCCCGCCACTCACCTCACCAATCTTCTGAACCAGGTTCTCTGTTGTATAGCCAGAATAGGTGGTACTTTCCACAGCCGGAAGCAAGTAGGGTGGGGAGTTGCAAATAAGGATGCAGACTTTGTGTGTGGGTCCTCTGTTTAGGGGAGAATATAAAGAGAAACTCTAGGTGAGGCCAGGGGAACTACATGTCCTGTCTTGATCCAAAGTCGGATTCAGAAGGGCAATATTATGATGACTTTGTCATGTCTTGATCCTAGAAACTAGGTCTATTTCTGTGGCTTTGCATAGAAGTCCGATATAAAAGGGAATGTGTTTGCAGGAGTGCTCTCAGACCCATGTCAACTGTGGCTGACAGTCTTCAAGCAGCAGCTGGACAAACACTTATCACGGATGCTTTAGGCCAGCGGTCCCCAACCTTTTTTGGCACCAGGGACTGGTTTTGTGGAAGACCATTTTTCCACAGACGGGGGGGGGGGGGGGGGGTGATGGTTTCAGGATGATACAACTGTGCACTTTTGTTTCTATTAGTTTGGTGTGGTAGTTAAGTGTCAAACTCTTACCTAGGAGAACCAGGTTTGATTCCCCACTCCCCCAATTGCAGCTGCTGAAATGGCCTTGGGTTAGTCATAGCTCTCGCAGAGTTGTCCTAGAAAGGGCAGCTTCTATCACAGCTCTCTCAGCCTCACCCACCTCAAAGGGTGTTTGTCGAGGGAGAGAAAGGTAAAGGAGATTGTGAGCTGCTCTGAGACTCCGACATTTGGAGTGGAGGGCAGTGTCTTATTCTTACTACAATGTCTTATTCTTACTACACTGCAATGTAAAATAATTATACAACTCACGGTCCGGTTGCTAACAGGTCACAGACTGGTACCGGTCCATGGCCCAGGGGTTGGGGACCCCTGCTTTAGGCTCATCCTGCATTGAGCAGGATTAGATGGCCTCTATGGCCCCTTCCATCTCTACGATTCTACATCCCAAAAATAAAACTTACATTTGTTCTCTCATTTTCTTGAAGTCATCGAAGAGTTGCAGAGCTGTGCTGAGCCCTTCTGAGATAAGACTGCAGCTCTCTCCACCACCTCCCACAAACCTGAGAGGAAAGAGACAAAAGGTAATTAAAATTTTAAAAAAGAGACAAACTGGTATCAAACCTGCTGTGGTATCTAAAGGCCTTATACTGAAACCCTACACAGAACCCTAAGCATGTATAAAACTTTCTTATACCCAACCAGACATTTGGCCCACTCAGGCCAGTACCATCTACTTCAACTGGCAGCAGCTCTCCGGTGCCTCGGACAAAGGGTTTTCCCAGCTTAGCTACCAGAGTTCCTTTAACTAAAGACGCCGTGGATTGTACATAAGGTCTTACACATTACATGAAAAACACATGCTCTGTACTGAACCAAGAAAATACTAGATTGTGTAGCTGCCATTTTGGCAAGCACACACATCATACCTAACCCCTAAAAAACCAGAAACTTTCATTTCTGACCCTTCCTAGGCACAATGGCAAACCACCCCATAAAAAGTCTGCCGTGAAAATGTTGTGAAAGCAACATCACCCCAGAGTCGAAAACGACTGGTGCTTGCACAGGGGACTACCTTTACCTTTAGGCACAAACCAGTCATTTTTTTAGTGAGTTTGGTCCGGGTTTCCGCCAACATGACTTGCCTTTCCTGCAGCCACACGGCAGCTGTGGGGAACTTATTTCAACTAGCACCTTATAGCCTGATTTGGATTGGTATGGGGAGTGAGGAGCTTCAGCCTCCCCCCCCCCACCTCCAGTTGCTAGGATCTGAAATGGCTCTTGGGGGTGCTTTTAGTCCTATTCCAGGGCAGGGTAGAAGAGAAGCTCTGTTAGCTACCGGACTTTTGTTTTACCCTCAGGGGAGGGTGGAGCATACCCCAACCCCACAAAAAGCCTCCCAGGCCAATTATACTTCCCCTCCAACCTCTCTTCTATCAGAACCAAGCAAGTATGGAAAAAACTTCCACCCACTGAGTCTTCCCCAAAGAAATTAATCTAAGCTTCGAGAATCAAGTGGATAATTGTCGAGCTCCCTCCCCCAAAGCAGGATTCTTCATTTAACGATATCTGCATGATACTGCAGCATGTCTCTACCAACTTTGTCTGCCTACTGCATTGCCCACATGACAACATAACACAATCACATTTGATATGTTGTGTCCTGAATGGTTCCAGTCAGGAGAATCTCTGATGCTTCAGAACAGATCCCCTGATGGGATCTGAATCTGTACAGGTTCAGGCTCATAATAATTTACCATCAAGATATCGCAATGAGGCTTTACAACAAGCCCATCAGTGTCAAACTAAATACTTGTAATTCCCCAAATACACACCCAGGGCTTTTTTTGTAGCAGGAACTCCTTTGCATATTAGGCCACATGCCCCTGATGTAGCCAATCCTCCAAGAGCTTACAGGGCCTACTGTAAGCTCTTGGAGGATTGGCTGCATCAGGGGCATGAGGCCTAATATGCAAAGGAGTTCCTGCTACAAAAAACCCCTGCCCACATCAAAACTTTCAACACTTAAGAGTCTACCTCTTTTCTATCCACAATGTGATCCAAAAGGAACAGCCTTTCTGTTAAAAGATCCAACAAACAGTCTGATTGCTGAAGGGCTCAAACTGCTTATAAAGATTTTAAGGAATGAGATTTGAGAACAACAGTATTTTTCTACCAGGTCTTCCCTGTACTGATGATACACTACTTCCCTGATCCAAAAAACTAAGGTAACAGTTCCCCCTCCTGTTCTAACCCCTTATGCCCATCATAATACTGCCTCTAGCAAATAATAAAGTTATATGAATAGACATCATCTCCCAGCATTATCTGTGTTCCAACTCACTGAATGCTGTCAAGCCATGTGACAAACTCATAAGCACTGCTAGTTGGTGCATGGCACTGCACATACGACTCAGGGGCGCAGTCAACCGTATTGAACACCACCAGGCTGTACTGGGTACCTCCATACTGCAGAAGATTGAAGAAGGAGAAGATAATTAGAAAGGGTGGTTCTTGGCAGAATTTTTTTCAGCATCACGCCTCTTCGGTTTTTTGTGTGAGGTTTTTTGTGTGTGTGTGTGTGTGTGTGCACGCGCCTGGAAGTCATGGTTGACATCTCGCAACTCCTAGTGAAGTCTGGACATTTCAGAGAGGTGGCTTTCTATTTCTTGCCTCTGCATCCAAGCCCTGGAATCCCTTGGGGGCCTCCCATCCAACTACTTGCCTGGGTCAGCCCTGCTTAGTTTCTGAGATATGATGAGATCAGGCTTGCCTGGGCTATCCAGGTCAGGATGGCATCATGCCTCTTGTGATAATGAAACTCCTTGGCTGCAACTTGTGTTCCAGGAACTGTGACATCTACCAAAGAATCCAGTATATCTGGCAACATGCCCAGCATAAAGCAGACTTTTAACAAATGCTATGGGGGTTGCCTAGCCATTCTGCCTTACTGAAAAATATTAAACTTGGTACGGTAATTTAAATCATGAGTGCCTATAAACAGCAAATGGCACTTTATTTTCGCATTATTTTCAAAACGTTGGGAAGTATTACTTTAAAAACTTTGGGAAGTATTTTAGGATGTCAGAACATGATCTGGGATTGTATTACTGTTGCAGACACCTCAGTTGTTAAATTCTGCACTGACTCTTCTTATTCTTGATCTCTGAATGGCTGGATAATTCTTGGAAGATTGCCAAAGTAGCCAGATACAATCTGAGGAATAAGATTCCTACCAAACCTTTTCATCTAAACATTATGTTACCTTGACAAAACAAGTGGTACATTAATGTGAATTCATACAGATCTTTTCTGATCTGGAGTGAGCTTCACATAGAAGTACTGGCTGCTCCCCCCCTCAAAAAAAAATTCTTGCTTCTTGCTTGCCTATTTCTGCAAGGGAGTGCATATGTATATGGGTGGGAGTCTGGAGGCTTCTGGGAAGAAGTTGGCCCCCTCCCAGCCGAGCGGCATCGCCGCCTTAGGCTGGGGGCCGGTTTTTGCCCTCCCGGAAGGAGGGAGGATGACTCAGCTTCACTCCATGCAGGAGCTTTGAGGGCCCTGCCCCGAGCAACGCAGTTCATTTGGGAGTTTCAGAGCGAGCGAACTGCGTTGCCCGGGGGCTGAGCGGAGCTGGGTCTCGGGACCATGTGCGGCAGCGGGGGCGTGTTCGGAAGCCCAGTCAGCAGGCGGAGGGGCCGGCAGCGCGGCGTGGTTCTGAAGCGCAGGAGCTCTGTCTTCCGGCTTGTTTTTCGTGGGGTGCCTGGGGACCGCGCAGCTTGGGAGTGCTTTTGGGGGCTGGTGGGAGGCCTTGTGCGTGGGCACCGGGGCCCGCCGCCCTCCCTTCCCGCACCTCCCCCCCCGGCATTAGAGAGCTTCTCCGGCCGAGGGCCGAACGCGGCTGTGCTTTGAAGCACGTGTGTGGGCCGCGGCCGTGCGAGTGCCTGGGGACCCAGCAGAGCGGCCGGCTGTGCTGTCTTGTTCTTGCGGAGCGCAATAGCTCCGTTTTCAGCCGGCCGTGGGTGGAACTTTTTGGCTTGGCAGCAGGCGGGCCTGGCTGGGCGGGGAAGAGCCCTTGCACGAGGGTGCAGTGCCTCGCCGCCCCATCCCCCCTTTTTTCGGGTTTTTAGGGCACCTTTTACGCTGATCGTAGTGGTAAGAGGGCAGCAGGTGCACAGCTGGTGCAAGGGCCGCGTGGCGGAGCCGAGCCTGGCCCCCCCCGCTTCACACACTCTGCGGCATGACTGAGGTCAAGGGGGGCCCCTAGGGCAGTCAGTGCTCCCGAGTGCGAGCACCCCCCCTCCAATCAGTGCGGCTAGCCCACCCTCAACATTTGAGCGGACAAACAAGGCCCGTGCGGGCGGCGCGCAGTCCTTGGCCAGTGGTAGCCGGGTGGCAATAGGCATGGCTCCCAAGAAGGGTCAGGGCACTTCCAAAGGGAAGCAGCCCGCTAAGAAACGTACCCAGCGGCCTGCTTCCCCCGTGGACCTGGGTGAGGAGGCCCAGTTGAAGCAAGCCATTATTGGGCAGTTGGACGCTCTCGAGCAGCAGCGGGTAGCGGCCGGGGCCCCTACTTGGGAGGGGCGACGCCGGGCGTCGGCACGTTCCTCTAAAACGACATTTGGGAAGGAAGTTCTTGCTCGCCTTTCTGCTTTGCAGGGTGCATCGGCGGATAAGCAGCAGGGGTCTGACCAAGAGGACGAAGCTGATTTGGAGGCAGCAGGCAGTGGAGAACAGCCTACGCCGGGACCCGAAGGGGAAGTTCCACATCCAGATCCGGCTGTGGCGGTGGCGGTCTCCCCTCCTGTGGTTTTGGGTAAGTCACAGACACTGCCCCAGTTGCCGTGCTGGCCGTGGGGTCCGGTACAGCCGGCCCCCTCCCCACAAGGCTGGGGGGGCTCGGCGGCAGCGGGACAGCCTGGGCCTATGGGGTACCAGGCGCAGACCGGACCCTCTTGGGCTTGGGGCCCGCCCTATGTGGCGCCTCAATACCAGGGTGCGGTTGGGCCTGTTTCTCAGCCCTCCGGGCAGGGGACAACCACACCCTCAACACAAGGCAGTTCCGCGCCTGTGACGACAGCGGGCATACTGCCCTGGGGGAGTCAGCAGCAGACGCCTCAGCTGGGAGGGTGGCCTGGGTGCCAGTGGGGGACATAGTATTATCCCCCCAATCCGTACAGATCTATCCCCTTCCATGTCTTGCCATATGGGGATACCGCCCTACCGCTAGGCGATCATTTAACGGCAGCGACTCGGGATAAAATATTGAGGGGCGAATACGTGGACATGTTCAGTCTTCTCTTAAGGGAGCTCGAGAAAAAGGACAAAGATGAGCTTGATGATAAGGAGAAAGAGAAGCTGAAGCACCGTAATGTGGATAGGACCTGGGCCAACTGGTTGCCGGGTTTCCTGATTTACGCGGGTGTTATTGCCAGGGCACAGACTACACGGGCTGCAGAGTTGTTCCAATATTGTGACATCGTGCATCGTGCGTATACGGATTTCGTAAGTGCAGCGTGGTTACAATATGACGAGGCCTTCCGGATGCGGGCTGCTGTTAATCCGGGCCTTCCTTGGGATCAGATCAACCAGCAGCTCTAGCTCCAGTTGATGTCCCCTGCGAAGCCCAATACGGGGGACAGGGCTGATAGCGGGCACTTAGTGCAGAGACAGCAGAGCACTGCAGGGGCCCGCAGTGTTGCGGACCAGTCGGTTCAACCCCGGCTGCTTTGCTGGGAATTTACGTCCAAGGGCGTCTGTTCCAGGAAGTCCTGCAGATTCAAACACGAATGTCCGTTGTGTGGCGGGCCTCACGCCTTCTCAGCCTGCAGTAAATCTAAGGCAAAGGCAGGCACCAAATGCCCTGGGGGCCTGGGGAGCCAGCAGCCACCTGGAAAAGGGGCCCAGCCCCATTCGTCTGAGGGTACTTAGGCGGCTGCTGGCCGGTTACCCCCTGACGGTCGATAAGGAGTATTTACTGGCTGGTTTTACTTATGGATTCAGGATTCCTTACCAGGGACCTAGGGTCCCTGGTTTGGCCCCTAATTTGCCCTCTGTAAAGGGGATGGAAAAGGTGGTAAGGGATAAGATCGCGAAAGAATGTAGGGAAGGCAGGGTTATTGGCCCATTTGATGGCCCCCCCTTGCCCACATTACGGATATCCCCCTTAGGAGTTGTGCCTAAGAAGGCGCCAGGGGAATACTGTTTGATACATCATCTATCTTACCCCAAGGAAGGATCGGTGAAGGACGCCATCCCTGAAGTTTTTTGCTCCGTCAGGTACACCTCCTTTGATCAAGCGATCAAGGTGGTGCGCGCTTGTGGCGTGGGGGCCGAAATGGCAAAATGCGACATTAAGTCTGCATTTCGTCTTCTGCCAGTGCACCCAAAGGATTTTGACTTGTTGGGTTTCGCATTTGAGGGAAACTATTATATGGACAGGGCCCTGCCCATGGGTTGTTCTGTGTCCTGTGCGGCTTTTGAAAGATTTAGTTCTTTTATGGAATGGGCAGTCAGGGCCAGGTCAGGGTTGAACGACACCGTTCACTACCTGGATGACTACCTTTTCGTGGGCCCCGCTGGGTCCGGTCAATGCGCCAGATTACTGCGTGCATTTGAGGATCTCGCGCAAGAACTTGGTGTGCCATTGGCACACGAGAAGACGGAGGGCCCCAAGGCAGTCTGTATGTTTTTAGGCATCGCATTGGACACCATGCAGCAAACTTCTAGGCTGCCGGCTGACAAGGTTGAGGGCCTTAGGGCCAGGTTGGCCACCCTTAAACAGCAACGCAAGGTGTCGCTTTTGGAGCTGCAGCAGTTGGTGGGGCATCTCAACTTTGCGTGCAAAGTTGTTGCCCCAGGCAGGGCGTTCTTGCGGCGTCTATGTGACGCAAGGGCGGCCTTGAAGTCCCCCCACCACACATTACGGGTGAATGCTGGCATGCGGAGAGACTTGGAAGTGTGGGAGGAATTTTTGAATTCCTTCAATGGAACTTCGTTCTGGCGGGATGATTTAAAGATAGAGGCAGAACTCCAGATCTCCTCCGACGCATCCGGGGCTACTGGTTTTGGAGTATACTTGAGGGGGCACTGGTGCGCGGAGCAGTGGCCTGATGCGTGGTTGGACAGCGGGTTATGTCGTGACCTAACCTTCCTGGAGTTTTTTCCCATCTTGGTAGCCGTTTGGCTCTGGGGAGATCAGTTGTCCAACCATACAGTACACTTCTGCTGTGATAACATGGCGGTTGTACATGTTATCAACTCGTCTTCAAAATCAGTCGTGGTGATGAACCTGGTCTGAGCTTTTACTTTACGTTGCCTGCGGTTGAATATATTGTTTCTCACCCGGCACGTCCCAGGAGTTTGTAATGGGGTGGCGGACGCACTATCTCGTCAACAGATGGAGCGTTTTTGCCTACTTGCTCCGGAGGCGGACCAACGACCAGCACGAATGCCACCGGAGCTTTGGCACCTTGGGAGGCGGAAGCCGGTACGGCAATTCAATTGGCTCTAGCGCCTAGCACCAGAAAAGCTTACGGGAGGGCAGAGTTACAATTTTGGCGCTTCAGGACGGGCGCGGGGCTCTTAGACAGCTGGCCAGTCCCGGTTACCCACATGATTCAGTTTTGTGTGCATCAAAAGGAGAAGGGGTTCAGCCTGAAATCCATTAAGGGGCAATTGGCGGCATTAGCATTCCTTAGTAAAGCCCGGGGTTTCCCCGATTTTACTGGCGATTTCAGGATTAGAAAGATGTTGGAGGCCTGGTTAAGGGAACAGGGGCCCAGGGTCGACCCATGGCAGCCAATTTCTCCTTCAGGGGCTTCACGGGGTATGGCCGGAGGTCTGTTCCTCTTCGTTTGAGGCCTCCCTGTTCCATGCGGCCTCCTTGGTCGCCTTTTTCGGGGCATTACGGATCAGCGAGCTAGTGGTGCAGTCGAAGGGAGATCAGTCCGGCCGGGCCCTAGGGTTTGCTGATGTGAAGTTTGCAGGAGCGCAGGTCAAACTGACTGTGCGGCGGTCAAAAACCGATCAATATCAGAGAGGGACAGTAATCGTTATTGGCCAATGTGCTACAGCGGAGCTGTGCCCGGTCAGAGCTTTAGAGCAATATATTGCCCGTAGGCGAGAGGGCGAGGGACCCTTGTTTAGGCATGCAAATGGCCCTCCCCTCACGAAGTACCAATTTTGGGCAGTAACTGGGAGAGCCCTGGCCCGGCTGGGTTTGGATGGGGTCAAGTTCGGGACCCATTCATTCCGTATAGGGGCCGCATCTACAGCGGCGGCTATGGGATATGCCCCCCCCGCTATTCAGCGGTTGGGCCGGTGGCGTTCCGCTGCTTGGGCCGGTGCAGGCCGGTGCAGTTGGAGGGAAGCTGTCTCAGAGACACCCTCTGCACTGTGGGGTGCCTCAGGGAGCAGTTCTCTCCCCGATATTGTTTAATATCTTTATGCGCCCCCTTGCCCAGATTGCGCGGAGGTATGGGCTCGGTTGTCATCAGTACGCTGATGACACCCAGCTCTATCTATTGATGGAAGGCCGGACTGGCGATGTCCCTATAAATTTGGACCGGGCGTTACAGGCCGTGGCTGACTGGCTCAGGCTGAGTGGGCTGAAGCTGAATCCAACGAAGACTGAGGTCCTTTGCGTGGGCCGGGACGGACCGGGAGGGGAGATCATTCTGCCGGCTTTTGACGGTGCGCCACTGATACCAGTGCGCAGGGTCAAGAGCTTGGGGGTGCTACTGGAATCCTCGCTATCAATGGAGGCCCAGATAGCCGCCACCGCAAGATCCGCCTTCTTTCATCTTAAAAGGGCGAGGCAGTTGGCTCCCTTCTTGGAACGCGACGACCTAGCAACTGTGATCCACGCAACGGTCACCTCAAGATTAGACTACTGCAATGCCCTCTACATGGGGCTGCCCTTGTGTCGAACGCGGAGACTCCAGGTAGTGCAGAATGCGGCGGCCAGGCTGCTAGCGGGACTACCTAGATGGGAACACGTGCAGCCTGTGCTGCGGGATCTGCATTGGCTGCCGGTTGTCTACCGTGTTCGCTATAAGGTGCTGGTTATCACCTTTAAAGCCCTATATGGCCGAGGACCTGCCTACCTACGGGACCGCCTCTCCCCATATATTCCCCAGAGAGCACTAAGATCCAGCTCCCAAAACCTTCTACAAATCCCTGGGCCAAAAGAGGCCAGACTCAAGATAACCCGGGAGCAAGCCTTTTCACTAATGGCCCCTCGTTGGTGGAACCAACTCCCAGAGATGGTGCGAGCCCTGCGGGATCTGAATCAGTTCCGCAGGGCTTGCAAAACCCATCTTTTTCAGCTCTCATTTGGAACAGGACCTGACCAAACTGACTAACTATTGTAATTTTAGCCACTTTATGTTGAAATTGGAACTGATGTATGATAATATGTAAACTATGACCGACAGAAATATAGCACCTATTTCTACCTACTTTATATTTTTATATCTTTTAATCTCCTATTTTCTTATTTTTATATTTTTAAACTTTATTAATTCATGTAATTGTATTATTTAAACTATTGCTGTCTATTTTAACCAAATCATGCTTGTCATGTCTGTGAGCCGCCCTGAGCCCGCCTTCTGGTGGGGGAGGGCGGGATATAAAAATAAAATTTGCTTTGCTTTGCTTTGCTTATAGGTCTTATGTGCGCCCATTGGTCGGTTAAATTCTCGTATGGTTAGTAATGCTGCACGTTGGCATGTTGTTTTTCGGTGTGTGACCTCTTTTCTGTTTTTCAGGTGCTGTGGCTCGTAGTGGGAGGCGTCGCATCCTCATCTGCGGGCACAGCATGGTGTTTTGGGCAGCCCACCATGCAAGGAGATCCCCGATCGGTACTCAGCTGGGTCTCAGCGAGTGGGCGACAGTGGAGTGGCTTGGCTGCCGTGGCCTGCGTTGGCCAGGCATTATGCCGCTTCTTTTCCGGGAAAGGAAGGCGCCCCCCCCAGATATCTTGGTCATTCATCTGGGTGGGAATGACCTGGGCTTTATGAAGGGCAAGGCCCTGTCCCTGCAAGTGCAGGAGAACATGTAAGCCATCAAGCGGAGGTGGCTGGGGGTCCTTTTGATTTGGTCGGCAATTTTGCCGCGCAGAGTCTGGCAGCCCGCCCTACATCCAGGGGCAATCGAGCGGGCCAGAACGCAAGGCCAACCGGGCCTTGCAAAAGGCCATGGAAGGGGACATGGGCATATTCCTCCCCCATCCGGCTATACGGGTCGGGAACCCGGACCTGTACAGACCAGATGGGGTTCATTTATCTGAATTCGGAAACCGGGCCTTTTTGGACAAGCTTAAGAGGGGGTTGCGGGCGGCTCTGGGCCGCCCGGTGGGCGCGAATGCCTAAGCAGAATGAGGCATTGGCGGTGGCAGGATAAGGTATTGGCTACAGCATTTGTTTGGGGAGCACCTATGGCTCGGCACCAGTTGGTGCCCGTGGTCTGTACGAACTGCAGATGGGCTCCACGGCTCAGTGCGGGGAGTGCAGATCACGACAAAACCTCACAGCGGCGGATCCTTCCAGTGGGTTGGATGCTGGCCTAGGTGGAGGTGGCGTTTGAGCCTGGCTGCTCAGCACCAGCCGGATGATATGCAGCTTGGGCTGGGGGCAGGGTGGCTCGCCCTCCTAGGACAAGGCGGGGTCCAGGGTTTGACCCCAGGGCTTGTCCTGTTAGGCTTTGACCTCTTGCCATCCCTGCTCGTTCAAGTTGTGTTTAATAAAGCGGCCCGTTTTCATCCAACTTTGTGTCTGCCTCTTCTTCCGATTGGGGGGGCAAGTCAGCCCCCTCCCAGCCGAGCGGCATTGCCGCCTTAGGCTGGGGGCCAGTTTTTGCCCTCCCGGAAGGAGGGAGGATGACTCAGCTTTGCTCCATACGGGAGCTTTGAGGGGCGTGGTGCCGGGGCTATAAATAGCCATGGCCCCGCCCAGAGCAACGCAGTTCATTTGGGAGTTTCGGCCTGCCCGCCCTCCCTTGCAGTACAGGTTTAGCTGGTTGCCTTATTAGGGGCCAGGTAGGATTTTTTTCATTTTCACTTGATTGGCCGGAGTGAATTTGTTTTTCGCCTACCTTGTACTGCTGGTTAGTGCAGAGCTTGGGGAGGAGTTGTTAGTTGGTCGCTTGGCAGGATGAGGTATTGGCTACAGCATTTGTTTGGGGAGCACCTATGGTTCGGCACCAGTTGGTGCCCGTGGTCTGTACGAACTGCAGATGGGCTCCACAGCTCAGTGCGGGGAGTCTCTCGGCTTGGCTTCGCGAACGAAGATTTAAGAAGGGTGCAATAGTCCACGTTTGCTGCAGGCTCGCTGGTGGCTGACAAGACCAATGTGGGACAGGCAGGTCCGGCCACAGCGGCTGCAGGGAAAAGTCTGATTTAGGGTTGGTCCTGTAGCAGTGCGATTCTTCCTCAATCTCCTTTTGTCCTCAAGACCAGCTATGCGTGCGTTCTCAAAGGAAGAGACAGCCTGGTGGATGGTGTGCCTCCATGCTTTGCGATCTGAGGCTAGGTCAGACCACTGGTGATGGTTGATGTGACAGGTGCTAAGGGATTTCTTCAAGGAGTCCTTGTACCTCTTCTTTGGTGCCCCTCTATTTCGATGGCCGGTGGAGAGTTCGCCATACAGGGCAATCTTGGGAAGGCGGTGGTTTTCCATCCTAGAAATATGCCCTGCCCAGCGCAGCTGCGTCTTCAACAGCAGTGCCTCGATGCTGGTAACCTCTGCCCGCTTGAGGACTTCAGTGTTGGTCACAAAGTCACTCCAGTGGATGTTGAGGATGGTGCGAAGGCAGCGCTGATGAAAGCGCTCAAGGAGTCGCAGGTGATGACGGTATAAAACCCACGATTCGGAGCCATAGATGAGGGTTGTCATCACAACCGCTTTGTAAACATTGATCTTTGTGCCTTTTTTCAGATGCTTGTTGCTCCACACTCTTTTGTGCAGTCGGCCAAATGCACGGTTTGCCTTTGCCAGCCTGTTGTCAATCTCCTTGTCGATCTTGGCATCTGAGGAGATGATGCACCCCAGGTAGCTGAACTGCTGGACTGTCTTCAGAACTGATTCACCCACAGTGATGCAGGGAGGGTGATAATCTTCCTGGGGTGCAGGCTGGTGGAGAACTTCTGTCTTCTTCAGACTAACTTCTAGGCCGAATAGCTTGGCAGCCTCTGCAAAGCAGGACGTCATATGCTGCAGAGCTGATACCGAGTGGGAGACGAGTGCAGCATCATCAGCAAACAGTAGCTCTCGGATGAGTTTTTCCATTGTCTTGGAGTGTGCCTTTAGTCGCCTCAGGTTGAACAGGCTGCCATCGGTGCGATAGCGGATGTAGACACCATCGTCCTCATCTAGATCTACTGCGGCTCTTTGAAGCATCATGCTAAAGAAGATCGTAAAGAGAGTTGGCGCGAGAACGCAGCCTTGCTTTACACCTGTGCCTATTGGGAAGGGCTCCGAGAGGTCGTTGCAGTGTCTGACTTGGCCTCGCTGGTCTTCGTGTAGCTGGATGATCATGCTGAGGAACCTTGGGGGACATCCTAAACGTTCCAAGATTTGCCACAGGCCTTTCCTGCTAACGGTATCGAAAGCTTTGGTAAGGTCGACAAAAGTCACATACAGAGCCTTGTTCTGTTCCCTGCATTTCTCTTGGAGCTGCCTGAGAACAAATACCATGTCGGTGGTGCTCCTGTTAGCTCTGAAGCCGCACTGGCTCTCTGGGAGGAGTTCTTCTGCAATGGCGGGCACCAGTCTGTTCAGGAGTATTCTGGCAAGGATTTTGCCTGCGATGGAGAGCAGGGTTATCCCCCGGTAGTTGGAGCAGTCTGACTTTTCCCCTTTGTTCTTGTATAGGGTGATGATGATTGCATCGCGAAAGTCCTGTGGTAGTGTCTGCGGGGAGTGCAGATCACGACAAAACCTCACAGCGGCGGATCCTTCCAGTGGGTTGGATGCCGGCCTACGTGGAGGTGGTGTTTGACCCTGGCTGCTCAGCACCAGCCGGATGATATGTGGCTTGGGCTGGGGGCAGGGTGGCTCGCCCTCTTAGGACAAGGCGGGGTCCGGGGTTTGACCCCAGGGCTTGTCCTGTTAGGCTTTGACCTCTTGCCATCCCTGTTCGTTCAAGTTGTGTTTAATAAAGCGGCCCGTTTTCATCCAACTTTGTGTCTGCCTCTTCTTCCGATTGGGGGGGGGGGGCAAATGCAGTTTACCCAAACACACTCCCCACCGTTTGCTGTGGAATCATAAGCACACTCACACATCTCTACTCTATCGTGGCATCATGAACAGAAATGTATTTAGTTCACGTCATACTAATCAGTGAAACCCATGTGATTGTAGGGAGGCAAGCACTCCAGAGACTGTTCAATCTCAGTAGTTCACAAGTGATTCTAGACATGTACCTTCTATCTCACCAGATGGCTCTGTACCAAAATTCAGCATTTTAGGAACTTAAATATCACATACAAAAGACTACAGGATACTCTATTCCCCTTCAAGCCAAAATAGAATATAGACAATAAATGGAGTTCTCCAATTAGCTGAGACCTTTACAGAGAAATGGCTCAATTTCCTTTTCTATGTGGAACCCCCAAACAACTTCTGTTAAAAAACCCTATATTGAGACCCATCTACATACTTTAATATGCAACACATATTTTCTTCTGAATAAAGCTTATTGGTTAAAACTGATGTTTTAGTTATTGTGAGTACACAGTGACAATTGCTATATTTATTTTTTCTTGCTTCTTTGTTTTATGGAAACTGCATAAATATGCTTGATCCCTTGCCCTTTTTTTTGTACCATTCTGGACCTTCTATTAAGTGTAACTTGTCATGAACCTGTATTTAAACATAAACTAAACATTCCCCCTGTCCCCACCAAAAGGTTAATCTGCATACTTACATCTCCTCCAAAGTCAGTCTCTGCTGGGGGACCACCGTTGAAGTACCTGGAAACAAAAGAAAGTAAGGTCTAGCAGACAGTCAAGGCTACAGACTGGGACACATGAAGAATTTATGGAAGAGTCACAAACTAACTGAGAAAGCAGTAGAAAATAGATTTCATGATAGTTATTCCAATTTAGTTATCCTCCCAATGTTATTACTTCCTGTTACCACATATATTTCACTGGGGTTAGTGGATGTATTACCAAGTAAGTGTGCAGCCTTATACTACATACTATAATCCTATGTAAGTTTACTTGGATGTAAGACCACACAGTATTACAAGGACACTCACCTGTGGATAAACCCTATTGAAAACAGCAGATGTTACTTAAAAGTACAGTTGTACGGTATCTAACTTCACACACAACTTTGAGCAAACTATGTTGGGGGTTGAAAGGGGGAATTCTTTTTTGAGGTTGCAAAGGCATTAAAACTATGTATTTATTCATCCCTTTTGCATTATTTCTTCTTTTCTTCATTCGCCAAATGCGCAAAAGCTGTTTTATAACATTAAAAGTATGAGATTAAAAGTGGTTGGTTTTTTAAAAAAAAATGTTAGGGCTCTTTAAACCCATTTGCGCATTCACTGGTGAGTGAACTAGTAAAATTGACCAATATCTTTTGTGGACTTATTTGCAAAGCCAAGTCAATGTATTTAACTGATATTATGAGTTTGATCACCAACTTGCACAAAATCTTAAGTAAACAAATATTTTACTCTTTTGTTCAGTCATCTGCAAAAATATGTCAAACTCCTCTACAATTTTCCAGAGCAAAGTCAAATTTAATACTGTTATCTGTAATTCATGCTTCTTAGAAGACAATAAACATTTTATATTAGGCAAATAACAATATGGTCAGACAGACAGAACTTAGCATTAGGAAAAGTTAATAACTACATAGTCCTTTCTGAGAAAGAAGCACTTTCTGAAAACTGTCTTCTCCAGCAGGGCCTGTACCTCCCATGAACCTCTTCTTTCTTGTAACAGAGATGTTATATCCTGGAAGCCCCTCAACACTCACTCAATGGCTGGAAGGAGGTAATGTTTGCGCAAGGACTCGAAGTAAGGTCCAAGATTGGCAGTGCCCTCAATGACGAAGACCACATCAGCTACCATCCCCATGGGCTGAGCAGGCATGTCCAGCGTTGGCACCACCATCTCCTCCAGCTACCTAGGATGGGGAGGGGCTATATACCAACAATACAGCAACAAATTAATCAGAGACAAAGTGAAACCAGTGACTAATTAATAATATTCAGTGCCAAAGGAACAGACACAGAATGCATACAGTATTTGGGTTGCCCACATCCAGGTAGTGGCTGGAGTCCTGGGATTGCAATTGATCTCCAGGTGACAAAGATCAACTCACCTGAAGAAAGTGGCTGCTTCAGAAGGTAAATTCTATGGCATTATACCCTCCCCAAACCCTGCCCACTTCAGGCTTCACCTCCAAAATTTCTAGCAATTTTCCAACCTAGAGCTGGCAGTCCTAATCTGGTTAGGGAGAGAAACATAACAATGAAAAAGGGAGAGAAAGACACTAATAATTTAGTAGTGAAGTTCAGTTTATGGCAGGGGAAAGAAGAAGTAGAGTTGCGAGTAAGGCAGAGCCAGACTGGTTTTCAAAGGACAGAAGGCTTCCTTGATTAGACACCAAAACGATTTGCATATTCTTCCCCACAGGGGTAACCCCAATGCTTCCAGAAAACTCACAAGCCAAGGAAACCATTGCTATTGCTTTCACCTGCTTGTATTCCAAAGTATCTTGCTGGGATATTAGTCTAATTCATCACACTTGTTCTCAAGCAGATATGCAAAGGCTCAACTTTAACAGCCACTGATGCGCATTCTCTAATCATTTGTCTTAACCCTTTTTCATAAAAGCTATCAATGTGGCAGCAAGTTTCTTAAGTTAATTACACGTTCTAAGGGGGAGGGGAAACGACGACAGCTGAACCACCTGTCAATTGCATAAGATTACCACCACCTCAACTCGAGCAACTTGGGAGGCCCAAATTTCCTGCCTCCGCTTTCTCCACACTGGACATAACTGGAGAAATAAATAGCCCATGCTCTAAACAAAAGGAGAAACAGAAAAACGGAGAAAGGGCCTCAGCTTATCCTAAGGCAATATTTCTCTCAGACTGACTTGCATCCCTCATTCCCATCTCTCCCCTCACCCTTCTCGTACCCAGCGCAGACATCCAGCTAGCTCTGCCTTGCTGCCTGTCGACCGGAAGCGCTCTCGTTCTGGTCCGCCGCTCAGCGCGCGTGTGCACAATACCCGACTAGTTCTGCCCCCTTCAAGCATCTTTCTTCCCAGAGGCGGGACGATGGAAAGGGCGGAGAAGCTGAACAAGAGAATAACCAACCACTAAGGAGCGCTTGTTACCATGGCAATGGTGCCGCTTGTTAATCCCGGCGTTCAGCGGGCGATCAAGATGGCAGCCCTGAGCCAGGGGAAAGATTAGGGAACGGTGGTTGGTCATTCCAAGAATTAAAAGAGCGGGGCGGGGAGCCGCCGGCGGAGTTCTTCAGCCTGAAGATGTGGGAAGAAACAGGGGACTCCATGACCCTGCTGTGCCTTACAGCCAGTAGCGGAGTGCCCTTGTACTGCAGGAGCCGGGGTGGCTCCGTCAAGCAGCAGGTGAGGGTTATGGCTGCAGCTTCCGTCTCCCTCATGAGATTTTTTTTTTTTGCTTCCTGTTTGCTCAGCACTGGGATCTTTCTTGATGTGCATAGGATATAGGTTCCTAAAAGGCATAGAGTTGTGCTGTGACTGCAAAGAAAATAGTGTTATGAAGCAAGAATCCATTCGTACCGCTTAAACGGTAACAATTCTAGTGTAAACTTTATTTAATGAGATTACACTTGGCTCACTGATGCATTGGTGAAGTGATTCGGGAAACCTCATTCGGGAATGCATTTTGTTAGCAGTTAAAGTACCACTAATTTATATTGCTGCTTCAAATGAATAGAGCTAGCCACCTGGAAGAGCTTTGCATCATCTTAAATCCTTTGACTTGTAAAAGACATACAGACTACTTTTAGAGTGGTCACTTTTGCTGTACTTAGAACAGGAGCTCTAAGTACCCTTCTTAAATCTTCGTTCTTGAAGTCAAGCCGAGAGAGAGAGAGAGAACAGGAGTTACATTTATATTAAACTTTCTTTTATTTCAGTATGTTAAGAGATGTGCTCTGTGTGACACGCTTATTACAACCTTTTGCTTTCCCTTGGAAAAGCACTTTGATAATACTTTGACCTTCTGTCTCACAAAATAAATTGAAATATTTTAGTATGTTCTTGATTCATTTATTTTGATTAATGTATCATTCATGGTAAGTGGTTTCCCCCCCCCCCCCAACAAGTATACAATAAACCAATAATTAAAATATTTACTCACAGGAAGCTTCTACTACAATAAATTTGTTCATTTTTAAGGTGCCACAGGATTTTTCATAGCTGAAACAATAAAACAGGCTGGTAGCACATTTAAACATCAGCACACTTATATGATATGAGCTGTGAGCCAGAGCTCATGTCAGATGCATTTTATTCATTTACATTAAATATAATATGCCTTTCTCACTGAGACACATGCTCAATGTAAATGAATGCAGTAAATGTTACATTCAACTGGCAGAAAGATTTAGATTCAACAATCTGTGCAGTTAGTACAGCACAGTGCATAGATTATCCAATTAAAATCATTTCAGGAAACAACTTGAGAGAGTAGCTACCAGTCAGAGTAGACAATACTTGAGTGGCCAACGGTCTGGCCTACTAATAAATATATGAAGCTTTCATATAAGTAGGTCCCCCTTCTTTTCAATAGAAGGGTGTGTTAGATTGTTTCTGGTGTTTCTAGTGTGAAGAATCCTGTTTCAACTGTGGCAGCTGCATATCTGTTGTGGAACTCACTCTGGGTTGCTATTGGGGTGAAAGTGATGAGAATTGTGAAGCACTTAATAAACAAGAAGGGTTATAAATCATGCAAAAATGATAATAATGTTCACCTGCTCTTTTCCTAGCTGCCCTTCTCTGTGATTGGCTCCCTGAATGGGGTTCACATGTTTGGTTCCAACTTGGATGTCCTGCTGACAGCTGCCTGTACAGAGAACACTCGTGTGGTGTGGAAAGTGTTCCACAACAGGTGAGCTCCAAGAACTATCGCAGTGATATCACCTGATCAGAGGGTACACATTAGTATGCAAATTATAATCAACTGGTTTTACATTTTTGTAGTTGCCATCAAATAGTGGGAATACTAAAAATATCAGTTTCTGTGCTTTTTAAAAAAGTCAATTTCAAGTTTTGGTCCTTGCCTACAAAAATATAGACCAATCAGGTCCCTGGCTAATACTCAGGATATTGGATGTCTTTATTTAATACATGCATTTTAAGAAGGTTGTGGGGGAGGGTTATTAGGCAGAATGGTCTCAGGCAATTTTCTTGGCCTCTCTTCCTTCTCATTAGCACCCACATTACCGCAGTATGTAACGGTTCTCATAAGACATATATTGGAGGTTGTATATTATACAACTAATGAGACCTTGTTAGAACCAGGGCAGGGGGTTCTCTCACTTTTCTGGTTGCAGAGAGCTATGCCACCTCATAGTGACCACACCAATGGAGCACAGCGGACTGCAAACAAAAAGGCAATTAAAAGGAGGCCTTCTGTTGCTTGGGCTCTCTTTGCTTCCTATGAAATTCCCCTCTCCAAAACACATAGCTAGAGCAGCCTGATTGCCCAATAGCCTGATCTCATCAGTGCTTGGAAGCTAAGCTGGATCAGCTTTAGTACTTGAATGGGATACCACCAAGGAAGACAGGGATTGCTATGAGGAGAAAGGCTTGGCAAAAAACCCATCTGTCCATCTCTGGCCTTCAAAACTTATGGTGCTGGGGTCGCCATGAGTTGGCTGCGACTTGTCAACTTTCAAATACTATTATTAAGGCTTATTCAGGTTTTTTGTATCTTGTTTCAAGATAAGGATAATGCCAAAACAAATTGCTAGCCATTGTAGTGGGAGATAGGTCTTTGGAAATACACACGTGTCTGTTGAAAGCTGTAGCACTGGGTGGGCAGAGCCTTCTACAGCAGGGGTGGCCAATGGTAGCTCTCCAGATGTTTTTTGCCTACAACTCCCAACAGCCCCAGCCAGCATGGCCAATGGCTGGGGCTGATGGGCGTTGTAGGCAAAAATATCTGGAGAGCTACCATTGGGCACCCCTATTCTATGGCATTCCGGCATCTGTGCCTCTCTCTTTCTACATTTTATGTTTAATTTCCCAGCATCACCCTCATTGTCCTGTCATCAGATGAAGGTACAAGTGACTTCAGCCTTGGGAGACTCCTTGAGAATGTCTTCAATGCCATGGTGAGCAATCGGGGTGATAGAATGTCATTCCATCCTCTGTCTGTAAAAGGAGCTTACAATGCAACCCCACTCCATTGGTGGGTGAGACAAACATTCAAAGGGGAGCAGCTAAATTAGTTATGTGATGAGTTTAGCCTTTATTTTAAACATTGCATGTAAAAGCTGCAGATCCTCTTCGGTGTTAAATCACCATTGATACCTGGAAATGCTTCTGATCATTTTGAATTATCAAAAAAGGAAAGGGAACCCCCCCACACACACACCCAACTTTCTGCCTTTGCACAAGGTGTTAAGTTATTCCTTAAGGGTGACAGGCTGGCAAGAAGCAAAACAGCAAAGTGCTGGTCAAGTGACTCCTTACAACCCCAGAGTAGCAAACCACCACCAGTCCCCTTACTAACTTGCCAGCAAGAGACCAAGGCACAGAATCTCCATCCCTCCTGAGGTCGAAATCAAGAGGTCAGCCCTGTAAGGTGAGACACTTGCAATCTGAATTCCAAAAACAGTTACTCTGGTAGCTATAGCCAATAAAATGCTAAAGTACTGGATCCCTGTTGAAGCCTCCAAACCTAAGAATACCATAAAATATAATGAATAAGGGTTGCTGAAGGAATATGCAGATATATACAATATAAGAGCAGTGGATAGCAAGAAAATAATAAAGGCTGAATATCTAACCTAAGGCACTTTTACAAGCATCAGTTCCCTACTCCAGATGTTACCTGACCAGACTGAGTCCGAACTGAATTTCAAAGTCCCAGGCAGTTGTTCAAGCCAGCAAGACTCCAACCTGAGATAGCCAAAAGGCCAGTATAATTCACACAAAGAACACAGACTAAAATAAAGAATCTTCAAAGATTTCAGGTTTTCACAGCTGGTAACATCATTAGGGTTTGTAGAATCTTTCGGGATCAAGTGCCGTGTTCTACTGGAGAAAGTTTTCCTTCCAGACGTTTCGTTCTCAGAACAATCCCACAGAACAATCAGCACAGTCAACAACCATCTTCCTTATCTTCAAACTCCTTCCAACCTTCCCAGCAATTAACACAGAACAATGGTCACATTCAACAGCCAGTTTCCTTATCACTACCCTTCCAGGAAGCCCCACCAAACAATGGGCACATCCACAAACCAATTGCCCTTTCATCACACCCCCTCCAGCCTACAAATAGCAGCTCTCCAGCAGCCGTGGCCCCACTCAATGCACAGCAGCCAAGAAGGTCTGAGCGCCTACTCCGGCTGCAACGCCACTGAGGATGTTCTCCACAGCTGAGAACGAAACGTCTGGAAGGAAAACTTTCTCCAGTAGAACACGGCACTTGATCCCGAAAGATTCTACAAACCCTAATAAAGAATCTTCCTTTATACCAAACTATCTGCGTTGGTATGACTCTAGTTGGCCAATTATATGTGTTGCTAACCAGGTGGCTTTAACCAATCAGTTGTATTTCTAGCCTGAGACCATGTAATCTGCAATTGCACATAGGCCAGTTAAGCAAGGCACCTTCTCCCAACCATGAGTCCTTGCCTAAAGAGATGGAATATCTAGGTGAAACTCCCTCCCAATTCCTGGCCTTAAAATCTCCAAGCCCCTTGATTTCACAGACATCTGTATAAGATTCCCATTTCCTCTTTACCTTGCTCTGAAACTGCAGTCAACATGACCTTGAGTTCTCAGAGAGAGAAGCTTCTATGACTTTGTAGGCCTGAAGCCCGAACCAGTGGGTTTTTTTTAAAAGCTAGGAGGCTACTAGGCAAGCCACTATCCTGACTAGCTAGTTATACCAGGATGGGGATTCATAAACATTTTCTTCTGTGACCCTTGCTGTACTCCCTAAAAGCAGCTACCTTTCCCAGGGCCTAACTCTTGATTTCAAGCTCCTTTCCCAACTAGCCTGTTAAGCCCAAGATATTAATTAGTCCATAGCTCACTACATTTTTAAAATCAGTTCTCCAAGGCATATCCTTTTGGACTTGCAGTTGAGGTGGTGAAAGGGTAGATGTGTTCCAGTTCTTTTGGTGCATGCTGTACCTTAAGGGGTCACCCAGCCTTTTCCAGCTTGAGTGCACCATTGGAATTTTAACAGAGGGTGGTGGGCACAATCACAAAATGGCTGCCGAAGATGAGGTACAGCCACACAGAGAAAGCCCAAGTGCAGGACAGAAGAGAGGTAATGTTAAAAATACACTGGGAAAGAGCAACAAGAGAGAATGAAAACAATACTGCAGCGGCAGCTTCTGCTGAATAAGACATTATTTTTATCAACATAGCCAATCAGATCTCCAGTGGGTGGTCAGAAGCCCTGATGGGCAAAAGCCCTACCCACTTTCTAAAAACACTGCTGAGTGCTAGGAAAGGTCTTGGAAGGTACCCATGGGCACCATGTTAGGGAGCAGGGATTCAAGTCTGCATTAGTGATTGTGAGCATGGATTTGGATCATTGTAAATAAATCACCCTGTAAGAAAAGCATGCACTCTTTGTGCCTGGGGTATTAGACAACCTAAAAGTTCTCTCTCCTAAAGAATACAGAGTTAGAAACTTGCTTAGCTTCTGAAGGAGCTGACGGTTCCCTTTTTCCTTAAGAAATTTCCCCTTCTGATTTAGTAGATGGTTGTATGTTTTGCTACAGGTGCTGGTGTTGGGCCTGGAGGAACTGGTGAATGCACGCAACATTGAACGTCTCAAGAAGGACCTGAAGGTAAGTTGTGGGCCAGGGCCTGCCAGAGACCAGGAGGTCAGAGCAAAAGTGACTGTAGGTCCTGTTGGGATTTAAGAGATGGAAAGGTGGAGTGTAGAGGACGCTTCCCAGCCAGGATGGAATCAAGAGCTAAGCCATAGTTTTAGAGACCGCTTGCTGCTCCAGCCTGTGTTGCTCTTTCAGGTCAATTGAAGGGGTCTTTGCTACAGTCTGAATGACAGAGCACCTCTGTTGAGACCTGCTTTAGAGCCTCCTTTCTCAGAAGGTCCATCCAAGGGAGGCAGAAGTGCAGGTCACTCAGAAATCATGCCGGACTTCTTGGTGACTAGCTGGAAATGTGTGTTAAGACCAGTGTTCCCTCTAAGCTGAGTTAGCATGAGCTAGCTCACAGATTTTCAGCCTCCATCTCACACATTTTTGTTTTAGCTCAGGAAGGATGTCCCCAGAGCACACTAATTTATGCAGTAGCTCACAACTTTAATGTAGCTTACAACTTTAATGCCAGTAGCTCACAAAGTAGAATTTTTGCTCAAAAGATTCTGCAACTTAGAGGGAACATTGGTTAAGACTGCACTGAAAAAAAATCAGTGAATTTAGGATTCTACAAGTGGGGCAAGTGCTGTTCTTGCTCCTCCCCCCCTCCACAGGCACCCATGGATCTATCAGAGACTAAGCAAGGGTGTTTTACAATGTAGAAGACTGTATTTATTTAGACCAACTATTAGTGGTGAGGGATGAGCAGAGACTTCTTAGCAGGATGCTTCTCCATTTCCCTTTGCAGTTTTATCAACCAATAATTTCCCAAATTGTTTTTGTCATCTGTTCCAGGGGTGGCCAATGGTAGCTCTCCAGATGTATTTTGCCTACAACTCCCATCAGCCCCAGCCAGCATGGCCAATGGCTGGGGCTGATGGGAGTTGTAGGCAAAAAACATCTGGAGAGCTACCGTTGGCCGCCCCTAAATTCTATTCCAAAGCGTTTGGAGAGAGGGAGTGAGTTTTGGATACCTGTTTTAATAATAAATGTACATCGTGCTCCCCTTTCTAGGCATGTTACAGATTGATTGACAGCTTCCTGGAGCCTGGCAAATGCAGCGCTGAATTGACCCACTATGTGGAGTGTGCTGTGGTGCCCTCCAGGGCCATCCTGCAGGTGAGGGTGGCTTTTCACAACAGGTTACAACTGCTCCCCCCTCCACACACACACACTCCAGAAAAAGAAGACCTTGGGTGGGGGTAAAGTCAGGGATCACCTTCCACTGCCCCACCAGAACTGAACCTTAAAGCAACAGAAGTCTAACTGCCACTGTGGTGTTGTGGTTCAAGTGCTGGGCTGGGAACAAGAAGAGGGGAAGAAAAAAAGAAACCAAAGGTTAATTACCATAAATATAAGGGCCAAATAATATCAATTAAAGACATAAAATATAAATATTATCAATTTAGCCTTCTCCAGTGGAATTGGCTCCAACTTACATGTAAAAAATACTTTCCTTGGACCAAGAGAGAAATAATTGAAGATACAAGTATATGACCAGGGCAGAAGGTATTTGAAATGAGGCCTCTGTATTTTATCCCTGCCTTGAGTCACTGAGATTTCTTATAAAACCATAATTGGTTCTGTTTTCAGTATTCATTGTACCACCTGGAGCTAATGTGCAAAATATACATTTCACCACTGAGGAAGGCTGAATTGGGTGAAACACATATGGCCTTGGTCACGTTTTCTGCTTGATACCTGTGTATGATTTTATCCTGTTTTAAGGCTACTATTAGTTCTATATCTGTTTTTATCTAGTTTAATTTAATAAATACATGTGTATTGGTATATCGGATATTATTTGGCCCTTATGTTTGTGGTAATTAACCTTTTGGCTTGAAGTGTTGGGCTGGCCCTGGTGAGACAAGTCTGTGTCCTGCCACTAACCTTGCTGAATGACATTGGGTCATTCACAGTCCTGGTCTCTTTCTGTCTAATCTATCTCACAGGGTTGTTATGAGGACAAAATGGAGAATGCGAGGACTCTGCACAAGCACTCTTTGCAAACTAGATGCTCTCTTCTTTAAGAGGAGGGGTGGCGTCTCAGTAGTAGAGCATCTGCTCTGCGTGCAAATCTCAGGTTCACTCCCACTAGTCAACAGGGTCAGATGGGAAAGCCTTCTGCTTGAGATCTGACAGAGTAGATGCTGGCCAAGATAGATCATTGATCTGTCTTGGTATGAGACAGTTTCACATGCCACACATACATACATCCACATACACTCCAGCTAACCTTTTTTTCCTTGTACTGACAGAGAAGTCAAGAGAAACATGGTAAGAGCTTGCTAATATAGAGCAATGATTGGTAAAAACTTGGCTTCACACATAGCTTTGTTTCACTGGGGGTGCTTGGAACATCTCGAACTTGTGTGCTTGTGGGCAAACCTTAGTGTTTCCTTCCCTGCCCCATTCAGGAATGCCTGGAAGCTTTTGCCAGTGCAGCTGAGTCACGGTTTGGCAGTCTGGTTGCTGGGGGCCACGTGCTGTGTGCGACGGAGCAGTGGTGGCAGCTTGCAGCCCAGGAGGCCATGCTGCTGGTATGGCTGGTGCGCACACTGCCCCCCCACACCTCCCGCGACCTGCCTGTTTACCTTCCTCACGGCAGTCCTACGGTGAGTAAACAGATAGATTGGGAGGAAAGAAGGTGGGAGGGGGAGCAGGCTCTTCCTATTTTCATTCTCCCTTTCTCTTCAACAGGTTCCTCACCGATTCCTGACTTTCCAGCTCGTTCCTGGTTTGGAGGTGGTGCTGTTGTGTGGGCCAAGCCCTTCCTTACAATATGTTGCAGATGAGGTGAGGGATGGGGGGGGGTGGAATATCAACATCAATGCAAATGAAGCAGCTTCCCTGTTTCCTTGTAGCCTTGTTGGGTAAGGAAGAGCCATTAAATGTTAACCCGTTGACCTCTCCAATCAACATCTAGGAATGACTCATCCATTAGTTATAAAGGCGAACCAGTGCAGTGTTGAGGGCATAGTGCCGGACAGAGCTGGGAGACCTGGGTTCAGGTCCTCCATTCTGCCACAATGTTTGCTCAGTGATCATGGGCCAGTTCCTGTCTCCTGGGTTAACCTACCTCTCAGGGCTGTTGTGAGGATTAAATGGGAGGGGAGAACCATGTATTTCCTCCTTAAGCTCCTTGGAGGATGAAAATATACTAGATAGGACAATGGATATTACTTATCCTGCTGCACAGGGGAATCAAAGGGAGAGGCAAGTATAAAGTCCTTCCTGGGTTACAGCAGATAAATGGCAAGAGCTGGCCAGTGTCCATCACACCCGGGAGCAGTCGTCGCTAGCAGTCTCTTTATACCCATAGCTAGTGAAGCAGTTTTGGCAACCGTTGCTGGATCTCCTGAAGCAGACCGCCAGAGCCTCTCCTCGCTGTCTCCCTCCAAGCACGTCTCTTGCCCCTGGCATCCTTGGGTGAGTCTTACGCTTAGATAGGACACTCTTAAGAACTGCTGGTTGCATCCAAACTCCTGTAGAGAGTGGGTGCCATCTAAACACTCCTACGTCTCCACTACAAGACTGTACTGTCCCTTCCTTTATCACCAACAGGTTATTGTTGATCAACCAAGAACAGAGGAAAAGTCTCTTCACAGTACAACCTCATGGCACCTGGGCGGAAGGTAGGGCTTAATCACACTACAAAGGAAAAGACAGCTCTTCCCCATTCTCCGATGGGCACCAAAAACTTTGTAGTAGAAACCCTAAGAAAAGAGTGGCCAAACTTGCTTAACATAAGAGCCACATAGAATAAACATCAGATATTTGAGAGCCATAAGACCATGAATGTCAGATGTTTGGGAGCCGCAAGACAGGAAGGGAGGGAAGATAGGGAGAGAGGTGGAAAGAAAGCTTTAACTTTAAATGCAATTCTCCAGGTCAGCTGGTGGGGTGACAGGGGCTTTGAGAACACAATGTGTAAAAGAGCCACATGTGGCTCCTGAGCCACAGCCTGGCCACCCCTGCCCTAAGCCATTCCACAAATTAGATGTGTATGACTTATCTTTCTGTGTGCAGGTGAGCTGGCTGTTTTTCAGAAGACTCCTTGCCTTCTGCCTCCCTCCTGCAGGTTCTGAGATGTCCCTGAAGAGTCGCCTCTGTGCCCTCCGCTCTTTCTACGCCTTAGCTATCTCTTTGTACTTTCCCTCTGAGAAGTCAGAAGGGAGCACAGGTGAGTGTGATGCCAGTCTTCAGGTAGGACTTGGGGATCTCCTGGAATTACAGCTCATCTCCAGACTAAAGATCAGTTCCCTGGAGAAAATGGATGCTTTGAAGGGTAGATTCTATGGTCTTGTACCCTCCGGAGGTCCCTTCCCTCTCCAGGCTGTATGCCCAGATCTCCAGGAGTTTCCCAACCTGGACCTGGCAACCCTATCCTGGCAGCATCTGCTTCATCCTTCATGTTTATATTGTGAGCAAAAAAGTCTAAGATTCTTAAAAACTGCCAAGTACTTTCACACTGACCTGTTATCAGGCTTTCACACATAATAGAGCTTGATAGGAGAGGATAAACAAGGGCTGTTTTCTCTCTTTTCTTCTTAACTGCAATATCCTAATGGTTTTAACCTAAGATAAAAGTAGAAATTTGGGGGGTGGGGGAGGCTACCTGACTGAAATAAGAGCCGATGTGCATTTTTACAGATAAGCTCATAGACACACAGCACATGCTCTTCTGATCCTACTAAGCCTTCTAACCGGGATGGAATTCTAGCAGGAGCTCCTTTGCATATTAGGCCACACCTCCCTGATGTAGCCAATCCTCTAGGAGCTTGCAAGGCTCTTTATTGTAAGCTCCTGGAGGATTGGATACATCAGGGGTGTGTGGCCTAATATACAAAGGAGCTCCTGCTAGAATTCCACCCCTTCTCCTAACCCTCTTGTCCCCTCCCCTCAGTGCCTCTGCAGGAGGAGTTCCAGGCCGGTTTTTCACACCACCCGCAGCACTGCTACATAGTCAGCACCACACACAAGGCCTATGCCATCCACAGGAGACGGCACCAGCTCTTCCTGCTCCTGAAGCCAGATGTGCCCACCTTTGCCCTGCGCTCCCTGGCAACCAGCACACTGCAGGCCCTCACCACTGAGGATTCCGCCCTTTGATCAGGGGAGTTCCCAGTTGGATGCTGGGATGGGACATGCTTCCCCCAAAAACATTCCATGCTCCTGTATACTGGAGCAGCCTGCACATGGAAGAAATTCCCAAAGCAGGAAGAATTCTGAAGAGGGGAGCAAATCTCCCTCACTCTCTGGTTGTTACAGAGGAGGTAACGGAGACACTCTTGGCTTGGATGACCGGCTGTGGCCTCTTCTCCCTCCCCAGCCCCCATGCAGGAAGGAATGCTTACTTTTTAAAAGTTGTCAAGAAGTGCATCTCCCTACTATTGGGACAAATTTATGCATTGATATCACAGCCATACAGCAAGGAATGCAAATGTGTACGCCCTACAGAAGACTGAAACGGATGGGTCAAAAGTGACAGTAGACTTGGAGCCAAGGAACCAAGGTTCATAATGCAGTACAGCTCAGCACAGCAGTAGACTTACCTGTGTTGGAAAGTGCCTCCTGTGGCTCTGCAGGTACAAGAGGCTTGATGATAGAAATTTGCATCAACTTATCTTTCCCTGGGGGCATTCATCTGCTCTTATCATTTCTGTGATAACCTGGTCAGCTTCTCTTGACTTCACACACTACACATTCTGGGTTTCTATTGATGGAGGCTCTTCTTTTGATGTTTCAACTGCTGGCATTCAAATCTGGCCTCTGCTAGTTCACTGGAAAGTCATACTGATTTTGACCTAATCTTACAAGGCTGTTTATAAGAGTTAACACATTGTTTTGTGAACAGCTTTTTGAATAAAATTGTGATGGACAGCAAGTAGATGCATGCTTATAGGCAGTGCTGCTTGAAAGAAAGTGAGCTAGCTGAACCGACTTACAGCTCATGGAACTCGCTCTGATTGGAGGAGGATGGCTAATCTACACTAGAATCAGAGAAATCAACTATGATTCCATGATTTTAATGTAGAATATAAGCTTGGAGACAGTTAAACCAGGATTAAAGGTCTAGTGCAAAATTGGTCCAGGTTATTGCTCTTAAGGAGAAGATAATACCCATCTTGCTAGAGAAAAGGGTCTAGTAGAAAAACCATAGTCTTTAAGACAAAGGGATAAAGCTAAGTACATTCTCAAGTTTGTGTGACCGACAAATATTAAATTCAAAAGGAAACAAGGCAAACTAGAGCAAGTACTATCAAAGTAAGAGCAGTGTTACACCTTCAGTGAAAGGAAAACAGCCTTAAGTCTCTAAACACCATATGATGCAATTATGTAAATACATTTTAACCTTGTCTACCAATTCCAAAACTTAACAACTATGTAAACATCAATTCCCTTCCCTGCCAATTTGTTCAAATAAATCTGGAATCTGTTTAACTCTGTATCTAAAATGGCATTTCTGGAGGAAAATATTTGAAATCACCAAACCTCATCTGAGTGGCAGTTCCTTATTTTGGGAAAAAGCCTACAGGGTACCTATCAGTAACCTCGTGCAACAAAGAATTTATAATAAAAGGTTATTTATACAATAAGGAAAGAGACATGCTCCTTAAGGGCTACCCAAAACAAGAAAAGGCAACAGATTTGTTTATGAGGGAAAACTGTCACAACTTGTGATTGTTTTTGAATCAAACGGTCAACTTGTGACAAAAGTATGTGAAGCTTTTGAATGAATCTTAATTGTTATGCTTCAGAAGGTTCACATAGTCCTTTCAGTGCTGAGTTCTCTAGAATTTAGATTTAAGCTGTAACCCTACATCCACATGTGAAAATGAGATGAAATAAATTCAACTTGACACAACTGAGCAACACCTTAGAATCACTTTGTACACTAGAAGGTGGGGTATTAAGAAAAAGTAAGGAATTTGTCATGTTTTTCAAGTTGAGACAGGTCAAAGGACCTCTTGAAAATGTCCTGAATCTTACTTGAAATTCCAAATACAGCAGACTCCTCTCCCCGCAATAACCTGGAAGCTGACTGCAGAGGGGGAATGACTTTGAACAGATGAGCTGATTGGTCTAATTGTTTTCTGCACTTTGCCACTGGCCTCATGCTGGATGGCTTAAATCATACTACTGCCATGGAGAAGGCATTCAACTTGCCTAGAAACAGAGCAGCTGTAGCCTGAAGTAACTTCTAGAAAGAACAGGAATGGGACAGAGGATCAGTCATTTTTGCCAGTAATGCATCTGCAAAGTGTCTTTATGCCACATCGTTCCAGAGCTGAGCTGAACTTTATTCCAAATTTGATTGATTTGTAACCAGCTGAGGCACCTGAGTGTCAGTTGTGACAGATTCTTTCCATTTCAGATTGAATGAACAATAAATGTAAGCTGAACTGCAGGGTGTTTTTTTTTTAAAAAAAAACAAAAAACAAAACAAAACCTGCTCTATCATTGCAAGCATAGGTTTTTAGCCATGCACGCAGGAAGGCTGTTGGCCCATGCACGCAGCAGTAGCAGGCACTCTTCTCAACGGGTTGAAGACACATACAACAAAACATCTCATGTTTCTGCACAGACTCAGACACATTTTTCTACTGTCCCTTTAATGCAACTATTCCTCTAGGCCATATCCCTTCCAGCTGCCTCAAACACTTTAGCAGTGGTTACTGAAATAAGTGGCATGCAAAATCAGGTATTTATGCAGATAATCTGCATAATTTATTCATACGAGAGGTGAAGGCAGTTCCTCATTGCACAATTTAACCCCTTGTGAGAGGCACTGTGCACGAACGATACCAACGGGTTTGACCATCTGATTCCCTTCTTGGTTCTCCAAGATGGAGCTCCGAGAGGAGTCCAGCTGTGCTGGGAGGCAGTTACTTCCTGGCCTGAAGTTGGCACAGCCAGGAAGCCCTGTATCTCAGCAAAAGCATGTGTTTACATAACTGCATTTTGTGTGCTGAGTCTTGCCTCCTCTTGGCATAAGAACATAAGAGAAGCCATGTTGGATCAGGCCAATGGCCCATCCAGTCCAACATTCTGTGTCACACAGTGCCAAAAAAACCAAGGGCCATCAGGAGGTCCACCAGTGGGGCCAGGACTACTAGAAGCCCTCCCACTGTGCCCCCCACAAAGCACCAAGAATACAGAGCGGAGAGTTCCAACAATACGCCATGGCTAATAGCCATTGATGGTCCTCTGCTCCATATGTTTATCCAATCCCCTCTTGAAGCTGTATATGCTTGTAGCCGCCACCACCTCTTGTGGCAGTGAATTCCATGTGTTAATCACCCTTTGGGTGAAGAAGTACTTCCTTTTATCCGTTCTAACCCAACTCCTCAGCAATTTCATTGAATGTCCACACATTCTCGTATTGTGAGAAAGGGAGAAAAGTACTTCTTTATCTACCTTCTCTGTCCCATGCATAATCTTGTAAACCTCTATCATGTCACCCCTCAGTTGACGTTTCTCCAAGCAAATCCATGCTGCTAACTGACTCCATAAGACTGTGTGAACAGCCTTCTAGGGCCAGGGAAGGCCACTCTGCTGGACGAGATGTTCACTCCAACTGTACAGAAAGCCATCAAGCTAGGAGAAGGGCTAGAAGCCCCTATGCTGTGGATTCAGCCTTTTAAAACGACTGCCCCTAGCTCAGAGGTGGACAAACCTCGGCTCCGGGGGCAGACAGCACCTCCATCTTGCACCTCATCTGGTATATCAGCAGACAAAAAGATCAGCAAGAGACAACAGGTCAGTCAGCGGTGTGGGGGTGGCCCAGCCTGGCTTGATTCTGGCTCTCCCCCGCCCCCACGGCTTTATTAGAGTCACATGGAGATAAGATTACAGGCATTCAAAAAACCCAGATTAAAACTAAGATGCGCTAGATAACACCTACACAGCAGAGTAACATGGAGCCCGGGCCAGCATGGGAAGCTGGGACACCCCCAAACTAGCGTGAACTGAACCCTCCCCTCCCCCCATTCCCTTTTGTCCAAAATGCATGGGGGCAGCAGTTCAGAGCTCCTCTCCCCTCCTTCCAGCTTCTTAAGGAGCCCATTAAAACTGCTGGGACCAGGGGAGCAAATCTTCCCTCCTCACCCCCCACCCACCCCTCACTGTGCAGCTTACTTTCCTTTCGGGATGGGATGGGGTGGAATGGAGGTGATCGCAAGAAAACAGGAAGGCAGGCCTGTTCTCCGAAATCAGATTACTTCCCCACAGAAATACACACACTGTAACACTGGAATGGTCTATGACAAAGGAAAGGGGAGAATGCACCCCTACCGCCCGGGGGGGGGGGGGGAAATACACAAGGCAAAGAAACACACACAAAAAAACCCCTACAAGCATTCTCTCCCCCACCCCTTCCCTCCTCCAGCCAATTCAGAAGGGACTGGAGCAGGTGACGTGTTTCCGCCGCCTCCGCCTCCCGGAGGAAGGACGTGAAGGGAAAGAAGGGGTTAATATTGTAAACAACCCTTCCCCCAAATGCTGGCCTAACATCATACAGGAGTGTGTGTGGGCGGGTGAGGATTAAGACCACAACTCTCAGCCGCAGCCTGAGTGAGAATGGACCGGGCCTCTGGGGTGGGAAGGGTCCTGGCTTCATCCAAGGGCCACCCTCCTTAGCAAGAGGAAGATTACTCCTGGAGAAATGACAGACGTATGTCCTCTCACCCCTCCCACCCCCAATTGTACTTCATCCAACCTGGGGACTGCTGCTGCTTTTCTTTTTTTTTGCTCCCTCCTTGCTTATCCCCCCTTGGTGCTGGCCCGGGCTAGGCAACGAGAACACAGGGGTTATCACAACAACAGGCAGGGAGCAGTACAGTCTTTCCAGAGGCCCCTGGTTTGGAGGGAAACCAGAGGGGACAGACAAGAGGCAGCCGGTGTGTGGGAACAACCTTCTCCCTTCCCTCCCTCTGGTGCTGCCGATGCCTCAGAACTGCTGAGAAAGCAGCTCGCAAAGGTGCTTCGAAACGGACTCCTTGCTGGTACGGAGGGTCAGCCGGTACATCTGTTTGGAGAAGGAGAGGTCACAAAAACTAGCTGAGCTGAAACCATCTCCCCGTCCTCCCCAAGTTTCACTTTCATCAGACACTCCTAACAAAGCTTGGGTCTGGTGGCACCTTTAAGAACAACAAGGTTTCATTCAAGGTATGAGCTTTCATGTGTATGCACACTTCCTCAGATACCAGGTGAGCACGCAAAAGCTCATACCTTGAATAAAACTTGGTTGGTCTTAAAGGTGCCACAGGACTCTAACTTTGTTCTGTTTCTTTCAGACCAACACAGCTACCCACCTGGAACAGACATTGTTGTAAAGCATTTCCCCTACTTGGGACAGCTTTCACGTTCTCCCCACCAGCCGCCCCCCCCCCCCCCAATTTCATCTTCTTTCCCTGCAGCTTCCCTCAGAGAAATCTCCCCAAAAGGGAGAGTAGTTTTTCTTCAAGAGTGTCATAAAGCAAAAGAGGGCTGGCTTAAATGTGTATCCAACCCACAGATATATGCAATAAAAAAAGTTTGTGCATAACACTGGGGAGGGGTCATACATTGACCTGGTCTTGTCATATCTCAGAAGCTAAGCAGGGTCAGCCCTAGTCAGTATGTGGATGGGAGATTTCCAAGGAATGCCAGGGTCACTATGCACGGGAAGGCAATGGCAAAACGCTTCTGTTGGTCTCTTGCCTTGAAAACTCTATGCGGCTGCCATAAGTAAACTATGACCTGAGAGTATGTTAGACACATAAGTCTTCCTTTTGGGTAAATATGGTGTTCAGTATATTTCCATTCTGCCCTTTCTCCAGGGAACCCTGGTAGAGATACATATCAATTCCTGCTCCTCCATTTCAAGAGGAAATTGGAAAAAGATGAGCAGAGGGGTCCATCAGTGGCTATTAGCTGCAGGGTATGGATGGAACACTATATCTGGGGCAGTGATGCTCTGTATCCTTGATGATTGGGGGGGGGGGGATGTGGGAGGGATTCTAGAGTTCTGGCCCAACTGGCAGACCTCTTGATGACACCTGGATTTTGGCCACTGTGTGACACAGAATGTTGGACTGGTTGGGCCACTGGCCTAATTCAGTGTGGCTTCTCTTCTGTTCTTACGTTTCATTTTATCTTCACTACAATCACCCTTCTGAGGGAGGTCAGGCTGACCACAAGTGACTGGCCCACAATTACTCAGCAAGTAATCATGACCGAGTGGGGATTTGAGTGGGTGCTGATCTGACACTCTAACCACGGCTCCACTGTGCCAGCCGCAGACTTCTGGCTGTCCCCTGCTCTGACATACCAACACCCCTCTCCTCTCCTTTGCTCAGCCTTCCAGTCCCTATGACAGAGGCCTTGGGAACCATTGCCGCCTCACCTGTGCCTGGGCGTTGGGCTCCAGACGCAGCAAGCATCCCACCTGCAGCGCCTTCGTCTGGATGATCCCAGCTCCTACGTAGTTATCGGGGTTTGGATCCACCTTCTCCAAGAGTGCACTGCCAAAACCCAGCAGCTGCGGGAGGAAGAGAAGACAGGAAGTGAGCCTGGGTAGCAACAGAGAGGCTGGAGAGTTTCCTGCTGTCGCCTGGCCCCCTTTGCTGAGGAAGCCAGTCGGCAAGAGGAAAGACATGACTAAGAAGAGAACTGGAACTGTGGCTGGATTGTACAGAGAGGACAGAATTGTGGCCAGTTGTCCTAGCTCTGCGAACTTTCTCCCTTCAAATTCAGGCCAGAATGAGGTGGTAAACTCCTAAATCGGACAGAATGGATAGTACCACTTCAGAGTGCAGAGGGGTGGCAATGTTATTTGAATGTGATGCCACAGGACTCCCCTTCCATTGTGGATCCCTGTACACTTGCACATCTTAGTGTGGGCCTAGCTGTGAAAAATGCAGTATGGATAAAATTGATCAAAATGACAATGGATCGCACTGAGGGCATGAAAGGAATGCCAAAGCAAATCCTCCATTAATCATGTGAAAGCCATATCTGATGGGAGTCAACTGAAGGGCCTTTCCCCTAAGGGGTTCTCTCCCTGATCATCTAGACTTAATAACTACCCAAATAATCAAGACAATAAAGCAACAGGCTTAAATGCTGGATAGGAAGATTTCTCCCCGTACTCCATCATATAAAAATATTCAGCCACTGGTACTTGCCTATCTAAACTCTCAGTCTTCCTAAAGGAACACTTCTCCTTGATGCTTTTACCTGTAATGTAAAGAGAAGAAAACTTCCCTCTACACACACACACAAAACCCTTTTCAAATTAGCTCATCTCTGGAGAGATGAACTTTTCATCACTCCCACACTCCAATGTCGATACTTTTCCCGTCTCAGTTTTAGCAAAATGTATAAACAGTTATCCCTCCATTCTTCCAGTTTGTAGCGAGTTTTGTATCCCAGCCTGTTACTCCTACTGAATGGCTGGCTTTTCTACTTTCCCATCCTATTCTGTCATGCTTCTCCAGAGCTGCCCAGCTATCTTCAAGAAGCAGGCTTTTAGGTCTTCCATTCCCATCTTTTATTTTCTCCCTAGCTAAACTTAGGGGTTTAAACTGTGTTTGCACTTCATGTGTGCATTTATTTTCTTTTTGTAGTGCCTCTTTTTTTTACCTGACTGAACTTATTTCTCTTTCTGTTAATTTAATAAATTTATTTTCTTGTTGAAGAAGCTTATTCCCTTTCATTTCTCTTGAGTGTCAGTCTCTGCCTCAATCCTGGTAGACATAAAGTTTACAATCTTGGTAATGAACACCCCACAATACATGTGTTTTCTTTTTGCTAGCAGAAGGATGCTTTTGCTAGCTATAGAGGTGCTTGAGTGATTTGAGTAACAAATGCTCTCCAGGTTAAGAACAAAAAAAATCCTCCCTGGGGTTAGAAAAGAAAAATGAATACAGCAAGAAGAAATGTTCCTAATTGAGCTTGATACCTGTTAATTTGCAGGAAACGGGGTTTGGTTTTTTACAGCATTTAAACATGTGATTTCCCTCACACACACACATACTTGAAGTAGTACATTGGGGAGGGATGGTGGCTCGGTGGTAGAGCATCTGCTCGGGAAGCAGAAGGTCCCAGGTTCAATCCCTGGCATCTCCAAAAAAGGGTCCAGGCAAATAGGTGTGAAAAACCTCAGCTTGAGACCCTGGAGAGCCGCTGCCAGTCTGAGAAGACAATACTGACTTTGATGGACCAAGGGTCTGATTCAGTATAAGGCAGCTTCATATGTTCATGCCCTATGTACCAGCTTCAAGAACCTTCAGGAAGCTTCCTTGTCCTCCTACACGTGTAGACCAGACCACAGTCTAAGGGAATGTGAATATTCTGAACATTATACAACTGCAGAATCAATGCTCCAACCAGGACATAATTATCTCAACCAGAGGGAGAAGAAAGATGCTACACTGCTAGTCCTCTCTATTCCAACCACCACATTTTTGGCCCACCCTCTTTTTTGAAGGATCCTGGGAGGGGGTGGGACATGGTTCTCCTCTCCGTTTCATCCTCATAAGAGCACTGTGAGGAAAGACAGGCTGAGTGACAGTGGCTGGGCCCATTCACCGCCTAAATGCACAACGTATCACTCACAATCTGCCTGCATCATATCAAGCAGATGTGCATCGGGAGTTCCTGCTTGAAGTTTCGTTTCTGAAGAGTCTGGGGACCTGATCTGGACCAAGACTTGGGGGGGTGGGGGGGTTTGAACCGAGCCTGCCCCCCAACCTGAAATGGCCCCAGGGAGCTGCTACTTGCCCTGTCAGGAAATCTTATGCATAGCCCATCAGTATATACAGGTTTCTCCAACGGGGCAAATGACAGCTCCCATGGTCCTTTTAGCTCAGGAAATTGGCATGGGGGGCAGGGTTAAACCTCCATCCCCACACACCACAATCCTGATCCAAATTGGGCCCCCAGGCCCCAGAAATTTTTCAGCAGCAAGCTAACTACCAGTGTATGTTTGTTTAACAGACCCTGAAGTAAACCTGTAAAATCAGGATTTGAACCCAGGCCCTCCTCAGTCCTAGCATGATATTCTTACCACTGTATGAAATGGTTACTGGTCACCTGGTGTTTCTCCTTTCCCAGTCTCTTTCCCCTCCTCTCATGTTGTCCATTAGCCTGGCCCCAATACCCAGGACCCTCTTCTCTCATGCTTTATTAACACTTTTTACAAAAAAACCCCAACAACATTCCAGCCAAAAGGTAGAATTATGCAAATTCCCACAATTTATACAATACACAGTCCCATCCATTTCCTTTGCTTCGTGATCACTCTTCCCAATCCTCCTAACTTTTGTACAGATGCAGCCCTTCAAAGAAGACAACAAAGGCCGGAGATAAATATTAATGGTGGCAGGATCCGACCACAGGGAAACGTGACAAAGAAGCCCCACCACAGTTCAGTGTCTTTGGTAAAGCGCCAACAGAGTTAAGAAACTTAAGATCAATTTGCTGTGGTGATATTACACATGCAAGCAATTAACAGGTTGACCAAAATACATTTGAACGTACTGCAAAACCTCATGGGATGGCACCCTTTCTTAGGACTACAAAAGGAAGAGGTGGTTTCTTACCTGGAGAGATAATGTGCCGTTTAGGAGGCAAAAAGCTTTTAGTGGCTTTTTAGAAGGCCATTAAAGACAGTTAGAACATGATTGAAGCTATCATTAGCAGGAAATGAGACCAGCGATACCTTGTTTAGTTGAATGGAAACCTGGCATACCAAATAGTAGCTTTTATGCAGTGCTGGTTCCAGGTGTGCAAGGGTGGGGGAAGCTCAGCAAAACATCCAGTGCCTCCTCCCAACTGCCCTCCCCCATATCCCCCATCTGCGAGACAATTCCCACTGACTTTCTTTTGCCGGCCCCCGAGACTGCCTCGGTCCTTGATGCCCCATGCTGAACCAGCTGCCTGAAATGAGGCGGGGGGCATTCCCCAAGCATTCCTTCCTACTGGCTGCCTGGAAGTGCTGTTGGCTCAGGAGGATGAGGAACCAGCAGTAGCCTAGCTGATGCCCACCCATCCTCTTCCTGTTAGTGAGCCCAACTAAGGAAATGGGCTCAGTCCCTTGTTGCTGCTCTGGGGCAGGCTGTGCAAAGCAGCCACAATGATAAACAAATACACCATGGTCACATTCCTAATAATTCCACTAAAGATCCATGCATCAGAAAAATCCATATATAATTCTTGTGTAATCATATCAAGATGCTCACTGTATTTCAAAAGGGTTTCCAAAAACACATGACAATTTTACAAAATTTAATCAAATACCCCAAATCCAAAATGTTACAAAGCCAGTATAACATAAGTCCCTTCAGGAAAAACTGTCCTCTGATTCCTTAAGGCAGAGTCATTCAGTTCCTCCAAAGAGGTTTTGCTGTATGATGCTTCTTCAAGGCTTGACGCTCTAATAGTTGCACACTCAAACAATGTTTGCTTTCCACATCAAAGTAAACCTTATTTAAACATCAATTGTTCCATTCCCAATGATGAGCAGCTAGCCTGAGGTGCTCGTTTCACCCAAAGGTTTCTTCAAGGACAGGAGAACATCTCTAAACCGTCACAACAAAGTGGATCAGTTGCAAAACTTTGCAAACAGGCATCAGCTCTAGTGATTTCTCATGGAAAGCAAACACTGTCATCTGCTCCTCTGCCTATAATCTGCCCTCGGTTAATGTGCCATTTAAAATTTGGAGCTCAGGCACTACCCGATCTTCTGCAAAGATGTCAGTTTTAGAAGGAGAGGGGAAAGAAAGAGGCAGAAGATGCTCACCTTGGCTTTGGTCACTTCTGAATCCATGGCGTGGTTTGCCTTGAAGATCTTCTGGGCTTCCTGCTGTGGCCTGCAGGGGGAGGGAGAGAAGGGACTTGTGATTCCGTGCCCATGTTTCTCTTTATGCAAAACCTGGGGCTATGCTTCCTGAACCTCAGCCACTTACCAGGAAACACAGCAGCTAGCCCAGTCTCCTCACATCTTAGAAGCTAATCAGGACTGGCCCTGGTTAGTATTTGGATGGGAGACCATCAAGGAAGTAGAGGCAGGTGATGCAAATCACCTTTATTGATCTCTTGCCTTGAAAACCTTATAGGGTTGCCACAAATTGGCTGCAATTTGATGGCATTTTACACACACACACAAAATGTGATGGAAGTCACTGCAGTACCATTTAAAATACACATAAGCAAAGTAAACAGCTCCTCTCTCCACTGGGTCGTGCCCACATGTAAGGCCCTGGTTTAGCACCATTTTGATTCCGTAGCATCAATCTGAGAGAAAGACGGCTACAAGCTCCTCTCCATCTAAACATGTGTGAGGGTGGTCAAGGCAAAAAAAATACACACACCCTGCATTCAGTAGTCCACAAGAGAAATCCTAATAAGGTCTACTCAGAAGTCCCATATTCTTCAAGAGTACAGCCCAATGTCACTTATTTGAAATTCCGGGCATTACAGTCCTTGTGCCTTTGTTAAATAGGTCTATCCATTCCAACAGCCAACCAAAATCTCCATTTACTCAAAAGGAAAACTAGTCCCTCCCCCCAGGTGTGCTATCAAGGGTAAAAAATTTTACATTCACGATTAAGTTACACTGATGAGCAGCAATAAAAACATTGTGTGTAATATTTAGAGGAGGGTGTCATCTTAAACTCAGGGATTGGATTAATATGGGACTTATAAGAGGGCCAGCCAAGAGAAAAAAGGAGGTACGAAAGGTGGTGAAACACTCCATGTTTATTAAAGAGGGTCTCACGTTCCCCTTCCTTCACTTTACAAGCCCCCATTTTTAAATGCGTACCGGATTGCCTGAACTCAACTCTCTCTGCCCTCCCACACCCCTACTTACAGGCTGAGTTGTTTCCAGCGCTGGAAAAAATCCTGTGATTGCATCTCTGTCGCCTGGAAAAACTTGTTGACGGTGATAGGCAACTTGAGCGTGAGATTCTGCAGTGTTCCGCCGTACCTAATGGAAATTGGGGGAGACAGCCATTAAAATGTAGAGAAGAAATAGCACACTCTCCCCAGCACCACCGTCACTTCATTTCATGAGGAATACAGCACTGGATCAAGGGGGTCCTGATCCGTTTCCCTGTTACTGATGAAGGATTGAGGCTAACAGAAAAAAGGGAGAGAACAGGGACAAAAGGCAGATGCAATCAATGAATACTGGAACCATCCCACAGATCTCCATTTGTTTATCTATACTTCATAATACTAAGGACTAGAAGCTCAGTGTAAATGGAAGCCCAAATTCTGTAGCTTTCCCAACCATGATTGGATCCTGTCTCAGTATCAACCCGCAGAGACGTACTCAGCCCTTGCAGACGTGTCCTGCCACACCAGACTACCCCGCGAACCCCCTTTCTTTCTTCCCCTCCTGTGGGCGCTGAAGATCAGTACCGAAATTTTATGTTGATGAGGGGGGCCTCCGTGAAGTCACTCAGGCACTCGATGTTCAAGACCTGTTGAACTTGAGCGCCCCCTTCCACCAGGGGCTCCACCGCTTTCGTCTGGATGTTGAGCTGTGAAGCGGCGGTTAAGGAAGATGACGCTGTCCTGTGAATAAGAGCCAAAGCCCCTTCATGCCTCAAACCCACCCTGAGGCACCGCCATGGACATTTACACAAAAAGGATATGGCTTTGCAGGTCTCCTGGGTAGCTGACTGTAGGGGTGAAGCTCTGGAACTGAACAGATGTTTTGTTCCCATAGAAGAGATACATTCGGCCTGAGGGAGTTGAAAGCAGACACTGTTATTGTGTAGTAGAGCACGGATGGCCAAACTGTGGCTCTTGAAGCCCTCACCACCCCATCTGCTGGCTTGGCGAAGGCATTTGTCTCCAAATCTCTTATGCAACTGAAGCCAGCTGGTGGCCTGGAAAATGCACTTAAAGTTAAAGTTGCTTTCTTTCCACCTCTCCCTCCCCATCTATTTGCCTTCCTTCCTTTCCTCCCTCCCTCAAACACCTGATGTTTATGTCTTGTAGCTCTCAAACATCTGACATTTATTCTATGTGGCTCTTACATTAACCAAGTTTGGCCACCATTGGTGTAGAATGCACCATGCTCTCTAATCACCAGCCCTTCAAAAACATTTCATCACCACACTATTGAAAGAGAGAGTGACAGAAACCGAAGAACCCTGTCCCCCACCACACAAATCTCACTAAGCTTACTTTCTGCTCACAATCTCTCTCCAGGTTCCCAAAACTCAAATCTCTCCTACACTACAGTGGTTAGAATTTTAGTCAAACAAAACCACATTCAGCTGCAAAGCTCACTAGGAAACCTGCTGCAGACCATCACTCCCTCTCAAGCTAACCTACCTCAAAGCGTTGTTGTGGGGAGAAAATGGGGGAGGGGACTCCTTAGCTGGGATTAAAAATGTAAAATCCAATAAAAACAAACCTACTAATAACTTAATATTTTGCAACACAGCTGCTTTATAACCAAAAGGACATATAACAGAGGAAAGCCCTTTCCTGAATTTAGGGACCAACCAATGAGGTTTCAGAACCACCAATGAGGCCTCATAACAGCTTTGATAAGTTTACTCAGCTCTATTTTCAAAACCAGTGATGGATGGAAACCTGTTTCTTTCTTTATTGCACTGTAATCCAGCATTTCTTTCATCAGGGAATGCAAGGTGGCACTCATAAGATGCCCTTCTCTTCCATCCAGGTACACAGCATACCCAGACCTGCTTTGCTGTATCGTATGCCCTCTAGCCCTTACCCTGACATGGGAACCCAGTAATATTTCAGCATTTCCTTTTGGCAAATCACGCCAGGGAGTTCAAACCCATCATTTGGGTAGTCCAGACAGCTGGACTATTTTGCAAGGGGTGGGGAGAGACAAAACCCTCAGAAGGCTCAACTGACAGCACAAGTTTTTAAAAGGCTGTTCCACCGGAGATCAGAAAACACGGCATTTGTACAGTGACCCTTAGATGCCCTAGCTCTGCTTAGACATAACATAAAACCAGGATTAGATTTTTAACCACTGGCTCCCTCAAGTTCTGGTTTGCCTCAACGAGGGCAATTTTCACTGCCTTTGTTCCATCTAAGCATTTAGGTAGCTTTGTGAGACTGTATGAAGGTGGCGGCCACAGAATAAGCCAAGATGACTGTGCTCATATGTCACGTGAAATTACAGCAAAGGCTAAGTTTGGTTGGTGGTGGGGAAGGACACATAACAACTTCAAGCCATGGTTTCAGACTTTGGTTTGATATACTCTAACTGACCATAGTTAGTGGAGTGCCACAGGTTGACACAATCACAATAACCACCGATTTCATAAAGCCATGGTTTCAGATGACAACCAAACCACTCACTCCCACAGTTACGCAGGGCTTTTTTGCAGCAGGAACTCGTTTGCATATTAGGCCACAAACCCCAGATGTAGCCAAGAGCTCTTAGTACAGGGCCTACTGTAAGCTCCAGGAGGACTGGCTGCATCAGGGGCGTATGGCCTAATATGCAAAGGAGTTCCTGCTACAAAAAAAGCCATAAGTATCAGTATAAGCCAAAGGTTACATTAGCCCCATCAAGTTATCTTTTCCAGTCCCAGGCTCCATGATGGCTTACGCTATTTACCTCTTCCTTCTAGGAACAGAAGAGTGCTCCCCCAAAGTGAAAACATGGAGATCTCACGACCAGATTCCTTCTGGTGTCTCTCCTCCCCTATTGCACTGCCAAAAAGAGTTCTCTTCCTCAGGGTCCTGCACAGCCCCCTCAAAAACTGCCCATGGTACCAAACCTACCCAGGACCTATCCGGAAACACTCACCTAAGTTCTGTCGGAACTCAGACTTCACCCCAATTTGCAGCAGCTGGTTCTCAAAGAGCACGCCGTTATTCTTACACACAAACCTGCAAGGGGCCGCAAAGAGGTGGTTGGAAGCGAGGAAAAGCTGATGTCAGATGCCTCCTCCCCGTACTTAGGGTTGTTATGCCGACAGCCTCCCCTGCCCTCCGCCACCACTGCTACCAGTGAGTCATTGTTTATTACACACAGCCACCTAAACTTGTCCTCCCATTGTCTGAAGGCCCCATCGATGCACCAACAACAACCCATTCAACATTCCTCCCTTCCCAAATGTTATTTCCGGAGTACTCTCTCGCAGTAGAATTGTGGGATGCAACGGAAGACAGTGCTATGTGAAGTGAGTCCAACGAACGAGACCAGCCTGATGGTCGAGGAAGGCTCCCCCTTCTGGCTTTGGGGGGGAGTGGCTCTCAACCCGCCTCCCCCTGCCCCACATCCAGAAGCCCCAGCCCCCACACACCAGGGTCTTACTTGTTAAGCAGGTCATCAGCCTCAGCAATAGGCAAAGCGGGGTCCTCAGAGACAGAAGCGGCAGCCCCTGAGCTGAAGGTGGGGAGGGGAGGGGGATAAAGCGAAGGGGCCAGCAGTTGGACAGGGGGAGGAGGTGGGGAGAGAGGAGAGAAAGAGCAGAAAAGGTGAGTCACCCAGACACAGCACCATGTTAGTATCAGAAAGAAGTAGAGAAAAACACACACACACACACACACAGAGGCAGCATGCAACGTAGCCAGGGAGAAGCAGGAGGGAAAGACGGCGGAGCACCCTTCCTATGGAGCTTCTGAACAGCTGAGAGCAAAACGAGGTTTGCGGCTTTGGTCTGAGAATGTTCACACAGATGCACGTCCCCTCTGATCAAGAAATCCTGTCTGCGAGCAATCTGGAACCCTTGACTTTCAATCATCAGGAATCCAACTCCACTTACCATTCTGTGGCCCAAAGCCCTGACCCGAAGACCCCAGGACTATCTAGGACCAGTGTTCCCTCTAAGCTGAGATAGCGCGAGCTAGCTCACAGATTTTTAGCCTCCATCTCACACATTTTTTTCTTAGCTCAGGAAGGATGACCCCAGAGCACACTGATTTATGCAGTAGCTCACAAAGTAGAATTTTAGCTCACAAGACTCTGCAGCTTAGAGGGAACACTGCCTAGGACCCATATCTGTCCCCGTCTAGGAGGTCCTGGCAGCCACCACCTTGAACCCGCTTATCGTCTTTCAGCACCCTCCACCACCTTGAACCCGCTTATCGTCTTTCAGCATCCTGAAATCCTAGCCACTCCCTGGATTCTCAAATCCTTGTATGTGGGCAATACAGATCTCCCCACCACCACCACATCCCTAACATTAGGTTAGGGCTTCGACAGAAGTCTACTCAAAGACTTTTCCTTCCTATATGCCATTCTAAGAATGTTCTCCAGAAGTGGAGTTGTGGGACACAGCAGAGAATGCCTGAGAAGAAAGTCCTTCTCACAACCTTCTCACGAGGGGCCATGGCTCAGGACGGAGCATCTGCTTGGCACACAGAAAGTCCCAGGTTCAATCTCCAACACCTCCAGTTAATGGGACCATGCTAATAGGTGATGTGAAAGACCGCTACCTGAGACCCTGGAGAGCTGCTGCCAACGTGAACAGAACACAGACTCTGATGGACCAGTGGTCTGAATCAGTATAAGGCAGCTTAATATGTAAATATCCACCATTACAATCAGGGTGGGTGGGTGGTGTTCATTCATTCCATGTAAAGTCATTTCACCTGGGCCACTCGCTTCCATTCTACAGACATTTCACCATCTGCCTGCCAAGTACCCAAGAGAAGCTACATCCTTGCTCGAGCACATCCCTTTTGTAAGCCCACTCAGCTGCATAGAACATTTATTTCTGTCATGATCACCTCCTCCCCAGGTGCTGGAATCAAATCTCCGCTCCCAGAACCACATACGCAGCAAAGTCACTCTTTTCTACTGGTGGGAGTCTTCCAGCAACGAGCAGGGGCTCATCTGGGCACCCTCAAAGCATGGGAAGGGGGGATTAGCAGGGAAGAGAGGGTCAAGATGGCATCAGCAGAGAGACTTTCAGCCCCTTACTCTGCAGGCAGGCCAGCATCCACCAAAAGGGACGCGGGACTCTCGGGAGGTGGCTCCAAGTCACTGCTTCATCCAAGGCAGAGCGAGAGAGAGAGACAGAGAGAGACAGAGAAAGAGAAAACCATTCCCAAAAGGCAGGAGACAAAGGGGGGGGGGGGAGGAAGAGAGAGAGAGATGGATACAAAGATATACATGCACAGAGGGGAAAGAAACAAGATGGCAAGACAAGGCCAGATGGACTGACACACATTCCTTGCCAAGAGACAGAAAGAAAACTGAAACTTCCTGAAAACATGCACTTTTCTAGCCTACCAATCCATCAGATGCAAAGGTAGTTCTAGGAAACAGACACAGCTCCATTCCCCACTGGTCTCCGACCCAGTCACAGATCAGAGTTAAAACTGCTCCCTGCAAGGAACAGGCCCTGCATCCCCTACAGTGATTTCGATCAAGATGGCATTCCCAGCCCCTTCGTCAAACTGATGCAGGTAACAGTCCTCTCGGTAAGCAATGGGGAGAACCATTTCTTGACAATGGATCCCCTACAAACTGCCACTTCCATTGCCGTCTTGGCCCCAAAAGACAGCAGATGGGGAGAGAGATCCTTTCCCTATGACCAAGCCCTGGTTTCTCTGTCTCACCTAAGGAAGTTCTCTTCAGCACCGGGCACAAGGCCAGTCGCGGCTGAGGGACTGTCGGAGAAAACATCCACCAGAAGGCTGCCAGCGCCAGCGGGGCCCCCAGAGGCGGCAGCAGGAGCTGCCCGGAGGCCTAGCAAGTCAGCAGATGGGGACGGCGTAGACTGCGAGGAAGCAGGGGAGAGAAAGGATGAGTAAGAAACCAAGATAAAGGCCCTTCTGCCTGTGCACACCTAACTTCAGCAGTGAATCCGAGTAGCCTGGTACCTACCTTGGGGGTGGAGGAACAGACACGAGGCCCTGCGCTGTGGGTGCATGCTTTCTCTCTAGTCCTGCACTAAACGTGTCCAGAAAAAAATGAGACACTGCAGTTGGATTGTTTATGTATGCTGGACACATTTACATAAATGCCATTTCCACCTCAACAGTTCTGGATAAATGGGGAGGGGGCAACAGGGAAAGACATGCTAACTTCTGCTATGCAAAAATCAAACAGCTCCCAGAGTTGTCTTTCAAAGTTAAGAGGAAGAGGGTTGCTGCTGAAATCAGGTACAGGGGGCGGAGTCATCCAACTTACCTTGTGCCTCATAGGTTTCTGTTTATCTTTAGTTCAAGGGGGGGGCAAGGAAGTAGATGGAAAGGGTGTCTCAGTACCTGCAGCAGCTTCATCTAAAAGGTGTCTTGAGTTGGCTGCTGGGTAGGGCTATGGGTATGCAACTAATGACCACATTTGGGGCTTACAGATGCTTCTGAGGAGCTGTGTCAGTTGTCACAGACTTTACAAGCCCTCCCATACCATGAGCTTGCATGACCTTTGGGAGTTCTATCATCTTGCTAAAAAGGCTCTGTCCCCTGTAGCCACCCACCCTGCCTCTCACACAGACAAGGGTCTCTGAGGAAGATCTCAATGTCTAAGTATATACAGCACAAGATCTGCCTTCACAGTTTGCTAGGCAGCCTTAAACTTTCAGTTTCCCAGTTCTCCCAGCTTTAACTCAAATCTTAACTGTTCCTGTGATCACAGAATCCTGGTCTTAACGCACAAAGCCTCATTTTCAGGGCCTCAACTCCCAGCCCCTTGCCTTTGGCATCCCACACTCACGGCTGTGCTGGCTGAGGGCTCCATGCCTCCGTTGATTTCGGAGTTGGGGTCCTTCTTGCCATCGTCCAGCTCGCTCCCGGCTCCGGGGCCCTTCTTCTTCTTGAGCTTAGCCAGGATGGACGATTCGCGTTCGGGGAATGGAGGCATCTCCTCCAGCACTGTGGCCTAAGGGAGAAAGGGCAAGAATGGGGAACAAGAAGCCTGGGACACCACACCCTGGGCTCCACATCAGGCAGAATACCAGTATCCCGACTGAAGGTGAAAGACTCCGGCGGCCATCTCAAACCACTGGGTAAACAAGCTGTTTGTTGATGATATCAGGCCTGTAGGAAACCACTCATGGCCTGCCACTTTTCTTGTCAGGGTTGCTAGGCAACCGCCTTGACTCTCATTTCTCCCAGAACTAGCAAAGCTACTAAACTTGAATCAGTGGGCTTTTGGGGAGTAAAGGGGCAGAAACACACACGTGATCAAATATTATTATCACATAAAAATTTAGATCTTGCCTCTTTTAAATCATATTGTTTTAAACTGTTTTTAATCAAATTTTAATATGCATCTGCTATGTTTTAAAACTTATTCTATGATCCACCCTGAGCCCACTTGCAGGACATCTGTTGTGGGGGGAGAAGATATAGGAGATTGTAAACCGCTCTGAGTCTCTGATTCAGAGAGAAGGGCGGGGTATAAATCTGCAGTCTTCTTCTTCTTCATCTAGCCACCCACCCTCACATGATCTCAATTTGCAGGAAGACCCCAATGTGCAGGAAGGCTCCTGCAGGTACAGACAGCCCTTTCCAGGTTATTCTAAGACTTTAAAGGTAAAAAAAAAAATTAAAAAAAATTAAATTTTAAATTTAAAAAAAATTTAAATTTGACTTTTTAAACCTAATGGGTAACAAATTCAGATGCTGTAAAACTACCCTAATCTGGTTGACCCGGGCTAGCCTGACCTGGTCAGATCTCAGAAGGTAAGCAGGATTGGCCCTGGTTAGTATTTGGATGGGAGTCCAGGGTCATATCCTCACTATGCAGGCGAAGGCAATGGCAAACCACCTCTAAACGTCTTTTGCCTTGAAAACCGTAAAAGGTCATTGTTAAGTTGGATGTGATTTGACAGCACTCAACACACACAAGATTAGTACAATACAATTGCCACGGCTAGCCACCCACTCATAATCTGGCTACCACGTTCTGAACAAACAGTAGCTTTCAAGGAGTCACGCAGAATGCATTGGAGCAGTCTAGCCTGGATATAATGAAGGCATGAATTCCTGTTGCTAGGCAATTCTGCAGGAACAGGAAGAACCGGTGATCTAGTGGGTAAAATGTGTTCCTGTCCAACACACCTCAATGTGACGATGGCTCCAAGACTGCAGTGAAGCTGTGAGCCTTGATCTAAAGTGGGAGTGCCACCTATCTAACATGGGCTGTACCCCCATCTCTGGATCAGGCACGTTCCCAGTCAAAGATATTCCTAACTTGGTCTAGGCTAAGGTTCAGTTTGTTTGTCGTTAACCAGTTCATCACTGGCATCAGTTCAGAGCTCTCACTGTGTCCCTGGATTCTGATAGGAAGGAAAGATTTGAGTGTCATCCATAGATCCTACTCTCAAATCCCTGGATGACCACCTGTTGGGTTTTTTCAAGTGTCATCACTTCAGTCATGAAAGGGTTAAACTGAAGTTTCTGCAAGCTAATAACAGCAAGTTTAGCATAGAACCAATTAGGTACAGGGTAGATTTTTCCCACCAAAAGGGGGAGGTTTTATTCTTAAGACTGATTACTGGCTAATCAATATATTGGAGATAGTTCATGCTATTCTGGAAGTAGACAAGGGGTGGAGCTTTAGGGGGGTGGACTTCCATGCCTTCCTTCTTAGGGTCAGAGGGAACAAAGAAATAAGACGGAGCAGATCAGAACTAGAAAGATGAGCTAGCTAGACTGCTGGTTGTTCTCTTTCCATGTAATCCCTTCCCTAATTTTGACGTAAAGTTTTTCTTAAGACATTAAAACACACACACGGGTCTGTGCTGCATTATTCCACTGCACTTCATTTACTCTGCAAAATATCCAACACCATCTCCAGTGGTAGAGGGACTATGGCTCAGTGGTAGAGCATCTGCTTGGGAAGCAGAAGGTCCCAGGTTCAATCCCCGGGCATCTCCAACTAAAAAGGGTCCAGGCAAGTAGGCGTGAAAAACCTCAGCTTGAGACCCTGGAGAGCCACTGCCAGTCTGAGTAGACAATACTGACTTTGATGGACCGAGGGTCTGATTCAGTAGAAGGCAGCTTCATATGTTCATATATGTTCATATGTGGTGTCAGGAAGAAACAGTACAAACAGAAACAGCAGAACTCTGCAAACTGGGACTGTTCCTACCCATCTGTCAGGACCCGCCATCACCCTCCCCGCTCTCACCAAGACATCAGTGCTGGCGATAGAGCTGAGCTTGAGGTATTCGACAGCTCGTTGCTGCAACTCCACGTCGGCATTGCGGATCTGGCTGTCCGAGCGCAGCACTTCCTGGATGGTGCCCTTGGTCTCGGGGAACAGGTTGATGAACTTGATGTAGGTTGAGAGAAGCAAGGCCCGCGTGGATACGCTGCACAGGTGGAACTTGGAGTGCAGCAGGTTGAACTGCACCAGAGGGCTAGAGCGAGTAGGAGGGGAGGAGTGTGGGGTGAGAGAGAGCAAATGGTTCATTGGGGCCTGCAAACTGTCCTTAGGGATCTGAAACAGGGTGTTCCCTGCCCTAATGGAGTCCTGTCCCCTTCCAAGTCAAGAAAAGAAGGGGTTGTCGTAAGAGTACCTCTAGTTCTCAGCATGCACTTGGGTTAGAATCATAGAGTTGGAAGGGGCCATACAGACCATCTCGTCCAACCCCCTGACAGAGCTCCAATGCAGGCTTACCACTTAACTGAAACCTAGGCTCACAACAAATCTGCTGGCAGAAAAATTGCCCTCTTCAAAGACATGTGGCCTCCACAAGTTCACAGTGGGCAATCCAGTGATGCTGCACTTCTCTCCCTCCCTCTAAAAGGTAAGGAATTGCTACAGGGCAGGGATGGCCAAACTGTGGCTCGGGAGCTACGTGGCTCTTACATACACATTGTGTGGCTCTCGAAGTCCCCAAAACCCTGTTGACCGGCTTGGTGAAGGCATTTATCTCTTTAAATCACTTCCCCAAGTCAAGCCAGCCACCGACTTGGAGAATGCAGTTAAAGTTGCTTTCTAGCCACCTTTCCCTCCCTCCTCCCTCCCCCATCTATTTGCCTGCTTGCCTTCCTTCCTGCAGCTCTCAGACATCTGACATTCATGTCTTGCAGCTCCCAAACGTCTGATGTTTATTCTATGTGGCTCTTATGCTAAGCAAGTTTGGTCACCCCTGCTCCAGTGGTCCCCAGCACGAGTAGGTTAGCACACAGTTGCCTCTGTAGATGCCTTAGATCAAGTCAGACTACCAATCCACCCAGTCCAGTAGAGTCTACTCTAAATGCCAGCATTTCTCTCTCATCCCTGTTATTTAGTCTTTGACACTCAAAAAACCTTTTGATGTCTGCAGGAAGTGTGCCTTGGCTATCCAGTTTACAGCTGTTTCAGCTGGGACTGTATTATTAAAGCACAGTCTGTGTTATCATCTCAGGAATTCGGATAACTCTCCTTTTCAGCCATGGCATTCGACAAATAGCCTTGAGAAAGTTCCCCCCCCAACTACTGTACCTCACAGGGAAGTTTTGAAAATTAAAAAGAGAGAACTGAGCTTCCAAAGCAGAAAGGGACGGTGGATTCCCCTCATCCGCTCAGCCCCTTTACCTCCTCCCACAGTTTCCTACCTGGAGCGAGGATCTCCTGCGATGAGATTCCCAAACTCCCCTAGGATGTAACCTCCAACCTTCACCATGTTCTCATGACAGGCGGGAGCCTGCAGGGCCTGAGGGGAAGAGTCATGTGCAAGGCATTATGGGTGGGCAAGGAACAAGCTCCCATATTAAGTTTACACAATTATTCCCATGGGAAGTTTACACAATTAATGTGTTTATGGTTTCCAACAGAGGTCTCTTTGCCTGACAATGACCCAGCTGACTTGGTATCTTTTAAATTCTGCCCTGATTCTCTGGCATGGAGAACTGTTTAGTTACTCTGGGGCCTTCTTCAGGATCCCCAACTTGCCCAGGGTAGGCCAGCTTATATTTTCATTTAGTGTGAGATCAATTAATCCTCTCAAATACATTTTATCAAATGAGCAGACCCATATCCCATGAACCCATAAAGGAAGGGAAAAGATTCCCCCCACCAGGCCCGGTGCATCCATAAGGCAGTTGTAGGCAGCTGCCTGGAGCACTGAGCTGTGGAAAGGGCGCTCGTTGGGCCCCCCCACCCTCCCCTGCTTCCGAGTGGACAGAAATAGTCCGCTTGGAAGCAGCACCGAGGCTCCTGGTCTCTGCGTGCACGCCACTGCTGCCTGCTGTCGCTCTGCCTCTCACGTTATGACAGGCGGCAGCGGTGCACACACAGAGGGGAGAGAGTGAGCGCAGCAGCAGCGAGGCTCCCAGTCTCTGCATGTGCACCGTCAATGCCTGCCGCTGTTCCGCTTCTCACATGAGAGGCAGAGCAATGGCGGGCAGTGGCAGCACACACACGGAGACCGGGAGCCTCGCTGCCGCTGTGCTTTCTGCATAGGGGGGAGGGCAGTGGTGCCTTGCCTGCGGCACCGGGCTTGGGCCAGCACCCTAGCATGCTCCCCACTGATACAGGTGGGTAAGAAGACGTCCCCCATCAATCCTGCCTACCTCAAAGACCGTCTTAGCAGCATAGCCTTGCACATCATCCCGGTTGATGACGATCTGGATGACACGGTACCACACTTCCTCGCTCACATAATCCCCGGCGATTCGGATCAGGTTGAGGATGGTATCCACATACCAGCTGTAGTCCACTGCATACTTCTCTGCCAGGATGGCCACCTTCAGCACCTGAAAAAGGAGGAGGAAGAACTCTGCCAGCTCCCTCCACAATGGCTGTTTACCACCAGTACCCACTACCCATGCAAGATCCCCCCTCCGATAAAGTGAAATTCCTGGGACATGTCACCCTCTACTCAGTCACTAAATTTCTCAAAATGGTGCCCATTCCATTCCTCAGAGTTATATCCTACCCCTCTCCTCTGAGGAATTCAGTACATGGATGAAGATATGTCACTTTCTTCCCTCACAACCTCGTGAGGCAGCTTAGGCTCCAAGAGCAACTGGCCCAAGGTGACCCAATGAACTTCATGTTCCAAATGCAGGTCCAGTTGAGGCCTGTTTGCCCCCACCCACCCCCCAGGACTTCTTTTAAATTCTTTCAACAGAAAAGAAATTGGAAAATTTGGGGCAGCACAGGAAAAAAACCCTATGAAAAGGCCACTTCTCTGCCTTTCGGCTAAGATCAAGTGCAGCGAGTGAAATATTTTTGCTTTCAGAATGCTTAAGGCAAGGTTTTTCATATTCAAAATGTGTAGCATGAAAAGGCCTCAGGACTCTTCCCCCCCACTCCAATTTTTGCCATGGAAATATTGGGAAATGTTGGGAAACGCTAACCCCCCCCCCCTATGAAATATTTTTCTAAGTAAGAAAACCTTGTCATAATAAGCGCTGCACTTATTCCAAATATGCACCATGAAAAAGACAGGATCTTCTCAAATCTTTCCAGTAGAAAAAATGGGGGAGCATTTTTTTTTTTTTAAAACACTTTTACAGACTAGCTATATACAATGCTTTCAGGATTTTTTGTTTTAACGTAAGCTATTTTGACAACAAAACAAACTCTGTAGCATGCAATAGTGTATTATTTGGACGGGAGCACTCCTATAATCCAAATATACCGGTAACCCTACATATTGGTAAATAGGGTTACCGGTATATTTGGATTATCATTAAATGCTTTGTAGCATATTTGCAATTTGTTTTATAGAAAAAGAAGACATTATCACTTTTACATTCTATAAATATGCCAAACAGGGCAGTTTTATATGCTAACCAAGCTATAAATGGTGCATTTTATGTTGTTCAATCAGTAAAGTGGATTAGGTTTGACAGAAAAATAAGGGTTGCATATATTTCAATAGTGTTTCAACATTTCTGTTTCCACCCCCAGGGGAAATATTTTTTTTTATTGTGCCTTCAAAATGTCTGGAAATTTTACATCTCTGTAGTCACAATGGCCACCGTAACCACTATAACAAACAACCACAGCACCTCGCCTTCCTCTTCTAGCACCGGTGCCCCCACTTACAATCTCCTCACGAATGGAGTAATCGGCTGTCTCCAGGTAGCTAAGCATCTCCGAGACTATCTGCTTGGCATTTGTGCGGTCACACATGGCATAGAGGAGGTCGGCAGCCCGCTGGCGTACACTCACATCTCGCTCCGTCTGGGAAAAGGGAAAGGTGGATAATGAGAGCTGAGCTATGGCCTCAGCCGTGACACAGTCCACAGTGGCAAAGAAGCCATCTTCTGCAGACCTACAACAACTTTCCACTCTGCTCACTGTGAGTGGATGGGAGGAGAAAAAGAGGCTCTTGGCCCCATGTTCTGGCCTGCTATTCTCCAGCCATTACATTCAAGCCAGTATTCTTACACTCCTCCAGGAACCTTATGGAAGGCTAATAATCTCAACAGCCACAACTCTACAGCTATGGGTAGAATCTGGCTTCAAATTACTGTAATGTCTGCCTGCAAAAAAAAGCCAAAGCAGAACTTCTTTGGTTTTTATTTATGACATTGTTAAAATACCACAATTTACAAATAACAATAACAAGCACAATAATTAAAAAAACATATTTAAAAACTATAATCTATCCTATGACATTATAGTCACAGCTAGATTTTTATTTTTCTTACAGATCAGTTCCTTCCCAGCAAAAACATCTCATATAGTTATCTTGGGAAATTGGGAATTTATGTAATGAGTTGTATTTTCATCTCTTCTCGATAGGAATATTTCAAACATTTAAAAATACAAAAAATCTTTATAACTTTCGGTTTCTGGAAGGATATCTCTTTCCATCAAATAAGTGAGTATTGGGTACCACAAATCTAAAAAATTCTGATATTGATTACTTATATAATCCTCTTCTTGCTTAGCTGTTATTTTATATCTTATGAAATATCCCACAATTTTTGATACCACAACTCCTTATTTGGTAGATGTTCTAACATTAGTCAGGCAATAGCAATTAATAAAGAAATTATTTCTTATCGTTTGGGATCTCTTTATCTATAAGGTCTATTAGAATTAATTCAGGCTTCAGTGGTACCTTCACTTAAGTAAGCTTTTCCTTTGGTTTGTTTTAATGGTAGTAACTGAAGACGCTGCTTTTGTTGCTGATTTCTTTTTATTTTTGAAGCAGCTTGGCTTTGACAGCACTTGCACTGGCTTTTAGCTTTGTTTTAAGGAACTGTGGGTGACAGGAAAGGTATGATATAAATGTCCAAAACACATTTCTTGCTCTCCAAGTCCTGCCTTCACTGGTAGACGGAATCACACAGGCCTGAATGCCCTTCTCATGATAGTCCCTATGAAGCATACCTAGAGCTTTATATCAACAATATTTTCCCCAACCCCAAGGATCACTTGCCCGTTTTTGCCCTGCACTCGCCCATACAGACTCTGACCTTGAGAGCGTTGATGACCGTCTCAATGTGCGTCTTGACAGCTTCGTGAGAGAATTCGGAGCTGGCCAGTGTGCACATGCTCTCCAGTGCCAGATACCGCAGGTTGGTCTCGCGATGCTGAAGGAACTGCCCTAGCTGGTTACATGCCCGTACCAACAGGTTGGGTTCACTGTAGGCCAAAAAGCCCCCCCAAACACAGGAGTAAATCTCCAGGCTGGACACGGAGGAAAGGGTCACACCACTGAGACCCAAGATAGACTGTGATGTCCCCCATTCTATCATTTTCAGAGCCATCTCTTGTTTTGACAGCTCCTGTTTTCACTGTTGGGACTCCTGTTATTCTGGCTTTGCTTGCTAGCTTTCTTGCATGGCTGGCAGGACCTATACAGCCTTCAAGTCATCATTTGGCCTCACACAGAGGGGTTCCAAGCAGTTACGGCTAGCTGCTCACCTGTCGTAGTGGATGATGAGACTGATGGCTTCAAAAAGGATGGCGTTCTTGGCGTTGGAATGCTGGACCTTCTTGGACTTGGGCGGCTCCTGAGCCTTGTTGAGGATCGTCTCCAAGCACTCAACCAGGCGGCCTTTCACAGCTGCGTCTTCTGTGGGGGAAGTGTGGGGGAAGCGGTGGGAGGGAGAAGAGAACAAGGGGAAGGCAATTCATTTATTAAATCATACGTATCCCCTCCTTCCCCTCTCTCCACAGTGGCTCTGGCCAGCTTAATGTGTGAGTGAGCCAGTTAAGCTAGTAAACAGGGGACTTTAAGCCCCAGCTGGTTCTCTGGCTGCACAAACAACTTCTTCTGTCAATGCTCCACTATAACACATTCTATGGTGTACAACTGTTGGGGTCCACAAGCTATCTCAGTTTTCCCCCCTCATGACAACACTGTGAGGTAACTTAGCCAGGGACGGCAACCAGCCCAAGGCCACCCAGTAAACTTCATGGTGGCACAACTGCCACCAATGGCTTGCCCAAATGCTACAGCTTTACACTGTGAAAAAAGGCATCCTCATATTCTCAAAGTTAGTGTCTCAGATGGCCGGAGCTACTGCTGAGGAAGAATCGGCCTGACAGCTGGGCAGCTGAATTGTTTTAAGCAAGCACTCTAAATCCATAGAAATGTCAAAACGGCTCATGGGTTAAGAGCAGCAGTGACTGTCCTTCAAATATGTTAAAGTGGAAGTGGCAGCAACAAAGGCCTGCAAGTTCTAGCTTGCAGAACACCCCCTGGCGCCGTAACCAATTTGGAGTATACCCCAAGGTGATCCCTCCCTCCTGTTTCAGCCCTCCTTGCCCCACTACTCCAACACCAACTACTGCCCAAGGAGTCATGCCAGCATGTGATACTAAAACAACACAAGTTATTTTCACAGCCTTACACCATCTGGATCCATTATCACCATGGACGATCCTATGTTTGCAGGAATGTTGCTTTATTCAGATGCACCTAAATGGGGCATGTTAGTTACAGAAGTGCAGAGATCGATGCAGCACTGATGGGAGCAGCCATCCAGCAGCTGCAGCACAACAAAGCCAGATCTGCTGATCAGCTCTGGTCTCACGGGTATTAAGAAGTGCTCTCTTTCCAAGGGCTGAAGTGATCTCTTTCACAGCCCCCTTTGTTCTTTCTTGTCTCTTTAGACGCAACAATGAAACCACTCTCCACCGAACTGAGTGAGTCTGGAAAGCATGGGATGGAAGTAGGGAAATAGGGGAATTTTTTTTTCTTTGCCATTGACTTAGGGTGATCCCGTAGGGTTTTCAAGGCAATATTCAGAGGCGATTGGCCATTGCCTACCTCCGAGTAACAACTCTAGACTTCCTAGGTGATCTCCCTTCCAAGTATTAACCAAGTACTCCCACCCAATCCAAGGCTGACCCTGCTTAGGTTCTGAAATCGGCTAGCCTGGGCTATCCAGGCCAAAAAATACGAATCCTGTGAAAGAATTTTAAAAACTTGAGCACTGCCCTGACCTGGATAGCCCAGGCAAGCCCAATCTTGTCAGATCCCTGAAGTTCGCAGGGTTGACTGGTTAGGACTTGGATGGGAGACTTCCTTGAAATACCCAGTTGGGAGGACAGGGGCAGGCTCTATTCAGCCACCTCTCTGAATCTCCTCCAGGTCCCCAAGTTGGAGTCAGTCACCAGAGGTCACCATGACTTCCAGGTGCAGACACACGCACAAATATACAAAAATACCCCAAAAGAAATGAACTTCTGCACTAAGCTCACTCAGCTCATGGAATAGGAGACTTGTGAGGGGCAGGGGCAGAGCATCTGTTGGGCATGCAAAAGGTCCCCAGTTCAATCCAATTCCAGGCAGTTTCCTACCTGGGGGAGGATAGCACTGCAGAAGCCGCAAGAGCTTGACCGAGAGCCAGGGGGCTGGCACAAAGTAGTAGGTGTAGTCCTGGAGGTCTGTGGAGGCCGAGGAAACAATCTGTGGGGAAGAAGTACAGAAAAGAATAAGGGGTGCCGCAATGCAGCAGTAGACTTTTCAGTGTAAACTCATTGCCTCATCTCCCGCAAACATAAAATCAAAATAGCTAAATCGCAAACGGATACAAGAACAGTAGAATAACAACCCACATTTGAAGAATAAAAAATCATGGGTTCAAAAATGCAGAAGAAGGCAGTTTAGTGTCAAATAAAAAAAAATCTACTGAGCTGTTCTACTTCCAAAGACTATTAAGAGAGACAATTTGGTAGAGAAAGAGAATCAGCCACAAATAAAAGTAAGTACTCAAAGTCCAGGAGAATATAAATTTTAATTCGGCACCAAAATGTTAACAGGGAAGTCACCAGGAATATAGCAGCAGAGACAGCTTTCTAGAACTTTGGTGCCACTGCCGAGAAGACCCCGCCTCTGGCAGCCATCTGCCTCACCTTAGTAAATAGGAGGGCACTCATTTGCTCAAGAGCTCATCCTCGTTTACCACAAAACCTAAGAAGGCTTCACCCTTGGTCCTAACCTGCAGCACTCCCTCACCAGCTAAGAGAAGGTAAAGAACTTGAAGAATCATCCTTTCCTTCCTGACCTAGTAAGATCTTATCTTAAAGGCAAAGCAATGTGTATTCCACTTTTCACACCTGTTCAGCACCAAACTCTACGTGTACAATACCTCACAACCTTCTGAGCAGCTGACAGTGATATATCAAATCCGTCACACTTTTTGAACACACCTTTACCTGTTACATTCTGGTAAATGCCTCCTCAGAAGCACTCACATCTGCCCTGATACCCTTGGCAAACCCACAAAGACATTTGTTATGGATGAAGAATGCCTTTTTTGACAAAATTCACGCTGGAGGAGCAACAAGAAAATGTCTCGCCAGCCGTAACTACTCTCAGCAAGCCATCCTCCCAGTCAAAGGGGAACCCAGAACTCACCCTGCTGAGCCGGGACACAGCCAGGGAGACGCACGTCTTGAAGTCATCAGGATTCTTCTTGCACAGGCAGGCGATGAGGCTCACAGCAGCAGTCACCACCCCCTGTGTTGTGAGGAAAGGGAGGAGAGGGGGCAGGTGAGGAGCCTTGAAGGGGCAGGAAAGTGCTGCAGGAGATACGAGATGTTGCCTCGCTGTCTGTGGTGCAGTGGCAGCCTAAGACGCTTTGAGTGCAAGAAGGCAGGGAATAGAGCAGGAGACCCAACATCTTTTCCAAAGACCACCAAATTCTTTTTAGTAGTGGGTGGGTCCACTTAGGGCTCTTGCTCAGACTGGCTTCTGATTGTCTGTGCCGATTTAAATAATTTTGATTCCGTGGCTGCTGCCACTGATGCTAATTTGATTCTCTCACACTCTTCTTTCCCACCCTGTTTTTGAAAATTGCCCCTCTTCCCCCCCTTCACTTGGGCGTCTTGTGCCTTTGCCTCCTGCCATTGCCATTTTGTGACTGGCTCCTCCTCCTCCTGCAGAAACCATTTTGTAGCTGCACCCACCACCCTGTGTCAGAATTCCAAAGGTGCCCACAGGCTCAAAAAGGTTGGGGACTCCTGGAACGGAGGCACATACAGCACTGTTACGGCCCTGACCTGAACAGCCCAGGCTAGCCTGATCTCATCAGACCTTGGAAGCTCAGCAGGGTCAGCCTTGTCTAGTATTTGGAAGGGCGACCTCCAAGGAATACCAGGATTGTGACGCAGACACAGGCGATGGCAAACCACCTCTGAAACACCTCTTGCCTTAAGAACCACCTAGTGGGTTGTTTTAGCTACTCAAGTCCACTTTACCCAGCCTACTGTGAATTTCAGGCTACAGCCACTGGGAGGGTGGGAAAATACAGGATACGTAATTACTGTGGGGGATGACAGGAGGCTAGCTATCCATAGACAGCGTATGTGTGTGTCAGGGGCATATACCATGTGCTGATCGTTCAAGAGATGCACCACCCGCGACGTCCACTCGCCCATGGGGACCAAGTCTGGGGAAGTCTTGTAGAGGCGCAGGAGGCACAGGGCTGCGCTCTGCTTCACACTGTCCATGGTGTCCCTGAGGTGCAATCAGAAAGGGAGAGGAGTGTCAAGTAACCAGAGGGCGCTTATGTCAAACGTCCCCTTCTCCCCTCGCTCCACACGAGGGGACCTTTTCTTTGAAGGTGGAGGCTCACCCAGCCACCAGGATGCGAGGGATCTCAGAGGCGAAAGCCTCCGCCATCTCACGGCTGCCCACGTTCGCAATGCAGTGCAGGGCCAGGCACATGAAAGTGGGGTTGCGGCTTGCCAAGTCGTTCTTGATGGCGTTGTTGATGAGACGGATCAGCTCGCTGTTGGAGTTCACCAACACCGAAATGAACAGGTAGCCCTAGGCAGGCAGAGAAACAGAACAGGCAAGGATGAGCTGGGAACTTGGGAAGAAGTATGGCTTTACCTTTCGGCAAATGATGTTTTTCAAAACAGATACGCATCAGAGGCCTCAGGGTACTATTTATTGAACAGTCAATCTAGTGGTACATTTTTATCTCACCCTTCCTCCACAAAGTTCAGGAAAAGCTTCCTCTTTCTCCGTCTTATCCTCACAGTAACCCCGTGAAGTAAGTTAGGCGATGAGAAAGACCCTGGCCCCTGACTCACAATTTGCTTCTCTGTGTACTTGTTGGAGCTGAGCAGGTTGACAGCTTCCATGTGCCCAAAATCGATGTCGTGGCCCAGCAGGAAGATGAAGAGCAACTTGCAGACATATTTCTTCTTGCTGTAACCATCCAAGGCTTTATCTCCTGGGAGGGGAAGAAAACAAAGGGAAATCACTGGCACTGTTCAAAGGTCAAAGAGGACCATAGGAGGGGCAGAAAGGGGAAAAGCCAGCTGTGCGAACACCCAGGTCCTTGGCTAACAGCCTTTGAAGATGCATTCATACTTGAGTGTTGGAGGCACGCTGGAATTATCCTCCAGTTTCAACAAGACCCATACAACTCCTGGATCCCACTGATGTGGCTCTATTCTCGTACTCTGTAGATTAATTTTGAAGATTTACGCTTCCTATAACAGTAGTCTTCCGTCTATAGATTGGGACCCCCAGTAAGGTCACAGAGACAACCCCCTACCCACTGAATCGCAAACCCCTACACAGCAGCCAATGAATGCTGATTCTGTGAATTTACGGCAGAACTTGAGAGAGAGGGCAAGAAGGGATGAATCAGTGCTTGGCTCTAATGGCCCTTTCTTATATGCCCAAGGTAATGCCGATCACCACACTGGGGTCAGGAAGGGATTTTCTTCCAGGCCAGATTGACCAAGAGATTCTGGAGAAAAAAAAATAAGTTTAAAAAAGATCCCGCCCCTCCTCTGGGCATAGAGAAGGGGTCACTGAGAGAGTGCGGGGAGGTAGATGTGAATTTCCGGCATTGTGCAGAGGGCTGGACTAGGTGATCCTGAGTTCCCTTCCAGCTCTATGTTTCTATATTTCTTTTGGCAAGACCAGTTGTGCAGACAGTGAGGCATCCTTCTTCTCTTAACATGTGTGCTGAGGGGAGTGGTAGGCTGTCTAGGTGAGTTCACATAAATCAGTAAAGGATCCCTCCAGGATTCTGCCTCTGGGTTTGTTCCTATTGTGAGACACCTCCCAGCTCTTGGCTTGCGCTTAACTGACCCCACTCTCTTTTGATCTGCAGCCCCCAATCCTGGTTTTTGTATCAGTGAGGTCACAACTCCTGCTTCCCATACTTCCTGTCACATGACTCTGATGCCAAGGTACTTCTTGTGAGTCCTGGCTCTGGAAAGGATGAGAACTGTTGCCTAAAGGGAAGGTTTTCAAGAACTAGAAAAGGCCTTGCTACTGGTTCAGCTTGGTAATTCTTGAATTCGGCCACTGGCATTGCAGTTAAGAGCTGCAGAGATTCCCAGAAATCCAGATTATGTGATTGTGTTGAAAGAAAAGGAAATCTGCTTGGAAAAGATAGTATGAAGAAGAACTCAAATTGCTGGGACTTTCTGGGAAGGGATTCCAGGAAACTGGATTCTCAGATTCTCTGGAAATGGCTTCAGATTAGGTAGGATCAAGGATGCAGAACTGAGTCCTTCAGGATCCAAGATGCAGTTCAGGCAAAAGTGACTACTATTTGGCATTGGGCCTGTTCATCACATCACAGAATGTGGAACCATTAAGCTACTTGGTCTTTAACGACACTGCTATAGCCTAATGCAGTTGCTTATTCTGGGGTTTTGCTCAAAGATTCACAGATGGAATTCCTGGTTTCTGTCTCCCTTCTAAGTCACAGCCCACTCCAACAAAAGAAGACACCACTGTTTTGTCATTAGTTGTGAAACTGCACATGCTGACTGCCCTCTTCCTAAATTTCATAGCCAGAGAGCAAACACCACAACTGTTAAATGCTGCTAAGAAAACAAATGGAAACCACCACACAAAGTTTCCCAGCAAGCTTCATGCCTGAATGAACCTCGGTCTCTTTGCTCTTAAGTCCAATGCTACTTTGTTTTAGTTGGCCTTCCAGGACAACTGGTTGGCCCCTGTGGGAAACAAGACTGGTCTGATCCAGCAGCTTATACTTGTGTTCTTATGCACACCAGGCTGGCTCTCTGCCCCTTTCTGAATCTTGTTTTGGGAGTTAACCGGAGGCGCAGGGTACATCATACTGGGATTGAAGAGGGGCAGCTTTTGTTACTTCCTGATGATGACGTCTATGAAGATAAATATATTTACATCTTTTGGGTCACCAGCTATATGATTCCTATCACACGCTTTCAGACTAATCTACCTCACAGAGTAGTTGTGAGAACCGCTGCTCTGAGCTCCTCGGGAGGGAAGGAGAGACAAAAATGTATTCAACAACAGAAGCACATTATGACAACCTCACATAAGCACTGCCCTGCAGCCAACAACTAAATCCAGGAAGGTAGGGAGGGAGTTCTGAGAGGAAAAGGAACTGGGATAAACAACTTGTGGAGTTCATGGTGCCACGAACACTGCTGGCACCAGGGACAGCAGGAATCACTGAGAGGAGAAAAGAGACTGCTGCTGAGATCAGAGGGCCTGGGAATCAGACTGTTCAGTCTCCTGTCCAGGGAGCCACAGACACAGTCCGGCTGTTCAGGAATTTAACCCGGAAAACAGGCCATCCCTCATCTGCCACCTGCAGACACACAGTGGACAACACCTCATGGCAAAGCCCGACTAACAGGAAAGCAGCAAAGAGGAGGAGAGCTGAATCAGCTTAGGTGGCGACTGTTGATAAGCATGGGTGGCGATGGGGGGGAAGAGGCGTGAGTAAGACAGGATGACTAAGGGAGCTGTCGAAGGGCTGCCTGGAGCAAAATAACCAACAGCTCCTGCCAGTGACAAGGACAGGGAGGGAGTGCCAGTGTTTGTTGTGGGCAAGCCAAAGGCATAAATCAAATCTGAAAAGCGCGAGGTTATGGACAGAACGTACTCACCTTTGAATTTGGAGCGGATGTTGGCCAGTTCCTTGTTAATGCGCTTGATTTCAGCCTCTTTGCTCTTACCTGCAATCAAAGACAAAGGGGGTTGTTCAAAACAATGGAAATGCCAGCTTGCCCACCAAACGCACCTGGGTCTGTTAATGAATGCCTACCCATCATGAGCAGAGCCAGTTGGAGAAGAGGAGGGCCAGCAGAATCAGGATAAACAGAAAATGTCAAAAGGAATCCTGTGGCACATTAAACAACAGAGGATCGCAGCATACACTTTAGTGGGAGAGAACCCACTCCCTCCGACACATAAAGCCAATCCTTAGTCAGCAGACGTAAAAAGACGGACACCCATTTTGCTTATATCCTGCCTTTCCCTCTAATGGGAACCCAAAGCAGAGTGTCTGACAACATCTTCCTCTCCTCCATTTTATCCTCACAACAACCCTGTGTGATAGATGAGGCGGAGAACGTGTGACTGGCCCAAGTTCACCCAGCAAGCTTCCATGGCAGAGTAGGGATTCGAACCAGATCCTAGTCCAGCACTCTAATCACTACAGGGTTCAAGTGGGTATAAAGAGGGAAAATTATGAATGGGGGTAATGCAGAGCCGAAACGCAAGTGCCCCCTTCATGCAAGTAATGGCCACAAAAATGCACACCAAGAGCACAAGACCCAGATCTCACTTCCAGCAGGCCATATGAAGACAATGACATTGGATTTATATTCTGCCCTCCGCTCAGGGTCTCAAAGCAGCTCACAATCTCCTTTATCTTCCTCCCCCACAACAGACACCCTGTGAGGTGGGTGGGGCTGAGAGGACTCTCACAGCAGCTCCCCTTTCAAGGACAACGCTTGTGAGAGCTATGGGTGACACAAGGCCATTCCAGCATGTGCAAGTGGAGGAGTGGGGAATCAAACCCGGTTCTCCCAGATAAGAGTCCGCACACTTAACCACTACACCAAACTGGCTCTTGAATACCCAAAGCTGCCTTACACTGGCCCAAGGATCTATTAAGACCAGTGTTGGGTACTCAGACTGGCAAGGAGCTCTCCAGGGGTCTTTTGCCATCACCTACTATCTGATCCTTTTAACTGGGATGCCAGGGATGGAACCCGGGTCCTTCTGCAGGCCAAGCAGATGCTCTGCCACTGCGCTACAATCCCACTTCTGAACTAATTACTCAAGATAGTTTCTGCTGCAGGATAGAAACCCTCCCAGTCTTATTTCCACTGCATTCCTGTTCAGTGACAAGATTTGGGGCTGGCGAACACATTCCTGAAGAACAGCTGACGCTACGGCTGGCACGGCAGGTATAAAGAAATTCCAAAAGAACAAGTTCTCCGGTCTTCTTCTCCTGCCCCCGAGTCATGCTGGGGGCACAGCTACATCAAAAGGAAAACTTCACAACGATCACGGGGAGATCCAGTGTAGGGTAGTAGTTAAATGCCGGGCTATGAGCCAAGAAATTTGAGTTCACTCTGCTCACTGGGTGACCTCGGGCTAGACATTCCCTCTCTCAACTTCATGCTATGTGCTGCTGCCCAAGCTCTTTGGGAGAGCAGTGGGTAAACATACACTACATATCCTGTTGGACTAGGATCCAGGACAGCCAGCTTCGAATTCCCACTGGACGACTTTGCATCGGTCACATACTCTCAGCCTAACATACCCTACAGGGTTGTTGTGAGGATAAAATAGAGGATTGGAGGAAAAATGAAGAAACACACTAGGACCAACACTCCCTCTGAGCTGTGGAGTCTTGTGAGCAAAAATTCTATTTTGTGAGCTGCTGAAATTAAAGTTGTGAGCAAGTGATTTGGCTACTGCATACATTAGTTTGCTCTGGGGCCATCCTTCTCGAGCTAAGACAAAAATGTGTGAGCTGGAGGCTAAAAAAACTGTGAGCTAGCTCACACTAACTCGGCTTAGAGGGAACACTGACTAGGACCCCACTGGGGAAAGAGGCAGAGTATAAACGAAGTACATAAATAATAAATGATAGACCAACAGCAGCCAGACGAAATACTGGCCCCTCCATCAGCTTTGAAATATTGCAATGGGAAGCGGAAAAGCCCACAGGGAAAGACCCTGCGAAGATCCACATCACATTAGAGGAAAAGCTGCATTCCACATACACCAAAGAGCTGCCCAAGCAAACAGAAGGTCCACAAATAAATCAGCTTTACGGCTTGGAGCAAAAAACAAACCCACAGGTATCCCTTGCAGATCCATCTGCTTTGGGCATGCGGCTTCTATTGATGTGTGGTGTACAGTGAGGGGGGAACGCTGTTCATATGGAAACAGCTTGCTCAGGGTTGACTGTGCAACGAGCCCAAGGACCACGGTAGCCATCTATAGAGGAGTCACATAGCTTTTTATACACAGATCCCTGCCTCAAATGCAGCAGTCAGGTATCTGTGGGAGAGGGATGATCAGGGCTTTTTTTGAGCAAGAATGCACAGGAACACGGTTCCAGCTGGCTTGGCATCAGGGTGTGTGGCCTAATATGCAAATGAGTTCCTGCTCAACTTTTCTACAAAAAGCAGTATGAAACAATGGTGATGTCAGGGAGTGTGGCCTAATATGCAAATAAGTTGGGGGGTTTTTGTAGGGGGCAATTATTTACACAGCAGGGGTTAGAGCGCCATGAAAAGTGCTCCTTCTAAAGGAAATATGTGCTAATCCCTGATCTCCCCCCCCCAAGCCATAAATTTTGACTCAAGGGGGGTACAATATCATGATACCCACATTGGATATCAGAAAAGCCCTGCTGGATCAGACCAGTGGTCCATCTCGTCCAGAACCCTGCTTCACATAGCAGCCAACCAGTTGCCCTTTCTCTGATGTTACCTCCTAAAACTAGTATTCAAAGGTTTACTGCCTCTGGATGTGGAGGATTATCATGGCTAGTAGCAATTGATGGAACCATCCTTCATTACTCAGTCTAATCCCCTATTAAACCATCTATGCTTGTGGCCATGGCTCCATTCTCTGGCACTGAATTCCACAACTCAGTTACTCATTGAGTCAAGAAGTACTTCCTGGCGTAAAATTGGAAAAGGCCATGCACATAAACATACATCCCCTCCCCCCACCCACTTCTTGTATTCATTACACTTAAAGCAGCAAAAACCTGCTTCATGCAGGGAAAAAAATTGCTTCCTCAAGGCTCATTGCTGGAGCTTTTTTTTTTTTTTTAAACCTAGTTGCAGAATTATATGGCCTGAACTGCTCTCCATTTTCGCCCTGACAGCATCCTGTCAAGAGAAACAAATGGCAGGATTTCACTATGCTGTGTTATTGCAAGCAGTTGTTTGAGAAACCAAAAAACACAAGCGGGGCCTTCATCCAACCCCCTTGGGAGAGAGAAATATTTTAGAGGAGGATCCATTGTCTAAAACGAATGGTCAGTTTAGATGTTAATATCTGCCTGCCCAAATGGACAAGGATGCTGGTAAAACATTGGGCTAAATGAGTAACAGGCCTGTGAAATTTGTGCATTTGTTCCATCCTAAGCATAAGATTTAGAGAAGCTTACATGTAGGGCTGAAGATCTCCCCGTTACAACTGTTCTCCAGGTGATAGAGATTAGTCCAGCTGGAGAAAATAGCTGCTTTGGAAGGTGGACTCTATGGCATCGTATCCCATTGGAGTCCCCAAACCCCACCCTCCACCCCCAAAATCTCCAGCTATTTCCCAATCTGAAACTGGCCACCCTATCCAGGGGGCTTCCAGAGCACACCACTGCTATCAGATTCAGTGTTCCCAGGTCAATTCCTGGCCACGTTCCAAGCCCAGCTAGGAATTTCAGATTTCCTCCACATCCCAAGGATGTAAACCTCTGAATATCAGAGGCAATGTTAGGGGTAGTGGGCCTCAGCCTCTTATGTCCCATTTGGTGGCCCTCCAGGTCACTTAGGCGGCCCCCCTGTGTGAAGGTCTAAATAGACCATTGGCCTGCTCAGGCAGGGCACCTCTTAGTTCACGGGTCTGGGGGCAACAGACCTTCCCACACACATTAACACTTCAGCCATGACACTGACCCACAGATGCTGCTTACTCCTGTACCTGCAAAACAGAACATGCACGCCAGCTCTGAGAGACAGCCTCTTCTCTGGCTTTTCCGGCTGAAAGGCAGCACTTCCCACGCATTCCCCAGTGCTTCCTGGACTGCCTGTTACTTCACACGCTGATGCCAGAGACAGCCACGAGCAGCCTGATCAGATAGATCGTGTGCAACTTTCCTGCAACCCTCCCCATCCCGACAACTGCCAAGACACACTTTAGTCTTTTTAGTAGACCCAACACAGGTGACTCACTAGCTATTGTATGAAATACCCCATCTCAAATTAGAAAGCCTGAGGCCTTGGAAAACACATCTTCCCAACAGATCCGCTTTGAACCATCTGCACTTTTACAAGACAAAATATTTGGCTCCTTTTGCTTGTTTCTTCTGCAGTTCAGCCCTCCCAAGCCCACATTTTTTTTGTCTGTAGATGGAACTGGAGAGGCCACTTTTAACAGACAGGAATCTAGGAACATCGGGAACGAAAACAGTTCCTTGCAAAGGCTTCATGTGCCTGCTGGCTGTGCTCAAGAGGAAATTGTGACAGCTGTAGCTTTTCTCCTCCCTCTCTGTTTCATGATCCCTGCCAAATTTCCTCTTGAATATGGTCCTTTAAGGACCCCTGCCCTCCTACACAGGACAGAGCTGCTGCATTAGAATTTTTCTTTCCATCACTGTGGTTTTGAAGTTTTGTTTTCTCCACAGAACACGAACAATGCACTGGCACCTATAAGACATCGAGGGTGACCTGTACACCTTACATCTCCGTACCCACAAGGTCAGAAGCAGACGCAAGTGCAGAACTGAGTTACATTCAAATCCTGACCTCGCAAGTAAAGAGTCAGATCCAACACGTTCTCTGCCGGTCTCGTTCTGCTTTTTGTAGTGGAGCCACACTAAACCCATTGCCAGGTGACTCTTCTCAGAAATTCCAACATAATGAAGATGTCTTAGGAATGCCTAAGCCGCAGTTCGCTGCAGCCTGGTCAATCTTTCATTTTGGAATGTTCTCCAGGATAATGGTGGGCAATTGTTTTTGTATTCAGACCCTTCTATGGATCCCCAAGAAGCTTCTCAGCTGAGGGATGGCAGGGGGGAAGGGATAGCTCAGGCAAGTTCATGGCACAAAAACGGTGACATGAAATTAAGTTCTTCCTGCTGTCAAAAATACATAGCAGGCATGAATTATTCTTGCAAAACTGACATGTTGCACAACACTTTTTTTCCCTGCCAAGGAGAGGGGGAGGGGTGACTAGCAGCACAATCCTAAACAGAGTTACACCCTTCGGAAGCCACTGATACGAGTGGGCTCAGAAACACGCAAGTCTGCTGAGAGCTGCCCTGCATGATTTGTAGAAGGGACCAGAGCAAGAGCATTTGAATGGGTCAGCCACAATTTCCAACCACAAACAAAATTGCCACACAGCCCCCATCCAGAGAAGGGGAATTCAGATCTCCCAGGTTTCAAATACAACTTGTTTCCTGGAATTTGCTTCAAGATACTACTTTGAAAATTGTTGTCAAGTTGATTCCTGTGAAGTCTGGACTGCTTCTGCAAATGCATGAAATGCTTTTTTGTGTGTGTGCCACATTTACTATCAAGAACATAAGAGAAGTCATGTTGGATCAGGCCGGTGGCCCATCTAGTCCAACACTGTGTCACACAGTGGCCAAAACCCAGGTACCATCAGGAGGGGTCTACCAGCATGGCCAGAACTCCAGAAGTATTCCCACCGTTGCTCCCCAAGCATCAAGAATACAGAGCATCACTGCCCCAGATATAGTTTTCCATCTACACGTTGTGGCTGAAAGCTCCATATGTTTATCCAATCCCTTCTTGATGCTGTCTATGCCTTCCTGCACTTCCTGCAGCAGTGGATTCCACATGTTAATTACTCTTTGGTCTGAAGACTGCTGAGGTGCTCCTTACCATTTTTCTTCTCTAAATTATTTTACAGCACAGAGCGTCAAATCTAACGTAATTAAATAAATATATACCCTCAGATCCTGCAGTATAAGGACCACCCTTTGGATCCCAGTATCAACTACCCTTCACTCCAGATGCCAGGCAAAATCCATGGTCCCAAAGTCTCACAGAAAAAGGAAGCTACCTCACAGCAAACAGAAACTCTTCCATAATTTATCCAGAACACATAACTTGTGTTCTCAATGCAGAATCCAAATCCCTCTGCCCTTCCCTTTTGCTTTTTGCCCACAGGATGTGCATCGCTATTTCTTATTTTGCTGAAGTCAGCATCTTACAGGCCTTTGCACCAACTTCTACAGTTCCATCAAAACCTTACACAATGCAAAGCCAAATCTAACATCATGGCTAATCAATGATTCCTCAGGAAAGAGAAAAGTGATTCACACACAGAATCTGCCATGTTCAGCCCTAAATTCAGACACCGGCTCATCTGCATCCCTTCAGATGCTGTTGTCTTAAAACAGTTTGGTGAAGCCTTGACCTGGATAGCCCAGACTAGCCCAATTTCAGAAGCTAAGCAGAGCTAGTATTTGGACAGGTGATTTCCAAGGAATACCACGGATGTGACACAGAGGCAGGCAATGGCAAACCACCTCTGAAATGCCTCTTTCCTTAAAAACAAGTCTAGCTTGCCCCCTCGTGGTGCATAATACTAAAAGAGCTATAACGTATGGCTGTCTGACAGTCTTCAGATCTCCTGGCTATACTACACACACTGCTATATGATCATTATTATTCGTTTGGTGAGATCTTGCACCTGAGCAAGACTTGGAGCCCTCAGTTGTCTTTTCCACACACATTTCCTTCTGCTATCCCTCCAAGTTGGCACACATGGTGTAGTGACTGGAGTGTGACACTAGAAACAGGGAAACACAAGTTCAAATCCCCTCTGCATCATTTGCTGAGCCACCTTGGGTTACTATCTCTCTCTCTCTCTGGGCCTCATCTACCCAAAGTGTTGTTGTTGTGAGGGTAAAATGGAGAACAGCGCTGTTATAAGCCACTATATGTTCCCTTTAAGGCAGTGGTCCCCAACCTTTTTGGCACCAGGGACCGGTTTCGTGGAAGTCAATTCTTCCACTGACCGGGGTGGTGGTGGTTTTGGGATGATACAATTGTGCCCTTTATTTCCATAACTACATTGTGATATATGAAATAATTATATAACTCATGGCCTGGTTGCTAAAAGGCCACGGACCGGTACAGGTCCATGGCCCCGGGGGTTGGGGACCCCTGCTTTATGGAGCAAATCAAAGTATAAAATAAAACAAGCCCACCTTCGCTCTTCTGTTGCCCCTGCAATCCCTCCTTTCACCTCTCTTCCTGATTGCCCCAAGATATATACCTCTTCTTCCAGTTCCCTTTTCATAGCTTTCTGAGTCTCTCCAAACGACTTTAAAGCCCCAGGATCAAACAAAACCTGGACACTTTAATATCCACACTCCCAAATCCCTTTCAGAAGGGTCTCCAAACTATTTGGGGGAGTCTCCAACCAATGTTCCCTCTACGCTGCAGAGTCTTGTGAGCAAAATTCCTACTTTGTGAGCTACTGGCATTAAAGTTGTAAGATACTGCATAAATTAATGTGCTCTGGGGTCATCCTTCCTGAGCTAAGACAAAAATGTGTGAGCTGGAGGCTAAAAATCTGTGAGATAGCTCACGCTAACTCAGCTGAGAGAGAACACTGTCTCCAACCAACACAGCCTTCCCCCGCCCTGCAGCTCGCAGAAATCCCTGTTTCCTCGCAGCAGACCCCTAAAAAGGATGCCCATCTCCTCTTTGGCACCCCCACACAGGCGGCCCACTCTCCTTGCCAGGCAAGCCAAGATTCCCAGGCAGGGAGCTGGCTGGTGTCCATTCAGCCGCCGGTCCGCTATCAGGCCGCCTCCTTGCAGCCCGCTCCGCATTCCCGCCCGACCCTCTGCTGTTGCCTCAACCCAAGCTTAGCCCTGCTGACCCCTGGCGCGCCGGAAGAGCCCCTCCCTCACGGCTCAAGCCCTTTACCCTCAGCCAGCCGCCCTCCAGCCCTGGTCGCAAGGCCTCGCCCTCCACCCCCCGGGCACCTTCCCCCAGTCCTCAGCAGGGTCCGGCCGCTGCCCCAGTTTGCCCCCACGGCCCCCCCGCCCCTCCCCTCCCAGTCCCCCCTCCAGTCCGCTCACAGTTTCGGATGTCGGAGATGAAGACGGCCAGGCCCCGCATCCCGTCTCCCTTGGAAACGGCCGGCATGGTGGCGGTGGCGGATCGGGACCTGGCGATGCTCCGTTCCGCTCCGCGCCCGAACCTGGTCCAGCAGCACCGAACCGACCCGGAGCAATTCGATTGGCTGGGTGCTCCGTCTGTCACCTGCCCCTTTCACATTCTATTGGGTAGGTGCTCCGCCTCTCAACACTATTCAGATTTCTATAGGCGAAAGTCAAACTAGTCTCCTATAGGATTGGACGATGGGTCCGTATCCCGCCTGCACCCCGCCTCATAAGATCCGGTGGGCCCGTATGTCAAATAAGTCCCCCGGCCGCTCCGCATTTGCCATTGGGCGAAGGGCACGCTAAAACCCCGCCTATGCCATCACCCTCCCGCCTCCTGGGACAGTGTCTCTTTCTCAATGGTCGCCAGGAAATGTCGCTCAAGCTCCGCCTCGCCCTTTCTCCCCGCCTTTCGTGGCGCTTCTTGTGAAATCACCGAGCTATTTTTTAAACCTCCACCCCATTGACTGCTAGTCAATGCATCTTCTATTCTTTTATTGGATAAAGCAGTCCCCGTCTATCAAACTAAACCGATGATTCCATTGGCTGAATGAGCTATCACTGGAATGGCGCTAAAGGAACGCAAGCGCGAGTGACCAAGGAGGCATTTCCGAAGAGGTGGAGCAAGTGTCATCACCGAGTTTGGACCAATAAACGCTGGGGTGGGGGGGGTGTCAGTTGTGGGTTCTAATCCCGCACCGAGGCGGGAGCTTTTTTTTGGGAATTGGTTCTTTGAGATACAGGCACTAACACAAGGTAGCCGTCTTGGTCTGAAGCTGTAACAAAGTTTGAGTCTGGTCACGCCTTTAAGACCAACAGAGTTTAATTCTAGGTATAAGTTTTCGTGTGCGTGCACACCTCTTCAGAATTAAACTTTGTTCTGTGGCATAGTGTCATTCAGTAAGTTGATACCTTTATTGGTATAGTGTCATTCAGTAAGTTGAATGGCATAAAGTTATAGTGGTTAGAGTCGCAGGCAAGGCACTGAGAAACCCAGATTCAAATACCCGCTCTGCTATGGAAGCACACTGCTTCTCAATCTAATGCACCACACAGGATTGATGTTGTGAGGTAGGGTTGCCAGGTCTGTGTTGGAAAATACTTCGAGATGGAGAGGGTGGGGTTTGGGGAGGGGTGGGGGCTCAGCATGCTACAATGCCACAGAACCCACCCTTCCAAGCAGACATTTTCTCCAGGGGAGCTGATCTCTGCCAGCTGGAGGTCATTTGTAAAAAGCAGAAGATGTCCAGGCCCCACCTGGAGGCTGGCAACACTATTTGAGAAGAGAATGGAGTTTGTAAACTGCTTTGGTACACCATTGGGGACAAACAAATGGTATAAATATCTAAATAAATTTTAGAAAGGTCTCGGGAGCATCCCAACATCAGTGCCATCACATCTATTAAAAAGTCCTCAGGTTTCTGCAAAGAAGTTTTAAACTTCATGTGTTTCATTCATCTAGCATAAAGTAAAATAGTGACACAAACGATATTCCTACCACCCACTTTGAGAGGCATGACTATCTGGCTGAATCTGTTACCATGAAACAACCACTGGGATGCTATCTGGGGAAATCCATTTGTTCTCTGGGATACTTAAGCCTACTATGCAATTTTGCATCATGGATGTGTCATGTTAATACTTATGGTTTGCTTCGATTGCTTTTAGATTTCTGGTTACCGTAGTTCTTCAACCCGATTCTTATTGCGTTGTTTATTGAATGTCCCATTTGTTGGACTGTTAACTACCTCTGTAATCTGCCTTGAGACCAAGTTGGAAAGGGGGACTATAAATAATGTAAATAAACACTTCGTTTTCCCCAAAGATGCCCAGTAGCACTCCCCTGGACTGTTTCAGGCTGTGAAAATTCCACACAAAGGAAGGCTAAAACCCCTTCAAGATATGTGCTGTGCCCCTGATCCTCATTGAGCACCGTACATGGAGGAACTGAGGAGAACCCACAACTCACATGTGACTATGATGTCTGACAAAGGGTTGGGTACGCACACCCAACCCCTGTATTCTGTACTATATTAAGAGACTGAACATGTAAATTCCTTGCCTCCTAAATGACTAAAAGGTAGTCCCCTGTGCAAGCACCAGTCGTTTTCTACTCTGGAGTGACATTGCTTTCACAGCGTTTTCACGGCAGACTTTTTACGGGGTGGTTTGCCATTGCCTTTCCCAGTCAACTATACTTTCCCCCCAGCAAGCTGGGTACTCATTTTACCGACCTTGAAAGGAAGGCTATCAGAAATGGACCCTGAAACTTGATTTCTGCAATCATCCTGTTTCTTGCAGCTGCTGGAATGGCCTTGGGTCAACCATAGCTCTCCCAGAGCTGTCCTTGAAAGGGCAGTTTCTGGAAATGCTCTCTCAGCCTCACCTACCTCACAGGGTATCTGTTGTGGAGGAAGAAGATAAAGGAGATTGTAAGCTGCTCTGAAACTGATATAAATCTACGGTCCTCTTCTTCTTCTGCCACCAGCAGGATTGGGTTTAACTTTGCCAAAGTTACTTTGGCCTTCCCTGCTGCGGGATGATGATGCATCATCAAAATAACTTTCACTGTGACTGCAGAGCAGGATGGCATTATGCTTCATTCTTCTCAAGCTGTCTTTGAGATCCTCATGGCCAGAGGGCCAGGGGACAAAATGCAAAATTAGTGGCCACAGAAAGATACCTCTCCATCTCTAGTTTCATTTGGATGTCACACCTTTGAAAGGCAGAGAAGAAAGAAAGCAATGCCTCCCACCCACCCAAAAAAAACCTAGCCAGAGAGTTATTTGGACAACGTGAAAAAGAACAATAGACAGTTCCAATGCTATTAACCAATAAACAATGAGAAAATGCTGAGAAACTGGCTCCCCTAGAAGAAGTTAAAAGGAAAAAGAGGCTGGAATTAACAAAGAAGAGTGGGATTTATACCCTGCCCTTCACTTGAAGTCTCAGGGCAGCTTACAATCCTCTTCCCTTTCTCTCCCCGCAACAGACACTCTGTGAGGTAGGTGGGGCTGAAAGAGCTCTCCAAGAACTCCTCTTGAGAGAACTTGTGACTGACCCAAGGTCACCCAGTTGGCTGCATGGGGGAAAGGGGGAATCAAATCCCAGATGAAAGTCTGCCACTCTTAACCAATGGCAGAATCATACCAGCAGAACTAAAGAAGCAATTGTAATTAAGTCTACTCAGAAGTAAGTCCCCTACTATTCAATGGAACATGCTTCCAGGAAAGTTTTTAGGATTGCAGTATTAGCTCATTAAACCCAGTTGATGAATCCTCCTTTCTCTTTCATCCCTATGGCCTTGGCCTATAGCTCCTTCCTGTGAAGACTGCACTGACATCATGGAATGTTGGCAGTAGAACCAAACAGTGCAAGAGAGAGGTCATGTGATCACAGGCACCATGGTAACTGTTGTGAAGTCACGGGGACCAGATGGGACAGCCTAACCGTCCTTGGAGTGTCAGTTGGCTTGGAGGTGGTAGATATAGCCTGTGGCCCAGGAGAAGAAAATTCACACTGAAGCCAGAAATTGATTCTCAACCCGCAATGGCCAATATTGTGGTGAAGACCATATGGCAGTCCAAGGAAATTAATGAAGCTGGAGACACCCCGACAGGAGTGGAGGGTCGGGCTCACAGCAGCAAGGAGCAGCTGGGAAAATCTAGCAGCATCAAGACCTTCCCTAAAAAGAAGAAAGCCGTCTCTTTCCATGGGTGGGAGCCCTGGGAAGGCGAGGGGTGGAGGTGGAGTTCAACACACTGCTTGGGACATATTGAGAATGAATTGTTGTTTTAGAAGGGTGTTGTAGAAAGGATTTTGGCTCAGGGTGGGCATGACAACTCAAAAATAGCTTGGTCACAGTGATGTGACTTGTAATTCATGGATAGACATATTGGAAACCCTTCTAGGATAATGGAAGAACCCAGCCTGCCTCTGCTCTGATGTATAGTACTCTGTGTCTTACAGGGAGTTCTCAATTCCAGCAACCCATTCTTTTTATTATACATTCATTACACATATCCCACCCACCTTTCTTCCATCATGAAACTCAGGGTGGCTTGTGCCAAGTCCCCAACAGCATTCCTGCCATCTAGGCAGTGACCATACTAGAACTATTTAACTTCAGCAAGGTTACTGGATCATGTGCATATCTACCATACCCTCAGCCCTCCTTCTAGCTACTTCATTCCCTTCATGCAAGACCTGTAAGAGCTTGGTCCACCACTTTGCTCCATCCTTCTCCCCACGCCTCAGTGTAATGTATTGTAAGAGCCATGTTCTTGAAAAAGAGAAGAGAACATGATGGAACCAAAACATTGCATCCTAATCCCTATACATGATTGCTAAAAATCCCTCTGTGTTCAGTGGGACTTTACTCCCACATAATAGTGTTTAAGATTGCAGTGTTATTGAGAATCCAGCAATCTTATCTGGTGCATTGAGCCACCATAACCCAGTGATTCCCAACAGGGCATCCATGGGTGCCATGTCAACCACCAATATGTTCCCTGGTGCTCACTTTCTTCTTTCCCAAAGCAGAGTTGGTCCTGCTTTCCCTCATCACATCACACTGGCACATAAAGTGCTTCAAAATATCCCAGAAGGCAACTTTTTCAGGTGCCTCCATCGTAGCAGGATTTTGTGACTGGTCTCAGCACCATAGCAGCCATTTTGTGTTTGACTATGTGCTTCCCTGTCTCAGGCAGCCATTTTGTGGTGGGACCGTTTCACACATGAAGCAGCTGTCGTCAACATTCCAAAAGAGTTCAGAGGCTCAACTAGCTTGGGAGCCCTGCTTTAACCCATCAAACCCTTGAAACCCAGAAATCTTGAAACCCAGAAATCTTGATTCTCATCTATGCCCTGCCTTGGTCTATTGACATCTTTTTGGATTTAGGAAAATTTATAACTGAATAACTGAAAATGAGATAATTAATTGGGGATTATAGCCCAGGGGAAATGGAGACTAGTTGTTTGGGGATGGGGAACTACCTCTGCCAACTCTAGTTTGTGAAAACTTGTGAGATTTGAGGGCTGAGCCTGGGGAAGGCAGAACATGTGGAGGGGAGAGTGTTCAGTGGGGATATGATTCCATACAGCCCACCCTCCAAAACTTCCATTTCCTTCAAGGGAACTGATCTCTGTTATCTGGAAACCAGTGGTAATTTTGGGAGATCTCCAGCCACCACCTGGGGGTTAACCAAAACAAAACCGTGTAGAAAAGTACGATATGAACATATGCAGCTGACTTATACTGACACTCTTGGTCCATCAAAGTCAGTATTGTCTACTCAGACTGGCAGTGGCTCTCCAAGGTCTCAAGCTGAGGCTTTTCATGCCTACTTACTAAATACAAAATAAAGATAAAATTTGGTTACAAAACTGTCTCATGTATTTAATTCTTACTCAAGTTACAGAATATTATGTGCAAAAATCACTCAAAGTATAATGACAGTCCAAATCAAAAATTATTATAAGTTGTTCAGAAATTTGATTTGAATTTTAAGTCGTTATGAATTGTTCAATAATTGGTATTTTGTTTGGTCTTCTTGAGTGATTTTTGCACATAATAATTTCAGTAACTTGAATAAGAATTAAACACACAATGCATTTTTGTAACTCAAACCGATATTTATTTCAGATCCAAGCGGGTAGCCGTGTTGGTCTGAAGCAGTTGAACAAAGCAGGAGTCAAGTTCACCTTTAAGACCAACCAATTTTTATTTAGAATGTAAGCTTTCATGTGCTCTTAAGCACACTTCATCAGACGAGGAATCCAGCATGTTGCGTTCTGGGCCACTGCCTACCAGCTATGTATGGCTCTGCTCAGCTATGTGAGGCTTTGCTCACTGTGCTGGATTCCTCATCTGATGAAGTGTGCTTAAGAGCACACGAAAGCTTACGTTCTAAATAAAAATTGGTTGGTCTTAAAGGTGCAACTTGACTCCTACTTTGATATTTATTTTGTACTTAGTAATTTTCTACACGGTTTTGTTTTGGTTATACTTCTTTAACATGTACTCCCCTGTTTTGTGGTACCACTTGGGGGTTGGCAACCCTATATATGGGGGACCCAGGAATGCCCAGTCCAGTTTACAAACCTGTTTCCATTATACTGCCTTTTTGTGTAATTTCAGGCATAAAAATTTAAAATATTTTAAGATCTGTTTTAATTTTTAATAAATCATGAAATTGAATATGTGGGATAGAGCCACATATTACATGTCTGTACTAGACCCAGAGAAATTATACGCTAGCCCTGATAGCCAAGAGGAAAGGTTCTTCTTATCTTGACATAATGGGGTCTAATTCACAAAAGCTGCTGTCACAATAAAGACAGGGAGACCCAGATTTGAATCTCCTCAGTGTTATGTGACCTTGGACCAGGCACCATAGCTGGGCTTAACCTACCTCTCAGGGTTTGTTTGTTTTTTTAAAGATAAAATGGAGGGTAGGAGAACCACATATGTAGCCACACTCTCCCTGGAAGATGGGCAGGAATTGGATAGAATGGTAGCAGGCAGAGAGATAAGGGACATCATCCTATTCTCATTGCTAATGGACCGTTTTCTCTTTTCAGTGTTGAGCCTCACTTGACTAGTGAAAGCCCCAACCTCCACTTGAAGCGTTCCTCAGCCTGCACCAACGTTTCACTCCTGAACCTGACTGATGGGGAGCATGAAGACTCCACTACCGAGAGCAAGCCCTCAGATGATGGGGGATCCCCAGAGGGGGCAGCTGGGGAAAGAAAGGACCCTCCACTCCCTGTCAAGGCAATATGGTCTGAGGATGACTATGACAACCCCATCCAACAGGTGAGTGAAAACTGCAAACACACGTATGTGTCAAGGGAACGTTTGACCCTAAAATGGCATTCCAAGAACCACCAAAAACTCTCCTTCCTCAAGCAGAAAATGCAAACAGGAGTCTGGAGGCATCTTAAAAAAACTAATCAAATTTACTCCAGCATAAACTGGAATTTATTTCCACATCACTGGATCTTTTGAAGTGAATCAGAGCTTATGAAGTGAGCTCTGATTGGGGAACTTTTATGCTGGAATATGTCTTCTGAGGTGCCACTGAACTCCAGTTTATTTTTGCTGCCGCAGGATAACGTGGTTACCCCTCTAGAATTATCATCAAGCAGGGACCCTAACCAGAGTCTGGCCTGCTCATACATTTTAAATCTGTATCACTAGCCTCAACGTTCCCCTCAGCCAACACATCTTAGAGCTGTCCCCTTCTAAATATTTAGACCAGTGTAGTATAGGAGTAATAGCAAACAAACCAGGTTAAGAAGGCAGAAACTAGAATGATATGGCTGATTCCTCCCTGCCATGCATCTGGGATGTCTGCTGTGAGGCTGGGGTTGACACAAAACACATAGGTTAGCCTCTCGTGGTTGGGGACCCACACTGTGGAATCACATTACATGGAGGCTGTACAGTTTCAGTTCCAGAATCAACAGTGGCTTCCTGCAGCCTTTTAGGAAACATTCTAACGGTGTTATTTGGCTGGCGTTTTGTAGCAGGCTTAAACAGTTAGGACTTGTTTCCTGAGGTTCTGTTTCCTTTTGTGAATTTATTTCCAATCCTAAACTTTTGGAAGATGGGATTCATGGCTATCAGGACTGGATGGAATGGCCACTTTGGGAAGGCAGCAAAACAAGACAACCCCCCCCTCCCATTTGCATCATTGTTGTATGCCTTAAATTTATGCAAATATATTTAAAAACACACTTAGTTTCCTTTCTCTTCTCTCCCTTTTTGGTGCATGTATTTCCATGGAGCTAAGAAAATAATAGAATGACATATCTCCTAACTACCTAACACACTTTCCCCTAAAAAGTTTCCCTCATTTAGAGGGATTTATTTGATCCCCATTTAGGATAGTTAATCTCCAGATGGGCCCTGGAGATCTCCTGCTTTTACAAATAGTCTCCACACTATTACAGAGATCAATTCCCCTGGAGAAAATGGCTGCTTGGGAGGATGGATTCTATGGCATTGTACCCCACTGAGGTCCCTCTGCTCTCCACATCTCCAGGAATTTCCCAAACCAGAGGTGGCAACCCTTTCATCATCCCCCAGCACCACCATTTTAAAGTCCATGGGTTGAAAGACATGCCCAGAAGGTGTGGCAAAGGCAGGAGCAATTGGACTACTCATCTGACCCACCCCCCTCTTGCCCTCTCCTCCAGCAGGAAGTGAGCAATAGCGGCCTCTTGCGAGTCAAGGACTCCATCACCAGCCTCAAGGAGAGGACGTCCAAGGTCAACCGCCATGTTCAGAACCTGCAGGTCTGGAGACTGTCACCATCCTACCAACTTTCAACACATGGCCAAGGGTGTAGACTAGGCCCCCTCCCTAACTTTTTTGAGCCCATGGTGGGCACCTCCGAATTTTGAGGGGGGTGATGAGTGCCACCCCAAAATGGCTGCCACAGAAGGTGGGAGTCAAACACAATAACTCCTCCATTTTGCAAAGGAATCCTAGAAGGGGAGTGAAGGGGAGGAAGGCAGAGAGAGAAAAGGGGGATAAAAAGAAACAAAAGGAAAGCCCGAGGGGAAAGATTGGGGCAGGGAGAAGGAAAGCCTGGAGGGGGAATGGAACTATACACTGGCTAAGGAAACCCCAGAGGTTTGCCAGTCCTGCTGGTCCTCCTGTGCTGCAGCCAAGGGAACCTCTTTCATTTGAATGACAGCAGCCAATAATAAGCCCTTGTAGGGTTGCCAGCCTCCATATGGGGCCTGGAGATCTCCCGCTTTTACAGCTGATTTCCAGCTGGCAGAGATCAGCTCCCCTTGAGAAAATGTCTGCTTCAAAGGGTGGATTCTATGCCAGTGTACCATGCTGAGGGCCCTTCCCTTCCCAACCCCCACCCTCTCCTGGATCCACCATCAAAGTCTCCAGGTATTTCCAAACACAGCCCTGGCGATGGCAACCCTAATTACAGTGGCACCACCCACTTTCAAAAAAATGTAACAGGCACCAGGAGAGCACTGGATGGGTACCATGCACCCATGGGAACCACTGGGGATCCCTGATCTAGACTGCACACTTGTGGGGATGAGCTGGATCTAGTTCTTAAATACTGCGGGGAGAGAGAGTGCGTCAGTCAGTTTGTTCCTTGCAGAATTTCATTTTTTTATTCCTCCCCCTCTCCCAGTTAGAAGTATGTTTTAAATACTTCTGAATTCAAATTCAGCAGATGCATTTGTCAATGCAACAAAGAAATACCATGTCCAGCGTACCAAGCAGGCACCTTGGGTTTCCTTCAGTGTCTTGTCTTAGAGGCCCATGCAGACCCTGTTGGTATCCAACCCATTCCATCCTAATGATATTGTTTATTATGTTAAAATTTGATGACTGTCCAGTCTTCAGTTCTCATCAGCATGTTCTGCCCTTGCAAAATAATCCTGAACAATTCAAAGCCCCCACGCCCTTCCCTGAAAACCCCAGCTGGGGATCTTGTAGATGTAAAGAATTACTGCCATAGGAAGGGACTTTACTGACACCTGATGGTTCTTGTGTGGGGTGTAATTTGATCATTTTGAGTAGGAGTAGTATATGGTTGAATTGCACATATTTTAGAAATGTTTGCATGTGTTTACTGTAGTTAAGAGTTGCTTGGTTTTTCACAGATGATTTTGCTCTTCTTTTGTTGTAATAAAATATTCACAAGTTCCTTGGTTGAAAAGAGTCACTAGGAGAAATACAGTGATGCTGCTATGCTTGATACAAGAGATTTGTGATCAGGATCTCTTGCTTAAAAAAATAAAGATAAAAGCCACTGCCAAGGACAGAAGCTGATTCAGATAGGGGTTATTGTAATATTTTTCAAATGTATACCTCGTCAAAGTTTGTCATTTCCAAAAAAAGCGAGAGCATATATAGCTACTAGAAAGTGAAGGACAGTCTCTTTATTCAGAAGAGCTTGTGAGAGTTTAATTATACAATTCTCTGCCCCCCCCCACTCCCCACAGGTGAGATGTTCTTTGGCAATTCTGTACTCAGAAATGAATTCCCAGGCACAGAGGGAACAGATTTTATCAGGACTCTGAGGTGAGCAGGCTTCAGCCTCTCCCCAATGACATTTTCCTGACTTGAAACAGCACTAGGGATCCACTACTTGTCCTAGTGGGGAAACGTGTGTAGCCAGGGCCAGCTTGCAGAAGTAAGCCAGATAGGTGGCCGCCTAGAGTGCCACCTGGCCTACAGCAGCACTGCTGTGCACCCCTCCGCCCACCCTGCTGCTCTCGCCTTCCTACGTCTGTGCAGACTGGGGAAGGTGAAAGCAGTGAGGTAGCGTGCCGACATGTGCTCTTTTTGGCCTCCACCTTCCCCTCTACACCCCACCCCACCACTCTCACCTTCCCAGATCTGTGCAAACTTGGGAAGGCAAGAGTGGTGGGGCAGAATGGTGAAATGCACTCCTTGGAGCCTGCCACATCCTGTCCCCGCCCAGGCAGACCCAGGAAGGCATGGGGTCTGCCTGAGGCGGGGCCTAGGGCACCAAGAACTCTGGTGGTGGCCCTGTGTGTAGCCCATGAGTAAGTATCCTCAATAGCAGGGCTGGATCTAGGGGGGAGCAGAGGGAGCTCTTGCCCGGGGCGCCGCCAGGAGGGGCGCCAAATTGGGTATGGAGTCCATTCTATTCTATGGTCCCATAAGATAGAATGGGCTCATAAGGGGGTGTCATTTTTTAATTTTGCCCCCCTCAAAAAACATGTAAATCCAGTCCTGCTCAACAGGTCAAATCTTAGCCCCCCAAGACATTTTTGGATCAGAAAAATGGTATGGTAAGCCTAGGGTTTAGGGTTGCCATCTTCAGGTTTGGAAATTTTTGGGTTGGAGCCTGGGGTTTGGGAAGGAATGGGACCTCATTTTGATATAATGCCACAGAGACCAGCCTCCATCCAAAGTGGCCATTCTCTCCTGGAGAACTGATCTCTGTCATCTGGAGATCAGCTGTAATACCAGGAGAACTCCAGGCCCCAATTCCAGCTTGGAAGCTACCTGGATATTTGGTGGTGGTGCCTGGGAGGGCACAGTTGGAGAGGAGACAGAGCTTGGGGAGATAGGATGTTTAGGGGAGGGACGGTGGCTCAGTGGTAGAGCATCTACTTGGGAAGCAGAAGGTCCCAGGTTCAATCCCTGGCATCTCCAACTAAAAAGGGTCCAGGCAAATAGGTGTGAAAAACCTCAGCTTGAGACCCTGGAGAGCTGCTGCCAGTCTGAGTAGACAATACTGACTTTGATGAACCGAGGGTCTGATTCAGTATAAGGCAGCTTCATATGTTCATATATGTTCATATGTCCTAGGCTTTTCAATGCTTCTTGTCTCTATGGTATGTCCACCTTCTCCAGGGGAATTGATCTCTGTTGTAATTCGAGAAGAACCCCATCTTGAAGTTGGTAACACTAAGCCTCCTTCCCTGTGCACCACTGCAGTCCCAATCTGAATCAGGCTCTCACACACCAGGGGATTCAGTTTCAAACAGGGAACTCCCAGCACACATACAGTTGACTTACACAAGGATACACACATTGTATAGTTAGTAGGGATGTTTGTCTGGGGCAATATGGCCACCTCTTGACATTAGCGTTCATTTGAGAAAAGTTGCCCTCTCAGCCACTCCCCTCCTGCTCTCCCTGTGCGCAGAATGAGTACAAGGCACTGTGCGAAAACCTGGAGCAGCGCAGGCAGGAAGCTGAAGATCTGGAGGAGTACTGCACTCAGCTCAAGGTGAGCGGGATGAATACCTTGTTCACACCAAGAGAAGTTCAGGAGATGAGCTGCCCGCAGTCTGTCATGTAATGCCACTTGCAGCCACTTGTCCTTTTGTGGATGCACTGTTCTTGGAAGCGGGTTTTTTTTAAAATGAGCACTACTTCCTTAGGATCCACAGGTTACCGTTAGCACATCTCTCCCATTTTCTTTCTTACAGAAGGCTCAGAGCAACTTCTGTAGAGTTCCCACCCATTCCATGGTGCTCCCATCCATCCCATCCTCTTACCTTCACAATCCCAGGTGCTTCCAGTTTGGACATGAGGCCCATTCTGAGAAGGAGAGGCCAATCATCCTCTTTTCCACCATGAACCTTAACCTCTCTCCAGTTGTTATTGGGGGGTTTTTTTGGTAGCTGGCTTCACCTTCACTCTCCCGCTTCCTAAGCAGGTTCTTCCCTATTACAACACTTTGGCCCTTCTTAAGGATATCACCTCCCAGTAGGGAAATGCAAAGACATTCACAGTTTCCTTCGGATTTTGTGCTGCAGCTGCTCCTTGTACTGAGGCAGAGAAAAGCCGCCATTCACTTTCAGAATGTCTGCTGGGAAGCAGATTGCCTTTTCTGCCTCTGGGGAAACGTCAAACAATGAGAGCATCCTTTGACTCTGCTGCATAGTCGTCTGTTGTTTTAAGAGGACTCAAGGGCCACAGGAACTTACACCCAAGACCACAGTTTAAGCATCGCCAAGGTACACACTCATACTACACCAGTACCTTCATCCTGTCTTGTCCCTCACAGACCCCTTTAAGCCCTCCACTTGGTGCCCTCACTTTATATGCTAGCGATAATGTTTATATAAAGGGTAAGTAGGTGTCTGGTGTTCTGCTGCTCTCATCCAGGATATCCTGAACAGTTTTAAACACACCCCTTCCACCCACCACTTTCTGATATCCCCAGCTAGGTCTCTTACAGTTAGGAATTTCTGCCACAGAAGGATCTGTGCTAAAGCCCAAAGGTAATTACATGGGATCTAATTTGATAATTTTGGTTTAAAGGCATGAGGTTGGATTTCAGATCCTGGAGTTTTAAAAAATATATATATTGGCTGTATTTAAATCTGCTTGTTTTTCCACAGGTGGTGTGACTTTTGCTTTGAAGAAGGGAGTGAAAAATTAACAGACTCCCTAAACTAAGAGTCACTAGTAAAGTTTCAGTGGTTCAGCTAATGTGACACAAGAGATCAGGGAGGGACCACAGCTCAGCAATAGAGCATCTGCTTAGTATGCAGAAGGTCCTACGTTCAGTCTCTCTTATCTCTGGTTCAAAGGATCGGGTTAGAGATGATGAGAAAGACCACGGGGCTGAGACCCCGGAGAGCTGTTGCCAGTCCCAGTAGACAATTATTGACCCAATGGACCAATCACAACATAAAATATAAGGCACGTATGGATCCATGCGTTCATGTATCCACGATCAAGATCTGCTTTTTCATTTTAAAAAGGGTGAATTGAATTTGCCCTGGCTAGGGTTGCCAGGTCCAGCTCAGGAAATATCTGGGGACTTTGGGTGTGGAGTCAGGAGCAAGGTTGTGACAAGCACTATGGAACTCCAAAGGGAGTTCTGGCCATCACATATAAAGGGACCACACTCCTTTTAATTGCCTTCCCTTCATTGGAAATAATGGAGGATGGGGCGACCTTCTTTTGGGCTCATAGAATTGGAACCCCCAGGCCAATATTTTTTAAACTGGGAGGGGGGTTGAGGTGACACACCAGGAGCTATGTGGAAAATTTGGTGCTTCTGCCTCAAAAAACAGCCCCCCCCCCAAGCCCCAGATACATACAGATTGATTCTCCATTATACCTTATGGGGACTGGTCTCCATAGGATATAATGGAGTGCTCAGCAGACATTCAAACTGCCCCCCCTTCTGATAACCCTGAAGCAAGGGGAGGGCCTCCACACCGGAGGATCCCCTGCCGCCAACTGAGGATTAGCAACCCTAGTGGATGGCCCAGGCTAGCCCAATCTTGTCAGATCTCCGAAGCTAAGTAGGGTTGGCTCTGCTTAGTGTTTGGATGGGAGACCACCAGGAATTCAAGAGTCTCTATGCAGAGGAAGGCAATGGCAAAGTACTTCTGTTATTCTCGTGCCTTGAAAACTTTCATGGCATTGCCGTAAGTTGGCTGAGACTCAATGACACTTTACACACACACAATCAGTTGCTGGACTGGGTGAGATGGCTGCCTCTTCATGTTAGCTTTTCTTTGGGACAGGCTGCCCTCTCAGCCATTCCCTTTCTGTTCTCTCTGTATGCAGGGTGAGTGCTCAGTGCTGTGCGAAAACCTGGACCAGCGCAGACAGGAGGCCAAAGACCTGGAGGAGTACTGCACTCAACTCAGGGTGAGCATTGAGGGTGCCTTAACTTGCTTGAGTCAGGTTCAGGAGTCGAGCTGCCCAGTCTGTCATGTAAAGTCAGCTTCCACGGAGTTCCCATCCAGGCATGGATCTGGTCCATACCAATGTACCTGTACAGCACAGGGTGCTCCCAGTTTAGACATGGAATTCGTTCATGGCAGGAGATGTTAACCACCTTCTTTTCTGCCTTGAACCACAATCTCTTCCAATGTTGCTTTTTGTATGGGCTGGTTTCTCAGCACACTTTTATCCTCCTCAGTCACTGCTTTCTTGCAGTCAAGGGCAAGCGGAATTGAAACTAGAGTTTCATACCACATTAGATACTGTGCAATATTTTGAATGAAAATCCAGCAACTGCCTGTCCCGAAAGGTAATATCTACTGTACGTTCATTAGGAAGTAAGTTGGTCAGCAAAGGTTCAGTCTTTCCATGCATTTCGTTTCTCTCCATCCTCTTTTTCACATAATTACCTACTAGTTCTTTTGGGGCATTGTTTGGGGTTGTGGGCATGGCATGTTGAATACTGCTTTTCTCTTTGTAGCTGAAGCTCTTGCTGATTTTTATTTTTAATTTATAGTAATAGTATAGTTCTGAGATAACAACCTTCAAATAATAAAATGAATAGGAGTGAGTAACAGACTTGACTGCAAAGAGAAACACGGTACTTAAGTACCCATATATACACACAAGAACTAATTAGAAATGGCTGACCCAGGAATGCCACAGCTGGCATCAAGAGAACCCAGATAAGCTGGAATCAGAAAGGAAGAAGTGTGTTGCCTAGGAGACAGGGCAAGCTTCTCTTTCCTTTTGTATACGTTGTGCGTCATGTGTCACAACACCTAGCCTCATGTTTCATATTTACCAGCAGCCAGAGCAGCTCCAGAAACATTTACAATTACATTTACAAAAGCCCCAGATAAATGTATGTATTCATTTAGATATTTGCAGGGCTTTTTTTATAGCAGGAACTCCTTTGCACATTAGGCCACACCCCTGATGTAGCCAATCTCCTAAGAGCTAATGGGGCTCTTAGTACAGGGCCCACTGTAAACTCCAGGAGGATTGGCTACATCAAGGAGGTGTGGCTTAATATGAAAAGGAGCTCCTGCTAAAAAAAATGGCCCTGGATATCTGCAACTTGCTTTTCTCCCAAATGGGAGAGAGGCTTACGACATAGTTCTGTCCTCCTCCCTTTTCCCCTCACAGCGAGGCAGATTAGTCTAAGGGATAACAACTGGCCCAAGGTCACCCAGCAAAGGTCCATGGCAGTGTGGGGATTTGGATCCGGATCTTCTCAATCCTGCCTCGGCACTCTAACCATTACATCACTGAAGCCTAGAGGAAACTCTGGCTATCAATGGAGTATGTGGCAACAGCAGATGCCTACTGCCTGCTCTGCTGACTGCTAACTGCCAAAACAGCACATAAGCTCAAAGGCATCTCCTTTTGAATTGCGAATTAAGTAATAATTTAAAGGCAAGAGGGATGAACTCATAATAAGACTGAATATTACAAGCAGGGGGAATTAGCATGAGGAACCTATTATGTCTGAATATCATGGCACGATGCCTTGAAGCTTATAAATAATGCGCTTATCATGCATATTTCCCCTGTTTCATCATGTCCATCTCCTTTGTCTTCAAATTAAATTTCAAGCGGCTGAATCCCACATGAACCCGCTCATCAGCAACAGTCTCCCTTGGAGGCCTTTCTTTCTCTGCCTGTGCCCATAGGGTGAATGCTAGGAGCGTGACTGGCCCAAGGTCATCCAGCAAACTTCATGGTGCGATAGGAATTCGAACGTGGGAAGCAGAACTTTCTCAGCCATATTCCCCGAAGGGGCTGGAGCTCACTCTCCATTTCTGTTTGCCCGGCAAACAAAATTCGATACGTGTGCTGTAATATTTTTACCCATCTTTTATTTCAGTCTTTTGGCTATAATAATTTTACCAACCTTTGTTGCTTTTTATGCAGCCTTTTTGGTATGTGAATTATATTGTGAATATTTTACTATCTCATGATTTATGCTCCTGTGGCTTGTTGCTGTGTATGAGGCATGGTGTTGTTTGAATGACCTTCTATCAGTCACATTTTTATCCTTCCCTCCCTCAGAGTGTCAGATTCTCCCCTCACAATGTTGTGAGGCTCAGAGACAGTAACCAGCCCAAGTTTACCACAAAACTTGAACCTGGCTCACTCTAGGTCTCTGATCCATACACCAGACTGGGCGACTGTTATCTGTTCTTAACAGATTTGTAAGCTGCTTCACAAGTATCAGTTCAGCTTCTGGGTCATAATTAAGTAGCCCATTTGCTTTTGCTGCACACTGAGTAATATTAATTATATGTTAAATTATCCAACCTGTATTTCTTCCGGTGCAGAGCGGTAGGTGGGTTACAGGGTTGGTGGCATGGCCAAATCTTTTCAATCTGCAGACTTCAGCAGAAATACATCCCTCGTCGCTGAATGTTAGAGTGACGTCCCTGTGTGTGAATTAGCAAGGAGTGGGCCGAAACAGGCAAGGTTGTTTTTGCTGGTTGCCATGGATGCAGGAGAGCCACCAGAGGCCTGGTGCAAATAGAATCTGCCCACCTCCTCCTCGAATTAAATCCCATGATACTTGAAAACCAATGTGCCATTAAAAGAAAAAGAATGTGGAAAACAAAGAGTTCTGTGGAGGTGGGATTTAGGTGATTCAATGAAAATGAATAACGTCCTTCACTTCCATTCATTCCCTTTTATTTTGCTGACGGGCCACTAACTCCCCCTCCCCCCCATTTTTGTCCCCACAGGAGAGGTGCCGAAAAGTTACAAAATCTGTTGAGGATGCTGAAGTTAAGACCAACTTGCTCAAGAAAAATTCTGTGCTTCTGGAGGTGAGAGAGCAGAGCATTCAGGGCTGCAATGGACATGTGGGTGTGGGACTACTTTCTTTGAAGCTGCTACTTATTTGGTATATTTCCATCCCACCTTTCCTCAAAGGAGCTTAGGAGAATGCCCATTGTTCCCACTCCTCACAACAGCCTTCTAAGGTAGGTTAGCCTAAGAGAGAATCACTAGCCTATAATCATCCAGCAAGCATCCATGGTGGAGTAGGGATTTGAACCTGGATCTCCTCATAGCCTAGTCTGATATCCTAATCACTACACCATGTGGGTGTCACCGCCACACTTCCTGAAATACACAATATCACTTCCCAGAGTCATGTGAATGCCCAGTCATCCTCCAAAACGGGCACTATAACAAGAGTCTCCAGATAGGTATAATCAGCATTTCATGACAGGGCCTGTGCTTAGGGCTTTTTTTTGGTAGAAAAAGCCCAGCAGGAACTCATTTGCATAGTAGGCCACACCCCCTGACAGCACCATTATTCACACAAGGGTTGTAGGAAAAGCCCAGCAGGAACTCATTTGCGTAATAGGCCACCCCCTGATATTGCCATATTTTCACACAGTCGGAAGTCATTTGCATAATAGGCCACACCCCCAGATGACAAGGCAGCTGGAACTGCATTCCTGTGTGTTCCTGCTCAAAAAAAGCCCTGCCTTTGCTGCAGACAGACTTCTCTACCTTGAACAAAAGCCTGGGAATGTTTTAAAATAAATTGCATTGCAAAATAAAAATCAGAAAATGTTTTTTGACATTTTCTGCTGAAAAAATTAGACGATGTCCATCGGGATCCCTGCAGCTAGGAGCAAAAAGTCTTTTTTAGTCAGCCTCTTAATATGTCTCCAATCCTTGTCTCTCTGCCCTTACTGACTCACTTAATTTGCTACAGGTTTTAGTTCCCAACAAAAGCCTTTTTCACTCAGTTCGAGTTCTGCTGTTCTCAAATCAAATTGTGCAAACTGCATAGTGTGTCGATGGTACGCAGCTTTGCCCAAACAGTTTATTCCAGACACTTAAGGAGGAACAATGATATAATCTAAAAAGGGAGCTCACAGTATGTTCCTTAGTTACAGAGAGAAATCAGCATTCCTCCAGGCTTTGCAAGCAAAACGGCAGATGTGCATGAGCAAATCTGGTACTGCTCAGCTGTTAATCTTGCTCTTCAATCCCTGTTTCAGGCATACTGGGAGACTTTTTAGAAGTATCACTTCAATCCATACATACATTACCTTATTAATTTTAAAAATATTAAATAAATTGCTCCTGGCAGTTGGGGGTGTGTGTGGAGTATGGCATTCTCTTGGTGACATTACAGGTGCTACCTGTACCGCAACCTTACAGCATCACGGTTGCTCAGACTTTCACCCTGGAGAGGACCAGGCATGTAGTGAAACCCCCTCCCATCCCCTCCTCACTGCTCTGTACAAGTTACATTTGCTTTCTCCTGAAATTTAGATTTTGTGGTATAGTAAAAGAAAGTCAGGCTTTTGGATAGGTGCCAATTCCATGTTGAGAAATTCCTGGAGATTTGGGGGTGAAGCCTGGGGGTGGTGGGGAGTTGGGGAGGGGATGTATCTCATTGGGGAATCACAGTGCATCCTCCAAAGCAGCCATTTTCTCTCAGGGAGCTGATTTCAGTGGCGTGGAGATCAGTTGTAATTCCAGGAGATCTCCAGGTCCCACCTGAGGGTTGGCAACTGTACAGTGTTCTCAGAGTCAACTTCATCACATGACCCTGCCTTGTAATGCCTGTAGTGCTGGCGCATGAATAAGGACTGACTGAGCTGCTCTCCAGGAAGTCCTTGTTTGGGCTCTCTTTTCTGCCATGAGCTCACTAGGTGGCCTGCTCTCAGACTTCCCCCTCTGTTATCTACAACTACACGCGATGTGAGAGATCGTAATTATGATTATCGTACATATTTGGTCCATTTTTATCTCGCCCTTCCCATAAGGATTAATCATTCACCCCATTCTAATCCTCTCCCAACAACCTTGTGAGCAAAGGAACAACTGATTGGCCTACAGTCTGCCAGTGAGTTTCATGCCCAATGGAGGCTTGAGCCTCGAGGTTAGGTAGTGTTGCAAGCCTCAAGGTGGGGGCTGTAGTTCTCCTGGAATCACAACTGATCTCCAGACAACAGAGCAGGGCCGGTTCTTCCACTAGGCAAACTAGGTATTTGCCTAGGGCGCCGGCCCTGGAGGGGCGCCAAATAGATGCCCTCACCTTTTTGTTTTAAAAAATTCCTTCCCCTGCCTACCCTGAATCGCTGCTGTCTTCCCCTGTTGCTGCCGCTTCTCCGCACCTCCTTCCCCTCCCTCCCCGCCCTGAATCGCTGGTGTCTCCGCCTCATTGCTGCCACTTTTCACTGCCTCCTTCCCTGCCCTCCCTGCCCCAAATTGCTGTTGTCTTCTCCGTTGCTGCTGCTTCTTGCTGCCTCCGTCCCCTCCCCAAATCGCTGCTGTCTTCCCCTCGTTGCCACCGCAACGGGAGACTGGGGGGGGAGTGGAGGGGTGGTGGGCGGCAGGTCTACCTGGGACGTTGCAGACCATAGGGCCAGCCCTGTGACAGAAATCAGTACTCCTGGACAAAACAGCAGACTTTGGGTGGGATCATACGAGAGATGTGGCGCAGCAGTATCCTGGCTCTGAAAAAGCCTATTCTCTTTGATCTGTGCTGCGGCATTCATACAGCCCCCATCCTGCTGCCAGGAGAGGCACGGGCTGCAGACGCACAAGAGGAACATTCAGACTGCTCATGTATTTGCAGTGCGCACCCGGCTGTTCAGGCAGTCGGGAAATGCATCCTACATACATTTTAGAGGTTTAATCTATTTAATCCAATCCCAGCCTGCCCTAAGACAAGGTAGGTACGGGTGGGACTCAAGGGGCAGATGTGCGTCTGTGACTGTGCACATTAAATCCGGATGGGAGTTACAGCTAGGTCAGGCGAAATCTCGTGTGATTGCACCCTTTGTGCCACCACATCCCGTCGAGTTCCTTCTCCTCCACAGACTCTGCCCTCTCCACACTATATCCCCAAATCTCCACACATTTCCCAGGTTGGAGCTGACAACCTTATCCAGGTTGTGTCCAACACTAACCGCTCTGTCACACCAGCTGTCTCAGGATTAAAATCCCCCAAGAACTTTAAAAAGGGCTTAAAGCCACCTGCAAGAATTTAGTAGCTGTATGAGAGCTCTGTGAGTGTGCCTCACATACTACTTAGTGGTGGATAACACTAAAAGAGTTGGAACTTAGGCTGACAGACAATCTTAGGATCTCATAGCTATACTACAATGCCATATTATTAGTAGTAGTAGTAGTGTGTTTGGATCAGCAAAATAGTACAGAGGCAAATGGTTAATTCCCCTCTTCTTATACCACAGCCCCAATCCTGACCAACCCACCCCCACTCCAAACAACTGCTTTTAGCACTGAATACAAGTACCACCTCTGGAATTATTCCTCAGCACCTGATCTTTTGACTGAGGGTACCATTCAGGGTCGAATTTCTGGGTGCAAGGAATGTGCCAGAGTCCCTACCCCTCTATCTCAGTTGCCAGCCCGATTCTGGTATCCATATGAAGCGACTTTGTGCTTATCAGTACACATCAGTACCACATAATTGACTCTGATTGGCAGCAGCCCCATCAGTTAGAGAGGCTGTGGGCTGAACCTGGGACCTCTGCTGTACAAGCATGTAGGGAGGTAAGATCTTACCTGTCACAGTTTCCTCCACTTGCTTGGATGAACTTCATGGCATCCTTATTTTCCTCACCCCTTTAGGAGAAACTGTGTTTCTTACAGCGGCAAGTACAGGCGGAAGACCTCAGCCAGCAAGTGAAGCCATTCCTGGAAGATGTGTCCCAGCACCTCTCTGCATTCAAGACCCCAGACACACTTGAAAAATACCCTGCCAGCTGCTCCCGATGTGCCAGGTATTCATTTCAGGGATACAGGGGTGTAGATGGGTCATACCAGTTGTCTCAGGATTAGGCCAAGGTGTGAAGAAAGGTTATGTTTATATACTCAGACCCACACAGCTGCCCACTTGGATCTGTTTATATACTCCAGAGCTAATCCAATGCATTTGATGTCTGCCCTGCTCTTCTGTCTTCATTCACATCTGATTTGTAGTGATTTTTTTAAAAAAGAAAAAAGCTTACCATGCAGTGGATAAGCCAGCCTGTCTGCACACACTGGATGGGCTAAGCATTACTTATGTTTTCGTCTTTTTAAATTGGGCTGTTTCCTGTATCTGCTCAATTAGTATTTCTCTCTTTTTTTCTTGCTGTAGTGTTCTTGTGTGTGCCTACACATGTGTGTGCTAATTACTGCTTTCCTCTTTGCAGCCAAACCAAGGCAAGCGCTTATGCTTTCTTTCAAAAGCAGTTCTGATTTCCCAATTGTGCAATTATGGTAATTTTTAACAAAACAAAAGAGCCATTACCTTGGGTTCAGAGACTAAAAAAAAGTAAGCAAGGCCCTCTTCACCAGGAAACAATTGCTGATTAAAAAAAGGATAGGTTCAGAAATGCTATGAGCAAACAGGAAATTACTACTTTAGGTTATAAAGGGATATAAAATGGAGCAAAATGTAGAGAGACAGTTGCAGGGGGTAGCAGAACCTTTGCTGAACAAGATTTAAGGCCAAACTAGATGGTACATTGGCCACAGGTCTGACTCATGGACGCCAACACCATTTCAGAGATGAATTCAGCCACTAAAAATGCTGGTGTGGCAGGATCTGGCAATCTCGCTTCCCTCCCCCCCCCTTTTCCAAAATACCCTCCTCCCATGGCTGTTTTGGTACTTGCAAAGATGCAGGGGAGAAGCAAGATTGCTTGGTCCTGCTGTTGGCCTGATCAGGATCAGGCTGTTGCAGCATTTTAAAATGACCAAATTCATCTCTAAGATGGTGTTGTTATCCTCCATGGGTCGGACCCACAGACACTGTAACATCTAGTTTGGCTGTTAGCTTCCCATCAAATGCAGAAGAGCTTGCCTATTAGAATGGACACTACTAGATTTTTTTATGTGGCCATGGAAAGTCACAATTTCACTCTGCTTGCAAATTGTTTGTGGAAGAAGAATGGACCGTAGAAAGGTGTCCTAGCGTGGAAATAAGTTGGACTGAGTTTATGGAGCACTGGTTTGGTTTCTCTGATTCTGTGCACAATTCCAGAGATAGCAGCAGATTCTTTCTCCAGTCTCTGCAAAGTGTATGCAAACAGTTCCTCATGTGAACATTATAATGACACTAGGTGACTCACAAAAACTCATGCCCTGCCACAATTTTTTTTAGTCTTTTAAGGTGCCACTGGACTCTTGCTCTTTTCTACTACAAAGTTGTGATTCACCAGTTCTTCCCTATTCTTTGGTGATCTTATCTGGTTAAGTTCTGGAATAATTTTAAAAGACATTAATGGAAGTCCTGATATTGATTTCTTCAAGGGTGGATTCTTTTTGTGCAATTAGAATTGCCAAGGTACTTAAAATGACTTTTGTCCATCTTGCTTTTAAAAGATTAGGTAATGGCTTTACTTAAGTAAATTTACTGCCTAATTTACTACTTTCTTAAATAAGTAGTAAATTAGATAATGGGCATAGACTTACTGTAGTAGTTTGTATGACTCACTTTAAATTACTGTTCTTGTTTAATGGTTTTTGTGTTTGTCTTGTCTGGAAAACTTCTAAGGACATTTTTAAAAGATTGCTGCCTTCTAAGAGAGAGAATGGGGTGGGGTGGGGGGATACAAAAAGTTCTTTAATCCCTTCCTCCCCTGTCAGTTTTCTGCTGGGAATGGGGAATAAGAGGTCAATGGGCCACATTTAATCTGCCGGGGGTGGGGTGGGGGAATACAAAGGTATCTTGGAAGTTTCCTGCAGAGGGATTAAAAGTGAGTAGTGTTTTTCAGCAGGAGAAATTTAGGGGAGGAAAGGATTAAGAAGCCATTCCCTCCCTCCCAAAAGCAGCCACCATATTTGGAAAAAGGAGGGGAAAGAGTGTTAAAGACATTGTGGAATTTAACGCAACATATACTTCCACCCAGACAGTGGAATCCCATGCAGACTTACTGCAGTCTATGCACTAAAATCAATGTGCTCAGACTGGAGTATGTCAGTGAGTCAGTCTGATGATGCATTGCTTACAGGAGTAATTGCTTCCATGAGGTTCCCCCCTCCCCAGGCTGGCTGATGCTGAATCATCAAAACAGGCTAACAGCACGTAACTAGGATAGGCTTAGGAGCCCCATGGCACAGAGTGGTCATGCTGCAGCACTGCAGTCCGAGCTCTCTGCTCACGACCTGAGTTCGATCCCAGTGGAAGCTGGGTTCAGATAGCCAGCTCAAGGTTGACTCAGCCTTCTATCCTTCTGAAATGAGTACCCAGCTTGCTGGGGGGAAAGTGTAGATGACTGGGGAAGGCAATGGCAAACCACCCCATAAAAAGTATGCCGTGAAAACGTCATGTTGTGACATCACCCCAGAGTGCTTGCACAGGGGACTACCTTTACCTTTTTAGGATAGGCTTTGCATTCTTGAAAATCTTGACTTTCATCTTTTAAAAGATTGCATTTCTAGTCCTCATTGCATGCCTTATTCCTCCTTCAGGTTCCCTCCAATCCTGTGCCTCCTAATGTCCCTCCCCACTGCATCCTCCTATTGTACTTTGATCTTCCCTCCCAACTGTTCTTTTCCACCAACCAACACAAAGTTCTTCAAAAGCTCATGGCCAGGGTCTGTACTAAAAGAACTCAGTTTTCAATGCAAAATAGCCACACTTCTGTAAGTCCATTGCACTCGGACCATGGGCTGGCAAAAGTCCTGACTTTGGTTTCGTTCATGCCCTAACAAGAACCCTTTTTCTGGCGCAGGCTAAACCTTCATCATAGGTGTGGAGGGAGGGGACAAGCAGTGTCTATATCTGTCTAAATGGTGTCCTTTCTCTTCTCCCACCCTCTCCTGCATCTCTGCCCATAGCTATAGTTTTGTGAACACTGAGATGCTACGGCAGATGGTTGAGAACGCGGTGGCCCCCATCTTGGAGGAGCTAAAGCAGAGGACCCCACCCTTGGGCACGTGCCCCAGCTGCCAGCGTTTGCAGAAGAAGATAATGGTACTGTGATTCTCAGAGTATGCCAACCCCAGGCTCCCTTCCCTCCCCTGGCCCCAATAAAAAGGAGGCAGCCTCCTAGCCCCAGAGGGGCTGTGGGCCAGCTACCGTAGTTGGCCCTGTCCCTCAGTGATGCGGGCTAAGATTTAATCTCAACTGTGGGCATTCTCATGCCAAACTTCCATAAACCCTTAATAAAAGGCTGATTTTACACTGTTGAATACACTGTATAGAGTGCACAGTTTGGGTCTGGGGTCCCAATCCTGTGTCTGCAAGGTTCGGGATATGGGAGAAACTTTTGCTGAGCCTTAAAAATTTACTAAATGGTCTTTCAGGCATCATGCTTTGAGGGGTGGCTGTGAGCATCAAGTTCAGGGCTGGCAGCTCCAGCCTGGGAAATCCCTGCCGATTTGGGGTGGTGCCTATGGAAGGGGGAGCTTAGGGACTGATTTCACCTAGAATCTATGGTCAACCATACAGTCTTCCCTCCAAAGCTGCCATTTTAGATTATATGATTTTACATGTATTTTATAGAATTTTGTTGTGCACCGCCCTGAGCCTGCACGCGGGGAGGGCGGTATAAAAGCCTATTTTAATAAATAAAATTTCTCTAGGAGAATTGATCTCTGTTGCCAAGATGAGTTCTGATTCTGGGAGATCTCCAGGCCCCAACCAGAGAGAGTGGCAACCCCTAGTATCAACTAATTACAAATGAACAGGGCTTTTTTCTGTAGCAGGAACTCCATAGCCTAATAGGCCACACACCCCTGATGTAGCCAGTCCTCCTGGAGTTTACAGTAAGCCCGGTACTAATAGCCCTCCCTGTAAGCTCTTGGAGGATTAGCTACATCAGGGGTGTGTTGCCTAATATACAAAGGAGTTCCTGCCACAAAAAAAGCTCTGCATGTGAAGCATTAATACTACTATGAATAATAACACTTGGAAACCTGTGAATGTTTGCTGCACGCTCTTTGCTCCAGCCACACTACGGTTCATATCCTTTGCCGGCAGTTTGGGCTGAAAACTCACTGAAAACTCTTGATCCTGAGCAAATGGGAAGCGCGAGCAGCTGAGGAAGCAAGCTGTGCCAGGTGACTGGAGCAAATGTGGAACACGGGATCCAAGCCAATAAATCCTTAATATCCTCCTTTTGAAGCAGCCATAGCAGCACCATCTGTTTTTGTTAGGTAAAAGCTAAAGGAAAAAAGCTAAAAGATCCAGCTAATTGCTTCCTTTGTATCTCGTTTTAAAGAGTTAAGCCTGATTTGTTAGCCAGTAGAAGGATTTGGGGGGTGCGGGGGTGGGTGGGCTCCCTCTGGGTATCCTACCCCCCCCAGGGAAAGTGTATGCGCAATACATAGCCTCTCCTCTCCCGGTGTAGTGAACGCCGCACGGTCACTGTCTGGCTATGCCTGGCAGATGGTCACTGCAATGGCCTCTCCTGCATTACTGCATCCGTAGCAACACCTTCTCGCTGGTCCCCCCCGTTTTTCACAGAGTTTGCTACGTCATGGTGCAACCGAATTGTCTGGCGGTATAACCGGATGGGCAGGCTGGGCCCACCAACCTCGCCAGCCTAAGAGAAGGAAAACTCTAACATCAAACCCGGGCAGATAGAGCTCGTTAATGTAACACCTACCACCTGGAGGACTCGCTGCCGGCGTCCCGGCTTACTGGGCCATGGCAGATGACCCCCAGGTGAAAGGGTGGAGCCAGTACCGCGCACACTGCGCTTCACCTAAAAAATTCCTCTGCGCAGGCCTGAAGGGCATATCCACATACACAACCCACAACGCATCAAGTCCTGCAGCGATGGGCAAGGGGCGAAACGGCAGGTGGAAGGTGCCACTGGAAGCCGCAGTCCCGATCCTGCATGTAGGCGGTTCAGGGTATTGGTCGCCTGATGCTAACCCGGAGACGAAAGCATTTTTCGGCAGCACCCTGAACGACCAAGCAGCCTTATCTAGGGACAGCACTGCTTGCTCCACACGGAGAGGGGCCTAGAAAAGGTGGCCTAAACAAAGCTCGTCTCCTCCACCCCAGTTGGCTAGCCGCGGTCAACGGGCATCCTTACTTGCGGTCAAAAAATACCACTGTGGCCGGACCTGCCTGTCCCGCATTGGTCTTGTCAGCCACCAGCGAGCCTGCAGCAGACGTGGACTATTGCACCCTTCTTAAATCTTCGTTCGCGAAGCCAAGCCGAGAGAAGGATTTACAGGACAGGCTCGAGTGTGATTTATGCATGCAGGAGAGCCAGAGGGTGGAACCCTAACAAATCAAAGTAGCTTCAAGGGGCAGGTGGGAAATTATCATTTTAAAAAATGAGTCTCCCTATATTATTTTTTTTTTAAAGCAGACAAGCCATTGCAAGGAGAAAGCCAGCACTTCAGGGTAGAAGGTTCTAGCCCTGCATTTTCCCTGCTATGCTAGGTTTCCAGTTGCATGCACCCTTTGGCCCAGTTGTTCCAAAACTCAGTTCCTGCTTGCTTCCCTAAATGGGCATGGTCCGTTTGATCACCTCACTCTACTATACATGTGTCAGATGCAAAACGCAAAGGTTTTAATTCCCAACCCTCGATAAGCCAAGCTGTTTCACAACTTCACAAGATTCCTTTTAGGCATTCACACATCCTTGTGCTGAACCAGAGACTGAAGCCAGAAACTGTGTCCTTGATCGTGGTAGAACAGCTGCTGTCTGGAACCTATTAAAGTTTGGGCACACAAGTTTTGGGTAGCTGTCAGGACCATACAGGAAGTGGGGCCTCTCACAATAACCACCCATTTGGAAAGTCGTGTGGGGGGGCACTATTATTTCTGCCCATCCCTAGCTTAATCACTTCACATAAGCAGATATATTACTTGTGTGCTGTACTAGCAGTCCCTTATGAAAACTGCAGGAGATCTGCCAGATTTAGGATTGAAAATGTCCAGGTGGGACCTGGAGATCTCCCAAAATTACAACTCCAGAGTACAGTGATCAATTCCCCTGGAAAACATGGCTGCTTTAGAAGGTCGAATCTATGGCACTGTACTCTGCTGTGGTCTGTCCCCCGCCTTCTCCTACCCAAACCCCACCCTCCCTTGCAAGCCTGTATTTTATGGCCACTAGGGGGCAATAGAGAGACAGATGGGAGTGCAGCTGAAGTGGCAGACTCCATATTGACTTTACGCCTGGTCAACACTGCCCCCCCCAGTGGCCACAGACTTATTAAAAACATTTATATGCCACCTTTCCACTCAAAGAGCTGCTCTTATGCTTGCTGAGTATGACTACACCACCCATCTCCTGAACTGCTTAAACTGTCAATGATGATCTTACCCTTCCCCTCCCACACCATCACCCAGTTTAGATGATGGGCTCTATAGCCTTCCGTCTCTATTTTTTACCAATTGCTCCAATCACCGGGAGGCAGGATCTGAAACAGTCAGCCTTGGATACACACACAGGGGCAGAGGTTCTGAGTTCGAATATTCACCTGGCTCAGGATGAAGCTTGGAGTGCCAAGAACCATCTGGAGCGGGCAAGGATCAATCCAGAGTGAGTAAATCAGAACATATCCACTGACATCACCTTCCCTGCCCTGCAGTTCATGCATTAGTCATGCAGGGCCCCCTGCCACTGGATTTAGACCTTTTTTGAAATCCTGTTTACAGCATAATGTCACTTAGGACCCAATCAGATGAGATGCAAAAGATCCCCAGGTTAGGATTTTCCATGTTTTTCTGAAGCTAATTAGCAACCCAAGGCAGCTGCTTTGAGGATTAAGGAAGGGTCCTTAGGGTATAGAGTCCTCCCATGACTCTTTCAATTTAAATAGTGCCTCCTAAGTGGCAGTTAGATCTGTGCGAGAGAAAAAGTCAGGGGCAAGCACTTAGAACCTGTTTTTTCCCCCGGACTACCTTTTCCATCATCACAGCTGCTTTGCCTAGCAGAAGTCCTGGTCCTCTGAAAAGTGAATGCACTCTCTCCACTGTGGTGTTTAATCTGAGCTCCTTTGGAGGAGTGCAGTGCATAACAGCAATGGGCTGGATCAGAACAACGGGACCGATTTCCCACTAGCCTTACCTCACTCTCACGCTCCTCTGCAGGGCTTCCATCAGATTTCACACTATCTGCAACTAGCTTTGCCTTTTTCACGCGGCAAACAGAAACTGGTTTTTAAAGGATCTTGTTTGCTGTGCGAAAGAGGCGGAGTTGCAGCCTTGGGGCAGCTTGTGAGAAATCCAACAGAAGCCCCGCTGAGAAGAGGAGAGTGAGAGCGAGGTAAGGATAGTGGGAAATCGGTTTGGGTCCACCTCATCCAGCATCCTGCTTGCAACAGTGCTCAGTGGCCACAAGGAAACCCACAAGCAGACCCACTAGCAAAACTTTTCAGCTACCGACTGTCCCAGAGTCTGACCATTGTTCAGAGGCATTCTGTCACTGAACCAAAGGTCCCATTTGGCTATTACGGCTAATAGCCAACAACAGACCCAAACTCTCTAAACCTGCTTAAAGGTAAAGGTAGTCCCCTGTGCAAGCACCAGTCGTTTCTGACTCTGGGGTGACGTTGCTTTCACAACATTTTCACGGCAGACTTTTTACGGGGTGGTTTGCCGTTGCCTTCCCCAGTCATCTACACTTTTCCCCCAACAAGCTGGGTACTCCTTTTACCGACCTTGGAAGGATGGAAGGCTGAGTCAACCTCGAGCCAGCTACCTGAACCCAGCTTCCGCCGGGATCGAACTCAGGTCATGAACAGAGAGCTCCGACTGCAGTGCTGCAGCATGACCACTCTGGGCCATGGGGCTCCTAAACACCTCTTCCTTTAGAACTGTTTGTTTCCTGTAGGCAAATTTAATCAGCCGAAGCGCAGATAATCAACTGGCCCTCCACCCTGGTATCCCATTCTTACTATCTAGCCCGCGACTCTTCCAAGAAACGGGACCTCTCGAAAGAACAATCCTCACTGATCTGCTGCTTCTTCTATCCCCAGATCCTCAGGCACCCCTTTGCCCTGTGCTGCTGTCCCTTACTCTCCTTTGCAGCACCAAGGCTAGAGCTGCCAACCTCCAGGTTGATCTCCTGGCATTACAGTTGGTCCCCCTGGAAAAAATGGCTGCATTGGAGGGTGGCCTTTATGGGACTGAGCCCTGCTGAACTCCTTCCCTTTCCCAAAACCTGGCCTCCCCAGTCTCCAGGAATTTTCCAACCTGGAGTTGAAAATAAAATAAGCCCCAGCTCCCTTTCTCTTCCCAGAGCAGCAGAAGCATTATTACCACCTAGGGATGCCAGTCTCCAGGTGGGACCTAGGGATCCCCCAGAATTACAACATGACTTCAGAGATCATCAGTTCCCCTGGAGAAAATGTATGCTTGGGAGGGTGGGCTCTACAGCCTTGTACCTCACTGTCCTCCCCAGGCTCCAACCCCAAATCTCCAGGAGCTCCAAATCTGGAGGAGGCAAGCCTAGCCACGCACACACCCCAGGAGGGACCACAAAAATAAAAGTGGAAAATTTGGGTACTTGCATTTTTTAATAGGAAAGCCCTGCATTAGTAGCAGTAGAAAAGGGCATTGCAGTAGCACCTTAAAGGCTAACACAATTTATAGCTTTTTGGAGTCACTGCTCATCTCTTCAGATAGCTGTTCTGTTACCTGAAGAATGGTTACTGTTCTGTTACCGATGCAGACAGACTAACGCAGTTACCCATCTCGAGCTACTCACATTAGCAGGTATAGGCTGGGGCAACAGAGGGCCTAATCCAGAGGCATGCATGCACTAAAAGCCCGGCAGCCTGATTCTTCACTGTGAAGGAGCTTAGTGGGAAATTAAGAGGGGAGAAGTGATGGGAAGCGGAAAGGTTACAATCCACCTCCCTCCCTACCCACTTCTCCACACCAGATCATGCTGCAAAAAAACAGGCTGTCATGCTCTAATTATACACGCGGATGCCTGATGTTCAGTGAGGTCGGGAACAATCCTCACCATGTTGGGAAGCAGTAAGACAAGTGCAGAGACTCTCGACTTGCATTTCCCAGGTTCCAAGTCTGAGCTGAGAAAGGTGGTCCATTAAAGGCCAACTTCTTTGCATTACAAAGGCCTCATGCCCCCAGTGCGGCCACCCAGAGTTCCGGTTAGAGTAGCCAGCTCTGGGTTAGGGAATCCCTGGAGTTTTGGGGGTGGAGCATAGGGAGCATGGCAAAGTGGAACTTGGTGGTGCCAGGGAGGGGCGAAAAGGAGCAGGCAGAAAAGTGGACATTAGGGTACGTTAACAGGGTCAGACTAGGGCTGCCGAGAAATCCCTGCTCTGCCATGAAATCCACCGGGTGACCTTGAGCCAATCACTCTCTCTCAGCTTAACCTGCCTCACAGGGGCATCGTATGGATAAAATGGAAGAGGCGAGAGCAGGAATGGTCCTAGACTGTCTCTCACCCAAGGCAAGGCTAACTTCTGACCCCTCCCATACTGATAACATCACCAAGTCACAGGGGCACCCAATTTGGCACCTCCAAAAGGCTGGCACCCTAGGCAATCACCTAGTTTGCCTAGTTGCAGGGCCGGCCCTGAGCGGGAGCCTGAGTTCCTTAGTGGGTGGGCAGAATAAAAGATATCAGGGACTATGGGAGAACCACTTTCTGTCAGTTAAGATTCAGGGTGGCAGGCTGTCAGAGTTGCTGAGTGTCCTTTTTCTCCCTTACCCCTTTCTCTCTGGCAGGGACAAGGCCTCGGGCCTGGATTACCTTCTCAGCAAGCTGAGCTTCCTCCGTTCCCAACTGTCCCTGGTCTCCCAGGAGGGAGCGCTCCAACCGGAAGTCACCTCCATGGCTGGGGCCCTCATGAAGAAGAATTCCTGCCCTGCTGAGTTAAATCGTAACCCCAGTAATGAGTAAGAGTGATGATAATAATAATAATGCTAATAAACAGTAATGAACCTGAGCGACCAGCTGTTTATCCTACTCCTTTGGAAAGCAGGATGTGACTCCAGGTGGAGACCTTTCACAGAAGCTTAGCTCTGCTCACTTCCCAGTTCTCCCCTGCGAGCACCTGCCCTTCCCTCAAAGCACCTGGAGCCCACACCTTAAGATCTTCATGCAGATCTTTTGTTTGAGAGCAACCCCCAGTCTGGTCCAGCACAAGTGGACTGTGGATATTTGAGAAGTAGAGGACACCCAACGGTTTTTCCCCTGCCCCTTTCTCTCTGCCAGGGGCAAGGCCTTTGCCTGGATTACCTTGCTATGAGTTTCCATTCCCATTCGACAAGGGGGTGCTAACGCAAGCCTCTGCCCATACAGGAAACTAAAATCTGGGAGTCTGGGCATGTAGTTGGAGGCTGGTCCTGATCCCATAGAATTCTTGAATGCCCACCTTCCACATGAACCTGCCTTACAATGAGTCAGAACGTTGATCTCTCACAGTCAGTCTCGTCCACTCTGACTGACACCAGCTCTCCAAGCTGTCAGACAGAGGTCTTTCCTATCACCTATTCATTTAACTGGAGATGCTGGGGACTGAACCTGGGACCTCTGCTCTACCACTGAGCTAGGCCCCTGCTAGGTCCTAACCCGCACTTGGCCCTTGCCTTCAAAAACCAAGTCTGTCATCATATAAGGGGAAAGCTCTCACTTTCTCTTTTCGTCCTTCACCAAGGGCTCTTTCCTCATTAACCCATATGCAATACTTTCATTTTCCATTTCCCAGTTTAGTAGTTTAGGCCAAACCCTCGAATCAAAAAAGGAGACCTTTGGCTTTGTTTAAGGCTTCATTGTAATAACAGAACTTGGCAAGGAAGACAATGACCAGGTGTGACAGACAACAAGCAGATGCATTCTTGTAGGCAGTGCTGCTTGGGAGAGTGCGAGCTAGCTGAACTGATTGACAGCTCATGGAACTCGCTCTGATTAAAGGATTGCAGCTAACTGTAGGGGGGAGGATGATGGTTAGGCAGTTGGAGAACAGAGAGCGGTCTGGGAGGCTCTGTAGTGTGAGAGGAGTCTAAAAAGCCGAGTCTGCTTCGGAGCCAGCTTGGTGTGGCTTTGGGAAAGGAGAGACTCTGGAGGAGACTGGGATTCTGATGAGAAGTATCAGGTCCCCTCTTGTTCAAATAGTTTAATCCAGGGGTGGCCAAACAGTGGCATGGGAGCCACATGTGGCACTTTCACACATATTGTGTAGCTCTCAAAGCCCCCACTATCTCATTGGCTGCTTGGAGAAGGCATCTGCCACTTTAAATAATTTTTCCAATCCAAGCCAGATAGCAGCTTGGAGAATGCATTTAAAGAGGAAGAATTGTAGATTTATACCCCGCCCTTCTCTCTGAATCAGAGACTCAGAGCAACTTACAATCTCCTATATCTTCTCCCCCCACAACAGACACCATGTGAGGTGTGTGGGGCTGAGAGGGCTCTCACAGCAGCTGCCCTTTCAAGGACAACCTCTGCCAGAGCTATGGCTGACCCAAGGCCATCCCAGCAGGTGCAAGTGGAGGAGCGGGGAATCAAACCCGGTTCTCCCATATAAGAGTCCACACACTTAACGACTACATCAAACTGGCTCTCTGGAACTCTGTCTCCTCCTGGCCGATGAATCCACTTCACATCTCCCCCACACACACACTCTGCACTCTCCCCCTCCAGCTGACAAAAGCCACGCGTGCTTGCTTTTTTATAAGATCTCCCACCTGGTGGTTTTATTCGCATCAGTAATGGTAGCAAACCAAAACAGAGAAAAAAACACAACCTTCTACAGCAAGCCCATTCTCCCTCCCCCACCAAGGCATCCCATACTCTACAAAACGCTTCATTAAGTTAAGATGGCTTTCCGCTGCGTGACGGTATCGGAGGGTGGGGCTGCTACTCCAGCTACAGAGAGGGGGCAGGGGAGAAGGAATAACGTCCCCCGCCCTCCCCTCAAACATCATTCTATCTGCAAGGCTTCAGACAGTCAGGGGGAGCCATCTGGACAGAATCCTTCAAAAGTAAAGAGCGGAAAAGGGGATGCAGCCCAGCTGCTGGGTATTTCAGTTGGCAGGGTGTGAAAAGAATTTCTTAGGAGCTGAGGACGCTCCATCAAAACACCACACTGGAAATCCAGGGGAAGCCCAAATGCCCAACTCTCTTCTGTTATAATCCAAGCCTATCTACAATGTGCCCCATAGGAATCTAGGAGATCTGGTTGTTGGTTCCATGCAACTACCCTAGAAACATGAAGGCACATCTGAGTGTCATTTGCCCAAGAGTCTGGGGTATCCAGAGAGGGTCCAATATCCCTCCTCCCAACAAATGTAAGAGTAGCAGAATATCCTGCCCCGCTCGTGTGCTTGTAGGAAACCCTCAGGCCTGGCTTTTGTATGTTCCTCCCCTCCAGATGTTCCTGCAGATCAGAGAATAGACAAAGACACTTGAGGTGTGTCTTGATGGCCCTGCTGAGCATCCCACTGGGATTTATTCAGTCACTTGCCACTGCTGCCAGGGGAGCTTTTGTCCAGTTGGAATAAGGCCAACACGTCGAGCAGAGCTTGCTGTATGTGGGATCCAAACCGGTGTGCATCCTGTAGAAGAAAAGCAGGAGGAAATGAGGTCTAGAAACTTCCACTGCACACGGTGTAATATTTCAAAGCCATTCTCTTTAAAATTAAGAAACGCAACTGTGTCTTGCTCAGGACATCAGGCAATAATCCTGAACCGTCAGGCTGAATTTGCTCCTATGCAAGGAAGTGGCCGGGGTGGGGGGCATATATGGCTTCCAGGAGTCAGTTCCTAAACACCTCATTGCAGATTTGGACCTATTATACACTGGTGTTTTCCTTCATTTTCACCATGCATGTCCACTGGGTTTTCTTTTTTGTTTGTTCTTCATTTTCCCTTGCTTTCACCGTGCATGGTTTTCCTTTTCCGTTCTGCATTAATTCCCCCCCTCCCCCGCTTCTGTGCTCAGTTCTCTTTCTGGTCACTGTTTCCCCAGGTTTTCTGAGAGGTGTTTTGTGGCAGTTTCCCCCCCTTGCTTCACCACTTCCAAGCCAAAGGTAATTCAAAAGCATGAAGATTCCCCCCTCTGCCCTTTTTCTACCCCTCAGAGGCCACTCCCATGCCCACATCCAGGTCTTTCTGCCCACTCTGCAGCTTCTGCCATCCTCCCCCTTCATCAGGGTACAAGCTGTACTACTGCTTAGGTTCCCATCTTTTAATTTTTTAGGGTTTTCAACAAGTGGGTTCAGTCTAGCAATATTTATTTATTAAATTTATAGCCCTCCCTCCCTTGTACAACAGGGCTCAGAGCGGATGACAACAGTCATACATTAAAACTATCAAAACAGTTCTTGCAATACTGTTTTGATCAATACGATGGCACATAACAAGAAGTGTAACATGGTACCCCTTATCTAGAGAAGGAGTAACTATCATACAGTAAGTAAATAAGGAACAGCAGACCAGGGGGTGGAGAAGGGACAGGGGAGAAAGGAGTGGGGGAGACAGGGCTTTTTTTGAGCAGGAACACACAGGAACACAGTTCCAGCTGGCTTAGTGTCAGGGTGTGTGGTCTAATATGCAAATGAGTTCCTGCTGGCCTTTAAAAAAAATCCCTGTGCAAAACAATGGTGATGTGAGGGGGTGTGGCCTAATATGCAAATGAGTTCCTGGTCTTTTTTCACAAAAATACCTGCACAGAGCAATGGCGTTATGAGGGGGTGTGGCCTAATATGCAAATGAGTTCCTGCTGGGCTTTTTTCTACAAAAAAAGCCCTGGAGGAGATCAGCCCTGATAGACACCATCATGATAAAAACTGTTGATATATTCAACCATAGGCCTGGCAGAACATCTCTGTCTTACAGGCCCTGTGGAATTGCACCAGATCCTGCAGAGCCTGCGTCTCACTCGACAAGAGAATCAAGCAGGCCAGGGTCAAGGTAAAAAAAAAAGCCTTGTTAAAAAAAAACACTCAACATTTAAAAGCTGGAAAACCTAAGCAACAGTGGAGCTTGTACACCGATGAAGGGGTGAGAACCACTAACATTCTGCTAAGATGGCTACCCAAGAGTAAATACACAGCTTGAAGAACCTATTTCAAAAAACACACACAGCATGAAACTGACAAAAAGGAAAGACCACACAAAACTCCCCAGGAAATTTCAGCGCTGCAACACTGTCCAGGTTTTCTCACTGGCATATGTAGAATATATTCTCCACAATTCCAAAGAGAAAAATTGAAGAAGAAGAAAAAATAATGTGGAGTGCAGGCACAGCATTCAAAGTAAAGCCCTACTGAGTCAACTTCAGTGAAAATCGGAAGTTAGCTGTAATAAGCCTCTGTTCAAAGTACTGTGCTACCTCAAACAAAGAGCCAACAACGAAGGTGGGTCTAGGAAACAACAGCTACCATAACCCACAGCCTCCCCCCTACCCTTCCCACCTATAGAAAAGCTGGTAGACTCCAGCTTACATCCTAGGAACCTGATGGTTGATGGGTGACATAAAACTCCTTGAAGGCAATAAACAAAACCTTATATCCTTTCAGATGACTTCAGTAAGCCAAGCCATATGTTACACTGGAACAGCAAAAAAAGACTTCCAGTCACTAGCCAATCTGGCCTGCAGGAGAAATCTTTCCTGACTCTCAACACTTGCTGGGATCTAAAATATTGGCCTGTGGAAGTATGGGAACTAGACCCTGATTCCTGCTCTGCTCTCAAGAATTCCTTATTCACATTCCTCCCTCATCCCACAGATTTCAGGATTTGTGGCCTTCGCTCACCGTCTCTGGGCTGGATACTTTGCAGGACACGTGGAAGTTAATGAGATCTTCACCAAGAATGATGTATGATACTCCGTATCCGTTATCATCCACCTATCCGGAGGTGGAAAGAAGAAAAAGCAACTTGAGACAGAACCCCAGGTTCCAAAGTTCCACCCTCTACCATAGACAAGCACTCCTAGGGAATCTGAAAAAATCCCGGCCCTCAGTCCACTCAGATACTAGGCCTCTCTCCCTTCCCCAGAGAATCCAGGAATCCTTGCACTGCTCACCGGCCCAAATCCACCTCCACACGAAATGTAGTCTGGATGGTTCTTGAGATCAAACAGCTCCATTTGCTGGATGGGGGTCTGGCTTGTGGAGAGGCGCCATGGCTCAGACAGCACCTGGCGGAGAGGGAAAAAAACTTCTACCAGCACTCCCCTTCCCTCCCTCTGTACATGGTACGCTCTACAGAAACGATTGCCCTATCATAATATTCGCAGGGTCCTGTTAAGTCAGCCAGGTGTTCCTCAAGACAAATCAATCAATAGTGATTCTAGTCCATATTAAGGATTGTGAGTACAAAACAAGCAGGTAGTCTGGAGCACAACATACAACATGTCAATGTAGCATACAAGTATATAGGAACTTGTGGGGAAGTGACATGCCAAGGTGGGAGAAGGGGGAAAGGCAAATTGTAAGGAATTATCTCTATATAGACCAGAGGTGGCCAAATGGCAGCTCAGGAGCCACATGTGCCTCTTTAACACATACATTTGCAGTTAAAGTCTTTCCACCTCTCCATCTCTCCTCCTATCTATTTGTCTCCAAGAGCTTACAAGGCTCTTTTTTGTAAGCTCTTAGAGGACTGGCTACATCAGGGGTGTGTGGCCTAAGGAGTTCCTGCTAGAATTCCACACCTGACATTGTATGTTGAGTTATAAGTACTGAATTAAGAATTATGAGTCAACTTTGTATGCTGCTTACCATATCCTTCTGTGTGTGGAAGGTTTTACAATTTGGGTTTGATGTTTAATAAACAAGAGGGTTTCTCCATCCACCCCCCAAAGCTGTGTCTCTTTCTTGACCCAACTGGGATCCCTGCCAGTTTCTCTCCCTCCCCAGTGAACATAGTAGGGATGGGAGTCCATGGAGAAGGTTCCTGCACTCCAAGTTTCCCCAACATATACCCATTCCGTACTGGTGCCAAACAAAACCCATCCCCAACAGGACATACCTCACGCAGGAAGGGGGAGTCCAGGCAAAGATATCTGGAGACAACATAGAGGCAGAAGAGATGGCGGTCAATGCCCTTGCCTGTCATGGCCTCCCTGTAAAGTTTCTGGTGTTTTTCAGCTGCCACGCGGAACAGACGGAGCCTTGTACCGATCTGGGATGAGAGAAGGGTAAAGATTTGGCTGACAATTTGGACATTCTCAATGTTACTTGATATTTATACACCGCTTTGCTCACCAGCAGGAAAGCCAAAGTGGCTTACAACATTTTCCTCTCCATTTTATCCTCACAACAAACAATCCTGTGAAGTAGGTCAAGATGAGAAGGTGTGTGCCTGGGCTAAGGACACCCAGTGAGCTTCCATGGCAGTGAGGATTCAGACTCAAGTTTCTGACACTCTAACCACTACACATTACTGTTTCTCTATTTAGCACATTTTAATTAACCTCTTCCTTCTATCTTATCAATCCACACATCTCCGTGGAAGGACAGAGATACAGCCAGCCCAGGACCCCAGACAAAGATTCCTTCACGTCTACCTGACCCCAATCATCATAGGAAAACACAGGGCTTTTTTTGTAGCAGAAACTCATTTGCATATTAGGCCACACCCCCTGATGTAGCCAATCCTCCCGGAGCTTACAGTAGGCCCTGTATGCTCTTGGAGGCTTGGCTACATCAGGGGTGTGTGGCCTAATATGCAAAGGAGTTTCTGCTACAAAAAACCCCTGGGAAAACAAATCCACGATTTATTTAGGATGACTACTCTAACAATTGGTTCTCTCAGCATGCACCATGCATTCCCCCACCCCAATTCCATTCCACACATTTATAATTCCTACTTTATTGGCATAAAGATAAAGAAGAATTGCAGATTTATACCCCGCCCTTCTCTGAATCAGAGACTCAGAGCGGCTTACAATCTCCTATATCTTCTCCCCCCGCAATAGACACCCTGTGAGGTGGGTGGGGGTGAGAGAGCTCTCACAGCAGCTGCCCTTTCAAGGACAACCTCTGCCAGAGCTCTGGCTGACCCAAGGCCATTCCAGCAGCTGCAAGTGGAGGAGTGGGAAATCAAACCCGGTTCTCCCAGATAAGAGTCCACGTACTTAACCACTACACCAAACAAAGGTTTTTGGATCTGGAGAACTCCTACATAGAGTCTCAGAACGGTAGCTAGCTCCCCTCCCTATTATAACCTCACAAAAACTTAGGTGGTGCCAAAAGGGTGCTGAATTTATAGCAGTACATAAGTGACCCCTGGCCTGGCTGCACAGCCCCCCCGGGTGATCAGCACTGCTCATTTTTTGTCCCTTTCTTTGCAGCCTTGGGAAACCAGCTAGGAATCCATGACACTGCAGCCCTCAACACACAACCCCTCTGAACCTTGACAAGATATGCAGAGGAAAGCAGGCATGAATGTGCTGATGCTGCCTCATGCCTCTGTGTGATTGCTGGCTCACAACCACAGCTGACTCTGCGCAGAGGCAGTGTCCATGCGTACACTCCTTTCCTGTGATTGGGGATGCTGATTCTGAACATTGCTGATCATGGAAGGGAGCATATGCATAAACACTGGCTCTACACCAGGCACCAGGTTCACAAGCCAGTGATCACACGGAGGCAAGGGGCGGGGCAAGCTTGCTCTTTCTGGCTCTCCCCCTCTGAACGTTCAGAGGGATCCTGTGTAGAGTATGTCTATCAGGGCTTTTTTTCTGCCGGAGTCCTCAGGAGCAGAGCTCCGCCTGGGCAGGCCAGTGCTCTGGCTGGCCTGGCCCACCATGCAGCAGCCACATGCTCCCAGGCCAGGAGGTGTGGCCTAATATGCAAATGAGCTCCTGATAGGCTTTTTCTACAAAAAAAGCACTGATGACTATGATACAAAGCAAAGCACGAAAACTAATCTGATGGTGTCAATGCAGTCATGCAAATCTCAATCTGCATTTCCCTCTCGTTATCCAAGTCTCTAGTCCTCATGGACACAGTAGGGTTTGCCAGGTAGGGTTTGCTGGACAGCAGCAGGGGATGAGGGGGTATGGTTGCCGGATCCCGGTTGGGAAACTCCTGGAGATTTGGGGGTGGAGCTTAGGGAGGACAGGGGCCTCAGTGGGCTACAACAGAGTCCACTCCAAAGTATTCATTTTCTCCAGGGGAACTGATGTCTCTAGTCTGGAGAATTCCAGGGGATCCCCAGGTACTACCTGGAGGCTGCCATCCCTAGGCCAAATATAGATCAAGCTTTAGTCCTGATTCCAGGATTCTTTTGCAACATCACTGAGATTCCAGGACTCACATTCTGGTTGGGATCTACCATGGCCTTGACAAAGTTGCAGGATTCGATGGTGCAGGAACGGACTGTTTCTGTGCGGCCCTCCCGAAAGAGACGTGTCATGGATGCTTCGTACGTGAGGCAGAACTTCTTCTTGTCCTGGAAGAGCAGGAGGAAGAAACGCTGGTTAGGGAGAGAAGAACCACAACTGAGAACTGAATCGAGGTTGCCCCCTGGCCAAGGATGGGACAAGTTTTTATACAATCATTCCATCCCCTATCTGAATTGCAAGACATGTAGTGTTGTGAGCCAGTCAGCTACCTCCTCCTCTAAGGATGAGGACATGGAAGAGTCAGGCCCTGCACCGGTGGAATGCCCGCCTGAGCAACTAGATTCAGAGGCAGAGCCAGCAAAAGATGGGTCAGGCCACAAGGGTTGCTCATTCTGGTAGAAGATGGGAGGAATGGGACAAAGGTCAGAGTGCCAGTCACCACCTGAATCTCCCAGATCAGCTGAGCACAAGAGACGTCAGGAACGTTTGACAGCTCGGAAGAGACTGAGGAGAGCCCAGCTAATTGTGCAATGGTGATCGGCACTAATTTCTGACACAGTTACAGAAACAGGAATCACAAGTCAGTGAGAGGTAACACCTGTGCTTCAGAGATAAGTTAGCTCCTTACGCTGATAGAAGAGAGCAACTCCACTCGCCACCTTCTGTGAGCTCTTTATTCAGTGAACAGACTCCTGCTTTGCCTTGTTGCCTTGAAATCCTGTTCTGCAAACCTGTGTTTGTTTTTCAGCTAGGAACCCTGCTGCTTTGAATTCTAAGTCCTGAATCCCAAATTCAAATCCCAAAATTCAAACACCTGTTGCTTTGTATTCCAAGCCTTGAATCTCAAATTCCTGACTTCCTTGTTTCCCTAGACCTGTAGATGGAACCCTCCGCTTTTTGACTCTGTGCCAGTTTGTGGCCTTGCTCTTATCCCTCAACCTTAATTGTTGTGTTTGCATTTGTGCTTCCCGGAACTCCCAAGTAAAGCAAAAACAGCCCGGCTCTGCCCTAAACACAACATTTGTTTGTTGGTTATAACTTTGTCGGTGCATACCAGAGGCTTGTGTTCTGTCCACACCAGGTTTGCCCTTGAACATGGCATGTATGGCAGAAGCAAACAATTCTCCCTCCCATTGCAGGTTGGAACCCGGTTACTGTCATAATATACTCCTAGAAGCAAATCCGTTCATTCTCCCATGCATTCTTAGAACCTTGAGACCAAACCCACTCATTCATAAAATGGTGGGACTAAACAAACCCATTCATAGAATTATAAGAATATAAGAAGAATCCTGCTGGATCAGACTAGTGGTCCACGAAGTCCAGCATCCTGTCTCACACAATGGCCAACCAGTTCCTCTGAATGGCCAACAACAGGGCATAGAGGCCAAGGTCTTCCCCTGATGTTGACTCCTGGCTCTGGGATTCACAGGTTCAATGCCTCTGAATTTGGAAGTTCCCCTCAGTCATCATGGCTAGTAGCCACTGACAGACTTATTCTCCACGAATCTAATCCACTTTTAAATCCGTTTATCCCTGTGGGCATCACCACATCCTCTGGCAGCCAATTCCACATCTTAATCACTCTCTGTGTAAAGTAGTATTTCCATGAGCTTTTATACAAGTCAGACCATGAGAACAGAAAAGGTGCCCTGCTAACAGAAGCTTTCAAGGAACAAATACTTCCAGTTGACTCCTACTGCAAAAAAACCCCTCCTGGAATTACTAGCCAGTCTAGCCTGGATGAAGTCCCTTTCCTAAGTCTATTTGTGGCCATTGGTTATGATGCTTTTGGGGCCACCTAAATCACTGATGATCCAGGGCCTTGACCATCCATCATGGGACTGTGCTCACATGCCTGCCCATCAACTGTTTCCTTGGTGACCTCAATTATCGTACCCGAAAATGAGCTAGCTGCAGGACGAGTTGGATGAAGCCATCTGGACTGCAGCGGCATTTCTTGATCAGGCCTTTTCCAAACTCTTTGAAGGGGAAGATGTAGAAATCAACATCCTTAGCCAGAGCCTGGGCCATGGAGAAGGACTGCAGGATTACCTGTTGGCACTGTGGGCAAAGGGGAGCAGAAGGCAATGAGGGCGCAGCTGACATCAGGAAATGACCATATAAATTTCTGCTTAGCAACAATCCTAATTGGCTGGTCAGGAGCCAATCGCTATTGCTGAGGCTGAGTGTCCACTGTAGGAAGAAGCACAGGATATGGGGCTTTTTTTGTAGCAAGAACTCCTTTGCATATTAGGCCACACACCACTGATGTAGCCAATCCTCCTGAAGCTTACAGTAGACCCTGTACTAACTAACAGCCCTGTGAGCTCTTGGAGGATTGGCTACATCAGGGGTGTGTGGCTTAATATGTAAAGGAGTTCCTGCTACAAAGAAAGACCTGGATATATATAGGGCAAATGCCAGTTTCTTGAGAGTATTTCTTTATTCTCTTTTTCAAAAAAGCAAGTTTCTAGACTTCACAGAAGTGAAAATATACTTGAAATTATGTAGACAATGCCTGATAAATCTCAAAGGCTCAAAGATGGCCAGATAACATATCCGTGGTCAGAGGGCATCAGCACTTCTCCCCAAGATTAGGAAAACTAGGATAAATTATGCACTAGAAAAGAAAACAGGTGATACAATACAAAACCATTTATTGCATACAGCCAAATGCCATTGCAATCAAGCACAAAGAAAATAACAAATAATGATAATATTATTTTCAAATGTCCAAGGCCCCAGTTTGGTAGGGACAAAAGCATTGGGGAAACAGGGGCTTCAGCCTCCCCACCATGCCCTTTTTCACAACTCAAAATGGCAAGTCTGCACTAGATCAGTAATGAAAAAACAGTAATATCAGTTCCCCCATGAATCACCAGAATACCTCTAGCCCAGGGCTTTTTTTGTAGCAAGAACTCCTTTGCCTGATAGGCCACACACCTCTTATGCAGCCAATCCTCCAAGAGCTTACAGGGCTCTTAGTACACGGCCTACTGAAAGCTCCTGGAAGATTGGCTACATCAGGGGTGTGTGACCTAATATGCAAAGGAGTTCCTGCTACAAAAAAAGCCCTGCTGTAGCCCCTCCCACATTGCCAAGAGTGACATCTGGCCCCTCCTCAAATGCATCCGGCCCACGCATATAAATCAGCCTTGGTTTTCCCTAGCTGTGCCCATTCTTCTCCTCCACTTCCTCCAAAACCAGACTTCCCCAAGATGACCCATATCCTGACTCATTGTTCCAATACATCCACCTTAATCCCAATCTCACCTCTGGTGGGATCTCCCATTGCAGTTTTTGGGGTTTTGGAATGCCAGGTTCGATGTTGCCTTTGCAGTTCCCATTGGTATCGTAGCCCAGCTGGAATGAATCTGTGGCAAGAGTGTACTGGGAAGGAAGCAAGTTCAGAAGAGAGAGAGCTGAGCTTTTGCCACCCCTTGTCCTATGGGTTCAGCTACACATGGCTGACGCTTTCTTCCATTTTTATTTCTATAGATCTTTTTTTGCTCATGCAGATTTAGCTGCCAGGGCAGCTTTATCGAAGAGAGAGGGAAACTTCAGCCCTTTCCTTCCCCAATTTTTTCTCATTGGAAAAGGCCATCCTCCTTGAATTGTTTTTGCCTTAGGAGAAACTTGATACCTATATTTTTTTCTAGCAAGAAAAGAATAGGAGAGGAAAGAATTCAAATGTTTCTCCCTTCTCCTGATGGATAAAGCAATTTTGGAAGCTAAAAACCCTGCTTGGGAACTCATTCCCAGGGTCCCTTTCCCTAATACAAACCACATCCCCTTTCCTAGGGCACCACCACATCTTTACCCTGCATCTTTACTCACAATGAATAATGTTGTATTCACTATGCAGAGACTTCTGCATTCACAAAATTTAAGGCGGCATCCAAAGGAATCCCAGGTGGCTTCCCGTATGGGAAACCGATCAGATCCAGACCAGTGTTCCCTCTAAACTGAGTTAGCTTGAGCTAGCTCAGAGATTTTTAGCCTCCAGCTCACACATTTTTGTCTCAGCTCAGGAAAAATGGCCCTAGAGCACAATAATTTATGCAGTAGCTCACAACTTTAATACCAGTAACTCACAAAGTAGAATTTTTGCTCACAAGATTCTGCAACTTAGAGGGAACACTGATCCAGACCTGCTACATTTTAGAAAGACCATACCTCCCAGAGATGTCCAACAACAGGTGCATCGGCCCAGGAGTGTTCGGCATTCATGCCAGCCTTCCCATTGCGGTAAACTATCAGCGTGAAAGATTTGTCATACCACCTGTTGGGAAAGAACCTGGAGATGTGATTCTTCCCATGGCAATGACATTCTGGATGAGATCCCTAAACATCGCCAGGGCTTGCAAGAGAGGAAAGAAGGAACCAGGCTGGGGAAACAGTAGCACTGTGGGGTGGGCAGATAGCGTGGCCACCTCTGGGTTGGGATATACCTGGAGATTTTTTTGGGGGGGCGGAGCCTGAGGGGGTGAGTTTGGGAAGAGGAGGGACTTCAGCAGGGTATAATGCCACAGGGCCCAACTTCCAAAGCAGCCATTTTCTCTAGGGGAAATCTCTGCAACCTGGAGACCAGTTAGAATTCCAGCAGCTAAAGGCAAAAGAGACAGCATGATGGGGAAGAGAAAGGAATGGGGAGGAACAGGGCTTTTTTTGAGCAGGAACACAGTTCCAGCTGGCTTTGTGCCAGGGGGCATGACCTAATATGCAAATAAGTTCCTGCTGGGCTTTTTCCACAAAAACAGCCCTGGGGAGGAACAAGTGGAAAGGGCTTCTTTGCAAAGTGGGGTGAAGTTGGAAGGAAACAGCCTGCCCTTCCCATAACACACTGCCCAGAAAAGCTGCTGGCAAGTGCGTGGAAGAAGGCACATTCCAGCTACGTATGTCCTATATCATAGGAGAGGTCCATATTTGTTCCATCTTTAGAGGTGAGTGGAGGGTATTTTCTGAAACCAATCCAGAGCTCTCCATCTGTGGCACAGCAGCCATACTGGTAGAAGATTAATATTGTCACTTATCCAAATCACAGAAGCATCCACAGCTCTAGAGTTCCCAGATGGGAAATGCCTGGAGATTTTGGCCTCCCCTGCCTTTAACCCCTTCCCAGTACCTAGCCGTCTCCTGATATTTTTGGACACTGGAATTTTTGCGGTTACTTATTTTCGGACACTGGGATTTTTGGGGTTACTAATATGTTTGGGTTTTTTCCTGATGTAAAGTATGTTTTTTTGTTATTAACTGTTATTTATTGTTGATCTTATTTATTGTTCTATTGTTGTATCCTGTCGATTTTTATGATGGAAGCCGCCTGAACCTATTTTGGGGGTGGGACAGGGTATAAATTGAATAAATGAAATGAAATGAAGGCAGGGTTTGGGGAAGGGAGGGACTTCAATGGGGCAACATTGCTAGGACCGCCCCGTTTCCTACAGAGAGGAACGCCTAGAACAGGAGTGGCCAAACTGTGTCTCAGAAACCACAAGTGGCTCTTTCACATATATTGTGTAGCTCTCGAAGCCCTCACTGCCTCGTCTGCCAACTTGGAGAAGGCATTTCTCTCTTTAAATCACTTCTCCAAGCCAAGCCAAATGGCAGCTTGGAGAATGCATTTTAAATTAAAGTTACTTTTTTCCACCTCTCCCTCCTTCCTTCCCCATCTTTCTTTCTTTCTTTCTTTCTTTCTTTCTTTCTTTCTTTCTTTCTTTCTTTCTTTCTTTCTTTCTTTCTTTCTTTCTTTCTTTCTTTCTTTCTTTCTTTCTTTCTTTCTTTCTTTCTTTCTTTCTTTCTTCCTTCCTTCCTTCCTTCCTTCCTTCCTTCCTTCCTTCCTTCCCTCAAAAATCTGACATTCATGTCTTGTAGGTCTCAAACATCTTACATTTATTCTATGTGGCTCTTAAGTTAAGCAATTTTGGCCACCCCTGGCTTGGAAGATGCAGCAAAGCATGATTCCCTTGGATCTGCTTCTTTCACAGCCACCTGGCACTTCTCCCACTGGGAAATGGGGGACTCACCTACCTTTGCTCTCGCCAGGCTGTGAGCTTTGGCAGGTGAACGGCCATGCCTGCCCTACCTGGGAAACGGGGAAGTTTGACAGCTTAAGAACATAAGGACATAAGAGAAGCCATGTTGAATCAGGCCAATGGCCCATCCAGTCCAACACTCTGTGTCACACAGTGGCCGAATATATATATATATACACACACAGGGTGCGGTAACACGTACCATTAGTGGTGACACAGCTCCGTCTGGCTGACAGATTAAATGTGTTCGTTCTGACATCCACATCTGGCAATCGAGCGTCATCCAGGGTCATCCAGGCTTGCTACGCCTGAATGGCGCATTAATTTGACAGCACAGAAAGTCCAGCCCTTTTTCAAAACAGCAGCACAAGATCGGCTTTTTGCTGTTTGGACAGCTCATGTGCGATACTGCCTCCCACCTTTTTTTAAAAAAAAAAGCCCCAGCAGACATGCGCATTGCCAGATCATCCGGGAATCTGAGGTGACGCTTCTGCTTCTCCAATCAACACAGGATCGGAGGGGGGGGAAACGTAATCCCACTATTCAGAACAGGAAAAAAAATCTTTTTTTTCAGTGTGGAGGATTTCCAGATATCATTGTCACTGCCAATTTCTAGGAAAGTAATTCCTGGCAGTTCCTTGGTTTGAATCGGCAACATTAATTCCGGAAACTTTCCCCCTTCCCCCCTGCCTCTGAAGCAACGTTTGATTTCCTGGAAGAAGTTCAGAAGATACGTAGAAAAAGAGTGGAAAATAAAAGGACATTGGACAATCTTTGATAATGATTAAGTTTTTAAAATAAGAATATAACTTTTGGTTTTTTAACAGTTAAGGGTACCTTTAATATTTGTTTCCTTTAAGTAAATAACACTGGCGGGGGTCAAGTAACGGGGGGAGGGGTGGGGGAAAAGTAAGATATGGGGTAGAATTTTTTTTTCTTTTTCTTTAAGTTTCATATGTTACTAATAAAAATTGTTTATCGTGAAGCAACGTTTGATTTCCCAGCTCCAAACAGTTGGGCGCATGTTCAATGGACCCCCCCCTCCCAGAAATCACCATCTGATTACGCATGCTCCAAGAAAAGAGCGTGATAGTATTGGATGTCTGATCGTGCAACAACAGAATGAATCGCATTCTTGGATGCTCATCTGAACTGCCCTGCATCGAATCAATATTCAGCGGTTCAGATTTGAGTGCTACACACCCGCTTTTAATGGTACGTGTGACCGCACCCACACTGTGGCTAATAGCCACTGATGGACCTCTGCTACATATTTTTATCTAACCCCCTCTTGAAGCTAGCTATGCTTGTAGCTGCCACCACCTCCTGTGGCAGTGAATTCCACATGTTAATTACCCTTTGGGTGAAGAAGTACTTCCCTCTATCTGGTTTAACCTGACTGCTCAGCAATTTCATCAAATGCCCACAAGTTCTTGTATTGTGAGAAAGGGAGAAAAGTACTTCTTTCTCTGCTTTCTCCATCCCATGCATAATCTTGTAAACCTCTATCATGTCACCCCGCAGTCGACGTTTCTCCAAGCTAAAGAGCTCCAAGCGTTTTAACCTTTCTTCATAGGGAAAGTGTTCCAAATCTTTAATCATTCTAGTTGCCCTTTTCTGCACTTTTTCCAATGCTATAATATCCTTTTTGAGGTGTGGTGACCAAAATTGTACACAGTATTCCAAATGAGACCACACCATTGATCCATACAGGGGCATTATGATCCTAGCTGACTTGTTTTCAATTCCCTTCCTAATAATTCCCAGCATGGCGTTGGTCTTTTTTATTGCGATCGCACACTGTCTTGACATTTTCAGTGAGTTATCTACCATGACCCCAAGATCTCTCTCTTGGTCAGTCTCTGCCAGTTCACACCCCATCAACTTGTATTTGTAGCTGGGCTTCTTGGCCCCAATGTGCATTGCTTTGCACTTGCCCACACTGAATCTCGTCTGCCACGTTGACGCCCACTCACCCAGACTCAACAGATCCCTTTGGAGTGCCTCACAATCCTCTCTGGTTCTCACCACCCTGAACAATTTAGTGTTATCTGCAAACTTGGCCACTTCACTGCTTACTCCCAACTCCAAATCATTTATGAACAAGTTAAAGAGCATGGGACCCAGTACTGAGCCCTGAGGCACCCCACTGCTTACCATCCTCCACTGCGAAGACTGCCCCTTTATACTCACTCTCTGCTTCCTATTAATTAGCCAGTTTTTGATCCACAAGAGAACCTGTCCTTTTACTCCATGACTCTCGAGCTTATTAAGGAGCCTTTGATGAGGAACTTTATCAAAAGCTTTCTGGAAGTCAAGGTAAACAACATCTATTGGGTCTCCTTTGTCCACATGTTTGTTCACTCCCACAAAGAAATGTAACAGGTTAGTGAGGCAAGATCTTCCCTTACAGAACCCATGCTGAGTCTTCCTCAATAACTCATGTTCTTATAACAGCTTGTTCTCAATAACAGCTTATTCTCATGAAGAAGATGCAATGCCATCTGGACTGCCCAAGCAGCAGCACTCACCTGTCACAGCAGCGCCCGTGAAGCAGGGACTTGGCATAGGCGTCCAGCGCCTGACCTGGATTGGGCCCATGCAGCCCTTGATCGCTTGTGTCCAGGGTGACAAAGAAGGCAGCTTTCTCCACCACGTTCAGAGACTGCTGGTTCTTCCCCGACTGGAAGTAGGTTTGGCGGGTCCGTGCCCAGGGGTCTCTGCAGAGAGCAACACAGTCTTGAGAACTGGAGGGGTTTGGTGGTTGAAATGCTGGATCGTCTTGGGAGAGCTGGGGAGGCTTAGACACCTTGGGAGAGCAGCTCCATACTCAGCCATGTTGAGTATCACTTATCTCACAGACTTCTTAGGATAATCAATTAAGGTTGCCAGGTTTCCTCGCCCCCCAGCCACTGGCAGGGGCTCGGGTGGTAGAGTTATCCCCTCCAAGTTGGGAGACTCCTGGAGGATTGGGAATGGAGCTTTGGTAGGACAGTGGCCTCAGCGGGTGCAGTGCCACAGAATTTGCCTTCCAAAGCATCCATTTTCTCCAGGGAAACTGATCTGGAGATGTGTGGGTCCCACCTGGAGGCCAGTATCCCCACAATCAATGTACCCTACCCTGAGCTCTTTGGAAGTAATACTGTCAATCTGTGGAGAGGCCTAGTTGTAATAAAGATGTTAGTTTGGTTTTGAAATTAAGGGTCTTTCTTCCCCGGATTATAGGAGGAGCCCTTTGTTTGTTTGTTTCTTTGTTAAATTAGATATTTTTTTTACTGCTCTTCCCTACTTCTGCAGGGCTCAAGGCGGTTCGCAACAATTTAATTCAAAACGATGTAAAACAAGTTAAAACAATAAAAACACACTATTTAAAACATTCAGAACATTTCAATATTTTAAAACAAGATCACAGTGCTAGCATTTGGTCATGGGGGAGGGGATGCCAGGCAGATGTAAAGAACTGTAACTGCCCTCAACCAAAGACCTGGTGGAAATTCTGCCTTACATGCCCTGCAAAACTTTACAGACAAGGCACAGATGTCACTTGGCAGAGAGTTCCACCAGGCTGGGGCCAGGGCAGAGAAGGCCCTGACCCTGGTTGAGGCCAGCCAGATATATTTTGGGCCAGGGACTACTAGAAGGTTCTTATCCACTGATTTTAATCCCTACTAGGGAGGCTCCAGTCAAGCAGGCATGATTTGAGGGGAGAAGTATCAGGGCCAGGTCAAGCTGGCAGAATGGGCCTGGTGTGCCATGTCCTATGAAGTTATAGGGATGCAGTCATCCCACAAAACCTCCACTATAGGCCCAAAGCCTTGCTCACCCCAGAACACCTCCTATTTTATTGTGTGTGTTTTTAACAAGACCATCTTTGCTTCCAGTCTCCACACTTTGGCTTTCAAAGAACTGAAGCAGGGCTAAGAAAGGTACGACAACAGGCTCTGCTCCTCACATCAGAAGGGAGTGGAAAAAAGGAAAAGAAAGAGCAAAGCCACCAGCTTTTGAAATGGACCCTCTAGCTGTCCCTTTAATACCAGTTTGATCTGTGAGCCATCATCAAGTGATGTTATGCTGTGAAAAGCTTTGTCTGCCCATTTCCCACTCATTAAGCCTCTACTCAGGATATTTTCCCTTTGTCCAGCTGGCAGTCTTATAAAACAGTCCTGCCAGGTCTTCAGGCACACACCACATGAACAAGGGCATCTGTTGCCTTCTTTAGGATGCCAGAACAGGAAGTGTTTTGTGAATATACATCCATATCTCCATTAGGAGGACAATCAGTGAATTGGCCCCAGGATGGAAATACCAGAATAAAAATATGTTCTTACCCTAGGATTACAGAAAAGGTTCTTTCTGATTCTATCTCAACCATTTTTTTAAAAAAAATGCAAATTATAAAGAGAAAAACTGATTAATTATATACACATTATCATTCATCTGTAACTCAGGGGTCATTTTGTAGAAAAAAGACATGCCGGAGCTCATTAGCACAACTCATTTGCATATGTCACAAACCCCTGACGTCACTGGAAGGTGTACTAAATTATATCAGTTCAGCATCTACTTTAAAATGTTTTTTGAATTATAAGTGTCATAATATAACCTTACTCCCATCATACTATTTAAATTATTTTTTTCCTCTGTGGCCACAGTGGCATGAGGAAGATTTCCATTTGTCTGCTTTATATGTTTTGGTAATTTCCCCTTTTTTGTGTGTGGGGAAAAATATCAGAAAGTTTGTCAAATCTTCAGCAAAATTCTCACAGGCGGTTTGAACAATGGAGCCCAGAATGGGCGGGGTGGGGTGAGAAAGAAAAAGCACAATAAAATGTAGAGGTTCCAGAGCTCCACTCCTGTGAGCTCCTGCCCAAAAGGAAGCCTGCTGTAACTTAACATTAAAACACACAAACCTTTGGAAGGGGACAAGCGAGGACTGGCTGTATTTAAACCAGTTCTTTCCAAGTTTATGAGTTTCTCCACATTCTCATTTTTCTTGCTTGTAAGTTCCTGTTTCTTGTAAGTTCCTGTTTCGTGTTTTGCTCCTTCTAATGGTTAATTAGATATTACATTGATTTACGTCCAGCATAAAAACCTGCAATTGAAATCTGTACAGAAATATGCTCAACATAAACCGATATAACATCCTATCAACCACTAGAGGGAGCAATACATACGCAGAACAGAAGAACACCCCTAAAGAAAAAGGAATTTACACATGAGGAACATGAGAATATGGAAAAGCCCTATCTTGTCTCTTTAAGCTGCAGAGCCTAAGCTATCCAGATTCCACTGGGAGAAATCGAGCACATTTCTCCTTTATGGAAGAGCTGATAGGAAAGAGTGGATACAGAAAGACTGGGTGATTGTGGAAACCAGGGACAAAGAGAACACAAGGGATGGCTGTTGCCGGAGCACTGAAAGGATGGGTCAGGACAGGGGCAGTCTCACCTCTCTGCAGCAGTCATGACTGGCAGCTTCTCCTCACCAGGCAGAGGTGGTGTTATGTTGTCCAGAATTGCCTGAAACTGGGCCTGAAGCTCACGAGGTTGCAGCAGCCTCCCGTTGTGGTACAGCCCAACCCGAAAGAAGCGCCCAGCGTGGTAGACTGCAATGTGCTGGCTGTCTCGCATATGCTGTATTCGGTCTGTGGGGGACGTGGAGGAAGGAAAGATGGTGGGACTTCAAGGCCAATGACTTGCAGTTGAGCACCAGTTTTGCAGGTTTCAATTTCGACTCCTTAGCATTTGTAGTTAAAAAGGATCTCCAGTCTCAGGATGCAACAGACTCCCAGTCAGAATTGCAGTTATGCACTTGGGATGCTCACCCAGGCATCTGGTTGCCCTTCATGAAGGGACTGGAGTGGACCATCAAACTTTGGCCTAGCTCAGAATTCACTCACTGAGGAGACTTTCTTTGCCAGTGGCTTTCTTGTGGGAACCAGCAAACGTCTCACAGTGAAGAACCCATTAGAAATTTCAGCATTGTCATTCTGACACAGCTTCCCTCACTGGTAAATCATTCCACATAGATTTTCAAGCCCTCATTATTTTCCAAGTGTCATATATCAACCAGCCTTAACCTCCCCCTCTGTTGGCACTCAATCTGCCTCAATTTCCCACCTACCTACATCTCACCACATTTTCACTTCTGCCCTAGCTAAGCTTCTCCCATCTTTCCTGCTCCTTTGATGCTTTAGCTAAACCTGTTTCCTCACATCCTCATCATTACCACAAAATGGAAATTTGAAGGAAAGAACGCCTTGTGCTGATTCCCATGCCTCTTATATATACATTCCCCGCCCCCCTGCAAAACCTCTTCTGCTGTTTTGGGATAGGGGGCAATAAAAAGAGCTGCCCTACTAGATGACCCTGGAGGTCCTTTCCAACTTTAGGATTCTATTATTCTCCTCCAGGGGGCCCAACTCCAAGGAGGAGGGGATGCAGCTCAGTGGCAGAATATCTGCTTTGTGTGGAGAATGTCCTAGGTTCGAGCCCACCAAATGCAGTTGAAAGGTGATGGGAAAGACCTCTGTCAGAGACCCTGGAGAGCCACTGTCTGGCAGAGTAGACAAAACTGACCTTGACAGACCAGCAGCCTGATTTAGTATAAGCAAGCCTCATAGCTTCAGTTTCTGTTTCTCCTCCCTCCTGAAGTGTCTCCCCCCCGCATTACTGAGGAAGAGAACAGAACCCCCCAAAACAGCAGAGGGAAGGATTTGCAAGAGAGGGAAGCCTGTTTCAAGCACCCCCCAGTAGGTTATTAAGGATGTTGATGTCAGGGAGGGTGGGGGGAGTAAGGTGTCTTGGAATGTCATACCTCCCTCCATGCCTGGGATACGAGTTGTATTAAATGCACGTTCATATTGAGCCGAGCACATGGGCAGACAGCCCTGGATCATCAGCTGAGGGAAGCAGAGGCAGAAGAAGGGAAAGAGAGAAACGGAGAGAGAAGCAGTCAAGAAGTTATGCCCACAAAGCTTCATTCAGGGAAAAAAAGACCCAAGCCACATAAAGAAGCCTCCACCACAAGCACATAGACCCCTTCTCCCAAAAAGCTGGAAAAGTCAAGCCGAATTGTGCAGGCAAAGCAAAATCCAAGACAGCAGAGCAGCAGTCTGAGCTTTGAATGTACATGTCCCCAAGACAAACACCAGGGGTGCAAGAAGTTCAGAAAGGCTGCAGGCAGTGAAAGATCTGTAGGAGCCAATCTTCAACTAGAACAGTAGGGTCTCAAGATTAAAATCCTGGGATCTCAGAACCGGGTCAGAAAGCCCATCAAGAGACACCGTAAAGCAGAGTCACCCTGCAAAAGGCCCCCTAGCCAGGGGTAGGGTGGGGATTTGTTTCACAGTGCCCCCTGATTCACTTACCCAGGCCCACCCCAGGTATCCGGGTGGTGTTGAAGAGACGTTCCCACTGAGCTGCACAGAGGGGGATGCAGGAACTAGGGAGGGTGTTCTGTTTTGAGAGGGGAGGGGGGACCCCAGGATTAGATGGGGAGAAAACATTTTTAAAAAGGGAAACTTAAAAAAAAATTCAATGAACCTGGCACTGTTAGGGAGCATTTTAAAGTCCAACAGAGAAAGGGAAGTTGTTAAATAAGTAAGGAACAAGAGAACCAAAACTGTGAGAACTTTAGGTCAACCCTTCCCCTTCTTTGAAAACGCTTTCTGTCTCAAAAAGGAACTTCTGAAACAATGGGTTGTATTAGTTAGATGAGACAGATTCATGGAGGATATGTCTGACTACCAGCCAAAGTGACTGAGCAGAAACTCCACATTCAGAGGCACTCAGCCTTTGACTCTCAGAGCCAGGAGGCAACATCAGGGAAAGGCCTTGGCCTCTATGCTCTGTTGTTGGCCCTCCAGAGGAACTGGTTGACTATTGTATGAGACATGATGCTGGACTAGATGAACCACTGGTCTGATCCAGCAGGGCTCTTCTGATGTTCTTAACTGCCACGGTGCCTTTGATGTGTGCAGCTTTAATAGAAAACAGAGTGACTTGAAATTCAGTTCCTGTATGCAGGGCAAATTTATTGGCTGCATTCGATCTATAACAGTTTGGTAGAATATTGTTTATCTGTGAACATGGCTGGATCCAGAACTTTAACAGAGAGCCTTCTGGGAAATATGATAACAGCTAGATAGTTCAGGCCTGCCCTGAGTTCCATCCCAGCCTGATCCCAACCTCACCATTCATGGAGAAGGAGCTCCCAGCTGCTCCACCCTCCATCCCACCACAGTATCAAAATTTTGTTCTCCCTTACAGGCTTGATCTCCTCTCGAGTGAGCTTCCGTCGGTACAACAACATGGAGTAGACAAGGTTGCCAGCACGAGCGGCCTGAACAGGGGTTGGGGTTACGTATAGGAAATCCTACAAAATGAGAGCACAAAAAGGGGTCAAAGAAGCTGAAGAGAAGCAACCCCCCCCCTCATCAATGTACACACACAATCTCTTCCATTTGTGAAACTCACCATCACATAATAGTTGCTGTTTACCATCAGAGGGCCTCGTGAACGGAGATAAATGTACTCTTCCCACCAGTCGCTCACCTGGGGAGGCCCAAAAGGAGAATTAAAGTTCACACACTCATCATCTGCATGTAAACTCAAAGGAGCACCATCTCCCCTTCTGAAGAGCACTCACATAGTTAGATGCCCACCAAGACTTAAGCTTGAGGTACCACTGCAAGCGAGGTCCCAGGGTCCTTTCAAAGTCACGGGCAAGACCTGTCATACGCTGGAATTCGGCATCTGTCATAAGAGGTCGTACGGACTCGAGGTACTTGGTGGGGGAAGAGAGATATAGGATAAAAAAAATGCAGCAGCAAAGAACCACCACATTGCTTCAGGTCACTGCCCATCCACCAAACTGTTTTTGCACATTTCCTCCATCAAAACCAGTTTGGACAAGGAAGTCCTATACAATAGGAAGTGAGTTTTTATCCTATTTGGACAGTTCTTTCTGGCAACCTGCCTTGCTACTGGTCAGGTCCAAATAGCACCACTCAAACCCTAGTGATGCTATTTGCATCTGACCAGTGGCAGCAGCACAAGAGGAGGCAGTGGGAAAACCATGTGTCCATCAGTGTCACCAGGACCTAGGTTCCAGTAAAGCAACTCTTTGGGGAAGCAAGAGCTGCTAACCCCCACAATAATCACTTGGCATGGATTATTCCTGGGCCCTTTTCCACATCTCAGTCCACCACTGAGGGAAGGAGAGGGACATTGTGGGTATGTACAAGTTTGAAGGAAGGGAGATGGAAGTTATATGAGGGAGATGGAAATTATATCATTTCTAAGACTATCACATTTTAATCCTATCATTTCCCCCAGGAGTTCAAGGTGTGTACAAAGTCCCCCTCCTCTATTTTCCTCAGAACAATCCTGTGAGGTAAATTTGACTGACAATGTGTGACTGAGTAGTTCATGACAGAGATTCTAGGAAGGAAAACCTTAGTTCCTCTTAATGAACAGATGTTTAAAAAGCAGAACTGTTGTGAGATTTTCACACTTAAACAGTCAAGCTCTTGGTTAAGGGTCCCTAGAAATTAGCTAGTGTCAGAGACTTAAATCTCAAGTAGCAACTTTTGGAAGCAGTAAATTTGACCAGTGTCTCAGTGGTGGAACCTGAGTTCCACAAGCTATTGTTACTGAGGAAAGCCCCAAAATGTTTTTTGGAAAGAAAATACTCCTTAGAGCTCTACCCATTTTTTTAATGTCACATAAGAAATACAAAGTAAAGTTCCTTCCATATTTTTGTCTCAGTGTAATTTTATAAAGTTTACATCAGCCAATGTTACAAAAAGTACAGGGGGCTATAAATACTGAGAGAATGCTGATTCAATGCATATTAACGGGTTGGGGTGCCACATTATGCCAGATTATGCTTCATCATATCAGTAAGTATTCAATGAAACCCAGAGCAGAATCTTAGTGAAATGCAAGTTCTGCAAGCCAATTCAAATGTGGTAAAATAGCTCGTGGTGTATTTCCTCCCAGGCTATACCATTGCAGTCGACATGTGCTGAATCATATGTCTGAATGTAACTCCTCTAAAAGAAAACACAAAAAAAGCCTTTCCACAGGTTGAAATCTAGCACCTCAGGCATGGAGTTTTAACACAATCAGATTCACCTGCCGGACAGTATCTTTGATACCCGGGACAATCAAATAGTATTTAAAATTCACATTCAAAATTCAATATTCAGATACTGAATTAGTCTGTTTTGCTGACTGCTTCCGAGATGGTTATTGTGGCATATTGGGAAAATAACAGGACCCTCCATAAAAGATTGGCTGAGTTTTGCTTGGGATGTTAGCTGAAGTAACATATTACCAAAGAGTGTAAAGAAATAATTTGCAGCGTACAGATAATTTTTTTTGAACTTCAGGCAACTTTTGTTATATATTGGAATGGGAAAAAAGAGATTAAACATATGCTTTTGCTTTTTATAAATCATCATAATAATCACCCTTCTGTTCCTCTTTCCTTATGTACTACCAATTATGTAATCTAATTAGGTTTGCCAATTCCTGGTTGGGAAATTCCTGGATATTTCAGGAGTGGAGCCTGAGGAGGCTCCACCCTCCAAGCCTGCCATTTTCTTCAGGGGAACTGATCTCTGCAGATCGAGGAGTAGCTGTGTTAAGTCTGCTGCTACAAAATAGTAAAGTGTCTAGTAGCACCTAGGACTAACAAATTTTATTGTAACAAACTTTCCAGAAACACAGCTCTCTTCATCAGATGCATGCAGGGCATTTTTTTGTAGAGAAATCCCAAAAGGAACTCATTTGCATATTAGGCCACACCCCCTGATGCCACCAGTGTTTGCGCTCATCTGCATATTAGGCCACAGTTCTAAACCAAGCCAGCTGGAACTGCAATCCTGCTTTTAAAAAGCCCTGGATGCCTGTAGGCTGGAGATCAGCTGTGATTCCAGGAGATTTCCAGGCACCACTTGGAAGATGGCAGCACTTTATTTAATATATGCAATTTTTAAAAAGAGAGGGCCAAATGCAGAACACCGTCAGACTCACTCGTCGCATCGTATCCTTGATAGCTGGGACCGGCAAACGAGGCAGCGAGGCTTGATAGCTATATAGCATGGGCTTCCGACCAGCAAAGATTTTCACTAGAGCCTGCAATGAGGGAAAACCATATGTGGGTTTTAAGTTGGAACAAAGCTCTGTTTTCCCCTCCATCTCCCTACATAGTTTTTTAAGGCAGTTCCTCTCCCCACCCCTCTCTCTCTCAGTGGTAAGTCCAAACATGGGACTCAATGTTCCTCCACACAAAATATCGCTTGCCTACAGAAGTCAGGGAAAGGGTGAAAAGCCCAGTCTTCTCCCTGACATATTTCCTAAGTACAGGTGGCCGATTCCAATGAGGTAGCTACCACAGGCCTTTCCTGTCCGTTGCTAGGTTTATGAATATATAACCACAATTCCTTAACAAGATCAGCATCAGCCTGGTAGTATCTAGCTAGCATTCCCTACCCTGCAGTGACTCTTCCCTCCCACTGGGGGTGCTATGGATCCAACTCCCTTTGCCTCAAAGGCAAGACTTGGGGCAGCATCAGTCAGGCTTGCTGGCTTGGTTCCCGTACAAGTTGCCTTCAATGCCATCTAGATTCTTGACAATGTGACTCACTCAAGCCATGAGGGGGGTTTTCAATCCACAGCACCTCAAAAGGCCCAGCTGTCAATACCTGGTTCATATTCCCTTTATACACCAGTTTGGTATAGCGGTTAATTAAGAGCAGTGGACTCTAATCTAGAGAACTGGATTTGCTTTTCCACTCTTCCACATACAGCCAGCTGGGTTAGTCACAGTTCTCTCAGAGCTGTTAGCTCAAGAGTTCCCAAAGAGCTCTCTCAGCCCCACCTACCTTACAAGGTGTCTGTTGTGGGGATGAGATTGTTAGCCCCTCTGAGACTTCAAGTGAAGGGCAGGGTATAAATCCAACTCTTCTTCACTCGCTTCCCAAGAGTGAACTCATTAAGCTGTCTTATGCTGAATCGGACCATTAGTCCATCACAGTCACTACTGTCCATTCAGACAGGCACAGCTCTTCCGGATCTCAGATAGAGATCTTTCACAACACCTACTGCCAGACCTTTTTAACTGGAGATGCTGGGAACTGAACCTGGGACCTTCTAAATGCCAAGTAGAGGTGCCGCCATTAAGCCACAGCCCCTGGTTGAAAAGGGGGTAAGCCACAGCTGTCTTGAAATACATACCAGCCAGATCTTAGTGATGTTGGACATCTTCCCATGTTCCTCGTACATCCATCCATGGTAGCACAGGAGCAACCTGAGAATGCTACGCATGGTCAGGATGAGGGCCAGCCACAGTCCCGTGGAAAAGGCCAAGGCACTGAGGACATTTTGGCCCTGATCTGACAGATAGTCACTGGGGTCAGCATGATGGAGAAGAGAAACAAAAGAGAAGGATTTTTTTTTTAAAAAGACCCTAAAGCATATCTTTCCATTTTACAAAAGCATAATCCCCAATTCTAAATTTCAGCCCCTCTGCTATAGTCTGCACAACCACACACCCCTACTGCAGTCTTCCTCTTGTAAACCATATACTCCAGCACCTTCTCAGCAGTGGCCCCCCAAAAAATAATAATAATGACCCTAAGAAATTCACAAGGAGAGGAAAATGGATAAAGATGAGTATTTGGAAATCAGATGAAAAGGGAAATTCCATTATAGCTGTTGAGTCCAAAGGGCTTTGATAAGATTTTATTTATTTCTAAGATTATCATAGCATCCTCTGGCCATGAAGTACACAGGTTAATTCACAATCCTTTGTTGTTCATGATGGTAGGTCATCGTAACATAATTTACTATAGCATATGGACATGATTAAAAACCATTATGCAAAAAAACCTCAAACCCTAGTACAAAGCTGAAGAGGTCCCTCCAGGGAAGCAGAATGCATTTTTCCTAAATTAACCGATTACCTGCATCGTTTGCACTACAAATCTGGCTACTACAGCAAACGTTGGGAGGAGGGTTTCTGCGGATGGAAGGCTCTCTGTGGAGTGCAGCTTTCTGACCCCCACCCCCTCCCTCCACTGCAGGCCAAAATGGGCCCTGAAATGCTGTTCCCGAGAGTCTCCTGGATGGAAAATCTCCTTATCCTTTTGAGTTTGACACAGAAACATCTCTGGAGTGTGTTTGTATGTGATTTTAATTAAACTTCCTTGAAGAGCATCTTATAGCTTAACAACATGATATATTCTTTCCAGGTCAGTCCCCAAGTCTGCACTGAGTTCTGTCAAGCAAAGTTACACTGAGAGTTTCCAGGTGACCCTCATTTCCCAGGTGCAGGTGGCCCAATTCAGATGGGGGCTGTGTGGTGTGCAGAGAGAGAGCTGAAGTCATCCCCATGCATTTATTTATTTAAATTTTTATTCCCACCCTCTCCACAAGCGGATGTGTTTTTTCCAATCTGAAACAGCTTCCAGGAACTACTATTTGCCCGGGGAGGGGGTGATATATGTATCAATGGTAGCATTGCCAACTATCAGGTGACAAAAGCAAAAAAAAGGAAGGGGGGGTGGTTCAGCCAAAAATAATGACAAAAGCAAAAACACACAAGAGAAGCTGCAACCACTCACAAACAGCCCACAAAAACTATTTCCTTACAACACACTCTAATTTTAAATCCTCTTACTTAAGGTTTCTTATACATATGAACAACCCTGTCATACAGTTGAAATTAGACAGTCCTCCACAGTGACAAGTTCCCAGTGTTCCTATGGTCCATTTCATCACAGTCAAGGTGGGTACATCCATCCAGAGCAACTAGCAATAGTCCACAGTCTTTTTAAATGAGCAAAATAGTTTTAGTGCCAGGTCATCCAGGCTTACATCAATTAAAGAGTCAAACAATTGCAGTGTCAGAAGATGGTTGCAATGCCAGGAACGTTTTCGGCATCCGTGGCTTTCTTCAACTGGATATTTCAACAGTTATTTCATAGATGTAGCCATTTGATTTTCATACCTGAAGGACTTGCACAAGTTCACCACTCCAATCAAACAACCGCCTGACTAATTTCATCCCCATGACAGGGTTGTTCATATGTATAAGAAACCTTAAGTAAGAGGACTTTCAATAAGAGTGTGTTGCAAGGAATGGTTATAGTTTTTTTGTGGGCTGTTTGTGAGTGGTTGCAACTACCAGGTGACACCTGGAAATTTCCTGCTATTGCAGTTGATCTCCAGACAACCAAGATCAGTTCTCCTGGAAATGAATGGCTGCTTTGCAGGGTGAACGTTATGGCATTATAACTGCTGAGGTCCATCCCAAACTATGCCCACTTCAGGCTCCACCCCCCAGATCTCCAGAGGTGACAACCTTAACCATTGAGCTACAAAAAAGTTTGCCTAGTAGGGTGAACAGCAACTTCCAGGAGATATTTTAGACTGTGAAAGGTGTAAGCCCCCTCTCTCCAAACAGCACAGTCCTGATCTGAAATGGGCCCACTTCACACCTGGGAATCAAGTTTCACCCTGGACCTCAGAGCAGATGTCTGCTTGACAGAACTCAGGGTGGCCTTGAGGAGGGAACAATATATTATACAGCGAGACCCTTAGTGTAACCTCCTGCTGGTCTCTCAGCAACTACTTCTCTGTTCCTTCTCAGCACCGTACCTGACTGGCAGGTGTTCCTTGATCTTTCCAATCATGCCCATGGAGGGGTCAAGCCGAGAGTACTGGGTCACCAGGATAGCAGTAACCATAAACAGCCAACTGGAAGGGCTGGCAGGGTATACCCCTGTCACAAAACTGTTCTGTAGGGGAAAAGTCACAAAATGAGATATGTGAGGGGTGGGGAAACTAAGAGCAGGTTACATTTCATAGCATGGCCAGTCCTGGTCTTCCCACCCACCGCTGAACCACTACCAAACCTTACCTAGTTCCACCTCAATGTCTAATATTGGATGGGATGTAGGGTTTCCAATCCCCAGTTGAGGGCAGGGGATCCCCTGGTTTGGAGGCCCTCCCCCCACTTCAGGGTCATCAGAAAGCAAGGGGGGGAAGGGAAATGTCTGCTGGGCACTCCATTATTCTTTATGGGGACCATTTCCCAAAGGGTATAATGCAGAATTGATCTGCAGGTATCTGGGGCTCTGGGGGGGGAGGGTGTTTTTGGGGGTACAGGCACCAAATTTGCAGCATATTATCTGATGCCTCTCCTCAAAACACCCTCCAGGTTTCAAAACAACTGGACCAGGGGTCCAATTCTATGAGCCCCAAAAGAAGGTGCCCCTATCCTTCACTATTTCCAATGGAGAGAAGGCATTTTAAAAGTGTGCAGCCCCTTTGGAGTTCAATTATGTTTGTTACCCTGCTTCTGGCTTCACCCTAGTGTCTCCTGGCTCCACCCCCAAAGTCCCCAGATATTTCTTGAATTGAACCTGGCAACCCTATCCTTTGAGCTTTTTCACTCAGCCTCGCTCCATAGCTTTTGTCACTCCTCAATTTCTTACCAACAGAAAAGCCGGCCGCATCCCACCCAAGATAAATTCCAGATCACTTAAAAGCATTTAATATGGTGTAATAGTTGGGAGTACTGGATTGGGAGACCCAGGTAAAAATCCCTACTCTGCCATGGAAACTTACTGGGTGATGTTGGGCCCATCACTCCAGTCAAACCCGCTCCACAGGATTGTTATGAGGATAAAATGGAGAAGAGGAGTACAAAGTAAGCCATTTAGAGTCCCTACCAGAGAGAATAATTTCATTTAAAAAAACACATTCATCACTGGCAGGTAGGGTAATTAAACAGAGGGCTAAAAAGTGGAGTTCCCTGCTCCCTTTTCTTTCAGGTTTTAATCTGAGATTCTGAAGAACACTCTGTATTTACATAGCAGCTTTAGATGCTGAAAAGACCCCCGTGGCGCAGAGTGTTAAAGCTGTAGTACTGCAGTCCTAAACTCTGCTCACGACCTGAGTTCAATCCCCGGTGGAAGCTGGGTTTTCAGACAGCTGGTTCCAGGTTGACTCAGCCTTCCATCCTTCCGAGGTCGGTAAAATGAGTACCCAGCTTGCTGGGGGAAAAGTGTAGATGACTGGGGAAGGCAATGGCAAACCACCCTGTAAAAAGTCTGCCGTGAAAACGTGAAAGCAACGTCACCCCAGAGTCGGAAATGACTGGTGCTTGCACAGGGGACCTTTCCTTTCCTTTAGATGCTGAACCTACTTAATAATAAACAATGCATAGCATACGTATGTACGTATTTCACTTCAGGTCTTGCTAGGTAACTTAGCATGATTACTATGCTATAATTTCAGCTTTGAGAGAGGTGGGCTGTGACAGAGAAGGTTGCCTAAGGTTATCTAATGGGTTCCTGGCATAAGCAAGATTGAAAGGAGGGACACGATTGGTAGCTCCTAGTGATGATACTACTACAGATTTTCTCAGATGTTATCTTCACGTCAACTTTATTAGGTCAGGACTATTACGAACATCATTACACTGGAGAGGTTGGCTTTCCTAGAGCTACTTCCTGGGTAGCAGTCATTACTGAACTGTAATTATTGTAGATCAAAACAAACAAACAAAATCCCATGAGATCCTCTTTATGTTTCATCCTCTAAAAAACCCTTGGCTGACTTCCAAGAGGCCAAGTAATAAACTGTCACAGAGTCTTGGCTCCCAGAATCCCCTACTCTGACATGGCCAAACTTTTCCTCTCTGCAAGAAACATGGATTCTCATCTTCTAGTCTCTCATTTTATTGGACTCTTTCTTCACCCTCCTCAAGCTCCACCCCCCCCCCCTTAATCTCCAGGTATTTCCCAATCCAGAACTGCTCACCCTATCTTCAACCTACTAGGTTCCCTGAGATTACAAATTAATTCTTTTTTTTTTTTTTTTTTTTTTTTTTTTATGTCCAAAAACTTTTTTTATTGAATTTAGTAAACATACAAATAAAGCAATCAATGACTGTATCTGCAATCATTCTTTGTGTATAAGCATAGCATACCAGTAGAAAACAGAATATATATATATACACAAAATACAAACAAAACAACACATACATACATTCACACATACATACATACTTGGCAGCTGAATTAAAAAATAAGTACTCTGTCCATATGTTAATTACATCAAATTAATAATGTCATAATATCTACCAGGAATACATGTACGCATCTGATCTACAGGACTAAAAGAAAATTTAAGAAATGGAAGCCACTTGTACATCAGAGAATCGTTACCTTCTGAATTATTTATATTGCATAAACTATCTGCTATCTTGTCCATAGCATAGACCTCCCAGATTTTAGCATACCAGGCTTTAACTGGAGGAATATTGGGAGATTTCCAAAATTGGGCTAACACCATTTTAGCAGCAGCTAGTAAAAGGGATATCAGGGATTTATTGAGAGAAGTAATAGAAATACCTTTCCAACAGTCAAGCAAAATGAGTTTCAATCTTAAGGGTAAACTATAGCCCGTGATATCCTTGATTTTTGCCACAATTACTGCCCAAAACGACTGCACCCTCGGGCAAGACCACCAGCAGTGTATAAATGTGCCCACCTCTCCACAATTTTTCCAACATTTGGAGGATTGATTTATCGCCATATGGCTTAATCTCTGAGGTGTTAAATACCACCGGAACAAAATTTTTTGAGTTTGTAATTGTATATTCAATGATTTTGAAACAAACGAAGGAGATGACCAGATTTGTTGCCAAACATCCTCCTGAAAATTAATTGAACTATTCCTTTGCCAAATTTCTTGATAGGATAACAAATCAACAGCATCAATGTCTAGCAAACCCTTATAGATAAATGAAATCAGTCCCTTCCGCTTTAAAAAAGGAGATTGTAGCAAGGATTCAAAGAAAGTAAGAGGTCGATTGAAATTGTATTTCTTTGAGAGTGATGTCACCAAGTTGTTAATTTGCAAGTATTCAAACCATGGGATTTTTGTCCCACCAGTTTTCTCTTCTAAAGATTTTTTGTCGAGCACTTTTCCATTGGACAAAATATCCACAAACCTATAAAGATTATATTTTTTCCAAATTGGAAAAGACTTGTAAAAAAACCCCGGTTGAAACCAAGAAACATCCATAAAATGAGATAGTGGAGACATAGGAGGGGCTAAAAAGAGGCGGCGTTTGTCCCAAATCTGAAAAATGGCTTTAAGGAAAAGGTTGGAGGAGATATTAGGAGGTCTCTTCTTTGGAAATTCCCATAATGTAGATTGAAACGATTTGTTATTTAGATAGGTATCTTCTAGGACCTTCCAGCCTGAATTTAAATCAGCATCATGGTATCTGACAAGGCCTCCTAAAATGGCAGCTTCATAAAATTTATGCAGATCCGGAAGAGCCAGACCACCTGAGGATTTAGAACGAATAAGAGTTGCATACCCTATTCTAGATAAGCCCTTGTTCCAAATGTATCTTAAGAACGAACGACGCCAACCCACAAATAAGTCCTCAGGAATAAGAATAGGAATGGCTCGAAATAAAAACAGAAATTTGGGAAAAATAAAAGATTTAATAATCTGAATTTTTTCATTCCAGGGAATGAGTGAAGAATTTTTATTCTTTTGCATAGTAAGAATGTCCTTAATCAATAAATGATGATTGACTTTAAAAATATCTCCCAATTTTAAAGGTATATTGATCCCCAAATATGTCCAATATCTATCCATTTTTTTGAAGTGATAATTTGAGTAGATGGAATCTTGGAGAGCATCTGAAATTGTGATGGGATAAAGAATGGTTTTAGATGGGTTTACTCGAAGACCCGATATAGAAGAAAATACAGATAATAAATCAAAGACAGCTGGTAAAGAAGTCTTAGGTTTTGTAACAAAAAGCACTAGGTCATCTGCAAACAAAGACACCTTAATTTGTTTCTTTCTAATAGGGATACCAGCAATAGTATTGGTATTACGGATAGCATTAGCAAGAGGTTCAATTGCGATTGCAAAAAGCAGAGGAGACAAGGGGCAACCTTGCCTCGTCCCTCTGAAAAGATTAAATTCTTTAGAATCCAAATTATTAATAGAAAGAATAGCAGAAGGCGACTTATATAAAGAATGGATTATCTTCAGAAAATTCGGGCCAAAATTCATTTTCTGCAGTAAGGTTGTAAGATAAGGAACTTCAACGGAATCAAAGGCTTTTTCAAAATCAATAGACAAGATAAAGGAAGACTCAATATTAAATTTCCGGCAGTATTGAATAACATCAAGGACCATTCTAGTATTGTCCGTTAACTCACGGTGTGGGATAAAGCCCGATTGGTCAGGATGAATGTAGTTCCCTATAAAAGTATTAAGCCTAGCCACCAGGGCTGCTGTAAAAATCTTGTAATCGCAATTAAGGAGCGATATCGGCCTGTATGAACTAGGGTCTAGCAAGTCTTTGTCTTTCTTTGGAAGAAGAATGATTTTTGCCTGTGACCAAGTAACTGGAAAAGAACCAGACTGTACAAACTGATTACAGGCGTCCGCCAAGATGGGAGCCAACAAAGTATTAAAAAATTTATAAAATTCTGGTATAAAGCCATCTCGGCCTGGAGATTTATTGGATTTCATAGACTTGATAGTCTCCTGTATTTCAAGTGCAGTAAAAGGTTTGTCCAAAAGGGATTTAACCTCAGGAGAAACAGGCTTAATAACTGAGTGAGTGTCTAAAAAAGATGAAATAAGGTCTGATGCTGGATGCTGGGAGGAATATAGAGATGAATAGTATTTTTTAAAAACTCCTACAATATCCTTAGTGGAATGTTTCAAGGTACCGGATTTAGAACGAATGGAAGAAATAGCCATTGAGGATATTCTCTTTTTAACCTTCCATGATAGGAGTTTAAGGGATTGAGGAGTTCGAAACCAATATTTTTGTTTTATATAAGCCATTTGTTTTTGAATCTTGGAGACGTCAAAAGATTCTAATTTTTTCCTTTCTATAAGAAGTTTTGAATAAGTTTTTTTGCTACCAAATTTTTTAAATTTCTCTTCCAATTTGGTAATGTTGGCAACCAAATCTGATCTAATTTTGTCTTTTTCTTTTTTATACGAAGAGGCAATAGCCAAAAATCTGCCACGAATTACAGCTTTAAACGAGTCCCAAACTATATGCTGAGGTACTCCACACTCAGTATTGAATTGAAAAAATTCTTTAATGTCTTTTTCAATGGAATCTGTAACCGATTTCATAGACAGTAGTTTACTATCCAATCTCCAATTAAAAGAAAAAGATCTTTCAGTGATTCCTGACATATAACCTTCCAACCATGCATGATCAGACCAAATCATTGGGCCAATGTCTACTTTAAAAAAAAGGTTAGAAATAGAATCCGAAACTAAAAGAAAATCTATTCTGGAATAAGTTTGATGACGAGAAGAAAAGAAGGTATAGTCTCTTTCTTTTGGATGCCTGCTTCTCCAAATGTCTGACAGATTATAGGATTGAAAGATTTGAGCTAAATCATTTTGGCCATTCGAATCTTTTGATTGAGACCATTTATTGGCAGATAGAGGTAGCAGGCTTTTTTGAGATCTATCTAAAGAAGGATTGACAACATAGTTGAGATCTCCTCCCAAAATAATGGGCCCTTTATGAAAAGTTTGAAGTTGTGACAACGTATCTTTAATAAATGCAATTTGTCCATCATTTGGAGCATACACCGATGCCAGAGTATAAGGGCTACCATTAAAGACCCCATTGATAAAAATATACCGACCCCTAGGGTCAATTGAGGAATTTTCAAAAGTGAATTGGACTGATTTACCTATTAAGATGGCCACACCTCTTGCTTTGGAGGACCCGTAAGCTTGAAATTGATGAGCAAAAAATTTTGACTGGAAGACCTTGGGCTGGTTACCCTTAAGGTGAGTTTCTTGCAAAAAAACTATATCTGGTTTCTGATGAGAGATGGCAGAGGCAACCCGTTTTTTCTTAATTAAATTATTTAGCCCATTACAGTTTAGAGATAGAAATTTCAAGTGGCACTCTGCCATAATTGAAAGAGGAAATAACCAAGGTTATCAAAATTATTGCAATTCATAGCTTTGAACCCAGGTGCCACCAGGATAGCTAGAGGCGAATCCTGTAGATCAAATTTCAAAGGTATGAGGACAGATTTCAGATCAAAGGCTTTAAAAAACTTCCAACTAAATCCATAATAATTCAATACAGTTATGCTGCCCGTAACACAAACAAAAAACCATAACCAACACCAGTGGTCTAGCATTAACAGACACTAGCCACTAACTCACCCTCCAACTCTGTTAACCCAAACTTGGGAAAACAACAACTATTTACTTAAAAGGATAAATTTGAAGCGGAAGTCTTCGTTACTGAAGACACCACACAACTAGCAACAACTACCAAATGGAGCTAATTAAAAAAAACTGAAGTTCTCCATTCTCCCTCTCTGCCAAAAATGCTTATATTTAACACTATCAACCCAGCAAAAATAAAATTTATAAACAGAATAACAGAGCCGAATGTATAGAAAGTTTATAATGAAAGGCCAAACAAAGCTGATCGAGTCAAGGCTAAAATGCCTAGAAAGCCACATATAATAAAACCTGTGCCTTTTACCAACTCAGGTTAGTGAATTAAAGATAATTACAGGCAAACTAATATACCATGTGTAACAGCATCAGATCTCGATCACAAAGTTATTGTAAGACTTAAGACACTATGATAAAAATACAATGAAACTTTAAACAGAACTATGAACGCTATTAAATACTGGTCTCCCCAAACACTCCCCACCAACTATCCTTCAGCCACTTATAAGCCTATGTAGGGAGATATGATGGTGAGGGAAACAAGTTTCCAAACCTTCATAGTAGCATAAGGCACAAACTGACACACACATACATTCCCTACCCACCCTCTGTCTCACAGATTCATTTCCATTCAACAATTCACACAGGAAGGGAAAAGGTCCTGACAATTCATTAACTCATAGTAGAAAGAAATATATTGATATAAAACCCTAATCATACTATTCAAGTTTCTCACTCTGATCTACCCCCCCTCACTCACTCTCTCTCCCTCCCTCTCTCCCACTCCCTCACTCAACACCCAGCCTCCCCATTCCAGCTCCTACTCAAACCATATATTCCAAGTCACCCCATTCTTCCAATCATGCATACCCAATCAACCAAGAAGATTTCCTTTAATGAGTTGAATTGAATTAATAACTCCCTCACATTCATAACATTGTGTTCAAAAGATATAAATAACCAAAAAAAAAAAAAAAGGGGGGGGGACCCCCCAATTTCGTATATAAACATTGCTTCATAGGCACGAAACAATCATCAGCATATTTCTAAGCCGTGACAGAGTTACACGTAGGCAAAGCTTATAAGTCAGCAGTTCAGTAGGCAAAGCTTATATGTCAGGGGAAAAAAAAAAAAAAGGGGGGGGGGGACGTCAAGAATCCACACAAAAAAGGGAAGATTTCTGCATAGCAACAGTTCCAGTGTTTAGCTTCTAGGAGAAACAGGCCGATCAGGACGGTTCATAGGCACACGACGCCATCTAGTGTCTGAAGTTATTGAGTGAACATGTGAAACTGCTTCTATAAGGCCGGTGGGAACAGGAAGATTCAAATCTCTCAGCATGCTTAGGCCTGAGTCAAGGCCTCCAGCGACAAACGACCGATCCTGTACAGTAACTTGCAGCTTGTACGAAGCAACCCATCGATATCTGATGTTTTCCCTGTTCAGGATTTCAATAATTGGCTTCAAAATTTTCCGCCTTTGCAAGGTTTCAGAAGACAAATCCTGTAGAATTTGGATGTTGTAATCTCCTAGCAGAAGTGGATTTATAGCCCGGGCTTTTTGCAGCAGCTTGGATTTAACTGAGGCAGAAGAGAAACGGACTAAAATGTCCCTAGGCAACGAAGTTTTCTGTGTGCGCAAAGGGCCAATTCTATATGCAGCCTCCAGGGCACAAAGATCAGATTCAGAAAAACCCAATGCCTTTGATAGCCAGGAGGCTATAAGAGATTTTAGGTCAGAGGGAGAGGCAGAGTTCTCGGGGAGCCCGCGAATTTTAACATTCCCCATTTTCAGTTGGTTCTCAAGTGCAATAATTTTATCAGTGGCCCAATCATCTCTTTTATAAAAATACTGAGTGTCCTCCTGCACAGCACATGCCATGTTAAAAGCAGAATCTGCAGTCTCTGCCACCTTCTCTAAGGACGTTTTGAAACCCTCCAACTGAGCAGAAAGGGGCTGGATCATGGCAGATATTTTGTCAGTCATATTTTTTTCCAGTTTTTGAAAAGCCTCCATTACCTCAGAACGAAATGAAGCTAGGTCTGCTGCTGTGTTTTCCCCTTCTCCCGACGCCATCTTGCTTGCAGGGCTGCTTGCTTTTCCTGAGGCCTTAGCCTTAGGCTTTTTGGGAAAATAGTCTTTAACAGAGTTCCTTGGGTTTCTTTTTGATCTGGATTTTTGACCATCTACTGTTCCCATACTAATTAAAGAAAAAAAAGAAAACAAACAACAACGCTGGGCGCTTGCTTAAGTGGATTTGGCAGGGGTAAGTAAGGAGCTCTGTTTTCAGGCGTCCATTCCCTATGCGTGCGACGCCACGCCCCCCACAAATTAATTCTTAATACAAGTCCAGAATAGTGGACTTGTGGTACTTCCACATGGAAAGGGGCAGTTCCTCATTTGTGAATGCAAAGCCATTTATAGCACCAGCGAAGTCACTGCAGAGGGCAGATTCCCTGCCCACTCCACTCACCATTCTCTATACCTCCAGCAGGCTTTCCTCTGTTTTTTTTTTAAACTGGATTTTAGATATCACACTTTCTCCTCCACATTTACCCTATAGGGATGATCTTTTAGTATCAAAGCAGCTTTGGGCAACTGTGGTAAAACCAGAAGGGAGATAACCAGGCAACAATTTCATGAGGAAGCCCCAAGAAGAAAAGTTCCAGTTCTATAGCAGGGAACACAGAGGAATACCTCTGAGGGAAAGCAACCTTCGAGACCCAGGAGCAAACCAAGATCCCCCAAACGTTCCCATCTTACCCGCAACTTGTTGATTTTCTTCTTCCAGGACCGCAGGCCCGACAGGTAGACCTGCTTGAGGGCTTCATGGCTCAGGTGAAGGTCAATGCCCTCTGGCGAGACAGTAAACTGGAAGGCTACAGCCTGGTGAGCTTCTGCCATCTTGGGAGGATTTTAGCTTGTTGGCTAAGGGAAGACACAGAGAAACATTACATAAACTCAGATTGAATGTCCCTACAAAAATTCATTGGAAGTAAAATGGGAGCTAATGAGGAAAGGGCTGCGGCTCAGTGGTACAGCATCTGCTTGCAATGCAGAAGTCCCCAGGTTCAATCCCCAGCATCTCCAGTTAAAAGATCTGGCAGTAGGTGATGTAAAAGACCTCTGCCTGAGACCATGGAGAGCCGATGCCAGTCTGAGTAGACAGTACTGACTTTGATTCAATAGAAGGTAGTTTCATGTGATTTCTCATAAGCTAGCAAAGGTGGAAAGTGGGGGTTCAACAGGCATTTGAAAGACTCAAAATGCTAGCCCATAATGCTTTGATTCCTGGAACCAAAACCCTAAGTATACAACACCCTCATCTGGAGCCGCCTTCTTTTCTCATGTGCCAAATAATCTCTCATTAATTCACACTCTCAGCTGCAGAAGATTTAGCCACCGGGATATCCATTTTCTGAATCAAACAATTACAGCAGCGATTATAATTCTCCCAGTTTCTGGTTCAGGATGAGATCTTTTCCTTCATAATGGGTCCAAAGAATACCCAATGCTGAGCTCTGGCAAGTTTCCAGGGAAACGAAACTCCCCAGCTGTATTTGAACACTCTGCTGCATGTCTTTTGCTGTGCAAAGCTGGCTATACATTATGACAAAGATACACACTGTATATAATTACAATATACAATAAATATCCGTGTATAGGTTAATAAATAGGTGCTTTCATTATGTTGTGTATGAAATACATCATATACAGGCATGGAATGTCTACTTGAAACACAACAATAGCATATGCTAGACACATGCAGCACCACTGGTGTTATAAGCATTTAAGATTTATATATGCAAGAGCAATTTGCATTTAATCTATGCTAAGCAACCTGAGCAGTTCTAGAAGCATTTAACACTGGATTGATATAGTTATGGAAGATTAATGTTGTGGTGTATGTGTCTAATATTGCTATTGCTGTGTTTCAAGTAGACATTTCATGCTTGTATATGATGTATTTCAGGGGTGGCCAATGGTAGCTCTCCAGATATTTTTTGCCTACAACACCCATCAGCCCCAGCCATTGGCCATGCTGGCTGGGATTGATGGGAGTTGTAGGCAAAAAACATCTGGAGAGCTACTGTTGGCTACCCCTCCTGTATTTCATACACAACATAATGAAAGCAGCTATTTCTTAACTTATACACGGTGATTTATTGTATATTGTAATTATATACACTGTATTGTATATTGCAATAATATACATGCCTGTGTATGATACACAACATAATGAAAGCAGCTATTTATTAACTTATACACAGTGATTTATTGTATATTGTACAATGCTGGCTGATAGTGGGAATCTTCTAATAAGCCATTCTCAGTTGATTTTCCCAATAATGATGGGACACACACCTTGCTACCTGCTTTTTCTGGGCAGGAGAGGACAGCGGGCAGGCCTGTAGTATCATGTATTCCAGTTAAATACATACAAGTTACTTTAAAAAGAAAAGCCACCGCCAGGGGGTGTGGCCGCATGTCATATTTCCAAAGCCATTATCTCTCACACCTACTTTTATTAAACACTGAGAAAAGGATCTACTAGAAACAGAACAAGGTGCAATTTATGAGTAAAGTAATATAAGATACAGCCTGCACATAGTTTTACCCAGGGCTTTTTTTTAAAAAGCCCAGCAGGAACTCATTTGCATAATAGGCCACACCCACTGATCAATGCTTCCTCTAAACTGTAGAGACTTGTGAGCAAAAATTCTACTTTGTGAACTACTGGCATTAGTGAGTTGCTTCCTAAGTTAGTTTGCTCTAGGACCATTTTCTCTGAGCTAAGACAAAAATGTGTGAGCTGGAGGCTAAAAAACTGTGAGCTAGCTCTAATTCAGCTTGGAGAGAACACTGCCCCTGATGTCACCACTGTTTCACACAGGCTTTTTTGTAGAAAAAGCCCAGCGGGAGCTCATTTGCATATTAGGACACACCCCTGATGACAAGCCAGCCCAAACTGCATTCCTGCTCAAAAAAAGCCTTGGTTTTACCAATTCTTTGTAGCACCCAGTGTCAACTGTGAAAACAGGAGAGCTAGCCAAATCTATTGCTCTGAGACTGACAGAGAACCAGGATCAAGCACTAGCTTATGTATGACACTACAGTAGATCAGCACCAAGTCGACAGTGAGTTAACCAATAAATCTAGATTTCATCGAGGTGCCCCAAAACTCCTTCTCTTTTTTTTCAGCTAAAACAAACATAGCTAACCCTTTGGAATCTCAAACATCGGAGAAGGGCCATAGCTCAGTGGTAGAGCATCAGCTGTGCATGCAGAAGTTCCCAGGTTCAATCCCTGGCATCTCCAGTGGAAAAGATTTGCTAGTAGGTTACACAAAAGACAGCCGCTGCCAGGCAGAGTAGACAAAACTGACCTTGACTGATTAACAGTCTGGCTCAGTATAAAGCAGCTTCATGTGTTCAGAAAATTACACCAGATATCTAGCTTTGGCGGGAAGATCTGCCGGTGAGCTCCCGGCCATACAGACTTAGAGTGAGGGACAGGCAGGCACGTTGGTGACGGGTTTTGCACCTCACGATTACTTTGATAGTATCTTTGACTTGTGAGGGGGAGAGAGAGGTCTCTCCCCTGGGGCTAACTGCTCTTGTTTCCAGGTTTCCACAGGTTCAGGGCTCCCGGAGGCTCTGCATGTGAGGACTGTCGCCCATGGCTGGACAAGTTCCACTGTCCCCCCCCCCTGCAGCCTTCCCCCTCCCCTCGCTCTCGACCGCTCGGTGTGCGAGTGTCTCTGGCACTTGAACCAGGTAGTGGGCTCCGGCAGGGGGCATTTGCTGACCTGCTACCCTGTGCTGCTGCCTGCTCCCTTCTCTTGGTCTGCCCTCTGCCACGTTCCCAACACCTGGCAGGGCACAGGGTTTGTGTGTGTGGCAGCTGCCCTGTTGCAGGGAGGTGGGTCAGAGACTGTTCCTTTAAGAGAGCGCCCGGCTGAAATGCAGCCCACTCTTCCAGCCGCCACCCCTGCAGGTGCTCTTGATTTCTATCTCCGTTTTGCAGGTGGGACTGCAACACAGAGGCTTCCGCATGTACTGCTCCACCCCCCCCACCCCACTGAAGATTGGATAACAATAATTAAACAATAATAAAAAAAAATAGTAGACTGAAAAAGGAAGTGAAAAGGATGCTAGATTCCCCAGCACTCCGCAGGAAATACAATAGAAAAAGTATGGGCCATACAGATTAGACGGAGGGCAGGTTGATCCTCATTCAGTGACACACTGAGAAAAGGAAAGCAATAGTGGGTGTTCATATCTTCTTTGAAAGAGAGGCAAAGTCCTGGATAAACATTAAATCCATAAGAACATAAGAAGAGACCTGCTGGATCAGACCAATAGACCATCTAGTCCAGCATCCTGTCTCACACAGTTGCCAAGCAGGTCCTCTGGATGGCGAACAGGGCATAGAGGCCTCCCCTCAGGTTGCCTCTTGGCTCTGGGATTGAGAGGCTTAGTTCCTCTGAATGTGGAGGTTCCCCTCAGTCACTATGGCTAGTAGCCATTGAAGACTTATTCTCCATGAATCTATCTAATCCACTTTTAAAGCTATTTGTTCCTGTGGATATCACTACATCCTCTGGCAGTGAATTCCACAATTTAATCACATTCTGCGTAAAGCAATATTTCCCTTTGTCTGTCCTGAACCTACTGCCCATCAGCTTCATTGGATGCCCCTGAGTTTTAGTATTTTGGGAGAGGAAGAAAAAGTTCTCTTTGTCAACTTTCTCCACTCCATGCCTCATTTTATAAACCTCTATCATGTAATCTATTTTCTAAACTGAAAAGTCCTAGACTCTCCAGCCTTTCCTCATAGGGAAAGTGTTGCAACTCCCTAATCATCTTGCTTACCCTCCTCTGTACTTTTTCCAGTTCTGCGATATACTTTTTGTGATACAGTGGCCAGAACTGTACACAGCATTCCAAACGAGGCCACATTACAATATTGGCCATTTTATTCTCAATCTCTTTCCTAATAATCCCTAACATAATGCCATTTTCACCACTGCAGCACACTGCGCTGAGACTTTCATAACACCCCCAAGATCTTTTTCCCTCTCAGTCTCAGCAAGTTCAGACCCAATTAGCTTACACTTAAAGCTGGGATTTTTTTTTAACCTAATGTGCAGCCTAGAGTCAGCTGCATCTCAGTACTGAGAAAGATATAACTATCAGCAAGTCAAATCCAGATGGGTCGCTTTGTCTGAACCAGAAGAACAAAGTTTGAGCCCAGCAGCACCTTCAAGACCAATAAAGTTTTATTCAAGGTGTGAGCTTTCAAGCGCAAACACATCTTGCACATAAAAGCTCACACCTTTAATAAAACTTTGTTGGTCTTAAAGGTGCCGCTGGACTCAAATTTTGTTCTACCAGCAAGTCAGGCCCACCTTCATACAATACAGCTTTTAGCATCAGACTAAGGGCCCAAAAACATCAGGTAGCCTCCTTTTGGTTTTTTGCAGCAAAATCAACTCTACAAGAAAGACACTATCCTTCTGCACAACATTTGCCATACAACTCTAACATGTTACCAAGGCTCAACTGCAAGTTTAGCTGCTATGGCAACAGAAGATTGTTCAAGCAATTTGAAGAGAGAGCAGATCTTTAAAAAAAAAAACACACCTCCAAAAAAATGGAAGGTACGAACACCTTGAGAGGCTTTGAGTCACTCCAGAAGGCAATGCCAGGAATTCTCTCTCCCGGTATTAATTCAGATTCCATCTCTTACCAAGAACTCAGAAGTCTCCGTTTCCAGCCACAATTTCCACTCACTAGACTCCTCCATTCCCTGTGAGAAAATCCAGAAATACTGGTTCCTCAAATCTGCCCTGCTATCCTCTGGGACACTCCAAAGCCATGGAGTCGTGTGGATGTTGTTCCTAGACTCCCTTCTCCAGCTCTAAGCAAACTTACACTGCTCCCCATGACTGTGCTGACTTCATTGCCAATGCCAATGTGAGGTCACAATCTTAGGTGTGGGTGAAGAGGACTGAAAGGATTAAAAGACAGTATCTATGGATTAGGAAGGGGTGCTGGAGTTGGTGCTCAAACTGTCTCTGGGGAACATCTGGGTATGTGATGCAGGTCCCTTTCTCCTCCAGAGAACACCAGTCTCAGTGGGGACTATTGTTAACTTCAGTGGCATCTTGCCAACCGTATCACAGCTGTGTGGATATGAACTGGAGAACACAGGGGTCAAAGCTGGTAAGAGGCAAGCTTTCTGGATTCTGTCTTCTTGCTGTTTGCAGGTCTTCCCCACTACTACTTCCTGTCATTCTGTGATGCCCAGCTCCCTGCCTGCACAGAACCATCATAAGGAATTCTGAGATTTGGACTTTTTTGGCATAGTGTTCCTGGGCACACTCAAGGAGTTTCCCAAACTAGATTGCAATGCTTTGTTTATCAGCTGCTGCAGAAATATTCCGCCCCCACCCCCCCCAAAAAAAAATACAAAGGAAAACAAGCTTACCTTTTCCTTGGCTTCTTAAGCGCTGAATTAACCCAAAATGCCAGTCCACATTGGGTGCCAGTTCTTGCAGGGGGCGGGATATATTACCTAATCACCAGACTTCCACCTGGGGTTCTAGCCTGACTTAGGTTCATTGAGCTAGATGGGATCTGGCTAGAACCAAGTCTTTGGTAGGAGGAGAAAAAGACACTAATCTATTCTATTGGGCCTTAAGCAAAATCACAGAAAAGCTCAGAGCATTTACCAAAAAAGCAATGCACAGGATTTCCCAAATGAGGAAGAGTGACTGTCAGAGTGTCTTTAAACTGCCCAGTCTGATTGACACTGGCATACAACAGAACCTTGACACTTTTTATACTTTCTCGCAAGATAATAAAAGACTAACATCAAAGATCTCATAGGAACATCATGACCACACCAGTAGCCATGCCCCTCGCCTCAATGGCACCATAAAGCCATCAGCTTTGTCTAGCAACAGGTTATCAAAGAGCAGGAGAGATATAAACAAACATCTCTAGATATTCAGCCTTCAGCCTTAGTTTATCTGGCTAAAGGAATGTGAGGTATGCATGGGGGAAGGGCTTTAGGAAGAAGGCACTGGACGTAGTGCAATGCTTCATGGGAAGAAACCAAAGCCTCTTTTACAAACATTTGGCCACAAATGGCCAAGTCTCCCTTAATCCAAAATTCTGCCACAAGAAGACAACATCTCTGGAAGGCTCTCACACAACTGGGGCGACTGAGATGGTGGGAAAGGAAGCTTGGCACAGTTACCCATGACTGAGCACTGCCAATTTTAAAAATCAGGAACCTTTGTTCCTAGTTCTTCTTGCTACTTTCAACCCTTCCAGAGAGTTCTATGCAGTCATTGACTCGAATGGACCTCAAAGATGGTCAGAGTGATGTAATGGTTGAAGAGGCATTAGGATGAAGGAGGCATCAGGTTCAAATCCTCACTCCCTTCTGAAAAGGACAGGATGACCTTGGATAATCAAACGGGCCCTTAGACAAAGGTATGCAAGTGGAAGGTTCTCAGAGGGGCAGTTGTGTTAGGTCATTGCTGCAAAATGAAACAGAAGGCCACTGGCACCTTGACAACTAACTAAAACCATACTCCAGCATGACACTTTCACAAGTCAGATGCAGAAGTGAGCTCTGACTCATGAAAGCTTACCCTGGAATAAACTGCTAGTCTTTAATGTTTCACTGGACTCCTTTTCTAAGGAAAAGACAGACTATTCTGACCCAGCACAAGTTTGGGGCCATATTTTTTCCCTTTTAGTTAATTTTCAGAGTCATGTCTTTCTGTGTACTTGGGGAGTTGCTGGAGTAGGGTTGCCAATCCCCAGGTGGGAGCAGGAGATCCCCTGGTTTGGAGACCCTCCCCCCGCTTCAGGGTCATCAGAAAGTGGGGGGAGGGGAGGGAAATGTCTGCTGGGAACTCTGTTATTCCCTATGGAGACTTATTCCCATAGAAAATAATGGAGAATTGATCCGCGGGTATCTGGGGCTCTGGGGGGGGCTGTTTTTTGAGGTAGAGGCACCAGACTTTCAGTACAGCATCTAGTGCTTCTCCCCAAAATATCCCCCAAGTTTCAAAACTATTGGACCAGGGGGTCCAATTCTATGAGCCCCAAAAGAAGGTGCCCCTATCTTTCATTATTTCCTATGGAAGGAAGGCATTGAAAAGGTGTGCCGTCCCTTTAAACATGATGGTTAGAACTCCCTTTGGAGTTCAATGATGCTTGTCACAGCCTTGATCTTGGCTCCACCCCTAATGTCTCCTGGCTCCACCCCTAAAGTCTCCTGGCTCCACCCCCAAAGTCCCCAGATATTTCTTAAATTGGACTTGGCAACCCTATGCTGGAGCAGGGAGAGACCCTTCTCTACAACGGGTCTGGTTTTGCTGCTTTCATGATCCGCTTTGCTATTAGATAAGGAGATTATGTTGTCATTGTATAGCATCTTGTAGTTCACAGGCCACTTTGAGAGGCAGTACTGTTCAGGATGCATGGGGTATATTCAGGGGTTGTTTTGTAGAAAAATAGGTGGCAGAATTCATTAGCACATGCCGCCCCCCCAGCCAAAAGCAACCAGATGCAAGAAAGGAGAGCCCTGGGCAAGTGAGGCCTGCTTGGTCTGGCTAGAGATCCAGCCAGCCCAAGCAGGCATCACTTGCCTGGGGATCTTCTGGGCCACCCCTCCCAATCAAAAAGCGAGCAAGCCACCCACCATCCAAAATAACATAAGAAGTGAAGAAAGGATGGCATGGGCTTCTCCAGGGGTTAATGCGGGCTGCTGGGGATGTGGCAAAGTCCTTGGTGGCTGGCTGGCTGCCTGCTCTCCTAATCCAGGGATTGTTATGCAGCTGCACCTACTATTCAATGGACAAGGTAGGTAGGGAAGAAGAGGGGGAACCATCAGAAAGGTTCAGGAGCTGTGCTCCTGCTGAATCTGAGGCCTGGGTATATTATTTTTAAATGCTGAAGATGCTTGCAGCTCAGTCCTCTACTCCAGTCATATCCAGATGATGTACAACAATTAAATGAAAGCTCTTACAAGACAGACATACAGAGAAAGAGTGTGAGAGAGAAAGAATGATTCACTGTTCTGGTATCTTCATTATCTTGCCTTTCTCTCAAGGAGGTTAGGGTGGCATACACGGCTTCCCACGCCCCAATTAATTCTCATAATAACTTTGTAAGGTGGGGCTGGGGTTACACTGAGCAATAGCAAAATTGGCCTGTGGTCACCAACGGCTGAAAGAAGAGACTGGAACCCATACTCACAAATCAAAAGTCCAATCTTCTGTCCCAGTAACAGCCACCTTGGCCTTGCTGGAGTAACAGGTAATTTTGCTGTTTGATGCCTCAGGTGTGACTGGCTCGGTGAATCAAAGAGCCCACTTCCAATGCAGAAGCACAGAAAGGATAGCCCAGTCTCAGAAGAGTCTGTAGTTGGAATCCCTGCATAGGTTACTGCTCTGGGTTTCTCTTCTTCTTCCAGGGAATCAAACAGGCTCCATGGTTCTGGAGGGAATGCTTAGGAGCAACCATCCTAGCAACTAACCCCCCCTTTCTATATGTAATGGTTGAGGAAATTCCGTTTCACTGTATCTAAAGAAGTATGCTTGCACACAAAAACGTATACCTTGAATAAAACTTCGTTGGTCTTAAAGGTGCCAATGGACTCCAGCTTTGTTCCATGGGAGCAACCTTGTCAACTACCCATTTCTATATGAATGTCTTGTACAGCTGTTTTTCTATTGTTTGTGATAACTGCATTAAAAAAAACCTACCCATTTCTGATTGACCAAGGCTTTGACTAGAGCTCCAACTATGTTATTAGGAAACTCCACAAAGGCTATAAAGAATCCATCTGGATCTACTAGCCTAAAGGGCCGGACCATTTTAATAGCTTCATTAGTCATTATTTCTAGCCAAGATTACAAAATACAGTGGTCTATAAAGTCATGGCTAGTCCACAATAATCTGCAAAATAAATAAATAAATAAACCCTTTCTTCACTGAACCATATAACTCCAAGTCAATGCAAAAAAAACCAAGACGGCATGTATGACAAGCTGACTACATGGGGGCCATGGTATAGCAGGACAGCCCCATGGCTATCATGGCAGCCATGGAATCTTGGACCATTCCTAACAAATGGTCCTTGGCACAGATATGAATTTCCCAAGGACCAAAAACTTCAAGGAAGGACCTCCACATTTGAGTCTAAGACCTGCTCGATCTTCCCAGCTGCCACTGCATGTGATGTAATAGACTGTGGGGCCCCAAAGAAGCAGCCGACCAAGCTGTTACCCCACCTATAGGCCCTGATCACCCATGTGGTCTGTGGAGGGCATCGCCAGGCTGCACTGTGGTGCAGGAAGCCCTCATTAACTCTGGGCACCTGGAACACTGTGACACTCTGTACATTCTAAGCCAGGCAAAGGCCACAAAATGGAGTCTGGCAGCACTTGGGCCAAGCTGCCCCAGCTCCAAATAGGCTGTGACCCCTAGGCTCAGCATTAAGCAAGTCAAGATATGCATAAAATCTCTTTATCTCTCACTGCTACTTCTCTGAATACAGGAGCCAACACACCTAGCTAATCTTATCATTCCTTCCAGCTTCCATGAAATACGCATACTAAGAAAAGTCTCTCCACTTGAATTTCCATCCTCTCATCAACTCTTTCTTTCTGTCAATATCACCGCCAATATTTCTTGTCAATATCTCAAGATCCAATTCCGTCCCAGAAACATTTTGCTTCCACCCAATGAATCTAATCACCCTACCTAGTTTCAATTCTTCTTGGCCTACCTTTTCAGCAGTGGGCTATCACGCCTTCTAGGCACACTGGAAACCCATCACCCAGCTTCCTGAGACCCTTTGCCTGTTCTAGCAAAACCCATCAACTTGCTGCTCAAACATTGTTGCACAACTCCATAATCCCATCTTGCATTGTTCTAGGATACCCCGGCCACCTATGGCTCAGGATTTGTTTTTGCCTACTTAAGGAGGCATTCTGAGCATGCTCAGTATGTCTTATCTTGTCCTTCAGACTTGTACCCCCAAACTCTGTCTGGGTACCTTCCACAGTAAAGCACTGGTCATTCTGCTGCTATCTTCCATGGACTTCAACTCTCCAGGATAAGTAAATATGCTCTCTCTCCCCCCCTCCCACTAATCTCATCCCGTTTGCCCCTCTAACTACTATTTTTCTGATGTTCTTGTGTATAAGTTTCATTGTGTTTATGTATTTTTATCATATTATTTTAATTTTTAATAAAATTCCTTTCTTTATTCAACTGGTCTGGTCATTTCGAAATATATATCCCTAAACTAGTACTGGTATGCACTTTGTGGGAATCTTGCTGCTAAACAGCTCTACCGAAGTCTGTCTCTGCTAATTCCCCCATAAAAAGAGGAGACCCCCAGCATTTCTGATAACAAAGGCAGAAGCTGGCCTGGGCACAGTAACTGCAGAGTTTCGCTCCTGAGGAAGTCATAGTGAGCGTATCCCATTCTCCCTGTTAGTTGCATTGGTTGCCATGATTTTAATCCATTAAATCACCCCTGAGTCAGGAAGAAAGGGGTTATCTTTTTCCTTCTAGCAGAACATGCTGGGATAGAAACTGAAAGCATTGGAAGGAGGTTGGCATCTGACTTTCCTACTTGAAATATGTCCTGTTGAAGTAGGGTTGCCAAGTCCAATTCAAGAAATATCTATGGACTTTGGAGGTGGAGCCAGGAGGCATTGGGGTGGAGCCAGGAGCAAAGTTATGACAAGCATAACTGAACTCCAAAGGGAGTTCTGGCCATCACATTTAAAGGGACTGCACACCTTTGAAATGCCTTCCCTTCACTGGAAATAATGAAGGATAGGGACACATTCTTTGGGGGCTCATAGAATTGGACCCCCTGGTTCAATCATTTTGAAGCTTGGACGATGTTTGAGGAGAGGTATTGGATGCTGTGCTGCAAATTTGGTTCCTCTATATAAAAAAACAGCCCCCCAGAGCCCCAGATAACCACAGAACAATTCTCCATTATACCCTATGGGAATCGGTCTCCATACGGAATAATAGAGTGCCCAGCAGACATTTCCCCTGCCCCTGCTTTCTGATAACCCTGAAGCGGGAGAAGGGCCTGTAAACCGGGGGATCCCCTGCCCCCACCTTGGGATTGGCAACCCTATGTTGAAAGATCCTGAGTCCGTCTCCCTCTTGTCGTAGCCATTGTAAAAAACAAAAGCAGCCCTGACGTTGATAGCCCAGGCAAGCCCGATCTTGTCAGATCTCAGAAGCTAAGCAGGGTCAGCTCTGGTTAGTACTTGCAGGGGAGACTTCTGTGAAACACCAGCACTCAGAAGGACAGGGGTGGGCTTTATTCAGCCACCTCTCTGAATATCCTCCAGGCCCCCATTAAAGGTCAGTCACCAGAGGTCAATAAGACTTCCCAGTGCAGACACACACACACACACACAAACACAAATATATAAGAACAAAAGCAACATCTAAGCAAAAGGCTGATCATCCTGGTTTGTGAGAGATATGCATATTCACCTACAAGACAGGGTGTGTGAACTCAGGCATCCTGGCCAGATCCCAACTGGGTAAAAGGAGGCACTCTTTGACCTGGATTCCTTCCCTAGGAAGGTCTGGCGCAACTTTGTTGTTATTCTCACTAATCAACAAGTTCAGATATGCTCATCTCCATACTTGGGAATTTCAGGTTCCACAAAGGCAGGGCTCGTGATGCCACAGCTGCCCAGCCTGGATCTGGCTGAGGGTGAGAAGCCTATCCCTGACCACCAAAAAGGCAAACACGATTTTCCTGCCTGCTAAATGAAAGTAGCTTGATACAGGCAAGAAGTAGCTTGATAGAGCCTGCCTCTGCCTCTCACTTCTGGTATCCCAAGGAGGTCTTCCATCCAAGTACTTGCCAGGGTCAGCCCTACTTAGCTTCTGAGATCTGATGAGATCGGGCTTGCCTGGACTATCCAAGGCAGGGCCACTGAAATGTTTTGATACATGAATTGAAAACCACAGCCCTAGAGAAGCAAGCCCTGGAAGTTTGCCTTTGTGTGGCAGATAGCCTGCTGAAACCAGTTCAAACCTGGACTCTAATCTTGATGCAGTTATGGATTTCCCAGAAAGATTTGTTCTCCAGACATAAATGGGAATAGTAAGGAGTGGACAGGAAGAGACCCAGTGTGTCATAGTGGTTACAGTGGCAGACTAGGAGAGGGGACAATTGGGTTCAAATCCCTGCACTGCCATGGGAAGCTATTTGGATGACCTTGGACCCATCACAGTGTCTCCACCTAACTTACCTACAGGGTTATTACTGTGAGGATAAGGTGGAGGATGGAAGAATGATGTGATAAGCTGCACTGGGTTGCCATGAACAAGAAAAGCAGTACATTAAAAAAATAAGACAAAAGAAATAAGGATCTGCTTTACAGTGTTATTGTAAAGAGCAGCAAGCACTATGCAAAGAATTAACCACAATCTTTTTTTGGTCCTCATTCTCATATGCTTTGGTGCTCTTGTATACTTTGATGCTCTCCACCCCAGAAGCAGCTGCATCTCAAAGTGTGCTGTAAAAACCACGAGAGCGTAAAAGCGGGATGTTAATTGGTTAAAATCTCCCATGCATTGCCTGCCAAGGACCGGATGCAGCTGGGCTTGAATGCAAAGGAAGAAACTGATGTGGGTTTTTTCCTTCTGACATAAGCAAATATTGTTGCCTTGGACTAGGCCTGCACAACCGGAAGATTTAAAAATAGTTAAGATTTGCTGCATGACGACTGTAGGGTTAAGGTGAGTGAAAACTGTGAGCCAGGACTCCTGGGCCTCCTGGGAAGGGGAACGGAGCATAAAGAGTGCTAGAGAGATGGGATGTTTGTTTGGGATGGCTGCCCGATTCTCCTGCACCATGGAAAACACCTTTGGGGTTGATATTGTTCCTAACTTTGGCAAGGCCCTCTTACCCCCTGGGTTAACTTTTGTCCACTGACAAGAGCAGAAGGAGATCCTAACTGGTTTAGATTTTGCACAGGGAAGTCCGGGAGGCTCAAATCCCCACTCTGCCATGGAAGCTGACAGGGTGACCTTGGGCCACTCATGCTGTCTCAGCCTAACCTACCTTGCAGGATTGTTGTTGTGAGAAAATGGAGAAGGGGAGAATGATATTGCACTTTGGGACACCTTTGGGGAGAAAAGTGAAGTATAAATACCTAAATAAATCAGTTACCTTTCCACACTCTCAGGGCTTTCTTTGAGCAGGAACGCACAGGAATGCAATTCCAGCTGGCTTGGTATCAGGCGGTGTGGCCTAATTTGCAAATGATTTCCTGCTGGTGATGTCAGGGGGTGTGGTATAACATGCGAATGAGTTGCTGCTCATTTCTACCAAAAAAGCCCTGCACACTCTTCAAGAGTTCTTTTGGATACCATTCTGTAACTGACCAGGAAACGCAACACAGAAAAACATGTTATTGCAGTGGGGTTTAGAGACACAAGCAATAGGCTGGTTTGGAGACAGGAGTACTTCCCGCACCAATCCTGCTAGTCCAACTGGGATTTCCCTCCTTAAAGATTGTGAGTAACCAGAACTTCAATTCAGGTCATCTATTTGTGTAGGAAGCTAGTCAATCCAACCCATGTTACATAATCCTCAGAGAAACAAGGCACAAAACCCTTGAAAGGTGTGCAGAAATTCTGAACACGCAGTAAACTCTTGCATTTATGGAATCAGGCCTGTTAGGATGCTTCCCATTTGGATGCAATGATAGACCCTTTCACACACAGTGTTTTCCTATAAAAGTTTTTTTTTTCTCCCAAATTCGAGAGGGTAGCCGTGTTGGTCTGAAGCAGCAGAATGCAGTTCTAGTTCAGTGGCACCTTTGAGACTAACAATGTTTTATTCAAGGTCTAAGCTTTTGTGCGCACGAACAATTCTTCAGATACAGTGAAATGGAAGTTGCCAGTCCACACATATAGGTAGAGGGGGAGCAGCAAATTAACATACAGCGTAATAAAGTTGTGGCCCAAAGAACACTTCAGCCTTCCAGGACATTCAATGGGTAACCTCAGAGTAGCTGTTTTTTATTGCAAAAGAACTTCAGGAACACACTAGAAAGAGAAATTGCTGAGTTACAAGTTATTACAACATTCGGAATGATGGACCTTATTACAACATTCGGAATGATGGAACCTGCAGGACAGGGATACTGATTTCTTATCTCACTACATATCCTAACCTCATTCAGTCCTTACATTTGAATACCCACCAATCCCTTAGAAGGGGCTATACATCCTCTTCATTTTATTTCTTAATTAGAATAGTAGATTAGAACAGGGCTTTTTTTGTAGCAGGAACTCCTTTGCATATTAGGCCACACACCCCTGATGTAGCCCATCCTCCAAGAGCTTACAAGGTCCTACCCATTCCTCCGAGAGCTTATAAGGGCCTACTGTAAACTCCAGGAGGATGGACTACATCAGGGGTGTATGGCCTAATCCGCAAAGGAGTTCCTGCTACAAAAAAAGGCTGTGGGTAAGAATAGCCGATTATAATGTAAAGTAATGCATAGTAGAATATAATGTACTTGCAGATGGTAGATTAGAATGTATTTCTGTGGTCTGGGGGCAGAGGAGCTACACTGCACAGCCAGTTGCCCCACCTCAAAGAAGAGGAGGCTGTAAGGCTTGAGAGGAGATGGCTGGAGAGTGATAGCAGGGTTTCAGTTTATTTATTATTCAGATTTATATTCCACCCTCCCTCGAAGCGAGCTCAGGGCAGATCACAACATAAAAACAAACATAAAACTAATCAACATAAATAGCAATTCACTTCAATAAAACAATATAAATTCATTTAAAACACAGGGTTTCCAGATGGACTCAGTTCAACTTCATAAACTGGGCTTCACACAATAATGGATGATAATTCAATAATATCAGTGGTATCAGCAATATCGGGGGGAGGGGGGGCTAAGATCTTCCTGGATGCCTGGGTGCCTCAGCCAAAGGCCTGGTGGAACAGCTTTGTTTTACAGGCCCTGTGGAATGGCAATAAATCCCCCAGGGCCCTGATCTCTGCTGGGGTGTTCCACCAGATCAAGACCAAGCCAAGAAAGCCCTTGCCCTAGTCGAGGCTAAGTGGACGTCCTTTGGGCTGGGGACAACCAGAAGATCTTACTTCATAGAGTGCAAGGCCCTGTGGGGCACATATGGGGAGAGGCGGTCCCTCAGGTATTTCATTCCCAGCCCACGCAAGGCTTTAACAGTTAATACCAAAACCTTGAAATGGATCTGGTACTCAATCAGTAGCCAGTGCAGCTGGTGGAGCGCCGGCTGAATGTGCGCCCACACAGGGAACACCATCAACAGGAGCGCCACCACATCCTGCACCAGCTGGAGTTTCCGGATCAGTCACAAAGGCAAGCCCACATAGAGCAAGTTATGGTAGTCAAGTCTGGAAGTGACCATTACATGGGTCACTGTAGCCAAGTCCTGTAGGGAGAGGTAAGGTGCCAGTTGCTTAACCTGCTGAAGATGATAAAAGGCAGATTAGCCACAGCGGTGACCTGGGCCTCCATAGAGAGCAAGGCATCCAGGACCACCCCCAGGCTTCTCACCTTTTGGGTAGGCACAAGCACTGCACCATCCAGGGAGAGTAGCCTGATTCCCAATTGAACTCCCCCTCCCCAACTCAGGTACAGACCTCCATCTTAGCTGGATTAAGCTTCAACTGACTCTGCTGCAGACATTCAGCCATAGCCTCCAAAGCCCTGTCAAAAGACTCTGCAGCGGAGACTGGTCAGTCACCCAGCAACAAATAGAGCTGGGTGTCATCTGCATACTGATGGCAACTCAGCCCAAGCCTCTGGATAATCTGGGCACATATAGGGGCACATGTAGATGTTAACACTGGGGAGAGCATCGCCCCCTGTGGAACCCCACATTTAAGTGGAGACTATGGGGAGATGCTCTCATCAAGCGCCACCCTCTGTCCCCAATCATGGAGGAAGGAGGAAAACTGATGTAAGGCAAACCCCCTAACCCCTATATTGGCAACTCACCTAACTCTGGAGGTCATCCGTGAGGACATCTAGCACAATATCCATCCCATGGTCAGGGAAGACTGGACTGGAATGGGTCCAGGATAGATGCATCATCCAGGATTGTTTGGAGTTGCACAACCACCACTCTCTCAACTACCTTACCCAGAAACAGAAGATTAGAAACTGGTGGTAGTTGGCTAGGCTCATGTGGACCAAAGTTGGCTTCTTCAAGAGCAAATGAACCACTGTTTCCTTCAATCCCACTAGGCTGATTACTTTGAGTTGGTTACTCTCAGCATTCCACAATTAAGAAGAGTACATCTGACCATCAACCTCTGATTATGATATATTTATGCTTCCCCCCAGGAACTGAACCCAAACAAATGGTAACCATATAAACTAAGCTTGTGATTCCAATTTGGTCCTTGCATCTGTCAAACAACTTTATTATGCTGTATGCTAATTCGCTGCTCTCCCTCTACCTATATGCATGAAGGCAACTTCCATTTCAATGTATCTGAAAAAGTGTGCCTATACCTCAAATAAAATTTTGTTGGTCTCAGAGGTGTCACTGGACTTGAGCTTTGTTCTGGGTTTATTGAAGTGAAGGAAAACGCATACTTCTTTATTTACAAAAATTGCCATTTCTTTTCTTTGATATGAATATACAGGTCGGAAAGTCAAGGCACACAAAATTAAGACATGCCAGTTTAGCATATGGCATGCATGTTTAATCTTGCAAGGAGATACATGTGGGTTACAAGGTGGAGTTCGAAGATCTATGGCAGTGATTACTTTTTAATAGCATGTGTCTCTTTCTCACTTAAAACAATAATAAAAAAAGGAATTGTGCAAGGTTTCCCAACCACTTGTGTACGTTCTTCCTTCTCTTACCCTTAAAGGGATGGCCCAGTTCTTGGATTCTTGAGGGCTACTCTCTTCTCTAAACCACAGTCTATTTCAATACATAAGATGATCTCCCATTGTTGTAAGTCAAATTCCATAATAAAATTGCTGCTATTTAAGAATGAAGAATGTGCCTTCAGAAATTGACATAGCTTCAGAACATAAGAGCAGCCCTGCATGATCAGACCAGTAGTCAGTAATCCATCTAGTCCAACATCCTATTTCACACAGGGACTAACTGGTTGCTCTCAGGGGGCAACAAATAGGGCATAGATGCCAAGACCCTCCCCTGATGTTGCCTCCTATCAGCGGCATTCAGAGGTTTGTTGTCACTGGATATGAAGGTTTCCTGTGGTCACCATGGCTTGTAGCCCTTGATGGATCTCTTCATGAGACACAGAAGTTTGATCTGTTCCAAAAGATGCCAGTAAGTCATGCCTTAAGGACAGGATAGACAAAGACATCTGACATACACAGGTAATTAATTTCCCCATACTTCAGAGAGACTATACACCAGGATTCTTTGGAAGGGACTATGTTAACAAAGGCTGAACCATGATCTTTGCTTTCACTTACATAAGCAGATTATAACAGAAAACTATGTAAGGCACATTATTATTTCAAGGAATCCCTCTGAATCAATATTTTTTTCTCTTTCTCTACATTTCCTAGGCCCTCTGGCCTCTCCAGCAGGGATATAATCAGAGCCGTTCCCTATCCCTTATAGGCAGTTTCAGGATGTTGACTGACTGAGGTTGGGAGAAATGCCGGGAAGATTTTTTAAAAATCCTCCCCCATAATATATTTTCATTTTTTAAAAGTGTAGGAAGACCTCTTTATAGCTGTGCTGGATGACTGCTGGCAAACAACAAAAATTACATCTTCCACAGGAGAACTGATTTTGAGTCCAGGGGCACCTTTAAGACCAACAAAAGCGTATTCAAGGTATGAGTTTTCGTGTGCAAAACACACTTCCTCAAATACAGGTTTGTTCTGCTGCTTCAGACCAACACGGCTGCCCATCTAGATCTATCTTCTACAGGAGATGCTGTCCATGGATGGCTGGTGCTGATCCAACCAGTCACAGCAGGGGTTGATTTCCCAAGTTCCCAGGGTCAGTTAGGGGCTGGCAGGTAGGCCTTCACCTGAGCTATTGCCTTTGTATAGATCTGATGTTTTTTGTTGCAGTCTCTTTCAGCACAATTTGGCAAGTGGAGGGGGAGAAACGCATAAATCATCTCAGTACTTAACAAGATCCCAATCTTGTTTAGTATTTCCAGAGTGAGCAGAGAAGCTGATCTGTTTGTTTACTAGAAAAGGGGACACAATGACCTTTCTCCTCTTTTCAAGCTGTCACAGAAGGAGACAGAACTCAGAGTGGAGGTGCCCCAGGAGGGGACTCTTGGAGGCTGACAATCCCATTCCTGATAGCCGATTAAGGGCCCCAAACTCCTGTGTCATGGGGCCTGACCTGTAAAAACATCAGCAGTCCCATACCACCATGTAATGCCCAACAAAAACATTTTTGTTGCTAGCCTAGAGGAGAAACCTATGGCTTCAGTTCAAGCTATGTGTGTGGGGGATGCTCAGGGGACAAGACCTGAGGTAGTACCCTGGTCACCTGGGGCCAATGGAGCTTGGAAGGTCATGTGATTTGCTTTCAAATGATGTTTGGATTTGGTCTGGGTTGTGTGAGGGAGGGAGGAATTTGTGATCCAATAAGATGGCTGCCCCAGCAGTCTGTCCCTGAGGGGGAACTTTCCAGAATCACAAACACTGCCTCCATACAGCGGATGGCCTTACACTGCTCAGATGCATTTGAAGTTCTTACTGCTAGCTATTGTCAAGTTTATTACACAGCCTGATTCATGAGAGGATCTGCATGTTCTGGCCTCCAGATCCAGTGTGAAACATAGCGGCCCTTCATTGGTAGCTCTTTTCTGTTGAAGACTTGACAGGACAACTCATGTCATATAAGTCATAATAGGAAATTGTTAAGCCCCAGAAGCACTGAGGTAAATAACTGACATGCACACACCTTGTCTTTCCTAATACCCCCAGGCCTTCCATAATTGTTCAGGAAGGGAGGAGCACAAATATATAGGTGAAATGTCAAGCAACTGCAGCTACATTGCTCAAGCTGTTCTTCTCCCACCTCAAGACTTTCCACTAGCAAGAGAGAGAGACTCTGCAAACTTAATATCAACCCAGATAAAAGGTTGGGTAAGCTCCATACACAGAGAACTTATAGAAGGCTCACTTACTGCACCATCTCCTTAGGCCACAAAAGTGGCATTTCCAACACAAAATGACTTCAAAATCTGTTGGTTTCACACTTGTAGTTCCTGATCCCTCCACTTCCTTTTCCAAGAACTCTCAAGGATTCTGGCATGCTGCACTCTCTCAATCCCATCTTCTGGTCCACTGAATTTCATGACCCTTCCCACAAAACTTCCATCATCCATAACTTGCAGTGTTCATGCTAGGACTGCCAGCCTCCAGGGGGCACTTGGAGATCTCCTGCTGTTACAATTGATCTCCAGATAGCCAAGATCAGTTCCCTTGCAGAAAATGGCTGCTCTGGAGGGTGGAGTCTATAACATTATAACCCTTCCCTCCCCTCCCCTCCTCAGGTTCCACCTCCAAAAATCTCCAGGTATTTCCCAACCCAGAGCTGGCAACCCTAGTTAGTACAGTCCTAAAAGCATCAATGAAGCCAGGAAATGGCTGACTCATTAATGCAAATACTTTACACCAATGAAACAGCCCAGATTCAGTGCATGGAATATAGGCTGTAAATCTGCAACTGCCCAAACACCCCTCCCCTTGGCTTGTTCCAGTGAATCTGCCCTGTCCCACATCTGGTTCTTGCAGAATTTAAGAATATTTCTGTGCCAGGATGGGAAGGGCCACTAAAAGATGACAAGGGCTTCAGAGAAAGATGGGGCAGCTGGGTCATAGCTCTTTTCCTTAGTTGCCAGAAACTCTGTCTTTGCTTTCAGCTGAACATGAGTCAACATATTTCCTCATTCTTTTCTTTTGTGTGTAGCCATGAAACTCTCTCCGTAATTTATGTTCAATGTTTCATTCAAGTCTCAGCTGTTATCCTCATGAACCTCTCTCTCACATACACACACTACTCACTTGAAAATGAGGAAGCAGGCGTCTTTCAAGCATGCTTAGGGATTGGGAAAAGGACTGAGATTTTATTTTGGCTCTAGGAGGACTGATCCTCTCACCAGCATGAAGATCTTTAGACTGTAGACATAATGCTATCTCCTTTCTGCCTCTTATTTGTCTCAAAAGAGGCAGGGCAGGGGAGAGGGGTAGGGTCAGCCATGAATGAAGAAAAGGACTTCTAGCCTAATTCTCGTGAAAAGAAGTGATGCTTCATATTAAGACCAAGTCACTGAGATGTGAGAAAATGACTGCCAATACTGACTCTCTATCACCTCCCCAGCAGGTCAGTCCACCCCCATTTATTTATTTATTTTAAATGCTTATAACATGTATTTTCTGCACCTGGTCTCCTGTTTTCCATTTTTAAGTAAATTATCCCACCAAAAGCAGTAAAATATATCTCACATAAACCCACAGCAGTAAAAGCAATGAAATAACAAAAAAAGAGATCAGATTTTTAAAGAAGACGACGATTGCAGATTTATACCCCGCCCTTCTCCCTGAATCGGAGACTCAGAGTAGCTTACAATCTCCTATATCTCTCCCCTCACAACAGACCCCCTGTGAGGTGGGTGGGGCTCAGAGGGCTCTCACAGCAGCTGCCGTTTCAATCCTGCAATAGCTATGGCTGACCCAAGGCCATTCGAGCAGGTGCAAGTGGAGGAGTGGGGAATCAAACCCGGTTCTCCCAGATAAGAGTCCGCATACTTAACCACTACACCAAACTGGTTCTCTTTGGGACCCAGTCAGTGAAAAGAACACTCTTGTAGGAAGTAAACAACATTGATGGACTGAAAAACCTCTCCAATTAATTTGATTTTGAAATCTTGGAGATTTCTTCCCTTGAGACACCTTCCTGTCAACCTCCCACTCATGAATCCCATTTTCTCAGACAGGAAACTGAAGCAAAATAATGAATAGACATAGCACTTCCCAAGAAAAAAAAATTACAAAATCAAAAGGGAAAAAAAACAGGGAAAAGTTGGGCTGTGCCCCAAAGTTCTGAACTATGGGACCTAGAAATCCTGGCAATTAGCCCCTTGTGAGTCTGTTCCTCTGCCGAAGAATCCAAGAATCTTTCAAGAAAGTTACATTTCCCCCACGCTAATCCCATTTCTGAAAACTGAAGTCAGCTGTGTCCTGCAGAATTCCCCCCAAACCAGGGCTCCTTAATCCTATCCATAGACTGTTTTTTTTTTAAGGAAAGCTCCTCCAAAATCTTGTCTCATAGTCCCTTCACCATCCCAGCTGCACAACAGATCCCCTCATGCCTCATCCAAAACCCTAAATTACAGCTCTACCATATCTGGTCCCTAAAGAAGACAATTAGGAAACTCCCAAGTAATTCCACTAGTAGCTTCTAAGATTCCACTGAATGCAACTGTCATCACAATCACCAGCACCAGAAAGTGCTGCACATTCTTCATCTCTATACCCGTTCCTACCTGGGCAAGGGTTTGGATCTGCTCGACATCAGAGGAAACCCTCACCTGCTCCCTGCAGCCTCTGCCAATGGACTGGGCTCTCAGAACTCTTCTTCCTCAAATACCTTCACACCTCAAAAACAAGTTGAACTTGTTTCTACTGGCAGGGCTGAGGCTATGCCTGGTAAAGTGCCCACTCAACACACCCTGCACATGGAAGGAGGATAAAGGAGAAGGTGGGAGAACACTCTGAGCAGGTGAGACAGATGTGCAGCAGGCTAAAACAATGGAGCTTCCCCCCATTTAATACACAGTGACACCATCTCAAAGTCACGTCTGCTTTATCCCAGAACTGAGAACAATTAGTTATAATACTTCCCTGCATCCTCATAGGGGTTTTTGAATATAGAGAAGGGCACGAACTTCCTCATGAGCCAAAATTTGTCATGAACTTGGGCCAGTTCAGAACCAATTGGGGAAGGCACCTTCCCTGAACATTTCTTGGACTTTTGTCCAGTCTGGCTGTTTGGGACCATTTAAACCTGGCAGTTGAGTGGTGTAGGGTCTGTCCATCAGCAGTTAGGTTGAAATGGCAGTGAGCCATTTCAGCCAATCAGCTGACAGTCAGACCCACCCCACTGTTAGGTTAAAATGGCTGCCAACCATTTAGGGTGGGTCCACCTGTCAGCTGTTAGGCTGGAATAGCTGGCAGCCATTAAGCCTGTTGATTTTGCTCCCCCTCTCCACTTTAAAGTGGTGGGGGAAGCAAAATGGACAATTTAAACAGTTGCCAGCCACTTAACTTTCTGGGCAATCCAGGAAAAAGGGGGAACCAAACTCGATAGACAGGCTCAGTTCAATGGTTTGGGGTTTGAGTCAGGGATCGCCCCACCCCCACCCCAAAAATGTTTAGGTTCATGCTCATTCCTAGTGCCCATAACCAGTCTGGAATTCACCCCCTGCAGATCCATTACAAACTCTTATTCATTATAACACCCAAATTATAATGTTGCTGCTTTGCCTGCTCAAACACCTCCTGTTGTACATTGCTGACTTGTTCTGAGTTCACAAAACTGCCAACAGTACCTCCTTGCAAGGTACAAGTTCACCTGCCTTACCTAAGACTCTGTGAGTGATATTTACTATTCAAACTATGACATGATAGAAATTCTGGGATGAAATATAGGAAGCTGATGTTACATGGCAGATGCCTGTAACAGTCTCTTGATTTTTTTTTTAAATGAACCAGTGCAATATAACGCTTAGAGCAGGGGTGTCAAACTCATTTGTTATAAGGGCCGAATCTGACATAAATGAGACCTTGTTGGGCCAGCCAGGCCATGTCGGGTTGGGCTGAGCCATGTCGGGCCGGGCCATGTGTGTACCTATTTAAGATTAGGTAGCAGAGATATAAATTTTATAAAGAACACAGACAAACACAAATATATATTTTTTAAAAACTTAAAACATGCTTAAAACATTAGCACTCATTGGTCTTAAAGATGCTTTCTTGTATTTCTCCCACAGGAACTGGTGAACTGGGCAAAGGAAGCTCTGGCTCTTTCCTTTCTTCCCCAGAGACTTGCAGGGGAGGAGCCTCAGTCAATAGAAGGAAGAGACACTTGGCTCAGTAGCTCTGCTGTGCAATTGAGATAGCCTGGCAAAGCAAGCTGTGATGCAAGAGGGAGGGAGAAGGAAGCAGATGACAGCCAGTTGCTCGGGGGCCTGGTAGGAGCCCTCCGAGGGCCTGATTTGGCCCCTGAACTGCATGTTTGACACTACTGGGTTAGAGTGTCAGATTAGAATCTGGGAGACCCAGGTTTGAATTCCCACTCTGCCATGGAAACTTCCTGGATCACCTTTGGCCAGTCATACCCTTTCTACCATGTGAGGATACTTGCACAGCCTCTTATGATTTTGGGGGACCAGGTTTGCTTTGACCAGTAAACTTTCCTCTTAGTTACAAGATGTTACAAGATGGGCATCAAGTATAAGGCTTTAGGTTTGCTATCATGAGCTAAGTTTTGCAGTGAGCAAGAAGAACACGGAGAACACTGAGACAGGCACTGTATATAAATAAGATTTATTTATTTCTAGATTGGGTGATTTGGGGGGGGGGGGTATTTTTGTACTTTGTGTCTGTCTGTCTGCACCTGAAAGTCATGCCGACCTCTGCTGGCTGACCCCTATAGAGGGCCTGGAGGATATTCAGAGAAGTGACTGACTAAAGTTTGTCCCTGCCCTCCCGACTCCTGGTAGTCCAAGGAGGTCTCCCATCCAAGTACTTGCCAGAGTTGACCCTGCTGAGTTTACAAGATCTGATGAGATTGGGCTTGCCTGGGCTATCCAGGTCAGAGCTGTTTCTAGATTTTTAAAGAACAGATCAGCAGACTTTCACTGACTAGCCACTAGGATGGGCCCTGTCACACATACAGGATTCCACCTGCACTAGGCTGTGCTTCTCAAGAGTCAGACTAAATGGTACAATGTCTGCTCATCATCAAAGACAGGCCTCACAGGCAGGTACTCTGTCCTCTTCCGGAGGCAAAGTTAAACCACCCTACCAAACTACCAAGCAGAGCAACTTTCAATCTGCTCTCTTGCTGAGACAAACCCAAAACTACCACTATCCTTTCCCTGAGGAAAGGGTTCAATCAGCTTTTCTTTAGTAAGAGCTTTCATTTTCAAAAGTTAGGAGAGTTTGCCGGGTGACATCAAATGTGCTCATTAAATTGCCTGCAAACTAGAATTAGATTAAAGAAGATGCACTCCCCTTTGGGGCCATCATGATGCTAAAAATGGCTAAGACAGCAGTCCTAAGCAGGTCTACTCAAAATCCTTTTCAGGTTTTTCAGTAGTTCTTAGCATCGTTCATTGTAACTTAGGGACATGTGAGCAAATGGACTTGCAACTTCTATGGGCTTATTATAGTACTGAAATATTTTATGTATTTTATGTTTTTATATTATTCTATGGTTTATGATTTTAATGTATTACTGTGTTTACTCATGCACATGCATGTCTACGTGAGCCCCCCTGAGCACACCTAGGCGAGGAGGGCAGGATACAAATGGAATAAAATAAATAAATACATTTGAAAGCCTGATATTCTTAATGTAGAATAATTTGTTTATTTAGTTCATTTATGCCCTGTCTTCTCCCCCCGCAAAACAGCTTACATCATTCCTCCATTGTTAGGATTGCCAAACTCCATACTGAGCTGTAGCCGATGTGAAATCGCTGTTGGAGACGCTCTGCGTTCCCTTTTTTAAAAATGATGCAAAGAGTCTATATAATTGAATCAATATCGGTCCCAGATCTGATGAAGACTGGAAAGAAACTAATCGATTGGCTTGTAACCACACTACTTTGGGACCTGAATGTACATGTTTTGGACGTTTGGACTGGTTTCTATATATTTCTTAGTAAATTGGTCACTAGTTGGTATTTTTTGTTGTGTTATCCATTATAGTGACCTCTCTCAGTTTGTATTCAAGCTCCAGGTGGTGGCTGGAGGTCTCCCACTATTACAACTGATCTCCAGGTGACAGATCAATTCCCCAAAGAAAATGGTCACTTTTGAAGGTGGACTGTATGCCACACTGAAATCCTTCCCCTCCCCAAACTCCACCCTCCTCAGGCTCCATCTCCCAAAATCTCCAGGTATTTCCCAACACAGAGCTGCCAGCCCTATCCATTGTATCACAACAACTGTATGAGATAGGTTAGGCTGCGAGTGTATGACTGGCCAAGCAATGCCAGAGTAGGGATTCAAACCTGGGTCTTCCAGATCCTAGTCCATCATTCTAACTTTCACTACACTGCCTACAAAGGGCTGCAATCCTGTAAGTGCACTCCAACAATTTTATTTGATTTTTAAGTGGCATTTTCAAAGCCCAAATGTATAGTATGGTGAGGGGAGGGGGAGTGGTTTTCCATTGTAGGAGCCTAAAAAGGTAGATATCCAAGCCATTGCACAGATTCCCCTACCACCTTGTAACTAGGAGGTGAACAAACACACAAATGCATATTCCCATTTCAGAGATCCCTTTTCAGGGGTCCCAGGCAAATATATTTTAAACCTCTCTCTTTACATTAGGAAAACAAGCAAAAAATGGAGCACCTCTTAAAACCCATGTCCATTTGTTTACTGTACACACCAGTCCTCCCAGCCCCCCAAAACGCAAATCTCCCTCATGCCAATGAAACATTGATCACTCTCTGCCTCAGCTGAAGAGTTTATAAATAGTATCCAGTGCAGTGATGCCCTCAGGGACCAGGGGCAAGCTGTTCAGAGACCCATTCCTCTTCCCCCTCCCAAGCAGCTGGCACCCCCCCCCCTCAAATAGAGTCTCCAATCCTGCCCTAGCTATTTACCTACCTGTCCCACCAGCAAAGCCAGAAAGAGAGCTCATTGGAACCCTTCTGAGTGACGTCAGGCAGTCAGCTCTGGGAAAATAAAATATTAGATGGTGGGAAGAAAGTACTGTCAGGGCACAGCCAAGTTATGGCAATCCCATAAGTTTTTCAAGGCAAAAGATAAACAAAAGCAGTTTGCCACTGCCTGCCTCTGCATAGCAACTCTCAATTTCCTTGGAGATCTCCCATCCAAATACTAACCAGGGCCAATAACCACCCCCACCCCTCACAAGTCAGATAGAGGCCTGCTTTAAGCCCATTCCAGTTACACAAGGACCCCACTGCTAAACTATTCCCCTTCTAAGCAACCCTACGTTCCTGGCACCTATTAATCCATGGACCCCAAACTTTCCCCCCTCATATGGTTATTGTGAATAGACTAGGATCATGGGTTCAAATGTGCACACTGCTATGGAAGCTTGCTGGGTGACCCTGGCCCAGTTCCACTCTCTCAGGTTAGCCTGCCTCACAGGGTTGTTGTGAGGATAAAATGGGGAAAGGGAGGTCTTTGGAGGAAGGATAGGATTAAAATGAGATAGACAGATGATAAAATAGACAGGTATTTCTTCTGACCAGCAGCAGTCTCTAGGGGTCTTGGGCCTTTTGTAACACCTCCTACTTCAACTGGAAATGGATCCAGGGAAGCAATCAGTACGCAGCTTTCCCAAGAACCCAACAGTGCTGACTTTCAGCCTCCTAGAGATTTTGGGGGTGGAGCCTGGGAGGGACCCCAGCAGGATATAATCCCATAGACTCCACCTTCCAAAGCAGCCATTTTCTCCAGAGGAACTGGTCTTGGGGATCAATTGTAAAAGCGGGAGATCTCTAGGTGCCACCTGGAGGTTGGCAACTCTAACTGACCCGAGGGTTGCGAGCTCCAGATTGGGAATTATCTGGAGATTTGGGATTGGAGCCTGAGGAGGACTGCATTTGGGAGGGGAGGGACTTCAATGGAGTATAATGCCACAGAGTTCACCTTCCAAAGTGGCCGTTTTTCTCCAGGCGAACTGAGGTCTGTCACCTGGAGATCAATCCCAATCCCAGGAGATCTCCAGCCACCACCTGGAGGTTGGCGACCGACCCCCTCCCCGTGCAGAAAGGTACTCACTTTGCAGCTGGTTCGTGGGGGTCCCCCCCGTCAAGAGCATCCTTCCTGACCCACTGCAGGCAGGGTAGGGGTCAACAGCGCCCTTCCTCCCTCTTAGCCCTCCTTCGCCTCCTTTTCTCCATCCTCCCCTGATCCTCCTCCTCTCTCTCCCCCTGACTCCCCTCACCCTTGCTTTGCTGTCCCGGACAAGCTGCTCCTCTGCCCCCTCTAGTGACCTGGGTCCCTCTCTCTACGCTCCCTCATTCCCTCCGGCTCGCCGGCCTCGAGCATCATCTCGCATCCTCCGGCTGGCCATGCCGGCTCCGTCCCTACAATGATTTTCCCAAAATCCCTCGCGCCGCTTGCTGCTTCCTTACCGCTGCTGCTGATGGTCGCCGCTTCCGGAGCGCCTGGAAATGTGCAGCTGAACCCCGGACCGGCCTGCCACTAGCCAGGCACCCTTGGAGCTCCTTTGGGTGGCGCCGCTCGCCTAGGAAGCAGCCGGAGATCCCCGGTGCCGGATTCCCTCCTTCCCCTGCCCCAGACCCAGGGGCGATGAGGAGTTGATCTTCCAAAAACAGACGCGCAAGGGGATCGAGGCTATGTGAAAGTCGCACTTTCTAACCGGGAAGACACATTCCCCCTCTCCCCATCCCTGTTGGTTCTGATCAAGTTTGTTGCGGTTAAAGGAAAGGCACTCTGCATATATTCAGAAACTTTTTGAGGAGGAGGTATATTACTGCATAGTTTCACTGCTCAATCCTGGACACAATATTATAAAATAAATAAATAGATACATGTAGCACCTTGAAATTCTACAAAAATATTATGATAGATTCTAAGAACATAACAGAAGCCATGTTGGATCAGACCAATGGCCCATCCAGTCCAACACTGTGTCACACAGTGCCCAACCTCCACCCCCAAGATGCCATCAGGAGGTCCCTCAGTGGGGCCAGGACTATCATCTATCTATCTATCTATCTATCTATCTATCTATCTATCTATCTATCTATCTATCTATCTATCTATCTATCTATCTATCTATCTATCCATCCATCCATCCATCCATCCATCCATCCATCCTATTCACACTCAGCTAAACTCAAAATATCCAGGAAAAAATGTACAGATCAAAAGAATATCCATGCAACTTGCAATTTAAAATTTTGCACCCACATGGATGCTGTCAAATTCCTAGAGCTGATTTCTCCTGCTCTATGTAGGCTTTTAACAGTAAACAGTCACACCATTATTATATAGTTCCATTTTTAAAAGCACCCACTGAGGCATCTGAGTAATCTTGCAATTGATAAAAGATTATTCCATAGTTGCTGAAGTGTTACAAAACTGTCTGTTTTTCAACAATAGTATCGTTCATCTAAATGGCTAGAAATTTTATGCATTGGGAAGAAGATGCATTTAACTGGATTGTATACTTATGAGTAAAAGGAAGATACAAATGATCTTAAGGGACCCTTCACATCGGGGCCACTTGCTATATGAGATCTTACCGTCAGGTAGGTGATATAGAGTGTTGAAGGCTAAGACAAATAGATTCAAGGGCAGCTTCTACCCAAGTGCCGTGGTTAGGCTAAATGCAGGGTTATGAATGGTTATTTGTTTTCAGATGCATTTAAATGGTCTATGTATATGTCCTTTTTGGGGGGGGGGGGGGTTTGATGTGTTGGTATGTTTGTGGAAGAGCACCTCATTTCGTTGCTCTCATTTTCTTTTTTGAGAACAATGACAATAAATTTATCTATCTATCTATCTATCTATCTATCTATCTATCTATCTATCTATCTATCTATCTATCTATCTATCTATCTATCTATCTATGAGTAACCTGCATCAGGGCTTTTTTTGGTAAAGAAAGCCCAGCAGGGACTCATTTGCATATTAGGCCACACATCCTGACACCAAGCCAACCGGAACTGCGTTCCTGTGCATTCCTGCTCAAAAAAAACCCTGCCCTGACCTGCATAAATTTGAGGTGTACTTTGGATTTCACTTTCCAATAATCTAGGAGTTCTGCCACTCACTCCCCAATACTCCCCTGTAGTCATTTCCCTAAGAAATTGTCCCTACAAGCCCTAATTCATCAACCTCCTGGTTTATTAGATCTCATTCACCTCAGGCATCCCAGCTCGCAGAGCTTGTGGCATAACTCATTGCGCCATTTTCCTCTCCTTCACAGGAGAAGGTGGCTTGCTAATCTTCTCTGACCCTCTCTATCCCCAGAATTTTCAAGTCAGAAGTAATTTATTGATTTGCCGAGGTGGGAAGGGCAATTGCAAACCACTGTGGACTTGACAGCAAAAAACAAAAAACCTCATCTGATTAGTCTGACATTGATGTCTTACATATGACAGGTAGCAGTGCTGTTTCAAAGCAAAAATTTCCAAACAAAAGCCATGTAATAGCTTGAATTAGGACTTGCCATGATTATACAAAATGTTCTTTAGCCTAATGCATCATCTGATGTTTATCAGTTGCAGTGCAATTCATTTTTTAGTAAGTGTGCAAAAGGGTTGCCATACCTACACCAACCTTTGTTGGTCGTTTAAGTCCATTGCTCCATGTCCTGTCCTTTTGATTTCTAGTGCAAGCAGATATTGCCTTCAGCTTTCATAATCTGTTCTCCCAACCAAGGGAGAAAAATGCATGATTTGAGGAGTGGAAGCAGGATTGCAGGGAAACCAAAGGATTGTATCCATTGTGCTAACTGGTGGACATATCGCACGAGAGGGGGCACAAGGAGTTTAAACCAATTTGAGCAATCTGTCCACCCTGTGGCAATGGAAGTTCTGTCTGTTTCTCTTCCCCATTTCCTGGCATAGCCTCTCACCAACCTTGCATCTCTGCCTAGCAATTTGACTTCCTTGGTTGTCTCCCATCCAAGTAATAACCAGTACTGACCCTGCTTAGCTTCTGAGATCTGATAAGACTGGGCGATCTGGGGCTATCCAAATCAGGATTAGTTGACCATTAGAGAGATGGGGGAAAATATCTAGAAAAGTTGCAGATTCTCTGTTCTTGTTTTTTCTTGCTAGCATTCCAGGAGCACAGTCTAATGCCAGCTTAGTCATGCCAGGGGCATAGTTTGACACTAGTGAGCCACACCTTCTGCCCACTGAAGTCAGCTAAGCATTCTACAGCCATCCTATGAGGTGAAGGCAAAAAGAGCTTAATGCCATAGACTGATAAAGGTGTTCCCCACCGTTCACCTTTTTTGTTTTTTTTGTTTTAACATCCTGCCTGATGAACAGCTCTGAGGAACTCAAAATCTCATACATTGTTTTGTGTCACTTTGATCGGTTCTAATAAAAAGTATTGAGTAGCTTTGTTTTTTTATTTTGCTTTGGGCCAAATAAAGCTACCTTCAACCTCTTTCTGTGTTTGCAGAGTTTCATAAGAGAGTGGCAGATTTGGGAATAAATTACCAAGTCACAGGGCAAGAGACTGGATCTGATAGTCCACACCCTCCCCCAGCTCTCTGATTCTAATGATAAACTAATGATAAACCATGAAATTCCATATCTGACCAAAGTGTCAGTTCCAGTGATTCCTTTTCCATGTGTTCCTGGTCTAATGTTTACATGCATAGGTCTTCAAGCAGGGTTTGCATTTCTGCCCCATACAGTGTCTAGCATTCTGTTGTAGTAATCAAGGCCTTTTTTTGAGCAGGAACGCATAGGAATGCCATCCCGGCTGGCTTGGTGTCAGGGGTGTGGCCTAATATGCAAATGAGTTCCCGCTGGGCTTTTTCCTCCAAAAATAGCCCTGGTAGTAATCAAGCCCGTAGCTATGGGGGACTGGGAGGGGCAAGACCCCACTAATCTTCCCCCTGCTTTACCTTTGTGGCCCCTCCACTGCTCGCCTGCCACCTTCCTCACTCGCCCACAGCCTTTCTTGCCTGCCCACTGCCTTCCTCGCCTGTCTTTCTCTCCTGCTCACTGCCTTTCTCACCCTTTGCCTTCCTTGGCTGGCTGCCACCTTCCTCAACTGCCTTTCTCTCCTGCCCGCTGCCTTCCTTGCCCTCCTGCTGCCTTTCTCGCCCACCTGCCACCTTTCTCGGTTGCCCGCCACCTTCCTCACCTACCTTTCTCACCCGTCCCCCTTCCTCGGATGCCCACCGCCTTCCTCACACACCCACTGCCTTTCTTGCCTGCCTTTCTCTCCTGCCCGCCTCCTTCCTTGCCTGCTCACTGCCTTTCTCTGTAACCCACTTCCATCCTCGGCCACCTGCCACCTTCCTCACCTGCCCGCCACCTTCCTTGCCCGCCCACTGCCTTTCTCAGTCACCTGCCACTTTCCTTGCCTGTTTTCCTTGTTTGCTTGCCCCCTTTCTTGCTCGCCCGCCCGCAGCCTCCCCCCACCTAAATTTTTATCCCCTGGACCCCCCCGTCTAAAATTTTATGGCTATGGGCCTGGTAGTAATTAAACATTTAAAGGGTAATAGGTGAGTGTTGATAGCATCTGTTGTTCCTGGCAGGCTTTGCAATGACCCATCTCCTACCCACTGCCCCCTCCCAAGCTAGGGTTGCTAATCCCCAGGTGGGGGCAGGAGATCCCTCAGTTTGGAGGCTCTTCTCTCACTTCAGGGTCATCAGAAATTGGTAGGTAGGGAAATGTCTGCTGGGCACTCCATTATTTCCTATGGAGACCAATTCCCATAGGGTATAATGGAGAATTGATCCATGAAGAAAAATGCTCTGTCCTTTTAATTGAGGCTTAATATGCCAAAATGGGCAATGGGAGCTTTTTATGGTGTGGAGGTAAATAGCATCACCATGGTGTGGAGGTAAATCACATCCCATTAAGCCTCTTTTAAAGAAACAGGATACTTTTCTCCAGGCCAGTTGGCAACCCTAATAACATGTTCTGATTTATCTTTTACTAGATGAATTAAGATAGTTTCAGACAGACAGGCATGTTGGTCTGAAGAAGCAGATATTTGAAGAAGTGTACGTGGGCACAAAAGCTTATACCCAGAATAAAACTATGTTGGTCTTAAAAGTGCTGCTGGACTCAAACTTTGTTCTGTTAGGGCAATTACAGGTTTTTGAACCTTGTCCAAGCATGCTGTGTAAATGTCATCTAGACATTTCAAGTGTCAAACAGCTAAGCCGGGGTGTACAATGTGTCATTCCATTCTGTCAAAACAACAGAGAGCATCTCGTGGCTGGCAATTTTTTTTTTACATAAGATTTCATAAGCCAGAGCCTACTTCATCAGATGCATGAAGTGTTGCATTCAGTTGGCAGCAGACAGACTGATGTGCAGAGCTACGAAAAGTCAGAAGAGGGGGAGGGAAAGTTATCATGACAAAAGCCACAAGGCCCAGTTTTCCAAGATAATCTGAATTACATTACATTGACGAAACCAAGCAAAGCAGGGCAGTTTAGATGCACTATTCAGATTCATCACATTTTGTGACTTCATCACAGCTGGGAGTGCTCCGCAACTACTCTGATTGCCTCATTTACAGTTTTTACCAGATCTTGTTTTCATCAGTCCTCTGTAGGGTTGCCAGGTCCAGCTCAAGAGATATCTGGGAACTTTGGGAGTGGAGCCAAGAGCAAGGTTGTGACAAGCACGATTGAACTCTATAGGAAGTTCTGGCCATCCCATTTAAAGTAACCGTGTGCCTTTTAAATGCCTTCCCTCCATTTGGAAATAATGGATACGGACACCTTCTTTTGGGGCTCATAGAATTAGACCCCCGGTCCAATCTTTTTGAACTTTGGGGGTTTTTTTGAGGAGAGGCATCAGATGCTATGCAGAAAATTTGGTGCCTCTACCTCAAACAACAGGCCCCCCAGAGCCCCCAATACCCATGGATTGATTCTCCATTATACCCTATGGGAACTGGTCTCCATAGGGTATAATGGAATGTCCTGCAGACATTTCCCTCCCCCACCTACACTTTCTCATAACCCTGAAGTGGGGGGAGGGCCTCCAAACCAGGGGATCCCCTGACCCCAATTGGGGATTGGCAACCCTAGCTCTGCAAGGTAACAAATTGTGGGCCTTACTGTGTAATAACTTCCTTCCCATTCCCTGCCTTTCTGCTGATTGTAGTTTTGTGCATAGGTATCTCTGCAAACTACATATAACACTTCATGATTCTGCCCAAGTGGACTCATGAAAGCTGATGCCACAATAAATTCATTAGTCTTTCAAGTGTCACAAGACTCCTCACTGGTTGGCTGCAGCATACTTTCATGGCTACTCTTCCAGATTTCCATTCCGGGTTTGGTTGGAACACCCAAGGCTTAAGAAAGAATCTCTTCCAATTGCAGCAATGTGTTCACCCAATAAGTGAAACAGTTTCATCTACAAGTCTACAAGTATGACACATACCTTTTAGCTCAACATTCACCTTGAGAGCAACTGTGCTATGCTGGCTCCTGTTTAGACATGAGCCAGAGCTGGTATCAAGAAGCCTAAGTTATCTGGAAGAGTTGTGGCTTTGAAATAAAATTGAGGAGGGGCAGGGAAGAGAAACAAACACTAATCCCTTCTCCCTCTTTTCTCCCGCACATAGAACAATCTCGAGACAGAGTAACACAGATACACCATTAAAGGTTCCAAATATATAAATCTCTTTACTAACAATAATCTCTCAAAAAAATCCATATGTACAAATGAAGTAAACAGACCAACAAGTCGAGGAATGCCTTAAGCGCTTTTGTTTGTGCTCCTCTGCTCATCCACTCTGCCTACAATGTCTTTAGTGGGTAATATCAACTTCCACCTTTCAAGAGGAGTCGTCCACAATGCTGAGATGTTCCATTGTTCTTCTAGGAATTCTGCTATCCTCTTTTTCCCCAGCTGTCTTGATTTCTGTACCTTGACCACTGCCCCAGTGGAGGGCAGGCTTGACCACAACAAACACAACTCCATTGCATAGGAATTGATGAGTATGTGCATGGGAGCAAAGCACAGTGACGGATGATTCCTACCGATCATCCACTCTGGCGACTGCATGCTTTTGGAGTTTGGAGTAGATGTCAGCAGCCCAAATCAGAACCACCCCCATTCTCAGGTCAAGCCCCCCACTCCCCACTTCACCAAGAAAGCTTCTGTCGATGCCCGTGGCTCTTTCTGGAGAAGAACCTTCAAGCACTGTTGGTCATCCAACCAGTTCTGCAAGCCCCTGCCGAAGTTCAGGACCCAATTTTGTTTGTGCCAAGATTTCCTTCATATGGACAAGGGCTCTTAAGTGGGCACACCGACTACCTGACGTTTCCTGCGGCCATAGCCCATGGGATCAGTTGCTCCCTTGTTGTTTTTTCCAGACTCGTCTTTCTGGTTGTTGCCCCCATAACGATAGAGGAGATTGGCAAGGTTCTGGATTTGACAAGTACCAAGGTGGCATCCGCGCATGGGAGGTGAAGCCAATAAGTGGCGGGGGAAACGATGTCCAGTAATGGAGCTGTAGGTGGAAAATAGACTTTGAGGAACTCTAGAGTCTCAGGGAGCACTTAGACCACAAGCTAGTGTTGAACTGGGGTAGTCACTGGTTTTAAAACTCTGAATGCATGACTCAACAAATTCAGTTCTGGGGAGGCTATAAGCAAATAAGAAAATTGGGAACCTAACTAATGTTTCAATTGTCACCTACACCTGGGGCTGCTGCGGGCAGCATCCACATTATCTAAATCCAGGCTCGCAGGAGAGTAACCACAAATGTAGGAACTACTAGCATTACCAAGAAGTGTACATACTTGGAAATATGCAATGGAGCTTAGTCAATGACAGCATTTACAGGACTACAGCTTACATAAGGATGGTGGCCTTAAACAAAGAAAAGGGTTGGATCCTATCAGCTTTTCTGCTCACACAGAAGGGAGAAAGAGTGGTTTCAGCCAATTCCCCTCCTCACTGAAGCCCCCATTGTCCTCATGTGTTCCACAATCTCCAGCATTCCTTGAAAGGGGTCAAAATTGGCACCTTCTCCCTCTTGCACCCATGGAAAAGCTAGTAGGATCTAGCCCAAAGTCTGTTTCATTTAAGTCAGGCCTAGGTCCAAAACAAGGAAAATATTTAGGAAGATGTCACTAACAATTTTGTTAAGAAGGCTGCTGACAAATTACTTCATGCCAGGAAAAGGTTTGCCAGCAAACGTTCTCCCTGTCAGGTATTGATTAAAAGCACAACAGCCTTGGAGAGTTGGGGGGAGGGAATGGCTAGAAATGGCTAGAAATAAGTGTTGCCTGATTATTCAACTGGGCAGCCTGGTATTTTACAATATCTTGCTCTAAAGCAAAGAGAGATTTACATTCCAAGAATGGTTTATGAATCAAGCATAAGCTTGATTTCAGTATGTTTTATATCCTAGATCTGTATCAAAGAAGCTCTATGGGGGTTAGTCATAAAATCAGAAATGAGTCTGGACTATTGGATTCCCTGGGAAGGACTGAGTTCTCCAGGACTGGACAGTTGTCTAGAGCCATTCAAAATCTAGCAGGGTACAGAAAAGGAGAAAGTGTTCTCCGAAAGAGGAGTGAGATCTAGTGATGTAAAAGGCCAAAACTACACATGATGCTGGGAATAGGTGATCAGATCCCCAGACATGTAATTTAACTAAACACAAAAAGTTGTAAAGAGGGTCACAGTTTTGGGGAAGGAGCGTTTATTTTTCCATATGCTTTGCCACTAGCCCAATCATAAATATCCCCAGCCACTTTAATCCATAGCAAGAACAAAAGACAGGTATTTTGTATTACGCCTGTTGGTACAGTGCTTAAAACAGTGGAGAGGACAGATTTTTACAGGAAAAATCATGCAGGGGCAGCCCCCCTCACACACACTCCAGTTGTGAACCACATCACCCCCTTCTCACAGCTGGCTTTTACATCTGAATCTGATCACAGATCATGTGTGGTTTGGCCTTTAGAATGTTTGGGCTTGTCTGAGGGAAAGACACCTGTTTCTCACATACCCACTCCTCCTTCACATACCACGCCACAATGCCACTTACTTCCTAACCAGGTTGAGTTGATTACTTGCTCCCTCTGATGGTGCCCACCGAGAGGATCTTTCCCCTGCCTCCAATCCAGGCTCCTGAGGGGATTTGGCATCTACTCCTCCATGGATCTTCTGGAGGTGTTCCAAGAAGGAGACAACAGGAGGAGGCTGCCTCCTAGAAGAGAGAATTGGGGTGGGGGGGGCTCAATTAGAACAGTGAGAAAGCTGTATAATTAGGGCATTGGTGGGAGGATCCCTTGCTTCCCATTTTTCCACCTGACCCTCCTCCTCCTCTATCATATCCCATTCCAAATCTCCTTTACCTGTCTGGCTTCCACCAGGCCTTCCAAGGCTGACAGAAGGATGTTGTCAGCAAACAGAACAGCACAAAGATGCATTTGGAATCCATAATCCTGAGCTGGAGACAAAGAGGCACAGATTAATCAGAGATTGATCACATCACAGTTTTCAATGAATCTGAATGACAAGACTGTCTCTGAACATGGGCCAGTTGTCTTTCCCTCCATTGTGAATAACCAAAACACTCCACTCCACATCAAAAGGACTGGTGTGTTGGTATCTCTTTATAATAAATTAATTTAGGTGTAACTACCCACACTACTACACAGCTTTTAGGGAGCTTGTAGTTTTGCCTCTCATTCAGCACGTAGGCATTTGTCGACTTGTGTGCTTGGGATATTGCCATGATTCAGCAACAGAACATCTATTTCACATGCAGAAGGTCCCCAGTTCAATCCTTGATAGCTCAGATTTATTTATTTTTTAAAAATCAGCTAGCAGGTGATGGAAAAGACCTCTGCAAGAGATCCTGGAAACAATGCCGGATTAAACCCTAGGGATGCCCCTAGGCAGTCAAAATTATCTCAGAGTTGGAATGCCCACCCCACTGCCTGCAGGCACCTTCTGGGCCCCCACTGCAGCCTGCAGACACCTTATCAAAAGCCGCTTTGACAAAGCTGTGGGGGAGAGGCAGAGAGAGGCAAACTTGGCAACAATGCCAGCAGCAGCCACACCAGGCAAGTTGGGCAAAGAGCGGCTCAGTTGCTGGCTGCGTGTTCAGGCTGGGAGGGCTGCAAGCAGGGGAGAAACCGGGGGTGGGGGGGAGCCGGCTCAGGGCCCCTAAAGGCATGGGGGCCCATAGGCCAGAGCCTACTTGGCCTAATTGTTAATCCAGCCCTGCCTGGAAACCTTTTTTCCAGCCAGAATAGACCAAAGGTCTGAGTTCATATAAGCCAATTTTATGGGTATGCATTCACCCCTTCTCTCTTGCCTTATTATTTTTATAACCACCCTATCTATACGCTCAAGGTAATACCAGCGTTTACCCTAGAAAATATGAGTGGCACTGAAAAGCCTTTCAGACCAAACCCATAATCTCACTCAGATTCCAATATGCCCCACTGCAGTTCCCAGAAATCTTGGAGCAACAGACCTACCTGATATTCACAGCAGTTCTGTTCAAATTCAGTTCTCTTCAGTAAATGCCTCTGTCCAGCAGTAGCTGAGTGTTTGTGTCAAGACAGGCTGTGGAGTGTGGTTTATATTCTTGCTACTCAGGAGGAGGAGTCACTGAGGGAAGCCTTCACAATCAGACAGGATGGGGGGGGGGGCTCCCGCCTTGCTCAGTAGGATGCCTGTGTCCTTTCCCCCACCTCCACCCCACTCCTAGCTGCCTTTCAAGTTTTCTGCCATGCTCACGGGGTCATGCTGACTCATAAGGAACCCAGGCATCCGGTCTGACACCACTTGGGTCTCTTCCCTCCCTTTCTTTAATGCACCTGCCTCCCTATGGAGTTCTCTGACACGCAGGCACACAGACGTATACACATATACACACACGTAAACCCTACTCTCCCTCCATGCAGACTTATCTCTCACTTTGACATTCAAGTGTTCCTATTCTCTCTAATCCATTCTTCTCTACAGATGCATAAAAATTCCATTCCAAAAGATGCTTGAGGATGCATCTAGAGTTACTGGTCATTCAGAGAGGAAAAGGTTCTCTTTTTTATTTTTTAAATCTTTTTGTTTACATGCATATGGCTAGCAAAATAAAAGGGGAAGCTGGGATGGTTGCAGTATTTTGTGGAATGTTGTAGGTGGATAAATAGCTTTTATAATGGGCTCTGCGCTTCAATGGGCAAAAAAGGGTGGATTCCACCCCCAGAAACACTGAAAGTCAGCATGGTGTAGTGGTAAGACTGCTCCACTAGGATCTGGGAGACCCAGGTGCGAATCTTCACTCTGCCATGAAAGCTTGCTGGGTGTGGGTGACCTTGAGCCTGTTGCACACTCTCAGCCTAAGCTACCTGGTAAGGTTATTAAGAGGACAAAGTAGAAGAGAGGAAAATGATGTAAGCTATCTTGGGTCTCAATAAATGAAGTAAATAAATTTAATATAAATGCATAGTAAGAGCCATATAGTTCTCCTTGCTGTGGTGTCTGAGGGTCAAACTACATGAAATGGGGGTGATTTATGTGTATTTATTCACATGTAAAGTGGGTGTAAGGCCCCGTGACACAGAGTGGTAAAGCTGCAGTACTGCAGTTCAAGCTCTCTGCTCACAACCTGAGTTCGATCCCGGCGGAAGCTGGGTTCAAGTAGCCAGCTCAAGGTTGACTCAGCCTTCCATCCTTCCGAGGTCAGTAAAATGACTACCTAGCTTGCTGGTGGGGAAAGTGCAAATGACTGGGGAAGGCAATGGCAAACCATCGCATAAAAAGTCTGCCATAAAAACGCTGTGATGCGACGTCACCCCAGAGTTAGAAACGACTGATGCTTGCACAGGGGATTACCTTTACTAAAGTGGATGTGGGGGTATCCCCCCCCAAAAAAAAAAACAGCAGAAGGGAAGCAACACTCTCTCCTTACATTACTTAACTCCACTTTTTTATATCTTTATTTCAGACCAGTTCACATTTGGTATTGGAACCAGACATCGAGGTGAAAAAATGTCTTAAACAACAGAACATAGCCAGTAAGATGGGGCATCAGAGCAGAGATCAGCCCCCCTTACCTACATGCTCCATTTTGTCTGAAAATAATAGACTCTCACCTGCTACTTTCCACAGAAACAGGTGAATACACATGGATTGCTCCCTCATATCTAACTGAGTTCCAGTTCATAGTTCTTCACCCTGTTCAAAATCACTCTAATGTAACAGTAAGCTGACTACCCCCCGTGTGGATGATGAAAAGATCGCTCCCAGAAGGGCCCCTATCTCCTTGAGAGACTCTCCAATTATGCAGGAAAAATATGCCTAAAAGGGAGCTAAGGCACCCAAAGGGATGGAATGTTGAGAGCATCTAAGTGATAGTGAAGGGGCAAAGTCAGGAAGGAGAAATTAGCCTTCTGAAGACCATAATTGCCTATGGGGGGATTTCGATGGATGGGATTTCCAAATTGGTTTTTTCCTGTGATTCCTTGTGGCTGGCCCCAGTTACATGGTAATGCACTGAAAACAATAAAATCCATCTGGGGACTTCCAAGTATACAAATTAAAAATTACTTTGTAAATAAATTGAAAGAAAAATAAATACATCTTAAAAAAAAATCTCTGCCTGATGCAGACTGAAGATGTGCCAGAAAGTTAAGGGGGCGGGAGATCAGTCTACTCAGACCTCCCACAATCCTTGAAACAGGAATTTGGGGAACTTCCAGTTGTTTCTCTGTTCAGCAATTCCTTGCAAGCCCCCACCCTGTTTTGAGAAATACACTAATACCCCGAATGTCTTCCACAGAAGCATACTCACTGTCCCTAGTACTGGATTAAACCCTGTGGAGGCCCCTAGGCAGTTGAAATCTTGGGGGGCCCCTTGCAAATTAGAGCCTGAGTGCCCACCCTACTGCTCATGCTCCCTGTTGCAGCCTGCAGGCACCTTCTTAAAAGCCTCTTTTACTAAGCTGAGGGTGAGAGGCAGAGAGAGGCAAACTTGGTGACAATGCTAGCAGCAGCCTCACCAGGCAAGTCAGGCAAAGAGCAGCTCAGTTGCTGGCCGCTTGTGCAGGCTGAGAGGGCTGCAAACGGGGGGCGGGGGGGGAGGAATGGGGAGGAAAGCCAGCCTGGGGTTCATAGGCCAATGCCTACTTGGCCTAATTGTTAATCTGGCTCTGGGTGCTCCCCACAACTAAATGTGTTTAAACCGCAGATCAAGCTAGCCAAGCTGAAGCCTCTTTACCGAAGACTGATGGGATTCTTCTGGAAGAATCCTGACAGAATTTGAAAGCCAGGATATGTAGGTACACCCTCCCCTTCCCCCTTTCCAGTCTGGCTTATTCTTAGCTGTGGCGACGTGCTGAAAATGTGGACTCTATGGTCAGCTGTTCATGTTTCAAGGGCTGACTCACACCTTTGGTTGATGGGAGGTTTAGCAAGGGATGTGCCTGAAAACACAAAGCTCACAGCTGGGAGTAGCAGAAGGAGGGACCACAGGGCTGTAGTAACAGGGTGGGGGTGGGGGAAGGGAGAGAATCAGGAAAATGGGATAGCATTAATCAGGATGTGGGAACCATGTAAGGAAACACTCAAGGTCAAACTGGACGAGATGGAGATCACGGATTACAATCCATTTCTAAAAGCTCTTTAAAAGTTCAGTTACAGCTACCACTAAGTTCAGCTACCAATTTTTAAAAAAGGAGTGACAGAATATCTGGAAGCAAAACTGGAATGTGTACCCAAATCCAGATATTTAGGGACAGGGTACTCAGTAGGGAAGGGAAATGTAGTCTGCATATGCACAGACAAACATTATAAAATATTATTTCATAGGTGTATTTGTGGCATTTATATCCCACCTTTCTTCCATCACAGAAATTAAGGCAGCATGCAGAAGCATCCCTGGAGATCTCCCACAGACTTCAGCAAGGATCATATAGTTCCTAAACAGGAACTATTGTAGGTCCTTTCTCCAGCACCAAGAGTAGATTCTGAGATCTGATGAGACTTGGTCATGATTGAAAGATGATGTTAGGCAGACAGTGTGAGCAACTGTCCTGCACAATAGATCCTTCTTCCACAGAAGAAAGGCCACAGAAAAATTAGCCAGAGTTCTGAACTTATGGAATTGTCAGATACTGAATCAGACCATTGGCCTACCTGAGAATACCAGCTTCCAGGGGGGACCTGGAGATCCCCTGGAATTACACTTCAGATTACAGAGATCAGTTCCCTTGGAGAAAAAAGATGTTTTGGAGTAGGGCCTTTTTTTTTTTAGCAGGAACACCCAGAAATGCAGTTCGGGCTGGCTTGGTGTCAGGGGGTGCTGCATAATATGCAAATGAGTTCCTGCTGGGTGTTTTCCCCCAAAGCCATGTAAAACCATGATTTCAGGAGGTGTGGCCTAATATGCAAATGAGTTCCTGCTGAGCTTTTTCTACAAAAAAATAGCACTGCTTTGGAGGATGAACTCTGGCACTGTACTTCACTGAGGTCTTTGTCCTCTTCAGGCTCCCCCCCCCCAAAAAAAAATCTCCAGGAGTTTTTCAGCCTGGATCTAGGAACCCTCCTACCCTTCCATCCCCTTCCAGTAGCTGGCAATCCTAGGCCTATCAGGTTCAGTAGTGTCTGTCTACTCAGACTGGCAGAAGCTCTCCAGGGTCTTAGGCTGGATTCTTTTGCATCACCTCTGACCTCTTCTTTTTAATTGGAAGTGCCGGAGATCGAACCAGGGACCTGCTTCATGCAAAGACTGAGCAACCACCCTCCCTTCATATTACTGATTCTCTTTCGGTGTATCACAGTGCAACTGCATGCAGTTACTTCAGAGTAAACCTACTGCAATCTCCTGGTAAGCCCAATACAGTACTTGTTATATTAGATTAACTCTGCATAGGATTGCACTGCCAGAATCCATGTGACTTCTACACAGAACCCACTCCACTATTATTTAGCTGTACACCTAAGATTTCCTTAAGTCAACATCTACAAATATAATGCATGAATGAGACAAAACCATGTTTTGAAACGTGAGTTCTACAAGTACACTCATCAATGAGGCAGAAACAACGGCAATCCCCTGCCATGTGTGCACTCTGTGGCAAATTTGGGCTCAATGCCATGTAATGTGTGGAAAGGCCCTAAAAGATCCCTGGTGGGTTTGTAGGTGAAGAATTAGATCTCTCTAGATTCCTTTGGTGGGACAAAATGGTCCATTACCTCCGTGAAAGGGAGGGGAGCTTGTTTTTTGTCCTGCCTTGGCTGTTTACGATTCTCCTCAGCAGCTGGAAAGAGCCGGAAAAAATATGACGCTGATGTGGCAGTGACAATGGGGGGCCTGAAGAGGGTGTCAAGAAGGAAACAGCTGGTCTCCAGTTGGTGGGGGTGAAAGACCAAACGGGAAGAGGCTGGTAATGGGGAAGGTCTAAGAAATCCCTTCAGACAGAGTCAGTGGAATAGCTCTTTATTCCAAGGAAGAGTAGTTAAGGGGAAGAAATGTCATGAGGGAAATAAAGGCTAAATGGATTAACCAAGGAGGCAAGGAAAGGAGATGGGAATTGGGGAAGCTGATCCAAGTGTTTACAAATAGCGTCATCATTACCAGAGAGGTCACAAGTCCCAACTACCCTGGTACTTCATACATATATTCAGTTTAGTCATGTTTGGCTAAATCCACCCCCAACCAGGAAACCCAAAACTGGCCATAAGATGACGAATGAAAACAACTCAAAAATTAGTCATAAACAAGATAGTAAACCCACAGGAAACACTTTGTGCCTACGTGGGGAAGAGGGGACTGCTTTCTTTGCCCTAGTAGTAAGCAATGGGGCTCAAGACTTGGAGGGGGGGGACTGGGAGGTCTCCCTTCTATTTGGAAAATTCTGCTTTCACACGAATCAAGCAACAGCTGGACAGCCATGTCCTTCCAGAATGGGAAAAGCTGTAGCAGTAAAACACATCAACCAGCCATGCTCAGGCCAAACTTGATGCAATCTTGAAGAAAACCACAAATAGGATTTGTCACGAGTTTTATTTCCCAAAGCTAGAAGCAGGAGTCTCAGTCTGATTTGGGCTGACATGAGGGTTTTTATTGTAGCAGGAACTTCTTTGCATATTAGGCCACACACCCCTGATGTAGCCAGTCCTCTTGGAGCCCTGTACTAACAGTCCTGTAAGCTCTTGGAGGATTGGCTACATCAGGGGTGTGTGGTCCAATATGCAAAGGAGTTCCTGCTACAAAAAAAGCCCTGGCTGTGGTACTGATGGAAGGAACATTTAACCCTTCTCTTTGCGCCATGTTGCTAGTGCAACATGGCTGGGCAAATACCTGAGTTAGGAACTGATATTTGCCCTGTGCTACACTACATAAAAGTACCACTAAACCTGTGGGGAAAAATAGTTCCATTGCAGGGGGATGATTGAAAGTGAAATGGGAAGGAATAGGTTGGGGTGGTTATATCTTGTGCTCTAGAGCTGCAGTTCTGATCTAGATTCCCCTGGTGTCTTTAAACAAACAGTGGAAAATCTGAAGCGTCCTAGGTCATGTCTACTTTGATCCTCTGGGAAGAAACCCAGGCACATTTCTGACTATAAGAAAGGGCTTTCCATTGCTCTTTCTAAGCTGTAGCTCATTCCTGCCAAGAGCAGATGAAAGGCAAACTGCTAGAGAATGCACCAGTTCATGTACCTGATTTGCGACATTTGGCCCAGTATGCCAACTAAGTTGCCTTGATTTGCTGAACTGCAGTATGGTAACCTTGGTGGTGCTGCAAAATGCTGATAAGTCATAGCTGACTTCTGGCAAACCTGTAGTGTTCTCAAGGCAACAAACATTCAAAGGTAGTCTGCCATTGCCTGCCTCTGTCTGGCAACCCTGGATTGCCTTGGTGGGCTCCCCTCCAAATACTAGCCAGGGCTGACCCTGCTTACCTTCCAAGATCTGATGGGATTGGGTCAGTCTGGGCCATCCAGGGCAGGGCAGGGGAACCTTAGCATTAGCTAAATGGCAGCCTTGGCATAGGATTACGTTCCAAAGCACAGAATATATATATAAAAAGTCAAGTACAGAAAAGGGAAATCTTTGGTCCAAGATGAACGGCGCAGTGTACTGGGGAAGCTGCTCAGGGCTGGGAGGAATGGGGGTATAGAATGGATTGAGAAGCAATTGCATGGTATAGGTTTTACCCTAGAGACCGTCTTCCCCTGTGCATCAGAATCCCTGGCCCTGCTCACGTGCTCCCACAACACGTTGCACTTCAGTCCCCAGAAAGGAAGCTGCGGTTCCCTTGCTGCATCCTCCATTTAGAAACCACCTGCGTGTTTTGCCAGCAATAGTATTGTGGTGGCTATTTCCAGAGCTTGGGACCTTGTCTATATTTGTGTTGACTCTGAGCATCCCTTGAACTTTAAAAAATGCATGTTTGGATGGACAAAGGAGCGGAAACGGATGAGGAAGCTAAAAGAACACGTCAAGGGAGGGCCAATTGTATTCAGGGCAGATTCTCGTAATGGGAGGGGGGAAGATTTCTCCAGTGAGGCATTCCAGCAATGCAATGTGTGGGGTTGGGGGACAGAGGCCCCTTGCAGGGCTTGAACAAATGTATCACCTGTTTTCATTTATGTGCCTGTGTATGTGCACACGCGCCCTCTCGCATTCTCAGCTCTTAGAATGGACAATAGCTTAAAAACACAAAGATAAGCTTTTCTTCTCTGAGTTCCTGACTTTAAAAAATCAACAATTTCAGTCTCAGAACTAGGCTTGTGTATTTTAACCCCCCACCCCCAAAAAGAACTCATTTATGGCAATGAATAATGGCTTTGTCCTTTTACCTGGGAGATTTAGCAATCCTGGAGCTTTGGCAGAAGAGCGTCCCAGGTATGGAATTTAGAGTTGCCAGGTCCAATTCAAGAAACATCTGGAGACTTTGGGGGAGAAGCCAGGAGACTTTGGGGGTGGAGCCAGGAGCAGGGTTATGGCAAGCACAATTGAACTCCAAAGGGAGTTCTGGCCATCACATTTAAAGGGACCACACTTTTAAAATGCCTTCCCTCCACTAGAAATAATGAAGGATAGGGGAACCTTATTTTTGGGGCTCATAGAACTGGACTCCATGGTCCAAACTTTTTGAAACTTGGAGGGTATTTTGGGGAGAGGCACTGAATACAATGCTGCAAATTTGGTGCCTCTGTTTAAAAAAAACAGCCCCCCTCTGAGCCACAAATACCGACGGATCAATTCTCCATTATACCCTATGCCTATGGGAATGGGTCTCCATAGGGTATTATGGAGTGCCCAGCAGACATTCCCCCCCACCCGTTTTCTGATGATCCTGAAGAGGGGCGAGGGCCTCCAAACCAGGGGATCCCCTGCCCACACCTGGGATTGACAACCCTGATGGAACTGGTATCTTCACTGAAGGGTGATTTCAGCCACCATGAATTTGAGACACTTGTCCAGTTTTGACATTGGTACTAGCCTTGAAGTAAAAAAGCCAATTCACTCATCACGAAGTCTTTGTGTCCCCACATGACCTGTAGACTGTCATGTTCTAAGAATTCTGTGCTCAGAACTTGGCATACCTGAAATGGATTCCCATCAGAACTGTAGCATGTGAAACAGAGGATTTAAGCCCCCCCATCCTGGTGCCATTTGCCTGACCTGAAACACACTGGGAGCCCATATTTATGTTGCTGGGAAACTTATATATAGTTTATCAGAACATTTTCCCCAGCAGGGCAAACAGCAGTTCCCTGAAACTATTGCAGATTGAGAAATTCGTAGAGAGAAAGTTTAAAGTCTGTCTCTCCATTCACCACAGTGCCATCCAAATAGATCCCACACATCAAGGAATTAGAGTCTGAGCACCAAACACCTCCCAGCACATTGAGTCAACAGGGATGTGGCGGACACATATGACACATGAAGACTTTGGAACGTGTTCACAGCTGGTTTCCACCAGAGCACTATCTTTAACAGTTCTATACCACTTCTGAGTGCTTTATGTACATCACCTTCATGTCAATCTTACAACAGTCCTTTAAGACCAACAAACTTTAATTCTGGGTATAAGCTTTCATGTGGACACATGGTATCTGATGAAGGTGCCACTGGACTCAGACTTTGTTCTGTTGCTTCAGACCAACACAGCTACCCATCTGAATCTTACAATAGTCATGTAAAGTGAGTCATTACTGTTATATCCAAGAGTTGCCAATCTCCAGGTGGGGCCTAGAGTTCTCCAGGAACTACAGCTGACCTTCAGGTTAAATAGCAGTTCCCCTGGAGGAAAAAAATGGCAACTTTGGAGGGCAGCCTCTATGGTGTACCATAGAGTCGAGGTGAAATCCCTTCCCAAACTCCCCATCCGCAGGCACTGCCCTCCAATCACCAGGAATTTCCCAGGTCAGTGTTGGCAACTCCAGTCTTGCATGTTAGAAGCTGAAGCCTAGAAAGAGAGGGGTTGCTTAAGGCAACTTGGTGAATTCATGGCAAAAGTGAGATTCCAACCAGAGACTTCCTGCTCCCTCAACGCTCAACATCAGCTCTTAGTGCTGTGCTTCCTGTATCCTTTTGGTATTCTGGTTGACTGCACGTTCTTTTGGCGCTTCCCAGAACAATGAGGAAGCAAGTCACAACAACATCACATATCTGCTGCATCCAGTGGATAAATATTTATTCTTGGTGCAGAACTCAAAATCTTTTGAGTCATAGGAAGCTCACAGACATACATGTCTTGCGCAAAATATTCTCCATTCTGGTCAGTCTGAGATGGAAGCATTTCCCTCCTGAAGGAAGTTCTAATATAAGAACAAAAATGTCAAGATACCCTGAGTACTGAGAAGGGTCGACCTGTTGTATTTTGGATGTTGACCACAAAGGCCAAAGAGGTTGCCCTGCTTTATTTAATAACCATAATTTAGGGGAGGGGCATTGATTTTGTTAGATTTGGTGCCAAAAGCTACGTAGCACTCAGTTATCTGATCTATTTGTTATTGTTAGCTAAAATGGAATCTCCTTGTCTAGAAGCCACAGACTCCAGCTTGCTGCAGCAGTTAAAGTTTTGGATTAGCATCTAAGAGATACATGTTTGAATCCCTGCTGTGTCATGCAAGCTCGCAGGGTGAGCTTCAGCCAGTAACTCTCTTACACAGTACAACCTATGTACAGGGTTGTTCTGAGGATCAAATGGAGGAGGGGAGACGAATACTATATGACCAATGGATTTCTGTGGCAATTAGAACATGGCCCCAGTATAATTTCAGCTACACATCTGTATGCAGCACTAAAAGTTCTACCTCCTTTGGTTCCAATTGTGTGTGACCTGCAGATAGAGGAATTTCCTGTGGTCTGGATAAGAGACAAAGCAGAATGTGTAAAACTAAAGGATGCTTGCAGTCCCACAGAAGGCAGAGAGCCATTTCTGCAAAAACAGAGGGCTGCCAGCTCAGGTTTGGGAAATACCTGGAGATTCTGGAGGTGGAGCCTGACCAGGGCAGGAACTGGGGAGGGAAAGGGCTCCAGTGGGGTATAATGCCACAGAGTCCACATTCTAAAGTAGCCATTTTCTCCAGGCAAACTGATCACTGTCACCTGAAGGTCAGTTCCCAGGAGATCTCCAGCCATCACCTGGAGGTTGGCAGCTCTATGAGGTACCCAGTAGAAGCCAACATTAGAACTGGAAATATAAACTTATATACACACACACATAAACACACACTGTGTGGAAGAACAGACGAGGCAGTTGATGAGGTTAAGGGCACTTGAATCAGGAACCATTGAGCTCTGAAGAAAAACTATGGTTTGCATGTTTCCACAGATAAATTCTATCTTGTGTTCCCTCTAAGCTGAGTTAGTGTGAGCTAGCTCACAGGTTTTTAGCCTCCGGCTCACACGTTTTTTTGTCTCAGCTCAGGAAGGATGGCCCCAGAGCAAACGAATTTATGCAGTAGCCAAATAGTTCGCTCACAACTTTAATGGCAGTAGCTCACAAAGTAGAATTTTTGCTCACAAGACTCCACAACTTAGAGGGACCAATATGACCCACTTTGCTTTCAGCTGGTTCTAGATTACCAGAGTGGTATGGTTGCTTCTGATGCTCCTCCAGTAATATTCGAAATATGGAGGCTACGTGGGAGGGATTTGTGAAGTGTCAACTGCCAATCTGAAATCCCTTTATCCTGCTCTCCTAGTGATTTTAATGAGCTGTACTTGATAGTATGTGCGTTAAAGAATACAGCCTTCATAGTTGAAGGCCTTGGATACAAAGGAAAGTCTAGCCTTGATGGTAGCATGATAAGGTGGCTCCTCTAAGGAGAGGGGTCATTTCAAGGAATAAACACAACTCTTTGGTACTTGCCGATTTTTGACAGAAGAGGAAGGCCATCCTGTATCCTTCCCACTCATCTCTGCTTACTTGGCTTGGGAAGTCCCTTCGGAACAGAAATTAACTCAGAAATAAATGTTCTTGATTCCCAGAAAAAGATGGTAAGGAAGTGATATTTAAATACATTTTACGAGTGCCCCTCTCTCACACAATCCTGAATCCTGGTTCATTATGGCATCAGAAAGTATCTTCAAGCACACCTTCCCCTCACCTCATCAGCAATTTCAGCCTCGCTAGAATATTGGAATTTCCCATACACTTATCTCCAATTCACCAATTTCCCAAGGCACTTCCAGTGGAACTCTGCAATGTTTATATTCTGATTTCAGATGGGGATGAGGGAGATTTGTTAGGGTCCTGTTTTTGGATACATTCAAAATACACTACCAGCATTTATTCATGATGGATTTATAATAAATTCTAACTAAAACAATATTATCAAACACACACTGAGAGCCTAGTTTCCCCCTTTTTCCTCCAATCAAAGGACTTGGTCTTTTGGCAGACATGCAGAACCAACTGAAATACAACATACATTTCTTCAAGGGAATAGATATTTGAGCCAGTGTAGTGTAGTGCTTAAGAGCCTTGGGCCGTAATCTGAAGAACAGGGCTTGATTCTGCCCTCCTCCACTCCACATGAGGCCTTCTGGGTGACCTTGGGCCAGTCACAGTTCTCTCAGAACTCTCTCAGTCCCACCTGCCTCACAAGGTGCCTGTTGTGGGGAGGCGGAAAGGAGATGTTAATCCGCTTTGAGACTCCAGGTAGAGAAAAGTAGAGTATAAAAACCAGCTGTTCTTCATCTTTCTGCAGCTGACAGTCATCTGATGAGTGCTCATGCAGCTATCAAGTGAATATAAAGTCAAAAGAAGAGGAGGAGGAAATGGGGAAAATAAAGGACAGGGAATGGACATATAATGAGGGAAGAGACAAAAAGTTGCTAGAGAGGGTAGGTCAAATCTGTAGATACTATTAATGCCACAAAACACATCAGCAGCAGTGTCCAGATTTCCTTAGAAATTTTCAGGTTGTTCCTTCCTTTTAGGGGAAAGAGGACAGGATATTATTAGTTCCTGTGGAAGCCAAGCTGCTAATTTTAACAAGATAATAAACTCAGAAACTTCTGCTATAGCTGGACCCAAATAGGACAGTTAGGGACACAGCTGGATTTATACACAAGCTAAGTAAACTATTGTTTAAATGCCTCCAGTTATAAGGTTTCTCTAAATAATTTAAAAATGCTAAAATTACTCTACTTCCTAATGTTCCAGGCTCCACGCCTTTAGCTCAGTCGGAACAGAACAAGACCTGGTAACTTTGTAAATCCATGTATAATGCCAACGTAGGGTCAATTCATGTGTTATAAAGTCCTAACATAAGGACTTTTGGATGAGCACTGGAAATTCTGCGCTTATTTATTCCCAGGCCTGGGTCAGGAATGCAGCATTCCCAGAAAAGCGGTTTATGCCTTCCCTTGCACTGTTTTCCCAATCTGAAATGGTTTTGAAGAGCCACTGTTTGCCCTGTTTTAAAAAACGTGTAGCCACAGTATACACAAGTGTTCCCAGTGGGGAAAATAGCAGTTCCCTGGGGCTGTTTCCAGTTAGGAAAATGGTGTAGGGAGAGGTGTAAGGTCCTTCTCCCACACACCTCTATCCTAATCTGAATCCATATTGCCAACCTGGAGATTAAGTTCCCATTAAGGAACACCCAGAACACTTCTTTTGAACATCCACGAGTGGGACAGTGGTAGGTATGATTTGAGGCAGTGGTGAAGGATATAAGGTGCCCTAAATTCCCCAGTTATTCCATATCATCTTTTCTTCTACAGAAATTGTCCTACAGTCTTCATGGATTAACATCCAGGTTTGAATAAAACATTTTTAAAGATTGCAGGTGGGTTTTAATTTGTTTTAAAAACCTCCCTCCCCCCCAAATGCTGTTCCAGAAGCACTAGGAGAGTCATGACCTTCCAGACAGATAGACTGAGGGCAGATTGCCTCCGACAAATATGGTTACTAGCCTCAAGCTCGGGCTTGGAGCTCTCCCAGAATTATGACTGATGTCCAGCCTTATATAGATCAGTTCCTCAGGAGAAAACAGCAGCTTTGAGGGGTGGACTGTATAGCATTGCATCCCAATGGAGTGTCCTCCCCCTCTCAAATGCTGATTTTCTAAGTCACCACCAGTTGAGTTAGTGTAAACTAGCTCACAGTTTTTTTACAATCCAGCTCATACATTTTTGTCTTAGCTCAGGAAAAATGGACCCAGAGCAAACTAATTTATGCAGTAGCTCGCAATTCTAATGCCAGTAGCTCACAAAGTAGAATTTTTGCTCACAAGACTCCACAGTTTAGAGGAAGTATTGGTCACCACCTTCAAATTTCCAGTAATTTCACAAGGTAGAGTTGGCAACCCGACCCCCTACCATTGCTAAAGAAATCCTCACCAGTAATAACCTTTATCACTCCATCATGCCCTCAAAATGAATTATTCTCTATTGTTGTTGCTGTTCAGTCGCACAGTCAAGTCCGACTCTTTGCAACCCCATGGACAAAGTCACAGCAGGTCCTCCTGTCTTCCACCATCCTCCAAAGTCTGCTCAAATTTGTGTTTGTTATATCAGTAACACTGTCCAGCTAGCTCATCTTTTGCCGTCCCCTTCTTCTTTTGCCTTCTGTCTTTCCCAGCATCAGGATCTTCTCCAGGGAGTGCTCCCTTCTTATTTGGTGGCCAAAGTATTTGAGCTTCAGCTTCAGCATCTGACCTTCCAGGGAACAGTCAGGGTTGATTTCCTTTAGGACTGACTGATTTGATCTTGCAGTCCAAGGGACTCTCAAGATTCTTCTCCAGCACCACAGTTCAAAAGCATCTATTCTTCTGTGCTCAGCCTTCCTTATGGCCCAGCTCTCACAGCCATACATTATTACTGTGAATACCATCATTTTGACTATATTCTGTATTAGGATGGCTTATTAGAAGCACTGGATTAGAGATTCCTCAGGTCAGAGAAAGGCCAAGGATATATTTGTCCTGTTTACTTCACGCTTCATCTGGACTTCCGTTTTTCAGAAGCCACTTAAAGCTGTCTACCCAGTGGAGGTGATTGCCAGCTCTGGGTTGGAATTCCTGGAGATCTGGGGGGTGGAGCCTGGGGAGGGCAAAGTTTCGGAAGGGGAGGGACCTCAGCAGCAATTCCATAGAGTCCACCTCCTGAAGCTGTTATTTTCTCCATAGGAACTGTGGCCTGGAGATCAGTTCCAATTCTGGGAGCATGGCTGGACCCGCTTGGAGAGTAGCAACCCCAAGGGGTAGATCCCATAATGGCATCTAGAACTCCCAACTTTCACAGTGAGCAAGTTGAATGACATCTTAAAAGACTAAGGCCTGCATTCACATATGCAGAGGTGAGTAGTTACATTAGTCTGCAGTAGCAAAATAAATATTTTCCTTATCTATAATCAATAGTTGGATGTGGTTCTCCTCGCCCACTCCGAGTGGATTGTTTAATCTGGTGACAGGATCTTGTTTTAAACTGTTCTCTCCTCATAATATTTCCCACCCCATTTAAGGTGCGGTCTGGGGAGCTTCAGCTTTTACAACTGATCTCCAGCTGGCAGAGATCAGCTCCCCTGGAGAAAATGGCTGCTTGGAAGGATGGACTCTAAGCCATTGTACCATGATGAGCCCCCTCCCCTCCCCAAACCACCCACTTCGGGATCCACCCCCAAAGTCTCCAGGTATTTTCCAACACAGACCTGGCAACCACTGCCTTTGAAGTATATCTATTTCTGCCAAGGGGATGAACATTTGACTGTATCTGATGAAGCGAGCACTAATTTGTAAAAGCTTAGGCAGGAGTAATTTTTTAAAAAAAATCTTTTGGGTGGCCATAAGGATTCTGCGGGAGATAGGATTGCCAGCTCTGGGCTGTGAAATATCTCAAAATTGGGGGGTGGAGCCTGTGGAGATGGGATTTGAGGAGGAGAGGGTCCTCAGCATGGTACAATGCCATAAAGTCCACCTTCCAAAGCAGCCATTTTCTCTAGAGGAACTGAGGTCTGTCATCTGGAGATCAGTCATAAAAGCAGAACTCCAGGCCACACCTGGATGTTGGCAGCCCAGGCAGGAGAATGAGGTGGGAGGATTGAGTCCATCATTTCCGAATGCATAGATGAGGGTGTGTGAGTGTCACATTTTGAGATGCACCTTTGATAAAAACTTCTTGCAAGGAGAAATCCAGCACAGCACGGGGGAGCAAACTCTCTCCCGAGTCCTTGTTTGCTATTTATATATTTGCATTATAAGAACATTCAGAGCTGGTCCATCTCATTTTGACACTTATTTGTCCGCACGTCAGAACCAAACTTAACTAGATTGTTGAGGTATGAGCTTTTATAAGCAAGAGCCAGATAGTGGATTAGATGCTTGTTGTGTCTTGCATTTCAGTCCTGAAATTACAACACTGTGAATGCTACAGAGGCGACGAGTGGGAGTCCACTGGTCACCGGACGTAGCTCGCAAATACGCTCCGCCAATCAAGATCTGTGGCGGGAAGTTTAACTGGCCAGGATTGGACCTGGCCAGGCAGAGGGTTTTTCTGGGTTGTGTATATAATTGGGAACCTGGCCCACGTTCGCCCTCTTGTGATGTACTCACTAATAAAGCATGCTGCCTTCAACACGTCTCGTCACTTAGTACATTACATTAGCGACGAAGGTGGGATTGTAGCCAGATAACTCCCCAAGCGGGAATTCGCTGACCTGGCTAGAGACGAGGAAGGCACGCAGTCTAGAGAGACTGAAGCACCCACTGCCGCCATGGCTAACCCGAGTGGAATGACGGGCCACCTGGCTGAGTTCAACACCGCCAACTCCGAGAGGTGGGAGACCTACACGGAGCGGGTCGACTGCTACCTACGAGCGAACATGATTACAGATGACAGTCGTAAGAGAGACGTGCTCCTGAGCGTCTGCGGAGAGGCCACATTTGAGATAGCAAAGGGTCTCTCGGCCCCCGCAAAGATCACCGAGAAAACGTACGAAGAGGTGGTCAGACTCCTGACTGGGCATTTCTTGCCCCAGCCATCCATCATCGCCCGCCGATTTCTCTTCCACAAGAGGGATTAAGGGGTGGGAGAGATGGCCGCTGTTTACCTGGCCGCCCTCCACCAAATTGCGGGAAACTGCAGCTTTGACAAGCTGGAGGAAGCTCTGAGAGATCAATTTGTCTGGGGCCTCCGAGATGAAAGACTACAGCAAAAGCTCTTCACAAATGAGAGATGATTGGTCTGGGGATTCCGGTACTCCTGGGGAGGGGAAGGTATGACAGTGGGAACAGGCGGAAATGGAAGGGAAGGGGATCGAGACAAGATAGTGCTCGACCACCTTCCAGCCTGCGTCCCATCCCGATGGTGACAGGTAGGGGGACAAGGCGAAATTACTCGCCTCCGTCACTGGTGTTATGTAATGCCAGGTCCATCAATAATAAGACCTCCATCCTTCGGGAATTCCTGCTTGAGCAGGACATGGACCTGGCATGCGTGACCGAGATCTGGGTCCGCGATGGGGAGACTGTAGCTCTCTCCCAGATGGCGCCCCCAGGATACTCGGTCTTTCACCAGTCGCGGACTAGCGGGCGGGGGGGAGGGGTGGCCCTGTTCATTCGAGAGGCTTACTCCTTCCGGGCCCTCCCGACTCCGGAGATCAGGGGCATTGAATGTGCTGGCCTGGCGTGGGATGTTGGGGAGGGGTTGGCGATCTGGCTGGTGTACCGACCGCCTAACGCACCGGCCAGCGCCTTACTATCCCTGATGGAGGCCGCAGCAGGATGGGCATTGGAGCACCCGAGGCTTTTGATCCTGGATGACTTCAATGTTCATGCCGATGACGTGGCCTCCAATCAGGCGATGGACCTAGTGTCTTCCATGGCGACACTAGGACTCTCCCAAGTAGTTACGACACCCACCCACCAGGCAGGTCACATGTTAGACTTGATCTTCGCGTCGGGAGTCTTAGTGAACGATCTTGCTTCTATAGCAGTGCCATGGTCGGATCACTATGCCCTCAAGGCTCGTGTGGACGTCCCACCCCAAACCCGTTTGGGCGGCGAGCTTATTTTAGCTCGCCCGCGGAGCCTGATGGACCCGGAACGGTTCCTGACGGCTCTGCGGGATCCCTGCCCCCCTGGCGATTCCCTCGATGACCTGGTGGAGTCCTGGAATAACAGGCTCGCTGGGGCCATCGACGAGATCGCACCTAGGCGTCCTCTGCGCCCTCGTTCAAGGCCGACACCCTGGTATAACCAGGAGTTGCGGCGGTTGAAACGGGGACTCAGACGACTAGAGAGGCAATGGCGGCGTACTCGAGACGAAGCGACTCGAACATCTTATAGAGAGTTTATGAAGTCCTATGAGATGGCAGTCAAGGCCGCAAAGAAAACATACTTTGCGGCGGAGATTGCGTCCGCAATTTCGCGCCCGGCACAACTGTTCAACACAATTCGGACCCTTACAACACTGCCACAGGGCAGACCAAACTCTAATGAATTGGAAATTGGCTGTGAGGCTTTTGCGAATTTTTTTGCGGATAAAATCGCATCGCTCCGTTCCGACTCCCCTGTCATATTAGATACAGCTAGCGAACCTGAGGCTCCGTGCCTGTCTTCGGACTGTGTACTGGACGGCTTCAGTGCGCTCAGCCTGGAAGAAGTTGACAGGATCCTCCTATCTGCACGCCCGACAACTTGTAAATTGGACCCATGCCCCTCTTGGCTTATTAAGACCTGCCAGAGGGAGCTAAGATATCCTATACGGGATATCATAAATAGATCCCTACTGGAGGGGCGTTTTCCATCAGCGCTTAAGGAGGCGGTGGTCCGTCCCCTCTTGAAGAAAACAACATTAGATCCGGCCGAATTGGCACACTATCAGCCGGTCTCGAATTTGCCCTTTTTGGGCAAACTTATTGAGAGGGCAGTGGCGTTGCAGCTACAGAGTTTCCTGGAGGATGCTTCTATCCTTGACCCCTACCAATCTGGCTTCCGCCCGGGCCATGGGACGGAGACGGTGCTGGTCGCCCTGGTGGATGACCTTCAGCGGCATCTGGATCAAGGCGGCTCGGCGGTGCTGATGTTGTTGGACCTATCGGCAGCGTTCGATATGGTCGACCATCGGCTTCTGGCGCGCCGCCTTGCCGACGCTGGGATTCAGGGGCTGGCCTTGCAATGGCTTTCCTCTTTCCTTGATGGTCGGGGACAAAGGGTGGCGATTGGGGAGGAACTGTCCCAGAGGCACACGCTTGACTGCGGCGTGCCTCAAGGGGCGGTACTTTCCCCAATGTTATTCAACATCTATATGCGCCCCCTTGCCCAGATTGCCCGAAGGTATGGGCTGGGTTGTCATCAATATGCGGACGACACCCAGCTCTATCTGCTTATGGACGGCCGGCCCGCCTGCGTCCCAGAAAATCTGGACCGGGCGTTACAGGCAGTGGCTAGGTGGCTTAGGCTGAGCGGGCTGAAGCTGAACCCAGCGAAGACAGAGGTCCTTTGCTTGGGTCGCTGCGGCCCGGGAAGGGAAATCCCCCTGCCAGTTTTTGACGGCGCGCCGCTGACAGCGTCGGGCAGGGTCAAGAGCCTGGGGGTGCTACTGGAGCCTTCTCTGACGATGGAGGCTCAGATAGCAGCCACTGCCAAGTCCGCTTTTTTTCACCTTAGGCGGGCGAGACAGTTGGCCCCCTTCCTGGAGCGCAACGACCTAGCAACAGTGATTCATGCTACGGTCACCTCGAGGTTGGACTACTGTAATGCCCTCTACATGGGGCTACCCTTGTGCCGGACCCGGAAACTGCAGTTGGTGCAGAACGCTGCTGCCCGGCTGCTATTAGGGCTCCCAAGATGGGAGCACATTCGGCCGGGGCTCCGGGATCTGCACTGGTTGCCAGTAACATTCCGAGTCCAGTACAAGGTGTTGGTCATTACCTTTAAAGCCCTGTATGGCCTAGGACCTGCCTACCTTAGGGACCGTCTATCCCCACACGTTCCCCAGAGAGTACTACGTTCCGGCTCACAAAATCTGCTGGTAGTCCCTGGGCCAAAGGAGGCCCGCCTAAAATCCACCAGGGATCGGGCCTTCTCAACAGCGGCACCTTACTGGTGGAACCAGCTGCCGGAGGAGGTGCGGGCCCTGCGGGACCTAGGGCAGTTCCGCAGGGCCTGCAAGACAGCCCTCTTCCGGCAGGCCTATAACACCTAACTGATACTTTGGATGGAACATCTTTGGATGGAACAAAATGCTCTTATAGACCGCTGGCTTTATTTTATCTTGTTTTATTAACTATGCTTTTATTGTATCTGTAAATGTTTTAAATGGAATTGTATGAATCATTATGTTGTGAGCCGCCCTGAGACACTTCGGTGAGAAGGGCGGGATATAAGTCCATTAAATAATAAATAAATAAATAAATAAATAAACAAAGGAGGAGCTCACCCTCCAATTCGCCTTCAACAAAGCCACCACGTTCAAGAGAGCAACCAAAGCTTACCAAAACCCGTGAGCTGAAGCCGTCCACCAGGAGGAGATGGCACCGGGCAACCCAGAGGAGGAGGAAGCACACCAGCTCCGCCGCCAATCAGGAATGGGGCTGAGAGTGCCCACTCGGCCACATGCGATAGAGAGACCAGCCAACACCAAGTGCGCCAGCTGTGGAGATCCACATGAGCGACGGGACTGCCCTTATCACAATGTGGACTGCAGGAACTGTGGAAAAGTGGGCCACATAGCGCGGGCTTGCCGGGCCAAGGTCAACCACAGACGCCAGTCCACCCACCACGACTCGACTGATGCCTACGCAACCGCATCGACTAGCCTGCAGGTAATGAACTTGCCCCTCACCACCCCCGATAAGGTCAGGGTGTCGGTCCTCATCGAGGGCGCTCCATGCCTAATGGAGCTGGACTTGGGCTCCTCCATCTCCATAATTTCGGAGGAGTCTCTAAGAAAACTTTGCCCCCGCGGCCGACCTAGGTTGTGACCGGCTGATTTCATACTGTGGGACTTCCAGAAAAACCTCGTACAAATTTTGGGTTGGGCCACTGTAAGGGTAGAGTTTAAGAACTTTAAGGGCACGCTGGATGTACTCGTGGTCAAGTGCCAGCTCACCACATTGCTGGGGCTGGCCTGGTTTTGACTGCTGGGCATTCAAATAGTGGGGGTGCAGCAGATGCAAACAAACAATTTCGAGCATGTATGCCAGGAATTCCCGGAAGTGTTTGATGGGTCCCTGGGGTGCTACAAGGGGCCTCCCATCACCTTACCTCTCAATCCCCACGTGAGACCAATAAGGCTGAAGGCCAGACGAGTTCCGTTTGCTCTTAAATCCAAAATAGAAGCGGAGCTGGACTGCCTCATGGCCCAGGGAGTACTAGAACCGGTATCCTACGCAGCATGGGAAATACCCTTAGTCACTCCGGTAAAGCCGAATGGAGATGTGTGCAAATTCACTGACTATAAGTGCACAATAAATAAAGTGCTCCAGGACAATCCATATCCCGTTCCGATAGCCAGCCACGTCCTGGCAGCCCTAGCAGGCACTAAGGTTTTGGGGAAACTGGACCTGGCCCAATTGTACCAGCAACTCCCTGTAGAAGCCGAGACAGCAGAGGCTCAGACCATTGTGACTCACAGGGGAGCTTTTCGGGTGCGGCGGTTGCGATTTGGGGTTAGTGTGGCTCTGGGAATCTTTCAGAGCATAATGGACTCTCTTCTCAAAGGGATCCCCGGAGCGCAACCGTTTTTCGATGATGTTTTGATCGCCGCCCCGATCGCTGAGGAGTTCAGCAGCGGTCTGCGAGAGGTACTCCGCTGGAGAAATGTTCCCTCGGGGTGCCGAGGGTGGCGTTCTTGGGGTTTGCTGTAGATGCCGCGGGAATCCACCCGATGGCCGACAAGACCAAGGCAATAGTCCATGCCCCGGCCCCCACGTGCAAGGCGGAGTTACAAAGTTTCTTGGGGTTATTAAATTTTTACCATTCACTTTTGCCCCACAAAGCAGCCATTGCAGAACCCCTACATAGGCTCCTCGATAAACACGCCCTGTGGGTCTGGGAAAAGGAGCAGGCCACTGCTTTTCGGGCAGTCAAGGACCTCTTAGTTTCCAATGCTGTGCTCCACCATTTTGACTAATCCCTACCAGTGATTCTGGCTTGCGATGCTTCCCCGTACAGGCTGGGCACCGTTTTGGGGCACCAACTTCCGGACGGGAGGTTCCCGTGGCCTATTATTCATGGACCCTGACCCCCACAGAGCGTAACTATGCCCAGATAGACAAGGAGGCCTCGGCAATCGTGGCGGGTGTGCATAAATTCAATGACTATCTGTACAGTAGGCGTTTCACGATTGCCACAGACCACAAGCCGCTTCTGGGCCTCCTCGCCCCGGACCGCCAGACACTGCAGATTCTGTCACAGCGTGTCCTGCAGTAGAACCAGTTCATCAACTCGTACACATATGCCCTGGTCCACTGCCCTGGCAAAGCTATGGGACACGCTGACGCCCTCAGCCGCCTGCCGCTGCTCTCTATAGACCCAGATACCACTCCTGCCCACCATGTGATGCTTATTGAGACTCTACCTGAGAGGCCCCTCCATGCTGCTGAGGTTGCTCGGGCCATGGGCAGAAACCGCATCTTCGCACGCGTTTTAGACTGGGTGGGAAGGGGGTGGCCCGCGGGCAAACTGAATGCAGAATTCAGGGCATTCACATCTCGCAGAGAAGAACTGTCCATACACAAGGGGTGCATTCTCTGGGGAAGCAGGATGGTGGTCCCCCCCCCCACCACTGCGGAAGCAAGTGCTGGAAGCCTTACACGAAACACACCTGGGGATAGTGCGTATGAAGGCCCTGGCACGTAGCTATGTATGGTGGCCGGGGATGGATGAGGAGATAGAGGGGTGGGTTAGAAGGTGCCAACCCTGCCAAGAGTCCCAGCCAGATCCGCCCAGTGCCCGGTCCACCGCTGGGAGTCCAATAGGAGGCCGTGGTCCCGGCTACACCTAGACTTTGCGGGGCCATACCAGGACCAAATATTCTTTATTCTAGTCGATGCATACACCAAGTGGTTGGAGGTGATTCCCGTAGCTTCAACCTCCACCACGGCAGCGGTCAGAGCCTTGCGAAGGGTCTTTTGCATCCATGGGATCCCCGAGACTCTTGTCACGGACAATGGTACCGCTTTCACCTCCCAGGAATTCCAGGAGTTCCTGAATAGGTACCTCATCCAGCACATTCGGTCCGCCCCTTTCCATCCAGCCACCAACGGCCAAGCAGAGCGCATGGTGCGCACTACAAAAGAGGCCCTGGGTCGCATTGTACAGGGGGACTGGGACCACCGCCTGGCAGCCTTCCTATTTGGGAATAAAATCACCCCCAACCCCGTCACTGGGTTAAGCCCTGCCGAGTTACTAATGGAGAGGAAGTTGATCACTAGGTTAGATAGGTTGCACCCTGACCGGGCTACGGACCTCCGCAGTTCCCCCGAGACTTGGGAAGCCATTAGGGGATTCTTTCCGGGGGATCCGGTATATGCAAAGAACTTTGCAAGTGGGCCAGAGTGGATAGCTGCACGGGTGCTGCGGGTCACCTGGTCCCATTCCTACGACGTCTCGTCAGAGGGGGGCCAGATCCCAAGGAGGCATATTGACCAGCTGCGCTGCCGCACCTTGCCGGAAGAATCGGAAGCGTTAGGGGGAGCGAGGAGTGGGGGAAAACTAACAGCACCCCCCCCCCAGGAGCTACCCAACCTATGCCGGCCGCGCCGATGATGCAGGCAGAAGAGCACCACAGCGGAGGGAGCGACCCCCCCAGAGCGGAGGTTCCGGAACAGCAACAAGCGGCGGACAGCCCTCTTCCGGCGTCACCCCACCATGAGGAACCAGCAGCCCTGCCAGCCACGGCGGCCGCTCCAACTCCCCAAATAACCCTGAGGAGGTTGACCAGGGAACGCAGGGCGCCAGCCTACTTGAAAGATTTTGTGTCTTGAACTAAGGGGGGAGGAGTGTCGTGTCTTGCATTTCAGTCTTGAAATTACAACACTGCGAACGCTACAGAGGCGACCAGTGGGAGTCCACTGGTCACCGGACGTAACTCGCAAATACGCTCCGCCAATCAAGATCTGTGGCGGGAAGTTTAACTGGCCAGGATTGGACCTGGCCAGGCAGAGGGTTGTTCCGAGTTGTGTATATAATTGGGGACCTGGCCCACGTTCGCCCTCTTGTGATGTACTCGCTAATAAAGCATGCTGCCTTCAACACGTCTCGTCACTCAGTACATTACAATGCTCAAAGTAGTCAGAGAGAATGACTACTGTTTATCAGAGGAAAATGGAACCTCACAGCTTCTTTCAATTTGATTACTTCCTGTAGAAACTACTGCCCTCCCGTGGCCATTCCAAAGACTTTTATTACAGTTTCTGGAAAATGTAGACAACCTTCACAGATGTGAGTAGCTGTGTTTTACTGTTATTTCACTTATGAAGTACCTTGCTGATAGGTGGTCTTATCCTTTCCCCAATATTGTTAAGCCTGATTTAGAGCATCTCAGAGGAGCCAGAGCATGATACCTTTTCATCATTTTTATGCTGTGTTTCAGACAAAAATGGTTTCCGAAAAGCAGCTCAGGGCCATTAGAATTCAACACATAAGGCTGGTAACGGGCACTGAAGGTAAATGAAAATGAAACATAAGCTCTCCCTGAGGTTTTACCAGCTGAAGGTCTCAAAGTGGAGACTGTCTGAACATGCAAATTTTGTTATGGGAACGTGTCTCAAGTACATCCAGTTATCTTCAAGAGCCATAAATTTACTCTTTTGGTTTCCTGTTACTGGTAGGGTTGCCAGTCTCCAGGTGGTGGCTGGAGATATCCTGGTATTATAACTGATATCCAGGCGACAGAGATCAGTTCACCTGGAGAAAATGGCCACTTCGGAAGGTAGATTCTAAGGCAGGGGTGTCAAACTCATTTGTTATGAGAGCCAGATGTGATGTACATAGGACTTTGTTGGGCCAGGCCATGTGTGTCATAAAATGTAATGCCAAGTAGCGAATATATAAACGTTATAACGGTACTATATTCCACTAAGATCCCTCTTCAAACCCCACCCACAGGCTCCACTCCCAAAATCTCCAGGTTTTTCCTAACCTGGAACTGGCAAACCTGGGGAACATGAAGTGTATGTGGTGTGTGTCAAGAGTAGGGTTGCCAATCCACAGGTGGGGGCAGGGGATCCCCCAGTTTGGAGGCCCTCCCCCCACTTCAGGGTCGTCAGAAAGTGTGGGGAGGAGAGGGAAATGTCTTCTGGGAACTCTATTATTCCCTATGGAGATTTACTTCACCCCTAATGTCTCCTGGCTCCATCCCCAAAGTCCCCAGATATTTCTTGAATTGGACTTGGCAACCCTAGTCAAGAGAGAGGAAACAGAGGCAAGCCAGTCCACTTGGGGAGCATGAGTATTCTTTTGTGCCTTCAGAGACAGGAGCGCAGAGAGGGAGGCCAAAGAGAGTAAATTTCCCTGCAATATAATCAGCCCCTACTGCCTAAGGTTACTGGACAAAGAAAATTAGGCCCATCTGGCCTGTCCATCTGGATCGGTGGGGTTGCTAGGGTTTTTGCTGCCCCAGGCTGCCCCCAAGCCCGCATCCCATCCCTGCCCCCTCATGGGGGTCTTTAAATAACTAGGTGAAAGTCTCTGCATCACTCTGCGGCCTGGTTGCTAACGGGCCACAGACTGGTACTGGTCTGTGACCCAGAGACCCCTGTTCTATAGGACCTGTCCTGGATAGCCCAGGCTACCCCAATCTCATCAGATCTCAGAAGCTAAGCAGGGTCAGCCCTGGCTAGTATTTGGATGGGAAACTTCCAAGGAAAACCAAGGTCATGACACGGAGCAAACCACCTCTGAATGTCTCTAGCCTTGAAAACCCTATGAAGTCACTGTAATTCAGCTGTGACTTGACAGCCAAAAATAAAAACCTTCTATAACTTTCTATCATTACTTGTTTACCTCATTTCACCCTGTATTGGATTTTCCGTTGTGACTATCAAGCTATAGTCTCTCACTCACTCTGAGCAAACTATAGATGTTTGGCCTTTTATTTTTTTAAACCTCCCCCTTTCAGTTGCAGTTTATGCTGTATTAAATTGTGTTAGTGTTTCTGGGCCTACTGGACTCCCTTTTTGATTCTGCTGCTATGTACACAGCAACCCATCAGGGATTTCCGGTTCCCAAATTATCCTGATACAATTCCCAGAAAAGGCCCCTGGGTGGCAGTGCATAGCAAGGGATTGAAAACAGCCAGGGAAAGGACAATGGGGATTGGGTGGAATAGAAATATACTAAAATAAAATAAAATAGCACTCTGTCAAACTGGCAGTTTGTCAGATGAAACCAGAGCCTCGTTTAGCCAAAAGTCATCATGGATCATCCATAGAATACATGGCACTCTGTCCCAAGATCTGATATCAAGAGCAGGGCTCACCAATATAAAATGGAAATGTTTCTTTGATTGTGCAGAATGCCTTTTTCTCCCCCACCCCACACAGAAAGGTTCATTGGGCAGAGACTTCAGTCCCAGCACTTCTTTAAGAATGAAGGTTTGGTGGAACAGAAGTTCCTGTCCAGTTCTTTTTGCACTGCTTTAGCTACAGACTTTTAAATGTATGTCTTGCAGGAGGCAGGAAGTTGGGTTAGGGTGCCCAACTAGGATCTCAGGCTAACCTTCCTCACAAGTTTGGGTTGAGAATAAATGGAAGATGAGAATGCTGTAAGCCACTCTAGGTCCTCCTGAGAGAAAGGCAGGGCATAGATGAAAATAAATCAAATTCTATCAGCCTATAATTGCAATTATATTCTAGGCCAGGGGTGTCGAACTCATTTGGTATGAGGGCCAGATCAGACATAAATGAGACCTTACCGGGTTGGACTAGGCCATGTCGTGCTGGGCTATGTGTGTACGTATTTAAGATTAGGTAGCTGAGATATAAACTTTATAAAGGAAATATACAAACACAATTCAAGATTTTTTTAAAAAAATGCTTAAAATAAAACATGCTTAAAATAGTAGCACTTGTTGGTCTTAAAGGTGCTTTCTTTGTATTTCTCTCACAGGATCCAGGGAACTGGGCAAAGGAAGCTCTAGTTCTTTCCTTCCTTCCCCAGGGCACCAGGAGTGGGAGAAGCCTCAGTCAATGGAGAAAATAAGAGACTTTGCTCTGTATCTCCTGTGCGATTGAGCAAGCCTGCAAGCTTTGATGCAGAAGAAAGCAGATGATGGCAGCCAGTTGCTCAGTGGCCTGATAGGAGCCCTCCGGAGGCCTGATTCGGCCCCTGGGCCACATGTTTGATACCCCTGTTCTAGGGAAACAATTAGATACAGGATGACTTGGGCACAATAAAATGCAGACTGTCTATTCTCTAACACCTGCAGAAGAGAGGGAACTCTTCCCAGCTCTGCAGGGTTAGAACATTAGAAGCAGCTCCCACTCCAAATTGTTTTTCTAAGCTGTTAATTTATTGTACTCAATGGTCCTAGGGCAAGACAGCAGTCTGAAAAGCACAAATTAAAATAGGCAGATGTCCAAGAGATCTGTTCTCTGATGCAATTAAATGGTAAGGTGTAGTGGACAAGATCCTGGTGGGCCCAGGAATGCAGGAGTAAGGAGGTTGAAGTGTTTGCCATACATTAACAAAGGGGAAATCAAAGGCAAGGGATAGAAGTCCAGTGGCACCTTAAAGATTAACAACATTCACGCCAGGGTGCACTTCCATGAGTCAGAGCTCATTTCCTCAAAATGTTTTGCTATAACCAGCTAGCACAGCTACCCCTAAGGACAGAGCAAACCACAGTTTCACATATGCTGAATAAATGCACTTTCAATCCACTTTGCCACTGGATTTAACTATGTGAAATGGGAAAATCTACTTGTAAACAATCGCTGAAGCGCATTACACAGCATGTGTGAAAGCGCCTTATTCTGACATGCGTCATTCAAAAACAAAAGCCATGCGATACCTTTTATGAAGGCCATTCAAAATGACACAGCAAAAGCGTGCGAGCCTTTGAGTTCCCCAGCATCTTTTGTGAGGCTGGATGTAGATAGGAAGGTAGAAAAACAAAAGATCTTTTTTTGTCAACATCCTGTGCATTGAATGTTTTTGTCTCAATGCAAACCAGGTGAGGCTGGCTAGCAGGAATCAAGTTGCATCTACAGCATATGCTGGCCCAAGCAGGAAAAAGGAAGTACTCCCATTGAACAAAAAAAAAAAAGTATCCACTGTTGATTGATGGTCTTTCTAATTGCAAATGGAATGAGTAAGCCCCTTAAAAGGCTGCATGCAGATGAAGAATGTAGCAGTCCGCCCTGACCTGGGTAGCCTAGGCAAGCCCGATCTTGTCAGATCTTGGAAGCAAAGCAGGGCCAACTTTGGCAAGTACTTAGACAGGAGACCTTCTTGGAATACCAGGAGCAGGAGGCAGAGGCAGGCTGTATTAAGCCACTTTTTGGAACATGCCCCAGCGAAGGCAATGGCAAACCACCCCGTAAAAAGTCTGCCATGAAAACGTTGTGAAAGCAACGTCACCCCAGAGTCAGAAACAACTGGTGCTTGCACAGGGGACCTTTCCTTTTCTATGTCCTAGCTGGGGGTCACTGGAAGTCGCCATGACTTCTAGGCATGCAGACACACAAATACTCCCCCCCAAAAAACCCTTAAAAAAAAGAATGTAGCAATCCTTGGAGCAATAACAATGGGCATTGTAACTGATGCACTAAGTCAAACGTTTGCTAATCAGATTGTGGTAATATTGCCTAGTGAAACTTCCCAGGTTCTTATCCTGCTCCCACCCCTCCTCACCAACAGCCAATAATCTATAGGAAACACATTATCTCACTGCTCCACTCTTACCCCTTGCCACGACCACCCTACTAATTCTGGCTGCATCCATGAACTGACTCAAATTTTAAAGCATTCCTAGAGCAAGCTGTACCAAGGGGCCCCTGCATGCAGGCAGAGACACAGGGACTGCTTGGCCTGGACACAGGTCATGGTCACTATGGCAACAGGCCTTAGCTTACCTGAGCTCCCCCCCCCCCCTTGCCTTCCTCACCAGGATTTGGGTTCGAGTGGAGTGCCTTTATCACACGGGCCACATGGATCACCAGTGGACTTCCGGGGCAGGAGCCCACTGGAAACTTTCTCACTAATGATAATTTAATTTAACTAAGGAAATGGGTCAGTCTTCTCCCGCTGGTCTTCCCACACAACCCATATCTCTGCATCCCAAACCAGGGTTATCTCTGTGCTTCCAACAAACAGAAGCATATTAATTGTGTTGGGTCAGGTAGACACTTTATTTTGCTCACAAATACAATCTGCACAGCGTATAAAAGTAAGAGCAGAGGATATTCTTCAAACAAGTGGAGAAAAACTGAGACTGGGTAAGCAGCACAGTTTATGGGTCATCACGAAGCAGAGGAGCACTATCGTTTTTCAGCAGTGGTTGCCGGAAGAGGAGATTTGCTTCCTGGTTCAGATGTTATCAGAGCTGGGGATGGCAGGAGTGACTCGGGGTTGCCCTGTCTCTGGCTCACCCTACCCTCCATCCTCTGTACCAGTGGGGTTCAATGAGCACTGGTACAAGGGTTGGGAGAGAGGGGGAGAGAGGTGTGCACTCAGATCTTGACACAGCAGGTGGGAGGAGATGTCATTCTTCATGTCTCTAGAAGTCAAAAGAAAAGAAAAAATTAGTAGGAAAAAACAACAACAAAACCCTGGGCTTTTTGCAATTTAACCAGTAAGGCAAAACAACTGCACAAGCAAACTGCACACACCAACTTGTGCCTCAGGAACCAGGGCTTCATCTCAGTCAGTGGTTAGATGCTACATCTGATACACCTGCAAGAAGTATGTAATCTCATAGCCGCAGTGTTCGTATATTCACGGAATGAGAGCGAGTGCTCTCCACGGCACGGTTCTAACTACAAACAGCAAAGTCTAAGGAAGTTTAAAGAACCGTGAACCTGACTACAGAGCGAGTGTGGTCATACCTCAAAGGAACCTTGGGGTTTCATTGACACTAAACACAATGAGCTCTTGCAATGAACAGAAACTGCAAGTCGATTGGCTTCTCCTTGGCTTGCCTCAGGTTAAGAGGCACGTTTTAAGCACTCTGGTTTTGTTAAGGGTTTTGATGTGCCGCTCTTGGACAGGGTTTCCTGCAGCTTTAATGAGGGACACTTTCCCCCCCACTAGTGACTGTAATTAATTTTTAAATATGATTTTATGGACGTTAGTATTTCTATTAGTTTATAATTTTGAGAATGAACAGGAGGATTGCTTTGGTATAAAAGCAGTATACGAAGCAGAGTAAACAGAATAATTTTTTTTGGGGGGGGGGGGGGTAGTCACCAGTCTATTACAGGAAAGGAGAATCCAAAAGGAACTGCAGCATAATCCATCCCCCATAATTCACCCCACCCTTCCTTCAATAAGCAGCTCAGGATGCTAGAGCTGCCAACCTCCAGGTGGGACCTGGAGTTCTGCTGTCATTGCAACTGACCTCCAGGTTACAGAGACAGTTCCCCTGGAGAAACTAGCAGTTTTGGAAGGCATTTTGCACTACTGAGGTCATGCCATTCCCCTCCCCAAACCCTTCCCTCCTCAGGCTTCAGGAATTTCCTGTCCTGGCAACTCTAACTGGCACACATCGTTATTGCTTTTCATCTTCACAACTATTCACAACAAGCATATTAACCTGAGAGGAATGACTGGCTCGTGGTTACTCACTGAAGTTTGTGGTGCGTGAGGATTGAAGCCAGGTATCCCAGAACCTACTCAGTTACCTAGGGTTGCCATGTCCAATTCAAGAAATATCTGGGGACTTTGGGAATGGAGCCAGGAGACTTTGGGGGTGGAGCCAGGAGCAAGGTTGTGACAAGCATAATTGAACTTCAAAGGGAGTTCTGGCCATCACATTTAAAGGGACTGCACACCTGGTAAATGCCTTCCTTCCATTGGAAATAATGAAGGATAGGGGCACCTTCTTTTGGGGCTCATAGAATTGGTCCAATCCTTTTGAAACTTGGAGGGTGTTTTGAGGAGAGGCATCGGATGCTATGCTGAAAATGTTGTGCCTCTACCTCAAAATAACAGCCCCCCCAGAACCCCAGATACTTGTGGATCCATTCTTCATTATACCCTATGGGAATCAGTCTCCATAGAGAATAATGGAGTGCCCAGTAGACCCCTCTCCCCGCTTTCTGATGACCCTGAAGTGGGAGGAGGGCCTCCAACCTGGGGATCAGCAACCCTACAGTAGCAACTATAACTATACTGACCTTTATATTAGGACCAAATAAAACACAAGAAGAACACCAGCTTTTAATTTCCCCAGATTCTTTGCCAAGTACAAATTTCCCCAGATTCTTTGCCAAGTAACATCTTTCCCCCACCCAGTACATATATTTTACCAGCCTGAAGAATTCCAAGGAAACTTAAAACCTTCCCGTTGTATTGTGAATTTTTAGTTGGCCTCAATAGAAAGTACAACACGGCTGGTACTTAGGAATTTTTGTGTTTTCACTCAAGGACCACAGTTGTTATTTCATGGGTTTTCTGGGTTAGTGATCCAAGTACAGAAAGGGAGAATAATTTAGGGGTCCCATAAGTTTAAAAAACTGATTTTTTTCTGTGAGATCTACAGAACACTTCACACAACTTCAGACTTGCACCATACTTGCGTGTGCCTATATGGTGAGGAAACCTTGAGTCCGCAGTGATATGGCTGAAGACCTACTCTTCCGTTATGCAAAATGGGCACCTCTCTGTCTGAGATTTTTGTATAAACTGACACTTGATTAAGCACCAGGTGTTTCCGGGATTTTATTTAACACGTTTAAAAGCCGGCCTTTCTATCAGGCACCTAAGATGCAAGGTGATAACAGATCAAAAACCAAATCAGTTGCAAAAACTTTGAAACATCCACATCCAAACTAGTAGGTTAAAAAACCACCATTATAAGAGTGTCTCACTAATGGTGCATCATGCTAATAACTTAATTGCACTGTAGAAGATACCCAGCACCTCACTGCCCTACAAGACAGGGGCAGAAAGGTCATGTTGTACAGCTTGAATTTGTCACAAGACAAAGTAACATTTGTGTTTTTCTCTTGAGGTACGCAATGTACTCCTGTAGTGCCAGCGCTGCTAACTTGCTCACTACCCTGTCAAGATGTATGCTTGTACATTAGTAAATATTACAAAGTCACCCCTTTCAGTCTCAAGTATTCTCTTCCCAAACGAAACTGAGCCGAAATAATAAAATGAAACTGTTTCTCCCCATCATCCACCTTTCCTTTGGCATTTGATAGAGTAGAACTTTTCCCCCATAATACTTTCCAGAAGATCCCAAGGAACTAGTGTTGTCTCCATAACTTGGCAGTTTCTCCCTTAATCTCCTCAGGCACTTTCAGAGTAGGTCTATTCTTGGCTTTCTATCCTGAAATTATCTTTCCTTGTCTTAGGCATTATTTTTAGCCAGCTGGTGATATTGTAAAGGGGGGGGGGGGGGGACACATGTATATGCATTCAAGTATTCCACATCAGATTTAACACCTTCCTTTTGGCTTATCTGTACCTTTTTTACCCCACATTCCTCCAAACAGTTTAGGAAAGCACACAATTCTTAGCTTATCCCCTATTTTGTCCTCGCAACAATGCTGTGAGGTAGGTTAAACTGAAAGAGAAGAGGACTTGTCCAAAGTCACATTGTGATGATTCTGGGATACACAACTGAGCCATACCTAGAAAACATTGTCTCTCCTGGGGGAGAAAATGGATTCCAGTAGTTCTGGGAATGTGCCAAGTTCTATTTGAATCAGGATACTAAGACTCAAACATCCTTTTAAAAAACCCTATTTATTTAAAACATTTTAATGCCATCTTTTGATCCAGCTCAGGAAATTCAGGATCCTACAAAGCACTTCCTGAAACCAGCAGAATTTCCTGTGTAAAAATCATGATGTGGTCCAAGAAAGTCAACTCTGAGAACTCCACCACAGTGGAGGGTAACACCCTACCTTTCTATTATTTTTTTAACCACACAAACCCATTTATTAAAAAAATAAAGCAGAATTATTTCACGTACCTCATAAAATCAGATCACCAATGATGATTTCCCCACAGATTATCTTTTAATCTATGTCCCTGACCCAAGACAGGATGGTCTTTAATGAAGTCATGCCCAGCAAGTCAGCCTTTTCAAGGAGACAATGTGCTAAACACCTATCAGGGACAAACAATAATTTCTGAATGTCCCGCCTACAGGCCATTTCACATTTTAAGGCTGAAATCAGCTCTTGCCATCTACAGCATTTGTCTTGCAAATGTAAAAATCTACACTGGCTTGAATCTACACTCAGGGTGTTTGGTTTTTTAAATCGCTCTGCTTTCTAGCCCACAATTAACACTTATACCCAAATAAGCAACTGAGAGAGACACAGAGGCCTTCTAGTTTGCTTGTGGCCAATGTGAGGTTTGTAACGGGGACTTCACAGCTCAGCATCTTTACTATGCTAGCTTTCAGGATCAAAATACTCCATATATCAATGGCAAAGTTTTGTGCTGGTCCTGTGGATTCAGCACAAAATCCAGGTTGACCTACAGTACAACCCTCAGAATTGGCTATAACACAGTACAATCCTCAGTTGTTACCATAGCCTTCAGTTTACTCAGACAGGTATAACTCTACTTCCCTGACGTGAGTGGTCCAGGTTCGCCTGATCTCTTCAGATCTCAGAAGCTAAGCATGGTCAGTCCAGGTTAGTATTTGGATGGGAGACCACCAAGGAAGTCCAAGGTCGCTACACAGAGCCAGCCAATAGCAAACCATCTGAACATCTCCTGCATTGGTAACGACTTGACCAGCACTTGCTCTGACCTGGATGGCACAGGCTAGCCTGCTCTTTTAAGACATTCAAGCTAAGCAGAATCAGCCCTGGTTGGTACATGGACAGATGACCACCAAGGAATAGCAGGGACTTTACACAGAGACAGGCAATGGCAAACCTGTTCGTCTCTTGCTTTGAATACCCTACAGAGTCATCATGAGTCATTTTAGAGAGGCAGATGATAGACAGATGGTTATTTCTTTAAAATACAGCAAGGAGTTAGTTATTTCTTTAAAATACAGCAAGGAGAAGAGAAAGGAAAGCAAGCTTGCCTTGACCTGGATAGATCTTGAAAGCTAAGCAGGGTCAACTCTGGTAAGTACTTGGATGAGAGACTTCCAGAGAATACCAGCAGTTGGGAGGAGAGGGGCAGGCTTTATCTAGCCACCTCTCTGAATATCCTCCAGCCCCCCTGCAGGGATCAGTCACCAGAAGTCACCATGACGTCCAGGTGCAAATTCATGCACAAAACACAAAAATACCTCCCCCATGAAAAGAAAAGCAGGCTCTACAGCAAAGCATGTGTTTGCCATGCAGAATATTCCAAATTCAATTCCTGTCTACTTCAGTTACAAGTATCAGGTAGGAGGTCATGTGAATGACCCCCCACCTGAGAACCTGGAGATCTCCTGCCAGGCTGAGTCAACAATACTACCTTGAAAGACCAATGGCATGACATGAGCAGCCTACTCAGTATATGGCAGTTTCCTGTGTGTGTTCACAGTCAGTCCTAGTCAAGTGGATGAAAAACAAACTTCACCTGCTTCTCTCTCTCTCTAAACCCTCCTCTCCAGAGGCAGCTAGTATCTTACAGTCTTGTGATGGAGAAGACAGAATACACAATGCTGCTCTTCCTCTATTCTTTGCGGCTCCCCGCAGCTTATTTTTAGACATACACACAAGAGAACAAACAAGATGTTATATGTGCTTCATATGCAGATTGCACAGCAGGAGACAAGATGGATCCCACCATTTGGTTGGAGTGTTCATTGGACCCAGCAGGTTCGCTGAAGCCAAGCACCGCTGGGTCAGGTCAATGCTTGGAAGGGAGAACTCTCAGAAACCTTATGTAAGCCATTTTGAGATTCATGGTGGAATAAAAGCAGAGTATGCATGCAAATAAATGAATGCTCCCTGACTCCCGAACTATTACTTGGTCCCTGCTACAGAGAACCACTTTTCTGACCACTCATTCACCCTCTGCCAGGAAACTATTTTGCCCTGGTATTGAATGGGGTACCAACAGTCCCACAATATGAGCTTGTGCAAGATACATACACAAAAAAATCATGAAATGGTCCTCCAGTTTGCAGGCGTTCCCAGAGAAACCAAGAGATTACCAAATGGCAAGATACAATGAGCCCTGACCTAGATATCCAGGCTAGTGTGATCTTGTCAGATTTCAAAAGCTAAGGAGAGTCAGTGCTGGTTAGCAATTCGTTGGAAGACCACCAAGGAATACCAGGGTCACTACACACAGGCAGGCAATGGCATATCACCTCTGAATATCTCTTGCCTTGAAAACACCAGAGGAATCACCATAAAGTAGCTGCAATTTGATGGCAAAAAAAGCACTATGACTTACATTAAGAGAGGGAATTCATGTGGGATTTAGGGGAGAGAGAAAAGAAGGACTAGAACAGATTGGAGGAGATGGAGTGAAAGGACATGGCAAGATGGATACATAATACATTTAAACAGCTTGATTTGTGTTTTGATGTATTATTATTTGCTGCAGTCAATATGTTCTTTTGCAATGATCCTTTGGTTGCAAGCCAATAATGTAAACAGATAGGTGGACAAATCAAGACAACTTGTATCCGTGACAAGAGCTTGATAAAGCAAAGGTGGAAATAGTTTTTACTAGACCACTCTGAACACTAGAGATGCAAATGGTGTTGATGCACTCAGTCTATTTTGCAACCCACTCAACAGCAGGGACAGTCTGACCATTTAACCATTAGGGAAATATCCCAGGGGTTGCTGCCCCAGAGGGTCAGTGGTTGCCAAGAGCAGGCAGATCCAAAGTTCAGCAAATCTGCCAGCACTTGAGAGACCACCTGGCTTAGACCCTTCTGTGGCAATGATATATTGGTGCCAGCTACCAGCTGCTGGCCCCCTATAAGACTGCCACCGTTTGAAGGAGGAGGCCCTGGGCGAGCCAATTTCCCATTGCTGGCAACACTGCTCAGGTCTGAGCTGAGCGGCCTCAGCAAAATTAGCTTCTAATGCCCCACGGACCGTTCAACTTGGCTGGCTCCAGGCCCACTTGGCTTCTCCGTCTCTGTCTGCTCAAAAGCAGTTACTTCTGTGTTGGTTAGAGGAGATAAGGAGAACACAACCCACACTTTGTTGTTGCCACAACATTCCAAAAGCTCCAGCAGGATTCCTCATGTAATGGATGGGTGCAGCTGATCACAGGGAGTGGTTGTTCCTTCTTGTTAAAAAAGAAAGGGGGGGAAGTAATGTGCAATTGCACTTATATGGAAAAGCATTACAGCACTGAAAGGCCAAAATTTAAAGAGGAGAACTAAGGCTGAAGTGGGACACAGCAGAGATTATCCACAGTGCACAGAGTGAGGTTTCAATACACAGACTGATAGACAGGCTATTTTACCATGCCAAGCAAAGAGATCATTTATTAAGTTCCAGCATAGCCTGGTACTTGAAGGTAAGCAAGAGGTATTTCACAAATGGTCTATTCTGGTCCATCACACTAACCTTTTATTTAAAAAAACATTCTGAGAGCCAATGTAATATTGTTATCAGAGTGTCAGATAAGGAGCTGGGAGATCCAGGTTCAAATCCCTACTCTGTTATGGGAGCTCACTGGGTGACCTTGCACCAGTCACTATCTCTCAGACAACCTTACCTCACAGGATTGCTGTAAGGATGAAACAGAGGAGGGGAGAAAGATGCTGAAATCTACACTGGATTCCCAATGGAGAAAATCACAATATAAATCTCTGAATAAATATATATCAGGGATAGATCTAAGTGGGCAGCTGTGTAGGTCTGAAGCAGTAGAACAAAGTAGGAGTCACTTAAAGGTACAATTTGACTTCTATATATCAGGGATGTGCTTTACTTCATACCTACCTATGTGGCAAGAACTGAAAGAAAATGTTTCAGCAAATGAACAAGACTCAATATGATTACTGGAAACTGACACTACTTTGATATTGTAATGAATGCAGGAAACAGCTTTAGAAGTTGTGGGGAGATAATGTTAGGATTATCAGTTAAAAATTCAGACTGCAGTAATTTTTTTGAACAAGAACAAAATGTATCAACAGGAATGAAAATGACCACACGATTCAGTACTGTTTCTACTAGATTACAAATAAATTGTATAGGATTTGCACCTTCAAACCACCAAAAAAGATGGAGATTTCAGCCATCAGGAAAAAGAAAGTTTTATATGTATGGTAAGAATGTCCAAAGTATAAATATTAAGGAATTGCCAGTCATACAATTACCAAAGAGAATGAGCTGTTAAGATTAAAAAAATCTATTAGCACTGATAAAGTTCACAAAGAACTGAGAACTGCCTATGATTTCTGGCAAAGGAAATTTAGAGTTGACAATATTAATGTTTTTCTCCCCAATTAGCAATTTCCTGATAATTTTATTCTCAGTTTTTCTTCATCTGTTGTTTGGTTATTTTTTCCTACAGAAAAAGGATGAACTATGGACATATTTTTAACTGTGAATTATTTAAACTGTTGGATATGCTATGCTTTGAGAGGATTCCTATTTACAAGCTTTATATTTCAGTTAACCTGAATATCTGCCTACATAATAAGGGTTGAAAGTAAGTGATTTAGAAGTTACATTTGTGCAGAAAAGCTTGATTTGCAGCTAGATGGCAAAAGGCATTGTTGGTGAGTTCCTGCAGGTGTGCTTCTGCTGCTTCCATACTACCATTGTATGCCTGCTTCTTTCTCACCTGTTCTACCTGTATATTGGAAAAATACAACAAGCTTCCAACACTGTCCCCTTACAAAGAAACTGACCCTGCACTTCTTATATTGGGGTAGCTGGGTACTTAATGACCTCCTTACCTGATGGTATGCATTGTTTTTAAAAGAGTAGCAGAAAAATGCATTATATTAGAATAACACTGTTGCATCTGGGATTCATGCAAGGGAACTGGAGATCTACCAGGGAAATAAAATACAATTGGCTAGTATGTTAGGTATAAATTCATACATTTAATGAGAAAATTGGAAGATAATAATGCTAGGATAAAGCAGCGGAGGACAAAAGGAAGACCCCACATGAGATGGGCAACCATGGCCCTCAGTTTGCAAAATCTGAGCAAAGACCTTCAAGCAATGGAGGTTATTAATTAATTAGGTTACCATTAGTTGGAAGTGACTTTATGGCACTTAACACACACACAATGAGAAAGTAGGGATCGTGGCTCTAAAGGCCCTTTTCCACATTTCAAGGAATGACAGCAGCTTCTCAAAGTAGATGGAAGCTTGGATCAATAACAAGGATCAATGCTAGGGCTACCAACTGGCCAAGGGAAAGAAAGTACTACTACTAATAATAGAAAAGCTTTGATTGCTCAACCAAAGTGCAGAAGCCAGCAGATGAAGCACTGTCTGGCATGGCACTGAATATTAACAGGTAACCAGTGCTGGATACTGAGTCTCTGTGCAAGGAGCAGAAGTTAGCAAGCCTAGTCAAAACCTTTCTTTTAAAGGGAGACCCTGGTTTGGTGTTTTTAATAGAAGCACACAGCAGTTTACATTTTCCCTAACATGGTCACAAGTAATGAGCAAAACATTAGCAACTCACTTTTAGGACAGAAGCAATTAACAAGATGTTAGCTACCATACTAGAATTTGGGCACCAAGCTTCTATTCAAAGGTCAAGATGGAAAGCCAGGGTGGCAACATACAGTTCACCTCAGGAGCTCTGCAGAAGACACAAACCTGGGAATCAAACACTTACACTTGAAGGAGACCTTCCCCTTGAACAAATGCAAAGGCAGGAATTGAGCTCCCTTTCCCTGTGCATCTGTGTGCTTCCCTCTAAGGAATCTGTCTACTGAGCTACTCAGCCCGTTACCTGGTGGAGATCTGGAAGTTGGGCGGAGCCTGGAAAGGAGCGATTCTCGGATACTTCTACCATGAAAGTGGGGTTTTAGGAAGGGAAACAGGATTTATGTAATTGGGCGGATTCTAGCAAACTTGGGAGAAACGAGATCTTGAGAGCTTTTCAGAAAGACAAGGCGATTACTGGAGTAGAGAAGCAGGAATCTTTATTAAAGAGTTTAATGCAAAGCCATCAAACGATCCCAGTAAAAATCCCCAGCACCGACAACGCCCCTCCCCCTGCAAATTAAGAGAAAGCCACAAGACTCCTTCCTCCCCACCGCCCGTCATCTTACCCCTTTCTGGCTCCTGTCTTTTGCAGTTCTTCGCAGGCGAGCGTCCTCAGGCGGAGCCCTTTAAAGTCTGCCCGGGGTTCCTCTGCCCTCTACCCCACCCCAGCCGATGGGGTGTGGCGGGAAGCTGAAGTCCTGCAAAGCTTCCTGTTGGGGGGGAAGTGAGCTCAGAACCCACCGATGAAAGCGCCCGCTCCGGCTTGTCAACAGGAAACAGCAGCTGGGGGGTGTGGAGGCTGGGTGGTCCTGGGGGGGTAGTCAAGGGCAGGACGGGTTAAATGCGGTATGCCGGACAAAAATGTTCCTTGCTGGGAAAATAGCGGGATTGGGAACCCAGAAATCCTGGCTTTCAAAACGGTTAAGAGATTTATAATAGGAGCCTGCCTGTCAAAACTCTGGATGGCTACTAGCCGTCCCCTCCTTCCAGTGAACATAAATGCTGTTTAACACAGATCGCTAATCTGTTGTGAGAGCCATTCTAAACGTCTACTTAGAGGCAACTGCCATTTTATTCAATGGGGATTACTTCTAGGAAAGTGCTTTTGGGATTTCAGCATTATGCATGCTGATTTATTGCAAGCTAATTAACCTGTGCATGTGCTATTATTGCAGATCGATCTGTGTGGGTTATTGCAGATGCATAGGTAATGCCAGTCCCAAGCAAAATACAGAGAAAGCTGTATTAATTTTTAAATGCTTATGTGCATTTTAAAAGAACCCTGATTTGTTTCAACTGTGGATGTATGCAGACATATCTCCCTTCTGGCACTTATTAAATTGCACGCATTTTTTTTTTCAGGGAGGTGATCGCTGACCCTCTCCTCCTCCCCACCCAAGTGGGGTTTAGGGCAGCAGGAGAACCAGTGTTGCATAGCAGTTACAGTGTCAGAGGAGAGCCTGGGACAGCCAGTTTGAGATCCCCACTTTGCTGCAGAATCTTGGGCCCATCACATTCTCTAAGCCTCAGCTACCTCACAAAGCTGTTGTTAGGAGGGTGGAGTGGAGGAGGGGAGAATGATATGATAGGCCACTTTTAGTCCCCACAGGAAGAAAAGGGGGATATAATTTTATTAAAAAATGTTTCCCTCACACACAAAATGCTCCAGCTCTTTCTCAGTTAAGCCTGTGTCCACAATCCTGTGGTGGAAATGTTACTGTGAACTGGGCTGTACCTAGATACAACATGGTTAACTTAACATGCTTTCCAGCAGCCATGATTGTAATTCCTACAAAACGTTCTGGGCATTATGACTATATCTTTGTACAACTTGATTAACACGTTTGTGTGCATCTCTGGATACCTGCACATTTGATGCCTGGCAGCTGAATGTATGAAGTGATTCCATTGGAAAGCGCTCAGTTTTAGGTGAGGAGGTGAATGCTCTATCTGCCTGTGGCCTATTAAAAAAGAAACAGAGGGGAGCAATTGCGTTAGTATCAGCACAACATTAACCAATGGTCAGAGGCTGAAGTGACTGGCTTCAGCTCCTTTTCTTTCCAGGACCATAAATCTGGGCATTGAAATGCAATCCCAGGACTAGAAGTACTGGGATATTGACTCAAGAAGAGAGCCTGTACTTTTAATGAACATATAGCCCCAGGGATAGGAAGCCTTTCTGGCCTCCTTGTGAAGATGCTGGTGTGACAGTAAATGGGGAGTGGTGAGGTTGCATTGAGCCAAACACACACAGTTCAAATTAGGGCTGCCAGCCTCCAGGTGGAGCTTGGAGATCTGGTATTACAACTGATCTCCAGATGACAGAGCTCAGTCCCCCTGGACAAAATGGCTGCTTTGCAGAGTGAACTCTGTAGCACTGTATCTTGCTGAAGTTCTGCTCTCCAAACTCTACTTTCCCCAGACTCTACCCCCCAAATCTCTATGTATTTCCTAACTCAGAGTTGAAAACCCTAGCAGCCCTGGCTCTCCTCAGACCTCACTGGTGGCAATGCAGGTCTGGGAGACGATCATGGGCATAAGCCATAACCGGGGGTGGGATAGAAAAAGCCCCTCAGAAACTCATTTGTATATTAGGACACACTCCCTGATGCTAAGCCAGCCGGAACTGTGTTCCTGTGCATTCCTGCTCAAAAAACCCCCCTGGCAATAACCATCACATTCTCTCACACTACTAACGCCACATACCAACATTAGGGGCTCAGCAGTTGCTGGGAGACAGAACTAGTACAGGTGCCAAGCAAAATAATTTAGTTTGCTGCTGTTTGGCATATATGGCAGGGGTTGCCTAGCTTGATATAACCCATTAACTTATTTTCTTGTCCTTGTTTTTACATCCTCAGACAGTTCAGTTCTTTAGCTGATAGCCCTGCTGGACTGTAGAGCTCCAGCCAATGACAGAAAATAATATTTATTATCTCTCCTTACAGTCCTGATGGGGAGTATAATCATCTTTTTATTTTCAGAATTCCACACATTTGAGATCCAAAGTCCACAGGAAATGGCAGAATCCCATTTGCTGGAGTACTGCATTTTGCACCTAATTTCCCCCCCCCCCCGTCAAGTTTTTTTAGAAAAATCTTAAAATATGTTAAATTCTGATTTTAGGATGATTTTGTGAAAAGCTGTGTTCACTTCCAATTCTTCCTCCAATGAGGGGGGAAATGCCATTGACATAGGATGCCATGACAAGAATGGGGTCCCTACAATGAACATTCACACAACCCTCTCATAGTTTGAGCGGGCTTGCAATGGCTACGTCACAAATGCAAGTTATCACAATGTTGTGCTCTTGTCAAATGTTGAACATATAGAAGGAAGCAAGCTACACACGTGCCAATGTGGTACACATGTGGGCAAGAGGGTGCTGTAACTGGCTGTGTATAGAGGCCTGTGTTTGATTCCTTCACAGAATGGGAATGAATGATAGGGTAATACATGCTGGGCTTTAACATTTAGCAAGCTTCTGGTTGGGCTCCGTTCCCATCATTTCTGTCACTGGCATGGCATGTGAGCATACTCTGGGGATGGATAATTACAACATTGGAAACATTCTTGGCCGCAGATTGTGGGAGAAAAGATCAGGTGCCTTCTAAAAATGGTGTTTTGCAGTAGGCCCTCAGAGGATTGACACGTTCTCCCACAGTCCTTTGCTCCAGTTCCCAGGGAGGCTGGCATACATTCCTCCTATAATTCTTTAAACAAAAAAAACCACCTCAGATCTTAAAGGACATTTTCTGCAGAACACTGCACTAGCGCTCAGGTAAAGAAAGTTTCCTCCACATTAAAATCTGTTCCTAAAAGGAATTGCAGGTTTTCTCCCACAGTTCTTTGCTCCAGTTTTCAAAAGGGCACACAGAAGGCACATTTCTCCCACAATCCTTTGCTCTGAATGAAGTTGGTACTTTGAGAATTTGTATTAATTCATCCCCCCCTCCAGTCAATCTTGGTACACAAAATACACATGAAAAGTGGTCCCACACCCTTGGCCAACGGCCTCCAACCGCTTCCTTCAGGCAGGTGCTCCAATCTCAGGAGGGTGTGGTGTTTTGTGGTTCTCACAAGTTGCTGTTGGGAGGGGGGATTTGTGAATAAACAGGAACTAAGAATAGATCCAAGCATGAGAAAAAAGGCTCAGCAAACATACAAATTACCTTTGGCAGAAAATTATTTGACGTCCTTCTTTATGGGCAAAGCGTGGGGGGGGGACTCGGCACAGATTAAGGGGCTAAAATTTAGGAGGCAATCCTGCCTCCTAAATCCTGGTTTCTATGCATTTTAGGAACAACGCCTTTTTCTGACAGAGCCTCTGTGCCTTTAACAAGCTTGGGTCAGGTAGAAATTCAGCCAGTACACACTTTCCCTTCAAAATGGAGGTGGAATAATAGTAACAGCTCTGCCTGTTGAATTTCTGTCCTACAGTGGTCTTAGAAGCCTAGCAGATGATATCCTTACAAAAAGATTGAAATGGGGAGAACAACACTCTATCATCTTATCTTGGACTGCCACCCCCTGCCATCTTTCATCACAATATATAAATCCTTCGATGTGGGAGGTGAGTACAAATAAATAAGCAATTTCTGTTACCTATGTGCTAGTCAGTGGGATATTTTAAATTGGCTGTCCTGAAAGAAGGTAACCTCCCACACACTTTCTTGCCATAGTGTTAGGGTCAAACTAGATGTGATGGCATCCTCGTGGCTACCATGAGGCCTCTGTCACCATTTAAAAGTGATTTTAAAATGCTGTGAGGCTCAATCTGGTTTAGGGCTGCCAGTCTCCAGGTGGGTGTCAATGGCAACCAAGAGGCATTTGTGACAAATTACTAATCACAATTCTATGAAACAATGTTTTGTACTCACTAATATTCCATATTTTAAACTTACGATACAATATTTTGAATTCAATCAAGATGAACAATGCAATGCTGAAGTGGAGTTTTTCAATGTGTTCTTGTAACAAAGTATATATTCATGAAGAACAATGAGTTCAAAAGTCACAAAATTCAAGAATCTCAAAAATATATGGATGGTCCAAAGTCCCCAATGTGGGATGGAAACTTTCAACAGAGAACCTATGTCTTCTCAATTCAATGCCCCATGCCAAAGACATGTAAATCCCTTGTAGGGCATAAATCCCTAGCAACAGTCAACTTGGTACATCTATTTCATGTTACATTTTCTCAGTAAAGGGATGATTCACTGTAAATTATTTGTACTTAAATACAGGATTGAAATCTCTTAGACTCATGGCAATTCAAACTGGGACTCAAAGTCGCCACAATTTTTTATGACAGCATTCACTCTTCAGGTTTCTTAGCATCCAGGTGGGGCCTAGAGATCTCCCACTTTTATAACTGATCTCCAGCTGGCAGAGATCAGCAAACTGGAGAGCCAGTTTTGTGTAGTGGTTAAGTGTGCGGACTCTTATCTGGGAGAACCAGGTTTGATTCCCCACTCCTCCACTTGCACCTGCTGGAATGGCCTTGGGTCAGCCATAGCTCTGGCAGAGGTTGTCCTTGAAAGGGCAGCTGCTGTGAGAGCCCTCTCTAGCCCCACCCACCTCACAGGGTGTCTGTTGTGGGGGAGGAAGGTAAAGGAGATTGTAAGCCGCTCTGAGACTCTTTGGAGTGGAGGGCGGGATATAAATCCAATATCTTCTTCTATCTTCTTCCCCTGGATAAAATGGCTGCTTTGAAGGGTGGACTCTGTGGCATTGTACCATGCTGAGGCTCCTCCCCTCCTCTCCCCAAAGTCTCCAGGTATTTTCCAACACAGACCTGGCAATTCTAATCTGGATTGGGCCCACATTGCAATACTTGTTTCCCTATGCTTTCTCAAGCGTCAGAACAACCATGCACAGCCATTTTGCCACTTGATAAGGCATTGGGGGAGGGAACAACATCTCAACCCACCATGCTTGTAGGCCTGAGCCATTGCAACATTTTGAAATCAGAGCCAGAACTGAAAGCTCTGAAGAAAATGAAGGCTCTGAAGACTTGATAACTAAACAGCATTAAAAGCTCAGAGCAGCGCAGCCTGAGGCAGCAATGGATCAGATTAATGGTTCTCAAATCCAGCATCCTCCTGTGTCCTACAATGGCCAAAAAGATGCCCCCAGAAAGTCTATAACACAGGGCACAGAGGACAAAACCACCTCCTGTAGTTCCATTCCAGCATCAGAAGAGGCTCTAAAGATGGCTTACAGTTCATTTGTCTTGACTGATAGCCATTGATGGACCAAACCTCCACACATCCATCAAATCCACTTTTAAAATTGTATAAACTAGCAGATACCGCATATAAAGTCCTTATGCAGGGTGTGAAGTACCTCCTTTTGTGTATTTTGAATCTGCTGCCCCTGGAAGGCATGGATTTCTCTTCTAATCATTTTACTCTTCATGTAGGATCTCTGTCATCAATTAACCAGGCAGTTGTGCTGCCATAGGGCTGAGATGGCTGCAGCTCTGAATAAAAACAGGTGTCCAGTGGCACCTTAAAGAATAACATTTATTCCAGCATGAACTTTCATGAGTCAGAGCTCACTTCTCCATATGCTATGAAAAGGAAATAATATTCAACATTTTTACGGAGAAAATTATCAGAGAGGAAGGAGGAAAAAATAGCAGAGGCATCCAAGTAATATATATTTTCTGTATAAAATGGGAAACCTTTTAAAATATAAAATGGGTACCCTTCTTAGCCTGCAGCTGCAGAATAAAGCAAAAGTCCAGTAGCACCTTAAAGACTAGCAGTTTATTGTATCATAAATGTGTGCTTGAATAAATGTTGTTAGTCTTTAAGAGGCCAAAACAATGCTTTTGCTAGACTTCTCCAAGCATGTCTGAATCTAGGATCCAAATACATATTTCCCTAATACCATTTTCTTTCTTTCTTTCTTTCTTTCTTTCTTTCTTTCTTTCTTTCTTTCTTTCTTTCTTTCTTTCTTTCTTTCTTTCTTTCTTTCTTTCTTTCTTTCTTTCTTTCTTTCTTTCTTTCTTTCTTTCTTTCTTTCTCTTTCTCGTACAAGCAACCTTGAATATAATACTACCCTTACCTAGCCAAGAACCACACAGCTCTGTCTGCCGCTCAACACCCTAAACCACAGGCATTGCTGTTTTTCCTTCTCATGTGCATAAGGAAAAGAAGCCACAAAAAGGGGGTTGTAGGGCAGGAGGAGTCTCTCTAAGCAAAGTATAACATATATATAAATGTGCTGATATGCAATGAAGCATGGGTGGGGGAGCAGAAAGATCTGTAAAATGACAAACAACTGACAGAGCAGTAAAAGTTTGTGAAACACAAAGGTATAACCTTTAGCTGCTACAACCTGGGGGTAGAATACTTGATTTGCATGAGGAAGATCCCATGTTCAGTACTCATCATGTCCTATTAAAAAGTTCAGGTAGTAAACAAAGTGAAAGACCTCCATCTAAGGCTCCAGAGACCCACTGCCAGATAGAATAGAACGTGATGGACCAGTGCCCTGAAGCCCACCATGTATAACCATCCCGTATGCAATCTCAGAAACGTGGTATTGTACTTCATTTTGTGAATCTTTCCCACTACATCTGCTAAAAGTTGTTATTGCAGATCTCTCTTTTGCGTGTTTTATGATGTACCTAACTTGTGCGACAGAGAGATGTTTTTTGGGTATAAATATGCTTTGCAGTGTACCCTACTAAGGAACATCTCTCTTCCTATATATGATGTGTCAATCCACATGGCCAGGATTTGGGAAAGATAGCAGTGATATATAGGCTTTTCTTGTGTGGGTTTTATTCACCTCAACAGCCTTCTTTCTCTCTACCCCACCCAACAACTGTCATTTCTACTGATTCTTTCAGCCTTTAATCTGAGGCTGCTTGCTACTCCGTTCTTCCTGGGCATTCTTACTGTGTCATGTTGGGTGCATGTGCTGAGGGCTATGTATACATTTGTACAACAGGTGGCCCAGGTAGGGGTCATTTTGTAGAAAAAGTGGTACCAGAGCTCATTAGCACAACTAATTTGTATAACTCATTTTCATATGCCACATACCCCTGACATCTCCGGAAGGTGTACTAAATTATATCTACCTTAAAATGCTTCTTGAAGTATAATCATCGTAATAAAACCCATCATATTTCTTAAATTATTTTCTCCTATGTGGCCACAGTGTAGGCTTCCCAACCCTCCCGCCCTGGCGGGGGACCCCAGGATTTACAGCCTCTTCCCCCGCTCTCAAAAAAAACTGAAGCAGGGGGAGGGGGGAAACGGTGCCAAGGAGCGTGGCGAGCCGCCCCATCTCAGATGAGCAGCTAAGGTGAACCGGAGAAGAGGCGGCAGCAGTGCAGCGGCATCGCCCGCTCCGCTCCGCCTCTGAGGTGAAATCAGAGAAGGGGAGGGTGGAGGGAAGGAAGACATTTAAAAAGGTGTGCCGTCCCTTGAAATGCGATGGCCAAAACTCCCATTGGGGTTCAGTGATGCTTGTAACACCCTTGCTCCTAGCTCCACCCCAGTGTCTCCTGGCTCCGCCCCCAAAGTCCCCAGAGATTTCTTGAATTGGACTTGGCAACCCTACCACAGTGGCATGATGAAGATTTCCATCTGTCTGCTTTATATGTTTTGGTTATTTTCCAATTTTGTGTGGGGAAAAATATTAGAAAGTTTGTCAAATCTTAAGAGTTCAACAAAATTCTCACAGGGGGTTTGAACAATGGAGCCCAGAAGCAATTATTTGGTGGGGGGGTGGTAAGAAAGAAAGAGCACAATAAAATTTATAGGTTCTGAAGCTCCACTCCTGTGATTTCCTGCCCAAAATGAGGCCTGTCCCCGGGACTATTTCAGGTAGGGAAATAGGTATGGGGGGAGTCTTAAACCCCCTCTTCCCATGAGCCAGAGTCTGATTTGAGCCCACACATGCCTAGGAATTAAATTCTTAGCACAGAACGCCTAGACTACATCTGTCAAGGATCCATCTATCCATAGCACAGACTTTGTAATATGTGAATTGGCCCTGAGAGGGACTAATCTCTTGATGGTCAATAGATTCAGGAGGAACTGAAGGAAGTGCTTCTTTACTCAATGAACAATTAAATCGTGGAACTGAATGGATGTAGTGGTGATGCCCAAAAGCATAGATAGCTTTCAAAGGGGATTAGATGGATTCATAGAGGACAGGACCATAAATGGCTACTCGCCATTGCGACTAATCTCCATAGAGGCAGTAAACCTCTGAATAGGAGTGCTAGGAGGCAACTTCAGGGGTAGGCCTTGGCCTCTATGTCCTGTTTCTTGGCTAGGGTTGCCAAGTCCAATTCAAGAAATATCTGGGGACTTTGGGGGTGGAGCCAGGAGACATTAGGGGTGGAGCCAAGATCAAGGCTGTGACAAGCATAATTGAACTCCAAAGGGAGTTCTGGCCATCACATTTAAAGCGACGGCACACCTTTTCAATTCCTTCCTTCCATAGGAAATAATGAGGGATAGGGGCACCTTCTTTTAGGACTCATATAATTGGACCCCCTGGTCCAATCTTTTTGAAACTTGGTGGGTATTTTGGGGAGAGGCACTAGATGCTATACTGAAAATTTGGTGCCTCTAACCCCAAAAACAGCCCCCCCCCAGAGCCCCAGATACCCGCAGATCAATTCTCCATGATTTTCTATGGGAATAAATCTCCATAGGGAATAACAGAGTTCCCAGCAGACATTTCCCTCCCCTCCCCCCGCTTTCTGACGACCCTGAAGCGGGGGGGAGGGTCTCCAAATCGGGGGATCCCCTGCCCCCATCTGGGGATTGGCAACCCTATTCTTGGCCCTCTGGACCAACTGGTTGACCATTGTGACAAGCAATATTCTGGAAAAGATGGACCAGCAATCTAATCCAGTAGGGCTCTTATGTTCTATTTACATTACACAAACAAGATGAAGAGATACAGTTGTTATTTACACAGGTCATTTATTAACACACTTGAAAACACAGTTTGAAACAACAAGTGGTGTGTATGCTTGTGTGTGCGTGTGTACTGAGGGGGCCATTTTGTGTAGATCAGAGGTCACTAGTCCTCTGGGATTCAAGTGAAACCCAGCTAAGTGAATTCCATGCAGGGAAGGAAAGAGGTGGGTTATAGTGAGCGAGAGCGGCCAAGGTGGTAGGTGGATTAGATAAGGGGCAATCTTGCAGGGAGAACTCCCACCAAACACCACACACCCAGGAAGTGACGCTAGCACCCTCCCCAAACTGCAGGTGGGCACGAGTAGCCATTTACAAACACCATCTATCCCATGATGCTCTAGGAGGATGAAAGACAGGAAAAGTAAGTGCTTTCTTCCCACAATCCCTTTGCAGCAAAGGATATTGGTGATTTTTTTTGTTACATTCCTTTGCAACAGCATGAAACGGGATTCGCGCTTCATGTTCCTTCACAGAATATTTTACTTGTGTTTTTTTCCCTTCTTTGCTAATCCTTTGCAAAGAATTTCAATGAATTGCTGGCTTTCCCTTCTCCCAATATGAGCTCTAGCTTTCAGTTTTCTGCTTTTATGGTTCTTTTAGGCTCCTATTGTTATTTGTATCAGTTCCCTAAGAGAGGAGGGTGATGTTGATTTTTTTCCTTCCCACAATTCCTTTGTTCTGGCTCCCTAAAGAAGTTGGCTTTCTCTTCCCATCAAACTTGCAGCAGCTTTTTCCAGTCCTCACTGCCTTCTTCAAGGATGGGAAAGGAAGGGTGGACAAGGAAGGGAAGAAGAAAGTCATAAGACAGGATGGAGAACAGGGAAGGTACAGACAACTGTGGGACAGTCCTCCTTCCCCCATGGCGCATAAGCGTGCACACTGAGGGAAAGGGGAAGGGCTTAGTCCCAACAAAGACATGGTTGCTTAACATAGATACATGAAGTTGAGGAAGACTTCCCCTCTCTACTGTTCCCTACTCCCAGATATTGTGACCCATAGCTGTTTTAACCCTGTGGAGAAAAAGGCCCTTCCTCTTCACTCATCTCCCGCTTTCCTTCTGCCTTCCACTTTTCACCTTCATGTCTTCCTTCACTGCAGTCTTGGCCAGTACTGGGAAAGATCAGGGTCCCCGCCTGGGACTTGTACAGGAACTGAAACTCCTGGAGAGATTAACCCTAGAAAGAGAGAGAGGAAGAAGTCATCAAGAATCCCAAACTGATATGTTATTGTGCATTATGGTTTTTCTGCTGATGAACAATGGAAGAAAGGGATCCCATTTGACCTCCAAGGGTGTAGTAGCCAGGATTTTAGAAGTCAGGGGGCTTCTTTAAAAGTGCGGGGCTTGTATCTCATTCACTGTGGGGCTTGCTGCTTCTCATAAGATTTCTTCTGACAAAAAAGGGGGGAAATAGGGTGCACCCTGGAGGGGCCCCTGACTTCCAGGGGGCCCTGCCCAGAAGTCAGGGGGCAGTGCCCCCACAGCCCTCCTGGGGGGCTACAGGCCTGTTAACCTCCCAAAAAAGGCTATGCTGAGGATCATGGGACTTGTATGGAAAAAGTCATGTGGGACAGGGGCTGTACAGATGAATTGGGTGAGACTGAATGTAAAAGCTGGCTAACCCCGCCCCCCCCCTTACATCCTGCCTTTCTTCCATCACAAAGAGGACAGTATGCATAGGATTTCTAAGACGTATCATCCAGGCAGTGAACGAATCTAGATCTACTTAGCTTCAGCAAGGGTACTGGACCATGAACTTTCAAATCACACTCTGGGTTCATAAAAATAACAACAAATAGGCTTCTAAATGTACCACATCTTAGTAAACAAGCAAGAGTAGTGAAGTAAAAAACTGTGTTCAATTTAGTTTGAATTCCAGTTGCAGAAGTATACGTGTTTGGCTGCCTGGGCAGTGTGTTATGATAGGATTGCCAACCTCCAGGTAGCACCTGGAGATCTCCCTCTATTACAGTTGATCTCCATTTTACAGAAATCAGTTCACCTGGAGAAAATGGCTACTTTCAAAGATGGGCTGCATGCATTATATTCTGCCGAGGTCCCTCCCCTTCCCAAACCTTGTCCTTCTCCAGGTATTTTCCAACCCAGAGCTAGCAATCCTAATTATGGATAAAGCTCAGGGGTTATCAGATCTTAGTGCTTTTCTGGTTGCCAACAAGGGTTGCCAATCTCCAGGTGGGGGCAGGGGATCCCCCAGTTTGGAGAACTTCCCCACTTCAGGGTCATCAGAGAGCGGGCGGGGGGAAGGAAAAGTCTGCTGGGCATTCCATTATCCCCTATTGAAACTGATTCCCATAGGGTAGAATGGAGAATTGATCTGTGGATGTATGGGGCTCTGGGGGGGCTGTTTTTTGAGGTAGAAGCACCATATTTGAAGCATAGCATCCAGTGCCTCTCCCCTAAATACCCTCCAAGTTTCAAAAGGATTGGACCAGGGGGTCCAATTCTATGAGCCCCCAAAGAAGATGCCCCTATCCTTCATTATTTCCAATGGAGGAAAGGCATTTAAAAGGTGTGCAGTCCCTTTAAATGTGATGGCCAGAACTCCCTTTGGAGTTCAGTTATGCTTGTCACAACCTTTCTCATGGCTCCACCCCAATGTCACCTGGCTCCACCCCCAAAGTCCCCAGATATTTCTTGAATTGGACTTGACAGCCCTATTGCCAACCTTCAGGTGAGCACACAACAAAAAATGCAAGCTAGTGACCAATTTACTAAGAAGTATATAGAAATCAGTCCAAATGTCCAAAACATGTATATTCAAGTCCCAAAGTAGTGTGGTGACAAGCCAATCGATTAAGTACTTGTTTTTTTCCAGTCTTCACCAGACTTGGGACCACTAACAAAAGAAAATATTATACAAAAATATCAGAAGGACATTCAGACACCACCAACCCTCTTCCAGCGAAAAAATATATCATACTTACATGCGATATTGATTCAATTATATAGATTCTTTACACAATTTTTTTAAAAAAGGGAAGCAGAGCGTCTCCAGCAGCAATTTCACATCGGCTGCAGCTCAGTATGTGGCTTCTTGCGCACCCTAATGGTGCAACTAACATGTTTAAAAAGGCAAACATCTCATTTACAGCTGCCATTACACAAACTTCTTAAAGGTAAAGTAACATATTTCTAATGCAACATGCTAAAAGACACAAACACCACAAACTATATCACAGCAGATACAACAAACAAAATATTCCATACAAAGAATATCAAATCCCATAATTTATACAGGCAAATTATGCACAGCACTCATCATATTATAAAGAAGACCATTCATAAAAAACATGTCAAATCATTGGTCATATTCAGTTCATATGGAGAAATGCAATTCAACTGGTGTATCCAGTATGTCTCTTTTTGCAGCAGGATCTTGTGCACATCTTAATTTCTATCTGTTTGTTCATATTTGTATAAGGTGGAAAAACAAAAAAATCTTCACAGTCATGATTCTTTTGCATAAAATGGCTGACCATAGGAGCTTCAATCACATGGTTCCTAAGTCTGCTCCTGTGTTCCAGAATACGTACTCTAAAGGCTTGAGTAGTGCTGCCAACCTATCTTAGCCCACACCCACAGGTGATCAAATACACAACACAGCGGGTAGCACATGTAGAGTAATGATTTAGAACAAATGGTCTAGTCTTTTCAGCAAACTAATACTCTTTGATATTCATAGATAAATGACAAATTGTACACCTTTTACAAGCAAAGTGCCTTTTAAGAGTATGATGTGCCATAGGAGCTTCAATCTACATGTGCTACCCGCTGTGTTGTGTATTTCATCACCTGTGGGTGTGGGCTAAGATATGTTGGCAGCACTACTGGTCCAATCTTTTTGAAACTTGGTGAGTATTTTGAAGAGAGGCACTGGATCCTATGCTGAAACTTTGGTGCCTCTGTCTAAAAAAACAGCCCCTCTAGAGCCCCAGATACCCACAGATCAATTCTTCAATATACCCTGTGGGAATCGGTCTCCATAGGGAATAATGGAGTGCCCAGCAGGCATTCCCCCCCCCTGCTTTCTGATGACCCTGAAGTGGTGGGAGGGTCTCCAAACCGGGGAATCCCTGGCCCCACTTGGGGATTGGCAACCCTTATTCTATGCCATTACACCCTGCTAAAGTCCCTTCTCCCAAACCCCACCCTTTCCATACTCTATCCGTGACTCTGCAGGTATTTCCCAACCCAGAGCCAGCAGCCCTACCCCCCACCATCCCCATTTGATCCAGTCCCCATTCACAGTGGCCTCCATCCTTCCATTACCGGTAGAGGCCCCATTGCTGGAGCTCAGGTTATGAGACGGGAGCTGGGAGGGCGTGTAAGAATCGTAGCTCCGCACAGACGAACTTCCAGGCAGCATGCAGGAATAAGACGACGTTTGGCTGGCCACAGGGGGCACTGCCTGCTGTTGAGGGCAAAACAAGATGCGTAAGGGTGGAGAGAGGGAAAGTGGAGATTAACAGAAGTGGGAGCATCAACAGCTGCCCTTCCCAGTAACCCCCCCCCCCGCCCCATTTTAGGCTTTGCTCATCCTTTTAATGCTCACCTGGATAGGGAGACTGTTGGCCATGGAGAAAGTAGGTAAGGGTGGAAGGGCACCATAGTTGTTGCTGAGGGCACTTTCTGTATGGCTCAACATAGTGCCTGGAAAGAATGAAGAGATGGGACATATGACACGGGGTGGGAACCTACTGAGTTCCCAGGAAAAGGGAAGAAGGCTGTGGCTCTTCTTAGGGGATACAGTCACAGCTGGATTTACATACAAATGAAGTAAACCACAGTGCAGGGTCTCAAATTATGAGGGGCTTCTACATAAAAAAAATAAAACCACTAAATTACCATTTGGAGGGTAATACTATGCATGCAACTGACTTATGGCAACCCCAGCTAGGGGCTTTCAAGGCAAGTGAGAAGCAGAAGTGGTTCACTATTGCCTTCCCCTTCAGAGGGTGCGTTCACACTACACTAAATAATGTGTTTTGCAGCTGGATTTTTGCTGTTCTTACACAGTAAAAATCCAATTGCAAAGTGCATTATTTAGTGTAATGTGAATGCACTCAGAGTCTTCCTTGGCGGTCTCTCATCCAATTGCCAACCCTTCTCAGCTTCTGAGACCAGGCTACACTGTGTCAGCTACCGGGCTACACTGTGTCAGCTTTCCTTACAGGTAATTCAACAGAGCTTCTTAAACCTAACTTAAGTTTTGGGCCTCAGCATGCCTTAATCCAGCTCTGGATACAGCACCTTGCTGAATAGAACCCCTGAAATAGACATGAGGTATTCAATGGGGATTGACTGAGCTAACTGAGTCCATGGCCCCTACCTGATCCAGTACGCTGTGGGAGGGACTGATAGACACTGCTTCCCCCAGTGCCAAAACTGCTGTTTATGGTCAGGTGCCCCCCAGCGCCCCCTGCTTGGCGTCTTTGGTTCCGCAGTTTCTCCTCCCGACGCCACTTGGCACGGCGGTTGGAGAACCAGACCTAGAGGAACAATGAAAACCAACCAATTACCAAGGGAGAGAAAGGGAACTTTTACAGTTTTCCTCTGCCCCATCCAAGCTGTATGGTCCCTCCCCCATTACCTGGATCCGGGCCTCCGGGAGATCAATTTTTGCTGCCAGGCGTTCACGGGCAAAGACGTCAGGGTAATGAGTGCGCTCAAATTCTGAAAAACATGGAAGGGGGGAGGGAGTCAAATTCAGGAAGGAAATGGCATCCATTGCCAGTTTCCCACAACCTGACAGATTTCTTGGGAGAATCTGGCACCTATCTCTGGGATGCTCTTTCCTATATTATTTTTACAAGGAATACCCTTGTATTCCTCATCATGTCAACAAAATGCAACGCATTACACCTTCCTTTCCCTGCATACCCCTCTGTTGGATGCTAATGGAACACAGGGACAGTGCATCCTCTGGATTCTTCACTGCTATTCACTGGACTTGGAAACTATTAGATCCCTTACGCTGACATCTGGGACTCTGCACTAGCATGTTGTTCAGTATCACCCATTTTGCCCCCCTCTTTGGTGGATCTAACTAATCTATGCACATATTCTTCCTTTTTCTCCACCTGGCTTCTGCCAACACTGACTTGCAGAGGACATGTGGTATGGAAGCACTAGAAGTCTTTACTGTGTACTACAGATGTCATGCCTCTGATAGAAAGCAGGGCTGAGAAGCGGCAGCACTGAACCACTTCTAGAAAAAGCAAACTGCTTGTGTCAAAGCCGCAATGCTGCTAAGATCCACTAGATGGCCATGCACACTTTTGGCCCCCTTACAAATTATTATGGAAAGTACTCTTTTCCATGAGACACACTGGTATAGGATTACCAATGTTTCATCCCAAAAACTAGCCTCATCTGCCAAATGCCTCTGAGTATGCACAGAGTGATTTTCCTTTTTAAAAGGAAGCAATTTATTTCATTTTTAAAAGTTAGTTAAATTGCCTTAAAATACCATTCTTATAAAGACGCTCGAAGTAAGGAGATCCACTTGATAGGCTGGATCCAACCACCACTTCTGCTGGTGAAATGAGAGAGGGGGTCCCCTCTGACGGCACACACACAAGTGTCTACCTTGGGGATCTGCATGCATGGGTGAAATCCTCAGCTGGATCTGTCTCCATGTCATTTATTACTCAGAACAAAATTTGAGTGCAGTGGCACCTTTAAGACCAACAAAGTTTAATTCTGGGTATAAGCTTTCGTGTGCATGCACACTCCTTCAGATATACGTACACAAAAGAATTAAACTTCATTGGTCTTAAAGGTGGCACTGCACTCAAATGTTGCTCTGTTGCTTCAAACCAACATGACTACCCACCTGAATTTATTTGTTCTTCTATACAATATAATTACTGCCCTAGAAAAGCTGCCTCAAAAGAATTCCCCACAAAGGTTGTTTCTCCCACCACTGCCTGTGCCATCCTTTCAAAAGAGGCATATGATGGCATGGCAATTGTTCTTTAGACACAGTTTTGGTTGGACAGTAAATCGCATCCTTAAGATTTGCATCAAAGAGAGGAAGCCCCTGACTTGCTTTTTTTAAAAGGCAAGGCAGAAGCTTTAATCTCCATCTGTAGATGGTATGCGATAACAAAGCCGTCTGTGTAACAGGCGGGAACAGACCGCAGGAGTTAATAGATGACTTCTCAGTTGGTATGAATTCTACAAGAAACAAATTCACATTTGGAGGGAGCTGCATTTTGTAGAGAGTAAGGACTGATAGCAGAATTAGGTGGTAGAGCTCCAAGAAGGTAGAAGGGACTATATCCCTTCAGAGTCTAGGCACACCACATTTTAAAATTCTCACCTACCCATAAGTAGAAAAGGAACACGATGGATGGCTCAAATATAGCCTTTTGCTCTGATGTGTTAACTTTTAAGAAGGATATATAGGAAGGTGTTTTAACTTTGATATGTAGGTTTTTATTGTTATTTTTATATGCTGTGATCCGCCTTGAGCCTGTTTACAGGAAACAGTGGAATATAAGCCTATTAAATAAAATAAAAATTATATATATATAGGCACCCTGTTTGTAGCCTCAAGTGGGATAATCCACTCCACCATGATCATCTAAAACATTATACCTTTCAGCTATAGGGTCCAGTTTCTGGCAGTCCCTGTTCCCCACTGGTGGGGGGAAATGGAGTGGGACACACTAATGTCATGTCAGCAGATGACATCACCTCCAGCAAAAAAAAAATGGAAATAATGTCATCATGTTGAGGTCACACTCTAGGATTTAGCCTATGGTTTAACACCATAACTAGCACATGGCAACACATGCAGATCAGCACATCAACTCTCCTCTTGTTGATGTAACACATATGTCCGTTCACGCCCCGCATTAAAATACAGCTTCCACTGATCTCCAGAGCATATTAATGTGCATGTATGAACTAACACGTTGTGCATAACTATGAGAACATAACTATGAGATTTTCTTACTAGATCTTCTACTTTCCTGCCAGGAAAATTTTCCTAGCTGACCACCCAATTCCAACATCCCAGAACCTCACCACTGGTCCCTTCTTTTCTCCCCCCCACTCTTACCTTTCTCCAACGCCTCTATCTGCTCCTGTGTAAAAGAGGTCCGGTTCCTTTGCAATTTGCGCTTCAGTTGCAACCGGATTTGGGATTCATCTAGGTCTTGGCTGCTTGTACCTTGCGGGTGCTCAGGGTCCAGACCACTGTCCAGCTGCTGGCAGCTATCTGGGGTTGGGGTGGGAAACACACATATGAAACAAAGAAGAATCCTCTACTACCTTTTTATCATCATCCATTTTCCATCCTATTTGAGCAGCTAGCTTCATTGACTGAAGCTTAGTAATTCCAAGGTTATGGGTCTCACACTAGAAATATCAGGCCTCAGGGAAATGGTTGTAGCTCAATAGCAATGAAAGGACAGAAGTCCCAGATTCAGTTCCTGGGCTCTAAGGAGACATCTGACCTTTCTTTGCCTGCTGCCAGTTGCTAAGCTAGATGGGCCAAGGGTATAATAAAGCCACTTTTACACATGTTGGATAATGCACTTCCAATCATTTGCAAGTTGCAATCCATTGCTCAAGGGCATTGAAAATGCATTTTGTGTGAAAGCAGATTATGGTTATAAATTTTGCATCATTTTCAATGCACCAGGTATTTGCAGTGACAAACTTTCTGTCCTCATAATACATAATACTGGTCCCTGCATCCATTTCACAAATGTGGAAACTGAGGTTAAACAACAGTGAACGCAGACTTGAACCCAGATTCCCCAAGACCATAGGCAGTGTTCTGTAGCTTGGACCACAGCAACTTTCCAATCAGTGGCTTTCCTGTCAAATATTCCATCTCAGCTCTCCTCAGATTCCCTTACATCCTCTCCCCGCACCCTTACTTTCTCTGTGTCTTACATATTTTCCCATGTCACCTTCACCTAAACTTCATTCATATATCATGCATTCCATTAAATTATTAGTCAGTGGATCCTCCCATTCGTACAAGTGGGAAATCAATGATTTTAAAACTTCAGAAACTGCCCTCTCTGCTAGGGTTGCCCAGTCTGTGTTGGAAAATACCTGAAGACTTGGGGGGTGGATCCAGGAGAGAGCAGGGGTTGGGAAGGGGAGGGGCCTCGCCTCAGCACAATGCAATGCCATAGAGTCCACCCTTCAAAGCAGCCATTTCCTCCAGGGGAGCTGAACTCTGCCAGTTGGAGATCAATTGTTAAAGTGGGAGATCTCCAGGCCCCACCTGGAGGCTGGCAACCCTAGTCTCTGCTCATTAGCCTGGAGAAGAGTCCTACCCCACCCTGGGGAGGAACTGGCAACTGCAAGACTTCCCAGAAGGGCATTTAAAGGGAAAAGCATGGTGCCGATGGCATTTAACCACTGGGAAACTCCATGTGTTCCTCTGTACCAGAAAGGGGCCAGCAGCAGTAAGAAGGGTTGCCAGCTCCAGGTTGAGAAATTCCAAGAGACTTTGGGGATGACAGGGTTTGGGGAGGGGAGGGACCTCAGTGAGGTATAACACCATAGAGCAGGGGTGGCCAAACTGTGGCCTGGGAGCCACATGTGGCTCTTTCACACATATTGTGTGGCTCTTGAAGCCCCCACTGCCCCATTAGCTGGCTTGGAGAAGGCATTTGTCTCTTTAAATCAGTTTGGTGTAGTGGTTAAGCGCACGGACTCTTATCTGGGAGAACCGGGTTTGATTCCCCACTCATCCACTTGCACCTGCTGGAATGGCCTTGGGTCAGCCATAGCTCTGGCAGAGGTTGTCCTTGAAAGGGCAGCTGCTGTGAGAGCTTTCTCAGCCCCACCCACCTCACAGGGTTGAGGTGGGGGAGGAAGATAAAGGAGATTGTGAGCCGCTCTGAGTCTCTGAGATTCGGAGTGGAGGGTAGGTTATAAATCCAATATCATCATCATCTTCTTATTCTTCTTCTTCTTCTCATCCTCCTCCAAGCCAGCCAGTGGAATGGAGAATGCATTTAAAGTTGCTTTCTTTCCACCTCTCGCTCCCTATCTATTTGCCTCCCTTCCTTCTCCTTTGGGGAGGGACGGTGGCTCAGTGGTAGAGCATCTGCTTGGGAAGCAGAAGGTCCCAGGTTCAATCCCTGGCATCTCCAAAAAAGGGTCCAGGCAAATAGGTGTGAAAAACCTCAGCTTGAGACCCTGGAGAGCCGCTGCCAGTTTGAGAAGACAATACTGACTTTGATGGACCAAGGGTCTGATTCAGTATAAGGCAGCTTCATATGTTCATATGTTCTCACAAACATGTCTTGCAGCTCTCAAACAGCTGATGTTTATTCTATGTGGCTCTTACATTAAGCAAGTTTGGCCACCCCTGCCATAGAATATCCTGCAAAGCAGCCATTTCTGTTGAAGAACTGATGTCTATTGTCTGGAAATCAGCTGTAATTCCAGGAGAGCTCTAGCTCTCCACCCCCCTCCCAGGGGCTAGCAACCCTAAGCAGTAGGTAGAAAATACAGAGTCAGAAATCATACTTCAGACACCCAAACTAGGGTTGCCAGGTCTGTGTTGGAAAATACCTGGAGACCCCTCCCTTCATATTCTAGGATCTAATTACACATCTGGAGCCCCCCAGTAACAGAACTCCAGCATCATGTGTCGTTCCGCCCTCAGCCCTATTCCTCACGGACTGTGGAGGCTCCTTTTCCAGGCCAACCCTTATCCTCTCAGACCTTTCTCCTGCCTGACCATGTGGAATTGCTTCACAGTGACAGGCATTTATTAATAGTTTATAAAAGAGTTAATGAATGATTAATTAGTGAGTGTTTAGAAATTGTTAATCCATCACTGCACACCCAATGTGTACAATCTCGCCTTCGACACACTCGAGGGAGGACTTGAGGGCCTGAGGCCTACAGAGGTCTGTCATCCTGAGGCCTAAAAAGGTCAAGAAAAGGGAAGGGTGTGCAAACTGGAAGCCAGGACACCTGGGTTCTCTGAATTGAGCTGATTTGACTTAAGATGCCAGGAAGACATCTGAAATCCCTAGGAATAAGAAGTTCTAAATTCTAATGTGTTAGCAGAGCTTTTCTGAGATGCGAGGGAGCCCTAGAGGTTGGCACAGAAGTGAAGGAGGAGGGAAGCTGAATACCCCAGGTCTGGGGTCTAGGATTCTCTAGGGAAAACAATGAGGTGGATGACAGCAGGGGATTTGGGGAGCCCACAAGGGTTTAACCTTTTATCCCAGGGGAGCTGTGGTCTGAACAGTGACCTTTCTTTGCTTCTACAAAGCCAGGCACTCAGATCTCCGCGGGCGACGCGAAGCCAGGGCGTCAGCCGCAGTGCCCTAATGCGAGGCGACACTGCCAGCTCCCTCCCCCGCCTCCCTGAATCCTTTGCAGCCCCTGAAGCAATGAGATCCAAAAGGCCCCCTTGGTGAAGAGTGTCTCTGCTTGGCCCCAGCCCAGACAGTAGTGTTGTCACGATCTCCCCCACCCCGCCCCCATTCCCGCCACAACCAAATCCAGCTTGCCTGCCCAACCCCCAGCTCTGCTCTCTCTCCCCCCTCCCTGCCCCACATCCCCATCAGCTCTGTTTTTGCTGAGAGATCTTTGCAGAATGCAAAGGGAGGAAACACACTTGCATAAGCCCAGAGGGGAAATGGGGTGGGGAAGAGGTTGATGAGAGAAGAGAAGGGAAGTGTGGGGAGGGGAGGCCCTGCACAGTATCTAAAAACAGCACAGATGGAGAGAGAGAGAGAGAGAAAGCAAGAGAGAGAGAGATGCAGAAACAGCAAACTCCTTTCCTGAATCGCACCACCAGCTAGGCCTCATCTTCCTGGATGAATAGTTCAGAACCCAAAATTCCAGCAGGGGAGTGGAGGTCTAGTGGGTTGCAGTGCCAGGATGGGTCAGCAAGACCCAGGCACTATTTGGGTCATGGTGGGGCTATAAAAAGAGTTTTAAATCTGGCTGTTTGGAATAATGGGACAAACATTTTCAAAATAACAAGTGAAAAGCCAGAAACTGGTCTCCTTCTCAGGAGGCTTAGCGAGGGCAGCAGGCTAGATGTTAGGACAGCCTGAAAACGTAACACAGTGAAACGTATATTCTACTGAGTAGTGTGAAAACATGCCCCTGACATAACAGTAGCAGCAAATGGCATGGGAATGGGTGGGGAAAGTTTCCACATATCCCTGTTCCCACGCTGCTTTCAGGATGGGAATATTTGTCTGTCTCATGATAAAATACGACAGGAAAAGCTGAACCACCCATTGGGACTTTTTTTCTTGTTGAATCCAACGTACTACTATTTGTGGAGTAATAATTTGAAGGCTGCATTAACTGTGTTTAAAATACATGAATTCCTGTTATCATCCTTAAAAATGTATCAATTAGCTGAAAGCCTTTTTTAAAAGGTTACATTCTAGAGGAACACCAAAGGGCCATATCATAGCCCGCCCCTCCCCAACACAACCTCAATAGTCTTGTTCACTTTTTGATATTAGCTGTGTGACTGTGCATAGAAAATAATCATATGTACTTACGACGGCTAGCTGTCTTGTGCTGAGTCTAACCACTAAGCCACCCATCCTAGTCCTTGCTGAGAGTTCTGCAGAGTTTGGGAAAGGAAGAGGTCTTTTCCACCACCACCACCCCCGACCCCCAACTGCAATGAACATGGGACATTTTGCATGTGCCCAAATACTTGCTTTAGCTGAGTTGAACCCCCCTCCCTCAAACATACAATACAAAGATCACAAGACAATAAGTCAAGAGGGTTTGGGGGGGGGGGGGTTTCCAGCCTGCTAAAGAAATTTCCTTCCTTCAGTTGTTCATGGTGTAAAATTGAATGCTGGGATGGTGGAGAGATCTCTAGGTGGCAGCACTTGGAAGCTGGCTTCTTATGTTTCTTGTCCACCATGGTGCTCTCCAAACTGGTACACAGAAAAGTATATCTAGGTCTGCTCTCATCTGAAAAATCCACTCACATGTTAGACATATCATGAGGTTATGGTACCTTGGATCTCTTGGAGCACTTATGTGGATGGAAGGCTTTTCACCCAAGGAACATGACTCTCACCTGGGTTGCCATCCTCCAAGTGTTACCTGGAGATCTCCAGCTATTACAACTGAGCTCTAGGCGACCAAGATCAGTTCTCCTGGAGAAAACGGCTTTTTTGGAGGGTGGATTCTATGGCGTTATACCAGGGGTGGCCAAACTTGCTTAACGTAAGAGCCACATAGAATAAACGTCAGATGTTTGAGAGCCACAAGACATGAACATCAGATGTTTGAGAGCAGGCAGGCAGGCAAATAGAATGGGGGAGGGAGGAGAGGTGGAAAGAAAGCAACTTTGTGGTGCACAAGGTTAAGAGCTTAGGGGTGCTACTGGAGCCTGCCTTGACAATGGAGGCCCAGATAGCAGCCACTGCTAAATCCACATTTTTCCATCTTAGGCAGGCAAGGCAGTTGGTCCCATAGAGTTGGGAGTGAGCAGTGAAGTGGCCAAGTTTGCGGATGACACTAAATTGTTTAGGGTGGTGAGAACCAGAGAGGATTTTGAGGAACTCCAAAGGGATCTGTTGAGGCTGGGTGAGTGGGTGTCAACGTGGCAGATGCGGTTCAATGTGGCCAAGTGCAAAGTAATGCACATTGGGACCAAGAATCCCAACTACAAATACAAGTTGATGGGGTGTGAACTGGCAGAGACTGACCAAGAGAGAGATCTTGGGGTCGTGGTAGATAACTCACTGAAAATGTCAAGACAGTGTGCGTTTGCAATAAAAAAGGCCAACTCCATGCTGGGAATTATTAGGAAGGGAATTGAAAACAAATCAGCCAGTATCATAATGCCCCTGTATAAATCGATGGTGTGGTCTCATTTGGAGTACTGTGTGCAGTTCTGGTCACCGTACCTCAAAAAGGATATTATAGCATTGGAGAAAGTCCAGAAAAGGGCAACTAGAATGATTAAAGGGCTGGAACACTTTCCCTATGAAGAAAGGTCGAAACGCTTGGGACTCTTTAGCTTGGAGAAACGTCGACTGCGGGGTGACATGATAGAGGTTTACAAGATAATGCATGGGATGGAGAAAGTAGAGAAAGAAGTACTTTTCTCCCTTTCTCACAATACAAGAACTTGTGGGCATTCGATGAAATTGCTGAGCAGACAGGTTAAAACGGATAAAAGGAAGTACTTCTTCACCCAAAGGGTGATTAACATGTGGAATTCACTGCCACAGGAGGTGGTGGCGACCACAAGCATAGCCACCTTCAAGGGGGGTGTAGATAAAAATATGGAGCAGAGGTCCATCAGTGGCTATTAGCCACAGTGTGTGTGTGTGTATATATACATATACATATATATATATATATATAGAGAGAGAGAGAGAGAGAGAGAGAGAGAGAGAGAGAGAGAGAGAGAGAAATTTTTGCCACTGTGTGACACAGAGTGTTGGACTGGATGGGCCATTGGCCTGATCTAACATGCCTTCTCTTATGTTCTTATGTCCCCTTCTTGGAGCATGGCGACCTGGCAACAGTGATCCATGCAACGGTCACCTCGAGGCTGGACTACTGTAATGCCCTCTACATGGGGCTGCCCTTGTGCCGAACCCGTAAGCTGCAGCTAGTGCAGAACGTGGCCACTCAGCTATTATTGGGACTCCCCAGGTGGGGGCACATTCAGCTGGGACTGCGGGAACTGCACTGGCTGCCAATAGTATACCGGATTCATTACAAGGTGCTGGTTATTACCTTTAAAACCCTATATGGCCTAGGACCTGCCTACCTTAGGCACCGTCTCTCCCCACATGTTCCCCAGAGAGTACTTAGATCAGGATCACAAAATCTATTAGTAATCCCTGGGCTGAAGGAGGCCCAATTGAAATCAACTAGAGACAGGGCCTTCTCAAATGGTAGCCCCCTGCTGGTGGAACCAACTGCCAGATGAAGTGAGGGCCTTGCGGAACCTTGTGCAGTTCCGCAGGGCCTGCAAGACTGTTCTCTTCCAGCTGGCATTCAATTGACTTGGCACCGGTATTTAAGAGAAGTGGAAGAAGGTCGTCGCCACCAGAATAGCACCAACTCAGTATTCTGTTTTAACTGTTTTAATCATTGTATATCTATTTTATTATTGAATGTGTAATTTTAATACTCATTAATTTAATTGTTTGTGGGATTTTATGTTGTGAGCCGCCCTGAGCCTGCTTCAGCGGGGAGGGCAGGATAGAAATAAAATTAAATAAATAAATAAAATAAACATAACTTTACATTCATTCTCTAAGCTGCCAGCTGGCTTGTCTTGAAGAAGTGATTTAAAGAAGGGATGACTTCTCCAAGCCAGCTGTTGGGGGCTTGAAGAGTCACACAATATGGGTGAAAGAGCCACATTTCGCTCCCGAGCCACAGTTTGGCCACCCCTGCGTTATACCCTGTTGAGGTCCCTCTACTTCCCACACTCCATCCTCCCCAGATGCTACCCCCCCAAAAAAATCTCTACTTATTTCCCAACCCAAAGCTGGCAAATCTCAGGTGGAGCTTGGACATCTCCCAGAACTACAACCGATCTCCTAGCTATAAAGATCAGTTCCCCCTGGATAAAATGGCTGCTTTGGAAAGTGGACTGTAGGGCACTATATCCTGCTGAGGTTCTTCTCACCAAACTTTGTCCTATCCAGGCTCCACTCTCAAAACTCCAGAATTCCCAACCTGGAGTCGGCAAACCCTATGTCCTGCTGCAGCCCCAAATGCCCCCTCACATTTTTGGGGAGTGGGTTTGGCTGCAGTGGTACGAGAGAGGTGAGAAAGTCATTTTCCCCATGAAGAAATACTTTGGTCCATGGAAACACCCCAGGGATCCCAAATCCTGCCTTCCCCAGCCTCCCTCCCCCAAAATCTCCAGGAACTTCCCAACCAAGAGTTGCCAACCCTAGGTAGGCTTCTTTGGGTCTAGCTATATGTTGCATGTAAAATAAGCATAGCAGAGCCCTGAATGGAAAACAGAGAAACACTTAATCCAGGGGTGGCCAAACTGTGGCTAGGACCCACATATGGCTCTTTCACACATACTGTGTGGCTCTCGAAGCCCCCACCGCCCCATTGGCTGGTGGTTTGGAGAATGCATTTAAAGTTGCTTTCTTTCCACCTCCCCATTTATTTTCCTTCCTTCCCTCCCTCCTTCCCTCCCTGTCTTGTGGCTCTCAAACATCTAATGTTCTTGTCTTGTGGCTCTCAAACATCTGACATTTATTCTGTGTGGCTCTTACATTAAGCAAGTTTGGCCACGCCTGAGTCTTAAACCTTTCTCTGCTTGCTAGTCTTCTTCTAACTATTCATTTCCTCTCCATTGACTCCCCCCACAGTGAGTTGAGAACAATTTGGTTAGGGTTTTGTTGCATGTAATGTGTTGCTAGCCTCTTACAGAGGGGCAGGGTTAGTTTAGGTAGGAAGGAACCTCAGGGATGTATAATGCCATAGATTCTACATCCAATCTAGCTACTTTCTCATGCGGAACTGGTCACTATTATCTGGGGATCAATTGTAATTCCAGATCTCCAGGACACACTTGGAGGTTAGCAACCACAGGCCCACCTCGCATTCCGAGTTCCACAAAGGATTGTGCAATAAGGTAGACTTCATGTGTGAATGGGTGGGAGCTGGTGTGTGTTGAGTTTGTGAATTTCATACCTGGGTTGGGTGGCCCTGTCACCAAGCTGTCTTGGTACCACTCCTGACGACTGCCCCATGTGCTGTTCTGGATGTTCAGCATTCTGCTCTTCTCATACATGCCATCCACCCCCATGGAATGGAGCCGAAGACCAGAGGGGTAGGGAGAAGGGAAGTGGGACTGGTGGGTGGATGACCCCCACCTGGAAGGCGGTGAGCGGCAGGGCACACGCCCTGCCCCAGATAAACCTGAAAGACAACAGCAAGAGAGAAACAAAATAAATCAATAGAAGCTGAGTATAACTAAGGGATGTGCACAACTGTGATATAGAATGTTAAAAGCATAGCCTCCCCTGTCTGCTGAGCAATCAGCCATGTAAACAGCCAGTGTGGTTGCAGTGCTTAAAATGTCACACTAGGATCTGGGAGACCTAGACTCAAATCTTCACTCTTCTATGGAAGCTTGCTGGGAGATCTTAGGCCAGTCAATCTTTTTCAGCCTAACCTACCTTATAAGGTTGTTGTGAGAATAAAGAGGAGGAAGATCTTGACCTCCAGGCAAGCCCAATCTTATTAGATCTTGGAAGCTAAGCAGAGCCAACTCTGGCAAGTACACAGATTGCCAAGGAATATCAGGAGTCGGGAGGCAGGGCAGGCTTCATTCAGCCACCTCTCTGAATATCCTCCAGGCCCCCAGTAGGGTTTAGTCACCAGAGGTTGCCATGACTTCCAGGTACTCTCTCTCTCTGTGTCACACACACACAAATACCAAACAAAAAAAATGAGGAGGGAAGAATTATGTTGTAAGATGCCCTGGATCGCTATGTCCTGTTAGCCGCCCTGAGCCTGCTCCAGTGGGGAGGGCGGGATACAAATAAAACTTATTATTATTATTATTATTATTAGGGAGGAAGAGAGAAAAATGTGACATTGAGACACAATGAACTCATGACAACCCATCTACAGAGTGTTCCAGGAAAGAGGTGGTTTGCCATTGAGTTCCTTTGCATAGCAACCCCAGTCTTCCTTTGTGGTCTCCCACCCATGTACTGAATGTGGGCTGTGACCCTGCTTAGCTCTCAAGGCAAATTCTGGCTAAGCTGACCTATGGGGAGAAAAGTGGTGTATAAATATCTAAATACAATTAAAAATTACATGGCCTTATGACTCATACAGCCCAGTCCTTCACAGGTTTACATTGGAAGTAAATCTCACATAGTTTCAGTGGATCTTACTGTCAAGTAATTGTGCTTAGGACGTATTCTGTTATGCTCATTTTTACAGAGAAGGAACCAAAAGAACACTTCACCCATGAATTCAATTTAACCACCAACTTCAAATCCAGCTCACTGGGTATTTTAAGAAGAGGCACCTCCTTTTTCTTTACATGCATTTTATCCCACCCTTTCTCCGAGCAACTAAGGGTTTACCCTGTTTATTTTCACTTCAGACCTGTGAGGTAGATGAAGTTGAGGGAATGAATAGCCCAAGGTAATTCAACTTCCAAGTGGAATTTGCACCCCATTGTTTATTTGCACCCCATAAGAGGCTGGCACATCTGGCCTGTCTCACCCTCCATTGTGTATAACAAATAAATCTGTTCCAATCCCATACACAGGGAATTATACCTGAAAGATTTATGACAGGATTCACACCAGTCCTCTTTCTGATCCAGTGTCTCATCTTTCCCTCCTTCTTTCTTGTGATTTTTCTTTTTCTTTTTTAAATTCCAAAATGATTTTCTTCTTTCACATCTCACAAAAACTCAAGCTGGAATAAATGTTAGTCTGAGGTGGGCACTGGACTTCAGTTTTGTTCTTCCCATTCCTAGTGTGAGAAACTGCTACACTTCATTCCTTAGGTTTTATCCCCTCCATACTGAACACTCAGGCAAATTGGGCTGGGTCTGATTTGTTCTCATGTGGAGGGTAGTTCCTCTGTCATCTCCATGTAAATTGAAAGAAGCCTGAATCCCCAGTTGGGTTCAGTACCAGAAGCAGATATGTTTATTTTAAGCCAGTCCCTAGGGAAAAGGTTTGAGGTGATCTTTGGCTTCCTGTCCTCTGAGTTAGCTGAGCTATATGGCCTGGAAACAGCATTCCTTTATGCCTCTGTTAAAAGGATAGGACTTTTTTTTTTGTCCAGGCCTGTTGGCATCCCTAAAATTTGTTTATGCTATTAGCAAATCATCTGGACTGAACTGAGATCTTCAGCTATTTGAATATTCTCTCTCTCTCTCTCTCTCTCTCATTCCTTTCCCTACCCCATACTGTACTGCTACTGCACATTGGTCAGTGGGCTGTTACTCTCCAGGAGATATGTGGCACAATTACAATTGCTCTCCAGATGCAGGGCCGGCCCTAGGCAATTGCCTAGGGCACTAGCCTTCTGGGGACTACAAATTGGACAGCCCCCCATGTGACTCTGTGACATTATCAGTGTGGTGGGTGGGGACCAGAAGTTAGCCTTGCCTAGATTGGCAGATAATCTAGGGCTGGCCCTATCCAGATGACAAAGATCAGTTCCCCTGGAGAAAATGGCTGCTTTTTAGTGTGGACTCTATGGCAGTATACCCTACTGAGGTCCCTGCCCCCCACAAAGCCTGCCCTCCCCATGCTCCACCCCCCAGATCTCCACGTATTTCCCAACCTAGAGTTGGCAACCCTATTGGGTAGGGGGTTCAGGGATGTCCAGGGCCTACTTTCTACATGTCTATGCTTACACCACAGCCAGAGGGAAAACTCCACTGTAAAGACCTGCTTTTCTCCCAACTGGTCAAGGACCTCTTGCCTTGTCCTTCAAAGAAGCAGATGGTGTGTTTGTGTGTGTGTGAACAAGGAGACAATCTGGGCTTTGTTCTGCAGTACCCCAGTTTTTTTATTCTCTTTTTTAAAATTAAACTTTTAAAAACGATATACAAGTGCAGTCAAATATTCACAAAATACTTAACCCTTTTAAAAAAAACCTCCCCCCCCCAGACAAAAACCTGTAATAACACATCTATACCATTATCCTAGGATCAGATTCAGACAGGCAAAGTTCAAGGGGTTGATCTCCCAGTACCCCAATATTTGATATGAAACTTTTCAAAAACTTAAGAAGCACAAAATTCTTGCTTTGCCAATCTCCATTCTTAGCTACAGTGTCTGAATTTTGTTCCAGCACTGGAAAATCTTCTGTCCTCTCCCCAGTAGGGGGCAGGAATCCCCTGGTTTGGAGGCCCTCCCTCTGCTTCAGAGTTATCAGAAAGCGGGGGCAGGGGAAAGTCCACTGAGCACTCCATTATAGGCTACGGAGAATCGACCCATGGGTATCTGGGCTGGGGGAGGGGGTGTTTTGAGGTAGAGGCACCAAGCTTTCAGCACAGCATCTGGTGCCTCTTCTCAAAAAAACTCTCAAGTTTCAAAAAGATTGGACCGGGGTTCCAATTCTATAAGCCCCCCAAAAGGTGCCCCTATCCTTCATTTCCAGTGAAGGAAAGACATTTAAAATATCTCTTTAAATATGATGGCTAGAACTCACTTTGGAATAAGGTGCTTTACACAACCTTGCTCCTGGCTCCACCCCTAAAGCCTTCTGGCTCCACCACTGAAGTCCCCAGATATTTCCTGAGTCAGACTTGGCAACCCTACTCCCCAGGTTCACCCTGGGCAACTCTCACTGTTAACTGCCCCATACACTCCTTCCTGTCCCCCGGCTAAAGCCAGATTTAAATGTGATGTGGCTAGGCAGAAGATCTCATCTATGCAGCTTTATTACTTCATTCATACCCACCTTTCTCCCAGGGACCAAAAGCAGCTTTGTTTTTCTCTCCTCCATTTTATCCTCAGAACAATCCTGTAAGGCAGGTTAAGCTGAGAATGTGTGAGTGGCCCAAGGTTACCCAGGGTGCTTCCATGGCAGACTGGGGATTTGAACCTGGGTCTTGTAGATTCTAGTTGGATGCTCTAGCGTTTACACCACACTTTGTCCTTGTGCCACATCTTGCTTGAACTGAGATAGCTGCTTGGCACAGGTGGTTGCCCAGTTTAAATGAGACGCCATTTGGGTGCAAAATTGTGTGGGTGAGATCTTTGGTCTCACCAGCAGTATATACAACAATACTCAGCACTGGCAGAAGAAAAAGAAATCAGGATACTTGGGATGGGAATAAGGAGAAATACAGGGAAGCAGCTACAAGAAGATTGGCAGACAGATAGATACCCTGTACGCAGGTGGATAAATAAGAACAAGCAGACCATAAGCTACAAGCAAATGGATAGATGAATCATTCACTGACAGAGAATACAAGGGACAGGCATACATTGCGTGGAAGTGTTGACAGGGTACCTTCCTGCCTCAAGGTTTTTCTAGCCATCTATCTGCAGCAATCTAGATAGGCCCTAAAACCCAACACTTTGAGATCCAGCCTCAAAAACACTTCACTTTGTCCACTGGGAGATGTTTAAACTTGGGTGTGCATATTTCTTTTATTTACTGTTTAGCTGTTTGGGTTTTGCAGTGTGCATAGCTGAGATTACGGCTCAGAGACTTGAAACGGCCCCTGAGCAATTTCAGCATTGCTGAAGTCCTGAAAACAGCCCCTTCTTCTTTCCAGCCGGAGGACCAAATGACAAGAGACACTCTTGGCCAAAAATGTAGCCAGGGGTGGGGTTATAATATTAATTGAAGTGCAGCACAGAGAAAGGGAAGGTAGCTATTTTCCTCATGCCATACCCTGATTTTGACATGCCTCCTCCTCCCTGCTACTTTAAGCCCCAGCAAGGAAACGGACAGTATTTACATTATGCCAGTCTTTGTTCCTTATTTGAGTTTAACATAATACAGAGGAGAAGTAATTATCAACTGGGAAAATGAGGCTGAGGGACATAAAGGTAACCCTTTCTCCAAAAGCACCAGAAGCCCAGTCTAGGTTCATACCTCTCCCCACCACCCCCTTGGCTTCTTAGAGCCAAATTGCACCTGGATTTCTGTTCACGAAATCGAATGTAGTTTGCCTTTGAAAACTGAGTTTATGTGTGCAGAAGAATAAGGTGGTAGAATGTTGAGGCAGATGAATGTAAAAGAGAATGAGGTGGTGGAATCTTGAGGGGGACCAATGTGTGGGGGAATAACAGCGGAATGTTGAGGCAGACCAATGTGTGGAAGAATGAGGTGATAGAAATTAAAGCGATGGAATGCTGAGGTGGATGAATGTGTGGGAGAATGAGGTAGTACAACACTGAGGGGAAGAATTTGTGGAGAACGAGGTGGTTGTTAGGGCAGACAAATGTGTGGGAGAATAAGGTGGTGGAATGTTGTGGTGGATGAATGTGCAGGAGAATTAGGTAGCACAATGGACTGCATCCCTCAGACTACCAGGGTAGAGGGATATCACTTTTAGAATGCTTCCCTGTGTAAAAAAAGAAAAAGAATCCAGAGAGATGTTCTTAATCTAGCACAAATCTTTGTTTGTTTTTTGGTTGGTGTTGTTTTTCTATTTTCAGGGAGTATTTATCTTTAAATGTGAATCTCCCATCTGCAGTCTGAAGCAGCACAGTCCATTTTACCTCCTCAAGATGCTACTCCCTTTGTTCCGCTGAACATGTAGACCTGGCTAAGGCTGGGGGCAGTGGTTGAAGACAAGACAGTCCTGGGATGGAGAGAGGGAAATGGGGGCCTGCAGCCACACAGTAGCACAATCATGGGCCAAACTGGCAGGATGGAGAAACAGGGAGACTGGAAAGGCAGGTTCAGGAGCTATGGAGAGGCTGCAAGAAATGGGGAGACATGAGGGGTGACATGATAGAGGCTTACAAGATTATGCATGGGATAGAGAAGGTAGAGAAAGAAGTACTTTTCTCCCTTTCTCACAATACAAGTTCTCATGAGCACTCAAGGAAATTGCTGAGCAGTCAGGTTAGAATGGATAAAAGGAAGTACTTCTTCACCCAAAGGGTGATTAACACATGGAATCCACTGCCACAGGAGGTGGTAGTGGCTACAAGCTTAGCCAGGTTCAAGAGGAGATTGGATAAACATATGGCACAGAGGTCCATCTGTGGCTATTAGCCACAACATTGTTGGAAGTCTCTGCCCGGGGCAGTGATGCTCTGTGTTCTTGGTGCTTGGGAGGGGCCACAGTGGGAGGGCTTCTAGCATTCTGGCCCCACTGATGGACCTCCTGATGGCTCCTGGGTTTTTTTGGCCACTGTGTGACACCGAGTGTTGGACTAGATGGGCCATTGACCTGATCCAGCATGGCTTCTCTTATGTTTTTAAATGGAAAGCTAAGTGAGGCTGAAGGAATACACATGGAGGAGGATACTTTGAAGTACGGTGCTAAACTGAGGTGCAAGGGGAATGTCAGAGAGGGAGAAGCAGTTGCAGAGGAGACATGGTAGAAGGGAGATTGTGTGTGTGAAAGTTGCATCAGTCTATTTTGCCACTCATTTACTCCTCACATTTATATTCCTCCAAGGAGCTCAGGAAAGTGTACATCCATAAGATTGTCCTACCCCTCTTACCTCAACAACCATCTTGTAAGGCCACTTAGACTGAAGGCAAATGACTGGCTAAGGTGAGTGTCATAGCTCTAACAGAAATTCAAGTCCAAGTCTCCTGAATCAGACTAGTACACCACAATGTCTTTCTCTTTGCTCTGTATCATGTTTGATTGTTTTCTACTGCTGGAGTGGAGATGGTGTTCTGGGCCAGCTGCTCCACAGCTCACAGCGATTCTTCATGCTCTTACTTTTGGCTTCCTGTTTTGAAGGTTGTACAATCCACCTCTCTTTCTGCAAGATCAGGCCGGTGACAGGAAATTAAGGCTGAAAAGGGATTATTGTAAGTTGACATTTGGGTTATTTAATATTGTTGGGTTTTATATGATATTCACCTCAGGATTGGGGGATACAAATTTAAATTAAGCAAGGTTTGTTTGTTTGGGTATTAAAATGTTTATACCCCTCCTTTCCTCAGGGTGCCTTATAATAACAGTTAAAAGCAAAATGTGCCTTATAATAATAGTTAAAAGCTAGCCATTGCTTCCAAATGGAAAGCCAAGGAAGCATAAACTTTAGAACTATGGTTCAATAAACTATAGACACAATTTGTGATGGGAAAGATCGCTGATGGTCTAAAACCCTGTGATTATATGAACAGCACCTTTGTGGGTACCTGGCTCCCGATTCTGCAATATTTAGCTGAGAATGAGATTATTCCATCTAATGTATACTTCTGGGGCTGGATTTATATCTTAAGTGTATGGTTGCTAACAGTTTCTCTGTTGAGGTTATGTACTGGCTTTATGCCCCTAATAGCAGGAGTATGGTACTTGCCTTCCCTTTACTACATAGTATTATCCCGGTTTTTTTGCCTATATTTCCCCCTTCTGATGTTTTGTCTTTAATGAAATAAAATTTAAAAAATAGTTAAAAGCAAACATAAAAAAGCAAAATCTCCCCCATCCGCCCTCATTTTGCCCTGTCTGATAGTAACATTTTATTGATTATGTTTTATTTCACCCTGCCTTCAAGGAGCTCTTGAAGATTCCCCCCCAGACCTGCTCTGTGAGGCCCACCTGGTGACAGATATGAACCTGAGTTGCTTGCAACTAACTGCATACATTCCAGCCGCTACAGTTATGCAAATCAAATAATGAAATAATTGGAATTCTTTTATGAATGGTTTTGCTGCCCTCTCTCCATTCAAGAGATATACAGAAAAGAGGAAGGAGGGGGGGGGGGGAGAGAATTTGTGTAATGGGATTTAACAAGAAAATTCTAGAGAAGGAAATTAGAAAAAGATGCCTAGTTTGTAAAGTCACACCAGTGGATAGAGAGAATGTAGACTGACCCACCTAGAGCTATTTTTTTCATTCTTAATTGGCACAGAAAGTAAAACAAAAACAAACAAACAAAATTTGAAAAAGCTGAATCAGGCCACACAGGTAATAAAACTGGTTTTCTATAGGCAAAGTCAGCTCTACAATGTCACCTTTTGTGAAAAGCTACCAGCTGTATGGAAACACTATAAAATTATTCAAGCAATCCCACATTATCGTTGTAATAGGTTTCATTGTCATCACCAGGAGTTTTTTTGAGCAGGAATGCACAGGAACACAGTTTGGGCTGGCTTGGCATCAGGGGGTGTGGCCTAATATACAAATGAGCCCCTGCTGGGCTACAAAGAAAGCCCTGGTCATCACCCTGTATTCTAGCTGTGGCTGAATTTAGATATCCCGATTTTAAAAAAATTGTTTGATCAAACCCAGTGTAGCTGTTAGTCTAGCTGCAGGTGGACCTGCAACAAACTGGGTTGGCAGCAAACTAGGATTTAAAATTAGGGTTTGTAGTTGTGTTAACCACAGTTTGTAGAAGTTGTTTTTTGTGATTTCTTAACTCAGAAACCTCAGTTTGATGAGTAGCACCAACTGGTCATAAAGATTGCAGTGGAGAGAGGGTACTCACCCAAATTCAAGGCAAAGGAAAGGCAAGAAACAGTCAAGCCAGACATCTTTTTCAGCTGCTAAGTCTGATCATGCATATGGGGCAAATGCAGTACAAATGATCCTCCTGATACTTGTGGTTGCCATTTTTTTCTGAAAGGGAAAGCATGAGTATATTCCACCTTTGGAACATGCATTCCACATCCATGTTGATCTGTGGTCTGATAAGCATGTAGCAAGACAAACAATCCTTGCATTGCTCCTTTCAGATTGCACATATCAGGAAGATCACGTGTAGCACATGCATTCTTTATGCACAGTCATAGTGGCAGGAATATAATGGACTTTTCTGTTTTAAACAGAAATGAGATTTGCTTTTTAGTTCTGGAAAACAAACTACAATTGGTTGCACAAACCCCAGTTTATTGTGTCATCTGTGTGCAGCTTTTGATTTCAGCAGTTTCAGTGCACTAATCTATAGCAATAGCAAGCCTTCAGACGGTTACCTATCCTGGCCAATGATATAAAGAAATTCCAACTGCATCTTTAATTTTTTTTTCTATTTACAGACCATGAGATTTCATATTACCTATTTATGAAATTTCATGCTGTGTCAATAAAAGTGCACCTGGATTGCCTTAATATTATACTCTATAAAGGCATCACCTGGCTACACTGGAAATATTATTCCAGCTAAACCCCAGCATTCTTGTGCCACAGAATGTACATAAAGTTCCATTAAACAGGCATTTTGATTTTCCCACAGTGCCACAGGCAACCTTGATCCTTCCTTAGTAGGGGCTCCAAGGCCCGTCACATCTGAAATGACAATGTAGCCTACCTCTTTGTATGGTTATGTGACGAGACATTAGAGCTCTGTTAGGGGACAGCAGGAAACCAAGTGTGCAATATAAGTCCGCGTGACTGGCAGGCAGTATGAAGCCTCTCAATTGGCCGGGTCAGGCATAAACAATAGGAGCATGGTGTCAAGTTAACAGAGCAATATCTTCTCCATGTTGCTATACGCCCTCAGCTCAAGCTATTGAGTTTGGAGATCTGGATCTGAAAAGACCTACATTGGGAGGGATGGACAACCACAGCCTTGCCTTGACAATCTTTCACCAAGACAGTTCCCCTTCAGCATTCATTTTTTAGATTAAAGTTTATTGGCACCAAGATTTAGAAGAAACTCTTCCCACTCCCATTTGTCCAGAAATGGGCCCTAGCAGAGTTCTCTGCATCCCAGGATACTTAAGGACGGTTGCAGTTTTGATGAGCCTCTCGGACATTGTGTGTCCAACAGTCCCTTCCACTGAAGTTCCCTTCTTCTCCACCAGTGTGGCAGCTACTTTATTCCCTCCAGTCGTTACTTGGTTTTCTGACCCTCCCCACTTGCAAATACCAGAGGGAATGGTGTGCAGCTCCCTTTTAACCACGTCAATGCAAAATAATCCCTGCTCTGTGTCTTCTAGAATGATCACCAGTATTTTTGAGCCCACCAGTTAAGATGCTCTTCACAAACCCTGCTCTGTGCCCTTGCTTATGAAGTGAGGTAGGTGGTGACCAGAGGCGGGGTTTCTTCAGAGGTGGCACCTTGCCAGTAGAACACCACCCCCCTGCAAAATTGCCTAACGCCTACCTACTCTTTTTAGGCACCAGACCAAAACATTTGTTTTTACCTATGCTTTTAATAAGGGGATTGATCTTTCTGAATTGTTTTTAAAGTTTGTTTCTAGCCTGGGGAATGTTTTATGATAATTACTTTACAGTGAAATCCTAAACACAGTTATACTCTTCTAAACCCATTGAAGTCAAGGGACTTAGAAGGGTTGGACTCTGCTTAGGATGGATGTTAGGCTTCTAAGGGTTTTTAATGGCTGTCATTTTTAAAAAAATTCCTATTTAATGACTTTATTGTGTTTTATTTTGTAAACTACCCAGAGTAGTTTTTTTTTGTGAGGCAGCACATAGGTTTTCCAAATACATAAATCAATCAATTCCAGTGCCCACTTCCACCATTAAATGAGAGATTAGAACATAAGAACATAAGAGAAGCCATGTTGGATCAGGCCAATGGCCCATCCAGTCCAACACTCTGTGTCACACAGTGGCAAAAAAACAAACAAACAAACCAGGGCACCATCAGAAGGTCAATCAGTAGGGCAGGACACTAGAAGCCCTCCCAGTGTGCCCCCCCCTCCAAGCACCAAGAATACAGAGCATCACTGCCTCAGACAGAGAGTCCCAACAATACACTGATTGCCCAGAAGCCCTATGACCTTTGGGGAAATCTCCTGTATCACAATGGGAAGGCCCTGGAGTAAACATCCAAGTGTTCAGTTCTCTCTCTCTCTCTCTCTCAGTTTACACCAGGCATCTCTCCCATTGGGAACTGGGAGATCAACCTGGACACAGTTGCTCAGCCACAGCAAGCCCTGTCACAACCGAAAGCACACAGCCATACTAATACCATGGTTTGTATCATGACCCGCATGGCACACAGAACAAAACACAGGGCTCCCTGAGCTGTGACTGCACAAGCATTCTGAGTGAGCACCCCCCCCCCCCCATAAACACATTGCTGCTGAACACTGAACTCAACAATATGTATTACACAAGTATCACAACATCCATTGCACAGCCAGAAAGACATCAGCCACACTGGAATTTGCAAACAAGCAATATGGTTTAAAAACAAAACTATAGATAGAGAGCCTGGATAGCTCCTCTGCAACTCGAGTTTTGCTGAGCAGATTATTTGAAAATTGCACTTTCTTTCATTGCAGAGGTTTGTTTCCTTGATGGCTTCACACTTGTGGCCAAGTTCAACATGTGTGTGTGTTTTTTGCCTCTGGGCAAAGACTTCAATCTGTAATGCTAGAGTGGAGCGATGCATAATACATACTGTAGCAATACCAAAAGAATAGTGCTCTGGGCTCCGTGAATGCTTCTCACCAAGGCTCCTAGGCAAACCAGGCAATCCCTCCCCCCTTTTCCTAAATCACTCTCAGTGCTGCTTTATACATTTATTGTAAATTAATATACGCTTGCATGAATGAACGGATCTGACCCATGGAATTTTTGCTGCTTGAGAAAAAAATCCAAATGGAATCTGCTCAGCGGTAATATGGGCAAAAGAGCAGGGACTGGAAAACCCCTCAGTAAAAGCATGAGGACATACACATACAAAAAAAGCATTGTGGCAGAATTTCCTCCCAAACAGTGCACAGAACAAAAATTAAAGAGATGTGCATCAACACGCAGTTCATGGTATGCACACCCAGACTCATATGCCTGCAAGCATCACAGTGCATTCAGACCAAAGGATGCATGGAACATGCATACCCCTGTACAGTTACAAACCCCTGATGCACACATTCACACAAAGGAACGAGTGATACATTAGAATGTTGGTCAGAGTAAAGTTGCGCAGAAGGGGAAAATGTGCCAAAGGAAGCTCCTTGTTCCATCGCATCATCCTTGTAGGAGGGGGAATTTATTTCACTGCATCACCCTTGTAGGAGAGAGAACTTGACAGAGTTCTCTCTTCTACATAACAAATTTGCCCCTGTTTAAAACGACAATCGCAGATTGAAAACTTTGCCTTAGAAATCCCTAGTTCAAACCAGTCCAGATTCCCTAGGAGGCATTGGGCTAATTTAGCAGAACAAGCACTTTCCACAAATCCTAATCACAATAATCCACAAAACACACATTTCTATGTTATAACAACCCAAGTGTTGGGAACTTGAGTTTGAAATCGGCCAGAGCTTATTTACAGTGCAATCCTAAACAGAGTGACACCCTTTAACATCCACAGAAGATGTAAACCATTTACTGCTAACTTCACATAAGATGGTTTCTTATACATTAGAAATCCAGGACATCCTATGAGATTCATAAAAACTGGGGTTTTGGGCTGGTTTGTTGCCCTTTATTTAATTAATGAGTCATGTAATTATGAAATATCATAGGACAGTAAAATAGTTATCGAATCAGTATCCATCATTGTACAATTAATTTAAATAAAATTCAGTATCAAAGATAATGGCAGGGCCAATCTAAATGCAGTGTAAGAGAAAGCAAATTATCCCTGCTTTTATCTGAGCTCAGTTGATGCAAACAAATTTGCGCTCAGTCTAAAAAGTAAACAATAAGATTTGTGTTGGGTAAAATAAAAACAGGGACAGATTCAAATACAGGGAGGGGGAAAACCATTGGGGAATGAGAATTCTGAATTTGGAACCCATGATTTGTCCTGACAACAGCAGCAAACAATATATAAGGCAGTTCATTGGAGACCACCCAAATATTCTCTATATCGGCAGAAAGCCTACAAAGTACAATTTGCTAAAACCAGCACCACAAGAAGTACAGCTGTACTCCCACAACAGCTGGCCAACACACTCACACTAAATTTCAATAAATGTGCATGATCCACACAAAACAAGCAAATAGAAGAGAAGCAGAGTGTAACAAACATCATGGTCAAGCAGGAGAAGATCAACGCAGTATATCAGAACCACACTGTCTTTGTATCATTCCCTCCCATACACACACACACACACACACACACACACATGCAAACACACATTTCAGTGCGCATATAAACTGGCCTAATGGATGTATATCACATGCATCTGATGAAGTGATTTCTGACTCACAAAAACTTATGCTAGAGTAAATTTTGTTAGTCTTAAAGGTGCCAATGGATGCCTGTTTTCTTCAACTGCTCCAGATTAACCTGCCTGGAATTGTAACTCCCTGCAGAGCAAACAAGGAGATACACACACACCTGATGTAAATTACACCCAGACGCACAGCCACAGAGTAGAAATATATGTCCCACATTTTCCTCTTCCCAGTTTCTTAGCCTGATATTTTTTCCTTAGACAAATAGAACTCTTCTAATTCTGCATGTGCCATATTCAAAAAAATTTACAAATCTCATTAGATTTGCACAAATGTTTTTTTTTTAAATTAAGAAGCACAGGTTTTCAAAACACCCAACACAAGCAATAGTTATGAAAACACACGCAGAATGGGCTACTTTATTGAATATTACATTTTCTCAACATAACCGAAATACTGATTTTAGAGTTCTCACACTGGGGCCTTTTTGTGTGGCTGAAAAATCCCTTTGCCCCATTCTACTTGGCAAATGCTGGGGCCCTTATTTCTGGGGCAACAAGAGTTGAGGATATCCCGGGATATCCCAGGATGTATTGGCCACACCTGCCCTGGCATAGGCCGCACCCCCATGCACCACCACAGTCTTACACACGAAGCAATACAAAGGCAGTGTATTATGCCAATATAGAAGCCATGAGCACAGAATCTCACACCGATACATCCAGCATTGCACATGATAGGCCAGTTACTGCTCTGCATTCAATGTCTCTCATGATGATCCTCCACAGATAAACATGGGAAAATAATATATCAATCTTCCAGGCTCACTTGTATCTATGAACACACGACACCCATCACTCACAAATATAGCCCTGAAACCCATCCTAGTGTCATCCAAGCACAGTGTACTCTGACAAATGCCACATTCTTGAAAACACACCGTGTCTGTAAAATCTGAAACGTATGTATATACACATAACTTTCATTGTATTTGCACAGAAACATACATGAAAACACCCTCATGACACATTTCTCTCCCATGTATATCATTGATAACAGGTGTTTTCTTTACCGCTGTTAAGGTTTTTTTCCTTTTGTCCTCCCCAAAACAGCCTCCTTGCCACAGACTCATTAGTTCCACCACTAGGGTTGCCAGGTCTCCCTGGTCACCAGCAGTGGATGGGAGAGGGTTGTCAGATCCGTGTTGGGAAGCTCCTGGAAATTTGGGAATGGAGCCTGGGGAGGATAGGGACCTCAGTGGGGTTCAATGCCATACAGTCCGCCCTCCAAAGCATCCATTTTCTTCAGGGGAACTGATCTCTGTGGTCTGGAGATGAGCTGTAATCCCAGGAAATCCTCAGGTCCCACCTGGAGGCGGACATTCCTAGGTACCACAAAGCCCCACATATTTCTTTTCCTCAGCATTAACCAGTGCCACCTGTCCCCCTCAAATTGGAGGTCAATCACACTAAACTGCAACCCACAGTGGAAAGGGAACATTCGTTCTCAGCCCCTTAAATACACACCCCAAAATGGCTGCTCTGCCTAGCCCACTGCATAGTAAGATGGGCACAATAAGGTTTCCGAAGAAATTTGTGAGAGAAAGAGCAAATATGGATCCTGAACAAATACAAGAATAAATGGACCAAAAGTAAAGACTGCGGAGAATCTCCCAAAATAGAAATGGAATGTGGGGTTTGAGGTTATATAACAACACCCCATCTCCGCAAATGTATATCTCTCCATTGTTTCCATAGGGAGCAGTGTTTCCCCTAAATCCACCATCCACCATCCCCCGGCCCCAGACCCTTGGATCAGGCTACCTCAAAACTGTGGTTAATTCTTATGTTCTCAACAGAAGGATCTACAGAATCTACTCCCCTGTCCTTCTGTGATCCATTCCCAAAAGCTTGGATCTCCAGCTACTCTAGGCGTATTTGGGTTTCAGCACCAGCATTAAAAACTCCAAACTATCTGCCTTCTCCCAAGAATTCTTTAGTAGGGAGTTTACCAATATTCTTCTCCCTTAGCTGGATATATTTATTATTTTATACATAGTATATCCTAGCATAAATAATATAATCATTAGTACCTGGAATCCTCTGGTTCTGAAAACTGCAAATGAGCAAAACTGGAGCAGGCAAGGGGGGAGAACTTGGCTGTAAACAGTCAGCGGCAGTATTTTGGTCCAAGTCAGTTATTTACAAAGGGGCTTCAATCCACCTGCAATAAAAGAGTACATTTGTTAGTGGGGGAACTATATTTTCAAAGGCAGCAGTCCTACCTACAGGTAGCTTGCTTAAATAAATAAATGGGATTCAGGGAAAAGAACTGCACTCAGAATATGCAACTCTTATGCCTAACCTGGAAGTTTATACTTGTGGATAGGGAGGGAAAGGAGAATACAGAAATAGAAGCAAACTCAAGAACAAACATCGATGGGCACTGCATTATTTGTGCTCAGAGACAAGAACAACCGTTCCAGGGCAACAGCCTTTTAGTCCCTGTGCCTTTTTTTACCTCCCCCTTCCCCACTTTTATCTCCAGCACCCGTGCCCAGTGCCTACCTGTTTATCAGAAGCCAAGCAGTCTTGTGGGCATATATTCTCCAATCCCTCCTTTGTTTCCCTGCCACCCAGTTTAAACACCCCCTGCCTCAGTCTTGCTTCCTGGGGTGTCCCTGGCCTTTACAGTTCCTTTCCCAGCATCTAATTAACAGGAGTCCCCTCAAAATGCCTCTGACAAGTGATATCTATGCTCTCTTTGTCTAAACAATACCCACCAGACTGTGTCTTGATAGATGCCAGTTGTCGCTACCCCATTCACCTAGCGCCCAGCCTACATGCCACTCTCAAGCCCTTTAATAATTCCAGTGCTTTTCTCTCCTTGCACTCTGTAGCCTTCTGTGTACCCCACTCAAATGCCCATCCTTTCTGCCCTTTTTTGTTGTTTCACTCTTTGGAGATCTGGCCCGCTACCTTTCGCCCGCAATCTCTTGATGTCTACTCTACTTGGTCTTCCAACAATGGATTCTTTGCCCCTTGCAATGCCTGCTGCCCATACCCACACTCTCTTGTTTGGCGCTGTGAGTGGTTCTTGGGCGGGTGTAGTACAGGAATAAATATCATTCCTGGGCACTGCGATGGGGGGGGGGGGGAGGCTGGGATGCGCTGGGGGGGGGAGGCAATGTTGCTGTGACATTTGTGCTAAGTTGTCGTGTCAGATTTGAACTTAATTCCCTCCAATGGATCTGGGTGGGGGGAGCAGAGAGAGAGAAGTCCCCAGCTATACACCCATGCGCCGTTGCTTGCAGAAATCATAGAGAAGGAGCCTGTCATAGCCAGTCAGGGCTACAGGGTATGGTGGGGATAGGGAGGGGGGAAATGGGACAGACGGCACAGAGAAAGAGGCGTGGAGCTGCTGCACCTTGTAGTCAAAGGCTGCAGGGATGGAAAAATGAGAAGCTAGGATTTGGGGGCTCCCCAGCTTCCATCCACTGCTGTCTCCGAGGACCTTGGAGTGCAGGTTCACAAATTTAGTCATACAGGCCCCAGAGAAACCATTCTTACCAAAACCTTGGAACCCTAGTTCCCCAAGCCTTAAACTCTCTGCACTACCCCCACTCAAAGAATGCAGAAATCCTGGTTTTAAGCCCAGTTCCCCACACATGTTTAGAGAAAACTCTAAATCAGGGGTGGCCAAACTTGCTTAATGTAAGAGCCACACAGAATAACCATTAGATGTTTGAGAGCCGAAGGAAGGTAGGTTGATAGGTGCGGGAGGAAAGGTGGAAAGAAAGAACTTTAAATGCATTCTCCAAGCTGCTATCTGGCTTGGCTTGGAGAAATTATTTAAAGAGGCAAATGCCTTCTCCAAGAGGCTGATGAGATAGTGGGGGCTTTGAGAGCCACACAATATGTGTGAAAGAGCCACATGTGGCTCCCAAGCCACAGTTTGGCCACCCCTGCTCTAAATCAATTTGAGAGTGAGGCCAACTCTGCTTTGGGGATTTCTGGAGATTTTAGGAGGCTGAGCCTGGGGAGGGCAGATTTAGGGGAAGAGAAGAACCTCAGTGGGGTACAACACCATACTGTTCATCCTCCAAAGCAGTCATTTTCTCCATGGCAACTCATCTCTGGAATTCAGTTGTAATTCTGAAAGATTTCTGGGCTCCACCAGCAGGTTGACAAGCTCATTGAACCCCAAATTAGGGCCCCCAAGAGCCCTGGCTGGGTCCAAGCACAAGTCACCGCACCCCACTTCAGCTGCAGAACAGGTCAAGACACCCTAGGAGTAGGGTTGCCAACCTCCAGATGGTGACTGGAGATCTCCCAGAATTCTGACTGTTCTCCAGGCTAAAGAGATAGGTTTCCATGGAGAAAATGGCTGTTTTGGAAGGGGGACCCTATGACGGTATGCCCTGCTGAGGTCCCTCCCTCTGTTCTATCTGCCTCAGGCTTCACCCCCAATATTGCCAGGAATTTCCCAACCCAGAGTGGGCAACCCTGCTTAGGAAGGTAGTGAGGCTTACTGGATTTGGTCAGAAGTTGCTGGACATCTATGACCAGCTCAATGGAAGCAAAAAGCAAGTTGGTTTGAGGCACAGGATCAGGACCTACCCAGACAGACACAGAAGGCAAGAGGTCCCAGCTTACCTGCTTTAGAGAAATTATAGACAAGAGGAGGGGGAGGGAAGTAGGTAAAACCTGAACAGCTTTGAAGGCAAATATCTAGAACTGATTCAGGACCAAGCCATGGTGACTAAGGGGAACCTCTAGATTCAGAGGCAGTAAACCTCTCGATGCCAGGAGGCCACATAAGGGGAAAGCCTTGGCCTGTATGCCCTGTTGTTGGCCCTCCAGAGTAACCGGTTGTGTGCAGTGTGAGACAAGGATACTGGACTAGATAGACCACTGCTAGGAATGCCAGCCTCTAGGTGGGACCTGGGGATCCTCTGAAGTTACAGCTCATCTCCAGACTACAGAGATCAGTTCCCCTTGAGAAAGTGGATGCTTTGGAGGGCGGACAGTATGACGTTGAACCCCACTTAGGTCTCCATCCTCAAATCTCCAAGAGACTCCCAACCTGGATCTGGCAACCCTACCGCCCCCCCCCCCCAAAAAAAAACCCCTGCCAGTGGCCAGAGAGGACCTGGCAACCCTAACCATTGCTCTGCTCCAGCAGGGTACTTTTGAGGTCCTTCTGATCTGCCGTTCCAAGAGAGGAGGGAAGAGTGGGCAAGATGGGGGCCCTTGGTCAAAACCTTTGCATCGGAGACAGGAGAAAAGTAGACAGAGTGAGAGCGTAGGGTTGGAAGGAATCTACCAGCCTATGAAAGCAGGATTCCAGAATAAAATCAGAGCCAAGAGCCCATGGGCTATGCTGTCTGTAGGGCTGTGTGGGATACAAGCAAGAAAAGGATCTGGATTAGGACCAACTGGACAAAGATGGAGAGAGAAACAGGAAGAAAACAGGCAGGAAAGAAGCCTTAGAAGAAGATATTGAAGAAGAAGAAGAAGAAGAAGAAGAAGAAGAAGAAGAAGAAGAAGAAGAAGAAGAAGAAGAAGAAGAAGAAGAAGAAGAAGAAGAAATTGGATTTATATCCTGCCCTATACTCTGAATCAGAGTCTCAGAGCAGTCACAATCTCCTTTTACCTCCCCCCCCCCCCCCACAACAGACACCCTGTGAGGTAGGTAGGGCTGAAAGAGCTCTTACAGCAGCTGCCCTTTCAAGGACAACTCTGTGAGAGCTATGGCTGACTCAAGGCCATTCCAGCAGCTCTATGTGGAAGAGTGGGGAATCAAACCTAGTTCTCCCAGATATGAGTCCGTGCACTTAACCACTACATCAGACTGGCATCTAGCTTAGGGTAATACCCCTTTCCAGACATGATGGCACATGTGTGGAGTCTGCCAGCCATATGTAGCAGGAATGGACACTACTGACAATGCACCTGCTGCATCTGGTTGTCATGCTGTCTGAAGGGGCGATGTGAAGATTTTGCATGTGCATACAAGCTGTACACGCTATACAAACACCTGATTTTTCAGGATTCTGGTTTGAATGTACCAGTGCTGAAAATGCATGCATGCCTTGTCTCTTTCAAACAACATGGTGACTGCAAGTATCAGGAGGATCTCCACATGGTGGCCAGCTTCCTGGTAGTTGTGGACTTTTCAGGTCAGTGTTGCTTAGTGACCTGTGGATACTATGGTGCCTGCTGATGTGCTTCTTGGTGGCCACCTGCTGCTTTTCCCACCCAAAGAACCATTCTCACTCCCTCTGTTTCAGTAGAGTAAAGGTGCTTCAGAATATGGATTTCCAACTCTAAGCTTGTGAATTTCCTATAGGCTTTTTTTGGTGGGGGGGATGATGCCTGGGGAGGGCAGGGCTTTTTTTGAATAAAACCCCTGGCAGGAACTCATTTGCATATTAGGCCACACACCCTGATGTCACCATTTTTTCACATGGCTATTTTTTTAAATGCCCAGCAGGAACTCATTTGCATATTAGGCCACATCCACTGACACCAAGCCAGCTGGAACTGCCTTCATGTCCTTTCCTGCTCAAAAAAAGCCCTGCTCCAGGGGAACTGAGCACTGTAATCTGGAGATCAGTTGCAATTCTGGGAGAAATCCATGCCCCACCTAGAGGTTAACAAGAAAAAAACAGAACCACTGTTCAGATTCACACAATAAAACCTTCCACAATCAGTTTATGTAATCTCCTGTTTTTCAGTTCATATCAAATGGTTTGTGGTCCAAAACCAATATACAATATTCCCATATATCCAAAGTGAAACAAAATAATAGGTACATGTATACAAAATTTAAATTAAATAACTATTAGAAATATTGGCAGGTAATTTATCAATAGGTCGGCCAGAGACGGGAGGGCTGAGGAGGGAATAGGTTTAGCTATTCTGCCGGTTGGAAGGGCTGGTGGACACCAGTAGGAGATGACTGGCCTGGGGATTCTGGTACTCCTGGGGAGCGGAAGGTATGACGGTGGGAACAGACGGAATTATAAGGGAAGGAGGCTGAGACATGATAGTGCTCGACCACCTTCCAGCCTGTGTCCCATCCTGACGGTGACAGGTAGTGGGGCCAGGCGAAATTACTCACCTCCGTCACTGGTGTTATGTAATGCCAGGTCCATTAATAATAAGACCTCCACCCTTCGGGAATTCCTGCTTGAGCAGGACATGGACCTGGCATACGTGACCGAGACCTGGGTGCGCGACGGGGAGACCGTAGATCTCTCCCAGATGGCCCCCCCGGATACTCGGTCTTTCACCAGTCATGAACTAGCGGGTGGGGGGGAGGGGTGGCAGTATTCATACAAAAGGCTTACTCCTTCCGGGCTCTCCCGGTGTCATGGGTGCTGGGGACCCTGCAGAGGAAGTTGGGCCTGCAGAAGAAACTGTGCCCCTGCCACCTGCACCAGTGCCCCTGCTTCCTGCTGGAGAAGATCCCAGCCCCCCTGCCTCGCCCTCTCGGGTGGCGCGTGTGCGCGACCGCCTCCGTCAGGACCTCAGGGATCGGAGGAGGGCGGCACGCTCACAAGCAAGACGCTCCCTGAGCCCTGAGTTTTGAGAGGATTCTGGCCCTTCTAAGAGCAAGGATGCTTGAGTTGTAACAGGATCCTGGCTGCCTCTCTGAGCCAGCAATTAGCCCAAATGGGCAACAGCCAGCAGAGGGCTATATAGCTGTAGGCTTTGGGAGGAGGCTTTGTGGAAGCAACTAGTCATCTCCCTGATGTTCTAGCATCCACTCCGGCTTGACTTTGGCTTCTGGACTCCCTGACTTTGGCTTGTGACTTCTGGACTCCCTGACCTCAGCTTCTGGACCTCGGACCTGCGATACTTGTACAGTGATTCAGATTTGGTGCCTCGGACCCTCCTGCTTACTGGCTACAGACCTCGGACTGCCCCTGGACTTTGCCTGACCCGGCCCCAGCCGTGACAGATTGCTTCCACCCGACAAACACCCACTCCACAGGATGGATGCTGAAGCAAGTGAAACCACAGGACTACTGGCTGCGCTCCAAGCCCAGGTACAGCAGCTAACACAGGCAGTGGTGCACTTGCAGCAACAACCTGTGGCCAGTGCTCCAGCCAAGTGCCCAGTTCCCCCACCTGACAGATTTGGGGGTGCCGTGGAAGAATTTCCTGCTTTCCTAGCACAGTGTCGGCTGTACTTCGAACTGAGAGCATGGGACTTCCTCGACGACAAAACGAAGGTGTGTTTCATCATCAGTCTGTTAAAGGGGCAGGCGGCCAAATGGGCCACACCCTTGCTGGTTGTGTCCTCTCCCCTACTGACTGATTACCAGGGGTTTGAGGCCCACCTGTCTGCTGCCTTCTCAAACCCAGTCCAAGCAGCCACAGCCAACCGGAAGATCAGGGCGCTGAAACAAGGCAACTCCTCGGTGGCTCAATATGCCACCGAATTCAAGCTCCTGGCCCAAGACTTGGCGTGGAATGAGGCTGCCCAGATGGACCAGTTTACTGAGGGGTTGGCAGAGGAAGTCCTGGATGAACTGGCCAGGGTAGAGCAACCACCCACGCTCCAACAACTTATCACCCTCTGCCTCCGCATCGATGGCCGCCTTCGTAAAGCAGCACCAGATCCTGATGCAGACAAAAGAGATTCCGACGCTGGTGGAGGCTATTGATGGGCGCCTCCTCCGTTCTGGGCCCGTCACCCAGGAGACCTGTCCCATCACCTTCCACGTCCAGCAGCACCAAGAACAGCTGCAGTTTAATGTCGCCCGCATGCCTCGCTTCCGCTGATTCTGGGCCTTTCCTGGCTGCAGCTTCACAACCCCATCGTGGACTGGGCCCAGCAGGAACTATGTTTCTGAGACCCATGTCCTCATCTGACTCCTCCCACCACTCTAGCAGCTGGCATCCCGAGTGGTGGTCCTCAGCTCCCTCAGAAGTATGCGGATTTCGCCGATGTCTTCGAAGAGACAGGAGCGGATCAGCTTCCCCCTCACCGGCCCTATGACTGTGCCATTGACTTGGTACCTGGGGCACCACTCCCGGTGGGGCATCTGTACCCTATGTCAGAGCCTGAGTTGGCAGCTTTGTGAGACTTCCTGGACAAGAACCTGAAACGCGGATTCATCCGACCCTCAACCTCCCCCCTGTCTGCTCCAGTCCTCTTCGTGAAGAAGAAAAGTGGGGACCTCCGGCTGTGCAATGATTACCAGGCCCTGAACAAGATCACCATCCACGACCGGTACCCTCTACCACTGATCCCTGAACTCTTGGATCGCTTAAAGGGGGCCCAAATCTACACCAAGCTGGACCTCCGTGGAGCATACAATTTGGTGCGCATACGGCCCGGAGACGAATGGAAGACCGCCTTTGGGACCCGATACAGTTACATATTAAAATATTGTTTTAAGGTTTTAACTGTTTAAATATTTAACTGTTTTATATTTGAAATTGTTTAAATTTTATGTTTGATTGATTGTTGTAAGCCGCCCTGAGCCATTCGTGGGAAGGGCGGGATATAAATCTCGAATAAATAAATAAATAAATAAGATACGGGCAGTACGAGCACCTGGTGATGCCCTTCGGATTGACCAACGCCCCCGCTGTCTTCCAGAGGTTCATGAATGACATCTTCCGGGACCTGCTCAACCGCTTCGCAATCATATACCTAGATGACATCCTAATTTACTCCAGCGATCCTGCCCAGCATGGCTGAGCACGTCCGCCAGGTCCTGCAGCGCCTACGAACCCATGGCCTCTACGCCAAGCTGGAGAAGTGCGACTTCGACCTGCACTCTGTCGAGTTCCTCGGTCACATTGTGTCACCGCGGGGGATCCTCATGGACCCGAAAAAAGTGGAAGCGGTCCTGACCTGGCAGGCTCCTCAGAATCGCAAAGACCTTCAGCGATTCCTTGGTTTTGCCAACTACTATCGGCAATTCATCCCGGCCTGTGCATCCCTGACAACACCCCTGACTCAACTACTCTGCCCCAAAGAACCCTTCCGCTGGTCCCCAGAGGCCGATAACGCCTTCTCCACCCTGAAGACCTGCTTTGCCACCGGGCCATTCCTGAGATACCCTGACCCCCAGCTTCCCTTTACGGTGGAAGCTGATGCCTCCAACGTGGCCTTGGGAGCAGTGCTGTCCCAGCGCGAGGAGCCGTCTCAGCCACTCCAGCCCTGCGCCTATTACTCGCGCCAGCTTACTGCTGCGGAGAGGAACTATACCATCTGGGAGAGGGAGTTGCTCGCGATCAAGGCGGCTTTTGAGGTTTGGAGGCATTACCTCGAAGGGGCTCGCCACCCTGTTCAAGTGCTCACTGACCACCGGAACTTAGAGCACCTCCAGACCACCCGCCGTCTCAACCAGCGCCAGATCCGGTGGTCCCTCTTCTTCTCCCGCTTTGACTTCCGGATCTCCTACATCCCCCATACCCAGAACCGGAAAGCAGACGCGCTCTCCCGGAAACCGGAATACGCCCCTACTTCAACTGAGACCGCGCCCGCTGCTCCCATCCTGCCGCTCTCAGTGTGTGCAGCCACCTCTACTTCACCAGCACTCGTGGAGGACATTCGTGCTAGCCAGGCCAACGATCCCTGGGTCCAGCAACACCTCCAGGCACTCCAAGATGACTCGGCAGGCGAGTTCACGACTCGAGGCGGCCTCTTGCTACACCGCGACCGCCTCTATGTGCCGCCCGGGCACTTGCGGGCAGAAGTGCTACGCCTGACCCACGACTCGTTACCTGCCGGGCACTTTGGACAGCATAAGACCACCCACTTGCTGACACGAGAATTCTGGTGGCCACGAGTTCGCTCCGATGTTGCCCGTTATGTCAGCTCCTGTGACGTCTGCCGATGGGCCAAAGACGTCCCGGCCAAACCCTCGGGATTGTTACAGCTCTTGCCCACACCCTCAGGACCCTGGGATACCATCTCGATGGACTTCATCACGGAACTTCCACGATCCAATGGTCAGACTTGCATCTTGGTGGTCGTCGACCTATTTACCAAGATGGCCCACTTCATTCCGTGCCCGAAACTTCCCACAGCTCAGGAGACAGCCCAGCTCTACCTGCAACACATCTTTCATCTGCACGGACTCCCAGCCCACCTGATCTCAGACCGGGGCCCCCAGTTCTCCTCTCGGTTCTGGCAAGCCCTCCATTCCAGCCTGGGGACTCGAGTGCACCTGTCCTCCGCCTACCACCCACAGACAGATGGTCAGACAGAGCGCACCAATGCCACGCTAGAGCAATATCTCCGCTGCTACACCTGCTACCAGCAGGACGACTGGGCCACTCTGTTGCCTCTAGCGGAATTTGCATACAACAACGCGGTCCATTCCTCCACCCAAATGACCCCGTTTGCTGCAACCTATGGGTACCACCCTCGGTTCTTCCCGGCGATCCTGCCACCCACGAATGTCCCCGCCGTCGAGGCCTACCTGCAAGAACTCCGCGCCAGCCAAGACTTGCTCCGAGAGCAGCTACAGCGGGCCAAGGAAGCCTATAAACTGGCTGCAGACCGGAAGAGGCAGGAAGGCCCCCCAATCCAGCCGGGGGATCAGGTGTGGCTCTCAACTCGCTACCTGCGCCGGCCTGGTCGGTCTCACAAGCTGGATGCGCGGTTCATTGGACCCTACCCCGTCATAGAACAAATAAACCCCGTCGCCTTCAGACTCCAGTTGCCACCCCACCTCCGCATTCACCCCGTGTTCCATCGTTCCCTCCTTGTTCCAGCTGCACCCCCTGACCCAGCTCGGCCTCCTTGCCCACCGCCGCCACCACCGGTGTTGGTGGATGATGAAGAAGAATACGAGGTGCGCCAGATCCTGGACTCCCGGTACCATCGTGGAGGCCTCCAGTACCTTGTGGACTGGGAGGGATACGGCCCAGAAGACCGGTCTTGGGAGCCCGTGGACAATCTTCATGCCCCGGACTTGGTGCAACGGTTCCACAACGACCACCCCGACCTCCCAGGCCCCTCGACGGAGGGGGGCCCTGGGGGGGGGGATAGTGTCATGGGTGCTGGGGACCCTGCAGAGGAAGTTGGGCCTGCAGAAGAAACTGTGCCCCTGCCACCTGCACCAGTGCCCCTGCCTCCTGCTGGAGAAGATCCCAGCCCCCCTGCCTCGCCCTCTCGGGTGGCACGTGTGCGCGACCGCCTCCGTCAGGACCTCAGGGATTGGAGGAGGGCGGCACGCTCACAAGCAAGACGCTCCCTGAGCCCTGAGTTTTGAGAGGATTCTGGCCCTTCTAAGAGCAAGGATGCTTGAGTTGTAACAGGATCCTGGCTGCCTCTCTGAGCCAGCAATTAGCCCAAATGGGCAACAGCCAGCAGAGGGCTATATAGCTGTAGGCTTTGGGAGGAGGCTTTGTGGAAGCAACTAGTCATCTCCCTGACGTTCTAGCATCCACTCCGGCTTGACTTTGGCTTCTGGACTCCTTGACTGGCTTGTGACTTCTGGACTCCCTGACCTCGGCTTCTGGACCTCGGACCTGCGATACTTGTACAGTGATTCGGATTTGGCGCCTCGGACCCTCCTGCTTACTGGCTACAGACCTCGGACTGCCCCTGGACTTTGCCTGACCCGGCCCCAGCCGTGACACCCGGCCCCGGAGATCAAGGACATTGAATGTGCCAGTCTGGCGTGGGACATTGGGGAGGGGTTGGTGATCTGGCTGGTGTACCGACCGCCTAACGCACCGGCTAGCGCCTTACCGTCCCTGATGGAGGCCGCAACAGGCTGGGCATTGGAGCACCCAAGGCTTCTGATCCTGGGTGACTTCAATGTTCATGCCGATGATGCAACCTCCAATCAGGCGATGGACCTGGTGTCATCTATGGCGACACTAGGACTCTCTCAAATTATTACAATGCCCACTCACCAGGCGGGGCACATGTTAGACTTAGTCTTCGCAGCAGGAGTTTCAGTGAACAATTTTACTGCTATAGCAGTGCCATGGTCGGATCACTATGCCCTCAAGGCTCGTGTGGATGTCCCACCCCAAGCATGTTTAGGTGGCGAGCGCATTTTAGCTCGCCCGCAGAGCCTGATGGACCTGGAATGGTTCCTGACAGCACTGCGGGATCCCTGGCCTCCTGGCGATTCCTTAGATGACCTGGTGGAGTCCTGGAATGATAGGCTCTCCAGAGCCATCGATGAGATCGCACCTAGGCATCCTCTGCATCCTCGCTTAAAGCCGACACCTTGGTATAACCAAGAGTTGCGGCAATTAAAACAGGGACTCAGACGACTAGAGAGGCAATGGCGGCGTACTCGAGACGAAGCAACTAGAACATGTTATAGAGAGTTTATGAAGTCCTATGAGATGACAGTCAAAGCCGTAAAGAAAACATACTTTGTGGCTAAGATTGCGTCTGCAATTTCGCGCCCGGCACAACTGTTCAATACAATTCGGACCCTTACAACACTGCCAAAAGGCAGACCAAATTCTAATGAATTAGAGATTGGCTGTGAGGCTTTTGCGAATTTTTTGCAGATAAAATCGCGTCGCTCCGCCGCGACTTCCCTTCCATATTAGAGACAGTTTGCAAATCCGAGGCTCCGTGCCTATCTTCGGATCATGTTCTGGAGGGTTTCAGTGCTCTCAGCCTGGAGGAAGTTGACAGGATCCTCTTATCTGCATGCCCAACAACTTGTAATCTGGACCCCTGCCCCTCCTGGCTTATTAAAACCTGCCAGAGGGAGCTTAGATATCCTGTATGGGATATCATAAATAGATCCCTAACAGAAGGGCATTTTCCATCATCGCTTAAAGAGGCGGTGGTCCGTCCTCTCTTGAAAAAAACAGCGTTAGACCTGGCCAAATTAGCGCATTACCGGCCGGTCTCGAATTTGCTCTTTTGGGGCAAACTTATTGAGAGGGCAGCAGCGTGGCAGCTACAGAGTTTCCTAGAGGATGCTTCCGTTCTTGATCCCCATCAGTCTGGCTTTTGCCCGGGCCATGGGGCAGAGACAGTGCTGGTTGCCCTGGTGGATGACCTTCAACGGCATCTGGATCGAGGCAGCTCGGCAGTACTGATGTTGTTAGACCTATCGGCAGCGTTCGATATGGTCGACCATCGGTTGCTTGCTTGCCGCCTCACCGACGCGGGGATTCAGGGGTTGGCCCTACAATGGCTTTCCTTTTTCCTTGATGGTCAGGGACAAAGGGTGGCAATTGGGGGTGAACTGTCCCGGAGACACATGCTTGATTGCAGAGTGCCTCAAGCAGCGGTGCTTTCCCCGATGTTGTTTAACATCTATATGTGCCCCCTTGCCTAGATCGCCCAAAGATATGGGTTGGGGTGTCACCAGTACGCTGATGACTCCCAAGCTCTATCTACTTATGGACGGCCGGCCTGCCTGTGCCCCAGAAAATTTGGACCGGGCGTTACAGGCGGTGGCTGGGTGGCTCAAGCTGAGTGGATTGAAGCTGAATCCGGCAAAGACAGAGGTCCTTTGCTTGGGTCATTGTGGCCCGGGAGGGGAAATCCCCCTGCCAGTTTTTGACGGGGCGCCTCTGACAGCGGCGCACAAGGTCAAGAGTTTGGGGATACTATTGGAGCTTTCCCTAACAATGGAGGCTCAAATAGCAGCCACTGCCAAGTCCGCATTTTTTCATCTTAGGCGGGCAAGGCAGTTGGCCCCTTTCCTGGAGCACGACGATGTAGCAACAGTGATTCATGCCACGGTCACCTCGAGGTTGGACTACTGTAATGCCCTCTACATGGGGCTGCCCCTGTGCCGAACCTGGAAGTTGCAGTTAGTGCAGAATGCCGCTGCCCGGCTGTTATTAGGGCTCCCAAGACGGGAGCACATTCGGCTGGGGCTTCGGGATCTGCACTAGCTGCCAATAATATACCGAGTTTGGTACAAGGTGCTGGTTATTACCTTTAAAGCCCTAGATGGCCTAGGACCGGCCTACCTTAGGGACCGTCTCTCCCCACATGTTCCCCAGAGAGTACTGAGATTGGGTTCTCAAAACCTGCTTGTAATCCCCGGGCCAAAGGAGGTCCGTCTGAAATCTACCAGGGACAGGGCCTTTTCGGAAATGGCGCCTTGCTGGTGAAACCAGCTGCCGGAAGAGGTGAGGGCCCTGCGGGACCTTGGGCAGTTCCGCAGGGCCTGCAAGACAGCCCTCTTCTGGCTGGCCTATAACTAACTGACATTGGAAATTTTATGGAAGGTTGTAGTGTATCATTTGGGCAGATCGCTTGTTCTATATGCTTTATTATTTTACTGTTTTAAATTGTCTAAATTGATGTATTTTTAAAGCCATTGTTGTAAAGTGATGTATTTTAAAGCCAAACTTTATGTTAGATTTTATATGTTGTGAGCCCCCCTGAGCTGCTTCAGCGGGAAGGGCGGGATATAAATTGAAATAAACTGAAATGAAACAAAAGTCCCAAACAGCAAATTATCTGAACTCTGGTCTTACTCCTGCAAAAATCTTCTATCAATATATATACTTAAGTTCCTTAAGAAGTGGACTATTGTTCATGCAAAGTTCCAAAAGCCAACAGATTACACGTTTCCAGGTATTGTATAGCGTTTCGATTGGATCTTTATACAAATTACGGTATATTGGCTTCTAAGTATGACCCAATCTCAACAGCATTTCAAATAGACAAAAGTTCATGACGTACATAAGGTGGGATCAATAGGTCCCTTTCAGAAGACCTCGGGTGGCATTTGCAGGGAATCAACTAGCTTGGTTTGAAACCTAAATTTTTTGTGGAACCTTCCAGAGAACCAGTGTGATGTAGTGAATAAGTGTGCAGACTCTGATCTGGGAAAACCAGGTTTGATTCCCTACTCCTTCGCATACAGCTGCTGGGTGACCTTGGGTCATTCGCTGTTCCCTCAAGAGCAGTTCTATTAGAGCTCTCTCAGCCCCACCTACCTCACAGTTTCTGTTGTGGGGAGAGGAAGGAAAGGACACTGTAAACCATTCTGAGACGCTGAGTAAAGGGAAGGGTAAAACTCCAGTCTCCTCCTCTTCTTCATGTTGTGATTGCTCCCAGCACACATGGCAGCCATTTTGAGGTGGCACCTGCCCACAGCCTGTTCTCAAGATTCTACAAGTGCCCACAGGTTCAGCAAGATCACCTGGTTTAAGAGGATTCAATATATCTAGTTGCAAGGGGAAATAGGACATGTCAGAACCAATCAGCAGGAGAACAAGAAAAGGCAGATAAAGACAGGAGCATCAGATCAGGGCCAAATGGCCCAAGAGGGACAGAGAAATGCAAGCATCATAGTGGCAACGGAGCAGAACCAAAAGGCACAAAAAGGAGAAGAGCAATAAAACTGGGTCAGGATCAAGCAAAGAGAAGAAAAGCGATCTGGAGGGGGAAGTCAGGTCTAAACAGAGGATTGACAACTCTGGCTGGGGAAATTCGTGGAGATTTTGGGGCTGGAGCCTGAGGACAGGGGATTTGGGGCAGAAGAGACCTCAGCAGGGCATAATGCTATACAGTCCACACTCCAAGGCAGTTGTTTTCTCCAGGGGAATCAGTCTCTGTAGCCAGTTTGGTGTAGTGGTTAAGTAACTGGGTTTGATTCCCCACTCTTCCACTTGCAGCTGCTGGAATGGCCTTGGGTCAGCTATAGCTCTTGCAGAGCTGTCCTTGAAAGGGCAGCTTCTGTGAGAGCTCTCTCAGCCCCACCTACCTCACAGGGTGTGGGGGAGGAAAGCAAAGGAGATTGTAAGCTGCTCTGAGACTCTGAGATTCAGAGTGTAGGGTGGGGTATAAATCCAATATCATCATCTTCTCAGTAGCCTGGAGATCAATTGTTATTCCAGGAGATATTTGGGGCTCACCTGGAGGTTGGCAACCACAGCATATCAGAGAGGAAATGCATTTAGGACACTGAGTCAGAAATCAGGATTTTGAACAAAAATGGGAAAAACAAATGGGACCAGTTTCATAAGATCAGGGCCAAACAGCACACAACTGGGGGGGGGGGGGAGAGAGAGAAGGATGGAGTCATTGGTCAGGACCAAATAGCCCAGAATAGAATGAGGCCCTGAGGTGATCTGGTCCTCTTATGGCTAGAGCCGAGGGACAACATATCTTCTTCAGAATCCCAAGGGGGCTGGTAGTTGGAAGTAGCATTATGAAGAGTATGTGTGTGTGTGTATGGGGGGGGTGTCCATGTGGTCTGGGAGGGGGGAGCTAAGTACAAATTTCTGTTGCTGCGACATGCCGTCAATTAAAAATGCAAAGCAGATTGACTCATGTGTGAAGGGGGCCTGGGGGGAGTCAGAGACTGTCAGGCCCGATCTATCTGCCCGGCGACATACAATTGCGGGGGGGGGGGGGGGGAGGTGGCATGACGAAGGGGTGGGCGATGCCTGGAGGGCACAGATTGCTGAGGAGGTTTAGAGCACATAATCCCTCAGTGCTGTCCCTCCAACCTTAAGGGGAGGGGGAAATAAAATAAAACAACCTCCAAATCCATCAGTGCCTAGATGCCTGAGTCCCATATATTCACCTTTCCATTCTAGTTAGGGGTAAGAATGTCACAACCTGCTTCCTGGTCCCCCCCACCCCACACTTTGATCAAGATCAGTCTCTTCCCTGAGAAGCCCCAAACCTGACTGCACATGGAAATGGGGGAGCCCCTCATCCCCTGTCTCAACGCCATGTCCTTCCCTGCCCTCCCCTGTGCCCCCCCCCAGCCCCATCACTTTGGATTATCTCCCGCCACTGACAGGGCCCTGATTTTGTTAATTGCGACTTTAAGGTGGTTCCATCCATTCCAAGCTCTGTCTTTACCCCACCCCCTACCCCAGCAATGCTCCTCTCTCAAGGCTGCCCCAGAAATAGCAGTTCAGGGGGGCAGAGGCAATTCAGAGTCTCAGCTACATCCCTCGGGGGCCAGGCAGATAAGCAAGTTCAACAGTAACCAGTGATTTCGGGGGCCCAGATGCAACCTCGAGTTTCTGTAACATGAAAGGAGGGCCATGGCTAGACATGTTGGGCACGAGCGTGTATGCATATTTGACATACTGTGGGTGCAAGAAAGATGTATGTATGTTTCAGGAGGGCCTCAGGACTGAATGGTATCAAAGAGGCCTTACTGGAGAATGTAGCGGCCTTCCCAGCTGCCCCTCCCTCCCCAAGTCAGGAAACCTCCAAGCAGAGGACTACCCGAGGTGGCACTCATTGCTTTCTGTCTCACGGCTCAAGCCCTCCCCCCCAACCAGATCCCCGGTACGTGTCACTTCAATGTGAGGCATAGACTGGGCTGGGGCGATCCAGCGCGGCGGAGCGGACTGGCTTTTCCCTTCTCCAGCCGTCTCTTGGGGTCCTGGGGGGTGCCCTGCGCATCATGTCAAAGGGATTGGAAAACGCTCTTCTCTCTCCTCGCCATTCTGTGAGCAGCCTTCTAATCTCCAGCCACAACTGTCCCATATCCCAGACCTGGCCTGCCACCTTCCAACCCCAATTCTTTCTCCTCCTCAGTCTCCAACAATAAGCAACCATGAGCCCTGTTTCCCAACATAAGGCTCCCTGTAATCGCTCAGCTGCTATGCCTTCATCTCAGTCTCGTCCCCTCAATTAAAAATTAAATATTTTATTGAATTTCAAGAATATCATACAAAGTCAATAGAATGTGTTCATATCAGAGAACAGGAAATACAGAATCAACATATGTACTACGTTCAAAGAAACAAGGGATTAATGCACCACACTAAAGAAAGACCTATGAAGTAAATGAAGATTCTACTTATAACTGTCATTACCACAACTGCAGTTTCAAACACTCTCAGAATTCAGCCCTGTTCAGTCAGATAATCAGACATAGGAATCAGATTGCTGCAAAGTCGAAAGAAGAGTTGGAATCAAAATATAAAACCTGCCCCAGTCACTCAAACTTTACTCAAAACCCTTTACTCAAAACCCTTTAGAGTCCATTTGGTGTAGTGGTTAAGTGTGCGGACTTTTATCTGGGAGAACTGGGTTTGCTTCCCCACTCCTCCACTTGCAGCTGCTGGAATGGCCTTGGGTCAGCCATAGCTCTCGTGCAGTTGTCTTTGAAAGGGCACCTTCTGTGAGAGTTCTCTCATCCCTACTTACCTCACAGGGTGTCTGTTATGGGGGAGAATGATAAAGGAGATCATGAGCCGCTCTGAGATTCAGAGTGAAGGGTGGGATATAAATCCAATATCTTCTTCTCCTCCTCCTCCTCCCATATCCAAACTTCACCCTACAATACTGTCAAGGCCCTTAATCCTGACCCACAGCCTCCCACTACTCTGGCCCACCCAGCCTGCCAAATTCCTTGACCCACATTTTCCTGATATCTGCCTCACACAGACCTCAAGTGAGGCCTCCTCTGTCTGACCCCCTTCATCCCAACAGTGATCTACCAGCAGGTGTTTAGACTTCGTCCTGCTTGTGCTCCAAGCAACCTATTTTCCACCCCTCCACCATACACATGGAGTGATGCCCCACGGCATCTCGGTGGCCTAAAAAATCTGAAGCCTGCCCTATGGGCTTGTCCCGCCTGGGGCCGACCCAGAAAATGCAGCCGAAGGCAGGGAACATAGCGGGTGGGGAAGAGAAATGTATCTTTCCAGGCTGGAGTGGATGCCATCAGCTGGTGTTGAGGACCCCTTGGGAAGATGTGGCAGGAGTGCACCAGATGGTGCCCCCTCATGTCTTCACTCCCCACAGGGATGGAACAGGATGAAAGAACCAGATGGGGAGGAGGGACAGCAATGGGATGGGAGCAGGAACAAGATTTAAGATGTGAAATACTGAGAACCAGGAGATAGGATGATCAGGAGATGGGGTAATCAGGGGAGTTACCAAAAGGAACTGAGGGATATTCAGCCAGACAGATAAGATATCACACTGGGCACTACAGCAGCTGCCTTTGCTTCTTAACTTTTGTTCTGAATGGAGAGGGAACACTGTGCTGTGGTAGGAAGGACCAGGTTTAATTCCCTGTGCCTCTAAGAGAGCCTCATAAGTATACACACTATTGGGCCATTTTGCCTGTCTGGAAACAGTGTTATCTGGGAAAAGCCACAATTGCATAGCATAGCATCGCGCAACATAGCATCCCGCAACAGGCCAAATAGCACTTCCTAGGGTTGTGTCAGGCTGGGAAACGGGCAAGGAGGGAAAGGTGAAACCCCTTCTCCACCAATGCTGTGGTCTTCATCTGAATCAGGCACCATGTAGGGTTGCCAGCTGCTGGTTGGGAAATACCTGGAAATTTTGGGGGGTGGAGCCTGAGGAGGGTGAGGGGTTGGGTAGGGGAGGCACTTCAGTGGGGTATAATCTATATACAGTCCACCTTCCAAGGCAGCCATTTTCTCCAGATGAACTGATCTCTGATGCCAGGAGATTAGTCATAATAATGGGAGATCTCCAACCATCACCTGGAGGCTGAAGAAAGCAAAAAAAAAGCATCTCACTGGCAACCCGATCACATGGGAACTAAGGAGAATTTACAACTCATTATGTGTTCATTTGACCTAGAGTGTACACTCCAGACCCAGCCTGTTCTCTCTAATCTGTGAACCTGGCCTCAATATAAGAGAGCTTTATATATTGTTAAAGGCGATGATAACTATTCCTCCGGTTAACAGCTTGAAAAGGAGATAGGACTGGTTATTTTGATGCCCTGAGCAAGATAGATCTATCCTTTCTGGGCCTGCGTTGTCAGGCTTCAGTGACAACCCCTCAGAAGAACGGCTAGGGTTGCCATTTGCCTGCTGACAGAGGGGAAACCCCTATCGGTGCTCCCTCATACCCTGCTGGCACTCAGTGGGGCAGCATGGGTGACATGGGGTGGGAAATGACATCCCACAATGCCAGAAGTGATGTCAATGTGTTGTAGGATTCACCCAGAACTCTATGGCAGGGGTGGCCAACAGTAGCTCTCCAGATGTTTTTGCCTACAACTTCCATCAGCCCCAGCCATTGGCCATGCTGGCTGGGGCTGATGGGAGTTGTATGCAAAAAACATCTGGAGAGCTGCTGTTGGGCACCCCTGCTCTGTGGCTTTTACCAGACCCTGCATAGTGTAGTGGTTAAGAGCTGGAAAACCGGGTTGAATTCTGCACTCCTCCACATAAAGCCAGCTGGGTGACTTTGGATCAGTCACATTTCTCAGAGCTCTCTCAGCCCCCACCCCCCTCCATAAGCCAGCACTCTTCCCCCATAAGTCGAGCTCACAGCCAGACAATCTTTGTATCTCCTGTCTATACTATACACAATGTGATACAATCACCACAGAGTTTCAAATGAATCCTAGAGCATTCCACAACACAGCTAGGCAGCTGCAGGATAGCATTAGGGTAATTTCCATCCCATCAGTCTCCCAGGGATTGTCAAGGGCTGGGAACCCAAAGAATGGCTTAGATCCAGCTACCAGTGGTGCAGGCCCAGGAAGGGATGCCATTTACCTCTCTACTGATGACTAGGAGCGAGCAGAGGCCCTGTGGCACATTTGCATCCTTGACTTGGCTGGAGAACCAGTCCTGAAAGGAGGAAATAAATCCTTTGTGTCAGGGTGGGGTGGGGGGGGTTAACTCATGTGCCACAGAGCTGTCTTGTAAACAAGAGTGGCCTTTGACTGACACATGAAAGTCAAATATTTTCGGAGCTTCCAGTTAGTTCACATTGAACCTGTAGTTTTAGGTAACCAGCCTTGAGTCAATAACCTCTGAAATAAATTCCCTGTCACAATATACACCTCTGTTCAATTCCTGGCTAAGAGACACTACTGTGAGTCCAAATCCTGACATTTATGGACCAAGACCAGAAACACCATAGTTATTGCATACAGTTTGTGTGTTTGTGATTCATTGTGCTATATCCAAAGGCTTGAAGGTTATCAAATATCAGAATAATCCAAATCCAGGTCAGTGGGCCAGAGTAAGGGATTCAGAATTTACACCTGTAATACATCTTCATAGTCTCTATGCTGTTATGAATCAAATAATTACCAGATATTAAGGGCAGGAGATGGCTGCTGTTAACGAATAGTGCTCTGGAAGGGAAGTGATGTGCAGGTTCAGGACTGGACAGAGGGAAATTATGAGCAGATTTAGAAGACAAAAGGGGCTGTGAGTTGGTTGGTTTGCTTGCTATGGTTACAGAGGAAGCTAGGGCAATGGGTACCAACCTCGTCATCCACTTAAAGAGAAAACCCACAACGCAGAGAATAGGGAAGGGGGAGAAGGTGGTGCTAGGCTGACACCACGTGGAAGCAATTGTTACTACGGGGACTCTAATCTGTAGAATGGGGTTTGTTTCCACACTCCTCCACATGAACTCAGATGGGCTTGTGTCAGTCACAGCTCTCTCTGAGCTCTCTCAGCTCCAAAATAAGTCTAGCTCATCACCTAGTGGTTCATAATGCTAAAAAGAGCTAGTACTTCAGGATGCCAGACGTTCTAAGGATCTCCTAGCTATGCCACACACAATGCCATACAATAATAATAACATACAATCATGAGGCTGGTTCAGACCATCAGCTTCTATGGTCAGTATTGTCCCTTCTGAATGGCAATGGTTTCCCAAAGTCTCAGAAAGAGGATTTTCATATTGCCTCCTGATCCTTTTAACCGGCCATGCTGAGGACTGAACCTGGGACCTTCTGCGTGCCAAAAATATGCTGTACTGCTGAACCACAACCCCTCCCCTTGCCCAGGGCCAGCCTAAGACTGTCCGACACCCTAAGCGAAGCTAACTTCTGGTGTGTCCCCCACACCCACTGATAACATCACCGAGTCATATGGGAGTTCCCAATTTGGGACCCGCAGAAGGCCAGCACCCTAGGCAATTGCCTAGTTTGCCTAGTGGCAGGGCCAGCCCTGCCCATGCCACTAGCTTGTCATATGACCACTGGAAAGAAGACTGGCCACAGGATGTGCCTTGAGGGGCAGGGTGGAAAACTAGTAACTGTTAAGCATTGATGGCCATCGAAACCCTATTCCCAGTGCAGTTTAGAACATTGAGACTCAAGCTTTAAAGATGGATTCAGGTTGGTACTAGCCATGATAGTCTGCAGCAGCAGAACAAAGTATCTGGTGTATCAATGGAGTGCAGTGGTTCATGTTAGATCAGGATCTGGGAGACTCTCGGCCTTGAGACGGCCATTTTCCCCCAGCCTAGCCTGACTCAAAAGGCTATTGACAGGATAAAATGGAAGGCATGAAAACCATGCATACTACTCCTTGGAAGAAGGGGAAATAAAATTACAGGCGTATGCAGTGACTATATTGCTGTGTCCTTTGCTCTAAATAGATTGCCCAATAAATCACTAACATTTCCAATAAATCTGAAGCAAAACTGAATCTGTTTTTCTTTCTGACACTCAATATGACCTTCCTTCTCTGACCCAATTCCATAAGTAGGTCCAACCTAAAGGACCAGCTTCACACAGAGAGAAAGGAAAATCTTGTGGTTTCCCCTGCCCTGTCGTCCTCCATACATCCAGAACTATGTGGCCTGCAACGTGGATAGATGTTTTCCAAATAGCAGGAGAGATAAACTGGTACATATTAGAGCGGAAGAAAGACATCAGTGTGTGTTTAGGAAAGTTATGGCAAAATGGCTGCCCATGTGAATCCTTGTGTACATATAGAAAGGGGAGAGGGAGAGAGAAAAAGAAGAGATGGTGGTATGATTGATTGATTGATAGACAGAACATCTGGAAGGTAATGTTTATGAAACTTAGTGGGGGGAAAAAACAGTGAAACTTGCTAGATGTTAAGCCAGTTTGGTGTAGTGGTTAGGTGCACGGATTCTTATCTGGGAGAACTGCATTTGACTCCCCACTCCTCCACATACACATCCTGATGTGACCTTAGGTCACCCACAAGTTCTCTCAAAGCTGTTCTGCTCAAGAGCAGTTCTGAGAGAGCTCTCTCAGCCCCACCTAGCTCACAGGGTGTCTGTTGTGGGGAGGGGAAGGGAAAGAGAAAGGAGATTTGTAAGCCACTCGGAGACTCCTTTGCATAGTGAAGGGCAGGGTATAAATCCAATCTCCTCTTCTCCTCCTCCTCTTCCCTCTCCTCCCCATCCTCCTCCTCTAGAGTATGCCAACAAGATGCAATAATCAGAGGGTTGGACTTGTATCTGGAAAGCCCAGGTCTAAATCCCTACTCTGCCATGGAAGCTTGCTGGGTGACCCTGGGCTAGTCCCACACTTAGCCTAAACTAGTTCACATGGTTGTTTTGAGGATAAAACAAAGGACAGGTGAACAATGTAAGCTGCTTTGACCCTCTTCAGGATCCTCTGCTGGGACTGCCTTGCCTGTGAGCAGTAAGGCTTTCTCCTGCCTTTGGTGAGTTTCTGCAGAGAAGCAGAAGTACATGCAACGAGGTGGTGCTATTGGGAAAGGAAAAGCCTTCCCACCCACAGTACTTTCTGCCAAGGGTCACTCTGGCTCTGGTCACCAAGAAGCTGGACGGAAGCCCAGTCAGGTTTCTCTTCTGGCCCAGACAGTGCTTTGGAGCCCTGCCAAGCCATTTGGACTTTCAGTCTGTGGACTCCTCCATTGCCCCAGCAACAAACAGAGAGAAGAAAGGGAAGAAAATCCCTCTGCATGCAGAGCCTTGAATTTACAGCTTTCCTGTCCTGTTTTTCCCAGGGGGCAGACCTTTTTACCAAAAACTGATACTTCCTCTGGCCTGGCCGAACACTTGCCATGGAGTGAGGTGGCAGAAACTTGTGGTGGTAGGCTATGGTCCCTCTAAGCTGTGGAGTCTTGTGAGCAAAAATTCTATTTCATTAACTACTGGCATTAAAGTTGTGAGTTACTGCATAAGTTAGTTTGCTCTGGGGCCATTTTTTCCTGAGCTAAGACAAAAATGTATGAGCCAGAGGCTAAAAACTGTGGGCTAGCTCACACTAACTTAGCTTAGAAGGAACACTGGTGGTAGGATTGTCAACTCTGGGTTGGGAAATTCTTGGATATTTGGGGGCAGAGCTTGGGGGAGGCTGAATTTGGGAAGGAGAAGAAGTTCAATAGGGATGTGATGCCACAGAGCCCATCTTCTGAAGCAAGCATTTCCTCAAGGGCAAGTAATCCCTGTCATCTAGAGATCAGTTGTAATTCCAAGAGGGCACCAAGCCCCACCTTGAGGTTGCCAAGCCTAGGCAGTTGGATGGCTGCTAACACTTCAGACTGTAGTTGAGGAAGATCAGACTTTTAATATGATGGCTTAGTCCCATTGCCACACTCACATGCACGATTTTCCCTCAATTGTTTCTTCCTTTCCAGCTGAGCAGCCCCTTTACCTATTTTCTTCTTTTGTGAAGATCTATGACTGTCCCACCCTGTCACTTAATTTGGTTCAGCGCAACAACAGTGAAAGGTTTTCTACCTTAGGTGGGTTTTTTTGCATAGTTTGCTCATAGAATGGTCCATGTGGAAGTAAAAGATTGCCTGCTTGGGAGGGAGGGGCAATATATAGAAGCTAAAGGATGCCTTTGGTGCAATCTATAGGATGCCCTTTTATACTATGGATCTGCCAGTGTTCTTCTGCTACCCACCCAATAACAGAATCGAACTGAATGCTTCCACCACATTTTTATATGCACAACAAAATCTCATAATGCCCCGTCATCACAAAAAATGCACAAATCGAACCCCAGTGTGGGGGTGGAGTAGGGATAACAGAAGGCAAAGCTGTGTGTGGAATCTGGGGGTGGGGCGTGTGGGAGCAAGGGAAATAGGAATGGAAGACCCTAACCTACTGTGCTGTGGAATCTTGGGCCAGTCCCTACCAATGTTCCCTCTAAGCTGAGTGAGTGTGAGCTAGCTCACATTTTTTAACATCCAACTCACACATTTTTGTCTTAGCTCAGGAAAAATGCCCCGGAGCAAAGTAATTTATGCAGTAGTCAAATTGCTTGCTTACAACTTTAATGCCAGTAGCTCATGAAGCAGAATTTTTGCTCACAAGACTCCACAGCTTAGAGGGAGTATTGGTCTCTACCTACCTCGCAGAGCTATTGTGAGGGTAAAATAGAGTGGGGGGGGGGGCACAGATGTGTGCTGCCCTGAGCTCCTGATGGGAGGGAGGATAAAAATGTACCAAATAAATGGATGGATCCTTTCAGGTTCTCCAGCCTATGATATGAATGAGGCTGGAGGAGAGATCCAGTCAGAAGTGAGGATCTGAACTTGAGATCTACTGACCTCAAAGCACAGGCTAACGTGGAGAACTATTTTGATGAGTTTAAAAAAAAATGATTTCCGCTACTGGACAAGCTGATTATTTAAATCGTGTCGTGACTGCCCACGAAAGAGGCGGATTCTCTCCTCCAAGACGGGAAAGGGGATGGGGGGATGTTTGAGTGCTCTCTAGTTGGCGGGTTGGCAAAGGCGCCACCCGCAGAGAGCCGGAGCCCGCCCTGCCTTGCCTAGTAATGCGCTGGAGAAGAAAAGTTTGGGAAGCATCAAACTTTGTGTCAACGTGGCGCCCCTCGGCCAGTCCGAGAGCTCTTCGGCCACGCCCTTCGCTTGACGGCGCCCTCCGATTGGTCTCCTAAGGGATGAGGGGCGTGGCTCGGAGAGGCACCAGGAGGGGTTGGGATGAGCTGGGGTTGCATTTGCAGTGGGGGCGCCACGCGGTTGTGATTCCTGCTGGGGGGAAAAGGTAAAGGAAATAGCCCCGTGTGTGGGGGGGGGGGGGGTGACTGAATCGGGGATCGGTGCTGGTGAAGGACGCATATTGGATAGGGAGGACCATCTGTAGTAATTTTTAAGGGGGGGGGCACAGACTGCACGAGGAAGGGGTGGCCCGGTTGCAATAGAGATTTGGTGGGAGTGCATCCTGGAGGAGGGTAGGGGGATGCATTTTCCAGTGGCTGTGCGGAGGAAGAAGAGGGTACCCTGGTCGTAGGAAGCTTCATTTAGAAAGGGGAGAAGAGTTAGAGCGTAACGCTTCGCCCACCCCACGATCTTTGGGCGCTTATCAATCATTATGCTTTCTTTAAAAAGGGGAGTCCTCTGTGCAAGCACCAGTCGTTTCCGACTCTGGGTTGATGCTGCTTTCACAACGTTTTCATGGCAGACTTTTTACGGGGTGGTTTGCCATTGCCTTCCCCAGTCATCTAAGCTTTCCTCCCAGCAAGCTGGGGACTCATTTTACCGACCTCGGAAGGATGGAAGGCTGAGTCAACCTGGAGCCGGCTACCTGAACCAGCTTCCGCTGGGATCGAACTCAGGTCGTGAGCAGAAGGCTCCGACTGCAGGACTGCAGCTTTAACACTCTGCGCCAAGGGGCTCTTATGCTTTCTTTGGAGGGTACGAAATCAGAGCTGCGGGAACTGAGGACGGCCGGGCTCGAACAAGGCCGAGGGGGCGTGCAGAGGCGGTTGGTGGTGTCGTTTGCTGCTTGGAGAGGGCACAGTTGACGCTTCGGGAAAGAGAAGCGGTGGGTGAGAGCCAGTTTGGTATAGTGGTTAAGTGCGCGGATTCTTATCTGGGAGAACCGGCCGGATTGATTCCCCATTCCTCCACTTGCACCTGCTGGAGTGACCTTGGGTCACCCACAGTTCTTGCAGAGTTGTCCTTGAAAGGGCAGTTTCTGGGAGAGCTCTCCCTCAGCCCCACCCACCTCACAGGGTGTCTGTTGTGGGGAGGGGAGATTGTGACCACTCTGAGATTCAGAGTATACAGCGGGATATAAATCCAGTATCATCTTCTTCCAAACCCACAAATAACGGCAAAGAAGGGATTGCAGCGATAAACGCTGCTCTTCGCTCCGGGACTGAATTCTGGGTCTCCATCGCAGCTCAGTGGCTAAAGCAGGATTCCAGTCCCGCCGTTGCTTTCCTTTGTTTCAGGCTGAGTTATGCTTTCCCCACCGTCTCTCTTTGTCTTTGGTGTGCGGGTGCCTTCCAGTTTGAGGACACTTGTAGAGCGTCTGGGATGTTAGAGGAGGAACCCTCCGCTCCCGATTTCCTTTCTGGGGCTCTGGCGACGAAAGATGACGCTTTCGTGGGGGTGGGAGGGGGACCGGCTCTCCTTTTGGGGAGAGCCCGTCTTTGTTTTGGGCATTCCATTGCGACGAAGCGATCTCTCTATGTGTTTACTTTTGTGCAGGGGCAGGAGAAACTCCACTTTGTTTTTCAGCCCACTTTGCTAGTGGTCCAAGCGAGTTCGCGCTCTCTGGGTTCTCTGTGTACCGCAAGCCCAGGGGATAATGGGATGTTCTCAGCCTGTCACTTTCATCCTCTTTGGCTTTGTTTGGAATTGAGTGGGGACAGCTTTAATTGAGGTGCCTCCAGGAATTGGACGTTCTGTATTTTGTGCAGCACAATTGGGAACTGGCCTACTTTTCTGCTGCTGCTGGGGTTACGGATGTTCTGATGGTTGCAGTTTGCCTTTAGAACAGAAGGTGCAGTCCTGGTTTCAAAAACTTGTTTTTCTCTTTCTCACTCCCCATTGCCACCCCCGTCTTCCCCTAAAGCTTCTTAGAAGTCTAGACTTAGTCCTAGTTGGTGTGGATTAGAATTGTGAGCAGGTGGGATTCCTTGGTTTTGTATGGGAGATTACTCAAAACTTCAGTTCTCTGAATCTTCCTTTCTTTCTTTCCCTGCTCCACAAGTGGACTCAGAGCAGTTACAACATGTAGGAACACATATTTATGGGTGCCTGTTTGAGGCTTGGTGAGAGAATCAAAGTAAATGAAACAACGTGGCAGAAATGGCGATTGGAAGAAACTCTGCATTGGAGGGAGCCTGTCTTTGCTTTGGGCATTTCACTAGAGCAAAGCAGTCTGCAAGCGTTTGCTTTTGTGCCATGGCAGGAGAAAGTCCAGTTTAATATGGCAGAAGAAGGCCTTATGGAGTGTAACAGGTAGTGTGCTTTGCAGACACCTTGTGGGGAAGAGCTGTGATCTAGTGGTAGTGCTCTGCATAGAACAGAGCCTGTGTGCAGTCCCTGAAATCTCTTTAAGAGCTTGCTTTGCAGATGTTGGCTGGTTGCTCTTCTGGACACCCTGGAGAGCATCCTTAACACTAGTGAGCTTGATATATCAATGGCTTGATTCTGTGTAAGGCGCCTGCATTTTTAAAAAGGAGAGAAGTAGGAGAAGGAGCCATCAGGACTGCTAATTTCCCAAGCAGTGGGGAAGAGGAATAAATTTTGTGTTAAAGGTAGGAGTCAGAGAGTGGACTACAACCAGTTTTTTTCATTCAGTCTCATCCAGTTCTTCTCCTTCCTGCATCCCCCGTCTCTCATGGCTCTTGTCCATGCAGGTCCCATGATCCCCAGCAAAGCCTTTTTTTGGGGGGGGGGTAGTCAAAAAGAACCCTCTCCTCTTTTCACCAGCAGAAAAGCTGGATGGAAACACCCCTGAAATCTGGAAGTCTGCGGGGAGGGGTTGTGGTGTGTCTTGCAGTGATAGTGGGAGGGAAAGATGACCACGAACAGGGAGGGTAGTTGGAATTCTTTGGACAATTGGCTTTAATTTTAAGCCTCTGAGTTGGAAGGAGATGACCAGCTGAGCGGCCTGGCTTCTGGCATTGTGTGTGGGAGTGTCTCTTCCCTTGCTAATGTGTTCCTCCCCCCACCCCAAGGTCGTGTGAGCTATGGCCTGGCAAAAGATGCTCTATTCCTGCTGCCTCTTGACTGTGTGCCTCACTTCTGTCCTGGCTAAGCCACCCCCTGACAAGAAGGACCGCGTCCACCATGGCCAGGACCTCAGTGACCACACCCATGACGACAAACAAGATTTCCAGTATGATCATGAAGCCTTCTTGGGCAAAGAGGAGGCCAAGACGTTTGATCAGCTGTCTCCTGAAGAGAGCAAAAAGCGATTGGGGTAAGGGGAATGCTGGGCTTATTCTGCCATAAAGTTGCACAGGTTTGGGATGGAGTAGCTGGGTGCAGAACATTGTGTTCTCCATACTGAAGAAAAGCAAGTTTCTTGTAGGTGTCATGTGCTGACATGGAGAGCTTGAGCTGGATTTGAATCCTCTTTTGGCCCTGGGAAGCTGTCTGAATTGTCCTGGGCAAATTGTTTTCTCAACCTAACCTGTCTCCTAGGGTTGATGGTAAAAAGGGGACTGCTTCTATCTCTGCCCACCCTAGAGACAATTTCCCTTATCTTGCTAAGAGCCAGTTTGGTGTAGTGGTTAAGTGTGTGGACTCTTATCTGGGAGAACCAGGTTTGATTTTTCACTCCTCTACTTCCACCTGCTGGAATGGCCTTGGGTCAGCCATAGCTCTGGCAGAGGTTGTCCTTGAAAGGGCAGCTGCTGTGAGAGTCCTCTCAGCTCCACCCACCTCACGGGGTGTCCGTGGTGGGGGAGGAAGATAAAGGAGATTGTGAACCACTCTGAAATTCGGAGTGGAGGGCGGGATATACATCTAATATCATCATCTTCTAAGAACCAGGGCTTTTTTTGTAGAGGAACTCCTTTGCATATTAGGCCACACACCCCTGATGTAGCCATTCCTCCAAGAGCTTACAGCAGTCCTTGTAAGAAGAAGCTCTTGGAGGATTGGCTACATCAGGGGTGTGTGGCCTAATATGCAAAGGAGTTCTTGCTACAAAAAAAGCCTTGCTGAGAACTATATATAAGACAGGCATCCTGTATCCATACCTTGAGTCTGCAGATCATCCTGCAGCCCTTTCTCAAATTTCTCTTCATTTATTTGCAACAATGTTGTTCTGCCTTGCAGGAAGATTGTAGACCGCATTGACCGGGATGGGGATGGCTTTGTGACTCAGCCCGAGTTGAAGAATTGGATCAAGCACACTCAGAACCGCTACATCTACGAGAATGTGGACAAGAACTGGAAAGATTATGACAAAAATAATGACGGACACATTGCCTGGGAGGAGTTCAAGAATACCACTTATGGCTACTATGAAGGTAGAACAGAGGAATGGAAGCTGTGTGTGTTATGGAGGAGGGGTATGATGCCTGGGAAAACCACTTGGAGCTCTAGACCAGCAAGGCAACCAAAGGGGGGGAGTTCTGAAAGGGGAAATGGATCAATTTTACAAGGTCCAGTAAAGGGCCGTGTAGTGGTCAGGTCAGGACCCAGGAGACCCAGGATAAGATCCCTGTATGCCATAAATATTTCAGTGTAATAATCATCATATGTATTGTGTATAGAATAGCCAGGAGATCCTAAGATTGTCTGGCAGCCAGAAGTTATCGCTCTTCGTGAGTTATGCACCACTAGGTGGCGAGCTAGACTTGTTTTTTAAGGCAAGAGACGTTTCAGAGGTGGTTTGCCATTGCCTGCCTTGACGTCATGACCCAGGTATTCATTGGAGGTCGCCCTTCCAAATACTAGCCAAGGCCAACCCTGCTTAGCTTGCGAGATCTGTTGAGATCAGGGCAGTTGCAGGGTATGGGCCATTCTCTCTCTTCTCTCACAGCCTTGCAGGGATGTTGTGAGGGTGAAATGTGAAATGGAGGAGGGGAGGATCGTGTCACTCATGGGGAGGGTGGGATAGAAAGTGTGATACTTAGCAAGAAATTAATTCCTTTCCAAAGTTGGAGGACTTCGTAGACACTCTGGAGCACAGTCCCGGGGTTGGAAATGGATTGGATAGTCTTGGAAGTGAAGCAAAGTCTCGTAGATTTGAAGGAGCAAAGGACCTGTTTACACATGCTGTTATCTGGAGCTCTGAAGTCACCCAGACATTTTGGAGATGTTTACACCTGTAAGTCTTGCAGCAAGGCTGGCTGATGGACACGGAAACGAGCATCTGAGTTTCCTTTCCATCACTCGCTTGTTGCTAGTGGTAGCATTGTTGTAGCTGGCTGGGGTTGAAAGTGCCCGGTTGGCATGTTGCCTTACCTGGGAAGGGAGAGAGGCCTTGGCCTTTGTGTTTCTGGCATTTTTTCCTCCTCTGGGAGCCAGCTTGGAGGGGGTTGGCTGGGTCTGAAAAGCCGGTTACAGCTGCTGGGATAGAATAGGGGATATATGGGGCAATCGTTAGTTGTCAGAAGCCTGTGAACCAGCATTTACTGGGACATATGCAATTGTTCTGTCCTTGCATAAGCAGAGAACAAAATGGTCATTTTTTTCACTTTTCAAAAGAGGTTGAATGGCAGAAATACACAGTGACCCATACATAAAAACTCTGCAGGATCTTTCTTAGTTCTCTTTAACCCAGTATCCTGTTTCCGTTAGTGGCTAGTCCTCAGGAGGCTTATAAGCAGGGCATAAAAGAAAGATCTGTCCCCAGAATGATGGAATACTAAATTTTTCTCCCCAGGTATGCCATCAAAAAAGAGGCGGTTGTCTTCAAGAGGGGGTTAGATAAAAATATGGAGCAGAGGGCCATATATATATATTTGGCCGCTGTGTGACACAGAATGTTGGACTGGATGGGCCATTGGCCTGATCTAACATGGCTTCTCTTATGTTCTTATGTCTTATATTTGCATACAGGTTACAATTATATCTGATAACTTTGTGTGTGTTTGTGTAAAACACTGTTTTAGTTGGCTTGTCTTATGTTCAGGGTCATTTTCCTTTGGAGTAAATACAGTTCTGTCCTCTAGGGATTTATGTCATCCCTTTTAATAACCACCTAGGAGTCATTCCCACACTTTGTGGTAGTGAGTTCTGTAAGATGCCTTCTGCAAAATAAATTCTTGTCCTGAATCTTCTGCCCATACATTTCATTGGGCGATGCTGAGATCTGTCATTTCTGTGGGTGAGTGAAACAAACAAAAAAAATATGTTTCTCTGTAAACTCATCATATCATTCATGGTTTCATAAACTTCAGTTGTGTCTTCCCTTGATTGTATTTTTTTTCTTAACAACCAACCCTCTGAAATGCCGCAATCATTTTGGTGACCCCTTTTCAGCACTTGGTGAGATGGCACAACCAGACTTATGCATCTGGTTGTTGCCCAACTTATTTCCAGCCCCTTTTGCATCAATGCATAGCATGGAAATGGTCTTTTTAAAAATTGCTGCAGTATGTTGCTTAAGTTGAAATTTGCAAGGCTGAACTATGCAATACACTTTCCCAGGTAAGTCCCCAGGGTTGGTCAACAGTGATAGTTCAATGCTCAGAACTTGATTCTTAGGTGCACAAGGACTTCCATTCCTAGCAGCACACTAATGCACAGGGTAATGGACTCCTACCTGGTGTCATGTTTTTAACCTGAACAAGCACTAGGGGGCTGTTGTCTGCCCCGTTAGTTTGTAGACCCTCCGTACATCCAAGTTTCCACAATGTGGTGAATACCAGCTCTTTGGCACTGGGAGGGACAGATTAAAGCCCCCTCTCCCTCCATTCTGTGGGTCCAATCCTGATAGGACCCGTACACACCTAGAAATCAAGTTCCAAGCATGAAACATTGATCTGATCCAGAAACATACTTGGGGAAAGCATATGATGTAATCAGGTCTTTAGGGAGCTATCCACTACAAGCCAGTCCAAAGAGAGGAGTGGGTCTATTTTTCTTTGCCCCAGTGTGCATCAAATTAGACTTGGCTACTTGAGTTCTCACCACCAACTTCAGATCATTTACGAATGAATTAAATAGCAGTGGTCCTGGTAGAGATCCTTGGAGAACCTGTAGTTTACACCCTTCTATTGTTTCTAGTTACACAATCCCCCACTACAAGGAATATACCCTAAAAACGTATCTTTAGTACAGGCAGTATCTATTCACTGCTTGAGAAATGGGTCCATTCTAAGGGTTTTCCCCCCTGGTCTGATGCCCTTCCGTCCTGTGAACAACACGAGATAGTTCACAAGGGAGTGTGTTTTTCTTGTAGGAGAGCCTCTGACTGTTGATTGTGTGAGGGAGTCCATTATTGACATCCGTGTCATCTTTTCCTTTTAGGTGAAGCATTTGACGATCTTGAAAACAAAGAGACATACAAGAAGATGCTGGCTCGGGATGAGCGGCGGTTCAAGACAGCCGACAAAGACGGAGACATGATTGCTACAAGGGAAGAGTTCACAGCTTTCCTTCACCCTGAGGAATTTGAATACATGAAAGATGTGGTAGTCACGGTAAGAATGGAAATGCTTGACTCTTGGAGAAGAAGGCTGCAGTAGTATAAATCAGGGGCGACTTCCATTCTCTGTCAAACCTTGTTTCGTGTACTATGCTTGGGGTTATGTACCCTGTGCTTTTTGTCATGGTGGAAACCCAGTCCTTTCAAGATAACTGATTCACATCCACCCACAGTCCACACAACCTATTATACCCAGTTATTTTATTTAATTCATTCATACCACACTTTTGTCCCTCATGAGATCTAAAGTGGCTTGGAATATTCTCCCTGTCTACATTTCATCCTTGCAATAACCCTGTGAGGTGGGCTAGGCTGAGTCTGTGTGACGGTCATCCAATGAGCTTCCATTCCAAGTGGGGATTTGAACCTGGGTCTCACAGCTCCTGCTTGGACCAAAGGCACATGGGATGGAGCTGTATTTAGTAGGGGAATTGGACAAGGCTGAGTGTTACAAAGCTGGCAGGATCTATCCCCAGAACTTCACTGCTGCATTTACCTGTAGACCTCTTTTGAGAAGTCTTTCTTAAGCTCCTTCAGGCTAAACAGCTGAAGCATGCGAGAAAGTTCCTTGCAGTGTTCCTTGTGCTGGTCACCAAAGGAGGATAGGCCTGTCTTCCTTTATCAAGACCAGGGGTGGCCAAATTTGCTTAAAATAAGAGCCACATAGAATAAAAGTCAGATGTTTGAGAGCCACAACACATGAACATCAGATGTTTGAGAGCAACAAGGAAGGAAATAGGTGGGGGGGGAGAGGAAAGAAGAGGTGGAAAGAAAGCAACATTAACTGTAAATGCATTCTCCAAGCTGCTGGCCAATGGGGTGGTGGGGGCTTTGAGAACCACACAATATATGTGCAAGAGCCACAGTTTGGTCACCCCTGTCTGAGACTGTCTGCGCTATTGCTGGGTCTTTTCTGTTTTCCAGGAAACCATTGAGGACATAGACAAGAACGGGGATGGCCTTGTAGGAGTGGATGAATATCTTGGTAAGAAAAAGGTTTATGGGCACAAGCTGTTGGCATCCTGTTTTTACTCTGTCCATGCTGGGAAGTGGACTGTACTTCAAGTGTGTGTTTGTGTGGGTGCCATCAAGTCCCTTCTGACTTATGGTGAACCGGAGAATTAATGACCTCCCGAACATCCTAACATTGACAGCCATGCCCAGGGCTTGCATATTGAGGGCTTGCAAATTGACTTCCTTTATTGAGTTAACCCATCTCAGGTTGGGTCTTCCTCTTTTCCTGCTGCCTTCAGTGTTTCCTACCATTATTGTCATTTAATATCAGGCCCCACACGATTTTCTAGGGCCCTGATATTGTTGATATGGTTGGCAATTGGCAAAGAAAAAAGGTTTTAAGACTTTGTGGAGTCATAGGCTCCTTAAGCCCCCACCCCACCCAACCTTGCTTTTCTTGTTTAAAGGTTCTTTTAAAATTCAAAATATTGAGAAGCACAGTCTGAAATTAACCTAGGACATCATGGTCTATCCTTAGGATAAGATGCAGCCTTTTTACGGTGACAGCCGAAAGGGGCTAAGAACTTCCCAGACTCCCCACCAGCCAGCTGAGCATGCTCAGAAGAAACTACAGGTGTCTCAGCGGGGGTGAACTATCTGCACCTCTCACTAGGCTTCTCAATTCCCCTTTTGAAAACAGCATCCTATTGGGTTTCTTCTCTCTTCCCCAGGTGACATGTATTCTCCAGAAACAGGAGAACCAGAACCTGACTGGGTAAAGACAGAGCGCCAACAGTTCTTGGATTTCCGAGACCTCAACAAAGATGGCAAAATGGATCGTGAGGAGATCGGGCACTGGATCCTGCCACCGGACTATGACCATGCTGAGGTGGAGTCAAAGCACCTCCTCTTTGAGTCGGACAAGGATAAGGTGAGGATCAGTCTGGATAAGAGAGGAAAGCTGCAGACAGTGCCTTGGATAGGAAACTGCAGAGGAGAGTTTATTTTTTCTAGTATAGAATAGGAGAAGGACATGTGGGCTGCAAGCATTTGCTGTGAGGGATTGGAATGTGGAAGGGCAGGGCAGGCGCTTAAGATGTATTCTTAAACTTCAGTGCTAGTAGGATAACACTGATTCCAAGATCTGGAAGTGAAACCTGATTTGGTGGACTTTAGTAAGAATATAAGAAGATGATGATATTGGATTTATATCCCGCCCTCCACTCCAAAGAGTCTCAGCGGCTCACAATCTCCTTTACCTTCCTCCCCCACAACAGACACCCTGTGAGGTGGGTGGGGCTGGAGAGGGCTCTCACAGCAGCTGCCCTTTCAAGGACAATCTCTGCCAGAGCTATAGCTGACCCAAGGCCTTTCTAGCAGGTGCAAGTGGAGGAGTGGGGAATCAAACCCAGTTCTCCCAGATAAGAGTCCGCACACTTAAGCACTACACCAAACTGGGTCTCCTAAGAGAAGCCATATTGGATCAGGCTGATGGTCCATCCAGTCCAAAATCTCCTCTTCTGGGTGTTAACCCATCCCCTTTAATTACATTCCCTTAAGACCACCTTTCTGGGCCAGAAAGAAAAGAAAAGCAGCTCATGGAGAGGTGGAGCAACAATGGAATTTAATCTTTTATGTACCATTTCTCTAGATTCCAAATTATGCTCCCCCTTCATGGCACTCTGCCTGCAGGGTTCTGTGTTTTATAGTTGTGCTTTAGGGGTGATTGACACACTGAGTGGAGAAAGGATTGAACACCTTCCATGGCCTTGTCTCCTGAAAATGTTTCTCTTTAAAAAAAAAAAAAAACAACCCCAAAACCATAACAGGAAACCTCCCCTCCCCCCACAAAGCATCAGGGCTCTGAAACTTGAAACACCTCTCCCCCACCAGTTTAGTAAGCTGAACTGCCTTTTTCACTAACTGGAGGAGACTCAAGGCAGCCATTTTGAGAAAGGATGATGTCTATGTGAAAAAGGTTCCTTATGCTTGTAATTGACATTGTGCCTCAATCATCCAGAGGATGTTTTGTGGGTCTTTGAAAGATGGGTGCTGTGCTGCCATTGCTAAGCAACCAGATGGCATATTTTTGGGAAGCGAATCCTAATAGGCCAAGTCCTGAGGTAAAACAAGCAGGGACACCACGAAGTCAGACTCCACTGATGAGTGCAGGCCTGGCTTTGTTCTGAATTCCTTCTGGACAGATTACCTGTTCGGCACAAAGCCAAAGAACTTTTCTGGGACGAGAAATCTAGATCAATGAAGCCTGACGTTCCTTTCTGTTCCCTGATGTCAGATAAGACACAGATTTCATCTGAAGGAGGAAATTTTCAATTTGCCATCAAATGAGCTCATTAAAGTTAGGACGAAACCTGCTTCAGAAAGTCTTTTAATTACCCCTCTGCTGATAACCTTCCAGTTTACCTTGCTAGGGGAAGAGGCAAAAGTTGATTTCCTCAGTAGGCTGGTTCAGAGATTACCATGCATCTCTTTTCAGAACTTTAAATAGAACATCAGGAACTCAGTTCCAGCTATTGGCTGTAATGGGTGTTTTGGCTGAGGCTCTGCCCCAGCTCTAGCCATGATTGCCAAGCTTTTTTGTCTCAGCTGCCAGTTTTTCTGGATGAAATAGTAGGAAGGAAGAAGAAATAGTTGACAATTGGCAACCACTGGCCCCCGCCCCCCATCTGTTTCCTTCTAGAACAAAAAACCCAGCGCCATGGCATGTAAAAATAAAAAGCAGGCACAATCTAAATGGATCTACTGAGAAGTTCCATTTTATTCAGCAGAGCTTATTCCCAGGAAAAAATTCTTAGGATTGCAGAGGCTTCCTAATTTTGGATTTTGATCTGGGGGGCGGGGAGGAAGAGAAAGAGGAGTAACAGATATTTAGCTCAGGAACTGGGTTTTTTTTTGGGGGGGGGGGATTCATTCCTAGTCTTCTTACTTCTTCCTCCACCTCTGAAATGACTCCAATCAATAAAGCTGTTAACAAAATATATAATCGACTAACAGGGTACAGTAATAATTTTGAGGTGGGTTGTGGAATTACAAAACATTCATCTGGGGTATAATTGAGTTGTAATTTTGTACTTCTTGTTTTCTGTCTCTCCCCCCCCCCTTTATTTCCTCTTTTCCTTCACCCAAATCCATCACAGGATGACAAAATAACCAAGCAGGAGATTTTGGACAATTGGAACATGTTTGTGGGCAGCCAGGCCACCAATTACGGCGAAGATCTGACAAAGGATCACGATGAGTTGTGATCTGAGTGGGTTGGGGAGGGGGAAGTGATCATGAGAATGTCCTCCCTTAATTGAGGGGTAGAGGACACTCCAAAAGGGAATTGATTGTCTTATTTATTGGTGGAAGGGCCTGCTTGTTATCTGAGAAGCTATGGTAGCCGACTTACCCGGGCAGTTGAAAAGGGAAAGTGGCTGGTAGACTTCTCTCTCGACAGTCGTCTTTCTGATCCATCCTGTTCAACTGAACACTCCCGTCTCACCGAACACTCCCATCTCACCAGAGCACTGTGAAGCTTTCTGCACTATCAAGTTCTCTACATGCCAAGAGAGTTGGAGAAAAGGAGACTGCTTCCAATGCATCCTGTTTGCTCCTCAACACTATTTCCCCTAGCATGTAAAGGCCAGCATGGCTTCACAGCATTACTTTGGTGAATTTGCAAGTCAGCAACTCATTTGCTAAGGTTGCTTACACACCAAGGTTTTTACACCAGTTTGGCATCCAAGCTGGAGCTTGCTTGGGGTTTTTCTTGGTTTTCTGGAAAGATTGCAACCTTTGTATACCATATGGATCACATCCTTGAAGGTCCAAACTACATCATTGGCACTTCAGCCCTCTCAAGTCCCCAGAAGGCTTTTTTAAAAAACTCAGCAATTGGTAATTCATTATAGCATCATAGAATAACAGTACATCAATACAATGTGTTGCTTATAGCCTTTTCTACTGTCAAGATACAAGAAGAAAAGTGTATATCTTTGCAATGAGAAGGTCGAGCATGTTTTAAAAAGCCAAACTAAGAATGCAGAGGAATTTGTGGCAATAAGCCATTATACTACAGTAATGCTATAATGATCTACCAATTGCAGTTAAAAAAACAAAACCCTTTAGTGGTACCAGGGAAAATGATGATTGTGGAGACCCAAGGTAGAAACAGCCCTAGTGAATCCCAAAGTGTTTCCTTAAGGGGAATGTGCCCTCTTCTCCAACCCATTTTTCTCCTCTTCGGAGTTAGGATGCATGTTTCCTCTTACTACTATCAGAAATTCTATAGGAAAATGTAGAACATATAACCAAGCAGGAGATTTTGGACAATTGGAACATGTTTGTGGGCAGCCAGGCCACCAATTACGGCAAAGATTTGACAAAGGAACATGATGAGTTGTGATCTGAGGTCCACACTAAATGAATCCACCTACCAGATTCATAGTCCCCACCCCCTGGCTTTTTAAGACCAACCATTTCATGACATGCACATGACATGTTGTAACCCTGTCTCCCACCCAGTTACTGCTCCCACGAGCTTTTTCCTTCCTTTCCACAGGACAGCAAACTATCACGGGAGGAGTTCATTGAGAGCTACCTGCGTTTCCTCAATGAGGCCAGAAGTTACAATGATGTAATGAAGCAGTTGCGTCCTCACCAAGAACTGTGACCTCACACCTGTAACACTCTGCATCAGTAATAAAACTATTCTCTCCCCCTCCCACCAATACTTTGCGGCCTGGATTGTAAAACAGCAAGTCAGAGGACAAGATGGTTGTCTAACTTTGGACACCAGCTCTAATTCCAATAGGAGACAGATTCTCTCCAGCTAGAGGTGCCATGTAGACCAAGCCATGTGCATCTTCCTTCTGCTATGAATTTTGAGCCAGGACATGGAGCTGTTCTAAGCCTGTAAGCCTTAGGAAGCAGTTGTGGCATAAGCCCAATACCTGCCTGCATGGCTTCAATTTTACCAGAAGTCACAAATGATGGCTGGGTCAAAACTAAGACAAAAATACAGGGTAAAGGCAGCAACTGAATGTCTAGGAACTGGGCAGCCACTACAGCCCTGGTGGTGTGGTTAGTGTTTTGACTAGGGAGACCAGGTTTAAATCCTCACTTGTTGGAAAGCTTGCACCGTGTCTCTGCTAACTTTCCTCATAGTGTAAATATGTAAAAAAGGGAGGTGAAAACTTACATAGGCTGCCCCGAATTCATTAGAAGACACTGCAAGCAGGCAGCTCGCATTAACAGGAAATAGGAATTGTTAAGAAGGTAAAAAGAGGAAGCGAAAGCTACATAGGCTGCCCTGAATTCTCTGGGAGACACCACAAGTAGGCAGTTTGCATCAATAGGAAACAGCAGCCAATCTTGTACAGTCCTTAAGTATATTAATGTTCACTGTATTGGTTTCTTTACTGTTCCAACTCACGTTGCATGGAAAGGGATACTTAATACCCAATATTGCTGTGGCAAGTTACTGCGGCTCCCTAGATAAGTTGGTCATCTGCACACTCACACCTTACCTGTGGGTAAACAAGAAAACAAGCCAAAACTTATGACGGGTAGTAGTGATAACAGGAGGGAGGTCATCGTGTGGTCCAGTCACCTCCAGTTGGAACCTGATGGGACATCTGTTCTGGGAACCTCCCAATGAAAGCAGATTCATAGATCAATCCTAGTACATTTACTTAGACACAAGTGTTATTGTGCCTGCCCTGGATAAACTAGGTAGCCTGATCTTAGAAACTAAGCAGGGTCAGCCCTGGTCATTATTTGGATGGGAGACTGTCAAGGAATACCAGGGTCACTATGCAGAGGCAGGCAATGGCAAACCACTCACCCATACTGAGGTTGGCCATAGTGGGGTGCTGTTCTCTGGGTTATACACATTGAGCTGCCTTATACAGAATCTATCATAGCAAGTCTTGCTTACTCGGGGAGGTCTTGTGCATCACTTGTTACCTGCTCACTTTAACTAAAGATGCCTGGAATTGAACCTGGGACCTTCTGTATGCCAAGCAGATGCTCTACCATTAATCACATTAACCATTAACTGCTCTTGCTGGCTTCACCACCAGTCTTTGACTTCAACATCTGCTTCTCAAATCAACCAAAAAGACAACAAGGTGGGTTTCTCAGTTGGTCCTGACCACCACCCCCCTTTCATTTTCCTGTACCTGTGAAAACCAGAAGGTCAGACCAGAACCGACAGGTTGAAATTAAATCAAGAGTTTTTGGCTAAATGTTAGGAACAACTTCCTGACAGAGAAGTTCCTCTGTGGAACTGGCTTCTTCGGGAGGTGGTGGGCTCTCCTTCCTTGGAGGTTTTTAAACAGAGGCTAGATTGGCATCTGAGAGCAATGCTGGTTCTGTGAACTCTGATCATAAGAAGGAAGGAACAACATGCATCTGTGCTGTAAATGGAAAGAGAAACCTTCACAAGGGACTCCACCCAAGAAAATCTATTGGCCAGCCACTTCCAACTTGACAAAAAAATTGCCTTCTCACCCGCAAAGAGATACATGAAAACCCCACAACTTTATTTACAAAAGTACAGAAAGCTGTCGACGTTGCTTCACAACATGCAATATTCTTCTGGCAGGGAACCCAGAGCAGTGGAGCAGCTGTGCCATGCCTCTTTGGCATATTAAGCTTGCATAACAGGGCGGGACTTCTTGGCCTCCAGCTCTATACCGGACCCTGCAAAGCCAGTGCCACCCTAGAAGAGGAGATAAGGCTTGTGAGACAGGTTGGGTAGCAGTGGCCTCAGACTCAGAATGTGCTTGTCTGGAATGCCCGAAGAGTTCTGCTCAAATGACAAACGGAGGTGCTGGAGCTCAAACCCCACAAAGCCAGCACTGTTCCTAAACCCAGATTAGGAGGCAAGTGCGGGCTATGGGGGGAGGGGCAAGTACAAATAAATTAATCTGTGCATGCTCAGAGGTATTCTCTATTTTAGCCACATTGCAAAGAAAAAACAGTTCCAGCTAGTTCATGTTATGGTGCATGTCCCAGCTTCTAAGAGGCATCAGCAGAACATGGCCATAGCTCCTTAATATTTTAGCCATGTAGCGGGAAAGCGCAATTTTAAGAGCCAAACATGATGGCAACCTTGTGTTTGCCTTGCTTTGCTAATGCAGGGGTGGGGAGAGGTGTATTCGCTGGGCAGGGCTAGCAAGTGGGAGGTGTGCTTAACCCTTCTTCATCTGTTCTACTCCACAAAACTACTTCAGATCATTTCCCCCCTCCCATCATGGAGATATTTTTATCATGAGTGGCTGCAAAACCCATCACATTGGAAGTAACTCCAGAAGAAATTAGGGGTGCGCACACACAAAATGTTTTGGAAAAATTCATTTTCAGGGCTAAAAAATTTGGGTAGCTGTATATCATCGAATGGCAGATTCAGTAGCTGAATCTGATTCAGGAGATATTAGGCTATTCCCAAATATAAAGCTCCATTATACCCTATGGGCCACTAAAATCAATGGCAAAGCAGGGCATAGAATCATAGAGTTGGAGGCAACCTCCATGGTCATTTAGTCCAACCCCCTGCACAATGCAGGAAACTCACGAACTCCTCCCCCTAAATTCACAGGCAGAATGAATGGTAGCTTGGGGGGGGGGGCGGATTTGAGTAGAGGCTCCAAATTTGCAGGGCAGCTGCAGGAGCCTCTCCCCCACATAACCCCCAAGTCCTAGAGCAGGGGAAAACATGTCCCCATGGTGGGAAAACTGACACTGGGGAGGAGGGGGTTTGAGGGAGTGGCATCAAGTTTGCAGTGTAGCTGCAGGAGCCTCTCCCCCATGTTCAAAAAAGATTGGACCAAGGGTTCCCATTCTATGGGAAGCCAAAGTGGGTCCCGCACTTTCCCATTGTCTCCTATCAGGAGAAAAACTTGCAAACACATGCAGCAGTCAGAATCTTCCAGAGAATCTCTGCAGTGGAAAGTCAACTGTGGTAAGGATGCTTGTTTGCAAGCAGCATAAGAGCGCTATGTGCCCAGCAGTGCCAGTACCACACACAAGACCTTAGTTCAATCTGAGAATCTCTCTGAATTACAAACCTGGGGGGGGTTGCTTTCTGCAAGGACCGCAGCACAGAAACAGTGCATTGAATGCACTGGTGCTAAGCAGCAGAACCCTATGCCAACCCAATAGTGACCAGCCCAGTGGCACAACCCTATTTGCAGCTGCTGTATTCGGCAGCCAAATCAGATCAGAGAATCTGATTTGGCTGTATATGGCCAGAATGCAGCTGAATTTTTTTTCGGGGTTGTATTCGGTTCAGCCAAATTGAATGCACACCCCTAGAAGAAATCCAATTTAATATGTCTTCAAACCTCTTCAGTGGTATGATGCAGGCATTATTTTTGAATTAATCACACTGTTTTGACACAGACAGGGACCTGCCATAACCAATGCTCTCTCATCGCCAGAAATCGCTGGCATTAAATTCTGCTCTATTCTGCATATCCAAGACGCAGCCATGCTAATGCGTAAACATGCCCACCTGCCCAAATATAACAGCAGTTTGTGAACCCCTAATTATCTAGGACTCTTTTACTACTTTTGCCTTCTGAAGAAACGTATTGAATGACTAAACAAAGACTTGACTAAAGTAAGTCAACAGTGCTGCGTAAGATAAACTTTAAGGGTTCTCTTCACAGACAAACAATAAAAGTAAACAAGCAATAAAAGGATAGTAATGCTGTGTCAACTTGGCTGTGACGACAGTCCTTAGAATACGGTCTCTAATCGCACTGCACAGGCCTCTGAGTCCAAAGAGAAAGGATTCTGAAGGCATATCTGGAGAACTGCACTGAGGCATAACTACCACAATGCAACGAGTGATGAGTTTAAGTCATTCCACTTTTCTTGTGGCAAAAAAAGGAGATCATGGAACCTGTGTGTACAAAAAGCTATGGGGGCCAGGGGCTCTAACAAGGGGTGGGTGGGATTGGGCAAGATTTAGTAAAAACTAGCTAGATCCACTCTAGGGTCACAAGCTAGTGGCTGGTACCTTATGGGAGACTGAGAAGGTGGCACGGTGGCAACACCATGATACCACTTCTGGCTTTACTCTGGCAGTGATATAATCGTGCGGGAATGATGCTATAGGATTTATCCCAAACTCTATGGTTTTACCATAATTTGGGTCGAATCCCAGAGTGTAGAGATGCCATGCCTAAGTTTGCTTTGGAAGTGATGTCACAGTGTCCCCACAATGCCAATTTCCCCACCATTTTCTCCCTGTTGCCCCACTGAGCAACAATGTATGTATGTAATGTAATTTTATACTGTTTTGATCCATTGTTTGTTTGCGATTTTATGCTGTGAGCTGCCCTGAGCCTGCTTTGGCAGGGAGGGCGGGATATAAATCAAATAAAATGAAAAATGAATAAAAATGTGTGTGGGGGGGAATCGGGGGCTGCTGTTAGGTTTCCTGCTGCAGTAGGGGAAAACTGGAAGCCCTAAATCCCAAACAGAGTCCAACCCATGAATGAGCAATACCCTGACACTTCAGATATTCAGCACAGAGGATTTGTGAAGGGCTATGGACCCTCCTAGGGATCAGGAGTAAGGGCTGGCTAGTCACTCTCACCCGCTGTAGGATGATGATGTCTTTGTCTGTCAGTTTCTCTCCATTCACTGGATCCACCATGTCCTTCTTGATGAGTTTCTCCACGCATTCCAGAGTCACCACAGAGCCCCTTTGCAAAAAAAGGATACTTGTCAATTTTAGGGCAAGTAAAAAGGTAAAGGTAGTCCCCTGTGCAAGCACCAGTCATTTCTGACTCTGGGGTGACGTCACATCATGATGCTTTCATGGCAGACTTTCAATGGGGTGGTTTGCCATTGCCTTCCCCAGTCAGCTACACTTTCCCCCCAGCAAGCTGGATACTCATTTTACCGACCTGGAAGGATGGAAGGCTGAGTCAACCTTGAGCCGGCTATTTGAACCCAGCTTCCGCCAGGATTGAACTCAGGTCGCAAGCAGAGAGTTCGGACTGCAGTACTGCAGCTTTACCACTCTGCGCCCCTACAAAATCCCCACCCTCTCTTCTCGCTATAGCCTGGATGACATGATCACCCTGTCACCATGTCCAAGGCTCCTCATTCCTCAGTCTGGATGCTCCCCAGCCCTGCACTCACGAAGGGCGGAGCACGGCGCAAGGGACCGAGTTGCCAAGCATGTCTCGCGTGACAGCGCACACATAGCGGTCCTGCCGGTTGATCAGCCCGACTCGGTCCACGCTGGAGTCTACAGGGGTGAAGTGCACTGGGATCAGATCCTTCAGCTTCAGGGATCTCCCGCTCATGGGACAATAAACACACTTGTCCTGAAATGACAAGACCAGGGCAAACTGGGGAGACAGGACTGCAAAGTTCCCTGGTGGGAAATTGGATTAGTGGGTGAGAAACGATGCTGAAAACCTATCAACCAATTTTTGCCTAAAGTTACTGACACTGGCAAAAACACAACGCCTGTTTCCTAAAATTTCATATTTTAAAAAAGCATGCATGCATGACACAGTGTTTTTGAAGTGGGGGGGGGGGAAGCATGCCAAACTTCTGAAATTTTGAATGGAATTTTAAAGAATGGAGAGACACAGTCAAGGTTGAAGGGGATAAGAACCGTCAGAGCAGGAGTGGGCAGAACCCCCATGATACCTTTGAGAGGGAACTGTATAGAACGGATAAAAGGAAGTACTTCTTCACCCAAAGGATGATTAACACATAGAATTCACTGCCACAGGAGGTGGTGGCGGCTACATGCTTAGTCAGCTTCAAGAGGGGATTGGATAAACATATGGAGCAGAGGTCCATCAGTGGCTATTAGCCACAGCGTATTGTTGGAACTTTCTGTCTGGGGCAGCTATGTTCTGTATTCTTGGTGCTTGGGGGGGGGTAACAGTGGGAGGGCTTCTAGTATCCTGGTCTCATTGATCGACCTCCTGATAAAGCCTGGTTTTTTTGGCCACTGTGTGACACAAAGTGCTGGACTGGATGGGCCATTGGCCTGATCCAACATGGCTTCTCTTATGTTCTTATGAAGCCAAACCTCTGTATGGATTGGATCTAGACTGAGTTTCTGACAGACAGGAGGATGGAGTTATCTCTATCGTTTCCACTTCCTGCTGCAGACTCCTGGTGTTCCTCTCAAGCTGTTCCTTAAGTTCCAATGTCCCTCCACCCAAGGAAAATATTTGGGGGGGAATCTGTGGGAGGGTGTGACACAAGCAGGAATGCTGCATTCCTTTGGAAATAATGCCTTGTGTGCACAGAACATTTAGTCTGGATCCAACCTATGTCTCCTCCCAAGCTCACCTGCACGTCCACCCATGTCTTTTTTCTCCCTTCCCTTAAACCAACAAAGCATGTGCAGAAGCAGAATTCACTAGATTTACCTGGGGCACATTTCAACAAATGCATGTGCTACAAGCAGGAGAAAGAAGATGGGGAGGGACAGTGGTTCAGTGGTAGAGCATCTGCTTGGTAAGCAGAAGGTCCCAGGTTTAATCCTCAACATCTCCAACAAAAAAGGCTCCAGGCAAGTAGGTGTGAAAAACCTCAGCTTGAGACCCTGGAGAGCCGCTGCCAGTCGGAGTAGGCAATACTGACTTTGACAAACCGAGGGTCTGATTCAGTATAAGGCAACTTCATATGTTCATATCCATATGTTCATATTCAAGAAGCCCAGCCATAGGTTGCAAAGAAGGTCAACTATCCTTCCTTCCTACGCCTGAAATACAGCAACCTCACAGATAAAGACTGAGGGCTTCTTCCCAGAACTCTGGAGCTGCAGGGCTAAGTGCTTTGTACAGATCCTGCATTTGAAGCTATTAATTCTCAGGCTTTTACTTTAGAATGTAGACATGCCCCACCACAAGTCGGGCAATCTGTAAACGAGTAGACAAAAACACAAAAGAGAGGTTCTCACTCACTGGCTTCTGAATCACTTTGCTCTTGGCTTCCGGGGTCAACGAAGGGATCCAAAAACTGGGCAACTGCTTGGCTTTCTCTTCATTGCTGGGCCCAGGCTGGGAGTCCCCTGCAATCCACAGAGCACAGCAGTTGTGTCAAGCACCCAACTCTCCAAGGCAGAGATTAAAGGAGAAAGAGGGAGCAACCCTTAGAGGCAATGGGCATTGCACCCTCTGGCAGGAGACTCACCTGAGCATCCCTGGATCTGTCTCCCCTCCTCCCATCAACATTTACTTATTTTTCTGTAAAACATCTGTATCCCACCTTTCTACCCCATTAGGGTCCTCAGGGCAGCAAACAAGAAGATATTAAACATCAGCTTTAAAAACAGTACATGTAAATAAAATCAGCAAATTTTTAAAAAGAAGAAATGGCATAAAGGAAACCAGGAAACCTTTCACTGGCAGGGAGAAGATAAGGATCCAAGTGTTTACTGTTTTCCATTGCTGAGTGTTAAGATACTATGTATATCTTATACCTGAATTACAAGGTCTCTCTTGGCTGCCTATTATTAGTTTTAGAGTTTGCTTTGTTGGTTGTTTCCTATACAGTCCTCCATGGCTTGGGAGCCTTGCACCTCCAAAACTGCCCTTCCCAATATGTCCTTCTACAGCAACTCCAGCTGAATAGGATCTACTAAGGATCCCACCCTTCAGGTAGGTTAAAATGGCCACTGCCTACTCCAGATCTTTTTGATGGGGGCTCTAATTTAGCAGGACTTCCCCCCCACACCTTTCTTTCTTTTTTATTGAGCAGGAACGCAGTTCTGGCTGGCTTGGTGTCAGGGGGTGTGGCCTAATATGCAGACAAGTTCCTGTTGAGCTTTTTCTACAAAAGCTCCATGTGAAACAATGGTGGTCTCAGGGAGTGTGGCATAATATGCAAATGAGTTCCAAGGTTTTCCTACAAAAACACCCCTGCAATATAGTATCTATACTGCTGAAGCGAGCACGATGGGGACTTCATCTGGCAAAACAGCTTACCAACTGAATTGAGGGAGGGCTGCCACTTTGCTGATTTAGGCAACTCAGCCAAGTCTAGATGGGTTTGGTGTAGTAGTTAAGTGTAGTTTGGTGTAGCCAGTTTGGTGTAGTGGTTAAGTATGCGGACTCTTATCTGGGAGAATCGGGTTTAAATCCCCACTCCTCCACTTGCAGCTGCTGGAATGGCCTTGAGTCAGCTACAGCTCTCGCAAGAGTTGTCCTTGAAAGTGCAGCTTCTGTGAGAGCTCTCTCTGCCCTACCTACCTCACAAGGTGTTTGTTGTGGGGAAGGAAGATAAAGGAGATTTTGAGCCGCTCTGAGATTCAGAGTGGAGGGCAGGATATAAATCCAGTATCATCATCATGATGTGAATGTCCAAGCTTCTGCTGCTGCACTTGCAGTAGCAAGGATCTGTCTCATGCTGCTTCTCATAGTAATAATTATTTTAATGTTATTATTCTGGTTTTTAACTGACCCATCAACCCTGAGATCATGGTGGTTACCTGCCCTGTCACACTCACCTTCCTTGCAATCAAAGGGGTTGAGGGGCTTGCTCACAATGCTCATCTCTTTGTCCAGAAAGCTCTTCACCTTGGACTCTTTGGCAGCCTTGCTCAGCTCTGCAATCTCTGCCTTCTTCTCATTTTTCTGCTTTTCATAAGCCTATAGTCAGGAGCAAAACATGAAGAAGAGTTAAGTTTTATAGCCCACCATTCACTTGGAGTCTCAGAACCAGGGTGGATAAAAATCGATTTAAAAAAAAAATCAAGAAAATTGTTTCTTTTTATTTAAATTGAATTTTTAAAATTTAAATTGGATTTTTTAAATAATATGCTTTTTGAAGAAAATATATTATCATCCAAAGGTTATTCCATCATGCAATGTTTAAATTTTTTGGTAATAAATTCTATTAATCCATTCACAATGTCATGCTCTTCCAGAGGTTTCTGTAAGATTACTGGGCAGTTTCTCTGTCTACAAGATATTATCACAGAACACAGATGCTTGGTTTTGCAGTTCTCAAAACTGTAATTTGTCCGCACAGATCACATGCTTCTTCTACACAGCAAAAATGTTATAAAATGAACAGAGTTGAGAAACAGATCTTAATCTCATTGTTCTACAAACCTATGTACATAGAATAAACCCCTTAAGTGCTAAGTTTCAAAAAGTTCAATGAATAGAAAAAGATTGCTTGGAATGGAATAGATCTGCAGAAGAAGAAACTTGTGTGAGGAGGGAGGGGCAATCAGTAAAAATGAAAGTGAAACTTTTTGCGCAGAATACTCCACAAGACTTTGGATCTTTTGTGTGTATAATCTGAGGTTCATCATATTATTCTTTCCCTGGAGGAGAAAACCTATAATGGCAGACCCAGTTTGGTAATATTTTAATGAAATTCCTCTACCTATTGGTAAGGCTCACATCACAATAATTCCATAATTACCTATCTATAATGTGTTTCTAATAGTATTAAAAATCAATATTTTTATATAACTGTAAAACTAATATGAACAGTTGTTATTCTAAAAATGAAATCTTCATCTAATTGTGAATATTAAGGTTATACCAGCAATAATGAGTCTTTAAGTAGAAAACTATGATTTAAATCAAGTCTTACTGACTAGTGATTTAAATCTTGATTTAAATCAAATCCACCCTGCTCAGAACTGCTTACAATCACCCTTAAGTCCCTGAATTAAGGTTCCAAAGAGACTCCAGGCGATCAACACACTATTTCGGCGTGTCAGTGAGTTTTCACGCTCTTCACCAGGACTGCTGAACAAATGGAGAAACCAAAAGCCTTCATTATTTAGGCATAAAAATCACAAGATGCTTCATTTCAAGCAGAATGACTCCAGTCAATTTCAATTCAGCAAGATGCTTTTACCTTCATTTGCCGGGCAATCTCTTTTTTCTGGTGCAGGATATACTCCAGGATGGCTTCCTTCTCATATAGATATCCATCAGGGCTAAGGAGGAAAGACCACAGGCAAACTGAAAATCACCTTGGAAACCCAAAGCAAACCAGCCAAGGCCTCTTGACAACAGTGAGAATTTCAGGACATCATGGGAATGGCTGAAGGATGTACCAGGGGTGTCCTAGTGCAAAGCTCTGCAACACAGGTCAAATAAAACCATGCATCCAGAGCAAAGTAAGTATTTCCTATACAAAACCTGGACTTAGAAACCTACCTCCAGATGGGCGTGTGTGGGTGTGTCTTGTTTATGATGACACAGACTAAGAAAGGAAAGAGATGCATTCAGGATGCCGGAATCCTTGTGAGCACATATGCAAAGGTTTGCTAGACGGGACAGCATCCTTCATGGTGCTGCCTGGACAGAGAAGATGCTGCAACGTATTGCACTGATACTCCCTTGCCTCTAACCCTTTCTCAGTCTTCCTTGCACTCCCCCCCCCAACAGACTCTCATTTTTCTCCCTTTTCTCCCCTACTATCCTCATTACAAATAGCTGACCTTGGAATACAGATTCTTTCAGGAAGAAACGCAGGAGGCTCAGAGCAACAGCACTGTCCAAATGAGTCAAGAAATCAAAAATGGTGACGTTATCTGCAATTGTCTCTACAGAGCCAAGATCTCCTTCTACAGCGAATGGGAATGCTACGGTCCAATGAAAGAATACGAGGTCCTGGGCAGGGTTCAGCCTTCTGATAAGCCATGAACAAAGGCCTCTCAAGGTTCAATTCATCATTCATGAAATGGGAATTAATGACTAGGGGAAGGGGAACCAGAGAATTGGATACAGAGTACTGAACAAAAAACCAATGTGGAGGCAGCCAATCCTAAACCACCTCAGAATGTCTCTTGCCTTGCAAATCTCATAGATTAGCTGTGACTTGACAGCATTTATTTTAAATGACTAAGACAACACTGGATTTGTATCCTCAGAGTGGCTCACAATATCCTTTACCTTTCTCCCCCACAACAAACCCCCTGTGAGGTAGGTGGGGCTGAAAGAGCTTTCACAGCAGCTGCCCTTTCAAGGACAACTCCTACAAGAGCTATGGCTGACCCAAGTCCATTCCAACAGCTGCAAGTGGAGGAGTGGGGAAATCAAACCCGGTTCTCCCAGATAAGAGTCCGCACTCTTAACCACTACACCAAACTGGCTGCAAATCTTCAGTTTGATTCACTGAACCACATTCCAAGGGCTTACGTCACAACGGGATCCTTGCAGGGCTGCAGGGAGAGGCAGCAGCAGTCAAAGTCCTTGATGGCATCCTTGCTGAGACGGACGTTCTGGGTCCCATAGCCGGAGGCAGCTGCGAAAAAGAATGGTCATACAGCAAGGCCACGCCAAGGAAAAGAAACCTATCCAAGCAGCTGCCCTGGAGCGTTACTTCAACCCACACAAAGGGAAGTGGTTGGTAGAATACCACTGGACCTGCCTGGGGCAGCACTGACTTGATCTTTTGATGGCTGTTGATGGGTTGGCCACAGCTCCTTCCCAGGGCACAGAGAAAAAGGACAAATTGAGCTGGCTGGGAGCAGCTTGGGTCAGTTTCTAAAAAGAGTTTTTATGGGACATGAGGGTAGCATCACTCACACACCTCAGGGTGTGCCCAGTGCTCATTAACTGGCTCAGAATTTCCACCCATCCAGTCTGATAATGCCAGCCATTACCTGCCAGCTCTGCTTCTAATTTCTTTGCAACGCTAGCCCTGGATTTTTTCTTTTCTGCTGTTACTCAGTCCAAGTGCACCCATCTTGCATCTCAATCCTGGCCAAAGCTTCCCCATCATGCAAGACCTCTGAAGTTCTTGCCTGCAGCCCCACTATTTAGTTCCCCCACAACAGCACCTTTGGCCTGTGTCTTTGAAAGGTGTGGCCTCTTTACCTGTGTCTTTTTTCTTCTCGTGGTAGGTGTAGACAGCCCCTGCGGTGCAGTTCTTGCCATGGCGTGTCATGTCGACTCAGGAAGACAATCCAGGAAAAGTCTCGGCTTATGTCCTTTAAGGAATGAGATGTTTTAATTAGCCAAATGTTATGGGACTGACAGTACTAGGTGCAAAAAAAAAAGTTCTGGAGCATGTTAAGTAAGACATGGGGTTACAGAATCATCATGGTTGCAAGTGAAGAAATCAGGAGACTTGCACGAGATGGGCGGCAGAAACATAAGGAAGTATTCATAGGGCAACTGGGATATTTCTTTCTTTCCTTTGTTTATACCCTGCCATTCTCCTCAGTGGAAGCCCAAAGGGACATCGTTCTCTCCTCCATTTTATTCACACAACAACCCTGAGAGGTAGGTTAGGCTGGGAGTGTGTGGCTTGTCCAGGGTCACCCAGCAAGCTTCCATGGCAGAGGGGGGATTCAAACCTGGGTTTCCCAGATTCTAATCCAACACTCCGATTAGTACAATCGGTTGGCCTACTTTACATCCAGCAATTTTCAATTTATTTTTTTATTTCCATCCAGTCTCATAAATATTACCTTTCAAATTCTTTCTTTCCTTCCCCGCATCCTAAACTGACACTCAAATCTGGCTTTCTGAATGGTTGTAAAATAGGGGATCTCGATTGATATAGCCTTACTGCCCCTGTATGACAAGCAAAACTCACTGAAACTTTCTCTTTTGCACAACATTAAAGTAACAGGAAGCCTCTCTTCCTTTTCTTCTGGTCACCCCAATACTTAGGGGCTCTCTCATTGTCACAGCAAAGAGACATCCATCAAAGGGACCAGAAACATTTCTAGTTTTGGATGCCAGCCTGGCCCTATCAACAGATTTTGATGCCATAAGGATTTGTCCCGTTTCAGGTGGGGGGGTGGGGTCACAGACACCTAAAGACAAGTTTCAGAGTTCAGTCATCTTTGTGTCACGAGTGGGGGGGGGGGGGGGACAGGAGTCTAGTGACACCTTAAGACCAAAACAGTTATTGTGACATAATCATGATCAAATGCATAAGTAAGTTCTATTTCAAGTACCTGAAGAAATGGGGTTCCCTGTTAATAAAAGCTTATGCTATAATGAATTTGTCTGGAGTTAAGGTGCTGCAAGGCACCTTTTTGTATTCTCTTGAAGGAGAAATCTACAAAAGAAGGGAATCCCTCTGTTACTACCGGCACAGCCAAAATAGGCTCTATGACTGCCACCTATTGGAAGATCAGTTAATCACTCAGATGTATGTGCTACCACTTAGAACTAAACTAGATGCAACAGAATCCATGAGTCTAGCTTATGGGGGCTTCCTTTATGAAAGGATTTTAAAATTCTGTGAGGGTGGGCCTGCTGTACAGTGAGACATGGCCTTCTCCCCTCCCCCCTGCAGCAACTTTTCAGCACTGGAAAAGGTGAGGAGAACAAGAGCACCTCAGCCTGCTGTGCAACAAGCTCCCACTTTATTTTTAAATCCCTTTTAATGGTGGCAGCATCCACAGGACCAGCGTGTGGACACTTTCACCTCTCACTCAGCCCTTAGTCTACTGTTCTCCTCTGAAACTCGTTAGGAACACAATGTTTTCTGCCCAGTTTTTCCCTTGCAGTGCTCTCTCCAAGGGAAAAAAACAGCGTGATTAAGATGACTTCTTACATCTTTTATTTTGGGTGTCTCCAAAGACAGGTCCAAACCTATGGCTATGTGATCATAAGAATGTAGGAGATAGAATTCATAACAACTTGACCAAGGAGATAGAACTCAGACGTCTAGCCCAGCATCCTGTTTCCACCGATGACCAATTGGATGCGATGGGGAAGCCCACCATGACTGCTGACCGTCCCAAGCATCAGTCAATCAGAGGAACTGTGCTTCTGAAACCTAGAGGTCTCCTTCGGCTAACATAGCTGTGACAGATCGATCTTCCGTAATGTCCCACCCCCTTTCAAATCCATCTAAGCCAGTGGTAATCACCACCAATGAAGACAACTGCCCCAGCAGCAATTTTACAGCCCTCCATCCATCCGTAAGCTAGAGCAGGAACAAAACCCAGAATCACTCCGTTCAGATGATCAAAACAGCATCTCAGCCAAGATCAATCCTTCCTTGAGGATGCCTTAACTGTTAATCAACCAGATACAGTCATATTAAATTACTGCCTACTCAGGTTACACATCATGGACCCAATATAAAGCCAAAGTTATGGCTGCCAATTCAGCTCTTGTAAAGGACAATCCTTCTCGCTTTGACTCCTTCAATCCATCTTGCCTTGAATCCACAATATGGATTCTGTCCACCCAGCTAATGGGAGATTAGTTCTAACAAAGTGCATGTGTACGTGCGTGAATGTATAGTTTCTCTAGCTTAACATTCACAATGTACAATCATGATCATACAAATGGAGAGGCTGCAAGAAATGTGGCTCATGCAAGAGGTGGTTGCTTCTGCTCAGGTATTTTGGGATTGCCAATTCCTCTATCCAGCTGCAACCATTGCTTTGATGCTTTATCAGACTACAACCCTTGTACCAACTTTCACAAATTTTAGACTCAGTTCTCCCCGCACAGTTGTTATTTATGCTGTTTAACTTGCTTCATCACTTGGTTTATCTGTCTGAACAGCTAACCTCTCTTATCATTCCTTATAAACTACTGCTAATTCTCTCGATTTATGACAGGATTAACATCTAACCTTTCTACTTCAAATCCCCCCCAGCATGATCTCCTCTTCTATCTGAAGAAATGAGTTGTGACTTATTAAATGTTTGTACTCAATTAAGTGTTTTAAGGTGCCACTTCTGTTTTATTTTGCAGCACAAACAAAGCTACCCCTTTGCAATGCTCTAGAGCAGGGGTGTCAAACCCATTTGTTATGAGTGCTGGATCTGACATAAATGAGACCTTATTGGGCTGGGCTGTGTTGGGCCGGGCCATGTGTGTACTTATTTAAGATTAGGTAGCAGAGATATAATACTTTTTAAAGGACACAGACAAAAACGACGAAAGATTTAAAACACACACACACACACCTTAAAACAAAGCATGCTTAAAACATTAGCACTTCTTGGTCTTAAAGGTGCTTTCTTTGTATTTCTCCCATGGGATCCAGGGAACTGGGCAAAGGAAGCTCTGGCTCTTTCCCTCCCTCCCTAGGGGACCAGGAGGGGAAGGAGCCTCAACCAACGGAGAAAACTGAGGTTTTGTTCTGTAGCTCCTGTGCAATTGAGCAAGCTGAGATGCAGAAGGAAGCAAGAGAGAGGGAGAAGGAAGCAGACAAAAGGCAGTTGCTCAGGGGCCTGATAGAAGCCCTCCAGAGGTCTGATTCGGCCCCGGGGCTGCATGTTTGACACCCCTGCTCTAGGGGCTACATGGACACTCTGGGAGCAGCATGCAATACATGGGGGACAGCATGGAGGAAGATATCAGTAACGGGGCTGCAGGTGAGGATCTGAATCCAGTGCATAAAAATTCTAACAGAAGCTGATGGAAAATTACAGCGTACAATAGTGTGGGACTAATGATATTCCCTTCAGAGTTCCCTTAACAATGGCATGAGCCCTTGACAATCTCACCTGCATAGTTCTCTCATTTAAAACTACACCCACAGATTCCTATCCTTAAACCCAGCAACTAAACAACCCATTTTAACATAATATATCCCATGTCCTTCCGGTATCCTTATTCAGGTCTCCCTGACTAGAGACATTCCCAACCATATAAGAATTAATATACTTCTTCCTTCTCTGAGCAGCGATCAACAAGTTCTTCTCCAGATAAGTCACCAACATTCCATCCGTTATTGTCTCCGTAATGGGGCCTATGGGAATCAGAACTTTCCCAGAACTGCTTCTGCAGACCCCATTCCTTCCTACCTGCCAACTGTACTAACCTAACCAAGGATAATGTAGCTACTCAAAAGGCAACTGCTAAGTACTTAAAGCCAACAACTAATGACAAATGTCTTCCTTTCTATGGATGGAATTTCCAGTCCTTTATAAGGCCTGCAAAATAAAATCTACATTAAACATGTTATCATTACACATGGGATCCCATCAAGCCAAACAAAACATGACTTCCCAGCTTGGGAATCCATAGTGTTTTTTACTGCTGATCGTCTGAATTACTTCTGTCAAACTTTCAGCTATTGCTTCCCTCAAAGCACCTACCCTGGCAGACCATGTGTTTGGGCAGTAATGGTAGCTGCTCTGGCACTATATAGTGCTCATTTTTTCTGACTGCAATTCAAGTCTCCCAGTGCAATTAGAGTGTTGAGACTATGACCTGGGAAACCTTGGCTCGAATCCATACTCTGCCACAGAAGTTTGCTCGGTGCCATTGGGCCAATCTCTCACTCAAGCCTAACTTACCTCTCATGCTTATTGCGAGGATAAAATGGAAGAAAGGGGAACAATGTAAGCAGCTTTGGGCCACCACTGGGGAAAAAGGCAGGAGATAAAAGAATGAAATAAACATTAAAAAATCTTTCTAATGATCCTTTGAGCAAAGGTTTTACACATCTATTTCTTTGCTCTCCTAAAAGTAGTATTTCTCTCCTGGATAACACAGCCAAGTCTTTGTTTCATCAAGAGGTGTCACGGAATAATTATGTCATGGAACAATATTTTACGAATAGCAACCTCTCATAATTCCCACTCACTCTTTTGTGAGACAATACATCGGTATCTTTCCCACTCCACACGCTACAAGTAAAATCAAGACACATCTTTCTAGAAATCTCATTTAGCCTTTAAAACTCCATATAAGTAAAACCACCCACACACCATCTCCTACTCCTTTTTACTTACATTAAACTACCAGAAAGAAATTACCGCACCCCGCACTATGTTCTTGTAAGAGTTCCCAAATGCATTTACTAGAAATTTTACTAATCACTGTGGCTTAGTGAAAGAGCATCTGCTTTGCATTTATATGGTCTCAGGCCCCTGGCATCGTTAGTTAAAATAATTAGGCAATGTAAAAGGCTTCTTCTGCCTAAGGTTCTGGAGAAATGCTGACAGCCAAAATAGCCAATACTGATCTTAACAGACCAAGTTTCCATCTCATCATAAGGCAGCATCTCATGCTAACAGAAGCTTGGGGCAGAATTAAGTATTATGGGAGAATCACCAGACAATGTCACTACAATTTGGTGTAGTGGTTAAGTGTGCTGACTCTTATCTGGGAGAACTGGGTTTGATTCCCCACTCCTCCACTTCCACCTGCAGGAATGGCCTTGGGTTAGCCATAGCTATGGCAGAGGTCCTTGAAGGGGCAGCTGCTGTGAGAGTCCTCTTGGCCCCACCTACCTCACAGGGTGTCTGTTATGGGGGGAGAAGATATAGGAGATTGTAAGCCACTCTGAGTCTCTGATTCAGAGAGAAGGGTGGGGTATAAATCTGCAGTTGTCTTCTACTACTACAATACAAGAAACTATTCCAAAACTAACTCATACTTATGCTTCCCCCAAAGAGCCTTCTGACTATTAAAAACACTCCTCAGCATCTAGACTTTTACAAAAATTGGAAACATTTAACCCCAGAGGAACATCAACACACACCTCCAATACAGTTACCAGAGTCTCAACCTTAACTTAATCAGATATTTTCTTTCCTAATTAACCTTCCTAAATACCTAATGTTATTCTTTCCTAATAAACCAGATCATTTCTTATTTCTGCATTCATTCATATGAAACACTCTATCTGGTGTTTCTTAAATGTTCCTCTGCCCTTAATTCTTTGTGTGACAGATCTTACAATACTGCTATCAAGGTTTGAATATTACAGGAGGGAAGGCAGCATGCTACGGCCCAGTCTTGTCAGATCTCCAAACCTAAACAGGGTTGATATTTGAATGGGAGAGTGCCAAGGAAGACACTGCTGAAGCAAGTGTGAAGAAAAACCACCTGTTTTTCACTTGCCTTGAAAGCCCCCTTGCTGGGAACACCATAAGCCAGTTCTGACCTGACAGCACAGCACTTATGTATACAAATTGGATGCTCCAATTCCTTTACTGCCCTATTTTGCTTCCATTCATTTCCCTGTCATCCTCCTTCTCCAGTATGCCCCTAGGAAGGCTTATCTTGTCTCCTTCCTACTAAGCCATACCTACACCCCAATAACTTTACAAAGACAAACATACTCAACCAATGTGCAATGCACAAACATACCAGTGTACACTTTTCTTTTTTTGCTTTTCAAATATGGTTCCAAGGAGTAGACAGGGAATGCTCTCAGAACATTTCCAGCTATACTTTTTGCTCTTTCTTTTTTCAGACACAATATATTGTTTTATAGCACAGATTAAAATTTTATACATATGCCATAAAGTATGTATTAAATCTACATAGAAATTAGGATTATAAAGTAAAGCTAGAACTGCTAGAACTTGTCATTTAGATTTCTTGTTTTCCTGCTGCTTTGTTCTTTTGGAAATAAATTTATTTTTTTTAACAAAAAAAATCTACATACAAATCCCTTAAATAATGTGGATTTTTTTTAACCCCATCCTTTCCCCAAGCTTAGGAAAGTATACACAGCTCTCCACTCCCTCCTTTTATCCTCACAACAATCCTATGAGGTAGGCTAGGCTAACACTCGCTAAAGGGCACCAATTACGTTTCATGGCTAGCAGGGATTTGAACCCAGCTCTCCCAGTTGAGCCCTCTAACCACTGCACCACATTACATCTTTTAGTAATTAATTCCTTCAAACTAGTTTTTCCCCTCCTAGAATTGCCCCCAGATGCAACCACTGAGCCAGGGGACCCTTTTCTGACGCAAAGGCAACTCTGTCTAGGGTTTTCAACGGCCCTGGAACTCCGGGGGAGGGGGCATGCTGATGTGATCTTGTGTCTTTAACAGTCACTTGATATGCAGAAATAAAGAGAAAACCTTTTCACGAAGCGGAGATTAAGCATTACCACCTAGTAATAACTGGACATCAATTAGCACTGAAAGGAACACCTATTGCCAACTCTTCCTACCAACTTCTAAACTCTTTTCATTCACACCGCTTTAGAACCACCTTCCCGACCGCCTTCCACTAACGCCCCTGGGGCGAGAAACAGCGCTCCCGCCCCCCAAAACACAACCCACCTATTTCTGCAGAACCGGAAGAAGGAAGTCTACTTTCCCCGGAAGTAAGCGCAGTTCTCTAGTCGGGATTGTGCATCAGTCAAAGCGCTTCCCGTTGCTGGGGAAGCAATGAGCTCACAATAGAGGGCCCATGTCACTGAGGTTCCTAATACAAGAAGCAGGTGTTTTCCTTCAAGTCTTTACGGTTATTCCTTTTCGTCCCTGTATGAGGGCAGGGGTTGGAGAAAACTAGAAGCCTGTGTGGAACTTTCCCCTCCGCACAAAAAGTTTCTATATAAATAAATCCAAATTAGTAGCTGTTGCAGCAAAAAAACCCAGCAGCGCCTGGGTTAAAGGCAAACAGGTTTTTTCCCCCCCTCACATGAGGTTTTATGGAAATGAGTCCACTGAAAGCAAAGATATGTAAGCTAAGTTTTTTTTTTAAACCCATGCTGATATTTAAAGCGCCACAGGACTCCTGTCAATACCGATAAAAACTCTGGTGTGCTGGAAAGGAAGAGAGCTGTGCTTGATCTGTGCATGCTTTCGGGAGCTCTCAAGAACTAGTTTCCGTTTCCCGCTCAGGAGTTTCACCTTGACCTCCTGTTTGAGGCCGTGGGATGTTTCACTGTGTTAGGCTTGCCAAGCTCCAGGTAGCACCTGGAGACCCCTTGGTATTATAATTGATCTCCAATCGACCAAGATCAGTTCCCCTGGTGAAAACGGCTGCTTTGGAGGTCAGGCTTTAGGGCATTATATTCTGCTGTGGTCCTAGCTCTTCCACCCCCTAAATCTCAGGAGGCTGAAGTTGGTCACCTGAACATGGGGGTGTATGGGGGTCCAGACCTTTCAAACCCTCCTCAGTGCTTTTGGTTGAATTCACGAATAAGGAATGAATAAGGAACTGGGAATAAGAAACCAACTTCAGCCTACTCTAAATCTCCAGGTATTTCCCCAATCCAGAGCTGGCAACCTTGTCTCCCTAAACTACCAGAGTCTCCTGTGCATCAGCTAGAGCAATGGTAGCTCTCCAGATGTTTTTTGCTTACAACTCCTATCAGCCCCAGCCATTGGCCATACTGGCTGGGGCTGATGGGAGTTGTAGACAAAAAACATCTGGAGAGCTACCGTTGGCCACCCCTGGGCTAGAGAACAGCACTGAAGAATGAACGGGAAGCAGGGTAGGTAAGCCCACTTATACCAAGGATGGTACAGGCTATTCCAGGGACAATTCCTATTCACTGATACTTATTCCTGGTAAATTGCTGTCCATCTTTTTTCGGGGGGGGGGGGGTGCACTTTTTAAGGAAAAATATTGTGTGTGTGCACACACCAGGCCTTGGATTCAGCGGGAGCTCCTGAACCTTTCTGAGAGTTCCACCTCTTCCTTCCCACCCTGTCCATTGACTAGTAGGTGCAGCTTCCCTGAATTTCCATTATGATAATGCAGGGTTTTGTATTTTATTCTATGATGAGTTATGTAATATAAATTTAATAAAAATGTAAATGGAATAGTAGGTGCAGCTGCATAACTCCCTGGATGGGCTTCACCACCTATTTTTCTACAAAACGACGTCTGGTGCACACACATGTACTAGAATTTCCAATCTTAAAGTGTGTGAACCCTAAGGCCCCATGTAGGCCCTAGTCAGCCATTTCACAGGCTGCTGCTAAGTTTCATTTTAAAAGTGGGTATTTAATAAATGTTAATAAGTTATGTATATGTTCTATGGTGGTCTTCAGCTCTGAGTTAGGAGATTTGGAGGCAGAGGAGGGGAGGGAACTCAGTAGAGATCTGAAGCCATAACTCTTCAGCAAAGCTGATCTGTGTAGTCTGGAGAGCAGTTGTCATTCTGGAAGATCTCCACCCCCCACAGCTGGCAACCTTAGTTAGGACCCATCCAGTGAGTTGTAGAGCCACATCTACTAGATCACAAGAACCTATAATGCTGCCACCTTTTTTCTGCCTTTTGGAAGGGCCTGCTGCTGCTAGTGTATGCGCTTATTTGGCTTATTTGGTGTGCTGCCTGCTGTTCTAGTCTGGATTTAGCAATTCTGTTTATTAAGATATTTGTAAGCAATGTTCACCATATGTAGCACCTTCCTTTACTGCATTATTTTCTGCTTGAAGAAGTGTGCGTGCACACAAAAGGCCTTGTTCACAGCCCCGAGCCTGCTTCAGCAGGGAGGGCAGGATATAAATGGAAACAGACAGACAGATAAATAAAAGGCTTATACCCAGAATTAAATTTTGCTGGTCTTAAAGGTGCCGCTGGACTCAGATTGTTTTCTTCCTTTGTAACTCACTTTCTGCATAATGCAGGTTTCTTAAAACACTGTTTTCAAGTTTGGTAATCCAAACTAGTGCTGAGGCATTGTGAGCTATGAATGAAGGTGAGCTATGAATGAAGTAAATAACTTTCTTTTCTTCTCAGCAGAGACTCAAAATGACTTACAGTATTATTCTCACCTCTTTCCCCACCTTCTCTCAACTACAACCCTATGAGGTAAATTAAGCTGAGAGTTTGGCTGGCTCAAGGTCCCCCAGGAAGTCTGCATAGCAGAGTGGGGATATGAACCCAAGTCTAGATCCTAAGAGCCCCATGGCGCAGAGTGGTAAAGCTCAGTACTGCAGTCAGAGCTCTCTGCTCACAACTTGAGTTCGATCCGGGCAGAAACTGGGTTCAGGTGCCATCTCAAGGTTAACTCAGCCTTCCATCCTTCTGAGGTCGGTAAAATGAGTACCCAGCTTGCTGCGGGGGGGGGGGGGAGTGTAGATGACTGGGGAAGGCAATGGCAAACCACCCCATAAAAAGTCTGCCATGAAAACATTGTGAAAGCAATGTCACCCCAGAGTTGGAAATGACTGGTGCTTGTGCAGGGGACTACCTTTACCTTTTTTTCCTTCTCCTAGATCCTAGTCTGAAACTCTTAACTGCTACACTCTATGGAAAAGTCTAGGAAGAGCTGAAACATCAGGTGATTATTTGCATGTCTAAGTGAACCATCACAGCATGATGGTTAGTTTTGGATTAGGATCTGGGAGAACCAGGTTCAAATCCTCATTTTGCCAAGGAAGCTTGCTGGGGGATCTTGGGCCACTCACACACTTTCAGCCTAACCTGCTTCTTAGGGCAGTTGTGAAGATACAGTGGAGGAGAAGTTAATTATATAAGCCACTTTGGATGCCCATTGGGAAAAAAGGCTGGGTTTAAATGAAGCAAATAAACATATTGCATGTCACACTTTTCACTGCTGTCAGTTTACACATTTAGCTTCAGATAATGATCAGATTTTTAGTAATTAAGCATCTAGAGCAGTCATATGATGCATACGAACCCAACCTAATTTTAGAGCACATACCTGGACAAGTACGTGCTGCTCAAAACACAGGCCAAAAAGAAAGATCCACTTCCATCTTCTCAACCCATGGTCCTGCCACTGCAAAACCAAAGAGACTCTTGAACTCTCTGTGCAAACAGGAGCACAATCCATTCCAGTGACTCACGGCTCCCCCAGGCTAAAAAACTACTGATCCATTGAGCAATCAAAACTGGAAAGTGTTGATGCTTCTAGACAAACAACAGTTAACACAACACTGTATGCATCACTAATACAGCAAAGCCACATGCTGGGTCCCCGCCAGACAACCGTCTCTCACCACACCAGCATGGACCCAAGGCCAAGGTACATGTTACACTCAGCATAGTTTGGTTGTCCAAAACAGCCACCCCATCGTGAATTTCTCCCCACCCTCACTATGGCATATAGAATGGCTTACGACATTGTTTCTCATGGAGTCGTTTCCCCACAACTGACTGCCAGGAATGTCTGGTGGGATCATGAGATTCATACCACAAGCATGACAGGCTTGTAAAGCTAACTACTCAGCTGAGGTTAGGGTATTTGTCACAAAAGGATACAGCTTTCAGTTGCATACCAAATGGAGAATACAGTGTGGATGCTCCTGAGAAAGGTTCTCGCTGAATACAGAACTGAGGTTCTACCAAAGCGGAACAAGGAGACTTGTAGTTAAAGCCCAAATGTTGGGATGATAAAGTAGCTCAGTGGTTTTCTGGCTTTCTGGGATCACTTTCCATGTTGATTCACCTGTCGAGGATCTGTCACAAGCCCCTTGCACATTCCAGAGGATTCAGGGCCATGTTCTAGTGATTTATGTGAGCCAGGGTATGACCTGAAAACGCACTTGATGTACCCAGCGCTCATCAAGAGGCTGCACATTGCAGAAGACCATTAGAGGAAAGCAAGCTGTTTTTCAGGTTTGCCGCTATTGATTTTTTTTCCCTTGAGGAACCCTTGGAATAGCTTCCCCAGGATTTCCTAAAAGCCACTGCAGTGTCAGAAAGTGACATTCCGTTCAGCCTTATTTCTTCTCTGCATTTATTAAAATATATTCTGTTGTCCCTGCCCCCCCCCCATCATAGGGGGCACAAAGCAGCTTACAGAACAGGTTGTGCTACAAATCTCTGCCAACTGCATTGTAAACTAAGCACCTGAGAAAAATAACCTTTAAGACAACACAAATTGGCTTTCTTCAAAGGCTTTCCTGCACAACATGGCTTTACAAAGCTTCCTAAAACTTGAGTGGGGAGATCTTTCTAATCTTCCAAAAGGCAATTCCAAAGAGATGGTAATGCTGCTGATTGGGTTGAGCCAGCACAGTGTAGTGGTTGAGAAGGGCAGATTCTAATCTGGAGAACTGAGTTAGATTCCCCACTCCTCCACATGCAGCCCAGTGGGTGACCTTGGGCCAGTCACAGTTCTTGTAGAACTCTCTCAGCTCCACCTATCTCACAAGGTGCCTGTTGTGAGGAGAAGAAGGGAAAGAAGAATGTAAGCCACTTTGAGACTCCTTAAGGTGGAGAAGAGTGGGGTATAAAACTACTACTACTTCTGACTGAAGTTGATACACAGATTCATATTGGGAGAAATGGTTGTTTAAACAGAGGAATCCTATTCCAGGAAACTTAATGGGAAGGAAATTTATGAAGTTAATGAAGACACCTCATCAAATGTGTGACTAATTAGGGATGGGAAACAGAGGGCATCATCTCAGGCTGAACTTTCCCCCTTTGATTGTATCAGCAGTACCAGCACTGAAGTCAGCTGTGAAAAGCCAAACCAAAGTAAATCAAGGATTGGCAGTATGAAAATCTGTGATGATAATGGGGGAGGTCCTGCTTTGCTTTGCAAACAGACTGGGCAGGAAACTAAAGAGCAGTTCTTTAGTTTCAGTGACACAGATATGAGGAAGTGGGGATTGGTTTATATATATTTTACGTCAGGCTATGACCCTACAAGATGTGTTACTGAAAAGCAAAAGAAGAGTGAAACCATGCATAAACCTATAAGAAAAGACTGTCTGTCATCATGACAAGAAAGTGTTCCCAAGGCCCTTTTTCATGCTGCTAATATTTCTGACGTCTGTATTCCAAACTGTTGACTCAAGTATCACAAGCAAATGCAGGAATTAATTGTTTTTGCTGAAAACAACAATAATAACATCAGCTCTGTTAGTATGAGTTGTCAGTCAAGAGACAATAAGGAACTATAACTTCATTAAACCATTGCATAAAATAATTCTGGCAACAAAAAGTGGAAAGAAAAAATGAAAGAAAAATGTTCTGGTTGGTTGTCTTGTTTCTCCTTATTATCTCTGCAATGAAAAGGGCCAGGAGCTGTTTTCTAGATTAAAATCAAGAATACAGAGAAATTAGTAGATTATGATAACAAGCAGGCCTTGGATTCAGCGGGAGCTCACAGGAGCTCAGCTCCTGAACCTTTCTGAGAGTTTTACTTTGTAATGTACTCGAAGCGGAGACGAGAGTAGGGCAACATCCTTTAATGGGAGCACGTTGCAAGAGAGAGAACACGCGGGCCGGGCCCCGCTTATGTACATTGCCCGGTTCAGCCTCCTGTACAGGTCAGGCCAATCCTGACCTGTTAAACTTCCCGCCGCAGATGTGGTAGGCGGGGATTGCGCACCCGCACTAGAGATGCCTGGGATACCCAGCCGCCTCTGCGCGTGGGCGCGTATTTCAATCGATACATTACACTCCTCCCCCCCTAGTCACGAATATAGTCTTTGAGATACGCGGGCGGTCGGCTTTCCCTGGTGGACCGTCTGGGAAGGTCCTGTGGGGGGCCTGCGGCTTCTTTGGCGGCCCCGTCTGGGGGTTGTGCCGCCAGAGGCTGCGGGGCTGGTGCCTCGGGTCGGTCGGGCTCGGTGGGCCCCTGTACTTCTGGCGTCGGCGATGCCGTGGTTGGGGGCGCGTAGTCTGGTCGGCCTCTGGTTGGCTCCGCCTCCTCTATGTCCGCCGGTTCCTCGGGCAGCGTCCGGCGGCGCAGCTGGTCGATGTGCCGCCGTATGACCTGGCCCCCCTCGGTCGATATGTCGTAGTGGCGGGACCCCGTTACTCGTAACACTCGGCCCGCCACACATTCCGGTCCCCTAGCGTAGTTCCGGGCATACACCGGGTCGCCTGCGAAGAACCCCCTTGCCGCGTCCCGGACCTCGGGACCTCCGCTGGAGTCAGAGGTCCTGTCGGGGTGCAGTCTGTCCAGCCGTGTTATGAGTTTGCGCCCCATGAGGAGCTCGGCCGGACTAACCCCGGTGGCCGGGTTGGGGGTGACCCGGTTATCGAAAAGGAACGCAGCTAGTCTGTGGTCCCAGTCCCCCTGAACGATGCGGCTTAAGGCTTCCTTGGTTGTGCGGACCATCCGCTCCGCCTGGCCGTTGGTGGCTGGGTGAAAGGGGGCGGAGCGTATGTGTTTAATCAGGTATCTATTGAGGAATACTTGGAAGTCCGCCGATGTGAACGCTGTCCCGTTATCGGAGACTATGGTATCCGGAATACCGTGTGTGCACAAGACCCTGCGCAGCGCTCTGATGGCGGCGGCCGCTGAGGTGGACCCTACTGGAATGACCTCTAGCCATTTGGAGTGGGCATCCACAATGATCATGAAGATTTGACCCTGGAATGGCCCCGCAAAATCGATGTGGAGCCTCGACCAGGGCTTCCGGGTGGACTCCCACCGTGTGGCGGGGGCGCTGGGAGGCTCAGGCCTTGACTCCTGACACGTTTGACACCTGCGAACCCACGTCTCAATCTCCCCGTCCATCCCCGGCCACCAGACGTAGCTCCTGGCTAACGCCTTCATTCGGACTATGCCGGGATGGGTCTCGTGAAGGGATTCCAGGACTCGCTTTTGCAGCGGCGGCGGGACCACCACCCTGCTTCCCCATAGTAGGCACCCCTTGTGTGCGGCTAGTTCCTCCCTCCTGGTCGTGTATGGTTTGAATTCTTCCCCCATGTTCCCCTCCGGCCAGCCCCTCATCACCCAGTCGAGCACCCTCGCCAGTGTCTTGTGTTTCTGTGTGGCCTTGGCGACCTCCGCAGCGTGGAGGGGCTGCTCCGGGAGGCTCTCCATCATCATGACCTGGTGTGCGGGGGCGGGGTCTGGGCCTACTTCTGGGAGCGGCAAGCGGCTGAGCGCGTCCGCGTGGCCCATGGCCTTGCCTGCCCTGTGCACTAGTGTGTACGTGTAGGAGTTGAGGAATTGGTTCCACCTCAACACGCGCTGTGAGAGAATTTGGGGGGTTTGCCGGTCTGGGGCCAATAGGCCTAGGAGAGGCTTGTGGTCGGTGGCAATAGTGAACCTCCGCCCATACAGATATTCGTGGAACTTGCGGACCCCCGCCACGATTGCCAGCGCCTCTTTGTCTATCTGCGCGTAGTTGCGCTCGGCTGGAGTAAGCGTGCGGGAGTAGTATGCCACCGGGACCTCTCTCCCGTCCGGGAGTTGGTGCCCCAAGACTGCCCCCACTCCGTAGGGCGACGCATCGCACGCCAAGATGACGGGGAGACCCTCGTCAAAATGGTGGAGCACCGCATTAGATACTAGGATGTCCTTGACCGCCTGGAATGCGGCGGCTTGCCTTTTTCCCCACACCCACGGGGCCCTTTTGTCCAGTAACCTGTGGAGGGGCTCCGCGAGGGCTGCCTTGTGGGGGAGGAACGAATGATAAAAGTTCAGCACCCCCAAGAAGCTTTGGAGCTCCGCCTTGCAGGTGGGAGCCGGGGCCTGCAGGATGGCTCGAGTTTTTTCTTCTGTTGGGTGGATTTCCGCGGAGTCTACGGCGAAACCCAGGAACTCCACCCGTGGGACCCCCAGCAAGCATTTCTCCCGTTTGACCTTGAGCCCCGCTGTCTGGAACCGGCGGAGCACCTCTCTCAAGCGATTTCCGAACTCTTCGGGGCCGGGGGCGGCGATTAAAACGTCGTCGAAAAACGGCTGCACTCCGGGGATCCCTTTAAGGAGAGCGTCCATTATACTCTGAAAAATCCCCGGAGCGACGCTTACCCCGAACTGTAGCCTCTTCACCCGGAAGGCCCCCCTGTATGTCACTATGGTTTGGGCTTCCGCCGTCTTGGCGTCTACTGGGAGCTGTTGGTAGGCCTGGGCCAGGTCCAGCTTCCCAAAGACCTTAGACCCCGCTAGAGCAGCCAGGACGTGGCTCACCACCGGCACTGGGTAGGGGTTGTCCTGTAGTGCCTTGTTTATCGTGCACTTATAGTCGGCACAGATTCGCACGTCCCCGTTTGGCTTAATGGGGGTTACTATGGGGGTCTCCCAGGGGGCGTAGTCCACCGGCTCCAGGACGCCCTGGGCCGTGAGGCGGTCTAGTTCCGCCTCTATTTTCGGTTTTAAGGCAAAAGGGACCCTCCGCGCCTTGAGCCGAATCGGCCTGACCGTGGGGTCTAGTGGTAGGGAAATTGCCGGGCCTTTGTAGCTCCCCAGGGACCCATCGAACACGTCCGGGAACTCTTGGCAAATCTCCCCGAACCCCTTGGGCGCTAGGGTTTGCTCCACCCCCTCCACGCGGATTCCCAGGGGCTTGAACCATGCCAGTCCCAACAGGGTAGTCAGCTGGTGCTTCACCACCAGGATGTCCAGCGGGCCGCGGAAGGGGCCCCGCTCGACTTGCACCCGGGCCCACCCCGCGATTTGTACTGGGTTTCTCTGGAAGTCCCTGAGTATTAAGTCCGCCGGCCTGAGTTGCAGCCGCCGGCCGGGGCACAGCCCCCTCAGGGTGTCCTCTGCTATTATTGAAAGGGAGGACCCTGAGTCCACTTCCATTTGGCAGGGGCTTCCCTCTATGAGGACCGCCAGTTTGATTTTGCCGGGGTTGTTGAGGGGCAAGTTCAGTACCTGGGGGGTTGTCGAGTCCGCCGTGTGGAAGTCCGCCGACTCATGGTGCGTGGTCGGCCTCCGGCGGTTGTCCTTGGCTCGGCAAGCCCGTGCAATGTGGCCGGTCTTCCCGCAGCTCCGGCAGTCCCAGGTCCGATACTGGCAGTTTCTTCTGTCGTGGGGGTCGCCACAGCTGGCGCACTTGGTTGCCGGGGCTCTCTCTGCCGCTGGGGGTCGCTCGGGCGCTCGGTGCCGTGGTGCCGCTCTGCTAGGTGGCCCCGCTGGGCGGCGCAGCTGGTGGGCCTCCCCCTCCTCCTGGCGGTCGTAGTCCAGCTCCTCGTGGTGGACGGCGTCTGTCCGGCCCTTGGGGAAGGTCCGGGCCGTCCGCTCGAACGCCACCGCTTCGCTAAAGGCGCTCTGGAGGGTGAGCTCTTCCTTGGCGAAGAGCTTCAGTTGGAACCTCTTGTCGCGGAGGCCCCACGTGAATCGGTCGGCCAGGGTTTCTTCCAGTTGGGGAAAGTTGCAGGTCCCGGCGATTTTGCGGAGGGCTGCCAGATAGTCGGCGGCCGATTCTCCTGCAGCCTGGTCCCTCCTGTGGAACAGGAACCGGCGGGCCACCCGTGAAGGCTGAGGCGAGAAGTGGCCGGTGAGGAGCCTGATGATCTCCTCGTAGGACTTCTCCGTGAGGCGGGCGGGCGCCGAGAGACCCTTGGCGATCTCGAACGTGGCTGCCCCGCAAACGCTTAGGAGAACGTCCCTCTTTGTGCCGGCGTCGGTGATCTTGTTGGCCCTGAGGTAGAACTCAACCCTTTCCGAGTAGGACTCCCAGCCCTCTGGATTCGCTGGGTCGAAGGTCTCGATGGACCCGGTGGTTCCGCTCTGGCTTGCCATGGCGGCGTCAGCGGTCGTGGCCAGTGGTTGCCCTAGATCTCCGTTGTCACCTTGTCCACTGAATAGTAGGTGCAGCTGCATAACAATCCCTGGATGAGCTCCACCACCTATTTTTCTACAAAATGACCCCTGGTAACAGGTCTTTACAAGTGTGGGACTCGCAAGGAATTGTGGGGGCCATCTAATTTTTGCTGTAGACCCTCTTCCACTTTTTCTTCTTTTCCCTTCATGGCCTCACCCCTTTTCTTGCTACCTTCTCTTCTTTCCACCTACCACCAAACCTACCTTTATCTGCTTCTATGTCTTCATCTTTCCTTCTTTCACTCCCCCTGGCAGCGTCTTGCTGGAAGGAGCTGGGCCTCGCTGCACAATGGGTGCTCTCCTGGCCAGCCAAGTAGAGTGGATAGTAAGTATTTGGTGGTTGCTGTCAGGCCTGTCCCTGGCAGGTCCTCCTCCACTAGCAACGTAATAAGGGAGGGGGATGGGACTCTTTCAAAGGCTATTTGGTCAAAGTACACCTGCGCTACCCCCCCAATGGCTTCACTTTAGAGAAACCAAGGCTTGGAAGACTTAGCAATTAGCTTCCTGGATACCTGGAGACTTTGGGAGTGGATCCGGGAGATGGTGGGGTTTGGGGAGGGGCCTCAGCGTGGTGCAATGCCATAAAGTCCACCCTTCAAAGTAGCCATTTTCTCTAGGGGAGCTGACCTCTGCCAGCTACAGATCAATTGTAAAAGTGGGAGATCTCCAGACCCCACCTTGGAGGCTGGCAACCCTGCATGGTTGCCTAGCAACCTCCAAAATGGCTACCGAAAGCTCAATGAACATTCTTTTCTTAAAGCTGAATTATTTAAGAAAACATTCTTTTCTTAAAGCTGTATTTTTTTTGTTTCAGACTCTTTTGCAAATGCGGGACTTCCTTCAGGTTTGCAGAGATATTCCATTTTGCTGATTTATTAATCTGGACCCCATGGTGCAGTCTAGAATTAGGTATGTGGTAATACAATTAGGTTTGCCAATCACCAGGTAGGGGCAGGGGATCCCCCGGTTTGGAGGCCCTCCCCCCGCTTCAGGGTCATCAGAAAGCGGGGGGGGGGGGATGTCTGCTGGGAACTCTATTATTCCCTATGGAGACATTCCCATAGAAAATAATGGAGAAGTGATCTGCGGGTATCTTGGGCTCTGGGGGGGTGTCTGTTTTTTGAGGCAGAGACACCAAATTTTCAGTATAGCATCCAGTGCCTCTCCCCAAAATAACTCCCACGTTTCAAAAGGATTGGACCAGGGGGTCTGATTTTATGAGCCCTAAAAGAAGGTGCCCCTATCCTTAATTATTTCCTATGGAAGGAAGGCATTTAAAAGGTGTGCAGTCCATTTAAATATCATGACCAGAACTCCCTTTGGAGTTCAATTATGCTTGTCACACCCTTGCTCCTGGCTCCACCCCTAAAGTCTCCAGATATTTATTGAATTGGATTTAGCAACCCTAACTATAATGCAGTAATAGCACTTGCCAATCTATTTTAAAAGAATGAAAAACCCAACAAGTAGAGGACAATGCAGTATAGATGGCCGCTGAAGAACAAAGAGCAGACAGAATTCTCATGTGGACTCTATTGCTAGCGTACAAATACATCTTCATTTTTTGGTGGAGATGGCAATGGAACAGAGAAGCCTTTCCAAATCATAGGGTTCCCCAGGGCTTTTTTTGTAGCAGGAACTCCTTTCCATATTAGGCTACACCCCCTGATGTAGCCAATCCTTCAAGATCTTACAGGGCTCTTCTTACAGGGCCTACTGTAAGCTCTCCAGGAGAACTGGCTACATCAGGGGTGTGTGGCCTAATATGGAAAGGAGTTCCTGCTACAAAAAAAAGCCCTGGGGTTTCCAACTCCAGGTTGGGAAATTCCTGAATATTGGGGGGGGGGGGGGGAGCCTGGAAAGGCCAGGGTTTTGGGAGGAAGGGACCTCAGCAGGGTATAATGCCATAGAATTTACCCTCTCATGCTGTCATTTTCTCCTGGGGAACTGATTTTTGTCATCTGGAGATCAACTGCAATTCCAGGAGATGTCCAAGCCCTGCAAGGAGGCTGGCAACCCCATAACCACATAATCTCTCAGAATAGGGCTTTCATATGTAGCACCCACTAAGAACAGCAGTAGGGAGCACATTAAACCTGGCTAAAAAGAAGGCTCTTCTTTAGGCTGGTATGGTCAGAAAATCTATATAGGGACAATAGGACTTGGAATATGTAAAACCAAAGAAGGCAGAAGAAGAGCACATGCGATGAGCATGGATAATAGTTAAGTCCCACTGAAAGTCTTTTTTTCATCAGGAATCAAGCTTTGAAATAAGACAAAGCCAGCAAAAAAAGCATTATTCAATCCCAAGTTTAGAATCTACAAATTCAAACTAAGGGTTAACAAATGAGGCTCTTTGTAGTATAGATAAGAGAAACCCTATAACATGGAAGCAGCCCAGGTAGTTTTCAGAAATTTTACTGCCTCACATCACTGACACTGTGCTCTTGTACTGCTATAGCAATGATTCATAACTGGGGAATCATACAGAAGAATCTTGTAGCAAGTGAGGGATGATAACGCAGTATCCAAGAAGGAGAGAATATAGCCATGGTTTCCAGCTTCTAATTTCAGACCTAGAGAATATTTGTACACTGGGTGTTGCAAATTTCCCTTTTTTAGAGGACACCCCTGTTGTACCCTCTTAGAAAATGTGCAGTATCAGAATTTATCACTGCCTACACGATCATGACAGTGATAAAGTGGGCTCATGCTCAGGGAAACTTATGCCCCCATAAATTCCTTAGATTTCCTTGGGGCTTTGAAATTTGTATGTAGCGATCACCTCCACTAAACTGGCATCAGAAACGAGAGAATCTGGAGAAGACAGATTTCCCTGTTTCCCTTTTTCTCTGGGTAGGAGCTGAAGAACCTGTTTTGCAAAGCCCTGGGACCTGTGGAGTGATAAGGGAAACAGAAAATATGTTTCTAGTGCCAGCTCAGTCTCCGTCTGTGCTTGTGCGTGTGTAGAGGAGCCATCTGGACATTTGGAAACCCAAGTGTACCTGCCCACAGACAGACTCCTCCTACACACTACCTTCTCTTCGCTTCACCTGCCTCTCCTACTTTTAACTGTAGCTTCGGCTGCTCCTGCTTTCAACCTGGCAGGTGTTTGCTTTCTTTCCAGCACTCTCCCTCGAACACAAAGTACTGAGGATATATCATTTTTCTTTTCAGCCTTCAACATGCAGAGTCTCTTTTAGCAGCTGACATTTGACCTTCTAGAGGGGGAAGCCAGGGCTATTGGAAACAGCCCAGCACGACTATCCAGCATACCTGTTTTACACCTACGATTTCCGCACAGGTGAGTTGGCAGCTCAGCATGCAGGCAGCTCCCAGACCTTTCCTTTTAACATTTTGTTTTCCAAGAGGTGCCCCCTTCCTAATTAAGTTGATCCAACCTGGTTTTCTGCTGGTGAAAAAGGAAGATGGGGTCCCCTTTATCCATATAAAAAGGCTGTGCTGGGACCTGGATAGGCAAAAGCCATATGGGACTGTAGCAAGTAGAGGAATTGGGTGAGATTGAGTGAAAGCTGGATCCTACCCATTGGTTTTGGTTTTTGGATGCTGTGGGACTGAAACAGAAAAGAGAATGACAGCAGGATTATATTAATCTCTGGATCTAGCCCATGGCTGTTAAGGTTTCTTTCTATCAGGAGCTAGAAGTAAAATAGGCAGTGTGAATTTCAGCATCATTCCACAATAGGACTATTAAGACTCAGTGTGAATTCAGTTAGTGCACTAGACCTCCTTACCATGCTGCTCCAAATTTGCTTGTGTGAAAGATGTGAGCAAATTTTTCCATGTTTAGAAGATCTTGAGAACATAGTCTGGAGTGGTTATTCTAATTCACATTAATGCTTGTGGAAACAGAAAGCAGAAGCCTTATCTTATTTTGTTGGCATTGTTGTGTTATGCGTTACATTGTTTTAGCTTCTTTGTCTTGTTGTATGGACAATACTGTGTAATGGCATGGTCCCATAATTCTGTAATTGTCTTTGACTATCAAAAAGAAAGGCAGAGTGCAAATGAAGTAGATCAAATTTAAAAGAAATCAGCCAGCATAAACTGAAGCTGTGTAGCATCTAGAGCGGAAAGCCTAGGGAGAATTTCCTGATGGTAAAGTGCCATCGGACTTAGATAGCCCAGGCTAGCCTGATCTCGTCAGATCTCAGAAACTAAGATCCTCAAATGTCAGTCCTGCTAATATTTGGATGGGAGACCAGACACCAAGGAATTCCAGGGTCATGACGCAGAGCCAGGCAATAGCAAGCCACCCCCAAATGTCTCTTGCCTTGGAAACCCTCTTGCCTTGGAAACCCTCTTGCCTTGGAAACCATAAATCAGCTGTGACTTGATGGTACTTTCCATCACACCCCCCCCCCAAGTGCCACTGAATAAAATGGGATTAGAACTGCTTAGGTTTGCTCCCCAAGAGGCTGAAGCCCCCAGGCTGAATTCTTGCTTCTGAAATAAATTCAGTACATGTCCTTAGGCCTGGCCCTCAATCTACTGCGTAAAGGTGATCATACTAGCCTAACCACCTTACAGAGTTGTTAGTACAATTACAAGATGATATAAGGCTCATTTTCAACACTCAGCCTATAAGTGCTCATTTCTCAATATTGTGATCTTTCCCCAAATGCCACCCCCCCCCCCCCATCTTTATGGTGTTAATCTGGTAGGAAATTTTGCTGAGGCTAGAGCAGGTTTAAAGTGAACTGCTGGGGCTAATCTGGTAAGGATGGGGAAATGGTTGATTTTCAATTTGGACAATGCTACAAATATTCCTTACAGTGCAATCCTAAACAGAATTGCACCCCTTCTGAGCCCAGTGAAATAATCAGGTTCATAAGGGTGTAGCTCTACTTAGGATTGTACTGTAAGGCTGCAATTTCCAGGCAGGTCTGCCCACAAGGCAGTCAGGCAATTTTTCAGGTGACACAGCGTGCAATTTGAGAAGGGCACTGTGTCATCCTCTGTCCCATTAGTAAGGATTCTGGGAGAGACCCTCCTGAGTTCATGCAACATCTTTGCCAGCCTTGAATAAGCCCTGTTGAACAAAATGGGCCAACTTCTGAGAAAACATGCATAGGACTGGGCTGTTAATCATTAACTTGTTCAATGAGTCCATGGTAGGAAGGAATGCTCACTGTGTGGCTGGTATTCTAAGAGGTGGATTTCTGGAAACAGCTGAAGAATGTCTCAGCTTCTGAGCACTTAAAGAAGTAGCTAATCTTTAAGAATGGCTGTGATGAGCAAGAGTAATGCCATTTTGTTAGCTTTAAGTCAAGCCGAAGTTGTGCATTCTGAGTACTTCTGCCCAACCACATGAACTTTGTCACAGTTCTCTGGAGTCTGGAGCATTCGAAACAGACATTTATTCTAAGAAGATGCTGACCAAGAAAGGGAGGAGGGTAAAGGAACAAAGGGCCTTCAGTATGTTTCAAATAAGATAAGAAGCTTATGTGCATGCTTGCTGACATGCAGAAGTTAGCTAGGGGGACAGAAATACAGCTTGCGCATGTGTAAACAAAAGTTGCCTATGTGTGGGTATAAAAGCCCACCCCAGCTCCAGGCAAGTTGTAGCAGAATTGGTGGGATTGATTTGTCTCTCTGTATCCCCCTTATTCCTCAAATAAAGTTTCCCTCTCCTATTCAACTGAGTGCCTCGCCTGTTAATTGGAACAGCACGCGTCAGGTTGACGACCCCATTTTGGCAACAGCTACTTTATGACAATGGTATTATGGTTTTGTTTCCTGACCTCTTATGGGAATTAGTTTTCAGTTTCCCATAACAAACTCAAAAGTCAGACTTCCTGTTTTGTATCTTAGCCTCATATCTGCTAAGCTATGTAGGGACAATAAAGAGGTAAGATCAACACTCTTTGTTCTTTACGCACCCTGCCTCCACCTGAACATTGTGCCCTGGACTTCTAGCTTTCAGACCTCTGCTTTAATGCACTACCAGGAATTGGGACTCTTCTTTGCCTTGCTCTTACCCCCTCCCACAGAATCCTGGAACCTTATTATTTATTTATTTATTTATTAATTTCATTTATATCCCGCCCTCCCCCACCTTGGCAGGCTCAGGGCGGCTAACAGCAATCCATAAAAACACACCATAATAAATAAAACATTAGAATTACATTATAGAACAATAAAACATTAAAACATTAAATTAAAAACCAGTCTAGTAGATACAATTATACTGCGGTATAGATCTTTGAACCGCATTGGCGGATCTTTAATTACCATTTTTCTTAGCAGTCCGAATATGCTGATTTAAAAAGGATGGTCTTGCAGGCCCTGCGGAACTGTTCAAGGCTCCGCAGGGCCCACACCTCCTCGGGGAGTCGGTTCCATAGGGTAGGGGCCGCGATCGAAAAGGCCCGTATTCTGGTGCTCTGATATTTAACTTCCTTCGGCCCAGGGATAGTCATTAAGTTTTTCCCCGTTGACCTCAGTGCTCTCTGGGGTTCATATGGGGAAAGACGGTCCCTCAGGTAGGCAGGTCCTCGGCCATATAAGGCTTTAAAGGTAACGACCAACACTTTGTACTGGACCCGGTATATAATCGGCAGCCAGTGCAGTTCACGTAGTCCCGGCCATATATGCTCCCGTTTCGGGAGTCCCAACAACAGCCTTGACTGTGATCTCCAGTTAACCTTGACTGTGATCTCCAGTTAACTTCCTCTGTATGTAAATAAGAGGACTGGTGAAACATCTCCAGGAGGTGGTTGGTGCTCATAAGGATGTAGACAGCTGAGCTTTATGTGGTTTCTGTGTGGGTTGTGGTGCAAGATTCATAGAAGGATTGCCCTGGATTTTAAGGAGGGAAGTATCTGGAGGCAATCAGGATCTGACTGAAGAGGCCACAATCTTTCCGCTGCCCTACATGCCACATCTAAATAGTAATCCCAAAATAGCTTTCATAAATTATATCCGGTTGAATCTGGTAAAAACAATGCTGAGTCTTACAGAATGTTATAGACGGACACATTTACTTGACTTGTGTTTTTGTGGCCTACATGCTATAAAATCCAGGGATTTCATTCCCACGTGAAGAAATAGCTGCAATTGTACTAAATTTTGTCAACTACTCCAGAGAGACTCAAATGCTGGTGATTTCAAATCAAATACATTCTGGGCCTCTTCCCATATTCACTGCCAAGGAAAGTCTCAATGGAGGATTGATTCTGGATGTAAACACACTTTCCAGATGTTAAGTTCCATCAAATTCATCTTTAAAAGTGAATGAAGGCGGATTGGATAGTCTGAATATGGGAGAGGAAGTGGCTTCCCAGAGTGTGTCTAAGTACACCTTTTAATTCTTTGCCAACAATATTTTATACTTTCAGGGACTGCTATGTGGTATCCTCCAGTGCTGCTCTTGCTGTTCCAAGCTGTAATGCTCAGTCTCGCTGGCTCCCTCCAGAGGCTGTCTAAGGACCAGCAGAATGAAGGTAACTAGGAAGCATGGCAATTTTTATTTTATTTTATTTGACATAACCTGCTCCTTTCCCCTCCAAGTAGGACTCAGGGTGGCTTCCATAGATGGAGTACACAATAGAATCAATATACAATAATATCAGCAAGCTACTATTAAAATCCAGACTTTAAAACCTAATAACCAGATTGCTGTCAGATGGCCATCTTGTCTTCTTGCACTTCATAGCAGGGCTTTTTTTGTAGAAAATGCCCAGCAGGAACTCATTTGCATATTAGGCCATACTCCCTGCCATGACCATCATTTCACACAGGGTGTTTTTGTAGGAAAAGCCCAGCAGGAATACATTTGCATATTAGGCCACACCCCATGATGCCAAGCCAGCCAGAACTGTGTTCCTGTGCCTTCCTGCTCAAAAAAAGCCCCAGCCGGTGCTAGGATTTTTGGTGCCCTAGGCAAGCTGTCTGCTAGCGCCTCCCTCTAAAAATTTAAAAAACAGAAACCTGTAGAAGAAATGAAGAAACTTTAAACTATTTGCATTTTTAATTTACAGGTTTTAATTTTAAATTTTAATTTTTTTAAAAATTGTGAGATTAAGCAATAAAAATTGTGAGAATACTACTTGATCCTTCTAGCTGATGGCAAGACTTTGTGCATATGAGAAAGATGCTCTACCTGACCTATAGTTTCTACCCCATGGCTCTGGCTCTGTTAAAGTAGAGTAGGCAGGAGGAGGGGCAGCAGACAACTTCAACAGGAGCCAGTTTTTAGAAACTGTAATTGGCTCTTTTTCAGCTTTTACAGTTGGTTAATTTATCCCTGCCGGGTTCCGAGGAGCACACTGTGCAGGTGCTGTCCGCTTTCGTGTTCCCTGGGTCTGTAACAGACCCAGGGAATGAAAACTGGCTTGGCAGCGTCTGCACTCCATGGAGCCTGCTTTCCATTGGGGAAGGAAGGCTTCAAGGAGCACACCTGCTGCACATGGGGAGAGGTGGCGCCCTAGGCAGCCACCTGCTTGGCCTACTCCCACACACCAGCCATGCTGCCTTATAGGCTTTCTCTGGATTTTCTGTGATCTTTCTCAAACCCACTGTGCTGTGAAAATTTGGGAGAGATCACTGCGAAGCCTGGATGGTTGCTATGTGGATGTAAAAGTCTGGATTTCCCCCCCAGTTTGTTTGTTTGTTTGTTTTAGGCAATTTATATTCTGCCCTTTCCCCAAAACAGGCTCAAAGCAGATAACAATATTCTAAAAATAGTATAAAACAAAACCAGATCAATGCGAACAATACAGTTTGATAGATCATAATAAGTTATAAATGGTGGCTCAGCTGGGCACATATTGTATATTCTGAGAGTCTAGAACAGTAAGTAAAATAAAATTAATATTACAGCAGAGGTGGTATTGCAACATCGGTCCAGCCGATGTAATAAGACACCCACTGCCTCAGCCAAAAGCCCGGCAGAATACCTCTGTTTTGCAGGCCCTAAGGAAAGGTAACAATTCCGTGAGGGCCCAGATCTCTAGAGGGAGCTGATTTCACCAGGCTGGGGCCAAGGATGAAAAGGCCCTGGCCCTGGTTGAGGCAAGTCGGACGTCCTTCGGACCAGGGACAGTCAGCAGATGTTATGTGCAAGATCATACGGATCTCTGGGGCACATATGGTGAGAGGCAGTCTCATAGATATGTCAGTCCCAAGCCCTTTAGGGCTTTAAAAGTCAAAACTAAAACCTTGAAAAGGATCTGTTACTCAATTGGTAGCCAGTGCATTTGACACAGCGCTGGCCGGATGTGTGCCTAGATAGGCATTGTTATCAACAGCCGAGCTGCTGCATTCTGCACCTGCTGGAGTTTCGGGATCAATCTCAAGGGTAAGCCTACATAGAGCGAGTTATAGTAATCCAACCTGGAAGTGACCGTCGTATGGATCACTGTAGTTAGGTCCTGGGAGGATAGGTAGGGTGTAAGCTGCCTGGACTGCTGAAGATGATAAAAAGCAGACCAAGGAACCGCTGTGACCTGTGCCTCCATTGAAAGTGAGGCATCCAGCGTCACTCCTAGACTCTTCACCTTCTGTGCCGGCACAAGAGATGCACCGTCCAGGGTTGAGAGCTGAATGTCCGACCCTAATCCCCCCTCCCCCGGCCCAGGTACAGGACCTCCGTCTTAGCTGGATTAAGCTTCAGTTGACTTTGCCTCAACCAACCTGCCACAGCTTCTAAGGCCAAGGTCAGATGATCCAAGGCGGAGTCTGGGTGGTCGTCAATCAACAAACAGCTGGGTTTCATCCGCATATTGATGACAACCAAGCTCAAAACCTTGGGCAATCTGAGCAAGGGGGTGTATGTAGATGTTAAACATAATTGATGAGAGAATGGCTCCTTGAGGTACACCGCATTCCAGCAGGAGCCGCACAGAGATCTGCTCACCAACCGCCACCCTTTGTCCCTGACCACGGAGAAAGGAGGAAAACCACTTTAAGGCCACCCCCTGAACTCCAGTGTTGGCAAGGTGGTGGGCCATTAGGTCATAATCGACCGTGTTAAACGCTGCTGATAGATCTAAAAGCAACAGCAGCACTGATCCACCTTGATCCAGATGCCTTCTGAGGTCATCTGTGAGGGCGACCGAGGCCATCTCTGTCCCATGACCAGGGCAGAAACCAGACTGGAAGGGATCAAGGACTGATGTCTCCTCCAGGAAGACATTAAACTGCTTCGCCACCACTTTCTCAATTACCTTGCCCAGAAACTGCAGGTTCAAAACTGGGTGGTAATTGGCTAGGATCAGTGGATCCAGAGATTTTTTTTTAAGTGGGTGAACCACTGCCTCTTTAGGCTTGGCTGAAAATACCCCTGACATCGCCAATAGCCATGGAGAGCCAAGAATACAAGTCTTCCACTAGCTCATCTAACAACTCACCAGGGGGCATCGGATCCCACAGAGCTTCCTAAAGCTGCTCAGGATCCATTTGGCTCTGCAGACAAACATAAATCCACTCGCCGCCTAAACAGGAGGAGGGCCACAAGTCCAGCTGGACTTTTAGGGCACAATGATCTGAACACAGAACCACATCAGTGGCTCTCAGATCTGCTGTTATCCCAGCGCCAAAGATCGTCTAGTGTGTGACTGGCCTGGTGAGTGGGAACCGATACAATTTGTCTGAGTCCTAGTGTCTCCATGGATGACACTAGGTCCTGAGCCTGCAAGGATGCTGCATTGTCAACATGGAAATTGAAATCCTCCGGGACTAAAAGCCTGGGGAAGTCCAATGCTCAGGCCGATACCACATCCAGCAGGGCAGGCAGGCTGTCTGGGGGTGCGTTAGGCGGTCGGTACACCACTCAGACAGTCAAACTCTCCTCGGCTTCCCACATCAGGCCGACACATTCCATGCCAGCTATGTTTAGCACAGGGAGTGCCCTGAAAGAAAAAGAATCATGAAGGAGCATTTCAACCCCCCTCCAATTGTCCAAGATTGGTGGAGGACCGAAAACCCAGGTGGGGCAAGTTGCTTCAGGGTGACAGTTTCACCCAGATTTCCATCACCCATGCCAGATCTATCTGTTGCTCCATGAAGTAGTCTCCATGAGCCGGTTTGGTGTAGTGGTTAAGTGCAGAGATTCTTATCTGGGAGAACCAAGTTTGATTCCCCACTCCTCACTTGCACCTGCTGGAATGGCCTTGGATTAGCCATAGCTCTTGTAGGAGTTGTCCTTGAAAGGGCAACTTCTGGGAGAGCTCTCTCAGTCCCACCCACCTCACAGGGTGTCTATTGTGGGGGAAGGAGATAAAGGAGAGTGTAAGTGGTTCTGAGAATCTGATTCAGAGAGAAGGGCAGGGTATAAATCTGCAGTCATCTTCTTCCTCCTTCTTCTAGTGTAGGTCTTATTGTTGATAGATCTGGCATTGATCAACATCAATGTCGGAGTTGGGTAAAAATTCCTAGCCCCACAACCAACATGGGGAAGGCAATGGCAAACCACCCCGTAAAAAGTCTGCCATGAAAACGTTGTGAAAGCAATGTCATCCCATGACTGGTGCTTGCACGGGGGACTACCTTTACCTTTTTTTACAACCAACATGTCTAGGGATGGGATGTAGCTGGGAAGAGATCCAAGCATTTCCGTATCTCCAATCTCTTCCAAAATCCTGAAACCTGGCCCCACCGCCATACTTCCCCCGCCCCCATATGGCCAGAGTCCCTGACCCTGATATGGCTCTCTGTGTGCTGATCTAGCTAACACGTGCACACAACCCTGATTCTAATTCACACTGGAGATCTACTTATTTACTAAGCTCACTAAATCATCTCGTTGTCTAAATATAACTGATAATAATTTAAACAAAATTTAACAAAATTTAAATTGATCCCAACTACTAATTTATACTAACAAGCCAATTAATATTGACTTCCATCCCCCAAATTCCTTCACCCACCCCTGGTTTAATCAACCCAATTAATTAGCTAGCTAAAATTCAAAATGCAAGTAGTAATTAAGAGTTCCAATTTAAATACAGTACATTCCACTAAGGCAAGAAACTAATATCACTACTAGATTAAAATCTAAAAATTCATTAAATTCCCAAGTTAGACAATTGATTGATCAATAGCTTAGAACGTAAGTAGGGTAGACTTCCTATAAAGTACAGAAGGATGTGCAATAGATAAAGTGCTGAATGCTGATGTTAATGCTTAAAAACAGGAAAAATATAATCACAGTTTTGCTCACATGGCAGCCCTTTCCCCTGCCCCAGTCCATACTGTCCATCCCCTCCCCATGCCACACAGGTTCTTTTTTGAAGCCCTGGTAATTGATGTATATAGATATAATATATCACTTGCAGGGTTAAAATTTTTTTGAAAAGGCCCCCTACTGGTGTGGGAAGAGAATGGCAACCACAGGGACTGGAAAAATATGGGGGAAATCCACCATCCGAAAGCCCCTTTGCCTCGGTGCTGCATTGGCAGCCACAGCAATTATGGGGCTTCCACAGGAAAGCGTCACTGTGTAGAAGTTCTCCCAACTACCTCCTTCCTGCCATCTTTAACTGCAGATGCTAGAAACTGAACCTTGAATCTACATGCAAACCGCTGAGCCATGCTCTCCTCCCCAGTAACATTTCAATTACATATAAACAGATGGCTGGCCAAGTTACATCGAGTTTTCATCCTAGCTAGGTGTAAGCTAGCTGGAAGAGGGTCGTCTTACAGGCCCTGCAGAACTGAACCAGGTCCCGCAGGGCCCTCACCTCCTCCGGCAGCTGATTCCACCATGTGGGGGCCATAACGGAGAAAGCCCTTTCTCTGGTGGATTTCAAGCGGGCTTCTTTTGGCCCGGGGATAGTGAGGAGATTTTGTGTTCCTGACCTCAGTGCTCTCTGGGGAACATGTGGGGAGAGACGGTCCTTCAGGTAGGCAGGTCCCAGGCCATATAGGGCTTTAAAGGTAATAACCAGCACCTTGTACCGGACTCGGTATATCACTGGAAGCCAGTGCAGAGTCCGAAGACCCGGCCGAATGTGTCCCCACTTTGGGAGACCCAATAACAGCCGGGCCGCGGCATTCTGCACCAGCTGCAATTTCCGAGTCCGGGACAGGGGCAGCCCCATGTAGAGGGCATTGCAGTAGTCCAACCTCAAGGTGACCGTAGCATGGATCACTGTTGCTAGGTCGTCGCGCTCCAGGAAGGGGGCCAGCTGCCTTGCCTGCCTAAGATGAAAAAATGCGGACTTGGCAGCGGCTGCTATCTGAGCCTCCATCTTTAAGGAAGGCTCCAACAGCACCCCCAAGCTCCTGACCCTGTCCGCCGCCGTCAGCGGCGCGCCATCAAAAGCTGGCAGGGGGATCCCCCCCCCCAGGCCGCGGCGACCCAAGCAAAGGACCTCTGTCTTCGTAGGATTTAGCTTCAGCCCACTCAGTCTGAGTATGACATCATACTTGCATGCAAGAGATTGGGGTACCCATATTCTTGTTTGAATCAGCATGTGCTCCAGTTGGGGATGCCAGCCTCCAGGTGAGACCTGGGGATGCCCCAGAATTAAGATTATTTTAAGACTTTTAAGATCAGTTTCCCTGGAAGAAATGGGTGCTTTGGAGGTTGGCATTGTACCATGTTGAGGTCCCTGTTCTCCCCAGGCTCCATCCCCAAATCTCTAGTAGTTTTGCAACATGGATCTGCCAGCCCTGCTGCCCATCTCCCACAGGTGGATCTGCTCAAAACCTCCAAAGACTGTGCGAATCAGAAGTTAGATGCTATGAAGGGAATTTCTCACAAAAGGGCAGGGAAAACAGTTGTATATGGAAGTGGGACAAGCTCTCATAGAGGACTCTTAGCTCGCCTTATGCAGGAAGTTCTGATAAAACCCGAGGAGGGATTTCTCCAGGTGCCTTGCCCACTAACTTTGACCACCACGAGCAGCTCAAACTGCCCTCCACAGCCCCTTTCATGGTTAATCGACTTGCTCGTCACAGGTATTAGCAAACTGAGACACCTGAGACTTGTTGATCTGCATTCCACATGTCATAATCCATGTGCTATGTAGCAGGGGTGAGAAGCATTATATTGCCTAGGAACAAAACACTGAGCTTCCAAGTACCAGAAAATCGCATAGGAGCACTGCCTTAAAGGGAAGACTGTGCCCTGTAAATCAGTAAAAACCTTATGTATCCCATATACCTCGCCAGAGAGCTTTTGCTAGTGATCCCTGGCCCGAAAGAAGCCCAACCTGGGCCAGAGCATTTTCTGTTCTGGCTCCTATCTGGTGGAACAAGCTCCCATTGGAGATTAGGGCCCTGCTGGGACTGTTGCAATTCCACAGGGCTTGTAAGACAGCTGTTCCACAGGGCCTTCAGCTAAGGCAGACGACATTTGTCAATCTGTGGCCTCTCTGCTGCAGCGGCCCTGCTGAATTCTTTCTGTTGAATTGACCCACTACATTGAAGCTATGTCATCTGTCTTATATCAGCTGGAGGATATATGGAAGGAGCGGATGCAATTTGATATCCCCATCTGCAGAATTTGATCTGATAACTGTAGCTGCCTTGTATGCACACTTATGACCCTCACACCCATGTACCAATCTAGTTTGCAGCTCTGCACTGTAATCCCCTGTAGCCCACTTTTATTTCTCGGAATCTTCTTGACCCTAAAATTCTTGGTCTACCATGGAGCCTAGGATAATCACAATTTCTTTCCTTCTTAGTGTTCCTGGATGGCTCTGCTGCACACAAATTCCTGAGCCGCACACTCCTTTACAACCACTGGGATTTAGAGCTGATTGTGCCAGATAATCTGGAGCACGAATGCATAGAGGAAGTCTGCAACTACGAGGAGGCCCGTGAAGTCTTTGAGGATAACTTCAAAACAGCTGAGTATGGGAAGCAGAGTGGGTCTTGGGCTTTGGAGTGTTGTGGGATGTACTGTCATGATTCTTAAACTGGGATTCTGGTAGTTCCTGGTACTCTTTGGGGTCATTTCCGAATGCACAGTTATTGCAGCCTTTTCCTGAGCCAGCAATAGCTAACAGCACTTTGAAATCCAGCTCCTTCTGCACTCCTGTTCAGCTGTCTAGTAACCACGGAGTTAAGGGGGAATGTTTGGTTTCAAGTAATAATGTATTTGTGGAAAATCTTGAGCTAGCATTGGAGTACATGCAGACATTGTGATGCTTCCCGTATACAGAGGACATGTCAAGCAATTTCTCCCAAGGCATGAACATAAGACTAGCCTTGCTGAATCAGACCAACAGTCCATTTGATCCAGCTTTCCGGGTTTGATCCAGTGTAAGAATTTCTGTGCAGAGATGAAAGGACAGTTTTAACAGATTCCTTCTTCCCATTTGATTTCTTCCTCATGCTGTTCTGGGGGGGATCTCTTGTCTCCCAAAAGCAGCGTTTCAGAGGGCATTTTGGATTGCAGTGGAAGAGGGGGCAACAAGGAAGGTGCCTTCTGCAGACAGAAATTCCTTCCATCTGCAACAACGCTCCGTGGGGTCCGATCCCCTTGTTTCTAACAGCAGATGCCACAGGGCTGCCCACAAGCAAGGTCTGCCCTCAATGGCCTTTGCCAGCAGACTGCCCTCAGCATCTGCCAATGGGAGCCATTCTGCCTCTGAGCTTGCAGGTCTCATTCAGCTATTAGAATTGCAGAATCATAGAGTTGGAAGGGAACTCCAAGATCATCTAGTCCAACCCCTGTACAATGCAGAAAATTCACAAGTGCCTCCCCTCTATACACACACACCCAGTGACCCTTGCTCCAAGCCCAGAAGAAGGCAAAAATCTGGAACATTGATATATTGGCAGCTGCCATGATAACAGTTAATGACAGACCTGCCCCTAAACCTGTCCGTCTGCATTTTAAATCCAATGGGAATTGCTACATCTTGTGGCAGTGAGTCCTGTAGATCAACTATTTGTTATGTGAAATCAGCAGGGGTCATTTCGTAGAAAAAGAGATCCTGACGCTCATTAGCACAACTCATTTGGATATGCCACACACCCCTGACATCACTGGAAAGTGTAGTAAATTATATCAGCTCAGCATCTACCTTAAAATGCTTCTTGAATTATAATTGTCATAAGAGAGTCTTACTCCCATCATACTTTTTAAATTACTTTTTCCTATGTGGCCACAGTGGCTTGATGAAGATTTCCATCTGACTTCTTCAGGGCTTTTGTGTAGACAAGTCCAGCAGGAACTCATTTGCATATTAGGCCACACACCCCGATCCCAAACCAGCCAGAACTGCATTCCTGTATGTTCCTGCTTTATATATTTTAGTTATTCTCCCTTTTTTTGTGGTGAAAATTTTTTGAAAGTGTTAAATCTTAAGAGTTCAGCAAAATTCTCACAGGGGGTTTGAACAATGGAGCTCAGAAGCAATTATTTTGGGGGGAGGGGTAAGAAAGAAAGAGCACAATAAAATTTAGAGGTTCCAGAGCTCCACTCCTGTGAGCTCCTGCCCAAAATTAGGCCTGGAAATCAGTGTCTACCACTGATCAGTTTTAACAGCATGATGCTGAGTACTAATACTCTGGGAAAGGAGGAACAGCTTCTCTGTCTCTTCATGTTCTCCACGACATGCATCATTTGTTAGATCTATCATGTCACCCTTTTTTTTTCTTAACTAAGGTGACTTCCCTATGGAGCTCTTGCTTGGCCTTGCCTCCAAAACTGCACTTATCCCTTTTAGGGCTACCACACAAGACTGTCATGCACTCACCCCTTCCAGGTTTTCCCCACCTTCGTGGTGGGTTTCCCCAAACCTGTTTTAGTATGACCTTTCTGAAATGATCATATGAAAAGTGGGTTTGGGGAAAGTATGAATGGGAAGGTGTAGGTCTCTGCACCCCTTTGCCCACATCTGATGCTGTTTCTTCTTACAGCTGCTATTCCCCTGCAGCCTTGTCCAGAGCTTTCTAGAGCTGCTCTAGACTCTTGGTTGTAGGCAGGGCTTTTTTTGTAGAAAAAGCCCAGTAGAAATTTGCATATTAGGCCTCACCCCCTGACACCAAGCCAGCCGGAACTGCATTCCTGTGCATTCCTGCTCAAAAAAAGCCCTGGTTGTAGGTATATATCACTATAAGAAGTCTATGAAATTTTTATGGGCGATAATTACAGCTGCCAAAGGGAAACCCAATATGTCCCTCTGGTATTTAGTTACACTATTATTGAAGCCACAAAACAACACTGTAACTCCCATATTATCCACTTCCTGGGAGAAGCATTTTAAGAACCTCTACAAGAAGCATAATCTTGAACAAATCAACCTCAAGCAGATCCCAAAATGGGAACCTGTTACCTGTCACAAGATAGCTGAGTTGGTCAAAGTGGGGAGGTGCCAACTCCCCAGCTCTGATGCTTTCCTGCTGAATTTCTGAAGATATATCAGTATAGTAGGACACATAGTGATAAACTTTTAAAAATTGATTTTATCATTGCCACGCACTGATGGGAAAAGGACCAAATGAAATTCTTCGGGCCGACCTGCGCATGATATTTTCCACATGTCCTCCCTTGGTTGGGCCTGAGGTGTTTCAGTCAGAGATCAGCTTTGGGTTTCCTGCAGGGGGAATCAATTCAGCTTTGGATCAGGACCACAGCACCTGGGGAGAAGGGACTTAAGCCTCTCCCCTCAGCCATGCCATTTTCCCAGGCAGCCCCAAGGACACTATTTGTGCTGTTGAGAGCTGAACATTTACTGATGGGTCACAAGTGGGTTTCCCCAGCAGGGCAAACAGCAGCATCTAGGACCATTTCAGATCAGGAAAATGTTGTGTGGGGAATAGGCTTCCCAATGTTGTGTGAGGAATAGCCCCGCCCCAACAACCTCCATATCCCTTCAAACCTTGGAAGGTTTCAGAAGATGCTGGGAACAGCTTGCTTCTAGAAAGGTGTGTGTGCCTTTAAATCTTTGAGCCAGGTTGAATGGGGGCAGGGTGAGCCTGCAGAACAACATGCCTGCTGGAAGGGAAGGGAAGGAGCCTGGAACCTCTGTTTGTCTTACAGTCCCTTAAGAAGCTGTTTGCACATTAAAATAGTAACCTCTGGTTTCCTTGTGTTAGTCTGATGAACTGGGTGGAATATAGAGCAGTCAACAACTCCCATGATGAGTAAATTGCCCCAGTAAGACCACAAATTGTGTGCTTCCAAACTCTGTTTATTTTGGCTGCTATGTGCGTCTGTGTGTGTGAGAGAGAGAGTGGAAGTGGAAGTGCAGCCAGCTGCTGGGGAATAAGGAAATGCCCCACCTACAAAGCCCCCGGTATTTTCTGAATTAGACTTGGCAACACTAGTGGGAAATGCTGAAGCTGTTTTTCCTCATGTGTTACCAGGGTCCTTGCACACTTGGGAATGGACTTCTCAGTGGGAACCTCACTGCTTGAAGTCAGAGCAGGGAACTCAAACATAACCTATGGAAAAAATGTACTCTGTTGTAAGGCCCACAGTGCATGCCTGGTACATCTTTAGGTATCTCTTTGGCAAGCCTGTGGTTCTGTGGAATCCTAGTGTGTTGAGGGGAGACAAAATTCCAGGAATATCTGAGAAAGCGCATGACATTGCTGATTCAATGCTGTTGCCTAAGTAGAGTTCGCCATGCCAGGACAAGTCTGGGAACTTGAGAGCAGGTAGATTCCTAGCATAGCTGAAGAGCCACATGCAAGGCTTCCGGTGTCTTAGTACAGAGCTGCGTCTGGACGTCTGGGGAGGCGGGGAACGAAACCAGCAGCACCCTGAAATGGCTTGGTGATTGTGCTTAAAGCTAGGTCAGGGTGAGTTTGTGCTCCAGTTTTCTGGAACAAAGAGGTCAAACTGAAGAGATTGTGCACAGTGACCTGTTCACAGGGGTGGAATTCTAGCAGGAGCTCCTTTGCATATTAGACCACACTCCCCTGATGTAGCCAATCCTCCGAGAGCTCATCTTCCTCTTCATCTTCTTCTTACAAAAAAGAGCCTTGTAAGCTCTCAGAAGATCGGCTACATCAGGGGAGTGTGGCCTAATATGCAAAGGAGCTCCTGCTAGAATTCCACCCCTGCCTGTTCACACAATCCTTTTTAAACTTTCAACTCAGGTTGACTTTCTCAGTGGATTGTGGCAGGTTTTCTGTTGATTGGAGTTTGTGTTGTTTGGTTGCCGTTTCCAAACAGGTGACAACAGGGCTTTTTTTGTAGAAAAAGCCCGGCAGGAACTCATTTGCATTTTAGGCCACATCCCTGACACCAAGCCATTCAGAACTGCATTCCTGCTTTTAAAAAAGCCCTGGATGACAATATTTCTAACATAATAGAATGTAAAGAAACAAAATCATGTTTTCCTGCAGAATAATAAAAACGATCATATGGCAGTGTGTATTATACAGTCAGGAAATCCAAGGATTGTCCGGCAGCCAAAGTTCTAATTCTCTAGTGTTATGTACAACTAGGTGGCGAGCTAGACTTGCTGGTGGGCTGAGAGAGCCGTGACTGGCCTAACTGGCTTCATTTGGAGGAGTGGGGAATAGAACCCCGTTCTCTGGATTAGAGTCCTGCTGCTATTAACCTTCAGGCCCCGTGCTTCATCTCTCCCCCACCCCGTACACATCTCCTGTGATTTCTGTCCTCCCCAACTGAAAGTCTCCTTCCTGCCTCTTATCCTCTTTCACTCTCTAATGAAGATCACAGTTTGAATCTACATGGGAGTATAAAAACACACCTTTGCTACGGCAACAGCATCAGCAAGCATGCAAGAACAGTTGAGACCAGATCTGCAAACATCTGTTTTTGTTCTGCTCCCTGCTGCTGCTTCCATTCCACCCACCCCCACTCCCGCTTTCCTGTGTCCTGCATGCATGGCCTTTTTTGTAGAAAAAGCCCAGTAGGAATTCATTTGCATATTAGGCCACACCCCCTGATGCCAAGCCAGCCAGAACTGTGTTCCTGTGCATTCTTGCTCAAAAAGCCCTGCCTGCATGTATGAAAGTGCAGCCCTGAAACACCTTCCCCTCTCTTTCCCAGACCAGCTGTTCTGTAAGAATGCCTAGTCCCAGAGTGGGGCGGGGGGAATGTTGAGTTCCACTATGAACACTCCACTATGCCAGGACCACAGTTCACCACCATCTGGCTCAGCTAATTTTTCAAAAGGGTTTCCTGGGCTGTTGGGGATCAAAGATTGCAATCCTTTGCATGCTTACTTGGGAGTAAGCTCCACTGGACACAGTGCCTAGGCTGCACTGAAAACCTGGACCTATGTTAACTTAAAGCATGCACATGATCAGGTCCAAAATTCACTCCTCCCCATCAAAAGACAAAAAAATTCACCCTCTTGCACTGCCCAAGACAGGAAAGGCTTCAGTGGGCAAAGAGCACCCTTCTCTCATTTGCTACGTCTGGCGTTACAACAACCTTTTTGTTTTTGCCATCAATCACAGCTGATTCATGGTGACCTCATTGGGTGTTCAAGGCAAGAGACGTTCGGAGGTGGTTTTGCCACTGCTTGCCTCTGTGTAGCGACCCTGGTATTCTTGGAGGTCTCCCATCCAAATACTTGCCAGGGCCGACCCTGCTTAGCTTCCAAGATCTGACAAAATTGGGCTAGCCTGGGCAATCCAGGCCAGGACAGATATAGCTGTACACAGGGGTCATTTTGTAGAAAAATAGGTGGTGGAGCTCGTCCAGGGATTGTTATGCAATGGCACCTACTATTCAATGGACAAGGAGGTGGAACCCTCAGAAAGGTTCAGGAGCTGCACTTCTGTAAGCTCCCACTGAATCTGAGGCCTGGCTGTACGCCATCAGAATAGCCTGTTCCTGCATTATCCTTCTGCTTAGAGCAATAATGATTATATCTACGTAATGCTGGTTTGTTCTTCTTTCCCTATTGCATTGACTTTTTCAGTTTATGCCTCCATATCCCTAAATGCAGAGCAGTAAGGTTCAAAATACTGGGGGAGGCAGTCTGTGGTTAAAAACCAAGGAAGCCACTAATACAGGGGTGTCGAACTCATTTGTTATGAGGACCGGATCTGACATAAATGAGACCTTGTTGGGCTGGGCCATGTTGAGCTGGGCTGAGCCATGCTGGGCCGGGCCATGTGTGTACCTATTTAAGATTAGGTAGCAGAGATATGAACCAATAAAGGACACAGACAAACACAAATATATTTTTTAAAAACTCAAAACATGCTTAAAACATTAGCACTCATTGGTTTTAAAGATGCTTTCTTTATACAATGGGATCCAGGGAACCGGGCAAAGGAAGCTCTGGCTCTTTCCTTCATTCCTCAGGGATCTTGGGGGAGGGGAGCCTCAGTCAATAGAAGGAAGGGAGGCTTGGCTCAGTAGCTCTGCTGTACATTTGAGAGAGCCTAGCAAAGCCAGCTATTCCTCTCCCCTTCCTCCCCAAGGGAGGAGTCTCAGCCAATGGAGAAAAAAGAGGTTTTGCTCTGTAGCTCCTGTGCAATTGAGCAAGCCTTACAAAGCAAGCTGTGATGCAGAAGGAAACAAGATATAGGGAGAAGGAAGTAGATGACAGCCAGTTGCTCGGGGGCCTGATAGGAGCCCTCTGGAGGCCTGATTTGGCCCCCAAACTGCATGTTTGACACCTCTGCACTAATATATGTAACCTTTGAATATTGTAAGCAAACGGTTAGTTATCATATTCACACACAGTTCTCAGAGAGTGATTCTGGTCTGCTTATATAAGTTCCTTTTTTTGCAGAAAAAAACCAGCAGGAACTCATTTGCCATTAGGCCATTCCCCCCCCCCCCCTGATGCCAAGCCAGCCTGAACTGTGTTCCTGCTCAAAAAAAGCCTTGTCCAACAGTATGTGTAGCTCTCTCCATATAATTTGGAACTCGACTTTCCCCTAAAGAGAGCCCTACAGTATACAGCTTCATGGAAACGCCAGCCCCCACCTTGTGCAGATCTTATGTTGTACACAATCACATTGCGTGCTCCCTTATATAGGTGGAATGTATGTTCATGCCTGAGGCAAGGCACCATGGCATAGCCTGATTTCGGCAGATCTTGGAAGCTCAGCGGGGTCAGTGCTTGGGTGGGAGACCACCAAGGAAGGCTCTGCAGAGGAAGGCAAAACTTCCTCTGCTTCTCACATGCTTTGGAAACATCTTGCTGGGGACACCGTAAGTCAGCTGCATCTTGATGGTACTTTGCGCATACACACGTGTTCATTCATACCCCTTGCACGTGAGAATCAGTTCAGTGCAAAAAGTGGATGGGAGTTACATGTACCTGTGACTGTGTGAACTACTCAGGTGTGCGGTATCTGAACATCTGTGTATGAAGTCCTGTGCAATCTCAAGCAAAGTCATGCCCTTCGAAGGCCCTTTAAGTCAGTGGCCTCAGAAGGGTGTAAACTCTTCTTAAGACTCCACCTGTTGTTTTCCAAACCATGTAGAGCAGTGTCTTTCACCAGCCAGTTTGGTGTAGAGATTAAGAGCGGCAGACTCTAATCTGGAGAACCAGGTTTGATTTCCCACTCCTTCACATGCAGCCAGCTGGGTGACTTTGGGCCGGTTACAGTTCTCTCAAAGCTGCTTTTTCAAGAGCAGTTCTCTCAGAGCTCAGAGGGGTGGGGAAGGGAACACAATTGTAAGCTGCTTTGAGACTCCTCCTCCTCCTTGTTATTGATATATCATATTCTGCATACCTATTTCCTTTCTCGTTCCTGCTGTGATACTGGGTGGGGCACCACCCAGGAATTTGCTTTCGTCAGTATGCATAATTAGGTGAATTTAATATATATGCAGTACACAGATTGTATTTGCATGTTACATAATGTCTGAACAGGGCAGGCATTCGATAAAAGACAAGTCCCAATCTTGGTTGTCTGAAAAGGGCTTTAGAGTGTTACAGAAAGGAGAATTTCAGAGGTGTATAGTGACAGAAAAAAGGCGCCTACTAAAGTTCTTTTTCCCTCGCACAATCATTCAGGACTCAGCCACTGTGTTCCTTAAAGACTGTGACAAATCCATTTAATCCCACTCCCAGTCACAAAAATATATATAGCCAAAGATTCCACACACTACCCCGTTCATAATAGGAATCTGTTCCAGCTTCTGCTTCACAGACGGCGTCAGAGGCTTTAGCCTTTCTTCATATTTATTAAACTTCCCCCCCCTTCCCCTCGTGGCTCAAAGTGGCTGGCAGTTCCAAATGTTAAAGCATACAAAATGCAATAAAACAACCCCTCTTCTCAAAACCTGTGCAGCCTTGCCCCATGATAAGCCTTCATGAATAAAACCCACCTCGCAGCGCTTGCTAAAAATATCTGAAGACGGTACCTCCCTCTCATCTCCTGAGGGAGCCTATTCTGTGGGTGGGAGTTACTCTAGAAGAAATACAAACTCTGGTAGATGCCAGGTGGGCTACCTTAAGTGGAGGAACAGCCAACCTGAGGCCCTTAGTTGGCACAGGAACTATTTAAGGTGGCCTTCAGCGGTTAAGGGGAGGTAGCAAATGCCCCACAGCACTGACAATCCCATTGGACAAATACAGATATTCAGAAACATCGATGTGCATCTTGGATTTTATGGTTAAAAATATGTGAAATTGATTTTTTGTATATTGTTTTTAATATTCTATGTGTTTTTTTAACAGTTGTTAGGTGCCCTGAGCCCGTTAGGGGAGGGCGGGATATAAATTTGATAAATAAATAAATGAGGAGAGTTGGTCTTTTAGCAAGATGGTTCCTTCCAAGGCTTTTTTTTGTAGCAGGAACTCCTTTGCATATTAGCCACACACCCCCTGATGTAGCCAATCCTCCAAGAGCTTACAGGGCTCTTAGTACAGGGCCTACTGTAAGCTCCAGGAGGATTGGCTCCATCAGGGGTGTATGGCCTAACATGTAAAGGAGTTCCTGCTACAAAAAAAGCTACAGTTTATCCCTGCCTTCTAAAGTTGAAAGACTCCAGCAAGCGCTGGCTGTTGAGGGATGGATCTCAGAGGAGTAGCTATGATCAATTCTGTTTTATTTATTAATTTTCTTTCAATGGGGACCGAAAGCAGCTTATTTTGTACTCCTCTTTTATTCCCTCAACAACCCTTGTGAAGTAGGTCAGGTTGAGAGTGTGTGACTGACCCAGGGTCACCCAGCAAGCTTCCATGCCAAAGGGGAGGCTTTGAACCTGGGTCTCCCAGAGAGGTGTCTGGAAAAGTGTGCATGTGCACAAAAGCTTATATCCAGAATTAAACCTGTTGGGCTTAAAGGTGCCATTGGACTCAAACTTCCCCCTATATAATACTGTTGCAGTAAATATTCAAACACAAGAAGTTGCCTTTTACCGAACCAGACCAGCAGTCTGTCAAGGTCAGTCTTGTCTATTCTGATTGGCTATGACTTTCCAGGCAGAAGTCATAGCCAATCAGGCAGAAGTCTTTCAAATCTCCTACTTTCTGATCCTGATACCAGGGACTGAGCCCTGACCTGGATAGCCCAGGAAGGATAGCCTGACCTGACCTTGACTTGGCTAGCCTGATCTGACCTTATTAGATCTCAGAAGCAAAGCAGGGTCAGCCCTGGCTAATATTTGGATGGGAGACCTCCAAGGAATACCAGGGTCATGATGCAGAGGCAGGCAATGGCAAACCACCTTGGAATATCTCTTGCCGGCTGGGGGGGGGGGGGGGGGGGTGTCACCATAAGTCGGCTGCTAGACCAGGTTGCTAGAGGGATGGTCAGTCCAGTTCTTGAGACTTCCTGCATGCAAAGCACGTGTTCTGCCATTGAAACACAGCACAACCTGTGCTGTCATTAGCAATAGTGTACCTTGTGAGATGCAAAATGAATCTGATTCTAGGCTTGCCAATCCCCAGGTCCCAGTGGGGGTTCTCCCGCTTTCCCAGGCTCCTTCCCGCCCCCAGTCAGCTGGCCGGCGAGGGGAAGCCCCACCCCCACAGCCATCATGTGCCTTTCCCCCTCCGGAGGCTTCAGTCTCTACTTGAGAAAGCCTTCCTCTTTGGATGGTGTGTCTGCGTCTTTAAGGCTGAAGGGGAGCGGTTGGGGGGGGGGAGGAGGCAGAACAACATGGCTGTGAAAGGAGCCCAGATCCTCCCTTTGTTGCACAAACCTTGCAGAGGTTGTTTGCATAGCGTGAAGGTAAACTTGAACCTTTGGTTGCCCTGTGTTACTGTGAAAAACTTGAAAGTTCAGCAACTTGTGTGTAGAGGTGCCAATCCCCAGGTGGGGGCAGGGGAGCTCCTGTTTGGAGGCCGTCCGGAGCTTCGGGGTCATCAGAAACCAGGGGGGGGGAGGGAAATGTCTGCTGGACCATAGGGTATAATGGAGAATTAATCCCGGGGTATCTGGAGCTCTGGAGGGGCGGTTTTTTGAGGTAGAGGTACCAGATTTTCAGCGTAGCATCTGATGAGTCTCCTCAAAATGCTCTCCAAGTTTCAAAAAGATTGGACCAGGGGGTCCAATTCTATGAGCTCCCAAATAAAGGTGCCCCTATCCTTCATTATTTCTAATGTAGGGAAGGCATTAAAAAGGTATGTGGTCCCTTTAAATGTGATGGCCAGAACTTCCTTTGGAGTTCAATTGTGCTTGTCACAACTTTGCTTTTGGCTCCACCTTCAAAGTCCCCAGATATTTCTTGAATTGGACTTGGCAACCCTATCTGATGCATATGACAAAGCAGGGGCTCCCCACCCCACCCACCTGTGCAGCCAATGAATAAAGTACTTCAGGAGGCAGTCTTCCTTCCACAGAGGGTTTCTTTTCCCGTGGGCTGTTGCCCTCTGGTGTTCCAAGCTTGAACTGCAAGTAAAGAAAATAAAGCCAGGAATCGAATTTCCTCTAGGGAAGTGGCGGTGCCTGGTCACATGGGATGAGGGATTCCTGGGTTCCGTGGAAGGGGATTGGTTTGCTTGCCACAAAAGCGTGGGTAGAAGCAACTTTCTAGGAAACGGCAATAGGGAAGGAGCCCGGGTAGCGCCCAGCGAAAGGCGATGGGAATTTCCTGATGAAAACATCTCTGATTCATAAGCTCTGGTGCCTTTACACCCCACACCTACGAGAGGGGCTCAGTCCTAAAGATTCCAAGAGCTGGATTCTTCTTCAGAAGTTAGTGGGAGGTGTGGAATTCCCTTTATATAACATGTTGATTGAGGGGGGGGGTTGCTCTCTGGTGTGCTTAGGCTGGCTGGAGAGGAGAATGTTTCTGAACATCTTTTATAATTGTGTATGTGAAGCATAGGATTGGGAAATACCTGGAGATTTTGGGGGCAGAGCCTGAAGAGAGGAGTGGCCTCAGCAGGGTATAGTGACATAGAGTTCACCCTCCAAATCAGCCATTTTCTCCAGGGGAACTGAACTCTTAAGCTGCCTGGAGATCACTTATAATAGCGGGAGATCTCCAGGTACTACCTGGAGGTTGAGAAAAAAAGTAGAAGGCTGTGAAAAATTACTGCTCAAAGAACAATTGCAACTCATGTAACACAACTTAATACAAGAATTACACACTTTCCACAAACATATCAGTGGTTAATCGCGCTGCAATATACTGAGTATTTTTGTTAACAGCGTTTAAAGGGAAAACACAATCAAGTTTTTAACAACAACACTTCTCAGAAAAACATGCCAGGTTTGAACAACAATTACTTCTGTATGCCGCATGCAAAGTTTGCAGTATACTCGACCAACAAAGACAACAGCCCTTGAATTAAGCGCAGGCCTAGAAGAATGAATCAAAGGTTATTTTTCTGTTGATTGTACGTACCGTATATATAGATCCAATAACGTGGTAACATGCTTCCTAGATTTTCTTATCTTTGTGTGTTTAGAATGTCTTATTCTTTGACCACGTGATTATGTTTCTGGAACCAAGGCTCGTAGCATTATAAGGAAATGAATTCCAACATTTGCACAGGCAAAATGGTTCGCCTACCTGGAGGTTGGCAACCTTAGTAAAGTGCCATCGAGTTGCAGCCGACATATGGTGACTCCAGCAAGGCAAATGAGAGGCGGAAGTGTTTTTGCCATTGTCTTTCTCCATCAGCAGAGTCTTCCTTGGTGGTCTCCCATCCAAGTATCGGCCCCGCTTAGCTTCCAAGATCTGAAGATCAAGCTGTTCTGTGTTGCTTTCCCTCCCACCTTTTATAATTAAAGAGCCAAAATTCAGAGTAACCGTCAGTGTAAGAAAGCCTGTTTACATCACTGTGAAGGCCCAAGTTAACTTTGCTGACACTATGACTAATAATCCATAAACCTTCCGCAGCCCAAATACCAGATGTAGGTTTCCGAGCACATGTAGTGAAGCAGGGAAAGACACGTGTTGATGTGGTCTTATTCACACAACATGGTGATGGTGCAAATCCAGAGGATGGCACTATAAATACACAATCTTTATGCAAGGACCACTGGACTGAAATGTTCTGCTGCTTTAGATCAAGATGGCTACCCAGCTGAATATTAGTATGCAAATGTATGTACACTTTTTCAGGAAGAAGTCCCATTTTACAATGGGGAAATTGCTTCGGAGTAAAAAGCAGGATGCAGGACCATGTTGCTAGAGGGATGGTCAGTCCAGCTCTCAGTCATGGGTTCTCCTGAGGGTTGTCAGGACCAAGAACCGAAATTCCTAGATTTTATTGCAGGAAAACTAGGTTTAGTAAGTTAGAATTGGATGGGAAAGATTCTGAGAAAGGGACTCTATTCCTCTTGTGTATGGCTGCCACCTTTTGAACCACCCTTGCTAGTCATCCCTTTGAAAGCTGTTGGAGCAGCAGCAGTCAGCCACAAATGTGAATACATCATATGTGGTTTTCTGCACATCAAGCCCCTGGGTCAGGCTGGGTTTTTGGCAACTCCCATGCAGTGAGGACAAATATTTGATGGCTGTCCCAGGAGCTCAAGGCCTGAATATCAAAACGAGCATATGAAGCTGCCTTATACTGATTCAGACCCTCGGTCCATCAAAGTCAATATTGTCTACTCAGACTGGCAGTGGCTCTCCAGGGTCTCAAGCTGAGATTTTTCACGCCCACTTGCCTGGACCCTTTTTAGTTGGAGATGATGGGGATTGAACCTGGGACCTTCTGCTTACCAAGCAGGTGCTCTACCACTCAGCCACCATCCCTCCCTAAATGGAGCTAAAGCTGTTCGTTCCCATTATGCCATGTTAACATTGCTTCCTCTGTTTCTTTCTTTCTCTCTCTTCGCCTTTTCTTCTGCAGAATGAATTCTGGAAAAGCTACAAACACAATGGGATAGGAGGCGCAAGTGAGTATCAGGGTACAAAATGGCTGCTGAGCCTCATAGCTGTTTTTCTTATTCCCTCTCTGCACACCCTGTTCTGTTTCCTAAGATCTTTTATTTTGTGGGAGAGGGGATACAATTTGGAGGGAGGAGCCAAAGGAACCAGATCCACTTTTAGTTTAAAAAAACAAACAAACTCCAAGATTACAATAAGCCCTCTTCACTCTCCCCGTTCCTGACCAGAGAACTCTGCAAGATGGAATATGGTTGTTCTTTTTTATTTAAAAGTAACCCTAGTCCATTTTCCCAGGCTGTTTCAGTAGAGCCTGGGGGCAAATAACCCCTTTGAATTTCCTTCCTCAGTCTTCATCAGGGCTTTTTTGGTAGCAGGAACTCCTTTGCATATTAGGCCACACACCCCTGATGTAGCCAGTCCTCCAAGAGCTTACGGGGCTCTTAGTAAAGGGCCTCCTGTAAATTCCAGGAGGATTGGCTACATCGGTTGTGTGTGGCCTAATATGCAAAGGAGTTCCTGCTACAGAAAAGGCGCTGGTGTTTATAATAATTAAGAAGGCAAAGGCAGACATGCTGGAATTTCATTTGAACTGCAGGCTGCAGCCTATCAGTTTTTAGATTCAGAACTTAGAAGATATTGGATTTATATCCCGCCCTCCACTCCAAAGAGTCTCAGAGCGGCTCACAATCTCCTTTCCCTTCCTCCCCCACAACAGACACCCTGTGAGGTGGGTGGGGCTGAGAGGGCTCTCACAGCAGCTGCCGTTTCAAGGACAACCTCTGCCAGAGCTATGGTTGACCCAAGGCCATTCCAGTAGGTGCAAGTGGAGGAGTGGGGAATCAAACCCGGTTCTCCCAGATAAGAGTCCGCACACTTAACCACTGCTTATTTTCAGTCCCAGTCTCAAGCTGAGCTCTGGAACATAGGAAACAATAATGCAAGTGAAGGGGCTTTTAAGCATGCACATAGTATCTCCCCCTTTATCCCTGAAGAACCACAACTGGCCTCTATATGTTTAAAATAGGAGGAAAAGAGGCCCACACACTGCAGGTTTGTGCCGCTTCTTGCAACCTTAGACCTGCCATTACAACCAGATGTCTTGTACTTCAAGAGCCGGCTACCCCTAATTTCTTCTGTAGGGTCCCTCTGAATCATAGAAACGATAGCCCCCCTTAAGGTGCACATCCCTACCGGTCTATCAAGTTCAGTATCATCTACTGTTGCTACAGTGGTTCTCCGGGGTCTTGCGTAGGGCGTCACCTGCTACCTGATCCTTTCAACTGGAGATGCCGGCGATTGAACCTGGAACCTTCTGCATGCAAAGCAAATGCTCATCTGCTGAACTACATCCCTTCCAAGGCACCTGAGTAGAAGTTCCTATTGGAACATTTTGCAAAGGCAGGCAGATGCTACTATCTCGGATGACACCTGTGCCCTGCTGAACTTCCTTAGTTTCCGCAGGGTATGCAAAGCTGAATTATTTAAAGGTAAAGGTAGTACCCTGTGCAAGCACCAGTCGTTTTCAACTCTGGGGTGACGTTGCTTTCACAATGTTTTCATGGCAGACTTTTTACGAGGTGGTTTGCCATTGAATTATTTAGGTTGGCACTAACTATGGTATGTGTTTGGGCTGTTTTGATAGTACTTAGGTAATAGCACATATTTTACTATGTTAAATATTTGTTATACTTTTTTATGTTGTTCTTTACCTTACTGGTTTTGTGTTGTTTTTTCCCCTTATTGGTTTAATGTTGTAAGTTGGCACGAGACCTTTTGGTGAGTGCCAACTAAAAAAACCTAATAACCAATAAATAAATATTTACTCTTTCTCAATTCCTCCACAGAGCAGCCAGGTGTGGATGTGGCTGGCTTGATAGCAGGTCTCATAGCAGCCTTGGTCTCTTCAGTCATGTTTGTGATTGTGGCGATGTATTGTTTCAAATACCGAGTGAAGCAGAGGATCCGATCCAGGTATGGGTGAAGGTTTCTGGGAAGCGGCTTTATTTTTTTTCCAATTTAAATTTTATTCAATTTTTTAAACTTAACTGACATAACAAACATAAGGGGTTTCATTCCAAGCATTACAAACAATTAGTGTTAGAGAGATCAACCTATGTATCCATAAGCCAACATTTAATAAAGTTACAAGGGAAGTTACATATTAATATATTGATGACTCCATCTTTACCAAATTTACATTTTAGGTTTCCTGAATAATTAATGAAAAGCTAATGATCCTTTAATATCAGTATTTAAACTGCAGATAAGAGATAGAATAAACACATTTATGTAATACTGATAAGGAATAAAATAAACTCATTTATGTAAACAACCATATATTATAATCTGATCGATTTGGCAGAACATTGCTGGATTTAAGAAAACCAATAACTGGATCCCAATAGTATTGCATATAGTTAGTTTTTGATAGTAAAGAATCTCCTAAAAAGAATACATTTTGAGTAATTTGAGACATAATGAAAGTTTTCCAAATTCTATCATACGATGTTTCGAGTGTAAGTTTAGCTGAATCTTTCCAGCAAGAGGCAATGGTATGTCTGGCAGCAACTAGTAACTGGGAAATAAAATCTCTTTTGGATTTTAGAAGAAGAAGAAGATATTGGATTTATATCCCGCCCTCCACTCCGAAGAGTCTCAGAGCGGCTCACAATCTCCTTTACCTTCCTCCCCACAACAGACACCCTGTGAGGTGGGTGGGGCTGGAGAGGGCTCTCACAGCAGCTTCCCTTTCAAGGACAACCCCTGCCAGAGCTATGGCTGACCCAAGGCCATGCCAGCAGGTGCAAGTGGAGGAGTGGGGAATCAAACCCGGTTCTCCCAGATAAGAGACTGCACACTTAACCACTACACCAAACTGGCTCTCCATTTTAGCATCGAGGTAGGAAGCTGCTTTAATATACAAAGATACTATTGTTTTAAAGACAGATAGCATGATACTATACCACGCCAAAAGAAAGATACCTGTGAATTTGACAGAAGAGTGGTGAGTGAAACTGTGTTTCAGGCACCATTATAAGCATATTGTGTTTGTGCCACATCTTTAACAAAACTAACAGCAATGGCCAGCAGAAATACTCATGATGCACCTGAGGGTGTGCTGTGATTCTTGCTGTACTGTTAGAAAGGCATTGTCTTGGTTTATACAGGCAACAGAACGAGGCCCAGTTCACACATAGAGGTGAAAGAGGTGGTAGAATGGTTTTACCACCACTTCAGGCTCCTGTCAGATAATGTTTTAGAATCTCCTGTGTTTAAAAACTCCCTATAACTAGAAAACCAGCAGAGCACTCAAAGACAGGGAATTAATTAGTTATCCTTGCCATGTTAGCTTTCTGATTACATGAAGCTTTACTTTTTTTTGTAAGTGAACATCCAGTGACACATTCTCTCTGTGATCTGAACTGGTATAGTCCATTCTGTCACCTCAGTTTTCTTCTTCTTTTTTTTTAAATATAATTTTTATTTTAAAAACTAAATCAACAATAACAATAATTATAACGCATTTACATACGAAGAGCAAACAAACAAACAAATAAAACAGTACAAATACATAGTCTATAGATTAATACAGAGTGTTATCTATTATCAAAACTTTTTTGAAAGACTGCTCTGTCGTATGATAAAACTCCCCAAATATAGACAATGAACACACTGAAGGGCCCTTCACCACCTATATCTCTGGAAGAAGAGTTTTCCTATTTTAACACATCTGAGTTTGTTGGGTTTTTGTACGGAAGCCCTGCCTGCAGTCTGAACTGGTGCATTTTGCTACCTTTGCTGCAGGTGCGGAGAAGGCCATTGCACAGTTAACCCTCTTACACACACGTGCACTAGGGTACTGTAGCGATACAAAAAGAATAGTCCCTGCTTGGTAGTGGGGGAAGGCAAAGCTTTGTAGCTTAGATACAAGTCTTCATGCAGTCTTCAGTATTTAAAATTAATTCACTGGTATCTTTTTTTTGGTGTGGTAAAGCATCATACTATCTGTCTTTAAAACAATAATATCTTTGCATAATAATATCCTTGTATAAAGATATTATACAACTTTGTGTAAAGTTGTCTCTCATGTTATGTCGAAGATCATGTATTGATATATAGTGTGAGTCTATAATACTTTTTTTGCCATCAAGTCGCAGCTGACTTATGGCGACCACATGGGGTTTTCAAGACAAGAGATGTTTCAGAGGCCGCTTGCCGTTGCCTGCCTCTGATCATGACCTGGTGCTGAGAGCGGATTGTGGTGGTAGAAAGTGCTGTCAAGTCAAAGCTGACTTACTGCAATCCTGGAGGGTTTTCGAGGCAGAAGATGATTGGAGGTGGTTTGCCATTGCCTGCCTCGGTGTCATAACCCTGATATTCCTTGGAGGTCTCCCATTCCTTGGAGGTCTCCCACCCAAACTGATTGTGCTAGCCTGGGCTATCCAGGTCAGGGCAAGAGTGGATTACAAAAACTCAAGTTGGTGCAGCAAAAACAAGATGATGCACAGCTTTCTTCTTAGCAAAAAATAATGGGAAGAGTCCACAAATTTCAGTCTAAAGGAGAAGTAACTAGGTGAAGTTATGACTGTGCCCATTTGTGTGTGTGTGTTGGGGGAGGGTCATTTACAGATCAGAGGCGGCAGACTGTGTGTGGCTGGAAAATGCTACATCTTCTTTGAGACCAGTAGGTGAGACAAATAGTATGAAAACTCCAGCTGAGGCCAGGTTCAGACGTTGCACAATGCCATAGTTTATTTTTCCCCTGGGGATTTTGTAAAACCAGGATTCATTTTGCAGAAGAGCGTTCAAATTGCCTCAACAAATGCTGGTTTTGTTGTCCTTGCTGTTCCCTTTGTTGAGACCTGGCTGGTATCCCAGCCTGCATTGCAGAGAGAATGGCACAAGGGAACAAACTAGGGGGTCTGCGTTTGTACATGAAAAACTATCTTTTAAAGAATGTGGTTAATAAACCACCTTCAAACTATGGTTTTAGATCCTCATTTGACATGCCCTAATTAGCTATAGTTAGTGGAGTGGCCCATATTTGGACAATTATTCTAACCAAAGTTTAATTAAACACTGGTTTTGAACCAAGCCTGTATCTACTTAACAGGTACCGTAACTGTTTTCCTTACTGTGTGAACCAGTTGTTAATGTGTACTATTAACTCTACCTCATAAATATACCATCCTATAATGACAACACTGGTAGAATATTACCTTTTTTGCTTTGGCTCTTATCAGCATTGTATGAACAGATATTCTGTACTCTGGACAAAAAAAAATCCTTTTGTTTATATGCTACTCTATCTCAGTTAATACACGTAACAACTGTGTGGGATAGGTTAAGGTGAGTGATGTTTACCACATAAAAACAGGTGTGAGAAGCCATTTCTGTCAATTGAGGGGACCCACTCAGCCTCCTGAGACTTTGGGGGAACCAGGTTTAGTTAAAACTATATACCTTTCCCTCAGATACCTGGTGTTCTAAAGGTAGTGAGTATCTAGACTTTGGGTTCATTGCTGTGAGGTAAGTCTTGTGGTGCACAAGTGGAACATGGAGCTCGCTGAGGCAGGAATTATATAATTAACAACAAAGAAGATTCCTTTATTTACAACTAGGTTTCAAGGAACAGATCAGCAGCTCAAGTCTCCAGATAGACACAAGAGAAACCTGGCTGAGGCACGTTAATTTAGAGAGCAGTTTTAATTTTCTTGAATACTTTCAAGCACAAACAGGCTTTTACCAATTTTCCACTAGGTTGGATCCTCTTTCATACAGGATTCCACCCACACCAGCCTGCCCTTTCCCAAGAGTCAAACTAAATGGCACAAGATCTGCTCATTGCCAGAGACAGGCCTAACAATTGGGTATTCTATTCTCTGTCAGAAGTTGAGCCAAACCCCTCTGCAACACAACCAAGCAGATCTGCTCTTCACTCTGAGCCAGACCTGTGCTCTCACTGCTTTCTCCCTGAGGCAGAACTGCACTGCACTCCTGCTGTGTTTCCCTCTGACATTCCATCCCCTTTTCAATGTAGTGCTCCCATATAGGCTCAAGCCAGTGACCCCTTTTGCTTTCAAAATAAGACAACCTTCTGTTCATCACAACAGGTTCTGTGGTTTCCCTGTTGCTGCTGCAGCTGCTGATACAAGACAGTGGCGATAGAGCTTCTACAAGGCAGGTTTCCCTGCATTTTCCAAGGTCCACTTCCCCCAGTCATTTCCCCTGCCACCAGAAAGTGTTTGAAAACTGGCAATCGACATGTTGTAGCAATATAGCCAGGGCTTTTTTTCTGGGGGGATATGGTGGAACGGAGTTCCAAAACCTCTTTGTGGAAACAAAATTCTCAAAAAAAAAAAAGCTTGAAAATTCATGAGGGTCACATGCATGTTTCTCCTTCATTTGCCTTTTGAGATTTCCGGCAACTCTTTTTCTAGGGAAAAAAGCCCGGGGTATAAAATTATTTGTCAGGTTCTTCAAATCCCTAGCTTTCATTTTTTTAAAACTGCCAAATCTCTAGCCACTTTCATTGCTAAAATGTGCCTTTCCCTTTACATCTCTGCAATGAAAGACGCTGGAAACTTACTTTTGAAAAATGAAAGCTGGGAATTCAGAGAACCTGACAAAATAGATCATTATAGCAATATGCCAGTGCTCAATTTTTTGAAAGTCTTCCAATGCCTGGATGGGTGGTGGGTTCTGTGGTGGATTGGGTGGGGAAAATTGCACTGATGTGAGTGGAACTGGGCAGATCCAGGCTCCCCATCCCCATGAGGCCACCCCCATTTTGGTGTGGTCTTCCAAAACATCACAGCGAATCAGATTTGGGAAAAACTAAGTGGAGCACAGAAGCACCATGAGGCTTTGTGGAAGCATGAAATAAACTCTGGATCCCCACAACCTCCAAGCTGGGGCAAACAACTCATGGGTAAATGACCATCCTGGCTGCACCCCTTTAGTGCTGAAAGGATGGTTGAGTCCCACGGAACAGCCTTCTCCGGTTAAAATGCACAAGTGAATGAGCAGTGAAGTCATGACTTGAAGGACTCTGGCTCTGAATCATCTAGTCTTAAGAGGATCTGACTCCCTGGGGCTAAAATCATTAACTGTCCCTAATATAAATTATTCCTTTGTGTCCAAATTTGCTTTTCAAGCAACAGGCAAAAACCTGTTTGGAAGTTGACGTTTCCAAAGTTCTTTAGCTGGGTTTGCAAGCAATCAAAGTCTGGCAAGAGTCGTTTGTTGGATGTTCCAGCTTTCCTGATTGCTCTCCATTTCCCCAACAGGACTCATGATAACAGCTACCCCGAGGTACCCTTGGCTTGTTTTAGTGAAGCGCCAAAGCCAGAGGACGCACCTGGACTTCCGTCCTATGAGCAGGTGATGGCATCTTCTGGTGTGCACGATGCACCTCCCCCACCTTACAACAGGTATGATGATGGTGGAGCGATACTCCCTCTAAGCTGTGGAGTCTTGTGAGCAAAGATTCTACTTTGTGAGCTACTGGCATTAAAGTTATGAACTACTGCTTAAATTAGTTTGCTCTGGGACCATTTTTCCTGAGCTAAGTAAAAAATGTGTGAGCCTGAGGCTAAAAAACTGTGAGCTAGCTCATACTAACTCAGCTTAGGGGGAACACTGCTGTGGAGTCCTAGCCCAGAAGCATCCAGAGATTCCTAGTCAGATAATGATTCGCAGGCAGGATCAAGGGATCGATTAGTAGAGAGGTAAGCAAAGCAATCCAAAGCTGAGGGAAGGAGGAGCCAGGGAATGAACCAGAAGAGAAGAGCAAAAGATCCCTCATCTCTGTTTGCTGTTTTGAAATGGCATAACCCACCTCCCAGGATGGTTGTGATAATACAGATGGAGTAATACCATGTATGCTGTCCTGAGGTCTGTAGAAGAAAAGCAGGAGGCAACAGTCATTTGGGCAGTGATAAATGAGAGAGGATGCTTGGTAGTTATGGCAGCCTTGAGTGGAGATACAGCACTTAACTTGGTACTCCACGTTGGCTCTGGCTCTTATCCCAAGAATCACAGCTTTTATCTTTCTTTATGCGTTCAAGTACCTAAGTCAAAAGCTCCACAGCACTGCCTGTTAAATGTTTAAGGATGCAGAAACACAAGTAGTAGTGCAGAAGATGACCTGTGAGGTCATAGCTGAACTGAGGGCCTATCGACACGTCCTTCCATCCCTCCCAGAACCCTGCCTTCCGCCTCCGCCCTGGCCTTGCTGACCAGACACGCTCTGGGAGTTCCATACTTGGAACTCCCAGAGCATGTTTGGTCAACAGGATTTAGATGAGAGACCATGAAGATTTGACAACTTTTGCAGCTAGCAAGGGATGTATCTGGTAAGAGTGTGACTCTCGTCTTTCACTTTGCCATCAGGAAACAAGGCTGTTGTGGTTATGCTTTCATTTTGGAGGCAGCCATGAGCTTGCTCAACAGGAAGAGATCCACATTCCATCTAGAGTGGATGCCTGTTGCATTTAGCAAAGGAGGTCCTGATCAAAGGGGCTTGTTTTCATGGCTCTGTTTCCCATGGCAGACTCCAGGCATACTCTAACTTCCTACCTGTGTTCCCTCTAAGCTGCAGAGTCTTGTGAGCAAAAAAATCTGCTTTGTGAACTACTGGCATTAAAGTTGTGAGCTACTGCATAAATTATCGTGCTCTGGGACCATTTTTCCTGAGCTAAGACAAAAATGTGCGAGCTGGAAGGCTAAAAATCTGTGAGCTACCTCATGCTAACTCAGCTTAGAGGGAACACTGGTTGCAGTGCGCTGGTTGAAATCCAGGCATAGGATGATACAAAGTTATTTCTTTGCTTATGAGGTCACTGTGAAAGGAAGACCTATGTAGATAAGATGGTTGTGAGAATAAGACTGGAGTTTGAAATCCCACCTTCTTAACGATGAACAGGAGGCTTCCTTACAAATACACAATCTTCACAATTTGTTTTATACTGATAGCTTCACTTCACATTAAAGGTGTGTCAGCAATCCTGCCAGCTGCTGTGGCCTGGTCAGGAGGCAGAGTGCACAGCCATTTGCCCCCACCAGAAAAAGGAAGATCTCCCTGAAGCCCCTGTAGCATTATGGGAATTTCATGGGCAGTTCCACATTTTCTGGGAACGGCAATGGAAAGCAGGTCTCTCATAGAAGAGTTTCTCTGTACCAGACTATCCCTGGGTGACTCAGCCACCAGGAAGTGAGAAATCATGTTGTAGGGGCCTCTAATCTCCTGTTTTCTCGTGGGAAGAATGCTAGGATGGAACCAGCTTTCCATGTCCACATGAGGGCACTGCTCTCTGTTGCCTCTCCCAGCTCCCTCTCCCATCAGGAAAGGGGAGATTGGCTCCTCTCTGGGATATCTTAAAGCCTGTGAAGCCATTTCTGGCTGGAGAGGCTCTGGAGAGATTGGAATAGTGGATCTGTGGCTAGATTTATCCCTGCTTCACTAGCTGTAGAGAGATAGGTATTGTAGGTAGAGTATATGTGTGTGTACTGAAGAGGTTGAAATAGGGTTGCCAATCCCCAGTTTGGAGGTTCTCCTCCCCACTTCAGAGTCATCAGAAAGTGTGGCGGGGGTGGGGGGGACATGTCTGCTGGGCACTCATTATTCCCTATGGAGACTGATTCCCATAAGGAATAATGGAGAATTGATCTGCTGGCATCTGGGACTCTGGGAAAGCTGGGTTTTTTAGATTTTCAGCATATCATCCAGATTTTCAGCATATTATCCAGTGCCTCTCCTCAAAACACCCTCCAAGTTTCAAAAAGATTGGACCAGGGGATCCAGTTCTATTAGACCCAAAAGAAGAAGGTGCCCCTATCCATCATTGTTTCCAGTGGAGGGGAGGCATTTAAAAGATGTGTGGTCCCTTTAAATGTGATGGCCAGAACTCCCTTTGGAGTTCAATTATGCTCCTGGCTCTACCGCAGTGTCTCCTGGCTGCACCCCTAAAGTCCCCAGATATTTCTTGAATTGGACTTGACAACCTTAGGTTGAAACATGGTAATATGCTTAGTGGAGGGACAGATATATTGAGCCTACTGTGCATGAAATTTTGACCATGTTTAATTCTTTGCTTCTCTGCTTCATCCAGCGCCTTCAGTCTGGGGCTTCTTTCTCATTTATACTATTTTTCTTTTGCCAGAAACAGTACTAACGCAGCCCCACCAACGTGAGTGGTCCACAGCAAGATCAAAGGTCCTGGAAGAGATTCAACCCCTCCACTCCCAATTGTTTGTACAGAAGACATTTCATTTGTATAGGAAACACAGCTGCTGGGGGTACATGTGACATTGATGTGAGTGACTGAGCATGCATGTTGGGAATCCATGGAAAGTATGAAGAAAATTATCTGATAAGAGTTTGCACATTGGGGAAACTGTGTGTGTTCAGGGGAAGGGTTAATGTGCAAGAGAGAAAACAATGTCCGACAAAGAGGTACGCAGACGACATGAAGCAAGATGTTAGGGATAAGAAAATCTGAAATTGCAAAGATGAATGATACATCTAATAGTTGTGAAACTTGCAAGGAAACTAATGGCCAGATCTACAGTTACAAAGTCAGAAATGTGCATGGATCTCTTAACCCAAAACACCCTTTCCCTCTTCTTACTGCTGTCCTTGTGAATGAGGGTGGTTACATCTGTGTTTTCTCTGATGTCTTCAAAAATTGGAGCAGATGTGGGTGGGAAGTGTACAAGATTGTTCATGCCTAATAAAATAACTGTTCAGGACTTCAGGGTCTGAATTGAGATTCTCATGACCTGGGACTGGGATCTAGTCAAGTCAGCTGTTGTGGACTACCTGCATGCCAAGATTTTCATGCGCAGACGAAACTGGGGATGTGTAACTTTATTGCCATCTGCAAGGCCAGAAGGATAATAGGGCAGCAACCAGGCACTCCCTCCATCATGCCTGGCTCCAGTTCCAGCAGAGAGATCCCTCTTCCCAGCTACCATTTTGCACCGGCAAAGCCAGGAGGAGAGGAGGGCAGCAACCAGGCAACCCCCTCTATCATATCTGGTTCCAGTTTGAGAGGAAAGCATCCTCCCTCCAGCTACAAATTGCTGTGCATGAGGCCAGAGAAAGAAAAGGAGGCAGCCAGGAATTCCTTCATCATGCCTGGACCAAGACCTTGCTAACATTTCTATTGGAATTGATATCCTGATGTGGTTTATAGCAGTTAAAAACTAACTCATAGCTAGTAAACCATTAAAAGATGGAGTGGAAATACATTAAAGAAACAGATGTCAGCCTCTAGGATTGACAGACAATACGAAGCCTTTGGATTGTCTGGCATTAGCATAAGTACTGGTCGGTGGACATTGGGTTCTTTCCCACTTGTTTGATTCAGTGGAACTTCTGCCTGCATCACTCCAGCTACAACCAATGATCTTGAATTCTCTGGCAGATACATCATACAGACCTGCATGACACTGAGTGAACATGGAGCAGTGGATGTGCTAAACTTCTGCCTGTCCTGCCTTTGTACTGACCTGATGTGAAGAATTTTTGTTTGGCTCTGAGCACAGTAGAGCTAACAGGACTTTATAGATCTAGGGGTGGGGGTGGGGAATAGAGGATGCAGCAAAGGGGGAGCCACCATGCATGTGGACAAGACCATCCCCAGCTAGGAAGAAACTAAATCTTTTGAATCATTTGTGAAAATTTATCCTTTTTTTGTGTGTAAATAAAATCTGAGCTATTTCTTATATCTTTGTCCTTGCTGTGGGAGTCTGTATTGGTTCTGGATTTCACAAGGGCAGTTTCACTTACCTTTTCAAAGAACTTTTGAGAAAAAGTTAGTGATAGGATACCAGCTAGTTCCATATTGCTGTGACTGGTAGCCACGGCATTGCTTGAGTCTAGCAATGTTTCTGGCTGCCAGTGCAGCCCCACTCTCACAACGTGAGGATTGTTGAAGTGCATGAAGGCAAAACTCCTACAGCTCCATATTCCACATCTGGGAGGGACTGTTGCTCAGTGGTGGAGCAACTACTTTGCATGCACAAGGTCCCAGGTTCAATCCTCGGCACCTCCAGTTAAAATGACAACGTACTAGTAGGTGATGTGAAAGGATTCAACCAGAGAGCCACTGTTAGTCAAAGAAGTCCCTAAAAGATCAATAGTCTGATCAAAGGCCCTCTTCATAAATTACAGGGAATGCACATTAAATCTGTATAGCATACACCTCTTCTTTCTCTCTCTCTTAAATTGCAACCAACTTCCGGTGACCCTAGGGTTTTCAAGGCAACAGATGTTCAAAAGTGGTTTGCCATTACCTCCCTCTGCGAAGTGACCCTGGACTTCTTTGGTGGTTTCTAACTAGGGCCGAATTTAGCTTCTGAGATCTGATGAGATTGGAGAAGCCTGTGCCATCCAGGTCAGGGTATATATCTTATGGTGCACCTTAAATGAGGTATTCTTGATTATGTGTGTACCAAATTTAAGTTGTCTTTCTGTTGTAGAACTAACAGTGTTCGGTCACATATATCGGAGTGCGTATCTTTCTTAAAACTCAAATCTGAAAAGAGAATGGAACACCCATGCCCCAGGTTCCATTCCACATGCATCTTGGCATGCTTTGTAAAGTATTTTCCTCTCTGATAAGGAGAATAAGTCCCAAGTTTCGTTCCTTAGGTGTAAAAATTCCCTTTCAGACTTTCCTCGTAAGCAGTGTTTCTTGGGTTATTATATGCATATTCAATTTCAGCTTTGGAGTGGTTGGGAAGTACCTTAACTGTTCCAAGTCATCCTTGGATTCCCTCCTTAACGAGAGTTTTAGAAGTGGCTTGTTTCTGGATTAATCTAGTAAATGTATTTCTTGGGCTGTATATGTGTCAAATTTTAGGGTCCTGGGCAAAATTTCACCTAGAATCTTTGGTATACCCTCTGAAGTTGCCATTGTCTGCAGAGGAACTGTTGTATGAAGATCAATTGTAATTCTAGAACTTCACTTCCAAACTAAAGATTGGCAACTCAAGTCCCAGCCATTCAGGAAATACCCTAGCAAGGAAACGTAAAGAAAAACCCAAAAATCTGTGCAAGTCTGTAGTGTTTTTGTTTACACAATCTAGTAAATACAGAGGTATGTTCCTGGTTGCCACTGGAAATTCGGTTCAGGCAAGTCTAAAAAAAAAAGTCCCCTGTGCAAGCACCAGTTGTTTCTGACTCTGGGGTCGCATCATGACATTTTTATGGCAGACTTTTTATGGGGTAGTTTGCCATTGCCTTCCCCAGTCATCTACACTTCTCTCCCCCCCCCCCCCGCCCCAGCAAGCTGGGTACTAATTTTACTGACTTTGGAAGGATGGAAGGCCAAGTCAACCTTGAGCCGGTTACTTGAACCCAGCTTCCACCAGGATCAAACTCAGGTTGTGAGCAGAGAGCTCTTACTGCAGTACTACAGCTTTACCACTGTGCACGGGGCTCTGTCAAGCAAATCTACAGTGTCTTTATTTACATAATCTAGTAAATGAAGAGCTATGTTCCTGGCTGCTACTGGAAATTCTGTTTCTCTCAACCTAAGGACTGTCAAAAAGCAGAAAGGGAAAAAGACTTGCCGTTTCCAAAAATATGTCCCTAACTTCCACTGGAAATCTGCCTTAGGTTGGGGTGTGTGTGTGTGTACATGCATGTGTGAGAGGATGGGAGCTCTACTAATCCTCCATCTGCAGCTTCTGTGCTGGAGTGCTGGCTTCTGTAGAAGCACATTTCATATTCCGTGTTTTGTAGTAGTCAGGGTGCAATGGACTACCCATGTGTCAAATTTCATCTACTGTGGAAATATCCTCAAATATTTTGATAGCCCTGTCAATATGTGAGTTAGCAAGAGCAAAGTGTTTTTTACATTAGTAGATGAAACCAGTATTCTCAAAAGTGTGGAAATACAATACTGTTATTGGAAATCCCCTAGCTTTGAAGATAAATTTAAATATGGGAAAGGAAATAAACTCCCATCCTAACATTTAGTCTAAGGGTTGGCTTGTTTTATGTTAGAATGTAGCCATGCATTATGAGGTATTCACATCCTGAGCCTTGACTGTTGTTAAAACATTAACTTTTTAGACTGAGCAGTCAATTGATTGAGGGCAACTAAGCTGATTAAGAGGGAGTGGGAAACAAGGTTCCCTACATGGTCCTCAACACTGGGTGCCAAGGGCAGTGGCAACCCTGACAGTCCATAACAAGGGGGAGGGCAGTGTTGAGGGAAGAATCCATGATAACCAGTAATCTGGATATTTTGGGCTAGTTTGTACCAAATGTTAGTTTTCCAATACCTCAAGCAATATTTAGGGTTGCCAGGTCCTCCTTGGGGAATGGAAGAGTAGATTTGTCAGATCCAGGTTGGGAAACTCCTGGAGATTTGTGGGTCTGGCCTGGGGAGGGCAGGGCCTTAGTGAGGTACAAGGCCATAGAATCCACCTCCCAAAGCATCCATTTTCTTCAGGAGAACTGATCCAGAGATGACCTGTAATTCGGAGGGATCCTCACATCCCTCCTGGAAGCTGACATCCCTAGCAATATTTAGTAAAAGAAGCATAACTTGCATTCAGTATTTCCCACTCAACCCTGCCAATTTATTGGCTATCCCATGCAGGGGGCAGGGAGATATGGAAGGAGGGCAATTATTATCTTCATAAATTTATATTCACCTCTATCCCCTGTGCTCAGAACAGTTTATACCAGCTCTTTAGTCACTGTAATATTTCTGTACGCAAGGGACTCTAATTTTTAGAAATTAAATAGTTTGGGGGATAAAGGAGGCCAAATTAAATTAAAAAATTAATTTTAGAGACCAGAAATATAACATAACTAAAGCAACACACACACCCTCCCATCTCCCAGCAAATGTACACACCATTGATAGTTGTAAGCAGCCATGGTGATCCATGCAAAATCCAAAATCAATAACAAAATCCATGTAAGAATCCTGATCAAAATCTGAATAAAAGGGATTACACAGATTTTGTTCTTGTTCACACCATAAATAACTACCAGGCAGCCATCCTAAGGGCAGGGTCACTTAAATGAAAATTAGGTGCAGAGGAGCTGTAGGGTGGGAGGTGGGATGGGAGGAAGCAGAGGCGAGCCTGAGGTATAATGTTTCTGGAGCTCTGCCCATGAGGAAGTTGGATCTTCCCTCCCATATCCTGGAATGCTCCTCCTCTCCAGCCACAGCATTGACTGTCTATTCAGGCTTGGATTTTGGGACACTCCCATTAGCAGCCAGCAACATGTATCTTGTGTTTGCAGTGTACAAATTTATGCTTAATAGAACAATGATATAGATAATCTCCCAGTTTTACAAGTCTGTTCTCACTTAGAGACATGTCTTATGGCTGTATGCACCGAGGTGACTTTTCATGACCGGAACACTAGATAAGCTAGATTCAATGCTTCTTTTTACTCCTCCATATTGAATAGAGGAGATAGTGGGTTTTTTAGCATATGCAGGGTGGTTTTTCTTCTGCAGCTAGTTCACCTCAACCAAGTACATATATTTGTGAGGTTAAAGGACAGGACCCTGGGGTGGGTGTGAGTGAAGCTTATTTACATCCACTCTCTCCAAAGACATGTCACATCCACATGGTAATGATTCTCCACGAACACCAGTTCCTCTCCCATTGTATTGCCGATATTCACTGTTGAACATTTTTTAAATTTAGTATTCTGAACAGAGCATGTGTTTTGTTTCCTGCTTAACAGGTCATTTAAGAAAGTTCAACCAGTCAAAAATAAGCAAATAACTCCCCCAGAACACTTATCATTTAAAGATAATTATCCAAGCATGTGTGTTGAAGAAAACCAGGAAAGGGGTATTTGCCAGCTAAGTTGGGATCCCTGGCATTAGCAACTGGGAATGCAGAAAACACAACCAGTCAACAAATGATTAAACACCCAATATTTATACCAGAATTGGCCAATCCAGAGATTTCATACTACCTGCTAGTCACAGGGGCTTATGCTGCTTGAGTCCTAGGTAGCTTGCCAGGTTAGCCCAAATATCAAACCGTAAGACTCCTGGTTCAGGTCCTAGCAATAAATTAAATCCAGTTGACACGTGAATCTATACTACCCCACCCCTTACCAATCATAGCACAAGCAAGCTAGATGATTGGGATGTATCAATTCTGCAACCAGTAAATTCAGATTCTCATCTGATGACAACAAAGGCATTCATAAGCTTGTTTCTCCAGCTTCCAGTTAGAAGGCAAAGTATGGGGCCTTTTCATGTCTCAAGACAAGTTGGGAACTTTCACCATAAGCTTGAAATCAAATGGCCCTTGGCCTGTTTTATCTCTAGCCTGAGACCTCCTTTTATTTATCTTGGGTTGGAGCCTGTTAAATGACCTGTAGGCTAGCTCAGACTGAGGCAGTAAGTTGCCTCTGGCCTGTTAACCTCGGGGCCTTCAAAATCAATTCGCCCTCAGAGAGAAGTTACTGTGCATTCATGGAGCTTGCTCTTTCTCTGTAACAAGGTTTCATTGTCAGATTTTGTGGCCGCTCTGCCAATTCAGCAGAGACATAAACCATGGGCGATCTGGAAGGGACGCACCAAGAGGAGAGGAGATTTCACACAGGGCCTGTTTCCTGCATTTCCAAAACTGACTGGAAAACGTGCAAGCGTTATGTTCTTCTGACGTATGTCCCTGATGATAGAAATTTAGCAGACAGAGCTTTTTCATACATACGGAGTGGACCCTCACTATTTGCAGATTCATGGCACGTGGTTTAATATTTCCACAGTCTGCGGCCTGACCCCTTGATGTAGTGTGACGCTTTTTCCACACTCTTAATTATGGCTCCAAAGAGGAAAGTGAGTGATGCAGCATGTGATAAAGAAGAGTGAAAAAGGTGACAAGCAGAAATAAAATGCTAGTTAGAACTTTGCTGGTATTACTGCACTATCTCCAGACTGTTTTAATTCCCCCTATGCTGTCATCATTTTGTGGTAAATGTGGTTGTTTTCCTAAAGGGAGGTCGCAGACCCTGTCAATGGATTTCAGCATTCAAGGTGATCCTGGGAATGTATCTCCTATTTCAGTTTCTAGATATATTATACATCCTTCAGATTTAACATGTAGTGTATAATGTGTGAAATGTGAAGCACATGTGCACACTCTTCCCTAACACACACATGTAATCAGGTCCAGTTACAACCTACATAGCAGGTAAACGCTCAAATTGTAGCATTTGAAGTCATTCACTGTGCCTTCCAGTTAAGACAGGAACTCCTGCCACGTGCACATGGCAAAATAAACACCTAATTTTCAACACACACACACACACCTTTTCCCAACACCACTGTACACCCACGTAAAGGGGAAAAAAGCATCAGGTGTGAAGCGACCCCCGAGGGCCGCATTACATCAAAACAAGCCCCCGCTTTTTCAAAGCTGCATCTCCCCGCCCCCCTAACATTTAAAGGGCGTTCGTCTGTCTGAAAACACAGGTGCCCTCAAAGGGCGCGCTGTAACCCCGCGTTGTAGTACCCGTCCCTGCGAATGCCCTTCAAACGTTACGAGCAAGCCACGGCGTAACGTGCGAAAGCCCTTCAACCCCGCACGACGCATTCGCTGCGTGGGCTCATTTACAGAGGCGAATAAATGCCCCGACGGGAAAATGAACTTTTTCGAAAAACACACACTGCCCGCCTGACCCCCCCCCCCTTCCTCCCCAAGTTCTCTCAGCTCTTCTCTGTCCCCTCACTGCCCCATTCCAGTAAGTCTGCGGCAGCCCAACAAAACACAAGTCCAGTGGCACTTTAGAAGACAATTTATTTGAGCCGAAGCCCCTTCTCTTTTCTATCCTTTCCTATTTTCCTTCCCCTCCCTCTCGGGCCTCTCCACACATCCCTCTTTTCCCGCTTCTTCTCCACATCCCCTCCATATTCCTCAGCCTCTCCCTCCCCCCCGCGCGCCTCGTCCTCCTGGCCGGACTTGGAGGAGGGGAAGAGAAGCCCTCTCCATCCTTTTTTCCCTTTGTCCCCTTTCGCCTTCTCCTCCGTCCATCCCTCGTTCTCCCTCTGCCTGCCCTCTATTCTCTCCCCTCCTGCACCACCCCATCTTCTTCCTGGCTTGTCCTAGCCTGGCTCCATTTCCTGCATCTCTTCTCCCCGCTCCCCAAGCGTGTATGCATGCATGCGTGCGCAAGAGAGAGGAGAATCTGCCTCTCTTTCTGCGCCCCTGTGCCTTCCTCCGTCCACCACCGCCACCATCCCTCTCCCTCCTCCTCCTCTCCCCAGCACGGGATTGTGGGAGGAAGCGGAGCGGAGCGCAGACAGACGCCCAGCGAACATGGCTGCACCATGAGCCGCCTCCCAGAGGCTCGTCGCTGCTGCTGCTCTCGCCGCCGCCGCCGCCGCCTCCTCCAGCCGCCCCAGCGCTACCGCCAGCCCGCGGCTTGAGCCCAGGCCGAGCGGCGGCCGAGGGGGGGAAGGAGGAGGAGGGACCCCCCCGATCTCCTCCCCGATCCCCCCCCTCGACCGACGCCGCGGGGGAAGGCGCAGGGGGGGACCCAGACCCAGCCGACGGACCCAGGCCGGCCCGCTCCCCGGCGCCCCCTCCCCATGGATAGGAACTACCCTAGCGCCGGTTTCGGGGATCCGCTGGGCGCCGGCCCGGGATGGAGCTACGAGCGCTCGGCCAAGGCCAGGTCAGGCCGCCGGGGGAGGGGGGGAGTGGGGGGGCAGGGGGGAATGAAGGAGCCCCCTCCCCAGGCCCGGAAGCCGTGGGAAGGCCGACGGTGGGGCGCAAGGGGGGAGCCTTGCTTGCAGCCGTTGCCGGGCTTAGTTGCAAGGCCGCCTCCTGCTCTGGGCCCGGGGGGAAGGGGGGGGTGCACAAGCCGGGGCGGCCCCCTTGCAGAGAAGAATGCCGAAGGACACCCTTTCCGCTGCTTTCCGAGGCAGGGCATTTTTGGGGGGTGCAGGCGGGGAAGGGGGGGGACGGCGTCTGCCGTCGCCTTGTGCCATTGGAGGAGGCCTTTGCTTAAGCCTCTAGGCCATGCAAGGGGGTGGAGGGGAGCAGACGGGGCACACGGATCCCCTGGGCATAGGGGCGGTGGTGGGGTGGAGAAGCGGGAGAGGGAGGGAAAGGAAATGTGTGTGCAAAAGGCATGGGGTGGAAGGAAAAGTGGCTGGTCCCGAGTGAGTGGTTTTGCCGAGCAGGGGTGCGCAGGCATCCCCAAAGACCAACCTGTGCGAGGAGAGAGGCGGCTGAGGCCTTGCTGGGCTGCTCCAGCAGGGGTACCCAGTGATCCCCGCACCTAGGCATGGAGAATGGTTTTTGTTTCCTCCCTGCAGGTGAGGGATTGTGGAGGCCTTGGGATTTCTCATCTTTCCTGCCCTTTGGGGTTGGGGTGGGGGGAGCACGCAGACGGTAGGAGACACCCCTGATCCCTTAAGTTCTGTTTCCTCTCTCCTATAGGCTGAAGTTGGAGGCCTTGGCTGTGTACTTTGGAGTAGGGAAGCACTACACTGTATAGGAATATAAATCAGCACTCCTTGGGGAATTCAGGGAGGGAGGAGCAAGATTGATACAGATTTTTCAGGAGGCTGTGCATCTTGGAGGCCCCTTTTTGTGTTTTGGTGTTTGCAAGGCCTTGCAGATAGTGCCCTGTACCACCATAAAAGGTAGGCTTGGCAGGATTATGATTGTCCTCTTCCTCTCTCACAAGGTGTTCAGGAAGTTAGGGGCTTCCCATTTGGTAATTCTGCATGTATGCATTCCCCTGTATATGATCACAGATGCTCGTTGAAGCTCCTGTTCTTTTGTATGCGATGTTGACATTGTAGAATTTAGGATTACCCCTTTCTGTAGGGGTGCAGTGATGAAGAGGTGGGTTTTTGTTTTGGGTTTTTTGCAAAGCCTGGGTGAGGTTCTTTCTAAATGACGGAGGAATTACAGAGCCTTGGGAACCCCTGTTATTCCCACTGTTTTCTCTGAGAAAAATAAGGTGTAATGGAGACTGTGAGCCTTGCATTTCCCTTTATATTGCATTTATAAACAAGGAGGAAAACCCACTTTCTGTTTGGTGGTTTATACCTGAAAAGTTGTCAGTCATTTGTGTCAAGGGGAAATCACAAAGGGGGAGGAGTTGACATCCTGTGGACTTAGCAATGGAGTTGTGGCACCTCTTAGTTTGCAAAATTAAACCCTTTAGGCTGATAGTCCCTGAGGCTGCTACTTTCTGTTAATGTGAAAGGAGAGAACTTTCCAGAGCTCCCTCAAGTACAGGTCTGATCCACCTAGAAAGGTGGGACAGGATTGGCTGTTCTTTTGACTGAAGGCTGGCCTGCTATTTATCTGGCAGCATTGTTAGCCTTCTTCCCCTCAGGCCCGGAGGCCTTGTTTATCTTCCAGGAGAACACTGGTTGCTTCTCTCCTACTGCTCATCCCACCCTGGTTGCATTCCTCTTAATGTCCCTGCTCCCCTCTTGAGGAATTCAGAAATCCTGGTTGCTCAAACTCAAAGGCATTTGTGTACAAGCAAATCAGGCCTGCCTTTCTTCCCTCCTAGGACACTCAGGAATCATGGATCTCCTTAACGTGACTACACCGTGCTTCATTCTTACAGCAGCCAGGGATTTTGCATCTTCAATCCCATCTGCTCCCCCAGCCCCCTCCCACCAGGAGAAGTAGAGTATAGTATCCCTTGCTCTCATTTGCAAGACTCTACTTCCTTCCCTCAACATCGAAAAATCTCACATTTTGGCATCTGCAGCCAAATTGTGTTTTTATTCCCTTCTCCAATCTTGTTGTTTTATATAGGTGAGGGGGCAGAGAGATGGTATCTTGTGCCAGATTCCTTCCTCTTGTCCCACACCTTGTGTGTAGCCGTTAAGCATCGTATTCCACTTTCTAGACATAACTGCATCTATATAAAAGAAGAAGAATCGCACCTACTTCCTCGAAGATGCTTCATAGAAGTGAGCGAAGGAATCTTGCAAAAGCTGCCACGGCCGGCTTTCTGCTTGTTATCCTTTGAGGAAAGGGCATTAATTGGAAGCTTGATTTAAAGGTGACACTGGCCATAAGCAAAAATGCTTACCCACAGAAGTGTTCCGCTTCAATACACTTACCATGTGTGTGAGCCTATCTGTACGTGGCAGGGCTTTACATACTAGCAGTCTCTGGTATGGAAGGATCTGCAGCTGACATGCCTGTGCAGCTGGCATAGTGCTGCATCAGCAGGGCCTGCGCATGCACATTTAAACAAGATGGCTTGCATGGAGTACTGATTTGGGGAAATGGTTTGCCCATGGCCAGTGTTGTTTTAGAACAGGGGTGGCCAAACGTACTTAATGAAAGAGCCACACAGAATAAATGTCAGATGTTTGAGACAAGGAAGGAAGGAAAATAAATGGAGGAGGGAGATGTGGAAAGAAAGCAACTTTAACTTTAAATGCATTCTCCAAGCTGGCCAACAGGATGGTGGGTGCTTCAAGAGTCACACAATATGTGTGAAAGAGCCACAAGTGGCTCCCAAGCTGCAGTTTGGCCACCCCTGTCTACAGCATGCATAGTAGGTTTCCTTGGAAGAACCCTGGGAGGGTTTGCAGCTTTGAAAAAGTCCTGTGATATGGAGTCTGCAGTAGAGAAGAAAATCCTTGAAGGTGTAGAGGCTCCAGCATTCTCTGGGAGGAGGAACTGAGGGGAAAGGGGATTCAAGTGAATATGGTGAAACTGGGAATCATATTCCAGGTGGGCCAGGGCAAAGGTTCTTAGCGTCAGCCCATTCCTCAGCGGTTATCATAGGAAATGTGAATTTAGATGGACATACAAATGCATGTGTCTTGAGTGAGCTGGGAGGCAGAGTAGAACCATAGAAAGATGGCTTTTATGTATTTATTTTTTATTTTTCCCATCAAGTCGCAGTTGACTTGCAGTGACCTATGGAATGTTCAGAGCTGGAGACTTCAGTGGTGGTTTGCCATTGCCTGCCTCTGTGTAGTGACCCTGGAGTGCTTTGGTGGCTCCCATCCAAATACTGCATAAGGCTGCCCCTTAATACCTTCTGAGATCTGACAATGTCAGGCTAGCCTGGACTATCCAGACCAGGGCATGGTTTTAATACCTTTGTGCAGTGTTCCCTCTAAGCTGAGTTAGTGTGAGCTAGCTCATAGTTCTTTAGCCTCTGGCTCACACATTTTTGCCTTAGCTCAGGAAAAATGGTCCCAGAGCAAACTAATTATGCAGTAGCTGACAACTTTAATGTCAGTAGCTCACAAAGTAGAATTGTTGCTTATAAGACTCCACAGTTTAGAGGGAATATTGCCCAGATGTATACAAACTAAAACAGAAATATGTGTTCCCTACCTCTCCTGTTGATTTTGTATGTCTCTCTCAAAGGAGTAATCCCCCAATGGTTATAAGCATTTAGCTTTTCCTAGGCTTGTATCCCTAAAGCATCCTCTTACTCTGTTTTTCTGCCTATGGGACAAGGACTGCCAAGGAATAATCTACCTTTGGACTGTGATTTTAGTTACATTTGTGGAGTCTCAAACAGTTATGCTTGTGGCCTCTGGAAAACTCAACGGCAGCATAAAAAAACCCTGGAAACTCCAGGCCTGGTGAATAAAATCAGTTAGTTCCATTGTGTAGCATTTTCCTTATTCTGCCCTTCTTTTGACCTGCTACCTTCAAAAGGAAGAGGCTTTGATGTATCTGTGTCTGAAGAGGACTGGGAATTTGCCCTTGGATCTTTTATAAAAAAACTGGGCATGGTATGTGGTGCTGTGTGGTGTCTAAACATCGTTTCTAGTTTTGGAGAAGCAGCAGTGAGCCCTGGATCTGAACGTGCACACCACCATGCCTTCTCTGGCAGGCAGGTTCAGAGCAAAGTGTACCCATCTAAGGTTAGTAACCGGGTCTTCCAGTTGCGGGAGGGGCATGGTTTCCAGATGGGCACTTCTTTCTTTACCTCTGAGGTATAATGTAGGTTCTACCCCTCTGGCTGTCAACGTAAATTTGACCTCACCTTGGAAATAAGTCTGCACAGGTTAATAGTCCAGGAAATTCTGTATGTGTGCCCTGACCCATATGGCTTAAGATAGCCACTCTCGTTAGATCTGGGAAGCTAAGCAGGGTCAGCCCTGGGTAGTACTTGGATGGGAGACCTTCCAAGGAAATCCAGAGCTGCTGTGCCAGAGACAGGCTGTTTCAAACCACCTCGGTTTGTCTCTTGCCTTGAAAACCCAATGGGGCTTGATGCCATTGTCCACCGCCACCTACCTGTATATTAACCATTTCAGTTGCATCAGCTGCCTGAATTAAGAACCAGCTTTCTTTAAGTTGTGCCTGCCTGGTTATCTACCCCCTGCTTCCCAGTCTCTGCTTATAGCCTTATGAAGGCAAACATCTCATACCCTCCTTTGCTGCTTTTGAGCCACAGGGTGGTGGTGATGTTTGCAGGCTTTTGGCATTCCTCTTCTGTAGATGCTTCATACAATGAGGCTTCTTTCTTTCATAGAGTGTGCATTTGCAACAGTGCATGCACTTGACCACAGTATCACAGTGAGGTTGCACATACAGCGTCTGCTACCTAACTTCATGTGAGCGTTTTCTGTTGCTTGTGGTATGCATTGTAAGGTTGCGCTTGAAATTGCGTGAGAAGATGGGCTTTTACCAGGGATGTGTGTCAGCTGCAGAGCTAATATGAATTTTGGGTCATGTAATACTGAACTCTGCAACCCGAATAAATGATACAGATTTGCAGGTTTTTGCATAGTTTGCTTAACTTCAGAACAAAGTTTGAGTCTGGTGGCACCTTGAAGACTGACAAAGTTTAATTCAGGATATAAGCTGTCATGTGTATGCACACTTCAACTGAATCTATCTTGCATAATTGCAGGTAATGTGGGGAAATTACAAGGATCTATGCAGGCCACTGACACCCCAGATTTCTGACTGAGTCTCAGTGTGGGACGTCACAAGGCACTGAGGTCCTTGTGCATCCCCCAGTGCGACAATCTGCTTGGTATATGGGGTTCTACACCCAAGTAGTAAATGCTGTGCTTTCACAGCATTGCTAACTTCACAACAGAGAAAACAGTTATGCAGCGCGGCCTTTAGCAGGCTCATAACTCTGCACTTGCTGGAAGTCTTTGGGTTGTTTTTACAATACCAGTGACTTACACACTTGGGTTCTGATTTATTTATTTGGTTAATCTGTATTCCGCCCTATCCCAAATGGGCTCAGGGCGGATCACATACAGATAAAATCAAACGGTTCTTTGCTGTGTTCTTGCTGTGACTCTTACATTTGCTGTACTTGCATGTATCTTTTTGTGCCTGTCCTCTGTGAGGTTCATTCTAGGGTTGTCAGCCTCCAGGTGTCACCTGGAGATCTCCCACAAGATCAGTTCCCCTGGAGAAAAATGGCTGCTTTGGAGGGAGGATTCTATAGTGTTATTCACTGCCAAGGTCCTTCCCTGGAGTCCACACCCAAAAATCTCCAGGTACTTCCCAGCCCAGAGCTGGCAACCATAGTTCATTCTGAAGAAGTGAGTTCTGACTCACAAAAGCTCATGCTGGAAGAAATGATCGTCTTCAGGATGCCACCAGACTTTCATTTTATTTCATTCTGCCATCCCACCCTGTTTTTCTTGTATCTGTGGCCTGGTTATTCTGTGCATTGTTTTGCATGGATTAGACACCTTGAGCTGCAAGCACATTGGACACATTTGGCATTGGTTGCACTGCAATGCATGCTGTTTTGTATGTAGGTTCATGTGCAAGGTCTGCATTCAGGGATAGCGCTTGCATATTGCGTGAGGGGCTGGGCTGTGCATCTTAGATAAGCAGATATAGCTTTGTGATATTTGCTGTTGTACTCAAATTAGGAGTGCATTTTTTTTTTTGCAATAGTATGTTTTCAATGGCATGGTTGGTTTTCCATATCATGTGGTTTTGGTGAAGGAATTACTTGTAAACAATTGGGGGTAACTCCATCCATTCATTTATGCACACTTTTACGTCTAGGACGTGTAGAAAACAGCACAGTTATCTTTCCACAGAGGAATGACTTGTGCGTTCCAGTAGCTTGTGCAGAAATCTGAATGTATTCAGGGTTTTTTTGTTTTGTTTTGTTTCAAGAATAGCATGTTTCTAACCCTCATGGGCTTCATATTTTTGGGTGGGACTCTCAAACAGACACATTAGTGAAGTTCCTGGAATCTGTCCCTGGCATCCTCCTTCCTGTCTTATTTTTTTTATCTCTTGTCTAATTTATGATTTTCATCTTCCTCTTCTGATCCCAGAACACCAAATTAAAAAAAAAACTGGAAGAAGGGAAAGCATGCGAATGATGCAAACTTTCCCAATCTGAATAAGTTCGCAGATATCTGCATCTTGGCAAAGAGTACCCTGATTATTCTCTTTTGTTTTCCCCAGGTCATGGTATGCATATCTGGTTCATGCACATGGAAGAATGAAGTAGCAGATCCTTGTATTAGTAGAATGGACACCAGCACCTCAGGCTGCAGTTGCTGGATTCTAGCTTTGAGTGTTCTTTCACATGGTGAAAACTCCATGCATATAGAAAGCAGGGAGAAAAATGCTTCCCCTTATCTTTGCTTGGGGAGCTTTTCAAAATTGGGACCTTCCGCCTTCAGTCTGAAGAATTGCAGTCCAAACTGCTACCTCATCCTCCTGTATGTGTGAACTAGGCCTTAGACTCTGTTCACATGCAGTGCTTCCCCATATGATTTTTTGCAAACCTTCAGGAGTCATACTCCCTGAATACAGTGCTATAGGTAAGATAAAGAGGAAGGAATCTGTTTAATATTGTGGCTCAGTGGCAGAGCATCAACATTGTGTATAGAAAGTCCCAAGTTCATTCCCTGGGAGATCCAGTTAAAAGGATCAGGTAGTCGATGGTGAGAAAGACCTCAGCCTGCGACCTTGGAGAGCCATTGCCAGACTGCATAGATAGTAAGGACCTTTATGGACCAAGGGTCTGATTTAGTATAAGGCCGCTTTGTGTGTGTGTGTACCTTTAGAACAAGTCGCAAGGGTCCTTACCAGCTAACTTTCCTGACTACATACTTCTCTTTAAATCATAGCCTATATTGTCTCCTTCCTCCCTTGAGTTCCTGTCTTGGTGAGAATGTAGAGAAGCTAAAACACAGTGACAGCTTCTCAAACTGGAATAATGCTTTCTGTGTGAAATGATGCTTAGAGCCATCTCTGTCTATTACAGCTTGATATCGCTCTTCCTCCCAGGAGCTTGGGCCACCCTAGAGCTTCTCTTCCTCCATGATGGATTTCTGCCTATTGACCAGAGGTGACCAAACTGTGACTCGGGAGCCACATGTGGCTCTTTCACTCATATTGTGTGGCTCTCAAAGCTCCCACTGCTCCATCAGCTGGCTTGGAGAAGGCATTTATCTCTTTAAATCACTTCTCCAAGCCAAGCTAGCCAGCAACTTGGAGAATGCATTTAAAGTTAAAGTTGCTTTCTTTCCCTCCCTCCCTGTCTTGTGGCTCTCAAACATCTGATGTTTATTCTGCATGGCTCTTACATTGAGCAAGTTTGGCCACCTCTGCTATAGAACTCCCCACCCAAAAGGTTTTTGCATTGGCTATAAGATGTGTCTTTGGGACAGTAGGGCCTGTGTGGGTAAATACCATTGATCGAGCCGGTAAAAATGATGAACAGTGAGAACCAGGGTCTTTGGGGAGGCACTCAACTTCTTTGGAACCACCTTCCTCAGAAGCTGGGGAAAGCCGCGTCTCTCTCAGGTTTTTGTAGAGGTAAAAGTTTTTATGCCATTTGGTGAATGAGGCATGCTTGGCTACTCTCTAGTTTTGATAGCCTTAAATGCTGTTGCTATCTTCACTTTGTTCTCTGATTTTTTTCCCCAGTTACATTTTTATGTACTTGATAAAGCTGGTCGTAAAACCACTTTGAGCATTTGAAAATGGCATACTTTTTATTAAATTAATCTGTCTTGCTTATGCCACCCAGGGAGACAAGTTACTCTTCTTAATTTACTGGTATGTGCGTGGGGGGGGGGAAGGTCATTGAGGCTTAGAGTCAGCGACTTATTCCATCGTTCTGTTACATTTCCCAAGTCAAGTAGTCTATCAACTGGTACTCACATGCCCTGTGGCCCTATGAGGATCCTATGCACTTCTGTGCACAAACTGAGAGCCAGTAGCGGTTAAGTGTGTGGACTCTTATCTGGGAGAACTGGTTTTGATTCTCCACTCCTCCATTTGCAGCTGCTGGAATGGCCTTGGGTCAGCCATAGCTCTTGCAGAGCTGTCCTTGAAAGGGCAGTTTCTGCCAGAGCTCTTTCAGCCCCACCTGCCTCACAGGGTGTCTGTTATGGGAGAGGAAGGTAAAGGAGATTGTGAGCCATTATGAGACTCTAAGATTCAGAGTGAAGGGCAGGGTATAAATCCAATATCATCTTCTTTCTCCTCCTTCTCCACCACCACCACCATGCAATGGTTGGTGGGTTTTGTGTGTGTGTGTACATGCACACATATTCACCTACCATGGCTTTCCTCTTGGATCAAGGCAGCTGTAAAGTAATTGGAAGTAGGTTGCAGGGCATGTAGGCAGCTCAGCTACCACCTGAGGAGGAGACCCGTGCCCAAGCACTGCCAGTTGAGGTAGTGATGGCCACAAGCAGAGATGGCTTTAAAAGGGGGTCAGACAGATTCCTGGAGGAGAGGCCATCAGTGGCTACTAGAACCCCCATATCCAGAGGAAGCAATCTCTGGAAACTCAGTGCGAGGAGGCAATGTTAGGGGAAAGCCTAGACCTCTGTGCCTTGTTCTTTCGCCCTTTTGGGGCAGTTAATTGGCTGCTGTGTGAAGCAGGATGCTGGACTAAATGGACCACTGGTCTGATCTATCAGGGCTTCTCTTTATGTTCTTTATATACTTTCCTTGGAATGGGTTTGTTGCATGGCTTTGGAGTCATGGTGGGCTGGCCAACTTAACTGTCCATTTATACAGCTGAAATAGTAGTGATTGTTCTTGGCCTGGATAGCTAGCCCGATTTCATCAGGTCTTAGAAGCTAAGCAGGGTCAGCCCCGGCTAGTATTTGGATGGGGGACCTCCAAGAAATACCAGGGTTGTGATGCAAAGGGAGGCAATGGGAAACCAGCTCTAGAAGTCTCTTGCCTTGAAAACAGGGTTGCCATAAATCATCTGTGACTTGACTGCAATTTCCACCACCGGTAGTAATAATGTACTATAAAGGATTATTGCAAGGGTGACTGTAACAAAGGCCTTTGCACATTCAAAGTGCTGGACAATGAAAATAGCATGTGCAATATCTGCCTCTGCATATATTTTGACTTGGATGGCGTGTGTCATTTTGAGGTTCAGTTGAAAATCTAGTGCAAGGATGGCCATCTGAAACCTATATTTTGGGGGCCAGCAGCCACAAAGCTCATTCACAATTTGGTTGTGAGCAGGGCTTTTTTTGTAGCAGGAACTCCTTTGCCTATTAGGCCACGCACTCCTGATGTAGCCAATCCTCCAAGAGCTTACAGGACTGTTAGTATAGGGCCTACTGTAAGCTCCAGGAGGACAGGCTACATCAGGGGTGTGTGGCCTAATATGCAAAGGAGTCCCTGCTACAACAAAAAGCCCTGGTTGTGAGTGCATTTGGGGGTGGGAATCTGTTAGAAGTGTTTCCCCATCCCTATTGATAGAGCATCCAAAGCAGAGAGGAGACTGGGGAGATGTGTCTGTGCCTGTCTTTTCTCTGTTAGGATGGTTTCCACTCAGCTGTTGACACAGTATACTATAGCAAGGGTGGGTGAATGAAAGAGTCTCTTATTTCCTGTTTCCTGTCACCTTTCATAGAATGGCCCTCATGTGGCTGCTGCTGTGCAGACCAACCTGTACCACTCGTGCATGGAGGGCTGTCTGCATCTGTGCTTTCCCTCCCTGCCTACTCTTTTTTAGATGAACTGGATTTCCGAAATCTGTGGTAGCTTGTGCAAGTCTTCTTCAGGTAGCGACGTTCCTCAAGGCGAGCACCCTTGCTTCTCGTGCGAGCTGCTTACAAGTCAAGCACGCTTGGATTCTTCTGTGTACCCCATGCAGCTTCTCCTGTCCCTGGGCTGTGCTTGCATTTCCTGCGTGGCACGTGCATAATTGTGGCACATGCCTCAACACACACATTTGAAGAATAAATAACGGTGTCGGGTTGGTGCGGTGCTGGCAGGACGGGAGTGGCAGCATTGCATAATTATGTACCTTGTGTGGTTCCCAAAGGGAGTCTGGAAGAGGAGAGCACAGCCCAGTGTGTGGGAGCGAAGAATCTGGGGTGTTCCACAAAGAAAGCTGGGCACAGGAATGGGGTGTGTTAGCACGGCTCAGGGGAGGAATAGAGCTCTTTCTACCAGTCTTTACTGATCTGAGTGCCCTAGATTGGCATACGCCAGGTACTTTTCTTGTTGGCATTTTTTTTGCATGTGTGAAACCTTAAGGGAATGATTAGTTACAAGGTTGGTTTTATGTGTTGAATTAAGAGGGCTGCAGCCAGAATCCCCCTCCCCCTGTTTGAAGTCACAGAAGCACTGGCTTAATATATATATTGGGGCAGGAAGGGGGAACCTTGTAGGCAGGTGTTCAAAACCAGGACTTGTGGTTTCCCTTTAAAAAGTCTGGATCTGGTGGTTGGAAGCCAGTTTCCCCAGGGATAGCTGCATAGGGAGCGGTCTTCATAGCATACAGTCAGGATTCCTGGGGTTTCTCTTCTGACAATAGGCTGGATGGCTGATTTTAGGGACTGAGGCTGCCATTTGGAGGGGCAGAATTGGGGATATTTGTCTATATAAATAAATCGTAGTCTCCTTTTTTTGATGGGACTAGGTCAGCAGTGCTTAGGAGGAAAAGCTGTCCAGAGAGAGCTGCAAATAAGGACAGAGGGATCTCAGTAGCGCCCACGGCTGAGGAAGCAGGTCAGGGCTGAGGGGCGGTCTTTTGCAAGAGCTGTGTTTTGGCCGCCGGGCTAGACAGCTGCGTCTTCCTGTGCGGGAGGGGGGAGGAGAGGATGCAGGTCAGGCGCAGAGGCTGTGGGAAAGCAAGACATGGGGACTACATTTCCCATCATGCATCACTGGTTCCACATTCCAGTCTTCTTTCCTGCATAGGCGGGTTACCGACGGAAGAGGATGTGGGTAGAAGAGGAAAAGTACGTCCACAGGGGCCTTACTCTTCTTGCTGAGTGTGTTGAATGAGGAGAGAGGAGAGTCGTCTTTGTTGCTCTGTTTCTCTTCTCTATCTCTTTTTAGTATGCAGAGTGTTTTCGCTTAGAGTAATTACTTCATTTATACTAAAAGAGGGCATTGATATCCCCATTTTGCAGAAGAAGGTTACCCAAGGCCACCCAAGGAGTGTGGCTAAGAATTTTCCATCCATGGGCACGTATGCCAAGATCCACAGCTCCCCTTCACTTATAGTTAATTAATCCAAAATAACTGCTACCACCAGCACAATTAGCATAGCAATGGTAAACTTTGCCTTTTTGCAGACACGGGATGTTTAAAGTGCACACAGTGATCTTGACGCATGCTCTGGTGAATCTCTCAAGCTGATTGTCGGTTCTCTGTCTGTCTTACGTAGCTTGGTGTATGGCGGATCCCGGAGCTCACACCCAGACACGGATATTTTGCATCGCCAAGCATACGCCACCCCCCATCCTCTCCAGGGCTACGCCACGAACCACCATCCAGCAGGTACTGTGCTTTCCCCCAACCCCTTAATTCTCTATGCATATATGATTTCATCAAACCCACTCTGCTGTTCCACACCACCTTTTTATATGCCCTTCCTCTGCACATGTGAGTGCCAACTTGCCTATACCCTGGTCCAGTTTTGCTTCATTTGTGCTTGCATCTAGTTTCTCCAAGCCCCAGCAGGCCTTCCCTTGCCTCCAGTTTTCTCATCTGTCCTTCATTTCCTGCTTTCTCTAACTTTCCGTCTCTCTTCTTTGCCAACCATCTGTCCAGCCACTGACTTATCATTCCACTCCCGTCCTGTGCGTGCACGAGTGTTTCTATGTGCATGTCCCTTGGCTGATTCCTCCACTTGGCTAATTCCTCCTTCCTCCCTATCTGGCTGGTTTGCGTGGGGGTGGACTTGTGTCTCAGTGGTACAGCATCTGCCTTGCATGCAAAAAGTCACAGTTTCAGTCCCTGACATCTCCAGTTAAAAGAATTAGGTTGAAGGCTATGTGAAAGACCTCTGCCTAAGACCCTGCTGAACCCCTGCCAGGAAGTAATGCTGACTAGGATAGACCAGTGCTTTGACTCAGTATAAAGCAGTGTTATGTGTTCCTCTGACTGTCTTGTCCGACATCAACATTACTCCCCCCAGGGTTTTTTTTGTAGCAGGAGCTCCTTTGCATATTAGACTATACCCCCCGATGTAGCCAATCCTCCAAGAGCTTACAGTAGGCCCTGTAAGAAGAGCCCTGTAAGATCTTGGAGGATTGGCTGCACCAGGGGGGGTGAAGCGTAATGTGCAAAGGAGTTCCTGCTACAAAAAAAGCCCTGACTCCCCCAATTCTGGCCTCCCTGTTTTAGGGCTCTCCTTATCTGTTCTCCTTGCCGGTCCTCTTCCAGTCCCTTTTGATGAATCCTTCTTTCCCCTGAACTGGCTTTTGGCATTTCCTGTCTTCCTCTTCCAGGTCTCTCTGGCCTGTTCGAGACAGGGCTCCATCATGCCAGCAGTGCCACCCCAGACGCCTCTGTCATGAATCTCATCTCGGCGTTGGAGTCCCGGGCACCGCAGCCAGGCCCTTCTGCCTCCTCCCTCCTCTCCCAGTTCCGTACCCCATCGTGGCAAACAGGTAACTGCTCTGCAGCACCAGGAACGAAGGTGGAGAACTTTGACTTGGGGCGTATGAGAGCTGAGCTTTTGCGGGAGAGGAATTGTCAACATAATCAACAGTAGGAATCGCATGCTGGCCTCTCAGTGCTGGGATTGGAACAGACGTTGCTTCTGGCCATGACCTTTAGGCGAGGGCACCGCCTACAGGGCTTTTGTTTATTTATTGATTTGATTTTTCACCCACCCTTCCCATAGAAGAAGATGAAGAAGAAGATATTGGATTTATATCCCGCCCTCCACTCCGAAGAGTCTCAGAGTGGCTCACAATCTACTTTCCTCCCCCACAACAGACACCCTGTGAGGTGGGTGGGGCTAGAGAGGGCTCTCACAGCAGCTGCCCTTTCAAGGACAACCTCTGCCATAGCTATGGCTGACCCAAGGCCATTCCAGCAGGTACAAGTGGAGGAGTGGGGAATCAAACCCGGTTCTCCCAGATAAGAGTCCGCACACTTAACCACTACACCAAATTGGCTCTCTACATAGAACAGGCTCAGGGCGGGTTTCATCATAAAAACAATCAGTAGTAAATAAACCGATTTAAAATGTATAAAATCTAAAATTTCAGAGAACAAAAGGTACTAAAATGGCAAATTCTGCCTCACGGACATGGCTTATTGTCCAGGTCCAGCAAGTCTTATAGTTCTGAGATGGAATGAAGGGGGGAGGCCAATAACAAGTGACGTCCACTGCCTCAGCTAAAAGCCTGATGAAAGAGCTCTGTTTTACAGGCTCTGCGGAATTTTATCCACCTGTCGCTGCAATCTTTGGAGTGGTTTTTGTGTACCCTTTGAACAAAGCTTGTATCTCCTTATTAGCAACCTCTTTGAAAGTGAAAATTGGGGTCTCTTTTTAGAGCCAGGTTGGTGTAGTGGTTAAGTGTGCTGACTCTTATCTGGGAGAACCGGGTTTGATTCCCCACTCCTCCACTTGCAGCTGCTGGAATGGCCTTAGGTTAGTCATAGTTATTGCAGGAGTTGTCCTTGAACGTGCAGATGCTCTGAGAGCCCTCTCAGCCCCACCCACCGCACAGGGTAAAGTAAAGTAAAGTAAAATTTTATTTATATCCCGCCCTCCCCCGCCGAAGCGGGCTCAGGGCGGCTAACATCAATAAAATACCATACATTAATAAAACATAACATTAGTAGGCATTAATTTGCCTTAAAACCAATTAATACACTGCTGACCTCAGTGCTCTCTGGGGCTCATACGGGGAGAGACGGTCCCTCAGGTAGGCTGGTCCTCGGCCATATAGGGTGTCTGTTGTGGGGGGAGATATGGGAGATTATAAGCTGTCTCTGATTCAGAGAGAAGGGCAGGGTATAAATTTGCAGTCTTCTTCTTCAGACAACCAGCTGTTTCTTGTGGCTTTCATCCTTTCTCTTTTCTTTCTTGCAGCCATGCACACTCCAGCCCCTGCCGAGCTCTTCATCTCGGGCGCCCTCCCAGGCTCTGGCACGTTCCCCTCCTCATCGGCGCTCTCTGCATACCAGCACCCAGCTTCCTTCAGCGGGCGCAGCTTCCCGGTCACCTCCTCGCTCACCCTGCAGGACGCTACCTTCAGCCCGACCTCCAATGGCCTCTTGTCCCCCCATGACCCCCTGCTCCACATCAAGTCCTCTCAGCCCAGCGTCCCTTCGTCCCTCAGCTTCGACCGACTGGGCAGTGCGGTGCTGGGCACGGGCTTGCCTTCCCAGAGCTCTGCTTACCGCAGCGCCCAAGAGTCGGCCTCCCGCCACCTCCCCTCCCAGTTCAACCTCCTGTCATCCTCCCTGGGGCCTTCCGACCAGACGTCCCAGCTCTATAATACCTCGGTCTTCTCCAGCTCTCCCGCCTCCTCCATAGAGCGGGCCATCCCCCGGCAGGACAGCGTGATCAAACATTACCAGAGGCCCTCAAGTGCCCAGCCCCAGCTGCCAGCCGCCCATTCCCTCCAGCACTACCTGAGCTGTGGGGGCAGCTACCAGCAGATGCCCCACCGGTCCAGTCTTTCCTGCAGCCCCTTGGGGGAACAGTCCCCAGCCAGTAGTGAAGGTTCCCAGCAGCAGAAGACCCCCCAGGCCACCCGGCAAGAGCCCTCCCAGAGTTACCGCCCCATCATCCAGTCCCCGGGCTATTCCAGCACAGCCTCCTCTTCCAAGTCCAAGAGCTACTCGGCCTCCCGTCAGCCACCACGGTCCACAGCCACTCCCAAGTGCCAAAGCAACTACAGTTCGTCCACGCCCAAGCCCAGCTCCGTCATTGCGAGTCAGTCGCAGGCCTATTCGCCCGGGCAGCCCCAGAGCCTGCTTTCCATGAGCCAGTCGCAGAGTTATTCAGTCAGCCAGCCACAGAACCTGTCTTCGGTCAGCCAGGCCTCCCAAGGCTTCAGCAGCAGCCAAGCCCAGGACCTGACAAGCGTCAGCAAGGCTCAGAGCTACTCGACGGCAGGCCAAACCCAACAGGGCCAGGCTGCGCAAGGTGGGCAAGGCCTGCAGACGTGTCAGAGTCAGACTTACTCCCCCGAGCAGCTGCAAGGCCTGTCGTCGGTCGGGTACAGCGTCCAGGCTGAGCCCCACGTCTCTGTGAGCCAGACGCCAAGTTACGTACCAGCTCATTCGCAGGGGATGCCCACAGCCAGCCCATCGCTCAGTTACAGCACCGGCCATTCCCCCGCTATGCCGGGACACAGCCAATCGATCGGCTACTCGCACAGCCAGAACATGCCGGACTCGAGCCCTTCCCAGATCATCCGGCCGCTCCAGTCGCCCACGACTAATCGGCCCCAGAGCGTGGCCTCGCCCGGACAGTCTCAGAAGTATCTCACGTCTGTGCTGTCCCCTTCCTTCATGCAGTCGGCTCACACCCAGAGCTACCAGAGTTCCCAAGGGGGCTTGGAGAGAGCGGCGTCTTATGGCAAATCCAAGGCCGACTCAGACCTGCTGTCCTCCGAGCGGACAGAGGACGAGGAGTTCTTGATCCAGCACCTGCTGCAGTCGCAGAGCCCACCGAGGGTGCCCACCGAGGGCATGGTGGAGTGTGAAGAGAGGGCCGGCAAAGGGATGGGGTATGAGCTGAGCAAGACCGAGGAGCGCTACCATCTCCAGAGTGTCATCCGGACCAACTCTAACTTGGACAACCAGGGTCTCGAGATGTCCTTGCAGAGCCTGAAGGACAAGAAGAAAGGGGAGAGAGCGAAGGAGTACTCCCACACACGCTCTACGCCTGAATCCTTGACCACCTCCGTCGTCCATTACAGCCATCAAGCTGGCTCCATGGACTCCTACGGGCAGGACATAAAGAAGTCGGTGGAGCAGCATCTCCAGGGTGGCCACATGGACACAGGCAGCAAAGAGATCTCCCAAGCCCATTCGTATTTGCAGAAAACCCCTGAGCATGCCCCCCAGCCCCACCCCATGGAGCCCCACGGGTTGATGCCGGGGCAGCAAGGGGCCCCGCTGATGTTGGACTCCCCTCCCGACCTGCCCCCCCTTGCCCTTTCGCAACAGCAGCAACAGCAGCAGCAATCCCAGCTGCTCCAGTCAGTGCTGACCCACACCCAGAGCCAGCTGCACCCCCGGGGTAAGGTTCGCACCCCGATGGACGTCCACTTGATGGAGCCTCAGCGCATGCACCAGGCCGAAGCACCCTCGCCGCAGCTTCAGATGCAGGCGTTGGAAGCGCATCTGCACCAAGCCCATGTGCGTTCCCAGAGCATGGAAGCGCAGCTTCTCGAACCACAGCAGTCGCCACAACTCCAGGGTCAGCTGCAGCAGGAGAGAATGCAGTCTGAGGGCATGGAGGTGATGCCTCAGGGCAACCTCTCCCAGTCACAAGAGATCCAGGACTTTCTGGAACCAGAGCTGAGCTTGGAGTCCCATCTGGGGCAAGGCGGGGCGGTCCAAACGCAACAGCATCTCCTCCCTGATGCCAGCTTGGACCCAGACTCCTCTCAGCAAGTCCCCCAAGGTCAACTGGAGGGCAAGGACCAGTTTGAAAGTCCCAGCCCCCAAGGGGCCAAGCAGCGCTTTGTCCCCCTCACCTCCATCTGCTTCCCAGATTCTTTGTTACAGGACGAAGACCGTAGCTTCTTCCCGGGCATGGAGGACATGTTTGGGCCGCCTCCTTGTGCTGGGGATGAGTTCCCAAAGCCAGATGATGGCACGCAGGGCATGGAGCGGGGAGAGGGGATGAAAGGGGGAGGTTATGACATGATGCCAGGAGGCCAGGGGTACCAGAGCTACTGCCCATCCGAAAGCGGGGACGGGCAGCATTTGGGGTTGGATTCCGTGTCGGTGAAGCACGAGTTGCCCTCGACTGTCAACACAGAACAGCTGGGGCTCATTCAGTCTGGGCAGCACGGGACGCCACCTGTTTCTGAATCCAAGTCGGGTCTGACGTCACCTATTTTTTGCTCGTCTAAACCCAAGAAGCTGCTCAAGACCTCGTCTTTCCACTTGCTGAAAAAGCGGGAGCCGCCTTTCCAGCCACCCAAAAAGAACTATGCCCAGGAATATGAGTTTGAAGATGATGAGGATAAGGAGGACGTCCCGGCCGACATCCGCCTCAATAGCCGGCGTCTGCCTGACCTGCTTCCTGACCTCATTTCAAGCTGCCGCACCAACCGGACCCTCAGCCCCATGGGTGACATAGACTTCTGCCCGCCTAACAGTGGCCTAATGGAAGGGCCCAAGCGTCGGGGACGCAAACCTACCAAGCCCAAGCGAGAAGGCCCTCCCCGGCCCCGTGGGAGGCCCCGCATCCGGCCTCTGACTGAACCGCCCCATGGCGTGGCTCACGATGGAACCAAGAAACCCCGTGGCAGGGGGAGAGGGAGGGGAAAGAAAGCTGGGGAGGAGGGGGTTGAACCTGGAGCAGGCTTGGAGTCGCTCAAACCTCTCAAGGTAAGCTGGGATTGAGAGGTGGTGGTCTTGTTGAAGTCTCGGGGTTTACGCTGGAAAAGAGAATTTTAAAAAGGGTGATGGTGTCACAGTGGATGGATAAGGGGCAGATTGTTGGAAGCACAACTTCTGGCTTATTAGGCTTACTGTACTGTGGGTGAGACTTCTAAATTGGTGAGTTCTGAGGAGACGGAGACTGGTATATAGTGTGAATTAATGGGTAGTTCCACTAAATAAGACCAGGACTGCTATGTAGAGAATGGCAATAGCAAGCTACCTCAGCTCATCTTTTGTCATGGGGTTGTTGTGAGCAGGGCTTTTTTTGTAGCAGGAATTCCTTTGCGTATTAGGCCACACACCCCTTATGTGGCCAGTCCACCAAGAGCTCTTAGTACAGGGCCTACTGTAAGCTCCAGGAGGATTGGCTACATCTGAGGTGTGTGGCCTAATATGCAAAGGAGTTGCTGCAACAAAAAAAGCCCTGGTTGTGAGTTGGTGGTGACTCAACTGCACCATACCTTTACTTAATCCTTGGTTTGGGAGGGCTAATCTGTGTGCATCCCTTGATAGTGGAAGGTATTTTCAGGTCACAGCTGATTTATTTGGTTGTTGTAGATTTTCTAAGCTGTGTGGCCGTGGTCTTGGCATTGTGAGACCTGATGTTTTGCCAGCAACTGTGACTGGTATCCTCAAAGGTGTAACCCAGAAAACTGGAGTTCTCTCTGGGTCAAATTGAGAAGAGGCTGGTAGACAGGTAATTTATATCTATTCAGGAAAGTGGGGTAGGTCTGAGTCATTATCTTGTAGGAGCTTCCTGGGCTGTGATATGCTAATGAAGGAGTTTACCTGAGGGGGTTCTTTTGTGTATGGATTGGCTATTGAAATTATAATCTTATCTGTAGTGCTGTTGTAAGTCAGGTCTCACAATGGTAAGACCACAGCCAGCCCAAAAAATCAACAACCAATGGACTCCGGCCATGAAAGCTTTTGACAGCATATTGACATATTATTTGTTTATTTATTAAATGAGATTTTAAACCACCTTCCCCTGCCAAGGCAAGGCTCAGGGCGGTGTACAACATAATAAAAATCATACAATCCATAGTAAAAGTCTTCAAAACAATAAAACACAGTAGGCACCTAAAAAGATGACACTGAAAATCTCAGTAGGGCCGTTGCCTCACGGAGGAGCCGTGGCGTGGGAGTGCCGGAAGGATGTAACTGTCACTGTCCTCAATCAGATGCCTGGCAGAACATCTCTGCCTTACAGGCCCTGTGAAACTGCATCAAGTCCCACCGGGCACAAATGTTATTTGGCAGAGAGTTCCACCATGTTGGTGCCAGGACAAAAATGCCCTGTTTCTGGTTGAGGCGACCCCTGGTGGAGTTTTCAAGGCAAGGGACATTTGGTTTGCCATTGCCTGCCTCTGCGTAGCAATCCTGGTATTCCTTGGAGGTCTCCCATCCAAGTGCTGACCAGGGCCAACCCTGCTTAGCTTCCAAATACAGATAAGATCGGGCTAGCCTAGGCTGTCCAGGCCAGGGCATGCACCCTTAGGGGTGTGATTACTGCCCCAAATGGCTAATCCTTGATCAGTGATCCACCTGTACGGGAATATTTGAATCTGTTTCCCACACGGGACAGCTTGACTGTATGGTCCTTAACACAACTGTGTCTGTGCCCCCATATGCATTAGCACTCATTTTGGTATTTCCAGCTGGAGATGTGAAATTTTGAGGAAAAACTGGCGCAGTGTTGTTTCTGCTACCATGGGATGTGGAAATCCATGCAAATTGCCCAAAGCCTGTGGAAATCTAGGAAGGATTTAACCCATAATAGTGTGTGGGGTTGCCATCAAGTTGCAGCTGCCTTATGCTGAAGCCATAGGCAAGAGACATTTAGAGGTAGTTTGCCATTCCCTTCCTCTGCGTCGCAGGTGGCCCAGAAATTCCTTTGTGGTCTCCCATCCAAGGGCTGACCCTGCTTAGCTTCCAATATTTGACGAGATCAGGGTCAGCATGTTAATTGTCACAACATTATTTGTGCTTAACAAAGAAAGATATTGAAATATGTTGTATATGTCTATGGTATACATTAGAACTATCATTCTTTGATGCTTTACTTTGCCTTACATAAAAAAAAAAATCATCCTATACGTTTTGTGTGAGTAAAAACTTGGTCTAAAAGCATTTCACTCATTCCACAAGAAAATATTTCATAAGAAGTTTTTTCCAGGACCCCCAAAATCTCCCCCCCAAAAGGCTTTATGGGAATATTACCCTCCTTCCTTTTGTTTCTGGGTCTCCACATCTTTATTTCCAACACTGTTTGGGACTGCCGCTAAGCCCCTGAGAGTTAGCAGGGTCTGAGAGAGCAATGCTACCTCATCCCCCTTGGCATCTGCCACTTGAAGTGCCCAGATCACCAGGCATTGTCCTAAGTCTGGCTCCTTACAGTCATTTGAACTCAAAGCACCTCTCACAGTTGGGGAAATTCTGGTTAAAACTGGGACAAAATTATTCCGTGGATGTTTGGATTTTTGCAAGGAAAATTGTCATAGAGATAAGGTTGAAAAATGTGTACATGGCATTTGAACAGATCCAGCATTCACATACAGGACTTTCAGTGGATAAGAAGAGTGTCACAGGATCAGACCTGTGGTCCACCTAGTTCAGCATCCATTGGCCCACAGAGGCCAACCATGACCCCTGTAAGATCTACAATCAGAACACAAGGCCAAAACTTTCCTCTATTTATCTTTTATTTTAAAACTTTTTTTCCTATTTTTTATGTGCATGCGTGTGTGTGCACCTGGAAGCCATGGCAACCTCTGGTGACTGGCCCCTACTGGGGGCCTGAAGGATATTCAGAGAGGTGGCTCAATGAAGCCTGCCCCGTCCTCCTGACTGCTGGTATTTCAAGGAGGTCTCCCATCCAAGTACTTGCCGAGTTGACCCTGCTTAGCTTTCAAGGTCTGATGAGATCAGGCTATCCACGTCAGGGCTATTTAAAACATTCTAATGCTGTCTTTCCACCCAGTCAGCATCTTCAAGGTGGTGAATATGAACATTTCCCCTTGACTACCTGGTTTTCAGAGGTAGGCTGCCTCTGAACAGGGAGGTTCTACCTGGCTACCATGGCTATTGATAGATGTAGCTACCAAGAATTTGTCTAATCTTGCCACTATATTATTAACACTCCTGGAAAGAGCCAACAAAATGCTCTTTAAAAAGAAAAGTCAGCATGCAAATTTGGAGGTATGCAGAAGAAATTTGCAAGCTTGCTTAGGGCATAAAACTTGTATGTCCTTTCTGCAGAATTTTCTCTGCTTCAATGCAGAAAGGAAGTGTTCTTATCCAAGTACAACATTTTGACCACAAATTCTCTAACTAGGCAGCTGTTGTTTTTTAAAAGAGCTAAACAGTACTTGAGAAGTGCACAGTTAAATGTAGCTCCTAAGACTCGCAGTCTTTAAAGCTTTTCAAATACGCTGTTAGCATTGGTTTTCTTGGCAGAGTTTGGGTTTTTTAGGTATAGGTGATATGCAAGCCTGAGAAGCAGGATTCATGGACATATGAAGTTGCCTTATACTGAATCATACCCTCGGTCCAGCAAAGTCAGTATTGTCTACTCAGACTGGCAGCGGCTCTCCAGGGTCTCAAGCTGAGGTTTTTCATGCCTACTTGCTTGGACCCTTTTTAGTTGGAGATGCTGGGGATTGAACCTGGGACCTTCTGCTTACCAAGCAGATGCTCTGCCACTGAGCCACTGTCTGGTATGATCTTTGGGGAGTGAGTGTGATATAAATCAAAGATGATGGTTTGAGAGCAGTGAATGAAGAGAAGATCATGATTGACCTTTTCTGTGCTGCCTTTCCTACATAAGCACAGAATCTTTATACTTGATAGATTTATACCTGAGAATGTCTGGTTTTCAAAAGGGGAGATTTCTAATCCTCATAATAATCAATGGAGTTGAGTCTACGTGCGTGTGAAAATGAAAGCAGAGTTAGACTAGGAACATGCCTTTTGAGTCAGAATTCCTAAAAACCTTCAACATATGACTGTGAAGATAAATTCAGGTGGGTAGCCATGTTGGTCTGAAGAACAGAACAAAGTTTGAGTACAGTGGTATCTTTAAGACCAACAGTGTTTTATTCTGGGTTTCAGCTTTCAGCTTTCTAAGGCAAGGGCCTTCAGACACAACAACTTATAACCAGAATTAAAATTTATTGGTTCTGAAGGTGCCACTGGACTCATTTCACTCTGTGGGCCTTCATTCCAATGTCAGAATGCTTTAGCTACTTCCAGGGACTGTCATTTCACTCTGGGGGCTGGCATTCCATTCCCAGAGTAGTCTATGTGGGCCCAGAGACCTTAATGGAAAATCCAGTCCATGTTTTCCGTGCAACTTTGTGCTGCAATGTATTTCAGTAGAGTGGAGTTCAAGTAGTTTCACTTTGCAGCATTTCTATGCCAGCTGAAGCTTGCTGGATTTGTCTCCTTGCAAATAAAGTTGCTACTTTGAGCCAGCTTGTCTCTACTGAGTAGACCTGAGAACTAGTGCCTAGTGAGTACTCTAACCTGCGAACCCACAGCTAAAGGGGGATATTACAATGGAGAGCCATTGCCACTTTGAGTAGACCCAGGGGTGGGGGTGCGGAAAAGCTTGCAATGTCCAGCCATTTTATGTTTTCCTAGGCTCAGAGCATTTTGTATTTTTAGTTTTTGCTGTGATCCTTGTGCTTTTTCTTGATGTTTTATTTTTAGAATTGCATTGCCAAATCCCACTATTCCCACACCTTTCAATTTTAAAAAAAATGTTGCAAAAGTTTTAAGCATGTTTGTATTTTAAGTAAAAATATATATATCTTTAATTGTGTTTGTCTACATCCTTTATAAAGTTTATACCTGGCATTTTGCCCGGCCCCATGAAGACCCATTAATGTCAGATCCAGCCTTCATAACAAATGAGTTCAACACCCCTGGTCTAAGGTGTTGTGATGCCCGCAGGCACCGAGAGCTCAAAAAGATTAGACAGATTCATAGGAGGCAGGTCTATCAGGGCTAACTAACCAGGGTGACTAAAGGGAACCTCTAAGTCCAGAGGCAGTAAACCTCTAAATACCAGTGTCAAGAAGTAACATCAGGGGAAGGCCTTTGCCTCTGTGCCGTGTTGCTGGACCTCCATTTTTACCAGTTGACCATTGTGTGAGACAGGCTGCTGAACTAGATAGACCACTGGTCTGATCCAGCAGGGCTGCTGGTGTTTGCTGTTGTTGACAACAGTGGTTCTGGAAGCGTGATGTGTGGTGAAGCTCTAAAAAGGAGGTTCCTGAAGGTAAAAACTGGAAGGCAGATTTTAGGGAACTAGGTCAGGAAGCCCCTCTCAGATCCTCCCTCCCATCTCTCCCATTCCTCTCCATTCTCTTTCCTTCAGATCAAGTTGCCCGTTCCCAAAGGTCTGGAGGGATCTCGGTTGGAGGTTCCCACTCCATCTCATCAGCCCACTCAAGAGAGCAGTTTGGACAGCAGCCAGACCCGGGAGAAGATCAAGCAGAAGATCAAGGAAGTGGAAGAGAAGCAGCCTGAGATGAAGTCGGGGTTCATGGCATCCTTCTTGGACTTCCTCAAGTCAGGCAAGCGTCAGACGTTGCCTTCATCTTCCTCGTCAGTCATGGTGGGGCCCCCCGGGGCAGCGGCTGCAGTGGCCTCGTCTTCGGGCAGTCCCTCCAAGACACCACGTCCCCCATCAGCTACATCTTCATCATCGTCTTCCCAGCCTCCGCCTCCCTTCAGCATGGCTCCTCCAATGCTGCCGGGGGGCTTGGATGGGCCTGAAGGGGATCCTGCTGGGCTTGTCATGAGCTGCACCAGCCCCTGCAAGCGGCTGGATGAGGAGCTAAAACGTAACCTGGAGACTCTGCCCTCGTTCTCCTCTGATGAGGAGGACTCAGTCAGCAAGAACCAGGACCTCCAAAAGAGCATCTCCTCCGCTATCTCAGCACTCTATGACCCCACGGACCGCAAGGAGGGGGAGCCCAATGGTGAGTGCCAAGGAACCTCGATCCCCACCAAAGCACTGAGTGGACTCTTCATCCAGATGTTTTCTTTCCTATATAACTTGTTAAACAACTTGCTTTTTGACTGTAAACAAAATCTATGTAAAGCCTTTTATTAAGGCAATATTTCGTGGATGTGGTTTTGGGATAACACTGGTACTTTGTTTGTTTCTTCTACTTTCGCTTAGCAACTGCATATAAAATCTTCCTTCCTTCCTTCCTTCCTTCCTTCCTTCCTTCCTTCCTTCCTTCCTTCCTTCCTTCCTTCCTTCCTTCCTTCCTTCCTTCCTTCCTTCCTTCCTTCCTTCCTTCCTTCCTTCCTTCCTCTCTCCCTCCCTCTCTCCCTTCCTCTCTCCCTCCCTCTCTCCCTCCCTCTCTCCCTCCCTCCCTCCCTCTCTCCCTCCCTCTCTCCCTCCCTCTCTCCCTCTCTCACTGTCTCAGTCACTCACAGTTAGGACCAGACCTCTTTCATGCAAGTGTTTTCCATCGTTCATGGCACACAGAGACTCCAGATTATAAAGCCTTTTTTAAAAAAACAGAAAGAAACTAAAGCTTTCTTCTCTCAGCAGGGGAGTGAGCATCTTGAAAGGCAAACACTTTGGTTGCAGCCATGGTTGCAGCTTCACTTATGCGTCCCCTTCTGGGGTCTAGAGGTCCATGTCACCTCCCCAGCATATGACAAAAAAATTCTCTCCTTGCTCTCTGGAGTTTGCTACTCATCCCATGAAGCATTTGGTTGCCATGTCCTGCTTGTAGACCTTCTGGGGCCATCCTAGTTGGCCACTGCAAAACAGGTGGCTGGATTACATAGACCATTGGTGTGATTCAGTAGGGCTGTTTGCATGTTCTGTCCGCTCATTTTCCCCAAAAAATTTTCCTCCCCACATTTTCCAGATCCCTGACCTCTGACTGCTAACTCATTTATACTCTCCCTTCTTCCCACTTCTTTCCCATCCCAGATGTGCCACCAGTGGAGGAGAAGCCTCCCAGCCCAGCTCCATCAGTGGAGACAGAGACGCAACCAGAGCTGCCCCCGCCACCTATCTCCCCAGCTCCCTCACCCAAGGAGGCCCCCCCAGCCCCCGAAGAGCCACCAGCTCAGGCATCCCCTGAGCCTGAGGATCCGGAGGACACGCGGCCCCTTCACCTCGCCAAGAAGCAGGAGACGGCTGCCATTTGTGGGGAGACAGACGAAGAGGAGGCAGAGAGTGGCGGAGAAGGAATCTTCCGAGAGCGCGATGAGTTTGTCATACGAGTCGAAGATGTTCAGGCCCTCAGGGTGTGTAAGGAGACCTGTGGGTTGTCCTGGATGTGTCATTTGAAGGCTGTGGTTAAACAGGGATGTATTTTAAGCATAACGTTTTGAAAGGCGTTGTCAAAGGTGTGTTGTATATTTTAGTGTTTGAATCTTGGGTAAGATTTTGTGCCGTGCAGAACTGTTGTTTTTTTTAACTTAAAATAATTTGCCATCCTTACATCTGAGTAACGAAACATCAGTTTCATATCTGCCTGGCTTTAGTGGGTCTGCATTCTTAGATACTTCCTGGTAATTTGCTGGTCCCAGATTTGTCGTTTCTTTCTGGTTTGATATTGAAATGCTTAATTTCGCCAAACCCCAAATTATTACACCTTGGGGAAAAAAATGAATTTTGGATAAAACGACTGTTAGAATTTCCCAGAATTTTATAAACAGTCACCTGAGCTTGAGAGCAAATTAACAGTTCTGTTTTGCAGCAGATTTTAGAAAATGTGTGTGAGACATTATACACCAAATAAATGAGCTTTTGTGCCTAGCACACTTCCTCAGAACACACGAACACTCATACCTTGAATAAACTTTTGTTGGTCTTAAAGAAGATTGTGAGCTGCTCTGAAATTCGGAGTGGAGGGCAGGATATAAATCCAATATTGTCATTTTCTTCTTATGACTATATTGTAATATATAATGAATTAATTATTTTTTATTTTATTTACTTTGGATTTATATGTCTCCCACTCCACAAGTGGACTCTGGGTGGCTAACAATCATAAAAAAATTTAAATTACACTTGTAAAGTGTAATTATACAACTCATGGCCCAGTTGCTAACAGGCCATGGACCGAGACCAGTCCACGGCCCAGGGGTTGGGGACCCCTGCCTTAAGGAACTGTATCATGTGGTTGTCACTGAACTAGAGCCCGGCAAGATACCTTTTTAAAGAACAATTTCTGCTTCTGCCTTACTTGTGAAAGGTATTCCTCCTTAGCAGATCAAAACAGTGCCATTTGCGGAACAGAGTATACAGTAGAAGGGGGCTGGTTTCTCTGTAAGAATTTATACTAATGAAAATAATAATAATAATAATAATAACAACAACAACTTTATTTTTATATCCCGCCCTCCCCTGCCAAAGGCGGGCTCAGGGCGGCTCACAGACATGGAATTCTATGATTCAAGTAAAACAATGTAGACAGTTTTAAATATAATCAATTACATAATAAATTTTTAAAATAGATAAAATATATAAATTAGGTGCTAAAATACTGTAAGTCATAATATCCACAAGATGGCTGGGTGGCCACACGTCAGGTTAATCAGGTTCTGTCTCAAAAGCGAGCTGGAAAAGAAATGTTTTGCAAGCCCTGCGGAACTGATTCAGGTCCCGCAGGGCTCGCACCATCTCTGGAAGGTGGTTCCACCAACGAGGGGCCATTACCGAGAAGGCCTGCTCCCTAGTAGCCTTCAACCTAGCTTCTCTTGGCCCAGGGATTGTTAGAAGGTTCTGAGAGCTAGATCTCAGTGCTCTCTGGGGAACATATGGGGAGAGGCGGTCCCTTAGGTAGGCAGGTCCCCGGCCATATAGGGCTTTAAAGGTGATAACCAGCACTTTATAGCGAACACGGTACACAACCGGCAGCCAATGCAGATCCCGCAGCCCAGGCCGCACATGTTCCCACCGTGGTAGTCCCTCAAGCAGCCTGGCCGCCGCGTTCTGGACTACCTGAAGTTTCCATGTTCGATATAAGGGCAGCCCCATGTAGAGAGCATTGCAGTAGTCTAGTCTCGAAATGACCGTTGCGTGGATCACAGTTGCTAGGTCGCTGCGCTCCAAGAAGGGAGCCAACTGCCTCGCCCTCTTGAGATGAAAGAAGGCGGATCTAGCAGTGGCAGCTATCTGGGCCTCCATTGATAGAGAGGATTCCAGTAGCACTCCCAGGCTCTTGACTTTGTGCACTGGTATCAGTGGTGCACCGTCGAAAGCCGGTAGGGTAATCTCCCCTCCTGGTCCGCCGCGGCCCACGCAAAGGACCTCAGTCTTCGCCGGATTCAACTTCAGCCCACTCAGCCTGAGCCAGTCAGCCACGGCTTGTAATGCCCAGTCCAGATTTGTAGGGACATCACCAGCCCGGCCGTCCATCAATAGATAGAGCTGGGTGTCATCTGCATATTGATGACAGCCCAGCCCATACCTCCGTGCAATCTGGGCAAGGGGGCGCATAAAGATGTTAAACAACATCGGGGAGAGGACTGCTCCCTGAGGCACGCCACAGTGAAGTGGGTGCCTCTGAGACAGCTCCCCCCCAATTGCCACCCTTTGTCCCCGACCTTCAAGAAAGGAGGAGAGCCACTGTAAGGCTAGCCCCCGAATTCCTGCGTCGGCGAGGCGGCGGGTCAGCAGCCGATGGTCGACCGTATCGAACGCAGCCGATAGATCTAGCAACAGCAATACTGCCGAGCCGCCTCGATCCAGTTGTCGTCGGAGGTCATCCATGAGGGCGACCAGGACTGTTTCCGTCCCATGGCCCGGGCGGAAGCCGGACTGGCATGGGTCTAAGATGGAAGCGTCCTCCAGAAAATCCTGTAACTGCAACACCACAGCCCTCTCAATAATTTTGCCCAGAAAGGGCAAATTTGAGACAGGTCGGTAGTGAGCCAATTCGGCCGGATCTGATGACGTTTTTTTCAGGAGAGGGCGGACCAATGCCTCTTTCAGGGGTGTTGGGAAAACACCCTCTGAAAGGGATCGATTTATAATATCCCGTATAGGATATCTTAGTTCCTCCTGGCAGGCCTTAATTAGCCAGGAGGGGCATGGGTCCAGATCACAAGTTGTAGATCGTGCAGTGCCAAGAATTCTGTCGACTTCCTCCAAGCTGAGCGGGTTGAAGCAATCCAGGGTTAAATCAGAAGACACGCATTGGGCTTCGAGTTCGCTTACTGCCTCCAAATTGGCAGGGCAGTCATGGCGGAGCGATTGGACCTTATCGGCAAAAAATTTCGCAAAAGCCTCACAGCCAATCTCCAATTCCTTAGCTTTTGAATTGCCCTGAGGCAATGTGGTGAGGTTCCGAATTATTCTAAATAATTGGGCTGGGCGCGAATTTGCAGATGCAATCTTAGCCACAAAGTATGTTTTCTTTGCGGCCTTGATTGCCATCTCATAGGACTTCATAAACTTCCTATAAGATGTTCTAGACGCTTCGTCGCGAGTACGCTGCCATTGCCTCTCTAGCCGTCTAAGGCCTTGTTTCAGCTGGCGTAATTCCGGGTTATACCACGGAGCCAGCTTAGTCCGAGGTCGCAGAGGGCGCCGAGGTGCGATCTCCTCGATGGCCTTAGAGAGCCGGCTATTCCAGGTCTCAATCAGGCCATCGAGGGAGTCGCCAGAGGGCCAGGGGTCCCGCAGAGCCATCTGGAACCGTTCCGGGTCCATTTGGCTCCGCGGATGAGCCATAATCGGCTCTTCGCCTAAACAGGTTTGGGGAGGCATATCTACACGGGCCTTGAGGGCGAAGTGATCCGACCATGGCACTACCTCTGCGGTTATATCGCTCACTACAATCCCAGCCACAAAGATCAGGTCTAACATGTGTCCGGCCTGGTGGGTGGGGGTTACAACAAGTTGAGAGAGTCCCAGTGTCGCCATGGAAGACAGTAGGTCCGCCGCCTGACTGGAGGACGGGTCATCAGCATGGACGTTGAAGTTGCCCAGGATTATCAACCTTGGGTGCTCCAGCGCCCAGCCTGTCGCCGCCTCGAGTAGGGACGGTAAGGCGTTGGCTGGTGCGTTAGGCGTACGGTACACCAGCCAAATCGCCAACCCCTCTCCATCCCCCCACGCCAGACCGGCACATTCAATGCCCTCAATCTTTGGGGCCGGGAGCGCCCTGAAGGAGTAAGCCTCCCGTGCAAATAATGCCACTCCTCCCCCCCGCCCGCCCGCTAGTCCGCGATTGGTGGAAGACTGAGTAACCTGGGGGAGCTGTTTGCGAGAGGGCCACTGTATCGCCCTCCCGAATCCAGGTCTCAGTCACGCAAGCCAGGTCCATATTCTGTTCGAGCATAAACTCTCGAAGAATTGAGGTCTTATTATTAATGGACCTGGCGTTGCATAACACCAATGACGGAGGCGGGTTACACCTGGCCCTACTACCTGTCACCCTTGGGATGGGCCGCAAATTGGAGGGGGGCCGAGCACTGGCATGTCTCTGTCCTCCTCCCTTTCATGATCAGCATTCATGATCAGTCTAGCAACATTGGAGTAGTCCCTGATGCTGCTAGACTGATTGTGAATTAATTCTCATAAGTAAAAATTCTCATTGGGAAACTGGCCCTTTGCTTCTGCAGACTCTGTTCCTTAGGTAGCTGGGGGAAGTCCAGCGTAATCATTTCACAAGGACAAACAAGCATTGGGGAGTAGAATATGTTTTGGGTCTTTTTCGGTGCAATCCTAAACAGAGTTACACTACCCTAAGTCCACTGAAGGCTTAGAAGGGTATAACTTTGCTTAGGATTTCCACAGTTTCATTTGTATATGTAGTTCTATTTTGCTACAAGCTTCTTACAGTGTCACAAGTGGGCTCGTAGATAGTGGGGCTGTATCGACGACATCACTGACCAGCACCACTGTTTGTCTTCCTGCAGCTTGCTCTTCAGACTGGGCGGGAGCCACCCCCCATCTGGCGGGTACAGAAAGCGTTGCTTCAGAAGTTCACCCCCGAAATCAAGGATGGGCAGCGTCAATTTTGTGCGACCAGCAACGTAAGTGTTCCTGCTATCCGACCCATTCCAGTTGACTTGATACCCACATGCTACACTTCTGCTAGTCATGAAAATGGGTTTGATCCATCAACACAGGCAGAAAAGCTCAGGCCATGGATGTGGGAGGCCTCAGGGGCTTGTTTGACTATGTGGGGTGGGATTGGATTCAAACTCGGGTTTTTACCTTCCATGTTTCTTCCTGCTGCTTTCCCTCCAGCATTTGTGCCATGGTCAGGTCTTGAATTCAGCAGGAGCTCACAGGAGCGCAGCTCTTGATCTTTTCTGACAGCCCCCCTTCCTCCTCCCCACCTACCTTGTCCATTGAATAGTAGGTGCAGCTGCATAACGATCCCTGGATTAGGAGGGCGGGCAGCCCAGCCACCAGGAGCTTTCCACACCCCCAACAGCCCTCATTAATCTCTGGAGAAGCCCATACCACCCTTTCTCCACTTCTTATGTGATTTTGGGCAGAGGGTGGCTTGTTGGCCTTTTGACTGTGGGGGGGGGGCAGCGGCCAAGGAGAGCCCCAGGTGAGCGAGGCCTGCTTGGGCTGGCTGGATCTCTAGCCAGCCCAAGCAGGCCTCGCTCACCTGGGGCTTTCCTTTCTTGCATCAGGTTGCTTTTGGCTGGTGGTGGGGCAGCATATGCTAATGAGTTATGCTCATGAGCTCCACCACCTATTTTTCTACAAAACGACCCCTGGCTGTGGTTATGTTGTGAGGTCAAGCCAGATGTAGAGGGATTGGCTTTTTATGGGAGGGATGTGTGAGATAATGTATGCTTCACCCTCCCCTTGGCCTCTTGGGAACACAGTTTGCTCTTTGTAACTGTAGGTCTTGGTCCAATAAATATCTTTATAGAAAGGAATGGATTTTTTTTCGCTGCTTGTCCTCTTGGAAGAAGGGATTTCTCCTGCACCACACTTCTGATGTTCAGTCCCTTCGTATCTTTCTTTTACCCCTCAGTATTTGGGCTACTTTGGCGATGCCAAGAACCGGTACCAGCGGCTCTATGTCAAGTTCTTGGAGAACATCAACAAGAAGGATTATGTCCGTGTCTGCTCCAAGAAGCCTTGGCACCGGCCCCTGCAGGCTGTCAGGTAATGGGAAGGAAGACAGGGGAGGACTAACGGGTCAGATCCAGCCATTTTTTCCTTCTGGTGAAGGAAGGGGTTCCTCTTTGACCACCAGTAGAGGCTGTGTTGAGCATCATGGGACCTGCATGGCCAAAAAAATTCAGTTCAGAAAGCTCTAAAACAGAACCACTTCTTGGTTACTCAGCTTCTCTGAAAGAAATCTCTTTTAATATCGTCCAACCTCCCTTTTTCCACTGTCTGGTTCCTTTTTCTTCTAGCTATTGTTTTGCTTCATACATGAGTTGGTATTTTGACTATCTGTCTCTCCCCCTCCCCACTTAAAGGGTATAAGACTCTTTTGTGTTCTGCCTGCCTAGACTTTTAGCAGTTTCCCTTTCCCCATCTCACAAATCTTCCAAGGGTCTTGGTTGTGCAAGGGAACTTAACAAACTTGGTCTTTTCCTTCTTTGGGCTTTATCTGTCCACCCTAAGTCTTGACTTCAGCTGGTACTGTGACTTAGAGGGTCATCTGTCTAAGCGTGCCTTAAGAACATAAGAGAAGCCATGTTGGATCAGGCCAATGGCCCATCCAGTCCAACTCTCTGTGTCACACAGTGGCCAAATTCTTTTATATATATATATACACACACACACACTGTGGCTAATAGCCACTGATGGACCTTTGCTCCATATTTTTATCTAAACCCCTCTTGAAGGTGGCCATGCTTGTGGCTGCCACCACCTCCTGTGGCAGTGAATTCCACATGTTAATCACCCTTTGGGTGAAGAAGTACTTCCTTTTATCCATTCTAACCTGTCTGCTCAGCAATTTCATCTAATGCCCACGAGTTCTTATATTGTGAGAAAGGGAGAAAAGTACCTCTTTCTCTACTTTCTCCATCCCATGCATTATCTTGTAAACCTCTGTCATGTCACCCCGCAGTCGACGTTTCTCCAAGCTAAATAGTCCCAAGCGTTTCAACCTTTCTTCATAGGGAAAGTGTTCCAGCCCTTTAATCATTCTAGTTGCCCTTTTCTGGGCTTTCTCCAATGCTATAATATCCTGTTTGAGGTGCAGCAACCAGAACTGCACAGTACTCCAAATGAGACCGCACCATTGATTTATACATGGGCATTATGATACTGGCTGATTTGTTTTCAATTCCCTTCCTAATAATTCCCAGCATGGCGTTGGCCTTTTTTATTGCAAACGCACACTGTCTTGACATTTTCAGTGAGTTATCTACCACGACCCCAAGATCTTTCTCTTGGTCAGTCTCTGCCAGTTCACACTTGTATTTGTAGCTGGGATTTTTGGCCCCAATGTGCATTACTTTGCACTTGGCCACACTGAACTGCATCTGCCACGTTGACTCCCACTCACCCAGCCTCAACAGGTCCCTTTGGAGTTCCTCACAATCCTCTCTGGTTCTCACTACCCTGAACAATTTAGTGTCATCCGCAAACTTTGCCACTTCACTGCTCACTCCCAACTCTAAATCATTTATGAACAAGTTAAAGAGCGTGGGACCCAGTACCGAGCCCTGCGGCACCCCACTGCTTACCGTCCTCCACTGCGAAGACTGCCCATTTACACTCACTCTCTGCTTCCTATTACTCAGCCAGTTTTTGATCCACAAGAGCACCTGTCCTTTTACTCCATGACTCTCAAGCTTTCTAAGGAGCCTTTGATGAGGAACTTTATCAAAAGCTTTCTGGAAGTCAAGGTAAACAACATCTATTGGGTGTCCTTTGTCCACATGTTTGTTTGCCCCCTCAAAGAAATGTAACAGGTTAGTGAGGCAAGATCTTCCCTTACAGAACCCATGCTGAGTCTTCCTCAATAACCCATGTTCATCAATGTGCCTACTCATTCTGTCCTTGATAATGCTTTCTACCAACTTTCCCGGTATTGAAGTCAGACTGACTGGCCTGTAATTTCCCGGATCTCCTCTGGAACCCTTTTTAAAGATGGGGGTGACATTTGCTACCTTCAGGAACGGAGGCAGATTTCAATGAAAGATTACAGATTTTTGTCAGAAGATCCACAAGTTCAACTTCGAGTTCTTTCAGAACTCTCGGATGTATGCCATCCGGACCCGGTGACTTATTAGTTTTTAATTTGTGTATCAGTTGTAGGACCTCCTCTTTTGTCACCTCAATCTGACTCAGGTCTTTCAACACCCCTTCCAAAATTAGTGGTTCCGGGGCGGGCAAAAAGTTCTCATCTTCCACAGTGAAGACGGAGGCAAAAAATGCATTCAGCTTCTCAGCCATTTCCCTATCCTCCTTCAGTAATCCTTTTACCCCATGGTCATCCAAGGGCCCCACTGCCTCCCTGGCTGGTTTCCTACTTCTAATATATTTGAAGAAATTTTTTTGGTTGGTCTTTATGCTTTTTGCAATATGCTCCTCATAGTCCCTTTTTGCCTGCCTGATCACAGTCTTGCATTTGATTTGCCACAGCCTGTGTTCCCTTTTACTAATCTCACTTGGACTGGTTTTCCACCGCTTAAAGGAGTCCTTCTTACCTTTTACAGCTTCCATTACTTTGTTTGTTAACCATGCAGGCCTTTTCTTATGCCTGTTTGTGCCTTTCCTAACTTGTGGTATGTATTTTATCTGAGCTTCTAGGGTTATAGTTTTAAATAGTCTCCAAGCTTCCCCAAGGGTTTTGACCGTATTTACCTTTCCTTTCAGTTTCCTCCTGACATGCCTCCTCATCTCAGCGAATTTACCCCTTTTAAAGTTAAACATGGTTGTGGCGGTCTTTTTGGGCAACTCCCTATTTATACAAACGGTGAAATCAATAACATTATGGTCACTGCTCCCAAGCGGCGCAATCACTTTTACATCTCTCACCAAGTCTTGGGCATTACTTAGGACCAAATCCAGGATCGCCCCACCCCTGGTAGGTTCTGAGACCATCTGCTCCATAGCACAGTCATTGAGAGCATCAAGAAACTTAATCTCTTTCTCTCGACCAGAACACATATTGACCCAATCAATCTGTGGGTAGTTAAAATCACCTATTACGACACAGTTTTTACATTTAGCCACTATCTTTAAGCCTTCCATCATATTATAATCCTCTTTCTTTTGATTTGGTGGGCGATAACAAACTCCCATAGTTAAATTTCCTTTTGGGCCCTCTATTTCAACCCAAAGCATTTCTAAAAGGGAATCTAATTCTCTGACCTCAGTCTTACTGGACCGTATATCCTCTCTGACATACAGAGCCACCCCACCTCCAACCCTTCCCTCCCTATCCTTCCGATATAACTTATATCCAGGAATCACCATGTCCCACTGATTCTCCTAATTCCACCAAGTTTCTGAAATTCCCACAATATCTATGTTTTCTCCCAACACTAAGCATTCCATTTCACCAATTTTACTTCGAACACTTCTAGCATTTGCATACAAACATCTATAATTTCCCAGGCAAGCTAGGCCCGCCACCTTCCTCCTGCCGCCTTGAGACTCTGGCAGACAGTCCATACTGCTTATCACCATCACAGTGGACAACTCTGATCCGTTACCCGGTAGAAAAAGAGCAGCGAACCCTTCATCTCTTTGAGACAAGTCCTCCCGAACCAGAGGCATTTCATCTCCTGTTGGCTTTCCCCCAAGATTTAGTTTAAAAACTGCTCTGCCACCTTTTTGATTTTAAGCGCCCGCAGCCTGGTTCCATCCAGGGACAAGTGGAGACCGTCTCCTCCCAAATGAACAAGTGGAGACCGTCTCCTCCCAAATGCCTTCTCCTCCCAAATGAACAGTATTTAATCTTGTTCCCTCAACGTCTTCATTCAGGCATCCCTTAGCAAGTTTGTAATGTGGTCCATTTGTCTCTGTTGTGCCCAGGTTATGGGCATGTTCCTTTAGCACAGGCATGGCCAAACTGTGGCTCCGGAGCCACATGTGGCTCTTTTGTACATATTGTATGGCTCTCGAAGTCCCCACTGTCAGGTGGCTTGGATAAGGTATCTGTCTCCTTAAATCACTTCTCTAAGCCAAGACAGTCAGCAGCTTGGAGAATGCATTTAAAGTTGCTTTCTTTCCACCCCTCCCTCGCTTCCTCAAACATCTGACATTCATGTCTTGCGGTTCTCAGACATTTGACATTTATTCTATGTAGCTCTTACGTTAAGTAAGTTTGGCCACCCCTGCTTTAACCTATTTGGTGGCTCAGATTTAGAACAGACCACCATTGTTAATACACTGAGCTTGGGACCAAAGTCTCAAGTGCGTTATCCGTAATGATACATCAAGATATCCATTATGTATGTGGGATTCTGTGTGGGTCCCTAGCAAAATACAAAAGCCACATAGCAACTTTTTTCTTAAGAAAGAGTAGTCAGAATAGTGCAACAACACACTGTGTGAGTTTTGTAGCTTCCTAGGTCCTCTGCACCCCTGGCATACTGGGAAGAAGAAGCAGAAATGAAAGCCATCACATTAAAACAGGTAACTACTAGCTGATCTGAGCTGTCACTCAGATGCCAAACGGAACATAGAAATCCTTTAAAAGGCTGAGACCAAAGGAAAATGTAGTCTGTGGCCCCATGAGTGAGTTCTTCACTCTCTAGACAGCCTCTGTCATGGAGTATTTCGCTGCCAGTATTTCCATTTGAACACAATCCGTTCAAATGAAAGAACCGGTGGAAGAGAAAACACGCTTTGTGGCAGAGACTATCTAGCAGGTTTGGAACTTGTTCATAGAATTCAAACTCCTACATTAAAAATACTGGATAACAGAACAAACTTTGAGTCCAGTGGAACCTTTAAGACCAACAGAGTTTAGTTCTGAAGAAGTGTGCATGCACACGAAAGCATATACCCAGAATAAAACTTGGTTGGTCTTAAAGGTGCCACTGAACTCAAGCTTTGTTCTGCTGCTTCAGACCAACCCACCTGAATACTGGGGAATAATACGATGTACTACCCTGACCTGGGTAGCCTAGGCAAGCCAAGTCTCATTAGATCTCAGAAACTAAGGAGAGTTGACTCTGACAAGCAGTGTTATCTCTAAGCTGTGGAGTCTTGTGAGCAGAAATTCTACTTTGTGAGCTAGTAGCATTAAAGTTGCGAGCTACTGCATAAATTAGTTTGCTCTGGGGCCATTTTTTGTGAGCTAAGACAAAAATGTGTGAGCCAGAGGCTAAAAAACTGTGAGCTAGTTCACATCAACTAAAAAACTGTGAGCTAGATTAGAGGGAACACTGCATCAGATTAGAGGGAACACTGCTGACAAGTACATGAATGGGAGACCTCCCCCCTCTCCGTTTGAACATTAATTTTATTAAGATCAAATAATAACTGCAGGTAAAGACAGATAAAATATTGATTACAGTACAGCTGGATACAGACAAAACGGTTGGTAACACATTGGAAGGACAGTAGTAGGAATGAGTTAACAAAACAATCTATAGTCTGTAATTGCTAAGCATTAGTAGAGAGCATTTATAGCCTCAAGAGTGGAATGAAACTCTGATTTATTAGCAAGGTACTCAAGAATAGAAACCAGGTGGTGGCAGAGATTGAGGAGTGGGAGGGAGACCTACTTGAAATACCAGTAGTCTGGAGGATGGGCTGGCTTTATTCAGCCACCTCTCTGAATACCCTTCAGGCCCCCATTAGGTGTCAGTCAGCAGAAGTCGCCATGACTTCAGGGTTCAGACAGACATACAGAGAGACACTCACACATAAAATATAAAAATACCAAAAATATATATAATGTACTGAGCAAAATTACATATAAAATTTGCTGGTAGGAATTAACAATTACCAAGAGAATATATTAATTACAAACATAAATAGGACCAGCTCGCCCACTAGTCAAATTAGGCAATTGCCTAGGGTGCCAGGAGGGGGGCCACCAAATTGGGCTCCCCCCCCCCAGTACCCCAGACAAATGCCTAATTCCCGCCCCCCGGTGTGCTCAGAAGAGCAATGCCAGCCTCCCCCTTACCCACTTCGAGGTGGGAATCTCAGTAAAGCGTTCTCTTAAGAGAGCGCATGATGATGAGGCTTCACTTCCCCCATCCCTGAAGGGAGGGGGGAAGTAAAGCCTTGTCGTCGTGCGCTCTCACTTTACTGAGATTCCCGCCTGAAAGCAGGTAAGGGGGAAGCTGGCGTTGCTCCTATGAGTGTGCTGGGAGGAGGGGCAGGGGCTGGAGCGCAAATAAAACAAGAAGGGAGGGGGCGGCAAAGGGGAGAGGCAGTGCTGTGGAGGGGACGTGGCAAGTCTGCCTGGGCACCGTGCACCCTCGGGCCGGCCCTGAACATAAAGTATCCTATACCAGTGTCAGTACAGGCATCTTGCAGTCTTCCCGTTTCTTTTTCTTTAAAAATATTTTATTGTAATACAATTACAATTATATTTTACATAGTAAACATTCAAGCAGTAGTTTTCCTGTTTCAATAGAAATCTTCAGAAATCTCTTCTGTGATAGTTGATTCTCTTTGAGGACTGTGGAGTTTTCCTTTTTAGCTAGGCTCCCTCTCCCCTATGTCAGTGGCCTCCCAAATCACATACATGCTTCATTGGCAGCCAAGCAGTTGCCCCCTAAAAATCTTTTCTGTGGGAAGTCTGAGTAGAAAGATGCTTCTTGGATCCTTTCCCCCCTACTTTTGGTGATGGTTGCCAGGAGCCGGACTCAGAAACAAGCAGGAGGCAGGGCTTGACAATTAAGTGTGAGTGATTTGCATAATCACCAAACCGTGCATCCTATGCAAATCACGCTGCCTAGATTTGGGAAACTGAAATATGGCAAGCCTGCCCTTAGCTTGGCATTGAAACTCTCCCCACATTTAGTAGACTCTAAGCCTGCCTCCGCACTTGATACCAGACCTTCTTGTCTTTAAAGGAGGGCAAACAGCCAGTTCCTGGGGCATGGTAGTCTAACAGTTATGTCTCCCCTGTTGCAGGAGACAGAGCCAGCCTAAGGCCTCTGGCCCTAAGGCTCCTGTGACACCCAAAGTGGAGAAACTTGAGAAGCCAGAAGTCCCGGAGAAGGTTGAGAAACCAGACAAGCCCACCAAGGCCGAGAAACCTCCCAAGACTGAGAAAGTGGAGAAAACCGAGAAGCCCCCCAAGGCTGAAAAAGGGCCTAAGCTGGAAAAGCCCCCCAAGGTTGAGAAGCCTGAAAAGCCCCCCAAGGCGGAAAAAGTGTCCAAGGCAGAGAAGCCCCCCAAAGTGGAGAAAACTGACCCCCCTGTGCCTGTCCCCTCCAAAGCTGCTCCAGTCAGCGCGACGTCTAAACCCAAACCCAAGCCAGCCAAGGTGAAGGCAGAACCACCCCCCAAGAAGAGGAAAAAATGGCTGAAGGAGGCGGCGTCCTCCTCTGACTCTGATTCCAGCCCTGACCTGCAGAGTGAGGAAGGTGAGTGGAGCAAGGCAGGGCCTCGAATGGTGTGTGAAGCAGCTCGGCATTTGACTAGGCATCCTAGAAATGAATGGGGGACCCAGAACATTATGGGATTGGATCCAGACTAAATTGGCCCATTCCCACACATTTCCTCCTTCCTGTTGCAAAGTTTTATGTCATTACTTAGTGACGCCTATCTATCAGGAGCAGCATTTCATGAAGGTCAGTGCGCTGTGATGGGAGGGCAGAGGCAGGAAAGGCAGAGAGCCAGCGTGCTGCAGTCGTCAGAATGTCAGACTAGGATCTGGGAGACCCAGGTTCAAATCCACACTCTGCCATGCATACAAGCTTTGCTGGATGACCTTGGGCCAGTCCCACACTCTCAGCCCGATGTGTACCTCACAGGGCTGTGAGGTTAAAGTGGAAGAGGGAAGAATGTTGTAACCAGCTTTGCGTCACCATGAGGGAGAACAGTAGCGTATAAATGAAGTAAATTAAAGTTCTGGAAAATTTAGTTTGAAAGAAATAGTCCTTGCTAACAGCTGAAGGGGAGTGTTTTTCTTAGCTTCAACGGAGCTATTGATTCAAGTGAAGTTATAATGCTGGAGCAGGATATAGATTGCCAAGATGAGGTGGTTTTCACAAGGAACACAGAGCCAGATTGAGGCCCGGAAGGCAGTATTGGTAAGGGAAGGAGCTTGTCTTGTTTGTGAGGGGCTTATGTTTTAAGTGCTAGGGTGGGAAAATGTCAGTCGTACTTAGCATTTGGATCACACTTGATCAGTGTTCAAAGCAATTCCCCATATCTTATTATGTTAATCTTACCAGTATCAATGTAGAATACACTGGGGGCAATACTCCCTCTAAGCTGTGGAGTCTTGTGAGCAAAAATTGTACTTTGTGAGCTACTGGCATTAAAGTTATGAGCTACTGCTTAAATTAGTTTGCTCTGGGGCCATTTTTCCTGAGCTAAGACAAAAATATGTGAACTTGAGGCTAAAAAACTGAGAGCTAGTTTACGCTAGCTCGGCTTAGAGGGGAACACTGCCTGCGGTTTTTACCTCTGGGTTGCAGGTGGGAGAATTGGGCCATTATACTAAGCTTTTGGCTGAGATTTGAACCAGTGGTCTCCAAAATTGCAGCTCTGTCTTTTAACCCCAGTGCCTCGCCAGATGGGAAATGTTTTCAGTTTGGTGTAGTGGTTAAGTGAGTGGACACTTATCTGGGAGAACCGGGTTTGATTCCCCACTCCTCCACTTGTAGCTGCTGGAATGGCTTTGGGTTAACCATAGCTCTCGCAGAGCAGTCTTTTAAAGGGCAGCTTCTGTGAGAGCTCTCTCAGCCCCACCTTCCTCACAGGGTATCTGTGGTGGGGTGGGAGGTAAAGGAGATGGTGACCGCTCTGAGATTCAGAGTATAGGGTGACATATAAATCCAATATCCTCTTCTTCTTCAGTTCAGTCAGACTGGAGACTGGAAGAGGCGTCAGAGGAGTCTGTGCAGTTGTGTTATTTTTGTGTCTTCTCTCAATATCCCTTTCCCCACCTAGAGCGTGTGCCAACAGGCCGTATTCTAAATACGCGAGCCATGAAGGAGATGTACCGCAGCTACGTGGAGATGCTGGTCAGCACTGCCCTGGACCCAGACATGATCCAAGCTCTCGAGGATACAAATGGTGCATATTCGTCTGTGTTGGTGATAGTGTGTGTGTGGCAGCAGAGAACATCTTATAATTTGGAGGCTTTTTGCTCTTATAAAGTTGTTCCTTGCAAATCCTGTATTCATTGTTCATTTATTTTCATCTTTCTCTCCTGTCCCTATTTTTGTTTTTTTGTCACTGTTGGCCTTGGTGGGAAAGGTTCAGAGGCTTTTGTTTTTGCCTTGAGAGATAAGAATGGCTAGGCACAGCATCCTGTTTCCAACAGTGGACAGCCAGATACTTCCAGGAAACCACCAGTTGGGAATGAAGTCAACAGTGCTCCATTTCCATTCAAAGTCAGATTCCTTCTAAACTAGGAGGTTCCATTTATTTACTTGCTAGTTTATTTACTTCGTGTATGGCCTGCCTTTCTTTCTCAGGCTCAGGTTGGATTACAGGATATAAAACTGTGCAGAGAAACAGTGTTAAAACAACCTCTGAACAATGCAGTAGGACTGGAATGACAGAATTTGAGAACAATGTGAATAGCAAACTATCTAAGGCAAGGTGTTCTGCAGACAATACAGAAAGTGGCTTGCAGAGTGTAAGACTATACAGTAAAAGCAAATAATACCTGCAGCAATTGTTGCAGTGGATGATGATCCTGTTCACTTTAAGAGTGCCTTCTTGGGGCCATTCTATCCTGGAGCCATCCAGTATAGTTCTAATCTCTTTATAAAATGCCACCTTGAAAACGACTGTTTTGCACATTAGTTGCAGATATCCATGTATCTACTGGATTTATTTTTTAATCCAGTTTGTACTGTTGACAGTCACTTTAACTTGTGATGCTGAGATCTGTAAATTTTAAATTTGAATCAGATGAATTAAAACCGTGGCTAGGTACAGATGGGCAGCTTGCGGCAGCAGCCTTTTGGCTCAGGAGACAGCTGGCATTGTTTGAGGTACCCCGGGGTAGTCAGACAGCATGTGCCCTGCTACCGGAAGAAGGATGGGCTGCATGCACCCCGCAGGAGCGATCACACCACTCCTACGCTTGGGAGGTGCTCCCCTGGCACTCCTGAGCCATTCAGACGGCCAGAAAAGGTGACAGGGAAGCAGGAAGCACTTCAGAGATTTGCTTTTTCAAGCGGCATACAGGCATCAGAGAGGACGAGGTAAGGGCGGGAGCAAGGCAGGACCCAGATGTGCACATTTGAATGTGCCATTTTAATCCAGACATGGGGGGTGCCTGTGTCAGCCCACATTGACCACCTAAATTCAACCCTTCTGAATCTATACTGCCAGTCAATTTAGTTGGTTCTGGCATTATGGTGAAGGGAGGGAAACCTCTCCATGCTTTCTCCATGTGTAATATTACAAGGCTAGCTGGTGTTTCTCTGCTCAGCTGTCTTTATTTTATTCTTAAACTTTAAAAAGTTTTATTCTTAAACTTTTTTTTAAAAAAACTTCTTATAGGACAGCTGCTGCAATCCCCTGATTATTTTGGCTGCCTCTTTCTGGGCTCTGATAGTGTTTGGGGGGGCATCAGGAAGGAGGGCTGCGCAATATATTTGCTTGTAGAAGGACATTTTGATAGAGGATGTTTGTCTGTCAGTTCCATTCCTAACAAACCCAGGTGTGGAATTTGCCACCCTTAACTGACCAGCTGTTTTCACTCCTATTGCTGTCCACCTCAACTCTCTAATCTCTTTCTCGTCAGTCACTGCTGGTTCAGTCCCCATATCACCATCTTTATGCGATGTGTGGATATTCATCGTTTTTAGCCCTTTTAAAAAAATACTTCCTGTCACTTAGTCTGATTTGCCATTTTGTCTCTCATTCACTGAGTCTGAAGAGATGCTTTTTTGGACAGTTCTTGATTGGTCACCTTGGGTTTTCATGATCTGAAATCATGAAGTGTCACCTGCAAACTTTGGCTGCTAGACTCCTCCCTGAACCTGTTACAGAAAAATTTAATAGCATCTCATCCCTGCTGCCCTGACCTGGATGGCCCAGGCTAGCCTGATCTCAGAAGCTAAGCAGGTTCAGTCCTGGTCAGTATTTGGAGGGCAAGACCACTAAGGAATTCCAGGGTCACGATGCAGAGGCAGGCAATGGCAAACCACCTCTGAATGTGTCTTACTTTGAAAATTCTGTGAGGTTACTGTGAATCAGCTATGACTTGATGACTCATTACAAACACACACACACACACCCAGTCCCTGCTGGGGAACCCAGGAACCCAATAAAAATTTTTGAAATGAAAACCACCATCTTTGTGGGCTGTCTTCCTCTTTGGTGTCCCAAGACCTGGGAAGTCACTCTTCTGTTAAAAAAGAGAAATGGAACTAAAATTTTAATGTTTCAAAGCTCTTGCTATGCAGTGTAATCCCAAATTTTTACTTCTTGCTAATAGGACAGTCTGGCATTTCCCATTGTGTTCTGTAGTGGGGATGGAAGGCATGTTGTTGGGGGTTAGGAACACTATGAGCCGTTGATCTGCAGGTAGGTTGTTTAGTGTTGGCCATAAATATGAGCAGATTACTTTACTGAATAGCACAAGCAGATCTTTTAAAGAAAACTAGTGCCTGTACAGGAATTCTAGTGTCCTGAGGAACAATGCAGCATTTTGAAAATTTTGCACTTAATTGGTGCAAGGTGGCAGGCATAGTAGATTTTGATTTCTTTCTTTATTGCAGAATGTCAGTTCTCTACAGTAGTAGTCTCAGGTCATGTCACCACCCCCATCCTCAATGACTTATTTCTGCCCCTTAATCCATTTTTATGCTCTTCCACAGATGAACTTTATCTCCCACCCATGAGGAAGATTGATGGGATATTGAATGATCACAAGAAAAAGGTGCTGAAGAGAGTGTCTCTTAATCCCTCGCTACAGGTACAAGAATGGAACAGGAGGGGAAAGTGTGTTAATCCTCCCAGAGACTGTATTGTTCTCGGATGTTTGGCTTAGTCATATAGTTTGTTTGGTCACAATCTGGGAGTAGACATTTCCTCCTGATTCACCTTCATGACAGCCCTGACAAAGAGAGGGGTGGGGTGTGGAGGAAGGAAGGAAGGAAGAACATGTGCTAAAGATTGAAAGTATGTGACTTAGCTGGGACCCCAGATCTCAGTGTCTGACCCATATGAGGTCACAAACCTCCTCCTTGTTCTCACCAGTAAGATTTCTGCCTCTATAAAATTAGTTCCTTTTGGAATTTATTTATTGGTTATGTATTTACTTCATTTAGAGTCCTTCTTTCTCGCTAAGACCAAAAGCAGATTACCGAATAAGAGAATATGAATAAGAAATTAATGTGTGGAAATGATGCAATGAAAACAGGATTACGAAATTAGAAAGCAATGCAATATAAGCAGCATGATACAGTCAATAAACAATGCAAGAATTTTCAAAACAGTTCTGCTGGATGTGGGGGAATTGAATAACCACTTTCTCTGTCCTTCAAGGCAAATGGTAGAATGGTTACACAGTCGGGGCCTTGTCTTCTTCCTGTGCCCCCAAAGAATTCAGTCATCCTCACCTCAGAACATGTAGTTCTACCTTCTGGGTAGCAAGCTTTACTTGGTTCTCTCTCCTTTTTATGTTGTCAGTCTGTGGTGAGACTCTGCTTTGGTTTTGCACATCTTGCTATGGGGACTGGTGTTTTTATATGGGGGCTGTGTTCTTCAGGGGTAGAATAGCTTGGGATGTTCTCTTTGCGGTCTGCTCCCCACAGGCTTATGGTGAGTTCAGTTCTTGTGTATCATCATCTGAGCAGAGGAAAAAATCAAACCCTCCTGCCTGATCCCCCTCTTTTCTCCAAGCAGAAAGACCACAATTTCTGAAGTAGAAGGGAATGGTAGTAAGGAATGGCAAGTCCCAGTAGCAAGATGTGCAAAACTGAAGCAGACTCTCACTACAACTGGACAACAGTCCTGGAAGCACAGAGGGATGGCCTGATAGCAGCTTCTCAGTAAAAGGGTTGCCTGGATTGTGGGGGGAAAATATTCACTTAATATTTTATTAAAATTATGAATATTTCTCACCTTTCCAAAAATGTCCTATGCAGCTCAGAGCAATAAAAAATGGAGCAAAACATTAAAATAAAATATCATGACAGTTACAAGCTGGCAGTTTGAAACAACAGATATATACTATTTGCCACAAGCACCATGTAGCTGTAAATAGCAGAAAATAAATCAGCTAAACTTCAGATTTCATAGCAGTGAGTAAAAACTGGTATAAAAGGGGGTGAGTAAAACAGTGTCACCCAAAACGAGGGGCAAAAATAACAGAACTGAGAGAGAACACCCTCAGAAACTTTGTCTGGCATCCAAATGACAGTCAAGAGGATGTCAAGTGAACACAGGGGATCTGGCTGTGGTACCCCTTCAGAACAGGCCCTTTTTCCTGACTTCTGAAAGCAGGGCCTCAGAAAATGACTTCCTTGAATGGGCTGAACTACATGGGACTAAACAGTCCTTCAGATACCTTATGAGCTGCCTGCAGTTTGCTCCTCCAGGCTATAGCTCTCAGGGAGGAGGGAATCTGTATTTGATTTTCAGGTGTTTTAGTTGAAGCTCGGTGGCCCCCCCCACCTGTGTCCCTTACCCAGTAGATCTGGCAGTGATGCTCTGATTAAGAAAATCATCTCCCTCCACCTCAGGTTGGACACCACCTAGTTGTGATCCACCATCTCTGGGCTTTTCCCAAGTTGCTGTGCAGATGTTGCTTGCTCCACTCTTTTTATGGTGCCCCCTCCCATGTGCAAAACCTTCATTCTTTTTATTTATTTGAATACCTATCCTTGCCATATCCCACTGGGGTCCAAGGTGCACAGAAGGGTGAGAGTCATAGATTTGATCTGTTAATGTGAAAAATCCTGTCTCGTGATTCCTGCTTTGTGTTCTGCCCAGGAGGCGCTCCATACGTTCCCTCAACTCCACGCCGAAACGTGCGACACCACAGTCAAGTTGCGCCCGGGTGGTGAACCTTACAACCGTAAGACACTCAATAAACTCAAGAAGAATGTATCCAAACCGCAGGTGGGTATTAGAAGCCAAATCCACACAGTAGGGCAGTAGGTATTTCCCCCCACAGTGCTTTGTTCAGCAAAATGGCTAACATGGCTGTTTTTTTCTCAGACTAAGCCACTCTCAGTTCCACCCACTGCACTTGTAAACCATCAACATGGGGTTCTTGGGCTCCCAGATTTTTGGAGACTGCTTCACTTCACTAGCGGGGGGTTAATGAAAAGATGCAAACTCAAAACTCTTCTTGTTTGTATGGTCTTTATCTGTTGAGGTAAAATTTCAGAGCACTGCATGTGTCCAGCTCATACCACTCTGTTTCCCTGGGATGTACTAACTTGGGGGGACCAAAATTGGCCAGGGACTGTATGAGCAGTTAACTAGACCTAGTTTGTCTTGCCAAACATACTAGTGTGATTTTCATAGCTCAGATTTGCAGAGCACTAAGCATGCATACAGCAAGTCTTTCAGAAGAGGATACGCATATGCTCCCCTGGGTCAAAGACAGGTCCATTCTGGATCGGATATTGATAATGTCTTGTACTCCACGTTTTGACTTGTGAAGCAAGAGCAGCCTCTGCCAAATAGGCCCAACTAGCACTGACTGCATGAAAATTTATAGAAAAATTAAGTTTGCTTTTCTTTGGAGCTCCTGTAGGGAAAAGCCATGAAATGAATTAAAACCCATTTAAAATCAATTTGTAGCATAGGCGTGTAGCCTTAATTGAATACGTTTCAAACCAATTTGTTTGACTGCAGATTAAGAACATTCTAATTTAAATTCTCCGAGGTTCTGAGCATCCCTTCAGAACTGCAGCTTCCAGAGGGTCTGGGGGAGCTGGAATGGGGAGGGGCAGGGTTCCTTATTAGAATAGTGTGCTGTTATATATCTTCAGCAATAAAAATAACTATAATGTTGAAGAGATTTTAAATCTCAGCAATTGCAGCTTTTTTAAGTGGGGGAAGAAGAGTGACGTTTTAAATGTTTCTCTTCCTAAAAACTTCAGCATTTGGAAAGCAGAACGTCATCTACAAATTAGCAATTCAAAAGATTTAAATATTGAGAGGCTAAGGAGAAGAATACGTAGGATTTTTTTTGTTTGTTCAGGGATCCCAGATCTGTTAAAACATTTGATTTTACAAATGAAAGTTGCTGAACAACCACCACCACCCCAGCTTTGAGGAATTTAGCATTCAGTAAATATCGATATTTTTCAATTTGAAGAAATTTGAATTATTTAATGCTCAGGGCAAGTAGATTCTCTCTAAAACATTTTGATCTTGACAGTTCCTGTCTTGAAATAATTAGAGGATCAGAAATTTGAACATGACTCTCTTTTCAGCATTCAATTGCTTGGTTGTGGCCAATGAAAAAAATTGCTGGATTTCCTTGTGGTTACTATGACTATTTAGTTCCTTATGTTCTTTATGATTATTTAGAACTTACTTGGCATCTGCAAAAGTAATAGTCCTTCAGAAAGAAAATAAAATCCTATGAAACACAAGAGCAGGAAAAGAGGCAGCGCTTGATAAAGAAATAACCAAGGTCAAGGAGAAGAGAGCGTTAACTAGTTCAGGCTTAAATAAGCTTTGCGAGTATCTTAGCAAGGGAGTGACTTGGCCTAGAGGCATGGAAATTGTTTCAGGAGTAGAGGAAGGCCTTCTTGTAGGAGAAGACCTTCTTGCCGAGGATGCAAGAAGGTTTGAAGATCTAATCCCACAGATGCAGCAAAATGAGTTGGTAGAATCTTGCTATGTTAGAGAGGATCTGCAGGTAGAAGATGGGATTTTTAAAGTTTAATGCCATTCCCTGAAGGTAAAAACTTAGTGCCTCAAGGTAGACATATGCTTCCTGCTGTGCTAGAAGTCTAATTGCACAGGATTTCAGAATTATTATTATGTGGGAGAAAATTCATAGATGTGGCCGTCCTCCTGGAAGGGTCGGACCACTTTGGAACTTCATTCTACTGCAAGTACTGATTAGCCCACTCAGTTTAAGAGGTCTGGAGAGCATAAAATGTTTCAGCAGAGTGAATGAGTGGAAGTTCTTCAGAGTGTGGCGAGGAAGTGCCCACAGTGACAGACATGAGAGTTAATTTTGCAGAAGCATTGTAAATGGAAAAGGTGGAGGGGAGCAGTGCAAAATGGAGGGAGGGAAGCTGGGAAGAGGTTGGTTGGGCAAGGGTGGATAAGGTTTTAGCATATCTTCATTTTTTAAAAAATTATGAGTTTTAAGTTGGCAGTCATTTAGGATGAGGAATAGTGATATTCTTGGATATTTCAGGAACATGAAATGAGGGGGGTTGTAAGAATCAGGGAAAAGAACTTGCCTGTGACCTCTTGTGTGATTTATTTTTCCTCATCTCTCCCTCACCTCTTTGTTCTGATGTTGACAGGAATTCAGCGTGGAAGTGGAGAAGTCCTTTTTCTACACTCTGTACCATTCCCTTCACCACTACAAGTACCACACCTTTCTGCGTTGTAAGGATGAGGTGAGTGAGACCCATGGACCCAACCTTCTACTCCTTGCAGAGGCCTCCTTTTGCCTGGCTTTCTCTTGTCTTTTTGTCCTTTGAGACAGGCTTGTTGTGGATTGGTCCCTCAATGGCTGAGTCATAAAGATGTGGAGTGGGCAAGTCTGGGGTTGAACTCGAGGTTTATAGGCCAACCTGACTTGATAGGAAAGGAAAATCCATAACCTATAGCTATTTAGCACCCTGGAAACCTGATTTCTGTGCATCCCTCATTACAGAGGGTGCAGACATCACTCTCTGGAACATTTAGAAAATAGCTGCTGAACAAGAGGACTAGATTGTATTTTAAGAAGAATATTTAGCGAAAGCTGGGCTTTAAGGGAATTCCTGGTCCCAGATACTGTGGAGTATGCTGTGAATGAAGGAAGAAGAGATCAAGTTGTAGAGATCCAGCAAACTAATGGAGCCATGTAGTACCCCAGCTGTGGGTCCCTCAGTGCTTGACAGGGAGGGCCATTCAGCAATGGAAAGAACTGTTAAGCGTGCTTGAGGAGGATGCATGTGACACCATTTTGAGAGTTAGAAAAGTACTGAGCTTTAGGAAAGTGTTTTGAAATAAATATGTCATAGTAGGCTTGAGTGTTGCTTGATTGCCCACAATGCATGAAACAGGAATCCCAGCCATAGTTTGCATCTTGGTGGGAGTATGTGTACTAGTGAGAGAGATTTTTTGCTGAGCAAGTAGCTCCCCAAGCGATTTTGGGTTGCTATCATGCAGCTTGCTTTTCTGGCCCTTCCAGATCCCTCAGTAAGGCCGACACATTCCTGAGCATCAGCAACACTCGTCTGTTGTGTCTTCCTAAGGGAGATATTCTTGTGTGTTGTTAATGGCAATTCAGGAAACATGCCACTGTCAGGACTGTATAACATTTGATAATACCAAGAGACGATTCATTGCTTCTGATCATAGAACCTGGCGTTTGCTGTCTTGAAACGTACAACCAAAATGCCAACAGAATATGTAGAGTGTGGGGAAAGTGCAGTATAATTTTGGGCACAGAATTCCATTTTATGAGAATCTCAGCTATGATAGCCTGTGTGGTATAGCAGTTAAAGAGTAAAGTAGGAGTCAAGTTGCACCTTTAAGACCAACAAAGTTTTATTCAGAATGTAAGCTTTCGTGTGGTAGAAGCACACTTCATCAGACAATAGGATGGAATGGCAAACAGTCCTAAATATAGAGAAAGTGGGCAGCGAATTAGTATTCAAAATCATGGAAATGTTTGTTAGCAGATTAAAAGAATCACAATTTGGGGTCTGGTGATTGTTAATTTATGTTAACTGGGCTGCATCAACAAGGGGGCATTCTAGTTTGCCATTAGAAAAAAAGATACATTAAAATATAGTGGAAGCTTGTTTAGTATACGTAATGAGATAAACAGCCAATATCCCTTATTTGAGTATGTCAATACAAAAAAACATTATTCTGATACATTATTCTAAAAGAAAAATACATTAAAATACTGTGGATATATAGCTATACTCAGAATGTGTTTAGCATATGTAGTGAGATAAAAAACCAACATCCCTGTTCAGTCCTGGGGAGGTGTTTGTTCCAAGTTTCATAATAATTTTTAATTCAGCAGTTTCTCTCTCCATTCTGTTCTTGAAGTTCCTTTGTAATAAAACAGCTGCTTTGAGGTCACCATTGCATGCTCTGAGAGTGTTGGACTAGAATCTCTGAGGAGCAAGTTCAAAGCCCTGCTCTGCCATGGAAACTGACTGGGCCAGTCAGCCTCACAGCACAGTTGTAAGAATAAAATGGAGGAGAGGGGAATAATTCAAGCTGCTTCCATTAGAAGCAAAGGTGGGGTTGTAAATGAAGTAAAATAAATGAAACAAAGCAAAATTGCTAAGCCTTCTACTTGCAGCAATAGGTTTTTTTAAAACAAACAAAATCAGAATAAGTGAAGCAAAATAATTTGAAATGGTACACAATTGATATGCTTTTGTTGTCCCCCCCTCCCCATTGTTTTAAATTGTTCATAGCATGGAGGCATGCCCATTCATGATTGTAGCTACAGTCCATCAGCAAAATTTGCTTGCTGTTCTGTTTTTTAAAAGCAATTTATAAAATGTTTATTCAATACAATTAAATTATATACATAACACCCCCCCGCCCCCAAAAAAGCCTAATAGATACATGGCCAGCATGTCTCCCTGAACTGTAACCTGTCCCCACCCCCCACCCCCGGTGAAATTAAGAATTCTATTTCCCACACTTTGATGCAGAAATCCATTCTCCGCACGGCACAGCCCTTAACCTTAATGAATGCAATCTGGAAATACCTCTACCTGGTAATATCTCATTACCCAAAGGACTCTGAACATATGAAGCTGCCTTATACTGAATCAGACCGTCGGTCCATCAAAGTCAGTATTGTCTTTGAGCAGCTTACAATCACCATCCCTTTCTCTCCCCACAACAGACACCCTGTAAGGTAGGTGGGGCTGAAACGAGAGCTCCGAGAGAATGGTAACCTGCCCAAGGTCACCCAGCTGTCTTCATGTGGAGGAGGAGTGAGGAATCAAACCCAGTTCTCCAGACTAGAGTCTGCTGCTCTTAACCACTACACCACACTGGCATAAAGCTATTATTTGAAATTTTAGGCATATTGATGACATGATTTTAACAGTAGAACAGCTCGAGTCCACTGGCACCTTAGAGCCCAACAAGGTTTTCGGGGTATAATCTTTTCAAGAGTCAAAGCTTCTTTGGCTCTTGAAAGCTCCCACCCCCAAAATCTGAGGTGCTCCTGGACTTTAATCCAGCTGTTCTATTGCACATTGACCTTCTGAAGAAACGATTTAACAAATAAGATACCTGCTTTACAAGGAACCTATCGCTCCTGCCTGATATAAGGTCCACTTTATTTCCAGTAATCTGTCTCCTGTTTCTATGCCTACCTCGTATGTAGGGTTGCCAATCCCAAATTGGGAGTAGGAAAACCAGCAGCTCCGTGATGCCAGCCTCAAAAAACCAGAAAACCACAATCAAGACATGGCAAGAATGCTTCTGGGCACCTACAAATCTCCCCCTGCTTCAAAGTTACCAGAAAGTGGGGGTGGGGTGTTGAATGTCCACTGGGCTCTCCATTATACCCTGTGGAGATTGGACTCTGTAGGATATAATGGAGAATTGATCCATGGGTATCTGGGCTGTTTTTTGAGACAGAAGCACCAAATTTTCAGCATCGCATCTGGTGCCTCTCCTCCCTCCAGTTTCAAAGAGATTAGACCAGGGGATCCAGTTCTATGAACACCAAAAGAAGGTGCCCTTATCCTTCATTATTTCTGACAAAGGGAGGGCATTAAAAGTAGTGTGGTCCCTTTAAATGTGATGGCCAGAGTTCTATCATGCTTGTCACAACCTTGCTTCTGGCTCCTGGCTCCACAAATATCTCAGATATCTTCTGAGACAAACCTGGCAACCCTACTCGTGTGGCCTTTCTGCTCTCTCAAAGCTCGGGCTCCTGACGTTTATCGTTTTGGTCTCTTCCAGACGACAGCGATCGAGGGTGAAGACGAGGACCTGGGCCAAGAGGAAGTGGTTCAGCAGTGCATGCGTAACCAGCCATGGCTCGAGAAACTGTTTGACTCCTTCAGCGAGTTGCTGACTCAGGCGCAGAGCAAATGTGCGTGACGCGCGTGCAAGCCGCCCAGAGCCACGCCCCGGGAGGGGCCGCCTAACGCCCACCCCTCTGCAGAGCCAGAGCAGGAAGTGGGGAGAGGAAAGTCGAGGGGTACCATTGCAGGCAACGAGTTCAGACTCCGCTCAGTACGGCCACCGCCACCCCTGCCCTTTTTGTTTATTTGTTTTCCTTTTTTTAAAAAACAAAACCCAGGGACCTGGTATGGGTCTTCTGCTTCGGTGGTGGGGTGTGGGATGGTTTGCGATGGCAGAGAAGGACGTGTGGAGGGGAGGTTCTCACTAGATATTTGGACGGATGCCCCGCCCCCCTTTCCCTTTTGCCCTGGCTGTACAGAGAAATATTATTTATATATAAATGTATAAATGTCTAATTTGAGCAGCCTTGCCCCGCCTCTGCTCTTGATGGGGTGAGAGTAGGAAGAGAACCCATAGGAAGGTCAGAGAGGAACGGTGGTGTGCGATTCAGAGCTAGGAGGCTGGGTCTTAGGTCTCCTGAGTTCTGCGGGTGAAGGAAATAACAAAGGGGCGGGGGGGGGAGGATCTGGGTTCTATCCTGCATCTCTTCCATCGAGGCCCTTTAAATTCTCCCAGAGGTTGAGTTGAACATGGAGGGAACTTTGCAGTGACCCGCTTCCCGGTTACATGGTGTCAGCTCTCTCGACTACCTGCAGTCTGATCAGGTAATATAACCCTACTTCCCTCCCCCACCACAAACAACTCCAATCCCATCTCTGCCAAACCATTGTTGTTCAGTGTAAAAAAAAGGGGGGGGAAGGGCGTTCTCACCCACACACTAATGACGATCATTTTCTATTCTTGCTTCCGATCGAAAAAAATATTTATTGCCAAGTTCTTCCCACCCTTTTCCCATCCACAGTTCTTTCCAGAGAGCCCTTCTCTCTGGGGTGAGCTTTTTAATCTTATCTTTTCGTGTCTGTGGTTGGGGGCGGGGGGCAATTACTGCTGGTGGATCCTGCCATTAGCCCCTGTTGTTTGTCTCTGCTCTCCCCACCCCACTTGGGGGATCCTAGCTTCTAGTGACACATGGAGAATCTCCCCACCTCTCCCAGTATCCCTTTTGACTGGTAAATTAGGGGATGAAGCACAGCGATACCCATAGCAAATCTGCCTGTACCAAGACTTCCTAGGTGTGCTCTTCCCCCCTCCCAGCTGTCTAGATTTTTTTTCAAAATGACCCCACATGGGTCAAGGGAGGGTTGAAAAAGCAGGTCGCAGTTATATCCCCCTAGTACCTGTTTCATTTTATCTCCTCTGCAGGAGGGGTAGTTCCCCCCCTTTCCTATTATGGTCTTTAACAAGGCAGGATTCTATGTTTCCCCCCCCCCTTCCCCTCAGCTGTATATACTGTATAGGATAAAAAGTCTATGTATCATATTGTATTTGACTAACTTGAACTTAACGATGCGCAGGACTTTTTCTCTCTTTCCTCTCTCTCTTTCTCTTTCCTCTCTCTCACCCGTAGCTGTGACGTTCTTTGGTTTGGACTGAAATTTTTCATTAGGAGGTCGTTATTTTTTTATCGTTGTTGTTGTCAAGGGGGACAGGAGATTCCGTGTTGCCTCCTATCCCTTAGCCCTCCTAAGCCAAGAGCCCCCTTCTCTTTCTAACCCTGAACTGAAATGCTAAAACTAAATCTTTTTAGATTAGAAGAATAGGTTCCAATTCCCCACTCTTCAGCCCCTGCCCCTATGTCCTTCAAGAGGCCCCAAGTCATACAAGTTACACACGCACCACACTTAGCAGCCTGTTATCACCTCAGCTCGTTCTTCCTGGGAAAGGCCCATGAACATCCCAAATCAATCCCATACTGAACATACATCTCTCCACAACCACCACCCCGCCCCAAGCAGACAGATTCTCACTTCCCAGCCAATGTCTACCTCATTCCTGTTCCCAACTTTTTCTCTTCACCATGAAGTTCCTGGTAGGAATTTTTCCACACTAGTTCAGTTTCATCACTCTCCCGTTTTCATTCTCTCTCTTTCCATGCAAGCACACTCTAGTTGGGTTCAACTCTGTTCTTCTCACAGTTCCCCAATCAGAGCACTCCCAATTTCCTAAAGACTTCTCATTCATTTTCACCGGGTCAAAACAGACAGGAGTGTGTGAAAGTTCCCCACAACACATTCCTCTCCCTCCATTTTTCATTTAGGGGAGGGCATGAAAAGGTACTTGCAGTGGGGGGGGGAGGGGTTGGATCTCACCTCAAAAGGAGTTGTCCTTTTTTTTTTGCTATGTCAGGATTACTTTCAACTAGTCTCTGAAGAGCCCCGGAAATGGATTTGGTGACCCTCACCCCCCTCCCCTTCATTTAGGGGAGGGTCTTTTTTATATATGCATATACACAACTCCCCTTATTCCCCTAGATCCCATTTTTCCTCCCCTAATTATTTATTGTGGGTGAATAGAGGCTGGCAAGTGTGTGTGTGAGTGTGCATGGAAGGGCGTGCGCGTGTGTGTGTGTTGAATTTGGTGTACACCGAACCCTACTCAAAATGGAGTATTTTAAGGGGGAGGGAGGGTTGACTGGTTTCCCTTCTGGATATTTTAGAGCTTGCAAATTAGTTTTTAACTGCTTTCCCTACAAAACCTGGCTACTGATTGCTGTCAGGCCTTATAGAGGTGAAGGACTTTAGGTTGAACCTGTATGTCAAGGTGGGGTTAGCTTGAACACGGGGTTTGGGGAAAGCGAGGGGATTGGGGGAGGGGAGTGTGTTTCACAGTACAGGGTTCATTTTTGAGGGACACAAGAGCCATTACACTTTCTGGGACAACAGGTCTGCGCCATCAATCCTATATAAAACCTTACAAAAGCATTGCCTTTTGGCAGAGTGGCCAAACCCGCACACCCCCAGAATTGGAGGGCCCAGCTTCAAGTTAATCTGAAACACATGCGCACACACACACCTGCTTCGTGTAACGGGAAAAAAAGACTTTTCTCTCCTCCCCCCCCCCCATTTGGATCTCGGAAGGCCCCCTTTTTTACGACGTGTATTTCTGTGTATCTTGTTCGCGCCTCAAGGGTATTGTTCTGAGATATGGGATTTGTGTTCTGTATTATTGGATGTTCCTATATATTTTTATTGTTTATTATTAGTGTCTGAGACGTTTTTTTCTCTCAATATGTAAAACTCACATTGTATACTGTGTACACAACAAAATGACAAAAAACACTTTTCTTTGCAAAAATGAAATGCCTGATGCCCTGCTTTATTCATTTGGTTGGGATCGGGGAGGGGGCAGAGATAATTCAATCAGCTGCTTGGTAGGGAATGATCTGAACAAATGATAGAGGGGGATGGTATAGAAAATAACAGTTTATAAAATTAAGCATAGAATCATAAAGTTGGGAGCTCTAGCGTCATCTCGTTCAACACCCTGCACAATGCAAGAAATTCACAAATATCTACCTCATTCCCCCCCATTCCCCCTGCTTCCATGGCCAGAAGATGGCAAAAAACATTTTAGCACTGAAGCAACCCTTCTTGCCCTCCCTCACATTGGAATATTCCCCCTGATACTACAACTTGGGGGCACCCAATATTGATGTACACTAGATTCAGGACAGGCCAAAGGGAAAGACTCCTTTGCTCAACAAATAAACTGGAATTAACAGCCAGAGGACACAATGATGAACATGGATGGCTTCAAAAGAGGGATTAAACAAATTAATGGTGGATTGATCCATCACTGGTCTCAGTGGCAAAAAGGAGTTTACACACATAGAGGCAGTCAACCTCTGAATACTAGAGCTAAGAGGTCAATAGGAGGTCTTGGCCTCTATGCCTTGTTTGCTGGCCCTTCGTGGCAAACTTGTTGGTCATTTGGCGCTGGACTACATGGAATACTAGTCTGATCTGGCAGGGCTTGTGTTATGTCATGATGCAGGAAATCCAGGAGTCCTGGCTACCAGCATCACAGATGTCTTTCCCCTCAGGCAGCCCTGAAGTCCTGTCTCTCAGCCCCAGGGCCTTACTACTCTTACCCTTAGTTTTCCAGCTGGATGAACTTAGGTCCCTAGCTCATTTTTCTTGTGCAACTCTCCAAGACCCCTAAAAGTCCAGTTGCATTTCAACCACTCAACTTAGGAACACCAGTCTCAATTCCAGTAACTTCTACTTATCCCCAAACCACTGTCCTTCATTATCCCAGAATCTGATGATCTGTGAAGGAATGTAGTTATGAAGAACAGAGGCCTGAGTTATACATTAATGTGGAATTTTTGCCGGGAGATAAACTATTTGGGAGGAAGAAGAGTCAGGAGTGAAGGCTATTGTTTTAATATGTCAGGGAAAGCCTTCCACATTGTTCTTTTTTTAAGTCACCATAAAGTATTTCAACCTTTTATCCAATTATAAAACCATAAATTTCATGTTTGCCCAAACTCATCAGATCCCAGAAGCTGCATAACGTCAGCCCTGGCTAGTCTTTGGATGGGAGACCACCTAGGAATACCAGGTTCATGACATAGAGGCAGGCAATGGCAAACCACTTCCAAGTATCTCTTGCCTTGAAAGCCCTATGGGGTGGCCCTAAGACAGCTGTGATTTGACAATTCCATCTCCATTTTCTGTTCAATTCTTAAGCGTCACCTGCTCCTCATTCTGTTTCTGTGGAAACTTCACTAGTAGCTGTTTTGCATGTGTAACATCTTAATGCATATTCTGTTGAAATATTAAATATTGACCGTGTTTTCCCCAAGGTATCCTTCATTTTGAGCAAAATGTGGAACAGGGAGATCATGTTTCTCTTTGGAAGGAAGTATCTGAGAATCTGGAAGCGTCTTCTTTACAACTTGTTTGGTTCAGATATGCTGCTGATTTAAGTGGCAGTGGCCAAACTGCCCCAGGGAGGGTCTCTCACCCACAGGGCTCTGCACTCCTGTTCTGTTGAAATGGCTACCCACTGTAGAGCATTTACCTGTGCTACATACCTGTTTAACTTAAAGGAGATGCACTGTGAGTGCAGCGTACGTTTTCCTTGGCAGCGGATTTAAATCAAGACACCATGCTGTAGCAGTAAATGGCATGTTTCTTTTCCCAAGTAGAATTTGGGGGTGGGGGGAGGGATCTCCATGTCAGATTTCCCCAAAATTTCAGTCTTCTCTGCAACATCCTTCCATAGCACAGAGAATAGGCCTTTTTTTTCCCTCCATCAAACTGGTACCTCTCATGGTTTCTTTCAAGTGTGCACTTGTTAGATGAATGGAACTTTTTGTTGAATGCTTGGAAGCGGAATGCATCCCTTGGTCAGGGGTTGCCAACCTTTGTTTTAAGACAGCTTCTGAATAAGGAAAAATATCCCAGCACTTTACCAGGATTTGTTCGTTCCTAGAAACAAAACACAGGGTGCTAGAAATGACGCTGCCAGATAAGTAGCTGTGGGAAAAGTCCCCCCAAATAAAAGTTCTTGAAAACAGAACTCCTGGGTATTTTAAGGGCTATACAAGCTACTCTGTAGTACAGTGGTGCCTGAGGGCATCATGGCACCCACCAAAACCTTTTCTGATGCCCACCAATTGTTTTTAGAAAATGGACAGGCCAGGTGCAGTTTCTGTCTGGACACTGGAGATTTGATTGGCTGTGCAGATTGTAAACAATGTAGCTTTGGCAGCAGCTGTCACAAGCACAAGCATCTATACCATGTGACCGAAGGTCAGCTAGGGCATCCATTTTGTAGCTGGCTCTGCCTTCTGTAGTAGCCATTTTGTGGCTGTGCCCACCATGCTGTATCAGAATTCCAAAGGTGCCCACAGGCTCAAAAAGGTTGGGGAATCCTGTAGTAGCTGTCAGTCTATAAGTAGCTTACAAGCTACCTGTGGGGAGGTCCCTGCCCTCGATAAAAGTTCTCTTTTGGGGGGAAATGCAAAGGTACACAGCAGCACCTGCCCGGGTCTCTCAGTTGATTCATTGGAAATGTGGTGTGAAGGAGAGTTTTACAGATACCTTGAACTGCCAAAAAGACAAGTGAGCTTTAGATCCAATGCAGCCTGAATTCTCCATAGACACGAAAATGACTAAACTGAGGCTATTGCCCATAGGTCACATGATGAGAAGGCAAGAGTAACCAGAAAAGACAATAATGCTAGGGAAAATTGAAGGCTGTAGGAAGAGTTTGATTGACCCAACATGACATGGATTGACTCAACTGAGGGAGCCACAGCCCTCAGTTTGCAAGACCTGAGCAAGACTGATAATAGGATGTTTTAGAGGTCATGAATTTATAGGGTTGCTATGATGGCACATAACGCACACACCTTCTCCAAGATTGGAAAACACCTGGAGCTGATCTCCCAGCTACACTCATAATGCTAAAAAATCTAATAAGCCCTCCCCAAGATACCCACCCCATTTTATGCTACAATCCCAATGACCACACATTAAACAACTTATCTGGGAATATTCTTTTTTTTATTCTGTTGAAATAGTTTTTGGCTAAGTGACAAATCCACAGACCTATGACTACCTTTGCATGGCCTTCAAGCCAGTTTATAAAAGTTCTCTGTACCTGTGTGTGCACGCATGTGTGTGTATATATATATATATTTATATTCATATAATGTATTTGCCAACTGCAAAGAATACTTGATGCCACTGATGAAGTGGGCTGTAGTCCATGAAAGCGAAACCAGTTAAGTGTTTAAAGTGCCACAAGACTTTTGCGTTTTTGGACAAGTGGTAACTTTTTGGCATTTTCAAGCTGGAATGCTTTGCGAGGTTGCACAGCGTGGCCGGGGCACGGTGAGGATTAACAGAAGATAATTTTTATTCATGCGCAGCTCTTGCTTCAACTGCTGGAAAAATACATCTTGCATCTGGTCAGGACTGAATACATCCTCTTGCTTCACAATGAGGTAAGAGGCAAGTATGGAAAGTGTTTTCAGGTGGGTAGGCAGGCCAAAGGGGATCTCTTCCATAGTAGTAGAGCTGCTGAGTCTTAAAGAGGTTTTGGGTAACAATGGTCAAGACCCCTGAAAAGGTTCACTTGATCAACATGCTTATAAGACCACCACTGGCAATGAAACGTAATTATATTTGTAAGGGCCACTGCCAGAAGTCATGGGGCAAGCAAGAAAATTCAGCTGCCATGGAAGGGTATCTAAGAAAACTGGCAGATTATGAACAGGCTGTCACAGTAAAGCACGTTGCAGAATGGTAGTGAGAAAGGATGAATTCAAAAGCTGCAAGAGTGTTTAATGACTCAGGCAAATCTATCTGTGCTTGGGAAGGGCGGAACTTATATCTTCAATCTACTGTACCTGGCAATGCAATTTTGCTTCTAATAATTAAAAATGGTGTTTAAGAAAGTTCATTACATCAGGTCAGGGCTGTTTATCAGCCATTGGGCTGTTCTTAGCTTAATTTGTCCCTTGTTATATGGATGGGGGGAGAAGGTGATTCTTTGTTTTTAACTCTTCCTTTTCTTGTTATGTCCTCACCCCAAAAAGAAAAATGGGGCTTGTTTTTCCATCTACCAATCTGCTGGGATGTACCCACACAAGATTGGTCTGTAGAGGAGGGGGGAAATGGTGATGTTAACATCACCTCCACAAAAAGGAGTGTGTGTAATTCCAGCTCCTTTCCTTTTCCAGAAAAAGGGTACAACACCTGTTGAAGGAATTGTAACTTTGTACCAGCTGCCATTCCCCCTTTCTGCATGTGGTGGTGAACAGCTGCACATACATATTGTTGTCAAATGTGTTTGATTACAATCCTTTCTGTCCTCTACTTTTCTTAAGGCTTGTGTGTCCAGAAGATCACTGGATCTAGTGCAGTGGCCCCCAACATTTTTGGCACCAGGGACCGGTTTTGTGGAAGTCAGTTTTTCCATGGACCGGTGGGGATGGGGGTGCTAGTTTTTGCTGCTCCAGGCTACACCCCATCCCTGCTCCCCCATGGAGGTCTTTAAATGAGTAGTAAGCAAAGGTCTCTGCCTCACTCCATGGCCCGGTTGCTAACAGGCCACGGACTGGTACCAGTCTGCGGCCTGGGGACCCCTGATCTAGTGGTCTGAACACAGACTACCTAATTGCCCTACACTTGTTCCTCTCTGCCTAATTTACACCTAGCTGCCCACATTTCTGAAAATGATCCTGCTTTCTATCCCTCAGCAGGGAGGGAACACTTCTTCCAAAGGACACAGCCGCATTTAGCAGTTGAAAGTGACGAGGTCAGATGTGCTGGTTTGCATTCTCCTTTCCTGCATCTTTTAAGCTTTCCTTGGTAGGTTAAAGGGTCCCAGGGTGGGGGGTGGCGAGTTACGTCTGCCTCTTGCTCCTTTCCAGTGTGCAAAGTTCTCTGCAATACTTAAGAGATATAAAATATTTTTGAAACAACCACAGAACACACACACGGACAACCCTTGTTGCAGTGGAGGGCAGGCAGGCTGGTTTTTAGCAAGGGAGAAATGCCAGTTTGTGATAACCAGGACAGCTGTTCTTCCTCTTCAAGAACGTGTGGCTTGGGGTGGGAGGGCAGGCTACAGAATAGAACAAGGGCAGCCCCTGGTTTTTTTCTTCTTTGGGCTGACAGCTGGGGCAGGGGGAGACTCAAGTTCATGAAACTTCCTGGAGGGAAAAAAGAAAATGGGGGAAGGGGGGAACAGAGGAAGAAAAAAAATACAATAGGTTGTTTATTCTGTCATCCATTCTGTTTTTTTAAAAGGAGGAAAGTCATCTTATGAAAAGAGAGACAGACCCTCTTGGCCTGTAAACGACTGGACAAAATCATGGATGCTAGGTTGAATTGTATCTTTTTGTCATGAACCTCCATGTTCAGATGCAGCCTACCACCAATTAGGGGAAGGCCCTTTAGTCTTCAAGTCATATTTATGACTTGTGGAGGCATTTGGAACAGCTGCTGTTCAAAATTTAATGCCTGATGGTGTTGAAAATTACCTAATTGAGGAAGGCAATTATTTCCTCCAGGTGGTCCACCTACTATGGAAGAAACAATGCCACAGACTCAGGATGTGGCATAGGAAACCACAAGGAGGGGAGGAAGCAAACAGAAAAGAGCGTTGAAGTCTCATGCAGGTTGCAGATGTGTCCAGTTTGTTGGCAGATAAGCGTGCTGGGCCCATAACCTGTTGGCAGACCTTAGGAAACAATCCAATCCACACTGTGGAGTTTGCTTTCAATGAATATACTGCAACAGGATTTTGCATAAAGATAATAACTGACTGCAGGCCACTAATACATCAGAGAGGACTTGAGAGCACCAGCACTAACACAAAGCAGAAGAGATATAATCACTTCACAAGAATAAGACTTGGACACTCACCTAATTGCCACCTGGGCACAAAACTGCTAATGCTCTCATGAAACCATTGCCTGGAGACTGCCATTGGATTTTTCTAGCAAAATTAAACATGGTGGAATAGTACACATGCTGTCAAGAAGGGATGCTGGAGGAGTAACAACCTGCTAAGAGTCTAGTTACTTTAAATAATACTGAAAGAGTAGTTCAGACCACTACTCTGTGGTGCATTCTCTAGTGCTTATAGGGTTCACTAAACTAATATGTGTTAGTTCGTGTGTTCTGAATACCTCTCTGTGGTATTAGTGGCCTGCAGTTAGTTATTGTCTTTTTGCAAAATCTCTGTGGTATTAATGGCCTGCGGTCAGTTATTGTCTTTTTACAAAATCCTGCTGCAGTAAATTTATTGAAAGCAAACTCCACAGTGTGGATTGGATCATTTTCTGAACTCTGCCAACGGTTATCATGACAGTTTGCTAAAGAAAGCAAACTGTGGCTCAGTGATACAGTACTTGCTTTTGATGCAGGAGGTCCATGGCTTGATCCCCAGCATCTTCAGTGTGTGATGCTGTGGTAGTAGGTGTTGCAAAACACCTCTCTTTGCCTGAAGAGCTTGTAACAGTCAATAAAGACAAGGTCAAACAATATGGAACAATGTTCTCACTTGATATATCGCAGCTTCATAGCCCTGACCTGGATAGTCCAGGCAAGCCCAACTTTGTCAGATCTGGGAAGCTAAGCAGGGCCGACCCTAGCAAATACTTGGATTAGAGACCCCCAAGGAATACCAGGGTCAGGACGGAGAGGCAAACAATAGCAAGGCACGTCTCTGAAATGTCCAAGCTCCACTAGGGGTCACCAGAAGTCAACAATATACAAACATATGGACGGATGGCTTTTTTGTAGCAGGAACTCCTTTGCATATTAGGCCACACACCCCTGATGTAGCCAATCCTCCTCGAGCTTACAGTAAGCCCTGTAAGCTCTTGGAGGATTGGCTACTTCAGTGGGGTGTGGTCTAATATGCAAAGGAGTTCCTGCTACAGAAAAAGCCCTGTATATATAGCAGCTTCATACGTACTTTGACCTGTATCCTGGTGGCCCTGTCTGGTGGCCTGTGAAATATGCCAACCCCGGATTTGATAGTCCAAGGCAGGCAGGAAAATCAGAAGGTGTATCAAACATCTGATTATGGCTGGTGAGCCACAATTGGCTGGGGAGAAGAGCGTGTCACAGAGGTGCATGCCTGAAACAGAAAGTTATTTACTCCCCAGTTTGTACTAAGGATGAAATACCCAGTCAGAAACTTCTCTATGTATTAAAAGATTTCCAGAGGAAAGTTGTTTCCTCCAATCTGTGTGTGTGTGTGAGAGAGAGAGACAGAGAGACCAGGCCAAGAGCAATTCCTGCCTTCTCACCTGATGGCTCGAACCAGCTCATAGAAAGATTCATCCACATTGAGGCGGATTTTGGCTGAAGCTTCCATGTAGGGGATTCGATTCTCCCGGGCAAAGCTGATGGCCTCCTCTTTCGGCACCTGCCAGCATATTTATCTATTATTGGGAGCATTTAAATTTGATGTACTTTTGATATACTCAGAACCCAAACTGGAACATTTACAGATTGCAAACAAAAAATGCACATCAAAAGTAAGGGCAGTGACAATATCACAATATAATCACAGTAGGCACTAAAAATATGTGAGAAATCAGCAGCGAGAAACAGCAGGGACATATCACTTCTGAGATTACGGTGGAAGGCAAGAATAAGCAGGGGACAATGAGGGAAAGAAAATGAAAACTGGTGTCTGGAGTCCATAAAGCAGTGCTACCTCAATCAAGAGGTTAAAGGCCCAAGCAAGGTATTATCTCAGCAAATATGCATTTGCTAACAGGAAAGGAACTCACATTAGTAGGTGGGACGCAGGGGAACGTAATCCTCTCCTGCAACCTGATTACCCCTTGCAAATGCCTTTCATGAGGCCATTTTTAAAGTCAGGAGCAGAAAAATATTTTAAAATTTCTTTATGAAATTTCTATTAAAAGGGATGGGTCATTTTTCTTCATGGATAAAGAAGACCGTATCTGACAGTAGCTCACTCAGAAGACTGTATCTGACAGTAGCTCACTCAGCAACTTTCAGTGGCAGAGAGAGGACTTGAACCTGTGATTCCCGGATCCATAGACAGCTCTTGCTAACTGCTTGGACACTAGGAGAGAATCTGAATGAAACAGACCACTGCAAAGAAGCTATGCAAGTTATCTCTATCTAATCTAATTCCCATATAATCACAATCGTGACCCATAATTCCCTTACCTGCCGATAGGGATCCAAGTCAGCCTTATTCCCCACGAGGATCATGGGAAACTCATCCCGGTCTTTCACCCGAAGTATCTGTGTGTGGAACTTGCTGATCTCATTAAAACTAGGATTGTGACAGAGAGGAGATGGATGAAGGAGACCTTTTCCACAACCAGATTCATTGTAGGACAACGCTGTTATGGACTTGGTTCAGGACCAAACAACAACAATGGAGAATGAGTCTGTCTTTGTCCAACTGCAAATGCACTGGCCTAAGGGGGTGGGTGGGAAATCAACTCTGAGCCTCAGTTTTCCCTGTCTATAAAATAGGAACCAAAATGAACTGCTTCACTGCTGAAATAATAAATTGTATGTGAGTTGTATCAGCCATTTATAAAACCAGAGTCATTTGCTTGCTTAAAGTACAACAACCTGTTTAATCTGTCAGACATCCTGCTGAGCATCCTGACAAAATCAACATTAAAAACATTCAATTCAAATCACAATAACAAATGTAGTTGTTCTCAAACATGGTGTGGTGAGCCAGATGCTAAACTATAATCAGAACTTGCTATCCTAGCTAGGTGTCAGATAACGTAACAGAACTAACTGAATTAAATGATCACTGAGAAATTGTCTCGGGACATTTTCAAGTTTTTCTCAAAATGTCTGGTTTATTTTATTTTCTTATTTCATTTCATTCGATGGACTTTATTTTCCTCATGCAGTTTTCCTTACGTGAAGCAGATGTGAGGGAAACAGTGCAAAGGAAACAAGGGGCAAAACCAGAAGCTGTTGAAAGTTATTTCTAGGCCTTCACATCCTCTGCTTAAGGCTCCTTTTCTGGCTCATTGAGGTGGGTTCCTCAGATCTGAAGGCCACAGCTTGTCTCTTACCTGCCACGATCATTGATGGCGTAAATGAGAAGAAAGCCTTCCCCTGTGCGCATATATTGTTCTCGCATGGCCCCAAATTCCTCCTGTCCTGCAGTATCCAAAACTGGCAAGAGACACAGAAAAGTGGACAGGAAGGAAAGCACTTAAGAACTCATCACAGTGGTTATAGGGGAACTGATACAGCACAGTGGCTAAGAGTACAAACAGGCAGGTACCTGGTTCAAATCCCACCTCAGCCACAAACTCACCCTAGACCCATGGTTCTCAAACTATGGGTCAGCACCCAAAAAGTGGGCCTGACTCATTAGCGGGGGGCTTGAGAGGCCAGGAATGAGGAAGATCAGAGCAGACCAGGAGAGGGAATTGCGTGAGGCTTGATGTTCCAGAATGTAAGACATGCCCTGCTGGATCAGACTAGTAGTTCATCTAGTCCAGGGCTCCCCATCCTTTTTCAAGCCGCAGTCACCTTCAGGAATCTGACACAGCATGGCAGGCATGACCACAAAATGGCTGCTATAAAATGGCTGCCACCGGAGGCGGAGCCAGCCACAAAATGGCTGCTGAGGCTTACTTTCAGGCACATGGTGATAGGTGATCTTCCTATTAATTAGCCAGTTTTTGATCCACAAGAGGACCTGTCCTTTTACTCCATGACTCTCGAGCTTACTAAGGAGCCTTTGATGAGGAACTTTATCAAAAGCTTTCTGGAAGTCAAGGTAAACAATATCTATTGGGTCTCCTTTGTCCACATGTTTGTTCACCCCCTCAAAGAAATGTAACAGGTTAGTGAGGCAAGATCTTCCCTTACAGAACCCATGCTGAGTCTTCCTCAATAACTCGTGTTCATCAATGTGCCTACTCATTCTGTCCTTGATAATGGTTTCTACCAATTTTCCCGGTATTGAAGTCAGACTGACTGGCCTGTAGTTACCTGGATCTCCTCTGGAACCCTTTTTAAAGATGGGGGTGACATTTGCTACCTTCCAGTCCTCAGGAATGGAGGCAAATTTCAATGAAAGATTACATATTTTTGTCAGGAGATCCACAAGTTCAATTTTGAGTTCTTTCAGAACTCTTGGATGTATGCCCTCCGGACCTGGTGACATTAGTTTTTAATTCGTCCATCAGTTGTAGGACCTCCTCTCTTGTCACCTCAATCTGGCTCAGGTCTTTCAACACCCCTTCCAATAGAAGTGGTTCCGGAGCAGGCAAACACTTCTCATCTTCCAAAGTGAAGACAGAGGCAAAAAATTCATTTAGCTTCTCAGCCATTTCCCTATCCTCCTTCAGCAATTCTTTGACCCCTTGGTCATCCAAGGGCCCCACTGCCTCCCTGACTGGTTTCCTGCTTCTAATATATTTGAAGAAATTTTTATTGTTGGTCTTTATGTTTTTGCAATATGCTCCTCATAGTCCCTTTTTGCCTGCCTGATCAGAGTCTTGCATTTGATTTGCCATTGCCTGTGTTCCCTTTTATTAATTTCACTTGAACTAGCTTTCCACCGCTTAAAGTAGTCCTTCTTACCTTTTACAGCTTCCATTACTTTGTTTGTTAACCATGCAGGCCTCTTATACCTGTTTGTACCTTTCCTAACTTGTGATATACAGTATATTTTATCTGTGCTTCTAGGATTGTAGTTTTAAATAGCCTCCAAGCTTCCCCAAGGGTTTTGACTGTTTTTACCTTTCCTTTCAGTTTCCTCTTCACATGCCTCCGCATCTCAGAGAATTTACCCCTTTTAAAGTTAAACGTGGTTGTGCTGGTCTTTTGGGGCAACTCCCTATTAGTGAAATCAATAACGTTATGGTCTCTGCTCCCAAGCGGTGCAATGACTTTTACACCTCTCACCAGGTCTTGGGCATTATTTAGGATCAAATCCAGGATCGCCCCACCCCTGGTAGGTTCTGTGACCATCTGCTCCATAGCACAGTCATTGAGCGCATCTAGAAACTCAGTCTCTTTCTCTCGACCAGAACACATATTGACCCAATCAATCTGCGGGTAGTTAAAATCACCTATGACTACACAGTTTTTTCATCTAGCTACCTACTTTAAGCCTTCCATCATATTATAGTCGTCCTCTGTCTTTTGATTTGGTGGGCGATAACAAACTCCCATAGTTAAATTGCCTTTTGGACCCTCTATTTCAACCCAAAGCATTTCTATAAGGGAGTCTAGTTCTCTGACCTCAGTCTTTCTGGACCATGTGCCCGCTCTGACATACAGAGCCACCCACCTCCAACCCTTCCCTCCCTATCCTTCCGGTATAACTTATATCCAGGAATCACCGTGTCCCACTGATTCTCCTCATTCCACCAAGTTTCTGAAATTCCCACAATGTCTATGTTTTCTCTCAACACTAAACATTCCAACTCACCAATTTTACTTCGAAGACGTCTAGCATTTGCATACAAACATCTATAATTTCCTAGGCAAGCTAGGCCCGCCACCTTCCTCCTGCCGCCTCGAGACTCTGGCAGGCAGTCCATTCTGTTTGTCACCGTCTCAGTGGACAACTCTGTTCCATTACCCGGTAGAAAAGTAGCAGCTAACTCTTCATCTCTTTGAGATGAGTCTTCCCAAACCAGAGACATTTCATCTCCTGTCGGCTTTCCCCCTAGATTTAGTTTAAAAACTGCTCTGCCACCTTTTTGATTTTAAGTGCCAGCAGCCTGGTTCCATCCGGGGACAAGTGGAGACTGTCTTTTTTTGTACAGCTCCCGCTTGTTTCAGAAAGCTTCCCAGTGCCTAACAAACTTAAACCCTTCCTCCTTGCACCATCGTCTCATCCACACATTGAGACTTCTAATTTGTGCCTGCCTCTCCAGCCCTGCACGTGGAACAGGTAGCACTTCCGAGAAGGCTACCTTGGAGGTCCTGGCCTTAAGTCTCCTGCCTAGCAGCCTAAATTTTTCCTCCAGGACCTCACGACTACATTTCCCCACATCATTGGTGCCAACATGCACGATGACCACCGACTCCTCCCCAGCACTGTCTATCAGCCTATCTACTACACGTAGGGTTGCCAATCCCCAGGTGGGTAGCAAAGGAGCCCCTAAGGGTTCTGTGACTAAACCAGCCTCCAATATAATCAACAAATTTTCATTGAAATTTATAAAGGAAACATAAACAACCACTTAAAGCAGTGAATTGTACATAAGGTGAAGTCATACAGTATGCACAGTCCTTTATACGGACAAAATTAGGTGAAGTTATATAGTATACACAGTCTTGGGCCAAATAGGCCTCCAAATGGTTTCAGCCAAGAGCTGACAAAGCAGAGTCTTCTTCACAAGTCAAACTGCTGTAGAAAAAATGCCAACAGTAGCAACCAGCTATGAAGGCGGCGCCTCTCTGCCTCCGTTTCTCTGAAGCTTCCACAGGCTTAATGCAAAAGATTACAAAGTTGAAAATGGAAATCAATCCTTCAAGTACAATGAAAGTTGCATTTATAATGTGGTGCTCCAGCGACCACTTGTGAAGAAGGCTCTACTTTGCCAGCTCTTGGCTGAAACCATTTGAAATCAATTTGTTGATTATATTGGAGGCTGGTTTAGTCACAGAACCCTTAGGGGCTCCTTTGCTAGTCATTTATCTGTGATTCTCTATTCATATTGGGTTACTTAATCTTTTGGAGATAAAACCCCAGGTGGGGGCAGGGGATCCCCTGGTTTGGATGCCCTCCCCCCGCTTCAGGGTCGTCAGAAAGCGGGGGGAGGGTAGGGAAATGCCTGCTGGGAACTCTGTTATTCCCTATGGAGATTTATTCCCATAGAAAATCATGGAGAATTGATCCGCGGGTATCTGGGGCTCTGGGGGGGGGCTGTTTTGGGGGGTAGAGGCACCAAATTTTCAGTATAGCATCTAGTGCCTCTCCCCAAAATACCCTCCAAGTTTCAAAAATATTGGACCAGGGGGTCCAATTCTATGAGCCCCAAAAGAAGGTGCCCCTATTCTTCATGATTTCCTATGAAAGGAAGGAATTGAAAAGGTGTGCTGTCCCTTTAAATGTGATGGCCAGAACTCCCTTTGGAGTTCAATTATGCTTGTCACAGCCTTGATCTTGGCTCCACCCCTAATGTCTCCTGGCTCCACCCCCAAAGTCCCCAGATATTTCTTGAATTGGACTTGGCAACCCTAACTACACGCGTAATGTCCACTACCTTCGCACCAGGCAGGCAAGTCACCATACGGTTAGTACGCGGTTTTGCCACCCAGCTGTCTACTTGCCTAAGGATCAAATCACCAACTACCAAGACCCCCCTCTCTCCCCGCCCAGGGATGGTTCCTTGGCGCGAAAGGATTCCCGTTCACCAACCGAAGAAGAGGTCCCTTCTGAGGGCGCATTCCCCTTATCCTCAGCCTGGTGCCCTGTTCCCTCTTGACCCTCTCGCTCCCTGGCAGCAACGGGGCTGCCACGTTCAGATCGGGGCTCAACTAACACGTCCCCGAGAGTCTTCTGTGAGTGCCTAACTGACTGTCTCTGCTTCTCCAGGTCAGTCACCTCAGCTTCAAGGGTACGAACTTGTTCCCTGAGGACCAGGAGCTCCTTGCATCGAGCACACACCCAAGACTTCTGTCCTGTGGGCAGATAGTCATGCATGTGACACTCAATGCAAAACACTGGAAAGCCCCCACCCCCCTGCTGGCATTCTACCTTCATGATACATGATTCCACCTTGTTAAAAATACAAGAAAAAGTGGAATTCATGACTGCAAATTGATGGAGACCCAGATACGTCTGAGAGGAGTACCTGAGGATGAAGAAACTGATTTAAAAGAATATATAATAAAAATAATTGCAGAATTTTTGGAGGAAGATCCTGAAGGGCCTAGAAACATGTATGACTATATGTATAGAGTGAACTCACTATATGGCAAAAAAATAATCTACCAAGAGATGTGGTTATAAGATATATGACAAAAAGAAATGGTGGGGAAAATCATGAATAAAAACTTTGAAAAGACATTGATAGTGGGAGGCAGCAGAGTAAGAATTATGAAGGAGTTGCCAAGACAAGTGATAAATGACAGAAGAGTATATAAGAAATTGACAGAAAAATTACGGGACAATGAAATGAGGTATAGATGGATAATACCTGAAGGTTTGAGCTTTGAGCTACAAAGAAAAAGGATTACAATTACAAACACACAGGAACTGCGTGGATTTTATGAAGAACATAAAGAATTTGCACCATGATGGATTACAAATTATTATCTTGGAATGTAAATGGACTAAATTCACCACAAAAAAGAAAGGCAACGTTTCATTGGATTAAAAAGCAAAATTGTAATATAGTTTGTTTACAAGAAGTACATATCAAACAAAAGGATTACAAATTTTTATGAAATAAGCAATTGGGACTAGAATTTCATTCATTGGCTGAACAGAAGAAAAGGGAAGTGATTTTTTTTATATTAAACAAGAATTGGACCCGAAATTAGTGTTTAAAGATAAAGATGGAAGATTTGTAGTGGCAGAAATAATATTAAATGCAAAAAAACCCGTTGTTACTGGGACTGTATGCACCAAATGGAGCAAAGGATGCTTTTTTAAAAGACATTATACAACAATTTGATGAAGTGACATATGATCAAGTTTTGATAATGGGGGACTTTAATGGAACAATTAAGAACACACTGGATAGGTCTGAGGGGAAAAAATAATAAGGAAGAAAAATTGCCAGTCTTTTTTGAATTGGTCAAACAAGAAAATTTGGAGGATATATGGAGGAAATTTAATCCTGAAGTGCGGGACTATACCTTTTTTTCAGCAAGACATAAAACTTTTTCCAGAATTGACATGTTGTGGGGTACTAAGATTTAGGCCTTATAACAAAGAAAATAGAGATTTTACCTAAAATAGGGACTGGTCATAACCCAATAATGTGGATTACAAAATTGTCTAAAAAGTCAAGAAGATGGAGATTGAATGAAGATTTACTACAGAATAAAGAAATAGTGACATCTCTAGAAAATGAAATTAAATTTTTCTTCCAAATAAACGATACAGAAGATATAGAATTTCAGACGGTGTGGGATGCTTATAAAGCAGTAAGGAGAGGAATATTGATTACATTGAATAATAAAGACAAGAAAGCAAAAGAAAAACAGATGCTGGACATTCAAAATAAAATAAAGAAAAAAGAAAGGGAACTGAGAAAAAGGCCAGGGAAAACGAAAATTATGAGGGAGATTACAATATTACAAACACAAATGAGACATTTGTTAAATAAAGAACTGGAATGGAATCTGAAAAGATTGCAACAGAAATCTTTTGAGGGAGCAAATAAACCTGGAAAATATTTGGCCTGGCAACTGAAGAAAAAGTAAAATTATTAATAAAATTGTGGTGGAGGGAAGAGAGGTGGTAGATCAAGAAGGAATAAAAAGAAAATTCTTTAAGTATTATGCCAAATTATTTAAGGGTGTTAAAATAAAGAAAGAAAAGATGGAAAAGTATTTACAAAAGATTAAAATAGCACCCTTAACAGAAAATATGGGGAAAGTTTTGAATGATCCAATTGAAAAAATAGAAATTGAAGCAGCGATTAATGCAATGAAAAATGGAAAAGCACCTGGGCCAGATGGATATACAGCTGAATTTTTTAAAACCTTCAAAGAGGAGTTAATACTGAAACTTCAGAAATTGATGAACATGATAAGAATAAAAGGGAAAATACCAAATACGTGGAAGGAAGCTGTTATTTCGTTGATTCCAAAGGAAGATAGAGATGTCACGAATGTAAAAAATTACAGACCAATCTCATTATTAAATAATGACTATAAAATATACACAAGAATCTTGGCAGAACGGCTTAAACAACATTTGACAAATTTTATAAAGGAAGATCAAGCGGGGTTTCTCCCCAAAAGGCAAATAAGAGACAATATTAGAACTGTTGTAAATATTGTAGAATATTATGAAAGACATCCAGAAAAGGAAGTAGCATTATTCTTTGCGGATGCAGAGAAAGCATTTGATAATTTCAATTGGGACTTTACGTTTGCAGTAATGGAGAAAATGGAGTTGGGGGAAAAATTTATAAGGATGATAAAAGCAATATATACTGAACAACGTGCAAGGCTATGTATAAATGCAGATCTTACAGAAGACATAATAATTAGCAAAGGTACAAGACAAGGCTGTCCGCTGTCCCCACTGTTGTTTATAATGACTCTTGAAATCTTACTGATGCAAATCCAAGAAGATAAAGAAATAGAAGGATTAAAAGTAAAAGGATTTATTTACAAATATAGAGCATTTGCAGATGATATAATGTTTATAAATGAAAATCCCAAACAAGTCACACCTTTGTTGTTAGCTAAAATACAAAAATATGGGGAATTGGTGGGACTTTGTATTAATAAAGAAAAATCAAAACTTCCATGTAAAAATATGCAAGTAAATAAACAAAAGGAATTGCAGAGGCTAACGGTTTGTGAAGTTACCTCTAAGGTAAAATATTTGGGTGTGGAGATAACAATGAAGAATATTGATTTGTTCAAAAATAATTATGAGAAGCTATGGCGTAAAATGGATGAACATATGTTAAAATGGAATAAACTTAATTTGTCATTGCTGGGCAGAATAGCTGCAATTAAAATGAATATTCTACCAAGAATAATGTATTTGTTTCAAACTATCCCGATTGTGAAAGACAGTAAACAATGTAATAGATGGCAAAGAAAAATTTCAGAGTTTGTGTGGGCTGGGAAGAAAACAAGGATTAAAATTAAAATTTTAACAGATGCAAAAGAGAGAGGCGGATTCCAATTACCAGATTTAAAATTATATCACGAAGCAGTTTGTTTAGTGTGGATAAAAGAATAGATGATGCTGTTAAACAAAAAACTCTTAGCGTTGGAAGGTCATGGAAATAAATTTGGCTGGCACGCTTATATGTATTATGGGGGGGAAAGTAAATAACACCAGTGGGGGTCAAGTAATGGGGGGAGGGGTGGTTAGAAAAAAATATATGGAATAGATAAAAATAAGTTATTAATGATGCAGGAATAAGATATTGTTACCATATGTTACTAAATAAAAATTGTTTTAACCAAAAACCTGGAGCCGGCTACCTGAACCAGCTTCCATTGGGATCGAACTCAGGTCGTGAGCAGAAAGCTCCGACTGCAATACTGCAGCTTTACCACTCTGCGCCACGGGGCTCTTACTAACAAATTACTAAAAATTGAATTTAATAAATATGTAAATACTTCTCTCTACCATGTACATCCAAATTCCCACAAGCTGCCTTTCTTTAGGATTCTCCAGAACCCACAAGTCCACCCTAAGCTTCCACCTTCAATTTTACATCCTGTCCTTTCAGATCATCCAGTTCCTAGAGATGCTTCCTCTGTCTTGGTCCAGCCACACAAGCAATCCCCTTCGCGTTGTTTTAGCTCTCTCCAGTACAAGATAACCCACATCCACAAACAGCACAGCCTTCACCTCCAAAAGGAGGGCCATGAAGGTGGGAAGAGAGAACATATGTTCCCTATGCAGTTACGCCCTTGTAACTACACTGACTTGGATGGATTTAGAAGAGTGTTACTTGGGTTAAGATGGCACTGTTTGTTGATTCATCAAACCATTTTGATCAATTACAAAAGATCCACCAATGAAGTAGAAAGCAGTTTAAAAAAAAATCTAAATTATTTTGAACACAAGAGCATATAAAATTCCACTGGTAAGCGTCTTCTTCGAAAAGGCCTTCTCTGCAAGCCATGTACAGGGAAGGCCTCTCCTTTGACAATGCCTAAAACTTCCAAAATCAAAGGGGGTGGTGCCCTTTTCTTTAGATATTTTTTTCCTTACTGGCAAATATGTCTAGATTTAATCAACTGATAGACTGGCTAGACTAGAACTCATACCATTAGCCAACAGATTCCTGATTAGGCCGATAACCTTTGTAACAGCACTTCCTCCCACTACATTTGGGATCATGATATGTCCCTGGAGGGCCCTGATTGTCATGCTCTGTAATCCTGTTTGCCAAGCCCTTACTCGTCCCAGTGCTTGTGTGCGCCACTTCTGCAACACCTGAACACCTTTTTGTGTGTAAAAAGAGGCACGCCACTCCCTTCCACCCCCCATCCCAATACTCACTGTCTAGCCGGGTCTGAGTGCCATCGATATTGCAGATTTTTGTGTACGAATCCTCAATTGTGGGGTCATAGTCTGAGACAAAGTATGACTGGAAAGAGAGTGGGAGAGAGGATACTGAGGGAAAAGACAAGCCCCTCTGTTCTAGAATGCTACACCCCCCCCCTCCCCACTGCTTTTCCATCTCCTAAGAAAAAGGTGTCTGGCTGAATCAGCTCAAAGAAAATCTACCTAGCCTGATATATTGTTTCCAAGAGCAGACAGCCAGATGCTCTCCCTATGGAGATGAGGAACAAAATAGGAGTCAAGTTAACCTTTAAGAGCAACAAAGTTTTATTCAGAATGCAAACTTTAGTGCATGCATGCACACACGAAAGCTTACATTCTGAATAAAACTTTGTTGCTCTTAAAGGCGATGTTTGACTCCTACTTTGTTCTACCGCCTCAGACCAACACAGCTGCCCACTTGGATCTATGGAGGTGAGGGACATCGCCTGCTGATCACCCACCATCACACGGATCCCTCCCTTCTTTGCGCTGCTCCACTCCTCTCGCACCCTCCTGGGCTTGGGATCTGTCTGTCCCCCAGCACTAGCTCTGGAAAATTGATTCTGGGTTTGGCAGAATCCTAGCCATCCAAACAGCAAGAAGACCCAATCACCTTAAATTATTTGGAGGGGGGGCTGATTCGAAAGCAATGCCACCCCACCCCACCCTTTTCTTTCCAACCGTGTCTCTGCGGGGGAAACCCACCGGGGTGGGACCGAGACTCCCCCCAGGCTGTTTAAGAAAGGCTGCGACCTTTTTGCACGCCGCCTTGGGAATGTCCTCCGTCAACACGGCAGAAGCGAACTTCCAGTTTTGAAAACTTCTCTCTCAGCCCCCAGGATCGGGCAGACAACTTTTCCTTTTCCTCCACGCACCGCCACCACCCCCGCCCTAGCAGCCCCGATCCCAGTCTGGACTTGCCGCCCCAGCCGGGGGGGGGGGGGGATCGGAGCCGCCTTCCTTCCCGTCTCCTCCCGCCGGGCTCTACCTGGATGAACTGGATGGTGAGGGCGCTCTTGCCCACGCCGCCTCCGCCGACCACTACCAACTTAAACTTCTCCACGGGCGCGGCGCCTTCGCTGGGATTCATCATGGTGAGGAGGGAGCGGACGGGTCAGGAGGCGGGGGATCGGGCCCGAGGAAGTCAACAGCCCCCCAGCCTGGATGTCGCCGCGGCCATCGCCTCCCGCTTTCCCCCACCCCCCCAGAACCTGGCCGAGATCTGGGGCGGGCCCTCCGAAGGCGAAGGGGGCGCAAAGAGCCGGGCGAAAGCGCCGCGATTCCCGGCCCCTCTCCGCTTCCCTATTTGGCCAGCGGGAGCCGCTGCGGGGCGGGTCCCAAGTCCGGAACAGACTCGCGCTCTCTTCGGGCCCCACACTCCTCCCCCTGGCCCGGGGTGGGCCGCCCAGTCACCGGGGGCGGAGGGAGGGAGGCGAGGCGAGGCAGGCATCGGCCGGGGCGCTGCGCTCCTGCTGCTTTACAAAGGGGCGCAGGCACCACGGGTACTTTGGGGGGAGCTGCTGCATGCCCGGCGCGGCGGCAGCCTGTTCAAACGAGCTCGGATTGAGCAGAAACCAATAGAGTCCTGCCTGCCGGAGACAAGGAAAACATCGGGAAGGGCAAGGCTGAAGGAGAAAGCGGGACGCCGCGTGGAGCGACCATCTGAGGGAGGAGGCTCCCGCGTGGAGGGTGTGTGTGTGTGTGTCTGTTTTTACACGTGGATTCTGATTTCGTGTGGACAGCTAGGCAGACTGGGCGTTTGAAGGCGATCGGGGGTAGGGTGGGTGGCGCTGAGATCCTGGGATTACTGGAAGGCAGAATAGACGCCGGGAGGTTGGTGAGCGCCCTGAGTCTACGCGTCGAAAGTTCGACGGGGCGTTCCGTATTAAAGCATTTCAGATCGAAGTCTATTATTATTATTATTATTATTATTATTATTATTATTGAAAAATGGTGTGTTTCCACAGAGGACAGAACCTGCTAAGTGTGCGGGAGCAAAAGTAAAACACGGGCTCTTGCGGTACCTTTAAAGACTTAATGAGATTTTTGATTCGGGCGTACGCCTCCCTAGGCTTAGAGCCCGCTTTGCATTCCTCCGGCTGCCCAAGCAAGGATTCGCTCGTCGCTATTGAAGAAATGGGAAATGCTAATACGGGGATTTTGTGTATTTATTTTGTATTTAATTGAGCTGTACTCTCCCCCCCCCCCCCTTCTCCCCAACTTGGACCTAAAGAGGCTTTCCCGTTATTCTCTCCATTTCCTCACAACAACCTTGTGAGGTAGGTTAGGCTGAGCCTGCCCCAAAGTCACCCTGCAAAGCTTTGCTCCATAGCATGAGTGAGGATTGGAACCCGGGGCTCCCACTAGTCCCACACTCCGCGCTGAAATAAAATCACGGTTCGCCTTTAACAAGGTTGATCCAGGTTGGGTTGCCGTGTTGGACTGAAGCTTCGAAGGTTGTTTGCCACTTTAAAATGTGTGCGTGTGAGGAGCGCGCCGTGAGAATCTGGAGGACTCTGTGCGCTTTTTGGGGGGGGAGGGAAAGGCGTGGAGAAGCGGTTGTCTGATGGAGGAGCGCTAGGACCCAGCGCCGGCGGGAGCGCATGAGCTCATCAGCAGCACATTCCTTTCATGTGTTGTGGAGGAAATCGAGGCGGCCGCTGCTTTCCCCGCCCTAGGCCCCTCCGTTCGCTCCGGCAGCTGCTGGCTCCCTTTGCTGTGCGAAATGGAGAGTTAAGGGAGCTCCTGGAATGCGCCGGTCCCTTGGCGGGGCTTTGCGCCTCGTTGGAGCGCCGATGGCTGAATTGGCCTTTGCTGTCCTGTGGCTCATCGCCCAAAAGAATCATGTAAAAGGGCCAGGGGTCTGGCCTGCCTGCCCGGGAAGATTTCATTAGCAACCGATGGGGCAACTGGGGGGGAAATATGCCAAAATTAGGCATCGAAGGCTGACATTGCAAACTGAAAAGTGGGAGGCCTAGGGCATAAGATGCTCTGTCTGGAGTTCAGCAGGCAGCAACTCTACAACACCGCCGCCCCCCCCCCCCCAATTCATTTGGGAGTAAGCCCTAGCATGTTTGCCAATTCCAGTTTAAGAAATTCCTGGAGATTGTGGGCTGTGCCTAGGGCAGGGAGAGTTTAACCGGGGGGGGGGGGGGAGCTGGTTGGGGATCATGTGATCCTTGCGGTGTACCTTAGATCCACCCGCGAATTCTGGAGATCAATTGTCATTCCCAGAGAATTCCACGTCCCATACAATAGCCCTAATTCAGTACTGTGACTCTCCCCCACCCCAGCATTACTTATGTAAATATTTATACTCTGCCTTTGTCCCCAGAAAGAGCCCCGTGGTGCAGAGTGTTAAAGCTGCAGTACTGCAATCCTAAGCTTTGCTCACGACCTGAGTTTGATCTTCGGTGGAAGCTGGGTTTTCAGGTAGTTGGCTTGAGGCTGACTCAGCCTTCCATCCTTCCGAGGTCGGTAAAATGAGTACCCAGCTTGCTGGGGGGAAAGTGTAGATGACTGGGGAAGGCAATGGCAAACCACCCCGCAAAAAGTCTGCCATGAAAATGTTGTGAAAAGCAACGTCACCCCAGAGGCGGAAATGACGGGTGCTTGCACAGGGGACCTTTCCTTTCCTTTCTCCCCAGTGGGGGACTCAAACTGGCTCACAATGTTCTCCCCTGCTCCATTTTTATCTTCACAAGCTAACAGTGACTGATGGACCCTGGATCTTAAAGCAGGTCAACTTGGAATCTTACTGTAATGTACTGAGTGACGAGACGTGTTGAAGGCAACATACTTTATTGGCGGGTACATCACGAGAGAGAAACGCGGGCCAGGCCCCAGTTATATACATACCCCGGAACAACCCTCCACCTGGCCAGGTCCAATTCAGTGGGCGTTACTCCCAGGAAGCCTAGCACCGTCAGTGCAGATATTCTCCATGGCAGCTGAAAGCATTGCCTTTGTGCATTCTTCCTTTCTTTATTTTTATTTGCTACAAGTGTGGTGTAGTAGCTAAGAATGTCAAGCTAGGTTCTGGGTTCGAATCCCCACTCTGCCATGGAAGCATGCTGGGTGACCTTAGCCCAGTCACACATATGTGCTCAGCCTCTCCTACTTCACAGGATTGAATAAAATAACATTGAATTAAATAAATTTTAAAATAAATAATCCCTCCTAAGATTCTAAGAAACTCAGTCTACTAACCATCAGGACACATTTTGCTTGATCAGTATGCCTATGCAGTGAATAAAAATACCAGCTAATGAATGGCACAGAAGATACTTCTCCCAGGGTCAGTTCTTAGTTTCCAAAATACAAAAGAGCAATGGAAAGGGTGGGGATGGCCATTAGGGAGGGCTGGTCCATGACCAGCTCTCATGTTGGAAAACACCGTCCTAGTCTACAGGCCCAGGGTAGTTATTCCTTTTCCCCGCAGTGAAGAGAGATGTGTTCTAGCATCTTCTGTGCAGCTTGCACCTCTCTCTTTGTGTATGTATATGTTCAAAGCCGACTGAGGGATGGCCCAGGGGAGCTAGTTTGGTATAGTGGTTAAGAGCGCAGATTCTAATCTGGGAGAACCAGGTTTGATTCCCCACTTCTCCACATGCACCTGCTGATGTGAGCTTGAGCCAGTCACAAGTTCTCTCCGAGCTGTTCTCTCAAGAGTAGTTTCTGCCAGAGCTCTCTCACCCTCACCTACCTCATGGTGTCTGTTGTGGGGAGGGGAAGGGAAAGTTGATTGTAAGCCACTCTGAGTAAAGGGCAGGGTATAAATCCAATCTCTTCTTTTTCAGGTAGAGTTGACCGCTCCCTGTAGCACTGACAGCATGGCCTGCTCAACTCAGACATGGCATATGTTGCTCACAAGTGTATTTATTTACTTCATTTGTACCCCTCATTTCACCACAATGTGAACCCATGGCAGTTTACAACATTCTCTTTCTTAGATTGGATAAACAGATGAAGCAGAGGTCCATTAGTGGCTATTAGCTGCAATGGAACACTATGTCTGGGGCAGTGATGCTCCATATTCTTGGTGCCGGGGGTGGGGGGCAACAGTGAAAGGGCTTCTGGAGTTCTGGTCCTGTTGGTGGATCTCCTGATGGTACCTGGGTTTTGGCCTCGAGTAACAGAGTATTGGACTGAATGAGACATTGGCCTGATCCAACATGGCTTCTCTTACGTTCTTAACCCGACTAGGAGTGCTGCTGACACAGCTAATGGGTGGGCTGATGCTAGTCACTGTTGTTGGCTGACTCCAAATAGCATTCTGAGTGGTGCTGTTATTACATCTGGGCCTTGGTTTGGCTTGGTCCTGGCTGCCAGCAGCCTGCTGGTGCTTCCAGCTCTCTTCTAATGTTTGAGTTAGCATAGTGGACCTTGAGCATGGCATGGCACCCACTGATGTACTTCCTGGTGCCTGCTTACTCCTTTCTCAAAGAAAGAGCCAATCCTGCTTTCCTCCACTCTTCCTGGAGCAGGGGGTGCTTCGTAAGAGCCTGGAAGACATCACTTTTGGGTCTGCAGGAAGTACCGAATTAAACCCTATGGAGGCCCCTAGGCAGTTGAAATCTCGGGGCCCCCCTCGCAAATTATTTCAGAGTTGGGAGTGCCTGTCCCGCCACCCACGGCCTCCACTGCAGCCTACAGGCACCTTCTCAAAAGTCCCTTTGACAAAGCTGCAGGGGAGAGGCAGACACACCAGCAACAGCCACACCAGGTAAGTCAGGCAAAGAGCAGCTCAGTTGCTGGCTGCATGTGAAGGCTGGGAGGGCTGCAAGCAGGGGGGAAACCAGGGAGAAAGCCAGCCCGGGGCCCCTAAAGGCATGGGGGCCTATAGGCCAGGGTCTACTTGGCCTAATTGTTAATCCAGCCCTGTCTGCAGAGAGCACCCAGGTCACACAAGTGCACTAAGGACTCATTTTGTACATTTCAGCAACAGAAGTGTCCTATTCTGGAAGAGAGGCTGGCAACCAAGATCAAGTTAATTGATGCTATAGTATTTCCCATTACTGTGTATGGGTTTAAAAATTGGGCAATGAAGAAAGCGGACAGAGAGTTTATTTGTTTGAAATATGGCATTGGAGGAGAGTGTGATAGATACTGTGGACTACCAAAAAGACAATAACTAGGTTCTAGACTAAGTCAAGCTAAATTGACTAAACAGGTTATTGTCCATAAGTCACGTTATGAGAAGACAAGAGTAACCAGAAAAGACAATAATGCTAGAAAAAGTTGAAGTTGGTAGGAAAATAGATGGATTGACCCAACATGAGATGGATTGACTCAATTAAGGAAGTCGTGGCCCTCAGTTTGCAAGATCTGAGAACGACTGTTAATGATAGAATGTTTTGGAAACATTAATTCATAGGGTAACTATAAGTTGGAAGCCGCTTGACTGCCCTCAACACAAGTTGGACTCAAAATAGCCACTATTGTCTCAACTCTTTATTTCCAAATTACTGCAGCATAGGAGCAAATAATGTCATATTGAGTAGGGTGAGGTGATTTATAAAGTTAATGAGAATGGGGGGAGCATCGAAATGAGCATGTGTCAGTTCTCTCAGAAATGCTGGAGATAAAGCCCCCCCCCCCTCTAGCTGCCATTGCCACAGCGATTTGTAGCATCAGAGCTGGCTTTGGGTTGGAAACAATGCAAGTGCTGGGCTTTGGACAGCCCTTTCAGATACCTTCCTCGAGGACAGCGTCTTAAGAACCACAGCTGCTGGCTGTGGCAGTGTGTGAGCACGGCAGAAATAAGGAATCACCCAACATTTGAAAATCCAGTTTTTCCTTATGCCTCCTTGCAAATTTTCCCTGCTTATCCTGAGCAGGACTTTGTAAAGGGGTAAAAATGTCTGCATCTGCAGAATTCCTCCACCACCAGTGTTCCCTCTAAACTGAGCTAGTTTACGGGTTTTTAGCCTCCAGGTCACACATTTTTGTCTTAGAACAGGAAGGATAATCCCAGAGCACAATTTATGCAGTAGCTCACAAATTTAATGCCAGTAGCGAACAAAGTAGAATTTTTGCTCACAAGACTGCAGCTTAAAGGGAACATTGTCCACCACCCCGGGAAAGATTTCCAAAAAATGCATTTGCAATTATGTATGTGTTGTTTGTGACCCCCTGGAGGAAGGGGCCGGGGCGAGATAAACACCCAGATCTCCCCGCACGATGATGGCGCCTTCAAGGATTGACAGTTTCCTCTGGTGACGATTGCACGATTGGATGACCTTTTCCTGGTCTCCATGGAGACGATATTGCTGTTGGGGAGGGGCTGGATGATTCCGCTTGGCTCCGCCCTGGAAGGCACCCCCCCCCCCAGGTACCAAAACTACATTTCCCATAAAGCTTAAGAGCAAAAGCCGCTGCAATGCACTATGGGGCAAAGCAAAGGCTTTGGGAGAGTTAAATGACGCTGATTGTCCGGCCATCCGGCCTTGGTTGTGGAAGATAATCTTCGGGGGCATGCATGACATTGGATTTATTGGCAGCACGTCGTTGAATGTGGCATTTTCCCACGCGCTAATTCCCGAGGAAAAGAGGCTTCTATACTTGTATCTTCCATATGCGGGGCAAGGGTACAAAGAACGTTATTAAAATCCCGTGTTTACCTGTAGCAGCAAAAGTAAACAGGAGTCTCATGTTTCGTTCTAGCACAGGGATGGCCAAACTTGCTTAACGTAAGAGCCATATATAGAATAAACGTCAGGTGTTTGAGAGTCGCAAGGAAGGAAGATCGGAGAGAAGGAAGGAGAGCAAATAGATGGGGGAGGGAGGGAGAGGTGGAAAGAAAGCGACTTTAAATGCTTTTTCCAAGCCGCCAGCTGGTTTGGCTTGGAGAAGTGATTTAAAGAGACAAGTGCCTTCTTCAAGCCAGCCTCTAGGACAGTGGGGGCTTCAAGGGCAACACAATATCTGTGAAAGAGCCACATGTGGCTCCCGAGCCACAGTTTGGCCACCCTGGTTCAAGAATAAATGTTCATGGGACTGAAGCCTACGCTGAGCAGGATTAGTGATTTCATGTTTAAAACACAATTTTTATTTGGTAACATATGGTAATCATATCTAATACTAATACCTTCCCCATACATTACTCTTTCCTCCTCCCCTCCCCCCAAATCTTGATCCCCACCGGTGCCCATTACTTAAAATTCTAATATCAAAAGGTATCCTTAACTTAAAAAGAATCTTAATAATAGAAAAAGAAAAAAAGGAAAAATTATTTTGCAAAGAAAAAAAACCCATTTCATATATTCTTATAAAACCCCACTCAGTTATTATAGCTACTTTCTTCTTTTAAAACTTAATTGGTATTCTCAAAAATCATCCAATGTCCTTTTACTTTCCATTTTTTTTCTATATATCTTCTGAATTTATCCCAATCCATTTTAAATCCAGGATTAGTGTTTTCAGATACTTTTAAACCCTATGCTGGTGGAACTATTGTCTGAGTGCATCCTTCTCTTCTTCCTGCGTTCCAGCCTCTCAACAATTCTGCAAAATTGGGAAGCTCAAGCAGCTTACATTGTTCCCTTCTCTTGCATTTTCTCCCCACAACCACCCTGCGTGTGAGAATGTGTGTGACTGGCTTCGGATCACTCAGCAAGCTGCCATGGCAGAATGGGAATTCGAACCTGGATCTCCTACATCCTAGTTCAACACTCTAACCACTATACCAGTGTTTCCCAAAGTGGGCAATATTGCCCCCTGGGGGGCGCTGAAACGATCCAAGGGGGCAGCAGTAGCCTTGGGTGCAATTGGGGGGCGGTGAATAAAAATAAGGGGGCAGTGGAAGCATAAAGGGAGAAGAGAAGAGGGTTGGAGGTGTCAAAACATCATGTTTCTGGGAGGGGTCCAGAATTTCTGATTTAAATAAAAATTCCAATTAACAAAAATGGAAGGTTCCTTTTTGTCTACTACTTAGTGCGTATTCGCCCAATTAGACTAGTAATGAGGACCAGAACTCCTTCCAATTACAATATAAGAAGGATGCAGTTTATTTACAAGTCAGAATAAAAAAATAGAGGTGTACAGACAAACAAGAAACAGAAAACCTTACTATATCTTAGCCAATGCTTGCTACAGTTAGCAGCTTCTTAAGGTTGCTTGCAGTTTCAGCAATACAGTTCAAGTCAGGACAGTGGAAGCATTGAGGCAATTGCACAAAGTTCTCTGAAGAGTTCTAACCTGTAGCTTTCTCCTCACAAGGTTTTCTGCAGAGCGTCAAACTTCTTACAGTTCTCTGGTTACCAGTTGGTTGCTTCTGTTGATTTCAGTCAACTGCAATGCCCCAGACACAGAGTGTCTTCTGCAGGGCCAGTGTGTGGGAGTGGGCAGGGTAGGCAACCGCCTAGGGTGCCACCCTGCCAGAGTACGCTGCCCCCTTCTCCCCCTTCCCATGTGGCATGATCACGCCAGCCAGCAAGCAAGCCAAGAGCCCTGGGCGCTCTGCTTTTCTTCGCAGGGCAAACGTTGCCTGAGCTTGTCTGAGGCAAATATGTCACTGCATCTTTTAGTCCACTTCTTGAAGATAGATTTCTAGGGGGGCACTAAGTAATTTTTTTTTCTGAAAAGGGGGCATTAGACCAAATAAGTTTGGGAACCTCTGCACTATACCATGCTAGTTTTCTAGGTTAGGTGGAGAGAGATTGACTGGCTTGGGATTTAACCCTGTTGGTCACATACAACACTATAATCACTAAGAGTTTTGCATCCATTCTTATAACCCTGTGAGGTAGGCTAGGCTAAAAGTAAGGATGTCAACCTCCAGGTGGTAGTTGGAGATCTGCTATTCCAACTGATCTCCAGGCTACAGAAATGAGTTCACCCGGAGAAAATGGCTGCCTTGAAAGGTGAAGTCTATGCCATTGGAGTCCCTCCCAAACCCCACCCTCCTCAGGTTCCACTCCCAAAATCTCCAGGTATTTCCCAACCTGGAGTTGGCAGCCCTAGCTAAGACAGAGCAACTGGCCGAAGGACATCTATATGACTGAGGAATCCATTTATTTATATACCACCCTTCCAATTGGAGCCCAGGGTGGTTAACAAGAAGTTGTGAATACATTTTCAGAAATACTATTTTATATATATATATATATATACACACACACACACACACAATAAAATGTAAAACAATGTTTAAATACAGCAATAAACAATCACATGGCGTTGAATATTCCACATCCTACTCCAGGGGGGAGGAGACGGGAAGGCCAGACTTGATATCAACTCCACAGTTAGCATGCCTTGGAGATCAAGATACACTAAAGGAGGGGTGGCCAACAGTAGCTCTCCAGTTGTTTTTTTGCCTACAACTCCCATCAGCCCCAGCAATTGGCCATGCTGGCTGGGGCTGATGGGAGTTGTAGGCAAAAAAAAACATCTAGCGAGCTACCGTTGGCCACCTCTGCTAAAGACAACAGCAGCTTTGGAAAACGGGATGTATGGCATACCTCTGCTCAGGGGTTGTTTTGTAGAAAAATAGGTGGTGGAGCTCATCCAGGGATTGTTATGCAGCTGCATCTACTATTCAATGGACAAGGAGGTGGAACTCTCAGAAAGGTTCAGGAGCTGCGCTTCTGTGAGCTCCCACTGAATCTGAGGCCTGCCTCTGCTGTACTCCTTCCCCACACTCTTCCCCTCGCCCAAATCTCTAAGGGGAGGAAAACACAGATACACACCCCGAAACCAATAAACAACTCGAAATCTTCTTCGACAACTAGGAAGACTGTAGCTCTTTGGTCTCGCACAGCACTGCGGGAGCGGCCCGCCTCCTACTGGCCGCCGACGGCACGACACGCTCGTGACTACAACCCCCATCATACCGTGCGTGCCGTTTCCCACGACGGAGATTTGAGGCATTCCGGGAGTTAGAGTCCATTCGGCCGCTCTTTGCGGGAGAACCGACACCCTCGGGACTACATCTCCCAGAATGCTCAGAAGCGCTGTTGCCCCGCCTTTCTCGACCACCCTCCCCGTAGCAGGGCCGAGCTGAGTAAAATGGCTGCTGCAGAGGCCGGGCCCGGGCAGTGTCGGCGGCAGGGGCCGAACCTCCCCCTCTTGTTCTTGTGCTAAGGAGGGGCGGGCGGACGGGCCTAGCTTTGCAGCGGAACCGGGTAATTATGGCAACCTGTGGGGGAAACGCTTTGCCGAAGAAGCTGATATTGTGGCCGGGAGTGGGGGTGGGGTAGGTGTTAAAAGGGGGGGGGTGATATTAGGTGTGCGCAATGCAGGGGTGAGGGCCTGAAACCCACAGAGGGGGGTGGCAGTGGGGTGACGTTGGAGAAAGGGATGAGTCTCTAAGGCATGAGGGGTGTGATGGGGAGCTGGTTGGGGGTCTATTTTGGAGCTGAGAGGATCCCCCCAATTGTGGCAGGGGGCCCTTTGGAGCGGCTGCATTTGAAGGTTAGAAATGATGAAGGGAGAGAAACAATAGTATCCGAAGAATACGCTGTGTGTTTCTCTTGGAAGGGGGAGAAAGGTCTTGAAGGGTCAGTGTCCGTTTTAAGGGGCCTGACTTTCGAGGAAATCACTAAATCTGGGGGTGGAAGTATTTTGCGGCCTGCATATGTATGCACATTGGTAGTGTTGGACACATTTTCGTGGGGTTTGGAGGTGTAGCGTGGGGGCTTTTGTTGGCCTTGGCAGGACGTTTGGGGCCGCTTTCTGTGGGTTTAAGGTAAGAAGCTGGATCGTTGAGAGCTTGGGATCGTTTTGAGCTATGATGTAAGGTTGGGGAAGCTTGTTTTTAATATTCCGGGGGCCTGGATTGTTGGAGGAAATGCGTGATTAATGGAGTTCATATACATCAAAGGAATGGTAGACCTGAGAAGCAGGTTATGGAGGGGAACAACTTTGGCTGAAGGTGGCGCAGAGCCGAGAGTGAATGTAGGTGAGAGCAGGAAAAATGAAAGTAGGAAGTGCACGGTGAAGTGAGAGTTACGCCTGCTAACAGGCTATTCAAAATGTGGGACTTGGAGTGGGGGAAGGAGTTTGGCAAGTTGGTGGTGTGACGTTTGCCAGATGACATCCAGATGTTGCAGTTCAGTATGAGAAATTAATGGGATGGTGGGTTAGGGTGATGTGGGGGGGGTTTGTGTGTGTGGGGGGAAGAGATGCAGTCCTAAGTGGGATGACTTGGTGGCTTTAAATAAAAGGTTGGATAAGGAACTCATAGGTTTAGCTGTGGGCTGTCCTTGGGGAAAAGAGGTTGGGCAGGTGGTCTGCTCGGTGGTTTCCAGTTGTCTGTGCTTTTTGCAATATATAACAATAATGCACATCTTATGGTTCTGTTAATGTGTGTAGCTTCTAATGTGCGGTGGTAGAGAGTTTAAAAAATGAATGGGGAACTTTGGAAGACTAGGTAAGCAGTTGAGGCTCTTTGGTCCTTACCTCCTTAAAGCTTAGGAAACATTGTATTGAATGTCTTAATCTTTCCAACATATCCCAAGTGGTCTTTTGCCATTCTCTTGATTTGCTTTGTCATTCCAGTGCTAAAGATCTTGCACACCTTCAGCCTCTCATTTGAGTTCTCTCCTGTCACTTCCCCTGATGTGCTTGTTGCTTTTAATTCTCGAGTTGTTCCTTCAGGCTTTTATAGAAGGAATGGACTGAGGCTTCCAGTGGAGAAGAAAGTCACATACACTGGGAAAGACAGAAAGGCGCTGGGTGCCAGGCAAAAGGAAGGGGATACAACAGGGAGCCTGTGAGCGTTAAATGAGCCAAGTCTTGTATGGAAATCAAGCAGCTATGGAGGAGAGTTCATGTGTGGGTAGTTTTTGATGACGGAAACCTCATTTAGCAGGTTTAGATATAAGGGCTACAGAAGACAATTATTTATGGACGAGACCTGTAGCAGTGAAGTCTAAATAAACTTTGTATAAGGCTTTGACTTTAAAATGTTAGATTGTAGAGGCTTGGAAGTATTTTCTTATTTCACAGTTCCCCACCAAGAGAGGGGCTCTTAAAGAACCCCAGCACTCATCCTGAGAACACCTCTGGCTCTAGGCACTTCCTGTGTTCACAAAGGAAAGGGTTTTGTTTTAAAAACTGCCAGGTGTGCTCTTCTTGCTATTACATGTTGTAAAGCAATTGGTCCTGTTATACAAAACAGCTTCTGGGACTAAACCCTGATGCTTTCTCCTTTCCTTCATCTTTCCCCCGACTTGCAAATGTGCATGGAACATGTCTGTTTTCAAGGGGAACAGGGATGATTGTAGATGGGATAAGAAACCTTTTTCCATAGTCTGCAGTTACTGTCTGATTTAAACACGCAGGCTTCAAACGTGGCAAGTGTTTAATATTCTATCATGGCATTTTTCTCTTGTTCACGTTTGGGTAATAATTAGAAATGCATAATTGGTGCCCTAATATATCTCTTCAAGAAAGCCAGCTGTGAGCTGTTCATTCCCAGCCCTTCTTTCCTCGCCTCCAAAATCCTTACCCTTGAATGCAGGTGATAACAAACCTCAACTGTACTAAGGCTTATCAGGGAAGAGGAGGGTGTTTTCCTGAGAAGGGAGTAGTGTCTGATGAATAGAAAGTCAGTCCAGGAGCCAGGTCTGTGGGTGGTGCGTGACATATCTGTGCATGTTCCAGGGTCGGGTGCCAGGATTCCTGAATTCTGCGCAAGTGGAGTGCAGAGCGCAGGAAACTAGACTGAAGCGCTCAGGGGGGTCAGATGCTGGAATACTGCTGATATTGCTGACTCTTTCCCTCCCTTGGTTGTCACCCAGGATTTGCAGTTCCTGCAGACATGGAAGAGGAGGAGAATCGACATCCCCCAGTAAGGGAGGATCCTGCACGAGGTGGGGAGAAGCCGGCCGCTGAACCGTCTCTCGATGCAGATTGGGACCAGTCGGGTGCCTTCTGTGCTGGCCAGGTTATCATTTTGGTAATGGCTACCTCTCTTCTGTGATGAGCATCACTTCTGAACTTTTGTATTCTGATTGTGGTTGGCAGATGCAATGCATGTTGGGAAACTCTGTGTGGTTGAGCTCATGGAGAATGGGGCTTGCATCGCTGGGAGCGTTAATTTGTCTTCTCCGCTCTGGAGATGCAAATGAGTGTCTAAAACTAGGTTGCTTATTTACATATGTAAAATGGGCAGCAGATGATTTTGGAGATCTCCCCCTGCCCTTTTCTTAGAAGGGTTTGCCATTCCCCCACCACCACCACCTATGTATATGTTGCTCATTTTTGCAAACTTTTGTCTTGTACTCTGCCTGGGGTACAGGATGACATGTAATGTATTGATGAGGATTCTTGCAAGAATCTGGAAGAGGCTGGTAGAGCCCTGCACGTCATCCTGCCACTGGATGAGGATTGGATGATGAATTCCTCCCCCCACGCACACCAATACAGTACAAGGGGCTGAGTCCCCTTTCCCCCTTTTTCTATCTACAACCGAACCAGTGGTGGTGGTCTAGAATTCTCTGCTCAAAATCTCAACTCTACATTTTTGTTGCAGTAGCCACTCTCCCCCATGGATTGCATATATGTGCTCACAGAGCTTTGTGGGAGTATGAGGAGAGGGCTTGGCTTTGCAGGAGAATGACATGCTTGTAAGGGTGGTGGAGCAAGCCCTCCATTCCGCAGGAAGGGGCACAGCTAGTTGTGAAGAGTGGGTGAGCCGTCCCTTGATTCTTTTATTGTTATTAGCCCTGGAGGTGTCAGTGGCCCTACATCATCCCTATTTTGCAAATCTTGCAAGAATCTGGAGGTCACAAGGCTGACATCTGATGACGTGGCTTCCTGCCACTTGCTACAGCAACAGAGATTTGTGTTTTCTCTGCTTGTGCAAACTTGCGTTTTGCAGGATTCTTCAAATGCAACTGGATTTCTCCACCGACAGCTGCTTTTTCTATCCAGAGAAAACAGGCAGGAGCCAAATGCCACAGCGGATGACCAAACGAATCTCCCACATGTCTCAGATTTCAAGAATCTTGGGTCGTCTCATGATTTAAAGATTAAAAATTAACAGGTTTTTGTTCTGGCGTATGCTTTCTAATGCACCTCACAAAGTGGGCCATAGTCCCTGAAAGCATACGCTACAATAAAAGCTTATTCATCTTACTGCGCAAGGCCCTTGTTTATTTTTGCTGCAACAGTCAAAGACGGCTCCTCCTCTGGAATTATTCACTTTCCTGGGAAACCATGAGATAATAGCTTATTTAAAATGCCAATCTAAATACACATTAAGCAGTTTTATGACATGTAACATCTCGTTTTATAGTCTTTGCTGCACATTCAGTAAATCGTAAGTATGTAAAATGGCAAGGAAATAAAAATACATGTGCATTAATGAAATGTAGGACTGCCCACCTAATCCATCTGCATTTTATTGATGGATCAGCCCATCAGTCATCTCTCCCCCCGCCCCTTAACACAGTGGGCAATCAAGTGTTCAGCTGTCTTGAATTCTAGAGTTCAAATGAGTAAAGAAATGTTATGGAATTGGATAAGGGACTCCCACTGGGTTAACTGAGGGCTTGTAGCCGAATGCCTTATTATAGCAATAACTGAATTGCGTGATTGAGATCTCACTGCTAATTGGGCTCCAGTGGAAATGAGTTTCAGGTAACCTACACAACCATCGATAATTATGAAGTGTGCGCATTCAAATCAGAAATGAGGCAACCTTGCAACTATGACATGGAAAGGTCCTGGAAAAAGCTTTGTCTTGACTGTAGCTTTCCTGCGTATCGAAAGGATTTGACAGGCCTTCTTTTGTGCCTGCAGGTGGATCTCTGAACTTCAGAATCATGTTTAATATCAGCACTTAATTTAATTGCCTAGACTTGGATCCAAGCTGTCTCTGTGCTCATCAGTGATCTTCTTTTCCCCTAGGCTGCCCTTTTTGGAATAGCTCCTTGTGTCCCCCAATAAGCCATTCCTAAGAATACGAGGGACGGGGGCATTCTGGGGCAGAGGAGCCTGGGAAGAGGCTTTAGGAGGCCAAGGATGGAAAGGCTGCTCCGCCTCCCCCCCCCCCCCCCGGTGCTTAGGGTTCTTTGCATCTTAGGTCTCACTGCTTCATTTTTTTCGAAAGCCAATCCTTGCGCATTTACCCCATATTAACATGTTTCTATTACAGCGCAGACTTTTTAGAAACCACATTTTAGAAACCACTTCTTCATATTATCCCAAATTGGGTATTCATTAAAGCATAAATTCTTGATTTACACTCCATCCCCTGCTTCTCCCCTCCCTTGGTGCATGCTGATTGTTGTGTGGGTATGTTTATTTATTCAAGCTGTGTGGATTGGATAAAAATATGGAGCAGAGGTCCATATTTGGCTATTAGCCACTGTGTGTGTGTGTGTGTGTATGCCACTGTGTGACACAGAGTGTTGGACTGGATGGGCCATTGGCCTGATCCAACATGGCTTCTCTTATGTTCTTAGGATTTCAGATCCATAGAATAGTGTTTCCATCAGCCTTTCCAAGAAATCCACCAGAACTGCCAACTCACCTGCCCCCCCCCCACATGCATGGATTTTAAAAAAGAATATTATCGTTTAATCTTATACGCTTAAAAGCAGTGGTATAGGAGAGGGCTATCCATCAGTGGCTATTAGCCACAGATTATTATTGGAACTCTCTGTCTGGGGCAGTGATGTTCTGTATTCTGGGTGCTTGGGGAGGCACAGTGGGAGGGCTTCTAGTGTCCTGGCCCTACTGGTGGACCTCCTGATGGCACTTGTTTTTTTTTTGGCCACTGTGTGACACAGAGTGTTGGACCGGATGGGCCATTGGCCTGATCCAATATGGCTTCTCTTATGTTCTTAGGGTATTTTGGCTTTGGAGGGTTAAGCAAGAACTAAATAGTTAGAAGCACTCACAACAGAAATACTGTCTATAGCCAAATCAACCAATTGGGGAGGAGTGGTGGTGGTCCTTTTTTCTTGCCCAAATTTGACATGTGCTGCCTGATTCGATGCACTTTAGTGGGGCTCAAGTTTGCCCTGCTGCTCTCAGTTTGGCATACTCTCAGGTAAGTACTTTTGCCTGAGGGTAGCTCTTGCTGAATGCAGTAGGACTTGCTTTCAGGCAAGCATAGGATTGTGGTGTCAGGCAGAAATATGTTCCCTTGCTTGGAAGTGACATTGACTTGCAAGGCAGCATGCACTGGAGCCGGGAACTTGGGAAAGGTGCATCCAGAAAGCATACTGGCAGTCTTTCCTCCAAAGAGAGAAAACAAACATTCATAAAACTGGTTGCCTTCAGGGCATGCTGAAGAAGGGAAACAGAAAGGTAAATAAGCAGTATAGCCAGCACAGAGGATCAAGCTGACTTAGACAATGGGGGAGTTTCAGTGAGGCACAATATACAATATATATAAAGATGACTGTAGGCAGCAAAGCCAGGGACTTCAGGTCTAAAAATGTCTCAGGATGTGTGCGTCGGCAACACAGAGCTGATTCTTCCTTGGTTGCCAGTTGTGCATCCTTTGCAACCGCATGGCAATTTGAGAGTCAGACTTGAACAGGAAAAGCTTTTAAGCAACCCTTTGTCTTTGTGATTGATTCTTTTTGATGTCCTGCTGTAGTTACTGTTGGGATTGCCTTGTGAGATGCTCTTTGGTTCATGTTGGCACTGGACTCATTCTGTTAGTTCAGATGAATTCAGAGACCATCAGTGCATTTGGGAGGGGGGGGAGCTGGCTGTGGGCTGCTGGTCGATGCGGTTCTTGAACTTTTTTTGCACCTCGCGCTAACGCCATTCCTTGTTTCCTTTTTAATCTTCCCAGAAAGCTTTGCAGCAAGCTGTGGGCAGTGGCTTGGCGACTGAACTGCAAGATCCAGCCAGTGAGAAAGGTATCTCAAAACTGAGGGGGTAGCCTTAGACCTTGAGAGGAGCTGGAGGAACAGGACTGGGGTGGGGGGTGCACCTTCAACAATGGAATCCACGGGCCTTACAACAATTCTGTCTTAGCAACAGAGTTGCCAGTTGTTTGGTGGGGAGGATGTCCCTTTAATAGAGGCTTAATGCAGAATGTACCCTGACCTGGATGGCCCAGGCTAGCCTGATCTCATCAGATTGTCAAAGCTAAGCATGGTCAGTCCTGGTTCGTACTTGGATGGAAGACCACTGAGGGAAGTCCAGGGTTGCTGCGCAGAGGCAGGCAGTGGCAAACCACTTCCCTTCATCTCTTGCCTGGCAAAGCCTTTGGGGGGTCACCATAGGTCAGCTGCAACTTGATGGCAAAAAACCCAACGCAGGATGAACGCACTTGCCTTTGCCTCTGCCCAATAGCCACCCTGAGTCCCTGTTTTCCTTTTCAGACACTGAACGCAAGCACACGAGCCGAAGGAAATGGTGCCGCAGCTCCAGATCTGAAGGGCTCGGAGGAAGTTGGCTGGGAACAGGGGATGCTGCGTTGGTCTGTGACAGGAACCCCCCAACTGGTGAGGTATGTTTGGGTGTGTGTGTGTGTGCGGCTTGTATTAATGAGCACACAGATCTTGGCAAATGGCTGCTGCTGATTCTCAGCACTCTGTGGTTTTCCAAATGAGTTCTGCCGAATTCTGCATTTATCCCCCTAGGTTGGGGCTGTTTCTTTGCATGTGCCGGCATCATGATGGTATATTGGGATGAACAGTTACAGGTCTTGGCAGGGCTATTTTTGAGCAGGAACGCACAGGAATGCAGTTCCGGCTGACTAGGCATCAGGGGTGTGTGGTCTAATATGTAAATAAGTTCCTGCTGGCTTTTTTCTACAAAAAAGACCCGTGAAACAGCAGTGATGTTAGGGGGTGTGGCCTAATATGCAAATGAGCTCCTGCTGGGCTTTTTCTACAAAAAAAAGTCCTGGGACTTGGGTTTGTATTCTTCCATTCACTAAAGTGTGGAGCCTCCTTCTCCAGCCAAAGGCTTTGCCATCAGTTGGGCACAGTGGTTAGATACAACCCAGTGTATTGTGAATACGGGGATATCGTAGTGGTGTGTCTCTTTCCTTCTTCTCTTCTGGAGGAGAAATTGCAGGTCTCAGCCTGCCCCTTACTTATACAGACTTATTTGTTCCTCCAGGTTTTTGAGCCTCCTCCTTCTTCTGCGGTACCTGCCTTGGCTGGAGTCCTGGATTACCTGGAATGGGCATGCCATTTGCCTCAGGAAGTAGAAAGTTCCTTGGGGACCCAGGTGGTTTAGTAAGTGGGATTTTTAAACAGCGACAATTACAAGGGGAAATGAGCCCTGTCAACTTCGTGTGCTGTGCAGAATTCAGCTTTGAAATTCTGCAAAAAGAAAAAAAATCTGCAGAATAGTAAGCTTGCATGGTTGACGCAATGCAGTAACAGCTTTACTAAAATGTAATCCTGTTCACCAGTTTCAACAGCGTCTTAAATATGTTGGACTCTTGTTTTAGTCATTGGATAATGATTTGGATCCAGTTGCAAAAAGTAAAATGAAATTTGCAGAAATGTATTTTTAAATGACTCCGTGTGAGAGGGTGTTTCAGAATCACCCCCAGTCTACAGGTAACATTAGGACTTGGGGTGGGGGAAGCACTGCTGGTTCTGTGCAGTCCGATGACCTCAGGCATTGCCACATCCCCGAGAAAAGGGGAAAGCAGTTGCTGAAAGCACTTCTCAGCACATCTTCGATGTCTGAATGTGCTGCCCAGATGACTGTTCACAAGCACCCTTAAGAGGTCAGACTGTGTCAAGTGAAGTCTGGGATCCCCAATGGGCCGCAAGGAGGGAGACCATCTCTAAGGTATGTAGGGTAAAAATACAATGAACTACACCCACTGCCGTGTAGGTCAAAGCACACGCCAGAGCAGCGGAGCAACAGTTTCACCCACCTAGGGCTGGAAAACAGCTGGATTCAGAGCTCCCATCACCAACAGGAAATGGACAGGTTTTGGTGGCAGTTCGGTATATCTTTCAGCCCCCCCCCCCCCCCCCCCCCCCAAGGATGTGAAATTTTGTGCTTGGAAGCATTTAAATGTAGTGGTTCTCAGGGCAGAGAGCAGAGATTATATCTTCCAAGCCTTCATGATGCAGACATTTTCTTTGTTCCTCCCTCACCCTTCTTCGTGAATTGCCTCATTCTAAAGCTTTATGGACTAAAATGTTGGGTGCGGAAGGCAAGTGAGGTTCCCATCCTGATTCTGTTTCTCCCCTTTCCCCCATCCCTTGCCCAAACAGTGGGGAAGAAGATATGGAAGAGGTAGAACTGGTGGCTGAAGTCCAGCTGGGGGACGTTGCTGCCTTGTCGGGCATCTTAAGAAGAGGTCGTTCTTGGAGGATGCAAAAGTCTGGTATGTGTCTGTGTGCATACCCCGGAGAATGCTTCTCAATTGGTGGTACACATCACCTAGATGGGGCACAGGATTTTCGTAATGAGAGTTTCAGGGTACAAGCTTGCCCCAGAAGGTTGGACCAGAACCAACAGGTTGAAATTAAATCAGGAGTTTTTGTCTAAACATTATGAAGAACTTCCTGACTGAGTGGCTCCTCAGTGGAATATGCTTCCCCAGGAGATGGTGGGCTCTCCTTCTTTGGAAGTTTTTAAACAGAGGCTAGACGGCCATCTGACAGCAATGCTGATTCTGTGAACTTAAGCAGATCATGGGAAGGAGAGCAGGAAGAGTTGCATTCTTTCTCCTGGCCCTTTCTTACATGCCCAGGGAAATACCGATTGCCACTCAGGTCAGGCAGCGATTTTTCTTCCTGCCAGTTTGGCCAGGGATCCTGGAGGGTTTTTTTCCTTGCCACCTTCTGGGCATGGAGCAGGGGTCACTGGAGGTGTGGGGGGGGGGAGGTATCTGTGAATTTCCTGAATGGAGCAGGGGGTTGGACTAGATGGCCCTGGAGGTCTCCTCCAACTCTGTGGTCTTATGGGCTTTCAGTAGTCAAAGATCCTTTCATTTGTGTCTTGCAATGGGAGCTTTGGTTTTTCAAAGCTTAGACTTTCAAACACTTGTTGGTCTCTAAAGCGCTACTGGACTCAAATCTAACTGCAGGGTGGGTTTTTTTGGGGGGGGGGTCTCTTTTTTTGTCTCTGTTTAAAAACCTCTTTCCTTGGAGGTTTTTAAACAGAGGCTAGATGGCATCTGACAGCAATGAAGATCCTGTAAATTTAGGGGAAGGTATTTGTGAGTTTCCTGCATTGTGCAGAGGTTTGGACCCTGGGGGTCCCTTACAACTCTATGATTTGAAAGCTACTGTAAATTATAAACAGAATAACAGAATGTTTGTAAGCATATAAACCTTGTTCTCAGAAAAAGGAAGGGTTTAACGTGGTGGGACCCAAGTTCTTTCGTAGAGTGGTTGGTGGGATATAGGATATGAAAGTCTGAGAACCACTGCCCTGTATGAATGAGAGACTGCTGGGAAGCAAAACCCTAGATGTTCCTTAAAGCAGTAGATGAAAATTGGGTTTGCAGATGGGCCACAGGGAGGTCTTCAGGAATTTTTAACAGCATCCAGGTGTTGGGCCGCCTTCCCCACCCGGGATCCTTGTCTTAGAAAGAGGTGGGGGACTGTTGGCAGTCGCAGGCATCCGCAGCTCTCTTCACCAAAAGTTTCTCAGTCCCTGGCTGTTATTTAGGGTCTCTTGATCATCAGCCATGGAGGAGACTTAAGACTGAAGGACCAAGTAGCAACTTTTGTGACTCAAGATTTGGATTGAGGAAATGACAGGCCACAGCTTCAGGGCTGGATGTACCGTCACTTCACGGCCAGTGGACAGGGGAGGGCTTGGGTATTCTAAGAACCTGACCTCTAAGGAGCACCAGGTCTGATCTAGAGCTGGGTAGGCTAAAATGGAGAAGATAACACTGAGGAATGGTGGTCTCCCTTTTCAAAGGGCAGGTTGTCAAAACGCAACTCCTCTAAGCCTCCTAATCGCTTCTTTATTATTTTTTTTAATCCTCTCAACAGTCTGCCTTGGATCATCAGCACCTTGCTGGAGAGGAAGGAGGGACTGTGCCGTCGGCCACTCTTCCCTTCCGGAGCAGCCCTACCCTCTGGACCCACACAGAACTCTGCCAGTAATGGACAGGGGCCCTTGGACTTCTGTTTTAGTCAGGAGTGAGATTTCACAGTCCCCCAAAGCAGACAGGACTTCACCGTATCTGGGCATGACTCTGGGCACTGGCATGGGGATATCCAATGGGGGGCAGCAACGCCCGCAGGGCGCCACGGGCCGTGAGTCCGAATCCCAGCAGCGCTCCCAGCCGCCACCTGCCAACTCCCTGGACAAGGCAGATTCCAGCACCTCCTCCTCTTCCTCATCCTGCTCTTCATCGGCATCTTCTGTGTCCCGCCATCAGGGCCTTCCTGGAGAAGGAGGTGGAGGTGGCTCCGTCAACCCCTGCCCTGTGATGCGTTCCCCAGACCTGGATATTTATGATCCCTTCCACCCTACCGATGAGGATAACCTGAATGGTGATTTCGGCTTTGGCGACTCACCCCACAAAGAGGCAGAGGGCGGCCGGCACGACCAGAAATATGACCCCTTTGACCCCACAGGCTCCAACCCCAGTTCTTCTGCTAGCACCCCTTCTCCCGAGGAGGATGACGATGATGACGAGGAGGAGGAGGAAGACGACCGGGACCAGCCTCCCCCGGACATGTCCCACAGCATCAGCCGCATCTCAGAAACGTTGGCTGGGATCTATGACGAGAACAGCTTGAGCCAAGATTTCCCCAGCTCAGACAAAGGGCAAGACGATTCGGAGCCCGAAGTGGAACCCGGCAGGGATTATGAAAGCGAGTCGGCCTGTCCCGCTGAGCCCCCTGAGGGCAAGGAGCCCCCCGGGGCCGATTCCACATTGCCTGAGGAACTTCCCCCAGAACCATTGGAATCTAAAGCTCCTGAGCCACGCCGAAGGGTCTTTGTGGTGGACAAAGCTCCTAAAGGCCGTCTGGATGCTGAAGCGAAACCGCAGCTAGAGGGCAAAGTGTCCCTGGAAGTGGTCACGGTTGGAAATGCCAAGCTAAGGACAGGGGAGAAGGCATCCAAGGGAGGCGGGCATCACCGGGGTGGACGCCGGTCCTCGATGGAATGGGACGGGAGTGGAGGCGGGGACTCAGAAATCGAGGAAGGGGAGATTGTCCAGCCAGAAGACGAAAGGTACAGCCCCATTCGACTGTTCCGGAGCAGGTGTCGCCCCGCTGAGCAGCGTACCCTGCGGGTGGTGGAAGGCGATGACTTCCTGTCATTGCACGCCGACTCCGATGATGAAGGAGCCTTGCAGATCGACTTCAGCGAGAGCCAGCCTGACCCACGTTGGAAAGGCGTGGACTTGAGGCGGAAGATCCTGACTCAACGCCGAGAACGCTACCACCGTGCTCCATCCCCCTTGCCGCCGCCTCCGCCTCCTCCGGCCCCCAAACGCCCCGCTTCCAAGTCCCACTCTGGTTCTAGCTCTGGCTCCTGCAAGAAATCGAAAAGGGAGCGCAAAAGATCACGGGAACACAAGGCCTCAAAATCCAAGGAATCGTATGCCACTTCGTGGAACCCGAAGAAGAAATCAAAGTCTCGCTCCAAATCCAAGGAGCGGCGACGCTCCCGCCACAGGGCCTCGCGGTCTCGCTCTCACCACCGAACCTCCCGCTCCTGGTCCCCTTCCATCAGCACCAGCTTGTCCGCAGTTGGTTCCTCGCACACCTCCGCTGAGCGTCGCAAGAGCAGGCGTTCTAAGTCAAAGGAGAAGCGGCGGGGGCGCCGTTCCCGATCGCGCAGCAGCAGCCGTGCCCATCGCAGCAGGCACAAAGACAAACACCGCGGGGATAGTAGCAGGAAGAAGAAGAAACGCTCTCGCTCACACGAGAAACATCCCTCCCGTCGCTTATCGAAGGACAAGGAGCGGGAACGGGAGGTCCACCTGTTGGAAGAACCCAAGTCGGAGAAGGTCTTGATGGAAAGACGGAGAGACACACGGACTGTTGTGCCGCCATCAATCCAAGACCTCAATGACAACGACCTCTTCACCATCAAGAGGACCATTACGGTTAACCAGCAAGAGAAGATGGAGGGGCTTCTGGAGACACCGGAAAGAGCGAAGCGAGAGGTGCTCTACGACTCTGAGGGAATGAGTTTTGATGCTTGCTTCTCAGACCGTGAACCTGTAGAGGAATCCAAATCCAGCGGGGCTCGCTCAGCAAGCAAGGAGGAGGTCGTCCCCTCCCGTAAGGACAAGAGGCCCGAGGAGGACACCAAGCAAAAGTTGCCCAAGGAGAAAGAGCGCAAGAGAGCCTACCCTGAGGACCGTCCCAGTGCCCGGGACAAGTATAAAAAGAAGCTCAAAGAGGGGCCTCCCTGCTCTGAACAACAGGAATTGCCCAAAGCAGAAAAGAAAGCTCGACCCGACAGGGACAAGGCTGGGAAGAAAATTAAAGCTGGAAGTCACAAGGAGAGCGGCAAGCTAGGTTCAGGCCGGAAAGTGAAGCTCCAGTCTAAGGTGGCCGTACTGATCCGGGAAGGGGTGAGCAGCACCACATCAGTGAAGGAGGTCGGTTCCATCGGCGTGAAGTTTAGCCGCGACAAGGAGAGCCGCTCGCCTTTCCTCAAGTCAGAGGAGAAGGTGCTGATGGTTGGGGCTTCGGCGGCAGGCCAAGGCGAGATGGCCGACATCAAGGAGCCAGGATTCAAGCCCAAGAAAGTCAAAGGGCTGAAGGCCAAGTTGGGCGTAAAGAAGCTGAAAGGGCTGAAGCCGAAAGGTGCTTCGGAGCCCAAGAAAAAGAAAAAGCTCAAGGTGAAGACGGGGCTGAAGAAGTCCAAAGCGGACAGCTGCAGCCAGGGCGCGAGCAGCCCTTTGAGGGTCAAGGAAGAACCCTCCTGGTCCGGCTCGGAGAAGTCGGAGGGCACTGCCAAGCCGCCGAGCCCTCAGCTGTTGCCTCCTGGCCAGGAGCTCACGCCCGACTCCCAGACTGTGGACAGCAGCTGCAAGACGCCCGACGTCTCCTTCCTTCCTGAAGACCCCCCGGCTGAGCAGCCCAGAGTACTGGAAGATGATGAGCCCGAAGCAGACAGCTTGTCCGAGACCAAAGAGGAGCAGCCGCCGCAGCAGCCTCCCCACACTCCGCGCCCTTTGCCTCCGCCGTCTGCTCCCATGTCTTGGAACCTGCAGGGTGGGGTCGACTGCACCAGCGGAGTGCTGGCATGTATGTATCATGACGGGGAACGAAATGGAAGGGGAGTGAGGGAAGGTAGCCTTTGGTGCAGCCCTTCTGCCAACAGGTTTTACAGCCCTACAGACCCATCCTAAGTAAGTCAGGTGTTCTAAGAAAGCAACACTGGAATTTATTTTGGAACAGATTGTGTTATGCAGTCCTCTCAATCTCTTCTCAGAAGCCAGATCCTCTGTCCTGCAGAAAAATAAGCCCGGTTTAGAGCCAGATTTCCCAAAGGTTCATTGCCCAAGCATCAAAGTTTATACTTGGCAGAGGGTTGGATATAGTCCATTTTTGCTCCATCTCAGCTGGTTCCTCTCCTTATTATGGCCTCCATCTCACATAACTTTTGTCCACATGAGTCCTATAATCCCCAGCATGGCCTTTTTGGGTGACCAAAGTGTCCCTCCCTCCCTTTTCCCTCCACCAGCAGAGAAGTTTGGTTGGTTCTGACCCAGATTTGGGAAGTCTGGCAAATTCCAATATCCCTTCAGTAAAGAGACAAGTCTGTTTTTCTGTGGTTGGGTGTGAAAGCTTCAATATCTGTATGTAAACAAAGAACATCTGTGCTTAAAAATGGCAATGGCTAGTGCTTCTCTCCCTCCTGCAGTCAAACTCTGTGACTCCCAAAATCCCAAAGCTATTAATTGGCTGAAGGAAAGGCACAAATGCACATGGGCATGATTTTTGCATCCATTTTTGGCAGAACTGAGTTATCACCATTGTGATAACAGATGGAGCCACAAGTTCTGATCTGCATGTTCCTCTATTTGCCTGTTTTTCATAGCTCAACTCGCTGTGTGCGTACTTTTTTTTGGGGGGGGGGGGGGGGAAGTGCATGACGGGGATGAACGGAAGAAAGTAATGTGAGTATGAAGTTTTATGGTCTTCAGAGGCCAAGGAATGGAGTTATGGAATTGACCCTAGGGCAATAATGTTGGTGACTTTTGGGGGGGCTTTTCTTCACTATCCCTCCTAAAACCACCTTTGAAGTCTCCTCTTCGGCCCCATCCCTGCACTGATGAAACCCATAAGCGCTTCTGTGCCTGTTGCAAGGGGAAGTGTGTTCTTAATCTAGGCTTTCCATCGGCCTAGAGACAGCCTCGAGAGCCCTGTGGCACAGAGCGGTAAAGCTCTGGTCACAACCTGAGTTCAATCCCGGCAGAAGCTGGGTTCAGGTAGCCGGCTCAAGGTTGACTCAGCCTTCTATCCTTCCGAGGTCGGTAAAATGAGCGCCCAGCTTGCTGGGGGGAAAGTGTAGATGACTGGGGAAGGCAATGGCAAACCACCCCATAGAAAGTCTGCCATGAAAACATTGTGAAAGCAGCATCACCCCAGAGTCGGAAACGACTGGTGCTTGCACAGGGGACTACCTTTTTTTTAGAGACAGCACACCAAACTGTTGTGTGATGGTCTGTAATGCCTCTGCCCACTTTGTATGCTGAAAACTGGCAGGGGCGGGAGGCTAGGCTCTGGGCATCTGTCTCGTTGCAGTTCTAGGGCTGATGATCCAGAGATTACTCTGAAACTTAATTGACTAGAAAGACTGGGCCCTTCCATTATACTGAAAATTTGACCTGTCCAAAAATGGGTGAAGTGGAGGATTCTGAGAATTTCTGACCAGTCTTAATGTTGGGAGTAGAAACACAAGCAAAACACACACAAAGCCGCTTTATGCTGAACCAAGCCTTTGGCCTGTGAAGTTCAGTCTTCTTGCCTACTCTAACCAGCAGTGGCTCTCCAAGGTCTCAGATCTTTTGCAGTGCTTGATCCAGTTTGGTGTAGTAGTTAAGTGTGTGGACTCGTATCTGGGAGAACCGGGTTTGATTCCCCACTCCTCCACTTAGAGCTGCTGGAATGGCCTTGGGTCAGCCATAGCTATTGCAGAGGTTGTCCTTGAAAGAGTAGCTGCTGTGAGAATCCTCTCAGCCCATCCACCTCACAGGGTGTCTCTTGTGGGGGAAGAAGATATAGGAAGGGGTGGCCAACGGTAGCTCTCCAGATTTTTTTTTGCCTACAACTCCCATCAGCCCCAGCCATTGACCATGCTGGCTGGGGCTGATGGGAGTTGTAGGCAAAAAACATCTGGAGAGCTACCATTGGCCACCCCTGATATAGGAGATTGTTTGAGTCTCTGATTCAGAGAGAAGGGCAGGGTATAAATCTGCAGACGTCTTCTTCTTTTAACTGGAGATGCTGGGGATTGAACATGGGATTTGCTGCAGTGCTAAGCAAGCGTTTTCCCACTGAACCATAGCTAGCCAATGGCCAGCCTAGATGAGGAGGGGGAAGAGGATGCCAAGGTCTTTGGATGAGGACTGGCCTATGAAACACATGGATTCTGTGTCTGCAGAATAGACTGAGGCAAGGGCCAGCAGGACTGGAAACGCATTAATGTTCACACGTTCTAGGCCTGAGCCTAGGATTAGTCAAGCGGGGGCATAGCTATTTGGGGGTCAGTTCTATTCCTAAGGCTCTTGTTTCCCACCTAGTGACTGCCCTGCTCTTCAAGATGGAAGAGGCCAACCTCGCAAGCCGGGCAAAAGCCCAGGAGCTTATTCAAGCAACCAACCAGGTACAAAAGCCTGTTTTGTCTAAGTGCTGGAATATAATTAATGATGTCAGATTGAATGGTGGGATGGATTTTGTTGCTGCTCTTGGCAAAATGGTGATGCTGACGACTTTGATTTCAGCAACAGCTTGTATTTGAAGCTCCAAAACTTCAAAAGCAGCCGAAAAACCTTGTTTTGACAACTCTGCTTTGATTTTTCTGATGTATTTGGATATTTTTTGGAAATGTTTGTTCTAGCTGTAATCTGTCTTTTAAGTTGTACTTCTGGCCCTTATGGAGATATATGGGTAGCTCCCTGGGCTGGTAAAGGCTTGTTTTTATGTTGGGTCGGGGGGGGGGGGGGGCTGTTTTTCCTTGGCCTGCTGCCCCACCTCTCAAACTGGCCAGCTAGCTCTGTTCTCTGTTCCTTACTGGAGCCCTCTGTTGACTTGTTACTGACAAAGTTCCTAAGTTATTTGACCCAACCGCCAACTTTTGGAGGTATAGTTCTTGCATAACCCATGCCAATAGTTTCAATTGATTTTTTTTTTGTGAAAGGTAGCATAGGGGCTGCAGCCCTTAGGTTTAGCAGTTTTGAGTGTTGTTGACTAAAGTGGGGCTTACCTCTAAGCAAGCATGCCTGACTGGATCAGACCAGCAGCGCATCTAGCCCAGCATCCTCTTTTACACAGCAGCCAACCGTTGCCCTGGATGGCCATCAGCCAGAACAGAATCCAAACCCCATCCCTGTTGTTGTTGTTTCCTGTGACTGCGAATCAGAGGTTTGCTGCCCTTGACTACAGCTAGTGGCTGTTGATGCACCTCTTCTCCAAGAATCTTGTCTACCTCTCCCCGCCCCTTTTAAAACCATCTTTGCTTGTGGCCCTCGCTAAGTCCACTGGTGGTGGATTCCACCATTAATTAGTGGATAAGTGAGTTCTGATTGGTGGTCCAGTATGCCAGACGGTTCTGTCCAGTTTGCTTGGATCCTGCAAACCAGTTCCATGCTTGCTTAGATAGCCTCTGCCACCGTGCTCACTTCTGTTTCTGCTGGCGCTTCCATTGGCATAAGGGCTCGTTGAAAATCACTGATCTTGCGCGAGTGGAAATGCAAGCACAAGAAAAAGCACATTCTGGCAAAGGCCCCCTAGTGTGGGCATACCTCATTTGTAGTATCCAAGCCTCCTCCTAGTGGCAAGCAGGTGATGTGGGGTTTGGAGCCCCCTGCATGGTGTGCGTGTGGTAATGGCATGCTCTGGAACAAGGGTGGCCAAACTTGCTGAATGTAAGAGCCACACAGAATAAATGTCAGGTGCTTGAGAGCCACAAGACATAAACGCCAGATGTTTGAGAGCAGGCAGGAAGGAAGGAAAATAGATGGGAGAGGTGGAAAGAAAACTTTAACTGCATTCTCCAAGCCACTGACTGGCTTTGTTTGAAGAAGGGCTTTAAAGTGACAAATGCCCTCTCCAAACCAGCCAACAGGGTGGTGGGGGCTTCAAGAGCCAGATAATATTTGTGAAAGAGCCACATGTGGCTCCTGAGCCACAGTTTAGCCACCCCTGCTCTGGAATATCAGGGCATCTCATAACGGAGCTCTGCTGAAGATGCCACTTGCAATGCATGTTATCAGGTGCTACTGGATTCCTCGTTAATTTTGCTACAGCAGACTCACAGGGGGCTACTCTGGGCTTGGAAGATCTTTTCTAGACACTGACGCAGCTGTGCCCAGTAGAAGACTCGCTGTACCTAAAAGAGTCTCTCTTTCAGCTGATTATCATGCCATTTCTAGCTCCTGGTTCCACTTCCTTCTGATCAATTTTTTTTTTTGACAGCTTTTATTTTTGAAAAAAAATTCCAAAAAACAAATTGGAAGTTTTGTCGCACTAGTTCCGAAGGTTTGTTCTGACAGTAACCCAAAGGTTAAACTGTTCCTGTCTCTGAGAGTTCTAATCACTCCCATTTCTGGCAGCTTTTCAGCAGTCCCCCATTTAAAAGTTGATGGAGCAAACTGGACGGCAGCCAGTGGAGGGAATCCTAGCAGCTATGGGCACTTCACAGAGAAGGAGTCAGGGGGTTGCTTTTTTCCCATGGGGGAGAGGAATGCATGGCTTACCCAGCCTTTCTACTGTACAGCAAATTGCAGGTATCCCACTTAGGGCCCAGCATTCCTGGATTGAGTTCTGAAGCATGGAAAATAAAGACATGTGTGCCACAATGGTTGGCATCTAAGTAATGGACTAAAGAACTCTCTTGCTTGTTCCATTTAACTATGTTTTCCTGCTCTTTTTCCTCTTTAGATCCTGACCCACACCAAGCCTTCGACATCCTTGGGGCCTCCTCAACCACCAGCACCACCCACCCATCCGCCTGCATCGCACCTGGCTGTGCCCCCTGTCTCGTACCTGCTTCAGAGCTCCTTGCCTATGGGAGGATGCGGCTCAACGCCCCCTACCCCTACAGGGGTGTTGCCGGGGGCTTTGAGCCAGGCCCCGACAGGCTCTTCCTCGGCTGGCATCTTTGCTTCCTCATCAGGCACTGATCTGGGCAGCACCAGCTCTGACGGGCGGGGAGACAGTGATAAGGTAACAAAAAACATATGGGGAATTGTTTTGGGAGTAAGAGAACAGTTGCCATTGGAGGGTGTGCAGATACTATTTGAAATTTCTCAGGACTTTTTGCTTCAGGATCTGCCTCCCTCCAGACAGGGATGCTGCTTGCTTTGTGGTGTTCCTCGTGGCTGATCAACTTCCATGAGCTTCTAAAGCAGCAGTGGCCAAACTTGCTTAACGTAAGAGTTGCATAGAATAAATGTCAGATGTTTGAGAGCTGCAAGATATGAACGTCAGATGTTTGAGAGCTGGAAGGAAGGAAAACAATGGGGGGAACAGGTGGAAAGAAAGCAACTTTAAATGCATTTTCCAAGCCACTGGATAGCTTGGCTTGAAGTGATTTAAAGAGACAAATATCTTCTCCAAGCTGGCTGATGGAGCGGGCTTTGAGAGCCACACAGTCTGTCTGAAAGAGCCACATGTGGCTCCCAAGCCTTGGCCACCCCTGCTCTAAAGAGTAATACCCCAGATTTTGGGCAAGGAACAACCCAGTTTTTCATATGTACGAGAAAATTATTTGTGAATCTTTGTCAGTGCCATAAGGGGATGTTGTAATGTGTACATGAACCTGTGAAGCTGCCTTATACTGAACCAGACCATTGGTTCATCAAAGTCAGTATTGTCTGCTCATACTGGCAGTGGCTCTCCTGGGTCTAAGGAAGAAAACTTTCCCATCACCATTTTTAACTGGATCAAACCTGGACCATCTGCATGCCAAGCAGAAGCTGTTAACTCTGAACTACAGCCCCTTCCAAGAGGAGATGTAGGCTGAGCTAAGTGCAGAGATTATTTTGTGTCAGGTCATATCAAAAGAGTCTGGTGTGAACCTCTCGGGGGGGATTTGAGGCCAGGCTCTCTCCCTTACTAATTTACCTCACAGCATGGTGGTGAGGATAAAATGGAGGATGGTGCATAATTATGCACACCGTCCTGAGGCCCTTGGAGGAAGGGCCGGATAAAAATCTACTGGATGGACAGAAGTCCTGAATGACCCAGAAGAAAATTGGCTAGGCCGGAGTTGCGCCCTATGTGGCTTGCTTACCTAAGACTCGTTGTTTGTAACTTCCCTGTTTCCCACTAATTTGTTTGTCTCCGCTTCACTTCAGTACCTGAAGAAGCTTCACACCCAAGAGCGGGCTGTGGAGGAAGTGAAACTGGCCATTAAACCCTATTACCAGAAAAAGGAGATCACCAAGGAGGAATATAAGGATATCCTGCGCAAAGCCGTCCACAAGGTTAGAAGGGGTGTGTGTGGTGGGAGATTTGGGAGCAAAGGACACAAGGGCAAGGTGTTAACTCCCACCTCCTTTTCTGCTCCTGTCTAGATCTGCCACAGCAAGAGTGGAGAAATCAATCCAGTCAAGGTGAACAACCTAGTGAAGGCCTACGTACAGCGATACAAGTACTTTCGAAAACATGGGCGCAAGATGGATGAGGAACCAGGCCCCCCCAAGGAAATGGGGATGTTGGACAAGTCTGGCTTGCCCATGCCCCCACTCTGATCTCCTCTGATGTCGGAAAAAGTCAAAAATGGGGCCCTTCTTTTATGCAAATAGGCTTGGCTGAGATCCCTAAACCCCCATTACCGTGGGGTGTGGACAGAAGGGACGGGATGACTCTTTTTTTTTTTGTTTGGGAGGGGTGGCATTTGGAGAGTGCAGTTCTTGTTCATCTGCTGCCTGCCCCCCAACCCTGCTCTCCTCTCTCCCCCCCCCCCCAACACTTTCAGCTTTTAGCCACAAAATCGACGTGTGTTCTACCCTGTAAATATGAGATGGAAATGAACGGGACTAATTTTTAGTTCCACCGCTCTGGAATCCCCCATGATGAATCGGTGGATGTTGCTCCTTCTCCTCCCCACCTAGTTTTTACTCATTTAGCATGTTTTTAATTTGACGGTTTTATTCTTGCGCTCCCTCCCCGCCCCCACCCTCAGCCTTTGAGAAGCAGCAGTACCACAATCGGCGGATAGATGGCGACTTTTGGCCGAGGTTGGGCAACACCTCTCCCCCGCCCCTGCAGTTGTAAGTTTGTCATACTCCCCTCCCCTCTATTATTTCCCTTTCTCTTCATAAAACTGCATTTAGCCATCTAAAACTCTGCTCATCTCTGTGATCCTTTTAGGCCAGGGTGATGCGTCGCTTTGGAGGACTTTTCAGCCCTCGTGGGCAACAGTCTTCCCCTTCCACCCTTTCCTTCTGCAGAGCTCGTTACAGAGCAGCAAACTCTAAGAACCAGATTTGATCCCCAACTCTTCCTCCACATGCAGGTGCTGGCAACCTTGGGCCAGTCACAGTTCTCTCAGAGGCGCAGAGCTGTTCTCTCAAGAGCAGTTCTCTCAGAATTCTCTCAGCCCCACCTACCTCACAGGGTGTCTGTTGTGAAAAGAAGGGAAGGAGATTGTAAGCCACTCTAAGACTCCGAGTAAAGGATTCTCCCCCAGGCAAAAAAAGTTTCTTCTTGGCTATCAGATGTTTTGCAAGTGCCACCCCCCCCCCTAAGTCTTAGAGCAGGGGTGGCCAAACTGTGGCTTGGGAGCCACATGTGGCTCTTTCACATCTATTGTGTGGCCCCTGTTGGCCAGTTTAGAGAAAACATTTGTCTCTTTAAATCACTTCTTCCAGCCAGCAGCTTGGAAATGCATTTAAAATTGCTTTCTTTCCACCTCTCCCTCCCTCTATTTGCCTTCCTCCCTTGCAGCTCTCAAACATCTGTTTAAGCTATGTGGCTCTTACATTAAGCAAGTTTGGCCACCCCTGTCCTAGAGGTTGTCCCAACACTGTATGGAGGCTCCTAAAATTGCAGCCCTCCCTCCCCCAAGCATAATTTTCTCCCTTTACGGGAGGGCATGGGAGCTCCTTTGTTCCTTGGGGGCCCTAGGGATGCCAGCCTCTAGGTGGGACCTGGGGATCCCCAGGAATTGCAGCTCATTTTCAGACTACAGAGATCAATTCTTAGGAGAAAATGGATGTTTTAGAGGGTGGACTCTGAAGCATTGTACCCCACTGATCTCCCTGCCCCTTCCCAGGCTCCACCCCCAAATCTTCAGTTTCCAGACATAGATCTGGAAGCCCTACCTCCCGTCCCTTCCAGTGGCCGAGGTGGACCTGGCAACCTTTCCTGACCGCAGTGGACTGTTTTTCCGTGCTCTTTTCTTCACCATTCTTTTCGCCATCAAGTCAAGCTGACTTCTGGCAACCCCTAGTGGGGCTTGAAGGCAAAGAGATGTTCAGAGGTGGCTTGCCATTGCCTGCCTCTGTGTCATGACCATTGTTCCCTCTAAGCTGAGTTAGTGTGAGCTAGCTCACAGATTTTTAGCCTCCAGCTCACACATTTTTGCCTTAGTTCAGGAAGGATGGTCCCAGAGCACACTAATTTATGCAGCAGCTCACAACTTTCATGCCAGTGGCTCACAAAGTAGAATTTTTGCTCACAAGACTCTGCAGCTTAGAGAGAACATTGGTCATGACCCTGCTATTCCTTGGGGGCCTCCCTTCCAAATACTAATCAAGGCCGGCCCTGCTTAGCCTATGAGGGCATGTCTAGCTTTAGAAAAAATAGAGTGGATTTCTGTCTTGCCTTTCACTCAGAGTCTGAGTGCTTTACAATCTCCTTCCAGTTTAGTGTAGTGGTTAAGTGCCTGGACTCTTGTCTGGGAGAACCGGGTTTGATTCCCCACTCCTCCACTTGCAACTGCTAGCATGGCCTTGGGTCAGCCATAGCTCTCGTAGGAGTTGTCCTTGAAAGGGGAGCTGCTGTTAGAGCTCTCTCAGCCCCACCTATCTCACAGGGTGTCTGTTGTGGGGCGGGGGGAAGGTAAAGGTGATTGTGACTGCTCTGAGACTTGAGATTCAAAGTATAGGGTGGGATATAAATCCAATATCATCATCTTCCCTTCCTCTCCCCGCACTATAAAGTAGGCAGGGCCTTGAGAGAACTACTCTTGAGATAACAGCTGAGAGGACCGTGACTGACCTAAGGTCACCCCATCAGCTTTATGTGGAAGAATGGGGAATGAAACCTGTTTCTCCCAGATTAGAGTCCATATTCTTAAGCACTACACCAAACTGGCTCTCTTCAGGTGACAAAAAAAATGCCTTGTAAATACATGTCTGGAAGGGGGGGGGGGGCAGTGGGTGTGGGTAGAAGACAGTAAGCCTGGCCACGTAGCTGGAATTTGGTGTTCCAAGTGTTCAGTGGCAGTTGGGGGGGAGGAGAAGCAGGATTTTGTTTTAAAAAGCAGACTAGAGGAGGAAATGGCCTCAGGCTGCAGCTCCCACAAGCTGGACATGCAGGCAGCCAGTGTGTTGTTGTGAAGTAGAAAACTGCACTTCAAGGTGGCTGCGTTATTGTTGTGGTTCCTGGCAAAATGAACTTAAATAGGATGTAGAAGGGCAATAGCAGTTGAAGCGCTTGTTTTAGAGTCCTGTTGCTATTGGGGCTCTCAACGTTAACCAAACTCCTTTCAACTGTTTGCTTGTTCTTTCTTCCAAATCATGGGTTGAAACGCTGTGAATCTGTAGGGTCATCTCTACTAGGCCCCATGCAACAGATTCAGAACTGGCTGGCTGCAAGCTCCCAGTCTGATAAAGATGAGTTTGAATAGTAAGGGGAAAGTGGAGGAAGAGGCCCTGCTTCGGCAGAGAGGGTGGGATATAAATCCGATAAACTAAAAGAAAATGGTAAAAAATGAATTCTGAGCCCAATCTAACTGCTTAAAAGAGTTTATTGAAGAAAATGCAGCGCGGAACAAGGTTTTCTTAAACACTTCAACAGAAGGAAGCAAGAACTTGAACAGCAGACAGCACAGAAGAAAAGGGAGAGCCAAAACGGTAAGCAGAGCCAGAAAGAAAAGGAAAAATGGAATCTGAAGTATCACAATAATGAAGAACCTTAAAAGCAAGTGAGAAAGATTTTTGTTTAGGGGGGAAAACACTGCATCATTGAGGGCTTAAAATGTTTATTCAGAGCTGAGATTTCTGAGATCCATTTTAAAAATAACTAACCCCTGAACAATACTGACCAAACTCCTCTGTACCTTTCCCTTAACACACCCTGAGTGCAAACAACAGAAGCAGTAGTAAAAAAAATACAGCATAACTGGATTAGTTATAGGAAGTGGCTTTTCCTATGCTTGGCTTCTGACAGGAGTGCAGTGAGTACTACTAATGAGTGGTGATTCTGAAAGTGAAACAAGTAAGTGTATACTGAGTTGCTCTGAGTAAAATCAACTGCCCCATTAGAAGGATGACTAAGGAACAGCTGCCATCACCTTAAGGAGGGAGAGGGGGCGGGGCTGCAGTTCAGCTGGCTGAATGGTCCCTTCCTCATGCCACAGGTGATGAGAAGGGCCCAAAGGGAGTGTCAGGTGTGACTGAAATAGCCACAGCTTGCACATCCATCCTCTCCTCCCAGTCTCTCAGGCACTCCAAAAGGGTAGAGTCCTGCAGCGAGTCTGATATCCTCAGGTCTGGTTCAGCTCCGTTCAACGACGACGCCCCATTTGCCTTGCTCAGTTCGTGAAGCATTTCAAACACCTTGGGGATGACCTGGATGGGGGCAATAAAGCCAGGAGGAACAGATCACAGACTGCATTAATTCCTGGGGCTGCAAAGCCTTGTTCTCTCACAGAATATCTTCAAAGTACCTCATCTTTATCCTCAGCCTGTAACATGTTTCCACGTTCGTCTCAGTACCGCAAGGCAGAAAGGGGGAGCAGGGGGCAGAGGCAGGTTTTTGCTAGGCTGGTGTTCGCCTGTTCACAGCAAATGCTAGTATCACTGTGATGAACTAGACTGGAGTGAACTTTGTGAGCTGCATGGAGTGTCTTTACAGGTATGATGTCCTATGGCTGGTGGAGTATGTGGGTAAATATGGGGCAGAAGGAAATCACAATTGCAAAACACGGACCAAAAGGCTATGAATTTAACAGCCTGTCATTTCTACAGAAAGCCGAAATGTGTACAAGAGAAACAAGAACTGAAACAAGAACTCTTAGTGGGGGGTGGGGGGGAGTGGGAGGTATTTGTATTTTCTAAAAGGAAAGATAGGATGTAAATATTTTAATAATTGTTTTAAAAAGTAGGGTCCCAATGGATCAGAGCAGTGTTCCGTCTTGTCCAGAAACCTCACGCTGGCCAACTAGCCGTCAAAAGGCCAATGAACGGGGCACAGAGGCCAAGGCGTTCCCCTAATGATGCCTCCATAGGTTGCGGAGGTTCCAGTTTGGTGTAGTGGTTAAGTGTGCGGACTCTTATCTGGGAGAACCGGGTTTGATTCCCCACTCCTCCGCTTGCACCTGCTGGAATGGCCTTGGGTCAGCCATAGCTCTGGCAGAGGTTGTCCTTGAAAGGGCAGCTGCTGTGAGAGCCCTCTCAGCCCCACCCACCTCACAGGGTGTCTGTTGTTGGGGAGGAAGGCAAAGGAGATTGTGAGCTGCTCTGAGATTCGAAGTGGGAGGGCGGGATAAAAATCCAATATCATACTGAAAACATCCTCAGCGAACAGAGGACTATTTTTCTGTGGCTGTTCATTCCCAAGTCTCACGCTCTCTGATTCCAGAGGGGTGGCTTTCTTAGTCTGGTGCTTCAGAACACGTGGCATAAGCAAGACCAATGGATTTCTTGTGTGCCTACCCAGACGGCTTAAACTGGTGAAGAGGAGGGAGTTAAGGAACCGACAGAACAGCCAGGCGGCTGCAGAAATACAAATAAAGGGATGGGGAGGGAGAGGAGGGTTGTCTGGGAAACTGGTCTGGCTGGAGAACAGCACGACAGACGACTGAATGTGGGACAGCAACAGCTGAGCTTCAGCGCAAGCCAGATATGGAGAAGATCTAGTTGGGGGTGGGCTAATGATCCTGGAAGCAAGGACTCCTGGCCCCGTAGGGCAGTGGGGATGGGGGCCTGTGAGTTTCCAGCCTAAGAGAAACTCCTCAAAACTGTTGTCCTCCTTAGACCTGGCAGATGTTTCTTCTAATACTGTTGTGAGCTTCTGCAAACAAAGATTTTATAGATCTTTAATAGATTTTTTTCTCATTCAGATAGGAAGATGAAAGAGCCTCTGCCTCTTGTGCATTTTGCACAAGGCCAGCAGCCTGCTAATACTATGGGAATTTAACAGTAGATGTATCAAATTTTCTGATTCCATAGCCATTAATTGGTAAGTGCTGTTGGTATGGACAGATGTTTTAAGAACAACAACCATGTTTCAAATTTTCTGTGTTCTGCCACTGTCCTACATTCAGGCTTTTAAAAATCCACATTAAGCAGTATTATTATTTTTCCACTGTTGGGAAGAGAATACAAGTACTTTCAGAATTCTTCTGCCCGAAGTGCTGGAACTCATTGCTTATGGAGCAAGATTTGAGTCCAGTAGCCCCTTTAGGACCAACAAGATTCCCAGGGTGTAGGCCAGAGGTTCCAACTCATTTTTTGTGAGGACCGGATCTGACCTAAATGAGACCTTGTTGGGCCAGGCCATGGGTGTGCCTATTTAAGATTAGGTAGCAGAGATACAAACACAAGCACACAAATATATATTTTAAAAAACTTAGAACATACTTAAAATGTGAGCACTCATTGGTCTTAAAGATGCTTTCTTTGTATTTCTCCCATGGGAACCAGCTCTGGCTCTTTCCTCAGCCAATAGATGGAAGAGAAGCTTGGCTCAGTAGCTCTGCAGTGCAATTGAGAGAACCTGGCAAAGCAAGCTATTCCTCCCCCCTTCCTCCCCGAGGGAGGAGCCTCAACCAATGGAGAAAACAGGTTATGCTCTGTACCTCCTGTACAATTGAGCAAGCCTTTCAAAGCAAGCTGTTTTGTGGAAGGAAGCAAGAAAGAGGGAGAAGGAAGCAGATGAAAGCCAGTTGGGGGCCTGATTTGGCCCCCAAACTGCATGTTTGACACCCCTGGTATACGCTTTCAAGGGGTCAAAGGCCTTTTCAGATATCTGACAAAGGAAACATCGACTCTCTAAACTATTCTCCCTGGAGCTAGGTTATTAACCCACATTAAATTTGCTTCAGTCTGCACACCTAGATGTTTTCTTATGAGTAAAAAAAAAAAAAAAAAGGAGCACAAAAGCAGGGTACTGTGGAAAACAACAAACCTGAAGACACGTACCTGTACCATGACCAGTTTTTTCTTCCAAAGGCGTTTGGGATCAGGATCAGGCCAATCCTCCCCAAAACATAACCATAGAGTATAGTTAGGGGAGCCATTGCGTCCCTCCAGGAATTCAATCAGTTCTGTAATGGAAAAGGGGGGAAAAAAATGTTTTTCTCTGCTCCCTGTTGTTCCACCAGATGATGAGATGGGAGACTTCCTTGGTGGTTATCCCATCCAGTTCGAGTGGTTCTTCAGTGGAACAGGCTTCCTCGGGACGTGGTGGGCTCTCCTTTGGAGGTTTTCAAACAGAGATGAGATGGCCATCTGACAGCAATGCTGATCCTGTGGACTTAGGCCAATCATGAGAGGGCATGAAAGGTGGCATCAGTGCTTAGTTCTTGTGGCCCATTCTTAAAAACATAAGAGAAGCCATGTTGGATCAGGCCAATGGTCCATCCAGTCCAACACTGAATCCAGTCCAAGCCCTCCAACTGTTGCCCCCCCAGCACCAAGAATACAGAGCATCCCTGCCCCAGACAGAATTCCAACAATATGATGTGGCTAATAGCCACTGTTGGACCTCTGTTCCATATGTTTATCCAGTCCCCTCTTCTTATATTGTGACTGTGAGCTAGGGTGGCCATAATGTCTGAAGGCCAGCCAGGAACACCTTTGGGGGGGGGAAGGTAGGGGTGCGACCCAGGGGGATCGTTGTGGGACCCAGGGGGCCAGCACAGCGGCACGCCGAAGCAGCCTGTCACTAATAACACAGGTCGAGATGCAGGACAGGAACCCGGAAGTGACCGACAGGCTGCTTCAGCGTGCCGCTGCGCCGGCCCCCTGGGCCCCACAATGATGGGACCGATGCCACAGGGACGGGCTCGAAACACTCTATAACCCCTCAAAAGAACAGCAGTCTAGCTCGCTTCCCCCGAGCCCTGCCGCCATAAGCCTCAAGGGGGCTCATTTCGCGGCATCTCCCGGCGGGAGGGTGGCACCCGCACGGGACACATATCAAATGAAAGAGGGGGCGCAGGGCTATCAGAAACAGCTGACGGAGGGAGTCGGGAGACCACCCCACTGGGGGATCCACACCCCGAAAGTGATGAAGGTGGCGCAGATAGAGCCAACAGAGCAAACAGGACAAAATAAATAGGCTGCATTATGCAGCACAGTTGAGAAAGTGCCTTATCCCATATACTGATGAAGTAAATACAGGATCTGAGAACAAAATTGCACCAGAAGACACAAACACAAAGCTCCCTTACACTGAATCAGTGCTTGGGTCCACGAAAGTCAGTATTGTCTAGTCCAGTCACAAACACAAAGCTCCCTTACACTGAATCAGTGCTTGGGTCCACGAAAGTCAGTATTTTCTAGTCGAGTCACAAACACAAAGCTCCCTTACACTGAATCAGTGCTTGGGTCCACCAAAGTCAGTATTGTCTAGTCCAGGGGTGGCCAGAGGGAGGGAGGGAGGGAAGGAAGGGAGGAGGGAGGGAAGGAAGGAAGGAGGGAGGAGGGAGGGAAGGAAGAAAGGGAGGAGGGAGGGAAGGAAGGAGGGAAGGAAGGAAGGGAGTAGGGAAGGAAGGAAAGAAAGGGAGGGAAGGGAGGAGGGAGGGAGGGAAGAAAGGAGGGAGGAAGGAAGGGGGGAGGGAGGGAAGGAAGGCCCCCTCCACCCGCTTTCGGCCCCCTCCCTCCCTGCCTGCCTTACCTGTTTCCAGGGCGGCGGAGAGTACGGCGTCGGCAAGGCCGGCGCTGGTCACTGGAGGGCCTCCAGCGACCAGCGCCGGCCTCTCCGACGCCCTCCCCGGCCTCCGCCTGCACTGGAAGCCCGCGCGCGGGGCCCTGCGGCGGTGGCGGAGGCCGGGGAAGCGTCGGAGAGGCCGGTGCTGGTCGCTGGAGGCCCTCCAGCGACCAGCACCGGTCTCTCCGACGCCCTCCCTGGCCTGGACTGGAGGCCCGCGCGCGGGGCCCGGCGGCGGAGGCCGGGGAAGCGGCGGAGAGGCCGGCACTGGTCGCTGGAGGCCCTCCAGCGACCAGCGCCAGCCTCTCCGCCGCTTCCCCGGCCTCCGCCACCGCCCCCGAACCCCGCGCGCGGGCGGGGAAGGCGGCGAGTGAGGGAGGGAGCGTCCCCGTGCACGCGCAGGGACGCTCCCTCCCTCGCCGCCTTCCCCGCCCGCCCGCGCGGCCCCCGGCTCTCTGGCTGGCTAAACCGGGACCTCTAATGGTCCTGGTATAGCCAGCCCGGGAGCCGGGAATTGGGGGCCAGAACCGGGACTTTCCCGGGAGACCGGGACGGTCTGGCCACCCTACAGTGAGCCACCCAGAGTCCGTATGGAGTGGGCGGCATACAACTTGAAGGTAAATAAATATAAATAAAAATGTGCCCAGGGAAATGCTGTGATCCACTTTGGGGTCAGGAAGCAATTTTTCTCCAGGCCAGTTTGGCCAGGAATCCTGGATGTTTTTTGCCATCTTCTGGGCATGGAGCAGGAGTAACTGCAGGTGGCAGTGAGGGAGAGAGGTATTTGTGAATTTCCTGTGTTGTTCAGGGGGTTGGACTAGATGACCCTGGAGGTCCCTTCCAACTCTATGATTTTGTAAGGTGACCTTTTTAGCTTCTGAGATCTGACAAGATCCAGCTAAAAATGCTGGATTTAGGGGCCAGGCTATTATGATAATGATGATTTAAAAACGTTTCTAGGCCGCCTTTCCACTCAACTCAGATTTCTCGAGGCAGCAAACATTAAAACATTTCAAGCATTGAAACAGTGTTTAAAGTACATATCACAACATTTAAAACATTAAAAATATAAAGACATTAAAACGGGGAGCCGGCCAAGTGAGGGTTAGTCCAGGAACGCCAAACAAAACAAGTCTTCAGCAGCTGGTAGAAAACGATAGAGGGAGACAGACGAATCTCCCCAGGGTGTGAGTTCCAAAGTTTTGGTACCACACGGCTTTTTTTTGTAGCAGGAACTCCTTTGCCTATTAGGCCACACACCCCCTGATGTAGCCAATCCTCTAAGAGCTTACACGGCTCTTAGCCCAGGACCCACTGTAAGCACTTGGGAGGATTGGCTACATCAGGGGGTGTGGCCTAATAGGCAAAGGAGTTCCTGCTACAAAAAAAAGCCCTGGTACCATAACTGCCCTTACTTGAGTTGCCACCCAAAGGTTCTATCACTGGGAGGGTCATTGCATGCTATCATGTAGAGCAGATTATTGATGTTGGGTGTGGAAGAGAGATGGAGGAAACGTAGAGATAGGGCCTGAGTTCAACACATTTAAGCTGCACCTCCCAAAGCCGCCTTTCTTTAGATGCTTCTATCCTGCTTTTCTTCCTGATGGGCACACATGAAGCTGCCTGATACTGAATTGGATCCTTGGTCCATCAAAGTAAGTCATGTCTACGCTGACTGGCAGGGGCTCTCCAGGTTCTTGGGCAGAGGTCTTTCACATCCCCTACCACCTCACCTTTTTGTGTACCTATTTAAGATTAGGTAGCAGAGATATAAACGGACAGACAAACATGACTAAAGATTTTTTTAAAAAAACACCTTAAAACATACTTAAAACATTAGCACTTGTTGGTCTTAAAGGTGCTTTCTTTGTATAACTGGGCAAAGGAAGCTCTGGCTCTTTCCCTTTCTCCCCAGGAGACCAGGAGGGGCCTCAACCAATGGGGAAAATCGACATTTTGCTCTGTAGCTCCTGTGCGATTGAGCAAGCCTTGCAAAGCAAGCTGAGATGCAGAAGGAAGCAAGAGAGAAGGAGAAGGAAGCAGACAAGAGCCAGTAGCTTGGGAGGTCTGATTTGGCCTCTGGGCCGCATGTTTGACACCCCTGGTGTGGTCAACACTGCCTTTGATGGACCAAGGTTCTTATTCAGTATAAGACAGCTTTATGTGTTCAGCCCCCAGAGGGTTAGAAGCCATACCATCATACCTTGCACGAACTGCTGCAGGCTGTAAAGGCCACCAAAGCATTCCTTTGGGAGTCCCCCATAACGCATCTCAGCTGTAGGCGTCTCAGAGTGGCTCCAGAAGACACGGCAAGGGCCCAGCCGGGTGCCGCAGAGCAATGGACCTTGGCTGCGGAGTAGCACTCCAGGGGCCAGGCGTTGCAGAATGCGATTGGTGAACGCTGCTTGCACCTGGTCATTCAAGGCAGAGGTGTCAGGCAACATCACAGTTGCTAAATCCGGATAAGTGACCGGGGATCCAGGAGGCACGAAGCACAAGCCCTGCACGTTGCTGAACGTCTCGATGAAGACCTGCCGACCTCTATAATAGACCCGCACTTCGTAATCTGTTTCTAAAGAACAGAAGGAGGGGTTGGGGAGGGGATAAGTGAAGCCCCTTCCAGTATCTTGCATCATTATCTGCAGAAATCACTGTCATTATTCCTCTAAAAAATAAAGCTTGTTCAACCACTAAAAATATTCTTGTGAAAACAGAAGGCCAGAAACGGGCATTTTGCCACTGTGCTGCTCTACCTCCCCACCCTGTTAAAAGAGTGAAATAATTCAATGTCACCTTCCTCTAACAGTCGCAATTGCTCCTTTGTGTAGCCTACAAGATTGCCTTAGGCCTTTTTACAAAGAAGACCTGGAACTGTACACTGGTGTGCAGTTATGATTCATGCATGTAGTGCTACGTCCATGCGTTCCCTTGCATGTGCGCGCATGCTTTGCTGCTTAGAGCCACGTTCTGTGAAGTTTCTAAATAGTAGGAGAAAATCTTCACAACTGGGAATCTGACAACCTTGTTGCAGAAGACTCGGATTTCTGAACAGTACAAATCGCCTTTTTCTGTTGCAGGAACTCCTTTGCATATTAGGCCACACACCCCTGAAGGCCTACTGCAAGCTCCAGGAGGATTGGCTACATCAGGGGTGTGTGGCCTAATAGGCAAAGGTGTTCCTGCTACAAAAAAAGCCCTGATATATTCTTTCAGAACTACACTCCTCCTCCCCCTGCAAAAAAGCTGCACAATTTTTTTTTGTCTGGTCACACCTTAGAAATCTGTCTTGAGCAGAGGTGGCCAAACTGTGGCTCAGGAGTCACATGTGGCTCTTTCATACATATTGTGTGGCTCTCAAAACCCCCACAGCCAGCTTGAAAAATGCATTTAAAGTTGCTTTCTTTCCACCTCTCTCCCATCTTCCTTCTCTCAAACATCTGATGTTCATGTCTTGCAGCTCTCAGACATCTGATGTTTATTCTCTGTGGCTCTTATGTTAAGCAAGTTTGGCCACCCCTGGTCTTGAGAATATCAACTGCCTTTAAGCCTAACCTTTCCTTGCCTTGGCAGTGGAGCCTCATCTCCCCACAGGCTTAGGACTGCCATTTTCTTTTTCAATTGCCACAAAACCGCACCATTTGCAAGGCGAACAGGTGAAATGCTGGCCACAAAGAACTGGTCTTACTAAACCAGTTTGGTGGTTTTCATGTCCGAGGCAGACAAGAGTTCCTTCTAAGCCAGTTATCGGAAAGCCCAGCATTCCAAGCCATGCTTTGATGGATGTGTGGGTAAAAACAGGGTACGTATTTGCCAGGCTGCAGTATGGATATTCGTATTTCTATTGCCCGCCTTCTTCAAGCACTCCTCCTAAGCCACTCGCAACTTCTGGTGAAACCCTGTCAATTGCACACAACAGAGTCCTCCAACTTAAAAGGGGGGGATGGACCCCTTTTAAATATAGGAAAAGTGGACCTCTTAAGTATGCTTCAGAACCTTTCACACCTAAAGCAATGACAGCAATGCTGATCCTGTTAACTTAGGCAGATCATGAGAAGGAGGGCAGGAAGGGTTGCATCAGTGCTTAGTTCTTGTGGCCCTTCCTTACATGCCCAGGGAAATGCTGTTTGCCACTTTGGGGTGAGGGAGCAATTTTTTTCCAGGCCAGTTTTGCCAGGGATCTTGGAGGTATTATTATTATAATCATTATTATTGCCATCTTCTGGGCATGGGACAGGTGTCACTGGGGGGGGGGAGATATTTGTGAATTTCCTGCATTGTGTATGGAGTTGGACTAGATGACCCTGGAGGTCCCTTCCAACTGCATGATTCTATTGAGTCTATTCTATGATTCTATAGGAAGGTATTATGACCAGAGTTCCCTCTAAGCTGAATTAGCATGAGCTAGCTCACAGTTTTTTAGCCTCCAGCTCACACATTTTTGTCTTAGCTCAGGAAGGATGACCCCAGAGCACACTAATTTATGCAGTAGCTCACAACTTTAATGCCAGTATCTCATAAAGTAGAATTTTTGGTCACAAGACTCTGCAGCTTAGAGGGAACATTGATTATGACCCCTGCTAACTAGGCAGAGAATGGCAGAGAATAAAAGCTTGGTCCCCCTAATCTGATACTATCCAATATTACATAGCCTTAATTTAGCAGCAGGATTGCAAAAATTTAAACAGGTGATATTCAGTCCATCCTTGCTGCATCTGTCATTGCAGAAGTTAAAACAGACACAATATGCAGATAATCTGGAGTTCTGACATGTGGGGCCACAAACAGATCGCAGCAGTGGTGCTTCAACATTATATCCCCCCACCCCTCCCCACCTGACTGAGAGTATCAAAAAGAAAAGCGGTGTCTGGCAGGGTGTGCGTGTAAAAAAAACATTTCCTGCTCAGTTCATGATGAAATCCTAGCTGAAGGGAATGAGGCAGTAAGCTGCAAGAGGGCTGCTTATTCCACTCTTCCTTCAAGGAGCTCAGAGAAGCACACATGGTTTTCCCACAGCAACCCCATGAAGTAGGTAAGTCTGAGACTGTGACTGACCCAAGGTGACCCAAGGTAGAGCAGGGATTTGAACGCAGCTCTCCCAGATCCTAGTCAGACACCCTAACCACTGCCCTATACTGGCTCCCTAAGGGGATGAAGAGAGAAAAGAGAATGTATTACAAAATTATGAACACATGGCACCTGGTAATCTTCCGCTATTACAAATTATCTCCAATCAAGATCAGTTCCTCTGGAGAAAATGGCTGATTTGAAGGGGAGGACTCTATGGTATTATACACTGCTGAAGTCCTCCCCCTCCCCAGCCTCCATCCCCAAAAATCTATAGGTGTTTCACAACCTGGACCTGGTAACTCTGTCTTTAGGGTCAGGACTGGCCCTGCCACTAGGGCACTGGCCTTCTGGGAGCGCTGAATTGGGTGCCCCCCAAGTGACTCAATGATGTTACCCATGCAGGCGGGCACCAGAAGTTAGCCGTGCCTAGGGTGCCAGACAGTCTAAGGCTGGCCCTGTTTAGGGTTAGAGGTAGGCCTCTGGAAAACCCATCACCCTGGAAATGGCGACATTACTGTTAGATGCAATCTCAGTTTTGGCCACAAGGGGGCCTGCATCCCAAAAGCTTACCTAGCACATTGGATTTCATGAGCTGCTCCAATGGTGTCAGTGGAGTTGCTGGTGGGGCCTGATCCAAACCAGATGGGGGGAGGCCTACACAGGAAGCTGCATTATCTGTTGCTGGCACTGAACAGAGAACAGAAAAAAAGACGACAGAGTACTTGAGAACTACAGTGATCTACAGGGCTGGAGAAAAACATCCGGTCAGTTTTATAGAGGCATAATGAAATGTTATTTACTTGCTTTGGACGGCAGACTCTATAGCATAATGCCCTGCTCCCCTAGGCTCTTCCTCCACTTCCAAATCTCCAGGAATTTCCCAACCCAGAGTTGGCAACCGAACTAGGTAATGTAGGTGAGATGGCAAGACACAGGAGATAAGAAGGGAAAGGAGAATCCAGAGCGCATACAACCCCACCCCCCTTAAAACAGGCCCCAGGCAGGTAAAGGTGAAAGGTAGGCCCTGGTGAAGACCACTTACTCTAGAGGGAGAAAGGGGGTAGCAGAATGACTGAACACAATGCTTATATCAGGGGTGTGGGATATATCCTCTAGATTCAAAAAGCCTACCAAAATTATTGGTGTACAAGGCTGGTTCCAACGGTATCATCGGGACTGTTGGCGGAGTCAGATCCACACCAGAGTGGGGTAATCCTACATAGTAAGTTGGGTTTTCTGCTCCTGGCACTGAATAGAACATTGTGGAAGGAAGAAAGACAAGAGAACACTTGAGAATTGACAAACGCAAAAGTTCTGGAATGGCATAGCGAGACCCAGCATATGAGCCACAGATGGTGCTGAAGAGGAAGTTTCCTGGATTCCTTTGGAGGACATTAAATATGGGGGGTGGAGGTCTGGGGGGCAGAGCTGTTTTCTCCGGTCCTTCGCACCAAACCCTTGTTGCCTTTGCAGTTTGGTTGTTGGTAGCACATTTTTAACAGATCTCTGTACTGTAAGAAAAAGTGTGAGAAGCCCTGGACTCTCATCTGTTGAATGAACAATTTTTTAGTGATTTGCTATTAAAATTGTGTGTCCCATCTAGAACAGTTCTGCATCCTACCAGTGGTACGCATACCACTGGTTGAAAACCACTGACCTAAGGGACTGGGAACAAGTAGACGATTGGGGAGGAGAGATAGAGAGCACTAAAAATATTTGAAACAGGATCATATGTTGAAGGTGAAGGCTAAAGGTAGGTCCTTGGCTTGAAATGCTCAGAACCACTTAAGAGTGGCAGGATTATTAAATGCGAGTCCAGTTTTGGCTACAAGCAGGATTGGATAAAGACTCTGGATCTGAAACAGCATACTAAAATTACTGGCTCCCAAGATCAGCTCCCAAAGGACTAGGGGTGGAGTCAGATCCAAAACAAATGGGGACAAGCCTATGCAGTAAACTGGATTTTCTGCTCCCAGCACTGGATTGCAGCAACACTACAGGAGAGAGAAAGACAGTATAATGCTTGAGGACCAAAGTATGCAGAGTTCTGTACCCCAAGGCTTTTGGCACACAACAGTCAGATTTCTTGGGGAAAGAAGAGTGATCTAGTGCATTGGGGTAGGTGGCACTAAAGATCAAGACTCTGGGGTCCCTTTGGAGGGCAAAGAATACCATGGGGATGGAATGCAGGACTCTCTCCACTTGGCAGTTTGCTGGAATGAAAGCAGATTCTCCATGGTGGAAGGATGTCACAATGTACAGGTCCAAGTGGGCACAGCCATGTTGGTCTGAAGCAACAGAACAAGGTTTGAGTCCAGTGGCACCTTTAAGACTAACAAAGTTTAATTCTGGGTGCAAATTTCGTGTGCAGGTATCTGATTAAGTGTGCAGGCACATGAAGGGCTTATACCCAGAATTAAACTTTGTTGTTCTTAAAGGTGCCACTGAACCCAAGCTTTGTTAGAATGTTCAGATGTTACTCCTCACTGCACTATTCCTGCCCAACTTCTCTTCCCGCAGGGGTTCATTTCTCATGCTTCCTCTTGAACATAATCTGGTCCCTGATGCAGGACTTCTGTCCCATTTACAGTGCAGTGAGTAGAATTGCACCATGGCTTTGGAATGGCACACTGCTTTGCAGTGTGGTGTTAAGATGCCCAAACCACACACACTTTTGCTAACAGTACGGAGATCTATTCGAAAATATACATGTGGGCTTATGCAGCCTCATGCAGCTACCTTCTTTCAGTTTGGTGTAGTGGTTAAGAGTACGGACTCTTATCTGGGAGAACTGGGTTTGATTCCCCACTCCTCCACTTGCACCTGCTGGAATGGGTCAGCCATAGCTCTCGCTGAGTTGTCCTTGAAAGGGCACCTTCTGTTAGAGCTCTCTCAGCCCCACCTACTTCACAGGGTGTCTGTTGTGGGGGAAGGAGATAAAGGAGATTGTAAGCCGCTCTGAGACTCTGATTCAGAGAGAAGGGCGGGGTATAAATCTGCAGTCTTCTTCAATCGTCTTCTCCATCGGTAGATCACCAACACACACTTCCTTCCACTACAGCCCTTGCACGCCTTCCAAAATGTTATAAAAGCTTCAAGCACAAAATGTTGATGGAAAAGCAGTACACCCGCATGTTTTACTTTTTATCTATTTACTTTCATTGTACACTGCCTCTCTTCCCAATAGGGATGCAAAGGAGCTTACATCATTCTCCTCTCCTTCATTTAATCCTCACAACAACCCGGTAAAGTAGGTCAGGCTGAAAGAAAGTAACCAGTTGAAAGTAATTCCAGTGAGCTTCCATGGTAGAGTGGAGATTCGAACCTGGGTCTTACAGACCCTAGTCTGACACTCTAACCACTGCACCAGGAGTGGCCAAACTTGCTTAACATAAGAGCCATATAGAAAAAACATCAGATGTTTGAGAGAAGAAAGGAAGGAAGGAAATAGATGGGGAAGAAGAGGTAGAAAGAAAGCAACTTTAACTTTGAATGCATTCTCCAAGCTGCCACCTAGCTTGGCTTGAAGACAAATGCCTTCCCCAAGCAAGTCAATGAGGTGGTGGGGGCTTCAAGAGCCACACAATACGTGTGAAAGAACCACACGTGGCTCCCAAGCCACAGTTTGGCCACCCTTGCACTATATCATAGGAGTACAGATCTTGGCGTTGGTACACAAAACACTTCTCATTGACTTCTTTTGATCCCTGTTTTCTCCAGCATCCTATCCAGCCTTGTACCAGACCCCACATTGCTCACCTTGTTCAGAACCGGCCAGGTCCAGGGACTTCAGCACATTTTCTAGTAAGTCATCCTGGAGAAAAGGATGGAGTTGGCTCAAAGTCCTTCATTCTCTCCTCTGCCCCCTATTCATTCCTCCCCTTTGAGCTGCTCTTAGTCATCATTTTGTTTGCATTTCACCATTCCCTGGTTGATTGGAGGGAGGAGTGGGGGAGAAAGAGAGAAACTGACCTGGCAAGGAGGTGAGCTGTCTCCACTTACTCCCAGATTTTTATGCACCCCACAAGCCGCTGGCTGCGCATGGTCATTTGGACCTAGGAGTGAAAATAATACATAAACCATGATGCTTTCCATCTCACCTAGACCATTTGTTCTCCCTTCTGGATTCCCATCAGAAACCCTTCTCCAGATATCTGGCTAGTTTGTCCTTACTGGCAGGACGCTGGATTTCAAACACTTTGTGAGGGTCTTCCGAATCTGTGCTGTTATCGGCTATCATTTTAATCTCTGGCTTTCGGTTCAGGGCAGAGCGGAAGTTTCTTTTCCATTCCGAAGGCGTTGGGACATCAGTCCTTGGATCGTAGCAGCCGCTGGCAGTGGCCCAAGCCTAGAGCAAGGAGAGAAACTTTCCCAAGTCTATAAATGAATTAATGAAGGATAAATTTATTTATTTATTCTTGTTAATTTGTATTCCGCCTTTTCCCGCAAGCAGGCTCAGGGTGGATCACAACAAGAGTTAAAACAATGAAAAATTACAAGCTAAAACCATAAAATACAATAAAACAACACATAAATCAAAGGCGGTGGTTCCCATTGGGTGCATTCTATATATCCATCTATGGCTATTAGCCGTGATGCCAAATGAAGCCTCCATGTTCAGAGGCAGTAACCTAATGAACGCTCATTGTGAGATCAGTACTTTATGCCCTGCTTGTACACCTTCCTGAGGGCATCTGGTTGGCTACTGTGTGAAACAGGATACCAGACCAGATGGACTTATGAGACTTATGGTCTTATGAGAGCCAGTTTGGTGTAGTGGTTAAGTGTGCAGACTCTTATCTGGGAGAACCGGGTTTGATTCCCCACTCCTCCACTTGCAGCTGCTGGAATGGCCTTGGATCAGTCATAGCTCTCTCAGAAGTTGTCTTTGAAAGGGCAGCTTCTGTCAGAGCTTTCTCAGCCCCACCCACCTCACAGGGTGTCTGTTGTGGGGGAAGAAGATAAAGGAACTTGTAAGCCATTCTGAGACTCTGATTCAGAGAGAAGGACAGGGTGTAAATCTGCAGTCTTCTTCTTCTTATCCAACATGGCTGTTCTTAAATCCAGCCCATTAGAAACTTTTGAAATCTCAAGAGTAGAGCATGAAAAATATTACATTGTCCTATTGTTTGTTCCCAGCATTAGATACAGAGCCATTCTGTATCCCGGGGAGGGACGGTGGCTCAGTGGTAGAGCATCTGCTTGGTAAGCAGAAGGTCCCAGGTTCAATCCCTGGCATCTCCAAAAAAGGATCCAGGCAAATAGGTGTGAAAAGCCTCAGCTTGAGACCCTGGAGAGCCGCTGCTAGTCTGAGAAGACAATACTGACTTTGATGGACCAAGGGTCTGATTCAGTATAAGGCAGCTTCATATGTTCATATTCTGTCTCTGAGCATGGAGGTTGTTTAACTATCATGAAAACTGTCAGTAGGACTGTTCTCCCATGAATTTGTCCATTCCAGTTTTCTTTTTAAAAAAATCATATAAACTAGCAGCTGTCATTACATCTTGCTGCAGTATATTCCATACGTTCACTGCAACAGGTTTGGGGCGCCTTCAACTAAACTTTTAAATTTCTGTGAGGCAAATGCAGGCATTTGCTTCCATCCCATAGACCAGAATTCAAAACCAACATTCATCTATACCTAACCTGTAGGTAAGGAGTCCCCAATGAGGCACCCAGGGGTTTTTTTTGTAGCAGGAACTCCTTTGCATATTAGGCCACACACCCCCAGATGTGGTCAATCCTCCTAAAGCTTATAGTAGGCCCTGTAAGCTCTTGGAGGATTGGCTAAATCAGGGGTGTATGGCCTAATATGCAAAGGAGTTCCTGCCACAGAAAAAGCCCTGGTGACACCTGTGGGAGTCCACAAAGTGTTTTTAGAAAGTGGGCAGGGCCAGGTGGAGCTCCTGCCCTGCAAGGCTTCTGCTTGGCTACTGGAGATCTTGATTGGCTGTACAGATCAAAATGTCATTTCAGTGGCAGCAGACACAACAGTGTTGGTTTCATTCTCTTAATCCTTTCCCCTTCTTTCTCCCCTGCACTTTGACTTCCTCTGTCTTTATGTGTATGTGGCTCCGCCTCCTGTGGTGGCCATTTTGTGGTTGTGTCCACCACTTTGTGTCAGAATTCCAAAAGTGCCCAGTGGTTCAAAATGGTTAGGAACCCCTGCTGTAAGGCATTACTGTGATTGTTTAACTCTGGTTGGTGGGCAGAGCACAATATTAAATATGTTATATGGCTCAAGACCTCTGGCTGAAGAAGCTTATTAGTAATAAAGGTAAGGCTATTAAATACATTATTAAATAAAGCTTGCTTTACAGATTTCAACAAATGATGTGCACCAGTTTGAATACTTGGTAGGTATTATTTTTTTAGCAGCAGCTTACGAGTGAAAGATCACCAGAGGTAAAAGGAGAATGTTGTATGTGGTTCCTAAAAGAGTAGGGACACATCCACACAGGTAACAATTTTACCTCAAAGAGCTGGAAATCTTCTGGGGTAGCACTCTGTCGAGACTTGTGCTTCCACGGTATTCGGAACCGGGTCCGTTCTGGGTTCAGCCATGACGCCCCTGGAAATCTCTGGGCATCCAGCTGCTCCAACAGCCAGGGCACTATGAGGGGCCTCTGAGTCCCCATGGGAGATGCTGGATGTGGGGCCCAGGCAGGAGAGCAAATCAGGTGCCACAGTGTAATCTGCTGGGGAGAGAGAAGGAATGACATAATTTGGGTGTGTTTTTTAAGATACATACCAGATGACAAAGCTTGGCTCGGCAGCAACGGCACACACTGGTTTTTTTAACGAGCTTCCCCCCTTCCCAAAATGGGTTCACAGCTTCTTACTTGTTGCCCTCATAATAGCCCTGGGTTATAATATGTTTGCCTGTTTTACAATTGGCCGAGGCTAAACTAGGGTTGCCAAGTCCAATTCAAGAAATATCTGGGGACTTTGAGGGTGGAGCCAGGAGCAAGGCTGTGACAAGCATAACTGAACTCCAAAGGGAGTTCCGGCCAACACATTTAAAGGGACTACTTTTAAAATGCCTTCCCTTCATTGGAAATAATGAAGGATAGCGGCCCCTTCTTTGGGGGCTCATAAAATTGGACCCCCTGGTCCAATCTTTTTGAAACTTGGAGGACATTTTGAGGAGAGGCACTGGATGCTACACTGGATGCCCCCCCCCCAGAGCATCAGATACCCACAGATCAATACTCCATTATCCGCTATGGGAATCGGTCTCCATAGGGAATAATGGAGTGCCCAGCAGACATTTCCCCCCCCCCCTTTCTGATGACCCTGAAGTGGTGGGGGGGGCACCAAACCGGGGAATCCCCTGCCCCCACCTGGGGGATTGGCAATCCTAGGCTAAACGGAGGCCCGGGAGACAAACACACGTCCCAGAGGCGTCCCTCTCCGGGAGGGGGATCCAGAGTTGGCTGTGCGTCTAAAGTCCAAAACCGGCCAGCTGATCCCTTGGAGAATTCAGATTCCAAGGGATTGCGGAAGCGGTTGCGAAACCGGCTTGAATCATCCTTTCCTTCGCCTCCTCGGGTGAGACAGTCGAAATCTGGAAGGGATCGCGTCTATCTTTCCCCCTCCTCCTCCCCCCCCCCTCTCTCTGACTCTCTTCTTCCCAGAGGGAGGGGTCTTCACGGGACACCCCGAGGCAAGACCCACCTGGCAAGGGATTCTTTTCCTCCTCTCCCCGGTGCAACAAAACGCGAGACTTCTCGGACCTCCTAAGGACCACGTGATCAGGAAAAAGTTGGTTTCGATTCCTAAGAACGGGGATTTTTCCGGGCAGCCGCCTCTGAGATCCGAACTCTCCGCCTCCTTGCTGTGTGCAGTTCTCTTGGTGGGACATTTTCCTAGAGGACAGGTTTTTTTAAAGCAAGAGACAATTTTAAAACAGAGGGCATAGCTCATATTAGGATGATTCACAATTTTACAAAATAGTAAGCTTCGGAGTTCCACAGAACTCTTTAATCAGGCTGGAGGTAAAGCAAAACAGAACGGTGCGGGGGGGGGGGAGAAAAAATTATGTTTAGCGCTTCGTGGTAAAAGCTCTCCTCTCCTTTTGAACTAGGATTTGGGAGTCCCAGGTTCGAATCCACGCTGCACATGGAAGCTCACTCTACAGTTGCCAGATCCAGGTTGAGAAACTCCAGGAGATTTGGAGGTGGAGCCTGGGGAGGACAGGGACCTCAGTGGAATACAATGCCAGAGAATCCCCCCTCCAAAGTATCCATTATCCCTTGGTGAACTTGATGTCTGTAGACTGGAGATGAATTCCAGGAGATCCCACCTGGAGGTTGGCATCCCTAAAGCTCACTGGGAAATCTTGGGCTAGTCAGCCCTTTTCAGCCTAACCTACCTCATGGGGTAGGTTAAAATGAAGGAGATGAGAACAAGGTTGTACATCACTTAGAGCACCCATTGAAGATAGAAAGCGGAGTATAAATGTCTAAACTAAACAGGCTTTAAAGAAGAGGGAGCAGAGGAAGTGTCATGCAGAATTAATTAACCTAAGATGTTCTTTGTGCCTAGAATAAACGGTTTAATGTAATTAAGTCTGCATAACACTTCCCATGCTCTCACTGAAGGCTGTACTGAGTGGCAGACAGAACAGCTGCTCCATTGCATCTGTGATGTCTTTTTCCTCTTCTCTCCCTGCCCCCTTTAACATTCAGCTAGGGGGAACTCCAGAGCTTGCTCACTGAAGTCTGAATCTTTTGAAAGGCACTAATCAAAGTATTACTTGTGCTTTGGGATTTAGAAAAAAAAAAGAAGTTTCTCAGGAAACGAGAAGTAGACAGCTGCCTTTCGTGTGTCTGTATCTTGCTTTCATCCAAAATGAACGGGACTGGGCATCTTAAAGGGTGACTTTGGACTTGGATGTGTGTAAAGTGCTGGCAAGCCACAGATTACTTACAGTTCAGAAACATATTTGGGTAAAGGGATAGGGACTGTGTGGACTGTTCTACAGGGTATAGTTCATGCTGTCTGCTGCTGCAAGTTAGCTCCAACAACGTAATTTCTGCATTATTTGACATGCTGTGTTAATGCTTATTCTTTGTCTCTCAACTCTGTGCAGATTTCTGCTTGGTTCCAGATTTCCACAATCCAGATCCTTTTGCATGTTTATTGGACATCCTGTCCTGTTGGTTGCATTAATTTACACTGTGTCATCCACCTTAAGTTCCAGTGAGAAAGGTGGGCTAAAAATAAAATAAATAGATGAAATAAATTGTTAATAGTCCATGTCTGGTAGTGGTGGAAAGTGCATTTAAGCCAATTTATGGCAACCCCATAGCGAGAGCCAGTTTGGTGTAGTGGTTAAGTGTGCGGACTCTTATCTGGGGGAACTGGGTTTGATTCCCCACTCCTCCACTTGCAGCTGCTGGAATGGCCTACCACAGGAGTTGTCCTTGAAACGGCAGCTGCTGTGAGAGCCCTCTCAGCCCCACCCAACTCACAAGGTGTCTGTTGTGGGGGGAGAAGATATTGGAGATTGTGTCTCTGATTCAGAGAGAAGGGCAGGGTATAAATCTACAGTCTAATTCAAGGCAAGAGACAAACAGAGGTGGTTTGCCATTGCCAGCCTCTGTGTAACAGCCTTAGTATTCATTGGTGGTCTCCTATCCAAGTACTAACTTCAGCCAGCCCCTCAGAGATTGGATGAGATCAAGCTAGCCTGGACCATCCAGACCATGATTGCACTAGAGTAGGGCCCATTCAGATACTCCAGTCCACAAAAACTCTACTCTGCAAACACTTATGCTGGAATAAAATCTTGTTAATCTTGAAGGCGCCACTGAAGCCCTTTGCAGATGCAGAGTTCACCTGCACACTAGGAGTCCAGCAACTGTGCATGTCCTGTTTATGTGCATACCATATCCTTGTTTGGACACAGTGGATACCTGGCTCTCCATCTCTTTCTCCATGGAGTCATTCCAGTATTCATTTTTGGCATTTGTAAGTATGTTGCTCCAAGTGTCTTAAAAGACAACTCATGACAGGATGAAGGGATTTCTTTTCATGTTTGTAAGAGATAACAGTAGAGGGTGCTAATGTCCAATATTTACTGGTAGCTTTTATGATTTGTTTGTTTGATTAAAACACATATGCAGGAACACAGGTTGAATCCAGGGCCTAACCAGCTGGCTGGAGAATTTGGAAAGATTCTTTTCAACAGTCTTTTTGCTGCCCCAGCTCTTTTTCAAACAGATGTGACTCCAAGCACCTGCTTTCCCTTAAACAAATAAATTACACAAATGGAGAAGACAATACAGACATAGATTTCAAGCCGCCTCTTCTAAAGTGGCACTGGATCCCTAAGATTCCCCCTGTGTTTGAAAACAGACCCATGGGGGAGGGGGCACCGCACATGAATCTCATTGCAAGTGAGATCTCTGCTGTGCTTTCCTTGTGAAAGCCAGGAGAGTCACAAGACGCTCTTTGTCATGTTGTGAAGTGGTGCTCATGTCTAGACTGATTCTTTGCTTTCTTTCCCTGACAAGGAATATTGATACAGAAAGATATGGCTGGATTAATCACCAACCACAAGGAGTATTCTCCGGAGCAAAGCCCAAACCAGGCTTTTGAGGAATTGTATGGGATGCATTTTTCTGCTCCCATTTTTTCCAGGGTAAAGAGATATGTTTTCAAATGAGGAAAGTGCCTTTATGTGCAATTGTGCCAGTGTAAGCATGGGGAAAGAGCACTGATTTGTGCCATTGTGAGCATGGGGAAAGAGCACCCATTATAGCTGAGAAGGAATGACCCTTCAGAACAGCATTAGGCTCCCAAGCCACAGTCTTTAGTTCAGCATGATGGGACCAGGGCCCAAATCATCTCATGCCATCCAGTAACTAGAGTGGGTTCTGCAATGCAGGCACCACAATGATTGTCTAAACTGTTTGCTCTTCCTTCCAGTTAGAAATGCCCCTATCCCAATGTGGTTTAGTAGTTGGAGTGTCACGGGTTTTTTGCCCATTCCCTCATTGGTTGTTGGAATAGAATGTAGTAGTTTGTTGTTGTTTTTTTAAAAGACAACAGTTGACCTGTTGGTGAGTGTGGTTGGGAAGAAGACAGCAGAAAAAAATAGCAAAAAATATAATTCCGTGTATGAGACTGTAAGCTATTTGTCAAGCATTTTGGAAATTCTGTGTTCTGATCTCTTTCCAGTCCAACCAATGATTATGAGCCAGCTAGCAGAATCTGAAACAACACTTCAGTTTTTGTTTATATGACATGGTTTGCCAGGGAGTGTGGACAAAGTTTAATGTGGGCAGTTAGAACGGGGCAGGGAGGGAGATAGGACAAGAAATGGTTAGTTGGAAAAGTAGGTTTTTGGCCAGCAAAAGAAAGGTGATTTTTTCCCCCCTTGCATACTATAAAAAACAGCAGCTTAGCTCATTTGAAGTAAGCTAAGTTGTACACTATGGGACTTGCTCCCAAGTACACAATCCTATGGGTTCCTGCCCTGTGTACACATACTAGAGCCCCACTACTGAACATGGTAGGACTTGCTGCCGAGTAAACACAATACAAGCACTGTAAGGTTGGATTTCCAAAAGAATGCACGTTTGCTGGTGCACACCCCTATTGAACTGGAAGAAGTTTCTTATTCGCAGAATTTAGAGGAGCCCTTTGACGCAGCATTGGGCTCTGATTAGACATCTCCTGCTCTTTCAAATAGCTGCTTATGGGCAAAATTTCAAGAGTCCTCCATTGCCTGTTCTCTCTGCAAGCACGCAAATTCCTGTGTCTGTTGAGTTGGCTATCATGCAACCGTTGAACCACATAGAAGACCTAGGCTGGTCTCCGTTTTCCTATCCACAGCTTGTATTTTCTGAGTAGAGGACACAATGCTGTTACAGCCCACAACTCCTGTATTTATATATTGGTTGTAAATATCATGTTTTGTTTCCCAAAGGAAAGTGGCTTATATCATTTTTTCCTCCTCCATTTTATCCTCATGGCATCCCTGTGAGGCAGGTTAGACTGCAAGGCTAGCCCTAGGCTACCCAGAGAGGGGTTCCATGGCTAAGTGTGAACTGGGATCTACTAGAAGGTACTCTGACACTCTAACCCAGGGGTGACCAGGCTTGCTTAATGTAAGAACTGCATAGAATAAACATCAGGTTTTTGAGAGCCGGAAGGAAGGAAGACGGGGAAGGGGGAGAGAGGTGGAAAGAAAGCAACTTTAACTTTAAATGCATTCTCCAAGTTGCCAGTTGGCTTGGCTTGGAGAAGTGATTTAAAGAGACAAAGTCCTTCTCAAAGCTGGCCGATGGGGCAGCAGGGGCTGCAAGAGCCACCCAATATGTGCGAAAGAGCCACATTTGGCTTCTGAGTCACAGTTTGGCCACCTCTGCTCTAACCACTGGCATCTCTCAAGGAGTCTGGCATTCAAATCCCCACTTGCACTATATTTCTTTACTTCTGTCTCCTGCCTTTCCCCCTAATGAGAACCCAAAGTGGCCTCCATCATTCTCCCTCTCCTTCATTGTATCACAGAGCTTTGTGGTAGTGAACCTCCCAGGGGATTGTCGTTAAGGATAAACGGAAGGCAAGGGAGAACTATGCGAGTCACCTTGGACTCTCTGGAGCAGGGGTGTCAAACATGCAGTTTGGGGGCTGAATCATGCCCCCGGAGGGCTCTTATCAGGCCCCCAAGCAACTGGCTGTCATCTGCTTCCTTTTCCCTCTCTCTTGCTTCCTTCTCATCACAACTAGCTTTGCAAGGCTTGCTCAATTGCACAGGAGCTAGAGAACAAAACCTCTATTTTCTCCATTGGCTGAAGCTCCTTCCTTGGGGAGGAATAGCTTGCTTTGCCAGGCTCTCTCAATTGCACAGCAGAGCTACAGAGCTAATAGCTACTGAGCTATTTTCTCTATTGGCTGAGGCTCCTCCCTTGGGGAGAAATAGCTTGCTTTGCCAGGCTCTCTTGATTGCACAGCAGAGCCACTGAGCCAAGCCTCTCTATCTTCTATTGATGGAGGCTCCCCACCGCCCAAGTCCATGGGGAAGGAAAGAGCCAGAGCTTCTTTTGCCCAGTTTCCTGGATCCCATGGGAGAAATACAAAGAAAGCACCTTTTAAGAGCAATGAGTGCTAATATTTTAAGCATGTTTTAAGTTTTTAAAAAAAGTATATTTGTGTTTGTCTCTGTTCTTTATAAAATTTCTATCTCTGCTACCTAATCTTAAATAGGTACACACATGGCCCAGCCCGACATGGCTGGGCTCAACCAGACATGGGCTGGCCCAACAAGGTCCCTTTTATGTCAGGTCGGGCCCTCATAACAAATGGGTTTGACAGCCCTGCAATGTAGGAATGGAGGGTGGGACTGAATTGCGTGACAGTCGTGAGAGAGGGTAATTCTACAGGTGAAGCGTTTTTCCCCTTGGTAACTTTTACTCCGTTTCCGTCCACTGAACTCGCGTTTCCCCTGAGGCTTTAAAAGGGAGCCCTAGCGGGAGTGATCCTCACTAGAAGATCCTGATGCTGGGAAAAGAAGGGGGACGGCAAAAGACGAGGTGGCTGGACGGCGCTGCTGATGCAACTAACGCGAATTTGAGCAGACTTCGGAGGATGGTGGCAGACAGGAGGGCCTGGCGTGACTTGGTCCATGGGGTGGCAAAGAGTCGGACTCGACTGTGCGACTGAACAACAAAGCGGGAGTGTAAAAAAGCGACACCCTTTGCTCCTCTCTACTTTTATTAGAGGCGGACAACATGTGGTTTTCGACAGAAGGAAGGAGTGATTTTTTTTTATTTATTTAAAAACCCGGTATTTTCCAACCATCCTGCTCCTCAAAGACACGCGATGGGGAACCCGAAGCCGCACAAGGACACTAAGGAGACTGTAGCCCCTTTGTGAGTGTGCGTGAGGCGATCGAGACAGAGCGCCCCGCCCGCTTCTCGGCCTTTTTCTACACCCAGACACCCCGCCTTCTTTCCCTCCTGCGCGCGCACACGCCCCTTCAGCCGTTGCTCCGGGGCACGCACGCGACTGCGCCCCGCCCCTCGCCCCTTCCTCCCTCCCTCTCCCCCACGCGAGCCCCCCCGCCCTCCGCGGGCGCTGACGAGGAAGAGGGCGGAGGCGGACGAGGAGCCCGGAGCCGCTGCTCGCCTCGCCCCTTCCCTTCCCTTCCTCCTCTCAGTCGCTGCCAGACGTTGCCGGGGTGGCTCCTTCCCCCTTTTTCTTCGCCTTAACCCCCGCAGGCGCTCACATTTTTCTCGCCGCCTTCTTCGCTCCCTTTCCCTTCCCTTCCACTCCACCAGCGCGGCGGCAGCAGCAGCAGCAGCCCCTCGGCTCCGGCAGCCATGAACCCCAGCTGCGCCCGTTGCGGCAAGATCGTTTACCCCACGGAGAAGGTGAACTGCCTCGACAAGGTGGGTGCTGCGGGGGGAGAAGGAGGCGGGGAGGGGAGGGGTGGAAGCAGGGAGGGCGAGAACCGACCTCGGGGTGGGGTGGGGATTGCGGGGCAGGGAGGGCGGCTGGGAAGGGGCGGCGGCTGGGAGCTGCTGGAAGTGTGTGCAATTGGGGGGAGGGGGTTAGATTAGGAAGAGAGGGGAGAGGTAGCTGACGGCGGAGGGAGGGGAAGAGAAGGAGTAACTTGTGGGGTTGGATAAGGGAGAAGGGGCAACCTGGGGATTGGGAAAGGGTAATTTTGGACTGGATTGGGGGCTGAATAAGAGAGGGGAAGGGGCAAATTGGGGGTTGGGGAAGGGTGCGATTTAGGGGTGGATTGGGAGTTGGGGAAGGGAGGGGAAGGCAAATTGGGAGTTGGGGATGGGTTCATTTGGGGGTGGATGGGACTTGATAAAGGAAGGGAAGGTCTGATTTGGGGGTAGATGGAAGTAGGTCAGTTAGGGGTTGAGAAAGGTGGTAAGGGGGGTTGGGCAGGGTGTGATGTAGGGGTGGGTTGGGGTTTGGGTAAGGAAGAGGTGAGGATAGATTGGGGTAGGAGAAGGGGCAAACGGGGGGTTACGGAAGGGTTTGATTTAGGGGTAGATTGGAGTTTGGATAAGGGAGGGAAAGGGGACAGTTTGCGGGTGGGTGGAGTAGGGGAGGGAACTAGAGCACTGTCCTGGGGGAAATTGGCAGGGAAGCAATACAGGCCCCCAAGTGAGGAATTGGCAGAAGGAGAGTTGAAAATAAGGAAGTGAGTGGGAAGGCAAAAAGGGAGGGAGGGAGGCTTTGATAGCTAGTGGAATGCAAGAGGTGAAGAAGGGGTAATTGGTCATGGGAAGAGAGACCCAAGGCAGCTTGGATTAAAAAGAGAGGTGGCAAAGGCTTGAGGGAGAGGTGAGTAGGTAGTAGTTGCTGCGAATGGACCCAGGGAAGGACGGATGTGAGAAATGGGTGAGGTGCCTGGGAGAAGGGGGGGACAGGTCTGGGTGGGCTAATAGGTTGCTGTATGAAGGCAGCAAATGTGAGTTCTGATGGAGGACCAAAGAGGGGTTGAATAAGCAGGGTGCATCTAGGGGGTGTAAGTGAAAAGAGGGGGAAATGAGGTACACCAGAGGAACCAGGTGTGGAGGCTTTTTTATTGACCTGTGGAGGATAACTAGCTTGGTTTAGGTCGGTCAAATGTAGTGTTTTGTATATGGCCTGCTTCAGTGAGAAATGCAATTTGGTGCTTGACTTTGGGAGGGGGGATTACAGAAAGGCAGAATGGGAAGGGTTTAATAAGACTGATGATCTGTGTTAACAGCTGGTCCCTTTGAGGATGAAGTGACTTGGTAGGCTGCAGATGTTTGATCCCACATATGTCATTGGATAGTGATAAGCTATGTGTGTGTGGGGGATGTAATTTCACTTCGAGTTAAAAGGTTAAGGCAGCTAAGATTCTCCATGGAATGGGAGTAAAAGGCTAGAATACCTAGGAATTGACACATCCCTACAGTGTCTCCTTTTTGAGAAAGACTTGGGTTTAGGGGACAGAAGCAGAAGATTGTTTTGAGGTTCATAAACATGCAATATCAACAGGATAAATGACTGCAAGTGATTGCGTATAAGATTCATTACACACAATTAAGGTTTGGAGCCTGCTGTTTATTTAGGTGAGCTCAACTCACATACCTTCCCACTAAATGAGAATGCTATAATATGAAAAATCTGCTTTTGAAGATTTACAGGGAATGATGGCTACCAAAGCAGATTTCCCATGTTATAGCACAAGGATGGCCACTCAGAATAAATATCAGATGTTTGAGAGCCGCAAGACATAAGCATCAGATGATTGAGAGGTGAATAGAAGGAGGGAGAGATAGGTGGAAATAAAGCAACTTTAAATGTCCACTTCAATCCGCTGACTGGCTTGGCTGGAGAAATGATTTTAGAGCAATTCCTTCTCCAAATTGGCTGGTGGAGTGATGGGGGCTTTGAGAGTCACGTAATATGTGTGAAAGAGCCATGTGGCTCCTGAGCCACAGTTTGGCCACCCTGTTATAGCATTCTCATTTAGTGGGAAGATATGTGAGATGAGATCACCTAAGTAAACAGCAGACCCCCAAACCTTACTTTCTCCTGCCACTTTTCTTTGTTTAAGCTGCTGTTAAGTTCAGTTTGCTTACATTTCTGGTAGCATTTCTTCTCAATTATCTAAGAAGAAAGTGTGGCATAAAAGAAGACTGCTGGAGAACAGCACCTTCTCAATTCCTCGAGTTCATGTTGCAAAGTGAGGGAAAAACCACCATGGAACAACTGAATTGGTGTTGGGGATGTTCCAGATTTGACTGCCAAGTTCAGAAAACGTTTCTGAACTGTCTTGATGGCTGTTGATTTGAAAAAAAAATCTGTGTCATTGCCACATTTTGTGGAATTTTTTTCTTCAGTGTTTTTAAAATTGCTTTTTGTGAACAATTAACAGAATTTTTCCAGTGCTTATATTCCACGGTAACAAACGCAGCTGGGTGTCTCAACAGACAAAATGAAAAGGATTCACAGGGAATAACTAGCTGTCATCTGCTTTACATTAAATTCTGGTCTCCTGCCTCCACCCTTCAAACTGATTGTTCTGCAGTGCCTCCAACTTTCAAAAGTTAATATTGGGCTTATAGATCTCTTGTAAGAATTGATTCCTCATTTTGCAGTTATGGTAGCTTACAAATATTTTAATTGCAGCCTCCTCCCTGTGGTACTCCATAGTTAAGGAGAAGTCAGTTGTGTGTGTTTGTCAATATTCTCAGTGAAAATGTCAATTCTGGTTTGCCTTTCGGTTGCTAATACCTGCATTTGGGGGCTGTTCCTTCCAGGAAAATGTCTCTGTGGCTTGTCCTTTAAATGAAGATGTTTTGATGCAAGATTCCAAAATGAAGAGGTTCTACTCTTTGCTCTCCTACCATATTCTAGGGGCAGCTGATGGCCATGCTAGATGTGATCATGGCAGAACAGGTTGTTTAAACCTCAGTTTCCTCAGGGGAACAAAGAGAGCTGTATCCTGGCTACGCCTACTGCTTAACTCCTTGTTATAATATTTGAGCTTGGCTGAGGGGGGAAAAACACCTGGGGGGATCAGACTGTGGGAGGGGTAAGCTACAGATGAGAGTGAGCTTAGCCTTGCCCTGCTAAGTCGTGGGTTTAAATGAATGGGTCTGCTATCATTATCTAATGAGCTTCCTGTGGATAGACAATTGCAGAGTAGGGATGTGGTTCCTTATCATTCTGAAAGGGAGGATGTTCTGTGTAAAGGGCACTGACTTTAAAGGAAAACACAAACCGAAGTATTGAGGAGTGGCTGGCCTTTTCTGTGGGTCTCTTACAGTTGTGTGCCATGTGGTAATTACACTCGTCTCTCCCTTTCCTGTCCGCTGAAAGAAAGTCCAAACTTTTAGGTACTCAATACAGTATCAAGATCTGGGATTTCTTCTAGTGCTGGATATGCTGTGTAACACTCTCTTTGAAGGTGGCAAGGAATACAGAACTATTGCCGTGTTAGGGTTGTGAATGGCAATATCTGTGCCTAGAAGATGGAGGAGTCTTACTCCAGTATTGATTGATCTGGAGATTTGTGATGTAAATAGTAGACAGTGAGAACCTTTTCCTTTAACACAGTAGTGGGACAGAATTTAACAGTGCTAGATAGTCAGGAGCCCGCTTGACTTGGTTCCATTCAGAGCAAGCTATTCTATTTTTTATTTTTAGTTAGAATCAAACTTAACATTTGGAAGTACTTCCAAAGTGAATAGAGGAAGGAAGGGGTCTATCTCAAGTTCATAGCTGAGGCAGGTGCCCTCCTCCTTGCATTGTAGTTGAGTTCAACTCAAGCAGAGATTCATGTGAAGCTCAGTTGTACATTTGGCATTACATGTGTTCTGAATTGTTTTGGGACTTAGCCAGGGTACCAGATTGAGCATTGTCACTTCAGGCTTTCACTGGAACTTCCAGCAAAACAAAATTTGTGCAGTGTAGATTCCATTGATCAGCTCAAGTTATAGTTATATCCAGTTGCTTAGATCGTAAGTCATGTAAGTTGAGAACTGCATTAGAGTGATTTTACAGGGGAAATGTTAATAGAACATTATGATTCACTTCCATATATGGAGCCAACTGGCAGGTTATATAAAAACTTCAGTTTAGTGTAATTTTCCTTAGTATGCAGATCCCTATCCCATCAGTTTTATAGATAACAAATTTCATGTAACTCCCACTTCCTGGTATTGTACATAGTTGGTATTGTGATTTCGATGACTTAATTCCAACTGCAGTTTCTAAGTTATTTTTTAAAGTGTGGGTACAGGGAAACTTTTGGCTGTAGTATTTTAGGCATTCACTTCCACTATGAGGTGTTTGTAAGGACTGCTGTTAATGCAAATCAGAATTGAATCTCTTGAATGGTCTGCATTGTGCGATATAAAATGGTACTTGGTAAGTTTATAGCAATTACTTTTTGAGATCACAGCTAATTCACAGGTGCATCATTCCTGTACCTTGTGTCCTGCTATAGGAACCTCACTGAATAAAAAGCTGTGATAAAAGCTGTATTTTACTACAAAATGTTTCATAATTTTTCTTCCTCCTGTTTTTTCAATGACCACTTGGGATGGAGCAGAATTTTTCTATGCAGATACAAAACTGAGGGTGAGCAACAATGGACTCCCTCATTGAGCTTTAGATGTCATCCACTAGGCAAAACCGGTCATTGCATTTTGTAGCTTACCGAGCATGACTTTCTTAGTCTCAACCATTCTTACAGCTGTATTCACACAGATATGCACACAGCTGATAGACATGTCAACAGATGATGTTTGATTTCCATATTAATCTTGCATGGTGTGTAGTACTGTCCTTTTATCTTTCTTCTTTTGGACTGCATTGGGTGCAGTTGTATGAAGATGCCTTTTGTGCTTGTGGTTTCTACAGTTATAGCTGCACCGGCATTCTCTGTGATCAGAGGGGTCTCCAGTATGGGAAGCATGAAGTCCATCCGGATTTTCACACAGATAACAGATGAGCAGTGGGTAACAGATAAGCAGTGGAGGCATATGTTTATAGATTCTCCTAACTTTTTTCCCCCCAACATTCATCATTTATTGAGATTAGTATATATAACAAATCCATAGTAATAATAAGTATTTAACAATTAAACAAACAAAAATTACATAGTTCATAATTATCCACTCATCCAACACCCTGTGACCCGTCACCCTTGTTGCCCATACTTATCTATCACTGCCTATTGTATGCCTAGTACTTGATATAGCTCTCTGGACCACCTTGGCCCCCACAGCCTAGAGGGAACTATGTTCAAAATCACATCCCGGACCCTGTAAATTATTGACAGCCGCCAAAAATGGTGCCCAAATGTCCTCGAATTGTTGTTGTTGCATCATTCGTCGGTAGACCAGCCTTTCATCCACCGCCAATCGCAGCATGTCCTCTAACCATTGCACTACGGTTCCTGAAAAATCCGTTCTCCATATCTGCATGATTATCCTCTTTGCCGTCATCAGTGCCCGAAATCCCCAATATCGCTGTGGGCGAGACAACACCCATGTTGACGGGAAGTGGTTTAAAAGAACTTGCATGGCTGTAAATCTGTGCTGACCTCCCAATACGCGGTTTATCCACCTGAGTATATCGCCCCAGAAATCAAGCAGCACCGGACATGCCCAGATCATGTGGCTTAGCCCCGCTTCACTTCCCTGGCATCGCCAACATGCTGGTGAAGTCAAGAGGTTAAATTTGTGTAGTCGAACAGGTGTCCAGTAAATACGGAAATGAATTTTTTGCTGAATTAATATCAAGCGTTGATCTTTAGAAACTTTTCGGATCACCCTGTTGATTGTGAACCATTGGAATGGTAAAATGTTAAGGTTCAGTTCATCTGCCCATTTTACCCGTAATTCTTCAATTAGCTGTTGTTGTTGCGTCCCATATCGAAAGTGCGTGTACAGGGCTTGCACTGGATTATCTTGTTGCCATGTCCGCCTTAATACAGCTAAAAGGGATGGTGGATCAGGGGCAGCCAAGGCATCCGGACCCAGCAACTGCGTCAGCGCCGTCTTTATTTGGTAATAATGTAGCCATTGGTTAGATTCAAGATTATACTTGTCTTGAAGCTCCTTAAATGTCCAGAATTCTTCTCTGTTTGGGTCTCGTAGATGATCAAGAGATGTTATCCCTTTTTCAATCCAACCCTTCCAGACCACTTGGCACCCTCCAATCCTCAATTCTGGGTTTCCCCAAAGAGTCATTGATCCATGTAAGAAGGCGTTAAAGCCTTGCTTGGTACCTATTAGCTGCCATAATCGCCTGGTGGCCTGAACTGCTGGAAGCAATACTTCCCCTTGGTGGTGCTTCGAACCCAAAACCTCTAGCGTAGAAAGAGGGGCCACTGTTGAAGCCTCGAGGGCCACCCAGTCTGGAGATTCCTTCCCTACATCTTGCCTCCACTTACTAACACTTGCCAACATATAGGCCCTATGGTATGCACTTAAGTCTGGCATACCAAAGCCACCTTGATCAATTGGGAGCTGGAGCCTAGCCAAGGAAAGTCGCGGCCTTTTCCCTTCCCATAAGAAGTTTGTTATTAGAGTATTGACTCTTTTAAACCACTTCTGTGGAATATACTGATGGAGACCTCGGAGAACATAAAAGAAGCGGGGGAAAGTAACCATCTTGAGGGCATTCACTTTACCCCACAGTGACAATGGGATGGGTTTCCATCGGGTAAAGTCAGCTTGTGTTTTCTCCAGGAGCTTTCTAAAATTCATCCCCACTAAGTTTTGACTTCGATTGGGAATTTGTATTCCTAAGTATTGAATCGAGTCCTCCTGAAGTCTAAACCGCCTTCCCACTGCCTCAGGAGTCTTCTTACCGCCCACTTGGAGTACCTCTGTTTTCCCCCAATTCACTTTGTAGCCTGCAAGTTGGCCAAATTCTTCAGTAAGCTTAATAATTGCTGGAAAAGAGGACTCTGGCTCAGTCACCATCAAAAGGGCATCGTCTGCATATAACAGAATTTTAAATTCGCTGAGACCGTGCTTCATACCATATATGTTCGTCCTTTGGCGTACCGCCTGGGCGAGAGGCTCAATGCAGATGTTAAACAGGAGTGGGGAAAGCGGACACCCCTGTCTTGTGCCGCATGCCAAATCGACTACTCCAGACTGCTCTCCATTGACTCTAATTCTCGAGGTCGCATTCTGATATATCAACTGGGTCCACCGAAGGAATTCTACCGGAAAGCCCAGGTATGTCATCATCTTCCTCAGGAACCCTCTGTCCACACGGTCAAATGCCTTCTCAGCGTCAATAGAGATTAGAAACGCAGATTCCGGCTTCTCATTATAAGTGGCTATTAAGTCAGTAATTAACCGAACATTATCAGCTCCCGAGCGACCTCGGATAAAGCCTGCTTGAGCTCTGTTCACCACCGAAGCTATTACTGATTGAAGGCGTTGTGCTAATATAGCCGTCAGTATCTCCTAACTTGAACTGATCTCAAAAAGTTCGGGGATTTAAAAATACTAACCAGTTAGCAAATGCACTTTAATATTCTGAACACTGTACATATTATAGACCAAGGATTCTCAATATATTGGTATACATAAAGGCCTTCAAAGTTAATAGCTATATGGTTACAAACTTTTATAGGTACATACTTGGTGGTATACTTACTATTTTCTGCTGTTAATGACTTGAATGAGTGGTTTATTCTTGTCTGCTGCGACATTGGAATTGTGAATTGCATAGCTCTTGGCTGCATGATCTTGAAATACAGTTTGCAGAGAGACTGAAGTCTGCATATATACAGGAGGTGAGAAGATTGTGGTTTTGAATTGTTGAGTCTCTCTGCAGACCTGCATCTTGGTGGTAGAAGTCTTGTTATTGCCTAAATGTCCAGATGCTTTACCATGAACAAAACAGATCTTCATAGGGAATTAGTTATAAACTTACAAAAAAATCTACAATATGAGGCCAGTTCTGCAAACGCCAAAATTTCAGGTGGACTTTGAATGTCACTGAGTCAAGTCTTGGGTTTTGGGGAGGACTTACCTTTCCTTTTGACTGCTGTGGGCTTCAAAAAAGAAAAGAAAAATACAGCACAAGTCTTAAATGAAATGTTATGATGGAGCATGAAATTAGTTACATTGCAGGTGAATAGAGAACAGGTTTTTCCTGCTGGGAACTAGAGGGGTCTGCTTTACTGAGGAATGTAGGAAATTTCTGCAAAAGGAGTTGGTGCATAGGTGAAGTTACAAATTTGTTGCCCTAGGCAGACAAAGTGAGAAAGACTCCCTTTGCTCCAGTAATGAGTCATTACATTCTTCTGTCATATTGGGTTGTGGTGATGTTTAAATATTGGGTGTGGTGCTTTTCATTCACACCAGAAGCTTCATAGTTTTTTCTAAGTATTCTGAACATGAGTGGTTTAGGAGTTTAAGAGTACTAAACACAATCATGCATCTGGACATTAAGCATGTTTGGCCTTTGCTTCATATTAATGCTCATTTGTAAATCTGTAGTCATTAGGGTTTGTAGAATCTTTTGGGATCAAGTGCCGTGTTCTACTGGAGAAAGTTTTCCTTACAGACGTTTCGTTCTCAGCTGCGGAGAATCCCGAAAGATTCTACAAACCCTAATGATGTTACCAGCCGTGAAAACCTGAAATCTTTGATAAATCTGTAGTGTTTGCATTTGGTAAAAAACTGGATTTTTACAGGAAGGGATCTTAAAATCCAAATTGATGTGATCATATGACAAAGTAAGCTGTAGCTTACACGACATCCATTAGCTTCTCCAGAATTGATGCTTGTTCCCTTCTATTTAAAGCAGTTTCTAGTCCTCATAGATACAGAGAAATTGTAGTAGAATGATTTATAAATCAGCCAAGCTGGTTTAAACCAGCTAGAATGATTTATAAACCAGCCAAGCTGTGGCTGAGATATCTGGGTTTGTAATGGTAAACTGATCTGCATCTGCCTTGCACATGTCCATAGCCCTGTATGGCTTTTTGCTCATCGCTGGAAGGGTCTTTGGCTTTCTCTTGCCAAAATGAATTTCATCCAATTTTTGTTTCTTATAGTAATCTGCTTTTCATGGGTGGAAGTCCTTATTTTTGAAATGTTAATTTTTCTGATAGAGTAAATTGTGAACATTTTCTTTAAGAATGGTGCATTTGCAAAAAATGTAAACTTCTGGATGTAAATGGCCCTGTAGATTCTGCCACTGTCTACATAGCTGCCAGTGGGCCTACCTGGGCATGTATATTGTAGCTCATGATACCCACCATATGCTTTACCCTGTGCTGTTAATCCTGAAATCCTTCATATTCATCTGCAGAATTTGGTGTGTGTTAAAGGCAAAAGAAGAGCCTTTTAATTTGCCTAGCTTGCATGAACAGGCTACATGAATAAGTGTTCACGCTGTGGAAGTTGAAAGAAATTAGGATAGACTTTCAGAAAGCGGAAGAATCAGTGAAAATACTTGAGCCTTTTTTGTGCTTATCCACAAAACATGGACTCTCTTGGTAGCAACTGCTTGGCTACAAGAGTTTGGCAGTTCATATTGTGTTGCTCAGGTAACATATGTGACGGGCGTTTTCCACTTGCTGTCATTGTAGTTGTTGGTTGATAACAATGCTGCCTGTTGCCAGAGTGGAGTCTGTTTCTTCCTTAGGGCATTGTGCAGGAGGAAGGCACCTCTCAGCTAACTCATTTAGTCCTGGGGTTCCAGAACTCATCTGCATTCTCACAATCAGCAAAACAAAAACATTATTCCCTTTAAGTATGCATCTGGAAATTGAGGCTGTTCCTACATCAATCTTGCATGAGATGAGCAGTCTTCTGAGACCAGATGGGAAGCCTAGGTTGGCTTTGAAGTAACTGTGAAGGGAGACCTTCCTTGGTATATCCAGATTATGTTTCTGTGCTTAAGGCTGCATAAGGCAACTTCCTGTCTGACAAGAGGCCTCTTGTTACAGCTGGGTGACAGGTTGCAAATATTTCCTTTTAAGGTTCAAGCTTGTGTCAGTATAACACAATTTTTTTTTAGGGCTGAGCAAATTGTGTAAGGTATTAATGCTTGTTTCTTAAAAACAAACAAGTTACCAGTAACTGAACGTTCAGGATTTCCCCCTGAGACTTTAATTAAACACAGTGTTTTGGGTTGAGTAGTCACAATAGAAAGGCCTTTGAGCATATTTCTCATCAAGCATTGTACAATCCTACCTAGAATTCTAGCCTTATTCAAAATACCATTTCTAGATCAAATTAGCATCCTTCAGGTAGGAAGTAGTAGTCTATTAAAAGCTTTTACCCTCCCATTTATCAACTCTTCTTTTTCGTTTTCCTCCAGTTCTGGCATAAAGCATGTTTCCACTGCGAGGTCTGCAAGATGACCCTCAACATGAAAAACTACAAGGGCTATGAGAAGAAGCCATACTGCAATGCGTAAGTTGCTTATAATGCTTACCGTCTGTTCCCTTCTTGATAGCACTAAAAGTGAAAAATATACCGTATTTTTCGCTCCATAAGACGCACCCGAGCATAAGACGCACCTAGTTTTTAGAGCCGTTTGTGTGAATTTAGAGGCATTTGTGTGAATTTTTTGCAGTATTCGCACCTTAAGACGCACACACTTTTCCCTCAACCTTTTTTTGGAGGGAAAGTGAGTCTTATGGTGCAAAAAATACAGTAATTAAAAGGGGCTGTGTGGATCAGTAAGCCTATATGTTGGTTTGTTGAATTTCCTTACTAGAGGAAAGATGAGCAGGGCACCTCCGATCTGTGTTTCAGAGCAATCTTATTTGGTCTTTTGGCATGCTTCTAAAGGTTTGTCATTCTTGTGGATAGTATTTCTGTAGTAGTGCTTATTTAGTTAATGGTACCAGTATGTTTGATGATAATAGAGAGTATGAAATATCATGGTTCTTTGTATAATGCTTGCAGTCTAAACACAGATGGTTAGGACAAGGAACAGTAAGGACTTCTTCCATTTTGGTGGGAGAAAACCCTTTGTATTTCTTTTCTGGAATAAGTGAAAGGCTTTTTTAAGGAAAGAGTTTATTCATTCAAAGTGTATACTGTGAATGTAAAATCTACAGGATTCATGTGTACATAATAGATATAAACCATGTATTTTCCAGGGCATATTTATTTATTTTATTTATAGCCCACCCTGAAACCATCTCAGAGCGGGTAAAATCAAATCATTAAATACAAATATAATTTTAAAATATCTGAGGCAGCAATTACAATAAATACAGTAAAATATAGTATAAATACAACAATTCTATAAAAATCCAAACAGCTGTGAAGAGGAATGGGGAGACATAAGGGGAGGGGAAAGGAATAAGAGGGGGAGGCCAAATTAGCTACCAGCTAGGGCCCCTATACTGCCTTCTACCATAGGCCCAGCAGAATAACTCTGTTTTGCAGGCCCTGAAGAATTGTACTAAATTCCACAGGGTCCTGATCAATGTTACCTCTAAACTACAGAACCTTGTGAGCAAAAATTCTACTTTGTGAGCTACTGGTGTTAAAGTTGTGAGCTGCTGCATAAATCATTGTGATCTGGGACCATTTTTCCTGAGCTAAGACAAAAATGTGTGAGCTGGAGGTTAAAAATCTGTGAGCTAGTTCATGCTAACTCAGTTTAGAGGGAACCCTAGTCCTGATCTCTTCTGGAAGAGAGTTCCACCAGGCTGGGACCAGAGCCTAGGAAAGAAGGATACTCTCTGGGCTGGGGGACCACCAGTAGATTTTGATTGCTTGATCATAATGCTTTGTGGGGGACATACCAGAACAGGCTCACTGTTAAGGGCTTTAAAGGTCAACGCCAGGACCTTGAACTTGATCTAGTCCATGATCTGGAGCCAATGCAGCCAATAGAACATTTAAATGAAACTAATATCTTCCACTATTTAAGTGTTACTTGCTTTAGTTAAAAAGCTTAAATGTGTATTTAAGTAGGCTGCAAATTCATTTATACCTTGTCTTTCTTTCCAAGGGAACCTAAAGTAACATATCATTCTCCTCTCCTCCATTTTATTTTCACAACAACCCTGTGGGGGTAAGCTAGGCTGAGAGTGCAATTGGCCTAAGGTCATCCAGCAAGCTTCTATGGCAAATTGGGGATTCAAACCTGGGCCTCCCAAATCCTAGTCTGACATTCTAACTATACCATGGTTGCTCTCTTCAGTTTAAATCTATATCTGAACAAGCTGCTAGTCCTACTGTAACTGTATAAGACTGTTTCTTGCCTTTCAGATGGCAAAAACTTTAATAAGTGATAGAGTAACATAGGGTGCAGCACTCTGCAGCACTGTGTGCATTTGCAGCTTTGCATATGGGAAAATTCTAAAGGGTATGCTCAAATCCCATAAATTTTGTATATGCTAAGTTATAAATTATGCTAAGTTCTAAATTGTATATGCTAAGTTATAAATTATTTATTTTTATTATGAATGTTTTATTATGAATGTTATTGTTAAGTTGTTCACCACCTTGAGCTGTGTGTATTCAGGGGTAGGGCAGTCTATAAATTTAAATTATAAATAAATTATAAATACATTTTTTATGTTGACAATAAGAAAAGTTTAGACTGGATTAGTATTTCATATGTTTAAACTTTTCTTAAAATTTCTCTGTGTGTAGTTTATTATGTTTCATAAAGGGAAAAATTGGGTTGGGGAGGAAAGGATAGAGGGAAAAATACAAAAAGGGGAAGAGAGAGATATCCTTTTTTTGTGGTTTCAGAATTTCTGGATATATTACATCTCTGGTTAGGACATGGGTGGTGGAAAGTACAGCAAATAGTGTGGATGCAAACTAGTGGCAGCAATTCAGAAAAAGGTAGCGGGTATTGAGGGAGGTATTTGACAAAGATGGGTTCCAGAGACAGAAAACTTTCTTACATGGTAGGATGGTGGCATGAAAAGGAAGAAATGTAGAGAGGCAACACTAGAAGTACAAAGAGGTATCAAAGAAGACAGTGAATTGAAATATAAAACTATAAGTGCTTTGAGAAGTAATGGTTTAAGTGTATAATTATATTTGGAAGAGGGACACAATCATTGTATTGGAGACAAGAAAACTTCTAGAGACACATTTAGAAAACAGGTTGGGAAAAGCTGAGAAAGAATTGGTGCTTAAATATTGGCATCCTCTGGAAACATCTACAATTTTCATAATGTATTTGCCATCAGAGCTGTGTACTTGGAAATTTTTTTAAAAACCCAGATTGCCTAGAATTCATATATTACTGCATAAGGGCTTGAGTAAGAGAGTTTCACTTGGAAACAGTTCTAAAGATGTCAGAAGGGATGCTGATGTTTTCTCTATCAGTGAAAACCTTGGTAATTTAATTTAGATATTAATCCTTATAAGCTTTTTGTTCACAGTGCAAACACTTTGAACTCTTAAACTTTGGTAAACGCACGCTGGTCTGCTCTGAAAATGGAAATAAGTATGTAAATATAAGAAATAACATGAAGGACTAGAAACACTGGGATTAATTGTGGTCTATTGGTATAAAACAACCTTGTCTGAAACCTGTGAAAGGCGTGACTGCTTCTGAAGCCCTTAATCCAGGTCTGTTGTTTGGCATCCTCAGCAATGGAAAAATTAATATTGCTCCACAGGGATCTTCTATGAGATTAACTTACTGGTAACAAAGAGAATGAAACTGTTTTCTACTAATAACTCCAGGCACATCCAGTTTTCTTTGTGGAGGCCCTGTTCTGACATTTCTACTTATGCCACCTACCATTACCTACTTATGTTGTCCAGACATATGTGATGTTTCAGTTTAGACTGATCTCTCTGACCTACATAGCTAAGAGGAACCAGTGCCAACTGTGCATTGTAGTGGGAAAGATCCTACTTTTTCTCCTGGTGCGCTTTCTGTGTTCCTAGCTGCATACTTAAATATATGTAGCCTTTACTAATGGGAGAGAAGCAGCAATCTAAGAAGGTAGGCCACTACCACCCCCCAGCTCTTTAGTGGCCAAGATGGGTGGCCCCTGTCATAGTGTGATGCCTTCAGGCCACCACAGCCTCACTAAACTTGTGTTTTCTGTTCCGCCTGCCTTCTCTGAGAATGAGCTGTTCTGTGAGCTCTGTTCACATCCTGTTACTCATAAGGCAAAGAATGAAGACATTGCTTGATGGGAAGATAGGGAATAATGGGATAGAGCCGCATTGACTTTGAATAGGAATTTGGGAAATGCACACATACAGGAATAGTGTAATAGATTTCAAGGACACCAAGGGTCCAAGTCCAGAGTGGGAAGGGAACAGTTCTGACAGACCTTCCCACCCCAGACTTTGTGCCCAATTTTGCAGCACAGAATTTGACTTGTGACACAAGATATCTAGCATGAAACTTCATTTCCAAGAGCCTTGGTTTTTGTTTGGTTTATTATTTAACTTGGTTTGTTTTTCTTTTGTGTAATGCAAAATGTTCAACTTGGAAAAAATTCTATGTTTTTAGTGAGTCTATTTTTAAGAAGTGTTTCCATTTTCAAGCAGGGGCATTTAAAATGTTTATTTTCAATTGAAAATGCAGCCACAGCTTGAGGGCACGATGTTTGAATTAGTCCCCTTTTCTCTTACAGAAGGGAATGCAATTATTAATATAATACTTGCTAAGATATATGCTTTTCTCTTAGATCTGTTATCTTTATTTTTATGCAAATGTATTCACATTTCATGTGTTAAAACCTGCCTAGTTGACTGAGATTTCTTTAATTGAATGGTGACAACCCGTAATTTTAACCCTTATAGTAGGAAAGTCGTACTTCAAAACATGCAGGCAGTGCTTGAGAAGTTCTAGAGCTGAAGTGTTCCTTGTCCCATTGCAGGTGCTTTTGTTTCTTCAGCCACTGAATCTTCAAGCAACAGATTTACTATAAAAAGCCTAAACTGAATATTCTAAGGCAGGGAGCCTCCTGCATATTTATACTTTGCCATAATATTTTAGCTAGGAGGGAGTGGGGTTCAGCTCCAATCATTGCTGTCAAAGCTACATCTTAGGTGTTCCTAGTGTCGCTCACAAGGCCCTCCTTTCTAAGCAGTCTCCATAAAAACTAGAACTACACAATGAAGTCCTATCATTCTCTGTGGAGTGTGGAGGAAAAAAGGCCACGTTTATGCTGGCAGAAGTGAGCTTGTTTTTCCAAACATGTTTAATACAGGCTTTCTTCTGTCCATGCTCTGGCTGCCTGCCAAGCTGTAAGCTTATTTCTCAGTGAGAGCAGTAGGAAGAAGGCTGGGCGTCCTCTCTGCCTTCTTGATGCCATACGGTAATCTGAACATAGCTTTCCAATAGGAGCCCTTGCTGCTTGATTGTGTCATCTGAGACTTTCCTGTTCTGATGAAGGGGAACGGGGTATGTTTGCTCTGTTCTCTGTCAATAGGCTCTAAAAATGAATCACGCTGATCAGTGAAATGCCCCAGTGTTAGCGTACTGGTGCAGTGTAGTGCTAGAACTATTAACTGGGATCTATTTGGAATGTGTGTGATTGAAAACTTGCTTCTGCCATGAACTTGCTAGATGACTTTAGGCAAGTTGCCTGCTGTCCTTTCTGCACCCTCTTCCCATCTGCAGTGTGGGGAGAAGGCTGACCCTACCTTATACATTAGTTTTAAGAACTTCAATAAAGTCCTTGTGAGCCTCTGATGTATTTATTGATGGGATTTATATCCCACCCTACTTCGCATGCAGGCTCAGTGTGGCTCACAGTCGTCTTAGAATACAGTAAAACAATATCAAAGCACAACCATACAATAAAACATTAATTTATACAAGTTTATAATTAAGCACCCAGTTTAAAATGCCAGATGGCCACACAACTATTAGATTCATTTCAGTGTAAGCTGAACAGTCTGGTGGAATATGTCAGTTGCTTCTGGCGTCATTGAATAGATAGCATCATGGAGCAATTGAACTGGTTGAGGCAAGGCAGACATCTTTCACGCTGGGGATTACTAAATGGTGCTGGTCCAAAGAATGCAAAGCTCTTTGGGGCACATGGGGAGAGACAGTCCCACAGGTATGCTGGTCCCTGGCTGCATAGGGCCGTAAAGGTTATTACCATAACCTTGGACCTGATTTGGGACTCAACTGGCAACCAATGCAATTGGTGCACCATTGGCCTAATGTGCTCCTGCATAGCCATCCCTATCAGTAGGTGCACTGCCACATTTTGTGCCAGCTGGAGTTTCCAGGTCAGCTGGTAGGCCTGCGTAGAGTGAGTTACAGTAATCAAGTCTAGAAATGACCAGTGCATGGATCACTATTGCCAAGTCCCGGGAGCAAAAGTAGGGGACCAGTTGCCTGACTAGCCAAAGATGGTAAAAGGCTCATCTGGCAGCTGCAGTGACCTGGGCCTCCACAGAAAGGGAGGTTAAGGGTGACAGTCTCACCCACTCACACTCAGGTCTCGGTCATGCATACCAGGTCTGCATTTTGCACTGCGAGATAATCCTGTAGAGTTGAGGTCTTATTAATAGACCTGGCATCGCATGACATCAGTGTTAGCCTCACTACCAGCATCCCTCTGGATGGAGCGAAGGTTGGAAGGGGACTGGGAGTAATCGTATCTTTATCTCTGGACTCCTATGCCCACCGTTATACCTCCTACATCCTCCGATCTCCAGAATCCCCAATATTATTGTGGCCTCCCCTGCTAGCTCCTCCCAGCTCAGATCTAATCCTACATGGTATCCTCCTGGGCCAACAGTAGCAATACAAGGATCAACTCACTAACATTCACTAATACCCAGCAGGCCTAGCAAGGGAATTCACATTCAGTTTAAGAGCCAACAAATAAACGTAACAAACAAAAGCTATCCACCCAACCCACCATTCTTACTCCCACCCCTCTAGTAAGAAAATCTAGTTATAATTGAGTAGATTATTGATGGGTAGGGTGATAGTACTGTTAACTTCTCCTTGTTGGCATACTTAAAATCAAATTCCTAGTACAATACTAACTTGACTAGTCAAACAATCAATTTCTCTCCCTCCCCTCTCATAAAAATTATGTATATAGAATTAATTTAATTCCTAATTCATAAATTAATTTAATTCCTAATAACAGCTATGATTATTCCCCACCCAGTACTAAACAAGCTATTTTATTAAACAATAATGTTTAAATCAGCCAATGTAATCGATTTAAGTCATTAATATTATATTACATTCTCTGATTTAATTAACCAACGAATAACAAACAGTAATAAATAAGCCACTTATTAATCAATTAGACGTCTCAGTTCCTTAACTCTCCAATGAATTCAGCAAATTAGTAGGAGTAAAAATGAACCAAAGGTAATCAGTTAAGGGTGAGTGGGTGGGTGGGATAGATTAAGCTAAATAGGTAGACTACAGAGGGGGATCTCTAGACAAGTATAACCTATGCTATGTTTCCAGATAAGGAGGAAAATAAGCAGGCAGTCGGAGAGGCGATTCATGATGGGTTCTTAACTTGACTCCACTATCTGTGTGTCTGTGTATATATACAGAGAGAGAGAGAGATCCCCCTCTATAGTCTACTCATTTAGCCTAATCTGTCCCACCCACCCACTCACCCTTGATTACCTTTGGCTCATTTTTATTCCTACTAATTTGCTTAATTCATTGGAGAAACTATTTTGTGTGTTAACTAGCAGAACAAAGTTAACCTCAGTAAATGTAAGGCTCTTACATTCCACAGAGCTCGTGGCGCAGAGTGGTAAAGCTGCAGTATTGCAGTCGGAACCCTCTGCTCACGACCTGAGTTTGATTCCAGCGGAAGCTGGTTCAGGTAGCCGGCTCGAGGTTGACTTAGTCTTCCGTCCTTCCGAGGTCGGTAAAATGAGTACCCAGCTTGCTGGGGGGAAAGTGTAATGACCGGGGAAGGCAATGGCAAACCACCCTGTTAAAAGGTCTGCCGTGAAAACGTTGTGAGAGCAACGTCACCCCAGAGTCTGAAACGACTGGTGCTTGCACAGGGGACCTTTCCTTTTCCTACATTCCACTGGTTAAAAATTATTCTTGCTGCTTTAGTTTGTCTACTGATAATAACTTCATCCTTATTTCTGTCATAATCTGTGCCATAGTTAAAGAGTTTCTGGTTGCAGGTATTGAATTTATTTATATGCAGTATGATGATGACCGTTAATTGGTGAGCAGAGTTTCTATTGGGTTTTACATAATCTCCCCTCCCCCCCCCCCCCGCCTCACCTGAAAGTAAATGAGCAAAACCTGTTGGAAGGAGAGACTACAGTAGGATAAATGACCTAAGAAAAGAGAAATTGAGGTTTTGCTCATGCAATCAGCATAGTAGATTTAATAACTGCTTTGAGGTTATAAAAGACTTTCTGTTACCATATTGGGCTAATTTTAGTTAAAATATATTTTCTAAACAATCAAGCAAGCTCAAGATCAAGAAGGCAGCTGAAAATATAAAAGGGCTCCTTGACATTTATTCTGCCAATTACGGTTCAGATGCATTTCTTACCTTTGACCAAGAATTGTGAACATGAAAGGCATTCATTGTTGTAGAACCACTCACCCCTCTCATGTTGTCTGTCTGCAAAGCCTCTATTTTTTTAAATTCTTGCACCTGTCTGTCCCACAAGCTTTCATGTAAAAGGTTTCTATACCCTCCTTTTCTCTACCTTACAAAGTCTCATAGCAGCTTACAAACAACATTCCCCTCCTATCCCCATAGCAAGTACCTTGTGAGGTAGGTGGAGCTGACAGTTTTGGGAGAACCGTGACTGGCCCTAGGTCACCCAGCTGGCTTAATATGGATTGTCCAGATTAGAGTTGGCCACTCTTAACCACTATGCCACTCTATTGCTCTTTTGGGAATGAACACATCTCCTTCCACTGTACAACACAACAGTTTACATGATTGCATGGAATCATGCCTTATTCTGCATTTGCAGTTTGTTGGGAGGAAGAAAGATTGACCATGAATCAAGGTGAACCAGATCTTGTGAAATGATCTGGAATTTGATCAGCATATAGAGGTTCTTACACATATACAAGCAAGCCAGGCCAAAGTGCATTGGAGCGCACAAGTTTTTCATCAACACAAAAGGAAGGACACTTGGGACTGGCTGGAGTGCTGTGGTTAATGGAAGAGGCTGTCTTTCTTGCTTAGACCCCACTGAACTGGCCTTTCCCCCTCTAAATGCAGTAGACTAGCTGGCAGGAAGCAAATGGCCTACTTGCACAGTCATATGTCTCTCCCCCCCCCATGCCTAGGAGAAAGATGCAGCACTTCTTTCTGCACAACAGCTGTCTTTTTAAAAAAGTCATATATTGGAGAGGAGGGAGAGGGTGTTTGCATTGGAGAGATGGTATTGGCTGGCTGCAGTTCAATTTTTCTTATAGCAACAGTTCTAGAAAGAATACTGTGGTGGAAATCTTAGTGTGACATGAGGGTTGCATCTGAATTCTAGTGTGGCTGTAGTAACTTCTCTAGTGGCAGTCCTGTGAAAATACTAGAAGCTTCAAAATGTCCAGTTTGGTGAACTTGCCACAGAGCTACTGTTCACAATGGCTTAATGTAGCATCTTAGGATTTCCCTGCCCAGTCAGGGTATGTTTGTGTGGGAGCACTTCAACAGTGCCTAAAATTGGGCCCAAAATTCTAGAGCTGAAATATTTGTGTGTTCCCTATTTCATGAGTTCTGAAGCAGATTTGGATGTTTGCCTGCTGACATTTTCAGTGCCTTCGGAAGCTGATGTGGCTGAGTCGTGAAGCAGGAAAATCTTTATTTCTGCCACCAAGGACCAAAATACATAGTAGAGGCTAGCACACGTTTTGTTTCCTGCATTGCAGTTTGGGTGAGTTTTTGTACCGCTCCTACACTGTGGTGCTCACCTGAGCTTTTTATCCCTTATGCAGATATTCACATGTTCCTCTCTTGTGGCTCTGCTCTCCTTATGGGAAGCTTGAGGGTGCAAATAGTGGAAGTTATTACAAACCAAAATCAACATGCTTTGAGGCTATGTTCTATGGTATCTTCAAAGTTATCTTGAAAATTCATGATCTGCCTGTCTGAGTCTTAGCTTTCCTTTTAATTATTTGATTTTTTAAAATTATATACTCATATTTCACACATCTATTTTTAAGGCAGTGGACTGGGAAGACTCTTTTGCAGACTTGCTGTTGTAGGGCCAAAAGAGAAGGAACTTTATAGAGTGATAAGCACAACTGCCTTTTTGCTTATGTGTTAATTATTTCACAGACTGAAAAAATAGGAAATAGAGAGTATTGCTTGATTGATCCTGGTCAGTGGCAGCTTGAGAGGACTATCCTGGAAGTGAATTCAGGTCTTCTTTAGTAGGCGCCTGCCTTCTTTTGGGGAAAAGGTGATGGATGAGTAGTTGTACATTACCATCAGCTTTTCTGCCACCAAATTTGAGCCTGGATATGTAACTGAAACTGCGCTTTATTGTGTTGGTTTTTCAGCTAGGGAAATTATTCCCTAGCCTTATAGGAGGTTAAAGGATCCCCTCCCCCCAACCTCTGGATCAGGGAACATAGCAATCATGCAGAGAACTTCAATAGTGGTATGGCAGACTGTAGAAGGCCGGCCCCTGTGCTTCTGCGTTTTCTAGTACCTGAAATGAACACTGGTAGCTTAGAGGAGCGACTTGTAAAGATCTGTGTCTGATGTGTCCCCATTCATGGATTTTTCTCTTCAAGTTATACTGTTACAGCTTATGTCCCACTTTCTGTATTCTTAAAGGCTTGGTGGGTGGGAAAATGGTGTTGCTTAGTAGCAAACTTCACACAGATGTCACCTTTTGCAGTGTATGGAACGAATGGCTTCTTTTCAGTAGAACTGGAAAACTAGATTTTAAATAGCTCCACTTTACCTGTTGCGCAGTGGTTGCTTGAATATAGTTTTAGAAGAACTGAACTTATACATCAATATAGTTCTGTCTTTGTTTCCTCGTCAGAGCTGAAACTTCCCTATAACCAGTTGCTTACCAAGTCACATATCTGTACTCTCAAAGTCTGGTCACATATTTTTGTCTCTAGAGTCTTTGGTCAGCTAGCAGTATGATTCTCATGCGAGTCATGCACTACTGTGTTTCATTTCTAGTGCTTGCATTATCTCAAGGACTTAGGACAGGTAAGGGCAGAAGAGAAAAGTCTGACCACAAGTGCTGGTAGCAGAGATAAAGGAAGAGGAAAATAAAATAACTTGCACATAATTGTATCACTTCTGAAGTTTTGGGGGATAAATCAAAATGCCTGAACATTTTGTTAGCTTTGTGACCGAAGCTCACCAGCTTTTTCGAAAAGACTGTGAATACAAATTTTCTATGCTGTGTTGTTGAACTCTGAGAGGTAGGCAAATAATTTCTGACCTTTAGTTTGAAAAAAAAAAAAGCCCACTTTTTTCTTTACTCTAGATAAGCTGCCAACTTATGCCAGCATCATCTTTTCACCCCAGGTAGTATTTTTGCCAAATCTTTTCTGTGTAATAGAAAATGAGCTACGGGGTCACCTCCCTTCCCATTGTTGTGAAATTGGGGAGAGTTGAAGGAGCGTGGGTACATGGCTGACAGCCATTTGCCAACAAAGAAGATTTGAATGTTTTTTGAGGAAGAACATAGATAATATTAAGACAAGAGAATGACGGAACTGAGTCATGAACAGGGCTTATGTGAAGAGGCAGCAGCTTGTTTGTTAAACCCTTTATATAGCTACTCTGATTACTATGTCTGCATCTTAGGATGGCAGAAACGATCCCATAACCACAAGTGCTAGTATTTCTGTTGACTGCATTGTCAAACACGTGAGTGTTGGATCTCATTCTAGTCATAAGACAGGATCCAGGCTTTATTTATTAATTTAATTTAATTTATATCCCACCCTCCCCACCAAAGGCAGGCTCAGGGCAGCTTTCTTCTTTACATCACACTATTCCTTTTTCTGACTTCCTTAGTGATCAGTAGCAATATAAATATTCCAGGGAACACATTTGGTAGCTGACTTTGCAAAAACAACATGTTAATGTTTACTTGGGCTTTTTGTGAAAAAGGCATGTATGTTTAAATGTGACAGTCTACCAATTTCCAGAGGTTCTTCACTATTAAAGACTTTAATACTGGGGAGAAAGGAGGCATATAAGTGAAGGAAATAAATTGACTACCAATGAGAGTTCTCTTGAAGCAGCCAATATCTTATAACAGAAGAGTTGGACTGGGCACTGGTGATAGTAGGTGCTGGATTCTTCACAGCCAGTTGCCTGCCAGTATGTGGATGCAGTTCCACAGTGGCAGTTCACTGTTAAATCCAGTTTATCTGCTTGATTTCAAGCCCTAATTCCAGGAATCCCTGGTGATTTAGAAGAAGAAAAAGACTGCAGATTTGTATCCTGCCCTTCTCTCTGAATCAGAGACTCAGAGCGGCTTACAATCTCCTTTGTCTTCTCCACCCCACAACAGACACCCTGTGAGGTGGGTGGGGCTGAGAGAGCTCTCACAGCAGCTGCATTTTCAAGGACAATTCCTGCGATAGCTATGGCTAAACCAAGGCCATTCCAGCAGCTGTAAGTGGAGGAGTGGGGAGTCAAACCCGGTTCTCCCAGATAAGAGTCCGCACACTTAACCACTACACCAAACTAGCTCTCAGTTTGAATATTCAGGGCAGCTCCTTCTGACTTAATAGACAGTGTGGTTCCTGTGTCTTGTCTAACGCTCTGCCCTTCTACTATACTGTGGCTTATGAGATAGAGATAGTATCAGCATTTAAGTATGAAGGAGTAATTAAACCTGTGTGGAATTAGGTATATTGGGTACAGAAGCATTTAACATGGAAGATAACCAATGGAGTTGAAAGTGGAATTCAGATGTTGACACAATCTTAACTTCTGATTCTCCTCAGCCTCATTGTTTCAGATTTCTCCCTATTGTGTTAGAATGCCTGTTGAAACAGGAGTGTCAGCTTTGGCGAGCATATTGCATTGCAGTTCATTTTTTAAAATCTCAGTCTTTCATATGGTATTTCAAAGTTGCATTCTGTGGCCCTTTGGCATTAGAGCAGTTACCTTGTATGTATGGGGGGAGGGGAGGGCGTTCCACAGTTTAAAATTGCTTTCTTTTTTCTCTGCACCAAAACCCGGAGGCCACTGCTGGGACCCCCCTTCTTGAACACAAGCACTGGATATGGTTGCCATGGCAAACTAAGGAGCCAGCTCTCTCCGCAGTAGCAGCATAAACCTCACGAACCGTGACTGAACCATAAATGTGCCAGTATGTCTACCCATAGTGTTATGTATATTTGGGAGCATGTTAAAGACTTGAAGGGAAAATAGCCGCCTCCTTCCACAGAAATCTGATTCCATTGGCAGGCAAATTACTGTGTGCATGTGTGTCCCTAGGCAATTATATGTTCTGATTAAATTCATGCTGCTGCCACTCCCTTGACCCCTTCCCCCCAATAGATGGCTGTGGAGATGGCTCTGGGTCCTGTGCTTTTATCCCCTTTCTAGGACTGCATTAAAAAAGTAAGAACCAAGAGGTAGCCCCTCATTGCTCCACCCCTGTCTGATTGTGTACCCCAGCAACTTTTTTGTATGCGGTTGCTGCTAGCCTTTGCTCCTTCCTGCTAAACTACAAACAACTTTTGGTAGCCAGATTCAAGCTGCAGCCCTCCCCATTGCTTGTCTTCCTCCCCTTTAGTATGTCTGTTTCACCCCCGTCTGTTGGTTCTACCCAACTAAACAGATAATTGCAGTTGCAAGTAAGATTACCATGGTTAATAGCTTACTTATGGTATGATTAGCCTGAATATATGAGAGAAACTCTTCTGGGTACAGGATTTGTTCCTTTTTGGGGCACCTGAAAATGGTTTTTATTGCAGGTACCAGTAGCTGTTTATAGTTTGGTACTCATCATTGGTGCAGCTTGGGTGCTGTCACAAAAGCCTTTGCCCTTTCTCTTCTAGGCCCATTAGATTCTAAGGCCACTGCTAGATCAGCTGGACAGCTTATAGTCTACTGCCTGCCTGCCTCCCTTATCTGCTCTCTAGAGCCCACTTCTTGTGTGCTAGGAAGGTGTGTTGTTATCAGCCTCTTGTGCAAATAGGTTGTTTGACGTGTACCTGAGAATATTAATTTACAATGCATCTCAAGCAGAGTTGTATCCTTCTAAGCCAGTTGAAGACTGGCTGGCCTTATGAGTGGAAAAAGGAAGTGGTTGTAGAGTTGCTCAGCAAACCACTGTGTATGAAAAAGAGTGTTGCAAAGATACTTGTTTACAAAATAGATAGAAAAAGATGCCTCAGAAATCTAAAACACAGTGTAAGTTTCTAGAGTCTAGTCTTGTGATGTGTAAGTACAATTCACACAGGGTGAGATCTGAACTCCTGCTTTGGATAGGAATTTTCAAGGGGAGTAGAAGTAGGAAGCTGTGGTTTTATTGTCCTTTTATAGTAGGTGTATTGCTCCTGGTGGAATGGAGATGGAAAAGTCTGCCTGGCATAGGTTGCTGTGACACATGTTAATTCTGAAAGCCGATCTTGGAGTGCCTTACTGATGAGAGTGAGGATGTTTTCTCTCAGAACATTGCTCTAATTTTTGTTATTTCCAGCTTGTGTGGATCACAACTTCAAATTGTATTTATTTCTGTTTATGAGGGGGCAACAAATTCCACTGTGTGGCAGAAGACTGGCTTGAGGAGCTACTGAGTTTTTAGAGGAATTTAAAGCAAACTTGTTGCAACCTCTGATGGCGTTCCCTTTATTTTTTCTGTATTTCCTATTCTGTGTCTGTCTACCATTTTTGAGCAGATGACCTTAACTTTGCTCCTGTACCTCTTATTCAGTGGCCCTGCGTCATATCTGCTGCCCAGCGAATTACACTCTTCTAAAATTGGGTTTGGGGAAGTATTCAAGATAATTTCTTTGTCTTAAAACGAAATCCTAGGGACTCGCATGTTGTGCTAAATGTGCAAATAATGCGATAATAGCATCTACATATTCAGTTTCACCCTTCTTATCTATTTACCTGTGTCTTGATATAAAAAGAGTCTGTGTTTCTGTATCAGAAGCCTCCCGTGATACGTAGTGGAGGGAGGGAAATGAATTTGGAATACGTGGGCAGATTTTATAAGTGCAATAGATAAATTTTAATAGAAATTACAGAGGTTAGTGGAGCTGGTTGCATGTTTAGCATCTGGGTTGAAGGCAGCTGGAGTGCAGAGGGGCGGCACAAATTCAAGATGGCAGCTTTCTGTCCTTATTGTGCTGTTGCTGTCCAATGATTTCAGAGTAGATGCCAACAGTAACTTCATGTTAGAAGGCCACTTTGAAAGGTCTTCAGACTTGCAAAATTGTTAGCATTTTTATGTCTCCATAGTCAGGGTGATTTCTATCTACTATATATATTGGCTTGGCATTTTGTGGGGCTTCTGCATTTAGAGTGCAATACTCTGCCTTTTTAGTATATGGGACACTGACACACCAATCCTGCTGGTGGTCCTTTAGTTTTCATGTTTTTGCACAATATAATCCATCACTGATGTCATATGGTCATAGATCTGCAAACATTTTGGGTGAAAGAGGTTGAGTCTCTTCACTTATTAGAAGTAACAGGAACAATGTTCCTGTCCATCCCATCGAATAAATGGTTGTCTGTGGTGTGTTCTGAAAGCATGATGTAATTTGCTGTGTGCTTTTAAAAAAAAGTTCTTAGTGAGCATATCTAGCACATCCTTTTTGGGTTAGAAGTATTTTTAATCTTTCACTTCCTGCGTTTCTGCTAAATTGTGCCTGCAGGTATTTTCCCTCTTCCTGCACTGGCTTGTCGCTTACCTTTAAGGCACACTTCAGCAACTTTATGTCAATACGAGTTTTAGTAAATAAATTAGATCCCTATGGACTTGATACTTAAGAAACTCCCCCAAAGCCCCCAAACATCTTATGTGTTGACAATAATTTATAGTTGTCATGCTGTAGAGATTGCAGTTGTGCAAACTACTGTCAACATTACTACCACCCATTTCTTTCTGGAACATAAGTTTTTTCCCCCGGCTTGCTTTTCTTAGTGAGGAAAAAGGCCAAAATGCTGCATCTGGCATACCTAGAACAAACACTGTGGGGGCAATGACTAATAGCACTTATAAATTTTAAAAAGTCATTATATTCCCATGTTACAGTTTATGTTTAAAAGGTAGAGAAAAGTTAGCCAGAGCAGCACAATAAAGGCTGGGACGGTCACAAACTCTCACATTCAAGCTGAATTTGTTTGTTTAATACACTGCCTTTCTCCCCAACGGGGACCCAAAGCAGCTTGCATTCTTCTCTTCTCCTTCTTATAACAACCTCATGAAGTAGTTTAGGTTGAATGTATGCACCTAGCTATGGCCCCCAAGCAAGCTTCCATGGCAGAGTGGAGATCTGGGCCTGGGTCTGTCACATCCTATTTCAGTCCTCTAATACAATGCTGCAAAGGCAAGACTAACCTGAGAGCCAGAGTGTTGGATTAAGATGAAATAAAAGACTCGGATCAAACCCCTTCTGTTATTCTACTAAGTAGCTCACTGAGGGACTTTGGGCCAGTTACATTCTTAAATTGACCTACTTCACAGGGCAGTCATAAGGCTGAAGTGGAGGAGAAGGGTGAGGAAGAATCTTGCTTTACTGGGTCTCTACCTGCTATGTGGGCAGTGGTAGGTATACTGTTGCTACACATGCCTGTGCCTATGCTGTGGTTTGCTAAAGCCACCTGAAAACTGTGCAGCTTATGTGATACGTTGCGTGTAGTGCTGTATGAGTAAGTTGTTTGCCTGTCTGGCACTACATTTTACATTGAGCCTTGGAGATACAAAATTCCAGAACTCTCTCCTTGGGACAGAAACCTCACTCCTTTAATGACAGTTGAATCAATTTAAAGGCTCGGTGCTTTATTTTAGCTGTTGATTGGTGGGAACCGGAAAACATTCATACACTCTTGTAGTATTTGTAAGAGGAGGATGATCTGTGGGTGTAGGAATTACCGCTGCTTGGTTTTGTGATAGCCCAGCATAAGCAAGACAGGCAGACGTATTTTTTTCACACCCTTCCTACTGGGAGCTCAAGTATAGCATAGCTGATTCTCACCTCCCCCATTTTATCCTTAAAAACCACATTGTGAAGTAGGTTCAAGCTAAAGGTGTAACTTGCCCCAAAGTCACTCAGCAATTTGTATGTCAGAGTGGGGATATGAACCAGGGTCTCCTTGGTCTGAAATAGTTTTCTGGCTTCATATCCTCTCTGTAGGATTGTGCTGAGTTGAAAGGCCTCAGGTTGCAGGGGGAAGCTTTAAACCCTACAGAGTGGGGGAGGGAACCATCTCCCACTCTGCCTCTCCTGAGTCTTCACTGCTCCCGAGTTCATTCAGCATGACAAACTTGAGCTGAGGCACTCACTCGAGAAGGCAGTGAATTCTTCCCATGCCAAGGAAGCAACACTGACAATATTCAGGAGGGGGAGGGAGAGACAAGTGCTTGACTGTTTCACTGATGTAGCCCAAGGACAGCTGAGATTCCCAAGCTCTGAAGCTGAAGAGCTATTCTGTTAGATCCAGTCAAGGCTCTGCCTGCACTGTGCTGGGAAACTTTGCTTCAAGGCAACACAGATTCTGTGACACGAAAGAATTATTCAAATGTGTAGATGTCTGATTGTTCTTAATTCTGCTAGCTATAGGGAGAGACAAATAGCTATGTGGAACAGTGAAGATCCTGCTTCCCCAGCCCTTAATATGATCTGAGTTCAGCAAGCGGTAGCTTCATTTTCAACATCCTTCTGCAGTTAGGAGGACTAGAAACTATGGAAGATGGTTGGGGTTTAAGGAATCTGCATAAGACAGACTTTGCACTTGTGAGGCATACACAAGCAAATCTCCTTTCATCCGGTTTTTGCAAGGTTAAATTATTTGCAAGAAAGAAATTCTCATCATGCAGTAGCACATGGAATTACAATGTCTCCGAAGTTAAGATCAGGGAAGCTGCCTACTCATGAACTCAGTTATCACTTCTCAGAAACTCATCCCAATTTGCATGGCACATCTGTTCATTGTTTTTCTGTACTAGCTAATCAGTCATTTTAACTCAAAAAGCCTCATGTAAGCATGACAAGGTATTTATTTTTAAACATTTCTGTGCCTTGGATCCCATGTGGAGAGAGAGATGAGAAGGCTTACAAATAAAGCATTAAAACGAATTAAAAACTTTATAAACTTAAGAACAGCTTAAAAGCAGGCCAGGGACAGCACAGCAACAGAGTTGACATGGAATGGATCACAAAAAAAAGGAGGAAACTAAGGAAGGGAAGAAAAAACCCTTTCATCAGACAAATAGGACAGACTTTGGCCTAGCGTCCAAAAGACAAAGTTGAATGTGCCAGGCAGATCTTATTTGGGAGGTCAGAAAAGGCAAAAGCTTTTTTTTGAGTATTGGGTAAGGAGGAATGTGCCAACTTCTGTTTCAGGGAACAAAGGGAATGCGGAGGGCCAATCCTCTGTGCAGTAACTTTCTCATCCCAGTTATGCTGCTGTGATGTGTTACGGGTTGCTTTAGATGAAAATGTAGAGGAGGAGGAGGCAAAGCTTATTTCCCTTGCCATAGAAATTGTCTCTGCCTCTTCTGTGCTGCCAGGCAACTTTTAGGCAGCAAAAAATTAGAATTTCCAGAGCTTGGTTCTACCCAGTGAACAGCTGGGGTTTTTTTTGGAGGACCTGATTCAAGTGCCTTATCTGTCACCATCTCTCTCAAAATATAATTTTCATAGACTAAGATTTTGAGTATGTTAACAATTTTGGTTGGCTGTCTTGCCCTTCCCTTCTTCCTGCCCCCATGATAGTATCAACACTTACCTATTAATCAACCTGAATAATTTGCATTAAAATGTATCTAAATCAGGGGTTTTTTTTGTAACAACTCCTTTGCATACTATATCACACATACTGATGTAGTCAATCCTCCTGGAGCTTAGAGTAGGCCTGTGCTAAGAGCCCTTTAAGCTCTTGGAGGGTTGGCTGCATCAGGGGTGTGTGGCCTAATATGCAAAGGAGTTCCTGCCACCAAAAGAGCACTGATCTAAATTATTGTATATATTTGTAGACTAGGCTTGTGTTGTAGCAGAGAAAAGTCATCTGGGTGGGTGAGGAGAATGTGTGGAAACCTAACCACTGTATGTTGTTAGGCAAGATCCTTCTGTTTCCTGTGCTTGTAGCGGAGATGTTGTCTTCCCCATCCTTGACTGATTTTCTACTGCAAACATACTAAGGAATGCCTTCAGTGCTTTTTGACCTTATGTATGTCTGAGGGATAAACATGTTTACCTCATTTCCAGATTAGTGCTTGTAATTAATCCTTTATCAGTCAGATAAACCTGATAAATTTGAACCAGTTCTCCATTAAGTCTGTCTGATTTTTTAAGCTCTTCTGAAAGAAGGGATTCCTTACACTTCTAGTGCTCTTGGAAGTGAAACTGATGACAACACCATAAAAACCTGCAGTGGGTTTGCAACAGAGCCCCAAGATGTAAGATGAAAATCTCATGCAACTAATCTCTGCATTTGTCCAACTTGGAATAAGAAAATAACATTATCTTGTTTTGTGAAACTTGAGTTCTTGGGCTAGAGCTACACTTAGTAAAGTGAACAACTACAAGTTTTTTTACTGGCTTGATATAAACCTTTAAAAGATGAAAATAGAAACTGCCCACATGGTAGTAAATGAAAGGAAAGTTTTATCATATGAGCTTAAAAGGTGTGTTGATCTGTTACTCTCTGGAAATAGAAGAGATTTTCTGAGTTTAAAATGCATATTCCTGTAATGAAAGAGTGGTAGTGATTTGGCTATTTATATATTTTATCATCATGTGTCATAAGGCTAAAGTCCTTATGGACAATTGAGAATGAGCTTGACCAAATCCATTGGGGTTTCTTCTGAATAAACTTGCATAGGAACAGCCCACAAGTATAGTAAATATAACAAAACAAGCTATTCTGAATTAACATTTATTTTACTGTACTCCAGCTCAGCAAAGAATGTGTCTTTCAAACATCATACCTCATGTTTTTCTGAAAGAACCATATATTTTTTGATTCTGAACCTTTTGAGCTTCATTAACCTCCCCTCCCCCCCAAAAAAAAGAAAGAAAAAAGAAAACTCTGCATGAACTAAAAGAAGTTTCTTGACTTTCACATGGCACGCTTCATCCTTCACAGACTTTTACACACAGAGTTAAGTTGGGGACAGTGGGTTAAATGGTAGTTTTTCTCACACTGTATTTTCTACCACTTGTTAGTTTTTCACTTGATGCAGAAGATGAAAGAATCTGTGCTATGGTACTTCAGAAGCAAGAGGCTTTTTCACTATGTTGCAAGGACTAGATGCTTGGGAGGACTTTAATCTGGGCCAAAAAACTGAAGATGCTCTGTATTCTGTACCATCAGAAGTATTCTTTTCGGTATGATGTCTGATGGATTGCCAGGCTTGCAAGGTAGCAGCTTTATAAAAGTTTAATGGTGTATAGCCATATTAGTTTAAACTCTGCTTTTAACAGAAGCGTGAAACACTTTTCAAGCGAGAATACTGCATAAATTTCCTGTCCTCCTTCCAATTTCCCTTTTTAGAGGAAATCAGTGAAACTAAGGGGAGGGAAATCTTATATTCTCTTCTAGGCAATTGCAACACTACTTGTCACCCCGCTTCTTTGCTTATCTGTTATCTATGACTGCTAAATTTGAAGTGTTCTCTGTCAGCTAATCCACAATGTATTTGTTCATTTATGCTTCTGTGGCCCACTTTTCTCTAGGACAAAAGAGACGTTAAACATGTAGGTTGGGGGGGAGTGTTTACCTACAAGGATCATACTGCCCATGAGTTTTGTTCATTAATTTCTAGTTGGGGCAATGTAATAGAATAAACAATGCAGTAAAACTGAGGAGAATGCTCTAGAAAATGCTCTAGAAAATGAGATTACAAAATTGGAGGAGGATGCAGTAAAACAGCGTAATATTTACACTGGATAGTGTAAGAACATGTGCCTCAGATTTCAGGCATTAACTTCAATCATGTTCCCTTTATAAAAAAATCCCCACAAACATTCCATTTTACAAATTTTGCAGTGTAAGGTAGGGCGTTTCTGCCAGTGGGGAGCCACAGGAAATAATACATGGATACAGACAGCTGTTGATCTTACCCATTTTCCAATAATCCCTTATAACCCTCCATTTACTGGAAGCAGCTGTCATAGAGACACTTCATAGACAGCAAATGTCTATGCTGTCAAAACAGATGAAAGCATCTAGATAGGAATTGGGTGGAGCCCATGAGCAACCTGGAAGCATGTTCATAGTGACAAGGAATGGCCAGAACTGGTGTTAATTGTGTGTGTGTGTTTTAAAAAAAATTTGCTGACTGAACCAAGTCAAGGGCAGCCACTTAACACCGCCACATTTCTTCCCTTTGCAGACACTACCCGAAGCAGTCCTTCACCATGGTGGCAGACACTCCAGAGAACCTGCGCCTTAAGCAGCAGAGCGAGCTTCAGAGTCAAGTAAGGCTGTTTATGTTCTTTGTCCCGTTTCCTGTACTTTTGTCAGTTGATTTGTATGGTAGATTCCTTCAAGTGACCAGCCCCGAAGAGGTTATTAGTAAAACTGCAACTCTTTTAAAATAAACTTGCTGCTTTCTTGTGGGGAACGAAGGCTGCTAAACCCTTTGCCAGAGGAATTGAAATTAACAAAGCTGAAATGAAATTAACAAGCTCTGACAAGCATCCACCCTACAAGCAGATGATATTTATGATTCAATAATCCAGGGCCAGCAACTCAACAGAGCACATAAAAGCAGCTGAGAAATGTGCTGAGGTGGAAGGAGTTACAGGTTAAACAAACCAGATACCACCTGCTAAAGTATGCAGTAAAATAGATGAACAAGCCATTTGTGATGAAGAATGCCAAGCAGAATCTGGAATACTGTACAAAAGATGAGAGATGAAGGGCTCAATACAGGCAGGGATCAGGTGGCACAGGAGTGGGACACTGGGAGCAAGCAACTCTGTTCCTTGAACAAGGAACTTGCTCCTTGTGTACAGATCCTTTTTATCCCCCCCAGTCGCTTGCAGATCCTATTTTTCCTCTAGCTCAAGGCCCTCTCTTCTTCTCTCAAAGTCCTGCTCCTCCATGTCCTTCATGTGATGTTACAGCAGCTTTGATTCACCATTTTTAATCTCTTTTAAAATCTGTAAATGGAAAGAATGTCTCACTTCATAGGATCATTAAAAGGTGGATGAAATGACTGTGTAATTCTCTTGATGCTAAATAAGGTTACAAGTCCATCTCTCACCGCCGAGTATTCAGAGGTAAGTCCCACTTAGAGATGTTCATGGGATTATGACCTTAATTGCTGAGCCTTCAAATGGGCTGCCTGGATGCCTTCATAGAGGAAAATTATGGAAGCTAAAATGAAGCATGAACACGTATTGCCAGCTGGTTGTCCTTGCTTTTTGGAAGGCTTCTGCATGTTGATGTGCTCCTTTTTAGCACAGTTCAGAGGACTTTCTAATTTGCAGCAGAATGCAAAATAAAACAAATTTCTTTGATGAAACTCATCAGGAAAAGTACTGGGTAACTGTAAGCTAAGTGTCTGAATCCCAGGTCTTCATACAGCCAATGAGGGGAGGCCAGTGAGTTACCTTCAAAACGGCAGCACTAGTCTCCTTGTTTTCCCTACTCCTTAGGTCCTTTAACAGGCTCTTTCTTAGCTGTGTGGAGGCACAGCTTTGTGCCCAAGCTCAACTATGAAGAAGGAAGGGAGGAGGAGGTGTTGCATCTGTGATGATGCTCTGGTGTGAATCACTGCACCTGTTACTACTGACTGGCTTTATGAAGCAGTACCTTTATAAAAATGGAATTGTGTTCCTCAAAGAAAGACAAGAGTAGTGGGAAATTACTTAGAAAACTTGGTTTTCCTGTTTAAGATACCAGTAATTACTTGGACAGTGAGGCACGTGGACTATAAAGGCCACTGCCATCTAGCCTGACTTGGTCCATTAGAGGTCTTTTCCAGCTTTGCTATTTAACTTCCTTTTAACAGGAGATAGCGAAGAAGCCTTGGAACTTTGCACATGCAAAGCAGCGTATAAAGGTAAAGGTAGAGTCCCTTGTGCAAGCACCAGTCGTTTTTGATTCTGGGGTGACATCACATCACAACGTCTTCACGACAGACTTTTTTACAGGGTGGTTAAGAACATAAGAGAAGCCATGTTGGATCAGACCAGTGGCCCATCTAGTCCAACACTCTGTGTCACACAGTGGCCAAAAAAAACAGGTGCCATCAGGAGGTCCACCAGTGGGGCCAGGACACTAGAAGCCCTCCCACTGTGCCCCCCCCCCCCAAGCACCAAGAATACAGAGCGTCACTTGCCCCAGACAGAGACACAACAATATGCTGTGGCTAATAGCCACTGATGGACCTCTGCTCCATATGCTGATCCAATCCCCTCTTGAAGCTGTCTATGCTTGCAGCCACCGCCATCTCCTGTGGCAGCGAATTCCATGTGTTATTCACCCTTTGGGTGAAGGACTTCCTTTGATCCGTTCTAACACAGCTGCTCAGCGATTTCATTGAATGTCCACAAGTTCTCGTATTGTGAGAAAGGGAGAAAATGACTTATTTCTCTACTTTCTCTGTCCTGTGCATAATCTTGTAAACCTCTATCATGTCACCCCTGAGTCGATGTTTCTCCAAGCTAAAGAGCCCCAAGAGTTTTAACCCATCTCTATTGCCGTGAAATGTTACAGTCAGAGGAAACGTTTCCTCGGTTTGCCATTGCCTTCCCCAGTCTTCTACACTTTCCCCCCAGCAAGCTGGGTACTCATTTTACCGACCTCAGAAGGATGAAAGGGCTGAGTCAACCTTGGGCTGTTACCTGAATCCAGCTTCCGCCAGGATCGAACTCAGGCAGTGAGCAAAGAGCTCGGACTTTAGTACTGCAGCTTTACCATTCTGCACCACAGGGTCCTATAAAGCAGTGTATACTTAAAGATTAATGGTCTTTGAGCAAGGAGAGCTTGAGTTCACTGACTTGTAGTTCTCTACTTCTGCTGCTTAATTTTTTGTGGTACAAGGAAATTCATTTTTGGGGGGCCATAAATCTTTGTGTGCTTCTCTGTCGCCCAAGCTGGGTTAAAGTAAGTAAGTAGGGCTCCACTTTAGTTCAGCTGTATGGCATTATTTCCTCAAGATCTGCTACCTTACCAAAGCCTAGCAATATCTTGCCTGTACCTCTGGTATTTATTGCTTCCTATTTCACTCATTTTCAACAGAGACCTCTTCTTTCCCTCTCCTAGGCAAGTTACCCCTTTCTTGCCCATCTGTATGTGGGAAACAGGCTACTTGGGTATTACTTAGGTTTTCCTGGGGTATCAGTTGATTTGCCACTTGAAATCAGCAAACCAGATTTGGAAAAGGTCCCTACAGTGTAGTGAGTAAAACCAGGAACAAATACTGGTATTCTGATTAAACATTTACTTAAGAGCTATTCATTAACAAACTAGGATGACTATTAGGTTTCTAATACATGTACATATGATTATTAACATGTGAGTCTGATACAGCATTCATTATCGTTGGAGAAGTATGAGGGTTGGAATAATCTTAAACTCAGCAATTATTATAAATGTTGCTTCTGAATATCCAAAAGTCTTCCAACAGGCACAGATTCTGGCACTGGAAGCAGTTAGGTCAGATTCACAGTTAAGCCAGTTTGCTGGCTTTGTTAAAGAATACTTACAAAATCAAGGTCCCAGGACTTGTTAAAGAATACTTACAAAATCAAGATCCCAGGACTACGTCCTTCAATCAAGGGGCACTTACATTTTAGTTAGAAAAGAATATATTTCTGAGGAGACTTAGTCATACTCCTTTTCCTGTTACCCTGGAAAAAGGGAGGAGGCCTGCACAGCTGTTGCAGGTCTCCGTGGAAAAGCCTTCAGATTGAATCTGGTTCCATGACGGAACTTTTCCTGTGGCTGAAGTGGTCCAACCTCATATTGCGAAGCAGGCTTTTTATCCTCTTTGAGACTGGGGAGGGGGCTTTCTCCCATTCCTCACTGGCTTGAATCCAAGTGAGACTTCCTTCTTTGCTCCCCCCCCCCCCCCAAAAAAAACAGTAGATGGTGCCTTGCGCATCGAGATGTTATTGTAAGAGGGAAGAAATCAGTCAGGTGACAAAAATTCTTCACGGGTTATCAACTTGGGAGCCCACCACTTTAAGCAGCTGCACACAGTCTTGATAGAAATATAAATACTACAAGAGAAAATCCAGGCTTGACTCTAACCTCAAGATGGGGAAAATTATTTCCATGAGCTATAGGCAGAAGCTTGCACCATCAACAACATTGTTTTGCTGCTGTATGATATTCAAGATGTTGGTATTAACTTTCAAAGGCCTAAATGGTCAGGGACTGCCATACCTAAAGGGATGCCTCCCCTCTAAGCTGAGTTAGTGTGAGCTGGCTCACAGTTTTTTAGCCTCTGGCTCACACATTTTTGTCTTAGCGCAAGAAGATGACCCCAGAGCAAACGAATTTATGCAGTAGCCAAATCAGTCACTTATAGCATTAATCCAGTAGCTCACAAAGTAGAATTTTTGCTTAGAGGGAGCATTGGCTATGACCTCCTTTGTTGTCTTTGTCCAGCTGTGCATGGGCTTTTGGTGGTGCCTGGCCCTCGATTTGCATGTTTGAGTGCAACAAGGGCGAGGGCCTCTTCCATTGTGGCTCCAACTTGGTAGAGATTCGTGCCCTGAGGGACTTGTCAGCTTCCCATAGGGTGTTTAAGACAGAGTTATGCCACCAGGCATTCCAGTAATGTAATTCTGGTAGGCTCTAACAACAACACTGTCAACATTTATGACAGATGTTGTGGAGTTTTAATTGGATTTTATTAGAATCAGTATGTTATTACTGTGCTGTATTGTCATGTCAGTTGCCCTGAGCCCCATTCTGGGGGAAGGGCAGAATAAAAATTAATAAAATGAAAAAATATTCAGCAGGCTAAAAAAGTGCCCCATTATTAATGGTACTGAGTACAGGTAGATTTAAAAGTTTGCAGTAATGCAGAAAACAGATGTTTCTGGTATATTGTTAAGGAGAGGGGTCTGTACTTCAGTGAAGGTGTGGTCAAAACAGGAAAAAGAATGATGAGAGACAGCTTAAAATTCACATTCCTGAGTAACTTCTTAACACAGTTTGCAGAATTATAAGAGGCACATTTATTTCACATTGAGGCTATCATGCCTTGGCTTCTATCCTTGATTTAAGCTCTTTGGGCAAGGGTTGTGTCGCTTGTTCTGTGCAGTGTCTGATACCCTGTGTCTGGTGGTGGCACATTCTGCCTATCTGTTCTTAAGCATGTCTTCATCTGAAGGGCAAACTTGCTATGTTCTTGATGTGCTATGTTCTGTGCAGCTTTGCTTTCAAGAAAGAGACCTTACTGCAGGTTCTTCTAAAAATCTCTTTGCTCAGTCAGAGGGCTAGTTTTTTGCCTCCCAAGGAATGTGTTAAAAGGAGCCAGTATATTTAGTGTCATGGATCTTTGGTATTGCATGCAGAAAGGAAGTAACCCAGAAGCCATTGTCCTCCAGTTCTCTTGTAGCTATGTAGGTGGCTGAGAGACAAGCATGCAGCCAGCTTGACTGGAAAGCTGCCTGTGGTTTGAGGCCCTCTGTAGAAAGAGGAGGATTGTATTTATACCCCACCCTTCAGTTGGAGTCAGAGCAGTTTACAATTTCTTTTCCCTTCCCCTCTCCACAGCAGACACCCTGTGGGGTGGGTGGGACTGAGGGAGCTCTTGAGAGAACAGCTATGACAGAACTTGTGACTGACCCAAGGTCACACCAGCAGCTGCACTTGGCGGAGTGAGGAATCAGACCCAGTTCTCCCAGATTAGAGTCTGCACTCTTAACCACTACAGCAAACTGGCTTTCATAAAATTTGTAAGTTTATTGGAAGGTTAGCATTGGAAGGGCAACACTATAGAGTCTGCCAACCCATTTCAGATGGGCGCATACCTTTGGATTGAGATGCATCAAACATACTCCCCCCTCATCTTCCTAACTAAAAGGATAACAGAATTAAACTAGTTGATGTACACAACACAAGCAATACCACTGTTCCTCAACTGCTAGCTCATAGCCCCATCTGGCCCTCTGAGCCCTTTTCCTCCCTATCCATTACATGTGTCATTGTATCTTTTCCTGCTCTTCTTGGTAGGTGTTAAAGCCCCTTTCCCCATTTCCATAGTTTGTTGTGAAGTATGCATGTGTGTATTGGGAAGCAGGCGGCTTCTGTGAGCAGGGCTGTGTAGGATGAATAGCCCCACAAATGTTGTGGGGGGCTAGCTTTGCTTGTAGTTGGAATAACACTTAAGGCATTGTGGTGATTCAGACAAGTGGCTCCAAATTAGCTTTTCATATGAAGAAAGAGCATTTGGCCTTCAGGGCAAGGCATGCTAAAAACTACTCTGGACAGTTTGTGCCCAGGAGGTCAGAATAGAAACCTTGTATTGCACATTGTATCATCTGGTAGCTCTTGGAGCTGATAACTAGACCATCTACAAGAGCGTTTGTGATTAAGGCTGCCACGCTGAAGGCCTCCCACGGACCTCAGAGGTCTGGGTTTTATTTTAAGATACTAAGAAGGCGTAGCTAGTTCTGGTAGCTTGCTGGAAGTACACAATTATCTTCTGTGCGAGTAAACAAGCCCTCTAGGTGGGTTAGTTTTAATGTCTGCAGCCCACAACTGACTGTGGAATAAGAGGGCTTATTTCCTGTCATTTTGCTGCCTTGAATGTTGAAAATAGTGTCTTGGGGGAGTAGGAAAAATGCTGAAGTAGGTCAGTACCTTGGACATGGAGTCTTGTGGTTGCTTTGCTCCAAGATAAGTGTCCTGTTACTGAAGTACCTCTGAAAGATGCAGGTTTTATTTTTTATTGAACTCTAAGGAAGGTGCAAGGCATCTACTATGTATGTATAGCTATGTAGTGTGGCTTGGCAGCACTTTTCTACACAACAAGTATGCACTGGTTTCTTATCAAAACGCCTCTTATGGTCAGGTTTTAACCCTGAACTTGTAAATTTATCCAGTAAGACCTATTCTTTCATTTGATGCATCTGTCCAGCACAGAATTCCAGTTCCTTTCTTGAAGAACAGAGGAAAACTCTGGGATAGACTCAGATGGTTTTGAGTATGGGGAAAGTATTCCTGTAAATATGAGGAGTGCACAAGTAAGGAATGACCTTTACAGACTTATCCAGTCATTGTTTCCCTATATGTGAATGTAGCCATTTGCGTGTTTGGCTGTCCTAATTTTTAATACAGATTTTGGCTTCTTACTAAAAACTTGCTTTTAAAAAAGCAGAGTGGCTTACACATTGTACAAAACATTATTTATACAGTTGGCTCAATTATGAAGTAGTTCTACTTGTAGGCAGATCTGTATGCCACACTGCTAAACAACCCTAAACCAGAGAAAAATGAAACCTGAGAGCTGTTGGTCCGTATTCTGGTTCTACTACTTAACAAGGAAACTATGAGCTGGTAAATCTTCAAACTATCTTCCTTCACCTGGTTTCTGAGATTTCACCAGCCAGTGCTCAAACACTTTTGAGCCAGTGCCTGCCATTGTGTCCTTGAGGGCTAGCATCTTGATGGGAGAAGAAAAGGAAAGATTAATAGTGTCCAGAACCTATTTCTTCACTTATGAGGAATGCACACAGCTGAGGCTAAACTGCAAACCACTTATTTCAGAGTAATCCCATTATTTATATGCCTATTCTTAAGGACAGTAGTCAAAAATTTGATTATGGGCTGCTTAATTGCTGGGAAATAATGCTTCTGTAACTTTCTGTTAAAGTCTGACAAAAGGGGTTTCTTCCTCAGTGAGAGGCTGCTATAGTCCCCCTCTCTTAACTTCCCCATTTAGTGCCTTTAGCTTTCCATCCCCGCTGTCCTCTTTCTACCAGCTCATAATAGGCTGGCATTGAGTGGGACATGGGAAAGAGGGAGCCGGCTTGCCTGACTCACTCTGGTCTGGCCTTCTGTGAGGATCGGAGCTGAGTTGATTCCAGCTGAGTGCCCATAAAAGGACAGAGAACTGAAAGCCAGCCTTGTCTGAGAAGCACTTCCTCTGCTTGCAGCACTCTGTTGCCCCACCCACTGATGTGCAGGAGAAATGTCCCCTTTGACACACTCTCTACAAAACTGTAGCCAGGATGCTTCCTTGTTGAGCCCCTGCCCCCCCTCCCCCGTAATTCAGTTAATAGTTTTATGCCATACAATGAATTTTATGGGGGGGGGGAAGTGCCATTTGAATTCCCATTTTACAGATAGAGCAACTGAGTTTTTCTGTATAACTGGCCCAAGGCCAGTAGTCTTACATCTAGGACACAAGAGGAGAAATATCTCACGTACACCTGTAAAAAGTTTCTTCCTTAGAATGAAAATTTGGGACAAAATAGGAAGAAACATAATGATTTCTCTTGCCAGAATCCCTTACCTGGTCTCTAAATGAATATTAATTTATGAACCTTTTTACAAGCACAAGTTGCTTTTCCTGTTGTTGTTGTTGTTGATGATGATAATAAATCAACTTAATTGTCCTTTCCCAGCTCATGCTGAGCTCAGGGCGGCATACAACATACGTTAAAACAATATGCTAGTTAAAAACAGTACAATAAATCAATTTCAAATATAAACTCTCAGATGGCACCCTGTAAGTTTTTTTGCATTATGGACTGCCAGGGCATCATGCTGGGTGGGGGGAAATGAGACAAAGCATTTGGAGGCAGGGGTGGAACGAAGTTGCCAAGCTGAGTAATAAACCTTTGCTGCCCTCAACCAAAAGCCTGCCAGAACATCCCTGCTTTGCAGATACTAAGTTCAACTTACTATAGCCTTCTTTTGTGTTTTTATATTAATTTTTTTTAAAAAAAATTGTTAGCTTGCAGAATAAGATACATTTAGATACTTTAGGAATCAGCACAATCTTTAGGGTGCTGGTATAGTATAATAGCTAAGGTTGGTTAGTGACCCTGGAGGGGTCCCATTTCAAATTTCTCTTCTGCCAGAAATTCTTTAGGTGGCTTTAGGCAAGCCCCCAACGTCCGAGCCCTTCCCCCATGTGCAGTATGAAGTTAATACAGTTTCATTTTAGAGGACTGTTGTAAGAATTCCATGTCTGAAGCACTTCAGATTCTGAAAGTGCACTATAACTGCTAAATATTTCATGTGATGCTAGGTATATTTGTGGGGCAGTTTTATTCCAGTAGTGGACTGCTATAGCCAACAGAAGATCTAAATTTGAGGATCTCCATTAAGTTTTACAACAGGAACATTTACAAACATGCCAGCAATCACAGACATACCTTCTGTTTTACTGTGATTAGCTTATTATCAATATTTTAGATATTTATGACTCTATTCCACCAAGTTCAGGATCCCCAAGGCAGCAAAGTCAAAACATTTTTAAAAGGCTTTTAAAGCCTTTAACAATAAAAATCTAACACAGCAAAACACATAGATGCATACACATAAACAGGAAAGAAGGTCACTGGAAGAATGTCGAACGGAAAAGTCTTTACCCACTTGCAGAAGACAGTAATGGAGGGGGTCAGATGCCTCTTCCAGCAGAAGGAATTTCATAATCCCAGCGCCATAGCTAAGGAGACCTGTTCTTGTGTTGCCCCCTGTCTAACTGCAGGTAATTAGAGGCACCCAAAATATGGCCTCCAAAGGTTGTTATAATGGTTAGATATGTTTGTAAAGGAAAAGGTGCTCCTTAAAGGTATGCCGGCCTGAAGATATTTGAATGCATCAACTGAGTTTTCAAGAGTGTCATGACATGATAAGATGAACTTTGGTGAGTGTGGAGGAGTTTGAATACCTTTGGTACAACATCTCTGCTCACTCCCCCCTCCCTTTGCAAGTTCCTCAGGTGGAGTCTCTGTGCCCTTCATTGAATTCTGCTGCAGAATTCAATGAAGAAAGCATAGAGTTTCTACTCAGCCAGTATCTAGTGCAAAATGACAGGATTCCAAGTCCCAGAGGCTTTTGCCTCTGGAGATGTCCTTTTAGGGCTGATGGGAAGTGATAGGCAGGGCTTTTTTTCTGCTGGAGCTCAAAGGAGCAGAGCTCTGCCTAGACTGGCCAGGGCTCCTGCTGGGCTTTTTTTTCTTTCTTTTTTTAAAAAAGCACTGGTGATAGGTACCCATCTGGAAAAGTTTCGCTTGAGTGCCTCCGAAACCTGGAAGATGTGGACTGGAAGCTGACAGTTTCTGTGTTATACCATAGTAAGAAGACTGAAAAGGTATAGGATAGTTTGCCTAGAGAACTCGTTGCTGTTTAACTTCTGTTAAGTTCTTTGTGGGGGCTGGAAGTTTACTAATATTTGGAAATATGCAAAGTAGATAAAATATTTGTCCCTGGGCTGCCATGGTTTAGTGTAGGGGTAAAATAGTTTGATAGCGTAACTGTCTGTATACATAGCCGATAAAGGACCATACGAACCTTAAGATTTGCATTACACACATGATTGTGGTTTGAAACGCTGCATGATCTGTATTCACCTGACCTTTGGCTCCCTTCTGTAAAACTGTAAAACTTTGCATGTTGTAACATTTAGCTCTTTTCTCTGTGTGGCTCCTTTATGAGTAACCGCTGTAAAGGCATCTCTATAGTGTTCTGGGGTGATGCATGTTAATGCTGCTTCCTTGCCTTCCTGATTTTTGCTGGCACCTTAGAAGTCTTAGTTAGACCCAAATGACTTAATTGTATGTGGTAGAGTGACACAACAGTCAGTATATAAGGTGGCTCTGAAATAAAAAGAGGATCCTTTATTTGAAAAGAAGCATTTGTCTTAAATATAAATTAAGTATAACAGCATTACGGTTTCTGAATGGCTGATAAGCTTAATGGACTCGGACAGATACATAAGTGTAATGGTTCCTTAAGTAGACTTAACCATACAGGCTTATTTTGTCACTTGCCACTTAGGTCAGTAACTTTCTTCTGCACAGCTTAACTTCCCTACTTGCCACCCAAGTTAATAACTTCCACACAGAAAGCAGATTTCTCTCACACTCTTCAGGACTCCATTGAGGCTTGTTCCTCCACGTGCATATTGTCTCTCTTAACAAAACAGTCAGTTCTGCTTCTGCACCCTAGCATACAGCTACCATCTGATCATAATACACTTTCCTCCCCCTTCCAGCCCCCCTTTCTTATTTTAGAGGCCTACATTTTAGATCAACAGCAACATACATTTAAAATGCCACATTAAATCGTAGAAATAAAACACACATACATGGCAAAACACCACACCTATTCTTACACCAAGCCAAGTCAGTCCAGATGTTTGCCTACTCTGCCTAGCCTTCCTTTTACCGTATTGTGACAGATACATCTACAAAGCTTCTCAGATCCACTTTGGAACACAGGAGGACATCTTGATTTTTTGATTTTTTTTTTTTTGCTGGAGTTCTCTCAGTAATAGCAGGATAAGTACACTTTGGAACATTAACAAGAATGATCCCTCTGCTTACTAAAATCAAAACTGTGTAAGGTTTCAGAGCCTGTTAACCTCACACTAGAGCTCTGTATTGGCATATCCTACTTACTGAAGGCTCTCAAACATTTGAGATCCAGGAAGCTGCTTGCAGCTGTGGCTGTCTCTCTCCTGTCTGTGAGAACAAGGCCCCCTGTCTTCTCTTCTGCTGGGTCTCAGTGGGAATGCCAGAACGGTTGTTTACAGGCAGTAGGCAGCCAATTTGAGGGCTTTGGTCCTTGCTTGAAGGGATTGGATAGCTGAGTAAAGAATTATCTCTTTGCTGGAGCAACAAAAATGTCATGTTGCACGGAATCTTGCATCAAAGAACTTCAAGAAATTTAAACTTACATGCTGCTCTTGCTTGGCCCATGCTGCCTACTTGGTTTTTTACTTGGCCCACCATGGCATTCATTGTCTTCATCTGCATATCTAATGTTCTAGCCAAATGTGAAATTAATTTGGGGAGGCGACTTGGCTTGCATATTTAAAATGAACGTACTGTTCTGTGTTTGCTATCTTTAGATATTCTCAGGACATTTTTTGAGCAGGAATGCACAAGAATACAGTTCCGACTGGCTTGGCATCAGGGGGTGGGACCCAATATGTAAATGAGTTCCTGCAGGGCCTTTTCTACAAAAAAACCCTGTGCAAAACAATGATGACATCAGGGGTGTGGCCTAATATGCAAATGAGTTTCTGCAGGACTTTTTCTACAAAAAAAGACCCTGTATATTCTTAAGATGAGCTGGTCTTTGTGCAGTGATTAGACTCACAGTGGTCCTCATTCCATGGACCATGGAGAGCCACATCCTCAAATCTCATCAATCAAAAGAGCCATATGACGAGTGCATGCCCTGCACATGGCCTCAAGCACACAGAGACCATAAGCTATATAAACCCTTTAATTATCAGAGCCTGTCTTAGCATGTTGAGTTGTCTCTCTGCGCTTCTTTGCTTTTGGGTTAGCATGTGGTGTGCCCCATTCTGCCAACCCCTTATTCAGCTGCACAGGCTGAACCGATCTTAAAGAACCCATGCCACTGTACAACCAAAGATATAAGCATAATGGAGAAATTGTATTTCATTTTAAAAATGAAACTGTTCTGTTTTGGGTCCGTAGTAATTATGAAATTATTGCTGTTTCTTTAAAAAACCACCCACTTGTCTCTCCTGGGGCATGGGGTGGATATCACAAGGAATGGCACTTCGGAACTGTTGCAGGTAGTCCCTGAACCATTTAGCAAGTATCACTGTATTAGAGGCTCAGACTAGGATTTGGGAGGCAGAGTTCAAATGCTGACTCAACCATGAAGCTTCCTGGATGACTTCAGGCCAGTCATTGTCTCTTAGCCTAGCTCCACAGGGCTGAAGATAAATTGGAGGATGGTAAAATGATGTATCCTTGAAGGAGCCGAAGGATAAATATGTGTTATTTGTTTAGAACAGCTACATCCCATCTTTTCATGTAACTGCTGAAGGTGGGTCACAAGGGGAAAGAAATGAAATAGTATAAATTTAAAATAAATCAACAAAATATCTGAGAAAAAAAATCAGTAGAGCTAATTGCCCTGCAGTAAAACTAATTAGCTGTTGCGATGGGAGTGCAGTGACTTTGGACAGGTTTTCAGAATAGAAGATTCTTTGTGTCCATGAGCTAGCTTGGCAATCTTAGGTTTTTCATTTCTGGGCTTGTGAGATAATTTTTCAGTACTTTAGCAATTCGCAAATACTGCTGGTCTCTCTCAGTTTAATTCTTATGATCACATTAGAGTTTCAAGGGGTAACCCCAGATTTAAAGCTGCAGGCAAATAATTGGAAGCAGGAGGGAATTTTAGAATAATTGGTTGGCCCACACAATAAATAGCAATTTTAATGTAGCTGAGGAGGTAATAAAATCTAATGATTCCTATGAAGTCGCAGTTTATTTAGCTAAAACACATGTGGGAGGCTATATTTGGCCCTTAAGACTTGGCAGCTATAGTCAGTTTTGATGGCATCACGAAGAACACGTTCAGATTATCAGACGTCTGTGTTTGAGATGGAACACTTGAAAATGATGTTGCAGGAAGAATGTAACGCTGTCTTCTGAGACTACACTAGCAGAGTCAACAGGAAAGCATACAACAGTGCGTTGCTAGCCACTGATCATCTGGTCCTGTGGTTCATACAACAAAGGAGTATGTGTTAGCAGGAACTAACAAATTTGCTTGCTATAACAAGCCTCTCCCCAGCTGCCTTCTGAGCTAGGGTCAAAGGAGAGGGATTATGCACCTTACAGTTACATGGCATTTTGCCCTTAGGGAACATAAGGGCTGTGGGGATGTTCCTTCTTTGCTCTCTCCAGCTCTAAGCTCAAAAGTGAAGCTGGGGTTCATCTGTGTGATGCTGGCATCTTGAAGCCATGACAAGCACTTCAAAAGGGGAGCAAGAGATGTGAAAGCATGGAAGAATGGTTAGGAAAAAAAAATTCCCAGAGAGTATTTCAGTTTTCCCAGTGGAAAAATTAGCAGTTTTGAGACATCAGAAGGAAGGGGAGGGAGGGAAGAAACTCCTATGGAATATTTTCTCTTTTGGAACGAATGTAATGCTTTTTAAGATGAAGTTTTTGCTTACTCAAAACATGTGGCTTGAAGAATTCTGTGTAAGACAATCTTAATCCAATTCCAGTTCCAGCAACCTTTAATGGCGTAACAAGGAAACAGTGCAATACGGTTTGACAATGTAAAGACAATAGTCAATAGATTAATTTCTGCACTACACTGAGATCAGTGTGATGTAGCGGTCAATGTGTCGGACTAGGATCTGAGACACTCAGGCGGGAATCTCTACTCTGCCATAAGAGCTGGTTGACCTTGGACCAGTCAAAGTAAAAATAGTTTCCTGTGCACACTGTAGACACATACAATAAATATACTTTCAAATATATTGTTTAAAAGTGACCTATGTCCGCAATAAGCATTTGTTTTCTTTCAGATGAAAAAAATTAAAGGGAGTTGGGACAGTGACTAATGCTGTTCATTTAATATAAAAACAAATGCACTTGCAGAGTTCGTTTTTAAGAACAAAACCCCTATCTCTCATAATTGCATGGAAGTGTAAGAAAACATCCCTGTTAAAGAAGCCAGAGGATTGCACAGAAAGAGCTTCAGTTCTTTTCTCCTATCTCTCCTGTCCTGGCAGACCAGCTAATAACTGTTCTCTGTGCCTGTTGCCCTCTTCCCTCAAAGCACATTTTGAGCCAAAAAACATGAACATTCCATGAGGTTAACTCTAACATAATTTCTCAAAGCTTGACCCAAGCTCACCTGAGGCTTTGCTCTTAAGCAAGCCCCAGAAATAGCAATAGCACAGTTTGTCCTTATGATATGGATGAATGTGGGTATGTGCTTTCATTGTGGCTGGTAGCAGGGCTATTTTTTTTTTAATTAACTTCCTGGCTAGGTGTTTGCTCCAAGAAACAGAACACTAGGTGTTTGCCCTGTAACTCATTCACTTATTCCAATGCATCGTTCTTGTATTCTAGGTGGAACTGGCTTTGAAAGTTTGATTGCAACAATATTTTGGGTGCTTCTACCCACCTCAGTTGTGGATTCTCTTGCTGTGGGGAATGGCGACCCACAATCCTCCCCCCACACTCTATCACTCATGCCTTTTGAGACTTGTACATGTTGAAGGGGCTGTTGAAAGTGAGGACGATGAGTTTCTCCCTATTAATACTCTTTCCTGTGTGCAGGTTCGCTACAAGGAAGAGTTTGAAAAGAACAAAGGGAAGGGCTTCAGTGTGGTGGCTGATACCCCCGAATTGCAGCGAATCAAGAAGACTCAGGATCAAATCAGCAACGTAAGCTGTCCTGCATGTGGCTTTCTGTGTACCTGTGTGGTTTATTACATGCAAAACTGCTTTAACTAATCCCGCCCCCTTGCTGCTGCAACTACTGCAGCACAGTTCAGGTGACGTAGTTCTGAGAATCTGAGCTAAGAACTCATGAATTCTGTGACTGAAATTTGCACCTTTGAAGATGAGGGTCTGCCTTGCATCTTCCATTCAGCAGCTGAAACATGTTGAATAGGTGTGTGGGTAGAATAGATGTTATGGTATTCAAAGCAAAAATAAAACATCAGAGCTGATCATCAGTCAGGAGTTTGAAATTTTCCCCTTGAACAAGGAGTAGGGAAGCCAAGACCGTCCAGTTTTGCCAAAAGAATAAGCATGCATAACTTAACTCCTGACTTCCTCCTGCCAGGAGAAGTGAGCAAACATTTTTAACAAAGTAATGTTTGCCAGGAAATATGAGCTAGTTTTGGTTCAAGGTGACATTAACTTCATGTTTACTATCACAGACCAAGGCATAATGTGAATTGCAGAATGTGGGGCAGTAGGCATGCTAGAGGCATGAGGAAGAGATGAATGGACCACCACTTTGTGACTGCCTATGAAGATTTGGAGAAAAATGCCTCCATTTTTATCACGAGGGCTGAAAACTTGCGTTGTCTGTTTATAAAATAAAACTGGTGATCCTTTGGAGCCCACTTTTAGCACTTAACACTAGCAATATAATCCAGAAGATCTCCATATACTTACTCTCCTTCCTCCACAGACTAATATGAATAATTTGTGGTATGGGTAAGCATTAAAATCTGAACTTTCTCAGAAGAGCTGAAGTCTGAGTGCTTGAGCATAATACCATGTGTTTTATGCCAGAATAGTACATCGTAAATGTGTAACATGCAGTCTAATCTGTCTCTACTTCTCTTCCCATGTGCTGACTGAATAACTCTGGCTCAACTCTGCTGCATGTCTCATGCCCAGCAACTGCAGCCAAATGCACACACATGCCTACTAACTTTAAAACCGCTTGCTAGGGTGGCCTTTGGTTGATTTCCCTTTGACCACTTTTCGTCCGCCATTTGTATGCAGCAGTTCTGGCTGGCAGGCAGGCACTGCGAGATTTGAACCTCTCTCTGGGATGTGAGCCGGGGGGGGGGGGGGGCAGGTGCGATAATGCTAGCTTGTTAAGGACTCAGTGAGAGGAGGAGACAGGATGTAGGGAATGGCAAAACCAGACCAGAGTATGTCCTCACCTTATCCATGGATAGCCTCTGTCATGGGTTGTAAAGTGCTCTGCAGCTTCTTTTCTCACAAGGGCTGTACAGTTAGTGAGGCTAGGAGCGGATTGTGCATGTGTGTCTGTGTATTTGACCCAGTCCTCCAAGAGTGTCCAGTGAGCTTAATGGCTGATTAGAGATTTAAGCCTCTGTTGGGTCCAAATCCAGTATTTCGAATAGTGAAAGTGCCAGTACAAATTATTAGAAAACGAGTGCAGCAGAGTTCTTACAGTTAGCATTAATTATATTTCCCATTCTAAGGCACAAGTGTAAGATTACAAATTGGCTGGAACATAAATAATCAGACATGGATGTACATCAGAGTGCTTCACAGTAGCTATCCACTCATCTTACCCCAGCTCTGGCTAAGAGCATTTAATTTTATAGATAGGAAACCTGTTGCTGTAAAAACAAGTAGTGTGGCACCTTTGAGATCAACAAATGTATAGTGGCCTTTGTGGGCCAGAGTCGCATTTCCTCAGAGGGATGAAGTGGTTGTGCATCCTACAACAGACTCTGAGTTGGTAAAGTTTATGCCCCTAGCAAATTTTCCTAGCAGAATTTCCAAGGTAACTGGCACAAAACCTTGGCTAAACTGGGATCTGAACCCATATAAGCACTTGGCTAAACTGGGATTTGAACCCATGATCTCTAAGGCCAAACAAGACTCTCTTTCTGTTGGATCTCACTGACTTGGGTTGTGGTAATCACACCAGGTGATTAAACTGAGGGAAATGGGTTTCCAGAAATAAGTATGAAAAATAAAAATGTACAGAAGGTGTAGAATGGTGAACATAGTGCAAGCTAGCAAAAAGAATTGGATATCCAAGACTCCGATGAATGAAAGTGTGTGGAGGCTTCTTAACATTCATTCAGTAGAATCCTAGCTGTTTTTTTAAAAAATCTCCCTGAGGCCTGTTGATCTGTCCTTCATCATTGGCTGTACCCATTTTGTGTGAGCTGGCACTCTGGGAGTTAATTCTGGGTGAGCCCGTCAGACTGAATTCAGTCTCACTGGGAGTCCCTTCCCAGGCCCTCTCTGCCCCATAGCCTTTTGCTCACCACGCTTGAGCTCTTTAATGGAGCAATTACCCTTTTGCTTTGCTGTTTTCCTCTTCAGTTACAAATTCCATCTAGTCCCCTCTTGACTACAAGCCTCCGCAAGCTGATATTGAATGCTTGCCTTGGGGAAAGGACTCTCCCGTGGTGACTTGGTATAACTCAGCTTGCCCCAGTTTCCTTGGCAAAATCCCCAGAGCCGCATAGGTGTACCAGTGGGTAGGTGGTAGGGAATAGCCATCTTCTGACTCATTCCGCCTTCATACTGGTGGTGGTATGCAGTGACCTGGACCCTTAAATAGGGGATTCTCCACCACCTGTTATGGGAAAGAAGGGAGAGTGCACCACTAAATAAAGGAACACCTAAGCAAAACTATGTGTGTTCCTTTGTGAACACAATGATGAGCATAGACTATGTGAGCGGTGCCTTGCTGATGCTTCAGGAGCCGGAATGTAAAAGTGGATGAGGGTGGAGATCTGGCAGGATTTGCAGTAGTCTTGAGAGCTTGACTCAGCACTTCCCTAGGCTGCCAGAGGCAGAATAAATTATGCACTACGAAGACATGAGATTTCATCTTTCAGATTGGACACTGTAGATTCTTTTCTACCATCCTTGCCTCTTTTCTCCTGTTACGGAGTGGTGTTGAGGACTGGTCACTATCCTTATTGAGCTGTTAGGAAAACTGAGTGTAAAGGATGATGGCTAGGACAAGATTCACCCAAGGGAGTGAATAGGGAGATATGCGAAGGTTTTGAGCAATGCCCCTCTAATCCCCCCTCCCCCGCAGAGTGTAGCAGTTCACATCCTGAGCAAAATAGAACGGCTGCAATCTAAACGTGGGCAGTGCAAGACCCTGCGCAGCTCCAGATTGCTGCTGAGAGGGGTTTCCTGTGTTAATGAGCACAGTTTAGAAGGAACACTGAACTCTTTGGCCCAGCACTCCCCCTGTACAGTTCTTTCCCTTACCTGGATTCCTATATATCCGCATAGACACAGTGTGCCCTCAAGTTTGTTTCATGTAGCTTGTCACTTCAGCCGATGCATTGCCTCATTCTCTCCCCCCTCCCATTGCAAGGTTCAGGGTGTAACAACAGAAGCTTACCTGGGGTATGTAGCAGAGCTGTGATTGCAGAGGGCTGGATTTTTCTTTGATAACACTAGGCAAACTTTTCTGTGACTGAAAGTGATTGTAGAAGGAGGGAGGTTACCAATAGCAACCTGGCTTTGTCTGTGCAGGGATTCTGTCACTCTTTCTAAAGCTGGAATGTAACGTGGCTATGAACATGCTGTGTTCTGTTGAAATGTGGTTTTCAACCCTGAGCATATCCCTTGGAGCCAAAGATGTTACTTTTTATACTTGCAACTGTATCGCAGCTGCAAATTCCAGTGGCAATTTACGGTATGCAGATGGGCCTGATTCTAATAGGTGCTGCAGCATGGCGGGGAAGAGCTCCTGTCCTGGCCACATTGGTTTTGCCCACCAAAATGACCGGGGGGGGGGGGGAGTATTTGTCTTATTGGGAGTCGGCAAGTAAAAGGTGCATATAGGTTTCTGACAGACCAAATAATCCCCCCCTCTCCTGGGTTGCTTTAGCTCCTGAAAATGGTGTCGGTTTTTGATGTGCAGTGAACAAACATCTGTCTAAAAGCATCTTTCCAACATTTTATTTAAAGCAATTTGTGTTCTTGGCTTACAGGCTAGAAAAGGGCAGCCCAGACATCTGAAGGGAGGGATTGACTGGCACTAGATTCTGCAATATGTGCCAAACTATTCTTCTCTCCCCCGCCCCCATTCCCCACCACAGAACATGGGGGGACTGTGACAGTCCTCCTAACAATGTGGCACTGCTGTGGTTCTCTGCTGCCACCTTCTGGTGTGCATGCTGTATTTCAGTACCCTCTCAGATTTGAAGGGAGAGAAGAGTTTTAGAGTGAGCAAGCCAGCAACTAGGTTGACAGGGCACAGCCTCTATTTACTCAACCTCCCACCCTTTGGATTGTTACATGGTCACGTGTCCGCAGCTTCTCATGGCTGTCAGCACAATGCTCTCAACCACTGAGTTTTATCTGGAGCAGGATGAGGTAGAAAATTATGTAGCTAAGTATCATTCTGTCTCTAATCTTCCTTTCTTGGGCAAAGCACTCCAGGTGATCTTGGCTAAATCATCTGCTCTGGTTTTCAGTCTGATTTCAGACCGGACTATGGAATGGAGTTGGTTGAAGACCTCCTTCTCAATGTAGACAAAGGCCCAGGCCTCTTTGTTGCTCTTGCTGGGTTTGTCTGCTGCCTTTGATACAGTAGACCATGCCATCTTGTTGAGGCTCTTGAAGGCAAAAGTAGGCATCAGGGATTGTATGCTGGACTGGGTCAAATTATTTCTCACTGACCAAACTCAAAGAAACTGCCATTGGGGACCTGTTATTAGTTCTAATATTATTTCCTGTTGTTCTAATGTCACCTCCTATCCTTCCTCTATAGATAAAGTATCATGAAGAATTTGAAAAGAGCCGGATGGGCACACCTGGCGGGGAGGGAGGGGAACTGGAGCGTCGTAACTCCCAGGAGGGTGCCAACTACAGGAGGCCAGCGGAGCCGCAGCAGCAGCCTCCCCCACACCAGCAGCCCCACCACATCCAACCAAATACCCCTGGTAAATGAGCTGAGGTCATGCTTGAGCTGGGGGACAGGTGGGGTGACTTTTGCAGCAGTTGCTGAATAACTGGGTCGACTTGTGGCCTCCGTTTAACTCCCCAAGAATGAGCTCTTTGTTGTCTGTGTAAGTTCTTCTTGGACCAGTTCTATTGCTGAGGCAATTCAGAGCAGAAGTCCAACAGAATTTTTGGCTCGAGTAGAAGCCGGATTTCTGTATCAGGTTCCAGGCCATGCAAGAGTTGGTTGACTGTTTTCTTGTCTCCCCCAGTGTACCACCACCAGCCGCCACAACAGGCAGCATCTCAGTCTTATGGCTACAAGGAGCCAGCAGCACCTGTCTCCGTACAGCGTAATGCCCCATCTGGAGGAGGGGTGAGTGCAACTCAGAGGGAATATGGGAACCAATGACTAGCTACCTTTTTTTGTGGCCAGGAAAGGGGATAATTTTTTTTTTTAATGGAAAGGGGGTGATTTTAATGGCATCTTGCGTATTACCGGTATCTCCTTGCCTGCATGGAGATGTGCATGGTGTTACTGGGTTTTCATGAAAGCAGAAGGTTCAGATTTTCGCTCCAAACTAGAGAATTCAATTCTTTAATAATTTTTTAAGCTTGTGGAGAAAAAGAAGAGCATTTCAAAGTATTTATTTTGTTATATTATATTTGTATCCTGCCCTCCCCGATGGGCTCAGGGTGGCTAACATCAATTAAACCAACATAAATTACATTATTACAATAAAATCACAATAAGTTATTAAAACACCTGACCCCAGGAACACAGCATGCAGACAGTGTAAAGTATACATGCAAAGTAGATTAATGGCATTGAATATATATAGTGCTTTGCCTTTAAAATCCAGGTGGGAGGCAACCCTCCCATGAAAACAGAGGCAGAAAGATGGTATCCTGCTCTTAGCTCCCCATCGAGCCCATGATTGCACTGATACTTGGGCCATGATCTAAGGGCCATCCCTGCCTTTAGTACCAGCCTTGGTCCCATTGGCTTTGATAATAAAGTCCCCCCAAGTCCAGTCCTTTTCCCTGGCCAAAGTCTGCCCCCACATCAGCGCATAGGTCCCAGGTCACAGTGTGCAACTGTGGTAGCATAGCACCAAATTATCTGTGGATTTATTGGCTTTTCTTCCATTTTAGTCACCCACAGGTAGTTTGACTGAAGCACAAAGTGTATAGGGAAGTCACTCAAGTGGTAGGGAGCATTATCAGTCACCAGTTCCATTCATCAGTGCTTGTGGTGGCTGCCAGTGACAGTTCTTAGATACTGTTCTTTTATTTATGTCTGAAGTAGCTGCTCTGTGCTGTAGAACTAGATGTCCTTTTTGGCTGATGCCTCTTTACTTCAGCACAAGTCAGGGCAGAGGCAGGAGGTTAACGTCCATGTCTCCTGGATACTTTGGTCACTGACAGATCACAGCCCTTTCCCCTGATTCTTGACCGCTGCAGCATACAAATTGCACTTCCTGGAACCAGCCCAACTTGTGGGCTGCCCTGAGCCTGCTTTGGTGGGGAGGGTGGGATATAAATCAAATAAACCTAACCTAGCTGCTGTCAGCAGAATTGGGTGACCAGCATTAGTCTGCATTTCTTTTTGTGCCACCTCATGGGAATCCCTGAGTGCTGATCTGTCCCTTCTCCTCCCTGCGCCCTCTACCCTGAAACCTCAGAAGCGGTTCCGTGCAGTCTACGATTACAACGCAGCGGATGAGGATGAGGTCTCCTTCCAGGATGGCGACACAATCATCAACGTGCAGCAGATCGATGATGGCTGGATGTATGGCACCGTCGAGCGGACCGGTGATACAGGCATGCTTCCAGCCAACTATGTGGAGGCTATATGAGCCTTGCCTGGGTACCGCCCTGGAAGCAAGCAGGGGGAAGGGCTCTCATCGTGTGCTTCTCGTTCCATTATCCCTTCTCTGCTGTCTCTTGTCATGCATCGGTTACTTTGTTCTGAGCCTCTGGCATGGCCATTTTTTTATTCTTCTGCCAACATAGCCTTGTTTTGGAGGCATTTGACAATGGGGTCTCTCTCTCTCTTTTTAAAACTATCCTTGTAAGACTTTTTCTTTTTAAGACCAATTGTCCTTCCATCCTCTCCCTCTGCTTTCATGGAACTTGGCACTGTGCTCTCCTCCCTCCCCAGGGACCTGCCATTTTGGGAAGTGATTTGGATTCTGAATTAAGTGAGCCTGATCTAACCAAAACTGTACACAGGAATGGGAACAAGGGAGACCTATGGGGAACGAACCTGGTGCCATATCTGTTTTTAGGGCTGTAGGGCCCTGAGTAACATGGGGAAGAGCCTCTGACCAGTTTTCCTCTAGAAAAATTTGTCCCAGGGCTGTTTGCATGTGAATGTTGACTCCCCTATCTTCCTTTCTGTAACATTTTAAATGTCAACTTGACAGAGATCAAAGAGAAAACCGTACTTTTAAGGCCTTCCGTGGAATCATCCTCTATCGCTTGCTTGTACAAAACAGCATATTTGTTGCATTCTACAAGGAAGCTGAAGGCCAATTTTAAGTGCTTGGTCCGAAGGGTGGCGGAAGAGGGTTTCAGAGAAGGGAAGGTGTGACTTGTAGCAAACACACCCCAGCATTGGCTCCTGAATGCCAGGGCTAAGTAAGAGCAGGTGTCTACTTTGGCAGGGTTGGGAGAGAGTTGTGCCCACTGGAGCAGGAGGGGCTCTGAGCTTCCAGAGTTGCCTATAATCTTGCCACTGAAGGGGGGACCAGTCTGCACAGCTCTACTTTTGGCGCTCTACCTCTGGGCTGAAGGATGCATGAGGGAGGGACAGCAATATTCCAAATGCTTTCTGGCTATGCCTGCTGCCCCCTCTCCCCAAACAGCTTTAGAATAACTTTTGAGCCAGCCTATGCAAGAATTACCCAGCTAACGATACACACAGCCACCTCTTAAAGCCTCTGGTGCTTGTGTGTATCACATATATTCCCCCCCCCCGCCCCGATGACCTGAATTCTGTTGGCACCTAATACGTGAAGACAGGCAGGCACTTCCCTAAAAAGCCATTTTACCCGTAGCAGCCCCCTTCTTTCTTAGGCAAGAGCCACGCTTGGCAAATGCTATCTTTGGGACCAATCCTCCTTCCTCTTCTGTCGGTGATGTTCATGGAGATCCACCAAAAGTCAATGGACCACTTTCCCCGTGCACCCAAGAGGCAGACCAGTAGACGACAGCATCTCTCTCTCTTGTACCTTTTCTGAGCCAGACAATGTTTACAACCCTCTCTCTTCTCTCCGCTGCCCTCCAGCCAGCCTGGCAATTTGGATGAAAGGGTCGGGGGAACACATATATACCTTGCACTAGAAATATACCTCTCACCCTCTCTTTTGTACCTAGCTGGCAGGTGCTGTTGCTGGCTTTGGGTAGCATCATGGACCAAAAGCAACTCGTGCTCATGTTAGAATGGCAGGGAACTTCTCTAACTGGAACCTTATGAGGCCAGGGTGGTGTGTGTGCATGGGAGAATGCAGGCAGGAGAGGGGAGCAAGATAGGACACTTCTGTACCCAAAATTAGTAGATCCTTGAAAGTCTCCATTTTCTGCTTTTAGTGGCTTCTTGCACTACATTTAAAAGATCTGAAGCAGCTTCTCAAAATCATTCCTGTGTTGGCAAGGAAGGGCATATTCTGCTTGAAAAGTTAATGTGCAACCTGCTCCTCTGCAGAATCACAGTCCTCTGGAGTGGCTCAGCAGTTCATGGATCTAACGGCTGAGCTACTTCCATAGGGTTGTGGAGCTAGTGCCTCTCTGTGCTTGCAAGTGCTGCACTTGTGGAAGGGACCTATGGAAAATCCCTGTTTCTTTAGATGTAACCTGCGTAGTGAGTGGCTGCCTCTTGTGACCATGTGGATCTCTGGAAGTGAGCTTTTTATATCTTCTGCTTTTAAAGGCTGCCTTTGGAAGGTATATTCAAGGAGAGGTGCTTGGGTCCACTGAATTTCCTCCAGTTTTTAGCTGTTCTATCTAATACCTCTCCAGAAGTTGGAACATACAAGGACCAAACTCTGAAACTTGCGTTGACTGCACAGTTTCTCTGCCATTCCACTGCTTCTTTCATGCTGTGTGCTCATGGTCTGCTTTTCTCCTCCTTTCTGTGCCCAGAGGCATATCAAGGGTTAACATCCCCATATGACCCCTATTTTTTCTGTGGACCTTCGTGCAAAGGAAATAAATGTTGGTAATAGTAGAAAGCATCCACGTTGTCCCTTCACAAGAGGAGCAAAAATTAAAGCAGAGCATTCTCCCTTGGTTTTTAGGCCCCTCCCTGGAGTTAAAAGCAACAAGATGCTTTTCATTTTGTTCCTTCTGAAGTTGTCCTGCATCTCTTTGAACTTGGTGGGAAGGAATACTGGCGTGTGGCCTTCTAACATCGCCAGACAGGAGAATTTTAAACTTTTGTCCAGATCCCTGCAGCTGCTGAATTGTTAACCTCCCATGCAGCCCTGCATAACTTGCCAATCTCAGCCGGCAGAAATAGTGACCAAATCATAACAGTTGTGGAAGCACAAACTTTTAAAAATAGTTTTTTCCCCTACTTTCCTCCCTGTACACTTTGCACTAGTGATAAATATGTTAAAAGGAGACTTTCAGTCTCCTCTCCACCAGATCTGTACCCTGAAAGGGAAATACGTGTTTGGAAGTAGCAGCAGTGGCTTTTTCGATCTTTTAGAGATCTGAAGGTGTCTGGGGACCTTCTAATCTTGGGAGGTGGCCTTTCTGAAGGTGCCAACAAGAGTGACTCAATTGGTAAGGGAATGGGGGAGTCACATCCTTGGTGCTAAGACAGAAGCACAAGCTTAGCAGTGGCTGTTTCCTTTGTAGCTAATTAGGGTGAGGCAAAATCATGTATAGACAATCCTTGAGGACAGCTTTTTTCATGAGGAAGATGCAAAATATCATAATGTGAATAAATATTTTTAGAGGACCAAATAAAATTACGATACTCAACTTTTTTTTTAAACTCTCTCCTAGCTTTTTCACTCCTGCCGAAGAAGCAAGTTTCTCACTGCTTGATTTACGTATTTTTCTGCCTTCTTTGACTTATGCACTTTTGCGTTGTTGTTTTTTCCAATAGCTGAAAAGCACCTAAACATGTATTTAAATAAATAAAATGTTTTAAAAACCCAACAAAAACAGCTAAGTCGCATCCGTGTAGCCATTTTTATTCACGTAAAGTCTGTACATCTTAGCTTTCCGAGCTAGATTTCATTGTCTATTAGAATGATTTTTTAAAAAAGAAAAATTGGTTTGCATATATTTTGGGGTTTTCATCTGTTGTCGGTATGTTTTCTTCTTTGTGGGCTTTGCGTGCCCTCTCCAAAAGTCATGTGGGCCTTTTTTCAGTGGCACCATAGAATCAGTCATAATTCCAGCTCTCTTCTGGTTTATGCCAATTTGAAAATAAAAGTATAATTTTTACCTGCTTGACTGATTTTCGTCTTCATTGACTGTTTTACTTTTCCCTCTTCTAGAAATTAATGCATATATTAAATTCATTACATTCTACAAGGAGGCCTCTCTCTCTCTCCCTCCCTCCCCCCTGCCATCTAGAATGGTGACTTTGATTTATATAACCTCTGTTTTGTTTGCCTATCCAAGGGTTGATCCTCAGGAAGCTTCTGTGAACTGAGAGTGAGATAGCATTGATGGCTTCAGTCTCCTCTTGATAGGGTAATTTCTAGTACTCCAGTAGGGTTGCCAGCTCTGGGTTGGAAAATACCTGGAGATTTGGGGGTGGGGCCTGGAAAGGGCAGTTTTGGGGAGGGGAGGGGCCTCAGCAATGTACAATGCCACAGAGTCCACCCTCCAAAGCAGTCGTTTTCTCCAGCAGAACTGATTTTGATATCCTGGAGATTAATTGTGAGAGTGGGAGATCTCCAGGTGCCACTTGGAGGTTGGCAACCCTAAAATTTCAAGTTGGGTTGAGTGTGGCATTTTTTTGGGAAAGGCAGACTCCATTAACAGCCCAGGATCTCGGGTTAGATTCAGTCCCTTCTAACAAGTGAGGAACTGATCACTAAAGGAAGGACACCTTGTTCAGCAGGGAAGGTTCTTCACTTAGTGGAAAGGAGCCAGCCCCTTGCAGCCAGATCTTTATTTCTCGTTGTCCCGGATATCTGAGAAGCATATTTTGCTCCATTCCATGGGCTCTGAGAAGAAGGCCTGTGCTGAGGCTGAAAGATGCCAAGGTGTCTACTAATGGAACAGGTGGAGCTTTTTCTAGGTGGGACTAAGAAAAAGGAGTGCAACTTACCCAGAAGTTCTTCTGCAAAAGTAACTACAGTACAGTGAGAAACCCAAAGAAAGTGCCTTGAATCCCAGAGCGATGGTTATGTGTTGTTCAGGAGTTGCAGCTCTAAAGCTGATGTGCTTAGAAGCTCCAAGGATACCAAAGACCAAAGTGTTTGAGGGTCAAAGGGGAAGACTCTTGCTTGCCAAAACTGAAGTGGTAAAGCTGATTGGCCCCATGAATGGAGGCCAAAATGTAAAGCACAAATTGAGAAGGGAAGATACATTCAGCTGGACTAAATGCACTCAACATTCCCTCGCTACTTGAGCTCACAGTTCCCATTTGGTGGTTCCGTAACTGAGCAATGCCAGGTAACATGTTACCAGGGTAGTATCCAGTTCATTTCTATCTGTAACATTTTACTCATACCAAGTTAAGCTATAGAGTTTCTTTTGTTAAATCCTTTGTTAGAAACTTTGGCCTTTAAAGATCTAAAACATTTATAAAATTAAAGATGCAGGACTTCAAATTTAGAAACACACATTTAGATACTTCATGAACTGATTATAAACTTTGCTACCCTTTGCAGCAGCAAAGAGCAAGGACCCAGTAGCACTTTAAAGACTAACAAAATTTGTGGCAGGGTAAGAGCTTTTGTGAGTCACTGCTCAGTGCACCATTTCTTCAAGATGCTACTGGACTCTTGCCCTTGTCTACTGCTGTAGACAGACTAACATAGCTACCCATCTTGACCTTTGCTGCTCTTGACAGACAGCAATGAATTGGATTCTCATGCAGATCTTAGGCCCCTATACTGTGGGGATAACAGTGGTACAGTGTCCCTTCTAATTTGAAGCAGCTGTTGCCCCACATTATAGGCTCCCCATGAAGACTATGCAGACCTTTCTCCTGTGCCTATGGTCTCACATGGTTCTTTGCTAGCAGAGCATCCAAAAAGGGGGGTTTTCCCTCCCAATGCATCTCAAAGTTGTGGCCAGCAAATCTGCAGGGGAAAAAAAGCAGGAAAAAAACCTTGGGGGTACAGAATGGGGGGGGGTGGCCATAACTTGAAGCTAGTATCTTGCTTTTGGTATCTAAAACTGAAATATGCTGTAATCTGAGCGAGTGTGAAAGAAATTGACTTATTGGTTTATGTTTTTCCCTCAGTGGGGACTCAAAGCAGTGTACGTTGTTCTCTCTTCCATTTTGTCCTCACAACTTGTGGGGTGGATTAGGCAGAGTGTAACAGACCCAAGGTCACCCAGCAAGCTTCCATGCCCAGGTGAAGATTCGAACCTGCGTTTTCTAGATCCCACTCTAGCCACTCCACCATGCTGCTTCTTGGTAGAACTCACAGCTGCGAGGTGCCACACAGAGATGTATCTGAGCAACAGAAAATGAGTCAAGTAGCTTTAGAAAAGCTGTGGAGCAAATTAAAAGGAGTGAGGGGCAAGAAGCCGGTGTGGACATGGACAAGGACCCTGAGTATGCTTTCTGATAGTACAATCAGATATAAATCCACCTATACAGAACCTTCTTTGTCCCACTCAGGCATGTTAGTAATCTGTTTTTCTTAGCAATTACCCTACAGATGATGATGCGATTACTTTTCTGGTCTTTGAATAAAATAGCTGTTGTGGGGACTGAAGGTGGAGTATCCCGGAAGAATTCCCTCCTGCTGCAGTAAAAGGGTTGATTCCCCCACCCTCACCCCTGGCTTAAATTGTTCTACAAAGGGAACCCAGTTTAACTGCCTGCGACTACTTCAACAATCAATTTTATTTTGCGGAGTTCAGACACTCTAGTACTCAATTTTTGTAAGGTCATGGTTTCAATTTCTGCGTTTTACTGGCTATCTCTTCATAGGAGGGCAAAATGAGTGTGATCTGACGCAAGCCAGAGGGTGTGATCCAGCCAACTTTTCTGTTGGCAAAAAAAAGAAAGGATTGAGGTTTCCTCAGATCATACAACCTGCATAGACAAAAGCCATGTGGGGCAGTGGCTATATTGAGGAGACCTGAACAGCACAGCGAAAACACTGGCTGGATCCAGCCCAGAGAGAGCATCTACCGATGAACGTATCCAAACCTCCTCTGGAGGAAAGTCTGTGCTGTTGTGGATACAACCCAAGACTGGGAAGGCCAGAAAAAGCCTTTGGGGAGGATGAAAAGCTGAAAATTCCCAACATGTCAGATCCTCCATGTGGTCAAGCCAGCCTGAGCCTATCATGTCATGTTTCTCACCCCTACTTTGCTCCTGTCCTTTCCATTGGAAACCTGATTATGGTTGAAAGCAGTCTTTCCCTGGGAGCACTGAGACTCAATTTGATACAGATCCTGTTAGAAGGAGTGTGCATTAAGTGTAATCCTACTGCTTTCAGTTCATCACTGACTTTCCCTTGTCCCCCACCCCAAACCTATAAATCTAAGTAAATCCTGGATTTAACTCTCTCTTCCGGGAATGACAGGACTCTTTTCTGTTGTCAAATCTCCTTTACAAACTTGTTGGATGGCCTTTTAAATATTGTTATCACATAATATAGCATTTTTCATTTGTAAAGTGTTTTATGGTATTATATTTAAAACCTTAAGTACTCTCTGCAATAGGTCTAGAGTATTCATCGTTGTAGAGCAGACTGGAGATTAAGTTTGGTGTGGTTAAGTGTGCAGACTCTTATCTGGGAGAACTGGGTTTGATTCCCCACTCCTCCACTTACAACTGCTAGAATGGCCTTGGGTTAGCCATAGCTATGGCAGGAGTAGTCCTTGAAAGGGCAGCTTCTGGGAGAGCCCTCTCAGCCCCACTCATCTCACAGGGTGTCTCTTGTGGGGGGGAGAAGATACAGGAGATTGTAAGCCTCTCTGATTCAGAGAGAAGGAAAGGAAAGGGCCCCTGTGCAAGCACCAGTTGTTTCCAACTCTGGGGTGACGTTGCTTTCACAACGTTTTCACGGCAGACTTTTTACGGGGTGGTTTGCCATTGCCTTCCCCAGTCTTTTACACTTTCCCCCCAGCAAGCTGTGTACTCATTTTACCGACCTCAGAAGGATGGAAGGCTGAGTCAACCTTGGGCCGGCTACCTGAATCCAGCTTCCACCAGAATCGAACTCAGGTCATGAGCAGAGAGTTCAGATCACAGTACTGCAGTACTGCTGCTTTACCACTGCAGTCTTCTTAACCAACACTGATTTGCCCAAGGCTAACACCAGTGTGCTCCTAAATAACTACACTCCAAAAGAGAGAGTTAAAATGCATCTACTGAACCAAACTGCCTTAACACTGGGGCTAGAAACCGGGTTTTGGTGCTAGAATGCAGCACAGCCTTGAAATTGAACCTGAACACGCACAGGTTTAGAGACACATTTCTCCGGGACAGGCCATTCTGTTAACTGTGGAAGTCAAAACTGACTTTGGAGACCTTTGGTGGGGTTTTCAAGGCAAGAGATTATCCAGAGGTGATTTGCCGTTGTCGCCTTCTGCATCACATTCCTGGTATTCCTTGGTGGTCTCCCATCCAAATACAAACCAAGGCCAATTCTGCTTAGCTTCTGAGATCTGATAAGCTCAGGCCAGCTTGAGCTATCCAGGTTGGGGCATAGGTTGGTTATTGATCTTAAAAGGTTGTCTAGTGGTGCTATCCAACAGACAGTGAAGCAGAGGTGCTAGTCTGTTAACTAGGATAGGGGAATCTGGGTTCAAATCCCTATTCAGCCATATCGCTTATAGTGTATGATGACTCTTCCAACCAGCTTCACAGGGCTATTGTGAAGTAAATCGGAGGTAGGGAGAGCCACATAGGCCACTTTGGATCCTAAACTTCTTCCAAATGTGGCATTTAAGGGAACGTCTTATGACGACTGTACATAAATGGTTGTTTGCTAACTGCATTGCCTTTCTGGGCAAGCATACAGCCAGCACTGCACCTATTGTATTGGCTACCTATTGAGTACGGGATTTGCTTCAAGGTTTTGGTACTGACATTTAAAGCCCTGTGCGATCTGGGACCAGCATATCTGAGGGACCGCCTCTATCCATATTTGCCCCGAAGGACTTTGCATTCAACTAATCACTATCTGCAGGTTGTCCCTGGCCTGAAGGACATCCATCTTGCCTCAACTAAAGCCAGAGCTTTTTCTGCTCTGGCTCCAGCCTGGTGGAACATGCTTCGGTTAAAGATTAGGACCCTACCTGATCTACTACCTTTTAGTAGGGCCTGTAAAACTGAGCTGTTCTGCCAGGCCTTTAAGTGAGGCAGCGGGCACCCATAGTACATCGAGTCTGGCCTCCCTGTCACAGCATTCCATAGTCTATTGGAACATCATCGGTTCCAGCTCTGTTTGCAGGACGCTGAGCCTAGGAGTAGAAGGATCATATTTCAATCCAAAGGAAGGCGATAGACCTCCTGACAGCTAGAATATTTTTTTCCCCTCTGGGAATTTATTTCAGACATTGGGACATTGCTCTGAGATTTATGCAAGCTTGAAGGCTAAGGCTACCCAAAACCGGATATTATCGATCACTGTTACAGCTCTGCTTCCTTAAGGTGATCAAGTCTGAAGTGGCCAGAGAAGGATACTGTTGGCTGAGCCACACTTTTGGACTGGCTTGATATCTACTGGTTAAGAGCAACCTGAATTTGTACTGAGTTACTGCACTGTGTCACACTGCATATTGTATTACTTTGTTTGTAGAATATTCCTTGTTACAGTGGGCTTCATTACTTTACATGTTGTTCTTAATTACAGATGTTAAATACTTTAGAGCAGCGTTTCCCATTTTCAGGATCATGACCCAGTACCGGGCCACGGAAGCCTCAATACCGGGTCACAAGAAAAGCCAAAGCTAGCCCCACCCCCAGCAAGGTATAAGCTCTGCTCTGCTTTCTTCCTTTTCCATCTCTCTGTTGTGCAGAGAAAAGCTAGGCTTGAAGCCTGAGCTCCATTTTCCTTCCTTCCATCCCCCAATGTCTCTGTGTCATGCATATAAAAGCTAGGCTTGAAGACTGACACAGGCTGCAAAGCCTGGGCTCTGTTTTCCTTCCTTCCATCCCCCAATGTCTCTGTGTTGGCCCTTGACCCGCAAGTGACACCACAGGAAATGACATAGTTCCTGTCTCCCAGCTCTACCCGCAAAGTCTCCTGGCTCCACTCCCGAATTTTAGTGAGCCACAAAGGAGAAGTGTAAAAATAACCGGGCCACGGGGGAAAAAGGTTTGGGAAACCCTGCTTTAGAGTGGTGTTAAGTACTCAAGTCTTGGTTTAAAACAATTTTATTCCAGTAACATATGGTAACAATCAATTCTTGCATTATTAATTACTTCTTTTTTATCTTTTATCTTTTAAATTATAGTTCTATTTTCTTTTGGAAATTATTCCATATATAATCCCAACAGAAAAGTCTCTGCAACTTTCTTGATTTCATATCCCAAGATCTTAGATATTTCTTGTTGAATCATCTGCCAATACTTTTTTGCTCTTTCACAAGTCTTTTACATATGGTAAAAAGAACCTTCATGTTTTTTATACTTCCAACATCTATCTGGCATCTTATTGTTCATCTTTGCCAACTTTTTAGGAGTTATATACCATCTATACATCATTTTAAAACAGTTCTCTTTAATATTATAACATGTTGAAAGCTTTATAGAATTCTTCCAAAGATATTCCCAAGTTTCCATCTGTATTTCTTTATTTACATTAATTGCCCACTTAATCATTTGAGATTTCACTACTTCATCTTCTGTAGGCCATTTCAAAAGCAGTTTATATAGTTTTGAAATTAATTTTTCATTATCTCCAAGCAGAACTATTTCCATTTCTGTTTGTTCTTTTCTTATTCCTTCAGTTTTAATGTCTTTTTCCACCAAACTCTTTATTTGTTGTATTTGAAACCAGTCATATTTATTATTCAACTCTTTCGCAGTTTTCAGCTCTATTTTACCGCCTTATATTTTTAATAGCTGATTATATGACAATCACTTTTCTTCACCCACTTCAGCCGTTATTTTTATCACTTCTGCTGGCACTATCCATAACGGTTTTCTCTCATCACCATATTTCTTATATTTCATCCATGTAGTCAACAAATTATTTCTTATATAATGGTGAGAGAAAAAACCATCCATCTTTTTTTTCCATAGTACATATAAGCATGCCAGCCGAATTTATTTCCATGACCTTCCAATGCCAAAAGTTTTCTGTTTAATAGCATTACCCACTCTTTTATCCACACAAAGCAGGCTGCTTCATACTATAGTTTTAAATCTGGTAATTGGAATCCTCCTCTCTTTTGCATCTGTTAAAATTTTCATTTTGATCCTTGGTTTCTTCCCAGCCCACACAAATTCTGAGATCTTCCTCTGCCATCTGTTAAACTGCTGTCTATTCACAATCGGAATAGTTTGAAATAAATACATTATTCTTGGTAAAATGTTAATTTTAATTGCAGCTATTCTTCCCAGCAATGACAAATTAAGTTTATTCCATTTTATCATGTCTTCATCCATTTTACGCCATAGCTTCTCATAATTACTTTTAAACAGATCAATATTCTTCATTGTTATCTCCACACCTAAATATTTTACCTTCGAGGTAACTTCACAACCCATTAGCTTTTGTAACTCCTTTTATTTACTTACTTGCATATTCTTACATAAAATTTTTGATTTTTCTGTATTTATATAAAATCCCGCCAGTTCTCCATATTCTTGTATTTTAGCTAACAGCAAGGGATTTTCATTTATTAACATATCATCTGCAAATGCTCTATATTTATAAGTAAATCCTTTTATTTTTAATCCTATTTCTTTGTCTTCTTGAATTTGCATCAGCAAAATTTCAAGTGTCATTATAAACAACAGTGGAGAGAGCAGACACCCTTGTCTTGTACCTTTACTAATTATCATATCTTCTGTAAGGTCTGCATTTATACATAGCCTTGCACGTTGTTCAGTATATATTGCTTTTATCATCTTTATCATCTTTGCTTTTATCAACTCCATTTTCTCCATAACTGCAAACATAAAGTCCCAGTTTAGATTATCAAATGCTTTCTCTGCATCTGCAAAGAATAATGCTACTTCCTTTTCTGGATGTCTTTCATAATATTCTACAATATTTACAACAGTCCTAATATTGTCTCTTATCTGTCCTTTGGGAAGAAACCCCACTTGATCTTCCTTTATAAAGTTTATCAAATATTGCTTAAGTCGTTCTGCCAGTATTCTTGTGTATATTTTATAGTCATTATTCAATAATGAAATCGGTCTATAATTTTTTACATTCGTGACATCTCTATCTTCTTTTGGAATTAACGAGATCACTGCTTCCTTCCATGTATTTGGTATTTTACCTTTTAATCTTATCATGTTCATCAATTTTTGAAGTTTCGGTATTTATTCCTCTTTAAAGGTTTTAAAGAACTTAGCTGTATATCCATCTGGCCCAGGTGCCTTTCCAATTTTCATTGCATTGATTGCACCTTCAATCTCTATTCTTTCAATTGGCGCATTCAAAACTTCTTTCATATTTTCTGTTAAGGGTGCTATTTTAATATTTTTGTAAATACAGTTCTATCTTTTCTTTATTTTAACACCCTTAAATAATTTAGCATAATATTTTAAAAATTCTCTTTTTATTCCTTCTTGATCCACCATCTCTCTTCCACCAGCCACAGTCTTACTAATAATTTTACTTTCTCTCTTTTTTTTTAATTGCCAGGCCAGGTACTTTCCAGGTTTATTTGCTCCTTCAAAAGACTTTTGCTGTAATTTTTTCAAATTCCATTCCAGTTCTTTATTTAACAAATGTCTCATTTGTGTTTGTAATATTGTAATCTCCCTCATAATTTTCTTTTTCCCTGGCCTTTTCCTTAATTCACTTTTTTTCTTTCATTTTGAATGTCCAACATCTGTTTATCTTTTGCCCTCTTATCTTTATTGTTCAATGTTATCAATATTCCTCTCATTACTGCCTTATAGGCATCCCACACCGTCTGGAATTCAATATCTTCTCTGTTGTTTATTTGGAAGAAAGCTTTGGTTTTGTTTTCTAGACATGTCACTATTTCTTTATTCTGTAGTAAATCTTCATTTAATCTCCCATCTTCTTGATTTTTTTCAATGACTTCCGGGGTAGGAAAATGCCAAGCTGAGCTGCTTCTCATAAAGGGAGCAGGCTGGAACGTCTGTTCAGGGTAGTGGAAGGCAAATTAATGCCTACTGCCTACTTTTCTCAATCACATTAGTCCAAGATATGCGCAAAAAACTTTGAGGAGATTTACCTTGGCTAAAAGGGAGTCCCGGAGGGGGGGCTCCTTTGAGGCTTTGAGGGGTCTCCGGAGAAGAGTTGCATTTTCATAATCTGCAGAAGTTTCCAGAGTCATTTATTTGACATAAGCTCAACAGAATCCTAACCTTCTTGGACATTACTAAACATCTAAAGCTACACAAGACCGATGTGGATCTGGATAATTTGCAGAAAAGGTACAGATTACTATCTTTCATTCTGGGACTATTTAAGTTAAACAGAATAAATTCAGAAGGTGGGAAATGGAAATCTAGAAAGCTTGGAAGAAAAAGGGATGAAGAGGTGAAATTTGGACTTTTTAAATTTAAAGGACAGTGCTAAAAAGTGAGAAGGAATTTATTGTTTGGTCTACTTGCGGTTTTGAAAAAGAGCACCATTGTCACAGACCTGCAGCATATACAGTCAACACAGGAAGTTTGGCAAGTATCGTGAGATCTCTCTACCAGCAAAAACAAGATTTGGTGGCAAGTAAAGCAGGAAGCACTAGATGAAAAGCCTACTCTAGGACTATAATACCATAGAAAAACATCGGCGGCCATTGCAAGGAGGTCAAAATTAAAATAATATTTTTAAGGTGTTTGGGACATTAATAATTGTTGGAAACAATTGAGGCGGTGATGAAAAGATAAATACAATTGGACATTATTGTTAATGGATTTTAGAAGCATTTAAAGGAACACATTTTTTTTTAAAGGGAAGTAGAAATTCGCGACCGCCATTTTGAAAGAAATAAAAACTTTAAAAATTAATATCTCAGGCTAGGAGGCTCTGAGGACGGCGAAATTAAGCTTGTTGGAAAAAGCAAGCTCTAATCTTTTGAATCTGATAGTCAAATTTTAAATTGGTTAGAGTAAAATTTTCGGTGGTTTTAAATGTCAGCACAAGCAAACCCATACAAGGGCTACTTCTCTGGAGAAAATGCAGGAACAATTAGAGGCAATGGAAGCTAGAATGATGAAAGGTGTGAAAGAGATGATAACTGCCTCTAAGAAAGAAATTATAGAAGAGATTAAAAAAGATACTGAGGATCTCAGAAATGAGACTGAAGAAACATCTAAGAAAGTGCAGGAGGTAGAAGGGAGAATGAAAGTACATGATTCCACCTTGATGAAAATACAAGAAAAAGTGGCAATCCATGACTGCAAATTGATGGAGACTCAGATACATCTGAGAGGAGTACCTGAAAAGGAAGAAAGTGACTTGAAAGAATATATAATAAAAACAATTGCAGAATTTTTGGAGGAAGATCCTGAAGAGACTAAAAATATGTATGACTATATGTATAGAGTGAATTCATTCTATGCCAAAAAAATAATCTACCAAGAGATGTGGTCATAAGATATATGACAAAGGAAATGGTGGGAAAGATCATGAACAAAAATTTTGAAAAAACATTGATAGTGGGAGGTAGTAGAGTATGAATCATGAAGGAGTTACCAAGGCAAGTGATAAATGACAGAAGAACATACAAAAAACTGACAGAAATTATGGGAAAATGAAATGAGGTATAGATGGATAATACCTGAAGGTTTGAGCTTTGAACTTCAGGGAAAAAGAATTACAATTACAAATGAACAGGAACTGCGTAGATTTTATGAAAAACATAAAGAATTTGCACCATGATGGATTACAAATTATTATTTTGGAATGTAAATGGACTAAATTCACCACAAAAAGGAAGGGCAACATTTAATTGGATTAAAAAGCAAAATTCTAATATAGTTTGTCTACAAGAAGTACATATAAAACAGAAGGATTATAAATTTTTATGGAATAAACAATTGGGATTAGAATTTTATTCCCTGGCTGAGCAGAAGAAAAGGGGAGTGATTTTTTATGTTAAACAGGAATTGGATCCAAAATTAGTACTTAAAGATAAAAATGGAAGATTTGTAGCAGTAGAAATAAATTTGAATGGGGAAAAAACGTTGTTATTGGAATTGTACGCGCCAAACGGAGCAAAGGATGTATTTTTTTAAGGATGTTACACAACAACTTGATAAACTGACATATGATCAAGTTTTGATAATGGGGGTCTTTAATGGAACAATCCAGAATGCATTGGATAGATTTGGACAAAAAAAATAATAAAGAAGGAAAATTGCCAAAATCTTTTTTTGAATTGGTTAAACAAGAAAATCTGGAAGATATATGGAGGAAATTTAATCCTGAAGTACGGGACTATACCTTGCTTTCAGCAAGCCCATTCCAGCAGGTGCAAATGGAGGAGTGGAGAATCAAACCCGGTTCTCCCAGACAGGAGTCCACACACTTCACCACACCAAACTGGCTCTGTTGTGATCCGCCCTGAGCCCGCTCACGGGATAGGGCAGACTAGAAATTAAGATGTTTTATATGAATGTTAAATGTTTTATCTGAAATAAAGGTAGTGCTCAGCAACTATAATTAGTGCACAATACATTTTTATAGGGGACAGTTCCAGTCAGTTCAAATTAATAAATTGGGTGACTCACTTTCTGTTACAAAGATCTCTGGTGGTGGTAGAAAGTGCTGTTAAGTTTCAACAACTTACGGCGAGCCATAGGGTTTTAAAGACCAGAGACGTTCAGAGATGATCTGCCATTACCAGCCTCTCCGTGGAGGCCCTGGACTTTCTTGGAGGTCACCTGTCCAAGTACTAACCAGGGCTGACCCTGCTTAGCTTCTGAGACCTGAAGACGTCAAACTTGCTGCCTAGGCCATCCAGGTCAGAGAAAGAACTCTAGAAAAGATTAACGGCCTCCAAATGAAGCAAGTTATATCTTGAAAGGCAGGGAGGGGATTCTGGGGCAGAGCTAGTCTGACCTGGGAAAGAATTCCTCCTTGCCTCCAAACACAGAACTCCATTCCACCACATGGGGAGGGATGGTGGCTCAGTGGTAGAGCATCTACTTGGGAAGCAGAAGGTCCCAGGTTCAACCCCTGGCATTTCCAAAAAAGGGTCCAGGCAAATAGGTGTGAAAAACCTCAGCCTGCGAACCTGGAGAGCCGCTGCCAGTCTAAGTAGACAATACTGACTTTGATGGACCAAGGGTCTGATTCAGTATAAGGCAGCTTCATATGTCCACATCTGGCTGAAAATCACTTGCCCCAGGAGATGGCTGCCTTATGCTGTCCTGTTCCTGGTTCCAGTAGTCTGTGATGCACCAGAATTAAAAGCAAGAACAATTAGGAAAAGCGAGGAAAGCCTTTCGGGCTTGGGTTGCATCTAGCATCTTTGTCCATTTTACATCCCAGCTTTCCCACTAAATCTGCATCCAGCTGATCTGCCACCACTGACTCTGCGCTTCCAACTACAATCTGAAACGGTGGTCCCCTCTGCTCAGGCTGCCTTTCACCCTCTTCCCTGGAAGAAAAAGACAGCTCCATTTCCTCCTCACATCCTCCCTTTGCCTGCAAATCCCTCCCTCCCTCCTTCCTTCCTTCCCTCCCTCACTGCACCATCCAGCCGTCTCTCGTCTCTCTCTCTCACGGAGAGTTTGCTGCTGTCCTTGTTTCCCTCCCCCTCCCATCACCATGTTGGACATTTTCATTCTGATGTTTTTTGCCATTATTGGCCTGGTTATCTTGTCCTACATCATATATATGCTGTAGAATCGCCAGCCCTGCGATCAGCGATTGATGGATGCCAGCCAAGAAGGGGAACAGCATATGTGTATGTATGTCTCCCCACCCCCTCCCCGCCCATTTCAGGCAAGGTTTCAGATGGGGATTCTGGCTTCTGGATTGCAGCAAAACCTGGTATTTAAAACCCATGTCTATTTTGGAAAAGTCTGTCATGGGGGTGGGAGGGAGGTGGATAGCAGCGTATTATATAAAGCTCTCACACCAATGTTATCCTTCAGTCTTTCTGAAAGAGGAAGCTGTTTTGTCGCTTTGGGTTTTTCTTTTAATGCATGTTTTAAAGATGCTTTCGGTACTCATTTCCATGCTTCTTTTCCTGTTTACGAAGCATGCTTTCCTTTTCATCATAGGAATCTGCCTGTTTAGATTTGATGCTTCTTTAGACTTAAAAAAAATCAAGATGCAGATACGTATTTTCTGAGACATTTTATTCTGGCATTAAGAATTAGTGGGTGGGAGACTTAGCATCTGTTCTTTTAAACTGCTAATGCATTTTATGTCTTCCAGTTGATGCTTGATGGTTTTTCTTACATTTTTAAATACTATGGATTTTTTATTTTTTTTGGCAGGTATGAGGCTCCACCCTGGATGAAAACCATGTTTACTTTGTGGGCAGCTGGCATGGCCTCTCTGAGCTATTCCAGAGCTTTCCTGAAGAAAGGTTAACCTTTGGCAAAAAAAAAATTAACTGGCAAAGAGAGCAGTCGTTCAGCCCAAGGTCTGAAGATGCATCTCGAGGTTCCAGATTGTTGACTTGGAAATGCAGCACAACGGAAACAGAATGGACAAAATCAGGCAATGAGAGGATATTACGGAATGACTCTTAAGGAAAGGGGATAAGAAAAATCTTGCTCGCCCAAAAGTGTAAAAGTTGCAGGGATATGCAGCTATTGAGTAACAGAAATAGTATTTTATCTCATTTTAAGTTTTAGAATATATATATTTTAAGTAAAAAAAAGAAACTGGGGGAGGCTGGCTTTCAAAGAACATTAAATGATAAGACAAAATGGCAAAAAAAAAAAAAAAGCCTGACTGGCCAATTGCATTCCATTTAATATTTAGCATACTGTAGTTCCCAGTACAGACACCACAAGCTGGATGTAGAAATTAATTTCTGTACACTGGTGGATCAACTATAACAGCCACACACAAGCTTGCAGGGGTGGGATGGGGTTGGGGTGGGATCACATCCAGCAACCTGGTGTTAGATTGGAAACTCCAGGGGTGGAATTCTAGCAGGAGTTCCTTTGCATATTAGGCCACACACCCCTGATGTAGCCAATCCTTCAAGAGCTTACAAGCCTCTTTTTTGTAAGCTCTTGGAGGATTGGCTACATCAGGGGTGTGTGGCCTAATATGCAAAGGAACTCCTGCTAGAATTTCACCACCATGCCTTAACTAGGATTACCAACCTCCTAGTGGGAGCCTGGAATTCTCCTGCAATTCCTACTGATTTTTCAGAGGACAGAGATCTGTTGCCCTGGGGAAATGGCAGCTTTGGAAGGTGGACTTTGTGGTATTATACCCCACTGAGATTCCTCACCAAACCTCCCCTCCCCAGGCTGTACCCCAAAATATCCAGGAATTTCTCAAACCTGAATTGGCATCCTTAACTGAAATATTTGCATCTTAAAAGGAAGGTTGTGTGTTGTGCAGCTAAAATGGCAACTGTTGCTCTCTAGACCAGGACAAGCTAATAACTTTTGTTTTACTTGATTTTTTTTTTTAAATAAGCCCTTTTCAGAAAGCACCGTATGTTGTAACCTGCACCGAATGATTACAGCAGCCATGGGCTGTCTGCTGTGGAGAAAAAGGAAAAACTAACATTACATTTTCTCCAAAACTGCCAAAAGTTTATGATTTTTACCAATGCTAATTGAATGCCAAAAAGGCCAGCACGGCTGCACAGCTGAGGAGAGGGCTGTTTGTGAGAGTTCACAATTGCTTGGATATATATATATTTAAAAATATATATATATATTTAAAAATAACCCACAAAAAGAGCCCTGTTGTACCAGACCAGTGGTCCATCTAGTTTTGTATCCTGTTTCACATGGTGGTTAACCAGTTTGGTTTAGTGCAATTGCTAACTCAAATAAAGAGATCTGACACAATGCAATGGCCTACTTTTGAGGAATGGCTGTGGACCCATCAGGGTGGGACAATTCTTCTGGGGCCCACACATGGAGAGAACAACACTGACAAACAGTGCTGACCAGTCATTACAATTTTGGTGCTCCGAACCTGCGTAATGGGAGAGTGCGCCACCCACAATCCTCCTTGCCATTTTGTAACAAATAGGGCATGGGCTTGCCAACTCTGGTTTGGGAAACTCCTAGAAATTTGGGGGTGAAGCCTGAGGAGGGCATAAATTGGGAGGGACATTAGCAGGGCTTAATGCCATAGAGTCCACCCTCCAAAGCAGCCATTTTCTCCAGGGGAACAGATCTCTGGAGATCAGCTGTTATTTTGGGTGAGCTCTAATAGGGTTGCCCACCTGGCAACCCTAATAGAGCAACACACACATTTTCCAGCTTTGGTACAGAAAATCACACCCTCGAATATCTGGGTTCCCAAACTCATGTACTGAGGCTAAAAAATATATGTCTTATTCACAAAAATGGCAGCTGTGTTTGTCAAGAGGACTGGACAAAGGCAATCTGCCCTTACGTAGGGTTGGATCTTGAAACAAGACCGTAACAATGGTCAGTGAAAATGTAACCACAACACTAGGCGTAATTTCAGTAATTTACTTTCTATTGACTGAGCTGGTCTTGCCTCCTTTGGTGGGCAAATTTAATGTAGCTCAGCTTTCTCCCTTCTCCTGCACCCCTCTGCTCTCAGGAAGACCAGTGGCTTGGCTCATAGCCTAAGCAGGTTGGGGAGGGGCTACTAGAACTATCCCCCCAAGCTAAGAATATTTAGAGTGGAAAAGCTGGTTGGATCCAATCCTATAGCCCCACTGAAGCAGGAAGGGGAATTTTGAAATGGTGAAACAAGATTTGCAAAGATTTTTTTTTGGGGGGGGGGGGAGGGTCATACAAAAGCTTTTTTGTGTACTTTAATAACTGCTGGGGAGGGAGGGGTCTCAAAACTATGGTGATGTGCTTGTGGCAAAATCGTGGAGAAATAAACTAAGCACACTTGTAAATTGTTGTGCTTTCTGCTTGTTGGACATACTGCTGTGCCCTAAGCTTTCATATCCACCTCCCACGGTTATCACTGCTTGCAGGAAAATGGTAAACAGGAAGGGGTCTCAGAGGCACACATTTTCAGAAATTATGATGGCCAACCAGTTGAACAGGCAACCACTTTATAAAGCGGCTGCATAGGACGTTGCTATCCAAACCTTGCCAATTAGTGAGTTTTCTGCAGTCTCCAAGGTAGAAAAGCTATACAGCAATCTGGCCATAAGGTAAAAGAGTCCAGAGGGGACTCTAGTTGGCTTGTAACAGCAAAATAAAACAGAAGTCCAAATGGCACTGTAAAGACTTGACAAATAAGCTTTTGTGAGTCAAAGATTATTTTATCAGATGCACCTGAAGACAAAAACTGACTCTGAAGCACATGTTGATGTCTTTAAGGTGTTGCTGGACTCCTGTTTTGTTTTCTTATAAGGTAGAAGAACCCTCAGAAGTGAGGGGAGGCATGAAGAGGGTCAGAGCAGCACATGAGGAACATCTTCTCATGTGCCAGAAGAAGAGTTATCAGCTCTACTTATTAAATGAGACTACCTCTCTAATCAGTAGCCCTGTGGTGCAGAGTGGTAAAGCTGCAGTACTGCAGTCCGAGCTGTCTGCTCACAACCTGAATTCGATCCCAGCGGAAGCTGGGTTCAGGTAGGCAGCCCAAGGTTGACTCAGCCTTCCATCCTTCCAAGGTCAGTAAAATGAGTACCCAGCTTGCTGGAGAAAAAGTGTAGATGACTAGGGAAGGCAATGGCAAACCACCCCATAAAAAGTCTGCCGTGAAAATGTCATGACGCAACGTCACCCCGGAGTCAGAAACGACTGGTGCTTGCACAGGGGACTACCTTCATCTTACCTCTCTAATCAGCAAACATTTCATAGATTTATTCTGGCCATCCCTGAGAGCCAGCAGTAAGCCCAGCCATGTGATGTGGTGGTGGTTGAAAGTGCCATCAAGTCACACATGACTTATGGCGACCCCATGGGCTTTTCAAGGCACAAGATGTTCAGAGGTGGCTTGCTATTGCCTGCCCTTGCATTGTGACCCTGGTGTTCCTTGAGAGTCTCCCATCCAAATACTAGCCGGGGCTCACCTTGATTAGCCTCAGACCTGGCGAAATCAGGCTAGCCGGTGCTATCTAAGGTCAAGGCTACTCATGTGGTAGCCAATGTTCCCTCTAAGCTGAGTTAGTGTGAACTAGCTCACAGTTTTTTAGCTTTCAGCTCACACATTTTTTTCTTAGCTCAGGAAAAATGGCCCAAGTGCAAACTAATTGATACAGTAGCTCAAAAATTTTATCGGTTGCACAATAACTGTGGGCTGATGTAGAAGTTTGCATGTGCATTAAATACTGCAGGGATTCATTCCACCCATATCCTCCTAAAGGGCCAATTCACTTTGTAAAATTAGTTTTGGAGGGTATGGGTGGAATGAATCCCTAAAATATTTCACGCACCTACCGGCTTGTACGTCAACCCAGTTTCTGTGGAACCTTGAAAAACAATGAACCAAGGTGGAGTGGCTGGTGTTATCAATATGGCCTGGCTTACAAGTGGGATGTATAGAAATAGCACGATTGCTACACTGATTTGTCCAAAGTGCCATTATGGTTGCATGCACATTAAGCCTTGAGGCCCCAGAGAGCCAGTTTGGTGAAGTGGTTAAATGTGCAGCCTCTTATCTGGGAGAACCGGGTATGATTCCCCACTCCTCGTCTTGCAACTGCTGGAATAGCCTTGGGTCAGCCATAGCTCTTGTAGAGCTGTCCTTGAAAGGTCAGCTTCTGTAAAAGCTCTCTCAGCCCTGCCTACCTCACAGGGTGACTGTTGTGGGTAAGGAAGGAAGGTAAGGGAGATTGTAAACCACTCTGAGACTCTTGAGATTCAGAATGAAGGGCAGGGTATAAATCCATTATCTTCTTCCTGCTAAGTGTTAAAAGATGAGCATTTTCACAAAGCATAAACCAGATGTTACCGCTTGGGCCAAATTCAAATTTTAGAGGAGCATGAGCAGGCAGCAGGACAGAAGGGAACGTACACACCCCAAGGCCATCTTCCCTCCCAGCCCATGGGGATTACTTACAGTGTTGGAGAACAGCTGGGGCAAAAAGGTACTTTCAGAAGAAAGAGTGGCTAGGAGGGAGTTCAGTTCCCTCCTTCTCCCTGCCCACACAGTGCTTTATATTTTCCCCTTCAATTGTTCTAATTTTGTAGCCACCCAGCTCTTAAAAACAGATCCACCACCAGAATGTCTACTTTGCTCCCACGTGTCAAATTATGTTGGAGGTGTTTCATAATTACATTTCTAACTAAATCCCCCAAAGAGCTGCACATGCTAAAAATGTGAGATAGGGATAGTTTAAGCAGCGTTTTAGCATCATCCCAGAAACAGGCATGTCTATAAAACCATCTTGTGCTTTATTTTGAGGTGAGTTATTCAAGAGAGTGACTGACTTTACAAAGTAACATGGGAAACAGCTGCAACCATCTGGAAAAAAATGTGTATAAATTTACACAGCTCTTTTTACAGTTCACATCTGTAGTTTCTACACACAACAACTGCTTTCCACAAAAGTTATTTCTATACCCTATCCACCACCGAAATTACAATGAGTTTTCCAACATATAAATATGTATATATTATCAATATGTGAATAAATATATCAGTCTTTTAAAACAAGCCTTCACTAGCTTCCAAAAAGAATTATCTTGCAACTACAATGCATTTGTTCTTGCATACTAAAATACAAATGAATTTGGAAGATGGGTGAGGATACTGGCAGCCACCCATATTAAGGGAAACAAGAAAAAGTTGTTTGTTTAATTGCACTTGATGGGGTGTGCTCCAAAAATCTTGTGACCTGAAGATTTTTTTTATGTCTTGTTATTCATTGTCATATAAAGGATTTCCTTATGGAAATTGGCTTGTGCATTCACCAGATGAAACAGGTACAGAAAGCTGCGGTCTTCATCATGCTCCCCTAAGCAAAATAAACAAGAACGTTTGTTCTTTTTTAAGAAAATGAAGAGCTGTTTGAAATCTGCGCACAGCTTGTCCTTAAAATGGCTCCGTGGGAGAGGCTGAGCACATACTTTGATATAGAAGCCCTCAGGTTTAATCCTTGCCATTTGGGGGCCACCTGGAGACAGGGCTTTGGCCTTCCGCATCCTAGAATTCTTTTGGCAAGCCTGAAACGGTCCTCAGAAGCCGTTGTTTGCTCTGTCTGTAAACTTACATGTAGCCCCACTGTTACGTATAAGTTTACCAGTAAAGCAAGCAGCAGCTCCCTGGTGTCATCTCAGTTTGCAAAATTTGTGTATGTGGTGCCATGGGTGTTCTTAGCCAACAGGCAACTGGGGCACTGTCCTGGATCCTAAGCTGTAAAGGTAGTCAGTCCCCTGTGCAAGCACCAGTTGTTTCCAACTCTGGGGTGACATTGCATCACAATGTTTTCACAGCAGACTTTTTACAGGGTGGTTTGCCATTGCCTTCCCCAGTCATCTACACTCCCCCCCCCCCAGCAAGGTGGGTACTCATTTTACCAACCTCGGAAGGATGGAAAGCTGTCAACCTTGAGCTGGCTACCTGAACCCAGCTTTCTCCAGGATCAGACTCAGGTTATGAGCAGAAAGCTCAGACTGAAGTACTGCAGCTATACCACTTTACACCACAGGGTTCTTATCCTAAGCTGGGGGGGGCCCAAATACCCACAGCTCTGCCCCCCAGACCGGGGGGGAAGAAAAAGAATGCTCCCATAACTGCTGGCACCCACCCCATTCAGGGCTTGGGCTGGCCACTGGCAGCAACAGCTGCTTGTGCTCATCTTGTCTGGGGCTCAGGCCACCCCTTGCTTGGCCCCAGTGGTAATGGGGAGTGATTCTGGGGCTCCATCATGGACTTTTGCCCAAGGCTCCAGAAATGCTAAAACAGGTCACTGATGGGAGCTGAAGCCTCATCTCCACACATGCTGCCTTCACCATCAAAATATGGTGAAGTATATGTCTGCCTGTCACCATGTCTGCCTGTTTATTGTGGTATAGACTTTTGTCGGCCAGAGTCCACTCTCTTAGATGTGCAGAGTGCTACCCTAAGATGTCTACGAACAGAAGGAGGACAGGGATGGGATGGTAAGATAGCGGCTGCTGACTTACGCCAATCATGTAGTATTTTCAGTGCAAGAAATGCTTAGAGGTAGCTGCCTCCAGGGCTTTTTTTGTAGCAGGAATTCCTTTGCATATTAGGCCACACCCCTGATGTAGCCAATCCTCCTGCAGCTTACAGTAGGCCCTGTAAGAAGAGCCCTGTAAGCTCTTGGAGGGTTGGCTACAGCAGGGGTGTGTGGCCTAATATGCAAAGGAGTTCCTGCTACAAAAAAAGCCCTGGCTGCTTCCATGTCACAACCCTGGTATTCCTTGGAGGTCTCCCATCCAAATATTAGCCAGGGCCAACCCTGCTTAGTTTTTGAGATTTGACAAGACTGAACTAGCCTGGACTATCCAGGTCAGGGCAGATAGAAGTTATTACAAAATAAAGTTGGAAGGTGAAGCAGTCAAGAGACAGGTATATGATATCAGTATGCATGGCACATGATCATCAAAAGATTAAGCAGCGCATCAAATGGAGTCACATGGGATGGGCCACTCGTAGCAATTTGCGAGCACACATTAAATTTTTATTTCTTTTTGCTCTCTGCAGTGTGAAGCATGACATTTAGAAAGTTGCAAATTTATAAGTAATGTTGTCTATAATACTCTAGACATTCACTGGGGTGAATTCAAATCAAGACTTCTTTTTTGAGACGCTTATTTTGATTCCCAGGAATTCAAATTCAGAACTGCATTCTTACTGGAATGTAGGAAGAAATGCAAGATTCAGTGGGCTGGATCTAGCCAGTTTCTTTACTCAATCTCCACCAACTGTTCTCTTTATAGCTCCTGTCCCACTTAAGATTTTGTCCATGAGGGTCTCATGAATTCCCAGAATAGCCTTTTGGGGAGACCCCTGTTACTCTTTCCACCAGTGGAAAAGTAGGTTGGATTCCACACAATATGTAATTTTAATGATGAATTTGTTGTAAAGGACACACAAGATGTTAACACCACAAATCTTTGAAAGAAAAAGAGAAATTCCAAATTCAATTTGGTAAATGAAATGTAGTTTCATTTCAAATGAAATGTAGTTTCATTCAAGAGGAATTCCAAATTCAATTTGGTAAATGAAATGTAGTTTGTGTTAAACATAACATGGGTCTAGAATGATGCCAGTACAGGAAGTGAGGGAGGTGTTGGTAGCTCCTTTCCTAGTGAGCTAAAAGAGGAATTCTTAAACAATGCCCCTGAGGAATAGTCTTGACATTCTGTCAAAACATGTTGGGACCTGTGTTATGCAGAAATAAATCATTTCCTACATCTACTGGAATATTACTTTTCTTAAATGAAAAAAGTCATGCTGTTTTAAAATAAAAGTTCACTAAACAGACAGTGAAATGAAAGATGTCATACTCACCCCCTTTGCATGAGTTAATGTCTCAAAGGAGAGAGACTCTTAAAGCCAAATGACATTTTACACAAAGTTGGATGTTTCCCCCCCCCCCAGTGGTTTATTATTATTTTTATTATTATTTTTAGTGAAAAACAGCATTGTGGAAGCTGCAGCTAAGAACAGAAAAGCAGCAGAAGCTGGGCCCTGCTTAATCTTTCATCCATTCTCACCCCCCAATCAAAACTGAAATCCCATTCTACCTTTCTTCTTACGGGGAAAAGAAATAGGTCTTGGGAGAAAATCATTGAGTGGAAAACCATCTTAGGGTTGCGAGCAGCTTCGAGAAAAATGTTGTCTACCTTTAATAAACAGGGTTGCCGTCTCTAACTTGGGAAATTCTTGGAGATATCAGGGTAGTGACTGGGAAAGGAGTTGCGTTGGAATGTGATGTCACAGGGTCCACCCTCCACAGCTGCCATTACCTACAGGACAAGTGATCTTGGTAGTCTGGAGATTAAGATAATTCTGGGAGAACTCCAGGCCCCACCTGGAGGCTGGCAACCCTATAACAGATGCTTAAGAGAGCCAGTTTGGTGTAGTGGTTAAGTGTGTGGACTCTGATCTGGGAGAACTGGGTTTGATTCTCCACTCCTCCACTTGCACCTGCTGGAATGGCCTTGGGTTAGCCATAGCTATTGCAGAGGTTGTCCTTGAAAGGGAAGCTGCTGTGAGAACCTTCTCAGCCCCACTCACCTCACAGGGTGTCTGTTGTGGGGGGAGAAGATAAAGGAGATTGTAAGCTGCTCTGATTCAGAGAGAAGGATGGGGTATAAATCTGCAATTCTTCTTCTAATGTGATAAGTGTAAGTAGAGGGATAAGCTGCAGTATTGCAGTCCAAGCTCTGCTCATGACCTAAGTTTGATCCCAGTGCAAGCTGAGTTCAGGTAGCTGGCTCAAGGTTGACTCAGCCTTCCATCCTTCCGATGTCAGTAAAATGAATACCCAGTTTGCTGGGGGAAAGTGTAGATGACTGGGGAAGGCAATGGCAAACCACCTCATTAAAAAGTCTGCCATGAAAATGTCATGATATGATGTCACCCCAGAGTCAGAAACAACTGGTGCTTGTACAGAGGACTACCTTTACCCTTTTTAATGTGTGGAAACGTCACTTGGTAAATAACATCCCATGGAGGTAAATAACATCACCTGGTTAATAACATCCCATGGGAAAGTTATTTTCCAGGGGCTGTTGTGGGATACTATTTTTTCTTCACCTCAATTCCATGAAGTTTCAGCTGCCTGTTTCCACACATTAAGCATCAGGGTTGCATCCCATTAAAAGTGTAGGGCCCTGATGGGAGTGTCCAGAGCTAGACTGATCTAATCAGATCACAGACACTAAGCAAGGTCAGCCCTGGTCAGTATTTGGATGGCCGAATATCACGGTATACCAAGGTCACTATGCAGAGGCAAGTAATGGCAAACCACCTCTGAAGGTCTCTTGCCTCAAAAATCCTATGGGGTCACTATATATTGGCTATGACTTGATGGCAAAAGAAAGAGACAGGTCATTTTCTTCTCAAGGCATTTGGCAACCTTAATCCTAAGAAGAAATCTTAGCAGTACCTACCCCACTCTGCTCAAGATTCCAGCTTCCTGAGGCAGTAATTCACTTTTTTTTTTAAAGGGGGAACACTTGTACCTGTGATATTCAGCCTGTAGAATACAACTGCTTAGAAGTAATGTCTTCTGAGCTGGAAATCCTGCTTTATATTTCCAAATGTGTATGTTTGTGTTCCAGATATGTATGCTTGTGGTACAGAAAATGTTCTCTGTGCATGTTCTGTTGCCTGAATTGCAAAATGATTGACAACAAACCTCTAGATAAGATGTTTAAGGAGTGCTGTATCTAAATAGACCTGTTGGCACTCATCACTTTTAAGAGAAAAAGGATAAACCATTAAAGCCAGACAATCAAGATCAAGGCAACTGTTGGGGCAAGCACTTCTGCTACTGTATTTCTTACCATATATCACTGACTGCAAGGCATCCATGATGATGTGAGCAAAGGCATTCTCTACACTTTGTAAGAAGTTATTCCTTTCACTCGAGGTATTGAAAACCTTGCAGACTCTCTGCATCATTTTTACAGCCCAGTCCATGCAATACAGGTCCTTCTCACACACCTGGCACAGAAGCAGGAAATATCTGTAAAGCAAAGTTTCCCTGAGGGTGGGGAAGAGTAGTTACATATCTTTGCTCCCCCTCACCTTCCCCCCAAAGCTATAAAACATAAATGGAACAGTGGGGTAAAAAGTACAAAATAATGTTGGATCCAGCCAGCTTTCTTACTCATTCTTGCCCAAATTGCAGCAATCTAAAAGAATTCCTGTCCCACAACAACCACATTTCCCATCAACTTTAACAATGTCATAAGAACAATGATGGCATGGTAGGGGAATAATTGCAGGCCAGAAACAACACTGCTTGAGTAGATAAATTAAATTACAAATCTGCAAATGGCAAGTCTACTGTTCATCCGTCTAAGCCCAGTGACTTCAACGGACTTACAAGGGTACAACTTTGCTCCAGGATTTGCATCACAGCCTCAGAAGCTGCATTTCATAACAGCAAATAATTACAGAGTAACATTTCTGTTCTGCATTGCCTGGAAGAAGACACTAATAAAAAAACTATTGCTTATTACTACTCACCAAAGCCAGGAAAACCACTAGCCTTGCCAATTCAATGGCTCTGCCATTCACAGCTTTGCTAGCCATAAAAGTGAAGCAGATATTGTTTCCACACAGGATAAGGAGCCTGGCACTGTTTTCCAGAAGCCATTCCTGGGGAACTACTATAAGAAAATACAGAAAGTTTTTTTCCTGTAAGAATGCAATATGTGTTAATTACATATGTATTTTGAAACTGGTTCGCTGCCTTTCAAATAACTCCAATAAAACATCAGTGAAACACAGTAAAATATACAGGCAACGGAATGCTAGCCAACGAATATGTCATCAGCAAAGCAATAACATTTCTTATAATTCAAATGGTAACTTAATTTTGTAAAAAAAAACCCAAACTGCTGCCTAAAATTTACTATATATAGGGAAGGAAGGCAGAATAGTATAGCTCGATTTTGACAGCAGGCCCTAGACTATCTGGCACTCTAGGCAAAGCTAACTTCTGGCGCTCCTACTGTCAAGTCCTCTTCCTGTTATCTCTGTTGCTGTGTTTCTTCTTTCTCTTTTGATGTAGAATGTGGAATGTGTGAGTAACAATGCCTGCTCCGTGCATGACAAGTTAACCCATTTAGCCTTCTAGGAGATGGGAGATATCTTCGAACCAAGGTTGGTGCTCATTCCCTTGGATGTTTAGGTGAAAGCTATGTGTGTTAATGACCTGTAGCCACTAAATTTGAACTGTCTTCACGCCCTAAGTTCAGACATCACTGCAAGGGTATATAATCTGAACCTCTACCATTGTGTATTACTTTTGACACTGCTTGGCAACAAGTCACTATCCGGTATCCAGATCATTACAATACATGCTTATCTAATTCCATGGAGAGTCATCTTTATTGAATGGATACTGGGAACTTGACGCCCGCATTGATAACCAATTTTCAAAAAGATGAATTGTGGGGAAAATGAAAAGCACAAAACTTAAAATTCCTCCCTGACCTGGATAGCCCAGGCAAGCCTGCTCTTGTCAGATCTCAGAAGCTGAGAAGAGCCAACTCTGCAAATATTTGCATGGGAGACCTCCTTTACTGAGTCATGTGGTGAGGGTGCCCAGTTCAGCACCCCCAGAAGGCCGGTACCCTAGGCAGTCGCCAAGTTTGCCTAGTGGCAGGGTCAGATCTTGGCAGCTAAGCGGGGTCAGTACTTGGAGGGGAGACTACCAAGGAACGCTGTTCAGAGGAAGGCAATGGCCAAACACTTCTACTTCTCACTTAACTTGAAAGCCCCTTGCTGGGGTCACCATGAGTTGGTTGCTGCGACCTGATGGCACTTTACACACACACACAATTTACTATGTTTAAATCTATCAATTTGCAGAAGAATACCCCATTTTTTTAAACTAGGAAGGTACAAATACTCAAAACAGTGACTCCTGCATAGTCATAGGAGGTGGGGGTAGGGCTGCCAACCACCAGGTGGGACCTGGAGCTCTCCTGGAATTCAACTGATCTCAAAGATCAGTTCCCTTGGAGAAAATAGATGCTTTGCTGGGTGAACTCTATGGCATTGTACCTAGGGTTGCCAATCCCCAGGTGGGGGCAGGGGATTCCCCAGTTTGGAGGCCCTTCCCCCGCTTCCGGGTCATCAGAAAGCAGGGGGGAGGGAAATGTCTGCTGGGCACTCCATTATTCCCTATGGAGACCGATTCCCATAGGGTATAATGGAGAATTGATCCGTGGGTATCTGGAGCTCTGGGGGGCGGGCTTTTTTTTGAGGTAGAGGCACCAAATTTGTAGCATAGCATCCAGTGCCTCTCCTCAAAACACCCCCCAAGTTTCAAAAAGATTAGACCAGAGGGACCAATTCTATAAGCCCTAAAAGAAGGTGCCCTTATCCTTTATTATTTCCAAATGAAGGGAAGGTGTTTAAAAGGTGTGCAGTCCTATGAAATGTGATGGCCAGAACTCCCTTTCGAGTTCTATTATGCTTGTTACACCCTTGCTGCAGGCTCCACCCCCAATGTCTCCTGGCTCCACCCCCAAAGTCCCCAGATATTTCTTGAGTTGGATTTGGCAACCCTAATTGTAGTCTGCTGAGGTCTCTCCCCTCTCAAACTCTGCCCTCCAAATCTCCAAATATTTCCCAACCTGGAGTTGGTAAATCTAGGTGTGGGGAAAATGGTCAGATGGCATCTTGGGTTAACCCTAGCAATCCAAAATGGTGCTTAACAATCAAAGGAGATTAGTGAGGAGTGGAATGAGGAGATGGGAGAAGAATGGAGAAAACACAGAAACTGTGATGGAGGAGAAAGGTGGTAGGAAAGGTGCAGGTGTTGTGAGATGGTAAGGAAAGAAGTCCTGAGCAGCTGGCTTTAGGAGGGGACTGGGCACAGAAACCCAGAAAAACTTGCAAGTTTAAAATGTCATAGATATTTATTTATTTCAAAATATAGAGTCTGCTTCTTCACTTCAGTTGAAGTGGTTTACAATGCATTTTCTACAAAACGACCCCCGCTTATTGCACCTTTGTATAAGTTTATTTATAAGACACGATAACAGTTTTGTTTAATTACATCTGTGGCATTTTTTGATCAGCCACGGTGTTGTATTGTTGCTTTGCCCCTTGTCTGTGACTCTCCTCTTTGTTGTTGTTGTTCACACCTGTAGGCTGGTATTCCTACCAGCAGAAGGCATCCTATGGACTCTTTCACAATGCAGGGCGGTGGGGGGGGCCCACTAGGGTTGCAAACTTGCAGGTGGAGCCTCAGATCTCCCATAGGCTTCAGAGACCAGTTCCCCTGGAGAAAATGGCTGTTTTGGAGGATGGATTATATGGTTTAAAACCCTACTGAGCTTCTCCCCCTCCCCAAACCTTGCCTCTCCCAGACTTCACACACAAATCTTCAGGAATTCTCCAGCCTAAAGTTGGCAACTGTAGCACCCACTGAGAAGAAGAAATGCCTCACAATGGAGGACTGAAGTTGCAGGATTTGAGGCGCAACGATGAGCTACTGAATGTTGTGAAAGGACAAACTGTTTAAAAACATTCATAGTGCTGCATGGAGTAATGGAGCTTGAATGCCACTGGTTGGAATTATTTGCATTAATACAAAGATTAAACTAATAGTCTGTGCAGTAGTGACACCCAGCAGACTGCATATTCCTTATGCTTATGTTTCCAGAATGTCTCAGCGATATACAGAAGTGCAGGCCTGTGATATTCCTGCAATATGCAATAGATCTTTGAAATAAATGACCTTTGGAAGCATGCCGATGAGATATAAATGTCAGAGGACTTTGCATGTTCATTTGTAGAGAATGGCTGGCCAGCCCACTTAGCACAGGCTCATTTTGAATTGTGACTGGCTTGTAGCCCACCTAGATGAAGTAACTGGTTCCTCAGTCTTGATAATATTATTTTTAATTAATAACTTTTCATGTTTATGTTTTAATTTGTAAGCTGCCTCGGGCAAAAGTTCCCTGGAGAGGCAGCATAAAGTTTTCCAAATTCAATAAAGGCTAAAGTAAAATGAGCACCCAGCTTGCTGGGGGGAAAGCGTAGATGACTGGGGAAGGCAATAGCAAACCACCCCATTAAAAAAAGTCTGTTGTGAAAACTTGATGTGATGTCACCCCGGAGTTGGAAATGACTGGTGCTTGCACGGGGGGGGGGGGGGGGCTACCTTTTTACCTTTACTTACAATGCAATCCTATGCAGAGTTACACCAATCTAAATCCACTGGTTTCAATGTGTTTAGGCTGGAGTAACCTTGCCCTGATAGGGTTGGAGCCAATCAAATTGTCTGCTGGTGAAAAAAGGAGCAAGGGACCCCAAAGGGCTACACTGGGAATCCTGGGACCTGCATATGCAAAAGCTGTAGTAAAGAGGATAATTGAATGAGATTGAGTTGAAAAAGCTGGCAGGATCCCAACTTTAAACTCTCAGGTATATGTTTTTAGAGAATCATAAACTCATAGAGTTGGAAGGGACCTCCAAGGTAATTTAGTTCAACACCCTGCACAATGTAGTCCTGCCCTAGCTTTATTTTCCCAGAAAACTATACATGGTCTAAGACAGAAATTGAGTTCATGTTGGAGTCTGCTTCTAGATTTTCACAGTCCACAGAGAAGAGCAAGTAAATAATGCAAGTGTGAATTTTTACGTGCTCTGTAGTGAAATGTGGACTCTTGCATAGTAGGACTGCCATATAGGAGAATACGAGTTAATATTTTGTAGAAAAATAAAACGAATGTCCTTAAAGACTAACAACATTTATTTCAATATGAACTTTTGTAAGTCATGCTCACTTCTTCAGGCATGTGAAGGGGAACAGTGCTGGGAAATCTTATGGGGAAGCAGGGAGAAGAGTCAAGCCTTGGAGTGAATTACACCATGAATCTTTCAAGTGTAAATCTCAATAGAAGGGGAAATAAGGAGGAGCTGATGTAGAAAGGTCAGGCATGAGTCCCACCATAAATCAACAGAATTAGCAGATACAAATACTGGCTAGTGAGAGAGGTCAGATTTCCAAACTGATTAACAGATGGTTAAAGTGAAAACTGATATTAGTATAAGGCAGGGGTGGCCAAACTGAGGCTCGGGAGCCACATGTGGCTCTTTCACACATATTGTGTGGCTCTTGAAGCCCTTGCTACCCTGTCAGCCAGCTTGGAGAAGGCATTTGTCTTTTTAAGTAACTTCTCCAAGCCAAGCCTGGTGGCAGCTTGGACAATGCATTTGAAGTTAAAGTTGCTTTCTTTCCACCTCTCTCTCCCTCCTCCATCTATTTTCCTTCCTTCCTCCTTCCAGCTGTCATGTCTTGCAGCTCTCGAACATCTGATGTTTATTCTATGTGGTTCTTACGATAAGCAAGTTTGGCCACCCCTGGTATAAGGTTATAAAAAACAGTTAAAAAAATAAGCATTGCTAAATTTGTGAAAGAGAGGCAGTGCTGTACCTGCAAGTTCATCTACTAGACTGATGACATCATCAGCTGTCCACTCTTTTGCTTCTGGGTTGTAAAGTAATTTAATAGCATCTGCTAGCCCTTTTAAACTGGTCTCACCAGTTGAACTTTCAGTCATTTTCTGCCAGACGACATGCCCTGAAGTACAAGAAGCACAAGAGCCACAGATGAGAGATAAAATTTAACATTACCTCCTTTCCATTCTCCAAAGAACAAGACAGAAAATTTTGTTAACAACCCCCACAGGTTCAAGGGACAGGACCTCACTGCTTGGGGGGGAGGGTGATTTTTGTCGGTTTCCCATCAAAACGGATAGGAGGAGTCCATCTGTGAGGATTTGTGGCCTGAGTCTTTCGTACTTGATGCTGAAATAAACTTTCCATAGTGTCACAAGACCTCTCTGTACCATAGTGAGAAACACTGCTATAAGATACCTAGATAGATCCAAGTGGGCAGCTGTGTTGGTCTGAAGTAGTAGAACAAAGTAGGAGTCCAGTGCACCTTTAAGAGCAACAAAGTTTTATTCAGAACATAAACTTTCGTGTGCTCCAAGCACACTTCATCAGACGAAGAATCAGGTACAGTGGGCAGAGCTACATATAGCTGTTAGGCAGTTGTTTAGAATGCAAAATGGTACAAGTTTAAGATCCAATGACAGAACAGTAAAATTAATAAATTGAGCAAATCTTTGATCTGGGTGGCATGTATGAGAAAGCAATAAAACAGCAATATGTCAAAATGGGAGAATGTCTGTCAATCACCCCACCATATAAGCCTGGGTCATAAAGAGGGCACCACTCTCTCAGAAGTTTTCCACTTAGATACCTAGAGTTATTGCAAGAGGAATCAAAAGTATAAGTAGTAACAAATATGAAATAATGAGAGAGAGAGAGAGGTGAAATTGGTGGGGAATGAATCAAGCCTTCCTCACTGTGAGCTATTGAAAAGCTGTCAAACAACTTCTTAATTGCCTGAGGAAGAAAAAGTTTGTGTGATCTGATTTCTTCCTTGGATACCAGGGGTCATTAATCACACTGTGTGCTTTACGACCCAAGGATGCAAACACAAACCAATTTGAAGCACTGTTTACTGCAGCATGGAAAGAAAAACTGGGACTGGAGACCTCTCTTTATTGCCCCATAGAAAACCCACATTTTACAATGTAGGGTTGCCAATTCCAAGTTGGGAAATTCTGTTAAAATACTATTAAAAACTTAAACCAGAGGAGCAGCTGGATGAAGCTGTTTATCCATCACCATCTTGCGCCCTTGGGAAATTCCTGCAGATTTGGAAGCAGTGTCTGAAGTGGGTGGAGCTTGATAGGGGAGGGAGCTCAGCAGAGACATGATGTCTCTTTAGGACTTCTGTTTCTCCCAGCCTCTATGACAAACCATAGACTCTAACCTTGTAAACTCCCACGGGCTCCACAGAAGCTGATCTCTGTAGTCTGGAGATCAGTTGTAATTCCAGGAGAACTCCTACAGTCCCACCTGCAGCCTTACTACAATGGCAATTTATTCAACAAGAATAATGTAATTCTGCACATTTTCCTATAAATGTTGATCATCAGATGTTACCAGATTTCTCATAACATTTGCCTATGCTTGAATAAAGCTGCTAGTGCTTACCATCCAGATTAGAGGCAGGCCCAAAAATTATATATAGTAGCCGGGCTTGATTGACCATTGGCCATGGTTTTAAAATACGTGTCAGCCAAAATGCCGAATCACTTGGATGGACGCAGGGGTTTAACAAGACACTGCGGCAAAATATCCTTATCCTCAGCTCCAGTTTTCGTGCACTTCCTAGGACAAATCATAACAAGATGCAGAAATCAGAAAGGAGAAAATCTGGACCTTTTCATGAAGGGAAATGACATAAAATTAGCACCCACTTTTATTTATTTATTTATTTTTATTTTTGACTGCCCTTTCTCACTTACATGAGGCTCAGGGTGCTTCACAATTTAATGCAACAAAATGTACAACAAAAAATAAGTTAAAACAATAAAAATACAACATTTAAGCATTCAGAAACAATGAACATTTTATGAAACAAGTCGTGGTGTGTGTCTGTGTGCCAGACAGATGTAAAAACCATCACTGCCCTCAACCAAAGACCTGGTAGAACACCTCTGCCTTACATGCCCTTTTAAACTTTAATAAATCATATAGGACATGGAAGTCACTCGGCAGAGAGTTCTGCCAGGTTGGGGCCAGGGCAGAAAAGGCCCTGGCCCTAGTTAAAGCCAGCCAGATATCTTTTGGGCCAGGGACCACCAGAACTTTTTGTCTGCTGATCTTAATGCACAGGGACATATTGGGAGAGGTGGACATGAAGATATGTGGGTCCCTGAATTTAAGGGCTTTAAAGGTAAGCACCAAAACCTTGAATTTGATCCGGTGTTCCACTGGCAACAATGAAGTTCATGCAGCTCTGGTTATATATGTGCCCTCCAAGGGCTTTATGGGGACATGGTAGAGGTTTACAAAATTATGCATGGGGTGGAGAAGGTGGGTAGAGACAACTTTTTCTCCCTCCATAATATTAGAACTTGGGAGCATCCACTTAAGTTGTTGTTTGGCAATAGTTCAGGCTGGACAAAAAGAAGTACTTGGTTCTTTTAAAAAACAGTGATATGTCAAAATGTGAGAATGTACCTTCCTTTTGACCCAGGCTTAATACAATATAGTCATTAACAGACATTCTCACATTTTGACATATTACTGTTTTATTGCTTTTGCATGCTCATGCTACTCAGATCAAAGGTTTGCTCAATTTGTTAACTTTACTATTCTGTCACTGAATCTTAAATTTGTACCATTTTGCATTCTGAGCCACTGACTACCAGCTATGTGTGGCTTTGCTCACTGTACCGGATTCCTCGTCTGATGAAGTGTGTTTAGAGAGCACATGAAAGCTTACGTTCTGAATAAAACTAAGTTGGTCTTAAAGGTGCAACTTAACTCCTATTTTGTTCTACTACTTCAGACCAACATGGCTGACTACTTGGATCTATCTGCATTGGAATACTGTGGATGTATAACTATACTCTCACTGAAAAACTTCTGAGAAAGTAATGCCCTCTTTTTGACCCAGGCTTATATAGAGTGATTGACAGACATTCTCACATTTTGACATATTACTGTTAAATTTGTTTCGCACGCTCATGCCACCCAGATCAAAGGTTTGCTCAATTTGTTAATTTTACTATTTTGTCATTGGATCTTACATTTGTACCATTTTGCATTCTAAACCACTGCCTACCAGCTATATATAGCCCTGCTCACTATACCTGATTCCTCGTCTGATGAAGTGTGCTTGGAGCACACGAAAGCTTACGTTCTGAATAAAACTATGTTTGTCTTAAAGGTGCAACTTGACTCCTATTTTGTTCTACTACTTCAGACCAACACGACTGACAACTTGGATCTATTAAATTACTGGTTTTATTGATTTTATGTGAACTTTTTGTTGTACATCACCTAGAGCCTGGCATTGGCTGGGATGAGGCGATTCATAAATTTAATAAATAATAATAAACATCCAATGTATTTCTCTTTTAGCTGTATTGACATACTGGAATAGGGATATTTGCTGTTTATCTCATTATATATACTAAACCCATCTTCCACTATATTTTAATGTATTTTTCTTCTAATGGCAAACTATATGTATGTTTCATGTTAAAAGTTAAATTAGTTGGATGGGAAAAACTTCTGAGAAAGAAATGCCCTCTTTTTGGCCCAGGCTTATAACAATAGAGTGATTAACAGACATTCTCTCAATTCAACATGTTACTATTTTATTGGTTTCTCACGCTCATGCTACCCTGATCAAAGGTTTGCTCAATTTGTTGATTTTACTATTCTGTCATTGGATCTTAAATTTGTACCATTTTGCATTCTAAACCACTGCCTACCAACTATATGTAGCTCTGCTCACTGTACCTGATTCCTCGTCTGATGAAGTGTACTTAGAGCACACAAAAGCTTACGTTCTGAATAAAACTTTGTTGGTCATAAAGGTGCCATATGACTCTTACTTTGTTCTAATCATCATCATCATCATCGACTCTGGGAACATTTACCAGGTTTGCTGCTGACAGCTGTCTGCACTCTCCTGGGTAAGTTGCTCAGCTCACAAAGGAAGTTGTAAACTCGGTGACATTCTAGTTCATCCCAACCTGCCGTTAAGGTCTGAAAACAGTACAGAAAAAGCAAGCCAATGTAAATGCAGAAACCATCATGTTTCATTACGAAGTATGCAGTATTTTCTGCACCGTTTCCTAAAAACCTGAGAAGTAGGGGGGGAAATTATAGCAAAACTTCATCAACATAGGAAAGTGTAAAGCGATAGAAGAAACTCTTCACTGAAACTGCAGGGGACAGTTTGGAGGACCCATTCACATGGTACAATATGTACCAGCTCCCAGATACATGGTGGCTGTATTCTGATTGCTACCACAGTACATGTGAGGGAACTTTTGCCTTCCACCCTTGTGCTATTTTTGCAAACTGGAAGGGCCCTGGGGAGTTGCTATTTGCTGCATTTATGTGTCGTATTCATTACATGTAAGTTTCCCAGCGGCACAAATAGCAAGTCCATAAGGCCATTTCAGTTCATGAAAATAATACAGGGTGGGGAAAAGGCTGAATCCCCTTCTCCATCTGTGCTATGGTTGCAATTGGAACATGCCCCCCCCCACCTTGGAAGCATGGAATGAACAGTGCACGAGTGATAGAAAAACCTCATGGTTGCTATGGGAACTTTTGCATCCAACATGCATTAGTAAGGAAGGGGAAAGTAGGTAACGTTATATCAAAGAAGGGTTCCTTCCTCCATGAAAATAGTCTTTGGCCACATCCATATGGTGGTGCAAAACGCACCCCTGCTATCAAAGCTGGAGCGAGTGGCATGGGAGCAAGTGGGGATGGCATCTGTACATCCCATCCCTGTGCCAGCTGCTGTGGACTTTGCCTCCCACCAGCCCCTCTCCCTTTTCCTCCATTGTGTTGGTACAGAAATGCCAGTGTGACAACAATCATGTTGGGCCTCCTTGGTTCAGCCATTCCCCCCTTGCCTGTTTTTTAATTCCAGCAGAGCTGAGGAAAAAGATCTCTACTGTGGCTCAGCTGTCAACAGAAAAGCTCATTGAAGGCCTAGTGAAGGGTGTGGAGCCTATCTCTACCAGCTCCGTGGACTGGCTGTGGGACAAATTTGGCTGTGGGTTATATATTTTTAAAGAAAATGTATATGGTTGAGGCAGCTTATAACAAGGAATGTTCACATGGATCCATCATCTGCAGCCTTCTTTGAGCTGGACAGAAGGATGGCTTCTTTTTGTGGGACACAGCTTGAGTTGGGAAGGCCACAAGCATGCTTCAGTAACATCCTTAAGGCCCGACTAGAGAGCTAGGCCCGACTGAAAAGAAGAAAAAAAGACGGGAGAGTACCAACCTACCAGTCTTATCTAACCTTGAACTATGTATTACTGCATTTCTGCAGTGTTTCTAGGTAACAAAAGAGAAGTAGAGGGTTCTTATAGCCCAAATTGGATTTATCTGGTCAAGGTAGAAGCATGCATAATGAATTTCTTGCTTCACCACAGTGTTCAACCAATGGACTAATGCCAGGCTCTCGCAATTAAATTAGACAGAATGTTGCAGCCAATTAGTACATGTATATGATAACATGTGCCAGTGTGTCATCAAGGGTATATAAGAATGTAACCACTTTGAAATATTTCAGAGCAGCTTGATAATGCTGGCTATGGTCTAGCTCTGCTCTCCAGTTATTGAAATAAATGTTTTTTTCCCCCTTCCTCCTTCACCTGGACTCCAGCTGTACGTTTTTTATTGGCTAAGGATTTTCAAGTGTGCAGATCTGTATAAGACTTTCATCTGACTCTAAGGAGAAACCCATGAAGCACTGATGTTCCCCAAAACAGATGAGGCATGATGAACTCATACAAGGAAAAAGATCAGTGTGAATATAGCTTCCTTTCAATGGAACTTTCCTTAGTTAAAGGAAGGGAGCCATTGGATCCAATCCATTATCCCAGCAAATATATGCAAACATTCGGGATAGGGGCATTTGCAAGAGAGAGCTTCAATTGTCATGGGGGTAGATTCAGGTGGGCAGCCATGTTGGTCTGAAGCAACAGGACAAAGTTTGAGTCCAGTGGCACCCTTAAGACCAACAACATTTAATTCTGAGTATCAGCTTTCACGTGCATACTTCTTCAGTTAGTGCATGCACACAAAAGCTTATACTCAGGGCTTTTTTTGAGCGAGAATGTACAGGAACGCAGTTCTGGCTGGCTTGGAACTGCAAGTACACAAATGATCCCTGCTGGGCTTTTCCCACAAAAAGCCTCTATGTGAAACAATGCTGACACCAGAGAGTGTGGCCTAATATGCAAATGAGTTCCTGCTGGGCTTTCTCTAGATAAAAAACCCTGCTTATACTCAGAATTAAAGGGTCTTAAAGGTGCCACTGAACTCAAACTTAAGTCAATGGGATAGTTACTGATTCTTCCTTGCAAATGCACCTTTCCTCGTTATTTTCAGTTTGATTGTTTTACTATTTGATTTCTGATCTTGGAGCCTTAATTGAGAGGAAATAATAACAACAACAATACAAAAGCTGGGGGGCATTTACAAAGAATAAGCACACAGGGGAAGGTCAAGCATCCCTTCCTACCAGTTCTTCCCTACAAGTAGCTCCATGTTACCAGAGAAACATGAGTTATGAACCCCAAGAACTAGGTCTAAGAGCTAGGAACTAAAGCTAAAAGCTCAGATATAACTACCTGACCATCTCATCTAATCTGTGATGACAAAGAAAAAGTCACAAAAGATGTGGAAAACAAGCCCTGAAAAATATAGGCTGTCCTTGCTTCAGAAGTGCTGCCAGACTTATGAGAAGAGAAACTTCATTTTCATTTATAGCAATAACAATGCTTGTCCCATTTTCTCCTGAAAAGCATGCTTTACCTGTAAAAACACTCCATAACACTGTAGTCCTGAACAATGCAAAGGATCTGAGCAGCCACTAAGTTTAAAGCAGGAAATCTATAAAGATGAAATACAAGTTTACTTCACAAATATACTTTAGGCAGTGCAATGCAATTACAGTCCTCACATATTCAATTATTATTGTTTGCTTGTTTCTTTAACGTATCTATATACTGCACTCTTAAAATTTTAAAACTTTATGAGTCAAGTTCTAATGTTACAATATAAAAGTCACTATTAAAATCAAGTTCCATAACAATAAACTTTAAAAACCAGCAGCAGACAAAAGCTTGTACCCAGCGGGAATCACAAGCAGAGCTCATGGAGTGGCATTTTCCCAACTCCACCTCCCAATGAAGCCTCCCCCCCCCAAAAAAAACCCAACAACAACTCTGCACCAGGGTTAAAGTTGGAAAGTTCTGGGAGATTTGGGGTGGAGTCCAGGGAAAGTGGGATTTGAAGAGGGGAGGGACCTTAGTGGGATATATGGTAATACCACAGAGTCCACCCTCTGAAGCTGCCAGTTCCTCCAAGGGTCACAAAACTACAATAATATAACTGAATACTTACTAAATATTGGTCAAATTTTTACTGGTATTGAATATATTTATTCAATATGTATTGTATTTTATATTGCACTCTATCTCAGGAATGAGAGTTACTATTATATGTTAGCAAACTTTCTAGAGAATGAGTTTTAGCTTTTGGTGTAGTGGTTAAGTGTGCAGACTCTTATCTGGGAGAACCCGGTTTGATTCCCCACGCCTCCACTTGCACCTGCTGTAATGGCGTTCGGTTAGTCATAGCTATCGCAGGACTTGTCCTTGAAAGGGCAGCTTCTGGGAGAGCCCTCTCAGCCCCACCCACCTCACAGGGTGTCTGTTGTTGGGGAAGAAGATATAGGAGATTGTAAGCCGCTCTGAGTCTCTGATTTAGAGAGAAGGGCAAGGTATAAATCTACAGTCGTCTTCTTTTCAGCAAACTATTTAGTTGCTGACTGTGTATTTGAAATTCTTCTGTTTACAGTTGGTGTATCTTGATGAGAGACTGTAATAACAAAGACAGACATTGGCATGTAGGTTACATGATATTTATTTTTGTAATAATTTTCTGCACTCTATATGAAAGCATACAATATTTGACCACTATAAGTATTCACAGTCATATTATTGTATTTCATGTGACTTCTGTTCCTTGATTCTCTCATTTCCTCCAAGGGAACTGATCTCTGCAGTCTGGAGATCAGCTGTAATTCTGGGAGAGCTCCAGGTCCCACTCCAGTAGACACAATGTGAGGGTCTGAACTGGTTGGAGTAATCTGTGGAAATTGTCCCCCCTTCTCTAATGGCAGGATGGCGCTTCTGATGGCAGAAAATAGCTAATGGATACAAGCAAATATTGTCAAACCCTCTTAAAAAGAATGGTGCTATTATTATGCTTACTTCTGAAAGTATCTTGTGTATGTACTTCAGTCTCTCCTTTGTGGGGAGTAGTAAGGTACACCTTTTTAGTAACAGGCCTGCGAAAAGGGAGGGGAGGAAGCATACAGAAACCTTTGAAATATAATATCCCGAATATGATTGCCTAAGGCTACAATCTTGAGTAGATTTAGAAGCAAGAAGCCAATTAATTTTAATGGGCTAGGGCTGGACTGCCTACTGCTTATAAGCAGCAAATTAGAGCTGCCAAATAATATGTTACGGAGGGGGGGGGTGGTGAGCAGACTTCAGGCTTTGAAAAATCTCCTTTTTTTTTGTTTCCTATAACTCTGCAGTTTATCAACTGGAGCCAGATGTAAAATGGCTCCCACAGAGGGCACAGTTACCTGCTGTACACATTAGGCATATATTAGAAGACTAGGCTTTCCTATATATAAGACAAGAAGCACTGGGCATTGAGGACCCACATAAGACAGAATACACAGAGACTGAGTTTGGAATCCCTACCCTGTAGGGTTGCCAAGTCCAATTCAAGAAATATCTGGGGACTTTAAGGGTGGAGCCAAGAGACATTAGGGGTGGAGCCAAGATCAAGGCTGTGACAAGCATAATTGAACTCCAAAGGGAGTTCTGGCCATCACATTTAAAGGGACGGCACACCTTTTCAATTCCTTCCTTCCATAGGAAATAATGAAGGATAGGGGCACCTTCTTTTGGGGCTCATAGAATTGGACCTCCTGATCCAATATTTTTAAAACTTGGGGGGTATTTTGGGGAGAGGCACTAGATGCTAGACTGAAAATTTGGTGCCTCTATCCCAAAAAACAGCCCCCCCAGAGCCCCAGATACCCGCAGATCAATTCTCCATGATTTTCTATGGGAATAAATCTCCATAGGGAATAATAGAGTTCCCAGAAGACATTTCCCTCCCCTCCCTCCACTTTCTGATGACCCTGAAGCGGGGGGAAGGCCTCCAAACCAGAGGATCCCCTGCCCCCACCTGGGGATTGGCAACCCTACTACCCTGTGTTTTTAATAGACTTAAGTGACTGCAGGTTCTGCTCAATTTCCTTGCACAACATAACTGATGTGACTGTTTCCTTGTGGTCACCATGAAGACGTTGTCATGTCTAATCTGGCTCTATGGGTCAAATGGAGAGGGGCTTCACACTTCCACTCTGAACTACTTTTTCCAGCCAACAATAGTCCTAGAGGCCTACTATTTTGCTTCTTGAGAAAACCCATGTATACACTTGTGGATTCCCAGGGCCTCTTTTGTAGAAAAAGCAGGAACTCATTTGCATATTAGGCCACACTATTTGACATCACCATTGTTTTGCATAGGGCTTTTTTGTAGAAAAAGCCCAGCAGGAACTCATTTGCATATTAGGCCACACACCCCAATACCAAGCCAGCCGAACTGCGTTCCTGTGTGTTCCTGCTTTAAAAAAAACCCCTGTGGATTCCCCTCCTTCCCCATTTCTAGTCAGGAAAATGGTGCAGGTCTAATGGAAGGGCATCATACCTATGGAAACCAAGGGGAACATGCAAGTCATGTGTTACCGTTAACTGTATGAACACAGGGTAGGGAACCTAGACCTGACATGTGTACTCCATAATGTGTGAAGCTGATCAATCATAACCTAACTCATGTTCTAGTAGTAGGTCATAATATGTCTTTTGCCCATCCCTAATATGTATTAAACTAGGGTTGCCAAGTCCAATTCAAGAAATATCTGGGGACTTTGGGGGTGGAGCCAGGAGACTTTGGGGGTGGAGCCAGGAGACATTGGGGCGGAGCCAAGAACAAGGGTGTGACAAGCATAATTGAACTCCAAGAGAGTTCTGGCCATCACATTTAAAGGGACAGCACACTTTTTAAAATGTCTTCCTTCTATAGGAAATAACAAAGAATAGGGGCACCTTCTTTTGGGGCTCATAGAATTGGACCCCCTGGTCCAATCGTTTTGAAACTTGGAGGGTACTTTGGGGAGAGGCACTAGATACTATATTGAAAATTTGGTGCCTCTACCTCAAAAAACAGCTCCCCCAGAGCCCCCAAAACCTCCAGATTAATTCCCCATTATACCCTATGAGAATTGATCTCCACATAGGGAATAATGAAGACGTTTCCCTCTCCTCCTCCCTCCCCCCCCCCCTTTCTGGCAACTGAAGCGAGGGACTGGCCTTTCTACTCATGAGTTGCTGCCAGCTTCTTTACAGCAGCAGTCACACCATCCCAAAGTGGAGCCTTACAATCAAGCCTCCGGAGGTGCAAAGGCACATGGTCCTTTGCAGGCGGGGCTTCTCTCCTCCCCCCCCCCCCCAGCCAGCTGACTGGGCGCGGGAAGCAGCTTGCGAAAAGGAAGAACGGCTGCTGCAACGGGGCTGGGTGGGAAGGGAAGGGAGGAGGAGAAGCATCGGGCATTGGAGTCCGTCAAGACCCGCCTGCGTTCGGCAGCCACCTCCACCCGCTCGCTGGCGAGCCAGCCTCCCTTCTCAAGATTCCCTTGCCAGGCTCAGCACCTCCTCCCCGGACGACGCAAATGCTCCTTGGCGCCATTCCCCCCTCCTCCCCCCGCTTCCAGAGTTATGGAAAGCGGGAAAAGAGGCTGAAAATCCAGTATTCTCCCGCCAGGGCGGGAGGCTTGGGAAGCCTATATTAAACCCTAACCTGGATAGCCCAGGCTAGCCTGATCTTATCAGATCTTGGGAACCAAGCAGAATTAGCCCTGGTTAGTGCTCTCATGGGAGATCACCAAGGAAGTCCATGGTTGCTACACAAAGGCAGGCAATGCTAATCACCTGTCTCTTGTCTTGAAAACCCTATGTGGTTTCCATAAACTGGCTGCAACTTGAAGGCAGGGGGGAGAGAAAGTACTATACTATTTTCTCTTTCCATCTGTAAAACAGACTTCTTCATCAAATAATACTCTGACCTTTCAAACCCTAAACTTGCTCCTTCACTGCCACCTGAGTCTCTTATCCCAGCAAAAATCTGTGCCACACCTTCCCTTGCTTCTCACACAGATTTAAGACTCTCTGAGCGAAGACGTCATTTCTATGTTCTGTGCGGTACCTAGTACCCTTCAGTTATGAAATAAAGTTTTATTGATTTATATTTTTAAATCCTAAACTGATTTGTCCCAATTTACTTCAAGCGAAAGCTTGTGTTTAAGACAAATTGGGCAAAATCAGCTTAAAGCCCTCCAGATTAATTGGTTTATGCATCAGTCTGTAAAGCTGAAATCCTTTGACACTTCTGCCAGCACTGGCTCTCTGTTCTGAGACTTGAGCATCAAAGCATATTGGAAATGGTTGTGTATTTAAAAGATCACGTAAATAACATCTGGAGCCTTGGAAGAAAGATTATGTCAATTTCTGAATGACAGTCACTAAAAATACTCACATTAAAAAGAAGTGCAATAGATTTTGAAAATACACTGGGGAAAACCCCAGTTACCCTTGTCCATCATCGAAATAAGAGCTTCTGACATTTCTCCAAGCCATGTCAGAAGAAATATTGTTCCAAACTCTTGTAAAATAGCACATAGGGAGGGAGAAACAGAATTGGTTTCTGGTGTTGTAGAATTTGGAACAGCTTGTTTGTGTTAGGAAACAAATATCTTTTAGCCAGTGGAAACTTAACTGGCGAAAGGTTCTTTTCTCGTCAAAGATCTGGGTCACCAAGGGAGGATGAGGGTGCATTGTCACTGGGGATACAAAAGATATTTGTGGCAGCAACAAAGAAAGGTTAAAAAAATGCAGAAGATTGTTCGGCCTCTGAAACTGAAAGGCTAGAGATAGTGGGATAGAGTGCCAGACTCTGAAAGAGAGAACGAGCCTTTGGGCTGGGGCTCAGTGGCAGAGCATCTGCCGTGCATACAGAAGGCCCCAGGTTCAATCCTTGGCATCTCCTCTTAAAAGGCTCAGGTGCTAAGACCCTGGAAAGCTGCTGTCAATCACAGCAGACAATATTGATACTGATGGACCAATTGTCTGATTCAGTATAAGGCAGGGTCATGTGTGTTCACTCTTTATCCACATAGCCTATCTCGCAGGGCTGTTATAAGAATAAAACTGGAACAGTTCCTTGAAGGAAATGAAGCATACTGATGTAGTCAGTATACAAATCAGTTTCATCTGAGGTCTGCAAGTACACAAAGATAACAACACATGGACCAGGAACATGGTAAATAATAATGTAACTGAGTTGCAATGAAAAAGGAGCACAGAGTTGTATCTGGAGCTCTACACACATAGAATTCCTGTAAATTACCCTCAACATTTGAAATTGCCTTTCCTAAAAAAGCAGGGTCAACAGGATGCAAGTGAAAGGTAAAGACAAAGGTAATACCATGCCCTGACTAGAAGGAATACGGTGTGTGAGTAATGTGAAAGACAAATGGTTTGGAGATGGTAGATGAATAAGCTACTGCAAGAAAGATGGAGCTATGCTGGCCCAGAAAATATATTTTGAAATGTAGTGGGGTTTGGAAAGCATTTAAAGGAGGAACTAGAACAAGATTGTGCGACAGGGCATGTACTTATCTGAACACATATCATGTCATATTCAAAGAATCAAAACAGATTGCACAAATTTAGCAATTTATGAGACGCAGCAAGAAACCAATTTGTCCCTAAGAGTTTCAACGTCAATGGTCAGCTGGAGGTTTTCTTCAGTCACTATGGCTGACAGACGTATCCTCCATGAATCTCTCTAACTCCCTTTTAAAGCCATCTATCCCATGGCCATTACTACATCCTCTAGGAGTAAATTTCACATTTTAGTTATATATTTCCTTTTGTCTATCCTAAATCTAGGGCACCTTCACACATGCTGAATAATGCAGTTTAAAAGTTCAGCAACAGTTTGTGCAAGTGGATTTTGCCATTTTGCACAATAAAATTAGGGCTTCCCAGCTCCTGCTGGGGTGGGGATTCTCCTGGTCTGAGGGCCCCCAACCTGCTGGCACAGAACAGGCCACCAGAGGAATACCTGTCCCCAAAGAGCTCTGTAGTCACACAACGTGCCTGGCGTGGTGATGTCACCCAGAAGTTTTTACCCAAATCCTAGCGCAGCCATAGAGTACCTTAGAGTTTTTACCCAAATCCTAGAGTGTCCATGGCATGACGTGCCCAGAGCAATGTCACTTCCAGGTGATGTTATTGTGCTATGAATGCTTTGCACACATGAGAAGAATCCCCCACCGAAGCCAAGGTAGGACTTGGCATCCCTGAGTAAAATCCAGTTGCAAAGTGCATTGAAAGTGTGTTATTTACTGGGTGTGGAAGCACCCCTAGTGTCCATCAACTTAATTGGATGACCCTGTTCTAGTATTTGGAGAGAGGGTGAAAAAAGTTCTCCCTGTCCACTCTCTCTGCTCAATGAAGGGGAAGAGTGGAGAACCTAACTTGCGTAAAAACAACAGGAAACAGAGGAAAATATAAAGCTGAAGTAGCTGTAGAAAGTATTAGCAGCACTTTTTCCAGTTCCGATATGAATGACCGCTAGTAAAACTGTGTTTTGAGTATTTTTTTTCCCTTCCGCCACCAATCAGGTCCAAAAATGCAGGCCTTTGTTCACCCTGAAACACCAATTCTATTCACAGGCCCAGAAACACAGAAAAATCACAAGAATGCAATAGACTGATCACTGCATCATCTAGATTTTTTTTTCTTTTTGTAAAAAAAGATTGGATAAATGATGCCTGTTCCAGACTAAAGAGCTGGTGGGGGCATAAAGTTAGTGCCATAAGGAAGCACTATGTCCATTATCGTTTCCTGTTTATTTTAACAGGATGCACTTTGTAGATGTGTTCTCTCTCTCTCTCTCTCTCTCTCTCTGGTTAGTTTAAAAAAAAATAAAGATAACAAAATTTCACTTTGTTCAGATTTGAGAGTTTTTGGTGGGGTTTTTTTGGCCTCTCAAAATGAAAGAAATGGGGAAATCCTTACCTAATGATCTGTAGTGCTCTAGCATAGATGGTCCTTTCCTATTGCTAGACAGCTCAGGATTGTGAAAGTCCTGCAGCAAAAGCCTTTTGCTTCCTGTTGGAGTTGAGATGTAATTAATAAGGCGGCTGCTGATAGTCTTTGACACCATGCTTAGCATGCTGATATCCTTCACTGAATAAAAGGGGAGAACAACAACAACAAATAACTGTTAGCCTTTATTCTCAATGCTGCCTAGTCCTAGCTTCTGTTGCAAACTGATAAGTGAGGACCATAACCAGAAAATTTTTACAGGGCATGGGGGAGCAAATAAGTGCAGTTGTGGTCAGCTCATTATTATTATTTATTTTTATTATTTATTTATGCTTTAATATTCATTTACAGTTTTCTACTTGAGACTCAGTAAAAGCTCCATGGCGCAGAGTGGTAAAACTGCAGTATGCAGTCTGAACTCTGCTCACGACCTGAGTTCAATCCTGGGGGAAGCAGGGTTCAGGTAGCCGGCTCAAGGTTGACTCAGCCTTCCATCCTTCCGAGGTCGGTAAAATGAGTACCCAGCTTGCTGGGGGTAAAGTATAGATGACTGGGGAAGGCAATGGCAAACCACCCCATAAAAAGTCTGCCGTGAAAATGTTGCGATGCAACGTCACCCCAAAGTCGGAAATGACTGGTGCTTGCCCAGGGGACTACCTTTACCTTTTTTTTTTTACTCAAGGTGGATTACATAGTACATAAGAATATAATCAAATAGCATGAGGAATCTAATTAGATCTCACACACACATACATGATTTTATTCTTCCCCTCTTGCAGGCTTTTAAAATCAGGTCTCTTGAGCCCTGCTAAGTGCTAATTCTGTTCTAGCCAATGGCACAGAGAATTCACATTTGGAAGATTTATGACAGGATTCACACATTTTTACCCCAATTCTTTCCTTTTTTACACAGAGAATTTACATTTGAAAGACTTGTGACAGATTTCACACCAATTCTTTGTGTTGACTGGAGGGATATTTATTTATAGATTTATACCCCACCCTTCCCACAAACAGGCTCATGACAAATGATTGATGGGGCCCTAACCCCCTTTGCACCACTGTGGCTATGGGCATGTGACAGGACCGTTTTCAATGGAAGTAGATTATACATTTGACCAAAACATTCCCCAGCCTCCTTACTTCATTTTTAGATACATCTGTAAACATCCTAAAGTGGCATGATATTTGGCAGGTGGGAAAGAACTACTTTAGCAGACATGCCACTCATTCTTCGCTTCTTACCTGGAAGATATTCCAAAACCATTTGAAAGATCTCCAAGGGAAGTGTTTTGAAATTCCCAAGTGTTGAAAATGGAGAATCTGTGTCCAGAACATTATTACATTTGTTGTAATGGCGGCAGCTACGTCGATATTTCTGGTTGGGAATCAAGGTGTAGTTGGTTCTTACAGGAGATGTCATCTTTCTTCCTTGGCTCATAAATCTAGCCTGAAAGAAAGAAAGAAAGCAACAAAAAATCTAGCCTCAGTAAAAATATATAGAAGGCATAAAGATTAGGAAAATTAGATCCACAGGAAAGATAAAATAAATCATGACTGCAAGGACAACATAACATAATTAATATCTTGCTACATGAATAAATGGAACACAGATTTGGTTAATACAATACACAACATATCAAATACTCATCCATATCCATATCTCTAATTTGCTAAATTGTACTGCAATGCATAATTAAAACTCTTTTGAAGAATGGCAATTAGTAGGTTAGACTCTATCTGCTTTTCTTCTGGTTTAAAAAGGAGGGGAGGTGATCTCATTAAGTTCTCTGTCTCAATGGAGCCTGCATCTCTCAGGAATATTTTTTTTACACGTCCCACAATCCATTATGTAGCCACTTTAGGGTTCCTCTCTCCTGCACCAGCAGATAAACTGGTAGGAAACAACCAGTAAGTTTTAAAAGTAGGAGCATATGCCAAGATTGAGGTTCAATTCTAACTTATTCAGAGCCAGAAAACATCAGAGCAGCCAAAGTCAATAATCAGACTGTTGTTCTCCCAGATCAGCAGGGCTTTTCTTTTAGCAGGAACGCACAGGAACGCAGTTCCGGCTGGCTTGGTGTCAGGGGGTGTGGCCTAATATGCAAATGAGTTTCTGCTGGGCTTTTTCTACCAAAAAAACCTATGCCAAACAATGGTGATGTCAGGGTGTGGCCTAATATTCAAATGAGTTCCTGCTGGGCTTTTTCTACAAAAAGGCCCTGCAGATCAGCAATATTTAATGTGTAAACTTGGGAGCATTTAATGATACCTGGGAAGTTTATGCATGCATAGCTATGATATGTTCATTCCCCCAACACAGCAGGATTTTATTCACCCTCATAGCAAATCTGTATATGGAGAAACATACTTGTAAGCAAGGATTGGTTGGCAGGTTCAGGGTATCACCATTGGAAGGGACCCAAAGGTTTCTAGTGCAATGTTTTGATTTTCATTTAAATTATACAAAGGTTGTACTTGGTATTTAACTATACACGATGATATCTTTACAAGTCATATGAGTGCTGTATATTTGTCACCAGTATGCCAATTTCCCAATAGCAGATTAGAATTTTGCCTTCTTTAATTAAACAATGAGTCAATTTAGCTATTCTTGCTACTAACTCTCCTGTTTTATAACTGTAATAATTTAGCTGAAGTCACCATATGATTTCTTAATTATCTACAACTCTTGTTTATTTTCCAAGTCCATTTTAGTAAAAACAAGACAGAGTACTTGCAATAATTTTCAGATTTTCTCCCTCTGGGAAATGCTGTCTGCTGATGAATCTCTGTACATCAGCCAAAGAACAAAGAATGATGCTGAAAGCTAGTGTGACACATTCTAGGTGATCAGTTGTTGCAGAACATTGGCAAGTCTGTTCAGGCCAACTGTTGTACCATTTGAACACATGATGTGACAGAGCACACCCAACCGTCTCTTACTGCTATTGCAAGAAAAGAGTGACTGTAGTATCAATTTGTTTTATTGTTTTAGCTCAAAGCCATAGCAAAACAACCAACAAAACAGGATAATCACAATATTTTTTTAAAATCCATAAAATATCCTTTAGAACTGGGGTCCCCAACCACTGGGCTGCAGACTGGGACCGGTCCGTGGCCTGCTAGCAACTGGGCTGCAGAACGAGGCAGGGGTGCTGTACTGCCCACACCCACCCAGAACCCAGGTGGATGAAAGGGGCAGCACAGCCTTGCTCCGAAGCAGGGAAGTAACCTCAGAGCAACCCCACCGCCCCTTCTGCCCGCCCAGGACCCAATCAGCTGCCTGGTGGGGATCTTTCCCCCCCCCCGATGGTTTTAAAATTCTTTTTTTTTCCACTTTAAACAATTTTATTGAAATCCAAATATAACATACAGAAAATATAAAATTGAAAAATTTACAAGTAAAATCAGCATAAGATGACTACAAAAGCTTATTTTGAAGAAAAAATACACCAAAATCTCAAACAAAGGATCAAAACAGTCCCCGAAATAATCAATATCCATATTAATATTAATATTAAAATAATAAATAAAATAAAATAAAATAAAATAAAATAGAAAAATACGATAAAATAAAACTATAGAAGGAGAAAAACAGATATAATATAAATGCGATTAGTTGTTACAGGATTCTTATAACAACAAGAAATCTTTATACATTTTGTTTTTAGTATAGGAATTAATATAAAAGGGGTCACTGTCCAGCCGTTCTAAAATAGGAAGCCACGTTGCCAAATATTTGGCATAGGCTTGATAAGGGTCATTGTGGTCCATGGCCGCTTGAATTTTATCCATGACAATATGCTCCCAAACTTTGAGTAACCAGGTATCAAGTGACAATTTATTTGGGTTTTTCCAGGACTGCGCAATAGTTGTTTTTGCAGCCGTCAATAGTTTAACAATCAAGGATTTCTTAGAGGGTGACAATTGGACACCGGACCAATGATTGAGAAGTAGAACTATTGGATTGTCCGGGATTATGACCTCCGTCAGGGATGAGAGATGGGCACAAATTGAAGTCCAAAAGGGTCTCACTTTGGGGCATTCCCACCAGCAATGTATATAAGAGGCCTTAAGACCACAATTCCTCCAACAAACAGGGGAGCCCAGTTGAGTCATATGGGAAAATTGGTTTGGAGTAAGATACCAATGAGCTATTAGTTTGTAGTTCTGTTGAGTAATATTAATTACGTTAGAGTGTAAAGTATCACTGGCCCATATGGAGTCCCATTGTTCAGGAGAGAGTATAGTGTTACAGTCTTTGTGCCATGAAGTGGTATATGAGGGTAAGGATGATTCCAGAGTTGACAGGAGAATATAGTATAGCCGTGAGATGAGACGTTTAGCCTCTCTTCCTTCCTGTAGGTGAAGAATCAAATGTTCATAGTCAGTGGAAGGGCGAGAAATTGAGGAGATTACTTTGGGATCTTGAAGTAAGTGCCTTAGCTGGAAATATTCGAACCAAGGAACCGAAGCCAACAACTTTTGATCCAACTCAGTTTTAGGCAAAAGTTGCTTGGAAGATGAAAGAAGATGAAAGAAAAAAAACTTTTGAAGAGTCTCTCCAAACTTTAAAAGAGGAAGGTGATTGGGCAGGAGGGAAATACCTTTGGCCTATATAAGAGGAAATGATGGAAAGGCCAGGAGCTAAAAGGTGGCGCACCGAGTCCCATACAGATAAGAGTGCCTTTAGGAATGGATTTATGAAGTGCCAAGATGGGCGTTCAGATTTCTTAAGCCATATTAATTCGTAGTATTTCAAAGGGGTGAAATGAGCTTCCTCTAAGGACGCCCATGGAGGTGGAGGATGTCAGTAAAGTATTTTGGTCATTTGGGATAAGATTGCGGCTCTATAATACCTTGTAAGGTCAGGAACAGCCAGGCCTCCTTTAAGTCTGGACCGGCACAGGGTTGAAATTTTAATTCTGGCTTTTTTGTAGTTCCAAATAAAAGAAGTCAGTATTTTTTGCCAGGAATTCAACAAAGACTGAGGAATCTCAATAGGGAGAGCCCGAAATAAGTATAAGAATTTAGGGAAAATAAAGGATTTGATTGTCTGGATTCTTTCCATCCAAGACAAATGCAGCACATCCCATTGTTTAAGAGAGGTGGTAACTTCGGATACAATGGCTTTATAATTAGTGTTTAATAAGCCGGAGATATTCAAGGGAATTTTCAATCCTAGATATGGCCATGACTCGGTGACCCAATTGAAGGGATAGGTACCAATTATGTCTTTTTTGGAGGTATTAGAGATTTTGATCGGGTAAAGAATTGATTTAGAATGATTAACCCTAAGACCCGAGATTTTGCCAAAGTCTGACAAAAGTACAGAAATAGCTTTTAGAGATTGAAGTGGGTTGGTGATAAATAAAACAATATCATCAGCAAATAGGCTTATTTTAAAAGTAGAATGTTGAACTGAGACACCAGAAATTTCAGGAGAAAGTCTTATCATATTGGCAAAGGGCTCTATAACAATAGCAAATAACAGTGGCGATAAGGGGCACCCTTGACGAGTCCCTCTTTCCAAATTAAGCAAAGGGGAAAGTTGACCATTGATTTGTAGAAGAGCGGATGGACAGGAGTACAGAGATTCTATAGCCATCATGAACTTTGGCCCAAAACCCATGTAACGTAATACTTTCTTGAGAAAAAGAGGTTCTACACTGTCAAAGGCCTTCTCAATATCGAGAGCAAGGATACAGGATTCGTACGGTTGGAAGGAACAATATTGAATTAAGTTAACTGTTTGTCTAGTGTTGTCCGTAATGTCTCGATTTGGGATGAATCCTGATTGGTTGGTGTGGACATAGAAACCAATGATTTTATTGAGCCTGGCGGTCAAAATGGAGGTAAATGATTTATAATCATTGTTTAAGAGTGAAATGGGACGATAGGATTTGGTACTCCAAGGATCTTTATCTTTTTTTGGAATAAGAACTATCTTCGCCTGGGACCAAGAGGGGGGCATACGACCAGATTCCAAAACTAGGTTACAAATTGTAACAAGATGGGACTGTAGTGAAGAGCTAAATTTTTTATAGAATTCTGAGGGAAGTCCATCTCTACCCGGAGTCTTGTTGATTTTGGAAAATTTGATAGCGTCAGCTATTTCTAAAGTAGAAATAGGTGAGTCTAGAAAAACTTGGTGTTCGTGTGATAATTGGCTAAGGACATTCTGATTTTGAAAAAATTGATCAATAATGTGGGAGGGAGGATTGGATGAAGTGTAAAGCTGTTGAAAATATTGGTGAAAGGTGTCCAATATTTTTTTGTTAGACGAATGAATCTTACATGAATCATCCTTAACAAAATTAATCTGTCTCTCACCTAGTTCTTTCCTAAGTTTCCATGAAAGCAACTTCAGAGAACGAGGGTGGTTATACCAGTATTTTTGTTTTACAAATAATAGATTTTTCCTAATAGTAGAGGATTCCAGTAGATCTAATTTCTGCCTTTCAAGAACAAGCTTTTGGTAGACTTTATTTGAACAAGTTTGTTTATGCTTTAGTTCTAAGAGTTTAATATTGTCTAGTATGAGTTGTTTAAGTTCTGATTTTCTTTTTTTGTAGGCGGAATGCAAGGAAATACATTTGCCTTGCAAAACTGCCTTCATCACATCCCATACGATATCCTGGGAAACCCCACATTCAGAGTTAATTTCAAAATAAAGATTAATCTCCTTCTCAATCTGTGTACAAAATTCTTGGTTCAACAATAAAGTCTTATTTAGTGTCCAATTATATGTGGGTTTGTCATGAAGAAGAGTGTTCAGTGTACACTCTAACCAGGCGTGGTCTGAAATGTCCTGAGACCAATATTAGTATGGGAAACTTGATTCAATAAGGAGGGGGAGATAAGAAAATAATCAATTCTCGTAAAAGTATTATGAACTGCAGAGAAATATGTGTAATCCTTGACCCCAGGATTATGTATCCTCCAGATGTCACACAGATTAAAGTTGTGAAGGATATTTTGCATAGGTGACGAAGAAGGAGGCGAGGGGGAGTGTGGTTTAAATGATCTGTCCCAGGTAGGATCTATAATTTGATTGAAATCTCCCCCTATAATGACTGCCCCTTCCTGAAAAAGAGCAAGTTTAGATAGTGTATCTTTTATAAAAGCAATTTGTGAGGTATTGGGGGCATATAAGGAAACCAGGGTAAAAAGAGAATCGTTGAGTTTACCTTTGACAAAAATATACCTACCCTGGGGATCAACCTCTTGGGCTGATAGGACAAACCGAATTCTTTTTGAGAATAGAATGGCAACACCACATGATTTGGAGGAGCCGGGGGCTACGCATTGTGAATGGAACCATTTAGATCGAAGAATAGTAGTGTTTGCAGTTTTAATGTGGGTTTCTTGCAAGAAGAGAAGATCAGGTTGCAATTTGGTCAGGGCGGAAGAAAGTCTTTTGGCCTTAATAACGTTGTTAAGGCCGCTACAATTAAGAGAAATTAACTTTAAGTCTGACATAATGGTGATATAATATAAAGTAGTAGTAATGCTACATTACATAAGAGACCTGTTAACCCTAAAATAGAGCTCTGTATAACCAAAGTGGAAGAAAAGGAAAAAATGGTTAATAACAACTGTAATTCCTTTACTGATCTATCACAGTATAAGCAAACTGGAACCTTAAGAATAGAGTAAACAAGGTAAGGAACCTGAGCGTGTAAGTTCAATTTAACAGTTAATATCTTGGTTTCAAAGTTAAAGTTAAAACTATGCAAGCCACACTTTGAAAGAGTAAAAAGTTTCATAAACCCAATCACATTTAAAAAATACCATTTATCATATGGGTTGTAGCCGGCACTTAATAAATCAGGCCAATATGAATTAAGAACAACAATTGGAAAAGAGCCTTCTATAGGCAACAAAGAAGGATAACAGTCCTCCTTACAAAAATAACACCACCACAACAACAACATAAATCTTACTAAACTGTTCATTGTTACCAATTAAGGAACAATACAACTTTACACTATACTAGGTTGGTACAATCTGGGGAGGGCAAGAAGAAGGAACATCCCGACTGTCCCTTTGTAGGTATAGTAAAATGTAGGGAAAAAAAGCCCGCTCCCTTTAACTGACAATATAAGGCACATAGGTTACTGAATCAACAGTTCCATAAAGAGAGTCAAAGTAGACAAAAGGCAAAATGGAGGTACGTAATATACTTAACGTCGTCTTCTTGGCTTGGAGGAGAACGGTAAATTGAGTGGGCGAAGTAAGTTAGCCGAGGTTGAGTCCGAAGATGAAGGAGAGTCAATGTTCAGTTGCTTTAAGAGATCACAGCCAGAAGTAAAATTAGAGGCAGACAGGCGAAGGCCTTGATGGATGACCAGAATTTGGGTAGGGGAAGACCATCGGAAGTGAATCTTATGGTCTGCAAGCAGGTTTAGTATTGGTTTCATATCCTTCCTGTGCATCAAAGTTTCTGGAGAAAGGTCGGCCAGAACCAGGATCTTTTTACCCTTGTAGAGCAGGCCCTCTTCAGAGCGGGCTTTTTGAAGAATCAAGGTTCTGGTCCTAGAGTCTGGAATTGTAGAGAGTATATCTCTTGAGAAGTCCTTTGAATTGGGCTGCAATGCACCCAGACGGTAGGCCGAATCAATGAGAGGGGCGATGCCATCTTGAAGGTGAAGAGCTGAGGCAAGCCACGAGGCCATAAAAATTTTTATCTCCTGGTTCTCCTCAGCCTGCTCGGGCAGCCCGCGAAATTTCAAATTTGCAGCTCTAAGTTTATTATCTAAGTAAAGCACCTTCTCATGGAGCCAGAGGTTAGAGCGTTGCTGAGTTCCCACAGCATCATGGGCTTGAGTTGCCATCTCGAGCGCTGAATCTGCGGTTTGGGTGACTGCTGCCAGAGTTTCATTTCTTTTCTTGAGCTCCGATTGTATGGGAGCAATGGCCTTATTGAGTTTGTCGCCTATAGTGTCCTCCAAACGTGCAATGACCGTTTGGAATGTTTGAGTGGTCAGCGGGGAGCTTTCCTCCGATCCAGGGCTGGGGGAGGGGCTAGACGCCATTTCAGAAGGGATCGAAGGCCCGGGACTGACTGGAGGGAAGTTAAGTACCTGCTGAGTTGCTGAGGTTTTCCCGGAGGTTCTCTTGGGTGCCTTTGAGTGTGCCGTGCTTCGTTTGCCCATACCAGGTACGGTCAGGGCAAGAAACGGGAGCGGGGAGGAAGCGAAGGGATCACAAGTCGGGAGCAGCCGCTTCAGGCATCCGCCATTCTCCGCGTCGCCCCGCCCTCCTGGTGGGGATCTTTAAATGGGAGGGGGAGGCAGATTAGCCTTCTACCTCCTGGCCACCTAGCAGGGAGGCAGTAGAAATAGCCCCAGTCTCCCCCCATTTAAAGACTCCCATGGGGGGCAGGGATGGGGTGCAGGCAGGGGGGCATCCTGGGGTAGCAAAAACCCCAGTGCTGCCCACCCCACCCCCCCAGTCCGTGGAAAAATTGTCTTCCATGAAACCGGTCCCTGGTGCCAAAAAGGTTTGGAGCCAGTGCTTTACAACATTAAAATACATTATAGGAAGTGATTGAAGCAAGCTATCATTCAAGGAAGCTTGTCCACAAAATTGTCAAGATGGCTCTCCTTAACAAAACAATAAAATGAACAATAAATACATTTTCTATATTGAGTTTGCATTAAAAAATCCCAACCAGACAGTGACAGTATCTCTACATAGTAATGATCCTAACTAACAGCCATCAAAAATTTAAACCCAAAGACAAAGAATCAAAGTCAACAAAGAATTTACCTATTGCCTAAAGCCTGGGAAAACAAAACCTAGTACTTAAAACCATGGCACAGCCATTTTAGGGTTCCTCTCTCTTGCATCAACAGAGACCATGACCTGGATCGCTCAGGCCAGCCTGATCTCATCAGAGCTCAGACGTTAAGCAAGGTTGGCCTTGTCTAGTATTTGGATGAGAAACTACCAAGGAAGTCCAGGGTTGCTACACGGAGGCAGCAGGAAGTGGCAAACCACCTTTAAACAACTTTTGCCTTGAAAACCCTACAGGGTTGCCATAAACTGGCTGCGATTTGATAGCACCTTCCAACACTACCACATAAAACTCAAAAGCGTAGGCACCAAGTGCATAGGTACTGGCATGGAGTTCTGCTGAAGAGGCAACATGACAAAAAATGGTCTTGCATTAGTAGCCACTAGGGTTGCAAGGTCTGACTTAAGAAATATCTGGGGATTCTGGGGGTGGAGCCAGGGGCAAGGTTGTGACACGCATGATTGAAATCCGAAGGGAGTTCTGGCAATCATATTTAAAGGGACTGCGCTCCTTTTAAATGCCTTCTCTCCAGTGGAAAAAATAGAGGATAGGGACACCTTCTTTTGGGGCTCACAGAATTGGACCCCCTTTGTCCAATCTTTTGAAACTGGGGGAGGGGAGGTTTGAGGAGAGGCACCAGATGCTATGCTGAAAATGTGGTTCCTCTACCTCACTCCCCCCCCCCCCCGCAAAGCCCCAGATACCTACAGATCGATTCTCCATTATACCTTATGGGGACTGGTCTCCATTCAACCCCCCCCCCCCAAGTGAGGGGAGGGCCTCCAAACCAGGGGATCCCCTGTCCCAACTGAGGACTGGCAACTCTATTAGACACCCATAACACTTCAGAAGACGGAGGCACACAAATCAGGACCTCTCTTGATGTTGGGCATGGCAAACCACCTGTTTGTCTCTTGCCTTGAAAACCCTGTGGAGTTGCCAAAACCTGGATATGACTTGATAGCACTTGCAAACACTCATATGAGGATTGTGTCAGGATTTTGGCAGGTCTTTACATACTGATAATCTAACTGAGGGACTTGTTTTTAAAGGAAATGCAGGTAAACCTAGAATACAGAGCCCACCACCTTTCTCTCTGCATAACCTACCTTTTGGCAGGATAAAATGGAGGAGGGGGTAACACGTCCAAGAGTGGAATAAAAAGGCAATAGACAGATGGAAAACCACAATGCTAGACTAGATTCTGCACTTTCCACTTCCCAATCTAGAACTCAAAGCACTTCAAGCAGATTACAGGTGCAATGAAGGTGCCTGTAGACCACAAATAGTTTCAGATTACTGAAGTAAGCAAGACATAATACATACTAAATCGGAAAGCCATAAACAAATGACTACGATGATTAACCAATTTGAAACAGAGGAAATTTCTTTACAAATCTTGAACAATAGCAAGACCTATCCACCAGATCTTTCCAAGAGAAATTTTACTGGAGTTCAACTCCATGGCACTCAATATCCTCTCTCCAATTGTGCCAGTCATTTTACTTCTCTCAAATGTATACAAGTTTCATGCAGGATACATTCTGCTTTGTATACCTAGACCATGAAAATAAAAAGTATCACTTTAGTATGATTCTCAAGGCCCTTAACAACAATCATTCTTGTGTTTGAAAAAGTGCATAGCTAGGATGGGAAAAGGCAAGGAAAAAGTTTCACCTATGTAAACAAAACAAATCAATCATAACAACAAACAAGAGAAGTTTGTGCATATATATTGTGATTTATTCATAGTAGAGAAAACATTAAGATTCAAGACTTTCCTCCTAGTTCCAAACATTCTGGAAATCCTCACAGCCAATGAATTCATATTTGTTCCACTAACATGGCTAATGTCTGGGCTTTGCATTTATCATTTTGCAAAATATGCATCATCTCTGACAGCTCCTTTAAAGATTTTGGCAGGTTTTTATTTTCTGCATGCATTACACAGATGATTTTTAAAAATCGCTAAGTTGCCTTACATGTTGAGTGCCATGGAGCTACTTTATCTTACTTTCCTTCCTATATCGTTCTGGGAATGGTGGATGGCACACTGGAAATTCTTACTATGCCACAACAGCAGCCCCATATCAGCACCATGTGCCATTTACCTGACAGGTGGGAATGGACCCACTGCCACATAATGCCCTTTCCTAACTTGGTAACTTAGAACAGTGTAAGCAGTTTGCCAACTCCAGGTTGGGAAACTCCTGAAGATTTGGGGGGTGCAGCCTGAGAGGCCAGGGACTGGGGAATAACCTCAGCATGCTATCATTCCATGCAGACCACCCACCAAAGTAGTCATTATCCAATAGGAACTGATCTCCATCATCAAGATCAATTGTAACTCTAGGAGATTTCCAGGTCCCACCTGGAAGTCAGCAGCCGTGCTTAGGATTGTGCTATAAGAAAGCCAAGGACCGGAAACACTAGTCAAGAAGCAGGAGATGTACTATAGTTGGGTAAACGCCAAGGAGGAATCTTCTCCACCCCAAGTGATGTCATCTTGTATCCTACTCCTCCTCTCAACATACATACAAGATGTGTATGCGGCCCTGCTGTCACTGCACATACATTAGAAACAGGTCCTTACAAAAGGAAATGGCAGATCCATAGGGGCTTGTGTGACCCAGCAGATCAGCCTGTAAGGCACATCTGAGGGTCCCAAGATCCATGAGTTGAAGCTGACTGCTATGTGAGAACAGTCTGTGAGAACTTTTATTTTAAAATTCTGCCACTCCATAGAATTTTTTTTAAAGTACTATTTTCAACACTTGCTCAAGTTCTGTGTTTAATGCTATAATACCTGGTCTTTATTAAATACGATTAGGGTTAGTGCTCAGTTCATTACAATACTAAAATCATATTTACCTTTTCTAAAATTAGACACATGAGCTTCAACCCTGCATACCATAACCATGAGACACTGTAATTTTGTTCCAGACACTAGTGAATAGCAAACAGTGGTGACAATATCTAAAAATAAATTTACAGTTCACTTTTTAGCACAGTCTATGGCACTGCATTTGTATAGGGGAGATGCTGTAATACCTGGCAAGTCACGAAACTCACAGGGTGACCATAGACAAGCATTTTTTTAGCCCTCACAGATGAGATTAGGTAGTATCAAAACAAGATTTATTGGCTCTAATAAAATATAAATATATTTCAATTTCCACTTGGACCCTCTTTTAGCTGACTCCCATCAGTGGCTGAAGATGTGAACCTTTAGTTGAGTTACTTTGTGCAGAAGATTTATATGTTGCCTCAAGGTAGCTTACAAAATGAAACATGAAAAAATAGCATAAAAATCATTGAAAATTAACAACCTATTGAAAACCCAGCTGCTAAAAGCCTAGTAAGAGCATAAAAACAACACAAAAGATTTATCATCCTTAAATTATTCTCATAAGACAGCACTCAGGGTAGAAAGCAGACTGTAAAAACAATTTTAAAAGAACAACAACCCCTTAACTAAAAGCTGTATTTTGTGTGAGGAAAAAACACGGTGGTGGGCTACAGGGTAAGGGACGGGACATCCAAATATGTTGACTCCATTTGAAATTATACTAGTGCAAATGGATTAATTACATTTTTAAAAAGTATTTTAGTCAGGAATATTAATCTATGAGGCTTTAGTGGTATTTCAGATTCTCCCACTTATAACCTTTATCTGAGGAAAATGATAAAAGTCACTCTGTCAAAATGCTGTGTCTGCCTATGTGCATAATAAATATGTACAGAACTGTCACATTTGAATATAGAATGAATGAAATCTTAGTGATAATAAAAGCTGCATCTCAATAGTTTTCGTTAGTCTCACAGAAAATGGAACAGAACAAGTTGAGATGACATTTTTATAATCTGTGAAATGAATTTCTTATTAATCAAAGGGTTCTCCTCAGGGAAATAAAAACGAAATAGACAAAACATTGCATGTATATATAAATTCATAGTTTTTCCTAGTTCACATGCGCGCACACACAGGGATACTTTCCTCCTAAATGTATTGTTGTGCTCTCTCACACACAAACCCTGTAAAGGATCCAAACATATTTTTAAAGGAACTGGGTGTGGACAGAATTGTTTGAATGTGGTTACTAAAGCTTTACTTCCCCTGCCCCGGTACTAAGTAAAATGTCTATGTGAGAAAGGCGGACTATAAATTATGTAAATTTAAAATATACATATTTGTGTATCACATCTTCATACTTTAAACAGAAACGTGTATTTGGCACTGTGGGCAATGAATTCCCAGGGGAATGTTCTCTCCCTCAGAAATAACATATAAATTAGCTACTCAGCCGATCAACTCTATAATACATCGCTTATATTTCCCTCCTCCCGGTCCCCTCCCCCCCACCTGCTCGAGGTACTTATGTAGCTATTCCTTTCACAAATCTCCCGCCTTCCTGTTTGGCCACGCCCCTGTTTATGAATAATTAAAGCTGCTTCCCCGCCCCTTCGTCGAGAGGCGCGTTCTTGGCCAATGCGGGCTCCACGCCTTCCTCGTTAGCTGTCCGGAAACGGCCCGGCCCGCCTCCTCTTGAATAACGAATAAGGACGGGACGCAGAAACTCTGCTCCAGAGCGCTAAGTGGCTTCTATTGACTGCATAACAAAAACTGGAGAAGGGGATTGGGTTTGGCGGCAGGGCGGGGGTGCATTAATATGACATCTGTTGCTAATACCAAAGGTCACATTAAAGCGTGGAATGTATGAAGGCTGCATAGATGATAGTGCTCCTGAGCAAATGCAGAGTGTAGATCCCCTTCGTTGATTCTAAAGGAGGTAGTGGACACATAAACGTTTAGTTTAAAAAAAAAAATCCTCCAAGGAGCTCAGAGTGGTTGGCATGGTTCTTCAGTCTCCCTTCCTCCATGTTATGCTCACAACTAAGGTTGCCAACCTCCTGGTAGTGGCTGAAGCTAATCTCCAGGCAACAGACATCAATCCCCCCTGGAGCAAATAGAAGGTGGACTCTTACAGCATTATATCCCATTGAAGTCCCTCCCCTCCCCTCAACCCTGTCCTCCTCAGGGTCCACCTCCACCCCTACCTACCCAATTTCTAGGTATTTCCCAACTGGAGCTGACAACCCTACTCACAGCACAAATTCGAATCCCCATTCTGTTATGGAAGCTCATTGGGTGACCTTGGGTCAGTCCCACTCTATCAGCCTAACCTACCTCACAGGATTGTTGTGAAGATAAAGGAAGGGAGCAAAATATAAGCTGCTTTTGATCCCCACTGGGCAGAATGGTGGTATAAATGAAGTGAAATAAATGTGTTCCTATTTCCAACATTATGCCTCTACTCTACCTGCCCAGGCTAGACTTACACTGATAACAGTTTCCCTTAAAATAAAGAACATTAAATAAAATGCTGTATAGTGCAACCCTAAAACATACTTAAAGGTAAAAGGTAAAGGTAGTCCCCTATGGCAAGCACCAGTCGTTTTCGACTCTCGGGTGACATTGCTTTCACAACGTTTTCATACTTACACCTTTCTAAATCCATGAGTTTCGGTGGGTGTTACTGTTTAGGATTATATTTTTTTAATCTCACAGAAGAGATGGTTGTACCTTCCTTAGAGGCTGTTGTGGCAGAACCAGAAGGACTCTTGTGGTACCATAATAAATCATCAATGGATTTAGGAAAATACTGTCAACAGTAGAGTTTTTAAAAAAGGATCAAGAAGGATTGCCCATGAACCGGTATAAGGTATAGAAAGAGAATGACTGACCCAAACGCAGTCAGCTTTTCCACAGCAAATTAGGGTTGCCGGGTCCCACCTGGACACCAGTGGGGGATGGGGACATAAAGTTGCCAGATCCAGTTTGGGAAACACCTTGAGATTTGGGAATGGAGCTTGGGGAAGACAGAGACATCATTGGGGTACAATCCACACAGTCCATCCTTCAAAGCATCCATCTTCTCCAGGGAAACTGATTTCAGTAGTTCAGAGATCTGTAATTTCAGGGGATCCTGGCGGCTGACATTGCTATGGGGATTTGACCCTGGGAAAATGTGGTGGTGAAATAAATCACACTGAAGGATGAGCAAGTGTGAAGTTATGAGCCTCTGATGACGCAACTTTTATTTACTTCATTTATACCCCACTTTCCTCCTCAATAGGGCTTACTTTGGTCTCCTCACAACATTGCTGACAGGTAGTTTAGGGAGGGACGGTGGCTCAGTGGTAGAGCATCTGCTTGGGAAGCAGAAGGTCCCAGGTTCAATCCCTGGCATCTCCCCAAAAGGGTCCAGGCAAATAGGTGTGAAAAACCTCAGCTTGAGACCCTGGAGAGCCGCTGCCAATCTGAGAAGACAATACTGACTTTGATGGACCAAGGGTCTGATTCAGTATAAGGCAGCTTCATATGTTCATAGTTTAGGCCCATCTGACATGGATAACAGGCCAGTCTGATCTCAACAGATCTTAGCAGGTTGCCCTGGCTAGTATTTGGATGGAAGATTTTCAAGGTATACCAGAGTCATGACATGATGGAGACAGGCAATGGCAAACCACTTCTGAACGTCTCTTGCCTTGAACACCACAGAGTTGCCATAAATCAACTGTGATTTGATAGGGGAGGGGGGAAAGATGGGCTCAAGGTTAGTGATTATTCATAGCGGATTGTGGATCTAAACCTGGATCTTCTGGCCATCAGGTTTAATGGGACTGCACTCCTTTTAAATGCCTTCCCTTTGTTGGAAATAATAGTGGATGGAGGCACCTTCTTTAGAGACTCATAGAACTGGACCCCCTGGTCCAATCTTTTTGAAATTTTGCAGGGGGGAGGGAGTTAGGAGAGGCACAAGATGCCTGGTGGAAAATGTACTGACTCTACCTTAAAAAACAGTCTCCCAAAGACCCAGATCTCCTGTGCAAGCACCAGTCATTTCCGACTATGGGATGACATTGATTTCACAACGTTTTCACAGCAGTCTTTTTACGGGGTGGTTTGCCATTGCCTTCCCCAGTCATCTACACTTCCCCCACAGCAAGCCGGGTACTCATTTTACCAACCTCGGAAGGATGGAAGGCTGAGTCAACCTCGGATACCCATGGATCAATTCTCTATTATACGGTACCTTCTAAGGATTAGTCTCCGTAGGGTATAATGGGCTGCCCAACAGACATTCAATTCCCCCCTCCTGCTTTCTAAAAGCCCTGAAATGGGGGGAGGGCCTCCAAACAAGGGGATCCCTTGCCCCAACTGGGAATTGGCAACCCTAACGTCACCACACTGGCTCTGATGTCCCATAATACTATTGTCTGAGAATATATAGGGATATAGATATATCTGTAACCTCATCCAGAGCCTCAGTTCCCAGGATAACTTTAAGGAAAACAATGAATTAAGACATGAGAACTGTTTTCTATCAATGGAACAATAAGTGATTTCCAAATGTATACTTCCTGAGAGGTTCCCCCTTAGGAGCAACATTTTGGATGAAGTGTCAGCAAAAACTGTCTCTGTCTTCTGCTGGTATGTGACTTATGGCACTGGAAAGCAATCTGTGGATCCAACCTGTGCTAATTAAAATAATTATGTGGTGTTAATGTGGACCATTTTCCACAGCCTCCAATAATCTGTGTTACGAATGGATGACTGGGAAAACCACTAGAGGTCCCTTCTAACCCAAAATTATTCTAAAGAGTAAGTGGATGGGTTGGGCATCTGGCTGAAAGTAGGCGTTAACTTTTGTAAATGATGACAGTCAGTACAAATGTGCTATAGTTCAGCCTACAAATGCCTCAGATTTCCTAGTGACCTAGCCCCATATCCAACGCTCTGAAATTCTTGCCTCTCAGCAGGCTGGTGTCTTCATGTGCCTTTATTTCTATGTAAAATATCCTTGCTGCCAACAGCCTTGGCAAAATATACTTTGGCCTTCTGGGAGAAAGACCTGTTCTTAAACCTGAGACAGAGACTGAAATGAGGTGAAAGGTTTACCACGATATGCTAGAATAAAAAAACTTGTCACCCTTTAAGATGCCCCAGGACTGCTTTTTATTTTTGCTATGACCAATAAGCAAGTAGGGCTAAAAGTAAAGGCAGGCAGTCCCCTGTGCAAGCATCAGTTGTTTCCGACTCTGGGGTAACATTGCTTTCACATTTTCATGGTAGACTTTTTAGGGGTGGCTTGCCATTGCCTTCCCCAGTCATCTACACTTTACCCCCAGCAAGTTGGGTACTCATTTTACCGACCTTGGAAGGATGGAAGGCTGAGTCAACCTTGAGCCAGCTACCGGAACCCACCTGCCGCCGGGATGAAACTTAGGTCATAAGCAGAGTTTGGACTGCAGTACTGCAGCTTACCATTCTGCACCATGGAGCTCTCTAACAGGGCTACCTCTCTAGAAAAGTTGCAAGAGATAATTATTTGCACTCTGCAGAGGCTCCCCCCTCCAACAGTTATTACTTTCAGCCACCATTGTTTAAACAAAAAACAGCTAGGATCTGATGTTTTCTTAAATTTTGTAAACAAGTTCTGCAGATGTTTTAAACTTTCCAGTGATGATGAGCACTCATAGGATGTGGCTTGACCTTTGAAAAGTGTATTAAAAATATTTCAGCCTTTGAGAGTGTACTTTCTCTCTTATGTTGCGTTCTGAAAGCTAGATCAGATGTAGTTTTCAGCTTTGTTGGTTACATTAGGTATGAACATAAGAACCACCACATTGGACCAGACCAGTGGTCCAGCGAATCCAACATCCTTTGTTTAAAACATTTATAACACACCTTATCTGCACTATGCTGCAAAGACGTGAAAATGATAAATTGCTGGCCAATCAACTGCCTGAGAGTGCCATCTTAAAAACCCAAGGCCTTCCCCAGATGTTGTCTCCTAGTATTCAGAGGCGTACAGATTACTGCCTCTGAATGTTGAGGTTCCCCTTAGTCATAAAGGAACATTAGCTATTCCTGGATGGTGGTGGCAGCAAACCCTGACAAAACAGGTGGTCATATTGTGCCAACTGGGGATGTATGCACATGGTAAACATGTACATTGCCTGTGTTCACCCACCATGGTGACTGCATGTATCAGGAGGATGGATCTACACAAGTCTGCAGGCTCCCAAGTATGCTGAATTCTAACATCTGGAAAGGCCTGTCGACACCTTGGTATGTAACTCTTGGAACTGGATCCAATGACTCCTGCTAAAAGAGAAAACCTTCCTCCAAAAGTTTCCTTTGATGGAAGGGTCACCTTTTGCCATCCTGTCCAACCTCCCAGTTAAGATTGACCTCTTTAGCCCTGCTTTCTGTGGTCTGGCCTTCAGAGAAGAGTTGGGTAGCAAATAGATAGGGCATTCTTTGTGATGGCACCTTGCCTCTGAAAGGCCCTGCTCCTTGAGGTTGGCCTGATGCCTACTTTACTTTCTTTTAGGTGTTAGAGTTTAACACATCTCTTTTATGCAGACTTTTAAGCAGGGCTTTTTTGAGCAGGAATGTACAGGAACGCAGTTCCTTCCGGCTGGCTTGGCATCAGGGTGCGTGGTCTAATATGCAAATGAGTTCCTGCTGGGCTTTTTCTGCATAAAAAGGCCTGTGTGAAACAATAGTGACCTCAGGGTGTGGTCTAATATGCAAATGAGTTCCTGCTGGGGGTTTTTTCCCAGTAAAAACGCCCTGCTTTTAATTATGGGTTTTGTCTGACCAACATTTGAATGGTCTTTTTCTATTTTATGGGTAGTTTTATGGCTTGTTCTAAAGGCTTATCATTTTTATATTTTTGTATGGCATTATTGTATTAGTTTAATTGTAAGCTTCCTCAAACAGGGCTGTGATGAGATGGGATAGAAATCTCTTAAATAACGAAAAATAAACTTGGGTATGTGGATGGCACAACGTGGGTTCCTGGGTCCCTAAGAAAAGGTGTCTGATCTCTGGAAACTTTTCTGTTTACACAAGTAAATGGAAAAGTGTCAATAAGTAGCAGCCAACTTCACACCAAGAGAAGTTCAGAGGTGGTTTGTCATTGCCTGCTTCTACGTAGCAGGCCCTGGTATTCTTTGGTGGTCTCCCACTAGCTTCCAAGATCTGATGAAACTTGGCTAGCTTGGGCCATACAGGTCAGGACCAATGGAACTAGGGCATGCTCTTTCTATGGCAGGAGTTGTTGAGTTTTGGCAACTTCACTTTCTGAAGTTATAAGATAATTAACTGTTTTTTTAATGCATGCTGATGTCTTAGGTTAGCTTACAGTTAAATTCAATGGGCTGCTCTGCATGTATTTCCCACCAGAAGCTAGGTGCCAATATGTATATTAACCAGTATTGGAATGCTTTAATTGGGCAATTAATATATTGAGGATGGACTAGGGAGAAAGCACTGGGTGATAACTCTTTGTTCTGAATCTCTAGTCTTCCTCAACAGTTGCTTTTTAGACCTCAGATAATAAACAAGTAGTAAGAGGAGTCAGATAGAATGTGTATCCTTTCTTGTTTTGTAGAATTCCAAGTTATCCTTTCCTCACTAGATAAGTAAGGATTACTTTTAAGCTAAATGCGTGTGTTCTGGCTGCTTTATTCTTTACCTTTTGTGTAACTCTGCTAAGAATCCCTAACAGGAGCAGCAGCCTATTCTTCATACCTATGTGCACTGCTTTCTAAACCCAGATCTCTTCATCTCTTTGAGCAAAAGGAGAATAAAACCATGGCAGGATTAGCTACATTGAGCACCATCAGCACATAGTTTTCTTATCATTGCATCAAGCTCCTTTGACAGCAAGGTAAGAATCATTTAATGTATTCCTCGTTTGGTATACAAGCACTGCTTTAAGAGCACAAGGACCTCTTGCAAAGGTATACCGATAACAACTAGATCCATTGCTCAGTGGTAGAGAATCTGCTTGGTAAACAGAAGGTCCCAGGTTCAATCCCCGTCATCTCCAACTAAAAAGGGTCCAGGCAAACAGGCATGAAAAATCGCAGCTTGAGACCCTGGAGAGCCGTTGCCAGTCTGAGTAGACAATACTGACTTTGATGGACCGATGGTCTGACTCAGTATAAGGCAGCCTCACATGTTCATAATTAATTGTTTGCTTATGCTTGCTGATGTCTTAGTTTAGTTTACAGGTAAAGCCAATGGGCTGCTCTGCACGTATTTCCCATCCATTTCTGAGAAATGGATGCATATTAGCATTCAGTCCTGTCCAACGTTATGATGCTCACTATTCTGAAAATAACAGCAGTATTAGTTTGCTTTAAAACAGATAAGGATTTCTTCCCTTTCATTCACATTTCCCTCTATCTAAACAACCCTGAAATACATTTTGTATATGCACAGCCAGTTGGGAGGACAAAAAGAAAAATGGTGTTTAGTAACAATTTATTGTTGTACCTGTCTCGACAAGAATAGCAATCACAGATTGAGGAGCTGCATGACTTTGCACTCTGGTTTTGGGGACAACGTGAAATCATGTCTTCCTCTCCACCACTATATTTTTGTTTCCCCAGCTGCCTGTCAGGTAGCTGAGCTGCGAGATCAGGAATCAAATCGTCTAGCAGATAAACAGCCTCTGCAGAAAGGTTGCACAGAAAGCAGAAAGGGAATGGAAGTATAGTTCAACATCTTTGTCCTTCTGTTTCCATGTTTGAAATCCCCACCCTCAGCCCCCTCCCCCTTACAGCTAATCAGTGGTGACCAATGTTTGCAGATAAGTCTGCTCATCTAGCGCTCTCCCTGAGCTACTCTCTGTTCCCAAGCACAGGACAACAGAAGCCTTTGCTGTTTAAAAATGTGACCTTAAATAATCAGGAGCCAAAATGTCAGATAAATGCAAAAACAAAAATCCATTTCCTATCCCCCCCCCCTTTTAATGGAGAGCAGTTGTTATCGGGATACCCAGGGGTCATTTTGTAGAAAAATAGATGGTGGAGCTCATCCAGGCATTGTTATGCAGCTGCACCTACTATTTAATGGACAAGGTATGTAGGTAGGGAGGAGGGGGGGGAACCCTCAGAAAGGTTCAGGAGCTGTGCTCCTGAGAGCTCCTGCTGAATTCAAGGCCTGGGTATCTTTGCAAGAGGTCCTTGTGCTGTTAAAGCAGTGCTTGTATACCAAATGAGGAATGCAGGAAAAAGAATACAGCTTGTTCACTGAAAAAGCTTGCACATATTTCAGGGCCTTCAAAGTTTAGGTTGCATCATGGCCTGAGTTGCTTCTGAAGTTGCCATCCAAAATTGGAAGAGGTAAAGGTTCGGCTCTGAAGTCATGGGCTATAATGGACTTTGGCTGATGCATGCAATGAATACACATTCTTCCACCATCAAATTTACATTTTTTCTTAAGTATGCAAGTTGTCATTTAACACAAATCACTCTTTGCCTTTTTTTATTCTGAAAACCAAAGCAGTCCTCAAAAGAGCAAGTAATTAATATTTTATAGTATATATTAGTGTCAACGTTGTATTACATGCAGACATTCCACACTAAATGCATCGCTCCAAGCTTTCCCCACCCAAAAATTGAATTATATTGCAAATTCAAGTATGTTGACAGAACTTAGGCCTTGAATTGTTACAAGAGGTAATTAATTCGGAACTCAGATCCTGCTTCCTGTGGGGATTAAGTAAATGGGTCATTGATTGAGGAAGTTCATTAACAGGCTCTTTCACAAGATCAGATATGGTCAACACATCTAAATCCTAGGGTTTTCATACATTAATTCCTTAACCAGCCACTTACCTGCAATAATCGCATTACAGGAGGGGACAGAGACGAGTACAATTCATAAAGCACCTTTAAACTTTCTGTAAAGTGCTGGAACAGAGTTTGTATTAACAGATTATTGCAGAGTAGAAGAACAGGGCTCTCATGTTTGCTTCACTTTATTTATTTATTTTGTCTCTCGCATAGCGGTGGCAGAGTGGCTGGTAAACAAATATGTTACCCCACCATAATTTTGTTTTAGGGAACTTAAAAAAAAAAACCCTCACCTACCAATGATAAATCTTATATTAAACATTTTTTATCCTATCCTCCAAGGAACTCAGGGTAGCATGTGTTGGCCTTCGCTTTTATTCTCACAACAACCCCATGAGGTAGGTTAAATGGAGAGAGAGAGAGAATGACTAGCTCAGGGGTACCCAGTGAGCTTTATGGATGGGGACTGCATTTGCAGCCAGATCTTTTTGATCCTGGCCTGACACTGCAATTGGACTCAAATCTAGCTAGCCTGACACTGTACCTCATCGACTTTCTAACAGGGCAGTGCTAAGCAGTGTTATAGCCTTCCAAGGAAATTGACTTCAACTTTGTTGACTATGCTTAAGATTGTATTATAAATGTTATGTGGTCCTTTGGAAAATTCATTGGAGTGGGAAGTCGTCTTTCCCCCTCCCCCCTTTTCTAAAAGAAATCCGCTCTGCATCAAAGATCCAAATCCTTGATAAAAAGCTCTATATCTACATCTCTTATAATATCTATATAGTTATGCAAAATCAATTCTGTACTATACACAATATAATTTGCTCCTGAAGAAAACTTTGGAGCAGACAGGCTCAGCCTGGATTGAGAATGAGACTTATATAAGCGTAGAAGCATCTATATAAATCATCAAAAGTTAACTCTTCTTGTATTTCCCTCCCCCCAACCAAGACAGCCCTGCTGCGGAGGTATGCCTTGTGTACGCTTGTTATTTATTTCCTTCGACTTCTCAGTTCAGCCTGAGATAATATAAAGATTTCAATGATTTTATGTAACTTTCAGTGTGCAGCTGCCACTGACTCACATATTCTTGTTCTGTTAGAACAGACTCATGCTGGGACATCAATGCACCTGGTGTGTTCCTCTGTCCTGAAAATGGTAGCTCAGATAAGAAGCATGGGAGGGAAATGACAAGTTTTAACTACACTAAATATTATCTGCAGATTGGGGTTGATGACAGCTACATAATTAAGGACTGGTTTTTGAGAAGTGTACTCTACTGGCCCAGGAACATGGGTTTTTTTGGAGGGTGGAGGTGGGAATTGTTCAGTTAGAAAGGTACACCATGGCTTGCCTTCTTCCAGCCTAAGGAACCTTCCTTCAGTGGGAAAGTGGGACTGTCGATTAAGACCTGTCAGACAGGATGATACTTATATTATGGGAATCCAGAATGGAATGAAAAATAGTTCCATGGTACTTACATTTTGTAGGTACATTTTGCCATGTTACCAAACTGGGGGGAAAAGATGTGAGAAGCTCATCATGAGTGTGAGGGAAGGAGGATGAGAGACAGAAGCAGCTCTTTTCAGTTATGTTTCACCATGCATGTGGGGAGAACACATGATGTTGCAGCTCTCCTTATATGCGCGATTGCTGGTATGATTCTATAAAGGCTAAAAATATGCATGATGCCCTTTCAGACAAAATGTCAATCACATATATCAGTGTACAGCATTCTTTCCATACATGTGATGAAATGAAACAATTGGAAAGGGCTGGAAAGAGAATAGGAACGCAGAGAATCAGGGCTTTTTTTGAGCAGGAACACACAGGAAAGCAGTTCTAGCTGGCTCAGCATGGGGGAGGAGGGGGTTTAAGGCCTAATATGCAAATGAGTTTCTGCTGCGCTTTTTCTACAAAAATAGTCTTGCAGAGCATGATACGATTTTCAAGGATTTAAACAAAAGTTAACATATAGACTTGCCATGAGAATTCTTCAATTCTAGATTGATTCCCAGTTTAAAGATGGGTGTTAATGGCAGAATGGACAATGGTAGTTAATCAGTCTCCCTGATGAATTCATCAACACAAAGATAATCTTCCATCTATTAAAAATAAAGTGAGACCGATTTTGCACTAAGCTTGTTTGGGTCGAGAGCCCTTTTGTCTCCAGTGCTTCTCTCCATTTTTACACAAGCTGCCACAGAGCTGCAAGTTGGCGTGCCACTTTCCTGCTACAAGCAAGATCCTCTGACAAGCGGTTTCTGCTTGCCACGGGAAAGCAGCGCGCCAACTTGCAGCTAGCTCCATGGCAGCTTGTGCGAAAACAGAGAGAAGCGCCAGTGGCAAAAGGACTCTACCTGGAACAAGCCCTAGTGTGAAATCAGTCTGAATCTTTCTGCTTTCCAGCAATAAGGTGTTCCATTTTGTTCTGCTGCTGAGACTGGTAACCAGAATTGGCTCTTAAATTATATATATATTTAAATGCAAAGTAAGCCAAAATCCAAGAATCCATTGTGAGGTGAAGTCAGTAAAGTCAAAGCAGAAATATGTTGAGCCATTGTGTTGTTGTTGTTGTTTTTAGGGGTCTGATGTTATGTTTGGGATATATTTTATCCCCTGGCTCGTTCAGCTGTCAACGATGGGTGATTACTGTCAACAGCAAGGTCTCCTTAATTAATGTTTTCCTTCTCCTGGCTTGAATTTATACCACCATTACAGATAAATATGAAGGTGGCACTTCAGGCCCAGCTTAAGCTCCCCTCAATCCACAGATGGCAGGTGCTGCATCTGATAAGTATGTGAGAACGTTAAGATATTCAAACAGTGCAAGTCAGACCAGCCACCCCATAATACTTTAGTCCATAAGCCCCAACAAGGAGTATTTAGAAAGTAAACTTCCATCTCCCTGCTAGAATCTTGAATTTTTCCCTCACCCAGTATTTTCTTTGGATACCTTAACATACTTGTTTTACTGCTATTTTGGGAGCTTTTGTTAATGTGTGTTGTTAGTCAGGATGAACTGAGGTAAAAGTGCAAACATGCCTTTCTGGTCAACCGTAACTTTCAATTACAGGGCTTATGAAAAGCAGACAGGGCAGAGGCCGCTTTACAATGGCACTATAACCAGCTGAAGATGGTGACACAAACAGTATAAAGTCCTGATTCTGTTGTAGTCCCCCCCGCCCCACCACTTCTGTGATCTTCATTTTTCCATTTCAGTTCTCAGAAGGGGAGGGGGTTCTTTTTCAATCATATATTTTTTTTCATCCCCCGTTTAACTGTTCCTGCAGTTCCAGTTCATACTGAAATAAGCAGGAGATATTGTAACTTGGGGAAACCCTTGAAGTTTTAAAGGAGAAAGGAAACTGTATTGCTCTCAGCACTGATCAGCTTCAACAAAACCCTCCTTCTCGTGACCAGCAGACTCCACTTCGACGTACGTTGTATGGTTTCTGAACTTCATGGCAGGCCACTGATGCCGCGTTCGCTGCAGTGTGAGAAAAAGAGAGCAGTCTGTTAGTACAAAGAGAAGGCTTTAACCCAGAAATATACCTGTTGCTGCGCACTCTCAGTAATCCATTCATTCCTTGCAGACGGAAACACCTCTGTTGTGATATACAGAGCTCTCTTGCTCAGAAGGGCTGCCCCATTCATTTCAATGGAGGGGATGGCTGCACACACAGATCCTGTGGGCTGCACAAAACGGCCCCCTCCATTGAGAAAGAACAGGGCGGTTTGGCCAACTTAGGAGACTTCTGTATGTGCAACATCACTGGGGTGATTCAGTGAAAGTAAATTCCATTCAATGACTAGAATATTTTTGCATACCTGGGGCTGCTTCCATACAGAGGCCAATTCCCACTGTGTATAGGGGGAGGGGAAATGGCGCTAATGTGGCCTTTGTAAATTTGAGTCTTCCCAAATGAGTCCAAAACCCCACTTTGACTGCAGGCTTTCTGAAAATATTGTACCCAGCAGGTTGGATCAAAGCAAGGGGAGCAAATTATTGGAGGGTGATGTCACATGGATATACCTCTGCAGCTTGAGGCAAAACACCCCTGTGGAAGGGAGCGAGTTTTTTTCTTTCTTGTATCTTCATACATTTATCCTTCAAAAACTTCTTTGCTCTCTTTTGTACAGATCTGCAAAAATGTCTTTCTGCTGTGGGACTTTTGGGTTTGCTTCAGTGCTTTGCCTCTGTTGGGGCCTGAATGGTGTGCTGAAAATGCAAGGTGAATAATCGATGTGCTACACAGAGCAGGTACTGAACCAGATGTTCAGAATTTAATTTCCAGGACTGCATTCACAGGGGCCCAAATCGGCAATGATGCCACTGAAGGGGAAAGGTAAAAACCAGGGGATGAAGAAAGACTGACAATTCAGAGTGATTTTTAATGAGCAGTGCACAGGCCTCAATCCAGATTTTAAAAGAAAAACAATAGAGCCTGTACTTTCTTCCCCTAGTGTTCAAACTGGAGTTGCCAACACTGGGTTGGGAAATTCCAAGCAGCAAGATGGTTGCAACTACCGGCATAGGGGGTGTTACGCTGGCTGTGGTGCTACATCACTTTTGGTAAAAACCCGGAAGTGATACTGGGTAGCTCTAAGAAATTCCAACCACAGAGTTTTCAGCAATTTCTACAGCTACCTTGTGTTCTGGTTTTTATAGTCAGTGATAGAGCACTGCAAATGATGCTATCATTAAAAAAAAAAATTATCCTGTCTGTGGTTCAGAGTGGCAATGTACAATGGGAGGAGGCTTGGCAGCACTCATCTCAGCAGGGTATAATGCCACAGTCCATCCTCCAAAGCAGCCATTTTCTCCCGGGGAACTGATCTCTGTAGTCTGTAGTTCTAGGAGTTCTTCAGGCCCCACCTGGAGGCTAGCAACCTTAGGTTAAGCCCTGCTTCAAGTTTACTACTTCAAAGTGTCCCGTTTCAGAGCAGGCAAAGCTTTGGCTAGGCTTCAACAGGTGAATTTTGGTCACCACATTTTCAGACAAACTTGCAGCCGCAAGGATTAAACGGAGTCTCAAAATCACCTCAAAGACAAACCAAGGAGCGCTGGAGGTAGGATTGAAACTGAGGCTGACATAGATGCCAGCCAGGATGATGGCAGCAATGAGCAAGACTGCCAGCACAATCCCCACAATTGTTCCTGTGTGGATCTGGGACCCCACTTTCTCTTTGGGGAGGTCATCATTGCTCGAACCTGCAGGAGAAATTTTGATGGGGAGAGGAAATAAGAGAGAGAATTTCTGTCAGTATTTTCGTCAGATACAACCGATACTCCCTCTAAGCTGTGGAGTTTTGTGAGCAAAAATTCTACTTCGTGAGCTATTGCATAAATTAGTTTGCTCTGGGGCCCTGTTTCCTGAGCTAGGACAAAAATATGTGAGCCAGAGGCTAAAAAACGGTGAGCTAGCTCACAGTAACTCAGCTTAGAGGGAACACTGGATACAACAGTAACATGACAAAAAAGAAAGGGGGTTAGGAGAGAAGACAACAGGGTCTGTGAGATAAAACTCTGTACAGGGTGAAATGTGAAGGCACCAGTTGAGACACGTTTTCAGAAACCATTGCCTGTAAAGTCTTTAGGGCAGATGAAACCATCATAAACCCATCATTGATCAAGAAAAGGTCTTTACAGCACAATCCAGAGGCGGGTGGTGGAAAGTCTTTTGGGAGCAGACGAGCTGCTACGTGGACACAGGAAGGGTTTGCACCGATGTATGACCGGCGCCGCCACAGCGGGAGTTATGTGGGCGGGGGGCCGCCCGAGCGCCGCTCCGCCCGAGGGCAGTGGCACCTGAGGGCTGCGCTCGAGCGTGGGCAGAAGTGAGGCGGAGCGCGGCGTTCAGGCGGAGGAGGGGATGGAGTTGGGAGCGCGGCCAGGCTTAGGCGGCTTCCTGAGAAGTTTGGCCCATGGTACGCCCCCCCTGAGAGGTGCAATTTTACGCCTGCAAAAATGGCAGCGTGGCCCATAGGCACTCATTGAAGCCAAAAACAAAGATCGCACATGGCTGGGTAAGTTCCACTGTCCCCCCCACCCAGCCTCCCCCTCCCCTCGCTCTTGACCGCTTGGTGTGCGAGCGTCTCTGGCACTTGAAGCAGACAGTGGGCTCCGGCAGAGGGCATCTGCTGACCCCACTCCCCTGTGCTCCCTTCCCTTGGTCTGCCCTCTGCCATGTTCCCAACCCCTGGCAGGGCATGGTGTGTGTGTGTGTGGCAGCTGCCCTGCTGCGGGGAGGTGGGTCAGAGACTGTCCCTTTAAGAGAGCGCTCAGCTGAAACGCAGCCTGCTCTTCCAGCCACCGCCCCTGCAGGTGCTCTTGATCTCTGTCTCCATTTTGCAGGTGGGACTCCAACACAGAGGCTTTCCCGTGTTCCGCTCCACCGCCCCCCACTCAGCTGTTTCTGCCCGCCGCTTGGAATGGAGCCCCACCCACAGCAAGACCGCCCAGCGCGCTCCAGGGAGACTGTTACACTCTGTTCCGGAAAAATAAAGTCTGAGTGTGCCCACTGTTGTCTCTCCTGTTTGGCATCTGCTGCACGTTCCCTGGGCAACGCCCCCCTCTGTCAGTGGCCTCTCTGAGGGAATGCTTGGGAGGGTGGGCAGACTTGGTTTTGGAGGGGGGAACAGTCTATGAGCTGCCACGCTGCCCCCCACGTGGCTGGACAGGGGAGGGGAGTGCTGCCCCTTGGCCTGCCCGGGTTGACAGCCTACCCGATCCCACAGGGCTGTTGTGCGCAGGGCACTAAGGCGGGGCTGATGAGGTAGACTCAGAGTTCTGCAGCTGATGAACTCGCACTCTGAGTTCCGCGGCCCCCGGGGGAGGTGTTCTGTGCACATGGTAGAGGGCGTCAGAGCAACACAGGGGGTCTCTGGGTGGGGGGTGTCTGCTGCTGGGCTGCTCACTCCCAGACACACATTCCAGCCGCTGTCTATGGCAGCGAACTCCTGCACTTGGTACTTCCTGCTTGTCTGCCTGCCATTGGCAGAGTCTCTGACAGCGGGAGGGTGTGAGGGGATTGACAGCTTCTCCGTGGCCCCGTGTGGGCCTGTCTCGCCCCCATCCCTGCCTCGCCACCAAGCCAGGCTTCTCGTGCATGCATGCCCAGCCTCACTCCTGTTCCCTCCCTGTGTTGGTGGGACGTCTCTCCTTTGCCTGTGATGGTCTGCTCATCATAGGCTGCGTTCTCTGCTTGGGGGTGGGTTGGGGATAGCTATCAGCCTCTCTGGGGCCGCCTCTCCCCATCCCTGACTGTTATGAGCCGCGGCACATGCTCCAGGACTGGCCAATGTGGGGGGGCTGGCCCTCCCTTCCGGCTGCCTCCGCCTCCCTTGTGCCTCTGCCAGCGGCTTTGCCATGGCGACCGTCTCCCGCACGGCAAGCTATGCCTCTCCCCTTCTCACGCTCCAGCGTGCCGAAGTCCTCAGGAAGTCTACTAGCGGTGCGGCAGCTATGCCGCGGCCGGCCACCCCTTATCTCTGGATTGGGCTGTTAGAGAGGTAGTTGAATGATTACTTTGGGGGATGTAATAAAGTCATTCAGAAACACTCACATTTTTGTTCCTTTTCCCCACTCCATGCATAGAAATTCAGAGGAATCAGACTATATTCAGGTGGTCGAGTGACATATTGAGGGGGAATATGGTAACTGTGCGTAGCTCTGCTTTGTAGCAAGGACTTTAAATGTATGCACTTGCATGGTTGCTCCAAGTTTCCAGATTTGTAAATTGATTAATTTTAAAAAATGTTAATTTCTTTGGACCAGTGATATCTGTGAAATATTACTTCTAGATTCCAGCAGGCCTCATTTTGGGTAGGAGCTCACAGCAGAGCTCCAGAACCTCTACATTTTATTGTGCTGTTTCTTTCTTACCTCCCCCCCCCCCAAAAAAAAAAAAAAACTTGCTTCTGGGCTTCATTGTGCAAACCCCCTGGGAGAATTTTGCTAAATTCTAAGATCTGACAAACTTTTAAATATTTTTCCCAACAAAGAATGGGAAAATAACCAAAACATATAAAGCAGACAGATGGAAATCTTCATCATACCACTGGGGCCACATAGAAAGTAGTTTAAAAAGTATGATGGGAGCAGTGTTCCCTCTAAGCTGAGTTAGTGTGAGCTAGCTCACAATTTTTTAGCCTCCAGCTCATATATTTTTGTCTCAACTCAGGAAAAATGGCCCCAGAGCAAACTAATTAACACATCAGCTCACCACTTTAATGCCAGTAGCTCACAAAGTAGAATTTTTGCTCACAAGACTCCACAGCTTAGAGAGAACACTGGATGAGAGTAAGGTTTTATTATGACAATTATAATTCAAGAAGCATTTTAAGGTAGATGCTGAGCTGATAGAATTTAGTACACCTTCCAGTGATGTCAGGGGTGTCTGGCATATGCAAATGAGTTGTGCTAATGAACTCCAGCACCTCTTTTTCTACAAAATGACCTCTGGGTTCCAGTTCTGTGGGTCGGGATGGGATTGGATTGAAACAACTCGGCATTTAGAGTTAAGAATATCTGCTCCAAGGGACTTGCAGAATTAAGAGAACCTGTATTACAGAATCCCTGTAATTATGGTTAGAGGTGGGAGCAACTGGTGGGAAAGTACCCAGCTAAGAAATATAGACTTTTTACAATGCAAAAAAACTGTTTAAAAAAATCTGTAAAAAAACCCCAAGTGATGTCAGGACATTAGGAACAATGCTCTAAGGCTCATCCAAAACTCTATGGTTGAACCATAAAGTTTTGAGCAAATCCTAGAGCGTTACCCGTGATATTATGACATCACATCCTGTTTTTACAGGAAGTGACATTGTGACTCTTTTTCTGCCCCTGAAATTCTCTCAGTGGGTTGTCAGCTGTGGCTGGCAACCCAGCCAACAAGAGTGGTTTTTTTAAAAAATCCACAGACATGGCATTCAACAAGTAGAATTATAAGGCATGAGAGCACTAGGATAGCATATTCACGTCCAAAAACCTCGACCATGAGAAGATTAGACTCTTACCTTCTCCTTCTGCATTCTGGTTTAACTTTGTGTCATCTATCAGAAAGAAAGAAAAGCAAAAAGAAGCAATGGGGTTGCTTAGTAAACTGTCTTATTCAGGGCCAAACTACATGTTACTGTTTTTAAAACACTGAGTCTGGGTTCCCTGCAGCCACACAGCAGCTACAGGAATCTATAGCAGAATTTTGGATTAAGGGAGATTTGGCCATTTATGTATAAGATATATTTAATAAATATTAGTAAAAACAAACTTTGGTTTCATCCCATGAAGCACTGCACTATGTCCAATGCCTTCTTTCTAGCAGCTGACTATGAATGCTGTGAGCTCCTTCCCCAAACATAGCTCACATTCCTTTAGCTAAATAACTAGCCTCAAGGCTTAATATCTAGAGATTTTAGTTTACATCTCTCTTGCTCTGGCCAGAGGCTTTTCACCTGACCAATAACCTGTTGGTGGGTAAAGTTTATGGTTTTATGCTGCCAAGGGTGGGGGGGGGGTCTGCCTACTGGTGTGCTCATGACATTTCCACAGGAATGTTTGATGTATGACTTTTTATCTTGCAAAAAGATATAAATATCATCAATGTTCAGTTGTATAGGATTGCCTCCCAGCTGCCCTTTGAGGCCATTGGCTAGCAGTCAAGAGAATTCTCTTTCTTAGCTTAGGTTATCCAGTGTTTAAGTTCTATGCTCTGAGCTTTTCTTTTTTTTTGCTTGAGGATCAATAAAATAGATTAGTGTATGCTCGTGTCTTCTCCTCCTCCTACCAAAGACTTGGTTCCACCCAGATGTCATCCAGCCCAGTGAACCTAAGTGATTCTGATATCCATGTGGAAACCTGGTGACCAGGTAATAATAATTATTTTTTCCTGCAACAGAAACAGCTTCTAAAATAAAAGAGAGGAGAGCCCAAAGGCAGTGCTGTGAGAGAAGGAAGGGCTCCTGCCACCCCACCTCACCCAGTGCCATTTTCCTGTGTGAAAACTGCAAGGAGTGGCAGTTATTTTACTGAATTTGCTGCTGCGCATGGAGGTTATGGAATAAATCTTAAGCAGGTCTGCTCAGAAGTCCCATCTTATTCAGTTGGATTTACACTCCATAAACTGTCCATGGTCTATGGTCTTAAAGTATGTAAAAACCTGCTTCTTACTTCTCTGTGTGTTTAAAAAAACAACAACAACTTCTGTGTGAATATACATAACAATTAGAATCATAGAGTTGGAAGGTACCTCCAGGGTCATCTAGTCCAAACCCTTGCACAATGCAGGAAACTCAAAACACCTCCCCCTAAATTTACAGGGTTAATTATTAATATGCTAATTATTACATGCCATACTTGCTAGAAAGGTACAGGTATAGTTCATCTACCAGGAATCATGCAGAGTGGACTGACAGTCCAACTATTAGCATGAAAGTATCATGGGGCAATATATGTGGATATTTCATCGCCCAGATGCCACTGGAGTGACGATAAGACTTCCTATGTGACTCGGATGTGATGTCATCATTTCGGCAACATTAGGGCAATGCTCTGGTAGCTGGGCAAAAACTCTAGCTCTTTAGCTTGGAAAAACATCAACTGAGGGGTGACATGATAGAGGTTTATAAGATTATGGATGGGATATAGAAGGTAGAGAAAGAAGTACTTTTCTCCCTTTCTCACAATACAAGAACTCGTGGACACTCAATGAAATTGCTGAGCAGTCAGGTTAGAATGGATAAAAAGAAGTACTTCTTCACTCTAAGGGTGATTAACACATGGAATTCACTGCCACAGGAGGTGGTGGTGGCTGCAAGCATAGACAGGTTCAAGAGGGGATTGGATAAACATGGAGCAGAAGTCCTTCAGTGGCTATTAGCCACAGCGTATTGTTGGAACCCTCTGTCTGGGACAGTGATGCTCTGTATTCTTGATGCTTGGGGGAGCACAGTGGGAGGGCTTCAAGTGTTCTGGCCCCACTGATAGCCCTCCTGATGGCACCTGATATTTTTGGTCACTGTGTGACACAGAGTGTTGGACTGGATGGGTCACTGGCCTGATCAAACATGGCTTCTCTTATGTTCTATGGTAGAAGCCAAATTTACCATAGTGTTTTTGCCCAAATACCACAGTATCATCCTGATGGTGCTCTGTGTGATGATGTCACTTCTGGGTCACATCAGAAGTGATGTAAACACATTATTGTTGCAATGGTGGCTGGACATCCCACTCCAAGTAAGCCTCTTCCCATTCCCTGCTGGTTGCCATGCATTTCGCAACCCAGAGCTGACAAGCCTAAGTGCAACTCTGTTTAGGACTGGACTATAAATCACACTTACAGAGTAATGTAGCTCCTCCCCTGCCACCAATTTTGTTAGACTTTAAGGTTCTATTATGCTCTTGCTCTTTTCTACTTACTACAAGCATAGACAGCTTAAAGAGTGGATTGGATAAACATATGGAGCAGAGGTCCATCAGTGGCTACTAGCCACAGTGTATTGTTGGAAGTCTCTGTCTGGGGCAGTGATGCTCTGTATTCTTAGTGCTTGGGGGGGCACAGTGGGAGGGCTTCTAGTGTTCTGGCCCCACTGGTGGACCTCCTGATGGCACCCAGAGCCTGCCCTCCTGCTAGGCAAACTAGGTGGTTGCCTAGGGTGCCAAGAGGCGGGGGGCGACAAATTGGGCTCTCACCACCCCCCGGTGCCCCAGGCAAGTGCTAAGCTTGCCTCCCTCCCCTCCCTGCCGCTAGCCCCCTCCGGGCCACCGCTGACCACCCACTGCCCTCCCCGGCATGGTGTCCTGCCTGCCCCTGCTGCTCTGCTGGCCTGCACGTCGCCACTTTTGTCTTAACAAAACTTAACAAAATGTGCAGCGCGCGGGCTGCTCGCCGGCTAAGCTTACATTTAGCTGGCAACCCCCAGGGGAAAGGGAGTGAGTGCAGCGTGGTGATGGGCAGGTGAGCGGAGCGCCGGGGGGGGGGGGGGTGCGGGCCGCAGGTGGGGGAGCCGTGGGGGACACATTACAGTAGTCCAGTCTCAAGGTGACCGTTGCGTGAATCACTGTTGCCAGGTCCTGGCGCTCTAGGAAGGGGGCCAGCTGCCTTGCCCGCCTCAGATGAAAAAAGGCTGACTTAGCAGTGGCTGCTATCTGGGCCTCCATTGATAATGAAGGCTCCAGTAGAACTCCCAAGCTCCTGACCCGGTGCGTCGCTTTCAGCGGCGTCCCGTCAAAAACCGGGAGAGATATTTCCCTCCCCAGAACGCCCCGACCCAGGCACAGGACTTCTGTCTTCGCTGGATTCAGCTTCAACCCACTCAGCCTTAACCAAGTTGGCATGGCCTGCAGTGCCAGGTCCAAATTCCCTGGGACGCAGCCCGGCCGGCCATCCATTAGCAGACAGAGCTGGGTGTCATCCGCATACTGGTGACACCCAAGCCCATGCCTCCAGGCAATCTGGGCAAGGGGGCGCATATAGATATTAAATAGCATCGGTGAGAGAACTGCTTCTTGAGGCACCCCACACTCTAGTGTGCGCCTCTGGGACAGCTCACCCCCGATTGCCACCCTTTGTCCCCGATCCTTGAGGAAGGAGGAGAGCCATTGTAAAGCCAACCCCCTAACCCCTACGTCGGCGAGGCGGCGGGTCATTAGCCGATGGTCGACCATGTCGAACGCGGCCAACAGATCTAACAGCATCAGCATCGCCACACCACCTCGATCCAGATGCTGCTGGAGGTCGTCCGCCAAGGCGACCAGCACTGTCTCCGTCCCATGACCTGGACGAAAGCCAGACTGGCAAGGGTCTAGGACGGAAGCGTCATCCAGAAAACCCTGCAGCTGCAACGCCACTGCCCTCTCAATAATTTTACCCCAAAACGGTAAATTAGAGACCGGTTGGTAGTTTGCCAATTCGGCCGGATCTGCTGTACTTTTTTTCAGGAGGGGGCGGACCATAGCCTCTTTTTAGGGTGTTGGAAAATGTCCCTCCAGGAGGGATCTATTTATGATGTCCCGTAAAGGACATCTAAGCTCCCTCAGGCAAGATTTAATTAGCCAAGAGGGGCATGGGTCCAAATCGCAAGTTGTTGGGCATGCAGAGGAGAGAATTCCGTCAACTTCCTCCAGCCAAAAGACAGGCACGGAGCTTCCAGTTCATGTACTGTATCCAATGTGATGGGCAGGTCCTGGTGGAGCGACGTGATTTTGTCTGCAAAAAAATTCGCAAAAGCCTCGCAGCCTATTTCTAATTCTCTAATGTTTGGTCTGCCTTGGGGCAGCGTAGTTAAATGTCCAGTTATTTTAAATAATTGTGCCGGGCACGAATTTGCAGACGCAATCCTGGCCGTGAAGTAATCTTTCTTCATGGCCTTGACTGCCTTCTCATAAGACCTCATAAACGTTCTATAGGATGTTCTCGTTGCTTCGTCACGAGTGCGCCGCCACTGCCTCTCTAGTCATCTGAGCCCTTGTCTCAGCTGGCATAACTCCAAGGTATACCATGCAGCCAGCCTCACATGAGGGCGCAGAGGGCGTCGAGGTGCGATCTCGTTGATTACCCTGGATAGCCGATCTTGCCAGGCATCAACCAGGACGTCAAGGGAATTGCCAGGGGGCCAGGGATCCCGTAGAGCCATTTGGAACTGTTCCAGGCCCATCAGGCTCCGTGGGCGAGCCAAAGTAGGCTCTCCGCCCTTACAGGGTCGAGGTAGCGTCTCCATACGGGCCTTGAGGGCTAGGTGATCCGACCATGGCATGATCCAACATGGCTTCTCTTATGTTCTTACTGCTACAGACAGACTAATATAGCTACCCATCTTAATCAGTACTGCAGGTTTTTTGGGTTTTTTAACAGAATGCTTCTTTCCAAAGATAGAAATAAAGATTAATATTACACTCTCTCTCTCTCTCATATACATGTGCATGTAAATATATAGGCCACATGTCTTTGAAGACTTGATTTCAAATTAGGTCATCTGTTCCTCTGCTGATCTGCTCACACTGTTAGTGCAGCCCAAAAAAAGCATGGTGTGTTCATTTTCAGAAGTCATTCCAGGGGGTAGCCGATAAATCCACTCCTGTTTTACCACCATTTCTTCCAATGGAAGGAATTAGTCAGAGAGTAGGAAGAGTTCTGTCTCCTTTGACACATAACCACTTCTGACAGAAATCCTTTGGGCTTGTTTCTTCCAGCGGAAGACACAAATGAGATCCAAATAACAGGAATATCAGTAGCATCTGTAAATGTCTCCATGGCCTAGTCTAACTCCACTTGTACAGCTCTCAGGATAGCTTCACAGCTGGTGCACAAATACATTTTTTTTTTCAGTTTCAACATCACAGCATTCCCCCCCAGTTCACTCATATTGCAGCATCCTGTTACTTCTAATGAATCTGTTCCACTCCTTTACCCACCTTTATCAACAAAATGCCATATCCCCAGGAGTAGAAGACGACGACACTGGATTTATATCTCACCTTATACGCACTATAGTCTCAAAGCGATCACAATCTCCTTTACCTCCCCCCTCCAACAGACACCCTGTGAGGTAGGTGGAGTTGAGAGAGCTCTTACAGAAGCTGCCCTTTCAAGGACAACTCCTATGAGAGCTATGGCTGACCTAAGGCCATTCCAGCAGCTGCAAGTGGAGAAGCAGGGAATCAAACCCAATTTTCCCAGATAAGAGTCTGCGCACTTAACCACTACACCCAACTGGCTCTCCTATTTACCAGCCTGGAGTGGGGAATTACCCATCTCTACTCCCAGTTTTCTGCCACTAAATTATTGAGAAGTGGAAGAAAAAATGGCTTCCATTTTTCTTTAGAAATTTACCTGAGTCTCTATGTCAAAGACCTTGGGGCGGCAGCCTACAGCATTATCTGGAAGTGACCAAAGGGACCAGGCAACCCTAAAGTGACTTAACACCCCTCTCAGGTCCACCTTCTCCAGCCACCATCCCTCAAGTCTCTTGACATTTGCCAAGGGAGTTGGGAGTCCTACAAAATGTGTACGGTTCAGTAAAGCTACTCCTATTCAAGTTTCTGCCCCTTCATATATGAACAAAAAGTATATAAGATAATCCATCTTCTTGCTCAGACCTCGGCAGATTAAAGAAGAGACTCTCTTGCTTGCATTATGCAATGTCACTGTAATTAACACAAGTGCTACAAAAGCCCTCTAGATATTTCTTCACATATTATGGTTTGTCTGTGGAATTCTTACAGCGTGATACATCAAGTTTCCGGATGACACTAAATTGTTCAGGGTGGTGAGAACCAGAGAGGATTGTGAGAAACTCCAAAGGGATCTGTTGAGGCTGGGTGAGTGGGCGTCAACGTGGCAGATGCGGTTCAATGTGGCCAAGTGCAAAGTAATGCACATTGGGACCAAGAATCCCAGCTACAAATACAAGCTGATGGGATGTGAACTGGCAGAGACTGACCAAGAGAGAGATCTTGGGGTCATGGTAGATAACTCACTGAAAATGTCAAGACAGTGTGCATTTGCAATAAAAAAGGCCAATGCCATGCTGGAAATTATTAGGAAGGGAATTGAAAACAAATCAGCCAGTATCATAATGCCCATGTATAAATCAATGGTGCGGTCTCATTTGGAGTACTGTGTGCAGTTCTGGTTGCCGCACCTCAAGAAGGATATTATAGCATTGGAGAAAGTCCAGAAAAGGGCAACTAGAATGATTAAAGGGCTGGAACACTTTCCCTATGAAGAAAGGTTGAAACGCTTGGGACTCTTTAGCTTGGAGAAACGTCGACTGCGGGGTGACATGATAGAGGTTTACAAGATAATGCATGGGATGGAGAAAGTAGAGAAAGAAGTACTTTTCTCCCTTTTTCACAATACAAGAACTCGTGGGCATTCGATGAAATTGCTGAGCAGACAGGTTAAAACGGATAAAAGGAAGTACTTCACCCAAAGGGTGATTAACATGTGGAATTCACTGCCACAGGAGGTGGTGGCGGCCACAAGCATAGCCACCTTCAAGAGGGGTTTAGATAAAAATATGCAGCAGAGGTCCATCAGTGGCTATTAGCCACAGTGTGTGTGTGTGTGTGTGTGTGTGTATAATTTTTTTTGGCCACTGTGTGACACAGAATGTTGGACTGGATGGGCCATTGGCCTGATCCAACATGGCTTCTCTTATGTTCTTATGTTATCAACCCTGTGTACATTTTCCTGCCAGGGTTTCCTCTGGGCTGTTGGAGGAAGATTCAGAAGAGGGAGACTTCCAGAGGTGAGAGAAACCCCCTCCATATATCCTGGACTCCTTGCAACCCAGAATATCCAGAAGACCTTCTGTCTTGCCTATGATAACCAGCTCTGTCTAAGAGCCCCCAAGCAGCAGGGCCGTAGCCAGGATTTCAAATTTGGTGGGGCTAATAGCCATGGTTTTTGTTTGGTGGGGGCAGGGAGCGTGGGTCAATGCTCCAAAACTTGGGGCCAGGGAGCATGGGTCAATGCAGGGCCAGCAGCCTCTTCCCCCTTCCCCTCCTGGCCCCCATGTGTGTGCCTGGTACCAGATGGAGCCTGATGGAGTGTGGGCATGGTGCCACATGGAGAATTTTCAACCTATGGCTGCCAGCTACCTTTAAAGATCACTAGGAAGATCTATTCTCCATCTTGCAAGTAACCATAATTGATGTTCGTACAGATTGCATGTTGCTTGAGCCCCATTTTCCCTGCCTTTCCCATCCCACTCTTTGCTGCTTCTACAAATAAATTTTCTTGCCCTCACACAGCTAACTATTGTGGCTTTCTTTCAACAGTAGAAATCAACTTCGCGCTTGAATATGTTGTCAACACGAAAGTGAACCCACCCCCCCAACTTTTCCCTCTGTCCAAATTAAAAAAATGAATTGGGAAATCATCACAGTTGGAGTGGGGGTGCTTCCCTCATCTTTTAATAGCTCTTTTCAAAGTCAAATCTGTCACAAAAGAATACTTTCCTCTCCCTTCTTGCTTGCTGAAGGGCAATTACTAATGTTCTTTTCTATTTATTTTAATTAGCAGCTCACGATAGGGACTATTAAGCAGCAAAATTGAACTGGTACCTGTCACTATTCTCAGAGGGGATACGGCTCTGGCGCTAACGGAGGCATATTATGCATAAGATCCTGGGGAATAAGATGGTACTTCTCATGCTGGAGAAAATTAGGTCAGATTGGAATAATGTCCTATTTATTGGAGAAGGTGGTCACCATTGCATCTTGATTTCTGCTGACTAATTTCAGAAACGAGAGGTAACAGGGATCAGGGCTCTGCCTGAAAAGCAGTGCCCTCTTCCCCAGATGTGTGGCTGTCTGTTGTTACTCCTATTTTGTGTTATTCATGTTCTATATCCCAGTTTTACTTCAGACTTTCAGGGCTATGTCTTTCATGTATAATAATGAAGAGTTGTGTGAATGCACAGTTGTTTTACTTAGTGTTGCTCAGACGGGTCTCAAGACCCAAAATTAGGTCAGAACACTGTCACAGACACAATAGAGTTGTCAGGCTGGCTGCTGATAATAGCAGAAGGTAGGATTGCCAATCCCCAGGTGGGGGCATGGGATCTCCCCGTTTGGAGGCCCTCCCCCCGCTTCAGGATCATCAGAAAGTGTGTGTGGGGGGAATGTCTGCTGGGCATGCCATTATTCCCTATGGAGACTGATTCCCATAAGGTATAATGGAGAATTGAACTGTGGGTATCTGGGGCTCTGGGGGGGGCTGTTTTTTGAGGTAGAAGCACCAAGTTTCAGCATAGCATCCAGTGCCTCTCCCTCAAATATCTTCCAAGTTTCAAAAGGATTGGACCACCGGGTCCAATTCTATGAGCCCCCAAAGAAGGTTATCCTATCCTTCATTATTTCCAAAGAGGGAAGGCATTTGGAAGGTGTACAGTCCCTTTAAATGTGATGGCCAGAACTCCCTTTGGAGTTCAATTATGCTTGTCACAACCTTGCTCCTGGCTCTACCCCCAAAGTCTCCTGGCTCCACCCCCAAAGTCCCCAGATATTTCTTGAATTGGACTTGGCAACCCTATTTGGGGGTGGGGCATGTGGAAGGGGGAAAAGTGGTGCAATTGAGTGGCATCACATCTGAGCGAAGACCTGGAGTGATGTCACCACACTGAGTTAAGAATGTCACCAATTTTTATGGTAAAAAACCCAGAGATTGGAGAAACTCGTACACAGTTGTGTGGCCGTGGCAGCACTTCTGAAGTGATGTGTTGTGTCACATGATATACCGGTAATTCCCCTCCATTTCCCAACCCTGCTGACCCAGTGAGCAAAAGTGGGTGATAGAAAGCTGAAGACAGGGGTTTGTCTGCCATTAACAGGCAAATGGCAAGCTTAATCATGTGCCCGGGAGGGAGGAGGGGGAACAGGGTGAATGGGGAGAGAGGGCTCCAGAATCCCTGATGACAAATTTGACTTTGCTTCTGCATAATGTGTGAAATGGCTACAAAGACAGCCTGTTGCTTAAGTCATGCAACATATTTTAAAAATGTACAATGTGGAAAATACAAACTGAATTCATTAACCGATACGAGATTCTGGCCTTTTACTTTGGGAAGGAGGACTGCAGCATGGAGTTACTTTGCATGTGGATCCCAAAAAAGCACAACATCATATATTGAGAAGTGAGTTTGAAAAACACTGGTTTAAAGATGACATGTCTTCCTCCAGAAACCCTAAGTCTTGTGAGGGAGCTGAAAATTCTCAGATTGATATGCCACGCCATTCACGAAACTGCAGATCTTGGATTCCTTGGGCATAAGACATACCATCAGGTGTATGCTTCTGCTTACAGTCATCATAACCCCTAACCCTAGCAGTTACCTTCAGTGGTTAGGCTGTCAACAAAACGGGAAGAAGTAGTCGTGACATCTTCTCTGAATGGTGTGAAGGGACTGCTGTCAGGGGGTGATGAGTAGTAATGTTCATCCTCTTCAAAGTCTGCACAAGTCTTCTCTTCTGACTGAAACAAGCCAAATCAAATGGTTACTTGGCTGCCGCCCTTGTTTAGAAGATGGTTCCTTGATCAGTGGGCTTTTGGTACACATCATGTCCCTATCATGCTTCTCCAACTGGTCTGTAGTGTGTGCCTGATTCCTCTCCAGAAAGAGGCAGCTTTCTGGGAGCAGGGTGGGTGGGACGATGTCACTGTGCATAATGTTGCCAATGTGTGATGATGTCACATGGGAGCAGTCATCACACTGATGATGCTCTAGCATTTGGGACAAAACTTTATGGTAACCATAGAGTTTCTACCTAAAATTCTAGAGCATTGCCGTGCATTGTCGCTGTCGTGATGATGTCACTTCCATGTGAAGTCATTGCATCAGCAACATTGCCATATAAGGAGGCTGTTTGGGATTGGGGCTTCTTTTGCTGGCCAGGAGCGGGCTGAAGCCCCGCGAATTGGGTGAATTCCTGCCTGGACCCTGGATTGGTGATCCTAACTCAAAATCTGTTCAATTTAAAAACATGTCACCAGCATACCACGAGGCAGATGTTTGGCTAAACCTTTGTATGCTGTTGGGTAACATTCTAAAATGATCATTGTGGTTGGGCATTTCTGTTAGGCCTGATGGGAAGTGGAGTTTTTTGGACCTTTGGAACTCCTATAGTTATTTCTGCCAGAGTCTTTTTACTCAGGAGTCTTCAGACATGTCATGCTGCAATAAAGGCTTGCTGTGTTTCAAAGGCCCACTGAAAGACTGCTTCCTCTCTTGCAACCAAGGACAATATTTTCAGCTGATGACAGGGATGGGATCCTGTGGACAGCCTAAGGAACCAGAAGTGCATCTTAAAAGCAGGCTGGAAACAAACAAACAAAAAACCCCTCTGCCTTGAAATCTGAACTGATTCTGTATTTAAAGCAGCTCCTGAAATTATTTTTTATTACTACTCTCTTAACTTGGCCATCTCACCCATTATTTCCTAACTGCCACTGTTTCATTTTCTTCCCCTTATTTTTTAGATGTAAAACACTGCTATGTTTTTCCTTTTAAGTTGTGCACTCTCCATCTTTCTCCAATTGTATTATTTCCCATCTTCCCTCTTGTTTGTCTTATATCATTCTGTTGTTTTTATTTTCCCCTCTAACTCAGTCCCAACATTTTAATTGTTGACCATAGTTTTCACACACCTTTTGTTTCCTGTGCATGTGTCCACAGTTCCCTCTTCTGTTGTATCTATCCCTTTTGTGTATATTAAAAATGTAAACATGCACACCTTACATTTTCTGTTCAAAACAGAATGATTTAAGGGGGCTTCTTTACATAGGTAATGGGGCTGTGCTATAATGCAATGGCTCAGAAATATACTTGGGTAAAGTGTTAAGGACTGTGGACTATACTATTATGCATAGTTCATGCTGGCTCCAGCTGTGTAATTTCTGCATCATGTGGCACGCCATCTTAATGCTTATGCTGTGTCTTAGCTCTGTGCAGATTTCTGCTTGGTTCCAGATTTCTGCAATCAAAATCCTATTGCATTGTTTACTGATGTCTCATCCTGTTGACTGTATTAATTTAGAAGAAGAAGATGATGATGATATTGGATTTATATCCCACCCTATACTCTGAATCTGAGTCTCAGAGCGGTCACAATCTCTTTTACCTTCCCCCCCCACCCCACAACAGACACTCTGTGAAGTAGGTGAGGCTGAGAGAGCTCTTACAGCAGCTGCCCTTTCAAGGACAACTCCTATGAGACCTATGGCTGACCCAAGGCCATTCCAGCAGCTGCAAGTGGAGGAGTGGGGAATCAAACCCGATTCCCCCAGATAAGAGTCTGCGCACTTAACCACTACACCAAACTGTAGTGTACACTGTATAATCTACTTTGAGTCCCAGTGAAAAAGGTGGACTATAATAACATATATAAATAAAATGTCAGTGGTCCCTATCTTTTGGTGGTGGAAATTGCTGTCAAGTTGCAGCCGAATTATGGTGAACCAGTAGGGTTTTCAAGGCGAGAGATGTCCAGAGGTGGTTTGCTATGGCCTGACACTCTGCATAGCAACCCTGAACTTCCTTGGTGGTCTCCCATGCAAATATGAACCTTGGCCAACCCTACTTAGCAGCTGAGTGATGATGAGATTGGGCTAGCTTGGGCCATCCAGGTCAGGGCTAGTCTATACCTGCCTTCTGCTTTCAAAAAGTACAGCGAGTTGCTCTTTTGTAATCATATCATGAAAGAGGCAGAGGAGGGAGTCACGGTTAAGCACTGAGCCAGGGCCGCATAGTCATTTTTCATGCTTCCCGTTTCCTTAATTAGAATCTCACCTCTCGGGCACAGTCATACGTCAACCACTCTTCACGGTATCGATCAAATCCACTGGAACACCTATGGAGAAAGGGAAGTATGCATGGACTTTGGAAAAGAAACCTGCGCATTGACAATTTCTACCACCCTGCCATCTCTCAGTGAATTAGGAAGTAATAATTTTGGGAGGGTGATGAAATTGGGTCCCAGGGCTACACAGGAGCTTTCTTGAATGTGTGTTGCTGTATTTTAGCAGGGAAAATGGAAGAACACATAGTGCAGAAAGAAGATATATGGGAACAGTACTCCTTCCCACTGAGAGACAGCTTCACTCATGCACAGCCTACAATTCTGAACATCTGTCATTTAGATGGATGGAGGAAATCTGTGCAGGATTTGAATGACTGAATGCTGCTTAGCTTGAAGAAATCTGAAATCTCGGTGCCTGAGATTTATAAAAACATCCAGAGCAGACATCCTTAGAGATCCTTCACACAACCCAAAACCCAAATAGGGAACGGGTGAGGTTTCTTTGGAGAACCCACAAAGTATAGCTTTCTGAAAGTCATTTGATAGCAGATGCCTAGCAAACCAAACCAGAGTTTCTCAGTCTTCTTCAGGAAGGCACGCCCAAGTTGTAACATACACGAGCTCTCGTGAGGACTTTTGCTTCAAAATGCTTGCATACTGACCTAGCACCAGATCATCTGGTCTTATGCTATGTGGGAGGGCTGGGTTATTTTTAAGTGTATGATTTTATAATCAGAAGTCCCAGATGGGCGTTGTGCACCAGATATGTGGACGAATAAATGTAACAAATGAGAGACTGAAAAAGACTTCCCCTAAGGAGCCGGGGATTTCTTCCAACACAGCTGGGCCGGATCTAAATGTTCTTTCTAGCTGGTTGCGACTGTGTGAGTGTGTTGGGAGAGAGCTGATTATCATTTCCTAGCAAAGACAGAATGCTTGGAAAAACAGAACTGATATATCTGTCTGCTTATAGCTGCATAGGCTGATTCTCTGAACTCCCTGGGAAAAGGGTGCTATTTTAAACAAAAAAAAAATTAAAGAAATAAATAATAATTTGGGTGCTGCACACAAAAAAATGTACAGACATTCCAGCTTGTAGTCATTTGCATCTCTCCCTCAGAAATACAGGCAAATAATCTTTTTTAAAAAGGCAATCAAATATTGCTAGTTCTAAGAGACTTTGAATGTGGGCTAGCCAAACATCTTGGAGATTAAAAACTAATCATGGGTTTGATTCCTGGCCATGTAGCAAACATAGTTGATCTTTGGGCACCATCAGCTGTATGCAGATGGTGGGACTGCATTTTTTCCCAAGTCAATGGTGGGGAACAAATTATAAAGTTATGGTGGTAGGTAGCATGATGCTTTACTATCTGAGCACATGTGGAGAACAACCATTTGCTTGTTTAAAAAGAATGGCAGCAGGGGTGGCCAACAGTAGCTCTCCAGATGTTTTTTGCCTACAACTCCCATCAGCCCCAGCCAGTATGGCCAATGGCTGAGGCTGATGGGAGTTGTAGGCAAAAAAAAAATCTGGAGAGCTACCATTGGCCACCCCTGGGCCATAGGGGTATCTTTGGCTGATTTGCAAGGACATGACTCACAAGGAATTCACAAAAAAAAGGCAATCCTTTTATTTTATTAGCAGCGTAGTCTTAAGCGGAGATATAGCTTTCTAAGCCTATTGATTGCAATTGATTTGGAAGGGTGTAACTCTGTTTAGCGTTACACTGTAAATCAAGTAAAATCACCCTTCCAAGTCAAGATGGAATTCTTTCTGATTGCAACAGTGGTTCTTGGAACTGAGAAGTTTTGATTTCCCCATTTCTTAAAGCTGCCAGCCTCCACATGAGGCTTGAAGATCTCCACCAAAACCCAGAAGGGTTAGTACAAACCAAATTTAGGGCCTTTTGTTAAAAACAATACATATAATTTCAGCGTTATCAAAAATACATGAATTTATTGGTTAAAAGCATTTAAGGGCCCAACATTAGCCTCATTATACGTATATAACACACAAGTGGAAACCAATGCAACTCGACGCATTTTGGCCTTAAAAGGTCAGTGGTCGAGCATATTGTATATATACAGGCTTATGATATAAACTGAAACATCTATAGGACCAAAAAAGGGGGAGGTCTTTATAATAGATGTAAATTGGCACAAGACTTAAAGATGTTAATGAAGCCTTTTGTAGCAAAGCCTTATGTCCTAGTCAAAGGCATATATGTTGAATAATGTTTGTATTATATGCCTCCCAAATCTGGTCCAAAAAGTACAGATGCATGACCTTGATTACAACCATTATAACATAAATTGTGTGCTTAAAAATCTCCCCAGGATTAGAGGTAATCTCCAGTGCAGACTATAGAGATCAGTTCCTCTACAGAAAATGGCAGCTTCAAAGGGTCAACTCTATGGCATTATGCACCACTGAGGTCTGTTCCCTTCCCAAACCCTGCTTCCCCTAGACTCCACACCCAAATCTGCAAGAATTTCTCAACCCAGAATTGGCAACCTTGGTTATAGGTCTTTGTAAGAGTTGTGCCTTTTTTTGCAATGACTGGGATTATAGGGTTAACTAGCTCAGCAAAATGGAGAATTTTAACTAGTTATCAGTTAACCACAATTCTGAACAGTCTTTATATTTTCTTTGCATTCTAATCTTACAAAAGTACACCTTTTCTTGTACTTCATATATCTCACGGCTTTCAGCCCTGCACTTTACAGCCTTTTCATATATGGAATGAATGGATAGACACACACGTCTGATGAAGTGCACTCTAGGTCACAAAACCTTTCAGTCACCGCAACTCAGATTATATTTGGTGCAGCTGGAGCTACAAAATCAGGGCTTTGTTTGTAGAAAAAGCCCAGCGAGAACTCATTTGCATATTAGGCCACACCCGCTGATTCCAGAACTGCATTCCTGTGCGTTCCTGCTCAAAAAAAAGCCCTGTACAAAATACATTAAGGCTGCCAATCCCCAGTTGGGGGCAGGGGTTCCCCTGGTTTGGAGGCCCTACCCTTGCTTCAGGGTTATCAGAAAGTGGAGGGGGGATGTCCACTGAGCACTCAGTTACTCAACCCTACGGAGACTGGTTCCCCACAGGATATAGTGGAGTATTGATCTGTGGATATCTGGGGCTTTGTGGGTTTGTTGGGTTTTTTTAGGTAGATGCACCATATTTTCAGCATAGCATCTGGTGCTTCTCCTCAAACCCTATCCCCTCCCCAGTTTCCAAAAGAATGGACCAGGGGCCCAATTCTATGAGCCCCAAAATGAGGTTCCCCCATCCTCCATTACTTCCAATGGAAAGGAGCAGGGCTTTTTATGTAGAAAAAGCCTTGAAGAAACTTATTTGCATATTAAGCCACACCCCTGACACCACCTTTGTTTCACACAGGGCTTTTTTGTGGAAAAAGCCCAGCAGCAATTCATCTGCATATTAAGCTACACCCCTTGACACCAAGGCAGCTGGAACTGTGTTCCTGTGCGTTCCTGCTCAAGAAAAGCCCTGGAAGGGAGGCATTTAAAAGGAATGTGATGGACAGAACTCCCTTCGGAGTTCAATCATGCTTGTCACAACCTTGCTCTTGGCTCCACACCCAAAGCCCCCAGATATTTCCTGAGTCAGACCTGGCAACCCTGACTCACATACCTTTCCTGGCCTGCACTCACCCTGAAAGAAGTAGATAAGAAAATGGTGTCTCATCTGGTTAGGGTTGCCAAATCCAATTAAAGAAAAAGCTGGGGACTTTGGGGGCGGAGCCAGGAGACTTTGGGGGTGGAGCCAGGAGACACTGGGGGTGGAGCTAGGAACAAGGATGTGACAAGCATAATTGAACTCCAAGGGAGTTCTAGCCATCACATTTAAAGGGACTTTTTAAATGCCTTTCTTCCATAGGAAATAATTAAGGATAGGGGCACCATCTTTTGGGGCTCATAGAATTGGACCCTCTGGTCCAATATTTTTGAAACTTGGGGGGTATTTTGGGGAGAGACACTAGCTGCTATACTAAAAATCTGGTGCCTCTACCTCAAAAAATAGCCCCCCCAGAGCCCCAATACCCATGGATCAATTCCCTATTATTCTCTATGGGAATCGTTCTCCACAGGGAATAATAGAGTGCCTAGTAGATATTTCCCTCCCCCCCATGCTTTCTAAAGGGGGGGAGGGCCTCCATACCAGGAAATCCCCCCTCCCTGCCCCCTCCCTCTCTCTCTCTCACACACACACAAATACTTACTGTACTTGGTCTTCTTCCAGCAGAATTTGCTCGCTGTGAAAACGAAAGCAAGGCTGCACAGGAAAAGAAAGGGAGGGGCCGTTCCTGTTTCCTGTTTCCTATGCAGCCTTAAAGGGACACATTTTAAAAACGGATCCCAAGCTGTAAAACAAGATGATGCCTACAGGTATGTTCTCTCTCCCCCCGCCCCCAGATTTTTTAAGAGCGGGGGAGGAGGCTGAAAATTTGGGGGTCCCCCGCCAGGGCGGGAGGGTTGGGAAGCCTACATCTGGTCCAAAAATCTTTGCTACAGTCTGGGCTCAGGGAAGGAACAGAACAAATTCAGAGAAGGCTAATGCAGTTTGATTGAGGGTTGACCATATATTCTGTCCCCACATGGATGTGCATTACCTTTGCAGGACATGACACCAGCTGCAGTTAAAGGTTAGGTCCGATGTCACACAGACGTCACAGTTCTGATGCTGGAGGCAGGCTGCAAGGGAGAACAGAAAAGTGAGGGCCAGTACTTAAATTGGAGGCGCTGAGGCAGATACCTAGCCTGAAAGTCTCATTGTTTTCAATAAACTATATTGAAGCCATTGGAAGTGAAATAACACCAAATGATGCTAGCACCAGATTGTTTTAACTACTGAATTTTAAATTCTGATGTATTAATGATGCGAAATTTTAATTGGTTGTTGTGATTTTATTGTTGTGAGCCGCCCTGAGCCTGCTTCAGTAGGGAGGGCAGAATATAAAACAAATAAGGTAAGTAAGTAAGTAAATTGTTGCTATCCTGAAGGTGGGGCCTGGAATTCTGCAATTACAACTGATTTCCAGACTACAGAGATCAGTTACTTCCCATGGAGGAAATGGCCGATTTGGAAGGCAATCTTTATGGAATCACATCCCTGCAGAGACCCCTCCCCAAACTCTACCCTTCCCAGGCTCTGTCCCCAAATTTCTAAGATTTCCTAAGCCAAATTTGGCAGTCCTATTAAAAATTGTATCCATGTATCCCTGAAGTGCGGGGTCAGAAAGAAATATTTGGTCGCATTCCAGGACAGATTTTTGGCTCTGGTCAATAAGATCTGGGGCTGAACTCTGATAAATCTCACTCTCAACATAAACCCAGGTAAAGTTCCATTTTTCCCCAAGATAAGAACATGTCCATTCCTGCATTAGGAACATCACAGACTGAGTTCTGAATCTGCGTAGTCTTTTATTGTTGATGCCCTGCCAGTGGCAACCCTATGCCTTTTGACTGAGAATGTTTTGAACAGAAGACTTATTTTGAAAGGGGGAAGGGATCTTTTCAGAATATGCCCCCTCCACTCTGAGGTAAATTCCAGCGTGCCAGAAAAATAGGAAGGCTGCAACATTTCCTAAAGGAAAACCTTTTTTCTTAGAATAAACTGGTACAAAGTGATCTCCAGTTGCAAAATAATGGAAATGCCTGTACTTGACATTCATAATCATCGAAATATTTTTTAAAGACAAGGAAAATGAATCTCAACCTCCTTCCATTGTCTTTGGAAACAATTTTAACAAGACTTTCCCCCCCAGGGAGAAGCGTTCAGCATATCTTTGCAGAAAATAGTTTCATGCTGATTTCATGCTATCGATCAATCACTACTCTGCTTGTGCTTGATTCCTGGATTTTCCTTCCACTCTATCAAAATGATTGCCAATCCTTCCCAGCTCTTAGGGCCAAACTTGATGATAAGCGGAGATGCACGGACAGCCTTAAGATGTTTTTTTTTGTTGTTCTTAAGGAAAAGAAGTCAAAAGAAAGGCAAAAACATTGTTTTCTCGAGGCCTAGTAACAACTTCCAGCATGCATCCCTCCCAATCTCATCGCATCCAGACAATCTAATGAGCCATGAAATACAAATTTCTATGTTCTTTCTCAAGTGCCATAAGTAAACTGTATCTCTGTAATGAACTTACAGCCTTGATGCAGCTCCCCTCTTCAATTCCGCCCCCCATGCTATAAGAGGCTGCCAAATTCAGTTGGAGAAATGGTGAGGGTGGGGAGGGTGTTGTTAACCTCTCCCCCCTCCACCAACTGTCTGCTCAAAATCACCCATCTGAAGCTGCTTTCCAACCCACAGAAGGAAAAAGGGTGAGACCTTCTCATGGGTGGAAAAGCAGCTTGCAGGGCCTTCATGCATGTGTGATTTTGAACAGAAAGATAGGAGGAAAAATGTGCAAATGTACCTTTCTTAATTGTGGAATGCTGAGAGTAATTAACTGAGACAGATGGAGTGTAACAAGAAGGTCTTAGTTAATTACTCTAACATCAACCTCCAATTTTGATATATTTATTTGCTTCACTATGTCCACACCCTGCCCCGCCCCAGGAATTATATCCAAACAAGCGGTGACCATATAAACTAAGCTTGTTATTCCTGTTTGGTCCTTGCGTCTGCTAAACATCTTCATTATGTTGTATGCTAATTTGCTACTCACCCTCTACCTATATATATGGACTGGTAACTTCCATTTCGTTGTATCTGAAGATGTGTGCACACACAGGAAAGCTTATATCTTGAATAAAACTTTGCTGGTCTTCAAGGTGCCACTAAACTTGAATTTTGTTCTGTTGCTTCAGACCAACATGGCTGGACTTTCACTAGAGTTTTGCCACCTTCCCCTCTTCTGGCAACTTTCTGTGCATCCCAAATTGTGCCCTGCAAAATTCATGTGCTCTAGCAGGTCAATGGGTATGAATGAAAGGTGTGGGGAGCAAAAGATGACTCTGTAACAGCGGAATCAGCAAAAATGGCCTAGTCCCTGCTGCAGACAGAAAAGTTGTTCCTCTGGAAGAGCTGCTGCCGTACCAATAGTACAGTATCTTAGGATCCAAACTGTTGTATTTACATTCTACTTTTCATCCAAGCTTGGTTCCCAAAATGCCTTCCAACAATCCAGAGTTGGACATGACAAGCATGGGCCCATAGTGCCAGATGTTGTGTCCTACAGAATGGGCTCCCTTCATAAGGACTTGCACAAAATAATCCTTCAGTGCTGTCCTTCTCAAAAGTGGGGAAAGAGATCAAGGCACCACAAGATTTGTTCTTGTAATGACAAACCATGGCCTTGTTTTTAAAATCTGAATCCAGCTAGTGTAGCCAGTTTGGGACCTATTTTTGACCTCCTATTTTGTGAGGTCAGGGAGGGGGAAAATTTACATAAATGCAGATTTTTCCAGTAATCAGATTGACAGGTCCAAACTAGATTTTACATTGTTGACAAGTGAGGCATGGGTTCCCCCAACCTGATGGACTTGCTACTTAGCTCCCAAGTACCACAGGGATCTGATTTGAATTAGGACTGTTACATGGGAGAGTAAAGGTTTTCAGTCCTCCCACTTGGCTTGCCTTTTGCCTGCCTGTGGTGGGTAAACATCCACTTTCCGCTCCAATTTTGCACCCATAGGGAATTGAGAAGCCAGTGGGAAAGGATGAAAATGGCCTCCACAGTGACATTCTAGGAATTTCCCCAAGGCTCTTGGACCTTAAATCTAGAGACTAGGGATAATTCCTGAAATCTGGAATCAATGGCAGATCCTCCCCAAACTCCAGCCCACAAAATCTCCCAGTATTTGCATCTCCCCAATGGGGCAAATAACATATGAGTCTGATGTAAATCAGGACCACAGTGCACAAGGAAAAGGGGCTTCAGTACCTCAATTTTTCTAACCTGAAATGGCTTTGGGGTGGCGCTATCTCCCATATTGGAGAAACCTATGTGTGGTTGTCATGACAGAATGCTGCCTCAATTTCCCCCATCCAGCACACCCCAGTAGCACTGGCCAAGCAGTTTCAGTTATGACATGTTTGTAAGTGATCAGTTGGGCTAAATATAAAAATAAATATGCTGGACAACATGCTGTAGTTACAGATGGGATATGGGGGGAGGGATAGCACAGATATGTGAGGTGATTTCTACTCCTTTCCCCACTCCCTTTTCTTGGAGTTATTCACACCGACACCTTCTTTCATCAACACAATAATACGTTTATTGTCTTCTCCTTAGAAGAGTTTATGAAGTAAACGGGTGTTCCAATATACTAATTATTTACAGCTAAAGTGAGACGAAGCTTGGCTTTAGAAGGGTTACAATATCACACACCCAAGGTTATAAAAATGACAGGTTGTTTGTTTCTGTTGGGAGAGAGAGATGGATAGATTTTACTTGGAAAGGCTCAGTAAACCCAGGAATTTCAGACTCCTGAAACAGTGTTAGTTTATCTCTCAGGATCTCTCCCTCAATCCTTGCACATGTCACCAATACACTATTTTTCTGAGGTAATATAACCTGCCTATCACAGAATACCTAACTTAATCCTGGACTTTGTAATGTGTGAATCAGCTCTAAGGACCAGAAAGTAGGGTGAGGGAAAGAGAAGGAGAGCGTTACAAGACAAAACAAAACCAGAACCAAAGAACAGTGCAGAAAAGAGGCTAACAATTCTGTGGACAGGGAACCAGAGAACAGCTTTTGATGGGATTGAGGGTGCCAAACACAGAGCACTTTCTCTCATATCCTTTTACTATCTGAGAGTGTAATCTATATACTATATGCAGACAGGAAGGTCTGGGAGAGATATGTTCCTAATGGCTTCACCACAACTTTGGAACTCCCTTCTCTTGGAACCTGGCCAAAGGCTGACACTTTGAATCTTCTGGAAGTTTGGATTTGGTGGACAATATGCTGGCAGCTGATTTGAGGGGAAAAAACGGCTCATGCAAGTGGTTTACTTACATAAGCAGTGCAACATGGGAGTTATGAACTCATTTCAAAGCACAGCTTCACTTGCATGCAAAGAGAAAAAAATCACTTTTTCTGTTCACAGGAGCTCAGCCATGATCTCACTTGACTTTGTGAGTCCCATGAAACATTGCACATGCAAACAGACTGCTTGTATAAGGTTTTTTTTAAATGTTAACCTGGCTGCTAAAATCTTGTCAGAACAAACACTAAAAGCCAATTCAGACATCACAAAATTCTTGCATCTACCCCGTGCCCTGTTGACAAACACATGCTGGGAGTTTAAAAGTTCTCACATTCCATGCACAGTCTTGGAACTTATTTATTTGCTTAATTTAAAGTGTAGCTCACCACCTAGTGATACATAATGCTAAAAGAGCTAGAACTTCTGGCTGCCAGACAATTTTAAGATCTCCTGACTATACCACACACACTGCCATATGATGATGATGATAATGATATACTAGCATGGTGTAGTGGTTAAGAGTGGCAGACTCCAATAGTTTGATTCTCCACTCCTCCACATGAGGCCTACTGAGTGACCCTGAGCCAGTCACAGTTCTGTCAGAACCCTCTCAGTCCCACCTATCTCACAAGGTGCCTGTTGTGAGGAAAGGAAGGTAATGTGATTGTAAGCTGCTTTGAGACTCTGAGAATAGTGGGATATGAACCTACTCTTCTTCCAACTCTTCTTATACCTTTCCTATCATCCCAACGGAGACCCAAAGTAGCTTACATCATTCTCCTTGCCTCCGTTTTATCTACACAGCAAGCCTGTGAGGTAAGGTTAGGATGAAAGAGTGTGACTCCCCCAAGATCACCCAGGAAGTTACTATGGCAGAGCTGGGATTCCAACTTGTGTCTCCCAGATCCTAGTCTCTACTCCAACCACTACACCACACTGGCTTTGTGTGGGCCCAACTCATATGGGGACAGGGGGATTGCTAGCAACTGCCCTGTTGGGAAAACTTATGTGTAGCCCATTTGTAGAGGCATAGGTCCCAATGAGGAAAGCAGTAGTTTCCCAGAGCTGTTGCAGCTTGGGAGAAAGTTTAAAAGCCCATATCCCCACAGGGCCCACACAGTGCAGACCCAATCTGGATCACGCTGCCACATGCTTGGGAAATAAGTTCCAAGCATGCAACTCCAAGAGCATGTCTGGCCAACAGGACACATGAGGAACATGGAGGAGATAAAAGGACTTTTGACATATAAATTGGCCCTCTAGTTGTGACGTGTGAATCGGCCATTTAATAATTAAGGTGTTTCTGATCAGCTTTTGAGAACTGCAGTTGGCTAACAATTTGGCTAACAAGGGTTTACACATTATGTTGTAAGAGGCTTTCTTGGATTCTAGGGGAATGCTTGATTTTTGTTTTAAAAAGCTTTTGCACTCAGCACCTTTAAGGTTGAGCAGGCAACCCAGTCAAACATTATTTGATGCTGTCAGCCAGACAGATGAGTCAAGTACATTTCAAGAGCTTCTTTTCATTTGCTTCTTTGACCTCATTTCCACAGTGGCCACAGATAATAAGAAAGTTAACAAAAAAAAAATCAAATCTGAGATTTCTTTCTTGTCCTTTTTCACTTTTGCAGAACACTGATTTATAGCTAGCTATTTGGGGTCGTCATAAAACACACCCAATGGAGATAATTTAAAATGCATAACTTTGCTATCTTCTGGACAGGTTTATTCTCTGCTGGGTATTTATGAACCCAAGAAGTTTTTCTTTTCTACCCACTGGCATCGTCCTTGTGCATGGGAAATTATCTTTCTGACCGTCCCTTTTATGACACATCTCACCAACGGATTTTCAGGAAGATGGGCAGGCTTTTATTCAGACCATGTTTCTCATCTTGTTTGCAAATGAGTTCATAAGAAGCCAGTTCCATGAACATCCAGGTGAGATGGTGGAAACATACTTTTATAAATGCTGTAGGGTGAATACAGGAATTCCTGCCCCCTTTAGGAACATAAGAGAAGCCATGTTGGGTCAGGCCAATGGCCCACCCAGTCCAACACTCTGTGTCACACAGTGGCCAGAAACCAGGTACCACCATGAGGACCATCAGGGGGGTGCAGAAGCCCTCCCACTGTGCCCCCCAAGCACCAAGAATACAGAGCACCACTGCTCCAAACATAATGTTCCATCTCTACATTGTGGCTAACAGCAACTGATGGACCTTTGCTCCATATGTTTATTCATTTCCCCTCTTGAAGCTGTCTGTGGTTGTAGCCACCACCACTTTTTGCGGCAGTGATTTCCATGTGTTAATTACTCTTTGGGTGAAGAAGTACTTCCATTTATCTGTTATAAGAGCATAAGAGAAGCCATGCTGGCTTTAATCATGAGCATCTCAAGTATTTTAACTCCATTAGCATGTCACAGCCCAGGAAGCTCCCACAAGATAACAATGCAGCCCTACCCCAACTGCCAGAGTAAATATAAATTACCTGCCTACCAACTTCTTCTCAGTTTGACCCAGAGAGCTCTAGTTTTCTGGGTTACACCTCTTCTTCTCAGTTTGACCCAGAGAGCTCTAGTTTTCTGGGTTACACCTCTGAGGATGCCAGTCACAGTTGCTAGTGAAACGCTAGGTCTCACAATGCCAAGACCATGTCCAGAAAATCCACAACTACCTATTTTAGAATAATAGAGTTGGAGGGGACCTCCAGGGTCATCTAGTCCAACCCCCTGCACAATACTGGTCTTTGGTTTCTATGGTGATATGGTGATCAACAGGTTTTTGGAAGCTTGTGAACCAAACAATGCACACGGAGCCTAGCCAACCCCACAGGATTGCTATGAGGATAAAATGGCAGAGAGGAGAACAACACAAGTGACTTTGGGTCCCCATTGGGGGGAAAGACAGGGTATCAATGAAGTTAAACAAAAATTTAAAAATGCCCTACCCCAGACTTGGGGAAGGGTGGAGAAAGGTAAACATGAGTGGTTACAACTTTTCAGAACTATCCCTGGGAAGGTTCAAATAGGTCTGTATTAAGTCAGAGGGGCTCATGACAACAGTGCCAAACAACCCCGCAGTAAGCGGATGTGTCTGCATGTTGTGACTCACTGGGCAAAGGCACAAACTCCACTGCCGATGTGCTTGTGATCTTGCTGGCGTTTAACTCCACACGGTGGTATTCATAGATGGTCCGGCGCTGGTGTCCTAAAACAGATTAGGAAGGGCATTAAATCCGGAGATAGTTTCACCCTGTGTTTTGTGGGGCACAGTCACCGACTAGTTTTTTGCACAGCACAGTATTAACCTGCACACAGTCATTGAGTAAATTTACACTCTGGCAGACTGTTTTCTAGCATCTTCTCCTGGGCATAAGTAGGTTAAGGGCATTGTGGTTGATGAAGACTGCTACGATTGTCAGGCAACCATAATTTTTTTTCTTTGCAGAGATAAAGGCTGTGTCAAACAGCTAACTGGCAGGATAACTGTCCAGAGATCCAAGTTTGCTAGTCTATGGATATCACACTTCCATTTCAGGACCAAACAGAAAGATAATTTCAGGCGAGTGGCTATGTTAATCTACAGTAGAAGACCAAGATTCAAGTCCAGTAGCATTTTAGAGGTCAATTAAATTTCCAGGGAATAAGCTTTCAGATGCTGGTATGAGTTTTTGACTCTGGAAAGCTAATACCCCGGAAATCTTATTGGTTTCTGTTAGTGGACTCAAATCTTCCAGGAAGAGATATCTTGTGGTTGATAAGAAATCATTTAAGCCTCCCTTAATTCTTTGGAGAATTCAGCTGCCTGGCGCTGGGACCATATTTCCCCATGTGCCAACAGCCAGTCATCAACTTGCCACCTTCTGTTTGTTCCTTGGTTAAAGGTCAGCCTACCGTGCATCAGCGAGGGGGCATGCTTTTTTCTGTGGTTGTTCTTAATGGAGTTTCTAATGGAGTGTAGGTGGTTGTCAGCATATCATGAGGCTTTACGAGGTTATATTAGTTGGGGATGGGAATTGTTATACAATGATTTAAAGTATGTACAGTACAATACAGAAAGGTGAAATATAAATGTTGACAGAAATAAATTCAGGATGTCCTGGCACAACCAGAAACCAGCTGGAATGCAAGGAAGGTAGTAAATAACACTTGGGATAAAGAAAAAATAAATTAGGGAGAGGAATAATTTGCTAAGCAACCACAAATTGTTCTGTTCTTTTTTTAGAGCCAACCATGCAAGCTAAAGGAGTCTTATAGCGCGGAGTGGTTAACTGCAGTACTGCACTCTGAACTCTGCTCATGACCTGAGTTCGATTCCGGCAGAAGCTGCATTCAGGTAGCCGGCTCAAGGTTGACTCAGCCTTCCATCCTTCTGAGGTCGGTAAAATGAGTACCCAGCTTGCTGGGGGTAAACTGAAGATGACTGGGGAAGGCAATGGCAAACCATCCCATAACAAAAAGTCTGCCAAGAAAATGTAATGTAGGTCGGGAACCCATTAGCTTTATGTAAGCTGAAGTGGAGGCGCAGACCTGAAGAGATGGGCAAGTATAGACTGGATCCTGTCTCATGCCCAGTCTATACATTATAGACTACAGATGTTGAATCTGGGGTCCCTACTATGTTCAGACATGAGTTGCGGGTTCTCCTTAACTCCTGAGTGCCTGGTACTGGGAATACATGTGGGTTTCCCCAGTGTGGGCCAAATAGCATCCCCAGGACTGTTTCAGGTAAGGAAAACCAGGGAGGAGGGGTGGATGAAGCCCTTTCTCTACATGCGATGTGGTCCTGATCTGAACCAGGCACCCCCTGCACAGAAAGTGAAGAGAAACTGCAATTAATGCCTCACTATTACAGAGTGTGGTGACTCCAGAATCAGTCTCTAGTCTTGTAATGCGTGGATCCCCTTATTCATTCAGCAGAATGCTATGATACAGTGGATTATACAGCTTCAGACGGACTTGCAAGTGGAAGAAATCAGTTTTGAAATCCACCCCATATGAAAAACCCTCCAATGCAATTATAAAATTAGGACATCAAAAACTCTTCTTTTAACTCTTTTAACTAACAATACGGTATCATATTTAGTTTACTAGCCTGACGACTGTTTCATCAATACGATTTTAGACTGCTCTATTTTATGTGCCTCTATGCCCACGCTTGCCTTTATTGGCTGTTTTTACTGGCTTTTTAAACGGCTGGAGTTCTGTTATTAACTCAGCTTGTCTCATTGATATATTTTTATTGGTCTGATTGGTTTTTAATTGCCTGTATGCTTGACGTTGTTCTACTGCTGCAAACTATCTCGAGCAGGTTTGGAGAGACAGCATACGTATTTTCTCAAGACGTAGAAGACTTATTGTGCTGTTCTTCCTTTTTGCAGGGAATTTTTTAAAAACAATAAAAATGTGATTTCCCACCTGCTGTTGGAAGTGGTGCAGTCCCTTTTGCCCTTTCAGCTCTCTATCACCTCGTTCTACAGAATACATTGTGCTGCATGAAGCAACGTTAATGTGTGAACCAGCAGCTTATACCTAAAATTGGTAGGGACAAGCTACATGATACAGCTAATATGTGTTGGGTCACAGGCAATGTTCCCTCTAAGCCACAGAGTCTTGTGAGCAAGAATTCTACTTTGTGAGAGCTACTGGCATTAAAGTTGTGAGCTACTGCATAAATTAATGTGCTCTGGGGTCATCCTTCCTGAGCTAAGACAAAAATGTGTGAGCTGGACACTAAAAATCTGTGAGCTAGCTCACACTAACTCAGCTTAAAGGGAACACTGGTCACAGGCAACCTTCCCTCTAAGCTGCAGAGTCTTGTGAGCAAAAATTCTACTTTGTGAGCTACTGGCATTAAAGTTGTGAGCTGCTGCATAAATTATTGTGCTCTGGGGTCATCCTTCCTGAGCTAAGACAAAAATGTGTGAGCTGGAGGCTAAAAATCTGTGAGCTAGCTCATGCTAACTCAGCTTAGAGAGAACGCTGGTCACAGGTGTGCGGCCAGACTCGCATTCAGACACACATCAGAGGAACTCACCTAAAAAAGCCTGTGTTCACTCAACACGGCAAGATGGGGAGCAGCTTCTGGTTTCCCTCCCACACCGCTTTTGACACCAGTAAGGGAAGCTGGTGGCTTTTTGCTCCTTTTGGATGAAAAGCCCCCCTCCTCCCTTTCTGCTGGCAAAAGAAGGGTGGGAGCAAAATCAGAAGCTCCTTCTTCCCCTGCCCAGTGCCACGTGAACAGCCTCTTTTTACGCTTTCTCCCTATGTCTGACTGCAAATGTAGTCATGCATCCAGGGCTTTTTTTTGTAGGAGGAACTCCTTTGCATATTAGGCTACACCCCCCTGATGTAGCCAGTCCTTCAAGAGCTTACAGTAGGCCCTGTAAGAAGAGCCACAAAAAAGCCCAGCATGCACCTGTGACCCAGCATGTGTCATGTATATCCTGTAGTTATGCCCTTAGCAGCTAACCCCCCCCCCTTTCTGTATCTTAGCCAAGAAGTTGCATTTGTACTTAATCTACCTTTGCAAGCTTTTTAATTATCTTAGAGTTCTGCTTCCTGTTCCTCTCCAGTGTCTCTCCTTCTCTGTCAAGCAGCCCAGACTCACCAGGCGTATCAGGAGAGGAGCTGCCAATCATGAAAGCATCTGAGAGGCCAGCTTTGACAGGGTGCTGCGTGGAGCTGATTTCCAAGACCGACATGGGGATCTGGAGCCAGGAAAGGTGAAAAGGCTTTTGAGTAGACCAGCAGTAGAGTTACATAAAGGTCAGCACAGTTACATAAAAATTTCCTCCCACTCTGAGAATCTCTCCTCCTCAGTGGTTGGATTTGTATGATTGCATGTGAGAATACCCATCCTTGCCTTTCATTCTGTACGTCAGATCTGGACTGCTTACCTCCTTGTAGCCAAAGACAATACTGCCATCAATGTGCAAAGCTGCTTGGAAGATGAAGAAGCCTCTGTCTTCCTTCCCTTCCAGATATACTTGATCCCACTGAACAACAAAGACTGTCCCTATGGGGAGAAAAGAAGGGACATGGAAAATGAAAGCTCTCCTGTCACAAATGGAATCATGGAAAGAACTCAGAGGCTGTGATCACACACACTAAATAATGCACTTTCAATTCACTTTCAGTGCACTTTACAACTTGATTTTACTGTGTGAACTTGCAAAGTCCAGTTGGAAAGTGCATTGAAAGTGGATTGAAAGTGCATTATTTAGTGTGTGTGATCACAGCCAGAGACCACCTATTATAAAGCTCTCACAACCACAAGGCAGGGCCATGCGATCTTCCAAAGACCAACATATTCAGTTTAGAAAGATAGCATTCCCTAATGATTGTGTCAGACCGAAGAAACCCAATTTCAGATCCTTTTGGCCTGGTGATGTCACAGGGTGGGGTCTGGTTCAGCACACATAAGTCTGGTCAAGCTCCTTTCTGGCCCACTTAACCTTTGGACCCCTGAATTAGAAACTTTAGTGCTTACAGAGCAAAATATCTCTGGATGCCTCAAGGAATAAACCCAAATTGGACATTGGATCCAGACTATATTTTCCAATGGCAGACTGGACCTTCCCTGCCTCCCCTCTCATACTCAAGCTCACTGATTTCCATGAAATGCTGCTTGTAGGGGACAGGGAGTCCAGAGGGTTTACATGCAGCAGGAAGGAGGAACTGGTGGATATTGGCTGAGGAATACCTGGAGATTTTGCGGGTGGAGCCTGGGAAGGCTGGAGTTTGCGGAAGGGAGGGACCTCAGTGGGTATAATGCCATACAGACCACTCTCCAAAGCAACCATTTTCTCCAGAGGAACACTGGAGAGTAATTCTAAGAGTTTCCCCCTTACCATTGATTGACCACAACCAAGTCAATTTAGATATGATCCAGCACATGGTTATTGTAAAAGCAGCCACAGATGTCCTGGTGTGAGCTATGGTGCACAATACATTTTTGGTTCAGTGGTGCTCGTGATAGTTCACAAGAACCCACTTGCACTTGTATGTTTGTATATGGATGTGTTAATAGTGTAAAATATTCTGTTCTTTTGCACAAGGATATTTTAAAAGGATTTTGGGAGGTGGGGGACTTGCATCCAAATCATCTCAGAGAGATAGTTGTCCTGGTAACAGCCATTCTTATCATGGCTACAACCATATCATAAGCATATATGCTACACAACACCTGTGGTACCCAGTCCTCATCTATTCCCCTGCATTAAGAACCAATCATACGCCTTGCAATTGTCATGCAACTCTCTAACATGAAGGCTACAAATCACACACCACCCACTCAACCACAAGAGATTAAAGCTATGACGTTTAGGCCTTCTATATCATCTTAATTGAAACCTGACACATTGGCTGCCTTCCAGTACTGAACCCCCACCAAACAGATCTCAAGCAGGGATAACAAAGTCAATATATGTTTGTTCTTGTTCTTGGCTCCGTTTGCTACTAATAGCTGTGGAGGAACTATGTGGAGAATTTGTTTGAATCTTGGATTGGATCCAGGCTGCTTTTTCATTGTGTTACCCAGTTCCCTGCCTTACTTCAGCTCTTGTCCTATGATGGCTTTTGTCTCCCATTTTCACCAGCAAAAAACTGGTTGGATCCATCTCCTTGTTTTGGAAAACAGCATAAATGATGAGGGAGATATGAATAAGGATTTGTTCAGAACGGCTTATGTGTGCGGAGAGGACAGGGTGCATGAATGGGAAGGACTGGAATCCCCCTCAGGAACTCTCACCATTGTCGAAGTATTTGATGGTGGAATTGCGGGAGTAACTGGGGTTGAAGTTTGCCATAAGAGGGGCAACATATTGTGTGGCTGTCAGCATCTGGTGAATGACATCACCCATGAAGATGAACCCTGGCAGGAAACCAAAGGAGGAGCAAGTTAATGTCCATATTACATTACAAGTGCTGTCAAGTCACAAACAATTCACGGTGAACCCAGCAAAAGGCTTTCAAGGCAAGTAAGAAGTAGAGGTGGTACACCATTGCCTTCCCCTGCAGTGTCTTACTTGGTGGTCTTCCACCCAACTACTGACCCTCTTAGTGAGTTCTGATGAGATTGGGCTATACCATGCCACCTTCCCTCCTGTTGTATAATACATTACCATTGTCCCTTACAGGCATTTGGTTGGTTCAATCCACTAACTCCAGTGCCTTCTTCCTTAGCAATGCCTAGGCCATAAACCCACTTTTCCAGCATGACCAAATCAAGGAGGTCATTAAAACAATGGCCCAGCAATTTATATTTTATTTAAATCCTAAAGAAGAACTCAAAGAGGCCTGCCTAGGATTTTTAGGATGTCTCCCATCCACACATTGACCAGACCATAATCAGGTCTGCTCCTATTCACTCATCTTTGTATGATGGGGTATTAGCACCTCCTTTTCTACATATGAACACAGAAGAAGCTGGCAGTGAGCAGGTCACAGGCTGGTAGGGATTCTCCCACTGAAGGTGCTGTCTGCCCCCTAGCCAGGAGCAAGCATGGAGCCTGAGAAATGGGTACATTTTACTGGGCCCAAGGTAACCTGCCTGGGCTATAGCCCATGTTCATATATGGTCAGTTTGTGATATTTTAGAACTAAAAGAGAAATTTTGAGAAAGGGATGGGATAATGGGAGGATGTTAGGTGGCCTGGTACCCTGTTTATGGAATGTTCTCTCCATGGAAGCTCACCTGTCACCTATGCAGTTAGGTACCAGGTTAAGATATTATCATCCAGGTATCTTCCCTGACTGTTTTTTTCAGCAGCCCTGGTAATTCTATTATTATTATTAATATGCCGATGTGCTGTTCTGATGCTTTAATTTAACCGGACCTATTTATTTATCTGCAGTGCTGCAGTCTGAGCTCCCTGCTCGTGACCTGAGTTCGATCCCGGCAGAAGCTGGGTTCAGGTAGCTGGCTCAAGGTTGACTCAGCCTTCCATCCTTCCAAGGTCAGAAACGAATACCCAGCTTGCTGGGGGGGAAGTGTAGATGACTGGGGAAGGCAATGGCAAACACCCTGTAAAAAAAGTCTGCTGTGAAAACGTCATGATGCAACGTCACCCCAGAGTCAGAAACGACTGGTGCTTGCACCTTTACCTTATATATTTATACTGATTTTGGTTACATTTTGGTTTGGGAGGTTTTTATGCTGTTGAGTTGTTGTTTTCTTTGCTTTTATGCTGGTTTGTGTGTTTGTCATGATTGATGATTAGAGGGTCTCCTTTATCACTCTTCTTCCTCTCATTTCATGAAGGGCAGAAAGAACCCCTGGTTATGGTGGCAGACAACAGTGTGGTAGGGTGAGGCTTTTATTTCCTATCAGGGCCATAGCCAGGATTTTACAAGTTGGGGGGCTGTTTAAAAAGTCAGGGGGCACTTTTTCCCATCCACTGCAGGGCTTGCTGCTTCTCAGAAGCTTTCTGGGGTAGGGGCTCTGAACGTAGCCAAATTGAGGAAGCCAACCCTAAAACTTTGGTGTGGAGAAGGGACTGCATCTTGGATGCTAGCAGAGGCATTTCCTTCCACCTCCCTCTTTCCCACCCTGGCACTTTGCAGCCAGAAGCTCTATCTGTCCAACCCACCCCCAAGTCCATTCCATGTGGCTATCTCTGCCACCCTCCTCTCCACCTGTGGCTTTTCCTGCTGCAGTGCACTGTGTCCTCCTCAGTCTCTCATGGCTTTGGCTGCCACTGATGACACTTTTAAAAAGCAGACTGCACCCCAGAGGCCCCCTGGAAGCTAGGGGGGCCCTTGCCTGTAAGTCAGAGGGCAGTGCCCCCACAGGCCCCTCTGTGGCTACGGCCTGTTTCCTACCCTCTTTCAAAGTAGCCCATTACTAATAATACTTAAAGGTGAAAAGAATGGAAATGAACCACAACACAATGTATCCAAAACATCAATGTCACATTGCTTCTGAAGCCTTAGCTCCATCTGTAGAACTACCTGCCTGTTTTTTCTAAACCTTAGCAAAACATCATTCCTTATACCCAATGTGGTAACCAGTGATGCTTACCTCCTGTTGCTATGGTAACGTGCCATAGGTGATGTCCATAAAAGGGGAAGGCAAACGATAGGGTGACTCTCTGTAGGATGACAGATGGCAATAACAGCATGAACAGCATATTTCCAAGAAGATTAAGACCAAACTGTACTTTAAAAATAAATCCAAATTCAAAGGCAGGTCAAAGGCAGACCAAGCCATCAACATATCTAATTCTCAATGTGGCCAAAGCTGTGGACATTTAAATTTGGAAAACTGGAGCCAAGGTAGATTTTTCTACAAGGTTGGAAAAAGACCCAAATTTGGGGGGGAAATGTGAAATCTTAAATAAAAAATAAATTATTACCAATAATAGCCTGTAACTTTAAGAAACAAATTCTTATTCTATGGTCGTTGCTAGACAACTACAACAGTATTGCCAGGTGAAGCCTTGATTTCTATCTATAGGATAGCGGAAAGGGTACTTTCCAGGACTGCTCACAGAAACTCATACCCTACCACAAATGTTGTTAGTCTTTAAGATGCTACTGGACTCTGACTCTTTTCTGCTGCTACAGACAGGCTAACACAGCTACCTGTCTTCATCTGTTTTGGCCTTTGAGGGAGGACCCATCATGGCCTCGCATAGCATCAGCCACTAGGTCACTTGCTACTACATGACTTGCATGATTTACCCAGGCCAAGCTGCTTGCTACTGCTCAACAGCAGTAACTCCATAAAAGCCATGGTGGTGTTCCAGTTAGAATTTCAAACTAGGAACTGGGAGATCCAGGTGAAAATCCCCATTCTGTCCTGGAAGCTCAGTGGGTGACCTTAAACTAGTCTCTCTCTCACACACACATATGGCCTTAACTGCCTCACAAGTTTGTTGTATTAAATGGAGGAGAGGACAGTAATCTAAGTTGTTTTGGGTCCCCCTTGTGGGAAAAGGTGGGGTACAAATGAAGTCAATAAATAGTAAATGTAGCTGAAGAAGGGGGCAGATAAAACATAGGTTGGTTGGTGGGTGAGAAGACCAGAACAAAGTGGAGAAAGGAGAGGATGTGGGGATTCCTGGAAGCAGGGAAAGAGGTAATCATCCGGGGACAGGGGCCTATTATACACTGGTCTTTTCCCTCACTTTCATCATGCATCCCCATCAGGGATTTTTTTGGTGATTCTGCATTTTCCCTCAATGTCACTGTGCATGTCCGCTGGGTTTTCTTTTTCATTCTGCACTCCCCCCCCCCCAGTTCTCAGTTTGCTTTCCACTTGCAGTTTTCCTGAGGTTTCTCAGACTTGTTTTGTGGCAGTCTTTTCTCTTGCTTCACTTCAAAGCCAAAGGTAAAATCCAAAAGCAGACAGATTCCCTTGTATTTCCTCCTCCCTCTTCCTTCCTCTCGGAGGTCACTCCCCACCCACATAGAGGCCATTCTGCCACTCTGCACTTTCTGCTGGATGTCCTACATGTTATGAGTTTTAACACTAAATGCTATCTGCCTGGGTGCATGGAAGTGCAGCGGGTGCAGAAGCAGTGCATTCTCCTTCTTCTCTGGACCTGTTGCCCCTCTTCTCCCTGGAGCAGGTCTCATGCATGTGCAGAGGCTTGCATGATGGATCTCCCTTCACCCACCACACCCGGCTGCATCTCGGAGGCCACTCCATCGCCCACATTGAGGTTGCCGCTGCCAAAGTACAAACCACCCAGTCAGTCGACCACCAAGCTTGTGTCCCTCTATGGGTCACCCATGCCTAGAGTGATGGCAAACCAAGGGGGATGGGGGAGCAGGGAGGAGAGGAGACAAACGGGTGGCTGCTGTGCGCCTTCTCCCTCATATGCACACTGGGCCAAGTCGGTGGCAGTTTCCCTGTGTTGGTTTCTCCTCAGCTCGCTTTGTCCTCCCTTCTCTTGACTGTCTGCCTGCCCACTGCTCCCAGCCAGCCAACGTTTGGGGCTCTTTAGCTTGAAGAAACATCGACTGAGGGGTGACATGATAGAGGTTTACAAGATTATGCATGTGATAGAGAAGGTAGAGAAAGAAGTACTTTTCTCCCTTTCTCACAATACGAGAACTCGTGGGCAGTCAATGAAATTGCTGGGCAGTCAGATTAGAACTGATAAAAGGAAGTACTTCTTCACCCAAAGGGTGATTAACATGTGGAATTCACTGCCACAAGAGGCTGTGGACAGCATAGACAGCTTCAAGAGGGGATTGGATAAGCATATGGAGCAGAGGTCAATCAGTGGCTATAAGGCACAGCCTATTGTTGGAACTCTCTATCTGGGGCAGTGATACTCTGTATTCTTGGTGCTTGGGGGAGGCAACTAGTGTCCTGGCCCCACTGGTGGACCTCCTGATGGCACTTGGTTTTTTTGGCCACTGTGTGACACAAAGTGTTGGACTGGATGGGCCATTGATCTGATCCAACATGGCTTTTCTTATGTTCTCTTATGACAGCCATTATCGTCGCTCCTCATCGGTGTACAATTTCAGTCAAAAGGAGGGGGGGTCATCAGTGCTGAATCAAATTGACAAGCTCTATAAAGGGGGGAGGGGGGAGGGAAAGACTGGCATTGAGTTGACTCTTTCACATTTTTCACACTGGCCGATAAAACTGACGGTACATTAGAGCTTGGTAATAAGAAAAGAGAGCTTCGTGACTGTAGTGTATCGTCAGCTGCACGCGCCCATGCGCAGAGGCGACTGGGCTGTCCCAGGCGCTCCAGCGTAGGGCGCGGAACTCCCCGCCAATCACCAGCTGTGGCGGGAAGTTTAACAGGTCAGGATTGGCCTGTCCTGTCCAGTAGGCTGTACCGGGGATTGTACATAAGCGGGACCCGGCCCGCGTGTTCCCTCTCTTGCAACGTGCTCCTAATAAAGAATGTTGCCCTATTTGCGTCTCCCGTTTGAGTACGTTACAGTGGCGACGAGGATGGGATCCTAGCCATATCGGCTACGTCGGAGACCAAGGGCACCACCAGGCCACGACCGCCGCCACAGCCACCATGGCCAACCAGGGCGGAAACACCGGTCACGTTGAGCCGTTCGACCCCGCGAATCCAGAGGCCTGGGAGTCCTACTTGGAGCGGGTCGAATGCTACCTGAGGGCCAACAAAGTCACGGAGGACAGTATGAAGAGGGACGTTCTCCTGAGCGTCTGCGGGGCGGCCACCTTCGAGATCGCCAAAGGTCTCTCGGCCCCCGCCCGTCTCACGGAGAAGTCCTTCGCGGAAGTCAGCAGACTCCTCACCGGCCACTTTTTGCCGCAGCCTTCGCGGGTGGCCGGCCGGTTCCTGTTCCACAGAAGGGACCAGGCTGCGGGAGAATCGGCTGCCGACTACCTGGCGGCCCTACGCAGGATTGCTGGGAACTGCAACTTTCCTCAGCTAGAGGAGACCCTGGCCGATCGCTTCACGTGGGGCCTCCGCGACGAGAGGCTCCAGCAGAAGCTCTTCGCCAAGGAAGAGCTCACCCTCCAGAGCGCCTTCAGCGAAGCTGTGGTGTTCGAAAGGACTTCGAGGACCTTTCCCAAGGCCCGCACGGACGCCGTCCACCACGAGGAGCTGGACCACGACCACCCGGAAGAGGGAGAAGCCTACCAGCTGTGCCGCCCAGCCGGGCCACCCAATCGAGCATCCCCGCGGCCCCGAGCGCCGGAACGTCCTCCAGCGTCGGAGAGGTCGCCAGCCCCCAAGTGCGCCAGCTGCGGCGACCCCCACGACAGACGGGACTGCCAGTACCGGACCTGGGACTGCCGGAGCTGTGGGAAGACCGGCCACATTGCGAGGGCCTGCCGGTCCAGGCCCAGCCGTCGGAGACCGGCCACCCACCAAGAGTCCGCGGAGTTCCACTCCACTGCATCCACGACCTTGCAGGTACTGAACTTGTCCCTAACAAAATCAAAATGGCGGTCCTAATAGAGGGAGCCCCATGCCAAATGGAGGTGGACTCGGGCTCCTCTATTTCCATTATATCGGAGGAGACCCTGAGGAATCTGTGTCCCGGGCAGCGGTTTCAGACAAGACCGGCGGACTTTGTTCTAAGAGACTTTCAGAAGAACCCGGTGCAGGTCACGGGGTGGGCCCGGGTGCATGTCGAGCGGGGGTCCTTTAGGGGGCCGCTGGACATCCTGGTGGTCAAGCGCCAGCTTACCACCCTACTAGGCCTGGTGTGGTTCAAACCCCTGGGAATACGGCTGGAAGGGGTGGGGCAAATCCTATCCACCAGTGGGTTCAGGGAGGTATGCCGCGAGTTCCCCGACGTGTTCGATGGGTCCCTGGGGAGCTACAAAGGGCCGGCCATCTCCCTACCGCTGGACCCCACGGTCCGACCAATCAGGCTCAAGGCCAGAAGGGTTCCTTTCGCCCTCAAGCCCAAGATAGAGGCTGAATTGGACCGGCTAACGGCCCAAGGGGTACTGGAACCAGTAGACTACGCCACGTGGGAGACCCCTATAGTCACACCGGTCAAGCCTAACAGGGAGGTGCGGATCTGTGCTGACTATAAGTGCACCATAAACAGGGCACTTCAAGACAATCCGTACCCAGTACCGGTAGTGAGCCACGTTCTGGCAGCCCTAGCAGGGTCAAAGATCTTTGGGAAGCTGGACCTGGCACAGGCATACCAGCAGCTCCCGGTAGATGAAAAAACGGCAGAGGCCCAAACCATTGTTACACACAGGGGGGCTTTCAGGGTGCGGAGGCTACAGTTCGGGGTGAGCGTGGCTCCGGGGATTTTCCAAAGCATAATGGACGCTCTCCTTAAAGGAATCCCCGGAGTCCAACCGTTTTTCGACGATGTTTTGATCGCTGCCCCGGACCCCGAAGAATTCAACAACCGCCTCAGAGAAGTGCTCCGCCGGTTCCAGTCTGCGGGGCTCAAGGTCAAGCGGGAAAAGTGCCTACTGGGAGTTCCGCAGGTGGAGTTCCTAGGGTTCGTCGTAGACGCAGCAGGAATCCACCCGACGGAAGAGAAAACACGAGCCATTGTACAAGCCCCGGCCCCCACTTGCGAAGCAGAACTCCAAAGTTTCTTGGGGTTGCTAAATTTTTATCACACGTTCCTCCCACACAAGGCAGCCTTGGCAGAGCCACTACACGGACTGCTGGACAAACACGCCCCGTGGGTATGGTGCAAACGCCAAGCCGCCGCGTTCCAGGCGGTTAAGGACACGCTGGTCTCAAATGCGGTGCTCCACCACTTTGACGAGCGCCTCCCGGTCATACTGGCTTGTGACGCATCACCATACGGGGTGGGCGCAGTCCTGGGGCACCAACTCCCGGACGGGAGGGAGGTGCCAGTAGCCTATTACTCCCGCACGCTAATGCCGGCAGAGCGCAATTACGCTCAGATTGATAAAGAGGCTCTGGCCATAGTAGTGGGGGTACACAAGTTCAACGATTACCTTTATGGGCGGAGGTTCACGATCGCCATCGACCACAAGGCGCTCTTGGGTCTGCTAGCGCCGGACCGCCAAACCCCACAAATACTGTCCCAGAGGGTACTGAGGTGGAACCAGTTCCTAAATTCCTACATGTACACACTGGTCCACCGAGCGGGCAAGTCCATGGGCCACGCAGACGTGCTCAGCCGTTTGCCGCTACCTGAAGTGGGCCCAGACCCCACCCCCGCGCACCATGTCATGCTAGTGGAGAGCCTCCCGGAGCAACCCCTCCACGCAGCGGAGGTCGCCAAGGCCACTCAGAAACACAAGACACTGGCATGGGTGCTCGACTGGGTGGTGAGGGGTTGGCCAGAAGGGAACATGGGGGAAGAATTCAAACCATATAAAACCAGGAGGGAGGAACTAGCAGCCCACAAAGGGTGCCTCTTATGGGGAAGTAGGGTGGTGGTCCTGCCCCCGCTACAAAACCGTGTTCTGGAGTCCCTACATGAGACCCACCCCGGCATAGTCAGAATGAAGGCCTTAGCCAGGAGCTACGTCTGGTGGCCAGGGATGGATGGGGAGATCGAGAGCTGGGTCCGAAGGTGCCAGGCATGCCAGGAGTCACGGCCCGAACCTCCCAGCGCCCCCGCCACAAGGTGGGAGTCCACCAGACAGCCGTGGTCGAGACTCCACCTCGACTTTGCGGGGCCATTCCAGGGGCAGGTCTTCCTGATAATCGTGGACGCCTACACCAAATGGCTGGAGGTCTTTCCCGTAGCATCCACGTCCTCAGCCTCCGCCATCCGAGCACTGCGCAGGGCATTATGCACCCATGGCATTCCAGACACTATTGTCTCAGACAACGGGGCGGCCTTCACCTCTGGGGAATTCCAGGCGTTTCTCCAGAGATACCTGATCAAACACATAAGGTCCGCCCCGTTCCATCCGGCCACCAACGGTCAGGCAGAGCGCATGGTGCGCACTACAAAAGAAGCCCTTAGCCGGATCATACAGGGGGATTGGGAACACCGACTGGTGGCTTTCCTGTTTGACAACCGGGTGATTCCCAACCCTGTCACGGGGGTAAGCCCGGCGGAACTCCTCATGGGGCGCAAGCTCATAACCCGGCTTGACAGGCTACACCCCGACAGGGCTTCGGACATTCGCGGGAACCCCGAGGTCCGGGACGCGGCCAGGGGTTTCTTTGCAGGCGATCCGGTATACGCCCGGAACTATGCGAGGGGCCCCGAATGGGTGGTGGGCCGAGTGCTACGGGTCACGGGGTCCCGCCACTACGATATATCAACCGAGGAGGGCCAGGTCGTACGGCGGCAGATCGACCAGCTACGCCGCCGCACGCTACCAGAAGAACCAGCGGACACGGAAGAGGCGAGACCCAGGGAAGAGCCAACCAGGGGCCGACCAGAGGACGCGGCCCCAACTCCCTTGATACCGACGCACGAAGCGCCCGGGCCAGCAGAGCCCAAAAGACCCGCGGAACCAGACCAGCAGCCCCGGGCCGCACCACCGCCCGCAGAGACACCAGCAGCAGAAGCCGCGCCTCCCCCACAGGACCCCCCAAGACGGTCCACCAGGGAGCGCCGACCTCCCGCGTATCTCAAGGACTATGTACATTAACCAGGGGGAAAGGGGTGTAGTGTATCGTCAGCTACACGCGCCCATGCGCAGAGGCGACTGGGCTGTCCTAGGCGCTCCAGCGTAGGGCGTGGAACCCCCCGCCAATCACCAGCTGTGGCGGGAAGTTTAACAGGTCAGGATTGGCCTGTCCTGTCCAGTAGGCTGTACCGGGGATTGTACATAAGCGGGACCCGGCCCGCGTGTTCCCTCTCTTGCAACGTGCTCCTAATAAAGAATGTTGCCCTATTTGCGTCTCCCGTTTGAGTACGTTACAGTGACTGCTCTAGTCAGTTTCATTCACGGAACTGAACAAGGAGGATTTAGATGGGAGGTGGTCACTGGACACTACTGCACAGCTGCAGTAGCACAATAGTGTACATTTAAAAAAACCTCTGGATGCCACCCTCAACTCATCACAAGTGACATCCCCAACCCAATTAAGCAAAAACTGTGGGTTTGGGCTGTAGCTGCAGAATACATACACAAAATACAGAATAAATACACTAGAGAGAAAAAAGAGGCAGGCTTGACGGCTCAGTTTCTCTGCTGTAAGCTGCGCATGCAGAAAAGGCCAGGGATACAGGGGGAAATGAGATAATGAGTTTCCCTACATTTGTGGGTTCTTCATCATATAACCAGGCCTAAGCAACTTGGCCAAACTTTTCTGAGGGAGAGGCTGCCAGGCCAGGACTAGGGAAGAAGGGAAAACTGAAGATGGAGGTGAGGAAGGAAGAGAAAGGTAGGCTGGCTGGTGGGCGAGAAGGAAGCAGGGAAAAGGGAGAAAGGCTATGGGGGCTTTCAGGAATGGTAAAAAGAAAATAGTGGGGGAGGGAAATTGAGATGCCCCTTGCAAGTCCTTATGGGTCCCCCACTTGTTTCCATATATTTGTACACTGATGTGACTAACTTCAACTAATTGTAGAGGAAGGGCAAGTAATTATTCAGAAAGCTGAAGCCGTATGTTGGGGTTCGGAGGGATAATGTGATTCCTTCACACAAAATGGGGTCTCCTCCAGTGAAGGAAGCCATCTAACAGAGGATGTGACCACTGCAGAAAGACTTAGCAGAAGGGGGTCAATGGCTTAAATCCCACGGGATCTTCGGCAATGCCATCTCAGCCAAGCCTTTCCTCTGGCTTTTGGTATTTTGCCAGGCACAGTGCAGTTTCCAAGCTTATCTTTGCTGATATAAACAGAAATTCTCAGGGTACTGAATTCTGCTCATGATCTTAGATCCTTAACATTTGTGTTATACATTCATGGAAGCACAGCTGAGTACAGATTTTATTGTGTGGGTGGAAAATTGGAACAGAACACTTCCTCAAAATGGGCCACAGCTTGGATCCTTTGATGAAGATCTTTAACTTTCTATATTTGGGTGCATTACCAAAGGCGTACGAAAACAATTAAAATGTATTCCTATGCAACTCCACATTCTGTATATTCTCATACCAAAAAAAAAAAAAGAGGTTCAATTGCACTGTGGTATTTTAACCATCCTCTTGTGGTTTTTATTTAAAAGTTTCACTAAAAGGATATAAGGGTCAGTTAGACCCCAATTACGGTGAAGGGAGGAAAGCACTGCATGCTCAAAGCACAGGAGAACTAGATGACCCTAAATACATATTTAAAATCATAATGTGAGCTCACATGTAATATGACAATAACTGCTTTTGCAGTACTTTCCTTTTGTTTAGTTCTTCAGAATTTAAGATTTTTTTTTAAATCCCTGACTGATGTCTTGTGAGTCACCACACAGAAAATAGTAGTCGGCAACACAAATAGCAGTTTTGTGTTACTGAAGCAGTTAAGAAAAATGTTTCAATACAAATATGCGATTTATAACTCTGGAAAAAATGAAAAATGCACATGTTGATGCAACAGTTATGTTGATGCCATAGTAACAATAAAGAGAGTTTGGAATCCCAGTAAATTTTGATTTTTCTTTCTTTGTTTGGGTTATAAAAAGAGGAAGAGAACTACTACCAGGAGATTAGGACCAAATGAAAAGTCACTTCCAGGAATGCCAGAGAGTGTTCAATTTAATTAATTTGTTAACAATTAAGTCCCTCCTCTTTCCGATGTCTCAAGGTGTTATTAAACAGAAGGACATCTAAGATAACGTCTCCAGGATAAAGATATCTAAAGAAATAACTCCTTTAGGCGAATGAAACCCAAAGGAGGGGCTGATGGCCAGAAAGGTAATATCTCTAGGATACTGATGTTCAGCAGACTTATTGTTAATATCAGTAATTTAAAGAATCTACATTCCATTATTTACCTGTTTAAAGGTATTATTTCCTCTATCAGTATACAACTACCTTAACTTAAAAATTGTTACAATGTTATTGTTATGTATAGCTCTATGGTTATGTTTCTAGAATTTACAATCACTTTGACCCAGATTACCTTTGGCATGTGGTGTGCTCTTTGCAAGGTGCTATATTGAGTCTTGGATGAAGAAATCTGATTGGATGGGTCTAGGTGCCTTAACTCCATGTGCTGGGGAAACTGCTGGCCTGATATTTATTAGTGTGCAATGCCAGCACTGCATAAAGCTAGAGAGAGTACAGTAACATTCGAGCTCAGTAGGATCAGGTGATCTGATGAGGCAATAAGAGTTTATCTGGCCTTATATAACTGTGGTCTCAGGCTGTGATCATCAATCTGAGCAATTTACAGGTTGATGTATGATCTTTGTTGAACTTAGGGTTGCTAGGTCCAACTCAGAAAATATCTGGGGACTTTGGGGGTGGAGCCAGGAGACTTCCCCATTCCCTAAAATAAAAATACACAAGGGCACTTTCCCTCAATACAGTCTTATTTTCTTCCTCCTCCAGCAGCTGTACTTCCACTAAATGAAAGTGAACCTGCACACACACTCTCACAAAGCAGCCAAAATAAACACAGCACGCACACACTTTTGTGATCTTACTGGTGCAATTTACTCATGGGAGCTGCTATATTTCAACAAACTTCTTCAGACTAACAGGAAAGTGAAAGCAGAGCAGCCTAGGGGATGGAGTTTTCCTCCAAACAAACAGAGGGACTCTGCCCATATCTCTTTCTCACATGCTTCACACTCACCAGGGAAACCCACATGGCCCTGCTTACTCGCCCAGCTCATTCAGCTTTCCTCTTGCTCAGATTTAAAGGCATACACACAGTCCAAAACACAGGCAGTTTCCGGGCTTCTTTTAAGCCTGCACAGATTTAAAGGCACATGGTGGCTGCTGGGGCGGGGAGATGTCTGCAAAACTGAGGGATCCCCCACTGGGACCTGGGGGCTGGCAAGCCTAGCTGAACTCAGATCCTATCCCTGTATGTCTTTTCTAGAAATAGCAGCTACTAATTTTTAAAAATCAATGGCAAATACATCTCAATTTATGCAAAACCTGTGACTTGATTGAGGTCTATCTGACCTTGGCACCACAGTAATTAAAGGCTTTTCAAAGCCTGGAAGGCAGCAGTAGATTGAAGGAGGAAAATGGCCCTGGAAAAGGGACCCTCCCTAGCCTGCCCTGAACCTATTCCTACCCAAAAAAGGGAGAGAGAGCCTACCCAGCCAGCCCTAAGCAGTAGGTGCTAAGCTAGGTGGGTGCATCATTTGCTGTGGTCGGGCAGGTGTGTCCCATCCCATCTTCTGGGCCAGGCAAGTGTGTCCGATCCCTCACTGTAGTGTGGCTGGACTGCACAGATATGTCACAATGAACCCTCCCCCTCCTCACCTCCACCTTGGTCCTAACTCTCTCTTTGAGTTTGGGAGGTTCTCGTGTGAGTGGAGAGCCAGTTTGGTGTAGTGGTCAAGTGTGCGGAATCTTATCTGAGAGAACCGGATTTGATTCCCACTCCTCCACTTGCACCTGCTGGAATGACCTTGGGTTAGCCATAGCTTTCACAGGAGTTGTCCTTGAAAGGGCAGCTGCTGTGAGAATCCTCTCAGCCCACCCACCTCACAGAGTGTCTGTTATGCGCGGAGAAGATATAGGAGATTGTAAGCTGCTCTGAGTTTCTGATTCAGAGAGAAGGGCGGGGTATAAATCTGCAGTCTTCTTCTTCTTAACAGGGCAGGGGGGAGCCCCCAGGACAACATCTCACTAGGCCTTTCCTGATGGCCTTAATGGCCTCTCTGACCCTGATGGAAGAGTTAAAAATGTGACCAGGCTCTTCTACTTTATGGACAGCACAGATTTAACCCAAGATTACCTTGTACTAGTAAAGACTTCTGTTACTGTTGCAAAGGGAAGAGGAGAATTGGTACTCAACAAAAACGATCAACAAAACGTTTGAAGGCTGCTAAACACTGAAGGATGCAGGGAAGCATCCAAGTCCCCTGAATGGCCACAGAATGAACACTATAGGCGTCAAGTTGCACCTTTAAGACCAACTTAGTTTTATTCAGAACGTAAGCTTTTGTGTAATCTCTAAGTACACTTCACCTGACGAGGAATCTGGTACACTGAGCAAAGCCACACGTTTTCTCTCTGATGAAGTGTGCTTAGAGAGTACATGAAAGCTTACATTCTGAATAAAACTAAGTTGGTCTTAAAGGTGCAACTTGACTCCTATTTTGTTCTACTACTTCAGACCAATATGGCCAACTACTTGGATCTAAGAATGGACAACAGATAGCGAAGAGGTAAACTCACCGCAGCCTGCCTGTGCGTATTGGACAAGATCCCATGGACCCTGACTTGGGTCCTGTTGGCTTCTGCTATGTTCACCCAAAGGTCCTTGGCTCGCGCTTCACCTGGACCATAAATCCGGGATATGTAATAGTTGTGGTTGTCTTCCTGTGAAAACAAAGATCATTCGTGAAGGATGCTTGCAACCCATGTAGCTCCTGTGACCTTAGACTCTGTGTTGTGGCCTCATCTGGCGTGAGAACAGTGCAAGATGGAAGAAGAAGAAGAATAGCTTTTTCTAGCAATTGCACCAGGCTACAGAATGGAATGGAATGCATATAGTAGTAATTGCAAATGTGGCTCTCTGTGAGAGACTCTACAGAGAGAGTACCACTGGTTTACTATCTTCACTTTCAGATGTTAGGGGAAAACAATGACCCAGAAGGAGACTAGGGTTGTTTCCACATGGGGATTCTCCCCGTGTGGAGAATAGGAAGTCTTTGCATTTAAAGGGAACATCCACACAACTTTGTGCTCATTCACAGCATGATTCATAGGCTTCCCCCTTTAAACTTATTTTATCCAGTTCAAAGTGGGAAACTGCAGGGTTGCTGTGTCCGCATCTGGAGGAAGACTAGCCTGCAGATTCTGTTCCTTAAAAACTTGTTCAGAGGGAGGGGTTTTGCTACACTGATACTTATTCCCGGATGTTTTGATGCTTCTTCTATTGCTTTAAATGGTACATGTTGTCTTTCTGACCAACATCATGTGATTACTATGGAGACCAGAAGAGTTACACTTAGCCAAAGCCATCAAAACGCCCAGCTTTATATTCCTCAGGAAGTGTCTCCAATGGCAGGGAAACAGGTCAGGGAGGCAATTCTCTACATGTGTGAAAAAAGGAAATCATAGGCACACAGACCAAGTTAACCAAATTGATTGCAGTCACAAGAAACAGTTTGCCATACCAACAGTAGAAATTGTGGACAGGATTCTATACCTTGTTGGCTGCTGCTGGATGATCCAGTTTCTAATATACATTTGAGTTGGAGGGCACCTTTAAAACTAACCTAGTTTTATTCTGGGTATAAGTTTTCGTGTGTATGCACCCTTTTTGAGAAAAGAAAGCTTATACCTAGAATAAAACTTTGTCTTAAAGGTGCCAGTGGGCTCAACCTTTGCTTTGCCGTTCAGACCAACAGTGCTACTGACCTGACACTTTCTGTGGTTGCACTGTACAACAAAATCCCAACCCCATTTTAAAATGCAGTGAGCGCAATACAACAGAAACAACAGCTGGTTTATATGTGAATTGAGCAATACAACAAGCACACTCCATCCACGCATACATACCACATCATCATGAGTGGTAGCTGAATATTTGGACTAATTCTACAAATCATCACTGCATTTGAGGTAATAAAACAAATTTGTTGGATGTTGCATTCATCAATGGATTATTATATGAGCATGACAGCTAGGTTCAAATCTAGTAACTCCTCAGAGACCAATAGGGGAGGGACGGTGGCTCAGTGGTAGAGCATCTGCTTAGGAAGCAGAAGGTCCCAGGTTCAATCCTTGGCATCTCCAAAAAAGGGTCCAGGCAAATAGGTGTAAAAAAACCTCAGCTTGAGACCCTGGAGAGCCACTGCCAGTCTGAGAGACAATACTGACTTTGATGGACTAAAGGTCTGATTCAGTATAAGGCAGCTTCATATGTTCAATAAGAATTTTGGGATGTACACTTTTAACAGTCAAAGCTCTAGAGAAAATGGCCACTTTGGAAGGCACACAGTATGGCATTATACTCCATTGAAGTCCCTCCCGTCACCAAACCCTGCCTTCCTCAGGCCCCCAAAATCTCCAGATATTTTCCAACCCACAGTTGGCAACCCTAGAGCTCTACAACACTTGCAGTGTGTACAGATATACATTGATGACCTTTAACTTATTATATAGAAATGGAATTGCCTCATTGATGAATTTTTGATGCATTGTACAATCTGATCAGTACTGAATGAGTTGACTAGGTATATTTATTTTTCTGTTGTATATGACATTTGTTATTTGTTGGTCATAAATCAGTTTCTTCAAAAATTAGGAGGAAACCAAGAGTGATACTGGCCATCACTTCTCACCGCCTGAAACCTTCACCCATAGAGTTGCCAGGTCTGTGTTGGATACCTGGAGACTTTGGGAGTAGAGCTGGGAGAGGGCGGGGTTTGGGGAGGGGAGGAGCATCAGCATAGTGCAATGCCATAGAGCCCACCCCTCAAAGCAGCCATTTTCTCCAGGGGATCTCTGCCAGCTGGAGATCAGTTGTAAAAGCAGGAGATCTCCAGGCCCCACCTGGAGACTGTGTAAACCACAAGGAAAGAACACAGGAGGTTGCAAACAAAAAAATAAAGACGTGTTCTTTGAAAATTCATCACAACACTTAAAGAAGACTTTCAAATTTACCAGTCTTATTTATAAAGTGAAAATTACTTAAGAGAATTAAACCATTCTTTCAATAGAGCAAAATCATTCACAGACAAAAATATTTATATGAACAAACCAACAGTGAAGAATTCAGTATAAGGTAGAAAAGTTCACCACATAAGAGTCCATAAGGATGCACTACTCAAAAGTAGTTTTTTTGTTGACACGCAGACTTTTCCTTGCAAAAATAGATAGGATATTCAATGATGCTATGAATGTTCTGTAGAATGGATTCAGATATTGAAGATAAGTACTATTGATAACATGATTCCCAGGTAAAATTTTGTGTTTCGATTAATAACTTCCTCTGATCAATATACTTCGATAATCTGGAACCAATGCTCAGAAGTATTTTACATGCAGTAAGTCAATTTCTTACAGTGGCATTAGCAGTCTACCTTATACTGAATTCTTTATTGTTGGTTTGTTCATATAAATATTTTTGTTTGCTCTGTTGAAAGAGTGGTTTAGTTCTCTAAGTAACTTTCACTTTATAAATAAGATTAGTAAATTTGAAAGACTTCTTTAAGTGTTGTGATTAATTTTCAAAGAACACATCTTCTTTTTTTGTTTGCAACCCACCTGGAGACCTGTAACCCTCAGGACAGCTCACTCTTTACTGCTTGATTCCCCAAACATCTTCACAGATAGGCAACAAGCCTATTTGTAGTGGAGCTTCTCCATTCCCCATGTCACACAAGAGTAATGTGGTCTTTAAAGACATCTAGAGAATGAGGAGAAAAGAACAGGAGAAGATTCCCACTGAATCAGAATTGATGGCAACCTCTTCTGCACAGAATCCAACTAGCAGGTTCCTTGCAGATGCTGCACAGAAATCTCCCAGATCAAATCAACAAGGAAGGGCCAATAGACAAGGCATAGAGTCCAAGGCCTTTTCCTGATATTGCCTCACAAAAACACAAGGGAAGCCATCTTGGATCAGGCCAATGGCCCATCCAGTCTAACACTCTGTATCACACAGTGGCTAAAACCCAGGTGTCATCAGGAAGTTCACCAGTGGGGCCAGAATTCTAGAAGCCCTCCCACTGTGTCTCCCCAAGCACCAAGACAACAACTGCCCCAGACATAGCATGTCCTCAGCACTGGTATTCAGAAGTTTACTGCCTCTGGATATGAAGGTTCCCTGTTGTAACTATGGATAAGGAGCACTAGCTGCTTGAGGGAGAGGAAGTGCAGCAGTAGAGTAAGGAAAGGCAATAGCGATGGCAGAGGTTGCTATGCCCTCCCCAAACCTACTGCCTGAGGCTACCGCTGACCTCATTGCATTATAGAGCCAGCTATGCTGTAGAACCAAGCCTTGACCTATCAGTGCAGTTGCTGTTCTGCTGTGCCTTCTTAGTTGGCTGGGGGATAGACAGAGAAAGAGAAAATCACTTCTACTCAATTGAACTAGTTATACATCCCAAAGAGAACACTTTTTAGGCTTGCAAGGTGGTGCTGGGGAATAGGACGGAAATTCTGCTAATGAAGAATCATTTAATACGACAGGAGTTTCCCCCTTCCTCATTACAGCAAATCTGTTTCAGTGCCTGAAATAAGATAGGCGGGGGATTTCTAATTAAAAGATTCTGATTATTTTGTAGGGGGAAAGGAGAATGGAGAACCTATCTGGGTCTTTTCCTTATGCATTGGACTTTTAATGGTTTCTTTAAAGAGCCAGTTTGGTGTAGTGGTTAAGTGTGTGGACTCTTATCTGGGAGAACCGGGTTTGATTCCCCACTTCTCCACTTACTGCTGGAATGGTCTTGGGTTAGCCATAGCTATCACAGAAGTTGTCTTTGAAAGGGCAGCTGCTGTGAAAGCCCTTTTAGCCCCACAGGGTGTCTGTTGTGTCTGTTGTGGGGGGAGAAGATATAGGACAGGGGTGGCCAATGGTAGCTCTCCAGATGTTTTTTGCCTACAATTCCCATCAGTCCCAGCCAGCATGGCCAATGGCTGGGGCTGATGGGAGTTGTAGGCAAAAAACATCTGGAGAGCTACTGTTGACCACCCCTGATATAGGAGATTGTAAGACGCTCTGAGTCTCTGATTCAGAGAGAAGGGCAGGGCATAAATCTGCAGTCTTCTTCTTCTTTCTGTTTATATTATATATCTTCAGACTGCATTGCTGGAAAATTCAGTTCACACATTACGGTATCCACAGTTTGGGTCTGAGGTCTCCATCCTGTGCTATTGTCAGCTGTGAGCTGTGGGTTCACCCAAATTCTTGAAATCACAGTGCCTGACCTGGATCAGGACCTCAAGACATGTGGTGAAGGAGCTTCAGCAGTCTTTCTGCAACTTGATATGGTCCTGAGGGGTGCTCAGGGGACCACTGGGAAAACCCAGGTTTCCCAGAATACATAGAGGTTTCACCAATAGGTCAAAAGCACCCCCCAGAATATTTTTTTTGGGGAAGGATGAAGCCCCTTCTCCATGTGATCATGGTCCTCATCCAGACTAAGCACCTTGCACACTGGAAGTGAGAAGAAGGCATAACTCATATCCGACTGTTACACAGAGTGGGGATGCCAAGACCAGGCTGTGTACTCCATATCGTGCAAAATCGGCCCTTTCAACTGTATTCATACATTCCTTCCCTTACATGTAAAGGCACGAAGATGCAGAATTAACAGATCCCCCACTCTTGCCTCATGTCCTTTCTCCCTGGGAGATTCCACGCACCAGACAAGAGCTGTCATGCAATAGCAGGTCTTAGGACATGGATGGAAAGCATGTGATAATAACAACCTTGCCAAAACAATGCTTGTCTGGATCAGATTAGTGTCCAGGGATGGGGCAAAAACTTTTGGGCATCGTATGGACATAGTCTTAAATCCTATGGATGAAAGGAAGTGCTGTAGGGTTGCCAATCTCGAGGGGGTAGCAAAACCTAGAGTACCACAGTACAGATCAATTTATATAAACACCAAAAAAACCTGTGGAAAATTGACAAACAATATTAAAGATGAATTTATAAATGTTAGTTATTCGAAAACACTTTTTCGCATTTAGCAAAGTACAAAACATCACAGATTTCAAAATCCAACATGCGAAGAATAAAGTTTTAAAATTATTTTTTATTCATCGTGTCAATTATTGACTTCATACGCTTATAGGCCATTCGCCTGCATCCGCGGGTAAATTAAAGTGCCAGGGCCAGGAATATTCCATGTGCAGTCCATTCTTTCTTTCTTTTTCAAATATTGCCATACGCAATGCTTCATCATTTTGAAACTTCTTAGAAAAGTGGGTTGTCAACAGCCTCTGACAGTAAAGCCGCCTATATTATTGTTTCTGAATGAACCTTTGTCAAAGAGACATATCCCACTCATCACAACATCGCGAAACACTTCATGTAGCACTAGCCCTGGAGAAAACTCTCGATCAGTTCACTTGGTGAAAATGGCTGCTTTGGAAGGTGGAGGTTATACCTCACTGAAGCCCCTCCCCTCCCCAATCCCTGCCCTCCAAAGACTCCACCTTCAAAATCTCCAAGTATTTCCCAACCCGGAGCTGGCAACCCTAGAAGTGAGACATAAATAAGTGGTTGATGCCTCAGTCCCCAGCTGAACATCACCATACAGGCTCATAGAGGAGGAGGACAAGGTGGAGATTGGATTGATACCCCGTTCTTCCCTACCCGAAGGAGTCTCAGAGTGGCTTACAATCACCTTTCCCTTCTCCTCCCCACAACAGACACCTTGTGAGGCAGGTGGGAGCTCTGACAGAAACTATTCTTGAGAGGAACAGCTCTGCGAGAACTTATGACTGACTCAAGATCACATCAGCAGGTGCATGTGGAGGAGTGGGGAAATCAAACTCAGTTCTCCCAGATAAGAGTCCACACATTTAACCACTACACCAAACAGTAGCTCAGCATCCATCCGTCTTCTAACCTTGTCTGTTCAAACGCCCTGAGGACAGTGAACAAGAACTTGTCTGTCAGTTCTCCAGCATGTAGCAAACAGAGATATCTCATCCCCAAACTGAGGCTTCTGGCTGTCGTAACTATTCGCTGCTGGCAAACCTCTCCTCCAAGTATTTATTTAATCCTTGTTAAACCTGTTGATGCTTGCAGCCTGTCTCGGCTTTCTATGGAATTGAATTTCACGGGTTAATTACACTTAAATTTTTAGAAGGTCTCTGTTATGTTTTATTTTCTACAGCTCACTTGCTGCTTATAAATTTCAGCAGCTGGATCCAAGAGGGTTTTTTAAAAAAAACTTTGTAGGAAAATAATTTTTTCTCTATTTATTCCCTCCAATAATAACAGAGTCCAGCAGCAAAACAGAGAAAATGGCACACAGATATACGGAATAAAGAAAATAAATTCATTGTAGTGTAAAGCTTTGCAAGCCAGAGTCTGCTTTGGCAGATGTTTTGGCTCCTATATGCAGCAATAAATCTGTTCATCTTTAAGTCGTCACTTAAATTGTTACTTTGTTGCTCTTGCAGCAACAAAATTTGCTGTCCCCTCTGGAATTCTCTCTCCGGTCTTCTAATTGAGTTTCCAATCAGTCACATATTATTTTTTTTCTACATTGGGCTTTTTGTGACTTCAGGTCACCTACAAACAATCCTAAACCGAATTACACCTTCCGTTGAAATCAATGGGGTTTAGCAGGGTGTAAGTCTGTTCTAGAGTAAACAGCGGAGACCTTTTTGACTTTGAAAACAAACCAAAGGACCTGGCACAATTCAAGTTCCACGCTAGCCAAATTTTAATTCTTGGAACGCCATCAAAACCGGGTGGATTTCACAGCAATGTCGAAGGCAGGATCTGGCCTCCAATACAGGGCTTTAGGGGCTGTCTGTCTCTTTTACCATGGTGATGAGCCAAGATTCCAGTTTTGTTCAAAAGGGTGTTAATTCAGGATTTGCCCCACTAATGTTTAAGGACAAATGCGCTAAGCTGGAGGTGCTGACCCGGTGATCTTTTTCCACAAAGGATTTGTCAACAAGGCTGAGAGACGAGTTCATTGAAGAAAAAAAAATGAATTCCTCTTCTATTGTTAGCCAGAACAATTGCTTCCTTGGACCTGTGGTTCCACAATACTTAATTCATAAATGAAAAGAGACTGGAGTTTATAAGCAACTTGGAAGGCTTGCCCTGACACCCAAATTTGCAGGATGGCAGAGGAGTTTTCTGGCTCTTCAGGGAACATGAGAGCTTGCCGCTTGCCAGTCTTCAGGTGACACTTGCCAGTCCTCAGCTTGCCACTTGCCAGTCCTCAGGTGACTTTGGGCCCATCACAGTTTTTCAACATAACATACCTCACAGGGTGGTTGTTGGGATGATAGAGGAGAAGAAAATAATGCAACAAGCCACTTTAGGTCCCTATGAACGATCAATAAAATAAGCAGGCTGGTCTTCCGGATCTTTCTTCTCTCTGGCCCTACAGCCTGCAGACTTGAGTGGTATCCAGACTTTGATAACATTCCCTGTCTCATGCAGATGTTGGGTGGGGTGTACATGTCAGCTCGATGACTGGCATTGCCCCTCCTTCCCGACTGTTTGGGGACTTCATGCAACTACCTTTTAGGCTCAGAAGCACTCTTTTCCTTTAACAGGACTCAGTCTATTCAAAGCTGAGCACCGCCAATGAAAAAAACAACAGATTTTGGCCTAAGACCTGGGAGATTTAGCTCACACAGAATTCTGGGATAAGTCCAGCTACACGTTCAGGACTGAGATTTCTTGCTGGAGGTAAACCCAGAGGCAATGGCAAGTTGCGAAAAGGCCAGCAGCAAAGCCATCACTCCGGCTGTCCCATTTTCTCATTTGCAAAGAGACAGGCTAGCAGCTTCCAATGTGTTCTCAATAAAATAAAAGGGGGGGGGAGAGTGAAATAAATTAACACAGCAAATGCCAGAGATGGGTGGACTTGGCTGCTCTCTCGCCCTTCAGCATTACCTCATCCCTGGATCACTGTTATGTCCCAATCTGCCACCTTGATTTGGTTACAGCAGAAATTAAGAGGAGAGAAAGAAAACAGGCAAAGGAGAAAGGGGAAGGAAAAAGTAATCTCGAAACAAGCGTGTTCTGCAAGAAGGAAATAAAGCTTTATAGTCTCCATTTGGTACTTGATGGAATTTGTTTTCCACTCTGTTTCCCCCCCCCCCCCTTCCCCTCTAAATTCTTACTTAATCTGAGTCCTCCAGCAAACTCCAGAGACAGGGGATGCTGTTTAGACCAGTTCAATTTTATTACGATCAGATCCAACTGACAAGAACATTATCAACTACACAGGCATTCAAGTTAAGCTCCAGTTAAAATGGAAACAGAAAATTTAACAAAAATCTAGATAAAATTACACAGTAGAAAGAGAAGAAAATATAAAACACATATAATAATATTATAGATAACTGTGGCGGATCTGGCCTGTGTCAGTTGGCAGGCCCTGGTTCTGGCTACTCCTCCCTGCCTCCTCAAAAACAGCACTGTTAGGGATGCCAGCCTCTAGGTGGGATTCCCTGAATTACAGCTCATCTGCAGACAACAGAGATCAGTTTCCCTGAAGAAAATGGATGCTTTGGAGAGTAAACTCAGTGGCATTATAGCCCACTGGGGTCCCTATCCTCCCCAAGCTCCATCCCCAAATTTGCAGGAGTTTCCCAATCAGGATCTGGCTATACTTCCCCATCCCCGCTGTGGCCAGGGAGGACCTGGAAGCCCAACCCCTTGAGGAGTTTTTGAAGGCAGCCTCATTTCAGTCGGCTGTGCCCACTTTGGCATTCTGGCTCTCCTGATGCCTCAGAAAGGCCCATGTTCAGTTCTGCTAGGAACCAGCAACATGTGCCTCAGCCAAGGCCTCTTGGGGTGTCACTGCCAACAACACTAAATTCTCTCTTCTTTTCTACTTCTAGTCAGTTTAAACCATAGGGAAGGAGATTTTGTAGAAGCATTAGGAAAGACCTCTTAATTCTTATAAGCATTTAGGCATGGAAACAACCCAAGAGAGCCACGGAATCTGTTCATGGCAGTTTTTAAGGGGGGGCGAAACCAGCAAATTTTTGGAGATACGATATAAGATACATACAGAATTATGCAGAACTTGCACATTATTATGAAGTACACAAGTTAGGTACCCAACCACATATCATCACGTATGACTTGTTGGTTCTCCTCAGTTCCTACATTTTTGGTGCCCTATGGAATCAGATCAGGACCACGGTATATGTGGAGAAGGGGCTTTAGGTTCCATCACACTGTCATTTTCTCAGCCTGAAACAGTGCTGGAGGGAGCTATCAGTCCTGACAGGGAAACTCACATATATCCCAGGGATAATTTCAGCTTGGGAAAATGGCACAGGGAGGAAGGCTGAAGGTCCTTCTCCATCCACACAATGGCCATGATCCTTACCACACACCCAATGATTGAGGAGAACTTGCAACTCATGTGCGATTGTGGTATGTCTGACAAGAGGCCAGGGACCTTGAGCCAATCTGTGTGCACATAGGTTTGCTAACTCCAGGCTGGAAAATTCCTGGAGGGAGGAGATCCTCGGATGGGTGGGGTTTGAGGAGGGGAGGGGCCTCAGTGGGGTATAAAGCCATAGAGTCCACCGCCAAAGCAGCCATTTAATCCAGGTGAATTGATACATGTAGTCTGGAGATAATGTATAATTCTAGGAGGTTGCCATGCCCCACCTTGTCGTGATGGGATGATCATATTGTGGGTGTTTGATGTATCAACTGGCCTGTGTTACTATACCTTTTTCAGCAACATGATCTACAGCAGGGGTGGCCAAACTGTGGCTCAGGAGCCACATGTGGCTCTTTCACACATATTGTGTGGCTCTCAAAGGGCCCCCAGCCCAGTCAGCTGGTGGTTTGGAGAAGGCATTTAATGTTAAAGTGACTTTCTTTCCACCTCTTTCTTCCCTCCCCATCTGTTTTTCCTTCCTTCTTTCCTGTTTTGCGGCTCTCAAACAGCTGATGTTTATTCTATGTGGCTTTTATCTTAAGCAAGTTTGGCCACCCCGATCTACTAGCAAATGAGATTTGGGGGTGGGGCACAGACTGGGGCACCATACAATTATATGGCTTCCAGGGCAAGACTTGGATGTGATGTCATTCCTGCAGATTGAGCTGCCATTGAAAACTACAGAGCTGGTGCAAAGTTGGCAACTGTGGTCTCTCTGCCAATCCACAACTGCATGCTGGGTCTAGGAGTGGTACTTTCCAGCTGTGTGGGCTTAGGATCCCAGCTCTTTCCCAGTCAAGCAGCAATGCCTTGCAATGAAGTAAGCAAGTCTCAAGTTGGCCTCTAAAATTCTGCAATTTCAGCCCACAGCTGGAGCATCAAAACTTTTCAGCGACAGCAGCTGCTGTCACACCATTAAAGTGTGCGGCACATTTCCCCCTGTATTGATTTGGATTCATTAAAATTCGTTCCCCTTTCATCTTAGACGTGACTCACACTTTGATTCCAGAGCACATGAACAATGGGCCATTGATCTGCTCAAATTGTAGAATTCTTCCCTATAATCAAGCACACTCCTATAAGCCTTCTGTTTTCTTCAACTTTTAGTAGAATGTTAAAGAGGGGCAAACTTTCTAGGAACGAGTCTGGACAAAAATCATGCTATTTTGCAGTGCTGGATTAAACCCTGTGGAGGCCCCCAGGCAGGTGAAATCTCGGGGGGGGGGGGAGTGCTTTGCAAATTATCTCAGAGTCAGAGTGCCCGCCCCACTGCCTACAGCCCCCACTGCAGCCTGCAGGCATCTTCTCAGAAGCCCCTTTGACAAAGCTGCAAGGGAGAAGCAGAGGGAGGCAAAGACGGGCTAAGTTGCTGGTTGCACGCGCAGGCTAGGAGGGCTGCAAACAGGGGGGAAAGTCAGCCCGGGGCCCCTAAAGGCATGGGGGCCCATAGGCCAGTGCCTACTGGCCTAATTGTTAATCCAGTCCTGCTATTTTGCATCATAGACATCTTGTAGACTTTAGGCAAATTACGTTGCCCACAGTCACTGGGCACATTAAAACCCTAAATTTCAGTCCTGGGAGAAGGCCGCCTGTGAATGCTAAAAAAATAAGATCACTACCAAGACAGCAAGGGTCACAATAAGATGGTACAAAATGAAATATAAAAAGAACATTCATTTGGAGTCATGCACAGGCCTATTACACACACAAATCTTACTGCAGATTTTCAGAGCAGCAAACCTTTAATCTTGACTTTAGATTCTGTGCTTGACTTACATACAGTTCTTTATCCTCCAGTGTATTTATTCTGTAGCTACAATTTTAAACATGCACTCTTCTAAATCAGGGTGGAACGTTACTTGAGATGTGTTAGGGGTGGCATTCAAAAGTTTTGGGTTTTTTGTAAAAAAATTACACATTTGCCCTATTGCAGCTGTGCAGGAGTGTCCAGCAAGTGCCTTCTATTTAAATCCTCATGATTCAGGTTTTTACACATGCATTTTAGTGTGTTGAATGAAAGGGAACAGAAAGGAAGACAGGCAAAGGAGGAAGGGAACCCTATGTTGAAACTGATCAGACTTTTTTTTTGAAACTGACAAGCAGCTGAGAAGCCCTATTTTCCATCTTGTAGAGCACTACGGGATTCTCTGCTGTGTTATTAGCCACAGTGAAAAATGGGAGTCACACAATCTCATAATACGGGCGGATATGTTAAGGATACAGAATGCCATGGGAGAACCCACTGACACTGGCAGTGCAAGCTATGATCATTGGCAATGTGTGCACACTCGTGCAAGGTTGGCTGCAACTCTACCACACTTTGCACAGGGCTGCAATTTGTATGCGGGAGGAGTCCCCTGGCAGAAACTCTGGAGAGCTTTTTCAGTTTTTCACCAATGCTCTGGTGCAGCTGCATAGTGATGCTAATTTCCTGTCCCTTCTTGGAAATTTGTGTGGTTTTTATCTTTGGGATTCTCTAATTTTACCCTGCACACTGGTTGTGATCTTGGCAGGTTTTATTTTTAACAGCCTCTTCTGTGTGGATTGCACTCTGTTCTCCAGATCAGTGGTCCCCAATCTGTGCAGCACCAGGGACCAGCACCAGGGCCGGCCCAATCACCATGGCCCCTGGGTCAGCAGGGTGGGGGCAACGAATTTGGCCCCGTGCCCCACAGCCATGCAGCCTTGCTGCTCCACCCCCCCCCCCCCCATGGTGCTTCCTCCACTCTCCATTTTTACGATTTTAAGGCCAGGGAAGGGGTGGTGAAAGAGCCTTCCCTGGCTTTTTAAAGGCTGACACACACACCCTGCTGATTGGCAGGGGAAACATCCTCAGAAGCAGCAGGCAACCCGCTGAAGAAGTGGCACCGCCCTTGCCTCCTCTCCACTTCCTTCCCACATCCAGGAAGGAAGTGGAGAGGAGGCAAGGGCAGCGCCGCTTGTTCAGTGGGTCGCCCACTGCTGCTGTGGAGGTTTTCCCCACCGATCAGCTGGTCGGGGGGGGGGGGGGGTGTCGGCCTTTAAAGAGCCGGGGAAGGCAGTGCTTCACTGTCCCTTCCTGGCCTTAAAATTGTAAAAACAGAGGGTGGAGGAGGTGCCACGTGGGGGGGGGGGAGGTGGCCAGGGGTTGGGGACCCCTGCTCCAAATGGATCGATTCCAAGCGATTCTTAAGTTTGGCGGTTTGCAGAAGGTCCATGGGCTCAGCCACCATTCTAATGTTAGGCTTCTGGAGACCGCCAAAATGGTTCCCCTCTCAAACTTTGTTCATTAAAGCATTAAAGAGGAAAATGATTTCAAAGCTTTAGGTTTCCCATCCCAGTGTCTCCCCCTTTTTACATCTCATGTCGACTTAATTCCGCACCGAGGACCCCCCTCCCTTTATGCTGCTGTTTTCTTCCTCTCTGATCCCCCTTTCAAGTCAATACCAGCAGGGAACTAAATCTCGTGCAGCTTCTTTTAAACTTTCCCCTTGCTGTTTTAATTAATTTTCTTATTCAGCAACCAGAGACTAGCAATATATTGCTAGACTCGTGCCATTTGTAAAAAAAAAATTATATGTAAAAATGAGGGGGAAATGGAACTTGTACACCGATAAAGGGGGAAGGGGAGTGGAAGGCACAGAGCAGGCAGAATGACTTCGAAGTGGGTGAAGGAGTGACTTTCAAGGAGTGGCAAAAGGGCAGGGGGGAAATCCAGCAGAATCACTTCTGAATTACTTTTGGCTTGGACGTGAAACAAGGAAATCGGCACAAAAGCACTGTCAAAAAACCTGGCGATACAACAACTTGAAAAGCAAATAGAGTGCTGAAGGGAGGAAAATCAATGCAGAATGACAAAGAAAACCTGCATGCATGCAAAGGTGCAAGTGAGGGGAAAAGCCCATGCATAACAGGCCACAAACTAAAGGTTCCTTATGTCCTGTCTGGGTCCACTCTGGGTCCTGCTGATAAGGTTTCCAGGCTTGTATCTGGAAATCCTGGGAACTTTGGGGGGTGGGACTTGGAGAAAGAAGTGGGTGTGATATGTTGACATCACAGAATTGAACCCCCTAGTCCAATCTTTTTGAAACTTGGGAGTATGTTTGAGGAGAGGCTTTGGATGCTATGCTACAAAATTGGTGCCTCTACCTCAAAGAACAACCCCACCCCCAGAGCCCCAGATACCCACAGATCAATTCTCCATTATACCCCATGGGAATCGGTCTCCATAGGGAATAATGGAGTGCCCAGCAGACATTTCCCTCCCCTCCCCCACTTTCTGATGACCCTGAAGCGGGGGGAGGGCCTCCAAACTGTGGGATCCCCTGCCCCCACCAGGGGATTGGAGCAACCCAAATGAGTAACGTGGAAAATGGAGCAGGAAAAAAGTACTAAAGCATCCACGATAAACCAGCTTCAAGAATAATTAATTTCTATTCATATGCAAAACATAGAAACCTTGTGCAATAAATATTACAACGTTGTTATTCTGCAGAAAGGATTGAGCTGTTGCCATGTATAATATTGTAAAAGATACTGAAGCTTGTAGAAGCCACGTGTGAAACAGGGCCATATGAACATCCCTGTTGCGTCAGTGTGCCTTGCTGTCATTATGATCGTCTACACCAGTTCCGTCTAGAGAAGAATTGGAGCGCTGAACTGTTTTCACGGCTTATCTTATCACATTCCGACCCCTTTTTACAAAAACAAGAACTCTCGTCATAAATTTGAACTAATGGGACTTGGATGTGATACCATTGCACCTTTGTAATATTTATTGCACACGGTTTCTGTGTTTTGCATATGAATAGAAATTAATTATTCTTGAGGCTGGTTTATCGTGGATGCTTTAGTGCTGTTTTCCTGCCCCACCTGGGGATTGGCAACCCTAGGTCCAGATCATCCACTTGAGCCAGAAGCTGTTCCGTCCTTCCTAAACGTTCTAGATTGTATACTGTCTCTTGCGTGACACTCACCACAATCTGAGTCTCGTTGTCTGCCAGAGTATCAATGGCTAGACTTCCCCCAACAAAATCATGGATGATCTGTGGCTTCTTGTCTTTTGCTGAGGCCTCCCGTGTCCTTCGCTCCCAGGACTGAGGTTTTGCGCCCGTCACTGATACACGGTCTTGGGTCCAACCTGCTGGGTGAGAAGTAAAAATGAGAAATATTTCTTTTGTCCAGAAGGAAACTCCCCTTCAAGACAATCTTTTGCTATCTTTTCCTCACCCTTGCTGCAAGGAATTTAGGGCTGGGTACATGGTTCTTTCCTCTCCATTTTAGGCTCACAACAACCCTGTGAGGTAGGCTACGCTGAGAGAGCAACAGGCCTTTGATTATCTAGTGAATTTCATGGAGGAATGGAGATTTGAATCATTCATGGCCCAGTATTCTATCCAGGGCTTTTTTTTGTAGAAAACACCCAGCAGGAACTTATTTGCATGTTAGGCCACATCCCATGACATCACCATTGTTTCACATAGGGCTTTTTCTATAAATCCATTTGCATATTAGGCCACACACCCTGATGCCAAGCCAGCTGGAACTGCCTTCCTGTGCGTTCCTGATCAAAAAAAGCCCTGATTCTACCCACTGTAGTTCACTGGCTGTATATGGGGATAAGTAAATATATCTAAGGAAGTGGAACTGAGCTGTATTCCTTTGGCTAGAGAGGAATTTGAGATGTCTGCTATACAATTTGTTGCAGATTTTAGTGAGCACAGAAAACCTGATTTCCTTCAGAACTTCCAAGGAAGAAGATTCTGCACTCATACAGTGCAGTTTGTTCCAGGCGCTGAATTGCTTTTGCAGCAGGTAGGAAGTTCTTAGTAATGTTTAATCTAAGGGCCAAATATACGTGACTCTGTTGTATAGTTGAAACACCCTCTTATTCAAAAACAGCCGTTGGTGGGGGGAAATTGAATCAGGGCTGTAGGTGTAGGAAAAAGAGAGCTGACTTTCCTTCTGGGCTAGAATGGACTCTCATTCATGCTGTTTAGAGCCCCATCGGAAAAAGACAGGGATAATAAAGGCACCTGTCTCTTTCTTCTGCTAGGGCTTTAAGCCCCACTGGAGAAAAAAAAAACACCAGGTACAATAAAAGCACCTGTCTTTTTTCCTTTAAGCAACCAGGGAAACCATCCAGGAAGGAAGACTTAAAGCTTCCCTTTCCCATGGTCCTAATCCCAGACTTTGGTCTTCCATCAGCTGCTATTTTGGGCCATGTAAGATGTTTGGATGTCTAATCATGGGACCCTAACATCACACATAGCTTGGTCCTCTGTTACCTCCTGGGAGTTCAAACTTAATTGCTTCTTTTGCTGATCTTGGCAAAAGTACAAGCATGAAGGAGACGACAAATACCAGAAGAGGATTTAGCAATGCCATTCTTAAGCGGATGATATAAATTTGGGTTCACATCATGAGGCTGAAACTAACATGCAGCACAATTCTCAAAAGTGTTTGCTCAAAAGTAAGTCCTACTGAGCTTAATGAGAAAAGTAAATTCTATCCGCTTGGATGCAGCCTACTTTTTCACCCTGTCTTACCCAGTTCCCTTCCTTATTACAGCCCCCATTCAATGTCCATGCAGATCTTAAGGTCCCCAGAATAGCTTTTTTTGGATGGCCAAAAGAAACCCATCCTCCTTTTCTCATCAGTATAAATGCCAACTAGATCCAACCCACCGAGTTTGATCAAAATGTCTCCCAAGTAAGTGTATTTAGGAATGCAACCTGAAGATGGACAACTTGAAAGGAATGTGGAAGAAAAGGGAAGGGAAAAAAAACCAATTGTGGAGGGGAAAAACCTGTGAATTTCTATTAAATACTGTGGAAATTTAACCCATGACTCTCCCTATTAATCTGTTTTCCTTACACATTCCTGGGATTTTGGGTTGATTATATGGCAAGTGTTATTACACTGTTCAGGGGGGAAAACAACATTACAATCTAAGGATTGTCTACAACCTATAATAGTGAATCATCAAATTTTTTTTAAGGATTGTGAGACTGTAACCCTGTGGAAAGTCAAGAGTTGCTTCACACTTAAATGGCAACACATATGTATACACATGGAAAGAAACCGTTGACTTGGATCCAGAGGTGTGCAAGCAGAAATCTAAATGTGAATTAGTGCAGTTCCACTTGCACAAAGTCTTGCAGAAGACCTAACACTTTCTTCTTCACATCTTATAGTGACCAAAACCTGCTTGCACTACAGCTAGTGAAAGTGGAAAAAATGGCTCTGGATATGCTACATTTAACAGCGCAAAGGGCTATTGTGAATTTTTTTGTGCATGGGGTCTAGCACATGTAGAAATCCTCTAGTGACGCAAAGCCATAGTATAGTGGTTCTCAAACTATGAAGTGGTCTTCTTGCTTTGGGGATGCAAAGGTCTGGAGGGGGTGGTGGTGAAATCCTGAAACCGCTAGTGTGTTCCTTCCTGCTAGTCCAGACCTGAATTGAATGCTCCCAGGCTAATGACTTAGGTTGCCAACGTCCAGGTGGTAGAATCAAAAATAGATGGCCGTGAATAGATAGACTAGCACCAATCCAAATTAATAAATTCCAGTAATTATTTCTGTTATCAATTTTCCATCAAATAAGTAAATAATCTCACAAAGTGCACACCGTCCACAAAAGGCAAATCCCACAGTCTCTGAATAAGTGCTTGTGCTGGTCCTTAATGATTAATTATTTTATATAAATGACTTTATTAATCCATGCCAAGGAATATTTGAAATGAATGAAGCTACAAGCAGCATTTCAACAAGCACTTTATTCAGTCATTAAGGACTTTCTTCTGGCTCATCAGAGCAGATGGAGAGATTAGTGCACTTTAAGAGGCTGTGAAGAGATGGTGATATTCAAAGATTGTGGGATTTGCCTTTTGTGGACTGTATACACTTTATGAGATGACTTATTTGATGGAATGTTGATAACAGAAATATTTATTAGGATTTATGAATTTGGATTGGTGTTCGTTAATTTATTCCCAGCTATCTATTTTTTATTCAACCTCACTCAGTGGATCTCTTGGTAAAATTGCCACCTCCGGGTGGTGGCTGGAGATCCCCCCCAGTATTACATCTGATCTCCCAGGCAAGAGATCAGTTCCCCTGGAGAAAATGGCCACTTTGGAATGTGGATTCTATGGCATTGTACTCCATTCAAGTACCTCCTCTCCCCAAATCCCGCCATCCTCAGGCTCCACCCCCAAAATCCCCAGGTATTTCCAAACCCCTAGCTAATGGCATCTACACTGGATTTGTGGAGGAACATCATCCTCAACACCCACTCCAGAAAGGACAGATGCTTTGTTTTTTGATATTTCACTGAGCATAAAGCAAATTACAGAGATTCTGGTCTCCTTCTTACATTAGCATTGTAGCCCAGCCCAAAGATCTTCGAATGCAGCAGTGGATTGTATGTACACAGGAATGGACAAGGATTTCTACATGCTTACTTCTGGGACAGAAGCTTTTGCCACTGGAACTATGGTCCCAAGCACTATATTCAGATTAGAAATGAAGCCCAAGTTCAAAACTAACATAGGTTGCCAGGGTACCATTGACTGATTTCAGCAGTTTTCCTCTAGTGTCCCTCTTGGCTCACAAACAGAAGTTCTACATGCAGTTGTTGTATATATAGAGCTGAGTCAGCTGGAGACATGGCTTTATCTCTGCCTCTTTGCAGTGCTTTGGGCAATTCTGTCTCAGTCTCCATTGCCCATCTATAACACAATAACCTCAGACAATGATTATGGCCTACAATCAAGAAGGGGTTCTGTGCTCTGGTAGGGGGGACAAGCTGTGGCTCAGTGGTAGAACAAGCAACTGCTTGGCATGCTGAAGGTCCCAGGTTCAATCCCTGGCATTTCCGGTTTAAAGGAGCATGTAGTAGGTGATACTTTGACCTGGATAGCCCAGGCTAGCCTGATCACTTCACTTTTTGGAACTAAGCAGAGGTGGAGGGTCAGCTCTGGCTAGTATTTGGATGGGAGACCTCCAAGAAATACCAGGGTCGTGATGCAGAGGCAGGCAATAGCAAACCAGTTCCAACATCTCTTGCCTCCAAAACAGTACAGAGTCGCCATAAGTCAGCTGTGACTAGATGGCACTTTCCACACTAGGTTATATTACGAAAGACCTCTCTTAGCCTTAAATTCCTGGAAAGTCACTGCCAATCTGAGTAGACAAGACTGATCTTGATAGACCATGTATTTCAGAATTTTATAAATGCTTTTGCAAGTTAAACACATTGGGATCAATCCAGTCTCTCTCTCTCTCCTCATCTCCACTAAATTCCTCTTTTTACTATACCTCTCATCCCATATTTTATCCAGGTAGGGCTCATGATCTCCAGCAAAGCCTTTTTGATGGTCAAAAGACAGCCCTTCTTGCCCTCACCCGGATATCCCAGGCAAGCCCGACCTCATCAGATCTTGGAAGCTAAGCAGGATTCACTCTGGCAAGTACTTGGAAGGGAGACCTCCTTGGAACACCAGGAGTCAGGAGGCAGGGCAGGCTTTACTCAGCCACCTCCCTGAATATCCTTCAGGTCCCCAGAGGTTGTCGTGACTTCCGGATACACACACACACACATAACACGCAGATATAAAATACAAAAATACAAAAAAAAGACACCCCTTCTCACTTTCTCACCAGTGGAAAAGCTAGTTGGATCCAGTCCATTATGCAAACGATAATTATAGTGCCCTGTATACTAAAATGCAACATACAGATGATTCATAACAAAATAATAATTTACCAGATGTGGATCTTGGCACAAAATTTTTCATAGTTTTCTATTGACATGAAATGTACATAAACAGCACTAAATATGAGTTTGTTTTCAGTGCCAGAGCCTTTTCCTTGGCACAAAACAACAATGCAGGCAATCTGACCAATGAGCAAGTGCAGATGGATCTTTGCACATGAATATGTGAGGTTGCATTATACGGAATCAGATCATCTGGGTCAATATTGTCTACTCAGCCTGATCAAGGCTTTCCAGGGTCTCAGACAGAGGTCTTTCACATCACCCACTTCCTGGTCCTTTAACTGGAGATGCCGGTGATTGAACCTGGGACCTTCTGCATGCGAAGCAGATGCTCTGCCACTGAACCACAGTTCTCCCTTGCAGCTGTTCTCCACACCTCAATGATAACTGGCTAGGTATCTGTCCTTTAGGAGCCCCACGGTGCAGAGTGGTAAGCTGCAGTACTGCAGTCGGAGCCCTCTGCTCACGACCTGAGTTCGATCCCAGCGGAAGCTGGTTCAGGAAGCCGGCTCCAGGTTGACTCAGGCTTCCATCCTTCCTAGGTCGGTAAAATGAGTACCCAGCTTGCTGGGGGGGAAGTGTAAATGACTGGGGAAGGCAATGGCAAACCACTCTGTAAAAAGTCTGCCATGAAAATGTTGTGAAAGCAACGTCACCCCAGAGTCGGAAATGACTGGTGCTTGCACCTTTATCTGTCCTCTGCACACCATTAGGCAAGGCGGCCAGGCCACACATATTTATCTATTAGCAGATGGAGGTAGTTCTAAATCAAATCAACCATTCCTTGGAGAACAAACAACCAGCCAGTGTGGCATAGTGGTTAAGAGCAGTGAACTCTAATCTGGAGAGCTGGCGTTTGATTCTCCTCTCAATGAAGCCACCTGGGTGACTTTGGGCCAGCGCTCTCAGACCCACCTACCTCACAAGGTACCTGTTGTGGGAAGAGGAACAGAAGATGACTGTAAGCCATTTTGAGACTTCTTAAGGTAGAGAAAGGTGGGGCATAAATCTACTCTTTTTCTTCATCTTCATTCCTGGCCTTCTTCTGTCCCCCAGAGGAGAGGATATGAAGGAAGATTCATTCTGCCATGTCCACAAGATGCTTAGGGAGCACAGCGCTAAACTCTGCGGGTTGGATCCAGCCAGATTTTTATTTCACTCAGTCTTGTCCAGTATTCCTCTTTACTACAACAAGTGAGCTGCAGTGTTTAGTGCCAGACTAGGCATTGGGAGGCCCAGGTTTGAATTCTCTCTCTGTCAATGGAAGCTTGCTGGGTGATGTAGCAGTTAGAAGCAGCAGACTCCAGCATGGTATAGTGGTTAAGAGCGGTGGACTCTAATCAGGAGATCCGGGTTTGATTCCCCACTACTCCTCCACGTGAAGTCTGCTGGGTGACCTTGGGCCAGTCACAGTTCTCTCAGAACTCTCTCAGCCCCGCCTACCTCACAAAGTGCCTGTTGTGGGGAGAGAAAGGGAAAGAGAAGGTGCTTGTAAGCCGCTTCGAGACTTCTTCAGGTAGAGAAAAGCAGGGTATAAAAACCAACTTTTCTTTTTCTTCTGGGTGGCCTTGGACCAGGAACACAACCTCAACCTAGCCTACCTCACAAGGCTTGTTGTGGGGATAAGATGGACGCAAGGAGAACGATGTGCATTGCTTTGGGCCTGCACTGGGGAGAAAGGCAGGGTATAAATGAAGGAAACAAATACAGCCCTCATACAACACAATGTTTTTGTATTTGTTAGTGCTATGATTGCCAGCCTCCACTTTTTGGGTGGTCAGAGGGGACTCTTCCTCCCATTTTCATCAGCCAAAAAAAGCTGGTCGGATCCACCCCCATAGCCATATCATGTGTTCTGGCTCTCATCTGGCCTTTTCACTGGGGAAGAAAAGGCGTGGAACACACGTCATGAACAATAGTGAGAAAACCATTAGTGGGAGACCACCAGGGGTAGACGGGGAAGTCAAAATAGCCCTGGAGCACGCCAAGCCGAGAGGCTGCTGCAGTGCCATGAACCAGCATTTTTGGCGCGCTCAGATCATCACCACCAACAGTGAGCATTGTCTCCTTCCATACGGCTGCCAGTTTGTGGGACAAGGAAACTGATGAGCTGGCCCTCACCTCCATGGCTGCAAAGGACCTCAGCCAAATTGTCCCGGAGGGGCTAGCAGCATTGACTGGGGTATGCTCTGCATGGTCTTTGCCGCCAGTAGCTATGGCTTCCAGCTGCCTGGAGGGAGAAAAAATGCCCTTCCCTTTTAATAAAGGCTTGATGGAATGCTGCTTACCAAAGGATGCTTCAGCTCCCCATTCCTACACATTAAACCTCTGCTTAATGGGCCCAGACATTTTTCTCCAGGCCTGTTGGCAACCCTTCCAGTGACCAGGGCTTTTTTTTGTAGCAAGAACTTCTTTGCATATTAGGCTACCCCCCCCCCCCCCCCGATGCAGCCAATCCTCAAGAGCTTACAGAGAGCCAGTTTGGTGTAATGGCTAAGTGTGCAAACTCTTATCTGGGAGAACCAGGTTTGATTCCCCACTCCTCCACTTGCACCTGCTGGAATGGCCTTGGGTCAGCCATAGCTCTGACAGAGGTTCTCCTTGAAAGGGCAGCTGCTGTGAGAGCTCTCCCAGCCTCACCCACTTCACAGGGTGTCTGTTGTGGGGGGAGAAGATAAAGAAGATTGTAAACCGCCCTGAGTCTCTGATTCAGAGAGAAGGGCAGGGTATAAATCTGCAGTCTTCTTCTTACAGGGCCTACTGTAAGCTCTTGGAGGATTGGCTACATCAGTGGGGTGTAGCCTAATATGCAAATGAGTTCCTGGTACAAAAAAGCCCTGCCAGGGACTTTCAGGGCAGAGGCCCACTAGGAATATTCCATGTAAGTTAAACGTCCACCCCCCCCCAAAGCAACCTTTTCTTAGGATAACCCAGCTCTGTTATTTGGAACTCTGCTGTAATTCCAGAAGATCTCCAGGCCCCTCCTGGAGGTTCAGCCAAAAAAGAGATTCACGGAAATAGGATGGAACAGAAGAAACACCGTGAATTAATAACTAACAGCCATTATGATGTACAATTTCAATAAATATTTATAACCAATATTAATGTATCAATATTTCATTCCCAAGTATATTAAAAGTCTACAGAGTTCATGTCCTACTCATATGCATTCACATAGTTCCAAAGTCTCATATCCATTTAATAAATTCCAACAAGTTCTGAAGTAACAGAACAAAGATGGAGTCCAGTAGCGCTTTTAAGATCAACCACGTTTTATTCACGATGTAAGCTGTTGTTCTGAAGTATTTAAAGTGCCACAAGCAATCTTTTCAAGATTAAAGTGCATCCAGCTTCTTAATAGAAAAAACTGCTTGTGCTTGAAATATTCAATCCTGAATGGCTGATTGGACCCCTTCTCATCACCTCTGACTGAGTCAGCTGGCAAGGGTTGCCAATCCCCAGGTGGGGGCAGGGGATTCCCCCATTTGGAGGCTCTCCACCCACTTCAGAGTCATCAGAAAGCGGGGGGAGAGAGGGAAATGTCTGCAGGGCACTCCATTATTCCCTTTGGAGACCGATTCCCATAAGGTATTATGGAGAATTGATCTGCGGGTATCTGGGGCTCTGGGGAGGGGTGTTTTTTGAGGTAGAGGCACCAAATTTTCAGCAAAGCATCCAGTGCCTCTTCCCCAAATACCTTCAAAGTTTCAAAAGGATTGGAACAGGGGATCCAATTCTATGAGCCCCAAAAGAAGGTGCCCCTATCCTTCATTATTTCCAATGGAGGGAAGCCATTTAAAAGGTGGGCAGTCCCTTTGAATGTGGTGTCCAGAATTCCCATTGGAGTTCAATTATGCTAGTCACACCCTTGGTCCTGTCTCCACCCCCACTGTCTCCTGGCTCCACTCCCAAAGTCTCCTGCAAGTCCGTTTCCATATGCTTTTTCAAAGAGGGGTTTGAGTATAGTAGAGTATAGTCCTTATTCTTCATAACTTTCAATCCATCAAAAGCAACACAGTCTACATCACAAACACAGTCTTTGGAGGTTGGCAAGCTTATTTACTAAATATTTATGAGAGCAAAACTCGAAATTTGGCGCGACATGAGCTTGCTTAAAACTCATGCATGACACCTGCTTAACTTTTATATCAGGGGGATTCTCCTCTGTGATCTAAATCAGGAATTTGCCTGCCCTAAATGAAACTAACACCTGAACATTGGAAATGTCTCATCTACCATACTAGTTATTCTGGGTTCCCTTTCTGAAACCAGAGCTGCTCATAAAAGTTACTATGGCATGCATTCATTCTAGCTTTGCTTCCTCCACAAGACTGCATTTAGCTTGTGGCTTGTGGGAGGAGCCTGGGAATCCAGATGTTTTGAACAGATGTAAAGGAACACGGACTTGTGCTGGTGGCAATGATAGGAAATGGGCCTCAGGCTCTTGCTTTTTTGTGGGAGGAAGAATAGTCTGTGGTGGTAGAAGGGAAATCAACAATTTGCAGATCCAGATTGCAGTGACATTGCTAAGCCTAGCAATTGCTAAGCCTAGCATAGGCCAAATGAGTCAATCATGGCCTTTACTGTGCTCAAAACACTAGATGTGCCAACTTGAGAGTTGCACAGAACTCTTGCTCAGATGTAGGTTCACAAGGCAATTTATACACACCAGGGCTTTTTTGTAGCAGGAACTCCTTTGCATATTAAGCCACACACCCCTGATGTAGCCAATCCTCCAAGAGCTTACAGTAGGCCCTGCAAGAAGAGCCCTACAGCTCTTGAAGGACTGGCTACATAAGAGGGGTGTGGTCTAATATGCAAAGGAGTTCCTGCTCCCAAAAAAAGCCCTGATATACACACACACAACTGGTATATAATTGATAGAGGGTTTTATTATTATAATGATTTTATCTGTATTTTAATTATTGTAAGCTACCCTGAACCCTGCATGCAGGGAGGGTGGGATAAAATTCTAACTAAATAAATAATACACACACACACACAAACACATACAGGGGTCGTTTTGTAGAAAAATAGGTGATGGAGCTCATTAGCATATTCTGCCCCACCCCCAGTCAAAAGCAGCCCTATGCAAAAAAAGAGAGTCCTAAGCGAGCGAGGCCTGCTTGAGCTGGCTAGAGATCCAGCCAGGCCAAGCAGGCCTCACTCGCATGGGGCTCTCCTGGGCCACCGCCCCCCCCAGTCAAAAGACCAGCAAGCCACCTGCCACCCAAAATCACATAAGAAGAGGAGAAAGGGTGGCTCAGGCTTCTCCAGAGGTTAATGAGTACAGCTGGGGGTATGGCAAAGCTCCTGGTGGCTGGCTGGCTGCCCACACTCCTAATCCAGAGATTGTTATGCAGCTGCACCTATTATTCAATGGACAAGGTAGGTGGGGAGGAAGAGGGGGAACTCTCAGAAAGGTTCAGCAGCTGCACTCCTGTGAGCTCCTGCTGAATCTGAGCCCTGTATACACACACACACACACACACACACGCACGTGTGTATGCGTGTGTGAATGATGTTATAGGTCCAACTTGATGTAAGTTTAAGAATAAAGGAGAAGGAACACAAAAATACAAGAATACACACAAAAATACAAGTTTAAGAATAAAGGAGAAGGACATCCTTGCTTCCACCGGGGGTTGCCAGAAATTAGCCATGACTTCTAGACACACACAAAAATACACGTTTAAGAATAAAGGAGAAGGAAAGTTTAAATAGGATTCATATTAATTGGATTACTCAGGTTGGCTCCTGCGGGTGCGTTCACCGCACACTTCTTTCCAGCTCCAGGGAGGCTCACTTCCTCTCCCTCTAGCCCTTCTGTTTGTGCAAGGGCTCACTGAAAACCATTGATCTTGAACAAACAGAAGTACCAGCGGCAAAGGAAGCAAGTTGTACTGTGGCCAAGGGAAGCTGAAGGTGGTCACAAGATTCAAGTCAAAATGCCTGGCCTCACAGAAGCATCAAACAGCACAGCCCTCCTCTCTAAAGTCCTCACACAAATACATCCAGACAAGAGTTCTTGAGGAATGTGATTGTGTCCCAGCAAGTACTAACCAGGGCTGACGCTGGTTTGTTTTTGAGACCTGACAAGATTGGGCTAGCCCAGCCCAGGCCATCTGGGTCAGGGCAAAATTCTGTGTAGTTCCAAAGTTTGCTTCCAGAAATTTAAACATTATTTAGTTAAGGTATCACATTACTGGGGGTCTTTCGCATGAAATCTTCCTGTGGTGCCAAGCAGCAACGTTTTTGTATGTTTGTTCCAGTCTTCCTCATGACATCATCATCCACTTGCTGTTTTTCTGTGTAGGGGTACAGGAACAAGTATCAGACATCACGCTGGCAAACCACGTGACTTGCCTGTGCTGCCTGTACCCTGCAGGGCCCCAACCGAAACCGCTTCGTGTGCATTGTACTTTGCCCTGTTGTAAAAGGGTATCAATCATTACCTGAGCCAACGCCTGGCTTACAAGGATATAAAATAAAGCACTGCTCCTGGCCCGACAGAGCAGCTTTTTACCCCACGGTCATCTCGTCTGGTTTCTTGACTCCCACAGTATCTTGACTCCCACAGCTCCTTGACTCCCACAGCTGGTGACCCCGACGTGATCAGCTCCCGGCTCCTGCTCACCCGACCCTTCGGTCTTCACGGTGCACCAATTTCAGGTGAGTATGGGGGAAACGTTGTCTAAGGAACAGGTAGTGCATGCAGATGAACTAAGGAAATTATGTCAGTCACAGCAGCCAGACAGATGTCCGTCAGGGAAAGAGATCCTTGAGCTCCTGCGGGAGATAGACTGCCAGTGTCCATGGTATCCACAATGTGGTTCCATGAAGCCCAGTGACTGGGGGAAAATCGGGGCGGAATTAAAACAGGAACCCCGCGCTCCTATGTCTCTGCTCATAACCTGGCAGCGGATTCATCATGCTATTTGCCAGTTCACTCCGGCTGAGAACATCCTCTGTAAGCCCCCTGAGACGTCGGGTGAACCCCCTCCTTATCTCTACCCGGCCCTGGCCCCTTGGTCAGAGGCCTCAGCTCCCGTGGGAGCTCCCCAGACGGTTGTGTCTCCCAGTGAGCCGCTGGGCTCAGTCCTCCCAGTGCCCCAGTCCTCTCCCGCCATCCTTCTCAGTCCCTTAGAATGCTCCTTGGCTCGAGCCCGAGAGGCTATTCAGCGGCAGCTCGACAACATCGAGGCGCAGAGCGAACTGCTGGCTAAATTAGGCTATGAAAATGCTAACACTGATTGCAAGCGGGTGCTAAGTTCAGTTATAAGCCGCCCTGGGTATACATTGGCTGACATGCTAACCGCGTGTGCAGAGGTTGGGTCTAAGCAGCACGAGATGGCCTTGCTGGCAGCTGCCCTCCGAGGTGGGGGGCGACCCAAGAAACCCACTGGCAATTGTTTCCAATGTGGGAAACCCGGCCACTACAAAGCTCAGTGTCGCTCCCACACTGTACAAGGAGGTACTGCAGCTAACAGACCTTCCAAGAAGTGCCCAAAATGTGGTAAAGGATATCATTGGGCCAATCAATGCCGCTCTGTCCCATCAAGCAATACGGAGCGAAAAAACTCTTAGGCGGGCCCTCTCCTAGCCCAAGCCCAAAGGGAGAGTCGCTCCTCTGGACCTTGGTGACTGCGTCTGCTGTTAAGCAACCCTTGCCAGGAGAGGTAGTCACCTTGCCCGTCCTTCTGCCCTCTGAATTTCCTGCTGAGGCAGTGTTGATCTTACCCTTACGGGAAATGGGGGAGCAGGGAGTGTTCATCATCCCTGCCTGCGAGGAGGCCCCCCCCCCAGGGGTGCCGTTCCTTGTGCAGGCATGGAGCCAACTCCCTTTTTCGTTTCCTTCTGATACTCCTGTTGTTCATGCGCTCCCCATAAGGGGGCGCGAGGGTGGAAATAGTGTGGAAATATTTTTGTGCTATTTTGAATTCTCATCTCCTGATTTTGGGTCTAAAAGATATAATTTCAAAAGTCTTTCATTACCAAACCTTTTTCTAATATTGCAGTCTCTCACAGACAGCCTCTCCCCAGCCAGAGAAATACCTGGATGGAAGATGTGCATACGACTTTGTTTTTGTAAGGTTGCCAGTCTCCAGGTGGGACCTGGAGGTCTCTCCCAAAATCATAGCCTTTTCCCCAGTACATTGAGGCTAGTGCCTCTGGAGAAAGTAAGTGTCCAAGGAAATGAACTGCATGCCTTGTGATTCTCACATCTGATTCAATATTTCAGGAATCTCCAGCCTGGAGCTGGCATCCCAAAGTTCTACTTATAGCTAATCCTTCTCCGCTGGAGAGACTCCTCTGCCTGTAAACTGCCCTAATACCAGGAGTTCTCCTAGGTTAATAATTTTCTAGTGACTGGTAAACCCTTTTAAAATAGTCCGCCTATGATTTCCATTGTTCTAAGGAAATGGTGCACCTCATAGAGAATCCTTTTTGTTATTTCTAGTAGTTTTCTTATACAGGGCAATGTTTTAAACTTTACCTCACAAATTTTGGTTCCTACAAGCAGTATAGGACATCTGTACATTTCCTTGGGGTAAACTTACCCTCTCCCTGTGCTTTTTCTCTCTTAAGCTTCCAGACCTCATACTCTTGTTTTTTGGCAGAATTCCTGAAAGTTCTTGGTCTCCCTTAGAAATCTGGATTCCTCAAATGTATTTCAACTATTGATATCTTCATTTGCCCTCTGAATGTCATTTGTAGTTATGTTCCATCTATGATCAATCTTCCCCTTTCTAGCTATTTGGTGCAGCTTGAGTTTTAATTGTTGTTTAATCCAGTCTGCCTGTGGAAAGAGGTATCCACATGTTCTTAAAAGGCCCCACCTTGTGGGCTCAGTATATCTTGTTAGAGTCAGACTTTTCTGAGTGAACACCCTTTTCTATTTTCCATGTTCTCAAGGAAATGAGCCATAACCTGTTAGATTCTTAATGTAGATCCCTCAGGGTTCCTTTCTGATCATGATTTTCTTCTTGCTACTAAATGTCCTTTTGTGTTATTTTTGCCTCAATAAAGGCCCTTCAATTTAAGTCTTGTTGTATTATGCTCAACTTTTGGTCTACTTGGTATTTCTGACAGCGTGTTGCCTTCCAGCAACACATTCTTTGCACTCTGTGTATGCACAGAGGAACATCATTCTCTGGCACAAGCCTTACACCTGGAGCATTGTGCCATCATCCTAGTTCTACCTTTTACTCCATAAAAGGTCTCTTCTTAAAGGGATATGCTTTCGTGCTTCTAGTCTTTCTTTTGACTTGTCCTTGCAACAACTCAGCATTTTAATCTTGGTCCTACAGATGCCTTGACACATCTTTTCTCTTTTTATGCATTGTTTTAGTGTGTCTATCAAGGTATTAACCATGATTTGCTTTCTAGGATTTTGTGACTGTTTTTGTTAAGTTTGCTCATCTTTTCTTTCAATATAGATGTGCAGGGAATCTGGACCTGCAAATCAAGTCTAATGCATGCTCAGTAGCTCTAAAGGTTGTTGATAGTCCTGTTAAGAATTGTTTTATGTATGTGTAACCATTCTGTTGTTTTTCAGCATTCTTGTTTGTTACGTTTTTGTTGCAATCTGTGCTCGCATGTGAGATCGTTTTAGCTGACCTAGCCCAGAGAAGAACTGGATTTAGTGGGACCTGATCACCTCACTTATGTCCAGGTTTTTAATTTCTCTGATCTAGCTCACCTATCATATAAAGCTAGCTAGCATTGTTCTATTGAGGCCTCAGTTTTTGTTTTTGAAGTTTTTATATTGTTTTGACAATTTATTATATTCCAAGGCTATAGCAAAGGTTTTCTTTTGTCTCTTTTTTATGGAGCTATTTTCATCATATGGGGGACGCCCCAAACTATGGTCATTTTCCTGGATTGTGCACAATGTTTTATTTTAAGTTTTATGTTGCAACAAAGAATATTTTGGGTTGTGTTTTCTGTATTGTGTATGTTACTTTCCTCCCTTGACAAGGAAGAAGCCTCCTGAAGTCCTGAATGCTTAGTGTACTAGGCAAACCTGCCCAATGCAGGCCCCTAACGTGACATATGTACGCTTGTGACGTCAAAGCTCACTGGTCACCATACTCTGGACAGGAAGACGCTTCACTAATAACTTTTTAAGACTCCTTTCTTCATGGTTGAATGTATGCATTTTTGATCTGCTTTCACTGCTCCCTACAATGGTACGGAATCATCTCCATGTTGTCATGTGTGCATGTTTTTGGTTCCTTTTTGGTTTTTTTCCTCCAGCCCCCTGTTGCTGTATGGACCATCGGTGATACCGGCAGGACAGCACCGTTGCCAATTCTATGCTGGGTTACAGGAAGAATTCCCTTTTGGCAACCATACAGACACATTTCATTGGGTGCTAGGGGGGGTGGGCAGGCTCTTTAGTTCACCCTCCCCTAGGCCTTTCACATACCCAATAGGTCCATGGCAGAAGATCCTCTTCCAACCCCAGTATAAGAAGCTTATCAACGAGGGGAGAACGTGAAACGGGTTATTTCTCATTTTGTCCGCGCCATGGCTGTTATGGGTCGTCCTGCCACCCTCAAAACAGACAATGGCCCTGCTTCCTGTTGCTCCGCCTTTGCTGAATTTTGTGGCCACTGGCACGTTCGGCATCTCTACGGTATTCCCTTTAATTCCACAGGTCAAGCTGTTGTGGAGCGTGCCAACCGTACCTTGAACGCTGCCCTGGCTGTTCTTGAAAAACAGAAAGGGGGAGAATCCCCCTCCGCTGTTTCCTGTGACATGCTCTGAGCACAAAACCTTTTTATTGTTTGTTGTTGGTTCCAGTCAATGCAGAACTAGTTACTCAGTCTCCTCCTCAGAATTTGTGAGTTCGACACGCTGCGTATATGTTTTGGCATCATGGTACTAATGTTACACTTGTATATGAACCCCCCATGTCTGTTTCCTCTATGTCTTTCCTGCCCACCCCCTTTCAAGCTCCAGAAATAGTGTTAGCCCAATTACAGAACTTAAATCGATCCTATATGTTTACCAACCCATTGGAGGACGATGTTAATGCTACTCGCTTTCGCATGTTTCATTACCAATATGCCTTACCAGGACTGTGCTTTTGCTGCGGCGCTACAAACAACGCCTTTTCCAAGTGGAAGGGACTTGCTGATGGGAACAAACATTGGCTTAGTCGCAAGAATCAGACTCATTGTAGTGATCGATTCTGGGTGGGAGGCGGTAATAACATGAACTGTAATTCTTCTTATAATGTTAATATTTCCCTCATGAATTCTACTTGGGACATGCTTCATGTCACTTTTCCATTCTTGTTTCCAAATGTTTCAACCTTTACCCCCGGGTCCACTTGTAGTGGGTGGATCATAAAAGACCCCAATTTATGGTTCTTCTGGGGTACGGGGCGGGCAGCCGCTGCAAGTCTCACAGGCATTTTAACCTTAGGCGGCTATTCTAATATAGTAGCGCAGGAGAACCGTGCTTCCATCATTGGACTCACCTGCCGTCTAGAACAATCCACTAATGCAACTACCTCCATCATTCGTGACCTACAGAAGGAGATCTTCAGTCTGCACCAAATACAGTTGCAGCACCGGCTTGCCCTGGACTATCTGTTGGCACGCCAAGGAGGGTTTTGCAAGATTGTTGGGCCAGCAGCCTGTGAGGTACGGTTTCAAGACTTCAACCGAACCATCGAGGAAGAGTTGAAGCACTTGCACAACCTCATTGCGGATAATGCACTCCGTCCTGATTGGGACCCTTTCGCTTGGCTAACCTCCCTGCTCCCAGACCCTACTTGGCTCCGACAATTGATTTGTGCCATAATTGTAATTGTTGTTCTTTTAATCATTGCCTGTTGTTGTATTCAGTGCCTTCCTAATTTGCTGCAAATGTGTACACGTTCTAAGGAAACATGGCAACGGCGTGCATTGTATTATGCTTATCATCAGCTTAAAAACAAAAAGGGGGAGATGTAGGGGTACAGGAACAAGTATCAGACATCACGCTGGCAAACCACGTGACTTGCCTGTGCTGCCTGTACCCTGCAGGGCCCCAACCGAAACCGCTTCGTGTGCATTGTACTTTGCCCTGTTGTAAAAGGGTATCAATCATTACCTGAGCCAACGCCTGGCTTACAAGGATATAAAATAAAGCACTGCTCCTGGCCCGACAGAGCAGCTTTTTACCCCACGGTCATCTCGTCTGGTTTCTTGACTCCCACAGTATCTTGACTCCCACAGCTCCTTGACTCCCACATTTCTGTGCTTTCATTTCTCTTTTCTGTCTCAAACGGCCTTTGATTCTGATTCTGAGAAAGCCCAGAGGAAGGAGAAAGAAACCATGGAAAAACAACAGTATTGTGGGGGCCCTGACCTGGAGAGCCCAGGCAAACCCAATCTCCTCAGGTCTTGGAAACTAAGCAGGGTTGGCCCTGGCAAGTACTTGGAAGGGAGACTCCCCACCAAAAGAATACCAGGGCTAGGATGCAGAGGCAGGCAGCAAGCCTCCTCTCTGAACATCCTTGCCTCCACCGGGGGTCACCAGAAATCAGCCATGACTTCTAGACACACACAAAAATACAAAGAAAAACAAATTAAAAATGTTTTTAGAAAACAATATCGTGGGGAAGCTTGGAGAAAAACTGCTGTAGTTTGGGGCTCACACCAAGGTGAAAACCCATCCACTGTCTCTATGCTTTTTGCCAACACTGATTAATTCAAAAAAGGTAGGTGCAGATGTTGATTCAGTTTGGAGGAGGGCAAGATTAATCATTATGTCAGACATGACAGAGCAGGACCCCCGTAGTATGAGATACAATCCCTGAGATTCTCTCTGTCTGGAATGTGTCTACAGCAGCCATTTGTTTCTAGCCAAGGCCTCTAATGATCAGCTCTGGAACCTACTCATAGGCACCCAAGTACCCCTAGCACTGTGACACAAGGTTAACAACATAAAAACATGTTTATTAATGTTAGGTAAAGGTAGTCCCCCTGTGCAAGCACCAGTTGTTTCCAATTCTGGGGTGATGTCACATCACAACATTTTCACGGCAGACTTTTTTTACAGGGTGGTTTTGCCATTGCCTTCCCCGTGGGGGGGCAATGGAGCGTGGTGCCACATTGAGGCACTGCGAGGGCTGGGGAGGGGCGGCGGTCAGGGGGAGGGGTGCCGGGCAGAAGCCTGCCTAGGGCGCTGTGCACCCTCGGTCTGGCACTGTTCCTCAGTCATCTACACTTTCCCACCCCCCCCCCAGCAAGCTGGGTACTCATTTTACCGACCTCAGAAGGATGGAAGACTGAGTCAACCATGAGCTGGCTACCTGAACCCAGCTTCCACTGAGATCGAACTCAGATCATGTGAGCAGAGAGTTTGGATTGCAGTACTGCAGCTTTACCACTCTGCGCCAAGGGGCTCCCTATTAATGTTATTAATGTTACATTAGTGCTAAGTCTGCCTGGGCATCCATAACCCAGGCATCAGTTATTCTGCTTCTGGGATCTGGGGTAGTTAGATCATCTTTTGTAATGAAGAAAAGGTGGTGATAGAGGTGGATGGAGGAATGTGAATGGCCTAGAAATGTTTCCAAGTCATTTTCTGGAACTGTGAGGGCTGTTCTACAAAGTTGGTTCTCCTTTTGCACCCCATGCCTATGGACAGGTGGAATTTTGCAGATATCCTGCTTCAAGTGGATCAATATTATTCTGTACAACATTCAAATTTCAACCTTCCTTGGATTCCTTTCTTTTCTAATCACCCCATAATTCAAAACTTCATCACTTTGTAGATAGAAAGCAGCAGGTGCGCAGAAATAAAGGCCTCCTTACTTTAAGGATTTTAGTCAGAGCAAGGCTAATGAGAGTAAGCCCAAAATTTTGCATCCCCTTAAGAGTTTTGTGTTTCTCTCACAGGCTGCATTAGAATTTCTCTAAAGACTGAGACCTTTAGGACTATACAAATGTTGGGTACTGATGGACCAAATGAGACACTGGAAACCTCTGGTGAAGTCTCTTGTATTTTCAAATTTCTAAAAGCAGCAGCGTTTGAGCCTCTAGACTGCATAATGACTGTGGCAATACGTGGATTAACCTTTCCACCACGCCTTTTACAAAATGCAATATAATCACCCCATAACCGACTATTTTACACAACAATAGAGGGGGAGCAGGTTCAGAGGAAGGAAAGTAGTCAGGACTAGGTTTAGGCATAGGCCAGGTAAGCTATAGGTTAGGTCCTCACAATATGAGAGGTTCTTTGCACCTTCAAATATACGCAAAACCAAAGTTTTTGTATTTGTATTTTCATTTTCCTTTCCATGAGAGTAAACTGACATCAGTTAGGGCAGGGGTGGGGAACCTATGTCCCGAGGGCCGTATATGGCCCTCGAGGTCACTTGGTGTGGCCCTCAGGGATTGCTGGACTGAACTGAGCCATGTGGCAGCCTCCTTGGGGCCTGGCTGGCCACCAAGGATCATGGGGCCCAGCAGCGCTGTGCAGCAGCCTCCCCAAGGCCAGAAAGGGATCACAGGACCCAGATGTACTGTGCAGCAGCCTCCCTGGGGCCTGGCTGGCCGGCCAGAATTGCTGCAGGGCCTGGAAAAGTTACTGTCACAGTTCAGTTTGCACTTGATTATCCCAGATGGTGTGACCTAATATGCTACTGAGTTCCTGCTGGGCTTTTTCTACAAAAAAGCCCTGGACCTATGTATTTGCCTAGGGTGGCGGGCCAGGTGTGTGTGTGCCAGATTAGGCTCTCCCCACATGACTTCAAATAGAAAAACAATTATTTGCATTAATTTTGCTGGCTTGAATCTAGGGTTGCCAAGTCCAATTCAAGAAATATCTGGGGACTTTGGGGGTGGAGCCAGGAGACTTTGGGGGTGCAGCCAGGAGACATTAGGGGCGGAGCCAGGAGCAAGGGTGTAACAAGCATAACTGAACTCCGAAGGGAGTTCTGGCCGAAGGGGGCTCGGAGCCCAGCCCGGCCCAGACGACCCCTCCTCCCCGCAGGAGCCGCCAAAGCGGGGGGGAACATAAGAACATAAGAGAAGCCATGTTGGATCAGGCCAATGGCCCATCCAGTCCAACACTCTGTGTCACACAGTGGCCAATATATGTGTGTGTGTGCATACATATATACACACACACACACACACACACACACATATTGTGCTAATAGCCACGTTAAGCAAGTTTGGCCACTTCTGTTCTATTCTGTCACATCTCAAGCTGCCCCAAGGATGTTTCTGAGAAAGCAGCACAAGCGATGCCGAGCCCTCCCGGGCCTCTCACCAGCTCAAAGAGGTTGGCGACGCGCCCTGCCGCCTCTTGCCGGGGCTTCCTCCGCCTGCCGCTCGCTCCATCCTGCCCAGACCGCGCCAGGAGCTGCTGCTGCTGCTGCTCCTCCTCTTCTTCCTTCTCCTCGGCCTCCGGCAGCGCCTGCCCGCGCAGCTTCCCCCGCAACCGCCTCAAGGCCCGCCACGACATCCCCAGGCTGTAGCAGGTCGAGCCAGAAACACCAACGGACCGGAAGCCAAGCCGGAAAGAGGACCCGAAAGAAAACAGCCCATCTAGGAGACAACTTGTTCTCCTTCGCCAAGGGAGCAAGGCCAAAAGCGGCCAGAGGGCGGTCAGCCTGGGACAAACGCCGCTGGAGCGTGGCCCCTTCCACTCATCGGGCCATGCTCCTTGGCGCTGTTTCCCCCTCCCCCCGCTTCCGTTTTTTTTTGGGGAGCGGGGGAAGAGGCTGGAAATCCTGGGGTCCCCCGCCAGGGCAGGAGGGTTGGGAAGCCTACCTGAATCATTCTCCCTCGGCGGAGCACTGTTTTTTAAGTTGATAATTTTTTATGGCCCGCGAATGATGTTATAAATATCCATATGGCCCTTGGCAGAAAAAAGGTTCCCCACTCCTGAGTTAGGGTGTCGTCATGTCATAATACAGCCCTGAAGGAAGGAGATATTTAGTGCCATCTGAAGCAGAGTTCTGCCCTTCTAAAAAGGGGGGGGCACCCCCAAAATGTATACTGAGAATCATGGAATCTGCATTTACAAAAGCTAGGTGAGACAGTAGTAAGCAGGGCAACTGGGCATGACTGTGTGCAAAAGTTGGCTGGATGAATAAAGTAGGATTTACTTCTGGATAAACATCCATAGGATGTTGGAGAAGACAAGACCAGATCTACATGTTTTTTGATGGTGGGGCAAAATTAAAAAATGATGCCCCCTTATGGGCCATTCAATCTTATGGTCCCATGGAATACAATGGACTCCATACCCAATTTGGCACCCCCCCTTCCATTGGTGCCTGCGGCAAGCATTCCCCTCTGCCCCCTCTAGATCTGGCCCTGGGAGAAGACTCTTGAGAGTCCCTTGGACTGCAAGAAGATCAAATCAGTCAGTCCTAAGGGAAATCAACCCTGACTGTTCCCTGGAAGGTCAGATGCTGAAGCTGAAGCTCAAATACTTTGGCCACCAAATGAGAAGGGAGCGCTCCCTGGAGAAGACCCTGATGCTGGGAAAGACAGAAGGCAAGAGAAGAAGGGGACGGCAAAAGATGAGATGGCTGGACAGCATTACTGATGTAACTAACATGAATTTGAACGGACTTTGGAGGAGGGCCTGGTGTGACTTGGTCCATGGGGTTGCAAAGAGTCAGACTCGACTGCGACTGAGCAACAAAAACATCCATGGGACCACATCATAACCCAACTATTATTGAATCATATTTTTCACAGCTTATTCATCCTGGCCAACATTCCACCCTTATTCCTCCACTGTTATTAAGATCTCCCCTCCAACTGTGTACATCTAACTGTCAGTGAAGGGGCATTGAAGTTTCAAGAATGAATAGACTTGTCTTTGTTCAAAACAAAGTTTCCATTTATTGATTACAACAATGCTATTCTCTACTCAGGTTCATTGATACTAATAACAAGAGGGGTGCAAGCATGAACATTTATGGATACACATCAAAGTCTGGGGGTTTAAATCATTTCCCATAATAAAACTAGGGCTCTTCCGTTGAAAGTAACCAGTTCACATATCTGTTATCTCCCCCATACATAGCCTGTCTCTCCTCCCCTGCTGTGGCCTTGCTCGGCTCTGCCAGGCGCCTGGGAACCAGCTAGATGTTTTGCACTTCAAAGACCTTTGGCACCTTAGTTCCCCCTCCCGGTCCTCCTTCACATTCTCCTACAATACTATGGTTAGTAAGCCAAGGGGTTGTAGGGTTAGTTTGGCAGTAAATAAACATTTCAGGCAATAAAGCAAACTTCAATGCATACAAGCTGACACTAACCTTCCCAAAAAACCAACAAAACACCCACCCCATTTCCAGTTTTGTCCTTCTCTCCTATTTGTCCCCACCTACCTGTTTTTCAAAGTGATGCAACCAAAGTCTATCCTATAACCTTTTAAAAAGACTTTCCACATGGTTTCAATAATAAGCAATGTAACTAATTTGTGTACAAATCTGGCACAGTTTGGTCAATGAACATCTGCTCTTTGACTACTAAGTAAATGAACCAGATTTTTAACAGTCAATAACAGATTTTTGGAAATTTAAGTTTATATCAATAATTGAAACAAAATGAAAAGTCAAAATTCAAAGCAGGAGGCAAAGAGGAATCTTAGAACTGAGGCAATTGGCAGGTCTAGACAGATGAAAATGGATCTTTCGCAGGGACTCTCTAGCAGCCAGATAGCAAACACCAGTGGAAATTCACTGCCTTGATGTCCTGGCAGATCTAAGTCCTGCCTTCTTTAATGCTGCCTTCTCAAGCTATGCATAACCTGACCCAGCGTTCTCAGCAGCAGGACCTAAAACTGGGCGATGGTGGAGATGCTCATTCCTGTCTCCTTTGTGCATCACTTGAGCCAAACTAGAAGCTACCAGTAGGGTTGCCTGTAATCCTTCAAGTGAGGTCTGGAGCTGTCCCCAGATTACAGCTGATCTCCAGACTTCAGAGATCGGTTTCCCTGAAGGAAATATCAGTTCCAGAGGGTAGGCTTTATGGAATCAGCCCCCCCCCCAAGATCTGTCTCCAAACTCTGCCCTCCCAAGTTCTGCCTCCAGATCTCCAGGAGCTGGACTTGACAAGTTCTCAACTCGATTTGCTGCCAAAAACTACAGTGGGCTTGCCTAAAAAAGCTCTCTGCTAAACTCCAGGGTGCTATGTGGTGGGAGGACCTTCCACTTTCCCCACTGCCTCATTTTGCCAACAGAAATGGCTACAAGGAGGGAAAGGACACTGGAGCCAGGGAAAGAAGCAAACAAGCTCCCTCCCCCAGCCCATTCTGCTGGCAAAAACAGTACAGTAGAGAAGCTGGAATCTCCTCCTCCCGCCTCAAAGCACTTTGGAGCCCGACAAAGAGTAGGAGGAGGAGGAGGAGGAGAAGAAGAAGACGACGACGACATTGGATTTATATTCCACCCTGAATCTCAAAGTGGCTCATAATCTCCTTTATCTTCCTCCCCTACAACAAACATCCTGTGATGTAGATGGGGCTGAGAGAACTCTCACAGAAGCTGTCCTTTCAAGGACAACTTCTACAAGAGCTATGGGCTGACCCAAGGCCATTCCAGCAGCTGCAAGTGGAGGAGTGGAGAATCAGACCCGGTTCTCCCAAATAAGACTCCGCGCACTTAACCACTACACCAAACTGGCTCTCTGTGAGTAAACACACTTTATACAAATTAGTATGTGTGCCAGTGAACTGGGTCAGGCACCCATGTCCTGACTCATCTCATTCAGAACTTCTAGTCTGGCTTTCAGTAATGTTTAGTAAATACTGTTGCCAATCTCCAACGTGGGGATCTCCTGGAATTACAGCTGAGCTCAAGATGACAGAGAGCAGTTCCCCTGAATAAAATGACCACACCAGAGGCTGGCATTATACTCCACTGCAGTCCCTCCCGGAACAAAACCTCCCACAGGCTCCACCCCCAAATCTCCAGGATTGCCAACCCGGAGTTGGCAATCTTATTAGTAAAAAGAAATGCATGATGTGCCATCACCACATTCTTGCTCCAGCTCATTGGCTGATGCAAGCAGGAGGTAAAGAAATACTGCATGTGATGATGTCACATTTTATATTTCTTTGACTAGATGTTAACCGGGGAGGGGGAGTTGTACATGAGTGAGAAGCAGTCATGTACCCTCCAAAATGTGCAGTTGGGCAACTGCCTTGAATTGCGCAGGGTTTATTCAAGCAGAGAGAGCTGTTAGGCTTGACCAACCTCTTCAGTTTGGCTGCTTTCCCTGCCATTTTCCTAGCGTGAAAATATTAAATTGCAATTAAAAGAAAAAAGAAAACGAAAGAAGCCAAGCTCTGAAAGGACCATAAGACTCCTTCCTGCTGGACACGCACAGCTGACTTTTCCTGTTTACACAGTTTTCCAGCTGAGATTGGATTGGAGGCAGAAGATCTGGACAAGCCTGGGATGCTTTAAAATGGCCTTGGGGCTTGCAAAGTTCTGCTTGCTCCAGAGAATCTGTATTCTGTGTATATAAAAATGTTTGAGCCTTGTTGACTCATTGACTGAGCGGGGGGTACTGAAACGGTTCAGGTATATCCTGATGTACTAGAGCAGAGGATTTTGGTACACATGTAGCCCAAGACACTGTGATTTACCAGAAGCATGTCCAAATGAGGCCTAAGGACATCCCTCTCGAACCAAAGCATGGCACAAAATGGATAAATGGCTCCTGCATTAGCTAGAAAGCTGTACTTTGGTACTGACATACTGATAATAAGAAAAGTGCAAACAGAAGTCTTGAAGTATCCTGTATTTAATCCCATTCTTCTTCCAAACATTTATGTTGGCAAAAACGGGGGTGGGGGGGAGGGGAGGAAGCTGGAAGCCCCTCCAACCTACTCACAGTGCTCCAGAGCCCAATAGAATGCTTGTTAGGTGTTGCATCTTATCAGCAACAGCTCATATCGTTCTTTCTTTACCACAGATCCTCATAGCAAACCTCTGGATAGGTTAGGTTGAACTTCTGATTCACACATTACAACATCCTCATGTCTTCCATGTAGGTCTGCCAACCTCCTGGTGGAACCTGGGGATCCCCCAGAATTACAGCTCATCTTGAGATTACAGAGATCAGTTCCTCTGGAGAAAACTGATGCTTGGGAGGGTGGACTCTATGGCATCGCACCCCATTGAGGTCCCTGCCCTTCCCGGGCTCCATCCCCAATCTCCAGGAGCTTCCCAAACTGGATCCAGCAATCCTATCCCACCATCCCCTGTCAGTGACCTGGCAACCCTACCTTCATGTGGACTTCATGTTGATCAGACAGGTGCTGGGAGTCTCATGCTCAGAAGTAAATTCCTGAGCCTTAGATCCTATGAACTAGTTCCATGTGTTAGACATTCTCTGCCATGGAGTTTGCTTCCTCTTCTGATAGCACTTTCGTTGGTGCCAGTTGATGCTTCTGATAGCACTTTCGTTGGTGCCAGTGGTGCCAAGGGTTTTCAATGAGCCCTTATGTGAGTGGAAATGCTAGTGGAAAAGAAAACAGACTCCATAGCAGAGTCTGCCCAGAACACTCAGAACTTGTTCAGAGGATCCAAGCCTAAAGAAACACGGGCCCAATTGGGACAATACATACAGGGAGAAAGAGCTTAATCCATGAAATCAGCCCTGCCTCAGTTGGAAACCTTACAGCAGGTTTTCCCAATCTTACAAGTGTCTTCAATCTCTCAAGAGCAGTTAAGAACATAAGAGAAGCCATGTTGGATCAGATCAGTGGCTCATTAAGTCCAATGCTCTGTGTCACACAGTGGCCAAAATCCAAGTGCCATCAGGAGATTTACCACTGGAGCCAGAACTACAGAAGCCCTCCCACTGTTGCCCCCCTAAGCACCAAGAATACACAGCATCACTGCCCAGAGAGTTCCATCTATACCCTGTGGCTAATAACCACAGATGGACCTCTGCTCCATTTGTTTATCCAGTCTGCCGTTGAATCCATCTTATGCTTGTAGCCACCACCATCTCCTGTGGCAGTGAATTCCATGTGTTCTCTCAGAGCTCTCACCTCCACCTACCTCACAGGTTGTCTGTTCTGGGGAGAGGAAGGGAAAGGGAAAGCCACTCTGAGTCTCTGACCGATGTATAAATCCAATCTCCTCCTCCTCCTTCCTCTTCTTCCTTTTGAACCTGAGGGTACCTTGCAATTCTGACACAGGCTGGTAGGTGCAGCCACAAAATGGCTGCCACAGGAGGAGAAGCCAGCCTGACTGATAGCTACAAGCAATGATGAACTGATAGCTACAAGCAAGTTCCCCCAGTGGAAAAATAGCAGTTCTCTGGGGTCAGTTCAGTTCAAGAAAACAATGCTGACTGACCAGATTGTTTGCTTGGTTTGAAGTTTTGTTTTATAGGTAATATTTTAAACTTCCATTTGTAATGAGCTTTGAGTTCCTGATGGGACAAAGGTGAGCTAAAAATGACAAATATAGGCTCTTTTAGATGGGAGAAAATTTTATATAATTATGTTCAAGACTTGCCACTGGTAACCCCGCTAAATATAGTGATTGTATTCCAAAAGCCACCTTTGGCACAGGCTGACGCAGCTAGAAATAAGCTTGGGTCCAGTTTTTCTTGAGGCTTCCCTGACTGAAATATTCACATGAATCAACCATGACACATCGGAAAAGAACTTATTAAAAAATAACCTTCATCACCCTATCCAACTTTGTCTTGAACCCACTAAAGTTAATTTCGCCCACGAATGTCTCATGAAGAGGAATTTTACACTTCTAATGAATAAAAACCTTAAAACGTGTGAAACTCCACAATTAGATGGATGGTGATTCACCATATGTGACTCTTTCAGAGCAAGAGGCAAGTGGGATATTATCTGTAAATTATTTTGAAGCTTCCATAAGCTATACCCTCTGCCTGCAATACATCAATGGGCATCTTTATCATCTAGAGCCAAAGGATGGAGGCCCTTGAGAAATTCTACTTCCATCTTACCCTAAACACAAACCTGGACTAGACTATGAGGTAAATTCACTTTCTGTTGCAATGGACAGAAAAGCACCAGTAATCCATAAAGTTATGGACCAGAACACATATTCTTCATCACTAATCCACAGGGCTTTTTTTGTAGCAGGAACTCCTTTGCATATTAGGTCACACACCCCTGATGTAGCCAATCCTCCAAGAGCTTACAGGGCTCTTGGTACAGGGTCTACTGTAAGCTCCAGGAAGACCGGCTACATCCATGGATGTGGCCTAATATGCAAAGGAGTTCCAGCTACAAAAAAAGCCCTGTTAATCCATAAAGTTACAGAAGTATTCTTCATGCTCCCAGCTGCCATCCACAATAGCCTATTACCAACAGTCAAGTTCTACAATTCAGCCACATTGTTCCATTTCTCTTGATTAGGACTTGTACCTTGGGATTCCTTAAAACTAAAACGCCCATTCAATGAAACAGTGAAACAAGGCTCAACAAATACTTAGGAGTACAAAAGTGTAAGAGTCCAGTAGCACCTTAAAGACTAACAAAATTTGTGGCAGGGCATGAGCTTTCGTGAGTCACCTGCTCACTTCTTCACAAGTCACGAGACTTCATGCTTGCAGTAAATACCTGGCTGTTTGTTACATAGTCAACTCCTAATCATGTATATAGGAAGAAATCAGCACACGCCTCCCCTATTATTACCAAAAAAACCATTTGTCTTCATTTAGTTAGAACAAAAGGAATATGGCACCTTACCAAGACCCTGACACCTTACCAGAGACCTGCCTGAAATGACCTCAAAGTAAAATAAAATAAAATAAAATCCTAAAATCAACTATGTAAGAAGGAACAATATTAACGCAAGCCAGGCACAGCAAAGCAACATATAACAAGCTTTCAGTGGCCTACAGTGGTATCAACAGAATGGATCTTAGACAAGAAGCAGACCATAAAAACAATTAAAACATATGGAACTCCTCAGTTCAAAGCCTGAGCAGAAAAAAATACTTTAGTCTGGCATGTAATGGAGTGTTAGGTAGTTGCCCAGTGAGCCTCAAGTGAGAGGACATTATAGAGTTGCCAGTCTCCAGGTGGTAGCTGGAGATCTTTTGGAATTACAGCTGGTCTCCAGGTTACAGAGATCAGTTCCTCTGGAGAAAATGGCTACTTTGGAAGGTGGACTCTTCAGCATTATAACCCCACTGAGGTCCATCCGCTCTCCAAACCCTCAGAATCCACCTTCAAAATCTCCAGGTATTTCCCAACCAGTGTTCCCTCTAAGCTGAGTTAGCATGAGCTAGCTCACAGATTTTCAGCTTCCAGATCACACATTTTTGTCTCAGCTCAGGAAAAATGGTGCTAATTTATGCAGTAGCTCACAACTTTAATACCAATAGTTTACAAGGTAGAATTTTTGCTCACAGGACTTTTCAGCTTAGAGGGAACATTGTAACACAGGTATTTCCCGCTCTCAATCTCTGTTTATAAACAAGCCATTTACTTGAGAAGATGTCCATTTTTAGCTACAGGCCACAACATCTCATCGGCTCTGACATTTTCCTACAGCAGCTTGAGCTGGGCAGTTTTGCAAAATGCCACATATCTGAAGCAGATGGTTTACTATCGTTTTCACAGTACATACAGCTACTTCACAGACTCACATACACCTGCATAGACACTTGATGGTTTACGTGTAAGTTTTCCCCTGGAGTGGAGCAAAGAGTGGTTCCCCAAGGCCCACTTGGGGCACAAAAAGTGGTGCTGAGGGAAAAGGCTGAAGTCATTCTCCTATATGCCATAATTGCTTTCAGAACCAGACTCATGTGCATCTAGGAGGCAGAGAACTCTCATCACATATCTGACACAGAGGGGCAAATGTGAGGACTTATCAAGAGGACTGACCCTTACACACAGTCTCAGCTGAGGGTGTCTACAATTTCTGTCAAATAAGCAAAAGTCACTCAGTCCCTCCCTGCACACATTTCTCCACACTAGAGCAGCCAACCTTCCAGGTCTCCCAGAATGACATCTTATCTCTAGACAACACAGATCAGTTCCCAGACTGTACCCCCAAATCTCCAGGAATTTCTCAATCTGTACTACACATATTCACATCTCCTTATCCATGAACTGAGCACTGACTGTATCCCTTGTCTTGTACTCCATGCGAGCTCTCTTCATTTTACAATGAAATCCTATACGTACTATTCTTTGATGTTGTAGGGTTTTTAAATAAGATACCTAACAAATACCTTTTTAAGGAGTGGGAAAAGTGCTACCAGGGACTCTCGGGAAAGTGGATTATGATGTCACAAGCCCCCTAACCCAGTCAGCCAATCAAAGCAAGGTACACTGGATTTCTGTTTGGAATATAAGGAACCCTTTTTCACTGAGTGGCTTCCTTCCTGAGGAGATTGTTGCATATAAAAGCTAATAAGACAAGTATGTTTCCAACAGCAGCTTCCATCCCCCCCCCCCCCACCACCACCACCAAAGCACGCCTGCTAGGAAAAACTCTAATAGCCGTATGCGTGTACAAAAGGATTATTTACATGGTAAAGTCAATCCAAGTGGATTTCTGCACATCGGTCTTGTGAATGCATATTCAGGTTACAATTTGATGTACCCTGGACAAAAAAAATCTCTCTACAGCATTGATTGAACTTGGCAAGTCACAAAACTATTATAAAACTAGTTCGGTACTGATTCAACTATACCAACACCTGGGCATGTACACTAGTGTACTGACATAAGCAAAACTGCGTGTACAAGTAGACAGCCACTTTGATGTGCATTTAGCACTTGTGTGCATGGGGATACCATAAGTATCCATAACCACACACAAACATCCAAAGATGCTGTCCCCCAGCTCTAACAACACAGGTACACATTCCCTGCTAGCAGAACCAAACTTTGAACATACTTCCATGCACATTTGTGCATGAAAATGTTAATACACAGATATTAGTGCACGTCAGAACTAATGGCTGCCTTTCTAACAGGAATTTACCTGTTCCTTTTTGACAAACCCAGTTAACCTGTGCGCACAGACTGAATTTTGCAACGATGCATTCTGCTCCTTAATCTCAGTACTTTTGCGGACGCCTTATCTCAAAGAACAGGGCATGATTTTTATCTCCAATGGCTTTGTCACATCGGATCCCCATTTGCACTTCAAGGCACACCTGCCTATGACCCCGGCACTCTCCATAATCCCTCCCTTTCATGCTTGCACTTCCTAGTCCCCCTTTCATGCTGTCCGAGCATGCCTGCTCCCACCTGCAGCTACACTTACCATGCTTTCTGTCCAACAGATCCTGACATTCACCCACACATGCTTTGCGCACATATGTTTCATGAGAAGGCAGTGCCACCAGAGATGTGAATGATACCTGTTTGTGGTCTCTCCCTCGCTGATCCTACAGCCTCCTCCGGTAGCCAGCAGAACAAGACAACGGCTCCCCATAAAACCTTCAGCGATTCAGGGTGCATCCCTAATTCCCTTTTTTTCTTGGCACTAACTTTCTCTGCTGTGCCTCCTGGGCAGTTTTAGCCACGCAGCTCCCTGAACCCTTTCTTAGCAGTTGTCCCCTCCGGCCTGATAGTGAGGAGCCAGCGAATTCCACAGGGTTCTTGGTCTGTAGCAGAATTTGACTGGCAGAAAATTCAGCATTTGGGGGTTGCAGCAAGGAATTGCCAAAGCTCAGCTGAGCAAGGTTTGGAATAGGGGGAGAGAGGCAAGCAAGGAGGGAGGGAGGGAGAGGAACAGGCAGATCTGCCTGCCCTCTGGTGGCCACTTGGGGACACAGCTGTGTGAAACACAAATACAACCCCGTTCAGTGGACCATTCTTTCACCGCTTTACATTAACAGCACTCACACATGGCATAGTTAGCCAGAGGTTCACTTTGTTTTAAGGCTTGCATGTGTTCAGGCTAGACAAACTGTAGACTCTGGTAAGGGCTTTAATTAAATAATAATTGTGCCATCAAGACAAAACTAGGCTTGCCAGCTCTGGGTCGAGAAATACCTGGAGGTTTTGGAGGTGGAGTCTAAGGAGGGTGGGGTTTGAGGTGAGGAGGGACTCTTATGGGGTATTATGCCATACCCCATTTTCTCTAGCTGATCTCTATTGCCTGGAGATCAATTGTAATTAGAGCTTTTTTTTATCAGGAAGGCACAGGAGCAATGTTCTGGCTGGCCCAGCATCATGGGGTGTGGCCTAATAAGCAAATGAGTTCCTGCTGGGCTTTTTCTATTAAAAGCTCCGTATGAAACAAGAGTGATGTCAGGGGTGTGGCCTAATATTCAAATGAGTTCCTGCTGGCCTTTTTCTACCAAAAAAGTCCTGGTTGTAATCGATGTTCCCTCTAAACTGCAGAGTCTTGTGAGCAAAAATTCTACTTTGTGAGCTAGTGGCATTAAAGTTATGAGCTACCGGCACAAAAGTTGTGAGCTACTGCATAAATTATTGTGCTCTGGGGTCATCCCTCCTGAGCTAAGACAAAAACGTGTGAGCTGGAGGCTAAAAATCTGTGAGCTAGCTCACACTAACTCAGTTTAGAAAGAACACTGGTTGTAATCCCAGAAGATCCCCAGCCACCATCTGGAGATTTGGAAACTGAGGAGGAAGCCAATTGCTTGTCAAGTCGTGACAATGAACCTGCACCAAAAGCTATAAAGCTCATGGCTGTAATTACTAAACCAATAAATGTTATTTATAAATAATCAATAATGTATTTATGTCCCCCCCCCCCAGAATGCAATTACAAAAGGGAAAGCTTTAGCAACTCAAAATACAAAAGATACAAAAGTACTTGAAGGAATTGATATCCTGTGCTGCTGGGGTGAATGTTTTCTTAAAGGGAAAGTTCCAATGCACATAAATTTCTAAAAACTCACAGTCTAGAGCAGGGGTGGGGAACAGTGATGCTCCAGATTTTTTTTTTGCCTACAACTCCCATCAGCCCCAGCCATTGGCCATGCTGGCTGGGGCTGATGGAAGTTGTAGGCAAAAAAAATATCTGGAGAGCCATTGTTTCCCACCCCTGGTCTATAGTATAATCTCCGTTCCTTCAAATCAAGTACCTAATTCCTAGAGTATAATCTCAATTCAGAGGTTTAGTGCATCTGAATGTGGAGGTTCCCCTCTGTCACCATGGCTCGTAGCAACAGACCAATCCTCCATGAATCTATCTAATTCCCTTTTAAAGCTTTTTATTCTTGTGGCCACCACTACATCCTCTGGCAGCGAATTCGACATTTTAATCACTCCCTGTGTAGAGCAGTATTTCCTTTTATCTCTCCTGAACCTACTGCACATCAGTGTCATTGGATGCCCCCAAGTTCTAGTCTTTTGGGAGAGGGAGAAAACGTCTCTTTGTCAACTCTCTCCACCCCATGCATAATTGTATAAACCTCTATAATGCACACACACACCCCGCCCCATCTCTCTTTTCTAAACTGAAAAGTGAAGCATCAAGGCTAATTCTTTCCCACTTTTGTATTTTGGAAACTCGCCTTGACCAGCTATAGTCTCATTACAGGATGCACAGTCCCTGGGTAGGGTCCAGGACTACTGTGAGAACCGCTGATCAGGTGTGTGCTTTCAGGTTCTCAGCTATGAACATAATTCTCAGTTCTGCAGGACCCATTCTGAATTGGGATCACAGCACAAGGGGAGAGGCTGTGTTTATGCCTTACCTCTGTGCATGGCCTTTTTTGAGCAGGAATGGACAGGAATGCAGTTCCAGCTGGCTTGGCACCAGGGGGTGTGGCCTTCTATGCAAATGAGCTTCTGCTGGGCTTTTTCTACAAAAAAGGCCCTGCCTCTGCGCCTTTTTCATCCCAAAATAACCTACAGGGCAAGGGTGGCCAAAGTTGAGCCACAGAGAATAAGCAGCAGATATTTGAGAGCCACAAGTCATGAACATCAGATGTCTGAGAGCCACAAGGAAGGAAGGAAGATAGGGCAAGAGAGAGGTGGAAAGAAAGCATCTTACACTTTAAATGCATTCTCCAAGCTGCTGGCTAGCTTGGCTGGGAGAAATGATTTAAAGAGACAAATGCCTTCTCCAAGCCATCCGATGGAGCAATGAGGGCTTTGAAAGCCACACAATATGTGCAAAAGAGCCACATATGGCTCCCGAGCCACAGTTTGGCCACCCATGCCCCAAGGAATGCTATGGGGAAAACTTCATGCATCCTATCAGTACACAGTGAGAACTCAACAAAGCAAACAGCGCCTGTCCCCTGGTCTGTTTCAAGTTGACCAAGGCATCTGAGAGGAAGCCGAACTAGTCTTCATCCGAATCAGGCCTTTGTACCTGGGAATTGTGTTCTCAGTGGGGGGGAACTCTCTTGCACATGTGGGTCATGCAGGGGGCCCTGGGGACACCTAGGCTAAGTCCTAGGTCTCCAGTCCTAGGGATGCCAGCGTTCAGGTGTGACCTGGGGATTCCCCATAATCTCCAGACTTAGGGATCAGTTCCTTGAGAGAAAATGGATTATTTGCAGGAGGCGGGGGGTGGACTCTATGGCATTACACCCAAGAGGTTCCTGTCCTCTCCAGGCTTCACCCCAAAATCTCCAGGAGTTTCCTAACCTGGAGCTGGTAACCCTTATCCACCCATCCCCCACTAATGGCCAGGGGGGACCTGGCAACCCTACTAGAGTGGCATTCTTGCCTGATGATTGGCACATCCAAAGAATGCAGGCTTCTCCAAGCAAGGTGAGTGAGCTTGCTCAGGACAGCTGGCTTTAATTTGTAGTTATTGAACCGCTGTATGCAGATTCCTCTGGGTTCCTTTGCTACAAAGAAGCATAGCCCACTGGAATGGGCTCTCTCATTTCCCTAAGGGCAGACCTTGTGTCTGTCCAAGTAAACCTGCTTCAAGACTATCATTTCCTAAGGCACATGGTTCTGCTTTCCCATACACGCTTTAATTAATGGGCTATTTATTATAGTTTGATTGCCTCTCCCATCGAAGGTCATTAGAGGAACAGTAACGTTTTCAGTTTACACCAAACTAGTTCATCACTCACCCTTAGCTATACTCATGCAAACTGTCACAAGTTTTTGCAGTGTCTTTGTCTATCCAAGGGAAAGCCATCAAGCCTCTCCCAACACATTGTTTTACCCCCCAAAAGCCTCTCCCAACATTGTTTTATCCCCAAAAAGCTAATTTTAGCATTGTGTTAGGGGCAGGGCTTTTTTTGAGCCGGAACACACAGGAACACAGTTCCACAGGGCTTGACCAGAGCTCCGGATCAAAAAAAGGACTCTGGAAAGGGACAGCACTAGGCAGCCATGTGCTCCCTGAGAGCATGCTCCACCCTCTCTGCCACCTCCAGCCTCCAATGGGCTTGCAAAAAGAGCAAGAGACACAGAACTGCCCACGAAAGCCCACTACTGGGAGAAGCTGGGGCTGCCGCTGTCCACTCCACTGCACGTGGCTCTCTCTCTCCAGTCGTGTTGGAGGGGGGCAAAACAAGGTCTCTCACTGGGCTGTGTGAGAACACACAACCATAAAATCCAGCTTTGTATAATTTTTTATTCTAAAAAAAAAAAAAAAGCCCATTAGGGGCACGTATGTCAGACTGTCCCAGGGTCAATTTTTCCTGTAACTAGACATGCTCCACTCTGCCCCTAACACAGACATCCTGTAACTAGACATGCTCGACTCTATGGAGTAGGTGGATGTTCTCAGTGCTAAACATTTCACCCCTGTTAGTTTGCTCATGGGCTGCTTCTTGCTTCTCTCCAGAAAATGCTGGCTGGTTCTCTCATTGATTTCCACAGACCTTGATCCCCAGGACCTGGTAAATATCACCTTCCGCAAATCGCTTTCTTCACTACTCCCTTTTTATTTTCTTCTTAGTTCTTTTGTGTGTTTTCTCCCATGTATGTATGATTGCTCTTATTCTTTTTATAACAGAACACCTTTTCTGTAGTACTACAGTCTGTTTATCTGAGAATTCTCAAGGAACAATCCCCATAAGCATTGGTGGAGATCCTCTAGTTACCCCCCTCTTGCTAGTCTCCAATTTTGCTAATTCCCCCAATTAATTTAAAGGTAAAGGTAGTACCCTATGCAAGCACCAGTCATTTCCGACTCTGGGGTGACGTTGCTTTCACGTTTTCATGGCAGACTTTTTACAGGATGGTTTGCCATTGCCTTCCCCGGTCATCTACACTTTCCTCCCAGCAAGCTGGGTACTCAATTAACCAACCTCAGAAGGATGGAAGGCTGAGCCAACCTGAAGCTGGCTACCTGAACTCAGCTTCCATCGGGATCAAACTCATGTTGTGAGCAGAGCTTAGGACTGCGGTACTGCAGCTTTACCACTCTGCACCACAGGGCTCGTACTGATTAATTTGGAGGCCCCCAATTTGGATAACGGCACAGATCACCATCAGTGGTACCACATGAGCTTACTGCTCCCCAACTCTTGATAGATTGCTCCCCCACTGCTTCCTTAATACAGCCATTTGTTAACATCCTCTTATTTAAGCCTATGCTTATTTAAGCATTCTTGATTTCAGATTATGGTTTCAGGTAACCATACTAACTGTAATCTGTGTGGATTGAGACAACTGGCTATAATTAAGCCATAGTTTCTTGATATATGGTCCATCATATCAGACTCAGAGTCCCTTGCGTAGTGCAGACGGCCAAGTGCTCCTCACAGACAAGGCATCCATATTGAACCGGTGGTCGGAGTATTTACAGGTTCTCTTCAGTGCCAACCGCGTAGTTCAAGATTCAGCAATTCACCTCACCCCACTTCAACCAGTGAAAACAGAGTTGGATGAGATCCCCACTCTAGAAGAGACTGTTAAAGCCATCAAGCAACTGAAAAGTGGCAAGGCAGCAGGAATTGATGGAATTCCACCAGAGATCTGGAAGCATGGGGGCACAGTACTACATCGCTCACTTCACAAAGTACTTGTCACCTGCTGGGAACAAGGCAAATTACCACGGGACTTTCGCGATGCAATCATCATCACCCTATACAAGAACAAAGGGGAAAAGTCAGACTGCTCCAACTACCGGGGGATAACCCTGCTCTCCATCGCAGGCAAAATCCTTGCCAGAATACTCCTGAACAGACTGGTGCCCGCCATTGCAGAAGAACTCCTCCCAGAGAGCCAGTGCGGCTTCAGAGCTAACAGGAGCACCACCGACATGGTATTTGTTCTCAGGCAGCTCCAAGAGAAATGCAGGGAACAGAACAAGGCTCTGTATGTGACTTTTGTCGACCTTACCAAAGCTTTCGATACCGTTAGCAGGAAAAGCCTGTGGCAAATCTTGGAACGTTTAGGATGTCCCCCAAGGTTCCTCAGCATGATCATCCAGCTACACGAAGACCAGCGAGGCCAAGTCAGACACTGCAACGACCTCTCAGAGACCTTCCCAATAGGCACAGGTGTAAAGCAAGGCTGCGTTCTCGCGCCAACTCTCTTTACGATCTTCTTTAGCATGATGCTTCAAAGAGCCGCAGTAGATCTAGATGATGACAATGGTGTCTACATCCGCTATCGCACCGATGGTAGCCTGTTCAACCTGAGGCGACTAAAGGCTCACTCCAAGACAATGGAAAAACTCATCCGAGAGCTACTGTTTGCTGATGATGCTGCACTCGTCTCCCACTCGGTATCAGCTCTGCAGCATATGACGTCCTGCTTTGCAGAGGCTGCCAAGCTATTCGGCCTAGAAGTTAGTCTGAAGAAGACAGAAGTTCTCCACCAGCCTGCACCCCAGGAAGATTATCACCCTCCCTGCATCACTGTGGGTGAATCAGTTCTGAAGACAGCCCAGCAATTCAGCTACCTGGGGTGCATCATCTCCTCAGATGCTAAGATCGACAAGGAGATTGACAACAGGCTGGCAAAGGCAAACCGTGCCTTTGGCCGACTGCACAAAAGAGTGTGGAGCAACAAGCATCTGAAAAAAGGCACAAAGATCAATGTTTACAAAGCGGTTGTGATGACAACCCTCATCTACGGCTCCGAATCGTGGGTTTTATACCGTCATCACCTGCGACTCCTCGAGTGCTTTCATCAGCGCTGCCTTCGCACCATCCTCAACATCCACTGGAGTGACTTTGTGACCAACACTGAAGTTCTCAAGCGGGCGGAGGTTACCAGCATCGAGGCACTGCTGTTGAAGACGCAGCTGCGCTGGGCAGGGCATATTTCTAGGATGGAAAACCACCGCCTTCCCAAGATTGCCCTGTATGGCGAACTCTCCACCAGCCATCGAAATAGAGGGGCACCAAAGAAGAGGTACAAGGACTCCTTGAAGAAATCCCTTGGCACCTGTCGCATCAACCATCACCAGTGGTCTGACCTAGCCTCAGATCGCAAAGCATGGAGGCACACCATCCACCAGGCTGTCTCTTCTTTTGAGAATGCACGCATAGCTGGTCTTGAGGACAAAAGGAGATTGAGGAAGAATCGCACTGCTACAGCACCAACCCTAAATCAGACTTTTCCCTGCAGCCACTGTGGCCGGACCTGCCTGTCCCGCATTGGTCTTGTCAGCCACCAGCGAGCCTGCAGCAGACGTGGACTATTGCACCCTTCTTAAATCTTCGTTCGCGAAGCCAAGCCGAGAGAGAGAGTTTCTTGATAAAGCCATCTGAACACAGCCTAACTGTGGTTAACGGTTGTGGAATTAGGACTAGATTGAGCCTCAGTCATTTGCCTGTGCTAAATATGTTATTTCAAGTTCTATAGTAATTGGACTCTATTGTTGACTTTGGTTCTGTTTCCCAGGAGACATTAGGACACTCAGGTGATATGACCTTCCTGGTACAAATAATGCTATACATGTCTTTTTCCTCACATGACTTTTGGAATGTTTATATACTATCAAATTCTAAATTGGTAAGAGTATCAGAACCTAGATTCCTGGGACTAAACCATGACTCTCTGAGTCAACCTAACTTAACCCTGTTTTCCTTGGCTTTCTTGACCTTGAGAGGTAGAGAAAAGGGTTGAGTTCTTTGTGTATGTCATTCTGATTGTCGCAAAGTTGATTGTCAATTATATTAGCTCCTATGGATGGGAAACAGTATTTCATGTGTGCATTTATTCTTGTTCCCTGTTGTTCTGACCAACCGACCACTTTCTTTATAAAACTACAGTGCACAATGTTTATTGAATTTTGATTAATGATGCATACCAGATTCTTGTATGTTTTAATTAATTTACATTTGGGATTGAAGTTAAATAAGAGGCTTTTTTGAACAACTGTCTTTCTTTCTTGATGCAGTCGAGAAACCAGCTTGTCTCCCTCCCCAAATGAATACAGTGAAGATGGAAGTGCATGAAAACTTTCCTGCATTCCTCATTTCCCCAACATTAACTCCAAACCACAGTTCCAAAGCCTAACTAACCATAGTTAGCAGAATAGCCTGTGCTCACACTCACCACCATAGCTAGCTTAATTGAGTCATTGTTTCACTTTATGTTTAAACTGACCCATAAACTGCAAGTTTCCCCCCACCCTTCATTAAGTGATTTATTGTTTTCTGCAAAAGGTCTATAATAATAATAAAAAAGGATCTGTCTGACTGCCTGTGGTTGTCATAACTTCTCAGGAAATAAGGCTCCAACCTCAAAATGGGCCACTGTCAAATGTGAAGGAAGTCAGGGCCTCCTGGCACAATTTAGCTCCCCAACTTAATTCTGCAATAGAAGCAAAAGTTTACTCACAAGATGACGGAAAGGGCAGGCAGCACAGATGGGGAGGATGGAAAATATCCCCTCTGTGATAAAATCAAGGGAGTTTAACAACTTTCTTAGTTTATCAGGGACTGTGTGGTATACTATTGCTTAAAATGCCAGACTAAGACTAGGGAGATTCAGGTTCGAATCACTGCTCTGCCACAGAAGGTTGCTGGCTGACTTCGGGCCAGTCATACAGTCTCAGTCAGATGCACCTCACAAGACTGTTGTAAGGATAAAAAAGGAGGAGAGGACAGGAGAGGAGAGGCTTTTGTTCCCCACTGGGGAGAAAGGGAGCACAGACAGAGATATCTGCTCCTTTTAAAAACAGAGAGGGGTTAAGGAGGGTTTAGCGCTTAGAGCATCTAACTAAGATCTGGGAGACTCAGGTTTGAATCCCATCTCTCCCAGAGAAGCTTTCTGGGTGAACCTAGGCCATTCACACCCTCTCACCCCTTACTTACCTCACAGGATGGAGGTTGTTTGAGGATGAAATGGAAGACAGGAGAATGAGGTGAACAGCTCTGGATCCCCCCAGAGGGCGAAGGTCAGGTCTGACCTTTGTCCTAAATCTAACTTTGCCTACAGCTAATTAACAAAAGATTGCTGCTCATCAGATATTGGTCATCAGAAGATTGCTGCTCATCAGATATTGCTGCAACTCTTTTTAGCAGGAGTCAGAATTGCTCATTCAGTGTTCAAGCTACTGCTAAGCGTTGGGAGTGCAGTGAGCTATGGGGCTGGTGCTTCTAGTAAACAAATTCTACAAACTCTGTGTCACCTTGCACCCTCTTCCACAACTCAGTCCATCAGCAACCAAAGAAGGAAGGGAAGATAAAAAGAGTTGCATCCGTAGCCACCTGAGTAAAGAAGGGTTTTGTTTTGTTTTGAGGGTGAGAGACAGGGATTTGGATCCAGCTAGGACTTCTTTTTTAGCAGGAACACACAGGAACACAGTTCTGACAGGCTTGGTATCAGGGGGTGTGGCCTAACATGCAAATGGGTTCCTTTCCCACAAAAAAAACCTGTATAAAACAATGGGGATGTCAGGGGTATAGCCTAATATGCAAATGAGTTCCTGCTGGGCTTTTTCTATCCAAAAAGCCCTGGATCCAGCTAAACAAGAAGCGAAGAAGGTGAAGCATGACTGCTCAGAGTAGTACAAGAAATCTTGCCAGGTGGAGGGGAAGGTCTCAGGAATGCCTTGTCTGTTGCATGCGATTTTCGCCCTTATACAATGATTTAACATACAGCTAACCCAGTCATCCAGAAAGGGAGGAATATTAAATTTCCAGTGCTGTGTTTGGCCACCAAGACTGCCCTTTGACTCCATAATTTGGGAAGTGCCTATCGAGGTATATTGGCCAGGATTTAGGGTTGCTCCACCCCCAAAGAGCACCAGCATGCCACAACATGCCCAGTGTGATGACATCACCCAGAAGTGACGTTATCGAACTGGACACATTGGAGGGAGACACTCTAGCATTTGGGGAAAAACTCTATGATAATCCAAAGAACATCCCCCACTGGGAGCCAGGTAAGACCCGGCAACCCTACCTAATTGCCAGCCTCCAAGTGATGCTTGAAAATATCCTGGAATTACAACTGATCTCCAGACTTCAGTTCCCCTGGAGAAAATGGCTGCTTTGGAGGGTGGACTCCAAGACAGTAAACCCTGCTGAAGTCTCTTCCCTCTCCAAACCCTGCCTTCCTGTAATTTAGTGGGTTCAATGCATAGAGGAGATGTGGTTGCAGTGATCATAGCTCTTTATTGCAGGGGTGGCCAACGGTAGCTCTCCAGATGTTTCTTGCCTGCAATTCCTATCAGCCCCAGCCATTGGCCATGCTGGCTGGGGCTGATGAGAGTTGTAGGCAAAAAACATCTGGAAAGCTACCGCTGGCCACTCCTGCTTTATTGGGTTACAGCATGGTAACTAGTAGCTAAAGAAGACTGCCTAACAGGGCCAGTGGGGCTAACTATATACAGTCCTGGGTTCCCATGCTAGAACGCCATTGGATCGTTTGAACCAGCAGAGGGCTTCTGATTGGACCAGGGCAGTAGGGATTTAGATCCTACTGCCCATTCTTCTAGAGTCCCCAAGCTCAGTCCTCAAGGCTCCAATGAGCCAGGCAGGAACACTGGTAAGGGAACGTAAGCATGAGTCTGTATACACAACACCTCCCCAGGCTCCACCCTAAAATCTCAAAGAATTTCTCAGCCTTTGCTCTTTCTACAGAGCTTTCAGTGTGACACGTTACCTATGTCTTGGTCTGAAGGCTGCTCTTCTAATTGTATGGATATCGCATTGCCCAAACAAAGAGCAGGAACTTGCACTGGGCTGCGTGATACACACCTCCTTGCCCACACAATGAAGCTACTGAAGTGATTAGATTGTTGAACAAGCATCTGGGAGACCAGGCTATGAAGCCACAAAGTTTACTGAGTCACTTTGGACTGTCAATCTAAACCTGCCTCCCTGGTCTATTGTGAAGATCAAATGGAGGGGGAAGGACTATGATTGCCAATCAGAACTCCCTGGAAGAAGAGTGAGATGGAACAAAGACAATAGGGTATCTATTGCTAAGGTAATTGCCATGTGGGTGGGCCGAGTGGGAGGTTCACCTGTTTATATTCTCTTTGATGCAATGAGTCACAGTTTGAGGGCCTTTTGGTGAATTACCTTACCTGAACGAATTGTAGAAAGTTCTGTGCAATACTCTAACCCACAAAATGAAATGCTGAAACAGCTAGCTAGATGCTATATCCATGGGTCAGGAACATTTTGCGCTTCAAGAATCAAGCTATATCAAAATTCAGAAACCAATTAAGAGTTCATTGGCCTAACTGAAAATATACAATTCAACATTACTGATGTTATTATCAGGGTTTTTTGTAGCAGGAACTCCTTTGCATATTAGGCTACACCCCCCTGATGCCGCCAATCCTCCAAGAGCTTACAGGGCCTACTGTAAGCTCCTGGAGGATTAGCTACATCAGGGGTGTGTGGCCTAATATGCAAAGAAGTTCCTGCTACAAAAAAATTATATGGCAGTGTGAGTAGTATAGCCAGGAGATCCTTAGATTGTCTGGCAGCCAGTTCTACCTCTTTTAGTGTTATGCACCACTAGATGGTGAGCTAGACTTGTTTTTAACACAAGCAACGTTTCAAAAGTTGTTTGCCATTGCCTGCCTCTGTGTCACACCCCTGGTATTCCTTAGAGGTTTCCCATCCAAATATTAGCCAGCGCAAATCCTGTACATAGTTTCTGAGATCTGACTAGATTGGGCTATCCAGGTCATTGCCTGCCTCTGCACTACAACCCTGGATGGTGTGAGGAACTTGGCAGCAACTCGTGAGTAGAGATGTCAATCCCTCGCTTCAGAGTCGCCAGAAAGGCGGGGAGGGGAGGGAATTGTCTGCTGGGCACTTCATTATTCCCTATGTAGAGATTGATTCTCATAGAGTATAATGGTGAATTGATCTGGAGGTATCGAGGGCTCTGGGGGAGCTATTTTTTGAGGTAGAGGCACCAAATTTTCAGTATAGCATCTAGTTCCTCTCCTCAAAATACCCCCCAAGTTTCAAAATGATTCGACCAGGGAGTCCAATTCTATGAGCCCCAAAAGAAGGTGCCCCTATCCTTCATTATTTCCTATGGAAGGAAGACATTTAAAAAGGTGTGCTGTCCCTTTAAATGGGATGGCCAGAACTCCCTTGGAGTTCAATTATGCTTGTCACACCCTTGCTCCTGGCTTCGCCCCCAAAGTTCCCAGATATTTCTTGAATTGGACTTGGCAACCCTAGTTATTAGCTACACTTCTTTACAATTTCCTTTTCTGGAAAGTATATCTATGAAGTCTTGCAGTCTCAAAAATATCTGCCTATCATTCCTTTCACAAGCTACTTATTCCAACATCCCCTCCTGACTAGCCTTCCAATATGCCTTCACTGAAAGAGTTCACTTTCTTTCTTAAAAGAACCAAATTTGCCTCTAGAGCCACAGATGCTATATCTTTTTGGCCAGATGTAGTCACTTAACAACCTCACACATTCCTGGGACTGGGCCTTCTCAGTCATGGCACCCAGAGAGACTTGCCTGTCCCCTTCTGCCACCATCTTCTGTCAGCAAGTGAAGACTCGTTTTGCTTGGCATTCCCTCAGCAATCCCTTCTTCCTGACTGATGTTTTGATTTCTGATTTTACATCTTTGTACATATTTTACACCTGTTTTTCATTTGCTTGAATGATGAGTTGAGGAAATTCATTTTAATGGTATTAAAATGTGGTATAATACATTTTTAAATTGTTAGCAGCCATGGGGGGTGGGACACCTTGCGAAGGCAGAAAGGTGAAATATGAATACTTATTTACAAAATGTGTGGTTATTTTAAGCTAGTCTAGGGTTAGGAAAAAATACTGCTGCACCTAATTATATTTATTTTCTGAAGAAGTGAGCAGTGACTCATGAAAGCTCCTAGCCTAATTATTTGTTAGGTGCTGCTGTTACTCTTTTCTACTGGTACAGAGAGACTAACACAGCTACCTGTCTCGATTCTAATTTACTACAAGCCACACGCTCTAAATAATGCACTTTCAGTGCACTTTCCAACTGGATCTCACTGTGTGAACTGGCAAGATCCAGTTGGAAAGTGCATTTAAAGTAGATTGAAAGTGCATTATTTAGTATATATGATCAAAGCCAGAGATATAAATTCTGGGACTGAATCCCAGCATACTTTAAGCTCTGATTGGGCACTCTGCTATATTAAAAAGGTAAAGGTAGTCCCCTGTGTAAGCACCAGTCGTTTCTGACTCTGGAGTGACGTCGCATCATGATGTTTTCACAGCAGACTTTTTTACAGGATGGTTTGCCATTGCCTTCCCCAATCATCTACACTTCCCCCCCAGCAAGCTGGGTACTCATTTTACCGACCTTGGAAGGATGGACCTGTGCTAAGTCTAAAAGGCAGCCAAGTATGCCGTAGGTGAGCATGATTCATACTGTGGGCATAATTTGATGTCCAGGTACTTGTCAGCTCAGAAGGTGCTTCTAACTTGCAGCACCACCGTTAATCTCTGCAAAGAAAAGGGTCATGAGAACATTTGCTTTTTCCCATGGCTACCCATGTAGAGGCTGTGATATAAACTCAAAATATCCTGGCAGAGAAAAGATCTGGGGCAGGCCTGATCTACAAGGCTTTCAACAATTCATAACAACACAAAGGTGGAACTTGTAGAAGTGGGGATTCAAAGTGGCTTACATCATTCTCCTGTCCTGCATCTTATCTCCACAATAATCCTATGAAGTAGGTAAGGGTGAGAGAGAATGGCCCAAGGCTACCCAGCAAGCTTTTATGGCAGATGGGGAATTCAAAACAGAGTCTCCCAGATCCTAGTCCAGGAGTGGCCAAACCTGCTTACACAGAATAAACATCAGATGTTTGAGAGAAGACAGGCAGGGCAAATAGATGGGGGAAGGAGGATGGGAAAGAAGCAATTTTAACTGCATTCTTCAAGCCGCAGGCTGGTTTGGCAAAGTGATTTAAAGACAGAAATGCCTTCTCTAAGGCGGCCAATGGGGGATTCAAGAACCACACAATAGGTGTGAAAGAGCCACATGTGGCTCCCAAGCTTCAGTTTGGCTATTCCTGTCCTAGCCTGACACTCTACACCACTCTGGCTGTCTATGGCTACTGGAGATACATAGGTATAGGAGTTTAATATTGGTCAGATCCAACCAGATTTTTCTGGTGATGAAAAAGGGAAAGTGGGTTGTTGTTCCTTTGACCACTCCCTAAAAAGGCTCTTCTGGGAATTATGGGATCTGCATGTACAAAAGCTGAGTAGGATAGCAGCTGTAACAGTAAGAAGGAGAATTGAGCAAGACTGAGTGAAAAACTTGGCTGGATCCAACGGAAGTCATTTTTGTTAGCAGAATGGAAGTTCTCTGCCGGCTGACTGCAAGCTTCTGATATCCCCAAAATGCTGTTCCTGACAGACACAGTGGCCCCTTCTCTAGAACACAGGAGAGAGGAACCAGAACGCCCCCCCACCCCCGCACCTCACCTTTTGTTAGCAGAAATCATTTCTGTCACTTATCAGATTATGTAGTCAAAAGAACTGTAGCAAGGGCTACCCCCTCGGACAGGTTTTGCTTGCAGAATAAAAGGTAGTAAAATGATAAGGCACAACTGTGAAAAATAAATAGCATTTAATAAGGAAACATTTTACTAAAAAAAAGTCTCAAAAGATCACAATCTTAAAAAATCCCCCCTCTATAGGAGAACACAGATGCATGGTGGTAATCTGTCTTTACCCAAATACTGGAATATTTCAAAGCATTCCTCTGCCTTTAGTGTTCAGCAGTCTACACAGGTCTTAACGGTGGAGAAACAGGCACTATAAGATATCTCTTTCCCAGTCAAACAACTAGGTAATGTAGGATGGCAGCAGGTGTTGAAGGGGTCGTAAAGCAGTGTGGGCCAACTGTCCCCCTCCCAAATTGGTTGAGATCATTCATTCCAATTGCCTTGAAAATTTGCAAAACAATGGAAGAGTGTGCCTCATTTAGGAAGCAAGGGAAGGAATCTTCCCTTATGAGGTAGGGGTTGCATTTCCCCCCCATATTGAGATTTTTTTGCTCTGATGTAAACTGCTTTTCCTGAACACTACAGCTGCCTGCGGATAACCCAACAAGGCAAGACTTGTCTTGAACGTGGTAAAAAGAAGCTTTCTCTGAAAAAACAGCAGCGGAAATTTTCGCCTGACATTAACAGACACTAAAAAGTCAGGACTTTATAAAATAAAAAGAAAGAGAAAGAGAGAGAGAACAGTGAGACCCAAAAAGGACACCGAAGGGCAAATTCAGCATCCCGATCATTCTGTCCTATCCATAGAGAAATACGAACAATCCCACGAGAACAAGGGAACTCTCAAATGCTCTTTTGTTCCAGAAGTCTCTTGGACATCTTCCAATTTGGAAAGCGGCCCAGGTATGTCTGAAGCCTGAGTGTGAGATCAAGGCATGCTCCACAACGCGGCTTTTTCACCACTTGCTGGTTCTGGTATAGCAAAGCAAAAATGCTTTTTTTTGATGGGGGGGGACAGACTGTGTGGTTCTGCATTTGGCAACTCTCACATGACCTTGTTTTCAGTTCACAAGGCTTTTACAGGTACATGGGAATGCTTTGCTATTCCATCAGGAGAAGTGTAGGAGCGAAACTTTTAAATCTTCACCCCCACCCCCTCCCCGCAGCCGTTCAATGGCAGGATGTATCTCCTGTGGTTCAAGATTGGTCTAGAAGAAATCTCTGCATGCCCCTTTCTCAGTAGGCACAGTTCATATCTCCTTCCATAATGTCATTGAAATGTATCAAAATCCAGTTCGATGGCTTTCAGGAAGAAAACAAAAGCCAGGCCAAGGTCCAAATAGATCCCGAGCTTTTGCATAACAGGAATAAATACATGAGGTTGTCTTTCTTCTCTAGCATAGCTTTGGCTGGCATCAGTTAGCTTGAACACGAGAAGTCATCCACTCTAAACCAGCTGGAAGGCTGCAGGGAGAAGACAAAGGGGTTAGTACGAGAGGATCACAACTCCTAGAATCTCTCCACATTGAGAGGAAGGCTGTGAGTTCCATGGCTGAGTGCACAGCTTTGCATGCAGAAGGTCCCAAGTTTAATCCCAGTTAAAAAGGATCTTAAGTCGCAGGTGCTGAAAAAGACCTTTCTCTGTCTGAGACTGTGGACAGCCACAGCCATTCAAAGTGGACAGTACTGAGATAGATTGTCAATAGTCTGGCCCTGGGTTCCCCAACTGGATGCCTGTGGGCGCTGTGGACCCCGCCAACACCTTTCTGGTTGGCCATTAAAAATGTGATTGGCTGTACAGATTAAAATAACTACAGAGTTGGTTTTATTCTCTCACTCTTTTCCAGTGCATTTTTTAAAGTTAGTCCTCTTGTCCTGGGCACTTGGGTTTCCTCTGTGTGGTTGGCTCCACCTCCCATGGTGGTGGCCATTTTGTGGTTGTGCCCACCTCTTCTGTCAGAATTCCAAAGATGCCCACAGACTCAAAAACAGTGGGGACCAGTGTTCCCTCTAAGCTGAGTTAGTGTGAGCTAGCTCACAGTGTTTTAGCCTCTGGCTCACGTATTTTTATCACAGCTCAGGAAAAATAGCCCCAGAGCAATCTAATTTATGGGGTAGCTCACAACTTTAATGCCAGTAGCTCAAGAAGAAGAATTTTTGCTCACAAGATTGCACAGCTTAGAGGGAGTATTGGTGGGGACCCCAGTCTAACCAAATACTGCAGTTACAAATGTACTCCAGACCTGCAGCATATGTCAACTTGGGGTTTGATAGTCCAATGTTGGTATTTTCTGTTAAAGCCATCATATTTATTGATTAATGTATTGCATTTTTAACCACCCTTCCCAAAACACAGCTCAGAGCAGTTCACAACAGGTTATAGGTTACAATCACCACAGAATAAAATTTGAATTAAATAAAACAGTAAAAGCATTACAGTTCCCTAAAAGAGCAAGATGGTGCCAGATCATGACAATGCTGCTCTCTTGCAGTAGAGCGAAAGCAGAAGTTTGACAAACTTGACAAACTGTGTGAAACTCCCAATTCAGAATTTGGCAGTTTGTACTAATTTCACAAGGCACAGAGCTCCATAGGTAATGCACACCAATATCTTCTTCACATGAAACGTAAGCACATAGTACTCACCCTTCTCCTGTGAGTGCGCAACATCCTTGAATGTGCCACGGATGGTCTTTGATGGAGCTGAGGGTGAGAAACTTGGAGATCTCAGAGGCAGACATGGAATTTTTGGCATCCTGTTTGTTGGCAAAGATCAACACAGCTGCGTTGCGCAGGTCCTGAGGTGGGGAAGAAAGAAACATGTTGCTGACTTCCTTGTTCCATTGGCTCCCTAATCACACTACCAGCCCCCCAAAGTCACAAGAATGATCCACAAAATCAAAAGTCATAGAAACATTTGGAAGATCTTGTCCTGTGATGAGAATCATTAGAGAGAAGGCTGCTTAAGTAGGGCCTAATTATCTTTTCCTTGGGTGGATCCACCTTAGCAGGTCTTTTCTTGTACCGGGAACTCCTTTGCATATTAGGCCACACACCCCTGATTTAGCCAATTCTCCAAAAGCTTACAGTACTAAAAGCCCTGTAAGCTCTTGGAGGATTGGCTACAAGATTGGATGTGTGACATAATATGCAAAGGAGTTCCCTACTACCGTAGGACACACAAGGATAGTAAGAGATGCATATCCCAAGGATCAGCATGGACCATATTCTTCAGACCAGGTCAAAGTGAATTATCTGAGTGGCCCAATAAAACTCATGAAAAATCTGATGGGGCAAGAGAAGGGGGGCAAAGATCCCCCTTGCCCTTCCTGTCTACTTCTCCAACTATCGTCCTAATCATATTTCCCTCTGGATCAGTAGTATTCAGGTCCACAGCTTTTGGAAAGCCACTTTCACAAATGACAACCAGAAGAGCCACATTTACTTCCATCCCTAGCCTGAGGCTAAGCAGTTTACCTTTCTCTCCAGAGGGGAGTTTCAAAGTGGCAGCCAACTACTGCCCACAAAAGCCCAGCAGGCCACTCTTCTGAAATGCAGGCCAAATGCCATATTGGGGAATGGCACTCAGAAGAGCCAAAGAGTGGGTTATCACTACTCTAGAGACTTCTGTTGACCTTGGAAAATTAGCCTATATTGGATTTTTGATATCTTCATTTTTTTGTCACTATACTTCAATGTGCATTAACATACAAAGTCTAATCAAGTTAACAAAATTGACACATGAAAGGGACAGCGCAATCCTTTTCAGGATCAAACGGCATACACTGCAATAACGCTGTACAGTCTAAGTCAGAGGTGTCAAACAAGCGGCCCAGGGGCTAAATCAGCTTCCCCAGAGGGCTCCTATCAGGCCCTGAGTAACTGGTTGTCATCTGCTTCCTTCTCCCTCTCTCTTGCTTCCTTCTGCATCACAGCTTGCTTTGCCAGGCTTGCTCAATCACACAGGAGCTACAGAGCAAAGCCTCTATTTTCTCCATTAGCTGAGGTTCCTCCCTTGGGGAGAAAGGGGGGAGGGAGAGCTTACTTTGCCAGGCTCTCTCAATCGCACAGCAGAGCTACTGAGCCAAGCCTCTCTTCCTTCTACTGACTGAGGCTCCTCTCCCTCCTGGTCCCCTGGGGAAGGAAGGAAAGAGCCAGAGCTTCCTATGCCCAGCTCCCTGGATCCCATGGGAGACATACAAAGAAAGCACCTTTAAGTCCAGCAAGTGCTAATGTTTTAATTATGTTTTATTTTAAGTTTTTAAAAAATCTTTAATTGTGTTTGTCCGTGTCCTTTATAAAGTTTATATCTCCGCTACCTGTAATTACATTTTATGGCACACAAGGCCTGGCCTGAAAAAGTCTCATTTTTGTCACATTCAGTCCTCATGAGTTCGACACCCCTAGTCTAAGTAAAAAAAGCCATAGAGGAAGACTTTGCAGATGGGAGTTATGGACTGCAACCCAATATCTTCTTCTATCCTTTTTAAAGGTCACTAGCGGTCTTGCCCACTGGCTCCTCCACTCAGACATCCATTTCCTGGGCCCTTAACATAGGACTCTTGCTATTAAGTGCTCTGGAGCAACCTTTATTGCCCTTAGGCCCTGTATGGGTTTTGACCTACACAGAATCTTCAACATTCTACTACTGACAATTTCCTCCTAAGCAGTTAAGACTAAGTGTTCAAAAATATTCCATGACATCACAGCAGCCCAGTCAGGTTATTGCACTGTTCTCTAATCCCCAATCTCCAAGAGAAAGCAGGTCTATAAATGAAGCAAATACAAAAATATGAATAGAATTTTACCATTAAACACAGGAAACAACATACATCTAATCGTTATTATTAAGCCCAAAGCAATAACAATGTATGCATTATGGTCCTCTCCATATTAGGGTTGCCAAGTGCAATTCAAGAAATATCTGGGGACTCTGGAAGTGGAGTCAGGAGACTTTGGGGGTGGAGCCAGGAGCAAGGTTGTGCCAAGCACAACTGAACTCCAAAGGGAGTTCTGGAAATCACATTTAAAGGGACTGCACACCTTTTAAATGCCTTTCCTCCACTAGAAATAATGAAGAATAGGGGCACATAGAATTGGACCCCCTGGTCCAATCTTTTTGAAACTTGGAGGATGTTTTGAGGAGAGGAACTGGATGCTACGCTGAAAATTTGGTGCCTCTACCTCAAAAAACAGCCCCTCCCGCAGCTCCAGATATCCGTGGATCAATTCTCCATTATACTCTATGGGAATCAGTATCCAAAGGGAAAAATGGAGTGACCAGCAGATATTTCCCTCCCCCCCCCACTTTCTGATGACCCTGAAGCAGGGGGAGGGGCTCCAGACCAGGGGATCCTCTGCCCCTACCTGAGGATTTAGCAACCAAACAGAGTAAGGTGAAAAGATAGAGCAGGAGGAAAAAGCCACGTGGGCATTCACATTAAATCAACCTCAAATCCTTAGAAATTTGATTATTTGTATACAATTGTTCATGGAAAATACAATGTGACACAAAGTGCAAAAGGAAAACTACTCCCGAAACAATTTCAATATTAATGTCCGACAGTTTGTTCCTAGAAATCGGAGTCGGGAAGCAGTGTCTAATGCTGTGAAAACAGAGTCCAGCGCGCCAACTCTTCTCTGTTAGCCAATATAAATATGGAATTCAGCAAGGCAGTAGGATGCAACAGGGATGAGCTAATTGCCCTGTTTCACACAAGGCTTCATATTGGAGACCAACACTCCTGCATTCAAGAGACAATGACGTCATTGTCTCTTGAATGTAGGCACGTTGGTCTCCAATATGAATGGTTTTAGTCATGATAGAAACTCATCAAAGCCTCATGTGAAACAGGGCAATTAGCGCATCCCTGTTGCGTCCTACTGCCTTGCTGAATTCCATCTTTATATAGGCTAACAGAGAAGAGTTGGAGCACTGGACTCTGTTTTCACGGCATTACACACTGCTTCCCGACTCCGATTTCTAGGAATGAACTGTCGGACATTAATATTGAAATTGTTTCAGGAGTGGTTTTCCTTTTGCACTTTGCGTCACATTGTATTTTCCATGAACAATTGTATATAAATAATCAAATTTCTTAGGATTTGAGGTTGATTTCACGTGAATGCCCACATGGTTTTTTCCTCCTGTCCCATTTGAGGATTGGCAACCCCACTTCATAAAGTTTACCACAGGTTTCCAGATTCTAAATCTCCATTTCTTTGGTAGCCCATTAACTGGATTAAATACTCTTTTCTTCTCTGCCTCCCTCCCTACTCCTCCCATCTCTGAGGTGGGGGGGGTGGAAAGAGCAAGAATAATTGTTCTAAAATTCTGGAATAAAAAACTGTACCCAAAATAGAAGCCAAAACCAGTAACAACATCCCCTAAAACCTGGGATAACAAAAATGAAACAGAAGCCAAAACCTAAAATTTGGGATACCAAAAATGAAATCAATAAGGGTTTTTTTAAACATGCATCCCCATAGTCACCATGCATGGAAGAACTATGCCCTTGCCAGATTCCAAACCAGCATTTATTATCCATGTTTTTATATATCCTAGCTGGTTTCCATGGGGATAAATGCTACAGATTTTCCATTTTCATAACATTCTGGCCCATGACATAGTATTGTAACACAAGCAGTCAGCATTACTGTTGGGCAGCTTGGTAACAATAAATGGTTCACTCACACACCAGCACAAAATGCACAAAGAAGCCTGAAAAGAGCACCTAAGATTTCCCACAATGCACCTCTCTGCACTTCACAGCCAGCACTCACCTCATGAGCCAGCATCTTGTACAGCTCCTCTTTTGTCAATGTCAGCCTCTCACGGTCCGTGCTATCAATCACAAGAATGATGAACTAGAAAGAAAGGGGAAATGGCAAATCTATGAGCCACCTAAGACCCAGAAGCCAAAGCTGAGAAAGGAGATACAATCAAAAACAGGCAGATTTAGTATATATTTTCTAGGACAGGCATTCCCAACATAACAACTGTGGGCATCATGGCACCTGCTGACACCTTTTTCTGATGTCTACTAAATGGTTTTAGAATGGTTTAGACTTCTGATTGGCTGTGCAGATTTTTAAAAAATGTTTCGGTTGCTGCTACTACCACAACACAAGTATCTTCACTGGGTGACTCATGGGAAGCTGCAGCAGCCATTTTGTGGCTGTGCCTGCCGTGCTGTGTCAAACTTCCAAAGGTACTGCAGACTCAGAAACAGGGGACTCCTGTTTGAGGAAGAGACTCAGGCCTGTGGGAAAGTAGTCCCCTCACAGTTCTCAAGAAACTGTGATAAAGAAAAAGGCACTCTGCACATGTTTGATGACACTTCCATGCATGGGGTTGCCAATCCCCAGTTGGGGGGCAGGGGATTCCCTGGTTTGGAAGCCCTCCCCCTCACTTCAGGGTTATGAGAAAGAAGGGAGGGGAGTTGAATGTCCACTGGGCACTCCATTATACCCTATAGAAACTGGTCCCCATAGGGTATACTGGAGAATTGATCCATGGTATCTGGAGCTCTGGGAGTGCTGTTTTTTAGGTAGAGGCATCACATTTCCGGCATAGCATCTGATGCCTCTCCCCCCAAAACTCTCCAAGTTTACAAAAAATTGGACTAGGTGGGTCCAGTTCTATGAACCCCAAAATAAGGTGCCCCCATTCTCCATTATTTCCAATGAAGGGAGGGCATTTAAAAGGAGTGTGGGCCTTTTAGCTGGGTTGGCCAGAACTTCCTTCAGAAGTTGTCACACCCTTGCTCCTGGCTCCACTCCCAAAGTCCCCAGATATTTCCTGAGTTGGACCTGGCAACCCTATCCACTCAGGATCACAGCAGTTCAGCAGTCTGTCTTACAACAGTAGTCTGTCAAATGTTTGTCCACACATCAGTAGTAAATTCGGGTGGCTCATAAGCTGCTGCAGCAAAGGTGGAAAGGAATCTTACAGACCTTAAAGACTAGGTTTATTGGAACTGAAACTTTCATGAGTTAGAACAGAGTACAAGGACATTCTGCATAGCTTATTTTGCTGCTTCTAAAAGCATCTACCCATGGATTTAGCAAAAACTACATTTTGGTGGAGATAGATGCAGACCCCTGCTGTTTTCTAAGTATCACAAAACCAATGTGGAATTTTAAAAGGGCCTTTAGGTTTAGAGGAGTATATTTGTATAGAGTGGATGGAATATCCTTGTTTTTGCCGACCTGTTGCCTTGGCAAGAACTAAGACGCACACACACACAAGCAAACAACGATCAGAAGATGGGAGGAGGGGAAAAAATTCCATATCTAGAAATGTCAAGAATGTGAACTTGGAAGACAAAACGGAGCACGTCTCAGCTTGGCTTTGTTCTCTCATAGCAGACGGAGAGCTCTGACTCAGAGGGCTCGAATTCCACTTCCTCCCAACCTTTTAGTCTTATTCAGAACTGATTGGGAGGAAAAGCTAGCAGGCATAGCTAATCAAGGGTGGACAAGTGTGGCCTGAAGGGGAATAACATGGCAAGCTGAAAGACCCGGAAGGCAAACACACCAGCAGAGCAAAACTACTTAAGCACAAAAGCTAGCATGTAGTATAGTGGTTAAGTGTCAGCTTAGGATCTGGAAGACCTCGTTTGAATCCCTATTCCGCAGTGGAAGCTTGCTGGGTGACTTTCGGCCAGTCAAACACATTCAGCCTAACCCTACTTAGTTATTGTGAGAATAAAATGAAGAGAATGTTGAAAGCCGGGGGTGGCCAAACTGTGGCTCTTTAACACATATTGTGGGGCTCTTGAAGCTCCTACCATGCCATCAGCCAGCTTGGAAAAGGTGTTTGCCTCCTTAAATCATTTCTCCATGCATTTAAAGTTGCTTTCAACATCATCTCTCTCTCTCTCTCTCTCTCTCTCTCTCTCCCCCTCCCTCCCCCCCTCCCTCCCTCCCTCCCTTCCTCCCTCCCGGCTCTCAAACTCTGACATTCATGTCTTGTGGCTCTTAAGCGAGTTAAGCAAGTTTGGCCATCCCTACTGTAAGCCATTTTGGGGGAGAAAAGTGGGGTATAAATGAAAGAAACAGACATTTGTAAAAGAATACTAGACTTAGTATCTGCAGACAGGCCATTAAAGCTCATTCTGGTGTGAGCAGCAAGCCGGACTCTACCTCTTCAAACAGGCCCTCAACAACATGACTACTTTCTGCATTCTTACTGAACAGGTCAAGAACAGAGACAAGCATGCTGGCCCCTCCTCTAGACAGCATCTCTGCGTTGAGGAAATGTATGCAACTACACATTTCCCCTCTGCCTAGTGATCCTGGAGACTATATTTGTTAAAGGGGAAAAATAATTCACAATAAATAGGTGCGCCTATGCTGAGGGGAGGACAACTGTGTCGTTGAGTCCTAAGAGAGCATAGCTGGCCTAAAGCCATCTAGGAAGTTCACAGCAGCTAAGAGGGACATAAGAAGAACCCTGATGGATCAAACCAGAGGTCCATCTAGTCCAGCATCTTCTCTTGCACAGTGGCTAAACAGTTCCTCTTGATGGCCAACAATAGAGCATAGAGGTCGAGGCCTTCCTCTGAAGTTGCCTCCTGCTTTACTGTCTCTGAACATGGAGGTTCCCCATAATCACTATGGCTAGTAGCCAATGATAGACCTACCCCTCCATGAAACTATCTAATTTCCTTTTAAAGTTGTCTATGCCTGTGGCCCTCACTACATCCTCTAAAAGCAAATTCCACATTTTAATCGCTCGCTATATAAAGAAGTATTTTCTTTTGTCCATCCCGAATCTATTGCCCATCAGCTTCATGGGATGCCCTTGAGCTCTAGTATTTCAGGAGAGAGAGAAACATTTCTCATTGTCAGCTCTCTCCACCCCATGCATAATTTTAGAAATGTCTGTCATGTCCCCCTTTAGATGCATTTAGGTAGTTTCTGATTTGTAGCTCTGCCTTAGCCATACATTGCCACCTGCTCTCACAGAAGAGCGACATGTCAGGAGAGGAGTTCTAGCTTAGACTTGCTACATGCAACAATCTTCCTTCCAGGGGGTGTGGCCTAATATGAGCAGGGGTGTGGCCTAATATGCAAATGAATCCATGCTGGGCTTTTTCTACAGAAAAGCCCTGCATGAAACAATGGTGATGGCAGGGTGTGTGGCCTAATATGCAAATGAGTTTCGGCCGGGCTTTTTCTACAAAAAAGCCCTGCTTCCTTCATATGAGAACCTTCCACACCATGTGATGTTTTCACCTGCAGCCTTAAGTGGTACGCTTCAGATCTAAGGTTACCATCTGTTGTTTGTGAGAACTAGAGCACATTTTGTGCTGCAAACCACAGAAGGAAGGTTTTTGAGATGACTGGCTGAGGGGGAAAAAAGTCTCCCTAGAACAGCTGTAGGACGAAAGAATCTCATGGGGTTCCAAGACACAGTTCGCTAAGTTTCTGAAGAACGTTGTGCAGTGTGCCTTTATTGTGGCTCACTGCAGCCCAGAAAGGGTTAACCCATTTCCTCCCCTCCCACCTCAACCAGGCTCATGGGACTGATAGTTCACATTCTGCCCTTGCCAGTATTAGAGCTGCAGGAGTTTCAGATATGCTCCAATACAACTGCCATGTTTTGGATAGCAAGGAATTATCTCCCAAATCTCACTAGCCAGTGATTCCAGGTGATTTTTGGCCTCTCAGGTTCACACAACAAGGACCAGTAGCTAGATATAAATAAAACTGTTCTTTTTGTAAGCATTTTTCCTATAATGCCCTTTTTCTAATGATATTTTGATTTAGATTGGCATATGCCAGGGGTCCCCAATATGGTTCCCACCAAGTGTTTTTAGAAAGTTGGCAGAACCATGTGGGGCTTTGGCCCAATGAGGACTATGATTGCTTGTGCACATTCTTGAAAACATTACTTCAGCTGAAGTTGCCACACAGCACAAAGGATCTTTGCTGTGTGACTGAGGGTAAGCAGCAGCAGCAGCCATTTTGTGGATGTGCCCACTGTGCTGTGTCAGAACTCCAAAGGCCCCAAAAGGTTGGAGATCACTGGCACAGGTTGAAAGGCAAATGGCCTTTGCTTGCATTTATGGGGTTGGTAGGTAGATTAGATGTTTTTTATTATGCAACAACATGAGCGGTGGTTGAACTTCCAGATCTTTCCTGGTCTACAACTATCTTACTTCAACTATTTTACATAATCTAAGTTATTTAGATCCACACTCACTTCTGTGTTGGAATAGTAGGTGTTCCAAGTAGACCTCAGGGATTCTTGCCCACCGATGTCCCACATCAGGAAGTGTGTCTTGCGTACAACAATTTCTTCTACGTTGCTGCCAATAGTGGGAGACGTGTGCACAACTTCATTCATGAGACTGTCAGAAGACCAGATCAGTAAATTAAAGGACCAAACCAGGAAAAATCAACACCCCCTCAATAGCTCCCACAGCAACATCCTCCCCGCTGCAAAATAAGTGGTGCTAATGAGACATACATATCTTCCTAATCCTAATCTGCAGCACCTTGGAAAGCATATGGCCAACTACAAATGCCCCAATATTGAAATACTGACAAAAGTTCTTGAAGTATAGCAGCAACAGCACTTGCACAGGTAACTCCATCCTTGTGCTCACCACAAAATGAAAAAAAACCCAGTGTCATCTGCCAAAATCTAAACACTCCTTGCTACAATTCAAAATGAAAATGGGACATGTTTTCAAAAGGTTCCATTTATGATCACAAAGAGTGCTTAGATCAAGATGGGTAAGCCGTGTTAGTCTGTGGCAGTAGGGAGGGATGGTGGCTCAGTGGTAGAGCACCTGCTTGGTAAGCAGAAGGTCCCAGCTTCAATCCCCGGCATCTCCAACTAAAAAGGGTCCAGGCAAATAGGTGTGGAAAACCTCAGCTTGAGACCCTGGAGAACCACTACCAGTCTGTGTAGACAATACTGACTTTGATGGACCGAGGGTATGATTCAGTATAAGGCAGCTTCATATGTTCATATATGTTCAAAAGAGCAAGAGTCCAGAAGCACCTTAAAGACTAACAAAACCTGTGGCAGAGTAGGAGTTTTCATGAGTCACTGCTCACTTCTTCAAATGGTGCATACATATTAGCCTCTAGATTTGAAGGAAAGTGTCTGCCTCTCATAACCCCTGAAAAACAGAATGTGATCTATGTGGCTAACAAGAATGCTCCTGGTAAGCAAGGGGTCACTTTGTGCATCACCCCTCTTTTCGAAGGCCTTTTCAGGGGCCTCATGTGATAATATCCTTGCGTCTGATACACGCATGTTGCTGCCATTTTAAAGCGAATTAAAAATGCTGTTAGATCCCAATCCTGATTGGGCCTGCCACGCTGGAAGAACCCTTCAAACTTTGCTTAGGTGAGTGGGAGATTGCAGGCCAATAGCCTGAAAGTTCTCTAACTACCTCCCAGCTCACATTGGGACTGCTTGGGATTATTTCATTGACATGAGAAATGCACTCTGCATCTACCCCAAATCACCTGTATTACTCTGAGGTTATGGTACTGCCAGGACAATCAAACACGTTCTAGCACTCAGCCATCAAACTGAACTCCTTCTGTCTGAACTCTGTAGGCTGAATACAAATAAATAGGCCAGGCGGTGGAAGAAGGGAAAAAGATACTCACAACTGGTAGAGGATGGTAGTTTTCCCAGCATTGTCCAAACCAATAATTATAACCTTGTGCTCTGGAGAGGGACAAAAAAAAAAGATCAGAAATTAGTTCCCAGCTGTCCAGGAAAGATACAGTGATGGATCCAACCAGATTTTCTGTTGGAGGAAGAAGAGGAGCAGGAGGAGAGAGAAAGGCTCTCCCCCTTTGACCACCCAAAGGGCTATGCTGAGGATCATGGGATCTGCATGGACAAAAGCCATGTGGCATGCAGGAGTTATAGATGGAAGGTGAATTTGTAAGATTTAGTGCAAAAGCTGGCTGAATCCAATCGATCGTTATGAGATCATCAGAAGAGTCCTGCTGGATCAGACCAGTGGTCCATCTAGTCTAGCATCCAGTCTCACAGAGCAGTCAAACAGTTCCTCTGGAGGGTCAACAACATGGCAAAGAAGATGATGATGAAGGTATTGGATTTATATTCTGCCCTCCACTCCGAATCTCTGAGTCTACATCCTCGGGCAAAGAATTCAAAATTTTGATCACTCTCTTTATAAAGTAGTATTTCCTTTTGTCTGTCCTGAATCTACTGCCTGTCAGCTTCACTGAATGCCCTCGAGTTCTAGTATTTGAGGAAGTGTCTCTTTGTCAACTTCCTCCATCCCATGCATAATTTTATAAACCTCGATCATCTTCCTCTATCAAGAGATCTTTATTATCCAATTCATACAGTGAACTATTAATTGCACACAGAGAAGCTCAGGCTGTGAGGCAGGGCTAATTGCTCATTGCAGACAACCCAAGAAAGCACCCAGCCATTTGCCACCCATTCCTGGGAGGTCTAGAACAATTCAAGACAATTGTATGCAGCTTTCTTTCCCCTGCTTTGGCTGAATAGGGGACTTACTGGGATGCCCCAGCCATCAGGAATGTAGCAAACAGCTGGAGCAACTCTGTGTACCTCTCTGCCAACAAACTTCCACTAACCAATATCATCTGACATACTAATCCAGAAGTCAGCAACAGACCTGTCAATCAGGTATAACAATGCCATTTCTCCCTTATGGCCAGATTCACACACTTAAAGCCCTCCCCTGCTGTGCTCATGTGAAAACCAGAAAGGCAGATGCACTTGAGGGTTTCTGAACTGACCAACAGCCAAGTAGAAGGGTGGCAGATTTACCACTGCATTTTCAGCAATCCCACACTTCAACATGTAAGAGGTCAGTCCTACTGCATTTCAAGCTTGTTTCACAGGTACACAGCATTATGTCCACACACCTGCAACAACAGCCCCGTGGGCCATAAAAGCAAGCATGCAAGCTTGGGGGGAGGGGGACCTTGCAGGCAATGTTTCCTCTAATCCCCCCCTACTGATCAGGGCAGTTCACATCCTGAGTATAATAGAACTGCTGTGATCTTAAAACAGGCAATGGGCAGTGCAAGACCCTGCGTGGCTCCAGATTGCTGCTGAGCGGGGCTTCCTGTGTTAATGAGCGGCTGCTCACTTGCACAGCTTAGAGCAGGGGTGTCAAACATGCAGCTTGTGGGCTGGATCAGGCCCCCAGAGTGTTCCTATCAGGCCTGCAAGCAAGTCTGCTTCCTTCTCCCTTTCTCTTGCTTCTTTCCGTGTCACCGCTTGCTTTATCAGGATTTCGCAACTGCGCAGAAGCTACAGAGCAAAGCCTCATTTTTCCCCATTGGTTGAGGCCCCTCTCTAAGGCAGGAAGGGGGGAGGAGAGCTTGCTTTGATACTGACCACAATATTGCAAGAGTGCTAATAAAGCATGTTTTATTTTAGGGTTTTTTTAAATCTTTAATTCTGTTTGTCTGTGTCCTTTATAAAGTTTATATCTCTGCGACCTGGCATTACATTTTATGACACACATGGCTCGGCCCAACAAGGTCTCATTTATGTCAGAGCTGGCCCTCATAACAAATGAGTTTGACACCCCTGGCTTAGAGGGAACAGTGCTTGCAGGACTGATTCTTCAGCTGAACCACCTAAAGTGACTGACTGATGCGGCAAAATGAGAACTCTGACAAAATGCGGGAGCTCTGCTCACTTCAGGCTTCTGCAGTGCAAGACACAACGGGCATTTTGTGCCATGTTGCTGATGGCTGAGCCCAAATTCTCCATGACTGGGTCAGTTCTACATGGAAGTTCGGTGTCTGATCTGGAGCAGATTTTGGAGATGGAATGTGGGCGGAGATTTGCTTTTGCCACTCTGCTCAGCTAGGAAAGTAGGGGGGAGGAAGTCCTTTAAAGCAGGGGTGCCAAATCCTTGTTAGTAATGGGGCTGTGAGTTGTATAATTATTTCATTATGTATTACAATGTAGTAATACTAAGAAGACAACACTGGATTTATATCCTGCCCTCCGAATCTCAGAGTGGCTCACAATCTCCTTTATCTTCCTCCCCCACAACAGACACCCTGTGAGGTAGGTGAGGCTGAGAGGGCTCTCCCAGAAGCTGCCCTTTCAAGACAACTCAGCAAGAGCTATGGCTGACCCAAGGCCATTCCAGCAGCTGCAAGTGGAGGAGTGGAGAATCAAACCCGGTTCTCCCAGATAAGAGTCCACACACTTAACCACCACACCAAAATAAAGTGCACAACTGTACCATCCCGAAACCATGCCCCCCCGCCCATTTGTGGAAAAACTGTCTTCCACAAAACCGGTTCCTGGTGCCAAAAAGGTTGGGGACCGCTGCTTTAAAGGGCTGAAAGAAAGGGGGAGGAAATGTGGGCAAAGGATCCAGATGGATGTTCTGTCTGCAGTCATCCCACAGCTGCCCCTTTGTGTCAGCTCAAAGGGATCTAAAGCACATCGGGCCAGATGGAAGTGATGTCATCTGGAAGCTCCCAGATTCTCCAGTGCTGCCTTTGCAGAAAAACAAATCCCCATGACGAATCAGTCCCTGTTTACTAGGCCCTCATCTGCAACACATGGATGATACTGGCCTGCCTTATAAGGCTGTTGTTAAGGTCTGCAGTTCTTTGAGCTGAAGGTGCTCTGCATATGCTAAGTTGTGGTTTTTTGTTCCACCCAATTTAGCCAAAATAGAAACAGCAACAGTGAAAACTTAGCCCAAGCCTTTAAAAGCTTTTTATCTGTTAGCAAAAATCAGATAAGGAATTTCATTTCCCTTGCGTGCCAGCCTTGGACACTGTAAACTGAGCCTACAGAGGAATTTGCAAAACAAATAACTTAAAGCAGCGGGTTGAAGGCTGAGATTCCTTCCAACAATTTTTTAAAACTGTGAAGTTTTACTTCATGTAAACTTTCAGGGAAAGCCTGTTTTACATTGCAGGACCAATGTCACTAATGCCCTTATTCTATGGTGGTAGTCAGATCAAGCAGTACGAATGACTGTTTTTCAGTGTAAAGAACCCCCTTCCCCCCCCCCCCAAAAAAAAACCCTCCAGCTTGACAACCTTCATCAGATAAAAAGGTTTTTTTAATCGCATTGTGCAGAAGGAAGGAAGTCCTATTTAAAACATAAAGAAGCATAATATATTTTGTTTTCAGATGCCATAAACAAATCCTACAGCCAGCCTCACACAATTGGCTACATAAGCCACACTGTCTCAAGTTCCAGACATCAGAAGTGCATGCATGCATGTTTTGGGGGGAGAAAGAAGCCACACTGTTTCCGATGAGGGTGGGGTTTTTTTGGAGGGGGAGGAGAAACATTGGTGTGTGAAAGATTGCCAATTAATTTGCGCACATCTAATTTCCTTTTTAAGCACAAGAGTTTGAGTGCTTGTCAAAGATGCTGACGCACCAATTTATGTGCTAATACTTGCTAGCAAGATCATAACGGAGCAGTTCAAACCATAACTTCTGCAAGTACAATGTACTGAGTCAGAGAACAGTGGCAACAGCAGAAGCCAGCCTCCATGACACAACATGGTTTCATAAACAATGACTAATGCATAAGCTCATGGGAACTCCTGTCAGGTAACATGGGGTTACACATGCCCATAATGCTTGATGTTGTCTTCACCCTCCCCTTTCCTTCTTGCACATTAAGCTTTTGCACAAGTACAACAGATCCACCTTTCTTTGTACAAACTTGTCTCTACGTGCACATTGCCTTCACGGGATTAGGACAAATGTGTGTTCAAGGCATGAATGGGCGCATCTTTGTGATAGATTATTTGCACGCACATGGATGTAGGATTGATAACATGCAGCATAAAGTGTGCCTATATGTATATTCTTCTGTATATTCCCATAAGGGTTTTAGGAATCTCGGGAGAAAGGCAGCATGGAGATATATCTAACATAACACATCACTGATCAGAATAGGATTTGGGAGAGTCAGATTCGAATCTCCACTCTGCCATGGAAGCTTGTAGGGTGACCACAGGTTAGGCAGAAACTATGTGACTGGACCATCTCACAGGGTTCTTGTAAAGATAAAATGGAGGAAAGATGAACAATGTAAGCTGCTTTGTGTTAGGGAAAAAGGCAGGGTAGCAATGCAATAAATATTTTAAGTAAGTAAATACGTATGGGCGTGTGTATGCTAGTTGTGCAAAAGTGCATACTTGGGAAAATACATGCATGCATTTTTGTTGCGTATGTGTATGCCAATATTGAGAGCAATCCTACAACTCTATGTACACCGTACAACATATATACAGGTGTTTTTGGCTTTGTTCTTCTACCGGTAGTCTTGTGGAATCTGAAGGCCACCAACCTGGATTGTTTTAGTTAGGAGAACAAGGAATGGAAAATACTTCTTAGGGCACCCATCTAAACTCCTGAGAGTGCTTCTGCAGGCATGCACAGGAACGCAGTTTTGGATAGCTTGGCATCACGGGGTGTGGCCTAATGTGCAAATAAGTTCCTGTGTGAAATAATGCTGATGTCAGGGTGTGTGGCCTCATATGCAAATGAGTTCCTGCTAGGCTTTTTCTGCAGAAAAAGCCCCGTCTGACTTCATTTCAGACCAAAACAAACCAGCTGAAGATGCCAAATATTGAAATATTCTAAAATGTCTCTGTCCAGACCCATTGCTGTTCGCTGCACTAGCAATCAGCATTCAGGAGACCAAGAGACTTTTCTGATTTCTACCCCCTCTAAGTTAAGATTTCAACCTGCCAAGCCAGTCCCTCTTCTTCCTGCCAGACTTGGCTTTTTGTTCGCAGCTCTTGCAACAAAACCGTCTCCCCTCTCCTGCGGCAGGCAGATTCCAGCTCCGCCACAGGCACACCCCATTCGGACCGCCTCCCCCTCCGATTCCGCCTTTTGTTTTTGCCAGACGGCCCCAACTTCATCCGACTCCCAGAACAAGTTCTTTTAGACGTCCACGCCGCCCTAAGGATGCGCTCTTAGGCAGTCCCCAGAAATGCGCGCAGCAGACGCAGGTTCTGCAGCTCCTAGAATAAAGCTATAGAAGAATGCGCCAAACACTTCTCTAAAAGGCTACTTGGAGAGGAACACCAGCGCGCAGGAAAAGCGTCCCCCCTGCCCCACTCTCCCATCCCCATGTGCAAACACAGCAGCGCCTCCTCCCAGACTCACAAATCCACACATCACAGAGAAGCCCATTCTCTCACTCATAACAAGCTGGCCGGAAACCACCATGCCGGCACAAAAGCCAGCCCTTTCCCGGCGTGCCGAAAAGGTCAACACCCGCCCCCCCATGTCACCCTCCCATATGGCACTGAGTTCCTTGAAAGGCGAAGGGGGAAATGTTAAGGGGAGGAGAGGGGGATGTCCCAATAGAAATGCAAACTTGGAAAAGGAAATCTCCAAAGAAAAGAACGCAAAGAGAAAACTGGGCCAAAGAAAACCCTCACAGCTGTCCGAAGAGTTCTGGGGGATCTGGCAAGGTCGCTTGCTCTTCTGGGTACTCTTTGGTTGCTGCCATAGGGAGGAATGCAAAAATAAGGAGAAACGAGGGGCGGGGGCAAGGCCGTTTGTGTGCGTAAGGAACTGCAGGGGGAAAGTTACAAGGAATATTCCAAGGGGTGGGGGGGAACCGAGGGGTACGAAGCAGCAAATCAGAACTCAAAAGAAAAAAGGACGAGAAAACAGAAACAACAAGAAAAGCAGAGAACACAGAGCAGTCGGGGAAAACGAATCCAAATCCGAAAGGGAGGAGAAAACCGTGCCAAGTCGAATTGAATGGGGGGGGGGCGGGGGAAGGGAAACATGCAAAGTCAAAACAAGAAGCCAAAAAGATGGAGCGGCCAAAGCAAGAAAGCCGAAGGCGGTCACATTCAGGAGCGGCAAAGAGAAGCGCCAAGGGGAAGAATAGAAGAAAGGGTCGAGAAACAGGCCAGGTGGAAGAGGAGGCGAGAGAGAGGCGCCTACCTCGGCTTCCGAAAATGCTCAAGAGCTTGGCAAAGACCTGCCCCATTCCGAGACTCGCCGACGGCTCCGGCGGGGCGCCTCCCCGCCCCCTTTATAAACTCCGCGGGTGACGCGCGGGACTCGGAGCCCCGCCCACTCGCTCGGCCTCTGAACTGGAGGGATTTCCCAGGTGGGAGAATTCTGGATCGTGACGGGTGGCTGCCCCAGTCCAGAAGGGGGAATCCCTTTCTCCATCTCATGGGTTGGTGCGAAGGGAGGGATTAAGGAGCAGGAAGAGCCTTCTGCAATCTCTTCTGAGGGCTAGAGCAGAGGTGGCCAAACTTGCTTAACATAAGAGTCAGGCAGAATAAATGTCAGATGTTTGAAGAAGAATTGCAGATTTATACCCCGCCCTTCTCTCTAAATCAGAGACTCAGAGCTGCTTACAATCTCCTATATCTTCTCCCCTCACAACAGACACCCTGTGAGGTGGGTGGGGCTGAGAGAGCTCTCACAGCAACTGCCCATTCAAGGACAACACTGCTAGAGCCATGGCTAACCCAAGGCCATTCCAGCAGGTGCAAGTGGAGGAGTGGGGAATCAAACCCGGTTCTCCCAGATAAGAGTCCACACACTTAACCACTACACCATCTGGCTTGTAAGCTGCAAAACATGAATGTCAGATGTTTGAGAGCAGACAGGCTGGCAGGAAGAATTGAAAGAAAGTAGGAAAGAAAGCAAATAGAGGGAGGTGGAGAAAAAGCAACTTTAACTTTAAATGCATTCACCAAACCGCTGACTGGCTTGGTGAGCCGCAAATATGTGTGAAAGCCACACTTTGGCCACATCTGGGCTAGAGTGTTGGATGAAGACCCGGGTTCCAATTCCTCCTTGCCACAGAATTTATTTTGTTATTTATTTTATTAAGATGATGAATGCCTTGCCTTTTCTTTTTGGCTAGTTATCCGCTCTCTGCCTAACCTACTTTTAAAGGGTTGCTATGAGGATAAAATGGAGGAGTTAATTGTGCCTCCAGTTCAAACCCCATACCCCCAGGAGGGTGGCATAAAAGTGTATTCAGTAAATTCCTATGACTGCCTGTGCTGTGTGGTCTAGTGTTTTGAAGAGGGCACGGTGGTGTTTTCATGCTCAGTCAGGTAAAACACCAATGAATAAAGTAGAAGAATTTAATTTTGGGATCAATTTCAGTCTTTATTCAGGAATGATGTAGGGCTCAATTAGGATTAGAACATGAATCCTACCTCACACCATTTTTTCCAAACTGAAACAGATCCTGGGAGCCACTATTTTTTGCATTAGGGACTGTTCAAATAGACTGCCAATATGTACAGTCCTCTGGGGGACAGGACAGGTCCTTGTGGGGAGCAGGGAGGCTGTTTCAGGTTTAGAAAATGGCAGGAAGGGAAAGCTTGATCCCTTCTCCCCGTGGTCCCAATCTGAATTGGTCATCGTAGGCTTCAAAGCTGCATTTCCAGGGTGGGAGAGTCACAAAACAGCATCTGACTGAAGCTCCTTATGGCCAGTCTGGAGACAAACATAGCTTGTAGTTTGGTCTTGAGTGGGTATTTCAACTTGGATCCTCCCATTTCACCACACCAACCACACCAGCTCTCAAGTCAACAGAATATATATATTTTACTCTGCCATATTCTCAATGGGTATCAATTCAAGTGGGAGAGCAATCTGCTACCCATATACCACACACTGCCTGCAGAACAATAAACAAATTTGTGGTTTTAACATCCTTTGAGCATATGAAAGATGACAGCGTTAGAAAACCATACACAAACAGTTGCAACCTCATAAAAATCTTAAGCAGTCAGCAAAGAACATTCACATATTGTATTAATCGTATCAGTTTACATACAAAACAGTATTTTACAAAAATATAAGGAGCCAGTGTGGTTGTAGTGGTTTGAGTGTCAAACTAGGGTCTCAAAGATCCGGGTTCAAATGCTTACTTCAGATACAATATTCACAGGATGGTTTTAGAACAGTTGCTTTATGTTACTCTAACATAACTCACAAGTAGGGTTGCCAGGTCCAATTCAAGAAATATCTGGGGACTTTGGGGGTGGAGCTAGGAGACATTGGGGGTGGGGCCAGGAGCAAGGTTATGACAAGCACAATTGAACTCCAAAGAGAGCTCGGGCCATCATGTTTAAAGGAACCGGACACCTTTTAAATGCCTTCCCTCCATTGGAAATACTGACGGATAAGGGGACCTTATTTTGGGGCTCAGAGGACTGGACCAGGGATTTAAAGTTTCTCTTTAAATCACTTAAATTAAATCAATTAAAGACTTGGAAAAAGCATTTCCCTGAAACTTGAAGGGTATTTTGAGGAGAGGCATCAGATGCTATGTGGAAAATTTGGTGCATCTACCCCCCAAAACAGCCCCCACAAAGCCCCAGATACCCACAGATCAATTCTCCATTATACCCTATGGCAGGCGTGGCCAAACTTGCTTAACATAAGAGCCACGTAGAATAAACATCAGATGTTTGAGAACCACAAGACAAGGAGGGAGAGAAGGAGGGAAGGCAAATAGATGGGGAGGGAAAGGTGGAAAGAAAAGAAATTTAATTTTGAATTATTTAACTTAAGTGATTTAAAGAGAGAAATGCTTTTTCCAAGTTTTTAAATGATTTAATTTAAGTGATTTAAAGAGAGAAATGCCTTTTCCAAGTAAGCCAACAGGGTGGATGGGGGGGATTAAAGAGTCACACAATGTGTGTGAAAGAGCCGCATGTGGCTCTTCAGCCACAGTTTGGCCACCCGTGCCCTATGGGAATCAGTCTCCACAGAGCATAATGGTGTGCCCAGCAGACATCCCCCCACACTTTCTGATGACCCTGCAGCTGGGGGAGGGCCTCCAAACTAGGGGATCCCCTGCTCCCACCTGGGGATTGGCAACCCTACTCACAGGGTTGTTACTGTTATATAGGGCAGGCAAAATGGAAGAAGGGCAAACCACACACACTTTAGTTAACTCCTTGAAGGACAGGTGGAATAAAAGAGTGATAGGTAGATAAACAGTACAGTTCAATTGTTTTTGTTGCCATGCAATGGTTCTTCCCCATTTCTGTAATCCTAGTTCTTCTATATTGTTTATCAGAGTTCTTTGCCTCTCTAGTTACTGGATGGCATGAGATGATTTGGGCCTTGGTCCCATTATGCTGAAGTAAAGATTATGGCTTGGGAGCCTAATGCTGTTCTGAAGGGCCATTCCTCAGCTGTAATCAGTGCTCTTCCCCACATTTTGTAATCCACCTTGAAAAATGAGAAAGGTAGGCTATACATTAATAGTAATATTCATATTCTTAAAGCAAATTATTCCTATAAATCTCTACAAAGTTCCAATATATTCTCAATTTTTTTTATCACAACCTTGTTTTGAAGAATAACTTCATGGACTTCACTGTTCAGCCATATGTAAACTGCTGGACCTTGTAAATTTGAAAAGTGCTTGTTTTTCAGTGGCATTCATGAAGCTAATCTTTTTTAAAAAGACTGTCATTGAAACAGACTATATTTGAATGCCATCAAAATATGTGGAAAAGGTTACTGAGAGGCTATTAGAAAGTTCTTAGAACTATGTTTTCAACTTATGTGTTTCTTTGTAATATAGTTTTGTGTGTGAATAGATGTGTGGGCAATATGGTATGTGGGAATATGTATGTACTCAATGCTTAATTTAATTTAAAAAATGCTGAAAACATTGCCCATCCCCAAATGCCTATTTATTCTCCTCTTGTTTTTTTTAAGGAAGGACACAACTAATCATTATATTGTTGCTGTCGAGGTGCTTGTTCTTACAAGACAGGAAGTGTGTAATCTTTCCTCTCCTTGCTGATATGATCACTTTGCTCCCCCTCACCCTTTGTGGAGTGGTGACCAAACAAAAACCACACTAACCATTCTTATCCTGCCCATTCTGTTCATGTAATCCAGTCAGCAGCATTTGGCCCTAACAGAGGTGGAAACAGCATATTCAAGATGCAGTGGAAAATTATATATGTTGAACATGCTCAGTTCTAAGAAATTACCTCAGCTTTTTCTGGAACTTGTTCTGATGTTCACAGCACATACTTCAGATACCTCAGATGAGCAAAATAAAGTCTAGAGTGTCTCTGAGCATGAAAAAGTGCCTTACCCCCAAATGACTGAGATTTCCGAAGGCCTCCCTATGGTGAAACTTACAAAAAAATTATTTGATCACTTTTTCTCCCAAATAGTTTTCAAGACCTATAGATTTCCACGTGTTTTTAAACTTTTGGCCTATGAGACTAAGAAAGAATCTGCCTGAGATGTTAGATTTTCATGACTGGAACTCCAGATGTATAATTGGGCCCCAAAGATAAGCTAGGAGTGGCTGAGAAGGTTAGTATAGATTGGGGCACAGGGAAAGAATCCATGGGGAACAAAGGGAAAGAGGTAAGCCTTCCTGCTGCATAGTATTAAGGCCTGATCTTTTTTGGAGGACCTACAGCTGATTTTAGGGCCAAATTATACGTAGGAAACTCAAATTCCTGAATTGCAGTGTTACATAACTGCCCAGTGAGTTGGCAGAATGAGGACTTGAACCTACAGTTCCCACATTATTTTTCTTGGAGCAGAGGTTTCTAATGGCTGTTCCTTGGTCTCTATCAAAACACTTTGTCAGAGAGCCCAAAACAGAAGTGGCCAAACTTGCTTAAACTGAGAGTCACATAGAATAAATGTCAGAAGTTTGAGAGCCGAAGGAAGGAAGAATGGAAGGAAGGAAGATGACTGACTTGGCTTGGAGAAGTGATTTAAAGAAAATGCCTTCTGCAAGCCAGTTGACAGGGGGCTTTGGTGGGGGCTTTGAAAACAGCACAATATATGTGAAAGAGCCACATATGGCTCCCAAGCTGCAGTTTGGCCACCCCAGCCTAAAATAAAGAATATTTTTACTTATAACATGTCTAGGCTGCTTTCCTAATCACAGACTATCCAATCAAGAGGGCTTGTAAATAAAATACAGGGTGCAATAATACATTAAAAATAAAATCAACCCATAACTAAAATCAATATTACAATTTAAGTAATCATTAAAATCCCAAGAAGATAGATTCAGGTGGGTAGCAGGGCTGGTCTGAAGCAGCAGAACAAAGTTTAAGCCCAGCGCCAGCTTTAAGACCAAAAAAAAGTTGTATTCTGGGTATAAGCTTTTGTGTGCACACCACTCACTCTTCTTCAGTGTATGTGGGCACACAAAAGCTTATACCTAGAATAAAACTTTGTGGGTAAGGGTGCCACTGGACTCAAACTTTGTTCTACTAAAATCCCAAAGTACAAAAACAATCATGTCCCTCATAGGTCCTTGGGAGGGCCAGCCTTAGACTATCTGGCACCCTAGGCAAAGCTAACTTCTGGCACCCCCACCCCCCATACTAGGGTTGCCAAGTCCAATTTAATAAATATCTGGGGACTTTGGGGGTGGAGCCAGGAGACTTTGGGGGTGGAGCCAGGAGACATTAGGGGTGGAGCCAAGATCAAGGCTGTGACAAGCATAATTGAACTCCAAAGGGAGTTCTGGCCATCACATTTAAAGGAACGGCACACCTTTTCAATGCCTTCCCTCCATAGGAAATAATGAAGGATACGGGCACCTTCTTTTGGGGCTCATAGAATTGGACCCCCTGGTCCAATTGTTTTGAAACTTGGGGGGGTATTTTGGGGAGAAGCACTAGATGCTATACGGAACATTTGGTGCTTCTACCTCAAAAAACAGCCCCCCCAGAGCCCCAGATACCCGCAGATCAACTCTCCATGATTTTCTATGGGAATAAATCTCCATAGGGAATAACAGAGTTCCCAGCAGACATTTCCCTCCCCTCTCCCCGCTTTCTGATGACCCTGAAGCGGGGGAAGGGCCTCCACACCGGGGGATCCCCTGCCCCCATCTGGGGATTGGCAACCCTACCCCATACTGATAACCAATTTTCTGAATTGTGGGGAAAATGTGCATCCAGTTTGGCACCCCCCCCCGAAGGCCAGCGCCCTAGGCAATTGCCTATTTTGCCTAGTGGCAGGGCTGGCCCTGGTCCTTGGAAACAGAAAGCATTTCAGATGGTACCAGAATAAGAGTGCATGACATCTCCAGAATAAGAGTGCATGACATCTCCAGATTAAGGGAGCTGCACAGTTTGGAACAGCAATTTTAAAAAGGCCCTCTTATGGGTCCCAGCCACCCACACCTCTGAGAGGGCAGATTTCCAGTAGCATCTCTCCCTCAATGATCTAAGAATCCAAGCAGATCAATAGAGGAGAGGATTGTCTTTCTTTGGGTCCAGGTCATTAAGGGCTTTAAAAGCTAAAACCAGCACTCTAAATTGAGTCTGGAAAAATGCTGGAAGCCAGTATAGTTGAGATTGAAGTGCCTGTGGCCAATGTTCCCTCTAAGCTGCAGAGTCTTGTGAGCAAAAATTATTCGTTGTGAGCTACTGGCATTAAAGTTGTGAGCTACTGCATAAATTAGTGTGCAGTGGGGTCCTCCTTCCTGAGCTAAGACAAAAATGTGTGAGTTGCAGGCTAAAAATCTGTGAGCTAGCTCATACTAACTCAGCTTAGAGGGGACATTGCCTGTGGCAAACACCTGTTACCACTCTACCAGCTAGGCTCGGCCCTTCCCAGCCAAGCCGGCAACGCCGGCGTTCAGGCTGGGGGCCGCATTTGCCCGCCCGGAAGAATGAGGACAGGCGATGACAGCAACAGCCCATCCGGGGCTTGAGCGGGGCGTGGCGCCAGGGCTATATAAGCCCTGGCCCCGCCCCACTCAGTGCGGCTGTCTTCTTGGCTCTCTGCCCACCCACCCTCCCTTGACAGTACAGGTTTCAACCGGTCGCCTTGTTGGGGGCCAGGTAGGAATTTTTTCAGCTCCGCATAATTGGCTCATGTGGGGTTGTTTTTCGCCTACCTTGTACTGCCTTATAGTGTTAGGTTGTTGGGTGGATTGTAGTTGGTCGCTGGCCGGGGATGGGTTGGCCACAGTGTTTCAGGGGAGCACCTATGGCCTAGCACCTTTGGTGCGTGTAGTCTGTATGAACCGCAGATGGGCTAAACGGCTCAGTGCGGGGAATGCAGATCACGGGGAGCCTCACCTGGGGCGGATCTTTCCATGGGGGATCGATGCTAGCCCAGGTGGAGAAAGGCTGGAGGCCTGGCCGCTCAGTTACAACCCGAATACGGCGGGTTTGTGCTGGGGGCAGGGTTGCTCGCCCTTTGGACAAGGCGGGGTCCGTGGGTGACCCCAGGGGCTTGTCTGGTTAGGCTTTATCCCTGCCGAGTTCATAAGTTAATTGAGTTCAATAAAAGCGGCCCGGTTTAAACCCAATACTTTGTGTCTGTGTCTTATTTCGACTGGGTGGGCAATGCTTTGTACTGTTTGAAGTTTCCAAACTGTCTCCGAAAGCAGCCCTTTGTGCAGCGTGTTGCAGTAGTTTAGCCTTGATGTTAGCAAGGCATGCCTGACTGTGAACAGGTCAACTTTTTCCTTGAACTGTCACAGCAGGCACAGCAGCTAAAGCTGGTAAATGGTAGGGATGCCATCCTTCAGGTGAGTCCTCCTGGGGATCCCCTGGAATTATGGCATATCTCCAAACTACAGAGATCAGTTCTCCTGGAGAAAATGGATGCTCTGGAGGGTGGATTCTATGGCATTGTACCCAACTGAAGTCCCAACCCTCCCCAGGCTCCATTCCCAAATCTCCAGGAGTTCCCAACCTGGATCTGGCAACCCTACACCCCAACCCCCACTGGTGGCCATGGCCAAGTGGACTGGGGAACTCTAGTACTTCTAGTTACCTCTGTCACCCATTTATTCAAGGAAAACAAGGAATCCAGAAGTACCCTATCCAAAACAGGTGGCATGTGCGTGTAAGATGCCATCAAGACACAGTAGACCTATAGCGACCCCAGCAAGGCCTTTCAAGGCAAACGAGAAGCAGAGGTGGTTTGCCATTGCCTTCCTCTGCAGAGCCTTCCTTGGTGGTCTTCCTTCCAAGTACTGACCTTGCCTGGCTTCAAAGAGTGGGCTATACCATGCCACTAGGGGGCATACCCATTCCCATACAAGCTTTGGTCACAGTCTACGGCAGTTCTTTCTTATTGGAATCACATCTGCTTGTTTATCGCCCAGCCTTTCACAGCATGCAGAGACTGCTCTACAGGAAGAGGCTTGTGGGACTTTAAAGACTGCTCGATTTGGACAAAAGTTTCTACTGGATTCAGGGAAATCTGACTAAAGCCCAGTAGCACCGTAAAGAGACTAACAACATTTATATTTTAAGACAGGACTCACAAAAGCTCATGTTGAAACAAAGGTTGTAAGTCTTTAAAGTACTCTTGGGCTTTTGTTTTGTTTTGTGACAACAGACTGACATGACTACACCCAGGGCTTTTTTGTAGAAAAAGCCCAGCAGGAACTCATTTGCATATTAGGCCACACCTTCTGACACCAAGCCAGCCGAAACTGTTCCTGTGCTTTCTTGTTAAAAAAAATAGTCCTGCTCTTAACAATTTTGAGGCTGCAACACGCAGAAGGCTTTAGATCCCAACAGTGCAATCCTATGCAGTGTTATTCCATTTTATGCCTACTAATTTTATGGGGTTAGACTGGAATAACTCTGCATGGGATTGCACAGCTAAAGCTTCAGCCGCAATAAATCTGTTAGACTGAAATCACTCTCACACTGTAAAGCTGACAAATACAATTGTAATCTGCCTGGCTGGAAATAAATTTATAAATGCAAAATAAACACATTTAAAAAGATCTGGTGGGTTTTCACATGTGCATCCCAATAGTAGGGGGGAAGCGGCATTTGTGAAGCCAGCCTTAGTCTTTAAGATACCCCCCAAACTGCTGTTTTTGTGTTGCTGTAGAGAGACTGAAATAGAATTGATCATAAAGTTGCCTGCAGCTCAGACTCAGCAAAAAAAGCATTGCAAGTAATCATGTGTCATACACTTCCAATTAGACTTTACACAGCCAGAAAAGGTATGATTTACAGCTCTAGATATGTCTTCTACCCCTGTGAGTGCCACTTAAAACAAAATTCAGTCATTTATTCCAGTCTGCAAATTTAACAGGTTCCTGTTGGGGACAGAAAGAAATTATTCCTATATGTTAGCTCAGTTCAGGTGCCATGTAAAGTCATCGTTCTCAAGAGTCCCCAAGCTTTTGGAGACCATGGGTACCTAGGATGGTGGGTGCAGCCACAAAATGGCCATTACAGGAGGCGAAGTCAGCCAGAAAACCTTGATTTACAACAAGGTGGAGGTGTATACCTAGAGGAAGCCCAAGGGCAGGGGAAAAGAGAGGCAATTTAAAAGAATCCTCTGGGAGAAAGGAGTGTGCAAGAAGAAAATGGTGGTGGCAACTGCCACTGAAACTTTTTAAAACGAACATAGCTAATTGGATCTTCTGTGGCCAATCAGAAGACCTGCTGGGCAAGAGCCCCACTAGACCCTACACAACTGGTCCGCAACAAGAAAGGTGTTGATGGGCATGAGGACCCCTGAATTTTGCTATTGTAAGTGTCTGAATGAGGGCCACTTTGCTACCTAGGATCAGTCAGGGGTGTCAAACTCATTTGTTTGGAGGGCCAGATCTGACATAAATGAGACCTTGTTGGGCCAGGCCATGCGTGTCATAAAATGAAATGCCAGGTAGCAGAGATATAAACTTTACAAACAGACAAACACAATTAAAGATTTAAAAAAAAAAAACATGCTTAAAACATTACCTCTCGTTGATCTTAAAGGTACTTTCTTTGTATTTCTCCCCTAGGATCCAGGGAACTGGGCAAAGGAAGCTCTGGCTCTTTCCTTCATTCCTCCAGGGACCAGGAGGGAGAGAAGCCAATAGAAGGAAGAGAGGTTGGCTCAGTAGCTCTGCTGTGCGATTGAGAGAGCCTGGCAAAGCAAGCTTTCCCTCCCCCCCCCTTTCTCCCTAAGGGAGGAGCCTCAATCAATGGAGAAAACAGAGGTTTTGCTCTGTAGCTCCTGTGCAATTGAGCAAGCCCCCAAAAGCAAGTTGTTATGCAGAAGGAAACAAGAGAGAAGGAGAAGGAAGCAGACAACAGCAAGTTGTCAGGGGCCTGATAGGAGCCTTCCAAGGGCCTGATTTGACCCCCCAGGCCGCACATTTGACACCCCTGAGTTAAGATATCTCACTCAAGGATTGGAAATGTCGGTTTGAAACTGTTTTATTAACCACAGGTAGTTTAAACTATAACATATTTACAATATGAATGCAGGTATCTTGACTTCATCCTGACTTGATCCCTGTGCGGCCCTCACCACAATACATGCCAGGATACCAGCTAAGTTTCTAGACTGTATAGAGGAGGTGAAGGAAAGGCAATAGAAACCAGCGTTTGTTAAGACAAGCCAGGATTTGAATACTCGTCTGCAAGCCAGGTCCTACTAGCTGCAGAAACTAGCCACACTTTGAATAAACAGTGGTTTTGTGTTATGTTTAAAGTGAGCCCTCCCATCCTGTGCAAACTCACCAAGATAACCTCTGAAAGAGCTTCATTTGAAGAAATATTTGGGTTTTTTCTCTGCATGAAAAGCCTGGCTTTTCATTTGCAGCCAGAAAATGCAGTCCCTTCATTTTAAGTGGGAAATTAAACCTCTTGAACTGAACAGCAAAGAAGGAATATTTAGATTTACATCACAGATCGCTTAATTAGCTGCCCCAATGCTCTGCTATTGAGCGGTACCTCCACTTGCCTACTTGTGGTATTTGGCTAGTTGAAAATAACACCCACGCTATTTTTGAACTACAAAAAAAGACCCTTGTTTGCATTCAAAGGCTGGTATCATTCTGTTGCACCAAAGCACTTTGCTAAGAGATTGTCTCTCCAGGAAGCACACATAGCTGGCTGTAAGCAACTTCATCATTTATTTTATATTTTCATTTTAAAAGCCAGTTCAGCCCAAGATCTCGAGGCAGGTACTAATGCAAAACAAGAACACATTAAGTCCTAGCTGGCAGTAGGCCCATTCTATAAAGCGTTGTGCAACCAAAGTGAATTTAACAACACTAGCTTAAAGCCAGAGGTGAAAAGCCTACCACAAATAAGAACTGACTGTATTTCTGGAAAATGTCTTGGCTCAGATTTTAATTAGTCTCTGAGGGAAAGGAACGCCAGGGTGGTGGTGAAGCTGCTGCAGCCCAAACCAGGCATAATCCTTTCAGTTTTTTACTTTACTTCATTTTTATTTTACTTCATTCTCCCCAACAAGGACCCAAGTGATTTACAACATTCTGCCCTTCACCATTGTATCCTTATAATAGGGTTGCCAAGTCTGTGTTGGAAAAAAGCTGGAGGCTTTGGGGATGGAGCTGGGAGAGGGGAAGAGAGGGACCTCAGAATGGTACAATGCCATAGAGTCTACCCTTCAAAACAGCCATTTTCTCCAGGGAACCTGATCTTTGCCAGCTGGAGATCAGTTGTAAAAGTGGAAGATTTCCAGGCCCCACCTGGAGGCTGGCAACCCTACCTTATAACAACCCTGTAGGTTCAAAGTATGAGACTGGCCCAAGCTTCTATGGCAGAGTGCAGGTTCAAATCTGGGTGTCCCAGATCCTAGTCTGACAATCTACCCTCTACACACATTTTTGACAAAAATAATCCTAAAAGCACTTTCCTGGGATTAAGCCTCACTGAAAAAGAACAGGATTCTTATAATCTGCGCTTTCCTCAGCTCTGTAGAAATCTGCGCTTTCCTCAGTTCAATATAAAAAAAGGTAGTCCCCTGTGCAAGCACCAGTCATTTCAGACTCTGGGGTGACGTTGCTTTCACATCGTTTTCACAGCAGACTTTTTACAGGGTGGTTTGCCATTGCCTTCCCTAGTCATCTACACTTTCCCCCCAGCAAGCTGGGTACTCATTTTACCGACCTCGGATGGATGGAAGGCTGAGGCAACCTGGAGCTGGCTACTTGAACCCAGCTTCTGCCGGGATCAAACTCAGGTCACGAGCAGAGTTTACGATTGCAGTACTGCATCTTTACCACTCTGCGCTACGGGGCTCTTTCAGTTAAGTATAAAAAGGTAAAGGTAATCCCCTGTGCAAGCACCAGTCATTTTTTACTCTGGGGTGGCGCTACTTTCACAACATTTTCATGGCAGACATTTTTTTTTTACAGGGTGGTTTGCAATTGCCTTCCTCAGTCATCTACACTTTCCCCCCAGCAAGCTGGGTACTCATTTTACCGACCTCAGAAGGATGGAAGACTAAGTCAACCTGGAGCCAGCTACCTGAACCAGCTTCCGCTGGGATCAAACTCAAGTCATCAGCAGTGGGCTCCGACTGCAGTACTACAGCTTTACCACTCTGCGCCACGGGGCTCTAGGAGAGCCTAAAATATCTCCTTGGACTGAAGAGGTCATAAGCAGTAGGTAGCAGTCTTTTGCTCTTAAAATAGGGTTGCTAGCTCCTGCTTGGTAAATACCTGGAGATTTTGGGGGTGGAGTCTGAGGAGGATGTGGTTTAGGGATGGACTTCAATGAGGTATAATGCCAGAGTCCACCTTCCAAAGCAGCCATTTTCTTCAGGTGAATTGTTCTCTGTCACCTGGAGATCAGCTGTAATCTCAAAAGATCTCTTGCCACCAAACAGAGGTTGGCAACACTATCTTAAAATGACACCCCCACACACACACACCCCCCAAAAAACTTTATACATGCGTGGGACAGACTTACATTTAAAGAGCCAAGCCTGCTATTGTTGTGTTGGTTCTAAGAATGCCGCACTTTGGATGCTAAATGGATCAGCCATTTTCTCTACATAGCATCATGGAACAGCATAGAGATTTATTGTTAGATAACAAAAGATAAGATGGGGGGGGGGGGTGAGGTGATCCCCAACTAGGGTTGCCAAGTCCAATTCAAGAAATATCTGGGGACTTTGGGGGTGAAGCCAGGAGACATTGGGGTGGAGTCAGGAGACATTGGGGGCGGAGCCAGGAACAAGGGTGTGACAAGCATAATTGAACTCCAAGGGAGTTCTGGCCATCACATTTAAAGAGACAGCACACCTTTTTAAATGTCTTCCTTCCATAGGAAATAATGAAGGATAGGGGCACCTTCTTTTGGGGCTCATAGAATTGGACTCCCTGGTCCAATCATTTTGAAACTTGGGGGGGTACTTTGGGGAGACACATTAGATAACTATACTGAAAATTTGGTGCCTCTGCCTCAAAAAACAGCCCCCCCAGAGCCCCCAAAACCTCCAGATTAATTCTGCATTATGCCCTATGAGAATCAATCTCCACATAGGGAATAATGAAGTGCCCAGCAGACGTTTCCCTCCCCACCCCCCTTTCTGGTGACACTGAAGCGAGGGATTGGCCTCTCTACTCATGAGTTGCTGCCAACTTCTCCAAAGTAACACAGACACACCATCCCAAGAGGAAGCCTTTCAATCGTAGACTGAAACCTTCGGAGGGAGAAAGGCACATGGTCCTCTGGGGGCGGGAAGGAGCCTGGGAAAGCGGAAGTACTCCTGCTGGGACCTGGGGATTGGTAAGCCTAGCCCCGACACCATCACAGAAGGAGAAAGTTGAGACGCCTCCAGGAACCCCCTCTGAAGTGCAAAAGGAACCAACCCTGTCAACCTGGGATACAGCCCCACCATCTGACTGGGACCCTGAACCCTCTACCCCAAAGCCCATTGCAGCACCTGAGGTATCTCCCCAACTGTTCACTCGAGCCCCACAAAGCCAAGAACCACCCCAGCTCTGTAAGAGCACCATCACCAAGCTTGGTACCTTTAAGAGCTAGGGGGGAAGGGCTTGACTTTCCATCACCTTTCATGAGTATTTGAGGCCTCACTTCGCCCTCAGACTTTGCTGAAAGAACATCTGTGAAACAGTACTGACTCCTGAACCACAGCCCCTCAGCAGGGTGTATGGGGCTCAAGCTATTTATAGTTAGACAGGACACACCATGTTGTTCGCCTCTACAAATACAAGGGAAGGAGGATTACCCAGGGAGTAGGAGGCAGGAAGGAAGTGTAGAGGCAGGCGCGTTTAAGTAAGGTTTCCTCAGCTTGTTTCCAGGTAAGTTCAATCTGTTTGCTCATACCATGGGCTTGTTCTTTTAAAGGACAACATTAGGCTAGGTTTTATGGCTTGTTTTATTTAAAAACATCCAGACAGAGACACAAAGGGCAGAACAACTCTATGTACAGTGCTATTTACAGGGATTATTAAATACTGTTATTTTAAAACTTATTTTTTCTGGCATTGCCACTCGCCTTTCTCTGGCCGGTACTCAGCTGCTATCCTGGTGGAAAGAAAAAGAAAAAGAGTTAGTTAGGCCGATTCCTCTTGGTTCAAGTTTTTGTAGCACAACAGACAGCAAAAGCAGACAGGTCAGAGAACAGCAGATTGTTCAAGCGTAAGTGAGCTGCAGGGGGCAACTCTGGCTCAGAATAAACCCTACCCAGTCAGTAGAGCAAGGGTGGCCAAACTGTGGCTCAGGAGCCACATATGGTTCTTCCACACATGTTGTGTGGCTCTTGAAGCCCCGTCAGCTAGCTTGGAGAAGGCATTTCTCTCTTTAAATCACTTCTTCAAGCTAAGCCAGCCAACAGCTTGAAGAATTCATTTAAAGTTAAAGCTGCTTTCTTTCCAGTTCTCCTCCCTTTATCTATTTGCCTGTCTGCCTTCCTTCCTGCATTGCGGCTCTCAAGCATCCGATGTCCATGTCTTAACGGCTCTCAAAAATCTGATGTTTATTCTAATTGACTCTTACATTAAGCAAGTTTGGCCACCCCTGCAGTAGAGCATGTCTTAAACCTCAAACTACATGCTACATTTTCTTTATAAGGGCCAATGCACATGTTCTTGTTTCCCCAGTGTATTGAGGATTGGTCAGACATTGGCTGGTAGTTCTGTGCTCAGAATTTAATTCCTAGGCACATGTAAGACTGATTTGAATCAAGACCATGGACTGTGGCAAAAGGAGGTTTAAAGTCTTCCTGTCTATACTGAAATATCCTCATGGAGCTACTATTTGCCCCCTTGGGGAAATGTACAAGTAGGGATGGGCTGTCTGTATGTTTCCCCAATGGGGCAAGTCCCGGCTCTCTGGAGCATGTCAGGCTAAGAAACTGGTGCTGGCAGGGAGTTAAAGCTCCCGCTTTGCATAGGCTGTGATTCCCAATCTAAATCAGACCTGAACATATCTGAGAATTAAACAGAACTATCTATTCTGTTTCATTCTCAGATACGGATGCCGTGTCTCCAGGTGGGGCCTGAGTATCCCCAGAATTACAGCTCATTTAGTTCTCCTGGAGAAAATGTATCTTTTGGAGGGTGGTCTTGATGGCACTGTACCCCCACAGAGGTCCCAGTCCTCCCCAAGCGCCATCCTCACATCTCCAGATGTTTCCCAAACTGCATCTGGCAACCTTACTTCCTATTGGAAGCCAGGGAGGACCCTGGCCACCTTACCCATAACTTATCTGTGGACCAATCACATGGGAGACACCAGAATTTTGTAATGTGTGAACTTGACCCTTGGACAGAGGCTAGGCAGGCTCCTAGGTAAACTACAGACAGTCCCACTAATGGCCCTACCTAATCTTTTTTTTCAAAATCTAGGCTTCTTGGGCTTAGGGTGTTACAGCTTGCATTTAAAGAGCGAGAGTGTTTTTTTTTTAAAAAATATGATGATATCGAGTTTTTAAAAAGGGAAAGTGGAGGCTGACACCCCACATGATTTTGTCCCAAATGTTGCCCTCCTGACTTGCTCTCCTGAGCTAATGCAACACTCGCCCTTCGCCTGCTCACCTTTATCCTCCTTGTAGCTAGCAGGATTCTGAGCCTGGCCCAGAGCTTAAAGGAAGTCTGATGCAAGTTCAGGAAGGTCTTTATTAAGATTTGGAATTTTGCACTGTTCCAGACAAAAACACTACATGGCTATATAAAACGCAGGAAAATGCACTTCTCATAAAATTCAATATCTTACATCACAGTGAACTTTGAAGAACGGCTTGGGCTTGTCAGGTTCTTAAACTGTAGGTCAGAGCGACCACTTTTGCAACTGTGGAAGGCTTTATCGTTCCATATAAATTATTGGTGAGGAGGAAATTCCAGCCCTTGAAAAAGACCCTACTTCCAGTGGAAACGATCCCATGAGCAAGAGACTTCCAGAGTTTTTTGTCTTGTTAAATAATTCCTTGAGCACTCTGTTTTGAAGGACTTTTGTTTTGTACAGTGGACTTTTTAATGAGATGTGGATTGAGTAACTTTCCAGTACTTTGCTACTGCTGGAGACATAGGACTTGAACGTTTTGCATTAATAGAGAAATTGCATATAGCTTCAGATTTACTGTTATACAAAACATATAAAGTTCACTGTGATATAAGATACTGAATTGTATGAGAAGTGCATTTTCCTGTGCTTTATATAGCTGTGTCGTGTTTTAACACAGGAGCCCATTTTTGCTATTGTTTGCCATACAAAAATACTGCAATGCACAGAGACACATTCTCAGCAACTGGGTTTGGATGACAGTTTATACATGTGGTTTTATTTATTTACATTATTTGTCCACTGCCTTTCTCACTTGAACTCAAGGCAGATTACGTAGAGTAGGGTAGAGTAAGTCAACAGATGGAACTTTTAACAAAGAATGCAATTGTGTTAAGGTTGTAAAAACAACCAGAAGTTTAAAAACCAAACACAAGCAAATCATGAATATTAACATGACACATTGAACTATGCAAAATTCCACAGCAGAATCCTAATTTCAACAAGCTATACACAGTAGTATAATTGTTTTCTTTTAGTTTTCAAATGTGTTTCACATTTATAAAAAAAATTCCAATATATTTAGTAAGCTACACTGGGATCTTTTCTCTCCCCCCCCCCCCCCCCCGGAAAGACAGGCGATAAATCTTTGTGAATAACTAAAATAAACATGGTTACCCTAGCTATTCCAATTCATTCCTTTAATCCCTCCCCCCCCCCCCCCCCCCCAGAAATGCAATAGGCCTCACTGATGGAGGAAGGCTATGCTATGCTCAGGAATCCATACTAGGGGTAATGTTGCTGTTCTCTTCTTTCCCACCCTCCATTCCCAGTGATAAAATAAACCAGTGGGAGTCTTGAAAACGAACAAAAAGTGTGTATGTGTTTGTGAATCAAAGCTCACTTCATCAGGTGCAGTCTGAGTTCTCTGCTCACGACCTGAGTTCAATCCTAGCAGAAGCTGGGTTCAGGTAGCCGGCTCAAGGTTGACCCAGGCTTCCATCCTTCCAAGGTCAGTAAAATAAGTACCCAGCTTGCTGGGGGGAAAGTGTAGATGACTGGGGAAGGTGATGGCAAACCACCCTGTAAAAAGTCTGCCCTGGAAACGTCATGATGTGATGTCACCCCAGAGTCAGAAATGACTGGTGCTTTTGCAGGGGACTGTCTTTTTAATGTACACTTCAGTGCATCTGATGAAGGAAGATCTGATTCACGAACACTGGAATAAAATTTTGTTAGTCTTGAAGGTGCCTGCCCACCAGATCCCAGTTTCATTTTGCTGCTGCAGACTAAGAAATCTACCCACCAGGAATTAGTCACTGAGGTTACTTACTGTTGCTTAGAAGAGGTCCTTCTGCAAACAAGCCCTTCTAGACAGGGACACACTTGATTCAAGCTGAATGCAATACCTCCTTGGGGGATGTAGCATCCATCACCTAAATGCAGCCGTTTCTTGCAAACCATTTCCCCATGAAGGCGGGCACAGCATGCATGAGGACCACAGTCTTTATCCTGGTGGCAGCGGGCACCTGCAAGAACCAAAGAAAATAAAAATCTAGCAAATCCTGCAAATCTGAATTATCTTCCCCTACATTAATCCTAGTCTTGGTTTCAAAAGGTTAAATGCCTTAAAAAAAATTGCTTACAAACTCAAAGTTTAAGAACTGAGGTGAGAATCTCCCTCCCTAGATAAGCCTGACCAGGCTAGCCTGATCTCATCAGATCTCAGAAGCTAAGCAGGGTCGGCTCTGGCTAGTATTTGGATGGGAGACCACCAAGGAATACCAGGGTTGCTACGCAGAGGCAAACCACCTCTGGACACCTCTTGCCTTGAAAACCCTCTGGGGTCACCATAAGTCAGCTGTGAATTTACGGCAACAATAACAACACAAGCTGGATCATCATAGTACACACCAGGCTGCCAGGGCAGGATTAAACCCCATGGAGGCCTCTAGGCAGTCAAAATCTTGGGAGGGCCCTCGCAAATTATCTCAGAGTTGGAGTGGCTGCCCTGCTGCCTGTGGCCCCTGCTGCAGTTCGCAGGCACCTTCTCAAAAGCCCCTTTGACAAAGCTGCGGGGGAGAGGCAGAGAGAGGCAAACTTGGCTGTGACGCTAGCATCAGCTGCACCAGGCAAGTCGGGCAAAGAGCGGCTCAGTTGCTGGCTGCATGTGCAGGCTGGGAGGGCTGCAAAAGGGGGGAAACTGGAGGGGGAGCCGGCCTGGGGCCCCTAAAGGCGTGGGGGCCCATAGGCCACTGCCTACTTGGCCTAATTGTTAATCCAGCCCTGCAGGCTGCAGCCCAAATACTTTGGTTCTGAAAATATTGTGCAAGTCTGAGGTTTAAGGATTTGAATGAGAACCTCCCGTCCAAAATATCTGAACATGTCACAAATCCTGCCCACCCATCCTGAAACTGGTGACATCTCTTTTTCTTTAGAAAGAAAGACTTATACCGCTATCCTAAGCAGAATTAGACTCTTCTCAATCAACTTAAATCAACGGATTTAGAAGGATATAACTCTGTTTAGGACAGCAGTGTCAGGATTCCAGATGCTTTGGGAACATTTGCTGTTTGAGAGTTCAGAACTTTTGATATTTGTCACCTAATTAATTTTCTTTGGATGAAAGATGCATGAATACAGATGTGTGGTCCACTATTGTTACTGTTTATTTGCGGGCCGTATGAGATGCATTAAAGATAGCTGGTCTCTGTCAGGAAGCCACGCCCTCTGGCCTATGAGCCCCACCCTGTAATCCCAGATGGCAAACTGGATTGATTCATTGGCCATGAACATATTCCTGGCATGCATGGAAGCCTGCTGTCTTCCTTCACGTGCCTCGGGAGGGAGCAATTACTTCAAATTAAATCCTGATTCAGTTCCTGTCCGAAAACACAAAAGTCTTCCCCTAAGATTAGGGAGAGCAGCTTGCCTCTCCACGCCTTACCTTCCTGCCCGCTTGGCACAATCAGGTGGCATCTGCCAAACATGCAGTTCAAACCCTTGGCACAGTGGGTGTCCCAGCGGCAGTACTCCCCTTCTTCTCGGCGGCTTAGGCAGAGTCCAAAATGGTGGTCGCAGAAGAGCCCTTGGGGACAAGGCACCTCCTGGCTGCACACAGCAGCCTGTAAAGAAAAAATTGATTGATTATACACACCCCTCCACCATTCCGAGTCCATGGAGCTGAAGCCAGGGCTCATGGGGTTCCTCAAAGATCTCCCAGACAGCTACTGGGTAAACTCCAGATTAATTTAGAGACAGTTTGGTGTAATGGTTAAGAGCAGCAGACTCTTATCCGGAGAACCAGGTTTGATTCTCCACATGCAGCCAGCTGGAAGACCTTGAGTCAATCCTAACTCACTCACAGCCATTCTCTCAAGAGCAGTTCTCAAAGAGCTCTCTCAGCCCCACCTGTCTCACAGGCAATACATACTCTAAGCTGTGGAGTCTTGTGAGCAAAGATCCTGCTTCGTGAGCTACTGGCATTAAAGTTGTGAACTACTGCATAAATTAGTTTGCTCTGGGGCCATTTTTCCTGAGCTAAGACCAAAATGTATGAGCCTGGGCTAAAAAACCCCCCCCTGTGAGCTTGATCACACTAACTCAGCTTAGAGGGGACTCTGCTCACAAGGTGGGAGAGGAAGGGAAGGGTGGGTATAAATCCAATTCTTCTTCTTCAGCGAGCTTGTTGTGTCACGGGGCTTTAGACGGTGTGGAATAGTAGTTACAATGTTGGACCAGGATCTAGAAGTCTTGGGTTCAAATCTCCTGAGAGACCTTGGGCCAGTCGTTTTTTCTTGGTTTAACCAGCCCTGAATTCAGAAATATCTGGAGATTTGAGGGTGGAGCCTGGGAAAGTGGAGTTTAGGGAGGGGAGGAGCTTCAGTAAAATATAATGCCATGCAGTCCACATTCCAAGCAGCCAGTTTTCCCAAGGAGAAGTGAAATGAATGTTTTAAATACATGAATAATGAACAAAACATATTCCTTAAAGGAATGGGGAATAATGAACAAATAAATATCCAGGTGAGAGTAATTTCGGGAGGGAGAGTCTCACCTCAGTTCTTAAACTTTGACCGTTTTTGCACACAGCTCACCTCGCAGTCACAATCCTGTTCCCTCCGCAGTGTCTGGTCAGATTTCCCACTATCTGCGCCGCAGTTACAGGAAGTGCCGCAGCTTTTGCGTAGCAAACGTAAACCGCTAAAACCCAGTTTAAGTTTGCTACGCAAAAGCCATGGCACTTCCTGTAACTCCGGCGCAGATGGTGGGAAATTCGACAGACGCTGCAGAGGGAACAGGATTGTGACTGCGAGGTAAGCTGTGTGCGAAAAAGGTTAAAAATGTTTGAATTCGTAAGCAGTTTTTCAAGGCATTTAAAATTTTGAAACTTAAGGCTGGAATTAATTTAGGGGAGGACATTTCAGGATTTGCCAGATTTCAAAGTAGTGAATTTAAAAATGATTATTTCTTTCTCTTTTGTATTTGCGTGTGTGTGAAGTCATGGTGACTTCTGGTGACTGACCCCTACTGGGGGCCTGGATGAGATTCAGAGAGGTGGCTGAATAGAGCCTTCCCTGTCTCCCGACTGCTGGCGATGGATGTAGTCTGGAGATTAACTGTTATTCTGAGAGATCTTCAGCACCCATTTGGAGGCTGGCAGCCCTACAATGAAGGTAAGAACAAGGGAGAAGAGCCCTGACCTGGATAGCCCCATTTCAACAGATCTCAGAAACAAAGCAGGGTCAACTCTGGCAAGTACCTGGATGGGGATATCTCCTTGGAATACCAGCAGCTGGGAGGTAGAGGCAGGCTGTATCAAGCCACTTCTCTAAACCACCAAACCCCACTAGGGGTCGCTAGAAGTCAACTATAACTTTCATGCCTGCTCTCTCTCACAAACACACACACAAAATACTCTCTCTCTCTCACACACACACACAATGTCACAAGCTGCTTTGGGTCCCTCTTGGGCAGAAAAGCAGAGCATGTATTTATTAAAAATGTATACCTGCTTTTCTCCTTGATCAAGGGGCTAACTCAAAGCATACTTTTCCCCCCCCTTCCACTTAATCCCCATAATAACAACTCTGCGAGGGTAGATTAGGCTGAGAGACTGCGATGGGCCCAAGATCATCTGGCAGGCTTCCATGGTCAAGTGAAGGATTTGAACTTGGCCCTCCCAGGTCCTACGCTCTGTCCACTTCACCACACCTGCCCTATTTGAATGAATAAATATAAAAGAGGGCAGCTGCAGCAGATTCTTGACCTAGCTGTGAGCCTGTTTACATTACTCTTTTTTAACCACTTTTTTTCTGGTGGTAACTCTTTTTCTTCTGTTAAAAGAGTCAAGCTACTAAGAATTTTCAGTACTCTTAACAAAATCTACAGTACGTGGGGAGAAAACAGTCATAAATCTATCTCAAGCTGGTTTAAATTAGTATGGAAGATGTGCCATGATCTGGATAGAGAGCTTTTAGGTTTTGAGACAGTTCGTTTAGTGCACTGAAACCCCACAAAGGTAAAATGGCACCCATACTGACCCACTGTGATCCCAGCTGCCACTAATTTAGACACTAAGGCCTAGAAAACAGTACATCACAGATAATTACACCAGTGCAGCAAGAAGATCCACATAACTCTGCTCGACACTGTCCTGTTTTTTCCTGCTAGGGCTGCTAGCCTCCAAGTAGTGGCTTGTGATCTCTTGGGATTACAACTGACCTCCAGCTGACAGAGATCCGTTCTCCTGGAGGAAATAGCTGCTTTGGAAGGTGGACTCTATGGTATTATACGCTACTGAGAACCCCCCCTTGCCCAAAGGGAACATATATTTAACAGCACCGTAAAATGGTTTTAAAAATGTTTTAATAGTGTCTATTGTTTGAAGTTTGATTGTTCAATTTGTATTGTCTGAAATTTGAAACTGATTGTTAGCTGCCCTGAGTCCGCTTGCGGAGAGGGTGGGGTATATATTAAAGGGAAAAAAAAAATATATATATATATACATACACACACACACACCCTGTCCTCTCTAGACTCCAGCCCCCCCACCAAATCTCCAGGAATGTCCAAGCCAAGAGCTGGTAACCTTATTTTTTCCCCCAGCTTAGCATTTCGTCACTGAACTGGAAGCAAGGAAAGAGCATGGACATCTCTAGCAATCCAGCATTGCTGGGTTTGTGGTTGAGCCCCAAGATGGCTAGAGTGGTGGGACAAATGTAGTGTTGCCAGCCTCCAGGTGGTGGCTGGAGATCTGCTATTACAACCAAATTCCAGGTGACAGAAAATGGTTCACCCAAAGAAAATGGCTGATTTGGAAGGTGAATTCTATGGCACTATACTTCACTGAAGTCCCTCTCCTTTCCCAACCCTGCCCTCCTCCAGCTCCACCCCCAAAATCTCCAACTGATTTCCAGCTGGCAGCGACCAGCTCCTCTGGAGAAAATGGCTGCTTGGAAGGGTGGACTTTATGGCACTGTACTATGCTGAGGCTCCTCCCTTCCCTAAACCCCTCCCTCTCCCAGCTCCACCCCCAAAGCCTCCAGGTATTTTCCAACACAGACCTGGCAACCCTATGCAGCCAAGACAATGGGAAGTAGGTGTGTGAAAGGCACATCTGAACCAATGTACCACAGCCTGTGCTCATTCAACAGGATTTCTAACCAGGGCTTCCACTGTAGGGTTGTCATCTCTGGGTTGGAAATTCCTGTAGCTTTGGAAATGGAACCGGGGGGGGGATGGGATTTAGGGGAGCAGAGGGTATAATACCATCAAGTCCACCCTCTAAAGCAGCCACTTTTGCCAGCAGAACTGCTACTTGAACTCTGAAAACCAAATGTAAGTCTGGGAAGTCTCCAGGTGGCTGGCAACCCTAGCTTCCAGCAGGAAAGGCCCAGATTTCCAGCATCTTCATTATAGACATTAGATATTCATTTTGCAGTCTTTTATTTCTCCAAATCCCCGCAAGCCCGTGTCCTCCGCTCTGTCTCTTCCCTTAAGCCCCTCATACCCATTCAAGGACATGTACTGGCATTCAGGTCTAGCACTTTGTACAAGTTTGTTATCTTGCTATATCGTTCATTTCTGGAAAAGAAAACAAGATTGGGGGCTAAGTTTTAGCAAACTGCCATCCCACCCTTCATACACCTACCTGTAGGGCCCAGGTAGTTCAAGCTAATGCCCTCTTTACAAGAAGCTGCACTTTCACATGTCCAAGTGTAACCCAGAGTGCTGTTCTGTCCCTGCTTACTCAGAAGTAAGTCCCATTATATCCCGTGGTGCTTACAGGTGGTCTCAGGACTGCACCTCTGTTCTGTAAAACAGTATGCAACACTTGCTTACCTTAAGGTCCCGGCTAGCTGATGGTCCAGAGCCTATGGCTGCCACTTCGCTGGGGTCCTGATTAGGTAGGGAGTACATCCAGGCCCAGATGTAGCCATGCACAGCAGGTGACGGACAGAGGAAGAAGATGATAAGGCAGAGATGATTTTCCATCATGAAGACCCGGTGCTGATGGAGTTGGCAAGTCAGCCAGGCTGGGAAAGTTTATATAGCCAGGCCTATCTCAGCTCCTGCTGGTTCAAGCTGTTTGCCAATCTAATGGGGGGGGGGGAGGGGGAGGAGGCTGATCAGGGATTAGCGGCTTAGCATAATGCCTAGGCCCTCCTGGCTCTCCAGGAGAGCAAACTAAAGCCCAGAAGTCTGGCTCCACGACTGCCAAGCAATACCCCTCTGTCTCCGCATCCCTGATTGCGTTGGCTCCGTTCAACATAGGAGCAAAATAGACCCATATTATAAAACCATAAACAGTGTCTGACGTGGAAAGAGTTCACAGAGTTCACTTTCTCCAAAACACCCTGGAACTCAGTGTCCCGTTATAAGTTTTTTTGCTTGTTCCTTTGGGGTTTTTTTAAAAATAAATAATATGCTTTTTTCCTTCCTCCAACAGCACTCCAGGTATCTTCCAGAGAGCAGAAAAGCCAAGAGATAAACAGAAAGAGGATATTGGTTGGCAGGAGATTCAGGAAGGACTAATGGAAATCTTTATTGAATTTGTGAAGCTGCCTTATGCTGTGAATCAGACCATTGGGTCTATCAAAGTCAGTCTTGTCCATTCTCATTAGCAGTGGCTGTCCAGGGCCCAGGAGGACATCTTTTACATCACCTAGTACCTGCTCCTTTTAACTGGAGATGCCTGGGATTGAACCTGGGACCTTCTGCTTGCCAAGCAGATGCTCTGCCATGGCCCCTTCTTCTTCTTCATACAAGAAAGCTATCAGTCGACACAAGATGTTGGAACAGTAAACAGTGATCAGTTAATAGCATTTTTGTGCCCTCAGGAGACAATAATTATTATTTCTGATAGAAGGGGGTTCCATTGTTTGGTCCAATGTATACAAGTGCACTTTCCTGACAGAATCTCCCCAAAATCTTGCCCATTAAAAAAAAAAACACACAGAATGAACTCATGGAGGCTATGAAATCACAACAAAAGCTAGAAGTTGCTATCTCCTGCTTGGGAAATTCCTGGCTCTTTAGAGGTGGCTTGTGGAGAAGGGGGAATTTGGGCAAGAAAAGAGAACACAGCTCAGTGGCAATGTGATGCTAGAGAATCCACCCTCATTTTCTTCAGGGGAGCTGATCTCTCTCATCTGGAGAACAGCTGGAAAACATAAGGAAATCCCAGCATAAAATAGAAGAGAGGAGAACAATGAAGCCACTTCAGGTCACCATGAGGGGGGAAAGTGGAATATAAATGGAGTATATAAAATAAATATCTTTAGCTAAGATGGTCAAGGAAGGATAGCAGGTTCTAGGGAAAGACCCTTCCCCCTCCCAATACTCTGAAGATCTGCTTTCGATGAAAGTCAACAATCCTGAGATAAATAGAGCAATGGGCTGGCTTGGTATAGACAGCTTCATATGTAAAATACATCTGTAAACATGATGGGACTAATTTGAATCTGGGCTCAGCAGGGCTTAGCCTACTGAGGGCAAGAAGGTTACCCACCTGTACATCTGTGTATAAACGCTTGTTTCTGTGGAGCTGTAGGCCTCAGTTCCACTCTGTAATTACTAAAGCTCAAGGGTGGCCAAGCTTGCTTAATGTCAGAACCACATAGAATAAATGTCAGATGTTTGAGAGCCGCAAGACATGAACGTCAGATATTTGAGGGAGGGAAGGGAGGGAGGGAGGGGAAAAGATGGGTGGAGGGAGGCGGGAGCGGTGGAAAGAAAGCAACTTTAACTTTAAATGCTTTCTCCAAACTGCCAGTTGGCTTGGTGAAGTGATTTAAAGAGATAAATGCCTTCTCCAAGCCAGCCAATGGGCGATGGGGGCTTCAAGAGTCACACAATACATGTGAAAGAGCTGCAGCTTGGCCACCCCTCTATAGCTCCTGCTGTCATCCACCACTGGTAGTTTGATAACCCTCGACATACTGCCTTGGCATCTGTAAAATTATAGTTGTCTAGCATTGGCTACTTCCTCTGAAGCACTGGCTACAAACATCATAGATTATGGGAGCGTTAGATGCTGTGGACAAGTTTTCCAGCTGCCTCATTGGTGAATGGTGACTGCAACAATTCAGGATGTGGTATGCTGGCTTTTGTCACTGGCAGGAAGGACCAAGATCCCACATATAATCTCTTCTCCAACCTGGCAGGAACCGCAGAAAGGAAAGATCGTCATTTATATCAGCGTTAGGCAGCCTTCTTTGGCCCAGGTGTAGACAAAATGCAACATCTGCCTGCATTTATACCCCAATTTTCTCCACAGAGCGGCCCCGTGGCGCAGAGTGGTAAAGCATCAGTACTGCAGTACTGTGGTCTGAACTCTCTGCTCACAACCTGAGTTCGAGTGTGGCGGAAGCTGGATTCAGGTAGCTGGCCAAAGGTTGACTCAGCCTTCCATCCTTCTGAGGTCAGTAAAATGAGTACCCAGCTTGCTGGGGGGAAAGTGTAAAAGACTGGGGAAGGCAATGGCAAACCGCCCCATAAAAAGTCTGCCGTGAAAATGTTGTGAAAGCAACGTCACCCCAGAGTCGGAAACGACTGGTGCTTGCCCAAGGGACCTTTCCTTTTCCTTTCTCCACAGAGTGGACCAAAAGGGGCTTATATAATGCTGCTCTCCTCCACTTTCTCCTCACAACAACCCCTTGTGATAAAGTAGGTTAGGCTATATATATGATGGGGGTGGGGAGACTCCACATTCAGGAGGCAACATCAGGGGAAAATTTCAGCCTTTATGCCCTGTTGTTGGCCCTCCAGACAGACTCTGTGAGACGCAATGCCATCCTAGATGGACCACTTGTCTGATCCCGTGGCATCTTATAACTAGCCTAAGGTCACCTAGTGAACTTCCCTGGCAGAGTGGGGATTCAAACCTGGGTCTCCCAGATACTAGTCTATCTACTACACTGTAGTACTAATACACTGCCTATGAAGAGGTTGGTAGGCCAGCTAACAAAACTGGTGAATGAGGAATCAGAGCAGGCCAAACTGCAGTGGTGCATCTTGGGATCTTCCTTGGCCTCAACTGGTCATTGTTCAGGTCTGGGGGTGGCAATGAACATAAGCCATGCCTCTTGCTCTCTCTTGAGCTACTGATGCCAGCCGTGGTGCCAGTGCCTGGTTGCTTGGACAGAGATCTGACCCTCAGAACCAAGCAAAATGGTCCAATGCTAGGAGTCACCTACCCTAGATTTATATCATCCCAAAGATATAAATGCCTACTGGCAGCTTCCCTCTTTGTTCTAACTACGGCCAGTTGTTATTACCAGCCTCAACAGAGAGGAGCTTGGGCATAAGCTGGGATGCCTTTATTATCAATGGAGACCCAAGTCACGGATGTTGCATTTCTTTCCTCTTTGGCAGATCAGGCAACTGACCTAGCCAGGGGTGGCCAAACTGCGGCTCAGCTCAGGAGCCACATGTTGTGTGGCTCTCGAAGAACCCAACACCTCCTCAGTTGGCTTGGAGAAGGCATTTCTTTCTTCAAATCACTTATTCAAGCCAAGCCAGCTGGTGGCTGGGAGAATAAAGTTAAAGTTAAAGCTGCTTTCTTTCCACCTCTATATCCATTTGCCTTCCTTCCTTCTTTCCTTCCTGTCTTGCAGCTCTCAAACATCTGACATTTATTCTGTGAGGCTCTTGCGATAAGCAAATTTGGCCACCCCTGATCTAAACTGTCACTTCCCTCAGCCAAACATCTGGTGGAACATCTCTGCTTTACAGGCCCTGTAGAATTGCATAAGAATGCAGTGGCCAGCTGTACCGGATAAAGTTCAAGGTTTGACCTTCAAAGCCCTATGCGGTCAGGGACCAATGTACCTTCAGGACCGTCTCTCTCAGTACGCCCCTCAAAGAGCATTATGCTTGATGGAGCAACATCTGCTGATGACCCCAGCCCAGTGGAGGTCTGCTAGCTAGAGGCTTCTCAGTTCTGACTCCAGCCTGCTGGAGCACTCTCCCAAATGAAATCTGGGCCATTCAGGACTTATTACAGTTTCCCAGGGCCTGTAAAATGGAGATGTTCTACCAGAGTTATGGTTGAGGCAGTGGAGCTCTTCCAATATTGGCCTCCCCAATGCATTTCAGCACATTCCATCTTATGAGTTTGCTCACCCGCCCACTTCCTGCAATACTGGTTTACCATCCGCTGCGCACATATATCAAGCGGCCTCAGAAATAGTTATATTTGGCATCACAAATATAATGATTTTATAATTGGATTTTTAACTAGTTACTGATATTGCTGTCTTATTATAACTTATTATATTGTATTATACAGTCATATTGTGACTGTTGGATTCTTGTAACCATACACCCCCCCCCCACGAGCCTTGCTGTGCAGGGGAGGGAGGGCTAGAATACAATAAATAAAATAATAAAATAAATAATAAGCATATAAAATAAATACGTTGATTTCCCTCCCTTCTGTTTCCTCCACTCCACATCATGTGTCAGGGTCAAACCACGTGTGATTTGGGGAGCTCTAGATTCAGATCTGTGTTTGGATCTTCCCTGTGTCTTTTTGAGTTCAACAACATGAGGCCCGGAGGCCACATGGGGATGAGAGAGAAGCTTCAGATAGATCTCTTTTAAGGCTAACATTGATAGAGAAGGCGGTTTTGATTAGCAAAATTGTGCAGGGGTGAAAAAGACAATCCTGTTGTACCCTTTCCATCACATCCCCAATCCAAATATCAGATCGAAAGACTCTAGTCCAGTTTGCTGTGCTACTTTCCTGCTTTTAGAGAGCTGTTTACATACAGGAACATTTGTAAATGTGAGCCAATTTTTATTGCATTCCTTCCTCCAAGAAAATGCACCCTGAGTAGGACTTTACCACTTCAAAACTCTGCCACCTTGTTCTGTTGCATGTGTAGGTTACACTTTAGAACACATTTCTTTGCACTTTGTCTGGACACAGGCATGGATGGCACTGGAATAAAGGCACACCTGGGATATTGTAGTCCCAAGGGACACTCACTTTCATTATGTCCAGCTTGATCTCTTAAGCTTGCCTAAAAGGATAGAGAGAAATAAGTCAGGTGATCTTTCGACAGGCCAGTAATGTGAGAATATGCAAGCCATCAAGTGATACCAAACTCTTAATCAGGCAATAAATAAATAAATAAATAAAATTCCTTATTCTCAGGTTTTACCTGTCCAACCATCTCTTCTTGCGTCCCTGCTTTTCAAATTCCTTCCATGTCCTTTGTATTCCCTACAGCTAGCTAACGTTGGATAGAGCATATCTGTAATTTATTTACTTTATTCATAGTCCACATTTCTTGCCGCAACTCAAAACTAATTGCAATTTTAAAAAAACTTGCCTTAGAAATAGTAGTATGACATCCAATAAGCAATGCAGTAAAACTGGATTAGAAAATTAAGGGGGGAAATGCAGTGCAAAATGGTGGCTTGGGGCCAGTCAACATTTTTTTTGCTGGGGCTCACCCAGTTCTCCTCCTTGTTACAGATCTGGATTCCATGTGGTTTTTGTTCATGCAGATCCCATGATCTCCAGCATAGCCTTTTTCAGTGGCCTCCTCCTCCTCCCTTTGTAGCCAGTGGAAAAGTGAGTTGGATCTAACCCAGTATAACAGATGACATACCATTAAAAATGAAAAAAATTATGTTTAGAAAATGATGCAATAAAAACCAAGCTAACAATACACCAAAAATGTAGACCACCACTATTCCCTTGATACAAATATTTACAATATTTATATCCTGCCCAATCATAACACCTTATTTTTAAAAAGCTCTCCTGATCCATCCTGAACATCCATGCCCTATTACCCATTTCTCTCTGGGGTGCTCCCAAACGTTTATCTAAACAGATCTCCCCCCACATCTCAACACACACAACCTATTTCCCTCCAGTGATGGTTTTAGCACCTTCTTTAATGGGCCTGCAAATGACATATTTACTTTCCTGATGTCTTTAGCACCTTCTAGATGCCCTGGATAGATTGGCATAGTTAGGAAGGGAATTAATTGATCTTTGGACAAACAAGCTTTTAGTTGTTTTCAGGTGGATTCCTCTGCAACTTTCCCTGTGTCTCCAGCAAGAGGATTATTTTTTTAAAGACATCCATGTCAGGTCACATATTTAACTTCAGCTCAGAAACAATTTAACAACCAGAAGGCCTGAGGGGGCGGGGGGGGGGGGTGGTTGAATCAGTTGGGCTGCCAACTCCCTGGAGAACAAAATCCTGTCACTTTAATAGGATGCTATTTACCTTCCTATTTCCACACATTTAACCTCTGTTAAAGGGACAGGACATTTTTCGCCAGGCGTGTTGACAACTCTTGTTGGTATTGGTGGCAGCAAACAGACTTCCCTTGCTGGAAACAGATTTTAAATCTCTCTGTGCCATTTTCTCAGAGATAATGTTGTACTGAATTCAGCTTCGTCCTGACTGCATATTGACATTTTGATATTGGTTTAAACATTTCTTATTGCATTCCCTCCTCCAAGAAAATGCAATTTAAAAATCACAGGAGAAAACAATCTATCCCCAATGAAATGGATAACATAAAATGGTCAATTTTTAAATCAATCAAATGCCTTTTGGGGGGAAAATATGGTGTATCCTTTCTGGAATCTTTGGAAAGATGTAGTGTTTTCAAGATCCTCTGGGGGAAAAAGTTGCCCAGTTTTGTAGCCAATAATACCATAAAATCCTTCACTGTCCTCAAATTCTACAGTAACCGTTAACAGCATTTGCAGGCTAGTCTTTATTTATTCACTTATCAACTTCTTGTAGCAACTCAAGGTGGATTACAGAACTCTAAAAACAATGCAATAAAAACAAGTATAATCATGCAATAAACAGTGCAATAAAACTGGATTGCCCCATTAGAGAAGAAGGAAATAAAACACTATAATGTATACAGTAAACATGTATGTGTGTGTATGGGAGGGGACAACAGAAAACTTGCCAATAATCCTTTCACAAAACAAACTCCTGCAGCTCTATTCCCAATAGAAAAAGTTCTGTGCACTATTCCCTCTGTTTTGAAAAAAAAATTCTGAACAATTCTGCTTTGTATGTTTTGTGAAATGATAGGAATGCAGGAGGCTTCAGGTAGGCAGGCTCTACAAGGTGGTAACTGCCAGGTGAAAAGCAATCCTTCCATCACAGGATTTTTAGGCCGTGAAGCATTTTAAAGCAGTGGAGTTCAACAGATGGATCAGGAATCTCCGGTGAAAGCAGAAACCCAGGAGTAGGGGGCAGCTTGCTGGCGGGCCTATGGAAACAGGCATCTTAGATGCCAATCCACTTACTTTAGGGTTATCATATCTTGAAAAGAAAAAAAAAGACATCTTGCTTGACTGACTCCAGATCAAACAAGCGATCACTATGATAAATCTCATTTTAAATACACCTACTATTTAAGCTGCGATAATTGCCACTAACTAGGGATCAGAACGGGATATGGAACAACTGATTAGTTTAGAATAGGAAAAGGAGTTCGACAAGGATGTATGTTGTCACCTTGCTTATTTAATTTATATGCAGAGTACATCATGTGGAATGCTGGCCTGGATGAAGCAGAAGCCGGAATTAAGATTGCCAGGAAAAACATCAACAACCTCAGATATGCAGACGATATCACTCTAATGGCAGAAAGTGAGGAGGACCTAAAGAACCTCTTATTGAGGGTGAAAGAGGAGAGCACAAAAGTAGGCTTGAAACTCAACATCAAAAAAACTAAGATCATGGCATCCAGCCCCATCACACCTTGGCAAATAGAAGGGGAAGACATGGAAGTAGTGACAGACTTCACATTTCTGGGATCCAAGATCACTGCAGATGGTGACTGTAACCGTGAAATTAAAAGACATTTGCTCCTTGGGAGGACAGCTATGGCGAACCTGAGCAGTATAATAAAAAGTGAAGACATCACCCTGCCAACAAAAGTCCGTATAGTCAAAGCAATGGTATTCCCAGTAGTATGTATGTATGATAGTGTGAAAGTAATGTATAATAGCATGATAGTGGTAAGCAAGATATAGGGAGAAGGAAGCAGATGACAGCCAAGTTGCTTGGGGGCCTGATAGCAGCCTGCATGTTTGACACCCCTGATCTAAAAAGAGGACATCAGGTAACCCTAACTTACGTATTTGGAAGTACCATTGTGAAGATCGTATGTGAAGGGGAGGGCAGATATGTAGGCTCACTAGAAGACAGGATTCACAAGCGGCCCTTGGTTATATACTGATGTTACAACAGATCTCCAGACAAACCAAGGTCAGTTCCCCTGGAGAAAATGGCTGCTTGGGAAGGTGGACCCTGTGGCACTGTGGGAGCCTCCCCTCCCCAAACCCTGCCCTCCCCCCAGGCACCACACAACCCTCAAATCTCAAAGCATTTCCAAAACCCCAGCTGGCACTAAAATGGGACTTGCTTCTGTGTAAATATGCATAGGATCCTACTGTTAATTACCGCTAAGGAATTCCTGCTAAGGAGGTAGGCCTCAGACACAAACTCCCTTTTGTGGGGAATTGGCAGCAGTAAAGAAAAGGCACTTTGCACATGCTCAGAAGCATTCTCATTTGACACAAGTCGCTTGTGGGTGAAAATGACGTGAAAATCTTTCTCCAAGAAATCTTGCCACAGGCACTGCGAGTTTTTCAGGGGTGGCCAAACCGTGGCTCGGGAGCCACATGTTTCGGGAGCCTCTTTCACACATATTATGTGGCTCTCAAAGCCTGCACTGCCACATCGGCGGGCTTGGAGAAGGCATTTCTTTCTTTAAATCACTCTTCCAAGCCATGCCAGTTGGCAGCTTGGAGAATGCATTTCAAGTGAAAGTTACTTTCTTTCCACCTCTCCCTCCCTCCTCCCATCTATTTGCCTTCCTTCCTACCTACCTACCTACCTACATCTGACAATCATGTCTTGCGATTCTCAGACATCTGACATTTATTCTATGTGGCTCTTATGTTTGGCCACCCCTGGTTTTGATCATCTAGGGATCTAAGGCAAGATTTCTGGAGACGGATTTTAACGCCTCTTCCCTCCCCCTCCCCCTTTAAAGAGCCACTACAGACAAACCTACATTTACTTAGATGGCTCTTTTTGTCTTCTCTGTATTTGTAACGCAAACTTGTATTCTCCTTTGAAAAACTGCCCGCCTTCCTATTTTCATCCCGTAACAACCACATTCAGACGTGTGGCCAAAGCCGCACAAACGACTAAAGGCACTTTTAGCTGCGCGTATAAAAATGCTGCACCCTCCGAGGATAAACTGGGTTGCCTCGACCTGTTTGTCTTGCCTTTCCCCCCAAGCATTTCTCAACCCAGTACTTAAGCTTGCCTTTAAGACTCTCTGTTCCCTGCAGGGAGTTCCTCTTTTAGTTAACGAGTTATATCCTGTGACCAATTAGTCCTTCCGACTAAAAGATCCTTCGCCCTTCAAAATCCTTGGTTTGCCTCCGCTTGCGGTTTAAAAAAATTGCGAAGGCGTCTAAAGCGGGAATTGTGTCGTGTCATCGGCGCTGTAAAAGAACCTTCAGAAAACTGATAGACCAGCAGAGGGGGTATAGCTCAGTGGTAGAGCATTTGACTGCAGATCAAGAGGTCCCTGGTTCAAATCCGGGTGCCCCCTCAACTAACCTTTTCTTTCTTTCTTTTTTTTAAAGTTCTATTGAAGTATTAGCAGGGCAGATCGGAAATTTTAGCAATCCCTACCGTATATTTAGATCTTGATATTGCATATAAGTTCAACACCCTTGCCACGCTGTTAAAGTTTAAACATTCTTCTCTTGTATAGATGAGGGCAAGATTTGTTTCATAAATTTCACTACACTGTGAATTACGAGACACTGGTAGGATTTTTGATTTGTTGGGACTTATTTTCCCTGCTAAGGAGGAAATTTTGCCACCTGTAAAACGTAGTCATTAGCCTTCCTAATGACCTTCTTTCATACTGATATTTAATATGGATATCCAGGGCTTTTTTTCCCTTCAGAAAAAGCCTAGAAGGAACTTATTTGTATATTAGGCCACACCCCCTGACATCACCATGGTTTTGCGAGGGTTTTTCCCAGAAACTGCCCAGCAGGAACTCATTTGCATATTAGGCCACACACTCGATGCCAAGCCAGCCGGGACAGCATTCCTGTGTGTTCCTGCTCAAAAAAAGCCCCGTGGATATCTGGTGGGAAGTTTAACGACAATGCCACCACCATACTGAGATGGGCAAGGGACAGCATCATCATCAATCATCCCTTCCTTTAGTGACTCTCAGGATAGGGTATGTAGCTGCCCTCCCCTCCACACATTATCTTCACAACAAGCCTGCAAGGTGGAGTTAGGCTTAAACTGTGATTTATATCATCTAATAAACTTCAAGGCAGTTTAGATTTATGGGTTCCCATATCTGATCACTAGCCCTTTTTCCTTTACTCTCAAGTGACAGCTGACTTATGGCGACCTGGTGGGGTTTTCAAGGCAAGGGATGTACAGAGGTGGTTTGCTCTTGCCTGCCAGCCTTACTTAGCTTCCAAGATCTGATGAAATCATGACAGCCTGGGCTCTCACTGTACAATATCTTTAAAAGCAAATATAACATTCAGCTTTAAGCTCAACCAGGGCTTTTTTTGAGCAGTAACGCACAGGGCTGGCTTGGTGTCAATCAGGGGGTGTGGCCTAATATAAAAATGAGTTCCTGCTGGTCTTTTTCTACAAAAAGGTCACACACAAATCTGCCTTCTTTTGAAGCAGTCCATCAGTGTTCAGTACTGTCTCCTCAGGCTGAGGTCTGTCTGTCTTATCACTTACTCCCTGGTCCTTTTAACTAGAGATGCTTCCACTGAGTGCTCCAATTAAAACCATGCAGAACTTAGGAATTACAGACTCTTAGCTCTGCTTTAGAGTTGCCAGCTGCCTGGAGAAAAATGGCATGTCCCTCTAACAGTGACTTGTGTGTTTTAAGAGCTGTCAAATCACTTCTGATTTATGATAACCCTACAAAAACGACCTGGGGAGTCCAGGCTAACCTGAACTTGTCAGATCTTAAAAGCTAAGCAGGTCAAGCCTGGTTAGCAGGCTTATAGCTAACCGGGGGGCCCATGGGGCCTGCCCCCTGACAGTTTTGGTGGACTCTCACCCATGGGAGGGGCAGCAGGAGAAGTAACTAGCCTCCTGCAAAGGGCCCCCTCCCCTGAGGCGCTCCACAGCCCTCTCCCCCTCCAGCCCCTAGCTACTGGGCTGCTGCTTAGTATTCAGAAGGGAGATGACCAAGAAATACTAGGGTGGCTTTGCACAGGCAGGCAATGACAAATCGCCTCTTGCCTTTAAAATACTAATGGGGTCTCCAGAAGTCAGCTGTGGTTTGATAGCATCAACAACATATGAAAATGACCTCCAAAATGTCACTATATTTTTTTTCCCATTTTGGATTGTCTCATCATAGGGTTTTTGAGGTAAAAGTTCATCAGAAGTGGTTTACCTTTGCCTTCTTCTGCATAACACTAACCAGGGTTAGCCATAGTGGCACTGCCCTTGTCTACGAATGATTCTCCATCAGGTTATCTTCACCACTACTGCAGTCCAGTAGTTTCCCTTCAAGAGTTCCTCAGCCCCACCCGGTCACCACTGGAACTGCCCGTTCTCTTTGGCATCTTAGTCTGGTGTCTCAGAGTCACTCAGCTGTGACCACTGAGTGACTCTGCTTGGAGTTTTGCCTCTTGATGGAATCTAAACTTACCATATTGCTCTCACAACCCCCCTCACCACATGAAGGTTTGTGTCCAAGAGGGACTAGAGGCTTCATGGAATGTTACTTAGCAGGAGACGTTCTCCATGCCCCAACAATCTTCAGCTGCTCGTTCCTACACATTAAGCCTCTAGTCATGGTGCAGGATATTTTTTCTATAGGCCTCTTGGCAACTCTCATTCACTTCAGTCTGGTCAGAGAAGCCCTGTCCCAGCCAAAAACCTTCCTGGGTGTATAGAAAAGACTCAGGAGGCATTCTCTCTGGCTACTGAGAGAGAAGGATTTTTCACTCCAGCCTGCAGATAGATAGAAATCTAAGAAAAGTAAATGAAATGACTCAGTTCTGGCTCGCCTCTCAGGTTTACCTACCAGAATCATTTCAAGACAGTAGCCATGTTAGCCTGTAGTAGTAGACAGTGTTCCCTCTAAACTGAGTTAGTGTGAGCTAGCTCACAGATTTTTAGCCTCCAGCTCGCATGTTTTTGTCTTAGCTCAGGAAGGAGGACCCCAGAGCACAATAATTTATGCAGTAGCTCACAACTTTAATGCCAGTAGCTCACAAAGTAGAATTTTTGCTCACAAGACTCTGCAGCTTAGAGGGAACATTGGTAGTAGAACAAAATTTAAGCCCAGTAGCAGACTAGAGAGCCAGTTGGGTGTAGTGGTTAGGAGTGCAGTCTCTAATCTGGGAGAAGTGGGTTTGATTTCCCCACTCCTTCACATATACCTACTGACTGTTCTTGGGTCAGTCACAATTCTCTCAGAGCTAGTCTCTCAAAAGTAGTTCTCACAGAGCTTTCTCAGCCCCATCTACCTCACAGGGTGTCTGTTGTGGGGAGAGGAAGGGAAGGAGATTGTAAGGCACTCATACTCTGAGTGAAGGACTGAGTATAAATCCAATCTCTCCCTCCTCCTTCAAGTGTTTAAGCTTTAATGAGTCAAAGTTCTAGCGGGTCTGTGGCAAAAGACAGTGCTTGACAAAGTGAACTTTGACCTACAAAAAACGTATTCCTCGGGAAATGTGTTGGTCTTTAATGTGCTACTGGACTCAAATTTTATACAAGCATTGGTCTGCCACTGAGTTCTACTGTAGAGTCAATGTTTCACTTCTTAAATTTGTCCAGTAGGGGGGAGATGAAACCAGACATTATTCATGTTATTCATGTACATTCATGTTATTCATGTACATCCAAGAGTTCCCATTGCTCTTCAAGAGGAAGAGTTCTTAATACAATCAGGAACCGACTGAAAGCAAATTAACCCACAGAAAACCTACACGTGATGCTAGCTGTAGAAAAACAATTACCAGGTCCTTTAATTTAGATCTGCCCTTGCTTAGGTTCCCTGGAGAGGCAGCAACAAAAAAATCTAAATATTTATTTATTAAACAAATTAGATTTTTTTTAACTGCCCTCCCTTGTAAAAACAGGGCTTATGGCCTGTGTACAGCCATAGGTTACATTCATACAATAAATTAATAATTAAAACAGTTAAAATACAGTAAAAAGCACACAGTAAAAAGCAAATTATAGTCCTGAGCTGCATGGCTAGATATTGGACTGTCGTTACTCTTAGCAGAAATGACCGACTGGATTTTCTTGTGGGGACAAGCTAATCCAGTTGCAAATGATTGCTATTGCACAATCCTTGAGCAATAGATAACTGTACTGAATGCAGTCCTGGTGCACACAGCAAGACTGATTACAGATCCATTATTATTGTGAAATCTGTGTATTTCCATGACAAAGAGGTATGGGTCAGCTTGATGCTGTGGTTAGAGTCTCAGACTAGAATCTGGGGGATCCCATGTTGAATCCCCACTCTGCCATGGAGGCTTGCTGGGTGACCTTGCGCCTGTCTCTGTTAACCTGCTTCACAGGATTGCGAGAAGGCAAAACGGGGGATGAAAATAAGAAGTAAGCAGCCTTGGGTTCCCATTGGGGGGAAAGAAGTGGCATTGATGAAGAAAGTAAATAAACAAATGTTGGCGTTCCCTCCCCATTCAGGTAGAAGACCCTGGCTAAGGAGTCGGTTTAACTTCTGTACCAGGAGGTAAAATGTTTCATGACTGAAGACTGCAAAAGTGGGGAAAAGCAGTTATGAGAACATCTTGCCAAGGCATGGGAAATAAGGAGGAAAAATGTAGCACCTAGGGGTGATCTAACAAACCTGAGCTCTTCAGCTCTGGAGGGGAACAAGGAGCAGCAGGAGCAAATCACCAGCGCTTCCCTCATTAAGACAGAAACAGAAACAAAAGGACCAGGGATGCTGAGCATCACGGTGTGTCAATCTCGGGAACCATCTAGCTAAATTATTGCCTGCGGCTGACGTTGGTCAGTCTTTGGGTGATATCTCCTGGCTGTAAAAGCTCCCACTTCTGGAGGAAACTGGCAAGAGAGGCTCACTGGGAGATGATGAGCTTGGATCCCCAGTATCTCCATCAGATGCATGCGGAATTTGCATCAATGAATGTGGAGTGAGTGGTTCTTAAGGGCTGAACTCATCTTGGCGTGATTAGAACTCACTTCCACTTTGGATGGCACCAAAGCTCTGAGAGAACAATGGAGGTCTTGGCCCAGGCAGGAAGTGTGATATCAGCTGCCCTCTGCTTCTCCCTTCTGAATTTGGTCAGTGCTTTGGTAAGTCCCTTTCTAGTTTGTGTTCCTTGGCCCGCTTTGCAGTCTCTGTTCCACTGTTATGGCTTTATTGGAAATGTGAGGTGCTGGGAATCTGTCCTGCAAAAGCTTTGTCCTGCATGAACTTGTGCAAGAGCCTGGGTGTGTTCTGGTGCAAATCACATCCATTTCAGTGGATGTTAAAGCCTTGAGCAAGTACAATTAGTTTTGATGGGCATTCTGCATGATCCATCCTCATTGTCCTATGCCTGAGGGATATTCTCCTATTATGCAGTCTAATGACCGAGCAGTGACAAGAAAGACAAAATGGGGGGGAAACATATCCCTCCTGGCTGTGTTTCTTTCTCTAAAACATCTGGACTGGCACAGAAAGTGCTGGAATGTTTGACAGCATGAGTAAGTCCTGAGCAGTTCTGGAAAACACGATTAAATTTCTCAGTCATTTGGCAAGCTTTTCTTTTTCCAGAAAAGAGAACCACTTGTATCTTTTCAGGAAGGGGTTGGTAGTGGTGGTTCCATGGAAATCTTTCCATACCTGATGAGGCTCTGGACTTATTCATGCAACTCAAAAACTCATGAGAGACTTTCAGTTATATCTGGTCACCCATCTAATAAAAATATTTTGATTGAACTGTGTGAGTGAGAACGAAAATGAGCACAGCGATCTACTCATTCCTCACAATTCTATCAAAATAGACTTTTCTCCGCTCTATGAAATATGCACACAGATGATAAATTCTGAGTTGGTATTTTCTGTTTACAGTCTTTCCTGGCTCAGGGATTGTAATGCATTTGTGGACTTCTCTGGTCTGTAATGGCTTTAATGGCAATAATTTTAGCTGAGGAAACAAAAACACTAGAACAATCCTTTGTGTACCTAGATCTTCCCCCACTCACCAAAATGAATGGGGAATCTTAGTCTGTTTTTTTATTTTATCTCAATGTCTGTACCATGCTTTTCTCGCACTGGTGTCTCAAAGTGGATTACAACAGCTTCTCTTTACCTCCATTTTATTCTCACAGCAACCCTGTAAGGTAGGTCTGACTGAGAGTGTGGGAGTGGACCAATGTGATCCAGTGAATTTCTGTGGCAGAGTGAGGATTTGAACCTGGGTCTCTCAGAGCCTTGTAAGACACTATAACCAGTACACCACATAGCTCTTTCAGTAATGATAAACCAGAGTACTTGTGCATGTTTTTCAGAAGAGGAGAATAAGCCACTAGACAAAACTTATTTTGTCATCTAAAACAGCAGAACTGGGATTCTAGTCAGATAATTTTTGTAAAAAGCTACCAAAACCTAAGTTGCGCATAAGCAAAATTTTACATTAGGATTTTTACTTTACCAGGCCTTTAATGGGGTCTATTGCTTGTACAACATATGAAGCTGCCTTATACTGAATCAGACCCTTGGTCCATCAAAGTCAGTATTGTCTACTCAGATTGGCAGCGGCTCTCCAGGGTCTTGAGCTGAGATTTTTCACACCTATTTGCCTGGACCCTTTTCAGTTGGAGATGCTGGGGACTGAACCTGGGGCCTTCTGCTGAGCATGCAGATGCTCTACCACTGAGCCAGCTCTGATCCTGATTTATGGGTGGAGTTGCCCACATCTTCCTTTGATGCTGAACTGCTGCTGGAAGATGCAGGCAGTTTCTTGCTATTTCCAGAGACCTCTGAGACAGGAGTAGACAGAGAACAAGGGAGGCAGAGGGACTTTTTGGCCAGGAAGCCTCCTCTACTTTAACAAAAGGCAAGGGAATACAGGAGACTTGCTATGTTCTCTCTCACTGTGGGGGCAAAGCCAAGCCATAATTTCAACCCTTCTGAACTGGGGAAGTGAATACCACCTGGAAGCAAAGAACTATGGAACCAGAACTAGAGTCAACAACTGCTAATTTTAAAAGGAGGTAAAAACACACCCCAGCTGAAGAAGAAGAGCAGTTTACAATCTCCTTTACCCCAGAGTCGGAAATGACTGGTACCTTTACTTTCCCCCCCATCCCCTCCCCATGACAGACACCCTGTGAGGTAGGTGGGGCTGAGAGAGCTCAGAGAGAACTGCTCTTGAGCAGAACAGCTCTTTCAAGAACTGTGACTGACCCAAGGTCACCCAGCAGGCGCATGTGGTTCTCCTAGATTAGAGTCCACACATTTAACCACGACACCAAACTGCACCAAATACGCTACACCAAATATCCGAGAAGAATATCCTCAAATCAGAGTCATGCAGAAATGTACAGTAAAAAGATGAAGGCTCAAGAAGAGGATGCAGATGGGAATATCCTCCACCCAGCAGCAGGGCTTGAACACAGAGCAGCCCTTGAGGATGACATCGGTTCTTGTTCCTTGTGGTTTCCCTTTGCTCGCCTTCTGTTCCTTACTCACCTTAGCACAAGGCTGTCAAAAGCTGAGCGAGACAAGAGGTGACTTGTTCTTCGCTGGGTGGTCTGACAGCTCCTAGGCAGAGAACTGGTAGGATAGTGACGGCAGTAACACGATGGTGCAGGAATCCTGAGGGCTGGCATAGAATCTTGATGTGTATCACAGGAGAATCTTTGGTGTCCCTTTCCACCCCAAGGGCTGTAGTGGATGTCTCCTTAGACATCACAGTTCTAACCTCCGCTGCCCTTTAAAGGTCACAGGGCTGGCACTGCCACTAAGTAAACTAGGTGATTGCCTAGGGCGCTGGGCTTCTGGAGGCACCAAATTGGGCACCCCCATGTGACTGTTATGTTATCAGAGGTAGGTGTGTGTGTGGGTGTGCACATGCCAGAAATTAGCCTTGCCTAGGGTGCCAGACAGTCTAGGGCCAGCCCTGAAAGGTCTTGTCAGTTTATTTATATCATGAACCAGTGTGGTGTAGCGATTAGAGTGTTGGGCTAGGATCCCAGTTCGAATCTCCATTCTGCCTCAGAAGCTTGCTGAGTGACCTTGTCCAATCTCACATTCTCAGCATAACCTTCCTTGCAGGGCTGTTGTGAAGATAAAATGGAGGAGCAGAGGACTATGCAACCTGCTTTGGGGAGAAAGGTGGGTATAGGTGCAATAAATACAATTAAGCATCACTGTGAGTTAAAAGCCCCAAATCACCACCGGAAGATTAGTAATGCAGTTTGAAGCAGCCAGAGCCAGTGGACTTGGAAGGCTGTAACTCTGTCTGTGTGGTATATTTATTATTGTATATGTATATGTATGTATATATGTATGGAACAGTCTGCTCCTCCTCTAATATCTGTGTGACTTAGTTTGATCTGACTGGGTGGAGCTCTTGTTTCATTTTCCAGTTTTGTATGTTAGCTGAAGTTGTTGGTTATTGGAGTTGTCTCCTTGCAAATAAGTGGCTGATGTTGTGAGCCAGCTTGTCTCTGCTGAATGGGCTGAGGATGACTGGCTGAGTGAGTACTGTAACCTGGGAACCCACAGTTTGAACTTTCCCTGGTATCTAAACCAGGGGTGGCTAAACTGTGGCTTGGGAGCTACATGTGGCTCTTTCACACATATTGTGTGGCTCTCAAAGCCCCCAGCACTGCCTCAGCCATCTTGGAGAAGGCATTTCTCTTTTTAAATCACTTATCCAAACCAAGCCAGCTGGTGGCTTGGAGAATGCATTTAAAGCTAAAGTTGCTTTTTTTCCACCTCTCCCTCCCTCCCCATCTATTTTCCTTCCTTCCTTCCTTCCTTCCTTCCTTCCTTCCTTCCTTCCTTCCTTCCTTCCTTCCTTCCTTCCTTCCTTCCTTCCTTCCTTCCTTCCTTCCTTCCTTCCTTCCTTCCTTCCTTCCTTCCTGTCTTGCGGCTCTCAAACATCTGATGTTTATTCTGTGTGGCTCTTACATTAAGCAAGTTTGGCCACCCCTGATCTAAACTGAGGCAATCATGCTTTGGTCACATGTTATGAGAAGACAAAAGTCACTAGAAAAGACAATTAAGCTAGGAAATGTTGAAGGTTGCAGGAAAAGAGGAAGACCCAGCATGAGATGGGTTGACTCGATAAAGCAAGCCACAGCCTTTAGTCTGCACGACCTGAGCAGTGCTATTAGCATGTTTTGGAGGACATTAATTCATAAGGTCGCTTTTAAGTCCAATGCGATTGGAAAGCACTTAACGCATTCAACAGGCTTAGAATTGCACTGTAAGTCCCAAGCAAGACCCCCTCCACTGTTCCAATTTCAGCCTGGGTCTCCAAATTTAGCCCAGACAGGAAACCACTGCAGCACTCTTATAATGTCCTCTGGCTCAGACCCTGGACTGTGGGAACTTTATGCAAAGACTGAATGAAAAAGGGGAGACTCTCTGCTGTTCTCAGTTAAGCTGAGAAGGCAAAAGATGTGGGTTGTGTTTTGTCAAGGGCAAGATGGTTTCCTGTCTGTGGTGCTGAAAGTGGAAGATGGTGTGTATTTAGAAACTTCAACCGTTAAGACGCATATTTCTGTCATTTTGCATATTCTCTATGCTGGTGCAACATGTGTCAGCAGTTATTAACAAACGCGGAAATGACTTTTCTTCCGACACACATATTTTGATTTTTAAAAAATAAAATGGAGTCTTGTGCAATGCTCCCTCTAAGTTGTGGAGTCTTGTGAGCATAAATTCTACTTCGTGAGCTACTGGCATTAAAGTTGTGAGCAAGCAATTTGGCTACTGCATCAATTAATTTGCTCAGAGGCCATCCTTCCTGAGCCAAGACAAAAATATGTGAGCCGGATGCTAAAAAAACTGTGAGCTAGCTCATGATAACTCAGCTTAGAGGGAACTGGTCTTGTGACACCAGAAAGTCTAGCAAGTTTTTATTCTTCCAGACACTTTGTGGACGCTTCATGAGATGCGTGTTAGTAGATAACAGATTGCGCAGGACTTTTGAGGAGCTGCATATTTGCACAGTGATATACAGCACCTCATTTGGGTGTTTGTTTGCAGATTGTTAGCCACCCTGGGTCCGCTTGCGGAGAGGCCGGGATAGAAATTGAATGTAACAAATAAATGTTGTAGGTCCTTCTTAGGCAGGCACTTATATGAGGTTATGAAGAAAAGATCTAAACAGTGGGGTTAACAGGGCATTCAATGCAGGAAATACAAAGTGAGATATAGTAATTTAGTAAAATTCAAATGTAACGAAGAAAAGTACAGAGGCCACTCAAATGGATAATAATGGGGGAATAACATCATTTCTTTAGTTTTGCTAAGCCAGTTGGCACCTGTAATGACGGAGGAATCCCCAGTCGTTGGGGAAATGGTATCAAACTTCTTGACAAATCCTAATTCAGCAGTCTCCCTTTTCCTGGAGAATGGTGACTTTTAGGTCAACCAGATTCTAAATGCCAAGCTCATATTTCACTGCACAATTTTGAAAACTGGTTTCCAGTTCTGCATATTTGAATCTCCCCAGGACCTCCCTTCCAATGTTTTGCACAATGGAGTTCCAAAGACACTGTGTTATCATAACTGTCCCCATTTTATGTGACTAGGTTCTTATGGTATTTTCTTCTCCTGCTAAACAGTGCCCGCTGCTGGTGAATGTTTGCTTACCACCACACAGAGCTTGTCTATTTCAACCCTCTGCAGGGAGAATTTGGTTATTTAGCTGTTCCTTGCTAGTTTTTGTTTAATGTCCAGTTTATAAATGCACTAAGGCAGAATACATATACGTTCTATAAAAAGGACTCTCTAGGGAAAAGAGAACGATCCAACATGAGATGGATTGACCCAGTAAAGGAAACCACAGCCCTCACCTTGCATGATCTGAGCAAGGATGATAACAAAAGGATGTTTTGGAGATCATTAATCCATAGGTGCATCATAAATTGGAACAACTTGATGGCGCATAACGCACAAGGTTGTAGCTTGGCCTGGGAAACTGTATCAAATGACACAGCAATAGTTAAAGGTAAAGGTAGTCCCCTGTGCAAGCACCAGTCATTTCTGACTCTGGGGTGATGTCGCATCATGACATTTTCACGGCAGACTTTTTATGGGGTGGTTTGCCATTACCTTCCCCAGTCATCTACACTTTCCCCCCAGCAAGCTGGGCATTCATTTTACCAACCTTGGAAGGATGGAAGGCTGAGTCAACTTTGAGCCAGCTACCTGAATCCAGCTTCCTTTGGGATTGAACTCAAGTCGTGAACAGAGCTCAGAATGCAATACTGCAGCTTACCACTCTGCGCCATGGGGCTCTTAATAGAAACACTTAACATTTAAAACCAACACTTGGCTGTCTTATCCCTGATTAGACCATGCTTTTTGCAGGCCGCGCTCCCTTTCTCTCCAGTGCCTGCCACAGCGATGGAAATTTCATTATCGGGCAAACTGTATCAGTCCTTCTCGAAACGTTCTGTGCAGACTGGCAATTTAATTGCAGCTGTCAATGTCTGGACCGGTTTTCATTGTCTCTTGATGTCCTGTTTTATCTGTTGAAGCTGCCCCCATCTCCTGATGACATTTGCAAGGGAAATGAGCCTATCCCTGGGAGAAGCTGAGCCAGCTCCTAGCCTTCGGATATGGTTTATGAGCATCTGACTCTGCCAAGAGGACCTGTATACCTGGGCCCATCATTAAAGGGTCCCGTGCTGGGCTACCATTCCATCTCAATTTCCGCTCTGATGGCTCGGCTGTTATCTGTTCCTCTCGACACATTTCTGCCCGTTATTTTAATGTTTTGCTATACCGATGTATCTGCAAACAAGCACTCAAATGAGGTGCTGTATATCACTGAACAAATATGCAGCTCTTCAAAAGTCCTGCACAATCTGTCATCTACTGAGCCAAAGGGAGCCAACCAGCCTGCTGTCCATACCAGGTAGACAATAAATCTTCTTGTTTTGCATCCTGCCTGGGACTGTCAAAAAGATGTGGATGATCAAGTCACTTGCAGAGCGCGATACATGGCCCAGGGTTCACGTTCAGTTTGGAGTATGGCAAGTTGGGAAGGCCTAAGATAATTATTTCAGTCTGTAGTCAGGGCTTTTTTTGAGCAGGAATGCACAGGAACGTAGTTCCAGCTGGCTTGGTGTCATGGAGTGTGGCCTAATATGCAAATGAGTTCCTGCTGGGTTTTTTTAAATAATAATAATAATAAACTTTTATTTATACCCCGCCCTCCCCGCCTAGGCAGGCTCAGGGCAGCTAACAAGACATGGTAAAACCATGCTACAGATAAACAATAGATAATATAATTAATAATCTAAACAATAAAACCAATAAACAGTATGACATTAAAATACAGTCGAATGGCATATAAGATGGCTCGGTATTACTGATCTTATCAGGAGTTCTGTCTTAAAAAGCTAGCTGGAAGAGGGCAGTTTTGCAGGCCCTACGGAACTGGTTAAGATCCCATAGGGCCCGCACCTCTTCCGGCAATTGATTCCACCATTGGGGGGCCTTTGTAGAGAACGCCTGTTCTCTGGTAGCTTTTAATTTAGTTTCTTTTGGCCCAGGGATTTCAAGAAGATTTTTTGAACTTGATCGCAGTGCTCTCGGGGAACATATGGAGAGAGGCGGTCCCTAAGGTAGGCAGGTCCTCGACCATATAGGGTTTTCCTAAAAAAACCCTGTGTGAAACAATGTGAAACCATCAGGGGGTGTGGCCTAATTTGCAAATGAATTTCTACTGGGCTTTTTGTACAAAAAATGCCTTGACTGTAGTTAAAAACTCAGGAGGAGGTAGGGTTGCCAATCCCCAGTTGGGGGCAGGGGACCCTCTGGATTGGAGACTCTCCCCTCGCTTTAGGGTTATCAGAAATTAGGGAGGGGGGGTTGAATGTCTGCTGGACACTCCAGTGTACTCTGTGGAGACTTGTTTCCCATAGGATATAATGGAGAATCAATTTGTGGGTATCAGGGACTCTGAAGGGGCTGTTTTTTGAGGTAGAGGCAACAAATGTCCAGCATAGGATCTGGTGCCTCTCCTTAAAAACACCCCAAGTTCAAAAAGATTGGACCAGGGGGTCCAATTCTATGAGCCCCAAAAGAAGGTACTCCCATCTCCATTATTTTCAATGAAGGGAAGGCATTTAAAAGGAGCATGATCCCTTTGAACGTGATGGCCAGAACTCCCTTCGGAGTTCAATCATCACAACCTTGCTCCTGGCTCCACCCCCAAAGTCCCCAGATATCTCCTGAGTCGGACCTGGGAACCCTAGGAGGAAGGAGGTCCTTCTGGAACATCAAAATGGCTCTGCTAGGGTCTGAGGATCATGGGGGCTACATGGACAGAAGCCAGGTGGGACAGGGACTGTAGGAAGGAAGAGAATTGGCCAGATGGAGTGAAAAAGCAGGCTGGATCCAACCCAGGGATTCACAGGCCAGGAGGGTGCTCTGATTTCTTCAGGGACCCTTTCCAGTTAGCCAGACTCACCACATACATGTCTCAAACGATCGCTCAAAAAAGTATAGGAAGGGCCAGAACATTTTGTTGTATATGTATATATTTAGCCATATACATATATGTGTACATTTATTTGTGCACATATATGGAAAAACAATTAAATATTCTGTCTCTTCCTGTGATCTTTGCCCTATTGCTGAATTATTTGCACTGCCACTATAGGGACCAGTCTTGAAGATCCCAGACAGCCCCCTCCAGTTCCCACTGCCTCCTCGCCTGAGCCTGATCCCCTCTTTTTCTCCTCTGGCAGGTAGACACCGATGATGTGCTGACAAAAGAAGAACAGATTTATTTGCTAGACAAGGCAAAAGCAGTATGTCACAGGCAGATAACTGCCCAGCAAGGGAGAGTGAAAGGTACCTGGTTTTCCTGTGTTTCTAGCACTTGGAATGGAAAAACAAGAATTTGTTAAAAACAATGCAAAAATATATGTTTTGCTGTGAAATAAAGTATACCATAGAACAAAGAAAAAATGTGAGCCTAGTTAAACATCATGTCTCCCCCCCCCCGCCCCTCTATGAAAGCAGAAAGTTATCTTGGATCAGTTGGGATGCCCATTTCCATTCCCTCTTAGTTTCTTGTGTATGTAATCTCCGAACTATGGACTACAATACACTAACTGTCATCCTTAAAATAAAAGGCACTTTTTAGCTCAAAGTCTTGGCTCTCTGAGGAAGCTGTCTCTTTGGTGTAGTGCCAAGAGCCAATTTGGTGTAGTCGTTAGGAGCACAGATTCTAATCTGGGAGAACTGAGTTTGATTCCTCACCTCAGTCCTCCATATGCACCTGCTGATGTGACCTTGAGTCATTCACAATTCCTTTCAGAGCTATTCTCTTAAGAGCAGTTCTCAAAAGAGCTCTCTCAGCTCCACCTACCTCACATAGGGTGTCTGTTGTGGGGAGGGAAAGGAGACTTCAAATTTCTGAATGCCTTTCTGGCCTGCCCTAGAATTTTCCCAATATGCCTCCACTGCAAGTGAGTGTTTCTATTGAATCTCTGCATTGGGTTTGATTGAATAATTCCATCATTCCCAAATTCTGCAAAGGTGCAGCAAAAGTACCAGCTTGCTGGGGAGAACTGTCTAGTATAGGAACTGGGCATGAGTTCCTCTGAGGGCCGGCACCCTTTTTTAAATCACATGCTCAAAAACCCCCAAACTCCTAAGACCCAAATGAATACTCCCTAATGTCTGAATATCCTTCAATGCCCTTTAAGTCTCCATTTCATTGATTAAGGATGTCTTTCCAAGTTCAGCACTCTGATCTACAAAATATTGAGACTTGTTATTTCTTTGTTAGATGAGAATTGCTTGCCTGAGTGGGACGGAATCACTTGCTGGCCAGAGAGCTTCCCGAATGAAGTGGTGGCAGTCCCATGTCCAGACTATATCTATGACTTCAACCACAATGGTATGTGTGTTCTCCCAACCATGACTGTATGCTTCTGGTATCTGGGGAGTTTATCAGATGGACGGAATCTGGCCAACCAGGCTTTTTACCTCATGATCTTGGGAAGGTGATAGAATTGCCAGGTGTCCCCTGGGAACATCTCATAAGTAGCAGCCGACTTATGGCACCCCCTTAGGATTTTCAAGGCAAGAGACATCCAGACAGAGGTGGTTTGCCATTGCCTGTCTCTGTGTAGCAACCCTAGATTTCCTTGGTGGTCTTCCATCCAAGCACTAACCATGGCCGACCCTGCTTAGCTTCTGAGATCTGACAAGATCGGGCTAGCCTGGGCTATCCAGATCACTCATAACCAAGATAGAACAAGCATCAGGCTTTGAGTTCAAAGCCCAGCATGTCTAAAGTATGCCTTCATCTTGATTCATCTGAGAACACTAGCAGTTAGTGGGATCCATTCCTGGTGGTGGTTTTGCTACAGGGTGGGATGGTGTAGAAGACGGTGACTTCCAATATTTGATACAGAACTTTTAACTGCTGAAAATCCGCTTTACTCCAGACAAATAGCTAAATTCTGTTACCATTTGGTAAAATTCCACAATAAGAAACACGATTCTGTATGATTTGTATGACCTGCCTGAACGGTATGATTTTATAGACATTTGATATTTGACATTTTAGACTTTCTGGATTCTTATCAGGTTTGAAGGTTTTTATGATGAAATATGCTTCTTGGAATATTTTTGGTGGTTTTAATAAGGATGTATTATGGCTAATGGCCTGTGGCTTGTAAATAATGGTCTTTGACTGTAAATAAAATATTCATTCATTCAACTACTTACGTTCAGTGAGTGAGTTACTGCTTCTAAGTGCAGCTTCTCTAACAATCCCCCAAATTCTGAGGCACATTCCTGCCAACAATTTGGAAGAGAGAAGAGGTTCACAGAAGGCAGAAGGGTGGATTTGGACTGGTGAAGCAGGTTGAGATGAATCTCGACAAAGAAACAAGGAAGAAAATAAGGGTACAAAATGCTCTGGGCTCAGGTTGCTTTGAGAGCCTGAGATCGTTATCTGTAACGTCTTTCAGGGTATGTCATTTCTCATACCACCAATACTGGCCGAGGAGTTGTGGTTGGACCTGAAGAATCTTAGGTTAGGCTAGGGGTGCCAGCCTCCAGGTGGGGCCTGGAGATCTCCCTCTAGATCAGCTCCCCTGGAGAAAATGTCTGCTTTGAAGGGTGGACTCTATGGCACTGTGCCATGCTGAGGCCACTCCCCTTCCCAAATCCCACCCTCTTCTGGCTCCACCCCCAAAGTCTCCAGGTATTTTCCAACACAGACCTGGCAACCCTAGGTTAGGCCTTCAGGGTTGCCAACCTTCAGGTGGGGCCTGGTGACCTCCCAGAATTACATGCAATCTCTAGATGACAGAGATTATTTCCCTTGGAGAACATGACTGTTTTGGAAGTTGGACTCTATGGTGTTATACCCTGCTGAGGCCCTCCCCTCCCCAAACTATGCCCTCCCCAGGTTCCACCCCCAAATCTCCAGGAATATCCCAACTCAGAACTGGAAACCCTACTTAAAATAGGGACTACCACACCAGAACCTTTAGGGGAAAGTTGAACAAGCATTTTAAATTGTGAGCGGAACTGGTTTTAGCACATATTTGCTGCATTCCAAGGCATTGTTTTCCAGGACAGAGCTATTTGGGAAGTGTCTCATTCTCCATGTTTTCTTGAATAAAGATATGTATGTCCAACCCACTTCTACCACACATAGAATGTCTTTCTCTTTCTTCATCTGTTATCTGACTCTAAAGCCCTGACCTGGATAGCATGGGCTAGCCTGATCTTTTCAGATCTCAGAAGCTAAGCAGGGTTGGTCCTATCTCATGTCTGGAAATGTGACCTCCAAGGAATACCAAGGGTGTTTTTATGTATTTGCTGGGTTCACTGTTAGTAGGCCTGAGCTTGAAGCATGCTTCCATTACTCTCCAGGATCCTGATGCCTGCTTTCCGATTGGCTGTTCTCTTAGAACTGGCCAATCGGAACATGAAGCATTTTTTCCAGGAAATGCAAATAAAGGATCCTAGAGAGGGATTGTTGCTGTTTAACTCAGCCACAGTGTATATATTGAGTGGAGTGCCAGTGCTGTTTGTGACTGTGAAGAAATTCTTGCAATAAAGTGTCCTTGGTTGATTCAGTGCTGGCTGAACTCACTTTATTTCAGGTGTGATACAGAGGCAGACAATGGCGAACCTCCAAAATATCTCTTGCCTGTACCTATTGTATTGTTTGCCATTGTGCCTTGTGAGTCTGTGCTCCATCTGAAAACTGTTTATATTCTGTGGTTACTGACCATATTTCTGATTCCACTTCTTGATGCATATTATCTCTTGAAAAAGGAGCAATCTGAAATGGTTGATACTAAAGTACCATAGAGAGAGAGTTAGTTACACAGGAGATGGGATAAATTATCATAGCCGTTTTGCTTCGGAATCGGTCTTTATTGACTATGGATAGCTTCATGTACTGAATTGGCTGTGAAAGACAAGTTGCTGGAATTCTTTGAACAGTCATCTATGTTTGCTTTGTTTCAGACGATTTTGTTTACTGGACTTGTGGTGGGCTGTGGTGTTATATTCTAGTTTATGGAACTTTTGCTGTATGTTTAGGCTTTCTACTTTAATATAGATAATTTTGTTCCTGAATTTTTGGGAGTGTTTTTGTCCTTTTAAAAACAAGTCTAGCTCACTACCTAGTAGTGCATAATGCTAAAAGAGTGGAACTTCTGGCTGCCAGGCAATCTTAGGATCTTCTGGCTATACTACACACAATGCCACAACAACAACAACAACATGATTTTAAGACACCTTAGAGTTCCTGTTCCTAAATAGAACCATCTTTTCAAAAAGTTCCTTGGTTCAGAGCAATGACAATTAAACAGGCTCTAATCTGGTTTTCCTTGGGCAATTGAGTAACAGTTCTCAGACAGTTCCGCAGGGCCTGTAAGACAACCCTCTTCCGGCTGGCATACAACTGACTGATATCTGAATATCCAAATTCATGAACACCAGCATATCTGAACTTTGGAATACTTGAAGAACTGACTTTTAGGGAAAGATGTAGCATGGTATATTGATAAATGTGTTTTTATGTATTTTACTGTATTAATTTTTAATGTATTTAACTTGATTTACTGTTAGAGTTTTATGTTGTGAGCCACCCTGAGCCCACTTCGGTGGGGTAGGGTGGGATATAAATAGAAATAAATAAATAAATAAATAAACCAGCCCCAGGCTATCTTGTGAGTGTCATGTCAGGGAGGGATTTTTCTGCTTGTGTGGGCTCACTAATTGCAACAAGCACACCCTACAAGAGGACAGCACAGGGGTGCACTTTTGAGCTGCCAAACCAAAAGGGAGAGAAAGAGTTTAACCTCTTTCCTGCCCTCATGTCACCACCTTGATAGGAACTAAAATAGATAAAAATATGGAACAGAGGTCCATCAGTGGCTATTAGCCACAATGTATGTGTGTGTGTGTGTGTGTGTGTGTGTGTGTATATAAAATTTTATATATATATAAAATTTCCCACTGTGTGACACAGAGTGTTGGACTGGATGGGCCATTGGCCTGATCTAACATGGCTTCTCTTATGTTCTTAACTGGTCCCCAGCACAGCTTCTATTAGGATTAGCTCACATGCCTCCCAGCATCTCATTTACTATGGCATTATGTGTAGTTGTTGGTAGGGATGCCATGAATTTAACAGTGAATCTATTTGACAGTTAAACCAACTATGTTTGGCAGTGACTATCAGATGCAGGCCAATTGCTGGGTCTGTTCATTTAATCTCCAGTGTCTCAAAAACCTGTCATGCAGGTTTGCAATTTTTTAACTGTACATGTTACCAATTAAAAATGATACCAGTCCAAATAGACTGACAGTTATTTGCATTTCTAAGGACTACTTCAATAAACACCAAATGGTAGTGTTGTGGGTTTTTACCTCTACAATTTATGACTGATTTGTATGATGGGTGACTGCTTTAACTGTCTGTTAATTGCCTGTCAGGCAGAGCCATGAGTGACACAGCAGAGGGGGCAGTAGCACTCAAGCTGGGCTGTGGGAGAACACACATACACAAAAAGCCAGCCGAGCTGATAGGAAGCAACCTGTCAAAAGGCCTAGGGTGGAATTCTAGCAGGAGCTCTTTTGCATATTAGGCCACATACCCCTGATGTAGCCAATCCTTGAAGAGCTTACAAGGTCCTTTTTTGTAAACTCTTGGAGGATTGGCTACATCAGGGGTGTGTGGCCTAATATGCAAAGGAGCTCCTGCTAGAATGCCACTCCTGCAAACGGCCATTTTATTTACTGATTTCAATTCGTATTCCACCCTCCCTGCAAGGGGGGCATGGACCAGTCAGTGAAAGTTTGTTGAAGAAATTCGCTCTGGGTTCACAACTGGCAAACAGGATGTGATCTAAACTGGTAGGCATTCAATTTTCCCTAGGTGTTGTACAAAGAAAGCAACTTAACAAATGCACAAAAGTACTCTTTCATTTGATATTTACATATTCCAAAACTGAGGCAATTGGCATTGGTTGGGGGTGGGGGCGAGCGAAGTGCTGACTGCATCTTCTGGCAACTCTTCCTTGTCTGCTTTTGCTTGCTGAATTCTGCTTGTTCCTTCTTTTCAGGTCATGCCTACCGATTCTGTGATTCAGATGGGACCTGGCACTTGGTACCCAACATGAACAAGACATGGGCCAATTACACAGAATGTGCCATATTCTTTGCACCAGAGCAACAGAAGAAAGAGAAGGTTGCATTATTTAACACAAGTGAGGGAAAGGGAAGGGGGAGAGGAATCAGAGAAGATAATAGAGATTGGTGAGGTTTGAAGAGGAGGGGGTCATGACTCTGGTAAACCTCATCTGGTGCAAACAAAAGGTCTCAGGTTCTGTCCCTAGCATTTGAAGGATCTTGGGTACCAGATACTGAGAAAGACCGTTCTCTGCCTGAGATCTTGAGATGCAGTCACAACTAGTTGGACCAAAGTTCTGACTTCAGTATAAGGTGTGGTCAATCAACCTTCCCACAGATTTCTAGACCTTGTTGAGAAAGACTTTATTTGCTGTAAGTGAACAAACTCTTCTAACAACTAACACCACTAGAGGTCAGAATGCAGTTAAAAGTAACCATGTTTTAAAAGTAAAAACTCTTTCTGAATTTCTCTTTTGGTTCTTACCCCAGTTCCTTTCTGAGCATAATCTGAATGCCTGGGAACAATGCCTGCCTTCAGAAGCAAAGAACAAAGATAGAGAAAGGCGTTTTCTTACCTTCCCTGCATTGTGATAAAACGCTTGGAATCCTCCCTCCCAGCAGAATTTTTAAATGGGCTAAAACCATGTGGCTGCCATTTTGTGACTGGTCTCAGCAGCCATTTTGTGGTGTTACCCACTACCCTATCCCAACTAGGGTTGCCAAGTCCAATTCAAGAAATATCTGGGGACTTGGGGGGTAGAGCCAGGAGACATTGGGGGTGGAGCCAGGAGCAAGGTTGTGACAAGCATAATTGAACTCCAAAGGGAGTTCTGGCCATCACATTTAAAGGGACCGCACACCTTTTAAATGTCTTTCCTCCACTGGAAATAATGAAGGATAGGGGCATTTTCTTTTGGGGCTCATAAAATTGGACCCCTTGGTCCAATCCTTTTGAAACTTGGAGGGTATTTTGGGGAGAGGCACTGGATGCTATGCTGCAAATTTGGTGCCTCTACCTCAAAAAACAGCCCCCCCTCCCGATACCCGCAGATCAATTCTCCATTATAACCTATGGGAGTTGGTCTCCATAGGGAATAATGGCATGCCCAGCATATTTTCTGATGATCCTCCCCTACTTTCTGATGCTCCTGAAGTGGGGGGAGGGCCTCCAAACCAGGTGATCCCCTGCCCCCAACTGGGAATTGGCAACCGTAATCCCAGCGTTCACAAATAAAGTGCTCACAAAGCACTGAGAAAAGAAGCTACGGAAAGAAAGGTTGAAAGAACAAAAGACATTTCACCTGGAGAATAAGAAATGTGATAATTTTCAAGTGTGTAGAAAATGACAACCCTAAGGAAGCCAGCGCAGTAGGGAGTGATAAGGCACCCTGTGTGCCTTGCTCAGGAGCTGAGCAGCCTATGTATTATATCTGTTGTAGACTCCATACAGTCTTTAAAGACTGTTCCATGAAGAGGACATCGCAGCAATCCAAATGTAAGGTTACTAAAAGACACATTCCTCAGGTTATCAGGTCTAGGACATGGGTACCAGATAGGCTGGATATGGGCCTGTGAGGAGACCATTTTTTCCTTTTTTGGAAGATGTTCGATAAGGGTAGAGGAAAGAAACCTAACACCAGTTGTTAGTAGACAGTTCTTGAAGAGGCCTTCAGTACAGAAATTTCTCTCTTTTTCCTCCACTAGGAAGTGTTTGACCGTCTGCACATCATATATACCGTTGGCTACTCCATCTCCCTCACCTCCCTTGTGGTTGCCATGTTCATCCTTTGCTATTTCAAGTAAGGAGGGGGGAGGGACTTTACTGTATTCAGATCCTACCCCATTATTCCCTATCCAGAGAGAACTCTTCCACAGCTGACTGGCAAAGCAATTCTTTTGCAAAAGGAGACGTGCTGCTGGGGCACCAAATCTGCACGGAGGTCCTATTCTCTGATTTGGAAACTCCACCACTGAATCCCAGATATGTGGGAGCAGGTAGCAATGTACTTAGTGTTAAGGAAAGGCACTCTGCATGTGCTTAGTGGAACTTTTGTCTAATTATGTCACAGGGCTGTGTTTGTAGCATGGGGGGAAAAGGGTTCTGGGCTGTAGAGACCCCTGGCTACCATTAGGTTGCCATACCTGGCAAAGGGGGAGACTATTAATAAATCATTAAAAAAAATTGTATTGCATATTGGTTTGGGGTAGATTAAGGCTTGCAAGACACATGGAGATAGGATGATCTGTGGTCACTGCAGTGATTAAAGTGATGTATATTTTTTAACCACTACTGTCTCTGTCTTGGGGGACTTGAAGCAGAAGATAGGAGGTAACACCTCAGCCATTTTCTTACTGGTCTTCCTTACCAGCCTGTCCCTGCTTGCTTGTACCCCCTAGACATTGTGCTCTTTTCTCTTGCACGGGTAATGGGTGTCTTTAGGCGACTCCACTGCACTCGGAATTACATCCATCTCCACCTCTTTGCTTCCTTCATCTGTCGAGCAACAAGCATCTTTGTGAAGGACGTGGTGCTCTATTCCAGCACCCTCTCAGAGGGACCGGGGAAAGCACATGCTGAGGACTGGAATGCCGAGGTGCTCAGACTCTTTTGGGGAACTAGAAAGACCCAGCTGGTGAGCCCCAATGCGGAGATAAAGGTCCTTTTAACCCTAATTTTTAGAACTGACATAGGCTCGGCTTTAAATCTTCATAGATAGGGCTTTTTTTGTAGAAAAAGCCCAGCAGGAACTCATTTGCATACTAGGCCACACACCCTGACATCACCATTTTCTACAGGAAAAGCCCAGCAGGAACTTATTTGCATATTAGGCCACACCCCTTGATGTCAAACGGCCAGAACTGTGTTTGTGTGCATTCCTGTTCAAATTAAGCCCTGCTCACAGACAATATGCCTCAGGGATTTTTCAAGACAGCAGTATAAATGTGTTGCGTCAGGACAAACTTTCCACCTCCTCCGTTATCCCACTGTGTTTCCCCAAATGTTGTGGGGTTTGGGGATCTCCAGGAACAAAAAACAATGCATGCTATAATCTGCACTGGGAAGGGAAAATAGGTGAAAACTGTCTTCTCTGCTGGCAGATCTCCTCTTCTACCTGCCCAAAATGACCATGGTGACTTCAGATTAACCAGGCTCAATAAGCTTTACTCAACATCAGTATTCTAGTTTTGCAAGAGTGTGGGGATGCTTCAAGAACAGTTTTGGGTGATCTCTGCAACCTATATGTCTTTATACTTTTCAATTCTGCTTAAGTAAGTCATTGCAATCTTGCAAAAGATTGACACACAACTAAAGAAAAGAAGAATGGGTTGGGATCGAGATCCTAGATAAAGAAGTTTGCATCCATCAATGTCATCCTAGATTAGCTGGTTGTGGGCATGTAAGAGAATGTAGGTTCTAAGAGCCAATGTAGTGTAACAGTCAAGGATCTGAGAGACCTGAGTTAAAATCTCTACTTTGACTTTATGGGGTAATCTTGGGTCAGCCAGTCTCCCTCAGCCTAATCTACCTCATAATGTTGTTGTGGGGATAAAATGAGGACAGGAGAATCATATACACTGTTCCAAGTTTATTAGAAGACAATTGGATAAAAAATCTCTTAGACAGAATAGCTATGTATCTTTCTCCATTCCTTCAGGCAGGCTGCAAAGTGGCTGTAACCATATTCCTCTATTTCTTGGCTACCAATCACTACTGGATCTTAGTTGAAGGCCTCTACCTCCACAGTTTGATCTTCATGGCTTTCCTATCAAACAAAAGCTACTTGTGGGCCCTCACCCTCATTGGCTGGGGTAAGCATAGTCTGTTTTACATTCTGCTTTTTGTTCTTCTGATAACAATCTGTATGGGGATTCAGCCCGAACTAGAAGCTTTACCTTAGCACCATGTCAGGTAAGCACTGAGGGATAGGCACCCACTGTTTGGTGAAGTGGTAAAGTGCATGGACTCTTATCTGAGAGAACCAGGTTTGATTCCCCACTCCTTCACTTGCAGCTGCTGGAATGGCCTTGGGTCAGCCATAGCTCTTGCAGAGTTTGTCCTTGAAGGGGCAGCTTCTGTGAGAGCTCTCTCAGCCCACTACCTCTCAGGGTGTGTCTGTTGTGAGGGAGAAAGGTAAAGGAGATTGTGAGCCGCTCTGAGTTTCGGAGTGGAGGGCAGAATATAAATCCTCCTCCTCCTGTATTTGAAATGGCCTTGCCATAGTGTTTAGCATTCCCTCTCCTACACTTGCATATAGTTGTTCTGGCATGGGGGATGTGGGGAACAGTATAGCACATGAAGTCATTGCGTATTGCTGGCTTGACATTTTCTCTTACTGTCCCATTAAGATCTCATTGGAAACCCAGCTATATTTCTGCTTTCCTCCTCCCCCTTTTTTCTCCCTTGAGGGGTGCCTGCTGTCTTCGTTTCAATATGGGCCAGCGTAAGAGCCTCTCTGGCAGATACGCAGTATGTACTCTTCTCTTCAGGGGTATTTTGGAAAATTTAGAGCAAGTCTGTAAATTGACAGGATGAGACAAGAAGCATGTGAGCCAACCACTTAACCATTTTCACCTTGAGACAAACTTCTACAGTTCTAAAAATGTCCCCATGTAATGTTGGAAGCATAAAATGGTCAGTTGTTTGTTATGAGCTAAAGAATATTCTCCATCCTGCCCCCCCCAACCCCACCCCCTGATCTGCTTATTTATTTCCTTAAATTTCTGTCCCGCCCTCTCCGCAAGCGGACTCAGGGCAACTAACAGGCATTTATAATTACAATTTAAAATCAATAAAATACAGTTACAATTAAAACCATTCCGTGGTGCTGTCACTTCAATTTAGGAGGGTTCTTCTTTCCTGATGGTGATCATATGATATCGTAGCTCTATAATGACGTGGGGTGGCAGTCCTCTCCTGGTTAGATATTAAAGGCCTGTCGGAACAGTTCAGTTTTGCAGGCCCTGTGAAAAGCAGAGAGATCCCACAGGGCCCATATGGCCTCCGGAAGAGCATTCCACATTTCTTGTGCTGCCACCAAGAAGGCCCTAGCACGTGTGGAGCATAGCCTGGCCTCCTTTGGTCCGGGGATGAGCAGTAGATTTTGTGTCCCTGAATGCAGTGCTCTCTGGGGAACATGCAGAGAAAGGCGGTCCTGTAGATTGGCAAGCTCCTGACCATAAAGGCTATTATCAAGTTGTATTGTGTGTTAAGTGCCATTAAGTTGCTTTTGACTTATGGCAACCTTGTGAATTTACAACCTCCAAAATAGCCTATCATTAACAGCCTTGCTGAGGGCCATGGCTTCCTTGACTGCTGAGGCACTCAGCCTCTTTTGGTCTTTTAGTTTTCCTCAAGTTAGATGCTCCATTTTTCATTGCTATTGACCCTAAAATCTGCACAAAAATTTCTAACAGTGCCACCCTAAGCATTCTAACTAGGGTTGCCAATTCTAGATTAGGAAATTCCTGGAGATTTTTTTTGGGGGGGTGGGTGGAACCTGGGGGCAGTAGGGTTTGAGGGAGGGAAGGACCTCAGAGGGGTACAGTGCCACAAAATCCACCCTTCGAAGCAGCCATTTCTCCCAGGGAACTGACTATTGTTTGGAGATGTGATTCTGAGGAATCTCTATAGAGTCCACCTGGAGACTAGCAACCCTAAGCTCACTGCTATCAGTATCATCACAGGGAATAACTATGCTGAGAGCCACACTGTAACACCAAGAGATAAATTCAAACAACCTTATCATTTCTGTAAAGCATGAAAGTTGAAATAGTGTCATCTCTGAATTTTGTTTGAACTCATTAGGTGGCCTTAGAAAAGGCACTCTTCAGGTTCCTCCATTGTTTCATGCTGGTAAAATAGTATAGGAAACATCTGGAACTCTAAGGTGCTATATAAATGCTAAACTTCCTTATGGTCTGTACAATTCAGCTGTCCCCAAACTACACTGTTGGCAAACCATAGTGTCCAGGTGCTAGCAAAGTAGCCTAAATCTTGTGCTTTGTTGAGACTCATTAAAGGAACAGGGCAGAGTGAAACGGAGACCAATTTCACACTAGACCTTTAATCCTGGTTTAGCCCTGCCCCAAACTGACATTCTACACTAGAATACTAGAAATCAACTCTGATTCTATGATTTTAGTGTAGAATGTCAGCTTGGGGACAGGGCTAAACCAGGATTAAAGATCTAGTGCAAAATTGGTGAGTTTCAAAGACGTCAAGTGTGGGATGGCATGTGCTCATAGTCCTTTTGGTTTACCACAGATTTTTTTCACCAGGTGCTGGGACCTCAGCGCGGGACACATGAAATGGATCTACCAAACCCCAATCTTGGCAGCAATTGCGGTAAGATGTGCAGAGCAAGACTGGGAAGGGGAGGAAAAATAGACCCCAAAGGCTACTGGGAAGAGGAGGTTGCTTTCCAAGAGGCATCTGCAACAGCCACACCCAACTGCCCACATTTGCTTTCCTTTAACCAGCTATAACCAGAATTTTGTAGAGAAAGACCGATTTTCCACTTGCCTTACGTTGCTCTCATGCTCCTTTTCTCAGCGGGGCTTCCATCGGATTTCACACTATCTGCCCTGGGGCTGCAACTAGCTTCGGCTTTTTCGTGCGGCAAACAGAAACCTCTAAAAACCAGTTTCTCTTTGCTGCACGAAAAAGCCGAAGCTAGTTGCAGCCCCGGGGCAGATAGTATGAAATCCGATGGAAGCCCCGCTGAGAAGCGTGAGTGGCGTAAGGTGAGTGGGAATTCGGTCAAACTCACTTGAGACTCCAGTTTGACAAGACCAAAGCAGGACAGAAAGAAAGGGTGGGGGGGGGAGGGAGGAAATACTTGCTGTAGGTCTCTATCCCTGCATTCTGAGTTTTATGTTTCCAAACACATTGATTTCAAAAAATTTAACAAGACAAAACAGTACTATTTTGTTGTTGCCGTTAGGTCAATTTCTTACTCTTCCTCAACATTGTGAGAGTCCTTGCCTCCAAACTGTGGGAAGCCAATACAGGAAAATTAGACCCCCGCCAACAGTACAGGTATGTGGGTCTCAGCATCTATGTCTGCGCCATCTTTACTGCTTCAGTGAAAATGTTTTCTTCTCATGGAAGCTCTCTTTATGTAACTCTTGTAAAGCAGATGAGGAAGAGTATGTTTTCAATAAAGCACTTCTCTGCTGTCCCTTTTCTTTCTTACTAACCTCCCATTATCAGTCAAGGCCCAAATTCCCTGTAAGCTTCTAGTTATCATGAACTATGACCCGACCCCCCACCCTTATTATTCCTTGCTTTAGTTAAGGGACTGGCATACTTTCACCCCTCCCTTCAGGAAGCTTCTGAAATCCACTCTGGTCCTGATGCCTCTCTTTGGTGTCCATTATGTGGTGTTCATGGCCATACCTTACACAGACGTCTCCAGCACTCTTTGGCAGATTCAGATGCATTATGAGATGCTCTTCAATTCTTTACAGGTGAGTGTTACGCGATTGTGAGATTCAGCTTTGATCTACTTCTGCTACTGTCCTTTAATTTACAGATTTCTCGTCTCTCCTGGCAGGGTTTCTTTGTGGCTTTTATTTACTGCTTTTGCAATGGTGAGGTAAGTTTTCACTTCTGAGGGAACGCATTGTTATATATGATTTCTGCAGCACCATATAGATCCTAATTTCTCTGCACAGAGATGCATTGTGTTTATATATAATATTCTCTTCCTTTTTTGAGATGTGGTGATCTATTTCTTTTCCTGATGCCTGTCTGGGGAATGGGTATATCTCGCTGTGGTATTTTAATGTTCGAAATGGGAAGATACCAGAAAGCATATAATTTGAGGAGGCATTCGCTCCTCTTACTCTCTGATTAAAATGGGCTTCTGGTTGTAGCTATATAATGGTGAGTGATGCTCCTTTTCAGGGCTGCCAAAAGTAAGCCTAGGCCTTCCAAGATTCCCTCTGCCCTGCCCCATCCAACTCAAAACATTGTCAGGGAATAAACACTTGTCTCACCTTCACAAGTTCTCAAGGTATCCAGAACACCCAGAATTATGTTCTCGAGTTTTTCCTCAGTATCCCTTCTCCTCATTAGGTAGTTCACATTCTATGTTTAAACATACTTGCGCAGGAGCTAGACTCCTCAGCTCTGCCTCACCTTCAGTCTTGTTTATAGGGATATATGCTTGCAGATTTCCCTTGTGTAACCTGTGTCTCTCTCACCTTTCTCACGAGGCAAGGGAAGCCACTGGAAAGTTGTTCAGGGTATTAGACAGCATCCCACCTAAGGAACCTCCTCAATTTATACCTGCTTTAAATGTTACACCTAAAAAGTTATAGGAGGAAGAGGCCAAAAGGAAAGTGGACATTAGAAACAGGAAATGAGACACTGACTAGTGAGCTGTCTAAAACTGGTCACTGTCTTCTCCAGTAAAACAAGGGAGTCAAGAAGCACCTTTGGCATCCTTCACCCTGCCACAAAGAGGGCGTCGTGTCTAGCAACATCACCGTATGTGTTCCAAAAATTGTGTTTTGATGGTGTGTCTCCATTCCCAGGTACAAGCAGAAGTTAAAAAAGCCCGTTTCCGGAGAAACCTGGTATTAGACATCAAGCAGAAAACCAGAGTGACCAGCACAGGGGGCAGCTGCTATTACGGGGGGCTTGTGTCCCATGTCACCAACAGCGTGAGTCTGAGTATGGCTGGCTGGGGGACAGCCTCAGCAACAGCAGTAGCCTTGCCTTTGGGCACCAAGAACTGGCTGCTACACCTTACCCCTGCTGCTGCACTGGAATACATGCCTGGCTTCCCCCCAATGCCCAGCCAAGAGATTACAGAGAAGGCCTTTGAGGAAAACCTAAATGCTTCAAGGGAGTCCCTCGAGTCAGAGGGAAGCCACTCTGGTTTGAAAAAGGAAGTGGAGACCATGTTGTAAAATAGCATAGAAAATTAAAAACTGGATAACAATCAGGCCTCAGGGGCAGCAAATGAGAGAATTTTAGAGCTAGAGTTATTCAACAAATGCTTTACATAGGGGAGCAATTTGAATCCGTAGGCCTAGAATTAAGGGCACTCTATCTTTAAAGGCTCTTTTGCCTCAGTTGTATTATTGTAACGCGGAATAAAGTGTTCAAGATGTTCCCTTCTCGCAATTAATGGTTGTTCATTAGTTATAACTTTTTACCTCAATCCAATAGCCCAGAAATGGGGTTTTGAGGTCGATTAATCTTTGTAATAATCTACTTTTTAAGTTGAACTGAAACTTTTGTAGTTAGGCTACAGTCCTAATTTTTGTTTTATTGTAGTAAGGAAATAATATTGTGCTTTGCTTAGAAACACTAGAAAGTGCAGGGGGAAACTTTAACTTTTCTTGCACAGGAAAGCAAGCATGATATGAACAGTACGGGATACTTAAGAGGCAGGATATCACACCTAGACAGAAACATCCTGGAGCAGCACAGAGTCTGAACTTTTGGTAACTGAAAACTGTCCTTCATCATGGTTATCTGTTGACAAATAATGGCACCAATTTAGAACTTGGTATCTTTCTGGACCTTTGTGGTGGAAGCTGAACTAGGTTCCTACACACACATTGGATGTGCCAACATAGATTGCGATAGGTCTTTTCACTCCCTTTTCTCCCCTTTTTTATAGTCATTGCTCCACAACTGTATGCACACGTAACTTCTTCACCAATTGCAAACTATGCCTCCCCCCCTTTTCCTCTATTTGACTTTATCTGTGCTTGTAATCTCATAAAAACCAGTTGCATTTATACAGCTCTTATTTGGCTAATAGCAGGAGAGGGGTTTTACAGTCATCTGGAGGTCTTTGTAAAAGAAAATAATTTTGAATTCAAAATGCATGACGGCCAGGAAACTGACAAGAGAAAGTGATAAGAATTAGACCAGTCCATTCACTCTGCCTACATTCTGAGGAGCAGACAAGAAGTGGCAGGTTTAAAGCTACATGCAGAATAGTTCAACACAGGACAGTTTTTCCCACTAGAAAAACTACTCAAGGCATAACTACTTTAAGGCTCAAAATTACATGTTATTGACCAACTTGCATTTCCAGACATTAAGCTGTAGTAGAACAGCATGAAGCAAAAAGTCAGCTGAAAATTTTCCAGTGGTCTTTATTCTCTCTGCAATTGTCCCTCTGCTGAGATTCCAGACCCACATTTTTGTTGCAAATTAGGGTCTGGACTCTGGAACCCCAAGATGGAGGAAGAATGGTGAAGAAACAAGTACAGGAGAACAGCATTTTTCCTTTTTTCTCCCTTGCAAATCATCTCCTCCTGGCAGCAGGAGCTAGAAATATGGAAACACAGATTGGTTGACACGTATTCTGGTATGTACTTTAAGGGAAAACGTGGCTGTTTTCTCCAAAGGACAGCATGCCTTGTGGAAAGGGTCTGAACTAGAAAACACCAAGAAAACCCTTCCAACTTGTACTTGCTGCCAGGGACACTTGATGCTAAGATACATACCCTGTATGTGCATGGACTGCAGCATAACATGTGAAACTTTTACACAAAATGAGTTTGATCCAGCAGGCTCTTTCACTCAGTCTCATTTAATTTTCCTCATTCCTACAGTCCCAGTTCATCCATGCAGGTCCCATGGTCCCCAGCATAGGCTTTTTAGGTTGTCATGAGGAGATTCCCCTCCTATTTTCACAAGCAGAAAAATCAGCTGGATACAGCTGTATGCTTACAACATGCACATCTGCCAGCAGCTTCCTCATAGGGGCTGGTACAGTAGAGAAATGGACTGGAAGGCTTTCTATTCCAATCCACAAGATGGGTATCCTATGCTAGCCAGGTCTTAGTGGGCCACAGGCAGAGAGCAGGCACTCCACAGAAAAGCATCCTTTAGAATAAAAGCACTTGAGCAAGAGAGGTGAGGAAGGTGCTGTATGGAAAGGTAAAGATGCTCAGAGACTCTAGCCAATCTGAGCCAGCAGCCTGACCTTGTGTGCTTCAGCAAAAATTACTCATGAGTAAGAAGGGGAAAAGACACAAACAGTCAAAAACCAGGCAACTGTCCTAGTAATAAAAACATTTACTAGAAGAGCAAGCGAAAACTAAAGGAGAACAGCATGTCACAGGATCCTGACACGACTTCAGGTAATCTCTTATAAATGAGAGGTTAAAACAGATCTACTTTCAGCAAACAAGATTATCCTACCACACTGTCCAAAAAAACAAAAGAAAAGAAATTAAAGAGCTCAACACAGTTTAAAAAATAAAGCAAGATAATTTTTACATTTGCTGCTTCTTTCCAGATGTGTGTGAAAGCCATTTTGGAAAGTGCAGCACATTCTGTTTTCAAACAGGTCCCCGTTGTTAGCATCTCTGCGCACAAGGTTCTTTCTGAAATCGGTCCAAAACTTAACGACAGTCTGAAAAACTTCCTGGATGTGCCCCACCCCCAAATCATGAGAATTTGATACAGAACGCGGAAGGTCTCTCTTCCCCAAGTATGTTTTAATCACGGCGGAGGCAGAGAGATAGGGAACCATAAAAATCTGGAACATTTACAAACCAATCTACACAAGATCTCATGGCCTGCCTTTCCCCATCAATTGCATGGTTAGCAGAGATCCTGTTCCATATGTGTTTATTCAGAGAAGCATAAGCATTAAAACTGGACCATCCCAGGAAGATGGAAGCTAGCAGCTTCTGCTAAGACTTTGCTAAGCAGTTTTTTTGCCACCAAATGCCAGATTCTCTGCTGCCACAAAGAAATAATTTGGATGACAGGAGACTCAAATTGGGTATGAGGGAATGTTGTCATTTTGCCCCTAAAAATAACTCTGTGAAATGCAGGCAATGGGGGGCTCCTGGGCCAAAAGAGGCCCATAAATGAGTGCCACTCAGTTTGTTGTTTGAATTTGCCACATTATTGCCTCAGATAGCTCCAGTCAAACTCCTCCTCTTAGGTAGCTAGGGCAGATACATGTGGTACAAAGGGTAAAAAGATTAGCTGAAATCATGACTTAAGCCATAGCAAGATCTTATGTTTCCCACGCCAGGTATGAGATGGTGTAGATGGGCCTGCTCATATATAAGCCGCCCACCCTGGGGATCATTATTCCACTTACATGTTTGCTGTTTGGGGTAGCTGATGGCACCCAATTCCTGAACATCATTTTCTATTGTGACACCATGCATGTGGCACAACTGCGCACACACAAAACGAGGATGAACACGGCAAGCAGATCCAGGAAAAGCCTGCTAGTGTAAGCAGCTGAGAAAGGTTTAGGGGCACCACGTTGACAATGGTAAAGACAGGGAGGCAGGGTTAGTTTAAGTCCATGCTGATTTGGTGGTGGTGGTGGGGAATCTACCCAGTTCAAGCCTCTTTCTGGATAAAAAGCAAAAAACAAAATGCTCCCAAATGATACTTTTTGTTCTTACTAACCAAGTCCCTCAGGTGGACGGATATTGAAAGGCAGAGCATGGAGAAGTCCCATGAAAGGGGATGCTTTCCTTTTGACCAAAGCACAACACCTACGTGCCATTAAAGTGAAGCTGTCTACAAATGCACCAGCCAAGGTTGGTTGGGGGACGTTCTTGTCCACTGCTTTCCTCCTCAGTGACTGCTTATTGGCAGACCGAGCTGCCTTCAAGAGGCACCTCTTCCACTTGGTGGTGAGCCTGGGGCTTTAGCTGTCCCATCGACTCTTCTTGCGCTTTGGGGGTTCAGGAACAGCAAAACCATCTGTCTTGCTGTTGTCCCTGCTGTTGCCGTCTTTCCTGTTCTCGCTGTTTCTGTTCTCGCTGTTCCTGTTCTCACCATTTCTATTTTCATTGCTGTTCCGGCTGTCCCCATTATTCCGGCTGTCCCCGTGGCGGCTGCTGCTACCGCTTCCACCGCCAGAATGTCGGCTTTCGCTGTGACGATGGCTGTCCCCATGGCGGTTCTCTCCATGGCGATAGCCGTCTCCATGGCGCTGGCTGTCGCTGTGGCGACTGCTGCTGTCTCCATGGCGCTGGCTATCACCATGGCGACTGCTGCCTCGGTTGTCACTGTACCGTTCTCGGCCTCCACCACTACCTTCGCGGGTGCTGTTGCTGGCATTTGCACTGTTGAATCCTTGAATTCCAGGGCCTGGGAAGGGAGGGATGCTGTTTAGATTGCCAGAGCTTATGAAGCCAGAGAGCCCCTTTGCTGCACTCATGGGGTTGTCAGCTTTTGCCAAGTTCTGCTGTGCTGAATTTGTCGGCACCGAGTTCAAGCTCCCAGCGCTGGTCCAGCCACTGGCACCTGCGGAAGAGCTGCCCGTCTTCTGGTTGCTAAAACTGGCGGCCACAAAGTGACTCTTATATTGGGACTAGAGGAAAGAAACAGGAAAACAAAAACGTAACTTCTCCCAAATCCCTGTATAGTTTGTGCCACTTTTTTGTCTTCCCTGCTTCAGGGGCATTAAATTCAAATCAAGATTGGAGACTGGGTGCTGCTGGGTAAGATGCACTTCTGCTCAGTAGGTGTGCCCCACTGCTCAGAGATTCCCTCCCATTAACTGCCATATTTTGTGCTGGGGAGGAACTTCTCCTAGGTCAAACTGGTCAAGACAGAACACTGGCTAATCCATTACTGCCTTCTCCCGTATATGGCTTGGCTTACTTGCTTGAGACACCTGAAGGATATGACTGAACCAAATTCTGCCCCCAAGCTCCTCTGGCATTAATGCACATTTCCCTTCTGTGCTTTGCTTGGAACACATTATTTGGTAGGGCTGACTTCTGATATGCCAATTAAGCAAGCAGTTTTTATCTAGATGCAGAATGGAAGGTGACAGCTCCATCTCCTGGCCAACAAAAAAATTGCTTGCTCAATAACTTGTGCTAGGCCTGAGGAAAATTCAGCCTCCAAGGTGAATGGCTATTCCAAAACAGAGCAAACTCTTGCTAACTTTCCTCCACACAACAATTTATTTTCGTAAATTCATGCTGGGAAGACCAAAACAGAAGGGGAAGTGATGAAGCTCTATCCTCTGACCTTCCAAAAGATAGTAATAATGACAAAGAGTCATCACTTCATCCAGTGGTTCTCTCCAGCTGTGACCCCACACCAATGTGGAGGACCTACAGAGAAGTTCCTTCTGATATTATAGGCAAGACTGATCTATACACAAAGCAGCTGACTTAGTGGAGAAGTGGCAGCAGGAGAGATAGCATAGGGAGAGATTTGTACCAGGATGGCTAAGTTATACCTACCTGAAAGGCTGCCTTCATTGCAGACAGTCTGTCCCCCATTGCTCCCGTTGAAGGTTTATATGCCTCGTAATTGCTCATCACACTGTTACTCCCACGATCCTGCAATTCAAAGATGTTAGCCTTGCTTGTCTACATCCAAAATCACCATTGAATCTAGGGTAGTTACTTTGCTGTACTTACAGAACCATCAGAACCTAGTCCGGGGCGTTCACGGTACCCCAGGCCGCCGCCACCAATGTTGAGTTTCTTGCCCTTCCCTCCTTTGAAACGGGATTTTCGGAACCAAGCATTCTTCGAAAGAAAGAGGACGGCAACATGAGTAAAAGACATAAGTCTGTGAGGCACAAGCATATATTTGTGGCCTGGTTCAGGTCCATTCTAGGCTACAGAATTCAAGCTGGAAGTGTAAAAGATATGCCCCCCAAAAGGTGCATGGTATACAGGAATGAAAAATTCACAATTCTACACTCTGTATTCCCCCACAAAAGCAATAGACAAAAGAGAGATAATTTTATTTTTAACATATAATAGGGAATTGTGGGTTGGATCCAGCCAGCTTTTTCATTCAATTCCCTTCATTTCTAAAACCATCATTCCACATGGCTTTTGTCCATGTAAGTCCCATGATTCTTAGCACAGACTTTTAGGATGACGCAGGGAACACGCTCCTCTTTTTTTTTTTTTTGCATGGCTTGGCTGGATCCAACCTACTGACTGTCCGAGACGGAGTGAAAAACATGACTCCGGGTCTCCTTTAGCAGACTGCTCCTTGGAAAGCATGCTGTTAAAACACCAGCCAAACACAAATTTGAAAATGTGTATCTCCCATCAATTTAAGGTGGCTCACTTTCAGATCCAGAATGCATGTTTCAGGCAAGGGAAAGACGATGGCACTTCTGAATATGTTATTACCTGCATGGCTAAGTCTAAGAGCTCCTTTGAAACATGCTGATTGGCTCCTTCCAAATTCCGAACTAGGTCTCCAGCAAAGTTGCTGTCCTTGGGAGTTAGTAAGGTGTAGGCCACACCCTTCTCTCCTGCTCTGCCTGTGCGACCGATTCGGTGGGTGTGGGTGTCGATGTCGCGGGCCACGTCGTAGTTGATCACAGTCTTGATGGAAGGGATATCCAAACCACGGGCTGGGACACAGAACAGGGAAAACCGTATCTGGGGTCAAGGCTTCACTGCAAGTCTCTGCTCAGCTTGCACTGCCCCTTCTCCCCCCAGGCTCAACTAGGTTTTTTTGTGCCTCCATTTAGGAAAACTTCAGTTGATAGCTGACAGTGACCACTTACCCCAAAAAACTTTCAGTGCAGACTGACTACAGGCCTGTGCTTTTGATTACACCGGTTTGTAACCAATAAGATCTGTTGGCTGGTTGGAACTGCCTTGCTTCCTTCTCCTGTTGAAGCCCACTGAACTGCTCCCACCACCCCATTTTGTTAATGGAGGTTAATGAACCCTCAGGAATAGCCTATGGGGCAAAACAGAAGTCTGTGGAAAATCAGAAGGAACACCATCCCCTTCTCCAAAGACAGAAATGCCCTTGCCATGATCCTAGGCCTAGTGAGGCCTACGGGCTCCAGGGAAGTTTGCGTTGGAGTTGCAAGGAGGCCTACATCTCCCAGGATCCCTTCTGTCCCTCTGATTGGGAAGCAGAGTGTTGGAGGGGAAACTAGCACAGAGAGGTGGGACCTGGGAAGGAAGCAATAAAGGCCCCAGCTAGAAAGGGAAGTTGTGCTCTCTGGAAAGGCTGCAGACAGAGAGAGGGTGGCTTTCTTTGGGAATGTTGAACTGAAAGCAGGTTGCAACAGGAGAGATCCCTCATCCAAAGCGGATGGTGAGTCTTTGACATTAGAAGAAGGGAACGTTTAGATAGTTGTATCAGGGTTTTTATTTTTTTGCATCAACCTTTACTGTTTCTTTATTCACCACTGCACTTAATGTTTTACTACCCACTTGTTACTCTAGAGCACTTATAATAAACTGTTGCTATTGTTAAACTGCCTGGGTCCTCATGTCTCTTTGATCATGGTTAAAAGGTACTTGCTAATAAGGAGGCTGGGGGTGGTGGTTAGGTGCTCTGGGCCCTCCCATACAGACCCTTACCAGAATGGTGGCAGCCAGTAGAACGACCTTCCTGGTCCCTGCTGTGTGACAGCCCTTAAGTCTTTAGAGCTGCTTCGTGGGATACAAACCATTCTTACTCTAAAGAGATGTCTTTTTGGATTGGAAAGATGTTACACTGAGGTCTAAATTATCCCACAAACCTTTAACTTCTGATATTACACCACAAACCTTTAACTTGTGAGAAAGAAACACACCAGGAAAAGTGACAACGCAAGTTTAAAGTAAAGCTGGAGAGAAAACAAAGCACAGGGAGCAGTGGCTGGTTTCGAAATATCACTGTATTTAAACTACTTACAAACTGGGACAGAGGTGAACTATAACTACTAGATAAAACAAAGTGGTTTGACTGCTACAGACTGTCAATCAAAAACAGTCTAGGAAATCTACCTGTGTAAGTTTCAGAGGGGAGCTGGTCTGCAGTAGAACAGCTAGATACGAGTCAAAGAGCACCTCAGAGACTGTCCAGATTTTCAGGCTATGGATTCTGGAGAGGTGAAACTCCCTTGGTCAGATACTAATGAATGCACGTGGTCAGATACTAATGAACTATCTGACCAAGGGGACTTTGGCTCTCGAAAACTCATACCCTGAAAATCTGGCTGGTTTCTATGGCACTCCTGGACTCATACATAACTGTGTAAGGATGTCTAACAAGTTCTAACATTTTCACTTTCTAAGATCATGGGGATGGGGGCTACAATACAGTTGCTAAAACACAGATCCACTCATTATCTACTGAGTGCAAAACTCTCTGTGCTGAATACAGCGCTGGGGGGGGGAGGGGAACTGCTTTTCAGACAACTGCCTCCCAAATCAAAGAACTGCCTCACCAATCCAGAGAAGAAGGCTCCAGGCCTCATGCTCTTAAACTTTAAAAAGAAAGAAAAGAAACATGGGCAAAGGGGAACAGTAGAAAAAGGCAAGGAGGGGCATTCTGAAAACATCAGAATGGAATGCTGGTGCAGTCATGCAGTCTTCCTGGGAGGGAGGCACAGCAACCTCCCATTGGACCATCTAGGTGGTGGCACAGCCCGGAATATCCTTCTCACGTCTGCAGTCCCTAGGTAGTTGCCAGCTCATTTTCTGGCTTGTACTTCTGGCTTCCACTTCAGGGAAGGAAGATAGGTTGGCAGGCAGGTGAAAGCTAGCAAGGTAGGAAAAGGCTCAGGAAAAGGTAGAGAAGTCCAGCATCGGATACAACAACAAAAGGCTCCTCCTGGGCTTTAAAAAAAAACCTTTCACCCCTACCTGCCACATCGGTAGCAACCAGAACTGGGAAGGTGCTCTTCTTGAAATCTGAGATGACCTTGTTCCTTTCGCTCTGGTCCATGTCGCCATGCAGCAGCCCCAAACTGTGCCCTTCTTGCTTGAGGTTATTGGCCAGTTCCTCAGCATTTGCCTTCTTGGTGACAAAAAGGAGGACGCTCCCTGAAGAGGTGAATTCTACGAGGCGGCTGGTCAGCCAATTCCACTTGTTGGGGCCAGAGGAGAGGATCTCCACAATTTGAGTGATATCTTCATTGGCCTGTTTGGATGGGGGAGGGGAGAAATGGGGAAAGATGAAAGCAAGTCAGAAATTAGCAATAAACTGCAACAGGGGGGAATTGCCCACTCAGAAACTCCCTCCAGACTCAACAAAAACATCTTCCAAAAGGGGAACGTGAAATATTACCTCTCCGATGTCTCCTTGCACCACACGAATAGGATCGATCAGAATGTCTCTGGCCAGTTTCTCAATCTTCTTCCGGAAGGTCGCACTGAATAACAAAGCTGTTGAGCCAGGAAAGCAGTGCTTAGTTTAAGGGAGTGTGTGTGTATGATGCTGGAAGTAAGGATGTGATCCCAAAGTAAAGCCTCCAGAAACTGCACGTGTTCAGAGATAGTCTGCTCTCAAACAGGTGTGCCATTGCCAGAGCAAGATGCTGCCAAGCTGCATGTGGCACGGTGCCTAAGGTCAAAACGTGACTTCTCAAACAGCCTCTGCTGTGGCTCAATAACAAAACAAGCAGCAAAGCTGCAGTGTCTGATTACAAAATGAGATTATGAGGTTTGCTCAAGTGGGGACAGAAGGATATACTATATCCTAGATTCCTTCCAATCCAAGCAGGGCAGGATGCTGTGGTGGCGGCTAGCTGGCCCGATCTGTAGGCTGTAAGTATCTGATACGCCATGAATAACTGAGCTACTAGGCACTGTCGGTATCAATAAAATGATACACTGTCATGTATCAATAAAATGAGGACAAAGAGTGGCTAGGAATGCAGAGAAAGACACCATCAAAAGGCAATGCAAGAGAAAGGGGAAATGAAAAGGCAATGGCCTGGGAAATAGTTAGAACTAGAGGACAGAAGTTAGAGAAAGCAGCTGAAATGTATTTAATATCCCAACTATTTCTAAGTACAGAAAAGAGATTCTGAACCCAAATATAAGCCAGCATCTCTTCCCAAAGAAGAGACATCCAGACAGAGGCAGGTGTCTCTCCGGTCTTATAAAAGGCCTACTTAAAATTATTCCACATTAAAGAAGCCCACACTCACTCTGCCTTTCAGGACGCACGTGGCTGGCGACTGAGCGGACTTGGTATTCTAAGGGAAGAGAAGAACAGAGTTCCAGTGAAAGTTCTGTTTGCTCTGACATAGACCGAAAAGTAGCTCTATTGAGATTTCTTTGAACTGAATAAATCAAGCATGGCATAAAGCTGTCCTGTAATACTGTACTTTTACTTCACAAAATGCTGAACCATCTCAGTGTTAATATATTTGACTTTAGACTCAGATTATATATAAAGACAAGATATAAGGCATTCAAATATCTTTTGTACACATTATAAAAGATATGTTAGTGGGAGATTACAAAGCTATAAATTTTAATGGTAGATAGATCTTTGCTCTCTATTTAATTAGTGCCTTGAAATTCAGGGCAAGCCACAGTTACAGAGATCGTCTAGCTTTATCTTTGCTGAGTCAAATCTGGTAGACAAAGCTACCTATCAAGGTGAATCACTATGCCTTTCCTGAACATTAGGAACGGCAGATAATGGACGGGGAGAGCATGCAACTAAGTTGTATCAAGAAGTTTCAGATTTTTCTTCTAAAATTATATTTTAGGAGAATTGGGTTCCACCATGTGGCTATTACAAGGATTACTTTGTACTCCAGAAAAAAAGCCTTTCCTTCCAGTGAGTGATATACCATGCTCTTCCTTAAAAGGCACCTGATAGTGAATTCTGGTAATATGGAACTATATTGAAAGAGATTACTTAATCCCCCCCCTCATTACTAATCCGTTAAAAACAAATCAGGAATCAGTTTGGAGTTGTGTGTGAGCTTGCACACACATGCAATTTCTACCGCTGGCAAGAGGCAGACAGGGCAAGCTGGTACTAGTTTTAGTTTAGTTTTTTCGATTTATATCCCACCCTCCCTGCCAAAGCAGGCTCGGGGCAGCTCACAATACACAACAAATTACAATAAAACAATTAAGTTAAACATTAAGTTAAAACAGTTGTTTTAACTGTTTTAAGTTAGTGGTCTGTCCTGCCGGCCATAGGAAGACAAGATGTAGCTGCAAAGCCGGGGCTCCATGCTAATTCTAAGGCTGCTGCAACTACCATGCTCCATGTTCATCTGAAAGGTGCTAAGCAAATTAGAGAGCACTAGACTCTCAAAAGCATCCTCCTCTTGGCCACAAAATGCCTGCCTGAGCAAGAACGGTATTTTGCAAGGGAGTTGGACTTGAGCTTTGACAGATTACTGAAGTTCCAGAAATTAGGAGCGGCCACCAGAGGCCACCCTTTCATGTGCCCACCCAAGACCATCTGGAGACCAAGGGCATCACTTGCAGCTAACCACAGAGAATGCCACAGAATGTGCCTATTTGTGTTACATTATTCTTGACTTCCCAAACTTTCACTACTCTGCCCGGGGTCAAATAGCTTTCTTTCCCTCTCTAGCCGAGGGCCTTCATTTTGCCCCACCGCTGTCATCTAAAATAGCCGGTACAAGACTGCAATAAATCCTTGCTGAGCGCATAGCTGAGGAAGACAACCTGTCTTTACATTCTTTTACTGATGGGTTTGCCAAGCCATGTTGGGACTCCTGGAGGAAGATGTGAAGCTGGGAACATGGACCAGCCCTGTGGCACATCCATACTGTGGCTACTGTTGCTGCGTCACCTACCAAAACCCATGTCAAACATTCTGTCAGCTTCATCAAACACAAGGTAAGTGACCCTCTGGAGGTTGGTAGCTTTCTTCTTCACGTGATCAATCAGCCGGCCCTGAGTGAAAATATTATGACAGCAGCAAGCTTGTTAGTATCAAATGTCTTAAGCCACATCACAGAAACCTCTAGATCACAGAGCTTAAACAGAAAAAAGAGCAATCCATTATTGTTATTTCTCTTTATGCTTGCTCCTGGGTCTCCTTTCTGAGCAGTAAAATCCTTGGTCTGAGAGTTTTATGATGGGGGGGGGGGGAAAACAGAATTAAGTAACTGAAGGATAAGAAAAATATAAATTTATAGGCCCAATAATACTGTTAGTTAAATTAAAAATTAATAATAACATACAAAAATATAATATACAAAAATATATGCATTTATTATACAGTATATTAAAAACAGATATTGGCTCTCACAATAGCCTCAATTATAATTGATAATATACAATGACATCCAGAGATGACAAATACTGACCCTGATTAGATGCATTTCAGCTCAACTGGCCTTCCACGGTGGCCGAACTTATTAGAGAGCTTCCTTCCCTCAAACCCCATATGGCAGCAAGAAATACTCACTGGGGTGCAGACAACGATTTCTGCTCCTTCTTGCAGAGCCTTTGCTTGCTCCCACATGCTCCCTCCGCCGTATACCGCTACGGAGCGCAGGTTGTAGGCTTTCCCAAAGCGCTTGCATTCAGCATGGATCTAAAAGGAAGAAACGTTCACAGAACATCAATATGAGGGTAATGAAGAAAGCAGAGAGAAGGGACTGCAAAATGTGTACATCTTCCCCAGTGATTTAGATACATGGACAAGCAGGGTCAATGGGCTGGGTCCTGCGATCTTCCCCAATAACAGTGGCATTTTCCTCCAACCCAGGGAGCCTCCTGCTGCAGCAAGATGAAACACTTCTAGTGGCAGAAGGCTCGCCAGTGTCAGAAGAACCACCACTGGCAGAGCAGAATACAGGATCCAACCCACTGTCTGCAAACTTTCTGGTTTTAAGTGGCCCTTCAAGTGACTGAGTTCTGCTTGGCTTCTTCCTTTCCATACCTACCTATCTGTTGCTTTTGGCACCCACTGCTCAGTAAACACCATTCCTATTTAGGCCACAGCAGGTCCCTCTCCTTGTTAGCCATCTGTTCTGACACTTTCTATGGCTCTCATCTTCACAAAAGTAGTGGAACTGATGTTTCCCCTCCTCCACCCTGTGCAGATTTTCAGCATTATGTGGAGAGCATATCAAAATGAAATCGGACTGTGACAGGGGATGGAAAGGCAGCTCATGGGAAAAACAAGCACTCTGGCAGAGGCAACCAATCCTACATCTGCAGCTGCAGTGTCTGCAGCCTGTCTTTACAAAATTGAGCCCAATACACGTGAATAGTTAATGGAAGAGGCAATTGCAGAAGCATCGCTCCGCATTTGTGCCATCTTTCCCAATACACTTTGGCCTCAACACTGGTCTCTTGAGATCTGAAAGGGGACACAACAAGTACTCTGAGTTCACCTGTGTTGATAAATTCCATTATAAAGTCTTTGACCAGTCGAGGGGACCTGACAGTGCTGCAAGGGCTAGCTCACCACTCATGCTGAGAGGCTTTCTTGGAGTGTAAATAATCTTTGGAGGCTTTCTGTTCTCCTTCTGGGTGGTTGAGCTATGTTTGAGCCTGCAGGCACCTTTGGACTTCTGACAGTATGGTGGGCGTAGCCACAAAATGGCAGCCACAGGAGCTAGAGCCAGCAACAAAGTGGCTGCCCCAGCTTACCTTCAACTACACAGTGAAGATCCCTGACCTATGGTGGCAGTCTTAAAAAAAAAAATCTGCAAAGCCAATCAAATTGCTAATGGGCAACAAGACACTTTGGTGAGCAAAAACCCCATCTGGCCCTGACTACTTTCTAAAAAACACTTGGTGGGCACCAGGAAAGGTGTTGGCAGGCACTGCTACGGGGACCCCTGACTGATGCCATATAGCATTATCTTACATGTAAAACGTTACTGGATAGGTTTTACATGAAATAGTAGCTGGAGGTCCTATAGGAGTTTTCATGTAATGTTACCAACTCAAGTGGCCAACCTAAATGACAAGGACCACCCATAGCAGAATCCATTAGGATGTCTATCCCATTCCCAGTCATTTGCCTTTCAACAAGCTCTAAATATGTATCTACCTGCTGGCACAGCTCTCTGGTTGGACACACAATCACTGCGATGGGACCATCTCCTGGTTCCAGCTCTTTCTGGTCCATGATATGAATCAACATGGGCCAAATGAAGGCTGCTGTCTTCCCACTGCCGGTCTTTGCTATGCCAATCATGTCTCTGCCACTCAGTGCTACTGGAACACCCTAAAAAGTGAGGGGGGGGCCCAAAAAAAGTTAAACCACCTGCACATATTTTAAACTCATCAACTTTCCAAAATGCAATAAGCAACACTGAGCATGGGGAATGATTTCCAAACATTCAGCCCATAATAACATCCGCATAGCATCTTTCTACCAAAGACCTGTATTTAAATATAAAATATTTGTCTACACCATTTGGTAACAGTCTCAGAAGAAGTTACCATTTGTGGTGTTCCTGCTACCAAATACCCAGGAAACTGAATTTACAACTGGCAAGATGATCAAAGGTCTATACCACTCCTGAGACAAAATGACTATCCGAAGACACAAACTGCATTAGGCCTTCATATCAAAGTTTACAGGGAAGAGATTCAATTGGTATGAAATTGTGGTGCAGGGATAGTAGTGTTTTTTTTTTTAAAGACAGATTGTTTGGAGTTTCTCTGTATATTACATTGTTAAGCTACGAACACAAGAGCAACAGTGTTGGATCAATGGTCCATCAAGTCCAACACCTTGGTAAACCCAGTAGTCAACTAGCTGCCATTGGAAGGCCTAAGAGCGGGTCAGAGAGGCAAAAATCACTTGCTGTTATTGTCCCTGAGCATGGGTATTCAGAGGATTGCACAAAGCTTCTGCTTAGACACTGTAGCTAATGGTTATTAATAAACTTCTCTGAATTTGCCTAATCCCTTTTAATGCTAGCTAAACTTGTGGTCAAAAGAGCCCCATGGCGCAGAGTGGTAAAGCTGCAGTACTGCAGTTGGAGCCCTCTGCTCATGATCTGAGTTCGATTCCAGCGGAAGCTGGTTCAGGTAGCCAGCTCCAGGTTGACTCATCCTTCCATCCTTCTGAGGTCGGTAAAATGAGTACTCAGCTTGCTGGGGGGAAAGTGTAGATGACTGGAGAAGGCAATGGCAAACCATCCCATAAAAAGTCTGCCATGAAAACGCTGTAAAAGCAACATCACCCCAGAGTCAAAAACGACTGGTGCTTGCACAGGGGACTACCTTTACCTTTTAAAAACTTGTGGCCATTGCTTCATTCTATGGCCATGAGTTACACAGGTAGATAACTTTATGAACATACTTTAAGAACATGCTTTCTTGCCTTTTGTGAACCTTTCTTGACTTCTTGAAACTACTGCCCAACAATGTCATCAAGATGAGCTCCAGTATTACAGAAGAGGAAGAAAGATCTTTATAGCTATTTTCTCCAAACCATGCATAAATTCAGAAGCCTCCATCGCATCCACATTCGGTTGTCTTTCCCCCCCTAAATTAAAAAGCCCTCCAACTCCTTAACTTTTCCAGACGGGGATGGTCTTCCAATCTATCAGTGAGTATACTCAGTGGCTTGGGGGCTACACATGGCTTTCTGACACGCCACCTGCGGCTCTTCTGAGTACTGTTCCCCAATGTTGCATCCACCCCATGCTTTAAGAAAGCGGGCAAGGCCCTTGTCAGTGGGGCTCGTGGTTCTACAAATGTGGCTCTCTGTGAGCACCACTGCCTTTGATCATCAGTGTTAAAGCAGTCTTTACAAGAAGCATACTGTTTCCAAAGACTGTATTTATATATTTAATTTATACTTCACTTTCGTCCATAGCGAAGACTCATCAAGTGGCTTACAATATTCTCCCCTTTATCCATCTTATATTCACAACAACCCTGTAGGTTGGCTAACCTAAGACTGCGGGACCGGCCCAAGGACACCCAGCAAGCATCCATGGCAGAGAAGGAATTCAAACCTGGATCTCTCAGATCCTAGCCAGTCAATCTTAGCTTTTGTACTGTATCATCCGCAGTTTAATTTGGCATTATTTAGATGAGATAAAATTATTTGCATGAAGGGCAAAACAATGATCACCTTTACTTTCTAAACCTATTGGCCTGTCAGAAGATATATGAAAGTCCTCCCCCACCAGAAAAATTGGAAATTTTGGGGAGTACGGAAAAAAACTTCTATGAAATATTTTCTCTTTCAGAAATGGGTGAAATGCTTTTAAAGACAAGGTCATGTTGTAGTCATTTAGAACTCTTAAATCCAAAGAACATTTATGCACCTAGAAGGTTCTTCATAAAAGGAGCACACAGGACTTTCAATATTTCTCAACTGTGGCAGGCCTTCTGTTGCTCTTTTGAGCTGACTCTTCCCTTGTGATTAACCTTTTTCACCTCTCTCTCAAACCACTGTGGCACATATACTCAGACTGGGTAAAAAGTGGCTTATTGCCTTACTTTGTGGGAGGATAAAGAAAAAGATCAAAAGAAGGTAGGGCAGAAACTGAACCAAAGCCACAAGGGAAATCTGTGACAGTTTCATTACTCAAGTGCTGCACAGATTACTGAGCCTCTGTGTGACATTTTCCTGACCAAATAATATATTTAATGTTATTTATCAGACAGCTTGTGCTTTTTGCTTAACTCCTGTTTTTTTCCTATTTTTCAGATAGCAAAAATTAAGGTATATGTGCTAAGGCAGCACTGGATGCATCAGCTGACATTTTTGTCTCAGGCACTGGGCGTTCTTAATTTTGCTTACATAAAACTAAGGCACTTATAACTTTTATATAAAATATAACAAATATTGTAACCTCATATGCCAATTAAGGCATAAGATGATACCTTTTATCTTGTTAAAGCAGTAAAATTAGTTTAGGTTTGGCAGGGCAGTAGTTAGTACATATATTTCCACAAAATTTCCTGTTTGGGGGGGGGGGGGACTTAGAAAAACAAAACCCACAGGAAATTTTACATCTCTGCCTGTTAACCAAGGAACAAACTGTCAGCATCACTATGTTGGGAGGTATGCCATCTACTCCTCAAAAAGAATGAGAGGCTGCAGTTTACATTTTGGGATTTCTGTTTTACTGCCCTACGGAGCTGTGCAGAACCCACCTGGCACTGGATAGGAGTAGGCTGAGTGTATTCAGATTTCCTGATCTGATGCATGAGTTGCTCGTCGAAACCAAAATGAGCAAAACTGCTTCCTGGCCTTGGCGGAGCAGCTCCAGAGACCTATGAAGAATCATATCAATTATGAACAAAGGCTTGAACACTTTGTTTCTTTGGGAAGAAATGATTATTTGACATATCTGCAAGATGTTGTGGAACCTGTGAGGGGAAAAATGGGAGTCAAAGATAATGCACCCCTACCCAATATTGTCTCAGGCATTGAATCCATATAACAGGTTTCTCCCCTCCCAACTACAGATTCACCATTCCTATACTGAATACGGTGCATTTCTACTCAAGTGTCCAGCAGTGACAGATCCATCTCCAAAGCACAATGAGCATCCATGAAATGAGAAACCTTTTTTTGGGACAGAAGAGACATCACTCAAGCAGTTCTTGCAGCATGCAGGTCTAGAGCGGGCCAGAGATGCTCAGCAACAGAGCTGCGTCAAATGGGATCAGTATCAAAGAAAGGGTTGGAGGTTTTTTTCCCCATGGGCAAGTCAAAGGCTAGATGGGGTAAAGACAGGAAGTATCTGCTTAGAAGCTGAAGAAACCATAAGAGGCTAGTGAAGAAAATGGCTTCATGGTCTTGGGAAAGCAGCTCACAGTGGAGGAAAACAAAAGAATAAGAGAGAACAAAGAAGAGCTGGTTTTTATATCCCGCTTTTCTTTACCTTAAGGAGTCTCAAGGCAGCTTACAATCTCCTTCCCCTCTACTCCCCACAACAGGCACCTTGTGGGGTCTAACAGAATTCTGGAAGAACTGCGACTGGCCCAAGATCACCCAGCAGGTTTCATGGGAAGGAGTTGGGAATAAAACCCTGTCCCCCAGATTAGGATACGCCACTCTTAACTATTACATATGAACCCCAGAGAGCACTGAGGTCAGTCGGGAAAAATCTAATGAGCATCCCTGGGCCGAAGGAGATTAAATATCAGAATACTAGAGCACGGGCATTTTCAATCGCGGCCCCTACCCTATGGAACCGACTCCCCGAGGAGGTGCGGGCCCTGCGGAACCTTGATCAGTTCCGCAGGGCCTGCAAGACCGCCCTTTTTAAACTTGCATACTTGGACTGCTAAGAAGATCGGTAATTAAGGATCCGCCAATGCGAGTTGAAGATCTATACCGCTGAATAACTGTACTTATTGGATTGGTTTAATGTTATTAAGTTTAATGTTTTAATGTTTTATATTGTTAAATCTAAAGGCTTTTATCTGCTATTGTATGTTTTTATAAAATGTTGTTAGCCGCCCTGAGCCTGCCGAGGTGGGGAGGGCGGGATATAAATAAAATTTATTATTATTATTATTATTACATCACACTGGCTCATTAGGATCATTAGCTCCGCTCGTTTGCTTTTGTAAACATAAGGCACTGCATGGCACAGGCGGAGGAGCATCTTGCCAGCTCAAAGGTGCTGAACATAAATCTGAGGTAGTTTTGAGGGCAAACAGTTGACAAAACCCAAACCGAACTTACATTTATGCAGTATATGTGTTCATTGCCACTGTGCTTTCTTCCATATTTTCTTCCTGAACAGACACCCCCTCTCCATCAAGCCATGTTCTCCTCCAGCCTCTTCCCTTTATAAACTGAAAGCTTTTCTTCCACAAAACAGAAAGCCCGTTCCAGCTTTCTTCTCAATGCTTGAGGTGCTTCAGAAGAGGCCCAGGAAGCATGACCTGTTGTCTGCAAGCAACACCCACAAAGAAGTAACTGCAGGACAATCCTTAGGATCTCCCAACTGTTATGGATCCTCACAGCATTTTGTGACTGGCCCCACCCCTCATTGCAGCCACCATGAGATTGGCCCTGCCCCCATGGCAGCCGTTTTGTAGCAGTGCTGGCCAGCTTTTTGGAGGTTGGAAACTCCTGCTCCAGGGTCAGTTCAACGATTTTCTTAGTATTCTTTTCTTTGCAGCTAGTTGCTTTCTTTATGCGCCACCCTTTTGAAATGGTCTGCTCAAGGCTATGCTCTACATACTGTCCTTTAGGAAAGCCTGTAAAACATTATTGTTTTTAAAGGTGTTGCATTCCACTGACTGGCTGGACTATTTTTGTATAACAGAAGTATGATGGGATGAATCTTAATGTTGTCTGTTTGGTTATAGATTACTGGGTTTTGTTTTTTTAAAACAATACTGTAACTCAACGAACACTCAAGGCACCTAACAAGGATTCCCCCACCCCTAACAAGCACTCTGGACAGGAATCATGTTACTACCGCGTCTAATAATCAAACAAGGTTCTGTAAAAGAGAGAGTGAAATAGAAGTTTGTGTGTATTAAGCTGACAGAGAACACATTTTTCCACAATGCACTCAAGTTCCTGCAAAGGTGATAGGGAAAAAAAGGAGTTGGCAACAGAAAGTCAAAAGGGGGCAGTAAGGCACAATCAGTTCCACCCACCAATGAATTCGTGTTTTCAATTTACAGAGAATTTTGCTGTGCTGTAAATTTAAGCGAGCTGCTTCAGTCCTTTCTCCTCAGCTATGCCTCATGGACATTCAGCAGATTAAACAGTACCTGACAAAATCCTCCAAGTTAGGATTAATGTTTATCAAGTGAGCAGTGTGGTGTGTTTGAAATCCTCACTGTCAAGCTCCCCAAACGGCAGATTTACATTCAGCCTCAAAACATATTCCAGTTTAACCATAACACTCTAGGTGAGTAGCTTCTGACAGCTAAAGCACACTTTGAATTAAAATCAATGCATACTTTATGTGTCAAATCCACAGTTGCCACTAAGGCACTTATAGCTCCATCTATACCTTACCCGAAGGTTTAGCTTATGGCGAAGCTCAACCACTTGCTGTGGAGTGAGGCTGGTGATTTCCTCATGCTCATCATAGAAGTTCTTCTCAAAGGGCGGGTATTCAATCTGCCGGCCAAACAAAGTTAGTCAGGTTAAAAATTGCTTTCAAAATCCAAGCCCTTCCTCAAATTATGGCAAAGGAATTAAGTATACAAAGAAATATTTTTAACACTGTGCCATCAATGATTTCCTCTCTTAGTTATATCTTGTAAGATAAAATGAAAAATCTGTTAAAATACTAAGCCCTCTGTCAGTAATCTGATTCAACATGGTCTATCTTTGTATTTTGAGTGTTCTTTTTTGTAATCTTTTTTGATGTTTTGTAAATTAGAAGGGTTATGTTTTTTGTCTATTTGTCTTGAGCGGTGCTTTTTCTTTTTCTTTGAAAAATTAATAAAAAGCATTAAAAATGCTTGCTGACTTCAACTGAGTGGCTCTAACATGACGGAATGATCATGAACATTTCTGCTCTTGCAACAGTTGTTGGCGTGAAGCTTCTGTGAAAGAACTGAATGACCAACTGGGCTGCGAGCAGCCACAACATAAATCTTCTGCATACATTTGTTTGGGCCTCTTGCTTTCCAACCTTTGATGCTCTGTGTGATGGATAAAACTCCCTCACCTCTGAATGATCAATTGGTGGAAGAGGATCGATTATTTTTTTGGAAGGAGCAATTGGATTTCCATCACTATCGTACTCCAGGTTGTCCTCCTCTTCTTCTGGGACCACGCCAGCATTGGGGTTTTCTGCCATGTAACGGAAGTAAGCCTCCTGCAGCAAAACACAGCGGTATAACTGCATACAAGAAGTTTTTGCTTAACCACTAGACACATTTAGATTGTTACTTATTTTTATCACTTACCTACTTAACGGAGAAGAAACAGGTTACCTATGACTTTCAACTTTAATAGCACTCTTTCACTAATAACAGTGTAATAATTTAGGAGACCTGAATGAAAGATTTGTACACTTCTTGCTATATCTGGCTCAAACAGCAAATTAGAATTTCAGGGCATCCCAAATGTTAAGGCAGTATTTAAACAAAAATGTTTCCACCAATGTTGAGAGACACTGCCTTTTTGTTCTGAGAAGTGCTGAGAGGAGGCCTGCTCAGATGTTACTACCACTACCCTGGAAACCCTTTCTACCAATCCCCAGTATCAGTGAAATGAGCAACACAGAGAAAAAGATACTCTGCACATGCCCCAATGTATTCTCTTTACTTGACATTAAGCCTCCTCAGACCTTAATGCAAGTCTGTAAACAGCTCTTTGCTCAGCTATTTGGCAACTTAATTGCTTCTAGGTTAGATTTTCTGAAATGGGAAGAGAGCTGCATTTTTTTCAGATAGTCAATGGGCCATGAATGACTAGCACAGATATGTGTGGGCATGCAGAACAATAATTTCTGTGAACCAATTTGCTCCACCCATCTTTTTGTCTTCTCCTAACAGCTATCATTTATCATTTGTTTGTGCGTATTAGGCTGACAGACAACCAGTCTTAATTCCTATATCCTTAGACTACAGCACATTATACAAATGGGTTTCTTTCCCCTTCTTCTAAACCTAAAGGTGAATTTGATTAAGGAACCAGATATTCTTATAAAATCCTTCTTTACACAGGGAGTGATTAAAAAGTGGAATTTGCTGCCAGAAGATGTAGTGATGGCCATAAGAATAAGCAGCCTTAAAAGGGAGTTAAGTAAGATTCATGAAGGATAATTCTATTAGTGGCTATCAGCCATGGTGACTGAGGGGAATCTCCACAGAGGCATTGAACTTCTGAATCCCAAAGCCAGGAAGCAACATCAGGGCCTCTATGCTGTTGTTAGCCCTCCAGAGGAACTGATTGGCCACTATGCGACACCGGATGCTGGACTAGATGGACCACTGCTCTGATCCAGTAGGTCTCTTCATATGTTCTTATGCAATCTGTGTGCAAGCAATGGTAAGAAGTGCCAAAGCTAACTGTTCCAATCACATCTCAGTGCTAATATGATTTGGGCTGTGAAACTCAAAATCTCATATATTCCGATGCCACCTTATATTGCTCCAATGAAATTTATCACTCTAGTTGCTTTTCCTCAAGTCCAGGAAAGAGTTACTCAGAAACAAAATCCTCTGAAATGGAAGGACATAAGCTTCCATAAACAATTCCATGAAGCAACACTAATGGAAAGCTATTGGACTTTGAACAAGCCTGGAATTTTCCTCTGAAATCCTGGAAGCGTCTGTTCTACTAGCTACTTAAGGAGATGGAAATATCTACTTTAGGTAACAGGACCATTCAAACACAACTTTCTGAATTATGTGCTCCTTCAAAGATTTTTGGAAATCATTTTAATTTATTACCATCAAAAGGGAATAGTCCATATTCTTAAACTTGAAGGGAAAACAATAATGAGTACTTTCCCTTCTAGTCAATTTCATTTTAGAGTTTCACTGAGGAAAAACCACCTCTCGCCTAACAGATTCTAAAAAAAGACCCATCTGCATTGATTCCCCCATTTGTAAACTGACTGAAATGCCAGAAGCAAATTTAAAAACTGACATTCTTCTTTTTGTAACACCAGAACAGCGCAACAGTCTAATAATCAAACAAAGTTTTGTAAAAGAGAGAGTGAAATCGAGGTTTGTGTGTATTAAGCTGACAGACAACACATTTTCCACAATGCACTCAAGTTCCTGCAAAGGTGATAGGGAAAAAAAGTTGGCAACAGAAAGTCAAAGGGGGGCAGTAAGGCACAATCAGCTCCACCCACCAATGAATTCGTGTTTTCAATCTACAGAGAATTTTGTTGCGCTGTAAATTTAAGTGAGCTGCTTGTCCTTTCTCCTCAGCTATGCTTCATGGACATTCAGCAGATTAAACAGTACCTGAAATCCTCCAAGCTAGGATTAATGTTTATCAAGTGAGCAGTGTGGTGTGCTTGAAATCCTCACTGTCAAGATCCCCAAACGGCAGATTTACATTCAGCCTCAAAACATATTCCAATTTAACCATAACACTCTAGGTGAGTAGCTTCTGACAGCTAAAGCACACTTTGAATTAAAATCAATGCATACTTTATACTTATGGCTTCAAGAACTTATTTTTAGAATTGTAATGAACAATAAGGATCTGTCCACAAAGGCCTTCATCCTGTGCTGTCATTGTTCTGAGCATACCAGCAGACTGGAGATTACAACAGGGTCTCACGTAAAGATACGGTGGGCAACCTCCACTGAAGTCTGTGGATCATTCTGCTATGCCTTTGATCCAGAAGTGTCTGAATGTTCCCATTGCACTTGATACAAAGGATGGAAAACCTCATTTCCCTCCCCTGACCAGATCAGAAAGAGCCAAGGAAACAGCAGTGGCTCGTGCAAAATGGGAACTACTTGGGTAGAGTGTCTGGAATTTGAATCACAAATATTCCTTTATGTAGATGTAGATAAAGCTATTGGTCACGAAGCACAAGCTCATAGGTTGTTCAGCTATCTTTTATATGATCCAGTGCACTTGGACGGACATACACACACATGATATCCCCACACCGAGCAATACAACTGGGCACCCTTTCAAGTGACTCCAAACTATTTCAAAGAACATTAAGAAATTAATGCTTGCAGGTATCTGGAGATTGTTTCATAATAGATAGAAAGATTGCATAGGAAACTCACTTGGTCATCTTCTTCTTCAATATCATCGCGTATACCCCTGGAAAAACAAGCAGAGAAACAAAACTTCCCTGCAAATGTTCCACATACCCAGCTCCACACATTCAACCTAACCAGTATCAATATGACTCCACATCAACAACATTCAGCAGCAACAAAGAGATATCTACATTAATTCCAACCCACCAGGACTTGCCAAATTATGAGTGGCCATCTTGAATGAATTTGTTTCACATCTACCACACGTGAGAGATAAGCTGTCTGCAGAATCTTAAGCGGATCAGGGCCCTCTTGCTATAAGGCACAGCCATTCATATACCACCCTCCCACAAATCAACCTTCAGGATTCAGATCACAGCCTTTAAAGAGGTTCAAAAGGGCCTGATGATCTCGGCATGGCAGAAACCTTCAAATAATATCCCTTGGGAAACAATATAGAATAATTCCATGCACTTGTCCATGTCTTTGATTTTGATTTGGCTGCAATGTATGAAAAAAACTTACTTTGTATTTTTCCTTTCTTTGTCTTTATCTTCCAGCCTCTTCATGTCTCTAGCAGCCTGATCCTAAGGGGCCACAAAAGAAACACATCACAGGATCCAAAATGTTTTTTTACAATGAAAGTTATCGAGCTACATGCAAAAGAATGCTGCAGCAGGAAGAGCTGAGAGCCAAGTTGCCAAGAGATTACTTCTGTGGTCAACAAGACTACAGGTTCCATGAACAGCTAGCCTATTCCTTCCATATCACTTGAAGCATTCAGCAGTGCACTCATCCATCTAAATACAAAAACTCAGTTCAGTGGCAGTTCTAGACTGAGCCTTCACCCTGTTTATTGAAAATTGTGGATAACACCACTCCATCCCTCCAGTTTAATTATATGCATAAGGCCTTCTTGCGGTGGTGTCTCAACTGTTCCAACTCCCGATTGAGGGAGCCTTCTGGTTGTGTTCCTGACATTTCTGCCTCACTTTTTTGTTTAATGGGAACATCCTGATTTTTTTAGATTTACTAAATTGATGTAACCTAGAATTAATGGCAGATTTTTTAAAAAATGTTTATATTTAAGGATAATCTCTTCAGGCCTACTGACTTTAAAACTGTACTCCTCAGGAGCAATCACTAGTGAATCATGAAAGCATCCATTCACTGCGCTCAACAAGAAATGGTAGCTCACCTCGACTTCAGCCATGAATGCCTCCAAGGGGTCATCCTCACTGTCTGAGTCAGGTGCTTTGGAATGGAATTGCTGCCGAGTGGGAGAGTTCTCGGCAGGGATGTATGGCAAGTCAACATTATTGGAATCTTCCTCCTCATCCTCAAAATACCTGCAAATTGAGACATACAAAGAACCAAGTCAGCATATTCCAAGCTTACTAAAGGAAAAAAGTGTGCCATGTAGCTGTCATATCCGAATCCAGAGCTTCTTCTGATACATTAATTAATTATAGGCCCAATCACAAGATATTTCTTTTTTAAAGAAACTGTGCTGGGGCTGTGAGACCATGCATGGTCCTCTCACTCTCATACACACTTTAAACTCATGCTGGGAAAATACCAGGTAAACCTAAAAGTTCCAACAAGGCATTCCAAGAATCAATAGTCAGTAAGTGTGGCAGGCCCAAGGACTTCTGATTTGATGTGAAGGGCTTGCTTCCTTCAACAGTCAGGAGACCTTGGGGGGGGGGGGGGCAGGGAGAGGAAATCTTCTGCTGGAAGTGAGAAGTGACAAACCTTGGGCCCTGTCAACCACACAAACTGAAAACAGCCCAGAAAACTAACCAAGAAACAAAAAACTCTAGCTTAACTTGCAAAAACAAGTAAGTAAATCTAACAAGCTATGAATAAAAAGTGGGCAGCTTACGCATTCTCCTCATCAAAGTTTGCCCGTTTGGATCCAATCTTGTAAAAAGAAGGTAGCTGAGGTGGTGGTGACTTCCCGAATCCAGCCGCAGAACCAGTGGCTCCAAAAGCACTATGGGACTGTTGAGAGAGTTTTGGCTCTTCCTTCTTTCCAGACGATATTGAGAAGCCACCAAAACCAAAACCCCTTTTGGTACCAGGGCCACCTTTGTTCCAGTTCATGGCGTCAGCCTGATAAGGATGAAAAGGTGTGCTAGCTGTAAAACCTCTCCCTTATTTCAGAGCTAGCTGAAAGCATCCAAGAAAACAACAAAACTTCACAGTTAACTACCATGGAACTAAGACATGTGAGTCTGATCTAGAAAAATTAATAGCCAATCTTCTTTTAAAAATCTCATTTGAAATTTAAATTAAGGTGAGTACAAGGAACTATAGTATACAAAGGTCTCCTAAAAAGTGTTAACGATGATCATTTGCATGATATTATTGTGAAAGGTCAGTTAACCACATAACAAAGAGAATCTGAACCTGATAATTTACAATTCATATTAACGCTGTAACCCTTCTCTCCAGTTCATAGTTAGCCCTTATGTCTACTCTCACATCTAGGACTTTCAAAGCTCTGCAGAGTGTGTACTCGACTTTCTAGCGTACCATTTTTTTTCAGTGGAGGGTTTGATAGTGTTGATTGTGGAAATAATTCATGTGCTGAGATTGTAATAATAAAGTTCTCCCAAGATGAACAGAAAACAGTCTGAAGGAGAGAAGAAAGTATCCTGTGTCTTGCACGGTATGAAAACAAGGAACAGCAGCTCTACCGGAAGGCAGAAGGGGATGAAGACAAGCAGCAAGACACCTTGATGTGTAAATAAACATGAGATGATTACATAATAATTTTACCTTGTGCATACTGCCAGTTACTTACAAATGCTACTATTACTCATTTGTCTTCAAACTTTAAACACAAGTCACCATAATTTGCAATCAAATAGTAATTGTACATTTTGTGTTTGTACCCCACCCTCTTACCACAGAAATAAGAACACAATACAAGCTACTCAGCTGCACTGGCTAGAGAACCTGATTTTTAAAATTATATTTGGGCTTTTCTTTGGCCTCTAGTTTGACTCGCTTGTTTGAGTCACTTGAAGTTGTTGCACAATGCATCTCTATTATGCTAGCACTTTGTAGTTTGGACTCCACAAACTAATCTCTAGGTTGTGGCTGAGCAGAAATGTATGTAGCTTAGATGGATTCTTGGTGTTTTCCAGCTCCAGAATTCTATGAATATCATCTTCTGTAAACAATCTCCATTTTACAAATTCAGCCAGTGCAGTTCAGCAAAGAAAAACAACCCCTCAGACCTGCTTCTGACAGACCTGTGTTCAGTTCCTACCTCCACCACAGACAGAAAGAAGTCAAGGCACATCCTCAAACTAACTTGCTCACACTGCCATCTTCACCTGTTCACCGGTAATCAGCCATCCATCTTGGTGAGTTAAGGTAATAACAGAAATACTAGCACACCATAACAAATGATTTGGTGACAGGATGGAAGCCATGGTCCCCTTTCCTATTCAAGCAGGCTTTAGACTACACCATCTACACAAAGATGTCTTACAGCACCTTTTGAGACAAACAGATTAGTTTATACAGAATTATTCCAATCTAAACCGACTGTGGACTTTGACTGGAATAACTAAATCTGCATAGCACTGCAACCCCTCCCCCTAACAGCAAGGCATCTGTGTTGCAGCAAAATTAAACAGAAATTCATGCCACCTTAAACACTATTTTTAAAGTCCAGCAAGCAGGGCTGCCAATCCCAAGGTGGGGGCAAGGATCGCCTGGTTTGAAGGTCCTCCCCCCGCCTCAGGGTCATCAGAAAGCGGGGAGTGGAAAATGTCTGTTAGGCACTCCATTATTCCCTATGGAGACCAATTCCCATAGGGCATAATGGAGAATTGCTCCGTGGGTATCTGGGCTGGGGGGGCTGTTTTTTTAGGCAGAGGCACCACATTTTCAGTATAGTATCCAGTGCCTCTCCTCAAAAGACCATCCAAGTTTCAAAAGGACTGGACCAGAAGGTCCAATTCTATGAGACCTCAAAAAAGGTGACCCATCCTTCATTATTTCCAGTGAAGAGGAGGCACCTAAAAGGTGTGCGGTCCCTTTAAATGTGATGGCCAGAACTCCCTTTGGAGTTAAGTTATGCTTGTCACAACCCTGCTCCTGACTCCACCCCCAAAGTCCCCAGATATTTCTTAAATTGGACCTGGCAATTCTATCAGCAAGCCCTGTTCTAAAGTCAGTGTTCACTTGGGTCAGATGCTTGAAGCTCACCTACACTGAGTGAGTGCTGTGTACATGTAAAATACCGTCAAGTCACAACCATCTTATGGTGAACCCCTAGACAAGAGACTAACAGAGTTGGTTTCCCATTGTCTGTCTCTGTGTAGCACCTCTGGCCTTCCTTGGTGGCCTCCCATACAAGTACTAACCAGGACTGACCCTTAGCTTCCAAGATTTGATGAAAGCAGGCTAGCCTGGGCCATCAAGGCCAGGTTTCACTGCACAGAAATGTCTATAAACTAACCTACATACAATATATAATAGACTGATTGACAGACATTTTCACATGTTACTGTTTTATTGCTTTCTTATACTTGTGCTACCCAGATCAAAGGTTTGCTCACTGTGTTAATTTTACTATTCTATCATTGGATCTTAAATTTGTACCATTTTGCATTCTAAACCACTGCCTAACAACTATGTGTAGCTCTGCTCACTGTACCTAATTCCTTGTCTGATTAAGTGTGCTTGGAGCACACGAAAACACATTCTGAATAAAACTTTGTTGGTCTTAAAGATACACTTGACTCCTACTTTGTTCTACTGCTTCAGACCAACATGGCTGCCCACTTGGATCAATCTACATCTGACACAAGGACAGGTGAGAGGAATTATGGTGAGCTGTGCGGAAGCGGGCCCTACCCTCACAAAAGGCTTCTGCCCTGCATAAGGGTGCCATTCTCTGCACATTTACTTAGGGGAACAAGTTCTGCTGAGCTCAACAACGTAAGCATGCGGAAGGATGAGCCTATATAGTTGTTTGTCCTTTAAAGCAGGGGTCCCCAACCCCTGGGCTATGGACTGGTACCGATCCGTGGCCTGTTAGCAACTAGGCTGTGAGATGTATAATTATTTCATTATATATTACAATGTAGTAATAATAATAATAATGACACTGGATTTATATCCTGCCCTCCACTCTGAATTTCAGAGTGGCTCACAATCTCCTTTATCTTCCTCCTCCACAACAGACACCCTGTGAGGTGAGTGAGGCTGAGAGGGCTCTCACAGCAGCTGCCCTTTCAAGCTGCCCTCTGTCAGAGCTATGGCTAACCCAAGGCCATTCCAGCAGCTGCAAGTGGAGAAGTGGGAAATCAAACCCGGTTCTTCCAGATAAGAGTCCGCACACTTAACCACTACACCAAAATAAAGTTGTCTTCCAGAAACCGGTCCCTGGTGCCAAAAAGGTTGGGGACCGCTGCTTTAAGGCCCCTCGCGGCTCTTGTTGTGTGTTGGCTGCGAAAGGCGGAGGTGGTCACACCTCCGCAAATACATCGCCCCCTATCCGCCAGCCCTGCCCAGGCGAGTCACAGATAGAGCCCAGAATGCAGTCAAGCTCCCCCAAAGAAAAGACCTCCCCAGCCAATGGAAGAACTAATCCAAAGGAGGAGCCACGGGCCCTCTAGGCCGCAGCCCCGCCCCCTCTTTAGCCTTCCTCAGCCACCCCGAGGGCCAACCGCGCGGCCTTTCCCCTTCGGCCCCTCTCTTCCTTCTTCACTTACCCACCGCCTCCTCAGACCTAAACGGGGTTGTGGGGCTTTTCCCCGCCCCGCTCCCCACACAGACGGTTACTACGGAGAAGAAACGGGAGACGGCGTCGAAGCAATGGCGATCGGCGACGTCGTGACGTCACCACGCATGTCGGGGGCGACGAAATGGCTCGGCGAGCGTCGCATCATAGAGACGGAAAGGCTAGTCCGCGCGCCCTCTCTTGACATGTGTTTTATCATAGACTTGGGAGGAGGCAAGGGCAGCTGATGGGGGGTCGGCCTGGGAGGAGCTTCACCGAGGCTGCGGGGGTGGGGAGGGAGGAGGAGGCGCCGCGGGGGGGGGGGGAGGCCAAATTGGGTACCCCCTGTAGCCATGAAATTAAAAGACGTTTGCTTCTTGGGAGGACAGCTATGGCAAACCTAGGCAGTATAATAAAAAATAGAGACATCACCCTGCCAGCAAAAGTCCTTATAGTCAAAATGATGGTATTCCCAGTAGTAATGTATGGCTGTGAGAGCTGGACCATAAGGAAGGCAGAGCGCAGAAGAATAGATGCTTTTGAGCTGTAGTGCTGGAGAAGACTCTTGAGAGTCCCTTGGACTGCAAGAAGTTCAAATCAGTCAGTCCTAAGGGAAATCAACCCTGGAAGGTCAGATAACATCATTGGACTACATTGCAGGGTTATCTGTTGGCTTTAGTCTACCTTTCTCCCTGAGACTCCAGTGGGTTATATATACATACACACACATGACCCATTTAACAATGCAATAGACTAGGAGTACAAAATTAGAAAGGCAAAAAAAGAGTGTGATTTAGCATAAACAACTGTAAACCACTTTCAGCCCCTCCCAACGCAGTGTGACACAAATTTCTGATTCTAACTGGATTACATTGTTTATTAGACATCATGCCCTATTGTCTGGACTGATTTATACTGGTGGTCCCCAACCCAATATTTTTGAGCCTGTGGCTGGGGGCACTTTTGTTATTTTAAAATATAGTAGTAAGCAACACAACAAAATGGCTGTTGTAGAAGATGGAATCAAGCATCTGCATACACATACACCCCCCAAGAGAATGGGATGGAGAATAATATGCACACAAAACAGAAAAATAACACACAACCCAGAAGCCCACTAAGACACCCAATTGCGAGTCCTGCCTTCACATTGTTACACAAATCTGTATTCTTGACCAATAGAAACACTCAGCAAAGTCCAGTGGAGGAGGAAGAAAAAAGGTTTATTGCAATAAATGGAGAGCAGAGCTAAGCCAAAGCCTACATACTAAGATGCTCTACCCCCTTTTAGGGTGGGCAGTACTTTATATAGCCTTGATGACACGTTGGCACATGCTAACAACCAGGCCTCATTTTGAGTAGGAGCTCACAGAAGCAGAGCTCCAGAACATCTAAATTTTAATGTGCTCTTTCTTTCTTACCCACCCCCCCTTCCCCCAAATACTTGCTCGTGGGCTCCATTGTTCAAACGCCCGTGAGAATTTTGACAAACTTTCTAATATTTTCCTCCACAAAAAAAGGAAAAATAACCAAAACATATGAAGCAGACAGATGGAAATTTCCCTCATGCAACTGTGGCCACATAGGAGAAAGTAATTTTAAAAATATGATGGGAGTAAAGTTTTCTTATGACAATTATAATTCAAGAAGCATTTTAAGGTAGATGCTGAGCTGATATCATTTAGTACATCTTCAGGTGATGTCAGTGGTGTGTAGCATATGCAAGCAAGTTATGCAAATGAGTTGTGCTAATGAGCTCCGGTACCTCTTTTTCTACAAAATGACCCCTGACTGCAACATCCAGCACAATTTCATCGCAAGAGCCAATTACGCAGTACTGATACATTTTGCCAGTTTGGCATCAATTCATTGGTCAAGATTTATGTCACAGAAAGAATTTCTACTTCACATGCACTTTGACCCTGAAATACATAGTGGGCACCTGGTTGGAGAATGCTGATATACACTCTGTAAGCTGTGTTGAGTCTCAAAAAGGTGGGATTTAAATAAAGGAAATAAAGAATTACTAATAGCTGACTATATTAAAAGGTTATCATAAGTGATGTTTTCATTACCCCCCATATTGTAAAGAGGAGACGAACTGGAGACTACATTGCAAGTCTATGCTAAACCATCCTCCCTGTGGAACCCTATGGCCTTATGCATATGTGACCTGATTTATTATAAAGCATTCTCTGTGGGCTTGCCTTTAAAGAAAGACCTTTTGTTTTCAGATAAACCATGCTGACCCAGAAGTAAAACATAACAATAACCATGCATGACACAGAAGTAAAACAATCCTGAACAGAATTAGACACATCAAAGTGCACTGAAGTCAATATAGAAAAAACGTAACCAGTGCACATTGGTCCAGGTGAAATCCAGAAAAATAAAAAAAACCCCACCAAAACCCTCTAATACAGGGATTCCCAATGTAGTGCCCATCAACACCTTTTCTGGCCCCCACCATGTGTTTTTAAGGTAGTGGATTGTGTCAAACAGGGCTTTTGCCCAGCAAGGCTTCTGACTGGCTATTGAAGATTTGTTTGAATGTGCAGATTTACATTTTTTTTTTTTTTGCTTTGGCAGCAGCTGCCACCACAACACAAACATCTACGCTGTATTACTGAAGTTAAGCTATGGCAATTGTTTGTGGCTGGCCGTGCCTCCTGTAGCAGTCTTTTTGTGGCCACCATTTTGTTGCTATGCTCATCATTCTATCTTGTCAGAATCCCAAATGTACTCGGAAGGCTCAAAAAGATCGGGGATCCCTGCTGTAATACCATTTCCTGAGGCCAACCTAAGGGGAATGCTTTATCAAGCACAGATGTTACATACATTTTTAAAATGGAGGAAGAACAGCATCCCCCTTCCCCATTTTTGTAGCATCTGCCCTCACGAAGAATTCTTCAGAACTCGAAAGCCTGCAAAATGTTTTGTCATTTGAGTTAGCCTCCACATTAGAAGATGTGTGTTTCTTTTTTTAAGTCAGTGTGCCACTCTTGCTTAGGGATTACACTGCGATACATTGAGAAGGATGAACAATCTCAGCAACCTTCTCATTAGCTCCAGAGGAAAGAAAACGGTCTCTTATCTCATTACATATGCTAACCCATTCTCACCAAGTAGAGCTATATATCCACAGTATTCCAATGTATTTCAATAGTGCATCAGAATGCCTTGTTTGTATTGACAAAAAAGGATACTGGTTGTTTATCTAATTACATATGCTAAACCCATCTCCCACAATATTCTAATGTATTCTTTTTTTGTATCAGCAAACTGGAATGATGTTTATAAGGTATAGTACATGTTAAAAAATTAGGCGGCCAGGAACACCTCTGAGAAAAACATAGTCTCCGTTTAATCCAGGCTTGAGGAATAGAGCAATTAACAGACTCTGCATTTATTGCCTTGTGACATTCTCACCATCATTCTCCAATTCTGACGTTTCACTGCCTTTGTTGTTTTCCTGGGCAAGTGCTATGCAGACCAAACTTTTCAGTTTGTTGATTCCATTTTCAGTTTATTAATTTCACCATTTTGTCATTGGATTCTAACTTTGTACTACATTGCATGATTAACCGCTGCCCACCAACTGCACTGCTTACTGTACCCCATTTCATTGTCTGACGAAGTGCATGCACACGAAAGCCTGCATTCTAAATAAAACTTCGTGGGTCTTAAAGGTGCTACCGGACTCCCAACTTTGTTCAGTCTCTTCTGAACAATCCCACTACAAACAGCACGAGAAAAACAACCGGACCGGGATCTTCTTCTTCTTTCAACACTCTGGCCCCTCCCTCACCTTTCCCTCGGCCTTCAGCCTATGGGCGCATGCGCGGACTTACGCAATCCACTTACCTTACGAGGAAGAAGGCCTCGGAGAAAGGCAAAAGCGAGCGCAAATTCAGCTGGGAAGTGAGGTGGGCCTGGGGGGCGAACGACGTTGTCGTGTCGTTGCGCTCAGGTAAGCGGGGTTTGAGGGGTTCTCGGCGGGAGGGCGGGAAGCCTGTGGGAGGTTGACGTTGAAGGGAAGCGACCAGCTCGTCCGTTCTGTCTTCCAACTGAAGCCTGGGCACATTTGAAGCAGCTCCCCCACCCCCTCAGTCTTCCATGCTTTCCCTGATTTAAGGTAGTTATTGGGGAGGGGGGAACGAATGGCAACCTAAGTCCCAGTTCCTTCTTTTTCCTAAGTCTGATGAAGCATTTTTTGGGGGTGGAGGTCGTGTGTAAAAAGAGCCAGGGAGATGCATATTTGTTAGTCCCAAGCTTGTGGCAGGAAGGTTTTCTTTTCACACGCCTTGGGAAGAGGTGGGTCATTCTTGTGCATTTCGCAGTGCAATCCTAAACAGAATTGCCCCCCCTCCCCCGTCTCAGTCCATTGAGGTTAATAGGTTTAGAAGGGTGTCATTCCGCTTAGCGTAGCGTGGAACGGGTTCCTGCCTTCCTGTGTTTGATTCGTTTTGCTTTCAAGGAATGATATTTTGGTCTTTCAAGGTTGTGCTATCCCATGATGGATCGTCGTGATGAGGGGGGCAATTTTTTGGTGCCAGGACTGAAGAAAGGAATCCCAGTTCCTGTGACCAGACCTCTAGGAGTCCCTTGCAATAACCAGGCCTGTGGGCTTGGAGTCTTGGCTTATGTTTGAAAATGCCAGCCCTCTGGATATCTTGGGTGCTTGGAAATTGGATGCTGATTCCATAACACTTCCTTCCACCACAGTGTTAACTGAGGCTGAGTGTTCAAAGTCACTTTCGGTGTCCTCTTAAACAGAGTTACACCCTTTTGTGTCCATGGAAGTCAGTGGGTTAAGACGGGTGTAATGGTGCTTAGGATGGGATGGTTGATGCAGGGGAATGACGTGATAAAACTCTCTTTGCTGCATTTTCATATTCAGACTTGGAATTTTAAAAAGGGTAAAACTAAAGATCATTTCCCCTGGTGTGTAGGGGTAGAATGGGAGTCTGACCTCTCTCAGTGAATCTGAATACAGACCCTGGAGGGATGCTGGTTATGCTAGTGAAGCAGAATGCAGTGTACATTAAAGTATGTGTTGTGTATAAGGTTGGTAGGGAAAACAAAAGCATTTGACATATTTAAGGTAGGTAGGATTAGTATTCACAGGGATAAGGATTGTCCATAGGAAAGCTATAATTCTTGTTTTTTCTCACTGGGGTAAAAGCCATGAGTTCTGCTACTCTTTGACTTTTTAAATTTGGGTTTATAGTCTTTATTGTTCTGAACCTAAAAGTAGCATGAGAGCCATTTTTTTGAGCTTCCTTACTGACTGAAAATAGGAAGACTAGTCTGAAATGGGCCATCCACTAGTTCAGTATTAAAATCTGGGAATTAATCTCAGCTGTTCCACTTCCAAATCCCATTGTTTCCAAAACTGGACTTTAAGCGATGGCCACTAGAATCTTTTATCGCATTGGTATTATTTGGACTTGTATTTTGCTCTACCTGTGTGTTTAAATATAATGCTATTTCTGTTCTCCTCTTCCACAAAGTGGTCTTGTGTTGTTTCACTTCATCTGGCGCTCTAATATTGATGTCTTGATGCCAGAACTGGGGGAAGGGAGTTTATAAGCTACAGTTCATAAATGTGGCAGATGTGATTTGCATTCCTGATCAACCAAGAAACTTCCTTCTTTCTTTGGTTAACCTTCACAGGGTAGTTGTGAGGCAAATACAGAAATTGGGATTTGGTCATATTGTATGGACAGAGAGTCACTATTTTCAATCTTGTAGTAGTATGGCTCTTTGGAGGATTGTACTGAAAGTGAGGGTTTAGCCTTGTTTTTCTTTCAGGTACCCTGATGTATTTTTAAGCCTTGCCTGTTTGTGTGTGTGAAAATGCATCTGATAGATGGGACAGAAACAAGTAGTCTAATTTTAGACTGTGTAACCTAAATGGCATACCTTTTTAGGAGCTGTTCCTTGTGGCTGTGAGCAAGGGAAAGGTTTGATTTTCTAAGCAGTATACTGACAATAGGGTAATGGCAAAGTCAACCCATAACACAACTTCAAGAGTAAAAGCAGGATGTTGCAGGTGCTATTGTAATTTCAAGATCTGCAGCTGCAACACTTTCTTAGTTACTGCCTAGGGTAATAAAATTACTGTCTGATATCGCAGCAGCAGATGGAAAGAACTTCTTAGAGGTGTCTAATAACAGTGGCAGTGAAAAAGTGCTGTATAGGAGGGTGGTAATTAGAGAAATCTGGTATAACCTATCCTCTGTTTTCAAGAGGGGAATTGTATCTCACTAACTTTTAAATAATTTTTCTGTGTCAGCAAATGGACAGATAGGAGTGTTCTGAAGCATATTATATACTTGAAGATGCTATTTTTTATGCCTGTTGTCAAAGGGCTCTAAATCAACTTTACTCTGGAGAGAGATTAACGTGGCTGTTTCCCTGAAAAGAATCCACTGTGGCTGTACAAAAGACAAATTCTGTGATAGGAATTATTGGGAAGTGAACTGAAAATCTGCAGGACTCATACTGTCAGTGTGGTTGTATTTGCAAGACTGTAAGGGTTCTGGTTGCTGTTCTCAAAAATGTGTCCTAGAGCTGGAAAAATGGCAAGGGGGAGAAGTCAAAATAATCAAGGGTTGGACTTAAGCTGCTGCTTTACAAGAAGTCAGAAACATTTGGAGCTCTTTTGGGGGGGAAAGACTGAAGAGAGCAAGGGAGTAATGTAAGAAAGGTTTATAAAAGCGATGAACGGCTTGGAAGTTAAACACAGAATTTTTCTCCCTGTTCCATATTAGTGGAATTCAAGGTTGCCAGTTGAAACTGACGCAGTAAATTCAAGATGGACAAAAAGATTCTTCCGTGGTTTTTCAGGTGATTCTGTGCTTACATGCCGGCCATCTGCTTCTCAACACTTGACACTGGGGATGCCTGACATGAGGGGGATAGCCACTTAAAAAGTCTCATCGGCTTCTTGTAGTTGTCAGCACCTTTGGAAACAAGGTGACGAACTAGAGGAACTGACTGGCTTAATCCAATAGGGCTCTTCTCAATGTTCTTGGACCAGTTAGTGTCTAAAAAGCAGGTGGCCTAAATAAATGGTATAGAAGTTTGGAACAGCTTTCTCATGTTGCCTAAAGGAAACCTCACATGTGGCTTTGAGATTTCACAAGTCTCTGACTCAACTCCACATCATATTCTGAGCAATGTCTCCGTCAGGTCATTTCTGAAAGTAATATGCAGAGGGTATGCAGCCTCAGCCTGCGGATTGTGGTATATATTTTCTATTATGTGTCTTTACAATAGGAGAGTGAGTTGCCTATCTCTGCAGTGTTGCCATAGGGAGAAAGCAAACTTCTGCTTTTGAAGTCTAAAAATGATGGTGTGTGTTTCTCCCCCTCCCTCAGCAAAGATGAGAACTGCAAGCTTCTTACTGGCGGCTCTGTTAATCCCTTGGGGCATTTCTCTGGCAAAGTATGATGAATTTGATGATGGTGATGACATTGTGGAATACGATGATAACGACTTTGCTGAATTTGAAGATGTGATTGAAGATACTGTGACGGAATTGCCGCAGCGGATTGTTACGACAGAAGATGATGAGGAAGAGGCCACCATTGAGCTTGAAGGTCAAGATGAAAGTCTTGACTTTGAGGATGCAGATGCACAGGTGATGTTGGATGAAGGATCTTAGCTGTTTTGGTCATCCAGAGCAAGGGAAGAATGCTGAATGCTGGTCCAACTGTGTCTCCAAGTGCCATGGGGGCTGTCTAGCATTCCACACAGATTAATCCAGTTTAAGTTTGGATTCTGTATAATATGTATAGAATGTATAGGCTACAGCTTTGCTGCAGGGATTTGCACATACACTCATGAATCTGTAAGTACCCTGGTGTATATACGCAGGGTTCTGCATGCATTCCCCCTTTCCCTAGTCTTCATACATTGAGCTTTCCTACAGCTCGATGCTTCCAATCTACAACTTCTGTCTGAACATGGATTGCATCCACTGAGTCAGAGGGCAACATAGACTGTTCATCTGGCACTCTCCTGGATATGTTCTTGGCACTCTGGTTCTGTTGAGTTCTCACTTTTGTTAACTTGATGTATCTTCTACTGTGTCTAAGTTCATAGCGGTAAAATAAGCGTAGTTGGTGTCATTTCCCATGTAGATCAAGTTGTTACTTGTGAAAGCTTGGGCCAAATTATACTAGTTAGTCTTGAAGGTGTTACAAAGCTATCTCTGTCTTGGAAGTACTGCAGGCGGACTTCAGAGTAACAAAAAACAGTAGGATAACTGAGCTTTAAAAAGTGTACAGACGTTTTGGAAAATTGAACAATAGGTTTCCCTGGAGATCTAATGTGAGTGGCAGGAAATAAAAATTGAGTTCGCACCTAACTTTTCAAACTGTAAGAGCTCTCTGATTCTGAAGGAATGCTTCACCTCCGTATTGTTTGTACAGGCAACTTTATTGTGGGGTAGCTTACTGCTTTTCTTTGCTTTGTGTCTGCATTGAGAAGAAAAGTAGTGGGTTATATCTCATACTGAGTTGAGGGCATATGGAAGTGGTTGTCTATCCTTACTAGAAGGATAGATGTGGATGAACTTTACTCTGGAGCCATCCATGCCATCAAGTGCTGCAGAGAAAATCACTGCTGACTACTGCTGTTTTGTTTTTTTAAAAGTAGTAATTGAAGAAGACTGCAGATTTATACCCCACCCCTCTCTCTGCATTAGAGACTCAGAGCGGCTTACAATCTCCTATATCTTCTACCCCACAACTGGCACCCTGTGAGGTGGGTGGGGCTGAGGGTTCTCACAGGAGCTGCCCTTCCAAGGACAGCTCCTGTGATAGCTATGGCTAATCCAAGGCCATTCCAGCAGGTGCAAGTGGAGGAGTGGGGAATCAAACCCGGTTCTCCCAGATAAGAATCCGCACACTTAACCACTACACCAAACTGGCTCTCTAAATACCATGCTATTTTAGTTGATCCAGAGAGTAGTCTGAAGGAAGGTATTGCTTGTGTCTTGTTAAAATGAAGCGGGTGTCAAGATGCTAGACTGTCTTGGAGACCCACTGCGCTTCATGAAGGAAGTGCATAGTGGAAGTGCAACAATAATTTCAGGGTTCAGAGAGACTGTTTAGGGCAGGGGAAGGCAACCCCAGGATGTATGTCAACAGAAGCACACCAGACTATTATTAATTAATTAATTGATTTGATTTCCATCCTGCCCTCCCCAAAAGCAGACTCACGATGGCTTACAACACAGAGGTTTACACAAACAGACCTATTTTAAAATCTAAACAGTATAAAAACCATTGTATACAATAGTAGGATGGCATGCTGAGAAAGGCATAGTATCTCAGCTCTGTTTTGCTTGGCACTTAGGGTTAGATCTCTGCATGGACAGGCAGGGCACTGGCAGCACTGTTGGGGCCAGTGGTGCAGGAGAAGGCAACAGGCATGGCTTATGCTCATGGTCACTTCCCTGATTTGCACAAGATGAATCCCTGAGGTGCTGCTGGGGCTTGGTTTGGTCCAACTGTGTCTCCAAGTGCCAACTTTTGTCTCTTACCTCACTGCTCTCTGTGTTTGCTGGCTCTCCAACATCTTTATAAAAATTATTTTATTTGTGGGATTTATATTCTCCTCTCATCCTGCCAAGCCATGCTCAGGGTGGGTAGATGTTGCTTCCCCCACCACCCCCTTCCAGCACTTGGGCCAAACAGGTTGCCTGCCTCTGATTTAGGATGATACCAAGTGGTGGTGGTATAAAACTGTAAGTAGTGCAGTGGCTGAAAAGAATCAGTGGAGATGTGAAACATCTCTGGGTCAAACTTTATTTTAACTGTGGACTGACTAGATGGTCTAGTGTCCACTTTCTTTGAGACTCAGACTCCCTGTCTGCAGTATAATATGGCATTCATTACAGGGCTGTTGTAAGGGTCACTGTGAGAGCATGGATTGGGTCCAAATGCTCTGTTCTATTAGCTTTGGAGCCTTCCTCTGGAGGACAGCTCCACTATTAGCAGAATGGAACATTTGGTTCTAACCCATTGTGTCTGCAGTGGTTTGAACCCTGAAAGAACTGTAAAAACACTGAGAGTTATTATTAATTTGCAAAGTGCCAGAGTAAATGAGCTCCATGCTCACAGAAGCCTGTATTATTGAAACATCTGACATTCCTGTGTCTTGTTCTTTTTTCCTCATAGGAAGGCGATACAGAGAGTGAACCATATGACGATGAAGAGTTCGAAGGTTATGAAGAGAAACCCGATGCTTCTCCTGGCAAAAGTGAAGACCATATAAAAATAATTAATGTAAGTGCCTGTGGTGAGGGTTTACATTCAACTCTTAATTGTAATAGTTCATGTGTGTTTGCGTGTGTGTGAAGTGCCAACAATTTGTAACTGACACCATTGGGATTTTCAAGGCAAGAGTAGTCTTCTTAGTGGTGTCCCATCAAAGTACTGACCAGGGTTGACCCCACTTAGCTTCCGAGATGTGACAAGATTTAGCCATCCAGGTCTAAACAATGTTAACCTAAATCGATATCCACCTAAATAATTTTGCATAGGATCCTCCAGTCAAGTATTTTGCCTTAAGTCAAGCCCATTCTCAGTGAACTCACATAGCCAAGCATGTTGCAGCAAACAGTTAAAAGAGGATGGACAATTCCCCAAGAAAAGAAGGTGGCTTCTCCTTCCTTAAATATGTTTCTTCAGATCAAGCCTTTTCTTTGGTGTGTGTTCCCTATGTTCCCCGTGTATCTATTTCCAATGTCTATATCAGCCAGGGCTCTGTGATAGCAAAAACTCAGGGGGAGATGAGCCCCATGTAGCCAGCCTTGAGTGAACAGAAACTGACCAGAAGGAAAATGAGCTGCAGGCTTGTCAGGATTCACAGCCAACAGCTGGTGCAGAGCCACCGACACCTTCCAACCCCAATTGAACAGGTGAACCTCAGTTAGCTATTCCCAGCCCACCAGTATAACCCACATTGACTTAAAAGTATGACCCGCTTTTCCCCAGGTAATGCTGTGCCAGGAAACACCAAAACAACTTTTCTGCCCAATGCATCTCTCTTATTTATCTCTTTTATATGTGAGCTGTTGTGGTGTAGCTGTTAGAGTGCTGGATTAGGATCTGGGAGACCTAGGTTCGAATCCCCACTTTTCCGTGGAAGCTTTCTGGGTAATTTTGGGCCTGTCACTCTCTTTCAGCCTTAGCTACCTTATAAAGTGGTTGAGAGTATATAACAGAGGAAAGGAGAACAAAGTGAGCAGCTTTGGATTCCCATTAAGGAGAAAGGCAGGAAATAAATGAAGTAAATAAAATTGTATACTGTTATCCACAATGCATACTTTGGGTCAGTGTAGCACAGTGTTTAGAGTGATTAAAATGTGAAATTCACTGCCAGGGGATGTAGTTATATCCACAGCAATAAACAGCTTTAAAAGGGGATTAGATAGATTCATGGAGGATAGGTCTGTAAGTAGCTTCTAGCCATGGTGACTGAAGGAAACGTCCATGTTCAGAGGTGCTAATCGTCTGAATCCCAGCGCCAGGAAGCAACATCAGAGGAAGGCGTCTATGCCCTGTTTTTTACCTTCCAGAGGACCTGGTTAGCTGCTCTGTGAGACAGGATGCTGGACTAGATGGACCATTGGTCTGATTTTCACACTCATATGGGACAGAGCTGGATTTGACTCTAATCTGAGCTATAACATTTGTCAGGTTAGCGGCTATGGAGGCAGGATGCTGGACTAGATGGACCATTGGTCTGATTCAGCAGGGCTTTTCTTATGTTTTCACATTCATATGGGACAGAGCTGGATTTAACTCTACTCTGAGCTATAAAATTTGTCAGGTGGCCTGGGACAAATCAAAATAATCCAGTTTTAATTATTGATTAAAATGAGATGAGTTAAGATGAAGGCACTCTGTTTGCTGGCAAAACACTGTAGAAATAATGCATGGGCAGGCCTGTGTTGATTTGCTATTCTCTTTGTACCTTGCATTTTAATTCTAAATAAGATGATAAATAAGTTATAATCTGGAGTCCCAGCTTGCATTGATTACCTGATTTCCCCCCCTCAAAAAAAACAAACAAACCTAAAAGTCCAAACTCAACTGCAGGTCCCTGCCCACCTCCAAAACAGCTGGGAGAGTTACTACATGGAAATCTTGATGGTGACAGGTCTCCTTGCCTACATTATGAACTATATCATTGGGAAGAACAAGAACAATCGTCTGGCTCAAGCCTGGTTTAATTCTCACCGGGAGCTGCTAGAGAGTAATTTTGCTCTTGTTGGTAAGTGGTTTTCTCACTGCTTGTCCCCTGGCTAGTATTGTGTTCTGAGGGAAGAGAAGTTTCCTCTGATAATGTATAGCAGGGGTGGCCAATGGTAGCTCTCCAGATGTTTTTTGCCTACAACTCCCATTAGCCTCAGCTAGCATGGCCAATGGCTGGGGCTGATGGGAGTTGTAGGCAAAAACATCTGGAGAGCTACTGTTGGCCACCCCTGACGTATAACAGTGTAGAAAGTGAGGTGAAGGTTTTTGTACACATAGCAGGTTAAGCCGTTTTTTTGTTCTTGGGAACATGCTGGTGGGAGGAGGGGTTGCATTTGAGTGCTCCCTGAAGATTTTCTCTTGAATTGCACATGTGAAGGAAACCAGATAGAGAAATCTTGTGGATCCATGGTAATGTTCCTGTTGTCTGTATTTGTCCAGTTTTGTTAGGCTCTGTTCCTCTGCTTTAGCGTTGGCAGAAGAAGTATTTTAAGAAAGTTGAGAGGGATAGGAGGAAGGTGGGTGTGATTAAAAGCTTTTCATGGGAAGGAGTGCCTAATCCACCATTTCCCCCTTGGGACAGATTTATTCAGTGTATTTCTTTCTGTGTTTTATAGCCTGCCATTCTCACTGAGACCAAGGCAAATTTCACTGTGTAAAGCAATGCAGTCCACTTAGCACAAGACATCCAGTAAACATGTAGTAGGATCAGGGTGGCTTTCTGTATTGTTTCTGTTTTTGTATCAGACAGGGCATGGTGTAAACAACCTCCAAACGAAATGACGAAAGTAGGAAACAGTTCTGAGTATAGGGCAGTTGTGACAGCACTGAATAGTAGACCGATCCTGTGCTTCTGCCCTGAGCCTTTCTTCCATGCAACTTAATCTCTGAGCAGCAGTTAACATGCTGCCTGTTGCTTTACATTCCTTAGAGAGCTAAAATAGTTACTTCCAACCCACCCAGACAACTGAAAATGCCTCCAGATGAACAGAACAAACCTACAAAACATAGAAGCTCAGGGAAATAAAAGGGTGGACAAAGCTCATTGGAAAAGACACTCAGCTGCAGCCTATTGTTATGATCACATTTCTAGGAGCACATTCCAAGCATAAGCAAACCATGCTTTTCAGTTGTAATGTGGCAAAGTTTTGCTTCCTAAAAAGGAGGGGGAACTTGAGATTAGTACCCCTGGGGGGAAAAACGCATCTGGCTCTGAATGTTACAGCTCAGGTTCCCATCCTGGATCTGTGTTGGAAGGAACATACAAAGGCCAGCCAGCAGCGTAGTTTCAGTGATACCTGTCCTGCAGGACCAGGGCAATCACCCTATAGTAGGTTCCCATTAATTAGCTTGTGCTTTCATTCAAGGGGATGATGGCACGAATAAAGATGCCACAAGCACGGGCAAACTGAACCAAGAGAATGAGCATATCTACAACCTCTGGTGCTCTGGCCGGGTATGCTGTGAAGGCATGCTTATCCAGCTGAAGGTAAGAAGAAAGCATCTTCAAACATTGTGCTACTTTTTAAATAGCTGAATATTTGTCCAGGCAACTTTCTTTTTCTAGAATGGCAGAGCCCCAGTACCAAAAAAAGTCTTTGCTTCATATTTGTATATATCTTGTAATTAATGACTGCGTGTATGACAGGCCCCTTTTCATTTCCGTTCCTCAGAGGCAAGATTTTCTCTCCATTTCTCTTTCCCTTTACTGACTGAACTGCCCTACCAATGTGTTTTCTTCTTTGCTGAAGAACTCTGGCTGTCCCACCCGGTCACAGAATGATATCTTGGCTGTTGGCTCAACCCTGGAACCCGAGAGAACTTAAAACAACTTAAATAGCACTCAAGGCATTTTGAAATTCAAAAATAACAATATTTTATTTAACCTAGAGGAGAAAGGTCAGGTGAAATCAGAGGCTGAAAATTTCTGAAGTAAATAACTGAAGTAAAATCAGTACATGTACAGACTTTCGTTTTTATGTTTCAGCTAATGAGAGTTTCTGAAGCTATTCACAATTAAATCTTTTATGTTGAGAGTAGTGTGCAAAACAACCTGGTATTTTTGGGGAATATTGAACCTGAAAAGTATCAATAGTTCCTGATATTCCTGAATCCCAATACCAGTATCAGATTTAGTAAATATTTGGGAAATTATAGTCTATAGTCCCCATAGAATATTTGGGAAATTATAGTCAATGGTCCCCATAGAATATAATGGATAATTGATCCAGGGGTATCTGGAGCCTTAAGGGGGCTGTTTTTTGAGGTAGAAGCACCAAATCTGTGCATAGATGTTTGTGACTCTCCTTAAAAAAATCCCTTAAGTTTAAAAAAAAATTGGAGTAAGTGGGCCCCCAAAGAAGGTGCCCCTATCCTCCATCGCTTTCAATGGAGAGGGGAAAAGATGTTTAAAGGGATTACAGTTCCTTTAAATGCGTTCTCTAAGTCAAGCGACTCCACAGCAAGAATCTGAAGGTGTTTAAAGGGATTTAAAGAGAGCCAGTTTGATATAGTGGTTAAGTGCGTGGGCTCTTATCTGGGAAAACTGAGTTTGATTCCCCACTCCTCCATTTGCAGTTGCTGGAATGGCTTTGGGTTAGCCATAGTTCTCACAGAGCTGTCCTTGAAAGGGCAGCTTCTGTGAGAGCTCTCTCAGCCCCACCTACCCCACAGGATGTCTGTTGTGGAGGAGATTTTGAGCTGCTCTGAGAGTCAGAGTGAAGGGCAGGGTATAAATCTAATAACATCATCATCTTCTTTAAATGAATTCACCACAAAGTTACATGGCTTGGACATTTAAAGGTATCTTTCAGTTATTTTTTTCAGCTTGGTTTATGCTGAATGCACACTACTAGCTTGAGAGGCTTTTGTTCCAGTGCTTTCCAAAACACTCCAGTACACTTTCTGTGATTATTTTCAGATATTTTTGGTTTCCAGAAGGCTGGTACACTCTTTCTAGTACCCAAACTCCTCTTAAAGCACCAGTACTTGTCTTGAGTTTTTAACTGACTCTTAAGGTATCTAAAGGCAGTTTCTGACTGCACCAGACCAGAGATCTCTGTGCTTGTAGAGCTAACTCACTGTTTGACTCGTTAGGGAATTTTCTTCTCTCTAGGAGATCTATCCCCTTTCCTTGGCCCAAATGGGAATCTCTGTCTAACTACCCACTCATCCTTGCCAACTTTCCCCAGTTCTTCTGTCTGTGTTGATCTGCTCTCAGTCAGGCCTGAATTCTGGATGAATTCTCCTCAGCATTCAGCTCTAAAATCTCTCTCTGCTCAGCTGATACTAACCAGTCCGATAGCTTGGAGCAACCTGTCACCCAAGCCTCTTTGTTTCTGTGGTGAATTAATCCTTCACAGTCCTTCAGCTGTTTGTACAGCACTTCTGCTTCTTAAAACTGCGGTCCATTCAGTGTTATTGGCGAGGAGGAAAAGATTTTCTGATTCATTGTACCCTGCATGCACAGGCAGTGTCCTCCCCCACATTGTGCAAAAAAGCAGCAGTGGGTCAGCTGTTTCCAAGGCTTGATGGGGACTAGAGCAGGGAAACAGAACTAGATGTAAGCAGTTCTGAAACAGGCTGGGAAACATCCAGTTCAGGTCCCCATTTCAGTGGGAGGAGAAAGAGAATGAAGGATCTCTATCCTGTTACATTCTCTGAAGCGTCACTCCCCTTTCCCACTATGGGAAGACAGAATCTAGGTCCTAGCAAGATGGGTGCTCAACTCTAATCCCCCTCTTCTCTCCCATGGGAGGAAAAAACAAGTTCATAATATGTGAGACGACTACACCAAACTCCCCAGGCAAGGTTTTACTGGTTATTTTAAGTTCATTCTAGTGTTACCAACCTCCAGGTGGGTCATGGAGTTCTCCTGGAATTACGGTTAATCTCCAGACTACAGAGGAGGAAGCACAATTTTGGAGGGGGGACTCTGTGGAATTACTTCTCCTTTGAGCTCCCTCCTCCCAAATTCTGTCCTGATGCTTCTAGGACATGCCTACCTAGAATGTTTTTTGACCTTTTGTAGCATAGATGATTCTATACCATCATCTTTAACTATTTCTGGTGGGGTGGTGATGGTGAGTCATTGGACCTTTGGAAATGTGGCAAGTCATGCTAACTTTTGTTACTTAACTGGCCCCAAATGCTCTCTTTCAGTTTCTCAAAAGACAAGACCTGCTAAACGTGCTGGCTCGCATGATGAGACCAACCTGCGACCAAGTGGTATGTGGTCAGTTTTGCAGCCTAAGAGCAGTGTTGGGGTGGATTAAGCTCATGACTCCTTTAGCATGGTGATCTATGGCTGGCAGTGGCTTACCATAAGCAAAAGCTGGGCGTGTTCTTACAGAATTGAGAAAGTCAAATGGTCATGAAGAATGTCAGCGACACCTAGTGAAGTTTCAGAAGACAGGAAGACAGGAGGATAATGGGTTAGAACCAGAATTTGTTAAGCATCCTTGAATGTATCCTTGCCTAAACTTAGACAGCTTGCAGAAAGTGCTTTTCTTGGTGTAACATGATGAAGGCTTTCTCACTGTGTGCGGGAAAGGGGAGCAGGCAACAGCCAGAAGCCCATAACAGCGAGCATCATTCTCTGCTGTTCCCTTCTATCCTGAAATGGTGTGGATAGGCTCAAGATGCATCTCCTGGTTCACTGGCCAAATAGCTGTAAACATTTGATGGAAGATTGTGCTGTCAGTTTTTTCCATTTTTCCTGGCATTTTAGGGGTTCCCTCAGGATTGCTGCTACTTTAGCAAGACTGCTCCTTACAGCAGTATTTAATGAAGCAATACTTCACCTGCTTGATGGGGCTAAAGAAATAGCTATGTTCTTTAGTGCAGTTCAGTTAACTCTATTACAGTTTGAACAAAGCCATTCTATGGTGGCTGAATATCAAATTACTCTGATTGTAGTGTGTGTGTTGCTGCTAAAGGGGGAGCATAATGGCTTCCTTCCAGGTAATGCTCTACAATGCCCCCTTCACTCACTATATTTTAGGGGGTTCTCAGAATAATTTTACTCTGTGGTCCCCACTAACCCCATTCTGATATTGGCTGTATGGCTGTTTGGGGTGATAGACTCTGTTTATTTCTTGGCTGTGATGTGAATGAATTAGGTTTTTTTCTGGATGAATTAGTTTTGTCAATCCATACTTCAATCTGTCGCTCAGCAAATAAAAGTGACGATGAATGACGAAGACATGGACACCTATGTTTTTGCTGTTGGGACAAGGAAAGCCTTGGTGCGGCTTCAGAAGGAGATGCAGGACCTGGTATGTATGGCATCGCAAGTGGCCCACAGAATCTCGCATGTAATGAGTGTTGTCTTAGTGTTTCTTTCTCAAAGCCACCAGTTTGGTGTAGTGGTTAAGTGTGTGGACTCTTATCTGGGAGAACCGGGTTTGATTCCTCCACTTGCAGCTGGTGAATGGCCTTGGGTTAGCCATAGCTATTGCAGAGTTGTCCTTGAAAGGGCAGCTGCTGTGAGAGCCCTCTCAGCTCCACCAACCTCACAGGGTGTCTGTTGTGGGAAGAGAAGATATAGGAGATTGTAAGCAGCTCTGAGTTCTGATTCAGAGAGAAAGGCGGGGTATAAATCTGCAGTCTTCTTCATATTCATATGGGTCTTTCTGTCTCAGACAACTTGGGGGGGAAATTGGCCATTTATCTTTGAAACTCCTGACTAGAGTTACTAGAGGAGTCGTCGTCTTCTTCATTCAAGTACAGATTGTACTTGGTGTAGTACTTTGTAAGTTGTGTGAAGTCTTAGCTTGATGTCAATGGAGAAATATTTCTGTTTAAAATTTCATTCAGGATTGGCTCTATGAGAAAGCATCTTGATGTGAAACGTGTACCAAGAAGTTGACAGGCACGTTTAGGATATATCAACCTTTGGAGTCTTCTTTTGAGGGGATTTTGTTCTTCTACTACTCAGAAGCAAATTGGTTGCCACATGAATTTATGGACTTTATTGTCATAGAGCCTACCCCTTTTGAATACAGTTGTTCATAGGGTATCTGCGTATATTTTTCTAATGAAATAGAGACTGTTTGTGTTTGTTTGTGCACAGTTGTTTTGTTATTTTGGTTTATCACTGTGCAGCCACTCAGTTATTTTGCACACCCAAGGGCTAGAAGGTATGGAATCTACTTCTAATGCAGCAATGTCTTCCCAACAGAGTGAATTCTGCAGCGATAAACCCAAGACTGGGGCAAAGTATGGACTCCCAGAGTCATTAGCTATCCTGTCAGAGATGGGTGAGGTCACAGAGGGAATGATGGATACTAAGGTAATATCAAGTAACTATTAATAAAAAACATTCAGATTGTACTTGGTGTAGAATCCCATGGGAGTTGTAACAGGGCAACCAAATGTCAAAATATTTGCGTTCTGAGGCCCTCGTCTCTGCGATATTTGACCAAGAATAGCCTTGTTTGTCTTGGATCTTTCTGTCTCAAACAGTTTGGGGTGGGGGCGGGAAATTGGCCATTCAGCTTTGAAACTCATGACTAGAGTTCCTAGGGGAGTTGAGTGGAGTCTTGCAGCTGTTGATAATTTGAGTTGGCATATTTTAGTGGGCAGAGGGCTGAACTTGGACATAAGGTACTTGGGCTCCAAATCCTCCCTGGATTGAAATTTACTAGGGTAGCTTTGAGCAAGTAAGTAACTTAGAATTTTGTATGTATCTCAACATTGCTTTGATGGGAATTGTGAACTACTCTTGTCTTTTTTTCCCCCGATGAAATGACTGAATTATAATTTTGTGTTCCGTATGGTGGACGCTGATAAGGAAATCCTTGAGTTTTAGACTACTTACCAGTAAAACTAATTGAATGAAACATAAAAACGTGCCATTCTAGATCTAGCCAAAGTGCCACGTAGCCCTGTACTATTTTAGGATGGTAGTTGGTCAGATGTTCTAGGAAAGATCACCAACAGAGCATGATAGCCATGGCTATCTTCTGTGGCTTGTTCTACAATATCTGGCAAATTAGAAGTATCCAGAGGACCTTGCTTAATGATGATGTTGAATAACTGCATGCTCTCAGTCTTGTTTTCTTTTGCCTGCTCCCAGTTACTGAAAGAGAGCATTAGCTGTCTCAATGCGTTAGTTGATATAGGGGATTAAATAATACAAGATTTGGTGAGGGCCATTAGTCCAAATAACCTCGGAGACTGTTTTTCTCCATAGATTTACCTAACTTGTTTTAAAGCTACATTGCATGTATAGCTGAATGGAACCTTTGTCCATAGGCAGCATAATTCTGAAGAGCAGAGGCTGAGGATGGAGGGATGGTGGCCTTCGGCCTGATGCTGCAGAGTTGCTGCTGTCCTTTTGAATGCAATTCTTAACCATAGTTAATGGGGAGAGGCCAGTTTCCGATGCTGTGAATGGTGGCCTTTAAAAGGTCATGCCTCCCCAATACGCTTAAAGTCTTAATTTTTCTTGTAGATGATCCATTTCCTCACGCATTATGCTGACAAGATCGAGTCCGTCCATTTTTCAGACCAGTTTTCCGGTCCAAAACTTATGCAAGAGTGAGTATGATGCAAGAAATATCAGGCTTACAAATTAATGCATGGGGTGCCATCGCTCTGTTTATCCAAGCCACAAGCTGGCAATGCCCATGTGACCGGCAATGAGGGCTTATTTAAGTAAGGGCAAGGCTCAGCTCTGTATTTGCTTTGAGAGCCAAAGCTCCTACGGAATGAGAGAATTAATGTGCTTAAATAAGACTGCCTGGCAGAGAAGCACAGTCCCTCTGCCTTCCTAGCAATTATTTCCTGGCTGTGTTGCAGGAGGTAGGACCCAGCAATTTGCCTGCTTTACTGCTGTCCCCTTATCTGGCTGCTGTAAACGGGATAGGCTGTAGCAGTGGGGATCAGGTCTAGTAATTGCCCAGATACCTTTGAGCTTCAAAAACAACACTGTGCTTGTTTGTAGCGTGAGGACTGCGCGGTGAGGACTAGCAGTGCCCAGAATCCAGCGTGGCACATCTCTTGCATTGTGGGTAGCTGACGGCTATGTCAAAGCCTTCCGCAGTTGCAGAAGGACAGCCTGGATACTCTCGAGCTGCTTTTCATACCTTGTATAGAAGTATCTAAGATGCCTTCCTCTGGATACCTGGAGAGTTTGTATGGAAGCAATGGAGGATAGAGATGAGAGAGCACATTCTCTTTGAATGTAAACTTTATCAGAACATTCGCTCAGCTTATATTGCTCCTATTTGCGACCAATTCCCGGGGAGAGATTTTAACTTTTATTTAGATAGCATTTTAGCAGATAGGAACCAGGAAATTACTATGAAGGCTGCAACGTTTGCTGTACAAGCCATAAGACTCTGTAAACAACTAATGGATAAAAACATTTAAATGGCTATGAAATATTTTAATTTATGTTTTATAACTAGAAATGGAAACTGAAATTTTTATGTATAATATTTTATACTGTGCCCAAGTTCAATTGTATACCTTTGTTTTTTGGGAGTTTTTTAATACCACTTGTTACCTATTTTGGATGGGTCTCTGACCGTATTAAACTAAACTTGACTTGACTGTATGGAAGCAATGAGAGCTGTTGCTGGGTCAGACGCTCCCACCATTTCTTCCCTCGTTGGGGTTTATTGTGGGAAATGTATTCACAAACATCCTGCAGGAACGTACTTCCAGTTGGGCTTGTGGTGCTGCAGTTGGGCTTGTGGTGCTGCCTGTCAACTGTGAAGCTTTATCGGTTGTGTGTTTTATATCTTCCTTCCATCCACCCTCTTTTTGTTCTCTGCTAGGGAGGGTCAGCCTTTGAAACTGCCTGAAACCAAGAAGACACTATTGTTTACTTTTAATGGTAAGGAAGCATCTCTGATTTTCAAGTACGTCTAAAATTGGTAATACGCTATAAGTAGAATGCCATTTCACCTTTTTCTCTGGAAGAGTTGTTCTCCTGTTGTCATAACTATGGTGAAATTGGGGGTGGGGAGGTTGTGGTGGGAAGGATCACTATAGAGTAGAAGCTCAGAATCTTGACTCCTGAAAACTTGATGCCTGGAATACATTTTGTTAGTACGTAGGAGCAAAATAAAAACAGGAGTTCAGTGACGTATTAAAAACTTAACACAGCTGCCCATTTGAAACCTGCATTTCTGTGCTTGAAAATAAAAGCAGAGAAAGCTGCTTTATTCTTTTGTGGGGGGAAGCACCTAACTCCCCCCCCCCAATGCCTGTGTTATCATTTTTAAAAAATTGGGAGACCATGAAGTGTGATGTTTGAATCTGCCCTTTGTTAGCTCCTGATGTTAGTGGGTTTGTTCCCTTTGTATCTTTGTGATTTCTGTCCCCAAAGTGGATCACTGCAGAAGGAGTGCAGAGAAAGAACAAAGTTTCTCTCCCCCCTCCCTCCCAATTTTCCTGGGCATTAAAACTGGAAAAATAAAAGTCTCTCTTGCTTTATAGTGCCTGGATCGGGCAACACGTCCCCAAAAGACATGGAGGCTTTGCTGCCTCTGATGAATATGGTAATTTATTCCATTGACAAAGCAAAAAAGTTCCGTCTGAACAGAGAGGTAAGTTGTCTGCTAACGTGCATAGCTGTCTTTTCTAAAAAAAAAAAAAGATTAATAAAATTCCTAGCAATTCCTCTGCCCTTCTCTCACTGTCACTCCATCTTCTGCTGCGTGCAGAATATGTATGCCCTCAGTTGATTGTGGGGCACATATAGCAGGGATGGCCAACGATAGCTCTCCAGATGTTTTTTTTTTCCTCAACTCCCATCAGCCGCAGCCATTGGCTATGCTGGCTGGGGCTGATGGGAGTTGTAGGCAAAAACATCTGGAGAGCTACCATTGGCCACCCCTGACATATAGCATACCATGTAGCATACTCTCTAGGCACTAATGATTCTCAACTAGTGGAAAATGTACCACTGTTGGAATGCAGGCATATTCTAGGTGAGATTGAGGGCTTTCATAACAATTAATTCTGTCATGCCTGCCTACTGCAGATTATCCATCTGTGACCTTTTAGCATGCAAGTGGTAATAATAGAATGCCTGTAAATATATAATGTCCTTCTCAGAAAAAGTGGACTTTTCCTCCCTATCATGGTGGTACCCAGGTTATTTAATAGAGAAATTGTGGGACTTAAGATGTGAAGGCTGAGGACCATTAAGCTGATGTTACAGGTTGTGATTGGGCATAACATGGAGTGGGCAGGGAGAAGAAAGAGATAAGTGATATAGGACTTTAGAAGCTGAAACCAGCAATCTTGACTTCTGTCAGGATGGCCAGAATGGTGTGTTTAAATGTTGTAATACAATGATGTTTTAGTTTTCTGTTGCTGTTAGGAGGACAGCCACTATGCACTGAGCCCACTACAACTCTTGAGTTGTCCCCAAGGGCAGCTTGCATAAGCATATGAGAGGAGTCTGATGCATTATAATAATCTAGCATTTTGGAACAGTTCATTGCCAAGTTTTTGCTGCATGTGAAAGCATTTAGAAGATCTTATTGCCCACCATTAGCCTATTGCAACATTGCCCGATGTACCAAGTGTTTAATCCTATTAACTGTTGTTTTATGTTTCTCTCTCTCTCTCCACTGTGGGACAAAGGGTAAACAAAAAGCAGATAAGAACCGGGCACGTGTAGAAGAGAATTTTCTGAAACTCACCCATGTGCAAAGGCAAGAGGCTGCTCAGACCCGCCGAGAGGAGAAGAAGCGGGCCGAGAAAGAGAGGATCATGAATGAAGAGGATCCAGAGAAGCAGCGCCGCCTGGAGGTAGAATAAGCTCTTGAGAGAAGCCCCCTAGTACTGTTTAGTGGAAGTTGAGCTCTTACCAAAGAGCTTTGTTGTGGTTAGGAATATGCCAGATTCTGAGTTCTCTGAGGAGCAGTGAAACGAACACTGTACATTTTGGTTTGCATGATCTTTGTTGCGTTGTGAGATTGTGATGAATTTGCTTGTGCTTAATACAAGAATGGTTGGTGAGGTGTATGGGAATAGAGACTAATCTGTGGAAGTTTGTCATTGATTTTCAGAATGCAAAGCTATGCCTCTGTAGGGCCCTGTGGAAAGTTGCCCAGACTCCTCTCTGATCCCTTGCCAGGGTCTGTCGTGGTTGACTCAGAAGTTGACGCACAACCAGTTGATGATGTGCTGGAGTTCAATGGGGCAACAACTGCATTCTTTTCTCCTTGCTCTAGCTCTTTGGAGCATGTTGTGGAGCTGGGTAACTACACCATGTCCCTTTAAAAAAATAATTTTTAAAAAAAAATCTATTTGTTGCTCAGCTGTGGGAACTGCAAATCCATTCAAAATTGTGGCCTCTTTTTTGCAGATGGAGCTGTAATGGAGTTGCATGGTTTCTGTGTCACAGCAGTCACGTTAGTCACTCACATGAGCAACTTTTGTTCTTTGAGGTGGCCATTGTCATATCATTGGGACAACTTAAGATGAACAAAATGTTTGCTAATATGAATTATGTCCACTGATTGCACAGCCTGCCTCTTTGAGAAGTGCCTAGAAGGTACATCTCATGTTACAATGAGGATTTGAACCTGGGTTTTCTCCCATAGTGAGTCCAGTGGTTTAGTGATTGCATGCAGCGCTGCTGAAAGGGAGGATTTGGGGGACAAGATTCTAAGGTCCCTGGCTGCTTTGGAGAGTTCACGCAGCAGAGGAAGTCATGTGATTTGATTTGATTTAATATGATATTTCTGTGGAGTCTGGGTATTGAAAGTGTGGCCCAGAAGAAATCCAAACGATGCTATTAATAAAAAAAAATCAGATTCCTCAATCTGAAACAGATGGAGTACCATTTAAAAATACTTGTCTGTATGGAATATAACCAGTAGGGCTATACCTGGAAGAAGCGAGTACTTGCCAGAATCTGTTTTCTTTTTCCAAGTGTAAAAAGGCAACATGAATGCTCCTACTATAAGACAGGGAGCGTGCATTCTGTTAAAATAAGAAAACGATTCTTTTTTTTTAAAATAGCCCTTTAAAGTTTTGAAATTGGCACCAACATTTTAAGGGATAAATATGTTTCTTATTCTCCTTGATGTCAGAGGACCTTGCTAGTGCATCGCATGACACTTGTGTAACCACATTGTTTTAAGGAACTGGGAAGGCAGAACTGAAAGGGGCTTACCTTGGGAGTTTCCAGCTCCTTTCTATCCCCAGTTTATCTTCGTATGCATATGGTACAGGTATATCAGAAACCAGTCCTTCAGGGTCCATTCTGATAAAAACTCTGCAGGCCTCAGGGCTTTCAGTATGCCTTCTGCTGTTGCTTGTGGGAACAACTGGGTGGACTGCCTCCTTGCCTAACTGACCGGTGCATGGTAGAGTATTAGCCTATTCTCTTAAGAGCCTAGCAGCCTGGAGAGAAAAGGGAACTTTGTCTGGGCTACTCAGAAGAAGTTCTAAGTGGACACCTGTGTAAAGGCTGCCTTTTGGCAAAGCAAACTGTTCTGCAAAGTCCAGGGTATCAGAAACTGGGGCAGGACACATTTAAGTTTACTGCTTGTTGACATCCCAATATTGAACACCTTCCTACTGATGTGTAGAGGGAAGAAAATTCTTCCATGGCATGTTTCTGCTGCTCTTGTAGAGAGAGCTAGGCAAAATGCTGTCCCAAAACACAACTTTCTAATAATAATAACAGTAACAACAACAACAACAACCTCAAGAAAACTCCATTCTCTGTGGGCAGCCAGCTTTTTTGCAGGTGACCTGGATCATTTCCCCTTCGTATTGTTTTCATGTTTTTGCCATTAGCAGAGCTTATTTTGGGTTGTAACTTTTTGGCCATTCTGGGATACAGTGGGAACCCTATCACTTGCAGAACAGAAGATTCCTTTTGTGACAGTTCCACTCATTCCCTAAAATGAATGCACTAGCCAGGGGGCAGGGGGGGAAGTGCCATTTGGATCACACCTATCTACTGAGTCTCTATTGCGTTTTCTGCTGTAGGATGATGAAGTGTCCTCCTGGATGAGACCAGTGGTCCATCATATCCAGTATTCTGTCTCACACAGTGGCCGGCCAGTTCCTCTGGAAGCCCAACAGTGGCATAGAGGCCAAAGCCTTCTGCTGATGTTGCCTCCTGGCACTAGGGTTCAGAGGTTTAGTGCCTCTGAATGTGGAGGTTCCCCTCCGTACCATGACAAGTAGCCAGTGATAGACCTATCCCCCATGAATCTGTCATGCTCATCAGTGGGCTTCATTTCCTGGATGGGGGGGTGTCTTAATTTTGTTCTACAAACAAAGGCAGAATCAGATGATAACACACAGTTTGTTGTCTTTGCAACAGGAGGCTGCTTTGAGGAGGGAGCAGAAGAAACTTGAGAAGAAGCAAATGAAGATGAAGCAGATCAAAGTGAAAGCCATGTAGTGGGCGGGGGAAAAGCTGCAGGAAACCCCTTTCTTAGTGCCAACCTTAGAATTTCAGTTTGCTGCCTGCAAACGAGCTAATTATGTCTGTGATCTTAATAATTGCCCATTGAGAACTGCATTTGACCTACTGTTTAGTTGCATACGGAATTATATTTGGAAGCTTTTCCTGTGGACACGTCCTCGTGGAAAGGTTATTGGAACTGGTTACCATGGAGCTTTTCCTGGATCAGTCACAGAGTTATGTCTGGAAATGGGTAACCAGTTCTAATGCAACGTTTTCATTTATATGTGCACTGGACTGCTTCAAAAAGTGATCTCGCAAACACCAAAGCTACCCTGCAGTTGGCAGCACAAGAGGGATCCTTTGCATCGGCACTCCCAATGGTTGGGTTACAATCCTGGCGACCGCTTCAGTCCCTTTTTATGTTAGTGGGACTACTAATAAATATTTTTCAGGATTGCAGCCAGTGTTCTGGTTTTATGTAACATGCAGATGTCTGTCCAGAGAGAGAGCTTTGCAATTGTCTTCCATGCTGCTAGGTTCTTTCTGCCTCCTCTCCCCACCCAGCTTTGGATGACACTGCAGAAACTTGTGATAGTCCTTGGATTTGGTCTACTACTTGTTTCTTTTTCTTTAAAAAAAAAGTATGTACCAGCAATGCATAAAGCACTTTGATTCTGTTTTGAGGACTGGGGGCAATATAATAGTTCATTATATAGATGTTTAAAAACTCACAGGAGAAAGAATATCCTTTCATAATCAGCACAACAATGTTTTGTTTACTCGCTTGATGCTGACTTGTATTAAGCCTTGACCTGGATGGCCCAGGTTAGTCAGATCTCGGAAGCTAAGCCAGGTCAGGCCTGCTTATTACTTGGATGAGAGACCACCAAGGAAATCCAGGGTTGCGGTATGCAGAGGCAGGCAATGGCAAACCACCTCTGAACATCTCTGGCCCTGAAAATCATACAGGGTTGCCATAAGTCAGCTTCAACTTGACGGCATTTTCCACCAACAATTTAACATTAAACTCAAACACATGATGTGGATAGTTCAGGTTTTTAGGGGGGGGAAACAACCCATGGCAGTTCATCAAAAGCTTCTAAAAATGTACCAGATAGATTTGTTTGTTTTCCCTTGTTCCTGCCACAGAGAGATATGAAATGAGTTGTATTTAAAGACTGGCTGTTTTCAAGCCACATAACTTGATAACTGCATCTTTATCCTGCTCTTTCCTCAAGGAACTTTGGGCAGTGTACATAGTGCCCTCCCCATTCTGGATATAATCCAGAATAGTTCTGAGGAACTATTTTCAGTCCCTCAGAATAGTTCTGAGGAACTATTCTGGGTCTTGGCAGGAACTATTCTGAGGAACTTCTGAGAAACTATTCTGTCAAGGGCAGTTTGAAGCAAACAGATTGGAAACCTGTTGGTGGATTACTAATCCCAAATCCTGTTATGAGACTGCATGCAGATGGGTGTTTCTCCAGGATCTGGACCTACAATACATTGATTGGTATATAAGCAATAGGAAATGATGGGTGCAAAGAAATTTGCCTGCTGGTAAGTTCAGGGTTGTTTTTTTTAACTGGGGAAGTTTAAAAGAATGTGATCCCAAATGTTAAATTGCCTTCATGCAGCATTGTGGACATATCAGTTTGCATGCACACTGTTCAACTTTTGCCTTTAATGGAGGATGCTGCACAAGGATCTGTGTGGGTCCTGGCATGTCATTCAACATGTATTCCTCCAACCACAGAATGTAATCTGTTCCCACCCGCCTCCAGGTAGGCTTTGTACACCTGGTTTCTGCCCATGGCTCTGCTGTACTTGTTTCCCACATGGACAGCATTTGCTGATTCTGGGTGAGTGCTTACATGTGTGGTTTCTTTCTGTCCTAGGGCATTCAGCAGCTTTCTCTAGGTTTTGATGTGATCCCTCCCCAAAAAAGTGTCAACTTCTCTGCTATTTTAACTGTTCCGTGTGGCTGCAGGCTGTGTAACATTTAGATCCTAGCTTCCTGTCGACTAACACCGCAATTATTCCTTCGGCAAGGTAGAAGAATTTTTAAAGGAACGTGTCTTTTGTACCTATGGAGGAGTTTGCGTATGCTGAGGGAAACTGGTCACCTGAGTCCTTCATGCTTTACAGGCTTGTGGAATCGCTGCATTTTATAAATGCTTATGCAGAGGGCATTTGATCGTTGTGTATCATGAGCCTTCCTTCGGCAGCGGGTTTTATGAGAAGAGATGGGAGGGTTAATTTTTTTTTATCTTAATGTATTTTCTTGACAGTGCTTTTATCTGCAAATATCTTTGACGCAATAACATTAAGCTGCTCTTCTAAAAATCAGCATGTGCGAAAACCTTTTTGTCAAGAGCATGAAAATGCACCGTTGTTTTTAACAACCGTAAACCTGGATAACAGTCCAATTTAGTAACTTTTATATAACAGTTATTTATGGTACTTTGCAGCAAAAAAAAAATAATCTCAATCCTGTGTGGGATTCAAACTATTTTGTCACTAGATGTGGAAAGTAAAATTGAATAAAGTATTGTTTCGCAGAGATTTCTCTTTTTTTAAAGGAAATGTATATGTGGTTTGTTCTGTTATTTTTATTTGAACAGGGATAAATAGGCTGATTGAAATTCTCTGAAACTCAGGGTAATAGAAAGGAACTTTGTAATAACTGCTTTTAAGAACTAAGGAAAGACTAAAATTGAACATGCTTGATCCCCCCGCCTCCACTTTTTGCAGTTTGGTTTCATTCCAAAGTTTGAGTTGTTTCTCCTTTATGAAGAAGAGCCCAGTGCTGTGGAGAGGGAAAGGATGTATATTTGAGAGAAGAGCAGCTACCCAGGCAGCTGTCCTGGCCCATTGTTAGGTGGAGCAATCGGGTGGGTGGGTGGGGCTATTGTACATCACACATATCAATCTGCTTTCAGAGAAAGAAACATACAGGACTTTTAGCCCTTCTGTACTATATGGTATGCATATTTAGAAGGGAGAGGGAAACTAGGTGGGTAGTAAAGATGAAGGGACTCTTTATAGAGTCATGCTTGGGTGGGGAGGGGATTGCCAAAAAGGAATTGGGTTTCACCGAGCTGTGGGATTTTGGAAGATTGGGGAAGGGAGCTAGTTCTGGTGGTGGTCACTTCCTTGCTTTTGTAGAAGAGGAGGAGTAGGTTTTCTCTACCTTAAGGAGTCTCATAGCAGTTCACAATCACATTCCCTTCCTTTCCCCATAGCAGGTACCTGGTGAGGTAGGTGAGCCAGAGAGAGTTCTGAGAGAATTGTGACTGGCCCAAGATCACCCAGCAGGCTTCATGGGAGGAGTGGGGAATCAACCCCCATTCTCTAGATTAGAGCTTGCTGCTTTTAACCACTACACAGTACTGGTTTTGTGGAGAAAAGAGAAAGAGTGGAATGGTACCTTTTTTGCTGTAGTGGGGAAGCTATATGGATTGCTGCTGCCTCAACTCACCTGGTATATTTGCACACCTTTTGTGCTATAAAGGAGGTGGATGCAGGATGATGGAAGGAGAGCCAGCTTGCTATTATGGAAGTGAGAAAAATCTGGGAGCTGAGTAGGGGCAAGAATTGGAGTTTGCTTGCCCGCTCTTTTAAATAAACTAGATGGTTAAAGAGGGAGTTGCACTTTTAGAGAACACCTAAGTGATCGCTTCAAAACCCTTTACTCTGCAGATGTGAATGGCAGTTTTTTGTTTATATGAGAATAAGTATGTGCACTCGAAGGCATGGATAGGATGTGGGTTAACCTGACCCTGGTGATCCTAGCTTGGTCAGCAGAACCAGTTTGGCCTGATCCCCCAGGAGCACTGCTGATTCCCTTCTTTTGCTGTGTCCCATAGAACAGGGGTCCCCAACCCCCAGGCCGTGGACCAGTACCAGTCTGTGGCCTATTAACAATCGGGCCATGAGTTGTATAATTATTTCATTATATACTACAGTGTAGTAATAATAAGACAATGACATTGGATTTATATCCTGCCCTCCACTGAATCTCAGAGTCTCGGAGCGGCTCACAATCTTTTTTACCTTCCTCTCCCACAACAGACACCCTGTGGGGTGGATGGGGATGAGAGAGCTCTCCCCAGAAGCTGACCTTTCAAGGACAACTCTGCAAGAGCTATGGCTGACCCAAGGCCATTCCAGCAGCTGCAAGTGGAGGAGTGGGGAATCAAACCTGGTTCTAGATAAGATTCCGCAACCTTAACCACCACATCAAACCAATAGAAATAAAGTGCACAATTGTATCATCCCACAAGCATTCCCCCCCCCCCCACGGTCTGTGGAAAAATTTTCTTCCACAAAACCGGTCCCTGGTGCCAAAAAGGTTGCCATAGAACATCATGGAAACTGCTTGAAACTGAGCATGCTCCTCTTTCTACATCTGTTTCATGGCCATGTTTGTAAATGTGAAGATCCTGGGAACTGACTTTTTGGTACATAGATGATTTAATATTTGGGCTGGGGAAGAGAGAAAAGGGAGTTTTTATTGTGGCAGTTTCCAGAAGAGCAAGTGCTTTCAGTCAATTGTAAAATTCTGTTCAGTCGCTGGTGAAAGCCTGAGTTCTTTGCTTTCATGTGGGAGAGCCAGGGGTGTAATAGTTATAATGTCAGACTAGAATTTAGGAGAGTTAGATTTCGATCTCTGTGACAGCTTGCTGGGTGCCCTTGGGCCAGTCATGCTCTCGATCTAACGAACCTCACAGGGTTGTTGCAAGGATAAAACCGAGAATGGGAGAATGTTTTAAACTACTTTGAGGTCCCCATTGGAGGAAAAAGTAGGATGTAAATGAAGTAAATAAATTAGGCCAGTATTCTTTCCTTGTGTAATATGGGAACCACTGCCGTGATCACGTGTCGCATCACCATTGATGCTTACAATAGAGGGTTAGCCCTGACATGGGGTGGAAGTGTAATATCCCACTTTCTTGTATTGCCCAGTGGTAGCCAAAGGGGGTAGTGCCACTATGGCTTGTGTGGCATTGGAATAATGCAGGAACCCAGTTTTATTGCCTGATCTTGTGCATGTTTACTTGGAAGTAAGGCTTGCTGTGTTCATTGGGACTTGTTGCCAGGTAAGTCAGCACAGAGTTGCTGCCCTTACAGTGCTCTCCTAAGCAGGGCTACTAGGAATCCTACTGAAGTCTACTCAACAGGAACTTACTTCTATAAAAGTGTTCTTAGAGGTGCACTGTTAGATTCTGTCCTTAGAATTTTTCTTCTTAAGTATGATGCAGCTCATTCAAGACTATTCTAAACTAATGGTTTTGGTAGGGGGGGGTTAGGTGTAGGCACATATATTGAAATGTAAACTTTGTGGCATTTTGAATGTCTGACCCCCCCCCCGCCCCCCATGCAGTACACTGATAGGTTACAACATTTTCAAAAGCATACCTGCATTTAATCTGTCAATCCATGGAGGTTTTGGATTTAATATGTGGTAAGCCTGTAGGGAACTTGGGCTAACATTTAATTCAGTGCTTAATTTCTCGAATGAGAGCCATTGGTAGTCACCAAGGAAATCATATCACAACATCCTCTTTAATGCTCCCCTCCCCAGTCTTGAGGTGCCAGGGCTCAAAGCCATGCCTTTGCCATGGAATTCATACTTCCCTACCTCAGGTATGTGTAGAAGATTATGGATACTGTGTAGAAAGGAAAAAATGGACTCTGGACATAGGATGGGAAGTCCCCTTCTTGATTTTATGTTGCTTACAGCCCATATTTACTGCTTATCACATGTTCCAAAGCTGAGGTCAAGCAATCTCCTAGAGACCAGTTGAAAAATGTGGAAATATTTCATTCTTTGACAGTTTTGACGGGGTATTGTGATAGACTGCAGACGTCATTAGATTTGAATACGGAAATATTTTACATGACTGGCATACAATTCATAACCCCGTTTTGCTGGTGGCAAATGCATTCACTTGCACCATTCTGTTACGAGAAGGACCCACCATATTACCTACAACTGGAACGTTTTTCTACTTCCATGGGTACTATGAGCAAAGCCCTTTTTGTGGCCATCTTGAGTAAAGCGGCTTACATACATCTGTGCCTTTAGAAGGACAGGAACATTACAAAGGATGAAGCAGCAAGTTCAAAGTAAGGACATTCTGGCAAACAAAGGCTTGAGCGCTCTGCCAAAGGCAGTCTTGCCATTTGCGGGGATGACATGATCTGGCATCAGAATTATTGTTCTTGGCTATGCTGCCTTGAATAGATGTTTGAGACCATATTTTGCTTTGTGTGTGCAATGGCTCTTCGACATTTGAGTCCAGGTGAGAATTGATGTTCCCTAAAGCTTGTGTGAGTGAGCAGGAGACCCTAACCCCAATTTGTCTGGGACACAAGAATGCTCCTCTACTTTCTCCTCTCGTCCCTTATACCACAGTGATTCTTGCCACCAATGTGAAGCCTGTAAAGATTTCTGATAATTTGCTTATTTGTTTATTTAGATCCTGCTTTTCTTTCCAAAGTGGTTTACAACATCGTTTTCCTCTCTTCCCTTTTATCCTCCCAATGACCCTGTGAGGTAGGTTAGTCGAGAGTGACTGACCCACTGTCACCACTGAGCTTCTGTGGCACAGTGGTGACTTGAACTTGGCCTCCCATATCTCAGTCTTATGTTCTGACCACTGTGGTGAAATGACCCTCCGCTGTTGACCTGCTTTTCTCAGTTTTTCTCCCCTTAATGAACTGTTGCATAGATAAACAGTGATGCGGGAAAGGATGTGTGGTGATTTCTGCTGGAACTTGCCACCTAGTGGTAAGTAGAAGAACTATTTCCTTTCTATCCACCTTAGCTCTGTCAACTAACTTGCAGTCTTAAGGACTCCCACTGCATTGTGGGTAAGCAGCCAGAATGGATACTTCAGAAGACAGCTGTGGTCTTGCCACAACTATGTAAAGTGATATGCTGAATAGCAAACTTTGTGTTTATCACCCCCCCACGCCCATTCACACTGTTCCTTGTTGTTTATTTCAGAATAAATAGTTGTTCCTTAACATTCTGCATCTGTTCTGTAGCAAACAAGAATTGTGTTTCTGGGCTGTGTTTTCCCGTTGGAGGTTCTCAAATGGCTCGACTGGGAAAAGGTGATAAGGGCCTGCTTGCCATTGACCTTGACAAAAGAATTACAGGGCAAAGAAGCCAACTGAGTGTACTGAATGTACCAGTTTCTTAAAAGCTGAGATATAGGGTTGCCAGCCTCAGGTGGGGCCTGGAGTTCTGCTTTTACAACTGATCTCCAGCTGGTGGAGATCAGCTCCCCTGGAGGAAATGGCTGCTTTGAAGGGTGGACTCTATGGGATTGAACCATGCTGAGGTTCCTCCCTGCCCTCCCCAATCCCTGCTCCCAAAATCTCCAGGTATTTTCTAACACATACCTGGTAACCCTACTGAGATTGCTTCTTGTTATAGTCTTGAACCACATACTGGCTCCAGATAATTTGTCCAAGATTCAATCTCAAACCTGATTTTTCTCTCAGCTTCTGTTTCTTTCCTTCCTCCCACCGTGGGTTGCCCTATGGAGTCTCTTTGTTCATCCTCATTCCTTGCAAATGTCTACTGCCCAGGCTGGCAGTGCATCTGTAGAGAAGTCTTCCCAATGGGACTCAGTCCCAGGTTCTTAAGGTTGCGTAGCTAGCTGCTCTAGGGCTGATTCAGTTTTACATTACTGCTGACACTAGAACAAGGAACCCCCAACCCTTTTGAGCCTGTAGGCACATTTTGAATTTTGACACAGCATGGTGGGCACAGCAACAAAATGGCTGCCATAAAATGGTTGCCGCAGGAGGTGAAGGGAGCCAGCCAAAAAATGCCTGCCATATCTTGACTTCAGTAACACAGTGTAGATCCTTGCGCTGTGGCGGCAGCTGCTGCCAAAGCAATATTAAAAAAAAAAAAGTGGCCCCACCCACTTCATAAAAAAACATATGTTGAGTGCCAGAAAAGATGTCAGTAGGCACTGGGCAGTATGTTGGGACCCCTGTGGAAAGACAGTAGTTCTTTTCATACATTGGTTCCAGGTATGGTGGTGGTGAGTTTGGAAAATTATATCTGATGTGGGGGAGTTGCATTATGGTGGACTTTATTCGTTCCTATGCATTATAAGTTCCAAATGCATTCACTGGGTTGCTAGACGACAGTTAATAAAAAGAGGATTGCAGTTTTTTGCCAGAAATCTTAGTAAGCTTTGAAAAGGGCTCTAGTCCAGAAACCTTGTGCTTGAATGAAAATTTGCTAGTCTTTAAGGTGGCACGAAACTTGTTTGTTAGTACAGAACTCTTAGTGATAAATGTTAGTGAAATGTTTTGCACCATGTAAGGGATCCATGGCTTTTATTAGCAAATGGATTAACACTGCTTTCATTGCTAGGATTTTATCTCCCCACACCCAAACAAGAGCCAGTGTAGTGGTTAGACTGGAAGACACTACGATCTAAGAGACCCAGGTTCAAATATCCACTCTGCCATGGATGCTTGCTGGGGTGACCTGGGGCCAGTTACACACCCTCAGTCTTTACATACTTCACAAGATGGTTGTGAGGATAAGGGGAGGACAGGATAATTATGTAAGATGCTCTTGGTCCCCATTTGGGAGAAAAGCCAGGTGTAACTGAAGGAAATAAAATTATACAGTTAAGCTCTGTACTGTTTAATATGGTGTGTGATGGACAGAAACATACAACAGGGACAGTTTTTTTTTCTGATTTATGTTTTTACAAGTCTGGGAAGTCGTCTGCTGAATTGCTACCTCAGGCTGCTTTTAAGGTGAATGAGCCCTGCCAGGAAAAAGATGACAACTCTTTCGGACGTTTAGCTCTTTTAATCTTTCAGGTCTATTATTCTCCTTACTCCTGCCTTTCTGTTGCTTGCAACTTTTTAAAGTATGTGATATGGATGTACATTTCATGCATCTGGTGAAGTAAGTGTCCGAAACTTTCCACTGGAAGGCATTTTGTCTGTCTTCTAAGGTGCCACCAAAGGTGGACTTTTGTTTCTGAACCTGTTAAGTAACATGCATTTTTAGGGTTGGTGGAGCCTGGAGTGTTTAGAATTGGCCTTAACCAAGCTGTATGCCTTTCACACAATAATTTAACTGCACAGTTAAATTATAAGTAGAAACTCTGCTGTAAATATAACACTTTTTAAGGTGGAACCAGGGTTGGAGATGATTCAGAATAAATGGAAGTTGGATATGATATACTGTAGATGTGATAACTTTGAGGTAAGTACTATAATAGTTCTGAGGTAAATGCTACGTTAGCCTGTATAACAGCTTCCTGTGTTACTGTATAGTTGAGAGGCAAGGCAGAGACCCCAAGGGGACATGAGGGCAGCTCCCTAATGGATCTGATTAGTCCACAGTGTTACCTATATCTCATCTAGCTTGAAACACAATTGGCCTACGTGTTAGGTTTGTAGGCCAAAGGTTAAAACCTTCTTGATTAAAGAAACCAATCAAAATACCTTTATTTTCTTTTGATAACATTGCCAGTTATGAGGTGTTGTTTAAAAAAAAGTAATCTGAAAACAGTGTGGCTGAGGCACAGAAGCGGTGACTTTCTTAAAGCCACCTACTTAATTGCAGGCTGAGGGGATATTTGAACCTCTCAGTGACTATGTTGGACCAACTGAGGCAGAAATGTCAGAAGAACTAATGCATCTGGAAAAGCAAGTGGAGCAATCATTTCTGAGAGAAAAAAAAGTAGACAAATACTAATTCCATTATATTCTTGAAGTTTGCTGGGTGAACTTTGGGCCAGTCACTAGATTTTCCTCTAAATTACTTCAGAGAGTTTTTGTGAGGACAGAATAGTATGCACAGAGGTGGAATGTTAAGTTTCTGTTTGTTTGCTCAGATTTCCTGGACTGCTTCCACAAGGACAAACTCTGCTTTTGCTTCCAAAGTAGAGTGCTTTTTCGGGGGAGTAGGCATACAACACCACTGCCCTCTAATTGTCTGCTTTCCAACTTTTTCCTCATCCTAGGTATGCTCTTCTCAAGTCTAGTTTACTATGATAATTTCTGATAGAAGCTCAAGCACACTTTATGCTGTTCAAATGGGAAAGACATACATGAGCCCACTTGTGGGGAGGGTGGCATACAAACCCAATATCATAAATAATAATAAATTTGCAAAGATCCTGGCCACGCTGATGCCATTGTCCTTATAGCTCCTCATGGCTACTCATTTTCCACATTATGCCACTGCAGGGCTTCTTCAAAACTGGTAAATTCTCTAGCAGTAATTTGTTTGGCACTATAATGTTCTATCTCTAGTGTGCTGTAGCACTATAGCAGGGGTGGCCAAACTTGCTTAATGTAAGAGCCACATAGAATAAATGTCAGATGATTGAGAGCTGCAAGACATGAACATCAGATGTTCGAGAGCCTCAGGGGAAAGAGGAAAGGTGGAAAGAAAGCAAATAGATGGGGGAGAGGTAGAAAGAAAGCAACTTTAACTGTAAATGTATTCTCCAAGATGCTGGCTGTCTTGGCTGAGTGATTTAAAGAGAGAAATGCCTTCTTCAAGCCAGCCAATGGGGTGGTGGGGCTTCGAGAGCCACACAATATGTGTTGAAAGTCACATGTGGCTCCTGAGTCACAGTTTGGCCACCCCTGCACTATAGCAATTACAGAACTCTTTTAAAAAGGCCTCTGGTGACATGGTGGGGGGAAATGGTGGCTTATTTGTGTTATATTTCAAGCTAGAGGAGAAAGTTTGAGGGCAGTGTTTCTGGATTAACATCTAAAACTTAAATAGGAAAAATTCATTTGAACAATATACTGTAATTATAAATTTTAACACTAATTTTAAACAGTCTTAGGTGTACTGAACTCTGTATAGGATTGTAGTGGAAGAAGAAGAGGAAGCGAGGAAGAACAGGTTTTATTTTTATTCCTTTGCCTCTTTTACAAAGGCTTCAAAATTGGCCACGTTGTCTTCAGTTTTTTAAAACTGTTGACTAGTTCTTTTATCTCCCTAATCTACCCTAGGCTTGTACTTTCTTTTCCATTTAATTTAGACTAATTGTTTGTTTAAAAAACACAAATCCCTGAGTTTGCATTGGGATAGTATTACTCAACTGTGTTTTTTACTTGAAAGATTTTGCCCCAAAGCAGAGGGCATATGTAATGTATATGACAGTATATGTAATTTAAGCTGCCCGATTCTTGATCACATTGCCAGTGGCTGTTATGATATGGAAACACCTTTGCTAATTTTATCTTGAATGAAAGACATCCTAGAGCTATTTTTTAAAAAGTTATCTTTTAGGGAAATCTTGTTGCTGCGTAAGCGTAAGCTGTTGTCTAGGGCAGGTAGCTGGTTTTGGAACATTAGATCATAAATTAAGGGCCCACAAGGAACAGAGGGATGAGTTTGTATGAACTCTTAGTACCCTAGGGGGCCAGATTTTCATGTTAGCGGGATCTTTTTTTTTTTTTAACCAGAAATGTGGTATGATGCACCTGGGCATCTTTGCTGGGTGCATGTGCATGCTTTGCTGTTTAGAATCCCTTTTCATGGAATTTAGGAACTTACCCGGGAGTAGGAGAAACTGTTCAAAATTGGGCATTTGACAGCCAACATGCTAAAGTCTGAGCTACAGAAATGTTCTTTTAGAACACCACATACTTTACGTTCCTGGAACTGCACATTTTGTGCCCCGTTGCACATTTTTAAAGGTCTGTTAAGGGGGTTCAGCAGGCCTCTTGCCTGTCCCATCAGCCTCTTGCACCAAGCTTTCCAACGGTTTAGAGTTCACTTAAAAAAAAAAAAAGTCCACTCAGGTTTTAATGCTTACACTTCAAACTCTAAGCGTCCCATGTCTTTTATTTACAGATTCCAGCGCGGGGAGCTTGTTTAGTCTGTTGCAGCAAGAACGCATCTGATTAAAAGCGACCTCTCGCCTGCGCAAGCTTCGGCTTCCATTAATCTGCTTCGAGCGCCACCCAAGAGCGCTGCGCCGCTGCCTTGAAGTACTTGTTTTTCCTTGCAGCAACTGCGGCGTTTGTTTTCAGTGCCCCGCTCACTAAGCGCTGCATTCAGACAACCGTTAATGCCCAGCGGTGCTGTCAGTGTCTCGGTCACTAAATGTCGCATTCAGACGTTTAACGTCCATCTCCAAACAACCACCACCTTGAGGGTAGCAAGAATAGGGTTGCAAGCATTGTTCCCTCAAAGTTGTGGAGTCTGAGCAAAAATTCTACTTTGTGAGCTACTGGCATTAAAATTGCGAGCTACTACTGCACTAAAGTTGCGAGATACTGCATGAATTAGCTTGCTCTGGGGACATTTTTCCTGAGCTAAGACAAAAATGTGTCACTCACACTAACTCAGCTTAGAGAGAACATTGGTTGCCAGATGTCCGCTTTTTAGAGGACACGTCCTCTTTGTTTTGTGGCCGTCCTCTTTAGGGCTCTTTCAAAGAAAACCTGATAAAAATGTCCTCTTTAGAGGTTGGAAGGTTAGGAATATCCCTCTCTCCAGCTGGGGGTAACCGTGTCGGTCTGAAGCGACAGAACCAAGTTAAGGTTCCAGTAGCACCTTTAAAGACCAACAAAAGTTTTATTCAGGGTACATGCTTTCGTGTGCCAAGCAAACTTCGTCAGACGCTGGACTGGAAATTCCTAGTTAGCAGCGATAATCTCAGCTTAAACAGTATTTAAAATGAGATTTGCCATAGTGCTTGTTAGTGGTAAAGATCTCTTTATTACTATTATTTTTTTTATGCTTTTCGAACTATAATGACTCTAAGCGAGAAGAACTTCAACATTCCTCCCTCCAAAAGTTTGCGCAAACAAGTCGTCGAGCAGCGGGACAAGTTCCACCAGGCTCCTCCCCCTCCTTCCTCCTCTCTTTCTCTTCTCCCCCCCCCCGCCAAAGCCGAAGGGGCGAGGGAGGGAGCAAGGCTATTTATAGAGCGCGGGGGGGGGGGCTTGGTCACGTGACTGCGAATGACGTCACTGAATGTTGTTGTTAGTGTTTGGCGGTGGAAGAGCGGAGCGAGCGGAGCCCAGCTTGCAAAGATGGAGGAGAAGAGGAAAAGGAGGAGGTGGTTGTGGTTATGAAGGGCTGCGGCGGCCGACTCTAGCGCGGAGGGGGGGCCCACTCGATCTGGCCCGGGCCCGGGGATTGCAGCTTTCCCATCCTCTGCACGAGCCATCTGCAAGCGGAGCAAGCAGGAGCGCGCCCTTCACCCCTGTCCCCCCACTTCCCCCCCGCAACCTCTTGCAGGTAAAGGAAAGAAGGGGAGGTGGAGGAGAGCCGCTGGCGCGAGGAGCAGCAGGAGGGGGCAGGCAGGCACGCAGGCGGCGGCGAGCCTTGCAAATCTCTTCCCCGGGTGGGGGCGCGCCAGGAAGGGAGAGAACTCCGCCGCGAACGTGTGAGCCGAGCGGGGACAAAACAGCGGAGGGCGCGCGTGGAGAGAGAGAGGCTTTGGAGGAGCGGCCCCGCCAGCTGTGCCCAGGCTCTGCTCCGCGCAAGGTGGAGGAGGTGGTTGCAGCGCCCCGCCAAAGCTGCCGCCGCCTTCTCGCCCCGGAGTCATTGAAACCGGAGCCGGCGGGAGAGCCAGACGGCCCCGGCCAGCGTCGAGAGCGCGTAACGATGGCAGGTTTCTTGCCACCCCCCACCCCCTTTGCCCCAACTCGGAGAAGCCGGGAGGGAGGAAGAGGAGGCCTGTTCTTTTATAATGAACTCTTGTGTGTGAGGGAGAAAGACGGACCAATGTCCCCCTTTCCACAAGGGGAGGGTTGGATTTCATTTCTGAATTCCACTCCCTTTCCGTTTCCTTGTGCGTTCTTTGAACTGTCTTGGTGGGTCTCTTCTCTAAATTTCGCCATCCTGAGTCCTCTCACGTTGCTTTTTGGCAATTCTACCCCCCCACCCCCCAAGCTGCCTTGGAAGGCTGATGTTTGGTTGCCAGAGCAACTGTGGGCAAGGAGGGGGGAAAGACACCCCCCCCCCCCCGCGTCTCATGGCTCAGCATACAAATTTTTACCTTGCACTCATCGGGTTGGTTTTTCTCGCTATCGTTCCTTGGTAGCTGCTGCAGAAAGCACCGTGGATTTGGTGGGGTTGCAGTGGGAGATGAAGGGCGCGAAGTGTGTAGAAAATCTGCTTATTGATGGGGACGTGGCCAAGATTTTTCTAGCGCTGGCCAAAAATATTAAACAGGAGATTGCGTGTGTGTTTGTACTTGAACGGTGGGGTTTGGGTGAAGAACAAAAACAAGAGCTCCTATTTGTAATGAATGGCATATGCTGCTTAATGATTGGGCTGTTTCTTACTTGCTGTAATTTTGTAAAAGTGTCTGTGGAATATGGAATTTGAGCTCTGGTTTTCTCTACAGCATGAACGCACGCATGAAGCCACCTTACCCTGAGTCAGACTCTTGGTCTATCAAGGTCAGTATTGTCTACTCTGGCAGTGGCTCTCCAGGATCACTGGTCGAGGTCTTTCACATCATCTCCTGCCCAGCCCTTTTAACTGGAGATGCTGTGGATCGCACCTCAGATCTGCATGCTAAGCAGGTGCTGAACCACTGAGCCATGTCCCAGCATGTTCTAGCGTCAGTCAATGATGCCTGATGAATGGGCTGCAATATAGTAACCCTGACATTTCTCCACTTGGATTGGAAATTGGAGTGTTTTGTTTGCTTGAGGATGGGTGCCTTTGTTTCAAGGTACAGGGCAGTTTGGACAATGGTTGAATATTTAGGTGAATGCTGTTTTCATGTCGGGTTCGTTGCTGGGAGATTTGGCAGGAAAGACACATGCATTTCCCAGAAAGTGTGCCTGCTCACTGGGTCAAATTGATGTGCATCTAAAGACATGTGTGGAGAGTGACTCTGATGCTTTTGGACAGAAGCAAGATTGTGAAAAGATCCAGTCCCTTGTACTTTCATGATAGGAAGCAAGTTGTCATCTGGTATGTATGTTTAAAAGTGCATTTCCGTATCTGGATTGCCGAGTCCAGGGATGCTGAACTGCCTTTTGCATACCAAAGGCTTTTGTAGCTAGTTTAAAGTGCTCAAGGAAGCCATCTTTCCTGTCCTGGTGCATGTGGACTGGATGTTGTGCTGTATTTAAATAGTAACGTTCACAAGTTTCAGCCCTCTGAATTTCTCTGATACCTTTCTGGTTGTCTCTGATCCTGGCCATCTTGTAGCAGTAAATTCCAGGTGTTTAAGCTACATCTCATGTGAAGATGTATTTTCTTCTGTTTGTCCTGAACCAGGTTCATTGAGTGATCCAGAGTTTTCATATTATTGGAAGGTGGTGGTGGTGGGGAGATGTACAAGGTATCTAATTGTGTCTTCTGTCATTGCTTCCTGCCCTTTTCATCTTCTAAAATAAAAAGCCTCCGGTGGCTTAGTTGTCATCGTGAGACAGGTACTTGAATACTCTGGATTATTTTGATTGTCGTTTCTGTACCTTTCCCAGGTGTATATAATTCTTGAGATGTGGCAACTTGATCTGTATTGCCAGTGTGGTATTTGGAATGCAGCATCATCACAGATTCATACAAAGCCATGATTATCCTACTTGGCTGTCTTGTTTTTCAGTACCTTTCCTAATAATCACTTGCATAGATTTTACCTTTCTTGCTGTGGTGCGCTGTGCATTGATCTGTCCTCAAGAACCCCAGGAGCTGTGTTAGTCGTTGCAGCAAAAATAAAGAACAGTCTTGAGGAACTTTTAAAAAAACTAATAAAACTTTTATTCCAGTATAAGCATTTGTAGACTAAAGTGTCCTGTCTTCCGGTGCAGATGATAAAATCATTTGTGTCTGAAGAAGTGGGCTGCAGCCCATTAAACTTTATGCAAGAATAAAAGTGTTATTAGTCTTTTGAATGTTGCAAGACTCCTGTTTGTTTTTCCTAATCTGTCACTGCCAGTTCGGACCCCAGCAGTGTGTAAATGGTTATAATTTTTGGTACCAGTGTGTGTGTGTGCTTACAGTGTCATTCTAAACCAACATGCACCTTTCTAAGCTCATCGACTCCAGTGGATTTAGAGGGTGTATATCTGTTTAGGATGGCACTGTTACTTAGCTTGATGCCCATTTGCCATGTTGGTGTCCACATGTTCAATCTGGAGAGATCCATTTGGTGCTGGAAAAAAGTATTTACCCTATATACTCGAGTATAAGCCTAGTTTTTCTGCCCAAATTTTGGGCAGAAAAAACCCCTCCTCGGCTTATACTCGAGTCACTATTCCGCCCGCATCCCCGGAATTCCAAGGACAGCTAAAGCTGCCCCCTGCTCTCCTCTCCTCAGTGAAGGGGGAGGGGTCGTGCTGGGACTGGTGTTTTCAGTCTGACCAGAAATGACTTCTGCCTTGGTATTGTTGATTTGTGTTCTGCACCACCATTCTCCTCATCTTTCATTGCAAGCAGCATTGTGGCCTTACCTGCCACAGGAATAGTAACTGCTGCGTTTCCCACCCTCGGCTTATATTCGAGTCAATAAGTTTTCCCAGATTTTGGGGGTAAAATTAGAAGCCTCGGCTTATATTCGGGTCGACTTATACTCGAGTATATACGGTATTTATTGCATTTCTACCCCACCTTTCTCCCTAAGGGAGACCCAAAGCAGTTTGTGTCATTCTCTCTGCCATTGCATCCTCACAGCAACCCTGCGAGGTAGGTTAGGCTAAGAGTGTGTGACTAGCTCACGATCATCCAGCAGGTTTCCATGGCAGACTGGGGATTCACGCTGGGTTTCCCTGATCCTAGTTGGACACTTTAACTAATGGCTGTCGAAGAGTTGATGTAGACTTGGTCCTTAAGAATAGATCTCTGTTTGCTCTCATTCCTGCACTTTTTATCTTCTTAGGCGTAGGAACTGTGTTGTTTGGGCCACAGCGGAGTGGCAAGCTACCTTCAGAATGCGACAGAGGAAGCCATTAACCCATGTTTGAATCCCTGCTCTGCTGTGGAAGTTCACTGGGTGACTGTGTCCAGTCCTTCTGTCTCTCCCTAACCTACTTCATAAGGCTTCTGAGGATAGAGTGGAGGTGAGAAGAGCAGTGTTGTAAGCAGCTTCAGGTCCGCAATGGGGAATGAAGCATAATATAAATATCTAGTAAAATGTGACTTTTGCTTGTAAGCAGCTTGAGGGGGAATTGCCTGAATGACAAATCATGCCTTTGGGATTTACTTTTTTTTTTTTTAGCTACCCAGGTCAGATTGATGAGTACCCTGTTGGCCATGATCTTTTCGGCATTACTCTGTAGTATATAGCTTGTCTTCCTTAAGCCATTTGGAGCTGTCAGGTGAGCCAGCGACCTGACTGTAATGTGCCTTCCCTCTATCTGAGGCACATGTGTGTGTGCACGCATGTGTGAGTGTATACACCTGGAAGTCATGGCGACTTCTGATGACTGAGCTAGTTTGGTGCAGTAGAGCCAGTGTGGTGTAGTGGTTAAGTGTGTGGACTTTTATCTGGGAGAACCCGGTTTGATTCCCCAAGCCTCCACTTGCACCTGCTGGAATGGCCTTGGGTCAGCCATAGCTCTGGCAGAGGTTGTCCTTGAAAGGGCAGCTGCTGTGAGAGCCCTCTCAGCCCCACCCACCTCACAGGGTGTCTGTCTGTTCTCCTCCTCCTGCAGGATATTGAGGGAAGTGGCTGAATAAAGCCTGCCCCTGGCTCCTGGCTGCTGAAAGAAGTCTCCCATCCAAGTACTTGCCACAGTTAACCCTGCTTAGCTTCCAAGATCTGACGAGATCAGGGCCCCATCTTCTCATCTTTTGTTGTTTCTTTTAAATAAATATTCTAGATCTTCTGATGAAAAATAAGAGGCTGAAAACCAATGTCAAGCTTTTAAAAAAAAAGAATGGTATTCCCTACTGAGATGTGCACAGTTGCTAAAGAGATGTAAGCATTCTCCTTTCCACCAGCCCCAACCAGTATTCAGTTTAGATGTTGATTTTTACCTGGAAGCAGAAGAGAAATCTTAGCTTCCTTCTCATGTCCTGCTCAAGGCTGATTATCAGAGTTGAACCTGAGAAATTGTCTGAGATGGCAGCCCTGAGTGTATCGCTTTGCTTCACCACTGTGTACCCGCAACTGGGTTATTCACTCTTCCGTGGTACCTGAGGCCTGCTCTCTCTCTTTTCTCCTGCTTCTAAATTGTATTTTGTATAAAGCCTAGCTTGCAATTGGCTGTAAATGAATCCATGTTGCTTTACCAGTCAGTTTCTCTTATTTTCTTGAAGTTCTTGTTACACAAACTGAAACCTTCTGGTTCTTGACTTCAAAAGGTTAATTAGGCAGAGAGCTCAATAACCAAATGCACAAAAGAGCCAGAAATGAAGAATCAAGTCCAGGATATCCCAGATATATTTAATGGATCCAAGATGTTTGGGCAGAAGAACTTAAGTGTGAGAACAAATTGCATGTGTTCCTCAGGCATAATTTGCTAAATGCTGAATTTCTGGGGGGAAAGTACCAATTGCTAGTGTTGCCCTATGTAATATTTATTTAGTACCTTGATTGTGCTTTGCAAGCACTTACAAATAGCATTACATCAAATACTATGCTCTGTGTTTAAGACAATTTGGGTGGAAAGGAAGAGAATAAAATTACAAAGGAGGGTGAAGGAAAGTCTTGGAGGGTAGTGGAGGCAGAAGAAGGTAAATTGAGAGCTCTTTAAGATCCTACTCCCCAGTTAATTTTCTGTGCAGTGTAATGCTTAGAGAGTTGGGCTAGGATCCAGGAAACTCAAGTTTGAATCTCTGCTTTGCCATGGAAGCTTGCTGGTGACCTGGGGTGAGTCACCTTTTCTCAGCTTAACAATACCTCACATGGTTGTTGGGAGGATAAAATGGAGGAGAGGAGAATAATGTAAGCTGTTTGGGTCCCCATTGAGGGAGTAAAGGTTGGGGTATAAATGAAATCAATAAATAATCAGAATTGCCTGTGCAGCATCAGTTAAAACCCAAGCCTAGGGGCCTACAAACTATGGTCTGTAAGCTACCTCTGATTCCTTTCTTAGTTTTTGGGGGTTGCCAAGGGCCCAGGACAGTATGCCTGAAAGTAAACATCGGCACACCTGAAGTGACATGGAGTCTGTGCCATGCATCCTCTAGAAAGGAGAGGATGTCCTTGTATCCCTTTGTGGTCCTAGAGTAACTGGGAGATGTCATGTGTGGTGTAGAACTGGGGCAGTCTCTTGGCCTGGTGCACCAAATGGTTATCTCAGTGGGGTCCTTGCACCAAAAAGGTGAGATGTGCTTGACTTAAAATTGAAGTCTAGAACAGGGGTGCTGAACTCTTTTGTAATGTGGGCTGGATCTGACATAAATGAGATCTGGCCGGGCCATGTCAGGTTTGGCCATGTGTGTGCCTATTTAAGATCAGGTAGCAGAGATATAAACTTTTTAAAGGACACAGACAAACACGACTAAAGATTTTTTTTTTGAACCTTAAAATAAAACATGCTTAAAACATTAGCACTCGTTGGTCTTAAAGGTGCTTTCTTTGTATTTCTCCCATGGGATCCAGGGAACTGGTAAAAGGAAGCTCTGGTTCTTTCCCTCCCTCCCCAGGGGACCAGGAGGGGGAAGTGCCTCAACTAATGGTGAAATCAAGATTTGATTTTCTGTAGCTCCTGTGTGATTGAGCAAGCCTTGCAAAAGCAAGCTGAGATGCAGAAGGAAGCAAAAAAGAGGCAGAAGGAAGCGGACAAGAGCCAGTTGCTCGGGGGCCTGATTCGTCCCCCGGACTGCTTGTTTGATATCCCTGGTCTAGAAGGTTTGAACCATTCAATAATATATGTACCTGCTTCACAAATGGCTGTATTTCTCAATGATAGTAAAGTGATGTAATAATTTTCCAGAATTTCTGGACTGAAAGAGGGCATTTTCTGTTGGGGGTGAACCAGTGCCTCTCAAATACGTTGATATTACTCCCTTGCTTGAAGGCACACTAGCACGCTCTGTGGTAACAGGGCTTGCTTTTTCTGGCCAGCACCAATTAACTGGGAAGAGCAGTGGTAGAGTGTACATGTCATTGGCCAAACCATGGTCAGTGTCTTTGGGCAGCAAGAGCAGTTGCAAGAGTGGACTGGAGAAGGGCTTTTGAAGGAATTTTAATAGGTTTGACTGGGTTGTCCTTGTGCCATTTATGCCCTTACCCACCATCCCTTGGTGTCCAATCATCCCAAGAGAGTTTATTCCCAAGGGGAAAACTATAATCCGAAGCTTTGTAAGTGGTCGGTTGGATAGCTATTTCAACCTCTACTTAATAGGCTTGAACAGGGGTGGCCAAACTGTGGCCACATATTGTATGGCTCTTGAAGCCCCCACCACCCCATTGACTGACTTGGAGAAGGTATTTGTCTCTGTAAACCACTTTGCCAAGCCAGCCAGCAGCTTGGAGAATCCTTCCTTCTCTCCCTCCTTCCCTCCCCCCCTGACATTTATTCTGCATAGCTCTTAACAATAAGCAAGTTTGGCTGCCCCTGGGACTTGAAAAAAAGCAAAAGACTTTTCAAACTCTTGTAAACCTATAAGGAAGTTCTCCAAAATGACATACGTAACTTTTTAGGAGGGTCCCTCAGGGATGACCTAATTTTATTATTGTTGGTCAGGTTGCTGAAGGTAAGGATCGTTTAAATTAATATTACTAAGTTTGAGGGCTGTTTTTATATTATATTTTTATATTACAAACTTTATAAAAAGAGGGGGGGGGGGAATGTTTCAAGCATGAAACATTTGTTTCTCCCCCTTCCTGGTTTTTATTTTGAAACATACAGCCTGAAGAAGAATACTGGAGAACTCAAAAGTTTGCCCAGTGTTTTAAGTCATTTTGCTTGGTCGTCATGAAGGGTGTTGGCGGGGATGTGGAATGGTATAGCCTGATCTTATCAGACCTTGGAAGCTAAACAAGATCAATACATGGATGGAAGGGCCACCAAGGAAGCCTCTGCAGAGGAAGGGAATGGCAAACCACCTCTGCGTAATCCCTTGCCTTGAAAACCCTATAGGGTCACCATAAGTTGGCTGCAACTTTAAATGTACCGTATGCACTTTAAATGTACAATAAAGGGTATGCTATGAATTGTGGTTGGTTTTGGGGTTTTGATTTTGGACGAGCAGGGCTACAAACAACTTTTATTCATTTTTGCTACCTAAATCATTTGAGGAAAACAGGCAAGCCTAGAGAAACTTTAAATAAAAATGATCTATTTTTTCAGGGAGAATCTTTTACCTCCCAGTCCTGTAGACATGAAGGGTTGCTGGAATCCGGGCCTTGAACAGGTAGCAAGATGAAAGGGCATGTGCAGATTACCTGAACTGAGACCAGTGCTGAATAATGAATTTTAAAACTGCCTGGTGCCTATTATTTTGGGATCTGACAGGATTTCTGTGAGTGTGCTTGGGGGACTGAGGGAAGGTGACTGGGGAAAAATTTAATGTAGTCGCCCTCCCAAGCAGACACTGACTAGGTCCCACACAACCTGGTTTATGGGCTGGCTGATCTCTTGGGACATTCCTGGGGTGGTGGTGCTGGCCAGCAAAATCCCCAGTCATCTGTAGCAAGCTGCTGCTCTCTCAGTTGGGAACCTAAAGTAACCCTGAACAGTCATTCTGGGTGACATTGATGCCAGGTGTGAGATGGTCTCTGCTAGCTCGCCAAAGAGGGAGGGCTGTACCTGGTAGGTGGGCTCTAGGGAAGAAGTAGAAATTCTGCTGTTGGCTCAAGCATTGCAATGCATGACTGCTGTCTGGGCATGCAGAACCGTGCAGTCTTCTCCTGGCAGATGCTACATGGGATACCTAAGATGTATGCAATGAACTAGGATAGATTCCTCCCAGCATCATCCGCTCAGGTAATACACATCACTTTAGCAGCTCATGGATTGTTCTTGACTACTGACCTGGAATTAAACCTTATTGGCCAAAGGCCATGGGGAGCATTCAGGCTGTGCTTGATGGAACATGTTGTTGGGAGTAGGACCAAGAGGAACAATTGCCCTTTGCTGTCCCTCCCTACCCGGTGCTATACTGTCTGCCTTCCCGTCCCCATGTTAATTGCATTGCCAACAGTTTCTCTTAAGCACTTCATCTGGCAGAGGTCCACAAAATTTGGCTGTCCTTGATAGAGGTGGGAGAAATGAACACACCACCTCATAAATTAAGGTAGTGTTGAGACTCTAGTATGATTTTCTGAGCTACCGGGAAAGCTTTCAAGCCCCTTGGAACGCTAGAAAGGGCTTTGAGGAGAAGCTTCTGTATTTCCCCCCCTTATGTGATACTTGCCAGATCAAAAGATTATGGTTGCCCCTAGCAAATGTATTTGTAGCCCTCCCTCACCTGGCCTCTGCTCTTCCAATCACACATCAGCAAATCAGATTGGCAACGGTGTTTTCAAAGCCTGCTGCCGCCGTACAATTAAAAATAGAGCAGTAGGAAAACCCCACCACTCTCACCAAGGAAACCTGGCACTGTCTCAGTGCCTACGCTTATTGTTAAAAGTTCCAGCCGGATCATATTGGAGGAGGAGGATCGCAACAGGCCACAGAGCAATTCTGCTGCTGCTTCCACCAGAGGAAATCTGACATCAGATTCGGAGCCTCCATTCCATGTCTCTTCTGAGAAGTTAAAGAGACTGGCCAAGACATTGATCTCCATTGCTGTTTTGGGGATGGGATCAGTGTTGAGCCTTAAAGCTCTAACCCCAGTGCTAGAATAAAAGAAAATACTTACATGCGCATGCCTAGGTCATTGCTGAAGAAGACTTTGGGGGAGAATTACGTATTACAGATGTAATATAATTATGTAAGTATGACTCCTTTTCCCTTATAAATGTCTGACTGGGGAGAGGGGGAATAGTTGACAGCACTAAAATAGCAGGGGTATGAAGTACATAACCTGTCCATCACTTTCCCACTCAAGTAACCCTCCTCTTTACTGCTTTTCCAGTTTGGAAGCTTCCTTCCAAAGTGTATCATCCCCCAAAGTAGGGCTGTTGGACTACTGTTACACTCTTTTGTACATAAAGTGGAGATTGGTCTTAATTTGAGCTGGAATCCAACCATGAAATGTGGGCAGGAGCTTTGGCTCAGTAGTAGAGCTTTATGTGCAGAAACTCAAGCTTAATTCCCTTTTTTTGGGGGGGGGGGGCTGTCAGGTCACAGCTGACTTATGCTGACCCTGTGAGATTTTCAAGACAAGAGAAGTTCAGAAGTGGTTTGCCATTACCTGCCTCTGTAACACAACCCTAGTATTTCTTGATAGTGTCCCTTCCAGTTACTGACCTGAGTTGCCCCTGCTTAGCTTACAAGATCTAACAAGATCAGACTAGCCTGAGTCCTGTGCATCTTTAGAAAAAATCTAAGGTTCTGGAGGAAGAACTTTCTGCACCTGAGAGTTGGGAGAGCTGCTTCAAATCAGTATAGATTGCAGTGGACCAATTGTCCTGCCTCATTTTGAAAGCAGCTTGATATGTTTAACATGCATAGAATGCTTTGGGCTCAGGCTTCCAGAAGAGAGTCCTGGCCAATGTATTTTGTTCTAAAATTACTTAGTCTTGCAAGTATGATAGAAGAACCAGGTTCACTTCTTCATTTGAAGTGGCTCTTGCCAGGTGCTTTTCCAAGAAGCCTGTGGTAGGTTTCGAAAGTCTCACCTCTGTCATGAGTTGCACACATATGGGTTCCTTTGCACATATGGAGAAATTTCTCTCCCCTCCGCAGTGATCACAGCTGGCTTTTGGATTAAGGAGAGAGATTTTGATTTCAGAAGGTATGGACACCAGCCAGGTATCCAGTTCTTCAATTAAATGTAAAAAGGCACTGTTGTGTGTTCATCAAAGATCTTCAAAACAAATACATTAAACAGAACATCATAGATATTTCAGAGTACAGAATATGGCAGAAAAAGTTGGAGGATTAAGCAGAGGCATGAACTGGATTTCCTCCTTTTGTTTTGCGATCAAATTTCAGCTGATTTATGGACACCCCTCAAGGGTTTTCAAGGCAAGAGATGTTCAGAGTTGGTTTGGCATCATCTGCCTCTGCATAGTGACCCTGGTGTTCCTTGCTGGTCTCCCATCCAAATACAAAGCAGGGTCTTGAGATCTGACGAGATTGAGCTAGTCTAGGCCATCCGAATTTCCCATAGTGCTTGGTTGAAGGTGGAATTACCATATTTACCTGAAAGAAAGATTAACCTGAACAGTTCCCTCTTTAAAACAGTTATACACAAGGCTTAAAAAAATTACAGTGGATAACTAGCTGGTACACAGATTTAAAGCAGGCCCCTCTTTTTCTGGACAGCATGTGTGTGTATGTGTGTGGGGGGAAGCTATGTCTTCCTTTCAAGTGAACAGAGCATGCATGTGTGTGTGTGTATGTATATATATATATAGGGCTCTTTTTGTAGCAGGAACTCCTTTACATATTAGGCCACACACCCCTGATGTAGCCAGTCCTCCTGGAGCTCACAGGGCTCTTAGTACGGGGCCTAATGTAAGCTCCAGGAGGATTGGCTGCATCAGGGATGTGTGGCCTAATATGCAGAGGAGTTCCTGCTACAAAACACACACTCACACATACATGGCTTTTTTGAACAGGAGCACAGTTCTGGCTGGCTTGGCATCAGGTGATGTGGCCTAATATGTAAATTAGTTCGTGCTGGGCTTTTTCTACAAAAAAAAATGTTTGTGTGTGTATATATACACACAAGGCTTTTTTTTGTAGCAAGAACTCCTTTGCATATTAGGCCACACATCCCTGATGTAGCCAATCCTTCTGAAGCTTACAGTAAGCCCCGTACTAAGAGTCCTGTAAGCTCCAGGAAGATTGGCTACACCTGTTTGTGTGTGTGTGGAACTGGGGCTACAAACCAGGGCTGGTTTCTGGTTTTGGGGAGCCCTAGGAAGAGAGTGTGTAGGGGCTACCTCCTCTGTTCTGCCCACAGCAGGACCCCAGGTTAACACTTCCCTGCCTGCCCTCACCCACAGCCCCATCACTGCCCACACTTACAGCCGCCTTCACACCTTCAGGAGGTGTAGAGTGGTTGAGGGAAGGGTGTTTGGGAAGGATGGATATCGGTGGAAGTGGGCCCTGAGTCAGGGCTGAAAGGCATGGTGTGAGCCAGAGGTCACAAGCTGAGCCACTGCTGTTGCTAAGCCGAGTCAGTCCTACCTTGGTCCCCTTAGGCTCCCGTCGTGGTCTGCTGGCTGCGGGGCAGCGCTGAGGTGGGCCATTCCACTCACTGGCTGCTCCAAGCTCCCGGGGCAGGGATGGACTGAGAGGGGAGGGGCAGGGCAAATTAGGGAGGTGTGTTGCCCCTAGGCTCTTCCTGTGGCTATGGGGCAGGCCCTGACAGATGCCCCACTCTTGGCCTTGTGTGAGATGCTGGCCTTGTGTGAGAAGGCAGTTAGTGGCCAGTTTCGGGGCGGGGGCAAGGACAGTGTAGGATATATAATGAGGTGAAGCAGTGACCTTAACGTGCAGATTTTAGTTGGGAGGTAACAACCTGCACCTCCTTTGCTGCCTCTACCAGTGAGAGCCTTTAGCCTGGTGAAAGAGTCAACCATTGTGTCGTTTATGTTACAGCTTGGCTGGCTCCATGAAAAGAAGCGTTAAAAACCAAAAATATTAGTTCTGGATACAAAGCCAAGAAAATTCTAGTGTAAAATTTTTTGAGTAGTTTACATGTGCATCTCTTGATAAAGATACTTTCTCGAAACGGGAAGTCTAACGATCGAAATTCTGTTGAGAACTTATTTTTATGCATGTTAGAAAACTTTATATTCACACACATTGTTTGTTGCACATTGCCAATATTATTTCCTTGTAAACCTGGACCTGCAACACTATACCTTTTGTATTTATTGGGATTAGCATTTATAGTGTAGCATAAAGCTTTCCTTGTGATGTAGCATCTTTATAAAAATGTTTTGTATACTCTTGGGTGATGTTATCATTGAACAAGGGAGATAATTGGTATTTCTTGCCATTGCCTCTCAGAGTAACGAATGCTACTTCCCTCCTTGTTGCTAGGTGCCGTGAAACTCAGGTAAGCTGTACATGTGGGAGGAGCCACCATTCTTTGCTCACCTGCCAATGTCCCCCTCTTCCTTTTCTTCCTTTACCTTTTTTCTGTGTAGCTGGGGATGCTGACAAGTGTTTACTGAATCATATTGAAAAGCAGCTGGGATGAGCTGGGATTTATGGTGAAATGTTAGCACTTTTCTCACATGCACTGCTTGGCCATTACACATTGCTTCTTTGGCCTTTGCAGCTTCTCAGCTTAGACTCCCAGGCCCAAATCAGCCACCAGATTCTTAATTTCAACCTAAATGCATGGGATTTGCTTTGGTGTACAAAGAATGATGCCTTGATCTGCAAATTAGGAAGAAAGACTGCACCAGTAGGTAGGAGAAAAGAGGGACAAGGTGGAAGGTTGAGCAGTTTTATTAGCTCTTCAAGATCCCTGTGTAGAAGTCAAGTTGCACCTTTAAGACCAACAAAGTTTTATTCAGAATGTAAGCTTTCGTGTTCTCTAAGCACACTTCATCAGATGAGGAATGCGGTACAGTGAGCAGAGCTACATATAGCTGGTAGGCAGTGGTTTAGAATGCAACATGGTACAAATTTAAGATCCACTTTAATCAAGGGCCATGAGAACTAAGCACTGATGCAACCCTTAGTTCTTGTGGCTCTTTCTTAAATGCCCAAGGAAATGTTGTTTGCCACTTTGGGATCAGGTGGCAATTTTTCTCCAGGCCAATTTGGCCAGGGATCCTGGAGGGCTTTTGATTGATTGCCATCTTTTGGACATAGAGCAGATGTCACTGGGGGTGTGTGGGAAAAAGGTGGTTGTGAATTTCCTGCACTGTGCAGAGGGTTGGACTAGATGACTCTGGAGAGCCCTTCCAACTCGATGATTCTAGGATTCATATGTTGAAAGACATAGAGAGGATAGCCCTGGGGACCCATGTGCAGCATCCTTTTTCTCCCAACAGCTTTATCATGGTAACTACAAATTCATAGCTCAGGTCTGTAACGATTCATACCCATTTGGATTTAAGAGATGGCAATTCCACCACCAGGAGTAGCTATGAACTGATCAGACAAACTTGAAGCAGTTGCAAAAAGATACTTTGGTTTAAATGCCATCTGGAACAATGGATTAGTCCTTAATTTCTTTGTGAGGATGTAGACTTGTTCCATTTCTCTTCCCCAGTATCCCGTTGACAAAATGGCTGCCTTCATGTCTTCATCCTCTAGCCTCATAGGCCTCCTTGAGCCTATGCCAACCCTGGTTGTCATCTACCCTGCTGCTGTTGGATCAAGTAATGATCCCACTTCTGCTTCTTTCCCACATTCAAATATTTTGCCATCTCCCCTGTTCTGAAAAAAAACCCCCAAACCCCAGACTCACCCACTCCCTTGTCTCCGTGCACTTTGGGCCTAAGTAGGAAACTTGGATCTGAGCTGCCCTGCTTCAGCCTTTTTGTAGAGGCTTACATGATAGGATTTGCTTCTCAGTTTAGGAAAGAAAAATTCACAAATATCACAAGTTAACTTGTCAGGGAGACAGCTGAGCTTTAAACCCTGTTTCCTGACATCTGGTCTTCTACTTGAGTTTGTCTCTCCACCCCCCCCCCCCGTGGCCAAACTGCTGCTCGGGAGCCACATGTGGCTCTTTCACACATATTGTGTGGCTCTTGAAGGCCCCACTAGCCTGTTGGCTGGTTTGGAGAAGGCATTTCTCTCTTTAAATCACTTCTCCAATCAAGCCAGCTGGCGCCTTGTAGAATGCATTTAAAGTTGCTTTCTTCCCACCTCTCCTCCCCGCTTCCTGCCTACTTGCTCTCAAATATCTGATGTTCATGTCTTGTGGCTCTCAAACATCTAACACTTATTAGATGTGACTCTTACATTAAGCAGATTTGGCCATGCCTGTCCTGGATGCTCATGACCAAATTTCACCCAAGCAGCAGAGTCACTGGCAGTGCTGCTGTACTGGTTGTGTGGAAGAAGGCAACAGGCATGGCTTAATGTCTGTCATCACCTCCCAAACCTGCACAGCCTCTGGCTGAGTCCAGGGTGAATCCCTGAGATGCTGAAGATACAGCTGGGGTGTGTCTTGCTCCAAGTGCTTAATGTACAACCCTTGCCCCCCTTCCCCTGCTTTTGAGCACAACAGCATCTTTTACATTTTTAATGAGTATTTGTGCATGCAAGTGTGTGCGCATGCATGCCCGGAAGTCATGGCTGACTTCCGGGGACCCCTAGTGGGGCTTGGATGTTTCAGAGAGGTGCCTTGATATTTGCCTGCCTCCGCCTCTCAGCCCTGGTATTCCTTGGAGGTCTCCCATCCAGGTACTTGCCAGGATTGTCCCTGCTTAGCTTCTGAGATCTGATGAGATTAGGCATGCCTGGGCTACCCAGATCAGGGTACATACCAGCGTCTTCATAGGTAGATGGCACACTTTTCCCCAGCGTGTACATTCTGAAAGGTTGCTCACTCCTGCCAGTAGACCAGTAATAATCAACCCATGGATCAAGATATTCAGGTGGATTGTGTACTCCATTGGTGTGGCATGAACTCCTCTAGAGCTGTCATTTGTTTTGCTACTCTTGGAAGAATCTCTTGCTAGAATAAATGTTTATCTGTTGAGAGTGTATATATTGAAATGAACAGCAGCACTGCAAGATGTTGGTTAGGGTGTACTGATACATGAGAATAAATAGACTTAGCATAGTTCTGATCTTGTACAGCACCTGACACTTTCTTCCTTATGCATTGTGGAGCCCAGAAATTGGTAGCGAATGATCTTGCGCAAGCAGAAATGCAGATAGGGATACAATAAATTTAACTTAATGCAAACCGCAACGGCAGTATTTTTCTTGCATTTCCACTTGCGCAAGAGCTCCAGTGCAAGCAGAAATTTTTAACTGGACGCTACTCAAAGCAAAGGCTGTCAGTGGTGTAGAAGATTCTTTTATGCATCTCTCCCTTGGCTTCTTCCTTGCTGGGGGCCATCTCTTGGTGCTGGGCTGGTGTTTCTGATTTCTAGTTCTCTTGGTCTCTTGTTATAGTGATGGCCTCTATGCTGCTGAGATCCTAGCAGGTTTCCCCTATGTTGTGTGACTCTGATATTGCATGCTTCCAGCGCAGTGGGTACTGAGTGTGGAAAAATTGGGGGCCGCTGGCCTAGACTTCTGGTACATGGAGGCTAAGTGGGGACCTGTAGAGTTGGATACTAGTGATCTACTTGAAAGAACGCTAAATGTAGAAATGGCAACCATAGACACTAAAAACATGTGTTTCATGGAGTCAGCCATACGGGGAACATGGGGGAGATGTGATGAGTATTTTTTTCTCGCCATTGGTAGATGAGACATTTGCCTACTGTTCTAGTCCTAGAACAGTACCCAGCTTGCTGGGTGGAAAGTGTAGATGATTGGGAAGGCAATGGCAAACTACCCCATAAAAGTCTGCCGTGAAAATGTTGTGAAAGCAACGTCACCCCAGAGTCGGAAACGACTGGTGCTTGCACAGGGGACCTTTCCTTTCTTTTTTCCTAGTCCTAGAACATGGTTTTGAGAATGCATTCCCACCAGTGGTAGAGACGTTAACTTGCCATTGTAGTCCTAGAACATAGTTTTGGGAATGTATTATCCTTTCTGAGGACCAGGGTTTGTAAGATGATGCTACCAGGTCAGCATAGCTTCCTCCCCTTCGTCTTAAAATTGTGGTGTCTCATTGCTTATGAGGTTCCCCTTCTCTAATCCCTGCACTGGTTTTTCATTGCCTTATGCATGCAGCACAAATGCCTTCCCTCATCTCTAAACCTCTGTGCAATCTTGTCCCTGTTCTATTTTTATACCCTTATTTGCTGGTATGTACCTAAGAGTGACCTTTGGTCCTCCTAAGTCTTACCCACTCTCAGGTGTCCAAAAGTCTGGATTGCATGCTGCATTTTTATATCTTTTTCTGACAGGTGTGGGGGTTGAGCTGGTGTTTGTACTCAAATGTAGACTTGCGTCATAACTGCTGTGAATTTTCATCATGATAGCTGAATGCCCATGGGAGGTTCTATGCGTAGATCCTGTTTTACGTCTTCTCTGGCCTCCTTGAGAGGTTTGAGCTGGGGTTCAGACCTGAAATATGAAATTGTATCCCGAATGCACTCATGAGCAGTGATTCTGATTGCCTGGAAGGCATATCACAGTATTGTATCTGTCTTCCTCTTGCAACCAAGCATTGGCATAAAAGCTGTAGTTTGAACTGGAGATGTAGATCATGTTCTGAACATGGCAATCTAATCAGTTCTGCTGGAAAGGAAGAATAGAGGAGTCCCAGCCAGCCACCAAAAAGGCTATGCTGGGGATCATGGGACCTGCATATAAAACAGCCACACAAGCATGGGCTGTGGTGAGGAGCAATGATTAAGGCAGGGGTAGCTAAACTGCGGCTTGGGAGACACGTGTGACTCTTTCACACATATTGTGTGGCTCTTGAAGCCTCCACCATGCCATCAGCTGGCCTGGAAAAAAGCATTTGTCTCTTTAAATCACTTCTCCAAGCCAAGCCAGCTAGAGGCTTAGAGAAAGCATTTAAAGTGGCTTTCTTTCTACCTCTCTTCCCTCCTCCCATCTGTTTTCCTCCCTCCCTCCCTCAGACAGCTGATGCTTATTCTGTGTGGCTCTTTCTTTAAGCAAGTTTGGCCACCCTGGGATTAGGGCAAGATGGCTTTAAAAAGCTGCCTGATACCTCACTGTTCAATGGCGATATCAACAAATTGAATGCCACCTAGCTGAGAAACATGACTTGGACATACAAGCTTTATTGAGTTGTAACACTGATCTGTTTAGCTCCATACTGTCTTCTTTGGCTGGTTGTGACTCTCCAGAGTCTCAGGAAGAACGAGGCATTTCCCCCACTTTTATTGCTTTGTGAGAACCATTAACTGGAGATGGCAAGAACTGAGTCTGGGACCTTCTGCATGCAGAGCAGTTACTCTACTTCCTGAGCCATGGCCCCTCTCCCAAGTAGAAGGTTTAGCTTTGCTTGACAGAAAAGGAGAAATCTTTCACTAACAAGTACTAGCATTATTAAAGCACAGTGCTCATTGTAAGTCGAATTTTTCCTATCTGTGTGCTCGGATGGCCTCAACAGGTTAAGAGGCAGCCTGTGCTTGGCTTGAATCTCATACTTGCACCAAGACAGTCTGTTTATTTGGATGGTCCAGGCTTGCCTGATCTGGTTGGATCTCAGAAACTAAGCAGGGTTGGCCCTGGTTGGATGGGATAGGAGATCAGCAAGGTAGCCCACGGTTGCGGTGCAGAGGCAGCCAATGGCAAGCTCTCTCGGTTCATCTCTTGTCTTGAGAACCCTATAGGATCACCATCGTCAGGCATGACTTGATGGTGCTGTCCTTCCTAGGTGTTAACAGCATCAGGCTCCTCTCTGCATTCCCAAGTGGACCATCTGCGGAAGAAGCTCCCTTGCACTTTCCCCATGTAAGGTTGGGCTGGCCACTCCATGGTCCATCCCCAAGTTCCTTCAAGCCATGGCTAATAATGGCCTGCCCAATAGCTCTAACAGCCTCCTTGACTGAAGGGCCTCCCTATTTGCCAACCCAGAACATGGGGTAATTTTGATGGAATGTCATCTTCTCCTGTGGTGGCCACAAAGACTGGCCAGTCCCGTCAAGTGTGGCCATTGTCCTTGGCCAAATGTGCTCTAGTGGTGTTCACAAAGAATACTGAAGGCACTTTGCACCTGCCAAGAGAGTTTGTTCTTGCCAGAGGGATTAGTAGGGCTTTTTTTGTAGCAGGAACACCTTTGCATATTAGGCCATGCCCCCTGATGTAGCCTATACTCTAAGAGCTTAGGGGGCTTTTAGTACAGGGGGGTGTAGCCTAATATGCTCCAGGAGGACTGGCTCCATCAGGGGGGTATAGCCTAATATGCAAAGGAGTTCCTACTACAGAAAAAGTCCTGAGTCTTGGACTGTTGAGCCAGGACAGCTAACCTGTTGAGCTCACTCCAGTTACGTATGATTCCTTCCCCTGGCTTCTCTGGGCTACACTATTCCTCTTGAAATGGGCCCTGTTGGAATTCTTAGTTGAGATGGATCAATTTGTCCTGAATGTGCATGTTAGTTTCTATCCAGATGTTTAAAGAGCTTATAGCATTTTTACATTTTTGCATTTTCTTCTCCTGGTTTGAGAACAGGTGTGTGTTTTGTGGTGGTGGTTCAAACTGAAATGCTAACTTGAAATGCAGACTTTCCCCCTTCCTACATAATTCATATTTAACATGCTTATTGCTTGAAACCTGACCAGTGATGAATGGGCAAATTAAGACAGAGCCTTTACTTTAGCCAATTTTTTTAAAATAGCAAAATTTTCTTTGCCCTATGCACATATGTACTAAGTTAGAGAGGTCCAGAAGATGGTATGTACCTGTTTTATTTGACCTAAAGTTGGTATTTTTGTGGCTGCCTTTCTTGAGCTGCTTGCTTTGTAGACCAGAGTATTTGTTCTGCCTGTGGTTTGAGTCCTCTGCCACAGCTTCTCAATTATCAGCTGAATCTAAGCACAGTTGGTGAGTTGCCTGCAGAGAACTGGTAATACGTGCAGAGCAGATAGCTCAAGAAAGCGATCCCACAGATCACGTCATGCCTACAGTACATGATAAACAGTTTGTGCATCTAGAACAGCATTTTCTGTCAGGCATTTCTAAAAAGTCCCATAAAGATCTTTGCCAGCTGTTCTCTCCCCATGCTGTTGTTCTGGCATTCCACCCATCATTCTGGTATACTTTAACTTAAAGATTTCATTTTCTGTTTTCAAGTTGCACTGGGCTCCAAAGCTACACATTATATAGACCCAGTGTTTTAGAAATCATTTGCCTGTTTTTCAGATGGACAGTATTGAAGCTGAGGGATAGTCTCCAACAGGGCTTTTTTTGTAGAAAAAGCCCAGCAGGAACTTATTAGTATGTGAGGCCACACCCCTGACATCACCATCATTTGCATACAATGCCACACCCTGACATCACCATCATTTGCATACTAGACCACACCTCTGACATCACCAAAAGTGCTATAATATCAATAGAGGGAAAAGACTGACTGACAAAAAGAGAAAGAGAGAGAGAAGGAGAGAAAGAAAGAAAGAAAGAAAGAAAGAAAGAAAGAAAGAAAGAAAGAAAGAAAGAAAGAAAGAAAGAAAGAAAGAAAGAAAGAAAGAAAGAAACTGATCTCTGTAGTCTGGAGATCAGCTGTCATAATGGAAGATCTCTGGGTCTCACCTGGAGCTTGGCAACCCTAGCTGCTGCCTTAGATACCAGCTGTTTCCTCCTGCATGACTGCCTGTTGCTGACACCATGGAGTGGAATGGCCCTGAAGTGCTGCCTTGCAATGCCACAGGGGCCACGCAGCTTGGCTTGCTTCAGGGCAGGGGTTGCCAACTCAAGGTCGAGAAATTCTTAGAAATCTAGGGGTGGACCTGAAGAGAACAGACTATCAGAAGGGATGTCCTGACGTACAACCCACCCTCTGGAGCTGCCATTTCTTCCAGGGGAATGGATCTCTGTAGCCAGAGGGATCAGTTGCAATTCTGGGAGAACTCCAGGTCTTCCCTATAGGGTGGCAACCTACCAGGACTATTTCCCCTTTATTTTATTAATTTATTATAACTTATTATTTTGTCTTTGCAAAATGGAAACTGGTTTTCATGAGAGAGAAGTGGTAGCCTTTTTACCCAGCAGCACTAAAATCATAAGTTAGCAGCCTTCATTATGTCATTAGAATACCTTTAAAAATTCATTTAAAATTCATTTAAAAATTCAGAGCCCAGTGGCGCAGAGTGGTAAAGCTGCAGTATTGCAGTCCTAAGCTCTGCTCATGACCTGAGTTGGATCCCAGTGGAAGCTGGTTCAGGTAACCAGCCTTCCATGCTTCTGAGGTCGGTAAAATGAGTACCCAGCTTGCTGGGGGGAAAGTGTAAATGACTGGGGAAGGCAATGGCAAAACCATCCCGTAAAAAGTCTGCCGTGAAAACATTGTGAAAGCAACATCACTCCATAGTCAGAAACGACTGGTGCTTGCACAGTGGACTACCTTTACCTTTAAAAATTCATTACCTGTAGATTCAATCAAACCCAGATACTAATCTTTGATGTATTTACTAGTATGGAAAAAAATTAAAAATGGACATCATAACTTCATTTTACACATGGAAGAACAAAAGTGGTAAGCAGTTGATCTTCCTATTAAAGCAAAGTAAATATGTATAATATAAAATTTTATTAGAGCTGGAAGAGCCAGATTCGCACAACAGGCAGGCTTTTCTCTGTAGAACAGAAAAGATTTGCGGGGTGAGAGAGGAAGAGGAAAGAACATAAGAACATAAAAGAAGCCATGTTAGATCAGGCCAATGGCCCATCCAGTCCAACACTCTGTGTCACACAGCGGCAAAAAAAGGAGGTTCACAAGTGGGGCTAGAAGCCCTTCCACTTTGCCCCCTCCTCAAGCACCAAGAATACAGAGCATCACTGCCCCAGACAGTTCCAATAATATGCTGTGGCTAATAGCCACTGATGAACCTCTGCTCCATATTTTTATCTAAACCCCTCTTGAAGCTGGCTATGCTTGTAGCCGTCACCACCTCTGTGGTAGTGAATTCCACATGTTAATCACCCTTTGGGTGAAGAAGTACTTCCTTTTATCCGTTCTAACCCTACTGCTCAGCAATTTCATTGAATGCCCATGAGTTCTTGTATTGTGAGAAAGGGAGAAAAGTACTTTATCTACTTTCTCCATCCCATGCATAATCTTGTAAACCTCTATCATGTCACCCCACAGTCCAAGCTAAAAGAGCCCCAAGTGTTTTAACCTTTCTTCATAGAGAAAGTGTTCCAAACCTTTAATCATTCTAGTTGCCCTTTTCTGGACTTTTTCCAATGCTATAATATCCTCTTTGAGAATTGTACACAGTATTCCAAATGAGACTGCACCATCGATTTATACAGAGGCATTATGATACTGGCTGATTTGTTTTTGATTCCCTTCCTAATAATTCCCAGCATGGCGTTGGCCTTTTTTATTGCAATCGCATGCTGTCTTGACATTTTCAGTGAGTTATCTCGCTCTTGGTCAGTCTCTGCCAGTTCACACCCCATCAACTTGTATTTGTAGCTGGGATTCTTGGCCCCAATGTGCATTACTTTGCACTTGGCCACATTGAACCGCATCTGCCACGTTGACGCCCACTCACCCAGCCTCAACAGACCCCTTTGGAGTGCCTCACAATCCTCTCTGGTTCTTACCACCCTGAACAATTTAGTGTCATCTGCTTACTTCCAACTCCAAATCGTTTGTGAACAAGTTAAAGAGCATGGGACCCAGTACTGAGCCCTGAGGCACCCCACTGCTTACCGTCTTCCACTTTCTGTCCACATTTTGCTTGAACTTGTAATGTTTACTCTGAGTAGTTATCAGGAAAAGGGGGGGGGTCATGAATTCTCTGTGCTCATCTTAGTCACAGGGGGAAAGGGGGCTGCTGTCTGGAGACTGACGCACAAGCACTGTGCACAACAAGGGACAGGGGAGGAAGGTGTCCCCCTCGCCTGCCTGTTTCCTTACAGGCAGCCCAGGTGCAGCTCTCCTTGATCCCAAACTGCAATGCAAAGACAAGGAATCATCCCCTTTCCTCCTCCGCAGCCCAGTAGCATGCTGCCTTGCCCATCTAAACCCAGGAGGGAGGTGGAGCCAGGCCCAGGTTCTGCTGCCCATTGGCCACCTCCCCTTCTGTCCCAGCAGACTAGGAGATGGTATTGGGATGAGTAGTGGCTTGGGTTGGAGTTAGCACAAGAGCACTAAATTGTTTTCACTGCAAACAAACAAACAAAAAAGCAAAGGAGGCAACTTGACCAGAAATTGGAGGGAGAGAAGGGGAGGCAGGGTGAAGGGAGAAGCGAGCGATAATGTGGGTGGGGCAGCTGACCATAGCCACCACAGTGGGAAGGAGAGGGCGGGGGGGGGGGGCCGGGACGAGGAGGCGGGTGCTTTGCTTTTATATTGCACTATGACTCTAACCTCACTACAAGGCAAAAAGAGGGGAGGGAGCTTGCAAACATACACAAATAAGCACAGGGGAGCAGCAACCATCCAAGCAAAGCCAACCAGAGGCTGAGTCCCCGCCAGTGTTCCCTCTAAGCTAAGTAAGTGTGAGCTAGCTTACAATTTTTTAGCCTCCAGCTCACACATTTTTGTCTCAGCTCAGGAAAAATAGCCCCAGAGCAAACTAATTTATGCAGCAGCTCACAACTTTAATGCCAGTAGCTCACAAAGTAGAATTTCTGCTCACAAGATTCCACAGCTTCGAGGCAACATCGGTCCCTGCATGCATGCAAATGCACACTCCAGTCTGAGCATCTTGCTGTCACCCTATCTCTCTCCGTCTCCACCACTTAAAAAGTCCTAAATGTTCCACACACACCCAGGGCCATCTCCTTCCCGTCTTAACTGGCTCTCTCCCTCCCCCCACCTTGCTTGCGCAGAACAGAAGCTCCGGGGCTGGATGGAAGTCAATGGGGCTTGCTTCTGAGAAGCTGCTGCTTGAGTGGGGAAAGCAGGTGGGCAGGCTCCTCTCCACTGGGGCTCAAGCGGGGAAAGGAGATGGACTGCAGGCTGCACCGGTGTGGTGGGGAAGGCATGGGGAGGTCTGCCCAGCCGTCTACCTCACCTTCTCCCAAGAGCAGGCCACAGGGAGAATGAAAGAGGTGAAATGGAACGGTGGGGGTGGGGAAAGAACAAAGGGAGGATGCAGAAATGGAACAAAGGGGAAGAAAGAACGAAGGGGGAAGAGATTGAAATGAGGGAAAGAGTTTGAAAGGGTAGGGGGAAGAAAGGAAAAAGAAACCATCTTACCACCACATGCTATTACATGGTCCTGGGAGGGCTCTGCATGAGGCAGCTTGGCCCTCAACCGCAGCAGGCGATTCGGGCGGTGAGAGGCCGCTGCTGGAGCACGGCTGAGACCCCCAACCAGCAACCTGGGTGCCGGGAGGCCGCAGCTGCAGCGTGGCTGAGACCCCTGACCCTGACATGCAATCTGGGCACCAGGAGGCTGCTACTGCAGCATGACTGAGACCCCCGACCCTGACAGGCAATCCAGGCGCTTGGAGGCTGCTGCTGCAGCGTGGCTGAGACCCCCAACCCTGACAGGTAACCCAGGTGCGGGGAGGCCGCTGCTGGAGCAGGGCTGGGCCTTCAGAAGATGGCAGACTACTGGAGCCAGGGCAAAGCTGGAACGCCAGGGGAGGCAGCCGGAATGCAACCGAGGCCAGCCGAAACAGCGTTCCAGTGCATTCCGGTTCAAAAAAAGCCCTGGTCTCTAACAGACGTCCCAAGAAAAATATTGTCTGTGTGCCTTAATTCCTTGCTGGTGGAATGCATGGATGTGACTTGACCCTTGGCTTCTTTCTTGAGTTATCTGCACTGTATAGATGTTCTCTAGTTTCGGATTGTGACACAGATTGTAGTCTGCACTATGATGGTGGGGACCCAATTCCGTGTGTGGACCATATTGCTCAATGAAAGGGTGTTGTGGAGGAACTGAAAGACTTTCTCGAATGGATGCAAAGCCAAAAGGATTTTAACTCTGTCCTGAACTTCCTGGTAACTTGGAAGCCTTCCATTGTGCATGTTCAAGTGAGCTAGCACATCCACTGGAGTATCTTCAGATTCATTCCCAGTGCTCTTTGTTTTTGTCACGTTTGGCTCCATCTCTTTCCTATCAAAGAAAGTCGTAAGCATCTTCACATGGGTGACGTTGGGTTTCTTTCCTGATCCTTCCATTGAAAAGGTATAAGAAACTGGATCTGTTTTGTCCACAACTGCATGAGGTCCATCACCTTATTTACTAACTCCAAAATTCTAGAGTAGACTTTGATGAGAATGTATGTAACAATGGCTTTTTGCACTGTGCTGTACCTCCTTTGAAACTGGAAATGGATCCTGAACATGAACACTAACTTCCATTCTGATACTGTAACTAACAGTGTGCATTCAAGTTTACGCAAACAGAAAATATACTCAAACGCCTTATTGATATTTTCAGGTATATTTCAACTTTCCAAATGTATCTGAGATTTTTTTGGGAGAACTGAAAAAAATCCCAGATGTATTTGGGAATTACTGGCAAAAACAGAACTGCATAGCAGAACCTGTGGGGAGAGTTCTTCTCACAGGATTGGCTCCTGGGTGGGCTCTGTTGGGCAGTCTGGTCTAAACTGGGCCTCTTGTTTTTAATGGACTTGCTCCCCCTCCCCTCCCATTTTTCACTTCAGGTCTATTGGACCTGGAAAAATTTGAGATTTCTGAAAAATCCCTGATGCAAATACTTTATCAGTATTGGGATCTGGTTTTTTTTTTGGGGGGGGGGGATCCCAAATTTTTTTGGGGGTCCAGTAAACCTAAACTGAAAAATACAGAGGAAAAAATTGCACATTTCTAACTTTAAGCAAGGGATTATGTTTATAATTTTATATCTTTAAGCACGGGGGGGCGTGTTTGTGTGGATAGTAGTTAGTTATTTGAACATATAACATAAAAGTGTACTTGAAACATAAGTACCCATATTTTGTTCTAATATTTCAGCATTTAAGGAGGGTATTGCATTATGAACAGATAAACAGCAAGCTGAATGGCTGAGTAGACAAGTTAAACCAGCAGTTTTGTTTTGCTTGGCCAGTTTTCTTTTAAAAAGGATTCATTATGATATTTTTCTCAGCAACACTGGAGATCAAGAGTTGCTCTAATTTTTCTGTATAGTGGTATTTAAAGAGTTTCAATGTCTTATGTGTATTTTCTTGTAATCTTTACAACAACTTGGTATGATAAGCCAGTGTTGTTATCCCCATATTGCAGATGGGAAGCTGAGTTGGAGTGGCTAATTTTTATTTATTCCTTAAAACATTTAAGCCCCACCTTGTGGCATGAGGTAGTTTCACTAATGTGCAAAAATACAGGCCAGCCCCATTTATCCCCTGCACCAAGAAACTACCTGCAGCATAAACTCCGTTAAAAGCTAAAAGTTCTAAAGATGGTGCCTAATGTATCTGGCATTTCAGAAGAAAAAGGATGGCCAAATGGGGCCTTAAGTGAGGAAACAGAATGTGGTTACCAGAACTGTAGCTTGCCTTGGGCCACATGGCAGAGAAAGATTGAAACCACCAGCTTTCCTAATTCATGGTCTCCCATATTATTATTATTATTATTATTATTATTATTATTATTATTATTATTATTATTATTATTATTATTATTATTATTATTATTATTATTATTATTATTATTATTCACAGTGACACAAAGAAATCTTGTTGGAGCTGGAACACATACAACATTGCAGAAATTCAAAAGGCCAGCCTCACAATATTTCATTGAGCTAAGGGTTGACAACAAATGGGGAAGGGCTGTGGCTCGGTGGTAGATCAACTGCTTGGCTTGATAATGGTCCCAGGTTCAATCCCTGGCATCTCCAATTAAGGACCACATTGTAGGTGATCTGAAAGACTTCTGGCCAAGACATCAGAGAGTGACTTCCTGTCACAGAATGGACAATGCTGCCCTTAATTGACAGCGGGTTTGATTCAGTGTAAAGCAGCTTAATGTATTCATATGGTCCTTGGGGCAAGTCTAATACCAAGAAAGAGTGCTATCTGGTACTCAGGGCTGGTCCGCCCACTAGGCAAATTAGGTGATTGCCTAGAGTAGGGTTGGCCAACGGTAGCTCTCCAGATGTTTTTTGCCTACAACTCCCATCAGCCCCAGCCATTGGCCATGCTACCTGGGACTGATGGGAGTTGTAGGCAAGAAATATCTGGAGAGCTACTGTTGGCTACCCCTGGCCTAGAGTGCCGGCGATCCAGGGGTGAGGAATTGGGTATTTCTCCCAATTTTACACTCCTGGAGTGCAAAAGCAGGGAAAAGATCTCCTGCCCCTGTGCCATAATGGAGTCCATTCTATCCTATGGGCCTAAAGGATAGAATGGAGAGATTGGGCCACCACCGTGGTGCGACACTACAAAAGGGGTTTAATGGAAAGATTGGGCTGCCACTGTGGTGTGATCCCAGAAAAGGGGTTTAAAGTTTAACTTAAGTGACTCTTCTGCAGCTCAGTGCCAAAATTGCATCCTTTGTATGCAAAAAGTCCCCCATCCAATTCCTGTCACCTGCAGTTCATCAATTTCAGGTTGTTGGGAAAGGAACATTGGAGCTGCAGAGTAAAGGATACTAACTAGATGAGCTAATATTCTGACTCAATATAAGACAGCTTTTGTGCATTTTAACTGTTCAGTCGCGAGCAGCCAGCTGTTCTTACAAGGTCCGATACTGATCTTTCTCTCTTTCTTTTAATCATAGGGTTCCTTAAAAGGATTTCCTCTCTTGACACAAGGGATGTCCCAGCTGTGTTGGCCGAACAGCATCTGACCATCTTTGCCATCAGTCCCCACCCCCCACGCAAACACCGCTGGAGGCCTCGCTCTTCTAACAGCTCCTTCCTGAACTTTCGGCAAGCAGCCACCTACCAACAAGGACAACATGAACTCCAAGAATGAATCAGGTAGATGAGGGGCAGGGAAGGTGACGTTGGGAGGAGTGACATGACAGTGGTGCTCCTTCCTTGCCTCCAGCCATTTGGACCAGAGAAGTGGATGGGTTTTGCTTGCTGTGCCTCTGAAACTGTACCTTGCATGTATGCTTGGAAAAGCCGCTTGATGAAGGTGCAGGATCTCCAGCATCCACATGGTACCCCATCTTTTTCACTCGGTGGAACATTGGGGTCCACGACACACGCTTTGTCTGTTTACTAGCTTAAAGCCAGTGAAATCTGATGGGCAGTTTTGAAGAGGGCATTGATGGAGTCCTTCGCTTGCTTTCCCATCGCCAGTCACCACCTGCTGCTTTCAGCTTTCTCCTGTTTACCAGTCTTGCTGCTCACATGGGAAAGCAGGCCTGGCTCCTGTCATTTGTCCATCTGCTACCATGGCAGCAACTTTTCTGATGGGTCTTCACTGAATTCATTGCCTTCCTCCTTCCCTCCCTCCCTCCCTCCCAATGAAGGAACATTCAGTTGTGTGAGAAGGCCACACAGCTGAAATGGCCAGGGAGGGAGGGGGGCTGTTGTCAGTAGGAATGGTAATTTATATGACATTGTGTAGTCAAGGCTGCCACTCTGGAGGTGCCCCCATTTCTGCTGTTTCTTCTTTCTGTGCCTTTTTGCCACCCTAAAGAATCATGGAATTCTTTTGCGACTTGCAATGGCTGCCAGGCCTGGGCAGAGGAACAGTTTTCTAGACCCCCAGCCTTGCCTCATTACAGAAATGGGGATATTCTTCCAGACCCTAAGAAAGGAGGAAAGAAACATATTGATACCCTCTGTTTCCTTTCTTCCAAATATAGTTGGAGGGGAGACTAATGAGAGAACTGTTGGAAAAACACTGCCCCTTTAGGAGCAAAAATTTTAGGGGGATCAGTGGGATGCAGCAGGAGGGGGGGAGATGTGGAAGTTCTGCTCTGCGGGCTTCACTCAATTGACAGGGCTTTGGATCCTGTGACTTCTGCTAAGTTTTCCAGGGAGAAAGACTTCCTCCCATGGGAAGTGAGTTGCTGATAGAGAGAGGCTTTCTCTGATAGAGGAAGTTCTTTTGTGGTGGGAATCTTTCTTAGGCTTGGTTTGCACCTGCCTTTTCCAAATAGCAATAGCTTTACATTAGGGGTAGCTTCAGTGGCAACAAAATCACTTGTATTGTCTGCGGTGCCAATTCCATGAGCTGTTCTTCTCTGCTCGGGGGAAAAAAAATGGCCATGCATTAATCCCTGTGTGATAAGCAAGGGAGGCAGGATTCCGCCTTTTGGAAGGATGCTGCACTCCAGCGGTTCCCAACTTTTTCGGTATGGTGACCAATTCAAAGCTGGCCTAAGGTGTTTTTTTTTTGGCACCCTAGGCAAACTATGACCTGGACACTTGAGCTCAGCATTCCAGTTCCAACAGTGGCTAGCCAAGCATTTTGGAGAAACCAACAAACACCACACAATAGGCACAGCTGCCCCCACTATGAACCCCAGGCAAGCAGCATTCTGACATACACAGCCTTTGCATATGGAGGTTACGTTCCAGCTTTTGACCACCCTAGCCTTCTCCATTACTCCCTCTAATCCCGAGATTCTACAAAAGTCAGTCTAGTAACTATCAGGAGATATTTTACTTGATCAAAATATATGTGCAATGAAGAAAAAGTACCTGACGTGAAAGATTCTGTTTTCAAAGGTCTTGATTTACAAAACACAGAAGAGAGCAATGGAAAGGGCAGGGGTGGCCGTTGCTGAGGGCTGGCCACGACCTACATTCAGGGGTTTTGCAACTCACTTTTTGGTCCAGACCCACAGGTTGGGAAGTACTGCTCTACCCAATTCCTTCTGTCCTAGAGGACAGAAAATTTCCCTTTGACTCCTGAATGATTCTCACACAGTGCAGCCCTAAGAAGCATTATACTCAATCTAAGCCCAATGACTTCTGTCTCTTTCAAGCACTTCAGAGGAAACGGCAGTGAAATATTAATGAGTCTTTCAGAGTAATTTAACAGTATTCTGTTGCTGGTCTAAGTGTGAACCAGACTGCGGGTGGCACAGATCCAACAGACAATTCTAGCAGTAAACTAGAGATGAACTGCAAGTGTGAATGTAGCAATGCAGAATTTTGGGAATGGAGTTAATCACAGAGAACGTTAGGAGCAGTTTAGGATAGATAGTACATCTATCTAATTGACCATTTATTTTATCCTGTCTCATCGGTTTAAGACTGGGAATTTTATTTAAAGGTGCATCCCAGTAACACCTGCCATTGCATCAAATGTTGTAACAATGATTTGGGCACTCAGTGTGAAACAATGCCATGTACATATATAGACAAAGGTGTTGTCTTCCCTCTTTTGTTTTTGGAGGTAGGAAAATGGTGGCTTCTTTCCACCAAGCCTTTTGTCAAGGTTCAGGTCTAAAGCAGCTTTGTGCTACTGTCTGCTTTTTATTGCATTTATATATGTGTTGTTTTGTTCATTTTATTGTTTGGTCTGTACACTGATCAGCTCCTAAGCAAATTCAAGGTGTTGATTTTGTCCTTTAAAGCTCTACATGGCTTGGGACTGGGGTATCTGAAGGACCATTTTTTCCTATAAATTGCTTCCTGAGAATTAAGATCATAAGGAGAGGCCCTCCTGACTGTCCCACCAATCAAAAAAGCTTGTTTGGTGAGTACATGAGAAAGGGCCTTTTCAGTGGCAGCCCCACAATTGTGGAACAAGCTCCACAGGGAATAGTGCCTAGTGCACCTGCTGTCTAGGAGGCAGTAGAAGACAATTTTATTTAGGACTGCATTTTACTAACTTAGTTTTAATTTATTGGCAGTCCTAATTGGAGATTTTGAACTGTGGCTTTAAATGTGTTTTTTATAATTATTTTTTTATCTACATTGTAAGTCGCCTTCAGTTCTGTAGCATGGAAAGGCAGCTAATGAATGTTTTAAATAAACAGATAAATTATATTTTCCCTTGCATTTTAAGTTGCGACTTTGACTGTGTGTGAAGAGTGGAAATGGCTAAATATAAATTTCTTAAATTCAGTTTAATTTGCATTCTGTAAGTGGTAGGTACGTATTTCTTAGTTGCTGTCAGAAATCTTCCGGGGCTGATTCAAGCTGACCTGATATTTCCTTTCATGCACAGTCATGCCTGTGCATGCACGCACCTGGGCAGATAGGAGGGCATCCATATAGGATGTAATTAAGCTTCTCGCCTTCCATACCAGCTCACAGCAAAGCACATTGAAGCTATGGCAAGAAATAATTCTGGTGGTTGCTCAAGGAGGGTGTTTTTATCTGTCCATCTGGGATAGCCCTGCCTCGTCGCGGAGAGTTGGACTTGATGGCTTTCCACACCGTTCAAATTCTGTGAGTAGGAAATATACTTAGAACTGGAACAAATACTGAAAAGCAAAAAGGGGGAGATACCTAGGCTTCCTTTGGGAGCCATAAAACTGGTCACCGTGGGGTTAGTAATTTCTGCTGCTTGGGTCTGCAGAATTTGCTTGCGTATAATAATTTCTTCTAGTTGTGCATTCAGGGACCAGATTTAAACACCATATTGGTGGGCAAGAAGAGCATCACATTTAATTTGGGTCCTGCATCAGGGTGTATATAGAGTTGTCAGCACCAGAAATCCATAGCCCAATAGCATTTGTTAGCCCAGTGGCATTGCAAGACTGTGTGTAGGGTAGTCAGTTTAAATAGGGTGCCTGGGATGTGCCAAGTCACAGGGGTAGACTCTTCCTGTTGTTGTTGTCCTCTTTAAATTGGGCCTAATAATCTTTGCTAACAATCCCATGTAGATTGATGTTATAACTTTAAAAGGTTCCAGCCTGAGACCTTTGGTAGGCTAATTCCATTGATTTAAGCAGGACCGAATCTACATGTTTTTTGAGGGGGGGCAAAATTAAAAAATGGTGCCCCTTTATGGGCTCATTCTACCTTATGGGCTCATAGAATAGAATGGACTCCATACCTAATTTGGCGCCCCACCCTCCAGTAGGGCCCGGGGCAAGCACCCCCCTCTGCCCCCACTAGATCCGGCCCTGGATTTAAGTGCTTGGAGCGGGTTTCTGTGTAGACAATGGTTCATGCACATGCTACCATACCAAAAATAAGAGGCAAGAATTGGGCTAACGCTCTTAAAGTATTAAACATCTTGGATTTACTTCCCTTTTAAAGAAAAAATAAGTTTCTAGCCCCTTATGAAGAAATTTTAAAAGGTCGATGAAGTTGCTACTTTAGATCAATATATTATAATGGGCCTCCATAGGGCCATCATAGGGGAGCTACATTTAGGGGAACATTATTCATTCTACTGAAAGTTCTTGGAGTTCATTATCTTCAAGTCATAAGATGTATCAGGCTACCATGGGACCAAAGTTTCTATTTTTTTTCAGCCAGAGGCTTTAGTTTCCCAGCCAGCAGAAACAATCCCCAAAGTGCCTCAACTAGAAACATTCTAGAGCCTTTTTTACCCGAGAGAAGTGAATGTCCAATTTACACAGCTGATGAATTATTATATTTGAGAACTCCTTCAGACTTTCATGTTAAAGGTCTTTTACTAAGTACATTTTTGGGGGGGTGGGGGGTGGGCTATAACATTTAGAAAGGAAAACATCACCTAGCAGTCGTGCCCTCATTTATCCAAAATATGTGAAGGTTGATTGTGGCAGGTGCATGTAGGGCAAAGGCAATTTTGCACATGTTAAGAGGGCACTGTTTTGTTCCTGGCAGTGCTCCAGAGCTGAACCTCTATTCTGCTGAAATAGCTGGGCCTAGACCCAACCTGAAGTCTCTTAAGATGTCCTCCTTTTTCCCTGTTAGTTCCTGTGTAGCAGAGGTGCTGCGAGCTTGGTTTCTATTTGAATCTGTCTAATACCCATATTTAAAAGCTACCAACAAATGCCGAGAGGTGTGAGATGGCAGTTTAATGGTCTCCATGGCAACGCCTCATTTCTGGCAGCTTCAGCTTGAGCTGAGAGCAAAGCCCCTTCACAAAAGCTGCATCCAGAATGCGGCTGCTTTTGTCGCTGCTGAGCCTTCTGGGCCTAACCAGTGCATTGAGAAATGTTCAGGTGAAGAGGGGATATTCCTCTTTTGTTTCTTCCTCTCCTGTACTCTCCACCAAAGGTTTCTTTTATGGTATAAACAATGGGTTGGTGTATGACATCAGCATTTACACTGCTGTAAAAATGCACTTCCCTGCCTTTAAAAAAAATCTGCTGTTGAAAATGGACCATTGGTGTAATAGCTACAGGGCTTGTTTTGTCTTGGCATTTACAAGTTTCTGGGAGAACCGGGTTTGATTCCACCCTCCTCCACTTGCACCTGCTGGCATGGTCTTGGGTCAGCCATAGCTCTGGCAGAGGTTGTCCTTGAAAGGGCAGCTGCTATGAGAGCCCTCTCCAGCCCCACCCACCTCACAGGGTGTCTGTTGTGGGAGAGGAAGGTAAATAGGGTTGCCAAGTCCAATCAAGAAATATCTGGGGACTTTGGGGGTGGAGCCAGGAGACATTGGGGTGGAGCCAGGAGCAAGGGTGTGACAAGCATAATTGAACTTCAAGAGTTCTGGCCATCACATTTAAAGGGACCACACATCTTTTAAATCCCTTCCCTCCTTAGGAAATAATGAAGGATAGGGGCACCTTCTTTTGGGGCTCATAGAATTGGACCCCCTGGTCCAATCTTTTTGAAACTTGGGGGGTATTTCGGGGAGAGATACTGAATGCTATGCTGCAAATATGGTGCCTCTACCTCAAAAAACAGGGCCCCCCCCAGAGCCCCAGATACCCGCCGATCAATTCTCCATTATTTCCTATGAGAATGTCTCCATAGGGAATAATAGAGTTCCCTCCCTTCCCCCCCGTTTTCTCTCTCTCACTCACACACATGCTTAACTGTCTCTGGTGCAAGTGGGCAGCTGTGTTGGTCTGAAGCAGTAGAACAAAGCAAGAGTCTCTGGTGCCTCCACAACAAGATCTGGAAAATACAGGGGCTAGGCTGCTCTTTTACACACACACTCACTTGTCTGAAAGGAAAGCAAAACAAACAGAGGGGCTGCACTCTCACGAGGTCTGCTGTTGCTAACCCTTCCCCATGAAGTACTTCCTGCTCCAGTTTAAAAGCACACACACATTTTAAAACTGAACCTGTTTGCAGGTCCTGCCCAAGATCCAGAGGTACAGGGTGGCTGTGTGGGAGGAGCTTCCCCCGCCGGCCAGCTGGCTGGGGGCGGGGGAAAGCCTGTAAAACCGGGGAATCCCCCGCTGGGACCTGGGGACTGGGAAGCCTAAAGGTAAAGGAGATTGTGAGCTGCTCTGAGACTCTTTGGAGTGGAGGGCGGGATATAAATCCAATATCATCTTCGTCTGGGAAGTGAACACATGAAGATGCCTTTTACTGAGTCAGACACATATAGTTGGTCTGTCAGAGTCACTATTGTCTACACTGGTAGGCAGCGGCTCACCCCAGTCTGAAGTGGAGGTAATTCACATCATTGCCCGCTACCTGATCCTTTAAACTGGAGGTGATGCAGATTGAACCTGAGACATCTTGCTTGCAAAGCAGATTCTCTGCTGTCAAGCCCATAGTACATGAAATTACTTTTCCTGAGTTGGACCATTTATTTATCAAGATCAGTATTGTCTACTGTGACTGACAGCTGCTTTCCAACAATCTTTCATTTTACCTACAACATGGTATAGTGCTTAAGTGTGGTGGACTCTAATCTGGAGAACAGGGTTTGATTCCCAACTCCTCTAATAAGAACCCTTCTGGGTGACCTTAAGCCAGTTACAATTTTCTCAACTCTCTCGGCCCCACCTACCTCACATTCCCAGGGTGTCAGTGGTGGGTAGGGTTGCCAGGTCCTTTCCTCTTGCCAGCATGGGGAGGGAGCCTTCTGGGAGGGGGGTGCACTGAATCCCAAACAGCAGTGTTGCTGATGCTGTGACATCACATGTGAGTGATGTCATGACATCAGAGATGTCGCATGGGGGATGCTCTGGTTTGAGTCCAAAACTATGGTAAAATTGCCCTCAAACCAGAACATCCTCAGCGTGATGATGTCACTTCTGTGTGATGTCATCATGTCAGGGATGTTGCCCTTTGGGGGTGGGGAAAAGCCCCCCAAAGTGGAGGATCCTCCATTTGGACCTGGGGAGTGGCAACCCTAGTTGTGGGGTGGTGAAGGGAAGGCAGTTGTAAGCTGTTTTGAAACTCCTTAAGGAAGAGAAAAGTGGGCTATACTCTTCTTCTACCTAACACCTGACCCCTTTAACTGGCCATGCCACAAAGTGAGTTAGCCTGAGATGCTTTACCTGTTTCCTGTCCCCTAAACCTGCACTCAATCACAGTGAGAATTGAGCCTCGCAATCATATAGTAATTGTAGTAATCACATATATATTTATTTATTTTACAAAATTTGTATCCCACCTTTCAGCCCTCACAAGGACCACCAAGGGAGATAACAAGTTAAAATATACACAACAGTTTAAAGCATCGTTATATTTTAAAACCATTACAATCCTTCCCCTCAAAACCACACATCCTTAAAACAATTAAAAACAGAGATAAAATAATTACAAAGACATAAAAACAACAAAACATTGATCTGGAAGGAAGGAGCATTGAAGGAACACCAAATGAAACTTGGAAAGCACTTCCACTCTCACATGCTTCAGCTATTTAATAAGGCCCCTGTACTGAGCACCTACCTGTTTATTGTTAAAAACTATGAACCATTTTAAACATACAGTGTTGTGAAAGACAAATACATTGAAGACAGTACAACAGCCAGTTTTGCCAAAGGCCACGTAATGAATTCACACTCTGTTTCTCCCTGGTTGTGTACTGCTCTGTCAGTGTGAGCCCTGCAATATATATTTAATTTGTTCATTCATTCATTCATTCATTCATTCATTCATTCATTCATTCAGCTTATATCCCGCCTTCCCCACTCAGGCTCAGGGCGGCTTACATTCCACAAAAGTCACATAAAACCCAGTATTGATATAAACCAGAGACATAAAAAATATATAAATACATAATAAATAAAAACATAAAACAATATCAGAGTCCAGGGCAGACTGTCTGAAAGCAGGCTTGAGTTTGGGGGATTCTCCTTCTAAGAACAAGAGTGCCTGAAAGCATAGGCTTGTAAGACCACAATACATCTGTTTGTCTTGAAGGAGCCATGACACTGTCATTTTGCTGCAAAAAATTAACATATCTACTTCTAATTTTTTTTTCTCTGTTGAAAGTAAATGCTATTTAGAGTGCAAGCCACAAAGAACCCCTGACTCGTCTGGGCAGATCCTTTACCCATTTGCACTGCAGTTGTGACTGAACAAAAGGTGTTGGGGGCTGAGCCACCACAGTGCATGTAGGGAAATGAAACAGTTTTCATATGAAAGTGTGGCTATATTGGGAGTATGAGAAGCATATTTCAAAGTGTGGCTATATTGGGAGTATGAGAGGCATCTTTTAAAGATAACAAGTGTTCACTATAGGGTGTGAAATTAGCTGAGAAAATATGCTTTTTAGGTTCCGTGACATGTTCTAAACTCTTTGTATAATTGAAGTGCAGGGCTTAATTTTAAATCAGGGCATGTTCTTGGGACCTGCTTTTAATTCCAGGTCTAATTGCTAAATAATTTGAGGTAATCCTAAAGAAAAGTGTTCTGAAATATACAGAGAACAGCTTTTTTGTGAATAACATCAGTCATCTTTTACACATTTGGGATTAAAAGGCAGAGTTTCTGGGCCATAGGGTGTGGTTTCCAGGCAGGCTGGAAATTAACTATTGTCCATATGGTACCAACATTCTTCCCATTTGCAAGACTTAATTTAATGCAGAGCACAACTTTGGAAACTGCTGTCAGGGCCAGGCCTCAGTGTGTCATAGCAGCAGTGATGTAATGGGAAGAGCCAAACTGGGGACTTTGTTTCTGGAGAGTCCCAGCCTCTCTTGACTGTGACCTGGAAAAGAGGGGAGGGAGGAGAGAGGCTGGAAAGAAAAAGAGGAAAACAGGCAGCAATGGAGAGGATTGCAGCTCTGGGGGAATTGATGGAACATCTTGAGAACTAAAATGGAAGATTTTGCTATTAGCAGATGGAAGCTAAGGTTAGTTCTGGGTTTGTTGCACAAGGGAGGAAAGCCATAGAATTGAACTGCCTGAGAGATTGCTGAGCCTTTGGAATTCTGCTGCTGAATTAGTAACTACAGAAGATTTGTGTTATTACATTTTCCATTCAGTTTGTGCCTCTCCCTCAGTAGTTGCATTCATCTATTTCACCTGCCTTACAAACCGCCATTGTTATTCATGTGCTAGTAGCCCTCTGTGCATCGGTTAGCATGCTCTTACCTGCTCTCCCACTACCTGGTGTTGATTTCAACACAAGTAAAGTCACCCATAGAGGACTAGTGTTGTTGCTAGAACCCACTCTATTTAGTGTAAGAATTGCCAGAACTTTACCCTCAGCACTTGCCTACAGTCCTGCTTGCACTCACATGCATCTGCTTTATAATCTCAGTACAGTAAGAATAATAAAAGTGCTTCTGAGTATGTACAGAATAAATCGAATAAAGTAAAGTAAAGTCTTCCTCCTACAAACAGCACCTATTGGTCTGTGGCTGGGCTTGCTGTGGTTGGGCTTGCAGGACTGGATTTTTTTTAATTAAACCAGTTTTTGCCTTGGCATTGGCACCCCACATTTTAGTAGTTAAGGCCTGCCTGCCCTTTCCTCCATTTTCCCATTCAGGAAGAAAAAATATTTAAGCACTCAATTTATCCATCTGTTTTTCCAGATCTTCTTGAAAGAGACACTTCTTACGTGCACATCCAAATTAGAATGTCTTGCAGTAATCATGATGCAGGCTCCTCTTCTGTGCAAAGAGGATGTCACTCTCTCTTCCTCTAAAAAGTATTATGTATTTGCCTTTTTAAAATGCACAGCCTGTGGCCCACTCTGAATGAAATTAATTAGGCTTGAATGGGAAATGTATGAGGCTTGTTGTTGTGATGGTATCTGAAATCCACTCTGTGTATTTACTGCAACACAGATGTGTTCGTCTCGACTGTGAACTAGTCTGTATACCATTAGCTACCTTCTAGACATTATGTGGCCCCGTGGTGCAGATTGGTAAAGCTGCAGTACTGCAGTCCGAGCTCTCTGCTCACGACCTGAATTCGATCCTGGAGGAAGCTAGGTTTAGATAGCCGGCACAAGGTCGACAGCCTTCCATCTTTCTGAGGTCGGTAAAATGAGTACCCAGCTTGCTGGGAGGAAAGTGTGGATGACTGGGGAGGGCAATGGCAAACCACCCTGTAAAAAGTCTGCCATGAAAACATTGTGATGCGATGTCACCCCAGAGTTGGAAATGACTGGTACTTGCACAGGGGACTACCTTTACCTTTTAGCCATTTCCTTGTGGTGACTTCCCACTCATGTCCATCCTACAGTTGTTACTGTGAGAGATTACTGTATGACTTTTTCCTCTCCATGGAGAGTTTCTTCACCATCATTGGGTTCCTGGCTAGGTCTCTTACCAAGGTGTAATGGTTGGAATATTGGGATCTGGCTCTAGTTTTGAATTCTGACTCTACCATGGAAGTCGATTAGAGGTTTTTGCTAAAATGGCATATAAATTGTGTCCCTGTGGCCTGGCATTTCTTTTTAAAAGTTTCTAGGCCTTAAGTTTTCATATATGATCGGAGTGGAGGGAAACTGAAGAGGGAGTTCATTGATGTGACTACAATATTTATTTCCTACTTCCGTCCTTCTGGCCTGCTGCTTCCTCTGCCTGGAATAGCTGCCCCTGTGGTGTTATAAATAGTTTCAGTATGAAAATACGATTTCCAGTTTTGTCGGTTGTTTTGTTTTTGCATCAGTAGTGACATTATAACTGCACTTGCCTTCAGCTTATTTTAAAGTTTCAGACTTTTTTGGACCCAGCTATGGGTCATCTTCCATGACACGTTTCTCTAAAAAGCACATGTGATTTCGGTCTAAGGGTGGATGTTTGTATCTCATTCCTCAATTCTTTCACACATTCCTACCAACAGAGGCTGAAAAACACTTTAATTAGCACATGTGAGTTCAGCCTGAGGCAGCAGATCTTGTTTGGAGTTAGGTATGCCTGCCCCCAGTGATTTTCCTGGATTTATGTGTGCCTAACTTTGTATAGGACTGGACTGGAGGGTTTTTTCTTTTCCTTCTTTGCTAGAATTGAGCAATAATGACTTTTAAAGTGCCTCTCTTTTAAAGCATTTACCATCCCACATAAACTGCATTCACAGAATAAGAGAAACGCAAAGGTAGTTTTAGTGATGTGGGTGAAAACACCCACTGCTTTCTTGAACAGTTTCCTATTTGTGCCCCTCTATTGCTATTAAACACCCCAGTGCCTACACATAATTTTAAATCCTTTGCCTAAGGGTCATTTTAAGAACCAGTGTGGCATAATGGTCAGAACAATTTCCTACACTTTTGATAATGGAAAGCTTAGGGGGTTTTTTTCTGAATTGATATTGCAGGCACCTTTCATTGTAAAATACAGGTATTTTGGCTCTGTTCATACAGAACACAGACCCATGGTTTATTTTAACACTGGTTGGTTTGTGAAGTTGGGATTGGATTCACAGTCACTCAAATCCTGAATTGCCTTGGCAGATGCTGGTTTAATCACTTTTGCTCTGGCCAGGAGATTTTGTAGACAGAGAGCATGTGAGAACAGTACCCAGGGACAGGCCAAGATAAAGCCAGGATATCCACATTCATATATTACATGAAACCATAGTTAAGGATAACTGTGATTTAACAAACAACTATCAAGCCATGGTTTGAAACCCTAGTTTGTCATACCCTAACTAACCATAGCTGGTGGGGTGACCTGCATTCAAACAGTCATGCTAATCATAGTTGTGTTAAACCATGGCTTCATCCTGTCTGATCTGAGCCATTCTCTTGGTCAACTCTCTGAATAGTGGTCAGCATTGTCCTTGTGGCTGTGGACTGGTAGAGTTCATATTGTCTCCCGTAATCCTGCCTGTCCTTTTGCCCAATCAGAAAACGTTCAGGATGGATCTGTGTTTTTTTCAGAAGTTGCAGAGCTTTCTTGGATTCCTCACATTTATCAACCATAGGTGTAGTCCTGGTGCATCCTTACTTCTTCTCTTGCAATGCAATGCTAAGAGGAGTGACACCCTTCTTTGAAGTCAGTGGGGTCATCTTTTGCTTAAGATTGCTCTGTTAGAGTGACTGAGAGGGAGTGACAGAAAGAGCGTAAAGATCAGTACCTAACAGTACTTCCCCTATCACCCTTCAAGCTTTTCAGAAAGTGGGAAGGATCATTATAAGGCATGGCTTATTATTGACTGCCCTCATTCAAATGAAAGTCTAAACACCCAGGGTTTCCTTAGTCACTGTGTTCTATTCCCCCTTCAAGCATTCCTTCTTTGTATTTCCCAATCTTTTTCTCCCCCACCCCCAGCTTTCTTTCATTCCCTTCTGCTCCCCTTCTGCAGTTATTTTGCAGAGTGAAGGAGGGCAGTATTGTTTTGCTCTGCCTCTTACAGCAGCCATTTAGACGTGGAACTCACCACCAGTGTACCCTCTAAGCTGAGTTAGTGTGGGCTAGCTCATAGTTTTTTAGCTTCCAGCTCACACATTTTTGTCTTAGCTCAAGAAAAATGGCTCCAGAGCAAACTAAGTTATGCAGTACCTCACAACTTTAATGCCAGTAGCTCACAAAGTAGAATTTTTGCTCACAAGACTCCACAGCTTAGAGGGAACATTGCTTACCACCATCTTTCAGAATTTCAGAGGTACCTGGAAGCTCAGAAAGGTTGGGAACCCCTGGTCTAAATAATAACATAGTGATTGTGCCCCTTCTGCAGTGTGCAAGGGGTTATTGGGGAGGAGAAAACAAGCCAAGCCAAGGCTGACTAGGCAAAGGATGAGTTGCATGCATCCTTTGCTGTGATGGGCAGGGCGGGATCAAGCCAGGTGCCTCCTTCTCAAGGCTTCCAGCTTGCAGCATCAGGGACTTGTGCCTGCCCCTCCCTTTGGGCCAGGGTGGCTACTGCAAAGGGGGTGGCACCCAGGGCGGAGTGGTCCCATTGACGGGGACAGACTGTGAGCCCACTGGGAATTTTCCCAGTGGCCTTAATGGCTAGTCTGCTGCTAAGTGCATTCATGTGTTGCAGTCTGCTATTGGAAGCTGCTGGCCTGCTGTGTTGAATTTTGGTGAAGAAGAAATTGTGGTCGAATACTAGGTTTGCAATGACTAAGACTGGATAGGTTAACTGGGAGGAATATACTTAATTATGATACTGAACTTTATGGGTCTCCCTTCAGACCTGCCAGGAAGGAAGCCAAATACATCTTAATTTTTTTCCTGCTTAGGTGGACTTCAGAGAGGAATGGAAACCCTCAATCTGACAACCATCGGAACAACAGTTTTTAAAATTTTCTTTTTAATTTTTAGTATTGTATAAAATTCTGCTCTATCTCTTGTAAATTGTTAAGTAGAATGCCAACTGGTGGTTCCTCCCATGTAGCTCACAAGGCTGCTCTCTACTTTTTGATCATCAGAATCCCCTAAATGAGCAATGGGTCATCAATGGTTTGCATTGTCCAGAGATGACGAAGAGTCCTGTGGCATCATAAAAACTTGAGGGTTTTTGTTTGCTTGTGGCATGCAGTATTAGCTAGGAGGCTATTTCAGCAGATGTGTAATGTGGCAAATGATGATGTTGACCTCTAAAATTTGTGTGTAGTTAGCTCATTAGGGTTAACATATGTTTATGTGCAGGATTGACAAAAGGTATTTTGGTTTCCCAGATAGTGTCCAGAGCCCTGATGGTATTAACAAATGGTTTAATACTAGGAGTAGCTGCACTGTCTACTGCCAGCAGTCACTAGATGGTGCTAGTCTAGTTTGGTTGGCAGGTTACTAGGAAGGGGTCCTTGGAGACCACTTGCTGTCTTCTCCTTTCTCTCAGACTTCTGTATCATATATTTTACCCTTCTCTGAGGTTCCTGTTTCCTCAGTACAGCTATTTATATACCCTGAGTACAGAATGGAGGAGGAATGAATAGACAAATGGATAGACAAAGACTGTAGCTAGCTGTGTTGGTCTACAGAAAAATTTCAGAAAGAGGTAGTGTAACCATTTTATTAGAAGCAACCAAAATATCACAGAACAGCAGGCGGGCTTCCAAGTTCTTCCAGAAGCCCTTCATCAGGCTTGATGTTTAGTGATTAGAGTGAACTTTTATCTTTTCTCCCTCATTATTCTCTCTCACATCTTGCACGTACCCAATGAGTGTGGATTCAGGAAATCCTGTGCAGATTTACTCCATTCTGGGTCCACTGACCTCCATGAAATTAAACTGGAGTAACTGTGCATAGGGTTGCACTGGAAAGAAAGTGCTTCATACAGATTTGTTAGCTTAGATGGCTTTTGAAAGGAGCTTAGAATTCATAGAGGATAAGTCCATTATTGGCTATTAGCCATGATGGATAAATGGAACATGGTGAGAAGCAGTGTTCCCTGAAGGAAGAAGAAGAGGAAGACAATGACTTCACTCAGAGTGGCTTACAATCTCCTTCCCTTCCTCTCCTCACAACAGACATCCTGTGAGGGTGGTGGGGCTGAGGGAGTTCTGAGAGACCTGTGACTGGCCCAAGGTCATCCAGCAAACTTCATACTGGAGGACAGGGGAATCAAACCAAGTTCTCCAGATTAGAGTCCACTACACCAATACCTAGGTTAGGCTAAGAGAAAGAGGCTGGGATTATTTGTTAAACTTAATGAATGAGTGGGGGACTGGTAGTAAGTTCCAGTGCTATTTGAAAAACATTCCTGGGTCATCCTGGAATATTCTGTCCCATAACAGGTAAACCTTCAAGTGAAGAAAGCATGGAAAATAGAAGAAGACTGCAGATTTATACCCCACCCTTCTCTCTGAATCAGAGACTCAGAGCGGCTTACAATGTCCTATATCTTCTCCCCCCACAACAGACACCCTGTGAGGTGGGTGGGACTGAGAGTGCTCTCACTGCAGCTGCCCTTTCAAGGACAACCTCTGCCAGAGCTATGCTGACCCAAGGCCATTCCAGCAGGTGCAAGCGGAGGAGTGGGGAATCAAACCCGGTTCTCCCAGATAAGAGTCCACACACTTAACCACTACACCAAACTGGCTCTCAAAGTAGGTGAACACACACACTTGGAGGGAAAGGGTGTGTGAATCCTTTGGTGTTAGTGAAATGGTTGAGCAGCATCCATGTAGAGGTTGTGGTTAACATTTGGAAGAACTCTTTTACACATGCTGCACCCTTTTATTCCCCCCCTCCCCAAAAACCCACTTGGGTTTCTAGAAATATTGCCTCTTTCCATATCTGGCCCCATTGTGTGGATTTTTTGTTCCATGCTCTGGGGCCAAGTGCAGAACTAGACACTTGATTTTTCTTTGAATGTTTCTGGTGATTGGTTGAGTGTGTGATGCTGACCTCATTGGCATCAATGAAAAAGCAATGTTTCAGCAGTGCCTCTGTTCCTGGGTCCACTGTATCAGGCAGCAGTCCAGCCATAGCACTTCTGGCACCGTAGGCCATGTTTCCTTCGACACTGAGGGGAAATCACCTCCTATCCTGTTTGTCCCCACCTCATGTGAGGGTACAGAAGTGCCCACCCTCTTTGCTCCCCTTCGCTCGGATCAGTTAGGAAGGCATCACTTGCCTTCCAGCAAGTCAGCATGGGATGGAAGAAGAAAGCTAGGCCTGCCCCTTAGCTTGTCAAGGGGGGGAGGAAAAAAGCAGGCTGCTGATGGCTGCACACTAGGACTGGAGGTGCCTCCTGGTCTGCTGCTTGCAGGCAAGGGGAGGGCGGACAACAGATTTGGTTGGTACCTCTTGATCTCTGGAGCCAGTTTGGTGTAGTGGTTAGGTGTGTGGACTCTTATCTGTGAGAACTGGGTTTGATTCCCCACTCTTCCACTTGCAGCTGCTGGAATGGCCTTGGGTCAGCCATAGTTCTGACAGAGGTTGTCCTTGAAAGGGCAGCTGCTGTGAGAGTCCTCTCAGCCCCACCCACCTCACAGGGTTTCTGTTGTGGGGAAGGAAGATAAAGGAGATTGTGAGCTGCTCTGAGACTCTGAGATTTGGAGTGGAGGGCGGGATATAAATTCAATATCATCTTCTGTCTTCTCCTTAGGCAGTTGCCAAGAGCCACCCAGTTAATGGGCTGGACCTGTCTCAAAATAAAATATACTATGGTAATAGGTTTCATGCTGAATTAGTTAAGAATTAGAATGTTTAGTACTTATAATACCAACTTTAGATATGCTCAGTGTTATTTATCAGTCAGTGATGGAATAATGTTACAAACTAATCCAGCAGTGCAACTCCACAAGAGAGACGGGATAATATTTCATCAACTAGTATTTTGCAGCTGTTTGGAAAAAACCAAGTAGGCAAAATGTCCTTATTCTTGAAAGAATGCATACAATTACACTTTAGAGAGGAAAAGAAACTCTTAACCACAATCCCCTGAAGATGAAATCCTGTTTGAATTTATTTTTCCATCTATTCCATCATTTTTTGTTAAAATTTATATATTGAAGAACTTGTAATAACTGGCTACAGCTTGGGTCAGACATAACGGCAGACCATAATGGTTTGCCACTATGTGAATAAGTCTGGGGGATCCTTGAATTTGCACAACGCCTCCTTCCCTATTTAACATACAACCAGATAAGTAGGTATTCCCCCACTTGTGGCAAACCATGATTTTCCCTTGTGTGCAAACTGGTAAATTATGTTTTGTGCCTTCCTGCAAGACAGAATTCCAAACCATGGTTTATTCTATTTGGAATCCTGATTTCCAGGCAACTTACAAACCATCATTTGCCACAGAAAGTGGACATCTCTAATTAGCTGTCCATGTGTGAATGGAATTGCATGTTCACACACAGCTGTATCTGAGTCAAGCCAATAAGTCACTGATCAGTATTTGTGTTTATTACATTATGTGTTCAATGGAGAAGAAATCTTCATTGTCCTGTAGACAGAAAGGTTGCTGTCTGAATATTGGAGAAACATACTATTGCCAAAACAGGCTTACCTCAGGGGAAATGAGTAAAAACCGCATATTTGTCCCATTGGAAGGAGAAAGGAAGTCTTGAAAATTTCCTTCAAGGACATTGGAAGGCAATGTTTCTCTCTGTTTTTTGACTCAGACGAGCAGCTCCATGGTGTGCAACTGTCCCTCTGGGATGAAAACCAAGGCCTCATACTGGGGAGGGCAGCCGTGTGGGGTATCTCCTTTCCTTGTATTGTGACCCTCTCCCTTGACGTGATCTGAAAGGCCAGTCATGCAAAGAAGGGGTGTGCGGATGAAAGAGCTCTTCTGGCCTCTCGTTCACTCATGTCTCCGTAAATAACTTCTCTGACGTTAAGTCCAAAAGCACATGAGGAGGGTGTAGAGGGAGGGATAGAATGGGCGGAGATCCTATAAATATCCCTGGGCTATTTTAGAAGTCTAGGTTTTGAATTAACATGGCTGGTAAATACAGGACTTGTTTTTGACCTGCCCAGAAATATCCAAGTGGCTGCACTGATATCCAGCAGTGACCTATCGCATAAGCATGTGGGATGTAGGGATCTGAAATCCAGCCTTCAGTAGGTTTCCAAGTGTTCCTTGTTACCTAGGTTGAGTTGACTACAAAGGGGAATACCTGGAGATGGCAGAAAAACTGGACTTGGATTTTACCATTGCCATGTAAGATCATAGATAAGTCTATCTGCCTTATGTCCCCATCTGCAGAACGGAAACAACTTTGCAGGCAATCAATATGCGTTTTCCAGAAAATTTTGAATCAGAAAATTTCCCAGTTTAAATAATAGTAGCAAAAAAAGACACACACACCATATTGAAGCACTGCTTCATGTTTCATGCCCACATTTAGCCCATCTAGCATGATTGATTTGTAGCACAGCAGCGCTGACAACTATAGATAAACAGACTACAGATAAAGGACATGGTATAAGGACGCAATTGGCCCATTACGGGGACAGGAAAGAGAAATTGTAACAGCTGATGAAGAAAGGGCAGAGTGGCTCCATTCCTACTTTCCCTCAGTCTTCTCTTGTGAAGGAAACGGTGCCCAACTGTCAGAAACAGAACACATGATGAGGGAAGGAAATTGCAGCCTAGGATCGGCATAGCGCTAGTACATAAACACCTAATTTATTTTAATGAAACAAAGTCCTTAGGGCCAGATGAATTGCATCCAAGAGTACCAAAAGAACTTGCAGATGTAATTTCTGAGCCTCTGTCCATTATTTTTGAGAATTCTTAGAGAACAGCTGAGGTGCTGGAAGATTGAAGGTGAGCAAATGTCCCCTTCTTCAAGAAGGGGAAGAAGGATCCAGGTAATGGCTGACCCATCATTGAAATCTTTACCTGGAAAAGTTTTACAACAAATCATCATGAGTCGTTCAGAAAGGATGGGTTTCTCAAGAACTAGTCATGTCAGACTAACCTTATCTCTTTTTTTGGATAAAGTTACAAAGTGCATCCCACTGCATGCCCCCAGCTCCCTTTTTGGCAGTCCTTCAACACACAGAAACTCATATAAAGCTTTATTGAGCGTGGATAGTCAATGATTCATGTGCAAGAGGTTTTGTTTCTGCAGGAAAGGAGCACCTTGATACTACACTTGATCTTAGCCAAAAGGCTGAGAAGCGATAGGAAAGGACCACAGTGACAAGGCAGTGCAGTTAGCCCATGTGTCTAATACTGTCCCACACTGGCTAACTGCATCTTAATGTAGGGAATTTGCGCAGCCCCCTTGGAACAACAACACAGTGTTTGTGTGGTGGTTGTAGTACTGCTGTTACACAGATAACCCTGCACTGAACACAGCAATGGTAATAATGACATAATTAATAAGCACCAGCAACCTATTAGTGAAGTGTGAGGCAATGGGCATTGCTGCTTCAGAGCAAAGGATAATCTTTGGCATCTGGGGGGGAAATTACGTTTCCTATCATGCACCACACTTTTTAATCCATTTAGTTTTAGTTTGGCTTTTAAAACTCAAATGAGTTAGAGGGTGTAATGTACTGAAGTCGGAGACGTTCAGATGGCAACATGCTTTATTAGCAAGTACGTCACAAAGACAACATGGCGGGTCCGGGTCCCCTGTTATATACATTTCCCGGAACAACCTTCTTCCTGGTCAGGTCCAATCCTGGTAAGTTAAACTGATCGCCATAAGTGGGCTGCGTTCGTCCCTTCCAGGCACCGCCCACAGGTGCGCTGTGCTGTACTTTACTGGACGAACGCCAGACACAACACTCCTCCCCACCTACTTCAAGATACATAGTATTTCAAATGAGCGGGCAGCTGCTGCTTTCTGTGTGACTGCTGAGGTTCAGTCTGGGGAGTTGGGGCTGCTGCCTGGGGTTCTGTAACCGCTGGTTCCTCACTTTGGGGTGTGGTTGGCAGAGCGTTGTCTCAAGCCTGTGGAGGTATTATCCCTGCCCTATAAAGCTCCTCCACCAGCGAACCCGGCAGGGTTGCTTCTTGTGGCTGCCCCGTGCTCTCTCCTTTCCCCACTCCCTCTGGCCCTGCCGGTTCCTCCGGCAGGGTGCGGCGGCAAAGTTGGTCTATGTGTCTGCAGAGGAGCTGCCCCCCTTCCGATGAGACCTTGTAAGAGCGGGACCCGGTGAGCCGCAGCACCTGAGCTGGTATCCACTGTGGCCTGCTCGCAAAGTTCTTAGCATAGACCGGATCCCCTGGAAAGAACCCCTTAGTGGCCTCCCTGGTCTCGGGGGAACTGTGGAGGTCCGGGGCCCAGTCGGGGTGTAGCTTATCGAGCAGGGTGGTTAACCTGCCCATGAGTAACAAGGCAGGGCTTACACCCGTAGTCGGGTAAGGGTTGATCCTGTTCCCAAATAGGAAGGTGGACAGTCGGTGGTCCCAATTCCTTTGGACTATGCAACCCAGGGCCTCCTTGGTTGTGCGAACCATGCGCTCTGCTTGGCCGTTAGTGGCAGGGTAAAAGGGAGCAGAGCAAATGTGGCAGGTGTGGTACCTATTCAGGAATTCCTGGAACTCTCAGGAGGAAAAGCAATGTCGTTGTCCATCACTACAGTGTCAGGGATTCCATGGGTGCAAAAAACCCTCCGTAAGGCTCTGACTGTGTCAGCAGTGGAGGTGAAAGCAGCTGGGATGACCTCCAGCCACTTCGTGTAAGCATCCATCAAGATAAAGAATATTTGCCCCTGGTATGGCCCCGCAAAGTCTAAGTGTAGCTGGGACCACGGCACTCAATTGGCTTCCCAGCAGTGAACGGGGGTGCCAGGCGGATATGGCCGGGATTCTTGGCAGGGCGGGCACCTCCTAACCCACCCCTCTATCTCTTCATCCATCCCCAGCCACCATACATAGCTCTGTGCCAGAGCTTTCATACGTACTATCCCTGGGTGCGTCTCGTGCAAGGCTTCTAGAACTTGGTTCCAGAGTGGGGGAGGGACCACCACTCTGCTGCCCCAAAGAATACACCCTTTGTGTAAGGAGAGTTCCTCCCAGCAGGAAACAAATGGTCTGAATTCAGCGTCCAATTTGCCTGTGGGCCAACCCCTCCCCACCCAGTCCAAAATGCGTGCAAGTATGCAGTCTCTACCCATGGACCTGGCTACCTCCACTGTGTGGAGGGGCTGCTCCAGTAGAGACTCCAGAAGCATCATGTGGTGGGCCAGGGCCGGATCGGGGTCCATCTGCGGCAGCAGAAGGTGGCTGAGGGTGTCTGCGTGGCCCATTGCCTTCCTACGGTGGTAGACGAGCTTGTAAGTATATGAGTTGAGGAACTCGTTCCACCGCAGGACCTGCTGCGACAGGATCTGCGGCGTCTGGCGGTCTGGGGCAAGTAGGCCGATCAGTGGCTTGTGGTTTGTGGCAATCGTGAAGTGCCTACCATACAGGTGGTCATTGAATTTGTATATGCCCGCCATGATTGCCAATGCCTCCTTATCTATTTGGGCGTAGTTGCGCTCAGCCTGGTTCAGATTCTGAGAGTAATAAGCCACGGGGACCTCTCTCCCTTCCGGGAGTTGGTGACCCAGGATGGTGCCCACTCCGTAAGGGAAAGCATCACAGGCTAAAATCACGGGGAGGGACTTGTCAAAATGGTGGAGTACCTCATTTGAAACCAAGATATCCTTGACCACCTGGAAGGCCGCGGCCTGCTTTCTTCCCCAGACCCATGGGGCGCCTTTATCTAGGAATCTGTGTAGGGGTTCAGCCAGGGCTGCTTTGTGGGGCAAGAATGAGAGGTAAGAGTTCAGGAGCCCCAAAAAACTTTGCAGCTCCGCTTGCAAGTGGGCTGGGGCCTGGACTGTCGCCCTGGTCTTGTCGGTCGTTGGGTGAATTCCCGCAGTGTCCACCGCAAACCCCTGGAACTCCACCCTTGGCACCCCAAGCAAGCACTTCTCCCACTTCACCTTGAAATCCGCATTCTGGAAATGGTGGAGCACCTCTAGAAGGTGGTGGCAGAACTCGTAAGCGTCAGATGCCGCTATCAGAATGTCATCGAAAAAGGTTTGTACTCCGGGAATCCCTTTAAGGAGAGAGTCCATTAAGCTTTGGAAAATTTCCGGAACCATGTTTACCCCAAATTGTAGCCTCCACACCTTGAAAGCACCCTGGTACGTAACTGTGGTCTGAGCCTCAGCCGTTCGCTCATCCACCGGAAGTTGTTGGTATGCTTGGGCCAAATCCAACTTCCCAAAAATCTTAAGAGCTGGCCAGGGAGGTGAGGACATGGCTGACCACCGAGACGGGGTATGGGTGGTCCTGTAGTGCGTTATTTTGTGCGTTTGTAGTCTGCACAGATGTGCACATCCCCATTCGGCTTGACTGGGGTGACTATGGGGGTTTCCCAAGTGGCGTTGGAGACGGACTCTAACACCCCCTAGGCCACGAGGCGGTCTAGTTCGGCTTCGATTTTCAGCTTAAGTGCAAATGGAACCCACCGAGCCTTCAGCCTTAAGGGCCTAACTGTGGGGTCCAGCTGCAGCGTGATAGGTGGCCCCTTGTAGGTTCCCAGAGCTCCATGGAATACTTCCGGGAACTCCTGGCACACTTGGTCAAAATTGTGGGCCTGTATGTGGTCCGCCCCAACAATTTTGATGCCCAAGGGCTTAAACCAATCCAAACCCAAAAGGGTGGTGACCCGGCGCTTCACCACAAGTATGTCCAGGGTCCTTTTAAAATGTTTGAACTCCACCCTAACTCTGGCCCACCCCATGATCTGCACTGGATTCTTTTGAAAGTCCTGCAATATGAACTCTGCGGGCCTCAGGGACCCCCCTTGATCAAGACCTGCCCTTTGACCTTGTCGAGGGTGTCCAGGAGCAAGTTCATTACCTGGATGCTGTTTGAGGCCGTCGTGTGTGCGCCTGTCCAGTCATGGTGTGCGAACTGGGGCCTCCTGTTGGTTCTGGCCCTGAAAGCTTGGGTGATGTGGCCCACTTTCCCACAGCTTCTGCAGCCCACGTTGTGGTAGGGGCAGTCTTGGCGCTCGTGTGGGTTCCCACAGCTGGCGCACTTGGTGCTTGCCTGTGGTCAGTTTGGTGTTTTCAGCCCGCTGCGTGGCTGGCGGCGAAGCTGGTGTGCCCCTTCCTCATCAGAGCCGTCCGAGATGGAGGCAGTAGTGGCCTGGTTCGCAGAAGGGCTGTTCGAAGGCGGTTGTCTGTCGAAGCGCTTTCATGAAGTTGATGTCTTTGTCTTCGTATGCAAGCAACTTTCGGCGCATTTTCTCCTCCCGGACGCTAACCGCAAAGTGGTCCAGCAGGATCTCTTCCGGGTCCCCATGAAATTGCATCTCAGGGCTAATCCACGGAGCTTCGCAAGATACTCGGCGGCAGACTCAGCTTTCCCTGCTGTCTTGTGTAGAACGCGTGCCTGCGTGTGAGATGGGATGGCTGGGGCGCCATGTGGTTCGTCATTGCCTTGACCAGCTGGTCGTAGGTGGCCCTTGCGAGGGTGGTCGGCGCAATGAGTCATTTCATCAGCTGGATGGTCTCCACCCCACACCAACTCAGGAGAAGCGCCTTCTTCTCTGCTGCTGCCTCCATTTTGTGCAGGTCTATGTAGTAGTTGATCTGGTCCACCCATGATTCCCATAAGTCGGGCCGGGTGACGTCGAATGCCGGTAGAGCTCAGAGCGCAGGGCTTGCAGGCGACTGGAGGCAGCTCTCTGCTCACCGGTATCCTACCTTTGTCGCCAGTGTAATGTACTGAAGTCGGAGACGTTCAGATGGCAACATGCTTTATTTGCGAGTACATCACAAAGACAACATGGTGGGGCCAGGTCCCCTGTTATATACATTTCCCGGAACAACCTTCTTCCTGGTCAGGTCCAATCCTGGCCAGTTAAACTCTCCGCCACTGATTGCCATAGGCAGGCTGCATTTGTCCCTTGCAGGCACCGCTCACTTTCCTGGATGAACGCCAGACACAACATAGGGCTATAATTGCCAGCCAACAGATTGCTATAGGACCACAGCCATAAATAATTATTCACACTGTATTTACCTTTGTATCTCCCACAATGCATTGAAAATATTTTAAAAAGTAGAGAGGTTTAAGTAGCTGTGGTCACTGGCACTAGCAAGGCAGCACACTTGCACCGTTAAGAACCTTGACTTCATAGTTCTGAGAATGGGGTATTGTGAGGAGCCAGCGTGGTGTTGTGGCTGACCAGCATTGGGGAGACCTGCGTTCATAGAATCATAGAGTTAGAAGGGACTTCCAACCCCCTGCACAATGCAGGAAACTCACAAATTTAACCTCCCCCTAAATTCACAGGAAACTCACAAATACCTCCCCCTAAATTCAGATCCTTATACAGCAATAAAATCTTGTTTGGTGACCTTGATCCAGTTAGTCTCTCTCAGCCTAACCTATCTTGCTGGCCTTATTGGGGTGGACAAAATGAGGAAGCGAGAGCTTTGTATGCTGCGAAGAGCTCCTTTCAGGGAAGGCCTGATAAAAGTGTATTATGGGCCACAAAGGGCTGTAGGTGATTGGGGGTGTCAAAGGGCCTGATAGGCATAGGATTTAAGCTAACCCAGTACTGTCTGCAAACCTCCAACCCTGTTTTATACTTAAGACTTTTGCAGTCTCAGAGAGAGGGCAGCCAGGTCAGAAGCCACGTGAAGCTTGGATGAGAGCTGTGTTTTTACAACAGACCCTGGCAGATCAGCAGTGTAAACCTATTGCCTTCAACTCCAGGCCTCAAATCTCTGGTGTATAATCATCTCTAGCTTGCTGTAACAGGGGTCAGGGCAGGCAGTTTATTTCTTTTTCCTAGGTTTCCCTTCCCAATGTGATCAAGTTGGGATACTGAAATGACTGCGGGCTCCCAGTTTTCCGTCCCCTTCTCTCACAGAATTTCAATCTGGTAGTATGCTTCCCCCCCCCCCCCAACAATTTAAATACCAAAGAAAGGAGTTTCTCCCTAGACCGGTTATTCTATCTGTGCAATATATGGCTGGGTGTTTCACTCCCAGTGGGCATAGTTATGGTCATGAACATTAAAAGAGGATTAGATGCACAGAGGTTTGGTCCATCAATGGCTACTAGCCATGTGGGGAACCTCCGTACACGAAGTCAAACATCTAATTACCAGTGCTAGGAAGCAGCATCAGGGGAAGGCATTGGCCTGTGTGTGTGTTGTTGGCTGCTGTGTAAAACAGGATGCTGGACAATTGGTCCTATGCAGCAGGGTTCTTTGGGTTGGATCCCGCTAGCTTTGGAGAGCCAGTTTGGTGTAGTGGTTAAGGGTGCGGACTCTTATCTGGGAGAACCGGGTTTGATTCCCCACTCCTCCACTTGCGCCTGCTAGCATGGCCTTGGGTCACCCATAGTTATCACAGAGGTTGTCCTTGAAAGGGCAGCTGCTGTGAGGGCCCTCTCCAGCCCCACCCACCTCACAGGGTGTTTGTTGTGGGGGAGGAAGGTAAAGGAGATTGTGAGCCGCTCTGAGACTCTTTGGAGTGGAGGGCGGGATATAAATCCAACATCTTCATCTACCTCACAGGGTGTTTGTTGTGGGGGAGGAAGGTAAAGGAGATTGTGAGCCGCTCTGAGACTCTTCGGAGTGGAGGGCGGGATATAAATCCAATATCTTCTTCATCATCTTCTTCTTTATGGCTCAATCTAATACCATTCTCCTTATTACAATTCCTTTTCTGCATGGCTTTTTCTCAGTGCAGGTCCCATTATCTCAAGCATAGCCTTTAGCATGATCAAAGGGGATCTCCTCCTGTTTTTTTCATAAGTACCAAAGTTTGTTGGCGCCAATCCTCTTTATGTCCATTTCCCGGATGATGCCATACAATTAGTTGTCTGGTTCTATATTGTCTTGTTCCTCTTCTGTGACCTGTAAGATGCCAACAGTGTTGACTTTGGAGCAGAAAGTTCTGGAGGCTCCTTCTTATACCCTTGAGGTCATTACTTTTGTTTTTAATGTACAGATCCAAACAGGTATTATAGTCAGTTGAGTAGCAGACATCCAGGCATTACTCATATCAAAGCAGTATGGGTTCAGAGCAGGTCTGTAGCTACAGCGGGGTGTCTTGGGGCCCAGCCCACTGACTTCCCATCCACCAAGGCATCATGGCTACACTGTTTCCCCAGCACATCCATTCCCACCTGGGTGCTCCATGGGCCACCTCCACCAAGCCATGGCCAGCATGGGACACCCTCCATCACCGCTTCAGCTGGTGTTCAAGTCTTGGTGGCGGCTCCCCAGTTCCTCTAGTGCCTCCTGACTGAAAAAATCCTGGCTACGGTCCTGGTTCAGTTTTAGTTTGAACAGGAGAACTGTGCAAGTTTTTCTGGTGATGTGTATCCTAAAATGGGGTCCTCATGCCAGAGAGGTATCACTTTCCTCCTTTCCAACTCCGTAACCTCCTCGTGAGGGGGTACAATAACAATTCCAAACTATCTTGCAGAGATTATTTAAACCCCTGTGATCATCAGTAGAGCCTTCTTGTTAAAACAGAAAAGAATCCTGATTTGTGTTAAGACTTGAAGATGCAGGTAAAACCAAATCCCATTCATTGTGAGGAGGGGGGGGGGGGGGAGATATATATAAAAGCCAGCGGACTCTTAGGGCAGGGACAAATGGATGGATAATTCTTAAATAAAGAACAAAGCCCAGATCTGCCGATTACTTAATTATGAATGTAATTTATTCTTTCGGCAGAGCTTATGTGAGGCTGCAGAGTCTACTGTTCCAAGATTGATGTCAGCAAGCAGTTCTGACTTGTGAATCTACCAGTTAGATCTTAAAGCAAAAAATAGCCAAAAGACATATTGAAGAATTTGCTTTTAATAAATTCAATTATGTAGCGACACTGAGGAAGTGTTGAGAATAAGTTTGACAAGACTTGAAAATTATCGTTTTATAATAAAATATCGAAATAATTCCAGTTGAGTAGAGTAGTTAATTCTGTTGGAAATTTGGCCATCAATTTTTTAAAAAAGCATGAATCTTATGAAGTCCATTATGAGATGTTTCACAGTTAGTACCTCAGCCTTCCAGATTTATAGAAATACACAAGATGCATATTAGATACTGTGGAAAATCTCCAGCAGATATTCTAAGCAAAAATTAAAGACATTAGGCTAATGGTATTTATATATAATAAGAATGCTGACTTATGAAGATCTTGTGCTCAAGTTTCTGCGTGTGGCATTGGTTTTAATCTACAAGTAGAGAATATTGTAGACTGATTCAGATAGCATAAACCACCACAAAAATGTTGATTGTTTCCACATGATGCTCCCTAGTCTGGTTCTCCATTAATTTTTAATTCACTTTCCACCTGGCTAGTATGCAACATTATCACCAAATGACACCCCAAGTCACAAGTTTAAAAAAAGACCCCAAATATATAAAGCAGAACTCTGAACAAGACAATTTTATTTGCATAGATGGCCCAGGCTAGACTGATCTCATCAGATCTTGGAAGCTAAGCAGGGTGAGTCCTGGTTAGCACTTAGATGGGAGACCGCCAAGGAATAGCAGAGTCGCCAAGCAGAGTCAGGGAATGGGAAACCACCTCTGAACATCTTTTGCCTTGAAAATCCTATAGGGAGGGTGTGTACCATAGATCCAGTGGTGGCAATCAACAAACCTCCGAGTGGTAGCTGGAGATCTCCTGGCAGTATAACTGATCTCCAGGCAACAGAGGTCAATTCATCTGGAGAAAATGGCTGCTTTGGAAGGTGGAGTCTATGACCATCATATCCCATTAAAGTCCTTCCCCTCCCCAAACCCCACCCTCCTTAGGCTCCCCCCCCCACAAAAAAAAATCTCCAGGTATTTCCCAGCTAAAAGCTGGCAACCCTAATGGACAAACAGCAAACAACACTGCGGATGATGGCTACTAAGTATAATACACACAGAATTTCACAAAGATATCACCACAATAGATGTGAACCTGTAGCAAAACTAAGAAAAGTCCCAGCCTTGTAATATAGCAAAACAGCTTCTGCAAGGAGTCCCAGCCAGACAAGCATCCAGATATAAGCCCATTTTTGTGGTGCGTCTTCCTCAGGAATTGTTCTTAGTTGGTCCTCCTCTGGAGTAATATTATCTTGTTGTTATGGTGCATAACCCACTAATTCTAACAATACTGGTAAATGCTCTCTCAGGAGGCTTTGCACCATATCAACATAATTTTAAATGACTGGCTTGCTCCTTTTATGAATGCAGAATTAAAGACAAGTGTTTGTTGTTTGTTCTCATCCTTACACTGTGAACCTGGTTTGGTTGTGAACCCTAATGCACAGCCGTATATTCAGTGAGACCATTGTACTCTGATTGCTATCTGCCTCTTCTGTAAAATCCTGGTGTTTTGTTTTTTAGGGCCTGGGGGAGGTGCCTGGAATTTTATTCTCAGGGTGGAGGGCAGGGCTTTTTTTTTGTAGCAGGAACTCCTTTGCATTTTAGGCCACACACCCCTGATGTAGCCAGTCCTCCTGGAGCTTACAGTAGGCCCTGTAAGCTCATGGAGGATTGGCTACTTGGGGTGTGTGTGGCCTAATATGCAAAGGAGTTTCTGCTAAAAAAAAAAGCCTTGGAGGGAGCAATATAAAACTGCTCTCCTTTGCTGGTTATCAGAAGGGGATACCCAAAGCCTTTGATTTGTTGATTGCCCCCCCTCCCCCAGAAGGCCTGTATGCCTACTCCCCCATCAAGAGTTATTGGGTAAGACATAGTCTGAATATACCCAGATTTAAGGAAGAAGGGAAGACAGTACTTTGTTCAGACTTAGATACTATTATTTAACTTTATGAAGGGAAATATGTAACATTTATTTGGATAAGTGTGGGTTTTTTTTTTCTTGTGGCATGATAGTTTCCACACACTCCTCCTTAGTCTTTTGAAGGTGGTCTGTGCTTGGGAAGGGCGGGTGACTTTGCAAGCTCTGTGGTTTCCTGAGCCAATGCTGACCTGATTTCTATGGTCAGAAATTGGGTAGTAAAACTGATTTTCTAAACATCTGAAACTCAGTTGTTACGTAGATTTCAAAACCTCTAAAACTTGGTTATTACGTAGATTGAAACCTAATTTCTTCCTTAAGGCAAGAGTTCTAAAGAAAGTTTAACAAGCCAAAGAAATGAATGAGCCATCAAAATAAGAGAACAAAGATTGTCCAATACAAGCAATTTACCTACATTTTGACAAACACATCTCAAAATCTGACACCTCCAGACAAAAAAGAACCAGTTAATGTCATTGTTATTGTTTGGTTTTAGTCTCTTTTCTTTCTTTTTTTTTTGTATTTTATTTGTGTGTGCACTTGTCTACACCTGGAAATCATGTTGACTTCTGGTGACTGATGCCTATTGGGGGCTGGGAGAATATTCAGGGAGGTTGCTGAATAAGCATGCCTCCACCTCCTGAGAGGGTAATTTCAAGGACAGGCCCCCATCCAAATACTACTAACCACAGTTTACACTGGTTAACTTCCAAGACCTGATGGGATTGGGTTGCTGGGCTATCTAGGTCAAGGCTAGTATTAGTCTTTGTAAAGGTACAGTTAATATATCAAAAGTTACAGTAATTTTTTTTTTAAATGTCCTGCCTCAGCCTTAAAACCCTTGCATACTAATTCATTTAAATGGTCCCATATTAGAGGTTTGGGAAGAAAGGTCTTGTTCATCACTCAGAATCTTACTCAGATCTATTACATGAGGCCAGGGCTAGATTAAGACATGCTGAGCTATATCAAGTTTTAAGAGGCCCCATAGCATTAACCCCCAGATGGTAATATAGTAATGTTTAGCTTCTTTAAAATTTAAATTTAGAGGCATAACTTGAGGCTCTAAACCAGGGCCCTAAACCAGTACCCACCTTCATCCTTCCTTTTTAATCCTTCAGGCACCTTTGGAATTCTGACGCAGACTGGTGGCTGCAATCACAAAATGGTGGCAACAGGAGGTGGAGCCAACAATGAAACATCAGGGATCAGAGTCATGCATAACTCTTCAACATTTTTGGCAGATATGAGCATATTAACAGTATTTTCTTCCACACACATAGCTTGTCTTAAGTCATGCATTGAAGCTCCATGTGCTGTGGAAGTGGCTGCACCAGAGCAGTGTGTTTTTGAATCTGCACACTTAATCAGATCTCCAGTGGTCAGTTAGAAACCCTGTGGGCAAAAGCCCCACCTGGGCTCACCCACTTCTAAAAACACATTTCAGGCACCAGGAAGAATGACAGCAGGTGCTGTAGGGCCCCTAAGCACTGTGTAGCAGATCTCTGCCTTAAACTGTAGTTTATTTTGGTTGTGCATAAATCCATCTCTGACTGGGTCTTGCTCCCAGGAAGGTATTCTTAGGATTGCACTGTTTGTCTGACAATTGCAACATTTTCTTAAGGTTTGTTTGCTTCTGGACAGTTTGTTGAAAGAATGGCCTCAATAAACATAGATGCCGCATGACTCTTCGTTGTTTTGACTACAGCAGACTAGCCAGCTTCCCCTCTGGAATTTGTAGCTAGTTTGATCTGTTTCAGGGATGGCCAAACTTGCTTAATGTAAGAGCCCCATAAAATAAACATCAGATGTTTGAGAGCCACAGGATTGTGGGAGGAAGGAAGGAGAACAAATAGGGGGAGGGAAGGTGGAAAGAAAGCAACTTTAACTTATAATGCATTCTCCAAGCTGCTGGCTGGCTTGACTTGGAGAAGTGACTTAAGAGCCTCCTCCAAGCTGGCCAATGGGGCAGTGGGGGCTTCAAGAATCACACAGTATGTGTGAAAGACCCATATGTGGCTCCCGAACTGCAGTTTGACCACCCCTGGTCTGTCTCTTTTCTCCTCTGCCTGAGGGCAGTTACTCTGCATGTGAAGACCAAATACGCTTGTTCCTGCTGGTCATCTTTATCCCTGCTCCTAATCACATGTGAATAGCTGATGATGGGGAAACTGAGTGAGATGGAAAGGGAAAACAAATTAGGGACCAATCAGAAAATGTTGGGATAAGCCCTACCTACAAATAGAGGTAAGTAGCTGTTTCTAAATGGGTGCTCCCTGCAAGCACAGAGGGAAGGGATGTTTCCTGGGTATTTCGGAAGCGTCAGTAAGGCAGAGGGATTGGCGCTTCCACTTAGGAGAAAAAGCAGAGCTATTTTTGAGCAGGAACACAGTTCTGACTTGCTTGGCATCAGGGGGTGTGGCCTATTATGCAAATAAGTTCATGCTGAGCTTTTTCTACCAAAAAAAGCCCTGAAGAATAGTATGAAAAATCAACTGGCCACCAGAAAACCCACTGGTGAGCACCATGGGACTTTGGGACTCCCTAGCTGGGGGCGGGGAGGGGGGAACTGATTGCCATTCCAGAATTAGCCAGAAAACAACTTCTGAAAGTTTCCCAAGTAGCAAAATTCATTACATGTTTGTGAAGTTCCTGTGAGATTTCTAGGGTATCTGCTGGTGAGGTTATGGCTCATGACACCTTATTCTATAATAGACTTGTTTGTCTTCAAGGTACCACAGAACTTATATGTCTTCAGTGTTCTTTGTGTTTTTCCAGATGTTTCCAAGAATATTTGAGGGCCAGAATTTCCCCTGCCCCAATTTTTGGTGTAATGTTACAGTACGATCCTAAACAAAGTTAATACCCTTCAGTTGAAGTCATTGAGCTTAGAAGGGCTGTATTTTATTTAACACCTTTTTATGCCACCTTTCCCCCCAGTTGGCCGAGGTAGCCAAGAAGTGCAAACATTAAAACTAACTTTTTAAAAAGTACACTCATGCACACAATTAAACAAAGCATATAAAACAGGCAGAGGGTCAAGTGAGCAAGGTTCAGTGAGTTGTGCAAGGTGACACAATGGGAAGAAAAGAATACAATCTCTGCCTTTCCTTACCTGGTAAATGTGCTAGAGAGGTGAAACTGGTTGTACTAGGTCAGTGGAAATTTCCTGCACTATAGAACAAAAAGGAAACCCACGGGACAGCCGACTGTGGGATGGGCACAGCCATGAAGGCTGGAAGGACAGAATGAATAGTTTGCAAGAAACTGGGCAGGTTTTGGAGAGATGATTACAATTCTAACTTATTTGGGAATACTTCCATATAAGGGTTTACTTCCAGGTGGAGCACAGCATGCCCACTTTTTTTGGGTGGGGGGGAGCAATTCCATAAGACTTACGGGTTCCCAGAATGTTCCCTTTTAAGCCACAGCAAAGAAAAACTTCTTTTGTTAGGCATCCAGTCTGGAGGGGGTGGCAGAGTTTAGCACCATTTCCAAAAAGATGACATGCAACTTTTGGCATTTCCCCCACCTTTTTAGCTTCTTAACAGACCTTTAAAAAAAACTCAGTTGTAGCTCAGCTATTGGCAGGATGGAGAGATGCAGGGTGGGGGAAGATTCTCAGTCCAATCAGTGCTTTTCTTCAACACAGCAAGGATGACGGGTAGGATTGCCAGCTCTGGGTTGAGAAATACCTGGTGAGTGGAGCCTGCGGAGGGCGAGGGTTAAAAAAAGGAGTAGCCTCCTCAGTGTATAATACTATACCAGTGCTGGCCAAACTGGCTTGGGAGCCACATGTGGCTGTTTCACTCATATCGTGCGGCTCTCAAAGCTCCCACCACTCCGTTGGCCATCTTGGAGAAAGCATTTGTTTCTTCAGATCTCTTCTCCTAGCCAAGCCAGCCAGAGAATGTTAAATTTGCTTTCTTTCCGCCTCTCCTCCCCCCCATCTATTTGCTGCCCTTCTTTCCTATCTTGCAGCTCTCAAACACCTGACATTCATGTCTTGCGGCTCTTGAACATCTGACATTTATTCTATGTGGCTCTTACATTAAACAGGTTTGCCCACCCCTATACTATGCAATCCAACTTCCAAAGCAGTCATTTTCTCCAGGGGAACAAATCTTGGTTGTCTGGAGATCAGCTGAAATAGCAGGAGATCTCCAACCTAAGGAGGCAGCAGCAGGATCAAGTGGTGTGGGGTTGTGGCGTGCACTGTGGATGCTGTTCCCTCTGTGCTGCTACCTTATTTGCGGTCGCTTTTCCACCCCTTGCGTGGAACCATCCATGGAATACTCGTTCTTCTCAACAGCAGCTCTCAAAGTGCTATGCTTTTAATTAGGTTGTAACATTTTCAAATGCAGTCTCATGCAGAATTACTTAAGACTGTAATAATTCTGCATAGGATTACACTGTTCATTAGTCAGGGTAATCAGTTGAAAATTTTGGGTCGATGAAAAATATGCCCCTAATTAAGCAGGGGTTCCCCCCCCCCAGCAGCAACAACAATAACATTAACTGCAGACATTCAGCTTGTTTTGGCTGTCCAGCCAGCAATGATACTTGCTACAACCTTACCTATTCTCCATTGAGGAAGGGCTGGCTTTTGTCTCTGCCATCGAGTTAGGTTTTATTTTATGTTATCGGCCACCTTTCTCACTTGGGACTCAAGGCAGAACAATCTGAACAGAATAATACATTCAATCAGCAGCACAATAAAATGGGATTAGGGGGTGGTCAAGATCAAAGATGAACAGCCTGTCAGTACTTGTCGTGTCCCCATTGCTCACTGTGCAACATGAACGAGACGACCCCCCTCCCTCCTCCTCCTCAGCTTAGATTGGTGCTGTAGGCATGTTTTGCTTTGGAGGTGTTCAGCGTTGGAGTTAATTCCCTGCTCCTCCTGAGGTTTGGAGTTTGAACATGCTTTTTGATGATGACTGTGGTGAGTGAATCTATGAATTCCTAGTTAACTGTTATTAATACAAGTCAGTACACAAGGTGCAGATGGTAGGCACCATCTCCTTTCTTCCAGGAGCCAGTATGGTGTAGTGGTTAAGTGTGTGGACTCTTATCTGGGAGAACTGGGTTTGATTCCCCACTCCTCCACTTGCACCTGCTGGAATGACCTTGGGTTAGGCATAGCTATCACAGGAGTTGTCCTTGAAAGGGCAGCTGCTGGGAGAGCCCTCTCAGCCCCACCCACCTCACAGGGTGTCTGTTGTGGGGGGAGAAGATATAGGGCAGGGGTGGCCAACGGTAGCTCTCCAGATGTTTTTTGCCTACAACTCCCATCAGCCCCAGTCGTTGGCCACCCCAATATAGGAGATTGTAAGACACTCTGAGTCTTTGATTCAGAAAGAAGGGCGGAGTATAAATCTGCAGTCTTCTTCTTCCATAGGAAGAGCTGTCTCTCTTAAGAACTCACCTGTCCCCATGAATGATTTCACCTTAGAAAAACCAAAAAAGTGTGTTTTTGATTTCAGAACTCTTGTGTTTGTTCATACACAGATTTGTTGATTGATCAGTGTACAGATATGGTGATTGATCAGTGAGTTAAAACTCAAGCGGTCAAGTCACCTTTTAATTGAGCACTGGCTCAGTGTTGGAAGTGTGTTTGTTCCACCTTTCCTTCCTGCAAGCAACCTAATTAACACTTTATTTTATTTACTGTAAATTGGCTTGAAGTATTTTAGTTAAGGTGTGAGGAACAGAGATGAGCTAATTAAGTGTAGAACACCTTAGGGTCAAAGTAGTTGTGATTCTGGGGAGCCATGTTTGGATCCCATAGTCTGCAGTTTACCCTCAAAAGCAGTTGATATGGGATAAGAGTCTGTTGCTTTGAAAGGGGGCTTAATTCCAACCCCCCTGTACAATTTATTTTAGCCCCTCTACAGAAAAATGGCAGGAACTTGTATTGTGCTTTTTTAGTTTTAGGACATTTTTAAAAGACCAGGAAAAAAGGACAGTGGTTTTTGTATTTTGAATATTGTGTATGTGTGTTTGCATGCACCTGGAAGTCATAGTGACCTCTGGCGACTGACCCCTGATGGGAGCCTGGAGGATATTCAGAGTGGTGGCTGAACAGAGCCTGCGCCCCTGGCTTCTCGACTGAGTATTTCAAGGAAGTTTCCCGTCCTACTAACCACAGTCAACCCCACTTAGCTTCCAAGATTTGACAAGATTGGGCTTGCCTGGGCTATCCAGGTCAGGGCCAGGAAAGGGAATTTTGATCAGAAAATAGCAGAAGGGAAGGAAAGAACTGAAAACAAACTCTTTCTCCAGCCTCCTGGCCCCAGTCCATGTTGGAAGACCCATGCTGCTGGCTTCCTGAACTGTTTCTAGTTACATATTAGGGATCTGATCACAGGTCCCCAAAATTGCATGTTGTTTCATCCTCACATTCTACACATTCCTCACATATGCCCTGAAGCTCAGGTCTGGGGTTTGGCCTGTGCAGTGAAAGCCATGTTTGGAAGCTTACAGTACCATCCTAAGCAAAATTACATTTCTAAGCCAGTGCACAAAGATGGGTGTAACTGCTTGGGGTGGTATTGCCAGGCTGCCTTCAGATAACGTGTGTAACAGTGGGTAAGAAAAAACGTGCGGGAACACGGCTTGTGGGCTGAATTATGTTGTACACTTTACCTCTCCCCTTCCTTTCACACACCAAGAATCCTGGTTAAGAATTAACTTTGGTTACTCATGATGTATGAACATAAGTGGTGTGGGCTTAGAACATTTAATTCCCTATCTTCTGCTAATCTGGATCCTGGATAGTGGAAGGAGGAGGGAGTACTTCTGGTTAATGTACATGGCCGTGTTTGTATGTGTCTGTTTTATCCCACTTAGCATTTCACCAAATTCCTGGTTAGAGGAAGGAGAAGTAAGGGAAACTGGGTTCACATACATTTTCCCACTTAACGGTAGTTACATGTGAACGCAGCCATGAAGGAGCTGCTGTCAGCATCCCTTTACAATTTAAACCCTTTACATCAAGATTCAGAGTAAATGATCAACAAAGAGCCAGTGTAAGAAAGCACTTTTTGCATCACTAAAACCATAGAACTTAACAAAGTAGGAGTCAAGTGCACCTTTAAGACCAACAAAGTTTTATTCAGAACGTAAGCTTTCTTGTGCTCCAGGTACACTTCATCAGACAAGGAATCAGGAACAGTGAGCAGGGCTTTATATAGCTGATAGGCAGTGGTTTAGAATGCAAAACAGTACAAATTTAAGATCCAATGACAGAATAATAAAATTAACAAATTGAGCAAATCTTTGATCTGGGTAGCATGAGCATGTGAAAGCAATAAAACAGTAATATGTCAAAATGTGAGAATGTCTGTCAGTCACTCTTGTAAAACCACTTGGATCTACATACAACTTAACATTCGTGATAATTGACATGTTGATTAATAATCCATAAAGCTTCTACAACCCAAACACTGACTGTTGTGAGTTTTCTGTTAGGAACCAGCACATGCAGAATCTCACAATCAGTATTAAATATACTTGGGTGTTAGTTTTAGTGCATTGGCATAAATCTGCACATGCTTCACACTTGATCATGTCCCTTCTTGTAAAGTATCTCCCAAGAAGCCTTTGAGGTCCACAAAAACCTTGTCTACTGCTCTCTTCAAATGCTAGTTATTCTAGTATCCCACTTACTCCTCCAGTATACTTCTTTTCTTTTCTTTTTTAAAAAAGAGCAGTATTTGATTCTGTAGGAGCCCCGTGGCACAGAGTGGTAAAGCTGCAGTACTGCAGTCCAAGCTCTCTGCTCACGACCCAGCTTGCTGGGAGGAAAGTGTAGATTATTGTCAGAACTTAAGAACTTCGAGTAGATCCCATACTTAGTTTCAAAGCTAGGATTTTATTAGAGAGAACTAAGAACTGTTGGATACAAGGTACAAGATAACAGTGATGGCGAGAGCCAGCACTGGCCCAATTTTATATAGTAAAGCAAACAAACCACAAAGCTTTAATTCACACCGTTTCAAGCACATCTGTCTTCCCACCAGTGCTATCAGCAAAGATGTTGCCTCCTTACTCTGAAGGCCACCCGATTCGGCTTCAAAGGGTGTCAGTGTGAGAAAGTACAGAGATACAACATAATTCAGTTTACAGCCCCCAAATACTTTGGATACCAGTGGGGCAAGGTTAACTACTGCTCAGGCACTTAAGGTTAAGAAAGGTTACAATATGGAGTCGGTCTGGTTCAGTGCTCAGGTCCACTCTAAGCATACTTGCCACCAATTACACTGGCTCTACATTAAGCTAGCAATAGTAAAGTTACAAGTTCTGACATACTGCCCCCCCTAAGCGCCCTCCCCCAGGGGGTGGCGGCTTGGGCCTGTGTGGGTACAGTAGGTGAAATTTTTTCAACAGTTGCGGCGCAGCTACATTCTGAGACTTGACCCACTCATCACAGCTCGGGGGGAAGTGCTTCCACCTGATCAAATAGTACAGCTTCCCCCGTTTGAGTTTGGAGTCCAGGATTTCTTGGACTTCATGGTGACTCTGACCCCTCACTGTCGTCGGAGGGGGCGGCGGAGCCCTGGGATGGAAGGACGTGGCACCAGGGTCTTTCCGAAGTAGGCTGCAATGAAAAACAGGATGGATTTTGCTTAGAGACTTGGGCAGCTCAAGTTCTGCAGTTACTTTATTAAGTACTCGCTTGATCTTAAAGGGCCCAAGAAACTTCAACGCAAGTTTGCGGCAGGGTTGAGGAAGGGGAAGGTTCTTTGTGGACAAGAAAACAGTGTCCCCTACCTTCAATTCCCATTCAGGGGAGTGTTTTTTATCGAACTGTTTTTTGTAAGCTTTTTTTGCTTCCTCCAGGTTCTCCTGTATTCCCTTCCAACTTTCCCGAAGACCCTCCCACCATTGTTGGCACGAAGTGGGTTCTGAAGCGGTAGCAGGGAGGGGGAGCGTTGGGAAAGGCTTGCCCTCGTAGCCATTTATGATTTGGAAAGGGGAGGTTTTGGTAGAGCTATGGAGGCTGTTGTTGTAGCCGTATTCAGCGAACGGGAGGAGGTCCACCCAGTTAGACTGTTGGAAGTTAATGAAACAGCGGAGGTATTGTTCCAGAAGGCTATTAACCCTCTCCGTCTGTCCGTCCGACTGGGGGTGGTAGGCTGAGCTGAGTCCCTGCTCTATGCCTGCAAGTTTGCAAAACTCCCGCCAGAAGTTGGCAACGAACTGCGTTCCGCGGTCGCTAATGACCTTGTCCGGGAACGAGTGTAGGCGTACAATATGGGTAAAAAAGAGTTGGGCAAGTCTCTTAGCCGTGGGGAGTTGTTTGCAGGGAATGAAATGGGCTTGTTTGGAAAAGGTGTCGACCACGACCAAAACAACAGTTTTACCCCGCGAAGGCGGGAGCTCCACAATGAAATCCATGGACACTACCGACCAAGGCCGGGTGGCTGTAGGGAGGGGTACTAGGTGGCCGGGAGGCTTGCCCCCTCTTCGCTTAGCCATGAGACAGGTGGGACATGAGAGGACGAATTCGGAAACGTCTTTTTTGAGTTTGGGCCACCAAAACTGGCGGGTAATGAGATTGAGGGTTTTGACGTAGCCGAAATGGCCCGCCAGGCGGTTAGAATGACAACGCTCTAAAATCGGCTTGCGGAGGGAGGAGGGCACATAGATCTTTTCGTTGTGCAACCAGAGACCGTCCTCGCTTTTACGGAGGTTAGGTGGGCGGTCTGCCTCCCTAGAAGTTTCAGCGAGCAAACGAGACAAAAGGTCTGGCTCCGGGGGGCTGACTCTTTTCCCAGAGCGGGTGGTGACCCCCCCCGCAACGGCCGAGTGGGGGATGAGAGAGTCCACCACCTCCTCGCGGAGGCTCTCGTGTTGTGGCAGGCGGGAGAGAGCGTCCGCCAAGAAATTCTTGGTACCCGGGATGTGCTTCAGCACAAAGTCGAATTTGGCGAAAAAGCCAGCCCATCGGATTTGTTTTGCAGTCATTTTGCGGCGCCCGGTCAGCGCCTCCAGATTTTTGTGGTCAGTCCAGATTTCGAACGGGACTCTGGCCCCTTCGAGCCAGGAGCGCCAAGTTTTCAAGGCAAACATGACTGCAAAAGCTTCCTTGTCCCAAACTGACCAATTTTTCTGCTCGTTTGAGAATTTTCTTGAAATGTATGCGCAGGGGCGCAGTACCCCGTTGTCCCCCCTTTGCATTAATATGGCTCCGACGGCGGCGTCGGAGGCGTCACATTGAACCACGAAAGGTTTTAGCTCGTCAGGGTGGGCTAGCACGGGTTCTGAGGTGAAGAGGCGTTTCAACTCTGTGAAGGCTTTTTGACAATCAGGCGTCCACGTTAAGCGTGCGCCCGGCTTCTTGGCATCTGCCCCCTTCCCCTTGGTTTTAAGGAGCTCGGTAAGGGGTAACATGATTGTAGCGAACCCCTTTATGAAGTCGCGGTAAAAATTTGCGAACCCGAGGAAACTTTGGAGTTGTTTACGGGTTCGTGGGGGTTCCCAGTCTAGTACCGCTTGAACCTTTGCCGGGTCCATTGACAAGCCCTCCCCCGATACCCGGAAACCTAGGTAGTCAAGTTCGGTCTTATGAAATTCACATTTCGACAATTTGGCATACAATTTGTGTTTACATAGGGTGGTCAACACTTTTCTGACTAATGGTACATGCGACTTGAGATCTTGTGAATAGATAATGATGTCATCAAGGTACACCACCACCCCCTTGAACAGGAACTCTCGTAAAACCTCGTTGATAAAGTTCATGAATACCCCGGGGGCCCCTTGTAGTCCAAAAGGCATAACCAAATACTCAAATTGTCCTAACGGGGTATTGAATGCTGTCTTCCACTCGTCGCCCTCCCTGATGCGGACGCGGAAGTACGCGTCTCGGAGGTCGAGCTTGGTGAATACTTTCCCTGTGGCTACAGTATTCAACAGGTCTTTAATCAATGGAATCGGGTAGGCATTAGACATAGAAATCCCGTTTATCGAGCGAAAATCTGTGCAAAGTCTAAGCGACCCATCCTTCTTCTTTCTGAAGAGGACGGGGGCAGCATGGGGGGCTGTGGCCGGTCGTATGAACCCACGCTTCAGGTTTTTGTCCAAAAATTTCCGGAGTTCAGCTTTCTCCGCCCAACCCATGGAATACAGCTTCGCTTTTGGCAGTTGCTGCCCCGGGATCAGTTCGATCGCACAGTCCGTGGGGCGGTGGGGTGGTAGCTCATCCGCCTCCTTCTCACTAAAGGCCAGTTTTAAGTCCCGGTATTCCTTGGGGATTGAGGCGACCTCCTCGAGGGTGAGGCAGGCTCGCTCATTCCGGGGAGGCGGATGCGGCCCCCATTCGGGGCGCCAATGGTGGTGTTCGCACCTCCAGTCAGGGAATCGGACGATCTGCTCTTCCCACCTTATGTCTGGCTGGTGGCGGGCGAGCCAAGCCGAGCCCATCACCACATCGAAAGAGCAGGAGGGGGCAATTACAAAAGTTTCGATCCCCCAATGCTCTTCGGTCCCAACGGGAACTGCTTGTGTTTCTAGCTTACATGGCTCCCCCCTCATGGGGCCCCCGTCCATCTGTTGGAAAAGCATGGGTTGCGGTAGGGGAGACGTGGTCAGCCCTAACGCCTCTACTAGGCGGGGGGTAATCAAGTCCCGGTTGCACCCCGAGTCGATTAGCGCTCGGGCGTGCATGAACCGTTTTAGGGTCGGGTTGAGGAGGGTAACGGCCATAAACAATAAACCCCCAGTGGCTCTCACCGTGAGGAGTGCCGGCTGTTGTTGGACCTGCTTCGCGGCACCCATCAAAGCAGGTCGTTGTCGTTTCCCGCCGACTCGGTGTCGTCTGACTCCCCGGTCGATTCCTCCACGGTTTCCAGATCGTCGGTAAAATCCTCGTCAGTCGCCAAGGTGGTGGCGACGGAGCCCCGTCCGGGCTCCTTCGGACGACCACTCTTCTTCTTCTTTGGCCCCGAAGCGGTTGGCTTGGCTGTCGGCGGGGTGGATCCCGCCTTCACTGGGCAGTTGACGGCGAGGTGGTCCGGGTCGCCGCACCGGTAACACTTGCGGGCGGTGGTGGGGGTCGAGGTTGTCGGGGCCCGTCGCCCCTCCGACTTGGTAGGGGTGGACTTCAACCCCTTCTTCGCCAGTTGCTGCCGGCGCAGCCCCACATGCTGAATATTGGTCTCGACCTCTCCGGCTAGTTGGATCCATCCGACCAAGGTGTCGGGTCGCCCGTGGCTGTAGCAGCGGTCGAGGACGTTCGGGTTCAGCCCGTTACAGAAAGCAGTATACTTCATGATTTCGTTCCACCCTCTCACTGCCGCGCAGTAGCCCAGGAACTCTGTGGCGTACTCGCGGATGGAGCGGTTGCCTTGTTCGATGCGCTGGAGGGCCGCGATGGCTTTCTCCTCGCGGAGCGGGTCGCCATACTGGCGAAGCATCGCGTGCAGGAACCCCGCTACGGTTGCTAGCTCGGGCTTCCTCGCTGTGAATAGCCCGACGTACCACTTGCGGGCTGGACCTCTCAGTCGGGACGCAATGTGGTACACTCTGCTGGCTTCGGTCGGGTAGTCCGCACCCCAGTGGGTGAAAAACGTGTCGCACTGAATGGTGAAGTACTCCACGTCTTCTGGGCTCCCGTCGAATGTGATTTTCAACTCTCTCCCACCCCCTGCGGCCGGGGGTGCCACGGGCTGGGGCACCGGGGCCGGCGGGGCCGGCAAAACTGGTGCGGCTGGGGCCGGCGGTGCCGGGGGCGCTGGCACGGGGGGCGCCGGGGGCGCAGGAACTGGCGGCGCCGGAGGCGCTGGGACCGGCGGCGCAGGGGCCCCCGGGGCCGGAGGTGCCGCTGGCTGTGGGGCCGGTGGGGCTGGAACAGGCGCCACCGGCGGCGCGGGAGCCGGCGGGGCCGGTGGAGCAACGGGTGGCTGCCCCAGCGGCAGCCCTCCCACGGGGATTCCCAAGACCGCCGTTTGCAACGTGCGGAGCTGGTCGTAGATCGCGCCCAGGTTCTGCTGCATCTCCTCGGCCATTATAACTCGGGAGGCGTGCACGTCGTTGTGGATTTCCCGCACCCAGTCGAACAGGTCGTTGCGGAGGGTCCGGACCGGGTCGTCTCCATCTCGCGGCCCTGGACCTTCGGCCTGGTCGTCGTCTCCGTCTCCGCTTCCCCCTTCGCCCAGCATACTTCTGTACCGCTGTTCCGCTGCGTCGATCGCTGCCGTGGACTTCCGCGGACTCCAGGATCGGGGCGCGGAGAACGCGTCGACCGAGAAAGGTGCGGGGACCTTAATCTTGCGCCTCACCCCCGTCACCCTCGGGTCGAGCGGCGGGTCCTCCGTTGGAGTGGTGGGCTCTCCGTTGTCTGGAACCTTTGCAGCCATCGGGCCGGGTTTCCAGTTCAGATAAGCCCCGAAACAATGGGTTCACTGTTATAATGTCAGAACTTAAGAACTTCGAGTAGATCCCATACTTAGTTTCAAAGCTAGGATTTTATTAGAGAGAACTAAGAACTGTTGGATACAAGGTACAAGATAACAGTGATGGCGAGAGCCAGCACTGGCCCAATTTTATATAGTAAAGCAAACAAACCACAAAGCTTTAATTCACACCGTTTCAAGCACATCTGTCTTCCCACCAGTGCTATCAGCAAAGATGTTGCCTCCTTACTCTGAAGGCCACCCGATTCGGCTTCAAAGGGTGTCAGTGTGAGAAAGTACAGAGATACAACATAATTCAGTTTACAGCCCCCAAATACTTTGGATACCAGTGGGGCAAGGTTAACTACTGCTCAGGCACTTAAGGTTAAGAAAGGTTACAATATGGAGTCGGTCTGGTTCAGTGCTCAGGTCCACTCTAAGCATACTTGCCACCAATTACACTGGCTCTACATTAAGCTAGCAATAGTAAAGTTACAAGTTCTGACAATTATTGGGGAAGGCAATGACAAACCATCCTATAAAAAGTCTGCCATGAAAACGTTGCGATGCGATGTCACCCCAGAGTCGGAAACAACTGGTGCTTGCTTAGGGGACTACCTTTACTTTTTTATTTGGTTCTGTACATTTGGCTCAAAAGCCATAGTCTGCAGATACATGAGCTGACTTTTTCTGGGTTGCATCAGAGATGATCAGGGGGAGGACAAGTGGAATGTTTGCTAATTCTTCTCTGGGGGCAGCCCAGTGGGGTTTGCTGGAATGCATGGTGCCAAAGGTCCAACAAAGTGTCTTTGAGCTGGAGGGAGGAAACAAACTGGGGAATTAAAGGTGCCTAACTATAGCCCCCTGTAGAAGGGGTTGCTAAGGAAAATAAAATGTATGTGAGAAGTTGGGTTGTCCCCTTTGATACCTGATTCCTGATGAGCCGCATACCAACCTGTTGGTGGCTGTTCTGTAGGTAGGCTTGTAATGGTTTGGTATTAGGGCCCGATAAATGCATGATAAAGAGGTGTTAAAACGGACTGTAACAGACAGCAAGCAGAGAATGGGTATTTCACATTTTGGAATGCTCAAGCACCCGTTTCTTCCTTGTAAACAGAAAACCGGCATATCAGGGGATAGAAACTTTCCCCCTTCAGTACTAGTTTCCTGTTTCATGGAGGGTTCTTTTTTAAAAAAAAGAATGTGAAAGAACATTCATAGCCCGACTCCATCTCCTACAGTCTTAAGCAATCCCATGCATTCTACCCCCATTTCCTGCATGTAAATGAGACCTGAGTCTGCTTTACTTGCTTGATCAAGATGAATAAGGAGGAGAGGCTGATTACGTCCCATAAGAACCTCTTCTGCCTCCTTTGGTGTAGCCCCACTTTATAAAAAACCCAAAATCTTTGTTTCTTTTATTGACTAGGCATCATTGCATTGCTTATCTTCAATCTCAGAAGGTGTTTTGGAGCCTAGGGAGAGACAGACCAGGGTTTTTGCTGGCTAGGGGAGAGCACAGCTTGTAAATTTGACTGCCATGTATAAATTATTTGGCTGTTGCAGGCATAGCATTCTGGTTACCTCGGTGCAGAATTGAGCTTTTATTTTTAGTGTGAAGCGCGTACAGCCTTGATCTTGTTCCCTATACATTTTCAGGATTACCACCTCTTGGTTTATTTTTGTTCTTAGAAAAAACAAAGTCTAGGGAGTGTTTTTTAAAAAAATGAGAACAACCCTCTTTAAGAACCTTGGCCTTTAATAAATCCAGTAGCTGCTGATGGACTCTGGCATGCATGACACAGAAGCAGCCATTCCGCCCCCTTTTGTTCTTGCCTCCCCTTCCTTTCCTCGGCTTGGCAGCCAAGCACAGCCTTTCCCCGTAGGGAATCTCTTCCACTGACCCCTGTGGTTGAAATGCAGCTTCTGATAGGCAGGCGGCTCCTTTTGCCTGAACCATCCCCGGCTCCCAGAGAGCTCGGCTGGGTTTATTTATAGCTGGCCCCTCCCCACGTTCTATTTCAGGTCACCCCCGGCAGAAGCCATCTCGTTCTGTGGCAGGAACGGGGAGAAACAAAATCGCTGGAAGGGAATCTGACGCTTGTGCCTTGGTAAAAAAAAGGGGGCTTTTGCAAGAAAAATGACAGCCACTGTTTTGCTGGAGACTGCTTCTCGAGACTAGATTCACTGCTCTGTTTTTTTGTGTGTGGAGGTCTCCCCCCCCTTTTGATCTTTTTACCTGTCTTGTGGCTAGAGAGGTGTTGCTAAATCTACCTCTCAGCCTGAGTCAAACTACCTGAGGTGTAAAACCTCCCTCCCTCCACCCTTATCTGTCACCCCCATCTTCTTCTGCATCTCGAGATTCATCTAGCTCTTTTTTCTGGAGTTGAGAGAACAGTTGTCTTCTATCCCTCCTCAAATCCTGAGAAGATTTCCAGATGTAATCACCTCCCCCCCCAAGTATTTTCCTTTCCCAGGGGTTTTAATTTAGTTTGGGGTTTTGTTTTGTTTCCCCCTCCTCTCATTGCGGAGAGACAATTAACTTTCCTGGCAAGACGCTTCCACGGAGAAGGACGGCTGTATATGTTTGTGTCTGGAATAAGAAGGGGATGTGGACTAGCTTGAGAAGGCTGTACAGCACCAAAACAGACAACTCCCTGAGCTTTTTGGTTGTGCAACGGATTGTCATAAAGGGAAACTGAAGTGGATAACCGGCAGTGCCTGATCGCTCCTTGGCATGCTTCTTGTATCCTCGGCGCGGGGACTGTCAGAGATGTTGCAGACGATTTACGAAACCGAATCGTGTTTCTCTTCAGATGGAGTCTCTGGACGCGAACCATCGCTGGAGCTTCTGTCACGGGCGCAGATCCATGCCATACCTGTGGCAGGTGAGTATTGGTGCACAAAACATGACTTGAGAGCAAAGAACTCAAGTAAGTTTGAGCTTTGGTTTGGACCTTGAGACAGAGCAGCTGATGTGTAGAGAGCGCAAGAGAGTGTTCCTGTGTGTTGTGAATCTGTCTGAGTTCAAAACAATTGGTGCTCTGTCAAATCTGGCCCACGTGTATTAGAAAACAAGATGGGGAAATATCTCAGGTGCATGGAATACCCCAGGTTGGACATTGGCACCTAGAAATGTGAACCTTTGTGCAGCATTGCTGTTTGAAGCAATAGATGCTTGATGCTGGAAAGTATGGTTTTTAATGTTTTTTATTCATGACTATAGGCTTTCTGAGCTGACCCCTTGAAATGAATTGTATACACCAGAGGTATCTTATTTTAATCAGAGTTGAGCCCCGTCCTGAGCTGTACTTTGTATGATCTACTGGGTTTCTCATGCAGATGTGGTTCAGCCAACATGCCTGTTCCTCCCCATGAGTTGTGTTTACTGACTTGGAATGAGAGTATATCTCACTCTAAATCTCTCTCCAGCTGCTTTACAAGTGAATAGGTCAGATTTCCTGAGTTGTAACTGTGCATTTAAAGCCAACTGCTTCATGCATTCTGTGCTTCAGAAGAACATGGAATTCAGCTTTGGGTCTCTCAGGGGGCTTCATGTGGTTGCGTCTGCACTTAGCAACCATTTTGTGCTAGGAGCTGCTTTTCCCTCTCCCTGTAACCACTGGTCTGCAAATGTGTTTTCTAGGGCATTCATGGGGCCACTCTCTTGATTGATAAAGGCCCTGTAAAAGAATCTTTGTGGTGATTCCACCAGGAAGGATATGTGGCAGAACTTCACCTGGGGCTTCAGTTATGGCTCATTGAAGTAATGAGGAAGGCATTCCTTTATTATGTGCATGCATGATAGGCACTGCTACAGCATGAGAATGAGTCTACATGATTTGCATTTGTTCCCAGTACTTGGAAAAGTCAAGTTGTTTAGACATTTCAAGATGTGAAAATGGTCTCTAGAATTCTGCAGTATTTTCCCCAGGAATTTGTAAAGAAGGATGTGCATATAATATATAATATGTTAGAATTCTTATCTTGTGATCGAGGACACCCCCCCCTCCCCCAAATACGAGAATCTTGTCTTAACAGCATAGAGCATAGTTGGTCCTCCTGTGAGAACATGGAACATTTTCCCTCCTTTACTCCTGGCATGAGTAACACATTGTTCGTTTCCTGTCCTGAAAAGTCTGTGCATGCATCACAGGTTACTCCTCCTGTTCAGACGCACAGGTAGCTTACATTTCTTGGAATAAGTGAAATTGTAAAATCTTCACACTGGTGCCTGCTGGCTTTCCATGCATTCGATGGCTGTGTGCATTGCTGCTCCCCTTGTACTCAGCCATGTTCCTGGATGAACTATTTTTCTTGCCTGTGGTTGTACTCATTATAATTTTCTTTAGGATGCCCTAGTGGTGGGTTTTGCTGATCCTCTGGTCCTGGTTACTCTCTGATGACCCTAATGTTGAGGGGAGGCAACTGTTTCCCTGTGGTTTGACTGGTCTTCTTATTCTTTTTCAGGATAACACTTGGCTCACTCATTTGAGTGATATTGCACAATTTGCTCTGCCAGGGCTTTTTTTTGTGTGCAGAAGGAGCTGTGCACAAATGTTTTCTAGTTGTGGCCCATGGACTGCTGTGTGGGTGGAGCTGAGCTTGACGGTCTATTCTGGTGGCAAAGGTGGATTGGATTAGATGAGTCTTGATGATTTCTGGTGCTGTGACTCTACAGACTTCCTGGCAAGTGACATTTTTGTGGCTTTATTGTAAACTTAGACTGACATCACAACTTGTAGATCACAGGGAGACCTCACAGCATGTTTGTGTGAAGCAGCTTCCGCGAAATTGTTCTTCTATTTAAATAGAGGAACATTTTTTTATAAAAACAGATGAGCATTTGTCAGGGATCCTATGGAAGGTATCAAAACTAGATACTGGATTAGATTATTCAGGTGATCTTTTCCAGACCTATGACCCCTTCTGAGCCTAGTATGTTGTTGGTCCTCAATCTGTTGACTCTTAAGGGCAATTCTACAGATCACAGTTTAATGTTGCAAAACACAACTATAGCAGTGGTGCTGTATTTCTGTTGCAAATGTGTGCCATATGGAAATAAAATATGCATGTGTTATGGGTCTTCCAGCATCCATGCATATGCATCCAGGAGATCTGAGCTAGTCAGACTTCCCAGGCTCCTGTACATAGGTGTTCAAATAGGTGTTCTGTGGATGACAACTATAGTACTATCAGTTCTTCTTGTGGCAGTTGCAGTGTGTAGTGTTGTCCTTCCGTGTGTGCCTGAGCAGTAGAATAAGTTGTCTAGGGAGGTTATGTAACTTCGTTCCTCAGAGATTTCAAGCCTGGTTTACGCATGCAACAGCATGTGGAGGTGAAATGGACTGCAGTCATATATGCTGTACACTGGGGATCCTAGTTTTGAGACCCCCGTATGCAAAAAAAACCTCTGCTTCCCAACCTCCAAAACATGCCCCCCCAATAATTAGAAAATTAACATAGCAGGGTACAAACTGGCTTAAAATCTCTAATTTTTTTGGCTGTGTTTTGCTTACAGGCAGGGCTTTTGTTGTAACAGGAACTCCTTTGCATATTAGGCCACACACACCCTGATGTAGCCAGTCCTTCTGGAGCTTATAGTAGGCCCTGTACTATAGCCCCCTAAGCTCTTAGAGGATAGGTTACATCAGGGGGCATGGCCTAATATGCAAAGGAGTTCCTGCTACAAAAAAGCCCTGCTTACAGGGTGTTTTCTTTTTTAAGGCAGCTTTTAAAAATATACCAGGTGCAGTCTGAGGTGCATAGAGTGGCGCTGTGGCCCAGTGTTTTGCATGTGAAAGGTCTCAAGTTCAGTCTCTGGCATCTCCATTTTAGAGGATAGTGACATGTTAGGAGAGATGGTTCTTTGCCCTAGACCTTGGAGAGCTTCTGTTACTAGTCACAACTAGTCACAGCTGAGCCAGTGTGATGTAGTATTAAGAGCAGCAGACTCTAGTGTGGAGAGCCAGGTTTGATTTTCTACTCCTCCACATGAAGCCTGCTGGGTGACCTTGGGTCAGTCATTGTTTTCTCAGAACTCTTTCAGCCTCACAAAGTGCCAGTTGTGAGGAGAGGAAAGGAAGGAGATTGTAAGCCACTTTGAGACTCTTTAAGGTAAAGAAAAGCACAGTATAAAAGTCAACTCTTCTTCTTAGATGAACTGGGGATCTGAGTCAAGAAAAGGCAGTATCATATTTTCAGCATCTTTATATCTCATTATTAAAGTATCTCATTCTTTTGTCTCTGTAAATGGGATCTAAAGCACATGTTAGTCTCAAAGGAAAAACATCAGTACATTGTGTTTCCATGAGTCCAAAATGATAACACTCTTTATAGGAGAAAATAATACACACACTATAAGAGAAAATGGGCAAAGTGGTAACTGGAGCAAGATGCCCATTTTGGCATTCCCCCACTCTTCTGTAATATATCACACCCGGCTCTTATCTCGAAGTAGTGCCTTTGTTTGGTCAACCGGCTGTGTAAAAATTAGGAGGAAAGCTTGAGTCTCACAGCAAGCTGGATGTTGTGAGTGAGCGGAGAAGCCTTAGACAGACAATGATGTGCCAGATTGGGCTGGTTTCCCAGCCTTGCTGGATTTTCAAGGAAAAGCTGAGCAGACATCGGGGAGGAGGGTTTAAGGGATGGAATGTCCTGCCACTGGATTCTTTTAATCTCTGCACATCTGCAGAGAGCGTAAACTGTCTGGGACATCCTCTCTATGCAGTACTGTGGACCCAGGCATCCATTTCTGGGCTGTCTGCATTGCTGTGATTTGCGCTCAGGAGGGTTGTTGACAAGTAGGAAAAAGAGCTAGAAGAATGCTCAGAGATCTAGAAGGAGAATCTAAGCTGGCTATGTTTATCCTGAGGTATGTGTGTGAAATTTATGTGTTCCACTGAAAAGCTCATCTCTGTTCCTCTGCCATTGGTGTGCACGTGTGAATAACAGAAAGGCAATTCTAAGTGTGCGTGCATCAGGCTTCTGTATTGATCGAAGGCCAAGAAGGAAAGTTGGTTTATAATTGCATTTCAGCCTTCCTATGCTTTGCAATGCACAGATAATTTTGGCCTGAAGGAGATAGTTTCCTTCAAAAGGATGCTAGGAAATGGGGGGTGGGGGGGAAGCCTAGCCTTATTATCTGCTGTGCATTGGACAAGAGGCAATGAGGGCTTTTGCCTGTTGAGAAGGCAAATTAAACATTAGGGAGAAACTTAACTTTTGAGGATGGAACTACACATTACAGAAGGATTTATAAATATAATGAAATTTCTGGAAGCAGCATCTTCTAGGGAAAAGCAGTGAAGTGGGTGCTTAGCCCATTCCATGCCTACAGATTCTGTTTCCCTGCAAAATTGCATAGGGTTAAATAAATTCTCTTATGTACCTATAACAGTGATTAACACATGGAATTCACTGTCACAGGAGATGGTGGCAGCTGCAAGTATAGACAGCTTCAGTAGTGGATTGGATAAACATATGGAGCAGAGGTCCATTAGTGGCTGTTAGCTACAACGTATAGATGGAACACTCTGTCTGGGGCAAGTGATGCTCTGTATTCTTGGTGCTTAGTGGGGGAGCAACAGTTGGTGGGCTTCTAGTGTCCTGACGCCACTGGTCAGGACACTAGAAGGCATCTGGTTTTTTGGTCCACTGTGTGACACAGAGTGTTGGACTGGATGGGCCATTGGCCTGATCCAACATTGCTTCTCTTATGGTCTTATAAGAGTGATTAACACATGGAAATTAAAAATGATTCTGGAGTCAGGGGCGGGGAGAGCAATGATGAGAAGGTAGAAAGGATTAAACATTCTCCCCTGATTTTTTTCTGTAAGATCAGCTAACCAATAGAACAGGTGTGGTCAACGGTAGCTCTCCAGAGGTTTTTGCCTACAACTCCCATCAGCCCCAGCCATTGGCCATGCTGGCTGGGGCTGATGGGAGTTGCAGGCAAAAATATCTGGAGAGCTTCCGTTGGCCTCCCCTGCAATAGAACACTCTTTGTAGGAAGCTTGTGAAATCTCCTTCCTTGAAAATTTGCAAGCAAAAGCTGGACATAGAATAAGCTGGGATGTGTTGGATGAGGATATCCTGTCCTAAGCTGGGGGATGCATCCCAATGCGTCACTCACAAGTGCGATATAGCTGTGAGAGTGTTAGTCAAGCATCTGGTTGGAACCATGGAAGGCCATTGGGTGATCTTGGGTCAGTCTTTCTGCCCCATTCTATCCCAGTCTACCTCAAAGAGTTGTGATGTTAAAAGCGGAGGAGGGAAGAATGATGATGCAAGTCACTTTGGGTGGGGGAGAAAATAAACAAAAATAGGTTCCTTCCAAAACAAAGCATGATGCTTTTATTAAGGGCAGCAATATGGCTGCTTTGAGTGGAGTCAGGTGAGTAGATCTTAAAGAGAACTTAGAGTGTGCGCTTGTTCGTGTGTAATGAAATATCAACTGTAGTGGCTTCACAAGCAAAACAGACTGAAAAGGGGGGATTAGTTTAGAGAGGATAGTTAGAGAGGATGCCTAACCTTTTTCCTGCCAGATCACTTCCCCTGTGATTAGAACTTTAGAACAGATAAAAATAAGCACTCCTTCACCCATAGAGTAACTAATAAGTGAAATTCACTGCCACAGGAAGTGGTGGTTGCTGTAAGTGTAGACAGCTTCAAGAGGGGATTCGATGACCATATGGAGCAGAGGTCCATCAGTGGCTATTAGCTGCAAGGTAAGGATGGAACATTTTGTCTGGGGCAGTGATGCTCTGTCTTCTTGGTGCTTGGGGGCAACAGTGGGAGGGCTTCTGGAGTTCTGGCCCCACTGGTGTGATAGCTCCTGGGTTTTGGCCTCTATGTGAAACAGTATTGAACTGAATGGGCCAGTGGCTTGATCCAATACAGCTTCTCATGTTTTCTTATGTTCTTGTTAGAGTCATGATAGGCATTTAGAAAGGGAGGGGAGTGTGTTGAGCTTCAAGGGATAGGATGAAATGATGGGAGGAGAAGTTGTGGGGGAAAGCGCTGGTTTGGATTCTCTTGTTCTGTGTTCTGAGTAGTAAAGGTGTTTAACCAAGTTGGCTACAACATGGAGCCGTTCCCTTTTCCCTCTTGTTGCTGCTGTGAATCCAAAGGCAGTGGTCAGAACCATGAGCTTTGCCCATACTCAGAGGCACTGTTGTTTTTATTATTGCCCTGCCTTTTTAAAAACCTGTTTTATGTTTGAGCCCTGCCTACAGTTAAACCTCAAAGCTTTACTCCAGACTCAAAAATGTTTCTTACAGCCAAGATGTGCTGAAGTTTACTATGTAGCATTGTCCTTACCTGGTGCAGCTTCATTTCTCTTGGTGGCACAGAGCAGATCCTAGCAGCTAGCAGGAAAGAGAGCCCTGCAGGAAATCCTGGCTTGCTCGTAAATGCATGGATTTAATTTGGGGGTATCTGCAGAAAAGAATTGCCATTAGTCCTTCTTTTCCTTATAGCAGGGAGGCCATGTGATGAGATTAACAGGAGCCGGGGAGCAGTCTGCAGTGCCCAGTGTTGTAGCCTTGCCGCCACTAATCAGCTGTGGGTTTAATCAGTCCCCTGGAAAGGAGACCACAAGAATCCGAGCACACAACAAGAACTATGAATTAGCAGGTTCTGCTAATTCAACAAAAGAGAATTACGTTGACGCAGTCGAAAAAGTGACTGATGAAACCGAGTGTAACCAGATTCTATAGTGTGTGGCACATCCAGCCCCAGCTCCTTTTGGTTCTCATGTGTCTCCTAAGATCAATTATTTTCATTTCGTCCCAGCTGTTGTGTAGTGGTTTGGAGTGTTGGATTTGGATCTAGGTGACTCAAAGCTGCAATCTTAGTTCTGCTGAGAAAGCTCATTGGCTGATCTTGGGCTACTCGCTCTTTCTCACCCTAACCTACCTGACAGGTTCAGGTGGGTAGACGTGTCGGTCTGAAACAGCAGGATAGAATTTGACAACCCAGGTGCCTCACTTCAAAGAAGAAGATGGTGTAAAGTTGCTTCCATCCTTGAGAGGAGACGGATAGAGCGTAATGGCAGGGTCTCCGTTAATTACGGTACTCTCAGCATTCCACAATTAAGGATACATCTGCCTATCAGACTCCAATTTGAACATATTTCTTTCTTTCATTATACGGTCCCCTGGAATTAAACCCAAACAAATGATGACCATATAAACTAAGCTTATTTCTGTTTGGACCTTGAATCTGTTGAACAACTGTATTTTGCTGTATGCTAATTTTTTCTGCTCACCCTTGACATATATGTACGGACTGGTAATTTGTTTCATTGTATTTGAAGAAGTGTGCATGCACTTATTCTTTGAATAAAACTTTGTTGGTCTTAAAGGTTACAATGAACTCAGACTTTGTTCAGCCTCACAGGATTACTGTGGAGGAAGGGGAAGATGTAAGCTGCTTTAGGGAGGGGAGACTTCCTGAAGACTTTGCTCACGATGGATTCCTCTCTTCTTGTGACTGCTGCAGCCTTTTCTTGTGGGCCTTCCCTCACAATGTCTTCCGTGAATTAAAAGTACCCCAGCTTAAAAACAAATCTTTCTTGTCCTCATCCATAGCCTTGAGAGTGACAGTTGTGGGGTCATGCCCCTTCTCTGACTCCAAGTGTCCCACTCAGCCAGCGACTCAGGAAATATTATCTGTGTCCCAGACATGCCCACTACTGCAAACACCAGCGTGCCTGACTCTCGAGACACAGTTTTCCTAATAGAGGGGGCCGCGCGGCGGGGAGTGGAGGCCAGTCAAGAACACCCTGCAGCACGAACCCATAATAGCTAACGTGGGCTTTAAATAGCATGTTTCTAAGTACTGCATGTTAACATTTTTAGCGTGCAAGATATGGGTACATGGTAAAATATAAGGTCTGAAGCTGAGAGACGCATCTGGCTGTGATTTCCATTTTATTCTGACTGCGCCGCACCTCTCGGTCTTTCATTGGCGTTGAAAATGGAGGTCCAGGGCCAGGAGGCTACATATAAGCAACATTGTTGTCGATCTCCTCCGCCTCTCAGTTAATTTCTGATTTGCGAAGCGTCCCTGTGCCCACACATCTTGATTTCACTTCTGTTGCCATCTGGTTGTTTTATTTCTTTAGGTGTTTATAACTCACTATTCTTCCCAGTCTGCAAGCCAGCCTACAACATAGTTCTTCTTCCCTTTTCTATTTTATCACCACAGTGACAGCCCTGTGAGAGAGGTTAAGTGAGCTGAAAATGTGACTGGCCTAAGGTCACCCAGCAAGCTTCCATGTTGCAGTGGAGACTCAAACTGGCTCAGATCCTAGCCTGACATTCTAACTTCTGCTCTATGAAAGTACACAAAATAATTGACTATTAATGAACAATAGGGTTGCCAGGCCAGTGTTGAAAAATATCTGGAGATTTTGGGGATAAATCTGGGAGAGGGTGGGGTCTGGGGAGGGGAGGGGCCTCAGCATAGTACAATGCCCTAGAGTCCACCCTTCAAAGCAGCCATTTTCTCCAGGGGAGCTGATCTCTGCCAGCTGGAGATCAGTTGTAAAAGTAGGAAATCTCCAGGTCCCACTTGGAGACTGGCAACCCTAATCAAACAAAGTTTCCTCAAAACAAAGGGCAGAAGCTCTAGGTTGCAGCTCCTTTTAAAGGCACCAGCGGTCAAAGGGTGGGGTGAGCAAATGGAAGAGCTTAGGCTAGATGGCAAAATATGATAATTTCACTGAATTCAGTGGGATTACTCTCCAGTAAACCTGTTTGGGATCACACCTTGAAAATCATTCATGAACACACAGACACCCAAACACTGTTTTCCCACTCCTTCTTCCTGGAGGTGTCTCCATCTGCTGCTCATCACCCATGATGGAGAGAAACTTGCTTTTAGAACAAGCTCATAAACCATCCGAAGCCAGATTCTTCTGAGGCCTCCTCCTGAGTGCTAAAGTCCCAGTGATATGTCGGGAATGTGTTTGCAACATAATCACGGAAATGCAAAATAATACACAGCTCTGGCTGTAAATATAAACGGCTGAAAAGTTTAGCTGCTGGTTAAATGTGTGACTTGTTATATCTGGTTGATTGACCTAGCAGTTGCTTCTCCTTTACACTAATGGGAAACCAGACTTGTTTTTGTACAATTTATGTTCTGCTGTGGCATATGAATGGGGGAGTAGGGACCCCTTGCATCCCTGGAGTGTTGGTAGAATGGCTTAATAATACTTTGTCCCTATCCCCCCTCCCCCAATTTCTTACCTTGCCCATCCCATTGCTGTCCTCCATAGGCACTCTGAGCCCGTGTGAATAGTGTGTGTGTGTGTGGAGGAGGAGGGTGGGTTGGCCATGTAAAAGTGCATGCCAGCGTCCAAGAATACCAGGCTAGGTATTTTTAGAGTGAAGATCTAAGCTGCTTATGGCTGTCAACCAAGATTTAACTCTAGTCCGTGCTGCCTTCGTGGTCCTGCCTTCATCACTGCATAGTGGATGTGATGCTACTTAACTGCTTACCTGTGTCTTGCTACGCTTTGTCAAGAAGGAGACTCTGAAAGCAATAATCAAGTAGTGTAATAATTTAATGGAGTAATTCCCCTTCCCCATTTTTGTTAGATTTATAAACATGGGTCTGTATATATTCTGTGTTTCCATGATTGCATTGTAAACTCATTTAATGAATCCATTGGAAAGAAAAAAAATGAGCCTCCTGGGGTAGCAAAGATAAACTTGAAACCCTGTTGGAGCAGTGCTTGTTATAACATCTAAAACTGGATCTGGGAGGAAGTTGGAGCTGTGCTGTGCTTCTAATGATTAGTGAAGGGTCTTCAGCAGGGGTCGTTTTGTAGGAAAAAGGTGGCGGAGCTCATCAAGGGATTGTTATGCAGCTGCACCTACCATTCAGTGGACAAGCTGAGAAGGAGAAGGTGGAACTGTCAGAAAGGTTCTGGAGCTGTGTTCCTGTGAGCTCCCGCTGAATCTGAGGCCTGGTGTTCAGTCTTCCTTGTGACACTTGTTCCACACCATGGCTAGTAAAATACACTTTTCAGAATAAACATACATGTGTGCAGGTTTGCTTAATTTATTCAGTTCACTGATGCAGAATTTGGTTGCTATATAATTGACATGTGTGTTTTAATTTTTTTTTAGTACAGCTCTGTAGATACCCTACCCTGTTATATTGTAGGTCAGCTGATAACCTTTATAAAATTAAATAATCTTAAAATTTATAAATTTACCTCTAAATTTTATTATTTGCCTGTTTTTCCACTTGTTTCTTTTTTAAATCTCTGCCTGTGATCTTTTAATCTCCTCCTGAGCTACTCAAAGGTTCCCTCGCGCTTCCATGCGGGTCTCCTCTTTCTGTCTTGTTGCCCCTGGTGTCTGGAGTTCCCTCACTGAAACATGTACCTGATGCCATTTGTTTCTTCTTTCAAATCCCTCTCCCATATCTGCTTTATGAAAACGATTCGACTTAATCCCAGCAGTAACCACGTTTGAATATCTGTAACTGTATTTGTTATCATTTATCTCTTGCTATTTGTGGGTTTTTTTAGTGTAATATGCATGGGTAGCTCTGTACAAACAAACAGTAATTTATATTTTAAAAAGCCTAACATTAAACCTATACAGGTTTAATGTTAGGCTAGATTAAGGATTAGAAACACGATACAGATTGGAACACCTGTGTGGTGTAGTAGAGTGAGTAACTTGGATTTGGGGGTCCCAGGTTCAAATCCTCCATTCTACCATGGATTCTTCCTGGGTGACTTTGGACCAGTCACTTGCTCTTACCCTAACTCTCAGAGGATTGTTGGAAGGGGGGAAAAAAGAAACTGAAAACCATGTATGCAAGCCTGAGCTTCTTGAAATTGCAAAATGTAATGATGAATCTGGATAGAGAGGGGCCAGGGGACTTGATGTAAGACAGTGGATGGAGCATTCAGTCCCATGGCCTGCTCCTAATTTCTCAGTAGCATCACATCTGCACTGGATTTTGTGGCCTGAACGAATCTGCTGTTGTTTAGGAAGTAGCTTGCTAGAAATTTTATTTATATGTATGTAACATAATCCCGGTGGCTGGTCCCGTGATGGGAAAGCATGGAGGAGAGGGAGATTTGGAATGGTGAAATCCATACTGGGGGTGGTGGTGTAAGTACTACACCAGCTCTTAGCCCCTAGCCGCTTCCTCCTGCAAAATCTTTGATGCCTGTTTACAAGGCTAAACACATCTGGAACTTGCACAATATTGTATGTAGATGTTACGCCTCCTTATCCTTATACTTGGGCTTTGTGTGTTTAAAGAAAAGAGCCAAAAAGATAAACATACAGCATTTAAGTAACCCAAGGAAAGTCAGGCCTTGCATAATTGTGTATATTTCTGCGACTTTTACTGTTTTGATGTGATTTTTTTTTCATGTTGTTCTTTTCACCAGAGATGGGGTGGGGTGAGAAAGGAGTCGTAGAGGTCTCGCAAGCCTCATTCCCCCTGACCACAAAACTGGGATACATATCTTCACAACCAACTTTCTATTTTGCCATTTAACCCCACCCCCCCCCACCCCGGAAATTCTGAGGAAGTTGACTTTCCCCACCCAGAACCACATTTTTGTGTGTGTGTTTTTCAGAGCTGTGTTAGGCTGCTGTAGAATAGCTGGATTTGAGTCCAGTAGTATCTTAGAGACCAAGTTTTTGGAGTGTATAAGATCTTCTTCGTGGTCTCTGTGCTTCACACTCATGGGATAGAGCGCCTGCGCTGATCCCCGAATCGGTACCTAAAAAGCCCGGGATTTTTTCGCGCTCAGCACCAACGGGCATGTGCAGGCATCCCAGTGCATATGCTCGCCGGCGCCAGTGCGAGGATCCCACCAGTTCCTTTCTGACTGCTGTGCTGAGAGGATCTCCTTTCATGTCCCTGGTCGGTAAAGTAATCTTGGATTGCTTTTTTTTGCCTGTTGTATATAGCCCGTTTGTTATTTTCTTAGTGTAGTTAGATAGTTAGTGTTTAAAAAAAAATTGTTGGACTTGCCCTTCGGGGCTTGGTTTTTCCCTCATGTTTTCCCCCTCAGAGACTTTCCTGGGTGGGTTTTTTCCTGGGCATCTATGGAAAGACGTTGGGGTTTTTTTAAGAGGTGCCGCTCCTGTGGGAAGATTGCCCCCCCCCCGACGGCCATTTCCTCTGTCTGGGCGAGGGACATAGCATCGATTCTTGCGCACACTGTCTGAGTTTCTCCAAACAAACTCATAAGAATCGAGCGGCGAGGCTTTCGGCGGCTTTGGTCGAGTCGACACTTCGTCCTCAAAAGATGGCGTCGGGCCCGTCAGTACCGATGAGTGAGGCCGCGGCCCCGATGGTCACATTGGCTGAGACTTCACCGATTAGGACCGAGATGCCGGTCGAGCGCGGGCGTTCCACGAAACGGCCTTCTGAAGGGTCAGTGGACACCCCGGCTAAGAGGCATTGGGATGACTCGGGAACCCAATCATCCGCACCGAAGGTGAAATTGAAGGAGAAGTGGAAGAAGAGACCATCCCATACCCCTTCGCCTTCGCATGATGCTTCGACATCGACAGCTCCACCGAGGAAGATCTTGGCGTCCCCATGTCATAGCCCTTCGGTGTCGAGAGGCAGTGCTTCGCACCTGCACCTATCGGCATCGGAGCATGAGATCGACCTGACTCAGCACTCCCACTCTTCAGGGTCCAGGCATCGCAGTGAGAGTGACTCGGTCTCGGAGGTGGAGGTGTCGGCACCGATGGAGCCTTCAGCACCTATGGATCAGGTGAGAGGCCGGAGAGAGCTGGAACCGACTACAGTAGCTCATCGCTTCCCACCGCTTCCACCATGGGAGCAGCGCCAGTGGCCTCCTTACGCTTATCCCTACCCACTGTACCAATGGTACCCTCCTCGTGAATTTGCAGACTGGGACCAGCAGTCCTAGGCATCCCACATGTCCAGGCTGTCTCAACATTCTAGACGGCGTCCTTAGGCATTGATCTCTGTCCCGCCTGACAGACGTGGCATGGTGGTGGAGGAAGTCCAACCTCGGTTGTCGGTGTTGATCCGGTCACCCGTCAGAGAGTCTACTCCGTGCTCTCAGAACGTTCTCTACACAGAGAGTCTTCATTGTCGGACTCCGAGGTTGGTACCGACGATCCGGACCGGGCTTTGGAACCTTCCCCAATGTCTCATACGGCTGAGGATCTTCCCATCTCACCATTGGAGGATCTGAAGTCGTACGGGGACCTGGTGAAGAGGATGGCACTCTTCCTCTTGCTTCCAGTGACACAGCCGCAACCCGTTGTAGACGATAACGTGTTCGACATCATGCAACGGGATATGTCTACAGCAGTTGCCCTGCCGGTGATGAAGGTCATCCTACAGGCGGTGAAGGAGCCCTGGACGAAGCCTGCTTCTACACCCATGTCATCGAGAAGGTTGGACCATATGTACCATGTCCAAGAGTCCAGGGCTGAGTTCCTCTTTACACACCCAAAGCCAAATTCGGTGGTCGTTTCCTTCTCGTCGAAGGCCCGCAACACGCACTCCTCTCCACCAGACAAGGAGGGAAAAAAGCTGGATAACGTCAGGAGGAAGTTCTACTCTGCTGGGGCACTGGGAGTAAAGGTATCTAACTATGCCGCGTGCATGGCTAGATACCAATACTCAATGTGGGAACAACTAACCCCCCTCCTGTCTTCCCTGAGTGAGAAGAGGTCGGCTGCAAAGAAGTTGCAGAAGGAAGGCTTTGCTGTAGCCAAACAACAACTGGCTGCAGCAAAGCACATGGTCGACGTCTCAGCAAGGACCATCACTTCTTCCGTCTGCCTCTGCCGCCACTCCTGGCTCAGATCTACGGCTCTCCAGCAGGACACCAGGGCCTTCATTGAAGATCTGCCCTTCGAGGGCGAAGGCCCGTTCAGTTCTACCATTGACAATGAGCTCCAGGAAATGGATAAAAGTATAAAAACTTCCAGGAACCTGGTCGTACCAGCATCTTCCAGAGCTGCGAGACAGAAACAGTGGCACAAGCCTTGGGCAAAGAAGCCGTACCAAAAGTTCTTCCCGGAACAGCAGTGCAGACCTCGCTCTGCTCAACCTGAGAGTAGGTCCCCATACAGGGGGAACAACAGAAACCATTATGCTTCACAGACTACCGGCAAGTCCAAGGGCACTAGCCCTCAAAAGCAGGGCCTTTGACTTTCTGGCAGCACGTGTCACCGTCCCCTCTTCCACTTCGTCTATCCACCTCCGCCCATTCCTAGTGATGGGAGTCCATCACTATGGACAGGTGGGCGCTTTCCATCGTACCGGAAGGCTACAATGCTCAGATGCCGAACCAATCCATGATAATTACCACTCCCCCTTCCCTACCTCTGCTGGCGGAGGTGAGCAACCTCTTACAGAAACAAGCCATAGAGAAGATCCCTATGGAGGCCAGGACCGGAGGCTTCTACTCTCGTTATTTCCTGGTTCCCAAGCGGGACAGGGGTCTAAGACCAATCATGGATCTTTGGAATCTGAACAAATTTATTTTGTACCAAAAGTTCAGAATGTGCACTCTGCAAACAATTCTACCCCTCAACAACCAAGGGGGTTGGATGGCAACGCTGGACCTCAAGGATGCATCCATCCTGCGTTCAAATGTTTCCTTCGGTTTGCAGTAGGCTCTCAGCAATTCCAGTTCAAGGCTCTTCTGTTCGGACTGTCCACCGCACCTCGGGTGTTCATAGGGGCTTTGATGGATATGAACCTTCATCGCGCGTTTCTGTGTCAGCAGAGAGCGATGGACATTATCGACCTTGTCGAACTTCTGCAGAGTCGAAAGTTGGGCACGGCGCAGCAGCTGCAGTGGATGCTGGGGCTGCTGACGGCAACTACAAGCGTGCTGCTCTTTGCGAAGCTGAGGATGAGAGGCCTACAGCTTTGGTTTCTTTATCAGTTTCGCCCATTAAGGGACTCACGTCGAAAGAGGTTTGTAATTCCACCTGTGACGCTCCAAACACTGCAAGGGTGGAAGTCAAAGGACAACATTTGTCAGGGAGCTCCCTTCCATCTACCTGCACCAACTGTGACTATCACAACAGATATATCTTTATGGGGTTGGGGGGCCCACATGGACGATCTGTGTGTGGGGAGTCCTTGGCCTTTGAAATTGACTCACTGCCACATAAATTACTTGGAACTGCTGGCAGTTCACTTTGCTCTTCGGTCTTTCTGCCCCATGGTGGCGGGGAAGATTGTTGCTCTGCTAACAAACAATACCACTGCCCTGTGTTACATCAACAGGCAGGGAGGGACAGTCTCTCAACGGCTTTGTGCACTGGCGCTGGATCAGTGGTCGGAGTGCCTGGACCACGACATCTTTGTGAAGGCAGCGCATCTTCCAGGGGTCCTCAACTTGCAAGCAGACTCCCTCAGCAGGGGTGCGGCTTCCCCGCACGAGTGGGAGTTACGGTGGCGCTTCCTTCAACCCGTGTTTCAGCTCTAGGGGTATCCTCAGGTGGATGTCTTTGCCACAGCCGAAAACCGGAAGCGTCCTATGTTTTGCTCCAGAGGGGGCTCAGATCCAGAGTCGTTGGGAGACGGTCTGCTGTTCTTGTGGGAAGGTTGGTTCCTTTATCTGTTCCCACCTCTGCCACTACTGATGAGCGTGGTCAACAAGATCGCAAGAGAGAGACCATGCTATATCCTGGTGACTCCCTGGTGGCCTCGCCAGAACTGGTTCCCGATCCTGCTCCAACTGGCGAGGGGGGTCTTCTACCAGTTTTCGGCGGAACCAGACCTTCTGTCAGCTCAGGACAGTCATGTACTCCATCACAACGTGCCCCACCTGAAGCTGACAGCATGGTTCATCGACCCTGTGGGTTCTCTAGCAGAGTCCAACATGTTTTCTTGAACAGCAGGAAACTTTCTACCCGCGCTTCCTATGATAGGAAGTGGCGGAGGTTTCTGCAGTTCGTAGTTGATCCCTCAGTTTCCCCCCAAAGGGTGGGATTGTCGGTAATTTTTGAGTTTTTGTTATCTCTGGTGGATGCTGGCCTTGTTTTTTCTTCCATCAAGGTTTATTTGGCAGCAATTTCTGCATTCCATGAACCAGTTGAGGGGCACTCTGTTTTTGCACACCTTCATTCTAAGAGGTTTTTGAAGGGTTTGCTTAGGCTTCATCCTCCATCGAGATCACCCCCACAGTTGTGGGATTTGACTTTAGTGTTGGACAGGCTGACTCGATGTCCTTTTGAGCTTATGGCCACATGTTTGTTACAGCTTCTATCTTGGAAGACTGCTTTTTTGGTAGCCATCACATCAGCACGCCGTGCAGGGGAGCTCACGGCTATGCGTTGTGACTACCCATATCTAGTTTTTCAGGAGGCTGGAGTGTCGTTAGCTCCTGATATTTCTTTTCTCCCCAAGGTGATTTCTCAGTTCCACCTCAACTTAGAAGTTTGGTTGCCCACTTTTCATCCTACACCTTCCTCGGATGAGGAACGTAGGTTGCATGCTCTAGATGTGAAGCATGCTTTATTGTTTTATTTAAGTCGCTCCAAGAGTTTTTGTAAGGACCAGCAGCTTTTTGTTTCTTATGCTGCTCCTAAGTTAGGTTTGAGGATCTTGTCTCAGCAGCTTTCGAAATGGCTCACTGAGACTATTAAACTGTGTTATTTGTTGGCTAAGAAACCGTTACCTGGACCTATTCGCGGACACTCTACAAGAGCGATGGCGACATTGGTGGTGTTCCTGAAAGGCGTTTCCCTGACAGATGTTTGCAAGGCTGCCACCTGGTCCTCTCTGCATGCCTTTATGAAGCACTACGCGCTGGATGTTCATGCTCAACAGAGGACTCGTCTGGGAGCTGCGGTGCTGCAAGCTGTTTCTTCTGGTTGACCATCTTCCCGCCTCCAGGTATGTCTTGCTTGCAAATCTCCCACGAGTGTGAAGCATAGAGACCACGAAGAAGATAGACAAGTTGCTTACCTGTAACTGTAGATCTTCGAGTGGTCATCTGTGCATTCACACTACCCGCCCTCCTTCCCCACTGCTGACAGTCTCCCTCCAGTAGGGGCTTCCAGCGGTCAAGAAGGAACTGGCGGGATCCTCGCAGTGGCGCCGGCGAGCATGCGCACTGGGACTCCTGCGCATGCCCGTTGGTGCCGAGCGCAAAAAAAATCCCGGGCTTTTTAGGTACCGATTCGGGGATCGGCGCAGGCGCTCTATCCCATGAGTGTGAATGCACAGATGACCACTTGAAGATCTACAGTTACAGGTAAGCAACTTGTCTATTTTGAGAGTCAAAGCAGGGGGGGGGAGGGGTTTGTAGCAGAAACTCCTTTGCATTGTAGGCCACGCAACTCTGATGTAGCCAATCCTCCTGGAGCTTACCGTAGGCCCTGTACTAAGAGCCCTGTAAGATCTTGGAGGATTGGCTACATCAGTGGTGTGTGGCCTAATAATAATATGCAAAGGATTTCCTGCTTCTAACAAAGCCCTAATTTAGAGCTTTGAGCTTTGCCTCTCAAAAGCTATAACACCCCCCCCCCCCAAAAAAAAAATCTTGGTCTCTGAGGTTCTACTGGACACAAATCTAGGTATTTGTGGTGTTTGTGTGTATGTGTTCTTCCTTGCATATTTTTTCCAGAACCATACCATACTCATAGCTGTCTTGCAGCCAGCAGTTTTCTTGGAGGTAGAATGGTACAAAACACAGAGTGGTGGGGATTTGTATGGTAAAGTCAGGAAGGGGGTTGCTTTCAAGCCTTCCTCCCTCCACTGATTGTCATCTGCAAATGGGACATGAACTTGTTCTTTTCTAATGCTGGGTTTCGACCTGATCATATTTGGACAAAGGAAACTGTAATTTGCAAGGAAGATTCTGAACAAAGATGATTAATTAGGGTTGCCAATCCCCAGGTGGGGGCAGGGGATCCCCCGATTTGGAGGCCCTCCTCCTACTTCAGGGTCATCAGAAGGCGTTGGGGGGATATCTGCTAGGCACTCCATTATTCCCTATGGAGACAAATTCCTACAGGGCAGGGGTGGACAAACTTACTTAACGTAAGAGCCACATAGAATAAATGTTAGATGTTTCAGAGCTGCAAGACATGAATGCCAGATGTTTGAGGGAAGGAAAGAAAGAAGGAAGATTGGGAAAGAGAGGTGGAAAGTAAGAACTTTAAATACATTCTCCAAACTGCCGGCTGGCTTGGCTTAGTGATTTTAAGAGACAAATACCTTCTTCAAGCCAGCTGACAGGGTGGTAGTGGTGGGGTTTCAAGAGCCACACAATATGTGTGAAAGAACCACATGTGGCTCCCGAGCCACAGTTTGGCCACCCCTGCTATAGGGTATAATGGAGAATTGAGCTGCAGATATCTGTGTGGGGGGGCTGTTTTTGAGATAGAAGCACCAAATTTGCAGCATAGCATCTAATACTTCTTCCTAAAATACCCTCCAAGTTTCCAAAAATTTGGACAAGGGGGTCCAATTCTATGAGCCCCAAAAGAAGGTGCCCCTATCCTTCATTATTTCCAATGGAGGGAAGAAGAAGAAGATACTGGATTTATATCCCGCCCTCCACTCCAAAGAGTCTCAGAGCGGCTCACAACCTCCTTTACCTTCCTCGCCCACAGCAGACACCCTGTGAAGTGGGTGGGGCTGGAGAGGGCTCTCACAGCAGCTGCCCTTTCAAGGACAAACTCTGCCAGAGCTATGGCTGACCCAAGGCCATGCTAGCAGGTGCAAGTGGAAAGCATTTAAAAGGTGTGCGGTCGTTTTAAATGTAATGACTAGAACTCCCTTTGGAGTTCAGTTATGCTTGTCACACCCTTACTCCTGGCTCCACCCCCAAAGTCCTCAGATATTTCTTGAATTGGACCTGGCATCCCTATGATTAATGATTCTTTCTAGCAAATACCTCCTAACTGTATTCTGTTTCCTGCCCCCTACTCAGCTTATTTTCAGTTTTTGAGTCTGAGGAGGGAGCAGAAATTGTCCAAAACAACTGTGGGGAGAGAGAGCCTTTACAAATAATGTGCAAGAAAGAATTACGCACCCCTTCCTTGCCAGTTCCTAAGTACTATGTAGCTCCACCCTCAAGATGTCTCCTCTCTTAGGGTGTTCTCCAACCTCATGTTATGATAAGGCTGGAAGTTGGGCACCGAAGCAATACATTCCGTTTGTTGCTGCAAATTAATTGCTTTTAACACGAGCCTGGCTTTTCCCCTTGCTATCAATTAAAACAGCAGGAGCCTGCTTGTGGAAGCTTCCTACCTACGCAAATCTTTGTCCAAAGAGACCAACACGCCTGTCTGTCGTTTGCAAACACGGCTGATTTCTGTCTCAGAGGGGCAAACTTGGCAAGGAGGGCATATCTGTTACCATTTCGGTGCTTTCAGTCTCATTTCTCTGGGGGCAGGCTCCATGGTACACTTTAGCTGCCTGTAACAGAAGCTCCAGTAGGCCCTTCTCCCTTACAAAGCACCCCACAAGGCAGTGTTCCCTCTAAGCTGAGTTAGAGCTAGCTCACAGATTTTTAGCCTCCAGCTCACACATTTTTGTCTTAGCTCAGGAAGGATGATCCCAGAGCAGACTAATTTATGCAATAGCTACAACTTTAATGCCAATAGCTCACAAAGAAGAATATTTGCTCGCAAGATTCTGTAGCTTAGAGGGAATATTGCCACAAGGGTGTGTGTGATTTGTCCCGAGGATGGGAAAATGGGAAGGGGGTGCTTACAGATGCCATATGCCATCCTCTTTCCCCTGAAATCTATCCTTGGAATACCGCTAGTCAGGAGGACAGGCAGGCTTTATTCAACCACCTCCCTGAATATCCTCCAGGGCAACCCCCAGTAAGGGTCAGTCGCCAGACGTTGCCATGACTTCCAGGTGTGTGTGTATACACACGCGCACACACACACGAAATACCAAAATACAAAAAGAAAAACAAACCTATGTGGAATACCCTGGGAGATCAAAGCCAGGAATGGATTGACCATTTGTCTTCCAAGGAAGGCTCTCAGAAGGCTGCTGCCCTGGTGGAGGGCCACAGGTGGCTATGAGCAAGCTCACTCAAGCCCCAGTAGCTAGCTCAGCCAGCAGTTCAGAGGCTACTTGTTTTGGACCCTTTAGCATAGGGGTGGGAAATGTCCATCCCAAGGGTTGTTTACGGCCCTTGAGATCGCTTGGTCTGGCCCTCGAGAATTGCCAGCCTGAATCGTTCTCCCTTGGCAGAGCACTGTTTTTTAAGTTGATAATTTTGTATGGCCCGTGAATGATGTTATAAATATCCAAATAGCCCTTGGCAGAAAAAAGGTTCCCCACCCCTGCTTTAGCAGCAACAGTGTTGAGAGGCAGGCTGGCTGATTGCTTCTTCCTGCATTATCACTGGTTGGTAGCAGGTATCACCCAACCTTGGTAGTTCTGGGCAGCTTGAACTGAGTTGTTCTGTGGTGTCACTTTTGGGGTAATTTTTCCCCTAGCTCAGTGAAAACAGCAGCAGGTATTTCAGTTGGAAAGTGGCTGGCAAGAAAAGCGGTTAAGCTCTTCCCTCCTGCCCTTTCTCTGTTGCAAAATCATACCCTTCCAGATGATGCTTTGCAAGGGAGAAGGGATCCGTTATTTTACTTTTTTATCTTTTTTGATCCCTCTCATCTCTGCACCCAGCCCCCATGGCATTCTTCACAAACAGTAGATACATGTCTAGTATCAAGTATAGACAATACTTTGTTGAAATTGCATCAGTACCAATCTAATATTCTGGAAAAAAGGTCACCTTTCCTGGACTTGGCTCTTAGGGGTAATGATGTTGTCATACCTGTTTCTGAATAACAGTTTATTTACCATACTATAGGTGGTTTTGACAATTGATCTCTTGTATATTCCAATTTAGCCACAAAACATTTTATTTACCATACTATAGGTGGTTTTGACAATTAATCTCTTGTATATTCCAACTTAGCCACACACATTTCTTAACTTAAACGTTCACAAATATGGTTTATCTCAAGGCTTTTCTTCCTGGGGGATTGTGGAAAAATGGGGATCTGGAACCTCTTTGTGGAAACAAAATTCTCAAAAAATGTTTAAAAGTTCATGAGGGGGGCATCCTTGTGTTTCTTCCTCATTTCCCTCTTGAGAGTTCTGGCACCTCTTTTTCCAGAAAAAAAACAACAAACTTGGTTTATCCGCAATGTAACCTGATATAAATATGCTCTGTTATAAGACTGTTTACGAGTTAAAGTTTAACTTGTTTATTGTTTGTTGACAGTTTGCTGTAACTGTATTTTGACATTTTTTTAAAAAAACATTTTTTAAAAAAAGTATAGACAATTCTTTGTCTCTTCCTCCTAATAAGAAAAAAGAAGGTAAAGGCAATCATTTTTAAAGGCCGGATTGGGTAAGAAGCCAAGTCTGTGTGATACTTCTTTGCCCACCCCAGTGACACACAGTACTGCGCAGTCCTCCAGCCATCCATTGGCGGGAAGGACCACAAGTTGGAGGGCTTCAGATTTTGCTCAGTAAGACAAGTGGATAGGGGTAGGGGCCCTCCCAGTACATGGATTTAGATTCTTGTTCTGGACTTTGTGTGGGCCGGTACAGCTGTTTGCAAGATTTTTTACAGACTGGATATGACTATGCAAATCTATGGTAACAGTCTCCCAGTCTTTAAAAGGCTAAAGGCAGCAGCAGGTAGACCCAGGTTAGATGGACGTCATGATGCTGAGGCTGGCACTGGTTTGTTGATCAGAGTTGCCTGCCTGGAGCTTCAGTTTGTCCTTACTGAGGTAAAATAGAAATTTGAGACAGGGAAGCAGTTTGCATCAAGAGAATGGGAAGGGTTTATCCCACAATGTTGTGGCCCTGATCCAGGTCTCTCCCCTCCCTACTTGCCTCCCTGTGGCTGTTTTTAGGTTTTTTCAAGAAACCTGGCAAGATCTTAATCAGGTGTCTCTTGGGTCACACCTAGCTAAACCTTCAGGTTCTAGGTAGTTCAGCATTGTCAGCCATTCCTGTCCTCTCCTGAAGAAGAAGAGGATAGAAGCAAGCTGACAGTATCTTGCGCTTTTTGGCTCTCATGTACTCACTGCAAGTCGTATTCACTCTTGATGGCACCAAGAATTCACACAGACTGTCGGGAAACAGCAAGCAGGTGCCTTCGTGGTGTTTTTCTGCTCACTGTGTGCTTACCTTTAATTCAGGAACAGAACAGAAGGATTTTATTAGTCTCTCCCTTTCTGAAATGTGTGAGACGGTGAACGCAGGTGCCCAGATTTTGCTCTTGCCCACACAGTGGCTGCAACCAGGCATTGGCTTTGCCTCAACACAACTCTGAACACAACACCAGGGATTATGAGCTCAGAGTCAGGGGTGGTGGTTGTTTTTTTGTGAGGCACTTTATATTTGCATAATTCTATTACTTACCATTTACACAGCAGTTTTAATTTGCATAATGCTCCTGAGTTTCTAGGAGCATGCAGCATTCAAACGCTTAAACCCTGCTTACAGTCAGGAGGTCTAGAGATACAAGGCTGGAAGTAGCTAGGTGGTGGCTGGAGATCTCCTGCTGTTACAGTTGATCTCCAGGCGATAGAAATCAGTTCTCCTGGAAAAAAGGGCCACTTTGGAAGATGGACTCTGTGACGTTATACGTGATTGAAGTTCCTCTCCTCCCCAAATCCTGCTCTCCTCAGGCTCCTTTCCAAATATCTTCAGCTACTTCCCAGTCTGGAGCTGGCAACCATAGGAACAGCACACTTGTCCTTTACCACAGGGGTCCCCAGCACCTGGCCCATGGACTGGTACCTGTCTGCAGCCTGTTAGCAACCAGGCTGCGCAGCCCCGCTGTCCCACCCCCCATGGCACAGTGCAGCCTTGCTGCCCCACTCTCCCCACGGCACCTCCTACCCCCTCCGTTTTCACAAATCTAAGGCCGTTTTCACAAGTCTAAGACGGTGAAGCGCCTCCCTGGCTCTTTAAAGGCCAACTTCCCACGCCCAGGAAGGAAGTGGGGAGGACGCAAGGGTGGTGCAGCTCTTTCAGCAGGTCGCTGCTACTGCTGCCATGGTTTCCTCTGCTGATCAGCTGATTGGCGAGGGGGGTCGGCCTTTAAAGAGCCGGGGAGGTGCTTCACTGCCCCTTCCCCAGCCTTAAACTTGTGAAAACTGGCGGGGGGTGGTGGCCGAATTCGGTTTCCCCACTCTGCTGGCCCTGGGGCCGTGGTGGGCAGGCTGGCCTTGGGGAGGGTCCCTGGGGGCAAAAAGGTTGGGTGCCACTGCTTTACCACACATCTTCAAAGTGTGGCCACTAAGCAAGATCAGGATATCATGGAGTTGGATCCATCCAGCTTTTCTCAGACTGATTCCTCACTAGTGGTTGCTCAGTCCCCGAGCTTCTGCTTTCCCAGGCTCAAGCAATCAGTTCCCCACCAGTTGCCGTATGGGTGCATTTTGATCCGCAGTTCCCTCCAATTTCCCTTGTGGTTTCCTGCTCTCCAAAAGACAAGAGCAAGAAACTGCAAGGGAAATTGGAGAGCTGTGGATCAAAATGTGCCCATATGGCAACTGGTGGGGAATTGATTGCTTTAGCTGGAGAAAGCAGAAGCTGCCCTGAATCCGCTTGCGGGATAGGGTGGGATATAAATCCTTAAATTAAATTAAGCTTGGGGGGTGGAGCCACTGCTAGTGAGGAATTAGTCTCAGTTTTTCCCAATTCCTCTTCTGTCTAGAGCTCCATGTGGCTTTGGTATGTGCAGATCCCATGATGTTCAGAATAGCCTCCTTTGGTGGTCAAAAGGGGGACAATCCATCCTATTTTTTCAGCAGAAAAGCTGGTTGGATAGTTTCCAGGGAGAAAGTAGAAGAGGAGCTTAACCAGGGCCAAACTGGCTGTTATATCCATTGGGGGGATTTCCACTTGGGTTGGTCCATCCCAACCCAAGTGGAAAAAAAAGGGAACAAAGCAACCTTTCGCGCTGTATGTAGCAACCTCCAGTGCAAGCTTCGAGACATTCAGAACGAGTGGTGGACCAAGCTTGCTGAGAGAACCCAGCTGTGTGCAGACACTGGTGATTTAAGAGGGTTCTACGAAGCCCTGAAGGCAGTATATGGTCCATCATATCAGACTCAGAGTCCCTTGCGTAGTGCAGACGGCCAAGTGCTCCTCACAGACAAGGCATCCATATTGAACCGGTGGTCTGAGTATTTTCAGGTTCTCTTCAGTGCCAACCGCGTAGTTCAAGATTCAGCAATTCACCTCACCCCACTTCAACCAGTGAAAACAGAGTTGGATGAGATCCCCACTCTAGAAGAGACTGTTAAAGCCATCAAGCAACTGAAAAGTGGCAAGGCAGCAGGAGTTGATGGAATTCCACCAGAGATCTGGAAGCATGGGGGCACAGTACTACATAGCTCACTTCACAAAGTACTTGTCACCTGCTGGGAACAAGGCAAATTACCACAGGACTTTCGCGATGCAATCATCATCACCCTATACAAGAACAAAGGGGAAAAGTCAGACTGCTCCAACTACCGGGGGATAACCCTGCTCTCCATCGCAGGCAAAATCCTTGCCAGAATACTCCTGAACAGACTGGTGCCCGCCATTGCAGAAGAACTCCTCCCAGAGAGCCAGTGCGGCTTCAGAGCTAACAGGAGCACCACTGACATGGTATTTGTTCTCAGGCAGCTCCAAGAGAAATGCAGGGAACAGAACAAGGCTCTGTATGTGACTTTTGTCGACCTTACCAAAGCTTTCGATACCGTTAGCAGGAAAGGCCTGTGGCAAATCTTGGAACGTTTAGGATGTCCCCCAAGGTTCCTCAGCATGATCATCCAGCTACACGAAGACCAGCGAGGCCAAGTCAGACACTGCAACGACCTCTTGGAGACCTTCCCAATAGGCACAGGTGTAAAGCAAGGCTGCGTTCTCGCGCCAACTCTCTTTACGATCTTCTTTAGCATGATGCTTCAAAGAGCCGCAGTAGATCTAGATGATGACGATGGTGTCTACATCCGCTATCGCACCGATGGCAGCCTGTTCAACCTGAGGCGACTAAAGGCCCACTCCAAGACAATGGAAAAACTCATCCGAGAGCTACTGTTTGCTGATGATGCTGCACTCGTCTCCCACTCGGTATCAGCTCTGCAGCATATGACGTCCTGCTTTGCAGAGGCTGCCAAGCTATTCGGCCTAGAAGTTAGTCTGAAGAAGACAGAAGTTCTCCACCAGCCTGCACCCCAGGAAGATTATCACCCTCCCTGCATCACTGTGGGTGAATCAGTTCTGAAGACAGTCCAGCAGTTCAGCTACCTGGGGTGCATCATCTCCTCAGATGCTAAGATCGACAAGGAGATTGACAACAGGCTGGCAAAGGCAAACCGTGCCTTTGGCCGACTGCACAAAAGAGTGTGGAGCAACAAGCATCTGAAAAAAGGCACAAAGATCAATGTTTACAAAGCGGTTGTGATGACAACCCTCATCTACGGCTCCGAATCGTGGGTTTTATACCGTCATCACCTGCGACTCCTTGAGCGCTTTCATCAGCGCTGCCTTCGCACCATCCTCAACATCCACTGGAGTGACTTTGTGACCAACACTGAAGTTCTCAAGCGGGCGGAGGTTACCAACATCGAGGCACTGCTGTTGAAGACGCAGCTGCGCTGGGCAGGGCATATTTCTAGGATGGAAAACCACCGCCTTCCCAAGATTGCCCTGTATGGCGAACTCTCCACCGGCCATCGAAATAGAGGGGCACCAAAGAAGAGGTACAAGGACTCCTTGAAGAAATCCCTTGGCACCTGTCGCATTAACCATCACCAGTGGTCTGACCTAGCCTCAGATCGCAAAGCATGGAGGCACACCATCCACCAGGCTGTTTCTTCTTTTGAGAACGCACGCATAGCTGGTCTTGAGGACAAAAGGAGATTGAGGAAGAATCGCACTGCTACAGCACCAACCCTAAATCAGACTTTTCCCTGCAGCCACTGTGGCCGGACCTGCCTGTCCCGCATTGGTCTTGTCAGCCACCAGAGAGCCTGCAGCAGACGTGGACTATTGCACCCTTCTTAAATCTTCGTTCGCGAAGCCAAGCCGAGAGAGAGGTCCATCCCAGAGCAAATGGGCTGTCTGTGGCTCAGGAAAGGTAGCACCTGGTGCCGCAAGTGGCCAGGACAAGATGAGGTGAGCTGCACATGGTCCAAGGAAGGTGGTACTTTGGCCTGGGCATGCTATGTGCAGATGTGCCCATCCCATTGGAGCTGGACGTGGCATGAAGAGAGATGCATCTGATCTTGGCAGAGCTGCGGGAGGTGCCCAGCCAAGCCACACAAGGGCCTGGCTGGTTCTCCAGCTCTTCTTGCCTCTTTTGTGGGGATAGGCTGGTAGGTGGGGCACTTAACCAGGACTCCCCCCCACAATTGGTTTCTGAACTTAACCCTTCTTGCATTTGCTTTGCTCCAACTCCCACCCTCTCTGCAGCCCTTACTCACTTTTCTCCCAGGACTCCAGACCTATTTTCATTTGCATAAACCTGTAGTTTGGGAGGGGGGAGCTGGACAAGGGTAATATGATAGATTTCTCCTCTTCATAAGGAGGCAAAAAAATCTGAGGTTCCAACATGTTACATGTTGCGGGTTCAGTGTGTGCACGACACTCTTTGCTTGCTTCTGACTAGGTGAAGAGAAACAGTTTTGGAGTGGAGCAGTGATAGGGAGGACCCGCCGAGGCAAGTTTGGAGCGAAGCCCATAGCGCTATAAATACATCGAGTGTTTGTGGTGACGACAACCATAAACCTCGGCAGCTAAACCAGAATTTGGCAAAGGCTGTCTGCTGAGGAATTTCGAGGTGGGTTATAAAACTTCCGAAAATAGATTCTGAGCAGAATGGAACTCTTCCACGCAATATGGGTTTGCTAGCAGGGGATCTGTTTTCCGTTTGCTGTTGTGGGATTTGTGAGAGAAGGGTGCAAGAATGAAATCTGTGCTGTGATAAATTTGGTTCAGTGCTCAGAATAATTTTGTATCGCACAATTGCACGTTTTCTTTAGTGGGGACAATGGACAAGGGTGGTGCCATGAGTACATGAATCTGCTTTACTGAGTCAGACCTTTGTTCTTTTAAGGTCAGTATTGTCCACTCTGACTGGCAGCAGCTCTCCAGAGTCTCAGGGAGAGGCCTTGCTGCACTTCATCTCTTACCCAGATGCTGGGGTTCAAACCTGGGATGTTCTATATGCAAAGCAGAGGAGCTACCACCAAGTCATGGCTCCTTCCATGTTTGGGGGTGGCAGAACATTAAGCCAGCAAAAGCATGACTTTGGAGGCCCTAGGTCAGGGGTGGCCAAACTGTGGCTCGGGAGCCACATGTGGCTCTTTTGCACATTGTGTGGCTGTCAAAGCCCCCACTGCCTCATCAGCTGGCTTGGAAAAGCCATTTCTCTCTTTAAATCACTTCTCCAAACCAAGCCAGCCAGCGGCTTGGAGAATGCATTTAAAATTGCTTTCTTTCCACCTCTCCCTCATCCATCTATTTGCCTTCCTTCCTTGCAGCTCTCAAACATTGGATGTTCGTGTCTTGTGGCTCTCAAACATCTGTTTATTCTATGCAGCTCTTGCATTAAGCAAATTTGGCCACCCCTGCCCTAGGTGTAAAGAGCAAAAGCATGACTTTGGAGGCCCCGGGGAGAGTTGCAAATGTGCACGAAAAGAAGTTTTGCCCCCAAATGAAGATGCAATTTTGCATGTGTCTTAAATAGTGTGATATATTTTATTCATGCTGCAGGTTTACTTTGAACATTCCCAGGTGAGGATGGGAAGCAGGGCTGTGTATGTGTGTTGAGTGGGGGAAACAGGGACTAGGATTCACAGGAAAGGGGATCAGGAGGATCTCTGTGAAATGTCACAGTTGTGTTTTGGGAGCGGGAGGGCCCCAGCAGCCACCACTGATGCTCCTGTTGCTGGGATATACCTCTCTATCCTTGTTCAGAAGTGCCATTGACATAACTTGCATAACTAAAGCAAATTAGCCAGACTATAAACAAGGGGAATTTTGATAGTCAAAAATGTCCACCACGACCAAGAGTGGATTGGGAAGTGAAAACAACTCTGGAACAAGCTAAAATTTGTGACTCCTGAGGCATTACTGTCAGCAGACAGATTTGCCTTGACTTGGCTTGCTTTTTGTTATCTTTGGGGCACTGGGGCAGTGGCCCACTGGGAAATTTCTCTGTAAGTTAAAAGGTCAGGCTGCCCCTGACTAGGACCGGTTGGGTAGGGCGTCTTGGAAAAAGAACCCCATTCTGAATTCCGATTTTTTTGCCTTGCTCAAGAGAGGCAGTGGGAACTGGTTTTATATAGATAACTGCCCGTCATTCTGGTGAATGGTACATGTGTGAACGGAAGATCTGTGTTTTGCAAAGATTTCTTTATTATTTGTAGCAGCCCCATGGTAGAGTGCTAAAGCTGCACTACTGCAGTCTGAACTTTCTGCTCACGACCTGAGTTCGATCTCAGCAGAAGCTGGGTTCAGGTAGCTGGCTCACGGTTGACTCAGCCTTCCATCCTTCTAAGGTTGGTAAATTGAGTACCCAGCTTGCTGGGGGGAAAGTGTAGATGACTGGGGAAAGCAATGGCAAACCACCCCATAAAATGTCTGCCATGAAAACGTTGTGATGCGACGTCACCCCAGAGTTGGAAACGTCTGGTTCTTGCACAGGGAACTACCTTTACCTTTAAAAAAAAAATTATTTGTGCATGCACAACCAGGGCTTTTTTTTGTGTGTGGAAAAAGCCCAGCAGGAACTCATTTGCAGATTAGGCCACACCCCCTGACATCACCATTGTTCCACACGGCTTTTTTGTAGAAGTCCAGCAGGAAATAATTTGCAGATTAGACCACACCCCCTGAACACCCAAGGCAGCCAGAACTGCGTTCATGCTCAAAAGAAGTCCTGTGCACAATGCATCTCTTTCTGCCTTGAACACAGACACACGTAGCAGTTGTGTGCACGTGTGTGCACACATATCCAATAGCATGCTTTTACTGGAGGCTTCCTAGGATTAGGGTTGTGGAGGCATTCAGTTCTCACTACAGTGTTGTCCTCACACGCCATTGTTCCCCATCTGAGCACATGGCAGATGTTCACCTGTTGTTCAGAGGTAGACAAGAGAACTGAGAGCCAGTGTAGTTGAGAAGCTAGAGCAGAGGTCACCAACATCCGTAGTGCAACTGCCCCCTGAAAAATCTATGAAGATGTTGGTGTGCTGGAAAGCAAAAGAGTGGTGAGGGGGAGGAAGAGACAAGGGGGTTGTTCTTGATTGGACGTGCCAAAACAAAAGGATGCCAGTGCCTTCAGAGGGCTTGCTTTGCCCTCAGACCCAGCTGGTGGTGGCTGTGTGGATCTGGGAGGCAAGGACAAACAGAAGCCGTGACTGTTTTCTTTTCACACTTCACCAGCCCCAGTGGTTCTGCCAGGGGCTCCATTTGGGTAGGGCGCAGGCCCCATATGGCAAACAAAAAGTTCTAGTGTGGTGCTGTTTGCCTATCCTTGAATTAGAATGTTGGATTGGGACCAGAGGAATCTGTGTTGAGATCCTCAAATTAAATCCCCATAGTTGTGGCCTTTTACCAGTTACGCAGGCTGATTGACCTTCAACCGGTTACTCTTTCTCTCAGCCTGCGGCTTACCTCACAGGGTTGTGTGTACTGCTCTGAGCTCCTCTCAGGAAGAGGAAGATAAAAATGTTATAGAGAGAGAGGCTTTAGCCAGGATTTGGCCAGTGAGCATACTGCCCCTTTGGCAATACTTCTTTTTAATTTTATTTATTTTATTATACATATCCCGCCCTCCTCTGATGGGCTCAGGGCAGCTAACAACAATTAAAATAACAGAAAATTAAATCATTACAATAAAATCACAATAAAATCCTAAAAACATCTCAAACATATACAGTTTTAATCCCTAGATGGCATTATTATTAGTTCTTGATTAGCGCTCTTTCCTACGCTATTATTAGAATTTGTTTAGCGCATTTCAATTCTGTTTGGATTGGGGTAGGGTATCAGTGCTGTGGGATAGTGAGGTACTGGTTGCCTCCATTAGATGTTAAAAACCTGTTTAAATAGTTCTGTCTTACAGGCCCTGCGGAATTGTAGGAAATCCCGCAGGGCCCTGATGTTTTCAGGGAGCGCATTCCAGAGGGTAGGGGCTGCCACTGAAAAGACTCTTGCTCTGGTGGTAGACAGCCAGATATCCTTTGTCCCAGGGATCATCAAGAGATGATCGTAGTGCTCTCTGGGGCTCATATGGGGAAAGGCGGTCGTGGAAGTAAACAGGTCCCAGGCCATATTCACTCCACCTTTTTTTCCTTTTTTTAATGGGACTGTTCCCTTTTAAAAATCCTTTTCCAGACTTCCATAGTAATCACTCAGGGTGTTTTATTCTTACTTTGTTTTCTGCTTTCTTTAAGAACAGGAGTTCCCAGGTGGTTGTCAGCCTTCATAATTGTTCTGTAGCACAGAGACTTAAAATGGAAGAATAAAAACCACAAAACAAATGGTTCCAATAAAAGACACATGGGGTGGAAGAGGGGAGACAGACTGAGAAAATGGGGCTTTAAAATTCTCAATAGACAAAAAGGTAAAATAAATTTCAGGAACATGCATGCTATAAATCTTGGTGTGTGTGTTAAGTGCTTTCAAGTCACTTCTGATTTTAGGTGACCCTATCAAGCAGTGATCTCCATAATATCCTATCATTAACGTCGATGCTTAGGTTTTGCTGATACAATGCTGTGGCTTCCTAGATTAAGTCAATCCATCTCATGCTGGGTCTTCCCTCTTTTCCTGCTGCCTTCAACTTTTCCTAGTATTGTTATCTTTTCTGGTGACTGTTGTCTTCTCATAATGTGGCCAAAATACAATAGCCTCAGTTCAGTCGTTTTAGCTTCTAGGGAGAGTTCAGACTTGATTTAATCTAGAACCCATTTATTTGTCTTTTTGGCAGTTTGTGGTATCAACAAAACTTTCCTTCCAGCATCACATTTTAAATGAATCCACTTTTTTCCCTGTCAGTTTTCTTTATTGTAAATCTTGCGGTACACCCTCTCATAGACCAACAATCTGGGTTGTGTGGAAATAATTTAGCAATTAATTATACTTCTTGGCTACTTCTGAAGGAGTGATATAGGAACGTCTCCCTTTCAGACATTCATGGTACTCCTCCTCCTCCTCATCATCATTTTATTTATATCCCGCCCTCCCCGCCGAAGCAGGCTCAGGGCGGGATATAAATAAATACTGAGCATGTATTAAGCTACATATGAACCACATTTCAGCTTTCTATGGCATTTCTTAATGGTTTTGATACCCTTGTGAGTCAGTGAATGTCAGCTAGTAAATTGAGTTTGCAATCTGCAAGAGTAAAAAGCCGCTCCTTAAAATTCCACTAGGGTTGATTCAAACTGTGTTGGGATAATAGAAATCCCACTGGGCAGCATTCTGTCTCATTGTGATTTTGCTTTTTTTTTATGCTGGAGTTCTGCCTTCTTGTGAAGTACATGCCAAGAACTGAATTTTGACTGGTTGATGTAAAAATATCCCATGTGTAGACTTCTGTAGATCTATGTGTCTTGGGCTGTGTGTTAACCAGATTTCAGCTTTGTAGGTCATTTGGAAGCACATTTTTTAATGTCCTCCTTTTTTTGGAAATTCAGAGACACCATCCCATTGGCAGATTTTACTAGAAATCAGGAATTTCATTCAAATATCATTAATAAGCCACCATCTTTGAGATAAGAATAAATTTGCAAATTCTTGACTTGATACCGTTGTTGTTTTTAAATCATTCTGTTTGGGGTAAAATAAAATTTAATAATATTAAATCCTTAGATTCTCACATTTTCCCCTCTCTCCCCCATTTGGCACCAAGCTGAGATTGAAGACTTCCTGGTTTGCAATAAACCACACTTTGTTTGCAACCAAATGCAGTTTGTTCTTAGACTTAAGTCCTGAGCCACCAGTGTGTCAAATTTAATATATTTTGTTAGAGCAGAGGCACCATAACCATTTTAGGGTAACACTTTTTGGTGGGAGGGCTGCTTGTTTTGAGGGAGAGATTTACAAATGTCAGATGTTCATATTTTTCTAGTAACCAAGTGCCATGAACTAGACTTGTACTGAATTTCAGGTCAGTGGGTTGGTCACTTGCCCTTCCCACTTCCTTCTCTGGTAAAGGTAAAGGTAGTCCCCTGTGCAAGCACCAGTTGTTTTCGACTCTGGGGTGATGTTGCTTTCACAATGTTTTCACGGCAGACTTTTTACGGGGTGGTTTGCCATTGCCTTCCCCAGTCATCTACCTTTCCCCCCAGCAAGCTGGGTACTCATTTTACCGACCTCGGAAGGATGGAAGGCTGAGTTAACCTGGAGCCGGCTACCTGAACCAGCTTCTGCTGGGATTGAACTCAGGTCACGAGCAGAGGGCTCCGACTGCAGTACTGCAGCTTTACCACTCTGCGCCATGGGGCCTTCTCTGGTACCTAAGTGCTAAATTAAGCATGGATGTATTTGTTTGTTTACTTCATTTGTACCCCTGTAGTGGGGACGCCAAGTGTCTGATATCATGCGTTGCTGTTACATTTTATCCCCTCAATAACTCTGTAGATTAGGCTGTAGATTAGACTGAGAGTGTGAGACTGACCCAAGGTCACCCGGCAAGCTTCCATGACAGAGTGGGGATTTGAACCTGGGTCTCCTGGATCCTGGTATGATATTTAGCTGCTATACCACACTTGCTGTGGATTCATGTGGCTGGCTCCTGCTATGGGAAATCTTCAGTACGTTGCTGCTGCTTCAATGTGTATTAGTTCCTTAAGTGTTACTTCACGTTTGATTAATTTTACTGTGATTTTATTCTATTTTATTGTGATATTTATTTTTACAAGCCTTTCAGAGCCTTGCAAACACAAAATACCACCATTGCTGATTAAAGTATGTGGAGGAAGAGAGAATTTCCACATCCCAATATTTTGTTTCATATTCTAATAAGAGTAGTGTGCTGTGTTCCAAAGGCAGTAATCACATTCTTCAGCTTTAACTACTAAGTCTAACCTATTTCATTTAGGACTCTCTTGAGCTCTGTTAAAACCAAATTTCAGCTCCTTAGCTAACCATTTTTGTGATGCATTTTGAATTTTCTGCTTTGAGAGAGCAATAGACATCTGTTGCATTTTCAGATTGCATTGATAATCAGGGTGCTTACTCTACAGAGGCATCAAATATCAGGGCTCTAAACTCATAAATATTTCCCAGCAAACTTATATGCATCTGATGAAGTGAATTCTGACTCACAGACGCTTATGCTGAAATAAATTCTGTTAGACTCTTAGGTGCCACTGGATTCCTCTATTTAAGTCTTAAGTATATTGAGCAGGGTTTTTTCAGGTTTTTCAGGCTTTTGCTAAGCTGTGCTATTGAGCAACCCAAAATGTGACTTTCCATTTTCAATTTAATAAACTCTTAGAAAGAAGGGGGGGAGCACTGACTTTTTTGGCCTGTTTATCAGCCATAATGGTCACCACTGCTTTAACAAGGTGCTGTACTAGTTGGCACAGAGTGTTAAAGCTGCAGTACTGTAGTCCCAAACTCTACTCATGACCTGAGTTCGATCCCTGGCGGAAGCTGGGTTTTCAGGTAGCTGGCTCGAGGTTGACTCAGCGTTCCATCCTTCCGAGGCCGGTAAAATGAGTGCCCAACTTGCTGGGGGAAAGTGTAGATGACTAGGGAAGGCAATGGTAAACCACCCCGTAAAAAGTCTGCCATGAAAATGTGAAAGCAACGTCACCCCAGAGTCGGAAATGACTGGTGCTTGCACAGGGGATCTTTCCTTTTCCTGTACCAGTTGGACCATTGGTTTGATCTAGCACAGTTGCTCTAATATTCTTATAAGTTTCTAGTCCTCATGGCATGGCTATTTGGACATCTCACTGATGAAAACAGGGACCAGCTCTTCAGTACTTGAACCTCTTTTTCTAGCCCAAGTGTGTATTGAAGAAGGCTTTTTGTATACTTCTTGCTATATTTGTTTGTCTGCAATAATCTTTCTGCAATAGCTTAAGGAAACCACCATAGGAATGTTTGCTTATTCTTACAATGTTTTTGGTTGAGACATGTTAATAAACAGTTACTGTCTGGGCAAGTAGTTATATGAAGGGAAGGAATGGAAGCAGTTTACTGACTTTGAAAAGGATCGGTCAGCTTAGGTACAGCCTGGTTTGGGATACACAATTTGAAAGCAAAGTGGGTGTTTCTGTTCTTGTTTAAGGATGTGCAAGAAAAAAGTAAGTGGCCTCTGTTGTCATACTTAATAGTTGAAAGGAACCTCAGCAGTCACACTATGTGAAATGACTGGCCTTGGAATTTCTACAGTCTTCTTCGCATGTCACACCAAAGTATTGTGGTGCTTAGCCTAGAGTTCATATGCTCCTTCTGTTTTTCACATACTTCAGTTCCCTCCCTGACTTCACCTGGTTCAGGGAAACAAGAGTTTGCCATTATATTCACATCTGCAAAGTGTTGTTGCCTTTGCTGTTTTTATCACATTTTTATTCCACTCTTTCTCCATTTCATAGTTTGCCATGAACTGGAAGGTTGGTGAAGGAACTGATGTGCAGGAAAGAGTAGGGGGGAGAAAGTATACAAAACTACCTAAATCGAGGCTACAGAATACCTCTGGATACCACTTGCTGGAGGGAGCCACAGTAGAGCGAGGGCCTTGGCCTCTGCCCTTGTGGGCATCTGCTTGGCCACTGTGTGAAACAGGATGCTGAACTAGATGGACCATTGGTCTAATCCAGCAGAGCTGTTGTTGTGTACCATGGCACAGTCCAGGTAGCCAAACCATGTTTTGGCTTTATATTTGAACCAGGCCGGCTTGTGTCCCATAGTCAGAGTGCACTTGGGTACCCAGCTGGCAAGGAGGAAGGTGTTACAGAAGGTGTACTCCAGATTCTTCCCCATACTGATTTTTACTAGGGATGGCTTCCCAGAAAATCAGGCCAGCCCCTGATCAATTAAGATTTTGTCATGGTGATAAAGCAAAGCTTTGAAGTGGGCAGACATGTTTTTGTAACAGGAGTGACCCTTCTTTTAACTTTGTTGGTCTTAAGGTGCCACTGGACTCAAAGCTTTGTTCTGTTGCTTCAGGCCAACATGGCTGCCTACTTGAATCTATTGCTTTTTCAGTGGCTTTTCTTAGCCCCTCTCTGTGGTTTTCTTCTATAGTAAGGATCAGAAATGGGCAGCCATTGGGCCAGATTTCTTGAAGTACCTGCTCATTCTGCCCCCTTCACCCAGTTGCTAAACCAAAGTTGAGGAATTGTTGGGACAATCTCTGGTTACAGGATCTTTTGGGCAGGCCACTGTGAGATGCTTAACCTCTGACTAGGTTTGCCAACAGACCTGTCCCTTTAGTTTGGTGTAGTGGTTAAGAGCAGTAGACTCTAATCTGGAGAACCGGATTTGAGTCGCCATTCCTCCACATACAGCCAGCTGGGTGACCTTGGGCCAGTCACAGTTCTCTCGCAGCTGTTCTCTCAAGAGCAGTTTTTTTCTGAGTTCTCTCAGCCCCACCCACCTACTTCACAGGGTGTCTATTTTGGGGAGAGGAAAAGAAGAAGATTGTAAACTACTCTGAGTGAAGGGTGGGGTATAAATCCAATCTTTATCTTCCTTCTTAAATAGAGTTTTAATGTGTGAAATTTGGTAGTTGAAGTTCTTCATATCTTGGAGTTAAATAACATCTCCTGGTAAATAACATCCAATTTAAACCTCTGTTATAAGGACTTTTTTCTCTCTCCCTCTGGGCCTGTTTGGCAGCCTTCTCTGGGACTGGCTATTGTTTTTCATATTTTAGTAGTACAGGAAAGGCACTCTGCACATCCTCAAAGATGAGTCTTTTAAAATATATGTATATTTTGCTTCCCTTGTTCTGGAGCTAGGCTCTTTGAAAACAAGTAATGTGGTTAAATATTGACAAGCTGGTTCTTTCTTCATGCATGCAGCCAGGCCAAATTTCTTAGACGCAGGGCTTTTTTTGAGCAGGAATGCACAGGAACGCAGTTCTGGCTGACTAGGTGCTGGGGGTGTGGCCTAATGCAAGTGGGCCACTGCTGGGCTATTAGGGGTGTGGCCGAATATGCAAATGTGTCCCTGCTGGGCTTTTTGTACAAAACACCCTGTGTGAAATAATTTTGACACCAGGGGGTGTGGTTTAATATGCAAATTAGTTGCTGCTGGACTTTTTCTACCAAAAAAGACAACAATCCTGCATAGGCTGAATTGCTGAAGTGGACTTGGCCAAGGTGGGGCAGAAGAAAGAATGTGTGAGCTGAACAGGCCCACAGAATGGTCTGGAAAACACTGATAGGTTTTTTTCAAAAATAAATAAATGATTTTTTAAAAACATGATTTAAGCTAAATAGGGCCAGTTCTGTCCTGTCCTGGGATGCCCTCCCCTTCAACTGATCTCCCTAGATGAATGGGTGAGATACAATAAACATCAGCAGCCTCAAGATCCTTTCCAAATCTTTCTTGAGATGGTCAGCGACACATTCAGTTTCACTCAAAGACTGCAGGCATCCGTCTTTCTCGGCAGCCTGTTCGTATCAAGCCAGCGCACACTACAGCAGTGAGATGGGGGAGGGAGACTGGCTGCATTAGTATTCTGGGCGTCCTTCTCTCCTTTCCATCCCCTGAATCATCCTTCCCCGTCCCACGCCGCCCCCAACTTCCTGTTTGGATTAAGAACAGGTTGTTCATTCAACTGTGCAGGGCCCCTCACTCGCATACAAATTACACTGCGTCTAGGAGGCCGTTACTCACAACTGCAGAGGGGTTCGTTCAGGAAAGACACCTGCTGCAATGCTGGATACGATTGATGGGTGGATGGGGGATGGAGAGCAAAGTAGAAAGCAGTTCTGATATATTCTTCCCTCTGCCGCCCCACCGCCTCCTGTTACCCACCCCCTTCTTTGCTCCCTGGAAGATTTCAAAAAGATCCTTCCCATCTACTTTTAAAGCCTGCCCCATTCTCATTCTGCTGAGAGATTACCCTGCCAGGAATACAAGTGGATTCAACCGAACAGGCAGTCTGCAAGAGATGCTCAGATGTAGAGGAGAGGCCCGTTTTTTTCTCTTTCCCTTGGTTTGTTTGGAGCGACCTTGAAAAGACAGTGCAGGCTCAGAGTTCTGCCTGTATGAAGGATTTAATTTTAGCAGGAGCTTTTAAGAACATACAAGAAACCATTTTGGATCAGGCCAGTGGTCCATCCAGTCTAACATGTTGTGTCACACAGTGGGCAAAACCCAGGTGCCATCCGGAGGTCCTCCGGCAGGGCCAGAACTCTAGAAGCCCTCCCACTGTTTCCCCTCCAAGCACCAAGAATACAAAGCATCACTGCCCCAGACATAGTGTTCCTTTTATATCTTGAGGCTTGGTCTCAGAACTGGAGTTGTCTGCCTTAGATTGCAGTAAGTAATAATCAACAATGCCTCTAAGCATATGCAGAGTGCTACACTGTCCATCACAGCCCTCACCCACACAGGGTAGGTTAAAGAGAATCCCCCCACATACACATTTAAGAAGAAGAGCAGTATGTGGCTTCTAGGCAGCCGTTAGTAAAGGAAAGACATTTTGCTGAATTGCATATGTTTGTTGTTACTTCAGATATTTAGGATTGAAAGCGGCTCCATGGTCTCAGGCTGGCTCACATAAAATAGTGACTTAATACCTTTCAGATAATAACCATTTTGAACCACAGAAAGAAGGCCCTGAACACAGGCTTTGTTAGCCAAATCCATAAAATCCTCCCAGGCAAACATAGGTGGCCTTTAAATTGCAGAGTTTGGTGAGGTGAAGCAAGTCTTTTGGAAGGCCCATTAGAAGAACAGAAAGTTGGGGTTTGATGCTACCAGCAAAATCTGGAGAAGATAAGACATATGTCAATGTTAGCATCAAATTATTTAAAACCTACCTGCATCTTCTGAATGTGTTATGCACAGGGATCACTTTGGGATGCTTCCCTAACAATTCTGCTACTAGAGCGAGTTGACAAAGGCCCTATGAGCAAGTTTTGGTGAATGCTCTTCAACACCTGGTTTCTACATCTCCCAATTCCTTATCTTGACCAAAACTTTCCAGGCTAGGGTGGCCAAACTTGCTTAATGTAAGAGTCACATAGAATAAACATCAGATGTTTGAGAGCTGGAAGGAAGGAAAGCAAATAGATGGGGAGGGAGTAGAAGGTAGAAAGAAAGCAACTTTAAATGCATTCTCCAAGCTGCCAGCTGCCTTGGCTTGGATAAGTTATTTAAAGAGACAGATGTTTTCTCAAAGCAGCTGATGGGGCAGTGGGGGCTTTGAGAGCCACACAATGTGTGTGAAAGAGCCACATGTGGCTCCCAAGCCACAGTTTGGCCACCCCCATTCTAGGCTATTTTGTCAGCTGCATAATTCAAACTGGACACTGTCTTTGTTGGTCTGCCACTGAATCCAGTTTCCTTATCGTGAAGCCAGCCCATTCATCTGCCACAGATCAGACCACAGTCCCCTATGTACGTGGCCTGCATAGGGATGCCTGTTTTCACTGTAGTCAGGTGCTTACTGCAGAAACAGTGAAATGTAAGTAAAGCCAAGATACGCTTGGATGGTGGTGGTGGTGGTGGGTTATAGTTAGAGATTATGCGGAACCATAAGATGCTAAAAGACTCAAAAGAATCACAAAAGAGAAAATGTGTGTTTGGAGTAGCACTACACTGAGTTGTTGTATGAGGTTGGATTTTGGATAGTAAAGCTGTCATTTGGGGGCCAGAGAGCTGGGATAGAAAAATTCATTTTCAAAAATTCACTATTCCTTGATTATTGGTTTGTGCATGCTTTGCTGCCATTTTAAAAATTTTAATGGCTTCTTCACTGTGCAGCTCCAGCTAATCAGGGAGCATAATGCTGACTGTGATGATGTCACGGTGCCAGGGAGCCAGTCAGCTTTGACAACATGACAGTGTCATTGAGGACTAGTAAAGCACTCCCGTCTAGTGCACTGTGAGTGGGGTGGGTGGGTGAGGGATGCATTCATGTTGCCTGGCAACTGGGTCTGTGTTCCCTATCTTACCATGCTGTGTTAGGCCCACCAGTCTGGTTGTCTTGGCAACAGGAAGGATGCATACCTTCTCCCTACCTTCTTCCCACCCCAGCAGGTTTGTGCTCTTATGCAAAAGGATAAAATCACAGACATATGGGAGGCAAGGGTCAAAGGACTAGTTCAGAGTATCTTTCCACATATGGAATATCTTGCACTGCAGGTAAGGGCTTCCAGGGAGAAGATGTTTTGAACCTTAAAAACTTGTAATTTTAGAAAACACCATTCCCAGTTAGCTGTCAGAACTTGCCTACAGTTCTGGGTAAATCAGCACCCGGCTCCTCATCCCTGTGCAGATTGCTAATTGAAAATAACCATGGTGATTGAGTTAATGCGCGATGTTTCATGGTACATGATGGATGTAATTACAAGCAGCCGGTCTAGCTTTTTAAACTGGGCCCATCCTTCATAGTGTGGGGGTAAAGCTATTCTGTAAAATCGTTTAGCGTTTTTTTAATGGCCTGTCACATAAATGCTAATATTTCACAGCTGCTTTGCAGAAAGATTCTTCTCAAACATTAGTATTTCTACTCTTCGGGGGAAAACCTCGTTCAGTACCGGCATGAGGCCTACCTCTTCTCCCTGCCCCCCATCTGCAAGTGTTGTTCTGGGTTGCCAGGTCTGTGTTGGAAAATACCTGGAGAATTTTGGGGTGGATCAAGGAGAGGGCGGGGTTTGGGGAGGGGAGGAGCCTCAGCATAGTACAATGCCATAGAGTCCACAAATCAAAGCAGCCATTTTCACCAGGGGAGCTGATCTCTGCCGGCTAGAGATCCGTTATAAAAGCGGGAGATCTCCAGGCCCCACCTGGAGACTGGCAGTCCTAGGTTGTCCCCTTCTTTTTTTGCTTTATTGCTTTAATTTTAAATGCCTTCTCCAAGCTGCCAGCTGGCTTGGCTTGGAGAAGGGATTTAAAGAGAGCAGGGCTTTTTTTTTGAGCAGGAACGCACAGGAACGCAGTTATGGCTGGCTTGGTGTCGGGGGTGTGGCCTAATATGCAAATATGTTCCTGCTGGGTTTTTTCTTTATAAAGCCCTGAGTGAAACAATAGTGACATCAGGGGTGTGTGGCTTAATATGCAAATGAGTTCCTGTTGGGCTTTTTCTACAAAAAAAGCCTTGCAAGAGATAAATGCTTTCTCCAAGCTGGCCAATAGGGCAGTGGGGGCTTTGAGAGCCACACAATATGTGGGAAAGAGCCACATGTGGCTCCTGAGCCACAGTTTGTCCACCCCTGCTTTATAGAAAGGAAAAGAAAGGTTGCCTGTGCAAGCACCAGTCATTTCTGACTCTGGGGTGACGTTGCTTTCACAATGTTTTCACGGCAGACTTTTTACGGGGTGGTTTGCCATTGCTTTCCCCAGTCTTTTACACTTTCCCCCCAGCAAGCTGGGTACTCATTTTACTGACCTTGGAAGGATGGAAGGCAGAGTCAACCTTGGGCTGGCTACCTGAATCCAGTTTCTGCTGGAATCGAACTCAGGTCATGAGCAGAGAGTTCAGATCACAGTACTGCAGTACTGCTGCCTTACCACTCTGCGCCACAGGACTGCTCTGCTTTATAGAGTAGGCTGGAAATCAAGAGAATTTTTTAAAAAGAAGTGAGAACAAGCCTGTCCTTAATCTCTGGGCTTCCTTTCTCATTCTACTGCTTTTTCCTGGTTCTGCCTCCCTCACCTCTTGGTTGACTGACTGATTCTCTTTTCCTTCCCCCTCTTTGCTCTAAGCAGCTGTTGTTTAGTTTCTTCTATTATTAGCTCTTTGTCGTCTTTTGTGGCTCCCCCCCCCCCCAATGATAATTACAACAGAACCTAGAAAGGGATTTGCCTAGTGGGGTAGCTTATCAGCAGCTCACGCTGAACCAGGTCTTCTTACCAGGACACTCCTTCCTTTTTGGACCTTAGTGGACTGCTTGCTCTGGTTCGGAGAGGGGTGGGTCCCAATCCATGCACACCCCTCGACAAAAGCACGCACGTGTGTCTTAATAAAAACGGCACATGGTTTTTTACAACAGCCTCCCGAATGAAAGCAGAGGGGTACGCATCTGATGAGTCACCACACGGCCTAGTTCATTCACAGCATGCCAAAACGGCTGCTGGTGACTCAGCTCTGTTTCCTGGAACAGAGAGACGGGGGCGGATTTGGTGGAGAGAAAAGGGTCTGCGCAACCAAGGACGCGCATGGGTTTGAAAGGGTTCCAATGCTGGGCCTTTGCCCAAAGTATTGGAGGGTGTGACAGAAGGTTGCTTGTTTTCCCCATCCGAGGTGCTGAGTGCCAAGATGCGCTGCCCAGTCAGAAAGCCCTTCCATTTGATCCCAGGTTAATGTGGTTTGGCTGTCATGGAAAGGCACTTTGTATATGTTCAGAGGTGCTCTCTTTAATCACACCTTGCAAAGCTGTAGTGGAATCAGATTCCAAGGCTAAGCCTGCACATGCCTCAGGGATGTCGAGCCCATTTGTTATGAGGGCTGAATCTGACATGAATGAGACCACCATGTGTGTCGTAAAATGTAATGTCAAGAAGCAGGGATATAAACTTTATAAAGGACACAGACAAACACAATTCAAGATTTTTTTTTTAAGTTTAAAACATGATTAAACATTAGCACTTGTTGGTCTTAAAGGTGCTGTCTTTGTCTCTCTCCCATGGGATCCAGGGAGCTGCGCAAAGGAAGCTCTGGGTCTTTCTTTCCTTCCCTAGGGGACCAGGATGGGGAGGAGCCTCAACAAATGGAGAAAATAGAGGCTTTGGTCTATAGCTCCTGTGTGATTGAACAAGCCTGGCAACGCAAGTTGTGATGCAGAAGGAAGCAAGAGAGAGGGAGAAGGAAGCAATGACAGCCAGTTGCTTGGGAGCTTGGTAGGAGCTCTCCAGGGGCCTTATTCAGCCCCTGGGCCACATGTTTGACACCTCTGCCGTAATTCACATAAAGACATTTACTTGCCGTTGTGCTCCCTGACTTGAAAATCAAGAGCACATGTATATGGCGTACATTTTGGAGATTTCTTGTTCCCTCGCATGTGGTTCTTGAAATCCAGAGGTGTCACCTGCATAGGTCTATGCCTGACCTCCTAACATGAGGATGTGATTGTGCATCATTGTACAGCCTTGCCTCTACATGACTGGCTTTGAGGTAGTAATTACAAGGATATCCTGGAGGAAATACAGAGCTGGAAGGGATCTCAAGGGTCATCTAGTCCAGATCCCTGCAGAATGCAGGAAATTCACAACTACCCCCCCCTGCTCCCCCAGTGACCCCTGCTTGATGCTCAAAGGAAGGCAAAAAACCTTCCAGGATCCCTTAGCCGAATCTAGCCTGGATGAAAATTCCTTCCTGACCCCAAAGTGGCAAGCAGCATTACTCTGGGCCTATAAGAAAGGTCCACAAGAGCCCAGCACTGGCTCATCCCTTCCTTCTCTCAAGGAAAACAATGTGACTTTCCCAGCAGACACATCCTTTACCACAGTGCCCAGTTAGGTGCAGAGTTGGAGCATGTAAACTTGTGCTAGAATTTGAAAGCTGTCCTGTATGGCCCTTGCAGTGCTTCAGTTCTCTCATACTTCTTCTGGCTGGACTGTCCTCCTTTGTGGGAAGTCCCTATATACTTGGGAGAAGCTCACACAGTGTAGGAATGCTAAAAGAAGTTATATGGGTATGGTAGTTTTATCTTGACTGAGCAGCTCCAGACGTATCAGCTGTACAACTGATCACTTGAATATCTGGGTGCAAAAGAACAGTTGGGGAAATGCTTCATTTACAAAGGGGGGAACTCTTCAGAATCCAACTGAGATGCTGGAGAGGAGTTGTTTGTTGAGGAGGTGTCATGGTTTCCTGGCTTACTTGGTGTCTGCATTATCAGTGCTTCTACACAGAGAAGAGGCCCTTTGGCATCCTCAGTATCAGCTAAGTAGCAAAATGCTCCACTGAAAAGAGGGGCAGCAGACCTCATGTCTCTCCCAAGGACCAGCGCCTCCCTGATCAATATAAAATTGCTGTGCAGCTCAGCAAGGAGGAGCATAATTGGTAGGAGAATGGACCTTATTTGAAAACTTACTTGGTCCCCAGAGTCAAACAGAACAGACCATTGAACCTTTATGATCTCCTGTCTGGTTGCAAAAGGTGATACCTTCATGCATAAAGCTGTACAGCTCAGTTAACTGGATTTGCTTCATTGACTTTCTTTCTAGAATGTGCATTTTCTTCTCTTTTTTGCAAAGCGTTTTGTCCTCCACCCATTCTCTTTTAGAGGAATTTGTGCTATTATTTTTTAAAGTCTAAATACGGGCAGCATGCTTGTGAGGAACACAGCCCTCGTGGCTTAGATCCCAAAGACATGTGAAAAAAAGGTAACTTTGAAAAGCTGTCCGGCTTCATGCGTCTGTTCGGCTCCCCCAGACGCTTGCTTGGAAAACCTCCAGCAGTTGGTTGGCTGAACATCAGGGGAGTTAAAGAGACATGCATCCATTTGCAGATCAGATTTTTGTGTGTCTTCAAGTTGTCTTTCTCATTCGGTCCTCAGGACTGTGATGGGAACAGAAAGGAAGATTAGAGGTGTTTCCCAGGCTACCCATCTCTATGAAATTTATAGTGTATTCCTAAGCACATTTATTCAGAAATAAGCCTCATTTTGGCTTACTTCTTAGTATAAGTGCTTAAGACTGGTTTGGTGGTAGAGAACCTGCTTGGCATGCTTGGCCCCAGTTTCAGTCCCTGGCATCTCCAGTTAGAAGGATCTGGTAGTAGGTGATGTGAAACACCTCAGCCTGAGACTCTGGCAAGTCGTTGCCAGACTGAGTAGAGCTTGATCAGGGGTGTCAAACATGTGGCCCATGGGCCAGATCAGGCCCCCAAGGAAATAAAAAATAGGTTTGCGACTTACAGATACACACATGAACAGCATACTCGAGATTGCTACAGCACAGACATTGTCTCCAGTTTTTGACGCAATAATTCAGAACAAGAGGTATCAGTTATCAGACTGTTAAAACAAAATATTGCAAGAGTGCTTCTGTTTAAGCATGTTTTATTTTAAGTTTTTTTAAAAAAATCTTTAATTGTGTTTGTCTTTGGTGGTACCTGGCATTACATTTTATGACACACATGACCCGGCCCGACAAGGTCTCATTTATGTCAATTCCGGCCCTCATAACAAATGAGTTGAATGCCCCTGATGGACCGATGGTCTGATTCAGTGTAAGGCAGCTTCATGTGGGTGATTGCAGGTTCAGGCTTGGTCTGCACATCTTGGAGAATGAGGCAGCAGAGGACTGAGGTGTTAGAATGAATTGGATTGCTTCAGAGCACCAGTGAGGAATTACATTTTTTTCAGCATTACTCCACTTCAGTTTTTCCCTGGAGGTGGAGAACTAGCATCACATGAGAAGAATATGGCTAGGATCCTTTCTCCCTGATGTGCTAACTTGTTCATTTGCAGGGAGTTTTGTTTGGCACAGAAGAGCATTAAAAATGTAACCTTGCATTCTGAAGTGGCTTAGCCCATTTTGACACCTCAGAATTTCACCACCTGTTTGTTTGTTTGTTTTTTTTGGCAAACTCCAGACAGCTAAGAACACACCAAGTTGGGGGGACACAAAGCATAACAGTCCAATTAACAAATTTAAGAATGCCCCAAATATTCCAGCGAATGTGCTTCTTGTGGGTTAGAACGTGATGCTCCCAAATCCTGTTTCCATCCACACATGCATTCAGCCCACCCTTTTAAAGTGTCCCAAATGGCTATTGGTCAGGAAAGATCAATTTCAGGTTTATCCAAATTAGAAATTGGCTTAAATGCCGTTCATGAGACTTCTTCAGATGCCAGAAGTAATCTGAAAAAGCAGGCATGGAATTTTCAGACTTAATTGAATGCCAAACTCTCTTTGCCTGGGATTTCTCTGTTCCACAACGTGTACAGTGAACTCTTGGTGGTCTTGCAACCTTTTTGATATTAGGTAGTATCTCGAGATTCCAAAAATAAACGCATCCAGGTTTCTCAGTTGTACACCTGATGAATAGCACCACAAAGATCTACCTGGGTGCTGGGGCTGGATTGGGGAGACACTGAGCAAGATGCCGTCCTATATTCCCTGTCCCCAGCTTGAAAATACTTCCCTTGCGTTGATACGTACACAGATATGTATGTTGATATGTATGCACAGATGCATATTGTCCTTTAAATCCTATTACAACTGGGCAAGGCTTAAAGGAATGTGAAAGGCTCTGTGTCTCCAGGCGCTATTCTCCACAGCAGATGGAAGCCTTAGAGTCTCCTGCAGCGTTGCAAGGGTGTCTTGGGAGGAGCTCCCATTTTCTGGTTGGAGAGGCATTGGTGTAGGCTGTATAGTGTAGCTTTCTCATGCCATAGTGACATTCTGCTGCTTCCAGGTATCTGTATGTCTCTCCTTGCTGGACCTGGGAAATCCTCTACCTGACTTCCTGTTCCTGACGGGAGCAGATGGTACAAGCATCTCTTGCAGCCTGCTTTGGGTCAAACCATGGGCCTCAGTGATACCTGGCCATTCCAACCTTTGCTGCCAGCACCCTCCCACCTGCTGCCTTCTTAATCTCCTTGATTCCTGACCTGTAGTTGCCTAGACTGCAAAGTATCCTCACCTATTCATTTCTTTCTTGCTCATTACCCACAATTGTAGCCTTTTAAGAACATTTCTTTTCAAGCAATCTTTTATGACCCTCACAAAGCTGGAGAATTCTGTCAAGATTATCCGGGTGGCAACATTTCCAAACAGAGATGCTTTTGCCATTGTGAGCTTTCCATGGCATCACAGCAGTCCATTCAGTAGCTAGGAGGGCCTCACAAACCAGATAGCAGTTGTGCCATGATGATTGTGCCTATCTAAGGGTTTGCCGTACAAGTATGAAGGTTATTAGCTAAGTATAGAGTTCTGGTTTCTTTTTAAAGGCAAAATCCAAGCCCTTCTCATGGTCATATAAGACCCTTATTGGTTGAAACCATTGTCCTTCTTCTTTCCTCCCTAGCCGTGGACTTGAAGCCTGTGCTTCCAGTGGTGATGCAGAATTCCTGCAACAGCAGCAGCAGCAGCCCAGTGGACTTGCGGATGGATGCCCGGCCCAGCATGCCTAGCGTGGACCCTGCCGTCCGGGAACAACAGCTGCAGCAGGAACTCCTGGCCCTGAAGCAGCAGCAGCATTTACAGAAGCAGTTGCTCTTTGCTGAGTTTCAGAAGCAGCATGAGCACCTAACACGGCAGCACGAAGTCCAGTTGCAGAAGCATCTCAAGGTAATTTGGAGGGGAAACTTGGAAGGTTGCCTTGTCTGGACCACTTGGTCTGTCCAGCTGGGTGATTTTTTCCATTCTTACTGATGGCAGCTCTTGCAGGTGAAAGCCGCCCCCTGCAGGTTCTTAAAGACTGGTCCTGGGGACTGTGTACGTGCAAAGCATGTGTGTTGCCACTAAACGACAGCACCTCCCATCTGCTGATAACACCAGACGCTGTGTTTTTCTGCCTTCTTTTCATAAAATCAAAGTACAGCGTTGAGTGTCTTGAACAAGCATGTAGGACACTATTTATTGACTGGAGGGATAAAGCATGCTTTGATAGAGGCAATGCAGGCATATTGATTGTGGGTAGACCTAGAGATAAAGGGTGGTGGAATGGATCTGTCCTTCCTCCAAGGAGCCTTCCTCCGGCTTAGTGGGGCCTACTCCGTGTCAATTGACTCATCCTTCAACGGAAGAATAGAAGGAAGGCTCCTTCGGCTGAAGGGAGGCATCAGATGTTGCTCAGGAGAGTGGTAGGCTAGGGTCCATTTTAGTTCTTTTATTGGTACAGTAGCTGTCACCTTTCCATTGGTAGAGCAGCCATGTAGAATATGGGGATTCTCCATCTGAACCTTGCTTCTTGATCTGTTGCGGCCGACTGGAGCTGAAATCAACTAAGTGCAATGCTTTCCTCCAGCAGAAGAGGCTCTTACGCTGGTGGAAGGTTGGTTGGGACCAGGGCTTTTTTTGTAGCAGGAACTCCTTTGCATATTAGGCTGCACCCCCCCTGATGTAGCCAGTTTGCCTGGAGTTTACAGGAGGCCCTGCACTAAGAGCCCTGGAAGCTCTTGGAGGATTGGCTACATCAGGAGTGTGTGACCTAATATTCAAAGTGTTCCTGCTACAAAAGAGGCCCTGGATGGAATGGAGGAAGGATCCATATTTTGCTGTGGGCTGTTCCTTTGGTCTCAAAATGGCCTTGGTCATGCAAGACTGAGGCCCTCTCAGGGGCTGCAGATCTTCTGGTGATGTCTTGCTGTAGGTTCTGTCTTTCACCCAAATAACTGTTTACCGAGGCAAGAATAGAAGCCTTTTCTTAGTGCCATGGTACTTAACTTTTTGGAACTTCTTGCTAAGAGAGTAGAAAAGAGCAAGAGTCCAACGGCACCTTACAGAGTAACAACATTTGTAGCAGAGTATAGCTTTTGCGAGTCACTGCTCACTTCCTCAGATACAGCTAGAATGAGAGTCCATCTGTCCTTATGTCTTGGAGAGTGGAGTGATTTCAAATGCCAAATGACAATAGCAGGTGAATGGCTGTATCTGTATCTGAGAAAGTGATCAGCAACTCACAAAAGCTGGCACAAATTTTGTTAGTCTTTAAGGTGCTGAACTCTTTTTTTTTTTCTACTTTTATAGTCTAACATGACCCATTTTGATCTTTCTAAAGGAGGTTTGTCTGAGCATCCTTCCTAACCATTTCCAGTGCCTAGTAAAGACATTTCTGTATCAAAAAACTTCCTCATGTTTCTTATGTCATAAGTGAGGACTGACTCTCTTCCCCTTTAAGTTTTCTTACTGCTTATGTATTGTTTGTATCAGATTTGTAGGTTTTAAAAAATTGTATGGTAGTATTAGTATTTTAAGCTTTGGTGTTCAGGGTAGTTTTATTTTGTGATGCTTGTGACTTCTTGTACATCGTCTTGGGTACACTATGGACTCAAAAAGGGCAGAAAGTAAATAACCCTTCAGTTTTCATTTATATAAATACCTGCTGACCAGTTTTGATATGACCTCTTGTAGCAAATACTGCAGGAAATTTACATTCTTCGTTACTGTGCAGTTATTTTTCTGCCTATCATGTTTTTAATCTTCTCTTCTTTCAAAGCTTACATTGTTCTGCTCTCCTTTGTACTTTATGAGAACAACCCTTTGGGGGATAAAATGGATGATGAGGGAATGATATAAGCTGCTTTGTGTCCCCATTGGGGAAAGAAAGGTGGGATATGAAGGAAGAAACAAATAAATATATAATAAATATAGCTCAGATGAGTTGGTGCTCAGGCTTTTTTGGAAGTCCACACCCTTTAACCTGAAAAGCCCTGTCTTCTTGAATCCTGAACAGGCAGGATAAGGATTTGGGTACTTAAGTTGGGGGGGGGGGGGAAGCCTGGGAGCTCCCTTTGCCATCTCCCCGTCTGGCAGGGAGACAGCAAGTGCAGGCAATCTGCCTCCCCCCCACTTTTAAACACCCTGTCAGGGTGTTTAAACGGGGGGGGGGGGAGCCCTGGAGCTACCTTTGCCATCTCCCTGCCTGGCTGGGAGATGGCAAAGGCAGTTCCCAGGCTTCCTTCTCTGCCCCCCCCCCCATTTTAACACCCCAGTGGGTGGTTAAGTGGGGAGGGAAGCCTGGAACTGCCTTTGCCGTCTTCCCATCTTGTGGGAAGGCTATAAAGGCACCTGTCAGGTGTTAAAATGAGGAGAGGAGCTCAGGAGCCACCTTAACCATCTCCCTGCGACCCGGTGTCCACAGGTCTGGGGCTGGGTTGTGACCCTGCCGATGGGAAACTCCATCCTGTATCTTCTCCCTCCACAACAGACACCCTGTGAGGTGAGTGGGGGTGAGAGAGCTCTCACAGCAGCTGCCCTTTCAAGGACAACCTCTGCCAGAGCTACGGCTGACCCAAGGCCATTCCAGCAGCTGTAAGTGGAGGAGTGGAGAATCAAACCCGGTTCTCCCAGATAAAAGTCTGCACACTTAACCACTACACGAAACTGACTCTTAAAGACAGTGGGGTGGATCCAACTTTGTCTGAGTAGCCTTTCTCCAGCTTAAGGAGCATTGCCTGCAACAGAAAAGCCAATTAGATTGGAGGAAGGCTCCTTGCCCTGGAGGAAGACTTCAGACTGAAGCTGAAGAGGAAGGTGGAGTATAAATATTACAATAAATGAATGATTTTTGCTTGTAAAAGTGGTATCCGATCTGCCCCAATGAGTTGGATCCACCTAGGCTTTCTGCTGGTGAAAAAAAGAGTGGAAGGAGTCTCCTTTGATCATCTAGAAATGCTGTGTTGGGGATCATGGGCCCAGCATGGACAAAAGCTGTGTGGTACAGAGGCCATAATAAGGAGAATTGGATGAGACTGTGGGGAAAAAACTGGTTGGATCACACTGTTTCCCTTTAATTCTGCTGTTCTTACATGTTACTTGTCTTCCAGAGGAGGCAAGAGATCTGGATCGCTTAAGGTCTCAGGCAGCTAAAGTCCATAGTAGCCAAAATTGCTTTGTTAATTTTTTTTAGTGGGGTTCAATCTCACAGGTAGCCTGTCTCTAGGAATACAGAATAGCATTTGTCCCTATGAATACTTGTTAATGGTGCATCAAGTTATTCATACTTAAAAGGAACCCTTCTGCCTTGAAAAGAAAAATATGTCACATAGTCCAGGATTCAGCCAATAAAGTTGTCATCTTGTGCCCTGGGAAGTTGTGACTTGAGGTAAATGCTGATGTATCATGGGCTGTACTTTCCCCTCCCCTTTTTAATTAAAATTTAAAATGTTATCTGTGGTTGTGATGACTAGGCAACAGCAGCTGGTGTCTGGCTGAACGTCTTGCAGCTGCTTCTGTTCTAGCCATCTTCCCCATATTTCTCTTTCTTCCTTATCTTATTTAAAAATAATAAAATTGGATTTGATGTATATCTACTTATTCAGCAGTCCTTTGAAGGGTGACATCTTTTCAACTTTGACTCCTGTTCTCTTCTAGTTTGACACCATCTACCCTCCCACTTACTTCTCAGTCTCTGACAAAGACATCTTTTTCAGTACTCTGGGATTTTGTACTGTACAGGAGCCAGATTTAGTCTGGCTGTTTGTGCCAGTGTGGTGTGACTAACCCCCTACTCTCATCCCACCACACGCGCATACTGAGATTTCTCCAAGGATGAAAAGAACAGCTCAGATTGTGGGAAGCAGAAGGCCTGATGCATTCTGGATAAATACTGTTGTGACCATTTGTTCACAGAAATATAAGCGCACACTAGAGGTGCCTGAGTCTGTCTCAATAAGGCCTGCTTACTGAGGGATCCTGATTTACACTAGGAGTTCAGACAAAAAGAGAAAAATATCTTTTGCACTGCCTTTCAGAAGGAGCTGCAGGGTGCTTTTTTTGGGGGGGGGGGAGACGGCTTAGCACTCAGCATAAGGGTAATGATGCACATGGTCCGAGGCTGGAATAGAGTGGAATAATCAGAGATAATTTATTCAGTAGGAACAAGATACATGTATGTAGTTCAGGTAACATAAGTCTAAAATATCCACAACAAATGTATGAATCAGGGACTGCCCCTGCAGTGTGCGTTCCAGCAGTGGTGCACCAGATCATTTTGCTTGCTACTCAAGGCCAAATCTCTGCCCAAACAGTGGAGTCAGTTGCAGAATTATTGGGATCAGGGACAAGGCAACTTATGTGGCTTATGCCCATCCTCATTCCCGGACCTGCACAACCACCAGCTGAGACCAAGGTGAATTCCTGAGATGTCTGGAGCACTTCAGGGTCATAGTTTGGTCCAAGCATGCCTGGCCAAGTATAACTCCCATCTCCCTCCCAACCATATCCCTTGAGTTGTTGGCACATCTTTACAGGTAGAGGTTGCAATTCTTTTTTGATGCTTGGTCCAGAAAGGTTGCCTACCCCTGACTGGAACCATAGAATTATAGGACAGGGCACTATAGGCCTTTTAGTCCAACCCTCTGCTCAATTCAGGATCAGCCTAAAGCATCCCTAACAAGTGTTCTTCTAGCAGTTGCATGAAGACTGTAGCAAGGGGGAGCTCACCACCTCCCTAAGCACCCAATTTCACTGCTGAACAACTTTTACAGTTAAAACAAATCCTAATATCCAGCCATTCACCTGGGCAGGTGAGCAAAAAGTAATGATAACTTGGTGCATCAGTCAGCATTCACTTGTGTGACCTTTCACTGGACAGCATCTTCCTATGTGACACCTGAAACATGGAGTCAGTGAGAAAGTGATGGGGCAGACATACTTATCAAGAATCCATTTAGACTTCTAAACCAGGGCTGTGCTTCTCAAATATTATTGTTTTTGAGCTTGAACTGCCCCTCCCTCCAAGGTAGCAGGAGTAGCCAGGGAGAAAGGAGTGATCTGCAGCACAAGGGCCCTTTAAAGGGCCATTATTTTCAGCAGACAGTTGACCTGGCCTTTGGAGTCTTGGTCTGCCACCCATTGGAAATAATGGCCCTTTAAACTTTAAAGGGGCATTTAAAGGAGTGGATGTTTTGTAGATTAAGTGCTTCTTCCAGGAGGCAGTAGGAGTAGTGAAGGGAGGTAAAAGACAAAGAGAGAGCCAGTTTGGTGTAGAGAGCCAGTTTGTTGTAATGGTTAACTGTGCGGACTCTTACCTGGGAGACTCTTACCTGGGAGAACCAGGTTTGATTCCCTACTCCTCCACTTGCAGCTGCTAGAATGGCCTTGTAGAGTTGTCCTTGAGAGCTCTCTCAGCCCCACCTACCTCACAGGGTGTCTGTTGTGCGGGGGGGCGGGGGGAGGGTAAAGAAGATTGTGACCGCTCTGAGATTCAGAATCTAGGGCAGGATGTAAATCCCATATCATCATCATCTTCTCATGGCAGTGTCCAGGCCTCATAAACCCCCTCTACAGTAGACCTGATCTTGGGAGTTTGCTTTCTCTGTCTTTCAGCTTGCTTTAAACTGTTGCAGCTGTGAAAATGTTGGAAAGAAACCCTGCCAGTGGTGCAGTTATTAATGGCACAGGAGACTTTTGGCACTAGCCTGGAACTGGGGGCTTTCCTAACGCTTGCAATCTCCTAACTTTCCTAACTCTTGCAGTAGGAGTAGTGAAGGGAGGTAAAAGGCAAAGAGAGAGCCAGTTTGGTATAGTGGTTAAGTGTATGAACTCTTATCTGGGAGAACCAGGTTTGATTCCCCACTCCTCTACTTCCACCTGCTGTAATGGCCGTGGGTCAGCCGTAGCTTTCACAGGAGCTGTCCTTGAAAGGGCAGCTGCTGGAAAAGCTCTCTCAGCCCCACCTACCTCACAGCATGTCTGGTGTGTGTGGCGGAAGGTAGAGGAGATTGTGACCACTCTGAGACTCTGAGATTCAGAGTATAGGGCAGGATATAAATCCAATATCATCGTCGTCTTCTTCTCTTTGGAAGTTGGGAGTCTAGATTTGAGGGGTGGGATCCTGCACTTCTTGAATTGTTGGAATATGTCAGTCTCTTGCCCCTTTTTGCCTGCTGTGGTGTTAATGTGATTCTCCCCTCCCTTTCAGCAGCAGCAGGAGATGTTGGCCGCTAAGCGTCAGCAGGAGTTGGAGCAGCAGCGTAAGCGAGAACAGCAGCGGCAAGAAGAGCTGGAGAAGCAGCGTCTGGAGCAGCAGCTGCTTATCTTGCGCAACAAGGAGAAAAGCAAAGAGAGTAAATTTTTGTTTTACATTGCATTTCTTTAGATCACCATCTCCCAAGGGGTCGGGGTTGGAGGGAAAGGAGCTAAAATGGTATATTTCCCAATTGTGTTTTTTAAAAAGCATAAACAAAAAAAGCCGTTTTATTTTGTCTTTTTGAAAAATCAGTATTTTTTAAAACTCAGGAAAAAAGTAACAGTGAAGCACAATGAAAAGAAAATTTAAAATCTGTTAAGATCTATTACTAGCATGCATTTGAAAATGGTAAAATCGGTGATTCCCAAAATTCAGACAGGAGTGGCAATCTTTTTTCAAAATTAAGAGTCTTAAGCATTTTTTACTTTTAAAAGATTGTCCGAGAGCCGAGGTTTTCAACCATTTCTTTATTGAAACACTACTTATAAGTAATGAGAAGTATCCCAACTGCATCTCACCCCCAGCATGTTACCAAGTTTTGTTTTGCCCTGGAAACAGAACATGAGCTATGAAGAGCACCTGAAATGAAGCTTTCAGTTGAGCAACACAGAGGAAAAGCCTATGAAATAAAAGCTTTAAAAAGAAAGCCTAGAGCAGATCTTTTATGATATTTCCCTGGGTCCCCTAGGAGATGCACAGGCTACTGTGCAGCAGCTGATGAACTACTGGTAGCTCATCAGCTACATCTTGGAGGACCCCTTGTTTTGGAATGTAGGCGTAAATAAGCCACCAATTTTAATTATTTTTGAGAATTACCGATCTTACTTAAGTACATAAGCGTCACAGATAATAGCAAGAAGAAAACAGAGCAAAGCCTCGTTAACTACCAGGAATTTATATCCCCCTTCCATACCCTGACCTGGATATCCCAGGCTAGCCCAGTCACATCAAATCTCGGAAACTAAGGAAGGTTGGCTCTGGACATTACTTGGATTTGAGATCACCAAGGAATACTGGGGTCGCTATGCAGGCAGCCCCGTGGTGCAGAGTGTTAAAGCTGCAGTACTGCAGTCCTAAGCTCTGCTCACGACTTGAGTTCGATCCCGGCGGAAGCTGGGTTCAGGTAGTTGGCTCAAGGTTGACTCAACCTTCCATCCTTCCGAGGTTGGTAAAATGAGTACCCAGCTAGGGAAGGCAATGGCAATGGCAAACTACCCTCCAAGTTGTGGAGTCTTGTGAGCAGAAATTCTACTTCGTGAGCTACTAGCATTAAAGTTGTGAGCTACTGCATAAATTAGTTTGCTCTGGGTCCATTTTTTGTGAGCTAAGACAAAAATGTGTGAGCGAAAGGCTAAAAAACTGTGAGCTAGCTCACACTAACTCAGCTTAGAGGAAACACTGCCGGTAAATAGTCTGCCGTGAAAACTGTGGCGTCACCCCAGAATTGGAAATGACTGGTGCTTGGACAGGTGCTTGGACCTTTACCTTTTAATGCAGAGACAGGCAATAGCAAACCACCTCTGAACATCTGCTGCCTTGACAGCCCTACAGGGTCACCATAAGTCAGCTGTGACTTGATCCTTCCACACACACCCCCCAATTAAAAAAAGCCATCATAGATGCCAGGAACAGTTCTGTAAGTGGGCAGATAGCCCCAGAAATTGTGTGATGGCTTAAATATGCTTAGAGGGAGAGGAGAATCAGTGCTTAGCAACTAGAACCTAAAGGCAGATAGCCCAATATGCTTCAGAAATATACTTGTATCGAATGCGATTTTATGACATTTGAAATGTGTTAAGTAGTTGCCCACTTTTTAATGAGCTGAAAATTCAAGGGAGGGGATGTCCTTAAGAAGGCCAAACCCTGTAGTCCTGTTAAAAAGGACTTCTTGCATCCTTATAAATCTTCAGTTCCTAGGAATTTCAGGGCAAGGGATGGAGATAACAGGTTAACTTGGCGGGATCAAAATTTATGGTGGAAATACAGGCTTTTAAGAATATGCTAAGAATTCCATTTTGTCTGTGACGTCTCTCTCTCTTTTTAAAAAAATTCAGTATAGGTGCTTCATACAGCATGTAGTAAGGGACGCCAGTTCTCTTTCATTTGAATTACAGTATCTAGGAATGATGCCGATTATTTAAGAATGGAGAGTGGCAGTGGGCTTGTGTTTTCTCATTTGTGTGAACAGATGCATCCTTTTTTTGGTCAGGGTATAATGAAGACAATATTCCTTAGAAGCACACACAAAAAAATGTTTAACATTTGAACACATGAAATGTAGGTCGGCTATGACATCATCATACCAAGGACAGGAAATACACAAAGCAGTTGTGGCACCTGGCCACTGCCTCCCACACCAGTTCATCTGTTTGCGTGTATTACTTTTGTCTCTGCTCGGTACAAGATTCTGAGCATCCAGCCACTAAGCTCAGTTTTCCATTTCTCTTGCTGGAGCATGCCTTTCTTGAAGCACTTGCTCCCCTATTAATTTCTGTTTCAAAAATCAAGATTCTAGTCCTTCTTACGTTGTCTCATCTGACTCTTCCTTCCTCCTCCTTCTGTCATTCTCTCAGTACTGTTGTTTCAGCTTCTGCCCACTTTCCCTGTTCTTATTTCTGTGTCTTCTGAGTGCCGTTTTGGGGATGTTTCATTCTGGCTGCTGAAATAAACCATAAACAAAACTCTGTAAGAGAATCAGGCCTGAGTCATCACAATAGTCAATAAAACCCTAACCTGTGGCTGTAGAGTGGCACTGCTGTCTGCTGTTCAAGCCACACTCTCTCATCCTTCTTTAAACTTCCTTTTCTAAACTGTCTTCATCATAATGAGATCTGAAGAGCCACCTCTCTTCTAATGGTGCCTTCTAATCACCGTAGCGATATGTTTGGTGTAGTGGTTAAGTGTGTGGACCCTTATCTGGGAGAACTGAGTTTGATTCCCCACTCCTCCACTTGCAGCTGCTGGAATGGCCTTGGGTCAGCCATAGTCTAGCAGAGTTGTCCTTGAAAGGGCAGCTACTGTAAGAGCTCTCTCAGCCCCACCCATCTCACAGGGGGTCTGTTGTGGGGGAAGAAGATAAAGGAGATTGTAAGCTGCTCTGCATCTCTGATTCAGAAAGAAGGCGGGGTATATATCTGCAGTTCTCCTTCTCATGGTGGGACCTGGAATTATAAATGGCCTACAGGGGTGTCGAAGGCCATTTATATGTGGGCCATGTTATGTGGGCCAGATCTGACATAAATGAAACCTTGTCAGGCCAGACCATCTGTGTCATAAAATGTAATTCCAGCAGAGATATAAACTTAGCACTCATTGGTTTTAAAGGTGCTTTCTTTGTATCTCTCCTGTGCGATCCAGGGAGCTGGGCAAAGGAAGCGCTGGCACTTTCCTTCCTTCCCCAGGGAACCAGGATGAGGAGAAGCTAGGACTGGCTCAGTAGCTCTGCTGTGACATTGAGAGATACTTTCCTTCCCCCCTCCCTTCCTAAGGGAGGAGAAAATAGAGACTTTGCTCTATAGTTCCTGTGCGATTGAGCAAGCCTGGCAAAGCAAGCTGTGATGCAGAAGTAAGCAAGAGAGAGGGAGAAAGAAGCAGATGACAGCCAGTTGCTCGGGGGGGGGGGCCTGATAGGAGCCCTCCAGGGGCCTGATTCAGTTCCCAGGCCACATGTTTGACACCCCTGGTCTACAGACTACAGAGATCGGTTCCCATGGATAAAATTGCAGCTTCAGAACATGGACTCTGTGGGGTCACATCCTCGCCTCAGACTCTGCCTTTCCCAGGCATTGGCCCCAAATCTTCAAAGTTGGCTGCTTTGACATTGTGTCCGCCAGGCCAGTGCCTTCTCAGTAGTGGCTCTTGTTGTTTAGGATGGGTTGCATGAGGATGTATGAGTATGTATTATCGTTTCACCTGGACTGGATGACTATATGGCTAGCATTTGATTTTAGTTCAGTATGCTATATTTTGATTGTATGTTTTAGGACAGGGGTGGGGAACCTTTTTTCTGCCAAGGGCTATATGGATATTTATAACAACATTCGCAGGCCATAAAAAATCATCAACTTAAAAAACAGTGCTCCACTGAGGGAGAATGATTCAAGCCAGCAAAATTAATGCAAATAATTTTTTTTTTATTTGAAGTCATGTGGGGAGAGCCTAATCTGGCACACACACACCTAGCCCGCCGCCCTAGGCAAATGCATAGGTCCAGTGCTTTTTTGTAGAAAAAGCCCAGCAGGAACTCAGTAGCATATTAGACCACACCCCCTAATATTAGCATATTAGGTCACACACTCATTAGCATATTAGGCCACACCATCTGGGATAATCAAGTGCAAACTGAACTGTGACAGTAACTTTTTCAGGCCCTGCAGCAATTCTAGCTGGCCAGCAAGGCCCCAGGGAGGCTGCCGCACAGTACATCTGGGCCCTGTGATCCCTGCCTGGCTCTGGGTAGGCTGCTGCACAGTGCAGCTGGGCCCCATCATCCTCGCTGGCCAGCCAGGCCCCAGAGAGGCTGCCACATGGCTCAGTTCGGCCCAGCAATCCCCGAGGGCCACACCAAGTGACCTCAAAGGCTGCATACAGCCCTCGGGATGGAGGTTCCCCACCCCTGTTTTAGGAGGTTTTTATTGATTTTTCAAAAGATGGTTTGTATGTCTGCATCTTTGATTGGTTGTATGCTTCTGGAGAAGAGGGATATACATTTTTACAAATACGATCAATAGCTATCTTGCATATCCTTGCACTCTGAGCAACCCCCCTTCCTATAGTCCTGCCATCACCATCAGGTGTATACTAGACCAACACTACAGGTTGGATCCAACTCACTTTTTTTGCTTGATATTTCCCAATTATCTTCCTTACTACACTACATGTCCCACAAAGCTCTTGTCTGTCCAGGTCCCTTGATTGCTAGGATAGCCCTTTTTGGATAGTCAAAGAGGATCTCCCTCCTTTTTTCACTATCACAAAAGTGGGCTCCAGCCAGCTCTTTATCACTTTTATGCCTTTTATGCCTTGTGAAGTTCGTTAAGGGCAGGGCTTTTTTATTTAGGAGGAACACACAAGAATGTAGTTCTGGCTGGCTTGGCATCAGTGGGTGTGGCCTATTATGCGAATGAGTTCCTTGCCATCGGGGTGTGTAGCCTAATGTGCAAATAGGTTCCTGCTCGCCTTTTTCTACAAGAAAAGCCCTGCTTAAGGGCATAACGATAGTTGATTGTTTTAGCCTCTATCCCCATAATACAAAAAATAAAGCTACTAAGGCAGGCCAACTCAGCCAGGTCTCCAGCATCCCAAATCCTGAGACTTGTGGGGCTAATGAGATCACATTAAATAGCACCATTAAAATTATAGTATTTCCAGGCACATTCCAGGGATTATAACCTGATATCTGTGAACGTGTGCAGTCAGGATCACGTAGCTTTGAGGAGGACGGACTGTTTGTCACACAAATAACAGAGATTAATTGCACCGAACACAAAGCTAGTTGAGTTGTTCGTGCCAGATTGTTGTCTGTCATCTCCAATTTACACACGCGGTAGTTAACAGTAAGCAGGCATGCACCGGAGCCTTTAAAAGAAGCCATCAAGTGCACAGGCTAGCTGACAGCAGTCAAGGCTTCAAGCTGCCATCCTGAGAATTAGTGCCAAAAGTTGAGTCCCTTGGCCAAGGCTTGGCAACACCACTTGGGCCAGTTGAAGAAGGGAATTACCCTGTTTACCTGGAAGGAAGGCTGGCAAAGTTCTTTCCCCAGAGCACCATCAAGAAAAATAGGAGGTCTTCTTAAATTTGCATTCAAGTTAGATGTATGTCTGATGATTTAAGGGGGGGGAAACTTTTTATGTCTAACTTTTTTTTTAGGAGGGGGTAATCTTGAACATGCAGGGCTGTCTTGCTTTTGAGGGAAATATGTTCACTGTTTCACATAAGTGTAATTCCAGGTCACAGCAAAATAAGGATGTTAATGTTCCCTCTAAGCTGTGGAGTCTTGTGAGCAAAAATTCTACTTTGTGAGCTACTGGCATTAAAGTTGTGAGCAAGCAATTTGACTGCTGCATAAATAAGCTTGCTGTGCGGCAATCCTTCCTGAGCCCAGACAAAAATGTGTGAGCTGGGGGGGCCAAAAAACTGTGAGCTAGCTCATAGTAACTCAGCTTATAGGGAACACTGGTTATGACTATGTTACTTTGCATCTGGTCAGAGATGGGAAGAGGTGAAGGCCAATCAAGTTCTCATCCTCTGTTTCCCCAGAGCAAAGTCCTTCTGCCATCAACAGTGGAAGCTTGCTGAGATATTCACTCTACCTCTGAATTAAGTAGAGAGGGGAGAAAGAGTGTTAGCACCCTCCCCTTCCCTGTCACTCTCATATAGCTCTGACGGAGCACAGGGTAACTAGACATTCCAGGATAAGGTGATAACTTAGCTGTGCCCATCTACAGTGGCCCATGGGATTCTTCTGTAGGGCTAAATACTATACTTTTGATGCATCGCAAACAACAAAGCTTGGTCAGTGGGACTTCAGTAATCCGGTCATAAAGATTGCCTCCAAAGTTAGAAGCAAGGACATAGCTCAACATTAGGAAGAACTTCCTGACAGTTCCTCAGTGGAACAGGCTTTCTCGGGAAGTGGTGGGCTCTATTTCCTTGGAGGTTTTTAAACAGAGGCTGGATGGCCATCTGATGTGGATCCTGTGAATTTAGGGGGAGGTATCTGTGAATAAGAGTCCTGTAGCGCAGAGTGGTAAAGCTGCAGTACTGCAGTCCAAACTCTCTGCTCATGACCTGAGTTCAATCCCAGCAGAAGCTGGGTTCAGGTAGCCGGCTCAAGGTTGACTCAGCTTTTCATCCTTCCAAGGGCAGTAAAATAAGTACCCAGCTTGCTGGGGGGAAAGGGTAGATGACTGGGGAAGGCAATGGCAAACCACCATTGTAAAAAAGTCTGCTGTGAAAATCTTGTGATGTGACGTCACCCCAGAGTTGGAAATGACTGGTGCTTGCACAGGGGACTACCTTTATCTTTTTTAATTTGTGAATTTCCTGCATTGTGCAGGGGGTTGGACTAGATGACTGGAGGTCCCTTCCAACTCTGTGATTCTGTGTCCCCCTCTCCCCTTGTCCTTGGCTGAGTTGATTCCAAACTCAAGGATAGCCTGGAAGCATCAGATGGGAGGGGAGAATATACCCTGCACTGGTGTGAAACCTTGCATGTTAAGCAACCTCTTGTTGCTGTAGACAACACTGGCTGCTCGTTTTGCAGGGGGCAAGGTGTGGAAGTAGGTAGGATGTTTGCTGCAATTTTAAGAGACCCCCATCTGTGATCGGAAGGCACACTTCCCAATGGTGGTACAGCCTACATGTGTTGCTACCCTACATTCTTTCCCCCTTTTTGTCTTCCACAGGTGCCATCGCCAGCACCGAAGTGAAGCTGAAACTTCAGGAGTTCCTTCTCAGCAAGTCGAAAGAGCCTGGTGCACTGGGCGGCTTGAACCATTCCCTCCCTCAGCACCCCAAATGCTGGTAAGCTTCGCATTCCCCCCCCCCCCCGGGAATTATAGGGCTTCGGTGGAGTTGAATTTCAGCCTTGAAGTGAGTGAAGTAATCGATGGAGAAAAGGATGGCTCTGAGTATGGATATTCTCTTCTGAGTGACTGTAGCTTGCTCCTGTGCTTAGGAAGTAGCTCTTAAAATTGAGAGTATGTGTCTGTACCTGAGGCACCTGCCTGTTGCATAAATTAACCAGTGTGTGTGTAAATTTTGGTCTGAGTCTTTATATCTTAGCTGGGGCGAACAGTCTTAGTCCTTGAACCCCTCTGTACTGTCCTTGATTGTGAATACAGCATAAATGTGGATGTTAAACTTGAGAGCCATTGGGGTGTAGCGGTTAGTAAGTCAGATGAAATAGGGGAGACCTAGGTTAAGATCTTCATTCAGTAGTGAAATTGGGTGATTGTGGGATGATTGTTCTGTCTCAACTTAAGCTGCCTCATAGGGCTTTTGTGTGGAAAATACCCATTCCCCCTCTTGATATGTTCTTACCAACAGTCCCAGATGATGATAAGGCCCTATCTGAGGCATACCTTCACTTCCCAAACTCCCATTCTTGTTGAAGCTTTTTTCTGCAAAATAATTATTCATGAAAGAAAATCCTGTTAATACTTCTGCCTGGGGAGAGGAAGGGTTTTTGGAAGTAAGTAAAGGTAGGGCTTTTTTTTGTAGCAGGAGCTCCTTTGCATATTAGGACACACAGCCCTCATGTAGCCAATCCTCCAAGAGCTTACAGGGCCTACTGTAAGCACCAGGAGGATTGACTACATCAAGGGTGCATGGCCCAATATGCAAAGGAGTTCCTGCTACAAAAAAAGCCCTGAGTAAAGGTATCCTTGGGAAGGCTCAGAAAGGGCTGTCAGCCCTGTAGTGAAAACCGTGGGCTTTTCTCAAAACTTAGCCAACTGCTTCACAGTTTACTATAGTTGAGATGGAGCCCATGAGGATTTACCGGTGCCTTCCAAAGCAATAGTATTGTGGCTGGGAAAGGAAGATCACATTTCCTGTTCCTCCACAGCACTGTAATACCAGAAACAGAATTTTCTTGAGTGCACAGAATATACAGAAATGCACAAGCTTGAGGAAGGTAAGGATGTGAAAGATTCTATTTTGGGCAAAAGAGATGTGTGTCATATCAAAGGGGGAAGGGTGTTTGTCATATCAAAGCAACTGATAGGAGCACTTCGCTTTTGCAGTGTGCTTACAAAAGGCAACTTCATTTTTTTGTTTTACTCTGGGTTAAACAATCCAAAATAATTGTCACAAGCTTGGTTCCATTTTCAGTGACTAAGGACACATGCTCAAATGGCTACTAAATGTTAATTACTTCAAGAGTAGTAGATATTTTATTCTTCTGCAGCAAAAAAATGAGTCTTGTGGTGCTTTAAATACATCAGTTGAAGCAAGACCAAGCCCACAAAAGTTTATGCAGCAGTAAATATCCTTAAAAGGTACCACAAGACTCTCTTTAATTTGTTATTTATCTATCCTACCACATCTTAATCCCATACACATGAGTCTCTCCTTTTATACTGAAATAACCAGTCACATCTGGGGGCCTCAGTCCTGTACACAGCTGGAGCATGTGCAGTGGTTCCCCACAAAAAGCATTCATTCAAATCTTCCTGAAACTTTGAGCTTTTGTGTATGTGCGAGACTTGCAGAACATTGTCTTCTACTACTAAGCTGTTCTGTACCTCATCTCCACCCCTTTCTTAGTATCATTAAGATTAATGGTGGAAGGTACTCTCACTGTTTTCTGCTTTCCCCACTGACTTTGAGGACTATAAAACTGTGATATTTAGGGTTGCCAGGTCCATTGATCATGCCAGCAGGGGAGGGACATTCTGGGAGTGGGGGTGGAGCACCATGACATGCTGATGTCACATGGAAGTGATGTCGTCATGTTGACAATGTTGCATGGGGACCCCCTGCTTTTTGTGTGAAACTCTATGGTAAAATCACCATCAAACCGTAGAGCTTTGCCCAAAAAACAGAGCATCACTGTGCAACATTTGCCAACGTGATGACGTCACTTCTTTGTGAAGTGACATCATCACATCATGTCTGAGGGTGAGATTTCCCCCTGCTGGCCAGTTGTCCAGTGGCAGGCAAGTGCCCGAAAAACCAGGGCATCCCCCACCCCCAACTGGGTAATGGCATTCCTAATGATATTGTCCTTTGTAGGCTGTGTTTGGCCTATGATTTGTTTTTGTTCTCTCATCTGCAGGCTACTAGCCTCTTAATAACTCACTGAATTCCCTGGGCCTGCCTGAGGCGGGTAATCTATTTAGACAGCAGCTTAGGACAGATCCCATATGGGCCACTATCCCCCACCCCTGCCCGCCTTCTCCTCTATTATTAACCAGAGCTATTCTTACCTAGCACTTGGATCACCTCTTGTGTCACGTCCCCCAATCTCTTTAACCCACATTCAAGAATAGAAATCTGAATTGTCCGTTCAGCTTTGTGGAAGCCTGAAAAGCATATAGACTCCGCCCTCAGCCACAATTCCAGCTAATCTCATATTAATTTTATCTCTAAGTTCCGCAGGGCCTGCAAAGCAGAGCTCTTCCATTTGACTTTTCATCAGCTGGGTCTATTTATATGGCCTTTAATTTGTATAAATGTTTTTAATTGATATCTGTTAATTTTTAAACTATTGTTAGCTACCTCGAAACTACTTGGTGGCAAGAGGCAGCATACAGATTTAATCATCATCATCATTGTGATGGCTATTTTTGAACAGGAACGCAATTCCGGCTGGCTTGACATCAGGATGTGAGGCCTAATATGCAGATAAGTTCCTGCTGGGCTGTTTCTACCAAAAAAGCCATGATGATGATGATAATATATTATATTATATTTCTTGTCTGCGCCACACCAAGCAAAACATCACTACAAAAACAGCCCTATTAAACCAACAAATAAAGTAACATTCAGGAATGAAATACTGCTTGCCCGTTTATTTCCTTTACTAAGGGCTAGTCCAAAGAAATAGTTCCGCAGAAGGCTCAGTGTTTTGCTGTTGAAGGTCTGGAGTGGCAGGGAGTTCCAGGAATGTAAGGGAAGATTCAGAGTAGAAACCACTTTCAGTTTTAAATTGGCTATAGGAATGCATGTGCTTTCTAGCGTCTCAGGCAGAATGGACAAATAGGAAGAATGGAAAAAATAGAATTGTAGGTTGTATAGGAAAAGCAAATGGCTAAAAAAATTATATTGTTGATACTGTATTTAGTGAAGTTAAGGAGACAAATGTCGGATATGTTTTGCTTTATACTATTAATTAATTTATTTGAAATGTTTGCTAGCCACCTTTCTTCCTTATGGCACTCATGGCAGCTTACAACAATAGATAAAACACATAAAATACATTAAAAACATAAAAACCAAGATTTAAAATCACAACTTAGGACTGCTAGGAAACTTAACCAAATGTGGTCCTAAATAAAACCGTCTTCAACTTCCTCCTAAAGATCAAAAGTGAGGGGACCAGGAGTGCTTCTCTGGGGAGGTTGTTGTATAATTGCGGGGCTGCCACTGAAAAGTCTCTCTCTTGTGTATGCACCAAATGAACTTCTTTGATTGATGGGACAGTCAGAAGGCCCTCTCTCCTGTGATCTTTTCTAGGCAGGGTAATATATGGGAGAAGATGGTCCTCCAGATACCCCAGCCCCAAGCTTTGTAGAGCTCTGAAGCTCAAAGCTAACACCTTGAATTGGGCTTATGAGTGGATCAGTAGCCAATGTAATTGCTAAGTGTAAGAGCCATTTGGGTGTAGTGGTTAAGTGTGCGGACTCTTATTTGGGAGAACCAAATTTGATTCCCGACTCCTCCACTTGCACCTGCTGGGATGACCTTGGGTCACCCGTAGCTCTGGCAGAGGTTGTCCTTGAAAGGGCAGCTAGCTGCTGTGAGAGTCCTCTCAGCCCCACCCACCTCACAGGGTGTCTGTTGTGGGGGAGGAAGATAAAGGAGATTGTGAGCTGCTCTGAGACTGAGATTCGGAGTGGAGGGTGGGATATAAATCCAGTGTCGTCTTCTGTAATATCAGGATCACGCGTTCCTGATGACTGGCCCCAACCAGAATTTTAAAAGACATTTGCAAAGATTTCCATTCTCCCTTTGTCAATTTCAGTCTGTAAAAACAGATAGAAAAAGGTCTACTGGATCTGCTAACCAATACAGTCATGCTAATTGTTTTTCTTTCCTGTTCTCCAGGGGGGCTCACCATACCTCATTGGACCAGAGTTCCCCTCCCCAGACAGGAAGTCCGGGAACGCCACCCTCTTGCAAACTACCTTTACTCGGCACTTATGACAGCAGAGACGACTTTCCACTCCGGAAAACTGGTCAGCAGATGCCACTGGTGGTGGAATAAGCAAGATAACTGGGTTGGGGTGGAAGGAGGTGGAGCAATGCATGCTGGGGGCGTGGAGTGATGGGGGACATTCTCTTTTAAGGCATATTGGCTTGCAAAAACCAGGCATATATGACTTCATTTGGAGAGGTACAGATGAAAGGGGGGGCTTTTGCTTGTAATATTATTGACAAGCTTTGTAGAAGTTTTGCTGCTTGTTGAAATGAGGCTCCCATGCAAAAAAACTCATTTTCTGTGGATATTCGTTAAGATAAAGCGTTCTGCATTTAGCCGTGGCTGAGCTCCTTCCTAGGGTTCATGTGCAAATAGGATTAGCAAGGCCAAGTGTGTAGGCAAGCTTTGCCATTTTAGATACAACCAGAGTTTCTTTTCAAAAGATCGTCTGTTGGCATGTTAGCATCTGGCATGCTGTAGTTGGGGATTTGCCAGCTTCAGATTGGGAAATACCTGGAAATTTGGGGGGTTGGGCTTGAGGAGGGTGGGATTTGGGGAGGGACTTCATTGGGGTATAATGCCATACCTTCCAAAGCAGCCATTTTCTCCAGATCTCCTGGAACTTAAGAACAGCCATGTTGGATCAGGCCAATCCAGTCCAACACTCTGTGTCACACAGTGGCAAAAAAAATCCAAGTGCCATCAGGAGATCCACCAGTGGGACCGGGACACTAGAAGGTCTCCCACTGTGCCCTCCCCAAGCACCAAGAATACAGAGCAGCACTGCTCCAGACAGAGAGTTCCAACAATATGCTGTGGCTAATAGCCACTGATGGACCTCTTCTCTATATGCTTATCCAGTCCCCTCTTGAAGCTGTCTATGCTCATAACTGGAGATCAGTTATAATTCCAGGAGATCTCCAGATACCACCTGGAGGCTGACAACCCTTAGTAAGTGCGTACACAAGATAGGGCCTTCTCTGCAACAGTACAAAAACGGTGAAGCTCCAACAGAGTGACTTTTTTCCTCCCACATTGCCTTCTTTTGCTGACTTTCAGAGTGTTTTGAAAACTCTTCTGTGTCAGTGAGCTTTGGTTTCTATTTAAGTCTGTGGGAAGTTTTTACATCTGCTGCTTTGTGTTGGTTTTTGGTTTTTGGTTCTTTGATGTTCTTATTCCATACAGTGTTTAAATTTATCGTATGCTGCCTTGCAGATCCAGTAATGAATGGAAGGGTAGGGGGGAAATATTTTAATATCAAATAAATAAAACGTATGTAACAGCACAGCTGCTCCTTGCAAGAGTTTCTCTGTAAACAAGTTTTTTTTGGGGGGGGGGGAGTCCAGCTGTTACTTGAAACCAAAGCTCCTTTCTAGAGCTAAACTTCTTTGGAAATTATTGAAGTATTCTGTGCTTATTGCATGCTGACCTGGTTTATCAGACTGGAGCTTTTTTGCTTGCAAATAAAATTTCAAAAGTATTGAGCATGAATTCAGTGAATCTGAGAGTCACAATACAGATGTTTTGCTTAGCTTCTAATGCATGTTTATGAAAGTGATCTGAATGAGAGTTAACAGTAACACACATGATTTTGTGTAATTTTTAAGGCGAACTTCCAGTTGAGAAGAAGATAGACTTTCTGATTGCCTGGGTCTGGTGGGGAATTTTCCACTCTCACCCCCAGTTGCCTGCCCTTGAGAAACTGAGGAGTAGGAGAAAAAAATGACCTCTGTAGAGAGACTGTAGAAACTCTGTGGTCTTTATCATAAAGATTATTCCTAGAACATCAAGCATCACCCTCCCAGATACTGCCCTTTCCCACAAATCTGCCAGTAATTTGCCAAGACAGTGTCAGGAACCCTAGAAGAGGATGGCTGAGATCAGATGAAATGGAAATAAGGATTTATTTGCCCAGTATTTATTTATTAAGAATTTATTTGCTGTGGCTGTGCTGTGGTTCCAGCATGTGCACAGTTTTGTACAGGGAATGAATTTTGAAAAGGCTATGCAGAGAGGAACTTCTGGGTATGTGATGATCATTGGCCAGTTTAGATATGAATGGGGTACCTCTGTGTGCACAGATCTCCCTGTGCATGTCCAGACCCGTGCCTGAAGTTGGCTTCTGTCAGCAGTTTGCTCTTGTAATCCTGCATAGAACATGCCCATTATCTCCTTGGGGTCTGCATTTTATCACCAAGCACAAAGTTGCCACTGTAGAGTAGGCTGACTGCTGTGAGGTAGGGCTGTTCTCTGAAATGTGTTGCTTTAGTTTAAAGAGGCTTGATGTCTCCCTTGGGAACGTGAATGGCTAGTATCAGTGAAAGCCTAGTTTGCCTTTCTCTTGCTGTCTTCACCTTTGCCAGTCTGCCCAGCCAACAGTCTGGCTATTTCTTGGGCTTGTCTTCTCATTGCCGTCCATTGTCCCATTTCATTTCAGCATCAGAACCCAACTTAAAAGTGCGGTCACGGTTAAAACAGAAGGTTGCCGAGAGGCGGAGCAGCCCGTTGCTGCGGAGGAAAGATGGGACCGTCATCAGCACCTTCAAAAAGCGAGCAATTGAAATCACAGGTGAGCAGAAGTAAACCTGGCTGGGGAGATGGGTGTATGTTGGGGGGAGGAGTATATGCACCCAAAATCAGTATGCCTGGGTGAGATTAGAATACTCCTCCTTGGGTTCCCTCTTCAAGTGGGTCCCCTGCTTCTTCATTCCCATTATCTTGGTAAATCTGGGATGCGTTTGCCAAGATAACATCTGGTTTGGCTCTCAGAAAGCTATTTCACAGGAAAGACAGATGTACCCATGAAAAAGTACCAGAAGAAAGGTTGTTTGACTGGAAAGTATGTTCCACTTCTCCCCTTCCCTGGTTTATTTGGCCTGTAAGGTTTTTACACTGGTTTAGAATTCTTTATAGTCTGTTCAGAAAAGGAAGTTGGCTTCGTGGTTGTTATGAAAGCAACCAATCACAGCTCTATCCTGAAAAAGCAAGAAATGAATTTGTAACTGATGCAAGGACTGGCAAGTCACCACTCTGTGCATTTGTTCTCTGGAAGTGGGGGGAAGGAAGAGGAGAGCATAGCTTCATGACTGACACAAAGGGTAGCCAATCAGTGTGGTGCTTCTGCTGAAACTCACCAGAATAATTTCCTCCTGAGCCATGAAGTAAAAAAAGAAGAAGCAGGGGTAAAAAGTTGTGTGCAGGTTAAAGATGAGTCCATATTCATCATATAGGGCATGTGAGAAAAGGGACTGGAACAGGCTTGCCAATTGCCTACCACTGCACTTGCTTGCCCACTGCCCACTGATGGTCATAGCAGAAGATAAGGTGAAGGGAATAGCATACAGCCCTGAAAATGACATAGGATTTGGGTGATGAGCTAGGAATCCCAGCAGATCTCCATGGTTTTTACCATAGATTGGGGGGGGCGGGGGGTCAGTCAGAAGTGACATTTCTTCCAGAGTTGCACACAGTCCTGGCCCCAAAATCTTCCATGGGCACAATGTTTTAATCTTCTTTGAGTCACCACATTGGCAGGTGTAAATGACTAGTATTGGCATGTATAAATGTGTATATGTAACATTGATGCCTTGATATATGAAAGCCCTAAAGAGGTCTTAGTGTTGAATTGTAATTCAGTACCGTTGTGTCACTATGTATCTATCAAAACAAGAAGCAGCCATTTTAAAAGATTCCTGAAATTCATAGCGGGGATGTGAGGGAGGGTTAGAAAATGAACAATTATCTCAGTAAAGCATGCAGTGAAGCTTTTTTCACCCCACCACCATCTTCAGCTGAACTACTGATATTGAAGGTCAAAATCTGGCTGGTGGCCATTTTATTTGTGGGGCAGGGGAGAGGGAGGGTGTATAGTCCCAAAACATCTGCTGCTTTTGAGGGAATTTTTATTTTAGGTGGTAAGAGAGGGGGCCAAATGCTGGCTGACAGCTTTCTTACATAAATATCCGAGATTCTTTAATGGAAACAGGCATTGTCTATATTTTTTGTATCTGTATTTAAATCTCTGTTTATTTGTAACCAGTATAGGAAAATGACCTGGATGTCTCAAGCTAGCCTAGTCTCATCAGATCTCGGAAGCTAAGCAGGGTCATTCCCATTTAATTGCATGGATGGGAGACCTCTAAGGAAGCCAGGGTTGCTATTCAGAGGAAGGTGATGGCAACCCACCCCTGTTCATCTCTTGTCTTGAAAACACTACATCAGGGGTGGCCAAGGGTAGCTCTCCAGATGTTTTTTGCCTGCAACTCCCATCAGCCTTGGTCACCCCTGCACTACATGGTCACCTTTAGCCTGTTGTGATTTGACAGCACTTTCCACCACCATAGATAAAGTTGAAATAGCAAACATCAAGGCAGAAAAGGTGTTTTTAAAAAATCTAAATCTAAATAATTTAGGCTTCTAGGCTGCCCTTCCCTGCATGCAAGGCTCAGGATGGCTTACATCAAAAGAGAACATTAAAACAACATACAGTCTAAAACAGTTTTGAATAGCATTAATGCCAGATTCTAATTAAAACAAATCAGATGGCAAATAAACGCAATGTCACCACTCCCCAGCTCCTGAGGGTAGGCCTTAACCCCTCAAAAGTGAGCCTGATCAAGAACTTAGAACCAGAAAACACATTTCTGGATGATTTTGTCACCTGCCATTGTGTGCAGAAAGCTATGCCTTGTGTGTGTACAACTCCTACCTTTTCCCTCAGTGCTGGCAAGCTGGGTTTTGTGACTAGAATAGATCAGTAGCTTTCAGACTGTGTTTCTGGCTCCTGTGTTCCTGAAGCTCTTTCTCAGCTCATCAGGGGTTCATTAAAAAGAACACTGGTGATTTCTGGAGGACGGTTTCTGTCCATTGCTATTGATCTCCTTCTGCTGTCTGGAAGTGTTAGATGAGCTGACAGCATCCACAAACACTGAATGCCATAGAACACTGCCTAGAATCCTTTTCAACATGGTGGGGTTCTGTGGTTAACACTTGGATTCCTCACTAAACAAGATAATGAGAAGTTGAGAGCCAGTGTTAAGTACTAGTTAGAGTGTCAGACTAGATTCTGGGGGACTTGAGATTCATATCCCCACTCTTCCATAAAAACTTGCTGGGTGATATTGGGCCAATCAAACACTGTCAGCCTAATCTGTTTAATAGAGTTGTTGTGAAGATAAATGAAGAGAAGGAGGATGATGTAAGCTACCTGGGAGAGAAAGGCAGGGGATAAAGTGAAGAAAATAAATGTTGAAAGTGTCTTTCTGAAGACATAAAGTTTGAAAACCACTGGAACCAATTATACAGATTTGTGCAGATTGTTGTGATTCTACTTTCTGTGCATAATTGTATGGCCAACCTGTAGTCCTTTGGAGGCAGGGGAGCGTTGGTGTAAATTGTGTGGAAGGAGTGTTTGTAGAAATGGAGGAAGTAGGAACAGGAAGAATGGTTGGAAGAGAACAGCAAAGCAAGAAGTTTGGGGCCCCCATAGTGATAAATCTTTCACTGCTGTTCAAATCCCATATATTTTTGCAGCGGTCCTGAGAACTTGAAACTTGATTTTACTTGAAAATGAAAGCTGGGATTCTTGAGAACCTGCATGCCACTGCCTCTTGATTCAGTATTGTCTAGCACATGTACTTGAGTACGAAGACTGATGTATTGGCACCCTCTCTTTTTCTTCCCTCTGCTCGCAGTGTCTTCAATGTGCAACAGTGCCCCTGGGTCTGGCCCTAGCTCCCCAAACAGCTCCAACAGCGCCATCACAGAAAATGGGCTCACTGGCTCTGTGCCCAATATCCACACTGAGGTAAGACAAATAGAAAAATGGTGTTGTGCCATTGGCTGTTGTGGCTGTCTTGTCTCCTTTCCCACCTCTGTCAGTATGGTTGGTTCTGATTGGCAGCAGCTGACTGAGATCTCAGGCAAAGGCCTTGCCCAGCCCTGCTGTTGATATCAGGCATTAAACCTTATGTGTGTGAAATGTGTACTCTACCCAGAGCTTTTTTTGTAGCAGGAACTCCTTTGCATATTAAGCTACACTCCCCTGATGTAGCCAGTCCTCCAAGGGCTTACAGTAGATCATGTAAGAAGAGTCCTGTAAGCTCCTGGAGGATTGGCTACATCAGGGGGATGTAGCCTAATATGCAAAGGAGCTCCTGCTACAAAAAAAGCCCTGGCTCTACCACTGCATTAAAGGCAGAAAGAAAATGCATGGAAGAGAGTCCTGCCATGCTCATTTTAAGGACTTTTACTTAAATGAATTGTACCCCTCACTTTTCTGTCATAAACCCGTACTTTCAGTTTCAGGGACCACAAAGCACTATTCCACATCTGTATACTAGACGGGAGAGACAGCTTTCCTCCTAGGGAGTTTGTGCATTGTCCTGAAAAATATAATAAGGTACTGGGCAAGAAAAGAGATGTATACGGTCTTTCAAATCTACACACCTCTTTTTCAAAGCAACAGCTATACTTAGGAGCATGTCCAGAAGCAATGAATTCTGGGAATGGCTGCCGTAACTGTAAGAACCAGAAAATATCAAAGTTGGATATGCAGGCTGCCGGAGAGTTTAGCCTCCTAGCCTGCATGACAAGGGAAAAGGTATGTTACTAGAGACAGTCCGAAACTGCCACCAAAGAGTTGGTATTCTGTAGTGGTTAGTGTTGGACTATTTGAGAGATCCAGGTTCTGGTCATCCCCATTCCGCACAGCTCACAGGCTAGTCATTCTCTCTCAGCCTCAGCTACCCCACTGGGTTGTTCGTCAAGATAAAAGAATGAAGAGGATGGCTCTGAGCTCGCAAGGAGAAAAAGTGGGATGGAAATGTGCTAGGCGGACATTTATTTTTAATGCTGTACTTAACGTAACTTTGTCCTGTTTATCAGTTCCCAGTCATACCCTCCAGGCAGAGAGTAAATGACTGCAATCTACTTAGGGGAAGGACAGCATCTCTGAAGGGCCCTGCCTGTTAAGCACTTGGTACTTTGAGAAAGGCTTTCGGCAAGGCCCAGCAGCTTGTGGGGATACTGGGTGGGGGTGGTTTGGCTCAGCTGGAAGCTGGGAGTTCAGTCAGAAGAAAGTGATTCTGTGAGGGAGTTGGAAGGGGAAGCAAGGAGACTGGGGAGAAGGCTGCAGTTCTGCTCTTCTCAGGCGTCCTGCTGGGTTCTCCTCTCAGCCTTCCTCATTTTTTGGGTGGCATGATCTAATTTTTACACTCACTTTTTCTTAACATGGCATACATTGTAGAGGAAGAGGTGTGTGTGTGTGTGTGTATCTGGACACTGCCTTTGTATTGGAAAGGCTAGGGAAGTGAAGATTTTCAATACTAAGATATGGGGAGCAGGGTTTCCAGAGCTGTGCTAAGATTTCCCCCATGCTGAGGTTTGAGTAGGAATAGCAGGAAGCCTCCTAATATCTGCCCTCATTGCCTACTGGCACCTTGGGCACCAGCATCACCAGCCAACTGCGGCCTAGCAACCTTAGGTTTGACAGAGGCTTGCTTTTGCTCCTGCATCCTTGAAGGAAGTTCTCTCAATTTATCTTCACTTCTCACGGGTGAAGGGAGATCTCAAGTGTTTCAGGTAATGAAGGAAGAAGGGGGGGAGGGGGGACAGAATCTGAGTGCTGTGTGTGAAGATTTTAAAAAAAATGTGTTTTGTGAAGTGTGATTTCTCACATTTCTACTTATAAAACACTGTTTTATAATAATGAAATGTTTGTTGGTGTGGCAAAGGGAGAGAAGATATTTCATAGGGATGCCAGGCTCCAGGTGGGACCTGGGGATCCCTCAGACAGCTCATCTCCAGATTACAGAAATCTGTTCCCCTGAAGAAACTGGATGCTTTGGAAGATGGACTCTGTGATACTGAACCCCATTGAGCTCTCCATCCTCCCCAAGCTCCACTCCCAACCTGAATCTGGTGACCCTACTTGATAGAGAGCAGTGTGTTATAGTGTTAAAAGTGTTAAGACCATTATCTGGAAGACCTGGGTTTGAATCCCTACTTATGCCATGGAAATTCGCTTGGAGACCATAAGCCAGTCACATTCTTTCAGCCTAACCTACCTCACAGGGTTGTTGTGAAGATAAAATGGAAGAGAAGAGAATGATGTAAATCACTTTGGGACCTCAGTGGGGGAAAAGGCAGGGTACAAATGAATTAAATAAGTTAAAAAATGCTTGTCACTGTACATAGGTTCTGGAAGGTGGGGAATTAAATTAGATGTCTAGACTAAGGACTTTCAACCTGTAGCTTCACAAAAGGGGATTTGTGTAGAATTATTTTGCAAAATTATATGGGCGTACGGTTGGCTTGGTAAGTAACAATCTGCAGGAATGACATTTTGGGAGGGAACTGGTCAGTCCTCCTGGGCAGAAGAGACAAATGAGTAGACCACCCTCTGCCCTATCTTTCTCAAAGCAAAACAGTGCAGCATTATTGCAGCTTTTCTTCTGTGGGTGAGGAATAGGAGCAGCATCTGAATAGTTTTCTGAGCGGCACAGGATACAAGTTGTGTAGTGCTGATCCTAATATCCAAGTAAAGTGCTTTTTCCCCGAAATTGTCATTGTGGTTGCATTCAAAGAGTGTGTGCGGATAACTGTGGGAGACGCACATGTTTATCTTGCGCATGGATGGTTGAGTGTCTCTGCGCGTCACTGAGGTTTAGGAACAGACAGACGCAGAAGGGCTCTGACAGCAAACAAAAAGTGCTTGTAATGACATTTCCTGGTTGCTGAGGGGGGGGTGACTCATGAAAGGGGAGGGGGGTGAGCTGTGGTTTATTGTTGTGTTTATGAAAAGACAGGGTTTTGATGTCTCAGGTTAAGATGCCTCTATTTAAAACATACAACATTAATAAATGAAAAAGGGCCTTGACCAAATGTACCAAGTCAATGGTATATGGCAGGGGTGGCCAACGGTAGCTCTCCAGATGTTTTTTTGCCTACAACTCTCATCAGGGGTTGGCCACCCCTGGTATATGGTAACAACCATCACAGATTGAATTTGCACTTTAGGAATAGCTAACCTTAGTTAAAGAGGCAGTGTGATGTAATGCAGTGATTAGACTGCTGGATTAAAATTGCAGAGGCCTGTGTTCAAGTTCTTCCTTCATCACAAAGCTTACTGGATGACCATGGATGATCGTTTTCTACACCACAGGGCTGATGTAAGGTCCCAGATTTATGCTCCAAATAAAAGGACCTGGTAGTAGATGATGTGAAGGGCCTCTGTCTGAGACCCTAAACCGCCAGTCTAGACTGTCTTGACTTTGCTAGAACAGTGTTCTGACTCAGAAAAAGGGAGCTCTCATGTGTTACTACCCTGAGTTCCTCGAAGAAGGTAAAAGGTAAAGGTAATCCCCTGTGCAAGCACCAGTCGTTTCCAACTCTGGGGTGACGTCACATCACAACGTTTTCATGGCAGTCTTTTTATGGGGTGGTTTTGCCATTGCCTTCCCCAGTCATCTGCACTCCCCCCCACAGCAAGCTGAGTACTCATTTTACCGACCTTGGAAAGATGGAGGACTGAGTCAACCTTGAGCCAGCTACCTGAACCCAGCCTCTGCCGGGATTGAACTCAGGTCATGAGCAGAGAGCTCAGACTGCAGTCCTGCATCTTTATGACTCTGTGCCACAGGTCTCCCTTTTTCCTTGGAGAAATGGGGTAAAAAAAAAGCAATGATAGATTTGTTAGTGTTTTAATCGAATTGTTTCGGTCATGCTTTCTTCTAGACTGTATGCATTACTGCACATCCTGGCCATGTTCACACATAATGCCTCCTTCAATTTAACAAATTCTTAACATCAAAGAGAAACCGAATTGATGAGGCCTGGAGTACAGGAGAGTAGCCCTGTGGCACATCGTGGTAAAGCTGCAGTACTGCAGTCTGCCCTCTGCTCACGACCTGAGTTCAATCGCAGTGAAAGCTGGTACAGGTAGTTGGCTTAAAGTTGACTTCCACCCTTCTGAGGTCAGTAAAATGAGTACCCAGCATGCTGGGGGGAGTGTAGATGACTGGGGAAGGCAAACCACCCTGTTAAAAAGTCTGCTGTGAAAATGTCGTGATGTGACGTCACCCCAGAGTCAGAAACAACTGGTGCTTGCACAGGGGACTACCTTTACCCTTTTTTTTTTAGAGTACACGATTCTTTTCCAAGAGGAGTATGTCCTCCTACTCCAGTCTTGAACAGTTTGTTTGTGTGAATATTGTCATTGTGCCTGGTGACAGTCTTCCTCATCTTGACTCAGGCCACAGCACAGAAAGGTGTTCTTTTCTCTTTGGAAAACAAAGGCACTGGAATGTCTGTGTGTGATTTTAAGTGAGCAGTGTACTCATTTGGGGGAGGAGGGGTCAGAGTTTGGACTCTTTGTTGTCTTATTCACAGTGTGATGCTTCCCATCTTGACGTCTGCAGGCCTGCGCTGGAAACCAGAAGGGCATGTAATTACTTCCCATATGGCCTGGCTACCCTTTCCTCCCCTTCACATAGATCTTAGCAGGCTTATGAAGGAGATATCCTCTTGTTGAAAGAGAGAGTGCCATCTTCTGGCCAGTGGTGTCTTAGAACATCCTGGTGATCAATGTTTCCTCATTTCTGTGCCACTTCTCTGCCCAGTTTAACTTTTATTTAATGTTAAAGAATAGCTGCCAGAATGGTGCAGTCTAAACTGAGATTATGGCTTAGTTTTCTTAATAGAACCCCTCCTTCCAGCTATTGGTCTTTGTAGAGAAAAAAGATTGGCATAAAGTTTGTGAGCCAGTTTGGCGTAGTGGTTAAGTGTGTGGACTCTTATCTGGGAGAACCGGGTTTGATTCCCCACTCCTCCACTTGCAGCTGCTGGAATGGCCTTGGGTCAGTCATAGCTCTGGCAGAGGTTGTCCTTGAAAGGGCAGCTGCTGTGAGAGCCCTCTCCAGCCCCACCCACCTCACAGGGTGTCTGTTTTGGGGGAGGAAGGTAAAGGAGATTGTGAGCCGCTCTGAGACTCTTCGGAGTGGAGGGCGGGATATAAATCCAATATCTTCTTCTTTGTACCTGTTTTTTTTTCTCTTAGAACAGGGGTGGGGAATGTCTGGCCTGAGGGCTGTTTATGGCCCTTGAGATCACTTGGTCTGGCCCTTGGGAATTGCTGAGCCGAGCTGAGCCACACGGTGGCCTCTGCAAAAAAAACAACAACCCTGGACCTAGGCATTTGCCTAGGGTGGCGGGCCGGAGTTGTGTGTGTATGTGTGTGCCAAATTAGGCTCTCCCCACATTACTTCAAATAAAACCCCCCAATTATTTGTATTAATTTTGCCAGCCTGAATCATTCTCCCTCGATGGATCACTGTTTTTTAAGCTGATAATTTTGTATGGCCCACGAATGATGTTATAAATATCCAAATGGCCCTTGACAGAAAAAAGGTTCCCCTATCTTAAAACAATTAAAAGCAGCTTGGGAGGGCATTTTTACCAGGAAAATGGTATTGGGAAGAAGGGATTCACTTTGTTCATGATCTGGTCGTGGTCCACTCACCTGGTTTATGTTATATGTGGTTGATTCCTGGGACTATTGGAAAGATGTTTTTGAAAAATCCCACCCGAACCTCAGCTCCAACATGAGCCTAAGCCAAGATCAGTTTGCACAACAGCACTTGTTAGTCATTATGCTGTAACAGGCTTAGAGTGTCAGACTAGAATCTGGGAGACCCAGGTTTGATCCCCAGTCTGTCATGGAAGCTTGATTCAGGTACAAAATTCACTTTCTTATTACTTTGGATTTAAATGGGGAGTCCCACAAAATCACTGTTGTCTACTGTAAGCAGCTGCTGTTCTCCATGATTTCAGGTGGCAGCCTTTCACACTAACTTCTGCTTCATCCTTTTAACTGAAGATGCTGGGGAGGGATATGTTGAACTTGGAATATTTTTTTAAAAATTTTGTAGACGGTTTCTTCAGCATATGTTGCACTTTTCAGAGTTCCCCGTAATAGGGCAGATATCTTTTGTTAAAAGACTGAAAGCATCTTCTGGCACCTGAAAGACTAAACACATTTATTGTATGGCACAAGCTCACTTTGTCTTCAAAGTGCCACAAAACTCTCTTTATTATTTTGGCTGCAGCAGACTAACATGACTACCCCTTCAGAATTTATCTTTTTATTAGAGAGGCTGGTGCATGTTTTGTAGCTTACCATTAGTTTCCCCCCCGCTTTTTTTGTGCTTAAAGAATCAGGCTCTAGGGTTAAAAACCTGCCATGCTTCTAGTGTATTTACAAGCTCTGCATATTAATTTACAACCTTAACATTCTTTTTAAAGCAACGTTTGCATGCTTATCTTTTTGTTGTTGCTGCTGCTAAATTTGCTCAAGGCCAATAAAAACCATATCTGGTCGATTCCAGAGCTTGTCTATCCCACAATGATCCATTTGATTGTGGGTTCCTTCATGGCCTCTGCTTGCTGGTGTGAAGCTTCTATAACTGCTTTTTCGGTTTTTATTGTGATAACATTTGTCATAGCTTTGCAATCTGGAGGGCTAATGCCCAGAAACTAGAATTTCTCTGCTAAACTGTGCATTCTCCAACCCTGAGCCAGAATCGTTGGCTCAATAGATTCTTAGATTCTGCAGTGTACCATCGTTAATTTAAACTGTGGCTTTTCTCATATTAATCTACCAGAAATTCAGGTTGGTGCCTCAGCCCTGCACCTTCTCTCTGTCTCTTGGGAGAGACGGTATCCATTTTAATTTTTAGTTTGATTTTTATTTAATTTTTAGATTTATACCCCACCTTATTCTGCAAGCGGGCTCAGGGCGGCTCACAACAATAAAACAACAGAGTTAAAATAATACCATAAAAACAGACATGACAGAGCAGGAGCAGCACAGTAAACAATCTTACAGACATAGGCAGTAAACAGCATGCGGCTAATGGCTAGTAGCCAACACCATAATGGTGAAATGCTGGGGGAAGTGATGACTTTCAGAGGACGCCCGCTGGATTAATTAAAACCTGGCGGAAGAGCTGTCTTACAGGCCCTGCGAAACGTTTATAAGTCCCGCAGGGCCTGGATTTCCAGCAGGAGCTCATTCCACCAGGTAGGAGCCCATTCTGTTCTTGTCGTCGACTCCTCATTGTCAGGCAGAGAGATCAAAGACTCAGATGAAGAGATGGCTGAGCACCTGAAACCACCACACAATGAGCTAGTTGAGCTACATCGAGGAACCCCCCCTTGATGTGCATGACGAACCCCAGGAGTCAGCCTCTCCCTTTGGGATACAGCCCTGCCTTTTTGGACTTGGGACCCTTCGCCCTCCACCCCAGAGCCTGCTGCAACACCAGAGATCTTTCCCTGGTTCAAGCCCCATACAGGCCCTCAAGCTCCAAGAACTACCTCAACCCTGGTAGAGCGCCATAACCAAGTGCAGCACCTTTTAAGAAGAAGAAGAAGACTGCAGATTTATACCTCACTCTTCTCTCTGAATCAGAGTTTCAGAGCAGCTTACAATCTCCTTTATCTCCTTCCCCTGCAACAGACACCCTGTGAGATGGGTGAGGCTGAGAGAGCTCTACAGCAGCTGCTCTTTCAAGAACAATCCCTGCAAGAGCTATGGCTGACCCAAGGCCATTCCAGCAGGTGCAAGTGGAGGAGTGGGGAATCAAACCCAGTTCTCCCAGATAAGAGTCCACATACTTAACCACTACACCAAACTGGCTTTCTTTTTTATTATTAGCCTGCTCTTAGAGGAGGCCAGGACTCATATCCCCACCTCCTTGCAAGAGTATTGAAGGCTTTAGTCCAATCTCAGACTTTTCTGTAAGAGCACAGGTGATACAGTAATGGTTGGTTTCAGCCCCAATAACCTGACTTTGGCACCTCATCCTCAAGTGGAGCCAGTTTTGCTGTCTCTCTGGTCAGGCAATCTAGTCACAAAGGACCATGATCCTCAACAAACCATGATAGGTGAGACCAGGCACTATTACAAACCACATTGAGTATAAACAGTGCTTAGTAAGGCCTACTTTGGAGTCCTGCTTCAGTGCCCACCAGCCCCAGCCCTGTTTGTTTGGACTGTTTGAATTCAGACATCATAACTAACTGGGGCTTGAGCAAAACCATGGTTTGGAAACAATAAGCTTATTGTGATATCCGAAGTCAGCCATTTGTTTGTGAATTTGGTGTTTGCATTCCCTTGTTCCACACAATGCTTGTGGTGAATTTTTTGCTGCACCAACTGGGCCTGGATAGTCGCTTTGCTGACTTCCTCTGTTCTAGGTGTTCTGCTCTTGAGAATAGTGTTGAGCTTCAGAAGGGGGCGGGGGGGGGATTGACAATTCCTTCAGCTTGTCCTTTTTATCTTGTGCCGGAGCACCACTGTGTATCCTTGAGAAGACATCTGGGGTTCTGTTGGCTTTGCCAAATCCATAAACAATATCAAAGTTACATAAGGACAAATTTGTCTGCTGTTTACACAGTCCAAATAGGTCACCCGCTCTGCAATATAATAAAAAGACCCATATGAGACATTTAAAAATGGGAACATTCAGCGATCAATACAGATACGTTTCGGTTTTCAAAGACGTTATATAGTGAGTCTAGAGTTGCTTTATATATACACTGGAGTATGAAGTTAATGATCTAGAATTTGTGAGTATATCTGGCACAGTTGCACTTAGTTTCAGTTAGGATAGAGAGCAGTTGAAAGCCTGTGAAATAAAGGACTGGGCAGGCCCTGGTTCAAGACCCCGCTTAGACATAGAGACTCACTGGGTGATCTTGAGCTAGTCACACCCTCTCTCTATCTACCCCAGGGGTCCCTGACATTGTGGCTGCCAAATGTTTTTAGGAAGTAGGTGGGGCTAGGTGAATCTTCCCAGCAGCCCCTTCTGATTGGCCATTTGAGATTTGATTGGCAGTGCAGATTTTTTTTAAAAAAACCTTGTTTTGGTAGCAACTGCCACCACAGCACAAGGACCCTCGCTATGACTGAGGGTAAGTCATGGCAGCCATTTTGTGGCTGCGCCCACCATGGTAAGTTAGAATTCCGGTCCCTGTGGGCTCAGAAAGAATGGGAACCCTTGGTCTGTCCTAACTGTTGTGGCGGTTGTTAGAATAAAATAAAATGGAGAAGACAAGAATAAAGTGTGGGCCATGAGTTCCTTGGAAGAAAGGGGGGAGAAAAATGCAGTGGTCGGAATTCTCTTCCTTGAATGATCAGAGATGTCCCGAGTATAAGGGTTTGGAACCCAGATTTTCATTCTGCAAAGAGCCTTTCTCTTAGTGGAACAGATCTCTCCTATCAGAGCAAGGTTACATGTATCAGTGGATGTTCCTTGTGCCAGTGGTGGGTTCCACATTTGTGCGGCAAAGGCTATGAGTCTATTTGTGGGCCAGAGAGTGCTTCTGCTGCTGCCACCATACTCTTGAGTAATCTGGTGATTAGAATGTCATACTAGGTCCTGAGGGAGATCTGGGTTCCAATCCCCCACTCTGAAATGAAGCTCACTCGGTGACATTGGGCAAATCGCTCTCTCAGACTAACATTCTCCACAGAGTAGTTGTGAAGGCAAGAATTTGTATCTGTCTGGTTTGTTGTGTTATATCATGTTCTTTTGAGTTTCTTGTTTTTATAATATGTAAAATGTTGAATTTTTACTTTTAAAAAATTAAAAAGACAAGAATTTGTAAGGTGGAGAAGCCCGTACAATACATAGATCCCTGAAGAAAGGGTGACATAAAAACACATGGATAAATCATTGCGGTGGGAATGGAGCCTACTGACTCTTAACTCCTGAATCCTTCGATATGCTGTATTTGCCGGTTCCTTGTGTATTAGCTTTGGCTCTTGAGTTTAAAAGTAAGTCAGTCTTTTAAGTTGCCCCAGGGCTTCAGTGTTTCTGTAATAAATAAATCATCGAGCTAACTGTTCTAGTTTTCCCTGGCCTTGTCAGTGGCAACAAACCTAAAAAGCTGAGTGAGCACACGCACTCCTTTTAAAGCGACTTTTTACAATTCTGTCTCATTCCTCAACACCCTTACCATTTCCCTGTCTTCCTGTCCTGAATCTCCATTTTGTTTCCCTTCCCTTTCGTACAGCAGATGTTGCCCCAGCACCGAGCTGTTACAATGGACGGATCAGCCAGCCAGCTCAGTTTATACACTTCTCCGTCTCTGCCCAACATCTCTCTAGGACTACAGGCTACCGTCACGGTGACAAATTCACACCTCAACGTGAGTAGTGCATGGCTGCCTATGAAACCTAATGCTAAACTTTTCATCAGGAATGGGTGTAGAGGCTTGGACCCCTGTCCCCTATCCCTCTAAGTCTAGATACATACACACTTCTTGCTCAGCAATCTGTCTTGCAGCAATGATCAGGTGGGCATGGCAGTGCTACAGTGCGATCCTAAGCGCAGTGCGACTCTCCTAAACCTATTGACTTCCATAGTCTTTGAAGCCTGTGACTCTGCTTAGGATGGTGCTGTTATTCATTCCCTGTTCTTAGTTCTCAGCATTCAGTGTTTGAGAGTGAAATAGGAATTAACTGTACTCAAGACCTGCTGTTGGAACATCCAGTTGTGCTCAGACCTCACACTCCTTTTGTGGGGTCCTTAGGCAGGCAACAATACAGGTGCCAGATAGAAACAAGGATGTGTTTTTCTTTAGAACTCTTTGGTTGGAGCCACACTCCATTTGCTGCTCGAACACAAGGCACTTCTGCAGGCATAACAAAGTTCCTGCCTCTCCACCCTCCCACAGTCTGCTGATCTTTCTTAAATGGTGCTCCTGGGGCACAGGGGAAGAAGATGATATTGGATTTATATCCCACCCTCCACTCTGAATCTCAGAGTGGCTCACCATCTCCTTTATCTTCCTCCCCCACAACAGACACCCTGTGAGGTGGGTGGGGCTGAGAGGACTCTCACAGCAGCTGCCCTTTCAAGGACAACTCCTACCAGAGCTATTGCTGACCCAAAGGCATTCCAGCAGCTGCAAGCGGAGGAGTGGGGAATCAAACCCAGTTCTCCCAGATAAGAGTCCACGCACTTAACCACTACACCAAACTGGGGACCCTTGGGGAACAGCATAAGAGGCAAGTTGAGGGTCTGCAGTTGGAAGAGGGAATTGGCAGAAATTATCCCCCACCCTTTCTGTCATTTTGTCCAGGTCCAACCCCCTCCTTTCTCCCCCTAATCCGCTCTGATTCACCCAGTTAATTTGCAAGCATTTATTTATTGAATTCATAGTATGCCTTTCTTACCGAGAGTGAAAAGTAGATTCCAGGGTATGGAACTACAGACAGACAGCGCAGAAGGAGCAGGGTTACAGAATTAAAGCACAGTGTGAGCAACCAACTATCTATGGCAAGGGATACTACAAACAGTGCAGAAAGTGGATTGCAAACAGTGTTCCCTCTAAACTGAGTGTGAGCTTGTTCACAGTTTTTTAGCATCTGGCTCACACATTTTGCTCAGGAAGGATGGCCCCAGAGCAAACTAATTTATGCAGTAGCCAAATTGCTCAATCACAACTTTAACACCAGTAGCTCATGAAGTAGAATTTTTGCTCATAAGACTCCACAGCTTAGAGGAAAGAATTGATTACAAAGTACATGACCATGCACTAAAAAGGCAATACCTGCAGCAGTCGCCCGAGTGGATTACAATCCTGTTCTGTTATAAAATTGCTATCCTGTATTGTTTTGTTGTACCACAGTTCTAGTCTCTGGTTTTATAAAATGCCCTCCTGTTGGGAGAGAACCCTATATTTATTTCTCACCTTTACCTCTTGCCCTTCCTCCACGAAACTTCATTTCTTACTTATAGAAAGTGCCCATTTTATTCTGGCACAACAACCCAGTAAGGGAGGTTAGGCTTGATTTCCTTGCCAAGCTTCAGTGTCCCAACAGGGATTTGAACCCAAGTCCAGAAGTCTAAGCACTATGCCTCACTGACTCTTGCTGACCTTCAAGCTGCCAGATAGCCATTCCTGCTCCAGGTCACTGCAAGACAAACTGCCCTCATGTGTTCCTGTAGGCAAACACACAGGTCGCCCCAGCTGCTCCTTCTCCTGGGAAGATGCCAGAGGTTGGAGCTAAAACACGTGAAGACACGAGTTGAAATTTTATGCTTTCTATCATTCCAGTGAGTGTGCAAAATGTACTTTCTCCTCTTCCATGATGTTCTTTCTGTGGCACTCCAATTTCTGGGAGCTTCTTCCTCTCCCCCCCCCACCACCCAAAGCCCAGCTGTGACCTATTTGTAGCCTCCCTCCAGTGACAGGAGCCAAAATTGGCTCAGACATGGGGGCAGGCAATGACTCGTGCCCAGTCTACTACTTGTCTATTTCTAGCCTCATTAAATTAGAAATAAACGAGTGGCAGACTATTTTATTTATTTAGGCAGCAAGAATGTTTAAGGGTGGGATCTGCTAGGCGGTTCATGGCCAGCGTCTTTCGGGCAGCCCTCATCCTGGCTCCAAACTTGGGCAGTGATTCTTTTTTAACCAGCAAAGGAAGTTATGCAGCTCGGCCAGCACTGAGAGACCTAAATATGAGTTGACCCTATCTGCCTATGCAAAAGGAAAAACCAAAGCAAAAAATGCACGGGTAGACCATCAACAATGTGAATGCCCTGTCTGATATTTATAAATAATTAGTTATTGCATAAATACAGATATACAACACAATAACTGGATTGGTGGCCACAATACCAGACACTAATGTATCATAATAAAGTCTCCATCAATGCAATAAGTGAGAAAGTCCACAATTATAAACAAAAGGCAAGATAAGTGGGGAATTCCTCCTACAATCGGCGGTGTCCAAAAGACCTCAGTAGTTTGTAGTATATATCTGAGGACATTCCCAAGAAAACAGCAGCCGAAAACGCCCTTCACAGGTGTCTTACTTGGCATTTCAAACAGGGGTGGAATTCCAGCAGGAGCTCCTTTACATATTAGGCCACACACCCCTGAAGTAGCCAATCCTCCAAGAGCTTACAAGGCTCTTAGTGCAGGGCCTACTGTAAGCTCCAGGAGGACTGGCTACATCAGGGGTTTGTTTATTTATTTGTTTGTTTGTTTTATTTTATTTGATTTATATCCCGCCCTCCCCGCCAAAGTAGGCTCAGGGCGGCTCACAGCATGAAATCCCAGCAGACAGTTAAAATCAATTAAAATTACACATTCAACAGTAAAACAAAATATTCAATAGTTAAAACAGTTTGTGTGACCTAATATGCAAAGGAGCTCCTGCTAGAATTCCACCCCTGATTTCAAAACATTCCTTCTTCAGTAACGGCTATATGATGGAACCTGATTTCACAAATATATAAAGCACAGCTCAAAATTATAATAAAATCAGTAAGCTCTGCAAAAGGAAAAGCACTCTGAGCACATATGATGCAGAGGCAGCAGTGTAGGCCAGAGGAGACTCAACCAGTGGCAGATTCCTTCCCAGCACAGGGCAGATTCCTTCCCAGGCTGGCAATTGCCTTCTGCAAGAATAGGGTTGCACCACCTGTAGGAATGCCTTGCCCCTCTTTGTACAAATCGGCCTGAGAACAGCAGCAGTGGCAGAAGTTTTGCCAGCCTGAGGCTTTGGCTAGGGATGAGGTGCAAAGTTAACCTTATGCAAACTCAGCTGGGAAGGAGTAAAGAGATAAATGGTGCTTTAAGAAGGAAGTCCTTCTTCACCCAAGGAGTAATGTACGTGGAATTCACTGCCACAGGAAGTGGTGGTGGCCATGAGCATGGACCGCTTCAATGGGGGAAGGGGTAGATAAACATATGCAGCAGACATCTATCAGTGACTATTAGCCACAAGGTATAGATGGAACACTGTGTCTGGGTCAGTGATGCTCTGAATTCTTGGTGCTTGTGGGGGGGCACAGTGGGAGGGCTTCTGGAGCTATAGTGCCACTGGTGGACCTGATAGCACCTGGGTTTTGGCCACTGACACAGAGTGTTGGACTGGATGGGCTGTTAGCCTGATTGAACATGGCTTTTGGTATGTTTTTATGAACATAGATGGTCTTGGCCAGCATGGGTGGAGCCCCAGGGATATAAGGGAGATGTCAAGGGAAAAACGGGCCAGGGCATAGAAGGAGAGGAAGAGGAAGAGTAATGAAGCCACAGAGAAAGGAGGACCTAGAGGAGGATCTATGGCCTTGGACAGGATACAGCGACCAGTCCTGGTCAGAGGAACCAACCCATAGCAGAGGCATAGCTCAGTCTCTGAATGTTTTAAAGGGACAGAGTGGATGGGTGAAGGGAATCATGCTCATGTGTACACCTTTTTGACCTTGGTAATGAAGGGAGCCTTAATGAGCACCATTGAGTCTGGTTACCTGCCTACCATAGAAGATACTTAGAACAGTCCTTTGCCCTGAGCAGGATCACAGTGCAACATACAGGAGTGTTAACCTCTTGTTATGGTTCAAAACCTTTATTTGTCATCTGCAGGCATGTTAAAAGTCAGAAGATTTGCTGCAGTGGGAAACCAATCTCATACCACAGCTGTATGTGTATTGTGGGAATTAACAGTGCTGTCCTAAGCAGAGTTGTATACCCTTCTAAGCCATTGTGCTTAGAATGGTGTAACTCTGCTTAGGATCACACCAATAGAGCAGCGATTGCAAACCCTCTTGTCTCGCACAGGCCTCCCCCAACCTTTCCACGCAGCAAGAAGCAGAGCGCCAGGCCATCCAGTCGTTGCGCCAGGGGGGCGCCTTGACCAGCAAGTTCCTGAGCATGTCGTCTATCCCCAGTTGCCTTCTTGGGGTGGCCCTTGAGGGCGAGACCAACAACCATGGACACGCTTCACTGCTGCAGCACGTCCTGCTCTTGGAGCAGGCACGCCAGCAGAATACACTAATCGCTGGTGAGCAAGTGAGGAGTGGCAGCTCAAAGCAGTGTGTGTGTGGAGGGGAAGGAAGTGTTTGGTCAGTGGGTGGGTTTCCCATGGAGGTGGGAGGGGGTTGGGGGTGGCATCGAGTGGGTACATTGCTAATGAATGGGAATCTTTGGCAGGCATGACTCCATTGAATTGTGCTCATGCTGGGTGCTGGTGAATATTCACCAGCTGTGGAACTCTTTAGCCCGTAAGCAACTGAAGCTGCCTTGGAGTGAGTCCAGCCATTGCTGTGGTCCATTAGAAGAGCTATCTGCTTGGCACGCAGAAGGTCCCCAGTTCAATTCCTGGCATCTCTGGTTGAAAGAAGCAGGTCATAGGTAGGGATGCCAGCCTCCAGTTGGGACTCTGGTGCCGCCTGTAATTGCAGCTCATCTCCGGACTACAGAGGTCAGTTTCGCTAGAGAAAATGGATGCTTTGGAGGGTGGTCTCTATGGCATTGTACCCCACTGAGGTTCCTGTCTTTCACAGGCACCATCCCCAAATCACCAGGAGTTTCCCAACCTGGAGTGGCAACCCTATCGCCCCCATCCTCTGCGGATGGCCAAGGAGGACCTGGCAACTCTAGTTCATCATTGAACTTCTGTGCAGTCCCACATGGAGACAGCAAGCCTAACACTAGGAAATCCTATATGTATAAGTGGAAGCAATTTTCCTTCTGGTGTAGTGAGAAGGACCTGTCAGGGAGTGCTCATTGCAGGTTATATTTGATAATTTATGACACCTGAAAACTAAGGGCTTGGCATTTTCTTCTTTGAAGGTTCACCCGGCTTCTATCTCTTGCTATCAGAGGAATTGAGGGAGGATTCGTTTTCTCCCATCATTTGTCTAAGAGGATTCTTAAGAGGTTAGGTAATCTCTGCCCGCTCCGATATCCTTTGGTTCCCCAATGGTCGCTACTGTAGTGCTAGCACACTTAATGTTCAAGCCTTTTGAACCTCTTGCTATCTGTTCTTTGGCAGAGCTTTCTATGAAGCTGTGTTTCTTAGTGGCTGTTACCTCAGTCAGGAGGGCGAGTGAGCTAGCAGCTCTTCAGGTAGTTCCCCCTTTGAAAAGAAAAGAAAAAATAGGGTTTGTAGAATCTTTCGGGCTCAAGTGCCGTGTTCTACTGGAGAAAGTTTTTCTTCCAGACGTTTCGTTCTCAGCTGCAGAGAACATCCTCAGTGGCGTTGCAGCCGGAGCAGGCGTTCTGACCTTCTTGGCTGCTGTGCATTGAGTACTCACTGGGGATGTTCTCTGCAGCTGAGAACGAAACGTCTGGAAGAAAAACTTTCTCCAGTAGAACACGGCACTTGAGCCCAAAAGATTCTACAAACCCTAATGATGATGCCAGCCGTGAAAACCTGAAATCTTTGAAAAGAAAAATTACCTGAAAGGGTAATCCTTTGCCCTCGTCTTAGGTTTTCTCCTAAGGTAGTTTCTAGGTTCCAGTTATCCCAAGATATTGTGTTACCCATATATTTTCCTGGGGCCTTCTGCATGCAAAGCAGATGCTCTACTTGCTGAACCACAGCCCCTTACTTGGTCAGCAGCAGCTGGTGGAGCTCTTGTACTCTCAACTGCTGTTTTAATGTTACTTCACCCACTGTAACACGGGAGTAGCTTCCCAGATGTGTCTTTTCCAAATTAACTATAAAAACAAACAGCTTGCCTTGGTTCCTCCTCCCTGTTGTTTTTAAATGAAATACCAGGATGCCAGTCCGGCCACCTTCTAACTTAACCTCTCTTCCCTCCGTTGTAGTTCCTCTGCACGGCCAGTCCCCTCTGGTGACGGGGGAGCGCGTCCCCTCCAACCTACGGACAGTAAGCAAGCTGCCTCGGCATCGCCCATTGAGCCGCACCCAGTCGTCGCCATTGCCCCAGAGCCCTCAAGCACTACAGCATTTGGTTGTGCAGCAACAGCACCAGCACTTCCTGGAGAAACAGAAGCAGCAGCAGATTCAGCTCGGAAAGGTGATTAGAGAAAAAGGAGGTGCTGGGGTGGGGTGGGGTGGGAATAACAACCGTAGGCCTCACTTTTCCTTGGCACCCTCTAACTCCAAACACAGGATTCACCCGACTCAGAGGGACCATGGATGCACAGTCTAAAAAGCTGGATCCCTGGCAGCCGATTGGTGACAGCAGGCCTTTTAAGAGTCAGTGCTCACTGTTCCTTGACAGTCAGTTGTCTGACAGATCAGCTGTCGGGAGAATCAATTTGGTGTAGTGGTTAAGTGCGCTGATTCTTATCTGGGAGAACCAGGTTTGATTCCCCACTCCTCCACTTGCAGCTGCTGGAATGGCCTTGGGTCAGCCATAGCTCTTGTAAGAGTTGTCCTTGGAAGGGCAGCTTCTGGGAGAGCCCTCTCAGCCACACCCACCTCACAGGGTGTCTGTTGTGGGAGGAGAAGATAGTAAGCCGCTCTGAGTCTCTGATTCAGAGAGAAGGGCGGGGTATAAATCTGCAGTCGTCTTCTCCTCCTCCCTCTGGTCAGGAAAGGAGAGTGGCCAGGGCTGTAGCCAAGATTTCATGTTTGGTGGGGGCCCGGGGGCCACCCAGTTTGGCCCTAAAGACTTCCTTTGCGACAGCACTCCTCCCCATTTGTCTAACTCAGTAAACCTTCCAGGGGGATCCTGCTGCAAGTAGGCCTCTCCCCCTCCCCATGCTGACCTAAAGCCCCTTCCTGCTGGTCTCTCTGGCCAGGCAAAAAGCAAAACCTCCATCCTGCCCTCCTGGAAGGAACTGCCCCCCCTCCAATTCCAAGGCCCCTCTGACTGCCATGGATCCAGCTAGCAGGGGCTTTCTGTTTCTGTTCCAAGGAAGGCTTCCTCCCTCAGCACCCTAGTAACAATGCTGCACTTCTTCAGAGCGGCAGCAAGTGGCAGTGGGCAAAGGGGGCCCATACAGATGGAAAGGGGTTTGAATGGAGTGGCCTGCCCCCCTGGGACCCCACTGTAGCTACAGGCCTGAGAGTGGCCAGCTTCAAGGCCATTTTTGGTTTCCTGGATGTGGCCATGGCGCCTGGATGCCTCTCCCAGCAGAGTGGCCAATTACCCAGAACACCTTGCAATACTAGAGGCCTCCAAACGGGCTGCAGTGGTTCTTGACAGCTGCCCAGTTATGGTGTCCATCCTGCTCCTGTTGGCCCCATAAGCAGCAGCAACAAATGCTGGAATCTCTCTTGGCCTGATCTGTCACAAGGGCTGCCAGTTGCTCCTTGCTGGCCAGCTCAGGTTGCATGTTGGTTTCCTGCTTTTCTTCTGAAGATCATTACCAAGACTGGCGAGCTGCCACGGCCTCCCACCACACACCCCGAAGAGACGGAGGAGGAGCTGACGGAGCAACAGGAACCTCTGGGCTTGGGCCAGGGACCCTTTGTGCTGGACGGGTCAACGGAAAGCGAAGAAACACAGGATGACCTGGGGGAGGAGAAGGAGGAGGAAGAAGAGGAGGAGGAGGACTTGGTGGAAGAGCAGGGCTGCCTCCGAGTCAAGGACGAAGCTGGGGAGAGTGGGCTGGAAGAAGAGCCGGAAGTTGAGGAGTTGGGAGTGACTTACAGGCAGGTGAGGCCTGAATTTAAGTCTTAATGCCAATAAAGGTCTAATGAATGAATGAATGAATTTAAGTCAGTTAAACCTGGGTGGGGGGTTTCTCTTTCAAGGAAAGAGGCATGTAAAGAAAGGGACCCCTCTAAACTCCATTTTCCCTAGTGCTTCACAGGGAGGGACAGATGCAGTGGGAGAGGCGTTCCTTACACTATTCCGCAAGCCTGGCTTTGTAGCAGTGTTGCCAGCTGTGCAAGAATCCCTGTTCTCTATAACAGCTACATGATTTTTAGCATTCTGATACACAAATGTAGGGAAATTCGGAGTTGCTCAGTGCAATGCCAATCTGGTATGGCATGAGCAGGGAAAGAATCTGGGTGGCTATAGCAGGGGCGTGTATTCCTTGCTTTACTGTGGTTGGGGCCCAACCAGGGGTAGTCAGCAAGCAAAAGAGAGTTTTGTATTCCCCTCTCCCCAACACCACCCTGAATCACAGCACATACAGCAGCAGAGCATGAAGGAGATTCTTCCCTTTGTTCTTCCTTCTCTTCTCTGCTGCTGTGCTGCCAGTGGAGTAGCAAAGGTGATTCCCTTTCATTTTTCTAGAAAGAGTACAGATCGTTGAAGAAATACGAGAGAAAGGGAAGGATTACAGCCCTTTAAAATGGGATAGTGATGGGTTCAGCTGATACGTCTGCCAGCCCTGTTATCTGAGGCAAGAAGGGCAGGATCATAATATTTTGCTGGATTGGACAGGTGATCCTGCATCCTCTTTCTGAAAGTGGCCTGCCAGATATCCCCCCAGAAACCCCACAAGTAGGGCACATAGGAAAATAGGGGTGGCCAAACTCACTTAATGTAAGAACCACATAGAATAAATGCCAGATGTTTGAAAGCTGCGAGGAAGGAAGGTAGATAGATACACGGGGAGAGAGAGGTGGAAAGAAAGCAAATTTAACTTTATATGCATTCTCCAAGCAGGTAGCTGGCTTGGCTCGGAGAAGTAACTTAAAGAAAGAAATGCCTTCTCCAAGCCGGCTGATGGGGCAGCGGGGGCTTTGAGAGCCACACAATATGTGTGAAAGGACCACAGTTTGGCCACCCCTGGTCTAAAACATTCTCATTTTGTTACCCTCGCCTTTCCAGCAACTTGCATTCTCTGCCTTTGGTACCCTCGCTGGGTGGAAAGCTGGCACTGAAATGATTTTAAATAATATAAATATTCAAAGGTACACTGCCTATGAACATGGAGGTTTCTCATCACCATGAATTTGCCAAATCCCCTTATAAGGATGTTAAAGCCTCCTGGCCAGGCCTCATTTTGGACAGGAGCAGAGCTCCGGAACCTCTACATTTTATTGTGATCTTTCTTACCCCTCCCCTTCCCCCCAAAAAAAACTTGCTTCTGGCTCCTTTGTTCAAACCCCCTGTGAGAATTTTGCTGAACTCTTAAGATTTGACAAACTTTCTTATATTTCCCCCCACAAACATTGGGGAAAAAGCTAAAGCATATAAAGCAGACAGATGGAAATCTTCATCATGCCACTGTGGCCACATAGGAGAAAGTAATTTTAAAAGTATGATGGGAGTAATTCAAGAAGCATTTGAAGGTAGATGCTGAGCTGATATAATTTAATACACCTTCTGGTGATGTCAAGGGTGTGTGGCATATGCAAATGAGCTAACGAGTTCTGGTACCTCTTTTTCCGCAAAATGATCCCTGCTACTGACCATCAGTGCAGCCTGTGGCAGTGAGTTCCACATGTTAAAGACACATCATGTGATGGACTTCTTTTACTTGAGCTGAATGGGTGTCGTGCTGCTCCCAAGCATGTTTCTGGGATGAAATTCTTCTGAAAGAGAAATACAAGAGTTTCTCTCCCCACCTGAACAAAAACTGCGAATCTGGGGGCTCTGGAAAGATTATTGCCAGCTGATAATCAGCCTGGCAGAGTCCTTCCTCCTGTAAAGATTTGAGGTTTGATTCATCTTGACACAGGTCCTTTTTTTTTGTGCTGAACCTCTGGATTAATATATATAATATATATATAATTCCATTTTCATGCATTGTAAATGGCACGTTTTTGTGCAGATTGTCCACTGTCCAACCTTGGGCTGGTAGACTCCCACACCCGCTGGTCCTTGAGTATCTCATGTTTTGTCTCAGGCCTACTTGTCTCCTTCCTCTCTTGCACTACCAAGGCCAGCGGCAGTATGTTCTGTGCTTCCGCAGCTAGTTGGAGCCTAGCCCAAGCCCAGTTTCACTCTTATTGCTGCTGCTAGATGTTTGTTTACTAGTGACTGTGCAGCACGTAGAAACTCTCAGCCCAGGCAGGCAATAGCAGCCCACCTCTGTGAATGTCCAAACCCCACTAGGGGTTGCTAGAAGTCTTCCAGGCATGCATGGATGCAGTGTGCGCACACACACGAGAAAATATGAAGCTGCCTTATACTGAATCAGACCCTCAGTCTATGAAAGTATTGTCTACTTATACTGGCGGCGGCTCTCCAGGGTCTCAAGCTGAGGTTTTTCATGCCTATCTGCCTGGACCCTTTTTAGTTGGAGATGCCAGGGATTGAACCTGGGACCTTCTGCTTACCAAGCAGATGCTCTACCACTGAGCCATCGTCCCTCCCCATAAAGGCATGGCTAGGTCAGGCCAGATTTCACATGTGATTGCACCCAAATCTGAGTGGAGTGTTGGTGAGGGTGATGGGGGAGTGAATAGCCTGTCAGGCTTACCTCAGAAGCAGGGACTGCATCGCATCTCCTTTCTCATTCTTTTTTGGCTTTGTGATTCTGTGAAAGTGGGGAGAGGTCAAGGGTGGGGATGGATGGAAGGCCACAGCAGTGAGGGCTAGTTTCAGGTTTTGGGAGCTCTGTGCAAAGAGTTTGCAGGGTCCCTTTCTGCTCGTCTGCTCACACCATCAGTCATGCCTTCCTTCCCTCAATCTGCTTGTGTGCCCTTCCCTTGTCTGCTCACTAGCATTCCTGCCACCCTGTTCTCTCAGCTGCCTACAGTGTGGCATTGGGGCAGTGTGTGCCATCAAGTGAGTGGGCAGGGGGTGCTGTCAGTGGGCCCTGTCAGAAACTCTGAGCCCTGGCGTGCTGGATTTATGCTGACGCTGGCCCTGACATCAGCAAGGCAGAAGGAGGCAAGAAAGGCCTTGCTGAGAACGTGGGCAGGGGACGAAGACAGAAGGCAACAGATCTTGTATCTCCATCTCTCAGCCCATTCATTCAAGGCAGCAGAGGTGGAGTCTCCAGAAGGGAAAATGACTCAACTTCCACCAGCCAGGGCCCCCTCTGTCCCCCCCCCCCCAATGCGTATATGCACCCTTTCTACTTCCCTCCACCCACCCTTTTCTGCATCATCCTCAAGTATGATTCATCTGCCTTTCATTCTTTCATTTCTCTTGCATACCTAAATATTTCCCTATGCCAGAATGTTTGGCAGACAGATAAGTCTCTTTGTCTGAGAGATCTTGTACAGAAAAGAGTTTGGGGGAGTGACTGGAAAGGAAGAATTCCAAAACGGGTAGCTAGGTGTTACCTGTATGGCAACATTCATGTGGCATGGGGCCTGTTGCTAAAATGAGCGTACCAGATCTGGAGTGGTTAGGGAGAAATCCTTGTTGCTTTGCCTGGGGGACTTCTTCCCACAACCAGCCAGGTTCCGCTGGTCCATGCCACTGTGGGAGCATGCAAAATAGGAATAGATCAAGGCAGTTGTTTTACCACAAGGCTCCTTGGCCATCATGATCTAGCTCTGACGTACTGCCAACATTCAAAATTTGAAAGCTTCTGCAATGATGTGGTTGAGTCCTACCAGAGACCAAAGCATGAGCGACCATGTTGAACAGTCAGGGTTTTGCATACATGTTTCTCCAAAGCTCTAGACTGTTTCCAGTTCAACTTGATTTCTGGGGTCCAGTAGGCACATGACAGTGGTTTGAAATTGCTGCATGTGCCAGCTCCCTGCCTGCAGCTAGATGGATGCATTCCAATAAATGCAAAAAGCTTTCTCTGTGCAGGGCAGCGGCAGTCGACCACCAGCTGGCCACTGGCAAGAAAAATGGAATTGTGTAAAATGGAATTGTTCAGGAGGGTCCATTCATAAAAGGAATAGTTTAGATTTTGTGTCATCGATCATCCAAATTATCTTGTTTTCTTGTTAACTTGTTTTCGTTCATCTTTTAAACATTTTTGTAGTCCAGTTGTTGCATTAGTTATGGCGTGCAGGTGACAGTGTCCTAAAGGACCAGATTGCAGAGCCTCTTCTGTGTGCAGTCTGCTAAAAGGAAGTGCAGCTGGAGTGGAATTTCCCCCCAGATGATGCTCAGTTTAAAAGTTTTCACAGCCTGTCCTCATTATTGTCGTACATCGCCTAGAGCCTGGCTTTGATCAGAATAGGGTGATTCATCAAGCCAAATAAATAAATAAAGAGCAGCAGACGTTCCCAAAAGAGGTATGGAGTAAACCAGGCCCATTCCAGAAGCCAGCCAGCTTCTCAGCTGCTCCACTGCTTGTCTTCTGCACTAGAACTACCACGGTGCATGGATCCTTTGCCTCATGTCTGCTCTTTTGCTGTTTTAGAAGCTGTCCTTCACTGTGGAGCATGTTCCTTAGGCACTAGGAACGCCTGCTCCTGCAAGACCAGTGCCTTTAAATGATCCGAAAACCACTAGAGGACCACTTTCCACATCAGGGGACCAGTTTTGCTGAGCATGTGGAGTGATGATGCACCAACACATTACCTGTTATGGACAACTGAGCACAAGGGACCCTTGTTTTTTGCCATTGCCAGCAACTTAAGATGTTGCCTGTTTTTTTCTCAGCTCAATTCAAGATGATGGCTGTTAGCTTTTAAAATGCTTCATGACATGGATCCTATAATCCTTTTCAGGCCACTGTTCCCACTACAGACCAAAACGCTACTTTAAGTTGATGGGAGTGGGCTCTATTAGCTTAAGTCTACGAAGTCTTCCAGTGGCATTACAGAGGACTGCCCTCTGTTCAGGACTTTTAAAACAGAGAGTCACTTATGATTTATGCTACAAGAATTCTTTTTGCTCAACCTCTCTTCTCCCCCCCCTCTCCTTGTGTAATTTTCCGCATTAAAATGAAGGAAATAAGTTTATTTCATTGCATCCAAGGAAGTATCTTCAAGTACTTGAAGGGCTGTCATATAGAGAGGATGGTGTGGAATTGTTTTCTGTAGGCCCAGAAGGTAGGACCAGAACCAATGGGTTGAAATTAAATCAAAAGGGTTTCCGGCTCAACATTAGGAAGAACTTCCTGACCGTTAGAGCAGTTCCTCAGTGGAACAGGCTTCCTCGGGAGGTGGGGAGGTGCTACTTTTGTCACTGAAACCTAGATAAAGAAGACTGTGCTGAAAATAGAACTAGGTGCAGTCTGTGTAATGTTTAGGGCCCCAACCTGTGGGTCAGGACACTCAAGGGAGTCACAGAACTAAATATGGTAACCAGGGGTGGAATTCTAGCAAGAGCTCCTTTGCATATTAGGCCACACACCCCTGATGTAGCCAATCCTCCAAAAGCTTACAAAAAGAGCCTTGTAAGCTCTTTAAGGATTGGCTACATTAGGGGTGTGTGGCCTAATATGAAAGGAGCTCCTGCTATAATTCCACCCTTGATGGTAACACTTTTCAGCTATTAAAGTAATGCAGCCACTGAATGTTCTGTCGGTTTCTCCTTCCTTCCCTTCCTCCCTCCCTGTATACCTGGCTGGTATCCCCTACGCGATTTTGGCAGGTGTTCGCAGATGCGCATCAGCTAAGACCCCTCCGTCTCTATCAGACGCCCCTGAGCATCAACACTCTGCCCCATCAAGCCCTGAGCCGCACCCAGTCCTCTCCCGCCAGCACCAGCCTGAAGAGCAGTACAGTCGAACCTGTGATCAAGCACCTTTTCACTACAGGTAGGAAGTGAAATCCTTCTCCTGGAAAACTGGTGCCAAGACCCGGACACATGGCTGATTCCTACAAAAAAGTTAGTAGAAAAGAGTAAGAATCCAGTAACAAAGACTTAACAAAATTTGTGGTAGGGTGTTACTGGAGTCTTACTCTTTTCTGCTGCTACAGTCACTAACGCAGCTACCCGTCTTGGTCTGTCTACAAAGGGGTTGTGTGTCTGCTCTGAAAACTGAATCCCCCTGCCCTGTCCTGGAAGTCTACCTTCCACTGCCAGATGTGCAGGGGAAAGACACTCTGCATGTGTTCAGGAGCATGTTCTCCTTTGCTGTTATGACTTTCCATCTTGCAGGATGGAGCATTGCCATCCAATCCATGTTCTGGAGCTGGCGGCTGCCTCAGATTTAAACCCTGGTTTTCCACCTGCATTTGTAGGTCTTAACCCAGGTGTGCTTTGAGAGTCACTTTGATGTTTTGCCAGAGGAGCCAAACTAGTGCAATATACTGGTGCTTCAGGGGGGCTTGGGGGGGGGCCGGAGTGGAAATGCTCTGCCAGGATCGATTAACATCCAGAAATTGTCTTGTTGGATTTCCCCCACAGCAGTCACCATGTTGAATATAACCCATAAAAACCCAGCAAGCAGATTTCATCCCAACTTTGGGTTTTCTGTTCCCTTCCTGCAGCTCTGGCTCACCCAGCTCTCCTATAACTCTTCAAACATGACCTTCCAACAGACTGTGATTATGCAAATCCACAACTTTATTTGGACATGTAATACCAAGGTTTTCCTCCTAGTTGTACTATGTTGGAGCTTTTCAGCACATACGTACATGCCCGATCCTCTCCATTCACATCTTAGGAGTAGGACTTTGGACCAGCTCCAGAGCCTGGTATTTACATCTGTACTTTGTGCTGGAACATGTATTAAGTGCCTTGTGTTTTAGTTGCTGGGTCTGTGTTTCTATATATGTGTTTTACTCTTGGGCTTGAATTGACTTTATGGTTGTTTTAGGATGCACTGTTTTTAAATATGAAATTGGTGACCCCAGTTGAGCAGAAGAGTAGACTGTAAATTCTGCAAACAAATATGAAGTAACAAAAGCACATGCAGAGTATATTTTATTCTACACTGAGCAGCTGCAGAGAGCTCATATACTTCAGGCGTTGGGAGGAAAAGGCTCCCCATACAAAGAAATTCTCAACACATTTGAATTTGGGCTCTTACTACTGTTGCTGCACTGCACATTCACCCAATTTTCCTTTCTTCCTTTTTCTTCTCCCCTCTGCAACCTCCTTTCCTGCCCTCTCACAGGCATAGTTTATGACACGTTCATGCTAAAGCACCAGTGTACCTGTGGAAACACTAACATTCACCCAGAGCATGCTGGGAGAATCCAGAGCATCTGGTCCAGGTTGCAGGAGACGGGGTTGCTGAGCAAATGTGAGGTAAGCATCCTGGTTGGGGAGAGAGACCCCTGCCTGCAAGTAGCAAGCCAGCAGCAGAGGCCAGGTTGGAAGGATGACTGAAGGCCAGATTTATCACAGCATGTGCCTTCCACCTAAGAACCTCCAGTCCACCTAAGAACCTCCAAGGCGGGTTGTTTTACCACAAGGCTCCTTGGCCATCATGATCTAGCTCTGACGTACTGCCAAGATTCAAAATTTGGAAAGCTTCTGCAATGATGTGGTTGAGTGCTACCAGAGACCAGAGCATGAGCGACCATGTTGAACAGTCAGGGTTTTGCATACATGTTTCTCCAAAGCTCTAGACTGTTTCCAGTTCAACTTGATTTCTGGGGTCCAGTAGGCACATGACAGTGGTTTGAAATTGCTGCATGTGCCAGCTCCCTGCCTGCAGCTGGATGCATTCCAATAAATGCAAAAAGCTTTCTCTGCGCAGGGCAGCGGCAGTCAACCACCAGCTGGCCACTGGCAAGAAAAATGGAATTGTATAAAACAGTACCTAAAATGTTAATAAATAAATATCACTATCTCAGGTGCAGAATGACCATCAAAGAAGTTTATAAAAATAAAAGATAGCACAGGAGCTGATCTTTAATGCATGGACTCAAATAATTCCTCCCAAAAGGTTCTGCGCATACTGATGTTCAGTCCAAAGGAAATTGACACAAAGCCAGTGCTAATAGTAATGTCCATAGATACTTCTAGTTAAGAAAACGCACCTTTAAAAAAGAATCCTGTAATGCAGTAGGGAATGCCCACGTTCCTGCATGAAAAATATCACTGTTCCTCTTCCCCCGTCCCAGTGCAATTCCAATAATTTTCAAGCAGGTTACTTTGTCACATTTTTCATGCAGGAACGTGTATTGACTTTTTAAGAGTGCTTACTTCCCCTGGGCTGGACATCAGTATGCACTGAACCTTCCCGGGGAAAACATCTATGCAGTTTCTTGATGTCTGCCACATCTTCAGATTTAGCTGTGAGGGTGAGTCTTTTACTCGTTTATTTCCTTTACCCTATTGCAAACAAAAAGAAAGAAAAGAAGAGAGAGCCAGCATAGCGTGTAGCAGTTAGTGTCAGGCTAGGATCTGGGAGACCCAGGTTTGAATCCCCATTTTGCCATGGAAGCTCACTGGGTGACCTATTTTGGGCCAGTCCTGCACTCTCAGCCTAACCTACCTTGCAGGGTTGTCGTGAGAATAAAATGGAGGAGAGGAGAGCAATGTAAACTGCTTTGGGTTTCCGCGGGGAAGAAAAGAGGGCATAATTTATGTAAACACATCGATAAAACATTAAACAGTATTTTTTTATGTTTTCTTTTGTAGGATTCTGAATTGAAGTAGTAATTGACACGGCAAGAACTGTTCTCCCTCCCCTTATAAGTACTGTGTCTAGAACAGACACATATTTACTTTACAGATACACACTCTAAAGTCAGCTATGACTTGGTGGCAAAAAAAAAAAATAGCAGGCCATGACTGTAGGCCTCCCATTCTTAAGCAAGGAAGGATATCAGTAGCAGAGGTGGAATTCTAGCAGGAACTCCTTTGCATATTAGGCCACACCCCCTGATGTAGCCAATCCTCCAAGAGCTTGCAAGGCTCTTTTTTGTTAGGTCTTGGAGGATTGGCTACATCAGGGGGTGTGGCCTAATATGCAAAGGAGCTCCTGCTAGAATTCCACCACTGGTTAATAGGAATCAGTTACAGAAAATATACTTAGATTCAGGTGGGCAGCTGTGTCAGCCTGAAGCAGCAGAACAAAAGTTAAGAGTCCAGTGGCACTTTTTTGACCAACAGAGATCCAAGGTATAAGCTTTTGTGTGTGCGCGCACTTCTTCAGATACAGTGAAATGGAAGTTCCAAGTCCATAGATATAGGTTGAGGGTAAGCAGCAGTTTAGCACACAGTACAATTAAGATGTTTAAGAAATGCAAGGACCAAACTGGAATAACAGACTTCTATGGTCACTATTTGTTTGGGTTTAATTCCAGGGGAAAACATAGTGAAGGAAATAAGTACAGTATATCAGAATTGGATATAGATGGGCAGATCTACCCCTCTTAATTGTGGAACGCTGAGAGTAATTGGTCCTTGCTTCTGTTAAACGCTTTTTATTATGCTTGTGCTAATTTGTTGCTCACCCTCTACCTGCATGTATGGACTTGTAATTTCCATTTCATTGTATCTGAAGAAGTATGTGTGCACACGAAAGCTTATATCTTGAATAAAACTTTGTTGGTCTTAAAGGGGCCAGTGGATTATAACATTGTTCAGAAAATGTACTGTGAATGTTGAATGATATATTTGAATTCACATGCTCATGAATAAGTTTCCTGGCCTCTGTGTATGTGTTGGGTTTTTCTTCTTAGAAGTGTGAATACGGATAGCACAGTAAAGATCCATTTTTAATTCCATTGACAGTCCTTGACACTGCAGCTGTTCAGTTCAAAGAGTCCGGTGTGTCTTGTTGCAATGAACAAGATGTCAGTCTTAAAAAAGAACACATTGCCATTTGCCCAGGGCCTCGTTTTCACTGTAGTGACAGTGGGATCTGTACCTGGGAACAGGAGCTCTTCAACTTCAGGGAAATGCTGGGGGTTGTATTTCTAACAGTGTGAAAATGTTAACTTTTGACAGGGCATGGTGCAGGTGGGTATGGGAGTCGCCAATAGGTATCTGACAAATTTTAGAATCACAGTTTCTCTTGTAGCACAAAAGAAATGTTTTAACTGGTCAGCAGCACAATGCTGTTTTTCTTGGTGCAGTCGTCAGGTGTGCCAAGGAGTGGAAAGGGAAAAAAGCAGGGGGAAACTGTCCATCTTTGACTCAGTTGATGACCCCCTTAGCATGGGGTGCATTTCCAGCTTGTCAGGGCTGGCCCTAGACTGTCTGGCATCCTAAGCAAGGCTTAACTTCTGGCATCCCCCATACACTGATAACATCACCAAGTCACATGGTGGGTTGCCCAGTTGGGCACCTGCAGATGGCTGGCACCCTAGGTTATTGCCTAGTTTGCCTCCTGGCCAACTAGGAGAGCCAGTTTGGTGTAGTGGTTAAGTGTGCGGACTCTTATCTGGGAGAACTGGGTTTGATTCCCCACTCCTCCACTTGCACCTGCTAGCATGGTCCTGGGTCAGCCATCGCTCTGGCAGAGGTTGTCCTTGAAAGGGCAACTGCTGTGAGAGCCCTCTCCAGCCCCACCCACCTCACAGGGTGTCTGTTGTAGGGGAGGAAGGTAAAGGAGATTGTGAGCCGCTCTGAGACTCTTCGGAGTGGAGGGCGGGATATAAATCCAATATCTTCTTCTTCTTCTGGCAGGGCCATCTCTTCAGCTTGTTGAAACTGGTATGATATTGACATTCTAGCCAAATTTCAACATGGATCTTAAGATACAGGTCTCAAGTCACATGCTGCGGGGAACAGGCTTTTGGAAGCAGCCCTGACAACAGGCAGAGATGTTCCTGCAGAGGTTCTCCAAGATCCACACTCAGTTTTCTCTGTCCTGAACTCCTTTTTTTCTAGAGGATCCGAGGCCGGAAAGCAACACTGGATGAAATCCAGACGGTCCATTCAGAGCATCACACGTTACTCTACGGAACCAGCCCCTTGAACCGGCAGAAACTCGACAGCAAGAAATTGCTGGGTAGGAAATCTGGAGTCTTGGCCACTGTTTTGCATTAATTTAGTGTAGCCACAGTTTGCAGCATGGTCTCCAGGCTTAGAGATGCTTTCAGTCAGAGCCAGTTTGGTGTAGTGGTTAAGTGTGCGGATTCTTATCTGGGAGAACCGGGTTTGATTCCCCACTCCTCCACTTGCACCTGCTGGAATGGCCTTGGGTCAGCCATAGCTCTGCCAGAGGCTGTCCTTGAAAGGGCAGCTGCTGTGAGAGCCCTCTCCAATCCCACCCACCTCACAGGGTGTCTGTTGTGGGGGAGGAAGGTAAAGGAGATTGTGAGCCGCTCTGAGACTCTTCGGTGGAGGGCGGGATATAAATCCAATATCTTCTTCTTTTGTTCGGGTACACAAGACAATGGGGTGGAGAAGGCTCAGGGATTTTACAGCTGAGTAGCAAAAATGGGTTAGAGAATAATGAGGAGGAAGTTGTGGTGGAAGTGACCTAGGGCCAAGGGTGGGTCAGAAAGGGCTTTGCTGAAAAAGCGGATGTTCTGAGGAGACTGAGAAAGGTATTTGGAGGAACAGAGGAAGTTGTAGTTGAACCTCCAAAAAGTACACAAGAAAGGGCCTTTTCAGTGGCAGCTCCACCATTATGGAACAACCTCCCTATGGAAGAGTGCCTGGCCCCCTTATTTTCAGTCTTTAGGGATCAGCTGAAGATTGTTTTATTTAGGATAGCATTTGATTATAGCAGTACAATGTAAGATAAAGGCTAACAGCCTGGACTCTTTTTCTATCAGGAGCTCCTTTGCATATTAGGCCTTACCCCCTTGATGTCGCCAATGCTCCAAGAGCTTACAGGGCTCTTATTAAAGGGCCTACTGTAAGCTCCAGGAGGATTGGCTCCATCAGGGGTGTGTGGCCTAATATGCAAAGGAGTTCCTGCTACAAAAAAGCCCTGCAGTAACAGCACTCAAAAGTACAAAAAAAGAGCAAAAATGCTGTATGAACAGCTCCTTTTTACTGTATAGAATCTCACATGGAGATTCTACACTCCTCACTTGGACCTTTTTTTGTAGAAAAAGCCCAGCAAGAATTCATTTGCATATCAGGTCACACACCCTGACATCACCATTGTTCCACACAGCAGGAACTCATTTGCATATTAGGCCACATCCCCTGATGCCAGCTGGAATTGCATTCCTATGCGTTCCTGCTCAAAAAAAACCCCCTGTCCCCACTAATGATATCTAAATTTACTTTACAATATATTTACACGTAACATACACTAGTAGACACAAAAGGCACCCCACTTGCATCTGTGCATTATCAAGTGCAATAAAACAGTCCTTGAAAAGGCATTATTTGGGTATTAATTTGGCTTGGAAATGCCAAATGCACATCCCTGCTCTGAACCAAACCTCTGCTAAATGTCAGCTTTTAGCAGATGCTGGGGGTTTTTTGCATTTTAAACTCTACAGCTGAATCCATGAGGACTAGAAACACTCTTTTAAATGGAAGTTGTAATTTTCATAACCTTTGTTAATGAAATTGCTGTGTGATTATCATGGCAGTAACTAGTCAAAAAACATGTGCCATGAAGCACCATCTCTTTGCATTGGATCCAACCAGGCTTTTTTGGTCTGTAGCCCTCATCCCATTTGAGTTTTTTCCATGCAGGTCGCATGATCTTCAACATAGCAGGCAATCAAAGGAGACCCCTTCCTCCATTTCTCACTAGCGTAAAAGTTGGCTGGATCTAACCCTTTATCCATACTTGGTTGTGCAGAACTTTTCCTTTCCAACAGTGGTGAACAACAGCCTGGTTGTGGGACGACATGTCTGTACTCCGGCTCCCCACCAGCTGCCCCTTTCTGGTTCCAGTTCTCATTCTGATGGCTTCTCCTAAGTAGATAGGTGTGTGCAAACCTCTGACATGTGTTCTGCCTACTGTAAACATTCACCTTTGCCTCTTCCTCTGCAGGACCCCTTACTCAGAAGATGTATGCCGTTCTCCCGTGTGGAGGCATTGGGGTGTGTATATGACTCTTGAATGTTAATGTTTGGCAAAGGGGGGATGACACTGTACTTTATTTATTTATTTATTTATTTTATTTATCTGAGATTTATATCCCACCCTTCCCACTAGGTGGCTCAGGGCGGCTTACAACATGTAAAACTAACATAAAATATAAAATTAAGCATTAAAATTAACATTTCATAATTTATAGTTAAAAATCTAAACAATTATTATATACATAAACATTAAAATCATACAGCGGTCTTAAAGCTACACTCGATTCAACTTCTTAAAGATCCAAGTGGGCAGCTGTGCTAGTCTGAAGCAGTAGAACAAATTTTGGCCCAGTGGCACCTTTAAGACCAACAAAAGTTTATTCAGGGTATGAGCTTTTGTGTGCAGACACACTTCCTCAGGTACATAGAAGTGAAAGTTTATGTTTCATACACACACGCACATATATAGCTGTTCAGTCGCACAGTCGAGTCTGACTCTTTGCGACCCCATGGATCAAGTCACGCCAGGTTCTCCTGTCTTCCACCATCCTCCGAAGTCTGCTCAAATTCGTGCTAGTTACATCAGTAACACTGTCCAGCCATCTCATCTTTTGCCATCCCCTTCTTCTTTTGCCTCCTGTCTTTTCCAGCATCAGGATCTTCTCCAGTGAGTGCCCCCTTCTAATTTGCAAGACTGATTTGCTGCTCACGCTATATAGAGGCATCTGCCTATATCTATATATGGAACGTTAACTTCTGTTTCTATGTATCTGAGGATGTATGCCTGCACATGAAAACTCACACCTTGAATAAACTTCTGTTGGTCTTAAAGGTGCCACTGGACTCCAATATTGTACTTCTCATATCCCTAGTTGTTTTTCATTTGTCTCTCATTCAGTTTCCAGTGTCTTCTGCTTTTCTCCCTCTCCCCACCCCTCCAATTGTGCCTTCCGAAACTTCCTGTATCTGCGTCTAATTCCTAATGTCTGGTGTGAAGCACCTCTGAGCTATCCTGCCCTTTGTAGACAGTTTCATTGTGGTTTGGAAAATGTCCTATTTCATTTATTTATTTAAGACCCTTTTATGCTGCATTTCCAGGACAGCGCATTATAAAGCATTAGAACCATTAAGAACGTTGTAAAATAATTCAGTGAAAACAACACTGAAACCAGGGAGGAAGGGCCCAGTAACGGACCTCTGAGCTAGATACCCTTCCTTTGCTTCTGCAAAAGCTCTGATCTCCCTTGGCAGGTTGACAGCGACACAGTGTGGAACGAAATGCACTCATCCAGCGCGGTCCGCATGGCTGTTGGCTGCTTGCTGGAGCTGGCCTTCAAAGTGGCATCCGGGGAACTTAAGGTGCGTTCTGCTCAGCAAGCAGCTTTCTCTTCATTACAATAACCCCCTTTAAGCCTTGCCCTCAAACTAGGGGAAGGGCTGTGGCACAGAGTGGTGAAGCATATGCTTTGCTTGCAGAGTTCAATCCTTAGCCTCTCCGCTAGATTGCAGTTATTTAGGAAAGGCTTTGTCTGCCTTGATTCTCGAAAGAAGCACAGACAGAGTGGCCAGTATGGAGCTAGATGGACCCAAAGTCTCACCACTGAGCGCATATTGTCCCGGAACTGCTGAAAGTGCAGAGGTTGCACTGCTGGTTATCCTTCCTTGGTTCTGGCTCTCGCTGCTACTACTAGTTAAGAACACAATGAAGCCCTGTTGGGGAAATTGCTAGAGTCTCTGGCTTTTGTGCCCTAGCGCATTGATCAGGATGTTCCTGAGCGTGTGTAGTGTGTATTCCTCCTCTGACAAGAAGCTGCTTTTATATCAGTTCAGCAAAAGGCCAAATACCTCCGCATGCGCAGAGTGGACCTAGGCTGTTTTTTGCTCTGCTGGTACATTGACGTGAAGGGCTGTCGTTCCCTGATTGCAGGGAGACAATGCGAGGGCAGGTGGGATCTAATTTGGATGGCACTTACATCCATATGTTTTTCTCCCCACAGAATGGGTTTGCTGTCATCCGGCCACCAGGTCATCACGCAGAGGAGTCCACAGCCATGTGAGTGGGTAAAACAGAGTGGGGAAGACAGGGGATGCGTTAACAAAATCCCTCTTTTGGAATTAGGGAGGGATCGTGGTTCAGTGACAGAGCATCTGCTTTGCATGGAAAAGGTCCAAGTTCAATCCCCAGCATTTCCCATAAAAAAGTTCAGGTAGGTAATGCAGAACACCTCCACGTGAGACCCTGGGGAACTGCTGTTGATCAGAGTAAACAATACTGACACGCTCAGACTGTGAAAATGTAAATTTGTCTCAAATGTGTAGTGAAACTTTCATCATTTCTGGGAGATGCAGAGTTGTTATAGATTTCCATCCCACTTCTCGAGCTCTGCTCCAGGAGGCTAATGGGGGAGAAAAGAATCAAGACAATAAATACAGATGGAAAAGGATGAATCACTCAAACAGGGAGAGCGTGGCAATTCTTGTGTTTTTTTCGTCTTTTGTTCTAACTGTGTTGTCTCTCTCCCCGCTCCCCTTCATTTCCCAGGGGCTTCTGTTTCTTCAACTCTGTTGCCATTGCTGCCAAGCTCCTCCAGCAAAAACTTGCCATCAACAAAATTCTCGTTGTGGACTGGGTAAGGAGCTCTCCGACCTGCTGCTGTTGTTGCCGCTTGTACAAAGAGAAATGCACCTCAGGGAGTGGGTTTAGATGGAGTATTAATTGGGAGCTTACTCCCAAATGAGTGTGCACAGAGAACTGCAGCCTCTCATGCAGGTGCCAGCTCACTCTTCATCTAAGAGAGCCAGGTTGGTGTAGTAGTTAAGTGTGTGGACCCCAGGGCCAGTGCATGGGAGCAGGCCATGTAGGTGGCTGCCTAGGGCACCACATGGCCTATGGGGCACCTCTAGACACCCCCTCCCCCCACGCCAGCCAGCCCACTTGGCTTCCCCGCACTGCAGGGAGGTGAAGCAGGGCTGGCCATTTGCATGCTGGGCTCCTCAAGAGGAGTCTGTCCTGCAAACCGGGCCATTGGAGGACGGGGGGTGGGGCCTTGCCGGGGGCGGCAAAAGCCCCAGCGCTGGCCCTGGCGGACCCTTATCTGGGAGAACCGGGTTTGATTTCCCACTCCTCCGCTTGCAGCTGCTGGAATGGTCTTGGGTCAGCTATAGTTCACTCAGAGTATGTCCTTGAAAGGGCAGCTGCTGTGAGAGCCCTTTCAGCCCCACCTACCTGTTTGTTGTGGGGGAGGAAGGTAAAGGAGGTTGTGAGCCGCTCTGAGATTCAGAGCGGAGGGTGGAATATAAATCCAATGTTGTCGTCGTCTTTATACTTGGGTGGTTATAAGCAAATAAGAGTCCTGCCAGATCAGACCAATAGTCCATCTAGTCCAGCATTCTCCCTCACACAGTGACCAACCAGGTTCCTCTGAACAGCCAGCAACAGGGCATAGAGGCTGAGGCCTTCCCTTCATATTGCCTCCTCGCTTTGCAGTTGAAAGGCTTAGTGACTGAATATGGAGGTTCCCCATAGTCCCTATGGCTAGTAGCCTTTGACAGATGAGACATATTTTCAGCTCTGTCCACCCCATGCATAATTTTATAATTATCATGTCCCCCTTAGTCATCTCCTAAATTCATACCAGATGAATGGTCTCAAATGCAGGAGTGGTTATAATTTTCTTGTTATATTATTACTGTAAGAGTTCTATACCTGTTGGAACTATACTTATTAGTGTTTAGGATAAGGGTCACTAATTATTACTTCGTTAATGCTTTTTCCTTCTTCATGTGTATGTGCTCTTCCTTATATAATGGCTTTTTCTTGTAGAATTGTTTTTTTTCTTTATAATTGTTTGTATTATATTGTTAGGTGTAGTCATAAGAACATAAGAGAAGCCATGTTGGATCAGGCCAGTGGCCCATCTAGTGCAACACTCTGTGTCACACAATGGCCAAAAAAACCAGGCACTATCAGGAGGTCCATCAGTGGGGCCAGGACACTAGAAGCCCTCACACTGTTACCCCTCCCCAGCACCAAGAATATAGAGCATCACTGCCCCAGACAGAGAGTTCCAACAATACACTGTGGCTAATCGCCATTGATGGACCTCTGCTCCATATGTTTATTCAATCCTCTCTTGAAGCTGGCTATGCTTGTAGCTGCCACCACCTCCTGTGGCAGTGAATTTCATGTGTTAATTAAGTCATTGTAATTTTGTTATCTCAATAAAGGAAAACGAAATACTAAACTGAAAAGTCCCAGACTCTTCAGGTTTTTCCTGTAGGGAAGGTGCTCCAGCCCCCTTATCATCTCGGTTGCCCTCCTCTGTACCTTTTCTAGCTCTGCAATGTCCTTTTTGGGAAACAGTGCCCAGAACTGTAGTTGGGACACTCAGGCATAGTTTGTTATGATATCCAAGCAGAACGACATTTTACCTTTTGACACCCATCTCTGATCCCCTCTTGGATTGGGCCTGTCCTTTGATTTGATTGGCTCTGGACAGTGTGACCTTATCAACTAACTCTTTTCCCATTCATATTCCTGCAGGATATTCATCATGGCAATGGCACCCAGCAGGCATTCTACAGTGACCCCAGTGTGCTCTACATCTCTCTCCACCGCTATGACAATGGCAATTTCTTCCCAGGCAGTGGAGCCCCTGAAGAGGTGATGGCAACTTTTTATTCAGCCCACTAGGGCTTGGCTTGACAAACTCTGTAATCTCTGTGCTGAAAATGGATATTGTGAGAGAAACATAGACATGATTCAGACTAACACTGACTGAAGTTTGAAGTTGTGTCAGCAAGCCTGGAAAGAAATGCTGGGTTTGTTCAAGCAATCTCTCCTCCCTGCTCCCTCCTGTGTTATGTGACAAATTCATTACTTTCTTACTTCTATATTCCAACCAGCATGTTGTGGTTTGTGCTTATCCTGCAAGCCAGAATTGGCATGCCATGGTTTGTTCCTGCCTCAGAATCCTGATTTTTCAAAGCAAACATGAACTGTAATTTGTCCATTCAGATTTTACTGAAAGTACAGTTTGCTAAGCCCTGACCTGGATAGCCCAGGCTAGCCCAATCTCATCAGATCTCGGAAGCTAGCCAGGGTCAGCTCTGACTAATATTTGTATGGGAGACCTCCAAGGAATACCAGGGTCATGACACGGAGGCAGGCAATGGCAAACCGCCTCTGAATGTCTATTGCCTTGAAAACTTTACAGGGTTGTCATAAATCAGTTGTGACTTGATGACACTTTCCAGGACCACTATAGTTTGCTGAAACACAAGTCAGAGCTAATCAACTTACAGCAAGGGTCCCCAGCATGAGACCTGCTGACACATTTCCTAGTGCCTAGCCATTGTTTTTTAAAGTGGGTGGAGTCATGTGGAGCATTTGCCCAACAATGTTTCTGATTGGCTGCCGCCACAGCACAAAGATCTTCACTGTATGACTGAAGGTAAGCTATGTGTATGCAAGAAAATATTCTTGTAAACAATATGTTCATTTTAAAAGGCACCCTGTGAAACAGAGATTCTGCCTGAAACGTTGATTAGAGTTACGCATGACCTCACTCCCCGACGTTGTGTGGTTGGCTCCACCTGCTGCGGCAGCCATTTTGTGGCTTTGACTTTTTGTGACATAATTCCCAAAGTGCCCACAGGCTTCAAATCCTTGGGGTCATGCAAAGTGGAGGGGAGGTGACAGTGTACAAACCTGGTGTTCTTTCTGGACTCATTCATGGCTCTCCAAACTTTAATTGGGGTTTCTGTTGCTGCCCTTTTTTGCATACCTTGTGTTTCAGAATGGAGGAGAAAGGGCAGGGGCAAGTTCTGAAAGATCTGGTTGGTATAAGTGAGGACCCCTTACTAGAAGAAATGAAGGAAGCAGCAAAGTTAGGAGTCAGGAGCGGTTTATTGAGTGGCCAGGGGTACTGACCAAACCTGTAGATGTGTGTTTGCACATGTTCATTCACAAGCCTACACGGTAGCTTCATAGTCTGAGGCTTTCCCCCTGCATTTATCCTACTTACTGCTGCTTAGATCCTGCTCCTTCCCTCTAATCCCACCCCCTCCTTGGTTCAGCTCTTCCACTGTGGGGTGCTCTCCTGGATGCTTCCCCTTCCAGCTCTGGGTGATCTGAGCTGTGACTATAGCTTTTGTGACCTGTGATGTTTCCTCTCTTCCAGGTCGGCAGTGGGATGGGCGTAGGCTACAACGTAAACATTGCCTGGACTGGTGGAGTGGACCCCCCAATTGGCGATGTGGAGTATCTGACCGCCTTCCGGTAGGAGTGCCAACAGTCACTATCAGTAGTGGGGGCTTCACTTTCAAGGGTGCCTCTGTGGATAAAGACCCGCTCGAACCAGCTAATTCTCTCCCATGATGAGAATCCTGATATAATTTGGTCTCTGCCATAGTTGTGCCCTGGAACTGGGATAGAGGTTGAGATCTTTTTCAGCTTGTAGGATTATTGCAAGGCTAGCCCAAAAATGCTGTTACTGGCTAAACAATGTCTTAGTATCTTCTGACCTTTTTCTTCCTGGGACTCTCATGCAGTGTTCCCTCTAAGCTGAGTTAGTGTGAGCTAGCTCACAGTTTTTTAGCTCCTGGCTCACACATTTTTGTCTTAGCTCAGGAGAAATGGCCCTAGAGCTAACTAATTTATACAGTTGCTCACAACTTTATTGCCAGTAACTCACAAAGTAGAAAATTTTTCACAAGATTCCACAGCTTAGAGGGAGTATTGCTCCCTTGTGAGCAGCCTGTTTTAATCTCTGCAGCAAATAACACATAATTTTTGGTTTACGGATGTGCTAGGTGCTAGGAAGTAGTGCCCTGGTGTTTTTAATTCAGACAACCAAGGAGAAAATCAGCTTAGGGCTCAAACAGGCAAGACTAAGATGATATATCTAGTTCCATCCATAAAATGTAAATTGCAGGCTTATGCAGCCTCAGTTTACCTCTGGGCTGGGCAGGGAAGTGAGTGTTTAATATCTTCAGGTTCACTGTTCAAAACTGGGCTTGCTGCTTTGTTGCTAGTGAGAGTTTTCTTTACATCATGTATAGTCTACTTTTCTTACAAAAACTCAAGTCTTCCTCAAAGGAAGAGGTGTCAGAAAATTGAATTCTTGGTTAAATAGTGTCAATTCGAGTATATGATAAAGCTAATAGGCAGGGTCTTTCAAAGTCATGAGTTTATTTATCTAAATAAATAATTTGTATAACATTTATATTTATATCTCACTTTTCTCCCCAATGAGAGACCCAGAACAGCTGATGTCAAGTTTCCCCATTTCCATTTTATCCACACATTGTCCCTGTGAGGGAGATTAGACTGATAATATGTGAGAGGCCCAGGGTCATGCAGTAAACTTCCATGGCAGAGTGGGGTTAAACCCAGGTCTCTGAAATCCTAGTCCGGGGGTGGCCAAACTGTGGCTCTTTCACGCATGTTGTGCGGCTCTCAACACTGGCTTCAAGAAGGCATTTCAGACTTTAAATCACTTCTCCCAGCCAAGCCAGCCAGCGACTTGAAGAATGCATTTAAAGTTGAAGTTGCTTTCTTTCCATCTCTCTCTCTCCTACCTCCCCCATTTATCTTCCTTCCTTCCTTCCTTCCCTCCCTGTCTTACAACTCTCAAACATCTGACATTCATGTCTTGCTGCTCTCAAACATCTGAAATTTATTCTATGTGGCTCTTAGGTAAAGCAAATTTGGCCACCTCTCTCCTAGTCCAACACTCTGGCTCTCAGAGCTGAGTGAATAAAGCTGGTCCCAGCAGCCTCACAGTATGCTACGTGGTTGAGGGAATAGTATTTGGTGACTCCTAAGCCAAATCTTCCTGCAGTGTGCCACCAGCTGGGGCAGGAATTACAAGAAGCCCCTTCCCACCCATGCTCATTGCCTGCTGTGTGAAGGCAGTAGGGCAAACGCTACCTCTCAAAGCTCCTCCACGTACAGGCAGGAAGCAAATGATGCAGGAAATTATCTTCATGGTTGCTGGGCGACCACCCAGCCTTCCCAAGTAATTTCCCAATCTGTATAACTTTGGCCCTGCCTGCCTCAGCGTTTGACTTCCCTTATCTCTTAAAAGGAATATCATTTAATTTTCTCAGCTGTGGGGGTGGACGGGGTGAACATAGTCAGACACCTTTGTGCTGTTAAGAGAAATAATCATAATTAAAAATCTCATTCTCCTTCAACTCAGTCTCCAGCAGTCAGGATAGGGGGTGGGGCTCTGTAGGAAGACTCCAAGGAGGAAGTTGCTGTTAACAAAGAAGCCCCTCCCCCCAAATATCACATGTTTGGTCTCACCTTCTCTGACTTGTACAGCCTGCCAAAATTAGCCTTGATTTAATTGGTCTATGGGGAGAGTTGCAAAGAAATGGACAGGGTGAGTTCACCTGATGTGGCCAGAATCATCCTCATCCAAGCGGCACTCTGCTACAGGCTTCCATGGTGTTGCAGCTCCTCCTAACAGAAGTCTTTTGTGTCCACTCAGGACTGTGGTGATGCCGATAGCCAACGAGTTCTCCCCGGATGTGGTCCTCATCTCTGCCGGCTTCGATGCTGTCGAGGGGCACCTGTCCCCTCTGGGTGGATATTCCGTCACGGCCAAATGTGAGTGGGGGCAGATGGAGAGAGGGCTATTTCTGAGTTTGTGGTGTGATACCAGATTGTGATCTTCTGATGCAAATTGAGGGCACATGACACCATGTTCCCTTGCTTTTTTGCATAACTGTGATGTGAGAATGTTAAAGTTAACAGAATCCTCCTGCCCCCCTTCTATCAGGAATTCTGGTTCACATTGTATAACATGATTGTATCATATGACATTTTGAGTGGATTTAGGCTTTCGCCATGCTGGTGTTACCCCATTGCATTGTTTAATTGGGGAGGGGAGGTTTCTCCCAATCTAGATTAGGAAAAAGGAGCTTTTGAGTTTAGATGTAATTGTGTGTGTGAGAGAGAGTTTTAATGAAATTTATACCCTACTTTTTACCCCTATGGCAACCCAAAGTAGCTAACAGTATTCTCCCTACTTTATCCCCGCAACAACGACCCTGTGAGGGGAGGTTAGGTTAGGAATGTACGACTGGCCCAAGGTCCCCCCGCAAGCTTCCATGGTGAAGGGAGGATTTATTTATTTATTTATTTATTTATATTTATATTTAGACTTATATCCCGCCCTTCCCACCGAAGTGGCTCAGGGCGGTTTACAACATAATAAACTTACATAAATTTAGCATAAAAAACATTACATAAGAAGATTAAAACAATAAATTAATAAGACATAAAAACCAGCGGTCTATTAAATGCATTTTAGTTCCATCTAAAAATTTCTCAGTGTCAGTTAGTTGTTGTAGGCCTGCCGGAAGAGGGCTGTCTTACAGGCCCTGCGGAACTGCCCTAGGTCCCGCGGGGCCCTCACCTCTTCCGGCAGCTGGTTCCACCAGTAAGGCGCTGTTACCGAGAAGGCCCGATCCCTGGTGGATTTCAGACGGGCCTCCTTTGGCCCGGGGATTACTAGCAGGTTTTGTGAGCCCGATCTTAGTACTCTCTGGGGAACGTGTGGGGAGAGACGGTCCCTAAGGTAGGCAGGTCCTAGGCCATATAGGGCTTTAAAGGTAATGACCAACACCTTGTACCGGACTCGGAATGTTATTGGCAGCCAGTGCAGATCCCGAAGCCCCGACCGAATGTGCTCCCATCTTGGGAGCCCTAATAGCCTGAAACCTGGGTCTCCCAAATCCTAGTCTGAGACTCTAACCATTATGCCACACTGTCTATATGGTGGGGTTGGGTAGAGAGGGGGGCAACTCTTAGGAGATACAAGGGGATTATCTCTGGTCAGCATGCATGTGTTGATGAGCATGGGGATGCATTTCCAAACCTTGCAAGGTTCAGGCAGAAACGCATTGTCAGACATTTCGTTCCTCGCCCACCTTGGCTGTGCTTCTAATCCCAAGATGTCCTTAGCAATGGAAAGAATAGGGAATGTCTAATTTACCTGGGAAGCACTAACCACCATTGTTGTTCGGCAGCACGTTACAGTTCAGTCCCACCCATGGCCAACTGCATTACGAGATTAGTTCAAGGAAACAGACAGTCCAGTCATGGATCTCCAAGATTTGCACATATTGGGCTGTGGGAGAAAGAAAAGGATACTTGAAGTTCCTGTGTTCTTCTTGGCCTCGCAGGTTTCGGACACCTGACCAAGCAGCTGATGAAACTGGCGAGTGGGCGTGTTGTCCTAGCCCTGGAGGGAGGCCACGACTTGACCGCCATCTGTGATGCCTCTGAAGCCTGCGTCTCTGCTTTGCTTGACCTCGAGGTCAGTGTGCCTAGCATAACTGTGGTTGGTTGGTTATTTATTTATTTGGCTTGCATTCTGCCCTTTCCCATAATGGGCTCAGGGCAGCTTACAACATAAATTGAACAATAAAAACCTACAATTTAAATTTAAAGCAATACAATAACAACCAAAGCAATAGAACAAAATAAAGTGCATCATCGGCAGAAAGGGCACATTTCGCAAGATACGGTAGTTTTTGGCCCAAGAAAAGTGATAGTATTAATAATAAAATTCAGCACCAAAATAAGGCTGTAAAGCATGTTGTCACAATGAGGGAAGCCATCTGATGGAATAGTGGCTGGATTAGGACACCTGCTGCCTTAACCAAAAGCCAGGTGGAATAGCTCCATCTTGCAGGCCCTACAAAATGGTAGTAACTCAGGTAGGGTCCGGATCTCCATAGGGAGCTGATTCCACCAGGCAGGGGCCAGAGCTGAAAAAGCCCTGCCTCTGGTTGAGGCAAAAAAAAATTTGTCCATTTCTCTTGAGAAAGAAAGGTATGAAGGCTCAATCCCACTGGTTTGGGAGAAGAATATCAGACAAACCCAGTGGACTGCCTAGTTTGTGGCCACTAGTCCTGTTTGTGGCCAACAGTTTCCCTGGTAAGACCAATGAAGAGGGCCTAGAGGCCAAGGTCTCCTAGCACCGATAGTCAGTTTCACTGCCTCTAAAAATAGATTCAGGTGGGTAACCATGTTCATCCACAGGAGAAGAAGAGCAAGATTCACATCCGGTAGAACTTTTAAGGCCATCAAGATTTCCCTGGTATACAATTTGAGAGTCAGAACTCTCAAAAGGCTTGGAATACCTTGGAAACTGGTCCTTTAATACATATGTTATTGGAGGGTCCTCCTTATATTAGTTTTAGAATAGGGTTTTGCCCCCCGTAAATTCACAGTTTATTGGTTTTCAAAAACAAAACAAAAAACATTTCAGCTACATATAACTATACATATGTCAACACATTATAAAGAACTACTAAGATATAGTGTATATAGAATTGAGGTATTAATTCTGTGTACACTATACATAGAGCCCTGTGGTGCAGAATGGTAAGCTGCAGTATTGCAGTCCAAGATCTGCTCACAACCTGAGTTCGATTCTGGCGGAAGTTGGGTTCAGGTAGCCGGCTCATGGTTGACTCAGTCTTCCATCTGTCCAAGGTTGGCAAAATGAGTATCCAGCTTGCTGGGGGAAAAGTGTAGATGACTGGGGAAGGCAGTGGCAAACCACCCCGTAAATAGTCTGCCATGAAAACGTCATGATGTGATGTCACCCAGAGTTGGAAATGACTGGTGCTTGCACAGGGGACTACAGCTGCCCTTTTTTTTTTTAAGTTTGCCTTATTAGCCTTCCATAGGGCCTGTAAAACAGAGCTGTTCCGCCAGGCTTTTAGTTGAGGCTGCAGGCGTCTATTCTTGTTCTGGTTGACCTCCCCTGCCAGCACTGTCACCTGTGCTATAAAACAGAATGATATCTGCCATCTCTATGGGATATCATGATGTGAGACGGCCAGGCTGGGCAATATGTGATTATGGTAAATTTTCTGATTGCTGTTGAGTTGTCTGTTTATAAATGTTTTTATTGTATTTTATTGTTTTATCATATGTGGTACTCCGCCCTGAGCCCTATGGGGAATGGGTGGAATAGAAATATACTAAAATAAACAAATAATGCTCCTTTTAGTTACTTAGATAATTTTTCATCTTTGTCTCATCACAAGCTGGTTTAACTCCTTTTATCTGATAGATTCCCTAACCTTACCTTTGCTGTTGCAAGATTTTTCCATTGGTTTACTCCAGATGATGCTACTTAACAGAGAGGTTTTTCACTGCTCAAGACTGTTAGTCAAGGAGCTTTAATTAGATTAAAGGAAACAAAAACTTGATGGCCTATAAGGTGCTACTGGACTCTAGCCTTGCTTTTCTAGAAGCAGAGTTTTTCTTTTAGTCATCATGGCTAGCAGTTGTTGATGGACCTCCATGAAATTGTCTAATTGATACCTTACTTACGGCCACTGGCAGTGGATTTAACAGTGAATTCCACAAGGAGCAATGAAATATATTAGGTGACAGCTGCTCCAAAAAAGAAACCTGGCTCTGATTGGGTCGGAGGTGTTGAAGGGAAAGAGGAATAAGACCATCTCTGTCCTGGCACATAAAAAAGTATGCCAGTTTCTGATTTAAATATTCTTTTGATGTTTATCCTGCCAGTGGCATCTCCCCAAGGCACAGCTGGAAACTAGGCCTAGTTTCCATCATAGAAACAGGGTTACATTCTATTGCTGCATTTCGGAACCTGACTAAACGTGTGTGGGGACAAAAAAAAATCAGTTTTGTTTTCCCTTTGGTTCCACCCAGCCTTCACTCTTGCCTTTTATTTCCTGCTCTTCTTTCTTGACTTGCCTTCTCATGTCCTTGCTCCTCTCAAGCCAAGTCCTGACAGCCTTTTATTTTAGAAACTAGACTCTCTCTCTTTCTCTGTCTCCTCCAACGCAGCTGGAGCAGTTGGATGAAGCTCTGTTGCAGCAGAAGCCCAATGCAAATGCTGTGGCCACGCTGGAGAAAGTGATCGAAATCCAGAGTAAGTTTTTGGCCCTGGTCCTTTGGCCAGAAACAAGAGCTACTTTCATTGTGTTGCATTTTGAGGGAGTAGCAGTAAAAAAGTATTGCTTGGTTTGCTTACAAAAATGATAAATGTGTTTTGCAGAGACATACTTACTAGAGAGGTCCTCTCACTCAGGAGGTGGGATAATGTTAGAACTCCCGGATTCATTCTACAATAAATCCAACTTTGCTGCTGTGAAATAAGCAGATAATTCTGAAAAGAGCATCTGAAATGGGAGGTTTTCACAGGTGGGGCAAGCTAACATATGACACTGGGTTGTTTGGGTTCCTAGATGTGGAATGTAGCAGCCCAAAAGGAGAGGATACTGGTATGGATTGGGTAAATCTTTACAGGTAAAGTGACCTTTACATGATGGGGAAGGACTTCTTCTTGGGGCTGCTTTGAGCCCTGATAGCAGAAATAAAGGCAGGTACCTGCATTGTCTGCAAGATGGTTAAAAGCTTTCAAGTTCCACAGAACTCTTCATCAGGCTAGGGCTTCCTTGGGATGCTTTTTCTCTAGCTGGGCGCACTTCCACAGAGTCATTTGCTGTGAAGATTTGCAAGAAGGAGAAGGATTTGGCCCTCCCTCCCACTAGTTGATTTTCTCCTGTAGATACACCACCCCCACCCCCATCCCAGCATTATCAGGGAAGCAACTCTGATGGGAACCAGTTATTATATTGCATCTGACAACTTTAACATCCAGCTGTGCTCTCTCTTGCTCACACTGCTGTGTGATAAACCTTTTCAAGGCTGTAGGCATTTGTGCTCTATAAACAGAAGTTTAAAAAAGCATTTGGGCCTCATTCACCTTGTCCAAGCAACTGACACAGAGGTACTGGAATTGTTAATGTACATGGCCTCGAGATCTGACATTTGATAACATAATGGCATCCAGATTCTTAGAAATATATGAAAATGGAGCATTTTTCTCCTTCCAAATGAGATGACTCAGATTGTATCATGAAGTACTCAGATGCTAGCAAAAGAGAGGAATATTTGTACATCATATTTTTAAAGGGGTTCTCCAAGGATTAATGAGGGCTGTTGGGGGGATGGCAAAGCCCCTGGTGGCTGGCTGCCTGCCCACTCTCCTAATCCAGGGATTGTTATGCAGCTGCACCTACTGTTCAATGGACAAGATAGGTGGGGAGGAGGGGGGACCTTCAGAAAGGTTGAGGAGCTATGCTCCTGTTAGTTTCTACTGAATTCAAGGCCTGGCTGTGACAGTTATGGTGATAGAAGGATGCCTTGGGGTCCCTGAGATGAGCAGAGTATGAGAAAGATCCACTTCTCCAGATAGTGTCATTTACAAATAAAAGACATGCTAGCCCTTTGATGTGTTAATACCTCTTTATTGGATAGACCATATTTTGGTGGGCTTGAGCCCCAGAAGCTGGCACCCAGATGGGCTAAGGCCTTGGGAGTCCACATGCGGAACAGTCTGAGAAGGGGAGGTGTTCATTTGTTTGGAGGTGCATTTCATTTTTGGTGGTGGTTGTTGAGGGAAGCAGGCTTGCTTGTCCATGTGTGAGGGATGATGGAGGGGAATGATGTCAGAGGATCCTTGCAGGTGTGCCTGGGGGGTGAGGTGTGCCATGCAACCAGCAAAGTAACTTTATTTTGATTAGGTGCACCTGCAACCTGTCTTGTAGCTACCCTGAGTTTGTGCCTGGTAGTCATAGTTTAACTAACAAGTCTGCATGTTTCCTTACTCACTGCCTTGTTATTCGGCATGTTAATTAAATACATCACTTTAGTGCCAGCATCAAGTGACACTACGAGAGAGAGGTGTGTTGATTTTACCGTGAGGTGACAGCACTGTCAGAGAGGGGCAATTAAGAAGAAGCTATTGGATTTACACCCCACCCTTCAGTCTGAGTCTCAGAGCATCTTACAATCTCCTTCATGTTCCTGCCCCACAACAGACACCCTGTGAGGTAGGTGGGGCTGAGAGAGCTCTCACAGAAGCCGCCCTTTCAAGGATACTCTGGCTGATGCAAGGCCATTCCAGCAGCTGCAAGTGGAGGAGTGGGGAATCAAACCCGGTTCTCCCAGATGAGAGCCGCACACTTAACCACTACACCAAACCCACTCTTTCTGCCTCGGCCTCTTGTGGGCTGGCAGGGGAATTCTGGGGAGAAAATACCCCTGCATTTACTGTGTGGTAAGGCTGTCCCAGCATAGTCCTGCTCAGCACTTTGAGGCCAGAAAGCTTAGAGGTAGGGCCACCAAGTACCTCACACATCCTGCTTCCAATTCAGTGGTCTTGGGGCTTCCCTGGCAACCAGAGTCTTTTCCAGCATACTGTGATGTGTGTCCTTGCACTGCTGCAGCTCCCAGTGCAGGATTGTGGAGTGCACTTTGTGACTGTCCTGGCTGAAGCTGGACCAGAGAGCCAGCTTGGTGTAGTGCTTAGGAGTACAGGCTCTAATCTTGGAAAACTGGGTGTGATTCCCCACTCCTCCACATGCAGCTGCTGGATGATCTTGGGTCAGTCATAGTTCTCTCAGAGCAATTCTCAAAAGAGCTCTCTCAGCTCCACCTACCTCACAGAACATCTGTTGTGGGGAAAGGGAAGGAAAGGAGCTTGTAAGTCACTCTGAGACTCTACATAAGAACATAAGAGAAGCCATGTTGGATCAGGCCAACGGCCCATCCAGTCCAACACTCTGTTTCACACAGTGGCAAAAAATTTTATATATACACACACACTGTTGCCAATAGCCACTGATGGACCTGTGCTCCATATTTTTATCTAAACCCCTTTTGAAGGTGGCTATACTTGTGGCCGCCACCACCTCCTGTGGCAGTGAATTCCACATGTTAATCACCCTTTGGGTGAAGAAGTACTTCCTTTTATCCGTTTTAACCTGTCTGCTCAGCAATTTCATCGAATGCCCACGAGTTCTTGTATTGTGAGAAAGGGAGAAAAGTACTTCTTTCTCTACTTTCTCCATCCCATGCATTATCTTGTAAACCTCTATCATGTCACCCCGCAGTCAACGTTTCTCCAAGCTAAAGAGTCCCAAGCGTTTCAACCTTTTTTCATAGGGAAAGTGCTCCAGCCCTTTAATCTGAGTGAAGGGTGGGATATAAATCCAGTATCATCATCTTCATCTCTTCTCCATCCTGAGCCCTGTTAGCACTGTCTGGTCAGGAGCAAAGCAATGAGGTCTTCTCTCTAAAATGGCTGCCACCTACCCAGGCATTCCCAGATTGTCCCCTGCATTTCTTCAATTCCTGTCCCTTGCCCATGGCCAGCACTAGACCATCTGGCACCCTAGGCAAGGCTTTCTGGTGCCCCCCCCCAACTGATAACATCACCGAGTCATTTTGGGACACCAATTTGGCACACCCAGAAGGCCCACGCCCTAGGCAGTTGCCTAGTTTGCCTAGTGGCATGGCTGGCCCTGCCCTCATCAGAGAATAGCCCTGTGTTCTCCTTTAAAAAAAAAGCCATCATTGTTCTGCTCCTTAGCCTGGGCATGGGGAAGAGAAAGGCCACAGAGTCCTAGTGATTCCTGCATAACACAGTGCCCCATTATATCCTAGGCAAGCACTGGAGCTCATTGAAACACCCTGCAGCGATCGTTGGCTGTTCCTTGCTGGAGGCACAGAAGGGCGAGGCCGAGGAGGCGGAAACAGTCAGCGCAATGGCGTCGCTGTCGGTGGACACAGAGCAGGGGAAGGCAGACTGCACTGTCCGGTATGCCAACTCGCTTGGATCTGGGAGTGTTGGAATGTCTTGATTGAAGTTCCTGATAGATTGTACCCTCTCTGAAGTCGTGTACATGCATACATCTTTTCAGGAAAGAGCCCACTGAGGGCACATATCCCACACACAGGGATCAGTCTTGGGGGAGGACTTGTTCTTTTATTTTACTGTGGAAACTCGACATGCACATTTTGCTGACTGGCCAGCCCTGTTATGTGTGATGATGGACCCCTCCCTGCTTTCTCAGATCCAGGCTGTGGGCAGAGCTAATTGGCTGGTGATTGTGGCAGTCACTAAGCTCACCTCCTTTGTCTGAGCAGAACTCAGAGTTTAAATAGAACAAAAGAAGAGTTGAAACCAATAATTAAAGGGCCAGCAGACATTAGGATGGATAAGGACACTAATTGTTTGGAAGATACTCTTCCCAAAGCCTGGGGCAGAGGTAAGGAAGTGCTTTTAGCATGTGTTGTCTGAGGAAGGAAGGCAAAGAGAACATGAAGTTCATTTAGCAAGGAGGCACAATTCTCTCTGGGCCAATATTGGTTTTCCCACTCCCCCCCCCCGGTTGCCCTGAAAAAGCAATCTTGCAGACTTTCAGAACATACTGATGCAAGCCATTTTATCCCTGGAATCCTTTGAAAACTCAGGTAGAGGTTCATTCTTGGTACATTCCCAACTCTTGTCTCAGGGGAAAACAGTTGAATTGTAGTTACTCTGATTTTCTGTCTCTGTCTTTCTCGTGCACCATGGCAGTAAGCTCCCTGATTGGCCCAGTCTAAACTGCCATTGAGTGGGATCCACACAGCCTTTCCCCAGGTGAATAAGAGAGAAGGGGGTTTTCTTGGACAACCAAAAATGCTGGAATTCATGAGACCTGCATAGACCAAGGAGGGGAGGCTGAAGTTAGGAGGAGAACAGAATGAGACTGAGCAAAAAAAATATTTTTAAAGAAGTAGCCTTTTTCCATGAGCAACTTTGGCATTATCACACTTCTGAAAGTAGTGTATCTCCAGATCCATCAGTTGTTGGGACACATCTGTTGGGTCAGACAGCAAATCAAAAGTCTGGTGTTGCCTGCATGAACACACAGAAAGACCACAGACAATGGGCTGGATCCCCATACATCCTTCCCACATCATGTTGCAGCTTTACCCATGGGCTCTGGCAAATGCCCCATCTGAGGGTATGCTCAGGGCTTTTTTTTTTTTAAGCAGGAAGGCTTGGCATCAGGGGGCTTAGCCTAATATGCAAATGAGTTCCTGCTGGGCTTTTTCCTACAAAAAAGGCTCTGATGCTGATGTCAACCTAGACATTAACCCCTATGATAACATCTTTAGTCAAACAGGAGGGCGGAGCTGCCCCACCATGCCCGGTTCGCAGAGGCAGCCAGGCTCAGGGGAGGACGAGGAGGGGGGGGGTTGGGCCGGAGGCAACAGAGGGCCATTAACCAGCTGTTCTTTGCCTTCCCCTTCCCACAGACAAACAGATGAGCCAATGGAGGCCGATCCCGTGTTGTGAAGTGCCAAGACTTCGATTTGTGTAGCTGTCACTCTGTGGGTTATAATTGGTCATTTGTGATTTCGTTTAAAACAACAAGAAGAAGAAAACAAATTAATTTTTTTTATCTATTAAAAAAAAAGAAAAAAAATAGTTGCACTGGACAACATGAGCCCGTGTGTGCGTGATCGCGTCTGTCTCCTGGCATTTGTTCTCACCAGCATCACCATTTTGTCCTAACTTTTTGGGGAATTGGGGGTGGGAGTGGGGCCTTTCACATGGTTATCGCCTCCGTTATTCCTTTCTTAAGCCATTCTTCTTTCTCCTGACCCATCCCCCTCCCCCCCCCCCCCGGTTGCCCCTAGGTAAAAATGAATTTTGCGATAACTACACCTGCATAGACGCAGGGAGTAGGGTGAGAGAAAGAGCATAGACACAGGGAGTAGGGTGAGAGAAAGAGCTATGCAGAACTGTAGCTCCGTCCCTCTGCACTGCCAGTTTGGTGTAGTGGTTAAATGTGTGGACTCTTATCTGGGAGAACCAGGTTTGATTCCCCACTTCTCCACTTACAGCTGCTTGGGTTAGCCATAGCTATCGCAGGACTTGTCCTTGAAAGGGCAGCTGCTGTGAGAGCCCTCTCAGCCCCACCCACCTCACAGGGTGTCTGTTGTGTGGGGAGAAGATATAAGATTGTAAGCCGCTCTGAGTCTCTGGGCGTTTTCGCACTGACCTTCTAGTGGCGCGACCACCCTCTTCACACCGGAGGATCTGCCCGGATTTCGCACAAGAAGCGCCGGCGCACCCAAAAGAGCCGGCGACTTCCGTCGCGAAACCCGCTCAAACGGAAACCGCCAAGAAGCAGGAAAACGTTTGAGCGGGTTTCGCGACGGAAGTCGCCGGCTCTTTTGGGTGCGCCGGCGCTTCTTGTGCGAAATCCGGGCAGATCCTCCGGTGTGAAGAGGGTGGTCGCGCCACTAGAAGGTCAGTGCGAAAACGCCCTCTGATTCAGAGAGAAGGGCAGGGTATAAATCTGCAGTCTTCTGCTGCTGCTCTGTAGAACTGAATGGGCACTTTCATTTCTTTCACTTGTATGGAGGTGAAAGGAAACCGGTGGCAGTCAGGATTATTGAGGTGGGGGCAAGGATGGATGGCAGGGAAATGGAGCGCTCCCATAGCTTCAGTCCTCTCGTCCCATGGCGGGGAGGGGCAGGGAGCTAAATTTCTGCTCTAAGAGATTTTTCTGGTCAGCTTGAAGCCCATGGGATGCAGCCCTCAGCAGCTCCTTGTATTACCGCTTGGATCAGGACGACCATGCTCCCTGTTGCTGTTATTGAAAATGCCATTTTCTCTATACTTGGGTTCTTTGCGCATAGCAGTGGGATTGACGGCAAACTCACGGATGCATTTTCAGATCTCTTTCCCCTATCTTCCCAGCTTCTGATATTTAGCCATTCCCCACTTCCTGTGCAAATCCAAAATTCTCAGCTATGATCTGAATTGTGTTGCCTAAATCTGTCTTTCTCCTGATCTGTTCAGCTATAAAGTGTCCCTCAGTAAGTATAATTCTAAATGACTCTCTAGGAGGGGAGTCCCCAAGGTGAGGAGAAAGGAAAAATGTGTGCCTTTAATTCATTTTTGTTAATGCCTTAATTTCCCCGTGCGTTCACTACTGCTTCCATGCACCCTTGTACAACCCTCCTCTCTCTCCTCCCGCCCCACCCTTCTTAGTTAGCTTTCTCTAAGGGAGACAACCCCTGTATAAATATGGAAAGCAATCACACATAATCCCCCCCACCCCCACACCAATGCACATTGGCCCCAATCCAGCTCTAGTAGTGCGTAAGCGATCTGTTAACATGTGACCAGTTGCACAATAGGATGTTCTTCCCATTCAAAGCAACACCATGCCAATAGACCGCATCCAATTTACATCTGCAGTTCCCAGTCCAGCAAGTGACACGTGCGTGAGCAAACCTGTTTACAATCATGGGTCTCCTTAGCTGGATCCGGGCGTGTGTAATTAAATCCCTTTTGTAATTAAGAGTGTGCTTATGTTGACTGTTTCATGACCAATGCTTTCTGGAAATTCTCTTTCTCTCGGTCACTCTTCTCTTTTTTCTCTCCTGTTGTCACTGTTTGAAAGACTCCTCATCACCTACTGTAAATAATTTGATTTCTTGTATCACGTGCACAAACTTTGTTTCAATGAAACTTTGTCCATTCATAAAGAAAGAAAAAAAGAAAAGAAAAAAGGAGATAATTCTTTTTGCTGTTACTACTTCACCAGCCAAAAAAAAAGAAAAAGTGTAGAGCAATTTTAGCTTTTAAAAAGAAATGGATATAAAGAAAAAAAAAGGTATATAATTTTATTACAGATGTATTATTTAATAGTATTTTTTTAACGTGTACCACAAAACTCCTTTCCTTTGGAAAGTCGCTGCCAACTGGGGTAATGCGCGGCAAGGGAGTGGAAGGGGCTCGTTGGGATGGTTTTCACTAATTCAGGGCAAAGGGATTTGTAAGGTTTTTTGCGGGGGGGGGGGAATGGGGAGGGAGGGGGGAGTTGTGTGGAATGTGAGACTGTGATGTATTTTTAACTGCACTTTGGTTGCTAACCTCGCCAGGGTCTGTTTTTCGGAATCTTTGGGCTCGATTTGGGTTTAGCCTTCTGAAGTGTCCCATGTGAGGATCTTCCCTTCCTGCAGGTTTCTTGGGAGATAATCATGCTCATATCTGTAGCAAATGAAAAGCCAGGTCCCAGACAGTGCCTTCCTTCCCTCCCTGCCTCTATTCCTGGTTTGGCACTTTGACGAACATCTAAGTAGCTCACTCCATAGAATAACAGAGGGATGAAAAAGGCCTTCTCTGTAACCGGTTGTCCCGATTTACCAAAGTCCGTGGCTTAAGACTGGTTCCTTGCACATGCTTTACCAGATATGTCATACCCTGCTTGGGTGTGTTGGGGTGTGTGTGTTTCCATGTGCAGAGAGAAGTGAAGATGGAGACCTCATGCATCCCCTTGGTCTTGTGTGCTTTGGTCTCATTGGGATCCCCAGGAAGCAGATTTGGCCTTCCATTAGTAGGGTGTGTTGAACCACAGGTGCTCAGCCTTTGCTCAGTGACTCAGGTTTTGATGAGAGGGCATAAGCTGAGCATTGGGGGCTATGTGTGCATGGGTTTTTTGAGTGTTCTGAAGCAGCTTTGGATTTTCAGATTTAATGGCAGGGAGGGAGGCAGCAGGGTAAGTGAAAGGCCATATGTGGCCTCCTGGACCCCTCTGTGGCAGCCTTTCACCCACTTGTTTCCACGTATTCATTGTGTTTGCTAGATGCAAGAGCTGGGGGTGGGAGTTGTCCAGGGAGAGGCAACATTGCCCAGTTAACAGTGGATATCAGGGCTGAATCATCTTGAAATAGCTCCTGCACAGCAGCTCTGTCACTTGGAATCATTCCTGATGTGCCATTTGCATTATGGGTTTGAGTTCATATGTTGGCTTTGCAGTTCTGCCTACTCACCCAAGGGCAGTGTTGTTGAAACTATGAGTAGCAAGAACAGGCCAAGGGGATTCTACAAAGCCCAAGGGGAGCAGGACATCAGAATAAAAATTGGAAACATTGGTTCTTTGCTATTAGAATGATTCGTACAAGTAGAGATGCCTTGTTGCTAGATGCGCAACATGTGTTGGTTAACCAAATTTTTTTTTCATGTATAAAATCTGCAGTTGATAGGTGCCATCTTAAAAGAGGTATTTTCCCCCTTTCTCTCACAGTAGGAACTCTCCTAAGACCATGTTGCTACAACACATATGAGCATCATTTCAGAGTACATTCTTGTTTCACTCACAGGCAGACCTAATCAGTCCTTTAGTTTCTTTGATCAGACAGACAAGTCTGAATTTACTGACCATGTTGCTTGGGTCACTTCAGAGATAAGACCACAGATGTTTTGTTGCAAACAGATGCAGTGGGATAGAAAGTGAACACCCTCTGGCATGTTCAGATCGTGAGAAGTATCTCAGAGCAACAAATCGAGGGAGCTAAGCAGGGCACTATTTCGGAGAACATTTAATCATTTCTATAGTTTTAATTCCATAAACACATTTCATTTTTTTTTTTTTTTGCATTCACAGTGAGGAATAATAAGCCATAGAGGGAGGAAAGAGCTTTGAGGAATAAAGCCTTGTCTAGAAGGGTTATCAGTGAAGCTATACCTGGCTCGATAAGCAGTCAGGCAACCCTTTGTCTGCATCTTAAACTCCACGCCCATTATTGTTAATAGGTAACCATAATGTTTAGACAAATGTGGGACACTTCTATGCTGCCTGCACCCCAGTTTATAACTGGTATCATCCAGATAGAGAACTCCGTAGTCTCCCTGTCTTTTATGAACAGCACTGTGAATACATATCATGCCTCTGTCCATACAACTAAGATGCCAAATCCCTGGCTGTGCTCAGATGTACTAACATGGGTGATGGATGAGCATGCCTTTAAAAATGGCATCCCATTGAAAATGTAGGTCTGTGTAGCCATAGACACAATGTGAAAATGTAGCCGTGGCCCTGCTCTGGAATTTTGGAGTCTTTAAATGTGGCATCCCTCAACTATTTCATCATGGCCAACACCTTGGAGGACAGACTGGCACATTTTAAAGCAGGACTCATCTTTTCTCATGTAGATCAAGTGCAGCTCCTCCCTCACCCACTTTTACAATGCATACATCACCCAATATGCTTTTTGTCCATTTGTACAGTGATCTCTATCCGCCTGGCTTGTTCATCTCCCCAATCTTCAGGCAGAGTTATCTGCCTTTAATATATATATATTTATTATATATATTTATTATATATATATAATAAAATGAAAATTTTGTAACTTAGATATTCATTTAAAAATCAATTTTAACAGAGCTGTACAACTATTCAGGGCCTTTGCTATCAAAAGCACTAGCCAATCAGTGCTGAGCACAGTTAGTTTCTAGCGCAGACTATCAAAGGCTGTTTCCCTAAGCTTGACCCTGGACAGCAAATGGTACATTGGTGTGTATTTCCACAGTGGCTTAATATACAGATGTGCATACTGTTAGTTTGCACTTAGCCAGATGTACAGGGAGTAGATATGAAAGGGAAGTACAAGGACATGTGGATTTGCACATTCTCTGGTATAGGTTCCTCAGTCTATGCACTGTATAGTCCATATGAACTCTCTTAACTGTGTGGGCAGTCAGGAGAGTCCACATGGGCTTGCATTTGTATTGTGTACCTTACAGGGATTGGCTGCACTCTATATGTATCTCCTCCAAGATGCCTGTCTGCCCCAGTTGTCACGTGGATGCATCAATAACCGCACAGGTATGCAGATTGGCTACAAGATGATGGAAATGAACATGATTCCAATTTCCTCTACCCCACCCACAAGACTAGAACAATTGCCCACCCCCGTTTGTCCTCCAGTAAATGTCCCCATTTTCCGGTATCAACATCAGCTCTGGTAAGGACCCCTCTTATACCATGTGGAAATATCCCAAGAAATAGTTCTTTTTAAAAAGAAACACAAGTTTTACTTTTCTGGATAAGAGTTCAGGGACTGACCTACTTAAGCCAAAATTTACTGGTGGCTTGAATTTGTCCATAACTAGGGAAGCTGTTAGCCTTTAAATATTTTTCTTCCTTTGTGAAGCTGTATGCAGCGTAATCATGTTTCCTGTTTCTTGGTGCTTTAGCTGCAGTTGGAGATTCAGATTGCCACAGACAAAGGTCACAATAAATCATTTCTAACAGTTTTCAAGAATGTGAACTGGCTTGGAACCTTTCTATGAAGACAGAAGTATTTACTTAGGACAGGTCTGTCTCCTGAGGTGCTTCATAGTAAGGTGAATTTTGTATTCCCCTTAATCAGAAAGCAGAGGGCAGGACACAAGCACCAAGCACTGGGCCTTTTCACAAACTTCTGAAAGAAAAGCAAAAGCTGTAGATTCCCAGCTGCCTCTGCTGAAGAATTTGGTGGCATTTATTTGCTGCTTCCCCTAGCTGTCTTCTACCTCATTTGGAACATGAGGTGCTTCTGAAGAATACCAAGAAGTTTCAGTTTGGGTGTGGAGGGAGCGCTCATTTAGAAACATCAGCTTCTGATGTAGAAAAAACTTTGGCTTCTTTTCTCAAACTTTTCCCCATATCCCCTGGCAGCCGTTTTGTGATTGGCTCCAGCCCTCATGGAAGCCATTTTGTGGTGGTGTCCACAGCCTGTTCTCAAAATTCCACAAGTGCCCAAGGGATCAATCACATTTAGAGCCCCGGCACAGGCCAACCTGAACTAATTTCTATGAAGAATTTTTGTTTTCTTTGGGGATTTCGAATTATCCTGCCCTCTTCCCCTCTTAGCTGAGACAAAAAGGGGGAAGTTGCCTCGGGGGGGGGGATGTTACTTTCAAAGAAGGCTCAAACAATGTATTTTTAAACACTTGTGGCAACAAAGCTTAATAATAAACTTTTTAAGAAACTTGATTGGACATAAGTTCTTATGACCAAGATATAATATGCATGAGGGATAAGCACCACGGAGTATCTGCCAAGGCCCCATTTACCACAGCACAGCGGCAACGATCACAACCTACCCTGAGTGGTAGCACTGAGGCCCAGTGGAAGGATTAGGCCTACTCATCCCTCTTTCAATCCTTGACACTGCCATTGTTACAAGCCTCTCCCCATGGCCTGGCAGAGGGCTGGCAACTGTGGCTGCTATATGCTGCCATCTCCAGTTCTGTCTCCTGCCTAAGCAAGCAGTGATTGCTTTTAAGAACAGCTGCTGCCAATCAAAAAGACAGCAGATGGGTGAAGTCCAGGAAATGTTCCAAACAGGCAGGCAAAGGGAGAAGCAATGTTAACTACCAGTAACTGCTACCACCATTGCTCTTTCTGTCTACCACATCCAGTAAAGGGTTTGCTCCCCGTTCCCTCCCACACATTTGCAACCTCCTCCAGCATGGTTATGAAAGTACTGGCTTGGTCCAGACATCCCCTGAAACCATGGTTTAATTTATGTTAGGTGCAAATGTCTAATCGTGGCCTACAATGTTTGGTTAGGATCAATGCTCCCTCTAAGCTGCAGAGTCTTGTGGGCAAAAATTCTACATAATGAGCTACCGGCATTGAAGTTGTGAGTTACTGCATAAATTAGCTTGCTCTGAGGACATCCTTCCTGAGCTAAGACAAAGATACGTGAGCTGGAGGCTAAAAAAACTGAGCTAGATCACACGAACTCAACTTAAAGCGAACACTGGTTAGGATATGTCAAGTAGGGTTGCCAATCTCCATTTGGAGGCAGAGGATCCCCTAGTTTGCCCCCCCCCCCACTTCAGGGCCATCAGAAAGCAGGGAGGTGTCTGCTGGGCACTCCATTATACCCTTTGGAGACCGGTTCCCATATGGTATAATGGAGAATCAATCTGTGGGGCTCTGGGAGCCTGTTTTTTTTTTGGGGGGGGGGGGGTTGCGGTAGAGGCACCAAATTTTCAGCATAGCAACCAGTGCCTCTCCTCAAAACCATCCTCCAAGTTTCAAAAAGTTTGGACCAGAGTCCAGTTCTTTGAGCTCCAAAAGAAGGTGCCCTTATCCATTATTTCTGAGTGGAAGAGAGGCATTTAAAAGCTGCAGAGTCCTTTTAAAGGTGATGGCCAGAACTCCAGAGTTCGATCATTCTTGTCACAACCTTGCTTCTGACTCCACCCCCAAAATCCCCAAATATTTCTTGAGTCGGACCCAGGAACCCTAATGTCAAGCCATGATTTTAAGCTGTGTTTCGAAACTGGCTTGTTGAGTAAAATTAGTCTTAATTATGGTTTCACATGCTGCTCAAACATGAACAGCTTGGTTTGATTCTAGCTTGTTCTCTAGCGCTACCAGACAGTGGGATACCAGCCAGGTCTCTTGCAGGGATAAAAGATCAAAAGCAATTAAATTCACATTTGGGAAGGCAAACTTGCATTTGAGTGACCATCTGGAACAGGGGTCCCAAACATGGAACCTGTGGGGGGCCATGGCACTTGCCAACAACTTTCCTGGTGCCTGCCAACTGTTTTTAGGAAGTGCGCAGAGCTTTTGGCCAGAAAGCCTCTGATTGGCTATTAGAGAGCTGATTGGTTGTGTAGATTTTTAAAAACGTTGCTTTGGCAGCCACAGCACAAAGAACTTCACTGCATCACTGAAAGTAAGCAGTGTATGCAAGAAAGTATTTTTTTAAGAAAAAAAAAGTGTTCATTTAAAAGGCATCTTGTTAAAGTGGCCTTCTGCCTGAAATGCTGAAGTTACTGTTAAGAGTTATGCATAACCTCACTGTGGTGGTTGCCTCTGCCTCCCAAGGCAGCCATTTTGTCATTGTCTCCCCCCCCCCCATGGCAGCCATTTTGCAGTTACACCCACCTGTCAGAATTCCAAAGGTGCGGGCAAGCATTAAAAGGTTGGGAGCCCCTGGTCTACAAGCTGAATTCATCCCCTAACTTGCCTTAGTTAAAAGAAAGCATGTCTGAACCACATCACTGAGAATTCTGCTGCTGCAGAGCATAACATCAGCACAGGTGAAATTTGTAGGGACGAGAAGTATTTTTGGCAGAATTGTAATTATTTTTTTGTCCATCTGCATCAGGGTACAAAGGGAGGTGGTCACCAGGAATACTCGATCTCTTGTCTGTCTGCACAGGCGATTGCAGGCATTTCCCACATTTGAACATGGTGGGTGTGAAGTCTCTCATGTCACACTTCTTTTTCACATACCCAGTTGTGGTTTGTGGCAAATCCCTGTGCAATAGGGTTTCCGCAACACCCACCCATCCCAGGCCACCTGCAAGGGATGCTGGGGTAGGGTTGTCAGGTCCAAGTTGAGAAATTGCTGGAGATTTAAGGATGGAACCTGGGAAGGACAGGGACCTCAGTGAGGTTCAATGCCATAGAGTCGACCTTCCAAAGAATGTTTTCTCCAGGGGAAAGGCTCTCTAGTCTGGAGAGGATCTGTAATTTGGGGGGATCCCCGTGTCCCACCTGGAGGCTGGCATCCCTACCATGCAAACTTTACCTTGTGACTTGAAGAAGGCAGTATGTTTGGTTCTGTCCTTGCAGCTGAACAGGCAGCACACGCAGCCATTTATTTTTTTTAAAGGATGGGAACAGGGTAACCTCTGGGGACTGACATGCATTAGATGTGGGACTTCTGTTCTGTACTGCAGGACTTTGCAGTTCTTATTGGATCACGCTAGCAACCCCACTGCACCAAAATACCATGCCCCCCTCCTCCCCCAGTTGTAAAGGTATTTGTCAAGAGGCTATAGAATTAGTATCACTCCTCCCCCAGACAAAAGCCTCTCCTGTGAAATCTGAAGTCAAGCAAAGGGTAATAAATAGGAAGGGAACAGCCACCTAATGTTAGTTGTACCATCTCATTTTTTTGAGGGAGGGGAGGAATACAAAAATATTTCCCACCATTGTTTCCATCTTGATTGTTTCTCATCTTGGAATTATAGGGGGGAGGGTAGGCAAAGCCTGGTCAAGAGAAGGTCCTTTGAAAAGCCATTAGCCCTTAGGGCGATTACACAGAACAGTTGTCTCCTGTGACTTGCATTTTTTGTGGGTATCTTGTTATCCTAGGATTCCTCACCAGTATTAAGTTGTGGATGGGTGGGGGGTGTTCTTCAGAACAGAATAGGTGTAGGTTTGTCTTATTTTTTTTCCTAACCACCCCCCTTCCTGTGACATTGGAAGATGCCCCCACGAATGGAGATATCTGTATTTTTTTTTTCCTTTCTGCGTTTCCTCCTGCTTTCTGTCTCTCTCTCTTACACACACACACACACACACACACTCTGTTTATCTTGCTCTGGAAACCGATTTTCAGTTGAGTATTTTGTAATATGTTCCAATGTTTGTCCTTGTGTAAATAAAATTGTTTCTGGCAATATTTTGTGGTAGAATCTCTATGTGTGGTGCCTTTGGGCTTGCTTTGTGTATGTGTGAGTCTTGTTCCTACTTCCCAACTCAGTGGGACGGGGCGAAATCTCTGTGTGGTGTGTCTTGCTGTTATCAGGTCTTGGTTTACATTAGCCCTAACCCAGTACTAGTAGCATAATCACTGTGGGTATCTGCAGAACTGTAGAGAGCACAGGACAAAAAAAAATGTAAAATGCTTACAAATCGGTGGGCCCAAACAGATTTGTGGGGCAGATGGGCAAGAAGTGGAACAGCCTCCAATGATAGATTTCTTTTACCAAATTGTAAAATTGTGTGCATGTGTAAACAGGGGAAGGGGTTGTTGCTAGTTTCCTGTGTGGTAATCACAATGAGTCTTCTTCAAATCCTTTTTGTGTGGGGTTGGGGTTTTTTTGGTCACTGTTCTAGTACTAGAGGGAATGGATGATTAAAAACAAACAAGCAAGCAGTTGGAATGGTGGGAAAATTCCCTTGCGGTGGAAGCTCTGTCCTGAGAAAGGAAATCTAGATCAGGGTTTCTAAAAGGTGGCTCATGAGTCACCCCAATGTTCCCTCTAAGCTGTGAGCAATAATTCTGCTTTGTGAGCTACTGCATAAATTGCTCTGGGGCCATTTTTCCCGAGTTAAGACAAAAATTTGTAAGCTGGAGGCTAAAAAAAAATTGTAAGAGCCCTGTAAGCTCTTTGATGACTGGCTACATCAGGGGTGTGTGGCCTAATATGCAAAGGAGTTCCTGCTACAAAAAAAAGCCCTGGTCATTACTCAGAAGTAGATCTCCTTAAAGGGAAATATGGGAACCCTGATCTAGATCCCAGGCAGGCTGGAAAATCTCTCAGCTTTCATTTCCCCAACACGTCTAAATAGCGTGTGGTGAAGATGACACTTTTGAGAGGAACAAATAATGAGAAACGCTGCAAACGTGAGTCTGGATTTCATAATTTATTACAATACCAGTATTTAGGCTTTGATTAAAATAATAGCTGGCAAAGAATGGGGAGGAGTGCAGCAAAATCTAGGACAGCACGACTCAGCTGCTTTGCAGCATCTGATGGGCTGGCTAGTCCCTGGATGTCTATGGGTTACTACATAGCTACCTCCCGTGCCCTCTCCTTCAGTGATTCTCCTGGCCAGGATGGTTCCACTGTACGCTTTTCAGAAACAAGCTGTTGCTGCTTGCCAAGAAAAACAAACCTCGCTCCAAAGCAGTGATGTTCCTTGACATGTTTGCACGGGTACATAACAGCTCACTAAGGAACAGGGTGGCTAAAATCAAAGAAGGAAATGGGGGCAGTCTGAAAGTCTTTACCAGCCTGATTTGGGCCACACAGTAATGACTGAGGAACAGGGATCTGTGTGGAAGGAACAGAATGTAATATATGCACCCGTGTCTACAAACATTGGACACCTGAACCGAAGCTGGGAGCATCAGCTACCTGAGCAGGAAGCATTGTGCTTTTTCTACTGGAGTGAGAGGAGGAGGAGAAAATCCAGCAACTCCTGTCATACATCAAGTCCTTAAAAAAGGGTAAAGGTAGTCCACTGTGCAAGCACCAGTCATTTTCAGCTCAGGGGTGACATCGCATCATGATGTTTTCATGGCACAAGGATATTGTTGCTTGCGAAAGGTGAGGGTGGGAAGGATTCGAAGCAAAAGAAGCTTGAGATCTGGAGGAGGTTTTTTTGGTTTCAAAGAAAACAGTCTTGACCAACGTGAGCAAAAGAGCTGTCTTTCCAGAAGAACCATTTTTTGATAATACGTAATCTTCTGTAGCAAGATGAGAAACAGGCAAAGGTAAAACTAGTTGATATATACTGGGTTTTGCCAGCTATGCTCCTCAAGGAAGAAGAGGCCTCTCTGCTAGCTACTCTTGGTAGGGGGATGTCTTCCTGGAGGCCATAGCGTGGACTAGTGTGGGCAGCAATGCTACCACCACCCAAGGGAATGTGGCATACTTGACAAACGTCACCCCATACCAAAGAGCCGAGTTCTCTGGTTGCACTGCGTTGCTCAGGACTTTCAGGACCAAAATGGCCAAGCTGGCACACCAGACCCTCTGAGACCGGCTGAGTTTCTCCCTTTTGAGGTGGTTGTAGTAGGAGGAGTGGAGAGACAGCCCGAGCCCAAGGGCTGTGGCCACATCACGAGTCAATGACGCAAAGGGTCGGGTGTCTATGCGGATCCACCTGAGATTGGCGCACCACTTGGTAGCAAGGCTGATTGACCTGGAGGGGGCAAAGGAGAGACAGGGCTGGGTTGGGCAGCTATGTATGTGAGGTCATTAAAACGAGTATGATTCGGTTTGTTGGAGGATTGTACTTAAACCAGACAGATGCTAACTTCATATCTACGCTCAGCTACAAAATGTAGTATGACCTTGGGCCAGCCACGCTGTCTCCCTCTCAGCCTAACCTACCTCACAGGGTCGTTGTGACAATAAAAGAAGGGAACGTAACAGGTGGCTTGGTGGAGGAAATCAGACCAGTGGTCCATCTAGTTCAGCATCCTGCTTGCTACAATGGTCAACCAGTTGCACCGGTAAGCCAACCATCAGAGCAGAGAGGCCAAGGCCTGCCCCTGATGTAGCTACCTAGCACTGATATTCAGGGTTTACTATCTCAGACTATGGAGGTTCCCTTTAGTCACCATGACTGTTAACCCTTGTGGGACCTCCATGAATCTGTCTAATCCACTTTTATAGCCATCTATGTCTGAGGCCATCTCTGTGTCCGCTGGCATCAAATTCTACAATTTGTGATATAACTTTCTGTCTTGTTCCTTGTACCCTTCACTGAGCTCTTTGGAGAAAGAATGGGATAAAATACAATTAAATGAACATCTCTTTGCAATGCCATGGCTGATGCAAACTGCTTTTTGGGAGAATATTCCCTTGCTGAATAGGTCTTGTAAATGTTTCTGACATATTTTGGCAGGGACAGGGACAGTCCAAATGTGATGTGGATCTTTACTGGCACACTTACAAAACCTGTTATGAGGTTACAACATTCAGTAGAGCCAGAAGTAGAAGAGATTTATATCCCACTCTTCACTAGGAGTCTCAAAGCAATTTACAATCTCCTTCCCTTCCTCTCCCCTCTCAGAAGATACCTTGTGAAGTAAGTGGGGTTGAAAGAGCTCTGAAAGAACTGCTCTTGAGAGAACAGGTCTGAGAGAACTTGTGGCTTGCCTAGGGTCACCCAGCTGGCTGCATGTGGAAGATTGAGGAATCAAACCTGATTCTCCCAGATTAGAGTCAGTTGCTCTTAACTACTACACCAAACTGGCCAGTATGGTGTAGTGGTTAAAGTTCATGAGTACGATCTAGGAGGCTCAGGTTTGAATCTCCCCGTCCCCGGCCATAAAGCTTGCTGGATACCCTCAGACCAATCTTTCTCCACCTAACCTAAAAAAAGGAAAAGAGAACCACGTACACATTACCCTGAGTTCTCTGGAGGAAGGGCGGGATAACAAATACAACAGATGAAGACAGATCAAGATGGGTAGCCATGTTAGTCTGTCTGTAGCAGTAGAAAAGAACAAGAGTCCAGCAGCGCCTGAAAGACTAACAAAATTTGTGGCAGGGAAGGAGCTTTTGTGAGCCACTGCTCACTGCTTCAGATAACAGCTGGAATGTGAGTCCATCTGTCCTCTGTTTTGGAAATTGGAATGATTAAGATGCCAAATGAGGTTGGCAGGTGAATGACAATGGAAGTTGTGATTGGATTAAGTGTGATATGCAGAGATGCAGTAGGTGCGGGGAAATCAGCATTGGTAATGGACAGGAAACCCAGGTCTCCAGTCGAGACAGCATTGTGTCGAGCTTCATTATCAGTTGCAATTCTGCAGACTTAATATTCTGACAAAAGGACTGCGAATAAAGAAGAAGAATTTGGGAGGGACGGTGGCTCAGTGGTAGAGCATCTGCTTGGGAAGCAGAAGGTCCCAGGTTCAGTCCCTGGCATCTCCAAAAAAGGGTCCAGGCAAATAGGTGTGAAAAACCTCAGCTTGAGACCCTGGAGAGCCGCTGCCAGTCTGAGAAGACAATACTGACTTTGATGGACCAAGGGTCTGATTCAGTATAAGGCAGCTTCATAGGTTCATATGTTAATTGCAGATGCTGGCTGCGGCTGATGGGAGTTGTAGGCAAAAAACATCTGGAGAGCTACCATTGGCCACCCCTGTCCTATATCTTCTCCCCCCACAACAGACACCCTGTGACATGGGTGGGGCTGAAGAGGGCTCTCACAGCATCTGCCCTTTCAAGGACAACCTCTGCCAGAGCTATGGCTGACCCAAGGCCATTCCAGCAGGTGCAAGTGGAGGAGTGGGGAATCAAACCCGGTTCTCCCAGATAAGAGTCTGCGCACTTGACTGGAAAGGCTGGAATGATACCTAGGGACAGCTGGCTACAAGACAAGCCCAAAGGAAATGACAACCCAACACGCTGGTGTCACATACCACTCAGAACTCAAGCCAGTTCAACATATTATTAATGACCTACAACCAGGGCTTGAATTCAGCAGGAGCTCACAGGAGCCCAGCTCCTGAACTTCCAACCGGGGTCTGCATGCAGTGGGGAATTCTCCACTGGCATATGCAAATGAGATATGCTACTGAGCTCCTGCACCTTTTTTTCTACAAAATGACCCCTGCCTACAACCCATACTAGATAGTAACACTTCCTCACACAGGCATGGGTGTGTGTGTGTGTCTGGAGGGGAGACCTTTTCTTGCTTACTGACAGCCTGTCAACCTAAAATAACTTTTCATCCACAATTATAAACTACTCAACAGTAGCATGGACTCTGGTACCAAGGCCTGCAACAAACCAAGATGCTAACTTTGCTCTTGTATAGATCCTAGCAACACCATCAATGGACTCAGCAACATCAGCCATACCATCTCAGGTTCATACTCCTGCTCATCCTCTAATGTGATTTATGCCATCACGTGTCAGAAATACCCTTCCACCCTCTCTACTGGACAAAGAACAAACAGATATAAGTCTGACATCAGAAACCACAACATTCAAAAAACAGTGGGGGAACATTTTAACCTTCCAGGACGTTCAGTTGCTGATCTAACACAAGTAGCAGTTCTCTTACACAGGAATTTCAAAGGGAGATTAGAAAGAAAGAATGCTGAATTGCAACTGTTAATGAAGCGCAAGACAATACATCCTCCTGGACTGAACTGAGACTCAGGATTCCTGTCTCATTACCAATGTTGATTTCTCCATGCCTACTTTTCCTCTGCATGTCACACCTAATCCAATCATGCCTGCTATTGTCCTTCAGCCTTTGAAATCACTCCACTCTCCAAGACAAAAAGACAGATGGACTCACATTCTAGCTGTACCAGAAGAAGTGAGCAATGACTCTCGGAAGCTCATATTCTGCCATAAATTTTATTAGTCTTTGAAGTTTTACTGAACTCTTGCTGTTTGCTACAGATGAAGAGATATACTCCATGGACATAATGTCAACATTGCAGTTTGAGTCAGACCAGCAGTCAGTATATGGATTAAGCAAAAGCCTCTTCTCTCCTCCCCAGTCTTGGAGGCATTTTGTCCTGTTTATGTGAGGGCCTCTTTAAAAGAACAACTGGGATAAATTGTGATTAAGGATGAAATAAAGCCCCTCACACCTGACCACCCGCCCCTGTCAGCAGAACTCACCAGTTCAGATCTACACCAAGAGCTATCAAGGTCCAATAGATAGTCAAGGTACTTAGCAAGAGGAACAGCGCAGCCCGCAGGTAGAAGCTAAGTTCTCTCTCCAGCGGGACCCGGGATTCCAGCAGCCAGCCAAGGATGATACCTGGAAAGAGAGAGAGAGACGGCAGATTTTCCCATAAATTTTTATCACTGTTATCGCCCAAGGTTCCCTGAACTCTACAAACCTCATTGGCTAAGGGCCTCTTACGGGACAGGCTGTGAAGGAGATCAACACCTGCAACCCAGCTCAGCCCTAAGTATGTGTGAAGCAGGAGAACAAGTTGGATTTATATCCCACCCAGACTCTTAAGAGTGGCTTACAATCTCCTTCCCTTCTTCTCCCCGCAACAGATGCCCTGTGAGGGAAGTGGGGCTGAGAGAGCTCTGAGAGAACTGTGGCTGGCCCAAGGTCACCCAGCAGGCCCTCATGTGGATGAGTGGGGAATCAAACCCGATTCTCCAGATTAGAGTCCGCCGCTCTTAACCGCTACACCAAACCACTCTCAATGAGCCATTGCATTAACGTGTTTAATTAACAGACTATCTCAGCAGTTCTGACTCCTGCCCCTGAGCATGGGGGTTCCCTTGAGTCACCAGGACTTGTAGCCATGAATGTGTCAAATGCGCTTTTAAAGCTAATTCAATGAGTGGCCCTCAGAGCATCTTATGGCCATGATTTCAGCAAGTTAAATGCTTTTTCAGAGAAGAACTAACTTCCTCATGGCTTCTTGCAGCACTGGGACCCCATCAGCAGATTCAAAGCTGTGGCTGTCCAGTGAACAAGTAAGAAATCCAACAGGGTTTGGGCTACTCTCCACATCAGAACAGTTCCTAGACCAGAACATACCACTGTAAGATGCCCCAGGGACTACCTATGCATTTCTTTTTCCTCAGAGATGGAATTGGTGGGGAGCTATGTCCTGACACAATCCAACCCTGGGACTGGTGGGGAGCCATGTCCTGACATTCCATACGTCCCAAGTGCACGGGGGCCTGATTTGTCTCGGGAGTGCGGCATGCAGAAAGAGGCAGCTTAGACTTTCTTCTCCTGAGCCATTTTCCTGACTTGATACAAACTTGTTTGAGTCTGCCTGTATTCTCATGGGCTTCATCCTACATTTCCACATGGCACAGACAGCACCCCGCTCAGAGTCATTTCAGGTTGTGAAAATGGCAGGGAAGAAAGTATTAGGCCCTTCTGTCTATGCGTGATAATCCAAATCTGTCTTCCATATGCCTCTTAAACAGTGTTCCCTCTAAGCTGGGTTAGTGTAAGTTAGCTCACAGTTTTTTAGCCTCCAGCTCACACTTTTTTAATCTCAGTTCAGGAAGGACGGCCTCAAAGCAAATTAATTCGTACAGTAGTCAAATCGCTTGCTCACAACTTTAATGCCAGTAGCTCATGAAGGAAGCTTAGAGGGAGCATTGCTCTTAAGTATGAAATTTCAGACCACACCTCTCCACCAAACCTGGGGATGCTTCCAGGGGAAATGTCACCACATGCAGCTAGGCCCTCAGAGATGTGCATGAAAAAGGCCTTTCTGCAAAGGATGATGGGTTATCAAAACCTACACACATATACACCATGGAAACAGCCACACCACTGGCAACTGTGGCAAGAAACTCACCTGCCAGGATGCCACCAAGTACCTGATGAGGGAAATGAGCCAAGATGAAGATACGCGAAAGTCCCACAGCCAGCAGGAGCAGCAGATAAACAGTAAAAGGTACTGCTTTCATCACCCGGCTGGAAAGCAGGAGGGATGACATAGTGGGTTAGTTGAGAGGGGAGAGGAGCTTCCTCTGCCCAGAGAAACAGCTGATTATCCTGATCCAGAGCCAAGAACCACTTTCAGTGCATGCCTGGAATGTGAGAAGCAGGGAAAGAGGACCTCTGAGCACATCCTGCCATGTTCTTGGCCTCATCTCACCCACCAGTGCGTAAGAAACGCCTCTCATTTAAACACAAAACCATGGTGGAGTTTCTGAGTTGAGAGCTGACGCCACATCTGGAATGCTGATTCCACAGTGACAGCCATCTGTTTGTAAATTCTTACATAATTCAAAAGGAACTGAGATCTGTGGTTCTGTAGGGCGAAGCAGCAGCGAGCTGGGGAAAAGATTGTTTATGAGTTTGGACTGACTGAGGTCAGGGTCCTGATGCCCAGGCGAGAACAAGAGGATGTTGGCTTCCATCTGGGAAGCACCCCAAGGCTGATCAGGACCATGCCTTTCCTGCCATGGGTGGAGTTAGATCCAACCAGCTTTTCCTTGGGTGAAAAAGGAAGGAGGGGATCCCTCTCTAACCACCCAAAAAGGCTATACTGGAGACCACAGGACTTACATAGGCAAAAAAACCCCCATGTGGGGCTGGGTGGGGGAGGCCTTTAGTCAAGCAGAACAGGATGAGCAAACCAGCCTCATGATTGTCAAAAAGGGGTGTTTTCCTTTTAGTCTCACTGACAAAGAAAACCTAATTCCTTTTCAATGTCATTCGCCACCATACCCTGTAGCAATGCATATCTTGAGTTCTGCATTCTCAAGGTGAAGCAGTCCCTCCTTTTGTCTAACTTGATCCCACTGCCAATCAGTGGTGATTACTTCTATTATTCCCAGCACCACCCAACTGTTCTGGCCTGAGGCATGTTAACCAAGGTTCTCTTATATGCCACAACTTAACAGTATCTACAGACCTCACCCTCCAGTCCCTGGCTTGTATACTACTCTCTGCACTGTGCACCAGGACCTGCACCCAGGTGAGACCCTTGATACTCCAGTGGGGGAATCTCCTTGAAGTCAATGACCTGGGCAGTTTACAGCACATCAGAGGCACACCCCACACTGGGGTCTTTATCATTCAGACATCACCCAACTTCCTTCTTTACTACAGCTCCTGTTCCACATGGATTCTGTACATGCAAGTTCCCATGATCCACAGCATAGCCCCTTTTTTGGGTAGTCAAAGGGAACTGCACCTTCTCTTTTCACCAACGGAAAAGCTGGTCAGAATCAACTCCATGAATTACATTTGTTACTTCCCGTTCTCTGAAGAGCTCAGAATGGCATAACTACACCCTGGTCTCCCCTCTGAGCCTAGGTTAGGATGAGACCTAGGGCTCCTTTCTCAGCAGAAAAACATCTGCTTTGTAATCTTCAGTGAAAGGATCTCAGGTAGAAGGGACAGGGAAAGACATTTTTCACCTGAGACACTGGTAATCTGCTGCCAGTTAGAACTGAGAATGGTGGGAGTGGGTGGACAGAGGGCTCTGACTTGGTATGGGGCAGCTTCCTATATCTACCTAATCCCTGCTCTGAGAACCAAACTATTTATGGTACAGTCCTAAATGATTACACTCATCTAACTTCATGGCTTTATAAAGGTAATTGTTCAGTTACCTTTATAAAGGTAACTGTTCAAAATGTGTCTTCTAGTATTTTTAAAGTACAAGTAGGCCAGAAAATCCCAGAAAATAAAATACATTACAGCCAATTTTTTTAAAAAGGGAGAACTATAATGAAAAATAGTTGTTTTGTTTTGAAAATCCATCTGTTAAATAGAAACTATTGTGAAACCAAAGGAGGGAGGAAAAACTGGGAATTTGAGTCAGCTGGATAAGGTGATTATACCTCTTGGAGTGCTGGGATGACCACGCAGACAAGGTGGTTACAAGTGGCCACAGTGCTGCTCCAGTGATCATACAGTGGCCTGAAGGACTACCTGCAAAACAAGAAACATGAGTTCCTCTTTAATCCTTTTGGAGCTGATCCTTTTCTCTTCTGGTATTAGAGAAAATTCATCACATTATTGTGCATGATAAGGTAGAGGGGGCAGTTTTGCTCCCCTCACACTCATACACACTCAGTTTTCAGTTTTTTTTTAAAAACAGACACACACACACCCATTCACTACCTAGTTTACAAGGGCACCAGAGGATTCATTAATATAGTTTGGCCCTCAGAATCATTTGTAACTCAGCCACTTGACACCACAATAGAACCAACCAAACCTCAGTAAAGTCCTCAAAACATGAAAAAACATAAGGTAGAGGAGGTCCTTTTGACTTTGAAGCCATTTGCGATGCTCATCAAACTGAATCATAGGGTTGTAAGGGACCCCACGGTCATCTACTCCAACCCTCTGCACAATGCAGGAAATTCACAACTACCTTTCCCTAAGTTCACAGAATTAGCATTGCTGTCAGATGGCCATCTAGTCTCTGTTTAAACACCTCCAAAGAAGGAGAGCCCACTACTGAGAAACTGCTCTGCCAGGAAGTTCTTCCTATGTTTAGCCAAAAACTCTTTTGAGTCAATTTCAACCTGCTGGTTCTGATCCAACTTTCTGGAGCAACAGAAAACAACTCTGCACCACCCTTTATATGACAGCCTTTCAAGTACTTGAAGATGGTTATCATATCACCCCCTCAATTGTCTCCTCTCCAGGCTAAACATACCTGGCTCCTTCAGCCTTTCCACATGGTCTCCAGACCCTTCATCATCAAGGATTAACTCACTTTAGGGAGTAACACTTGCTTTCATCATTATCAGCCAAGCACACAAACGCAGTGCCATTATATGTCAAAGACCAATCTTCCCCACAGATGTGGCATTTGGTTTCCCCAGGCTGAAATTTCACATTGTCAGAGAAGAAGAAGACTGCAGATTTATATCCCGCCCTTCTCTCTGAATCAGAGACTCAGAGCGGCTTACAATCTCCTATTTCTTCTCCCCCTGCAACAGACATCCTGTGAGGTGGGTGGGGCTGAGAGGGCTCTCACAGCAGCTGCCCTTTCAAGGACAACTCCTGTGATAACTATGGCTAACCCAAGGCCATTCCAGCAGCTGTAAGTGGAGGAGTTGGGAATCAAACCTGGTTCTCCCAGATAAGAGTCCGCACACTTAACCACTACACCAAACAGGTGCTGGACAGTCATTTTGGTCAAATTGCCTTGGGCAGGGGGCGGTATGCTCCAGCAATTGAACCAACTTCAAAACACGAGAGAATTCTCTCCCCGCCCCCAGCCAGGATATAACTGTATATCTCTTCAAGGACAATTGAAGAATCTGGAGTTCTGTTGGGTGGGCTAACATGGCACATTTCATAGTAACATCCTAAATGTTATTTTAATCTAAGGTTTGCCTGCACTAAAACCTCAGAGTAAATACAAATTGAGACAGCATTTCAGTGACAAATGACCCGCAGCTCCCTATTTGTGTGTCTGTTTCTTTAGAGACCCTTTGGATTTAGAGACCCAAGATTCAAGAAGCCATCTGGTGCCAAAAAAACACACTGGTGGTCAGTAGTTACTGTGGCACCAGTGGGGATAACTAGCGTAACAGACTTTAAAACAGTTTGTGGAACAGATCTCTGGTTGTGTCTTCCCCCACAAGAATAGCCACTCTTAAGGAACAGGGGACCCTGGAGCTGCCTCATCCATCTTTAAACCACAAATTATCAACTGAAACTTTAGACCCTCTTTTTGAATTACCAACCTGGTCCCGTTTCACAGGATGCAGGAAACTGATGGAGAGAGACTTCCCTGTGACTGGAATATGCAGACTCCAAAACCCACCAGAAGGGCCGTTCACCAAATAAGAACCTTGGGGAAGTGAAGAGAAAAGGGAGGGAAAATCATAGAGATACCAAGCTGGGAGTTATCTGCCTACCTAGAATCAAAAGAACAGCGTGGAAAGTGTGGAATTTGCTGTGGTGAGATCTGCAGCAGGCCACATGGGAGGCTGACCTTTCTACAGTTGGATACCTCATTTTTCCCCCCAACAAGGACCAAAAATGCCTTACAACATTCCCTTGCTCCAGTAAGCTCATCACTCTATAAAAGAAGAGAATGAGGCAGAACCTGTTGGCAACAAATCTGCATTGACTTCCCCAGATCACCAAGTTGTCCTTTAGGAGCTCGCAGTCGAACACTCTGGCTCAGCACCTGCCTCACAGTAGCCTTCTGGCTAAAGTCTTTGTTAACCACAGATATCAAATGCCTTAAAAGTCTGCGGGGCATCAAGCTATGAACTTCTCCACTCACCCATATAACCACCCATAGCTACAGCAGCCCTTTTAAGGGTTAACAGACATTCCTAAAACCCATTCCTTTGAATATTGCTTTATGACAGGTGCTTGCTACTCACCATTTAAAGACTAAATTGAACCATTCTGAGATTAAACCCAGCCAGAGCACTTTCAGTCCAACCTTCTGGTCCAAGAAATAAGCAATTGGGAAATAGATGATGAAGACGCATTTTGGGTCACCCAAGAAAGTCACCCATAGCCAGAAATCCTCCAAGCACGGCACCCTTTGCAGCAGCTCTGCAAACCAGATTCCATTGCTGTAGAAAGCATCCATAATAAGCAAGGCTTAAACAAAAAAAAACAATGAGTCATGTTAATTGTGATATTTTCACCCAGGTGCATTGCTTTTGTACTGCAGATTTTAAGGGGTTTTAACAAAGTTTGCTGTCCTTGCTTTTCTCAAGGAACCCTGGGAATCAAGGCTGGTTCCAAGGGATTCGGGCACCTTAGGTAAAGTATGACTTTGGCATCCCATCAATATACAGCAAAACATAACCAAGAAAAGTACAGTGACCAGTCACAAGATAAATTATTGGGGGATCCTACTTGTGTTATACATGGAAATGGCTCCAGATTGTATCACTTGCATTTCATTGTCATTTAACCCTAACTTGGGAGAAGGGCTGTGGCTTCTCCTTGATACACAGAAGGTTCCAGGCTCAACTCTCAGCATCTCCAGTTAAAGGGATCAGACAGTAGGTGATGTGAAAGACCTGTCTGAGACTCCAGAGAGCTGCTGCCAGTCTGAGTAGACAATACTGACCTTGGTAGACTGAGGGTCTGATTCAGTATCAGGTAGCTTTCTGAATACTGATTACAGTTTTCTCTCTAACTGCATATGTGTGTGTGTGTGACTACAGAAGGCTGAGGGCTTCCTGGGCCCAAGCTTGAAGCTGTGCTAGATTGTGCTTCTTGCAGCCAAGCAAACATATGGACAGACCCAAAGGTGGCTGGGTGCAGCTGCGATAGCCTACTGTATAACACCCCCACCCTCCAGCAGTGACAGGCCTGGCGCTTTGCAAATCCGAATTGCTCCTGCTGAGAGCAGAGCAGACCCCTTTGCCACACCATAGATCCTTGCACGTTCAAACACAGTGAGCAAAGAGCAGGGATCACTGGAGGGGGTGTAGCTGTAAATTTCTTGTGTTGTTCAGGGGGTTGGACTAGATGACCCTTGAGATCCCTTCCATCTCTATGTTTCCATGAATTGTCCCCAATCTAACCCAATGCCCGCCTAAAGTTGGACACTATAGGCAACGGCCTAGGTTTTTTTATGTAGTTTTTATGTACACTCTGCCTACTTTCCCAGTGTGGACCAATGATCCCTCTAAACTGCAGAGTCTTGTGAGCAAAAATTCTACGTTGTGAGCTACTGCATAAATTAGTGTGCTCTGGGGTCATCCTTCCTGAGCTAAGACAAAAATCTGTGAGCTGGAGGTTAAAAATCTGTGAGCTAGCTCACACTAAGAGGGAACACTGGTGGGGACTCAGGGGAGCTTATATTCTTCTCCTCACAAGAGAGGGGGGCAGCTCAAGGTCATCGCGTGAGCTTTCTATGGCAGAGTGAGGAATCAAACTTGGCTGGTTCGGAGCCTAGCTTTACACTAACCAGTACATGATATTGCCCATATGCTGCCCATCGTCCCTGTTGGGGGATTTCTATTGTACCCCCCAACAATATAAAACACCAAACTCAAAATCTTGCAGTTACCAAAATAACCTGCAGTTATCAGAAGGCTACGTTTTAAGAGCTCGTAGATAGACCTTAGCTGACTCCAGGCTTCTCAAAGCAAAAACAGTTTATTAGACTAAAGTTTCTCTTTAGACAGATGGCAAACAGTTTAGATACCATTAGTACATTTCAGTTTCTTCTTTAAACAGAAGGCTTCAGATATATGGATAGGAAGACAGAAGAAAAAAGAGTTTACACAGAGCATAAAGCATACAATACAATACTGAAAATCTAAGTCAATACAGCATACAAATACAATACTGAAAAATCTAACCCTCAACAGGACTTAGTCTACATTTTCCCATTTAAAATCTAAGTCCAAATCCCAATCTATCAGAGCTATGCTCCCTGTTTGAGGTTTGAGGATAGACTGACAAAGAAGTCCCTGCCTCTGATACAATCTGCAGCTTCTACACAAAAGTGGAGGTAGGGTTGCCAAGTGCAATTCAAGAAATATCTGGGCTTTGGGGGTGAAGCCAGGAGACTTTGGGGGTGGCGCCAGGAGACATTAGGGGTGGAGCCAAGATCAAGGCTGTGACAAGCATAATTGAACTCCAAAGGGAGTTCTGGCCATCACATTTAAAGGGACAGCACACTTTTTCAATGTCTTCCTTCCATAGAAGTAATGAAGGATAGGGGGTCCTTCTTTTGGGGCTCATAGAATTGGACCCCCTGGTCCAATCGTTTTGAAACTTGGGGGGAATTTTGGGGAGAGACACTAGATGCTATACTGAAAATTTGGTGCCTCTACCCCAAAAAACAGCCCTCCCAGAGTCCCAGATACCTGCGGATCAATTCTTCATTATTTCCTACGGGAATAAGTCTCTATAGGGAATAATAGAGTTCCCAGCAGACATTTCCCTCCCTTCCCCCCGCTTTCTGACGACCCTGAAGCAGGGGGAGGGCCTCCAAACTGGGGGATCCCCTGCCCCCACCTGGGGATTGGCAACCCTAAGTGGAAGGCTTATAAAGGCTTCAGCCCATCTCTTTATCAGATCTACTGGGTCACACTGCACCCCAGCTGTGTTTCTGACATCAGCCAACTGTAGCTAACTCAAAACAATCATGGCTGAGACTGTCCTTAGTTCACCGCAACCTTTCACCCACTTAGCAGCCATTTTTGCAAATGGCTGCCTCCTCCACCTTGTTTCCTCCTTGCCATATAAGGATTTTTACCATATATGGTGCTTCCTACATGATAGTGATGAATAGTTTAGAGCTCTGGTGGCCGAGGTCATAACTGCAGCCAAAAATCATAGAGAAATATAGAGGCTTCTAAAGTGTTTGAAGAGCTTAGTGCTCCTTTCATAAGAGAATGGCTACTTTCAGAAAGAGTTCTTGTAGCGCATTTCATAAAGAGTATGTTTAAGACCATAAAGAATATGGTTAGGATCATAAGGAGGGCCAACCCAAAATAAATACCGCCACAGTCCCTACTTGCAAGAGCCAGCCGAGCCCCTACTTTGAGCCATCCTGGGGTCAAGACGAGTTTGGTTGGCCACACTCTCCCTTCCCAGCGTAAAGGAGGTGGGCGGCACCATGCAGTTTTATGGGTAATGGTCAGCAGTAATACTGCTTTCGGGCAGGATGAAAGTAAGGTTGCCCCCTCGCCCAGGCAGCTGGAGATCTCCCGCCATTACAACTGATCTCCAGGCTACAGCAATTGCTGTAGAAAATTGCTACTTTGGAAGATGGATTCTAGGGCATTTCTGAGGTCCTTTCCCTTCCCAAACCCCGCCCATGCTCCACTCCCCAAATCTCCAGGCATTTCATTACTGCCAATACCAGTAAACTGGTGTAAACCGGTGCAGAGTTTCAGACCCATACTTAACTTTCCACTTTTTGTTATGAACACCTGGAGATTCAGTACCGGCAAAATATTTAAGCTCCTTCCAAGCCCAGTTTACAAGGGTTTAAAACGCTGCATAGGCATCCTGCCCTGTTCTCCGCACAACAAGCATGCAAGGTAGGCAGGCAATCCTTATAATAAGGAATAAGGACCTTTATTCCTGCTACTGATGATGGGTGCGGCTTCCTCTGTCTATGGCAGACGAGAGATTCGAAACAGAAACTTCCTGCTCAGCCTCTTCAGGCCAAACCGCAACCTTCTAGCGCTTAATACGGTTTCCCGCAAGGCTCCTCTAGAACTGGTGATTTTGTGGCGACCTCCGGCCATTTCGCTGAAAGACAGTTTCCAAGGTCTTTGGGATTATAAGGAACTGGTGCAACGGCACGCGAGTTTGTTTGTTTGTTTTTGCCCCAGCAGCATCAGCTTAACATGGCTGCTTTAAAAAAAAAAAAGATTGCTCCCAAAGGTGTGACGATGCTCGGGACACTTATTCGACTGAAAACATGCCCGTCGCATCCCGTGGCCACAAATCCTGTACGCATGCTGGCCCCGGGAAGTAAGTCCCATTCATTGCATTGCGACTTACTTCCGCGTCAAAATGTATTTGCCATCTTTTTACTAACTGGAGCAAACAAGGCGATCTTATTGCTACCGCCCCTTTCTTGTTCCTCTTCTTTCCCCCCGCTCAAAATCACTTCCCACTAGCTTCCCACTTTCTCTTTGACCTCCGTGTAACCCTCTCATTCACCATCGCCCTCCCCTTCACTCCAACTCGCTTCTCGTTACCTGGAATCCCTGAAAACCGCTTCTCCACGGCATTGATCCGGGAAACTACATTTCCCGAAAGCCTGAGAGGCAAGGGGGAGAACTAGCCCGCAAATGATTCGACTACTGGGTGGACTACAGGACATTTTTTGGAACTCGCATTGTAAACTCCGGAGTTAACCGATTTACACCCCCCCCCCCCGCAAACAACCTTTGCGGATGTTTCCTGCAGTGTTCCTAGACTACGTCGTATACAAGCATTGATCTATCTATGCAGTCACATATAAACCCTCAACATTGCAATACGACAAAATAGTCAGCACGACATTTTGATATATTACTACGTAGTGTTAATTTTTGAAAAGTATTCCGTGTGGTTGTACACTGTTTATATATAAGACTTAGAGAACAATGTAGACATTCGCAGAGATCCAGGTGGGCAGCCGTGTTGGTCTGACATTCAAATATACAGGTAACAAGCAGGGAGCCCTTGCATTGCATTACATTCTATATTCTTACATTATAGTGATGTCATATGCAGAGTTACTTTAGTCTAAGCCCATTGATTCCAAGATATTTAGACCGGAGTAACTCTGCATAGGATTGCACACAGTTAAGAACCTAATAAAGATTTCAGAGGCTTATGGAACGTTGAGCATGAAAAGAAAGATTAAAATGGCTGGTGCCTGGATAATAGTTTTATTGCTCAGCAAATACTTTGTGTTTGTGGTGAAGCCAATCATTGCTCCATTTCAAATCACTTTTCCCCCAATGCGTTAATATTTTTTGCTTCTAGAGAAATGCAATTAGTTAGAGAACTGAATCTTGCACAACAGATCACCACAGTCATAGCGAAGGGATGCTCTAGATGTTTGGATATAGACATAGATCAGCTGTGGCTGAAACAGGGTTTGGAGTTTCCCTCATGGGCCAATCTTACACCCACAGGACTCTCATAACTGCCTTCCCTAGCTGTGCCCCCAAACTTCCCTCTTTCTGAGTAACCCCTTTTCTGCACAAAATGATTCACAATGTTACATGGACAGGGACTGTGTTCTATATTGTTGTGTGTAGTTTGCTGTAAACTGGATCCTCCTATGTAATCTTGCATTGTTGATACACTTTGCTTCAGTTTTGTTTTGTTGACTCGTGGTTGGTTCTACAATGCAAATTCTATTTCCTTCTTTATTTAACATCCCGCCACATTGATTGTATTGGCTCACTTTGCATAATTTGCCTTGAGTTCCAGTGAGACAGGTGGACTATAAATATCATACATAAATGAATAAATCCCTAGAGGAATTTGGAACAATGAGTCTGGAGAAAAGATCTGCAAGGGTCAGGAACATGAGAGTTTTCCTCTAGGCCATTCTGGCCTCTTGTTTCACTTATTTGTTAGAATCCTGTGCACCATCTTCTCCAGTCTAGAAGAAATCATCTCTATCCTTAAAGAAGCAGTAACAAGACTCTTTTCTGTGTCTGAGTCCAGTGGCGCCTTTAAGATCAACAAAGTTTAATTCTGAGTATAAGCTTTCCTCTTCATGCACACTTCATCAGATACACTGAAACAGTTTTCCTCAAGCCTTACATATAAGTAATGACGGGGGGGGGGAGGGGAATTAGATTCCAGGAGGGGCTAGTTAGAGTCAAGATGTATAAGTAGCTGGGCGAGGAGTATAGCTGAGATTGGATTAAAGTAGTTGGTAGACCTGTGAATGGCAGTAAATTAGCATACAAATACAAGAGTTAACAAACAGATGTAATAACTGTGTTTGAGTCCAGTGGCACCTCCAAGACCAACAAAGTTCAATTTTGGATATAAGCAAGAAGGGAAAGACTTAGCACTTGTAGATGCACACTTCCTCAGATACACAGAAACAAATTTCCTAAGGTGTTACATATTGGTAGAGGGGTTAGTTGCCAGAAAGGGCAAATGAGAATCAAGATGCATAAGTACAGCTAAGTGGAATAATCCAGTTGGTAAGGTCTGTGAATAGCAGCAAAATAAGAATTAACAGATGTGAGAACGAAGTTTGAGTCCAGAGGCACCTTTGAGGCCAACAAAGTTTAACTCTACACATTACACATGCTAAGTCACTCACTTCTCACATACCCAGAATTAAACTTTGTTCTGCCATTCCACCTCAAACTACAAAAACAAATATGTGCTTAGTTCTCCTGTCTTCTTTTTATACACCCAGGAAAATGCTGTTTATCACTTTGGGGTCAAGCAGCAAGTTTTCTCCAGGATAGTTTTGCCAGGGACCTTGGACAGCTTCCCCCCCCTTCTTTTTGCCATCTTCTGGGCTTGGAGTAGGGGTCACTGGGAGTGTATGAGGGAGCTATTTGTGGATTTCCTGCGTTGTGCAGAGGGTTGGACTAGATGACCAGGGAGATCCCTTCCAACTGTATGATTCTAGTAGAACAAAATAGGAGTCAATTGCACCTTTAAGACCAACGTAGTTTTATTCAGAACGTAAGCTACTACTTCAGACCAACATGGCTGCCTATTTGGATCTATCTGTATGATTCTAGGAAATATTAACTGAAATGAAGTCAGCTGTACTTATCTCAAAGCTTCCATCTAGGGTTGCCAGATATTGGAAAATACTTGGAGACTTTGGGGGTGGAGCCAAGAGAGGGTGGGGTTTGGGAAGGGGAGTGGCCTCAGCATGGCACAGTGCCATAGAGACCACCCTTCAAAGCAGCCGTTTTCTCCAGGGGAGCTGATCTCTGCCAGCTGGAGATCAGTTGTAAAAGCAGGAGATCTCCAGGCCCCACCAAGTGCCATCAGGAGGTCCACCAGTGGGGCCAGGACACAAGAAGCCCTCCCACTGTGCCCCCCACAAATACCAAGAATAGAGCATCACTGCCCCAGACAGAGTTCCAACGATGTGGCTAATAGTCACTCATGGACCTCTGCTCCAATCTCCTCTTGAAACTGTCTATGCTTGTAGCCGCCACCCACATCCTGTGGCAGTGAATTCCATGTGCTAATCACCCTTTGGTGATTAGCACACTTCCTTTTACCAGTCCTTAAATTGCCCACCGGACTCCAGTTGCAGCCTGTTGCTGCAGACGAACACTACTACCCATTTGGAATTATCACCATACGTGCATGGATTAAAGCTGCCTTCATTGTAACGTGTGTACGGGGTTCCATGTGTGCTTAAGGGGTCTACCGGACTCCTGTTGCAGAGCATTGCTGTGGACTTAACACCACGGTTATTACCCATTTTGGAATTATCACCATGTGCACACGGATTAAAAGTGCCTTCAAGGTCACGCGCGTCTAGGTTCCACGCGCCCTCCCTGCTCCAAAGTTTCCCTGCCTTAATCGCGCCACGCGAACGAGCTGCTTGGGAAAAAACCCAACCGCCGGCATTCCTGCGAACCGCACTGGCCACGCCCCCTCCCGGGACCCGCCCCCTCTCGCCTCTCCTTCCCTTCCCTTTCCTTGCCCTTCCCGAGCCCCTGCGGCCAACCAACCAACCGCCGCTCGCTTTGCGCGGTGACGTCACGGGCGTGCGTGGGTGCGGGTGGGCGGGGCCCCGTCGCCTTGGCCACACCTCGCCTTCCCTCTCTCCCCCTCTGTTTTTTTTTACGCCAGGCGGCCGAAAAAGCAACGGAGCACGCGAGTGGCGGGGGCCTGGCCTGGCCTGGCTTGAGGCGGCTGGGGTCGCTCCGGGTAGCCCCGCTCCGCCCTTCCCCTCCGCGCCGCCTCCTCCTCCCTTCCCAGGCGGCGGCCGCTGGTGCTCCTGCCGCTGCGGCGGCTCGGCGGGGGCGCGAAAGGTGCCTCCGCCGCCGCTGCCGCCGCCTGGGCCTGAAACAAGATGGCGGCGCTGGGCGGCGAGTTCTTCAGTGTGGGCAGCCAAGTGTCGTGCCGGACTTGCCACGAGCAGCGCCTGCAAGGCGAGGTGGTGGCGTTTGACTACCCCAGCAAGATGCTGGCGCTCAGTATCCTTACCCGAAGGCGGGACGGGGAGGGAGGGAGGCAGGGGGAAGAAGGAAGCGGGGCAGCAGAGGGGGAGAGAGGGGCTGGCTGGGGCCCGGCCTGGGATGGAAAGGAGCACCTGGCCTCGCTCTAGGCCAGGGGTGGCTAAACTTGCTTAATGTAAGAGCCACGTTGACTAAAAGTGAGATGTTGGAGAGCCGCAAGACATAAATGTCAGATGTTCATGAGCCGCAAAACGGAAGGAAGGAAAATAGACGGGGAGGGAGGGAGAGATGGAAAGAAAGCTACTTTAACTTTAAATGCATTCTCCTGTTGGCTTTGCTTGGGGAAGTGATTTAAATAGACGAATGCCTTTTCCAAGCCAGCTGACAGAGCGGTGGGGGCTTCAAGAGCCACACAGTATGTGTGAAAGAGCAACATGTGGCTCCTGAGCCACAGTTTGGCCACCCTTGCTCTAGGCTGCTGGGTCTTACTTAGCTTAGGGAGGGCACGGGAGACTCTAGGCGAGCCGGGCTTGGCAAGGAGGAAGAGATTTATACTCCACCCTTCTCCCTGAATCAGAGACTTAGAGCGGCTTACAATCTCTGGTATCTTCTCCCCCCACAACAGACACCCTGTGGGTGGGGTTAAGAGGGGTCCCCCAGAAGTTGCCCTTTCAAGGACAACCTCTGCCAGAGCTATGGCTGACCCAAGACCATCCCAGCAGCTTCAAGCAGAGGAGTGGGGGAATCAAACCCAGTTCTCCCAGATAAGTGTCCACATGCTTAACCACTACACCAAATTGGCTTTCAGGAGAAGCGCTGACTTCAGTGCAATGGGTGGGTTGCGGTTGATGTTCCCTCTAAGCTGCAGAGTCTTGTGAGCAAAAATTCTACTTCTGAGCTACTGGTATTAAAGTGAGCTGCTGCATAAATTAGTGTGCTCTGGGGCCATTTTTCCTGAGCTGAGACAAAAATGCATGAGCTGGAGGCTAAAAATCTGTGAGCTAGCTCGCGCTAACTCACCACTGGTTGTGGTGGGGTTGGAATATTGGGGAGGCGAGGCTGGCCGGCCGCCTCTTGCCTTTCCAGGCCGGAGGGTTAGGAGCACAGGACTGCAGAGGTCGGAACTAATCTGGAATGCAGCAGGTTGGGTGGGGAAAACGTGTGATGGGACAAAATGTGGTCAACTGGCTGATAGGGAGGAAAGTGGGGTGGTTATGAGTGAGAAGGAAAACAGCTGGATCTGTTAGGTGAGGAGGAAGGAGAATTCCAGGTTTTGAAGGAGTGGATTGTGGAAAGGAGTAAGAATGTAGCATAGGCTTGGAAAGGGAGGGATTGATCAGGTAAATATGGCTAGCAGTATGTTTTTATCACCCTTCTTTCAAGTAACTAGTATATAGGCTGAGAGGCTTCACTATCCCCAAGTAATTTAGTGAATTTCACAGCAGCGCTATGGGGTTAACTAGACTGGGCCAAGGTCACCCAGTAAGCTTCGTGGTACATAGACAAGAGGGATTCAAACTTGGATTTTAAGGGCAAGGAGAATCTTACCAGTTTGCCATGTGGGAAGGTGTCTGAATTTGACTCAGAGTTGTTCATTGCATGCTGACTAAATATGTTCTAGATAGCATTGCATTTGAAATGAAATGTGTCGGTTTGATCTGTGGCAGCTGATTTTCACTTACAGGGTATCTCACATTCAAGCAGTGACATATGATTGCATATGAATTTTTCCCAAGGAGGACTTTGAGACGAGTGTTAATGGCCTTCATGATGTGGAGTGCAGTATGGTTATTCAGTATTTACATGTAGTAGCTCCTTGCAAATCTCTAGAGTAATGAGTATCTGAAATGAGTATCTTCCCACAACCGTGAGTGTTTTTGAAATTAATAAGACCTACGCTAGGGTTAGAAGCAAATATACATGTTGGGAAACAGGACTCAATTTTATTGGGTGGGGTGGAGTTGGCAGCTGCTGAATTTGTCTGTTTTGGATCCATTAGTGCATTTCTGCAGGCAGAACCATTTCTCTCTTGCTGCAGTCCAGAAACACTTCTGAAACACTGCTTCTGCTCCTCCTGTCTACAGAAACACTCTGATGGATTCAGACCTCTGTGTCTAAGTAGAAATTTACAGATTAGGTATTGCGTAAGGTCCTTGGAGCAGTCTTTCATTACCTTGATGGCATAGGTTGTGCGCAGGATGGTGAATGCTGTTTGCATACTGTAAGTCTGTTGTGAATCAGTGGGTATGCATGGGGGATGTTTCATACTCAACTTTCCTCCTGTTGCACAGCCCACGATAGGCACAGTAGGACATTACAGAGGCATGAGTGTTAATAACAGTTAATGTTTGTGTCATTTGTGGTTTAAGGCTGAGATGGGATGGAAGGACATGTGCACTAGCCCTAATGTTACATCTGTACTGACTCGGTTTTCTTCTGTCCTCAGGGTAGAAAGTAAAGCGATATTGGGGTCTAGACATTAAAGGTTCTAGGCAACTTTCACATTCTTTGTGGGCTCCTAATTGTCAGAATCCATTCTTTTGTAAGTTACCACTCACCTTGGGATATCAAACAGGACCACATCTCTTGTGGGATTTGTGATGAAGAGTCCAGTGAGAGTCTGAGCTTAGGAATCTGTTTTTCTAAAAGTCAGGTAATGTGCATGTTGTGAATTACTGAAGAACAGATTTGTATTTCACAAACATATGACACAACTCTTTCATTCTTTTGTATCTGTGTATCACACAGATCTGCGAGGGGTGGTATTGATAAGCCACTTGGGCAAAATGAAGCTATTAGCTCCCAGAGGCAAATAGTTATTTGGTAGTGCTCAGATCACTAAATGCTTGTATTTTTTTTGCTGGACTTTTGAAAAGTTGAAGCTTTTGCCTTGGCATGAAGTATCTCTTCAACCACAGCTGGTCTTTATCTGAAGGGTTCCTAGCTGTGAACCTTACTCACAAAGCCATATAGAGCCTACAAGCCAGGGTGGTGTAGTGGTTAGAACATTAACTAGGACAGGGGAGATATAGGTTTATAAAAAATCTCCTATGAGCTCCCAAGGTGACCTTCGGTTGGTCACTTTCTCAGTCTACCATACCTTACAGTATTGTTGGATATAATAAGGGTAATAAGGAAAATATGTTAATACTCAGAACTATTTGGAAGAAGGGTGGGATATGAATGAAGTGACAAGTATGCTCACTGTTGAATTATCCTGATTAAAAACATTGTCGGTAAGGTCTTTCAGGTACTCTGATGTAATCCTCTTTTTGATGTTCTGAACGATATTTTCGGGGGTTGTTTCCTTAATGTTTTCCTCCAGAATGTCCTTCTTCCAGTGGCAAGCCTAACCATGCAGATATCTTGCTTATAAACGTACAGTATGTTTCAGACGTGGAAATAATCAACGACCGCACGGAAACTCCCCCACCTTTAGCTTCACTCAATGTTAGCAAGGTAAGAATTCCTTGTGAAAATGATTCTCCTGTCTCTGAGACCACTGGGTCTACATTTACTAATCATTTGCAGTATGAATTCTTACTTTGTATCTGTTTCAACTAAGCTGGCATCTTTGTGAGCTTCAGTCTGTTGGACATGTAGCAGTTTTTTGGTTGGCTAGCCAGGTTAGCATGGTATCCTACTCTGCAGTCATTTGTTAAATCAAAGGGTCTGAGACTCAGCAGAAGGTCACATGTTTTCTTGCACAAGGTACAGGTTCATTCTTTGTTGTCTCCAGGTAAATACATCTAGGTAGCAGGTGATAGGAAAGCCTCATCTCTGCCTGAAATGTTGTAGACCCTATACCTTTCTCAGTAGACGGGAGTGAATGAAATGGACCAGTGACCTAACTTGCTATAAAAAGGTAAAGGTAGTCCCATGTGCAAGCATCAGTCGTTTTCGACTCTGGAGTGACATTGCTTTCACAACATTTTCATGGCAGACTTTGTCATTGCCTTCCCCAGTTATCTGTACTTTTGCCCCAGCAAGCTGGGTACTCATTTTGCTGACCTCAGAAGGATGGAAGGCTGAGTCAACCTGGAGCCAGCTACCTGAACCAGCTTCCGCTGGGATCAAACTTAGGTCATGAGCAGAGGGCTCCGACTGCAGTACTGCAGCTTTAGCACTCTGTGCCACGGGGCTTTCCTAACTTGCTATAGGCAACTGCATATATTTCTGTGAGATGAATTTTTTTTTTGTTTCCTTCTCAGTTTATCTATAATCCTTTACATAAAAAAGAAATTTCAGTTCATGTGAAAATAAAAAGAATGCTGCTGGATCAATCTAGTTTGTTTCACCAGGTGGCCAACCAGTTACCCTGGAGAGCCAGCAAACAGCACAGAAACTAAGATCAGACCCTGATGTTGCCTCCTAGCACTGGATTTCAGAGGTTTACTGCCTCTGTCCCCATCATTACCAATGACTAATAGTCACTAATGAACCTGTCCTCCATAAATCCATTTTAAAGTCATCTATGCTTGTGTCCGTCACTACATCCAGTGACTGAATTCCACAATTCAATGCTCATTGACAGGGTAGCAAGGTGTGTTAACGTTCCATTGTACAGCATAGGTAGAAATGAGATCTATTCAAAGGAATAATCTGCTTGGGGTAAACGTGCTTGAGTCACGTTGTAGAAATGAGATTCCTAGACATCATAAATGACTGTGCACTGGAACAGATGGTCACACAGCCAATGGGTGGGGTAGCGGTCTTCAACTTGATTCTCAGAGGGGCTCAAGTCCTTTTGAGAAATGTGGATGTTTTTGCCCTAGTTGGAAATGGTGACCACAATGCTGCTAAGTTCAGCATCCAGCTACCCCTAAATCCAGAACTGTAACAATTGATTTTAAAAGACAAAAGTTCACAAATATGGGGGATTAGTTAAAAGGAAGCTGAAAAAGGAACACAGGCAAGTCAAATCCTTAGAGAATTCATGGAGCCTATTTAAAACCACACTTATTGAAGCCAAATAGAATGGATTTCCCAGATTCAGAAAGGCATTGCCAAGTCTAAAAAGAACATCTGCATGGTTAACAATGCAAGCCAAAGAGGCTTCTTTTAAAAAGTTGAAGGTCTGCTCCAGTGAATTGAACAGAAGGGATCACAGGTTTTGGCAGAAGAAAAATAAGTTAATATTTAGGTGAGCTAAAAGAGAACTTGAGAAGCAGGTTGCTAAAATGTCAAGACAAACAATAACCATTTCCTTAAATCTAGAACAGGAAACCAATTGCTAAAGGACGATGGGGAGATGGCAGAGAAGCTCAATGGATGTTTTGCTTCTTTGTACCACTTTGTTTCTGTGGAAAATGTGAGGCACATAGCAATGGCCACGGCCATTATTTTCAGAACAGAAGTCTGAAGTACTGAGTCAATTTGAGGTGAAAAGGGATGAAGTTCTAGATCTATTAGGGAAACTAAAAGCCAGTAAGTCTCTATTTACTAAATTCAGCTGTTGTATCAGAAAACTGGAGACCAGCAAATAATGCACTGATTTTTTGAAAAAGGATCCAGAAGGGAACCAGGAAACTACAGACCAGTTAGCTGTAATGTCTGTCCCAAGCAAATGAGTAGAAATTGTAATCAAATATAGAATTATTAGGCACATAGGGGAACGAAGCTTGCTGAGGGAAAATCAGCGTGGCTTCTGCAAAGGGAACTTTTTGGAGTTCTTTTGAGAAACTGAACAAGCATGTAGACAATGGTGACCTTGTAGATGTGATGTACTGTGACTTTCAGCCGGCTTTGGATAAGGTACCTTACCGAAGACTCCTGAGTAAATTTAGCAGATGTGACATAAGAGGACAGGTTCTCTTATGGATTAAAAACTGATTAATGGCAGGAAGCAAAGAGTAGGAATAAATGGACAGTTCATGTGGTGGGGGGAAGTAAGCAGTGGGGTTCCACAAGGATTGATATTGGGGCCAGTATTATTAAATTCATTCATAACTAATCTGTAACTAGGGGTGAGTAGAGTAGTGGACAAGTTTGCAGATGACATGAAATTCAGGATGGTGAACACCAAGGTTGACCGTGACGGACTCCAGGTGGATTTCAAGTTATTAGGTGGGCAAGCAACAATGTGGCAAATGTTGGTACATAGGATGATGCACTTTGGGGGGGGGGGATCCCAGCTTCATATAGGTTAACAGGGCCTGAAATTACTGAGAGGGAGAAAGATCTTGAGGTCATAGTTAACAGCTCAGTGAAAATGTCAACGTGGCATGCTACAGCAGTGAAAAAAGTGAAGTCTATACTAGGGAGCAAAATTTGAATCCTGTGGCACTTTTAAGACCAATAAAATTTTATTCAAGGTATGAGCTTTTTTGTGCAGGCACACTTCCTCCGATGCAATGAAATGGAATTGACCACTCCATATATATAAGCCAAAGGTTGAACAGCAAATTAGCATACAACATAATGAAGTTTTAACAGATGTAAACAGGAATAACAAACTAAGTTTATAAGGTCGCCGTGGTTTAGATTTAATTCCAGGGAAAAAACTGAAGCAAATAAATATATAAAAACTGGACATAGATGTGTGAATGCATCCTTCTTAATTGTGGAGTGCTAAGAATAATTAACGGAGACCTAGTAATGTGCCATCTCCTCTCAAGCATTGCAGAGCTGAAACAAGTACAGCAGAGGGTTGGAGCACCTTCCCTATGAGGAAAGGTTGAAGAATTGGGGACTTTTCAGTTTAGAAAAGAGACAACTAAGGGGGGACAGGTAGAGGTGTGCAGGTTGAAGAGAGTTGACAAAGATAATTTTTTCTCCCTCTTCCAAAAGACTAGAACTCAAGGGCATCCAGTGAAGCTGATGGGCAGTAGATTCAGGATGGACAAAAGGAAATAATTCACTGCCAGAGGATGTAACAATGTTACAAGCAGAGATGGCTTTTAACAGTGGATGAGACGGATTCATGGAGGATAGGTCTGTCAGTGGCTAATAGCCATGGTGACTGAAGAGAACCTCCATATTCACAAGTTCACACTTTCACCACTGAATATCAGTGTCTGGAAGCCTCTGCCTTTATGCCCTGTTGCTGGACCTCCATTGTTACCAGTTGGTCACTCTGTCTGACAAGATGCTGGACTAGATGGACCACTTGTCTGATCCAGCAGAGCTCTCTTTATGTTACGTGTCAGAGTAGGTTAAGTTCATTTCCAGGAGCTGAATCTAGTGTGCTTGAATCTGTAAGGAATAATAATTACTACTTGTAGTTAGCAAATTTACACCAGTCTCTCTTGAATTCCAGTCTGATAGTATAAAGTTTGAACATGAATTTCTGAAAAAAATTTTTTGTAATTTTTCTGCAGTCTTTTAAGGGTTTTTATTGAGTGTCCAGCAATGGTGAAATCTCTCTCTCTCTCACACACACACACACACACACTTCCCACTCTGCTTCTTCCCCATTTCAATGGTGACTTTAGTCTACTTAATCTCTTGTGTAGAGACTGTCCTTTTGAGCCAGTACAAATCACGGAAGGATATTTAAACACCAACCGTCTTGTTATGAAATCCTAGGCACTAATGCCTGCATACTGCCTTTCAGACGTTTGTGTACAATTATGTAATTTGCTCTGGGAAGGGGAAATAAGGTGAATCCTATGGCTTCTTTTCCTTGTCTATAGAAAATTTATTCCCTGGATTATTGTTTGTTTCAATAAGAAATTGATACAAACAAGAAAGACCAAGCAGCCATTGGAGGGAAAATGCCCCCAGCTAGAAATGCGTCTCTGAACCATTTGGGAGTTACCTCAGCTAACTGGAGTTGGTCACGGTCCTTGTTGTCCAAACACTATATACAGAGCCAGCATCTGCTGCCAGTCCCAGGTTAATATCTGTGTACTTCTTCTGCTTCCTTTCTCAGCTTGCGAACAAAGCACGGATGGAGAAGGAAGAAAAGCTGAGCCAGGCGTACGCAATTAGTGCTGGGGTCTCTTTGGAAGGACAGCAGCTTTTCCAGACTATACACAAGACGTAAGTAGCAGGCTGAAGGATGAAGAAAAGGGGGCTCAATAGCAGCTGGAGGAGAGACAGGGCAGCTTGTACCTCGTTTCTGAAGCCAGAAATCAGGGCCCAGTACATGCCCCCCTCCTTCAGTTCTGTCATTTCCTCATCTCCTGTGTACAGATTTTCTTCCCTACTGTAGCCCTTGAAAATTTGGATCTTGGCTGTAGAATGTGGCTCTTTTCCCACAGGAGTAAGCATGTCTTACTAATCTCTGCCAGCTTTCTTCTGGGTGCTCAGAGTGGTAAAAATGCCTCTCGCTCCTGTTTTGTTTTGTTCTTTAACGTTTCTAGCAACTATGTGAGGTAAATTAGACAGAAGGAGCAACTGGCCCCAAGTCACTTCTCAAATACATTATTTTTTCAGGGAGCGCACCAAATGGGTGGGATGGTGGCTCAGTGGTGGAGCATCTGCTTGGGAAGCAGAAGGTCCCAGGTTCAATCCCTGGCATCTCCAAAAAAGGGTCCAGGCAAATAGGTGTGAAAAACCTCAGCTTGAGACCCTGGAGAGCCGCTGCCAGTCTGAGAAGACAATACTGACTTTGATGGATCAAGGGTCTGATTCAGTATAAGGCAGCTTCATATGTTCATAATTGAGTTGTGGTATTGGATGGCTTTTTAGCACAGGGCCCTGACTATGCACTGATCTTGGAGAATGAAGGCACTTTGAATGCTGAAAAGTACACTAAAAATGATTAAACTGAAATGAGATTTGGTCAGCATACATTATGCAAATGAATGATATTATGTGTGAGAAATGCCTTGTTTCCTGGGAGGTTGGCAACGAGCAGGGCCATTTTTTTTCTCTGAAGAATAAGCAGGAGAGGGAAGGAAGTTCTTACATCTCTTATGGAATACTAATTAATCTAGCAGGATAGACAATGGGATGGGTCAACTGTCTCCCTCTTTCACCCCTTCCACCCACCAACCCACTAGCAGGGAGCATAGACTTGGAGGTAACAAAATTCTAGAGAGGCTAGGGAGGAAGTAGCTCTTTGGAGATAACAGGAAAAGAAGCCTTGACCTGGGCTGACTGGGTTCAAGGGGGAAGGAGACATAAATTTCTTAAAACTGCCTTGCAAGAGGATAGTAGCCTTTCTTTTCCTTGGGATGCTGAGCTGAACAGACCTCTTGTCTGAGGATGGGAGCAAACTAAGGTAGTGGAAGATCTTTAGAGAAACAGAATACCTAAGATAAAAGAGTGCCCTGTATTTTACCAAGAGAAAGGCTTGTATAGCTGAGAGGGACAGAGGATTTGGGTTTTAACGATTTCTTTTCTTCCTTGCTTCACTTTGGCGTTTTGCTAAAAATATGCTTGTAAATATTTTCTTTTTAATACATATTTTAAACTTTTTATTCTGGAAATGGCTCTCATACCACATAGACCCCCCAGTGTTTTGGACACACTATTTTAAAAGGGAGCCCCAGGAGGGGCAAGCAGTTGGCAACTGGCTCTTCCCCTAGGGGCGCACAAGGCATTAATCTCTCCCTGTGATAGCCAGGGGCTGGGCTAGCAGAAGACACTGAAGCAAGGCTTTGGAGCTTGGAAAGGAAGCTGGAGGTCCAGATCCCTTCAGTGGGAAATCTGTAGCGTTCAGGTGGTGGTGGCAGCTGCTGGAGAGTAAAAAGGAGAAGCTGCTCCAGGAAGTTGGGAACCCCAAGGAGGGCAAGGCAGAAATGGAGCCTGCAGGCCAGAGCAGGCATGTTATGCCACATTATAACGTGACTTGAATTAGCATTCTGTCCCCCTCCTTACTATAATTGTCTTGTTTCCCTTTGAATAACAGAAGGCCCCAAATGTTTAACCAGCATAGCTGTACCATGCCACAAGTCTGTGTTTTACATACAAGGACTTGGATCCTATGAGTGAGTACTGTCATGCTAGATAATCTGCTGGGAGCACGCTTCTCTTCTACTACCACTTCAGTTTGTGCAGAGGCCTATTGAAAACCATTTATCTTGTGTAAATGGAAGTTTGAGTGGAAGTGTGCTTTGTGGCAGAGACTATCTCCCGCTCAAGAAAACTTGTTCATAGGATCCAAGCCAAGAAGTCAAATTACAAAGGCACTGTGAAATTTTACACACAAGATATGGTGCTGGTTTCCAAGACAGCTTGGTTCTTTCAACAGCTCTGGAGTAATCCTGAGATTTCCACCTAGTCAGCTACAATCAGTTTGTATCCCTTCAGACCTATATCACACCTCTGAAGTCAAGTTCCTAATTGTTGTTTGACAGCTCTTGCAAGCTGAATAATAATTACCGAATATTTCTAGAGCAGCAGAGCAAGTCTGACTTTGGCAGTCCCGTATTTCCAGAGTCATCTATGAAAATGTCTGAAGCTGTTTCAGTGTTGTAGACAGGTGCGGAGGCACAGTCCTGTAATCCCAACTGCTGGGGAGGTCGAGGCTGGCAGATTGCTTGACTTCAGGAGTTATGGGCTACAGTGAGCTATGCCAGTTAGCTGTCTGGACTAAGTTTGGCATCGGTATGGTGAGCCTCAGCGTAGCCAAGGCCCAGCAGAGGTTGTCTGTGGAGTAAGGGGTTTCATGTTATGCCAGAAGATTAGTGGTGAGTGTGACAGATCTATATACTATGACAGTGCTGCATACCTTGTATTGGCTATTGCATTGGTTTTGCAATGTATGCTTTGTATACATTTTTAACAGTTGCCCATTAAAAAGGTGGTTATGCTTTACATTTTCAGTCTAAGCGTGTCTGCCTAACCTATTTGTTTTGTGGCCTTTTGGATTTGTTCCCTGATGTTTGATTTGTGTGCATGCCTGTGCACACGGTTAGTGGTGAAGAGCCTGGACATGACAACATGCTGACAGTCCCACGGCCAAGGACCATTTGCCTGGCCTCAGATAGAGCCTTTTTGGTGATAGTTCCAGCATTGTCGAATGTACTTCTGAATGAGATCTGGACCCGGCAGGACTTAGCTCAATTCCGCAGGGCCTGTAAAATGGAACTATACTGCCAGGCCCGTGGATAAGACCAGGAAGTTTTTAATTAAAACACAGCTCTTTGCTTCTTCCCTTCCCCTCTCTCCCTGGGAATCAGTGATATAGTTATATGCCATCTGGTTAATTGTTTGAATTGTATGTATTGATCTTAATTGTTTTTAAACTGCTTATCTGCTCTGAGACCCAGAACATGGGGGAGAGTGGAATATAAATTGAAAAAATAAATGTAAATAAATAGGTATTTTTAAAAGGTTGACTAATTCCTTGAAGAGTATAAAACAGGGTTACTGCAGTTATTAGAACAGCATCTGCCTATAAAAACAGCAGATACAACTGGTGAATCTGAAAACACCCACGTGTAATCTGAGAAATAACACCTCCAGTTTACATGAAGAATTGTGTCTGTCAGGGAAAGAATTAGTGAGTCAGAGAATATATGCCCCCTGCCCGGGTCAAAACTGATTTCCAGCGTGACTAATAACAAGTTTGAAGGGTAGCAAGCGGCGTGCTTTGAGGAGAGGCTTATGTTCCAGCCCTGTGGTTTGATCCTCTTCAAAGGAGACTGGATCTGTTCCATTTCACCAGAGCTATGCATGATGCACTTCTTCACATGGCATATTTTCTGTTCACTCAGTGTCAAGGCGGATAGATTTATTCATTTCGCGACTGCATCTGAGGCACAGTCATGAGATGGACACAGCTCATGGACCCATACTAGGTTCTAATCAGTATCCACTCAATTTCCCTGCTGAACTGTTCTTCTGAAGTTGCAAAGGCTGCTATTCTGTAACAGTATATTGCTGCTGCGTTTTCGGAGTGAATGTCTATTGCCTATACTCCAAATAGTCAGATTTTTAGATTTTTTTCCTTTCTTTGCTAGGAAATTGACAGTCTAGTCTTTATAGCTTTACAGAAGTTTTGAGCAGAATATTATAATTATGCTTTGACATTCACAGATGTCAGACGTGAATGTTTAAAAAGACTACTTAAATTAGCTAAATGGAACTATATTGTCAGGCCTGTGAATGTCAAAGCACCCCTTCAGGGATGACATTGGGATGAGCAGGCATACAATAACTGATTTTTTTCCTGCTTTGTAATCTGTTTTACACACTAATTTTCAGGTTCATAATCTTTTTCAGTTTTGTTTTCATTCACTGGGTAAGTGAATAAGGCTGCAATCCTAAAGACTTCCCCCCCATTTTTAAGCCACTCTTGATAACATGGGACTGGTTTAGGGTTGTTCCCTTAATCACAGCTGTTTTTTTTTTAATTCCTGGTAGGCTTCACTCATCCCCTAAACCACAGCTCCTGATTGTTGTTTGGAAGGAAACAACAGTTTGAGTATTATGGCAATCTTTCGTCTGATGTGTAGGCAGAGGTATAAAGTGAAGCTGTGTGCATGAGAGGGGAGCAGCTGCAGTGGTGAAAGAGGCAATGTTAGGGATTTTTAGGAAAGGGATTGAGAATAAAAACCAACATTATAATGCCTCTGTATAGATCTGTGGTGCAGCCTCATTTGGGATACAGTGTACAGTTTCGATCACCGTATCTGAACAAGAACATTGCAGAGCTGGAAAAAGTATGGATTGTGGGGGGGGGGGGGGGGGGGCGGGGAGTAACCAAGATGATTAGGGGGTTAGCTTGCCTTCCCTATGAGAAAAGCCTGAAGAGCCTGGGACTTTTCCTTTTTCAAAAAAAGAGAACTAAGTGGGAACATGACAGAGGTTTATAAAATTATGCACAGGGTGGAGAGAGTTGACTAAGAGAAATTTTTCTCCCTCTCCCAAAATACTAGAACTCAAAGGTATCCAACAAAACTGGTAGGAAGGTAGGTTCAAGATGGATAAAAAGAAATACTACTTTACACAGAATGATTAAAATGTGGAATTCACTGCCAGAGGAAGTAATGATGGCCACAGGAATAAACAACTTTAACAGATGATTAGATAGATTCCATGGAGGATAAGTCTATCAGTGGCTAATAGCCATGGTGGCTGAGGGGAACCTCCACTTTCAGAGGCACTAATTCTCTGAATCCCAGAGCCAAGAGGGGCAATAGCAAGGAAAGGACTCGGCCTCTATGCTCTGTTATTGGCTCTCCAGAGGAACTGGTTGGTCATTCTGAGACAGGATGCTGGTTTAGATGGATCACTGGTCTGATCGAGCAGGCCTCATTTTACATTCTTATGGAGGCAGCATATGTGCCAAGGCTTGTTCCTATTCTTCCGAGCCATGGAATCACCCCTTTTGGTTTTGGTAGGAGGCTGGTCCCATAATTTGTCTTGGTTGCTCTTCTGCCATAGAACAAGAATCTGTGATGCTCATCAGTCTGTGACCTTTCTGAGTCTTCTGTGCTCCATTTATTTTCCAGCAGGATTTTTTTTTTAACTTGAAGTTGATAGCCAGTCTCTGAATCTTTTTCCCCACCGAGGGAGGAACACCCACCCACACCCCTTATATCTTAATGTTTGGCAGAATGATTGTAGTATACTGAGTGCTGATGCTATGCACACAAAGAGTTGCAAACGGATCAGTGGAGATGGGTCATTCTGAGGACCTATAAAACGGGTTGTTGAACCTCCTAAAACTGGCCAGCTGATTTTTGGTGCATCTGAAAGAAGCCAAGTGTGCGTTTTTCCTTGCAGCCATTTTGTGCCCTTCCTCTGGAGAAGAGGTCTTATAATTTTATAAAGAAGGTATCCTTTCCATTTGCCATCTTGATTCTTTTTAAGAATGTAAACCCTCCTGTGTTCATGGCTGCTACATCTGTATAGGGTCCGTCACCTTGGTGATGCTGTGTACTGTTTAATGGCATTCCTAGTTAGGATGGTGGCCGTGGGGCAAAGGTATAAGCAGCTGTGTCCTGTACTTCTCTTTCCCAGGTGGGTTGGTGCTTGGTCAGAATGGTCCTGTGAGTATAGTCAGTAAAACACCTTTGTGTTGCCTCTCTTCCAGCATTAAAGACTGTAAATGGCAAGAGAAGAATATAGTTGTGATGGAAGATGTCGTCATTGCCCCTCCATACCAAGTGGAAAACTGTAAAGGCAAAGAGGGGAGTGCCCTAAGTCATGTACGGAAAATAGTAAGTAGATCAAGGGCTCAGGGGTGGTGGGGAGGGCAGTTAACACAAGTGCAGCTGGAGTAATATTATGGACCAAGCTCTTAAACAACCAGTCCCATCTCTTCTCTGCTTTTAAAAGCTCTGCTAGGTGTAGTTTGATTAAGGTTTGCTCTGCTAAATGAAAATGTTTCAGATGACCAGGAAGTGATTTTAAAATCCTGTCCCTCCTGTGGGAGGGGTCTGATCCAATGCTGCAATGGCAGAGCTGAACGGAAAGATTCCTAGCCACGCGAAGTGCATGGGAGGGCAGATGCAATATGATCCTTGGCAGTGTAAAGTGTGCCATGCCCCCAGCTCTGTGAAACTCCCCATCCTGTGCTTCCCGTCCCTTGGGTTTCCTTGCAGTCTCTGCCTCTCAGGACAAACTCTGCTGTTTAGGTCAGCTAAAAGCCTGATGCTTCATGCATGGCCACTCCCTACTTTGAAATGGTCTTGCCTCTGCTTCCAGTGAACTCAGCCCAAATCGCCAACTTTCTTTGAGTAGCATCTCCTCCTCCCCCAAACCGGGTACAAACCAGTACTAACTCCCTCACACCCTTCTTCTCCTTCATTTAGGTCGAGAAACATTTTAGAGATGTCGAAAGCCAAAAGGTGATGCAGCGTACACAAGTCCAGCCGACACAGAAGGAAAGCGCTCTCTCGTCCTGAGTCCCGCCTGCCCTTCCTTGGTTGCGACAGATTGCTCCTGCGGGGTGGGGGATTGGGTGGGGTTGGGGGATACCCTTCGAACATGCAGCCGCAGATGACACAGGCTTCTTCAGAGAGGTCGGGGGAGGACAGGGGGGTTCCACTTCTGTTCTTGCGGTGGCCCTGTAACGATGGGACCCACCACTTCCGAACTTTAGGCTTCAAAAAAAAAAAAAAACAAGAGAATAATTTAAAACATTCATTCATTACTTGACTAACAGGTTCTTTCATTTCTGCCCCGCCAAGTGTTTCCCCCTAGCACAGTCAGCTGAGTTGTTGTTTTGAGTTTTCTCTCCCTCCCAGAAGTCTCTCATCTTTTTTTTTTTTTAGCTTTACTGAAATTGATTCCACATCAATCCCTCCTGTACCATAGGAGAATTCAGCTCCCCAGTGTCCTCCTATTAAAAAATCAAAAAAACAGAGAAAGTAAAAAGAAAATTAACAAGCTGACTGTGGTAATGTAATCGGGACCTTTTGTGTGACTGGCGATATCGTTTTGGTTTTTGTTTTGCACAGGGCAAGGCTTGAATTAGCCTTATTTTTCTTATCTCAAAATTATATATATATAAATATATATATAAAATGTCCTTTAAATATTTTCTGCTTCTTGCAGTACTCTGAACTGGGATCATGGCAAAAAAAAATCAAGCTTAAACCCATCAGACCTTCTGCAGTGAACATTTTCATGCGTCATTTCGGAGGTCGGACCACACTTGGAAACTTAAGGGATCACTAGGTCAAACCCTGCCTGGGTTGATGGTGGGAAGGCAAACATACATTTGCTCTGTAGGCTTTATTTCCTTAGGATTTCACAATCCGGGTGGGTTTTTTTTCTTAAAGAGTGTTCCTATAAATCTGAGCTCTGTTAATACTATTCGATTGACATGGCTTTTACCTCACAGCCTGCAGTACTGTTGGAGCAGTTTTGTTCTTCTCAGAGAGCTGGGGATTGTGGGTATGCTAGTTTTCCCTTCCCAGGGCTCTATGGGCTGGAGGATGACGCATATTGTTGGCCTTTTGAAACCCAACCAGAGGGGTTGTGGGGGGGAGTCATGAAAAGGCTTCGGTTAAGTACACCTGTGGGCATGTCCAGCTCAGATCTTCTGCAGCTTCCTCTTGAATCAAGAAGACTGCAGGTAAATGAACGCGGCCAGAATGACTGTGATGCCTTCATCTTCTCTCTGCAGCGTGATAAAGCGGATGTGTTTTAACTCCTGCTCCTCCTCCTCGAGTCAGCTTGAACCAGCACAGTGTCTGTCATTTGAATCCTTCCAATGGGGCATTACTGCACGCCCAGTTTGAAAAGAAAGCCCTGCCAGTGTTAAAACGGCCTCCTGTGACTCCTGTTTTGGATGTAACTTCCACAGGCGAGCTCGGGGGCTGTAGCTTTGGAGAAATTAAATGCGAAGCTGCCGCTCTGTGGTGGCGAAAATGGTCTCTCACTCTCCTAGCTGCAAGTGGTGGAATTCTCATTATGGCATATTCCTCTTCATAAGCCCTTGTCTGAAATCTCATTCGAAGACATCCAGACCATTATTTTTGTATGTCTCTGATCAGCCTGAGCCTCGGCCGCAGATTTGTTGTATGCATTTGTCCAATCGGCATCTCCCAGATTGACTGCTCATAGTGAACTTCATTTGCCTCTGGAGCATGTTGGGGTGGACAAAGTAAATGAAGTAGGCCTTGACCCAGATGAGGAGGTGAGGAGGGTACAAAGGATTTCTTTCTCTTTTTTTTTTTGCCATGATCCCTTCTCCCCCTTTCCCTTTTGTGTGTGTGTTTGTTTTTTTAAAAAAACAAATGGATCAAAATTTAAATAATTCAAGCCCTGCCTTTCGGAATGGAGGGAATTTTTTTTTTTTTAGTATTGTCTAGCAGAACCAATAAAAAAAAACCCAGAATTTTTTTAACCATCAAACCAGCGTTTGCATTGGCAGCTTTGTATTTTCGGGTGAAGGGTGTTGGAGGACGGAGGGATCAAGCTTGGCATTGAAATCCTCACAAGCAGAAGAGAAACCTGCGCCGATGATCCCGTGGGATATATTGCACTCAGGCTTACTTGGGAGGGGGGAGCTGCCTGTTGAAAATCCCTATGATACTGTAAGTGATGATACTTGTCAGATCAGATTCATGAGTCAAAAACATTTGGTAGGCAAATATCTTCATTGACGATTGCTGCAGAACAAACAAGTCGGAGGTAGGCAGATGTGTGTGCCACAGAAGGCTCTAAAGGATCTAAACCAACATCAGCAGTGAATCATCCCGATGTCAGAGCCTAGCAGGAACACACAGGTAATCTGTGTTAGCTTGGGAGAGGGGGGTCTCCTTTTGCCAACAGCCTGTTTGCCTTTTTAAAACTTTCTCTCCAAATTTTATAATGAGCACATTGAGAAGAAAGCCTTTTCTATGCTGTGCTGGCTTTCAACTGCCAGGGAATTGTAAACTGGAGTGGAACTTAGAAAATGTTTCAGTACTTCCCCTTCTTAGTGCCATCTCAGTTCCTGAAATTGGAGACAAAACCATAGGTGCTGACACCCATGGTTGCATATCCGCTGCAGAAGCATAGAATTCAGGTGCCAAGATGTTCTGGTTTTGTGTTTCAAAGGATCCCCAAGTAAGTTTCTAGTCCTCTGAATTGAAAAGATCCTTTGGGTCCACTTGATCAAAATTCTTGTCTCTTTAGTGTAGACCACATGCAGCCCCAATCATTTGTTATCCCTACCTTGCAAAAGGGAAACCGAGGCTCTTCAAGCCCACAGTAGAGGGAAGATTTGGAGCAGGGCACTTCATGAGCCAGGTCCAGCTATCAGTCCTCTGGACTTGACCAGCCTTCATATCTAGTTCAAGTATTGCAATTTTAAAATGACCTTTTCCATTTTCACAATATGTTTGCAGTTTGCTTTGTTATCACATCAGCCTGTTTGCAGGTGAAGGATATGGCTTAATATAATACTTAAAAAAACACACTGTGGAATAACTGCAGTTTTCCATTGGAGGTAGGAGGTAGCTGTAGTGAACATATGAAGCTGCCTTATACTGAATCAGACCCTTGGTCCATCAAAGTCAGTATTGTCTTCTCAGACTGGCAGCTGCTCTCCAGGGTCTCAAGCTGAGGTTTTTCATGCCTGGACCCTTTTTAGTTGGAGATGCCAGGGATTGAACCTGGGACCTTCTTCCCAAGCAGATGCTCTACCACTGAGCCACAGACCCTCCCCGAGTGGTCCAGAGAAAGATTCCAAAAGCCATTCACTGCCTTCTCTGCAATGGATTCCTCTTCAGTAGTTACCTAAAATGGAGGGAAAGCATTGGTTCCTTAAGTAGGCTCTGTTGGCCCGCAGAGAAATTCCATTGTTCGTGTAATGCTGTTAATTAGGACCAAGCTATCACAACAGGCTGGATGATTTTGAGTTCTCCTGAACTCTTCAAAAGATTGGACCCTCAATACAAAAGAAGGTGGGAATGGACTGTCCCCTCTCCTCCAGACAATAGATCAAAGTTTGAGTCTGGTGTATAAGCTTTTGTGTGTACATACAAGTATGCATGCACCCAAAAGCTTATGCTCAGGATAAACTTTGTTGGTCTTGAAGGTTGCTGTAATTATTTGAACTTCTGTTATGTGTGTTTAATTGTTGGCAAGTTGCAGTAGAGAAAGGGGAATGAGTGAGTGAAGTGATTGGTCGGTGACTGAGTGTGGGTGGAGCTATGAAATGTGTGGAGGGAGAGAAGTCAGTTATTTCTCAGCAGAGTGTCAGCCCTGGCCAAACAGTCCATAGTATGGATTAGTGTTACATAAGAGTCTCATCCTCAGGGCCAAATAGTTCAATGAAGAAGCCTTAGAGCTTAGATACAATTCAGTGGGGAACGTTAAAGTGTTTGGAATTAAATTCCTGATGGCAGCATTACAAACATTAAGAGAAGTTGTGACTGGACTCAAAACTTAATTCTTGCTTCAGACTAAAACTTGCTTCAGACTAACATGGCTATCTGAAACGATCCTCTTAAATGCTTGGCTCTGTTGATGGAATGAGTTCATTTTGTTGTCTCCACCTAGTGGAGTACCAGAGGCATTGCTGGAACTTGGATAAGAACTGAACAGGGCTGATTTTCCATTTTTTACTTAGCTTGCACCCAGCCATTCTCAATGAGGACTTAAAGTGACTTACATAATTCTCCTTTCTCCATTCTTGCTATAATCATGTGAAGTAAGTTAAGACTGAGGGGATGTAACTGGCACAGGATCACCCAGAAGATTCTGTAACGGAGTGGGCATTTCAACCCGCGTCTCCTAAATCCAAATCTGGCACTCCAACCACAGGACTGCACCTCATGATGAGTGTTGTAAGATAAAAGTTGAGGCTTTTCCTTTCTGGGGGACTGAGACTTGTGAATGTCTTCATTGTCATTGGTCCAGGAACATTTATTGCTTTAAAATACTGAGGAACTAACATTAAAGTCCACCCCAAGTTTCTACAGAAAATACCTTTTTTAAATATGGAAGAAGACCAGTTAGACCATTGCCTAGCAACAGAGCACCAAAATTCTCCTTCAGCGGACTATTGAGCCAAAAATCTAGTGGGAGTGAAAGTCTGGGCACTAATGAGCCCCAGTGGGCCCACACTGATCAGTGAGGAACACAGACTTATTAGCATATCAAAATTTATGGAAATGGATTTATTAAGTGCAATGCACAATCCAGCAAATAAAATAACAGCAAGGCCATAAAGCACACATAAAATGGGCTGTGAAAAATATGCAAAATTTTAACATGTTTTAATGCAAAGCACTTAAAAGACCATAGGTGAAATGCAGAAATGAAACACAATGACAATAAAAAAAATTATAGACCTACAAAACATGCTCACACAGTGATAAGCGTATGAAATCACCTAACCTCCCAGTCGCCTCCAACCCATCTGGTTGAAAGCTAAGCTGAGTGTTCCAAGTTCTATATCTCTATTCTAAAGCAGCTTGCATAGCTACCTTTTCATCCTTCCAGCAGAGCTGCCAAAAATATCACAACGGAGGGAGAGATCACAAAATGGAATCAAAATGATGCAAAGCAAGAAAAAAGCATGAAGGGAAAGGAAAGGCAAAAAGGGCAGTTTTAGAAATTCAGAATGGAAAGTCTGGTTATACTGCATTCTGAACTAGTCTTATGCAAAATATTCATTGATCACAAGCAGCCCCTCCCATATTTAAAAAAACAGTAAACATTCCATCTTAAAATTCTGCCACAAATCCCTGTCTGTGGATGGCATACAATGAATCTTCCTGGTTAACAGCCACCGATAAACTACTGAGAGTTAGTCCTATTCCCTTTTAAGGTCATTTAAGCTAGTGGCTGTTGCTATATCTTGTGGCATTGAGTCCCATGTGTTAGGCATAGTGCAAAGGATTCAGATGAAGCCTAACTGCATTATAGTGAAGGGTGAAGAATGAGGTGAATACAAAATGGTGGTGGAAAGTGCCATAAAGTTACGGAGGACTTACACCACCCCTGTAGAGTTTTCAAGGCAAGAGGCGTTCAGAGGTGGTTTGCCATTGCCTGACTCTGCATCACACCCCTGGTATTCCTGGGGGTCTCGCATCTAAATACTAGCCAGGGCTGGCTTTCGCTTCCGAGATCCAATGAGATCAGGCTAGTCTGGGATATCCCAAGTTAAGGTGAGTACAAAACAGATCTCAAATCATTTGGAACTGTGTCTTGTCAATTGCTCCCTACTTCACAGGCACAATTCATTTGGGCTTTAAAAATCTTCCCAGTGGAAGTAATAAGATAATCTTGCAGTGTTTGTGACTGCATTCATTGTTTTGAAAGCCTCGAGCACTGTTGACTCACAGTGGCTTTCTGTCGGAGAACTGGACACCAAGATATTAGTGATTTAAACCTGCTCTCGGCAGCACAATCAATTTTCCATTCTAAGGCAATCTTATTTTTTAAAGTAAACCTAAAACCAGATCAATTAAATAAACAAGCCACTGAATTAAATAAACAAGCCACAAGCCAGTGGGGGAAACTTAAGAGTAAAAAAAATTCTATGTGGTCCTCTGAAGTGGGGGTGGGGAGCCAAGGGGGTCTGGGGTGGATCCCAACAGCCCTATAAGTGATGCTGTTCAGTGAGCCATGATGCCAAGGAATTAAATATTTAGTCTCTCTGGTTTGCTTTCATGACTTTGTTCCTACCACTCTGGCCAACAAAGAAAGGCATCTTCCTCCAAAGCAGGAGTGGTCAAATTGTGGCTCGGGAGCCACATGTGGCTCTTTCACAGATATTGTGTGGCTCCTGAAGCCCCTACCAGCCTATCGGCCAGCTTGGAGAAGGCATTTCTTTTTAAATCACTTCTCCAAGCCAGCCAGTGGCTTGGAGAATGCATTTAAAGTTGCTTTTTTCCACCTGTCCCTCCCCATCTCTCTCCCTCCCTCCCTCCTTCCTTCTCAAACATCTTGACATTCGTGTCTTGCAACTCTTAAACATCTGATGTTTATTCTATGCTGCTCTTATGTTAAACAAGCTTGGTCTCCACTGCTCCAAAGGAAGAATAATGCCAGAGGAGGACTTTGTATTTAATGGAGTGGAATGGTAGGATCTTGACTTCATGTGTTTAGGTGATGGGCAAATATATTGTATTAGGCGTGCAATCTAATGAAAACGTTAGCTTTCAAAATTGCTAAAGGCTTAATGTATTAGCTTGAGGAACAGTGTATGTAGGTTGCGTATGGGTCTGAGCCATATATAGGCCATCTAGTCCAACATCAGCTTAAAGCATTCCTGACAAGTGTCCATCCAGCCACTGCTTGAAGTCTACCAGTGAGGGGGAGCTCACCACCCCTTAGGCAGCCAGTTCTTCTGCTGAATTACTTACTGTAAAAAACCCCAACATCTGATATACAGCCAGTATCTTTTCACCCACAATTTAAACCCATTATTGTGCATCCTGTCCTCTGCCGCCAACAGGAACAGCTCCCTCTGAGTGACAGTCTTTCAAATACTTAGAGAACAATCATGTCCACCCCCCCTCAAATACATAAAGAGACCAATCATATCTCTTTCCTAGACTGAACATTCTCGAGTCCCTCAGCCTTTCACCAGAAGGCTGGGTCTCCAGGCCTCTAATCCTCATTGCTCTCTTCTGTACCTGATTCATTCTGTCCCCATCATCTTTGTATGCAAGGTAGGACCACATCAGTTTTTCTGCTGGTGATAAAAGGACCATCCCATGTGCTGTAATTCACAGGATCTGCATGAACAAAAACCATGTTGGTCAGGGTCTGTGATAAGGAGGAGAATTAGATGGGTTTAAGTGGGGGGGGGGGGGGGGAAACCCACTGTCTGTCTGCAACCCACAGAGTGCCATCTCTACAAATCTAGCAAAGTAAATAAAGAGGTATGTGCAATGCCCAGCAACACAGTAGTTCTGGGCAGAATGTCTCCTTTCTTCAGTTTTCTGAATCTTTTCTTGAAACAACTTGGTAATAGAATCTAGTAGAGCATGTTATAGAACAATCAACAGGTAGAGTTTTTGACTGCTGATCAAGAAGTCTCTCATATCTGAGTGCCCCCTCGAACTATTTAGCGGAGAGAGACTTGCCTACAAGTGAGAGCACAAGATTTTCATGCAGTCTTTGTTTCATTTCAGGTTCAAGGATCTTCTGGGCATGGAGCAGGAATCACTGGGGGGGAGGTAGTTGTGAGTTTCCTGTATTGTGCAGGGGGGTTGGACTAGATAACCCTGGAGGACCCTTCCAGCTCTATGATTCTATGGTCACTCCTGTTTAGAACAGCCAACACTGAACGAGACAGTCTGAAGGTTTAAGACAGCCTCCTATGTTTAAGCTACAGTCCAACAGCGACAAAAAATGAATATGCCAATTTTTCCAGAGGGTTTTTTCAGGTCTCAGCAGACAAAGATATTTGCTATTGTGCTAGGATAATTGGACAAAGCCCGGACAGGTCGGTTAATAATAAACGAGACGCCACGGGGATGATTTTATCTGCTTGGCACAGGGACTCAGGTGTTGAATGACTGGAATCTGATGCTCCCCAATGGTGGACTATGGATTCATAAATTATAGAGCAGGGCTAGTCTTCCAATTTTGGGGGATAGAGGGGGAGGATGTTTATAAGTGGTAGAAAATGCAGCCCCCAGCACTACAGGACCTTCTGAGGTGTAGAACGGAAGAGTTTTGAAACTCCTGGTGCTACATCAGCCCTGACCTGGACAGCCCAGGTTAGCTTGATCTCATCAGATTCCAGAAGTGAAGCAGCTTCAGCCCTGGTTAGTGTTTGGATGGGAGACCACCAAGGAAGTTCAGGGTCGCTATGCAGAGGCAAGCAATGGCAAACCAACTCTGAATGTCACTTGTCTTGAAAACTATGGAGTCACCAGGGCTTTTTTGAGCAGGAACTCACAGGAACACTGTTCCAGCTGGCTTGGTATCAAGGGGGTGTGGCCTAATAGGCAAATGAGTTCCTGCTTGGCTTTTTCTACAAAAAAGTCCTGTGCGAAACGATGGTGATGTCAGGGGTGCGGCCTAATATGCAAATGAGTTCCTGCTGGGCTTTTTCTACCAAAAAAGCCCTGGGGGGTCACCATAAGTTGACTGTGATTTAAAGGGGGGGGGTGATGTACTAGCTTGTGCTGGGCTTAGAAGTCAGACAAGGATCTGGGAGACCTGAGTTCAGATTTAAATCCCTACTATGTTGTGAAGGGTGGCCTTAACCTGGTCACTCCCTTTCAAGCTATCCAGCTTCACAGTTTGTGAGAGGAAAATTAAGGAAGAATCATGTAACCTGTCCTGCTCAAAGGTAGATTAAACTGAGGGTGTGACTGGAGCTCTTGCACAAGTGGATAGGCAAGAAAAAACTGCCATAGCGACTTTTGCTGGATCAACCTTATTGTATCCTCACCTGCTGGGGATTATTAGGAATGAAACTGAAAACAAATCAGCCAGTATCAGAGTGCCCCTGTACAAATCTATGATGCTGCCTCATTTTGAATACTGTGCACAGTTCTGGTCATCACACCTCAAAAAAGATATTACAGCATTGGGAAAAGTGCAGAAAAGGGCAACTAGAATGATTAAGGGGATGGAACGCCTTCCCTATGAAGAAAGATTAAAGGGGTTGGGGCTCTTTAGCTTGGAGAAACGATGACTGAGGGGTGACATGATAGAGGTTTACAAAATCATGCATGGGACAGAGAAGGCAGAGAAAGAAGTACTTTTCTCTCTTTCTTACAAGAACTCGTGGACCCTCAATGAAATTAATGAGCAGTAAGTTTAGAATGGATAAAAGGAAGTACTTCTTCACCCAAAGAGTAATTAACACGTGGAATTCACTGCTGCAGGAAATGGCAGTGGCTACAAGGTCAGACAGCTTCAAGTGGGGATTGCATAAACATATGGATCAGAGGTCCATCGGTGGCTATTAGCCACAAGGTATAGATGAAACACCATATATGGGGCAGTGATGTTCTGTATTCTTGGTGCTTAGGGGGGGCAGCAGTGGTGCGGTTTCTGGAGTTCTGGCCCCACTGGTGGACCTCCTGATGGCACCTGAGTTTTGGCCAGTGTGTGACACAGAGCATTGGACTGGATGGGCCATTGGTCTGATCCAACAGGGCTTCTTTTACGTTCACATGCATTTTTCCTTGCACAAGATCTTCTATAACCAATTTCTGGGCACTGTATTATAAAGGGAGGAAAGAGCTAGGTATTGCACAAGAAGAATAGCATAGTGGTGGGTGCAAGCCAATAGCTGGACACTATAAAAAATTAAACATGTTGAAGAGTTTTTCTTTATACTGGTTGTATATGTGGTGGGAATGTAAATTGGAACAACAATAATGCTAATAATATAATGGCCCAGGGTAGCCCAATCACATTGGATCTCAGAAGCTAAGCATGGTCAACCCTGGTTGGTATTTGAATGGGAGATCCCCAATGAAAGTCCAGGGTCACCACTCAGAGGCAGGCAATGGAAAACCCCCTCTGACTGTCTCTGGCCTTCGAAACCCTATGGAGTCAGTTGCCAGGTCTGTGTTGGAAAATTCCTGGAGACTTTGGGGGTGGATTCAGGAGAGGGCAGGGTTTGGGGAAGTGTGGGGAGGGGCCTCAGCATGGTACATGCCAAAGAGTCCACCCTTCAAAACAGCCATTTTCTCCAAGGGATATTATCCCTGCCTGCTGGAGCTCAGTTCTAAAGGCAGGTGATCTCCAGGCCCCACCTGGAGGCTGGCAACCCTAAGCTGCCCCCACTCACCATATTTGGCCATTGGGCAGCATGGGGCTGGATCAGTTTACAGGAAAGCCAGTCTGCATGTCCATTTCCTGAGTGTGGGGAATGGTTCTTGGTGTGAAGAGCAACTGATACACCCAGCCCGGGGGCATGTCCAGGGATTACCCTCATACTCAGGAGGCAAGGGAGACCACCTCTGGGCATCTGCCCTTGTGGGATCCAAAAACCTGCCATCCAAAGACAACTACTGGATCATTGGCTGGCTGGTAGATCAGTCAATGAGCTGGTTCCTCACCGCTGTGGCAAGGCTTATTATAGCTGTAACCAATAAAGCTGTGGCCAATTTTATCCCACTCTTTTTGAAAAATGGTGACTGTGTGTATGTTATTTCAACTGAAACTGTAATTTAAATTAGTATTCATGGGTGTTTAGATAAATTTTTGTCTTGGGTGCCCACCTCAGCCCTTCCGCTTGGTGCAGAAAAGCTGCAAAAGAAAGATATTTCTCTCAAGTCCGCTAGTTAATGATGCCTGGCCGGACAGTAGCTGCCTGTAATCCCAAACTGAGATTAGAACTCGGCTGTGTGTTTGTTCAGCACTGGGAAGCAATCTGTCCTGCCCTGCTTTTCGGCTTTCAGCTGAAGAGAGCAATCCTCAGCAGAATGGGGGCACAGAAGCGGAGCGTGGCAAGGATGAGGTGAAGATGAGGCGGCAGAGAAAACAAGTGCTGACGGTATGGCTGGAAACTAGAGGGGATGGGAAAGACTGTCATCCTGTTGTGTAGTGGTGGGGTGATGGAAAGCCAGCTAGTTAGGTTCAGAGGCATCGATTCAGATTGACTCTTCATCAGTTTAGGAAATTAGAAGTGTAACATTCGAGAAGCCTCTGTGCTAAAGGGACAGGCCATTTTTGTCCCACCCTGTTGGCAACCGTGGCTCTCCCAGCTCCTAGTCTGCCACTCTAACTATTACCCCATACTGGATTCTCCTATATTAGATTTCTGTCTGCCAGCCAGATGTTTCCAGGTCAGGATCTTGTAGGTGGCATCGATGTGCACATCTCTCACACCTGAAACAAACCTGGGCAGGGAAAGCTGAAATGGAGTGGCCAAGCCCAGTCACCTGCTGGGGCAGAACCAGGCCCTCTGGATGCTTAGGTTCCTCTCTGCCCATAGACATCTTGTTGGATGGAAGGCAGAGTGGGATAGAGAGGAGGTGGTGGCAGCTGCAAGCACAGACAGCTTCAAGAGGGGATTGGATAAACAAATAGAGCAGAGGTCCATCAATGGTTATTAGCCATAGGGTATTGATGGAACTCTCTGTCTGGGGCAATGATGTTCTGTATTCTTGGTGCTTGGAGGGGCAACAGTGGGAGGGCTTCTAGTGTCCTGGCCCCACTGATTGATCTCCTGATGGCACCTGGGGTATTTTTTGGCCACAGTGTGACACAGAATGTTGGACTGGATGGGCCACTGGCCTGATCCAACATGGCTTCTCTTATGTTCTTATCTATCAAGAATGACTGGCAGCAGGTTTTTGAGGTCTCCGGGCCAAGGTCGCTCCTGAATTGCTTTCAGCTGGAGAGGCTTGGGACCTTTCTAGTCTTTTTGGCTTTGCCACGATGCTGCAAGCTCACTCAAGTTGCTGTAAGGAATTGTGATTGATACAGGGTCTCACTCCAGGCTGTGCATCCTCTCCCACCCAACAACCACATGCAGGAAAGACTCTGATGGGTGAGATCTGCATTACCAAGGATACAAAAGGCCACCAGGTAAGAGAAGGAGGGGAAAGAGATGAGAGAAGCTACATCCAGTCCTGGGAGCGGCTCTATAAGCGCCCCCAGTGTTCATGTTGGGTATGACAGTAAGCAGTCCATCTCCTGCAGCCCTAAACTGGGGTCACCAAAGGCCCATTCAGACAATGGATAAATGAATGTGGGGGGATTGCAGGAGGGAAAAAAACCCTCCTGTCTTCCTGGCTGCTTTCCTGCTTCAGATTGCTTTGTTCCAAGGGTGAATAGAAGAAGGAGTTTGTTGCATGTTTTTGTGTGTGTGTATGAGCAGTGAGTTCCATTAATTTCAAGGAGAGTTGAGCATTTAAGTCTCTCTGGTTGTTTCCACAGGGAGGTTTTGTTCTTTGTTCTCCTACCCAAACTGCAGTCTAGAGTTGCCAAGTCCCATTCAAGAAATATCAGGGGACTTTATGGGTGGAGCCAGGGGAGGGTGGAGCCAGAAGCAAAGGTGTGACAAGCATAATTGAACCCCAAAGGCAGTTCTGGACATCACATTTAAAGGGACCACACACCTTTTTAAAATGCCTTCCTTACATAGGAAATAATGAAGGATAAGGGCATCTTCTTTTGGGGCTCATAGAATTGGACCCCCTGGTCCAATTTTTTTGGAACTTGGGTATTTTGGGGAGAGGCACTGGATGCTATACTGATAATGTGGTGCCTCTACCTAAAAAAACAGCCCCCCCCCCAGGGCCCCAGATACCCGCGGATCAATTCTCCATTATTTGCTAAGGGAATAAGTCTCCATAGGGAATAATAGAGTTCCAAGCAGACATTTCCCTCCCCTCCCTCCGCTTTCTGATGACCCTGAAGTGGGAGGAGGGCCTCCAAACCAGGGGATCCCCTGCCTCCACTTGGGGATTGGCAACCCTACTGTAGCCCCTTCTGCTTTCTGCGCAGTATTGTCTTATGGGTTTTCCAGAGCTCCAATGCACCATCTAAAGCAACAAACAAAAAACCCTGCTGTTTTGGAACATTTTAGGATTGCCACTCTCCAGGAGGTGGCTGGAAAATTCTCACTATTACAACATCTTCAAGTGAGAAAGATCACTTCATGTGGAGAAAATGGCTGCTTTGGAGGGCAGGCTCTATGTCATTATACCCTATTACAGGGCTTTTTTTGTAGCAGGAACTCCTTTGCATATTAGGCCACACACCCCTGATGTAGCCAGTCATCCAAGAGCTTACAGTAGGTCCCGTAATAAGAGCCCTGTAAGCTCTTGGAGGATTGGCTACATAAGAGGGGTGTGGCCTAATATGCAAAGGAGTTCCTGCTACCAAAAAAGCCCTGCTAAAGTCCCTCTACTCCTCAAAACCCACCCTCTTCAGACTCCTCGCCCCAAATTGCCAAGAATTTCACAACTCAGTGCTGACAACCCTAAACATTCTTCATTGAAAGATCAGATTCAAAGTAAGTTTGGTCTCAGTGTGGATGGGGAGATACAGATTTCCACACTGCCCTCCGCACAAAAGATGCTATTGGGCTTTTTGCCTTTAGAAAAACCCATCATAGGCACACCTCTATAGCATCAACACTGTTGCAATATGCTTACTGCTGGTTTTTCTTAAAGAAAAATTAAAACTATTTCTTCCCCTCTGGCATGTCTCATATTCTGCCATAAAGCGGGATAAGAAATTTTCAGAATTAAAAGTTAAATGATCTAAATATAGATGAACAAACAAGAGCCTTGATCTGCCTCTGGGATTTTTTGCTTGCTTGTTTGTTGGCTTGGCTTGTTTCAAAATTAATCCCAAGGACCAGCTGTTGAATGAGACAGAGCATAAATAAAATCAGTACAGTACCTCCAGGATATAAAGATGAAAAGAGAGAAGCATCCCTCTAGACCTTTTTTCTTAACCTTGAGAAAGAAAGTTTTTATATAATCCATTTTGTTTCTATGAGGTCTGTTATGCATTTGCTCAAATGGAGCTGGCGATGGCCAAAAGATTTTAGGGAGCAGAGAAATTCTCCCAAACGGAATTAACAGGGTCCGCCAAAACATCACCAAATAGCAAGCTTTCAAGTTCCTTTGAACCCTTCATCAACCCAATTTTCTCTTGCTCTGCTAACATAAATATTAACCCCGTTTCTTTACCTCTCTGCCTTTACAAGAGACATATGGGTCCCAATTACTGTTGAACAACACCCAGATAACTGCTTTTATTTTCTCAGATGGGCTTCTCTATCCCATTAGGTTCTGATGCATATCAAAACTTGCTTTTCATCTAACACTTTAAACCCAATTAAGCATGCTACACATTTGCTGCTCCAATTTGAAGCTCTATATGCTGAAGTCTAGACACTTCTTCACCATAACCTGAATAATCTCCTTCCCCTTAATACTTTTTTTTACTGGATATCCAGCTTTTTAAGAGTTCTGGGGGGGAAACTGGCTATTTTGAGATGTCAAATGGTCCTAATCAGGCTTTTTTGGTAGAAAAAGCCTACTGTGGAACTCATTTGCATATTAGGCCACACCCCTTGATGCCAAACCAGCTGGAACTGTGTTCCTGTGAAAAAAAAAAGGTCCCAGTCCTTTTTAAAAAAATGTCTTAAAAAAAAACAACCCTAAAGTTTGTCCAGAGAGTTCAGGGCTGCAATACATGGATCTTCTTTCTTTCTTTTATTATCATAACATCCCTTAGGGTTCCTATTCCCCCAACCCCTAGCAGGGTTTCCCGCAATTTCAGGAACTCCAACCTGCCAGGGAGCCCTGATCCTGAAGATCGCCAACGTGCTTGGCATGATGACATGACCTTGTCTGGGGGATGCTCTAGCCTTTGGAGAAAATCTCTATGGTAACCATAGGAAAAAACTCTATGGAGTTGGGGGAAAAACCTCTATGAAGAAGGACTAGGGTTGCCAATCCCCAGGTGAGGGCAGGGGATCCCCCGGTTTGGAGACCCTCCGCCCGCTTCAGGGTCATCAGAAAGCGGGGGGAGGGGAGGGAAATGTCTGCTGGGAACTCTATTATTCCCTATGGAGATTTATTCCCATAAAAAATCATGGAGAATTGATCCGCGGGTATCTGCTCTGGGGGGGCTGTTTTTTTGGGTAGAGGCACCAAATTTTTCGTATAGCATCTAGTGCCTCTCCCCAAAATACCCGCCAAGTTTCAAAAAGATTGGACCAGGGGGCCCAATTTTATGAGCCCCAAAAGAAGGCGCCCCTATCCTTCATTATTTCCTATGGAAGGAAGGCATTGAAAAGGTGTGCCGTCCCTTTAAATGTGATGGCCAGAACTCCTTTTGGAGTTCAATTATGCTTGTCACAGCCTTGATCTTGGCTCCACCCCTAATGTCTCCTGTCTCCACCTCCAAAGTCCCCAGATATTTCTTGAATTGGACTTGGCAACCCTAAGAAGGACCTAGGGAAGGAGGGCCATCATCCCCCTGCTGGAACCAGGTAAGATCTGGCAACCCTAACATTCCTGTGTGGTAAGTTAGGCTGAAAGAGAATGACTAGCCCAAGCTTATCTAGTAAGTTTCACGTTGAGTGGGGATTTGAGTCTGGGTTTCGCTGGACTTAGACAAACATTCTAACGACACCACCACAGTGTTTCCATAGTTTGCTATGCCTTAATGTAGAGCGTGGAGATGAATCTCACAGGGGCTGTTGTCCTGGAGCACCCGACTCCATTCCTAGTTGAGAATAGGTTGTCTCTGAACCGTGCACTCTTGTTAACTCTGTTAACTATCAGGCTGAAGCCTCTTCAACTCACATCCCAGTCAGCCAGATATGATCTCTATTTTCCACTGCTAGAATTACACACAGCATTACTCTTGTCTGGAAGGAGGCCTTGGTAACATTCACTATGTAACCCTGTGGCTGAACTGCTGTCGACCATCTACAGTTGGGCCCTGTTGTAACATAGCTTTCCAGCTGTGTGGTGGGCTGCCATTACTATGCCTGGGTTAAGTGAGACTTGGATAGAACTTCAAGAATCCAGTGCCAATCTGGCCAGCCATTAACTCTTGCCACTGTATTGTTGTTTAGACCAGAGGTCCCCAACGTGCTGCCCTCATGTTGCCCACCAACACCTTTCCTGGTGCCCACCAAGATGCCCTCCAGAACCATAGCCCCTGGATCCCAGGATCCCAAGCGAATAGGGTTGCCAAGTCCAATTCAAGAAATATCTGGGGACTTTGGGGGTGGGGCCAGGAGACTTTGGGGGTGGAGCCAGGAGAAATTGGGGGCCGAGCCAGGAGCACGGGTGTGACAAGCAGAATTGAACTCCAAGGGAGTTCTGGCCATCACATTTAAAGGGACAGCACACATTTTAAAATGCCTTCCTTCCATAGAAAATAATGAAGGATAGGGGCACCTTCTTTTGGGGCTCGTAGAATTGGACCCCCTGGTCCAATACTTTTGAAACTTGGGGGGCATTTTGGAAAGAGGCACTAGATGCTATACTGAAAATTTGGCAACTTTACCTCAAAATAAAGCCCCCCCAGAGCCCCCGATACCCGCGGATCAATTCCCCATCATTCCTTATGGGAATTGTTCATGGAGGTGCATAATGGCTGTGGGGGTGGGGCCTCCCCCGCCGGCCAGCTGGCTGGGGGAGGGGGGAAGCCTGTAAAACCGGGGGATCCCCCGCTGGGACCTGGGGATTGGGAAGCCTACAAGCGAAGGACCTGTCCCTGAGGGCTTGACTCCAGGTGATGTTGCCAGTGTGCCAGACCTCAGGCCAGCCACCGCCCTGCCTCATAGGGCCAGCTGCCAGCCCTCTTCCAGGATCTCCACCCACCAGGGAAGAGTGGCAGAGATTCAGGCATGAGGAGGCAGTTCAAGGGTGACCAAATGCCAATCTGGCAGTCAGTGTTCCAGCTTTGAAGCAGGCCCTGTGCCTGAATTCATGTAGTGCTTTGCAGGACTGCGTCTAGATCATGCCCTGGTTGGGGAAAGTCCAGGAACAGAAGAGCCTCTTCATTTCCAGAGGTACTTAGGACCTGGACTAGGACTTTATTTTTGTAGCAGGAACTCCTTTGCATTTTAGGCCACATAGCCAATCCTCCAAGAGGTTACAGGGCTCTTAATACAGAGCTTCTTTGAGGATTGGCTACATCAGGGGTATGTGGCCTAATATGAAAAAGGAGTTCCTGCTACAAAAAAAAGCCCTGCAAGCAGGGGGCTTTGCTGCTTCAAACCAGTTTGTATAACTAGCATGCTTCTCTGCTACTGAGACTGCAACCCCGACTTCAGGACTCTGCAGAAGACAGGACCTGACCTCCAGCTCATAAGAACATAAGAGAAGCCATGTTGGATCAGGCCAATGGCCCATCCAGTCCAATACTCTGAGTCACACAGTGGCCAAAAAACCCAGGTGCCATCTGGAGGTCCATCAGTGGGGCCAAGACATTAGAAACTCTCCCACTGTGCCCCCCCCCCACGCACCAAGAATACAGAGCATCCCTGCCCCAGACAGAGAGTTCCAACGATAAGCTGTGGCTAATAGACACTCATGGACCTCTGCTCCATATGCTTATCCAATCCTTACTTGAAGCTGTCTGCTTGTAGCCGCCACCTTCTGTGGCAGTGAATTCCAGCTCAGGTCGCCAATCTTCAGGTCTCCCAGATCCCGGGCCCTAGAGATCTCCCAGAATTACAACAGATCTCCAGACTGCACCGATTGGCTCCCCTGGAGAAAAATGACTCCTTTGGAGGGTGGACTTCCACTTCCTCAGGCTTTAACCTCAAATCTCCATGAATTTCCCAGTTTGGAGTTGACAACCTTGTGTTCAGATGTAGTACTGTCCTTGCTCCTGAAGAATCCATGGTCTGCTTCTAGAATTGCCAGGTCTGACCCAGGAAATATCTGGGGGCTTTGGGGTGGAGCCAGGAGCAAGGTTGTGACAAGCCTGGTTGAACTCCCAAGTTTTTACATTTAAAGGGACTATGTTTCATTTAAATGCCATCCCTGCACTGGAAATAATAGAGGATGGGGGCACCATCATTTGGGGCTCATAGAATTGGACCCCCTGGTCCAATCTTTTTTGAAACTTGAGAGGTTTTCTTTAGTAGAGACAACAGATGCTATGCTGATGATTTGGTGCCTCTACCTCAAAAAACAGCCCCCAGCCCCAAATACCCACAAATCAATTCTCCATTATACCCTAGGGTGACAAGTCTCCCTAGGGTATAATGGAGTGCACAGCAGACATCGCCCTGCCCGCTTTTTGATAACCCTGAAGTGGGAGGAGGGCCTCCAAACTAGGGGATTTCCTGCCCTCAGCTGGGGATTGGCAACCCTATCGCTATGGGAGCAAGAGCACACCCCATCTAGGGTTGCCAAGTCCAATTCAAGAAGTATCTGGGGACTTTGGGGGTGGAGCCAGGAACAAGGGTGTGACAGCATAACTGAACTTCAAGCGAGGTCTGGCCATCACATTTAAAGGGACAGCACAGCTTTCTTCCGTAGGAAATAATGAAGGATAGGGACACAATCTTTTGGGGCTCATAGAATTGGACCATGTGGACCCCCCATGTGGACCCCCCAAGAGGACCATGTGCGTTTCTACCTCCGGAGGCTTCAGTCTCCAATTGAAAGGCTTCCTCTTGGGATGGTGTGTCTGTGTTACTTTGAAGAAGTTGGCAACAACTCGTGAGTAGAGAGGCCAATCCCCCTTCAGAGTCGCCAGAAATGGGGGTGCTTTGCTGAGCACTTCATTATTAAAGATTTCAGGTTTTCACGGCTGGTAACATCATTAGGGTTTGTAGAATCTTTTGGGCTTTCTTTTGTAGAATCTTTCGGGCTCAAGTGCCGTGTTCTACTGGAGAAAGTTTTTCTTCCAGACGTTTCGTTCTCGGCTGCGGAGAACATCCTCAGTGGCATTGCAGCCGGAGCAGGCGCTCTGACCTTCTTGGCTGCTGTGCATTGAGGGAGGCCAGGGCTGCTGGAGAGCTGCTATTTCTAGGCTGGAGGGGGTGTGGTGAATCTCTATTGATTGATTCTCATAGGGTATAATGGGGAATTGATCTGGAGGTTTCGGGGGCTCTGGGGGAGCTGTTTTCTGAGGTAGAGGCACCAAATTTTCAGTATAGTATCTAGTGACTCTCCCCAAAGTACCCCCCAAGTTTCAAAACGATTGGACCAGAGGGTCCCATTCTATGAGCCTCAAAAGAAGATGCCCCTATCCTTGATTATTTCCTGTGGAAGGAAGACATTTAAAAAGGTGTGCGGTCCCTTTAAATGTGATGGCCAGAACTCCCTTGGAGTTCAATTATGCTTGTCACACCCTCGTTCCTGGCTCCGCCCCAATGTCTCCTGGCTCCACCCCCAAAGTCCCCAGATATTTCTTGAATTGGACTTGGCAACCCTATTCTCTGACGAAACTGTTACTGACCCTTTCCCATGAAGCCCTTCCTGTTCTTGCTTCCTGCTCAGCCTTAAAAGCACACATTTTAAAAACGGACCTGTTGTCTGTACAAGCAGAGGCCTTTCCCCCTGGAGACTGAACCTGCCCCTGTGCATTGAGAGCACACGAAACTGCTACTGAACCACCAGCCCGCCCTCCACGAGTTCTTGGGCAGTGTAAAGTACTGGGGTCGGCGCAGTAAGAGACCAGAGTCGGAGAGTGATTTCAGCAAGCTTTACTTCAGGAACACCAACACAAACAGACTTCTATTCAAACCTCCCGCTCCTTTTATACAATTCTTGCCCCCTTCTGATTGGACCTTAACTATGTACATGGATTGGCTATTTACAGAGGCCTAAGGGCCTATCAGGGTACAGTATGAGCCTAGATGTTGATTGGCTACTTATGTTTCAATCCTTCCCCTGATTGGGCACGCTTAGGCCTTCTCTGGAACCCTGGTGTGGAGTACAAGCTTGGCTTGTTCAGCTTCCCTCCAAAAGTAACAGTTCTCCATTTGAACCTAGGACACAACACCCCTCCCCCCATAGTTCCAGCTATCAGGTGACATAGTCCTGGAGATATGCCGGAGGGCGGCGGTCTCGTGTCGAGCGTCGGAGCTCCGAGGGGACTGGGCGTTCTGACTCGGTTGGTGGTTCCGCGGCTGCAGAGCTGGAGACATCTGGGACGGTGGCCCCGGAAGACCTGGGTTCAGCTGCGCGGTCGGGGGTCTCCTCCTGCTGGGCCGAAGCGGGCTCCACGGAACCCTGTTCTGTGTCAGGCTCACGGGGACTTACGTTGTCCGGATCTGGAGCCTCTGACCTTGGCTCCCCGGCAGGCAGGCGACCACGGAGTTGGTCGATGTGTCGCCTCAGGAGATGTCCACCCTCCAAGGTCACTGCATAGGAGACCGGTCCTGTGACGTGGTCCACCTTTCCAGGGAGCCAGGCGGGGCCAGTGGTGGCATAGTTCCGTGCCCACACTGTCTCACCTGGGTAGAACCCTCTGGGGGCTTTAAGGTGTTCCGGCGCCGGTCGCCTGTCTGGGGCTCGGTCAGGGTGCAGCTTGTCCAGCAGGGTGGTGATGCGGCGGCCCATGAGGAGTTCGGCTGGACTGCGACCTGTGGAGGCGGTGGGTGTGGTCCGGTAGGCCATTAGGAAACACGCCAAGTCTTTTGGCCAGTCTGAGGGGCCCAGACGGTTCAAGGCCTCCTTTGCTGTGCGCACCATCCGCTCTGCCTGGCCGTTGGTGGCTGGATGAAACGGGGCAGAGCGAATGTGCCTGATGAGGTTCCTGGCTAAGAAGTCCTGGAACACTGCGGACGTGAATGCTGTGCCGTTGTCGGTGACGATGGTCTCCGGCAACCCGTGGGTTGCAAAGATGGCCCTCAGAGCCGTGATGGTTGCCTGCGATGATGGCGAGGGCACCTGGACCACCTCCAACCACTTGGAGTATGAATCCACTAGTATGAGTAGAGTCCGCCCATGGAAGGGGCCAGCAAAGTCCATATGCAGTCTTGACCAGGGGGTTTTGGTGGATTCCCATGGTTGCACTGGGCCACGTGGGGGGTCAGGCCTTGACACCTGGCATGTCGGGCACCTTTTAACCCAAGCCTCAATTTCTGCATCGAGGCCGGGCCACCAGACATAGCTCCGTGCGAGAGCCTTCATGCGGACTATGCCCGGGTGTGCCTCGTGCAGGGCTCTAAGCACTTGGTCTTGCAAGGGTTTGGGGATGACGACTCTGTTGCCCCATAGTAGGCAGCCTTTGTGGGTGGATAGTTCGTCTTTCCGGGCTGCAAACGGAGTAAATTCCGGCCCAGTCGAGCCCTTGGGCCACCCCCTCCCCACCCAGTCCAAGACACGGGAGAGGACTGGATCACGAGCGGAGCGGGCAGCAACGTCGCGGGCGAGCAATGGCCTGTCCGGAAGCATGTCCATCAGTAGGATCTGATGAGCCGGGGCTGGATTGGGATCCACGTCAGGCAAGGGCAAGCGGCTCAGGGCGTCAGCATGGCCCATTGCCTTGCCCGGGCGATGCACTAGGGTGTAAGTGTAGCCGGCTAGAAAAATGGACCAACGGAGGACCCGTGGGGACAACACCTGAGGGGTCTGCCGGTCTGATGCAAAGAGGCCCAAGAGGGGTTTGTGGTCCGTATAGAGGGTAAAGGGCCGGCCGTAGATGTAATCATGAAATTTTTTGACGCCGGCCACAACTGCCAACCCTTCTTTGTCGATTTGGGCGTAGTTCCGCTCCGCCGACGAGAGGGTCCGCGAGTAGTACGCGATAGGGACTTCGGTCCCATCAGGAAGTCGGTGGCCCAGAACTGCCCCCACGCCATAAGGGGATGCATCGCATGCAAGGACCAAGGGCAGGGTCTTGTCGAAATGGGCAAGGACGGAGTTGGACATCAGGAGGCCCTTGATATCCTGGAAGGCTTTAGCGTGCTGGCGGCCCCACGCCCAGGGTCGATTCTTGTCTAGAAGCCGGTGCAGGGGTTTGGCCACCACTGCCTTGTGGGAGAGAAAAGCATGATAAAAGTTTAGGAGGCCGAGGAAGGCCTGGAGTTCTTGCTTGTTGGTGGGCGCTGGAGCATCTCTGATGGCACGCAGCTTGGCGTCGGAGGGGTGGACCCCCTGGGCATCGATGGAGAACCCCAGGAATTCCACCCGATCCACGCCCAGGAGGCACTTCTCCCTTTTGACCTTGAGGCCGGCTGTTTCAAAACGTTGTAGGACTCCTCTAAGGTGGGCGGCGAATTCTTCAGGCGAGGCTGCAGCGATCAGCACATCATCAAAGAATGGAGTGACTCCGGGAAGTCCTTTTAAAAGAGAGTCCATGAGTTCCTGGAACAACCCCGGAGCCACACTCACGCCAAATTGCAACCGCTTTACTCTAAAGGCCCCCCGGTGGGTCACAATTGTTTGGGCGTTGGCCGTGGCCTCATCCACCGGCAGCTGTTGGTAAGCTTGGGCCAAGTCCAACTTGCCAAAAAATTTTGCGCCGGCTAGGGTGGCTAAAACGTGGCTGACGATGGGCACAGGGTATGCGTGGGCCTGAAGAGCCTTGTTGAGGGTGCACTTATAGTCTGCACAAATCCGCACTTCCCCACTGGGCTTGACTGGAGTCACGATGGGCGTTTCCCAGGCTGCGTGGGTGACAGGCTCTAGTATTCCCTGTGCAATCAGTTTATCCAGTTCCTCCTCAATTTTAGGCTTGAGCGCGAATGGAACTCGCCGCGCTTTAAGCCTAATAGGCCGCACTGTGGGGTCGAGGTGTAGTGTAACCGGGGGACCCGTGTAGCAGCCCAAGGTGCCATCAAAAACGGCCGGGAACTCTTCGCAAACCTTGTTAAAGTCCACTCCGACAGTCTTATTGACCCCCCTGATCTCTATTCCCAGGGGCTTGAACCAGTCGAGACCCAAAAGGTTTGTAAGGTGGTTCTTGACCACTAGCACTTGTAGCTGGCCCTTGAACCCCTTGTATTCGACTGGGACCGGGCCCACTCCCAAGATAGGCACCTTATTCTTCTGGAAGTCCACTAAGGTAAACCCCGGGTCCCTGAGACGAGGCCTCAGCCTGGTGGGGATTTTAAAAAATGTCTCTGCCGCAATAATAGATGATGCTGACCCAGAGTCCACCTCCATTTGGCAGGGCACCCCCCCGATCTCTACATTGACCCGGATTTTGGAGGGCCTGACTGGCGAGGGTAGGTACTGTACCGGGTATTGGTGGGCGTGGAGAGCGTCGGTCTCGAAGTCTGGCTGGCCTTCGGAGTGCGCAGATCTTTGCGGGACGCGTGCTCGGGATGTGGATCTGCAGGCGCAGGCGATGTGGCCTTCCTTGCTGCAGAGTCAACAGGTGGCATTCCGGAATCGGCAGGTCTTTCGCTCGTGCTGGCCCCCGCAGCTTGCACATGCAGGTGGTGTCTTGTGTCTCATGCCCTGTGGGGTATGGGTGGTCTTCCTTCCTGCTGAACGATAGCCGGTTTGTAGAGCTTTGTCCTTGTCTGAGTCCTCTGTAGATGGTTCAGGGTTGATCTGGTGTGCCGCAGCCTGTCTTGTCAGCCGTGGCCCTGCTGATCTGCCCTTCTCCCAGCTGGTGGCCACATCGATTGCCTTTGTTAGGTCGCACTCGGAGAGGGACAGGAGTTTCTGTACTAGTTTTTCGTCCCTCAAGCCCCATACAAACTGGTCGAGAAGGGCTTTGTTGAGGTCTGCGAAACTGCATCGGCTTGCCACCCGGCGCAGGCTTGTCAAGAACGCCATCGTGGTTTCGCTTGCTTTCTGTGTCCTTTGTCGGAAGTCCCAGTGCCGGGTGAGCTTGGTTGGCTGGGGCTGGAAATACTTCTCCAGAGCGCTGATGATGTCGTCCACCGGCGTCTCTGAGAGCTTCCTGGGTTGGAGAAGAGCCCTGGCTAAGTCCACGGTCTCCGTGCCACACGTACTGATAAGCAGAGCTCTCTGCATGGTAGTCTCTGTAATCTTCCGGAAGGTCAGGTATGACTGGAAGCCTTCGACCCACGAGTCCCACAGCTCGGGGCGATCGATGCTAAAGGGCTGCAGGAGGTTGGCTGGAGCCTCCATTCTTGGCAGCGTGTCTGGGCGGCTTGCGAGATGGGGTGTGCGCAGAGCGGAGGTGGGGACCCAGATGGCTTGGATTTAGCCACCTTTCCGTGTTCCTGGTTCTGTTGCTGGTTCTTACTGGCATCCCACCTTCGTCGCCAGTGTAAAGTACTGGGGTCGGCGCAGTAAGAGACCAGAGTCGGAGAGTGATTTCAGCAAGCTTTACTTCAGGAACACCAACACAAACTGACTTCTATTCAAACCTCCCGCTCCTTTTATACAATTCTTGCCCCCTTCTGATTGGACCTTAACTATGTACATGGATTGGCTATTTACAGAGGCCTAAGGGCCTATCAGGGTACAGTATGAGCCTAGATGTTGATTGGCTACTTATGTTTCAATCCTTCCCCTGATTGGGCACGCTTAGGCCTTCTCTGGAACCCTGGTGTGGAGTACAAGCTTGGCTTGTTCAGCTTCCCTCCAAAAGTAACAGTTCCCTCCAAAAGTAACAGTTCTCCATTTGAACCTAGGACACAACAGGCAGCAAGATTTTTAGACAGCCTGCTGGCACTTCTGTTGTTATTGGGACTGTGAGGGTGGTGTGAAGGCTGAGAATGTGGAAACATGATTCACAGTCTGTCTCAACATTATAAAAACTCTGGGTCAGCCAAACAAAATCCCCATGTCTGGCTTGAGGGGGAAAAAACCCAAGCATACTTTTACACATCGCAGAGCTCTGATCTCTGAGTGATTTTCCCCTTGCGGCCAAAGAGCTCTTGACACCCACAGTTCAAGCATTGACAGTACAGGCCTAAGGAGCCGATTGGCTTCAAGTGATTGGGTAGGGTTTAGCTCTGTTTAGGACTGCACTGTTAGAGTCTGTAGCTCTATGAATAGGGTCGCTAGGTCTGACTCAGGAAATATCTGGGGACTTTGGAGGTGGAGCTAGGATACTTTGGGGGTGGAGTCAGGAGAAAGGTTGTGACAAGCATGATGGAACTCTGAAGGGAGTTCTGGCCATCACATTTAAAGGGACTGTGTTCCTTTTAAATTCCATCCCTGCATTGGAAATAGTGGAGAATGGGGGCACCTTCTTTTGAGGCTCATAGAATTTGACCCCCTGGTTCAATCTTTTTGAAACTTGGGGTATTTTTTTAAGGGGAGACACCAGATACTATACTGAAAATTTGGTGCCTCTACCTCAAAAAACTGCTCCTCAGAGGTCCATGAATTGATTCTCCATTATACCCTATGGGAGCAAGTCTCCCTAGGGTATAATAGAGTACCCAGCGGACACTTTCTGATAACCCTGAAGCAGGGGGATGGCCTCCAAACCAGGGGGTCCCCTGCCCCCACCTGGGCATTGGCAACTCTATCTGTGAGCAGTGAGTCCAAGTAGTTCAGGGCTGGGTCCATGTGTTGTTGGCTGTTGGGCAAGGAAAGAGTGTTTGTGCCAGAGCAAGGGGTCCCCAGTCTTGATGGGCCAGGGTGTCTTTTGGAATGCTGAGAACAGGGACTGGGTGCCCTCACATCACAAAATGGCTGCCGCCAGGGCTTTTTTTGTTAAAAAAAAAAACTCAGCAGGAACTCATTTGCATACCCCCTGACATCAGCATTGTTTTGCGCAGGGCTTTTTTGTAGAAAAAAGGCAAGCAAGAACTCATTTGCATATTAGGCCACACCCCCAGGTGCCAAGCCAGCTGGAACTGTGTTCCTGTGCATTCCTGCTTTTTTTTTTTTTAAGCCTTGTTTATATCCCACCTTTATGTCATAGAACTGGAAGGGACCTCCAGGGTCATCTGGTCGAACCCTTGAACCATGCAGGGAATTCACAAATGCCTTCCCCCAACACCCCCAGTGACCCCTGCTTCATGCTCAGACGATGGCAAAAACCCTCCAGGATCCCTTGCCAAACTGGCCTGGAGAAGAAATATTTCCTAACCCCAAAGTAGCAATCAGCATTTCCCTGGGTGTGTAAGAAAGGGCCACAAGAACTAAGCACTGATGCAACCCTTCTTGCCCTCCCTTGCATCATGAGCTGCCTAAATTGTCAAACCAGGGCCACCAAGGCAGCTGTATCATGATATCCATGAGCACAGAGAATGCAGTAGAGCCATCAAAGACATATCCTCATTGCACCAGGTCAGGAGCAAACCTCTAGAGCAGGGGTGGCAAAACTTACTTAACGTAAGAGCCAAATGGAATAAAAGTCAGATGTTTGAGAGCAGGAAGGAATGAATGAAGGAAGGACAACAGATGGCAAGAGGGAGAGAGAGGTGGAAAGAAAGCAACTTTAACTTTAAATGCATTATCCAAGCCACAGGCTGAATTTGCTTGGAGAAATGATTTAAAGAAAGAAATGACTTCTCCAAGGAAGGGAGGGGGGCACAATATGTGTGCAAGAGTCACATGTGGCTCCCGAGCCGCAGTTTGGCCACCCCTGCTCTAGAGTCAACTTCTGCTACACAAGATGGCCACACTAATGCTAATAACCTGGTCTTGGCCTCAAGGCAAGGGCTCAGTCTTGCCCACCCTCATCATCTCTCACAATTACACGATTTGAAGCCTAGAGCAGAGGAAGGGCTCTGAGCCTCTAATGGCTTTGTGGACAGAACGTTGGCAGCTTGTTCTGTTTCTGGCAGTTCCCCATCTGGAGAACTGCACCATTGGGGGCTTGCAAATGCTCCATGCTTAGTGCGCAAAGCTGCACATAGGCTTCCCTGTGGTGGAGGAGAATTTTGCATTGGAGCAGGCTTGCAAGCTTACAGTTCAACTGAGGCACTGCGAAACCTGGAGTAATACAAACAGGGTTGCTGTTGATTTCCCCTCCTCTTGGTGCAACATTCTTTATTCTTTATTGATTTATTACTTTAGTGTTCTATTCTGCCCTCTCCGTGAGCGGACTCAGGGCGGCTAACAGTCAATTCAAAATATTTACCAAAGATTTCAGGTTTTCACGGCTGGTAACATCATTAGGGTTTGTAGAATCTTTCGGGATCAAGTGCCGTGTTCTACTGGAGAAAGTTTTCCTTCCAGACGTTTCGTTCTCAGCTGCGGAGAACATCCTCAGTGGCGTTGCAGCCGGAGCAGGCGCTCAGACCTTCTTGGCTGCTGTGCATTGAGTGGGGCCAGGGCTGCTGGAGAGCTGCTATTTCTAGGCTGGAGGGGGTGTGATGAAAGGAAAATTGGCAATATTTACAATTACATTTTAAAATGATAAAATAACAATTAAAATACATTTCATGGCACTGCTCAGCTTCAGTATAGACGGGATCTTTCTTTCTTCTGACGGCGGTCCTATAGTGATTGTAGTTTCTCAGCTGTGTAGGGTGGCAGTCCTCTTCCAGTTCAGGTGTTGAAGGCCTGTCAAAATAGTTCAGGCCCTTCGGAATTGAGAAAGATCCCGCAGGGCCGTTATGGTCTCTGGGAGGGCATTCCACATATCTGGTGCTGCCACGGAAAAGGCCCTAGCCCGTGTTGAGTTTGGCCTCTCTCCTCATAACTGGTGGTTTCTAATTAGATGTTGTATTTGCATTATGTAAGTTGCCCTTGGCTAGTATTTGGATGGGAGACCATCAGGGAAGTCCGCTGTTGCTATGCAGAGGCAGGCAATGGCAAGCTACCTCTGAGCATCCCTATGGGATTGTCATAAATCAGCTGCAACCTGAAGGCACTTCCCACCACACCTGGGAACTGAGTTCCAAGTATGGATCATCCACCAAGAACACATCTGATCACCAGGACCTGTGGCAGCCATGTGAGGAACACCCAGACTGAAAAACATGTGGACTGGCCCTCAGCCTGACATATCTTACAGAGCTGCTACGACTCTAAAACAGGGGTGGCCAGACTTGCTTAACATCAGATGTTTGAAAGCCGGAAGGCAGGCAGGCAGGCAGGTAAATAGATGGAGGGTAGGGGAGAGGGAGAGGGAGGAAGAAAGCAACTTGAACTTTAAATGCCTTCCCCAAGCCGGCCAACGGGGTGGTGCAGGCTTCAAGAGCCACACGATATGTGTGAAAGAACCACATGTGGCTCCCAAGCCATAGTTTGGCCACCCCTGCTCTAAAATAAAGAAGAGGAGAACCATGCATCCTACAGAAATAATTTTTGATTACATTTTATACGTTTTTGAGGGGTTTTTTTCCTGCTTTCCTCCTCCAAGTTGGTGTCAACCATCTGTTCCACTCCAGAGAGTTGCAGGCCTGTAGCCAGCTGCTGTAGGCAGAAGATCTATAAGTTGGCATCAGCCGGGGGGAGAGTACAAGACATTTCCAACCCTGTCTTGAAACCACATCTAGTGGAGAGCCATTGGGAAAGGTTTGTAGCTGTTTGGGTGATGAAGCTGGGAAGTGAAAATGACCCATGAGCAAGCAGAGCCGAATGGCCCTTGGATTACCCAAAGATGCAGTCTTCTAATTAGTTGGGGGAAATTACCTTTAAGGAGACAGAGCAAGAGAAAGTAATTCTCCACCTATGTATATCAGGATTTTTCCCTTAAGAGAACTCTTAAATAAACCAGGCAGATGTTCAACTGGAAAGGGTTTTTTTTAATTAAAAGACAAACTAAACACACACTTAAAACAAGAGCTAACTAAGGAAATCAGGGAGGAAAGAGGAAAGCTTTTTTGGGGGAAAGACAATGATTATTTATTTTATTTATTTATTCGATTTATATCCTGCCTTCCCCACTGAGGTGGGCTCAGGGCAGCTGATTACCAATCACGAAGATGTCCATGGAAGCAGCAAGTTGAAGAGCAAAATGGCCAGCATTTTGTTCTATGCAGGGGTGAAAAAGAAACCACAAAGTGGGGTTGTATGTAGCTGTACAACTCTCTCTTTCTCTTTCTCTGCTGGGAAGCAAAGTGTTCCAGATATAGGTCAAAATGTATGCTGGTTGATGTATTTGCCAGATAAACAAAAGCTTAATGTAGCTGACCTTTCTTACAAAAGAATTTCAAAGGCAGATTAGAGAGACTGCTGAATTGCAAGTGATAATGAAGCTCAAGACAATGAAGCTCAAGACAATGCATCCACCTGGACTGAACCAAGACCTAGGCCGTTTTCCCACTGACCTTACTTCGGAGCGACATTCCTCTTCACCGCGTGGCGTCTGTGCGGATTTCCCACCAACTGCTGCGCACAACCAGGAAGAGCTGCGGCTTTTGCGTCACAGATGTAAACTGTTTTTTAGCGGTTTACATCTGTGACGCAAAAGCCGCGGCACTTCCTGGTTGTGCACAGCAGTTGGTGGGAAATCTGCGCAGACGCTGCGCGGTGAAGAGGGACGTCGCTCCGGAGTAAGGTCAGTGGGAAAACGGCCCTAGATTTCCTGCCTCATTACCAATGCTGATTTCTGTCTGCCTATCACCTCTCTGCCTATCACATCTAATCCAATCACTCCTGCTACTGTCATTTGCCTGCTACTGTCATTTGGCATCTGAAATCACTCCACTTTCCAGTATATAGGACAGATGGGCTCCCATTCTACTTGTATCTGAAGAGGTGAGCAGTGACTCACAGAAGCTCTACCACAAATTTTGTTAATCTTTCAGGTGTTCCTGGACTCTTCCTTTTTTTCCCTACTGCTACAAACAGACTAATGTTGGCTACCCAGCTTGATCTGCCTAATGAAGGGTTCTGTAAAACTTGAAATCTTGCATAATGTTTTGTGTCACTTGGGTTGGCCTCAGTAAAAGATATTACATGACTGTTTCTTTTTCTGGAATCTGGAATGGACAGAGAAAGAGAAAGGAGACAGAGGAGGGAGCTAGTTCAAAGGTAAGCAGTGTGGAGGTGCATCTCTCTCTCTCCCCCCCCCCCCGCCACCTTGACAGATCTGTTGCAGATCTTTGCTTCCCCCGTTCTTAAATCAATCAAATATTACAAAGATGCTCAACATTTCCAGTCCCCAGTGAACCTGAGAAGAGCTGTTCCCTAAATTAGTTCCAGGAAAGGAGGAGGGCAGGGCTGTAGCTACGATTTGCAAAGTCAGGGGGCTTTTTAAAACATTGGGGGGGCACCCTTTCCCATCCACTGCAGGTCTTGCTGCTTCTCAGAAGCTTTCTAGGGTAGGGGCAAAAGCTGGAGGCTCTGAAAGTGGCCGAGTCAAGGCAGCCAACTCTAAAACTTTGGAGTCAAGAGGGAACTGCACCTTGCATGCAAGTGGGGGGGGGGGTTCCTTCCAACTCCCTTTCTCCCACTTTGCAGCCAGCAGCTCCATCCATTCCCCCCCCCCGCCCGCAGCCCATTCCATGTGGCTTCCTCCACTTCTCCGCCTCCCTCCTCTCCGCCTGCTGCTTTTGCTGCTGCATTGCACTGTGCCCTCCTCAGCTCTCTTGGCTCCAGCTGCTGATGCTTCAGCGGCTCAGCCATGGCAAAAGAGAAAAAGAGGGGGAAAGCAGGTTGTCCCCAGGAGGGCTCCCTGGATGTCAGGGGGCAGTGCCCCCACAGCCCCACCCCCCCGTGGCTATAGCCCTGGAGGAGGGTGAAATGGTATGAATAGCCATATTTCTGAAATGCCTTTCAATTACACAGCATTGACCTCATCGGCATCCTGTTGTTGGCTCAGGTCCATCCATGCCCCTGTTCCACCACCCTCCTCTCTGGGATTAATAACATCCCAGCTGTGAGAACAAGCTGGTGGCTGGAGGGTTTGAGTTCACGGCCGATCAGTTTTTGCGTCTCCTAATAATCCTCGCATGTGTCCAGAACCTGCAGCAGCAGGCAAGAAAGGGACAGGGAAAGTCACCTTGTTTCCCCTTCCTCTGCTCCCCCTGCCTTTGCTTTGGAAAGATCTCGCCCCTTTTTGTGGCAATCTTTCACTTCTTATGTTGTTGTCCACAAGACTTGGCATTCTCCACCTCAAGACATTGTTAATATTAATGAGATGCCATTTAGAAACGCCTACTATTGCAGTTTAGGAGAGGCTAGGATTGCTAGAGCCCCCATGGCTACCAGCAGTGGAGGCGGGGGGGAGGAGTTATGGTTGCCAGATCCAGGTTGGGAAACTCCTGGAGATTTGAAGGTGGGGCCTGTGGAGGACCTCCATGGGGTATAATCCCATATTGTCCGTCCTCCAAAGCAGCCATTTTCCCAGGTGAACTGATCTCTGTAGTCTGGAGACGAGTTATAATTCTGGGAGATTTCCAGGTCCCACCTAGAAGCTGGCATCCCTACTGGTGAACTTGGAGGAGGAGGAAGAAGAGCAGGATTTATACCTTGCGCTGGGGTCAGGAATTAAACTATAATTCTGTGGGATCCCCTGGTCCCACCTGGAGGCTAGCATCCCTAAGTGGCTCAGTGGTAGAGCATCTGTTTGGCGTTCAGAAGGTCCCAGGTTCAATTCCCAGCATTTCTTGTTGCAAGGAGCAGGCAGTAGGTGATGGGAAACGCTATCTGACACCCTGGAGAGCCACTGCCAGTCTGAGTAGACAACACTGACTTTGATGGGCAGATGGTGTGATACCAGATAAGGCAGCTCCACATGTTCAGCGTTCATCCAGGCCTCTTTGCAAGTGCAGGCGAAGGTGTCCCAGATCCTGGCACTCCCTCCCATGAGAAACCTGCCTGGTTTCTTCAAGTTGTATTACCAGGCTCTTTGAGACTGCAGAGGAGGAATCTGCCTTCTGGCTGCTGCTTTGGTGTCCCTGCATGCAGGGGTTGTGGTTTCACGGTGGCTTTGCAGTGTGTTACATTAGTCCTGTAAATCGTCTCATGGATCACTTGAATGGAAAACTGGGGCATGAATATTTTACATCAAATAGAGTAGGTTTTTATTTATGTATTTCTGAAACATCATTTGTTTGCCTCTTTGGGCCCCTCAAGCCCTGTACTAATCCCCCTCCCCCCATGATGGAGTGATTAACTTTTACAAACCTATCAGTGCAAACAGGTATTTTGTAAGCGCAGGCACCCCGCTCATTTTGTTTTGTTTTGCCACTGGTGCCAGTTTTATCTAACACTTGCATTTTTTTGCCCTCCCCCTTTAACGACAGTGGAATTTAACAACCAAATTGGGTAAACTGTTGAATAGCGTAACTCTGCATGCATGAGGATATTGGGTGGGAAAGGGTTAAGAGAATTCTTTGACTCCAATAGGTTTGCCAGATCGGTGTTGGAAAATACCTGGAGACTTTAGGGGTGAATCCGGGAGAGGGCGGGGTTTGGGGAGGGGAGGAGCCTCAGCATAGTACAATGCCATAGAGACCACCCTTCAAAGTCGCCATTTTCTCCAGGGGAGCTGACCTCTGCCAGCTGGAGATCAGTTGTAAAAGTGGGAGATCTTCCAGCCCCACCTAGAGGCAGGCAACCCTATGACTCTGATACACTTGGCAGCCTTCCCCCACCTTCTCATCGGTTAGATGTTGAGCCTCTGGCCTTTGCTTGCCTTCCATTTCATCTTATATAGATCCTTTCTTCTTCTCTCTCTCACTTGGGCTTGGAGCTATAGCTAGTGAACCTTTTGTGAAGTTAATCTGTTCAAAAATAAGTTAAATGATGAAGGTATCAGCCCCACAAACTTCATTGTATTCTTCAGCATGCTAAAAGCTGACTGCATAAAGAGGATGGTTTTAGTTTATTGTGCGGCCCTTTCCTGAACTGCTAGCTAGTGAAACCTTCCCTTGATGCAAGGAACAGCTTTGATCAAAAGAATTGCAATGTTGGGAGGCTGAAGACAAAAAACACAGAGTATGGGTGTGACTGAGGGCCAAGGAGATGTGTTTTCTGCTAATCTAACCCCCACCCCTGATTCAAGCTATTACAGATTTAAGACAATATGAGAGGGAAGATATCTGAAGAAGTGTGCTTGAGCATGACTTATATACCCTGCCACCAATTTTGTTAATCTTTAAGGAGCTGCTGGACGCTTGCTCTTTTCTACTGCTAAAAATGGTAAAGGTAGTCCCCTGTGCAAGCACCAGTCGTTTCCGACTCTGGGGTGATGTTGCTTTCACAACGGGGTGGTTTGCCATTGCCTTTCCCTGTCATCGACACTTTCCCCCCAGCAAGCTGGGTACTCATTTTACCGACCTCGCAAGGATAGAAGGCTAATATGGTTCTACTACTCATCTTGATTTGTAACCAAGTCATAGTCCCGTTCCTTCCACTCTAAATGTACCACTCACTGTGCTCTCTCTCTCTCTTCCCTTTTAAGTGCTTTCCCCCAGTAAGATCGGCTGAGAAAGCCCAGCTTTCCCCCACGCCCGGCAGTGGCTATCAAAAATCCAAGCACCTGAAGCTGTAAGTGGAGACGCAAGATAATGCATGATTGACACATCTTGGAGAACGTGCTGCCGCTCCAGTTACATGCCCGGCCGATCCATTTCTCTCTCATTCGCTCAAGTTGCCTGTTGTCCTCCAAGGCTTGAGTCTAAGGAAGCGCTTAGTTCACCTCTCGACAAAGGACTCTTTGTTTTGGATTCCTCTGAAGAAATCTGACTCTCTTCTCCCAACCCCTGGAGCCGACAATGTTCTGAACAAGAAGTGCTGGAATCCATTGATCTCTGTTCACTGCCAGTCTACATACAGGCTTTGTGGTGGGTCAGAGAAGTCACTTCTCCATCTGGCCTACTTGCCATGCCTCCCTTGTTTGTCATCGTGGTCCTCCTTCTGCAGGTGCTCGTGATTCATGCTTCCAAAGCTTGCCCCCAGCGGTGTTTCTGCTATGAATCCTCCAGTTTTGTGGACTGCCACAGCCGACAACTGGCCCATATTCCCCTCGGCATCCCTCATAGCACGTGGATGCTGGACCTGAGGAATAACAACCTGAGTGGGCTTGAAGGAAGTGGCTTTGATGCCTTGTGGTCTATGAAGATTCTTCTCTTGTCCCACAATTCCATTGCCAAGATCTGGCCCAGAGCTTTCAGGTCCCTCAGCTTCCTGGAGAGGATGGATCTCAGCCACAACCTCCTTGTCCGTCTGCCGCGTGACTTCTCGGTTGACTTGACTTCCCTGAAAGATCTCAAACTGGCCCACAACTACTTAGTAGCCTTGGGTTTTGAAAGCCTGCAATACCTGGAGAACTTGGAAAAGCTAGACTTGAGCCACAATTGGGTAGCTTCAATTGAGAGAGGAACGTTCCGAGGCCTGTCCAGACTCCGACACCTCTACCTTCAGTCTAACCGGCTTGTGATTGTCCACAATGGCTTCTTCTTCATGCTTCAGAACCTGGAAGTCCTGTTGCTTAGCAACAACAACATCAGCTCCATTGAGGTGGAGGCCTTCACCTCATTGCACAACATGAATCTTCTGGCATTGACCGGCAATCAGCTCATTCATCTTAAATTTAAGACCTTCCTGAATATCCAGACCATCAGTACCCACATCCAGCTCTCGGGCAACAGGTGGGCCTGTGACTGTGACCTCCAACGGGTTTTCGGTAAGATTATGAGTGTGCGACACCTCCATGTGGATGATTATGAGAACATCACCTGTTTCAGTCCCTGGCAGCTAGCTGGCTCACCGCTAATGTCTGTGGACAGCCAGTTGTGTGTGGCAGAGACAGCCACTGTCTTGGTGATCACTGTCACTGTCTTGGTGACGGTCATCGCTGCCATTGTCATGGCAGAGAGGAACAGGAAGAAGAACCAAGAGAAGAACTGGAATGAATCTGAAGGTCCCTTTGACTCACAGGAGAAATGAGATAAGGGGAAATGGGGATGGCAGGAGCAGTTGAGTCACTGAAACTAGTTTCCTGGTGTTCTTCAAATTCTGCTTCATTCTTAACAAGAACTCTGGGGTTCTCTATCTACTTAAGTGATCCTGTTACCTAAGATATATGGATTGCCAGTTGGTTCCTACCATTGTTCCCTCTAAGCTGCAGAGTCTTGTAAGCAAAAAATCTACTTTGTGAGCTACTGGCATTAAAGTTGTGAGCTACTGCATAAATTAGTGTGCTCTGTCATCATTCTTCCTGAGCTGACAAAAATGTGTGAACCAGAGGCTAGCTCACACTAACTCATCTTAGAGGGAACACTGGTCCCTACCTACTCTTCTCCCTTTCTCTGAGAGGGAAGATATTCTCCATACTCTCCCAAGCCCTCTAAAAAGGTGTTGGGGTGAGACTGTACTTGTTTTGAATTACGTATGAATGATTGCACCATCTTTTCATCCTAGCCTGTCAAAGAGGTGCTAAGGTAACCCTAGCCGATGCTATGGTTCATAGAAGTATTGAGACTGAAATGTTCCTATTGTGTTACTCTGGTCTTCTTGAATTTGGTTGCTGACATTTAATTAATTAAGAAGTGGGAGCAGTGAGTGCTTCGTGTTCCCCTGCTCCCAGTCTGGCCCTGCAACAGTAGGTTGAATCTGCTCAATCCCAGGGCTTTTATTTTTGTAGCAGGAATGCCTTTGCATATTAGGCCACACCTCCCTGATGCAGCCAATCCTCCTGGAGCTTACAGGAGGCCCTGTTCTAAGAGCCTTGTAAGCTCTTGGAGGATTGGCTACATCAGGGGTGTGTGTGGCCTAATATGCAAAGGAGTTCCTGCTACCAAAAAAAAAAGCCTTCCTCAATCTCACCTGATGGATTACAGTGCCCTGCCCACCCATGCAGGTTTCATGATCTCCCAACATAGCTTTTTTGGATGGTCAGGGAGGGCCTTCCTATGCATTTCACCAGTGGAAAAGCTGGTTGGGCCCACCCCATATGGGATGTGGACTGCTTCATGATGGCTGCTATCTAACAGAATGATAAATGGTGAATGGAGAGCGCCCAGTATGGGGTAATAAGTGAATAAGTTGGCAGAGACTACATGGGCTCATGGGAGCATGTAAAGCTGCCTTCCAGCAGGGGCTGTAGTTCAGCATTAGAGCATCTTTTCATATGCACAAGGTCCCAGGTTCAATCCCCGGTATCTCTGGTTAAAAGATCAGCTCACAGTTCGTGTGGAAGACTTTTGTCTGTGACAATACTGAATAGACAATTGTTTGAATAGACAATGCTGGCCTGATTCAGTAAAAGGCAGCGTCATACGTTCATTTGGGCGCTAATCTATCTAGTACGGTATTGCCTACAGAAAGGAGTCATTTAATAGAAAAAGAGGCACTGGAACTCATTAGCACAACTCATTTGCCTATGCCACACACCCCTGACATCACTGGAAGGTGTACTCAGCATCTACGTTAAAATGCTGCTTGAATTATAATTGTTATATAATAAAACTTTACTCCCATTGTACTTTTAAAATTACTTTTTCCTATGTGGCCTCAGTGGCATGAGGAAGTTTTCTATCTGTCTGCTTTATATGTTTTGGTTATTTTCCCATTTTTTGGGGGGGTGGGGAGAAGTTTTAGAAAGTTTGTCAAATCTTAGAGTTCAGCAAAATTCTCACACAGGGGTTTGAACAATAAAATCCAGAAGGAAGGGTTTTTTTGGGTGGGGGGGCGTTAAAAAAGAAAGAATGATAAAATTTAGAGGTTCTGGAGCTCCTGCCCAAAATGAGACCTGCTTACAGAGACACAGCTCACCTCGCAATCACAATCCTGTTCCCTCTGCAGCATCTGTCGGATTTCCCACCATCTGTGCCGGAGTTACAGGAAGTGCCACGGCTTTTGCGTAGCAAACGTAAACTGGGTTTTAGCGGTTTACGTTTGCTACACAAAAGCTGCAGCACTTCCTGTAACTTCGGCGCAGATGGTGGGAAATCCGACAGATGCTGCGGAGGGAACAGGATTGTGACTGCGAGATAAGCTGTGTGCGAAAACGGTCAGAGATTGGCGGCAGTCTTCCAATCTCTTAAGGACAGAAAGGTCTTTCTCAAGAACTGCAACCTGAGATCCTTTTTGCTGGTTATTCCTGAGACTGAACCCAGTCTCTTCAATATGCAAGGCTGCTTATGTGCCACTGAGCCTGTCTGCTGGGAGTACATCTAGTCCCTGACAAATGTACCAGGGGGAGAAATATGTCCAAGGGTTTTTATGGTATGGCTGATAGATAGTGATAGTCAAGCATCCTCTTGCAATGGAGGCAGCTGTTTCTGGATGGGTGTTCCCTACAGACCCAAAGCGTAGTGCCTTCTGGAACACCTCCTGATAAGGTTGCCAACTTCCAAGTGGTGGCTGGAAACATTTTGGGATTATAACTGATCTCCAGGCAACAGAGATCAGGTCACCTGGAGAAAATGGCCACTTTGGAAGGTGGTCTCTACGGGCATTATACCCCACTGAAGTCCCTCCCCTCCCCAGACTCTGCTCCCTGGTAGTTCCCAACCCAGAGCTGGCAACCCTATGCTCCAGTGATGTGGAAATCCAGGACTGGTTCTTTGCTTTAGGGAACAGGTGTTTTAATGAAGTGGGAGCCAGGAAACCCCTTGGTAGGTGCTATGGTTCCTTTGGGCACCACACACACACTGGGGTCAGTTAACTACCCTGCACACAGTCCTGTCAGGCCTTCTGTTAGCTGGTGTGGTGCTGTGGTGAAATACTGGGGAAGGTTACCTTGTCTTTGAGTTCCTTTCATGCCAGCTGAGGGGACACACGGAGTGATCTTTTCAATGCAAATGAACATTCTGGCCAGTTGAGGCATCACACTTCAGACATTACAGGATGAGAAGGTTGTGTGGAAAATGATCTTGGGATGCAGGGCAGTGTTCCTTTAACTTCTTGGCTCTGTCAGGAACTTTCTAGGTGGCCTAGGAAACTGTCACCTTCTCACCCCTCTGAAAACACTGAAGTAGTGACTGACTTCACATTCCTGGGATCCAGGATCACTGCAGATGGTGACTGTAGCCATGAAATTAAAAGATGTTTGCTCCTTGGGAGGTCGGCTATGGCAAACCTAGGCAGTATAATAAAAAGTAGAGACATCACTCTGCCAACAAAAGTCTGTATAGTCAAAGCGATGGTATTCCCAGTAGTCATGTATAGCTGTGAGAGCTGGACCATAAGGAAGGCCGAGCACAGAAGAATAGATGCTTTCGAGCTGTGGTGCTGGAGAAGACTCTTGAGAGTCCCTTGGACTGCAAGAAGATCAAATAAGTCAGTCCTAAGGGAAATCAACCCTGACTGTTCCCTGGAAGGCCAGATGCTGAAGCTGAAGCTCAAATACTTTGGCCCTCGAATGAGAAGGGAGCACTCACTGGAGAAGATCCTGATATTGGGAAAGACAGAAAGTAAAAGAAGAAAGGGATGGCAAAAGATGAGGTGGCTAGACAGTATTACTGATGTGACTAACATGAATTTGAACGGACTTCGGAGGATGGTAGAAGACCTGGTGTAACTTGGTCCATGGGGTCATAAAGAGTCGGACTCGACTGTGCGACTGAACAACAACAGCCCCATTTTGTTGCTGCACCCACCATGCCATGTCAGAATTCCAAATGTGCCCACAGGCTCAGAAAGGCTGGAGACCCCTGGCATCCTGTACGTGGTACCACATACAGGCAAATGCAATTTTGGGCTGTATCAACAGTAGTGTCCAGATCACGTGAAGTGATGGTATCGCTTTACTCTGCTCTGGTAAGACCTCACCTGGAGTATTGTGTTCAGTTTTGGGCACCACATTTTAAGAAGGATATAGACAAACTGTAATGGGTCCAGAGGAGGGCGACAAAGATGGTGAGGGGTCTGGAGACTAAGTCCTATGAGGAAAGGATGAAGGAGATGGGGATGTTTAGCCTGGAGAGGCGGCAGCTAAGAACCAATATGATCACCATTTTCAAGTACTTGAAGGGCTGTCACATAGAGGATGCTGTGGAATTGTTTTCTGTGGCCCCAGAAGGTAGGACCAGAACCAATGGGCTGAAATTAAATCAAAAGAGTTTCTGGCTTAACATTAGGAAGAGCTTCCTGACAGAGCAATTCCTCAGTGGAACAGGCTTCCTTAGGAGGTGGTGGGCTTTCCTTCCTTGGAGGTTTTTAAACAGAGGCTAGATGACCATCTGACAGCAATGAAGATCCTATGAATTTAAGGGGAGGTATTTGTGAGTTTCCTGCATTGTGCAGGGGGTTGGACTAGATGATCCCGGAGGTCCCTTCCAACTCTATGATTCTATGATCCTGTGGAATGCCCAGACTCTACCTCCAGATCTTCAAGAATTTCTCAAGCTAGAGTTGGCAACCCTGTGTTATATGCAGGTGCAGGCCAGGCAGGGAGAAAACACCAGAATGGCAAACGGGCTTGCTTTTTTGCAAACCTCACTTCACATTTCCAATAATCTTTGGGAGGAGGCAGGAAATTGAAGGGCGTTCAGGTTCTTTTTGTAAGCCATTGAGGTTTGGGAGGCGGAGGCGGAGTTGATGGACAAAGTGATTTCTCTCCGGTATGGTAAATTAACCACCAAACTTATTTCAGACTGTTTTGCCTTGAAGATGCACTCAGGGCCCTGACTATGAAAATGAGTTCTTGATGGAAAGACCACACTGAAGTATTTTGCGCAGAATTAAAAGCCAAAGGAGCCCATTTATCACAGTTGTTTTCAAGATTTTAAACTGTAGCCATGATAACGGAAGACTTTTGGGAGAGCTGTGTTCCAGCTGTGATGCCTGCAGTAAAACAGGGCCTGGAGCACAGACTGGGATAGAGGCTGACAAATGAGCCCGAAATGGAGGAAGGTGCCCATTGCATCTGATTCACATGTTACAAAGACACTGGTGTTTGGCCATCTCGCAGCAGGGGTCTGCAGGATATAGGGACCCAAACATGGCTCTTGAAAAAAGAAAAGGTATGTTGAAGGAGTAAGTGTAGGGTTGCCGGCTCTGAGTTGGGGAATTCCTGGAGATTTTGGGGGTGGAGCCTGGGAGAATGGGGTTTGAGGGGGGGAGGGATCTCAGGGAGGTATAATGCCACGTCCAACTTCCAAAGCATCCATTTGCTCCAGGGGAAGCAATGTCTGTAGATCAGCCGTAGTTCTGGGAGATCTCCAGGCCCCACCTTGAGGTTGGCAACCCTAGCTAAAGGACTTCTTAGAGTTGCTTTACACGAAGGGAAAGGGTAGAGGTGAAGGGTTTGCAGTAATCTAAGTGCAAACCGTGTGCTGATTTACGTCAGTGGGCTAAGATAATTGCGCAGTGTGCCGTTGTTCAAATTTATGACCTCCTGCGAGATGATGCGTGTGTGGCTTTATAATAAAGGACTCGCAGCAACCAGTGTTTAGCTTGCAGAAACTTTATGTATGTAGGGTTGCCAGGTCTGTGTTGGAAAATACCTGGAGACTTTGGGGATGGATTCGGGTGAGGGCAGGGTTTGGGGAGGGGAGGGGCTTCAGCATGGTACAGTGTCGTAGAGTCCAGCGTTCCAAGCAGCCAGCCCCTTTGGGGTTTCTGTTACTTTAAAAGGTCCTAGCACCACTGAGCTTTATCAGTAGTGTATCACTTATTTTGTGTTGCGCACAACTTTTGTAATCTATTTTTGCAAACTGAAAGACAACGTGTTACTTGGTGGCTTTGATCAGTCTACTAATTACACAAAGTGCCCTTCAAGTAGCTCATTTTCTACAGAGGACCTGAACTCTGACAGCTGGAGATCAGTCAGTGTGAGATTTCCAGGCCCCAACTGGAAGCTGGCAACCCTATGTCAGTTCCCAACAATGTCAAGTTTGTATAGTTTCAGTGATGCAAATGGCCTTTCTCGTTTGGGCTTTTCGTCGCTCTCTTTCCCTGAATGTTGATGTAGTGTGGCTCTTCAGTAATAAAAGACCACTGATCCGTGTCACACCATCTCCTCTACATGCATTGAAAATAAGTTTGGAGGTTGGCTCCTGGCCCATCTTAACCATCTCCTCTATAGGAATGAAAACTCTTCTCAGTGGGAAAACAAGTATTGCCCAGCTGTGAGTGCTGCTGTGACCTTTTTGGATCAATTTAGGGAGGGGAAAACACTCAATTTTCACACATCAGAGGTGACGAGCAGAGAGGTTCTCAGCTGTTTGGAGATTTGAGGACAGGATTTGCAAATTATGATTTTCCACTGGGGTAGGTTCTAAAGAGGCTTAGTTAGATCATCCTAAATAGCATCTGCTCTAGAAAATTTTGGGCAAAGATCTGTTCCAAGGTGGGACAATGCAGTTACGTTATCATTCCACAAATCTCAAAGGAAACTGTTTTTGGTTTGCACTAAACAAAGCTGCTTAAATGCTGTGGCGTGGCATAGCATGGTGATTAGGATGGGGAGGCCTGGGTTCAAATCCCTGCTTGTCCTAAAACTGACTGGGCGATCTTGGGTCAGTCATTCTCTGTTGGGCGAATTTACTTTTCAGGGTTGTTGTGAAGATCAAGTGGAGGACAGGAAATCATGTCTCCTGAGTTGCTGGGAAGAAGAGGGAGGTTACAAAGACACTAAAATGAACAAATGAAAGTTGCACAGACTAGGAGAGTCCCAGAGTAGGGCTGGAGGGCATCTGATGCAGCAGCGTTGCAGTCGCTAAGCAGAACTGGCTATTGCTTCTTTAGGAGACCATGTTGCCATGAGTTCCACAGGTGATAAAGGGGAGGAAGACACTAATGCTTTGCCCTTGGCAGTGTTCCCTCTAAGCTGAGTTTGTGTGAGCTAGCTCACAATTTTTTCGCCTCTGGCTTACACATTTTTGTCTTAGCTCACGAAAAATGGCCCCAGAGCACACTAATTTATGCAGTAGCTCACAACTTTAATGCTAGTAGCTCATAAAGTAGAATTTCTGCTCACAAGACTCCACAGCTTAGAGGGAACATTGGGCTATTTTCCTGCAGCATTTTCCTTTTCCCAAGTTCCTTTCTACCATGAAAATGCTAACTGTATCTATAAGGAGTCAACACGACTTGAATTTGGGGGAGGAAAAATAGCCTGTGAGGAAACCTTCCTCCTGCTGCGTTGGTCTCCCCCAAAAGACTGCAGTCTTCTTAAAAGAATCCACAGGACGAAAGGCATTGTGTAGTCGAGCTTCCCTGTCTTCTGCCGTGGAGACCCATATGTCCCTGGATGCCAACTGCAGGTTATCTACCTGGTTCACTTGGTGTTGACCACAGCCCGATCCTGTTCAATAACGGTTCCCACCTTGTGGAATGAGGCACAGGGAGATATTCTGATATATTTGAACAGCCCCAGGTCTAAAAGGTAGTAGAACACAACCCAGGAATGGTAACAATGCATTTGCTGGGCACAGCTTCCATGTGAAAAGAGGGTTGCAAATTCTGGTTTAAGAAGAAGAACTGCAGGTTTATACCCCGCTCTTCTCTCTGAATCAGAGACTAAGAGCGGTTTACAATCTCCTGTATCTTCTTCCCCCACGACACCCTGTGAGATGGGTGGGGCTGAGAGGGCTCTCACAGCAGCTGCCCTTTCAAGGACAACCTCTGCCAGAGCTCTGGCTGACCCAAGACCATTCCAGCAGGTGCAAAATTTTTGCAGATTTCTAATAGCGCACAGAAGATCTGCAGTGTAGAAACACTGGGCCAGTTAACATTTTCTGTGGATTCCCTGTCATGTTTAGTCTAATAATATTTTTCTTCCTGCAGTTGTAAATGTCTACCACCAGAGGGAACCCCTCACCATACATTCCCTCTCCAGCATCCGTTTCTTTTTCTTTTTGCGGTTCATAGCTACAGCTGCCCTACCTGTTCCTCCTGACCTCCCCTGGCCCATTCTAGTAACACGTGTTGTATTATTATCATCTGCGACAAAGAAATGTCTGCTCAGCGGGGAGGCACATCTCTGCTGCCGCTCACAGAATGAAAGATGCTAACAGCCTCTCATGGCACCTTCAAGACCGCTGGTGGCTTCAGCTTGCAAGACGTAAGCCACAGTAAATCTGTTGGGCTTTAAGGTGTCACAAGACTTTTTCTTTTTTGGAAATACCAGAGCAGACTAACAGAATTAGCCCCACAGGATTTGTCAAAACGAAAGCTGGAAAGGAGGTGACGTTCTCACACTCAGCCGTTTATTGTTGTAAGCAAGGACTGGAAGCAAGGACTGGGTGGAGATTTTGTGGAATGGATCCTAACGAACGGTCACCTTTTGGTTTCATGCAGAGTGGGGAAGAACCTCCTTCTGCCTTCTGTGTGATGGAACGTTTGCCTCTCTGTGTATGGGTAGCTGCTGAAAGAAGGTTATAGCCAGTGCTTTTTTGGTAGTAAAAGCCCAACAGAAACTCATTTGCATATTAGGCTACACCTCCTAATGTCACCATTATTTCACATGGGCTTTTTTGTAGAAAAAGCCCAGCAGGAACTTCTTAGACTGACAAAGAAAAGCCCCGTGGCGCAGAGAGTTAAAGCTGCAGTACTGCAGTCCTAAGCTCTGCTCATGACCCGAGTTTGATTCCCGGTGAAAGCTGGGTTCAGGTAGCCGGCCCAAGGTTGACTCAGCCTTCCATCCTTCTGAGGTCAGTAAAATGAGTACCCAGCTTGCTGGGCGGAAAATGTAGATGACTGGGGAAGGCAATGGCAAACCACTCCGTAAAAAGTCTGCCGTGAAAATGCTGTGAAAGCAATGTCACCCCAGCTTTGGAAATGACGGGTGCTTGCACAGGGGACTTTTCCTTTCCTTTTCCTGACACCAAGCCAGCTAGAACTGTGTTTCTGTGTGTTCCTGCTCAAAAAAAGCCCTGGTTACAGCAATCTTGCTGTTTTTACAAGCATCGGCCACTGGAATCACCCAGCTTTGGGAGTGAATGGAAATAAATTTGGAAATAAATCAGTTTTCACAAATACTCTCTCGAGTCTGCAGTGCACTCTCTTCTAACAGAAGCTGATCAAAGGTCCACCTTAAAATTTTCGGCCCCGGAACAGAAAACAGGATTTCGGTTTGATTGCCGTCTGGTTGGTGATAATCACCAGGATGCTGGTCATGAACTCCAATGATTGCATTGGAATGAATTAGACTAACACTGACTCTTCTCACCGCCTTTAAGCCTGTGGTTTATTTAATTAGGTTTCTTGTTCAACCCATCCCAATGAGCAGGTAGCAAAGGTATAGATGTGTCATATAAAATGTCATCCTTTCCCTGTAGAAAACAAATCACATCAATTTAAATTGCCTAAGTCCAGGCCTCAGATTCAGCAGGAGCTCACAGGAGCACAGCTCGTGAACCTTTCTGACAGCCTCCCCTCCTCCCCACCTACCTTGTCCATTGCATAGTAGGTGCAGCTGCATAACAATCCTTGGATTAGGAGAGTGGGCAGCCAGCCAGCCAGTCACCAGGGGCTTTGCCACACCCCCAGCAGCCCTCATTAACCCCTGGAGAAGCCCACGTCACCCTTTCTCCACTTCTCATGCGATTTTGGGCAGTGGGTGGCTTGCTGGCCTCTTGACAGGGGGGGGGGGTAGCATATGTTAATGAGTTATACTAATGAGCTCCACCACCTATTTTTCTACAAAATGACCCCTGCCTAAGCCACATACCAGTCTCAAAGGCCAGCCCACATAGGTCATTTTTGTGCCAAATGAGACACGAAGAGGCTGGAATTCAGCTATGAAACCTGAACACAGGTCTAAGTTTAACATCCCCAAAAAGATATACTGGTCAAGGGAATTGGATGTGCATGTGTAAAGTGCCATAAAATCACAGCCAACTTGCACAACCCTGCAGAGTCATCAAGGGAAGAGACCAACAGAGGAGGTTTGGTATTGCCTCCCTCTGCATAGTGACCCTGGAACTGCTAGGTAGTTTCCCATTCTGGGTAGTCTCCCTAATCTGGGAGAGCTGAGTTTAATTCCCCATTCCTCCCCCCCCATGCAGCTGCTGGGTGACCTTGGGTCAGTCACAGTTCTCTCAGAGCTGTTCTCTCAAGAGCAGATCTCGAAATACCTCTCTCAACCCCACCTACCTCACGTGGTGTCTGTTGTGGGGAGAGGGAGGGAGAGAGATTGTAAGCCACTCTGACACTCCAAGTGAAGGGTGTGATATAAGAGAGCCAGTTTGGTGTAGTGGTTAAGTGCGTGGACTTTTATCTGGGAGAACCAGGTTTGATTCCCCACTCCTCCACGTGCACCTGCTGGAGCAGCCTTGGGTTAGCCATAGCTCTGGCAGAGGTTGTCCTTGAAAGGGCAGCTGCTGTGAGAGCCCTCTCAGCCCCACCCACCTCACAGGGTGTCTTGTGTGCAGGGAGAAGATATAGGAGATTGTAAGCTACTCTGAGTCTCTGATTCAGAGACAAGGGTGAGGTATAAATCTGCAGTCTTCTTCACATGCACGCTGGGTCTCCTCTGCTGTGGAGTGTGCTTCCTGTCCTCTTTGAACAAGATCAATAGTTTTCAATGAGGCTTTGTATAAACAGAACTGCTAGCGGAAGAGGACTTGTATTCTGTGGAAGAGGCTGCCTAGCATATGTGGAACCCTGTCATAGAATCCAAACTTAAATCTCCATTAAAAAAAAAATTAAAGCCAATGGCTAAGATACATTTTCATTCTCCCCCCCCCGCCCTACACAGTGAAAGAAGTGTTGCCAAATACAACAGCATCTGTTTGGGTCTTGGATGAACACTCAGGATCTGCAGCTATCAGTTGCTAGAGATGGCAGTGGGGGGTGGGGGGGCATCCCAGGTTGGTCTTCCAGTCTCATCCTCTCCTTCCAGCTGTTGATGGACCCTGGAATGTCCCTGCCTGGGAAGAGCTTTGGTCTTGAGAGTGCACTCCAACAAAAGAAATTAAACCTGGCAGTGCAGATGACTGCCCGCAGGTAAGACCCACTAGCATGTAAAGCCACTGCTTGTCTTTTGATGTGCAGGTGGAGTGTTGCAATGGGGAGGGGGGGATGTCCCCTAAGAATGCTTCTCTTTGTGTCCTTGCTGACAAGTCTGACACAGAGGCGATATCCTAAGAGAGTGGAGAGAAGGAAAAGGAAAAAAAAAAGGAAAGAGTGTTCAGGAACTGGAAAGACGCTGTTGCAGAAGAAAGGTTGCATATTCATGATTCTTCCCCTCCCCCCTTTAAAATTATATTAGTACTCCTATGGAACAGAAGAGCAATACTCAGTTTGGAAAGATTTAAAGAGAATGAAATGAAAGGCTAAAAAAACTTACCACAATTTGGCAGACGTGGCCTGTGTGTGTGTCTCAACGGGGGAAACCCCTGCGATACCGCCTTACATGCTGGATTGCTAATAGTAAAGACTGAGAAACACAGTGAACCAAAAATAACCCAAAGCATCTGGATTGCTGGGCAGCCCGGAAGGACTGTGTGAAGACATCTGTGTGCCCCTGTAATTCATGCTTAAGGAATGCATCGTGCTCTCTTTCTCAAAAACTTGGGACACCTTTGACCAAGTCCTCCTTTGGAGGTGAAGAGCAGATGCAGGCAAGTAATTGGGTCATGCCTGTGATGTGCCATCAAATTGCGTCCAACTTATCATGGCCCTATGAATTAATGACCTCCAAAATGTCCTGTCATTGGGTGCATTCACACTACACAAAATGATGCATTTTGCAACTGGATTTTTGCTATTCTTATACAGGAAAAATCCAGCTGCAAAACATTTAGTGTAGTGTGAATCAATAGTCCTTCTAAGCCAGGGGTGGCCAAACTGTGGCTCGTGAGCCCCATGTGGCTCTTTCACACATATTGTGTGGCTCTCAAAGCCCCACCGCCCCACTGGCTGGCTGTGGGGGGCTTGGAGAATGTGTTTAAAATTAAAGTTGCTTTCTTTGCACCTCACCCCCCCAAATCTATTTCCTCCCTTTTTTGCGACTCTCAAGCATCTGACATTCATGTCTTGTGGCTTTCAGACATCTGATGTTTATTCTTTGTGGCTCTTACATTAAGCAAGTTTGGCCACCCCTGTTCTAAGCTGTGGAGTCTTGTGAGCAAAAATACTACTTTGCGAGCTACTGGCTTTAAAGTTGCAAGCTACTGCATAACATAGTTTGCTTGGGGGCCATTTTTCTGAGCTAAGATAAAAATGTGTGAGCCAAAGGCTAAAAAACTGTGAGCTAGCTCACACTAACTCTTTTCTGGAGCTGAATGTACACTCTCTTCGTTGCAGGAGGCTTGAGAAGATGTTTTCCTCAGTGTGATTAGTTGGGCAGGAGTTGCAATGGCAGCCTATCAGGGCACTGAAGTTGATAATAACAAAGCTACTGAATGAGGACATTTTATTGAGCCAGTTTGGTGTAGTAGTTAAGAGTGCAGACTCTAATCTGGAAGAACTGGGTTTGACTCCCCATTTCTCCTCCACATGCAGCTGCTGGGCGACCTTGGATCAGCCACAGTTCTTGAAAGAGCTGCATTCTCAAGAGCAGTTCTCTCAGAGCTCTCTCAGCCCCACCTACGTCACAGGGTGTCTGCTGTGGGAAGGGAAGGAGATTGTAAACTGCCCTGAGACTTTGAGTGAAGGGCGCGGTATGAATCCAATCTCTTCTTCTTCTGTTGGGTTGCAAATTGGGTGGCAAATAAGAATGCAAAGTCTACCAGGACAAGAATGTATCCTGATTCTGTTCAATCTTCTGTGCTACATGAACACTTACATTCAGTGCAAGACAAAGGTGGGTTTAGATCCAGTTTGGTGTAGTGGTTAAGTGTGCGGACTCTTATCTGGGAGAACTGGGTTTGATTCCCCACTCCTCCACTTGCACCTGCTGGCATGGCCTTGGGTCAGCCATAGCTCTGGCAGAGGTTGTCCTTGAAAGGGCAGCTGCTGTGAGAGCCCTCTCCAGCCCCACCCACCTCACAGGGTGTCTGTTGTGGGGGAGGAAGGTAAAGGAGATTGTGAGCTGCTCTGAGACTCTTTGGAGTGGAGGGCGGGATATAAATCCAATATCTTCTTCTTCTTCTAGAAGACCCTTAGCATTTCATTGTGGACTTTTTTTCTGGAAAGTTTTCTACCTATTTCCCTTCCCTCTGTAGTGCAAGAAGGAAGGGTGGGAAGCTACCAGTGTTCCCTCTAAGCTGAGTTAGCGTGAGCTAGAACATAGATTTTTAGCCTCCAATTCACATATTTTTGTCATGGCTCAGGAATATATAGCTTACCTTCATTCAAGCAGTGAAGATCTCTGTGCTGTGGCTAATCAGAAGCCCCCACCTGCCCCTGCTTTCTAAAAACACTTGGTGGGTGCCAGGAAAGGTCTCAAGCATCATATTGGGGACCCCTGACCAAATGGACACACAGCCCAATATACTAAAAATCAAATACAGCCATTGGCCATGATTTTTTTGTGGGTGCTGCGATGTGGGGTCCTTAACACCTCTATGGTGAGAGTCCTACTAGAGAGTCTGCAGTGGGGCCAGTTCAGTTTTAGACGGGGAGTGTCTGTAAAGGTTGAAATGGTGTGTGCCTCCAGCCGCCTTCTGTTTCTGTGTTTGGAAATTCTTGCCGAGCCTTCTTTCTGCCTTCAGAGTTGCTCACTCAAGCCTAGCTCTCACAAACAGCGGATGACAGGTGAAACCTTTGCTTTTTTCAAAAACAATTCCCAATTTTTGTCTGCAGGAACAGACCAGAATGCTCAAACACTCTTCTATACAAAACAGTTCCTAACATGAGAGTAAAAGGGTGCATTCACACTACACTGACTAATGCGTTTTGCATCCGGATTTTTGCTATCCTTACACAGTAAAAATCTGGATGTAAAATGCATTTGTTAGTGTAGTGTGAATGCACCCAAAGATTCTAACTTACACTCCTTATTGACATGCTACTTTTCTAAGTCTGAGGAATTGTCTGTAATTTGTCATCAGATGTGGGATGGCCAAAACCAACTTTACCCCCTCAACTCTGAAAACAAACATTTAAGTCTAACTTTGCTGCTATAAATGATGACTGAAAACTTGAGGGGGGTTTTTTTGTAACGACTGCAGGAGGCCCGTAATTCTGTTCACAGATATGCAACCTCAACAGTGAAAGTGAGTGAATACAGTTGGATATGGAATACTGGAATAAGGTCCAGAAGAGGCACCCGAGTAAACTTATAAAGTTATAACCCTGTTTATCAGTTTCAGAAACTGTTTTGACCTGTGTTCATGGGATATTCTCAAGGCAGAGGTGGGCAGATCTTTCTTTCTAGGAAGATGCTCAGGTTTCTGTAATGACTCTGCCATGCAACCTGGAAGGAACAAACTGCAGCTGCTTCATACAGAGTCCAGGACTGGTCCATCTAGTTCATTGCTGTTTACTCTGATTGGCAGAAACTCTTCCAGGTTCTGGGCATCCCTCAACACCTGTTACTGGAGATGCCAGAAATCAAACCCAGTACCTTCTGCATGCATGGAAAGCCCGAGCTCTACTACTCAGCCACAAGGGGGGGAAATATATTCTCAGAATAATTTTTATTATAGAAGAATGGCTTCCAATCTGGTTCTTTAAAGATGGGGACAAGAGAGGGACTGGTGCGAAATGGGCATGGGTTAAAAGGAAGACAAGCGGCGCTACAGAATTCGAAACTGACAGAACCAGCTGGAGATCTTTCCTCTGCTCCAAAATCCTCTCACACAACCACTACAGTCTGTTGCAAGTGAAAGCTATGCTAGTGTAAATGGGGTCGACTCTGGTCACAAGGCCATGGTCCAGAAATTCACAGGCATAATCCGAGAGACTGAGGCGTTTGAAAGGCAGCCGGGTCCGGTCGTGGCTGTACTTTAGGTAAAAAGACTGGAGTTCATTTTCCGTAGCTTGGCAGGCAAATGATCGTCTAATCCTGCTCCCAAGGTGCGCATGACTTGGGGCTTTTGTTGAAATTCAAGGTTCCCGGTGGATCGAGCCAAGAGCTCAGATTTGGTTTTGAAGGCTGCGGATTTGACCTTTTCTCCGCCATCCTCTATGCTGCAAACGGAGCTGATCTGCTGGATCTTGAGGAGGTCACCAGTGCTGCAGGCTTTCTCGACGTTGCTGGAACAAAGACTCAAGACCCCTCTCTGGAGATCCTCCTTCCCCGAGCAAAGTCTCTTCAATTTGCTGGGAAGTCTGCCACTCTTCTCTTCAAAAATATCCAGGCCATCCAGCGAGGATATCTTGTCTCTTCTACTTCGGTTGCTCCCCATCGGGGTGTTCAAAGGCGACGGAAGTGCCAAGTTTTCCTCCTGCTCCTTGATGCTGTACGGAGGAGTTGGAACTTCAAAGGTGGCGTGGAACTGAGAATAATCCACCCGAAAGAACCCGTCTTCCAAAGACATCACTGGCAGGAACCGGTGGCCCCAGAGAACTTCATCTTCTGTGTAGGAGGTCCTGGCTTGACATGTCATTCCTAAGAGAGGGAAAAAAATGATAGAATGAGGGCTGGACTTTGGATGATAGTGCCACAGGTGTACAGTGCCACTGGAGCTCCTGGGGTTACTTATATGCAGGGTAGAATTCTAGCAGGAGCTCCTTTGCATATTAGGCCACACACCCCTAATGTAGCCAATCCTCCAAGAGCTTACAAAAAGAGCCTGTAAGCTCTTGGAGGACTGGCTACATCAGAGGTGTGTGGCCTAATATGCAAAGGAGCTCTTGCTAGAATTCCACCCCTGCTTATATGTATGTTTTTCTGACACAAGGCATGGCTTTTTTGTTACTGATGGTTGATATAATTATTGTTTACTGTTTTTATTTTGTTGGCTTTTTGATGTAAGCCACCCTGAGCCCATTTTTGGGGTAGGGCGGGGTATAAATTACATGCACGCATGAATGAATATTAGGCAAGAAGCATTTATTCAACTAATTTTTTTTTTGCCATCATAAGAACACAAGAAGAGCCTTGCTGGATAAGACCAATGGTTCATCTAGTTCATCATCCCTTCTCACACAGTAGCCAGCCAGTTCCTCTGGAGGGTCAACAACAGGGCATAGAGGCCGAGGCCTTCCCTAATAAGAACATAAGAAGAGCTCTGCTGGATCAGATCAATGGCCCATCTAGTCCAGCATCCTGATCACACAGTGGCCAACCATTTCCTTTGGAGGGTGAACAACAAGGCACAGAGGCTGAGGCCTTCCCCTGATGTTGTCTTCTGGGTCTGGGATTCAGAGGGTTAGTGCCTCAGCCACCACGGGTAGATAAGAACACTGGACTCAGACTTTGTTCTGCTGCTCAGATCAATACAGCTACCATATGAATCTTTCTTGGCAGATTCAGGTCTTTGCTGAGGGAAAAAAAACATGGTGCCTTCATGTTTGCTTGTAGCCCAATGATCTGTCCATGGTCCTGACAGGTTTGGGTTTCAGCCTTTCTGATCCACCTTGTGGACCCTACAGCAGAACTTTTTCACCAAAATGCATCTGATTTGGTTTCTGGCATTTCCTACAGCCATTCATTTGTTCATATATCAATTCTTCCTGCTCTCAGAATCAAAACTGGTGCTGTTTTCTAGAGCAATAGAAGCCACACCCAGGAAGAAAAGCCAAGCTACTATCATTTCCTATGGTAACAGGGAATGCGAAGTGATTGAAGATCCTTGTTTTCCTGGGTGGAAGAAAATAGTTTTCTCCCAAGCCATTTGAATGATAAATAGTCACAGAAGTTTTAAAAAGTTATATATAGTTCAGGAATTATGCTAAAGTTTGCACAAACTACAGTTTGGAACAGAAACCATGCTTTGAGTTTCCTGGCAACCCACAATTTAGAATGCTTCCATAATTTCGTTTCCCACCTGCTCACCCACAGATAGTTTTCAGTTCAGATAATAATGCCAAACAATGGTTGCAAATGCACTACAAATTATTGTTTCTGATTCTGCCAGTCATATGCCAAACCATGGTTTGTAAGCACTTCAAACCATTGTTTCTGATTCTGGTTCACAACCCCTGATTTAGTAATGCAAATACCACATCACAGGTGGCCAAACTGTTTTTATTGTTACTCTATTGTATATTGTGAGCTGTCCTGAGCCTGCCTCAGTGGGGAGGGAGGGAAACAAACTGAATAAACTAAACTAAACTAAATTTATCCAGCAGCTAATAACACACACCCAGTGAATGCAGCGTGTGTGTGGGGACGTATCATACCGAGTGCAAAATATATTGACATACGGGGAGAGGGGGAGTGAAGGCGGCATGGTACAGCCCAATCTCATCAGATCTGGGAAGCTGTGCAGAGTCGGTATTTGGAAGGGCGACCACCCAGGAGGACTCCTCAGAGGAAGGCAACAGCCAACCACCTCTGCCTAATCAGTTGCCTTGAATGCTCCTTGATGGAGTTGCCATAAATTCATTGCAACATGATAGCACATTCATCACGGGGGAAAGGGAGACTTACAAGGCCATCCTACACAGAGTGATTTCAGTGGGATTACACTGGAGAAGGATAGCACTGTACACTTAGCATAGGGTACTGGCTGCATAAATCCACACAGTTTCCCCATCCAGATTACCACATGGAACATCTGAACACCAGTTTATGCACTTGGCACTATCTAACAATTGCAGCAGTGTGCCTGCAGCTCTCTACAATATTTCTAGACTGGAGAGAGATGCTGTGATGGGCTGCAAGCTTATGCATGAATAAGAGACAGTGCATGATGAAATTCTCAGTGAGTGACAGGTCACGGAACTCACTATGATTGGACAACTGCTTCTAACGGTCGAACTGTGGCAGTTGGAAGCAGTTGGAGAGAGTTATTGAGTTGAAGAGGGTCTGCAGGAGAGAGTGGTGGCTTTTGTGAGGCTCTTGAGTGTGTGATTGTGTGTCACAGAAGCAGAGTCAGTTTCAGGGTAAATGTGGTGTAGCTCTGAGTATTAGAGACAAATGGGCCAAGTGCCTGCTGAGCTGTGTATACTCCCTTCTTTAAAAGTAATGTTAATATTCAGTGACAAGAAAAGCAGGATTCTGCAACCTGTATGGATTATGCAAAGCAAACATATCTGCATTTTGTGTTTCTGCATTTTTCACTGCATTGCAATAATGGATTCTGTTAGTCAGGGAGAGAGGATATGTTGCTGCTGAAGTCCTACCATTGGAAATCTCATTCAGCCACCTCCTCTGACATCTGTAAACATTGTCCACACAACTCTTCCCAGTCATGAAGGCTAGAAACTTCCTCTTATATAAAAGCTGAGATTTTCATCTCAATATTCCATCTTGTGCTCCAGCAGAATTGCAGCATACACACAGCCCTGGAGGAAGGGGGTGTCTTCAAACTTTTGCTATGGCAAAACCACTTGCTTCCCGGCAGGGCTGGCTATTTTTAGAAGAGGACAGTGCTCAAACCTCAGCCCTGCTCTCTGTAAGGGTGTAATGGATGACTTGTTGCTCCATCTGGTGACAGTCAGTCTCCTAGCAATATTTATTGATTTAACTAGATTTGCTTATGCATGCTTCATTAACCCCTTCCTTACTGTAACATTCAGCATGAAGATTCTGAACAATGTGAAGTTAAACAACATTGCTCACAAATGGACCCAAGGGTCAACATGGCAGCAGATGGGTAGGGAAAGATCTCTCCTGGAGGCTCAGGACTCAGCTCGATCCAGGACTGCCCCAGAAACTGCTTTGAATAGCAGGGATGAATATAGGAAGTCACCTTGTCAGACTGCCATTTCATCTGTCTCATTGTGGTCTACTCTTGACTAGGAGCAGGTCTCCAGGGTCTCAGGGTGAGACAGGCTTGGAGATCATTTAACTTACCCTCTTCTTCCTTCTACTAATCTTGTTTTCAAAACAAAGAGCCAATCCTAGCTTCTTTGATCTTATTGGACCATGAAGTGCTTCAGAAGATCCCAGGAGGCATCTCCTTTGTGTTTTCAGAGAACACCTGTAAGCTTCTTTGATAGGACAATGCTTGGCTTGGGACTTCCCAACACTATGTGATTGGCACCAGCTTCCCCAGCAGCCATTTTGTGATTGAGTCAGTACCCTTCCCCTGGCAGCCCTTTTGTGATGGTGCCCATTAACTGTTCTCAGAATTCCAAAAGTGCCCATGAGGCTCAACAAAATTGGGGAATCCTGAACTGTAACTGGAGACCCGGGATCCTGTGTATGCAAAATTATGAACTATCACTGACCCACTGCTCTTTCCTGAATCATTGTGGGAATAACTGAAGTTCTCTCTTTGTATGGTCCCCACTGAGGAACCATAGCTGGAGAACCCTGCTATCTCAAATCTGAGAATAAAGGCACCAGGCAGCCTGAAACCACAACGCTGTCTACTTTTTGTGTTGCTACACACTTTTATCTCTGAAAATTTAAACAGAAAATGATATTAAGAATATTTTCAGCCTGTATTAAATTTTTAAAGACATTTCCATTATGAGAGTGAAGAACTGTAATGCCTCCTTATGTACAATTGTACTTCTTGATGGCTCAGACTTTCACCTTTCGTTGTGGATTTTTTCCCTCAGGATCTAGATAAAGAGTATAGATGTCTCTTTGCCCCCTGAAAAATACACACTGTCTCTAACATTTGGATGTGGATGGTATTTATTATAAATTCACTCCCCCAGAAGAACTGGTGTGGTGCATTGTCTAAAGTGTTAGAACATGTTCAAATCCCCACTCAGCCATGAATCTCAGGAGACCTGCTCAGGCCAGCCTCTCTTTCTCAGTCTCTCTTTCTCATCCTCACAGATATGTTATGAGGATGAAATGTGGGGAGAGTGCAGCTATGTAAAGTGCTAGGAGAAAGGATAGGATCAAAATGAAATAAATAACAGCTCTGTCACGAAGTCACAGATGGCTTATGGCAACCCCATGGGGTTTTCAAGGCAAGAGATGTTCAGAGGTGGTTTGCCATTGCCTGCCTCCACGTCACAACGCTGGCATTCCTTCGTCATCCATCCAAATACTAGTCAGGGTCGTCCCTGCTTAGCTTCTGAGATCTGATGAGATCAGGCTGGCCTGGGCTATCCAGGTCAGGGCTTAAATCTCACCAGACCTAATAATATCAAACATGTTGCCATATTGCTTTCTCACCTGCATGGCCACTAATGTCACCTAGCCATTACTTGCCAAGCAAAGCCATCAGTCCTTATGGTATGATTTTAAGTATGCTGCTTTAGACAGGCAAGTTATACTGGGAGCCAAATTTTCACCTTGGTATAAATTGGAGTGGACATACTCTGGCTCAGGAGCCAGATGTGGCTCTTCCACACATATTATGTGGTTCTTGAATTCCCCACTGACCCATCAGCTGGCTGGGAGAAGGCATTTCTCTCTTTAAATCACTTCTCCAAGCTAAGCAAACCAGCAGCTTGAAGAATGCATTTAAAGTTCAAGTTGCTTTCTTTCCACATCTCCCTCCCCTGTCCCTATCTCCTCCCTCCCTCCCTCCCTCCCTCCCTCCCTCCCACTTCTGACATTTATTCTATGTGGCTCTTATGTTAAGCAAGTTTGGCCACCCTGGTATAAATGTATTAAACTAGATTATTTCAGAGCACAATAGCTGTCCAAGATCTCCTTTTTAAAATTATGCTCAACTTTCACATCTATTCATCTCCAAACAATGCAAACAGCCATGCATGGTCATTATACTCAAATACTAGTTGCCAAATGCCTCTGGGTATGTGGAGGTCCAGATCCTGAAGACCTGCTTCATTTTCTGCTGGCCAGTCCACTTTATTCTGCTCCAAGGAAGAAAATTTTAGGAACAATCTTGGCCAATTTAGGCTTTAGCACTGTGATGGAACAAGTCATATTCCTGCTTGCAGACAAAGAACCAGAGGTCTCATATCAATTTACCCTTTTGTTTTAGTTTCAAAGAAAATTCAGGCCATGCTGGTGTCAGCATAAGTCGGTTGCTTATGGGAGTCATTCTTTTCTCTTAAGAAACAAATTCAAAAATGAAAATTTTATAGGATTTTAACTCAGCATTACAGTACTGTATTGTATACAATTTTTTAGTGTCAACCTCTTGTAACGGCCATTGGCCCAATGCAATAAAATTGATCTATTCTAAGTATTTCCACTAAGGTCACATAGCCATCACTTGGCAGCCAAGCTTGGCAGCAACAGAAAAATCCAGTCCTTGCATAAGTCAAAAAGCACATGCACTGAAACCACTTGCCAGCAAAACCTTCATGGGCAAAATAAGCCCTTATAGTGCAACAATAAGCACAGCCACTAAAATAATTTAGCAATCACCTGCCAGCAAAACCTTTCAAAAGCTGAGCCCTTACATAAAACCTTGTGCATGCCCATGAATATGGTACAGGCAGTTCCTTGCCAGCAAAATGCTTTAAAGGACAAGGGAAGTCCTTTAAACAGACACAAATTGGAGATCAAACATGGGAACCATATGAGAAGTCAGTGGGAGAGCATTTCAGTCTCTCAGGATTCTTCATACCTAATCTTAAAAGCTCTAGTTCTTAAAAACAAGTGCAAAGAGCAGCTGCACTGGGAGACTGCAGAACTTGAAAGCAGTTGCTGGGGCTGAGGCCTCAGGTTTGCAAAGCCTGACTTAGATTAAGTCCCGGAGTAATACGTGCAGTGCTATTACTCTTGTCTCCTATAAGCATTAGGCTCTATTCATTTTGCACAACTGCAGATGAGAGCTGGTTGGATTTTTAGAAAAATATTCTTATTCCCAACATTGCATAAAGGTTCGTTAACATGGCACCAGAGGGGGAAAGTCACATAATTAATCTTCCCATTAATCTCTCCTTGGCTGCGAAGCAAATCGGCCTCTGAGCTAAAAACCACTGAGGAACGGGGATCCTCCGCTATTGCCACAATTAGGGTGACCTACTTGCAGGGGTTTCGCCTGCTTGGGGGTTTAGGGCAGGGGGAGGGTGGAGCACGTTGTCTGAAAAGAAGGGTATTAGTAGAGCAGTAATGTGTAGGAACTGCCAGCCAGCAGACAGACAGAAGTTGGTTTTTCTCAAGTTAGAAGTTTGGGGCTGCCCAGAGGTGGACCATAGGAGATTCTGGAATGCCAGGAGTGAAGACTGGTGGTGGTGGCAAAAGTAGGATCACCAGCTGCCTGGAGAAATAATGTCCTGTTCCTTTAATAGGGACTTTGTGGTGGTTGTTCTATTTTTCTTGTGCTGTCAAGTTGCAGCCAATTTATGGTAACCCTCTGGGCTTTTTTGTAGAAAAAGCCCAGCAGGAACTCATTTGCACATTTGGCCACACCTCTGACATTGCTATTGTTTCACACAGGGCTTTTTTGTAGAAAAAGCCCAGCAGGAACTAATTTGCACATTAGGCCACACCCCCAGACACCAAGCCAGCTGGAACTGTGTTCCTGTGCGTTCCTGCTAAAAAAAAAAAACCCTGGTGACCCTGTAAGATTTCCAAGGCAATAGACATTCAGAGGTGGTTTGCCATTGCTTGCCTCTGTGTCACAACCCTGGTATTCCTTGGAGATCTCCCATCCAAATACTAGCCAGGGCATGGGATATTAATTCTCAGGTTATGTGATTTACCTCCATGCCATGAAGAGCCTCATCTACCCATTTCTTACCTTCAGCCTCTTTTAAAGGGACAAGGCATTCTCTCCCCTTTTTGGCTACCCTAGGGGAAGAGGGATAATGTCCCTTTAACAGAGGCTTAAGATGTTATTTAACAGGTGATGTTATTTACCTCCAAGCCATAAAAAGCTTCAGCTGCCGATTTCTGCACATGAAGCCTCTAAAGGGATAGGACATTTTTTCTCAAGGCTTGGCAGATTGATGTCTTAGTGCATGTGTGCGTGTGAGAGACAGAGAGACAGAGATAGACAGACAGATAGACAGCACGCACAGAGGGCTGCTACAGAGTTCTTTTTAAACACCCAGGCTCAAGCTCCCTAGCTTATTCCACAAAATATCTGCTACCAAACCTGAGGCATAAATACCAAATGGACAGCTAAAATACCCGGTAATTGGCAAGCGTTAAACAGATTGCAAGCTTTCCCCACCAGCACAAAATCTGACCTGAATTCTAATTTTTTTTAAAGCACATTTGCAGTTTGCATTCCTGTAGCAAAAACTAGGAAGATTTGGGGCTTGCTAATACTGTGGAAATAACAACACTCTCTCTGTTCTTAGCATTAGGAGAAAGTCTGATTGGCAGGCCAGAGAAACTGTAAAGAGCCCACCTCTCTCTCTCTGTCTCTCTCTCTCTCTGTCTCTGTCTCTCTCTCTCTCTCTGTCTCTCTCTCGTGTATTGGCCTATGAAGGGAGGAGTCATTCAATCAGACCATAAGCTGCTGAGCCAGTAATACTGCAGTGATGAACTGGGTTCAAAAGCAACAGATTGGTTATCCTAAAGAGAACTGGACAGGCTAGGCTTAGGTTGCAAAGTATCATAGTAATTGTCAGTAAAGGATTCTTCTGAGCATGTGCTGAAAACCTTGCCCTCACAGCTGAATAATCACAAATTTCTTCTAAACTGTTGAGACAGGACATAGGGTTGCCAGCTGCCTGGGAAAAAAGAACCTTGTTTCTTTAACAGGAACAATGGGCTTAATTGGATGTTATTTAGCTATGGGTGTTTTCGCACTGACCTTACTCCGGAGCGACGTCCCTCTTCACCGCGCAGCGTCTGCGCGGATTTCGCACCAATTGCTCCGCAGAACCCGGAAGAGCCGCAAAGTCCCGCGGCTTTTGCGTCGCAAATGTAAACTGGTTTTTGGTGTAAGAGGCTCCCTGTGGTTAGTGTTTGGGTGAGAGACCCCCAAGGAAGTCTAGGGTTGCCATGCAGAGACAGGCAATGGTGAATCACCTCTGAACATTGCTTGTCATGAAAACCCTACAGGAAAGACTGAACAGTCTGGGCCTTTTTGCTTTTGAGAAAAAAAGGTAACTCCAAAGGAGACACAATACAGGCTTATAAAACTATGCAAGAGGTGGAGAAAGTGGATAGAGAAAATTCTTCTCCTCAAAAAGAATTTTACACAGTGGTCAACTAGCTGCTTCTCTCCCACAACACTAGAACTCAGCAATAGATTCAGAATGGGCAAAAGGAAGTTCTTTGCTCAACAAGAAAATAAATTATGGAATTCTCTGCCACTGGATGTGGCCACTGTGTGAAATAGAATGCTGGACTAGATGGAGCACTGGTCAGATCCAGCAGGGTTCCCGTTAAGTTCTCATGGAATTGACAAGCTTCTAGAACTTTGTCTTGGGGAGTGTCAGAAAACTAAAACAGACTGTTCTGGAATCGTGACTATCACTGCGGAGTATATTTCAAAGAGCTCCTTAGTTCTATAAGAGACACCAGGGCCTACATTAGGATTGCCTGAGAGCCACAACTTTTCTGAGACCCATTATCTCCCATTTTGGATTAAAATGCTTTGGAGTTTCTGCAAGAGGAAGTACTTGATGTGAGGTACTTCCTGTTGAATTAGCAGCTGCAATTGCCATTTGGGCACTATGACCCCCTTCATTGATCATCTTAATTTCTCTGGACCTGACTAGAATGGGAGTTGCTAACCTGAATTGCAGGTAGCAGGTATCAGGACTCAATACAAGAGGAAGTCTACTTCGAGTACATGGCACGGCCCTTGCACATGTGAAATACTGTCAGAAAAACAGTGCTTCTGACCATGTGATGATAGGGATACCAGCCTTCAGGTGGGATCTGGGGATCTCCAAGAATTAAAGCTTATCTCCAGACTACAGAGATCAGTTCCCCTGGAGAAAATGGATGCTTTGGAGAGTAGACTCCATTGTATTGTACCCCACTGAAGTCCCTGTCCTCCCCAGTCTCCTTCCCAAAAATATTCAGGATTTTCCCAACCTGGATCTGGCAAACCTACTCCCCCATCCCCCACCGACAGCCGTAATGGATCTGGCAACTCTAAGTGTCAAGAGCATTCCCCTTGCCTTTAAAAAAAAGCCCCAGTTTGGCCTTCAAAATCTGAGGCAGGTTTTTCAAGAAAAAGAGGGAAATGGAGCTTCTTTCTCATGTAAAATGCATTGCTGGGGAAAAATACTGGGTTCAAGATTTCTACCTGTTGTTTCGACAATCCCCTCAAGGATGACGACGATTTCAAACTGCTCACTCCGGAGGGATCTTTGTGAGAGGGCAAAGAAAGGACTTTTCTCATTGATCTCGTGACAGATAGTAAGAGGAGAAACGAGGAACAGTTGGTCTGCTCCGGTTCCGAATCCAACATCTAATTCACATTGGTCTAGTGGCAGGAATTCGCCTTCTGGTGTCTGTCTTGACTAAAGATAAACAGAAAGGAGAAAATCCCAGTAAGTAATGAACAGATCTTGCAGTTTCCAAGGAGTGCAAATTCGTCCTACCTGATAGGCAGTTCTGGAGAACTCAAAAACTTGAGTGTTATTTATATATTATTTTTAATTTACAAAACTTATATCCTACCTTTCTGCCCTTACAAGGGCCGCCAAGGTGGCTAGCACTAAAACATACATATCAAATCAAATTTTAAAACCACTAAAACCAATCAAAAAACAAATAACTAAAAAATTAAAATCTATACAATGCAGAGTTGCCAGCCTCCAAGTGGGGCCTGGAGATCTCCCATTTTTACAACTGATCTCCACCTGGCAGAGATCAGCTCTCCTGGAGAAAATGGCTGCTTTGAGGGGTGGACTCTAGGGCATTGTACTATGCTGAGGCCCCTCCCCTCCCCCTAACCCTGGCCACTCCCAGATCCACCCCCAAAGTCTCTAGGTATTTCCCAACACAGACCTGGCAAAGACATAAAAACAACAGTTAAATCATAGGACAAGAAGGATGGATCACTAAGAGAATGCCACACAAAACAACAAAATTTTCACGCGCTGTAAAATATCACATTATTGTGATAGTTGGGTTGGGCCTAATAAAAAGGGGTTATGTGCAGGGATTTTTCCCTGGGGGAATGCAGTGAAATGCAGTTCTGGAACCTCTTTGTGGAAACAAAATTCTCAAAAAATGTTTAAAAGTTCATGGGGGGTACTTGTGTGTTTCTTCTTCATCTTCCTCTTGAGAGTTCTGGCACCTCTTTTTCCAGAAAAAAAGCCCTGGTTACATGACTACATGGTTTTTCAGATTTCTCTGTGAACCAATACAACAACCTGCAACCTATTTCATCCAGTTTGGTGTAGTGGTTAAGTGTGTGGACTCTTATCTGGGAGAACCGGGTTTGATTCCCCTCTCCTCCACTTACAGCTGCTGGATTAGCCTTGGGTCAGCCATAGCTCTCCCAGAGTTGTCCTTGAAATGGCACCTTTTTAATTTACAGAGCTCTTTCAGCCCCACCCACCTCACAGGGTGTCTGTTGTGAGGGAGGAAAGTAAAGGAGATTGTGAGCTGCTCTGAGACTGAGATTCAGAGTGAAGGGTGGGATACAAATCCAATATCTTCTTCATCATCCCCTTACTTACAAGACAATTACAGGCTGGAACTAACCATTTCTGTATTATATTCCTGTTTGTTGAAGCCCAGTTATGTGGGAGAATGTTCTGAGTTGTCAGTCTCTAAAATCTCTACAAGTCAACATGTAAATGGGTCTCTCTCTGGATATATGTGCATGCTTGCCAATGCTCAGCTACGGTGAGTAAAGTTTTATCAGGGAGATGTGTTACTGAATTCAGAGGACCTTACTTCTGAGTAAACATGCCACCAACATTCCTGTAGACAGCATTTGCCATTGTTAGGCAGCTGCAAATTCATGAAGGATGACGGTTATTTCTCAAAAGACACATCAATTTTAGGACAAGTATTCCAGTGGGCCACTTTCTGTGCTCCGTGAGGCTCTTGAGAATGGTGGTGTTCTTCTTAAAAATTTCTCTGAGCGATCTCTAAATCTATCACATATGTGCAAGTGATATGAATTCCAGTTCACACATGCAAGCTCCCCCCCCCCCCTTTGCTCTCTCCTTCTTTCTCTTTCTCCACACAATCCCTCCCACCTGTCCCTGGGGGAAAGGATCACATGGAGAAACATCAGCGTAGCCCACAGCAATTCTTCGGATTGTGGTTACTGTGGGAGAAAAAGTGTTGCTGCCATTGCAGGAATCGCTGCTGCATATATTTGCGGTAATTAGCTGAAGAAATTAGCAAGGTGCCTACAGTAGATATGAGCGGAATTGGTTTTACAGGATTAAGAAGAAGAAAATGGCTAATGAAGGCGGGAAGGGAAGAACAATAGCTGGGATGGGAGATAGAGCCTGAGATGTCCAACCAAACGGAAGCAAGAGGCATTTGATGAGAGGGGGAAAAATAAGCTGGTCTGGACATAACCGAATGCTCTGGTCTGTCTCTCTGTATTTCTCTGGCACAAAAAGCGCCCACACGCCTGGCCGACCTCTATCGAATCAGACATGTGTTCTCCCGCTTAGGTCACTGTTTGGCTATGTCATCTTTATTAACTAAGATGTCAATTCCGGTTCCTTTGCAAAATGATGGTGCGGGTTGTCTCCTAACCCAATGTGACGTTGTGTGCTCTAACAGCTGCAGGGCGATTTCGTCGACTTATTTATTTATTTGATGGGACTGGTTTCCCAGCGGCTGATGAGAGTGGCTATGAATGATAGCTGAGGGCCCTTCGAAAGCAGCCCAAGACAACATGCCTCATTACAGCTTGACAGCCGGAGAAACCCTCCTCTCGATAAGCTGCGGAAAGGACAAACTGAGTTCCTGGCCTGTTAGGAAGACTTGGGAATGGGGAAGACACCATGGAAAGTAATTTCTAGAAACAGCATCATGTCTTAATGTAACAAGGCCACCATATTGATACTTTGAGCCATGTGGTCAATGTAAAATTTTCATTGTTGACACTCCTGGGCACCAATTGCCACACAACAAGGGCTACCTAAGGATGCCAGCCTCTAAGTGGAACCTGGGGATCCCCCAGAATTACAGCTCATCTCGATACTTCAGAAATCAGTTCTGGGAGAAAATGGATGCTCTAGAGAATGGATTATGTGGCATTGCACCCCACTGAGGTCCCTGTCTTCCCCAGGCTCCATTCTCAAATCTCCAAGAATTTCACAACCTGCATCTGGCAACCCCCTACCCCACATCCCCTGCCAGTGGCCAGGGGGGACCTGGCAGCTACAAATATGTGAGATTGTTCCTGCCACAAGGTGTGAAATAGGGTAAGGAACTGAAGAACAAGAGCGTGAACAGCTGAGCGGCAGTGTAGCTACAGGACCAGTTCTAGCATTCTTTTTTTTTTGAGGGGGGGAGGAGTGGGAGCAGGGAGATATTGTCCAGGGGCCCCCATCAGCCTGCCAACAGGGCCCTTAGAGAATCAGTTTGGTGTAGTGGTTAAGAGTGGTGGACTCTAATCTGGAGAACTAGGTTTGATTCTCCACTCCTCCACATGCAGCCAGCTGGGTAGCCTTAGGCCAGCTAGTTTTCTCAGAACTGTTCTCTCAGATCTCTCTCAGCCCCACCTACCTCACAGGGTGGGGCTGAGAGGGGAAGGGGAAGGAGATTATAAACTGCTCTGAGTGAAGAGCAGGGTACAAATCCAATTCTTCTTCTTCTCCTCCTCGATGCAGCTGGGTGCCATTGCCAGCAGGAGCACCACCTCTGTACACCAGCTACATGCCCTCCCTCAAAGTTGGGAGCAGGGGTACAGAGAGATGAGAGGGGAGGTGTGTGGATGAGCATCAGTGTCAGTGGGCCCCACCAAAAGTCCTGGGCCATGGCAACTGCCTCATCTCAGGGTATGCTAATGCCAGCCCTGGCTACTGAAAGCTACCAATTACATTTTTCATATCCCTCCCTTCTTCTCAAGAGCCCAGATTGGTGACCCTGACTCTTCCCTCCTCACTTTGGTCTTCCCAACCCTGTGAAAAAAGTGACTGTATTAATGTTACTGTAGTGTGTGCGTGTGTGTGGCAGGGTTGCTGGGTCCCCTCTTTGTTGTTTTAAACAATTTATTGGTAGCATATGGTTACAAAGCTTATCTATTTCTTAATTTTTTCTTTTTTTTTCACATTAACCCATATGACATTTCCATCCCCCCTCCCTCCAATGTTGACTTCCCCGAGGTTATAAGTTCAAATCCATACTAAAGGCACTTCTGATTGCTCAAAGTTCCGTATATATATTCTTACAACTAAAAAAATGTCCAATATTTCTTTACTTTCCAAGTTTTCTCCATATATCCTTTAAATTTTCTCCACTCCCTTTTGAATATCTCTAAATCATAGTCTCTTAGTGTTCTGGTTAATTTGTCCATTTCACACCACGATAAAACTTTCATGGTCCATTCCCATTTCTCTGGTATTTTTTCTTGCTTCCAAAGCTGCGCGTACAAAGTCCTAGCAGCTGATAACAGGTACCAAATTAAAGTCCTGTCTTCTTTTGGGTATTTTTCTAATTGTAATCCAAGTAAAAACGTCTCTGCAATTTTCTTAAAATCATAGCCCAAAATTTTGGTGATTTCTTGTTGTATCATCTTCCAGAATTCTTTCGCTCTTTCACATGTCCACCACATATGGAAGAAAGAACCTTCATGTTTTTTACATTTCCAACATCTATCCGACATTTTCTTACTTATCTTAGCCAATTTTTTCGGAGTCATATACCACCTATACATCATTTTAAAACAGTTCTCCTTAATGCTTTGACAAGTTGATATCTTCATTGAGTTCTTCCAGAGGTGCTCCCATGTTTCCATTTGTATTTCTCTATTCACATTAATTGCCCATTTGACCATTTGAGACTTTACTACTTCTTCTTCTGTAGACCATTTCAATAATAACTTATATACTTTTGATATCAATTTTTCATTGTCACCTAACAGGACTCTTTCCAGTTCTGTTTGTTCTCGTCTAATCCCCTCTGATTTTATGTCATTTTCCATCAAACTTTTAATTTGTTGCATTTGAAACCAATCATAATTGTTATTTAGCTCTTCTGAGGTTTTTAATTCAATTTTGTCTCCTTGAATCTTAAGCAGTTGGTTATATGACATTTCTCTTTTTTCTTCAGAATCAGCTGTTATTTTTATTACTTCTGCTGGCACTATCCATAATGGTTTTCTCTCGTCCCCGTATTTCTTGTATTTTATCCAAGTATTTAGTAATGTATTTCTGACATAGTGGTGAGAGAAAAAACCATCCATTTTATTCTTCCCATAGTACATGTATGCATGCCAGCCGAATCTATTTCCGTGAGCTTCTAACCACAAAGGTTTTTTATCTAACAGCATTATCCAATCTTTTATCCATGTCAAACAAACTGCATCGTGGTATAGTCTTAGATCGGGAAGTTGAAAACCTCCTCTCTCTTTGGCATCCGTTAAGATCTTCATCTTTATCCTTGGTTTCTTTCCGGCCCAAATGAAATCAGAGATTTTCCTTTGCCATTTGTTGAATTGTTTTGCTTCTTTTACAATCGGGATGGTTTGAAACAAATACATTATCCTTGGCAAAATATTCATTTTGATTGCAGCTATCCTGCCCAGTAAGGACAAGTTGAGTTTATTCCATTTCATCAAATCTTTGTCCATCTTACACCACAGTTTTTCATAATTGTTTTTGTATAAATCAATGTTCTTCATTGTTATCTCTATTCCAAGGTACCTAACTTTGGTTGTGACTTCACAACCTGTCACCTTTTGTAGTTCGTTTGTTTTATTTGGTTGCATGTTTTTACAGAGGAATTTCGATTTCTCCTTATTTATGTATAATCCTGCTAGTTCTCCGTATTCTTTTATCTTAGCTAACAGCAGTGGTGACACTTGAACCGGATTCTCCATTATGAACACTATATCATCTGCAAAAGCTTTATATTTATAAGAGAATCTTCTAATTTTTAGACCTTCTATTTTTTCATCTTTTTGAATTTGTTGTAACAAAATTTCAAGAGTCATTATAAACAACAATGGTGATAGCGGGCATCCTTGCCTTGTTCCTTTACTCACTTTCAATTCTTTGGTAAGGTCTGCATTTATACACAATTTTGCATGCTGATCTGTATATATTGCTCTTGTCATTTTTATAAATTGTTCCCCTAAATTAATTTTTTCCATTACCGCAAACATAAAGTCCCAATTTAAGTTGTCGAAGGCTTTCTCTGCGTCAACAAAAAATAAGGCCACTTCTTTTTCCGGGTGCTTTTCATAGTATTCCACAACATTAATAACAGCTCTTACATTGTCCCTTATTTGTCTTTTAGGAAGAAATCCCGCTTGGTCTTTGTTTATAAAGTTGGTCAGGTATTGTTTCAGTCGCTCTGCTAAAATTCTTGTATAGATCTTATAGTCATTATTCAACAATGAGATTGGTCTATAGTTTTTTACGTTTGTGCTATCTTTATCTTCCTTAGGAATCAGAGAGATTACAGCTTCCCTCCAGGTCTTTGGGATTTTCCCTTCTTCTCTTATCGTGTTTAACAACTTCAACAGTTTGGGTGTTAATTCATCCTTGAGAGATTTGTAAAATTTTGACGTGAATCCATCTGGCCCTGGAGCTTTACCCTCTTGCATTGCTTTTATTGCTGCTTCTATTTCAATTTTCTCTATTGGGTCATTTAATATCTTTTTCATATGTTCCGTCAAAGGTGCCACCTGAATGTTTCGTAGATACTCTTCCACTTTTTCTTTACTTACATTCACACCCTTGAATAAATTTGCATAGTATTTAAAGAATTCTCTTTTAATTCCTTCTTGATCCACTACTGTTTTCCCATTTGCCATGATTTTATTTATAGTCTTATTTTCTTTCCTTTTTTTTAATTGCCAGGCCAGGTATTTACCAGGTTTGTTTGCACTTTCAAACGATTTCTGTTTCAAATTTTTTAAATTCCATTCTAATTCTTTATTCAGCAAATGTTTAACTTGGGATTGTAATATCGTAATTTCTTTTATTAATTTTTTCTTCCCTGGTCTTTTTTTTAAGTCCTTTTCTTTTTTATCTATTTCATTTTGCAGTGCTGACAGCCTTTCTTCTCTTGCTCTTTTGTCTTTATTATTCAATGTAATTAATATACCCCTCATTACTGCTTTATCTCAGGGTATGCTAATGCCAGCCCTGGCTACTGAAAGCTACCAATTACATTTTTCATATCCCTCCCTTCTTCTCAAGAGCCCAGATTGGTGACCCTGACTCTTCCCTCCTCACTTTGGTCTTCCCAACCCTGTGAAAAAAGTGACTGTATTAATGTTACTGTAGTGTGTGCGTGTGTGTGGCAGGGTTGCTGGGTCCCCTCTTTGTTGTTGTGGGGAAATTTGGAGGCTGTTCTGGGAGTGAGCAGGACATCACATGATGGCATCACTGTTTGGGAGTAGGGTTTTCCCCACCAGCCAAGTGGCTGGCAGCAGGCCAACCCCCCCCCCAAAACAGGGGACTTGGGGGCTGGCAACCCGAGTGTGAGGGAGGGTTTGAACACAGGTCCCTCTTGTCAAGGAGTCCAAGCCTGAACCCTGGGGCGGTTGCACACAAGTAACCAGACTGCTGTTTCATTTTTAAAAATTATTTAGGATATTTATTTCCATTTCTATCAATATGAAAATTTATTCTATAGTCAACTCATTAGCCTAAAATCATGCAGCAGGAAAACTGGCTCAACTATATAATACTGTTTGAACTTGTGTTAGATGGCTCAAGCTTTAAATTCAAAAGTCAAAGGCCAAAGCTCAGGCTTTCTCTACGTTGCTAGAAACTGAAATTCCAGCAGGTCATAGTTCAGGCCTTGAGTGCACCAGGCCTCTCTTCTTTGGAGCCTTAGCTCAGTTATAGTTTTTGGGCTATGTGTTATAGTAACATTAGGTGACTGAGGATGACATCCAGTCAGAACACATTTTCAAGAGAAGCTTCTGGAAAAATCACCTCATCACTCCCTTTTCTCCCCCTCCCATCACATGGACCACAGATTCTCTGGGTAGCTAATTACCACACTTCCACCTAACTGGCCTTGAAGATGATAAGAACAGTGTGGGCCAAGAGACCAATTAGTAGCACCTGTAGGATGGACCAGCCCCCTTGCTGTTCACTTTAACCCTTAAGGGGAGGCCAGGGGTGCTTTGCCCCACCCCTCTCTTATATAGGCTTCCCAATCCCCAGGTCCCAGCGGGGGATTCCCTGGTTTACAGGCTTCCCCCCTCCCCCAGCCAGCTGGCCAGCGGGGGAAGCTCCACCCCCACAGCTATTATGCACCTCCAGGAACGATTCCCATAGGGAATGATGGGGAATTGACCCACGGGTGTCAGGGGCTCTGGAGGGGCTGTTTTTTGAGGTAGATGTGCCAAATTTTCTGTATAGCATCTAGTGCCTCTCCCCAAAATACCTCCCAAGTTTCAAAAGGATTGGACTAGGGGGTCCAATTCTATGAGCCCCAAAAGAAGGTGCCCCTATCCTTCATTATTTTCTATGGAAGGAAGGCATTCTAAAAGGTGTGCTGTCCCTTTAAATGTGATGGCCAGAATTCCCTTTGGAGTTCAATTATGCTTGTCACACCCTTGCTTCTGGCTCCGCCCCCAATGTCTCCTGGCTCCACCCCCAAAGTCTCCTGGCTCCACCCCCAAAGTCCCCAGATATTTCTTGAATTGGACTTGGCAACCCTACTCTTATACTGAACTGACCCTCTTGGATAAAGTGAATGCTGCACACTTTAGGAAGGGCTGTGAAGGGCAGGAGGGACGAAGCATAAGGGACACCCTAAAGGAGAGGCAGAGTTCTGGACTGTTTTCTCATGACATTTTCATTGTGGGGAAAAAAAGCCTGGAAGAGATTCATGTATCATTCCCCACCCCCACCCCCAGGGCAGAGAGGAATATGCAGCTTCAGGAGAGGAGGTGTTGCTTTTTGAGTGGGGAAACTGCCTGAGGGGAAAGGGCTAAGGCCATCTCTGTGCAGTTTTTAAAATTTGTGGAGAGCTGACAATATATTGCCAAGGAAAGATGAGAGGAAGATCTTGCTGGCTTATGAGTAGCCAGTTAGCATGAGCTGAGTTCTATCTGGGCCAAGTTTGTTCTTCTCTCCTTGTGGGATGAGTGAGGCCAGAGATGTAGGACGAAAGACAAGACCCAAAGTACTCTGGGGCTTGTCACTGTGGGAGGCAGCTAAGCAGACTCAGAACCACCCAGAGAATTTGCGTTTTCCTTGTTTAAATGGCTTTGTTTGAAATTTTCTGTCAGCTGCCTCAGGGTGCCTTCAGGGAGACAAAAATGCTCCAATACATAAATAAATTGTGTGTTGCTTGGCCCCAAGGAATCACGAAACTGAAGCCCTTCTGAGGGTGAGACAAAGGACAAGTCATGGAGACCGCAACCAGGAGAAGGAGCCAAAGGGAGGGACAAGGGGGTATAAGGAAGGAAGCAGTGTAGGCAGCTGTTCAGACAACAAGCTGACGCAGCCACTGCGGGCTGACTTGACATATGTCTGCACACTCTTGACGCATTGCTAAGACCAAGAGTGAGATCGCAGCTGCCTTCCTTAGGGAGGACTCGGAGCTTGTGCCGAGGCCCGAATCTGCCTGAAAGTCACACCCCGCAGCCCCAGCAGCCTTTACCCTGACAACTTATTTTGCACAATTCAATCTATTTCCAGGATATTTGTTCTCAAAGGGAAAAACATTTAGCAGAAGTCAGGGAACACAAGCCGCTGCAGATTCTTCAGTGCTGCTTATTTAATAGGGGTCGGACTTTTACAATAAATAATGTCCCCTTGGATATCAGTTAAGCCTTGCTACAAACAGCATGCATCAGGTGGGAAGGAGGGAGCCAAAACTGAAGAGGTGGAAAAAGGAGACAAAGGCGGCTTTCACATGAGGGGCCACAAAAATGTACCCCCACCATGGCGGCAGCAGCAAACTGGCTGGGAACGACTGCCCCACTCCTCCCCCTTTTGACCGCTGCATGTGTGCTAAAATGCAGCAGATGCAGACAATGATTCTGGCATCTTTCTGTGGCATGGGAACCTCCCTTCTTAGGGTTGCCAATCCCCAGGTGGGGGCAGGGGATCCCCCGGTTTGGAGGCCCTCCCCCCGCTTCAGGGTCGTCAGAAAGCAGGGGGAGGGGAGGGAAATGTCTGCTGGGAACTCTATTATTCCCTAGGGAGATTTATTCCCATAGAAAATAATGGAGAATTGATCCGCAGGTATCTGGGGCTCTGGGGGAGCTGTTGTTTGAGGTAGATGCACCAAATTTTCAGTATAGCATCTAGTGCCTCTCCTCAAAATACCCCCCAAGTTTCAAAAAGATTGGACCAGGGGGTCCAATTCTATGAGCCCCAAAAGAAGGTGCCCCTATCCTTCATTATTTCCTATGGAAGGAAGGCATTGAAAAGGTGTGCCGTCCCTTTAAATGTGATGGCCAGAATTCCCTTTGGAGTTCAATTATGCTTGTCACAGCCTTGATCTTGGCGCCACCTCTAATGTCTCCTGGCTCCACCCCCAAAGTCCCCAGATATTTCTTAAATTGGACTTGGCAACCCTATTCCTTCTCCTGCTTCACTATAATGCTACAGTGTGGTTCTGCTGGGAAAGGAACAGAGCCCTTTAAATGGCAGGAGGAGTAAAAAGGAGGGGGGGATTAAGAATATAAGAAGTGCCCTTCTAGATCAGGCCAGTGGTCCATCTAGTCTAGCATCCTGTCTCATGCAGTTCCTCTGGTCAGCCAAGAGTAGGGCATAGATTTGAGGCCTTCCCCTGATGTTGACTCCTGGCTCTGGGATTCAAAGGCTGACTGCCTCTGAATATGGAGGTTTTGTCACTAGGGCTAGTAGCCACTGCTGGACCTATCCTTCATGAATATGCCTAACCCAGTGTGTGGTGCCTCCATTTTGAAGGCTGAGCTTACCTCCTTTTCCTCTCAGCATAGGCCACAGAAGCAGCATCCAGATGGATGCTGCAGTTTCTCCTTTGAGATGAAGAACCAGAGAGTTGCCATCTTCCAAGTGATGCCTGGGGATCTCCCAGAATTATCTCCAGATGGCAGGGATCACTTCCTCTGGAGAAAGTGGCAGCATCAAATGGCAAGCTCTTTTGAATTATATAGCAGTGAGGGCCCTCCCCTCCCTAAATCCCATCTACCTCAGCCTCTATCCCCTAAATCTTCAGGTAGTTCCCAACTCAGAATTGGTAACCCTTAAAAATTACCACATGGAAGCAGCCAAAACTACACAGGTACAGCTAGGGCTGCCAATCCCCAGGTAGGGCAGGGGATCCCCCGATTTGGAGTCCCTCCCCCCATTTCAGCGTCATCAGAAAGTGGGCAGGGAGGGGAGAAATGTGGTGGATACTGCATTATTCCTTATGGAGACCGATTCCAATAAGATATAATAGAAAATTGATCTGTGAGTATCTGGGGCTCTGGGGGAGCTGTTTTTTGAGGTAGAGGCACCAAATTTGCAGCATAGCATCCAGTGCCTCTCCTCACAATACCCTCAACATTTCAAAAAGATTGGATCAGGGGTTCCAATTCTATGAGGTCCAAAAAAAGGTGCCCCTATCTTTTATTATTTCCAATCGAGGGAAGGCATTTAAAAGGTGTCCAGTCCCTTTAAATGTTTGTCACAACCTTGCTCCCGGCTCCACCCACAAAGTCCCCTGGCTCCACCTGCAAAGTCCCCATATATTTCTTGAATTGGACTTGGCAACCCTAAGTACAGTACAGTCTTATGCATGTTTCCTCAGAAGTGGCTGGGTTTTATTGGGTTGATGTCCCTTGTGCTTTCTTTGAAGGACTGTGGTTATCCCCAGTGTTCCCTCTAAGCTGAGTTAGTGTGAGCTAGCTCACAGATTTTTAGCCTCCCGCTCACACATTTTTGTCGTAGCACAGGAAGAATGACCCCAGAGCACACTAATTTATGCAGTAGCTCACAACTTTCATGCTAGTAGCTCACAAAGTAGAATTTTTGCTCACAAGACTCTCTCTGCAACATAGAGGGAACATTGGTTATCACCCACCTCATGCTCTGAGAGGAACTGCAAAGAAGCTGCTTTGGTCACAAGCTGCCCTCAGGATGCCCAATGGTTTTTTGCAAGGATAGCTACAGCCTATGACTGGCTGAGTGGAAGAGTGAGAAAAGTTGTAGTGGCGATGGGGTTTCCCCTTCCTTTTCCTCCTGGGACAGCATATGAGCTGTTGTAACCTAAGCAAAGCCAGAATAATAACTGGTTTACCTCATGTGGGAATGTGCCTCATCAAACTCTAGTGTTTCTGAGTATCTATATCCAAAGTACAGTTTCCAGCCAATCTTATGGTAGGGGTTCCCAACTCCAGGTTGGGACATCCCTGTGGATTTTGGGGGTACATTCAAGGAAGGCAGGATTTGGGGAAAGGCGGGACCTCAGCAGGTCCACCTTCCAAGGCAGCCATTTTCTCCAGAGGAACTAATCTCTGTCATCTGGAGGTCAATTATGATTCTGGGAGATCTCCAGGCCCCACCTGGAAGTTTGGCATCCCTACTTGTGGTATGTGTGCATGTGAGAAAAGCAGGGGACAGGAGAGATAAGAGGTGAGAGATAGAGGCATGCCAAAGGATTTATCAGGATTTGTGGGGGAAGGGTGTGACGCATAGGAGGAAGGGAGAAAGAGATTTTTTCCCCCCACAGGGAAGGTTCTGTGCATTGGAATTGGTCTGCCAAAATGATTGCCTACAGTCATCTTGTTATTTTATTTATTATATTGGCTTTCTATGCATGCTTTTGCTAGTGACAGTGAGAACGAATGTTTTTGCGTCTCAATCTTTTAGAGCTCACAACTGTAACGGCCACGCATAACAGCTCTTTCTAGTTCAAAAAGTGTGTGTGTGTGGGGGGGGGAAGGCTTTTTAATTCACATAATCTCTAGGCTTCATGAACAATTTTCTTATTTCTGTGAAATCCAGAAAGAAGCTTTCTGCACATATATTGCTGGCTGGTTGTAAAAGCACAAATTGTGCAGAAGGGGTGGGGGAACTTCCCTGGATCCAGTTTCAAAGCCTGCCTAGTGCCTGCTTCCTGCATCAATAAAACAGCAGTGGCTGTTTGGAGAAAAGCTAAATCAGCGGTGGCCAAATTTGCTTAGCATAAGAACCACATAGAATAAATGTCAGATGTTTGAGAGCTACAAGACAGGAACAAATATTACACACATGTCTTTATTCAAATTCTTAATACTTTCTTTGCACAGAAAGATAAAATACATATATATGCACTTTGCAACACAACCATATTAAAAAGAGACGTAAAAAATCCCTCAAAAGCTGGGAATACAGTCCCCATTAGATCAGCATAGGGAAAGGTTAGGGAATTATTTTTTGGCACCAGTGAGAGAAGGAAACACACACACATACCATATAGATCACTGACCACCATTTGCATCATTATGCATCTCTATTTGCCTTGACACCAAGGTTAGTAGAAACTAAGGGGGAACCCTGCACCGCCCTCTTTAATTCCATCCCTCCTTTCAGTGTCTCACTTGGCTCCTGCACTTCCTTTCCTGGCTCCAGGTCTCTGGACTGTGGTGGAGGAGAAGAGCTTGCAAGCTTGCCTATTTCCCCCTCCTTCCCTGCTTCACACATGGCCGAAATAGTCACCTACCTGGTCAGTGCTAAGAGGCTGAATGAGGTCCCAATGTGAAGTGCATGTACTTGACAGTAAGCCTGCATTAAGTTCCTCTTTGACCTCTGGGAGCAACACAATATGTGTGAAAGAGCTGCATGTGGCTCCTGAGCCACAGTTTGGCCACCCCTGAGCTTAATCATCCCCCCACCTTCTCTCCAAACAGCCGATTGGTGCTATCTTTATCTAACCTTGCCATATAGCTTGTGATCAGGGTTAAAGTAGACACATGAAGCTGCCTAATACTGATAGCTTGGTCCATGCCTTATAGCTTGGTCCATCAAGGTCAGTATTGCCTACTCAGGCTGGCAGCAGCTCTCCAGTGTCCCAGATAGATGACTTTCACATTACATGTCAGGGGTTGAACCTGGGTTGGGACCTTCTGCACACTAAGCAGATGCTATACCACTGAGCCACAGCTCCTCTCCAAGTACTACTGGTATTACTAGTGCCTATAAATCATTTATTATTATTATTATTATTATTATTATTATTATTATTATTATTATTATTATTATTATTATTAAAATGGAGTATTGGGGCTATTTTTGTTGAAGCATGAACCTCTCCTGGACTATAAAATGGCAGGACCGGATCTACATGTTTTTTGAGGGGAGGCAAAATTAAAAAATGATGCCCCCTTATGGGCCCATTCTATCTTATAGGCCCATAGAATGGACTTCATACCCAAGTGCCCCCTCTGCTCCCCCCCTAGATCCGGCTCTGTAAAATGGCATTCTTTAGGTTGGAGATGGGGATGATGGGATTCATCCAAAGGCTCCACGAAAGACTAAAGTGGGGGATTTGAAGGAAGAAGAAAAGGAGGTACACCAGGTTAACTGTTCCCACCAGGAAGGCATAAGGGTCAGGCACAGAAGAGAGATGGAGAAACCCACGTATAAGCACCTTATGTGCAAATGGTCTGTATTGCTAATTCAAAGAATCACAGGAGCAACATCCTCTGTATGTTATGCTGCAGTTGAAATACCTATGGGACAAGCTGGGAGGAGTGTTGCAGCACCTGTTGCACACCAAATTTTTAGGCAATGCTGTGCGTCAGCTTTTCTGTTTCAAGCATCTGATAGGCCAAATATTGATGCTTTCAAGCTTTGCAGATGGGGTTGATGCAGATGTGTGCCTCTCAGTGTAAATGGGCAGGCAGGTGCCGCTGAACACAGTCTCCACTCTGCTGTGAGTGACTTGGGCGGAAGCAAGGCAAGTATTTGCATAGATTACAAGCAGGGCCTTTTTGGGGTTGGCACTCACCCATACTGAGTACTGGCACCTTTTTTGGGGGGGGCTCTCCCAAGTCCTGATCCTCAGCCAGAGCAGGCCCTCAGAAACAGTCTAGTGGTGATCTGCAGAGGGCATGGGGAATTGGTCAAAACTGGAACAACCTCATATATGAGTGGTGGTGGTGGAAAGCGACTTGTGACACTGTAAGATTTTGAAAGCAAGAGATTAACAGAGGTGGTTTGCCATTGCCTGCCTTCATGTCACAGCCCTGGTGGTATTCCCTAGAGGTCTCTCATCCAAACACTGGCCAGGGCTGACCCTGCTTAGCTTCTGAGATCTGATGAGCTGAAGGCTAGCCTGGGCTATATGACTATTGGAACCTTTTATTAAAAGCAAATGAAAAAGCATTGATTCCCTGTGTGTGTTGATAATCTGCTAAATACTGATGTAGTCAGCTGGGGTCTCAGATGTTGTAGACAGGCGTGATGGGGAAATGACATTTCAGATGTTTCTTGGCTCTAAGAACTTTCTACAGACAGAAAGTCAGCAGAGTAGTTTCTCTTACATGCTCAGGGAAATGCTGATTGCCACTTTAGGGTCAGGCAGCAATTTTTCTCCAGGCCAGTCTGGCCAGGGATCCTGAAGGGTTTTTGTCATCTTCTAGGCATGGAGCAGGGGTCACTGTGTGTGTGTAGGGAGGGGATGTATTTCTGAATTTCCTACATTGTTACAGGGGGTTGGACTAGATGACCCTGGAGGTCCCTTCCAACTCTGATTCTAGGGCAGGGATGTCAAACTCATTTGTTATGAGGACCGGATCTGACATAAATGAGACCTTGTTGGGCCGGGCCATACGTGTACCTATTTAAGATTAGATAGCGGAGACATAAACTTTATAAAGGACACAGACAAACACAATTATAGATTTTTTTTTTAAAAAAAACGTAAAACATGTTTAAAACATTTGCACTCATTGGTCTTAAAGGTGCTTTCTTTGTATTTCTCCCATGGGATCCAGGGAACTGGGCAAAAGGAAGCTCTGGCTCTTTCCTTCTTTTCCCAGGGGACCAGGAGGGAAAGGAGCCTCAGCCAATAGAAGGAAGAGAGACTTGGCTCAGTAGCTCTGCTGCGCGATTATGATAGTCTGGCAAAGCAGGCTCTCTCTCCCTCCCCCTTCCTCACCAAGGAAGGAACGTCAATCAATGGAGAAAATAGAGGGTTTGCTCTGTAGCTCCTGTGTGATTGAGCAAGCCTTAAAAAGCAAGCTGTTACACAGAAGGAAGCAAGAGAGAGGGAGAAAGAAGCCAGTTGCTGGGGAGCTTGATAGGAGCCCCCCCCCGGGGCCTGATTTGGCCCCTGGGCCAGATGTTTCACATCCCTGTTCTAGGGGCTATTCTTCCTGATCTGATAGCAGGAAATCCTTCACGCAAGTCAGTTTCGGCGGGCAGCCCATGTGGATCTGCAGTAAAACTTAGATTCGAGTTGATGGATGAAACCCTGTGGAGGCCCCTAGGCAGTCAAAATCTCGGGGCCACCCTTGCAAATTATCTTCTGATATGTTTTTAATTTTTATCAAACAACAATTTTAATAAACCAATTTTATTACACAAAACAAAAATTAACAACCAGGGAAAACCAGGAGGGAAAGCCAGCCGTGCCCCCCTAAAAGCATGGGGGCCCATAGGCTGGTCCCTACTTGACCTATTTGTTAATCCAGCCCTGGTCACACCTTAGAAGCCAACCAAGAGTTTCAGGATGTAAGCTTTGGAGACTCAAAGCTCCCTTTCCTTGGGCAGGTGTAGAAATGGAGATTTCATTTGATCTAGAACAGGGGTGGCCAACGGTAGCGCTCTAGAAGTTTTTTGCCTACAACTCCCATCAGCCCCAGCCAGCATGGCCAATGGCTGGGGCTGATGGGAGTTGTAGGCAAAAAACATCTGGAGAGCTACCGTTGGCCACCCCTGATCTAGAAGGTGGGAGCAGGGATGTTAATATAAAGGTTGCTACTAAAAGATGCCAAGGTACCACGCATCGCTTTGACTCCCTGGGCAGCTCCTAGAAACTCTTGTCCGTCTCTAGGTGCTGTTGGACCCGAAGGAAAAGCTGTTCACCTAAGAAGCAGCAGTATGCCAAAGAGGTATGGTTCCCACCCACTGGCTTTGCATTCCCCTGCACGGGACGGGGCGGGAGAGCTCAGCGCCTTGTGCAAACTTATTGGGGGAAAAGTGTTCCAGGCAAAAGCGCGCAGACGCCTGGCGCGCGGGGGGGGGGGGGGGTCCTCCGAAGGGGAGGGAAGCTGCAGGCGCCGGCTGCGTGATAAGCCTTATCTCCCCGCATAGCTCGGTAGAGAAAAGCGGTCGTGGCTTCGGCTTTGCTAATCAGGTGTGGGAGAGAAGCGGCGAGGCGAGGCTGGGTGGCTGCAGAGTTGGGGGGTGCACGTGGGAGCACACAACGTGTCCTGTCCTTACATGGACACACTGGGGAGCAGGGCGACTCAGGAGGGAAGCGAAGCTGTTCTGCAAAGAGAGGAAGGAGGAGGCCGAGGCAGCCGTGGGATTATTTTTGTTCTGCGCCTCGGTGGGGGCCGTCTAAAACACGTGCTAAGCGCCGTTGCTTCCGGGGCGCGACCATAAGTGGTCTCTGGCCCCCTTGAGTGAAGACTGGAACCATCTCCCAGGCTAGTCCTCGTTTCTGGTTGGCTTTTCAAATGCGGTGAGTGGCAGGGGCTGCTGTTCCAGGTTTGGGGCCTTCCCCTTCGATCTGTAGAATTAAAGATCCCCAAGGCTGCCCCAGAGAGCCTACGCTAGCCAGCTCTTCAAAGTTAAACAGGGTCGGCCCTGGCTAGTACTTGGATGGGAGACCACTAAGTAATACCAGGGTCGCCAAACAGAGGCAGGCGATGACCAACCACCTCTGTCTCTTGCCTTGAAACCCCTCCCAGGTTGCCAGAAGTCAGCTGTGACTGATGGCCAAATCAAAGCAAAACAAACAAACAAAACCCAAGAGGGCCAAGTCCATAACTTTCCCAGGCCTCTCTTTAGGATTGCCCTTGCCAGGTCTGTATTGAAAATACCTGGAGACCTTGGGGGTGGAGCCAGGAGAGGGTGGGGTATGGGAAGGGGAGGGCCCTCAGCAGGGTACAATGCCCTAGAGTCTACCCTTCAAAGCAGCCATTTTCTCTATAAAAGCTAACCTCTGCCAGCTGGAGATCAGTTGTAAAAGTGGGAAATCGCCAGTCCTCACCTGGAGGCTGGCAACCCTGCCTCTCTTTAAACTGGAGGCGTGCAGGGACTAGAGATAAACAACTGCTGGAAATGATGTCGTCATGACAAAAAAAAACCCTGGTGTTTTTTGATGTTTAAAAAATAGCAGTTGGGGAAAAAAATTAAAAGCATATGCTATAATTAGCAAAATAAACCTTATTTCTTTGCTTCGATGCTATAAATACATCATCTGTAACTTAATTAGTATATAAAATCGAGACATTTGTGACATTTAAAAGTAAAAATGCTTGTCTACAAATAAAATTGCAAAGGTGCCCAGCATTGGAGACAGCTGCAGTCTGCTTCGCCCTGTGTGACCTTAGCGCATAAATCTTAGTTTTTAGATTATCTGTAAGGTATGACAAAATAAAATGTTGGAAATAGAAAATAAAGATATGTAGGAAACAAATGAGCTATTTGGGCAGAAACACTCTCATGAACTCACACAGTAGTTCTAATGGCACGTTTGAAGAATCAGTTAAACTTTATAACACTGAGTAATTATTATCATACTCATTACAGCATATTAATTGTGGACAAAATTAATCACGTTTGGAAGCGTCACTAGAGACCAAGACCAAGATAACTCTTACTGTGTAATTCACCATTACTATATATGGCTATGAATGCCAGACAGTAAAGAAAGATGACAGGAAGAAAACGGATTCGTTTGAAATGTGATGTTCGAAGAGAATTTTAAGGGCACTACAGATCGCTAAAGCACACATAAATAAGTGGGTTCTAGATCAACACTGAATTATCTCTAAAGGTCAAATGACTAAACTGAGTCTATCATACTTTGGTCACATTATGACAAAACAAGTGTCACTGGAAAAGACAATAATCCTAAGAAAAGTCAAAGGAAGCTGGAAAAGAGGAAGACCCAACATGAGATGGATTGGCTCAGCAAAGGAAGCCACAGCCCTCAGTTTGCAAGACCTGAGCAAGGCTGTCAACGACAGCACATTTTGGAGGTCCATAAAATGGATAAAAGGAAGTACTTCTTCACCCAAAGGGTGATTAGGAATTCACTGCTACAGGAGGTGGCGGTAGCTACAAGCATAGATGGCTTTAAGAGAGGACTGGATAAACATATGGAGTGGAGGTCCATCAGTGGCTATTAGCCACAGAACTCTCTGTCTGGGGCACTGATGCTAAGTATTCTTGGTGCTTGGGGGGAGCAACAGTGGGTGGGCTTCTAGTGTCCTGGCCCCACTAGTGGACCTCTTGATGACACATGGATTTTTTTTGCCACTGTCTGACAGTGTTGGACTGGATGGGCCATTGGCCTGATCCAACATAGCTTCTCTTATGTTCTTAATTCACAGGGTTGCCATAAATCAAGAGTTACTTGATTGCACCAAGCATGCACATGTGCTTGAAAATATGTTGGCTGCAGTATACACAGGAATTATAACTCCTTAACCTTGTATGCTCTTGGTAACACAACATGGTGACGATATGTATCAGGAGGACATGGTCCTGTTACATTTGGTTGGTGTGCCTTTGTGGTTCATAGATATGTCTTTTATGTTTTTGCCAAGAGAACTTTTCCTGTGTGTATCTCAGTGCATGGCAGATTACCACAGAATAAATAAACACACTTTACAGCAGAGAAATGTGTTATGGGGGGTGCTGTTCATGCTGTGATTCTAAGTGTGAGAATAAAGGTTGTCAATGAAGTACATTTGGGTCCGACTGAGGGGATGATGCCAGGGGTTATCCTTTTCCCCTGACATAATTCAGTATAGCTTCCTTGCTAACCCCAGATTGCTCTGTTTAAAATCCTGGCTCAGGGCAAGATAGTTTTCCTCGCCCTCATATTTCAGCCTCATGACAGTCCTGTGAGGCAGGCTAGGGTGTGTGAGAGAGTGTAACTGCTCTGGGTCCCCAGTGAACTTCACCACTGAGTGAGGATTCAAACTCAGGCCCACCATTCCAACTAGTGTATCGTACTGCCTCTCAAACAGGCACAGGCCTTTTTTTGTAGCAGGAACTCCTTTGCATATTAGGCCACACACCCCTGATGTAGCCAATTCTCCAAGAGCTTGGAAAAGAAAGGAAAGGTCCCCTGTGCAAGCACCAGTCATTTCCGACTCTGGGGTGACATTGCTCTCACAACATTTTCACGGCAGACTTTTTACAGGGTGATCCCCAGCGAAATCTGGGTTTTCAGGTAGCCGGCTCAAGGTTGACTCAGCCTTCCATCCTTCTGAGGTCGGTAAAATGAGTACTCAGCTTGCTGGGGGGAAAGTGTAAATGACTGGGGAAGGCAATGGCAAACCACCCCGTAAAAAGTCTGCCGGGAAAACGTTGTGAAAGCAACATCACCCCAGAGTCGGAAATGACTGGTGCTCACTCAGGACCTTTCCTTTCTTGCCTTCCCCAGTCATTTACACTTCCCCCCCCAGCAAGCTGGGTACTCATTTTACCAACCTCGGAAGGATGGAAGGCTGAGTCAACTTCAAGTTGGCTACCTGAAAACCCAGCTTCCGCTGGGAATCGAACTCAGGTCATGAGCAGAGCTTAGGACTGCAGTACTGCGGCTTTAACACTCTGCGCCATGGGGCTCTTTCCAAGAGCTTACAGGGCTCTTAGTACAGGGCCTACTGTAAGCTCCAGGAGATTGGCTATGTCAGGAGGGTACCGAAAAAAGCCCTGACACAGGCATGCTGGTTACTTGTAGAGGGGGGCATAGCAGTCTGCACATAGCAGTCTGCCCCTTCTTTTATTAGTATTCCCCATGTACCTCGCATGGGGCCGAAATCATCTCTGTGTGGGAAAGCAAAGGAAGGTCAACTCAGTGATTGTAAATTATCCTTGTACCATCAGTGGTGGATTCAGAAATTGGATTTAAAATTAAATTTCTGTTTTATCTGCACCCTGACTTGGATGGTCGGTGCTTGCCAGGTCTTGTCAGATCTTGGAAGTCTTAGCAGGGTCAGCCTTGGTTAGTTCTTGGAGGGGAGACTTCCAAGGAATTCCAGGGTTGCTATGCAGAGGCAGGCAATGGCAAACCATCTCTGAATGCCTTTGGCCTTGAAAAGCCTATGGGATGGTCATAAGTTGGCTGCTTATGAGAGCCAGTTCGGTGTAGTGGTGAAGTGCGCGAACTCTCATCTGGGAGAACTGGGTTTGATTCCCCACTCCTCCACTTGCACCTGCTGGAATGGCCTTGGGTCAGCCATAGCTCTGGCAGAGGTTGTCCTGGAAAGGGCAGCTTCTGAGCCTCTCAGCCCCATCCACCTCACAGGGTGTCTGTTGTGGGGAAAGAAGATAAAGGAAATTGTGAGCCACTCTGAGACTGATTCAGAGAGAAGGACGGGGTATAAATCTACGGTTTTCTTCTGTGATGATGGCACTTCCACTACCATCAGTTATCTCCCAGCATCTGAAGGAAGTGTGCATGCCCACAAAAGCGTATACCTGGAATAAATCTTTGTGAGTCTTAAAAGTTGCCACTGGGCTCAAACTTTGTTCTGCTACTTCAGATCAACATAGCTACCAGAATCTTATCTGCAGTCAGAGAAGAAGAATTGGATTTATACCCTGCCCTTCATTCAGAGCAGCTTACAATCTCCTTTCCCTCTCTGCAACAGACACCCTGTGAGGTAGGTGGGGCTGAGAGAGCTCTGAGAGAACTGCTCTTGAGAGAACAGCACTAAGAGAACTCTGACTGGCCCAAGTTCACCCAGCTGGCTGCATGTGAAGGAATAGGGAATCAAACTTGGTTCTTCCAGGTTACACTCCACGCTCTTAACCATTATGCCAAGTGTGCTCTCTAGAAGAGCTGTATGTCATTTTAGGTGACATGGGTGCAAATTTGGTCCAAGCTCTAGCAGAACTGAGAGGTGAAAGGGGCTGCAGAGTGCCACCTCAGGCTACCAGACACCTTCATACCCAAAACAAACATAAGTGACCTGCCTGGATTCATGGAGCTCTAAGATGACCCCAGAATTCTGGGTGTTCTTCCCCTTCACAGCAGCCCTGAAGGCAGCTGAGCTACACTCTACGCTGGGCCCTCGTGATTCCCAAAATGACACAGAAGACAGGGCACAGATTGTCAAGTTTTCTTTCCTAATACAGAAGCTAGAAACCTGACATAAACAAAAACCCAGAAGAGGTTGCCAAATCCAGGCTGCAGCCAACTGCAGCAGTTCTGTCACCGCAAGCCAAGGCGCACTGCCTGTTTTATGACCTTCGAGGAAGGCCCTCAGAGGTGCCCCGGGGAAGGCAAGCAGTGTGACCCCCACGTGCCTTTCCACCAGTGTGATCTGACAAAAGTCAGAGCTCAGCAGTCCAGCCGGGGTTTGCCTTTGATAGTCAAAGCACTCGGGTTGGATCCGGGCCCATGTCGGAGAACGGCTTGTTCTGCGGATACAGGAACTTGCGAAGACACGGCAGAGAGAGGCAGGCGACAGCTTGCGGCGCTTCCTACTCTGTGGCTGGGGCTACAGCAGGGGGAGAGTTCTTGCCAAAAGGAACCAGGGATGGCTGGCCACCCATTCCACCCCCCCAAATGTGAACCCCCTCCCAGAAAGAATGCACCTCTGAATCAGCAGAAGCAGATCTGCGTGGTGTAGCCATTACAGTGTTGGGCTTGAGCTTGAGAGACCTGGGATCCCTCACTTTGCTATGGAGGCTCACTCGGGGATGACGTAGGCCAGTTCCTCCCTTTCTCTCTCCCTCTTTCTCTCTCTCAGCCTAACCTACCTCACAGGGCTGTTGTGAGGATAAAAATGGAGGATTTTTTTTTTAGTTTGTGTGTGTGCGTGCGCGTGCTTGTGTGCCTGGAAGTCATGGTGTTTTCTGGTGACCCCTAGTGGGGCTAGGGTGTTTTCAAAGATATGCCTTGATGTTGGCCTGCCTCGGCCTCCCAGTCCTGGTATTCCTCAGAGGTCTCGCATCCAAGTACTTGCCAGGGTTGGCCCTGCTTAGCTTCCAATATCTGAGATCGGGCTTGCTTGGAGGATGATGTCATAGGTTGCTCTACATCCCCTCTGGGGGCAAAAGCAGGGAATTGATATGTTAATAAAACCAGCTTTGGATTCGGTATAGCTGGATAGATGCTGCAGAGAATTGCTCATGCTGGAGGCAGCTCGAAAGAAAGAGACCGGGTTGTCAAGTCCAATCATTTCCTTGGCGGTTTTCTTGAGAAGGGACACTGCGATGAACAAGTACTCCTGCGAGTACTTTGAATGGTCTGAACAGAAGCATTAGAAGAGCAACGGCGGGTTCATCATATAGCCTTTCCCCAAAACTTGGGGGTGAATTTCAATCTTCTGTGCATCCAGCCTACTCGCTTTTAACAGATGTACAGTACATGAGAGGCTTCATTCCTGATGGGTCTGTCGCCGAGTTTAATAAACAGGAAAAATCGCTCCTATAAAGGATGTTGAGATGAGTGAGCGTGAATGGAGACTGCCAGCGTATAGGCGGCTCAGGGAAAAATATGCAGTTCTTCCGGTTTATACCCTGGCCTTCCTCCAAAAAGCTCAGGGGTGGTGTACACAATGGGGATTATTTGACATTTTTACTTACAGCCGACCTGTGAGCTCAACTAGGCTGAGAGAGAGAGAGAGAGAGAGGGTGTTTAACTGGCTCAAAGTCACCCTAGCGAGCTTCACTGAAGCAGCTGGTGATTCAAACCGAGGGCTGCTTCTGCGTGGAAACTGTGGTTCTCCGCAGAGGTCTCACAGCCGCAGCAAATGCCTCTGCAATGGAGCAGCCCCATGGTCTTTTGCTCTGCTGAACTGCCCCCCTGCACCATTGGAGAGCTGTTAGGGGCCAATGATTGCTGTAGTAATACCAGGGGTGGTTTTGTAGAAAAATAGGTGGCAGAGCTCATTACCATAACTCATTAGCATATGCTGCCCCTCCCCAGCCAAAAGCAACCCAGTGCAAGAAAGGAGAGCCCCAGGCGAGTGAGGCCTGCTTAGGCTGGCTAGAGATTCAGCCAGCCCAAGCAGGCCTTGCTCGCCTGGGGCTCTCCTGGGCCAACCCCAGTGTTCCCTCTAAGAACAAGAAGAAGAATTGCAGAGTTATACCCCGCCCTTCTCCCTGAATCAGAGACTCAGAGCGGCTTACAATCTCCCATGTGTTCTCCCCCCACTACTCCCCCTGTGAGGTGGGTGCGACTGAGAGGGCTCTCACAGCAGCTGCCCTTTCCAGGACAAGTCCTGCAATAGCTATGGCTGACCCAAGGCCATTCCAGCAGGTGCAAGTGGAGGGAATCAAACCCAGTTCTCCCAGATAAGAGTCCGCACACTTAACCACTACACCAAACTGGCTCTCAGTTTGAGTTAGTGTGAGTTAGCTCACAGATTTTTAGCCTCCATCTCAGAGTTTTTTGTCTTAGCTCAAGAAGGATGACCCCAGAGCACACTAATTTATGCAGTAGCTCACAAAGGAGAATTTTTGCTCACAAGATTCTGCAGCTTAGAGGGCACATTGACCACCCTCCCCCCAGTCAAAAGGCCAGAAAGCCACCCGCCGCCCAAAATCACATGAGAAATGGAGAGAAGGTGGTGTGGGGCTTCTCCAAGGGTTAATGAGGGCTGTTGGGGGGATGGCAAAGCCCCTGGTGGCTGGCTGCCCGCCCACTCTCCTCATCCAGGGATTGTTATGCAGCTGCACCTACTATTCAATGGACAAGGTAGGTAAATGGGGAGGAAAAGGGGGAACCATCAGAAAGGTTCAGGAGCTGTGCTTCTGTGAGCTCCTTGCTGAATCTGAGGCCTGAGTAATACAAAGTTACAGCGGTTCCCCAACCCCATCATGTCCCAGCCAACTTATGGCGACTCCTCATGGGGTTTTCAAGGCAAGGATATTCAGAAGTGGTTTTGCCATTTACCTCTGCATAGCAGCTCTGGCCTCCCACCCAGATATTAACCAGCTTAACTTCCGATATTTGGCGAGATTAGGCTAGCCTGGGCTATCCATTTTTTTACCATTTTAAAAAAAATATCTCTGACAGTATGTGGGGGGGGGCAGGTGGAGGAGCAGTGGAGGGAGAGACAGCAGTCCCGGGTGAAACTGAGGTGAAGAAAATGGCAGCGACATTGGCTGGACCTGCAAAAATGTGCATTCTCTTATCCGCATGGTGTGCAAATGTGCTTGGGCTGCCATCTTTCCCAAGCCCTGTCGTCTAACTAGGGGTGTCAAACATAAGGTCCAGGGGCCAGAACTGGCCCATCCAGGGCTCTTATGCGGCCTGTGATCAACAGGAGCAAGGGAGGGAACAGAAGACTTCTTGGGGAGGGAGTGGGTGGAGCCACTCCAGTTCTGGTTTCAGCACGGTGGAACAACTTCGCTGGCAACAGTCAAACAGTGTGGGAACATCTGCCTACCCAGAGCTGCATTTGTTGGCAATTCAGTCTGCCCATGTGGATTTTCTTCTATACCCCCTTCCAGCCCATGGAGTTTTGCAGTGAGGACATGCCAACGTGGAGCTTCCAAGCTGTTCTTTATACAGGTTATATCTCTGGCATTACATTTTATGGCATGCATGGCCCGTCCTGACAAAGTGACACGTCATGTCCAGCCCTTGTAACAAATGAGTTCGACACCCCTGCTCTAACCACATACTTTAACCGCACTGACTTTATTTGTTGAGGATCTCAGAAGGCCCATAATAGCTTGCAAAGGACAAATCCTTAAGAAAAACAGAAAGAGCTCCAAGATGTATAAAATGATGTGTAATATACAGATATACTAAAACTGCCTGATCTATAAAATGATAGAAAAGAGAACTTTGCACATCCATTAAAATGCCTTTTTTTCACATCTGAAAGATTCGAACTGTCTTTTCTACACAGAGAATCCTACTGCAATGTTATTTCTTAGGGTGAAAGAAGATTTGAGAGTCCAGATTTTAAAAATTTAAAATGGGAAAGCTGTGAAAGAATGGGGGAGATGTCCCCGACCCAGAATGTCCTGGTTAGTAGAGTCATGATAGATCATCATCATAGATATTTCAGAGGCACTGTTATATTCATTTATGTAAAGGCGAAGGTTCTGGGCTTCGTTCCGTATTTATTGGTTGCAGCAAAAATATGACAGGCAGGATGCTGGAAAGATTCCAGAATCCCCAAGGAGCAAAATTCCTTAGAATCTGAGGTATTGGAAAAGATTGTGGGCTATATTAACCAGCTAGTATTTTTACTGATGAGTTCATTCCAATTAGCACTGGTTGATTTTCCGGAAAGAAAGATTCTTGCTTTTGTAAAGCTCTTGTGAATGTGGAAAGAAGCCTTTTGGATTATTTTAAGAAGGCAACAAACCGTCACAGTCCTGATAGAGCAGCAATCAGCAATATGTCTCCTCTTCTCTCTGCAACACATCATGATATAGAAATGGCTTCGAAAATGGACCCCAATCTCCTGTGGGGTGCTCAAAAAGTTCCAAAGGAGATGGAGCTTAAGAACAGGAGAAGTCTTCTGATGGATTAGCTCCAAAGCCCCCAGGGCCAGGGAACAGCTGGGTACCCTCTTGGGGAAATTTGCAAGGAGGGCAATTGAAAACCAGTGGCCGCTGCAGCATCTGTCAGCATCGATGAATTTTATGAAAGAGCTATGGTTCACCCAAAGCAGAGAAAAACTGGATAACCATATGGATCTTGCTTTTCAAGCTTCCTGCTTCTCAGTGAGAGCAAGCATGATCTGGTGTAAAGGTAGTCCCCTGTGCAAGCACCAGTTGTTTCCGACTCTGGGGTGACGTTGCTTTCACAACGTTTTCACGGCAGACTTTTTATGGGGTGGTTTGCCATTGCCTTCCCCAGTCATCTACACTTCCCCCCCAGCAAGCTGGGTACTCATTTTACCGACCTTGGAAGGATGAAAGGCTATGTCAACCTCGAGCTGGCTACCTGAACCCAGCTTCTGCTGGGATCAAACTCAGGTCATTAGCAGAGTTTAGGACTGCAGTACTGCAGCTTTACCACTCTGCGACATGGGGCTCATAATCTGGTCTACTTGGAAGTAAATCCAACAGGGCTTACAACCAGTAAATCGTTCCTAGAATCTCAGCCTATATTCTTTCTTCATATCCTTCTTTCCCAGTTTAACTTCAGCCGGGACGTACTTTGCCTAGTCCTGGGGAAAATCTATTTTTCATGACCCGGGCCGTAAGAAAGAATGAGACAGATCAGGACGCTTTAAAGCAGGGGTGTCGAATTCATTTGTTATGAGGACCGGATCTGACATAAATGAGAACTTGTCAGGCCGAGCCATGTCAGGCTGGGCTATGTGTGTACCTAGTTAAGATTAGGTAGCAGAGATATAAACTTTATAAAGTAAAGAAAAAAATTAAAAACTTAAAACATGCTTTAAATATTAGCAATGGTCTTAAAGGTGCTTTCTTTATCTCATGTGATCTAGGGAACTGGGCAAAGGAAGCTCTGGCTCTTTCCTTCCTTCCCCAGGGGGCCAGAAGGGGGAGGAGCCTCAGCCAATAGAAGGAAGAGAGGCTTGACTCAGTAGCTCTGCTGTGCGATTGAGAGAGCCTGACAAAGCAAGCTCTGCTTCCCCTGTTCCTCCCCAAGGGAGGAGCCTCAACCAACGGAGAAAATAGAGACTTTGCTCTGTAGCCCCTGTGCTATTGGGCAAGCCTTGCAAAGCAAGCTGTTATGCAGAAGGAAACAAGAGAGAGGGAGAAGGAAGCAGATGACAGCCAGTTGCTCAGGGGCCTGATTGGAACCCTCCGAGGGCCTAATTCGGCCCCTGGGTCACATGTTTGACACCCCTGCTTTAAAGCATGTGTTGTGTACTTTCCGCCACCAACTATGGCCAGGATCAGCTGGAAGAAACTGCTTCCGATGTCTTTGGAAATGACTAGCGAGCTCTTGTGTTTTTATTTTTCCTGACTGGCTGTTCACTGGACTATTGTTTGTCCTTGCTACTTTGCAGAGATTGTATCCAGAGGGAACTGCTGTGCACAGCTGCGGGTGACATTTTTCCCAACCAAACAGATGGCCAGCGATGTCAGCTCTGAGAGTCTAAACCATGGGCTGAGGAGGAGGAGAAAGGCCCACCTGACCATCCGCCCCAACAACTGGAAGCAAAAATCAATAGTATCGATTCAAAGTACACTGTGGCGCAGGATGCAAGCAGTATGGGTGCCTCTGTAGCCAAACTGGCCAGAGCAAACTAGGAGATTGCTTAGGGCGCCAGCCTTCAGGGGGCACCAAATTGGGCACTCCCATGTGCCTCAGTGATGTTATCAGTGTGAGGTGTGTGTGCCAGAAGTTAGCCTTGCCTAGGGTGTCAGACAGCATAGGGCCAGCTCTGAAACTTGCTTGCTTTATGTGTGTGTGTGTGTGTGTGTGTGCGCGCGCGCTGTATTTCCAGGTGGGGCTTCTAAGAAATGACTGGAGAAATCACTCCTTTTGTCAGAACCAACAGAGATGTCTGCAACGTTTCTCAAGAAACCTTCGGCGTCTTCGAACCAACCAAACAGGATTCTCGGGGCTCCTTCAAGAGTAATGTGTTTTTTATTGCATCTGCAATGAGTCATTCTTTGCATCAAGACAAAGTGAGGCTCTAGTGTTCTTCTGGAATGAAGTTTTGTTAGTCTTGAAGGGGCCACCATACGGCAGTCTATTTTTTGCTGCGACGGAGAAATGCAACTATCCTGCTGGAATTCTTCAGTGCCCGCTACGAACTGTGAATGGTTATAATCTAACTTGCGTTGGAGCTGTTACCGTGAAGTTCATCTGGCTCCCTGAAGCTAATCCTTCGAATGTCTTCCTGAAGCTAGCCCTGCCCTATTTGTCAAATCTGGCTGTGCCCGCAGTCATAACAACTACAAGAGAGAAATTAGAAGGGTTGAAGCCAAACTAGATATTGGGTTGAAGATCTACAACTGGATCTTGCTGGTGTGTGTTTTCCCCCTTAAACAGTTACATGGGACCCCAATTCAGATCTCAGCCTCAGCACTTGGGGAGAACAGAAGGGGTTTAACCCTTCAACTCCTGCATAGATTCACTAGAGCTCTTCCCCACTCTGTTGCCAGCAGTGGAAAAGAAACAAGATCCGGCCTTTTCTCACTCCCCTCCCCCGGGCTAATAACAGCCTGGGAAGAGTTGTAATAGGAGAAAATGCAAAGAGTTAACCCCTTTTTTTTTTCTTGAGCCCCAGCATCAATCTAAATCACAGCCCTATTAAATGGAAATGCCAGCATGGTGTAGTGGTTAAGAGGGTTGTACTAGTAATCTGGAGGAGCAGTGCTTGTTTTGGCAGCACATATAATAAATTAGTATCTGGAGGACCCAGATTCGAATCCCCACTCGTGACGTGGAAGCTCCCCTAGTGACCTTGGGCCAGTCACTCTTCTCTGACTAACCCAGCTCATAGGGCCGTTGCGATGATAACGTGGAATAGAGGAGAATGATGTGCACTCTTTTGGGTTCCCATCAGAGAGAAAAGCGAGGTATAAATTAATTTTTTTAAAGAAAATTCTGGCCTTTAAATTTGGTCTCAAAAAGAACCTCTCATTCTTTAAACAGAATAGTAAAGAGTCCAGTAGCACCTTTAAGACTAACAAATGTTATTGTAGCATAAGCTTTCGAGAAACACAGGTCTCTTCAGATGCACAGAGAGCTGTGTTTCTCAAAAACTTATGCTACAATAACATTTGTTAGTCTTAAAGGTGCTACTGGACTCTTTACTATTCTGCAGCAACAGACTAGCACGGCTAACTCCTCTGGATCTTTAAACAAAAATATTACAAACTGGAACACCCCTTTTAAAAACTCTGTTGGGGGAATCTATGCTCAAGCTGAGACATCCGCTGCTCTGTCTCTGACGTGGCTCTGAGGTGTTGGCTGAGGATATTCAGTGGTGATGGGAAGGTCTCTGCTTAAGCCTAAAGCCGCACATTCTTCATCAGATTAGGCCATGCGCATGTGCTTTTGCATAAGCATAAATGAGTCTGAGCAGATGGGTGAGAAATCCTCAAATTCTAGTTTATTACCTTCTAACAAATCAAATAAAATAGCAATAGGGAACGGTTTGTAAAGGGGGTAAAACTTGCACTGCGGGGGTCACGAAAAGGGGGGAGGGGTGGAGAAAATGTAATGTATGGGTATTAATCTTTAATAACCAATGATTATATGAAAATTACAATACATTACATTATAATAAATTGTTTTAAAACAGAAATCCTCAAATTCTAATTCATGAGTGCTTGCAGACATTTTAGGGAGGAAGTATTTAGCCAGCTGCTACTTAAGACCACCCGATGAGGCAGCAGTGGTTCACACCGTGAGCCTGTATGTGTTCCCCTGGAAATAACTCTCAATGAAATCTCATGGTAGTGGCTGCCAAGTGAACGTGAAAGGGATGGTTTACTTAATTTTTAAAATATCTAATGTTCAAAGCAAAGGCTGGAAATCTACACGCATGTATAGTACAATTCAGATGCAGTGAACAACTCAGCCACAAGCTCCCACTTTGACTGAGCCGTGGCGCAGTGGTAGAGCATCTGCTTGGTATGCAGAAGGTCCCAGGTTCAATCCCCAGTATCTCCAGTTAAAAGCACCAGATGAAAAACCTCCGCCTGAGACTCAGGAGAGCCGCAGCCAGTCAGAGTTAGGCAACAGTGACCTTGATGGACTGAAGATCTATTGTACAAAGCAGATTCATGTGCACATGCTGATTTACTTTGGAATCTCTACTCTCTCTCTCTCTGCATGGTGCCTGCTATAAGCATCAGTTATACAGCAGCCTTAATTTGCAGAATGCTTTGTAATTCTTATGACTCTTGTCCTCTCTATAACCCCATGCATGATTCAGATCTTGAATTTCCCATTTTATAGATAGGGGAATTGAGACCGTCGGGCCTCAGACTGGGGCTCAAGGCAGAGACAGGACAAGAATCCAAGTTAGCCACTTCCAACTCCCAGCAAACAGGTACAGCATCCATGCCCATCACTGTGAACAGGAGAGCACCTTTCCCCTATGGGGACCTTCTCACTCACCTTGATAAGTTTGCAGCGGATCTGGGCCGAGACCATATGGCTGTTCCGCAAGTTGCCCACCCGGAACATGAGGCAGAGCTTTCCGTCCCGCTGCGAGATGACAGCAGCCCGGCTAAACATGAGGGTCTCGGCGCGTTTCTTGGGTTGGGACATCTTGATGAACATGCATCCGATCAGGAAGGCATCCACCACGGATCCCAGCAGCGACTGGAAGAGAAACAGGACAATGCCCTCTGGGCATCGCTCTGTGATGTAGCGGTGCCCGTACCCGATGGTGGCTTCTGTCTCGATGAAGAAGAGGAACGCCGACGGGAAGTTGTAGACGTTGGCAACACAAGGGCCGTGTCCCGGATCCGGGCCACGGTGCATGTCCAGGTCGCCACGCAGATAAGCGATCCCCCACCACATGGAGGCCATGACCAACCAAGCCACGGTGTAGGTCAACAAGAAGATAAGGAGGTTCCAGCGCCACTTGAGGTCCACCAGGGTGGTGAAGAGGTCGGAGATGTAGCGGCTGTTCTCGCTGCCCAGATTGCCGTGCTGGACATTGCAGCGTCCGTTCTTATCCACAAAGCGCTGCCGCTTCCGGCGGGTGGAGGTGCCCACCACCGCCTGGTAGTCGTCCCCGAATTTCCTTCGCACCACGGACATCCTGGAGGGGAAGCCCTCGCCGGGTGGGCCAGGTAGCTTCTCGTAGATGCCGAAGAACAGAGCCTGGATCGGACAGCGGAGGCGAAGCGAGCGGTCTTGTGGAGACAATTGTTGTCGTCCACTGGTGGGGTTCACGACACTTGGCCCGCTAACGCATGGCAAGAGGTCGGTAACGTGCAGGCGAGAGGGTGGCTTCTCTGCGCTGGCAGCTGACGGTGACAGACCCCTGGCGGTGCCCACTTACAACCGGCTGGTCCTGGCATTACATGGCATAGCCCACCTTGGCTGGTAGCCTCTGCAGCACCCTGGGGGTGTCAGGTGGACCCAGCAGGAGGTCAAGGGTGGAGCATCAGGGACGGGACTCCTTGGGGTTGGCTGGGCCACTGACCCTGCTGAGGGTCCCTTCCAACTCTGCGATCCCAGTCTCTTCGCCAGCTGGCCAGGAGGGCAGCTTGGAGGCAGCAACGGAGCCGAGCTGGGGGAGCCCTCTGGAAGGGCGGCTCGCTGCAGCAGAGGGGGGTCGCCAAGGCTGGGTGGCCGGAGCCGGAGGGCTCTTCGGGGCTGGTGCAGCAGCCGGGCGCCCGCGCTGGGTCCGCCGTGCCAAAGTTGCCAGCCTGGGCTCAGAGCGAGGCGGCTCCCGCGGTGGAAGGGCGCCTCTGGGCGCTGCGCCCCCTTGCCTGGCTCGGAGGAGGAGGCGGGCTGCCGCCGCCGGCTGGGGGGGGGGAGAGGACGGAGGCGCCCACCCCTTCGCCCGCCTCTGGCTTCCCGCCGGGCTCGGCAACTTCCCCTCGGCGGTCTTCCTTTCCAGCCCCGACGCTCCCGGCTGCGGCGGGAGGCTGGCGAGCGCTCCGGAGGCGGCTGTGCCCAACTCCCCGGGCTTGTGCCCGAGCAGCGCAGGAGAAAGCGAAGCGGAGTTCAGGCTGGCGCGGGGCTCCGCAGCGCCGCCTGGTGGCCGCCGCCTGGCTCTCTCTGCAAGCCGTCTTCGCGCCAGCCGAGCCGGGTAGGGGGCGGGAGGGGAGGGTGGTCTCTTTGGGGAAGGCCCCCCCGCCGCGAAGACGGGACCTCCCGCTGGCCCCTCGATGGGCACGGGGGTGGCCGGGCACAGCTCCAGGTCCGCCCCCCCCGAGGTCAGCGAGCCCGGGGGATTGGGGCGAGCTTCGCCACGGAGCAGTGAGTCATGCGAGCAGCGAGCGACACAATGGCTCAAGTCCCGCGGAAGGAAGGGATGGGGAAGGGGAAGGAATTCGAATTAAGGGAGCTGCAGTGCAGACACCCCCCCCCCCTCCCGCGCAAGATGGACTGCGTATTTACGCAGACAGCGGCGGAGAAGGGCGCTTGGTTGGCGGCGGGATGCCTCCAACTCTCACTTCAGCCGGATTGGGGGGTTTTTTTTGAGGGGGGGAGATCATTTTGTGAGTGTGTGTGTGTGTGTGTGAGGGGGGGGGGCGCTCAGATTCATCGGAGCTGTCGGCTCAAGCCGGCAACGTGCCAGCAGCGTGCTTCTGAGCATGTGCAGAGAGCCGCTAATCCTTTTTACACTGGACAAACGGTTTTTTTCCAAGAGACCTGGCACTCCCTCGATCTGTTCTTTCAAAACTGTTTTTTCTTTCTTTCAAATTTCCTGTTTTACTTGACAGCTATTCTAACCAGTGTACAGCAGTAGACCCCAGAACTTTGCAAGGCATGGGTGTTTCTAGAAATGTTAAATCCCCTTGTTTATCCCAGTTTTCCACCTACCTGCTTCTATCTAATGGGCTATTTTCACCTGTCATTTGGGGGGGGGGGGATTAACTGTACAATGTCATTTTTAAAACCCTCTTTTTTGTCTCAGCTATTCAGTTTTGTTCCAGGGTGCTAGGTAGGGTTGCCAATCCCCAGGTTGGGGCAGGAGATTCCCTGGTTTGGAGGCCCTCCCCCCACTTCAGGGTCATCAGCAAGCAGGGTGGAGGAGGGAAACGTCTGCTGGGCACTCCATTATTCCCCATGGAAACCGATACCCATAGGGAATAATGGAGAATTGATCTATAAATATCTGAGGCTTGGGTGTGTGTGTGTGTGGTTTTTTTGAGGTGGAGATACCAAATTTTCAGCATAGCATCCTGTGCCTCTCTTCAAAACACCCTCCATGTTTCAAAAAGATTGGACCAGGGAGTCCAATTTTATGAGCCCCCAAAGAGGGTACCCCTATCCTTCATTATTTCTATTGGAGGGATTTAAAAGGTGTGCAGTTCCTTTAAATGTGATGGCCAGGACTCCCTTCGGAGTCCAATTGTGCTTGCCACAACCAATGTCTCCTGGCTCCACCCCCAAAGTCTCCAGATATTTCTTGAATTGGACTTGGCAACCCTAGTGCTAGGTGCAAGCCTCAGGGGTTTTTTTGGGGGGGGGGGGGTTGGCCAGATCCAGGTTGAGAATCTTGGAGATTTAGTAATGGAGGACAGAGACCTCCATGGAGGATAATTCCACAGCGTCCACCCTTCAGAACAGCCGTTTTCTCCACAGGAACTGATCTGTGAGATGAGCTGTGATTCCAGTGGGTCCCCAGGTCCCACCTGGAGGTTGGCACCCCTACTTAGAAGCATCCTTCTAACACTGTAGTTCTTTGGACTGAACAATGGTTTAGGGAATAAGCCCAATGCTAGATTTCTTGCGGTCTTCTTTAATGCTGAAAAGCAGAAGGCAGTTCTGGAGCTGAGCCGTAGGGCTGGAAAAAGGACAAGGCTTATCCTGATTTTTTAAAAAAATCACTCCCTGCAAGCCATTAGGAAAACAGACTGGTAAAGTATGGTGGCTGTCTATGGAGCTCATGCAGACAGGGCGACATGTTCATTCTGCAGGCTGATGCTCCCAAGCTCTGCAGTGAACGACTGGGGCAGTCTAGAACGGGTCTTCAACCACCGGTCCGTGGGCTGCTAGCAACTGGCCGTGGAGCAAGGCAGAAGCACTGCACTGCCCCCACCCGCCCAGGACCCAGGCAGACTAAAGAGGCAGCGTAGCCTTGCTCCAAAGCAGGGAGAAAGCCTCAGAGCGAGGCAGAGCAGCCCCACAGCCCCTTTCACCTCCCCAGGACCCGATCAACTGAACAGTGGGGGTCTTTAAATGGGAGGGGGAGGCAGATTGGCCTTTTTTGCTGCCTGGCCACCTAGCAGGGCCAGATTAAACCCTGTGGAGGCCATCAAAATCTTGGTGGCCCCCTTGCAAATTATCTCAGAGTCTGAGTTCTCACCCTATCACCTGCAGCACCCATTGCAGCCAGCAAGCACCTTCTCAAAAGCCCCTTTGACAAAAAAGCTGCAGGGGAGAGGCAGAGAGAGGGAAACTTGGTGACGACACCAGCAGCCGCACCAGGCAAGTCGGGCAAGAGCGGCTTAGTTGCCGACTGCACGTGGAGGCTGGGAGGGCTGTAAGCAGGGTGGAAAACCGAGGGGGGGGGGGGAGCCAGCTGGGGCCCTTAAAAGTGTGGGGGCCCATAGGCCAGTGCCTTCTTGGACTAATTGTTAATCCGGCCCTGTCTCCCCCCCATTTAAAGACCCCCATGGGGGGCAAGGATGGGCCACAGGTGGGGGGGGCAGCCAGGGGTGGCAAAACCCCCAGCACCACTGCCACCATCCGTCCGTGGAAAAATTGTCTTCCATGAAATCGATCCCCAGTGCCAAAAAGGTTGGGAGCCACTGGTGTAGAAGATTCACGAGGGAGATTTGGCAGGCAGGGTTGCCTTAACCCATTCCTTTGCCGTGAATTCTTCCCTGCAAATTGCTCTTAGGCTCCCCCCCCCCTCCCCCAAGCTGGGCTTTCTTCTCATTTCAGATCCTGCTGTGGCAGGAGCCGGAGGGCAACAGAAAGAGTCCAGCTTTTCCTTCTACCTTCCCGTTCTCCCTCACCAGCTGATTACTCCATTATTTCTTTGGGACTGCAAAGCTCTGTGTGGCCAAAAGGGAGGGAGAAAACAGAACTTGATTTTTAAAAAAAAAGAAAGAAGGAGAATTTTACGGGTAGCACAAAGTACTGAGAAAGTGAAATTTATGATCCTCCTTGGACCACCATTAATTTGCCTCGGTCCCGCAGCTGCTGGGTTGCTTTCATTGCGGCAAACAGCACGACTCCGACATCTTACAACTGCCTGGGTAAAAGGCACCCAAAGTCCTGCTGGCTGCATCTGCACAGCTCTGTGGGTGGGGGGGGCCACATCTGGGAGCCTGGCAGTTGAATGCATTACCCCATTCAGACTCCCTGGGTTGCAGCCAATGTGCAACCTTGCACACCAGTGGACATTCTTATAGTTTCCTGAACAATGGCGTTGTTTTTAGAGGGTTTTTTTGCCTTTATAGGGGTATACATTTTGGGGGTACGTGAGAGCTCATGAAGCTTGGCACAGGTATGAAAACCTTGGCACAGAAGACCGTGAACATTTTAAACTGTGCATAAGGGTTCTTTTTTTTTGGGGGGGGGAACGGATTTCTGTGCTACATACTGAAATGCAACCTGACAATTTCAGAGCACCAACGGGAGCATCTGATGTTCATTAATATTCCATATCTCCTTCTCCCACCCACCCCCACATACGGTTTCACCTCCCAAACATACTCAGCCTCCTGCTTGCCAGTGGTGTGTGTGTGCGTGGAGTGTGGAAAGAGCCCGGGTTCCGAGAGACGGTTTCCCATCTTAATTTCTTTGCAAATCAGGCAAGTTCCATCTCTAGAGGAAGTGCGAACAGCAGAAGATCAGATGCATGGATGAAATCTGAACATGCTGGGATTTCAAGGCACTCTCCCGCTGCCAGCTCCCTCTGAAGCTGCCTTTGCCATTCACGCTCCCTGGCATCTTTTATAGCGTGTGTAATTCAAACTAGAGTACCCGCGGGAGCCTGTCACACAAAGGACATGCCCATTTTATTAGAAGGCGGCTGCATTACAGCTCCCACCTACCGTTCGCTTTTGTGTCGGTTTCCCCTTTCCAACATCTGTTGATCTCTGAATTAACCAGTATGGTTTTGGATGTCCAGCAAAGAAGTTAGCAAACTCAGAGGCTCATTCCTGACTTTCACACAGCCTCTCCCCCCTCCCCCAATCTCAGACGAATACAGATGAAGCTGCCACCATCGGCCCACCAAAATTAGTATTGTCTACTGGGACTGACAGCAGCCCTCCATGGTCTGAAATGGAGGTCTTTTACATCCCCTCCTACCTGATCCTTGCAACTGGAAGTGCTGGGGATTGAACCTGGGACCTTCTGCATGCAAAGCAGGTGCTTTGCCAGTGCTGGATTAAACTCTGTGGAGGCCCCTAGGCAGTCAAAATCTTGGGGGCCCCCAGCACAAATTATCTCAGAGTCGGAGCACCTGCCCCGCCACCTGTGGCCCCCACTGCAGCCTGCAGGCACCTTCTCAAAAGCCCCTTTGACAAAGCTGTGGGGGAGAGGCAGAGAGAGAGAGGCAAATTTGGTGACAATGCCAGCAGCAGCTGCAGCAGGCAAGTCAGGCAACAAGCAGCTCAGTTGCTGGCTGCATGTGCAGGCTGGGAGGGCTGCAAGCAGGGGGGCGGGAATGGGGGAAGAAGCCAGTCTGGGGCCCCTAAAGGCATGGGCACCTTTAGAAGAAGAATTGCAGATTTATCCCCCGCCCTTCTCCCTGAATCAGAGACTCAGAGCGGCTCACAATCTCCTATGTCTTCTCCCTCCACAACAGACACCCTGTGAGGTGGGTGGGGCTGAGAGAGCTCTCCCAGCAGCTGCCCTTTCAAGGACAGCTCTGCAAGAGCTATGGCTGACCCAAAGCCATTCCAGCAGGTGCAAGTGGAGGAGTGGGGAATCAAACTCGGTTCTCCCAGATAAGAGTCCATGCACTTAACCACTACACCAAACTGGCTCTCACTTAACCTCTATACTAAACTATAGGCCAGCGCCTATTTGCCCTAATTGTTAATCTGTCCCTGTGCTTTGCTACTGAACCACTTCCCCTCCTGCCTTGAAGGAAGATCAGCAAGGGTTAGCATTTAGAGTCCTGGACTAGGATCCAGGTATACACACAGGAATACATATGAAGCTACCTTATACTGAACCAGACCATTGGTCCACCAATGTCAGTATCGTCTACTGTGACTGGCAGAGGCTCTCCAAAAGTTCAAGTTAAGAGGTCTTTCACATCATATTCAGCCTGGTCTTTTTAGATAGAGAGGTCGGGGATTGAACCTGGGACTTTCTGCATGGCAAGCAGATGCTCTGCCACTGAGCCACCAGCTTAGGTAACTGCATCGTTATGCAGATCATGAGACTTGCACAGGCAAAAGCCATAATGGCCATCCAGCCCTGACTAGGATAGCCCAGGCTAGTCTGATCTCATCAGATCTCTGAAGCTAAGCAGGGTCAGCCTTGGCTAGTATTTGGACAGGAATACCAGGGTTGTGTTATGGAGGCAAGGAATGAACATATAAAGCTGCTTTATACTGAACCAGACCCTCAGTCCATCAAAGTCAGTATCGTCTACTCAGACTGGCAGCGGCTTTACAGGGTCTCAAGCTAAGGTTTTTCATGCCTCTTAGTTGGAGATGCCAGGGATTGAACCTGGGACCTTCTGCTTACTAAACAGATGCTCTAGCACTGAACCACCGTCCCTCCCCTAAGTAAACTGGCTCTGGATGTCTCTTGTCTTAAAAACCCTTAAAAGCCGTAAGTCATCTGTGATGGCACAATCCACGCCCAGTGGTTAGATTGGCATACTAGGAGACCCGAGTCTGAATCCCCACCTTGCCATGGAACATTGCTGGTTGGGTAATCTTGGGCCAATGACTAGGTTGGATCCAGTGCAAAAAATTCTGCTAGTGCTAGAGGTCTTGTGCAAGCAAAAACACAAGAAAAACACCATGTACACTGTCAAATTTATTGTATTCCCTCTTGGGATTGCCGTTTGGGCAAGATTGGGTGCAACCAGTTTTGGGGCACAATAATGTAGAGGGAGGGAAGTGCTTGGTGGTGCACAAGATCTTGCACAAATGGAATTGCACAAAGTCTGATTCAATTTCTGCTTGTGCATTGCTGGATCCGGGACTTTTTTGGAGCAGGAACGCACAGGAATGCCGTTCCGGCTGGGTTGGCATTAGGGGGTGTGGCCAAATATGCAGCTGAGTTCCTGCTGGTTTTTTTTTCTACACCAAAGCCCTGTGTGAAACGATGGTGACACCAGGGGGTGTGGCCTAATATGCAAATGATTTCCTGCTGGGCTTTTGCTACAAAAAAAGCCCTGGCTGGATCCTAGCTGCTGTTTCTCAATCTGACCTACCTCGCAAGGACAAAAGAAAAGGAGAACTACATTGGAAACTACTTTGGGTTCCCATTGCAGAGAAAAGTAGAATATAAAAGCTCTGATTTCCCCCCCCCCCCCCCCAATGCCTATCTGTGTCTTTAAATTCCCGTTTTCTGGTGTAATAGAGCCATTTGGTGTAATAGAGCCATTTTGGTGTAGTGGTTAAGTGTGCGGACTCTTATCTGGGACAACCAGGTTTGATTCCCCACTCCTCCACTTGCAGCTGCTGGAATGGCCTTGGGTCAGCCATAGCTCTCTTATCTGGGAGAACCGGGTTTGATTCCCCACTCCTCCACTTGCAGCTGCTGGAATGGCCTTGGGTCCTTGAAAGGGCAGCTGCTGTAAAAGATCTTTCAGCCCCACCTACCTCACAGGGTGCCTGTTGTGGGGAGGGGGAAGGAAGGTAAAGGAGATTGTGACTGCTCTGAGACTCTGAGATTCAGAGTACAGGATGGGATATAAATCCAATATCTTCTTGATCTTTTTTTTCTAAAGCATGGCTCTGGGCAAGGTTCAGGATGACCTCTTTCCTGGATACCTTTACGCATGTAGGAGTCCAGTTGCTCTGACTCAATTATGAGGTACTTTGCTCATGCTTTAGGTTACTCTCCCCCCCCCCCTTTAATGCAACTCTGCAGAATCTGAGGAGGAGTCCTAGAATTAAAAGGAAGAGACTATCCTTTAATTTAAAACCTGCCTACATGAGTCAGAAAGGGGCAGCAAAACTGATTCTCATCCACTGCTTGATGGCAAAATGATGGCATTTGAAAAGGCATCTGCAAAGGGAGAGGAAAAATTAGGGCTCCGTAGACAAGTTAGATCAAAGGCCTTTCACTGATTCAGATAAAAGACTGAGAATACATTCATATATCTTTAAACATATGCAGTTGACGTACTGTGTACAGATCAGAGGAATAGTGCCCCCCCTCCTCTCCAGAAGCACAGCCTGTAGCATTTTATACTATCCTGTATATGGAACAGGGATCCTCAATCTTTTTGAGGCTGTGGGCATTTTTGGAAGTTGTCAGTAGCCAATCAGAAGCTTTGCTGTGCAAAAGCCTCACCTCATCCCACCCACTTTCTAAAAAACAATTGGCCAGCACTGGAAAATGTGTTGGCAGGTCCAACTGCTCCACCTGTGATAGGCTGTCCACAGGAAGTCCTGGATCTTTCATCAAATATTAGCCTAAAAGCAAAATCTAAAAGGAGCCTTGTGGCATCATGAAGTTTGATAACACAATTCTGAGCATGTCACATGTTACTCATAAGCTGTGCTATGTTACATGGGGCTTAAAAAGGTATAGTCCCCTGTGCAAACACCAGTCATTTCCGATTCTGGGGTGACGTCACATCACAAAGTTTGCACAGCAGACTTTTTATGGGGTGGTTTGCCATTGCCTTCCCCAGTCATTTGCACTTTTCCCTCAGCAAGCTGGATACTCATTTTACTGATCTTGGAAGGATGGAAGGCTGAGTCAACCTAGAGATGGCTACCTAAACCCAGCTTCCACCAGGATCAAACTCAGGTCGTGAGCAGAGAGTTTGGACAGTGATACTGCAGCTTACCACTCTGCGCCACAGGGCTCTTCCATGGGGCTTACTCCGAGGTAAATGTACACAGGGGTTGCAGCCTATCAGTGCAGTCTTATGCAGCATTTAAGCCCACTGATATCAGTGGCCTTAGACTGGACTAATTCTGCACAATTCTGATGGTGCTGTAAATAAATCCAGTATTTTTCAGGTGCCTCAAAACTCCTTTAAGCTCTTATACTCTCTGGAAGATGTCACCTAAAGAAGTTCATTGGCAGGGCATTTCCAAAAGGAGCTCATTCATCGACATAAATCACAGATGCAATCTGTGCAAAAAAAAAAAGAGAGAGAGATTTTCAACTCTATATACTTTATTCTCTGCTTTTAATTAATTCTCAGCGAGGGCTTTGTGATATAGTTGTCTAGGGGTTCTGGTCTTGAGGACAAAAGGAGATTGAGGAAGAATCGCACTGCTACAGGACCAACCCTAAATCAGACTTTTCCCTGCAGCCGCTGTGGCCGGACCTGCCTGTCCCACATTGGTCTTGTCAGCCACCAGCGAGCCTGCAGCAAACGTGGACTATTGCACCCTTCTTAAATCTTCGTTCGCGAGGCCAAGCCGAGAGAGAGAGGGTTCCTATTTTATTTGTTTTTGACAGGATCTTTTAAAAAATCTTAGAAAGATGTATACCACTTGACACACAAGAATAATGTAAAGACAATCATACTTTTGAGTTCCAATTCATATCCTTCAAACCTCCATTAGATCAGGGATGTTATTGATTTCAGTCAAGTTCTTTATGACTCCGGTGAATTTCCCAATTTGCTCTTGTTAGATTTGCTCCCAGTTGTGGAGCACTTGGCCCAAGACGATTTTTCTTGCACAGAGTTCATGTACGTGTGGGAAGAACCCATGCATACTCTGGTGTTTGCGAGAAACACATTTTCCCACATCTGTGTGGCAAAATTATATTCTCTGTGCTGAGTGGATATTGGTAGCCAGAAACAAGAGTGAAAAGAGCTTTGTGTCTGAGCATTCCATAAAATTACACAGGACAAGCTATGAGAGCCAGTTTGGTGTAGTGGTTAAGTGTGCGGACTCTTATCTGGGAGAACTGGGTTTGATTCCCCACTCCTCCACTTGCACCTGCTGGAATGGCCTTGGGTAAGCCATAGCTCTCGTAGGAGTTGACATTATTCTTCCGGGATCTGATAGAGTGAGCGTCCTCTCCCTCAGGAAGGGTTGGCAGCTCAGATGGGAAATACCTGGAAATTTGGGAGTTGGAGCCTGAAGAGGGTTTGGGGAGGGGAGGGACCTTAGCAGAGTATAATGCCTTCGAGTCCACCCTCCAAAGCAGTCATTTTCTCCAGGGGAAGCTGATCTTGGTCATCTGGAGAACATGAAAACTGATTCTGCTGTGAGGAGAAAATAGTGCCTATTTAGCATGTATTAAATGTATGAGGAAGAAGATTTTGGATTTATATCCCGCTCTCCTCTCCGAATCTCAGAGCGACTCACAATCTCCTTTATCTTCCTTCCCCACAACAGACACCCTATGAGGTGGGTGGGGCTGAGAGGGCTCTCACAGCAACTGCCCTTTCAAGGGCAACTCCTGCAAGAGCTGTGGCTGATCCAAGGCCATTCCAGCAGGTGCAAGTGGAGAAGTGGGGAATCAAACCTGGTTCTTCCAGATTGAAGTCCACACACTTAACCACTACACCAGACTGGCAGCAGTTCCGACTAAGAAGGTGACCAGACGAAGAGGTCTTGAAACACGCATATTATTCATATCCAGGGGTGCGTGTAGCCATCCTATTCTTGCCCTTCTATCAATTGGAAGACATATTCCTGCAGCAGACACCTCTGATTAAGACAAGCAGTGAGCCGCAAAAGAAAATTACAAGGGAGGATTATTGCTGGCTAGGAATGCAACAGAGCAAGATTTTTGTTTGTTTGGAAGACAATGTAGTGGGGCTATTTATTGCATTCTATCATTTCTTGTTGGGAACGTCATTGTAAGCCTATGTGGTGATAAGAGCTGTATATTTTGTGAAACTGGAAGTTAGTTTATAAACATTGGCATAAGAATTCTAGAGTATAACGTGGCTCTTTCTTTAAATGAACATGGTTACATTGTGTGTGTTGCTTTGGATGGAACATGGAAATCTAACAGACATGTTTTGAACCTTGTCGGTCTTCTATGAATGTATTGTAAAGACTGGGTTCCAGTGATAAATAAGCCTCCAGACTGAAGGAAGACGGATGAAACATGTTGATATCTAGAACAGATGTCTTTGGAAAGGCTTCCTTTAGTTCTATGAACTAAATACTGGAATATTGTTACTCCTTTGCGATTGAAAATACTATTTTTGAACTGTCTTCTGTGGATATCATTTTTTAGTATATTTTTATTTTATTTTAGAATATTTATTTACTAGTATAAAAATATTTACTAGTATATTTATTTTAGTATATTTTTGCTACATGCTCTTGTTTATTTCTGTGTGCAAGCTTGGTCAGAACACCACTGACCTCTACATTACACTGTCTTGTTGTTTAAAATTTATGGTGTCCCTTAGCAGTTTTTTATTTACACATTGGATGGCAGTCAAGGTGGAAGCAGCCATTTTCTCAAGGGGAACTAATCTTGGTCATCTGGAGATCAAATGTACTAGCAGGAGATCTCCAGGTGCCACCTGGGGTTTGGCAACCCAGTCTCCCTGCCATAGGCCCATCATCTCCAGTTCTGGCATTGAGTTGTTTACATTGTGCTTCGCTTCAGAATGTTGTACATCCCTTCATGTAATCGATAGCTGGGCTGTTATCTCCGGCGGACTGGATAACCGTGAAGTCAGCAATCTCTGATTGTGTGTTCAGACCATGAACGCCGAGAGCGCACAGACGGGCCCTGCTGTAGGAAGCAGCTAACAGCACACAGCAAACAGAGTCGCGTGTTGGAGGGTCAGCCCAGGCTTTGCTCGCTTTATCTCTGAACTGTCGGTTTGTTAAGCAGAGAGCTGCTGAATAGCAAACATTTCCTCTCTCTTCGAGGGAACGTGCTGCCCATCTCAATAGGAACCATGGTGACCAAAGTAAGGGGGTCGTGGAGCACGGATAGATAGACTTTATCCGCATGCAGTCTGTAGCCCGGACAAAACCACAAGCTGCTACTGAGGTGAGCAACCATCATGTCCAGTCCCAAAGGGGTACTAATGTATAGCTCCAGAGGACAATCTTGTTCGACTTGCTGCAGGAAGGACAGATTCCCTCCCACGCATCCACCCACACAGCCCAGAGGTCGGTATTGTCACAAGCACAGAATGGGCTTGGTGAGAGTCAGCCCAGTGTAGCGGTTAGCAGCAGACTCTAATCTGGAGAGCCGGGTTTGATTTCCCATTCTTTCCCACGAAGACTGCTGGGTGACCTTAGGCTAGTCACAGTTCTTTCAGAACTCTCTCAGCCCCGTTGACCTGAGAGCCAGTTTGGTGTAGTGGTTAAGTGCGTGGACTCTTATCTGGGAGAACCGGGTTTGATTCCCCACTTGCAGCTCCTGGAATGGCTTTGGGTCAGCCATGGCTCTTGCAGCAGTTGTCCTTGAAAGGGCAGCTTGTGTGAGAGCTCTCTCAGCCCCACCTACCTCAAAGGGTGTTTGTTGGGGGGGAGGAACGTAAAGGAGATTGTGAGCTGCTCTGAGACTCTTCTTTCTCCATCATCATATTTTACCAGCAGGGGAAGACATTTGTTTTGTCTGGCATGCCCCCAATAACAGTTATTGGTCCCCCTTCTACTGCAGTGTGTTGATGTGTTTTTAATTGAGTTTTAGAATTTTAACTGTATTTTTAAATTGCTTGGATGTTTATTGTTCACCACCTTGTGGACCCTGCTTGAAAGGCAATATGCAATTGTTTAAAATAAAGAAATACAAATAAATAAAAACGGAAGGGATGTTTTTGAAAATCTCCTCCCTGCCATTTCAACAACAATGAAAAAATCCCAGTTTTGGTTTTGCTCCCCCCCTTGTGCTTAGCAAACCTGGGATGATTGACTTTTGCATCGTTTTCTCTTTCCTTGTACCAAATTTTTTCTTATATAATGTAAACATTTACAACATTGTTGGCATGTCAATCAATTGGCACTTAGACTTTATACATATACACAACCAATATGTGTTGTGAGCTTAAATTAATCACTGGATAGGCCTCACAAACAACGAAATAAATAAGCATCACAAGCTTTAAAACAAGCAAGGGACATAAAAGGGCTTTTTTGGTAGCTGGAACTCCTTTGCATATTAGGCCACACATCCCTGATGTAGCCAATCCTACTGGAGTTTACAGTAGGCCCTGTACGAAGAGCCCTGTAAGCTCTTGGAGGATTGGCTACATAAGAGGGGTGCAGCCTAATATGCAAAGGAGTTCCTGCTACAAAAAAAGCCCTGATTCCACTAGCTAAAATGACATCTACAATTCAGTCCTCAGCCTAGAAGCAGACCATAGAGCCCCTCAGTTAAAAGCCTGGATAAAAAGAAATAGTTTTGACCTCTGGTTGCCAGCTCTGGGTAGCTAAAGATTTCAGGGGTGGAGCCTGAGAAAGGAGGGGTTTGGAAAGGGGAGGGACTTATGGGCTATAATACCATTCAGCTCACCTTCCAAAGCAGCCAAACTGATCAGCTGTAATCCCAGGAGAGCTACAGTCACCAACTGGAGGCCATCACCTGTTCTTTTGCTAGTGGCAATATGGGGAACAGAACCTGGGAAGAGGATCTTAAACCGGTGGCCTGCACAGTATGAGAGGAGAGAGGAGACAGGCCTCCAAGTCCCTCAGCCCCATGCTGTTTAGGGCCTTAATAGTAAGACCCCGCACTTTGAATTGTGCCTGGAATCAAATAGGGAGCCGGTGTAGATCTTTCAGGATAAACCAAACAAAAAAAGCCAGGCAAATATGGGTTCACCATACATACGAATCTACAAAATGGAAACCGCAGACAAAAAAGTGAACAAATCGAAAAAAGAAATAGAATTCGGTTGCACACTCCTAGAAATAAGCTGCCCTGCTGGTGGCCCGATCTCATCAGACCTTGGAAGCTAAGCAAGGCTGGGCCTGGCTCTTACTTGGATGGGAGACGGCCAAGGAAGTATAGGGCTTCTGTGCAGAGGCAGACCGTGGCAAATTACCTCTGTGCATCTCTGTGAGAGCCAGTTTGGCGTAGTGGTTAAGTGTGTGGACTCTTATCTGGGTAGGCTTCCCAACCCTCCCGCCCTGGCAGGGGACCCCAGGATTCCACCCTCTTCCCCCGCTCCCCCAAAAAATGGAAGCGGGGGGAGAGGGGGGAAACGGCGCCGAGCCGCCGGATCCGGGAGCCGGCAAAGCCGCCGCGCCGCTGCCGCCCCCTCCCCACCCACCGCAGTTTCTCCTCCGAGATGGGCCCAGGCTGAGCCCATCTTGGAGGAGCAGCCAAGAGGCGGAAGCAGCACAGGGGAGGGCGAGGCCGGCCAGGAGCATGGCGAGCCGCGAATCCGGGCCCTTCTAGGACCCGGACTTGCGGCTCGCCACACTCCCGGCCCACCTCCACCCCCCCCTCCGCTTCCATCCCAGAGGCGGAGCGGGCGAGGCTACTGTGCCGCTGCCGCCTCTACTCTGCTCGCCGTGGCTGCTCCTCCAAGATCGGCTCAGGCTGAGCCCATCTCAGAGGAGCAGCCACGGTGAGCAGAGCAGAGGCGGCAGCTGCAGGGCGGCTCGCCACGCTCCCCGGCGCCATTTCCCCCTCCCCCCTAGCTCCACCCCAGTGTCTCCTGGCTCCACCCCCAAAGTCTCCTGGCTCCACCCCCAAAGTCCCCAGATATTTCTGGGGTTGGATTTGGCAACCCTATATCTGGGAGAACTGAGTTTGATTCCCCACTCCTCCATTTGCAGCTGCTGGAATGGCCTTGGGTCAGCCATAGCTCTGGCAGAGGTTCTCCTTGAAAGGGCAGCTGCTGTGAGAGCCCTCTCAGCCCCACCCACCTTACAGGGTATCTGTTGTGGGAGAAGAAGGAGATTATGACTGCTCTGAGATGCTGATTCAAAGAGAAGGGTGGGGTATAAATCTGCAGTCGTCTTCTTTTTGCCCTGAAAACTCTTATGGCTGCTGCAATTTGATGGTGAGGAGAGATTAAAAGCAAGAGCACACGGAACTGCTGCAGGGATATTTCAGTCTTTGCGGATATTCTGTGATTGACTTCAGGGTCATAATATTGAAGCAGAAGAATTTCAACACAAGATGCCAGATTCTGGTTTCTTCGCAAGGCCCAACACCTTCTGCTCCTCCAGTCTCTGTTGACTCTTTTTGCACCAATAAGCTTTTTTTTTTTTTACACAAAGACCAGAGTTCTTTATTGGGGAGACGAGGAGGACAACAGAGACGAGTTGCAGCTGGCGGTTCTACCTGCACCAATAAGCTTTATCGTCCAGGAAGAACCCTACTGGTTAGACACATTTATTTCTGTCTCTCCCCCCCCTCCTCAGAAAACAGGAAGTCTCAAATGAAACTAAATGCATTTACTGTTTGGTGGTCCTTGAAGACTGCACTAGGCAGTTTGTTTGCGGGGGGGGGGGGGCATCAAAACAGATAGGGTCCAATGGTTACTGGGAATTAATTGTGCATTTGCATTCAGCATTCAGTTGCTCAATTCATGAGAAAGGAGCTTGGGGGATCTTTGAAAGTGGGAATTGGTCCCAAGGAGTTATCACTCTCCTTTACCAGATAACGGTTGCCACCTTTATGTTGGGAAAAGCCTTGAGATTTTGGGAGTGAAGCATGAGGAGGGCAGGATTTGGGGAGAGGTGGGACTTCAGTGGGGTATGATGTCATAGAGTCCAGCTTCCAAAGTAGCCATTTTCTCCAGATGAATTGATAGGGATGCCAATCCCCAGTTGGGGCCAGGGGATCCCCTGGTTTGTAAGCCCTCCCCCCACTTTAGGGTTATCAGAAAGCAGGCGGCAGGGGGTGAATGTTTGGTGGGCACTTCATCATATCCTATGGAGACTGGTCTCCGTAGATATAATGGAGAATCAATCTGTGGGTATGTGGGGCTCTGGGGGAGGGGTGTTTCTTGAGGTAGATGCACCAAATTTTCAGCATAGCATCTGGTGCCCCTCCTCAAAAAACCTACCAAATTTCAAAAACATTGGAATGGGGGGTCCAATTCTATGAGCCCCAAAAGAAGATACTCCCATCCTCTATTATTTCCAATGGAGGGAGGGCATTTGAAAGGGGTATGGTCCCTTTAAATGTGATGGCCAGAACTCTCTTTGGAGTTCAATTATGCTTGTCACAACCTTGCTCCTGTCTCCACCCCCAAGTCCCCAGATGTTTCCTGAGCCGGACCTGGCAACCCTATGAACTGATTTCCATTCGTTGGAGACCAGCTGTAATCCCAGGGGATTTCCAGCTATCACCTGGAGCTTGGCAACTCTAGGAACTGCTGGGCATGTTCTATTCCCCCTAGGTTCTATAGTACGCAGGAGGATGAGGCCTATGCCTTCTCTGTATTCCTTTTTCCTGACCTGTAAAGGCCCTGGATGGGATGGAAGGCAGCATGGCATATAGCCCTATGTCATCAGATCTCAGAAGCTAAGTAGGGTTAGTAGTTTGAAGAGGGGTCACCAAGGAAGACTCTGCAGAGGAAGGCAATGGCAAACCCTTGCTTGGGTCACCACAGATCCCCTGCAACTTGATGGCACTTTCCAAGCACAGTGGGCCAGAACAGGTCTGCTTTTTGACCTGTTGGGGAAGCTGAGTTGTACCTCTTCAATCCAAGTGGTGCTCCTAGTGGGGCAAATGGAGCCCCCTGAGGCCATTTCAGGATGGGAAAAGGGGGCAGAGGGGAAGGCATAAACACTGTTTCCAGAAGGTTTTTTTTTTGGAGCAGGAATGCAGTTCCAGCTGGCTTGGTGTCAGGGGGTGTGGCCTGTTATGCAAATGAGTACCTACTGGGCTTTTCTACAGAAAAAGAGACCTGTTTCCCTGCACACCATGGTTCCTTGTCTGAATTGTGCCACACATATCCCTGGGAACATGCAAAGTATGTCTGATCATGCAGGCGTGGAGAGGACCAAGGGAAGTAAACAAGGTAATATATAGTTAGTTCCTGGATAAACACAACAGGAAGGGTTGAGGGAGCCCTGGATCCAGCAGCCCGCAAATAGGGATGTGCATGCGTGTGGGATGGGGAGAGAACTGCCTCCAGCCTCTTTATGAGGTATATAACAATAAGCCATCCTAAAAGCCCTGCAGAAGTTTTACTGAGCAGGGTTAGGCAAGCATCCAGAATGAAGCCATAAAACCTGAATCTCCCAGTACTGCATTCCCACCCACCTTGACACAATCAAAGAACACACACAGTGGTCTGTTCTCTACCAAACATACCCTGCAACTAGATGTATGGAATACACTGCAAACAGCAGGCATTGAGAGTGACTGGCAGATTCCCATGCAAACAGGCTGAAACCACTGCAGAACTGCACTCTTGCCAATTCAGGCTGGAGAAACCCCACCTGGGGAACAAACAGCTAAGGGAACAGCACTCGCCTACCTTTTCTTCCACGCATAAGAGCATCTCACCAGGTGCCCTGGAGAAGTGGAAAACCTGAGAGGCTGGAAGTGGATAGTTCTGACGTTAACCCCTCTCTCTGAAAACCAAAGAGCCCGTCTCCAGCAAGGATAGGGGTTTTGCCAGGACTTTTTTTGAGCAGGAACGCACAGGAAGGCAGTTCTGGCTGGATTGATGTCAGGGGGTGTGGCTTAATATGCAAATGAGTTCCCACTGGGCTTTTTCTACAAAAGCCATTTAAAACAATGGTGATGTCATGGGGTGTGGCCTCATATGGAAATGAGTTCTTGCTGGGCTTTTCTACAAAAAAAGCCCTTGGGGTTGCCAAGTCCCGCCCCCACCGGCAACTGGCAGGGGAGGTGGGAATAGGATTAGAGCTGGCTTTGCCACTAGCCAAACTAGGCAATTGCCTAGGGCGCCATCCTTCTGGGTGCCCCCATGTGACTCGTTATCAGTGCAGGGGAGGGGCACCTTGCCTAAGGTGCCAGATAGTCTAGGGCCGGCCTTGGGTAGGATGGCCAGATGCAGGTTGGGAAACTCCTGGAGATTGGGGATGGAGCCTGGGGAGAACAGAGTCCTCACCGGGGACGATACCCTAGACTCTACCTTCTGAATTGTGCTTTTCCCCCAAGTGAACTGATCTCTGTAGTCTGCAGATGAGCTGTAATTCCGGGGGATCCCCAGGTCCCACCTGGAGGCTGGCATCCCCAGAGTTTTCACAGCCAGTGGGCCACGCTTGATGGAAGGGGTGGGGGAGAAGGCTATTTCCTGAACTTCCTTTTTTAAAGGAAAGAAAAATTCCTGATCCATCCAGGTTTCTTTGCATGCCTAAGTGGCCCATTTTGCCAGGGCTTGATTACCTGGTACATAACTACACAAAAGGGAAAGCTTGGGATAGATGTGCTTTCTCGAGAGAATTGCTCACCAGAGCTGAGCGCTTAATAGGGTACTTAGGCTATAATGACTGCGGCAGTCAGTCCAGGAATCTGGATGAGAAAAGGACTGAACGAGGTTTGACAAAAGGATAGGACCCTTCATTTTCTTGTCTCAAGTCTTCAGATCCAGGAGGGGTAATAGAGAGAGTTCATGTCCTCCCTTAAATAGGGAACAAGCGAGCAGCCTGCTTTTGCTAAATACAGAAGGCTTGGCTTTGAACAGAGGGGCTCCGGCACTCTTGTGAGCGACTTATCTTTATGTATTTTCAGAATCGAGGGTGGCGAGCAGCAAATGCAACCCCTTTTCCTCGACAGGGGAACATCCCCAAAACCGTGCATTTCCTTGCACACAAGAATGGAGTAAGCGGTTGCAATTTTATTCCAATGCTTCTGCATGCTCACTCTCCTGAAGAAATCAAAGCGGCTGCCACACAAATTAGGAAGGTTTGAAGGCTGCTGAGCCACTCTGAAATCATATTATTCATGCGACTTAACACAAAGCGCGACCAGCACTATTGTCGGGCTGACACCATGCTCTTTAACAACCCACCAGCTCAGAAAGGAGAAGTGGGCAAATGTGGTCTGATCGCACACAGTAATTTGGGATGGATGAAGCACTTGGTTTTCCTGGCTGCAGAATATGATTGTTCGGGGCAATACAAAACGCACTGGTGTGGCTGGTCCCCAAACGAAAGTGAGGATGACAGATTACATTGGAAACCCCCTCCCTTTCCTTAATGCAGTTTTGTTAGCATTGAAGAAGCAAGCGTGGGTTACGTGACTGAAGAAACTCGCGCAGAGAAAACAGCATTGGTACAAAATATGTTAAGGTTGGTAGGAAAGGAATGGCAGCCCACAGCAGTGCATTTGCAGCTGGAAACTACCGGCCATATTGCCAGACAGACGAGCCCTGCCACTAGGCATGCTAAGCAATTGCCTAGGGCACCGGTCTTCTGGAGGCGCTGAATTGGGTGCCCCCATGTGACTCAGTGATGTTATCAGTGCAGAGGGGGTGTCAGAAGTTAGCCTTGCCTAGGGTGCCAGACAGCCTAGGACTGGCCCTGTAGTTGTAGCTTGCTGGCTGGTTGGGAGAAAGCAATTGGGAGAAATCCAAGGAGGGAAACATTGGAAGGGCTGTGGCATGCTTAAATTCAGACAGGAAGGGATACCAAATGGTGGAGTAGGGGAGAGAGACGTGCTGTGAGGTGCATTTCAGGAAGAGACAGGGGCTGGAGTGGTGGTGGTGGTGGTATCTAAGCCTAACTTGGATGCTGTGGCCACTAGTTGTACAGAGTATTCTGTTGGTCGCTGTATATCTGTTCTTCTGCACTGGACAGGTTATTAGTGGGAAGGAAGATCTCTGGACTCCAGCTGTCAAGAAGAGGGTAGGGCTGGCGAGGCCTAGTTCACATATTTGGTGAGGTCCTGGAGAAGCTGCAGAACAATATAAAAATAAATTAGAAATCTCCTACCAAGGATTTGGCTTGTTCACATCCATACGTGAAAGTACCCTTTCCTGTCCCCACTTTTTAGCCCTCATTGTTTCACTTAAGGTTAAGCAGGTCCAATTATGCAGCATAAAGAAATTAGAAGAGCCCTGCTGATCAGACCAGTGGTCCATCAGTGTGCTGCCTATCGCAGTGGCCAACCAGTTCCTCTGGAGGGCCAACAACAGGGAATAGAGGCCAAAACCTTCTGCTGATGTTGCCTCCTGGCACTGGGAGTCAGAGGCTGAGTGCCTCTGAACATAGAGGTCCCCCTCAGTCACCATGGATAAGTAACTACAGACAGAACTATCCTCTGAAAATCTATCTAGTCCACTTTTAAAACTGTTTACTCCTGTGGCCATTGTTATACCCAACAGCTGATATTCCAAAAGAAAGATTCCTAGAGACATATTTTCCATGAGTTTTAAGTCTAGTCCAACTGACAACTTTCCTTTTCCTCAGGGAAACTGGCTGGTAAACAGCTTGATCGTTTTGGTGCTTCAGCTGTCAGAATGTTTATGAACATCCCCTGACATCACCTCCAGCTCCTCCGCCAATCAGCATCAGGCACTTCAGTGTCATAAACTGAATACAACACAGAAAGAAGAGAACAGAGCATCTCTTGCACACTTAGCAGCCTCTTTACTCCGTGCAGATCTTGGGAATTCTAAAGAGACACAAACCAGGTGGAAGGATGATGTCAAGGAACGTATAAACATATGAAGCTGCCTTCTACTGAATCAGACCCTCGGTCCATCAAAGTCAGTATTGTCTACTCAGACTGGCAGCGGCTCTCCAGGGTCTCAAGCTGAGGTTTTTCATGCCTATTGCAAAGAAAAACCCCTGGACAGTAACAAAAGGCTAAAAGATACGGCTCTGGAAGATGAGCTGCCCAGGTCGCAAAGGGTTGGACTCAACTGTGCGACTGAACAACAAATTGCCTGGACCCTTTTTAGTTGGAGATGCCAGGGATTGAACCTGGGACCATCTGCAGATGCTCTACCACTGAGCCACTGTCCCTTCCACATTAAGTCCTTTTTAGTTGGAGATGCCGGGGATTGAACCTGGGACTTTCTGCTTACCAAGCAGATGATCTGTCACTGAGCCACTGTCCCATCCCACTGTTCATAAACATTTCAACAGCTTACAAACCCCAACTGCTGCTAGACAACCCCTTTTCTCAAGGCGGTTTCTGATGCAGCCCTTATGTGCGTTACTGCAAGGGGCGGTATGGATTGTGCCTGGTGGGAGGGATCATTCCATATACAGTAAAGAGTTGAAGATCAAAACAAAACAAAGCAATCCAAGGAACAGAGAAATACACTGGATTTTTTTTTTAAATCAAGAACATTAAAATCAGTAGAATAATAAAAAGGAGCACTGCAGCCAAGAATGATTCAAACCTCCTTGCACTGATCCAGAGAGGAGGCGATGGATCCCCCCCAAGCGGGAATCCCTAGAGGGGAACCTGATTTTGTGTGGCTTCCCTTGCCCCAGACAGCAAAAGCACCCCCCTCCATTCCTCCTGATGGGTGTCCCTTTGAAATATGGTTGCCAAGTCCAATTCAAGAAATATCTGGAGACTTTGGGGGTGGAGCCAGGAGACCTTGGGGGTGGAGCCAAGAGCAAGGTTGTGACAAGCACAATTGAACTCCAAAGGGAGTCCTGGCCATCACACTGAAAAGGACCGTATGCCTTTTCAATGCCTTCACTGGAAATAATGAAGGATAGCGGCACCTTCTTTGGGGGCTCATAGAATTGGACCCCGGGGTCCAATCTTTTTGAAATTTGGAGGGTGTTTTGAAGAGAGGCACGGGATGCTATGCTGAAAATTTGGTGCCTCTACCTCAAAAAGCAGCCCTCCTCGAACCCCAGATCCCCGTAGATCAATTCTCCATCATCCCCCACGGGAATCGGTCTCCATAGGGAACAATGGAGTGCCCAGCAGACATATCTCTCCCCCCAACCCCGCTTTCTGATAACCCTGAAGGGGGGGAGGGCCTCCAAACCGGGGGAGTCCCCTGCTCCCACCTGGGGATTGGCAACCCTACTTTGAAGATCCCCCGCCCCCCCTTCCATGTGTCGTCGGGGCCGATCCGCCAGCCCTGCAGGGAGGGCTTAACCTAAGCCTGCCCTGGGCAGCAGCGCTCCGGAGCGAGGCGAGGCGGGCTTCCCCCGAGCGGTGGGAGGGGGCTGAAGCCGGGACAGCACAGCAGCCTCGCCGGCGGCTCCTTCCTCCCCGCTGCCGAACAAAAGGGGAGGGGAAAGCTGCGCACCGGAGCCAGCCGAGAGGTGGCCGCTTCTCCCGCCAGCCCGGCCGCCCGCCCCGTCCTCGCCGCCGAGGAGCGCATGAGCGAGGCGCGCCCTGCACGGAGGCCCGCGAGTGCGCGCCGCTGCCGGAGAGCCCGAAGGCTGCAAGGAAAGGAAGAGGGAAGGAGGCGAGCCAGCCCAGCGCCGCTCCTGCCCTGCGGGTAACCTGGCCGGTGGCGGGGGAAAGCGCGGCAAGCACGACAGGCCTCCGCGGCAGGCAGCAGGCCAGGCCCAGCCAGGGGGGAAGGAAGGAAGGGTGGGCAGAGACGGGCGCCCCCGCCGGCCGGAGCCCTTGGCTCGGCCCCCTCCCCAGTCTCGGTTCTTCCCTGCACGCCTCCCCCTCCCCCCGGGCTCGCGAGACCTTGCCGCCCCGATCTTGCCGGGGGCCGTAGTGCTTCATTCCGGGAGAAAGGCAACATCTCAATATAGCTATAAGGATGCCCCAAGACCTGGGAGGCCTACGTCTGCAGCCGTGGCCGAGGCATCCCAGCAGAGATGCTTTCTCATTCTGCATTTGCACCACAGCCCTCCCCGTCGCGCTGCCCGGGATCGGGGCCTGAACCTGGGTTAGACGGAACGTCCCGTTGCCTGGCTGCCGGCGAGCGGGAGAAGTCATAAAACCAGCAGTTGCTTGAGATATATATATATATTTCTTTTTCCAAAGGAAATGCCGCTTGGCTCATGTTCTAGCGTGGGATCTGTTGTGGTTCCTGCGGGAGGAGGCGAAAGCACTCTGCACATGCTCAGAGGGTCATGGGAGGGAGGTTCGGAAACTGGTCCCTGTCTGAGAGTAGCTAAGCAACAAGTGGAGACCCACAAGAAGTGTGTGTGGGTTTTTTTTGGAGGGGGGGAGGGAGATGTAGGCAAAGTGAGGTGGATAGAAGGAAATGCTCTTTGCTTTGCTGTGCCCCCCTCCCCTTCTGACACCTGTTCTTATGGGTCCCCTTGTGGACTAGCATGGAGGCTCAGCATTGGGGAGGAGTAGTTAGATTGCTAGGTCTTTTGGAAAATTCCTGGGGGGTGGATCCAGGAGAGCGCAGGGTTTGAGGAGGGGAGAGGCCTCAGCATGGCCCAATGTCATAGAGTCCACCTTTCAAAGCAGCCATTTTCTCCAGGGGAGCTGATCTCTGGCACCTGGAGGCTGGCAACTGTGTGTGGTGCCCATGGGTGCCATTGCACTTGCCTATACCTTGTATGAAGCCTGCCAAATGTTTTTTAGGAAGTGGGCAAGGCCAGGTAGGGATTTTGCCCAGAAAGGCTTTTGAATGTTTATTGGAGATTTAATTGGCTGTGCAGATTTTAAAAAAAACATTGCTTTGGCAGCACCCACCGCCATGCTGCAAGAATCTTCACTTGGTGAACGAAGTTAAGCTGCAGTAATCATCTTGTGGCTGGCTCCGCCTCCGGAGGCAGCCATTTTGTGGCAGCCATTTTGTCACTGCACCCACTGTGCTGTGTCAGAATTCCAGAGCTGTCTGCAGGGTCAAGAATGTCAGGGACCCCTGATCTAATGTCTGCTCCTCTCACCTTGCCAGGACATCCTCTTCTTTTCCCCAACTCTCCTTGCCTTCCTGGTCTGCCTTATCAACCTGGTTTTGAGTCCCACCACTAATTCTCCTGTTCTTCTTCAAATGTTTGGCAGGGTGGAGTGCCTCAGAGAAGAAATAGGTGCTTTAGACTCCATGGGACCCAGACACTCTGTTTAAGCAAAAACCTGTCTGTTCTCAGTACATTAAAGTTTAGTGATTATAGAAGTTGTTTGGAACAGGCTGTCTCAAAGCACATTGTGGAACAGATCCTGCCTCATCTGTTTGTTGGCATACTGTATCCAGCCCCAACAACTGTCTGTGTGTGGAGAGGTTGGAGATTGCCGCTGCAGTGGCACAACAAAATGATTTTGGTCTCTGGACTTCCTAGTCTTAGGGGCTCACCAGTCCTCATAAAATAATAGGCCCTCTAGGAATTAAAATGCCCAGAATGCACTGGGGAGAAGGAAGTGGAAGAAGTAAAGATGGAGGTGGAACTGGGTGCCCCTCTCAGGTTTCAGCCCGGGTTTGGGAATCTTGCTAAATCTGAGGCCCTGGGCCGTTGCCCCAAATGGGGAGTTGGGTCAAGCATCTCCACAGTCCTGCTGAGTGCACCCAGAAGAGAGTCCAGAAGGATTCATAAGGTGAAGCCCGACCCAAAGTACAAACCTGTGGGTCGCTTCACATCTAACAGAACTGCCATGAAGTATGCTTGATCTGTGAACACACAGTGTAGGACTGGCTGTATGTACAGTAATCATATACTAAAGTGTGCATGAAACTCAGGTGTCTGTAGGCAATTTCTTGGTCAGAGCCAGGGGAGACGAGAGGAAATGGTCTTAGGGGCTAGGGGGGGGGGGGTTAAGGATATCGTTGAAGGGAACCCCAGTTTATCACTCAGTTTATGCCTCTTGGAAGTGTTCTGAAAGGCCGGGAGGACCATTTTGGCACAGTGAAAGGTTCAGATGCTCCGTTTGCTGTGACCTCTGGATTCCCCCCCCCCCCTTCAAGGCAGCTGAGAAGAAGGGTGGTTGTGTGAGTCAGCAGTGGCCTTGTGGACTAATGTAGGCGAAAGAGTATTGCTTTGCATGGACCTTTGTGGAATTGAAAATGGGCTGGAGGTTGTCGGAGGTCTTTAGGAAAGTGGGAGAATGCAAATGGAGGGAATTAGTGACTTGGATTATGGAACACTGGTATAATTTCTTAATAATTGTTAAATGTGAAATCATAATTACTAATCATTCTAAAACGGCTGGGTTTTAATAGGGTGCATAAGGTTCTTTTAAAAGTTAGAGCTTTGAAGTCATAGAGCTCTCCTGCTGAGGAGAAAATTGTAATCTACAAAAGAAAGTCCCAGATGCCTGGCTACCTACACTCTTGCCAAGGAATTTGGAATTGTTTCTTCAGCCTTGTGTAGGACTCTGTTGCTGCCAGGGATCTAGATCAGGGGTGTTAAACATGTGGCCCGGGGGCCGAATTAGGCCCCTGGAGGGCTCCTATCTGGCCCCCGAGCAACTGGCTGTCATCTGCTTTCTTCTCCCTCCCTCTTGCTTCCTTCTGCATCATAGCTTGCTTTGCCAGGCTTGCTGAATTGCACAGGAGCTACAGAGCAAAACCTGTATTTTCTCCATTGGCTGAGGCTCCTCCCTTGGGAAGGAAGGCAGGGGGGAGGCAGAGCTTGCTTTGCCAGGCTCTATCCCTCACACAGCAGAGCTACTGAGCCAAGCCTCTCTTCCTTCTATTGGCTGAGGCTCCTCCCTTCCTGATTTGCTGGGGAAGGAAGGCAAGAACCAAAGACAAAGAAAGCACCTTTAAGACTGAGTGCTAATATTTTATGGATGTTTTAAGGTTTTTTAAAAAATCTTTGTGTTTGTCTGTGTCCATTATAAAGTTTATATCTCTGCTATCTAACCATAAATAGGTACACGCATGGCCGAGCCCAACCCGACATGGCCTGGCCCAACAAGGTCTCATTTATGTAAGATTCGGCCCTCATAACAAATGAGTTTGACGCCCATGATCTAGATGGTCTTAGGGGACAAAGTTTCATGGTCTGCCCCTTTAAAAGATCTGAGGAGAACAATGTTTCATCCCACCTCTGTGCCTTCAGAGGCCTTCAGCTCAGAGGCCAAGATGGCTTCCTCCAGGTCTTTCATCATGGTTACCTCATTTCTATCCTCCTGTTGTCTTTGGGCAGTTCATTCTTGGAGTCAGGACAAAAACTTGAGATACTTTCTCCCTCCCAACAGCAAGGAATGCCTGACCACCTCTAGGAGCCTCTGTTGTCTCATTTATATAGATCCCCCTCCTGGCTGGCGCTTTTAGGCTGCAAAATGGAGTTCCTTCCTATTTGTGCCAATTCACTTAACATTTGGCTTGAAGCACTGTCAGTTGGCAGTGGAATCTAATCTGGATTATTTGTTTCCCCAGAGTGGTGGACTCCTAACTGTGACTGGTTTGATTCCCCACTCCTCCTCCATGTGAAGCCTGCTGGGTAATCTTGGGCCAGTCACAGTTCTCTCAGAACTCTCTCAGCCCCACCTGCCTCACAAGGTGCCTGTTGTGGGGAGAGGAAGGGAAGGTGATCGTACGCCACTTTGAGACTTCTTCAGGTAGAGAAAAGGGGGGGGGGGTGAAAACCAACTCTTCTTCATGTTAGAAAATAGGGTGAGGGTTAGAATTTCTGTAAGATGGAACAATTGGGCTATAAATGGGTTCATCTGTTTGTAGCTATTTTTTGCCCTTTAAAAAGAGGGAGAAGGTGACTGTGCTGCTAAGGCCCATAGCCTGGCTCTGCATGTTCAAAATGGGTGGGGGGAAAAGGGTTTACAACACAGCAAGCACAGTGGTGAGTTGAAAATTAGGATTGTTGGGATATGTTCATTTCCTGCCTCCATCCAAAATGTAAGTGGTTGCCTGATTGGCTTTGTAGGTGTTCTACAGGTCAATCCCTCCACTTAATTTTTAAAAAAAAATATGTTATAAAAGAAACCAACACAAAATTCTGCAAAATGTCAAAAAATGGCATGGGTGTATGGGGGAGGGGAAGAGGAATGTGTGGTTGATCACAGATTATTTTGATTATTTCTCACAGTGCTCCAGTTTGTGGTGGTGATTTTCTCCATGCCAAAAGAGTATGAGAGCCATTTTGGTGTAGTGGTTAAGAGCACGGACTCTAATCTGGGAGAACCAGGTTTGATTTCCGATTCTTCCACTTGCAGCCAGCTGGGTGACCTTGGGTCAGCCACAGTTTTCTCAAAGCTGTTCTCTCAAGGAGAGTTCTCAAAAAGAGCTCTCTCAGCCCCACCTACCTCATAGGGTGTCAGTTGTGGGGAGAGGAAGGGAAGGAGAACGTAAACTGTCCTGAGACTCCTGAGAGACGGGTGGGATATAAATCCCTTCTCCTCCTTCTCCTTCTTTGCTGGATGCTGGAGAAATAGGGTATTTTGTAAAATGTCTGTAATAGCTGTGTGGTAAGTGGAAGAAAGTCACTTGGGTGAGTAGGGGCTGTACATTCTGCAGGGGCTCTTAAGTCTATTACAGGCTGACAAATCGTAAAGACAGACAGGGTGTAAGATTCAAGCTTGCAGAGAATTCTTTGGCCATGGCACAAGCCCAGTTTTCTTTTAGCTTTGCAACTGAAATGACAGGGGTGTGGACAAACACCTTGTATGTTTGCCTTAGGCAACTGTCTGTCTTTTGAAAATGCTGCCTAAGCACCGTTGGCTTGCTGCTGTATTCATTAAGGAAACAAACCACAGACAACTAAATACCCATTTAAAGAGTGAAATGAGGACAAGAGTTGGCTGCTGTTCAGGGCTTTTTTTGTAGCAGGAACTCCTTTGCATATTAGGCGACACCTCCCTAATGTAGCCAATCGTCCTGGAGCTTACAGTAGGCCCTATACTAAGAAACCTGTAAGCTCTTGGAGGATTGGCTACATCAGGGAGGTGTGGCCTAATATGCAAAGGAGTTCCTGCTACACTGGGGGGGGGCAGCGGCCAATCTGTGCTGTACTTAGCAGGTTCCTGCTTCTCTCTGGCTTTTTCTCAGAGGCTGGCTCTGGAGTAGAAAGGTACATTTGGGCAACACAGTAAGGGTACTTCTGGATTGGCTTCACTTTGCTGCTGTAAAAAATGTAACATTTGTCTTTACTCAAGTGTGCATCTTCTGTGAGGACAGTGGAAGGTCACTTTCACTGTGCATGACCTGTCTGTGGGCAGTGCATTAGGCTTGGCTGTAGGACACTGACTGGAACAAAGGCAGAGATGGAGAGATTGTGGCAAGATAGCTTAAGGAAGGCATATGGTCTGCTGGAAAGTGGAGAACCAAATTTCTAGGTTAGAAAGGGTAGCCATTTCTGGCAAAGAGAACGTTGGCAAGTAGATTCAAGATTACAAGGTGGATGTTTGATATCTGTGATTTTTGTCAAGAAGAAAATACTCCCAGAGTTTGCTAGTCCATTGTTGCATCGAAGGGGGATCTTTGGATTTCCGTTTGGAGGCTATAGTTAATTTTGCTGCTGTGAACATTACCGATATTAGTTCTAAGCGTAGTCCAGATGTGGAAGAGTCTTCCCAACATTTAAGAGTATCAGTTTAGGAGAAAGGGGTAAAGTGACATGCATAATCTGTTCAATACGATTGAGAATTTCCCCCCAAAATTCCTTAACCAAGGGGCAAGTCTGAGAGAAGGGTTAATTGAGGGAACAGGTGCCTGAGGATAGTGACACATGGACTTCAGGTCCCCCCTTCATTGTTATCATCAGAAGTTCTGGGAATTACAACTCCCATAAGGACCTACTGCTAGAGCACATGTACAGAGATCAAAGACCCCATGACCCCTGCCTTTCTTTCTTATGAATGCTTAGAGCATCTGCAAGACACAGCAGCTGCAAAGTGGGGTCACTGACCTGTAGAGAGGATTTGTTTGTGGCCCTGACCCCTGGTTTGTTCCTCACTATGGTACATCTCCTTTCTAAGCTTGGGTTTCCTGTCTCCAGTTTTCTTCCTCTGTTGCCTGTGATCAGGGCTGGTGCTAGGGTCTCAGGCACCCTAGGCCAATGCCTGCCCCATACCTCCCCACCCATGCCTGTGCCTGCCCCGCCACTGAACCTCTGCCTGGTGGTGCAGCAGGGGAGGACTGGGCAGGCTCTGGGTAAGCTGCGCCAGCACAGTGTGCTCTTGTAGGTGCTCCGAGACTGCCTTTTTAGGGCAGTCGCAGAGTGCCTCAGAGAGCACACTGCAAAGGCTCAGCTCACCTGCAGCCCCTGCTCAGCCTTCTCAGGCAGTCCCAAGGCCAGGTGGCACTCCATGTGGCTGCCTACCTGGCCTACTCCCATGCCCTGACCAGGCCTGTGATCAGGGCTTTTTTTTGTAGCAGGAACTCCTTTGCATATTAGGCCACACACTCCTGATGTAGTCAGTCCTCCAAGAGCTTACAGGGCTCTTAGTACAGGGCCTACTGTAAGCTCCATGAGGATTGGCTACATCAGGGGTGTGTGGCCTAATATGCTAAGGAGTTCCTGCTAAAAAAAACCCCCTTCTTGTGATACTGGCCTTCACACTACTGAAGTCTTAACTCTGTCTTCCTGTCACTCTGATGTTACACAGTGGCAGCGCAGTGACTCCTGGATTTGGAAAGGTTTGGAGACAACTGCTGTGGTCTATAGGTTTGAGTCTGCTAGCAAGCCTTGCTGTGCTCCAAGTCATTTGGAATTAGGCATGCCATCTGCCATCCTTGCATCTTGGCTGGGAGAAAGGTGTGTGTGTAGTGGTGGGGATGGACAGGACTTTGATAATGATGATATTGGATTTATATCCTACCCTTCACTCTGAGTCTCAGAGCAGTCACAATCTCCTTTACCTTCCTCCCCCTTTGAGGTAGGTGGGGCTGAGAGAACTCTCCCAGAAGCCTGCCCTTTCAAGGACAACTCCTGCAAGCACTGTGGCTGACCCAAAGCCATTCCAGCAGCTGGAAGTGGAGAAGTGGGGAATCAAACCCGGTTCTCCCGGATAAGAGTCTGTGCACTTAACCACTACACCAGACTCCTCTTTGCACATGTTACCATAAGAATTTCCAGAGCATTGGCTGATGTGTTGATGTCATGCCCAGGTTTTCACCCAGACACAACATTGATGCTTTGCATGATGTCATGTCTGCCCCTTGCACTTCCCCCCAAAGCTTCCAGGGGAGCCAGGGGGTGGCCTTAGGATCTCTATTCAGAATATATTGATTGGACCGTGAGATAAGCCAGATGTCAAATCACTGCTTTGCCGTTACACATATGTCTTGTATCGCTAAGTCTTTATGCACCTCCTGCCCTGCAAAATTTCACTTGGGGACGTTCCATCTGCTTTCATCCTTTCTTTTTCTGGCCAGTATAGTGGCTGCAAGGTGTTGGTCATTACCTTTAAAGCCCCATATGCTGAGGACCTGCTTACCTTAGGGACCGTCTCCCCATATGTTCCCCAGAGGTTACTTAAATCCAAAATGCTAAATCTACTATTGATCCCTGGGCCGAGGGAGGTATGATTGAAAACCACCAGAGAAAGAGCCTTCTCAGTCGCTGCCCCCTATTTGGTGGAATCAGCTGCCAGAGGAGATTAAGGCCTTGCGGGACCTCGCCCAGTTCCGCAAGGCCTGTAAAACAACGTTATTCTGGCTCGCTTTTAATTTGAACTGTTGACGTAGAAACATCAGAATACCTAAATAGCAGTGAATGAATCAAATTATATTAGCACCAAACTGTTTTTAATTGTAATTGTTTTAATTGCTTGTTGATTTTATGAACTGTTTGTGTTTACTCAGTATTTACTGAATTGAATTGTTATTACCATTTACTGTTGTGAGCTGCCCTGAGCCTGCTTCAGCAGGGAGGGTGGGATATAACTCCAATAAATCTAAATCATTTGAGCAATGTGGGTTCTCCAAAGAAGGTTGTCAGCACTGCCTGTTCTTAGCCAGTCGCTTTGGAAATATGCAAAACGATGCCTCACCCAGCCCTTTCTCTGGCTTCAGGTGTTCTTCTCCTGTGTAAACATTTCCTCTGCTGGAAGAAGGCCAGTCATTTGGTGGACGCTTGGAGTTCTCATTTGGTTTTGAGGAAAAAGCCATGCCTGTGTTATCAGAAGATTCAGGTAAGGACTAAGGAGCCATGTGCTGTCTTCACCTGTCCCCAGCCAATGCTGATGTTTTAGAAAACTGGGCTATACATTTACAGTCATATTTAATCAGTGGGCTTTTCTTGGCGGGGGGTGGGGGAGAGAAAAGGTCTGCTTAGAGATTGGAAGAAAACCACCCCCAAATGTGTTCAGTGTACGGCCAGAGTGGCCTCACCACTAAAATTATATATACTTACCCATAGGCTAAAGGCTGATGTTAATATTATGGGAATGGCTTGGGGCTACTTTCTTTAGCTCCAGTTCCGCATGCTTTGGTGCTACTAGGATTCTGTCACTGTGAGGCAGAATTGGGTGTTTTGGAGCTCATCAGAGGTTGGATATAGAGAGCAGAAAAGAGGCATGTTAAATAGCAGGTTTGATACATGGAGAGACTGGGTTGTGGTTGACCAAAGCTCTTTATTCAGGTTACAACATGGTAATGATTAAACGAAGACTCCTAAACTGGGCCAACGGGGCCAGCTATATACTCCATCACTAGGAAATACATGTCCTTTTAGATAGAGCCAAGTGGGCAGCCATGTTGGTCTGAAGCAGAACAAAGTAGGAGTCAAGTGGCACCTTAAGACTAAATTAAAACTTTGTCTTAAAGGTGCCACTTGACTCCTACTTTGTTTTACATGCCCTTTTGTTTTACCTAGACTTGTAGCAAAAGCAATTAACAGGCAACTTTTATTACCTTTTACTGCTATCCAGACCAAATGGTCTTCCAGTTTATTACACTATTTTGCCATTTGATCCTAACTTTGTATCAGTTATTACACTCTCAACCCACCAGCTATATGTATTTCATTTCACTGTACACCATCCTCTTGTCCGAAGTAGTATGCATACATTTGAAAGCTTACATTCTGAATAAAACTTGGTTGGTCTTAAAGGTGAAACTTGACTCCTACTTTGTTCTACTGCTTCAGACCAACACAGCTGCCCACCTGAATCTGTAGACACTCCAAAGTTCCTGCGATAGAACATCTTTGGTGCTACAAGTCATTGGGTCATTTGAACCAGCAGGGGGCTGGCGATAGGTCCAGGGAAACAAAGATTTGGATCCTGCTACCCATTGTTTCCCATGTCCCCAAGCTCAATCCTAAAGGCTCCAATGAGCCAGGCAGGAACTAACACCCAGCATTAAACACAGAGTCCACATACACAACAAGGCAGCATGCTGCTTGGTTCAACCTATGTGATTTAGCTTCTCCCAGGTGGTTCTACATTCTTGTGTTACTGGTAGAATTGCTGTATGCCTGAGGATGGCAGCCAGATCCCTGCCTCCGGGTATAAGGCCCTTCTGGGGCAGTTTGTTCCAGCGACAGGAATAAAGGTGGGAGGAGCAGTGTCGTGCAATGTCATGTCTGGTTGTGTTTGAACTGGTGTTTCTATGTTCTAGGAATCCCCCATATCTTTGGTTTTTACCATAGAGATCAGGGAATCCCCAGACCATTGTGATGTCACTTCAGGGTACAGCTGGAAGTAATATTGTGATGTTGTTCTGTGCCCCTCTTTTTTGGTCCTGCTATAGTGAAGATGGGGTTTTCAAGGCAAGAGATGGTTGACCATTGGCTTCCTCTGTATAGCGACCCTGGAATTCCTTGGTGGTCTCCCATCTAATTACCAGCCAGGGCTGACCCTGCTAGCTTCAGAGGTCAGACAAGATCAGGCTAGCTGGTGCTGTCCAGGTCAGGGCAAGCTGCCAGTAGGACTCAGCTTTTTCAAAGGTTTTCCTGATCTAATAATGGATCCCCACCCTTCTGTGTCTTTGGGTAGGTTTGCACGAGACCCTTGCTCTCTTGACATCACAGCTGAGGCCTGACTCCAACCACAAGGAAGAAATGGTGTTCTTGAAGGACATTTTCAGCGAGAGAAGTCTTAGCTATTTAATGAAGGTAAGCATTTTGACTTGAGTTGGGGCTGCTCATCCGCCGAGGTGGACCCATGAGGGGCCTTCAGGTTGTCTTGTGGCTTCTTCGTCCTGGTGTTGTTCTGTTCTGTACATTCTCCCAAAGATGCATTGAAATAGGGCGGTGGGTGACATGAAGCCCTCTCCTCTCCTCCACGGACTCCCCTCCCATTTTAGCATGAGAACATTCAATTGTGTAAAGGCTCTTCTCCCACAAGATGGAAGAAAGAGAGCAAGCAAATTGAGGTGGTAAAATGTCTGCATGGAGGCCCCCCATTCACTCAGGTGTGTGGTGGAGGGGAGGAGCTTATGGTGTCTCTGCCCCGTAAGCAGGGCTTCTTTTGTCGCAAGAACTCCTTTGCATATTAGGCCACACACCTCTGATGTAGCCAATCCTCCAAGAGCTTACAGGGTTCTTAGTAAAGGACCTACTGTAAGCTCCAGGAGGATTGGCTACATCAGGGGTGTGTGATCTAAACATGCAAAGGAGTTCCTGCTACAAAAAAAGCCCTGTTATCAGCACTGGCTCCCACCAAATTATGAAGCAGAGGTGCTGGGAAACTAGCATTAAGTCCCCTGAATGTGGGTTGGGCAGGGCAGGGCTTCTGGGGTAGAGAATAAATCTTATGACCCAGACCTTGTTTTAAAGAACCTGAGTCCCAAAATGGAGCCCGTGCAGGAAAACAAAAGGAATTAAAATGCATTTTGCGCTCCGGAGCGCGATAGCCCTTGCATGAAAGAGGAATTGAGGCAGAACTGTACAGCCGAGCAGGGTTCTTTGCTGAGATCTTCGAGGGTGACAGAAAAGAACACTAAGATATATGCATACATTTGTATGGGTGAATGTTAAGAACTTTTTTTTTACATTCTGGTCTGCGGAGCATTTGACAGAGCATGAAATCCCTTCCTTCGGTTAGTACCTGAACAACCAAGAAAATCACTTTTGGAGGGAATTGGTAGTCGGAAAGGAATATTTGTGCAGGCTTTTTGAAATCCTGTATGTAAAATATAGGTTTAGGGGGACTATATTCTGCTTTGAATACAATTAAAGATTTGGGTGGTGCAATGGTTATCATTTAGAAAGCGCCACCAATATTGTGGGAGTCATACAGAACAAAGAAACGACCCTCTTGCCTGTTGCTCATTAAAAATAATGGGTCTTTTTGTTTTATTGATGTTTTAATGTGGATTTGGCATTGGTTTGAATCATATCCCCGCCACAAGACCCATCTGGTGGAGAGACTGGATGTTATAGGCCTACAATAAATAAAGGGCCCTGTTTAGAGGCCTTGTGTGTTTACATTTTGGCGAGAAAACCAACTGAGGAGAGAAGTTAAGGACTGACACCCTCCCCCCACCTCCACAAGTACTGGAAAAGGAAGGTGAGGTGGGAGCATGTCCCTCCCACTTTGCAGCTGGATGACTGAGTAGGTAGCCATGAGGGTCAAAGACAGGGCCGGATCAACAAATGGGCCAAGTAGGCACTGGCCTATGGGCCCCCACTCCTTTAGGGGCCCCAGGCTGACTTTCCCCCCTGGTTTTCCGCTTGCTTGCAGCCCTCCCAGTCTGCAGGCACAGCCAGCAACTGAGCTGCTCGTTGCCAGATTTGCCTGGTGTGGCTGCTGCTGGTGTCTCTCTCTGCCTCTCCCTCACCGCTTCTTTCTGCCTCTACCCCAAGTTTGCCTCTCCCCCACAGCTTTGTTAAAGGGGCTTTTGAGAAGGTGCCTGCAGGCAGTGGGGCGTGCACTCTGACTCTGAGCCTCTGCAATAGGAAATAATTTGCAAGGGGCCCCCCCAAGATTTTGACTGCATAGAGGCCTCCACAGGGTTTAATCTGGCACTGGTCATAGACCAGATGAAACCAAGCTGAAGCTATCCATCTGTTTAAGAGCTGGAGACTGGCCCCTCCCATCTGCCCCCTGAGCTTGCCTCTTTATAGAATTGGCTCTGCTAATGGCAATGGAAGGTGCCCTCAAGTCACAGCACACTTATGGTGACCTCGTAGGGATTTCAAGGCAAGAGATGTTCAGGGGTGGTTTGCTGTTGCCCGTCTCTGTGCCTTGACCCTGGACTTTCTTGGATGTCTCCCATCCAAATGCTAGCTAGGGCTGACCTTGCTTGGCTTCCGACAAGGTTGGGCTCTTCCGGGTTCTGATCATTGGGGCTGGGAAATACCTTTTCCTGCGACCTTGGAGAGCTATGCTGTGGCAGAATATTGGGGAGCCGAGTGATCTGACTCTGCCTGGGTAGCGCTGGAACGTTAATTGATCGTGATCACTGATTGGAGAGGGGTCACTCTAGAGATGTAAGTAGCGAGTGAGTTTCATGATACAGACAGTGGTGCATTTCTGGTGGATTTCTGGGCAAGTCAGAACAACCTCCAAAAAATCTTGCAGCTCCTTTAAAGAAGAAGAAGAATTGCAGATTTATACTCCACCCTTCTCTCTGAATCAGAGACTCAGAGCGGCTTACAATCTCCATTATCTTCTCCCCCCACAACAGACACCCTGTGAGGTGGGTGGGGCTGAGAGGGCTCTCACAGCAGCTGCCCTTTCAAGGACAACCTCTGCCAGAGCTATGGTTGACCCAAGGCCATTCCAGCAGGTGCAAGTGGAGGAGTGGGGAATAAACCCAGTTCTCCCAGATAAGAGTCCACACACTTAACCACTACACCAAACTGCCACATGCTTTGCCTGGTGCATGATTGTATCGATCTCGGTAACGGTAACTGGAGCATGCACCTCACTGTAAAAGGGTGGTGGTGCTATTTCGACTGGGTGCAGGACTTGGTGTAGGCTCTGCAAACTGATTATGGCATTTAGTTGCCATGTGGATGGAGGCAGGCATCCACATGATTGTGCTGTGGCTTGTGTGGACGGCTTCATTCTGCGGTCACCACAGGAAGCAAGCTGTTCTTTAGCCAAGCGCACTGAGCTGAATGTTCATGCATGAAACCAGCTAATTATGTTTGTGGCAGTCTCCTACATTGGCAATGGGAAGGGAGCCACTTCTCAAGATATCCTGAGCCCCTGATGGTTTTACTTTTCCCTCTCTCTCTCTTTTCTGTTTCAGATTCATGAAAAGCTGTGCCATTATGAAAGGCAGAGCCCGGTTCCTGTTCTGCACAGTGCGTCGGCTCTAGCTGAAGATGTAAGTGCTGCCGTTTAATGAGCACATGTGCACAAGCACATTTGATTCAGGCCGTCCTCTGCTGTAAAATCTGCCGAGGTTTAAGCTGGGGCGGGAGGTTTCAGTTGCTCTTTTTAAAAACAGGAATGGAGAGTTTCGTCATAATCTCAGTTTATAAAAGCCTGCTCCCAAGATTCCATTTGTCTGGTCAAGAAACAGGACCCAGAATGGGGCAGTGTAGATGAAAAGGTGGGGCTGTGTAGGTTGGATTCTTAGTCTGATTCCTGAGATCTCCAGGATTTAAGTTTAGTCCCCCGCCCCGGTTTCCAAATTTACCTCAAAATTTTCTCCAGTATAAATGGATGAGTGCTATTCACTCCTGTCCTGTGGTGGGGGCAATACCTTCATCTTCATCCCATCATCCCCCAAGGTGTCATTTTATCCCATCTCTTCATCCCATCATCCCCAAGCTGTCAGTCTGGTGTAGTGGTTAAGCGTACGGACTCTTTTCTGAGAGAACTGGGCTTGATTCCCCACTCCTCCACTTGCAGCTGCTGGAATGGCCTTAGGTCCGCCATAGCTTTCGTAGGAGTTGTCCTTGAAAGGGCAGCTGCTGTAAGAGCTCTCTCAGCCCCACCCACCTCACAGGGTGTCTGTTGTGGGAGGTGGGGAAGGTAAAGGAGATTGCGACTGCTGTGAGATTCAGAGTATAGGGTGGGCTATAAATCCAATATCATCATCATCTTCATCTTCATCAATTGGTGATTCTGGCGATAATAGTGAGGTTGCTGTAGCAGGGAGCAATGTATGCCTTTGCAGAGATGCATCATGCATGGCTGTGCCTGTATGTACACACACGCACACTCTGAGTCTCTGCTGAGTCCCTCCCCTTTCTCTCTTCACATGAACACCGCTGATCCTAATGATAACTAGTTTGCTAATCTGTTATATGGCCAACTTTCCATCCCTGTCTCATACTAGCATGATTAAGTGTGGAACAAGATACAGCAGTGGGAAACCCATGAACTAGTTTCTTGGGTTTTTTGCTGATAAATAGCAGCTGTTCTCCACTCCTGGGCCTGGGGGAGGGTTATTCCTTTTCTTTTACCATTTCCCTGAGAACCATTGTGGTGCTAGAGTGTGGCTTGGGATCTGGGAGATCAAGCTGTGAATCCATGTTCTGCCATGGACGTTTGCTGGGTGACTTTGGGCCAATCACCCACTCTCAGTCTTACCAACCTCACAGGGTAGTCCAAATGATACCATGGTGTCATGGATGGAGCAGTGTCACTTTTGATCCTCAGTTTGTGATATGCTAGGAATTTCACCAATCTCTGTGGTAAAGACTATAGAGATTGGTGAAATGCCTAGCCCATTGCAAAGTGGGGACCAAAAGTGACATTACTTGGGGGAATTCCTGCAGTGCTACTCACGTGGTGATGTCACTTCTGGTGATCACCAGGAAGTGATGTTGCCACACCAGTAATGGTGTCTGCTATCATAGCCCATCCTTCCAAAGCACCTAGGGCTGCTTGCACAGGGCTAGCAAGTCTACTGAAATTTGTCACTACCCATAAGACAATCCTTATAGCTTGGGATACTTTGGTCTTTTTCCTCTGTGGCTTCCTGCTGCTCCAAAGACAACCCTTTTGCTTTTCCTTCCCATAGAGATTATAGATAGGGTTGCTACTTTTACCATTTCTGATTTATTGGAGTAGATGTTGCCCTCCATACAGCCTACTCTTTTCTTCCTCCAGATTTTGCATCCAGGGATAACAGTATTTCATTTTTCATCATTTGTTCCTCCCAGCTTTGAATATCGCTCCTTAATCTCAACAACTGCTTTATACCAGGCTTCATTCTTCAGTTATTTTAGCATTTCAATTTCTTGCACACCTTGTTCCTTTTTTAAAAAAATGCCTTTTTACTGAGAGAAGTTTTTTTTTCCTTTGAGACATCAGGTTGTTCTTTGTTTCTCTTGATGTTTTGTTCTCATTGAGGGCTGACGAACTGTTTGTGATGCTGGAGATCTCTAGCTGGATCTCTGGGTGTGTAAATCAGTTATAAAAAGTGGCAGGAGATGGGTGGCAGGTTGGATATGGCTTGGGATCAAAGTGGGGGAGGAAAAGTGAGGGGGTTTGACTCTTTTGTTTTAACCCAATTTAGTAGTCCCTCTGGGCTATTTTCCCTCCCAGTTGGGGAAAAAAACAGGTTGCCTTGTGGCACCTATCTTTTTCTTTCGCCTTCTGGTACTTAATGCAGGTTGGGCTTTTGATCAGGACAACAGTGCAAGGGGAGAAGAGTTAACATTCCCTCTTCCCCAGCATCATGACCCCAGTCTGCATGGTAAGTGACCCTCCATGGGTGCTGTTGCAGTTTGTTTGCATCTAGTTGGTGGGTTGGATCCTGCCCCAAATCTCTGCAGATGGAAGAATTTCTGTCCCTGGAAGTGTGACTTCCCTGCCTTCCACTGCAGCTCAGTGCATTCCCCAAAATGCTGTTCCTGAAGGATGGAGGACCTCTTTGAACAGCATGGGTTGAAGTCAGAGGTCTGCTGAGAGAAGGTGAAATTGACAAAGATCCCTCCTTACCCATGTGGAGGGGCTGTGGCTCAGTGATAGAGCATCGGCTTGGCATGCAGAAAGTCCCAGGTTCAATCCCTGGCATCCCCAGTTAAAGGATCAAGTAGGAGGTGAGGTAAAAGGCCAAAGCCTGAGATCGTGAGAACAGCTGCCAGTCTGAGTAGACAATACTAACATTGATGGACAAAGGATTGGATTCAGTGTAAGACAGGTTCATGTGTGGACATTCTCAGTGGGATTCAACCCGTAGATTCTTAGCATCACATACCTGAGACAGAGGTGGTATACCTGTTTCAGGGAGGTCCCATTTCTGACCGCAGGTGTGCACTTACCATGTTGGAATGCTTTAAATTTTTAAAAATGCAGAAAGACAAGTAGAAAGTCATGCCAGACAAGAGGGATTGAACCCTGGGTCATTCGGCATGCAAAGCAGGTGCTTTACCACTGAGCCACTGCCTCTTCCTAAGTACTGGAAGATGCTTCCACCCAACTCTTTTGTATTTTACCTCCTCAGTACTTGCCTTCGTATGCAAGATATCTAATGGTTTCTCATTAAGCTGGGGCATTTGATCTTGCTCATCTTCACACTCACCCCTTGAAGTATTGTGCGGGAGGTTTTGTAATATCCCATCTTTAGGGCGTCTTTGTTCTTGTGGCTAGAGTAAAATTGAAGCTCTATCTCATAAAATGTCAGAATGTTCCTTTTTATTGTTTTTGTGAATTGCTGGATTTTTACCAATTTTATTACATTTATTATTTCAATGGAAAGTTATTCCTTATCTGAGGCTAGACAGTGATCCAAATGTAATCTTACCGGTTGCTAAATTTCCCTTTAGAAAATAATTCAGTACTCTTCTAGTCACTGCTCAAGAGGAGCCAGGGAAGGGAAGGGAAGGGAAGGGAAGGGAAGGGAAGGGAAGGGAAGGGAAGGGAAGGGAAGGGAAGGGAAGGAAGATGCTTCCTTAGCAATAGGATCTTCAGAATAAGGGAGGGGATTCCCAACCTTTTTGAGCCTGCAGGCACATTCGGAATTCTGACACGGCATGGTTGTGACCCACCCTGAACCTGCCTGTGGGGGAGGGCAGGATAGAATCATAGAATCACAGAACTGGAAGGGGCCATGCAGCCTGCCCTCAAACATCGAGTCCAGGGGAGGCCAGACTTGCTTAATATAAGAACCACATGGAATAAACATGAGATGTTTGAGAGCTGTAAGACTCGAATGTCAGATGTATGAGAGCCACAAGGCAAGCAGGAAGACAAATAGGCGGGGGGAGGGGGAGAGGTGGAAAGAAAGCAACTTCAAATGCATTCTCTAAGTCACCAGCTGGCTTGGAGAAGTGATTTAAAGAGAGAAATGCCTTCTCCAAGTCAGCTGACAGGGCGGGGGGGGGGGAGCTTCGAGAGACACACGATATGTGTGAAAGAGCCACATGTGATTCCAGAGCTACAGTTTGGCCACCCCTAATCTAGCCCAACCCCCTGCTCAATGCAGGATTGGCCTAGAGCATCCCTGACAAATGCTTGTCCAGCCGCTGCTTAAAGACTGCCAGTGAGGGGGAGCTCACCCCCCCCCCCCGGGCAGCCAATTCCACCATTGAACTCTTACTGTAAAAAGTTTTTTCTAATATCCAGCTTAATCCATTATTGCAAGTCCTCTCCTCTGCTGCCAAAGGGAACAGTTCCCTGCCCTCCTCTAAATGACAGACTTTCAAATATTTAAAGAGCAATCATGTCCACTCCTTAACCTCCTCTTCTCCAGACTGAACATTCCCAAGTTCCTCTGCCTTTCCTCATAATGATGATGATGATGATGATGAGAAGGACAATAATAATAATAAAAAGTGGTGGGCACAGCAACAAAATGGCTGCCGCAACTTCACTTCAGTCACACAGTGCAGATCTTTATGCTGTGGCAGCAGCTGCACAGCCAATCAAAATCTGCACAGCCAATCAAATCTCTAATATCTATCAGAAACCTTGATGGGCAAAGGCTATACCTGGTCTTGCCTACTTCCTAAAATCATTCAGTGGGCACCAGAAAAGGTATTGCCAGTTTGGTGTAGTGGTTAAGTGTGTGGACTCTTATCTGGGAGAACCGGGTTTGATTCCCCTCTTTTCCACTTGCAGCTGCTGGAATGGCCTTGGGTCAGCCATAGTTCTTGCAAGAGTTGTCCTTGAAAGGGCAGCTGCCGTAAGAGCTCTCTCAGCCCCACCCCCCTCACAGAGTCTCTGTTGTGGGGGAAGAAGATAAAGGAGCTTATACTCTGAGTCAGAGAGAATGGCAGGGTATAAATCTACAGTCTTCTTCTTCCATGGCATCCATCGATGCTATACTGGGGACCCCTGGAATAAAGATCTGAAGTGACCTCTCTGAGGCTGGAGCAGCTTTGTGGCATTTGCATGCAAGTGTGCCCACAACTCAGCTGTGGACCTCCTGCTGTTCTCTAACGGTGCATCCAGAAGTGTGAATCTTGCAAGGCGAAGGCACTAGGAAAAGGTGGGCAAAAGTGTCACTTTCCGTAAGACATCTCCATGATTACCATGAGAAAGCAGTCCTGTGTGGATGCTTTCCCTCCTGGGCCTGCCCCGGTTCCTGAGATGTGAGCACACAGTGCCGTGGAGAGGGAGAGAGCCAGTGTATCTGGCCTGCAAAGCCTGGTGGTGCCATCACCATTCCTGGGTTCCCAGATCCCGGAATTGCATCCTTGTGCATACCATGTCACTTCCCCCAACCTGCAGGATCCTTGTAGGCGTCGACAAAGCTGAGGCTGGCACATGCTTCGCAATTACTCTTGCTCCTCTGGAGTGTGAGGCTGAGATTAGGAAGACATTGACCAGAAAATACAAGCAAGAAATAAAGCTCTGTCTTGCACATGGATCGATTTCTCTGTTATATATGTCTCTTTTTGTTTTTAAGGTGATAGAAGAATTGCAGACGGCGCCCATGAATAATGACGAAAAAGAGCTGCTTCAGCTGCTGTCTACGCCCCATCTCAGGGTAAAAGACTCTCTGTTGTGTAGCACAAGTGAGGGTAGGCTTGCCAGCTTCCAGTTGAGTCCTGGAGATCTCCTGGAATTACATGTTATCTCCTGGCTACACTAATCATTTCCCCTGGAGAAGATGGCTGCTTTGGAGGGTGGACTGTATGGTGCATTATACTCTTCTGAGTCCTTCCCCTCCTGAAACCCTGCCTGGTGAACAAACAGTTCATCACCCCCAGAATCTCTAGTACTTTCCCAACCCAGAGTTGGCAACCCTATGCAAGAGTACAGTTCTGTGATTCTTGAGGATGGGGAAATTGTTCTTGGGCATTGTATCTGTTCTAACCATTCTTGGCTGTTGGTTGACTACCCAGGAGAAGTATCAAGAGCTAGGTGCAGTCATAATCAGGGTCCAGAGCCAATCCTCCAACAGCTTACAGGGCCTACATCAGGGGTGTGTGGCCTAATATGTAAAGGAGTTCCTGCTACAAAAAAAGTCCTGTGCACAACTCTGGGCTGAATGACTCTGCCTTGCCTAATTTTTGGAACCCTGATTTTGGACGGACATTGATGTTGCCTCTGGACCCTGATTATGACTGCACCTAGCTCCTAGTTGTACACACAAGCCAGCCGGTCCGGGATCCAAGTCCAAAGCCAGTCCAAAGGTGGCTGGAGCAAAGCTGTGGTTGCAGAGTTCCACGTCAAGCAGTCTCCTTTGACTGGCTTTTATAGGCATCTTCTGGCAGGCTTTTTTTGTAGCCAACTCCTTGGGAGTTCCTCTGCAGCTAGTCATCAGCAAGCAGCTGCCGTTGGGCCAGGAGTTGTGCACTTTGCCTTCTCTCTTGTCGCTCCATTCTAAGCGTTTGTCTCTGGTGCTCAAAGGGTGTGGGTGGAACTGGAGGGCTGGTAAGGACCACTGGGTTTCCTCTGTTGGATCTGGAGCTGGAGGGTGCAGGTGGCTCTGCATCAGCCGTGGGCTGTGAATCTTGACAAGCCTGCAGTTCATCATCTTTCTTGCTGGCTTCTGCTGATTTAGAGCAGGGGCCCTTCCTCCTGAGGAGCCCTCCTCTGCTGACTGACCCATGACAAGAAACCACAAAACCCTCCTGTTGGGCATCTGTGGAGGAATTGCTGCATCCTGACTCTTGAACAGGAACAGGATTGAGTTTGTGGGGTTTTTTGACTATTCACATGATGCTGATCTCCTTTTCTCCATTTTATCCTCACAATAACCCTATGTGAGCCAATTTGGTGTAGTGGTTAAGTGTGCGGACTCTTATCTGGGAGAACCAGGTTTGATTCCCCACTCCTCCACTTGCACCTGCTGGAATGGCCTTGGGTCAGCCATAGCTCTTGTAGGAGTTGTCCTTGAAAGGGCAGCTGCTGTAAAAATCTCTCAGCCCCACCCACCTCACAGGGTGTCTGTTGTGGGGGGAGAAGATGTCGGAGATTGTAAGCTGCTCTGAGTCTCTGATTCAGAGAGAAGGATGGGGTATAAATCTACAGTCTTCTTCTTCTGTGGGTAGGTTAGCCTGAGACTGTGTGACTGACCCAAGGTCACCCAGAAAGCTTCCGTACCAGAATGGAGATTTGAACTTGGATTTCCTATGCTGTCCTATGCTGTTAACCACGACACGGTGCTGGAGACTGTCTGGGATTCTCTAATCAGACATCCTTTGCCACTTAAAGGCTTCAGAAGAACCCAGATCAAATCAGATCTCTGGTGCTGAGGAAATAGGTGTGTGTGTTAATTTGACTCTTGTCTTGAGACGGCCCTCAAGGAAAGGCATTCTGCCCATTTTCAGAAGCAAAGCATACCAAAATCAGGAAACCCAGTCTGCAGCACAAAGCCAGCAAGAAAACCAGACCATGGCAAAAAGGCTATATAAACATACCGTTAACAAATCACATCTCAGTCTCATGTGATCTGTTAATGGTATGTTTATACATATAGCAGGGTGAATCAGGGCTCTCGACAAAGAGACAAAATGATTATTGAGCTGAAGATTCCTGCACCCCAATTTTGGGAGAAGAGGCTCCAGGTCCAGAGAAGTCAGCAAGAACCTAGTAATAGAGGGACACTAGATTATAGTATTGCTTTGGAGCGCTTGGGACTTATTTTTGAGTTCCCTCTACTTGTAGGATGTGTATATGCATTAAGTGTTCACTATATATGCTGCAATTGTTAACATTTATTCTACTTTATAAATCTTGTATTGCTTCTAGAGTTTTAGTCTTTTTGTCATGGTCTGGTATTCTAGCTGGTGTTCTCAGAAGCATATACTTTCCAGTAGGTGAGTAGAAGATGTGATGACATGTGGAAGAGGCAGGAGCAGGCTCTGTTTCTCAACTGAAAACCGCTGGTGTTCAGGGAGAGGCCTTTGAGTGGCAGAGTCTTTTGGTGTAGTGGTTAAGTGTGCGGACTCTTATCTGGGAGAACCGGGTTTGATTCCCCACTCCTCCACTTGCACCTGCTGGAATGGCCTTGGGTCAGCCATAGCTTTTGCAGAGCTGTCCTTGAAAGGGCAGCTTCTGGGAGAGCTCTTTCAGCCCCACCTACCTCACAGGGTGTTTATTGTGGGGAAGGAAGGTAAAGGAGATTGTAAGTTGCTCTGAAACTCTGATTCAGAGAGAAGGGTGGGGTATAAATCTACGGTTGTCTTCTTCTTCTCTTCTCCTCTGAAACCCCCTGGTTCCTGATTCCAGATGTATGTGTGGGGGTGGGATAGTTGCTGCTCCCCTTTGGGATAAAAATGCATTCTCTGCATACTTAAGAGACGGTTCTCTTAATCCTTCCTTCTTTTGGGTTTGAAACGGCTGGTTTATCCCCCCTTGCAGAGCTGCCCGTCGGGATTTTTTCCTCCCCTAATGTTTAATCAGCCTTACTTAGTCATTTAAACCTATTGCTTTTTGTCCCGCGCTCAATACATAATGCAAACAGCACCTTCCCCTGCTTGTGGGAGCCTTTCATTTTTCTCGCTGAGGGGATAGAGGTCTTTAACTCTCTTTCCCTTTTAGAATTGAATAGGTAGATAATGAACTGGGTTTTCAGAGCAGGGTTTTAATAACTTTGCCGAAAACCAGAAGATGGGAAGACAATGGTTTCAAATGGGTCCAAATTGCCGAGGTCTATAATAGATTCGCAACGAATTGGGAATTCAGGTAGCACAGAGGGAGGGGGCTGTTTAACAAATTATCTTTCCTTTGAGCAAGCTGATAAAAGTAATGGCAATTAAGATTCTGCCTAACAAAGAAATCAGATTGTCTTCGGATCACACTTATGCGCACGTTCTGCCGCGGAGAGAGACTGTGCATATGTGATGTAAACATTTATGTGTTTATATAACATTTATATAATGTGTGAAATGTATCCTGTGTGGGTAGCACACAACTTGTGCTCTTGGCGTGCGATCTTTTGCAGAGTTTCTCCAACCTGAGCCCACTTATTTCAGTGAAGTAACTCTGGATAGGACTGAGCTATTAACCAGTATCCTCAGGTAAAGCATCACCAGGGCTTTTTTTGTAGCAGGAACTCCTTTGCATATTAGGCCACACACCCCTGATGTAGCCAATCCTCCTGGAGCTTACAGCAGGCCCTGTACTAAGAGCCCTGTAAGCTCTTGGAGGATTGACTACATCAGAGGGATGTGGCCTAATATGCAAAGGAGCTCCCGCTACAAAAAGAGCCCTCAGCATCATCTTAGCATATGTAGCCTTGACTTGGATGGTCCAGGCTAACCTGATCTCATTAGATCTCAGAAGGCAAACCCTAGTTTTGTATTTAGATGGGAGACGACCAAGGAAGTCCAGGGCTTCACAGAGGCAGGCAATGGCAAACCATCTCTGCACGTCTCTTGCATTGCCTTGAAAACCCTATGAAGTCTCCATAGATCAACTGCAACTAGATGGCACTTTCACTGCCAAGTCTTTGTGTTTGTTCACTTCTGTTCCTTGTTATCCTTCTCTCTGTCTGTCTGAGACACCCAAGAGGAGGCGTTTGATAGTCCACTGAGCTTTGGAGATGCTCTGAGAACCTCTGAGGCCCAATGCAACTGCAAGGGTGACGAGTAAGAAGAACGTAAGAGAAGCCATGTTGGATCAGGCCAATGGCCCATCCAGTCAAAACACTCTGTGTCACACAGAAGAATTGCAGATTTATACCCTGCCCTTCTTTCTGAATCAGAGCGACTTACAATCTCCTTTATCTTCTTCCACCACAACAGACACCCTATGAGGTAGGTGGGACTGAGAGGGCTCTCACAGCAGCTGCCCTTTCAAGCAGAACCTCTGCCAGAGCTATGGCTAACCCAAGGCCATTCCAGCAGTTGCAAGTGGAGGAGTGGGGAATCAAACCTGGTTCTCCCGGATAAGAGTCCACACACTTAACCATTACACCAAACTAACTCTCAGTGGCCAAAAAATCCAGGTGCCATCAGGAGGTCCATCAGTGGAGTCAGGACACTAGAAGTCCTCACACTGTTGCCCCTCCCAAGCACCAAGAATACAGAGCATCACTGCCCCAGACACAGAGTTCCAACAATATGCTGTGGCCCCCCTCCCCAGCTTGGAGAGGCTGAGTGGGCAGCTGCATGTAGCCATCTTGTCAGTGCTTTCTGGTGCACCTTATCAGTTCCTCGAGATCCCCTCTCTGTCCCTGTCCTGAAAAAAGGCAATGGAATTTCTTGGTTTTGCCGGAAGCCTTGGAAAGCTGTGAGGCATCTTGTAGCTTTCTGAGCTTCTCTGATGCTCTGTGGAGAAAGGAAGAACGCTGTGTGGAAGATAGTTCCCTGGCCTCCTTTCAAACCTGGAGAAAGACAAGGAACTCTCGTTCTCTCTGGTAGGTTTGGGCAAGGTGTTTTTGTAGCAGGAACTCCTTTGCATATTAGGCCACCCCCCCGTGTAGCCAATCTACCAAGAGCTTACAGGGCTTTTAGTACAGGGCCTACTGTAAGCTCAAGGAGGATTGGCTACATCAGGGGTGTGTAGACTAATATGCAAAAGAGTTCCTGCTACAAAAAAGCCCTGGGTTTGGGAATGCTCAGCAAGGCTGCTTTCTGTGCCTTTCTGAAGTCAACACTATCCCCCTGTCTTTATCCACCCTCGGGAGAAGGGGCTGACTTTGCCAGAATAGCATGCACCATTTGGAAGCTGTTCAGTCAGTGTGGTGTAGTGGTTAGAGTACTGGGCTGGGATCTGGGTGACCCAGGTTCAAATCCCCACTCAGCCCTGGGAGCTTGCTGGGTGAACTTGGGACACCCTCAGCCTAACTGTTAAATACTGGGTTCAATACATTTGGAGTTCACATAGAACTGGCTTTATTGGTAACTACATACTAAGTCAACATGGCGGGACTGAGACTCCGCTTATGAGCATGCAGAAAGAACCTCTCCCCAGCTTCCCATACCAAATCACAGCAGTCAGGTTTCGCACCCTGAACGCTCATTGGTTACTTTAAAGGAGTCCAGATCTCCGATGGAAATATCGCGTTGCTAGCGTTCCTGTGGTTACCCGGTTGCCTGCGAAAGTTTTCCGCCTTGCATAAGGTCCAATACATAACACTAACCTACCCCACAGGGTTGTTATGAGGATGATGTGGAGGAGAGGAGAACGATGTAAGCCGCTTTGGGTCCCCGCTGGTGAGAAAGGCAGGATTCAAATGAAGTACATCATTAAAGCAAATTATAGACCCTTAATCTTCAGTCTTGAAAGACCGTCTTTCGGTTTTAATATCACTCAAATAGAACGGGACTTGGATGGGGCTGCTGTATCAAACTGAGGCTCGCTTTATTATCCGCTGTTAATAATGAAATCGTGGGATTCTATTGTGCCGCGTCCTCTCGCGTGCGCCGCTGCCTCACCAGTTCCTTCCCCATCAATATACATTGACTCGTTCGGAAGTCAATGTATCCCCTGAAGTGTGGAAAAAAAATACTTCCTCTAGAAACTCCGGCGGCAGCTTCATGGCTGGCTGCCAGCTCAGATCCATTGTATGAAATATTTAATGATACCGGGCAAGTGCGTGGCGGTGATGTTCTTTTTGGATTTATCTCCCATCTAATTAAAAATGCACCGAAAAGCATGAAAAGACAATTTCAGAAGGGGGGGGGGGAGGAAGCGAGGATTTGGGCCTGGATTTGTGCATCGTGTGCTTGCATGCTGGCATGTGCGCAGAGGACAAGCGCCAGGAAGATAACTGCCGAGGGTCTTATGAAGAAGCAGAATGACCCAATATCTGCTTTGTCTTTGTCTGCTGATCCTAAGATGGGGTCGGTGGGGGCAGACTCAACTTGGGTGCCTGCCAAGTGATTGCAGTCCTTGTGCAGCACCAGCATACGGTTCTGCTGTATCAAATGTGGCAGATACTGCTGCAAAAGGGGACTGTGGGCTGCAATCGCAGATGGTGTGATCCTTACATAATTCCTGGGGTCACTCACATGGGTATCCCCTATGAAGTAAGCACTGTTTTTCTCCGGAGTCATCTGCTGATGTTGTGGTTAGAAGGTCTAGAAGAAGATGAAGAAGAACAGAGCTTTTATTGTAGCAGGAACTTCTTTGCATATTAGGCCACACACCCCTGATGTAGCCAGTCCTCCAAGAGCTTGCAGGGCTCTTAGTACAGGGCCTACTGTAAGCTCCAGGAGGATTGGCTGCATCAAGGGTGTGTGGCCCAGGCCTCGGATTCAGCAGGAGCTCACAGGAGCACAGCTGCTAAACCTTTCTGAGGTTCCCCTTCCTCCTCCCCATCTTGTCCATTGAATAGTAGGTGCAGCTGCATAACAATCCCTGGATGAGCTCCACCACCTATTTTTCTACAAAGTGACCCCTGGTGTGGCCTAATATGCAAAGAAGTTCCTGCTACAAAAAAAAAAGCCCTGAAGAAGAAGAGATTGAATTTATCCTATCCCTTCACTCGAAGTCTCAGAGTGGACTACAATCTCCTTCCCTTTCTCTCCCCACAACAAACACCCTGTGAGGTAGGTGGGGCTGAGAGAGCTCTGAGAGAACTGTTCTTGAGAGAACAGCACTGAGAGAGTGTGACTGACCCATGGTCACTCCAGCAGCTGCATGTGGTGTTGTGGGGAATCAAACCCAGTTCTCCCAGATTAGAGTCCACTGCTCTTAAACACCATGCCATGCTGGTGCTCTCTCTCTCTCTAGGAGCTGGGAGACCCAGGTTTGAATGCTCACTCTGCCTTGAGAGCTTGCTGGGCAGGGTTACCAGCCTCCTGGCGTGCCTGGTGATCTCCCAGAATTACCACTGATCTCCAGACTACAGAGATTAAGGATTTAGTGCTGAGGTCTGCCCCCCACTCCCCACAACAGCTTTTGCCGCTGGAAGCATTAATACCTAGGCCCCCTCATTTGGAGCAAACTCAGGAATTGTAAAATAAGTAACTGAAACAAATCATCCGTTTCTTCCTTCTGTTGCTAGAATTATGTGGACCAAAGAAATTTCTCAAGCTGAGCAAGCCGTGTTCTTTCTCTTTCTGGAGAGCCAGTTTGGTGTAGTGGTTAAGTGTGCGGACTCTTATCTGGGAGAACCGGGTTTGATTCCCCACTCCTCCAGTTGCACCTGCTGAAATGGCCTTGGGTCAGCCATAGCTCTGGCAGAGGTTGTCCTTGAAAGGGCAGCTATTGTGAGAGCCCTCTCCAGCCCCACCCACCTCACAGGGTGTCTGTTGTGGGGGAGGAAGATAAAGGAGATTGTGAGCCGCTCTGAGACTCTTTGGAGTGGAGGGCGGGATATAAATCCAATATCTTCTTCTTTCTCTCTTGGGTGTTCTTTATCTTAGCTAACTAACTAATATGGTTTGATGATATGGAAAGGAAATCCTAGGCAGTATTATGTAGCTAGAGCAGTGGTTCCTCCCAACACTTTTGAGCCTGAGGGGATCTGTGGAATTCTGACACAAGGCAGTGGGCACAATTAGAAAATGGCTGCCACAGGGGGCAAAGAAAACCACCAAATCTCAGGGAGCCAAGGTTATAGTTAATTCTAATAGTAGGTCTTCAGTGTTTCAATGGATGAATTGGGCTCTTTTTCTCAATCTAATGTACCTCAAAAGGTTGTTGGGAGTATAAAAAGGAGGAGGGGGGGGGGAAGAACCATGTATTACCTCTCAGAGCAAGTCAAAATATGTGAGGAAGCCTTTTCCTGTTTCTTCTCCCACATTACTCTTTTCTCTCTTTCCCCCTCCTTTCCAACACCAAGGCAATGCTTGTTGTGCATGACACTGTTGCCCAGAAGAATTTCGACCCTGTCCTTCCTCCTTTGCCAGACAATTTTGATGAAGATTTTGATGAGGAATCGGTGAAAATAGTTCGTCTGGTGAAGAATAAAGAGCCATTGGTATGTATGTGTACCTGTTCGAGCAGCGTTTCTTTAAAGCAGTGAGGAAAATCAGGAGTTGAAGAGAGTGGCCTGCTCTGTGAGGATTTGAAGGCGGCTGAGAAAGGTGAAATGAAAAAGTGGAGAGTTAAGTCCTAGGGAGCTGATACCTGAAGACCCTGCTTCTCAAAGCTTTTGTATCTGTTTGGGGAAATTGTATGCCACCTCTCTGGAGAGCTGCCTAGAAGCAGCTCATGAGTGAAAAAAGAAACCATAAACCATAGTAAAGAATCCAACCAGCTTGTCTTCTGTTGAAAAAAGAGTGAAGGATCCCCTTTGACCACCCCAAAAAAAGATACGTTGGGGATCATGAGGACCTGAGCGTACTAAAACTGTGTGGAACATAGTCAGGAAGGAAGGCAATTGGGCAAGATGGAGTAGTAGAAGAAGAAGGTATTGGATTTAAATACCGCCCTTCACTCCGAATCTCAGAGCGGCTCACAATCTCCTTTATCTCCTTCCCCCACAACAGACACCCTGTGAGGTGGGTGGGGCTGAGAGGACTCTCACAGCAGCTGCCCTTTCAAGGACAACCTCTGCCAGAGCTGTGGCTGACCCAAGGCCATTCAAGCAGGTGCAAGTGGAGGAGTGGGGAATCAAACCCGGTTCTCCTAGATAAGAGCCCGCACACTTAACTACTACACCAAACTGGCTCTCAGAAATAGGAAAAGACTAAAAAAGCTGTCTGGATCCAACCCATAAAAACAGCAACATAAATTATTAATATTAAAGCTGTATAAAACTACCACTGAGGGGCTTGAAAATATCCCTAAAAGAGCCCTCAAGCTAGAAAAAGGACTTGTTTCTAAAGTTCATATACCTGTGAGACATTTGTGATCCACTTTTGGGTCCCGATCCACAGTTTGAGAACTACTGCCTGAAGGAGAAGGGGCAGCAGGTGTAGGCTATGGTAACAATATCACTCTAGCACAGACCATGTCGGGGTACAGAATAGCTAGAACCTTCCAAGAACAGCTTATAAGGAATGTTGCGAACTCGCTGATAGGGAGTTGCAAAAGGCAGGACATGTGTCTTGTACGAAAAACACGGGACAGAGTCATGATAGGGAAATTGAGGTTTCTGGTATGTGCGAGTAGTGCTAGAATTTGGAATTTCAGCTGTGTGGTTTTGCTGTGAAATAGTGGAGAGGGGTTTTTGGGTTAGGGCTGCAGTGCTGGGGAAGATGTTTGTAAGTATTCCCCCCCTCAATGCTATTTCTCTGACTGAAAAGAGCCTCCACTCCTGGGGTATTTTAAGCCTAATGTGGAAAAAAGACTGGTATTTTATTGTGCCTGTCTTTTTCACATACCTAGGTTTACAGCAACTGTGGGAGGGATTTCTGATTGGGATTTAGTACAGAAGGGGAGAACGATGGGTCTTATATTGTGCCTGTCTTTTTCCTGATCCTAGGTTTACAGCATCTTGGGGTGGGTGGGTAGAATTGCTTACTGGAATCTAGTACAGAAGGAATAATAAAGTCCTTCATCCATATTGTGGCCCAAACCCAGAGCTAGCTCTCTGTCTCTTTGTAGGGCCAAATTGCGCATCTGGTAGTTGTTATTATTAAACAACTTCATAGTCTCAAGTTGTTTGATTCTGTTCGCGTGCACAGTGTGTTTGGGACTCGTGGCCAGTTGCTAAAATGAATTCTTTCCCTGTTGCTTCAGGGATGTAGAAAAATCACCACTGAATCTTTCTAGAAGGAAGACAGACAAATATCTGAGTGGTTTATTAGGTGGATTCTGTCTGGGAAAAGGAATCATTTTCTGTCCTGTCTCTAAATGTGTTTCTCAGTAGATAAGGAGTGGGGGAAGATTCACTGGCTAATCTTAAAACAGTTGTGAAACTAATCGTTTGCCGTTACTCCTAGTTTATTCTGAGAATGGGAGTTGCAGAGAGGGAGTCTTCATTACAGAATTTCCAGCACTGTTCATCACCAAGCTAAAGTTTATTGGCGCATGATAGGATTCTAGCAAGAGCTCCTTTGCATATTAGGCCACACCCCCTGATGTAGCAAATCCTCCAAGAGTTTACAGAGCTCTTTTTTGTAAGCTCTTGGAGGACTGGCTACATCAGAGGTGTGTGACCTAATATTCAAAGGAGATTATTCTAGAATTCCACCACTGGATAGGATAAACTAGTTTTGTCTGTCATGGATGATTTTGGCTTTTTGGGGAGAGTTAAGAGAATCCCATCAGGCACCTTGTCAAGATGTTATGGGCAAATGTGACCTGTTGCTGAATGTCTCCTCTCCATTCCAGGGTGCAACCATCCGGCGAGATGAGCACACTGGCGCTGTAATTGTGGCACGGATCATGAGGGGCGGGGCAGCTGATCGCAGTGGTATGTTTCTTCCCCTTATACAGTTCCTTTGTGGCAGACAGCACTGAAACGTTCAGTTTATTCATATTGATAACCTGATGATGTTATAGGGAGTTGCGTGAGTTAAGTACCATCAAGTTGCTTCCAGCTTATGGTCACCCTGAAAATTTATGTCCTCTAAACTGTCCTATCATCAGGGCTTTTTTTGTAGCAGGAACTCTTTTGCATATTAGGCCACACACCCCTGATGTAGCCAATCCTCCTGGAGCTTACAGTAGGCCCTATACTAAAAGCCCTGTAAGCTCTTGGAGGATTGGCTACATCAGAGGGTTGTATCCTAATATGCAAAGGAGTTCTTGCTACAAAAAAACCCCTGCCTATCATTAACAACCTTGCCCAAGTCTTTCAAACTGAGGGCCATGAATTCCTTTTTTTTTTAGTCAATTCATCTCATGTTGGGTCTTCCTCTTTTTCTGCTATCTTCAACTTTTCCTGGCATTATTGTCTTTTCCGGTGACTCTTGTTTTGCTCAGTAGCCTCAGTTTGGCCAATTTAGCTTCTAGAGAAAGTTCAGGCTTGATTTGATCTAGAACCCACTTAGTTGCCTTTTTGGCAGACCAGAGTATCTGTAAAATTCTCCTCCAACACCACATTTCAAATGAGAAAGGGGTATGGTGTTATGGATGTGTATGGGGTTATGGTGCATCAGTTCTTACAAACCTGTTATTTCCCCATAAAGAACTTAAAACCAGGACTTTTTTTTTGTAACAGGAACTCTTTTGCATAGTAGGCCACTCCTTTGCATATTAAGCCCTGTAAGAAGGGCCCTGTAAGCTCTTGGAAGATTGGCTACATCAGGGGTTTGTGGCCTAATATGCAAAGGAGTTCCTGCTACAAAGAAAGCCCTGCTTAAAACCAATGAAAAGGATGAGAGGAAACAAAGAAGGCTAGATGGAAATAACAGGTCTTTTTAAAAATATCAAATATTGGAATAATATGTGAAGAAAAAATGTGGGTTCTCAGTTGCTATCCCAGAGGGGAAAAGGAGATGTGCCAAGAATGACAGCTTAAATCTTGTTGTTAGGGCCTTGGGCTGCCACCCAGTACTCCCTATTCAAAGTGACCCTCCAATAAAATTAGTTCCTGAGCAGGGCTTATTTCACATTATGACTTGTTTTCGGCATTTCTATCAGTAATATTTCCAGGGCAGTTCACAAATGACTAGGTAGTAAGACGTTCTCCCCTCCCAATAAAACAGAAGACCTCTCTGGGTACTTGAGAAGGGCTCGCTGTTCAGTTGCCCACTCATCAGCTGAATGGATGGTCCCATCCCGAGGGCAGGGTTGAACTTTCCAAGGCTGTTTGCTCACTATAATTCTGCTTAATTCTGATCCACTTAATGTTAGTATGGGTTTCAGTTTCTTGATGCTAGTGCATCTCGTTTCTTCTTAAAGCAAAAAAAAAAAGAAGAAGCTTCTTTAAGCTTTTTTTTTTTTTGCCTTTTTTACATTTTGAATTAAAATAGGGATGCAAGAAAACAAGGGGGAGAGAGGGATATAAAAATATGAAAACTTGTTCATAACAACAGTGATCAACATCAAAGTAAATATACAGCATTTAACGTGGACATTTATAGAACACTTGACATGGGTGTTTAAGGTACATAATGTTCAAGAATTTTTATGTATTATATATACTTATCATTAAAGCCTAGAATTTATTACCATTAGTTATTGTTAATATTAACTGGTAGACATTGAATGTTGCATTATATGTTCCATTACATCCTAATACTACTACAGTTGTTATAAACAAACTATAATAAAAGAATACATTTTTAGAGCATTTCTAGAAATAAAAAGGGTAATGATAAGATAGGTTCGTATATACATCAAAAATTAATTTTATGGTCTTGTGTACAGCATTATTTCACACAATACTGCTACTTGTACCTCTATACTTATACCCAGGGCTTTTTTGTAGCAGGAACTCCTTTGCATATTAGGCCCCACACCCCTCTGATGTAGCCAACCCTCCAAGAGCTTACAGGGCTCTTAGTACAGGGCCTACTATAAGCTCCCGGAGGATTGGCTACATCGGGGGGGTGTAGCCTAATATGCAAAGGAGTTCCTGCTACAAAAAAGCCCTGCTTATACCACTGTCTATAACAACCTTAGTAAGTTTCTTTAAGCTTTGAAGGGAACAGATTTGTTTCTTTTTTTAAAAAAAAAGTGTTTATAGATGGCACAAATAAATACAGAATCTGATGTTCAGAGCTGTCAGACAGGGACAAATTGTGCCTGCATCGTGTCAGAGCCATGAAATGGGCTACAGAGACAATAAAGAATAAGAAATACTACAGTGCTGTCCTGAGCAGAGTTTGACCCTTTAAAGTACATTGAAGTTAATGGGCTTAGATAGGTTGTAACTCTGCTTTAGGATGGCAGGGTGAGTTGAAGAAATAGGAGTCGGGGAGGCAGCAGAAATGCTCGTTTGCCTGGAGGGGCCACGTGGTTGATCTGGGGACAGTGCGGCATGCAAAACTGCAGAGACTCTGTTGACCTTTCTACCTGCCCCCCCGCCCCCTCCCTCCAGTCTGGCATAAAGAATACTGAAGGAAAAATTGCTTCTCTTCTGATATATTGTGGAGGATGAGTAAAATGGTTGCTGAATGATGACCAAAAATTATGTTTCCCTCTGCAAATGCTTGCAAAATCCCATGCTTCATCTCACTGTGCCTTCGATTGCCAAGTGTCTTGAGAAAAAAAATTGTTCTGTCCCTTTAATATAGGATGTTATTTACGAAATAATGTTAATTTATCTCTGTGCCATGAAACACTTCAGCTGCCTGTTTTTTCAGCCAGTTGGCATCCTTGTGCTTGTGTTTCAGTGGAGGTTTTTTTGGGGGAGGGGGCAGAGAGTTGCTGTTACTGCAGCAAGGGTGTAGCTGTTTGCCACTTTTGCAGTTCTTGTGAATTCAGCCAATAGTTACTGGTTATTATCCTTTTTGAACAGCAGAGGTAGCTTTATTTGTATACATAGGTTTGGCTAAAAAAAATTAACAATAATGCACTGGGAACAGTGTCTGTCCGGCCGTCCATCCAGCCATCTATCCATCCATTCAGGCGTTGAATTCAGCAGGAGCTCACAGGAGCACAGCTCCTGAACCTTTTTGACAGCCCCCTTCCCTCCTCCCCACCTACCTACCTTGTCCACTGAATAGTAGGTGCAGCTGCATAACAATCCCTGGATTAGGAGAATGGGCGGCCAGTCAGCCACTAGGAACTTTGCCACACCCCCAGCAGCCCTCATTAACCCCTGGAGAAGCTGGAGCCACCCTTTCTCCACTTTTTATGTGATTTTGGGTGGTGGTTGGCTTGCTGGCCTTTCAACTGTGTGTGGGGGAGCAGCCAAGGAGAGTCCCAGGTGAGCAAGGCCTGCTTGGGCTGGCTGGATCTCTAGCCAGCCCAAGCAGGTCTCGCTCACCCAAGGCTCTCCTTTCTTGCGTCGGGTTGCTTTTGGATGGTGGGGGGCAGCATATGCTAATGAGTTATGCTAATGAGCTGCACCACCTATTTTTCTACAAAATGACCCCTGCATCCATCCATCTGCCACCCACGGCCCTCATCTTGGATAGCTAAATCTGCAGATTGAGGCAGTGTGGAGGCTAAACAGATCTTCCTTCACACTTGGGGCATTCCCCAGGTATGCAGAAAAACTTGGGAGTTTTTTTTAAAAAAATGCACAGAGAAGTTTAAATCCTCCCAAAAGTAAAGTAGCGTTCTCTGTGCATGCACAGCCCATGCTGCTGTTTCCTCTTTTGGCGCATCATCATCATCATCATCACTGACGGGGGGATGAAACCTTGCCACCATTGTTGCTGATGAGGGAGAGAATTCTTCAGGGGCTGAAAGCCACGCAGGGCTCACTGGCATCATGTGGGGGGGGGCATGGGAGAAATCTCAGTGGTCCTGGCAGCTGAGAGCCACTCAGGGCTCACTGCCACTGTCCACAGCAGGGAGGAGAAGCCTTGGTGAGCTTGGCCACAGGGAGCTGCATGGGGCTCACTCCATTGATTGGGGTTGAGGAAAAGCCTTAGCGGGATTGGCAGCCCAGAGCCATGCAGGGTTCACAGTTGAAGGGAGGATATTCATGGAAGTGGCTGAATAAACCTGCCCCCGCCTGCTGACTGGGTATTCCTTGTAGGTCTCCTATCCAAGTACTTGCCAGATTTGCCCCTGCTTAGCTTCCAAGATCTGATGAGATTGGGTTTGCCTGGCTATCCAAGTCAGGGCTAGCAAGCAATTTGCATGGAGTTTAACATTCTTCATTGAGAAGATCCAGTGACTCCCAAGTTCTGCAACCTAGAAAGCCAATGAACTTCTCATCACAGGTTTGGATATTTGGACACAGGATCTGTTTTTGGTCTGTTCCATGAGCCATGCAATGCTTTGCACACAATGTGTGGGAGTTTGTCTTGCATCGGAGAATGTGTGTGTGTGCGTGTAAAGTGCTGTCAAGTCCTAGCTGGTTTATGGTGACCCCAGCAAGGGGCTTTCAAGGCAGGTGAGAAGCAAGGATGGTTTACCATTGCCTGCTTCTGCAGAACCTTCCTTGGTGGTCTCCCTTCCAAGTACCGACCCAGCTTAGCTTCCAAGGTCTGATGAGATGAGGCCGAACCATGCCACTTCCCCTCCCATTACAGAACAGTGACACCTTTTAATCCCCTTTCCCCTTCTTTTTCTTCCTAGGTCTTGTGCATGTAGGCGATGAGCTGCGCGAAGTGAATGGCGTTGCTGTTCTCCACAAACGACCTGAGGAGATTAGCCAGATTTTGGTTGGTTCCATTTTTTCTCTTTCCACCAATCGTTAGTGACCCAGTGTCCAAGAACGGGGACTTACCCAGCCCTGATTGGTGACTGCTCAGGGCGGAGGTGTGGGGAAGGCTGCGGTGACAGAGAAGGGCTTTGAGGCACCACCACATCATGGGTTGAGAGATGGCTATGGCGGTTAGAATGGTTAGAATGTTGGCCTAGGATCTGGGAGACCTAGGTTCAAATTCCCACTCTGTCCAGGAAGCCCACTGGGTTATCTTGGGCCAGCAACACACCTTCAGCCTAGTCTGCTTTGCAGGGTTGTTGCGAGGACAAATAGAGAAGAAGGGGACATTATTTGTGTATTTTTATGTGTGTGTGTGTGTGTGTGTAGCTGAAAGTGATAGCGATCTCTGGTGACTGACCCCTACTGGGGGCCTGGAGAATGTTCAGAGAGCTGGCTGAATAAAGCCTGCCCCTGTCCTGCCACTGCTGGTATTCCAAGGAAGTTTCTCATCCAAATACTTGCCAGAGTTGACTTTGCTTAGCTTCTGAGATCTGATGAGATTGGGCTTGCCTGGGCTATCCAGGTCAGGGTAAAGAGGAGAAGATTTTAAGCTGCATTATGTCCCAGTTGGGAAGGTAGGCAGGGTATAAATGAAGTGAAATAAATAACTCAACATTGTCACATTGATATGTGACTCTCCTCTCTTCCTCTACATGCTAGACCAAAGGGGTAATACCTTGCCAGTCAGGCATACGAGATTTCCAGATTGGTGTTTTAATGTATGTTTGTTTATCTCTGTGCCAGTACACTCTTTTATTGTTTTTCTGCATTGCTGTTAACCCACCACGGGTCCTGAATTTCCCAGGAGAATGGCAGGCATATGAATATTTTAAATAAAGAAGGCCACCAAGTGCATCTGTCACAGAGATGAGGTTTGAACAGGCAACCTCCCCGATTGCAGCTCGTTCTCTTAGCTGCCACCCTTCCATTTGTAGGGGCATGCAAAGTGGCATAGCGGGGTTATATAACAATCGGAATGTTGCATCAGAACGATGAGATAGAAAATCTGCAATAAATAATTCACAGATGGGAAAAAAACCCACATCTGATCTTCCAGCTACAAATGGTATCCAACCAGCCATCTTTTTCTTTTCTTTTTTTGTATTTTGTGTGTGTGTGCGTGTGGCTGCGCCTGGAAGTCATGGTAGCCTCTGGTGACTGACCCCTACTGAGGGCCTGGAGGATATTCGGAGACGTGGCTGAATAAAACCTGCCTCCAGGCAGCTGGTATTCCAAGGAGGTCTCCCATCCAAGTACTTGCCAGAGTCGACCCTGCTTAGCTTCTGAGATCTGACGAGATCAGACTTGCTTGGGCTATGCAGGTCAAGGCAGCAGTCATCTTTTCCAATCAGTCTCAGCCTATTTTCCTCCTTGCCACTGCTCTGTCCCACATGGCTTTTGTCTGTGCAAGTTCTTTGTTCTACAGTGTAGCCTTTCTGGGGGAACTGAGCAGACTCCCCCGCTCCTGCCTTTTTTCACCAGCAGAAAATCTGGCTGGATCCAACCCTATAGGAGGAAGAAACCAGTGGGATCTGATATCCGCTCTCTTTCATTTTGCCTTAGTGCATTCCAATACTCCCTGTAAGCTGTGGAGTCTTGTAAGCAACAATTTTACTTTGTGAGCTACTGGCATTAAAGTAATGAGCCACTGTATAAATCAGCTTGCTCTGGGGCCATTTTTCCTGAGCTAAGACAAAAATGTGTGAGCCAGAGGTTCATGTTAACTCAGCTAACCGTACTCAGCATTTTGTCTAAGATTTTTCTCATCCCTAGAAGATTATTTTACTTGGAACGTGAGTCTCTTGTCATTCCAGCGCCATAGAGACCCACTTAAGGTGCCAACATTGGCATAGGGTTAATTACATAGTCATGCGGCACACCTCTTCCATGCCAAAGAGGAGATGAAGTGTACAGCAACTCCCACGCGGGGGACCTGAAAAAGCCCTCATTGACGCCGATGCAATTAGCCTTGCCGTTGCAAAAGTCTCTTCCAAATGAAGCGAGTAGTTCAAAAATTGGCTCGGCAAGATTGTAGAGTAGCCAAGGGCACCTTAATCACTAGTGCTGTCTTCCTGTTTTGTTTTTTTTTAAAAACCAGGAAGACAGCACTAATGAAAAAAAACAGGAGAAAAGAAATCAGGAGATATTGCCAAAAAAAAAACCAACCCAAAAAAGGAAGATATTTTTTAAAGGGAGCAACATCATGGAGTTTTAGTTTGGCTAAACAAAAGGAGATGAGAAGACTAGGAGGACAGGGCTAGAACAATTTGGCTCAGTGGCAGAGGATCTGCTTGGCATGCAGAAGTTCAATCCCCAGCATCTCCAGTGGAAATGAGTAGCCGCTGTGGCCACATAGGAGAAAGTAATTTAAAAAGTATGATGGGAGTAAGGTTTTAATATGACAATTATAATTCAAGATGCATTTTAAGGTAGATTTAAGCTGATATAATTTAGTACACCTGGTGATGTCAGAGGGTGTGTGGCCTATGCAAATGAGTTATGCAAATAAGTTGCGCTAATGAGCTCTGGCACCTCTTTTTCCACAAAATGACCCCTGCGTGCATCACAGTCACATACTCTATCTGAGTATAGTATCTTAAAGATACCTCTGTTGCATTACTCTAGATGGTAGGGCATTAAGGTACACCTATAGGGAAAATATACAGTCAAAAAGGTAAAGGTAGTCCCCTGTGCAAGCACCAGTCGTTTTTGACTCTGGGGTAACGTCGTTTTCACAGTGTTTTCACAGCAGACTTTTTACGGGGTGGTTTGCCATTGCCTTCCCCAGTCATCTACACTTTCCTCCCAGCAAGCTGGGTATTCATTTTACTGACCTCGGAAGGAGGGAGGCTGAGTCAACCTCGAGCCAGCTACCTGAACCAGCTTCTGCTGGGATCGAACTCAGGTCGTGAGCAGAGGGCTCTGATTGCAGTACTGCAGCTTTACCACTCTGCGCCACGGGGCTCTTTATACAGTCAAACATAAGCAGTAATCAGGAAGCTTTTTAGGTGAAAGAATACCAGCAAAGAGAGTAGAACAAACAAGTCATGCTCTAGAAATTGTACTGTTATAATCATACTTAAATTTCTTAAGCATTCTTGTGACTTCCCGTCTGGTAACTGAGTGGACTTTATAGGCATTATACTCCATTGAGGTGTGTCCCCTCTCCAAACTCTGCTTTCGCCAGACTCCACCTTCAGGAAATTCCCACCCTAGAGGTTCATGGAGGACAAAGGCCCATCAATGGCTACTAGCTATGGTGACCCTGAGGGAACCTCTAAATCCAGGTGATGGGAAAGACCTCTGCCAGAGCCCTTAGAGAGCTGCTGCCAGTCTGAGTAGACAATACTGTCCTTGGTGGAACGAGGATAGGATTCAGTACGAGGCAGCTTCCTGCATTCATGTTGAAGCTTGGCAAGGACCATCCTCAATACCAGATCCCCTCAGTCACACACTCGATTTTCCATTAAAGGCCCTCGACTGCATTATGAAAAAAATGTCGATGGATGAATAAAAATACTCATCGATCTCCCCCAACATGTCTGTTTTGGTGGATTACATATTGACTGATCGAGCAAATATGACCAGGCATACTCAGTGACGGACAGCAAGTAATGCGCATGTTTAACGAGTTCTCGGTAGAAAACGATTTTGTCAGGATGAGGAATGGTGTGTTGATAAGAGAGTGCAGAATTTAGGAAAGAAGACGTGACTTGCAAGAAGAGCGACTTACAGGCGAAACGGCTTTGCAAAAGAGGAATCCCCCCCAAGACCTTGCTACGAGGTTGGCTCCTCATTTCCACATTCATCACTCTTGGCTTGACCCTTTTGGCCTTCCCCACATGTGAAGCTTGGATTATAAATTCCCCTACCTTTTTGTTATGCTAAAAGGGTCATGTCTGCTGACCGGAGTACTATATGAATCCACAGTAGGTAACAGCATAATCTTAAACAGAGTTAGAGCTTTGCAAGTCTGTTGAAGTCAAGGATGTACCTCTGTTTAGGATTCTGCATCTAATCAGGAAGTCCTCTGCTTCAAATCCCAAAGCCCCTTCCAGTCTCAGCTGGAACCTGTAATATGCGGGAATAGTAATGCTGAGCTTGGTCCCTTGGAGAGGCAGTGCATTGTAGTGCTTAAGTGTGCGGACTCTTTCTGGGAGAACCAGGTTTGATTCCCCACTCCTCCACTTGCACCTGCTGGAATGGTCTTGGGTCAGCCATAGCTCTGGAAGATGGTTGTCCTTGAAAGGGCAGCTGCTGTGAGAGTCCTCTCAGCCCCATCCACCTCACAGGGTGTCTGTTGTGGGGGAGGAAGATAAAGGAGATTGTGAGGTGCTCTGAGACTCTTGATTCAGAGAGAAGGGCAGGGTATATATCTACGGTATTCTTCTTGGAGTATTTGACTAGTATCTGGAGCAGGGATGGCCAAACTGTGGCTCAGGAGCCACATGTGGCTCTTTCACATACATTCTGTGGCTCTTGAAGCCCCCACTGCCTTGTTGGCCAACTTGGAGAAGGCATTTGTCTCTTTAAATCATTTCTACAAGCCAAGCCTGCTGGCAATATGGACAATATATTTAAAGTTAAAGTTGTTTTCTTTCCACCTCCCCTCCCCCATGTATTTGCCTTCCTTTCTTTTCTCAAACATCTGATGTTCATGTCTTGCGGCTCCCAGACTACATGGCTCTTCTATTAAGCAAGTTTGACGACCCCTGATCTGGAGGATCTGGGTTTAGAACTCTGTTCTGCTATTAAGCTTACCAAGTCACAATGTCCCCTTTCAGTTGTTATCTTTTTCGCTGTCCTACACTGTGTACCGATAGAGTGCACTACCTATGGTCCTCCTGGGACATGTGGTCATTGCCATTTTGTGTACCCACATAAATTGGGTTTTCAGTCTTGCATATCGAAGCTGAAAATATTCACAATCCCTTGGTGGTGAAAAGTGCTGTCAAACCATAGCTGAATTCTGGTGACCCTGTGGAGCATGAGGTGTCAAACATCTGGCCTGGGGGCTGAATCAGGCCCTCGGAGGGCTCCTATCAGGCCCCTGAGGAACTGGCTGTCATCTGCTTCCTTCTCCCTCTCTCTTGCTCTTTCTGCATCACAGCTTGCTGTGCCAGGCCTGCTCAATCGCACAGGAGCTATGGAGCAAAGCCTCTATTTTCTCCATTGGCTGAGGCCCTTCCCTGGGGGAGGAAGAGCTTGCATTGCCAGGTTATCACAATTCCTTCTATTGGCTGAGCCTTCTCCCATTTCTGCTCCCCTGGGGAAGGAAGGAAAGAGCCTGAGCTTCGTTTGCCCAGTTCCCTGGATCCTATGGGAGAAATACAAAGAAAGCACCTTTAAGAGCAGTGAGTGCTAATATTTTAAGCATGGTTTAAGTTTTTTTAAAAAATCTTTAATTGTGTTTGTGTCCTTTATAAAGCTTATAACCCTAGTATCCAATCTTATATAGGTACACATATGACCTGACCAAACATGGCCTGGCCCACCAAGGTCTCAATTATATCAGATTCAGCCCTCATAAGAAATGAGTTCGACACCCCTGCTAGGGTTTTCAGGGCAAGAGATGTTCAGAGCTAGTTTGCCGATGCCTGCCTCTGAGTTGTGACGCTGGATTTCCTCAGTGGTCTCCCATCCATATACTGACCAGGGCTGGCCATGCTTAATTCCCAAGTTCTGACAATATTGGGCTAGACTGGGCCATCCCCTATCCACACAAAATGGTGGCTGCATGTATCAAGAGAACTATGTATTTCTGATAATGACTGAAAAAGGCTAAGCTCTTAGCCTAATCTACCTCATAGGGTTGTAGTGAAGATAAAATGGAGGAGAGGAGAAACAAATATTTGCTCTGAGCTCCTTGGAGAAAGGGTGGATTAAAAATGTATGAGGTACATTACTGAGCTGGGGTAAAGTTTACCTCAAGATAATGAAGGGCTTTGAGCCCTTTTAAACACTGTGCAAATGCAAAATGTTGTTGTTACTGTGTAAGTATGATGTGCCCTAGACCCCATTGAGTAAGTTTATTATTATAGTGGTATCTTCAATTCACATAATGTTTTATAAACAACCGAGATGGGTCCTCTCAGCTCTTGTAGCTTAATGAGTAGAAAAAGTAAACCTGGTGTCGTCTTGGGAAGGGTAGCATCTTTTCATCTTCCCTGATGTGGCTCAGAAATGAGAAATCCTTTGATGGGTCAATTAATGTTTGAAATGTGGGCGGCAGTGTTCCCTGTCCTCACAGAAATGTGTATTTAGGCTGCGGAAAGAAGAAAAGCGTAAGCAACGGCTTCTCCTTGCTTTGGCAGTTCCACAACAAAGGTACTCAGAAGTCGGCATTCAGGAATTTTGCAGATAAGTTCAGTTTTGCTTGAGGGATTCAGGTTGCAAAAAAAAGAGAGATCCATCTCTTTTGTTTCTGTTTCAGTGTCAGCGGTTGCATCTGTCTATTTAGTAAACTCTGGCAATATGCTATAAGCAATGTGATGTTTGTTCTTGAATGCTTAAAGCATTAAGCCGGGCTGGGGGGGAGGAGGGGAAAATGCTCCTCCAGGGACAAAGGGGTAAATGAAAAATAGCTCCTGCTTTTCAGAACAGAGCAGCCCTGTGGGAGGCGAGCTTAGAACGGCAACACCGTTTGACTTCTGTTGTGCAGCACTGCTGCATATTCATCCTACCCCAGCCCACAGTTCTTTACCAAGAGGAGTTGGGTTCTGCAATGCTCGTGTTATTACTCAGCTCATCAAAATGTCCGTGCCCTGGAGTCTTTGCATATGTTTCTTTCTGCTTTGGCTAACCATGAGGAGGTTGAGGCAGGGAGAGCCTCAGAAGCCACTGTCACTGGGAACATATAGCTGCTTATATGTTCGGTGTAGGGGTTAAGTGTGCAGAATCTTGTCTGGGAGAACCGGGTTTGATGCCTCACTCCTCCACTTGCAGCTGCTGGAATGGCCTTGGGTTAGTCATAGCTATCGCAGGAGTTGTCCTTGAAAGGGCAGCTGCTGTGAGAGCTCTCTCAGCCGCACCCACCTCACAGGGTGTCTGTTGTGGGGGGAGAAGATATAGGAGATTGTAAGCTGCTCTGAGTCTCTGATTCAGAGAGAAGGGCGGGGTATAAATCTGCAGTCTTCTTCTTTATTGATTACATAATATGTAATTAAATTGTGGGATTTGCTGCCAGTGGGCATCATGATAACAAGAAGCGCAGACTGGGATGCAGGGCTGTAGCCAGGATTTCATGTTTGGTGGGGCCTACAGCAGGATTTGTAGTTTGAGGGGGCTGGGTAGGCTGGGCTCCCAGCAGTGTAAGCTGCCATGAGTTCCACAAGCTGACCCCCCTTCGCCTGGGCAGTTACAGCAGCTCCACTCCCCCCCATCCCTTTCTTATGGGCCCCTCTCGTGGCAGAAAGACCGGTAGCAATGCTACTACTTACTCAGAGTGGTGGTGAGCAAAGGGGGGTTGGAAGGGGGGAAGTTGAAAGCTTTGACCTGGCCCCCTTGTAGCTAAAGGTCTGCTGGGATGGCCCCTGATCTCAGAAGCTCAGCAGGGTCAGCCCTGGTTAGTATGGAGATGGGAAACCAACAAGGAAGGCCAGGGTTGCCATGCAAGGGCAGGTAATGGCACACCACCTCTGAATGTCTATTGCCTTGAAAACCCTATGAGGTCACCATGAGTTACATGCACTCCCCCTCCCCCATGGCTTTAAAAGAGGGTCAGACAGATTCATGGAGAACAGAGGTCCATCAGTGGCTATTAGCCATGGTGACCCTAAGGGGAACCTCCAAATCCAGAGGCAGCAAACCTCTGAATTCCAGTGCAAAGAGGCAACATCTGGCTTCCATGTCCGGTTGTTGGCCTTCCGTAATAACTAGTTGGCCGCTGTGAGTAACAGGTTGCTGGATTAGATGGACTGCTGGTCTGATCCAGCAAGACTTCTTGTATTCCTGTTTAGTTCATGTATTGTCCACCTTTCTCACTGAGTCTCAAAGTGGATTACAAAATTAAACAATGCAATAAAAACAGTGAAATGCCCATGATAAGCAGCGCATTAAAACAGCCTATTTTTCTGCAGACATGACAACTACCGTCCTCTTCCCTTTTATAGAAATGCCCTCCCAAGCAATGCATTTTAAACCTCCTTTGGAATGATAGAAGTGTGGAGCCTTCCTGAAGATGCCAGGCCAAGCGGGAGCGGTGACACATGAAATGCTCCCAGAAAGGCAGTTGTCCCATCCTGTTTAGATCCCGCCCACCTACTTCCTGTCTGCTTCTGTGGTCGCACCTACACATTTTTTAAAATGAGTCACAGGAACTAGAAGTAAAAACGGTGATTCTCCGAGTGATGTTATCTGCAGCCAGTGCCAACATCTTTGAAACTGCGGGACCAAATTGCACAAGCCAGCATTTGTGAAGGCAAAAAATAAAAATGCACAATTCAATCATCCTCATAGTAACAATGACAGAAATCGATTTTGTGGATACACTACGGCAGAGAAGTCAATAGAAATCAAATTTGGTAGCATTAGGCAGTTGTAGATTCTCATGGTGTGCCTCATGGAACAAAGCTCCATCTTTCCAAATTGTGGAAGGTTTAGATAGCAGGCTTCTCCTCCAATTTATATCCCCTGTTTTCTCTGAGAACTTTAGAGTAATTTATACAGGGCTGGCTCATTTTATCCTGAAAGCTTGATTGAGAGTCAACTTGTGCAGGGCATGCAGTTTACTTTGTGTCTGTGTGGAGATTTGACTCTGGTTCTGTCACTCGTTCCATGCCAACACTGTGTCAACTCTATCACGCTGGCTATAAAGTTTTGTTTTCCTTCTTCCTCTTTTCAAAGACAGTAGGAGGAAATGAGCAGCCAGTGCAGTTCTGCAAATGCATGAGAGTTTACATCTTGGGAGGGGGGCATCTTTTTGCAGTTCTTGGTAGGATTGTCAGCTCTAAGTGGGGAAATAACTGGAGATTTTGGGTGTGGAGCCTGAGAAGGCCAGGGGAGGGGCCTCAGTGGAGCACAAGGCCATAGATTCTACTCTCCAAAGCATCCATTTTCTGCGGGGGAGCTGATCTCTGTCGTCTGGAGACCAGTTGTAATAGTGGGAGATCTCCAGATCCCACCTGAAGGTTGGCAGTCCTAGTTCTCAGGCTTCTGCAAGACAGTCCATAACCTTTTGTACAAGTAGAACAAATTTGGTTTCCCTTTTCCCCTTTGTGTTGGGTGTAAAAGGGTCCTTCCACATGCAGAAGGGCACTATGGATTGGGGCTTTGGCTCATGGGAAAGTACATACTTTGCCTGAGAAAGGTCCCAGGTTCAACCCCTGGCATCCCGTGTTAAGGAAATTGGCTAACTGGTGATGTGAAAGACCTCTGTCGGAGATCCCGGAGAGAGCTTGTCAGTTCTGAGGTTGAGGCTGGTCCAACTCGGTATTGTTACATGATCCAGCCACTATTGGTTACTGTTAGCATCTCTGTATTCAGTTCTCCCACAAATTTTCGGTCTTTTCACTAATGATTTCCACAGAGGAATGTTGCTGACTCATTTGTTATTCCTTCCCTCCATTTTCTTCTGCCAGTCCTCTCAACTCAGCGGCCTATGTGAGATCTAGAAGGCAGGGAGGTTTCACGTTCATATCATAACTAAGCCAAACCATTTTTTTGCAGGTGCAGCCTTCTTTTACACGCACACACACGAGAAAAAACCCTCCATGTTCTTTCTCTCAGGCTCAATCCCAGGGATCGATAACGTTGAAAATAATTCCAGCCATCAAAGAAGAAGATCGCCTGAAGGAAAGCAAGGTAAGAGAACTTGACGGAATATGGAGACGTTAGTTAGGAGGGTTCCAGGCTGGGATCTGCATTCTGAGTCTGGGAATCTGTGGGAAACTGGAGTGGTTTTCAGGTCAGGGCCACATTTACATGACAAGCTTAAACTGCTTTCAGAGAGATTAACTGTCATAGTTTCTCCCAAGAAAACCTGACAGCTTTGGCAGGGGAATGAGAATTTTGTAATGGAAATCCTTTATCTGCCTCACGCAACTCTAGTCCCCGGAAGCAAGCCACAAAGTTCATCATCTTCCGAGGCCCTTCGTTTGCTGCCCTTGTCTTCTGAGATTAGGCAAGCCATGACAAGGAAACAGCTTGGCACCTTCTCTAGTGACTTTTCAGTGCCAGGCAAAATCTGCCCTTTTGGCCTGTTCAGGGGACAGACCATTCGTTTCCTGGCCTGCATGTCCCAATTTCAACAGGGGGTTGGATAGAAATAGAAGAAGAATTGCAGATTTATTCCCCGCCCTTCTCTCTGAAGCAGAGACTCAGAGCGGCTTACAATCTCCTTTATCTTCTCCCTGCAAAACAGACACCCTGTGAGGTGGGTGGGGCCGAGAGGACTCTCACAGCAGCTGCCCCTTTAAGGACAACCTCTGCCAGAGCTATGGCTGACCCAAGGCCATTCCAGCAGGTGCAAGTGGGGGAGTGCGGAATCAAACCTGGTTTTCCCAGATAAGAGTCCATGCACTTAACCACTACACCAAAATATGGGGCAGAGGTTTATCAGTGGCTACTAGCCACAGTGTATCTCTGGGGCAGCGATGCTCTGTATTCTTGGTGCTTGGGGGGCACAGTGGGAGGGCTTCTAGTGTTCTGGCCCCACTGATGGACTGATGGCGCCTGGTTTTTTAGGCCACTGTGTGACACAGAGTGTTGGACTGGATGGGCCATTGGCCTGATCCAACATGGCTTCTCTTAGTAGTACTGGTCTGTCTTGTTGCTGCTGGCTTGATTTTAAGCTGTTCTATATGTTGTTTAAAACTTTCATGGCTGAAGTTTATTGTAGATTTTCCAGGCCGTGGTCTTTTCATTGTAGAACCTGACATTTCGCCAGCAGCTGTGACTGGCATCCTCAAAGGTATAACACACTCTGTTCTCACTTTGACACAGCCTTCTGTGTTATACCTCTGAGGATGCCAGTCACAGCTGCTGGTGAAAAGTCAGGTTCTATAATGCCAAGACCACAGCCATACAGCCTGAAAAATCTACAAGTAATAAAGCTGTCCTAATTGTGTTTTATTGGTGTATGTGGTCCCATGTTTTGGATTCCATGTTGGACAAAGTTGAGATAGATGATCATTTTGGGAGAAGCTGTGGCTCAGTGTGAGAACAGCAGCTTGGCATGCAGGAGGTCCCAGCTTCAGTCCCCAGCACCTCCAGTTAAAAGGGTCAGGTAGGAGGTGATGTGAAGGATTTCTTCCTGAGACCCTGGGGAACTGCTACCAGTCAGAGTGGACAATACTGATCTTCAGGGCTTTTTTTTGCAGGCAAAGCCCAGTAGGAACTCATTTGCATTTTAGGCCACACCTCCTGACATAACCATTGTTTCACACAGGGCTTTTTTGTTGAAAAATCCCAGCAGGAGCTAATTTGCATATTAGGCCACACCCCTAATGCAAAACCAGCTGGAACGGCGTTCCTGTGCATTCCTGCTCAAAAAAGTCCTGCTAATCTTGATAGACCCATGATCTTACTTGGTAGAAGGGAGCTTCCTGTGACATATAGGAGAGGGCCGAGTTTCTGCTACAAAAAAAGCCCTGTTCGAAAGTCATTTCTGGTCAGAGTAGACAAGTCTGCAAGCACCAGACGTTTCTGACTCTGGGATGACGTTGCTTTCACAGTGTTTTCACGGCAGACTTTTTATGGGGTGGTTTGCCATTGTCTTCCCCAGTCATCTACGTAATTGACAGACCAAAGGTCTGACTTAATATAAGGCAGCTTCATGTGCTGAGTTGGGGCTGTGGGTTGAGAGGTGGCACATCTGCTTTGCATGTGGAAGGTTGCCAGTACAATCCCTGGCATCTTCAGTTAAAAGGATTGGATAGTAGGTGATGTGAAAGGTCTCTGCCCGAGACCTTCGAAAGCAGGGCTTTTTTGTAGCAGGAACTCCTTTGCATATTAGGCCACTCCCCCCTGATGTAGCCAATCCTCCAAGAGCTTACAGGGCTCTTAGTACAGGGCCAACTGTGAGCTTCAGAAGGATTGGCTACATCAGGAGGGAGTGGCCTAATATGCAAAGGAGTTCCTGCTACAAAAAAAGCCCTGTTCAAAGGTCATTTCTGGTCAGAGTAGATAAGTCTGGCTTTGACAGACCAAGGGTCTAACTTAATCAGAGCCAGTGCATCCATAAGGCAATATTCGGCGGTTGCCTCGGGCGCTGGCTCTTTGGGGAGGCGTATTGTTTCTGGGTGCGCAGGGCCCAGAAGAACTTTCCCTGCCCCTGTGCACCCAGAAACAATGTGGCGCCTTTCAGTCCTGAGTGCTGTCCGAGTTCAGAGAGCGCCCCAGGACAGCAGCCCTTCCATCAGGCCCTGCCTCCTGCCCTACCCATGGCCTTCTTCGCCCGGGTCTTGTCTTTGGTGGAGGAGCGAAGGTGGGCACTGTCAGGATCTCCCTGGAGTCGACAGAATGCTGACAGGGATGAAGCCCTGTGCAGCAGCCGGGCCACAGCCGCCTGCCCGCCTCCCTCCAGCCTTCGCTGCTCAGCTGCGGTGGTGAGGAAGCTGGGGCGGGTGGGGCCCAGAGAGCGCGAAGGCGCTGGGGGCTGAGAGGAGCTCCTCAGTGGTGGCAGCCTTGCTTGGAAGGCGGCGTGCAGCCTGGGTGGTGGTCCTGTGGCCAGAAGGCTGTGGTGGCACTGGAGAGGGAAGGCAGGAGCGTCCGATCCCGCCCAATCCCCGATCAGGCTTCCTGCAAGGCAGGAAGCTGGATCAGGCCGGGGGCTTGCATCCCACGCACCTTGAAGGCACACGCATCGACTCCCCCCACCCTCAATCAGGCTTCCTGCAAGCCAGGATCGGGCCCGGGTGTTAGGCAAATTGCCCTAAAAATAGGGTTTTGGGAAATTTAGAGTGGAGGGCAATCAGCCTTGCAGCGAGATCTAAAAACCTGTTTATACAGAAGGCGTCTGCTTTGGAATTTACCCAATAACGAGGCAATATGATGTAATAATCAAGGGGTTTTATTATAGAATGAAGGCAAACATACAAGGGTATCAAGTCACTCAACAAACATACAGTCCTAATAAAGATAGGGTTGAAATAGACAGGGGTAAACACAAGGTTTGACAAACAGGGTAATAATTACCTATAGTAGTCTTCGAGGAAGGCTCCAATGGTGACGAAAAAGGAGATGGGGGTGGACCCTCAACTGATCAGGTATCGGAGGCGTATCTAACAGTGGGGTATGTGGTACTGTCAGATGCACATGTGTGGGATGTAGGGTCAGAGCTCATAAGATCTTCCTTAAGCCCTTAGGGGGCAGGAGGGCAAAAGGATTATGATGCTGGGTCAGATGGGGCATGATGCGGTGTCACATAGTGTGTTACCTCAGGAAAAGGGGAGGCTCCAGAATGACAGTTAGGGCATGGCATGGGTGGAGATATGGGTGGAGGTGATTAAACAAGCTGTCCAAACTTATCTAAATGTGACAATAGAGAGCCAAATTGGTACCTATGGTGACACCCGATTTACACAGAGAACTCTGGCTCTTGGGTGAAACTGGTCTTCCTCTTCTGGCTAGCACAGTCCTTTGTCTGAAGTTCCGTTTGACAAAGACTTGGGTGGTCTGGCAGGATCCACACCTAAGCTAAGCTTGATTGCCTTATGTAGATGTAACAGCTGTTGAGTATGTGAGCCTCTCGCTTCTCTGTCATGGAGTCTGGCACTGCAGGAAGATGGTCGCTGATGATGTTAGCCTACCAACATGGCTTTTCTGGACAAGGCTGGAAACCGCTTGCCCGGACAGTTCCTGGCAGCGCAACTTCTTCCACTGCAACGACCAAGATGGTGCACGCACGGAGCGGCTGGAAACCCATCTGTAATTCTGGCTAGCACTCTTCCAGAGATATAGAGCACTGTTGTAACACTGAGGCCGTTAGTATTCACATAAGTCTCTTATAAAATGGTAGATAAAACACATGTCTCACAGCAGATGTGTGTGAGTTGAATCTCCAGGCACCCTGGCAACCAAATGTCCGTATATAACTGAAATTAGGGGTGTCTTGCTCACACGGGGCTTGCATCCCGTGCGCCTTGCAAGGCAAGCTAGACACGAGCATCGGCTCCCCCCCACCCTCGATCAGGCATCCTGCAAGGCAGAAAGCCGGATCGGGCCTTGGGCTTGCGTCCCACGTGCCTTGCAAGGTGCGCCGGACATGAGCATCGGCTCCCCCAGCCTGCTTGATGACCTCACTTATGTGACATCATTGTGCTGTGTGTGTGCAAAGCATGCACATACAATTTGTTTTCTTAAAGAAGCTGGGGTGTGTGCGCTGCATAGGGGGCTGCCTCCAGCAGCAGAACTCCTAGCACCAGCCCTGAATATAAGGCAGCTTTGTGCACTGAGTTGGTGCTGTGGCTCAGTGGCAGAGAATTTGCTTTGCATGTAGAACATCCCAGGTTCAGTCTCTGGCATCTAAAGGGATCAGATGTTCGGTGACATGGAAGAGTTCTGCCTGAAACCATTTAAGGGCCCATCATAAGCCTCTATCCTATGTAAAATCATAAAACCTCAATGGGAACCCAATCAACTTTCAACCTATATTGGTCTTCTTCAGAGGTCAGAAAGGTAATAATAATAATAATAATAATAGATTTTATTTATATCCCGCCCTCCCCGCCTAGGCGGCTCAGGGCGGCTAACAACATTCCATACATTAACATAAATAGGTGAAACTTTAAATTTAACAATTAAAAAATTTAAACATATAAAAACCAGTTAATTGAGTTAAAATACATAATTTAAGTTACATTAAATGTATCTGGCAGCAATAAAACTGTTCTGGCGCTGGTTCTGCCAGTTTAGATAGTTCCATGGTAATATTATAGATGACAAAGGCTTAGAGATATTCTTGAGGCTTCTTGTTCTATAGCCTTATGTCTTAATCAAGAGCATACCTATAGCATTCAGGGTTTTTTTGTATGCCACGTGGTCCAGAACTGATCAAGTAAAGTCAGAGCCTATGTGCCAACTCTTCACTAAATTTAAATTTAGTCACTTCACTGAATTTCCTTGTGGCCCAGCATTGTTCTATTGTTTTATTCTGTTCTGTAGTATGAGCCAATATGTGCACTTATCTTTCTGACCTCTGAAGAAGACCGATATAGGTTGAAAGTTGAGTGGGTTCCCATTGAGGTTTTATGATTTTGCATAGGATAGAGGCTTATGATGGGCTCTTAAATGGTTTTAGCTTTCAACAACAAATACATGAATGTTGATTTATGATTTTTTTACACTTTGTTTTTAATGTTCGGCCCTTTAATTGCATACTAACCTTTTAGGTTTCTTACTCCAGTTTTTGGGTTAAGTTTCTTTCCCTTCTTTGTTTTTCTTTAGAGTTCTGCCTGAGCCTACTGCCCTTGATAGACCAGCAGTCTGATAAGGCAGCTGTCTTGTGTTCGAGTGGATCAGCAACAAGCATCCCCATCAGTTCCAAAGTAGAATAACACTGTTGGTGGGAAAGTTGCCTGGTTGTGTTTGTTGTGGAGGACAGGGAAGGGAGAGGTTGTTTTTTTTGTCTGATTTTCCAATAAAGGAAAGGTGCTGAGTAGCTTCTGGATGCAGCTGCAGGAACACACAGGAATGCAGTTCCCGCTGGCTTGGTGTCAGGGGGTGTGGCCTGGTATGCAAATGAGTTCATGCTGGGCTTTTTCTACAAAAAAAGCCCTGTGCCACTGCATGCATGCCTTCTAAAGACTAGCTAGTCAATTGGGGCCAATGAAACCACTGCTCTGCTGTTTGAACAGAGATACTGGCTTTTCCATGGGGAAACCATAGACATCTGATCATTTAAAATGAAACAGGATTCCTTTGTGAGGGGAGTCTCTTTCACCAAGGGCTCATTTGTGCAGGTTCCAACAAGAACCTGTTCCTGGGAGAAAGTCTCATTGAATACAAACAGGACTGACTTCTGCTTTGGGTTGCTCTCCTTGGCTCGGTGGTAGAGCATCTGCTTGGCATGCAGGAGGTCCCAGGTCCAGTCCCTGGCATATCCAGTTAAAAGGACCAGGCAGAAGGTGATGGGAAAGACAGCCTGAGATCTTGGAAAGCCAGTCTGAGTAGACCATATTGACTTTGATGGACCGATAGTCTGATTCAGTATAAGGCAGCTTCATGGGTTCGTGTAAAGAAGCAAACTTGAGTAAAAGCAAGTGTTAACTGCATGCTAGTTTTGCAGGGTGAGGCAGCTATGAAGAGCAGTGTGTGTGTGTGTATGTGTGTTTAAGGATGACTTTGGTTTGTGCAACTTTACATTCCAGATGTTCTACAAAAAGGCAGCATTCTGTAGTGTTTCAAATACCCCTCCCAGTTTTACCTGTGTGTTTTTAAATGCAAATATTATGTGAGCTTCTCCCCCCCCCCCCAGTTTTTCTTTTGCATTTAAAAAAAAAATCTGACACTGTTGAACGCTTCCTTGGTTTGCAGATCTCAGTGCCAGTATTTTTAAATGGCAAAGAGCCAGCTGTGGCTTTCCTCCTTGTCCCGTGTCATTTTTGGGAACCTTGGATTTAATTTAATTTCTGTTTGTTAAGGGATACAAAATCTCAAGGAAGCTTTTAACTCAGGCTGGTGAATTCTGTGGGTTGGATCCAGCCAGCTTTTCTGTTGATGAAAAAAGGATAAACCAAATATGCTGGGGTCAGGGGACTGGTGCAAACAAAAATCATCTGTGACGGGGGCTGTAATAAAGAGAAGAATCGGGTCTGATTTATTGAAAAAGTTGGCTGCATCCAACTGTGTGTCTGTGTTATACAGGACATGCCCTGATTTTCGTTTGTTTTCCACCTAGGTGTTCATGAGAGCCCTTTTCTCCTACAACCCCAAAGAAGACAAAGCCATCCCTTGCCAGGAAGCTGGGCTGCCATTTCAGAGGCGACAGATCTTGGAAGTGGTGAGCCAGGATGACCCAACGTGGTGGCAGGCCAAGCGTGTGGGCGACACGAACCTTCGGGCTGGGCTGATCCCCTCAAAGCAGTTCCAGGAAAGGTTAGTTGGAGGACTTGGGTGTGGGTGGGAGATGTCAGTTTTGGTTTGTGTTTGGTTAATAGTGGAGACCATGGATGAAGCCAGATTGTGATCAAGAGAGAGGCTGTTTTTAATCTTTGTTTTGTGAATTTTAACGTATTGCTAACCAATGCAGACTTGTTCGAATCTGTTTGTTTGGTTATTGTGATCCCAGTTTCTTTGCAGTACAGTGATCCTTCTATTAAGAGTCTTTTTATCTTCTGTATATATAGAAATAAACAGCATTCTGAATATTTATGTTTGGTTCTCCTTTTGGATCCCATTCAAGTTTTTGAAGAGTCCACATGCTATTTTCCCCTTGGGACTGTTTTATCATATCTGAAATTCACTTTATAAACATACAAATCAGTTTTCTGTGTAAAAGGATGAACAGGGCAGTCCTTTGCAGAGTTATTGTAGTCTAGATCCCTTGAAACAAATAAATTCAATCTGAAGTAACTCTACCAAGGATTGCGTTAGAGAAATGTCAGTTGTGTCACTATGGCTTTGCGTGGATCTGTCTGGTTTCAGTCTGGCAGCCAGGAGATTCTTCTTTCTAAATGCTTCCTGCCTTGATACAATTGCTAAGGATTGTTTGGTTGTCAGAACTGCCGTGTCTTGAAAGAGAATGTTAGAGACTTGTGCCTCAACCACAGTTCCATTGAGTAGTCTGTCTCAGTTTCAGCCAATTGCCAGATTTAGGACAAGGATAAAAATTTGACCAGTGATTCTTATTGTGTGGATTGTTTTTTCTTTCTGTTTACGATTCCATGCTTTGTGTGACTTGGCTCGCTCATCTGAACGATCTGTTTTTGCTTATCGGGCATTTTTTTCTGTGGTGCTCCTGTGTCTCCTGCATTCTTCATTTCCCACAAATATCTTTTCAGGGTCTGTTACTTCTGTTCTATGCAAATAGACAGTGGCTTTTAGTTATCCCTAGGTATTTTTCCCATTCAGAGAATATAGCATCATCCAATTAAATATGTATGACTGGGTCACTTCTGTGCCTTGGACAGGAGAACAAACAACATACCTTGAATGAATTTTGGACAAGGCTTCATACCTTTTGGAGTTGGAGCTTGCTTGATTTCCCCCTGCGTCCTTGCTTATTTACTCATTTGCTTGAAGTTCTGTCCGGCTCAGTGACAAGAGTGCCTCTGAGCTTGCACAAAATGATCTCGCCTTGCTGTTTACAACAATGTCATCAGGCCAAAGACGTAGGAAATCTGGGAATTTCAGGCAGATGTTAACCCTAGTACTTCTTTGTTTTCATTTAGTTATGGAGCTCTTTCATTCAGTCCAGCAGTGGTTCTGAGAGAGGTGACTCAAACTGGGCTGTGTGTTTGGGAGGGGGGGGGTTAAAGAGAAAGAAGATAGCTGCATTTTTAAAAGGTTCTGCTTTCATGATCACCTCCACCTCTGTGTGACTGACCTGGGAAATCCAAATGGAGTTCTGTTAGGAAGAGCTTCTCAACAAGCATGCCATTTACTGTTCTGGGACCTGAATGTATCATGAATCGATTGGAACAAACCTTTTCTGTTAATTACAGCAAACCTCCCTTTAAATCTCACAAATGGCAGCCTAAATGCTAGATTCTACTTTTCGAGTCCATCGCAGTGTTCAGTAGACTGTGGGATGGATCTTATCGGCTTTCTGTTCAATGTTAACCAATTTCACTCCTCACTGCATCCTCCCCCGCCCTGATATGGCTTTTGTAAACAGGGATTCTACAGTTCCTGGTGTAACCATATTGGCCATGAAAATGTATTTACTTTATTATACCCTACCTTTCTCCCCATTGGGGATCGAGAGCAGCTTATAACATTGCTTTCCCTTCCTCCCTTTTATCCTCTCAAGTACCAATCTTGTGAGGTATTTGGCTATGGGAGGCTAACAGACCCAAGATCACTCAGCGAGCTTCTGTGGGGATTTGAATCTGGGTCTTTCAGATCCTAGCCTGTTGGTCTATGCCACATCTCTTTCTTTTACCCCTAGAAAAAGTAGTACGGTTCAGCTTTCTGTATCAGACATATGAACATATATGAACATATGAAGCTGCCTTATACTGGATCAGACCCTTGGTCCATCACAGTCAGTATTGTCTACTCAGACTGGCAGTGACTTTCCAGGGTCTCAGGCTGAGGCTTTTCACGCCTACTTGCCTGGACCCTTTTTAGTTGGAGATGCTGGGGATTGAACCTGGGACCTTCTGCTTACCAAGCAGATGTGCTATCACTGAGCCACTGTCCCTCCCCAAAAGACACTCCTCTGCACCACAAAAACATCTCTCTTGGTACCTAGATTGTAAGGCTATGTACATTTTCACGTTTTTATGGTTTATTTATTTTATTTATTTTATCAGATTTATATCCTGCCCTCCCCTAATGAACTCAGGGCGGCTCCCTGGAGGCTCAGGGCGGTTCAAAATGTGTTCTGCTTCTAAGATTCATGCTCTAAAATAAGAATCCAATCCAATCAAAATACCTTTATTGGCCTAAAATGAAGATACAGCATGGCAAATTTGCAGAGAATGTCAGTTATAAAATCAGTCCAAACGTCAAGAAGGAGAGCTAATGTTTAGGCTCTAAAATATATATCTTTGTGGGTTGTTAATGGTGTGGCTGACTGATTAATAAAGGCAAGGAATAGTGCTGAGGCTGGGTGTGTGTGTCGATCAGATACCTCTGGAAGTTCTAGAAATATTCCTTTAAAATGATTTCATGATAGCAAATCTTATTCTCAGTACTGAATTCTGCATTTGAGTCTAGTAACCTTAGTAACCCTTTTCTCTTTCTGGATGGTTTCTACATTTTGTGACTCAGCAGTGGAGCATCTGCTTTGTGTGGCAGAAGGTCCCAGGTTCAATTCCTGGCATCTCCAGTTGAACAGACCAGGTAGTAGGTGATGCGAAAGATCTCTCCCTAAGCCTCTGGAGTTCTGCTGTTCATGTGTGGAGTTTAGAGGCTGGGTCTGGATTCCCTACATTGTGTAACTATCACATGTGAGTTCATCAGTTCCTCTGTGTGTGGTGCTGAATTAGAGATTGTGATGTGCCTGAAGAAGTGGCTTCCTCCTCTCCCTTCCCTGCACCAGTTTCCTGACTTGCAACAGGATGGTGTACTGGTTAAAGCACCAGACTAGGATCTGCGAGACCCCAGGCTCAAATCCCCACTGTGCCATAGAAGCTTGCCATGTGACCTTGGGCTAGTCATGTGGCCTAGCCTCCCTCACAAGGTTGTTGTGATGATAAAATGGAGGAGAGGAGAATGGTGTACACCGCTTTGGATCCATTGTGGAGAAAGGCAGGATATAAACAAAGTAAAATAAATTTAAAAAGACTGTTTGGCCTATTGGGAAAAACCTGTGAATACTTGTGGGTTTTTCCAGTGGATCAAATAGTAGCACTTTCTCAAGACTGTGAGGAACATGTTTCAGGGGGTGGGAGGTAAAGCCCCTTCACCACGCACAACACACTTCTGATCAGAACTGAGACCTGAGGAACTCTTGTGTGACTGTAACAGACCCATGCAACTTGAGCAACATGGGCCTAACCTGTATGCTCCGTAATGTGGAAATTATCTCTCAGCTTAATTTACCTCAGAGGATTGAGGCAAGACTCATACATGCTACCCTGAGCTCCTTGGGGGGAAGGGCAAGATACAAAAAAAATTGTGCGAGAGATGAGTTCTGCCAGCTCAAATGAGTTGGGAGCTGTTAGCCCCAGCAAAATTTTACACCCATATCATCTGAAGCCCAATCTTCTGGTAAGCCTCAGCAACCACACGTAGACAACAGACTTGGCCTCCTCTGAAAAAGCTTTGCTGCTGCAGATTTTTCTTTTTCCTACAAATTGATTTTCCCCCATTGGCCCAGGAGGGAACAAATCAATAGTAATAGAAATGAATGCTCTGCATCTTGCAGGTTGCTTGCCTTCCGCCCTTAATCGCAACCTTTTCATTTGAATATTCATCTTCGGACAGCTCCTGCAGCCAGAATCTGGATGGGGGCAGGTAAACCGTAATAAAACTCAAGCAGGTTTGAGTTTTGAACTTCAGGGAAAAAGACCCACAATTACAAATGAACAGGAACTGCATAGATTTTATGAAGAACATAAAGAATTTGCACCATGATGGATTATAAATTATTATCTTGGAATGTAAATGGACTAAATTCACCACAAAAAAGAAAGGCAACATTTCATTGGATTAAAAAGCAAAATTGTAATATAGTTTGTCTACAAGAAGTACATATAAAACAAGGATTATACATTTTTATGGAATAAACAATTGGGATTAGAATTTTATTCCCTGGCTGAGCAGAAGAAAAGGGGAGTGATTTTTTATGTTAAACAGGAATTGGATCCAAAATTAATATTTAAAGATAAAAATGGAAGATTTGTAGCAGTAGAAATAAATTTGAATGGGAAAAAAACGTTATTGGGACTGTACGTGCCAAATGGAGCGAAAGATGTATTTTTTAAGGACATTACACAACAACTTGATGAATTGACGTATGATCAAGTTTTGATAATGGGGGACTTTAATGGAACAATTCAGAATGTATTGGATAGATCTGGACAAAAAAATAATAAGGAAGGAAATTGCCAAAATCTTTTTTTGAACTGGTTAAACAAGAAAATCTGGAATATATACGGAGGAAATTTAATCATGATGTACAGGACTATACATTCTTTTCAGCAAAACATAACTCTTTTTCTAGAATTGACATGTTGTGGGGCACTAAGGATTTGGGCCGTATCAAAGAAAATTGAGATTTTGCCTAAAATAGGAGCTGATCATAACCCAATAATGTGGATTACAAATTCGTTGAAAAAAATCAAGAAGATGGAGAATAAATGAGGATTTACTACAGAATAAAGAAATAGTGACATCTCTAGAAAACGAGACCAAAGCTTTCTTCCAAATAAATGATAGATATTGAATTCCAGACGGTGTGGGATGCCAATAAGGCAGTAATGAGAGGAATATTGATAACATTAAACAACAAAGATAAGAGGGCAAAAGATAAATAGATGTTGGACATTCAAAATGAAATAAAGAAAAAAGAAGGTGAATTAAAGAAAAGGCCTGGGAAAAAGAAAATTATGATGGAGATAACAATATTACAAACACAAATGAAACATGTGTTAAATAAAGAATTGGAATGGAATTTGAAAAAATTACAGCAAAAGTCTTTTGAAGGAGCAAATAAACCTGGAAAGTACCTGGACTGGCAATTGAAAAAAAAAAAAAAGAGAAAGTAAAATTATCAGTAAGATTGTGGTGGAAGGAAAAGAGATGGTGGCTCAAGAAGGAATAAAAAGAGAATTTTTTAAATATTATGCTAAACTATTTAAGGGTGTTAAAATAAAGAAAGAAAAGATGGAACTATATTTACAAAATATTAAAATAGCACCCTTAACAAAAAATATGAAAAAGGTTTTGAATGCGCCAATTGAAAGAATAGAGATTGAAGCAGCGATCAATGCAATGAAAATTGGAAAAGCTCCTGGGCCAGATGGATATACAGCTAAATTTTTTAAAACATTTAAAGAGGAATTAATACCTAAGCTCCAAAAATTGATGAACATGATAAAATTAAAACGTAAAATACCAAATACATGGAAGGAAGCAGTGATTTCATTAATTCCAAAAGAAGATAGAGATGTCACGAATGTAAAAAATTATAGACCGATTTCATTATTGAACAATGACTATAAAATATATACAAGAGTACTGGCAGAACGACTTAAGCAATATTTGATACACTTTATAAAGGAAGATCAAGCAGGATTTCTCCCCAAAAGACAGATAAGAGACAATATTAGGACTGTTGTAAATATTGTAGAATATTACGAAAGACACCCAGAAAAGGAAGTAGCATTATTCTTTGCGGATGCAGAGAAAGCATTCGATAATCTAAACTGGGACTTTAAGTTTGCAGTAATGGAGAAAATGGAGTTGGGAGAAGAATTTATAAGGATGATAAAAACAATATATACTGAACAATGTGCAAGGCTATGTATAAATGCAGACCTTACAGAATATATGATAGCTAGTAAAGGTACAAGACAAGGATGTCCGCTCTCTCCACTGTTGTTTATAATGACACTTGAAATTTTGGTGATGCAAATTTAAGAAGACAAAGAAATAGAAGGATTAAAAATAAAAGGTTTTACCTATAAATATAGAGCATTTGCAGATGATATAATGTTTATAAATGAAAATCCAACTCAAGTAACACCCTTGCTGTTAGCTAATATACAAGAATATGGAGAATTGGCGGGATTTTATATAAATAAAGAAAAATCAAAAATTTTATGTAAGAATATGCAAGTAAGTAAGCAAAAGGAGTTACAAAAGCGAACGGGTTGTGAATTTACTTTGAAGGTAAAATATTTGGGTGTGGAGATAACAATGAAGAATATTGATTTGTTTAAAAATAATTATGAGAAGCTATGGCGTAAAATGGATGAAGACATGATAAAATGGAATAAACTTAATTTGTCATTGCTGGGAAGAATTGCTGCAATTAAAATGAACATTTTACCAAGAATAATGTATTTATTTCAAACTATTCTGATTTTGAAGGACAGTGAACAGTTTAACAGATGGCAGAGGAAGATCTCAGAATTTGTGTGGGTGGGGAAGAAATCAAGGATCAAAATGAAAATTTTAACAGATGCAAAAGAGAGAGGAGGATTCCAATTACCAGATTTAAAACTATATCATGAAGCAGTCTGCTTAGTGTGGATAAAAGAATGGGTGATGCTACTAAACAGAAAACTTTTGGCGTTGGAAGGTCATGGAAATAAATTTGGCTGGCATGCTTATATGTACTATGGAAAAAAGAAGATGGATGTTTTTTTCTCTCACCATTATATAAGAAATAATCTGTTGAATACGTGGATGAAATATAAGAAATATGGTGCTGAAAGGAAACCGTTATGGATAGTGCCAGCAGAAGTGATAAAAATAACGGCTGAAGTGGATGAAGAAAAGTGGTTGTCATATAATCAGCTATTAAAAATACAAGGCGGTAAAATAGAGCTGAAAACTGCGAAAGAATTGAACAATAAATATGATTGGTTTCAAATGCAACAAATAAAGAGTTTGGTGGGAAAAGACATTAAAACTGAAGGAATAAGAAAAGAACAAACAGAAATGGAAATAGTTCTGCTTGGAGATAATGAAAAATTAATTTCAAAATTATATAAACTGCTTTTGAAATAGTCTACAGAAGATGAAGTAGTGAAATCTCAAATGATTAAGTGGGCAATTAATGTAAATAAAGAAATACAGATGGAAACTTGGGAATATCTTTGGAAGAATTCTATAAAGCTTTCAACATGTCAAAGTATTAAAGAGAACTATTTTAAAATGATGTATAAATGGTATATAACTCCTAAAAAGTTGGCAAAGATGAACAATAAGATGCCAGATAGATGTTGGAAGTGTAAAAAACATGAAGGTTCTTTTTACCATATGTGGTGGACTTGTGAAACAGCAAAAAAGTATTGGCAGATGATTCAACAAGAAATATCTAGGATCTTGGGATACGAAATCAAGAAAGTTGCAGAGACTTTTCTATTGGGATTATATATGGAAAAATTTTCAAAAGAAGATAGAACTATAATTTGGTACTTGCTCTCAGTTGCTAGGACATTGTATGCGCGGTTGTGGAAGCAAGAAAGAATACCAGAGAAATGTGATTGGATTATAAAAGTTATAACATGGAGTGAAATGGTCAAATTGACAAGAATTTTAAGAGACTATGATCTAGAAACTTTTAAGTTGGAGTGGAAGAAGTTTAGAAGTTATATAGAAAAAGAATGGAAAATAAAAGGACATTCGACAATTTTTGATAATGATTATGTCTTAAAAGAAAGAAAAATAGAGATTTTTGTTTTATTAGTTAAGGGTACCTTTAAATATTAGAATTTTAATTATATAACACCGGTGGGGGTCAAGTAACGGGGGAAGGAGGGGGTTAGAAAAGTAATATACGGGATAGTTAAAAAGAAGTAATTAATAATGCAAGAATTGATTGTTACCATATGTTACTGGAATGAAATTTTTTTTTTTTTTTAAAAAAAATAAAACTCAAGCAGGAAAAGAAAATGGTGTTGCTCTGCAGACGGTGTAATCTTCCCCATTTTCTATGTGTGGCTTTTCTATTAAAAGAGGGAAGGAGGAAATTAATCCTTCTGTGGTCCCTCTCCCCAGTTAAGCTGCAAGATCAGTTTTTTCCCTAAGAGAGCACCACCTTCCATCTCTTGGCCCTGAACAAACATTGATGCGCTGCCTGTGCGCATGATTTATTTTGAGCGAATGGAGGACTCATAGCGGAATTCCTGGATTTATGGCAAAGATCCAATGGTTAGAATTGTGGCTGCTGTGTCCCCATCAAAGGAAGGACTATATTTTTTGTTGTTGAAGAGTGGGACATTTTTAGCTGCACATGTTGGGTAGAGCATCTGCTTGTCATGAAGAAGGTCCCAGGTTCAGTCTCCAAAATCTCCATGTAAAAGGATCATGTAACAGGCAATGTGGAAAACCTTTATGTGAAAGCTAGCCCCGACCCTGTCAAATCTCAGAAACTAAGCAGCGTCAGCACTGGCTAGTTTTTGGAAAAGTGACCTTCAAGGAATACCAGGGGTGTGACACAGAGGCAGGCAATGGCAAACCACCTCTGAAATGTCTCTTGCCTTAAAAACAAGTCTAGCTTGCCACCTAGTGGTATGTCATGCTGAAAAAGAGATAGAACTTTTGACTTCTAGACAGCATTAGAATCTCTACACACACTGCCATACAATAATTAATTAATTGCTGCCAGTCATAGACAGTACTGACCATGATGAATGAAAGGTCTGATTCAATATAAGGCAGCTTGGAGCCAGTTTGGTGTAGTGGTTAAGTGTACAGACTCTTATTTGGGAGAACTCCACTTGTACCTGCTGGAATCGCCTTGGGTCAGCCATAACTATCACAGGAGTTGTCCTTGAAAGGGCAGTTGCTGTGAGAGCCCTCTTAGCCCCATCCACTTCACAGGGTTTCTGTTGTGGGGGGAGAAGATATAGGAGATTGTAAGCCGCTGTCTCTGATTCAGAGAGAAGGGTGGGGTGTAAATCTGCAGTCTTCTTCCCTCTGTTCACAGAATGCTTAATTTGATCAGTGGTGAGATCTTCAGCAAGGGATGGCCGACAGCACAGTCCTAAGCAGAGTTGCACCCTTCTGAGTCCACTGAAGTTGGTGAGCTCAGAACCCCGTTTAGGATTACACTTTATCAAGATCTAATTAGATTATAGCACCGTGCTCTGAATGGAGATGTTTTTGGAACAGGGCTGATAGAGCATCTGCTCTGCATGCTGAAGGTCCCAGATCCAGTCCCCGGCATCTCCACTTAAACTGATCAGGCAGTATGTAATGTGAAAGACCAGTAGCTGAGGTCCTGGAGATCCATGGTTAAGAATGGACCTATATAGGGCAGTGGTCTGATACAGTATAAGGCAGCTTCATGTGTTCAGTATGATTTGGAAACAGCAGCTCTCGACCACCCTCACCTCTGCCTTGTCTTGATTACTTACTAGCTTGTTCTGCCTTGGCTGCTCGACCCATAGCCTCAAGATGTGATTCACTCTATAAATTTTTAAAATTAAAATAGGGATGCAGAAAAGAGGGGGAAATGGGAAATATAGGTATTATATTAATCTATAGCATTTATCACAAGGATGAACAACATCAACGTAAATATACAACATTTAACAGACATTTAAGATACAGAATATTCAGTAGTTTCTACACACCATGCCTATTACTAAAGCTTAACATTTATTACCATTAATTGCTGTTATTGACATTGATTTATTGCATTGCATGTTCTATTAATCAGGGGTGGCCAAACTTGCTTAATGTAAGAGCCACATAAAATAAATGTCTGATGTTTGAGAGCTGCAAGGAAGGAAGGATACAGGAAAGAGGTGGAAAGAAAGCAACTTTAGCTTTAAATGCATTCTCCAAGCTGACCGACAGGGTGGTGGGGGCTTCTAGATCCACACAATATGTGTGAAAGAGCCACATGTGGCTTTCAAGCTGCGGTTTGGCCAGTCCTACATTAGAACTTGGTATTACTACAATTGTCATAGTCAAACTATAACCAAAAAGTACTTTTTAAGAGCATTTCTAGAAATAGAAAAGGATAACAATAAAAAAAGTCCACATATATGTCAACATTAAATTGTTATAGTCTTGAATATAACATTATTTCAGAGAGCACAGCATTATTTCAGAAAATACTTATAGTTGTGAACTTCAAGACGTGGTTCAGAATTGATGCAACAGTGTCTGGGGATTTAGATGAAGAACTTTAGGGCAGAAGTTCATCAGGATATTAGTAATACCCAACCTCCAAATGTTGATCTCATTTTGTGACTCAGCATGAGTACTGAAGTATGTTGTCAACAACATTGACCCCTGCGGCACTCTACAGGTCAGATCCCAAACTGATGATGCCACCTCTGCCATAGAAACTCTTTGTGTCTCCCAAGTTTTTTTTTTTAAATACACGGTTGACGGTCCAGCCTCTTAATCACCTACTTATATTCTAAACAATTTAGTAAAAGTTGGAGGTAATCACAGTGGCCATAGGCAGATGCAACAAAATTGGTAAATATGAGCAGGGGTGGAATTCTAGCAGGAGCTCTTTTGCGTATTAGGCCATGTACCTCTGATGTAGCCAATCCTCCAAGAGCTTACAAAAAAAGAGCCTTGTAAGCTTTTGTAAGATTGACTACATTAGGGGTATGTGGCCTAGTATGCAAAGGAGCTCCTGCAAGAATTCCACTCCTGAATATGAGTTACCTCAGAAATGGTTCTCCAGTACATGTAAGACTGTCTTAGCCCTCCAAACCAGGTGACTTTGCAATCGCCCATCATGGAACTTGAGGTGGCTTCCATAGAGTTCCCAGAAGGTCTCCCGTCCAAGCACTGATTAAGCCCACAGCCGTTTCGTTTTAATAAGGTTGCTTTAATAGGCAAGATTTTTTAGATTCAGTATATTCCAGAAACAGAAGCCATTTTTCTTCAAAAGATGTGACCTTGGAGTAAATGTCGGACAAGGAAAGTTGTGCTGTGATTTTCTCCATTATTAAAATGTCCCAGATTGTTGTAAACCAGAGTTCAAGTGATGGTAAGGTGTTGGATTTCCATAGAGATGCTATAGCTGTTTTAGCAACTGTGAGAAGACTTTCAGTCAAATCGCGAGAAAGCTTTGGAATCTTCACAGCTTGCCAGTATTGCCAAAAAAAAAAAAAGTTCAGGAGAGCGTGGGATGTTGTAACCAGTAATGTGTTTAATGTGCGTTCAAGAATCTGTCTCCATATGTTAAAAAAAAAAGGTTGCTGTAGCACCCTTCTTATCAGACCTTGGAAGCTAAGCAGGGTTGGCCTTGGGTAGTACTTGGATGGGAGACCACTGAGTAAGGGAGCTATGCAGAGGCAGGCAACGGCACCTGTAATGTTTCTTGCCTTGAAAATTCTATGGGTGGCCATAAGTTCATTGCAACTCGATGGCATTTTCCAACCACCACATTCTAATTTGGCTCCTCCAGATGTTTGCTTTGTGAGTGCCTTGCATCTTAAAGCCTTGTTCTCCATGGTACTTTTTTGGTCAATTTTAGAATTAGTGGTTTTTCTTGGGGGGGGGGAGGTGCTGTTTTTTAATTGATGATCTCCGCTCCTGGGGATTGGATCTCAGCTCCTGGAGAAAGGTGGGCTTATAAATATTTTACATAGCTAGATTCCTGGAACAGATAAAGAACAGAACAGTGTGCATTTTGGCACATACCGAATACTTTCCGCTGATCACCTAGCAAGTACAAACAATCCCTACAGGGCTTGCCTCTCAGCACCTGCCACTATAGAAAAACATCCTTCTGTTTTCCATTTAGCTGGAAGCACTGACTCTCATCCCCCCGTTCTGTCGGCAGCGTCTTCTGATTCTTTATAGTTCCCCCTGTCTCTGAATGATAACTATTATTTTTGTACTTAGGCGTCTGATGTACAGGAGGACCATCGGTGCTCTGCACAACACCAGAAGCGCAACGAAACCACTCTGTAAGTCACTGCACGTCTTTCTCTCCCACACCCCCCGGGCACTTGCATTTTCAGTCCTTCTGAATTTTAGCAGGGTTTGCTGGTGGCTTTTAATGGGGATGGCTTGAGGGACCGGTGCTTGAAGCTGCAGGGAGCAAGCAGCATTGCTGAATCTTGCGGTTTGAGTAGTACAGCTGGCCAACAGTGATATATCACTTGTGGGTTTGTTGAGAGTCACATGGGGAATGTGGCGTGTGACAAGGAAAACAAGCCCCATTGGGGTAAAAGGAAGGGTAGCAGGGAGATGAAGTCACAGGAGTGGAAAGATTCTGAAAGCGATGTTACAGTCTGAGAATTCTGATTGCCCTGTATCTGCCTTTGGACAAAACCCCCCAGGTCTTTAAGAACCTCCACAACATGTGCTGTTGTGACCTGTACTTAAGAAAGAAGAAGATTCCACATTCTTCCTAAGCTATGGGGCTCTGAGATTTCAGAAACCATTCCAGTGTTCCATCTAAACTATACCTTGTCCTTTAGCAGTCTGTCCTCTAGGCTAAGCCTGTTGCATTTCCCCCCCGGCTGTCTTATGTTTTGCTGTCTAACTCCTTCGGTTATCCTTGTAGCAGTCCTTCAGATAGGGGAGGGGCTCAGCGGTGAAGCATCCGCTTGGCATTCAGAAGGTCCCGGCATCTCCAGTTTAAAGGATGAAGTAGTAGCTGATGTGAAAGACCACTGCCAGAGACCCTGAAACACCATTTCAGTTCTAAGCAGACAGTACTGACCATGAGAGACCAGTGGTCTGATTCAGTATAAGGCTCTTCATACATGTCATTTTCAGCTTGTCAGTATCCGTTTTGAAGCTGGGCACGAGACTCCAGTACCAGCAAACAGATATTGCCAGGATTCAAGGCTTACATGTATACATGCATACCCTATAGATCAGGAGTGGCCAAACTGTGGCTCGGGAGCCACATGTGGCTCTTTCACACATATTGTGTGACTCTCGAAGCCCCTGCTTGCCCCATTGGCCAGCTTTGAGAAGGCATTTATCTCTTTAAATCACTTCTCCAAGCCAGCTGGCAGCTTGAAGAATGCATTTAAAATTAAAGTTGCTTTATTTCCACCTCTCCCTCCACCCTCCCTCCCCTCCATCTGTTTGCCTCTCTCCCTCCCTTGTCTTGTACCACTCAAACATCTGATGTTCATGTCTTGTGGCTCTCAAAAATCTGACGTTTATTCTTTGTGTCTCTTGCGTTAAGCAAGTTTGGCCACCCCTGCTATAGATTATGCTAACCTCTGTAAAGGCCACAGTTGCACATATATGCATTGTGGATGAAACAGGGCTTTAGGTGCTCTCCGTACAGTTAGAGCACAGCAAGTTAGACTAAAATCCGCGGAGCTCATGCCATGGCTCGCATCATAAATCAAAACCACATGACTACTGTGTTCCCTGTGTGCCACTTCAGATGCATGCATACAACATGATATAAGTGTTAACACTAAATGTGTGTAATTATAACCTCTTAAATCAGCAGAGTATCTCTGAGCATGTAGGGTGGTCTTTTCCCCAACACTTGAATCTCAGCCCAGTCCTTGTGTCTCTGGAGTGAAGGGGAGAGCTTGCAAGTCAGAATCATGGCACCAGTGTGGGACCTTTCACGTGCTCCAGAATTCTCTGTTGTTTTTAAAGAAATGCTTCCCTGGGTTAAAAGCACTCTTCCAGTTGAGCGCTAGTGTTGTGAGAGATTGGGGGGGGGGGTTGTTGTTGTTGTTAGAGAAATCCTTTCTTTGCTAAGTGGGAACCACCTGCCAGTCCCAGCCTCCACTGGGCAGTCACCTTGCCCACATCTTTGCTCAAAAAGCAAAAGCACCGTGTGCAGCAGACTTCTGAAGCACAACGGGCACTTAAAGGTGTACAACTCAATAAATACTTCCTTAGAAAAATGCCCAAAACAACTCAATTTATTCAATCCATGTGACTTGCGTCAGCCAATAAGTGTGGAATTTCCATTCACAATAGCATCAATACGTAAGGGGTAACTGTGGGCGAATAGCATGAACACCACGCAGCACCCACAAAAACGCAAAGCTGACAGGCAAAACCGGTCTATTTCCCTGTTTTGCTGTCAGCTTGATAAGCCGTAGCTTGCTCATTCATTACAGGTTATCTTCCACTCGTTTCACTTTACACTTTCAAGAATCAGTTTTTCTAATGCATTATCACAAAAGTAATTGGTTGCCACATCCCTGCTCAGGCAGCATGTGAGAGCAGAGGGTATGGAAGGCGGGGAGGAATCCGGTGGTGTGACCTCTTTCCTTCTCCAGACTGAGGTGTGGTGGCCCCTCCACTGCATGGAAGGTCATAGCAGAAGAAGAGCAACATGCCTTGACAAGGGGGAGCATCACACAGGAGTTTGGGGGCACCTTGAAGACTTACTGCTGCCAAAGCTTTCATGGACCAGAGCCCACACTGTGCATCTGTCTGACAAAACAGACGGTAGTCTGTGAAAGCTTGGACTACTGTGCAATGTTTGCCTCTGAAGTGTTGCATGACCCCGTTGGTAATAATTTTAGTGATACTTTAAAAAAAAAATTCCAGTCCCTAGGGTGTCTTTATATATTATGCTTGTTCTGAGCTCAGGATGCAAAAATTAGGCGGAAATTAATTTGAGAGGCTGTTCCTCTTTAAAAACTCAAAGCAACAAAGAGGCCTGACATTGACCTTCGCGGCCTTCTCACTTGATGAGAACATTTGTGTTTTATAGTGTTGTGTCTTTGCTCAGGTACAAAATATAAAGGATGAAGCTCCTTTCTGTAGTGGGAATGACATCTGGTTGCAGTTTGATTGTGGGTCCCCTTAAAATTGCCTCTTTAGAGTCCTGTATGTAAACAGCAAGTTCCTAACTGCATAGTCAAATCAGGCCATGCACAAGGCTGAAAATGCTACCAATTTCTCCATAACTGAAGTGTGCATAATGTTTCGGGAAGCCATATGCACTGACATCTGTGCGTCCTCTAAGGGCGCAACTAGTGGAGGCACTGGAGATCTGTGATTTGATTGCCCATCTTTTAAACCTTCTATTAATAGAAACTGCCGAAGGAAGGAGAATTGGATTGAGAATGCAGCGCTTGGGGGTAGGGGCTTAACCCTTTCTCCCACATTAGTTTCCTGATGTAAATTGACCCCCAGGGGTAATTTGCCAAGATAGCAAAACATATGGGTAGTTCCACCTACACACTGCAAATCAACAAGTGCATTGATGCAACCGTTACGAGGCAGAGACAGCATGGCCTGATAGTTGCTTTTTAAGAAGATGATGATATTGGATTTATATCCCACCCTTCACTCTGAATCTCAGAGGCTTAGAGTGGCTTACAATCTCCTTTATCTTCCTCCCTCACAACAAACATCTTGTGAGGTAGGTGGGGCTGAGAGGGCTCTCACAACAGCTGCCCTTTCAAGGACAACTCTGTGACAGCTATGGCTGACCCAAGGCCATTCCAGCAGCTGCAAGTGGAGGAGTGGGGAATCAAACTCGGTTCTCACAGATAAGAGTCTGCACACTTAACCACCACACCAAACTGGCTCTCAGTTCCTACAAGGAAAGGTTGTCAGACCTGTTGGTTTATCTGTCCAAAGCAGAGAGGCATCCTATAGCATAGGAACTCTTTGGCTATGATGGTTGCCAGTCTAGAAGTAGTCAGAATCAGAACCCCAGGGTGGACTTCCAGGAAGGTTTCCAGACACTTGATTTTAGGCATTTGCCTCCCATGTACCCATTTTTGCTTAGAAATGGTTGGGCCAGTGACTGGCCCAGTCTGAAACTGATCTATGATTAACCCAGTCACTGCCACTATCATGCAGGCCTTGAATTCAGCAGGAGCTCACAGGAGCACAGCTTCTGAACGTTTCTGACAGCCCCCTTCCCTCTTCCCCACCTATCTTGTCCATTGAATAGTAGGTGCAGCTGCATAACAATCCCTAGATTAGGAGAGCAGGCAGCCACCCAGCCACCAGGAGCTTTGCCACACCCCCAGCAGCCCTCATTAACCCTTGAAGAAGCTCACGCTACCCTTACTGGCCTTTTGATTATGGGAGGGGGGCGGCCAAGGAGAACCCCAGGTGAGCGAGACCTGCTTGGGCTGGCTGGATCTCTAGCCAGCCAAAGCAGGCCTCGCTCTCCCAGGGCTCTCCTTTCTTGCATCCGGTTGCTTTTGGCTGATGGGGTGACGGCATATGCTAATGAGCTCCACCACCCATTTTCCTACAAAACGACCCCTGCTGTCATGTATACGTTTTTGTGCAGCTCAGCAGAGCAAGGAAAACTGGAGGGAGTGGGGTGGGAACAGAGGCCTTGAAAGCTGCAGTGCATACTCACTGTATAAATGCTGGGAAGCATAATTGATGTTATTCCCAGTGAGGATGCACGACAATCATATCCCATGGATATTGACACCTCAGGTGCTGCACCATATTATCTGCATTGATGAAGAATGCAAGGTCCCTGAATGCCTGTACCTTGGCTCCAGCCTTATCTCTTGCAGTCACTTAGTAGAATGGTATGCTGCATGATTTACAGTGCAACCCTGAGCATGGTTAACAACATTCTAAGCCCATTTAAATCACTGAGCTTAGACAAGTATAAGTCTTCGGGTTGTACTGTTATGCTGGGGCAGTGTCTGGTGTACACAAATATGTCATTGCAGAATTGCAAGACTTTGGAGGTTACAACTTCGGATCTGCTTATAGCATGTGGATCACTTTGATGGATGTTTAGCAGATGCTGTAGACTGGAAGAATTCCTGAGGGTACTTGGATGGGTCCACTTACCACTGTGTCGGAGAATGTCTGTAGTGCTTTGCATTATCTGTAATCTCCATCCTGCTGATACTTGCTGTGCAGTATCGGCAGGATGAACCCACACAGGGTTTCTAAAGCAGTCATGGTCAGCTGTAAAATTCAAGTCCAGTAGCGCCTTAAAGGCTATAAAAAATTTTGGAGGCAAAAGCTTTCATGACTCAGAGCTCACTTTGTCAGGGATCTGACGAAAACGTAGACCCTGGAAAATGGTGTTGATCTTAATGGTGCTACTGAACTTGTGCTTCTTGGATTTTGTTCTGCTACTGAAGACTAACATGGCTACTCACCTGAAATTGTCCAATATCTGGACTGTTGGGGTATCAGTATGAGCTGAAACAGTGTACTGGGTTGGGAATTCTGATTTCCTAAATTGCCTGGCTGTTCCCAGTGTCACGGTGAACCCCTAAACCACAAATTATTTTGTGCTACATACTGGAATTTTGAATGGTAAATCAGTGGTTTGGGTGATGCCCCCTCAAGAAGAAGCTGTGGTGTGTCATGAGAGATGCACGCTGACATGGCAGTTTATAACATGGTGTTGCTATAGCCCTTTTGATCTAAAACTGGCCAGGTTTAAGGCACTATGTAGCTTGTAGAGATCCAGACTTGATACAAGTTTCAGTCTCAGTTGTGTTGATTGGCTAAAACTGAAAAAGAAGACGCTTGCAGAATTGTAAAGACAAACAGATTGATTGCAATGCAGGAATTTTTGGGCTTGAGTCTCACAAAACCTCATGGTATGACAAGCTTGCCTGTTGAATAAGTGAATTCTCATCAAAATAGCATGCAAAATGGTGCTGCCACGCCCATAAACATTTTTGCAGCAAAAAAAAAAAGTTCATCTTCAATGTGTCATGCGCCTCTTTTGTTTTTGCTATTGCTAACCATTGCTGTCGGAGTTGCTTGTACTTTTAGAAAGTAACCTTTGTGCAAATCTAATCTCACCCAATGTAAGCAAACAGTTTAAAAATAGTAACTAAATAGGGGAGTGGGGAAATGTCACTAAGGTGTCAGAATGGTCAGGCAAATTGGCCCCAAGAGGCAGGGAAAAAAACAGGGTTTGTCTGTCAACATCTGCTCTCCTCCCACAGGGGATACGTAAAAGTTGGGAGTGAAGCTGCACTGATTTCAGCGCATATAATCAGTGTTGTCCAGAGAGATCCAGCACTGGCAGTCCATGAACACAAAAATGTGGTTATGGGGTCTCCTTTGCCCCATTTCTTGGGAAAGAACAGCAAATAACTGGTGCTGCCCTTTGTAATTGCCCACAGGTTGTGTTCTGAAAAACCACAATTCCATTAACTCCCACTCCTCCATTCCATTTAAATATTTCTTTGGTCTTTTAAAAATCTTATATTGCCTCTTATCTTTTTATGCTAACCGCAGACGATCAGTCTTCCGAGAAAGGTAGGTTCTTCACCTATTCTGAAGTGAGCAATTAACATGTTTTTTCTCCTTTCCTGCATATAAGCAGTCTGATAATTAAAAATGGTCTCCTGTAACCAGAGTCATTATGTATAATGCGTGTGTATATGTTTTTAATCTATAAACCCAGGTTCCGTAATAGAGATGAACAGGGAAACACACACATCACTTTCTGCAGTTTACTGTAATTCATTTTTATTTCCACCTGGGTGTACTAGTTAGAGCAGGGGTGGCCAAAATGTGACTCAGAAGCCACATATGGCTCTTTCACACATATTGTGTGGCTCTCGAAGCCCCCACTGCTCCATTGGCCAGCTTGGAAAGGCATTTCTTTCTTTAAATTACTTCTCCAAGTCAAGCCAGTGGGCGGCTTGGAGAATGCATTTAAAATTAAAGTTTTTCCCCTCATCTCCCTCCCTCCCTCCCCCATCTTCCTTCCTTCCCCACCTGGCCTGATCTACTTTCTAAAACACTTGGTGGGCACCAGGAAAGGTGTCAAAGGGTTCCATAGCTGGGGACCCCCGGCCTAGATGGAAGGGATGGCAATACTTTCAGGTTTTCTGAGCTATAAATAGAGTAGCTGGGTATTTTTTAAAACAGAAAGAAACCAAAAAGCGCTTCACTCGTTTTTTCTTCAACCCTGTCCGATCACATATGCTTCTTTAGAAGTAAATCCCACCATGTTCACAAGGACTAAATCCTTCAGTTTTTGTGTCAGAAAAAGCAGGTGTCTGAGTGACCTTGAAATTCTCACCCTGGCAGATTTTACTACTATTTTTAATTTCTGCTGAATTGAGAAGGTGGACTAGGTGGCACATGGGACAGGAATGTGAAGTACTGAACGCATGTTCTGAAGTTAGATGGGCAAGATGAGGAGGGGAGTCATGCAGAGGGAAGAAATGCAGGAAGGGCTTCCAGAAGATGAGTTTATCAGGCAGCCCCTCAGAGAAGGGGGAACAGCAGAGTCAATCTCTGCATGAGAGGCAGGATCAGTGCTTGTGCGTCAAGCATGTGAATGCCAGTTCAATAGCACAGGCCTGAGCAGAGTTACCTCCTACTGAGCCCATCGACTTCAGTGGACTTGGAAGGGCATAGCTCTGTTTGGCACGGCACTGCCAGTGACTCACAAGCCATACCTGTGGGTGCTTGATTCAGGCTGGATCTTGGAAATAATGGCCTTGGTGTGCTGAACAGATTGGCCAATTTGTTTCTAATTCTAATTTCCCTGGTTTCCCACTCCAGCACAGCTCTGGGTTCATTTATATGAAACTCACAAGCAATCAAAGGAGGCTATTGCAGAAGCAGCCCTTTTTAGCATGGGGGGGGGGGGGGGATGTTGATTTTTTTTTCTCTTGTGCCCTCGAGGCGGCTAATGTCAAGCCTGTTTAATTTTCCTTAGCTATTAATTTGTTTCTTTTTTAAAAAGTGTAATTCCCCCTTCCCCCCCTGTTGTAATCACACAGATTAAGCTCCCGCTGTTTCTTGAAAAGCTATTGTATGGCTTCCTGGGAGCTTTCTGAACCTAGCAGGTATTTTCCTGATGATCCACGATGGCGATGCTTTTGATTTTTTTCCCTTTCTTTCTTTCCTTCTGACTTCTCAGAGCTGTGCCTTCCAAGAAAAGAGCAGCTTTTCAAGCTTCGAACGAGACTTTTTAACTTAATGGTTGCACAGTGCCTGGCGTTGGAGACGCTTTGTAAATAATAATAATGATGGTGATTAAAATTTTCATTAGCGTGGCAGTTAAATTTTAATTCCTATGGCACATGCTTATGATTTTGTTTGTTTTCTCTCACCGTGGGGCTGTCATTAAGGAACGACGAATGCTCGATGTCCAGTTGGGAGAGAAGGAAGAAAATAGCTTTCAGTGGAACTGTCGACATTATGATTTCCAAGTACATGTAGAGGGGCTTAGGCCCCGCTGCTGAGCATTTGCTTTGCAATAAGAGGGAGGAGGAGATGGCATTCTCTGAGAGTCCTTAGTCGGAAACTAGATTTGACTGGTTCACCCTCCTGTAGGTGAAATTAACTCTGCCCTTCTCTTTCCAATCAAGACATTATCCATTAGTCATGTGTGCGAGCACTTAGAATGTTTGTGAACGTTCCGTTAGGTCACTGCCAGGTCTTTTTTTCTGGAAGAAGAGGTGCCAGAACTCTCAGGAGGGAAATGGAGGAGAAACACATGGTTGCCCCTCATGAACTTTTAAACATTTTTTGAGAATTTTTGTTTCCGCAGAGAGGTTCCTGAACTCCATTCCACCGCGTTCCCCCAGAAAAAAAAGTCCTGGTCACCACAATTGAAGCTTGCTTTTACCTGGTTTTTAATTTTTTAAAAGATATTTACCTTTTGTGTTTGGGTTCTTTCCATCCATCTTTTTAACGAGTTTTTGGTTTCTGTGCGCTTGTAACTTTTTGTTGCGTTGTTGAGTCTAAGGAGAGTTTTACATGAATAAAATAAACAGGTGTGTGGTTAGGGGGGGCTGACAGGCAAATGGCAGCTGCTTGGCCACTTCTAGCTCTGTGGGTTGGTGCCTACCAGCTATTCCATTTCGATTGTGTCCAGTTTCTCCCTCACTCCCATATCCAGTATGGCTTTTGTCCATATGGGTTTCATATATCCTGATACAGCCTTTTTAGCAGTTAAAAGGGGCCCCTTCCCTTTCCAATAGTAAATCTGATTGGATCCAACTGTATGTTTTTTTATCTAAAGATTCTGGGACAAATAGGCAGACAGTCAGTTTTAACAGGAGATGTTGTCTCAAATGGATATGTGCTTTTGGTGCTTCTGTGTAGTGGTTCTTGCCCTGGTCCAGATGACCCAGGTTAGTCCTGTGTTGTCAGATCTTGAAATCTAAGTAGGATTGGCACTTGTGAGTACTTGGATGGGAGCAATACTCCCTCTAAGCTGCGGAGTCTTGTGAGCCAAAACTCAGCTTTGTGAGCTACTGGCATTAAAGTTGTGAGCTGCTGCGTAAATCCGTTTGCTCTGGGGCCATTTTTCCTGAGCTAAGACAAAAATGTGTGAGCCAGGGGCTAAAAAACTGTGAACTAGCTCACATTAACTCAGCTTAGAGAGAACACTGGATGGGAGACCACCTGGAATATCAGGGTTGCTACAGAGAGGCAGGCAATGGCAAACCACCTCCGTGTCTTTTGCTTTGAAAACCAACAGTATGGCCATAAGTTGTCTGGCACTTTTTACCATGGCTTTCTTTGAGCAGGAATGCACAGGAACGCAGTTCTGGCTGGCTTGGATTCAGGGGGGCGTGGCCTAATATGCCAAATGAGTTCCTGCTTGGCCTTTTCTACAAAAAAGCCCTGTGTGAAACAATGGTGATGTCAGGGGGTGTGGCCTGATATGCAGAGGAGTTCCTGCTGGGCTTTTTCCACACAAAAAAGCCCCGCTTAAAGTGTTGAGCTGTTGCTCTCCCCCTTGCCCCTCCATCTGCTCTTGTTCCTGTCATATGTTTTCTGCCCTGAATGGCCAATAGCAACTCTGTTCTGGTATCCCCATTTCCTTTGCAGTACATATGAGGAAAGTGTCATGCGTAGAGTCACACCCAGTGGTCCATTTGAAATAGCACTTTCTGTTTGGTCTTGCAGAAGTTCTCTTGGCCTTTCAGATTTTCAGAGGCTTGAGAATCCTTGATCTGGAATTGTTGGGACTCGCATGGTGCATGCCCATTTTCAGAAGGGAATAGGATGGCCAGCAGATAAACTGACACAGAACAAATAGTGATTGGCTTGAAATAAGGCCAGTGCTGAGTGGTCCGGGTGTAGAGACTGGGTGAGTTTCTTGTTGGAGTGGATCTTGGCTGGTTCTGCACCCCAACACCCTCTGGTTTTGATAAGTCCCTGAGTGGAGTGGCTGTGATTCAGTGACAGAGCGCCTGCTTGGCATGCAGAAGGTCCCAGGTTCAATCCTCATCATCTCCAGTTTAAAGAATCAAGTAGTAGGTGATGTGAAAGACATTAGCCTGAGATCCTGGAGAGCCACTGCCAGTCTGAATAGACTTGGATGGACCGGTGGTCTGATTCAGTATAAGAGAGTTTCATATATTCATATGGTCAACTTTGTTCTGCCTTTCTTCTACCTACCTGTTGTTGAGACTCTGTTGTGGCTTACTGCAGAAAACAGCTGAGCAAATTCAGTAGCTTTCCCACCTTCCTTTCAAAATGCCCCTCGTGTAAGGGGTGAAAGGGATAGTGCAACTGTACCCTGTATTATCAACCTTGGGGAAGGGGGCTGCTTCCATGCAGTTTTCCTCTGCTTTGGCTTCTGTACGAGACTGCTTTTTATAAATAAGCATCCATACAACATTGTTCTCTAATAGTCCTTTCCCATCTTTTTTGGGAAGAGCACAGTCCAGGTGTGTTATTCCAGTGTCTGGACAGGAAAGAGTGTATTTTCCAAGATTTCTACATACATCAGTGCCATTTTTGTTTTGTCAAGCCCTTGTAGCGCTCCATCTGTCCCGCTGTTCCACTGGAGGGCTTTGAGAGCTTTTTTTTTTTTTTTTTAAACCCCCAGTGATTACTGTAGCATTATCTCAATTTCCAGGGTTTTTTATATGGGACTAAAGGGCTTCTGAGAGATTCTTTACAGAAAGGGAAATGATTGAGGTAAATGGTTGCCAGTAATCCAAGCACAAGCCATGCCCAGATTTATCCTAGTGCACTAAAACAATAGTCCCTGGGTATATTTATTGCTGATTGTGAGACCCCACATGTGCCGTGCTTCACAACAGAAGACTTGCAACAGGTGGTGTTTGGGTTGTAGAAGCCTTATGGATTATGAATCAACATGTCAATTATCAGTAATGCTGAGCTGGATGGTTTTAATGATGCAAAAGAGCTTTCTTATACTGGCTCTTTGCCGATCATTTAATCTGAATTTTGATGTTTCATTCTTGTATGTGCACCATAAAAATGATCCTACTATGTAATTTCTGCATTGTTTAACATGTTGCGTTAATGCCAATGCTTTGTTTCTGGTCCATTTTCAGATTTCTGCTGGGTTCCAGATTTCCGTCATCTAAATCCTATTCTATTGTTTATTGGATGTCCTGACTGTGGATTGTATTGAATTACATTGTGTAATATGCCTTTGTTCAGACCTGGATAGCCCAGGCTAGCGCAATCTTATCAGAGTTCAGAAGCTAAACAGGGTCAGCCCTGGCTAGTATTTGGATGGGGGACCTCCAGGGAACACCAGGGTCACAACACAGAGGCAGGCAATGGCCAGCCACCTCAGAGTGTCTCTCTACGGGGTCACCAGAAGTCAGTTGCAATTTGACATCACTTTCCACCACCTACCGTATCTGCCTTCAGTCTTAGTGAGACTGTAAATAATGTAAATAAATAAAAACAGATAATTTTTTAAAAAAAACCTTGCTTACCCCCTGCCTTTAGGGGTGTGTTTCCTAAGGACAGAAATTCCCTTTCTGTACTCTGTGCTGCTGCCTGTCAAGGTGTGTGTGAGGGAGAACCATTTCTCTTCACACATTTTTCTTACAGAATGTTACAAATCAAATATCCTCCCTTCTACTGTGGCCTTTTGCTGTTCTGTGTCTTGAAGAGTCCTGTGAAATCACTGCGGGATGCAGCATGAAACGCTTGTTCCCCACAGAGGGCGTGTTTTTTTCTTTCTAACAGCCTGTCCTTATCTCTCTCCTTTTCTTTAACAGAAGACTGTGACTGCGAGGGGTACTTCAATGGACAATACATAGGTGAGGAAATAAGGCTTTTAAAAAACCTACTCAGGCTTTGGTTGTGGGCACCATACAACAGTGCCTGCTTCTTGCATGGCAGCCAGGATTGTCTAGTAGTTAGAATGTTGGACTAGGATCTGGGAGGACTGGGTTCAAATTCCACTCTGCCACGGAAGCTTGCACCCTAAGCTATCTCACAGGGTTGTTGTGAGGATAAAATAGAGGGAAGGAGAACTATGTAAGCTGTTTCAGGTTCCCATGAGGGAGAAAAGGGGAGGAGAACTATGTAAGCTGTTTCAGGTTCCCATGAGGGAGAAAAGGGGATATAGAACAAAGTTTGTACTACATATAGAACAAAGTTTGAGTCCAGTGGCACCTTAAAAGCGGGTGTGTGTGTGGGGGGTGGAGGTCAGTTTTTGTAGTGAAAATTGCTGTTTGCAGTGTTGATTTAACCAAAGCTGTACGCCACAGTGTATGCCTCCAGAGACTTAGTGGGCCCACATTGGGCCAAAAGGTTCCAATGGGGGAGGCCACACTGGGTTCAGAGATCCCAGTGCTGTTGGGGCGTGGGAAGTATGGCGATGGGAGAAGGTGGTTTGTGGGAAGGAGTCAGAGATATGAATATGCTCGGTCCCCTTCCAACCTTCGTCCCATCCTGAGAGATGCTGGCTGTGGGGATAGGAAAGTACACCCTTCTCCAACATTAAGAACATAAGAGAAGCCATGTTGGATCAGGCCAACGGCCCATCAAGTCCAACACTCTGTGTCACACAGTGGCAAAAAATGTTATATACACACATACACTGTGGCTAATAGCCACTGATGGACCTGTGCTCCATATTTTTATCTAAACCCCTCTTGAAGGTGGCTATACTTGTGGCCGCCACCACCTCCTGTGGCAGTGAATTCCACATGTTAATCACCCTTTGGGTGAAGAAGTACTTCCTTTTATCCGTTTTAACCTGTCTGCTCAGCAATTTCATCGAATGCCCACGAGTTCTTGTATTGTGAGAAAGGGAGAAAAGTACTTCATTGGTGCTGTGCAATGCCAAGTCTATCAATAATAAGATCTCTGTCCTCCAGGATTATCTGGTGGAACAGGCGGTAGACCCGGCTTGCGTGACCGAGATCTGGGTGCGAGATGGTGAAACCGTTGCCTTGAGGCAGCTGACTCCCCCAGGTTTTTCGGTCCTCCACCAGTCCCAGACTAATGGGTGGCGGGGAGGGGTGGCGATGCTTATTCGGGAGACTTTCTCCTTCAGGACACTCCCTGAGACACGGATTGCTGGCATTGAATGTGTAGGCCTGGTGTGGGATGCTGAGGAGAGCTTGGCCATTTGGCTGGTGTACCATCCAACTAACGCACCACGCAGTGTCCTGCCTGGCTTGATGGAAGCTATATCCGCCTGGGCATTGGAGCATCCCAGGCTATTGGTTCAGGGAGACATCAGTGTCTATGCAGAGAATATGACCTCCTCTCAGGCTAAGGACCTGGTGTCCTCCATGGCAGCACTAGGGCTCTCCCAAGTTGTTTCAGCTCCCACAGATCAAGCAGGTCGCACGCTAGATCTTATCTTTGTCTCGGCAATTGGAGTGGACTGTATTACAACGGATGTAGTGCCATGATCAGACCACTTTGTCCTGAAGGCCCGGCTATCCTGTTTAGGCAGCGAGCGGATTTACGCTCGCCCGTGGAGCCAAATGGACCCAAATAGGTTCCAGGAGGCTCTGCGGGATCCAATTCCCCCTGGCAGCCCATTGAATGAGCTGGTGGAAGATTGGCATAGCTGTCTTTCTGAAGCCATTGATGTGGTCGCTCCCCGGCACCCTCTCCGCTCCCGTACCAACTTGGCTCCTTGGAATTCCCTGGAGCTGAGGCGGATGAAATGGGAACTGAGACGACTAGAGAGAGTGTGGCGGAAGGCTCGGGATGAAGCTACAAGAACATCTTTTAGATCGTTTATGAAGACTTATGAGATGGTGACGAAGTCAGCAAAGAAGGAGTTCTATGCTGCCTCCATCGCTTCTGCAAAATCGCACCCAGCTTGATTATTTAGATTAATTCAGTCTTTAACATCTTTGCCTCAGGGCATGCCAAACGCTAGGGCAGGGTTTCCCAAACTTTTCTTTCCCATGGCCCGGTTATTTTTGCACTTCTCCTTCGTGGCCCACTAAAATTTGGAGGTGGAGCCAGCAGACTTTGGGGGTGGAGCCGGGCGAGGAATTATGTCATTTCCTGTGGTGTCAAGGACCAAGTGATGTCACTTCCAGGGCACTCCCCCAAACCTGCCTCTTCTTTGGAAGTAAATTCATTTTCAGAAAAATCTCTCTGAAACTCACGCTGAGCCAAAATGGGGGTGGAAAGTGGGCGGTCCTCTCTTTTCACCCCCACACCTGCATGCACCTATCTGTTTGTCTATTCTTCTCCAGCTTGCAAGCACTCCTAATGCCCATATTCAATTGCCTGCACCACCTACACATCCCTTGCTCAACAGCACTGCCCAGAGTATGCAATTGGGAGTGCTGTTGCCATTGCCATCAGGAATGTCAGCACTGTGTACCACCCAAACTGGGCCCTGGCAGCTGCTCTACCTCAAAATATACTGACACATTTAGTAGGCCCTTCCTTCAGCTGCTACTACTGGAACCTTGCCTCAAGCTACAACCAAGCTTGCTTGGTTTCAAGAAAATCTTTTGACAGCTATTTTTCATACTTTTCTTTGGTTAAAACTTGGAGAAATTACTGTGAAAGGTAGCATTGTTTTGCAATTAATGAATTAATTTCAAGTTATATGAAGTTCATACAAGCTTTTCTGTAGTTATCCCAAAAAGAATATTTATGAGGGGCTTGCAGCTTTTTACTGGCTGTGTTTCCCATGCCTTTAAAAGCAACCTGTTATGCAGATACTTAGCCAGTGAACTACTTTAATCCTTTTTAATATCTACAGGAGGAGTTTAATTTTGGTGTCAGGCAGCTGTTAAAAGCAGGACCAGTAAAATGGTGCCAAGTTCATAGTACCATCTCTTTCAGTGCTGTTGAGATATACTGCAGTAATCTCCATTAATCTTTTTCTGCCCCACACCTCTTACTCTCACTCACTCACACAGGAATCTCATAGAAGGCCACCTGGCTACAACTGGGGGTGCCAACTTTTCATTGGCAGAGCTCCTATGTTTGCAAGGGAAAGGGAAAGAATGAAATGGAAGGAAAGGAAAAGAAAGACATGGAAAGAAAAAAACATAAAATAAGAGGAGCCATGGTGGATCAGGCCAGTGGACTATCCAGTCCAAAATTCCCTCATACAATGTCCAAAAAGCATCAGAATGTCCACCAGTGGGGCCAGGACACTAGAAGCCCTCCCACTGTTGCTTCCCCCACCTCCCAACACCAAGAATACAGTCAGAGCATCACTTGCAGGGAAAGAAAGAAAGAAAGAAAGAAAGAAAGAAAGAAAGAAAGAAAGAAAGAAAGAAAGAAAGAAAGAAAGAAAGAAAGAAAGAAAGAAAGAAAGAAAGAAAGAAAGAATGAGAGAGAGAGAAAGGAAGGAAAGGGGGGGCAAAGAAAAAAAAAGTCTTCCTCACCATCAGATGACCCCAGCCAGCAAAAATTCTGCCCAGGGGTTGTTTGGTAAAAAAAAATAGCTACTAGAATGCCCACTCCCTGCCCCTCCCGGCTGAAAAAAACACACACACCCTTCTTTGCCGCCCAGGCCTCCCAGGGAAATCTCCCCAAAAGAACATACTGCAAGACCCATGAAAGCTCATACCTTGAAGAACAATGGGTCTAAAGTGCCAGTGGATGCTAGCTTTTCTCTCAAACACTGGGAGTGGGGGAGAAGGAAGGAGAGGCAGCCCAGCTCCTCTGTGCACAACATAGAGATGGGACGGGGCTAACTTTGGCTTTTCTTGTGACCTGGTAGTGAGGCTTCCAAGGCCCGGTACTGGGTCATGACCCTGCAAATGGGAAACACTGTGCTAGGGAATTGGATATAGGCTGTGTGGCTTTTGCGGATTATTTTGCAGATAAAGTCTTGTCGCTCTGCCGCGACCTTCCAGCCACAATTGATACAATAATGGAACTAGAAACCCCTTGCCTGTCTTCAGGTCCAGTTTTGGACCATTTCAGCCTGCTCTCCCAGGATGAAGTTGACAAGACCCTGGCTGCTGTGAAACCTACCACTTGCCCCCTTGATCCTTGTCCATCATGGCTGATTAAAGCCTGCAGTGACAGCATACGAACTCCCTGAGGGAGATCATCAACTTGTCCCTCTCAACAGGGGCATTCCCGGGGGCCTTGAAGGAGGCAGTGGTCCGTCCTCTCCTGAAGAAACCATCTCTGGACCCTATAGTCCTAGCAAACTGCCGCCCAGTTTCAAACTTGCCATTCTTGGGCAAGGTAGTGGAGAAGGCGGTGGCAACGCAGCTTCAGGCTTTCTTGGAGGATGCTGTTGTCCTGGATCCCTTCCTGTCTGGCTTCTGCCCTGTCCATGGGACGGTGTTAAGTCGCCTTGGTGGATGATCTCCGGAGGCATCTGGATCGAGGCAGTTCAGTGCTACTGATCCTTCTTGATCTGTCAGCAGCGTTTGATACGGTCAACCAGGAAGTGTTGGCCCACTGCCTCGCTGACGCAGGGATATGGGGGCTGGCCCTACAATGGCTGGTCTCCTTTTTCCAAGGTCGGGGACAGAGGGTGGCGCTTGGGGATGAGCTATCCCAGCGGCACCCATTACAATGTGGTGTGCCACAGGAAGCAATTCTCTTCCCAATGTTATTCAACATCTATGTGCGCCCCCTTGCCCAGATCATCCGGAGGTATGGGCTGGGGTGTCATCAATATACAGATGACACCCAGCTCTTTCTGCTGATGGATGGCCACCTGGATTCAGCCCCAGAGGAATTGGGTATGGCATTGCAAGCTGTGGCTGGTTGGTTGCAACAGAGCTGGTTGAAACTGAATCCATTGAAGATGGAAGTGCTGTGTCTAGGTTATAGGGGGCTGGGATCAGGGATCAGGCTCCCATCCTTTGATGGGGCTCCATTGATGCCCCCATCGAGGGTGAAGAGCTTGGGGGTATTTCTGGATGCCTCTCTTAACTATGGAGGCCCAGGTTACCACCACTGCCAGGTCGGCCTTTTTCCATCTGAGGCGGATCAGGAAGTTGGTCCCGTATCTCGACCCCCACGATCTGGCCACAGTAACCCATGCAATGGTCACTTCCAGGCTAGATTATTGTAACTCTCTTTACATGGGGCTTCCCTTGACCCTCCTCCAGAAACTCCAGGTGGTGGAGAACGCTGCTGCATGGATGTTGACTTCTTCGCCTATACGGGCACGGATCCATCCTGTGCTGCGTGAACTGCACTGGCTACCCATCGAGTACCGGATCCAGTTCAAGGTGTTGGTACTAACCTTTAAAGCCCTATATGGCCAGGGGCCAGCATACCTTTGGGACCGCCTCTCCCTGTATGAGCCCCGTAGGTTCTTATGGTCAGCAAACCAACAACTTCTGGAAATACCCGGCCCCAGAGATGTCCATCTGGCCTCAACGAGGGATCAGCTTCAATTCCGCAGGGCCTGTAAACAGAGCTCTTTCACCAGGCTTTCAGCTGAGGCAGTGGGCGTCACTTGTTACTGGCCTCCCCCCCTCATTCCATCCCAGCACTACAAGATCTGCTGGACTTGGACAATAGGTCACATCTATGAGGCAGAATCTGCCATCTTAATCTTTGTAATCTTAGATTTTATATTTTAAATTGTTTTTTTACTGTTTTTACTATAGACCGTTTTTATGATGCAACCCGCCCTGAGCCTGTTCTACGGGAAGGGCGGGCTAAAAATCAAATCAATAAATAAATAAACCAACAAAGTTTAATTCTGGGTAAAAGCTTCTGTGTGCCTGCTGAACTGCTGGAAGCCCCCAAACCCTAGCAAAATGCCTGATTTTTAGGGACTCTGGAAACATGGCCCTGCACCATTCCAACCCTGGACTGATCTAATAACACATCAGCTGTACATTAAAATTAGGAGTGGAAGTTAATTTTTGCACACCATGTATTTGGGATATTACAATGCTGGGAGTTTTGACCAGAGGCCTCTCCACCATGTGATCTGTGCTCTGAAACTCTTACCACTCACCTGGCCATAGCCAATCTTTGTCTGCATTTAGAAGCCCAGTGAAGATTTCTTCTTTAGGCAAGCTTTGGGACTGTGAGCTTCTCCACTTCCCCTCGATTTCTATTCTGGTTTTATGATTTTATTGTATTTTTAGAAGAATCTGATAATACATTTTTTTAAATTTAAAAAAAAGAGGAGAGGAGGGCTTGATTTACTGCAGTTTGAGAATTACCAGATGACTGTGTTGAAGGGCAGTCCAAGCTAAGCAAACCTGCAATTCAACGTTGGGTGAAGTGTGGTGACAATAACATCGCTTTTGGGCCTTGTAGCTGGCTTGCGGCGGAGCTTCCGGCTGAGCCGAAAGGAGAAGCAAAGCAGCCAGCCCGAAACCAAGCAAGCTGAACCGACTCAAACCTCTGAACTCCTCACGTATGAGGAAGTCACCAAATACCAGCAGCAGCCGGGTGACAGAAAGAGACTGGTGGTTTTGATTGGTGAGTCACTCTGTGAGGGAGGGATGCAGTTGCCTTTCCCGGGGGCGGTTTCTAAAATGTGATGCCAGAGCTCAAAGTCCTCTCTTACCAAACCTCAGAGGAGAGAAGGCTAATCCCCAGAGGTGCTTGTCTCCTCAGCACTCTGGAGGGGAAGGAGGGCTGATTCATCACAATCCTTATTTCATAGGCTGTCGCACTAGCATTTCAGAGATGGCACCCGTCGTAGATGGAACCCAGGCAGTTTCAAATGACCGTGTACATTTTATTGCCTAGAAAACCAATGGCAAAACGTGCTGGGTGAGAAAAGTGTGGATTAGATTGTTGTAGTCATGCAGGAGTCATTTTCTGTCAGCTTTGACCCTTCAACGTTATGAAGCTATCTGCACCTATTTATATAGAATTTGTACGCTAGGCTCCTTGGAAGCATTTCCTTATGTATATGGGCTTTCAGGTGGTCCTTGGTTTGAGATTTGTCTGGGCTCCAACTTCAAGGCCCATCTTTCAACACAACAACAACAACAACAACAACAACAACAACAACAATAATAATAATAATAATAATAATATAATTTTTAATTTGTATCCTGCCCTCCCCGCCGAAGCAGGCTCAGGACGGCTCACAACATAGGCATTTCAACAATTAAAACATACATACTATAACTCAACCATTTATAAAATTAATCATCATTAGTCACAGACCTCTATGTGGGACATTCCACACTAGCTGAATTACCACCAGTTATCACCATTTGATTGATTGATAGATAGATAGATAGATAGATAGATAGATAGATAGATAGATAGATAGATAGATAGATAGATAGATAGATAGATAGATAATTTTATTTGTATCCCGCCCTCCCCGCTGGAGCAGGCTCAGGGCGGCTAACAGCATTATATAAAAACAAAGTTACATCCAGCATTCAAATTTCTGACAAGTTTAAAATCAATCAATCAATTAAATTAAATTAATAAAAGTGCTATTGCTATTCGTTCTTTTGTGGTGGCGGTTATCCTTAGCAGCTTCTTTCTTCAGCGAAGGCCAGTCGGAAGAGGAAGGTCTTGCAGGCCCTGCGGAATTCTTCAAGGTCCCGCAGGGCCCGCATTTCCTCTGGGAGTTGGTTCCATAGGCTCGGGGCTACAGAGGAGAAGGCCCGATTGCGGGTGCATTGCAGCTTCACCTCTCTTGGTCCGGGGGTGGTCAGCAAGTTTTTTCCAGTTGACCTTAGTGCTCTCTGTGGTTCATATGGGGAGAGACGGTCCCTAAGGTAGACAGGTCCTCGACCATATAGGGCTTTAAAGGTAATGACCAGCACTTTGTAATGAACCCGGTATATAACTGGCAGCCAGTGCAGCTCGCGCAGCCCAGGCTGTATGTGCTCCCATTTAGGGAGCCCCAGCAACAGTCTGGCCGCTGCGTTCTGCACCAGCTGCAGCTTCCGGGTTCGGTACAGAGGCAGCCCCATGTAGAGGGCATTACAGTAATCCAGCCTCGAGGTGACCGTTGCGTGAAGTACCGTTGCCAGATCTTGGCGCTCTAGGAAGGGAGCCAACTGCCTTGCCCGCCTTAGGTGGAAAAAGGCTGACTTGGCAGTGGCTGCAATCTGAGCCTCCATTGATAATGAAGGCTCCAGTAAGACTCCCAGACTCCTAACCCGGTGCACCGCTTTCAACGGCGCCCCGTCGAAGACCGGAAGAGGTATTTCCCCTTCCCGGGCGCCCCGACCCAGGCAAAGGACTTCTGTCTTCGCTGGATTCAATTTCAGCCCGCTCCCCCTCAACCATGTTGCCATATCCTGCAAGGCCCGGTCTAAATTCTCAGGGACGCACCTACAGTCATAAGTGGGGCTCCAGAGATCATCGTAATGACCCTCCTGTTCTCCTGTCCTTTTGACTCTCATGATTCCATTCTTCCCAGGAGCCAGGGGTGGAATTCTAGCAGGAGCTCCTTTGCATATTAGGCCCCACACCCCTGATGTAGCCAGTCCTCCAAGAGCTTACAGTAGACCCTGGAATAAGAGCCCTGTAAGCTCTTAAGAGGATTGGTTACATCAGAGGGGTTGGTCTAATATGCAAAGGAGCTCCTGCTAGAATTCCACCCCTGCCAGGAGCTGTTTTGTTTTAATTTTTTTTAGCTTTTTAGAAGTACATGCTCTGTAGGCATTTTTATTACTGAACCTAACTGTAACTTGTATATGTATCGAAGATGGCTCTTTCTTTTTCAGGATGGCACGTGCAAGTTTTCATTTGTTGTAGGGACAAACAAAGTAATAACTGTATGGTATTTTCAAGGCATAAGGAATGATAGTGTAGTATCATCATCCTGAGAGCCTCTGAAGAACTTTGAGCATTGTAGAGATCTGGGGAACAGGAAGCAGGGGTGGAATTCTAGTAGGAGCTCCTTTGCATATTAGGCCACACACCCCTGATACAGCCAATCCTCCAAGAGCTTACAAGGCTCTTTTTTGTAAGCTCTTGAAGGATTGGCTACATCAGGGGTGTGTGGCCTAATATGCAAAGGAGCTCCTGCTAGAATTCCACCCCTGACAGGAAGTATCAGTACAGCTCCTCTATCTCCGCTTCCAAAGGGAGCTCCCTCCACACCAGGAGAGTGGCCTAAGCTGTCCACATTGTGGGTGTGTGCATACAGAGTCAGCGTGGTGTAGTGGTTAAGACTCTAATCTGGAGAGCTGGGTTTGATTCCCCACTCCTCTACATGCAGCCAGACACAGTTCTCTCAGAGCTGTTCTCTCAAGGGCAGTTCTTTCTGAGCTCTCAGCCCCACTTACCTCACAATGTGTGTGTTGAAAGGAGAGGAAGGAAAAGAGATTGTATGCTGCTCTGAGACTCCGTTGGGTAGTGAAAAGTGGCATATAAAAACCAGCTCTTTTTCTTACTCTCCCTTCAGAAAGAGACATGAACATCTTGTTTCATAGAATAGAATCATAAGGTTGGAAGGGATCTCCAGAGTCATCTAGTCCAACCTCCTGCACAATGCAGGAAACTCACAAATACCTCCCCCTAAATTCATAGGATCTTCATTGCTGTCAAATGGCCATCTAGCCTCTGTTTAAAAACCTCCAAGGAAGGAGAGCCCACCACCTCCTGAGGGAGTCTGTTCCACTGAGGAACTGCTCTAATGGTCAGGAAGTTCTTCCTAATGTTGAGCTGGAAACTCTTCTGGAGCCACAGAAAACAATTCCACACCATCCTCTATATGACAGCCCTTCAAGTACAGTTTCAGACATAATGGTGAAAAATGGAGATGGGAAGAAAAAGACACCATTGTGCATCTTGTTCCTTCCATCATGTTCCGAGGCCTACCCCCTATCATAGGTAAAGATTTTAATGTAAAAAATGATTTTTTAATTTTTTTTTAATTTATCAACAATTCAAAATACCAGATTAAAAGAATAAAAGTTCACTCTACAACTTATTATCTGGAATTGCGTCATTCAAAGTTAGATATTCTACCACCAGATGCCACAATGCAACACATTTTTCCTGTTGTTTTACATAGCAGGCATTGAAAGTATGTCTAGTACATTTACTTAATACCAACATTTCCCATAACTTATTCTGCCACATTGCAAGTGAAGCTACTCTGTTCTCTTTCCACTTACATGGTGCGTCTTGCTCCTTCCATCATGTTCCAAGCCCTGCCTCCTGGCACAGGCAGAGATGTTAGAGTAAAATGATGAAGGCCCATTCCGGGCCGTAGCCAGGATTCCAAATTTGGTGGGGCTACAGGCAGGACTTTTTTCTTTAGGGGGGCCGGGGGGCCAGGCTCTCGGCACTGAAGCTGGATCTCCCAGGAACCAAGCTGGGCTGGGCAAGGGATGTGCCATGAGAGCTCTGGCCGGGCGGCAACAGTGTCTGGTGCACCCTCCTGTGCACTCCGTCTCTGACAGCAACTCTGCAGGGCTTCCCTGACCGGCAGTGGAGGATGCGCAGCCCACAGCAGTAGCAGGCACTGCTTGTCAGCAGTGGGGGGCTGATTGGCAGGGCTTTTATGTTTACAGAGGGGTTTGATCGGTGGGGCACTGTAGCTACAGGCCTGGGCCTATCCCCAGCATGTATTTCCCCCCTTCCTTTTGCTATAGACCACTGTGTCCATGTGCTCTGCCCTGACACATCTTTCTTTTCTGTCCCCCCAGGTTCTTTGGGGTCCCGATTAAATGAACTCAAGCAGAAGGTGGTGGCTGAGAACCCCCAGGAGTATGGGGTTGCGGTGCCACGTAAGTACCATTTTTAAGCACTGTATCTCCCCTCCTCCCACTCTCCTTCCATAGCACTGGAATCATTTATTTGCAACCTGACAGCTCCTGATGGTTTCCCATGCGCACCCTGAGAAGTGTAGGGTTGGCAGGCTCTCTGGAGTAGGCGTAGGATGGAGAAAAAGTTCCGGGCAGCAGCAGAAGGCAAGGAGAGCAAGAGGCAAACACTATGAAACAGTAGTATTCAGAGGGTGTTTTTACAAAGGAAGAAGAATTTATTCTCACATTCAGACTGAGATGTGGTGTCTGCTTCAGCAAAGCCCTTGAGATTGCTCTCCTATTCTTGGTATATGAAATTGGACAAATATTCCGCTTAACCATTCTTGGGTGGCTGAAACTGGGTGCGGAATTACCCATATGGCTGCACCCAGTTGTCAGAGGGAGAGAGAGAGAGAGAGAGAGAGAGAACACTATTGAAACCAGCAAGATCAAGGGAAGAGAAACACAACTGGCAGCTTCCTAACATGGAACATGTAGATGCTTCAAAGCCTCTGTTATTGTTAAACTGTTCCCAAATGCAGCAGCATTTTCCGTGATGGGTCAGAGCTGATCCCCCATCTGTTCCTGGTGTGAGATGGCAATCATGCGCTGAGTTAAATGTAGGCATATAGCAATGCGCTAAAGGAATCACGAAACATCCCAGAGCATCATAAATCATGTGCGTGCATGCGTGCGGTAGACATAATCCTGTCCCAATGCCCACTTCAGCTGCCCATTTCTGATTTGAGAACTGCACAGATGGGCCTTTGATCCACTGGGGATCCCAAATGCAGATGGTGTCTTCTACCTTGAAAGGTTACTGAAGCACCTGAGCTGGGGGGGGAATGCTTCTCATGCCAACTGGAGGGGGAGGGGTTGCTTGCCGCCTTGCCATGGGATTCTCCTTGCTCTGTTTACTGCGATTCTTAGGATACTCTTCAGAGGGCACCCAGTCCCCAGTGCACTATAACTAGAGAGTGTTGATATGGAAATAGTATTTGAGCTGTCAGATAGCTGTCTCAGAACAGGCAAGGCCTCGCTACTGCTGTCAGACTTATGAGAAGTGGAAAGGATCTCTACCACCCCAAGCCTTGCTTGTGGAGGGAGTGATGGAGTATACATTTGATAAATAAAATAAAACCAAAATTCATCTCAGTGATCAAACTCCACCATCCACTGGACTCATCTAAGAAACCCAGATCAAGGGAGGCTGATTATGGTAAAGAGGGCAAAGCAAAATGGCCTTGGGTGACTTCAGCAAGTGAGCCGTGCTGCGTATTGCAAGGGGTGGCTGTAAGTCCCAGGCTGTCTAGCCAATTGGTCTCAGTGATCAAACTCTTCCATCCACCAGACCCATCTAAGAAACCCAGATCAAGGGAGGCTGATTATGGTAAAGAGGGCAAAACAAACTGGCCATGGGTGACTTCAGCAAGTGAGCCATGCTGTGTATAGCAAAGGGCGGTTGTAAGTCCCAGGCTGCCTAGCCAGTCTAGTTTAGGGGGGAAATTCCTTCCTGACTCCAGATTATAGTGATCAGTCAAAGCCTGACTGACTGATTTCGCACTAAGCTTGTTCTGGGTGAAGAGCCCTTTTGCTCCAGGGGCTTCTCTCCATTTTCGCACAAGTTGCCCCGGAGCTGCAAGTTGGTGCGCCACTATTCCTCAGCAAGCGAGATCCTCTGACAAGCGGTTTCTGCTTGCTGTGGAAAAGTGGCACGCCGAGGCAGCTTACACTAAAATGTAGAGAAGCCCCGGGGGCAAAACGGCTCTCTACCCGGAACAAGTCCTAGTGCGAAATCAGTCTCTGAAAGAAATCTACATTAGGTGACTCCAGAACAAAATGCTATTTACCAAAAAACCCTTGGTGGTTGTGACACTTCTTGATGCTCTTGGGAGGAAGATAAGGAGAGGACTCCCGAAATGAACATGTTGGGGGAAATAAACTCTTCCTGACCCCGCTGAGCCACTAATAAAAGTTGCTGAAGTCAATTTCAGATACATCACTGTAACTTTTTTTCTGCGCTGTTTCTAGTTTTTTGTGATTCTAGTTCTGTTGTGTGTTTATGGGCAGTCACCTGCTATTTGACTGCATTCCCGCCCCCCCTCCCCCCCCCCCCACTATGCAATGACCCTTGAGTCTCAACAATTAAGATGGGCTGTAAATCAAATAAATGTTCCAGGCAACCCATCCAAGAGTTTTCCATTCCTATAGTAAGAAGACCTGATTTTCACCCTGGAGCTCTTCCATAAAGCTAAAGAGCTTCTCTGCTCTCTTCGACATGCTCCTTTTCGGTGCTGAACCTCTGCAGTCTAATGTTACTTAGAAGCTTGTGTTCTTCGGTTATATTTACTGCGGGTTGCTAAGAGTGAAAAAGTGTCATTTTTTGGTGCTGAGAGCCCATCTGGGCCAATACATAGTTGTTAGTTTTGTACAAAAGCTGTCGAGCAGGACAGATTTAGAAGGAATGAAGGTGGGGGGCAGAACTGGGGATGGCTCACCTCCAGAGCATCCTTATGTTTCTGTATCTTACTGCCACTGAGGGGTCACTAGCAGAGCATCTGTTTGGTATGCAGAAGGTCCCAGGTTCAATCTCTGACATCTCCAGTTTAAGGGATTAGGTAGGAGGTGATGCAAAGGACCTCTACCTGAGACCCTGGAGAGCTGCTGCCAGTTAGAGAAGACATGACTGACTTTGATGGGCAAGTGACTTGCCATAAGTCAGGTTCATGTGTGTGGATGCAAGTTTCTGAATTTAAAAATGCACCGCGGTTGTCTGGGGAGCTCTAACTAGATATATTGTTGCCTCACCTTCTGCCTTTTTTCCTAAGCAGAAGAAAAAGGATCTGAACACAGATCTTGATCAGTATTCCCTCTAAGTGGTGGAGTCTTGTGAGCAAAACTTCTACTTTGTGAGCTACTGGCATTAAAGTTGTGAGCTACTGCATAAATTAATTTGCTCTCTAGGGCCATTTTTCCTGAGCTGAGACAAAAATGTGTGAGCTGGAGGCTAACAAATGGTGAGCTAGCTCACACTAACTCAGCTTAGAGGGAACACTGATCTTGGCTGCCTTTATGTTTTCCTTTATGACATCATACGGGCAAGAGGACATGCTTCCATTCCTGTCCATTGTGGCTTTTACCCCTCCTGTTGCTAGATTCCGTTTGTGCTTGTCTTAACTTATGGCTGTGTTTAAAACCATAGGCATAACCCACTGGTACATAGATTGGAATATTGGTTTCAGAGTGGGGGGGACACACATTCATGGGAAGCTTGACCCCCCCCCCCCCTTTCTCCATGCACCACAAAAAAACCTCTATAAATTCCTAGGAGGGGAAAGAGCCATTGTTAGTTTGGTTGTAAGTGCTGAGTTTTCTCTGTGATAGATCTGTACCCTGTCTTGCTTTCCCCAAAACTACGTTTGCATGGAATTTCAGGAGGAAAGAAATACCTTTTAATCTACGGTGTCTGCGGTTTACATATGCCCTAAGGAAGAAAGAGGAGGAGAAAAGAGAGGATGTAGAAGTTAACAAATAAAAATGGAGTAAAGGGTTAGGTGTGAAAATGACAGATAAGATTTGGGAAAAAGAGACATCCATCTATTAAGAGTGTTGCAATTTGCACCTCTGTGAGGGAGTCTCAATATAATTTATTATATAAACGGTGCATGAGACTAGTGAGATTAAATAGAATTGACCAAATTAATTCATTTCACTTGCTGTTGTGCTTTCTGTTCAGATTTCCATTGGAACGCTGGAGTGGTGAAGTGGTTAGAGTGTTGGACTAGGATCTGGGAGACTCAGACTCGAATCCCCACTCTGCCATGGAAGCTTACTGGATGGCCGTGGGCCAGTCACACACTCTCAACCTAACCTACCTTGCAGGGTTGTTGTGAGGATAAAATGGAGGAGATGAGAATTCTGTCAGCCACTTTGGGGTATAAATGAAGTAAAGAAACAAAATATGTCTTGGGTGATGGTGTCTGCAAGTTTAGAAGTTTTAGTCACAAGCAAAGCATGTAGTTTTCCAAATGATGGGGCTCAGTCTTGGCTTTGAAAAAAAAGTTCTAGATAGATTTGCCAGTTTGCTAACTGGATATTTCCGCTTTCAGATTACCACCAGTGTTCCCTCTAAGCTTAGTTAGCGTGAGCCAGCTCACAGATTTTTAGCCTCCAGCTCACACATTTTTGTCTTAGCTCAGGAAGGATGACCCCAGAGTACATTAATTTATGCAGTAGCTTACAGTTTTAATGCCAGTAGCTCACAAAGTAGAATTTTTGCTCACAAGATTCTGCAGCTTAGAGGAAACATTGCTTATGCATCCCTGCCTGTGCTCTGAGATCTTCATCAGGGGCACTTCATGCCCCCCACATACCGAATAAAAGCAAATAGTAGTCACCTCTCAGTGGTGGTGTCATGATTATGGAATAGCCTTCCAAGGCATGTTCATGTGGCACAATTGTTACTATTGTTTCGGTGTCAACTGAAGAAGTTTTTTGTTTTCCCTTGGCTTTTGAGTGATGGTTGGTTTTATGGAGGCTGTTGTGATCCTGTGATATTCAGTGGTTGCATTGGAACAACGGCTATAGTTTCAACAGCCTTTCAGGACGTTTACGGAGTTTATTGTTGCTGATGTTTGTAAGCTAGATTTTTGTTTTCACCTGATTCCTGCTGCGTCTGAGGCTCTGTGGAATGTGATATTTGTTGCATTATAGCGTGTTCCAATTTTTAACATTTCAGCACATTAGAAATTTTCATAGGAGATGGGCCAGAATTCTTTTAAAGCAACTCATTAAAAACTGCTGCTGCACAGAGACTTGCATTTTCTTCCTCTCTTTGTGCCAATGTCCACTTTCATCTCTCACCTGCTGTAGTGAGCAGGTTTCCAGCTACGTTGCACTGCAGGTAGGGCAGAAGAGGGAAGGCAGAATACAGGAGGAATGACCTAAGGGAAGCAATTACTCTGCCGGAGGGTTTAGTTATTGGGACAGGGCACGCTCCAGGGACTCTTCTTTTCCACTCTTTTTGCTCCTGACCTTTAGAGAGAGAGCCATGTTCCATTTTTTCCCCATTCCTCTCCATGCATCTGCTGATTGGAAGGTATTCTTTATAGCATTTCTGCTTTTAGAAATAGTCAGTCTGGAAAGGATTGGCAGCAACGATGCCGGGGAGATGACAGAGTGAAAAAAGCAATCAAGTTAACACCGTTTCACTGGGGCAACTTGTTTTGCTCCAACTGCATTAGAAAGAAAAAAGGAAATCTGGTTGTCAGCAGTAGCCCAAGATTTAGGCGAGCGATGATAGCTACATGATGCAATTTTGAAGAATTTAATGAGAGCAAGAATGCTTGACAAAAGTATGACTGATGAATAATAGAAATATTTGTCAAACGCAAAGTTTGCCTATAGAAAGAGAGTACCAGTTTTCTGGGGAACTAATGAGAAGATTATATAAACGCTAGTAGTATCAGGCCAGATGTGGAATATCTTTTCAGGCTTCAGTTAAAGGCACAAGGGAAAGAAGATATTGTTGCTGAAGGCAAGGCTTCTTAGCACAAAGGAAAGGTTGGAATTAATGAGATGTGCATCGGAGGAAGGGCTGTGTGACTCTGTGCACTGAAAAAGAATATAAAAATTTTGCACCAGATTCTCTGAAGCAGAGAGCAAATTGGTAAGAGGATGTAAGAGCAGGGAGCTGGTCAGCAATGCATATTAGGATACTTCAGGACCCAGGACAGCTCCCAGTGACTGTAGAAGTTGATATGGTAACTATGCAAGACCAGGGAGGTGGTTAGGCTAGTGTACTACAGTTGAGCTATTCAAAATCCTAAAAGATGATGCTGTTAAAGTGATGTACACATTATGTCAACAAATTTGGAAAACACAACAGTGGCCACAGGATTGGAAAAGATCAGTTTATATTCCAATCCCAAAGAAGGGTAATGCCAAGGAATGTTTAAACTATCGCACCATTGCACTCATTTCACATGCCAGCAAGGTCATGTTAAAGATCCTACAAGCTAGGCTTCAGCAGTATGTCCATCGGGAACTACCAGAAGTTCAAGCTGGGTTTCGGAGAGGTAGAGGAAGTAGAGATCAAATTGCCAACATTCGATGGATTATGGAGAAAGCACGGGCGTATCAGAAAAACGCCTGTTTCTGCTTCATTGACTATGCTAAAGCCTTTGATTGTGTGGTTCACAACAAACTGTGGCAAGTTCTTAAAGAGATGAGAGTACTAGACCACCTCACATGTCTCCTGAGAAACCTGTATAAGGGTCAAGAAGCAACTGTCAGAACAGGATATGGAACAACTGATTGGTTTAGAACAGGAAAAGGAGTTCGACAAGGATGTATATTGTCACCCTGCTTATTTAATTTATGGTATGGTAACAATATCTATTTATATCACCTCTATCCCTAACCCATATGGTAACAATATCTATTTATATCACCTCTATCCCTAACCCATATGATATTTTCTATACCCCCCTCCCTCCATTACTAGACTCCCGCCGAAGCTATATACTTAAAGTTAACTTATAAAGGTACCCTTAACTATCAAAATCTAAATTCATATTCTAACTTTCCCTAATACTTATTATTAAAAAATTGTCCAATGTCTTTTTACATTCCATTCTTTCTCTACATAACTTCTAAATTTCTTCCACTCATTTTTAAACACTTCCATATCATAGTCTCTTAGTGTTCTTGTTAATTTATCCATCTCACTCCACGATAAAACTTTCAAAATCCAGTCCCATTTCTCTGGTATTATTTCTTGCTTCCTCAACTGCACATACAATGTCCTAGCAGCTGAGAGCAAGTGCCAAATTAGAGTTCTATCTTCTTTTGGAAATTTTTCCATTTGTAATCCCAACAGGTAAGTCCCTGCTTATTTAATTTATATGCAGAGTACATCATGCAGAATGCTGGCCTGGATGAAGCACAAGCCAGAATTAAGATTGCCGGGAAAAACATCAACAACCTCAGATATGCAGATGACACTACTCTAATGGCAGAAAGTGAGGAGGACCTAAAGAACCTCTTGTTGAGGGTGAAAGAGGAGAGCACAAAAATAGGCTTGAAACTCAACATCAAAAAAACTAAGATCATGGCATCCGGCCCCATCAAACCTTGGCAAATACAAGGGGAAGACATGGAAGTAGTGACAGACTTCACATTTTTGGGATCCAAGATCACTGCAGATGGTGACTGTAGCCATGAAATTAAAAGACGTTTGCTCCTTGGGAGGACAGCAATGGTGAACCTGGGCAGTATAATAAAAAGTAGAGACATCAGCCTGCCAACAAAAGTCCGTATAGTCAAAGCGATGGTATTCCCAGTAGTAATGTATTACTGTGAGAGCTGGACCATAAGGAAGGCCAAGCACAGAAGAATAGATGCTTTTGAGACATGGTGCTGAAGAAGACTCTTTAGAGTCCCTTGAACTGCAAGAAGATCAAATCAGTCAGTCCTAAGGGAAATCAACCCAGACTGTTCACGGGAAGGTCAGATGCTGAAGCTGAAGCTCAAAAACTTTGGCCACCAAATGAGAAGGGAGCATTCCCTGGAGAAGACCCTGATGCTAGGAAAGACAGAAGGCAAAAGAAGAAGGGGACGGTAAAAGATGAGATGGCTGGACAGTGTTACTGATGTGTAACAAACACGAATTTGAGCAGACTCCGGAGGATGGTGGAAGAGAGGAGGGCCTGGCGTGACTTTGTCCATGGGGTCGCAAAGAGTCGGACTCGACTGTGCGACTGAACAACAACAACAACTACAGGACCTGGGACAGCTCACATAGACGTCAGATGTTGTTATGCTCAATAAATCTCCAAGAAGGTCTTGATGTTTTCTGCAGCTGCCAAGAGAGGCCCGTTTGGGACTGACCAGGAATTGTGCCTCCCACGTTATTTGTTGGAGGCCTGTAAACAGATAAATGTTTGGATGGCTTAGTAAAGGTAAAGGTAGTCCCCTGTGCAAGCACCAGTTGTTTTTGATTCTGGGGTGATGTCGTATCACGTTTTCAAGGCAGACTTTTTTTTACGGGGTGGTTTGCCATTGCCTTCCCCAGTCATCTACACTTTCCCCCCAGCAAGCTGGGTACTCATTTTACCAACCTGGGAAGGATGGAAGGTTGAGTCAACCTTGAGCCGCCTACCTGAACCCAGCTTCCCCTGGGATCAAACTCAGGTTGTGAGCAGAGCTTGGACTGCAATACTGTAGCTTTACCACTCTGCACCACGGGGCTCTCTTGGATGGCTTAGTAGGTGGGTTCAAATTTCTTACCTGAGTCTGACAACTTGTCCTCCTTACAAAGGTCTAAGGGGAGGCTTTCTTCAGGCTTTCTGGCTAGGATCCAAAGATTTGTGCAGTCCGAGCAGAAGATCATGGAGCACAGTGTTCCACTTTCATGGGAAAGAGTCACCACTTTCCCTCTTGCACATCCCCCAGAATTGGCTGCAGAGCTGTGTGTGTGAAATTTGGGATCTGTGAAAGCAAGTGAAATAATATGATCTTTGGAGATGATATGATCTTTGGATCCAAATCTGTAGCTCTGGGAACTTCCTGATTTGAGGTTGTTATTGTTGAGGTCGCCGTCAAAGGGATAAGCTGAGGATTGGATCACAGCACCATGTAAATTAGGTGAATATGTGGGTAACTGGGTGGGATTTTTCTTCAGTTTGCCAAATTTAACTCATGCCAACAGTGTGTATAGGAGCCAGTGTGGTATAACAGTTGGACTAGGATCTGGGAGATCCAGGTTTGAATACCCACTCTGCTGTGGAAGCTCACTGGGTGACCTCTCTCTGTCTGTCTGTCTCTCTCTCTTTGTCTCTCTCCCTCTGCCTCTCTCTGAGGCTCAGGAGTCACATGTGGCTCTTTCAGAAATAAATAGATGCTATAGACAATACAACAAAAAAGACTGTGTTATGTATTATAATAATATAATAATAATAATTTTTTATTTCTATCCCGCCCTCCCCGCCGAAGCAGGCTCAGGGCGGCTCACAGCATAAAATACACATTACATCAGTTTACGTTATAAAAACATGGTTAAAACAGTTATAAATTATTAAAATTAACATAACAATATGGCGTTGTAAACATTAGATTTCGTAACATCAGATAATAAAAACATTTCCAGCAGCATACCTAGCTTTATTACTGATTCTATCGCTAGTTGAAGGCCACCTTAAAAAGGTGGGTCTTACAGGCCCTACGAAATTGATCTAAACATCTTAGGGCCCTCATCTCCTCGGGGAGTTGGTTCCACAATAATGGAGCGACGACAGAGAAGGCCCGATCCCGGGTGGCCTTCAGTCTGGCCTCCCTTGGCCCAGGGATATTCAACTGGTTTTTCCCAGATGACCTCAGTGCCCTCTGGGGCTCATATGGGGAGAGACGGTCCCTCAGGTAGGTAGGTCCTCGGCCATATAGGGCTTTAAAGGTGATAACCAGCACCTTGTAGCGAACTCGGTATACCACTGGCAGCCAGTGCAGCCCGCGCAGCCCCGGCTGTATGTGCTCCCACTTTGGGAGCCCCAGCAACAGCCTAGCCGCCGCGTTCTGCACCAGCTGCAGCCGCCGAGTTCGACACAAGGGCAGCCCCATGTAGAGGGCGTTGCAGTAGTCCAGTCTCGAGGTGACCGTAGCATGGATCACCATTGCCAGGTCACGGCGCTCCAGGAAGGGGGCCAACTGCTTTGCCCGTCGAAGATGAAAAAAAGCGGACTTGGCAGCGGCCACTATCTGTGCCTCCATTGATAATGAAGGCTCCAGAAGAACCCCCAGGCTCTTGACCTTATGTGCCGCTTTAAGCTGCACACCGTCAAGGACCGGCAAAGGGATTTCCCTTCCCAGGGCACCGCGACCCAAGCAAAGGACCTCTGTCTTCGTTGGATTTAACTTCAGCCCGCTCAGTCTGAGCCAACCTGCCACGGCTTGCAGTGCTAGGTCCAGGCTTTCTGGGACGGAGCCAGGCCGGCCATCCATTAGTAGATAGAGCTGGGTGTCATCAGCGTATTGGTGGCACCCAAGCCCAAACCTCTGGGCAATCTGGGCAAGGGGGCGCATATAAATGTTAAACAACATCGGGGAGAGAACTGCCCCTTGTGGCACCCCACATACTAGTGGGTGCCTCCGGGACCGCTCCCCCCCAATGGCCACCCTTTGTCCCCGTCCTTCGAGGAAGGAGGAAAGCCACTGTAAGGCCAATCCCCCAATCCCCGCGTCGGCGAGCCGGCGGGCCAGTAGCTGATGATCAACCGTATCAAATGCGGCCGACAGATCCAACAATATCAGCACCGCCACGCCGCCTCGATCCAGATATTAGATTCAGGTGGGTAGCTGTGTTGGTCTGAACGCAAGGTTGGCCAAACTTCCTTAGCGTAAGAGTCACATAGAATAAATGTCAGATGTTTGAGAGCCACAAGACATGAACTCCAGATGTCTGAGAGCTGCAAGGCATGCAAGAAGGAAGGAAGAAAGGAAAGGCGGGGAAACAGCAAATAGATGAGGAAGGAGGGAGAGGTGGAAAGAAAGCAATTTTAACTTTAAATGCATTCTTTAAGTCACCAGCTGACTTGGCGTGGAGAAGTGATTTAAAGAGAGAAATGCCTCCTCCAAGATGGCCAACGGGGTGGTGGGGGCTTCAAGAGCCACAAAACATGTGTGAAAGAGCCATATGTGGCTCCTGAGCCTCAGTTTGGCCACCCTGGTCTGAAGCAATAGAACAAAGTTTGAGTCCTGTGGCACCTTTAAGACTGTACTGATTGGCAGGCTCGGAGTATCAGGTACTAGAAGTCAGGCCAGGTAGAGTCATTCAGTCCAAATATCGGGGCTCCAGAAAGTCAGGCAAGACAGAGTTGGTGGTTGAGTGTTTATCATACACTTTGAATTCACACCTAACAGCCTCCATTGGCTGATTGTTTTTATAACCATAATCTTAAGGGTCATGCTTGCAGCCAGATGCTCAGAACTAATCCTGCAACTACTCATTTTTGTTACCAGCAAAGCAGCTGGTGTCAGACTAGAAGTCGTGCACTCTGCTGTCTCTCCTGTAGCTCTGTTTTCAGCCTCTGTCTATGGCGCTTTAAGGGTGTGGATGATACTGGAGGGCTAGAAATGACCTGTTGAATCAGGGTTTGTGTTGGTGGCTCTGCATCGGATGTTGACTGTGAATCCTGACAAACCTACAGCTCATCTTCCTGTTTGCCAGCTTCTGCTGGCTTTTGCAACATGGGTCTCCTTTCCTCCTGAGGAGGCCTTGCTTTTGCTGAGTCCTGACTGACTCATGACAAGACCAACACAGCTTAATTCTGGGTATAAGCTTTTGTGCATGCACACTTCTTCGGTTATATTGAAACAGAGTTCCTCAGGCCTTACATATAGGTGGTGTTGGTGGGGTTAGTTGCCAGGAAGGGCTAGTTAGAGTCAAGATGCAAAAGTAACTGAGTGACAAGAATCTTAGCTATACTTATCTGTCATTACTTATGCATCATGACTTTAACTAGCCCTTCCTGGCAACTGCTCCCCCCACCATATATAAGGCTCGAGGAAGTCTTTCAATGTTTCTGAAGGAGTGTGCATGCACACAAAGCAAACCACAATTAAGTTTTGTTGGTCCTAACAGTGTCACTGGTCTCAAACTTTGTTCTATGTGTTCTGTATTGACTAAGCAAAAAAAAAAAGGACTTGAAAACGAAAGGACTGATAGAGAAAGAGGTAGCAGTGGGGTAGGAGAGAGTCTTTAACAATGTGTCATGTTCGCCTACAGAGCTGTGGATACATGTCTGGGGATCAATTTAATAGGAGACTGTAGGTGTATGTAAAACTGTAATTGATATCACAGTTGTCTTTTAAGTGGCTGCCATGCACCAGTGCATAAGTGGTAGATACCTGTGCAGCATCACCAATGTCTATGGCAGAAAGAAGAAGCGGAAAGGAGTTATTTCAGGTTAAAATTGATAGGGAAACTGTTGATGCAGACAGAGGCTTGCTGCATTTCTATACTCCCTTCTACCAAACTACTTACACAGTTCAAAAGCATCAAATATGTGTGTTGCTTTGTGTGAGAAAGCCTAACTCTTGTTCTAATGTGTATTTGCTCCCTTGTGCTTGATAAGAATAGCCAACCAGCAGCTGGGCAGATGAAATTAATGAAGATAGGCTTCTAAGAAGTTAACAAAACTCTGTAGCTCATCTGACAGCAGTCATTCCTGAGGCGGTGGATTCATATGCAGCTCTTGTAGCAAAAATTCTCTGTACTCTTGGTGCTTGGGTGGGGGGGGGGCACAGTGGGATGACTTCTAGTGTCCTGGCCCTACTGGTGGACCTCCTGATGGCACTTGGGTTTTTTGGCCACTGTGTGACGCAGACTGTTGGACTGGATGGGCCATTGGCCTGATCCAACATGGCTTCTCTTATGTTTAAAAATAAACAGGGAGCTTCTGAGATCTCAGGAGATAGCCTGGGCCAATTGTGGGCAGTTCCGGAGGCAGTTCTGTTGTGTGCAGTTCTGGAGGCTTCACTTCAAAAAAGGATGTGGACAGAATGGAGCGGGCGCAGAGGAGAGCAATGAGGATGATCAGGGGCCTGGAGATCAAGCCCTGGAGACCAAGCCCTGGGACAAAAGGCTTGAGGGACTTGAGAATGTTCAGTCTGGAGAAGAGGAGGTTGAGTGGGGGACCTCATGTGATGGCTCTCTTGAAGTGTTTGAAGGGCTGTCCTGTAGAAGAGGCAGGGAGCTGTTCCTGTTGGCAGCAGAGGAGAGGACTCAATGTGCTTTTTAAATTAAGAGTGGGAAGATACTGGCTGGATATTAAGAAAAACTTTTTTAGAGTAAGAATTGTTCAACAGTGAAATCAGCTCCCAAACTGGCAATCTTTAAGCAGTGGTTGGACAAACATTTGCCAGGGGTGCTTTAGTCTGATCCTGCATTGCGCAGGGGATTGGACTAGATAGCTGGCCTGTGTGGTCCCTTCCAGCTCTGTGATGTATTCCAACATACCCTTTTTTGGACTAGAGCCCACTTCATCACATGCAGCATGTGTCATCACTAGGCAGGTCTTTATATATAACCTTATATATAATTGTTTGCCTTGTGTAGATTCATCAAAGCAAAAAACAAACAAATCCATTCCCCGCTCCAAAAACAAAGTCGGATATGACAAAATATACTCTAGAAGGAGCAGAACTTTTAGAGCAACTCTGAGCCCATTCAAGGAAAAAAAAGTGAAGGGAAAACAAAGTTGCTCAAGCCCTTGAAAGCTTAGAACACCCTGAAAGGACAAGTTCTTTTTCCCACCCCCACCATACAATTCCTTGCAGACCCCCAGCTTGTCTTACATATCTTCCTCTCTGTGTCCTTGATAAGTTATGTATTTTTTATACAAATGTTTTGTGTCCCAATCAGTACCCCATTTATTTTAGTTCATGAGTCATGTGAACAGTTGTCCCATCTATATAAATCCTTCAAAAGTGTTTCCTCGACGGATTTCGCACTAGACCTTTAATCCTGGTTTAGTCCCAAACTGACATTCTACACTAGAATCAGAGAAACCAGCTGTATGACTCTATGATTCTATGACTTTAGTGTAGAATGTCAGCTTGGGGACAGGGCTAAACCAGGATTTAAGATCTAGTGCAAAATTGCTCTCTGATGTATGCTTCCTGTACGAAAATCATGCCTGCATTGTCCTTTTAATACCTTGGCATTTCTCTTAAATGGATCGCCTAATCCAGTTACTTCCAATATCAAAACATCATTGTGTTATCCATTTATATTTGTACTCAAGAAAGCAAGCATAACCATATTGTTAAGAAAGAAGGCAAGAAGAAAAGGGAATGCATTTTATTCTGCTGCTCTTCCTGCAGGAGATACGATATTGTAATTGAATGCTTGGAAATCAGTTCTGCAGTCTTTTTACCTATGGTTCCCTAATCCTCTTAATTCCCCTTTCCTTCCTCCCAGCTTTGGTATTTTCTAAGTCTTGATTAATTTCTACTGTATCATTCTGTATCGCTGTCCATTATTTAATCTGAATCAGGTTTTTGTTAATTTCCTTTCCTTCCTTCGCTAACCTAATTATCACAGTCTTTCTTTCTGTCATTAGTCTAAAAGGTAAGCCTCATTTATATGGAAGTTGTTCTTTATTTTATCTATTAGTCAAACAGTTAAGCTCTTCTCTGCCCCATCCAGGACCAGATCTACATGTTTTTTGAGGGGGGGGGGGGAATTAAAAAATGATGTCCCCTTATGGGCCCATTCTATTTTATGGGCCCAAAGAATAGAATGGACTCCATACCCAATTTGACAACCCCCCTCCAGCAGTTCCCGGGCAAGCACCCCCTCTGCTCCCTCCTAAATCTGGCCCTGCCCAACTCCAGGGCAACAGTTGATAAATCAATAAACATTTCTAACTGCTCTGTATTTCTAAAAAATCTTAGCTCTGATCTTTTTTGATGTTCAAAGCAGTGTTCATTTTAACTTCTCTATTTTAACTTAAAGCAGTACAATCTGTTAAATCCAAATATTTTCCAAAATCTCTTCTTTTTGTTTTCCTCTCAAAATTCTCAGTTCTTATTTTTCCCATTTCTGTTATCAGTCTCCTCCATATTGCCCTACAACTCTTCCTTTAGCTTATTTTTGTTGACCGGAATCCATGTTCACCAACCTATAGTCCTTATCAAATTGTCCAGATTTGCACCAAAGTTTTTTCTTTGCTCTTTTTTGCATATTCTGCATTTTTATTCAATTCACTTTGATTTTTAAAATCTGTAATTGTTATTCTCCCCCCTACTGCTGTTAAATTTTTAGCAGATTTGTTGTAGAATCCTTGGAAAGGATATCAGACAAATTCAGTAGCCATGTTATTCCTCTTATCTGGAGGGATAAATTAAACTCCCATGTCATAGGCAGTGCACTCCTCTATACCAGGGGAGAACATGGAGAGGCTTTGTCCTATGACTCGTCAGGACTTTTTTTTGCATATTAGGTCACACACCCCTAATGTAGCCAATCCTCCAAGAGCTTACAGGTCTGTTAGTACAGGGCCTACTGTAAGCTTCCGGAGGATTGGCTACAGCAGGGAGGTGTGTCCTAATATATTAGAAGCAGGAAACCAGCCAGGGAGGCAGTGGGGCCCTTGGATGACCAAGGGGTAAAAGGATTACTGAAGGAGGATAGGGAAATGGCTGAGAAGCTGAATGCATTTTTTGCCTCAGTCTTCACTGTGGAAGATGAGAAGTGTTTGCCTGCTCCAGAACCACTGATTTTGGAAGGGGTGTTGAAAGACCTGAGTCAAATTGAGGTGACAAGAGAGGAGGTCCTACAACTGATTGACGAATTAAAAACTAATAAATCATCTGGTCCGGATGGCATACATCCAAGAGTTCTGAAAGAACTCAAAGTTGAACTTGTGGATCTCCTGACAAAAATATGTAATCTTTCATTGAAATCTGCCTCCGTTCCTGAGGACTGGAAGGTAGCAAATGTCACCCCCATCTTTAAAAAGGGTTCCAGAGGAGATCCAGGAAATTACAGGCCAGTCAGTCTGACTTCAATACTGGGAAAGATGCTAGAAAGCATTATCAAGGACAGAATGAGTAGGCACATTGATGAACACAAGTTATTGAGGAATACTCAGCATGGGTTCTGTAAGGGAAGATCTTGCCTCACTAACCTGTTACAGTTCTTTGAGGGGGTGAACAAACATGTGGGCAAAGGGGATGCAATAGATGTTGTTTACTTTGACTTCCAGAAAGCTGGAAGCATTGGAAAAAGTGTAGAAAAGGGCAACTAGAATGATTAAAGGTTTGGAACATTTTCCCTATTTAGAAAGGTTAAAACGCTTGGGGCTCTTTAGCTTGGAGAAACGTTGACTGCGGGGTGACATGACAGAGGTTTACAAGATTATGCATGGGATGGAGAAAGTAGAGAAAGAAGTACTTTTCTCCCTTTCTCACAATACAAGAACTCGTGGGCATTCAATGAAATTGCTGAGCAGTCAGGTTAAAACGGATAAAAGGGAGTACTTCTTCACCCAAAGGGTGATTAACATGTGGAATTCACTGCCACAGGAGGTGGTGGCGGGTACAAGCAAAGCCAGCTTTAAGAGGGGATTGGATAAAAATATGGAGCAGAGGTCCATCAGTGGCTATTAGCCACAGTGTGTGTGTGTGTATATATATATATATATATATATATATATGCGTGTGTGTGTGTATATATGTGTGTGTGTATGTGTGTGTGTATATATATATATACACACACACACACACACACATATTGGCCACTGTGTGACACAGAGTGTTGGATTGGATGGGCCATTGGCCTGATCCAACATGGCTTCTCTTATGTTCTTATGTAAAGAAGTTCCTGCTACAAAAAAGACCTGACCCCTGTTAATAGGCTGTGGATCATCTGGCTGGCTGTTGTGGGAATCAATATTGTAGGCAGATCATTTTTCTGATTCTGCAGGGTTCTTTTTCCTCTTTTATCATTCTAATTTCCTAGCATGGTGTAGCGGTTAAACCAGCACAGTGCAGTAGTTAAGGGTTTGATTCCCCGCTCTTCCACATGAAGCCTGCTGGGTGACCTTGGGCCAGTCACAGTTCCCTCAGAATTCTCTCAGCCCCACCTACCTCACAAGGTACCTGTTTTGGGGAGAGGGAATGTGATTGTATGTCACCTACTCCTTAAGGTATGGAAAAGTGGGGTATAAGCATCTACTCTTCTTCTGTGTGAATAATTTTAATTTATTGTCATTTTTTTTAATTCATTTGAAGTAACAGTCTAATTTGCTGCCCCCTTGGATGAGATTTGTACTCTTCCCCCCTTCATATTTCTTATATTTTGACAAGATAGTGTTCAGTAGGTAACTTTATGTTATATCTCCCTGTCCTGTCTCCATGCATTCACACGATTATTTTTGCTGCTTTTCAACTCTCTTCAAGTGCTGTAAGCTACCCTGTTTGTTATTAAAGTACACAAATCAATTGGTTCATTCCCTCTGTTCAACCGTAAAAATCAATTAATTTCAAATACTGTTTTGAAACCAGTCCTTCAGTTAATTATCCGCTCAATATTAAAACAATAATCCATTGCCTTAGATATCACTATTGTTGTTCATATAATTCAGCCATGTAATTTATGGACATTCCAGTCAGAGAAATTAAATGTTGCATTATGTTGACTTTAAGCTGCCTCCAGGCTCCCTGAAGGTATTTGACCCTCCTAACAGGCCTTTCAATTTTAAATAAACTCATTTTTTATGATGTTCCCTCCTTTGAACATGAAATGTAACCAAGTTGAACTTTCTGGCAAATTTAATTATTTATTTTTGTCAGCATGTTTCTTTTTAAAGGCATTTTTGAAAAGCTTTGCTGGAGGGATGAATTTGGTTTTTTTTTTTAAGGTTTTTTTTTTTTTGCAATGGCTGTTGGCTTTAAATGTTTTGTTTTTGTTTTTAGCAGATCTGTTGTTTCAGTTTCCTCCCCCGATCCAACTGCCAGGGTTGTGCCACGCAGACTTGCAGATTCTGACACTGATAATAAGGAGGAAGAATACAGAGCTAGAGTTTGTTCTGTCCTCTGGCTATCCCATCCTTGCCAAGGAGTAGCTGGTTATGTACATGCCCCAGCTCAGGGGTGTTGAATGTCTGGTCCACAGGCCATAAGTGGCCTGCCCAAGACTTAAATCAGGCCCGTGGTTCTTTTCTCTCCCGCTCCTGTCCTCACCTTTTGAGGCTTCGAGGCTGCTGAAGTTCCCAGCTCCTTCTGCCTTGTCTTTTTTGGTTGTAGCAGAAAGCTCTTCTGGGCTTGCAATGCTGCAAAGAAAATGTGGAATGGATTTTCCATTGATGTCTCTGCACCCAGATAGATAGTCTGTCTGGGCCCAGACACCTTAATGGAAAATCCATTCCATGTTTTTCTTAAAGGGCTAGAGGAGCAGTTTAGATATAATAGCTAATCATGGTTTAATATAACTAACTATCAATAGTGTGGTTCTCTGAAGGCAGATCAGTAGTTAGTTCAAGTCCTTCAGTCCAGGAACTGAAACCATAGTTTGAAGTTGATTCATTAACCACTGTTAGTCTTAATTAAGATTTTCAGAACAAAATTTGAGTCCAGTGCAGTGTTCCCTCTAAGCTCACAGTTTCTAAGCCTCCAGCTTACACGTTTTTTTCTTAGCTCAGGAAGGACAGCCCCAGAGCAAACTAATTTATGCAATAGGTCACAACTTTAATGCTAGTTGCTCACGAAGCAAAATTTTTGCTCACAAGACTCTGCAGCTTAGAGGAGGGAGTATTGATACAGAGGCACCTTTAAGACCAACAAAGTTCTATTCAAAGTATAAACTTTTGTGTTCATGCCCCACATGTTCCCCAGAGAGCACTACGATCAAGTTCTCAAAATCTTTTGGCTGTCCCTGGGCTAAAGGAGGCTAGGCTCAACTCCACCAGAGCAAGAGCCTTCTCGGTTGCTGCCCCAATACTTTGGAACACCCTTCCAGAAGCCATCAGAGCCCTGCAGGATTTATCGCAGTTCCGCAGGGCCTGCAAGACTGAACTGTTTCGGATGGCATATAGCATCTAATGGGAGAGGGCTGCCACCGCATCTGGATCCATAGCGCTTTTATTACTAACTGCCCAGGATCTGTGCGCGTGAGAAAGAAAGTATTATATGATCTGCCTGAAGTAGCACCATTGTTATTTATCTGATTGTTTTATTGTTTTAATATTGCTTTTGTTTACTGTCTATTTTATGCTGTTAGCTGCCTTGAGTCCGTATGGAATGGGCGGGATATAAATATAACGTAAATAAATAAAAAATAAGAAATGTGAAAACTTATACCTTGCGTAAAACTTTGTAGGCCTTTAAGGTGCCACTGGACTCAAACTTTATTCTGCTGCTTCAGCCCAACATGGCCGCCCACCTAAATCTAAGGTTTTTCTGTGACAGAAGAATGTGGACATCTTGGCTTTTCTTGGTGATCCTGGTATTGTGTTATGCTTGAATGGATTCAATGACAGACATCTCTCTACAATCTAGAAAATGTTAGAAAATTGATGCGGGGGAACACCAAGTTTTCATATGGCTTATAATGGAGATAATTCACTTGTTGTCTCAGTTTGAGTGAGTCAAGGAAAAGAAAGATAATAGGGGGGGGGGGGAGGGGGAGCTAGAATCGACTTAAAAGTTTCCCAAGCCACAATTGTGGAAGGCGAGGGAGAGAATTTTGCCCTATTGATCCTTTTGACAGTAAGCACATGGATCAGCCCAATCTGACACATTTTGTGAGTGGGCAAGGGAAGGATTTGAGCATCCCCTAAATAAGAGCCTGTCCATGTCTCCATAGCTATAGATTCACCCTCCCACTCTTCCTTATGATCTGGTGCTCTTTATCTCCTGTCTCAACTTGCATGGGAAAATATGTGATATTGTTGGAGAAAAACAGCCAAGGCGCCAAAGAAGGCCACATACTCCATGGCAACCATATAACTTTTATTAGAAAACTCATATAGTGAGACTCACTCAGACTGGTCAATATATATCCTCATGGTGCATAGATGTGTTTGGAACAGGGTGAAGGAGTCTGCAGTTCTGCAGCATTGCCATATATATTACAGATGGAAGTAAAGGGAGGGTGATTCTTTCCCCCAGCAACATACATACAAAGGAGGGAAGAGGGCCTCCTATGATGCATTTGGATGCTAAAATTTTGGAATGAGAAATGAGTTTCTGGTAAAGGTGGGAGAGGAGGAGCCAAAAGACAGTGACTTTCTTTGCATGAGGTGTAATTGTGGAATCCGGTGTCACAAAGCATGGTTATGGCTACGGGTGTAGACAGGACTTTTTTTTGTAGCAGGAACTCCTTTGCATGTTAGGCCACACACCCCTGATGGAGCCAGTCCTCCTGGAGCTTACAGTAGGCCCTGTACTGAGCGCCCTGTAAGCTCTTGGAGGATTGGCTACATCAGGGGTGTGTGGCCTAATATGTAAAGGAGTTCCTGCTACAAAAAAAGCCCTGGGTGTAGATGCCCATTTGTTAGAGAAAGGAATGGCTACAAAGAAGTCTCAAACAAGCAAACCTGTGAATGAGTCTGGACCACTACATTGCAGTGAGAGAAGGCAGTCAGATAGAACCAGCGGCACTCAAAGTATGAGGCCGGCCTTTCTGAATGGATTAAGACAGAAGTGGAGAGATCCAAACTTATTTCTGCAGCTTATAAGAACACAGGCAGCTCCCATAAGCCCCAAGAGAGATTAGCCATCTATTGCTAAAGCCCCTTGGAACAATTTCCAGAATATCAACAAAATGGGTGCTTTCCTGAAACGCTTGTAAAATTTATTTATTTTATTCGATTTTATTTGATAAAAGCCAGAGATCTAGCAGTGGGCCTTATTAACAAGGGGAGAACAAGCAGGCATTAGTCTGAGGTTCAAAGCTGCAATATACTGGGTGATTTTCTCTGGTGCCCCAAACAAATGTTCACCCAGCAGACAGCTACATTTGATGAATTGGTGCTCTCTGATCTCATCTTCCCTCTGCTTTCCAGATACTACAAGGTCCAAAAAGAGTCATGAAAAGGAGGGGGTGGAGTACAACTTCGTTTCGAAGCAGTCCTTTGAGACTGACGTGCAGCATAACAAGTAGGCTTTGGTTTGATGTGCCAAAGGGTATGTCTGTGATGGGGCAAAATTTGGAGTCTGAGCCATGCCTGATGGAGACCATGCAGTCAGTTCCTTTTCTGATAGCGGATTTCTTTGCCTTTAACAAGATGCACAGTCAGAAGAAAATCTAGATAAGGGGTCACCAATGTGGGGAATTATTAATAATAATAATAATTAGGGTTTGTAGAATCTTTCGGGATCAAGTGCTGTGTTCTACTGGAGAAAGTTTTCCTTCCAGACGTTTCGAAACGTCTGGAAGGAAAACTTTCTCCAGTAGAACACGGCACTTGATCCCGAAAGATTCTACAAACCCTAATGATGTTACCAGCCGTGAAAACCTGAAATCTTTAATAATAATAATAATAATTATTATATTTAATTAATTGTCCCATCTTGACTAGTGCCAGACTCTGGGCGATGTACAACATATAATTTAAAATAATATATAAATTAAGTATTTAAATTAAAATTAGAAAAGCTCAGATGGTGCCCAATAGGTTTCTTTGACATCCTGGACTACCAGGGTGTCCTGCTTGGGGTGGGGGGGTGGGGGAGAGAAGGAAAAGCATATGGCGGGGGGCGGGGGGGGGAGGAAAAAGATGCTAGCCAGCAGTCACCATGGAACCCACTGATACCTTTCCTGGCACCTACAACCTTCTGTCAGAATTCCAAAGGTGCCCACAGGCTCAAAAAGGTTGGGGACCCTTCTTTTTATAGAGTCATAGAGTTGGAAGGGACCTCCAGGGTCATCTAGTCCAACCCCCTGCACAACTCAGGAAATTCACAAATACCCAGTGGCTCCTGCTCCATGCCCAGAAGATGTAAAACACACGCACACACACAAAAAAAACTCTCCAGGATCCCTGACCAAGTTGGCCTGGAGAAAAATTGCTTCCTGACTCCAAAGTGGCGATCAGCATTTCCCTGGGCACGTAAGAAAGGACCATGAGAACTAAGCACTGATACAACCCTTCCTGCCCTCCTTTTAGAGGTACAGGTTTTCCCATTATGGAAACAAACACCAAATGGAAAAAGTGCACTTGATTCTGTTATCTAGAGAGAGCCTGTAGTAAGGCTTGGACTTAAGCTTTGAGCACTGAAGACTATTTGATGGGATACGGATGTGGCTCATGGTTGAGCATCAGCTTTGCAAGCCTGAAGTCTCAGGTACAGTCCCCAGCATCTACACTTAAAAATGAATCAGGTGGTAGGTGATGGAAAAGACCTCTACGCGAGACCCTGGAGAGCTGCTGCCAGTCAGAGTAGACAATATTGACTGTGATAGATCAATTCCCTGACTCAGTATAAGGCAGCTTTGTGTGTACACCAGCTGCTGATATTTATATCTGGAGTTAATACTGATATCACTATGAATATTCTTCTCAGTTCCCATTCAGGGGACAAGGTTCCAAATGGCTTTTTCACAGGTCCAGTTGCCTATGGAAAAATGAGACAGTATGTTTACCACATTGATAACTTTGTGTGTGTGTAAGCGTTGTCATGCCACTTCTGACTTACAGCACCCCTTTGAACTAATGTCCTTCAAAATGTCGTATCATTCCGGTTTGACATTTTTATTATCGTTAACAGTCTTGCTCAGGTCTGGCAAACTGAGTGCCGTGGCTTCCTTTATAGAGTAAATCCATTTTATGTTGGGTCTTCCTGTTTTCCTTCTGCTTCCAGCTTTTCCCGGCATTATCTTCTTTTCTAGTAGGAAGGCAATAATGCTAGGAAAAGTTGAAGGCAGCAGGAAAAGAGAAGGACCCAACCTTAGATGGATTGATTCTATAAAGGAAGCCATGGCCCTCAGTTTAACATCCCAAAAAAGAGGCGTCTGTATGTAACCCTGTGTCACCCTTTCTGTTGCTAACCATTTATTCTCGGGGAAATTGTAATGCTATAATGAGCATTTGGCACCTTTTTACAATTGTCTCTTCTGTTTTTTTTTAAATTAATTTCCTACGTATTTTTAGGTTTGTAGAACATGGAGAGTATAAGGAGAATCTCTATGGGACAAGCTTGGAGGCCATACAGTCAGTCATGTCCAAGAACAAAGTATGCCTTGTGGATGTCGTGCCTGAGGTAAATCTTCAGTTTTGTTATCAAAGTTGCTCTGACAGACTTCTTCATTTCATAACTATGGAACTCAGGCTGGCCTGTGCAAGTTCTGATGGATCAGTTTGTTACCATTACTCAACAATATGGAGCTCTTGACATCGTGAGGCCTGCTGTCTATGGGCTGGATCCTTGCTCTCCTGGGGAACCATAATGAGATTTCCAGCCATGGCAACAGTGAATTCATTGTTGTCTGTTGATGTGATCTGCTTTTAGGGGTTTTTTAAAAGAGATATTTGACTTGGGTTTTTAAAAATTGCTTTTGGGGTTTTTTATTGATGGGTTTTTTTTGTTTACTTATTGTTTTCATTGTGAGCCCCCTTAAGCAGGTTATGTAGAAGTGGCATATAAAGTTTCTGAACACACAAATAAATACTCCCGGTTAAGGAAGCCACAAACAACCCTGCAGAACTGGACACTGTCGGCCCAAATGTAATATTCCATTGGAGGTCAAGGTGGCTGAAGAATGATGATAGATTAGCTCCCATTACATTTGGAGGAACCTAATTTTGCTGAGATCTGCATTAACTGAGGCTCAGAACTAACTTTAGAACAGAAACTGTATTCGTGGTCCCAATGAGCAGTCTACATTTAGAAATGGACAGGAAGAGTGTCTCCGTGCTGTTACTCCTAGACCATTTGGTGGCTTTTGACACCTTGTTGAATAGAGTAAAAAATCCTTTAATGTTATCTGGAAAGTTTGGTAGTTGGCACCAGTATTTTCGCAGTTGATCTACTCCTAAGTGAACAGCAATAGAAGGTAGTGCTTGGTGACATGCTGTGCCCCTAGAGATTTATCCTCTGAGGCACCACAACAATCCATGTTGTCCTTGGTGCCATTGAATGGGTTTATGGCTGCTTGGAAAGAAATTGGGTTGAATCCAGCCAGCTTTTCTACAAGTGAAAAAGGTAGCAGGAGTCCCATTTGACCACCTCCCAGAAGCTCTGCCGGCAATCATGAGACCTACATGGACTAAAGCCATGTGGGACAGAGGTCATATTAAGGAGAAGAATTGGGTGCAATAAAATGGCTGGCTGGATCCAACCCATTGTTTGCTGTTTGGAGTGTGCCATCATCATTAAGAAGCTGACAACACCCAGTTCTGTTTTTTTTTTTTTTAATTCAAGAACAGCTGTGCATTGTTCGAACCTGAGGGTTACATCTGATTGCTTCTGTTCTGCTGATGGCACAACTTTCCCCCAGTAGAAAGTGCTTTCCCTGGAAGAGGAAGTTCTTGTAACTAGTGGAATGGAGCTGTTAGGTACAATTCTCTGAGCTGGATCCAATGCAGAATTTCTGGGCTTTCGCACAAGTGGAAACATACCTTCTCTTCCCCCAAAAAGAGAGCCCATGGTAGCTATTTGCCCTGTATTTAATCTTGTATTCCCAAGTACATTTCTGCTTGCACAAAATCTTGTGAATCCAGTTTCTTGGCACTGTACTATGTTGCAAGGAAAGTGTATTCCTTAGTGCACAAGATTTTGCACAAGCAGAACTGGGGTAAGAGGTTACTGAGCTGTTACTTTGATGACTTATTGGAATGATTTTCTGTTTTTTTCATTTCTGCCATTAATTTTCCTTTAATATCCATTGTCTGACCAACTGATTTGGTTTTCATTGTTCATTCATGATGGCTTTAGGGAGAGATTTTATAATTTGGCACGCCACGTCAGAGAACACAGCTAATAAGTTTTATAAATAGTTGTTCGTCAACAAGGGAAAGACGTCCCTCTTGCTCTCCCCAAAGTGCTATTATGCATTATTGTCATTCGCTCTGTCTTCTTATGCCTGCACCCCTGTTCCCAATTCTTGATTACCCAGAGTATCCCTGTCTCCCTGCAATCCAATTTATTTCCCCCTTTGCCGCTGTGTACTTAGCACTGCAAAGGAAGGGAGTAGAAGCAATCTTTTCTAATCTTCCTTGGAGAGCTTCATGTTTGACCCTTTTGTAATTCAGAAGAACCATTCTGTTATGTTCAAAATTGCATTCTGATGATTAAAAAGGTTTTTAATAAAAATTTAAAGCATTGCCTTTCCATTAATAATAGCCTAGGCAACCTATTACAGTTTATGAGAAGTCAGCGGTGCAAAACAAGAAACAACCAAAAGCAATAACAGAGAGGAATCACATATTCGATTCCCTGAGAAAACAAGTTAGGTGACTCTCTGAAGTGTTTCATAGCAATATGAGCAAAGATAATAATGATGACCTTGAGATGCTGCTGTTGCTAAAGGCTCATAATAAAGAGGTGTCCAAACTCATCTGGCAGGGCTGAATTCCTGGGTCCCTTTCCCCATTTGTCTTCTTCCTTGTTCCATAGCCTTAAAAAAAAACGGTTGGGTTTTATCTCATATGCCATTACTTCTTGGTGACCAGCCCCACTTGTTTTATATTTCCATTTGCAGGCTGTGAAGCACTTGAGGACGTCCGAGTTCAAGCCCCATGTTGTGTTTGTGAAGCCTCTTATTTCGGAAAAGAAAAAGAACGCCCCGACGTCTCTAGCACCAGAGGACATATCTGTCCCACTGGTAAGTATTTCACACAACGGGCTGGGATGTACAGAGGGAGCCTCTGTATACATGTATCTGGGTCAGGATTGCTGTCGGGCGGGAGATGCCCCCAGATCAGCAAGGCAAGTGTTGTGCAGGCCTTGTGGGTTGGAGGCAGCATGGGAATAGGGACTGTCTGAGAGAGTCCCGTTGGAGACTTCTGTGGGAACTACTAGTTAGGGAACTGGAGGGCAGCACAGAGGTGGGGTGGGGGGAGTCCAAATGCAAGGACTAATAGGCTCTAGGAAAGCTGGTTACTGGTTTAACAGATAGGATGCTTCCCTGGATGTATCTCCTGTTGAGGCAGGAGGTGTTAGGAAAGGCCTGTCTCTGTCCAAGACCATGGTGACTGCATACAAGACAAATGAACTAGACAGATCAATGGCCTTCCTTTCTGCCTGTCTCTCTGTCTATCAAATTTGTATTCCACCTTTCCTCATAGGGGCTCAGTGCAGCATATCTTGGTACTCTCTTCTTGCTATAAGATGAATCCCTCCTCCTTCCTCATGTGGTTTTTTTGGCATTGGGAAGTGCCCCACCACAACATATCCCCATTGAACATATTACAAAACAAACCTGCCTCCCACTGTGTCACACTTACAATCTTTTACCACCTGGGATTCCTTTCCCAAGACTTCTTCCATCATGAGAATAGTAAGAAAAAGAAGAAGATGATGATATTGGATTTATATCCTGCCCTATACTTAGAGTCTGAGAGTGGTCACAATCTCCTTTACCTTCCCCCCCCCCCCACAACAGACACCCTGTGAGGTTAGTGGGGCTGAGAGAGCTCTTAAAGCAGCTGCCCTTTCAAGAACAACTCCTATGAGAGGACCAAAGGCCATTCCAGCAGCTGCAAGTGGAAGAGTGGGGAATCAAACCCGGTTCTCCCAGATAAGGAGAAAGTCTCTTCTGTTATTCACATTGAAGAGGGAAAATATGTCTCTTAGAATCATAGAATCACAGAGTTGGAAGGGGCCATACAGGCCATCTAGTCCAACCCTCTGCTCAAGGCAGGATCAGCCTAGAGCATCCCTGACAAGTGTTCATCCAGCCACTGCTAAAAGACTGCCAGTGGGGGGGAACTTACCACCTCCCTAGGTAGCCGATTCCATTGTTGAACAGCTCTTATGGTAACAAAGTTTTTCCTTAGAGAGCCAATTTGGTGTAGTGGTTAAGTGTGCAGACTCTTATCTGGGAGAACCGAGTTTGATTCCCCACTCCTCCACTTGCATCTGCTGGAATGGCCTTGGGTCAGCCATAGCTCTGGCAGAGGTTGTCCTTGAAAGGGCAGCTGCTGTGAGAGCCCTCTTAGCCCCACCCACCTCAAAGGGTGTCTGCTGTGGGGGAGAAGATATAGGAGATTGCAAGCCGCTCTGAGTCTCTGATTCAAAGAGAAGGGCTGGATATAAATCTGCAATTCTCCTTCTCCTTCTCCTTCTCCTTCTCCTTCTCCTTCTTCTTCTTCTTCTTCTCCTTCTTCTTCTTCTTCTTCTCCTTCTTCTTCTTCTTCTTCTTCTTCTTCTTCTTCTTCTTCTTCTTCTTCCTCTTCTTCTTCCTCTTCCTCTTCCTCTTCTTCTTCTTTCCAGATGGTACCTTCCCACCCTTAATTTAAACCCATTATTATGAGTCCTTTCCTCTGCTGCCGACAGGAACAGCTCCCTGTCCTCCTCTAAGTGACTGCCCTTCAAAAGCTTAAAGAGAGCAATCACGTCCCTTCTCTTAAAACGCTGAAAAGAAAACCGAGGGAACTTTTAATGCATGCTGCAGCTCAAACCCATCTTTCAATACGTAGAGCTGAGTACAAGCTCCATCGGTTTGGGAGTCAGATCCTGTCCACTTTTTCCACTCAGTCTTGCTGAATTCCTCTCATTGCGACACCTGCCCCACATGGCATTTATGCATGAAGGTTCATGGCCACCAAAAAGGCTAGAGGTCATAAGACCTCTGTGTGACGGGAATTGTAATAAGCTCTATGTGACAGGAATTGTAATAAGGAAGATAAGTTGGTGAGATTGGGTCAAAAAAGCTGGCTGCATCCAACCCAAAGAATAGGTATTTCTATGCAGATATTAGAAGCCTCTGACTTTAAGGTGCCTGGTGTTTAAATGAGGACATAGCTTGAAGAAAGCATTACAGAAATCTGTTGCAGATTCAATGCTACATGGCTGTAAGTTATAGAGGAAGGGTATTCAGTGGGCTTTAAAAAGGGATTAGACATATTCACGAAGGGCAGTTCTCACACTGACTGTTAGCCACAATCACTTAAGTGGGATCTCTGTGTTCTGAAGCAGTAAGCTTCTGGATTCCAGTGCTGGGGAGCAACAGTGAGGAGGCTTTGCATTTGGGCCTTGCTTTCAGGCTATCTTGGGACATCTGTTTAGCCACTGCATGAAAAGGATGCTGGACCAGATGCACCTTTGGTCTGATCTGACATGGCAGCACTTGCGTTCTTCAGTTCTGGTGTTGCATATACTGTGCTTTGCCTTGAATTATCTGGTTCGTCCATTTTTTAATGTCCTACATTCACGTTTCCCATGTCGTCATTCAAAGCAGGTTGCAGTGGGAGTCATACAATGCAACCTAAACTGGGTAGACCAGTTTAGAAGAAGATATTGGATTTATATCCCGCCCTCTACTCCAAATTTCAGAGTCTCAGAGCAGCTCACAATCTCCTTTATCTTCCTCCCCCACAACAGACACCCTGTGAGGTGGGTGGGGCTGAGAGGGCTCTCACAGCAGCTGCCCTTTCAAGGACAACCTCTGCCAGCACTATGGCTTACCCAAGGCCATTCCAGCAGGTGCAAGTGGAGGAGTGGGAAATCAAACCAGTTTGGTGTAGTGGTTAAGTGTGCGGACTCTTATCTGGGAGAACCAGGTTTGATTCCCCACTCCTCCACTTGCAGCTGCTGGAATGGCCTTGGGTCAGCCATAGCTCTGGCAGAGGTTGTCCTTGAAAGGGCAGCTGCTGTGAGAGCCCTCTCCAGCCCCACCCACCTCACAGGGTGTCTGTTGTGAGGGAGGGAGATAAAGGAGATTGTGAGCCGCTCTGAGACTCTTCGGAGTGGAGGGCGGGATATAAATCCAATATCTTCTTCTTCTTCTTCTTCAAACCCGGTTCTCCCAGATAAGAGTCCACGCATTTAACCACTACACCAAACTGGCTCTCCCTTTTGATCCCAGTGGGGCCCCACCCCTAACACGCACAGTTCAGTCTCTTGGGTGCAAGCCTCCCGCCTCATAGGTTCCCCATTCATTTGTTCAAATAAGAGGGGGTTGGATAGGGCTTTTTGGCCCAACCCCAGTTTAGAAAGGCACTGCTAGTATGTTGAAAGCTAAACACAGAATGCAAACTCTGGCAAGCTAGCAATGAAATAGATTGCTTACATCCTGGATTTTGGCATATTCTGCATAATTTGCCAGTAACAAAATCCACAGTGGTTTGTCAGAATTATTTGTCCTGGGGATTTCCTTTTTGGTTAGTGCACTGCAGTGGCATTTATTTGGAAAATTCCTCAGTGTCATCTTCTGCTGACTTTCCATCTTGATTTGCAGGATGAGGAACAGCTAGAAATGGCTAACTCAGCTGCCTTCATTGAAGAACAGTATGGCCACCTAGTTGACACGGTCCTGGTGAAAGAAGACCTCCATAGTGCCTGCAGCCAGTTGAAAGCCATACTGGAGAAACTGAACACAGACTCCTTTTGGGTGCCGGTCTCATGGGTCAGATCATAGTCAGCGACGCTGTTCCAAATTAGGCGAGATACCTGTTTGCTAATATGCTGTAAATATAATGGATGATCAAAAGGGAAACAAAACAAAACAAAACCCCCATCCACTGGAATTGCAGGTTTGCTTGGAAAGCAGCAAAGAGAAACTGTCTCCATCTGGCAACTTTTTCTGATGTAATCATTTCCTCTGTGGGAATGAAAAAAAAAAAAGCATTGTGGTGGAATGAAAAATCCCCACAGGATCCAGCCCAGAGGTTTGCGAGCTGCTTAACAGTCCTGCAGATGGAAGCCTTTAGCTTTTTTTTTTTTTTTTGTAAGTTGCCATGCAGGATCCAGATACAACGATCCAGATGAAAAGATGTTTCAGACTTTACTGAATGAGGAAAAAATACACTAGAAAAAAGATGATTGAAAGTTTACTGAATGAGAAAAATGCGCTAATTCCAAATGTTTGGTGATTGACAATAAATGAACGATTAATTCTGTCACAGAGTTATAATTTTGGATAACTAAAGAAGGACCTTTCTCTTTTATTGATTGGCCAGATTGGAAAAGGGGGAACTCGTATCCAAATGGTGGATTCTTTTAACCATTTGCAGAATGAAAGACTTCCTGGGCAAATCATCCAGGTGGTCAATTTCCTGCTTGAACATTTGCCATTTTATGTAGCCTCCCTATAGTTGCAAACATAGCAGTCTTTTTTGGAGTCATCAAAAAACTTTATCTGCAATTTGCCACGAATAATGTTCTGAATCGTGTGCTCAAGAGGCCATGGATCGTTTCCCTCATCCTGACCAGAAAAGCCACAAACTCAGAAATCCAAAATAAACAAAATGCTCTAGAAGCATCTTAATATACTCCCTCTTTTTTTTTTTGTCATTTTGCTTGCATAAGCTTTGAATTGTTGAGATATTTGTTGAGGCAGCCACCTGTTTTAGCTCCGTGAATGTTATACTAAAGCCAGTTTCCTTTCAGTGCCATGTTTGTAGATTCTTAATTCTTTTTTAAAAGCAAGTTTCGGGTTCTTACCACTGTAGAGGATATACGCATGCTGCTTCTGCTTCATGGTCAAAAGGAAGTTGCATGTGCCTATTCAAAGAACTGGGGTGAAGATACAGTACATCCGACACAGAAATGATTCCCAGTGTATCTTCGCTCTTTCCCCTACTCTTTCTTCTTCGCCAGTCTTTGCCACATTGTTCTACATTTTTGTTTAAAAAATCTTGGAATCGGGTTATTTTATGCAACACAAGCATGTATAGACAAATGTTTTGCATAATTTCTTTTGCAGACTGTACATTTTCTTGGCATAGAACTTTTATTTGAGTTTGTTGAGGATTGTGTCTTGTGAATGTCAAGATGTCCAGCCCTATGTGTGGCCTTCCTGTTGTTTTGGGGTTTTTTTTTTGGCAAATTCAAACTGATTTTATGTTCCAAAGTAGTATATTTTTTAATGTGTTTGTGCCTCCATAAGAATAATTCGTCTTGAGGAAAATCTTACAATGGATCAGAAGTCCCCAACCTTTTTGAGCCTATGAGCACCTTTGGAATCCTGACACAGTGTGGTGGACGTAGCCACAAAATGGCTACTGCAGGAGGCATAGTCAGCCACAAAATGGCTGACAGAAAATGGCTGCTGCAGGAGGCATAGTTAGTCACAAAATGGCTGATACAGCTTATCCTTGGTCACACAGTGAAGATCTTTGTTGCCTTGGCAATAGTTACCACCATTGTACATTTTTAAAAATCTGCCTAACCAGTTAGAAGCCTCACCTGGTTACACCTGCATTTTAAAAACACTTGATGGGCACCAGGAAAGGTATCAGTGGGTTACCATGGTTGGGGATCCCTGTGCTAGATTTTCCCTATGCTGCTAGGGATGTTGGCTTAAAGCCTTCAGCCCAAGTTTTTGAGAAGAAGGAACTGGTTAAAAATGAAGTGTTGACTGTGGTTATGCTTTGGTTTCATGATTTTCAGACTGGGTCCCAGGGACACTTTCCTTGGAAGCCTGTCAGAGTATCTCAGTGAAAAGATCATTTATACTCATGTGAGCTTCTTCTTCTTCGCCACTGTTTGCAACTGTGCCATTGAAGAGGACTTGTGTATCTTTCCCAAATACGCATCCACTATGTGTGGATGCTGGCAGATATTGATGCCCAGTCAACCTGCCCAGTATTCTTCATAAACTGAATATGTACTTGTAGAACAAGCCCCTGGAATTGTTGGCAGCTCAGAAGGTTGACGTACTCCTTAGAAGACATGTTGGCATCCAAAGGGTTCAATGATGGCAGAAAGTTTGGAAAATCATCTGTTTAGTCCCTTATGACCTATTGGATTTGTGATGTAAGTGGAAAAATAGAAGTGGATTCTAGATCAAAATAAGACTAAACTCTCCTTAGAAGCTAAAATGACTAAACTGAAGCTATTGTACTTTAGTCACATTTTGAGAAAGACGAGTCACCAGGAAAAGACAGTAACACCAGGAAAAGTTGAAGACCGCAGGACTCAATCAAGGAAGCTGTAGCACTCAATTTTGCTAGACCCGAGCAAGGCTGTTACAAATAGCATGGAGGTCATTAATTCATAGAGTCGCCATCAGTTGGAAGCAAGTTGACAGAACTTAACGCACACAAAACCAATTCACTCTGTCATCTAAGTGGAAGACCACGTACTGTCTATCAAAGGATGAGTTTATACGTTTGCTATGTATTGTTTTTCTGCTGTACGTTATCTAAATGAGACATGCAGAACTGTTGCTTTCTCTCTAACATCCCACCCTCATCCTTGTTCCAAAGTTCATTTTATAGTAAAAGTTTTCTCTGGAACCCATTCATGGTTTTTCTTCCTTTAGGTGGTGTTTGTTGTTATACTTACATTCTGTCACTAGGGGCCACTATAGTGCCTGTCATTTTGACATTAGTGCCCTAGACACATTAGTTTCCTCCCTATCACCGATGGTTTTTTTGTCTCTTTTTTCATGTTAGGCTATTCAGTGAGGCCTGGCTGAACTTGTTTCATGTACATTAATAGCCATTGGGGTACAAAAACAGAAAACAGATCAACTTGAGAAGGACCTTCAATGGAAGGCGACTGTTCCAGTGTTCAGCGGTGTTCCCTCTAAGCTGAGTTAATGTGAGCTAGCTTAGCTCATAGTTTTTTAGCCTCTGCCTTACACTTTTTTGTCTTAGCTTGGGAAGGATGGCCCCAGAGCAAAACTTATGCAGTAACCAAATCACTCGCTCACAACTTTCAAGAGAGGAATGGATAACATGGAGCAGAGGTCCATCAGTGGCTATTAGCCACAGCTTATTGTTGGAACTCTCTGTCTGGGGCAGTGATGCTCTGTATTCTTGTGCTTGGGGGGGGGGGGCACAATGGCAGGGCTTCTAGGCCCACTGGTGGACCTCTTGATGGCACTTGGTTTTTTTGGCCAAGTTTCACTTCAAGTAATAGTGCTATGGCTGCAGCAGCTGATAATGCTTCAATATAATTTTTAACATAATCGCAGTGTACATATACAGCAATGGAATGTAGAACAGATAGTTCACATTTCATTTAATTTGGTTTTGAGAGTATTTCAGAAGAAATACCTTGTGCTATGCCTTGCATGTGCAGGAAGAAAGATTGTGGGGAATATGGTTTTCACTTAGCACAAGCAGACACCAAGGATTAATGCTTCCTCTTATAAAAGGATTGTTATATATGTGACAGTCTGTCATGGTATCCACCCCTTGGGTAGACTCATCCAGGGTACCAAAAGAGAAAAAAAATCTAACTATATTTGGACCCAACCAAATTTTCTGCTGGAATAAAAGTAAGCAGGCCTTGAAGTCAGCAGGAGTTCACAGGAGCACAGCTCCTGAACCTTTCTGAAGGTCCCCCCTCCTCCCCACCTGTCTTGTCCATTGAACAGTAGGTGCAGCTGTATAACAATCCCTGGATTAGGAGAGCAGCCAGCCGGCCGGCCACCAGGAGCTTTGTCACACCCCCATCAGCCCTCATTAACCCCTGGAGAAGCTGGAGCCACCCTTTCTCCACTTCTTATGTGATTTTGTGTGGCAGGTGGCTTGCTGGCCTTTTGACTGGGTGGGGTGGGGGTGGCCAGGGTGAGCCCCTGGTGAGCGAGGCCTGCTTGGGCTGGCTGGATCTCTAGCCAGCCCAAGCAGGCCTCTCTCGCCTGGGGCTCTCCTTTCTTGCATAGGGTTGCTTTTGGCTGGTGGGGGTGGGGGCAGCTTATGCTAATGAGCTCTGCCACCTATGTTTCTACAAAATGACCTTTGAAAGTAAGGAATTATCTCCTTTGGCCACTCAAAAAAGGCTGTCAAGAGAATCGTGGGACCTGCATGTATGAAAGTCATGTCCGACGGGAGTGAACAAGTTGGCTGGATCAGCCCCTCTGTGCTTTCTTTTCTTCCCCCTGGAGCAATAAGTAAAAAGGATCAAATGATACTTTCCTGTTAGCAAACTGGCAGCAAGACCTTTAATGGAATAGGAGATGGTTTTGTGTCCACAGCTCACACTGCTCTATAGCAGTCTTTGGATACCAAGCATGACCCTTTGAGCCCACAAAGGCCCAAGTTAATGGTTACAGAACTGTACATGCCTTGTTCAAATCCTGAACAGCATTTAAACAGATTTCATTTAAAAGTGGGAGAAACAGTGAGTTTAGAACGGGGCATCTTAAACAAAGCTGTGTGCATAATAAAATATACTAAGTAGCCTCTAAGTCTGGGTAAAAAGGGAAGGAAGTCCCTTTAGTTTAGGGGTGTCGAACTCATTTGTTATGAGGACATAAATGAGACCTTGCTGGGCTGGGCCATGTGTGTCATAAAATGTAATGTCAAGTAGCAGTGATGTAAACTTTATATAGAGAAACACAAAGGCTTTTTAAAAACTTAAAATCAAACATGCTTAAAACATTAGCGCTCATTGGTCTTTAAGGTGCTTCCTTTGTATCTCTCTTGTGCAATCCAGGGAACTGGACAAAGGAAGCTCTGACTCTTTCCTTCCTTCCCCAGGACACTGTGGGGAGGCACCTCAGCCAATAGAAGAGAGGCTTGGCTCAGTAGCTCTGCTGTGTGATTGAGAGAGCCTGGTAAAGCTAGCCAATCCTCCTCTTTCTCCCCAAGGGAGGAGCCTCAGCCAATGGAGAAAATAGAGGCTTTGCTCTGTAGCTCCTGTGCCATTGAGCAAGCCTCGCAAAGCAAGCTGTAATATAGAAGGAAGGAAGAGAGAGGGAGAAGGAGGCAGATGACAGCCAGTTGCTCGGAGGCTTGATAAGAGCCCTCGGGGGCCTGATTTGGCCCCTAGGCCGCATGTTCAAAACCCCTGCGTCTCTGGTGAACTCTCCTTCACAAACTCCGAGAAACCTCTTTTTCTCACAGTTCCCTCAGAAGATGTTCCATAAGGAGTCAGGATCAAAGGACCATGCCGGAAGATGGTCACACTTCTACCAACCGCGTTTCTCTGTCGCCGCAAGTTTTACTTCTCAGGAACATCTCTTTCATACATTCTCAACTCCCACAGGAGAAAAATGCCCCAGCTTCTCCCTTTTCTTTCTCCTGGGGGCCCTCTCCTTCTTCTGTGGTTGCCAGGCAGCCAGCTTCTCTGTACAAATCCCCTTCCTCTGAAGTAGAGGACCCCAAACTTTTTAAGCACCTTTGGAATTCTGACATAGCATGGTGCGCGCAGCCACAAAAGGGCTGCCATAAAATGGCGGTAGCAAGACATGGAGCCAACTACAAAATGGTTGCCCCAGCTTACCTACTGTCACACAGTAAAGATCCTTGTGCTGTGGTGGCAGCTGCTGCCAAAGCAGTGTTTTATAAAATCTGTACAATGAATCGGAAGTCATGCTGGGCAAAAGCCCCCCCTGCTCCCCCCCCCAAACTTTCTAAGGAGGTTTCAGAACAGGCAGTGTTTTCAGACCAGGACCTACTAAGCTGGTGGAAACCTGTCACAAACCTTTTACCAACAAATAAGCATTTTTGCCAGGCTTACATAAGAAACAAATGTTACATTTCCCATTTACTAGGCTGAAACTCATACTGTTTGGGCAGTTGTGCTGGACACTGGCAATGCATTTCGTTCCCTCATGAAACCTCCAACCAGGCTCATTTTGCTTGGGCCATCTAGGTTTGTGTCGCTTTAATATCCTTTCCCCCCTCCTCAGTACTGTGGTGAGACATCCCGCCCCTTCTCCCCCCCCCCCCCCATAATTCAGTAAGTACAATGTAATTATTTTATGTGGCACGGAATTGCTTTGAAATGAGTGCTGGAGCTCTTAATTTAATAGATCTATTTATAATACAAGTGTGTTACTGTATTGGAGATGTATTGCAGGAACTGGAAAGAACAGCAATGCCTGCCTGTGCTCCCTTCTTCTTCAAGAAATGACAGGGTGTTTGCCTTGGGCAGGAAGTGTGGGGTGGATCGTGCTTCAGAAGAGGAGGGAAACCAGCAAGCGGGCCATGAAGCTGTGGGAAACAGCTGCAGCACTGTAGTCTTGTACAACTTTAAGAATGGGGATGGAAATACTCATTTCAACAATAACTTAAGCTTTAAATGCCACCAGGATTTGCCACCCTTTTCAGTAAACTTCATGCTTCTGGTAAAGTAAGTTTTCTATCGATGTTCATATAAAAATAAGGTCGTTGATTGCTTTGTCTGGATTACTCCAGTGCAAAGCCACAAGTGGGGAATGTGGTTTCTGAATAAAGAGATCATGGGCTGGATCCAGCATGAGGACTGGGCAAGGATCCCTGATAGTTCTGGTTTTTCACTTCTGACCCTGGTAAAGTTTATTCCTGGGATCACAGGGCCCATGTGGAGTCATTTCAGTCAGGAGACTGCAGTGGGGAGGAGGCTAAATGGTTCTCTGTGGACAGCTCAGCTCTACTCACGCAAGAGGGGAAGCCTCATGACTTGCCATGGGTATTACTGCACATGGGTCCTTTTGCAGGGACAGTGGCTTAGTGGTAGACCATCTGCTTGGTAAGCAGAAGGTGCCAGGTTCAATCCCTGGCATCTCCAACTAAAAAGGGTCCAGGCATGAAAAACCTCAGCTTGAGACCCTGGAGAGCCGCTGCCAGTCTGAGTAGATAATACTGATTTTGATGGACCAAGGGTCTGATTCAGTATAAGGCAGCTTCATATGCTTCATATGATTTGACTTAGTGCTTCCAAACTAGTTACCCCACCTCCATCGTTTGTACACTGTCTCCTTGTATGCAAATAACTCTTGTAACCTAGAGCAACCAGAGCATAACTGCTGGTGTGCTTTCTGGGCTTCTTACAATTCTACCACAGACAGTCCTAAGTAAGAATTTTCTTCTCCTTGGACATTATTCATATCCTTGCTGGGTTGCCTTCCTATAAGCCCTTGTGGAGAAAAGAATATGAGAGCACAGTGTTTTTATGTGCTACAGAATTTCAATCCAAACTCTTAATATCTCAAAGTTGCAACATATGGGAGAGATATTTGGTGGCAGGTGTTTTGTTTTCTATGGAGTTCCAAGGATTTGCTTTCTCTGGGGAGGACTGACAGACAAGAGGTTTTTTTTTTCTTTAGCTCAAATGTTTCTGTTCAAACTTTTCAGCAAATCCTGAGAGAAAGTGTGTGCGTGCGCTCTTGAGAAGTGGAGGAAACAGCACAAGAGACACGGGTTCAGAACCTTGTGTTTTTATTCTAAAATTCTAAAACAGCCAGCTGCTTACGCCGTCAGCTGCCAGTTAAGTTCCAAGCTGCACCAAAAGACTTGTCTCCTCACATAACTTAGCTTCCTGCAGAACGTGGAGAAAGGAAATATTAGGAAGGAAGAAAAAGATATTGGATTTATATTCCACCCTATACTCTGAATTTCAGCGTTTCAGAGTGGTCACAATCTCCTTTACCTTCCCCCCACACAATAGGTGGGGCTCAGAGAGCTCTTGCAGCAGCTGCCCTTTCAAGGACAATTCCTATTAAAGCTATGGCTGACCCAAGGCCATTCCGGCAGGTGCAAGTGAAGGAGTGGGGAATCAAACCTGGTTCTCCCAGATAAGAGTCCATGCACTTAACCACTACACCAAACTGGCTCCTGATGAAAGGAAAATGACAACGTGGGTTGTGGGGGTGAGGGGGATGGACACATGATAGAAGTTTATAAAATGATGCACAGGGTGTAGAAAGTGGACAAAGAGAGCCTGTTCTTCCTCTACTAGCACTTGGTGGCACCCAATGAAGTTGATAGGCAATAGATTGAGTTCAGACAAAAAGTTTTACTCAATGAGTAATTAAACTGTGCAGTTCACTCCCAGTGGACATAGCAGTGGCCATTACCATAGATGGCTTTAAAGTGGAATTGGGCAGATAGGCCCCTTTCATATTACCGTTCTAAACTGGATGTTGTCCATTGTTGGCCTGGTTCCAAGTAAAGCGATACAAGGACAGAGATTCTGGACATCAAAATTCATTCCACTAATGAGCCATCTCTAAAGCGATCTGGCCATTTCAAACAGTGCTGCACTCCCTCCTGACCTTTGTGCCACACAATCTTCCTTGAACTTTTTTTGAATATTGAGCACTAAGTTGAGCACTGCAGCACAAGACCAATATAGCACTCCTCACTGTATCTCATGGTGCCACTGTAGCACTGAAACGCTATATTGCTCTAGCACTGTAGCAAAGATGAAGAGCGGGCGGGGGGAGTGTGTCACTATTGGAAGGTCTGCAGACATTTTAAACAGCACACTATAGTGATTCAAAAGTGCAAAGAGGTGAAAATGGAAGAAAGCAGTTTACCTCAAGAATAGCTCAACCACGCTTTGCATGGAAGGGGTAAAATGGAAGCAAGCAGCTTCGTATGAAAAGGTAAATAAAATCCATTAGCAGCTGGTTGCTAAAATGGTTGTGTTGGCAATGAGACAACAAATATGTAGGCATCCAGCTACCAAGATGGATTACAAAGTCCATCTGAAAAGGGCCACATTATTCACATGAAAGCTTACATTCTGAATAAAACTTTGTTGATCTTAAAGGTGCAACTTGACTCTTGCAATGTCCTAAAACATCACACTTGTAGAGCCACTTCTCTGTGAATTCTGTCTCCCCTCAACAACAACAACAGATATTTTTCTCTGGCTGCTTCCAAAAGACACCTGAGCTGGATAGCCCAGGATAGCATGATCTTGCCAGATTTTGGAAGCTAAGCAGGGTCAGCCCTAGTGGATATTTGGATGGGAGACCCCCAAGGAAGCCTTGGGTTGCTATGCATAGAAAGGCCATGGCAAACAACCTCTCTTCATCTCTTGCCTTGAAACCCCTATGAGGCCATGCTAAGTTAGTTGTGACTTGATGGATAAAAAAATTAAAAACAACCCAAAGGGTTTTAATTAAACCAGAGGCAGGAACCAGCACCAAAGGTACATCTGCACCTCAAAGGCTGAGCATTGGTAGAAAGATCCTCCCTGCAGCAGAAGGCACAGTCCTTGCCATGCCTAAAGCATAGGCCAGACCAGGGGTTGTTTTGTAGAAAAGTAGTTGGTGGAGCTCATTCAGGGATTGTTATGCAGCTGCACCTACTACTCAATGGACAAAGTGGGAAGGAGGAGCTGGAACTCTCAGAAAGGTTCAGGAGCTGTGCTCCTGAGAGCTCCTGCTGAATCCAAGGCCTGGGCCAGACCTTCCTTTCCTCTCTAAGCTGCTCCAGAGCTTTTTGATAGAGCCTAATGCCTAGCATCCTCGCACCAGGGGATGCAGTTGCCAAAAGAAACAGCTGGTCCCAAATGAATGTGGGTCAAGCTATCCCTCCCAATCTAAGGCAATCTTTGTGACATTTGCAAGAGAAAGATGGCAAATGTTTCTTGTTATGCCACAGATGCTCCCATTGGCCCTTTTTGTACACAGGGAGTATGTAGGTGTGACTGGAGAAGTCAAATACAGACTCCCACCATGATTACAGTATCACACTGTATATTGGGGGGTGGGTAGTGATTTATGCAATTGTTCTCATGCATTTGCTCTGATGCACAATTCTGTGAGCATGAATGTGTTACTGACTGACAGCATGTGTCTGAGAGAGGGAGAGTGTGTGGGTGAGAATATTCACACTTTCTATGTCTGTGGAGCAACTGGATTAATTGTGTCTCCTGTCTACTTCCCTATGCTGGAGCAAACGGCATATTTGCCGACTGAAATATATATACTTAAGCCACCTTGTGGAAATTTGGCCACATTAAAAAAGTTAATTGTCTATTCTAAGAACTTGCAGTATTTAACATAAGCAAATTGCTAATGCTTGAGGGTGTTAGCATTTTCTCTCCTTAGCAGCTAACTTTAATTGCCTATGGGCAGTTGTGTGCAGGCTGCAGCATGGGAATCCTTATGACAAGGCATTCAGTTCTTGCAGGCATGATTCCATTTCTTGATGAGGTTTTCTTATCCCTCAGCTTTTGCCTTGGCAGGTCTGTACAGACACAGACTCAGTCGTTGATGGATTATATGCACTGAATGAATACCAGAAAGATCAGAGACTCCTTATCCTGCCCATTTAATTATGACTCAATGCTTATGGTTTTCTCTCTCTGATTACTGACTGTCAACCCCTCCCCAAAACACTGTGGGTACTCTGCAAGATTTCCCCCCTGTCCTGTCTTCTTCTACATATACGCACCACACACACACAAAGAGAACCAGTTTTTGGTTGATCTGGATGATTCTTCATACCTAATTGCTGGGTGAGAGTAGAAAGCGAGTGCTTTTCCTAAGATACTTCCTTGAATTCTGCAGGGTTGAAAACAACCAAGGCCACAAATTAGTCAGTGATGATATTTAGCAGTATTGATATTTATTTAGATAGTTGTGGGAGATCTCTAGGCCCCACCTGGAGGCTGGCAACCTTACTGCCATGGGAGCTTAGGCCAAAACAAAATGGCTGCCATGGTAGGGTTGCCAAGTCCAATTCAAGAAATATCTGGGGACTTTGGGGGTGGAGCCAGGAGACTTTGGGGGTGGAGCTAGGAAACATTAGGGGTGGAGCCAAGATCAAGACTGTGACAAGCATCATTGAACTCCAAAGGAAGTTCGGGCCATCACATTGAAAGGGACGGCACACCTTTTCAATACCTTCCTTCCATAGGAAATAATGAAGGATAGGGGCACCTTCTTTTGGGGCTCATAGAATTGGGCCCCCTGGGGGGTATTTTGGGGAGAGGCACCAGATGCTATACTGAAAATTTGGTGCCTCTACCCCAAAAAACAGCCCCCCCAGAGCCCCAGATACCCGCAGATCAATTCTCCATTATTTTCTATGGGAATAAATCTCCATAGAGAATAATAGAGTTCTCAGCAGACATTTCCCTCCCCTCCCCCCGCTTTCTGACAACCCTGAAACAGGGGGAGGGCCTCCAAACTGGGGGATCCCCTGCCCCCACCTAGGGATTGGCAACCCTATGCCATGGGGCCAGGACTAATCACAAATTGGCTGCCACATGGGGCCAATTGCAAAATGGCTGCCATGGGAGCTGGGGCTATTTACAAAATGGCTGCCATGGGGTGCTGGCTAGGGTTGCAAGGGTCCAGGTGGGGCCTGGTGTTCTCTTGGAATTAGAGATTACTCCCAGATTACAGATATTAGTTCCAGGGGAAATGGCTGCTTTGGAATGCGGACTGTATAGCATCACATTGCTGATGAGCTCCCTCCTCTCCCAAAACTCCATCAAAATCATCTGGAATTTTCCAAGTCAGCACTGACAACAAGCTAAATATTTCCTACATCAGAGGAAGGTTTTCTGAGGGAGTATTCCCAGCAAACTCAAAGGTGCTGCTCTCTAGGTTCTTCAAAGAGCACCTCTGGCTCCAATGAGGTGGAAAAAAGCCAGGACTGGCTGTCCAGTTAGGGGAAGAGATGCTGCAGGGAAGACGTTAATGGCTTCAGGAAATAGGCTTGCCAACCTCTAGGCATGGCCTGGAGTTCTCCTGGAATTGCAATTAATCTTCAGACGAAAGAGATCAATTCCCTTGGAGAAAATGGCAATTCTGGGTGGACTTCATTGTACCCTATTAATTCTAGGTGAAATCCCTCCTCAGTTCCCTTCATAGGCCTTGCTTCCAAATCTCCAGGAATTTCCCAGGCTGGAGTTGGTAGCCCTACTAGGAAACCTATTGGTGAGCAGAATGGTGTCCATAGGTGCCAAGGTGGTGAGGATCACTGAATTATATCCTGCTACCCAGCTGGGAACTGGACAACAACAAGAAGAGTAGGTTTTCATACCCCACTTTTGTCTACCTTAAAGAGTCTCAAAGTGGATAACTTATTCCCTTCCTCTCCCCACAACAGGGACCTTGTGAAGTTGGTGGGCATGAGAGAGCTCTGAGAAAACTGTGACTGGGCCAAGGTCACTTGCAGGCTTCATATTGGAGAAATGGGGGAATCAAGCACAGTCCTTCAGATTACAGTCCACTGATCTTAACCACTACACCATGCTGGCTCCTTGACTATTTTAGACAACCCTTTGTAGTTCCAAATCTGTGAAAAAGCATCCTTTCCCTCTCCAGATTTACACTAGAGACAAAGAGGTGGCAACTTTTGTGCTAAGAGAAAGGTTGCAGCTGTACCATCTGCTTTCCCCCCTCTCTCCATCTGTGGGAGGCTTGTTGTCACTGCCGAGATGTCGTCGCCTGACTTTGGGGAGAGATTTTTTGACTCCGTTGACAAAGAAATTAGGGCAGGCAACTTTTTTTGCAATAATGAACAGGGAGAAGGAAGGGGGGGGAGATGAAGGGGAGCCTTTGCAACGTGACACATGGGATACAAACCCTGCATAGCCCCCGCCCCCACCCCTCAGCTAATAACAAGGTTGGAACACTTTCTCGCCCACACACGAGCTTCAGAAATTGCCCCACCGGATTATCACATTCTCCAAATGCTGAGGAAAAATTACAAAATTAATTGCGCTCCAAAGGTCCTGTTTTTATTTGGAAATGTAAAGATTAAACATCTACTGTGAGGACTGGGAAGTTAATTAACTGTCTTTCTTTGTTAGGCACAGAGCAGACTGACTGGTGTATTCAGTGTGTTTTTGTGGGTTTTTAAAAACTTTACGTAAAGAATCTGCTATTACCAGAAGTCTGAAGGTCTAACACACAAAGGATGTGTGCCCTTCTCTGGCCTATATCTCAATACTGCCATATGTTCTGGTAAACTCTTAATAGGAGAAATGCCCGATGTAGCATTGCCACCTCATACATTGCCTCACTTTCTGTGAGACACAACCAATGACTGCAGCTGGGACACAGAAATGCTGAGTGTGAGGATATCCCATCATGCTTTGTGATGTAAGGTGTTACCAGGCAACTGTGGACCACCAGCAATGACACTTCCCCTATAACTATCTCATTAGCCCTAAAATTAAACAGGACAAATCTGCCTTTGAATGTAACCTCTGACTTGAATGGCCTTCTCTCTAATCACCAAAATTGGGGCAGAAGAGAAAATGAGATGTTCTGAACGTGCTCAGAATCATTTACACTGACGCAAATTCCAGGAATGAGCTCTGTTCTCAAAACAAGGCAGCTAGGCGATCCTAGGCTGAAAGAAAGCAGCAAGAAACTGAAGAGCCATGTTTTTGCCATGTGTGGGACCTTTCAGGGAAACTAGACATACATGACACATCCACCAAAGGGCAACATTAGATTAAAGCCTTAGCTTCTATGCCTTGTTTGTTGAACCTCCAGGACAACTGGTTGGCCATTGAGTAAAACACAATGCTGGTCTAGATGGACCCCTGGTCTGTTCTAGCAGGACTTTGTTTTGCTCTTGAGGAATCTAGCAGGTATGGGTTTGGTCACTACCCAGACAGAAGATCTATGTAGGTACCTTAAATGCTATGAATATGCATAAATAACCAAATAAACAAATGACTTTCTCCCCTCACTATACTGTTTTAGGGTTGCCAGGTCCCCTCACTGGTCCAGTGGAGGAATTTGGGGGCATTCTGGGGGTGGGCGGGATGATGCAGTGACATCACCTGGAAGTGACATCATCACATCAGGAGATGCTCTGTTTTTTGGGCAAACTCTATGATTAAATTGGGCTTCAGCCACAGAGTTTGCCCCCAAACAGTGTCCCGTGTGTGACATTGCAGATGTGATAATGTCACTTCTGGGTGATGACATCACATTGGGGATGTAGTGTGGTGACATCCCTGTGTAGGGGAGGGGTTTCCACTGCCTGCCAGCTGGTCTGCAGTGGGGAGAAGCCCCCAAAACCAGGGGATCCCCTGCTGGGATCTGGCAACCCTATTTTTACATCAGGAGTCCCCAACCTTTTTGAGCCTGCAGGCACTTTGGGAATTTGGATACATGATGGTGAATGCAGCCACAAAATGGTTGCCGCAGCTGACAGACCTACTCACAAAATGGCTGCTGCAGTTTACCTTTAGTCATACAGTGTAGATCCTTGTGCTGCGGTAGCAGCTGCTGCCAAAGTAACGTATTTAAAAATCTGTGGAACCAATCAAATCTCCAATGCTCAGTCAGAAGCTTTGCTGGGCAACACCCTCCTGTCTCTGCCCCCACTTTCTAAATAAACTTGGTGGACACCAGAAAAGGTGTTTATTCATTCATTCATTTATTTATTGTCAAATTTATATCCCGCCCTCCCCTAACGGGCTCAGGGCGGCTAACAACAGTTAAAAACCACATCGAATATTAAAAACAATATTTTAAAAAATCAATTCCACACATTTTTAACCATAAAACCCAAGATACACATCGTTTCTGAATATCTGTCTTTGTCCAATGGGATTGTCAGTGCTGTGGGGCATGACATCTGCAGACACCATATTGGGCAACCCTGGTCTACTTTATTAATTAAATTGAATTTTTAAACTGCCCTTCCCTGAGGAACAGGGCCCAGGGTGGTGTATATCAATGACAAAAACATTCATATAATTTAATCCACAGAACACAATAAAAGACAATTATCCTAATAAGATGGCACTGAACTATCAAAACATGCCACTGTCTTGTGGCGGTGGGGGGGGGGGAAGGAAAGGAAATAGGAGTGTCAAACCAATGAAAACCATCACTGTCCTCAACCAAAAGCCTGGTGGAACATCTCTTCCTTACAGGTCCTGCAGAACTACATTAAAGTCCCGCAAGGCACAGATGTTGTTTGGCAGAGAGTTCCACCAGATTGGGGCCAGGGTGAGGACAGCCAGATATGTCTCAGGCCAGGGACCACCAATAAATTTTACACTCTTCAGGGGTATACCAGGAGAGGTGGTCCTGTTGTCCAAGTTGTGGATTCCCCCCCCCCCCTCCCGTTCCCCAATCCAGTGATGCATGTGCAGCATAGTGGAAAAGCTGCCCTTACAACCAGTTAGGCATTAGAATCCTTTTGACTACTGTGATTAGAAAAATAAGCTCCATTTTGAGAAATAGGACCAAAGTTCCACTTGCCTGCCAATCTAACTCAGATTGCTTCATGTCGTAGGTTGGCTTGCGCTCTCTGAGCCTCTTAAGGATGCCCTGGTTCTCCACGGTGATCCTCACAAGTTCCCTGTTCTGCTGCTGTCGGAGTGGACTGCAAAAACCCAAACAGGTCCCACTTATCAGATTCTGAGGGAAATTGTACAGAGAAGCCATGGGGGAAGCAGCGGGCAAGAGGTTGGCTTCGTCTGATGATATACAGGCAGACTGGCAACCTGAGGAGCACTGAAGGATAGAAGTTTGAGAAGAAGTTGGTTAAGAATCTTAAGTTTCTTGATGTATTGAAGAGCCAAGGATATGGAATGAAACAGTGAAATGAAATGGGATTTTTATGCAGTCATGAGCTTCCTGCCAGGGTTAAAAAGCACTTACATTTCTTACTGGTACTTTATCCCTTGTTGGGGACTCAAAGCAGAAAATGGAAAGTACCACTTTGGTCACTTTCTTACCAGTACTGCATAAGGGGGGGTGGGCATAGAGGTTTATAAAATTATGCACAGGGTGGACGGACAAAGAACCTTTTCTTCCTCTCCCAAAATAGCAGAAATTGAGGGCACCCAATAAGCTGATGGGCACCAGATTCGGGGCAGGCAAAAGGAAACACTTTTTTATGCTGCAAGTAATTTAAATGTGGAATTCCCTGCCAGAGGATGTAGTGATGGCCACAGGCAGAGATGGCTTTAAAACCAGATTGGACAGATTCATGGAGCACAGGTCTATCGGTGGCTATTACCCATGGTGATCAACAGTCAGCCTCTGAATTCCAGTGCCACGAAGCAACATCAGGAAGGCCTTGGCCTCTATGCCTCGTTCGCCCTCCCAAGGAACTGGTTGGTCACTATGTGAGACAAGATGCTGGATTAGACAGACCTCTGGTTTGATCCTGCAGTGTTCTCCTTATGTTCTTATATCAGCCCATACTAGCTTACTTTCACCCCAATTTCCAACCTGGATCCAGAAACGATCTGTCTCAGGATCCCTCATGTCTGTCAAGATTGACTCTTGCCATGATGTATTCTGTAACCTTTTACACTTCGAACTGCTTTACTTTGAACCTCTCTCTTGCCCTGTAGTAACCTCCCAGTCTCAGCTATGCCTACTATCTGCTGCATTCGGTATTGTAACCATCGCCTTTTCCAGACACTTCAAGGCCGGGGAGTCTGGTTCACAGAGATCAGCTTGCACCTGTGCTCAAAGGGAATGCTGGGACTGAATACTGGGGGGGAGGGAATGCTTTTTGGTGCCTAATGCTTGAATGGCCTAATGGTTATCCCAAAGGTATATGTAGAGGTGCTTTGCCCTCCAAAGCCAGTTTTAGTAACACTGGTCTAGCCTGTCATGTCAATATGCCAATAAATTGATTCTTTAACCTACTTGAGTTATTTAATGGAGAAGAACTTGCAGGAGTTGACAATGTCCTGCAATCCCAAAAAATATTGAGGCAAGTCTCCCAGAATGAGTGCAGTAACATTCACAGCTGTAGTTATTCTGAAAATCCACCTTACAGGCGTGAGACTGATGCCCAGATGTGCCATTTATGTTAAATATCAGATCTCTTTTTTGGGGGGGGGGGAGCTTTCCACGATTGCATCTGAAAGAATAAGTTTTATGCCACTTTTGTCATTTATGATGAAGTGAATAAGAATTTGTAGTTATGAGATCAATAATTCTGTCTATTGGCATTCTCATAAAGAGAAAACAATATCAAGAGGAGACGAGGGAGCAGTCTGTCAAGAAATATGGCTGTAGCATTCTTATGAATGGAATGTTTTCCCATCAAAAAGCTACAGAGCCTGATTTTCTGAAGCAGAGAACAGAAGAATATGCCTTCTCCCATACATTCTTGATTGGAAATTAAGTTTGCAGGAGGAAGCCCTCCTGAACATCCCGCCACAGAAGTTCCTCTGGTGGGTAATTGAGAGAGGGCCTTCTCAGTGGCAGCTCCATAACATGGAACAACCTCCCCAGAGAGGCAACTGAAGATGGTCTTATTTAGGCCTGTGTTTAATTAAAGCAGTCCTAAACTGTGATTTTAAATGTTGGTTTTATGTTTCTTATGTAATCTGTTTTATGGATTTTATTAATATCATAAGCTGCCTTTAACTCCTTGAGGAAGACAGGCAGCTAATAAATATTCTAAATAAGCAAATAGACATGGGAGATTGCTGGAGATTGGTGGGGCAGTGCCTGGGGAGGGCAGAGTTTGGAGAGGGAGTTTCCACAGAATGTATTGTGTATACTCCCTGGTTTGTCCTCCAAAGCTGCCATTTCCCCCAGAGGAGCTGTAGTCTGGAGATCAATTAGGGTTGCCAGCCTCCAGGTAGGACCTGGAGATCTCCCGCTATTATAACTGATCTCCAGATGACAAAGATCAGCTCCCCTGGAGGAAATGGCTGCTTTGAAGGGTGGACTCTATGGCATTGCACCATGCTATGGTTTCTCCCCTCTCCTCTCCTCCCCTCCCCAAACCCTGCCCTCTCCTGGATCCACCCCCAAAATCTCCAGGTATATTCCACCACAGACCTGGCAACCCTATGATCAGTTGTAATTCCAGGAGAACTCTAGGCCCCACCTGGAGGTTGGTAACCTTGCAAGGGGATGTGGCTTGGCACTGACCTCTTCTTTGCATAATCGTTCCAGCAGTCCACCATGCCTGACCCGCGATATATGTCAGCCAGACGTGCTGAGATGCCTTTGTTTTCTCTTTCAATCAGACTAATCCTCTTTTGGACTTCCTGTAGAACGAGATGCAGTCAACGGCCCAGGTTTTTTTTTTTTATGGTATCACACAAGCTCATTCTTCCCAGGGACAGGCATCATAAATGCTCATATTTTTTTTTGGTAGCCAAGTATTCTTGCAAGCAGAACAGTCATCTCTTCTTTCTACCATCCTACCCATGACACACTTATTATCAAACTGTTACAGAACCATGCAGGAAAAACAAAAACAGCCCTGCTATCAATAATAACATTAGGACACAAGGAAAAGAATTAGAATTTGGAGAATCTGCTTCGATTTCCAACACCTGGTATACAGCCTTTCCACAATGCCCAAATATTTCAAATTGTGAACACACACAATTAAGACCATGGTGTTTAAAATAAAAACAGTTAGAAGCAGGAATTAAAATGCATCAAGAGGGCAACACTGTCACCATCATCTGCTGGAGATGTCCATTAGTTATTTCTACCAAAGGTGCATCTAAATAATTCCACTTTGCATCTTTTGTGGAAAAAAGAGAGTATAAAAACTTTCTGTACCATAATTTAGCAGGCTGTTCCAAAGCATGGGCAAACAGCCACTAAAAATAAGCATGCACAGACTGTACAAACAGAAGAGACTATCAGAAGCGAGATACTTTTTTCAGGTTTTCAAACTTTCTTTATTGAAATAACAATTAAGCTAGTTTAAAAAAACCTATCCAATAGAGTGACACAGACTATTACAAAGAAATGCAACCATACAATGCAGGACTTTTTTTGTAGCAGGAACTCCTTTGCATATTAGGCCACACACCCCTGATGTAGCCAATCCTCCAAGAGCTTACAGGGCTCCAAGAGCTTACTGTAAACTTCAGGAGGATTGGTTACATCTGTGTGTGGGTGGCCTAATATGCAAAGGAGTTCCTGCTACAAAAAAAGCCCTGATTAGTGTTAGGGTAACTGCTCTCAAAATGAGATTGGGGAATTAGATTGAGAGACAGCTGGCCCAATAGGAATCTTTGTTATCTGTGTATACCAGGCTCAACCATTCAGATAGTCAATGCTCAATAAACTGGACTCTAATTTAATAAAATCAATTGTAATTTATTCGAAACAATAGTTCTTTCACACAAGATACAAAAACAATCACACATTCACACAGGTCTAAAGAAATATAGAGAGATCGATAGGGGTACATAAAAGGATGGACATACAGGGTGATACTACCTCTCGCAGACTCCAAGGAAGACTCCGATGGCGACGAATGAGGGAATGGGGGAATGGACCCGAAACTGATCAGGAATCGGGGATGGATCTATACAGCGGGATAAGGGGGTTGCTGAATAGAGAGCACACCTGTGGGTAGCTAGTCCACAGGTTATATAGAGTCACCTCAGTCCTGAGGGGATGGGAGGTGACTGGGAGTGGTAATGGGAGGTTCCGCTGATGACCAAGAAGGCTGGACATCGGCTGGACCAATGGCGAGTCCATGGCGACACCTGATTGGGTGTATACTCCAACCAATGAACTTCTCCTTCATCCTGGGCATCCTGGAAACTTCCAAGTTGCGACAGGGCCTGGGGCGGCTCTGGTGATATCAGTATGGAAATGGTTGGGTGATTGGGATGAGATGGGATTAACTGGGAAGGTGACAATAGGAAATCAGATATGGACCTAGGTATTCCGGTGTAGACAAAAGGGCTTGGAGGTAGCAGGAGAGATCCTTCCTCTTTCTCATCATCTCCTGGGGGAGGACTGTTGTTCAGGATATTACTTAGCAATCAGGGTCAACAGTTGAGCCATTAATCCATTCATAGACTAGGTAGGTTGCTTGCGGGCTAGGAATGACTCAAGGTGTGTACGTGAGGTTCCCACTGAGAAGGAATGAAGCCCGACCAGGCAGGAAGATGACTACATGTGGTGTTAGCGAAACACAGTGGCTTCCATGCTTAGCACTTCAACACCGTTCGCCTGGACAGCTCCTTGGCGGCGTAGCCTCCTCCTCGCCATGGCGGACTCCACGCGGTAGCGGGGAAACGTCCGTGTGCGTCTGCAGACACTCTGTGCCTGTCTCAAGCACTTGTATAATTGGTGGTTGGTACACATGAGTCCTATGTAATTCCTGGATAGTTCTACTCGCATTCACTGGCCAGGCAGATGCAAGCTCACTTCTCCAGGCGCCCTGGCAACCATGTGTGTGACAGAGGGGTCATTTTCTCACATTAGTAACTATTCACGTATAAAGAAAGAACATTTACATAGTAACAATAAGTATTCTGTATCCTAATCTCTGATATAACTCTTACAATGATTATACATCAAACAAATTATAGCCTTTTCTGCAAATGAGACCATTTGATATAATTTTTTGATTTGCCAGATATTCTAGCACTGGATACCATTTTTCATCAAAATTTGAATTTTTAGGAACTTGCGCTGCTCTATTAACATGGTTGGTAATATTCTTTGTAATGTATTGATCCCACAGTTTTCTGAACTATGTAACGACAAGGATGGAGCCTTTTGATTCTTCCTCCTGGAAGCGATTGCTGTTCTAGCTGCTACTAATAATTTGTCTATTAGTTCTATATTTCTCAAAGGACTTGAACCCCGTGACCAGTAATTTAAGAACAATGTCTCAGAATGAAAAGGAACTTCACACCCTGTTATCTTTTTTTAATGCATGACAAGATTTCTTTCCAAAATTGTTGTATTACTTCACATTTATTTATTATTTATTTATTTATTCTATGACTTATATCCCGCCCTTCCCACAAAATGGCTCAGGGCGGCTCACAACAAATGATAAAACAATAAACAAAGTGCAAAATTATTACAATTAAAAAGTCAAAGCATTTAAAAACCATAAAATCTTAACATTAAAACTATACCGTATATTTCACTAAGGTCTGATAAGCTACATTAATACATGACCACCAACAGCGGGTATATGTTCTAGTTTATTTAAAGAAGAAGAGATTGGATTTTTACCCCGTCCTTCACTAGTCAAAGGAGTCTCAGAGCAGCTTATAAAACTCCTTTCCCTTCCCCTCCCTACAACAGACACCCTGTGAGGGAGGTGGGGGCTGAGAGAGCTCTCCCAGAACTGCTCTTGAGCAGAACAGCCTTGAGAGAAAACTTGTGGTTGACCCAAGGTTATATCAGCAGGTGTATGTGGAGGAGTGGGAAATCAAAGCCAGTTCTCCCAGATAAGAGTCTGTGCACTTAACCACTACACCAAACTGACTTTCCAACATTTCGGCCTATATTTTGAGGATATATGAGTGGCTTTGAGTGGTGTTAGGTACCACTTTGTTATGACCTTAAATGATTGAAGTCTGAAAAGTGAGATGCTTTTGTTGACTTTAGTTGGCACATGGGATAATAATGAGGGAAAGTGGTCCATAAAGGACTCTGCTCCCTTAGCTCCACACTTTAACACTTTCATTCTGACTTTTGGTCCCACAGATCTGTCCATCAGCACATGTGCTCTTCCCCTTGACCCCACCAAGCTAGGATTGGCAGGCGTCCCCCCCCCCCCAGTCACAGGTAAGGTGTAGCACGGCAGGGTTGCCAAATCCAGGCTGGGAAACTCCTGGAGATCTAAGGATGGAGCACCAATACAAGGAAGAAGTGGCATACCTGAATCTTAGATCCAGGCAGGGCTTTTTTTGAGCAGGAAAGCACAGGAACACAGTTCCGGCTGGCCTGGCATCAGGGGGTGTGGCCAAATATGCAAATTAATTCCTGCTGGGCTTTTTCTACAAAAAGACCTATGTGAAAAATGGTGATGTCAGGGGTGCGTGGCCTAATATGCAAATAAGTTCCTGCTGGGCTTTTTCTACAAAAAAACCCCCTGGATCCAGGTGACCCTGTTATCACACCTGAGAGGAGATATGACAACAGGGTCAAATAATCACACTTAAGAGTCTTAACACTCTGAGACACTATAATGACCTTATGAACTTAGCTTGTTATTTCTGTTTACATCTGTTAAAACTTTTCAGTATATTGTAAGCTGTTCAACCTCCGCCATGAAAGAAAGAAAGAAAGAAAGAAAGAAAGAAAGAAAGAAAGAAAGAAAGAAAGAAAGAAAGAAAGAAAGAAAGAAAGAAAGATCTGATACACTGTTTCCATCCTGTTTGACAAAGTGTGCATGCATATGAAAGCTCACATCTTGAATAAAACTTTGTTGGTCTCTAACTTTGTCTCTTTATTGGACTCTAACTTTGTCACATACCTGAATCTTAGAAACTTTGAAGTAGTGATGGGGCTGAGCACTTGGAGCTTTTGTATCCACAAAATGCCTGCCTGGAGAAAGATAATAAACTATGTATTTATTTGGTATTATCCTTTCTCCCAACATTGACAATGAATTCTGGATAAACAATCAATCGAGACAGTAGGAAAAATCCATTATTTTCACTATTCCTGCTGTTTCTCCATATCTCCTCCCTTTAGGCTTGCTAGTTTTGGGTTTGGAAATATCTGGAGTTTTATCAGTGGGGTGGAATTTGGGAGGGGAAACACAGAAATCAAACTAGACCCAGAACACCACAGCACTTTCCAGTGGTTTTGGAATGAGAGACAAAGCAGACAGAAACTCTAGGGATAAGAACTATTTGCCACACACCTTCTGGACTGGACTCAGGAGCAACACAGGAAGACACACTGGAACCCATGAAGCTGCCTTATTACTGAGACAGACCCTTGGTTTATTCAGGTCAGCAGTATTGACTCTGATTGGCAAAATGCTTTCCAGGGTTTCAGGGAGGTCTTTCACATCACTTGACCTGCTACCAGATGCTTCAAACTGAAGATCGTTGGTGTTTTTTTTGCCATCAAGTCATAGTTGATTTATGTTGATCCTGTAAGGTTTTCAGGGCAAGAGGCATTCAGAGGTGGTTTGCCACTGCTTGCCTCTGAGTTGCAACCCTGGTATTCCTTGGAAGTCTCCCACCCACATACTAGTCAGGGTCAACCCTGCTTAGCCTCCAAGATCTGATGAGATCAGGCTAGCCTGGGCTACTGAATCTTACTATTGACTTTGGGACTTTCTGCAGGCAAAGCAGGTGCTATGCCACTGAGCCATGACTAGTGTTCCCTATAAGCTTAGTGTGAGCTAGCTCACAGCTTTTTAGCTTCCAGCTCACACATATTTGTTTTAGCTCAGGAAAAACGGCCCCAGAACAAACTAATTTATGCAGTAGCTCACACAAATTTAATGGGGAGGGACGGTGGCTCAGTGGTAGAGCATCTGCTTGGGAAGCAAAAGGTCCCAGGTTCAATCCCTGGCATCTCCAAAAAATGGTCCAGGCAAATAGGTGTGAAAAACCTCAGCTTGAGACCCTGGAGAGCCGCTGCCAGTCTGAGAAGACAATACTGACTTTGATGGAGCAAAGGTCTGCTTCAGTATAAGGCAGCTTCATATGTTCAATGCCAGTAGCTCACAAAGTAGAATTTTTGCTCACAAGACTCCACAGCTTAGATGGCCCATGACCCTTCCTCAGACATCCTCAGTGTCTTGATATTACAATTGAAAACTCTGTGGACTAAAGAATCAGAGAACAGAGAAACCTGCCAGGTTCTCTCTTCTGAGGCCTTTTGGCATCAAATGAATATGCATTTGTTTCATCTGGTCTTCACATAGCTTTTAATCTAACACTGCTACACTTAATGGTTTCATTCTGGAGTGCTGGTTTTTTTTTTTAACAAAGCAATGATTTCAGCTGAATCATTCATGTCTTTTCATGTTACCATTTTTGTTAAATTGCAAGGAACTTTGAACATCCCCTCTGTAAACAAGCGGTCTAATATTTAAACATGAAACTACAGCAAAGTCATATCTGCAAACTTTGATATAGGAAAGTGGGGGTATATAACGATGATGTAGACGGAAGACAATGTTAGCAGAAGGATCAGGACTCTGCTGGAAAGGTACAGTTGCCAGCTCTAGGTTGGGAAGTACCTGAAGATTTTGGGGATGAAGCCTGGGGAGGGCAGAGTTTGGGGAGTGGCGTCCTCAGTGGGATCAGGGCTAGTCCTAGATTGTCTGGCCCCCTAGGCAAGGCTAACTTCTGGCACCTTCTCCCCACACTGATAACATCACTGAGTCACACGGAGGGCACCCAATTTGGTGCCTTAAAGACCGGCACCCTAGGCGACCGCCTAGTTTGCAATTGGCTAGTGTCAGGGCCGGCCCTGAGTGGGGTACAATGCCATGGAGTCTACCCTCTGAAGCATCCATTTTCTCCAGATGGTTGTCTGGAGATCAATAATAATAATAATAATAATAATAAATTTTATTTCTATCCCGCCCTCCCCACCTCAGCAGGCTCAGGGCGGCTAACAACATTTTATAAAAACATACAATAATAATAATAAAACCTTTAAGTTTAACAATATAAAACATCAACAATAAACTTAATAACATTAAAAACCAGTTCAATAAATACAGTTATTCTGCGGTATAGTTCTTCAACCGCGTTGGCGGCTCCTTAATTTCTGATCTTCCTAACAGTCCGGGTGTGCAAATTTGAAAAGATCAATTGTAATAGTGGAAGATCTCCAGGTGCCACCTGGAGGCTGGGAACCCTAAGTAGGAGAAATTAACACTGGAAGGAAGACAAGTCACTTTGTTTAATGATGATTGGGGAGTGGATAATGGCTTTCACAGCAGGAAAACATAGGGTGGTTTGGAGACTCTTGCAATACCTAGCAGGCATGTATTTGGTTTTTTTTTCCTGCCATGTGGCTTGGCTGGCTGATGATCTGTGCTCTTCAGACAGTTTTCTGGCAGGCACCAGCTCCCATCTCTAGATGGTAAGTTGCAAGGCGACTGAATTTCAGCAGGGGGTTGGCTTAAGGGTCAGTCTTCACATTATAAAGCACTTCTGTTTGCCTGAGTATGACAGAAAAGCTTTTCATCACACGGGCAGTGGGAGTTTTCTGACTTCCCAGATATATGCTGGCCACTTTCTGTTTGCAAGCATGGTACTGTTTTTGTGTCGTCAATTGGCCCCATTATTGGCTCTGCTGCAAAAATCACATTACTTTTGAGGCTACATATTTTTACAACGGCACCAAAAACAGTTCCATAGGGCAATCTGACGGGGATGAATGACCCATTGGTGCTGCAGGCTTAGTTATTAACTCAGAGGAGAGAAGTTGTGAAGCAGCCAGAGCAGGGGTGGCTAAAGTTGCTTAACATAACAGCCACAAAGAATAAATGTCAGATGTTTGAGAGCTGCAAAACATGAATAAATATCACACACATGTCTTTATTAAAACTCCTAATACTTTCTTTGCACAGAAAGATAAAATACATATCTATTCCCTTTACAACACAACCATGCTAGAAGACTTTTTAAAAAAACTGGAAATAACAGTTCCCATAAGACCAGCATAGGGTAAGGTTAGGGAATTTTTTTTTGGCACCAGTGGGAGAAGGCAATACACATGTACCATATAAATCACTGATCATCATTTGCATCATTACGCATCTTTCTTTGTCTTGACACCAAGGTTAATAAATACAGCTCCTACAACAGCTATTAAATTAAAGGGGAACCCTGCACTGCCCTCTTTAATTCTGTCCCTCTGTCCCTTGTCTCTTGCTCTCTCTTTCCCTGCTCTAGGTCTCTGGGTGACCTCTGTGGTGGAGGAGAAGAGCTTGCAAGCCTGCCTATTTCCCCTTCCTTCCCCACTTCACACATGGTTAAAGTAGCTGCCTACCTTGGGTCAGCACTCAGAGGCCGACTGAGGTCCTGATGTTAAGCATGCTTGCTTGAGACTAAAGCCTGCATTAAGTTCCTCCTTGACCTCTGGGAGCTACACTGTAGGTGCAGTCACACTCACCATTAAATCCATCTGCAATGCACCTCTATTATAATCCGCACAACCAATTTTCTGATCAGGCAACAGCCAGGCTCCTGTTCTATCCCATGTGGGTCCCATCGCTGGTCGATCAGAGTGCTCTACTGGACCTCGTTTCATGAGACGTCAATCTGCATTAGCGCAGGCGCAGTGATGCCCACTATCTGCAGCGCGTCGCTTTTAATGGGTCGGATCACTAACAGTTTTGCTAGTCCGTTGGCACTACTTTTCCAGCAAGAGCACTACGCATGCAGAAAAAACCCCAGGAATTCAAATCAGTTCACATCAGTTCACATCTACTTTCAAAAGTGAGTTTTGTTTCCGGACATAGGGGTGGGTAAACGATTTATTGAGCCAACATTCGCTCGCTCATTCACTGGCGCAGTGATATCACTTGCAGGGGGCTTTGGGCGGGAAGCAGTGGTGCGCTTCTGACGAGTCGCCAACGATGGAGCGTTCAAACAGAGAAATTCCGCTCAGGAACCATCAGAAGAATTTTGTTCCGGATTTAAAGCAGTATCAAATTAGTCCGCGCCCCAGTCGTCTCAACGCGGGGCTCGAACGAGCTAACCACAATTCACAGGTGCTGACATTTGGACAACCGCTTAAAATCCGACATGATTCCGGACTCCATTCATGCCCGTAGTGGGATTTTATGAACGTCTGACCTCACCCGATATGTGTGAAAGAGCCTCATGTGGTTCCTGAAGAACAGTTTGGCTACCCCTGAGCCAAGTATGGCTTTTCCCTGCATGCCACAATTGTGAGTAGGAAAGTGCCAGCATACCTTTGGGAAGCACAAAACTCCAACTGCATGTGCACATGCAGCGAACAAAGATTGTGCAGCAAGGAGATTGACCCTTTGTGAGGGGATATAGGATAAGGTATCAATGGGGGGGCGGTCTATAAGATTCTAGTACTAAATAAGTTTAGGATTACTAAAAGCCTACCCAGTTCCACTCTGTAAAAACTCTGCTGTCCCCCCCCTGGATGAGACACCTTCTTCTCGGGGGCAAGCCTGTGCCTGGAATCGGCAACGACCACAGGACAGGTGAAGATTTCCAGATTGCTCATCTTGGCAGTGCCACCCAATGGCTGGTCTCAAGGTAGAAAAGGGTCAAGCATGAGGCTCAGCCACTGAGATGCTCCTCCCACTCCTCTTCCCCTCCCCTTCAGGGTTGTCATAGATGGCCTGGCTGTGACATCATCAGTTCTGAGCCACTGGATGCAATAAGCCAATTGACACACAGCTTAGAGACCCAGACGTAGACTGGTTTTTAAGAACTGCTATAATAGGACAGAGAAAAACGTTCCCTCTTGGCTTAATGTTCTGCCTTCTTCAAGAGGCCAACCCAGAGGACTAGGATAATTCACAAGCAGGACATATGGCTATGTCCACTCTGTTGTGGGTAGTCAGACTATACTGTAGTGTCTCTGAACTACAGGTTGCTGTTTTGGCTGTTGCAGCTGTTAACTACCAGTTCTGAATAGGGATGGGCACAAACTGACACATGGATAATGGATAATGATTTGTGCTAAAAATGGCTGATTTGTGTTTCTTTTCATAAGAACATAAGAGAAGCCATGTTGTATCAGGCCAATGGCCCATCCAGTCCAACACTCTGTGTTACACCGTGGAAAAAAACAGGTGCCATCAGGAAGTCCATCAGTGGGGCCAGGACACTAGAAGCTCTCCCACTGTGCCCCCCCCCCCCCCAAGCACCAAGAATACTGAGCATCACAGCCCAGACAGAGAGTTCCAACCATACACTGTGGCTAATAGCCACTGATGGACTTCTGCTCCATATGTTTATCCAATCCCCTCTTGAAGCTGTCTATGCTTGCAAACTGGTTGGTCTAATCCTGTGGCATCTGAACACAAACACCAACTGCCTTTTTTCCTTGGTGTGTCATTTGGTTAGTGTTTTGTAACCGTTTATTAATTGTGATGACAACGTTATGCTTTTTAATGATTTTTAAATCATATTTTACTTTGGAAAGGCAGCAGGAAAAGAGGAAGACCTGACATGAAGTGGATTGACTCAATCGAGGGAGCCACACGGCCCTTAGTTTACAAGACCTGAGCAAACTGACCTCGGAAGGATGGAAGGCTGAGTCAACCTTGAGCCAGCTACCTGAACTCAGCTTCCGCCGGGATTGAACAGGTTGTGAGCAGAGCTCAGACAGGGTCCCCATAATCAGAAGCAATATGATGGCATTTAACACACACACACCATCTTGAGCAGGTGTCTGGAGGGGCAGCCTATACGTTTTCTAAACAAATAAGTAATGACAATAGGATGAAAATTTTCTGCAAAACTCTGTACTTTTTTAGTCAGGACACTTTCAAATGAAGTCCTCAATCTTCCTTTGGCTTTAAGAATGTAGAAACTTTTGCATGTTTTGAGATTGGAGGGTTGGGGCGGGGGGTTGGTTGAAAATGACAGCCATTCACACCATCATGAAATAATTAGTGGAGGCCTCATATGGAACAAAAACACAGAACAGATGATGATAAAGGTAAAATGAAAACCCAACTTCTCTCTCAGATTTGCTCTTGAATAAAAATGTTTATGGAGTCCAAAGTTTAGGTCCGTCTCCTGTATATGATACACCATTTTTTCTGTTTAGCCTGTTATCAGGTTCTGGGCTACATTTCTACTGAAGTAACATTCCTGGGATAAAATGTGATCTGCCTACTCCTTTAGATGCTAGCAAAGCCAAACCTCTTGCCCTGTTCCTGTGGAAACGGTCTGGAATCTGCAGAGGTTTGCCAACAAGCCCAGCAGCCTTATCTTGGGGGGGCTCTTGGCTCGCTAAATGTGTGTGAAACATTGTTCTCCAAGGTTAACCTAAACCAAGCTGGGGATGTTTGTCTAAAAATTTCCAGTTCAGAAAGATGCCTTGACACGATCCCACATTCAGACATTGCTTTGGAAAGTAGGATTGCTACACTTAGGATCTTATTTACTTTTATTTACTTTACTTATATCCTGCCTCACCTCCCCCACAAGGGACCCAATGCATCTTACATCATTCTCCTCTCCTTTTTATTCTCACAACAACCCTGTGAGGTGGGTCAGGCTGAGAGCGTGTCACTGGCCCAAGGTCACCCGGCAAGCTTCCATGGCACCATTGGGAATTGAACTGGGATCTCCCTAGTTCAGCACTTTAAACCACTAGACCATGTTGGCTCCACTGTGAACATTCAGCCAACTGGTTATCCATGTATTCAGTTTGTATGCCCTCAAGATGTACACCTGAGACACAGTACAGCCATGTGGGCATTATCTTGGTAGGGCACTGAAACAGAACACAGACGAGGCTGTCTATGAGGTATGCCAGACCTGAGCTACTTGGCTTGAAGATGGTGGAGGTTAAGCCAGAGGACAATATGAACCACAGCCGGGTACTTCTTGAAGCACGCTGTCCTCCATCATTTTGACTCCTTCCCGTCTCACATCCCAAAGTTCCGGAGTCTGCAGGATCCTCACAACGGCCTCCTCAAAGGCACTCTGCACGCCCTCCTTCCTTTTGGCACTGGCTTCTAGGTAGAAATAAACAAGAAGAGCCTTCACCGCTTTGCACAGATTGTGAAGCAAGGCATGGTCACTTTGGATTACCTCAGACTGTCCATCGAACTATCTGCCAACAACTGATGAGGGGAAGAGAGTTATCCAATTTAGGTGTGTGTGTGGGGGGGGGGGGGGGGGGCTGCAGGGCTCAAAATGACATCTGACTTCAAGAGCTATGAGCAGGACTTCACTGTGCTCATTGCATAGATCACGAACTGCATCGGGAAGGTGCCCAAGTTGTGGGGGTGGGGAGGTAACTTACAAAAGAAATGGTGGAGCTCGTCTCCCTCTTGAGCAATGCTGCACTTGTTCAGAGTGGCAGTTAGTGGTGGTGAGCAAAGGGGGCAGATTAGAGGCCCTCCAATGGAGGGGCCATACAGATGGAAGGGAGGTTGAATGGAGTGGCTTGCCCCCCCCCCGGCCCCACTGCAGCTATGGGCCTGAGAAGATACCTTTTAAGGTTAACCCTGAAGGTTCAGATTGTAAGTTATCTCGCTTTTTGGGCAGGGATGCCTCTTATCTCCTATCTCTGAGCCCCCATGGGGTAATGGGCAGAAAATAATAATATTAATAATATGTCATAAAGATGGGGAAATCCCCTCCCAATATAGTTTTCATGATTGTTCAAACTATATATCCTGAAGCAGTGTATTTTATTTGCTTGTTTTTAATGAGCATTGGACTCAACATCAAATTCAAAGTTTCCATAAGGGTTTTGTTTTTTTTTTTTAAACAGCAGTTTGTCTGTGCTCATTTTTTCATTAGAAGTGTTGAGAGATGTTCTGTCACTGGCTCTTTCAGAAATCCACTGTGGATGTTCGCCTTCACCACACGGGGGCATATTTGCACAGACATTAGAGAGGCTTCTAAACTTACAGTTCAAAATGCATGTTAAATAGTGAACATAGAAGAGCTTTGTTTTTTGAGTGGTCCAAATACTAGGAAGAAAAGTCTGTCAAAAGTGATGTCCAAATACCATTCACAGTGGGATGGGGGCATATAGAAGACCAGGGGTATGTATCTGTGCAGGGGTCATTTTGTGGAAAAAAAGGTGCAAGAATTCAGTAGCATATCTCATTTGCATATACCCCGGGATTCGTGTGTAGCAGTGAGAGAACTCCCCACTGCATGCAGACACTTGCTGGAGGTTCAGGAGCTGCGCTCCTATGAGCTCCTGCTGAATTCAAGCCCTGTATCTGTGTATGCTCACATGAGAGGGAGAGAGAGTAGATCTGCTTGCAATTCCCAGGGATTTTGGAAGATCGTTTTCCATAGCCAGGGCTTTTCTTCTGGAAAAAGAGGTGCTGGAACTCTCAAGAAGGAAATGAAGGAGAAACACACTGGTGCCCCTCATGAACTTTAAAATATTTTTTTTAGAGAATTTTGTTTCCATAAAGAGGTTCTGGAACTCCATTCCACCGTGTTCCCTTACAGAAAAAGCCCTGCCCATAGCCAACATCCTTGCTTATTTTGCTGTTCTTAGTCACCTTTTTTCCTACTGCGTCAGTCCCTGTGCCTTTAAGACAAGCCTGGGCATGCAGAAATGAAGCCAGGGATATAATGTGGTGAGAAGACAAGCTTCTCCTGCTTTGGTTTTATATTTCATATTTATATCCTGCTTTTCTCTCTAGAAAGAGCCCCTTGGCGCTGAGTGGTATAGCTGCAGTCCTGCAGTCCTAAGCTCTGCTCACGACCTGAGTTCGATCCCCGGCGGAAGCTGGGTTCAGGTAGCCGGCTCGAGGTTGACTCAGCCTTCCATCCTTCCGAAGTCCATAAAATGATTACCCAGCTTGCTGGGGGGAAGTGTAGATGACTGGGGAAGGCAATGGCAAACCACTCTGTAAAAAGTCTGCCATGAAAACGCTGTGAAAGCAACGTCACCCCAGAATCGGAAACAACTGGTGCTTGCACAGGGGACCTTTCTTTTCCTTTCCTTTCTCTCTAGAGGGCCCCAAAGCAGCTTCCAACATCATCCCTCCCTTCTCCATTTTATCCTCACAGTCACAACCCTGGGAAATTGGTTAGGCTGAAGAGAGAGAGAGTGACTGGCCCAGCAACTCCCAGCTGGTTTCTGTGGTGGAGAGGAGATTCAGGTCTGGACCTCCCAAATCCTAGTCTCACACTCTAACCCCTACACTATACTGGTTCTTCAGTCATAAGGTTGCCATTAATTGTAAAAAGACAGTTTCTCAAACTACCCCGTTCCAGTATTACAGCACAGCAAACCAACCAACTCAGTTCCAGGTTTCCTTCACCTACCTATGAAAAGCATGGAGTGAGTTCGAGCAAACTGCAAGCCTTCCTTTCGGTCTACCTCACGGTCAGCCTAGGGGTAAGGAGAAAATGCTGTTAGAGCTCGTTGGGTATGCTGAAACCCTCAAGCAGGGTTGCCAATCCCCAGGTGGGGGCAGGGGATCCCTTGGTTTGGAAGCCCTCCCCCCCCCTTCAGCATCATAAGAAAGCGGCAGGGGGAGTGTCTGCTGGGTATTCCATTATTCCCTATGGAAATCAATTCCCATAGGGTATAATGGAGGATTGATCCACGGGTATGTGTGGCTCCGGAGAGGCTGTGTTTTGAGGTAGAGGCACCAAAATTTACAGCATAGCATCCAATGCCTCTTCTCAAAACACCTTCCAAGTTTCAAAAGGATTGGACCAGGGGGTCCAATTCTATGAGTCCCCAAAGAAGGTACCCCTATCCTTCATTATTTCCAGTGGAGGGAAGGCATGTAAAAGGTATGTGGTCCCTTGATGGCCAGGACTCCTTTTGGAGTTCAATTATGCTTGTCACAACCTTGCTCCTGGCTCTGTTCCTTCACCCCCTAAGTCCCCAGATATTTCTTGAATAGGACTTGGCAACCCTACCCTCAAGAGACAGGCTTGCGGCTGCCGTCTACAAGAAGTCACTGTGGTCCAATGCATATGGGGTTCATTGGAACCAGGACCTATGACTGCTGAGGTGGCCTCTGACAAAAACTGAGTGCTTTCACACGGCAACTGTTTCCAAGTGGATTTTGCTATTCTTACACAGTAAAAATCTGGTTGCAAAGTGCGTTATTTAGTGTGTGTGAATGCAGCCACTGATGCACCCAGGTCTCACCTGGAGGTTAGAATTCCTGTTTTTGGACACTATTGCCTATGCCTAAAATGAAAAACTGGCAAACGTGCCTCCCCAGATTGCTGCACAAATAAACATAAGAAAAATTGCAGAACATTTTACAAAGTTGTTAAAAATGCAACAGTTGATTTCAGGGCTTTTTTTGTAGCAGGAACTCTTTTCCATATTAGGCTACTCCCCGCCCCCCCCCCCCCGATGTAGCCAATCCTCCTGCAGCTTACAATAGGCCCTGTACGAAGAGCCCTGTAAGCTCTTGGAGGATTGGCTACATCAGGGGTGTGTGGCCTAATATGCAAAGGAGTTCGTGCTACAAAAAACCCCCTGGTTATTTTGATTGGAATAATGACTGGATGCTCCTGCCTGCATTCAGGGCCAGCCCAACTGCTAAGCAAACCTAGGCCTTCGCCTAGGACACCAGATCTTGAGGGTTGCCAGAAGGTGAAAGAAGCCTCCATCAGTGCTTGAAGGGAAAAACTGGGAACTTTGACTCTGGAAAACTTACACCCTGAAACTTTTGTTGGTCTCTGAGGTTCTGCTGGACTCCAATCTAACCATTCTCTTGCAGACCAACACGGCTGCCCTCCTGAAACTACTGACAATAGCTGCCTATTAGAATCTCGGGCTTTCTATAGCTTCCATGATGGAACAGAGAGAGCTTTGAAAGAGTTTTTTTAAAATTTTACATTTGAGAGTGACCAGTAAGAAAAGCCAGTTTGGTGGAGTGGTTAAGAGCAGAAGATTCTAATCTGGAGGACTGGGTTTGATCCCCCATTTTTCCACATGCAGCCAACTGGGTGACCTTGGTTCAGTCACAGTTCTCTCAGAGCTGTTCTCTCAAGAGCAGTTCTCAGTCAGAGCTCTCTCAGCCCCACCTACTTCGCAGGGTGTCTGTTGTGAGAAGAAGGGAAAGAAGATTGTAAGACGCTCTGAGACTCTGAGTGAAGGGTGGGGTATAGATCCAACTCTGCCTCTCTTTTAAAACTTTTCCCTCTATGAAGATCTACTCTGTCCAGTACTAGAAGTAGCTTCTTGTTGTTGCTGTCAATCCCTAGTGGGGTTATTGCGCCCCCTAGTGGGGTTTTCAAGGCAAAAGGCATTCCTAAGTGATTTGCCATTGCCTGCATCTATGTTGTGTGACTCTGGTGTTCCTTGAGGGTCACCCGTCCAAATACTAGCCAATGACCTTGCTTAGCTTCTGAGATTGGGCTAGCCTGGGCTATGCAGGTCAGGGGCCAGAGGCAGTGTGTCTCTTTAAATCAATTGTTGGGTAGCACAGGCGGGATAACACTGTTGCAGCCCTCCTGTTTGTGGGTTCCCTAGAGGTAGCTGGTTGGCCACAAAACACGGTGGGGTTGCTAGGTCTGTGTCGGAAAATACCTAGAGACTTTGGGGGTGGGGCCAGGAGAAGGAGGGGTTTAGGGAGGGCCATAGGGCAGTAGTCCCAAACCTTTTTGGCACCAGGGACTGGTTTTGTGGAAGAGAATTTTTCCATGGACTGGGGGGGATTCGATGGTTTTGGAATGATACAATTGTGCACGGACTCTTCTCTGGGAAAACCGGGTTTGATTCCCCACTCCTCCACTTGACGCTACTGGAACGGCCTTGAGTCAGCCATAGCTCTCGTAGGAGTTGTCCTTGAAAGGGCAGCTGCTGTAAGAGCTCTCTCAGCTCCACCCACCTCACAGGGTGTCTGCTGTGGGGGAGGAAGGTAAAGAGGATTGTGACCACTCTAAGTCTCTGAAATTTGGAGTGGAGGGCTAGATATAAATCCAATATTTGACGGTGGCTCAGTGGTAGAGCATCTGCTTGGGAAGCAGAAGGTCCCCGGTTCAATCCCCGGCATCTCCAAAAAAGGGTCCAGGCAAATAGGTGTGAAAAACTTCAGCTTGAGACCCTGGAGAGCCGCTGCTAGTCTGAGAAGACAATACTGACTTTGATGGACCAAGGGTCTGATTCAGTATAAGGCAGCTTCATATGTTCAATGTCATCATTATTATTATTATTATTACTACATTGTAAAATATAATGAAATAATTATACAACTCATGGCCCAGTTGCTAACAAGCTACGGACCGGTAATGGTCCATGGCTCGTGGGTTGGGGCCCCCTGCCATAGAGTCCACCCTTCAATGCAGCCATTTTCTCCAGGGGAGCTGATCTCTGCCAGCTGGAGATCAGCTGTAAAAGCAGGAGATCTCCAGGTCACCCCTGGCGGCTGGTAACCCTAAAACTAGGTTGGACTTCATGAGCCTTTGGTCTGATCCAGAATGACTTTTCTTATGCTTACTGACTGGTGTGTGTCAAAGTCACTGTTTGATTAGGGTGCCAAAATAACCCAGGGCCAATCCTACATGCACTGGCTATGTTGGAAGCTGATGGTATTCCCAGTAGTAATGTATGGTTGTGAGAGTTGGACCATAAGGAAGGCTGAGTGCAGAAGAATAGATACTTTTGAGCTGTGGTGCTGGAGAAGACTCGTGAGAGTCCCTTGGACTGCAAGAAGATCAAATCAGTCAATCTGAACGGACTTCAGATTTGAAATTTGAACGGACTTCAGAGGATGGTGGAAGACAGGAGGGCCTGGTGTGACTTGGTCCATGGGGTCGCAAAGAGTCGGACTTGACTGTGCAACTGAACAACAACAAACGAAGAGAACTGGTAACAAAAAACAGCTTGAGGAGGGGGCTTTTACATCCCTAGTCAAACAATGGCAGATTATCATCTCTGGGAAGTGCCAAGTTCACAGTTAGAAAGATGTTAGTCTGTGAGTCACCGGCAAACAGCCTGGAATTCCTCACATGGGCTCACCAGAGACTGCTCTCTTGAGGCGGCAGAAACGAGAGCTTCAGGATCTTATTGGTGTGAATCTCCCACAGGGATCACCAAGGGAAGGAGGAACGGAAGCCTTTCTGACTTTCCCTTTCTCCTTCCTGCCTACTCGAATCTATTCTGGGCACATCACATGTATCTTTGACTTTCTGCATTGAAGCTGCTGGCAACTGGCATGTGCAGATGGTGGTGCGGTATTTTAAACCTCTTGAATTGAAGGTCTTGCTGGTTGCCTTGTGTGGGGTCAGGAAGGAATTTGACCGCCAGTCAGAAAGTTAGTAATGAATAATCCCAGGTGGTTTCATTCTGGCATTCGGCTTTCCTTGCCCTGCGTAACAACTCTGCAAGGCAAAATTCTGTTGCCTCCTTTTGTATATTCTGGGTTTTTTTGGCTTGTTCTCTGAACAAAACACCAGTTAACACCATATGGAGAAAACATGTTACATCTGGAGTCCTCAGCCCAGTAGGTGTCCCTGTCTGTCGCCTGTTGCCCCACTGAGGGCTGGAGAGGGAAATTTTTTTTTAGCAGCATCATGCCAAGGTCATAGCATCGCTTCTGGCAAATACCTGGAAGTGACACCACATCACCAGCAGGATATTGGTGCAATGGTCTAGGATCTGGACAAAACTGTCAAAATCATACATCGTTGCACTGATGTTACCCTAGTGTGAGGTCACTTCTGGGTATCTGCAGGAAGTGACATAATGTCATTCTCCTATCCCCATCCCTTCCTTTGGTTGCCAAGCCAACCAATGGCTGGCAACCCTAGTCCTTAACTCCCATGTGAGGGTTGCCCGATTTGGACAGTGGAGAAATGCCTTCAACTTTCCAACCTGCTTTCCCAATTTGAGTGTGAGGTTGATTCCCCAATGGGCCAAACAGTCATCTCAGAACACTTCAAGTTGGAAAATGGTGTGTGTGTGTGTGTGTGTGCATGTGTAGGCTGAAACTCTATTTGCACCCCAGTCATGTTCTGAATTGGGCAACCCACCTGAAACAACTGAGAAGAACTCACAGCTCACTGCTGACAGAGTGGGGGTTGCCAGCTCTGGGTGGGGTGTATTTTTTGGGGGGGAGGAGGGATTGGGGAAAAGAGGATGAGGAGCACAGGGTTTGGGGAGGAGAGAGGTTTGTGGCCTAAGATGCAAAGGAGTTCCTGTTTCAAAAAAAGCCCTGGTTTGCATGCGCTGTATAGTTTTTAGAGCAGGAGTGGCCAAACTTGCTTAACATAGCCACATAGAATAACTGTCAGATGTCTGAGAGCCACAAGACAAGAATGTCAAATGTCTGAGAGCTGCAACACAGGAACGTCAGATGTCTGAGAGAGGGAGAAAAGAAGGAAAGAGGGAATAGATGGGCAGGGAGGAGGTAGGGAGAGGTGTAAAGAAAGCAACTTTAGCTTTAAATGCGCTCTCCAAGCTGCCAGCCAACAGGGCAGTGGGGGCTTCAAGAGCCACACAATGGCTGAGAACAGATGGGCAATCTGGGGTGGTAGAAAGGCGGCCCAAATCGGGATGGCTCAAAAAGAGCCGTCCCGGAGCCTCCCCATGCTCACCCGCATCCCGTCCGTGAGGCGGCTGGGTGCGCCGCATGGGAAGGCAACCCGGAAACCGAATTCCTTTGTTTTTCCTGGGGGGGGGGGGGAAGCGCTGGTGCGCATGAGTGCACTAGTGCTCTGATTGGTCTTAATAAAAAAAAAAAACAGCAGAGCTTGAGGCAGCTTGACAGCTCCAGACTGCCCAGTCGCCTTGCGTGCGCCCTTCCCTGTCCAGATGGCAATCCGGCGACTGATGGCCAGCTCAAATATCTGCTACCACTTTCAGTGGTAGCTTTTTGAGCCGGGTGGAGTGGCCAGAAGGACGGGGTGAGTGCGGGATGGGGACACCCAGCAGATGTTTGCGTGTGGAAGGATTTTTTGGGCCGGCTTCAGAGGCATCTCTGAGTCAGCCCAAAGTGTTGGTCTGTAATCAGCCAATATGTGTGAAAGAGTCACATGTGGCTCCTGAGTCACAGTTTGGCCACCCCTGTTTTAGAGGATTGTTCTCTTATGTTGTAAACCAGTTTTGTCAATTGTGGGTTATGCAGCTCTTCTTGCAGTTTTAATGCTGTAACCCACCTTGAGTCTCAGAAAGAAGTACAAACAATCTAAACGAGTAAAGATGCTGGTTGCAGGTTGCCTCCTCTCTGTTCACACCTTACAGAGTACACAGGTTGGGTCTGGGATCCCCACCCTCTTCAACAGTCAGATGTGCACTACGGGTTCTCTTCCGTTCCTACAAATAGGGACACTTTTGCACATGGAAACTGAGGAGGAGGAGGAGAAGAAGAAGAGAGTGGATGAAGATGAGAGACCTTCACTCAGAGCAGTTTACATCTCCTTTCCCTTCCCCTCCCCACAACAGGTAAGTAGGGCTGAGAGAGCTCTGAGAGAACTTGTGACTGACCCAAGCTCACACCAGCAGCTGCACGGGGAGGAGTGGGGATGGGGAATCAAACCCGGTTCTCCAGATTAGAGTCTGCCGCTCTTAACCACTACACCAAACTGGCTCTCTCATGTCTGCTATACTGTGCAGGGAAGCCCATGCTGAACGTGTGCTCTCTTTCAGGAGAATGAATCACACCATCCATGCCCTTTTGCTAGCCTTGGACCCAATCCCAAGTGGGTGACTGTTTCCCAACTGACCTTATCGATTTTGTTGCCCACCAGCATCTTCACAACATTTTTCTTTGTGGTATACATCTCCAGCTCCCGTAGCCAGCTCTCCAGCCCCACAAAAGTCTCCCTTCTGGTGACATCGTAAACTGGTCGAAAGAGAGAGAGAGAGAGAGCGATAACACACATGCAAATCTGTTTGAAGCGTTTCAGTAGGAATGGAAGGGGAGGGTGTCACTTCAACACATGTGAGTCCATCTTGCTGTGTTGGAGGTGTTCCCCTCAGCATTTTAGGGACTAGGATCCTGATGCTATCTCTAAGGAAGCCCTGAGTGTGTATTTGGGAGAGTTCTAGCAGTCACTGCAGAATAAAGTTGCCAATTGCCCACCTGCTCAGACAAATTCCTGCCCCCCACCTGTTACTGTGTATTTTCAGGCAACCGAGAAAGGGATCATGGTGCAGCTATGGCAACACCACTTCGGGTCACTGTGTCCCTGACACTCTAGGAATTCTTTCAATCTCAATAGTCTTTAACACAGAGATTGGGGATATTCCTAGAGTATTGCTTATGTGGTGACATCACAACCAGGAGATCACCTGGAAAGGAAGTGACATTGCTGGTCAGTGACACTCCTCCCCCTCACTCTCTGCACCCCCCCTCCAATGTCCAAGGGGTTTCTGGCATAAAGACTGGCAACCCTATTGCAGAAGTTGCCCCAAGTGGTTGGCGTGTCACTTCACATATTGCTCTAAGGTAGAGTTCCCAGCCTTATTGAACCTGTGAGAATTTTTGAGATTCTGAGAAAGGGTAATGGATGCCACTGAAAAATGGCTGCTGTGGGAGGTGAGAACAGCAACAAAATGGTGGAAGTGGAGTCTGGGGGCCTATCACAAAATATTGGCCATTTCCAAGCCAAGCAGACACTACACTGAGGTCTCCTGGGCTCTCCTGAAGCACTTTCTACTCTGATGAGATGAAGAAAAGCCAAGAACAGCTCTTTGGGGAAGAAGCAAATGGACACCTGGAAACACATCAGTGAGTACCATGACATCTATGGTACCTATGACACTGGGAATCATTGCTCTGAGGCCTTTGTTCCTAAAGGCTGCGCTTCTGATGTAGGAGCAATACATTTTTCTGAGTATTCAAAGTACAGCATTTGTACCTGGGGGCCTTGAAATTGCAGTATGGAAAAAGAATGTTGTGAACTTCACAGGCTCCTTTTGGATGTAATTAGTATTTGGTGGCACAACTCTAGCCTTTTTGGGTTGAATCCTTTTAGCTGGGTGTGTTTGTGCCTGTCTTTTTAAAGAATGAACGTTGCAAAAAAAAAAAAAAGGTTATAATATAATCAGGGGCTCGGTTTGCGTGGGAAAAGGCTCTGCATGTCTGAAAGTCAGTTTGCTTAACCCGACATCAAATGGAAATGCCTGCGAAGCCGAGCTAAAGGGGCTTTGGCTTTTTCACTTTAAACCCTTTCAAGTAGCTGATGTTCTTTGCCAAGAAGAACAACAACCAGCCATCACCCTGTTGGTGTGGGAGTGCAGGAGTATTAATTGTTGTTCTAACTCTGTCAGCAGCCTTAGAGAAAGAGGAAAGAAATTATTTAATTTACTTCTCCTTTAAGGTGATTCGACTTCAGAGTTGCGCTAATTACAGCCCTGGGATGTCTGCCACCTACCTAAAATTACACCTTGAGCGCCACGGTAATAACTAGGAGTCAACGTTCGAAACCGCTCTTGCCCTGCTGTGTCCTACAAAAGGGGGAGGGGGACAAAAATAGGCATTTAGGACAAAAAAGATGTTGAAAAATCCGTGGTGTAAATGTTAAAACAAGTTAAAGGTCACGAAGACCCGAACACTTTCTGTACAGAGTGTTCCTTTGCAGGGAAGTTCTCTAGATTTGGAGTGACACAGGGCAATGTTGTGAAGATGGATCAGGGCTATGGCTGCCAACCTCCAAGCGGCACCTGGAGATCGCCTGCTATTGCAATTATATTTCCAAGTGGCAGAGAGCAATTCCCCTGGAGAAAATGGCTGCTTTGGAGGATGGCCTCTATGGAATTAGAACCGGCTGAGGTCTCTTCCCTCCCAAATCATGCCCTCCCCAGGCTCTACCCCCCAAATCTTCAAGTATTTTTGAACCCAGAGCTGGCAACCCTAATTAGGGCTGTCACAAGTGGGGATTGAGGAGGGTCTTCTACTGCCTGGCACCACTCTGGTAAAGGTCTGTCTGGGAGGGCCCAAAGCACCCACCCAACCCCTGTCTTCCTTCTCAGCAAGCACCTTTTATCTGTGACCAAAGAGGCATGCAGACCTAGGCAGGTGGTTTTAATTATTAGTACAACAGTGAAAGTGAAACAAACAGTAAAGCTTGTGGAAAGAAAATAAAAGCCCTGACACGACTAACTATACGTTCCCTTCCTTTTGCTTCTAACTGACTCACCACTCTTTGAATGATGGAACCCTCCTGACTGCAACCTTCTCTCCAGCCTTGCCTTTCCAGAGAGAACTCTCCTGACTGTAGCCTCCTTCTCTCACTGGGCCTTTTATTTCTTTCCTTCCAGGTCCCACCCCTCTAGTCTCCACTGGGCAAATGTTCCCTCAAAAACTGCAACCCACCCAATCAGAGGGACCAAAGTGATCCTGGAAAATGTAAGCCCTGTAGCTACTCTGATATAGGCTTCCCTGGAGCCTGTATGCCTCACTAGGCCTAGGATCATGGCAAGGGCTCATCCACACTATCTGCAAATGTGTACCCCCCACTGGATTTTAACCAGCTTGGCATGGGAGGTCCAACTTCTAAATCTTTAACTAATAAAATCAATGATAATTTATTAAATAAGAACATAATAATGGTACTGGGGGGGGCACAGTGGGAGGACCTCCTGATGGCACTTGGTTTTTTTGGCCACTGTGTGACACAGAGTGTTGGACTGGATGGGCCATTGGCCTGATCCAACATGGCTTCTCTTATGTTCTTAAAAGAAGAGACCTGCTGGATCACAGCCCTGGTCCATCTAGTTTTTTGTGGCAATTTCCCTCCTCCCTCTGTCTGCCAATCAAGGGAAGGCTTTCTTTCTCTCCTCTGTGAAGCAGTGCCTCAGTCCTCAGGCAGCGGAACACAACAAACCTTGATTGATGGTTTGACAGTCCACAGGTTGATGCAGCACAGTCCCAACCAATCAGGGTGCTCCATTTTGCCACCACGAAAGGGCTTTTATTATATAAAGGATGACTGCCTGTCATTGACTGATGGTCATTTTGACAGGCACAGGTTCAGGGTCCTGTGCAAGCTAGAGACATTAAAGTTACAGGGGACCTCCCCCAGATGCTCCTCTACATGGCCCCCCTGGAACTGCTATGAACAACTGGAAAGTTTGTGCTGCTTGACCTGCCACAAACTTCACCTTGTGAACCATGAACTGGCCAAAATCCATCACAGATTTTGGTCTGTAAGCTGGTTTGTGCCCATCTCTACATTTGGGATGGGGGCTGTATTAAGGAGGGGAACTGATTAAGACTGAGGGAAAAAGCTGGCTGAAGCTAGCCCAAAAGTGGAATAAAGAGTGCTTTCTTTAGCTGCTGTTGACTTTTTTTTCCCTTCCAGGAGACAGATTTAATTCCTCATGATCAGCATTCCAGTTTTTCACAAGGACTCCAGATGTTGCTTACCCATATTGCCAACTGCAGGGGAAGATCCCCGACAACCATCTTCTTCACTTTAAAATCAACACCTGGCAAGTGAAGAGACAGAGGTATCAGACACACATGTGGGTGAGCACCTGTTTCCTTGGCCTGCTACAGCGGAAAGTCAAGGAAACAGATGAAACTTTTCTCATCTCTGCTGTAGGAAGAGTAGCTGTGAAAGGGCCAAGAAAATAGAATTTGCAGGTCTAACTTAAATGTCAAATATTTGCCCATCATAGGATTGCCAGCTCTGGGTTGGGGGTGGAGCTTGGGGAGAGCGGAGTTTGAGGAGGGCAGGGACATCAGCAGGGTATGTATGTTTGTTTGTTTATTTATTTATTTGTTTATTTCTGTCAATCTGTAGTCCGCCTTTCCCATGGTGGGCTCAGGGCGGATTCCAACATAGTAAACCATTCAAACTAATAATAAGCAATCTAACAGATAAATAGTAAAACAATCAAACAGTTAAAACAGATTAAAAGATTATGCCACTGAGCCCACCCTCCAATCAGCCATTTTCTCCAGGGGAACTGATCATGGTAATCTGAAGACAGGGATGCCATCCTCCAGGTGGGACCTGGGGATCTCACGGAATTACAGCTCATCTCCAGGCTACAGAAATCCATTCCCCTGGAGAAAATGGATGCTTTGGAGGGTGGACCCTAGGTCATTGTATCCCACTGAGGTCCCTGTCCTCCCCAGGCTCCATCCATATTATAATATCAAATTGATCTAATTACTCTCCCCCCCCACAAAAAAAAGACCAAATAATTGGACAGATTCAAAGTATATATTTAAAAGCTGTGCCAGGTGAGTTACTGTGCCAGCAAATAGACTCTTCGAAAGGAAAGGTTCCCTGTGCAAGCACCAGTCGTTTCCGACTCTGGGGTGACGTTGCTTTCACAACGTTTTCACGGCAGACTTTTTACGGGGTGGTTTGCCATTGCCTTCCCCAGTCATCTACACTTTCTCCCCAGCAAGCTGGGTAGTCATTTTACCAACCTCGGAAGGATGGGAGGCTGAGTTAACCTTGGGCCAGCTACCTGAAAACCCAACTGCCGCTGGGGATCGAACTCAGGTAATGGCATTGTTTTGTCCAATATACTCTAGATATATATTGGACAAAATAAATCAATAAGTTACAGCTTGAGGGCCACAGAAAAAACAGGTATGAAGTTTAGGGCTGTATCCCATTGTGTTGGCTAAATAGGATGATCTAGCTCCTGTATGCCATTCATTCCTGAGATTTTGCATATCGTATTTATTAACCAACATCAAATATCTATAAATAAATATTGTAGCCTATGCTTTCTGCATTAATACAGCGAGAATTAACAAACAACTCAAACACAGTCACTTAGGGGCAGCAGTGAGTGCTTTCACACATTGACTGATTGCAAGTGGATTTTGCTATTTTTATAGAACAAAAACCCATTGCAAAGTGTGTTATTTAATGTGCATGAATGCATCCAGTATATTTACAGCAGCTTCAGAGGCAATGTGTGACTGGTAGAGTTGCTAATCCCCAGTTGGGAGCAGGGGATCCCCTGGTTTGGCGACCAGGGACATCAGAAAGCAGGGAGAAGGGGGGTTGAATATCCGCCAGACACTCCATTATACTCTATGGGAACTGGTTCTCCAAAATGGAGAATAGATCAGTGGGTAACTCGGGCTCTGTGGGGGGGGGGGAAGCTGTTTTTGAGGTAGAGGCACCAAATTTTCAGCATAGCATCTGGTACCTCACCTCAACACCCCCCACAAGTTTCAAAAAGATTGAACTAGGGGGTCTAGTTCTATGATCCCCAAAAGAAGGTGCCCCCATCCTCCATAATTTCCAATGCACGGAGGGCATTTAAAAGGAGCGTGGTCAATTAAAAGTCCTAACAATCAAACTGCCTTTGGAGTGCCTCGAAATACCACTAAAGATGGTGCCCAATACATTTCAAACAGCTTTTCTGTTTTTCGCACATCAGAAACCTGCTAATCAAGCACTCGTTATTCTGCCTTCTTTTGTGTTATTCACACATCCAGCGCTCAAAACCCCTGTAAAGCGGGATATGTGAATTGGGCAGCAGCTGGTACACCAGTTAAGAATAAACTATTGATTTTTAGTTGTGATAACTGGAGAAAGAAGGGGGGGATATTCCCTCAAAGAAAGGGACAAACATCAGTTTGGTTTGAGCTGAACCTAGGAGAGCTTCTCGAATCCCTAGCAAAATCTTGTGATATTAAAAAGAAGTCAGTTGAACGTTGATTAGGGACAAAGGCTAAAAACCCTTTGAAGCAAGGGACATCAAATCCACTATTTAATCAATGGAAAGAAGCTGCAGTTAAGAAGAATTGTGGGTCTTGAGGGTGAAGGGGTTCATCTGCAGAATAGCTCATACATATCAAAGTGCCCAACTAATGAGAGTTCTGTTCTTTTAGCCAAGAAGCAGGAATTTTCTTTTGCTAATGTATAGTGTGTTAATCATTCTTGGCAGGGGACATGCATACGATCTGTAAAATATTGATAACATTCAGATGCATACCTGTCTGGTCATGTGATTTTCTCTTCCTCCAAGGTATTAAAAAAGGTAAAGTTAGTCCCCTGTGCAAGCACCAGCCGTTTTCGACTCTGGGGTGACGTCGCAGCACGATGTTTTCACGGCAGACTTTTTTACGGGGTGGTTTGCCATTGCCTTCCCCAATCATCTACAGTTTCCCCGCAGCAAGCTGGGGACTCATTTTACCGACCTCGGAAGGATGGAAGGCCGAGTCAACCTGGAGACGGTTACCTGAACCCATCTTCCGTGAGGATCAAACTCAGGTCGCGAGCAGAGTTCGGACTGCAATACCGCAGCTTTAAAAAGGTAAAGGTAGTCCCCTGTGCAAGCACCAGTTGTTTCCGACTTTGGGGTGATGTTGCTTTCACAACGTTTTCATGGCAGACTTTTTTATGAGGTGGTATGCCATTGCCTTCCCCAGTAATCTACACTTCCCCCCCCAGCAAGCTGGGTACCTACCACTTGGCAAATAAATGGCAGCCAAAACCTGATGCTGAAGTTAAGGGCCAGACTTAATGTTGCCAACCTCCAGGTGGCAGGGGAATCCAAAGCACAATGCTACCGCAAAACCAGCCTCAAAAACCAATATCGGGTAAGAACGCCATACACTTCAATACACTGAATAACACTTCAGCGTGTTATTCAATGTGCTAATCACGTTGAAGTGTTTTTCAGTGTATTGAAGTGTATGACGTTCTTACCCGGTTTTTGAAACTTTGTGAGAAACTTGAAGAAGCTAATGTGAAACAAGGGCACCATTATGACCTTGTCACTTTCTTGGACTGCTGGTTGCATATCTCAAAGAATTTTGGATTGTATGGACTGAGTTACCATCTATTATTGATTTCTATTTCACTTGGATTTTTCTACTGAGAACCGGCATTAAGTTGCCGAAAAGAAATGGGACTGGTTTTGTGGTGAATACATTCCTTGCACTATATAGAGAGACTTTTTGAATTAGTTTTCTAACAATGTTTGTATAATATGTTGAAGTTTTTGATAACTTTGTATTGGTTTTGCGGTAGCGTTGTGCTTTGGATTCCCCTGCCTGTTTTTGCTGTGATTCTCTGTTTGGCTTACACAGCCATCACGTGGCGGCTGGAGATCTCTTGCTCTCACAAATGATCTTCAGTTGACAGTGATAAGTTCATTTGGAGATAACCATTTTGGAAGATGGACTCTATGGCATCCTACCCTTTGACGTCCCTTCCCAAACCCAACCCGCCTCAGGCTCCACCCCCAAAATCTCCAGTTGTTTCCCAACCCAGAGCTGGCAACCCTAGCCTGACAAGACTAATGCCGAGACCTATGATCACAATCCCTGGTCATTTCTTTTCAGATCAAAAAACCATGGTGAAGCACCTGGAAATCTTCTGGAACTGGTCTCATCTGTTCCCCTGCAGAAAAGGACTAGTTTGGTGGGTTGACTTAACAGAGGTCCCTCTCCAAAACGTGTCCTCTCCAGGCTTTACCGTGGAGTGGGTAACCCTACCCCCCATTTGCCTCGCCTGGGAAAACACACACAAATACCAATGTTTGCTGATCTGATTGGAGTCTGTGAGTGGCTCTGATTGGATCTGAACAGTAGGGGCGGATCTAACTAATTGAATCATCCTGTATAATCTGATCTGAATTTTCTAAAGAAAGAGCACCACAGAACCATAAAAAAGGAAAACAAGGGCCCTGACCTGGATAGTCCAGGCAAGCCTGATCTCAGAAGCTGAACAGGGCCAACCCTCGCAAGCAGGGGTGGAATTCTAGCTGGAGCTCCTTTGCATATTAGGCCACACCCCCTGATGTAGCCAATCCTCCAAGAGCTTACAAAAAAGAGCCTTGTAAGAAAACAGAAGATGATGATATTGGATTTATATCCCGCCCTCCACTCCGAATCTCAGAGTGGCTCACAATCTCCTTTATCTTCCTCCCCCACGACAGACACTCTATGAGGTGGGTGGGGCTGAGAGAACTCTCACAGCAGCTGCCCTTTCAAGAACAACCTCTGCCAGAGCTATGGCTCTTGGAGGATCGACTACATCAGGGGTGGGTGGCCTAATATGCAAAGGAGCTCCTGCTAGAATTCCACCCCTGCTTGCAAGTATTGGATGGGAAACATCCAAGGACTACCAGGGCTGGGACACAGAGTCAGGCAATAGAAAGCCACCTCTCTGAAATGTCCAAGCCCCACTAGGGGTCATCAGAAGTCAACCACGACTTTCAGGCATGTGTGCGCGTACACAAACACACACATTTTTTTTAAAAAAAATTTAAAAAGAAAACAAGGGACTTTTTTTTTAAATGTGTCTAAATCAGGGATCTTGAACAACAGAGCACCTCTAGAGCTCAACCCTCCCTCGAAGTCATGCAGCCTTTCCCTGCTCCGTCAGTGTCCACAGAAAGGCTCAGAAGCAATCGCTTTCTTTCACAATCTACCAGGCAGAGGAAAACAGCTTCCGTTGCCAAAAAGATGATCCCTCGTGTAAATTAAGCCCTGGAGATGGCACTGTCATCAGTCACAAAGGATAGAGGCAGCCAGCAATGCTCACCAATGGTTGGGTTGAGATAGGGTTCAAAGTGGTCTTCTGTGAATCTCAGCAAGAGGCTGTGAAAGGAGACAAGAGAGAACACAGGTGAGCTGTATGGGAGCAGTGGCTCTCCATGGAGCAACACCCTCAGCCCTCTTCCCACACTGTGGGGCACTCCCCCCTCTCAGCTTGCACCTGGATTTCCCCACCGCACTGTCTCCGACCAACAGCAGCTTCAGGGTGGGCAGTGACAGGGAGTCTTCTCGCGCCATGGCGAACCCTGTCAACAGAGGCACCACAGACTTTGGCAGAGGGAAAACGAGGGCTCCACCCTCCACACCCCAGCCAAGAACACAGGGAGGAGGAACCGGAATATAGGTCACTCTCACCACCTCCTCCACTAGCAAGGAGCAAAATGTTAAGGTGGAGAGGCAGAGAGCTGCATTGTGGGGAGTGAAAAATCATTTGTGGGAAGGCCCATATTCTCCCCCAACATTCGCTTTTGCATTGCGTGACTTCTTTCCTATAAATAGGAGCAAAATTGCAAGCGGTGGCATCAGTCCAAATTCCTGAAGTTGTGTAAGACCTTTAATAAAAAGCAACCAGTTTCAAAACCTTTCATCCACCTAGACTGTCGAGTGTACAGTACAAACTCTGTCAAAACAGGAAAGGCAAGAAATAATAATTGCAAGAGGAGGCATTGATACCCAGGACATGATGGCAAATATAGGCGCTTCTCTATTCTTCAGACAACTCCCAAACTTTTTTTTTTGTTCTTTGCATTGAGCCGCCAGCCTCCTAATGGGGAGTTCTAGAGAACTCTGCACACTGTCCTGTGGGTTTTTTTGGTTGAATCTTTTGAAAAGCAGGGGTGAAATTCCAGCAAGGGCTCCTTTGCATATTAGGCCACACACCCCTGATGCAGCCAATCCTCCAAGAGCTTACAAGCCTCTTTTTCGTAAGCTCTTGGAGGATTGGCTACATCAGGGGTGTGTGGTCTAACATGCAAAGGAGCTCCTGCTAGGGGAGGGATGGTGGCTCAGTGGTAGAGCATCTGCTTGGTAAGCAGAAGGTCCCAGGTTCAATCCCCGGCATCTACAACTAAAATGGGTCCAGGCAAATAGGTGTGAAAAACCTCAGCTTGAGACCCTGGAGAGCCGCTGCCAGTCTGAATAGACAATACTGATTTTGATGGACCGAGGGTCTGATTCAGTATAAGGCAGTTTCATATGTTCATGTATGTTCAATTCCACCCTGTATGAAAAGCATTCTGCTTCCTCTGTTTTAACAGTAAGAGGTGTCGTACTCTATCACAGCATTGCCTGGCGGTTAAGTTTCCTAATGTGAACACAAGTGTTGGTTAAGCAGCAAAAAGTACTCTGCACATGCTCAGAGGCATGGCTGCATCTCTTGGTTGAAACTTTGCTCAAAACAGAGGACCAATCCACATCTGGGAATCTTCATATTCTCACAAATGAAGGCAGATATCAGAAAGTTATTATTATGACTTGGTCCCCAAACTTATTTTCATTCTCAAATGTTAGCTTTGAACATACCTGATAACTGATAATATGGGAGAGGTTTTATTGTCAAGAGACAAAAAGGCTCTTTTCCACTAAGACATTTGAGGGCAATGAACACACTAGACATGAAGGAAAAGGGTTTTTATTGAAATCTCTATAATACAGCGATATCAACATGCCACAAGCATAAATAGGGATTAGAACAGAAAATATACTCCTTGTGCTACAGGATCCTTCCTGACTTCACGATCCCTTCTGCTACAAGAGACTCCTGAAGTTGGACAGTAAGTATTATGGACTGAGATTTTGCATCGAATCCAGGTGCATCCTGCCCCCATGTCCTCTTCAGGAAATGACAGAAAAAACACTCTCCTTGTTACAAAACAATATCAAAATATAATTACAATACTTTCCATTACACCATTGTGTTACGATATAAATTCCAGTGGCAAATACCACCCGAAGCACACAACTCCACTACTGTCCATAAAATGATATCAAATTCTTTCAAAACAATACAGTCCTGCGATGATGCAAAACCAGTCTGTTCTTGTTTCGGATCCTTATGATCCTTCCTCTGGAACCATCTTATTGATTTGGAATGCAGTAGTCTGATGGTGCCTTATTTCTTTACTATTCACTGTTTTCCAGGCTTTCTCTAATTTATTTCATTACTAGAACGCTACTGTTCTTTCTCCATCTCTCAGCATTTCATTGCAATTAATAGGCTAGAAAGAGTTGACAGAGACATTTTTCTTCCTCTCCCAAAATACTAGAACTCCATGGCATCCAATGAAACTGAAGGGCAGTAGGTTCAGGACGGACAAAAGGAAATACTACTTTATACAGACAGTGATCAAAATGTGAAATTTGCTGCCAGAGGATGTAGTGATGGCCCCAGGAATAAACAGCTTCAAAAGGGGATTAGATAGATTCATGGAGGATAAATCTATCATCATTAAAGAGCCAAATGCTGTCAAAATTCAGAGATTGTGGACCACTCACAAAAAGCCATTATCTTTTCTTGTGTGTGTGTGTTATTGTTTCTTGTGTGTTTCTCTTGAACAGGGCTTGTTTTGTAGAAAAATAGGTGGTGGAGCTCATCCAGGGATTGTTATGCAGCTGCACCTGCTATTCAATGGACAAGGTGGGAAGGAGGAGGTAGAACTCTCAGAAAGGTTCAGGAACTGTGCTCCTGTGAGCTCCCACTGAATCCAAGGTCCGCTCTTGAAGAAGAAATTGGATTTATATCTTGCCCTCCACTCCAAATCTCAGAGCGGCTCACAATCTCCTTTATCTTCCTCCCCCACAACAGACACCCTGTGAGGTGGGTGGGGCTGAGAGGGCTCTCACAGCAGCTGTCCTTTCAAGGACAACCTTTGTCCGAGCTATGGCTGACCCAAGGCCATTCCAGCAGGTGCAAGTGGAGGAGTGGGGAATCAAACCTGGTTCTCCCAGATAAGAGTCTGCACACTTAACCACTATACCAAACTGGCTCTTGTGGCTTCTTTTTGTTTTTGTTTTTTGTTATTGTTTCTGGCTGAAACTGCCCCCCCCCTTTTTGCTCGACTAAAATTCAGAGATCAGCATAAGACAGTCCTTCTGCATAACTGAAAATATACAATTTTTTCATTACATGTTGATGAATAAACCATAATGTATCTGCATCCCAGACTCTGGTTGACAAGAATCCTTTATTTAAAAGCAGCACACACACACACACAAGTCTTACAAGTAAAAAATATACACTGGAGTACACTGTGCAGTTGTGTTAGCACACTGGTACAAACCTACACAGGGCTCACACAGGGATTACTGGCAGCTTTTCACCTGCTCACTCTTTCCTTTTCTGCGCAGCATCTCTAAGAAGCCCTTTAGTCCTATAAGATTCTGTCTGCCATTCCCTTCCTGTACTGGTTATTCTAGAATTACACCTATTCCTGTGATATACCTTAAGGATTTTCTTTTCTTCTTAAAACAGCTGAGCTACATTAGATTCTGGCTGATTTCTGGAAGGAATGCAAGAGTTCTAGAGAATAATGATGCATGTAATTCAACCCTATGGCTGTGATCACACACACTAAATAATTGCACTTTTCAACTGGATTGTGCCAATTCACACAGTAAAATCCAGGTGGAAAGTGCATTGAAAGTGGATCAAAAGTGCATTATTTACTGTGTATGATTGCAGCCTAAGTATATATCTACATTTTAGAAGAGGCAGCGTGGGGTAGTGGATACAGTGCCAGACCAGGAATGTGTGTGCAGGGGACAGCCAGTACACAAATCTCTGGTCAGTAATGAGGCTAATCTTTTATCTATCCTACTTCACAGGGTTGTTGTGATTGTTGGGGCTCCTATAGACACCATTCTGTGTTTCTTGGAAAGATGGCTAAAAAATATAATAAATTAAAAACATTCTTTGGGAAGCAACTCAGTTGGCTTCTCTGAGTAAACGTCTGGCTCTTTTGCAATGTTTAAGCTTTGAGAAGGCTTCCAATTTGTATCCTGCATTAGTAATATTTCTACATGCCCTGAACTGGGCCAAAGAAGTTTAAAAAATGCTTGTGAAAACTTTTTTTGACAGTTTTGGGGGAAGAATTCTAACGTACATAACAATGCAACTCAGAAACGAATCACACCCTTCTAAAGCCATTGACGTTAATAGATTTATAAGGTCACAACTTTGTTTAGGAACGCGCTACACGTCTGTGAATTCGGGCATAGGGGAAGGGTCACTTCTAAATTCTCAGCTGGAGACACATTTTTTCAACATCCCCTCTCATGCTTCTGAACAGAACCGGATTAACAATTAGGCCAAGCAGGCACTGACGTATGGGCTCCCACGCCTTTAGGGACCCCTGGATGGCTCCCCCCCCCTGGTTTTCCCCCTGCTTGCAGCCCTCCCAGTCTGATTGTGCAGCCAGCAACTGAACTGCTCTTTGCTCAAGTTGCCTGGTGTGGCTGCTGCTGGCATCGCCAACTTTGCCTCTCTCCCACAGCTCAGTAGAAGGGGCTTTTAAGAAGAAGCCTGCAGGCTGGAGCTGGTGGTGGAGCAGGCGCTCATAGAATCATAGAATTGGAAGGGACCTCCAGGGTCATCTAGTACAACCCCCTGCACAATGCAGGAAACTCACAAATAAAGGTAAAGGTAGTCCCCCTGTGCAAGCCCCAGTTGTTTCCGACTCTGGGATGACATCGCATCATGACATTTGCACAAATACCTCCCCCTAAATAAGAGCCCCGTGGCGCAGAGTGGTAAAGCTGCAGTCCTAAGCTCTGTTCACGACCTGAGTTCGATCCCGGTGGAAGCTGGGCTCAGGTAGCTGGCTCGAGGTTGACTCAGCCTTCCATCCTTCTGAGGCCGGTAAAAAGAGTACCCAGCTTGCTGGGGGGAAAGTGTAGATGACTGGGGAAGGCAATGGCAAACCACCCCATAAAAAGTCTGCTTTGAAAACGTTGTGAAAGCAACTTCACCCCAGAGTCGGAATCCACTGGTGCTTGCACAGGGGACTACCTTTACCTTTAAATTCACAGGATCTTCATTGCTGTCAGCTGGCCATCTAGCCTCTGTTTAAAAACCTCCAAGAAAGGCGAGCTCACCACCTCCCCTGGAACAGGCTTTCTCGGAGGTTTTGACTCAGATAATTTGTGAGGGGCTCCCCTGGATTTCTACTGCCTAGGGACCTCCACAGGGTTTAATCCGGCACTGCTTCTGAACATGTGCAGAGTGCCTTTTCTCCCGCACAAAATCCAGAGTCCCCTGGCGCGCCCCAGAGGAGGACTTCCCAGTCGTGACACCTGTAGCTTTAGCCAGACGCAGACGTGCGAATCCGGACAAATCAGCCCAACTTGTGGTTCGGGGAGGGGACCCGAATCCTCCCGAACGGGTGCGACGCCCCTCCCGATCCGCTCAAGCCACTTGAAAGCCCGGGCGGGGACGGGGGGAGGTCGGGGCTCTCCCGGTCTCCCCTGGCGGCGCGCCCAGGGCGCACCACCACCCCTCCCGGCCTGGCTGTGAGTTGCCGGCCTCGCACCAGCTGATCGCGCCGCCCCTCCTCTTCAGGCAGGGCCCGGGGAGGGAGGCAGGGAGGCGGCCCTGCCCAGATCGGCGCGGGGGCGAGAGCGAGCCATGTCCGAGTTCCAGATCTCCGTGGAGGAGCTCAACGACCTGCTCGCCAACGGCAGCGGCTGCTACAGCCTCCCCAGCGCGCACAGCAACGAGGTGGCGCCCCGCATCCACGTGGGCAACGCGTGAGTCTCCCGCGCCGCTTCGGCTGAGCCTCCCCGCCCTTAGGCGGCTGCTAGGCCTGGGAACGAGCCCGAGAGCCGCCGGGGGGACGAGCCCGCTGCGCTAGGGCGGGGTGGGGCCGGGAAGTGGGAAGGACGCCGCTGGGCAGGGAGGGGGAGCCCGGGAAGGGCCGCTGGCCCAGCAAAAGAGCCGGAAAGCCGCCGGGGCCCCACCCCGCCTGTTTGCTGGAGTTCTTTGGCTCCTTTCCCTTGAAATCAGGTGGATGGCTCTTTCCCCCTCTCCTAAGGCTTTCACGGGAAGGCTCCTTTGACTCGTCTTGGCAAGCTCCGCTGTCTGTCTGTTGCTCCTATTCTACAGATTGGAAAATCGAGGCCCAGGGTTGCCCATACCGTGTTGGGGAAACATCGGGAGATTTGAGGGGTGGAGCCTCAGGAGGGCGGGGTTTGGGGCATCATACCCTAAAGGCCGACTTCCAAAGTGACCCTTTTCTCCAGGGGGACGTTTCTCAGTCGCCTGGAGATAGCTTGGAACAGCAGGATATCTCCAGCCGCCACCTGAAGTTTGGCAACCCTGCCAGAGAGAGGAGCTTGGCCGGAAGCCACCTGGCACGTCTGTAGTGGTGTGGGAAGGAGAACTAGGGATGCCAGCCTCCAGGGGTGTCCTGGGGATCTTCTGGAATTACAGCACATATCCAGACTACAAAGATCAGTTCCCCTGGAGAAAATGGATGCTTTGGAAGGTGCACTGTATGGCATTGCACCCATTGGAGGTCCCTGCCCTCTCCAGGATTCACCCTCAAATCTTCAATTTTCCAACTTGAAATTGGCGACCCTAACTTCCCCACCCCTGGCATCCCTAACTGGAATGCAGTTCCATAAGGTTATTTGATCTGATTCCAGGAATCAGTTTTTTGGGTATAATTTCTCCCTCCCTGGAAGTTTATCTTCTGCAACTCTAGCAGGGAGTTCAGTAGCACCTTTAAGACTAACAAATTTCATTGTGGCATAAGCTTTCGAGAAACACAACTCATCTGACAAAGAGAGCTGTGTTTCTTGAAGAAGAAGATGTTAGATTTATATCCTGCTCTATACTCTGAATCTCAGAGTCTCAGAACGGTCACAATCTCCTTACCTTCCCCTCTCCACAACAGACACCCTGTGAGGTGGGTGGGACTGAGAGAGCTCTCACAACAGCTGCCCTTTCAAGGACAACCTCTGCCAGAGCTGTGGCTGACCCAAGGCCATTACAGCAGGTGCAAGTGGAGGAGTGGGGAATCAAACCCAGTACTTCCAGAAAAGAGTCTGCACACTTAACAACTACACCAAACTGGCTCTCAGCTTGTGCCGCAATAAAATTTGTTAGCTTTAACGGTGCTACTGAACTCTTTGCTATTCTTGCACCAGCAGACTTACACGGCTAACTCCTCTGAATCTAACCCCAGCAGGTGGTTGTGGGCATTGCACAGCGAAGACAAAGCTTTCCACAGGTGATTCTTCTCTACAGTACATTACTGGGGCTCATCCTGATATTGGGAAAAAGGGGTCAGAAGGCTGCCTTGTGTTTTGTTCTGGCATGTGGTAGGGATCTATGGGCTGAGAGGCTGGGGGCTAAGAATGGTGGTGGTTGAAACAGCTGTCGTCACCTCTGACTTCTGACAACCCCTGGAGGGTTTACAATGCAGGAGAGGTTCAGAGGTGGTTTATCATTGCCTGCCTCTGTGGCATGACCCTGGACTTCCCTGCTGCTCTTGCACTACTGATCAGGGCCGACCCTGTTTACTTTCCAAGATCGGATGAGATCACACTAGCCCGGGGCCATCCAGGTCAGGGTTAGGCTTAAGACTCACATCTGCCCAGTTAAAAAGTAGTGTTTTAGGGCCCCACTGCGGGGGAGAGAAATCATTTCCAAGCACAGAGAAGAGAATATGAGGGCATTAATGAGATTTGGCAGTGACTTCCCCAGTGGTTGTTTGACACCGTGAGTGGCCGCGGTTCCTTAAACAGAGTTTTGCATTCTTCGTATGAGTAAACTTTCCTCTCCTTTTCCTGTAAGGCTGCAGCTCAGGGGCTTCCAGTAGGTTGGCAGTGGATTCCAGGGTGGATGAAAGGAAATGCTGCTTTACTCAATGCATTATTAAATTGTGGACTCCAGTGCCAGTGGAGGTAGTGATGGCTATAAAAAGAGGTTCGACAGATTCATGGAGAATCGATCCATCATTGGCTGCGCGGCGTGGTGACGAAACGGAACCTCCTCATTCGGAAGGAGAAAGCCTCTTAAGTACCAGTGCTAGGAGCAACGCATCTGTGCCCTGTTTATTGGCCTCCCGGGGCAACTGCTCATCTGCTGTGTGAAACAGGATGCTGGACTAGATGGGCCACAGGTCCGATCTTGCAAGACGTTTCTTATGTTCGACTGCACGCCAAGCTTTCTGGGCCAACATTTTTCTTTGGTTCTGGCTTTGCATCAGGAGGCTCATAAACCTGGGCACCGCTTACAAACACATTTTAAAATGTACGTGGAGGAAATGAGCTGGGAATAGCGTCGGGGAGGAAGGGAAGCCAGGAGCTTTGGCTTGCAAAGGTGCCGATCCCACTTCTCCTTTCCCCAACCAAAGCCCTGTGGGATGCTTTTGGGACCTCCTGATTCCAAATGAGACCTGCCCTGCCCTCTCCCATCCAACATCTTCCTTGCGGTTTGGTCTTTTTGCAAGGAAAAAAATTTGTCGTCTTACTCTTTTTTTTTTCTTTTTTGGGGAAGAGTAGCCTGGAGTGGCTGTTGTAGCATTGTCCAGGCCAGCTGGCTGACTGTGGTAGGAAGCTTTGTAGGCAGCAGCCCAAAGAACGGTCTGAAAGTACCTGCTCTGGTTCCCTGTCTGGAGCTAAGTATAGGGCTGGGTAGTATGAGTGGGAGGACTCCCGTTTTAGGTGCTGGGAGCTCCTTTGGAGAAGGGGAGTGCATCGGCCCATCCTTTGGCTTTCAGAGGGGTTGCAGATGTTTAATCAGCTGGTTCCAAAAAGGGTGTGACACACAATATGGAATATATAGTTTCAGCCCAGCATCCCCACCCTACGACCTGTGTAATGCCATTTGTGTGTTCTCTTCAGTTCCTGTGTGCGCTGTGCCCAATTTAGATCACAACTGTGGCATGGTCTGCAGGTTTTCCTCCCCCCCACCGTGGGGGCGTTAGCTGGTTTGTTGGGAAAATGTATGGACGTATGTGCTGCTTTCCTCAATGGGCCGGATAACACACTCCTAAGACCACTGCAAGTTTGGAAGATGGTGCAGCAGGGAAGGCCGAAACGCCTTCTTCACATCTGTCGCAGTCACAGTCTGAATTGGGCACTGCAAGTTTGTAAGACTGTTCAACAAAGAAGGCTGAAACTTCTCGTGTGCCGCAGTCACAATCTGAATTGGGCACTGTGTGCATGGGAATTGAGGTGAACCTTCAAGTAATATGTGACTTTTACACAAGACACAGGTTGTGGACTCTGGACTCAGCCTGTGTACTCTGTAATGTGTGAAGAGATCGCTTCTGCACGGAGATTTCTTTTCTCCACCTTGGCTTCCAAACTGGAGCCCCCCCCCCCCTCTTTTGGCATCAAGACAGGGTTGTGCTTGCATCGTCCTTTCCCTGTCCTCAGGCTGTTCTTTCCCAAACCTGCTGTGCTCTGGTCTTTTTTGGAAAGAGCACGTTATCGTGCCATCTGGACAGAAAAGTGCACGTTTTCTTGTTCTGCAGAGGAACTGTCCGTTGGATATTTCCCTGCCATCAATCTCTCATAGCTGCTGTTGTCAAGGGGGCTTCTTAGTGATTTGTAGCCATTGGTGGCTTCTTGTTTGTTGCCACAGGGGTTTTTTTTTTCAAGGACTTTTAAAAGGAGTAATAATTGCTATAAGACTACAGTAATTACTGATTTTTTTTTCTTAAGCATTCAAACTCAGGTGTACACTGGGGATAAAATGCTGGAAAAGTGGAGGCTGGGAGGGGTTGATAGAGGAAATCGTGCACAAAATTCCTGTGTGGAAGCTCTGTTGTCATTGTGGGTGCAGTTATGCGAGAGATTTGGCCCGACCTAGCCAGGCCTCCCATCTGGAATTAATGTGCTTGATCACATGAGCACATCTGCCACCTGGGTCCCGCCTGTACCTGCCTCGTCTCAGGATGGGCTAGAACCGGATTAAAAAGCTACTGGGAACATCCAGGTAGCAAACCTCTAAATCATGTGTAGGGTGCATTTCCCAGCTGTCTGAACATCTGGGTGTGCACTGCACCCACCCCACACCTGCTCGGCATGCGCATGAACAGTCTGAACACTCCTCTTGTGCATATGCAGCCGGTGCCTGTTCTGCAGGGCAGGGGCTGTGTGAATGCCAGGGCATGGATGAAAGCGAACTGGCTTTTTCAGAGCCAGGATAATCTCCAGTGTGATCGCACCCTGTGTGTGCCTCTGTGTTCTCCAAGAGAGCAATGTGGAACGTCTTGACCATCTGGAAGCAGCCCAAGTAATGATCGTAAAGGATACAAAGGAGAGTAAACAAAACTATCCCCTACGCCAGGGTGGCCAAACTTGCTTAATGGAAGAGCCGTGTAGAATAAACATCAGATGTTTGAGAGCCACATGACATGAACATTAGATGCTTGAGAGTTGGAAGGAAGGAAGGAAAATAGAGAGGGAGAGGTGGAAAGAAAGCAACTCTAACTTTAAATGCATTTTCCAAGCTGCCAGCTGGCTTGGCTTGGCAAAGTGATTTAAAGAGAGAAATGCCTTTTCCAAACCTGCCAATAGGATGGCGGGGGCTTTGAGAGCCACAATAAGTGTGAAAGAGCCACATGTGGCTCCTGAGCCACAGTTTGGCCACCTCTGCCCTACGCTCTGTGTTGCCCTGATTTGGATAGCCCAGGCTAGAAAGACCTTGACGGATCTCCAAAACTAAACAGGGTGTGCCCTGGCAAGTATTTGGATGGGAGACTGCCAAGGAATAACAGGGTTGTGATGCAGAGGCAGGCAATGGCAGGCAACCTCTGAATATGTCTTGCCTTGGAAATCCTACAGGGCTGCCATAAGTCACCTGTGAGTTGAAGGCACTTTCCAGCACCGCACCATGTATTGCTCTAGTTCAGGGGTGGCCAAGTTTGCTTAATATAAGAGCCACATAGGATAAACATTAGTTGTTTGAGAGCTGCAAGGAAGGAAGGAAAGAACATCGACGGATGGAGGAGGAAGAGAGGGGTGAAAAAAACCAGCTTTAACTTTAAATGCGTTCTTCAAGCCACTGGCTAGCTTGGTTTGGAGAAGTGATTTAAAGAGAGAAATGCCTTCTTCAAGCTGGTCGACAGGGGTCTTCGAGAGCCACATAGTATGTGTGAAAGAGCCACATGTGGCTCCTGAGCCAGAGGTTGGCCACCCCTGCTCTAGTTGAAACAAGAAACAGTAGAGATAGGATTAGGCTCAATTCACAGCGTCATCATGGGCCAGTATGGAAGCTGACCCACAGTTTGATCTTTCAATCTACTGAACAGTCCTAGATGACCAAAGATAATTGCAGAACCAAACATTACAGGCATCCTGTGCAGATGTTCAAAGAGGTAGCAGTAAATGTATAGGGAAGGTATGGAGCATCTCGTCTTCTGACCCCATCCCAGATAAACAGAGGGGCCTCTGCTGTGCATCGGCTCTGAATGTGTACATGTTTGTGGGATACACAGGGCTTTTTTTTGTAGCAGGAACTCCTTTGCATATCAGGCCATCCGTCCCCCCCCCCCCCGATGTAACCAATCCTCCAAGATGTTACAGGGCTCTTTGCACAGGGCCTACTGTACGCTCCAGGAGGATTAGCTACATCAGGGGTGTGTGGCCTAATATGCAAAGGAGTTCCTGCTACAACAAAAGCTCTGGGGATAAAGATTGCTGAGGAGCAAACAGGTGTGCCGCGGCTGGCACGGCCCAGGTGCAGGGGGGGAAGTGAAGGGAAGGGAAAGGAGGGGTGGGTGGCGGCAGTGGTGGCGGCGGGTGGGTGCGCAGTGAAGGCAGGCAGACTAGGCGCTTGCCTGGGGCACTGGGGAGGAAGCCCAATTTGGGGGGCCCACCCCCCTGGTGCCCTAGGCAGCCGCCTAGTTTGCCTAGTGGGTGAGCTGGCCCTGGCTGTGTCCACTCTGACATAATAATTATCTCTCATTTTCTTGTGCATTATATCGGTGAGGGGTGTAGGCCCCGGCCAGTCCTGCTGAATTTTAGTTCTCGTGTTGCCAGCTGGCATTGTTCTCCAGCATACTTCAATGATGATGCATCTGTAGCCATCGGCTTCACTGTCTGATTCATGTGCTTGCTGAAGGTGCCTGACATCTTAAGCAGAATTTCTCACATCTTAATCCATAGCTCTGCATAGGATTGTTCTGTAAGGTGTGCTCTCTCTGCAGTGGCAGATTGTCTTGGGGTGGGGTGTCAAAGCTGTGATCACAAAGCTGTGGATTACAGAGTTCCTCCTGCTTGGTTGAGAATCCCTATAGAGCATCCATTTTTGTCTGCCTTTCAGAATGACCTGCTGTGTAGAGGGCAAAGGTGCCATGCTTCCTGCCTCTCTTTGCATGCGTGCCAAAAATAGCAGCAGGCAGTGTGGTGAGGTTACTCGGGCGGAGAAGGTTGCTGCATGGCTCTTGCCCTTTTCTCCCTATGGTCCATTTCTCTGCACTTGGACTGTTTTTGTGTCCTTGGGCTTTGGTTTGCTGTCCATGGTACCATGGCGCAGAGTGGTAAAGCAGCAGTACTGCAGTACTGTGATCTGAACTCTCTGCTCACGACCTGAGTTCTATCCCAGTGGAAGCTGGTTCAGGTAGCCAGCCCAAGGTTGACTCAGCCTTCCATCCTTCTGAGGTTGGTAAAATGAGTACCCAGCTTGCTGGGGGCAAAGTGTAAAAGACTGGGGAAGGCAATGGCAAACCACTCCGTAAAAAGTCTGCCGTGAAAACCTTGTGAAAGCAACGTCACCCCAGAGTCGGAGACTACTGGTGCTTGCACAGGGGACCTTTCCTTTCCTTCCATGGTCCTGGTCCCAGTGCCAGTGAGTCCTAAAGTTGGGTTTTCCTTCTTCCTGTCATGTGACCACCCTGATGCATTTAACTTCTTGTCATGTGCTTACTGCTGAGTGAGTCCCATGCTCAGCAGGCCCTGAGTGTGTAAAGAATGTAGAGGTGTGTTATTAATAAATATACAAATACAGGTTGCAAAAGTCCTCTCTCTCTGAAACCTGTAGTTAGAAGATTTAATCACAAACCTCATTGTAATTCAGTGCTCTTTCACTTTATAATGGTGTGCCCTTTATATTCAGACCTAAGAAGCAGATTCCTGTCTGGAATTTTAAGCCAAGTATACAATTTATCCGACAATGAAAAGTTGATTTTTTTACCTTTGTCTCACACAAAGTAGTGCTTTTTGCACTTGCAGCTAGAAAAGTTAGATCCAAGGCAGCTCCTAGTAATGCACTGTATTGAGCTCTATAGTTCAGCATAGTTATTATGATTTCATATCAAATGATGTATTCTTGAAATTTTAGAAGTGTATAGTTTTAATCTGAATAGTTGTTTTTTAAGTATGATGTTTTTGAATGTAAATCTTTATACTGATTTTATATTGTAACGACCAATGACCACATACAATAAAACCATTAATTCATTCAGTGCCGTATGCGTTCTTTAGAAACTTTAAGTGATACACAGTCTTTATGACATGAGATATAATGAATATTTACTTTTTTGCAACATATAATATGTATTTACTTCATTGGCAGAGGACTTCTGAGCAGTGTTTCTTCTAAACCCATTGACTTCAATAGATATAGGTTTAAATCTTCTTTGGATTTATTTATTCATTCATTTATTTATGGTACTCTTCATTCTATAAGGGACAGTTGCCATGTTCTTACTATTTAGTTGTTGGTGGAAAGTACAGCTGATTTATGGTAACCCCTTATGATTTTCAGAGCTTGAGACTTCGGAGGTGGTTTGTCATTGGCTGCTTTTGTGTCATGACCCTGGCTTTCCTTGGTGGTCTCCAGGGCTTTTTTTTGTAGCAGGAACTCCTTTGCATATTAGACCACTCACCCCAGATGTAGCCAATCCTCCAAGAGCTTGCAGGCTCTTAGTACAGGGCCCACTGTAAGTTCTTGGAGGATTGGCTACATCAAGGGTGTGTAGCCTAATAGGCAAAGGAGTTCCTGCTACAAAAAAAGCCCTGTTGGTCTCCCATCCAAATACTGCCCAATACCATAATGATTTGCCCATGCTCATGCAGTGTCTCCTGTGTGGAGGAGGGGGCTTGAGGCTAAGCAGTTGTTTAGAGGGATAATATCACACTGGTTCTCAAGTAACTATTTGGAAATTGGATTTAGAAGAAAACAAACTAGAGGATCTGCTGTGGCTCAGTGGCAGATTATCAGCTTTGCACACAAAAGATCTTTGGTTTAGTCCTTGGTATCTCCAGGTAATAAGAACAGGTAGTAGGTGATATGACAGACCTCTACCTGAGACCCTGGAGAGCTGCACCCACGTGGAGCAGACAATGCAGAGCAGAAAGTACTGACCTTGACAAACTAGGAGGCTGACTCAGTAGATGGCAACTTCATGCGTTCATGATGCAAAAACTGGCGAATAAGATTCCTCTGCCCCCTCTGTCTTGCTTCTTTAAAAATAGCCTTCCAGATTTTTTAAAAGTCATCGAAGGTACTGTTTGAAGAAGAAGACATTGATTAGTACAAATGCTGACAAGGTCATTGATACAGGATTGCTAGCTAAGCAGGGCATCGAACCCTGTGCATTTTAATGTGCTCACATAGAAAGGTCAGACGGGAAATACAGGCCAGGGAACTGCAACATTTGCAAAAATGGGGTGCGAAATAGGGGAGGACAAGGCCAAGGAGGATTCTAACAGTATTAAAAAGAAAAGTGAGATCAGGGTGTCCTCCAAGAGGCAGAGTTTGCTTTACTTCTGCAAATCTACCTGCTGCCTTTCCTCTGCAAATCACAGCCACAGTGCATCTCTCCAGGCCTTTTGGCGCGTGCAGTCAATGTCCTGACAACTGTTATTGATCTATCGTGCTGGATTTGGAGGCCTTGCTTCAGAGAAGTATGGCAGTTTCCCAGCATGCTGTTGGAATGGGATCCCTTACTTGCCCACAAGTGCCTCCTCTTGCGAGAGCTGTGTGAGTCACTTGCGAGAGAGTTGTTCCTTTTAGAACAGAACTTGCGATGTCACTTGAGGTGTGCAAAAACGTGACCCCTTCATCACACACACAAGCTGGTCTTGGGCATGCCAACTGATGAACTTATTTCTAAAAGGTTTATTTTCAAAGTTTGAGCATCCCAGCATGGAAGCAGTTAGGAAGCACTCTGTTAGTGAGTTAACCCCCTCTCCCCCTGTTATGGATTGCTATTTAGTAGATTTTTTTCCCTTTAAAAAGTCCCATTCTTTAAAGGCTGCGTGCCCTAGTTCTGTAACACTAGAGCAGTGGTCTCCAACATGGTGCCCATTCAGGGGTGGAATTCTAGCTGGAGCTCCTTTGCATATTAGCCCACACCCCCTGATGAAGCCATTCCTTCAAGAGCTTACAAGGCTCTTTTTTGTAAGCTGTTGGAGGATTGGCTACATCAGGGGTGTGTGGCCTAATATGCAAAGGAGCTCCTGCCAGAATTCCAGTCGTGTGCTCATGAGTTTCGTGGTGCCCGCTAACACCTTTCCTGGTGTCCACCAAGTGTTTTTAGAAAGTGGGTGGGGGCTTTTGTCCAACAAAGCTTTTGATTGGTCACTGAATGTTTGATTGGCTGTGCAGATTATTTTTTTTTAAACATTGCTTTGGCGGCAGTTGCCACCACGGCACAAAAACTTTACTGTGTGACTGAAGAGAAGCTTTGGCAGCCTTTGAGCAGCTGGCTCCGCCTCCTGTGGCAGCTATTTTGTGGCTGTACCCACCATCCTGGGTCGGAAGTCCAGAGGTATCCACAAGCTCCAAAAGACTGGGGGGCTCTGTACTGGCATGTACTACTTTTCAGATTTGGGGAGTGGGAGAGGGATTGTAAATTGTAACCAGAAGCACCCCAGCCTCAAGTCTGCTTTTTTATGTGAGGATCGGGCAACATACTGTTGACGTTATTTATTTATTTATTTGACTTATATCCCACCTTCCCTGCTGAAGCAGGCTCAGGGTGGCTTACATACCAATAAAACTGTTGTGTATGTGGACTCATTCGTATGTTCCTCATTAGTGTTCCTACCTGGCTCCTTGAAGCCCTGAGGACTGAGCTTGGAGACCCTAAAACAATGGGCAGTAGGATCCAAATCCCTGCTGCCCTGGTCCAACCAGAAGCCCCCTGCTGGTTCAAACGATCCAATGGCGTTCTAGCGTGGGAACCCAGGACTGTATATAGTTGGCCCCGTTGGCCCAGTTAGGCAGTCTTCTTTAGCTACTAGTTACCATGCTGTAACCCAATAAAGAGCTATGATCACTGCAACCGCGTCTCCTCTATGCATTGAACCCACTATATTATAAAAACATTACATAAAACCCATTAAAAAAGATACAAACAATAATACATTAAAACTTTAAGATAATGCAGGTGTTATAACAAACGATCTTAAAAATGACGGTATATTTAATGATGGCGGATAACAGCATGTTAGATGTTCATGCGCCTGCACATGGCACTAAGGAAAGTGTGTGTTTAATGATTGGGAAGGGATGGCATGAATTCATCTGGGTTGAGAAACAGAACAAACGTGGGAGTCCCACATAGATCATAGACCGAAGAGGGCTTTTGATATTCCCTTCCAGCTTTCCAAACACCAGTCTTTGTTGTTTGATTTCTTGAATGTGGTTCACCCCATTCTATGTAGAAACCCATGTTCAAATTATGCATTCTAGGTAATGTCTGTGGCATATTATCTTTAAGCGTGTTAACAGAGCTGCTCCTAGATTAGTGGAGTTTTGCATGCAAAAAGAATATTTTTTGGTCAACACAGTGTCATGGGTGCTGGGGGCCCTGCAGAAGAAGCCGAGCCTGCAGAAGAAACTGTGCCCCTGCCACCTGCACCAGTGCCCCTGCCTCCTGCTGGAGAAGATCCAAGCCCCTCTGCCTCGCCCTCTCGGGTGGCTCATGTGCATGACCGCCTTCGTCAGGACCTCAGGGATCGGAGGAGGCCGGCACGCTCACGAGCAAGACGCTCCCTGAGCCCTGAGTTTTGAAAGGATTCTGGCCCTTCCAGGAGTGAGGGTGCTTGAGTCTCAACAGGATCCTGGCTGCCCTCTGAGTCAGCAATTAGCCCAAATGGGCAACAGACAGCAGAGGGCTATATAGCTGTGGGCTTTGAGAGAAGGCTTTGTGGAAGCAACTAGTCACTTACCTGACGTTCTAGCATCCACTTCGGCTTCTGACTTTGGCTTCTGGACCCCCTGACTCTGGCATGGACTTCTGGACCCCCTGACTTCGGCTTCTGAACCTCTGACCTGCGATACCTGGACGGTGATTCGGTTTTGGTGCTTTGGACCCTCCTTGCTACCCAGCTACAGACCTTGGACTGCCCCTGGACTTTGCCTGGCCTGGCCCCAGCCTGTGACACACAGATCCAAAACTTAGGTGATCTTTGAGTAGATTATGATTTCACCCTGTCATTCTTATCCATGGTTTTTCCTTTTCAATGTTATCCTTATAGCAACCCTGTAACTTTGGTTGGGGTAGGGGTAACTGGCCCACAGTTGAGTTTGATCCCGGCGGAAGCTGGGTTCAGGTAGCCGGCTCAAGGTTGACTCAGCCTTCCATCCTTCCGAGGTCGGTAAAATGAGTACCCAGTTTGCTGGGGGTAAAGTGTTGATGACTGGGGAAGGCAATGGCAAACCACCCCATAAAAAGTCTGCTGTGAAAATGTCGTGATGCGACATCACCCCAGAGTTGGAAACAACTGGTGCTTGCACATGGGACTACCTTTATCTTTATGGGAGGAATGATGGCTCAGTGGTAGAGCATCTGCTTGGTAAGCAGAAGGTCTCAGGTTCAATCCTTGGCAACTCCAACTAAAAAGGGTCCAGACAAATAGGTGTGAAAAACCTCAGCTTGAAAAACCTCACCTGGTAGCCACTGCCAGTCTGAGTAGACAATACTGACTTTGTTGGACCGAGGGAGGGTCTGATTCAGTATACGGCAGCTTAATATGTTCAGTCACCTAATGAGCTTCACAGCAGGGTGGGGATTCCAACCCATGACACCCAGATCTTTATCTGCCAAATGGCACTGTCTCTTGTGTTCAAGCCAGGTTTGGCTTGGAAGCAAGACTTATTGTTTGCGATGTCCATAGTTTTCCAGCTTTGGACACTGCAGCATTCTAGATAATCGTGAGTGACAATGTACCTGTTTTATTCAATCATAAAATTTATATTCTGCCTTCCAAGGTCAGATTCTAAGCAGGTCTGAACAGCTGCAAGGTTGCGAGACTGTAAGGGGAAGTGGGCAAGGAGGAGCAAGCCCATGTTTTGGAAAGATCTGAACTCATGTTTCTTGCAGCCATGTAATGGTTTTGCAGGCATTTTATGATCTGCTAATAAGCTTCTGGTGGCTCCTGGGATAGTAAATGGAAACAGCTTTTTTTTTTTCCTTATTGAATCAGAGGATTTGACTGCCAGCAAGGAAGCCACAGAGGTTGTGTGGATTTTCCAGACTTGTTACTATGGCTACCTGTTGTAATAGTATGAACATACGTTGCTCGTCCTTCTTGCAGGCTGTGGAAGTCCACTTCAGTAGCTAAAAGCAGGATTTATGTGCTAGTGTTTATTTATATATATGTCTTCTGTTGTAGCCTCTAAGATTATCCATGCATCTGGTTTATACATTGAGGCAGCACAGCCGAGTAACATTTAACAACTGCTATGCAGACTTTTATAAAAATAGGAATTTCTTTTTATGAGAGGTTATCTTGCCTTCTGGCCCCTAAAGGTATATTCTTATGGGTTAAGCACTAAGTCCAGTCTTCTGCAGAGTTTAAATCTGGGAATATGAACTAACCGATAACGAGGCTCTCTTTAGTTAGAGGGCAAATGGGAAAAGCTCAAATTGGGCATCACACAAAGCCATGGTTTGCGCTAGACATGGTTCACCACTGGCAAACCATGGTTTTGATCTGCTCATCTGCTTTCATTTTCTAATTGTTCGTGGCTCCTGTTTGTATTGCACAGAAACCTCTGGAGGCAGAACAATGGCCACACCTGTGGTTTGTCAATTTCGATGTCACATCAAGCCATAGTTGGCACAAAGCATGCTTTGCAAGCCCTGTTTGTCGGCTGTTTGTATGCTATGACCTGTCAATTCAGATATAATACCAAACTAAAATTCACAAACCAGGGTAAGGTGCAGGGCTGCCATCCTCCAGGTGGGTTCTGGAGGATCTGCTTTTACAACTGATCTCCAGACGGCAGAGATAAGCTGCCCTGGAGAAAATGGCTGCTTTGAAGGGTGGACTCTAAGGCATTGTACTATGATGAGACCCCTTCCCTCCCCAAACATCACCGGCTCCCAGATCCACCTCCAAAGTCTCCAGGTATTTCCCAACACAGACCTGGCAACTCTAGTAAGGTGCCATGTCTGAACTGTGTTATAGTTCACCATGACTCACATTAACTCAGCATAGAGGGACCACTGTTCACACCTCTGTCCATGCCCTGTCCATGCTCAAGTAAATATTAAAGGGGGGGGGAAGGTTAGGGAGAGACTCTATATTTATTTATTTACCAATGTAATTTATACCCTCCCTGCCCTTCTCCTCAACAAAGTACCAAAGCTTACATAGTTTCCCTCTTCTCAATTTTGTCCTCAGTGCAACCCTGTGAGGTAGGTTTGGCTCTGAGTGTGCAGCTGGCAAGCATCCATGGCAGAGTGGAGATTCAAACCTGGGTCTCCCAGATCCTAGTCCAACACTCTAATTACCTTACCACACTATGTCACCTCCACAGCTGTGGAGAAAATAAGGAATAAACTCTGTGCATCTCAGTGTTGTTGTTATTATTATTTATATGATTTATATCTCACCCTCCCCACCAAAGCAGGCTCAGGGTGGCTCACAGCAATCAAAGTAAAACAATAGATAAGCACTAAAACAATAGATAAGCATTAAAAAGGTAGTAAAGGTAGTAATTTCTACCAGTCTGTGCAAGCACCAGTTGTTTTCGACTCTGCGGTGATGTTGCTTTCACAGCATTTTCAAGGCAGATGTTTTACGGGGTGGTTTGCCATTGCCTTCCCCAGTCATCTATAAGCTGGGTACTCATTTGACCTCAGAAGGATGGAAGGCTGAGTCAACCTGGAGCCAGCTACCTGAACCAGCTTCTGCTGGGATCGAACTTAGGTCGTGAGCAGAGGGCTCCGACTGCAATACTGCAGCTTTACCACTCTGCGCCACGGGGCTCTTAGATTCGCATTAGAGTTTAACAATTAAACCAAGTTAATAATAATAATTAAATAGTTTAAAACAATTTAAAACAATTTTGATGCTAGTATCATTAATTTCAGTATGTTCAGCGATGCTGGGCATCCTCTTGTTGTGGCCGTTTATAAACCGGAATGTGTGTTTTGTCTTTTTCCATCTCCTGAACTTGTGGTGGTTGAGGGAAGAATTAATTCCAGTTCCTTGGAAGGGATGAATTTGTCATTTTTTCTGTCCCAGAGATGTTGCTGAGATTCATCTAACTAGTAGCGGTCAGCCTCTTGCTAATGTAATATTCTGCATAGGGTAAAATTGATTCCAGGGTCTGGTGTAGAGTTACAGGCCTCACAGGGGTGAGTGCTGTATTTAGAGCAGGCAGGATTCCAAGATTTTCCTCAGGGACGATGGCAGAGAAACTTTCTCTCATTTCTCTCCTCCACAGCTTAGTGGTCCTTGGCTATTTATTGTGAACATCTACAGTTTTTAAAGGATTCCTTTGTTGATGATTTTAGGCTGGAGCGACAAAAAGGAGCTTTTACAGATCACGTCAAAGCCGCCCCTTCGCTTTAGATACCTTTATTGGATCAGAGGATGTATTTCCACACGCTTTTAATCTTTTGTGGTTAGCTGAGATGGGAAGGCCTGAGGGGAAAATATGAAAGAAAATAGTGGCTCTCCCCCCACCCCACCCCAGAAATGGAAGAAAGAGGTTGGAACCTGGCCCCTAGTCTCCGATTCAATATTATCAATGAGACATGAATCTAGCCAATTGAAGTTTGAACCTTTGAACCTTTTTGAAGAGCAGACTGGTAGAAATTTGCGACTCAGACCTGTATCTTTTGGGGCTCATAGCTGGCCTCTACTGCTACCATTTTGCAAAATATTATTTATTTATTTAAAACATTTTATGCCACCTTGCCACCCAATTAGGGTCCATAAATTCTGCAGCTGAGGGTGATGAATGAAGTGGTAGTTTTGAATACAAAAGGAAACTTTTTATCCAGGAGAGAAACACAAACTCTAAGAGATGTGGAGACAGGGAAAATGCTAGTGGTGGTAGTGAGGCTGTGAGATGTAGTGGTATACGCCGGCGCCCAAGGTTAAAAGCCTTTGGGTGCTCCTGGGTCCCTCCTTAAATATGGAGGCCCAGGTGGCGGCCACTGCCAGATCAGCCTTTTATCACCTTCGGCTGGTAAAGCAGTCGGTCCCCTACCTTGAACAGTGACTTGGCAACAGTGATCCACACTATGGTCACCTCAAAACTGGATTACTGCAATGCCCTCTACATGGGGCTGCCCTTGTCTCGAACCTGGAAGCTTCAACTAGTGCAGAACGCGGCAGCCAGGTTGCTATTGGGCCTTCCCTTACGGGAGCATATTCAACCTGAGCTGAAGGTGCTGCACTGGTTGCCTATTGCATACCGAATTTGTTTCAAGGTGCTGGTTCTTACCTTTAAGGCCCTATATGGCCAGGGACCTGCATACCTTAGGGACTGCCTTTCCCCACATGTTCCCTAGAGAGTACTTTGGTCGCGGTCACAAAATCTCCTCTCAATCCCCGGCCCAAGAAGGCCAGGCTCATGGCTACTAGAGCCAGGGCCGTCTCTGTGGTGGCCTCACGATGGTGGAATGAGTTGCCAGAAGAAGTTAGGACCCTATGAGAGCTCATACAGTTCCTCATTTGCTAACTAGATTGCTGGCCACTATAATTTTCAGGAAACATCCAGCCCACCTCTTGCAAGCTGCTCTATAGAAGCAGCGGAAAGAACCATCTAAGACTCGCTTACAGAAAACATAAATCTGATTGGAAGATCATAGCACCGAAATGTAGAAATGTAAATGTTTATGTCTTACAGTTGTTAAATTGTTGTATGATTTTTATCCTATTTATTATATGTTATACCCATGCATATGCATGAATATGTAAGCCGCCCCGAGCCCGCTTCGGCAGGGAGGGCGGGATATCAATGGAACTAAATATATAAATAAACCTACTTGGGTACATCTTCCAGAGTTAAATGAGTGCCATTGAGGGTGTAAAGTCTCACATTGTGCAGTAATTCTAAGTATGTTAGAAGGATTGCCAGGAACATGCCTGCAACCCTGAGGAGGTTTTGGGGGATGGGCCAAAAGAAGATGTTGTGTATGTGTCATGTCACTTCCAATATAAACGTGGAAGTGATGTCACCATTGCTGTAGGATTATATGTGTTGCAGTCAATTCTGGCAAAATCAAGAAGTGATGTCACGCTCTAGGATAGAGTGTTGGTGATGTCATTTCCAGTCATCAGCAGCAGATCACCTGTCAAAGTGAGTGAGATGGAAAGCCTATGTGTCAAAAAATCCCAAGCTGAAGTGTTTGAAGCTGACCCAAATAGAAGCAGGATTGGATCCAAAGGTGCTTTTTTCTTGGCCATAAGAGCAGGGAGGAGAAGGGGGGAGTTTTGCTGATTTCTCTCTCATTCTGTCTTCTGCTGTTTCTTCACTTCCCTTCTGTTGTTGTGGGTTTCTCTGATCCCTTGCACCCAGGAGTAGAACTTCAGGAGGCCTCAACAAGAGGCAGGAAATTCCCAGGGCTTTTTCTTTTTTAGCAGGAACTCCTTTGCATATTGGGCCACACACTCCTGATGTAGCCAATCCTCCAAGAGCTTACAAGGCTCTTCATACAGGGCCTACTGTAAGCGCCAGGAGGATTGGCTACATCAGGGGTGTGTGGCCTAATATGCAAAGGAGTTCCTGATACAAAAAAAGCCCTGGAAATCCCACAAACAGAGCAAAAATAGTCTTGCATTGGATCTGGACCATTGTCACTGGTGTGGGGCTTGTGTTATGCTGTGGCTATGGCTTATACCAAGGGTCCCATATCTTGTTGAGCCTATGGGCCTGTATTTAACTGATGCAAGGACCAAACTGGAATAAGAAGCTTGGTTTGTATGGTCACAGTTTCATTCCGGGTGGGAAACATAGTGAAATAAGTGACTAAATTTCAATGTATCTGAAGAAGTGTGCATGCACATGAAAGCTAATACCCAGAATAAAACTTTTCTGGTCTTAAAGGTGGACTCAAATTCTGTTCTGCTGCTTCAGACCAACATGGCTACCCACCTGAATTGATAGGTACTATGTTGGCACAATTCATATCTCTGGTTCTGCATTAAGACTTCATCATAAGAACATAAGAGAAGCCATGTTAGATCAGGCCAATGGCCCATCCAGTCCAACACTCTGTGTCACACAGTGGCCCCCCCAAAAAATTATATATACACACACACACTGTGGCTAATAGCCACTGGTGGACCTCTGCTCCATATTTTTATCTAACCCCCTCTTGAAGGTGGCTATGCTTGTGGCCGCCACCACCTCCTGTGGCAGTGAATTCCACATGTTAATCACCCTTTGGGTGAAGAAGTACTTCCTTTTATCCGTTTTAATCTGTCTGCTCAGCAATTTCATCGAATGCCCACGAGTTCTTGTATTGTGAGAAAGGGAGAAAAGTACTTCTTTCTCTACTTTCTCCATCCTATGCATTATCTTGTAAACCTCTATCATGTCACCCCGCAGTCGACGTTTCTCCAGGCTAAAGAGTTCCAAGCGTTTCAGCCTTTCTTCATAGGGAAAGTGTTCCAGCCCTTTAATCATTCTAGTTGCCCTTTTCTGGACTTTCTCCAATGCTATAATATCCTTTTTGAGATGCAGCGACCAGAACTGCACACAGTACTCCCAATGAAACTGCACCATTGATTTATACAGGGGCATTATGATACTGGCTGATTTGTTTTCAATTCCCTTCCTAATAATTCCCAGCATGGTGTTGGCCTTTTTTATTGCAAATGCACACTGTCTTGACATTTTCAGTGAGTTATCTACCATGACCCCAAGATCTCTCTCTTGGTCAGTCTCTGCCAGTTCACACCCCATCAACTTGTATTTGTAGCTGGGATTCTTAGCCCCAATGTGCATTACTTTGCACTTGGCCACATTGAACCGCATCTGCCACGTTGATGCCCACTCACCCAGCCTCAACAGATCCCTTTGGAGTTCCTCACAATCCTCTCTGGTTCTCACCACCCTGAACAATTTAGTGTCATCCGCAAACTTGGCCACTTCACTGCTCGCTCCCAACTCCAAATCATTTATGAACAAGTTAAAGAGCATGGGACCCAGTACCGAGCCCTGCGGCACCCCACTGCTTACCGTCCTCCACTGCGAAGACTGCCCATTTATACTCACTCTCTGCTTCCTATTACTCAGCCAGTTTTTGATCCACAAGAGGACCTGTCCTTTTACTTCATGACACTCAAGCTTTCTAAGGAGCCTTTGATGAGGAACTTTATCAAAAGCTTTCTGGAAGTCAAGGTAAACAACATCTATCGGGTCTCCTTTGTCCGCATGTTTGTTCACCCCCTCAAAGAAATGTAACATGTTAGTGAGGCAAGATCTTCCCTTACAGAACCCATGCTGAGTCTTCCTCAATAACCCATGTTCATCAATGTGCCTACTCATTCTGTCCTTGATAATGGTTTCTACCAACTTTCCTGGTATTGAAGTCAGACTGACTGGCCTGTAATTTCCCGGATCCCCTCTGGAACCCTTTTTAAAGATGGGGGTGACATTTGCTACCTTCCAGTCCTCAGGAACGGAGGCAGATTTCAATGAAAGATTACAGATTTTTGTTAGAAGATCCACAAGTTCAACTTTGAGATCTTTCGGAACTCTCGGATGTATGCCATCCGGACTCGTTGACTTATTAGTTTTTAATTCGTCTATCAGTTGTAGGACCTCCTCTTTTGTCACCTCAATCTGACTCAGGTCTTTCAACACACCTTCCAAAATTAGTGGTTCTGGGGCGGGCAAAAAGTTCTCATCTTCCTCAGTGAAAATGGAGGCAAAAAATGCATTCAGCTTCTCAGCCATTTCCCTATCCTCCTCCAGTAATCCTTTTACCCCATGGTCATCCAAGGGCCCCACTGCCTCCCTGGCTGGTTTCCTGCTTCTAATATATTTGAAGAAATTTTTATTGTTGGTCTTTATGTTTTTTGCAATACGCTCCTCATAGTCCCTTTTTGCCTGCCTGATCACAGTCTTGCATTTGATTTGCCACAGCCTGTGTTCCCTTTTATTAATCTCACTTGGACTGGTTTTCCACCGCTTAAAGGAGTCCTTCTTACCTTTTACAGCTCCCATTACTTTGTTTGTTAACCATGCAGGCCTTTTCTTATACCTGTTTGTAACTTTCCTAACTTCTAGGATTATAGTTTTAAATAGTCTCCAAGCTTCCCAAGGGTTTTGACCGTATTTACCTTTCCGTTCATTTTCCTCCTCACATGCCTCCTCATCTCAGAGAATTTACCCCTTTTAAAGTTAAGCATGGTTGTGGCGGTCTTTTTGGGCAACTCCCTATTTATACAAACGGTGAAATCAATAACATTATGGTCACTGCTCCCAAGCGGCGCAATCACTTTTACATCTCTCACCAAGTCTTGGGCATTACTTAGGATCAAATCCAGGATCTCCCCACCCCTGGTAGGTTCTGAGACCATCTGCTCCACAGCACAGTCATTGAGAGCATCAAGAAACTCCATCTCTTTCGACCAGAACACATATTGACCCAATCAATCTGCGGGTAGTTAAAATCACCTATTACGACACAGTTTTTATGTTTAGCTGCTATCTTTAAGCCTTCCATCATATTATAATCGTCCTCTCCCTTTTGATTTGGTGGGCCATAACAAACTCCTATAGTTAAATTTCCTTTGGGGCCCTCTATTTCAACCCAAAGCATTTCTAAAAGTGAATCTAATTCTCTGACCTCAGTCTTACTGGACCGTATATCCTCTCTGACATACAGAGCCACCCCACCTCCAACCCTTCCCTCCCTATCCTTCCGATATAACTTATATCCAGGAATCACCGTGTCCCACTGATTCTTTCTGTTACTTGAGACCCTGGAGAGCCGCTGCCAGTCTGAGAAGACAATACTGACTTTGATGGACCAAGGGTCTGATTCAGTATAAGGCAGCTTCATATGTTCATATGTTCATATGTGTGTGCATGTTAGAGTTGTGCGTCTGCGAGGCTTTAGTCTAGAACTGCACTGCTTTTCAGCCTCCCTGCCCTTGGATACACAAGTTGTTCTTGGCTAGAAATCTGCCTCGTCGCTTTGAGAGCAACTGGCTCCTATCAATACCGCTGTCTCAGGTGAAAGAAGACATAGCTGACTCGATCGTTCAGAGGCAACTTTGTTTTTAATGGTGATCGGTGCTGCCATTCCAAGTTTTGCACACTGGCACTCTGTGTTTGTCCCCTGGCACTGCTTTGGAAAGTTGGGGGAAAGGAGAGTTAAGGTGCAAGTTGCAGCAGAATTGGGGAATCATGCAGTGATCAGAAGGGCGGAGGCTACAACCCTTAGATCAGCAAAAAAAAGCCAAGGGCCGTCACAATCACAAATTGCTAATCTCTAAAGAATTACAAAATATAATCAATTAGCCTATATTTCATTTACTGCCTGCACATAATGCAGCATCAATAAGTGACTTTACATTTTTCAGGGTTATATAAAAATATAATGATGCAAAAGTCCATAATTTTCTTTAAAAATCCATTCAGGGTTTGGAAATAATCTCATCACTCTTTAAGATTCCTTAACATGGTAACGATTTCAGTAGAAGCTGATAGAAGGAACTAGTAAACAAAAGTCTTCACATAGAAATTAATCCACACTCCAGGAACTTCAGCCTTCCAAGAGGAAATTAATCCTAATTCCCAAAGTCTTTCCTTGGGCTGTTACTTCACCCAGATATTCACAGTTGTATTGTTTAGGAAGGCAAACCATATCTCCTCCATCCTGGCCAAACCCAGTATGGTGCAAGAAGAGATCAGGGGCCCTGTGGGTGGCTGTGGAGCCAATAGGTTAATGTAATCGAGGCACATGTTTCCAGGGGCAGGCAAAAACCAAGCCAAGGACTAAGGGCTCAGCTGTACGGCAGGCTGGTGGTTCTTCAAATGGAGCTTCCAGCCATATTTTACTTTGAAAAATTAGGTGTATGAAGACACTTGGATAAGACCTACAGGGGGAATTTACATTTACCCTGTTCCATTTTCACAAGGTGATACTGCCCCGAGGAGCTACTGTCTGTTCCTATGGGGCAAGCAGAACCAGCATGGTGGTTAGAGTGTTGGGCTAGGATCTAGGAGGCCTGGGCTTGAATCCCCACACTGCCAGGGAAGGTTGCTGGGTGACCTTGGGCCACTCACGTTATCTCAGCGTAACCTCACAAAAGTTGTTCTGAGCGGCAGAAAGGAGGAGAATGTAAGCCCCTTTGGGTCCCCATTGGAGAGAAATAAAGTAAAAATATTACCACCTGTATTAGTACCAGTATATTTCCCCATAGTGGCTCCAGTTTGGTGTAGTGGTTAAGTGTGTGGACTCTTATCTGGGAGAACCAGGTTGTATTCTCCATTCCTCCACTTGCAGCTGCTGGAATGGCCTTGGGTCAGCCATAGCTCTCACAGAGCTGTCCTTGAAAGGGCAGCTGCTGTGAGAGCCCTCTCAGCCCCACCCACCTCACAGGGTGTCTGTTGTGGGGGGAAAAGATATAGGAGATTGTAAGCCACTCTGAGTCTCTGATTCAGAGAGAAGGGCGGGATATAAATCTGCAGTCGTCTTCGTCTTCTCCTCCTCCTCCCAACATCCATTTTAGAAAGGGAAAATGGACCTGAGGGGGAAGTTTAACACCCATGCCAGTTGCAGCATGTTCCCACATTAAGGTCCCCACACTTTTTTTTGGTTTTCATATTTTCTGCATTTGTGCGTGTGTGTGTGTATGCGCATGCATGCGTGGAAGTCATGTCAACTTCTGGCAACTCCTGCTGGGGCACGGAGGACATCCAGAGAAGTGGCTTGATACAGCCTGCCTCTGCCTCCTGCTCCTGGTATTCCAAGGAGGTCTTCCATCCAAGTACTTGTCAGGGTTGGCCCTGCTTAGCTTCTGAGATCTGATGAGATCGGGCTTGCCTTGATCTTCCAAGGACAAAAACACTGGGAACTCTGTTCACAGACCCTCCCATATTACAGGCCATTGAAATGAGGATAGAGGCACAGTCAGAGCATTAATCCCAGTATGGATTTATGCTCAACCCCCCCTTCCCCCCCCCCATCCCATTTGCAAACTCCAATACTGAACTGCGCTTGGAAGCAACCAGTTTTCCCTTATTGTAGTGCAAACTGACCGGGCAGGGCACATAGCTGGGAAGCCTTCCTGAAAATCAAAAAGCTTTCAGAAAGGTCTGCTTCCAAAGCACAGAACCTGCACTGAAGAAGAAGAAGGCTGCAGATTTATACCCCACCCTTCTCTCTGAATCAGAGACTCAGAGAGGTTCACAATCTCCTATTATCTTCTCCCCCCACAACAGACACCCTGTGAGGTGGGTGGGGCTCACAGCAGCTGCCCTTTCAAGGACAACTCCTGCGATTGCTATGGCTGACCCAAGGCCATTCCAGCAGCTGTAAGTGGCAGAGTGGGGAATCAAACCTGGTTCTCCCAGATAAGAGTCCGCTCACTTAACCACTACACCAAACTGGCTCTACGCCAAACGGAGTCCTTCCGCAGGGCTCAGAAATGACAGAGTGCTCCCGAGAGCGGAGCAGCTACCCGAAATGCTTCTCCCTGTGCCCTTGATGTTCAGCCTTGTAGACTTGGTTATTCATGATTATAGTATATAATGCTAAATATGAATTGCTTCTAAATTATCCACCTACCCTGAGGGCAGCCTAAAAATATAAGAGATGCATAATTACTAAGTGAAATGAGTTGAGCCAGGGAGGCAGTGAGCTGCTTTTTATTGACTAGACTGAAGTTCAGAATGTCCGAAAAGTGGAAGCGTTGCTGTCGCCCAGAACTCTTGTTTGAAAACAGGCTGTTTATTGGACTGCCAGTCTCCAGGTGGCGGCTGGAGATTTCTTGGGTCTACAGCTGACCTCACCTGGACAAGATGGCTGCTTACGAAATCCTAACCATATTCATATGAGCACGGATTCATTGAGTTGATAACTTGCAGAGCCTTACACCTGAGCTCCAGTTGGAGCTGATTCTACCGGACCAGAGCCAGGGCAGAAAAAGCCCTGGCCCTGGTTGAGGCTAAGTGGATGTCTTTTGGGTCAGGGATAAGCAGTAGATGTCGATCCAGTGAGGACAAGGCTCTTCAGGGCACATATGGGGAGAGGCAATCCCTCAGATATGTTGGCCCCGGGATTGAAGGTTAATACCAAATGTGGCTTTTTTGTATAGCGGCATTGTTTTAAAAACTGCACTGGCTAAGTAGGCAAGTATGAAAGGCTCAGTGCTTGAAGTGTAATCTTCTGAGCTATATCTGGCATGGGTGTAGTGTAGTTAGAGTGTTGAAAGAGAATCTGGGAGAGCCTGGTTTGAATTCCCACATCCCCCTGGAAGCTGGCTGGGTGATCGTAGGCCTGTCACTTTCCCTCTCAGACATACCTACCCCACAGGGTGGTTGTTGTGAGGATGAAATAGAAGAAGAGGAGAGTTCGATTTTGGGTCCCCATTGGGGAGAAAAATAGAGTGTAAATGCCCAAAGGAAATAATAATACTTAGGACTCTTCTTTGGGTGTTTGCATTCTCTCTTATCCCACTGAGATATCGACACCTGTGTCTGTATAGAAGAGTTCTGTTTGATTAAAAAGCTTGCATTGCTAGCATTCGAAGCCATAGCTTGTCAAATAAAAGACTGCTATATCACTGGATCCCCCTGCCCCCCCCCCCCCAAAAAAAATAACAAAGTGAGGAAATTTAATACTCTCCTTGCCATTTTCAAGTTTCTCAATGCAGGGCTCAACGAAGGTTGTTCAACATTTCCTGGTTGCTCAGCATTTCCCAATTGTTCAGCATTTCCTTGAAAACTGACATGCCAATTGCTGCCTAACTTGCTTTTCTTTTTGCAGCTTCATTGCCAAGAATGTTATGCGGCTGCAGCGCTTGGGGATCACCCACGTCCTGAACGCAGCGGAGGGCAGGTCTTTCATGCACGTCAACACCAACGCGGAGTTCTACGAAGGCACCGGCATCACCTACCACGGCATCAAGGCCAACGACACGCAAGAATTCAACCTCAGCCGCTACTTTGAGGAGGCCGCTGATTTCATTGACAAGGCACTGGCGCAGAAAGATGGTGAGATGCCCCCTCTTTGGCTCTGCCGTGTGAATTCATTGGTTGTCAAGGTTGGCAGCTTTAGGGTTAGGGGTGTGTGCACTCTCGTCAATGTTTTTTTGTTGGCTGCTGTTTTGTTCAGCCCTGTTTATAGCTAGACAGCCATGGGTTTCAGGCGGTAGCTTTGGGTCTTTGATGGGATTGCAGGTCTGCAGCTTGGAGACCACATTCTGGTGTCTTTGACCGACTGAGTATTCTAGAAATACATAGGCAAGGACCTGCAAGACTCATGGTGGGAGGCAGGGCTTTTTTTAATAGCAGGAACTCTTTTGCATATTAGGCCACACACCCCTGATGTAGCCAATCCTCCAAGAGCTTACAGGGCTCTTAGTACAGGACCTACTGTAAGCTCCAGGAGGATTGGCTACATCACAGGGGTGTGGCCTAATGTGCAAAGGAGTTCCTGCTACAAAAAAAAGCCCTGGTGGGAGGATTCCATCCTCCTCTCCTGTAGCTCACTTACCACTCCACCTTTGCTTTGGTCTCCCACTTGTAGAACGTAATGAAGTTTCAGAAGACAGGGGGATGAATGAGACCTGACTGAGCTTTTCAAAGGTCACCGGGTTTTATTTGTAAAATATATGGGCTGCCTCTCCAGAGACAGGCTTGAGGTGGTTCACAAAGTGAAATGGTGACAATAAAGTCACACAAAAAAAAGTTATAAGACTGTCAGTCATAAACAAGCCGGGCTATACAAAATATCAAATATAATATTCTGAAGCCTAAATGTTTTGGAACTCCTTCCTCCATTAGCAGAAGCAAACTATAGGATACAATGTAATGAAATATACGCACATTTGTTTCACTGCATAACGTGCACCAGTCTAGTCAGATCTCTTAGCTAAGTAGGGTTGACTCTGGTCAGTATTTGCATGGGAGACCTCCAAGGAGGGACCAGGGTTGTTATGTAGAGGTAGCAGGCATGAAAAAACCTATGGGGCTGCTATAGGTCAGCTGTGACTTGATGGCAAAATCATCATGATAATGCACCATTTGTTTTGCTGTGTAATGTGCGCTTGCCAGAGAATGCAGGTTATTTTTAGTGTAGTTGGTGGGTTCTCTTAGGGAAGACTTATTTTATGCATCGCCTTAGGGTGCTTTTGCACCCAACTTCGCTTCTAAAGTCCTAGCTAACAGCTGCAGCCAACAGCGTTGCTTCCCCCCCCCCCCCCCCGCAGCTCCATCTTTATACTTTTAATTGCATAAACATGCCCAAAGGTACAGTTTTCTATACTAGGTTGTAAAGGATGCATTTTGTTAAAGCAGTAAAAAAACAAATTTAGGTCTAATAGGAAAAAAAACATTGCGTACGTTTCAGTTTTCCCTCAAATTCTTTTTTTTTTTAAGTCAGTAAATGTCTTTTCTTCCCTGTGGATTTAGACTTTTTAGAAATGTTCATCTCTATGGTAACCATAAGAGCCCGTGGTGCAGAGTGGTAAAGCTGCAGTACTGCAGTCCAAGCTCTCTCCTCATGACCTGAGTTTGATCCCAGTGGAAGCTGGGTTCAGGTGGCTGGCTCAAGGTTGACTCTACCTTCCATCCTTCAGAAGTCAGTAAAATGAGTACCCAGATTGCTGGGGGGAAAGTGTAGATGACTGGGGAAGGCAATGGCAAACCACACCATAAAAAGATTTCAGGTTTTCACGGCTGGTAACATCATTAGGGTTTGTAGAATCTTTCGGGCTCAAGTGCCGTGTTCTACTGGAGAAAGTTTTCCTTCCAGACGTTTCGTTCTCAGCTGCGGAGAACATCCTCAGTGGCGTTGCAGAGCGCCTGCTCAGGCTGCAACGCCACTGAGGATGTTCTCCGCAGCTGAGAACGAAACGTCTGGAAGGAAAACTTTCTTCAGTAGAACACGGCACTTGAGCCCGAAAGATTCTACAAACCCCAATGACACCATAAAAAGTCTGTTGTGAAAACGTCATGATGCGACATCATCCCAGAGTCAGAAACAACTGGTGCTTGCACACCTTTACCTTTTTAAGGTAGCCATAGTACACTGTTGTGGCAACACTGGAGTCCTGGCACCTGGAAGACATTGACATGGATCCTATGAACAAGTCCCAAACCTGATGGACAGTTTCTGCCAGGGAGTTCATGCCCTCTTCTGATGGCTCCTCCTTTTGCAGGGGCTCACAGAAAACCAGTCTTGTGCAAATGTAGGTGCTAGCAGAAGAGGAAGCAAGATCTACGGTGGAGGATGTCTAGTGTGTGTGGGACTCATTTGTGGTACCCAAGCCTAAGCCATTTTTATTCTAGCTTTCATGAGCTAGCGATTGCTTTGTTGGATACATAGCTAAAGGGGCAATTTGCCCTAATTTCTCGTTCCCCGTGCAGCTCCCCCGCCCCCCCAAGTGTTGTTCCTCAAGGGCCCCTATCCTCCAGGGGCAGCATTTCATGGAGAGTGGAGTCAGGAATATTCCATGTATAAGTTTAGCCTGGATCCAGCCCAAAGTGCAGTTAGTCCTTGGATGTCATCTCCAGAGAGCCAGTTTGGTGTAGTGGTTAAGTACGCAGACTGTTATCTCGGAGTACAGGGCTTGATTCCCCACTCCTCCACATTCACCTGCTGAAGTGACCTTGAGTCAGTCACAAGTTCCTACAGAGCTGTTCATCTCAAGAGCAGTTTCTGTCAGCTGCCCCAGCCCAACCTACCACACAGGGTGTGTGTTGTGGGGAGGGGAGGGGAAAGGAAACTCCTTTGGGTAGTGAAATGTGGGGTATAAATCCAATTTCCTCTTCCTCCTCCTCCGGGATGCATGTATATGCTATGCATTTGTATGTATCTAATTATTTAAGCCCTGCTTTTCTCCTCAGAGCAGCTTACGCTACCATTCTCCCCTCCCTCCTCATCTGTTTCTTCTTTTTGTCACTCAGGCCGGGTGTTTGTCCACTGCCGCGAAGGTTACAGCCGCTCGCCAACGCTGGTCATCGCTTACCTCATGCTCCGGCAGAACATGGATGTCAAGAGTGCCGTGAGCATGGTGCGGCAGAAGCGGGAGATCGGCCCCAACGATGGCTTCCTGAGGCAGTTGTGTCAGCTGAACGAGCGACTGGTGAAGGAAGGCAAGGTGAAGAAACCTTAGCTGCCTGGCCTGGCCTCCGTCCCTCCCTCTCTGTGGCTTGCCGGAATGCCCTCCGTCGCCAGCTCCAACTGCCATGCTGTGCCAGGGGGCCAAAGAAGCACAAGAGAGCTGCTGCACTATCCAAATACCCGTAGAGGAAGACTCCAACCACTAGGCTTTGGCTCATCTCTTGGGTCTTTAGCTGTGGAATCTGCCTGTTGTAATGTCTTTGTGTGTGTGTGTGTGTATGTGTGTTTGGAGACACTGGGCACTTCTAATCAGCTATGAACACTTTGAAGATTAAAAGCTTTATGTTGCCAATTTCCTGCCAGCACATCAAGCTGGTGCTATCCCCATATTTCTGCCATATTTGGGGGGCACCCACCCTGTGGCCTGGCCTTCCCCCTCACCTTTCTGAGGGATTTAAATGCGAGTTTTCTAGCTGACCTGTTGAAGGCAGTCTCTCTGCTCACTTATGTATCATGTCAAAGGTTATGGCTGGAGAGTGTGCCATGTGACCCACAGGCAGAGTCCCGCTGGGCTACTATTAATGTGTCGGAAAGATGGTCGAACCCATGATGTAAGCTGTAGGCTTTAGGCAAGTGAGCTGGTTGGCTCCTGCCCCTAGCAGGTGGGTTGCAGGACTGCTCAGAGGGTCTCTGGTTGCATTGTGGGTTAATGAAGGTGGGCAAGTCATGTGTCTGGCACCTTAGGCAAGGCTAACTTCTGGTGCCCCCCTGCACCGATAACATCATTGAGTCATATGGGGGGTGTCCAATTTGACACCCTTAGAAGGCTGATGCCCTAGGCAGTCACCTAGTTTGCCTAGTGGCAGGGCTGGTCCTGTCCTTAGCGTAGTTGCATTGGGGGTCAGGGTGATGCTAGCCGAGATTTCCCCCCAGGCATATTTGTCTGAGGTTTTAGGGTGGGGTCTCCCTGCCCGGACCTTTTGTGGAATGAGCTCCAGCCCTCTAATCTGGGGAGGCATTCAGAGACAGATAGCCTTACCTATTGGAAAGCCTCCCTTCTCCTTTGGGCCCATCCTGATGCTTTATGGTCTCGTTCTCTGGGCAGCATCCTCCTGATTGTGTGTTTGTCATGGAAACAAGGTAGCTCTCAGGGGTTATTTTTGGGAAGGTGCCCCAGAAATTGTGGCAGGGTGGGGGGGCAGCCAAACGTGGCATGAAGAAAGGGTTGCAGACTCAGACAGCTGGCCTCACACATTTTTTAATCCTGTTTCTCTCTCTTAAGTGCATGCTTGAAAACTGGTGCCTAGTCCCCTTGGTCGAATGGACTGTAAATATACAGAAGCACTTTCTTGTAAACTTTTTTGTTTTTGTATAGCTCTGTGTTTCATAGGAACCTGTGGATATATACATAATATGATAATATATGTAGAGTCTGATAATATATATATCTATATATATATCTATATGCACTCAAGCAATGGAGAAAAAAAAAGCCATTGGAGAATATGCTGTTAATGCAAGTAACCTTTTGTATATATTTATATAGCCATGCTTACGTTTTTGGTGTCAACAATAGCCTTTTTTAAAAAATGTGGCAGAAGCCCAATATCCTGTGGTTGGAGTCATCCCAGATCCTGGGTTGGATCTTGTGGGAAAGATCCACATATTCCGGGGGGGGGGGGGGGGGGCGCAGTTCCCTCCCTTCTGTGGCAGCCTTCCAGTTTCCCCTTCATGTTGCATCTGGGGGTCCCAGCATTTTAGGGAGCATCTAGGGCTGCTTGGGGAAGGGGGCAAGGCAGAGAATTTGTGCTGCTTTGCAAAGAAGTTAGATGGAATCCAACCCGGTGGGCACATCTGTGGCCACTGCTGTCTTGGCGACTGCTGGCTAAAACGTCACCAGGATGCTGGCTCTGGCTACAGGTTGTGATGGCAAACACTGCTTGGCTCCATTCAAGATGGCAGCTGTTGGCTTGCTGTTAAGACCCCAAGGGTATATTGATAATCTGTTTCCTCCCCTTCGGTCTGCCAGTTTGGTGTAAATAGTTAAGAGCGCAGACTCTAATCTGGGAAAACCAGGTTTGAGTCCCCACTCCTTCGCGTGAGGCCTGCTGGGTGACCTTGGGTCAGTTACAGCTGTCTCAGAAGCTGTTCTCTCAAGAGCAGTTCCCTTGGAGCTCTTTTCCCACCTAGCTACCTCACAAGGTGTCTCTGGTGGATACAGGAAGGGAAGGAGATTGTAAGCTACTCTGAGAATACGAGTGAAGGGCGGGGTATCAACCCAATCTCTTCCTCTTTTCTTCATCTCTTCTTCGTCACAAGAATTTTCTGGCCATTTTTAAGAAGTTTAACCAATTAAACTGGCATGTCCAGATGCATTTGGTTGGTGTTTGGGTGGCCTGCAGTCTGGGGTTTTGGAGGTATAGCCTTTGTGGAGAATCTGACCAATTTCGCACTCACCTTACGCCGCTCTCCTGTTCATCTCCTCAGCGTGCCTGCCTTTCGATTTCACACTATCTGCCCCAGGGCTGCAACAAGTGTTGGCATTTTTGTGCAGCAAACATAAACTGGTTTTTAGTGGTTTCTGTTTGCTGTGCAAAAATGCCGATGCTAACTGCAGCCTTGGGGCAGATAGTGTGAAATCGGAAGGAATCCGCGCTGAGAAGACGAACGTGAGAGCAGCGTAAGGTGAGTGTGAAATCGGTCTCAGCCTTTTGAAGAGACTGTTTCCCTGAGAGGGAGAAAAAGCTGCTTAACCAACTGGCTCTCCACGCGGTTCCTCTTTCTCTCCTCCAGGGTCTCTAACACAGTGCTTGTAGGTATCATATACTTGCCAGCTCTTTCCTGGTGCCCACCACATGTTTTGAGAAAGGGGGTGGGGCCTTTGCCAAGTGCCCTTTGGAAATTTGATAGGCTGTGCCGATTTGTCAAAAACGTTGTTTTGACAGCAGCTGCCACCACAGCACAAGGATCTTTACTGTGTGACTGAAGATAAGCTGTGGTAGCCATTGTGTGGCAGGCTCTGCTTCCTGTGGCAGCCATTTTGTGGCTGCACCCTCCATACTGCCTCAGAATTCCAAAGATGCCCACAGACTGAAAAAGGTTGAAGACCCCGGCACTAAGGTGTATGTGTGCATCCAACATAAAAACATGGAAATTTCAACTGCCTATTTTTATGCCAGACATACAATAATGTAATATGGATTTGACCACTAGAGGGTACAGAATGCACATGGAAAAGGAATAGGAATAGGAATAAAGCAATAGAAATACCTAATAGGAATAAAGCAATAGGAATACCTAAGTGACAAAAATGAGAATTCAGAAAAGCCCAAAGTAACGAAATCAAAAGTGCCTCTGAACCAGTGCAGAATACCTTTTCCTTGTATATGAGTGATCACATGTCCCATGCATTAGAAAGAAACTTTTTTTGGCGTGAGTGTGTGGCAAGGGGGTTCTGATCTGAGTGAAATGTGAACAGATGTTCTCATAACACTAAAGAATATTGATTGATTTCTGTCCCACTTTTCCAAATCACTTTGGCAAAAAGCAGCTAACAATCCATTAAAATGGTTGAGCAAATAGACTAAAATACAATTTTAAGTAACCCAGATCAGTAACAGATCAACAGTGGCAAAAAAACCCAGAAAGCAAGAGAGCAGTTTTAATGACTTGGTAGTTAGTGCATATCTTTTGTTCACTGAATAAGCTAGACAGGTAGTCTTAATGTCTGGTAGATAAGGTAGGAAATGGTCAGGAGTTGAGGCTGAGGATTTTTTTTTCTTGCTTGTGTTTGGAGAGGGGTCATTTCATAGAAAAAGAGGTGCCAGAGCTCACTAGCATAACTCATTTACATTTGCATCTGCCACACACCCCTGACATCACCAGAAAGTATACTAAATTCTATCAGCTGAGCATCTACCTTAAAATGCTTCTTGAATTCTAATTGTCATAATAAACCCTTACTGCCATCATACTTTTTAAATGAATTTCTCCTACATGGCTACAGTGGAATGTTGAAGATTTCCATTTGTCTGCTTTATATGTTTTGGTAATTTCCCCTTTTTTTTGTGGGGAAAAATCTTAAGAGTCCAGCAAAGTTCTCATGGGGGGGGGGGGGGTTGAACAATGGAGCCTTGAAGCAAGTATTTTTTTGGGGGGTGGTGGTGGAAAGAAAGAAAGAACACAATAAAATTTAGAGGTTCCAGAGTTCTGCTGCTGTGAGCTCCTGCCCAAAACGAGGCCTGTGTTTGAGGCTGAGATGAGGCTTGAATCAGGGTCTTCCAAGCCCATACTCTTGGGCACTGTGCTACACTTGGCTTGTTGAAATTTAGCAAATGATGCATGACAATCCACAATGTTAGAACAACAAAGTCTTGCGGTCTGGGATGGTGCAAACTGCCTTTTTCAAAGCACTGGGACATTGTGCACGGCGGCTTGCCTCCTTTCCCCTAGCCTTTCTCCATGTTTCTCTTCAAAGCATTGGCCTCCTGGATTATGTAATCCATATCTTGCTTGCCCTTCAGAAGGGTGGATGATCGTTTTACCCATTTTACAGATGAGGCAACTGAGGCTGAGAACATGTATCTGGGCTACCCAGTCATAGGAGAACCTTGCAAGGCTTTTGTTCCCATGCAGCTCCTCTCCAGAGAGCGACTGGATCTTCTTTTGATGCCAGGAGGCCTGGTCTTTCCATCTAGGAGAGCTTGGAAAATTTCTGCTCCACCTTTGCTAGCGGATTGCCATCTCCTTCCTGATCTTCATCAGGAGTCTTGAAAGGACTGCTTCTGTCCCCTCTTCTCCATCATCTGCCATCTGTTGGGCTGGCTTTGAAAGTTGAGAGCCAGTTTGGTGTAATGGTTAAGTGTGCGGACTCTTATATGGGAGAACGGGGTTTGATTCCCCACTGCTCCACTGGCAGCTGCTGGAATGGCCTTGGGTCAGCCATAGGTCTCGTAAGTGTTGTCCTTGAAAGGGCAGCTGCTGTAAGAGCTCTCTTGGCCTCACCTACCTCACAGGGTGTCTGCTGTGTGTGTAGGGGAAGATAAAGGAGATTGTGACTGCTCTGAGATTCAGAGTATAGTGCAGGATATAAATCCAATATCGTCATTACCACCTTCTCCTCCTCCTCCCTGATCTGATTTTTGCTCACTGGGACATTCCTGCTATGTTCCCTCATGTGGCTTCCCCAGGAGGCCGGCTCTGCACTTGAGTGCGTTTGTATGTAACATCAAGATGCATTTATTGTTGGATCTATTTTGATATTCCTACCCCACTTTTGGGGATCCCAAGAGGTTGATGACATCAGTTTCCTGTCCCTCCCTTTGGTCCTCCCAACGATAACTCTGTGAAGGAGCTTAGGCTGAGAGGGTGTGACTGGGCCAAGGTTGCCTAGTGAGCTTCCAATTCAGAGTGGGGGTTTGAACCAGTTTCTCCCAGATCCAAGTCTTCTGTTCTAACCACTGCTGGAATCTGGGCAAAGGGGAAAAATATTTTAGCAGAAGCCAATTTTAAAATGAAGAGGCTTTTTTAAAAAAAACAAACCCAGATCTGCAAGATGTAAATTAGAAGCCTACACTCTGCACGGCCCTTCTGACCACACACAGAGTGCATACTTATCTTGGCCCTTGTGACCGAGGTTGGAGTTTCCTGGTTTGGGTGGTTGGTTTCCAAACCACCTCAGGCTCCGGCATCATCCCTTGGAGAGAACTTCACCCACTGCCAACAGCTGAGACCTTTCGGCCCCAGTTATGCCATGTTTCTTGCCACACTCTTTTTCCTTCCACGGGGCCTTTGTTAGCTGTCCAGAGCTCACATCTTCCAAGGGGAAGAGTCCATCCCAGGGATCTCTGGTTAAAAGGATCTCTGGGGGAGCCAATGTCCAACATCTCTGAACGAAACAGACAGATGCCTAACTCTTTGAAGGGCAGCTTTGTGCGTTTATAAGGGAGCGGACTCTTGGTATTGTTTTAAAATCTGTCCTTATCCATCTCTCAAGAAAGGAATCCTGGCTGAGACTTTGCTTATGCAGAAGGGAATGGCGTTGACATCAGGGGCAAAAGTCAGTTTTAATTTCTTACAGGTACTTACTGTCATGTGGGTTTTGAAGCAGGGCTTTTTTGTAGCCGGAGCTCCTTTGCATATTAGGCTACACCCCCTTGATGTAGTCCTCCAAGAGCTTATGGTAGGCTCTGTAAGAAGAGCCCTGTAAGCTCTTGGAGGATTGGCTACATCAGGGGGGTGTAGCCTAGTATGCAAAGGAGTTCTTGCTGCGAAAAAAGCCCTCTTTTGAATCTGTAGCTGCTATCTTAGTGCTGCTGTCTGGGGCAAAAACAGCATTGGCCTGTTTTTGCCCCGGCTTTGACTCTAGTAGGGTATTGTGCAGGCTTTGAGTTTTGGGTCTGGTGTGTGGCCCATCCTTGTGTGGTCTCGTTTGCGGAGCCCCTGAGATCAGTTGTAGCCCCTGGGAGTGAATTGCAGGCCTTTGACTTGAACGTGTGAAAACTTTATCTGTCACAGAGGAGGTACTCCAGTGGAAATGGAGAAATGGCAAAGTGGGGGGAGGACCCTCATTTTACAGGGTTGCAGCTTTGTGATAGAATGTATGATTTACATGCTGAAGGTCTCAGGTTCAATCCTTGGCGTCTCCAGTTATTTGAAAAAACCCAATGGGGTGGGTGATGTGAAAGATCCTGGAGATCTGCTGCCAGCCAGAGTAGACAAAACTGACCTTGGTAGACCCAGGGTGTGACATTTAGGGGAAGACTTGAGGCTCAGTGGTTGAGCATTCATCTTGTCGGCAGAAGGTTCCAGGTTCAGTCCCTGGCATCTCCACTGAGAAGATCTGGTGATGAGCAATGGGAAGACCCCTGGAGAGCTGCTGCCAGCCAGAGTAGACAATACTGACTTTGATAGAAGGGGCCTGACTTAGTATACGGCAACCTTGTGTATTGCCAGGCTGCACTTGCAATTCTGAAAAAAAAGACCAGCTTGAAGAATGTTCTGTGTTCTGTCAATTTCTCACTGATTTCTGTCAGTGAGGGTGGTGGTGAAGAAGGGCTTATAAAACATTCAGTAAAATCTCTCTCTCTGTGATGTTGGGTTGCCTTTGAGGCATGGTCTTAGCCACTTCTGAGGGGGAAACTGGAGTGGAGAAATGGACAGACTGGTTTTACTGTAAGCATCACATGTTTTGTGAAGAGCTGTCCTTCATGTCTGTCTGGGAACTTCAGCTAACTTGGAACGAATGCAGCAGCCTCTTTCCTTGAGCAGAGAGCAGAAGATGCCAAAAAGGCTCCAATGTCTGCTTGAACAAAGGCACGCCAGGCTGTTTTGAGGCCCAGATGTTCCCTAAGCACACCCCCAAATTTCTTCTCCTCAGAACTGATGCTCTATTCAGTTGTCATAAGTCCATGATAAGGCCAGGGTTTATGAGACTGCCTTTCCCTTACGCTTCCCTTTATGCTCAATATTTTGTGATTATTTATGTTGATCTGAATTAAAAGCCACATTATTACGTACTGCTGTTTTGTTTGAGTTTTTCCCCCCTTCACGGACCAACACAGCAACCTTCGGTTTCTGCTTTCTCCTGCCATCCCATCATGCTACCTTCCAGTGCAATCCTAAGTAGAGTTATGCCCTTCTAAGGCTGTTTAGATCAATAGGCCTAGATGGGCAGGGCTTTTTTTTTTAAAGCAGGAACTCCTTTGCATATTAGGCAAAAAACCCTGATGTATCCAATCCTCCAAGAAGATGATGATGATATTGGATTTATATCCCACCCTCCACTCTGAATCTCAGAGCGGCTCACTTTATCTTCTTCCCCCACAACAGACGCCCTGTGAGGTGGGTGGGGCTGAGAGGACTCTCACAACAGCTGCCCTTTCAAGGACAACCTCTGTCAGACCCAAGGCCATTCCAGCAGGTGCAAGTGGAGAAGTGGGGAAGCAAACCCAGTTCTCCCAGATAAGAGTCTGCATACTTAACCACTACACCAAACAGGGCTCTTCTTACAGGGCCTACTGTAGACTCTTGGAGGATTGGCTACATCGGGGGGGGGGGTAGCCTAATAGGTAAAGAAGTTCCTGCTACAAAAAAAGCCTGTAGAAGGGTATTAACTCTTAAGTTAGCAGTGTTCGTAGCAGGTCACTGGCAGCTAGCGTTACCAACCTTCATCTGAGGTCTGGAGATCTCTCAGAATTACAGTTGATCTCCAGAGATCAGTTCCCCTGGAGAAAATGGCTGCATCGGAGGGTGGGCTGTATGCCATTATAACCCACTGAGGTCCTTCCCCTCCACAAAATCTGCCCTCAGACTCCACCCCCAAATCTCTGGAAATTTCCCAGCCCTGAGCACTACAGTTCAGGTCACAGCCCCTCAATAATGTACAGTTCTGGTCACCACACCTCAGAAAAGTGTACAGAAAAGGTGTCTAAAATGAGCAAGGGAAAGGACCAAGCCTGAAGAAAAGTTGTGGTTACCTCAAAAGGTCATGCTTTTTGTGTGTGTGTGTGTCAATTCACATGATCCAAACAAAATGTGTTATTCAGGCTGAATAGAACAAAATTGTAAAACAATGGGATCAGGGAAGCAGATTTTTTTCTGTCGTGATCATATCATGACCTGATTGTGGATATTACAACTTGGTTGCTGGCATCCTCAATAAAACACAGGCAAGCCAAGAGCTAAACTTTACCGCTGGTCTGAGTTTACAGCACATTCTCAGAGAAGTTTGTCACTGGAGATTACCCCAATCCTGAGCATCTTGTGAAAGTTTTTAGATGTTCCATTCTCTGGAACAACCTTCTGTGGTTTCTTATTCAACATCTCCTGTTTATTACTTTTAATTGGGTAATCTATGCATGCTTGTAAACCCCATCTCTGGGCCTTCACAGGCTGTGGGAAATTGTGAAGGAAAACGCATAAATGACTTGGTGGCTCTATAGGGCTAAGCTTTGTATTCCTGGTCTTCCGTGGAGTCGCTGGGGGGAACTGGAAAGGGAAGCAGAGGAGCGGAAGGGATTTCTTTACCATCGCCACATCAGGATGTCAGGCCTCAATCTCTGATGCTTGAAGCCAGTAACTTCAGAAGTTTCAGCAAACACATGTACAATCTATTTACAGCTGGATCCTTAAAAATGTATTTTTTATGTGCATTGAGTCTTTCTCATGTTACACTCTACACATGGACATCTGAACATGTGATGCAGACCCCATATTTATCTTCATAGGGCTCTGGTTCGAAGCACCAAGTGAATGCATGTTGGCCCTTTCTTACAAATACGTGTGCCTGCAAGCTTGCCTTGCATTCATGGAAATGCAAAAAAGGCTAGTTCCCAAATGGTCCACACAGTGGCAGTATTTTACAAGTGTAGAAGGATTCCACAGAGCATATAGACTCAAATGGTGGGAACATCTGCCATCATTGCAATTTTTAAAAACTTTTAAAGTATTTTACCATATTTCACAAAGATTGATGGTGAATAACTTACCAATGCACTGAATCCATGACAGGTCCAAGTAATAATCCTGTGTGTAGCTGTGTCAGGCACTGTGATTTAGAGTGATTGTAGCATTGTGTTTTTAAAATATAAAAGCAAGCCCCCCTTTCATTCTTTCTGTTCTAAAGTTCCTGTTGACATTCAGAATCTGTTCATTTAAGGATTTTTGCACAGTTGTCAGGTTTCCGCTTTGAAACTTTAAACTCTAAGAGATGTTTGAACTATGGTTGCCTTCAAAATTCATCAACAGATTATTTTCCACCTCTAATGTTTACTCAATTTGTTTCTGAAATCCCTAAAATAGACAATTTCCTAGCCACCCCTAACTTGGCAATTACTGCAGTTACATGAACTTACCAATGAGTTCTCCTTTGCCTCAAGTTAGTCAGTCAGTCAGTCAGTTTATTGCGGCTCTAGGCCAATCGACAGCAACAACACAACTCATCAATAACAGTACAACACAACACCAAGTTGAAATATAACGTAACAATATAAAACTTGTACATCCATCAAAGTGGTAAATAAAATTAGCTGACGTAGGCAACACTTAACTAAAAGCATCTTCTTTCAAATACAGACAGCATTAAATTTCTTCCTGTCGAGGTCGGTAACATATAGAAACTTAGCAAGATCCAAAGAAAGTTGATCACTCCCATCCCCTAAGAGGAAGTAAATGGTTTGGGCCTGATTTAAAGATTCAGCTAGCATTAGATGGTTCCGCAAAAGTCTGTACCTTGCCTCTGTATGGAAAAGACAGTTCAGAATAAGGTGGGAAACCGTATCGACCTCCTCCAGGCCGCTCAAGTTACTTGAGCACTTTCAGGATTGCGGTGGGCCTGTGGCAGTAGCGTTGTATGCAGAAGGCTGCAGGGGCAGTCTCTGCCATCTTTCAGGTGATGTTGTGAAAGAACCTCTGCCTGAGAACCAGGAGGGCTGCAGGCGGTCAGACTAGACCAGGGGTGGCCAAACTGCGGCTCAGGAGCCACATGTGTAGGGCTCATTTTGTAGCAGGAGCTCCTCTGCATATTAGGCCACACCCCACTAATGTAGCCAATCCTCCAAGAGCTTACAATAGGCCCTGTACTAAGAGCCCTGTAAGCTCTTGGATGATTGGCTACATCAGCAGGGTGTGGCCTAATATGCAGAGGAGCTCCTGCTACAAAATGAGCTCTGCACATGTGGCTCTTTCACACATATTGTGCGGCTCTTGAAGCCCCCACTGTCCCATCAACCTGCTTGAAGAAGGCATTTGTCTCTTTAAATCACTTCTCCAAGCCAAGCCAGCCAGTAGCTTGAAAAATGCATTTAAAGTTAAAGCTGCTTTCTTTCCACCTCTCCCTCCCTTCTTTCCACATCTGACGTTCATGTCTTGCGGCTCTCAAGCATCTGTTGTTTATTCTATGTGGCTCTTGCGTTAAGTAGTTTGGCCACCCCTGGAGTAGACAATAATGATCTTGATAGACTAGTGGACTGATGGAGTCATGTGATTTTACTATGAGTTTTCTAGCCTAATGCGAATTCTATCAAATAACACATCGCTGAAAACTCAGAGGATGGGAAATCTCACCTCATGCCCCATTTATGTTTTCCAAATAACAGAAGTCTGCTGATTACGCTTTTTACACTTTTTCTCCGCTCCTCATGGTGATAGAACAGTGCTATATTTGCACCTACCACTTTTGGACACCAGATGGCACTTAAGTTCTGTGTTTTTGGGCAATTTGCTTTACCTTTTCACCCAGGTGATCTTTGTCCGTTCTACTGTGGAGCAGGCAGCAGTGGCCCAGAAGACGTCCAAGCTGAAGAGCATCTTCGGGTGCAAGTGTATGCACAGGCTCCATACGTATGGATGTGCACGTTCAATTGCAGTCTTCCCATGCACACATGTGGGCAAGTTCTGTTTTGGAGTCCAGTTGCAGAAATTATGGAGGAGGTGGAAATTTGATTGTATGTATGCTTTCAGAAAAAAAAAAAACCATATATGCCACCTCTCCAGAGGCCTGGTGGAGGCAGTTCACAAAATAAAACACTAGACAGATCATAAAACCAACATAAAAGTATTAAAATGAACTGTTAAAACCTGGCCAAAAGGTTTTTTTTGATAGAAACCTGCTCTCTTTTATAAATGAAATAAGGTCAGGTAGAAAACCACTTTTGAGTCTTCACTCCTTCACATGCAGCTGCTGGAGTGACCTTGAGTCAGACACAGTTGTCAAAAGAGCTGTTCTCTCAAGAGCAGTTCTCAAAAGAGCTCTCTCAGCCCCACCTAAATCACAGGGTGTCTGCTGTGGGGAGAGGAAGGGAAGGAAATTATAAAGCAATCCGTGGCTCCAAGTGAAGGGCAGGGTATAAATCCAATTTCTTCTTTTTCTTCACCTGGTGAAATGAGATCTCTAAACACAGATCAGGTCAAGTGTATCTATAGAATAGAAGCTTAAGCGTGTGTTTTATTTATGCCTTTTCCCCAATGGAGATCTGAAGCAGCTTATATTGTTCTCATATCCTGCTTTTTCCCCTCATGACCCTGTGAGGTACATAACGCTAAAACAGTGTGTGACCCAAGTTCAGCTAGCTTCCATGGCAGAGAGGATTCTCAGACCTTAGTCGGATACCCTTACTGCTGCAATGCACTGGTGTAGTGTAAATTGTGTTCTCCACACTCAACCACCACACCAAGTTCACACTCAACCACCACACCAAGCTGGTTAATGGACACAAACCAAATCTTAGCTGTTTTATTCTTTCTGAAACTCAGCATTGACATTTCCAGTCAGGGCCATTCCCGGACTTACATCAGTCAATTGGTAAGGGCTACATGCAACTGGGGTTGTGCATGACCACACGGAAAAGATTACTGGCAAATGGATGGTCAATTTCCTGACGCTGTCATCTGAGGAAAGTGCAGATATGACCCCATAGGAGAACCCAGCTTGCTTCATTCGGGGTTTTCCCATGCACAAAATTGAAGGGGGGCTTCGTTATGTTACTTTTTTCATTCCTAGAAGATAAACTATTGGGAAATGACTAGCCGATCATTTCTTCTTTATCTCTATGTGCTGGACTCCTGAATTTCTCTACTACAGCATGCTGCCAGTGCGTATGAAATACTGTTCCTGTGGTTTTTCCAGATGGCCAACAGAGACTGGGCTCTCCTGAGGTCTTGGCCAGCCTTATTTGATGTCTTTCAAACAACACTGGGGTATCTGTATTCAAGAAAACTAATTTCTCAATCTTTCCAATTTAACTATTGTAATAGACTCATCAAAATCATTTCCCCAGCTTTTCACTTGAGATTATCTGATGCTCCTTTGGCGAGGGGCCTTGGCTTAGTGGTAGAGCATCTTCTTGGCATGCAGAAGGTCCCAGGTTCAATCCCCCGCATCTCCAGTTTAAAGAATCTGGCAGCAGATGATGTGAAAGACCTCTGCCTGAGACCCCTGGAGAACCACTGCTAGTCTGAGTAGAAAATATTGACCATAATAGACCAAGGATCTGATTCAATATAGAGCAATGCACTAATATATTTTTGTTAATGGGAGGGAAGGGGGCGTAGGTCAGTGGCAGAGCATCTGCTTAGCATGCAGAAGGTACCAGATTCAATCCCCGGCATCTTCAGCTAGAAGGACCAGACAATAGCTGATGGTAAAGACCTCAGCCACTGCCAGTCGGAGATGACAATATTGACCCTGATGGACCCAAGGTCCAATTCATTATATGGCAGTTTCATGGGAGCTTTATTTATACTCCCACTTTTCTTTCCAGCTGGGGACACAAACTGGCTCGCAGTGTTCTTCCCTTCTCTATTTTATCCTCACAACAACCTTGTGAGGTAGGCTAGGGTGAGAGTTCACTCAAGAAGTAGATTCAGTCCTTGTCTAACCACACAATACCAATGTGATGTTTTGTTGACTGAAGAAATAGAACAGTGAGAAGAAGAAGAAGAATTGGATTTATATCCCGCCCTACACTCTGAATCTCAGAGTTTCAGAGAGGTCACAATCTCTTTTACCTTCCCCCCTCCCCACAACAGACACCCTGTGTGGTAGGTGGGACTAAGAGAGCTCTTAGAGCAGCTACCGTTTCAAGGACAGCTCCTACGAAAGCTATGGCTGACCCAAGGACATTCCAGCAGGTGCAAGTGGGGAATCAAACCTGGTTCTCCCATATAAGAGTCCATGTACTTAACTACTGCACTAAACTGTCTCCGGAAGGGAAGCAGAGGATGCCCTCTTAACTTGGCATGTTGCTGTAGATCAGGGGTGGCCAACGGTAGCTCTCCAGATGTTTTTGCCTACAACTTCCACCAGCCCCAGTCAGCATGGCCAATGGCTGGGGCTGATGGGAGTTGTAGGCAAAAAACATCTGGAGAGCTACCGTTGGCCACCCCTGCTGTAGATCATCATGACTATACTTACCAAACAGGAGGGGAGGAAAGGTGCATTTATGTTTATGTTCTGCTATGCAACAACAGAATGCAAGGTATTCGTGGATCAGAGGGAACTCTGCAGCTTCTAGAGTTGACGTTGTGGGGCTAGAAATTCAAGTGGGTGGATTGAGGTTTCTAGGGCACCAGGGCTTCAGCGCTTGATCAGGTGGGCCTTATCAAGGGGAACTGGCTGTGTCATACCTGGTGGAGCTCTAAAATTCCACATATTCCTATGTGGATGACTTTCATAAGAACATAAGAAGAGCCGTGCTGGATGAAACCAGAGGTCCATCTAGGCCAGCATCCTGTCTCACACAGTGGCCAACCAGTTCCTCTGGAGGTCCAGCAACAGGGCATAGAGGCTGAGACCTTCCCCTGATGTTGCCTCTTGGCTCTGAGATTCAGATTGGTGCCTCTGAATGTGGAGGTTCCCCTCAGTCACCATGGGTAGTAACTACTGATAGACTAATCCTCCATCTACCTAGTCCACTTATAAGTGCATAAGAAAAGTTCTGGAGGATCAGCCCAGTTGTCCACCTAGTCCAGCATCCTACTCACATAGCAGCAAAGCAGTTACTCTGGAGGGCCAACAACAGGGCATAGAGGCTAAGCTCTTCCCCTGATGTTGCATCCAGGCGCTTGTATGCAGAGGTTTAGTGCCTCTTAATGTGGAGGTTATCTTCAGTCACCATGGCTAGTAGCCATTGATAGACTTATCCTCCAGGAATCCATCTAATCCGCCTTTTGAGCTGTTTATTCCTGTGGCACTACATCCCCCCTCTCTAGCAGATCTGCCTTGGCGATGTATTGGGCTGGTTCTCCTGAAAGCATCTGCATGTTGTAGAATATAAGAGTTCAATCTGTCTCTGAGCGAGCAAAACATGGCATTTTAACAAGACAAGGGTGTGTGGTTCTTTTCTAAAAACAGAGCTGATCAGTACGAAGAAGAAGATATTGGATTTATATCCCGCCCTATACTCTGAATCTCAGTTTCAGAGTGGTCACAATTACCTTCCCCCACAACAAACACCCTGTGAGGTAGGTGGGGCTGAGAGAGCTCTTACAGCAGCTGCCCTTTCAAGGACAACTCCTACGAAGGCTATGGCTGACCCAAGGCCATTCCAGCAGCTGCAAGTGGAAGAATGGGGAATCAAACCCGGTTATCCCAAATAAGAGTCTGTGCACTTAACCACTACACCAAACTGGCTCTGAGAGACAGATTGTGGTGAAGTCTCCTGAGTCCATGTACATGGAAGGGAAGGTATGCATGGTCCTCCTTTCTCCTGATACATTTCTGGAATGGAAGGTCCATTTGAAAACTGTCTTTTGTGCAGACCATTTGGAGGGAATCATTGACTGGGGGGGCGGTTCCTGTGTTGATGCCCCCATGCCCACTCAGCTCTGCCTGGTCTCCTGGGGCCTTCCATAAAACTTCCATAGAGCTGGAGCTCCTGGTTATGCAATGGGGTGTCAGGGGAAGAATGTCTAACTTTCCCATGGATCACCTGTCCTATTTTGTGGGGCTTGTCATCCTGAGATCATAAGAAGAGGAGTCCTGTGGGATCAGACTGTCTGGTCCAGTATCCTGTTCCACCCTGTCCAGTGGCCAACCAGTTGCCCTGGAGGGCCAACAAGAAGGCATGGAGGCCGAGCTCTTCTCCTAAGGTTGTCTCTTAGCTTTGGTAGTGAAGGGATTCCTGAGTCTGAATAGGGAGGTTTCCCTTATTTATCGTGGCTAGCAGCAGCCCCTGATGGATCTCTCCTCTATGAACCTGCCCAGTCCTCTGTTAAAGTTCTGTGTGCTCATGGCCATCGCTACATCCAGTACCTGTGAATGCCACCATTTAATTATCCATTGCCAATGGACTTTGGGTAGTAAATTCGACCTCTTTTATTTTGTTGCTTGTATTATACCATCAATGGACTGTCTAAGTCTCTATTTTCATATGTGTATTTGCAGTTGGCTAGTTGCCTTGAGCTTCAAAAAGGCAGGATGCACATTAAAACAAAAACAAAAAAGTTGAAGTCCCTTAATCCCAAACTGAAGTCCCTTAATCCCGAACTATAACATAGAATCCATTTTTCATTCTATGCTATGGATTCCCTATTTCTTCTTTTTTTCACAAGAAGCCAATGTGACCAGATGTTCAGAAACAGCATGTTTCTTGACCTGAAAGAGAGGCTTTTGGTCCTGCTTGCCATGCAGGAAAGAGTAGTTGGTCGTCGTCGTCGTCTTCTTCTTCTTCTTCTTCTTCTTCTTCTTCTTCTTCTTCTTCTTCTTCTTCTTCTTCTTCTTCTTCTTCTTCTTCTTCTTCTTCTTCTTCTTCTTCTTCTTCTTCTTCTTCTTCTTCTTCTTCTTCTTCTTCTTCTTCTTCTTCTTCTTCTTCTTCTTCTTCTTCTTCTTCTTCTTCTTCTTCCTCCTCCTCCTCCTCCTCCTCCTCCTCCTCCTCCTCCTCCTCCTCCTCTTCTTCTTCTTCTTCTTCTTCTTCTTCTTCTTCTTCTTCTTCTTCTTCTTCTTCCTCCTCTTCTTCCTCTTCTTCCTCTTCTTCCTCTTCTTCCTCTTCTTCTTCTTCTTCCTTCTCCTCCTCCACAATGTGAATGAACAGCCTGAAATGAATGGGTTTACAGCTTGCTTTGTTATGTGCAATCACTATTGGCATTGTTCTAGTGCGTCAGAATTCAGCATACTTCCCATGCCCAAACAACCTTGTAAGGTAGGCCAGGGATACTGTTCCCCTGTATGACAGATGAGCAACCCAAATAGCCCAGATTAGCCAAAGCTCATTAGAGCTCAGAAGATTACCAGGCTCAGCTCTGGCTTGTACTTGACGGGAGACCACCAAGGAGAACCCTGGGGTTGCTCTGCAGAGGAAGGCAATAGCAAACCACCTCTGCTCACCTCTTGCCTTGAAAGCCCCATGCCATTGCAGTTGCCATGAGATGGTTGCAATCTGAGGACACAGTTACTATTAGTCTATGACAGATGCGGTGTGTGTGTGTGTGTGTGTGAGAGAGAGAGAGACAGATGAAGAGTTTGTGGTTTGCCTGAGTCATCTAGTAGGTTCCTGGCAGAGCGGAGATTTGAATCAGAGAGCTCCTAAGAACTGTTACTGCCCATCAGCTCTGAGGTGTAGGGAACTAGCAATTCAATGAGCTAAAAGCTGATCTGCTTCAGGACTTGGCTGCTCTTTCACTGTCCTCTCTCCCTCCAGTCCAGGTATCAGTTCACCAGATAATGCTTCACAGAGGAAACAGGGGAGGGGGCATGGCTCAACGGTGAAGCATTAGCTTTGCATGCAGAAAGTCCCTGGCATTGAGGGTTGACAGCCTGGCTCATGCAATAGCAGGGGTTTATGGGGGTGGGGGGCTCTCAAAGCCCCTACCACCCTGTCAGCCAGCTTAGAGAAGGCATATATTTCTTTTAATCACTTCTCCCAGTCAAGCCAGTCAACAGCTTGGGAAAAGCATTTAAAGTTGCTTTTTTTCTACCTTTCCCTTCCCTCATCTTTCTTCCTCTCTTGCAGCTCTCGAACATCTGATGTTCATTTCTTGTGACTCTCAAAAATCTGAAATTTATTTGATGTGGTTCTTAATGTTAAGCAGTTTTGGTCTCCCATGGTATATGGCAACTTTGTGTGCATTGATGGTACTCCTACCCTGCCAGGTTGTTTCCTATGATGACCTAAACCAGATTTGGATAACCTTTTAGAGCTCTTCTGATGGTTGTGGAGATCAGCTTCTCTCCTACTGCTTCCTCTCTGCAAATCATCTCCTTCTGGCATCGCTTTCTCCCCAGAAGTGGCTGCCAAAGGGGTTATGATGCATATATGCATGTCACACGTGCATTGCTCTTCAGTAGCAGCTGCTTATTCCTTCTGTCTTCCAAAGTAGCCTCCCTGCTCCCCTCCCCCGATTTTGCATTGTCCATCAAGGGAACCCATTCTGATGTTTTGAATTATATCCCCACTTATGTTCCCAACTGAGAACCGAAAAAACAGATGTTTAATTCGCTCCTTCCTCCGCCTCTTCCCTCCACCTTGCACCAGACGGCTTCCCTTGTGTTTATGTGTCTGGAGGTGTTCCCTTTTCGCATCCTGTTTCTCTGTGACTGAAACTCCCTGTTTGTGCAATGATTTTGCAGGAAATCATCCATTGATAGAAAGCATCCTCGGCAGGCCAGCTTTCCTCAGACATTTATGTCAACATTCCATCACCCGTCTTTCCTTTCCCTATTGAATAGGGCTGCCAGCCTCCAGGTGGGACCTGGGGATCTCCCAGAGTTACAGCTCATCTTCAGGTTACAGAGATCAGTTCCCCTGGAGAAAATGGCTGCCTTGGAGGGTGGACTCTATGGCACTATACCCCACTGAGGTCCCTGCCCTCCAGGCTCCATCCCCAAACCTCCAGGAGTTTTTCCACCTGGATCGGGCAACACTACCCCTCCCATTCCCTGCCAGTGACTAGGGGGGACCTGGCAACCCTACCTTGGAAGTAGACTTCATTTTCTCCCAATACATTCACAATAAAGACCAATCAAGCAGAAGCAGTCTCATTACACAGCCCCTTTGACAAAATGGTCCATTTAGTTATCTTTTATTTGTCTTCATTTATAACCTTCCTTCTCCCTCATGAAGATCCAAAGCAGCATATGTTTATTCTCCTGTCCTCCATTTTATCCTCACAACAGCCCTGTGAGGTAGAGTAAGCTGCATTTGACTGGTCCATGGTCACCCAACAAGCTTCCAATGGCAGAGCGTGGATTTGAACCTGGGTCTCTCAAATCCTAGTCTGACATTCTGACCCCAGACCATCCTGGTAAAAATGTTTATGTGTTTCTATTAGCACTGACTCCTTTCTGAAAAAAAGAGCCCCGTGGCGCAGAGTGTTAAAGCTGCAGTCCTGCAGTCCTAAGCTCTGCTCACGACCTGAGTTCGATCCCTGGCGGAAGCTGGGTTTTCAGGTAGCCGGCTTGAGGTTGACTCAGCCTTCCATCCTTCCGAGGTCAGTAAAATGAGTACCTAGCTTGCTGGGGGCAAAGTGTAGAAGACTGGGGAAGGCAATGGCAAACCACCCCGTAAAAAGTCTGCCATGAAAATGTGAAAGCAACGTCACCCCAGAGTCGGAAACGACTGGTGCTTGCACAGGGGACCTTTCCTTAACTTTCTGAAAAGGCAGACTTTTGCATGATCAGAGACACTCTGCCTCTTCTTCTCCTTCTCCTCCTCCTCCACCATCACCACCACCACCACCACCATCATCATTTTCACATAATCTAAAGCTCAGCCCTTCCACTAAGGTTGCCAGCTCCAGGTTGGGAAATACCTGGATATTTAGGGGGTGAAGCCTGAGCAGGATGGGATTTTTTTTTCCAGGGAGAGATCTCCAGCCACCAACTGGAAGTGGGCACTCAAAAAACCTGGCACTCAAAAAACAAATCTCAGGACTTGAAATTATATCACGTAGTCTGATCATACCACATTCCTAGGCAATTTTGCATGGGCCTGTGTTTCCCTGAAAAATTTTATGGGGACAATAATCAATTTTGCTTTTTTTAGAATATTTCTTAGAAGAACACAACATAAATGCCTATAACCACCTCTTGAGAACTTTAAGGAAAAGTGCAGAATTCAGTTCAATATACTTCAGTTTCTCAGAGTCTACAGCAACGAGAAAGGGCTGTTTGTATAGCTGCTAAGGGGGTTTCATGTACAGCAGCAGTGAAAATTCGTGCATTAGGGAAGTGGCTGAAAATAAAGTCAATACTATTGTAACTCGCTTGGATAGAGTGATAGTGATTCCACTTCGTTTAGAATATGGTGTGACCTTCCCATTCCACATCATGCTAAGAATAATTAAGCAGCTACCCGGTGGTCTTGGCTTCCCAATTAATCAGTCGAGAGTTTTTGCAAGAGTGATCTGGAATTTTAGACATAGGTCTTTTCCTGATCATCACGATCCTTCTCATTTTTGCTCTTACTTTTCCTAGAGCTTTCTACCAACTAGCTACCTTGCAAAATTCTTTAAAACAAACATTTCTACTCTTGACTGTCAGAAATTCTCCTGGGTCTCAGGTCTTTTGCAATATCACTTGCTACCTGATTCTGGTGACCAGTGCTTTGGTTGTAGAAAAAGCCTGCCAGGAACTAATTTGCATGTTAGGCCACACCCCCAGGCACCAAGCCAGCTGGAACTGTGTTCCTGTGTGTTCCTGCTCAAAAAAAGCCCTGCTGGTGACACTGCAAAATCATGTGTTCTAAGCAGAGTCCCTACTGTTCAGCCATAGCTCCAGCTCAGCACACACAGCTACCTTGTATGGAGTATAGCCCCTGATTGGTCTGTCAAGATCAGCATTGCCTGCTCTGACTGGCAGCAACTCTCTAAGGTGGAGGTCGCCTGATCCTCTTAGCTAAAGAATAACAGAGAGTGATTAAATGTGGAATTTGCTGCCAAAGGATGTAGTGAGGGCCACAGGAATAAACAACTTTAAAAGAGGATTAAATAGATCTGTGGAGGATAAGTCTATCCTCCATGGGGACTGAGGGGAACCTCTGCAGAGGCAGTAAAACCTCTGAATCCCAGAGCCAGGAGGCAACATCAGCCTCTGTGCCCTCTTGTTGGCCCTCCAGAAGAGGAAGAAGAAGAAGAATAGGAGGAGGAGGAGGTAATTGGATTTATACTCCACCCTTCACTACCCGAAGGCGTCTCAGAGAGGTTTACTGTGTCTGGAGAGCCAGTTTGGTGTAGTGGTTAAGTATGCAGACTCTTATCTGGGAGAACCGGGTTTGATTCCCCACTCCTCCACTTGCACCTGCTGGCATGGCCTTGGGTCAGCCATAGCTCTGGCAGAGGTTGTCCTTGAAAGGGCAGCTGCTGTGAGAGCCCTCTCTAGCCCCACCTACCTCACACGGTGTCTGTTGTGGGGGAGGAAGGTAAAGGAGATTGTGAGCCGCTCTGAGACTCTTCGGAGTGGAGGGCGGGATATAAATCCAATATCTTCTATCTTCTCCCTTTCCCTTCCCTTCCCCAAAACAGGCACCTTGTGAGGTAGGAGAAGCCAAAAGAGCTCTGAAAGAAATTGCTCTTGAGAGGAACAGCTCTGCGAGAACTTGTGACTAACTCAAGGAACTGGTTAACCACTATGTGAGACAGGAGGCTGGACTAGATGGACCACTGGGCCGATCCAGCGGGGCTCTTGTTTTGTTCTTAAAGCAGAACTACAGCCTCCTCTCCCTCAGCTCTTAGTTTTAAGGAGCCAGCCATTTAAATATTTGCAGGAAACACCTGAAGATTAATACCGAGCCAGTGAATAATGAAGTGAAATATAATGAAATGAGTCAGAACAAATGTTGGTCTGGATCGATCCACCTGTGCACCTCCCAGAGCCACTTGGGATTTCAACCACCATATGGGCTTTCAACTGGAAACCATCATTTTCAAAGATGAGTCTGACATGTTACAGTAGAAACTTTGTAATTGACAATTAATCCATTTCTGGAGAAACAAGACCAATTAATACGTCTGTTGAGCATGTGGTTGCTACTTGGAAATCCTACATGTGTCATCCTTCTCGCTTGCGGTTGTGTGTTGCTGAGCCAAGGGGAGATCTGGATTGTGTCTTCATGGCCCTTGGAACTGTACAGTCCCATGATTCTAATTAGCACTTTGTGCGGTATGGCATTGGAGGGTGGGGCAACATGGGGACGGGTCCCACTGGTGTTGGTGAGCATGGAAAGAAAGGTCACACCTGAACGCACAGGAAGCTGCCTTATACTCAGGGCTTTTTTTGTAGCAGGAACTCCTTTGCATATTAGGCCACACACCTCTGATGGAGCCAATCCTCCTGGAGCTTACAGTAGGCCTGGAATAAGAGCTCTGTAAGCTCTTGGAAGATCGGCTACATTAGGGGGATGAGGCCTAATATGCAAAGGAGCTCCTGCTACAAAAAATCCCTGCTTATACTGAATCAGAACCTTGGTTCATCAAGGCCAGTATTGTCTACTCAGACTAGCAGTGGCTCTCCAGGGTCCCAGGTGGGGGTCTTTTCCATCACCGACTCCCTGATCTTTTTAATTGGAGAAGTCAGGGATTGAACCTGGGACCTTCTGCGCACCAAGCAGAGGCTCTTTCACTGAGCCACAGTCTTCTCGTGAGTCCTCCTTTCCATAAAGGGGCTCACGGGACCTGCATGAACAAATCCATCTAGGACGGGAGCTGTAGTGAGAACTGGCGAAGGCGGAGTGAGAAGGCTAGCCCCTGGTTTTAAAGATTTGGAAAGCTATTAAAGTCAAGGAGACAAAAACAGTTTGCGTTTTTTAAACCGGGGAAAAAAGTTATTGCAACTGTGCTGAGGAAATAGTAGCTGCTCTGCTCCATCCTCCTTTGCCTCAGCAGTCCTCCCTCCCCCCGCTTCTTGCTGTTGTCCAGGAATGAAACAAGTGAGCAAAGTTTGTGTGGAGAGAAACAGTGTTTGGCAAGTTCAGGCCACAGACAACCTCCCAGCCGCCCACAGGATTCCTGGCCTTCTGCAGACAAATTGGTAGGAAGCCGTCCCTGCCCCCCTCCTCTGAACACACACACACACACACACACACACATACATGGGGGCCCTTCCCACTCCCCGTCATTGGCTGGCTGGTTTCTAAGAAGCAATTTAAAAAGGAGAATAATGTTGCCTCGCTGAAGATTCCTGAGGACCTGAGTGCTGGAGAGGAGACCTTCCCACGGCTGCCGGCTACTATGCAGACCTCCCAGGCTGTTTGCTCTGTCTGCCTCTTGTTCCAGATCATCTTCCCTGTTGGGAAAGGGTGGCAAGTGCTGAAAAACGATGCCACGGAGATCATCCCTGAGTACACCGAGATGCCAGCGGAGGAGCAGCAGCTCTACACCCCAAGCGAGAACGACACCATGAGCAACCGGGCGCAGCAAGGAGAGAGGCACCCCCAGCTTCCGCTGGGCCGGATTGGTAAGGGAAACAGAGGCACCTTTGGGCTTTCTGGTGTGGGAAGACATCTCGACCGGCTGGGCTGCTGTGGCAAGGATGGTGGGAAAAATGTCATCGGGTCACAACCGAACTTACGGTAGTGACCCTGTAAGGTTTTTCAAGGCAAGGAAGATTCAGAGGTGCTTTGCCATTGCCAGCCTCTGTGCAGCGACTCTGGTGTTCCTTGGAGGTCTCCCACCCAAATACACAGCCAGCCCTGCATAGCTTCTGAGATCTGACAAGATCGGGCTAGCTTGGGGCTGTAACAGGACAGAAAGTTCTGGGGATGGGCAGGTACCTTTTGTGGTGGTTAACGGTTTGACAATAAGAGCGCTTTCTAACTGGAACGCTGTCATCAGTTGCCATGCTCAATAAGAATCTGACAAAAAACTCTGTGTGACACAGAGGCTTTCACATTAAGTGACCCAATAAAATGGTTTTGCCATTTTTTTTGGGGGGGGGGGTCATTGATGAACCAGCATCACCCGTGAAGCTATTCTGGCAAATGTCACCATCTTCTGCAAACCTAACTGCAGAAAGCTCAGTTGCATAACAAAGGGCTCTCCTTGGCTTTCTGTTTTCCATAAGAAATGGCTAGGTGTTAATAGCTCATGGCCTTGAATTTCATATGACACAGTGCCTTCCAGTTAGGCTGGGTCAGCACTCTCTTCTTCCCCTGGTCTGGGATCTGCTAGTGTTTATGTACCTTATCTTGAGCTCTTGACCTGTTAAAGCTCTGCTGCTAGTATTTATGATGGTTTGGCATGAAACAATTATTTCCCCAGCAGTAGAAAAGAGCAAGAGTCCCGTAGCACCTTAAAGGCTAACCACATTTGTGGCAGAAGATGAGCTTTTGTGAGTCACCGCTCACTTCTTCAGATACAGCTAGAATGTGTCTGTTTGTCCTTATATCTCGGAGAGCGGAGTGATTTCAGAGGCCAACTAACACCCATCTTGAGTTATTTCCCTGTAATCCCCCACTTGCTTGCTGAGGAACTATGTTTTTCCTCCAGTTTGAAGCCTCAGAGGGGAGGCATGGTGGTGGTGATCATGGGTCGTTTTGTAGAAAAAAAGGTGCAGGAGCTCAGTAGCATATCTCCATTTGCATGTGCCCCAGGATCTGTGTGCAGCAGGAAGAGAACTCCCCACTGCATGTGGACCCTGGCTGGAGGTTCAGGAGCTGTGCTCCTGTGAACTCCTGCTGAATTCAAGCCCTGGTGGTGATAGCAGAGGTGGTGGGTGGATTGACAGAGTTACTAGATTCAATACAGAATAGTAATCACAGGGTCGGACTAGGATCTGGGAGACTTAGGTTCAAATCCCCACTGCCTTGGAAACTTGCTGGGTGACCTTGGGCCAGTCACACACCATCAAACCAACCTACCTTGCAAGGTTGAGTTGAGGATAAGAATGCAGGAATGCAGAACAACGGAAGCCACTTTGGGTCTCCACCCCAGAGAAATGAAGTAAATAGATAAATGCTAGTTAAGGGATGAAGCTGGAGCACTCTACCTTCACAGGAGCAATCTTCCTTGCAAGCAGATACCCTCCCCTAGCACCAGTTCTGCTTCCCCTGTTGGCGCGACATTTTGGGGTGCTTACTCACAAGCAATTCATGTGTTGCCTTATGAAGGAGCAGGCGGTAGGTGTGCAAAACACAACCAAAGTTTGCATGCTGTCTTTTGTCCCAGAAGGAAAAATGAGCGAAAGAGCTGGATTTTAGGAAATGTCCTAATAATAACTTTCTGCATACTTGGTCTGCTGATGTGGGAAAAAAACCCCCAAGGAAAGAGCATAGTTATTTGTCTTGCTGAAGCTGAGCCACCCCTCTGCCCAGGGTTGAGAGCCAGTTTGGTGTAGTGGTTAAGTGTGCGGACTCTTATCTGGGAGAACCAGGTTTGATTCCCCACTCCTCCACTTGCACCTGCTGGAATGGCCTTGGGTTAGCCATAGCTCTTGTAGGAGTTGTCCTTGAAAGGGCAGCTTCTGGGAGAGTTCTCGCAGCTCTACCCACCTCACAGGGGGTCTGTTGTGGGGGAAGGAGATAAAGGAGATTGTAAGCCGCTCTGAGGCTGATTCAGAGAGAAGGGTGGGGTATAAATCGGCGGTCTTCTTCATCTTCTTCAGAGACAGCAGGCACTAAAGGAGCCTGGATCCCCCCCCAAAAGCTACATGTCAGAAGGTTCCCTAGGAAACTGGGCATTCAAGGAGAGCATCAGCATAGACAATTGTTGCTTATGGAAGTAGTCTGTTGCAGAAAGAAATCCAGTTGATAGGAAATGGAGCTGCTCGTTAATTTCATCATAGGTCTTTTACCAGGGGGCATTTATTTTGGGGGGGTTTATAAATGTGGCAAGAAGGGAAGGCGGCACGGTCTGCCCTGATCTCGTCATATCTCAGAAGCTAAGCAGGGGTTGGTACCTGGAAGGGAGACCACCAAGGAAGGCTCTGCAGAGGCAGGCACTGGCAAAACACCTCTGCTTCTCACTTGCCTAGAGAGCCCCTTGCTGAGGTCACTATAAGTCAGCTTTGACTTGATGGCACTTTACACATACACACACACACAGGCCAGTTTTCCTAATCTGTGTATCCTCCCAACATTTCTAATCAGAATCCCAATTGTGAAAGTACTGAAAACAAATAAAAGTACTGAATGAATTTCAGAGTCCAACTGATGTTCTAAAACCCAACAGGTCAGATTGTGCAAGAGGACCAATTTCAAAGCTGGTCGCGGCTTTTGAATTCGAATGATCTGGGTGGGAAAAGATCTGTAATCATCTTTCCTATTTAGCTTGTAGAACATTTCCTTTCCTCGATCCTTCTACTGGTTTATGCAACATCAGGGGAAGCCCTCAACCTCTATGCTGCGTTGTTGGCCATCCAGGGAAACTGGTTGGCCACATTTTGGACTGCCTTCATTGGATAGGATCCAACCAGCTGTTCAGCTGGTGAAGAATGGAGGACAGAGTCTCTTCTTTGGACACCCAAAAAACACTTTGTTGGGAATATGAGAACCTGCTTGAGCCAGAGCTTTTTGCACTGAGGGGAGGATTCAATAAAGAGAGACATTAGGTAGGGTTTAGTGAAAAAACTAGCAGGATCCAATCCTTTGGTTCTAACTTAGTGAACCACCTTTTGATCCATACAATGACTTTATGCTCTCCATCATCTATTGTAGATTGATCAAGATAGGTAGTGATGTTAGTCTGTCTGTAGAAAGTAGAAAAGAGCAATAGTTCAGTAGCCAGGGGTGGAATTCTAGCAGCAACTCCTTTGCATGTTAGGCCACACCCCCTGATGTAGCCAATCCTCCAAGAGCTTACAAAGCTCTTTTTTGTAAGCTCTTGGAAGGTTGGCTACATCAGGGGTGTGTGGCCTAATATGCAATGGAGCCCCTGCTAGAATTCCACCGCTGCCAGTAGCACCTTAAACAAAGTTTGTGGCAGAGGAGGAACTTTCATGAGTCACTGCTCACTTCTTCAGATTACTTTGTGACTCACAAAAATCATCCCCTTCCAACAGATTTTGTTAGTCTTGAAGGTGCTACTGGACTCTCCTATTGTAGGTATTTCTCCTTCCCATTCAGGGTTGAAATATCAACAATCCTTGCTGCCATTATTTGGAATGTTAATAATACCCTGTATTTATTATTTGTACTTTTCAAAGGTCGGTAGAGATATAAATAGCTCTAGAGGACATTTCAATTAGTTTCCTAACTGCTCTAGCAATATTGATGCAATATTTCATAGTAAGTGGTGAATCTACCGTAAATGGTCAGATATTTTTTAATATTTCCGGAACAAGGGGCCATAATCTCGCATAACCTTTGCTGAAGGCTACGTATCACCTGGTTATTACTTCATAACGGTTTCCCCCATAAAATGAGTACAAAATGGACCCTTTCCTTAACTCAGTAGCCTATCAGTGGTTAGCTGCCTTGTCAGTATAATGGTGCTGTGGGGGTGGCGGGAAGTGAAGTCAAGTTATAGCGTAGGAGGGCTTTTTTGTAGCAGGAACTCCTTTGCATATTAGGCCCCACATCCCTGATGTAGCCAGTCCTCCTGGAGCTCACATTAGAGCCCTGTAAACTCTTGGAAGATTGGCTACATCAGGGGTGTGTGGCCTAATATGCAAAGGAGTTCCTGCTACAAGAAAGCCCTGTAGCTTACTTATGGCGACCCTGTAGGGTTGTTCAAAGCAAGAGATGAACAGTGGTGGTTTTCCAATGCCTGCCTCTATGTTGCTAGCAACCCTGGTCTATCTGAATACAGTGGGGTCGCAAGGAGCATGTTAAGTGGGGGTTAGGGCTATGGTGCTAAGGAAAAGGCAGTTCTTCATTTCCCTGATCCAAATGCCCTCTTTGGCAATTTTTAGCCTCTGTGTGTGTGGGAAAAAAAGAAAGAAAGACAGGCCAGGTAGTTTCAGTTCCACTTTTGGCTGGGGAAACAGCACATCAGCAACCCAGCCTCACTCTGCATCACTCCCACTTTGTGACTGATTTTTAAGGTCAAACTGCGCTTCTAGAATTCCAGTCACAGGAATGCAACATCACATGTAGTCTGGCCGTAAGCATGTAAGAGTTGCACCATACTTTCCATACAGCCATCCAATAAAGTACTCACAAGTGGCTGCTGTCTCAATTGTAGCTTGCCTTCCCAGTTTGCAACATGAACAAAATACTCCTGGACTACATTACAGAGTTATAAAACTTAACATGTCAGCCCCTGTCCTTTATCATCAATATGATGATAATAATCCTGTTCTACTCAACAGAAGTGTTGAAGGGGTTATTAAATTAATGCATGTGAAGTGCTTTGAACACTCCAGAGTGCATTACAAATGCTAAGGAAGATAAACAGGACATGCTGAAGCCCCCCAAAACATGACCTGTTAGCAATTAAATCAGGTGTAAGGAGCACAAGGTTTTTTTTAAAAGTGGCAGTGCGGTGATTTAGAAGACTTATGGGACAACTCTCTTTGGACATATTTCACTTGAGAGCTGGAGTTTAGAGATTTCAGCAACTCTACACCACTATTTAAGAGCTCTGTCCATTGCTGGAGCAACATCTAAGTTTGTTGGGAGCTCTCCAAGGTCCTGTAAAGACTAAGGCAGGTCTAGTTCTGACAAGCAGTGGGTGAAGTTCTTCTGTTTCTTTAGCCATGCCATTTCAGACCACAAGGGGCTTCTAATCTAGTCTTTCCCATGACATCTAGTGTTTCTATATGCAAGGCACTGTTTTTCCATAGTGAGGCATTGCACTGTGTAAGCTCTGAAATGGTACAACTCAGAAACTAGAGTTTCTCCAGTTGTATTAAAAGAAAAGAAGTATCTTGAGAGTCCCTTGGACTGCAAGAAGATCAAAGCAGTCAGCCCTAAGGGAAATCAACCCTGACTGTTCCCTGGAAGGTCAGATGCTGAAGCTGAAGCTCAAATACTTTGGCTACCAAATGAGAAAGGAGCACTCACTGGAGAAGACCCTGATGCTGGAAAAGACAGAAGGCAAAAGAAGAAGGGGACGGCAAAAGATGAGATGACTGGACAGCATTACTGATGTAACTAACATGAATTTGAGCAGACTTTGGAGGATGGTGGAAGACAGGAGGGCCTGGCGTGACTTGGTCCATGGGGTTGCAAAGAGTTGGACTGTGCAACTGAACAACAACAAAAATTAAAAGAAAGCTGGCGACATTCATTCCATTTCAGTCAATGAATTGAACAGTGTAGTTACAACTTGAAATAAAATATCTGATTCAACTTTCTCCCCTATTTGTGTATCTATTCTGGCCCATAAGAGACCTCTCACTGAATATTCAGAGTGCCACAGAATATTTACCTAGTGAAAAGTGCCAACATTTAGGTAAAGGGTCTAGGAAGGATCATGGCACAGCATGTAGAACTCATTTAAGAGTTCAGCAAAATGTTTTAGGGTGATTCAGCATTTTCTATGATTGGTTACATCTGTGCAAATTTAATCCCTATTGACTGAACTTGTGAACCTTTACTGAGGTCTCTGGTCTGGTCTCCTGCCTGGTCCCTTTGTTATGGTTGCCACAGTATTCCATTCTGATTTCCACCCAGCTAATGCAACCACATGAGAAGATGGTTGACTAGGGGGCTCTTTCACATCAGGTGGTTCCTCATTTGGATTTTTTTTTTTTGGGGGGGGTTAAGGGCATAAGAACATATGAGAAGCCATGTTGGATCATGCCAGTGGGCCATCCAGGAGGTTCACCAGTGGGGCCAGAACTTCAGAAGTTCCTCATGTTCCCAGAATACAGAACATCACTGCCTCATACATAGCATTCCACCTATACATGGTGGCTAATATCCACTGATGGACCTCTGCTCCATATGTTTACACTTCTCTCCTGTCAGCTTTCATATTTTGAACACTGGAAAAACGAATGAGTGAAACATATCTTCCAATAGTGGATTGGCTCCAAATAGCTGTTCCTCTGGTGAAAAAGCTTGGCATCATAGCATCTGTATGGGCAAAGCCATGTGGGAAAGGGGCTGTAGCATGGAGGAGAATTCGGTAAGATCAAATAGAAAACTTGCTGGATCCACCCAGTGTAGTCTCTAGGAAAGTGGGTGGGATTTCTTCTGTAAAGCAGCTGTCTGGTAGTCATAGTTAGGAACAGGCTGGCATTTCCTCTATTTGCTTCTCACAGTGCATCTACTCTCTCTTTGCTGGGGCTTATGGTACACTCTGGTAAGGACTGCATCAGCTACCGTTAGGATTGTCACTCCACTCAAGAACTCTTAGACAATGAATCATGAAATGCTGGGCTGGGTAATCAGTAACATCTGCCTGTATTTGCCTGTGAACACAACAATAGCCTCCTTCTCTTTGTTTTGAGAAGAAAGATGTTTTCCTTGTTTTTAGAAGATGTGTCACAGCAGGGTCCATCTTAGAAGAGGCATTCCCTGTTGTGTGTGAGAGATGTGGGGATGTGTCTTTTAAGATAGTTCTTGTCACCTGGGTTTTTTTTTTGAAATTATTAAAAATAATTATTTCTAATTTTTAAAAATGGCCACCCCATTAATCTGAGACACCTTAATTGGGGAATGGTTTTCAACCAGTTAATTTAATAATAAGCCTGAGATTTATAACATAGTGCCACCAGCACTACTTTAGAGAGACCCTGACATGGATAGGCCAGGCAGGCCCAATCTCATTAGATCTCAGAAACTATGCAGGGCTAACCCTGGCAAGTTCTTGGATGGGAGACCTCCTTGAAATACCAGAAGTTGGGAGGACAGGGGCAGGCCTTATCTGAATATCTTCCAGGCCCCCAGTAGGGGTCAGTCACCAGAGGTCACCATGACTTCCAGGTGCACACACACACACACACACTACAAAAATTCCAAAAAATGCACACTCCTTTAGAGAGTTTCACAAGCGAGAAGACACCAGTCCTACATTCAAAGAACTTATGATCTAAATTCATAAGATGCTCTTGTCCTGAAGCTGATAGCTGGATGAGATGTGGTCTTATCCAGTTTGTATTTTCTGTAACTGATGGTGTGCTCTGATTCCTTGTTTTCTACAAGATGGCTTAGCTGACAGTGTACCACTTCTCTCTAAATAATTCATTTTTTTCCCTTCCAGAACCTCAGGAGTTCACCTGTCGGGAGATGTATTCTACCCGCTATATCACCAACGGTCTGTGTCGCAGCATTAAGCCAATCAGGGAGCTGATCTGTTCTGGGCAGTGCCTCCCTTCCCATCTCCTGCCTAACTCCATTGGCAAGGGCAAATGGTGGCGGCAGAACGCGCTGGATTACCGCTGCATCCCTGCACACAGTCGCCCGCAGCGGGTCCAGCTTGCCTGCCCCGACGAGGACACTCGGACGATCAAGATAAGAGCCATCACCTCATGCAAGTGCAAACGGTACACCCGCTACCACAACCGTTCCCAGCTCAAAGATTTCAGCAAAGAGACTGCCCGGCCTCAGAAGAACAAAAAACCACGTCTCTCAAGGGTCAGGGGCAGTAAGGCCAACCAGCCAGAACTTGAGAACTCCTACTAGCATGAGAATTTTTGTTTTGTTGAAGAGTAGAGGGGATTTTTTTGCCTGACACCCCTCCCTTTTGGATGTCACCAGGATCAAATGGGACAGAAAGAGGGGATAACGATGGGCACAGTGGTTGTCCCCCTCCAATACTGAAGGCTGATGCTGTCAAAAGCTATCAGATGTTCCTTGAATAGCTGGATGGGTAGCGGGGAGTGGAACTGAGCTCAAGGAAGCAGCCATCGGCCTAAGGGTTTAGCATGGGGGGGGGGGGTGGGAGGGTCATACAATCCACCAAAGCAAAAGAGGGGTGGTTCTTGTATACCACTACATTCTTCAAGACTTCCTTGCCCTTATTTGGTCTGACCAAGGACCAACACCTCTCTGTTAAAAGAAACACATGTACATGAGTTTAGACTGGCACTACATCTGTAAGGACTGCACCCCATAGTACATTGCTGTCCTTTGCTTTTAACTGGGCTGTATATTAATGCATTGTTGCACATGTGGTGCCTTGTTGCACTGCAGCATTGTCCAAGATATGCGCTTTGTACTCTGCTGACGGTACATGTTCACTTTCTCTTCCTGCAGTCATTGGGGAGCCATTTTGCAGAAATGCAAGGGCCAAGGGAAGAGGATGTTAAAGTCATTGTACAGAGCTGGAAGCACACCTCTTTGTAGACCACTCTCTTTACCTAGGGAGTGCATGGGACTGAAAAGCAAAAGAAAGGGGCCAACTTCTCTTTGAAATGGTGTCTTTGTTAGGGAGAAGCGCATGCAACACAGGAGAAGAAGAGAGGCACATCAATGAGATGGGTGAACAGATGGATATAAACGTTACTGTACATTTAAAAAGATCATTTGATGAAGGTAAAGGAAGAAGGGTAGGATGTAGACCAGGCTGGCTAAGGGCACAGTAGAGTCTAGTACTAAGGAATGTTACAGAAAGCATATGTTGGACTGACAGCTCCAAATTGGAAAATTCCTGGGGATTTGAAGGTGGAGCCTGATGAGGGTGGAGTTTGGGGAGGTGAGATGTGATGTCATAGAATTTGCTCTCCCAAGCTGCCATTTCCTCCCAGGGTAAATGAGCTCTGCAGCCTGGAGATCAATGGTGATTCCAGAAGACCCCCAGCTCAGCTGGAAGGTGGCTGTCCTAAGCACTTGCCTCTTTTCTGGGGAACCAAAGGCCACTCACATCCCTGTATCTTTGACACCATGTTTTGGCTGTTGTGGGAGAGTCACTACTAGCAGGGCTGCATGGTGTCAAATGCAAAGTGTTGCGACCCAAAAAACCAACCCCTGATGTCTTTCCCCATCCCCAGTTACTCATGCTTTGTTTGATCGTCTATGCCTTTGGAAAAAAAAACAACTTCAATGGGTTTTTGCTTCTATGCGGGACCGGCAATGAACACGGCAGTGAAAAAAATTCTATTTTCCAAGACTGAAAGGCATATTTATTTCCCTGTAAAAAGTATTTATGCTATTTGTGTCTCTGGTGTTTTCCTCTCCTTATAGAAACTAGGCAACACTGCTCCAGAGTTATTTAGCCTGTTTCAGAGTTATACAGATATAAGTATTAAGATATAAGATTAAGTATTAAATTAATAAAGTTATGTTTGTGAAAAAGATGAGTGATGATTTGAAAAAAAGCAGAATGACATTGTGAGAATTAGGAGGCAGGAAGGGATCATGTGGTCTACTGTTCTTCTAATATCCTGCTAGGGTTGCCAAGTCCAATTCAAGAAATATCTGGAGACTTTGGGGGTGGGGCCAGGAGCAAGGTTGTGACAACCACAATTGAACTCCAAAGGGACTTCTGACCATCACATTTAAAGTGACCACACACCTTTTAAATGCCTTCCTTCTATTAGAAATAATGAAGGATAGGGGCACTTTCTTTTGGGGTTCACAGAATTGGACCCCCTGGTCTAATCCTTTTGGAACCTGGAGGATGTTTTGAGGAGAGGCATTGGATGTTATGGTGCAAATATTGTGCCTCTACCTCAAAAAATAGCACCCCCCCTCGAGCCCCAGATACCTGTGGATCAATTGTCCATTATAACCTATGGGAATAGGTCTCCATAGGGAATAATGGAGTGCTCAGCAGACATTCCCCCCCCCCACTTTCTGATGACCCTGAAGTGGAGGGAGGGTCACCAAACCGGCAGATCCCCTGCCTCCACCTGGGGATTGGCAACCCTATATAATGCTCTGGGGAAGAATCTGTTTCAGCCCTACATAAACCACACAGGGGCACGGGTGGGTGGGGGACAGGGGCAAGGAGAGCTGATTGCCCCAGCTGTTGCCTAATCAGGTTTCTCCAGGGAGCTTGAGCAAGTGAGCCAATTCATATACTGCAGGGAAAGTTCAAAACAATCACATTGCCATCAGATGCCAAAGTTCTGCATTTGAGCACAACGCATCAATCGCATGAGTAAAAGATGGGAGATACCAGGCTTGGCAGCAGCATGGATCTTGGGTTTGCAGTTGAACGTGAGTCATTGGCGTGAGCAGCCACAAATAGGCTGTGATTTCAGACTGCATCAATACAAGCACAACATCCAAGTCAACAGAAGTAGCTGTTTCATTTCTCTTTCATGCTAGACCAGGGCTGGCCAAACTGCAGCTCACATGTGGCTCTTTCATGCATATTGTGTGCCTCTCTAAGCCCCTTCCCAATGCCCTGTCGGTTTGTCTCTTTAAATCACTTCTCCAAGCCAACCAGTGGGTTGGGGAATGCATTTAAAGTTGCTTTCTTTCCACCTCCCTCCCCCATCCATTTGCCTTCCTTCCTTCCTGTCTTGTGGCTCTCAAACATCTGATGTTCATGTCTCACAGCTTTCAAACATCTGACATTTATTCTATGTGGCTTTTGCATTAAGCAAATTTGGCCACCCCTGTGCTAGACAAATCTTCGGTTGGATCCAGCCAGCTTTTCAGCAGCTAGAAAAGGAATGAGAGGCCCATCTTTGACTATCCTGAAACACTGTAGTGGGGATCATTCCTGGAGCATGACAAAATCCTGTGGGTTGGGATTGTGATACAGAGGGCTTTGGGTCAGGACTCAGTGAAAAAAATGGCCAGATCTGACCCTTCATCTAGAGCAGGGGTGGTCAACAGTAGCTCTCCAGAGGTTTTTTGCCTACAACTCCCATCAGCCCCAGCCAGCATGGCCAATGGCTGGGGCTGATGGGAGTTGTAGGCAAAAAACCTCTGGAGAGCTACCGTTGATCACCCCTGATTTAGAGCACCATGCCTCATTCAGTTCTGTAAGAAAATACTGTTTTGGATTACTCAGGTCAAGCTGAATTCAGATTTAGGCATGGACTTCACAAACCCTAGGTGTCTAGCTAATTTCTATTAAAAATAGTAATAACTTGGTTCTCATACATATGAATATATTTTGAGCCTCAATCAACATGCTCCCATCTGTAAATACTTCTGTAAAGGTGGACATTCTTGCCATTCTCAGATATTTCTGAACCTGGGCCTTAACACAGCTGATATCTTAACACAGCTGATAATTAGGAGGTTTCTCATCTACACACAACCATATTAGGTGGGTATGCAGGATTTTATTTCACAAGGCCAAAGGTCATAACAATATATCATAATTGTTGTTGTTCAGTCGCACAGTTGAGTCTGACTCTTTGCAGCTCCATGGACCAAGTCACGCCAGGCCCTCCTGTCTTCCACCATCCTCCGAAGTCTGCTCAAATTCATGTTAGTCACATCAATAATAGCTGCCCAGAAATAAATATCACAGTAAAAACACAAGGTTAAAAACAATGTTAAAATGATCAGGACCAGAACATAATGCAGAATAGAGCACGCTGAATATCAGGGTGAAAGTTTTGCATGGATCTTCTTGGCAATCAAGTGACATCATATAGGTGACATAACGGTCATCATCAGATAAGAGGTTGATACGTTACTACTTTGTTTCTTTGCCCCTCTCCAAGGCTGTTCTAATCTGGATTGCTAAACTCCCTTTTTGACATCTTTAGCTAAGAGGTCAGGCTAGCTTTGTTTCTCTGTGCAAAGACATCCTCTATGATCTTGTTGGTCAAGACCAGCAACTGCTCCCTTATATTTCTGGATATATCCATGACAACGTGATCACTCAGGGCCTCTGACTTGGAAAATTCCTGGGTATTTAAGGGTGGTGCCTGGGGGGGTGGAGTTCTGAGAAGAAAGGTAACTCAGCACAGATGTGATGACACTCTAGGACTTCTGTTTCTCCTACGCTCTACAGTATACCATAGAGTCTGCCCTTCAAAGTTGTCATTTACTGCAGGACAAATTATCCTTGTAGTCTGGCAATCAGTAGTAATTCCAGGAGAACACAAGGTCCCAGCCTTGAGAATGATACTCCCACTACTGATAAAGCATGTATTGCTGGATCAGGGTGGCTCAGCAGTACTGCTCCTATTAGACCTGTCGGCTGCATTTGATACAGTCAACCACCAGCTGCTGTCTAGCCATCTTGCTGATGTGGGGATACAGTAGGTCTGCCTTACAGTGGCTCTCCTCTTTCCTCCAAGGTCGGGGACAAAGGGTGGCGATTGGGGAAATGCTGTCTCAGAGACACCCACTTATCTGTGGGGTGCCCCAGGGGGCAGTTCTTTCCCCAATGTTGTTTAATATCTATATGTGCCCCCTTGCCCAGATGGTCATGAGGTAGGGGCTGGGTTGCCATCAGTATGTGGATGACACCCAGCTGTATCTATTGATGGGTGGCCGGTCCGCCTGTGTGGCGGAACCGGCCCGATTCTGCCTTCAGACCCGGTCCCGTCAGCTCCCTATTGAGTCGCCAACTCCTGGAGGGAGCTATTTCTCCTCCTGCCCCTTGGGCGCGCTGCCACCACCTGCTCAGTCCCGGGGTTCAGATTGAGAGGAACAGGACTCCCAATCCCCCTCTCCAGCTGTGAGGCCAGGCCTCAAGGTCCTCTGCCACCCTGTACTTGGGTTTCACAGAGACCTCAGCGCTTCTTTGGGGCACCCCTGGAGGATTGGCACCTTATCCAACTGCATGCCTTCCCCCCTTCACCTGGGGCCCCCTTCTGGAACCAGCGTGGTCTAAAGCGGTCTGGGGATCTATGTGGTACAGAGATTGACTGCCAGTATTTAAAACAGAAAAAACATTTATTTAAAAGGAGAAAGAGATAGGAAAAGAAAAACAAAACAAAAACAGTTGCGTTTAAAAGGTTAGCACAGCACAGCACACGCACAGCAAACAGCCTGACAAACAAAATGTGTTATAAACGCGTCCTGCTGGCCCTGATCTAAACTTGCCCTGTCTTGTGAATTACTTACTTAGTCTGCCTGCCTGGGGGCCCCCCAGGCAGGAGCCTCCATTGCTCACCACATGCTTGCTCGAGCGCTGGCTTCCAACTGCCCTTCTCTTCCTGCTAACACACATGCCAAGAACAAAAGCACTTCCTGCCTCTCTAGGAGATTTTCCCCCTAGCGTTGTTGGTTTGGCTCTGGAAGGGAGGGGGGGAGTGAGGGGAAGGCTACAAAGCCGGCTGAGGGATTTACTGACCCCTGCCAAATGAAGCACCACCACTGACTGAAATGGCGTTTCTCCACAGCCTGCATCCCAGAGAATTTGAACCTGGCGCTTCAAGCCGTGGTCTAAAGCTGAATTAAACAAAGACGGAGGTTCTCTATCTAAGTTGCAGCGGCCCGGGAAGGGTGATTGCTCTACCAGCCTTCGATGGGGCGCCATTGACGCCAGCATCGAGGGTTAAGAGCTTGGGAGTGCTCCTGGAGTCCTTCTTAGCTATGGAGGCCCAAGTAGCAGCCACTGCAAGAGCTGGTTTTTTCATCTTCGGCGAACATGGCGGTTGGTCCCCTACCTTGAGCACAGCGACTTAGCAATGGTGATCCATACCTCAGTCACCTCAAGAATAGATTACTGTAACACTCTCTACATGGGGCTGCCCTTGACAGATTCGGAAGCTGCAGCTGGTGCAGAATGCTGCCGCCAGGCTACTAATGGGGCTTCCTTGTCAGGGGCACATTCAGCCTGTGCTGAGAGCACTGCACTGGCTGCCTGTTGCATACCGAATCCATTTCAAGGTCCTGGTATTAACCTTCAAAGCCCTATATGGCCTAGGACCTACCTATCTGCGGGACCGCCTTGCCCCACATGTTCCCCAGAGAGCACTGCGATCAAGTTCTCAAATCTTTTGGCTGTCCCTGAGCTTAAGGAGGCTAGGCTTAATTCCACCAGAGCAAGAGCCTCCTCGGTTGCAGCCCCAATACTTTGAACACCCTTGCAGAAGCCATCAGGGCCCTGCAGGATTTATCGCAGTTCCGCAGGGCCTGCAAGACTGAACTGTTTCGGATGGCATATAGCATCTAATGGGAGAGGGCTGCCACCACATCTGGATCCATAGCGCTTTTATTACTAACTGCCCAGGATCTGTGCATGTGAGAAAGAAAGTATTATATGATCTGCCTGAAGTAGCACCATTGTTATTTATCTGATTGTTTTATTGTTTTTATATTGTTTTGTTTACTGTCTATTTTATGCTGTTAGCTGCCTTGAGTCTGTATGGAATGGGCGGGATATAACTATAAAGAAAATAAATAAATATTGCAAGTTGTTAACACCCAATACTGATAATCAAAGGATTATTTCCTGTGAACATCAAGCCATTGTAGCTAATAATGGATATAGCCTCTATGACAAAAGTATTGGTGTAGAAAGAGGCCATCCAGTAGAACAGTGGGATTTCAGAGAGAATTCTCTGAGCCACTCAAAGTTGTCACGCTCTGTAGGAACGCACACAGCACCTCGGTAGCACATGAGGCTGAATCAGACTTATCAAGGACATTATTGTTTAATCTGAGTGGAAGCACCTCTCCAGAGTTTCAGACAGAGGTCTTTCACATCACCTATGAGATGGTGCTTTTAAGTGGAGATGTCAGGGATTGAACCTGGGACCTTCTGTGTGTTGAGCAGATGTTCTACCATTGAGCCATGGCCCAGCCACAACACAACTAGAGCTGATTCTGCACTCACCTTTCTCCAGGGCAGACTTCCATTTCTGAGCAGAGCAAACTGGCGACTTCACACCAATTGCTCTGCGCAGGCATTTTGTGTGGGGCAAACCCACGATTTGCCCCACCGCAACTGGTGCAAAATCGCCAGTTTGCTCCACCCAGAAACGGAAGCCTGCCCTGGAGAAAGGTGCGTGCGGAATCAGCCTAGGTCTTTACAGATTAACAGAGCGCAATCATGAAAAAAAATAGATTAGAGAGGCAGGGGGCTGAGAATATGCGCCCTTTATGAATGATCCTCTTAACAGGTATATTGGCAGTGGCATTTGCTTTCTGGAATATGACTGTGATCACAAAGCAGTTAAATGCATATGACATACTGGCAGAACACGATTGCTTCTTTTCCTCACCTGTAAAAGTGGAAGCATCTTCTTCAAAAATGACAAAAATCTGACCAAGTTTCTGGGAGCTGTCAAATGGCTTAGAGGGCCAAATCTAGTCTACTACATGTCCTGTGATAACTGCACCTGTTTGTAGGCCATTCTTTCCATAATGCCTAAAATGGAGATGGGAAACGTGCTTTTTTTTTGTAGCAGGAACTCTTTTGCATTTTAGGCCACACACCCAAGATGTAGCCAATCCCCTAAGAGCTTACAGGGCTCTTCGTACAGGGCCTACTGTAAACTCCAAGAAGATTGGCTACACCAGGGTGTGTGGCCTAATATGCAAAGGAGTTTCTACCACAAAAAAGCCCTGGTCCTACTGGGAGGGAAACAAAGTTAGCTAGGTCTTATACACTTGCTGCTTGCCAGCTAGCAAGCTCATCTCCATTTTCTTTCTTGCCATCTATATCTCATCATGGCTGAAAATTTGAAGGAGAGTTGGATTTATACCCCACCCTTTACTTGAAGTCTCAGAACCTCTTACAGTCACCTTCCCTTCCTCTCCCCATAACAGACACCGCCTGAGGTAGGTGGGGCTGAGAGAGCTCTGAGAGAATTCTTGAGAGAACAACTCTGAGAGAACTGTGGCTTACACAAGGCCACCCAACTAGTTGCTTGAGGAGGAGTGGGGAATTAAACCTGGTTCTCCCAGATTCGAGTCCGTACACTTAACCATTACACCAAACTGGCACTTTGTCTTCATTCATCACACTAGTGTTGCCAGGGCTCAAAACTAGTTTGCAGCTCTTGCTGATGGCTCTTTGATTTCCTCCACAGTGCCTGGAGCTCTCTTCACAAATCCCCTGAATCCCAGACTTAAGACAGCAGCCTTCAGCATGAGGCCTGACTCATCAAAAAGAGCTTGACCTGTCCTTTAAACAAACAAAAAGTGGTAGCTTGTAGAGACCTGTGATTGGTGTTTATTTCTTTAGAAAGGAGTCACGCCAAGCCTCAAGCCTGCATGAATGTCATGCCCTCATGCCTTAATCCCAGAGAGATCTGTGGGGCCGGTTGTGCTGAGTCAGGATGTAGCAACATCCGCTTCAATGTGTACCTTTGGTCACTTACAATCTCCCTTTGCTAATTGCAGAGGGAGAGGGTACAGCTGCCTCATTACCTGGGCAGAGGTGACAAGTTCTTGCCCACAAACATGTGGTTGGAGCTGCCCCGCAGGATATTTTAAAAAATGCTATCCACACTGCAGGTGCATGCTCGGAATCATCAGCACTCAGCACAGTCTCAGAGGCCCCTTTCCACTGCCCGGAGTCTGTATTTAAGCATTTGTCTAGAAAACAAACCCTGTCTGTGAATCCTGTTGTAAGGTTGGGGTGGGAGGGATTTTGCTCCCAACTTTCCCTCCATCCCTCAGTTCTAAAGCATCTTTTTGGAATGCAGAAGGTCCCAGGCCCAATATTTAGAACCTCCAAAAGGTTCAGGTGATGTGAAAGATCTTCGCCCCAAACTCTAGAGCAGGGGTGGCCAAACTTGCTTAATGGAAGAGCCACATAGAGTATATGTCAGTTCTTTGAGAGTCCCAAGACATGAACAACAGATATTTGATAGCTGCAAGGAAGAAAGGCAGGCAAATCGAAGGGGGAGAGGTGGAAAGAAAACAACTTTAACTTTAAATGCATTCTCTAAGCACCAGGTGGCTTGGCTTGGAGAAATGATTTGGAGAGGGAAATGCCTTCTCCAAGCTGACCAATGGGGCTTAGAGAGCCACACAATATATTTGAAAGAGCCACATGTGGCTCCTGAGTCACAGTTTGGCCACCCTGGCTCTAGAGTAACAGCTGCTTAGAGTGGACAATAACTGACCTTGATGGACAGGGTGGCCAGCTCTGGGTTAGAAGATACCTAGAAATTTTGGGGGTGGAGCTAGAGGACCGCAGGGTTTGGGGGGAAGAGGGACTTCAGCAGAGGATCGTGCCATTGAGTCCACCTTCCAAAGTGCCATTTTCCCCAGGTGAACTGATCTCTGGAAGATCAGCTGTAATCCCAAGAGATCTTCAGCCACCCCCTGGAGGTTAAGACAAATGGATACACAGACGTATTTGTTCCCTCTAAGCTGCAGAGTCTTGTGAGCAAAAATTCTACTTTGTGAGCTATTGGTATTAAAGTTGTGTGCTACTGGCATGAAAGCTGTGAGCTGCTGCATAAATTATTGTGTTCTGGGATCATCGTTCCTGAGCTAAGACAAAAATGTGTGAGCTGGAGGCTAAAAATCTGTGAGCTAGCTCATGCTAACTCAGTTTAGAGGGAAAACTGATTGTAACCCAGAATAACTAACATAACAGCCGCATTACAACACTTAGAAATGTTTCATATCAATAAACTTTTATCCAAAAGCCTCAATATGTTGTAGACTTATTTCTAGGGCTTTTTTGATAGAAAAAGCCCAGCAGGAACTCATTTGCATATTAGGCCACACCCCTGTCACCAAGCCAGCCGGAACTGCGTTCCTATGCATTCCTGCTCCAAAAAAGCCCTGCTTATTTCTTTAAAAATATAAATATATAAAAGATATAATTTCTCAGGGTTGAGGTTTTTGGATAAAAGTTTATTGATAAGAAACATTGGTATGTGTCATAATAATGCAGTGTTGTTCATTATTCTTGGTTATGATACCTCTGGGTATTCATTTGTCTCCACTAGAGTGTAACCCTTCCTCCAGATTTCTTTAGAAAGCCAGTTTGGTGTAGTGGTTTAGTGTGCGGACTCTTATCCGGGAGAACTGTGTTTGATTCCCCACTCCTCCACTTGCACCTGCTGGAATAGCCTTGGGTCAGCCATAGCTCTTGCAGAGGTTGTCCTTGAAAAGGCAGCTGCTGTGAGAGCCCTCTCCAGCCCCACCCACCTCACAGGGTGTCTGTTGTGGGGGAGGAAGGTAAAGGAGATTGTGAGCCGCTCTGAGACTCTTTGGAGTGGAGGGCAGGATATAAATCCAATAGCTTCTTCTTTACCGCCTGGAGATTGGCAACCCTATTTGATGGACCAAGGGGCATTTCCAGCTTTGCTCATGAAAAGCGGTGGACTTAGCCTGACTGGCATTCGAGGCATTTCCATCTAAACCAGTCCACTCCTGTCCTCTGTGACCTTCTCCCCCCAACCAGGTAGGCCCGGCCAGTTTTGTTTACATGGTGGGTTATCGACCCCCCCCCCCCGTTAAAACAATAAGACTCTTTATCGCTTTGCCAATTCTTGTAGTGCTTGTGGTGTGAGGTTATTTCCATGGCTTAAGCAAACAGCTCCCGCCTGGCCAGACAAACAGCCGATGAGGTCATCCCTCGTTCAGATTCTTCGTCGCAGCAGAACACCCCTGTGGGAACGGCCTCGGGACAGCGTGGCTCCTCGGAGACTATTTGTATCTAATCTTTGCTTCCTCCTTCCCTTCCTTCCGCTTCTCCATTTCCTTCCTCCCGTCGCGCTGTAAAACAACTGGGCTGCCTTCTCGTGCAAATCCAGCACTGCCAAAAAAGCTCGGGCTGTCGTGGTTTATCTCTCCTAACCTCCATAAGTCTGAAATAAGTCTCCAATTGAACATAATTACACCTTCATTTGGAGGAGGGGGGGAAAAGAATCTATTTGTGGGGACTCAAGCCTCGCTGACTGCTCTGGCAAGGAAAGGAAAGGGTGTCAGGGGGACAGGAAAGTAGAATCAAGGGCTTCAGCCTTCGGGATGTTTCAAGAGGAAGGTGGCTCGGTTTGTGCCTGTGGGAGAATATTGATACACAGTTTGGCTGTGCATCATGCACATTGGAGGCTGTGGATATATGAGAGCACCTATTCACAGTTTGGTTGCCCTTGGATGGATATTGGAGCTTGTCCTGACCTGGATGGCCCAGGCTAGCCTGATCTCGTCAGATCTTGGAAGCTAAGCGGGGTCAGCCTTGGCTAGTCTTTGGATGGGAGGCCACTGAGGAAGCCCAGGGTTGCTATGTGGAGTCAGGCAATGGGAAGCCAATTCCAAATGTCTTTTGCCTTGAAATCCCTACGAGGTTTCCATAGGTTGGGAACAACTTGATGGCATTTTCCACCAGCACCATACTGGAACTTAGATCTGTGGGACAGTTTGGTTGCATATGGATGTTCATTGCAGCTATCACTGTGCTAGCAACATATCCATCTGTCCAGGGCTCACTTTGTAGCAGGAGCTCCTTTGCATATTAGGCCACACACCCCTGATGTAGCCAATCTTCCAAGAGCTTACAGGGCTTTTCTTACAAGGCCTACTGTAAGCTCTTGGAGGACTGGCTACATCAGGGGTGTGTGGCCTAATATGCAAAGGAGCTCCTGCTACAAAGTGAGCCCTGCATCCATCTGTCCATTACAGTTTGGTTATGCATGGATGTATATTGGAGCTTGGGTCTACAGGAGAACTCAGTTGTGTATGGATGTGCACTGGAGCTTTCTATGTACTCATGCACAAATAGCTCCAATGAACATTCAAACACAACCAAACTCTTCCATAGAAACAATCTCCAGTTCACAGTTGGCTTGTTCATTGATGAACACTGGAGGTTGCATTTATGCCATAGCACCCACTCACTGCTTGGTGGCGCATGAATTGGGTTGTGCATGGGAAGCCGTGGAAAGTTTGCTTCTGTTTGGGCGTGCACTGGCGCTATCTATGCTTTCACACCCATATAATGGCCATGGATGCACATTGGAGGTTGGTGTGTATATGAGCATCTATTAACACTTTGCTTTGTATGCTGCCTCTGCGTCATGACCCTGGTATTCCTCGGTGGTCTCTCATCCAAATACTAACCAGGGTTGACCCTGTTTATTTATTTATTTTATTCCATTTCTATCCCGCCCTTCCCACCAAGGCGGGCTCAGGGCGGCTTACATAGACATGCAAATGCATGAGTAGACATAGTGGTATGACATTAAAACCATAAAACATAGAGTAATATAAAGCATAAAATACATAAAATATTTTGGTGCTATGATCTTAAGCTTTCAATTTTATAATTCTCTGTAGAGCAGATCTTAAGTTCTCTCCGCAGCTGCTGTACAACAGATTTTAAGGGGTGGTTCGTATGTTGCCTAGAACTGTAGTAGCCATCAGTCTAGTTTACAAATGCCTGATGGAAGAGTGCTGTCTTACAGGTCCCTGTGGAATTGTATAAGCTCTCGCAGGGCCCTGACCTCTTCCGGCAACTCATTCCACCAGTGTGGAGCTACTACAGAGAAGGCTCTGGCTCTAGTTGTCATGAGCCTGGCCTCCTTAGGGCCGGGGATCGTAAGTAGATTTTGTGATCCAGACTGAAGTGCTCTCTGGGGAACATGTGGGGAAAGGCGGTCCCTAAGGTATGCAGGCCCCTGGCCATATAGAGGTGAGAACAAACACCTTGAAATGAACCCGATATGCGATAGGCAACTAGTGCAGCACTTTCAGCACAGGTTGAATGTGTTCCCGTAAAGGAAGGCCCATTAACAACCTGGCTGCTGTGTTCTGCACTAGTTGAAGCTTCTGGGTTTGAGACAAGGGCAGCCCCATGTAGAGGGCATTGCAGTAATCCAATTTTGAGGTGACGGTGGCGTGGATCACTGTTGCCAAGTCGTTGCGTTCGAGGTAGGGGACCAACTGCCTTATCAGCCATAGATGATAGAAGGCTGATCTGGCAGTGGCTGCCACCTGGGCCTCCATATTTAAAGAGGGATCCAGGGTGTGGATGTAAGTAGCACCCTGTCAAAGGTCGGTAGTAAGACCTCGGTTCCAAGACCGCCATGACTTAGATACAGGACCTCCGTCTTCGTTGGATTCAACTTCAGTTGACTCAGCCTGAGCCACCCTGCCGCAGTTTGAAGCGCCATGGTCAGAGGAATTGGACTGGCCACCCATCAGTAGATAAAGCTGAGTGTCATCCGCATACTGATGACATCCCGGCCCAAACCTCTGGGCAATCTGGGCAAGGGGGCGCATGTAGATGTTGAACAACATTGGGGATAGAATTGCCCCTTGTGGCACACCACACACAAATGAGTGCTGTTGAGACAGTTCCTCCCCTATCACGACCCTTTGTCCCCGACCCTGAAGGAAAGAGGAGAGCCACTGTAAGTCCAACCCCGCATCCCAGCGTCGGCGAGGCGGCAGGTCAGCAACTGATGATCGACCGTGTCAAACGCGGCTGATAGGACTAAAAGCATCAGTACCGCCAAGCCACCTCTATCCAGATGCCTCTGGAGGTCATCTATGAGAGCGACCAGAACCGTCTCTGTCCCATGGTCGGGGCGGAACCCAGATTGAAAAGGCTTAGTTTATGAGATCTGACACAATTGGACTAGCCTGGGCTATCCCAGTCACAGAACCCTCTATAAAGCACCCTCAAACCTGTTGATCTTTCATAAGTGGCAATTCAAGTGGAAACAGGATAAGCCTGAGTTAATCACAAGAAGATACCATAGTTTTCCCCTCATCTTTCCTCTTGCACAAAAGCTCTAGCCCAGGGGTGTTGAACTCATTTGTTATGAGGGTTGGATCTGACATAAATGAGACCTCGTCGGGCCGCAGCATGTTTTTCATAAAATGTAATGCCAGCTAGCAGAGATGTAAAATTTATAAAGGGCACAGACAAACGAAGACTTTTTAAAAACTTAAAATAAAACATGCTTAAAACATTAGCACTCATTGGTCTTAAGGGTACTTCCTTTATATCTCTCCTGTGCAATCCAAGGAACTGGGCAAAAGAAGCTCTGGCTCTTTCCTTCCTTCAACCAGGGGACCAGGAGGGGGAGGAGCCTCAGTCAATAGAAGGAAGAGAGGCTTGGCTCAGTAGCTTTGCTGTGCGACTGAGAGAGCCTGGCAATGCAAGCTATTCCTCCTGCCTTCCTCCCCAAGGGATGAGCCTCTGTCAATTGAGAAAATAGAGGCTTTGCTCTGTAGCTCCTGTGCAATTGAGCAAGCCTGGCAAAGCAAGCTGCGATGCAGAAGGAAGCAAGAGAGAGGGAGAAGGAAGCAGATGACAGCTAATTGCTCAGGGGGCTGCTAGGAGCCCTCCAGGGCCCCTGGGCTGCATGCTTGACACACCTGCTGTAGCCCAACATGAATCCAACCCAATTATTTCTCTCTGAGCATGGGTGAGTGAACAGAGCTTTGAAAAGACTCAATGGTCGCTTTGCAACATGGAAGCTTGTTTTTATTTGGACACTGTTTCAGAACTTGTGTGTGCATCTCAGTTCCTAGAAGGCAATTTAGCACATCCCATTCCCTTTTTGAACCAGCACTGGGCCTCCTGGTTTCCATCTTTCGGGTAATGTCTTCTGCAGTCAGGAAGCATTTCCTCCATTAATCTTGGCAGCTTTTTTCTGCTTTTCGGGGGGTGGGTGGGTGGGTGGGGAAATGCATGGTGGTTGTGAAGTAAGCCAGGCTGTTGTTGGCCCTGCAGAGGAACTGGTTGGCCATTGGGTGAGACAGGATACTGGACAAGATGGACTATTGGCCCGATTCAGCAAGACTCTTCTAAATGGAAGTGAGCTGAAAGGTAGAGTCTCAGCAGTGGACACTGGAGATCCTGGACATTTTGGGGATGGAGCCTGAGGGTGGGGTTTGGGGAGGGGAGGGGCTTCAATGGGGCATAATGCCATAGAGTCCACCTTTAAAGTGGCCATTTTCTCCAGGCGAATTGATCTCTGTCACCTGGAGAACAGTTGTAATCTCAGGAGATCTCCAGTCACAACCTGGAGGTTAGTGAAACTATAGGATCTTAGCATACAGTTGTGTAAATAAAAAAACCGCTAAGAGATACCATAAATTTTAAACAACAAAACAGTGTAATGTAAAGGTCAATGGTGTCCTGACAGAGCTTGCACATAGAACTTCAAATAGACAAGAGCATGTAGCAAGAAGACATTAACGGAAGACAGTTCAAAAGCAGTCTTTCCAATCACCAAGGAGTGACAATTTACCAGTATTTAGTTCATGGAACTAAAGAAGCCCTTCCAAAGATATCTGTTCTAGTTATCAAGACGTTTCATCTGTCTTTCTTCAGTTTGGAGGCTTATTTATCACTGGAACCCAATCTTTACAATACATTCACAGGAGACCAACAAGATTCAGAACATGTCTGTAAGATTTCTAGGTTCTATTTGAAGACATGCTCTTGTCTATTTGAAGTTCTATGTGCAAGCTCTGTCAGGACACCACTGATCTTTACATTATGCTGTTTTGTTGTTTAAAATTTATGGTGTCTCTTAGCAGTTTTTTTATTTATACAACCTGGAGGTTGGCAACCCTACTTCAGTCCCTGAGCTCTTCAGTTGAAACGATTTCAGGCATTGGGAAAAACCCTTCTGTTCCAGAGAGCCACTGCTCCATACACTAGACAACATTGACCTGTAAAATCAATGTTGTCTACTTGTATGATTTATCTTCATATCACCTATGCACTGGTGGACAGTCCCAGCATATTTTCCAACTTGGCTTCAACTGTCACCCAGGGAGCAGCTGCAGGAAGTTAGTTTCTTCTCCCTCTGCCTGCCAGAATGAATTTCCTACTCATGGACGCTCTGTCCTGTCTCAGTGACTGGTTGCTGGGTAGAGAGGGGGTTTTTTTGGTTTGCTTGTAGGGCTGCCAAGCCCCTGGGCCGGGTGGGGTTTTTTCTGCCCTGGAGGTTTCTAATCCGCTGGCCTACATTGAGCTGGCAGGGGGAACGTCCCCTGACATTGCCGGCATGATGATATCACCCGCAAGTGATGTCATCGTGCCGGCGACATTGTGCAACGACCGCTCTAGCCATTCCTGGGAAAACTTTATGGTTTTCCTGAACGCTCTTGCAATTTGGGAGGGAAAACTCTATGGTACTGCCAGAGGACGTGGGGAACTCGGCAACCCGATTTGCTTGCTTGGTATTTTATCTGTTGTTCGCATGCCACGTTTGATCCAAAGGCAGGGCATTAATCTTAAACAAATGGCCAGTTTGCTATATGGTGATGATTGTCATATTAAAACAAGGAATTAATTTCTGCAGTAAATCTGAGCACACAGTGAATGTGCAGTAGCGGGCTGTCTTGGACTCTCTCTGACAGATGATGTGGAGTAGGGAAATTATGCAATAATTGCATCCATTCGATCTGTCACATTTTTATCCCACACTTCGTCCCAAATTTATGGATTTGTTTACTTCATTTATATAGTATCCTGTTGAGTCCTGGCTAGCCCGATCTCCTCAGAGCTTGGAAGCTAAGCAGGGTTGGTCATGATTAGCACATGGATGGGAGACCACCAAAGAAGATGGGAGTTGCTTGCGACATGAAGGAAGGCAATGGCAAACCACTCTGCTTGTCTCTTGCTGAGGAACCTCCACGAGGTGGAACTTCATGGGATCTCCATGAGTTGGTTGCAACCTGACAATTGCTTTTTTGCCATCAAGTCAAAACAACTGATGGTGACCCCATAGGTTTTAAGGTAAGAGATGTTCAGAGATGGTTTGCCATTGCCTGCCTCTGTGTAGCCATCCTGGACTTTTTTGATAACAACTCATCCAAGGACAACCTTGGCTGACCCTGCTTAGCTTCTGATATCTGATACGATCAGGCTAGCCTGGGCAGTTTAAAGAAATATCATGGTCATGATGCAGAGGCAGGCTATGGCAAACCACCTCTTGCCTTAAAAACAAGTCTAGTTCACCACCTAGTGGTGCATAACACTAAAAATTCTAGAACTTCTGGTTGCCAAACAATCTTAGGATCTCCTAAATATACTACACACATTGCCATGCAGTGATGATGATAATGATGATAATTTCTTTAAATGGTGTAAATTGAACACATGAACCTGCCTGATGCCGAGTCAGACCAGCATCCGATTACAATCAGAATTGTCTACTCTGATTTGGCAGCTGTTCTGGAGGTATTTTTGTATCAGCTGATCTTTTCACTGGAAATGCCAGGGATTGAACCTGGGACCTCACTGTCACTCCTCTAAGCATGAACACATGAAACTACCCTTTTCACTGAGTCAGAACACTGGTCTGTTAAGGACAGTCTTGTCTACTCAGAATGGCAGAAGCGTGCAAGAATCTCGGGTATAGTTCTTTCCCACCATGTTCAATTTGACCCTATTAAGTAGAAATGCCAGGGATTGAACCTGGGGCCTTCTGCATGCAAACCAGATGCTCTACTGCTGAGCTACAGCCCCTCCACAAAGACTCATACTTTGCCTTTTGATGCAGTGAGCCTCAAAGCAGCTTAAGAACAATGGATTAAAAGCAATGCCCCCAAAGCTCTGCCCTGTACAATGCTTGAAGCTCTAGTTGATGGCAGAGGCCAGGGTGTTGTTTCTGCGACATCCATGGGCACAGAGTGTTCTTTCTGGGGAGTGGAAATTGGGAAGAAAACTCTCTACAGCTGCTCCACTTCAATCTGGTGACTGGGACAGGGACTGGTATTGTGGGCTGAACATCTTTGGATAGACCTGGGCAGCTCCAGGTCTTTTCAAATAGAGCAGCGGTCCCCAACCTTTTGGGCACCAAGGACCAGTTTTGTGGAAGACAATTTTTCCTTGGGCTGGGGCGGGAGGGTGCGATAGTTTCAGGATGACACAATTGTGCATTTTATTTCTATTAGTCTGGTGTAGTGGTTAAGTGCACGGACTCTTATCTGGGAGAACCAGGTTTGATTCCCCACTCCTCCACCTGCACAAATGGCCTTGGGTCAGCCATAACTCTCACAGAGTTGTCCTTGAAAGGGTAGCTTCTGTAAGAGCTCTCTCTGCCCCACCTACCTCACAGGGTGTCTGTTGTGGGGGAGGAAAATAAAGGAGATTGTGAACCACTCTGAGACTCTGAGATTCGGAGTGGAGGGTGGGATATAAATCCAATGTTGTCTTCTTCTTCTTACATTGTAATATATAATGAAATAATTCTACAGCTCACGGCCCGGTTGCTAACAGGCTACGGACCGGTACTGTTCCACAGCCTGAGGGTTGGGGACCTCTGAAATAGAGGGCTACTTAGACCCTGATTTTCAGCTTCTTTGCCATGGCACACTAAATCTGGGTGCATCATTTTGCATCAAATGCCCAGCTTTGTTAACACACCGGGTGGAAAGCCAGCCTGGATCTGCTTGGCCCTCCTTTGCCAAGCCGGTTTGGTTATGTGTAGGGCTGGCCCTGCCTCTTGGCAAACTAGGCGATTGCCTAGGGCACCGGTCTTCTGGAGGTGCTAAATTGGGTGCCCCCCTCAAAATGATTCAGTGACATTATCACTCCGGGGTGGAGCATAAATTAGCCTTGCCTAGGGTGCCAGACAGTCTAAGGCCGGCCCTGGTTGTGTGGCTCATAAGCACTCCAAGAATCGATAGGAAAGCAGAGCAGATAGCACCATTCTGGGTATAAACTGGTTCTCTGTCCAGATGCCCTACTGCAGTGGTCCCCAACCTTTTTGGCACCAGCGACTGGTTTTGTGGAAGACAATTTTTCCACGGACTGGGGGTGGTGGTGGTGATTTCAGGATGATAACAATTGTGCACTTTATTTCTATTATTACATAGCAATATATAATGATATAATTATACAACTCATGGCCCGGTTGCTAACAGGCCATGGACTGGTACTGGTCCGTGGCCCCCAGAGGTTGGGGACTCCTGCCTTACTCCACTGATGCTCCATTTTCCTCCCCTTTAGAGAAATGAAGTAGCTTACAACAATTCTCCCATTCCTCATTTTATCTCCACAACAGCCCTGTGAGGTCAGTTAGGGTGAGTGTGTTCGATAGGCCCAAAGTCACCCAGTGAACTTCCATGACAGAGGAGGAGTTTATACCTGAGTGTCTCCCAGACCCTGGCCCAATATTCTGACCACTACACTTGCATTGGCTCTCTAACAGCAAGAATCAGCAGGGTGAATCCACTGGGAACATCAGAGCATATGGAACCAACCCTAAGTTTCTAGCCCTCATGGCTGCAAGGAAAAAGACATTACACTTTTTATTTTAGATATGAACTTTACAAGAGGGGGAGTCAAGAGGGAAGGAAAAACCAGTTCCCTTCTCCACTGCTCCCTGCTCTCTTCAATCTTCTTTTGAAGAAGGAAGGAAGGAAGGAAGGAAGGAAGGAAGGAAGGAAGGAAGGAAGGAAGGAAGGAAGGAAGGAAGGAAGGAAGGAAGGAAGGAGAGTTAGATTTATACACCCCCTTTACTTGGGGTCTCAGAGTGGCATACAATCTCCTTCCCTTCCTTTCCCCACAACAGAGGCCCAGTGAGGTAGATGGGGCTGAGAGAGCTCTGAGAGAACTGCTCTTGAGAGAACAGTGACTGGCCCAAGGCCACCCAGCAGGCTGCATTTGAAGGAGTGGGGAATCAAGCCTGGTTCTCCCAGATAAGAGTCCAGTGCTCTTAATCACTACACCAAACTGGCTCTCTTTGACTCTTCTTGGCCACCTAACTCTGCTCTGGCTCTACTTCTCCCCCATGCCCACCCCTCCTCAGCATTCACTCCCCCAGTCTTGTTCCCCCCTCCCCCTCCCTTGCTTAACTCTCCACTCCGTCCTTCTGTAATGTACTGAGACAGGAGACGTTGGTAGGGCAACATGCTTTAATGGAGGCACGTTACAAGAAAGGGAACACGCGGGCCGGGTCCCGCTTATGTACAACTCCGGGAACCTCTCTCCAGACAGGCCAGTCCAATCCTGGCCTGTTGAACTTCCCGCCACAGCTGGTGATTGGCTGGGAGTTCGTGCCCTGCGCTGAGCAGCCTGGGGACAGCCCGGTCGCTCCGCGCAGGGTCGCGCTGGCTGGTTTTATGTTATTGCGTTGTATCGTTATCTCGATACACTACACCTTCTCCCCTGAGAAGCTCATCCCACCTGCTGTTTCCTTCCTCTTGAGTCACCCCACAGCTCCAGCAGCTTTTCCTTCCCCTCTCCCTCCCCACTCTGGCTTCCCTTTTAGCTCACCTCCTCCCGTAGCTGGGCATAAATTTAAGACCCCTACAGCTACCCAAAATGCCACCAACTTTCTTTTTAAATAACCGCTGTTGTTACAACTGTGATTGTACAGAGAATACCTTTACTGCTGTGACTTTTTAGGCTCCCCACTTTTCATGTTTTCCCTGAAAACCAGGGATTTTCCCAAGCTTTGCAGAAACATCTCTCAGCTGGGTCGGTGTGCCCCTCCCCTTGTGAGCTTCTGGAGGGAGGGAACTGTATTTGGCTCTTAGAGATCTGACATTTCCAAACATTAAATGCCTGTGAGCCTTAGGGAATTGGACTGCTGCAGCCAAAGATTTTGATTGCTTCCTATGTACAAGCCTGTCCTTATGGATTAAGGGAAATAATGCGCCTATAGCTGGAAACGCCACAACAACTTCTGTATAGCACATTGGCACACAGAGAGGACATGGGAAATCACAGTGGCATGCCACTATGAATGTATGCTCTTGCCTCTTCATTTCATGCCAGCATCCATGTTTTCAGGGAAATAAACCTCATGCCCCCATGAGATGAACTCTTTCAGGTACTCCCTAGAAAGTTAGGAGCTCAATTCAAAGGCCCTCGAGCCTGAGATGCTTCCAAACCTCATGGCCAAAAGTGCTGGAAAATAACCCTGTCTGAAGCCAGGCAGGGAGTTCAAACAGATTTCTGCGAGAAGGCAGCAGCTCCAGAACTATTTTCCAGTTGTTGATACACAGACGAACCTGCCCACATCCCCCGTGATTCCAGCCGCAGGCACGAGAAGGCTCTATAAATTCTTTCCTGTGGGTTTGTGAGGAGAGAAGATGCCGGACTGCGGTCGACAAATTATTTTCTAGTTTGCAAATGGGAAGTGTTGCCAAGGACAGGGGGATGCTGTCTCAGGGTAATAACGGCTAGGCAGGAATGATGCATAACGGTCGTTTGAGTCTGTGTGTTTTGCTATAGCAGATACGAAAAAGGATGATGAGAAATGTCCGTAGTGAACTGATCTTCATTGAATCTGACTGGAAGGTGCTCCTGTAACAGAAAAGAAAAAGAAGAGTAGTTTTTAAAATACCCTTCTTTTCTCTACCTTAAGGTGTCTCAAAGCACCTTCCAATCACCTTCCCCTCCTTTCCCAAACACAGCCACCTTGTGAGGTAAATTGGGCTGAGAGAGTTTTGGGAGAACTGTGACTGGCCCCCGAGGTCACCCAGCTGGCCTCATGCGTGTCAAAATGGCTTACAGTTGCCTTCCTTTCCTCTCCCTGCAGGACACCAGATGAGTAGGGTGGGACTGAAAGAGTTTTGGGAGAACTGTGACTTGCCCCTAAGGTTATCCTGCTGGCCTCAAGTGTTTCTCCTTCCTTTCCTCTCTCCACAAAAGGCACCTTTTGAGGTAGGTGGGGCTGGAAGAGTTCTGAGGGAACTGTGGCTGGCCCAAGGTCACCCAGCAGGCTTCATATGGAGGAGGAGAGGGTGGGAATCAAACCCTGTTCTCCAGATTAGAGTCTGCCACTCTTAACCACTACTCTATTCTGGCTGGATTCCAGAACTTTCCATTCACTCCCTGTAACGTACTCGAAGCGGAGACGAGAGTAGGGCAACATTGTTTATTAGGAGCACGTTGCAAGAGAGAGAACACGCGGGCCGGGTCCCACTTATATACAATCCCCGGTACAGCCTACAGGGTGGGTCAGGCCAATCCTGACCCGTTGAACTTCCCGCCACAGCTGTTGATAGGCGGGGAGATTCGCGCCCTGCGCTGGGGCTTCTGGGACGGCCCAGTTGCCCCTGCGCCCGGTCGCATATTATTTACTGATACACTACACCCCTCCCCCCCTGGTTAATGAACATAGTCTTGCAGATATGCGGGAGGTCGGCGCTCTCTGGTGGACCGTCTGAGGAGGTCCTGTGAGGGAGGCACCGCCACCGCATCTGATGCAGCGGGGGACCCCGGTGCGGACGGTGGCGGCCGGACTGGTTCTTCGGCACCTTCGGGCTCTGGCGGTTCCGGTGCTACCTGGGCCGGCGTTAGGGGTGATGGGGCCGCGTCCTCCGGTCGGTCCCCGGTGAGCTCCTCTCCGGCTCTTGGCTCTTCTGTGTCCGCCAGTTCCTCTGGTAGCGTACGGCGCCTCAATTGGTCTATGTGCCGCCGTAGTACCTGGCCCCCCTCCGTTGATATGTCGTAGTGGCGGGACCCGGTGACTCGTAGCACTCGGCCCGCCACCCAATTGGGCCCCCTTGCGTAGTTCCGGGCGTAAACCGGGTCGCCCGCGAAGAAACCCCTGACTGCGTCCCGGACCTCAGGGCTCTAGCGGGTGTCTGACGCCCGGTCAGGGTGTAGTCTGCCCAGCCGGGTTATGAGCTTTCGTCCCATGAGGAGCTCGGCCGGGCTAACCCCTGTGACCGGGTTGGGGGTGATCCTATTGTCGAATAGGAATGCCGCTAATCGGTGATCCCAGTCTCCCTGTACAATACGGCCCAGGGCTTCCTTGGTGGTGCGGACCATCCGCTCTGCCTGACCGTTGGTGGCTGGGTGGAAGGGGGCCGACCTTATGTGCCTAATAAGGTATCGCTGGATGAACGCCTGGAAGTCTGCGGACGTGAAAGCGGTCCCATTGTCCGAGACTATGGTGTCCGGGATCCCGTGTGTGCTTAAGACCCTGCGTAAGGCTCGGATTGCGGCTGCGGACGAGGTGGACCCTACGGGGATGACCTCGAGCCACTTGGTGTAGGCGTCCACAATTATCATGAAGATCTGCCCCTGGAATGGCCCCGCGAAGTCGAGGTGGAGTCTCGACCATGGTTTCCTGGTGGACTCCCACCTAGTGGCGGGGGCGCTGGGAGGCTCGGGCCGCGACTCCTGGCACGTCTGGCACCTGCGGACCCAACTCTCTATTTCCCCGTCCATTCCCGGCCACCAGACGTAGCTTCTGGCCAGGGCCTTCATACGAACTATGCCGGGGTGGGTCTCATGGAGGGATTCTAGAACACGCCTTTGCAGCGGGGGCGGAATCACCACCCTACTTCCCCATAGTAGGCACCCCTTGTGGGCCGCTAGTTCCTCCCTCCTGCCCTTATAGGGTTTGAACTCTTCCCCCATGTTCCCCTCTGGCCACCCCCTCACCACCCAGTCGAGCACCCGTGCAAGTGTCTTATGTTTCTGGGTGGCCTTGGCGACCTCCGCTGCGTGAAGGGGCGGCTCTGGGAGGCTTTCCATCAGCATGACCTGGTGTGCGGGGGCGGGGTCTGGACCCATTTCCGGGAGCGGCAAGCGGCTGAGCGCGTCAGCGTGACCCATAGCCTTGCCGGCCCGGTGTACTAGTGTGTAAGTGTAGGAGTTGAGGAATTGATTCCACCTCAACATGCGCTGTGACAGGATTTGGGGGGTTTGTCGATCTGGGGCCAGCAGACCTAAGAGGGGCTTGTGGTCCGTGGCTATGGTGAACCTCCGCCCGTACAGATACTCATGGAACTTGCGGACCCCCGCCACGATCGCCAGAGCCTCCTTGTCTATCTGCGCGTAATTGCGCTCTGCCGGTGTCAGTGTGCGGGAGTAGTACGCTACCGGCACCTCCCTCCCGTCCGGGAGTTGGTGCCCCAGGACTGTTCCCACCCCATACAGCGACGCGTCGCAAGCCAAGATGACGGGGAGGCCCTCGTCAAAATGGTGGAGCACCGCGTTGGACACCAGAACGTCCTTGACCGCCTGAAACGCGGCGGCTTGTCGTTTGCCCCAAACCCAAGGGGCTTTTTTATCCATTAGGCGGTGAAGGGGCTCTGCTAGGGCTGCCTTGTGGGGGAGGAATGAGTGATAAAAGTTAAGGACCCCCAAGAAGCTTTGTAGCTCCGCTTTGCAGGTGGGGGCCGGAGCTTGCACGATGGCCCGTGTCTTTTCTTCCGTGGGGTGGATTCCTGCTGCGTCCACGGCGAAGCCCAGGAACTCCACCCGCGGAACCCCCAGCAGGCACTTCTCCCTCTTGACTTTGAGCCCCGCAGCCTGGAACCGGCGGAGCACCTCTCTTAGGCGGTTGCCGAATTCTTCGGGGTCCGGGGCGGCGACTAAAACGTCATCGAAGAACGGCTGGACTCCGGGGATCCCTTTAAGGAGAGCGTCCATTATACTCTGGAAGATCCCCGGAGCGACGCTTACCCCGAACTGTAGCCTCCTCACCCGGAAGGCCCCCCCTGTGCGTTACTATCGTTTGGGCTTCCGCCGTCTTAGCATCTACCGGGAGCTGTTGGTAGGCCTGTGCCAGGTCCAGCTTCCCGAAGATCTTGGACCCTGCTAGGGCAGCCAGAACGTGGTTTACCACCGGCACTGGGTAGGGGTTATCCTGCAGTGCCTTGTTTATCGTGCATTTATAGTCTGCACAGATACGCACCTCCCCGTTTGGTTTGATGGGGGTTACGATGGGGGTCTCCCAGGTTGCATAGTCCACAGGCTCCAGGACACCCTGGGCTGTGAGGCGGTCTAGTTCGGCCTCTATTTTTGGCTTTAAAGCGAACGGGACCCTCCTTGCCTTGAGCCGGATCGGCCTGACCGTGGGGTCTAGGGGCAGGGAGATGGCCGGCCCCTTGTAGCTTCCCAGGGACCCATCGAATACTTCGGGGAACTCTTTGCAAATCTCCCCGAACCCGCTGGGCGTTAGGGTTTGCCCCACCCCCTCCACGCGTATCCCCAAGGGTTTGAACCAATCCAGCCCCAGCAGGGTGGCAAGTTGGCGCTTTACCACCAGGATGTCCAGCGGCCCGTAGAAGGACCCCCTCTCAACTTGCACGTGCGCCCACCCCGCAATTTGCACCGGGTTCTTCTGAAAGTCCCGGAGTATGAAATCCGCCGGCCGTAGTTGCAGCCGCTGCCGGGGGCACAGTTCCCTCAGGGTCTCCTCCGCTATGAGTGAAATGGAGGAACCTGAGTCCACCTCCATTTGGCAGGGGTTCCCTTCGATGAGGACTGCCACTTTAATTTTATCGGGGGTGGCGTGGGGCAAGTTCAGTACCTGTAGGGACGTGGAGTCCACTGAGTGGGACTCCGCTGACTCGTGGTGCGTGGTCGGCCTCCGGCGGTTGAGCTTGGCCCGGCAAGCCCTGGCGATGTGGCCGGTCTTCCCGCAGCTCCGGCAGTCCCAGGTCCGGTACTGGCAGTCTCTCCGATCGTGGGAGTCGCCGCAGCTGGCGCACTTGGTGGCCGGAACCCTCTCCGACGCCGGTGGTCGATCGGCCGCTCGGGGGCGTTGGGCCGCTCTGTTGGGTGGGCCGGCGGGGTGGCGCAGCTGGTAGGCTTCTCCCTCTTCCGTGCGGTTGTGGTCCAGCTCCTCGTGGTGGACGGCGTCTGACCGGGTCTTGGGAAAGGTCCTGGAGGTCCTCTCGAACGCCACCGCTTCGCTGAAGGCGCTCTGGAGGGTGAGCTCTTCTTTGGCGAAGAGCTTCTGCTGGAGCCTCTCGTCGCGGAGGCCCCACGTGAATCGGTCGGCCAGGGTGTCTTCCAGCTGGGGAAAGTTGCAGTTCCCGGCGATCTTGCGGAGGGCTGCCAGATAGTCGGCAGCCGATTCTCCTGCTGCCTGGTCCCTCCTGTGGAACAGGAATCTGCGAGCCACCCGTGAGGGCTGCGGCAAGAAGTGGCCCGTGAGGAGTCTGATGATCTCGTCGTAGGATTTCTCCGCCAGGCGGGCGGGCGCCGAGAGACCCTTTGCGATCTCGAACGTGGCAGGCCCGCATACGCTCAGGAGAACATCCCGCTTTGCTCCGGCGTCGGTGACCTTGTTGGCCCGGAGGTAGAACTCGACCCGTTCCGAGTAGGACTCCCAGCCCTCTGGATTTGCCGGGTCGAAGGGCTCGAGGTAGCCGGTGATTCCGCCCTGGTTGGCCATGGTGGCGGCGGCGGTCGTGACCGGTCGTTCGTTGCCCAAGATCTCCGTCGTAGCCGATAAGGCTAGAATCCCACCTTCGTCGCCAGTGTAACGTACTCGAAGCGGAGACGAGAGTAGGGCAACATTGTTTATTAGGAGCACGTTGCAAGAGAGAGAACACGCGGGCCGGGTCCCACTTATATACAATCCCCGGTACAGCCTACAGGGTGGGTCAGGCCAATCCTGACCCGTTGAACTTCCCGCCACAGCTGTTGATAGGCGGGGAGATTCGCGCCCTGCGCTGGGGCTTCTGGGACGGCCCAGTTGCCCCTGCGCCCGGTCGCATATTATTTACTGATACACTACACTCCCCAATGAGACATTAGGTGATATCCTGCCATTTAATTCAGCTACACGTGGAGCATTTCTCCAGCTAAACTCACTCCTTCCTTCAGAGGAAGGTCCTTTGAGCCAGAGATGGAACTGCATTTAGCTAAGAAGAGTGGAAGGATATAACCTAACAGAATGAGTCCATGGAAAGCAGGGAAGAAAGTATCAGACTTGGAGGTCCCCCCCTTGCCGAAATCTCCTCTCAGCCATAAAGCTCACTGGGCAAGCTTGGGCTGGGTCTACCATCTCAGGTTAATTAACCTCACAAGGTTGTTGTGAAGGTAATATGTAAAAGGAGGAATGTGAGCTCTTGGTAGGTTTGCCATTTGCCCGCCTGTGGCAGATCAACCCCCACCTTTGAGAAACCGAGGAATGGGAGAAACATGGCCTCCATAGTGATGTTCTAGGAATTTCCTCCTATCTCTATGGTCATTATAATAGAGATTATTGGAAATTCCCAGTGCATTACTCAGAAGTGGCATCATAATCTCCCCCAAACTCCACCCTTCCCAGGGACTCGTGCGTAGGCATGGTTGTTATTCCCTCTGGTCTGACTGTTTATGCCTCTGGAGTAATACAATAGGATCTTTCCCATGTAGGAAAGTTTTCCTTGCTCAAAGAGTGGAGCCATTTTTGCAGACTTCTGGAACTCTTGGCTCTTTTCAAGTGCTGCCAACTCACTACAGAAGTGTGTAGAAATCCTTGAGTGCACAGGATCACTGTGCTTTGGACCCTGCCTTTCGCTGTTGCTTTCAAAATAAGGTGGTCTCAGATTTTTTAAATTATGGATAGCCATGCAGGAGGGTAGATTTACAACTGCACTTTCACCTTCCTGCATTCCCCCCTTTGTGTTAGATGCATTCTATCTGAACTGTATTTTCAGTCATCCATGGACTGTTTTCTCCGGAGTCCCATGCATTTGGGAATGACCCGTTAACCTCCTTCTTCCTGTACAGAAACCTCTCTCATGAACAGATCCGGCTCCCTTACCAATTTATCTTCCTGCTTTATGAGACAAGGCTTCTGTGTCAGGGCTGGTTCCTTCCCCAAGCTCTCTTACCACCATTCCCCTTACTAAAGTCTGGTAAAACTGACAAGATCTGGTGTAAATTTCAGTCTTATTTCTGTATCCTACCCCCTTCAAAAGTACAAGGACCCCAGCTTTGGTCAATTTTGCTGTTGATCAGCCTGAGAGAATGAAACTAGTTAGTTGGTGAATCTAGCAAGGCTTTCCCACAACCTTAGGAAAGGAAAGGTCCCCTGTCCAAGTACCAGTTGTTTCTGATTCTGGGGTGACATTGCTTTCACAACATTTTCACGGCAGACTTTTTATGGGGTGGTTTGCCATTGCCTTCCTCAGTCATCTACACTTTCCCCCCAGCAAGCTGGGTACTCATTTTACCGACCTCGGAAGGATGGAAGACTGAGTCAACTTGGAGCCGGCTACATGAAAACCCAGTTTCCGCTGGGGATCGAACTCAAGTCATGAGCAGAGCTTAGGACTGCAGTACTGCAGCTTTAACACTCTTAACAGTGTCACTAAACCAGACAGAACATAAGAACATAAGAGAAGCCATGTTGGATCAGGCCAATGGCCCATCCAGTCCAACACTCTGTGTCACACAGTGGCCAAAAAAAAATTATACACACACACACATATTATACACACTGTGGCTAATAGCCACTGATGGACCTCTGCTCCATATTTTTATCTAACCCCTTCTTAAAGCTGGCTATGCTTGTAGCCGCCACAACCTCCTGTAGCAGTGAATTCCACATGTTAATCACTCTTTGGGTGAAGAAGTACTTCCTTTTACCTGTTTTAACCTGACTGCTCAGCAATTTCATTGAATGCCCATGAGTTCTTGTATTGTGACAAAGGGAGAAAAGTACTTCTTTCTCTACTTTCCCCATCCCATGCATTATCTTGTAAACCTCTATCATGTCACCCCGTAGTCGACGTTTCTCCAAGCTAAAGAGCCCCAAGCGTTTTAACCTTTCTTCATGGGGAAAGTGTTCCAACCCTTTAATCATTCTAGTTGCCCTTTTCTGGACTTTTTCCAATGCTATAATATCCTTTTTGAGGTGTGGTGACCAGAATTGCACACAGTATTCCAAATGAGACCACACCATTGATTTATACAGGGGCATTATGATACTGGCTGATTTGTTTTCAATTCCCTTCCTAATAATTCCCAGCATGGCGTTGGCCTTTTTTACTACAATTACACATTGTCTTGACATTTTCAGTGAGTTATTTACCATGACCCCAAGATCTCTCTTTTGGTCAGTCTCTGCCAGTTCACACCCCATCAACTTGTATTTGCAGCTTGGATTCTTGGCCCCAATGTGTATTACTTTGCACTTGGCCACATTGAACTCCATCTGCCACATTGACGCCCACTCACCCAGCCTCAACAGATCCCTTTGGAGTTCCTCACAATCCTCTCTGGTTCTTACCACCCTGAACAATTTAGTGTCATCTGCAAACTTGGCCACTTCACTGCTCTCTCCCAACTCCAAATCATTTATGAACAAGTTAAAGAGCATGGGACCCAGTACTGAACCCTGAGACACTCCACTGGTTACCGTCCTCCACTGCGAAGACTGCCCATTTATACTCACTCTCTGCTTCCTATTAATTAGCCAGTTTTTGATCCACAAGAGGACCTGTCCTTTTACTCCATGACTCTCAAGCTTTCTAAGGAGCCTTTGATGAAGAACTTTATCAAAAGCTTTCTGGAAGTCAAGGTAAACAACATCTATTGGGTCTCCTTTGTCCACATGTTTGTTCACTCCCTCAAAGAACTGTAACAGGTTGGTGAGGCAAGATCTTCCCTTACAGAACCCATTCTGAGTCTTCCTCAATAACCTATGTTCATCAATGTGCCTACTCGTTCTGTCCTTGATAATGGTTTCTACCAACTTTCCTGGTATTGAAGTCAGACTGACTGGCCTGTAATTTCCCGGATCTCCTCTGGAACCCTTTTTATAGATGGGGGTGACATTTGCTACCTTCCAGTCCTCAGGAATGGAGGCAGATTTCAATGAAAGATTACATATTTTTGTCAGAAGATCCACAAGTTCAACTTTGTGTTCTTTCAGAACTCTTGGATGTATGCCATCCGGACCTGGTGACTTATTAATTTTTTGTTTGTCTATCAGTTGTAGGACCTCCTCTCTTGTCACCTCAATCTGACTCAGGTCTTTCAACATCCCTTCCAAAATTAGTGGTTCTGGAGCAGGCAAACACTTCTCGTCTTCTACAGTGAAGACGAAGGCAAAAAGTGCATTCAGCTTCTCAGCCATTTCCCTAGCCTCCTTCAGTAATCCTTTTACCCTTGGTCATTCAAGGGCCCCACTGCCTCCCTGGCTGGTTTCCTGCTTCTAATATATTTGAAAAAAAATTATTGTTGGTCTTTATGTTTTTTGCAATATGCTCCTCATAGTCCCTTTTTGCCTGCCTGATCACAGTCTTGCTTTTGATTTGCCGCAGCCTGTGTTCCCTTTTATTAATCTCACTTGGACTAGCTTTCCACCGCTTAAAGGAGTCCTTCTTACCTTTTACAGCTTCCATTACTTTGTTTGTTAACCATGCAGGCCTTTTCTTATATCTGTTTGTGCCTTTCCTAATTTGTGGTATATATTTTATCTGAGCTTCTAGGATTGTAGTTTTAAATAGCCTCCAAGCTTCCCCAAGAGTTTTGAGGAAGGACAGACATACAGGTGGGCAGGGAACAAGTACAGTCAGATTGTCTCTAACTGCATTATGAGCTGAGAGTACTTACAATGAAGTTGCCAGCTCCTGGCTAGGAAATACCTGGAGATCAGGGACAGATTAACAATTAGGCCAAGTAGGCACTGGCCTATGGGCCCCCAACCCTTTAGGGGCCCCAGGCTGACTTTGTCCCCTGGTTTCTCCCCTGCCTGCAGCCCTCCCAGCTTGCATGTGCAGCCAGCAACTGAATTGCTCTTTGCCTGACTTGCCTGGTGAGGATGCTGCTGGCGTCATCGCCAAGTTTGTCTCTCTCTGCCTTTCCCCCACAGCTTTGTCAAAGAGGCTTTTGAGAAGGTGCCTGCAGGCTGCAGTAGAGCTCTGACTCTGATCATTCCTGAGGGCCCCCCAAATATTTTGACTGTCTAGGGGCCTCCACAGGGTTTAATCCGGCACTGCTGGAGATTTTGTGGGTGGAGTCTGAGGAGGGCAGGGTTTGAGGGGGGAGGGACTTCTTCAGTAGGGTACAAGGCCAGAGAGTCCACTTTCCAAAGTAGCCATTCTCTCAAGATGAACTGATCTCTGTCACTTGAAGATCAGTTGTAACCCCAGGAGATCTCCAGCCAATACCCTGGGGCTACAAACTAGGGAGGAAGCCATGACACTAAAACTGGAAAGAAGCTGTAAAGCTCATGAGCGAAATTACTAAAACTCTAATCAACAATAAATACAGTTCATAAAGTGAATTTATATTATTTCCACATGATTTATCAAAACATGCAAAAGGCAAGACCACTCAAAAATTGTCCATAACTTTTATCAACTATGACTCGAAGGAGGAAGCCCCCCTGGGATTAAAGAGCTTCCTTGCAGAAAAAAGTTCAATGTACACAGAATGCTCACAGGACCATGGTAAGTGTAGCTTTTTATATAAAGACTCCGAGAGTTTTAGTAATTTTGTCTGGCCCCACTGATGGACCTCCTGATGCACTTGGGTTTTTTGGCCACTATGTGACACAGAGTGTTGGACTGGATGGGCCATTGGCCTGATCCAACATGGCTTCTCTTATGTTCTTATGCTTGTGAACTTTACATCCTCTTTCTGGTACTACCTGCATACTGGCAACTCTAGACAGTTGGCGATAGATCTGGAGAAAATTGTCCTGAGTCTTTGACAGAGGCTTAATGTGTAGAAATGGGCAGGGGCAGCTTTTTGTGGAATGCAGGTAAAAAAACACCCGCTTTTAAGCCTCTATCACGAGGACAGAGCCTTTTGTCTCCAAGCAGTGGGCAAAATGTAATCGCCCCGCCAGGCACTACAGGCCAGCATCAGGAAGGGATGCTATAAAGAGGAGCTCTCACGCTGATCTAAGGGAACATGGTGACAAATAAAGAAGCAAACAGTAATACAGATCAACTGAAATTGAGAGGGGGAGGTAAAGACAAGAATTCCCAGGAGATAATTGTTGTGAAGACTGTTTTAGAAGTTCCTGCCTGGCTCATTGGAGCCATACGAACTGAGCTTGGGGACTTGGGAACAATGGGCAGCAGGATCCAAATCCCTGCTGCCCTGCACCAGTCAGAGACCCCCGGCTGGTTTGAATGAACCAATATCGTGCTAGCGCGGGAACCCAGTGTTGTATATAGTTGGCCTCATTGACCCAGTCCTCCAGTCCTTGCAGTGCAGCCACCTCCCATGCTGTATCTAATAAAGAGGTTATCACTACCACCTCGCTTCATTAATGAATAGAACCCACTATATTATAATAATTATGATGCCTGAACACGTGTTCTGTACCCTGATGAAGGAAAGGAGCTCTACTTGCTCGATTTTTGCATCTGTCTTTTGTTAAAGAGAGACAAGCAAGACGGAAAAAAGGTGGCAACCTGTCAGTCCTCTGCTCTGTACTGCCACCCTCCTGGATTGGAACATCGGCTTGCATGTCACCTTACGAACTTTGCTCCAGGGCCTGGAACCTGATCCTTCCATGATCCTGTACTTTTCTATGCTGTTCTCTCACTCTTGCTGCAGAGCTTTCGCCTGGCCCTGATCCTGTCAAAGCTGCTGATGCCCTGGCTTCCGACAGTGTCCTTGTACGTGTTTTGGTGCAGAAACTGAATAGCTTGCAGATGTCAAACAGCAGCATAGCTTTAGCGGCTCGTCTGCATGCTTGGTGAAGTCCCCAGCTGTTCTTCTGCAGCATCCTGGATGTTCTTTCAGGGAGAAGAACTCGAGACCGAAATTCGTCTTGGCTGAAGCTGCCCCATTACATGGACCCCGTGTTACGTTTGGCTTGCAAGCCCCTGTTTCCGAAATCGGCTCCTCATGAGGATCGTGTGTGAGGTCTCGTGTTTTTTCCCCTTCCCTCTGCCCCAAAACTCCAGCTCCAAATGTGTTTTTGTTAAAATCCATCTTGGCCCACGGGCCACCCACTGACTCCCTCTCCCTGATTTTCTGTTGCACATGCTGGCTTCCGATCCAACATTGTCTGTCCAAATCCGACCCCTCCTGGGGGTGGGGGATGTTTTCTCAAATCTGCTAACAATTTACACGCCAGATTGACATTTTTTTTCTCATCTTCCAGGGAGCAACACACAAATAAGGATGCAGAGGCAAATCTTGCTCACCAGCTTTGCTTTTGTTGAAGTTGTTTGCATTCCTAAAAATGTTAACAGGTGAGGTGACTTCACATGGGATGGTAGCTTTGGTGGGAGACACAGATTACCAATGAAGTAAATAGATAGATGGGGGTGGGGGTAGGGCACCCCCGGTTTGGAAGCCTGCCACCTGCTTCAGGGTAATCAGAAAACAGGATGGGGGGGGGAGGGAAATGTCTGCTGGGCATTCCGTTATTCCCTAAGGAGACGGATTCCATAGGGCAGGGGTGGGCAATGGTAGCTCTCCAGATGTTTTTTGCCTACAACTCCCATCAGCCCCAGCCAGCATGGCCAATGGCTGGGGCTGATGGGAGTTGTAGGCAAAAAACATCTGGAGAGCTACCGTTGGACACTCCTGCCATAGGGAATAATTTTTCCCATAGAGAAAAAATGGAAAATTGATCTATGGGTATCTGGGGCTCGGGGGGACTGTGTTTTGAGGTAGAGGCACCACATTTTCAGTATAGCATCATGTGCCTTTCTTCAAAACACCCTCCAAGTTTCAAAGAAATTGAATCAGGGGCTCCAGTTCTATGAGTCCCCAAAGAAGGTGCTCCTATCCTTCATTATTTCCAATGGAGGGAAGGCATTTAAAAGGCGTGCGGTCCCTTTAAATGTGATGGCCAAAACTCCCTTTGGCATTCAATTGTGCTTGTCACAACCTTGCTCCTGACTCCACCCCCAAAGTCTCCTGGCTCCACCCCCAAAGTCTCCTGGCTGTACCCCCAAAGTCTCCAGATATTTCTTGAATTGGACTTGGCAACCCTAGTACAGACCCACATGCCATCTCTGATCAGCCCAACTGCTTCTCTTTAGGGTCCCTTTCAAGGGAGTTACAAGAAGGAGGAGGAGGAGAAGGAGGAGGAGATTGATTTATACCCCACCCTTCACTCAGAGTGACTTCGAATTTCCTTCCCTTCTCTCTGCAACAGACATCCTGTGAGGTAGGTGGGGCTGAGAGAGCTCTTTCAAGAACTGCTCATGAGAGAACAGCTCTGAGAGGACTGTGACTGGCCCAAGGTCACCCAGCAGCTGCATGTGGACGAGCAGGGAATCAAACCTAGTTCTCCAGATTAGAATCTACCACTTTTAACCACTACACCACACTAGCTCCCATTTGTCCTCCATAAGAGCCTCAAAGGTTTCTGTGGTGACACCCGTCTTTGGGGACACTCCTCCAGGGGAGTGGCAAAGCAACCCATTCTGCCTAGGTAGCCTGTGAAATGTGAGGTCAAGCTATCTTTCTGAAGCTTTTGTGGTTTAGCTGTGTTTTGCTTTCTAAATTGGCTACTGTCCTTTAAGTCACGTATATTTGCATTCTGTGAGATAATCAGGAATGGAATTCTAGCAGGAGCTGCTTTGCATATAAGGCCACACCCCTCTGATGTAGCCAGTCCTCCAAGAACTTACAAGGCTCTTTTTTGTAAGCTCTTGGAGGATGAGTTACATCAGGGGTGGGTGGCCTAATATGCAAAGGAGCTCCAGCTAGAATTCCACCCCTGTAGATAATGATTCCCTGGTTTTTCATAGCTAGGGGTTATGGCCATTACCTACTGATACCTCTACACAGGGCTTTTTTGAGCAGGAATGCAGAGGAATGCAGTTCCAGCTGGCTTGGCATCAGGGTGTGTGGCCTAATATGCAAATGAATCTTGCTGGGTTTTTTCCCTACCAAAAGCCCGTCGTGAAACAATGGTGATGTCAGGGGTGTGGCCTAATATGCTAATGAGTTCTTGCTGGGCTTTTTTGGCTCTACATGGGGAAAAAATCCTGGGTGGAAGCACCTTGAAAAGATGTGCAAGAAGTGTGCTTTTGCAAATGGATGTGTCGCCTCAAAGGTACAGAAAACTTGTGCATCAGGAGAAGGTTGGGAGGGCCACACTGACATCTAGCGCATGTTCCTAGTTCCTTATTTGTGAATCTATCCACAAATACAGAATTTAGTCACAAATAAAGTTCCTAGGGTTGCCACTCCCCAGGTGGGGGCAGGGGATCCCCCAGTTTGGAGGCCCTCCCCCCGCTTCAGGGTCATCAGAAAGTGTGTGTGTGGGGGGGGGGGAGGGAAATGTCTGCTGGGCACTCCATTATTCCCTATGGAGACTGATTCCCATAGGGTATAATGGAGAATTGATCTGCTGGTATCTGGGGCTCAGGGTTGGGCTGTTTTTTGAGGTAGAGGCACCAAATTTTCAGCATAGCATCTGGTGCTTCTCCTCAAAGCACCCTACAAGTTTCAGAAAGATTAGACGAGAGGGTCCAATTCTATGAGCCCCCCAAGAAGGTGCCCTTATCCTTCATTATTTCCAATGGAAGGAAGGCTTTTAAAAGGTGTGCTGTTCCTTTAAATGTGATGGCCAGAACTCCCTTTGGAGTTCAATTATGCTCGTCACAACCTTGCTCTTGGCTCCATTCCCCAATGTCTCCTGGCTCCACCCCCAAAGTCCCGAGATATTTCTTGACCTGACCTTGGCAACCCTAGTTCCCCCAGCAAGGGCTTTAGACCAATTTTGGAGCAGTTAATGCAAAAAGCAGTGTTTGAATTCAGTTTATTTAGATCCATGACCAGCAGGGCTCAAGTGTATGTCACTCTGTATGGCAGAATTCCCTGATATATGATTTGGAGAGGTCCAAAGCTGTTTTTGGGATGCAGAGCTGGAAAATATGCTCAATATTTGGAGATGGATTCATGAATAGGGAACTTGCAAATAAGGGGCTAGGAACCAACATCAGCTTCATCACAACCCCCCAAACTTCCCGTCTGAGGCTACAGAGAGCAAGAACAGCTTCCATATAAAGATCTACAGATCTCACAAAATTGCATAGTCTAGAAAGCATCCGAAATGGCAGCTGCGCTTTCCACTCCAAGCTTCAGTTTGGAAGAGCTCTTCCTTGTCTAAAATTGAACACAATGTAGTTTGTAGAAATCCTGCTTGCTGGTGAGCCAATAATTTAGAACGTATGTATTTCCTGTGTGGTATAGATGCCTCCGAGACCACAGAAGTAGAAGCCGTACGCTTGTGTGGTCCCCAGAGCTTACTTTGAGCAAGAGCGCCGCCATTTCAGTGCCAAGTCTCGGACCTAGAATGCATTAAGTAAAAATGAGAGAGAGAGGAAGGGAGAGAAAGAGAAAGAGAGAGAGCGCCTCTGAACCTATGCAGATTGCTCTTTGCACGCTCCCAGATAATCACAACCAGACTTTAGCATCTGAGATGAGGGCCAAGAGAATTCATTTCAAAGCAGGACTCCGATCTTCTGAATAGTAAAGAAGAGTGCTTCTGAGTGTATGCAGACTACTTTCCCCTTTTCACTGTGTGCAAATCTTCAGTGTGAGAGAAAAGGGCTTCTAAGCCAGGGGATGGGACTAGGGTTGCCTCCCTCCCGGTGAGGCCTTTGAGATTTCCCAGAATTCTAACTGATCCCCAGATGACAGAGGTCAGTTCCCCTGGAGAAAAATGACTTTGGAGGATGGACTCTAAGGTCTGAGGTCTCTCCCCTCCCCTCCCTAAACTCCACCCTTCCCTGGTCCCACCCATCAAATATCCAAATATTTCCAAAGTAGGAGCTGTGGCACAGGCAGATTTGAACCCAAGTCTCTTGCATAAACTCAGTTGTACCTGGGAAAGGAAGTACAGAGACAGATGCTGAGTGTTACAGAATTTTAGCCACTCTGGTTGAATCTGTTCCTAGAGATACAGGACATGGTGGGAGGGGAATGGCTGAGTTTTGAACAGGGCTGCCAGATCTAGGCTGGGAAATACCTGGAGATTCTGGAGGTTCAGCCTGAAAAGGGGGCTCCAGTGGGGTGTAAAGCCCTAAAGTCCACCTTCCAAAGTGGCCATTTGTCACCTAGAGATCAGTTGTAATCTGAAGAAGACCATAGATTTTTACCCCACCCGTCTATCTGAATCAGAGTCTCAGAGTGGCTTACAATCTCCTTTATCTTCTTTCTCTACAACAGATGCCCTGCGAGGTAGGTGGGGCTGAGAGAGCTCTCACAGAAGCTGCCCTTTCAAGGACAGCTCTGCAAGAGCTATAACTGACTCAAGGCTGTTCCAGCAGCTGCAAGTGGAGGAATGGGGAATCAAACTCAGTTCTCCCAGATAAGAGTCAGCACACTTCACTACACCAAACTGGATCTCCAGCCACCACCTGGGGGTTAATAGAGCAAAACAATCAGTGAAAAATAACTAATACATGAAATAGTCAAATTTAAGTGAATTTTCTCCACTCCTGATGACATAGTGCTGGAAACTCTGTATAAAATTTGTATTGAAACTTTTTGTGGATGGTCCAACATCCCTCCTTAATGAAGATGTAGCTCCATTGAAATGTGAAGATTACTGTCAACTTTCCACGTAGATGGTCTTTATAGGACGTCTACACATGACTTGTACTTATTGAGAACTTTACTATTATACCAGCACTCTGTCTTTGTTAAATAACCTGTTAACGCTTAAGTGCGCAGTGAAGAAATATAAGACATTTGTTTGTTGTCTTTTAGACCTGTTCTTGTGAATCAATGAATTTTTGCATATTTGTTTAATTTAAATTTGCCTATTTCATGTATTAGTTATTTTTCATGGATTGTTTTGTTCTATTGTTCATTTTCCGTGATTCTCTTTCTAACTGGCTGACCATCTGGGGGTTAGCAACCCTAGGCTTGAACAGAAATAAAGCCCGACTAGGCTTTTTTTGGTGGAACTGTGGTCTTAGGAGAAGGGGACCTGGTGGGGGGACATTTCTCATATGAAGCTTGTCAGAGTTTAATTACAAAGCTTCTTCCCTCTTCCTGAGGGAGAATTCCCAGGGAGGGTGCTTGCCACAGAACAATGATCCTTTAAGCCCTTGCCTGCAATTGATCCCAGTAGGGTATGGAGGGCTGGGGGGCACCTTCTCATGGCTGGGGAACTGAAAGAATTCAGAGTCTTTCTCTTCCATGGGCCTTCTCCCCAGGTTTGGGCAAGTTTAATTAATAGAGGTCTGCTTCTTGTCATTTATCGCTTTCGAGAGAGCGAGGGGGGATTTTTTGGGCATTCAGCACAATGGGGAGAGAAATTAAAAGAGTCAGTGTCCTCTCTCTCCAACTTACAGGCCCGTCGGTCAGGGAACGGTCTGCCGCTAAAAGGCTTTCCTCTAAACATACCTGGGGTATCTCTTCTACTGTTGCCAATCTCCAGGTGGAGCTATTACTGGAATTACAGCTCATCTCCAGATTACAGAGATCAGTTCCCTGGAGAAAATGTGTGTTCTGGAGGGTGGGCTTTATGGCATTGTCCCCCACTGAGGTCCTTGTCCTCCCCACTTCCCAGGCTTCACCCCCAAAACACAAGGGGTTTCCCAACCTGCAGCTGGCCACGAAATAAAAAAATGGAGGAGAGGAGAGTGTTGTTGTAAGCCACTTTGGGTTGCCATTGGGGAGAAAAATGGAGCATAAATATCTAAATACCAGGCAGAACACCTCTGACTACCAACGTCATTCTGTGAACATACTATCTTTTAGAAAGGTATATGTCACTGAGCCAGATCTCATCCGATCACAGAAGCTAAGCACATCAGTCAGCAATATTTCTCCAGGCCATTTTGCCTAGGGATCCTGACGGTTTTTGCCATCTGCTGGGCATGGAGCAGGGGTCACTGGGGATGTATGTGTGCAGGGGAGGTGTTTGTGAAGTTCTTGCATTATGCAGGGGGTTGGACTAGATGACCCTAGAGGTCCCTTCCAACTCTATGATTCTAGGGTCAGCTCTGGTCAGTATTTGGAAGACCATCACCAAGGAATACCAGGGTCATGACGTGGAGGCAGGCAATGGCAAAATAACTCTGAACATCTCTTGCCTTCAACACCCTACGGGGTCACCATCAGGGCTTTTTTTGAGCAGGAACACACAAGAATGCAGTTCCGGCTGGCTTGGCATCAGGGGTGTGGCCTAATATGTAAATGAGTTCCTGCCGGTCCCCCCACAAAAGCCCTATGTGAAACAATGGCGATGTCAGGGGGTGTGGCCTAATATGCAAATGAGTTCCCGCTAGGCTTTTTTCTACAAAAAGAAGTCCTGGTCACCATAAGTCAGTGGCCGTAAGTCACTAAAGTAAAACAAAGACAAAATGCTGCTCTTAAAGACACAGGTGCAAGGGCTAGCCAAAACATTGGCTACCCTGGACAGCAATGGGCCACCAGGATCAAAATATTGTTTACAATCCCTCTGTTTAAAGAAACTAAACACTGGTCCCTTCTATATTTAGATATGTACCGAGTTTAAAATTGGCACTGCTGCTGTGGATGCTCTGGGTGGCCTTAGGCAAATCTCTCTCTCTCTCTCACCCTCAGTTCCCCATCTGGAAAGCTCCTACTAAAAGCTGCATAGCCAAGGGCAGTCCAGCGCTGTTTCCTGTCCCCACCTGCGGCCTGCCTGGCTCAGAAGACCGCAAGGCAGGGAGAGACCCAAGGTGGGGGCAGTTCATTCCTCTCCCGGAAGCTTCAGAGGGGCTATTCTTTTGTTTCTCTCGAACCTGCCAGCTCTGAGTTGAGCCACCTCTGGCTCTGACTGCCAGAGGGTTCACACAGGCACCTGTTTTTTGGGTGTGGAGGCAGCGCATATCGCTGCTAAGCTACACGTGCTTTGTATGCGGTTTCCTCCAGACAGGTAGATGTCTGAGGCAGTCTTTTGTGACAAGAATGATGCTTTCCCATTCCCCCCAGCCTCTCCCTTGTTCCTTCCTTTCTTTTTTTTTTGGTGGGGGGGATGGATTGCAGTCAGTTGTCCTGTTTAGATGGAGCCAGGCTGAAATAGCAACAGGAAGCTGACCGTATCTTAGCCAGGGCTGTTCGGTTTTGCAAAGCGATAAGTGAAACCGCAACAAAATAATATCATCGGCCCCAGATGGAGCCTCGGGAGCAGCCGTCGTCGTCCTTCTAGGTCATAGCGTGTGGGCTGGGAGAAGTTATTTTGACCAATTTAAGGCATATGTTGTTGAAGGTTTATTTATTATTATAACAGGAATGATTCTGCTCCATGCAAGGTCTGCCCCCCTCAAACTAAATCCAGAGATGGACAAACTATCCCAGTTCACAATTGGTAACATTTTTAAAAAAGAAATGATTGGATGGCTTCTGGATTTACATTAATTATAATCAGGCTTGGTTTTTAGGCCCAGGTAAAGGACCGTGATAACCTGATCTTGGAAGTTAAGCAGTATTTGGATGGGCAACCACCAAGGAAGTCCAGGGCTGCTACATAGAGGAAGCCAATGGCAAACCACCTCTGAATATTTCTTGCCCAAAAAAACCCCATGGGGTTGCTATTGATCAGCCACAACTTGATGGCAAAAATTAAAAAAAACAAAAACCAAAGAGTCCTCAAGGCCTCCTTCCCTGGGCTAATGGTATTCTCAACCTGTACAGCACCATAAAATGTTTTAAGTGCATTTTATTGGTTTTAAGTTGTATATAATTATAGATGTTTGAACTGATTGTTAGCCACCCTGAGTCCGCTTGTGGCGAGGGGCAGGATAGAAATTTAAAGTAATAAATAATAAATAACTGGGCAGAGAATGAGACCAGCCAACCAGCATGATGGTGTGCAGAGTGTCGGTCTAGAATCGGAGAAACCCAGGTTCGAATTCTCACTCTGCTATGAAAGCTTATTTAGTTGACCTCGGGACAATTACATTCTCTCTCAGCCTTACCTACCTCACAAGATTTTTGCTGTGAGGAAGGATGTAAGCTGCTTTGGGGTCCCCATCAGGGGAAAAAGTGGGGTATAAAAGTGGTCAGTGTTTGGAAGAGAGATCAGCTGCCACCAAGGAATACCATGGTTGTGACACAGAGGCAGCCAATCGCAAAACACCTCTGAACGTCTCAGCCTCATAACTGGGCAAAGAATGAAACCAGCCAGCCCTCTGCAAGCTCTGCTCCCACATATCTCTAGGTATTTCTCAAGCCAGAGCTGGTAGGCCTCTTTATCCTCACCCAGGATTTTTTTTTTTGCAGCAGGAACTCCTTTGCTTATTAGGTCACACACCCCTGATGTAGCCAGTCATCAAAGAGCTTACAGTAGGTAGGGTTGCCAATCTCCAGATGAGGGCAGGGGATCATCCAGTTTGTAGGCCCTCCCCCCGCTTTAGGGTCATCAGAAAGTGGGGGGAGGGGAGGGAAATGTCTGCTAGCCACTCATTATTCCCTATGGAGACCAATTCCCATAGGAAATAATGGAGAATTGATCTGGGGCTCTGGGGGGCCTGCTCTTTGAGGTAGAGGCACAGAATTTGCAGCACAGAATCCAACGCCTCTCCTCAAAAGACCCTCTAGGTTTCAAAAAGATTGGACTGAGGGGTCCAATTCTATGAGTCCCAAAAGAAGGTGCTCCTATCCTTCATTATTTCCAATGGAGGGAAAGGCATTTAAAAGGGCTCTTTAAATGTGATGGCCAGAACTCCCTTTGGAGTTCAATTATGTTTGTCACAACCTTGGCTCCACCCCAATGTCTCCTGGCTCCACCCCCATTGTCTCCTGGCTCCACCCCAATGTCTCCTGGCTCCACCCTCAAAGTCTCCTGGCTCCCCCCCCCCCAAAAAAAATTCCCCAGATAATTCTTGAATTGGATTTGGCAACCCTAACAGTAGGCCCTGTCCTAGGAGCCCTGTAAGTTCTTGGAGGGTTGGCTACATTAGGGGTGCGAGGCCTAATACGCAAAGGAGCTCCTGATCCCTGCTCCCACTCAATGGTGCCTCAGGAGAGCCTAGAAATGCTTGTGTCTTTTGCCTTGATTTTTTTTTAATATGGGATCTGCTTCTCTACCTCTGTGGTGTGCTCTGTGGAGATGGTGGGCAGTGCTTAGAAGTAGGGTTTCCAGCTCCGGGTTGGGAAATGTCTGGAGATTTTGGGGGTGGAGCCTGAGGAGGGCAGAGTTTGGGAATGGACAATAATGCCCTTGAGTCCACTTTCCAAAGTGGCTATTTTCTCCAGGTGTACTGATTTCTGTCACCTGGAGATCAACTGTAATCCCAGGAGATCTCCAACTATTATCTGGATCAACCCTAGGATCATGTGGGACCGCAGTACAGAAGGGAAATGGGTGAGATTGAATTTGAAAACTAGCTGGGTTCAACCCACTGGATAAAAGTGGCAAAGAGCTTTAAACCAAGAGAATTACCTTGCACCCTGCAAGGACTATCACTCGGCTGTTGGTAGAACTCATTTTCAAAGGAGAATGCTTCAAGCTTCAGCCTGCCTCAAACCTCACATTCTCTGGCTAAGAAGCTCTTTCCTGAATTGTAGATGAGTGCAATAAGGTGACATGGATTCAAGGCTGAAGGGAAAGGCACTCTGCCCATGCACAGGGCTGCTACCTTTGGTTCTTCCTTCCTTATGTTTGCAGCTTTCACCTGCCAAAGTAGATGGCAGCATTAGTCGCTCTGCAGAAAAAAAAAAAACCCACAGAACTTCACAAACCTTTAATTGCAGTCCTCCTCGGTGCTCCACCCGGTCTCCTGTTGTTTGGATTGCATGTTGGATAAATATAAATACAAACCGAGCCGCAGCCAATTTAACCTGAGTGCAGTGTTGGGGGGAGGGAAGGGGAGGGGGGAAAGCAATTTAATGGTCAACCACAATTACTAGTACAACCCAATCCCTTCATTACCAGGCCCATTTAGAGGAGGTGTTTGGCGACACAAATCGGCATAATTAGAATTCTGTCTGCTTGTAATAAATACGAGATGATTGCTTATATCGTTCTCGGACTGACACTATATAATATATATATGCAACAAGGAACTATTTTAGCTACGATACAACATGTGCATGTTCTGTTCTCTTCTGGAGACGGGCGTCTTTTGCAAAACTTTGACGGATTCTGTCACTCCTGGAACTGATTGACCTCCCTCTCATGAATTGGGGATCTGTTTCTTGATAGACGGCTTTGGTGCTCTCTGAAGGCTGGCTGGGCACCTAGTGCAACTTGCTGCTGCTGGGGGTAGGAGAGAGAGATGTTCTTATTCCAAGAGAAGTGCCTAGTTAGGATCAGGACCATGGTGCATATAGAGAAGGGACTTAAGCCTTTCTCATTGCACCGAGGTTTGTTGGTGTCATGCTGGGGCTGGGAGATCCCTTGCCCCCAACTCTTGTTGCCTGCTTCTGCTCAGCTAAGCAGTGGAAGAAAAGGCCTGGGCAAAATGTGGGGGAGGTTTGATCATATTGCTTCTGGCACAACACAGAAGTCATGCCATCACACCAGGTGAGTCCAGGGCCAGCCCTAGACTGTCTGGCATCCTAGGCAAGGCTAACTTCTGGTATAACCCCCCCCCCCACTGATAATGTCACCAAATCACATGAGGGGCATCCAATTTGGTTCCCCCAGAAGGCAGGCGCCCTAGGCAATTGCCTAGTTTGCCTAGTGGCAGGACCAGCCCTGCAGGTGATGCTCTAGTGTTTGCTCCAAACTTTTGGGTGAAGGCTAGAGTGAAGGGTGAAGACAATGATGTCACTTTTGGCTTATGATAAAACAATGTCATTGCTCTGGGGATACCAAGTCCCTTTCCCATCTCCTGATGGTTGCTATGCTATACCTGGCAACCCTGCTCATTTCCCTCGAATTTTCCCACCATTTCCCCAAAATGAAAGAATCCCAGAAAGAATTCCATTTGGGGAAATACAGCTGTTCCTTGGGATACTCACAGGTTTCCCCAGAAGACCCAAGAGCACGTCTCCCAATTTTGACTTTTTCTGATGAATTATCCCTGTCACAAATGGCCAGACAGATGGACCCCTGGGTCCTTTTTATTATTACAGATGCATGCTAACAGCCAACCAAGGAATTTGTTTTATTAGGATATTTGGTTGGGATCAAGGTCATGTGGTGGAGGAGGAACAGATGGAATCTTTGTCCGGGAACCTGTGGTGACTCTTGGTAGCCCTGTCCCTGCTGTGGGAATTCCTCAATCATTATTGTGAAAATAACATAGATCTGGGGAAATAACACTGTGACATCATCCACATTGTTGTTTCCTGCTGGAATGACAAGAGTTGGTAGAGCTGGGAATTGGGGACAGGTAACCTTAACTGTTAACCATCAGGCATTCTGGGAACTATTGGAAGGAGGAAGTGGAGAAAAGATAAGAGATATCACTACAATAATGTTCTTTTCTCTAGACTGCCTCCACTCCATTCAGTCCCTGTCTGGTGGAATCAGCTTCCTGTGGAGATCCAGGCCCTACCTGAGCTACTACCATTTTGTAGGGCCTGTAAGACGGAGCTATTTCGCCGGGCTTTTGGCTGAGGCAGCGGGCATCCTATTCCATCAACTATTCTATCAGTCGGCCTCCCTTGTTGTGACATCAGGCTTTATAGCCTTGTTGAGGTGCTGAATCTGATTTTAACACCATCACTTCTTCTTGGACCAAAAACTGTATTCTGTGAAATGTGTCCTTTCTGCCGGTATTTAGTTTTATCGTTCTGCTGTTTGGTTTTATTGTATTGTTTTAAATTTGACTTGTTGGTTTTTATTGTCTAATCTATGCTGTGATCTGCCTGTTATGGGAAAGGGTGGAATATAAATTCACTAGATAAAATAAATAAATAAATAAATTTCAGCAGGTCAGCTCAATTGGAGAAAGGTGAGAGGGACAAATGCTCAAATTTACCATTTGAGTCAAAGGGAAGTTCCTAGGTTGGGAAACTCATCTCATACGCAGAGCCAAAGGGATATGAAATTTGTCAGTTTCTTTCAATTTTTTTTTGGGGGGGGGGGGGGTTGGGGGATGCAGCATAAGACCATAAAGGCTAGAGTCTAAAACAACCTTAGCTGTGGAGGCGGGGGCAGTGTAAGGACATAAGGCCAGAGTTTAAAACAACCTAACAGCACCAGTGGCTTGGTCCGTATTGTTGGTTGCTAATAGAGACACAAAGACTCGGGGCGGGGGGGGGGGGGGGAGAGAAAAAAAAAATAGCCCAAGGGATTTTCCCAGTTTTGTTAATTGAAAAATTGGAAATTTTGAGAAACACTGTGATTCTTTTACCTATACAAAACCTGGGACAGGGGAAATATTGTTAGGGTTGTCAGCCCCCACGTGAGGCCTGGAAATCTCCCGCTTTTACAACTGATCTCCAGCTGGCAGAGAGCAGCTTTCCTGGAGAAAACGGCTGCTTTGAGGGGTGGACTCTATGGCACTGCGCCATGTTGAAGCTCCTCCCCTCCCCAAACCCCGCCCTTTCCCAGTTCCACCCCCAAAGTCTCCCGGTATTTTCCAACTCAGGCTTGGCAACCCTAAGTATTGTGAGCCATAGGGTTATCAGCTCTGGGTTCAGAAATACCTGAAGATTTGGGAAGAGCCTTGAGAGTGTGGAGTTTGGAAGGGGAGAGACTTCAGTGGGGAATAATGTCATAGAGCCCATCCTCCAAAGCAGCCATTTTCTCCAGGAGAACTAATTTCTCTCATCTTGAGGTCTCTAGGTGCCACCTGGAGGTTGGGAACCTTAATTATGTGTCAGGGGGGAAAGCCATGTGCCCAGTATAAACCTTGCCTGTGGGAGTGAGGGCTTTGGTGTAACTCGCCTATTTGGCCTGTTCAACACTTAGTTTTGCTTGTTTGTCTCCACTGAATTCTGACAGAATGGAAGGAGACGTGGTGTGCAAGTCGGGTCGCACTATATCTGTTTCAGGTTCAGATATCTACAATTCTTTCCAAAGCAAGAAAGGAAGGGCAAGAAATGTGGGCATGACCTTGAGATTATACATGAGATTAGAATTAAAAATTGGTATGCATGCTTTGAGAACACAATTCCACATACAGAATTGCCAGCTTCAAAGTGGTGGCTGGAGATCTGGGAGTACAACTAATCTCCAGGTGTCAGATCATTTAGAAGGTGGTCTCTATGGCATGACATCCCATTGAAGACCTTCCCTTTCCCAAACTCTGCCTTCCTCAGGCTCTACCCCCAAATCTCCCAACCTGGAGCTGGCAACTCTACATTTCGAGTGAGCACCCCCAAGGGACCCCCCCAACACACCTGTTTTCAAGGACCACAAAAGATGCAAACAATTGCAGTTCAATATCTCCCTTGCTCACTGACCAATAAAACTTGGTATGCACATTTATTTGGAATACCCCCAGCTAGACTCCTGCATCCATTTTAAAACAATGGGAGGTATAAAAAAAATCAATCTATTGTACACAGGACTTTTTTGGGGTAGAAAAAGCCCAGCAGGAACTCATTTGCATATTGGACCACACTCCTTGAATGTCACCGGAAGCAACACTATCCGCTCAGTAGGTTACTTTCTGCATAGTGACACAGAACGGTACAGTGCCATCAGCTGCATTTCATGAATATGTGTTCTCATACAGCCCAATAAGAGACCTTGTCCCCCACCCCAACATGGCTGGAGAGTAGGGTTGTCAAGTCCAATCCAAGAAATATCTGGGGACTTTGGGGGTGGAGCCAGGAGACTTTGGGGGTGGAGCCAGGGGACATTAGGGTTGGACTTGGAGCCAAGATCAAGGCTGTGACAAGCATTATTGAACTCCAAAGGGAGTTCTGGCCATCACATTTAAAGGGACGGCACACCTTTTCAATGCCTTCCTTCCACAGGAAATAGTGGATAGGGGCACCTTCTTTTGGGGCTCATAGAATTGGATCCCCTGGTCCAATCCTTTTGAAACTTGGGGGGTATTTTGGGGAGAGGCACTAGATGCTCTACTGAAAATTTGGTGCTTCTACCCCCAAAAAGAGCCCCCCCAGAGCCCCAGATAGCCGCAGATCAATTCTCCATGATTTTCTATGGGAATAAATCTCCATAGGGAATAACAGAGTTCCCAGCAGACATTTCTCTCCCCTCCCCCCGCTTTCTGATGACCCTGAAGCGGGGGGAGGGCCTCCAAACCGGGGGATCCCCTGCCCCCACCTGGGGATTGGCAACCCTACTGGAGAGAGAGAGCCACCTGTCGTGGAGTGGGCAGTGGCAAGCCCAGCTTCTCCTGGGAGGGGCCACTCATGGGTGGCTCTGCATCTCTCACTCTCTTTGCAAACCTGTTGGAGGCTGGAGGCGGCAGAGAGAATGAAATGCACAGTATGGGAGCGCTTGGCTGCCTACTGCCTTCCCTCTGCCGGAGACCTTTTTGTGAGCCGGAGCCCTGGCCAGGCCAGGCCAGCCAGAACTGCGTTCCTGTTTGTTCCTGCTCAAAAAAGGCCCTGATTGTATGTATGTTTAAATACATTATCAATCCACTGAAATGTCAGGGTTCGTATGCTAACTCTGTATTTTGTTTCCCACTGTCATGGGCCTGACCATCTTTCATGTTCAGGAAAACAGCTCAAATAGCTGCTTCCAAGTTTTTTCAGAATATCTGATTCCGCATGCCCCCCACCCCCCCCCTTCAGTCTATTCAGCAGGCCTACAACATAGCTGTAAATAGACATCCCTTCTCAAACCACCACGCTCCTAAACCATGCCGCTGTCAAACCGAAAATTACAGGTTGGACTGCTTCAGGCCTCCATTTGTGGCCTGCGAGCCGAGATGTGAAGCTGCGTTTGCATATATGCAATCACAGGAAGTGTTTCTCCTGTTGTTCATTGGCTGTGCCTGCAAACATTTGAAAAAACCCACTGCATAAGCATGGAGTCTTTGCTTCATAGCCAATCAGATTCCTAGAGCTATGTGCCCTGCTGCAGGTGTTACCATGCCCTGGTTTAGCTAAGCCCATCCATGTGCAAGAAGTAGTGGCTCCAGCAAAGTAGGGATCCAAAGTAGGGATCTCTGTCCCCAGCAAAGTAGGGATCCAAATGGGCCAAAATGAGCATCCATATAATGCATCTCAAGGTGAATTTTTACCCATATCAGCTTCAGGTTCAAATCAAGAACATTTCAAGTTCTTTAGGAGCAATTATGCATGATCTATATAATAAAGAAGGGGCCCATGAGGGGTGTCTCATTTTCCCCCTGTAGCCACCTCTCATAATTTCCTTCCCCCTCCAGCAGCCCCTATAGCCTCTCCTTTCTCCCTGCCTCTTTCTTTTCATCCCACCAACCAAGCAACCTGCTTTTATCTGCCCTCCTCAGTCTTCAGCCTTTTTTGCTTCCTTCTTCCTGGCAGCCTTTCCTTTTTCCTTCTATTCCCTTCACAACTTTCTTTTTCTGTTCCCCCCTTCAACTTCTTCTCTTCCTCTCTCCTTAACCTGCTTTCTTCCCCTCCCATCTTTTACAGTCTTGCCTCACTTTTCCTTTAACTGAGAGAAACCAAGGCTTGGCAATGTTGTTTTCATGCCTGGTAACACCCCCCTCCCCCCCCCCAAGATCTCAGAACATAGCCTTATGAGATTTCAGTAGGTATTCATCTCTTAAAGTGACAGGCATCATTTTTGATTGTTTCTTGCTCTAGATTTCAGGGTTTCTGCAAATCTGAAGTTTACTTCCTATTCATGGCAGGGGTGTGTGTGTGTGTGTGGTGGGGGAATCTCCACTTTCTGCCTCTGGCCCCATTTTGTGGATTGTTTGAGTCACATTCTTGAGCCTAGTTCAGAAATAGAGATAATAAATTTTAACTAGGTGGTTGAATTTGTCGAAGACATGATGTGCATCAAATGCATGGTGCTTATTAATATGTGACACAAACAGGGCTTTTTAAAAGAAGAACCCCAGCAGGGACTCATTTGCATATTGGGCCACACCCCTGGTGTCACTATTGTTTCCCACAGCAGGAACTCATTTGCATATTAGGCCACACACCCCTGCCATCAAGCTGGCTGGAACTGTGTCCCTGTGTGCTCCTGCTAAAAAAAAAAAAGCCCTGGACACAAATAAGGAATTTATGTCCGTATTTTACAAATAGGGCAAACAGCAAAATTTCTCAAACCATTTCTGAAAGTTGAGTTGCAGGGGCTCAGTCTCTCCTTTTCAATGCTACTCTCTCTTCCTGTCCCCAGGAAGAACTGGAAAGGCATTCTCCATAGGTTCAAAAGCCCATGAGGTTGAAGGACACACGACTGCATCTTTCCCTTTCTTTCCCTCTGCCTCTGCCCCAACTTTTGCTTTTCCTGTGGTCTGCCGTAGATTGTAAGCTCTGTAGAGGCTGGGAGCTCCCTCCTTTTTTTGTTGATATCTGTGTTTAAGGCACCAGGAAAAGAGACAATGCTGTTGCGTCCTTGATCCTGTAGCTTTATCCAAATACACAAACTTGGCACTGAGCATGGGTCTGAAGGCTGTGCTGTTTTCTTGTATGGCGATCACCCCAGCCCCCCTTAGCCAGGCTCCATTTCCCACCATATGGAAGAACCCCCCCCCCCCCGGTTTGTGCCCTCTCCATCTGTGGGGCAGCAGATTCTGCTGGCTTGAGTGTGGTGGAGATGGAGCCAAAAGCTGCCCTCCTTTCCCCCTCTACCTCCCCCCCCCCCCGCCCCACATCAGCAGATTTGATGGGTGGGAACAGAGGAGGCTTTTGCCAGAGGACGGAGTAGACTAATAACTGCAAGGTAGAAAGCCTGAAGGTTGAAGGGGGGCCCACGGTCACGTTGATTGATGGGGCCAACAATTTTGAGCTGTGTGTTGGTAGGCCTTCCTCCCACCCCATGCTGGGTTCCCAGGCCCCTGGGTGATCTTCGGGTATGAGGGGAGTTCCTTCCCTGGGAAGGAGCAGCAGGCCAGAGGGAATGAGGGGGAGAATCTGATTACTGAACAGTCGGATGTAAGTTCAAGGAGACCCAGGAGAACTTGCTGGTGGAATGTGGGTTTTTTTTTCCTGTCCTCCTTTTCCTCCTGCAAATCATGCAATATAGGCTGAATCTGTGCTGGGCTTAACTTCAAAACCTGCTTCATAGCTAGGGATGCCAGCCTGTAGGTGGGACCTGGGGATCCCCTGGAATTCTACCTCATCTCCAGACTACGGAGATCAGGTCCCCTGGAGAAAATGGATGCTTTGGAGGGTGGGTTTTATGGCATTGTCCCCCACTGTCCTCCCAGACTCCATCTCTAACCCTTCAGGAATTTCCCAAGCTGGGTCTAGCAGCCCTACTCCCCCATCCCCTGCTGGTGGCCGGAGGGGGGGGCGGGCTTGGCAATCCTATTCACTGTTGACAGGTGACTGTTCTGAAGTGGCATGCACATGCAAAACCTGCAAATTGTTGCTGTTTGGACTGTGTTGTGTATGTGGACTAATGTGCATGTTATGAGTAGTGTTCATGCCTGGCTCATTGGAGCCTTGAGGACTGAGCTTGGGGACTCTGGAACAATGGGCTGCCCACCCTGCTGCCCTGCTCCAATCACAAGCCCCCTGCTGGTTTGAATGATCCAATGGCGTCCTAGTGCAGAAACCTTGAAGTGTATATAGTTGACCTGGTTGGCCCAGTTCAGCAGTCTTTGAGTTCAGCCATTACCATGCTGTACTTAATAAAAGAGCTATGATCACTACATCAGCATCTGCTCCTTGCATTCAACCCACTATATCAGGGGTGGCCAACGGTAGCTCTCCAGATGTTTTTTGCCTACAAGTCCCATCAGCCCCAGCCATTGGCCATGCTGGCTGGAGCTGATAGGAGTTGTAGGCAAAAAACATCTGGAGAGCTACTGTTGGCCACCCCTGCACTATATTATAGACCAGGGGTGGCCAAACCTACTTAACATGAGAGCCACACAGCATAAACACCAGATGTTTGAGAGCTGCAAGACATGAACATCAGATGTCTGATGGTGGGGAGAGAGGAGAGGAGAGAGAGAGATAGAGAGAGAGGTAGAAAGAAAGCAACTTTAAACGCATTCTCCAGGCTGCCAGCTGGCTTGGCTTGAAGAAGTGATTTAAAGAGACAAATGCCTTCTCCAAGCTGGCCAATTGTACAGTGGGGGTTTCGAGAGCCACACAATATATGTGAAAGAGCCACATGTGGCTCCTGAGCCACAGTTTGGCCACCCCTGTTATAGACTGCATGGCAACTGCATGCATTGGGAGGTTCCTGGCATTCAAGCATATAATATTTGGAAAGGCTTTCATTTAGGAGAATGTCTTGGAGCATGTTATGATTTCCAGGGCCCCTAGAGTTGCCAGCTCCGGGTTGGGAAATACCTGGAGATTTTTTTTGGGGGGGGGCGGGGTGGAGCCTAGGGAGGGAGGGGTTTGGGGAGAGGAGGGACTTGCAAGGGACATATTGTCATAGAGTCCACCTTTCAAGCAGCCATTTTCTTCAGGTGAATTGATCTTTATCTGCAATATCAAGAGATTTCCAACCATTACTTGGAGGGTTGCAACCTTAAGGTTTCGGGTTGCCAACCCCCAGGTCACAGAAAAAAATACAACAACTGTGTACAAAACACATCAGCGATAAATATATAAAGTCTCTCTTATTTGTCTCTGTTCATTTCCAATAATACCGAGTACACAACATACAAAAATCTCACAAAAGGGAAGGAACCACAACAATTCAAATGTCCAGAGGATGCAACAGAGGTTTCCCACTTTGGGGAGCTCCAATCTGCTGCCCACCAGCTGGCCAGTGGGGAAAACCCCCAAACAAGGATGTTGTCGTATGATGTCCCTGCTGCAATGACATCACCTGAAAGTGATGTCATTGCACCGGGGATGTTGCATGACAATGCTCAGGTTTTTGGGCAAACTCTAGGGTTTTGTAGCAAAACTCTAGAATGTTTGCCCCAAACCTAGAGTGTTGTGCATGATGTTGACGATGTGATGATGTCACTTCTGGGTGAGGCCATCATGTCGTGTGTGCAAAGTGCATGGGGCAGAAAACTTCTGGAGCAGCTCCATGATCCTTCCGCCAGCAACCAGATAGGACCTGGCAACCCTACTAAAATCCCCCTTGGCCATTGTTGGAGGATGGGACAGTTTGTCAGACCCAGCCTGGGAAACTCCTAAAAGTTTAGGAATGGAGCCTGGGGAGGACAGGGACCTCAGTGGGGTTTAATGGCAGAGAGTCCACCCCTCCAAAGCATTTCCTCCAGGGAAACTGATCTCTGTAGTCTGGAGGTAAACTGTAATTCTGGGGAAATCTCCAGGTCCCATCTTGAGGTTGGGATCCCTAAAGCATGTATAGAACATCTTACCAATTTAGCTACAGTTTGGTATAGTGGTTAAGTGCATGGATTCTAATCTGGGAGAACTGGGTTTGATCCCCCACTCCTCCACATCCACCTGCTGGAGTGACCTTGGGTCACCCATAGTTCTTGCAGAGCTGTTCTCTCAGGAGCAGTTCTGTGAGCGTTCTCTCTATCCCACCTACCTCACAAGGTGTTTGTTATGGAGAGAGGAGGGAAGGAGTATGTCAGCCACTCTGAGACGCCAAGTGAAGGGCAGGGTATCAATCCAATTTCTTCTGCACTGTGCAGGGAATTGGACTAGATGACCCTGCACAATGCAGGAAACTCATAAATACCTAACCCTCACACACTCCAGTGACCCTGCTCCATGCTCAAAAGATGGCAAAAACCACTCCAGGATCCCTGGCCAAACTGGCTTGGAGAAAATTGATTTTTGACCCCAAAGTGGCAACTAGCATTTCCTTGGGTGTGTAAGAAAGGGCCACGAAATCCAAACACCGATTCAACCCAGACCTCCCCCCCCCCCCCAATATTTTGGGAGAAAGATGCACTTTTGAGTTGGACTGAATATCTGAGTCTTTACAGACTGCAAGATGGATATTCAGAATGTCCTCTCTCTCTCTTTTTTTACTCCCGCCACATATGATCAAGAAAGCTCTGAATTGCAGTAGAATATTGCCATCTGGAGACCAAATGCAGAAGTTACAAAAGGAAATCGCATTCTGCAAAATCTTTTGTTCTATAATTCCCTTTTCAGTGTCCAGCTTTCAACAGTGGCCAAAAGAAATGGGACAGCTCTTGCCAAACAAAAACCATGTTGAAATGCACACTTTTGTTATTTTGTTAGAACAGCGCATACAAACAGGCATTGCTATGCTCAGTTAGGAACTCTCTGGAAGGTCACGGCAAAAATACAAACTGGCAAAGAAGCAACCAAACAAAATTTTCAGCATGGCATCCAGTGCCTTTCTCAAAAATACCCTCCAAGTTTCAAAAGTATTGGATTAGGGGGTCCAGTTCTATGAGTCCCGAAAGAAGGTGCCCCTGGCCTTCATTATTTCCAATGGAGGGAAGGCATTTAAAAGGTGTGCAGTCCCTTTAAATGTGATGGCCAGAACTCCCTTTGGAGTTCAATGATGTTTGTCACACCTTTGTTCCTGGCTCCACCCCCAAAGTCTCCTGGCTCCACCCCCAAAGTCCCCAGATATTGCTTGAATTGGACTTGGCAATTCTAAACCCAGAGGTGAGGATGCACATTCTCACATGCTGAAGCTTTAAAATGCACACATTGCCCTTTGCCAAAAGAAAACAGTGACCGTGTGCATCGGCAGGGTCGTACACTGTACTGTTACCCAAGGCTGGCATGCTAAAGCCATGAAAACTGACTAGGGCTTGGGGGTAATTCTAAGCCAGATGCCTGTGCATGAGAGCTTGATGGATCGAAATTACTGGCTATTGATGCCTATCAAGCACAGGAAAAGGATTTTATTTTCTTGGAAAAACATGAGCCCATTAATTAGATGAGGGAAGGGATAATAGGTTACCGCATACAGGAAATTAAACATTCATGTACCAGCAAACGGGGGTCAAACAATGAGTAGAGGAAAAGCTTCAAGATGAGTATTGGACCAACGAATCATACTTAGAATGGCCATTAAAGAGAGCAATAAAAAATCAAATGAATTTTTTTCTAGCTAAAGATGGTGATGATCAGGGCTTTTTTGGGGGGTAGCAAAAGCCCAGCAGGAACTTATTTGCATATTAGGCCACACCCCCTGATGTCACCATTGTTTCGCACAGGGCCTTTTTGTACAAAAAGCCCAGCAGGAACTCTTTTGCATATTAGGCCACACCTCCTGATGCCAAGCCAGCTGAAACTGCATTCTTGTGCATTCTTGCTCAAGAAAAGCCCTGATGATGACTTGACCTGGATCACCTGATTTCATTACATCTCAGAAGCTAAGCTGGGTGAGAGATCACCAAGGAAGTCCAGGGTTGCTACACAGAGGCTGGCGATGGCAAAGCACCTCCGAATGCCTCTTGCCTTGAAAACCCTACGGGGTCACCATGACAAAAAAAAAAAGTTGTGGACTGGGAAGTGAAAATGGCCCCGGAGCAAGGCACGCTGAGCAGCCCCCTGGGGAACTGCAAGCTAGAATTTCGGGACCGCCTCTGCTTATCAGAGCCAAAAGAGGCCACTGGATCTCCCTGTGCTTCTTTCCTGTAAACTGATAGCAGAGCAGGAGGAGACAATTGGTGAGCTGGCTCTAGGGTTGCCAGTTACCAGGTGGGGGCAGGGGATCCCCTAGTTTAGAGACTCTCCCCCCACTTCAGGGTCATCAGAAAGTAGGGGGGGGGGAATGTCTGCTGGGCACTCCATTATTCCCTATGGAGACCAATTCCCATAGGGTATAATGGAGATATGATCTGCAAAATATCTGGGGCTTGGGGGGGGGGGTGGCTGGTTTTTGAGATAGAGGCACCAAATTTTCAGCATAACATCCAGTTGTTGTTGTTCAGTCGCACAGTCGATTCCGACTCTTTGCGACCCCATGGACAAAGTCACGCCAGGCCCTCCTGTCTTCCACCATCCTCCAAAGTCTGCTCAAGTTTGTGTTTGTTACATCAGTAATGCTGTCCAGCCATCTCCTCTTTTGCCATCCCCTTCTTCTTTTGCCTTCTGTCTTTCCCAGCATCAGGATCTTCTCCAGTGAGTGCTCCCTTCTCATTTGGTGGCCAAAGTACTTGAGCTTCAGCTTCAGCATCTGACCTTCCAGTGAACAGTATGGGTTGATTTCCCTTAGGACTAACTGATTTGATCTTCTTGCAGTCCAAGGGACTCTCAAGAGTCTTCTCCAGTACCACATCCGGTACCTCTCCTCAAAACACCCTCCAAGTTTCAAAAAGATTGGACCAGGAGGTCCAGTTCTATGAGTCCCAAAAGAAGGTGCCCCCATCCTTCGTTATTTCCAGTGGAGGGAAGGCATTTAAAGGTGTGCAATCTTTTTAAATGTGATGGCCAGAACTCCCTTTGGAGTTCATATAGGCTTGTTACAACCTTGCTCCTGGCTCCATCCCCAATGTGTCCTGGCTTCACCCCCAAAGTCTCCAGATATTTCTTGAATTGGACTTAGCAACCCTAGCTGGCACTGATAAAAGAAAAAAAAAAAACAAAGGTTGCCAGCCTTGAGGTGGGACCTGGAGATCTCCTGCTTTTACAACTGATCTCCAGCTGACAAAGATCAGCTCCCCGGGACAAAATGGCTGCTTTGAAGGGTGGACTCTGTGGCATTGTACCATGCTGAGGCCCCTCCCCTCCCCTCTCCTGGACACACCCTCAAATTCTCCAGGAATTTTCCAACACAGATCTGGCAACTCTAGAAGAAACCCAAGCATGGAAACAGTAGGGGTACTCAGAAGACTGAGTAACAAAACTTAAAAACAACAAAGTATTTCTTACACAATGTAACAATTGACAATTAAAAACAAGATAGATACATAGAAACGCTAAAATCCAACCTATCGAAGTTGTACATCAACTGAACATGAATCACATAACAGAATATCTCATAAAAAGCCACTAGGTCAGAAGTGTTTCGGCTATAGGAGCTTTCTTTGGTGGCCTAAAACAAGGTAGTACACACTTAAATTGTAAAACTTGTTTTACAGGCAGATTTGTAGTATTTCAATGTGAGGGTGGGCTTCACATGAAAATCTGACCCAATTCTGAGCCAACCCACAAAAAAAGGACAGTGTCTCTCTCTCCCGTTATTCTGTCTCTGGCCAAGTATCCAACATGTACTTGCCCTGTTTGATTCGTAGTTAGGATTGTCAGCTCTGGATTGGGAAATACCTGGAGATTTTGGGTGTGGAGACTGAGGAGTGTGAGGTTTCAGAGGGGAAGGACTTCCATGGGGTATAATGTCATTGAGTCCGCCTTCCAAAGCAGCCATTTTCTCCAAGTGAACTGATCTCTGTTGCTTGGAGATCTGTTGTAATACCAGGAAATCTCCAGCTATCACTGGGTGCTTGGCAACCCTATCCATGGGAGGGCATGGGGAATTGCTTGGGGCAAATTTAATGGCATTGCAGCCTAGAAATCTGAGCAACCAGATTGCTTCCTTCTTCTCCCTCGAGACTGTTTGAATGTGCCCCTTGAGGACTGGCACAGTTTTTCAGCAGGGGGTCGAAGAACAGGGTGACTGAGGTTTATGTGTGAGGTGGGCGCATCAATAATCTTCATAGTTTCCCATTAGACGTTTCATTACATCTGGCGTTTTTCCCTTTTCTGCTCGTTGGTAATCTAAGGCATTCATTTCAGAAATGATTTCTCTGCAGAGATGGCTTTAATGGAAGTGACCCATAAGCCTCATTAATCAAGTTCACATCGCAGTGTAAAAAAATTGTGGCTTGGCTTTGCCTGTGTCCGCCTGTGTTAAGATCTTCTCAGATCTATCTTTTTAGCAAATGTTACAACTCCCCTCCCTTTCCCCCATTAAAATGGGAAAGAAACCATCCTTCCATATTCCATATTTCATTTCTGTCTCATGGATAAAAATGGCTTCTCAAAGTGAACCCCTCTTTCAAGTTTTCTTCTCTGCAGCCCCATAGCAGAGAATCATGGAAGGAGACATTGTTTGGCTTACTATACATGCAATGCTGCACCCATGGATATCAAGGACAAAATGCATGGACTGCTGCCTGACTCATGAGCATGGGGGGGGGGGGGAGGTTTATAGCACAGACTTGGTTATGCCCTTCCTCCCCACCCCATACTTAGTTATGTTCCTTCCTCTCCTCAAGGGTACAGTACTTCTCTTGGAGAACCTGCAGGAGGAATGTAAATCCCTGAAATTTCAGGTTACATCCTGAGATCTGGAAAGCATGGGGTGGGCTCCACACTAAATTTCCCTCTGGTGGAAGTCTTTTTTATGATAGGGCCAGAGCTTTCCTTCCTGGCACTGCAGTCCCTAAAATGCTGCTCTTGAGGAACCAGCGTCTCTCAAGAGTGGAATGAGAGGCAATTTGGGATTTGCCATGGGAAGGGCAAATTGGCATAGCACACTTCTCTGTCTGTGAACAGAAAATGTAATATAATATCCAGACTGTAGAGATGGGAATGGGGGAAAGGACAGAGCTTAATAGCCCAAAGGAGAGATGCTGGGGCTCAAGACACCTTAGAGTGAGCAAATGTGGTATAATGGGCACATCCACAAACCAATTGCCCTTTCACCACACCCCCTCCAGCCTAGAAATAGCAGCTCTCCAGCAGCCCTGGCCTCACTCAATGCACAGCAGTCAAGAAGGTCAGAGCGCCTGCTCCGGCTGCAACGCCACTGAGGATGTTCTCCACAGCTGAGAACGAAACATCTGGAAGAAAAACTTTCTCCAGTAGAACACTGCACTTGAGCCCGAAAGATTCTACAAACCCTAATGTGGTATAGTGGTTAAGAGAGGTGGACTCTATTCTGGAAAACTGGGCTTGATTCCTAACTCTTCCTCCATATGAAGCCTTCTGGGTGACCTTGGACCAGTCACAGTTCTCTCAGAGCTCTCTCAGCCACACCTACCTCACAAGTGCAGCTAGCCCTAGACTGCCTGGGATCCTAGGCAAGGCTAACTTCTGGTGCCCCTGCGCTGATAACATCACTGAGTCATGGTCACCTTAGTTGGGATCGAACTCAGTTTGTGAGCAGAGCTTAGGACTGCAGTACTGCAGCTTTACTGCTCTGTGCCACGGGGCTCTTATCATCAACTCATAAGGTGACCAAAGGTCAGAAAGGACTTGAGGGCACAACACACACACAGTCTCAGAAGTGGAGGCCAAAGAAATTTCGTAGGTGCTTAGAGGGACCTTTTCCCTATATTTGGAATCCTGATTTTTCATTATTATTATTATTATTGTTGTTGTCTTTTACATTGCCACATTTAAACTCTGGAGAGCTGTGCTTCAAACTAACTTAACTGAATTAAGATCCTCCTCTCAGGTTGTGAGGCTTTCTTATCCAACTCAATCCGATCCACGGACAAGGTTGGGTGTTTTGTCTCTGACTCACACTGATGTCTACAACCCCCCCCCCTCCCCTTCTTCCACTACCGCCACCACATAACAGAGGAGGACAGAGTCATTCAACATTGGAGCGCACTTGAAATCTGATAGCAGTCGAATAAGAACAGGAGGTCTTTTTCGGGCTCGCAGACAAAAACCATTAGGAAGGGCCAACAGCTGGGAGGTGAAGTCAGACGAAAATGAGCCTTGAAATAAACCCCACTTCCTGGTGGAGGAGAATGACTAAACGCTGGAACTGCTTACTGGACAGAAAGGGGAAGGGTGTGATATGTCTGCACCAGCCACTTTTCACATGGCTTGCACCTGAAAAGGCTATACAAGAACAATTGTGCAGAACACGCTTCATTGTCAGAACTGTCCCAATTAATGCACCATTGCTACTCCTTTAAGAGGGCCAAATTGTCGCAGGAGGTGCTGTCAGGTCCACGGTCTTCTTACGGCAACTCCTGGTGGAGTTTTCAAGACAAGAGACATTCAGAGGTGTCTTGCCATTGCCTGCCTCTGCGTCACAACCCTGGTATTCCTTGGAGGTCTCCCATCCTAATACAAGCCAGGGCTGATCATGCTTAGCTTCTGAGATCTGATGCGATTAGGCTACCCAGGACAATCCAGGGCAGGGTCAAACTATACATTACCTTTCACATCACCATGGGGATTTGCAGCTACATTGCAACTGAAAGTCCTCGAAGGCAACTCCATATAGAAATGGCACAGGGTCCCAATTTGGATCAGAACCACAGCACGGGAGAGGAAAGGCTCCTGTCATCCCTGTGCCATTTTCCTGAGTTGAAATCCTGGAGGAGCATTATTTGCCCTATTGGGTAGGCTGCACATACAAGTGCTTTGGCCCTTCAAAGACATCTCAGGTATTATGGTCAAGCATACTGGGAACTGCAGGCTATCTCAGGAGTGCGCACAACAGGTGATCTCAGCACATGTGGCTGCCATATGTGAACAGTGGCAACATATGTATTTGCTACCAATGTTCCCTCTAAGTTGAGTTAGCATGAGCTAGCTCACAAATTTTTAGCCTCCAGCTCAAACATTTTTGTCCTAGCTCAGGAAGGAGGGCCCGAGAGCAAGCTAATTTATGCAGTAGCTCACAACTTGAATGCCAGTAGCTCACAACTTTAATACTTGTAGCTCACAAAGTAGAATTTTTGCTCACAAGACTCTGCAGCTTAGAGGGAACATTGCTTGCTACATGTGTAACTGTAACTTCTTGAGGTTGGCCTTTCTGAGGAACTTTTAAGGTGTTAATTGGAAACTTTGTTGTTCAGGTTCTGTTTTGTTTTGTAATGGCCAATGGCTATACACAATAAATTTTTGACTGACTGACAAGAACTCAAACCCTGAAAAACCCATTAGTCAGTTCATGCCTAGAAGAAGAAGAAGAAGATATTGGATTTATATTATGCCCTCCATTCTGAATCTCAGCGTCTCAAAGCAGCTCACAATCTCCTTGATTTTCCTCCCCCACAAAATACACCCTGTGAGGTGGGTGGGGCTGAGAGGACTCTCACAGCAGCTGCCCTTTCATGGACAACCTCTGCCAGAGCTATGGCTGACCCAAGGCCATTCCAGCAGGTACAAGTGGAGGAGTGGGGAATCAAACCCGGTTCTCCCAGATAAGAGTCTGCACACTTAACCTAACAAATTTAGATGTGTGTAGTAGATACACATATTGCCAGTGTTCACACAACACAGTGACCACATGCATTGAGAAGATCTACGTGCGGTTGGTAATTTCCCAGTAAATGCAACTGTCATGTCTGGCCACTCTGAAGAAGTGAGCAGTGGCTCACAAAAGCTCCTCCCCTGCCACAATTTTTGTTAGTCTTTCAGGTGCTTCCGGACTGGAGAGCCAGTTTGGTGTAGTGGTTAAGTGTGCGGACTCTTATTTGGGAGAACCGGGTTTGATTCCCCACTCCTCCACTTGCAGCTGCTGGAATGGCCTTGGGACAGCCATAGCTCCCGGTAGTTTGTCCTTGAAAAGGCAGCTGTTGTGAGAGTCCTCTCAGCCCCACCCACCTCATGGGGTGTCTGTTGTGGGGGAGGAAGGTAAAGGAGATTGTGAGCCGCTCTGAGACTAGGAGTGGAGGGCAGGATATAAATCCAATATCATCATCTTCTTCTTCTTCCTCTTTGCTGCTGCTACAGACAGACTCATGTGGCTTCCCATCTTGATCTATGTCTGTCCAATGTGTATGTGAAGATGCAGAGAGCCAGTGTTGTGTAGTGGTTAGACTAGTGTTGGCCTAGAAGATCCAGGTTCGAAGAATCCCCACTCTGCCATGAAAGTTTGTCGGGTGACCTTGAGCTTGTCATGCTCTCTCAGTGTAACCTATCTCACGGAGTTATTGTGAGAATAAAATGGAAGAGAAGACAATAATGTAAACTGCTTTTGATCCCCATTGCGGAGAAAGGTGAGATATAAATAAGTTATTTTTTCTAACAAACTTTTTATTTTTATATTAAACAAACACGCAAACAATATATTTTCTTGACAACAATAATAGGTTTCCCAACAGTTATAGAATACTGGTATAAAACCAAACTCAGATATTTTGTTGGTATTTCACCTTCCATTATTGTTTTTTCATTTATATAATTAAAAACAAAACAAAACCATTTTTCAACAAAATTGTCCACTATGCTAGGATTATCATTATGTAAAATCTGTGTAGCTATTTTATCTTCTTGTTGAATATGTTGTCGAAGACTTTCACAGCCAGAATCCATTGGTTGTTGTAGATTTTCCGGGCTGTGTGGCCATGGTCTGTGTGGCCATGTTTCACCAGCAACTGTGACTGGCATCCTCAGAGGTGTGACCCAGAAAACTGAAGTTCTCTCTTGGTCAAATTGAGAAGAAGTTGGTAGACAGGTAATTTATATCTAATTTAATTTTAATTAAATTTATGTTAATTTTTCAATTTATACCCCACCCTGTCCCACAAGGCTCAGGGCAGCTTACAACACTAAAACAACAATTAAAATAACATTAAAACGAATCGCTTCAAAACATCATCACCACAAAAAATTTACTCAGGCAGGTGGGGTAGGCTGAGTCATTATTTTGTGGTAGCTTCCTGGGTTGTGACATGCTAATGGAGGAGCTTACCTGAGGGGGTTCGTTTGTGTATGGATTGGCTATTGAAATTCTAATCTTATCTGTAGTGCTGTTGTAAATTGTAGGACATTTTGTGTTTTTCATTTTTGAATGACCGTATCCTGCACTTTATTAAACCAACGTTTTATTGTTGGGATCTTCTTAATTTTTCAGGAAATTCCAGTCAAATGGGCCCCATTGGCCCTCAAGATCTCCCTGCAGTAGTGCTGTTATGGGGAGTGGTAATTTATTCCCCTCCCAAATTTCACTTATTTAGATAGATCCATTCCCCTGACCTGGAGAGCCCAGGCTAGCCCCATCTTGTTCAGACCTCAGAAGTGATGCAGAGTTGGTCCCAGTTAGTATTTGGAAGGGAGGCTGCCAAGGAATATCAGGGGTATGTTGCGGAGGCAGGCAATAGCCAACCACCTCTAAACATCTCTCACCTTGAAAATCCCACCAGAGGTTTATTTATTTTATCAAATTTATATCCCGCCCTCCCCTAAGGGGCTCAGGGTGGCTAACAATAGTTAAAAACTACATAGAGTAATAAAAACAATATACAATACAATCAATCCACACATTTTAACCATAAAATCCAATATGCACGTCATTGTTTCTGAATATCTATGCTTGTCTAGTGGGATTGTCAGTGCTGTGGGAGATTTGCTACCTCCCCTTAACTATTGAAGGCAAGCTTAAATAGTTCGGCATAAGACATCTGTCACTTGATGGCAATTTCCACCACTAGGTAGAGCCATTGATTCCTCTTATTCTCCCCGCCCCCCTTTGTATAGAGGCATTTCTCTTTGTAGTGTTCTGTGATGTGCCCTTGTGTAACTTCAGTCATGATAGGGTATGTTTTCTTTTTTTTGATGTTCTATACACCACAGGATGGTGCTCTGCTTGGGAATGCAGGAAGGTTTGGGAAGACATTGCCTGACTCTGTTCCCACCGCAGAGTAGAATTCTGAAATTTCACGGAACCTCCCTCCCTCCCCCTTCTGTCTTTGGATCCAAATGGAATCGATTGCAAACACTTTGAATGCCTAGAAAAGGAGAGAAAATAAATGGATTGTTGGACTTGAGTGACAAATAGGGTCAAGAGGAAGGAAGTGAATTTCTCTAACAGTTCTACCTTTCACTCACCTTTTCTCACCTGCATGACCACCTATTGTTGGCTGCCCTAAAACTCTCATACCCTTTTAGCGGTTTCACTACTATGGCCACTTAAAAAGAAGATGGCAAAAGAAAGCAGACATGGGGGGGAGGGCGATATTGAGGGCGATATTGAGAACACACCCAGCTTGGTGTAGTGGTTAAGAGTCAGCTTGGTGTGTAGTGATAAGAGTGGCAGACTCTAATCTGGAGAACCTGGTTTGATTCGCCACTCCTCCTTCACATGAAGTTTGCTCAGGAACCTTGGGTCAGTTACAGTTCTCTCAGAACTCTCTCAGCTCCACCTGCCTCACAAGGTGCCTGTTGTGGGGAGGGGAAGGGAAGTTAAGCCACTCCGAGACTCTTTTGGGTAGTGAAGAGAGGGGTATAAAAACCAACCCTTCTTCTTTACTCCTATGTGGATGCTCTGGTGCTACTCAGGGCTTTTTTTTGTAGAAAAAACCCAATAGGAACTCATTTGCATATTAGGCCACACCCCTGGTGCCAAGCCAGCCGAAACAGCCAGCGTTTCTGTGCATTCTAGATGCAGCTGCACATATTATTCAAAGGACAAGGAGGTGGAACTCTCAGAAGGAGGAGGCGGAACTCTCAGAAAGGTTCAGGAGCTGTGCTCCTGTGAGCTCCCACTGAATCCAAGGCCTGCTTTAGTCCATATTACCCCTTCCCTCCAGCAGCTTTACCAAGATGAGTTTGCTCTCATTGGACAGTTCTGCAGGGCCTGTAAGACAGTCCTCTTCCGGTTGGCTTATAACTGACCGGCACTGAAACATTGAAATATTCTGATGGTAGACTATAAGATAGCACACTGAGACTGATTGATGTATTGATATATTAGTTGTTTTAATTATGTAAATTATTATTGTATTTTAATTCTTGAATTTTATTGTTAGAATTTTTATGTTGTGAGCCGCCCTGAGCCCGCTTTGGTGGGGTAGGGCGGGATTTAAATTAAATAAAATGAAATGAATGAAATAAAATCATATGTAGTTCAGATCCATCTATAGCAGACAATCTTGAGAATGCTGCCTCTGAGCATGGGCAGAATACATCCCCCCCATTGACAAACACAGCAATGACCAGTGCTTCTTGGTAAAATGGCACAACTGGAAGTCGGGCCCAAGCAGTCTGTTCATTGGCAAATGTTCGCTGCTGGAGATTACTTCTTTTCCTTCCCTGCCCCCCCTCCCTTTATACCTCTTTGCTTTCTGTTCTCCACTTAAGAAGGCACTTCAAGCTGCCCATCTGTGTTTCCTGTGTCAACGACTTCTTAAGAGATGGCGAGAGATAGCCTATTATAAACCGAAGCAGATTTCATTAATGCCGGAAATAGTGATTCTTGTGCGACAAGAAACATTGGCCATTAAATTAGCAATATAGAAATATGATGTCAGTGTGCCTCAGATAGAATAGTTAAAATAGCCAGTTTGCTGGGGGGTGGGGAGAAAGGAGAAATTATCTGATTCAGAAGGACCAGAAGACTAGAAGGAGAGCCCTGCTGGATCAGGCCAAGGGTCCATCCAATTCAGCATCCTGTTCCTACCAAGCTCATAATCAGGGTTTATAAGCAACTGTCCTCCCTCAGTAGTTTATGCCACAGCAACTGGTATTCAGTGGCAGGGGTGGAATTCTTGCAGGAGCTCCTTTGCATGTTAGGCCACACCTCCCAGATGTAGCCAATCCTCCAAGAACTTACAAAAAAGAGCCTTGTAAGCTCTTAGAGGATTGGCTACATAATGGGTGTGTGGCCTAATATGCAAAGGAGCTCCTGCTAGAATTCCACCCTCAGTAGTTTATGCCACAGCAACTGGTATTCAGTGGCAGGGGTGGAATTCTTGCAGGAGCTCCTTTGCATGTTAGGCCACACCTCCCAGATGTAGCCAATCCTTCAAGAACTTACCAAAAAGAGCCTTGTAAGCTCTTAGAGGATTGGCTACATAATGGGTGTGTGGCCTAATATGCAAAGGAGCTCCTGCTAGAATTCCACCCTTGTTCAGTGGTATACGCCTTCTGAACGTGCAGGTTCCATCGAGCTGATAATCCTAGACAGACCTAATTCCTTTGTATCCACATGACTGGGGCTTTTTTTGTAGTAAAAGCCCAGCAGGAAGTCATTTGCATATTAGGCCACCCCCCCATGTCACCGTTGTTTCGCACAAGGCTTTTCTTGTAGAAAAAGCCCAGCAGCAATCCATTTGCATATTAGGCCACACCCCTGACACTGAGCCAACCGGAACTGCGTTCCTGAGCATTCCTGCTCAGAAAAAGCCCTGCACATGACAATGATTTCCTGTGATCTTCCCATTGCCACTACAAATGCAGAGGTGTGATCTGTGGTGATGCTAACACAGTAGTTTCCCATTCCCATGTTCTTTATATGCCATCGCCCCTCTATGGCTACCCTTGTCACTAGAGAACTTGTTGAGGCCAGTGATAATTGACAAATTGTATGTCAATTACTCATTTTAAACTAGAATAATATGTGGATTACGTTGGGTAATCGATCTACAGTCACAATAGGTTAAAATCAGTAATTGACATATCATGCTTAATGCTATAGTGATAAATTAATTTTTTTTAAAAAGCTCCCCAAAGCTCGTGGACGGCACAGAGGTAGAGGAAAGGCAGAAGCAGAAGTTGAGGAAAGGGGAACTGAGGCACAGAAACTGGCATATCCCAGGAGCTCCCAACCTCTTTCAGCCTGTGAGCACCTTGAGAATTCTGACACATGGTGAGGGCAGAAACAAAATGGCTGCTGCAGGAGGCAGAGCCGGTCACAAAATGATTGCTGCAGCTAAACTTCAGTCACACTGTGAAGAACTTGGTGCTGTGAGGGCAGCTGCTGCCAATGCAACATTTTTAAACATCTGCACAGCTGATCAGATCTCCAATAGCCAATCAGGAGCCTGGCTGGACAAAATCTCTCTGTGGTCCACCTGAAAACACTTGGCAGGTCCCAGAAAGGTGGGTGTCATGGTACCCATGGTACCCTCCTCCAGGGCTTTTTTTTTGTAGCAGGAACTCCTTTGCATATTAAGCCACACACCCCTGATGTAGCCAATCCTCCTGGAGCTTACAGTAGGCCCTGTACTAAGAGTCCTGTAAGCTCCAGGAGGATTGGCTACATCAGGGGTGTGTGGTCTAATATGCAAAGGAGTTCCTGCTACAAAAAAGCCCCGCCCCACTCTATGTACTTTCTCCCCACCATGCAGAATTTTATAACATTTCTAGAATGTGCCCTTAGCTGTTTCTACCCCCCTCCCCAATAACAGATGGGGTCTAGAATGGTGTGTTTTATTTTTACTCTCAAAGATCCAACGTTTTGGATTTTTTTTAAGTTGAAAAGAACAGAAAAGAAGCTGAAACTAAGGACCTGGTTGGAGGGAGTGGGGGGGAGACAAAGGGCTGTATCAAATTCAGGGCTGTTGGGTTACCATAACTGTGGCTGACCACAGACATGACTCACACCATAATCTCCATGAAGTGATACTTTACTTAGCTGCCAAACATCACTTCATGATCTTTAACTGTTCACACTGAAGTTATGTCTAATTTGCTTAGAAATCCTGCCCCCCATGTGTCATCTGTACCCATGGGATGAGCTGGTGATCTGTAGCACCTGGCCGTGTGAATTGGCAAAGTTTACCATGATGCCAATTTCATGTTTATGAGGGGGGCGTTTTTTGTGTGTGTATGAGTGTGTGTGTGAAACTCTGATCAAAATAGCTTCCACCGGATGATACAGATCCCTGGATGGAACAGGGGGTGTACATAGGGTTGCCAAGTCCAATTCAAGAAATATCTGGGGACTTTGGGGGTGGAGCCAGGAGACTTTGGGGCGGAGCCAAGAGCAAGGGTGTGACAAGCATAATTGAACTTCAAGGGAGTTCTGGCCATCACATTTAAAGGGACTGCACATCTTTTTAAATGCCTTCCTTCCATAGGAAATAATGAAGGTTAGGGGCACCTTCTTTTGGGGCTCATAGAATTGGACCCCCAGGTCCAATCTTTTTGAAACTTGGGGGGTATTTTGGGGAGAGGCACTAGATGCTATACTGAAGATTTGGTGCCTCTATCTCAAAAAACAGCTCCCCCCCGAGCCTCCGATACCCGCAGATCAATTCCCCATCATTCCCTATGGGAATCGTTCATGGAGGTGCATGATGGCTGTGAGGGTGGGGCTTCCCCCGCCGGCCAGCTGGCTAGGGGAGGCGGGATGCCTGTAAAACTGGGGGATCCCCCTCTGGGACCTGGGGATTGGGAAGCCTAGGTGTACAAGCTAAGCGGCACCCTCATAGTGTCATCTGAGTCTACCCAAAGATGGAAGAATCAGGAGATGAATAATTTATTCTGTTGGCAGAGTAATTAACACAGCAAAAGTGCACAATCTGGTTAAAGTGCAGCTAAAGGTTTATTTAGGATCTAATATACTTGATAGTAAAGAAGTGAAACAGAGCCCTGACCTGGATAGCCCAGGCAAGCCCAATCTCGTCAGATCTCGGATGCTAAGCAGGGCTGACCCTGAATACTATTTGGATGGGAGATCTCCACAGAATTCCAAGGTCAGGAGGCAAAGGCAGGCTATCAAGCCATGTCTCTGAACGCCCTCCAGACCCCAGTAGGAGTTGCCAGTGGCTGCCATGACTTCCAGGCATGGGCACGCATGCGTGCACACACATACACTATCAAAAAATGATAAGAAGAGAAACAAAGATAGGGTCCTAAATAAATCACTAGCTGAGAGAGAGAGCAAGAAGACTAAGTGTGGAACTTCCCAGGAGAAGGAGGATATTGCCCTACAAGTAGCAATCTGGAGATACTCAACAGGAGAGAAGGTACTGCTGACCCCATCTAATTGTCTTCTTTGCTGCCCCCTGCAGGGCCTTCTTCTTTGTGCACCAGACATTGCCTATTCCAATATATTCAAGAGGTGACATAACAGATCCCTGATGGTAGGGGGTAGCCATGTTAAGTCTGTTGTAGCAGAATAAAACAGAAGTCACTTGACATCAGGGCTTTTTTTGTAGAAAAAGCTCAGCAGGAACTCATTTGCATATTAGGTCACACTCTGACATCCCCATTGTTTCGTACAGGACTTTTTTGTGGGAAAAATCACAGCAGGATCTCATTTGCATATTAGGTCACACCCCCGACACCAAGCCAGCCGGAACTGCGTTCCTGTGCATTCCTGCTCAAAAAAAGTCCTGCTTGGCACCCTTAAGTACTAATAACATTTATTTTAGCATGAACTTTCATGAGCTATAGCCCACTTTTACAGACCCGATGTAGAGGAAATTATTCGGCTTCTATCTCCTAGACTCATACCCTCTGAAGCTGCCATTTCCTCCTTGGGAACTCATCTCTGTATAGCTATGAGAGCTCCAGGCCCTGCCTGGAGATTGGTAACCTGAGTCATTTGAGAAATAAAACATTTTTTTTCCTTTGCTCACTCGTAAGATGGTATATATGAGATGGGATGGGTGTGTGTGTGGGGGGGGGAGATGGTGAACTTTACCAGTTTGCACTGGGCTTGGAGAAATGATGTTTGGGGTTTGGCTGCCCCCCTCATCACCTTTTGCAAAGGATCTGAACCCAGCCTTTTCAAGAAAGAGAAAAATCAATTCTAAAAGGGCAAGCTTTGTCCAGTACGCACACCCACACCCACACCCATGCCCATGCACACCCACATATGTTGCAAAGATGCCCTCCTGCTGTGGGAACATTTGGTCTGGTTCCCCTCTTTCACGCTTGACCACAAGAATGGCTTCCAGCTGTCCTGCTGCCCCTGGACAGGGAGGGGGTGGGTGGGCTGGGGGAGGTGGTGACTTTAAGGAGGTTAAAGGTGTCTATCTCTTTTTGACAAATGGCCTTGCTAGAGTAAGAGGCAGAGAGCTGGGGCTCTCCACCCCCGCCACTGCTCCTGATCCAGAGCTTTGCTGGGAGGAAAGCTAGCCCTCCTGCAGAGCAAAAAGCAGGACAAGGACAGCTGCAGAGGCTGGAGGGGGCAGGCGGGCAAGGGTCAATCCTTCCTGGCTGATTGGTGGAAAAAGTGAGCTGCCCTATAACCCTGGAAGGAAGCATGAGGTTAGGGCGGAGGACAGAATGGCCAAGCGGTTCAAGATCTTGAGCCAAAGCTGAAAAGCACTGGACTGCAAGACCATCTCTGAGCATATACAGAGTATCTTGTCCACTGCTGTCATTCTGCAACTTATGCAAAACAGAACCATTCGGGAGAGTATTCTTAAGAAGGTAATAGGGCTAATACTGTAACCGAATGGTTAGAAAGCTGCTTTTAATAAAAGGAATGGGACTATGGACTATTTGCTGTGCATGGTTTGTATTATCAGCTGACTGTAGTTATAATTCTGCTCTTCACTGCATTGTTTTTTACTTAGGTAAACCTGTTTTCCACATTGTTTAACATAACAAGCTTTGTTTCAGATTTCTGCAATCCTAAATCCCATTATATTGCTTATTTAGGAGTCTCATCCTATTGAGTGCATTGACTCATGTTGTGCAATCCCACCTTGACTCTCAGTGTGAAAGACTGCCTATACATAAAAATAAATAAACCTTGGCCTTGGCTGCTGTCATTCCTCACATTTATATTACCCTTCCTCTAAGATAGATCAAGATGGGTAGCTGTGTCAGTCTCTTGGTAGCAGCAGAGCTTTCATGAGCCACGGCTCACTTCTTCAGATATCTGAAGAAGTGAGCAGTGACTCACAAAATCTCATCTGCCACAAATGTTGTTAGCTTTTAAGGAGCTGCTGGGTTCTTCCTCTTTTCTTCCTCTAAAGTGTGTGCATGAATGAGTCCAGCCTGGCTTTTTTTTCTCTCAACAGCCCAATGAGGTAGGTTAGGATACAGGCCTGTTTTGGGGTCAGCCTTCATGGCCGAAACTAGGATTCAAATTCAAGTCTTCCTCTGTCATATTCAACACTTAACAGTGCCTTACACTGACTGATGCATCCTAGATGTATCTCTTTAGAACATAAGAAGGACGTAAGAGAAGCCATGTTGGATCAGGCCAATGGCCCATCCAGTCCAACACTCTGTGTCACACAGTAGCAAAAAACCCCAGCTGCCATCAGGAGGTCCATCAGTGGGACCAGGACACTAGAAGCCCTCCCACTGTGTCCCCCCACTTCCCAAGCACCAAGAATACAGAGCATCACTGCCCCAGACAACAATACGCTGTGACTAATAAGAGAAACTAAGTTCCATTTGCTGGTGCAATATTACATACTGAATGGGTCCTAAATCCTGACTTAGATCACCAGAATAGCCTGATCTCATCAGATCTCAGAAGCTAAGCAGGGTTGGCTCTAGCTAATATTTGGATGGCAGACCACCAAGGAATACTAGGGTCATGATAGAGATGGAGGCAATGGCAAACGGCCTCTGAATGTCTCTTGCCTTGAAAACCTTATTGGGTCACCACAGGTCAGTTACGACTTGAGGGCAAAAACAAACAATACATCTCCACCTCTGTCTTCCAAAGCCTTGAGATGGGGGATTGTTCACAGAGGTAGACCGTGGACAGGTAAATGGAGAGTCAGCATGCCACCCTTAACTGAATTATATCCTTCTAAACCCATGGACTTCAATGGAGTTAGAAGGTTGGAACTCTGTTTAGGATGGCACTTTAATCTGTCCCCAGATTACTTCTTTACTATTTTATCATCCCACGTTATTGCAGAGCTTCCTTGTTTGCAAGACTGAACATTATGCCTACCATAATGGTTTTGCAAGAAAGTTTTTTGAACTGGCCCGACATTGATAGAATCTGCCCTTGTGACCTTAACAGGATTGATACATCCTTTCATGCTCTACTGGAATGCAGATTTTTTAAAGATTATGATGGGTAACTATATTAAGACTTTATTCAACCAATCATTACTCCAATACTCTGGGAACCCTGGCTCTTTTGCTCGGTGATAAAGATCCTAAGATAACTCTAGCAATTGCAAAATTTGTCTCAGTCCTTTTAGCCCTTGCATAAAAAAAGAAGAGAGAGAAATAAATGTCTTCTGCTGTTTAAGATTCACAAATCAATGAGCTTCTAAGGGTACAAAAGGAAAGAGAGTGATGAAAATGTGGAATTTGGTGCCAGAGGATGTAGTGATGGCCATAGGAACAAATAGCTTTAAAAGGAGATGAGGTAGATTCGTGGATGATGGATCTATTAGTAGCTACTAGCCATGGTGACTAAAGGGAGCCTCCCTCCATGTTCAGAGGCAATAAGCCTCTGAATTCCACAGCCAGAAGGCAATGTCAAGGGAAGGTCTCAGCTTCTATTGTTGGCTCTCCAGAGGACCTGTGTGAGACAGGAAGCTGGACTAGATGGGTTATTGGTCTGATCCAGTAGGGCTCTTCTTCTGTTCTTGTGCCCCCAAAGTCCTATCATCTGACATCTCCTTTAAAGGACATCTTCTTTCAGCTGCCATGGAGGGCCTTGCATTTTGGTTACTGTCCTTGGTAAACTACCATTCCTATTTAGTCCCCATTATTTTGCCTTTTGGGGGTGACTTGCTGTTGTTGTTGTTGTTGTTGCTGTTGTTTTAAGTATGAGTTACCTTCAGCCTTCTAACTCCTCCACCCTCCACCCAGGTTCTCTAGAAGTTTAGTCTCAGTGGGAAGTGAAGGCAACTTGCCTCTGGTCTATGTGGGAATATTTGTTGTGCCCATCTTGGTATCTTCTTTGGGTCACTTTCTCCAACAGGAAAGGAGCGGGGGTGGGGAGGTTCTATGACTAGAAGATGTTGCTGAGGGGAAAGGGTATGCAAATTTTAGATTGAATATTAAAGTGGGAGATGATTCTTACAGAAAATGGCTTCTCTCATTGTCTTCTAGAGACCATAAGAACGAGCTGAAAACCTTGAGAGCTAGTAACCTTATACATTACTGTTTTTTATATTCACAATGGAGGCTGACACAGATATCACATTCTACCACAAACCCCCAAATCTCCAGGTATTTCCCAACTGGGAGCTGGGTTGGCAATTCTACACTCTCCTTTCATGTCCTTGTGTGGCTGCTGCCTAGCAGGAGATAGAAGAGTTGAGAGAAAGGCTCCGTGGTCCAACTTTATTTGCTGCAAACAAGGCTTCTCTTATTATGCTACTCCAAGCGGCTGCCAATGCATCTGGTTTGGAGAACCACCCAGAGGCTATGGAAGGTTTTTCTTGTGGAGGATTCTCCACATGGGCATTCTGCCCTGTTTTTCTCACTTGGGTGGCTCATTAGAAGATGTCACACACGTTGTGTTCCCTTATCATTCCTTGTTTGTGCCATGTCTTGCCCCAGGTTCCCTCGGCTTCCTTTTCTGACCAATGTTTGTGTAATAGATTTGGCCTCGTAAATCAACCAAGCCATTTGGTCGGAGCATCTCAGCGGGGAAGAAAAACAGATTGTCAGGTTCAGCTGAAGCTGGCTGGTCCCTTCTCAGAAGGATGGCTCCTCCCCCCCTAGGTGGAGGGTTATGGAGGTCAGAGGTCAACGGGAAAGCAAGCATGACCCTTTTGCTCAACTATCCCAGGCTTGCAACAGAATTTTTACTGGGCCCCTGACCTATGAGGGGTGGAGTGTGGGGCGCATCCCATTTTTATTAGGCCTGCAAGATCAAGACCCCTTCCTCTATGAAGAAAATTTTATTTCCAAAGAGACATGGAAACAAATGAGAAGCAACACAGTTGCAGCAGTTTAGGGTAGGCAATATTGATTTTAAGAAGGGGGAAGGAAAGGGATCTCAGAGCCAGGCCAGGATGTGGAGGGACGGTGCCATCTGGCAAACCAAGGCTGGGGGGATATGGTGAGTTATGAGGAGGCTGAAGTTGGATCCTTATTTGCAGATCCTTATTCATTCCTTATTCGTGAATTCAGCCAAAAACACTGAATAAGGTCAGAACCCCCCTATATCATACACCCCCTTCTTCAGGGGACTCTTCCCTTCAAGAAGACATGTGCTGCTTCATGGTCCAATGAGCGGTTCTCTTGCCAGGTGCTCCAAAACAAAGTGCCCCCAGGACACAAAAACAGACAGACACTGGGGTCAGGCTGTACCCCAAAACAATGTTTAGACCACCCCAAGTGACACATTCCCACACTCGGGGCACTGTCCCCTTCAAGAAGACATGCAGAGGTGCCTGGTCCAAACATTTGTTCCGGTGCCAAAAGCTTCCAATTGGGGTGCCACCTAGAAGCCTGTATTTCAATGGAGATTTGAATAAGGAACTATTTGGATTGCTTGCCCTCTGCACCCCAAAAATTGAATAATCAACAACTTACAACCTCTATTGGATAGTGACAGCTCTCTTTCAAAAGTACTGGGGGGTAAACCTTTTCTTTCACGCAGACAGCCTCCTAATCTCAAACAACTCCTCACCCATAACAATACAACATCTTGTCTGAGTATGGACACTGGTACCAGGAAAGGTACCGGGAAAGGTCCCCTGTGCAAGCACAAATCGTTTCCGACTCTGGGGTGATGTTGTTTCACGTTTTCACGGCAGACTTTTTATGGGGTGGTTTGCCATTGCCTTCCCCAGTCATCTACACTTCCCCCCCAGCAAGCTGGGTACTCATTTTACTGACGTCAGAAGGATGGAAGGCTGAGTCAACCCTCAGCCGGCTACCTGAAAACTCAGCTTCCGCCAGAGATCGAACTCAGGTAGTCTCCTCACCTGGTTGCCGCCACACACGCTTGACACCATCTGAACCATCTGCAGGGCTGCCGTCCCAGAAGGAAGCCTCTTCTAAAGATGATGCACAAGAAAGCCCGCAAATGGTTTGCTGCAGATAAGCAGACTAAGGACATGGATTTCTGGAATCATGTCCTGTGGTCCGATGAAACCAAGATAAACTTACTTGGTTCAGTTGGTGACAAGCGTGTGTGGCGGCAACCAGGTGAGGAGTACAAAGACAAGTGTGTCTTGCCTACAGTCAAGCATGGTGGTGGGAATGTCATGGTCTCGGGCAGCATGAGTGCTGCTGGCACTGGGGAGCTACAGTTCATTGAGGGAACCATGAATGGCATGATCCCTCTCCCTTCGGAGACTGGGCTGCAGGGCAGTATTCCAACATGATAACGACCCCAAACACACCTCCAAAATGACCACTGCCTTGCTAAAGAAGCTGAGGATAAAGGTGATGGACTGGCCAAGCATGACTCCAGACCTAAACCCTATTGAGCATCTGTGGGGCATCCTGAAACGGAAGGTGGAGGTGCGCAAGGTCTCTAACATCCACCAGCTATGTGACGTCATCATGGAGGAATGGAAGAGGACTCCAGTGGCAACCTGTTAAGCTCTGGTGAACTCTATGTCCAAGAGGGTTAAGGCAGTGTTGGAAAATAATGGTGGCCGCACAAAATATTGACACTTTGGGCCCCATTTGGACATTATCACTTAGGAGTGTACTCACTTTTGTTGCCAGCAGTTTAGACATTAATGGCTGTGTGTTGCGTAATCTGAGGGGACAGCACATTTACACTGTAGACTCACTACATTACATTGTAGCCAAGTGTCATTTCTTCAGTGTTGTCACATGAAAAGGTATACTTAAATATTTACAAAATGTGAGGGGGTGTACTCACTTCTGTGACATACTGTAACTACACCGTCTCAGGCTCATTCACTTGTTCATCTTCCAATATCATATATGCCATTAAATGCCAACAATGCCCTTCAGTTCTCTACATAGGGCAAACAGGACAAACCTTCCGCCAAAGGATGAATGGTCACAGATCTGACATCAGGAATTACAGAACTGAGAAACCTGAAATGTCTGATGTACAAAGAAGGAAAGGAGACCCTGCAGAGAGCAGCAAGAAACCTGTGGGGGAACACTTTAACCTTCCAAAGCATTCAGTGGGTAACCTCAAAGTAGCTATTTTACTGCAAACAAACTTCAAGAACAGAATGGAGAGAGAAACTGCTGGATTACAAATTATTATGAAACTTGGAACAAACACCTCCCCAGGACTGAATAGGGATATTGGTTTTTTTATCTCATTACAGATGCTAAACCCACTGTCAGAGTATAGTTATACATCCACAGTATTCCAATGTATTTCTCTTTTAGAATAGCATCAGAATAATCATAATAATTTGTAAAGGCATACTCAAAATAGGGATATTGGCTATTTATCTTATTACATATGCTTAACCCATTTTCACTATATTTTATTGTATTTTTTTCCTATGGCAAACTAGAATGATGTTTATATGTTAAAAAATAAATTAGATTGTCAAGAACATCACTATCCAAAGCATTCTCCTTTTAGCTGTATTTTCATACTCAAATAGGGATATTGGATGTTTTCCCCATTATATATACTGAACCCATCTCCCACTATATTTTAAATGTATTTTTCTCCTAATGGCAAACTATATGTATGTTTACATGTTAAAAGGTAAATTAGTTGGATGGGAAAATTCCAGAGATAGAATGCCTTCCTTTTTGGCCCAGAAACAGACATTCTCACATTTTGTCATATTACTGTTTTATTGCTTGCGCATGCTCATGCTACTCAGATCAAAGGGCAGAGTTCCCTGAACGTAGGAATGTATGAAGAACAAAATAGGAGTTGATTGCACCTTTAAGACCAACTTAGTTTTATTCAGAACATAAGCTTTCATGTGCATGCCCACTTCTTCAGATGAGGTATGAGGTACAGTAAGCAAAGCCACATATAGCTGTTGGGGTTTGGAATGCAAAGTGCAAAGTAGGTGTGTATGGCTTGTGGTGGTCCGTGCTGTATTTTTGGGGTGCAGACAGCAATCAATCAAAATAGTTCCTTACTCAAATCTCCTTTAAAATACAGGCTTCTAGATGGCACCCCAATTGGAAGTTGTCCCAAGTGTGGGGATGAGGAAGCTGTCCCGCGTGTGGGTGGTCCAAACATTGTTTTGGGATACAGCCTGGCTCCAGTGTCTGCCTCTTTGAGTGTCCTGGGGGCACCTTGCTCTGGAGCAATTGGCATGAGAACTGCTCATTGGACCATGAAGCAGCATATGTCCTCTCGAAGGGCAGAGCTCCCTGTACGTGGGGATGTATGGTATGTGGTGGTTTATATTGCTTTTTTGGGGTGTAGAGGGCAAGCAATCAAAATAGTTCCTTATTCAAATCTTTTTTGAAATACAGGCTCCTAGGTGGCACTCCAATTGGAAGCTTTTAGCGCTGGAACCATTGTTTGGATTGGGCACCATTGCATGTCTTCTTGACGGAGACAGTGTGTCGAGTTTGGGGATGTGTCACTTCAGGTGGTCCAAACATTGTTTTGGGGTACAGCCTGGCCTCAGGGTCTGTCTCTTTGAGAGTCCTGGGGGCACCTTGCGCTGGAGCAGCTGGCACGAGAACCACTCATTGGACCATGAAGCAGCACATGTCCTCTCAAAGGGTTGAGTTCCCTGAACGTGGGGGTCTATGGCATGTGGTGGTTCAAAGTGCATTTTGGGGTGCAGAGGGCAAGCAATAAAAGTAGTTCCTTATTCAAATCTCCATTGAAATACAGGCTTCCAGGTGGCACCCCAATTGGAAGCTTTTGACTCCGGAACGAATGTTTTGACCAGGCACCTCTGCATGTCTTCTTGAAGGGGACAGTGCCCCGAGTGTGGGGATGTGTCACTTGGGATGGTCTAAACATTGTTTTGGGGTACAGCCTGTCCTCAGTGTCTGTCTGTTTTTGTGTCCTGGGGGCACTTTGTTTTGGAGCAGCTGGCACGAGAACCACTCATTGGACCATGAAGCACCACATGTCTTCTTGAAGGGCAGAGTCCCCTGAAGAAGGGGGTGTATGATATAGGGGGGGTCCAGACCTTATTTTGGGGTTCAGAGCTTTCAAACTCTCTTCAGTGTTTTTGGTTGAATTCGCGAATAAGGAATGAATAAGGATCTGCAAATAAGGAACCAACTTCTGCCGGTCAGAACTGAAGCCTGGATTTACTGGCTTTAGATGCCACATTTTTAGAATGGACAAAAAGATATTGTAAGATGTAAGCCTATGCTCTTTGACTGGGATGGAGCTCTACTAAATGCTGAGTTAATTTTGAGCAGACATGCATAGAATTTCACCCTGTGTGTGGTCAATTCTCATTGGATGCTGTGGAAACTGGTATGTCAAACCAGAATGGATGGGTTTATTTACTGCAATATTTATACCCTACTTTCCCCTTGTAGCTCAACTTCACATACAATCCTGAGAATAACAACAAATAAAAGGCAATAAATCCCACACTAAACCCTTCCCTAAGAATGCACCTGCAACTGAAAACCTGTTAAAAGTCTGTACAAATCAAATGACCTTACAGTGTCGAAAACCTTCTAAAGAAGGTCAGGCCTGTAGCTACAGTGGGGCCCAGGGGGGAACAGGCCACTAACCTCCCCCTTCCATCTATATTGTCCCTCTATCGGAGGGTCTCCAATCTGCTCCCTTTGCTCACCGCTGCTAACTGCCACTCTGTACAAGTGCAGCATTGCTCGAGAGGGAGACGAGCTCTGCCATTTATTTTTTAAGTTCCGCCCCCCGCAACTTGGGCACCTTCCCAAAACAGTGCATGATCTCAGCAATGAGCACAGCAAAGTCCTGCATGTAGCCCTGGAAGTCAGATGTCATTTTGGGCCCCGCCCCCCCCCCCCCTAAAATTTTCTGGCTATGGGTGGTGCCCCCTCACTTTCTCAGGGAGTTCATTTCACGAAGCATGGCCCCAATGGAGAAAGAACCAGCTCTAGTTGATGCCAAGCAGACCACCTTGAGCAGTAGAAATAGGGGGGACACCCAGAAGGTCACAAATTAGGGTGGCCAAAAAAGCTTCCACTTTGATTGAATACAGTTTCTCATGTAAGCAATGGGTGGGTGTTTATTCAAGTCTTAAATATATGTTGGAAATTAGACAATACTATATTATATAGTCTATAAAGACAACCTCAAACCCTGTCCCCCAATAACAGTTTGGGAGCCAGTTTGGTGTAGTGGTTAAGAGTGGCAGACTGTAGTCTGGAGAACCAGGTTTGATTCCCTCTCTTCCACATGCAGCCAGTTGGGTGACCTTCGGTCAGTCACAATTCTCTCAGAGCTCAAGAGCAATTTTCTCAGAGCTCTCTCAGCTTAGGGTATCTGTTGTGAGGAGAGGAAGGGAAGGAGACTGTAAACTGCTCTGAGAGGCCCGGTATAAATCAAATCTCCTCCTCATCCCAGAAACAGCTAATTCAGTCTCTAGAAGCTGAAAGTGCTGGCTAAAAAAAAACCATTTTGAGCAACAATTGTTACTGTGAGATCTGAAAAAAATGGACGAAAGCCAGGGACGTGGTGTAGTGGTTAAGAGTGGTGGACACTAATCTGGAAAAATGGGTTTGATTCCCCACTCCTCCATCTGCAGCAGCTGGGTGACCTTGGGTCAACCACAGTTCTCTCAGAGCTCTTCTCTCAAGAGCATTTCTCTCAAAGCTCTCTCAGCCCCGCCTACCTCACAGGGTATCTGTTGTGAGGAAAAGAAGGGAAGGAGATTGTAAGCCACTCTGAGACTGAGTGAAGGGTGGGGTATAAGTTCAACTCTCCTCCTCCCCCCACCCCTCCATACGTTATATTTATTTACATCCCACCTTTCTCTCCACTGGGGACCCAGAGCAGCCTACATCATGTTGGAAGTGAAAACTTTGCACTGTCTCTTAGCCTCAGACTTCAGAGGAGGTCTGTTAGACAGTCAGAGAGATAGAGAGACCAGGACACTGACTATCCTTCCCTTTGGTGTTTGGTGTGCGAGCCAGTTTGGTGTAGTGGTTTAGTGTGCGGACTCTTATCTGGGAGAACTGGGTTTGATTCCCCACTGCTCCACTTGCAGCTGCTGAAATGGCCTTGGGTCAGCAATAGCTCTTGTAGGAGTTGTCCTTGAACAGGCAGCTGCCGCAAGAGCTCTCTCAGCCCCACCTACCTCACAGGGTGTCTGTTGTGTGTTTGTGTGTGCGGGAAGGTAAAGGAAATTGTGACTGCTCTGAGACTCTGAGATTCAGAGTATAGGGTGGGATATAAATCCAACATCTTCTTCCAATATCTTACTCTCTGATGCTATCCTTTAATGTGTAGACTGCTACTCTCAGGGAAATTTCCTTCCTTCAGGTCTGACACCTCCACACTGTGCCAGCCTTCTCCATCTTGGCACCATGAGAGCAGGACATGCTTCCTGTATCTCTGTCCATCCTAGACAGTTAAGACTAGATGAGAATCCTGTCTCCACTCTATCCTGCCTAAAACAGAGTTCTTTAAACAAAAAGACTCTCTTGAGTTTTGCAAAGGTAAAGATGCTCTGTGTGTAACCTTGTTTCTTGCCCGCATATGCTACCCAGATAAGCTCTGCTGCGTTATGGGCCTTGAGCATGCTGCTGCTTCATGAGTAACCCTTCACACCAATTATTAGGAAGGGAATTGAAAACAAATCAGCCAGTATCATAATGCCCCTGTATAAATCGATGGTGCGGTCTCATTTGGAGTACTGTGTGCAGTTCTGGTCGCCGCACCTCAAAAAGGATATTATAGCATTGGAGAAAGTCCAGAAAAGGGCAACTAGAATGATTAAAGGGCTGGAGCACTTTCCCTATGAAGAAAGGTTGAAACGCTTGGGACTCTTTAGCTTGGAGAAACGTCGACTGCAGGGTGACATGATAGAGGTTTACAAGATGATGCATGGGATGGAGAAAGTAGAGAAAGAAGTACTTTTCTCCCTTTCTCACAATACAAGAACTCGTGGGCATTCGATGAAATTGCTGAGCAGACAGGTTAAAATGGATAAAAGGAAGTACTTCTTCACCCAAAGGGTGATTAACATGTGGAATTCACTGCCACAGGAGGTGGTGGCGGCCACAAGCATGGCCACCTTCAAGAGGGGTTTAGATAAAAATATGGAGCAGAGGTCCATCAGTGGCTATTAGCCACAGTGTGTGTGTATGTATGTATATATATATATATATATATAAATTTTGGCCACTGTGTGACACAGAGTGTTGGACTGGATGGGCCATTGGCCTGATCCAACATGGCTTCTCTTATGTTCTTATGTTCCTCTCCTGTTTATCCTAGGCTGAGACAGTGTGACTGACCCAAGGTCACCCAGCAAGGTTCAATAACAGAGTGGGGATTTGAACCTGAGTCTTCCAGGTCCAAGGCCAACACTTTAACCACAGCACCACACTGGTTTTCCATGTATGCATGAGGTGTGGAGAGAAGTGGCAGTTACTTTCTGACAACCCATGGAGTTTTCAAGTCAAGAGACATTCAGAGGTGGTTAGCCATTGCCTGCCTCCACGTCATGACCCTGATATTCCTTGGAGGTCTCCAGGGCTTTTTTGGTAGCAGGAACTCCTTTGCATATTAGGCCACACACCCCTGATGCAGCCAATCCTCCAGGAGCTTACAGGGCTCTTCTTACAGGGCCTACTGTAAGCTCTTGGAGGATTGGCTACATTAAGGGGGTGTAGCCTAATATGCAAAGGAGTTCCTGCTACCAAAAAAGGCCTGAAGATTTCCCATCCAAAGACTAGCCAGGGCTGACCCTGCTTAGCTTCCAAGATCTGACAAGGTCAGGTGAGCCTGGACTATGCAGGTCAGGGCATGTATACATTATACACGTTTGGAGACACTCTATATTTCCGCTTTAACAGCTTGTTCTTTTTAACCATTGATCTAAAATGCTCTCCCACACTTTCACACCCTGCTTTATTGTTCTCAACCCTTTGGAATTAAAGCTGCTCATCCTTCTCTGGTAGGTGGATTCACGGCAGGAAAACTTAAGTTTTTCCCCCAAAGGTGAAAACTCTGTCTCATAGAGCCTGCAGGCGAGGAGAAGCGTTTTGAAGCGTCTCTGGAAAATAAATTTAAAAAAACAAACAAAAACCTCCCAAATCCCCCTGGTCATAAAAATCCACCCACCAGGAAACATACCCCTTTAACCAAAAGACTGGATGTTCTGTGGCACTTGGGAGACTGTACTAGTTTATGGGACAACTCAGGTTTCTGTCTGATCCTTTTGCAACCGTTCTTTTTCACTCTGCATAAACTTCAGCCTTCCAAGAGAGTCTTTTGCATTTTAAACACTTCTAGTTCTTCACCACTGACACACACGCTCTTCCCTTCTCCCCTTGAAGCTGCTTTGGCTGGCTTCTGGACATGGGGCAGAATATCCTTTTTTCCAAATCCAAAAACTTGGGGATATTTTTTTTTATTGCACAATAAAAATAACTTCAGAGTGTGAGAAGGAAACCTTAAACCTGTGCCTTTTGTGTGTGTGTGTGTGTGTACATTTCCCCCCCCCCGCCCTTTTGAAAAAAGTGCAGACAATGTTTCTTTAAAAGCCTCCATCTGCAGTTCCCATTAGATGCGCCTCTAAGGTTTCGAGTGATTAATCGTTGCATGTTTGGCTCGGGTCGGAGGGGCTGTGCGTGCAGGTTAAGCCCTCCTTTCCCGCTGCTCTCTCACATTTCTCTTCCTCAGCTTGTCACTCACACTCCAGTGAAAAGATCGCAAAAAAGTGTTTTTAGGACTTCAGGGCTTCACAGCCAGAAAGCTGCAGGCTTCAGTAGCAACAGATGTGAGTGGCCTCCACTGACGTTTTTGGAGAATTTGCCCGGTCCTTCTACCGACAAGCCTATGACAGAGAACAAGCAGAGAGTGCTTTGGAGAAGGAACTTCTGCAAAAGTTTTACCCTTGGATTTCCTGGTGGACCTCTGGAAGAACATCCTAGAATAGATGGAGCCACCTGCCAACAGCTGTATGAGAAACTCTCACTCTGGTAGCACCACGTTCTGGGAATGCCTGCGGAATCACCACCCGGAGGCCGGGACGGCCTCTGGGCCACACCACTACCCCCAAGCCCCCTTTGCCTTCCACCCCAAATCAGACTTTGGTGCTTATGTGGACTTTTCCACCTCCTGCCTGGCTGCTGCCCCCCAAAGCCTTCCCCGGGACGAGCGTGCGTTTGATGAGCATCATCCCTCTTTCCAGCATCCCGCCTGGCATTTCACCACCTCTGAGGGCAGGCGGTGGCTCCCTGCTGAATTGGCACTGGGCTCGGGAGAACCGGAGAATGGCAGTCCGCGCTTGGTGGATTCAGCTGTGGGTACAAGCGAAGATTATGACCTGGTGAGGAATAGTCCGAGGGAAGCGGAGAAAAAATCTTGCAGAAGGAAAAAAGGCCACACAGGTAGGTGGAGCTTAGCAGAGCTTTCAGACCAACTGCTTGGGGGGTGAATAGGGTGGCTGAAGGTAGTGGTGCAGTGGCTGAAGCACTGGACCAGCTGGGAAGTTCATGTTCAAATCCTTGCTCTTCCATGGGGCCTTGCTGGGTGACCCTGTGCCAGTCCCACGTTCTCAGCCTAACCTACCTCGCAGGGTTGTTGTGAGGATAAAATGCAGACGAGGAGAACAAATGTAAGCTGCTTCGGGTCCTGACTGGGGAGACAGGTGGTACGCAAAGAAAGGAAAACATAATCTGAGGTCAATTTGAAATTACTTTAAAAGTCACGGATCCTGGGAACTGCAGTTATGAGAAAGAGATTCCACCAGAATCAAGACCTGTAGACATGCGGATTCTTGTGAGAGTTGCTATACTTGCTTTGGAATCAGCGCCTTTGGCATTTGCAGATGTGCTCCACATTATGGAGTGGGTTCACTTATGGAATGGTCACCACTGCATACAATAATTTAAGACATAAAAATAAGCAGTTTGCAAATATCTCCCCTTTGAGCAAAGAGGAGCAAGCAAGGGAGGCTGGCGTTCCAGGTTAGTTAAAATAAGGGCACTCCTGATGCCATTCATAGTTGCTATGGCCTCCAGTTCACAGAAGGTCTATATAGGGTGGGCAGGTTACAAACCACTGATGTTGAGTTTCCATTAACTGCTGACACAACCTTTGCTTCTCCCAATCGATTCCTCCCTCAGTTCCATTGCTTACTCTCCTCTTGTGGGACAGAACTGGAGTTCTGGTTCCTAAGGGAGGAATCAGAGGGGGGCAGGCAAATGGAAGAAGCATGAGAAAGGAAAAAAAACTGCTGTTTAACCTGCCCCCACCCCCCAGCCTTGTGAGTTCTAAAGCAAAATAACCTCTTGCAGGCCCTTTACCTATATCATGTTCACCTGACAGCTAAATCTGCCTCAAAGAGCCTCTCTTGTATGTGGAAGTTCTATCCTAACACCAGTTGTGTGGAGATGAGCCATAGTCACTCCATGATGAGAAGACAGCTTGTCCAGAATGCCAGTCTGTTTCACAGGCACCAGAGCAGGGATGATGTAAATAGGTTATGGAGCTGAGACTTGGCAAATACTAGCTGGAATTCATACCTGGATCTCTTTCGGCATGGCGAACTGTATGTGGGGCGGGGGGGGGCGGGGTTGAGACTCTTCAAATCTGTATCCTCATCAGATATAACAAACTTTGCTGCTTCCACACGGGGGCAATTCCCTGTTTTTGCTCTCATTGCTGCCAGACCCAGCTCATTTTGCACTCAAGGCAAGAGTATCAAATTGTGCCCTCCCTGTAATAGCTTTTGTAATACCTACTTTGGTAAAAAGGTGAATACATAAATAACAAAGAACAAGAATGATAACACCCAGGGCTCTTTTTGAGCAGGAATGCACACAAAAGCTTACGTTGTGAATAAAACTTTGTTGGTCTTAAAGGTGCCACTTGACTCCTGCTTTGTTCAACTGCTTCAGACCAACACGGCTGCCCACTTGGCTCTATCCCATAGTTGGAGTTAGGCTTCTCACCAAGTTGCTCTACAAATGAAAAAAGCCCAGCAGGAACTCATTTGCTTATTAGGCCACACCCCCTGATGCCAAGCCAGTCGGAACTGCATTCCTGTGTATTCCTGCTCAAAAAAAGCCCTGCATGTCATACCTTTTTATTAGGATGGATCCAGTGACTCATAACTCCACACTTGCAGACTCAGCAGATGATGAAGTGTCCTGGTGGTGAGCTCGAAAACCCGTCCTGTTATGTGACACTGACTCGCTCCTGCTACATAAGAACGTTGTGGACACTGGAAACTTTTTGAAATAAGTCAAGAGAACAGGAGAAGCATCCCAGGATGTTAGAACTGTTGATTTAGGGTCAGGAAATTTCAGGAGATTTGGGAGCAAAGTTTGGGGATCGTGGGATTTGGGGAGGGGAGGGGAGGGATGTATTGCCATAGAATCCAACCTCCAAGGCTGCCAGCTCCTCCAGGGCAGGGGTGGCCAAACTTGCTTAATGTAAGAGCCACATGAATAAATGTTTGAGAGCTGCATAACAGGAAGGAAGGAAGGAAGGAAGGAAGGAAGGAAGGAAGGAAGGAAGGAAGGAAGGAAGGAAGGAAGGAAGGAAAAAATAGATAGGGGAGAGAGAGGTGGAAAGAAAGCAACTTTAACTTTAGATGCACTCTCCAAGCCATTGAGATGTGATTTAAAGAGACAAATGCCTTCTTCAAGCTTGCTGATGGGGCAGTGTGGGCTTCAGGAGCCACACAGTATGTGTGAAAGAGCCACATGTAACTCCCAAGCCACAGTTTGGCCACCCCTGCTCCAAGGGAACTGAACTGTGTAGCCTAGAAATCAGTTATAATCTGAGAGGACTCTACGCTGGCTTGGGGTCTAAAGGTGGGGTCTGGTGATCTCAAACTAAAGGTGGGGTCTGGTGATCTTGTGCTTTTACAACTGATCTCCAGCCTACAAAGTTCAGTTCCCCTGGAGAAAAAGGTTGCTTTGGAAGGTGGATTCTATGTCATTAAACCATGCTGAGGTCCCTTCCCTCCCTAAATCCTACTCTCTCTAGACTCCACTCTCTAAATCTCCAGGTATTTCCCAACTCAGAGCTGACCACCCTACTCCGCACTTGGGTGGTTTCTCAAGATCTGTCCCATTAAAGTTGTCTTTCTCTGTTGAGCAGCTTTTTTTTTTGTCTATTGTGTGTGTGTCCACATGGTGTGTTTACCTAGAAGTCATGTTGTGTGTACCTAGAAGTCACCTCTGGTGACTGACCCCTACTGGGGGATATTCAGACAGGTGGCTCAATAGAGCCTGCCCTGTCCTCTCAACTGGGTATTTCAAGGAGGTCTCCCATCCAAGTACTAACCACAGTCCACCCTGCTTAGCTTCTGAGATCTGAAGAGATCGGGCTGGCCTGGGCTATCCAGATCAGGGTGAACAGCTGTTTTGTTAATCAGCTGCACGAACTGGCCCTGCCTTCCAGCTGGCCTTTTCAAACAAGAGAAAAGGCAGCACATATTGTTGGAAAAGGAAACGTCTGGTGTACAAAGAAGGAAAGGAGACCCTGCAGAGAGCAGCGAGAAAACAATTAGACAGGATAGTGAAGTCAGCATCTTCTCTCCTGTTGAGTGTCATTCCTTGTCTCCAGATTGCTACTCTCAGAGCAATTTCTCCCTTCTACTTGGAAGTGCCACACTCAGTCTCACCCTCTCTCTCAGCTAGAGATGTAGCCAAGGCCTTGTTTTTAGAAAAAGCCCAGCAGGAACTCATTTGCATATTAGGCCACACCCCCTGATATCACCATTGTTCCAAAGAGGGCTTTTTTGTAGAAAAGGTCCAGCAGGAACCTATTTGCATTTAGGCCACACCCCCTGACACCAAGCCAGCTGGAACTGGATGTAGTTAGGAGCCTCTCTTTCTCTCTCCTCTTTCCTATCAAGTATGTTACTTCCTAAATAAACCTTTATTTACTCTTTAATCAGGTTGTGCACATTGCTATGTTGATTACTCTGCCAAAACATATCTCCCTCAGAAGTGTGTGTGGGGGGACCTGAGGGCTGGTTCTTTCAGTGGTAATAGTCAGTTTTCTTCATTTCCATAGACCTTCTCTGGAAGCCTTTAGCAGCAAAGGTCTGGCTTTCTTCCCTAAGACTTCTGCATGAAGGCAAAGCAGTCTTCCTCTTGGACTAAAACCTAGGCTGTCATTTTTAGAAGATTTGAAGGCCAGATAGTGGGAACATATGGATCGCTTAATCCAGGCTGAAATCACAGGCCAGGAGAAGATTGCCAACAGCCCCCGCGTGAGACCCAAAACATTTGGGCTCAGATGACTGTTTTCTTTAGACAGAAATCTCAGCCCTGCATTCGGCTGGAGGAACATGGTTGCCAGCTATGGGATGGGAAATTCTTGGGGATTTGGGGGTTGAGGCTGGGGAGGGCTGGGTTAGTTGGGGAGGGAAGGGACCTCAGTGGGATACAGTGTCACAGAGTCCACCCTCCAAAGCAGTCATTTCCTCTAGGGGAAGTGATCTTTTTTGACTGAAGATCAAAAAAGGCCCTACCTGGAAGCTGGCCATCATAGTAGGCACAGGCCTGTCCCTGTGACAGGGGCTCCATTTGAGTCAGGCTCTGCTGTGTATGCCGAGATTCAATCCTGGAACGTGTGAGACAACTTGAAAGTGTGTGTGTTTGGGGTGGGGGGGGGGGGGAGAAGAGCACCCCTCTGGGAAAACCTTTGTGTGCCTTACCTGTATCTACCATACCAAACCTTTAATGGCATAACAGTTGCAAATAAAAATACACAGAATATAAAAATTTAAACATTGGAGATAAAATCAAAATGAAACCGAGCTTACAGATGCATTCATATATGGGCAGATTTAAATTTAAGGATGTCAGCCAAAAATTTTGCCACAGTCTTGCTAACCTTCCCCTCAGTATCATTCAATAAATAATAACAGGGTGGCAGAATAGACAAATCTGGGGAGAAAGAAAGCTTACAAAATAAATCTTTACGGAGATGATGATAAAAGGAACAATCAAGCAATATATGCTGAATTGAGTCGGGAATATTCGCTCCACAGGAACAGAGTCTGCCGCCTAAAGGGACTCAATGTTATCTCCCTTGTAAAACTTTGGAGGGAAACGCATTTAGTCTAGCCAACATAAATGCCCTGCGATGACTTGGAATGGTTAAGTCTGATAGATAATGGGGCATTTTGCCGCAGAAAGCATAAAGACCTAAGGAAACTGGGGAACAAATATAAGGGTCTGTTGGCCGTAGTTTCGTTTCCTCCAACTCCCACAGTCTCAATTTAATACATCTAAAGATATATGACTCATCAGAAGTAAAAAAAAATCATCAACCTCTATCCCCAACTGGTTAAGTCTGGACATAAGCACTGCTGTCCAGGATGAAATATATGGGTCTCTTTTCATGCAATCAAGAAGGCTGTTAGGATCTGTTCTAAAGTGGATTTTGAGCCAGAGTTTAAACACTGCAATCCAGGCCTTTGTCTCCACCAAAGACTGACCTACTTCAGAGCAGAGAGCAAAGTAGGACACACATTTTGGCATACTAAGAATTTGTCTAAAGAATGAGGCTTGAATGCCTTCCACTTTCCTGGTAAAAGCTGAGATCCATATAGGGATACCATAGAGGATTTGGGCAAGCATTTTGGCTTTGAACACTTTAATAGCTGCTGGAACTAATTGGTTGCCCCTTGCAAAGAAAAACTGTTTAATTTGAGCAGCCGAACATTTAGCCAAGTTAACGGTGTTGTTACGATGTGAAACCCAGCTTAACTTTTGATTAAAAGTGATCCCCAAGTATTTAAAAAATTTTGTTTGCTCAGTTGTTGAGTTGCCAATAAACCATCTCTGTGGGCGCCAGCAATTTGAAAAGACAACTACTTTAGATTTGGCATAATTGATAGAGAGTGAATTACAATTACAGTAGTCATAGAAGGCATTCAGATATCTTTGCAGGCCCACACTTGTGCAAGAGAGGATGGTAGTATCATTGGCATAAAGTAATAAGGGGACCGCTCGGCCTGCTAGTTTAGGCGGATGACCATTAATAGAGTTCAAAAACTGTGCCAGGTCAGTTAAAAATAAATTAAATAGATGCGGGGCCAGCACGCAACTTGTTTAACCCCCTTTAACACTGGGATTTTGCTAGTCAAGTCACCCCTAGAAGAAAATTTCACTTGGCAAAAAAGTATTAGAATGAAGTTTCCTCAAGAGAAACAGCAGACGAGGGTCCATTCCCAGGTAACCTAGCTTAATCCATAGTTGGGCTCTATCTATTGAATCAAATGCGCCCTTCAAATCGATGAAGGCAGCATATAATTTTTTTGTCCCGGCATGCATATATTTTTCAGCAAGGAAGGCCAGAGTGCAGCAATGGTCCATAGCGGATTTGCCTTTGGAGAAGCCAATCTGTTCAGGACCTATGATGTTGCCTAGGCGCATCCAGTCAGTTAATCGGAGTTCTAAATGTTTGGCATACAATTTGCCCACTATAGATAATAAACTAATGGGGCGGGAATTTTCTGGTAACTCCAATCCCCCCTTTTTGTATATTGGGATAATTATAGAATCAAGCCAAGAGTCTGGGATGGAGCCATGCAGATCAATGAAAGAGAACAATTTTGCAAGGGGCAAGAGCCACCAATCAGCAAACTTTGTGAATACCTCAGTGGGAAGGCCATCAGGGCCTGGTGTTTTACCGCTTTTAAATCCTTCAATAAATCACTGATTTCCTCTAGAGTTACTGGATGCCAGACCGGCATATCAGTAACTGTGGGTTTTGCTAAGATAGGAGGGGATATACATGGAGCAGCAAAAATGTTAGAGAAGTAATGTTTCAATAGAAGATGACCTTCTGCAGTCATTTGGGAGTCTTCCAGCAAAAGATCAACAGGCAATCCTCATAAGACTTGAATGTACTAAGCGGCAGCTGCAAAGGTCTTTAGAGCCGGGGAAATCAGTTCCTCCAATCAACCTGGATCCTGCAGGCAACCCCCTGCCCCCTTGTCCCCCATCGGCTGACTTAATTGACTTACCTGTATCTGTGAAGCCCCCAAAGGGACACCCTTTGGCCAATTTCAGATTGGGAAAATAGTATGGGGGGGATGCTGAAGCCACTTCTCCTCACACACCACATTCCTGATATAGGTAAGGATGCCAGCCAGATCCTACCTGGCAGCTGGTGGGGGGGGGGGGATCCTTGGTTGTCTCCGGGTCTTCTGATATCAGGTATGTATGACACTCTGGTTTTTGGGTAAAACTCTTTGGTTTGTAGCCAATTTTACCCTAGATTTTGCCCAAAAACTAGAGCATCGCTGTGTGATGTGGGCAACATGGTGACATCACTTTTGTGTGATGTCATCACAGTTTGCCAGTTCCAGGTTGGAGAATTCCTGAAGATTTGAGGGTCAAGTCTGGAAAGAGAACTCAGCAGGGTTTGATGCCATAGAGCAGGGGTGGCCAACGGTAGCTCTCCAGATGTTTTCTGCCTACAACTCCCATCACCCCCAGCCAGCCTGGTCAATGGCTGGGGCTGATGGGAGTTGTAGGCAAAAAACATCTGGAGAGCTACCGCTGGCCACCCCTGCCATAGAGCCAACCCTCCATTTTCTCATGGGGAACTGATTCTGGAAACCAGTTGGAATCCTGCTGATTCAGGCACCACTCACTGAGGAATCAAGTCCCCTGTTGGAGGTGCTAACCTCGGGATCACCCAAATGGTTGGCAGGCTTTCCATCCTGGTGGGAAATGCTGGTGTGAGTCAAGATATAGCCAATAGGTCTTAGGATCCTCCCTCTCACTCCATGACCGGGCTCTGAATTACATCAGAGAGCAGCCTTCCCAGGTGTCAGAACTTTAGGAAAGCAGGGCTTCAGAAGATGAACAGAGGGGTCACGTGGTTTCATGAGGAAGTAGGTGGTCCTTTGGGCAAGAGAGCCAGTTTTTGGTGTAGTTATTAAGTGCATAGACTTACCTGGGAGAGCCGGGTTTGATTTCCCACTCCTCCATTTGCAGCTGCTGGAATGGCTTTGGATCAGCCATAGCTCTCACAGAGATCCTTGAAAGGGAAGCTTCTGGGAGAGCTCTCTCAGCCCCAACTTCCTTACAAGGTGTCTGTTGTGGGGGAGGAAGGTAAAGGTGATTGTAAGCCACTCTGAGACTCTGATTCTGAGAGAAGGGTGAGGTATAAATCCAGTTTCTTCTTCTTTCCATGTGGATGCTCTGGGTGGTAATAAGAGCTACATGGAGAATAATCTCCATATGAAAGGAGTCCTGAAGGAGCTGTGGGGAAACAGGAACAGGGAAGGAAAATAGATGGGTGGGTGAAGGAAACAGAAAAGTAGGAAGCTCAGTTGTTTGAGGGTATCAGAGATCTGTTTGCCTGTAGATTTACAGTTAACTGATTTGTAGTGTATGGCGCCCACTGAAGGCAACCAGTTCATAAAGACCACGATAGCAGAATAACACCCATCCACCCCAGCCGCGGAGGCAACTGAGTAACACCCAAGTGCCTCCGCGCTGGGCGCGCCAATCCGCCAATCACAGCGTGTGGCGGGAAATTCGGACGGTCAACATTGGACCGGCCAGAAGGTTGAATAGTCCGGCAACTGTATATATGCGGGAGCCGGCCCGCGTGTTCACTCTCTCCATCCTGTATCGTACCATGGAATAAACCCATGTTGCCCTACTCTCGTCTCCACGTGTGGTACTTTACAGTGGCGATGAGGATGGGATTCTAGCCTCATCGGCTACGACGGAGATCTGGGCAACGAACGACCGCCGCCGCCATCATGGCCAACCAGGGCGGAATCACCGGCTACCTCGAGCCCTTCGACCCTGCCAATCCCGAGGGCTGGGAGTCCTACTCGGAACGGGTCGAGTTCTATCTCCGGGCCAACAAGATCACCGACGCCGGGGCGAAGCGGGATGTGCTCCTAAGCGTCTGCGGGCCTGCCACGTTCGAGATCGCTAAGGGTCTCTCGGCGCCCGCCCGCCTGGCGGAGAAGTCCTATGACGAGGTCATCCGACTCCTCACGGGCCACTTCTCACCACAGCCCTCACGGGTGGCTCGCAGATTCCTGTTCCACAAACGGGACCAGACCGCGGGTGAGTCCGCCGCCGACTACCTGGCGGCCCTCCGAAAACTCGCCGGGAACTGCAACTTTCCCCAGCTGGAAGAAACCCTGGCCGACAGATTCACGTGGGGCCTCCGCGACGAAAGGCTCCAGCAAAAGCTCTTCGCCAAAGAAGAGCTCACCCTCCAGGGAGCCTTCAGCGAGGCAGTGGCGAGCGAAAGGACCGCCCGGACGTTTCCCCGGGCAAAGACCGAGACCGCCCACCACGAGGAGCTGGACCCCGAGCACCAGGACGAGGGAGAAGCTTTCCAGACGCGACGCGCCCCAGGATCCGTCACCCGAGCTTCACAGCGACCCCGAGCCAACGAACGACCGAGCCAGCGCACCAACGAAAGGGCCAAATGTGCCAGCTGCGGCGACCCCCACGATCGGCGGGACTGCCAGTACCGGACCTGGGACTGCCGGAGCTGCGGAAAGACCGGCCACATAGCGCGGGCTTGCCGCACCAAGCCCAACCGCCAGCGACCGACCGCCCACCACGAGACCGCAGAGTCCCACTCCACCGCCTCCACCTCACTTCAGGTACTGAATTTGCCCCTCACCACCCCCAACAAGATAACGATGGCGGTCCTCATAGACGGGGCCCCCTGCACCATGGAAGTGGACTCAGGCTCCTCCATCTCCATAATTGCGGAGGAGACCCTGAGAAGGCTACGGCCCGGCCAGGGGTTGCAGCTGCAACCAGCAAATTTCATATTGCGGGACTTCCAGCAAAACCCGGTCCAAATAGCGGGGTGGGCACGGGTGCAGGTGGAGCGGGGGTCCTTCAGAGGCCCCCTGGACATCCTGGTGGTCAAGCGGCCACTTACCACCCTGTTGGGGCTAGCATGGTTTGGCCCCCTGGGAATCAGAGTAGAGGTGGCGCGCACAGCCACTACTGGGGGGTTCGGGGGGGTGTGCGGAGAATTCCCCGACGTTTTTGATGGGTCGCTAGGGAGCTACAAGGGCCCGGCCATCTCCCTACCGCTCGACCCGACGGTCAGACCGATCCGGCTCAAAGCAAGGCGGGTTCCCTTCGCCTTGAAGCCCAAGATCGAGGCAGAATTGGACCGCCTCGTAGCCCAAGGGGTCCTGGAGCCGGTCGACTACGCCCCGTGGGAAACCCCCATAGTGACCCCGGTCAAACCTAACGGGGACGTGCGAATATGTGCAGATTACAAGTGCACAATTAACAAAGCGCTCCAAGACAACCCATACCCGGTGCCAGTGGTCAGCCACGTGCTGGCAGCCCTTGCGGGGTCCAAGATTTTCGGGAAGCTGGACCTGGCCCAAGCCTACCAGCAGCTCCCGGTGGACGCCAAAACAGCGGAGGCACAAACGATAGTCACCCACAGGGGGGCGTTCAGGGTGAACAGGTTACAGTTCGGAGTTAGCGTGGCTCCGGGAATCTTCCAGAGCATAATGGATGCTCTCCTTAAAGGGATCCCCGGAGTCCAGCCGTTTTTCGACGATGTTTTAATCGCCACCCCGGACCCGGAGGAATTCCGCAACCGCCTCCGGGAGGTGCTCCGCCGTTTCCAAGCCGCTGGACTGAAAGTTAAGAGGGAGAAGTGCATGTTGGGGGTGCCCCGGGTGGAGTTCCTGGGATTCGCAGTGGACGCAGAGGGAATCCACCCGACCGAAGAAAAGACCAGGGCCATTGTGCAAGCCCCTGCCCCCACGTGTAAAGCGGAACTCCAGAGTTTCCTGGGGGTCCTCAATTTTTACCACACGTTCATACCCCACAAGGCGGCCCTTGCCGAACCCCTACACCGTCTACTGGACAAAAAAGCTCCATGGGTGTGGGGGAAGAGGCAAGCCGCCGCCTTCCAGGCAGTTAAGGACGTCCTCATCTCCAACGCGGTGCTGCATCACTTCGACGAGCGCCTCCCGGTCATCCTGGCTTGCGATGCATCGCCGTACGGGGTGGGCGCTGTCCTGGGGCACCAGTTACCGGATGGCCGGGAGGTCCCGGTCGCATACTACTCGCGCACCCTGACTTCGGCGGAACGGAACTACGCGCAAATCGACAAGGAGGCCCTGGCCATAGTGGCGGGGGTCCACAAATTCAATGATTATTTATATGGGCGCCGGTTCACAATAGCGACGGACCATAAGCCGCTCTTGGGTCTGCTGGCCCCAGACCGACAAACTCCCCAAATCCTGTCCCAGAGGGTGTTGAGATGGAATCAATTCCTTAACTCGTACACCTACACGCTGGTTCACAGGGCGGGCAAGGCAATGGGCCACGCGGACGCTCTCAGCCGGTTGCCGCTTCCGGACACAGGCCCCGATCCAGCCCCAGCTCACCAGGTCATGTCAATCGAGTCACTGCCGGAGCAACCCCTCCACGTGGCAGAGGTGGCTAAAACCACCAGAAAAGACAAAACCCTAGCGCGGGTGCTCGACTGGGTGGTGAGGGGGTGGCCAGAGGGGAACATGGGGGAAGAGTTCAAACCCTACAAAATGCGGAGGGAGGAACTCGCAGCACACAAAGGGTGCCTGTTATGGGGGAGCAGGGTAGTGGTCCCCCCCCCTCTGCAGAAACGGGTCCTGGAATCACTCCACGAAACTCACCCAGGCATCGTGAGAATGAAAGCCCTGGCCAGAAGTTACGTATGGTGGCCGGGGATGGACAGTGAGATAGAGGACTGGGTCCGGAGGTGCGGCACATGCCAAGAGTCGCGGCCGGACCCACCCAGTGCCCCAGCTATACGATGGGAGACCACCAGGAAACCGTGGTCCAGGCTACACATTGATTTTGCTGGGCCGTTCCAGGGACAGATCTTCCTAATCATCGTGGATGCATACACAAAATGGTTAGAGGTCATCCCCGTAGGGTCTACCTCATCAGCTGCAGCCATTAGGGCATTACGTAAGGTCCTGTGCACCCACGGTATTCCGGACACCATAGTCTCGGACAACGGGGCAGCATTCACCTCGGGGGACTTCCAGGGGTTCCTCCAGAGGTACCTCATTAGGCACATCCGGTCAGCGCCCTTCCACCCGGCCACCAACGGCCAGGCCGAGCGGATGGTCCGAACAACAAAAGAGGCCCTGGGCAGAATAGTGCAGGGCGATTGGGACCACCGACTAGCCGCGTTCCTCTTTGACAACCGGGTCATTCCCAACCCAGTCACAGGGGTTAGCCCAGCCGAGCTCCTCATGGGACGCAAACTCACCACGAGGCTAGATCGGCTAAACCCCGACCGAGCCCCAGATGTGCGCGGGTCCCCAGAGGTCAGAGACGTGACTAGGGGGTTCTTCGCGGGAGACCCGGTGTTCGCCCGCAACTACGCGGCAGGCCCAGAATGGGTCGCCGGGCGGGTATTACGGGTTATGGGCTCCCGCCACTACGAGGTCTCCACCGAGGGGGGCCAGATTCTACACCGGCACATCGATCAGTTACGCCGCCGGACCCTCCCGGAGGTACCCCTGGAAATGAGGGAGGGGGCCAGGCCCGCGGAGAGCCCAACGACACCCGCACCGACGCCACGGCCACACACACCGGCGGAGGCGGACCCACCATCGGACCCCGAACCACAACCCACCAACGCTCAGACCCCCGGGGAAACCCCAGAGGCGGAAGCAACCCCGGCCCCACAAGCAACACCGAGGCGTTCTGCACGGGAGCGTCGACCCCCCGCCTACCTCCAGGACTATATTACTAACTAAGGGGGGAGGAGTGTAGTGTATGGCGCCCACTGAAGGCAACCAGTTCATAAAGACCACGATAGCAGAATAACACCCATCCACCCCAGCCGCGGAGGCAACTGAGTAACACCCAAGTGCCTCCGCGCTGGGCGCGCCAATCCGCCAATCACAGCGTGTGGCGGGAAATTCGGACGGTCAACATTGGACCGGCCAGAAGGTTGAATAGTCCGGCAACTGTATATATGCGGGAGCCGGCCCGCGTGTTCACTCTCTCCATCCTGTATCGTACCATGGAATAAACCCATGTTGCCCTACTCTCGTCTCCACGTGTGGTACTTTACATGATTATTCATTATTTCTAGTTCTTGAGCCAAATATTTAAATAAAAACTGATATTAAAAGAAAAGAGAAGTAGGTAGCTGATAATCTGCAGTCTGACAGTTGCTGACCACACCCCTGTTACATCTTTGGAACACCAATTTTATTTCATCTCCCATCAAGACTGGTGTTCCTGTATAACAAAGGAGTCTCATGACACCTTGGAGACTCAAATATGGATTGTGGCATAAGCTTTTATGAGCCTGAGCTCATATACATGCAGGACTTTTTTTTTTAGAAAAAGAACAGCAGGAACTCATTTGCATATTAGGCCACACCCCTGACACCAAGCCAGCTGGAACTGTGTTCCTGTGCATTCCTGCTCAAAAGAAGCTGTATACATGCAAGAGTAGTTACAGAAAAGGGTGATTACAAAGAGAAGTCAGAAGGCTCAATTTTCTAGGGCTGCATCTACATGGCAACAATTCCGCAAGCTGCAAGGCAATTACAGTGTTGCAATGCAATCACAATTGCAACAGAAGGCTCCCATGTTAGCATTTCCTGCACTTCCTTTGCTAGGCTGTCATTGCCCCCCCCCCCCCCCGGACTTTTCCAGGCTTTTAAAAATTGACATATCACTATAGCCTTACCCTTATGCTGATATGTCAATTTCCCTTTTAACCTGTAGAAATATGTCAATTACACTGCTCAATATGTCTGTTATGTTGGTAGCTGATACACTGCTATCGCTTAAAATTGCTGTTTTGTTCATTACTGAATTTTTTTTAAAGTCCTCTGGTGATGTTGTGGAAGAGGATTGTGACTGGCAAAGACAGCCAGTGTGGTGTAGTGGTGAAGAGTATTGGACTAGTATCTGGGACACCCAGGTTCAAATCCTCACTCGTGCTATGGAAGCTTGCTGGGAGACACATTCTTTCAGCCTAACCTACCTCACAGAGTTGTTGTGAGGATAATATGGAGGTGAGAAGAATAACATTAGCTGCTTTGGGTCGCCATTGAGGCAGAAAGACAAGGTATAAATGAATTAAATACATAAAAGTAAATAACAATAAAGATGAGTACTTAAACCTGTAAGAAGAGACAATTGTTTTCTATGCAGACCTTCCCATCTCCAGTCCCTGGTGTGTTCTAGTCTGGTAGCGCCCAATCTGTAGATGAGATCCATTTCTTCCAGTTCTTGTGGAACGCTCCCTTTGAAATTTCTCTGGCTCTTTTGAAGTCTGTTATGGAGAAATCAGGATGTTTCAAAAATTTTCTCTCTAGGGTTTGTATAAGAATACCTTTTGGTCTCTTCCTTCTCTTGTAGAAAGTCAGAATACAGGCAGTAGTGGGAGCACCACAAAAGCAGAGGCCAACAGCTCCAAAGCACGGAAAGAGCGCACGGCTTTTACCAAGGAACAGCTGCGGGAGCTGGAGGCAGAGTTCGCACACCACAACTACCTGACGAGGCTGCGGAGATATGAGATCGCAGTGAACCTGGACCTGACTGAAAGACAGGTAAATCTCCTCATCCGTGGCCCAGCTATGTCCATTGCTGTACCCCTTTGGGCCTTTTCTGCTTTAGACCACACACTGTGCTGTAGTGCTGAAGAGGTTTTGCTGCAAACCAGGAGATCCTTGGTTCAAATCAAACAGAAAGATAATGTTGAATAGTGGTTAGAGCACAGAATAGGATCCGGGAGAATCCCTGCTCTGCCATGGAAGCTTGCTGGGTAACCTTGGGCCAGTCACACACTCTTAGCCTAACCTACTTTGCAGGATTGTGGTGGGGATAAAACAGAGAGGAGAAGGTTGTAAGCCTCTTTAGGTCTGCAGTGGGGAGAAAAGTGAGATATAAATGAAGTAACTAAAAATCTTAGCTCTACCATCAATCCCCAAGATTACCTTAGGCAAGCCACTCTTCCTGTGTTCCCCACAGGCAAGAAAAAGAAAATAATAGTGGCTTGTAATGATTACAACCAGATGATCTATTAGAATGGCTAGCCCTTGAAAGCATTACATAGACCTTTTCCATGTGGCACTGAGATGATGGAATGCCTTCTCTCCTTGAAGCATGATTGGTTTCCTCCACTGCAGCTTTCAGGAAGGCTGCCCAATCATATTAAACCAAGGTTTTGGTTTAACCTACGACGGAACATTTGCAGATTTCTTTTTAAACCAACGATTACATGGAGGCAGGGAGGTGGGGCCAGTGCACTTGGGAACAATCTCCTTCTGTTCTCATTGACTGAACACATGGAGGAATTGTGTGTACAGGGCTGATGAGTCAGACTATTGGTCAGTCTTGGCAAGCCTGATGGTCAGCAGCTCTCAGCATTTCAGAGGTCTATGGCTGAGTGCAAGATCCAGTTTGGTGTAGAATTGAGCCTGGGGACTTCTACATGCAAGGCAGGTGCTCTATGGCTGAGTGCAAGATCCAGTTTGGTGTAGAATTGAGCCTGGGGACTTCTACATGCAAGGCAGGTGCTCTATGGCTGAGTGCAAGATCCAGTTTGGTGTAGTGGTTAAGAGCATGGACTCTAATCTGGGAGAGCTGGGTTTGATTCTCCTTGCAGCTAGCTAGCTGACCTGAGTCAGTCACAGTTCTTGCAGAGCTGTTCTCTCAAGAGCAGTTCTCCATCAGAGCTCTCTCAGCCCCACTTGCCTCCCAAGGTGCCTGTTGTGGTGAGAGGAAGGGAAGGAGAATGTAAACTGCTCTGAGACGTTAGTGAGGGGCAGGGCATAAATCCAGTCTCCTCCTCCTACTCCTCCTGTCAAGGTCTCTTTTGTCTACTCCGACCGGCAGCAGCTCTCCAGGGTCCCACACAGAAGTCTTTCAGAGCATCTACTATGGGAGCCTTTTAACTGGAAGTGTGGAGGATTGAACCTTGGACCCTCTGTAGGCAAAGCAGATGCTCTGCCAATGTGCCACACAGCCCTTTGGGGGTGATGATGTCCAGAGGTGTTGGTTAGGTCTGAGATGAGTTCCTGAGGCCCTGATAGCATCACTGAGACTTGCCTTTTCCTCATCTAGCTGTGGCATCGGAGGAAGCGATTGGCATGGCTTATGCCCCTTATCTCCCCAAGCTGTGCTACTGCAAGGCAGGCGTGAGGTTAGCCCCTGAGGGTTCTGGCTGTGCCTCTGGGGCTCAAGTTGTAGCCAGCCAGCCAGGAGTGCAGGTGAAAACCCTAGGCAGAACTGTAGTTACCTCCTGGATCCTTGGAGCTGCCAGGCAAAGGTGAGGAAAATCCTGCAGCGCTATTCGGAGGAGAAGAACTGCCTACCTGCAAGATTGCAGAGGGAGAGGAAACAGCCTTCCTGACTGACTGTTGGTCTCTTTTTCTTCTCATACAGGTCAAAGTGTGGTTTCAAAACCGCCGGATGAAATGGAAGCGTGTGAAGGGTGGGCAGCCGGTGTCACCCCAGGATCACAACACAGAGGATGCGGACTCTGCTGCTTCTCCAAGCTCAGAATAGCCCCTTCTGGGAGGGCTTGGGAAGTCTGGTGCAGAACAGCTGTGGGTCAGATTTTCGCCCAGAGCATCTTCACTTAGGACAAAGCATACTCAGCAGCAGCAACTGAGGCCCTTTGCCCTCACTGCCCAGATGTTTCTCCTCCTCAGACTTTGCAATGGGATGTTGACTAAAGAGGGTGGAAGGAGCAGCCTGGAGAAAGGCCAGAGCTTCCTTTTCCATGTGAAGCCAGACTCAGTTGTAAATGTTGTTTGCAAGATGCCCAAAAGGAGCAGAATGGTGCAAGGTAGATTCTTAAAAACACTCACAATATTTTTTTTAGGATAATAAGGTCAATTGGGAAGTGCCCTTACCATCCTCCAAACTTACGTTTCCTCTGCAGGGCTCTGGGGGGAAATGATGCTGCACGTTTTTGAATAAGAAACTAGTTGTGCCTGGTGCTGACTGGCTAGCATCTATGCTGTCAAAAAACATGGAGACAGATTTCTCACTCGCCTTATGCAGCTCTCAAGCTCCTCTTCTCAGCGAGGCTTCTCTCCGATTTCAAACTATCTGCCCTGGGACTGCAGCTAGTGTCAGCTTTTTTGCACCACAAACAGAAACTGGTTTTTAGAGGTTTCTGTTTACGGTGTGAAAAAGCTGATGCTAACTGCAGCCCCGGGGCAGATAGTGTGAAATTGGAGGGAAGCCCCCCTGAGAAGAGGAGCTTAAGAGCGGTGTAAGGCAAGTGGGAAATCAGTCAGAGTCCAAACCCCATGGCAATTTTCCATTTTTTTAAAAAAAGCTGTCTTTTCAAAAACTAATATGGTAATGAATGTTAACATGGCCATTTTTGAAACATGGGCAAGTCACCAGGAAAAGGGCATGACCTAAAGCTCTTAGCCAATTTGAGTTTGTAATGTCTGTTATGAAGCCAGCTTCGTTTGGCTTCTGACAGCCTTTCTGTAAGCTCTGGTTTCTGTGAGCTCTGTGATGCTGCAGCTCCAGGCCTGGTTTACTAAGGCAGGAAACTGAGATAGGAGTCTGAATTGGCTGCTGGTAGGCGCCATTTTTAATGCCTCTCCACATGGAAAATAAAATCCTTGTGAATAGAAAAGACAAGCGATAGGGGGGGCATTCACTCACGTCCCTGCGGTGCTAGTTTTCTACTTGCAAGGATTTTGACTGAACAAAATATGCGGGGAAATGTTTTAAAAATATTACTCCTTTGCACACCCTCCCTTTAAGAGGTACACTTTGTTCTGCAGTGTCTTTCTGCTGCATGTGGACAGGTTTAGAGGCAGCTCCGGAAGAGGCAACTGAGGCATCGGTCTTAGAGGGTAAAGCTGGGTCTGAACTCCACCAGCACAGGCTGCGTAGACAGCCTCACAGGATTGCAATCCCATGTTGGAAAATAAAAAGCCCTGCAAACAGAAAATCAGGGCTCTGACCAGTGTTCCCTCTAAGCTGAGTTAGCATGAGCTAGCTCACAGTTCTTTAGCCTCCAGCTCACACATTTTCATCTTCGCTCAGGATAAATGGCCCCAGAGCAAACTGATTTCTGCAGTAGCTCACAACTTCAATGCCGGTCACTCACAAAGTAGAATTTTTGCTCACAAGACCCCACAGCTTAGAGGGAGTATTGGCCCTGACATCTAGTGTTCTATATGGGAGGGAGGGTGACTGGAAATGCAAAATATTTGCAAGAAGCTCCACTGTGATCCATTGTCTCAGGTTTGGCATAGCTTGACCTAATTTCTGGTAGGTGACTGAAGAGTTGTCCATGATGTCTCCAAGGAAGAAAACGAGTCAATAATTCTTTCTCATAAAAAGAAATAGAATTTACCAGGCCTCCGATTCAGTGGGAGCTCACAGGAGCACAGCTCCTGAACCTTTCTGGGAGTTCCTCCTCCTCCTTCTGAGAGCTCCACCTCCTTGTCCATTGAATAGTAGGTGCAGCTGCATAACAATCCCTGGATGAGCTCCACCATCTATTTTTCTACAAAATAATCCCCGGAATTTACCAATCCAGGATAGCAACAAGAAAGATGTACTTTCTGAACATCCCTTAAGTGAGGTTATTCATGGCAAATGCCCTAGGCTCCACACTTTGGTGAAATCCTTGCTTACCCAAAGAAGCCATGGATTGTTTGAAAAATGGGAAATGTGGGACATCCAGTTGTTCAAACACTGCCTCAGCAAATGAAGGGAGGTTTGGGGGGCTGTACCTGAGGAGGGTGGAATTTGGGAAGAATGTGATGCCACTTCCATGTGATTCTCTAGGCTTGTCACCCTAGCCTCTATGGTCTTTACCACAGAGACTAGAGGAATTCCTCGCGTGTTACTATGTGGAGGCCATTTTTTCCTCCCACTTGTCAGTTCCTTGGGGTAATTCCCTGCCCTTGGCGGGTAAATAGGAGGCTTACTAGTTGACTGGTAGTAGTTGAAAGCACACTGAAATGCCTTAGACAACAGCCTATCACCTGAACAGGGTTGTCTGTGAGGGGTTCACAACTCATAATCAGTGATGGCTTGAGAACAGAAACCTCACCAGGCTGGGAGGTGAGGTGGGAGGAACTTCTCCTGAACCCTGCATCCACCTAAGGGCCACCATACCTAAACATATGAATGACACTGTTCTGCCCTTAATCCAAATACCTGGGTTGCTTTGTTAGTCTGAAGCGCATGTTGTGGATTTGCTCCAGGTTACTCTGCAACAGACTTGGGATCGTAAAGTTTTCCTAATCAGAAGCAGCTGTGTTTTGAGCTAGTTCTGAGCCTTAACTCTTTTGTTCTTTCGCTGTCTGGTCCAAAACTTTCCTGCCACTGGCATGAACCTGATGTTAGCATACAGGAACTGAAACAACACTGGAAGGGTAGTTTATAGAGGCACCCACATGTTTGCAGCCTGGATGACTCATTAAGCAGGCAGTGAGGAGAGTTGCAAGGAGAGCTGTGTCATGTCTACAAATTTGTTTGCAATGTGTAGCTATTCCAACAATGGTCGAAGGAGGAATGGATCTGGTTTTATTGTTTATGACAACACTTTGGCCTCTGCAGAAAATTTTCTCTCACTGACTTTTTAAAATTAGAACCAAGCTCTTTTTGTATTATTAAAGTTTCCAGATGGGGACCAACTGAAAATATGAGGCATGGTCTACTTTGCTTTGTGTTTTGCAGGGAACATTTTATTGATTGATTTAATTCACTTATACCGTTCTCCCTTATGAGGACCCAACGCGGCTGAATAAATTCTCCCCTCTTCCATTTTATCCTTACAACAACCCTGTGAGGGAGGTTGGGCTGAGAGCAGTGTTCCCTTTAAGCGAAGTTAGTGTGAGCTAGCTCACAGTTTTTTAGCCTCCGGCTCACACATTTTTGTTGTAGCTCAGGAAGGATGGCCACAGAGCAAACTAATTTATGCAGTAGCTCACAACATTCATGCCAGTAGCTCATGAAGTAGAATTTTTGCTCACAAGACTCCATAGCTTAGAGGAAACATTGGCTGAGAGCATGTGACTGACCCAAGGTCACCAAGCAAACTTCCATGGCAGAGTGGGGATTCGAACTGGAGTCTTCCAGACCCTAGCTTGACACTCTGCCCTGTTGCCACTGTGATCACCTCTGCATTTTGTAGTGGAAATGACAGTTCCAAGGAGAATCATTGCTGTGTGGAAGCAACCCTAGAGGGAAATCAGAAAATGACTATTAAATACCAACCCTATCAATGTGAATAGTCCTAGACCAGAGGCAGGTACCAGAAAATGAGAACTTAGGGTCCCCAGCTCCCTCATGGTCACCAGCACAGAATGGAGGGGTAGAGTTGCCAGATCCAGTTAGGAAAACTCTTGGAGATTTGGGGGTAGAGTAGGGTTGCCAGCTTCCAGGTGGGGCCTGGAGATCTCCTGCTTTTACAACTGATCTCCAGCTGGCAGAGAGAAAATGGCTGCTTTGAAGGGTGGACTCTATGGCATTGCACCATGCTGAGGCCCCTCCCCTCCCCAAACTTTGCCCTCTCCTGGATCCACCCCCAAAGTCTGCAGGTATTTTCCAAACCAGACCTGGCAACCCCAGGGTGGAGCTTGACGAGGACAGGGACCTCATTGGTGTACAGTGCCACAGAGTCCACCCTTCAAAGCATCCATTTTCTTGAGTGGGACTGATCTTTGCAGTCTGAAGATGATTCTCTGAAGTCTGGAGGCAGGGCTGGCCCCAGACTGTCTGGCACCCTAGTCAAGGTTAACTTCTGGTGCCCCCCCCCCACCGCACTGATTATGTAACCGAGTCACAAGGGGGCATGCAGTTGGGTGCCCCCAGAAGGCCAGCGCCCTAGGCCAGAGGTGGCCAACGGTAGCTCTGCAGAAGTTTTTTGCCTACAACTCCCATCAGCCCCAGCCAGCATGGCCAATGGCTGGGGCTGATGGGAGTTGTAGGCAAAAAAACATCTGGAGAGATACTGTTGGCCACCCCTGCCCTAGACAATCGCCTAGTTTGTCTAGTGGCAGAGCCAGCCCTGCCTGGAGGCTGACATCTGTCTAGTAAATAAGATCCTCTGTGGCCCATATGCAGGCTGCAGGCCAGAACCCGGAAGCGGAATGCTTGGATTCACGTGGGGGACGGGGCTTTCGAAGCAAATTGCATGAAATGACTCATATAAATAAGGTAGGCAGGGGGAAGTTAATAAGTCCTGCAGACGCTGCAAGCTTGACCTTGGGAAAAATTCCTTCCCCGTGGAAAGCGGTCGGCCAGGAGCACGCTCCAAAATAGAAGTCATCCCAAGAAAAACAGAGCCCCACTCCAATTGCAGCAGCATCAGAGGATGTTTGGAAGGAAGCGGGGGAAATGTTACAGCATTAATCAGAGCCAGGATTTGTTGGTGCCCAGCCTCAGTTTCCACTATGGATTGAGTCCTGGGAAGGCCATTTTTAGTAGGCTTGCCAACTGGACGAAGGGGAAAAATGAGGATTACCAAATTTCTTTGATAGTCTGGCAAGCTACTGGGGGAGTGGGGGACACCCTTCTTTTTTCCTGGTTTGGTTTCTTCGCATGTGCTCTGATCTGCTAGGACAGTTATAATTTAAATCACATTTGGAAAAACCTGGTTGTGTCAAGTCTCAGCATAGAGTATTTTCCCCCCCATCCTTCAAGTGCTGGAAAATGCCTCATATCAAGGAGAGAATATCTAATACTCTTCCTATCACAAGGAAACAAATGGAAATGATGAAGTGCCCAGGGCTGAACTGTAGAATGTCAGACCTGTTTTGTTTTGAGCATGTACAGAGTGTCATTTAAATGCATCTTGTCTCTTTCCTCTTCCACCCCGCCCCCTGGGACTCACCACAAGCCCTTTTTTCTGCACTTGGGCCAAGGAGGTTGTCAAGCATGCTTGAGTCTTCACAGGGGTGGAATTCTAGCTGGAGCTCCTTTGCATATTAGGCCACACACCCCTGATGTAGCCAATCCTCCATGAGCTTACAAAAAAGAGCCTTGTAAGCTCTTGGAGGATTGGCTACACCAAGGGTGTGTGGCCTAATATGCAAGGAGCTCCTGCGAGAATTCCAGCCCTGAGTCTTCATGTCTCTTTTATTTTCAAATCTGCATTTCTGTAGGGTTATTGGAAGGCAAAACCTAGGAGTACATTCAGCCCAAACTATGGTCCTTGTGCCACTTTATCTGGGGCAAGTTTGGGTTCATGCACTATCTGGTTCCTTCCAGAAGACTACAGTTTTACCTGGGGGAGGATCTGTTCATAGGACAGTTTCCCCAGTTTCATGGGACAGTGTCTCCACAGTGAAATGCCTCTAAGTGACCTCTCATCTACCTAGGGTTCCCAAGTTCCCACTGAGGGTGGGGTCTCCCCTGATTTCAGGGCCTCCAACCTGCTGTCCCCATAACGGGTCAGTGGGAGAAGCCCCCCCCCCCAAATAACTCCAGCATGCTGCAATGTGCCTGCCATGATGATGTCACCCGGAAGTGACAGTATCATGCTGGGCATTCCATTCTACTCATCTCAACAGTCTACCACCTCGAGGGGTACCATGCTGTAGAGTTCACCCTCCAAAGCAGCCATTTTCTCCAGGGAAACTGATCTCCGTTGCCTAGAGATCTCCAGCCACCACCTGGAGGCTGGCAGCTCTCAGTGCTAAGGATTGCTCTGCCATATCCAGAAATTGACCCTGAGGAGATCTTCACACTGAAAGGCAGTTTGTGTGAAGCGGCGTCTAAAGAAGCTGCTGCCCAGGAAGCCAAAGCACTGACAGTTTCATCTCCACACTCCCACCACTCTTGCTGATGAAGTTTCTGCTGGTGAAAGGCCTCCGGAATGGATACCTGCTGGCGAGCGCATTTCTCGCCAATTTGGGGTAATAAAGGCGTCCAATAAAAACAGGATGCTTCCTTTTCCAGAAGGTATTACTTAAGTGGATCTGACTGCATTTCATTTGGGACTTGGGCCAGTCAGAAGTGGAAAGCAACGGATTCCATTTCCTTCCCTATGCTTTCGAAACCCATGACACGTCCATGGCAGCATTTGTGGAAACCACCTGTTGGTTTCTTTCCCCTCGCTCTCGTTCCCTTCTCCTCTAGAACACGCTAAGATAAAAGTTATGATAAGACCGGCCTGGCTTCACAAGGGTAAATAATTTTTAACAACCAAACAAAAACCTGTGATGTCTCCAGTTCATCCTCTCAGGGGGCCTGTTACGAGGGAGGAGGAAAATACGGCACTAAAAACTGCAGCAGGCTGCCTGATGGAACATTCCAGAACTTGTGTATCCTTAACAGCCCCTCTACTCCAATGGCTGCTCTTTATCCAGCTAAATTTGCGAGCCTTCTGGGGCTCAGAAAAAACGAGTCCCTCCTCACGGAGCATAATACGTCTGGATGAACTACAATCGTATGACACAACATTAAATTACCCCTTCCTCCTGGCTTCCTTTCCCTGAACAGCCATAGATGCCAGAATATGTTGCGAGAGACAATACTTCTTTTGAACAAGGGGTGGATCTGGGTCTCCAAGCCTTTCCAAAAGGGGAAAGGGGGTGGGAGAGAGGGGAAAAAAAAAAAGGAAATTAGGCAATGTTTTTGCAATGCAACCTCAAACCCACTCAGTCCCAAGAATGTTAAACGGTGGTTGAATATCCTGCGGTGGAGATGTATTGCACGCCCCACCTGGCAAGTGATTCAAAGAGGAGGAGGGAGAAACACCAACCTCTTGTTGAGGAGAATGATTTTTGACTCTGTTTCCTTCCCCGGGCAGGAGGCTGTGAGGGAGGGGGAAAGGAAGCAAGACCCAACACTGCTTTAAAGCCACTTAAGCCCTATTCAGTGGTTATGTTTTGCCACACAGAGGAGGCAAACATGCTGCAATCTCCTGCTATGTGCAATCTCCATTTTGTACGAGACGGACAATGTTTGTGTCTAGGCTTGGTACATGAGTAGTAGAATCAGGGTTCCGTTTCATGTGCACTGGAGTTGAAATACACACATCACCCCTTTCAGGCAAAATGTTATCTGCGTTGATATCGGGAGTATCTCATTTCTCATGCTCTCCCTATGTGCATGGTAATACATAACTAAAAAGGACTTACCACCAGGGGTGGAATTCTAGCAGGAGCTCCTTTGCATATTAGGCCACACACCCCTGATGTAGCCAATCCTCCAAGAGCTTACAAAAAAGAGCCTTGTAAGCTCTTGGAGGATTGGCTACATCAGGGGTGTGTGGCCTAATATGCAAAGGAGCTTCTGCTAGAATTCCACCCCTGCTTACCGTAGTAAGGTTGCCAGTCTCCAGGGGGTGAGCAGGAGAACCCAACGTTCTGTGATCAACCAGCCTCCAAATTAACAAAAATAACCCCACTCAATATTAACTAATAAGTAAAAGATTTCATAAAGTGTTTCAAAAGAAACTAACAAAGCCACAATATTTTCAAATCATATGCCAAACAGGGCAACAATAGACAGGTAAATAACCCATTTGAATGACAATAATAAAGATACTTGCAAGAGCTCAGTCCAATGTACTGATGGGAACATAGAGTTAAAGTCCACACAAGTCCTCCAAAGGTGCATAAAGGTGCTCAAATCTTGATATGCAGCTATACACAGTAAATCCTTAGTGTGAAGGGTTAGTCCTACTAAACTGGAAGAAGCATCAGTGAACAACCTAGGCGACAACCTAGTACTACCTGGAGGCTCTACCTGCTCTCTACTTCTCTGTGCTTTCTCTTGGGTTGCTTTGCCTCCAGGTGAGACCTGGAGATCTCTTGCTTTCACAGCTGATCTCCAGCTGGCAGAGATCAGCTCCCCTGGAGAAAATGGCTCCTTTGAAGGATGGGCTCTGTGGCATTGTACCATGCTGAGGCCCCTCCCCTCCCCAAACCCCGCCGTCTCCTGGTTCCACTCCCAAAGTCTCCAGGTGTTTTCCAACATCAACCTGGCAACCTATGCAACAGGGATCCCCAGTGTGGTGCCCAGGGGTGCCATGGTGCCTGTCAGCATCTTTCTTGGTGCCTACCAAGTGTTTCAGTAACTGGGAAGGGCAAGATATGATGGTCTGTGCATATATATCTTTCAGATTGTTTCAGCAACTGCTGCTGCAACACCACAAGAATTTTCACTGTGGGACTGAAAGTAAACTGAGGTGGCCATTGTATGTGGCAGTCATTTTGTGGCAATCATTTTGTGGCTGGGCCCTAGGGCTGTCAGCCTCTAGGTGGTGGCTGGAGATCTCCCACTATTACAACTGATCTCCAGGCAACAGAGATATCAGCTCCCCCATAGAAAATGGCTGCTTTGGAAAGTTGACTCTAGGGCAGGGGTGTCGAACTCATTTGTTATGAGGGCCGGATCAGACATAAAAGAGACCTTGTTGGGCCAGGACATGTCAGGCTGGGCCAGGTGTGTACCTATTTAAGATTAGGTAGCAGAGATATACATTTTAAAGAACAAATATATATATTAAAAACTTAAAACGTGCTTAAAATGTTAGCACTCATTGATCTTAAAGGTGCTTTCTTTGTATCTCTCCCATGGGATCCAAGGAACTGGGCAAAGGAAACTTTGGCTCTTTCTTTCCTTCCCCAGGAACTGGAGGGGAAGGGGAGGAGCCTCAGTCAATATAAGGAAGAGAGGCTTGGCTCAGTAGCTCTGCTGTGTGATTGAGAGAGCCTGGCAAAGCAAGCTATTCCTCCCCAAGGGAGGAGCCTCAGCCAGTGGAGAAAACAGCGGTTTTGTTCTGTAGCTCCTGTGTGATTGAGCAAGCCTTGCAAAGCAAGCTGTTATACAGAAGAAAGCAAGTGAGAGGGAGAAGGAAGCAGATGACAGCCAGTTGCTCAGAGGCCTGATAGGAGCCCTCCGGGGGCCTGATTCGACCTTGGGCTGCATGTTTGACACCCCTGCTCCAGGGCATTATATTCCATTTCAAGCCCTCCCCTCTCGGAACCCTGCCCTCTCCAGGTTCCACCCTCCAAATCCATGTGTGCTGTGTCCAGTTTGGACATGACTGTAGCCTGTGTGTAGAAGAGACGTCATTTTTCTCCCCACACCATTTTCCAGACCTGAAATGATCCTGAGGGAAAGCATTATCTGGCCTATTGGGGGAAACCCACAAGCATCCATGGAGTTTTGCATCATTCCAAAGGCAGCATTGTCAACCCGCAGAGAGAATTAACAGTCTCTCTAGCTGATGTCACTGGAAACGCTAAACCCCTGGCTCTCTCCTTTTCCCTCCCGTTGGATATGAATCTGTCTTATCGTATGACTGTCAAAGGCTAATGTTTAGTTAGGAGGACAGAGGTTAACAGGCAGCAGGTGGTCACATATTTTTAGGGAGAACTGATCTGCTGACAGCAGGTAAAGCTCCGGGCCCAAGGTAAATATTAGCTCTGCTCATGAAAAGGGGGAAGCCTTTGATGCAATCGGGAAGGGATGTCCAGCTGACCTTGGCTGATTCTGCAGGCCTATTTTACTCTGCCTCTGGCTTTTGAACCATAGTGGTTTGTTTTGTTTTGCTGGGAGGATCCGCATGACACCATCCTCCCATCGTTCGCTTACTGGGGCTTCCCCTGGTTTGTCCCATCATTTCCCAAATCCTTTGCTATGATCCAGGGGTTGTTTTGTAGAAAAATAGGTGGTGGAGCTCATTAGCATAACTCATTAGCATATGCCACCCCCCCTAGCCAAAAGCAACTCGACACAAGAAAGGAGAGCCCTGGTTGAGCGAGGCCTGCTTGGACTGGCTAGAGATCCCACCCCCCAGTAAATAGACCAGCAAGCCACCCACCACCCAAAATCACATAAGAAGTGGAGAAAGGGTGGTGTGGGTGTCTCCAGGGGTTAATGAGGGCTGCTGGGGGTGTGGCAAAGTTCCTGGAGGCTAGCTGGCTGCCCGCTCTCCTAATCCAGGGATTGTTATGCAGCTGCACCTACTATTCAATGGACAAGGCAGGTGGGAAGGAAGAGGGGGAACCGTCAGAAAGGTTCAGGAGCTGAGCTCCTGTGAGCTCCTGCTGAATTCAAGGCCTGCTATGATCTTTCCTGAAAGATTTTGGGGTTGTAGTGGATCACTCAAAGCAAGTGTCAACCCCATGTGCTGCAGCAGTGAAAAAGACTAACTCTGTACTAGGGTTTATTAGATTGAGAATAAAACAGCCGTTATTATACTGCCCCTATAGAGATCTATGGTTTGGCCTCATTTGGAATACTGTGGACACTTCTGGTCACTGTATTTCAAAAAGCACATTGCAGAACTGAAAAAAGTACAGAAGAGGGCAACCAGGATGATTAGGGGGTTGGAGCACCTTCCCTATGAGAAGAAGCTGAAGCGACTGGGACATTTCAGTTTAGAAAAGAGACAACGTGATAGAGGTTTATAAATTTATGTATGAGGTGGAAAGAGCTGACAAGGAGAATTTTTTTCTCCTTCTCCCAAAAACTAGAACTTGAGAGCGTCCAATGAAGCTTATGATCAGTAGATTTAGGAAGGACAAAAGAAAATACTTATTTCCCCAGTGAATGATTAAAATGTAGTGATGGCCACAAGAGTAAACAACTTTAAAAGGGGATTAAACAGCTTCATGGAGGATAAGTTTATTAATAGCTACTAGCCTTGGTGACTGAGAGGAACCTTCACATCCAGAGGCACGAAGCCTCTGAATCCCAGAGCCAGGAGACAACATGAGGAGAAGGTCTTGCCTCTATGCACAGTTGTTGGCTGTCCAGAGGAACTGATTTACCTTCGTGTGAGATGGGATGCTGGACTAGATGGATCACTGGTGTGGCTCTTATGTTCTTAAAGATACTAGTTGAAGAAAACTTGCTGGCTGTGTGAACAACAAGATGCAGAAACTTTAAAGCAAGGATGTCAAACATGCGGCCCAGGGACTTATCAGGCCCCCGAGCATCTGCTTCCTTTCCCCTCTCTCTTGCTTCCTTCTGCATCTCAGCTTGCTTTGCCAGGCTCTCTCAATCGCACAGCAGAGCTACTGAGCCAAGCCTCTCTTCCTTCAATTGGCTGAGGCTCCTCCCCCTCCACGTCCCCTGGGGAGGGAGGGAAAGTGCCAGAGCTTCATTTGCCCAGTTCCCTGGATCCTATGGGAGAAATGCAAAGAAAGCACCTTTAAGACCAACAAGTGCTAATGTTTTTAAGCATGTTTTGTTTTAAGGTTGTTTTAAAAAAAACTTTAGTTGTGTTTGTCTGTGTCCTTTAAAAAGTTTATATCACTGCTACCTAATCTTAAATAGGTACACGTATAGCCCAGCCTGACACAGCCCAGCCTGGCCCATCAAGGTATCACTTAAGTCAGATCCGGCCCTCATAACAAATGAGTACGACACCCCTGCTTTAAAGGGACTGCATAAGAAAGTCTGAAAAACAGCTGAGCAGTGGGGAACAGGCCGCTCCCTGATGCTCAGCTGTTTATGCAGCTTTTGCGAGGAAAAGAAAACAAGGGTTTAAAGGGACTTGGAATCCCTTTAAACAGCTGCTTTCTGCTCTATCCACGAACCACCACGACCTGCTTAAAAAGTTCGTGGAAGCTCATGACAGTAGACTTGTCACAAATTTCGGTTTGCAAACCATGAACAGGGCAAAATTTGTGATGAATTTTGCTTTATGGTTTGGTTCATGCCCATCCCGAGTGCAGGTTTTTGAACCTTCCTGCCCCATCTGTGCTACTTTGCTAACTGCCCCATTGCACAGCTGTCTACTCCTGGAAGCCTGCCATTCCCTCTCGACGCACACCAAAGGGCTTTTAACTCATTTTATTAAATAGTATTAGTAGGGTCGCCAACTATACATTGGGGACTTCCTGGAGGCCGGGGTGGTGGTGGTGGAGGACCTTGGGGGGTGGGAGGGAGGGGAGGGATCTCAGTGGGGTATAACACCATAACAGAGCCCACCTTCCAAAGTAGCCACCTCCAGGGGAACTGATCTCTGTAGCTTGGGGATCCATTGTAATTCTGGGAGCCTTCCAGGCTCCATCTGGAGGCTGGCAATCTTAACTGTATTGGTGTATAGTATTGGCTTGGTAGCTGTTGTGCATGTGGACTAATGTGTATGTTAACTAGTGTTCCTGCCTGGCTCATTGGAGCCTTTAGGACTGAACTTGGGGATTCAGGAACAATGGGAAGTAGGATCCAAATCCCTGCTGCCCTGCTCCAATTACAGGCCCCGTGCTGGTTTGAATGATCCAATGGCATCCTAGAGCGGGAACCTTGAAGTGTATATAATTGGCCCCATTGGCCCAGTTCTTCAGTCTTAGAGTTCAGCCGTTACCATGCTGTACTTAATAAAGGAACTATGATCACCACAGCAGCATCTCCTCCTTGCATTCAACCCACTATAGTAGCCAAGCTAGGCTGTCAAAGCAGCTTCTCTTCCCATTCCCAGGTAGGCTCTTGCAGTGATCAGTGCTCACAGGCTGGTAAATCATCCCCTTCTTCTCCCCTCCACTCAGGGCCCCTACTGAGAGTGCTTCTTCATTGGGTTCCAGCCCTGCCCTGCATGCTGCTGACCAACACTGGTCCTGTCCCCACTACTGCCTGGATGCTCTCGCTTTCCAGGTGCAGGAATAAAGAAAACCTAGGTACCTGGGAGGAAAGGGCATAATGTAACATGGCGATGGGAAGGAGCTGCAGAGAACTGTGCACTTGTTTGTCACAGGGGCTTTTTTTGAGCAGGAACACACAAGAACACAGTTCCGGCTGTCTTGGCATCAGGGGGTGTGGTGATGTCAGGGGTGTGTGGCCTAATATGCAAATGAGTTCCTGCTGGGCTTTTCCTATGAAAAAGCCCCTGGTTGTCACCTCTGCCTAGGTCTGAGTTCTAATTGCTCAGCTCACTGCTCTCTAGTTGTGAACAGGGAGTTGGGTTTTTTGTCAATCTGTTGGGCCGTTTACAAAGACTTCAAGTCTGTCCATCATGTCACTTTCATGTATTTGGCTAGTATAATGCAGCCCAGTGCAGTTCTTCACATATAGACGTCCTTATAAAGCCTGACATTCGTTTTCATTTCCTGTTCTCCTGTGATCACTGCTCACCATTTGGCAGCCAAAAGTACAAGCAAACAGCAAGCCAATCAATCAGTCAGCCAGCGGCAAAAAACAAACACTGTATATATATATCTTTTTAAAACAGTGTTACCATTAGGCATTCGTTTCAGTCGGTGCTATCAAGATCATAACATGTACTTGGAGCCTTATGGGAGACTGCGGGGGAGAACAGATTTCACTACCATCAGAGCTACTGTGCAGACACAACACTGTCTGGCAGTCATGTGAAGTGGCCGGTGGACAGGTAAACAGGCCAGAGGTTTGTCTCATAGGTGATCATAGCTGGCGAACGTGGTACATTCACTTTTCAAGCAGGTCCATCTCAGAGTTCACAGCACCCCTACCTTTGAGACTGCTAAAGCCACTAGTTTACATTGCGAATAGTGGTGACATGGAGGTAGAACCAACCTTTCTCTGTTGTCCAACTTAAAGGGTTGCCAGGTCTCTCCTCCCCGCCCTCAGGCACCAGAGGGAGATGGGAGGGGGGAAGTAAGGCTGTCACATCCAGGATGGGAATCTCCTGGAGATTTGGAGATGGGCCCTGGAGAGGACAGGCATCTCTGTAGGGTTCAATGCCACAGAGTCTACCCTCCAAAGCATCCATTTTCTCAAGGGGAACTGATCTCTGTAGTGTGAAGATGAGTTGTAATTCCAGAGGATCCCCAGCTCTCATCTGAAGGTTGGCATCCCTCCCCTCCCTTCCCCAATTAGGCTTCCCAAACCTCCCGCTCTGGCGGGAGACTTCTGGGTTCGCAGCCTCATCTCCCGCTCTTCAAAACTGTGGAAGCGGGGGTGGGGGGTGGAGGGGGGGGAGAACATACCTTTAGGCTTCATGTTGTAGAGCTCCTGAGCCGTCTGCAAAATGTCTGCCCCTTTAAGGCTGGGCAGGAAGCAGAAAGGGCTTCTGAGAACGGCCCCTCCCTTTCTTTGCTTTCGTTTTCACAGGAAGTAGAGTTGTCCGGAGGAAGATCTGGTAAGTGTGTGTGTGTGTTAGAAGGAGGGGGCAGGGGATTCCCTAGTTTTGAGGCCCTCCCCCCCTTTAGAAAGCGTGGGGGGGAGGGAAATGTCTACAAGGCACTCTATTATTCCCTATGGAGAACGATTCCCATAGGGAATAATAGGAAATTGATCCGTGGGTATTGGGGGCTCTGGGGGGGCTATTTTTTGAGGTAGAGGCACCAAATTTTTAGTATAGCATCTAGTGCCTCTCCCCAAAATACCCTCCAAGTTTCAAAACGATTGGACCAGAGGGTCCAATTCTATGAGCCCCAAAATATGGTGCCCCTATCCTTAATTATTTCCTATGGAAGAAAGGCATTTTAAAAGGTGTGCTGTCTCTTTAAATGTGATGGCAAGAACTCCCTTGGAGTTCAATTATGCTTGTCACATCCTTGTTCTTGGCTCCACCCCCAATGTCTCCTGGCTCCACCCCCAAAGTCCCCAGATATTTCTTGAATTGGACTTGGCAACCCTATCCCCAATCCTTCGGAGACTCCCCTACTGACTCATAGTGGAAATACTCCTTTGCTCAGTGCCAGTGGGTGAGATCACACCCTTGGGGGAAAATATTAGATGTCTTCATCCATGCGCCAAGCTGGACCAGGCTAGGTCAGATCTGCACCCCTAAGGAAGAGGCGGGGTATTCCTCTCTCTTTCTTCTTTTCACAGATCCACCCGCGGAGGAGCTCCCATCTCTTGGACTTGCCAGGAATTTCTGAAACACATCCCACTCCCCACCCCCAGTCTGCCTCCAGATGACAGGCGGGGTGTCTGGATCACGGCAAAGCTGTTCATGGTATCCGTTGCAAGGCTGCAGACAGGTGCGGGCTAAGCTGTGTGGGTTTCCTTTCCTCTCCCCGGGACACATTGTTTTAATTTAGCTATAAAAAGGAGCAGCCTTCAGCCAGATCTGAGCCCCCTCCCCCAACCTTCTCCTCTCCTCCTTCCCCCTCGCCTCCAGTTTCTATCTCTCAACATCTGCACTTTCACCATAGAGCCACCCAATCTGGTCGGCAAAGGGCAATAAAGGTTTCACGGGGCTCTCCCGTGCTGGGATCTGCAGGCAAAGGAAGAGAACATTGGATTTGGTAGTAATGGATGAAGAGCCAAAGGCATGAATTTGTACTAATCCCAACTAGGCAGTTGTGGTCTTTGCTTGTGCTCTGGGTACCGTAGGTGTGTAGGCCTCATCTGTGTACATCTCACAGGAACTTTCATGGCAGCTGAGCTCTTCATCAGAGGTTCCTCTCTAACAGGGCTTTTTTTTTTAGCAGGAACTTCTTTGCATATCAGGCCACACACCCCTGATGTAGCCATTGGGCTGCCAAGGTTCCCCAGCCCAGGAGGGCCCCAACCCGCCAGGGAGCAGGCTGCTGGGGGGATTCCCACTCCTAAAGAACCCCATCGGCTCATGCCATCATCACTGCGATGACATCATCTGGAAGTGACATCACCGCCAGCTTCATGTTGGTGCCTGTGAGGTTAATTTTTTTTTTTAGGAGAGGGACCTCTGTTGAGTGTGCCCTCCCCCAAAGCATCCCTTTTCTCTATAGGAGCTGTCATCTGGAAATCAGTTGCAATTTTGGGAAATCTCCAGGCCCCATCTGGAAGTTGACAACCCTAGGAAAGAGCTCCCTTTTTGCCCAGTGCCGCAGCCTAGATCTATATTGGGGGCTCCAGGAACTGTTTTTGGGAGAGGCAAATAGCAGCTTAGGAGTTCTACTTGTGGCACTCCAACTTGGTGTACCTTTGGTCCTCAGAAGGACAATTTTCTATACTAATACTTCACAACTGTGATCACACACATTGAATAATGCACTTTCAATGCACTTTCAATCCACTTTCCAACTGGATTTTGCAAGTTCACACAGTAAAATGCAGTTGTAGTGGAAAGTGGATTGAAAGTGCATTATTTAGTGTGTGTGATCCCAGCCCACATGTCTCTAAGTTGCAAAACAGGGCTTAGAGGAAAGTTCTGGCCTTCCTTATGCTGGGGAAGTTCTAAGTCGTACCAACTACACATGGAAACAGCAAAGAGAAGTGAGTGAGTGAGTCTGTGGGATTGTCTGGAAACCACAGCTTGGCTCCAGAACCTGGGCTACTCCTTCTCCAGATGTTCACGGGAGCTGTTTGTTGCTTTGCCATCACTTATACGTGCCAGGAAAAAAAAAGAGGGAGGGAGGGAGAGATTGAGAGAGGATGTAGAACAGTACTTGGAAAACAGTTTCAGGTTTATTATACTCAATTTGGACACAGACCGAAACCAAGGACTTGGCGAGAGAATCCCTGGCTCAGCCTGGGACAGCTCAACAATGGTGATTTTAGGGAAACGAAATTAGCTGAGTCTCATCCTGAGAAATGCCTCCCCGCCACACGTCTCCTTACACAAATCCAGGTAAAAGATTGGAATAAGGAAGATATTCTTCCAGGGTACATATCTAGGGCTGCTAAGTCCCCGGTCCAGGCAGGGGTTCCCCCACCCAGGAGGTTCCCAATCTCCTGGCCCACATTGAGCCGGTGGGGGGAACCTCTCCCAACCTTGCCGGTGTGATAATGTTACCCAAAAGTGACATCATCGCACTGTCGCTGTTGCGTGGCAGCAACTCTAGGCATTTCCAGGAAAATTCTATGGTTTTCCCAGACGCTCTAGCCATTTGGGAGGGAAAACTCTATGGTACAATAGGTACAATAGGTACCATAGAGTTTTCCCCTCCCAAATGGCTAGAGCATCCAGGGAAAACATAGAGTTTTTCTGAAAACGCCTAGAGAGGCTGCACGCGACGTCGCCAGCACAATGATGTTGCTTCAGGGTGACGTAATTGCTTCGTGTACGCATGCTTTGTGCGGGTGCAAAAGTTCCCTGCCAGAGAACACAGGGGACTTGACGACCCTATACGTATCTGAGTGTGAGGGTCCAGAATTCCAGTCTGAGACAAGCTCAGCCATCTGTCCCACCCTGAATCCTCACTTCCAGTCTTCACCATTGCTCTGCCCAGTGTCACCTTCCAAGGAATTTTTGTCACTTTGTTATGGATTGGAAGGAAGCTAAGCTCTTTTGGAATTATGATAAAATGCGGCATTCTGCAGGACCACTCAGTTCCCAGGCAAGCTTGATCTGGCATTCATTGGAAGTCCACTGTCACCTAAAATCTAAACCCACCTTCTGTGGCCTAAACCAGGGGGGACCAAACTGCGGCTCAGGAGTCACATGTGGCTCTTTTGCACCTGTTGTGTGGCTCTTGAAGCCCCTACCACCATTTTGGCTGTCTTGGAGAAGGCATTTCTCTCTTTAAATTACTTCTCCAAGCCAAGCCAGCCGGTGGGTTGCAGAATGCATTTAGAGTTAGTTGCTTTCTTTCCATCTTTCCCTCCTTTCCCCATCTATTTTCCTTCCTTCCTTCCTTCCTTCCTTCCTTCCTTCCTTCCTTCCTTCCTTCCTTCCTTCCTACATCTGATGTTCATGTCTTGCGGTTCTCAAACATCTTATCTTAATTCTATGTGTTAAGCAAGTTTGGCCACTCTTGGCCTCAACCCACCTGCCAGTACTCAGTTCTCCTTCAACCAGTTGATTTCTGCTTCCACTTGGCTGCTTACTCTGATTCCCAGTTCCAGGTACTTACAGCAGCTCGCCAGCCAATAATTGCCATTTTGTGCCATCAGTGTCTGCCATAATGCCTGGGCTATCTCAAAACCATCTTATGTTTCAGTCATTTGTAGCGATGTTCGTAAGGTTCACAGATAATACACACAGCATGAGTATTCACTACTTGAAACTCCATTTGTAATGCTGAAGGAAAAGATTTCAAGCCAACCCTCTGCTTGGAGGCTGATGCGGTCAGGATTCATCAAATAAGATGGATAGACAATGCTGGTTCCTTTAATACCTAACTTGATCTCTATGAGAAACTAGCCCTGGGCAGATGTTTGCTTTTGGCTCCTTAACAATGCAAAACAGGGCCGTGTGCCACCTGCCATTCTCCTGATACATTTACTACAAGAAAATAATGGGGTGATGAGAAAAACCTGTGGTCTCTACTTCTGAGTAGCCTCTTCTTCTAAACAGTCAATAATGAGAAATACAAGTCCGCACACAGGCAATTTAACATTCCAAAGCCTCTACCTTTGAACAGACTGCAATAAAATACACAAGAGTGCACGCAGGCACTTTAAAACAACTTCTTTTTCCAAACAGTCTGCGCTTAAATTAATCCAAACAGTCTGCAGTAGAATAGATCACACAGGAACTTCTGGAGTGCACGCAGGCACTTTTTAAAGATTAAGAGTCTGCATTTGACTCATAAACCAAAATATTAGAAAACAGTCTGTAATGAATTATTTCATCAAGAATGCACACAGGCACTTTATCAAACAAATTATCCCACTTCACAGTCATGCAGTCTCAGTCCACTATTGTTTCAATGAGGTGCTGGGATAAAGAATAAGTTCACCCACATGAACATAAGAACATAAGAGAAGCCATGTTGGATCAGGCCAATGGCCCATCCAGTCCAACACTCTGTGTCACACAGTGACCAATATATATAAACACACAAACACATTGTAGCTAATAGTCACTGATGGATCTCTGCTCCATATTTTTATCCAATCCCCTCTTAAAGCTATGCTTGTAGCCACCACCACCTCCTGTGGCAGTGAATTCCACATGTTAATTACCCTTTGGGTGAAGAAGTACTTCCTTTTATCTGTTTCAACCTGACTGCTCAGTAATTTCTGCTCATTTGAATGCCCATGAGTTCTTGTGTTGTGAAAAAAGGAGAAAAGTACTTCTTTCTCTACTTTCTCCATCCCATGCATAATCTTGTAAACCTCTATCATGTCACCCCGCAGGCGACGTTTCTCCAAGCTAAAGAGCCCCAAGTGTTTTAACCTTTCTTCATAGGGAAAGTATTCCAAACCTTTAATCATTCTAGTTGCCCTTTTCTGGACTTTTTCCAATGCTTTAATATTCTCTTTGAGGTTCGGTGACCAGAATTGCACACAGTATTCCAAATGAGACTGAACCATCGATTTATACAGGGGCATTATGATCCTGGCTGATTTGTTTTCAATTCCCTTCCTAATAATTCCCAGCATGGCGTTGGCCTTTTTTATTGCAATTGCACACTGTCTTGACATTTTCAGTGAGTTATCTACCACAACCCCAAGATCTCTCTCTTGGTCAGTCTCTGCCAGTTCACATCCCATCAACTTGTATTTGTAGCTGGGATTCTTGGCCCCAATGTGCATTACTTTGCACTTGGCCACATTGAACCGCATCTGCCACTTTGACGTCTACTCACCCAGCCTCAACAGATCCCTTTGGAGTGCCTCACAATCCTCTCTGGTTCTCACCACCCTGAACAATTTAGTGTCATCTGCAAACCTGGCCACTTCACTGCTTACTCCCAACTCCAAATCATTAATGAACAAGTTAAAAAGCACTGGACCCAGTACTGAACCCTGCGGCACCCCACTGCTTACCGTCCTCCACTGCAAAGATTGCCCATTTATACTCACTCTCTGCTTCCTATTAATTAGCCAGTTTTTGATCCACAAGAGGACCTGTCCTTTTACTCCATGACTCTCGAGCTTTCTAAGGAGCCTTTGATGAGGAACTTTATCAAAAGCTTTCTGGAAGTCAAGGTAAACAACATCTATTGGGTCCCCCTTTGTCCGCATGTTTGTTCACCCCCTCAAAGAACTGTAACAGGTTAGTGAGGCAAGATCTTCCCTTACAGAACCCATGCTGAGTCTTCCTCAATAACTTGTGTTCATCAATGTGCCTACTCATTCTGTCCTTGATAATGGTTTCTACCAACTTTCCTAGTATTGTCAAAATCACTTTTATTTATATTAAAAAAACCATCAAAGAAATCACTAATGCAAGAATAATACCAATACATTACTTTTCACCCCTTCCATCCCCCTTTTTCTGACTCCCGCCGGTGTTTACTTAAATTGCTAAAAATACAAGGTAATAACTCTTAAAAAACTTTATACTCTAATCTCTTAACCTTTATCAAAAGAAAAAGATACTGTTAATCCAGTAAAAAAACAAAAACCAAAAGAAAGACCATTTCTTCTTTTCTTTATAACCATTCAACTGTTTTCAAACATCACTAAATGTCCCTTTAATTTCCAATGTTTTTCAACATATATTTGAAATTTCTCCCAATCCATCTTAAACTTCTCCAAACCATAGTCCTTTAAGATTCTTGTAAGTTTGTCCATTGCACTCCAAGACATAACTTTTAAAATCCAGTCCCATTTTTCTGGTATTTTATCTTGCTTCCATAGCTGCACATATAATATCCTTGCAGCTGAAAGTAGATACCGCACAATAGTTCTATCTGATTTCGGAAAACTTTCCATTTGTAATCCCAACAAAAATACGTCTGGAGATCTCTTAACATCATAACCTAAAATCTTTGATATTTCTTTCTGAATCATTTGCCAATATTGTCTTGCCTTTTCACATGTCCACCACATGTGGTAAAAAGAACCTTCATGCTTTTTACATTTCTAACATCTGTCTGACATCTGATTACTCATTTTTGCCAATTTCTTAGGTGTCATATACCATCTATATAGCATTTTAAAGCAGTTTTCTTTAATGTTATAACATGTAGATATCTTCATAGAGTCCTTCCACAAGTGTTCCCATGACTCCATTTGTATTTCTTTGTTTATATTAATTGCCCATTTTATCATTTAAGATTTAACTACTTTGTCTTCCGTAGACCATTTCAATAACAGTTTATAAATTCTTGATATCAATTTGTCATTATCATCAAATAGCATTCTTTCCAATTCTGTTTGTTCTTGTCTTATACCTTCATTTTTAATGTCCTATTCCACCAAGCTCTTAATTTGTTGCATTTGAAACCAATTATATTTATAGTCCAATTCTTCTACCAATTTTAGTTCAACTTTCTCACCATGCACCATGTTTATATGACAACCACTTCACTTTGGAAATATCTGAATATAACTTTATTACTTCTGTTGGCACAATCCAGAGCGGTTTTCTCTCATCCCCATATCTTTTGTATTTTAACCATGTATTCAACAAGTTTCTTCTTATATAGTGATGTGAAAAAAACCCATCCGTCTTATTTTTCCCATAGTACAAATAAGCATGTCAACCAAAAATATTTCCATGACCTTCTAGTGTCAGTAGTTTTCTATTTAATAATGTCATCCATTCTTTAATCCACACTAAGCATACTGTATCGTGGTATAGCTTTAAATCAGGCAATTGGAAACCTCCTCTTTCTTTTGCATCAGTCAAAATTTTCATTTTAATTCTTGGCTTTTTTCCAGCTCACATAAATTCTGAAATCTTCCTTTGCCATTTACTAAATTGTTTGTAATCCTTCACAATTGGGATTGTCTGAAATAAAAATAATTCTTGGTAGAACATTCATTTTGATTGCAGAAATTCTGCCCAGTAAAGGCAAGTTCAATTTATTCCATTTTAACAAATCTCCATCAATCTTGCACAAAAGCTTCTTGTACAAATAGGATTTTCATTGATAAACATTACATCATCAGCAAACGCTCTGTATTTATAAGAAAAATCTTTCAATTTCAATCCCTCTATCTCCTTATCTTCTCTTATTTGCATAAGCAAAATCTCTAAAGTCATTATAAATATCAATGGAAATAGAGGGCAACCTTGTCTCGTACCTTTGCTGATTATCATTTTTTCCGTCAAATCTGCATTTATACAAAGTCTTGCTTGTTGTTCAGTATATATTGCCTTGACCATTATAAAATTTTCCCCTACTCCCAGTTTCTCCATCACTGCAAACATAAAGTCCCACTTCACATTATCAAAGCCCTTCTCTGCATCAGCAAAGAATAATGCCACTTCTTTTTCAGGGTGCTTCTCATAATATTCAACAACATCTATAACCGTTCTAATGTCCTCTCTAATTTGTCTCCTGGGAAGAAATCCTGCTTGCTCGTCTTCAATGAAATTGTTCAAATGCTGTTTGAGTCTTTCTGCTAGTATCCTAGCATATATTTTATAGTCGTTATTGAGTAATGAAATTGGTCTATAATTTTTTACACTTGTGGTGTCTCTATCTTCTTTCGGTATCAATGAAATTACTGCTTCCTTCCATGTATTTGGCACTTGCCCGTCAGTTCTTATTATATTCAGTTCTTATTATATTCTTATTTGTAGTTTTGGTACTAATGTCTCTGTGAGGACTTTGTAAAATTTTGCTGTAAAGCCATCTGGACTCGGTGCTTTTCCCAATTTCATTGAGTTTATTGCTGCTTCAACTTCTATTTTTCCAATTGGTTCATTTAAGACCTTTTGCATGTTTTCTGTTAAGGGATTTACTTGTATTTTCTGTAAATAAACATTTATTTTACTCTGCTCCACCTTTTGACATTGGAACAACTTAGCATAATATTTATAATATTCCCTTTTAATTCCTGCTTGGTCCACAATATCTTTGCCATCTGATCCAATTTTGTTAATAAATTTACTCTCTCTCTTTTTTTTTTTTCATTTGCCAAGCCATGTATTTTCCAGGTTTATTTGCTCCTTCAAAAGATTTCTGTTGCAATCTTTTAAGATTCCATTCTACTTCTTTATTTAGCATATGTCTTAACTGGTTCTGTAATATTGTAATCTCCCTTATAATTTTCTTTTCCCCGGTCACTTTCTAAGTTCCTTTTCCCTGCTAGCAACCTCTTTTTGGATATCCAACATTTGTTTCTCTTTTGCTCTTTTGTCTTTATTATTCAATGTAATTAAAATGCCTCTTATTACAGCTTTATACGCATCCCACACCGTTTGAAATTGTATATCCTCTTTTTCATTTATTTGAAAGAAAGCTTTAGTTTCTTTTTCTATAGACGCCACTTTATCTACTTTCTGTAGTAAATCTTCATTTATCCTCCACCTCCTAGTCTTTTTGGCATGCTTTGCTGACCACATTATTGGGTTATGATCTGCCCCGACTTTAGGAAGAATTTCTATTTTTTTTGTCATAAGTCCAAGATCTTTTGTAGCCCATAACATATCAATCCTTGAGAAAGAATTATGTCTTGCTGAAAAAAAGGTGTAATCACGCACTTTAGGATTAAATTTCCTCCAAACGTCTTCCAAACTTTCTTGATTCACTAAGTCAAAAAAAGACTTTGGTAATTTCTCTTGTTTCTTTTTCCAGATCTGTCTAAAATATTTTTAATTGTTCAATTAAAATCTCCTATCACCATTATTTGTTCATATACCACTTGGTTCAATTGCTGTACAATTTCTTTAAAGAAAGAGTCCTTTGCCCCATTTGGGGCATACAATCCCACTAACAATGTGTTGGAATGAACCACACAGCACATGTGTTGAAGAGAAAATGCTCCTGCCTTGCCTCTCTGAGCAAGGGTTTATTTATCTCTGCATCAGTTGCGCCAGAAATAAACCAGCTTACAGCATTGAACAGACAAAAGCACTCACCGGAAGACATACCATGAGGTCGTGTCTGCCTAGTCTACAGAAACTAATACCAACTCAGCAGTTGTCAAGAATACATGTGTCAGCAAAAGGAAGCGTGAATACAAGTGTAAGATGTCTGCGCCCTTTTAGCCTTTCAGACACAACGTGGGTGGCTCAGGCTGATATGCCAAATGCGTGATCCACCCACATTTCTGTCTTCAGGCTTTGTGGGGTCTGGGGGCTCAAGTGTGTGAGCCCCACAACAATGTCTTTTTGTCATTTGATGACACTTCCACTGCTACATATCTTCCATCATCATCTTTTAAAAATATATCCTCTTTAACACTGTCCTTGCTGAAGATACATGAATAGATACTAAATAGTTCAAAGAAGGCTTGAATCATGATGGGTTTAAGTCAATTTAATGACCACGGAAATTTAATGACCTCTGTAGATGCTGGAATGCAATCCTTCACTGGGGATCCTTCAAAGCCTTGGAGAAGCCCCACTGGAACTCCTCGTCAGCCAAAGTAAACCCCCTCAGAATTTCCAAGGCATGTCTTGGCCTTTTCCTTATCTGAGAAAAGTAGGCAGTTGGCGTTGAAATCACCTTCTCTGCCCAAAAACAAAGGCTCCGGTCTGCTCCTCTTTTGGAGAAGTGTCCTAACTCTCCATGATCCAGCCCTGGAAGTCGCCAACTTTCCCGGTATTGAAGTCAGATTGACTGGCCTGTAATTTCCCGGATCTCCTCTGGAACCCTTTTTATAGATGGGGGTGACATTTGCTACCTTCCAGTCCTCAGGAACAGAGGCAGATTTCAATGAAAGATTACATATTTTTGTCAGGAGATCCACGAGTTCAATTTTGAGTTCTTCCAGAACTCTTGGATGTATGCCATCTGGACCTGGTGACTTATTCGTTTTTAATTTGTCAATCAGTTGTAGGACCTCCTCTCTCATCATCTCAATCTGTCTCAAGACTTTCAACACCTCTTCCAAAATTAGTGGTTCTGGAGCGGGCAAACACTTCTCATCTTCCACAGTGAAGACGGAGGCAAAAAATGCATTTAGCTTCTCAGCCATTTCCCTATCCTCCTTCAGTAATCCTTTGACCCCTTGGTCATCCAAGGGCCCCACTGTCTCCCTGGCTGGTTTCCTGCTTCTAATATATTTGAAGAAATTTTTATTGTTGGTCTTTATGTTTTTTGCAATATGCTCCTCATAGTCCCTTTTTGACTGCCTGATCACAGTCTTGCATTTGATTTGCCACAGTCTTTGTTCCCTTTTATTAATCTCACTTGGACTAGTTTTCCACCGCTTAAAGGAGTCCTTACCTTTTACGGCTTCCATTACTTTGTTAACCATGCAGGTCTTTTCTTATACCTGTTTGTGCCTTTCCTAACTTGTGGTATATATTTTATCGGAGCTTCTAGGATTGTAGTTTTAAATAGCCTCCAAGCTTCCCCAAGGGTTTTGACTGTATTTACCTTTCCTTTCAGTTTCCTCTTCACATGCCTCCTCATCTCAGAGAATTTACCCCTTTTAAAGTTAAATGTGGTTGTGCTGGTCTTTTGGGGCAACTCCCTATTTATACAAATGATGAAATCAATAACGTTATGGTCACTGCTCCCAAGCATTGCAATCACTTTTACATCTCTCACCGAGTCTTGGGCATTACTTAGGACCAAATTCAGGATCACCCCACCCCTGGTAGGTTCTGTGGCCATCTGCTCCATAGCACAGTCATTGAGGGCATCTAGAAACTCAATCTCTTTCTCTCGACCTGAACACATATTGACCCAATCAATCTGCAGGTAATTAAAATCACCTATTACGACACAGTTTTTATGTTTAGCTACTATCTTTAATCCTTCCATCATATTATAATCGTCCTCTATCTTTTGATTTGGTGGGCGATAACAAACTCCCATAGTTAAATTTCCTTTTGGGCCATCTATTTCAACCCAAAGCATTTCTAGAAGGGAAGCTAATTCTCTGACCTCAGTCTTACTGGATTGTATACCCTCTCCAACCCTTCCCTCCAACCCTTCCCTCCCTATCCTTCCAATATAACTTATATCCAGGAATCACCGTGTCCCACTGATTCTCCTCATTCCACCAAGTTTCTGAAATTCCCACAATGTCTATGTTTTCTCCCAACACTAAACATTCCAACTCACCAATTTTACTTTGAACACTTTTAGCATTTGTATACAAACATCTATAATTTCCCATGCAAGTTAGGCCCACAACCTTCCTCCTGCTGCCTCAAGACTTTGGCAGACAGTCCATACTGTTTGTCACCATCTCAGTGGACAACTGTGATCCATTACCCGGTAGAAAAGTAACAGCTAACCCTTCATCTCTTTGAGATGAGTCCTCCCAAACCAGAGACATTTCATCTCCTGTTGGCTTTCCCCCAAGATTTAGTTTAAAAACTGCTCTGCCACCTTTTTGATTTTAATTGCCAGCAGCCTGGTTGCATCTGGGGACAAGTGGAGACTGTCTCTTTTGTACAGCTCCCGCTTGTTCCAGAAAGCATCCCAGTGCCTAACAAACTTAAACCCTTCCTTCCTACACCATTGTCTCATCCACACATTGAGACTTCTAATTTGTGCCTGCCTCTCCAGCCCTGCACGTGGAACAGGTAGCACTTCTGAGAAGGCTACCTTGCAGGTCCTGGCCTTAAGTCTCCTGCCTATCAGCCTAAATTTTTCCTCCAGGACCTCACGACTGAATTTCCCCACGACCACTGGCTCCTCCCCAGCACTGTCTATCAGCCTATCTACAACACGTGTAAAGTTTGCATGTCCTCTTTTGGAGAAGTGTCCTAAGTCACCATATGGTCAGGCAGGCAAGTCACCATACGGTCAGTATGCGGTTTTGCCATCCAGCTGTCTACTTGCCTAAGGATCGAATCACTAACTACCAAGACCCCCCCTCCCTCCCTGCCCAGGGATGGTTCCTTGGCGCGAAAGGATACCTGCTCACCAACTGAAGAAGAGGTCCCTTCTGAGAGCACATTGCCCTTATCCTCAGAATGGTGCCCTGTTCCCTCTCGACCCTCATGCTCCCTGGCAACAACGGGGCTGCCATGTTCAGAGTGGGGCTCATGTAATATGTCCCCAAGAGTCTTCTCTGAGTGCCTAACTGACTGTCTCTGCTTATCCAGGTCAGTCACCTCAGCCTCAAGGGTACGAACTCGTTCCCTGAGGACCAAGAGCTCCTTGCATCGAGCATACACCCAAGACTTCTGTCCTGTGGGCAGATAGTCATGCTTGTGACACTCAGTGCAAAACACTGGAAAGCCCTCACCCCCCTGCTGGCATTCTACCTTTATGATAGCTTTTTTAAAATATACAGTCCCCTTTTAAATCCTGTTTGTTTATGTGGCTCTCCTTCTGGAGGGTCTACTTACCTTATTGGGAACACAAGGAAAATAGGGATCTGGGCTCCTGGTTCTTTACACAGCCTCCAGGCCAAGAGTCCTTTAGCTCGCGCCCTTCGGCTCATGCCTCTGGCAAGGTGCAGCTTAATAATGCAAAGAGGGTGGGGCCTCAGTCTGCCCCAGGAACACAGCCACTCCTAATCAATCAGCAACAATCACCTTCAGCCCACTCAAACCAAACAAACAGCAGTTCCCCAGCAACCACAAACTCAGAATTTTCAGCAATCACACAGTCACACAAACTCAGAAATTCTCAGCAACTTCCCCAGATGTTTAGAAAGTAGGGTTGCCAAGTCCAATTCAAGAAATATCTGGGGACTTTGGGGGTGAAGCCAGGAGACATTGGGGGAGGAGCCAGAAGCAAGGGTGTAACAAGCATAATTGAACTCCAAGCGAGTTCTGGCCATCACATTTAAAGGAGCAGCACACCTTTTAAAATGCCTTCCTTTCATATGAAATAATGAAGGATAGGGGCACCTTCTTTTGGGGCTCATAGAATTGGACTCCCTGGTCCAATCGTTTTGAAACTTGGGTATTTTGGGGAGAGGCTCTAGATACCATACTGAGAATTTGGCACCTCTACCTCAAAAAACAGCCCCCCCAGAGCCCCCGATACCTCCAGATCAATTCTCCATTATACCCTATGATTAATCGATCTCCACATAGGGAATAATGAAGTGCCGAGTAGACATTTCCCTCTCCCGTTTCTGGTGACTCTGAAGTGAGGGATTGGCCTCTCTACTCACAAGTTGCTGCCAACTTCTTCAAAGTAACACAGACGCACCATCCCAAGAGGAAGCCTTTCAATTGGAGACTGAAGCCTCCGGAGGTGGAAAGTCACATGATGGCTGTGGGGGCGGGGTTTCCCCCCACTGGCCTGCTGACTAGGGGTGGGAAGGAGACTGGGAAAGCATGAAAACCCCTGCTGGGACCTGGGGATTGGCAAGCCTATCAGAAAGCCAAACCTCATCCTGATAGCACTTCTTATCTGCTCTCTCTCAGAGCTCTCTGAAATGTGAAGCCAGTCCATGTTAGCCAGTGTCAAAACATTAAGATATTTAAGATATTGGATTTATATCCCACCCTATACTCTGAATCTCAGAGTGGTCAGAATCCCCTTTACCTCTCCACCGCCCCCCCACAACAGACATCTTGTGAGGTGGGTGGGGCTGAGAGAGCTTTTACATTAGCTACTCTTTCAAGAACTACTCCTACAAGAGCTATGGCTGACCCAAGGCCATCCCAGCAGCTGCAAGTGGATGAGTGGGGTTTCATTGCCTTTATCAAGACTTTATCAAGACTGATGGCTTTTAAGTGGAACCCAAAAATCCTGTCTCTTCCTCACAAGGCTCTAGCTCAGGGGTGTCAAACATGCAGTTTGGGGACCGAATCAGGCCCCCAGAGGGCTTCTATCAGGCCCCCAAGCAACTGGCTGTCATCTGCCTCCTTCTCCCTATATCTTGCTTCCTTCTGCATAATAGCTAGCTTTGCAAGGCTTGCTCAATTGCACAGGAGGTACAGAGAAAAATCTCTATTTTCTCCATTGGCTGAGGCTCCTCCCTTGGGAAGGAAGGGGAGAGGAATAGTTTGCTTTGCCAGGCTCTCTCAGTTGCACAGCAGAGCTACTGAGCCAAGCCTCTCTTCCTTCTATTGACTAAGGCTCCTCACCACCTCCCACCCCGTCCCTGGAGAAGGAAGGAAACATCCAGAGCTTCCTTTGCCCAGTTCCCTGGATCCCATGGGAGAAATACAAAGAAAGCACCCTTAATGAGTGCTAACATTTTTAGCATGTTTTAAGTTTTTAAAGATATGCATATTTGCGTTTGTCTGTGTTCTTTATAAAATTTATATCTCTGCTACCTAATCGTAAATAGGTGCAAGCATGGCCTGGCAAGATATGGTTCGGCCCAACTAGACATGGCCTGGCCCAACAGGGTCTCTTTTATGTCAGATCCGGCCCTCATAACAAATGAGTTTGACACCCCTGCTCTAGCTCATTCTTTATAAAGGCGGAATGGGTTCTCCATGTGCCACCTGCTGTTCTCCTGATACATGCAAGCACCATTTTGGCCACCTAAAATCTACTAGGGACAGGGCCTTCTCTGTTATGGCCCCTACATGGTGGAACCAGCTGCCGGAGGAGGTGAGGGCCCTGCGGGACCTTACTCAGTTCCGCAGGGCCTGTAAGACAACCCTCTTCCGGCTAGCTTACACCTAACTGACAGAGGAAATTAATTATAGCTCTATCAGATTTTGCTATGCATACTGCCGCAATGCTTAATGTTTTAATGTTTTAAATATTTAAATATCTTAAATACCTAACTTAAAATTTTTGTTTATTTGTTGTAAGCCGCCCTGAGCCACCTTGGTGGGAAGGGCGGGATATAAATCATAAATAAATAAATAAATAAATAAATAAATAAATAAATAAATTGTATCTGAAAAACACGGCATACATCTTTTCCCATGCACATACCATTTCAGTATGAACACCTAGCCTCAAAACTCAGTGTTCCATTCACACATAGCACAACTGGAAAAAAAATAAGTGGGTTGTTTTAGGCATACTAAATTGTGACTGTGCATATCAGGAGGATCATAAGGTGGCACATGCTCTGTTATGTGCAGTTGAAACACCAAACTTGAATGTCTGAATAGGGCTGCTGTCCCACCTTCCGTAGAGGACACATGATGATATGACCTTTACAAAAGCCAGATCATGAGGACTAGACCCACACAAAAAAGAACTTCCACTGGGAAACCAGGCTGTCATTTACAGGAAAGTCAAATGTTACAGATAGGGCTGCCAAACCTCCAGGTGAGGTCAGGATTTCCCCTTGAATTACAACTAATCAGAGAACAGAAATCAGTATTTCCTGGAGAAAATGGCTGCTTTGGAGGATGGGCTCTATGGCATTATACCCCACTGAAATCCCTCCCTTTTCCAAATCCCACCTCTTCCAATCTGCAGGCCCAAATCTCTATGAATTTCACATACTGGAGCTGGCGATCCAGCAATACTGGAGCTTGGTGAGATGTAAGCCTGGAGTTCTATGCTAGGAGAACTCAATTTCCAGAAATGCTGGGGCCCAACTGGAGTTGCCAGCCTCCAGGTGGGGCCTAGAGATCTCCAGCTGTCAGAGAACAGCTCCCCTGGAGAAAATAGCTGATTTGAAAGTGGACTCTAGGGCATTGTACCATGCTGAGGCCCCTCCCCTCCCCAAACTCTGCCCTAGCCCAGATCCACCTCTAAAGTCTTCAGGTATTTTCCAACACAGACCTGGCAACCCTAAGTCCAATTCATATTGAGACTATGGCACACAAGAGCAAATACTAACTCCCTGTGGCTTTTCAGGTTCAGAAAACAGAACTTCTACATTCAAAAGCAGTATCTCTTGGAATACCAGTGCCAGTCAGAAGGCAACCTCAGGGAAAGGCCTAGGTCTGTATGCCATGTTGTTGAGGCCTCCAGAGTAACTGGCTGGCCACCGGGTGAGAGAGGATGCTGGACTAGAGGGACCTCTGGTTTGATCTAGCAGGGCTCTTCTCCTTTTATGGTATGCCACCTGGTGGCACAAACTATCACTGATGTCCCATGCGCTTCCGCTGCACTCAATGCCGGGGAACCACTGGTGCTTTCCCTTCACCATGTCTGTCAACACAATATGCAGGCTCCAGCAGTCTTCCAAGAGAGAGAACCCAATGATACACTGTGGGCTGAGTGAGAAAGCAGTCCACACAGTGGCTCCGGCAACACGTGCTCCTAGTTCCCAAGTGGTGTTGAGAGTGCATGCCTTTGCCAGAACCTCATGCTCTATTCCCCCTTCACACACACACATTCATGGAGGAAGTTCATTGTTAGAAGCCTGCATATGATTTGAGCAGAGGGCAATTGCTTGCCCCTAATTGTTACAAGATTGGAGCTGAAACCCACGGGGCACAGTGTTTTTGAGACATAATACGTATTTTCTGCATTGCTCTCAAAAGGAGAGTCGGAAATGTGTAGTGAGAACGCCACAGGAGTTAAGTTGATAAGTAAAGTCAAAGGCTGCCCAGAAAGGCAGGGGCTTGCTCTAGGAGTAGGAGTCAATTTAAATATGGGGGAGGTAATTCTTCTATCATCCCCTGAAATGAGATCCAGCACATGCCAGGCATTTAAGCATCTGGCTACTATGAGTGTTGATGGCTGCTTCATGGTGGCATTGATCACAATGTATTGTTATGTATTAACAATGGTGATGGTCATATACTAGCAAGCCTGAGCAATCCACTTGAAGGACCTATGGTTGCCAATTCCCGGGTGGGAGTGGGGGATCCCCGGTTTGGAGGCCTTCCCCCCACTTCAGGGTCATCAGAAAGTGGGAGAGGAAGAGAAATGTCTGCTGGGCACTCCATTATTCCCTATGGAGATCGATTCCCATAGGGTATAATGGAGATTGATCTGAGGGTATCTGGGGATCCAGAGGGGCTGTTGTTTGCATACAGTGCACCTCCCAAAATACCCTCCGAGTTTCAAAAGGATTGGACCAGGGGGTCCAATTCTATGAGCTCCAAAAAGCATTTAAAAGGTGTGTGGTCCCTTTAAATGTGATGGCCAGAACTCCCCCTGGAGTTCAATTATGCTTGTCACAACTTGGCTCCTGGCTCCTCCCCCAATGTCTCCTGGCTCCACCCCAAAGTCTCCTGGCTCCACCCCCAAAGTCCCCAGATATTTCTTGAATTGGACTTGGCAACCCTAGGACCTTAGCATGTGTGGATGATGGGGAAAGTGTCCAGACTTTATTAGGAAGAACTCAACAAAAACGCGAGTCAGCTAAAAAAGTACAGAATCTTTTGCTGGCCAGCAACCCAACCCAACCCAAGTCCCTTGGTCCTTTTAAAGATCTCCCCTGACCCATCATTCTGGTTAGAATTCAGAGGGATGACATTTTCCAGGCTGTAGTTGGATCCTGGCGCTGAGTGCAGGCTCAGCGCCTTTTCCTCTGAATCATAATAAATCAGGGCTTGAGGTTTCCTTGACTGACAGCTATTCTCTGGGCCAGAGGTTTTGTTGGGGGAGAAAAATTGCTTAGCAATCCACCAGAAAGCAGGGACATGATTTCATTCTGAGATTGTATCATTCTGGGTGAAAACCACCTGGTCTCCTTTGTTGGCTTGGCTCACTTGGACAATGCAAGTTGCCAATCTCCAGGTGAGGCCTAGAATTCTTTTGAAATTACAAAGGATAAATTCTCCTGGACCCTGACCTGGATAGCCCAGCAGAGCCGGATTAAAGATAAAGCATGGAAAGCCAGTGCTTTGTAGCCCTGCACATGTCAGGGGCCCCACAGCCCACACAAATGATGCAAGTCTGTGCTGCACCAGCAGGTCCCTCCTCTCACTCTGAGCCCAGTTCCCAGACTCTCGCCTGCACAGCTGCAGAAACCTCCTGGCCTTCTGCAGTGGCACAACTGCTGTGAGCTGCTGCTACCTGGAGCCAACGGCCCCAGGCTAGGCTGATCTCCTCTGATTTCAGAAGCCAAGCAGGGTCAGTTAGGGTTGCCAGCCCCCAGATGGGAGTGGGGATCCACCAATTTACTGGTCTCCTGTCTGCTGCTGGCCAAAACTCTATTATGAGTTTTGCCCCAAATACCAGAGCATTGCCATGCAAAGTCACCAGCAGGATGACATCACTTCAGTGTGATTCTATCACACTGGGGATGTTGCACACAGTGATGTTGCCTGGCCCCCTGCCCTTGGAAAGCTCCTTCCCACCCACCCCCACTGGTGAGAAGGCAGGACCTGGAAACCCTAGGGCTGACTCTGGTCAATGCTTGTAGGGAGACCACCAGGGAAGTCCAGGGTTGCTATGCAGAGGAAAGCCATGCTGAATCACCTCTATCCATCTTTTGCCTTGGAAACTCTACAGTGCCACTTTGGTGGTGGTGGAAAGTGCTGAAGGTCAAACAAATATACACATTTTGGGCTGAAACATGTCAGGTCAAGTAGTTTCCCATTGTTATTGTATGATTTTACTAAGTAAGGAGGCTGATGATGGGCCCCTAAATACTTTTAACTTTCTGTAATAAATACATGTATTTTTGGTTATGATTTTACTTTGGATCCTGCTTTTAATTTTTGGCCCTTACTGCATATTGAATTGTGTGTAGTATAGCCAGAAGATCTAAAGATTGCCTGGCAGCCTTAAATTCTAGCTCATTGGCATCATGCACCACTAGGTGGTGAGCTAGATTTGTTTTTGGGACTGAGAGAGCTCTGAAAGAGCTCTGACTGGCCTAAGGTCACCCAGCTGGCTTCATGTGGAAGAGGGCTGAATCAAATCTGGATTTCCAGATGAGAGTCCATCGCTCTTAACCACTACACCATGTTGGCTCTGTGAATACTATACCATGTGTAACCCCTCTAAATATTAACTCTTTTCATGGGGAGATAGTTAGGTCTATCAAAGTGTTTTGTAGGGCCATCCTAAGCTGAGTTACGCCCTAAATCTACTGAAGGGTACAGTTCTGCTTCAGGATGGTGCAGTAAAATGGACAACAATGAAAACGGTCTTGAGTATGGATCTTGCTTCTTTCCCCCAGGGAAGGAAACAGAACTCTAAATCATTATTCTGTTAGTCTGTCATTGGGATAAGAACATAAGAGAAGCCATGTTGGATGAACATATGAACATATGAAGCTGCCTTATACTGAATCAGACCCTCGGTCCATCAAAGTCAGTATTGTCTTCTCAGACTGGCAGCGGCTCTCCAGGGTCTCAAGCTGAGGTTTTTCACACCTATTTGCCTGGACCCTTTTTTGGAGATGCCAGGGATTGAACCTGGGACCTTCTGCTTCCCAAGCAGATGCTCTACCACTGAGCCACCATTCCTCCCCAATGGCCCATCCAGTCCAACACTATGTGTCACACAGTGGACAAAAAAACACTAGTGCCATCAGGAGGTCCACTAGTGGGGCCAGGGCACTAGAAGCTCTCCCACTGTTGCCCCTCCCAAGCACCAAGAATACAGAGCATCACTGTCCCAGACAGAGAGTTCCAACAGTACACTGTGGCTAATAGCCACTGATGGACCTCTGCTTCATATGTTTATCCAATCCCCTCTTGAAGCTGTCTATGCTTGTAGCCGCCACCACCTCCTGTGGCAGTGAATTCCATGTGTTAATCACCCTTTGGCTGAAGAAATACTTCCTTTTATCCATTCTGATCTGACTGCTCAGCAATGTTATTGAGTGCCCACAAGTTCTCATATTGCGAGAAGGGGAGAAAAGTACTTCTTTCTCTACCTTCTCTACCCCATGCATGCAATCCCTAAAGGTCACCTTGGAAACAACCAATTGACTTCAACGCTTTCTAGTGGTTATTTGGGGAGAGCTTACGAATCCCAACAGCCATTCTTCTGCCATTTGTTTTTTAGCATGAAGCTCTGACTTTTTTTGCCCCACCTCAGCTGAACTGGAAGCAGCCTCCCTGTAAACAGAGCAATACATTGGGAAGGAGAGCTAATTTTTTATTTATTTTAGCCAGGATTTCTGGGGAGAGGGGGAACTGGGGTGCAGGGGGGCAATAAATAATTAAGAGCAGGCAGATCACTGCAGGTGGTGTAGCACTGCAAAATCAAAAGGGGGCAGAGCCTCCTTGACCCCCCACATCTGGCTACACTCAGTGACCTGCCTCCAAAGACTTCAGGCCAGCATGCAACTGGTCCCTCTGCTCCATTTTATCCTCACTATAACTCTGTGGAGGCTAGGCTCTTTGTGTGTGTGTGTGTGTGTGTGTGTGTGTGTGACTGGTCCAAGGTCACCCAGTGATCTGCATAGTGTGGTTGCCAACCTCCAGGTGGTGGCTGGAGATTTCCCCCTATCACAACTGATCTCCAGGAGACAGATATCAATCCCCCTGGAGAAAATGGCCACTTTGAAAGGTGGACTCCTAGGCATTATATCCCATTGAAGTCCCTCCCCTCCCCAAACCCTGCCCTCCTCGGGCTCCACCCCCCCCCCCCCAAATCCCCAGGTATTTCCCAACACAGAGCTGGCAACTCTATTTTTTTTGGAGCAGGAACTCCTTTGCATATTAGACCACACACCCTTTATGTAGCCAGTCCTCCTGGAGCTTATGGTAGGCCCTGTAAGAAGAGCCCTGTAAGCTCTTGGAGGGATGGCTACATCAAGGGTGTGTGGCCTAATATGCAAAGGAGCTCCTGCTACAAAAAAAGCCCTAGGGATTCGAACCCAGATCTCTCAGATCCTGTTTTGACACTCTGTGACCACTACTCAGTGCTGCCTTAATGGCTGCCAGTGCAAGACTACCTTCCTCTTCCCCTTTTCTCCCCCCCCTTTTTGGAAGCTCTTCTCTGTCTTTCTTTCCCTACTACCCTCTGTCAGCTTCCCCCTCCTTACCCCTCTATTTTTTCCCAATGTCGCTGGTCCCCCTGCCTCTCCCCTACCACCTCTCCCCTCCCCTCACCCCTTAGTTCTCCAAATATACAGGTAGTTCACCTACTTTTTGTTTGGTGGAAACTGCCATCAAATTGTGGCCAACTTTTGGCAACCCCTTAGGGGATTTCAAAAGAAGAGACATCCAGAGGCAGTTTTGCCACCATCTACCTCTGCACAGAAATCCTCCCAGGCTTGGCCCTGCTTAGCTTCCAAGCTCAGATAAGACTGGGCTCTCTGGGCCATTCCGCCAGGGCATTTTTTTGCTTGGAGATGGTAGACACAAGGGGAGAGGCACAGCTAGGAAAGAAACACATGAAGATATGATTCCATCCCAAAGTGCAGGGGGGAGCTGTCTTCCCTTGTAACAGCTCTGGTTAGTTGGTCAGTCCATTTGGCCTATGCAGCTGCCTCTTCCTTCCCCTGGCTGAGAGTGGCAGGCATGAGGTCTATTTATTCAGCTGCTGCGGGCAGCTCTCCCCTGAGAGCATCCACACGGAGACCCTGGTCTCAGGGGAGCAGGGGAAGCTCTGGGAGGTGGGGAGGAGGCTCCTTTTTTGAGTCAAAGGAGAAGAAATGGAGATCACAGCTCCTCCCAGTGTTTTTAAATATCATTTCTTTGTTTATTTACTGTGTATATCAGGGGTGGCCAATGGTAGCTCTCCAGACGTTTTTTGCCTACAACTCCCATCAGCCCCAGCCACCAGCCATGTAGGCAAAAAACATCTGGAAAGCTACTGTTGGCCACCCCCGGTGTATATATGGCTAATGGGACAGTGGGACTAATTTCCAAGGAAACATGCATAGTTATGGTAGCAGCCCTAAGTCATTCTTGAAAGTCACAGTAGCAAAAATAACATTTTGTGGCAGGGTCCAAATCAAGACTTCATATTTTCCTTGGGTGGCCCTGAGTATTTTGTCTTTTGAAAGGACCGGAGGGGGAGGGAAGTTCTATCATTGTGAAATTTGTGAAACACTTATTTAGTAGGGCTGCTAACTGATCTTGAGAAAAAAAATGTCCTGTCTCTTTAATAGCAGAGAAATAGGCAACTGAAACGTCTCACCACATGTAGGGGGGAAAAAACCCATCATCTAGTAAAAACAATCTATTAAAGGGACAAGACATTTTCCTCTATTATCTACTACATCCACCACTCCTCCTGCCCCCCAAGCCAAAATAAACCTCTTAAGTCAGTGTTTCTCCTTATTTCTGTAGACTAGGCAGACACGACCTCATGGTAAAGGGGGGTATGTCTTCCGGTTAGTGCTTTTGTCTGTTCGATGCTGTAAGCTGGTTTATTTCTGGCACAACTAATGCAGAGATAAATAAGGCAGAAGCAGGATTGTGACCCAGTACCGGGCCATGGAAGCCTCACTACCGAGTTACAAGAAAAGCCAAAGCTAGCCCCGCCCCAGTAAAGCTAGCCCCGCCCCCAGCAAAGCATGACCTCTGCTCTGCTTCCTTCCTTCCCCCATCTCTCTGTCGTACAGAGAAAAGCTAGCCTTGAAGACTGACACAGGCTGCAAAGCCTGCTCTCCATTTGGCTTCCTTCCTTTCCCTGTCTCTCTGTTGTGCAGATAATAGCTAGCCTTGAAGACTGACACAGGCTGCGAAGCCTGCACTCCATTTGGCTTCCTTCCTTCCTCCGTCTCTCTGTTGTGCAGAGAAAAGCTAGCCTTGAAGACTGACACAGGCTGCAAAGCCTGAGCTCCATTTGGCTTCCTTCCTTCCCCCGTCTCTCTGTTGTGCAGAGAAAAGCTAGCTTTTGTGGGGCTCATGCGCTTGAGCCCCCAGACCCCACAGAGCCTGAAGACAGAAATGTGGGTGGATCACGCATTTGGCATATCAGCCTGAGCGTCCCACGTTGTGTCTGAAAGGCTAAAAGGGTGCAGACATCTTACACTCATATTCACGCTTCCTTTTGCTGACACATGTATTCTTGACAACTGCTGAGCTGGTATTAGTTTCTGTAGACTAGGCAGACACGACCTCATGGTAAAGGGGGGGTATGTCTTCCGGTTAGTGCTTTTGTCTGTTCGATGCTTAAGCTGGTTTATTTCTGGTGCAACTAATGCAGAGATAAATAAACCCTTGCTCAGAGAGTCAAGGCAGAAGCATTTTCTCCTCAACACGCGTGTTGTGTGGTTCATTCCAACAAGCCTTGAACTTGAAGACTGATGCAGGCTGCAAAGCCTGAGCTCCATTTGGCCTCCTTCCTTCCCCCATCTCTCTGTTGTGCAGAGAAAAGCTAGCCTTGAAGACTGACACAGGCTGCAAAGTCTGAGCTCTGTTTGGCTTCCTTCCTTCCCCCATCTCTGTGTTGTGCAGAGAGGAGCTGAGCTGCCTCTCCTTCCTTCCTTCTCCCCCCCTTCCAGTGTTTGAGAGAAAAGCTGGCGTCCACTGGCTCTTTAGACCCATGAAGTGTTCTTCAAGGTATGAGCTTTCCTGTGCCTTGGAGTATGTTCTTTTGGGGAGATTTCCCTGGGATGCCTGGGCATCAAAGAAGGGTGTGTGTTTTTCAGCCAGGAGGGGCGGGGAGTGGGCATTCCAGTAGCTTCTTTTTTTTTTAACCAAATGACCCCTGGGCAGAATTGTTGCTGGCTGAGGTCATCTGATGGTGTGGAAGACTTTTTTCTTTGCCCCCCGTCTGTCTTTCTTTCTTTCTTTCTTTCTTTCTTTCTTTCTTTCTTTCTTTCTTTCTTTCTTTCTTTCTTTCTTTCTTTCTTTCTTTCTTTCTTTCTTTCTTTCTTTCTTTCTTTCTCTGCAAGTGATGCTCTGTCTGTATTCTTGGTGCTGGGAGGGGGGGCAGGAAGCAACAGTGGGAGGGCTTCTAGTGCCCTGGCGCCACTGGTGGACATTTTGGAAGTGACATCATAGGAAAAGGTGGAGTATTGGTTCAGTGTGCCCCAGAAGTGACATCACTTGACTCTTGACACCACAGGAAATTACATAATTCCTGTCTCCGGGCTCCACCCCCAAAGTCTCCTGGCTCCATCCCCAAATTTTAGTGGGTCACGAAGGAGAAGTGTAAAAATAACTGGGCCACGAGAAAGAAATGTTTGGGAAACCCTGTCTTAAGCCTTTCTGTAGGGATCAAAGAATCTTTCATTTCCTGCTTTGTATAGAAATTTTTTTTTATTCTGCTTCACAACAACTCTGAAAGGATGTGTGGAGGGTCACAATTATTCCCATTTTTTAGATACTTGTTCAGATACTTGCTCACCGCATAGTATATGCATGGGGTAGAAAGACCTGACCAAGAGAACTTTTTCTCCCTCTCCTAAAACACTAGAACTCAAGAACATCCAGTAAAGCTGATGGACAGTAGATTCAGGATGGACAAAAGGAAATACTGCTTTACACAGAGTGTGATTAAAATGTTGAATTGTCTGGCAGAGGATGTAGTGACGGCCACAGGAATAAACACGGGATTAGATAGATTCATGGAAGATAGGTCTAGTAGTGACTACTAGCCATGGTGACCGAGGGGAATTCCCACATTCAGAGGCACTAATCCTCAGAATCCCAGAGCCAGGAGGCAACATCAGGGGAAGGCCTCGGCCTCTATGCCTTGTTGTTGGCCATCCAAAGGAACTGGTTGGCCACTGTGTGAGACAGGATGCTGGACCAGCTGAACCATTGGTCTGATACAGCAGAGTTTTTCTTATGTCCTTAAGTACAAGATGGGACATTGACTCAGGATTCCAGGTTCCTCTTTGTTTCCACCAAGGCTTTTTTTTTGTAGCAGGAACTGCTTTGCATATTAGACCAACATACCCCTGATGTAGCCAATCCTCCAATTGCTTCCAGGGCTCTTAGTTCAGGGCCTACTGTAAGCTCCAGGAGGATTGGCTACATCAGGGGTGGGCGGGTGGCCTAATATGCAAAGGAGTTCCTGCTACAAAAAAAGCTCTGGTTTCCACTGATGCACACTAGCTGTTAGGGTTGTCCTGGTTCAAGTTACTTTGGCAGGCATCTTTGATGCTGTGGCTGAGTGAGGATGATCTCAGGATAGAAAATGCAGAGGGGTTAATAGACTCGAGAGAAAGGACCATATAAGACAGTAAAACACTAACCTCCACCTGCTGCTTCCTACTTCCCATGCTGCCACCTAATGTCTCTCTAATGAATTGCACCATGTCAGTCAGACTAGAAAGGCACAGGTTCACCTATGACGTGCCAGGGCTCGAAGTTCAGATCTTGTTGCAGGCTAGAGTGCAGAGACAGGACCCCCCAGACAGGGTGGACAGTTCCAGCTTGGGAAATTCCTGGAGGTGGAACCTGAGGAGGGTGGAGTTTGGGGGAGGGAAGCGAAATCAAAGCTGACATTTCCTCCCAGGCAACAGATATTTCTACTCTGGAGATCAACAGTAATACTGGGTGAAGTCCAGGCCCCACCTGGAGCTTGGCAACCCTTCCTCTAGACATTCATTTCCCCCTGCTAACAGGGAACTTGATCTGGATTGGGGCCACAGTACCCAAAAGGGGAGGGGGTAACTCTGTCATTTCATTGATTTTCACTCCTTGAATACTTTAAACCCAGAATCCCGCCCCCCCCCCCCACACACATTAGGGCTGCCAATAGGTCTAAAGAAAAAATGTCCTGTCCTTTTAATAGAAGCAGGTTGGAATGTTCAGCTCCATGGTGTGAAAAACCTTCTGTCCAGACCTGCATGCAACCATGTCTGCTATTGAAAATGGTACTTGATAAATGAATGGGAATGGGGGGGGGGGGAGGAAGAGGGTAAACATAACAAAATTCAAGTCCAGCAGACCCTTTAAGACCAACAAGGTATAAGCTTTTGTGCACATGCACACTTCTTCAGATACAGTGAAATGGAAGAGTGTGAGCAGCAAAATAACAAGCTCAGTTTATATGGTCACCATTTGTTTGGATTTAATTCCGGGGGCGGAGTTTATAGTGATGCAAATAAAGACATCAGAATTGGAGATTAATGTGTAAATGTGTTGTAACCCTGTTGTTACTATCTGCCTTCTCTCAATCATGGAGACAACTAACAGCATCCATTTCTTTAAGGTGGGCTGACTGGTTGTACAGTGTTATGTCTCCTCTGTCACCAGACCAGAGAAATACATTACCATTCCAAATTACATTACATTCTACTCATCATTATATTAGATTACAGTAATGATTTCAATTGACTACTTCAGATAAGGAATACAATAAAATAAAGAGGATGTATAGCTCCTTCTTAGCGAGAATAGAGATGTAAGAACTGAATGAGATTAGCATATATAGTGAGATAAGAAACCAATATCCCTGTTAAGTCCTGGAGGATTTATTTGTTCTAAGTGTTGTAATAACTTTTAGTTCCACAATTTTCCTTTCCAGTCTGTTCCTGAAGTTCCTTTGCAATAAAACAGCTACATTTAGGTCACCCATTGGATGTTCTGGAAGGCTGAGGTGTTCTCCTACAGGTTTCTCAGTTTTGTAATTTTTGATGTCAGATTTGTGTCTTTTTTATCCTTTGGCATAAGGTTTGGTCTTTTTGTCCTATGTAGAGAACAGAAGGGCATTGTTGGCATTGAATGGCTTATGCAGTGTTAGAAGATGAGCAAGTGAATGAGCCTGAGACAGTGCAGTTGATTTTGTTAGGTCCAGTGATTGCATTGTTTGGTTGTATGTGGCAGCAGAGTTGGCACCTGGGTTTATTGCCAGCTCTGGTACCAGCATCCACATTCAAATTAGATGTTGTTTTATTGTGGGTGAGGAATTGTTTAAGTCTTTGTGCAAGAAATGGTCCCCTCCCCGGGGCTTGTGAAAGAACCTATTCATTTGGACAGTGCCCTCTTGTGGACTATTTGTATTATTGTTTCATCCTCAGGTTTATGCGGCAGAAAACAGCTGCTCAAGTTAGTACACCTTTTAATGCCTTCTGTTGTCATCACTGTCTGCAATATTAGCTGTAAGGATCCCTGCTGGGCCAGACTTGGCCTTGGGAACAGACTTCTTGTCTGAAGATAAAGAACCACCCTGGAGGAAGATCGGGGGGCTCAGGGAATAGCTGGCACCACAGGCCTCCACTAGAGTTGCCAACCTCCAGATGGTGGCTAGAGATCTCCCGCTATTACAACTGATCTCCTGGACACAAAGATCAGTTCACCTGGAGAAGATGGCCACTTTGGAAGGTGAACTGTATGGCATTATACCCCATTGAAGTCCCTCCCGTCCCCAAACCCCACCCTCCTCAGACTCCTCCCCCCCCCGCCCAAATCTTGATGTATTTTCTGACCTGGAACTGGCAACCCTAGCCTCCACTCAGCCTCCTAGATCCTGTGGTCTTGGTTGAAGGGCCTGCCCAAACCCTTAGGTTCAGTTAGTGTTGCCCACTTGCCAGCTCCCAAGGCATATTCCTGAGGACAAACCTCAGAGCTCGAGTCCCCCAGTGCCAGCTGCAGCTCCCCCCATCCAGTGCCAGCTGCAGAGCCAATAGGCCATCTGGGAGACAGCACAACCACAACAACGTGCCTGGGTAGAGGCCCTGTGTGCTGCTACTGAGCCCAGATCACTGCTGGAACAAGGGCTTTCTGTTTGTAGAAAAAGCTCAGCAGGAACTCATTTGCATATTAGGCCACACACCCTGCCATCACCATTGTTTCACACAGGGCTTTTTTTTGTAGGAAAAAGCCCAGCAGGAACTCATTTGCACATACCAAGAGACCTCCAAGCCCTATCTGGAAGTCGGGTAACACAACAGAGAATCATGGTAATGAGTCACGGGGGGGGGGGGGGGAGAGCACGAGGCTTCTGTGATTGCCTGCCTCAAAAAAATTAAACAACAAGAAAATTCTAAGAAATACTTATATAATATTGAATAAAAATATGAATATTGAACCTAATCAGTCTCTCAACCCCACAACAAACCAAATGTCTTGATGACCACCAGAAAAAACATGTCCAAAGATTCTTAACGCAATTCAATGCTGTCTCTTGCCAGAAAGTCCAGTGGTGAAGTAGAAGAAAGTCCAATTTCTTTTACAGGATGCAGCCATCCAATAAATGCAACAAGGTTGTACTTATGCCCTTGTTTCACATTTGCTTCTTTGAGCTGCTTTAGAAAAATGTAGACATCAACATCAAATAGCAAGTACAAAAGCCCGGGATATATAAAAAACAAAACGTACCTTTACATAATCATTTTCAGATACAAGGTAAGACTTGCAACCTATTGCTTGCAACTGTTGAAATTGTTTGGGCGTTCTTCTACTTCACCACCGGATTTTCTTTTGCTTTCTTCTATTTCACCGCCAGACTTCCAGACAAGAGATGGCATTGAATTGCATTAAGAATTTTTGGACTTGTTTTTCTGGTGGTCTTCAAGACGTTCCTTTTGTTGTGTATGAAAGACTGATTAAGTTCAATATTTATACTTGTATTCAATATTATATAAGTATTTCTTAGAATTTTCTTCTTGTTTAGTTTTTTTGAGGCCTTGTTAGGGTGGCCAGACCGTCCCGGGAGCCCGGGAATGTCCCGGTTCTGGCCCCCTATTCCCGCCTCCCGGGCTGGCTATACCGGGACCATTTAGAGGTCCCGGTTTAGCCAGCCCCGGAGGCGGTGGGCCGCGGGCACCAGCGGGGAAGGCGGCGAGTGAGGGAGGGAGCGTACCTGCGCCTGCGCAGGGCCCCTGCGCGCGCGCAGGGACGCTCCCTCCCTCACTCGCCGCCTTCCCTGCCCGCGCGCGGGGCCGGCAGCGGTGGCGGAGGCCTCTCCGCGGCCTCCGCTGGTCGCTGGAAGCCCTCCAGAGACTCTGGAGGGCCTCCAGGGACCAGCGGAGGCCGCGGAGAGGCCGCGAAGCAGCCGGCGCTGGTCCCGGAAGGCCTTCCAGAGCCTCTGGAAGGCCTTCCGGGACCACCGCCGACCAGCGAAGGCCTCTCCGCGGCCTCCTCTGGTCCCTGGAGGCCCTCCAGAGTCTCTGGAGGGCCTCCAGGGACCAGCGGAGGCCGCGGAGAGGCCGCGGAGCAGCCGGCGCTTGTCCCGGAAGGCCTTCCAGAGCCTCTGGAAGGCTTTCCGGGACCAGCGCCGACCAGCGAAGGCCTCTCCGCGGCCTCCGCTGGTCACTGGGGGCCTTCCAGAGTCTCTGGAGGGCCCCCAGCGACCAGCGGAGGCCGCGGAGAGGCCGCGGAGCAGCCGGCGCTGGTCCCGGAAGGCCTTCCAGAGACTCTGGAGGGCCTTCCGGGACCAGCGCCGACCAGCGAAGGCCTCTCCGTGGCCTCCGCTGGTCCCTGGAGGCCCTCCAGAGTCTCTGGAGGGCCTCCAGGGACCAGCGGAGGCCGCGGAGAGGCTGCGGAGCAGCCGGCGCTGGTCCCGGAAGGCCTTCCAGAGCCTCTGGAAGGCCTTCCGGGACCAGCGCCAACCAGCGAAGGCCTCTCCACGGCCTCCGCTGGTCGCTGGGGGCCTTCCAGAGTCTCTGGAGGGCCCCCCAGCGACCAGCGGAGGCCGCGGAGAGGCCGCGGAGCAGCCGGCGCTGGTCCCGGAAGGCCTTCCAGAGCCTCTGGAAGGCCTTCCGGGACCAGCGCCGACCAGCGAAGGCCTCTCCGCGGCCTCCGCTGGTCCCTGGAGGCCCTCCAGAGTCTCTGGAGGGCCTCCAGGGACCAGCGGAGGCCGCGGAGAGGCCGCGGAGCAGCCGGCGCTGGTCCCGGAAGGCCTTCCAGAGACTCTGGAGGGCCTTCCGGGACCAGCGCCGACCAGCGAAGGCCTCTCCGCGGCCTCCGCTGGTCGCTGGGGGCCTTCCAGAGTCTCTGGAGGGCCCCCAGCGACCAGCGGAGGCCGCGTAGAGGCCGCGGAGCAGCCGGCGCTGGTCCCTGGAGGCCTCCAGAGGCCAGCGCCGGCAGCTCCCTCCCTCGCCGCCTTCCCTGCCCGCGCGCGGGCCCGGCGGAGGCCAGGGAAGCGTAGGAGAGGCCGCCGCCGCAGGACTCGCCGCCGCCGCTGCTGGACTCTCCGCCGCCCTGGAAGCAGGTAAGGGGGCCGAAAGCGGGGGGGTGGGGGGCGGCCTTCCTTTCTTCCCTCCCTCCTCCCTTCCTTCCTTTCTTCCTTCCTTCCTTCCTTCCCTCACTCCCTTCCCTTCCTTCCTTCCCTCCATCCTCCCTTCCTTCCTTCCTTTCTTCCTTCCTTTCTTCCTTCCTTCCTTCCCTCACTCCCTTCCCTTCCTTCCTTCCCTCCCTCCTCCCTTCCTTCCTTTCTTCCTTCCTTCCTTCCCTCCCTCCCTTCCCTTCCTTCCTTCCCTCCCTCCTCCCTTCCTTCCTTCCTTTCTTCCTTCCTTCCCTCCCTCCCTCCCCCCTTCCTTCCTTCCTTCCCTCCCTCCCTCCCTCCCCCCTTCCTTCCCTCCCTCCCTCCCCCCTTCCTTCCTTCCTTCCTTCCTTCCTTCCTTCCTTCCTTCCTTCCTTCCTTCCTTCCTTCCCTTCCTTCCTCCCTTCCCTTCCCTTCCCTCCCTCCTCCCTTCCTTCCCTCCTTATGTTCTTATGTGACACAGAGTGTTGGACTGGAGGGGCCACTGGCCTGATCCAACAGGGCTTCTCTTATATTCTTATGTGACCAGAGTGGTGGACTGGATGAGCCATTGGTCTGATGCAACAGGGCTTCTCTTATGTTCTTATGTGACACAGAGTGTTGGACTGGAGGGGCCACTGGCCTGATCTAACAGGGCTTCTCTTATGTTCTTATGTGACCAGAGTGGTGGACTGGATGAGCCATTGGTCTGATGCAACAGGGCTTCTCTTATGTTCTTATGTGACGCAGAGTGTTGGACTGGATGGGCCACTGGCCTGATCCAACAGGGCTTCTCTTATGTTCTTATGTGACAATACTGACTTTGGTGGACCCAAGCACTGATTCAGTGTAAGGGAGCTTTGTGTTTGTGACTGGAGTAGATAATACTGACTTTGGTGGACCCAAGCACTGATTCAGTGTAAGGGAGCTTTGTGTTTGTGTCTTCTGGTGCAATTTTGTTCTCAGATCCTGTATTTACTTCATCAGTATATGGGATAAGGCACTTTCTCAACTGTGCTGCATAATGCAGCCTATTTATTTTGTCCTGTTTGCTCTGTTGGCTCTATCTGCGCCACCTTCATCACTTTCGGGGTGTGGATCCCCCAGTGGGGTGGGCTCCCGACTCCCTCCGCCGGCTGTTTCTGATAGCCCTGCGCCCCCTCTTTCATTTAATATGTGTCCCGTGCGGGTGCCACCCTCCCGCCGGGAGATGCCGCAAAATGAGCCCCCTTGAGGCTTATGGCGGCAGGGCTCGGGGGAAGCGAGCTAGACTGCTGTTCTTTTGAGGGGTTATAGAGTGTTTTGAGCCCGTCCCTGTGGCATCGGTCCCATCGTTGTGGGACCCAGGGGGCCGGCGCAGCGGCACGCCGAAGCAGCCTGTCACTAATAACACAGGTCGAGATGCAGGACAGGAACCCGGAAGTGACCGACAGGCTGCTTCAGCGTGCCGCTGCGCCGGCCTCCTGGGCCCCACAATGATGGGACCGATGCCACAGGGACGGGCTCGAAACACTCTATAACCCCTCAAAAGAACAGCAGTCTAGCTCGCTTCCCCCGAGCCCTGCCGCCATAAGCCTCAAGGGGGCTCATTTTGCGGCATCTCCTGGCGGGAGGGTGGCACCCGTACGGGACACATATCAAATGAAAGAGGGGGCGCAGGGCTATCAGAAACAGCCGGCGGAGGGAGTCGGGAGACCACCCCACTGGGGGATCCACACCCCGAAAGTGATGAAGGTGGCGCAGATAGAGCCAACAGAGCAAACAGGACAAAATAAATAGGCTGCATTATGCAGCACAGTTGAGAAAGTGCCTTATCCCATATACTGATGAAGTATATACAGGATTTCAGAACAAAATTGTTTCCGGCGGTGATATTTGGGGGATTTTTGGGGATGTCACAGGAAGTGCTGTGAAGTCACTTCCTGTTTCCGGCAGTGGCATTTGGGGGAAATGATGTCATTTGGGGGAAATGATGTCACAGGAAGTGATGTCACTTCCCATTTCCGGCAGGTGACGCAGGGGGGGGGGAATGATGTCACAGGAAGTGATGTCACTTCCTGTTTCCTGTGGTGGCATGACGTCGCCGGAAGTTACGTCACCGGAAGTGACGTCACTTCCTGTTCCCGGCGCGCGCGCACACACCCCTACCTCCCCCCCCCCAACGTGTCCCTGGCTGGCCTTCAGACATTATGGTCACCCTAGGCCTTGTGCTCCCTTCCCCACCTGGAAGTTGGCAACCCTATCGGAGACTGACTTTCTGTGCATTCCTGTCTGGTTTGAGGTGAGGTTGATGGGCATGCTGGAGAGGGCTTCTTCAGGCTTGAGAACTTCCTGCCTCAAGAAACTCACTCCATCCCCTTCTAGATGGCCTTCTAAAATGTACTTTTCCTAAGGGCCTTATGCAGGGGGGCGGGGGGGACACATATTATTATTTTAATGCTAAGCTATCACTGGTAATATTGATTGAGTTACTGACTTTTACTGGATGTCCAGTGCACTCCTACACAGAGTTATTCCAATCTAAGTGGATTGATTTGCAATGGAGAGGTAGCTTTGCATTAAGCGGCACTGTTTGTCATTAAAAGTTTTATTGCTGGCTACCTGAGTTTGAATCCGTTTGAGTGTGTTTGCTGATCTGGCACTCACCTCCCATCCTTTAAAGCTGTTATTGGCATAGGTGGTTATGTTCCCTTCAATGTGGATTTTACTGTTGCAAGTTACCCGGGGTGCTTTGGTGGAGGGCTGGTGTGTCAACAGAGCAAACAAACAAGGATCCCTTCCAAAATTATTCATAGAATGCTCGGGAGAATAAAAGTCTTGAATTTTGGCCCTTTAAACACAGTGCCAGCCAGGTGAGTATTGCTGGAGAGTGTTTCACCATGATGGTGTAACCACAGGAAAGGTTGAACATATGAACACATGAAGCTGCCTTATACTGAATCAGACCCTCGGTCCCTCAAAGTCAGTATTGTCTACTCAGACTGGCAGAGGCTCTCCAGGGTCTCAAGCTGAGGTTTTTAATGCCGATTTACCTGGACCCTTTTTTGTTGGAGATGCCACGGATTAAACCTGGGACCTTCTGCTTACCAAGCAGATGCTCTACCACTGAGCCACCGTCCCTCCCCTCTTTCTTTCCCTGCAGCACCCTCTGAAGACAGAGGCACTCCAAGGCTCCATTCCCCCCTCCCTTTTTTGCAAGTTTCTCAGGAGCAATTCAGATTAAGGACCACACGGTGCAGAAAGAGGAGACTTCAGTCTCCTCCTGTGTCCTTTCCTCAACCTCAAACTGCATGGAGGTTACTATCTGCCAGGGCTGTTTTTGCAGCAGGAACTCCTTTGCATATTAGGCTACACCCCCCTGATGTAGCCAATCCTCCAAGAGTTTACAGTATTCCCTGTAAGAAGAGCCCTGTAAGCTCTTGGAGAAATGGCTACATTGGGTGTGTGTGTGTAGCTTAATATGCAAAGGAGTTCCTGCTACAAAAAAAGCCCTGCTAACTGCCCAACTCTGGACATGTATTGTGTATCTAATCAATACATGCAGGGGTTTTTTTTAGCAGGAATGCACAGGAATGCAGTTCCAGTTGGCTTAGTGTCAGGAGGTGTGGCCTAATATGCAAATAAATTCCTGCTGTGATTCCCCCCCCCTACAAAAAAGCCCTGAATATATGTGAAGTCCTCAATGGGCACATAATGCCCTCCAGTCCAGACAGTTTCTGATTTAGCAAATGGCAAGGGGATGGGGGGAGAGAAGGAGGATTAAACCTCTCAGTCCATGCACTGTGGACCTTCTAAACTGAGTTAGCTTGAGCTAGCTCACAGATTTTTAGCCACCAGCTCACACATTTTTGTCTTAGCTCAGGAAAAATGGCCCCAGAGCACAATAATTTATGCAATAGCTCACAACTTTAATACCAGCAGCTCACAAAGTAGAATTTTTGCTCACAAGACTCTGCAGCTTAGAGGGAACATTGCTCTGGACCCAGTCCAAATGGAGTCATGCATATCTGAGAAGCACGGAACTTCAGGACATACCTCCCCACCTGCATAATGTATTCTCAGTTCCTAAACTGATTCCCTGTTGTGAATTCATTGCTGGCTGCCATTCTCTGCCATGCCACCAGAGGGCTCTCTGTTGACTTTTTTTTTTTTTTTAATAGTAGTTGCTGTAGTATTACACCATCTATTGAATTTTTTTAGAGCCAGCAAACCCAAAACCCACCCACACAAATCAGTGGTCCAGACTGTGGTGAAATAGCAGGTCCCAGTGGATAGAAAAGGAAAATGGCACCAAGTCTGCACCTTTCTGTCTATACTTTGGGCAAACCGTCTTTGACTCTGACCTTCCCAGAAAAACCATAGCATAGCAAGTTTGGAGCATATGCTGATAGTAGGGAAAAGGATGACTGGAGTATGACTGGGGAATGAATAATAATAAGAGTTGGATTTATAGCCTGCCCTTCACTCAGAGTCTTGGGGTGACTTATAGTCTCCTTCCCTTTCTCTCCTCACAACAGACACTCTGCAAGGTAGGCAGATGAGGCTGAGAGACTTCAGAGAGAATGACTCCTGAGAGAACAGCTCTGAGAGAACCATGACTAACCCAAGGTCAACCAGCTGGCTGCATGTGGGACAGTGGTGAATCAAACCTGGTTTACCTGTTGAGAGTTCTTCACTCTCACCAGATGTAGTGGTTTGGTGTAATGGTTGTGGATGGTTCATCAAATCCCGCTCTTGTTTGTTTGCAGTACTGGACCCAAAGTGTCATGCAAAAGCAACTTGTCTGAACAAAAAGGAAGACCAGTGAATGAGCGCTGAGAAAATAGCCACATCCAGGCAGTCAGAAATGAGGTAGAGAAATTCAGAAGTAGCACTGCTGAGATGATCAGTTCCAGTCCAAGCAGATAGCTGGGGATGGAGGCAATCAGGCCAATGGGAGCCAACTAGGACCACACAGGTCAGCTTCCAAATGGGATACGGAGGGGCCTGCTTTTGTCTAGCTAAGTACCCCTAAAACCCCTGGACACTTGTCACATTTTCACCTCGAATGCTTCTGTTGAAGTTGGATAAAAAGATCTGTAAAAGCTAATAAAATATATACCAGTGGGCTCTCCTACACTCATTGGAAACATTTGCCATTAGACATTTAGAGTCCTGGGTAGAATCCCCTAGACGAGGGATGGAATTCTAGCAGGAGCTCCTTTGCATATTAGGCCAAAGCCCTCTGATGTAGCCAATCCTCCAAGAGCTTACAAGGCTCTTTTTTTGTAAGCTCTTGGAGGATTGGCTACATCAGGGGTATCTGGCCTAATTTGCAAAGGAGCTCCTGCCAGAATTCCACCCCTGCCCTAGACCATTGCAGTCCAAACACTGGTGCGGGTTCAATATTCAAGGTGTTCAGATCTTGTTCTCCTAAGGAAGGACAGAGGAGGACAGCCTCTTTTTCTATACCACTGATGCCTCCTGGCATCTCTCTGGGGCACAGGGAGTTAAAAGCCCTGAGCGTGGTTTGGTGGCTTCCTTCCAACAGAGGTTGCTGTTGAAACCAAAGGTCCCCTTATTGCTCACTCTCGTTAATAGATTTTTCCCATTGACTTCTCTCTTTATTGACTATGACTTCCTCTTTTGGCAGGTGAGCTATTAGCTGGGTCACTGATCCGTCGCAACTTAAAAGGCCGCCCATTGATTAGGTTTTTATCGGTGGCTTCTCCAAACGTGAAGGGAGAGAGAGAGAGAGAGAGAGAGAGAGAGAGAGAGAGAGAGATCAGGCCATTCTTGCCTTCTCCTGGGCTTTTTGCCTTCCCACCCTCCTGGTTGGCTGGTGGGACTCTCCCCAGCAGGGAGGGACTGTGATGCCTTCGGTGAGGGAAACAAGCCTCCCTCTTCCACAACACCCTAGTTTTAATGCTGTGCACTTGACATGCTGCACATACCTTTGGAAAGCAAAATCTTTTTTGCACAGGGACTCTTTCCTGGTGAAGCTCCGGGGTGCTGTGGTTATTGGGGTTGCCACTGTGGCCACCATGGCACCGACAGGGGGATGTGGGTGTCAGGTTGCCCGCTCCAGGTTGGGAAACTCCTGGAGATTTGTGGATGGAGCCTGGGGAAGGGAGGGATCTCAGTAGAGCACAGCGCCACAGAGTCCCCCCTCCAAAGCAGCCATTTTCTCCTGTGGAAGCTGATCTCTGCAGTCTGGAGATGAGCTGTAATTCTGGGAGATCTCCAGGTCTTACCTGGGAACAAATGTCCAACCTCACACTGGGTGCTTTCATATGGTGACTAGCTTCAAGTGGATTTTGCTATTCTCACACAGTAAAAATTCAGTTGCAAAGTGTGTTATTGAGTATTTGTGAATGCACCCACTGTGTCTCCAACAGTGGTCACTGCTCTAGTGATGCTGTCAAATAGCATATGACGCCACTTTGTGGGTATGGGCACCGCTCTGTGGTATGTTTCCAGCATTTGGTCAACAGCTGCTAGCTGTGGCATCTGAAAGGACCCCTCATATTCATTTTCTATATATATAATATTATATATTATATATAATATTATATATTCTATTTTATATATAATAGAAAAGAGGGAAGTTAGATAGGGAAAGGAATAGAAAGAGATGGCTAAGAAACACATAATTAGAATATATAAAATTCCAGTGTGATCTGATTGCGTGGAGGAAAGTAAATTGTGTTCTGTCAGATAATACATGGAAGCCATTTTGTAGCAAAATGGGAAACAGCAGGAGTTGTGACTTATTGCATTATCTGGTCTTCTATTTTTTTCTATTATATGAATCCCAGAGTTGGGATCTCCAGTTCTCAAGAGATGGAATTTTGTTGTTTTTCCACTTAGTAGGAACTCCCAAATGTGGAGGCAGCAAACCTCCGAAAACTGATGCTAGTAGGAGGTAATAGCAGGGTTAGACTTCAGTCTCTTTGACATGTTAAATGGATGTCCAGGACCACTAGCTGGCCACTGTATGAAACAGAATGCTGGGCTAGATGGACCACTGGTTTGTTCCAGCAGGGCTCTTCTTATGTTCTTGTTTGGCAGGGGAGGGCGAGATATAAAAATAAATTTATTATTATTATTGTTTATTCTATCCATCCATGGCATTTTGTGACTTTCCTTTTATGCCCAGTAAGACATTCTGTGAACCTTTAGAGCTTGCATACTTGTACACCAGCCAAAGATGGCCCAGCTTTTCAAAAAGACATTTAACCTATTTTGTAACTCATTTGGTCTTGAGATTACTTTAAGATTTCCTATCGTGGGGCTGCAGGGTTTCATTGACTAATCAATCCGATCAATCGCTTTAAAAGGTTTTGCTGCGCTGCTCCTGGTATAGATGGGGGCTCATGTCAGGTCATGAAAGAACATGGTGAGGGTTGCCTGTTGTCAGGGATCTAACCTGCCCTTTTAGGATCTGAGCCTCCAGTTCAGATGCCAGTGTTTTTCTGTAAAACCCGTTCAGCGAGAGATTGATGGTTTCACCCAGGACTTTTTTTTTGTAGCAAGAACTCCTTTGCATATTAGGCCACAGCTCCTTGATGTAGCCAGTCCTCCAAGAGCTTACAGGGCTTTTAGTACATGGCCTGCTGTAAGCTCCTGGAGGATTGGCTACATCAGGGGTGTGTGACCTAATATGCAAATAAATTCCTGCTAAAAAAAGCCCTGGTTTCACCAAAGAGGTTGTGGGGGGACTTTCTCCTCACGGGTCAATCAAAACTGAGGATGAAATTAAACTCCACCCACACACAACAATGACCAACGAGGGACCTGGGGTTTCACTTTCGTTATCTTAGTGTACCTATGTACACTTTCAGAAGAGGAAGAGCTGGTTTTTATACACTGCTTTTCTCTATCCTAAGGAGTCTCAAAGTGGCTTACAATTGCCTTCCCTGCCTCTCGCCACAGCAGACACCTTGTGAAGTAGGTGGGGCTGAGAGAGCTCTGAGAGAACTGTGACTGGCCCAAGGTCACCCAGCAGGCTTCATGGGGAGGAAGAGTAGGGAATCAGACTCTTCACCATTACGCCACACTGGCTACACCACATAAGGTGAAGGTGGGAACAGGGTAGGGTTGCCAGGTCCTTCCTGGCCACTGGCAGAGGGAGGTAGGGTTGTCAGATCTGGGTTGGGAACCTCTTGGAGATTTGGAGATGGAGCCTGGGGAGAGCAGGGGCCTCAGTGGGATACAATGCCATAGAGTCCACCTTCCAAGACAGCCGTTTTCTCCAGGGAAACTGGTCTCTGTAGGCTGGAGATCAGCTGTAATTCTGGGGGATCTCGCCTGGAGGCTGGCACCCCTAGGACTGGCGGGGGAATGAATCTTTCTCTCTGCTTTGTGTTCACATGACCAGCATTCCCTCTAAGCTGAGTTAGTTTGAGCTAGCTCACAGATTTTTCGCCTCCAGTTCACACTCTTGACTCGGCTCGAGAAAAATTGCCCAAGAGCACAACAATTTCTGCCGTAGCTCACAACTTTAACCCCACTAGCTCACAAATAATTTTTACTCACAAGATCCTGCACCTTAGAGGGAACATTGCACAGGACCAATTTTTGTTTAAACACCCCCCCCTCCACTTTAGGAGCAAGTGCGCAGATTCCTGCACAAGGATGAATGATCGATCGTTTGTTGCTACCCACTAGATGCCAAATACCTCCCGGGGCCTGCATTGCAAAAGGACATTTTAAATTGCCTGTAAAATGGTGTCCCTTTCTCCTATTTGCCTTGAATTTGGCAAGGAAGATTCTTTGGGTGAAGAATATAATTCCCCAAGAATTTTATCCCATTGAAACGAGGGGGAACACCTTGCCAAATGCAATTAAGAAAACAAACAAATGTTATATTAATGAAGGAAATAGACCTCAAATGAATCGAACACAATGCAAGAGATTCCCACCCCCAATTAGCAATTAACAGTGTATGTGAACAGAGTCCACCTCTGCCAGACTTTGTTATGAAAGATGCCTGACGGGGCTGAGGTCAGGCTCCCTGTCATACATTGGACAGGGGGGGGGGGGCATCTTCAAAGGGATTACAGCCTTCTCCCCTGGACCACTTTCAGCACCTGGAACAGTCACCAGGAAAGGGGGGCTGTTTGGCTGCCACTAACTGCCTGATCTGGAGATCTCCCAGAATTACAACTGTTCTCCAGGTAAATGAGATGAGTTCTGCTGGAGAAAAAGGCTGCTTTGGAAGGCGGAATCTGTGGGGTTGTACCCCACTGAGGTCTTTCCCCTCCCCAACTCCCGCCCCCCTTTTCAGGTTCCACTCCTACCAAATCTCCAGGAATTTAATAATCCAGAGCAGCAATATTTTGAAGCCGATTTTTGATGACAGGAAATTGACAAGAGGTGCATTTTACAAGAGCTGTTGCCTATTCCTTCCCACCTGGAGGTTGGCAACCCCATAGCTAGACTATTGTAACTCACTCTAAAGAGGTGTAACTTGAAGTCAACTCAGAGACACCAGCTGGTGCAGAATGCTGTGGCTCAGTTCTTGTCAGGAGCTAGGCAGACCAAGCATCTTACAGCCATTCTGCAGTCCCTCTTATAGAGTTGCCAGTCTCCTGATGGGACCTGGAGATCTCCTGGAATTACAGTTGTTTTCTAGATTAAATAAGTTCCCCTGGAGATAATGGCTGCTTTGGAGGACAGACTGTATGCCATCACATGCTTGCTGAGATCCTCCACTTCCAAATCAGGAATTTCCCAACTCAGAGCTGGCAACCCCACTCTATTGACTACCATCTGTTACCAGCTTACATTCAAGGGCCTTTATATCTGCAGGACTGCCTCTCTTCTTGGGCTCCATCACCACTTGAGAACACAGGAACATAGGAGAAGCCATGTTGGATCTGATCAATGGCCCATCCAGTCCAATACTCTGTGTCAGACAGTGGCCCAAACCCAGGTGCAATCAGGAGGTCCACCAGCAAGGCCAGACCTCCAGAAGCCCTCCCACTGTTGCCCCCCCCCCAAGCTTCAAGAATACAAAGCATCATTGCCCCAGACCAATACTTCCTCTAAGCTGTGGAGTCTTTTGAGCAGAAATTCTAATTTCTGAGCTACTGGCATTAAAGTTATAGATGATAGATAGATAGATAGATAGATAGATAGATAGATAGATAGATAGATAGATAGATAGATAGATAGATAGATAGATAGATAGATAGATAATTTTATTTGTATCCCGCCCTCCCCGCCGGAGCAGGCTCAGGGCGGCTAACAGCATTATATAAAACAAAGTTACATCCAACATTTAAAAATTCTAATGAGTTTAAAATTAATCAATTAATTAAATTAAATTAATAAAAGTGCTATTGCTATTCGTTCTTTTGTGGTGGCGGTTATCCTTAGCAGCTTCTTTCTTCAGCGAAGGCCAGTCTGAAGAGGAAGGTCTTGCAGGCCCTGCGGAATTGTTCAAGGTCCCGCAGGGCCCGCATTTCCTCTGGGAGTTGGTTCCATAGGCTCGGGGCTACAGAGGAGAAGGCCCGATTGCGGGTACATTGCAGCTTCACCTCTCTTGGTCCGGGGGTGGTCAGCAAGTTTTTTCCAGCTGACCTCAGTGCTCTCTGGGGTTCATATGGGGAGAGACGGTCCCTAAGGTAGACAGGTCCTCGACCATATAGGGCTTTAAAGGTAATGACCAGCACTTTGTAACGAACCCGGTATATAACTGGCAGCCAGTGCAGCTCGCGCAGCCCAGGCTGTATGTGCTCCCATTTAGGGAGCCCCAGCAACAGTCTGGCCACTGCGTTCTGCACCAGCTACTGCAGAAACTAGTTTGTATCAGACGGTAGCCAAAACTCAAGTGTCATCAGGAGGTTCACCAACAGGGCCAGACCTCCAGAAGCCCTCCCACTGTTGTCCCCCAAGCACCAAAAATACAGACCATCACTGCCCCAGACATATCTATCTAGGCTTTGTGACTGCCACTAGGGTTGCCAGGTCAGACTCAAGAAATATCTGGGGACTTTGGGAGTGGAGCCAGAAGCAAGGTTGTGACAAGCACTATTGAACTCTGGCCATCACGTTTACATATGAAGAACATATTATGATGATGATGAACATACGAAGCTGCCTTATACTGAATCAGACCCTTGGTCCATCAAAGTCAGTATTGTCTTCTCAGACTGGCAGCGGCTCTCCAGGGTCTCAAGCTGAGGTTTTTCACACCTATTTGCCTGGACCCTTTTTTGGAGATGCCAGGGATTGAACCTGGGACCTTCTGCTTCCCAAGCAGATGCTCTACCACTGAGCCACCGTCCCTCCCCTGGATGGACCACACACCTTTTAAATGCCTTCCCTTCATTGGGAATAATGAAGGATAGGGGCACCTTCTTTTGGTGCTCATAGAATTAGATCTCCTGGTCCAATCTTTTTGGAACTTGGGAGTGTTTTGAGGACAGGCACCAGATGCTAGGCTGAAAACTTGATTCATCTAACTCAAAAAATAGGCCCCCCCTGCCAGAACCACAGATCCCCACAGATCAATTCTCCATTATACCCTATGGGAATCAATCTGCAGAGTATAATGGAGTGCCCAGCAGATGTTTCCCTCCCCCCCACTTTCTGATGACCCTGAAGTGAGAGGGTGGCCTCCAAACTGGGGGATCCCCTGCCCCCACCTGGGGATTGGCAACCCTAATAGCCACTGATGAGCTTCTTCATCCATCCAAGCAGAGCCTGCTGAGGGTGCCACCTGTCAAGTGGAGCGACTGCTTGAACTAGTGTGCACTCTGTTGTGGCCCTCACCTGGTGGAAGCACCTGCCCGAGGCAATCAGGAAGGCACCATGCTTCTCTCATTCATTCCTCAAGTGAGGCCAAACAGAACTGTTCAGGGAGATGCGGCTTCCAGATTCCAGGCTTAACCTGTAAAGCTGTGAGGTCACGAAGGTTAAGCCTGTAAAATTAGGTTTCGGGTCAAAAGGGAAAAGCGTAATTGCCTTCTCAGGCTTCTGCCCTGTACCTCTCCTTCAACCGGAGGGTAATGATCCCAGAGGTTATTTTCAGGTGACCATTCAACCCCTCCCCCTCACCACTTCCATCTAATTAGGCAATAAGAAGTCTGAATTGGCCGAGACCAAGACCCAGAAAGACCTTGCTTCAATAATTGGAATGATATTGCAATCTGCCGCTAGAATACTTAGACATCATGAGTGTTAAGCTGTACATGTACTTAACTGGTAACAGTTCGCATCTGAATCCGGTTTCCATTTGAACAGAACCAGGGCTTTTTTTTTTTTAGCAGGAATGCGCAGAAACATAGTTCTGGCTGGTTTGGGATTAGGGGGTACGGCCTAATATACAAATGAGTCCCTGCTGGGCTTTTTCTACAAAAAGAGCTCTGAACAGAACAATAGTTTGGAAGAAAAGAAGATACTTTCTCTGGGAGGGCTTCTGGAGTTCTGGTTCCAGCGGTGGACCTCCTGATGGCATCTGGGTATTTGTCACCTTGTGACACAGAGTGTCCTCCAAAGCAGCCATTTTCTCCAGGGGAACTTATTTGTCATCTAGAGAACAACTGTAATTCCAGGAGATCTCAAGGTCCCACCCTGGGTGTAACCCTTTCGCAGGGCTTTTTTTGGTCAGAGGAACTCCTTTGCATATTAGGCCACACACCCCAATGTAGCCAATCCTCCAAGAGCTTTCAGGGCTCTTAATACAGGGCCCACTGTAAGCTCCAGGAGGATTGGCTACATCAGAGGGGCATGGCCTAATATGCAAAGGAGTTCCTGCTACAAAAAAGCCCTGCAACCTTTCCTGTGAGTGCAGAATCTGGCTGCAGCTTTGACCTCTTCTCTGCCCAGCCTGTTTGCTGTCTTCAGGGTGTCCATTATTTGCTTTCCCTGCCCCAATTACAACGGTTTGTCTCTTCCCCATTTCGGACTTCCTCCAGGGCTGCCATTTGCAGCTCCACTGAAGCTCCCCCCCCCCCCCCAGTCTTACAAGGCAGTGATCAATTAACTGCGCACTCCATCACAATAAAACCATCGCCCACCCTCAGATAACTCTTTTTAATTGTTTTCTTACATTATCACATTTTGCAAAAACTTCAGTGGCCGTAAGTTATGGCATTTAATCTCTCAAAGTGCTACAGATTTAATGGCTTCCTTCCTGCAAAGTGCCCCGCCACTCCCTTCTCCCACTTCAGAGAATGTGCTTTTTTTAAAGGACTCAGAAGGAATACCAAAAAGAAGATGCTCTGCATGTCTAGGGGGAGAGGGCATTTGGTCTAGGAAGTTCTAGGGGTTTACTGTGGCTGTGTCTCCTTTGGGAAGTCCTCCCCATCCCCCCCAAAAGACCCACTTCCAATTCTCATGATGAACACATGAATCTATCTTATAATGACTCAGACCCTCGGTCCATTGAGGTCAGTATAATCTACTGTGGGGATGACCAAACTGTGGCTCGGGAGCCACATATGGTTTTTTCACACATATCGTATGGCTCCTGAAGCCTCCACCACCCCATCAGCTGGATTGGGCAAGGCATTGTCTCTTTAAATCAGTCCTCCAAGCCAAGCCAGCTTGGAGAACACATTTAAAGTTAAAAGTTGCTTTTGTTTCACCTCCACCTCCCCAAAAACTATTTTCCTTCCTTCCTTCCTTCCTTCCTTCCTTCCTTCCTTCCTTCCTTCCTTCCTTCCTTCCTTCCTTCCTTCCTTCCTTCCTTCCTTCCTTCCTTCCTTCCTTCCTTCCTTCCTTCCTTCCTTCCTTCCTTCCTTCCTTCCTCCCTCCCTCCCTCCCTCCCTCTTGTGGCTCTCTAATATCTGATGTTCATATCTTACAGCTCTCAAACATCTGATGTTTATTCTATGTGGCTCTTGCGTTAAGCAAGTTTGGCCACCCCGGTCTACTGTGACTGGCAGTAGCTTTCTAGGGTCACAGGCAGTGGTCTTTCTCATCACCTACTGCCAATATCTTCTTCTTTTAACGGGAGGTGCCAGGGATCAAACTTGGGACCTTCCGCATGCCAAGCAGAGGCTTTACCACTCAGCCATGAATCTTCCTTACACTGAATCAGACCCTTAATCCATTGAGCAAGTGGGCAGTGATGGCTGTTGGTGCTCCCCTGTCCAGCAAGTGGGCAACAATGGCTATAGGTGTTCATCTGCCCAACCAACAGAATAGCTGCTAGACCCTCCAGTGTCTGAGGCAGTGGTTTTTCTCAAAACCTACTGCTTGGTCTTTTTAACTGGAGGTGACATTTCTGCATGCCAAGCAGGTCTGGGACCTTCTGCATGCCAAGCACAGCCCCTCCCCCTCTCACAGTGATGTTGGAGAAGGATGCGAGTTGCCCTCTGTTGCCTTCTAGTGAAATTCTGCTCTCTCTGAGAATGAGGAACTGTTGATCTGGTCTGGATCTAGGTCTAACCAAGCACACTGTCTCCAGTGGACATCAGCCAGATACTCCAACCATGCTTCCGAGCAGGGTGGGGCTGGTGTCAAAGGCTGGCATTATCAAACAGCTGTTGAGTCTGGAGGACATTAAAAGAGTTTACTCCTGAACCTCTGTGGCAGTTCTCTCTAACATTTGTCCTCTTGTGCTCTGTGGCAGTGGCAGAACTGGACCTTCCTGAGACAACTGGACTTCTCCAAGCAAACAGTGCATTGGGGATCAGCAGCTGCAACAACTGGCTTGTGTGTTTTCACTTGCCACGTGGTGATGGCTGTCATGCCTAGCAGCCATTGCTGACCACTTGCTGGTCACCAAGGGCTGTCACTGCCTGCTTGCTGGGCAGTTGAACACTTACAGCCATCGCTGCCCGCTTGTTGGGCAGGTGAGCACCAACAGCCATCACTGCCCACTTGCTGGGCAAGTGAGCACCAACAGCCATTGCTGCCTGCTTGCTGGGCAGGTGAGCACCAACAGCCATCACTGCCCACTTGCTGGGCAAGTGAGCACCAACAGCCATTGCTGCCTGCTTGCTGGGCAGGTGAGCACCAACAGCCATCACTGCCCACTTGCTGGGCAGGTGAGTATCAGCGGCCATTTCTTCCCACTTGCTGGTTACAGGAGCATCAACAGCCATCACTGCCCACTCACTGAGAAAGTGAACACCAGCCTCTTCTCACAGCCCTGTTATGACAGTGATCTTCAGCACATGGGTTGGGCCTGTCAGTTGGGCCACAGAGGGCCTAGAGAACCACTAGAATTCTTTTTTGCTGCTTGGAGTCACTCTTGAAATTGCTCATTCACTTGGACCCAACCAGCCATGTGCGATGTGACCTCCCTCCTATTAAACAGGCACTTTCTGGAGACTTCGGAATCTAAACTTTTAAAAGGCACCTTTTCCAGTTTCAGGATTATTTCTGATCTTTTGGCAGCTTTGTGCTCTGCGGTGGCTGCTGTACTTCACTGGCTCCAGAATGCACATTCAGCAGTACTGTCAAACAAATGTCCCCAACAGCAGAAAAGCGAGGCCTTCTGCAATGTCCTGCTATTTGGTGAACTTTTGGCTTAGTTTTATTTTTGCATTTTGATTGCATTGAGAGTTTTGTTCAATTTGACTGATGTAACAAAGGGGTGTGTGTGTCTTTGTGTGCATGTGTGGGGCATTGTTTCCAAGACAATAGCATGACTTTCTCTCTGGAGAAAGACGATTCCCACCCCCTCTGCTCCCCCATCTGTGGGATCTGGACATATTTTGGAGTCTGTCGGCAAAATGCCATCTCATCAGCCCTCAAATGGTCATTTGCAAAGGTCTAGCATGAGACCTTCTGGTCTGGAAGCCCCTCCCTCTCCCCTTGAGTGGTTATCTGGGGTTCTTTGAAGAGCAGTGCAGTCATGGTGAATTCCCAGGAAGTCATTGGGCCCAACAGTCTAATTCCAACTGCTTTGTTCCCTGATCAAGGGAACATTCCACACCCTCACTGTCAGCTCACCATCATCCACTCAATTCAAACACGCACAGGGAAATTATTGGATGCATCCAAGTGTGCTAGAGTTGCCAGCCTCCAGATGGGGACTGGAGAGTTCCTGCTATAACAATTAATCTCCAGGCAATAGAGTGTTCAATATTGTAACTCTGCATGCCAGAGGATCAGATGCACTTGGCAGTTGGCCCCACCCAGGACTTTTTTTGTAGCAGAAACTCCTTTGCATATTAGGCCACACACCCCTGATGTAGCCAATCCTTCAAGAGCTTACAGAGCTTCTCTTACAGGGCCTACTGTAAGCTCTTGGAGGATTGGCTACATCAAGGGTGTGCGGCCTAATATGCAAAGGAGTTCCTGCTACAAAAAAAAGTCCTGGCTCCACCCTCTCATTGGTTAGATGTTGAGCCTCTTTGGCCCTTCTTTGCCTAGTGCAATTTCTTCATAAGTCCAGAATCCAGTCTAAATGCTTCACAATAATAACAGCTTGTACAGGAAAGTGCTTGTGCCAGCCGTTGAATCCTTGAAAAGTATTACAGGAAGAATACCTTTTAAATGCCTTCCTTCTATAGGAAATAATGGAGGAGAGGGGCACCTTCTTTTGGGGCTCATAGAATTGGACCCCCTGGTCCAATCTTTTTGAAACTTGGGGATGGTTTTGAGGAGAGGTACGGAATGCTATGCTGAAAATTTGGTGCCTCTACCTCGAAAAACAGCCCCCCAGATCCCTAGAAACCTGCAGATCAATTCTCCATTATACCTTATTCCAGGAATCGGTCTCCATAGGATGTAATGGAGAGCCCAGCAGACATTTTCCTCCCCACCCAGTGTCAGATTAAACCCCGTGGAGGCCTCTAGGCAGTCAAAATCTTGGGGGGCCCCTTGCAAATTATCTCAGAGCTGGAGCATTGCCCTGCCGCCAGTGGCCCCTGCTGCAGCCTGCTGGCAGGTTCTCAAAAGACCCTTTGACAAAATTGTGGAGGAGAGGCATAGTGAGGCAAACTTGGCAACAATGCCAGCAGCAGCTGTACCAGGCAAGTTGGGCAAAGAGTGGCTCAGTTGCTGGCTGTGTGTGCAGGCTGGGAGGGCTGCAAGCAGGGGGGAAACGGGGGGGGGGGGTCATCCCGGGGCCTCTAAAGGTGTGGGAGCCCATAGGCCAGTGCCTACATGACCTAATTGTTAATCTGGCCTTGTCCCCACCCCTGCTTTCTGATGACCCTGAAGCAGGGAGAAGGCCTCCAAACCAGGGCATCCCCTGCCCCTAACTGGGGATTGGAGCAACCAAAAGAGCAACGTGGAAAGATAAAGCAGGGGAAAAGCACAAAAGCATCCATGAACAACCAACAACTCTGGAAAACTTGTGCAATAATATATTCAGTACAAAAACATAGATGATAAATACAGTGTACAAAGTCACACCAAGCATATTCCCCAAGACACAGTCTTATCTTTCACGTGCAAAGTACATAAATAAAGTGAATGTCCAGGGAAAACTTTCCTGAAAAGCCAGGAGCAGGAATTCCAAGAGTGGTCTTTTCGCTATATATCAACCTCAATGGAAAAGACCACTCTTGGAATTCCTGCTCCCGGCTTTTCAGGAAAGTTTTCCCCGGACATTCACTTTATTTATGTACTTTGCACGTGCAAGATAAGACTGTGTCTTGGGGAATGTGCTTGGTGTGACTTTGTACACTGTATTTATCCTATATGCTTTTGTATTGAATATATTATTGCACAAGTTTTCCAGAGCTGTTGGTTGTTCGTGGATGCTTTTGTGTGTTTCCCCTGCTTGCCCCAACTGGGGATTGGCAACCCTAGTGCAGGAACGGTGGAGTTGAATTGCATATATGGATTTGAACTAACCAGCCAAAATTTTAACTACAGGCTTCATGGGGCAGCTTCCCTCTCTTCCTGCCCCCCTCCCCCTTGTTTAATGAGGTCTCTTTGCTTTGAAGGTAACACACGAGCTGTGACCTCCGGCTCGGGTAGATCTTATCTCAGAGAATGAAATGAAATGGTCCCAGACTCATTCAGGAAGCTCTTCTCTAGGCTCTCGATTCCTCCCCCCCCATTTACATTGCTTTTCTCTCTTTCATACCCCAGGAGAGAAGCCATAGATGTTGGGTGAAATGGGGAAAATGGCAATGCTCTGTTTTTTAAAATGAGAAACATCTGGAGAGAAGTTATTCCACATAGCCATTAAACTATATAGTCCATACAGTATAGTGCAGGGGGGCCAAACATGCGGTTTGGGGGCTGAATCAGGCCCCCGGAGGGCTCCCCCCCCACCGAGCAACTGGTTGTTGTCTGCTTCCTTCTCCCTCTCTCTTGCTTCCTTCTGCATCACAGCTTGCTTTGCAAGGCTTACTGAATCACACAGGAGCTACAGAGCAAAACCCCTATTTTCTCAATTGGCTGAGGCTCCTTCCTTGGGGAGGAAGGGGGAGGGATGGAGAGCTTGCTTTGCCAGACTCTCTCAATCGCACAGCAGAGCTACTGAGCCAAGCCTCTCTTCCTTTTATTGGCTGAGGCTCCTCCCCCTCCTGGTCCCCTGGGGAAGGAAGGAAAGAGCCAGAGCTTCCTTTGCCCAGTTCCCTGGACCCCATGGGAGAAATACAATGAAAGCACCTTTAAGACCAATGAGTGTTACTGTTTTAAGCATGTTTTATTTTAATTGTGTTTATTATTTAATTGTGTTTGTCTGTGTCCTTCATAAAGTTTATATCCCTGCTACCAAATCTTAAATAGGTACACACACGGCGCAGCCCAACATGACCTGGCCAAGCAAGGTCTCATTTGTGTCAAATCTGGCCCTCATAACAAATGAGTTTGACACCCCTGGTATAGTGGTTAGAGCAGGAGTTCCCATGGTGGTGCTTGTAGGTGCCAAGGTCCTTTTCTGGAGCCCACCAAGTTATTTTGAGAAAGTGGGCAGGGTCAGATGGGGCTTTTGCCAGCAGGGCTGCTGATTGGCCATTGGACATCTGATTGGCTGTGCAGCTTTGCTTTGGCAGCTGCCATCACACAAGGATCTTCATTGGATGACTGAGCGAAGGTAAGCCCTGTGTGAGCAAGAAAACTATTACAAAACAGTCTGTTCATCTAAGAAGGGATCCTGCTGAACAGAGCTTAAGCCCCAAATGTTGAAGAATTGACATTAAAGTTATACCTAACCTCATTCCCTGACATTTTGCAATTGGCTCCTCCTCCTGTGGCAGCCATTTTATGCTGTCCATTTTGTGCCTGTTCCCCTGTGTCAGAATTTCAAAGGTTCCATCAGGATTGAAATGGTGGAGACTCCTGGATTAGAGGGTCAGATGCACTGGGTTAAATGTAAAAAAAAGAAAAGGTCTCAATATGCTCAGCAGTGCCATTATTTCCACCTCAGCTACAGTTTCGGGAGACTAAGTTCTGCTGAAACCGGGCCCAAATGCACACTCCAACAATTTTGGACACTGCCTCAGGGAGAAAGTGCAGTCGAGTTGGCCCTGATCTGGCTAGCCTCTAGAGCTGCCACCCTCCAGGCGGGACCTGGAGATCCCCCACTTTTACAAGTGGTCTCCAGCTGGCAGAGATCAACTCCGTGGGAGAAAATAGTGGTTTTGAAGAGTGGTCTCTAAGGCACTATACCATGCTGAGGCCTCGCCCCTCCCCAAACCTTGCCCTCACCCAGATCCACCCCCCAAAGTCTCCAGGTGTTTTACAACACAGACCTGGCAACCTCACCTCTTGAAAGCTAAGCAGGGTCAACCCTGGCAAGTACTTGGATGGGAGACCTCCAAGGAATACCAGGGCTGGGATGCAGAGGCAGGCAATAGCAAGTCACCTCTCTGAAACATCCAAGCCCCACTAGGGGTTGCCAGAAGTCAACCAGGACTTCCAAGCATGTACACACACACACACACACACACACACATTACCATTAAAAAAAGAAACTGTGGTCAAGTTGCATCTGACTTATGGTAACCCCGTAGGAGTTTCAAGGCACAAGATGGACAGAGGTGGTTTGCCATTCCCTGCCTCTGTGTAGTGACCTTGGCATTCCTTGGAGATCTCTCATCCAAGCACTAACCAGGGATGACCCTGCTTATCTCCCAGAGTCCAATGAGATCGGACTAGTCTTGGCGATTGGGGTAAAGGCCAGGGAGAAGTAGTAGACATTTAAAAAGCCAGAAGCCCAGTCTAACTTGAAATAAGCACATAACATTGTCTTTTGCAGAGACTAACCCAGAGGTGGCCAAACTTTCACACATATTATGTGGCTCTTGAAGCCCCTACTACTTTGTTGGTCAGCTTGAAGAAGGCAAGCTGGGGGCTTGGAGAACGTATTTAAAGTTGCTCTCTTTCCACCTCTCCCTCCCCCCACCTATTACTTTCTTTCCGCCTTTCCTTCCTTTCTTGCGGCTCTCAAATGTCTGACATTCATGCCTTGTGGCTCTCAAACATCTGACACTTATTCGATGTGGCTCTTATGTTAAGCAGGTTTGGCCACCCCTGGTCTAACCATTGGTCTACCTGGGTCAGTATTGTCTACTCTGCCTGGCAGCTGCTCTCTAGGATTTTAGGTTCACACATCACCTGTTCTTTTTTCCCAGCTAGATCTGCCAGGGGTTTGAACCTGGGACTTTCGGCATGCCCAGCAGATGTGCTGCCACTGAGCCGTGGCCCCTCCCCACTGCATGGAGTAGCTGTTCAGGCTGTCATGCGGAATGGTTTCTGCGGCAATCTGCTTTAGGAATGTCTGGCTGTGTGTCCAGTTTGGTGTAGTGGTTAAGAACCAGGTTTGATTCCCCACTCCTCCACTTACAGCTGCTGGAATGGCCTTGGGTCAGCCATAGATATCGCAGGAGTTGTCCTTGGAAGGGCGGCTGCTGTGAGAGCCCTCTCAGCCTCACCCACCGCACAGGGTGTTTGCTGCGAGGGGAGAAGATATAGGCAGGCCTCAAATTCAGTGGGAGCTCATAGGAGCATAGCTCCTGAACCTTTCTGAGAGTTCCACCTCCTTCGGAGAGTTCCACCTCCTTGTCCATTGAACAGTACTGCAGCTGCATAACAATCCCTGGATGAGCTCCACCACCTATTTTTCTACAAAATGACCCCTGAATATAGGAAATTGTAAGCCGCTCTGAGTCTCTGATTCAGAGAGAAGAGTGGGGTATAAATCTGCAGTCTTCTTCTTCTCTCTTCCCCTAGAAAAGGTGTCGTGTATGTGTGTGATTTGAAAGCTCCTTGGCTCCTGCGTCTTCTGCTTCTGGGATCAAAGCAGTCTGATTCAAAAGCCTGACAGGCTGCTAAAAGCAGTCCCGTGAAGGTCTCTATTCCAGGGTTGCAGCAAGGCAGAGAACGCAGACCAACCAGAAAGCGACCCGTGTTAATAGCATAGGATAAAATAAGCGTCCCTGGTTATTTTATGATCATTTCACTATGATTTCGCTGCAAGAGAATCTCGACTATAAGCATTTCAAAGCCAGCCTTGTTGTTTTCGCCCCTCCCTTCCTGAAATCTCTCCCTCTCGGAAACCTGAAATGGCGTCCTTGAAGAAGAGACACTTAAAAAAAAAAAAAAGCAATCGTGCTATGGCCATGTTTTCGTTACTTCTTTTTGCATTACTAAGGGTAGGCCGTGAGGATTGGACTTACATAATAGCCATTGCCGCCCGCCCGCTTCAGATGTTGATCGCTGGGAAGCGGGGGTGGAAATCGGAAAACTAGGAACGCCCTTGCAAAAAGTAAACCACGCATTCAATTTGAGGCCCGGAGGAAAGGAGGGAGAAAGTGTGCAGAAGTCCAGCCGTCATGTCTACAACCCCGTGACACGTTCCGTCCCTCCGGGGCCTTTTATGAATGAACTTTGGGAGCGCTTGTTTTTTTTTTATGAATGGGAGTTCCAGCCGTGAATGAATCTTAGAGCTCCCGGCGCTGATTGGCTGCGAGGGCCCGAGCACGTCCTATCCCAACCGGGCGAGAGCGACGCTGCGCCTTGATTGGCTGGGCGTGTCCCAACGAGCCAAGGGAATTCCACCTCCCCTCTTTTCCATTCACAAAGTCAATGAAACAAAGAGCAACAGAAAAGACTCTCTGTGTGTTTTTTTTTCTGCGAAGAGAGGAAACGACGCCGCGTTGGAGGCGGGAGCGGTTCTCTTCCCCCCGGCGCTGTCCCACGAGAAGCGGCGCATCCCTGTGGTTTGGGGATCAGCTGCCTCGGGGTGGGGGCCGGCTGGGAAGAACCGAAGTGACCCCCTCTCCTCTTGCCAGTCTCAGGTGAGGGAGGAGAGACAAGTTTGCAGGGAAAACAGGGCGGCATCTTTATGAGTCAGCGCAGAAGTTTGAGCGCATCTACCGGGCTGGCGGGGACGGAGGACCGTTGACCAGAACTTTGGGGCCTAGTCGCGGAAGGGGCTGATTTTAGACCAGGGATCGGGATGCAGAAAAGATGCGGAGAGCTCTGGGACCGGGTGGAGAACGGAAGCCCAATTCAGGGGGTTTTATTTATTTATTGGGAAGGGACATGGAGGGAGGGGATGGAGCGACGCGGGAGGGGTGGGAGAGGATGAAGCAAAGGAGAGGCAGGAGAGGGAGAAAAGGAGGCGATTCGGGCTGAGGGTCTGGGGGGAAGCACTGGAAACCGGCTTGCCATGCAGTCCTAAGCCGAGCCCTCCCCCGCCGCCCCACCGAAGTCTGTAGAAATCAAGGGACTTAGTAGGGTGGGATTCTGCCTAGGATGGCGATGCTGGAATTCTTCGCAGTTGGAAGAGGCTGCATGGAAGGAGATGATGGGAGGACCAGGTGGATTCTAGGGGCAGAGGAGGTTAGGATGAAGCTGGAGTGGGAGTGGAGTAGAGTAGAGGCCCTTAGCGAAGGCCTCCCCTCCCCTCCGCTAGGCATCCTTCTTGGGAGGTGGGGGGTGAGGGTAGTGAAGGTGGGCACCTTCCATTCAAGATCCTTGCTGTGCAAGCCATTCTGGGCTTGCTCTGGCATGCAATACTCTCCCCCCCCCCCCACCAACACACACCCTCTATTCTCACTCACACACTTTTGGGAAAAAAAAAATGATTCCCCTTTCCAGGGTCTGCTGTCTGCTCCTCTCCTTATGCTGGCGCAGAACTCGCACCCATGACAGATGGGAGGATGAAAAGCTACCTGGACCAGCAAGTGCCTTACACATCTGCACAGGTGGGTGAAATGACAGTGCGATCCTCAACAGAGTTGCACCTGTCTAATTCAGTTGAAGACAGTGGGCTTAGAAGGGTGAAACTATGTTAGGATTGCACCGTAGCCAGCTTGGGTCTTGGGACTGCGGTTGTGCTCTCCCCTCCCCTGCCCTCCATTTGCCAGTCAGTTTGGCAACTGATAGAGCTGTCGGTTGTACCTCTGTTCAGCCTCATTTCTTGCAACTTTCCAGAAACTGCTAGGAAATGGAGCCCCGGCTGGCCGGCTGGTGATGGCAACACGGAGGAAAGCCATGGACACAGGCATGCCCCAAGTCCCTGATCCAGAAGGTGTGTATGCTTGGCGCTAGGGAGAGATCGAGGGGGATTGCCTCTTACATCAGAATCCCAATGGCTGATGACATTGCAGACAGCGATTGTTTCCATTTTACAGAATGGGGAACTGAGGAGCAGAGAAAATATTACTTCCTCAAGGCTTCCAGGTTTCAGATTTCCTGAGGTCAGCGTCCTTTGGATTATGTCAGTTCTCGTTTTCCAAGCGAGATGCCTTCATGGGAAATTAAAGCTGTCCCTTGTGATCCTTTCATAGGGCAAGGGGGAAACCCAATTCCATCTTAGGACTGGTAGAGATGCTGCAGGACTCCTAAACTTACCCTAAGAATGCCATAGAGTGAGGAGATCGATCTCCTCTTGGGATAGCATTGATCAGAATTCATGTGCCTGTAGCCCTATAAGAACTTCTATGGCAGGGGTGGCCAAACTGTGGCTTGGGAGCCACATGTGGCTCTTTCATGCATACTGTGTGGCTCTTGAAGCCCCAACCACCCTGTCAGCCAGCGTGGAGAAGACATTTGTCTGTTTAAATCACTTCTCCAAGCTAAGTGAGCCAGCAGCTTGGATAATGCATTTAAAGTTAAAGTTGCTTTCTCTCCCCCTCTTCCTCCCCCATCTATTTTCCTGCCTGCTTTCAAGTGTTGTGGCTCTCAAACATTTAGCATTTTTTCTATGTGGCTCTTGTATTGAGCAAGTTTGGCTACCCCCGTTCTATGACCTTTCCGTGCCCCATCCTGAAGACAGTCAGTGTGGAGCAAAGGGGTTAAAATGACTTGAGAATCTCCATTCTTCCGAAGAAGTTTGCTGGGTGATCTAAGGTCAGTTTGCTGGGTGACCTAAGGCCTGACCACCTCCCTCGCAAGGTTGTAGCGAGGGTAAAGAGGAGGGGGAGAAGAATGACGTAAGCCATGGGGGAAGAAAAGGGGTATAATGATTAAGATCAAATAAATTCCTCCCTTGCACAAGACTCGCTCCTCTCCATTGTTAGAAAAATTCCAAAGCTCGACATCATTGGAATGCATCACTGTGCGCTAGGGATGGCCTCCGTGTCCGAAAGCAGAGAGACTCTGGATTGCCGCCTCCCTCCCTTCTCTTCAGCCACTTTGCATGCAGCTTTGATTGGAAGCATCGCTTCTGAATTCTGCAGTTCGTGCAGGCAGGCTGCTCCAGCTGTGCCCCGTGGCTAATGAAGATGGCTGCAAGGGCAGGTGTTCCATTTTAGTGTGGAGCATTAGGAAGGCAGGAGAGCAGAACGTGGCACTGGGAGATTTGCTGTGGACCTGGTTGCTCCTTTGTATTCTGGAGTGTTTTGGTTGCACAGACCCCAAACTGCATGTACAGAGATGCATCCCTGGGTGGCTTCTGCCAGGGCGTTGTAGTTTCTCTGCTGGCCCCAGTCTCAAGTGGCTAGAACTGAGTGAGGAATTCACCTCTGCAGTTTTATTCCACCTCAGCACGTCTATGGTTCTTTTCCACTGCCACCAACAGGTCAATAGTCAGATCTGTCGATCGATCCAGCCAGCTTTTCTGAAATGGGGTGGGGGGCTTTGACCACCAAATAGGCTATGCTAGAAACCATTGGGGTCTGCATGGACAACAGCCATGTGGGACAGGGGCTGCAGTAAGAACAGGAATAGGCTGAGATGGAGCAGGAGAAAAAGTTGGCTCAATCCAGCCCAGTCTGTCACAGTTTTCTCCTCCCTTTCCTCCAAAAAGTGTAGGGTAGCTTGTGCGGTTACCCCATTCTCTGTTTTATTTTCACAACAGCTCTGCGGAGGGGAGGGGCGGGGGGAGGCTAGGCAGAATGTGGATGACTGGCCCAAGGTCACCCAAAGAACTTCGCAGCTGGGTGGGGATTCGAACCCAAGCCTCTGGCTCCTAGTCCAGCCACTACAGCACACAGACCCAGCCTTATAGACAAGGTAGAGGGAAAAGACGGAAAGCAGAGGTGGCAGAGGCTTGTGGGTTGACTCGGACAGTTTCCTTCTGCTGAAGTGAGGTACGTTCTTCCAGCAAAGCATCTTGTTTTAGCAGGAGAGAGTCACTGGATCAAACCATTCTCCCTGGGGTTTTTTTTTTGGGAGGGGGGAGGGAGCTTTTGGGGGGATTCTGCAAGTTGAGTTGAGCTTTGGCAATGGACCATGCTTCTTTTGTCCTTGCGGTCTGTTGTATTCATGAATACAGATGTGAAGGCCTGGAAAAAAACCCCACATTTTATAAAATTTTGCCAATGGAAGAATTAAAAATTTGGGTCAGCGCTAAGGAAACACAATGGAATATTGTTTTCTCTTTCACCATAAGCCAATTGCTTTTTAAGGGATGGTTTTGTTAACTCCAGTGGAGACATTTTTATTTGAGACAGTCTACTGCATTAGAGAAAGAGGATTCCTGTGTGCCTGCAGACATAACTTCAAACATCAATTTCTTGTTGAAATGTGACTAATTTTGGCCACAGTTAATATGCCATTTATATGCCATGCTATTGAATAGTTCAATGTTTTCAGTGTTATCAAGCTGATATCTAAATATGGTGGTAGTCCTGTTATAACTATATGAGACTTTCTATCCAGATAACACCATTTTTTTTCTTTGCTACATTTCCCACTCCAACTAAGACATCGATGCTAAGGAAACACAGGCTACAACTGTTTGCAGCTCTTTGTGGGGTTTTTTTTTGCAATAGATATATTTGGAATGTGTCATAGAAAAATGAAAGCATTTGTACTTTTAAGCAGGTAGTAAATATCCTAAAATAGTGTGGTTGTTTATGCAAGCTAAGTTGTCAGTGAGGCATTTTGTGTTGTGAAAGCAGTAACATTAGTTTAGGTTTGATAAGAAAGCACTGCATCTTTTTTTCTACCACCACCCCTCAAATTTCTGTGTTCCTACCATGGCTTCAGCATTTCTGGAAATGGTACATCTTTGCCCTTTAACCCATCTGTTCTCTCTCTGTCTTCACTGTGCTGTGTCCTTTCCTACTTTCAGATCTTTTCCAGGACCTAAACCAGTTTCAAGAAGTCTGGCTAACGGAAGGTAAGCTTCTCTTTCATCACATCCATTATGCGCTATAACCGCCTTCAGTCTTTGGTTGATTCCCCCTCTGCTTTCATTCTTTGGTTTCCAGTCCTGAACATATGTAGTTTAGTCTCTGGCTTGGGTAGACTCAGGAATATGAATCACGCCATTGTGTTGGTATTTGCTTATGAAAGGAACTTGGCTCCGAGTGGGTTTTTTTCCTCCCAGTGAAAACATTCTTTTTTAAACAGTGGCTGCTGGTGACTGCTGAGATGACATATCTATCTAGTACATTTTAATCCTGCCTGCATGCATGGCTTTCCTTTCCCTGATTTAGCCTCACAATTGTCCTGTGAGGTGGGCTAGACTTTATTTTTATCTATTTCCCACATCTCTTCCCCATGGGGATCCAAAGCTGCTTACAATATCATTCTGCCTTCCTCACAACAACCCTACGAGGCGGCTGGACTCATGTGTGACTGGCCCCAGGTCACCCAGCAAGCTTCCACAGCAGAGTGGGGATTCGAAACTGGGTCTCTCAGATCTTACTTCAGCACTCTCAACACTACACCATGCTGACCTAAGGTGCAACTGACCTAGTTTGGAGATTTGATCCCAGATCTTGGGGCTCCAAAATTTGAGATTCACCACTATACCACCATTGGCTCTCCTGTGAGATAACACAAGACGTATATTTGACTGGAATGGGGGTTCAGCCCCCTCTGAGAGATCTGCTGATCACCCACTTAACTCCTAAGCTTCTGAAACAGGCACGTTAAGAACATTTGAGCTTCGTCTTCCAGTGGCCTGCTTGATTTGGGCACTTCTCTGTTTCTCCACTTCCTGACTTCAGCCTGGAAAATAAACCTGTTGATTTCTCAAGAGCCCAATTAATGTAAATGGTGGTTAATTGCCGTTTTGAAGTAGATCTTGTATTTTGTTCTGGTAGGCAGGGATCTGGGGACGTGACATTTGGAAAAGGTTAAAATAGGTTTTGGTCTTGTTTACTTTAGCCCTGAGGTCATGATGTACCTTACCTTGCAAAAGAGAAGGATGCTTAGAAATCACAGCTAGTATTTCATAAAGATGACATGCCATCAGCATTGGTAGCAAATAAACACATGATGTGCACATCAAAAGGGGAATTCCACCAGGATGACTCGGTGGTATGTTTATGCTGGTGTAAGTGTTTTATTTTTATCGGAAATTTGTTAGGTCATTGACTGCTGAAAATGAAATACAGTTTTCTGTTCAGCGTGGACTAAATAACTTTTTGTGTCTCTCAATTGCAAAAAAAGAGAGGAATTCGCTTCCTTTTGTGAAAGTTTTAATGCTTTGAGGCAGGGCTTCAAAAAAATTTCACCTCAAAAAATAAGACATTAGACCTTGGAAAGAAACTTAGAAGTGTCTTCATAATTCCCAACAGCCTCTGACTACCTGTCTCACAATTTTTGAAAGGTTCCAAATAATTTGAAGGATCAAATTGCAGAAACTGTATTTATGATGCAAATTGAACATGATTGCATATTTTTGTTGATGTCTGTGTGGGGTTACAGTATTTCCTTTTTCATTCTTTGAGACATGTCGCTCTTATTGATAGCGTGGATGCCGGGGAAATAGATTTATGGGGCTGCAACGATAGCGTGGATGCCGGGGAAATAGATTTATGGGGCTGCAACGACAGTTTTCATATTATTGGATATATTATTATAGCTGTGAGATCTAGTGGCTTGGTTTTATTTATTTATTAAAAAAAAAAAGTTCACTTTGTTAGGAATTTAATTGCCAGACTGGTATCCTAAGTTTTCTTGGCAAGGGCAGGACATCTATGAGATTAAATTAAGTGTCTTTGCTTTACTTTATGTGGGGAAAAAGGAGACCCAACACTGTTCAAGGAAAGAACAGTGAAACTGAAGGGCTTCTTTAGGGTCTTTTGGTGGTCATAAACTCATGAAAAGAAGAGGATCAAAGACTGTTGAGAAATTAATGTCAAGCAGTCGGTTTCCTCACACTTGAGAATGCATATTAGTATATTTTTAAAACAGAATTTAGCAGTACCCTAATCTTTATGCATTTATCACGAGTGGAGAGTTTAATATATGCTAGCAAAGTTGTAGTCTAGAAGGGAGATTGAATTCTGGCAGGCAGAAAGATTCTATAGGAGGATCTGCTCCAGAACTGACTACTGCTTTACAGGCAAACCAGCATGTAGTACACCCATTTAAAAGCTTTAATTTAAGGTGCATCATGGGTGAGTGCTGGGGCTACATGGGTTGAGCTGGAAAATACCCATTGGACAACTGAGAGGAATTGCAAAGAAAGCACCGTTTCTTAAACTGGAATTCTAAAAGAGCAAGAATCCAGTAGCACCCTAGAGACTAACAAAATTTGTGGCAGGGGATGAGCTTTCGTGAACCACTGCTCACTTTTTCATACCCTGCCACAGGTTTTGTTAGCCTTTAAAGTGCTGCTGGACACTTGCTCTTTTCTACTGCTACAGACAGACTAACCCGGCTATCCATCTTGATCTGGAATTCTAAATGTCAACCTCTGTTGTACTTGATGGAAGTTGCATGAAGATTGCGGCTGCACATGAGTTCCGTGAAAAAGTACTAGTTTCAGTTGGCTTCATTGTTGACTGTATAGTCCAGTGTTTTAAGAGGGAGAATGATTTCTTTTTGCCCTCCTGCTTTCTCAGCTTTTTCCTGGTAATTCATCAATGTATAAATTCTCCCCCTTCCAATTTTAAATTCCAGCTACAGGAAAGGTACATAGCATTTTGCATCCGGAGTTAGCACGACGCTGCAAATATACAGTAAAAACCTGAGACCCCTTTTCTCCCTTGCATTTGCGGGGGGGGGGGGGGGAGCATGATTTGCATTGGAGATAGTATGGTCTTTGATCCTTCTGTTTAATGCCTCCCCACCATTACTGGCTTTTATCTCTCATGGTTCCGGAGTTTCTTTTGCCCCTGCTGGGTTTCTGATCTATGTTTGCTAGGTAAACACGGATCGGGAACCCTGCCTGGATAAAAGTAGTTCAGGGTGGAGTGGGGGAGTTTCAGAAGGAAAGTAGCTTCTCTCTTGCTCTTTGTCCAAATGGCCAAACGTGTTCTTTGGGCTTTGTTCCACGTGGATGAAATATAGATTTGGGTGGGGCAGCCATGTTGGTTTGAAGGAGCAGAACAAAGTCACACCTTTAAGACCAACAAAGTTTTATTCATGGTATAAGCTTTCATGTGCATGCACACTTCCTCAGATACCAAGTATAGTATGAAGTACCCCTTTACAAAAAGGGGTCCAAGACTGCAGGTTTGATTTTCGAATGTAATCCTCCTAGGGTTTCCAGGTCTGACTCAGGAAATATCTGGGGACTCTGGGGGTGGAGCCAGGAGTCTTTGGGGGTGGAGCCAGGAGCAAAGTTGAGACCAACCTGATTGAACTCCAAAGGGAATTCTGGCCATCATGTTTAAAGGGACCCGCTCCTTTTAAATGCCTTCCCTTCATTGGAAATAGTGGAGGACACAGGGCACTTTTTTGGGCTCACAGAATTTGCTCTGTAGCTCCTGTGAGATTGAGCTAGCTTGGCAAAGCAAGCTGTGATGCAGGAGGAAGCAAGCAAGAGGGAGAAGAAATGAACAACAGTGAGATGCTTGTGGGCCTGATAGGAGCCCTCCAGGGGCCTGATTTGGCCCCCGAGCTGCATGTTCAATACCCCTGCTCTAACCACTGTGCCATGTTGCTTCTTGATGTCTTTTGTAGGTATATTTCAAAGGATAAACTCAGTCTAGGCAAGTACTGGGAGAATGGAGCTTCTACCAATGGACTCCAGATTTGGGGTTTGACCCAACCAGCTTTTCTGCTGGTGAAAAAAGGAAGGTTGGGTCCCCTTGAACCACCCCAAAAGGTTATGCTGGAGATCATGGGACCTGCGTAGACAAAAGGCATAAGGGAAACTGGCAGCATTGAGGAGGGGAATTACCTGGAATTGACTGAGAGGGGTGGTTGGATCCAACCCTTGGCATCAACTGATGCCCTGTTTCTGCTAGTGATGAATAACATGTTGAGATGTTCATGAAATAGTTTATTTTTAATGCCGAGGGGAATTGATTTTTAATTCAAGCCACTTAAATCACTGGCAAGGAAAAAGGACCCCTTTTTAAAATCAAGTTTCCAGCATCCTAATTCATGTATTTCCTGAGCATGTGTGCATGCTAATTGGTTGCCATTACAATTAAGCCTTATATTATCAACTAAATGGAGCTCTTATACTGCCCGGGAATATAGTTCATAACCATTAGTAATTCTGCAGGAGGACCTTTGAGATTATAGAATTTAGATCTGCTTCAGATAGCAGTTGCGAAATTCAGGATTTCTGTGTATCCACTTTAAGTGCACTTTTTAATTTTTAAAATTGTTCTCAATATAAAGTCTCGTTACAGAGAACAAGTAACAAACGTACAATATTAATCTCTCATGCATAACAATTCATAACAAGATTATGTCTGTCTGTCTATCTCTCTATCCTGGTTTGGTGTAGTGGTTAAATGTGCGGACTCTTATCTGGGAGAACCGAGTTTGATTCCCCACTCTTCCACTTTCAGCTGCTGGAATGGCCTTGGGTCAGCCATAGCTCCCATAGGAGTTGTCCTGGAAAGGGCAGCTGCTGTGAGAGCGCTCTCAGCCCCACCCGCCTCACAGGGTGTCTGTTGTGGGGAAAGAAGATAAAGGAGATTGTAAGCTGCTCTGAGACTCTGATTTAGAGAGAAGGGTGGGGTATAAATCTGCAGTTATCTTATCTATCTATCTATCTGTTTGTCTGTCCTCTGTCTGTCTGTCCATCCATCCGTCTCTCCATCCATCCCTCCTTCCATCCATCCATCTGTCATCATCCATCCATCCAATCTATCACATTTCCGTAGGTTTCATCCAGCTGTTTCTACATAAGGCTTCTGTGAATCATAGGAAATGATTAGGTTTGCATGTTGGGAAAGGAGACCTTGGGGCTCTGTGGAAGCACTTTCAAGAAGATTCCTTGCTTTGTAGACGTAGGTTTGAAGAAATGAGGCTGGTCACTGGTGGAGAGAATGTTGTTTCTCTGAGGCATAATTTGCATTAATGTGGCATTTTCCACATTCAAAGAACATTCATGCGCAGATCCATCCCCAAAATCTCCAGGTATTCTCCAACAAACCCGGAAACCCCAGGAAGAGGGGAGAGCCATCTAAGTTGCTTTGAGCACCTGGGAGTAAGGGCAAGATGAAAATGCACAAAATATTATATGTCAACTTAGACACCCCCTAAAATAGGGTTGCCAATCCCCAGGTGGGGGCAGGGGATCCCCCGGTTTGGGTCCTCAGAAAGCGGGGGAGGGGGGATGTCTGCTGAGTACTCCATTATACCCTATGCAGTTTAATTCCTGTAGAGCAGGGGTGGCCAATGGTAGCTCTTCAGATGTTTTTTGCCTACAACTCCCATCAGCCCCAGCCATTGGCCATGCTGGCTGTAGGGTATAATGGAGAATTGATCTGCAGGTATCTGGGGCTCTGGAGGGGCTGTGTTTTGAGTTAGAGGCATCAAATTTGCAGCACAGCCTCCAGTACCTCTCCCCACACCACCCTCTAAGTTTCAAAAGGATCAGGCCATGGGGTCCAATTCTATGAGCCCCAAAAGAAGATGCCCCTATCCTCATTATTTCCAATGGAGGGAAGGCATTTAAAAGATGTGCACTGTGCAGTCCCTTTCAATGTGATAGCCAGAACTCCCTTTGGAATTCAATTATGCTTGTCACAACCTTGCTCCTGGCTCCACTCCCAATGTCTCCTGGCTTCACCTCTAAAATCTCCTGGATCCACCTCCAAAGTCCCCAGATATTTCTTGAATTGGATTCGGCAACCCTACCCTAAAAGGTTGAATGTGCAGAACACATTTTATTTTAAAAAATAATAAATATACTGCACGAAATAGAATTAAGCATTGTGGGATTAGAAGCAGACCCCTCCTGCCATCTGTTGCAATCTGTTGAAGGACATGTTGTGGTGTCCCTGCAGCTTTCGGGTTCCAGGTTCCCCCCAAGGGTCACGTGTGATAATCCTTCTTGGGGCTTTGAATGAACATCTGAACCTTCCTGTTCTCTTACCCCTCCTTGCTCTCTATCAAGGGTATGCAGACTTGGGTTGCCAATTCTGGGTTGAGAAAGACTTGGGGATTTAAGGGTGGAGCCTGGGAGGGTGGGGTTTAGGGAGGGAAGATAATTCAGTAGGATATAATGTCATGCAGTCCGCTTTCCAAAGCAGCCATTTTCTCCAGGGGTTGTGGAATATGTGTTTTATATAAATAAACCATAAACGAGTTATCTAGATAGTCTGGAGATCTGTGATCATTTGGGGAGCTCTCCAGCCTCCACCTGGAGGTTGGCAACCCTACTTAATGCCCTTTTATATTTTGCTTGAGTGTCTGATTGGCTCCCTTTTTGGAAACCACCTAGCTGTTTTTTGACCCAGATGGAGCTGTGTACCATTGATTCCTCGGGCAGCACTGCTTTAATGTTAACTTGTGTGCTTGCTGGAAAGGAGTGTGGTTTCATTCTCTGCCTTTCTAGGAATCCTTGCTTTGTATTTTGGAGGCTTTTGGAGGGGTTGTGTCTCCCTATGAGTTTCTTAGGCTGCTGCAGTACAGCCTTGGGGCCGCTGTGCAATAAACTCCTAGTCAACTATCCAGCTTGGATGGAAGTTCTACGCTTCTTGGTTGCTTGCCAGTCAACCCCAAGGATGTGAGATGACTGCAAAAGGAAGAAGTGACTCTGGGAGGAACCTCTGAGCTCCCTTTGTCCTGCTTCATTCAAATGCTCGATTCAGGTGGGATTAAAACATGGCATGCGGAAAGATCCTTGGTCTCGGTATAAGGATTTCCCAAGATGGTGAGTTCTTTAACAAAAATCACCTGTGACTGCTTTCTAATGTGCGTTCCTCGGGAGTAAGGCCTATTGACGCAAGTGATATTTATACCCAAGTCAACATGCATAGGATTGCACTGTGATATCTTTTCATTTGATTGGGTGTGCAGTTGTTCTGAAACTCTGGATTTTATGAAACAGGACCAGCGATTAGTAATTGATTGTAGTAGATTTTTTTTCAATGGGACTGCTTTCAGAAGGAAATCCATAAAGAAATACAACTGGGAAATGCAAGATCCAAAAGCTTGTAAGTTTCTTTCAGAAGCGATCATGCAGCTGGATACTGGTATTCTCCCAGCTTCTGTTCTTGGGTCTTCCTTGAGAAGTCAAGGTGGGTTTTCAAAGACTATCTTCTTCATTTGTAGTCCTTGCTAGGATTCCCATCTCAAACCAACTCTCACAGAGGAAAGGTTTACATAGGATTAGGTCCTTGGATCCATGATCACTTTACATTTTTCAGACTCTTATTGTGACCATGAAAGATTTGTCAGGATTTGTGGTGGATTCAGAGCTGATGACAGTACTGTCTGATATATGAAGTGATGCACGTTTGTTTAGTTTTTAGTGAGAGTTGCTAGAAGAAATATTTGTCCCCCATTTTGTAGGTGGGATGTGCTTTTTAAAATAGCTTCCTCCCATGTTGTATGGTAGGATCTGGACATCTCTGGGTTTTGCACTATTATGATCATTCCCTTGAACAATTTTCCTGTCCAACTAGGAGGTTAATGGTGGCAACAGCGCTGTAGCCCAGAGTGCCTGGATCCTGTCTGTGACACTCTTAATAAACAAGTAGAAGGAAGGGGGGAGGGAGATGACAGATATTGGTGGCATTTCTCAGGAACAAAAGCCTTTGAGCTGCAGACCTCATAAGTTGTGGAAAAGATGGCCACTGCTCTCCAAGTCTGGATTTAGTGTCTTTTTACTTTGGAAGAGGGTGTTGCAATGAATTTTAAGTACCCGGAGTGCAGGAGACTTTTGGAAGACATGCTGAATACAGTCTTTTGACATGTCTAAGAGTATTCAGTTGTGTTCTGTTCTTAGGGTGGGGTCCAGTCAGCTGTTTCATTTGTTTTATCAGATTCTAAGTGATACAGCCTTTGAGCCACATCCCTTTTGCCCATGCGGGCAGGGTTGCCAACTCCTGGTTGGAAAATTACAGGAGATTTGGGGGCAGCAGAGCCCTGGGAGGACATGTTGGGGAAGGGAGAAGATCTCAGGATGGGTATGATGCCATACAATCCATCCTCTGAAGCTGCCATTTTTCTCCAGGGGAATTTATCTTCCTAGACTGGAGATGAGTTGGAAGATCTCCAGGAATGACGTGGAGGAAGGCAACCCTACATGCTGTTCCCTGTGATCCCAAGTGTAACATGCATGTTGGCAAGCCAACCTCCAGGTGGTGTCTGGAGATCTCCCAACACTACAGTTGATCCCCAGATTCTAGAGATCAGTTTTCCTGGAGAAAATGGCTGCTTTGGAGAGTGAGCACCAGGACATTGCACCCTGCTGAGGCTCCATCTCCCAAATTACCAGGTATTTCTCAACTCTGATTGGCAACTCTGAAGTCAAAGGAGACCCCATCTTCCTTATTTTGTGGAAATGTTGATTGGATCTACCCCCTTGTTATGTTTTCCATTATATTCCTGGCAGTTTAGTAAAAAAAGCTATGTGTGTGCGTGCTTAGTCCTAAAGCTGAATTCTAGAATGGTTTACCATGGCATGCTTGTCCCTTCTTCTAATTTGTTCTGTGTCTGGTAATGAAGAATGATTCTTGTGGTTGCTTCACTACATAACTGCACCACAAACAACCACTTTTAGTGGAGAACAGGTACATTTAGGTGCTTGGTGACCCTCTTCCCTCTAGGCAGGCCTGGCTGGCAAATAATTTTTAACAGAGACCATAATTTCTGACTGTACAAGGCTCAGCCTGCTGAACACCAGGCCAAGCAATACAAATCTTACAAATCTTTTCTTTGGCTGCAAAGCAGCACAGGAGGCTGCCAAAGGACAAATGGCTGGAAGAACGGGTGCTTGATTTTTTTTTTAAATCATTTCATCCATTTAATTCTTTTGTGCTTTGCCTCCCCCCCCCCCCAATGGAGACCCAAAGTGGCCTATGTCATTATCCTCTATTTTTATCATGACAACAACCCTGTGATGTAGGTTAGGCTGAGAGTATCTGATTGGCCCAAGGTCACCCAGCAGGCTGCCATGGCAGGACTGGGGATTTGAACCCAGGTCTGCTAGAAACTCATCCAACACTCTTAACCACTACACCACACCGGATGACAACCCTTTCTCCTCTGGACTTTTGTTTTCTTCCCTCTGTAATGAAGCGAAGATGAGAGACCATAGAGTCTGCCCCCCAAAGCTGTCATTTCCTTCAGGGGAACTGATTGCTCTCACCTGGAAATCACCTGTAATTCCATAAGAACCTCAGCCTTGCTTGGAGGCTGGCATCACTATTTGTGCAGCCCCCCGCCCATGTCCATAACTCCCTTTAAATCCCTTTCCCATCTGTGCCGTAGAGTTGCAAGGTGGTTCAGCTGAAGAAAAAAATATTTCAAAGAAAAAAGCCTTTCAAAGAACTGAGAGGGAGGAGATCAGCTCCACACCTTCTCTGAAGATAGAGAATCCACCAGTAGCCACCCAGTAGTTTCCCTTTTACTTTGGAGAAAATAAGATTTATATTTTCCTTAGAGTAAAAAGGGTAAAAACAGAAACCGGATGAGTCATGCACAGATTGGCCGTGATGTTGTTTGCACATGGCCTCTATTGCAGGGCCTTTCTGCTTCCCACAGTGGGACAGAATTCCAGTATGGGAGCAGCTTAGTTTAAATTGTTGGGTTAGTCTTTGTGAAATTGTTGTGCATGCTGGCTTTTCCTGTGGAACCCTTTCGGAAAAGAGAAAATGCCTCCTTGATAGGTATCAAAAGGGTGTCAACTTTTGGGGAGAACATGAGTCATCAGTACAAGTTTGTAATCGTTCCTGGGAGGTATCAGAAGTTTTCACTTGGAAAATGCCTGGGCTGAAATGCCTGCTGTCATCAGTTTGGCAGTTCACTAAATAATCATTCAGAGCCAGGAGACAAAAGCATCAAATTGCCAAAATAAACTGCTTTCCTAAGCTTGTACATGGTGACGTGTGCTCCTCCTGGTCTTTCCAGCCATTTAAAACAAACAGCTTGATGCGAAACACTGAGGAGCTGGTTTGGCCCTTGAAAAGCACATGTGTGGTGTTATCACCTCGGTCAGAGCCAAGGCACTGGAGAAAGGAAGCTCTGTGGTAACTGCTAGGTACTCTTCCTTTTCTCCGTGGAGCCACCAATGGGGGGATAGGGCAGACAAAATTCCAGATCACCCTGGAATTTCAGAGGTTAGAACAAGAACATAAGAGAAGCCATGTTGGATCAGGCCAGTGGCCCATCCAATCCAACACTCTGTGTCACACAGTGGCCAAAACCTAGGTGCCATCAGGAGGTCCACCATTGGGGCCAGAACTCCAGAAGCCCTCCCACTGTCCCCCCCGCTCCCATGCACCAAGAATACAGAGCAACACTGCCCTGGGCATAGCGTTCCATCTATACATTGTGACTAATAGCCTCTTATGGATCTCTGCTCCATATGTTTATCCAGTCCCCTCTTGATGCTGTCTATGCTTGTAGCTGCCAACGCTTCTTGCGGCAGTGAATTCCTGAGGCAGTGAGTTGGGGCATTTTGCCACTGTGTGGCTATAAATTCAACTGGCCAAGGGGGGAGGCGAGGGGTTGTGGCTTAGTGATAGAGCATCTGCTTGGTGTGCAGAAGGTCCCAGGTTCCATCCATGCTATCTCCAGTTAAGTTCCCAGGCCGGGCAGGTTTTTCCCCACCCTGGAGGTTCCCAGCCTGCTGTCCTGATATTGCCAGTGTGATGATGTCACTCGCAGTGTTGTCATCGCGCCGGTGACATTGTGCATCGGCCACTCTCGGAGCTTCTGGGAAAACTCTATGGTTTTCCCAGACACTCTAGCAATTTGGGAGGGGAAACTTTATGATACAGCTGGAGGCTGTGGTGAACTTGGCAACCCTATCGCCAGTTAAAAGATCACATAATAGATGATGTGAAAGACCTGAGGCCCTGGAGAGCAGCTGCCAGTCTGGGCAGACAATACTGACCTTGATGGACCAGCTGTCTAAGGCAGCTTCTTGGGAGTTATTTTTTGGCCTAAATTGCCTCACAGGGTGGTTGTGAGAGTAAAATGGGGAGGAGGGATATTAATGGGAAGAATAGGAAAGAAAGCAGGTATACTTAGAGAGACTTTAGCAGTGTGTTCATGATAATGATGAAACTCAAGATTTGGGTCTGGGATGTGTGAGCTGGAGCCCCAATACGGTTAGCGGTAACCTCTAGGTTGGGCATGGGAGTCTCCTGGGACAGGTGACAGAAAGTAGTTTCCCTGGAGAAAATGCCTGCTTTAGAGCATGGCCTCTATTGCATTAAACTCTACTGAGATCTTTCCCAAAAATTCCAATATAAAACTGCTAAAAATAAAGACTTAAAAACTATGCCTCAACAGTTACAACCTATTGGTGTGTGGATCCATCCATTGATAGAGAGATATTGAGAGATATAGATACACACACACACACAAATCAATTTGTCATGACTCCAAAAGTTGTGTATTGTTTGGGTAGGGTTGCCAGTCCCTAGGTCTGAGTGGGGGATCCCTCAGTTTCAGGGGCTTTTCCCTGCCATGGACCAGCTGGCCAATGGGGGAGACCGTGCCCCTACACAGGGACATCCCTGCGCCACAACCCCAATGTGATGATGCCCTGGTTTTTGGGCAAAACTCTGTGGTTTGAGGGTGAATTTGCCATAGAGTTTCACCCAAAAACCAGAGCATTGCCCCCGGCATAACACTGACATGATGACATCACTTCCAGGTGTCTCCCCCCCCCCTGCGAATGCCCCCATTTCCCCTGCTGGAGCAATCAGGGGACCTCCATTTGGGAGCAGGTTGCCAGCTCCAGGTTGGGAAATGCCTGGAGATTTTGGGAGTGGAGCCTGAGGAGGGCAGGATTTGGTGAGAGGAGGGACTTCAGTGGGGTATAATGTCATGGAATCCACCTTCCAAAGTTGCCATTTGCTCCAGGGGAACTGATCTCTGTTGCCAAATCTCTGTTCACTACCTGGATGTTGGCAACCCTAATTCCCCCTTCTTTTCCCTACACTGTTTAGATTGCAAAATTATGGGGGAGGGGGCAGAATTATGTTTTGTTCATTAACAGTACTAAATGACTAACGTGTTGAAAAAATAGCCCAAGGGTAGCCAAAAAAAGAGTGCAAAGAGAGATTATAGCCAACTAGTCCTCCAAAGGGGCTTGGGTTTAGCTTGCTTGGAGACAGCTGGTAAAAGCTGGACCCAGTCAGGGGATTTGCAAAGGAAGTTCTGGTAAGCAGAGAGCTGAGTGGAGCTTGGAACTGGAGATGGGAAAGGATGGGGGTGAGAAATTTGAAATGATGTGGCTTGGCTTGTTTGCGTGAGATCTCTGCAGACCTGTTTGCTGTAGGTTGTGCTCCTCTGCGGTCTGGATTTTTGACTTTCTTAGAGACGACAGATACGTATAGCTCACTGTGCTTCTCAGTGGAGACCTAAAGCAGCTACAGTGGTGTTTGCCTCTCTTCCATTATGTCTTCAGAACTTAGGCTGAGAGAGAGTGAATGGTCCAATGTCACCCAGCATGCTTCCCTGACAGAGCAGAGATTCAGCCCCCCCCCCCCCCACAGATTTTGGTATGACACTCTGACCACAACACTGTGGCTGTGTGGTTGGCCCAGGGCTAGCCCTAGACTGGTTGGCACCCTAGGCAAGGCTAATTTCTGCTGCCGCCCCCCACACTGATAACATCAATGAGTCACATGGGGGTCACCAAATTTGGCTCCCCCCAGAAGGCTGGCACCCTAGGCAGTCACCTACTTTGCCTAGTCGCAGGGCCCGGCTCTGGGTTGACCAGCTTGCCTTCTGAGCACAGGTTTCAACCAGGTAGCCTTTGTTTCTCTTCTAACTCTGAAATGAAATAGAGAGATCATCACTGCCCTGTGGGAAGGAAAAGGAAAGAAAAGCCACAAGGCTCGATGCTTCCAAGGAAAGGAAGGGAAGAACCAGCCCTGCTAATGGACGGATCTACTGGGGAAAAGCTTACGTAGAAAGTGATTGCGGTCCCGATGGGAACTCCGGCTCTTGTCTCCTGGCAGTGATCCGTTCCCATCGCAGATGTAGCCAGCTTCTCCTCCCGCTTGGTTTGATGAGAGCATTAGCCGGGTGTAAATATTCTCACTCTCCCTTCTTGCCCTTCGCAGCTCAGGTTCCAGACAGCGATGAACAATTTGTGCCCGACTGTCACTCAGAAAACTGTAAGTATTGTGTTTGGGGGTGGGGGGGGGGGAGAGGAGGGGAAGGACAGGGCTTGGGGGGGGGCAAGACCAGGACAATCTGAACAGCTGGCCTGATATAAAGCTCCGAAATGTCGGCAGCTGGATCCAGTTCACAGTTGGGTGTACCTGTGCTGTTGAATGAATTCAAGCCCGTTGATTTCAAACTCCGCACAGGATTGGATATTCGACCACATTCTGCTATAAGCTTTGGTTTGCTTTATGTTTGAAGGTTTTATTGGTGCATTTAAGAGCCAGTTTAACAGTGTTGATATTGCTGGTTCTGTGTATTCCTCTTTTCCAGGCTTTTTTCTTTTCTTTTCAAACACCGGTCATCCTTTAGAAGGATATTTGAGATGATAGAGGATGACATGTTCTCACCTGTTAAAGTGATGCTGACCAGGAGTGCAAACTTGTATTCAGCAATGTTGATGAGCAATATCTCCCTAGTTTTTGGTGAAAACTGCATGATTTTTTTTTAAAAAACGTAGAGTTCTGGACAGTAGCTAATAAAAACCACTGGAAGAAAATGTCTATGTTCCTGTAACATTCCTTTAGGCCCTAATGATTAAATGGTATCTTTATTTGATCATTTCATTCATTTCTAAAGTTCTTTCTCGCTGGTCACTAACTGTAGGTTGACTGCTTCTTTTCCATTTATGAATGTCCACTCTTATTTTACATGATCTTCCAAGGAGTTCATGGCAGTATGCATGGCTCACTCCTCCTTTATTTTAGTTTTACAACAACCCTGTGAGCTAGATCAAGATGGATCCCTGTGTTAGTCTCTCTGTAGCGGCAGAAAAGAGCAATAGTCCAGTAACACTTTAAAGACTAACCAAATTTGTGGCAGGGATTACCTGCCACAAATTTGGTTAGTCTTTAAGGTGCTACTGGACTATTGCTCTTTTCTACACTTATGAGGTAGATTAAGGTTGAAAGACAGGGACAGACCTAGGGTTACCCAGTAAGCGTCATGGTGAACTGGAGATTTGAACCCCCATCCCCCCAGTCCTTGAGCAACACTTTTAATGTCGCATTGGACTGTGCTGGTTCTCAATAAGGGTACATATGATATATTCTTGTATAACAAAATAGGAACCTACCAGATATCAGAGGGAAATGTTCTTGTATACACACTTGTTAGGGTTGCCAGCTTCCTAGTGGGGCCTGGAGATCTGCTTTTTGATTTCCAGCTGGCAGAGATCAGCTCCCCTGGAGAAAATTACTTTGAAGGGTTCAATTACAGCATTGTACCATGCTGAGACCCCTCCCCTCCCCAAACCCTGGCCCCTCCCAGCCCCGCCACCAAGTCTCCCTTAGGGAGAAAAGCGGGGGGGGGGGGGAGACAGAGCTTGTTTTGCCAGGCGCACTCAATCACACAGCAGAGCTACTGAGCCAAGCCCTTTTTCCTTCTATTGGCTGAGGCTCTTCCCCCTCCTGGTCCTCTGGGGAAGCAAGAAAAGAGCCAGAGCTTCCTTTGCCTAGTTCCCTGGATCTCATGGGAGAAATACAAAGAAAACACCTTTAAGACTAATGAGTGCTAACGTTTTAAGTTGTTTTTTTTAAAAAATCTTTAAGTGTGTGTGTCTGTGTCCATTATGAAGTTTATAACTCTGCTACCTAATCTTAAATAGTACACACATGGCCTGGCCCAACATGGCCCAGCCCAACAAGGTCTCATTTATGTCAGATCTGGCCCTCATAACAAATGAGTTTGATACCCCTTGCCCACCAAGTACGTAACATTACCAACAAATTCTCTGCAAGCCACAAGTAATAAAAATGACGACTTCAAACACCACACAATGCTGCTTTCTCTATGCATGTCTCAGGAATGTCTTAACCTGGATAACCCAGGCGAGCCTGATCTTGTTAGGTGGTGGGAGCTAAGCAGGGTTGGCCATGGCCAATATTTGGGTTGGAGACCTCCAAGGAATACCAGGGTCATGGTGCTGAGACAGAAATTGGCAAACCACCTCTGAAGTCTCTTGTCTTGAAAACCCCACAGGGTTACCACTAATAGTCAGATGTGACTTAACAGCAACAAACAAACCCCTCAGGTATACATTCCTAACTTCTTAAGGTTAGATTTGCTTGCTCTTTGCTGTGTTCTGCTTTTTTTTAAGGGCCAGGGGGAGAGAAATTTTTGATCTTCTTCTCAGGGCAGGGCAAGCTGTATAAAACTGTCTCTTCACTGGCTGTCAGAAGCCACTTCAAGTAGGAGAAAGGATTGCCTAAAATCCTGTGCCCTTTATGTTTGCTTCCAAAAGTTCTGAATACCCTTCCTTCCAAATTTGTAGATCAGTTCAGTGGAGCATATATGATCCACTTTAAGATCCCAACATACCACTGTGAACTGTGCAAACACAGAATGTACAGAAATGGGTGTTATTTGACATTGGGAGAGTTCATATAGGAGCTACAGCTGCTCAGAGGGTAGGGCTGGTGACTGATCAGGACCTGTATGATCCCAAAATAAACATAGAGAAATGGAAACCTTTGATTCCCCAGGCTTCTTTTGCAGATTGAATAGTTTAGAATTCTGCTACCGAGCACCTGTGCACAAGTTGTGTGGTATTTTAAATCTAATTTTATTTATTGCGTCTCAAAATGAATTGAAAATTGTGACCAATGTTCTCAGAGGTGGGAGAGAGGGAAAGGAAATATTTGCCTGCCTTTTAGAATTTTGTTCGGAGCAGCACTGCCTGCCTTTGTTGGTAGGAAAGGGTTTACTTTGATTTTTTTTTTCCAGTAGCTCTTCACAGCCCACCAGCAAAAATCAAAAAGGAACCACAGAGTCCATGTTCAGAAGCACCTGGCTCATGTAGACACAGACAGCTGTTTCAGTATCGTAATGGAGAGCAGTGCCTTTATGCCAGGTAAATGTTGCCCCAGTCGCTCCAATATGGCTCTTCGCAGTTTGTAATTCTCAGAATGTAAGCATACGAAAGCTGACATTCTGAATAAAACTTAGTTGGTCTTAAAGGTGTACTTGTCTACTGCTTTGTTCTATTGCTTCAGACCAACACGGCTGCCCACTTGGCTCAGTTTGTCTGTTTAATTTGCTTCGTTCCAGCCCTTGTTAAAGATGCTGTTCTACAGAGCTTTTTTTGTAGCAGGAACTCCTTTGCATATTAGGCCATACCTCTCTGATGTAGCCAATCCTCCTGGAGATATAGTAGGCCCTGTACTAAGAGCCCTTGGAGGATTGGCTACATCAGGCGTGTGTGGCCTAATATGCAAAGGAGTTCCTGCTACAAAGAAAGCCCTGGACTTCTAACTGAAGTTAACATTCCAAAATTCACTTGATGTGAACTAGAATTGCTAGTGGTTGATATGACTAAGAAGCATTGGTCATATGGAATTTTTTAAATTGGATCAGTCCTCTGCAGAACTTTTAAGATCAACAGGTTAATACTTTTAGGTAGATATTGTATTGTGAAACAATAACACTTTAAATGAGGTGAAAATCCTTGTGATTCCTAAGGCAGGGAAATATCTTTCATAGCCAGAATCTTATTATTCAGTTTCTCTTAAAAACCAAGGTGTGAACCACTGTGAGTACTAACAGATTAAATAAACTGATATGCAGAATGTGGATTTGGATGAAGTAGATTTCATTAGCAATAATACAATGGTTTGATATCAGAATTCTGACATTAATTTGAATAAGGATGATAAATAGGAAGCAATGATAATTATTTATTGTACTGGGGCATAGAAAAAGCATTTGATCATGCTGAATGGCTATACTTGACATACATTCCATATCAGGAGTCCCCAACTTTTTTTAGCCTATGAGCACCTTTGGAATTCTGACACATCATGGTGTGTGCATCCACAAAATGGCTGCTACAAGACGCAGAGCCAGCCACAAAATGGCTGCCACAGCTTAACTTCAGTCACATACTGAAAATTCTTGTGCTGTGGTGGCAACTGCCATCCAAGCAATGTTTTTTTAAGAAGTTGTGCAGACAATCAAATCTGCACAGCCAATCAAATCAGAAGCCTTGCTGGCCAAAGGCTCCACTTGGCCCACCCACTTTCCAAACACACTTGGAAAGTACCAGGAGAGGCATCACTAGATGCCATGAACACTGTGTGGGGAACCACTGTTCTAGATTATTTTAATCTAAGAGGTAGATTTAAATACTGACATCAGTATTTAACTGACATCAGTATTCCAACGCCATTCAAAGAGGCTGTGGTCCGTCCCCTCTTAAAAAAACCATCTTTAGATCTGGCCCAATTGGCACACTATCGGCCGGTTTCAAATTTGCCCTTTCTGGGTAAACTTATTGAGAGGGCAGTGGCGATGCAATTACAGACCTTCCTGGAGGACGCTTCCGTCCTTGACCCATTTCAGTCCGGCTTTCACCCGGGACACGGGACGGAGACAGTGCTGGTTGCCCTAGTGGATGACCTTCAACGGCATCTGGATCGGGGTGGCTCGGCAGTGCTGATGCTGTTAGACCTGTCGGCAGCGTTCGACACGGTCGACCATCAGCTACTGACGTGCCGCCTCGCCGACGCGGGGATACAGGGGTTGGCCTTACAGTGGCTTTCCTCTTTCCTAGAAGGTCGGGGACAAAGGGTCGCAATTGGGGGGGAGCTATCCCGAAGGCGCACACTCGATTGTGGTGTGCCCCAAGGGGCGGTTCTCTCCCCGATGTTATTTAACATCTACATGCGGCCTCTTGCCCAGATTGCCCGAAGGTATGGGCTGGGGTGTCACCAGTATGCTGATGACACCCAGCTCTATCTACTGATGGACGGCCAGCCGGTCTGCGCCCCGGAAAATCTTGACCAGGCATTACGGGCCGTGGCTGAGTGGCTCAGGCTGAGTGGGCTGAAGTTAAATCCTACGAAGACAGAGGTCCTTTGCTTGGGTCGCCGTGGCCCGGGGGGGGGGGATCCCCCTGCCAGCTTTTGACGGTGCGCCGTTGACGGCGGCGGACAGAGTCAGGAGCCTGGGGGTGCTGTTGGAGCCTTCCTTAAAGATGCAGGCCCAGATAGCAGCCGCTGCCAAGTCCGCATTTTTTCATCTTAGGCGGGCAAGGCAGCTGGCCCCCTTCCTGGAGCGTGACGATCTGGCAACAGTGATCCATGCTACGGTCACCTCGAGGTTGGACTACTGCAATGCCCTCTACATGGGGCTGCCCCTGTCCCGGACTCGGAAATTGCAACTGGTGCAGAATGCCGCGGCCCGGCTGTTACTGGGTCTCCCAAAGTGGGGACACATTCGGCCGGGTCTTCGGACTCTGCACTGGCTCCCAGTGATGTACCGAGTCCGGTACAAGGTGCTGGTTATTACCTTTAAAGCCCTATATGGCCTGGGACCTGCCTACCTGAAGGACCGTCTCTCCCCACATGTTCCCCAGAGAGCACTGAGGTCAGGAACACAAAATCTCCTCACTATCCCTGGGCCAAAAGAAGCCCGCTTGAAAGCCACCAGAGAAAGGGCTTTCTCCGTTATGGCCCCCACATGGTGGAACCAGCTGCCGGAAGAGGTGAGGGCCCTGCGGGACCTGGTTCAGTTCCGCAGGGCCTGTAAGACGACCCTCTTCTGGCTAGCCTACACCTAGCTGGGATGAAGACTTCATGTAACTGGCTAGCCATCTGTTGATACGAAATTGAAGTGTTATTGGTTTTAAGGTTTTACTGTTTTATGAAATTGAAACGTACTGGTTTTTAAGGTTTTATCTGTTTAATTATTTAATTGCTTATACCTAAAATTGTTTAATTTTATGCTTGATAAACTGTTGGAAGCCGCCCTGAGCCACTCGTGGGAAGGGCGGGATATAAGTCCCGAATAAATAAATAAAAAAATAAAAATAAAATAAGGATTGACTACTGAGATTGCTTTAATGATGCCCTATCAGAACATTTCTCAATGAAGGGGGTACCAGACAAGGCTATCCCTTATTGCCACAGCTTTAATTTTTTAATAGAGCCTTTTTACATTATAATGCAGTGTAATTAAGGGGATAAAACTTAATTCTTGTCTCATCTGATGACCAGTCTTTGCATGCTTCACTTCCAGACTCCAGGAATATGCTATTATTCTGCCTCCTCCCCCCCCCCCCCCCCAGTTCTGCTCTCCTGGTTCTCTGATGGGTCAACTGTTCTCAGCTGGAGGAAGATCCTCCTTTCTGGATTCTTTGCTTCTGTCCTTGAGCCTTTAAATGTTTTGAAGTATGGCTTGTTTTCAGAGGGGTGCTACTTTTTGCACCCACTCGCAAAGCACTTCTGTGTCACTCCCCCCACCCTCCAATAAATTGAAGGGAATCTCATTTATGTCACAAGTCTTATATTTTGTTCCTGTTTGTTTTTATATGTATGTAGCATTGTTGAGCAGCAGACTATTTTATGGCCATTTTACACATTGTGCAGAGGAAAGCCCAATTTTGGCCACTGAGCCTCCCTGAACCTCCTCTCTCACCTCAGCCTGTTCTCCCTCTGCTGGCTTCCTCTCCCGTTTTCAGCTCAACACAAACTTTCCCACCCTTTTCTCCATGAGCTCCATGGCTTTCATGCTTTGACTTTTCCTCCTCTCTTCCTGTTTCCTCTCCCATAGCCTAGATGGTAGGCTCCCTGGGGTCAGGGGCCTTTTGCTTGTGAAACTTCTGAAACACTAGATACAGATGGTTGTGTTTAAATAACCTATTTAGAATCCATTTGGACCAAAGTTATGCTAAGGAAACTCCGACAGTTCACCACCAGTGGTTGTAGTGATGGCCACAAGCACAGATGGCTTTGCGTGTGGATTAGGCAGATCCATAGAGGAGAGCTCCATCAGGAGTCGCTCTCCATAGCGACTAAAAGGAACCTCCATAATGAGAAGGGATAAACCTCTGAAATGGAGTGCTAGCAAGCAACTTCAGGGGAAATGCCTTGGCCTCTGGGAATTGAAGTTGGTCTTCTAGGGCAGCTGGTTGGCCGTTGTATGAAACGCAATGCTGTATCAGTGGGATTACTGCTCTGGGTTTTTGTTACGTAAAGTCAGTAGACCCCATGAATGCAGTTGAGCTTTACATCATACTAAAATCAGTGTGTGTCTCTATAGGCAAGACTCGGATTTCATGAGCTCCCAAGGCCCAGCCCAAGCCATACCTGGCCGGACATACCTTATGGAACACAGGTGAGCCACTGCACTAAGCAGATAGGTTGTTTGTAGGGCTGGCCCCGCCACTAGGCAAACTAGGCAATTGCCTAGGGCGCTGGCTTTCTGGGGGCACCAAATTGGGTGCTCTCCGTTTGACTTGGTAATGTTATCAGTGTGGGGAGGGTCCCCTCCCCCAGAAGTTAGCCTTGCCTAGGGTGCCAGACAGTCTAGGGCCAGCCCTGTTTGTTTGTAACATAACCCTTCCTCTTCAGGGTTTCGGAGAAGATCCCAATGTGTTAATTTAAATTTGTATCTCTCTTCCTTGCCCCTCCTACAAGGAAGTGCTCCTTGGATGGTAAGTCCAGTAATCCAATCGAGCCCCAAACCGAAAGGCTTTTGAGCTGATATATGCTCGGGGCAGAACTCCAGCAAACAGCTGGAAAAAGTGATATGTTCCCATGCCTCATTTGCTGTTGCCATTGTTCTAGAACAAGTGGTCCATAGCAAGTGATCACAAATCCAGAGCCAGGCTAGTCTTTCAGCAAAATAAGAACAGAAGTCCAAGCATGTCCTAAAGAGAAATATATTTGATCATGACCTTTTATGTGTCAGATGCATTGGAGTGTGCTCCTGTACTAGTTACATTTACACTTACAAGAAACAGAAAGGTAGGAGTGGGGAGATGGTACCAAGAGGCCAGTTAGAAACATAAGTTCTCTTTGGTAGCGTCTCCTTCCTTGCTCCCATATTTCTGACACCTATAACTTTATTGCTTTGTTTTTACCCTGCCTTTCTCCGCAGTGGGGACACAAAAGTAGCTTACATCATTCTCCTCTCTTTTATTTTATGCTCACAACAACCCCGTGAGGTAGGTTAGGCCATGAGTGTGCCACTGGCCCAAGGCCACCCAGCAAGCTTCCATTTGTAGAGTAGCTTTAAATCTAAATATAGATCTCCAGTGCACCAATCCAATACTGCATGCTTTGGATGAAGTTAGCTCTGATTCATGATACTTGATGCTGGAAATCTTCTAAGTGCCACCAGATTTCTGCTTAATTTCAGAGTAGATGTCCTCCCTCCATGGTGCCTGTGGTGTGGGTGGGGGGGGGGGACATGAAAAGAAGTGGCAAGGAGAAAGATTAGTCTAGATCTTTCTCCAGAAGCTAGCAATGTTCTGACTTGAGCATTCTGATGAAATGCCTAAAAATACCTTTAAAAAAATGGGACTTGGAAGGCCATTGCTACTATATAAACAGTTCTGTTTTCAACAGCATCTTAGAAATGGACATATCTCAGCATCAGGGCTTTCTTTGGTAGAAAAAGCTCAGCAGGAACTCATTTGCATATTAGGCTACACCCCCTGATGTCACCATTGTTCCACATGGGGCTTTTTTGGTAGAAAAGGCTCAGCAGGAACTCATTTGCATATTAGACCACACCCCCTGATGCCAAGCCAGTCGGAACTACGTCCCTGTGTGTTCCTGCTCAAAAAAGCTCGGCCCAGCATTCTCTGTTCTGGCATGTTGCAAGGGGCCAGATGACATGGATCTCCCAGCTCATCTATTTACAGAAGCTGAACGTCCTAGATGGGCCCTGTGGGAGCTGACTGGGGAGGGCTCACATCAGTATATCCGTATAAGTTTTGGCATGCAGGAGGACAAATAAGTATCACATAGCATTTCCAGTCTTCCAAATGTGTAGTTTATATTATCATGGTAAACTTTACGACATCCCGATAAAATAGACTGCTATATCAAATCAACTGCATGTTGCTGACAAAGCTGAGTGTGTGGCTTTGATAAAGGGAACCTGAGACAGAGCCAAGAGTTAAACCAGGCACTCCTTAGACGGAAGCTTATATTTATAACCTTTTTTCAAAGCATCATGCCTGGCATTCTAGAGCCTCTTTATTTTATCACTGGGTGCAGAAGCGGACAGAGGCTGTGGGCTCCGCACCTCATCTGCTGGGTGAAGTCCAGGTTGAAATGCATTTCTAAATGATGGGTGGTCCTTTACAAATCTGCTTGTCCTTCTGTGTTCACTGTAGATCCTTGTACCAGCTGCCTACTGAAACAGGACAATCCTTCTCCACCTCACAAGGTTTGAGAGCAGAAGCCCCAGCTGCATGCCAGCGCCCATTGTCTGCCCCGTGCCTGCCATACCCCCCGCAGGGCTTCAAGCAAGAGTTCCATGACCCTATGTATGAGCAGGCAAACACGGCTTCTGGCAGCGCCCGGTACACAGCGGGAATGGTGATCAAGCAAGAGCAGATGGACTATGGTTTTGATGCAGGTAGGACATGAGCTGTGAAGACCAAGGCAGTTTGTGAGAAGGTTCAAGGAGACTGACTGCCACATGATGTCTAAGATGGTGTATCTGCAGGAGGAAGATTTTTTAGCAATTGAACTGTCTTTTCCTGTTCGAAGTGAAGGACTGTGGGAGTTGCAGTTCTGCATCTTGCTCTTCAGCAGGCAGTACAGTCCCCAAGGCAGAATTATACTTTCTTCTTTTCTTAGATTGCCATTGTCATGTTTTTTTTTTTAATGGTTATTGAGGTTTTTGTTTTCTGGTTCTTCATTCAGACAACCAAACCCAGAAAAGCAGAGTTTACTGAGATGTTAACATGCATATATTTATAGGGATGCCATTTCTGGATTGCAAAATACTTGGTGATTTTGGGGGTGGAGCCTGAGGTGGGTGGGGCTTGGGAATAGATTCCCCCCCCCTTTTCCAAATTAACATTTTATTGTATAAACCAATAGAGTAACATAGAAGATCATAAAACAAAGGAATACAGCAAAATAAGCGCATTGTGGTACAATAACCATTAAATATGTAACAGTCAACACCAAATTAAAAATAGTTAAAAGAGAGGAGCTAGAAAGGAGGAAACAAATTGTATTGAACATAAAGAGATTTGTTGTAACGGAACATGTTTGTATCTTTCCACTACCATTTTTGAAGTTGAGACCAATCATGTGGGATTACCTGTTGATGAGATAAATATTCTAGCAATGCAAACTATTTTTCATTAAATTGGAAATCCTAGGGAAGGTTAAAGATATATTAATTTGATCTGTGATGTATTGGTCCCAGAGTTTGCGAAACCAAATGTTGAGAGTCCTTTTGCCGTGCTTGTTGGTTAGAGGAGTGGATGCTTTAGTAATATATTCAGGAGAATTTTGTACCAATTAGATAGTAAACCTCATTTTTTTTGTATCATAGACATGTATAATTCAGTGGTGTATAATGCTATAGAGTCTACCTTCCACAGTGGTCATTTTCTCCAGGTGAACCAATCTCTGTCACCTGGATATCTGTTGTAATCCCAGGAGATCTCCAGCTAACACCTGGAGCTTGGCAACCCTACTTACTATCAGAGAACAGACATGTACAGTAATGCATTGTGTGAGGGAACAGCTTGTGTTTTGACCTCCATGCACAGGCTAGTTTGTTAGCCAGAGGTCAGGGTACAGAGATACTGGGAACTTGAAGAGCCCCTGTGACATGGGGTGGGATCTGGGAGATCCAGCTTGGACTCTGCCATGGGTGGTCTCTGAATAACTGTGGGAAGGGTTCCAGTTTGGTGTAGTGGTTAAGTGTGCGGATTCTTATCTGGGAGGACTGGGTTTGATTCCCCACTCCTCCACTTGCACCTGCTGGAGTGGCCTTGGGTCAGCCATAGCTCTGGCAGAGGTTGTTCTTGAAAGGGCAGCTGCTGTGAGAGTCCTCTCAGCCCCACCCACCTCACAGGGTGTCTGTTGTGGGGGAGGAAGATAAAGGAGATTGTGAGCTGCTCTGAGACTCTAAGATTCGGAGTGGAGAGTGGGATATAAATCCAATATCTTCTTTCTCTTGGCTGGGCCTGCCTCGCCAGGTGATGGTTATGAGGATGTTGTCATCTGCTTTGGGGCCCTGTTAAATGTCTCAATCAATCTGTCTTCTGCTGCACCTCAGTAAGAAATGCAGGCAGCGTTTTATGCACCGTGCTGATTCACTGAGAGGAGAAAAACTACAGTGCCTAGGAGAAATCAATTGGAGTTGCCAGAAAATTTGAAAGCAACTGCTAATTGATTCATTTTTGGGCTCCATGCACCACTGCAGAGTTCCAGCTGGGCGACTGAGCCCTGGCCTTTCCTGTTAGTATTGGCCCTGTATTTATTTATTACTTACTTCAGTCAGTTACTCCCAGTCTAGAAATGCCCAATACTGAGAGAATTTCTGTGCCAAAATTCTATGGTTTGCGAAGTGGTGAGTCATGATGTATGGCCAAATGGCTAATATAGGGAGCGTGCCCTACTTTTGCACAGCTCACTGTTGAGTGATAGTCTGCTGGAATGTTGTGCAGCCATCTTGAAGGGTAAGCCCCATATTTTTGTAAGCCTCCTGATGAGAATCATGGTGGCCTTGCACACCTCTCCTCCCTTTTGAAGTGACCCGTGTGTCCCCCGCTGGGGCAGTACCATTCACTCCACTTCTACAATCCTTTGTTGTCTAGCCTCCTGAGCACCAGGTAGGGTTGCCAGGCCTGTGTTGGAAAATACCAGGAGACTTTGGGGGTGGATCTGGGAGAGGGTGGGGTTTGGGGAGGGGAGGGGCCTCAACATGGTACAGTGCCATAAAGCAGCCATTTTCTTCAGGGGGGCTGCTCTCTGCCAGCTAGAGATCAGTTGTAAAAGTGGGAGATCTCCAGGTCACACCTGGAGGATGGCAACCCTAGCAGGGAGCAGTGGAGATCAGTTGTAAAAGTGGGAGATCTCCAGGTTACACCTGGAGGATGGCAACCCTAGCAGGGAGCAGTGGAGATCAGACATTGGGAATGACGATGGCTCTTGACTGTGTACTAAACAGCTGCCTAACCTTCCTAAATTCTTTTGTTGCTGAAATGTTTTTGCAGCCTCTTTGTATGATGAGCAGATGTTGCTCTTTCCTTCAAAGCCAACCCATGCATAAATTGCATTCACCCCGCCCCCCCTCCCAAAAGTTTCCAACTAGATTCAGGTAGTGGTGGGGAAAGAAAGTCTTCTTGTATGATCTTCAAACACAGGCAGAGAGAGAGAGACGGAGCCGTTGCTCTCCCCAGGGCACGCCTTGCATTATATAACCTTGAACCTCCCACCTCCCTGCTGTTTGGCCCTGAGCCAACTGCTTCTTGAATGGAACAGAAAGGAATTTCATTCACAAAATGGAGGCTCAGGAACTGGGCTCTGGGTCGGGAGTGTCGGATTTCACCACTCAAGCTCTTCGGGCGGGCGTGTAGGCTGGGAACTCAAGCCAAGCCTTGGATCACTGCCCAGAGAAAGTCAGAACAAGGGGAGAAAGTGACAACTTCCTAGCTCGGGGGCAGACAAACGGGTTGGCTAGAACTGGGGCATTTGGGGCTTTTCTATCAGGGAAAAAAAAAGAATGCTTTTCTTGCGGATGATTCCCCTGTGGACAGGATTTTTTCTGGACCTCCCTCTGCATTGCATTTTGTGCGTGCCAGTTGCATTAGGACTACTGTTGCAAAACAGCAGCTTTTTTAAAAAAAAAATATTTAAACTTGCTGTATTTTGTTCTTGAGGGGCAGGAAGGCAAACTGCTAAAAGAGACAAGATCCCAAGAGGTGTCCACTCACCCCTATGCATTTTGCTTGTCTTACAGATGTTCCCAGCTGCCATTCAATGTATGCGAGCATAGAGGGATTCCCAGGTCGGACCAACCCCGATGGTATGTTAGATGAGAAGCCTTCTGGGCTTCTGTTTTCCTTGCCCGGAATCTCATACTCCTTGTTCATTGGGCCAATTTCTTTTACTTTTTTGGGGGGGGGGAGATGGGGGGGTACCTGAGGTTGCCATTGCGTCTGTGATGAAGCCACAGTCTTGACAGTTTTCACTGTGAACCAGTAGCAGCTCATCCCTCCCCTTCCCTGTTTTATCATGATTTAGGAAAGTTTGCAGTGTTAGAATATAGGCCAGCAGAAAACAAGCAGATGGCTGGTTCATGATCATCAACAAAGCGTCTAATACGCTTTTGATTTTGAAACAAAGATAAAGAATAACTGTGAAGCCATAACTATGCAATGCAAACAACTATATTGGCATCCGTTTGTATCACAAAGAATTCATTCATAAGTTCAACTGAAACATACTAAGGTGCAACTCCTGGTTCACTCATAGTCCAATAAAGATACAATGGAAAATTAGTTCACCAATTCTTAAAGTGCTCTGTGCCTCCAATTAGTACATTCTTGATATATAAACCTCCAGCAGAGTCTTTTCCAATTATTCCAACTTCAAATGTTGAAATGTGATAAAAAGCAATCCTTTACTTTGCAGAAGGATGATGTACGATTTCAAGGATGGGAGTGAATTGGTGAACTAATTTTCCATAGTACCATTATTGGACTATGAGTGAACGAGGAGTCACTCCTTATTGTCTCTCAATTGAACCTATGAATGAATTATCAAAGATTTCAGGTTTTCACAGCTGTTAACATCATTAGGGTTTGTAGAATCTTTCGGGCTCAAGTGCCGTGTTCTACTGGAGAATGTTTTTCTTCCAGATGTTTCAGCGGAGAATGAAACGTCTGGAAGAAAAACTTTCTCCAGTAGAACACGGCACTTGAGCCCGAAAGATTCTACAAACCCTTATGAATGAATTCTTTGTGATGCAAATTTAAGCCAATATAGTTTTTTACACTGCATAGTTATTGCTTCACAGCTATTCCTCATCTTTGTTGTTTCTTCTCCTTCTTCCCTCCCTCTTCTTCTTTCTTCTTCCAGATATCTGCAATCCTTGGCCTGTTACATGGCTTATTAGAGGTAACGGAGAGACCTCTAATAAGCCATGTAACAGGCCAAGGATTGCAGATATCTGGAAGAAGAAAGAAGAAGAGGGAGTGAGTCTCTTCTGTTCAGTGAAGACGGCAGACTTTGTGAATATGTTAAGTGCCATCAGGTTGCAGCTGACTTATGGCAACCCTGTAGGGTTTTCAAGGCAAGAAACATTCAGAGGTCACTTTCCAGTGCCTGTGTCTGGCCCTACCTAGCTTCTAAGACCCGATGAGATCCAGCTATCCAGAAGAAGTCCTAATTTGGCAACTAGAAGGGGGTGGAGGAGGGGAGTGGTCAACTAGAATCCCTCCAATTGCTCAGAACAAGAGACTGAATGAGTCCAGGAGAGCTTTTCTGGGTAATGAGAGGTTGCAATGTGATCTGCCCTAGTCGTTTGGGAGCACTGGAGAGGAAATAGCCTTCTGTACTCTCTTCTGGCAGGTAATCCTGAATGTTGGTTACCTTCATGTTTGGGAGCTGCAAAGGTTCCTGCTGCTGATCGAACCCAAGGCCCCATTGGTAGATTTCCTGATGGTACCTGTGTTTTGACCACTGTGTGATACAGAGCGTTGGTCTGAATGGGCCATTGGCCTGATCCAATATGGCTTCTCGTGTTCTTATGTTCTTCTTCTTCTGCAGGATACGGTTATGAGAAGCAGATGCGGCCGTTTGTGGACGATGTTTGTGTTGTCCCAGAGAAGCTTGAAGGTTAGTAACAAAATCCTGCAGTTTCAGCAATGAGCTGAGCTCTCTTCCTCATCCTCTGGCTTTCCTACACTCAGGAGATGCATATTAGAACTGAAGAGACATTGGTTCAGTAGGCTGGACCATTTCCACTCATGTCAGAGTTCTTGGATGAGCTGAATCACCATGTCACTGCAAGCTGCCCAGGGGGCAGTTTGGTGTAGTGGTGAAGTGTGCAGACTCTTATCTGGGAGAACCAGGTTTGATTCCCCACTCCTCCACTTGCAGCTGCTGGAATGGCCTTGGGTCAGCCATAGCTCTGGCAGAGGTTGTCCTTGAAAGGGCAGCTGCTGTGAGCTCTCTCAGCCCCACCCACCTCATAGGGTGTCTGTTGTGGGGGAAGAAGATAAAGGAGATTGTAAGCCACTCTGAGTGTGATTCAGAGAGAAGGGCTGGGTATAAATCTATGGTCTTCTTGTCAGCTTGACTGTACCCCATCTTGTGTTTCGTCTTATTGTGTCTCACTTCCAAACTGGACTGTAACAATCGCATAAAATATAATGCTTAATTATTGTATGCCAGACGAATTGTGAAAATCAGCTTGGACGACAGTGAAAGGAAAACACAAGCAGGATGATGTTATAAGGTCCAAGCCATTGGGGCAGTGCAGGGCCAGTGGACACGATCCCACCCCTTTCTTTTTGTGCTCTCATTCTCTCTCCCAGAGCCTTTCCCAAGAGAGAGTAGCGTTGCCAGGTCTGTGTTGGAAAATACCTGGAGATTCTGGGGGTGGATCTGGGAGAGGGCGGGGTTTGGGGAGGGGAGGGGCCTCAGCATGGTACAATGCCATGGAGTCCACCCTTCAAAGCAGCCATTTTCTCCACAGGAGCTGATCTCTGCCAGCTGGAGATCAGTTGTAAAAGCATGAGATCTCCAGGCCCCACCTGGAGGCTGGCAACCCTAAGAGGGAGGAGCAGGTCACTCTGTAAGGTTGCCAGGTCCTTAAAAGAGTGGGCAGGGGATAGGGGCTGCATTTACCGGGAGCGGGGAGGGAAGAACCCAGAAATAAACACCATGTGCCTATGTTACCCAGAAGTGATGTAGGCATGTTGGGAGTGACACTTTGGTTTGTGGGCAAAGCCCTGTGGTAGAATTAGCATTTGTTTTTGGTTTGTCTGGTTTTTTTTGGGGGGGGGGAGGGTAATTTCCCCTGGTTCTTGATAGCCCTGAACCGGGGGATCCCCTACCCACAACCCTATCACTCGGAGTAAAGCATGGCTCTTGTCATAGACAAGCCCCAGGTCCCAAACACATGGTGAGTCCCCCATTAAATGTATTTTGAAAGATTGCTTCTTCTTAGGAATAGGAGCCCACACAACACTTGCAGTTTTGATGCATCTGTCGCAGAATCTTGAAAGTTCTGCTTGCCAGTCCTAAATCTCTGGGGTGCCCCCATCACTCCTGGCTCTAGACATCTGCGCTGCTTGTTAGCACTGTTTTTACTTTTTTTCCAGATTTTTTCTCTTCCCCCACCCCCAGCACTTAATGTGAACCAAGGCTTAACTTCTTTTGAATGCAACCCTGGATTATAGAAAGGGAGCATATACTCTACAGGCATATACAGAGTTCCATAACAGATTTCCAAACCAGATTGAAGCCTATCTTCTGATGCATTAAGTGTGGGGAGATGGGACACAATGGAAGAAGGGAAGTTAAGCTGTGCAATCTCCCCCCCCCCCACCCCCACACACTTGCAGAGAGCCAGTTTGGTGTAGTGGATAAGTGCATGGGATAAGTGCATCTGGGAGAACCGGGTTTGATTCCCCACTCCTCCACTTGCAGCTGCTGGAATGGCCTTGGGTCAGCCATAGAGTTTTCCTTGAAAGGGCAGCTGCTGTGAGAGCTCTCTCAGCTCCACCCACCTCACAGGGTGTCTGTTGTGGGGGAAGGAGATAAAGGAGATCGTAAGCCGCTCTGAGACTCTGATTCAGAGAGAAAGGCAGGGTATAAATCTGTGGTCGTCTTCTCCTCCTCCTCCCACCTTTCCCTCACAGGAGACATCAAACAAGAAGTGGGCAGCTACCGCGAGGGCCCTCCTTATCAACGGCGGGGGTCTCTGCAACTCTGGCAGTTCCTGGTGGCTTTGCTGGATGACCCCAGCAACTCTCACTTCATCGCTTGGACGGGCCGAGGGATGGAGTTCAAACTCATTGAACCAGAAGAGGTGAGGGGTTCTTGTCTCTCCCCTGCCCCCCACCTCCAAGCCTAATACTTATCACACTGTAGCCTGGTTGTTGTGGTTAATGGAAGAGTTCTCTTCCACAGAGGCTTCCTTCTCACCAGGTCATTGCCTCTGGATAGGAGAGGGATGCCTTGTATTACACTGGGCACTCTTTCCATTCTAGATTAGTTCTGTAGGCCAATGTGGTGGTGTGATTTTGAGTACTGGACTGTGATGTGGGAGACCCAGGTTCAAATCCCCACTCTTCTGTGGAAACTCTGTGGGTGACCTTGGGCCAGTCACTCTTTCTTGGCCTAACTGACTCATGGAGTTGTTGCTGTGGGGATAAAATCGAGGCAGGGAAATCAATATGTAAGCTGCTATTAAACAAGGCACTGATTATTTCCCCCCTTGTCTCTCCACTCTGGATTGGTCCTCTAGGTGGCCCGGCTTTGGGGTATCCAGAAGAACCGCCCAGCCATGAACTACGACAAGCTGAGTCGGTCTCTTCGTTACTATTATGAGAAGGGAATTATGCAAAAGGTTGGTTTGCAGTCAGAACTGGGTGTTGGCACTCAAGTTGCTAGAGATAATGATTTGAGCTTTGCACATGAGACAGGGAGAGATGGGACGGGGTGGGCTTGCACATTATGGAACATCTCGAAACCCCCCTTTTTTCCAGACTTCTGGAATACTGAGAATTCAAGAACCGGTGTGCTGTTGTGGTTAGAGTGCTGGACTAGAAACTGAGAGACCCAGGTTTGAATCCCTGATCAGCCATGACAGCTTGCTGGGTGACGTTGAGGCAGTCACTCTCGGCCTAAGCTACCTTACTAGGTTGCTGTTGTGAAGTAAAAGGGAGGAGGGGAGAACAATACTCTTAAGTCAGGGGTGGCCAACGGTAGCTCTCCAGATGTTTTTTGCCTACAACTCCCATCAGCCCTAGCCATTGGCCATGCTGGCTGGGGCTGATGGGAGTTGTAGGCAAAAAAACACCTGGAGAGCTACCGTTGGCCATCCCAGCTCTAAGTTGCTTTGGACACCCCAGGCAGATTAACGAATGGTATAAAAAAGGCCAAGTGGAACCCTTCCAGTCATGTTAGGTTTCTACATACAAGGATATTTGTTTTTCTTTTTGCACAGAGGAGCAGTCAGCTGTGTTTATTCCTACTCAAGAGCTACAGTGCAGACACCTCATATGCTATTTGTTAGAACCAAGCCTAAATTAAAATGTGAGGGTAAAAAGTTCACCCTGAAGGACCCTGGGTAATAGGGCAGACCCCACCCTTTTAAAAAGCACTATAATTATACCAGCAACAAAATGTTACTCATAGTCAACAAATTAGTAGACCCTTCCTTAAATTTCCAAGAAGAATGCCTTAGGAAGGGCAAAGACTATAAAACAAACATCCCTTCAGCATTGGAAATCCTGCCTGGTTTGGGGGTCCATCCCATACTAAGAACTTGCCTTCAATAACAGCTTGTGTGGTGTGCTTGTAGAGTGTTCCCAGCCCTGGTTATGGGGGAGGAGGGTTTTCCTGTATTTTGTTATTTAAAACAAGGACTGCTACCTGTAGCGGTTGTGTCTCCTCTCACAGGTGGCTGGCGAGCGTTATGTGTACAAGTTTGTTTGCGAGCCCGAAGCACTCTTCTCGCTGGCCTTTCCTGACAATCAGCGCCCATCCCTGAAGGCGGAGTTTGAGTGGCACATCAGCGAAGAAGACACAGTGCCTCTGTCCCACCTGGACGAGGGTGTGGCTTACCTGCAAGATCTTGGGGGGCAGTCTTACAGCAAAGGCTACACATACTGATGGGACAGAGGGTTCTGACGTGGGTCGAGTTTGTGTGTACATATAGAAAAATATCTTTTGCCATTATTCGCCAGTATAGATATTGCCTTCCCTCTCGTAGGGTTGGAGCAAAATGTACAGTGGTATGCCTTGGGGAGATGGGACTGAGGGCAGAGTTTGGGCGTGGGTTCAGATCCCACCCTTAGCTGTAGACCCAGTGGGACGACGTTGGAGCGAGTTGCTTCTCTCTTTTTTCAGCATCCATTCCTAAGGAGTACCTACCTCACAGGGATGTTGTGAGGAAAGATAAGATAAAGATTGTAAAGCACTTTGTACACTTTTTTTAGACTTATGTGATGACTTATATGAAGTACGAAGATCTGATTGGAAGTCCTTGGCAAATGCTGGTTAAATGTGATGCTGCTCAGGCAGGGCCCTTGTCCCCAAATTTAAATCTAGCAGAACATCTGTCTGTGCTTGGATTACAGATTCATTGAAAAGAAGAGTGGGTTTCATCCCAGCCGAGGCCAAATGACTCATCGTGTTAAGCATTCTACAAAGAACAGCTGGAAAGCATATTGCAGCCCTATGAAGGTGTTGTGTTTTTTTTCAGGGCTTTTTTTGTAGCAGGAACTCCTTTGCATACTAGGTCACCCCCCACCCGATGTAGCCAATCCTCCAAGAGCTTACAGGGCTCTTAGAACAGGGCCTACTGTAAGCTCATGTCTTTCCCAGCATCAGGATCTTCTCCAGAGAGCGCTCCCTTCTCATTTGGTGGCCAAAGTATTTGAGCTTTAGCTTCATCATCTGACCTTCCAGGGAACAGTCTGGGTTGATTTCCCTTAGGACTGACTGACTGGATCTTCTTGCAGTCCAAGGGACTCTCAAGATTCTTCTTCAGCATTATTTCTCAAAAGCATCTATTCTTCTGTTTTCGGCCTTCCTTATGGTCCAGCTCTCACAGTCATACATTACTATTGGGAATACCATCGCTTTGACTATGCGGACTTTTGTTGGCAGGGTGATGTCTCTACTTTTTATTATACTGCCCGGGTTCGCCATAGCCAAGGAGCAAATGTCTTTTAATTTCATGGCTACAGTCCCCATCCGCAGTGATCTTGGATCCCAGAAATGTGAAGTCTGTCACTACTTCCATGTCTTCCCCTTCTATTTGCCAAGAAGTGATGGGGCTGGATGCCATGATCTTAGTTTTTTTGATGTTGTTTCAAGCCAGCTTTTGTGCTCTCCTCTTTCACCCTCAACAAGAGGTTCTTTAGGCCCTCCTCACTATCTGCCATTAGAGTGGTATCATCTGCATATCTGAGGTTGTTGATGTTTTCCCCAGCAATCTTAATTCTGGCTTCTGCTTCATCCAGGCCAGCATTCCACATGATGTATTCTGCATACAAATTAAATGAGTAGGGTGACAATATACATCCTTGTCGAACTCCTTTTCCTATTCTAAACCAATCAGTTATTCCATATCCCGTTCTGACAGTTGCTTCTTCACCCTTATACAGGTTTCTCAGGAGACATTAAATTTTGTTGGTCTTAAAGGTGCCACTGGACTCAAACTTTAATCTTTAAAATGGTTACAGAATTACATATAATGTACAATTCTGCCTTCACTGGACGACTGGTCTGTGCCCATCACATTCTTTACCAAGCCCACTGTATCTTCCTTGCAATGGAGTATACTGCCTTTGGTTTTGCTTCCCAAGACAAGGCAGTCCGAATGGCAGCCATGTTGTCAGCATATTTGAGGCAGATGGGAGTTCATGCAAGATGACAAATTCCAGAGTGAGGAGGCATGTAAATCCAAGAGGTGGAACAGGACTGGGAACTGCCCCTGCTATGACAAGTGTGCCTCCGATAGGTGTGTTAACATCTAAAAAATCCAACAAGTCCAGTTTTTACTAGCACACAGTGATTGCTGCCTGTTGTACAGATGAATCAGTCATATGCTTTAGAGACAACATTATAGAAGATATGCCACCCACTCTGATATCCTCCCAAGTCTCCTTGCTCTGAGGATAGCAGAGATGGCTTGGGAATTGAAAAGTGTAGGCTGAACCAGGCTGCGGTTTCTGAGGAATCCAGTTCTGTCATGTTCTTGCTGTAATCTTTGTAAAACCCCAACCAGGGAGAGGTGCAGAGCTTGCTTTCTCTATGTGGGGGAAAAAAATATCTCAGGGTTCTTGCCCAGATACAGTTCTGAGCCAGGGAAATGACTGGGAACAGGATCGAGGAGGGACCCCAGTGAATGTGTCACTGTGTTCTCTTGCCTACTACTTGCTGATTTCCAAAGTCCCTAGAATTCAAGAGGGTGTCACTACTTTCTTTGGTCCAAGGAGGGTAGCTAAGGTTTGGAGATTCTAAAGCTGTGTTTGTGTTGTTCATCCTCCTTATATAAAGCTGATACACAGAGATCAAGAGATGCATTTGGGGAAAAGCAGGTATCTCTGTATAGTAGCTCACTCCCAGCGATGACAATGCAGATAAATGCGTAACACAAAGCTAGTATGATTTTACTTCCAGTTACCATTCAGTGTGGCTGTGTAGAAGGTGAAATCAAAGAAAGGATGGGAAGTCTTGTTCTTTCTCCCTGTTCCTTCTACCCACTGTGGAATTAATAGGTTCCCCTTCTTTGACAATGCTTGGTTGGGTTCTTCCAAAACTTTAGTTGGACTCAATAATTCCCTTCCAAATGGGCTGATGGCTCTATTACTCATAAGACATCTTCCAGCTGAAGAAGCTTTATCAGAAGGAAGTAATTGGATCCACTCCCAAATTATTCAGGGCTGGATTTTTTTTTCTTTTAAAAATTAAACATGTATTCCTAGCAAGAGACCCCAAATGTTGAATCTTTAGTAGGTGGGGAATACACACTGAATTATTCTGAGGATTCTGTTCAACATGAGGCAATCTCAAGTTCCATATTATGTTGTGTATGAATTATCCTAATTGAGCAAATTTGCCAAATTTGTTATTTTTCAATAATTTATTCTGTGCTCTCTCCCTCTTAGAAAATAAGCTATTTTGGACCTTATTGTATGAACTGTTTACTGCTTAGGAAGTGTACCTGATATCAGTATTTGGGGGGACTGATACATGATGGCATTGTTTCTGTCTTGTCCTACAAGCCATATTGATTTGGTTTTCTTGCGCTTCAACCAAGTGTCCCAGGTTGTTTTTCAAAAGTAGTAGCTTAGTGGTTGGAACAGCTATTGGAAGGAGCATCATATCCATTTAACTCTGACACATTACAATTCAGGGGCTTGAGATATCTTTGGCCTCCCACCCCTCCCTCCCAGAAAAAACTGTTTACAGTCCAAAAAGGGAGTTTTTTGAGAAGCTCATGCCACATCTTGTTATTTGGGCTTTATTATGCAAGATGCTTCAGAACCAGATATTCTGGGCTGATATCCCAGTAAGCTGTTCTACTATCTAGAGTAGGGATTATTTGGAAGTTTATCACACTACTCTGATCCCACCTCTTATATAGGACTCATGCTAGTTCCTGCCTCCATGAACACAGGTTAGTGTGAATGCAAATTCTGTCTCGCATACACTGTTTACCATTGTTAATAATAATAATAAAAAATCTTTACCGCTGGATTAGCCTGGCACACTTTAGTCCTGCCAAGGATACATTTTAGAATCCAGTTTCAGGAAACCATACCTCTTTGATGATTGCATGACCCAATTTGCCACTGCAGGTTTTTTTTTAATATATTGCCCCAGTTTTATTGCAGTTGATGGTTCTTTTTTCTCTTCTACATCATTTTCATACCATTTCTATGTTACACCACATTTCTACACAATGGATGTAAAAATACCATCAACAAGTATATTCATTGTCCTTAGGAAAAAGTTGATATTTAGAAGAAGAAACTAGTACAAAAGTATTTGAGTTTGTTTTTCACACGAAAGGAAAGATAGCGAAAATGGGAATATTTTTACTGAACAAGACTTAATTTGGTGTCATCCCTATAGAAAACCCATCTGTCTTAACACATGCTGTCAATCAATCAACACTAGATCACAGAAGGCATTCCCATTGTAGATATGACAGACAAGCGGGAAGGTTTTCTCTTAATATTGGCAACTTGTACTTCAGTAGCTAATTAATGCAGTCCTACTGCTGCTTTCTAAAAGTATGGGTCTACACATTTATTGGTTTAGAAAATGTGTGTCACCTCCAATACTTTCTTCTGGTAGCTCACAAAATAAAACTGGTAAAATCAAACAACCATGACATCATTAAACTGGACAAACCAGAGAGCCCAGCCAATAAAAAAACCCAAAGCATAAAATATAAAAACCCATAGTATAAAACATTTAGCAATCTAAATGATCCTCCACATTCAGAGGCAGTAAACCTTTGAATACCGCTGCCAGGAAGCCAGATCAGGAGAAGGCCTCAGCCTCTATGCCCTATGTTGGACCTCCAAAGGAATTGGTTGGCTGTTGTGAGAGACAGGATATTGGACTAGATGGACCACTGGCCTGATCCAGCAGGGCTCTTCTTATGTCCTTGTAACAGTCCTTAACCTGACAGTGATTTGTAAAACCAATTTAAAAGATTAAAGCCTGAGAAAGAAGTCTGGGTAAAGATGTATTTTAGTCTGGCACTTAGAAGAGAGTAGAGCAGGTGCCAGGTAAGCTGCAAAGGGGAGATAATTTACAAGCCACCACTGAAAAGACTCTGCCTCTGGAAGACACCCACTTTTCCTCTCATCTGGAGGACTTGAGAGCAAGCGGAGGAGGTTGTCTTCAAGCACCCTGGTCCTAAACTGTTAGGCTTTTAAAGGTAAGAATCTTGGAATTGCGCTGGAAAGGGAGCAACTAGTGCAGGTATTTCAGTACAGTGAGAAGGGATGAGCACAGGTGGTTCTGACCTGGACAGTCAAAGACAATATTTCTCCCAGTATCTGGTAGCAGTGGTGAGCAAAGACTTGACCTCCCTGGTGTTGGTTTGGTCACTTGGATATTTCTTGGACAATCAAGTCTTCAGGGCCAGCCAACCATTACTAGAAGATATGTCTGTTAACTGCTTCCCTGAGGGCAAAAGACTAAGTGGGGACTTCTACAAGAGGAACTGGTTCTTAACATCTAGGCTCATAGTCATAACCAAAATGGCAATAGATACTCTTCTAAAACCTCTCTCGGCTTGGCTTCGCGAACGAAGATTTAAGAAGGGTGCAATAGTCCATGTTTGCTGCAGGCTCGCTGGTGGCTGACAAGACCAATGTGGGACAGGCAGGTCCGGCCACAGCGGCTGCAGGGAAAAGTCTGATTTAGGGTTGGTCCTGTAGCAGTGCAATTCTTCCTCAATCTCCTTTTGTCCTCAAGACCAGCTATGCGTGCGTTCTCAAAGGAAGAGACAGCCTGGTGGATGGTGTGCCTCCATGCTTTGCGATCTGAGGCTAGGTCAGACCACTGGTGATGGTTGATGTGACAGGTGCTAAGGGATTTCTTCAAGGAGTCCTTGTACCTCTTCTTTGGTGCCCCTCTATTTCGATGGCCGGTGGAGAGTTCGCCATACAGGGCAATCTTGGGAAGGCGGTGGTTTTCCATCCTAGAAATATGCCCTGCCTAGCGCAGCTGCGTCTTCAACAGCAGTGCCTCGATGCTGGTAACCTCTGCCCGCTTGAGGACTTCAGTGTTGGTCACAAAGTCACTCCAGTGGATGTTGAGGATGGTGCGAAGGCAGCGCTGATGAAAGCGCTCAAGGAGTCGCAGGTGATGACGGTATAAAACCCACGATTCGGAGCCATAGATGAGGGTTGTCATCACAACCGCTTTGTAAACATTGATCTTTGTGCCTTTTTTCAGATGCTTGTTGCTCCACACTCTTTTGTGCAGTCGGCCAAATGCACGGTTTGCCTTTGCCAGCCTGTTGTCAATCTCCTTGTCGATCTTGGCATCTGAGGAGATGATGCACCCCAGGTAGCTGAACTGCTGGACTGTCTTCAGAACTGATTCATCCACAGTGATGCAGGGAGGGTGATAATCTTCCTGGGGTGCAGGCTGGTGGAGAACTTCTGTCTTCTTCAGACTAACTTCTAGGCCGAATAGCTTGGCAGCCTCTGCAAAGCAGGACGTCATATGCTGCAGAGCTGATACCGAGTGGGAGACGAGTGCAGCATCATCAGCAAACAGTAGCTCTCAGATGAGTTTTTCCATTGTCTTGGAGTGTGCCTTTAGTCGCCTCAGGTTGAACAGGCTGCCATCGGTGCGATAGCGGATGTAGACACCATCGTCCTCATCTAGATCTACTGCGGCTCTTTGAAGCATCATGCTAAAGAAGATCGTAAAGAGAGTTGGCGCGAGAACGCAGCCTTGCTTTACTAAAACCAATGACTTCAGTATCGCTGTTAGTGTGGTACTGTCACGCCAAGATAAAAATGTGTGAACAGGAATAATGTGCAAGGGCACAGCAATGGAATGATGTATGGTGCTGCCTGGCAGTCTGATAGTTGATAGTTGGGGTTTTCAACTGATCACCAGGAAACAAGGATCGCTCCCCTTGGGGAAAATGGTAGCTTTTCATTTGTGGCCTTATACTCCTCTGAAGCCCCTCCCTTTCCCAAGCCCCGGCTCGCTTAGGCTCCACGCTTTTCAGGTAAACGGACAGCCCTGTTGTAACCCTAAAGTAGTAGTAAGAGATTAAAGAATTACTGAAGCAAAAAGTGACAAAATATAGTAAGTTACCGGAAAAAGAAGTCCTGATTGTTTATGCTTGGTTCATTTGAAATGCCTGTTTGAAATCTGAATGAATTTACATACGCGTATAACTTACTATATGTGGCAGAAGCTTTCGTAGAGACAATTTCTCCGCTGGCAGCAAATATAGAAGAATTGCTAGTTCAGGATCGTACGAGGCTGAGGAAAATGAAGAATATAAAAGGGAGTGGAAAATTTCGGAGATAGTTGGGGAAAAGGAGTCCATTTTCGCCGGGGGGTGAGTGGGTGCGTTGTATTACTACTGGCGGCTGCAGGGCTAGTGCAAATTCCTTTCCTGACAACAACAATGCTGAGGAACTTCACCTGATGAATTTCAGCTTGTAAGAACACTGAAAATAAGTGGAAAGCCTAGGAAAATACACTTTGCAAACTTGCTGAATGATTGAAAAGGCTCAAAAGAAGCGACGGACCCTTCGCGCTGCGGCATGAGTTGCCATTCGAACCGCTTTGGGTCAGGCACCCCCAGCCGGAGTGACGTCTCGTCGGACCACCGACGAGTCGCCTGGCGGGAGGGCGGAGCGCCCGGAGTTTCGCCCTGCAGCAAGATGGCGGCGGGCAGCGGAGGTTCCGGGCGGCGGCGGCGCGGGGCGCTGCGGCTGCTGATGCGGGTGGGGTCGGTGCTGCTCACGCGTTTCCCTTTCTGGCAGTGCTTCAGCAGCCTCCTCCTCAATGCTGAGCGCGCCGAGCACCGCAGGTGAGCGAGCGTGGGAAAAGGGGCCTCTAAGCATGTGCAGAATGCCGGTAGGGGAGTGGGAGCGGGTCTCTGTAGTCAAAACTCTCGGTTCTTCAAGGGGTGGGGATGATAGGAGTGAGCCTGATGAAGAGGGATAGATGAACTGTACTGTAGTGGAGGGAGGGTGCGTTTGAGCCAGAGTGGTTATGGTGTAGTGTCGTTAGACTGTCAGACTAGGATCTGGGAAACTCAAGTTCAAATCCAACCCTCCCCCTCCATTTAGCCATGGAAGCTTGAGGGGTGATCTTGGGCCCGTCTCACACTCTCAGTCTGGCTTTCCTTTAAGGGTGGTTATGAGGATAAAATGAAGAGGCTGGCGATGGGAATCGCTTTGAGTGGAAATATGAATGAAGCAAATAAATATGCTGGACTAGATGAACTACTGGTCTGATCCTGCAGGGCTCTTCTTATGAGAATTATAGCTCGGGTGGGAGTCTGGGGTGGGGCTGGATGAGTAGAGGAGATGTAAAGAAAGTTGTGAAGAGAATTTTGAGGGTTGAAGAAAGTTAAATTGTGGAGATACGTTGATAGCTGCTATCGCTTAACTTTATTTAGTACATTTTTATTGTGGTTTTCTCCAAGGAGTTCAAGGAAGCCTCCCCTTGTTCATTTTATCCTGAGTAAAAGAAAAGAAAAGCAGAATAATTTATATGTTGATGGCAGTGGGAAGGGGCTATCTTTGTAGTTTCCCTCCCTTCAAAAGAAATCTATTGGGGTTGCTGTTCATTTGGTTGTTTGACTTGCCTTTCACGTTCACAGCATCATGCAGCAGGGAGTTCCCCAGTCTGTATAATGAACCTGTGCCCTCTGTAATCGATTTAAAATATAACCCAAGGCTGAAACTCCTGTCTTGGAGGAGCCAAGCTAACCTGATCTTGTGAGATCTTGGAAGCTAAGCAGGGTCAGCCCTGGTGAATACTTGGATGGGAGACCACCAAGGAAGTCCAGGGTTGCTACTCATTGGCAAAAACCACCTCAGAACGGCCCTTGCCTTGAAAACCTGAAAGGGTTGCCATATGTCAGCTGTGACTTGACAGCATTTTCCAGCACCAGTTGGGCTCAAATCTGACAAAGTTTCATCTAAGTGGGGAAAGTTGCCTACAACTGGAGCTGTGTCTGGGTGGGATGAGAATTCTTGGGCTAATATACAAATGTAACGGAGACTTGTATCCCCTCCCTCCCAATATTAACACTTTGCCTTTATTTCTCTGTGCAGGAAACCAGATATCCAGATCCCCTACCTCTACTTTGATATGGGGGCAGCGGTTCTGTGTGCCAGCTTCATGTCCTTCGGGGTGAAGCGCCGGTGGTTTGCCCTGGGGGCTGCCCTACAGCTGGCTGTCAGCACATATGCAGCGTATCTTGGCGCCTATGCACATTATGGAGACTGGCTGAAGGTGAGGAAGCCCTTGATTCTCATTAGCAGGCAGTATCTGAGAGCATGCATGTCTGCTTCCCAGATGACTTTGATTTTACCAACAGGGGAAAACAAAGGAGCCATACAGCTCGTGCTGGCCTTGAGAAGGTCCCAGGTTCAGTCCCGAGCATCTCTACTCAGAAGAAAAAGAAGAAACAGGTGATGAAAGAGATAATTACCTGAAACACTGGAGAACTGCTTCCAGCCAGAGAGGTTATCCTGTGATTGCCAGTGTAGCATTTGTAGGCACCATGGTACCTTCCAGTATATTTCCTGGTTTTTGCCTGCTACCTGTCTGCATCCACTCTTCTGCCTTATCCCTTTTTCAACTTCCTGTTTTCTCCTTCTCCTTCACTCTGATGACATTCTCTCTCTTTTTTATTCTTTTCTTTATCAGCTTTCACATTCCTTCCCTTTTCTTTGCTCCCTTGTCTGTCTCCCTCAAGTCTCTTCTTCAGCCAGCTTTGATGTGCTTTCAGCAGACCAGGAGGGTTATTAATAGTTCTTCCATGCAGGCTCACAAGAACTGTTTTCACCCAGACTCAGGCTTTCTCAGTTGCTGCTCCTCTTTAATGGAACTGGCTTCCTGAGGACATGAGACAACATCCCAGCCTTGCAGAGTTTCAAAGGCAGGGACTGTCCAACATGCTCAGGGGCTGTGGCTCAGTGGCAGAGCATCTGCTTGGCCTGCAGGAGGTCCCAGATTCAATCCCTGGCATCTCCAGTTAAAAGGACCAGGCCATAGGTGATGTGAAAGAGCTCTGTCTGAGACCCTGGAGAGCTGTTGCCAGTCTGAGTAGATGGTACTGACTTGGGTGGACCAGTGGTCTGATTCAGTATAAAGCAGCTTCATGTGTCCGTGTGCTTGTGGAGTCTTGTAAGTGGTCATCAGTGACTACACTTGAGCAAATGGCCTGCTCTCTGCCTCTGTTTGCTGCTTTTAAAATGGATGTTTCATAAGAAGAGCCATGCTGGATCAGACCAAAGGCCTGTCTGATCAAAGACCTGTCTAGCAGTCTGTTCAAAACAGTAGCTGCCGAGCTGCCTTTAGGAAACCCACAAGCAAGAAGATTGCAGCAGTTTCCTCTTGCCTGGGCTTCCCAGAATCTGATATAAAGAAGCACACTGGTATTGGAGGCAGTAGATATCCATCATGACTGGTAGCCCCATCCTCCATGAATTTGGCCACTCCCCTTTTAAAGACTTCTAAGTTGGCGGCTGTCACCACATCCTCTGGCAGTAAGTTCTGTGGTTCAACTATGTGATGTGTGCAGAAGCATTTATTTATGTTTTTGGTTCTTTAACTATACTTTGTGGTCTCTTTAGTGTATTGTAAACTGCTCTGGTGAGTTTGTAGCTGAGTGGCAGTCTGTTAATAAGCTAAACTTGTCTCTGTAGGCTGTAATGCTTCTCTTTGTAGAAGCAATGCATCTTTCTCTCTGTGTGTGTTAAGATATAAACCGCCCCCCCTTAAATGCCAAGGTTCATAGGGTGGTTATCTGCTATGACCCTCTGTACATTGGAGGCTACTGTACATGTGTTTCTAATGAATTTGGTAACTCTGATCTTTTAATTTTCATCTTGTGCCAAAAAGGTGCCTTGCTATCTTCCCAAACAGGTTTAATCTTTGGAATGTTAATCCGCTGTTGACTGAAGTAGAAACGTGTTGTTTTTCTCTTCCCCCTTCTACCAATAATGAAAGTTTTGGATGTTCAGGGATCTATGTACAGAAAACGCTGTGTTTGAAGCTTCATATTGTGATCTTAGAAATTACTGTGTTTTTTACGGGTTTTGCTTCCACTTTGTTAACTGGCACCTGCATTTTGTTCCACACCTCTCCTCCACCCTTGCAGGTTAGGATGTATTCACGGACGATAGCCATTATTGGTGGTTTCCTGGTCTTGGCAAGCGGAGCCGGCGAGATCTACCGCCAGAAACCCCGGAACAGGTCTCTGCAGTCCACGGGACAAGTTTTCATTGGCATCTACCTCATTTGTATGGTACGTACTCATGAGCATCTCAGACAACACCCCCCTGCCTCAAAAGAAAAAAAAAGTCTGCTGCCACAGGTGTCAAGGGCTTCTTGGGTTTGGGTCAGTTGGTAGGCGACTGAGTCCTGCCTGCAGGCTGCTGTGATGCAGCTGGGGAAATCTGCACCTCTGCAGAAAGAAAAACAACCAACTGGTTTAAAACGGAGACAGGAGGGCCTGGCGTGACTTTGTCCATGGGGTCACAAAGAGTCAGCCTCGACTGTGCGACTGAACAACATCATCTTTATTAGTTGGTTTTCTGTGATGCCATCTTGTCCTCAGATAGGTCTTCAGTTTAAGCAGTTACCGTCTAATTAGTTGGCTTGTTTGGTATGATCGTTTGCTAGTGATGAAGCAGCGTGGGGTGCAGCAGGTTAGAGCTGGGGTGTCGAACTCATTTGTTATGAGGGCCGGATCTGACATAAATGAGACCTTGCCGGGCCGTGTTGCACCAGGCCATGTGTGTACCTATTTAAGATTAGGCAGCAGAGATATAAACTTTTTAAAGGACACAGATAAACACAACTAAAGATTTTTTTTTAAAAAAAATCTTAAAATCAACCATGCTTAAAACATTAGCACTTGTTGGTCTTAAAGGTGCTTTCTTTTTCTTTCTCCCATGGGATCCAGGGAACTGGGCAAAGGAAGCTCTGGCTCTTTCCCTCCCTCCCCAGGGGACCAGGAGGGGGAGGAGCCTCAACCAATGGAGAAGATTGAGGTTTCGCTCTGTAGCTCCTGTGCAATTGAGCAAGCCTGGCAAAGCAAGCTGTTATGCAGAAGGAAGCAAGAGAGAGAGGGAAGGAAGCAGATGACAGCCAGTTGCTCAGGGGCCAGATAGGAGCCCTCCAGGGGCCTGATTCAGCCCCTGGGCTGCATGTTTGACACCCCTGGGTTAGAGTGTCAGACTAGGATCAGTGTGACCAGGGCATTTTTTGTAGCAGGAACTCCTTTGCATATTAGGCCACACCTCCTGATGTAGCCAGTCCTCCTGGAGCTTACATTAGGGCAGGGGTGGGGAACCTCTGCCCCAAGGGCAATATATGGCCCTCGAGGTCACTTGGTGTGGCCCTCAGGGACTGCTGGACCAAACCAAGCCATGTGGCAGCCTCCCTGGGGCCTGGCTGGCCAGCGAGGATCGTGGGGCCCAGCTGTGCTGTGCAGCAGCCTCCCTCGGGCCTGGCTGGCTGGACAAAATTGCTGCAGGGCCTGGAAAAGTTACTGTCACAGTTCAGTTTGCACTTGATTATCCCAGATGGTGTGGCTTAATATGCTAATGAGTGTGACCTAATATGCTAATATTATGGGATGTGGTCTAACATGCTACTGAGTTCCTGCTGGGCTTTTTCTACAAAAGCCCTGGACCTATGCATTTGCCTAGGGTGGCAGGCTGGGTGTGTGTGTGTGTGTGTGTGTAAGCCCCAGATTAGGCTCTCCCTACATGACTTCAAATAGAAAAACAATTATTTGCATTAATTTTGCTGGCCTGAATCATTCGCCCTCGGCAGAGCAATGTTTTTTAAGTTGATAATTTTTTTTGGCCCGCAAATGATGTTATAAATATCCTTATGGCCCTTGGCAGAAAAAAGGTTCCCTACCCCTACATTAGGGCCTTGTGCTAAGAGCCCTGAAAGCTTTTGGAGGACTGGCTACATCAGTGGTGTGTGGCCTATCATGCAAAGAAGTTCTTGCTACAAAAAAAGCTCCGAGGGTGAACCACGTTCAGACCCTCCACTCTGCCCTGCAAGCTTGCTGCGTGACCTTGGGCAAGTCACAAACTCTCAGCCTAATGTGCTTCACAGAGTTGCATACACATTTTCTAGAATAAATAAATTTGTGCAGTGATTGCACAAACAGACGCTCCTAAAGGCTCACCCTGGCTGGTCTCCTTTCCTTTCTTTGCTTTCAGGCCTACTCCCTTCAGCACAGCAAGGAAGACCGCCTGGCCTATCTCAGCGGCATCCCTGGAGGGGAAATCGCCTTACAGCTTCTCTTTGTTCTCTACGGCATCCTGGCCCTCTCCTTCCTGTCCGGTTATTACGTCACTCTGGCGGCCCAGATCCTGTCGGTCATCCTCCCGCTGGTGGTCCTCTTCATCGACGGCAACTTGGGATATTGGCACGGCTCCCGGCGAGTTGAGTTCTGGAACCAGATGAAGCTGATTGGGCAGAACGTTGGCATCTTTGGGGCGTCTGTCATATTGGCCACGGATGGCTGAGATCAGGCCCTTTGTGAGACTGGCTGTTACCGTGCTGGTTTTGAGGCGGGGATGAGGTTGCAGGGCAAAGAAAAGAAGACAAGGATTTGTTTTTGAAATCCCCTATTTATATTTCGTTGGCTTTGTTTTTATTGCATTGTGCAAATGTTTTGTTCCTCCGCCCTTGGCAGCTAAATGAAGAAAACGGGTTTTCTTCAAAATCCAGAGTCGTTCCTCTGTCCCTTTTTTTCCTGCTGTCAAGGACAGTCCTGTGGATCTCCGTCTTCTAGCAAGCGGAAGTTTGTGAGCAGGTGGTTTAAGTCCGTGAAGACTGTTGGGTTTAAGCTAATGTTACCTCTGGCTACGGGTTGTTGCTTGCTGCCCATTCAGTCGGGTAGAGGAGATTTGGCTTTGCTGTGCCACCTGGTATTCTACAGAGGCCAAGGCTGGATCTCCACTGCCAGCTGGGCAGCCAGAGACAGAATTAGAATTTGACACTTGCTTGCTTGTGTATTCAGGAGTGCCTAAGTGAGCCAAAGTGTGGGGTGGAGCCATTCAGAAATTAGGGCCCTTTGAGAACTTCTCAAGATTTAAACTATGGAATTGCTGACTTATAATCTTTTCAAGCAATATTATATTCTTACAGACAGTGTAATATACAAAGGAACGGCAGGGTAGAATGAGCTTGCTCTGGAGTAGGTCTGGCAGTTTTCAGCAAGACGTTTACAGCAAAAATCACTTTTACAAGATACCTGAAGAAGTGTGCACAAAAGCTTCTACCCAGAATTAAACTTTGTTGGTCTTAAAAGATGCCCCTGGACTTCTTTCTTTCTTTCTTTCTTTCTTTCTTTCTTTCTTTCTTTCTTTCTTTCTTTCTTTCTTTCTTTCTTTCTTTCTTTCTTTCTTTCTTTCTTTCTTTCTTTCTTTCTTTCTTTCTTTCTTTCTTTCTTTCTTTCTTTCTTTCTTTCTTTCTTTCTTTCTTTCTTTCTTTCTTTCTTTCTTTCTTTCTTTCTTTCTTGGAGGGATTTTTAGATACTGTCTTCTTCACCAGGCTGTTTGGACTAAAAATGAGATGTGTCCATGTTTAGGGTGCTGCTTGCATGGAGGAGCTGAAATATTAGTGCAAGAGTTCTTTGAAATCGGATGTCAGAAAATCATGACCTTTGCTGATTAAGATCCAGGCATTTCAAGCCCCTGAAATGGCTGAAACAGACCGTAAAGTGCTTCTTCAGGCCCAATTCATGAATGCTAAGTCCTGTGGATGAAGCACAGTGCAGAACAGTGCATCTTAATTGCTTTTCTATGAAATATAGTTTCCTTCTGTAGAATAAAGTTGGAGTCCAGTGGCAGCTTTACGTTTTATTTAAAATATATGCTTTTGGCACACAGAAGCTCACATTTTGAATAAACTGTGCTAGTATTAAAGGTGCCACTTTGTTCTGTAGCTTCAGACCAACATGGGTGCCCACCTGGATCTGTTTCTTTCTATGGTGATAGAAAGTGTCATTCAGTCACAGATGATTTATGGTGACCCTGTAGAGTTTTCAAGGCAAGGGATACTCAAAGGAGGTTTGCCTGTGCCTGCCTCCGCATCACAAACTTGGAATTCCTTGGAGGTCTCCCATCCATATACTAGCCAACCCTGCTTAGCTTCTGAGATCTGATGAGATCGGGCTAGCCTGGGCTACCCAGGTCAGAGCTGGCTCCTTATGGATCCCCACAAAATCAGGTTGGATGCTTTTTCTTTCATTATTAGAGTCCAAAAGATAAAAGTAGTTGGATGCATCTCAAAACATCCAGTCCCTCCCCCCCCCCCGAAAGAACTAGAGAGAAACTTGGGTGGTGAGGGGTGGGGAATGTCTTTGCAAGTTTGGGGGAAGATTTGACTTCTCTGGCAGTGATCACCTGCCAGCAAATGCAATATGTGTGCTGAGATGGGCTTCTGCAAGCAGATGGCCCTTTCCTCTTGGGGGCACGAAAGGCTGCTGAGAGGAGGGCAGATAGAGGAGCGACAGGCTGCCCTAAGACCCTCTTGCTCTCTGTCACCTGGCCCCCCATACTGCCTCCGCATACTGGTTTGTCTGTGTGCACAGCCATGCAGACACAGCCTCATTCTTTTTCTGCAGTGGGAGGCAGAGCATGCCTGGAGGGCTTCTTTTCAGGGCGTGCATGCAGAACTGTTGGAGTTGGATGCACATAAAATATCCAACCAGGTGTGTTGGAGAAATGAGGTGTGTTCACACTCCCAAGGCAGAGGCTGGTAGGAATTTTAGTTTGCATCTCAGGAATCCATTTCTGAACCCCCACCACATCGTTCATTTGCATGCACTGTGTTTTCTTTGCATTTGTCTACAGCGGTAGTGACAAAAAAAAATCCTCCCCTGGGAGCTGGACTGGTTCTTAGGAGGTGCTGTCCTGCAATCAAAGGCCATACAACTCAACACTACACTCCTCCTCCTTTGCCTTTTCCTTGTCAGCAAGGAATAACTGACTACTGTGTCTTCCTTTGCATTCCCAAATCAGTATGTGTTTTGGGAGGATTAAAAGACATTTTAAAACACTCTTCTGAATCTCCTTCCCAAATTTTTTTTTAGTGGGGCGCTTGTCAGATTGTAATGTTGCTTTCCAAACATGTGCTGTTTTCTGATAAAACTAAACACCACACATTGGGTTAGAGCAGGTGCCAAATTTCCATTTCTGGGCGAGTTCTTCCACAAATGTCAATAAAAGAAAAATACTGTGGTATCCAATGCTCCCTCTAAGCTGCGGAGTGATCAAAAATTCTACTTTGGGAGCTACTGGCATTAATGCTGTGAGCAAGTGATTTGGCTGCTGCATAAATTAGTTTGCCCTGGGGCCATCCTTCCTGAGCTAAGGCAACATTTTTTAGCCAGAGGCTAAAAAACTTTGAGCTAGCTCACACTAACTCAGCTTAGAGGGAGCACTGGTGGTAGCCCCTTGTGGTAGGTCAGAGTTGTGTTTGCTTGTACAAGATCTTTTTGTTACTAGTTTTTGGGCCCTGAGGTATATAAGGAGGAGAGCCAGTTTGGCGTAGTGGTTAATTGCGCGGACTCTTATCGGGGAGAACCAGGTTTGATTCCCCACTCCTCCACCTGCAACTGCTGGAATGGCCTTGGGTCAGCCATAACTCTCATAGGAGTTGTCCTTGAAAGGGGAGCTGCTGTAAGAGCTCTCTCAGCCCCACCCACCTCACAGCGTATCTGTTGTGGAGGGGGGGTGGAAGGTAAAGGAGATTGCCACCACTCAGATTCAGAGTGTAGGGTGGGATATAAATTCAATATCTTCTTCAATGAGGGCCGTACAAAGATCTTGCACCAGCAGAACTGTGCTGCATCCATTTACGTTTCTGCTTATGCATTTCTGGTTCCAAGCCAATGTGTTGCTTTATATAGAAGCCAGAATTTTGTGTTGTGTACATCAGGGAATGACTGCTAGGCGAAACCCAGCTTCTTGACATGCTTGAAGACTCCTCTTCATCAGCTGAGTTGAAGTAGATAATTCTGCAACACCAGTGCTTATGTCATGATAAATCTGTTCATGTTCAGGCCTTGGATTCAGTGGGAGCTTGCAGGAGCACAGCTCCTGAACCTTTCTGAGAGTTCCACCTCCTCCTTCTGAAAGTTCCCCCTCCTTGTCCATTGAATAGGATGTGCAGCTGCATAACAATCCTGGATGAGCGCCACCACCTGTTTTCCCACAAAATGACCCCTGTTCATGTTTAAGGTGCTATGCCATGGTTTGATTTTGCTATAAAGGACTTATCAGGGATGCTTCTCTGGAATGAAATGTTCAGCATCCAAAAATATAGGGCTGCCCGCTAGCACAGCAGACAGTCCTTGAGAACGAATGCTTTAGATGTCTCTGTACTCCCATTTCTGTTTTCAGTTCACCTCTTGAATATCCCCACTGGTGATGGGGAGCCTGCACTTCTCCAGTTTTCAGATTGTTTATCATTGCAAACTGCCTAGTTCAGGGATCCTCAACCTTGTTGAGCTGTTGGGCATACTTGGAGCTTTGGGAATAGATCTTGGGCACCCCAACAAAATGGCTGGCATGGGGCTGAGGCTGAGTCCAATTAAAAGTGTTCAGCACTTCCCCAGTACAGGCAGCTGTTTCCAAACTGGGGGCTCCTGTAAAGCTTGAGGGAAAGAATGGCTTATGGACTCTTCTGAAAGCACTTCCAGCTTCAGAGTAGTGGAGAAAATATCGGGATTGGCTCTTCCCTGTAGGAAGAAGATGCTTTGGGAAGAAGCAGGTGGGCACCATGGTGTTCTTGGGCACTCCTGGGCACTTTGTTGGGGACTAGTGGTATAGCTGATAGTGATGCGAATGGGAATTTGGGGGCTTAGTGTTTGTGTAGTGGTTAAGTGTGCGGACTCTTATCTGGAAGAACCAGGTTTGATTCCCCACTCCTCCACTTGCAGCTGCTGGAATGGCCTTGGGTCAGCCATAGCTCTGGCAGAGGTTGTCCTTGAAAGGGCAGCTGCTGTGAGAGCCCTCTCAGCCCCACCCACCTCACAGGGTGTCTGTTGTGGGGGGAGAAGATACAGGAGATTGTAAGTTGCTCTGATTCAAAGAGAAGGGTGGGGTATAAATCTGCAGTCTTCTTTGTCTTCGTCTTCTTGCTCTTCCGCCTCCTTCCTCTTCTTGGAAGATGTGGTGTTTTCTCTTGTTCTCACACTTCTTGTTGCCTTATAATGCCAGCTTTTCTCTGCATTCTCATAAAGGTGAGATGAGATGGGCCACAGGTCCTTTGAGACTAGAACTTGCACTCAGAGCAAAGAAGAAGCAGAAAATGTCATAGTACCACATGCTGCATAATGTTTTTTTGACAAAGGCTCTGAAATCTGAGACTAAGGAACATCTAACCATTTACCTGCCTGAAATTTTCCTTTCACATCTCTTTTCATTGTGAGTCAGAGGTATGCAGGGGGGAACCACTTCACTAAAGCAGTTTCTTTCGGAATTGCATTTGTTTTTCTCTTTAAATGCAATGTTTTTTGCTAAGGAATTACCTTGGAATTTGGCACAGTGGCAGAGAGTGGACACTAGGGGGCTCCCTAATCTTTTTTTGTGATCAGGCTGCCTCTCATTTAGGGCAATGGTAGGGTTTTCAGGGCAAGAGACGTTCAGAGGTGGTTTTTCACTGCCTCCCTTTGGGTAGTGACCCTGGTGTTATTTGGAGGTCTCCCATCCAAATACCAGCCAGGGTTGACCCCGCTTAGCTTCCAAGATCTGATGAGCTCCAGAGCTAGCCTGGGCTATATTTAGCAATGTTTAAAGGGGACATGGTAAAGCTGAAGTACTGCAGTCCAAGCTCTCTGCTCATGACCTGAGTTCAATCCCAGCAGAAGCTGGGTTCAGGTAGCCGGCTCAAGGTTGACTCAGCCTTCCATCCTTCCGAGGTCGGTAAAATGAGTACCCAGCTTGCTGGAGGTGGGGGGGAAGTGCAGATGACTGGGGAAGGCAATGGCAAGCCACCCCATAAAAAGTCTGTCATGAGAACACTGTGATGCAGTGTCACCCCAGAGTCAGAAATGACTAGTGCTTGCACACAGGGGGCTACCTTTTCTTTTTAAGAAAAGAGGACTATGTACTCCCACTTAGTTTCTACCCACCCCACTCCATAAAACGGCTTCAAGTGGCAGAAAAGGTTACTGCATAATAATTTTAAATAAGAGCTTTAAATCTTGCCAATGAGATCATTCCCAATTCCAGTTATGAAAGGACTAATTAGGATTTTCCAGTGTGTGTGTGTGTGTGGGGGGCTTTGTACGTGCTCAGAGGCATTTCACATCAGATCCTTGAATTAAGCTTTGATGAGCCCTGCTTCTGAGATCCCAGCACATGGGAGTCAGTAGAGGTTGGAAGCTCTTAAAGTGCAAACTTGTTAATAAAGATAAAATGTAATCCCATATAAATCCCCCCTTTAACATCCAGAGTATGCCGTGTGTGTGCTCCTTGAACTGCCAGGATTGCAAGTATTGACTTCCTTGTCAAGAGTTGATTCCCTTTCCCCCTGGAGCTTTTTGATACCCACCTGTTAATGAAGTGTGCAAAGGGTTGCAATCCTTTTAGGTGAATGAATGACTGCAAAAATCCACAGGTAAGAGTTAGACCAGATAATCTGAGCAACCACTCAACACTGTGATCTCTGTTGAATATTAGGGATTGTATGGTGACAGTGCCATGACCATGTGTCAAGGGTTTGCTCCTCATTGGCCTCGCAGTCAAAGTGCTGGACTTCTAGACAAGGTCATAGAATCGAAGCACTTCAAGGATGTGCTTTTGTGTTATGGTCAGTGTTCCCTCTAAGCTCAGTTAGCATGAGCTAGCTCACAGATTTTTAGCCTCCAGCTCACACATTTTTGTCTTAGCTCAGGAAGGATGACCCCAGAGCACACTAATTTATGCAGTAGCTCAGAACTTTTATGCCAGTAGCTCACAAAATAGAATTTTTGCTCACAAGACTCCACAGCGTAGAGGGAACATTGGTTATGGTGCACATGATGATTAAACAATGCTCAGAGAGTAGCTTTGCTTCTTCATTTCATTTTATTTAGTTTATAAATACTAAGGGCGGCTCAGGACGGCTCACAACACAAAAGTTCTTACATAGCATTAAGTTTTAAAATACATCAATTTATAACATTTAAACAATAAACCAGTAAAAACAGTAAAACAAAGCCATTTACCAAAATACCATACTACAGCCTTCTATTCAAAATTTTCAAGTACTGATCAGTTGTATGCCAACTGGAAGAGGACTGTCTTACAGGCCCTGCGGAACTGCCCAAGGTCCCGCAGGGCCCTCACCTCTTCTGGTAGCTGGTTCCACCAGCAAGGGGCTGTGATTGAAAAGGCCCTGTCTCTGGTAGACTTAAGTCAGGCCTCCTTTGGCCCAGGGATTGCAACTAGGTTTTGAGAACTCAGCGCTCTCTGGGGAACATGTGGTCTTCTGTCTTTCAATGTACAGTTCTGGCTGAAATTGGGATAAACTGAATAAAATGTTGGTTTTAAAGGTGCCACTGGACCGTAACTTTCTACATAGGACTTAGGAACTGGAAATAAAGGGAATCTCTTAGAGGCAGAGGCCTGTAGGGGCTGCTAGAGAGCTTCCATGTCTAATCATGGTATTCTACCTGCTTATATGGGACTCTGCCTCACAGAGACTGCCTTTCTCCCCAGTTACTAGCTCCTGCAAACTATGCTATGCTCTAGCTTTGGGCACATGGAGGAACCCTAAATGGTAAAGTGGGGAGCCCTGTGTGCCTGACTTCTTTGTGGGATTGGTTTCTTCCCCACATGGCAAAGTCCTGTAGCACCCACTCTAGCAGCTGTTCTCACGCAAGCATTGCATGTGCTGGATTGGGCTAGGACCGGTTGCTCTCTTCAGGGAAAGAAAAAAGATGTGTAGGTCTTTATCAAGATCCAGGCAGAGCTGCTTATGTTTGCCACTCTTGGGAATGTACTCACTTGTGTGTTCTAAAGTTTACAGATGGGCTGGTGGCAGGATGGGAAGGTGAAATGTTTAGCATCAACTCAGGGATAAATATTGGATAGGAAAGATGCAGTCTCCTTCTCAAGGGTGAGTTCGGTAAATCAGTGCTTACTCTGGGAGAAGGATTTCTTCACTGATCCTGTCCTGCCCTTTGGTCATATTCAGAAGTTATTTCTGAGACTTGTTTTTGGCTAGAAATGTGGAAGGAAGTTCTGTGTTCAAATCCATACACTGGATTTGGATGGGATTTTTTTTTGCAAGTTAGGCGTTTTGGAATGAGAGGAGGGATCAGGTTGACTTTTCAGGGGGCTGTTAATGATATTATGTTATTAGCATGAGGGCACAGCGTTTTGCCTGCAAATTTTCTTTGATTATCAGATGCAAAATTGATAAGTAGAATTTGATAATTATATTTTTCCTTTGATTTGATTATCAAATTCTAATTATCCTTAGGGATCATGTACTTTTTGTATAGTATTCTACAATAGATTACTTTGTTCATCCTTTTGGGGAGAGTTCTTGTTTTTTTCCTGCAATTTTTCTGTAGCATATATATGGATGGATTGGGTGGTTAGGGGATGAAGCACATTGTAGCACAGGGGTGGCCAAATTTGCTTAATGTAAGAGTCACATAGAATAAATGAGCATCAGATATTTAAAAGCCACAAGTTAGGAAGGAAGGAAGGAAGGAAGGAAGGAAGGAAGGAAGGAAGGAAGGAAGGAAGGAAGGAAGGAAGGAAGGAAGGAAGGAAGGATGGATTGGGGGGCAGGGAGGGGTAGAAAGAAAGCAATTTTAACTTTAAATGCATACTGCAAGCCACCAGCTGGCTTGACTTGAAGAAGTGATTTAAAGAGAGAAGTGCCTTCTCCAAGCCAGCTGATTGGGTGGGGGGTGGGGCTTCAAGAGCCACAGAATATTTGTGAAAGATCCACATGTGGCTCCTGAGCCACAGTTTGGCCACCCCTGTTGTAGGACATAGCCATGTTCCTTGGCAGTGCCCAGGAGGCATCTTTGTGCTCTTCATCTATGTTTGCAGTAAGAGGCATACAGTCTTGTGCTACATCTGTGGTAGTGATGATGGGCATGGATCACTGATAGAGCGCATGGTTGTATGCAGGAAGTCTCAGCATTTCCAGTAATAAATTCTCAGGGAACAGATGATGAGAAAGATAAGGTTCCATCTGGGACTCTGGAGAGTTACTGCTAGTTGCCCTGAACTGGATAGCCCAGGCTAGCCCAGTCTCATGAGATTTTGGAAGCTAAGCAGGATCGACCCTGGCTAGTATTTGGAAGGGTGACCTCCAAGGAATACCAGGGGTGCGACAAAGAGACAGGCAATGACAAACCACCTTTGAAACATCTCTTGCCTTAAAACAAGTCTAGCTCGCCACCTAGTGGTGCATAACCTAAAAGAGCTAGAACTTCTGGCTGACAGTGGATCTTAGGATCTCCTGGCTATAATGCACACACTGCCATACAATAATAATAATAATAATACTGTCAGTGAGACCCATAGTCAGAAATTTTTGGCTGGTGGGGCAGGGGAGCAGGAGTCGGGGTAGCAAAGGTCAGTTTCACTCCCCTTTCTGGAGGAGTGAAACTGACCCAGAAGCTGCTGTAGCTTCCCTTTCCTTCCTCAGCCCACCCCTTTCCCCTTGGCCACAAGAAGGGTTGTATTGAAAAGTACTGCAAGGGGGTAGAAATGGAAGCTATCTCACCAAAGTATATTCTCCCTCACACATACTTGTCCAAATGCTATGTCCTGTTCCCAAAGAAATGTGGTTTTCAAAGGTATATGTCAAATTAAAGTTCATATTTTGAAGATCTTCTGTTTGGCTTTCTACGTGCAATTTCAGAAAATGGGAATCCTCCCCTCTCCTTTGAGCACTTAAAACTTCTAATTTGGTTCACCGAGTTTTCCCAAATGTGAAATTTGATTCCCAGATTGCTCTGCTTTGAAGAACCAAAGCAGTCTGTGAGGCAGTGTTCTACGTCTATGTTTTTCCACAAGCATTTTTCTAGCATCCCAAGCTTAGTAGCGTTCTAAACAATCCACGTCCAGTAGATTTTTCGGTGCTCTTTTCATTATGTCTGGTGGGAACAGGGGAGGCATATTTATTTTTTTGTTCATTCTTATCACGGCAACAGAATAAATTAACCGTGTTCCTCCTGTGGAAACAATGACAAATCCAGGGCAAAGCTAAAGGTGGTTTGTCTTCTCTGTTCAGAGCAAGCTGATGCTTTTGAAGACGAGTCTTGAGGTAAACACCAAACAATGGCTCTTGGGGCATTCTGGGTAAACGTGGCCTTGCACAGTCATTCATTTGTGACAAGCCCCTTTGACTGGATGTTTTATCACCTGGATCCTCTACTGGGTTTTATCACCAGCATCCTTCCAGCCAACAGAATGTTGGGTGAAGAAAAGGTAGACCTAAAACCTGGTCTGAATAAGACCGGGTGGGGGAGGGAGTGTATGAGAGGACAGTATATACAACGTGTGAAAGCATATGGGGGTGCTTCATTTTTAAGGAGTTGTACAGCAGGGGAAAGCTTTGGAAGGGAGAAGATCTGTCTACCTAGTGGATTTTTATTTTGCATTCCTTTCCAGGAACTTGGAGGCAGGGCATATTCTTCGTTGTTTATATCTTCACAACAACCCTGCGAGATAAGTTAGGCTGAATGTTTGTGACTGGACATGGTAGAATGGGAATATAAGCGTGGACCTCTCAGGAAATAGTCTGAGACACTTAATGGCAACATGACGCCTGTGCATGCTGTAGCACCCACTAGAGTGATTGCTGGTTCCCATTTCCTCCTCCAAAGCAGAGAGCTCATCCTGGCTTTCTTCCATTTCATTGGAGCAGGAGGTTCATTAAAAGAACTGTATAGGCCTGGAGAATCCATCACGGGAGGCTTGGAACTGCCTAACATTTTGTAATTGGCCTGACCATGGCAGCCATTTTGTGGTTAGCTGTGCGCCCCCCCATGGCAGCCATCTTGTGGTGGTGACTCCTGTCTGATTTCAAAAAATGCCCATAGGTTAAAAAAGTGAGGTGCTCTGGCCACTGTACACACTAGTTCTCCATAAGTAAATCTGATGAGAAGAGGGAGACGGAATTAGGACTAGTTTGGACAAAAGATTGTGGAGTAGGAGAAGGAGAAGAGGAGGAGGAGGAGGAGAGTTTGGATTTATACCCTGCTCTTCACTACCCAAAGGAGTCTCAGAGTGGCTTACATCACCTTTCCCTTCCTCACCCTACATCAGACACCCTGTAGGGTAGGTGGGGCTGAGAGAGCACTCCCATATCTGCAATTGAGCAGAACAGCCTTGACAGAACCTGTGGCTAATCCAAGGTCACATCAGTAGGTGCATGTGGAGGAGTGGGGAATCAAACCCAGTTCTCCCAGGTAATAGTTCATGCACTTAACCACTACACCAAACTGGCAGAGAGGAAGACTATGGCAGTCCTCCCAAGGCCTTGAGAAAGAATGTCACCTCCCCAGCGCCCTAGAATTGGAGCTGAATGGGACGAAAAAAAAGATCTTTCAGTTGAAGGAAGGCCCATCTGTCCCACCCATCATCTTACACACTCCAGGTGGCAACAACTGCTGCAGACTGAGAGGCTCTCATTTGCCTACAGGCAATAGATAGAAGTAAAAGAAGCCATGCTTATGGGAGAAAGTTTGGCTGTCGTAGTGGGCTGGTAGGAACTTCTGCTCTGCAGAAAAGAAATGAAGCTATATTTGTTTTGTAAAAAACTTTAAATTCAATGTGGCCACATCTTTTGTATTAAATACAGGGCTTTTTTTGTAGCAGGAATTCATTTGCATATTAGGCCACACACCCCAGATGTAGCCAATCTTCCAAGAGCTTACAGGGCTGTTATCACGGGGCCTACTGTAAGCTCCAGGAGGATTGGCTACAGCAGGGGTGTATGGCCTAATATGCAAAGGAGTTCCTGCTACAAAAAAGCCCCACTTAAATCTAAGAATTTCCTGAGATTCTGTTTGCTGAGGAACAGAATTTTTGTTCTGTTTCCAACAGATAGTTTCCAGGGCCATCATGACAGATACCTTCCACTCAATGATTTGCTTTTAAGGGCCTCATCAATCCCAGCTTCAAGCAATAATGGGACAGCTGGGACTCCACTAATCAATCTTGCAAGGGCCTTAATTTTATTTCTAAGTTCTATGAAGCATCTGCTGCCCCCCTTCTCCCAGTCTCCCCCTTTTTTGTCCTGGTACCGGAAAGATGCTTTGCTCTCTTCTGGATTCTGTCCGTGTGCCTCTTCAACAAATACATAGATTGTCAACCTCCGGGTGGGAACGGAAGATTTCCTGGTGAAAATCTGTGTTCCTTTATGCCAATAAAGGTTTGAAATTAAAATACCACTGTATTCCTGTTATTACCACTGAAGATTCCCTGGTATTCCCAGTGCTTTCCCTGTATTACCAGCGCTATCTGAAATATGGAGATTAGCTCCCCTGGAGAAAAGGGGGTTTGGAGGGTAGACTCTAGGGCAGGGGTATCAAACAGGAGGCCCGAGGGCCAAATTAGGCCTCCAGATGGCTCCTATCAGCCCCCCCCCCCCCAAGCAACTGGCTCTTGTCTGCTTCTTTCTCCCTCTCTCTTGCTTCCTTCGGCATCTCAGCCTGCTTTGCAAGGCTTGCTCAATTGCAAGGGGATTGAGGGGAGGGATGGTGGCTCAGTGGTAGAGCATCTGCTTGGTAAGCAGAAGGTCCCAGTTTCAATCCCCGGCATCTGCAACTAAAAAGGGTCCAGGCAAAAAGGCGTGAAAATCCTCAGCTTGAGACCCTGGAGAGCCACTGCCAGTCTGAGTAGACAATACTGACTTTGATGGACCGAGGGCCTGATTCAGTATAGGCAGTTTCATATGTTCATATGTTCAAGGGAGCTGCAGAGCAAAACCTTGATTTTCTCCACTGGTTGAGGCTCCTCCCCCTCATGGTCCCCTGGGGAGGGAGGGAAAGAGCCAGAGCTTCCTTTGCCCAGCTCCCTGGATCCCATGGGAGAAATACAAAGAAAGCTCCTTTAAGACCAACAAGTGCTGTTGTTTTAAGCATGTTTTAAGTTTTTTTTAAAAAAAATCTTTAGTCATGTTTGTTTGTGTCCTTTTAAAAAATTATATCTCTGCTACCTAATCTTAAATAGGTGAACATGGCCTGGCCCGACAAGGTCTCATTTATGTCAGATCCAGCCCTCATAATAAATGAGTTCAACACCCCCACTCTAGGGCATTATACTCTGCTTTGGAGGGTAGACTCTAGGGCAGGGGTGGGGAAACCTCCATCCCGAGGGCCGAATACAGCCCTCGAGTTCACTTGGTGTGGCCCTCGGGGGTTGCTGGGCCAAACTGAGCCATGTGGAAGCCTCTCTGGGGCCTGGCTGGCCGGCCAGAATTGGTGCAGGGCCTGGAAAAGTTACTGTCACAGTTCAGTTTGCACTTGATTATCCTGGATAATGCATGGAATGGAGAAAGTAGAGAAAGAAGTACTTTTCTCCCTTTCTCACAATACAAGAACTCGTGGGCATTCGATGAAATTGCTGAGCAGACAGGTTAAAACGGATAAAAGGAAGTACTTCTTCACCCAAAGGGTGATTAACATGTGGAATTCACTGCCACAGGAGGTGGTGGCGGCCACAAGTATAGCCACCTTCAAGAGGGGTTTAGATAAAAATATGGAGCAGAGGTCCATCAGTGGCTATTAGCCACAGTGTATGTGTGTATATAACATTTTTTGCCACTGTGTGACACAGAGTGTTGGACTTGATGGGCCGTTGGCCTGATCCAACATGGCTTCTCTTATGTTCTTATGTTCTTATGGATGGTGTGACCTAATATGTTAATATTAGGGGATGTGGTCTAAAATGTTACTGAGTTCCTGCTGGGCTTTTTCTACAAAAAAAGCCCTGGACCTATGCATTTGCTTAGGGCGGCGGACCAGGTGTATGTCTGTGTGTGTGCGTGCGCCAGATTAGGCTCTCCCCACATGACTTCAAATAGAAAAATAATTATTTGCATTACTTTTGCTGGCCCGAATCATTCTCCCTCGGCGGAGCACTATTTTTTAAGTTGATAATTTTTTATGACCCGTGAATGGTTAAAAAAAAAAGTGAGATATCTTTCCTCTATCAATATACATTGCTTTCATTTTGCACAAAGTGGGTATTGTATGCAGCTGGGGAGGGGGAAGCAGTCTTGCCTCAGTCCTTTCAGCAGCCCCCATTCTACATGGGTTTTGTCCATGCATGTCATCCCCAGCATAGCCATTTTGGGTAGTCAAAGAATATCATTCCTGTCCCCCCTCCCTTCTGGCAGTGAAGAAACTGCTTGGACTCCACCCAACACTAGAAGCCAATGCTCCAAATATTTCCCTACTAGCTTCCTCAATTGCTGCTAACTGCTTAAAATTGCTGCAAATCACTGGGAGAATGATTGTGAAGGGAATTCAATACTGCTGAAAGCTAGCATATTAGTCTCCAGCTTCCTCTCCCCACTGAAGCTGTTTTTCTGGACACAAAAGGGAACTCAAACTCTTCCAATGGTACTTTAAGTCTTCTAATTTCTGGCTCCAAACTGCTGCAGCCACCCCCAGCAGTCGGATTGGATTGCGTCTGCCCTCCCCTGTGGTTCTCACCTTTGCCACACCGCCTGTCACGCCATTAGAGAAGATTCAATAAAAGCAATATGTATTTGTTCAGTGCTTGCTCAGTCTGCCAGTACCTCGTCTGCAGGTGTCTCTTGTCGCGCAAGTGCCCAGAAGGCTGAAAGAGACCCAAGAATCAGGATGCAGGATGGGAAACAGAATGTCCAGAGCAGCTGTACAGTAGAATTGTGGCAGAGTGAAATGTTTTTATGTTGATACCTGATTTTGTTTTATTTTAAATAGCCATCTTATCAGAGTTAACAAGGGTTGCAGTAGGGTGTGGGTGTTCATTAATGAGACAAAGGCACTCTGCGTATGTACAGAGGCACTGCGGGTGGATCTTATCACAGTACAGAGCAAAGTTTGAAGCCTTCTTTCACGCTAAGGAGACGCCATCCAACTTGAGGAGTTCTTTCACTGGAGAAAGAGTAACTGAAGTTGGAGGTAGGCTTCTTGGAGGATAGGAGTGCCAACCTCCTGGTGGGACTCAGGAATCCCTTAGAATTACAATTCACCTCTAGACAACCGTGATCAGTTCCCCTGGAGAAAATGGGTGCTTTAGAAGGTAGACTCTATGGCATTGTACCCCAGTGAGGTCCCTGTTTTCCCTAGGCACCATTCCCAAATCTGCTGGATGTGGTTACCCTAGAAGATGATTGGATCCACTCCATTCTTAGCTCCAGCTGCTTTGTGTGCCTAACTAACCAAACCCCACCATGGTATGGAAATTGGTTCAGTTGCCAACCTTACGGCTGCAATCAAGGCTTTTTTGGGGGGCGGGGCAGGAGCACACAGGAGCAGAGCTCCACCTGGGCTGGCCAGGGCTCTGGCTGACACACTGGGGAAGGCAACTTTTAACGCCTCCCCAATGGCTTCAGTCTTCCCCCGTGTGCCTGCTGTAGCAGGCATGCAGGGGAAGGTACAGAGGAGCTGCTGCTGGGCTTCTTCTACAAAAAAAGAAAAAAGCCCTGACTGCAATCCTAGAAAAGCTTTCCAGGGAGCTAGCTTCACTGAACAAGAAAGTAGGACTTAACTTCTGCTTAGGACCACTCCCTGCTTAAGACCACTCCCTCCTTATACCCTTGAGACCGGGTGTAATCTGGGGTTAGTCCAGAGAATTCCCAGTGGTTGAGAAACACACATATTTGTGCTTGCCCTGGATCCCACCAAAGCACAGCCAATTACACAAAAAAGAATGTGTTTCAGTGGTATGTCCCGCCTAACGTTAGGCCGCGTTCTTTAAATTATTTTAATTTCATTTTAGTAACTGTTCTCCATGTGGATTGCTAAACAGCTGTTAACGATTACCAATTGTGAATGCCTAATTTGTGTTTTATAAGCGGAAGAAAATTATAATCCAAGAACTTGATAAGGTCAGTTTATTTATCTTGTCTTAAATGTGGGGAAGGCCTGGGCTTTAGTCCAACAAAGGATTGTGACATGTAGACCTTGCTGACCTTTAATTTTGGATTTAAACTCTCCAGGACTTAGGCAATATGAAAATTACTTCAAATTATTATTCAGTTATTAATGAATTATTTCAAAATCTTAAGTGAACCAAAATGTAGACAATGGTTTATTAGGGTTGCCAACCTCTAGGTGGTGGCTGGAGATCTCCTGGGATCACAACTGAACTCAAGGCAACAGAGATCAGTTCAGCTGGAGAAAATGGCCACTTGGAAAGGTGGATTCTATAGCATTATATCCCACTGAAGTCCTTCCGCTCCCCAAACCCTGCCCTCCCCAGGCATTTTCTAACCCAGAGCTGGCAACTCTATGGTTTACATTACTATGTTGTAACAGCTTGCAGTCAGCAACCCTTTAGGCTTTGTTACAAGCAAGTCCCTTCATCATCAGTTGTGTCCTTGTGGTACAGGGTTGACAGACTGTCATACTCTGTATGTTGTTTTGTAATTATGATACTGAGCAGGGCTTTTTTTTTTGTAGAAAAAGCCAATCAGGAATTCATTTGCACATTAGGCCATACCCCTGATGACATCATTGGTTTGCACAGGGCTTTTTGTACATTTGCACATTAGACCACACCCCATGACACCAAGCCAGCCAGAACTGCATTCCTGTGCATTCTTTTTCACCAAACAAACAAATAAATATGCCCTGATAATGAGTAAGAGATGATGGTTGGATTCTCTGGATAAGTTCTGTGCATGCTGAACAGCTTCTGCTATGGATCCCATCTCCTATAAGAAGTTAGCAGAGTCTTCCAAGCCTTTTCTTTTGTGTCCCAGCAAATGGAACTGATGGTGATAGCTCTGTCCTGGAGCTATGCAGGACTCCTGAAACATCTTCCCTGAATCAGATGGATGAAGCCAAAAAAAGTCTGCCAGCTTAGTGTTTATACTGATATAGGAGATGCTCACCAGCCCCACCAACTTTTCTCCAGGGACAACAGCTACCCAAAAGGTTGGTAGGAACAATTTCAAAAATTGTTCTTCTAATTTGGGTTGGTTTGGGCTAGGATATTACTCAGACATAGTGGGCATATCACGATGGACCACCTCTGTTGCTAGAACAATGTGTCATGTCATGGAGGCCTTGTCAATTACCTTGCTGGTCTCAGACAATGTGGCAACAACTTTGGCGGTCCTGTTCCATCTCTCTGAGGTAACGGATTTCTGCTTCAAAAGGTGGCGCCTTTGCTTCATTGTCATAGCTGAAGTCTGGTCCGATGAAACAGTGGCATAAGAGGCTTGTTGTTTCAGAGCTGAAAATCACCTTGATGACCAGTGGAAAGTGAAGAGCTGGAAAAAGAATTGATCTTATGTTTAGGTTGTGCTATACGTCTGATGTAGAACCCTTCTGGGAAAGGCCTTTCTCTCCACATGCATATTCATTCATTCATTCATTCATTCATTCATTCATTCATTCATTCATTCATTCTCTCTCTCTCTCTCTCCCTCTCTCTCTCTCTCTCTCTCTCACACACACACACACACACACACACTATTGTGCAGCTTATACTGAGTGTGCATAAGAAGTTTTGAGCTAATGCAAAGAACAATTTCAATATAACATAATTTGAAGAGGAAGTTTAGGAGAAAAGAGGCAATTACAAATAAACATTTTTTTTAAAATTAGAAGAAGAGTGGGGTTTCATACCCTGCTTTTCTCTACCTTGAGGAGTCTCAGGGCAGCTTAAAATTGCCTTCCCCAAACAGACACCTTATGAGGTAAGAGGGGCTGAGAGATCTCTGAGAGAACTGGTCTTGACAGGGCAGCTCTGACAGAACTGTGACTGGCCCAAGGTCATCCAGCTGGCTGCATGTGTAGGAGTGGAGAATCAACCCCCGTTCTCCAGATTAGAGCCTGCAACTCTTAACCACTACACCATGCTGACTTAGTTGGAAAAACATAAATTCTGGGAGGATCAGTTGTCTCACCTTTGGGATGCCCTCTCCCTTGAGGTTCATCTGGCATCCACCATATTGTCTTTTAGGTGCTAGGCCAAAACATTGCTCCCTCCCCTGTTTTTAACAGAGGGAGTTGATCTTTCTGGTTATTGAATGGTTTGAGGTCTTTTAAAATGGATTTTTAAAAGAGTTCAATAGTTTTTTTAAGCTTTTTTTTTTTTAAAGGGTTTATTTGGTTTATAATGTTGATCATGTATGATGATTTCATGGTAATATTTTTATTTGCAAGCTGCCTCCAGCAGGACTCCAAAGAAGCAGCATAGACTCTGAACCAATAAATAGATAGGTGGTTACCTGTCCTTCCTGGGGATAGTCTGCCGTGATAGGCAATGGTCCCAATTTTGGTTGCTTCTGCTTTAGAGACCAGGCTCCTTGAGGAGTTGAAGAAGGCACTGTTCTTGGAGATCTTTAGAAGGCATTGCAAGGCTGTTTTGTTTGCTAGAGTTTTAAAAGGAATCTGAGCAGCAAATGTTAAATCTAGAGGACAGGCTATGCCTCAATGGCAGAGTGTCAGCAAAATGGCAGTGTCAGGTTCAATCCCTGGCATCTCCAGTAAGAAGGACCAGGCAGCCAGTGATTGGAAAGGACCTCTGCCTGAGACCTTGGAGAGCTGCTGCCAGTCTAAGTAGACAATACTGACCTTGATGGACCAAGGGGCTGATTCAGGATAAGTCGGTTTCATGAGTTCAACATTTTCGGGGGGGCGGGGGGCTTAATTATTTTTTAAAAAATTTATCTGCTATGAATTGTCATCCACCATAAACTACGAAAGTAAAAACAGAATATAAATATTTTAACAAAATAAATAAAAGCCTTAATCAGAAGAGCTGGGAATTTTGGGAGATTTGGGGTTGGAGCCAATGTTCTCTCTAAGCTGCAGAGTCTTGTGAGCAAAAATTCTACTTTGTGAGCTACTGGTATTAAAGTTGTGAGCTGCTGGCATTAATGTTGTGAGCTACTGCATAAATTATGGTGCTCTGGGGTCATCCTTCCTGAGCTAAGACAAAAATGTGTGAGCTGGAGGCTAAAAATCTGAGCTAGCTCATAATAACTCAGCTTAGGGGGAACACTAGGAGCCTAGGAAGAGCAGAGTCTAGGGGAGGCAGGGAACTCTGGAGAGATGTGATGCTACTGAGTCCATCCCCCAAAGTTGCCATTTTCTCCAGGGGAACTTGGGATCTCTGCAGTCTGGAGATCAGTTGTATCTCTGAGAGAACTCCAAGTGTTACCTGGAGGATAAGCAACCAGAAAGGAGAATCACAGATGGAGTCACAGTATTGTATTGTTGCCTAACCGACTTGTCAAGTGCTGCACAATCCCCATCAGTGATCACCTCTATGATGTAATCAAATAAGGTTTATTCATTAAATGAAGATGTTACAGTTCCAAGACTATGCCTTGGTGAAGCAGAGGCTCCAGGCCCAGACAATCATATATAATCTTGTATGCAAACTGTTACAAGCTTGAATTCAAATTGAATGCCTCCCCACCGCAACCAATGAAAGCATCCCCCCCCTTTATTATCAGTTCTAGTTGAAGCAGGTTATTCTCAGAAGCGAAAGTCTCTAGGTTTGACCCTGGTAGCGACTTGTACCACATTCCTAGGTTGAAAGGTTATGTGCATCGTTACAGACATGACGCAGTAGATTGCCAAGTCATCAAGCCCTCAAAATAAAACAACAAAGCAAATCATCATGGTTACATCAGGCGAATTCAAAATGGATTTTCTTGTGGCAAGAAGCATCCTTGACATGACTGACCTCTTTTTATATGGCGAGCCGAAGGGAAATTATTAGCTTGCTGTTGGAAAGGTTCCCTGGCAGATCAAATACACTCAAATTAGATTATCTTCTGTCAGATAGGAACCACCAAACAACAAGACAGGTGGCTAGGTTCTGTTCCCAGGTTTATAAAGAACTCAAAAAACGAGCCTAATAGGCCAAACTGTAAATCTTTTAACAATTTTTAAAGTGATTTTTTAAAATGGTTTAAAGGGTTAAATAATAATCTTTTAAATTTTTTTTTTATTGTTATAACCCTCAAGTCATCAAATTTTAACATGCAGGCTCTTTGTGGAACTTTTTATAAGGTTGTTCTAGATGACTAAAATGTTCTGGTCAATGACTGTAATAACAAACTGAACTGTAACTGTAATTATCCAAAGGATCTTCCCAGTCCAAGTCTGACCAAGAATAGCACCTACACGGAATTATAAATCTCTTGTATATTAAAGCTCCAGACTATTTATGATCAAGATTTCAATACAACAATTCATAAATAATTTTTTTTAGGTAGATAAGGTCCCAAAGTCCATAGAGATTTATGCAGTCCAAACGCCAAACCTGAAAGGCAGAAAGTGCTTGTAGTAGAAAGTGCTTATAGTGCTCACATATCCACTCTTCTCGTGAGTAAGGAACTTCTCATGCTTCCTCCTACAGAGATGCCAGTCTCAGTAATCCTCTGTTTCAAAGAAGTTTTTATCAAGGAGGAGTCGAGAAGAAACTCAAAACTTCAACGCTTCTTATTTCTTCAACATTACAAGCACCAGTTGAAAGGAGAATGTGAAATAAGCAGCCAAGAAGGATGACTCTTGATATCATTACCAAGCAGGGAACATTAAATTTAATAATGGTTAATTTATAGATTAGATTAGAGACCTGCATTTTGCTCTTGTATGACTTTATCCCTTGCTTACTTGGTTTTTAATTTGAAATTATTTGAGACCTGACGAGATTTAAGAAACAAAATGTTGCCTTATATTCAATCTGATGCTTCGTGACTTAGATCCCACCATAGATCTTCATTGGGGAACAGGATTTCCTCACCTTGCCCTTTCTACTGAAGCCTCAAATGGTCCCTAAAATGGTATTCCTTGGAGACCAGGGACATCCATGAACTGATCTCTTGTGGGTTGGTGGAGTTCTGCACAAACCATCTCCTTTACCATTTCTGGCATTTTAATGAGACCTAGTGTAATAAAAGAGCCCCATGGTGCAGAGTGGTAAAGCTGCAGTACTGCAGTCCAAGCTCTGCTCACAACTCGAGTTCGATCCCGGCTCCAGCGGAAGTTGGGTTCAGGTAGCTGGCTCTTGGTTGACTCAGCCTTCCATCCTTCTGAGATCAGTGAAATGAGTACCCAGTTTTCTGGGGGTAAAGTGTAAATGACTGGGGAAGGCAATGGCAAACCACCCCGTAAAAAGTTTGCCATGAAAATGTTGTGAAAGCAACATCACCCCAGAGTCGGAAATGATTAGTGCTTGCACAGGGTATTACCTTTACCTTTTAGTGTAATAAGTCTTCATGTTATTGGGCATAACCTCTAACATGACACCATTGTAGTTTGTCAGAATAGGACCTGGGAGACCCAGGTTTGAATCCCCACTCTACCATAGAAGCTGGCTGGGAGACCTTGTGCCAGTCACATGCTCAGCCTAACCTACCTCACAAGGTTATTGTGAGGACAGGACAATGATGGAAGCTGTTTTGGGTCCCCACTGGGGAGAAAGGTAAATGAAATAAAAAATAACAAACACCATATTAACCTGAGGGCACGGTGGGTGGGTAACCAAATTAAAAATCCCATCAAATGATAGATGCTTTGTCAACTTGTAAGTCTGGCAAATCCTCAGTTAGTTGTCAGAAGTAAGTTTCCCCCACTGGTCAGTTTTGCTGTCAACTCTAGAACTCATTTCCCTTTTGGCATATCCACAGCCAATAGCTGTTCTGTAGGGGTTGAAGAGGTGGTAAATTTGTTTCTCATGACTGCCAGGTGGCTTGAGTGGTGGGAGAATGACTACAGTGTGGATTTTGTGGCTTCTGGAAGAAAGGTGATCAAGAAGGACTGTTGGTCCCTCACTAGTTGTTCTCAGTACCTGTGACCTGACTCCCGAGCCACAGTTTGGCCATCCCTGCTCTAGAGTCTGCCATCCAGAGCTGCTGTTTTCTTCAGGGTTCAAGTATAACTCTAAGAGAGCTTTGGGCCTTGCCTGGAAGGGGGTAACCCTCAGTAGCCAGCACATGGGGCAGATATTCCCTTCTGGAACTACACCAGGCCCGACCTGTTGTCATGGTGGGGAAAGCCAGAGTGTGCTAGCATTGGAAGAGGGGGGTCTCTGCATTCCTGTCACGCCATCGTAAACGGAACCACAACAGAAAGCCCCATGAATCATCTTTTGGAAATGAAACGCTGAAAGGTTGTTTTTTTTTCAAAAAGCAAACAGTACATTTTATAAAAGGAATTCTCTAGAATGTGTGCTGTCGTTTGGGAGGTGAAGAAACGATTGGTTCATTGTTTGCACTCCGGAGGGCTGAGGAGGGCACCAAATAGAAGGAAGATAGGGTTCCAGATGACAATGGCGGAACAGCTGCTGCTAATGAACAAGGCAAATTAATCACATTTGTCTGCCTTGCTGTGCCTTTGTGGATCAGGGTGGAAGGAGACAGAGTCTCAGGGAAGGTTAATCTCTTTCATCCCTGCAGATTCTGCACTGTGCCAATATCACCCCTCCTACTGTTTCATTCACCGCTAAAGGTTTCTTTTTCTGGTCTGGGAACTGGCCTGGGGAAAACAAACCACCGAGGCCGAGCAAAGGGAAGAATTAGTGAAAAAGGTTAAGGATACCCTTTGCTGATTTCTCCCCCCTGCAGCAAAAGCATTTGTGTGTGTGTGTGTGGGGGGCATCTTGTGGTGCAGTGGGAAGGAAGGAAGAGATGACAAAGTCATGATCCATGGGCAGAAATTCTTCCACCCAAGGAAAAACCCCTGCGGACTCAAGCCTTGATTTCTAGTCATGTTAGAGCTAAAATGCATGTTAGTTGTGACATGATTCATTTTATAGGTGCCCAACCAGACTTGTAGTTACACATAGGATTGTGACAAGTCCCCTTCAAGGCATTCTGTTGCTTCATTTGGCTCCAGAGGCCTGAAGGGGAAGAAAGGGGCTTTAGGCTTCTCTCACATGCCTTTTTTTGTTATCAGAAATGGCCATGAGGGTGAGGGCTGCTTGCCCCTTCTTTGGTTTATGCGTGTCCTGGGATTAGTCTGTTTCATCCCTGTGGATTCTGCACTGCCAATATCACCCCTTTGGCAGAATCCACAGGGATGAAAGAGATTAACCTTCCCGCAATTCTGTCTCCTTCCACCCCGATCCATAAAGGGGCAAGGTGGGCAAATCTGATTAATTTGCCTTGTTCATTAGCAGCAGCTGTATCTACCTCAGCTGTGGCAGAAGATGCTCTAGGATTTGGGTTAAAATTTTGTGGTACCACAGAATGCTAGAGCATCCCTGGCACGATGGGCCCTGCACAGCGATGTGACTTCTGGGGGACGTTGTCATGCTGGGCACATTGTGTGACTATGCAGCTTTTTGAGGGTGGGGATCCTCCCAGCAGCCTGCTCTGTGCCAGTGGGTTGGGGCCCCCCAAACTGGGGGATCCCCCACCCCCAGTGGGAGCTTGGCAGATGTACCAGAGATGGACTCATGAAGCCAGAGGAAGGGGCAGATAGATAAATTCTGGGAGGTATCTCCTGGTATTATAGCCGATCTCCTGGTATTATAGATCTGGAGAAAATGGCTGCTTCGGAAGGCTGACTCTATGGCATTGGACTGCATTGATGTCCATCCCCTCCGTCCTCGGCGTCACCCCTCAAATCTCCAGGTATATCCTAAACTGGAGATGGCGACTCTAGCAGATAGGGCTCACCTCCACAATGGTCACAATCACAACATGTATTTTGGCCTTTAGAAGCAGAAAGGTTGAAATTTCTTCATCATATGACCATGCTTTAAGTTAGCCCTGTCATTTTGCCCCTTTGAAAGCCCTGAAAATCTTAGCTGCTGTGTGGCTAAAGGAAAGTAACAAGGAGATCTTTCAAGAGTTCCTATTTTTTGTTAACAGGGCTTTTTTGGTAGAAAAAGTCCAGCAAGAACTCATCTGCATATTAGGCCACACCCCCTGAAATCATGGTTGTTTCACACAGGGTTTTTTTTATAGAAAAAGCCCAGCAGAAACTCATTTGCATATGAGGCCACACCCCATGACACCAAGTCAGACAGAACTGTGTTCCTGTGCGTTCCTGCTCAAAAAAGGCCCTGTTTGTTAACAGGCTCAATAGGAACATGCGTATGCTAAATGGTAACAGGAGAATCATACAGAAATTGACTATTTCACCTGGCATCATGAACAGGCTGTCTGTCTGTCTGGTGCTGCCTTCGGCTTTAGAATACTCCCTCACCACTGTCTCAGTTCTATCTTGTACTCTTTCTTATTTGAGTCTCAGCCTGGAAAAAATTTCTATTCCATCGCAGATCCATCTTGTGACCTTTGGAAAATTGCTTTCCTAGCAAATGGGATGGAAACTGCCTTTTGCTTATGTCAGGGGCACGTCTCAGGAACCATCCCATCCAAGCAGACCGGGAAGCTGGGGAGACACACCTGACCCATTTTAAAAGCTGTTCCAAGCTCAAGGTTGAGATGACAGTGTGACATTTGCGACTTGCGCTAAGTGATGGGGCCTGGTACGCATTAGCTGCTAAATGCCTTCCTCAGACTTTCCTGTTTACACAGTGAGATGCAGAATGTTCTGGAGTAAAAGGCAATATGCAAACAGCTACTCTTCAGGTGTCTTTTATGAGAAGAAGCTCTTGCAACCATAAGGGGAAATTTTTACCCCCAACAGAATGAGAGGTCAGTCTGATCAGGACCAGCCCTAGACACCCTAGGCACCGTAGGCTAGGGTAACTTCTCGTGCCACTCCTGGCACTGATAATGTCACCAGGTCACATGGGGTTTTTGCCCATTATGGCACCCCCGGAAGGCTACCGCCCTAGGCAATCACCTAGTTTGCCTTGTGGCAGAGCCAGCCCTGATCCCCACAGTGCTATGAAGTTAAACAGGAGATCTTGGGCCATTTGTTTTCTCCAAGAAGGAAAAGGAGAAGAGATTGGATTTATACCCCACCCTTCACTCAAGAGTCTCAGGGCCTCTTGCAATCTCCTTTTCCTTCCCTTCCTCACAATAGACACCCGTGAAGTAGGTAGGGCTGAGAGAGCTCTGAGAGAACTGCTGTTGAGCAGAGCAGCTCTGTGAGAACTTGTGACTGGCCCAAGGTCACCTAGCTGGCTGCATGTGGAGGAGTGGAGAATCAAACCCGGTTGTCTCGGATTAGAGTCCGTGCACTTAACCACTACACCAAACTGGTTCTCTTCAGATTTACAGACCTACTTCACATGGTTGTTGTGAGGGTAAAATAGAAAAAGGGAAACTGTGCCTATTACTATAAGATCCTTGGAGGTAAGGCAGGAGAAAACATGAGATGGGGGAAAAAATAACTCACAAAAGAGGTACTTAGTTTCTTAATCTTGCTTGAGCGAAGGCACCTTTATGGGAGTGAGAATGTGTATGGCCTATTTCTCTAGTCTTTGCTCATTTGGGCTTTTCTCATTTGCCTGCCTGAGTCATGGAGCTGAGTATGTTTGGATTAACTGAGTGTTCGAAATTGGATTACAAATACTTCATGTGTTCTTGTACTGCTTCCTGGGAACCGTGGTTCAGTCTAGCCAATTTTGAGCACGTGTCAACACGATGGCAGCCTTTGAACAAAAGCAGCACATGCGTTCAAAGTGTAGCTGGCTTTAAAAGATACCTGACTTTCCTAAGAAGTCCTTGGGGGCACAAGGGAGTTGAGCAAGCCAGTGAATTGTGAGCAGTGCAGCTGTTCTAGACAGCCAGCATGCCAAATGCTACCACTGCAGAGATGCATCTGAACTGAACAAATGCCCATGAAGTTGCCTGAGACTGAGTTAGGCTGTTAGTAGTCTATAAAGATCAGTATTGTTTGCTATGGCAAGCAATGGCTCTCCAGAGAGACCCAGTTTGGTGTAGTGGTGAAGAAGAAGATAGTGGATTTATATCCCACCCTATACTCTGAATCTCAGAGTGGTCACAATCTCCTTTACCTTTCCCCTACCCCACAACAGACACCCTGTGAGGTGGGTGGGGCTGAGAGAGCTCTCACAGCAGCTCCCTTTCAAGGACAACTCCTGAAAGAGCTATTGATGACCCAAGGCCATTCCAGCAGCTGCAAGTGGAAAAGTGGGGACTAAAACCTGGTTCTCCCAGATAAGAGTCTGCACACTTAACCACTACATCCAACTGGCTCTCAAGAGCAGAAAACTCTGGAGAATCAGGGTTGATTCCTCACTCTTCCACATTCAGCCAGCTGGGTGACCTTGGGTCAGTCATGGTTCTGTCAGAGCTGTTCTCTCAAGAGCAGTTCTCTCAGAGCCCTCTCAGCTCTATCTACCTCACAGGATGCTTGTTGTGGGGAGGGGAAGGGAAAGGAGATTGTAAGTCACTCTGAAAACTCTGAGTAAAGGGCAGTGTATAAATCCAATTTCCTTCTCCTCCTCCTTCAGTAGAGATTTTTCACATCACTTGCTACCAAATTCTTTAACTGGAGATGCCAGGGATTGAACCTGGGACCTTCTGTGTGTGAAGCCGATGCTCTACCACTGAGCCACAGCTCCACATAAGAGAAGAAGCTGAGCGGAGGGGGGGGGGGCGTGGCGACTGAGCTTCTGGTCGGTTGCATCCCTCCTATGCTCCTGCTATCCCTGTGGAAGATTAACTACTATTCCCAGATAACACAGCCAAGTATGGAAAGAACATCGTTAAGTATGGGAAGGACCAGCGCAATAAAAGGTACTAAAAACCCTCCCTATAGACCTAGAAAGGGTAAAACTGACTTAGAAGAATCTGATCATTCTGACTTGGAGACTTCTATGTTTGAGGAAATGGCTGCGAGAGGAAGTAACCCTCCCCAAAGCAAACAGACTGAGATACTGCACGCCCTAACGGAGATAAAGAATGAAATTAAGAATGATATAAGGTCTCTTAGGGCAGAGGTTGGAGAATTAACAAGGAAACTTGGACTTCTCAAACAGTCAGTCAAACCAATTAATAAGAAATTGAATGAACTCACTACAGCATTGAAAACAATTGAAAAGAAAGCTGAAGCTGCATATCAGATGGCAAAAAAGACATCAGAGGATTTGAAAGACTTTAAAGATTTTGAGTCTTGGGCCAAAAACAAGATCATACTTCAGGAGTTAAAACTGAGAGAAAGAAAGGCCAAGCTTCGTGGAATATTTGTAAATTTTGGGAAGACAGAAAACCTTACTACAGCTTTAAATAGATGGCTGAGTCAGTTTCTTCTCACAGAAGGAGAAGCAGAGTCTCCCCAAGAGATTGTTACCTCTGCCTTCCGATTAAACATTTCCAAAAAGGCTCCTGACAACGTTTCCCTGGATATTGTTGTTGAATTTAAACAACTGCATATGAAGAATAAACTTTTTAATATTGCCAGGGAAAAACAAGGACTGTGCCTTGAAGACACAATAGTTTTTTTATTTCCAGATATCCCAGCTGAAGTCATTAAGGCAAGGAAGAGACTGAGAGACACAACAAAGATTCTTTTTGTTTTATAATTTTTATTGATTTTAACTACAAAAAGAAGAAGCAAGAGCAAAGATACATAAAAGGGGGGGAAAGGGCATGTACAGAGTGGGAAAAACAGAAACAAAGAAAAGTACAAATATATCAATTTTAATTCTACCTCCAAATAAAATGCCCAATTCGTTCTACCTGCAAATATGAAATTCTCCATATATTTTACCATCCTTGTCTTTCATTATAATTTTTTTTACTAAACTATTACTAGCAATATAAGTCTAAACAATTCTTCAACACAAATAAGCATAAAAAATTCAAAGCCATCTCGACACAAGATTGGCTGATTTAACTTAACCATGTTAAGAGCACAGACTAATTTGTTAGCTTCACAATATCCTTATTAAAATAAGCACATAGAAATCATATCTTTATCTGTAACAAATTAAAAAATACAATGTAATAATTTGTCTATCTCAGTATAAGCAATTTCTCCAGAGGAGCATATTGAAAACAAATCTGCCAGATTACAAAATAATTTTGCTGTCTGCCTTTTTAACAATTAATCCAACTCTTATATCAGTATGAGCAATTTCTCCAAACAAACATACTAAAAATAAATCTGCCATATAAGAATAAATGTGTTGTCTGCCCTCTTTACCATTGATCCAAATTAACTGTATATCTAACATTTTAACAACACCCTTCCATCCTTAGGCTTTCCTTTGGCCTTTTAAGGATACATGTCAGTTCTTATTAATAATTCTATATTTATTTACCCACAAGGAAAACCAGAACTCAGGAATCCTTCTTCCCAGGAAAATTTTTAAATCTTAATTTTAGCTGCTTAATTTAGCCATATTAAAAATACAAATTCACTTATTGGTTCAACAATATCATCATTACAGTAGGCATAAAAAATAGATCTTTATCTATTAGATGCAAACCAAATTGAAAAATAATTATGTTACCTATCTACCTAAGTATATAGCCCCAAAATCCCGCCTATATGCCTATACGCGTAGGTCGACTATACGCCTACTTTCCCTGCGAATGAGGCCTTGAAAAGTCAAAGAGCAATTTTAAGTATTGGTAATAACTTGAATTGGACTGAATACAAATACTTAAATCAACCCGGATTATAATTGGACGTACATTAAAGAGACTATTATTTGGCTGCAATATGGTCTGAACATAAAAGAGATATATTTTAGTGAGATTTGTCCCTGTTGTCCAACTGTAATTGAAATGATAACATTTGAAATCTCAGCTGGAGCTGATTTGGAATGACGATCTAATAGCTACTTTTCAATTTGGATTAAGAGACTGAGTTTACTGAGAGAGAAAAATGGCACTGTCAAGCAAAATGTCTTATAAAAAAGATATATTATGGAATATTACTTCTCTGAAACAGGATCTTGGTTCATTAATGCAGTTGATTAGAAAGCGAATGGGAGCTTTTATGCTGAAAGCTAACGAACTTTTGAATCTACATGAGCTAAAGAGATTCTGGCGACGTCTGTGGAATCAGAATGAGAAAGTGATCCGTTCCGAAACGAACAAAAGAAAACCAAAATGGATCCTTATGGCGCAGTTACAAAACAAGACCGGAAATCAAGATTGAGTGAAGTCCTGCTGAGAGGAACAAATGGCGCAGAATTCTTCTCCTCATTACCAAGATGGGTGGCCACATTGAGAAGAGAGAAGGTGCATTCCAGCCAACAAATTAAGATGTGGAAATCTTTCAGGAAAAAGGACTCTTGAACTTTTTCCCTCTCTGTGGATAGTTGGATATGGAACTCTTAATAAGAACTGACATGTGATTTTAAAAGGCAAAGTGTGATGTCTGGTTTATGTTGTTGGTTTTCTTTGGAGTAATATGGATATAGAAGCAAAAGAGATCAAAAAGTTTTTAAATTTTAAGAAGATAGATAATGTAATCAAATTGTAACTTGGTGAGCCGTTGGATATGGAATTTATAGTAAGAACTCATATACGATTTTAAAAGGCTAGGTGACACAACAAAGATTCTATGTGGTAAAGGAGTTCAGTATAGATGATTACCGCTAGGCCACCTAGTGATCAATATGGAAAATCAAACTTTTACTGCATATAATGAGGCATCTGGCAAGGAATTAATTGACAGTGTAATGAAGAAGAAGAAGAAGAAGATATTGGATTTATATCCCGCCCTCCACTCTGAAGAGTCTCAGAGCGGCTCACAATCTCCTTTACCTTCCTCCCCCACAACAGACACCCTGTGAGGTGGGTGGGGCTGGAGAGGGCTCTCCCAGCAGCTGCCCTTCCAAGGACAACCTCTGCCAGAGCTATGGCTGACCCAAGGCCATGCTAGCAGGTGCAAGTGGAGGAGTGGGGAATCAAACCCGGTTCTCCCAGATAAGAGTCCGCACACTTAACCACTACACCAAACAAAAGTCTGGAAGAGTTTGAACCTAGAAATTACGTTTTCTTGAGGAGGAGAGTAATTAATAGGAGTATATGTATATAGTTAGTAGATATGATAAATGGGAATGGAAAATAGAATTGAATTGTTAAAGCCAATGGATTAGCAAGGAGGTGGTGGGTGTGCCCCCCCCCCCCAAGACCTCCAACTGTAGAGATTTTCTGTAGCACCCAGTTCTGGAGGTAACCCTGTCCAGCTTCCTTTTGCAGATATGGGAGAAGATAGCTAAAGTTTTAAAAATTAAGTGTGATAAGATGGAAGTTCGTGAAGAAGTAAAGAATTGTTGGAAACAAAAGAAAGAATATAATTATGATTAGAATAAGAATTAGGAAGAGTGGTAAGGGGATCGGGTGAAATCGGGTAAAGAAAGGAAATAAGATGAGGCAGAAGTTTATTATTAGTATTCAGTTTAATTTGTAGAAGACAACAAGCAAAAAACCAGAAGTATTTATATGAGATGTATAAATCTGTTGATATATGTACACTTAATAAAATATTAATTTATAATGATAAAAAAAGAGAAGCCAACATACACGTAGTCAGTCTCTTGATCTATCAAGGTCAGTATTTCCTATCTAGGCAGTGGCTCACCTACTGCCGGATTCTTTAACTGGAGAGGCCAGAGGCTGGACCTGGGACCTTTTGCACACAAAGTAGATGCTGTATCACTCAGTCACAGCCCCTCCCTTTGACCTGAGAGAATACAGGGGTTGTGAGTAGGGTGAGTTGAATTTTCAAATGCCTTGTCTGTGGAGATCACAACATGTTTTGCAGTGCTTGCCCTGTAGGCTTAGGCCAAATGAAGATGCCAAGGGGATAATAAAAAGGTAAAAGTGCAAGCACCAGTCATTTACGACTCTGGAGTGACATCGCATCATGACGTTTTCAAGGCAGACGTTCTATGGGGTGGTTTGTCCTTGCCTTCCCCAGTCATTACACTTCCCCCCCCCCCCAGCAAACTCGGTACTCATTTTGCCAACCCCGGAAGGATGGAAGACTGAGTCAACCTTGAGCCGGCTACTTGAACCCAGCTTCCACTGGGATCAAACTCAGGTTGTGAGCAGAGCTTGGACTGCAGTACTGCAGCTTACCACTCTGCACCACGGGGCTCCTCAAGGGGATAATACATGGGATTAAAAACAGGTTCCTCCATTTTCATTTATTTGTCTGCATGCTGGGCTGTTGTCTCCAGAAGCACGTTACACACTTGATCTAGCAGACCCAGGAGGTCTGGGAGGTTTCTACACACAGGTGATGTTATTTTCTATCATAGGCATTCTGTCCTGCATAGGACGCCTGACTATACCAACTGTGGGATTGCACAAACTACAGCCCTGGCCACAACTGTGTTTTTGTTCCATATAAAATGTCAACATCACTGTCTGGTCTCCTTTCTTGAGTTGCCTATGAACTTGGTCTCCAGCTGTTTCGTCCAACCCTTGAGGAGGTTAAGCCCAGGCAGAGCTTGACAGCTGTAGCCCTCCTCCTGCTGAGCCAGGGGCACTGGAAGCGAAACCCACTCTAGGAGTCACAGGAGAAAGAGGAGAGTGAGGCCAGCAGGATGTTCATGGTGGATGGAAGTTGGATGTGGGCCATCAATTCCAATTAACAGAGACACATCCAAAGGTGGCTGGGAAGGGGGAGTTCCTTTTCTCTCTCTTCTTCCCTCTGTGTTCTCCACAGCATGTTAAAACTAAAATAGGAAGTTCCTATTGATTTTTTTGGTAGGATGATGATGCAGATGAACGCATCTGCTTATGTACAAATGTACAAGAATGAATCCCACAACAGTAACATGTCAGCTCCTGGATAGCCCTCAGCTTTTCCAAAATCATATCATACACAAGGGTCCTGGACATTTATTTGGACGTTAAGTCCCACTGATTTCTATGGAACACACTTCCAAGTAGTATCATAATCTACTGACTGCATAAATGCATGTAAAAAGGAAGTTAGGCAAATTTATGGAGAATTGGTCCATCAGTGGCTCCTAGACCTAACGACTAAAGGAAACCTTCACCTCCAGGGGCAGTAAACCTCTGAACAGCTGCACTGGGAAGCAATGGTCTATATCTTACAACTCCAGTGAGCACTAATCATCATCTGATTTCCTAGCCAAGGCTGGACTCTGAACAATGTACATCAGATAAAAAACAATATGTAGATTAAAACAGCCATTGGTTGTAAAACAATAAAAATCCCAAACCCCTACAGCATTCTGGGAATTGTGTTTATTCTCCCAGACTGCTCTATATATGCTCTATGTAAGGGGGGACTTCTGGAGGGGGGTGGGCAGAAAGGTGGGCACCAATCCTCGCTGTCCTCATTCAAATGCCTGGTGGGCCCTGCAGAATTGCAGGAGATCCCACAGGGCCCAAATATCATCCAAAAGAAAGTTCCACAAAATAGAGGCCAGGACTGAAAAAGCCCTGGCACTTGTTGAAGACAGCTGGATCTCTTTAGGGCCGTGGATCACCAGCAGATTGTTACCAGCAGAGTACAGCACCCTTCCAGCAACATAATGGAGAAGATGGTCCCACGGGTATGTTGGTCTCAGACCACTCAAGGGCTTGAAGGTCAAAACCAAAACCTTGAATCTGACTCAGTACCTAACTGAAAGCCAGTGTAGCTGGTGTAGCACAGGTTGTATATGTGCCATCCATGGTGTTCTTGACAGGACTCACATTGCCACATTCTGGACCCATTGAAGTTTCCGGGTCAACCTCAAGGGTAAGCCAGCATAGCTTTTTTCCCAAGAGTTGTTTGTGTTGGGGGAAGGCTACTTAGACTGGTGTTTGGCCCTCTGAAGCAACTGATTAGCCATTGTGTGAAACAGGTTGTTGGGCTAGATGAATGTCTGGTTTAATCTAGGAAGGCTCTTCCTATGATTGCCTTGAGGGTAACCATACATTCTATGGAGTTTTATTTGATAGAATGAAAACGAAAGTCTTTAGTGTCTATGCAATGATATGTTGGCCTTAAATCAGGGGTGATCTGGGAAGTCAAAATGGCTGAGGAACAAACCAAGCATCCACAACGGTCATTGGCTAAGCCATTCCTTCTTCCCACAAACAAGCAGCAGTGTGGGAAGAGACAACTGGTAAGTTCATACTGATCAACATGGCTACTGAAGAATCCAAGCCAAGTGGTTCTGTGGCACGGGCAGACCTATTGGGGTTTAGCAGTACATGCTCCTGGCTCCAGTAGAGTGGCCCACTGGGACATTTCCCTGTAAGTTAAATGGCCAGTCCACCCTTGGTTGAAATGGACAACAACAGAAACATCCCATTACAATATCATATTACAATCATTGTGCAAAAGCCCTCACTGGATTGAAGTGTGAGGGGCCTCTTTGCTTGAGTATAGGGCTGCCAATCCCCAGGAGGGGGCAGGGGATCCCCCAGTATGGAAGCTCTCCCCCTGCTTCAGGGTCATCAGAAAGTGGGGTGGGCAGGGAGGAAATGTCTGCTGGGCAATACATTATTCCCTATGAAGACCAATTTCCATAGGGCATAATGAAGAACTGATCTGTGGGTATCTGGGACTTGGGGGGAGCTTTTTTTAAAGATAGAGGCACAAAATTTGCAGCATAGCATCCAGTGCCTTTCCTCAAAAAACCCTCCATTTCAAAAGGATTGGACCAAGGGGTCCAATTCTATGAGCCCCCAAAGAAGGTGCCCCTATCCTTCATTATTCCAAATGGAGGAAAGGCATTTAAAAGGAGTGTGGTCCCTTTAAATGTGATTACCAGAACTCCCTTTGTAGTTCAATTGTGCTTGCCACACCCTTGCTCTTGGCTCCACCCCCAAAGACTCCAGATATTTCTTGAGTCCAACTTGGCAACCCTACTTGAGTAGCTCATTTTGAGCCATTAGGAGCTTGGTGCTTTGCTTCTGGCTCCATTCTCCAGGGCATGAGATAGTCCGGATTGAGCAGGGTGGGCTTATTTGATGATGACCATGCCTTTCTCCAAGAGGGGGTCCCTTAGTTAAGATGGCCCCAGTGTTCCCTCTGAGTTAGTGTGAGCTAGCTCACAGTTTTTTAGCCTCCGGCTCACACATTTTTGTTTTAGCTCAGAAAGGATGGCCCCAGAGCAAACTAATTTATGCAGTAACCAAATCGCTTGCTCACAACTTTAATGCCAGTAGCTCACATAGTAGAATTTTTGCTCATTCCACAGTTTAGAGGGAGCACTGACTGGCCTATGGTCCTTTGTATCTTTCCAGTTCTGTGATTCTCAGATGAGGTCTCGGAAATGCTTCATTGCTCATCACCTCTCATCTGGAAACCAATGAAAGAGTTGAGATTGCCCAGTGATTGCCATCCATTTTAAGCTACACAATGGGCATGACTCAAGGGAGACAAACGTCTGCTTTCGTGAATGTCTTCCCATTTCTTGCTTCTGGGTCTCCGTTTGTACAGCAGAAGAGCTAATGCATCTGTAGGAAACCACTGGAGAGGCTATGAAGGGTGAACTGGCACCTTTGTGTATACTGAAGATACAAAGGGGGAGGGTGTTTAATTGACTCATTCCACTCAGCCTTATCTTGTTCAAACACACATTTGTCCTCTCATCGATTAGCGGAAGAGGTTCTGGGGCAAACAGCCGGCTCTCTTCCTTGGGATGATTACATGGATTGCTAATTGATGTCCTGATGTCAAAGAAACCAATGGCAGTTTTCTGCATGACATGATTTTTTTTTGAAGAAAACATCTGATCACTTTCTCCCTGCGTGTTCAATTTACTAGACCAATGGAGACCTGGGGAGAGATTTTTATAAAAAAGATTTTCAATTCCATGGACCATTGTAAAAAAAAAAAATGGTGCCTCTCTGGGAATAGTATCTGGCAAGGAAACCTATCCAACTTTCTCTAGAGTTTCCCAGTTACAGAAGGAACAAGAAAAATCTTAGCTTAGCGCCCCCGTCCCCAACATCATAATTGTCATCACTGTTTTTATTATTAGAATCACAATTGTTTGGTGGGTGATGAAGCAGCTTTAAAACAGGAAGAACAAAGAAAATGGTCAAATATTGTCATTATGACTCCCAATCTAATAACAATTTTTTTTAAAAAATCTAATGTCCCACAAAACTATCTCCTTCTTATCAGTATGCAGAAAAACAACCAACAACTTTGTACAAAACACTCAATTAAAAATCAATAATATAAAGTCTTTCTTTGTTATTTCAATAAGTACAAAGATACCAAATACACAGTATACAAAAAATCACACAGGAACAGGATCCACCGGGAAATGAAAATACAAAGTCCTCAGTACTTAGTCCATCATTCCTTTTGTTCAGTTCTCTGTGGTATCCAATTTCCTTAAAAGTTCAGCCTCGAGGGGTGATTTTCCTTATTTGCCCGTTGACTTTTGGATCACATTTCACATGAAATGCTTTCTCATAGAGCCAATCTGCTTTAGGGGAGGGACGGTGGCTCAGTGGTAGAGCATCTGCTTGGGAAGCAGAAGGTCCCAGGTTCAATCCCCAGCATCTCCAAAAAAGGGTCCAGGCAAATAGGTGTGAAAAACCTCAGCTTGAGACCCTTGAGGTCCGCTGCCAGTCTGAGAAGACAATACTGACTTTGATGGACCAAGGGTCTGATTCAGTATAAGGCAGCTTCATATGTACATCCTTTTGATGTCAACTAAGACCACTTGATCACATTCTCATCCAGCACAAGCTTGCAGTAGTAGAAAAGGCAAACTCTATGATGGGGGTTATTAAGAAAGGGATTGAAAATAAAACAGCCGTTATTATTATGGCCCTGTATGGGGGTGGCCTGTGTGCAGTTCTGGTCACCGTATCTCAAAAAAGACATAGCAGAGCTAGAATAAGGTACAGAAAAGGATAGTTGAGATGATTTGGTGCTTGGAGCACCTTTCCTAGGAGGATAGGCTGAAGAGTCTGGGATCAAGAGATGACTAAGGAGAGATGTGATATGGGTTTATAAAATTATGCATGGGCACAGAGAACTGACAAAGAAAATTATTTCTCCCTCTCCCCAAATATGAGAATTTGAGGATATCCAAAGAAGCTGATGGGCAGTAGAGGATGGACAAAAGGGAACACGGGATCAAAATGTGGAAATTACTGCCAGAGGATGTAAATCTGTTCACTAGCACAGAGAACTTTGAAAGGGGATTAGAGAGATTCATGGAGGAGAGGTCTATCAGTGGCTTCTAGCCATGCAGACTGAGGGGAACCTCCACATTCAGAATCAGTCAGTCTCTGAATCCCAGTGCCAGGAGGCAACATCTGGGAATTCATAGAATGCCTCATGATACTGTGACATCACTTATGGATACTCAGAAGTGATATCATTGCACCACTCTCTGCTGACAAATGCTCCTAAACCTTCCTGGCTAGCAATCCTATGGAGTCAGGCAAGTCAGGCAAAGACTGACAGATTTCCCAAATCAAACTGGAAACCAAGGGTGTAGTCTGTTGTTCTTGTTTTTTGGTCACTACACTCTTTCTGGCATACAAATCCTACGCTTAATCTCAAACCACTCTTACAGGTTGTAGCCAATTCAGCAGGCATTGATATTGGCAGCTCTGAAGTATTCCATGTCCTGTTTCTGAATAAAAATGCAGGAGCAAACTTTCTGGTTCACTGCCAGCTTAAACAGGCACCCTATACCTTTGGTTAAGAAGAAGGGGCTGCCTCAAAAGTGGTGGGTGGACAGTTGCTTAGGTATATGAGATGGTCAATGGAAGATCACCTGCCTTGGTGGTTGCATTCATCCCTTCTTTTGCCATCAATCACAGCCAGCTTGTTGCAATTAATTACTTGAAAACGTTTTTCTCCGTCTTGACGGATTTGATGTTTTTTTTTTCTCTTGAGTTAGTGCTTAATGACTTCTTGGAAGAAATTAGAAAACAGCATTGATTTTGTTGCAACAAATAAACCTCTGGTCTCCCCCAACTTTCCTGACAAATTCTCTGTGCCTGTCTTTTGTTCCTTGACTGAAGTTTAGAGTTTGGAATAAACTCAGCCAATGCTGCCTTCTGCTACAATCACTACAGGAAGCTTTAATAAACCACTCACTGTTGAGACTTGGTTCATAGAAGGTATAGAAAAGCTGGGTCATATTAAGTAACTATGAGAACATAAGAAGAGCCCTGTTGGATCATACTGGTAGTCCATCCAGTCCAGCATCCTGTCATAGTCAGTGGCTAACTAGTTGCTCTAGAGAGCCAACAGTGGGGCATAGAGGCTGAGGCCTTTCCCAGTTACTGCCCCCTGGCACTGAGTTTCAGAGGTTTGTGGTCTCTAATTGTGCAGGTTCCCTTTAGTTACCAGGGTTAGTAACTGTTGATAGACCTGTCTTTCATGAATCTGTCTATCCTCCTCTCAAAACAGTCTATGCCCGTGGGCATCACTATATTTTCCAGCAGTGAATTCCACATTGGGAGTCCCTTGTGTAGAGAAGTATTTCTTTTTGTCCATCCTAAATCTATTGCCCATCAACTTCATTGGATGCCCTTGAGGGCTAGTATTGTGGGAGATGGAGAAAAAAATGATCTCTCCATCCATTCTGTCTACTCCATGCATAATATTATCTATCATGTCTCCCTCTGCCCACCGTAGTCGTCTCTTTTCTAAATGAACTGGGTGTGTGTAGGATTTGGCACTTTTTTGGGAATGCTGCTAGAAAATAGTAAATTATTAGAACAACAAGCATTGTTTAAGGCTGTGTGATTCATTTAAAACTTTGTAAAAAGCATATTTGAAGCTGGGTCTCCCAGAGTCTAGTCTGAGGGCTGAACTAAATGATGTGTGTGTGTGTGTGTTTTAGCATAGCTTGGGGAACCTGATTTCCCATCATTCCCACAGCTTCTGTGGGGAATTTCTATTTATAATATTGTGTGGGCCCAATTTTGCTCAGGATCATGTCATGAGGGAAGCAGGGCTCCCGCCCTTTTCCTTAGCTGAAACAGGAGGCGGGGGGGGGGGGCGGGGGGGAGGACATTATATTCTGACTCCTTAAAGAAGTCTTGTGTAGTTTTGCCCTGACACTCTAACTGGCTACACCACATCAGCTCAATATAATTGTAAATAAAACAACGACATCACAAATTTCCATTGATTTCATGTCCAAAGGAAGCTAAACCCAGCAGTGTTGCCTCTGGAAATTCTCACCGTCAGGAAAGTGGAGATCATTGTAATAGTGTGCATGGTGTAAGTGGTTAGTGTGTAAGACTCGGATTTGGGAGACTGCAGTTTGAGTCCCCACTCAGCCATGGAAGCTTGCTGGTGGACCCTGGGCCAGTTCCACACTCTCTCAGCTTCACCTATTTCACAGAGCTGCTGTGAGGATAAAATGGAGGAGATGGGAATGATGTACGGTGCCCTGAGCTCCGTGGAGGATGGGCAGGAAAAACATGGAGTAAATAAAGTAATAAAAGACCACAAGAACTCAAGTCTTCTCTCACAGCCAGAGAGCTTTGGGGACATATAAACAGAGAAGCTTGTTGCTTCCCTCATGATATGGATTGAAATGCATCCACCCAAATCCTGCCCACATATTGATTCAGTGGAGGGAAAACACAAACCAAGAGATGCCAACTGTCACCTCCACATGAGGGAAAAAACACAGCTCATCACCCTTACTGCCTACATCTCATAGAAGGAGCAGAAGTACAAATATTCACACACACACACTCTGACTTGTGGGGGAAGGCAGAGAACACAGGCAGGTGCCAGGCTGAAGTTTGCTCACCCATTTCATATGGAGAAAAAGGCAGGGCGAGTTAACACCACCTGCCCCACCAATCTGTTTGAGTGGCTGCCCTTGCCAACTTGAATGAAAAATGAGGTGAAAATTCTGTCCACAGTTTACTTGTGAGGTAAAAGAATAATATTTTCAAGTGTGCACCCTTCCAACATTTCACAGATGAAACATTAGGGTACTGTTGCGTTTTTAACACACTGTATTCACACACCTAAGGTCACTGCCTGAAAAGTCCTCAGGACACATTTCTGAAGAGTTTTTTTTGGGGGGGGGAGAGGGAGGAGAATAGTTGGTTGGATCATAATGGCAAAAGAGGGAGGAAGCCCACTTTTGACCATGGAAAAGGTCACAGAGGGGAACATGGGATCTATTGGTCCTATTGGACTAAGGTCCTGCTAAATGGCGAATGCAATCCTCTACAGGTGAGATTCAGTGAAGAATCTGGGTGCATCCAACCCAACATATTGCCATTTTGTGCCTAGTCAATCATAGGTTTGCCAACTCTGGGTGGGGAAAATACTTGGAGTTTTGGGAGTGAAACCTGGGAGGGTGGGGTTTGGGACGGGGCAGTGTCTCAGCAAGATGCAATGCCACAGAGGCTACCCTCCAAAGCAGCCATTTTCTCCAGGGAAACTGATTGCTGTCATCTGGAGATCAATTGAAACAGCAGAAAATCTCCACACCACACTTGGAGGCTGGCAACAGCATGAAAGAAAGGGGGTGGCTCCAACTATCCTCCAAGGAGACTTCCTCTGTCCTAAGAAGACTTTCTTCAATTTAAGTGATCCTTCCTCCAACAGAAAGCTTCAGACTTGCTCAGTGGAGTGGTAGGACTAGGATACGGGCAGGAGGATCTACCTCATCCAACTTAGTCACAGCGTGAGTCTGGTCACTTGACTTTAAAAAGTGTCATGAGTATGTTTGCCCTTTTGGCTAAGGATTATAATATCCTGTTATACATACTAATTTGGGACATTATAATATATAGCAAAGAAAGTGCTTGACGCTGCGCAAGATCTTGTCCAAGTGGAACTGTGCTGAGCCCGTTTATGTTTCTGCGTGCTTAATGCAGGAGCCAAGCCCTTGTCTTTTCCTCTGTCATCTTCAAGGTAGGAGCTCTCCCATGTTAACCCTCAGAAACCAGCATGATATTAAACAAATTGCATAGGTCTGAAATGCTCTGATGAGCAAATTAACACAGGACAAGCTCTCACAGGAGAAGCTCTCTTTGATTGCTGAGCAGAACAGGTGGTTTATTCAGTCCTTTGACACGGATCTATCGAAATCCCCTCTTTTGCATGGTTACTGAAGGTATAGCTTGTTCTTCCATCGGATCTCCTCATCCTTTCTCTGGCAGCATCAGATAACTAAGCCAGGTAGGAGGGAAGGCTGCTTCCAAAACTTCCATTAAATGCAGTTTTGAGCTCCAATTAAGCTCTCAGCATAGCACACTGGCACCTTCTCTCTCCACCTTTTGAAACGGCATCACCTCTCCTCTAGATAATTTTGAGAGAAACTGAACTGAGAAGCAATGAGGCTCATGTTCTGGCCACAGCACTGTAAAATCTTCCCTGTGCCTGAGCAGATCCAGTTGCGTTCTGCTCTGATGGCATCCATGCCTGCCCAGCCATCTAACCATCTGGCAGTGCTCAGAGCATGACAAAAGGAAACCTTGAATGAGGACTTGGAATGTTTCTTTCTCTGTGTCTGATCAAAGACACAGGTGAACACATGAGGCTGCCTTGTACTGAATCAGACCATTGGAGAAACGTCAACTGAGGGGTGACATGATAGAGATTTACAAGATTATGTGTGGGATAGAGAAGGTAGCGGAAGAAGTACTTTCCTCCCTTTCCCACACTAGGAGAACTCATGGATATTCAATGAAATTGCTGAGCAGTCGGGTTAGAACTGATAAAAGGAAGTACTTTTTCACCTAAAGGATGTTTAACACATGGAATTCACTGCCACAGGAGGTAGTGGTGGCTACAAGCACAGACAGCTTCAAGAGGGGATTGGATAAGCATATGGGGCAGAGGTCCACCAGTGGCTATTAGCCACAGCTTATCATTGGAACTCTCTGTCTGGGGCAGTGATGCTCTGTATTCTTGGTGCTTGGGGGGGCACAGTGGGAGGGCTTCTAGTGTCCTGGCCCCATTGGTGGACCTCCTGATGGCACTTAGTTTTTTTTGCCACTGTGTGACACAGAGTGTTGGACTGGATGGGCCATTGGCCTGATCCAACATGGCTTCTCTTATGTCCATCAAGGTTAGTATTGTCTCTTCAGACAGGCAGCAGCTCTCTATGATATCAGGCAGAGGACTTTCACATCACCTACTACTTAGTCCTTTTTAAGTGGAGCTGCTGAAGACTGAACCTGGGACTTTTTGCATGCCAAGTAGATGCTCTTCCAGTGAGCTGTAGCTCTTCCCAGGGGTGTGTATTCCAAAGGTGTTCTCATGGTCAGATTGTAGTGGCTTTGAAGAAAACAGCCTCGTGAGTAATACTGGGTCAAATGGGGTGAGTGCATGTGTAAAGTTTGGTGGAAATTTTTGCTACTCTTAAAAAGCTTCCTCTGCATTTCAGGCCATTGGAGGCCCAGGCTAGCTCAGTCTCAGCAGAACTCAGAAGCTAAGCAGTGTAGGCCTTGGTTAGAATGTAGATGGGAGACCTCCAGGCAATGGCAAGCCACAAGGGATAAGCAAAAACTGCAGTTTTGTGGTTTGGTTTGTGGTTTGTGAGTGAACCACTAACTGAACCATGAACCGATACACCAGTTTGCAAATCAAACCAGTTTTTAAAGTTTAAATCCTTGCTTTCTGCTCCTCATGAAAAACAGCAGGAAGTAGAAAGCATGGGTTTAAATGGCTCTGAGCCATTTAAACCCAACAGCTGAAGTGTTTTTCATGATGAGCAGAAAGTGCAGTTAAATGGCTCCAAGCCATTTAAACCTCTGCTTTCTGCTCTTCATGAACTGCCATGAACAGCATCAAAATTCATGCAAGTTCATGTTGGTTCTTTAGTTTGTGAACATTGCTTCATGAACCGCAAACCAGTCAAAATTAATGCTGAACTTCAGTTCATGAGCTGGTTCATGTCCATCCCTATAAGCCACCTCTGAAGGTCTCACACCTTGAAAACTCAATGTTGCCACCATAAGTTGGCTGTGATTTGATGGCACTTTCCACCACCATTGAAAAAACACAAAATATTTTAAGGGGTTCTGAATAAAGAAAAACCAAGCAACAGAATTTTAAGACTTACCCTGCAGTCCTCAACAGAGTAAACATTGATGTAATTGTTGGAAGAGGACCAGATGCTGTCTCTTAGCTTCAGCCTCCAGAGGGGGTTACAAGAGAGTCAGATAGATAGATAGATAGATAGATAGATAGATAGATAGATAGATAGATAGATAGATAGATAGATAGATAGATAGATGATAGACAGATAAAAGAAGAAGACTGCAGATTTATACCCTACCTTCTCTCTGATTCAGAGGCTCAGAGCAGCTTACAATCTCCCATATCTTCTCTCCCCACAACAGACACCCTGTGAGATGGGTGGGGCTCAGCTCACAGCAGCTGCCCTTTCAAGGACAACTCCTGCGATAGCTATGGCTAACTCAAGGCCATTCCAGCAGCTGCAAGTGGAGGAGTGGGAAATCAAACCCAGTTCTCCCAGATAGGAGTCTGCACACTTAACCACTACACCAAACTGGATAGATAGATAGACAGACAGACTGTGAGTTTCCTTGTTGTTTACTCATCTTCCTCTGTCCCTTTGACATATAGACTGATACTCTCAGGGAACTACTTCCTTCTGTTCTCATACATTCTCTCCCCCCCGCCGCCACCACCACCACAGAGAGAGTATGTTGCTTTCCATCTTGGGCACCATTGATGCAATCTTCATCTGCATCCATTGAAGTTGTTAGAATAGATTCTATATCTATCTCTCATCCAGCCTATCTAGAATGGAGTTCACTGGATAAAGAACTCTTTGAAACTGACAAATGGCTCTGTACAACTCCATTAACTATGCTGGCACATACTGAACAAGGCAGCTATGGCTGCATGCAGCCAATAGTGCATTCTGCTAAATTGATACAGGTTCCTGGTTTACTATACCAGCAAATTGAACAGTAAGTGAAGTTAGAAGGCTGTATCTCTGTTTTGGATTGCAAGGTTAATGTGCAGTAGGGCAAACAACAGTGGTACTTTAAAAAAGAGTCAATATTCACAAGTGTGTGCATTAACACAGAGCAAGACCCTTTAAAGAGTCTTCTCATGAACATTAGTGCATAGGAACTGGCTTTTTTAAAAAAAGCATTTTCATTCTGTAATTGTTTTTAAAGCCAGGGTTAATGCATAGTCTACCCAGTTGTGTGTGCTTAAAGCAGTCTTTTAAATGTGCACATGCTTGTGCATAATCTCATAATGATGTGAGATGTGACTGATACAAAGCATACAGGAAGGGGCTTTTCAAACAGAAGTAGCAGCAGATAGATTCTGTGAAACTGCTGAAGCTTTGTGGGTATTTTTTTGCATTCTTTTTGCATTGAGACACAAATATCATGAAATTTCAGCAATGTATTTCCAGACAGCTAGGGGTCTCTGAAACATGTGCAGACTGCTTGTCCTTCATTAGCTGGCCTGAAGGATTCCAAGAAAGTCTATTAGTCTATATCAGTTGAAAGACAAGGGAGTTCAGGTTGGACTTTCCTTGCTTCTTCATGACATATGCTGCACACATATACATATTGCACTTTGACACAACTTCTGAATATCCAGGAGCTCTCCTCCTTTCCCTTAACATTTGGTCACCCTAACCTTATCCAACTTCCCAGGTTTTCTGGCACAAATCAAACCACAAACCTCCTGTGTTGTTCTGCTCATTTGAGCCTTATTTTTGTCCTTGTTGAGCAGACGAGTTCAGGCTGCGAGGGAAAGAGAGAGCCAAGCGATGCTCTGATTATCTGTCATCATCCCACACTACCTGGCCCATGTTCCTGCCTTGGAGAATAAGCTTTATTGTGAGTTGTTTTTCCTAGAGCCAACCACCTGCTATGACTGATACACCTGAGTGGATCAATGAGCTCCCTGCTTTCTGAGCTCATTACTGAGAAAGTTTTTGCTGTCGAGAAGGCAGGTTTGTCAGAATGGGAGAGTGGGAATAGAAATGGGAATGCTGAAGGAGACCTTCAGAGGTATAAAACAAGGAGCCCCAACCCTTTTGAGCTGTGGGCACCTTTGGAATTCTGGCACAGCCACATAATGGTCACAAAATGGCTGCCACAGGAGACAGAGCCAGTCAGAAAATGGCTACTGCAGCATACCTTCAGTCACACAATGAAGATCTTTGTGACTGAAGGTATGCTGCAGTACATTTTAAAAAAATGTACACAGCCAAATAAATCTCCAATGGCCAATCAGAAGCCTTGCTGGGCAAAACCCCCACCTGGACGCAGTCACTTTCTCAAAACACTTGCCGGGCAGCAGGAAATATGTTGGAGGGTGCCCTGGTTCCCTGGCGCCACACTGGGAATCCGTGGTATAAAGTCTCTATGGTTTAGTAGACAGAATTTTGAAGTATTTGGGACTAACTATGCATTATGTTTTACCTGGAGAACTGGGTTTGGTTGCCTCCTTTAGTATGTGCGGAGACTCAAATGAGGCAAACAGTGGTCTCCTGAAGTCTCTTCTGATTAGAGAAAATGGCTTGTGAGGAGGTCTAAACCTTTCTGTTGCAAGCCAAGGTCCCCATCAGAATCATCAGGGAAGCCAAAGCTACAGTTACTCCTCCCTAGGGGAAACACTGCATAGTTAGGCCATTCAATTGGGCTTCTAGGAGTGGGGAGACCTTGGTTAAATTTCTTCCTCAGCCATAACGAATTCCTCCATCTCTGGCTGGTTTCATCCCAGGGGGTGGAGGTGGGGGGAACCTGCCTTCACTCTGAAAGTAGAAACAGGCAAAATAGAGAAGCTTGAGGATGGTATCTAGATACCTTGTCTTTCTGCTGCTTGCAGATGGTGCAACCCCACCCCCCTTCCCATCATCGACACAAATGTGCTGATCTGATGGGAACCTTGTAGGGTTATTGTGAAGGCAGGGCAACCCATCTGCATTGCCCTGAGCTCCTTGGAGGAATGGTCTGATAAGAATAAGCGAGATGGATTCTTCCCATCGTAGACAGCCAGCTTGATATAGTGGTTACATGTGCAAACTCTTATCTGGGAGAACCAGGTTTGATTCCCCACTCCTCCACTTACAGCTGCTGGAATGGCCTTGGGTTAGCCATAGCTATCTCAGGAGTTGTCCTTGAAAGGGCAGCTGCTGTGAGAGCCCTCTCAGCCCTGCCCACCTCACAGGGTGTCCGTTGTGTGGGGAGAAGATATAGGAGATTGTAAACCGCTCTGAGTCTGATTCACAGAGAAGGGCAAGGTAAAAATCCTTCAGTCTTCTTTTTCTTCTCTGTCTTGTTTATGGATTCTCCCATCTATCTGTCTCGTCTATACAGGATTATCTTGAGTATAACAGTGGCCCGATATGCATGGGTGTTTTGTCTCACACTATGCATTTGTGTCAGGTTTTCTTTTTTGTTCTGCATTGCTTTTCCTCTGTTCAGCACTCAGTTTGCTTTCTGTTCACTGTTCCCCCTTGTTTTCTATAAGTGCTTTTGTGCCTGTTTTTCCCCTGCTTTGTTCCCAAGCCAAAGGTAACACAAAAACATACAGATTCCCTCAGATTTTCCCCCACCCTGTCCCTGCCCCTTGTAGGCCACTCCCCCTCTGACATTTTAATTTTTTTTACGAGTGGTATGAGTCTAGCAATATGAAACTATCTCAGACTGCTGTAAAAAAAATGGCTCCCGGCTGGGCTGCCCTCTCCTTCTGCCCAATTTCAACAGGGCAGCAGGAGAACGCAGCTTTGATGGGATTTCTGTGCCTGTGGGGAAGCTGGGCAAGATGGCATCCAGTTTTCCCCCTTCTCCTTTTTCCAGCAATGTACAAATCTGTTTTAGCCTTTATAATAGTTTTTGTTTCATTGGGAAACATTTATGTTCTGGAGCTTCTTTACATGCTGTCCAATTTGGTTGGCATTTTTGTAGACTACAGTCCTCATCCAAGTGATACTCTCTACCAGACATCAGCAAAACAGGTCTTAATTTCATAGGCAATTAAAGACAAAATACAGGAAAATGAATAACATTCATTCATTTGCAGATTTCTCATTTATCTCCATTGCCTTAATGAACGTAAGGGATGAGGAACTGGTTCAATTTCTCATCAGTTTGCAATTAATAAGGAATGCTCAAACACCTTCCAGTTCACCTTATGTCCGGCTCGCCACCCGTAAACAGGGAACCAGTTTTTCAGTGATTGGTTAGACTTTTTGTCGATCTGTTGTTGGCTATTTGGCAGGTTACTTGGCTCTATTGCTTCTTAACCGTGCCGCACACCTGTGAGTTCTCAAACAGCCCAACCGCGTTTGATTCTCTCCCAGTCTTCGTTTCATGACTGCTCTGCTCAGCAGGCAATAGTTGAGATAATTAAATTAGTCACAAACCATAGAAATCAGTCATTAAAAAATGCTAGGTTGGATGCTTCTCTAAATAGTCCCTAGTGATGCTAATGGCTTGCTGACTGGTTTGAATCATGAGTGTTTTCCTGGGTGTGTATATGGTCTTGCAAAACCTGTGCAAACCTGTTCAGCATGTGTTCACAGCTGTTTGGCAGAAACTGGACAAAGTGATTGGATCGTGTTTGATCAGCACCTTCAAATGCAGCAAGTTCAGCTGTTGAGCCCATTTGTGCTGAAATTTGCAGCACTAATGCATTTTGTATGCAGAAGGTCACTGATTCATTCCTTGTCATTCCCCACCTGAAAGATTTCAGGAAGCTGATGTTGGGAGAGAGCATTCTCTTCCAGAGACTGTAGAGAAGCTACTGCCGGCTAGACCATACAGTCACAAACTAGCATAATTGGACTGAAACTGACATATGACAGCAGTGCATTGCTTATATGTAGGTGAGGGTACAAAGACCTCATGTAAAAACATCTATGGGTGGGAAGGATCCAGCCAGCTTTTTCACTCAGTCTTGGCCCATTCTTTTTACTACACCCCCTATCTGATATGGCTTTTGTCCATGCAGGAACCTTGATCTACAGTGTTTCTGGTGGTCAAAGAGAACCTCCCTCCAGCCTACTTCACCAGGCAAGCTGATTGGATCCACTTTTATATGTAGCAGGACAATGTGAAAAAAGAGGAAAAAATGTATGCAAAGGTATGAGTGAATGTGTGAGCAGCAAGAATGCATGTTTTCAGAACCAAGTTTTGCTTTTGCAAGTCACTCTGTGGTTCAAATGATCCAGAAACTGATGTACATCTCTATCACCTGTGGCTGGGTGTGAGTAGGCTGTCCCTGCTGTGTGCATATAAATTTCTCTTGGGTGAGCGGAGGGTCTCTTTGCACCATAATGCTAGTTTGGAGGTATGACTTTTTCATACTTTTGCAAGGCGAGAAACAAAGGTGCATGACCACAGAAGCACAGGCTGGTAGGAGCTGGCAGAGTTTGCATTGCCACAGTCCACTGAGCTTGATCTCGATCTCTTTCTCTCTCTGTCTCTCAGGATGGGAAATGTTATGTATTGAACATACGTTACCCGGCCACATGGCGATCGCTACTAAAGGCAACCCCCTGGGTCCCCGGATGGAGCTCGCCATTTGCCCCGCCCATCAAGATCTGTGGCGGGAAGTTTGACTGACCAGGATTGGCCTGGTCGGAGGAGGGGGCTGTTCCGGGTACTGTATATAAGCGGGGCCCGGCCCGCGTGTTCTCTCTCTTGTAATGTGCTACTGAATAAACTATGCTGCCTTCAAACCGTCTCGGTTCTCAGTACATTACAGGAAACATATAGGCAGAGGTCTCCACTGACTTTGAAGCTGGCTGTTCTGTCAGTGCAAAATCAGTGCAATTTGGCATTGGATTCAGAATTTAGCCTCTTGGGAAGTTTTAAAAAGCAATTGCTCTCTTATATCCCTTATGATTGTGGAGATCAGCTGGATATGAGCAATGCCTGGTGTTGTTTGCCTCAGTATAGAATTCCAGTGCCCTAGGATTCATGGATTAGACTCATAATTGCTGCCTCCAAAGTTGCCAGAATTGAACTTGGCAACTGATCATCTCATCAATGTCTCTTTGTTGTTCTGACCTGTTGGTTCATTATAGCAGCTGTTGCTTGGTCTACAGCTTTTTTTGGGGGGGGGGGGTGTAGAAAAAGCCCAGCAGGAACTCATTTGCATATTAGGCCACACTTCCTAATGCCAAGCCAGCCGTTCCTGCATTTCTGTGTTCCTGCTAAAAAAAAAAAAGCCTTGGTTATGTGCCTGTACACAGAGTGGTAGGTTCAGCAGCTCTACAAACACCCTCTTTGGAGGTTTTTAAGCAGAGGCTATATGGCTGTCTGACAACAATGCCACTTCTGTGGCTTTAGGCAGGGCTTTTTTTGAGCAGGAAGGCTCAGGAACGGCTGGCTGGCTTGGCATGGCATCATATTAGGGCTGCCAAGCCCCTTGTCCGGACAGGGATTCTCCCACCTGGGAGGTTCCCAACCTGCTGCCTCACATTGGGCCGGCGATGGGAACCGTCACCAATGTCACAGGTGCGATGACATCACCAGGAAGTGATGTCATCGCGCCAGAGACATCCTCACATGGCCATTCTAGGTGTTTCTGGGAAAAAAAGTCCTGGTTTTAGGCAGATTATGAGAAAGAGGGCAGGAAGGCATGTGCCAGTGCTCAGCTCTAGTGGCCCTTTCTTATATGCCCAGCATGGTAATGCCAATCGTCATTTTGAGGTCAGGAAGGAATTTTTCCTTAGGCCAGATTGGGCATAGAGCAGGGGTCACTGGGGGAGTGGGAGGGGGAAGGCAGTAGTAAATTTCCTGCAATGGTCGGGGATTGGACTAGACGACCCTTGAGATCCCTTCCAGCTCTTTGTTTCTATGTTTCCCAGCAGCCTTTCTGCTGGTGAAAAAATGAAAAGGGGGTCCTCAATGCTACCCCAAAAGTCTTTGGGGAGGATCATGGGACCTTCAGAGACAAAAGCCATGTCCCTTCTGCCCCCATCCGCCCATTTTTGCTCCCATTGGAGTGTGGGGAGGAGCTGAAGCTGGGTGCTGAAGATTGTCAGCCATGATGGGCAATCTGGTAAGCTTGCAGGATCCATTGATGGCTGCTAGCCATGAAGACTAAAGGGAATCTCCACATCCAAAGGCAGTAAACCTCTGAATACCAATGCTGGGGGTAACATCAGGGAAAAGCCCTATCTGTTGATCCTCCATGGCAACTGGTTGGCCCCCATGTGAAGAAGGTGGACTAGATGGACCATCAGCTTGATCCAGGAGGGCTCTCCTTATGTTCTTGTGTCCATAGCTAAGGAACAAGCAATATGCATGGTGACTCTAATATAGATGCTGCAGCATTTGATGCCACTGTGCCAAGACCCCCAATAATCATCCTCTGTAAATGCTATTATGTATATAGCAGCTAGCAAATGGGAGTGGTTTCATCTCAAAGCGTTCTGATTCTGCCCAGAAGCAACTAGCAGATCCTATCCTTTATTCCAAATGTGTGGAGATGCTGGTCGGAACTCGATGGGGAAGCGAATATAGTCTGCATATGTGTTGGTGTCTCTGAAAAGACTTCGCATGCTGTAGGGCTGATTCCTTAGCTACCATTGAATAGACATTCTAGACTTGAACTCTGGTGAACTCTAGTTCAGATTAAGTCCAGGCCCAAAGTAGCCCACTTCTGAGACCCAAAGCAGCACACATTGGGTGGGATCCAGTCAGCTTTTTGACTTAGTCTCATCCAATTGTCCTCTTTACAACAGTCCCTTGTCCCATGTGGTTTTTGTCCATGGGGTTGCCAGCTCTGAGTTGGGAAGTTCATGGAACCTGGGGAGGGAAGGAAGTTCAGCAGGGATGTAATGCCATAGAGCCGGCCCTCCAAAGCAGCCATGTTTTTCTAGGGGAACTGATCTCTGTTGTCTGGAGATTAGCTGTAATTCCAAGCGATCTCTAGGCCCCACCTGGAGGTTGGCAAACCTACTCCATGCTAGGGTAGCCACGTCCAATTAAAGAAATATCTGGAGACTTTGGGGCTGGAGCCAGGAGACTTTGGGGTGGAGTCAGGAGATGTTGGTGTGGGGGTGGAGCCAGTAGCAAGCTTGTGACAAGCATAATTGAACTCCAAAGGGAGTTCTGGCCATCACATTTAAAGGAACTGCACACCTTTTAAATGCCTTCCGTCCTTTGGAAATAATGAAGGATAGGGGCACCTTCTTTAGGGGCTCATAGAATTGAACCCAACCAACCAGCAGAAGAGTTGGTTAGATCCCACCCATAGCTCTTCCCCATGTGAAAAATGGTCTTTTCAACATTAGCTTCTTCCACGCTCAAAATATTGCAGTAACTCCTGCTGCCTGCTGGCAGAAAGGTTCTGCCCGGCCTGATTCACTTGCTTTGCTTTGTCTCATCCATCAGTTCAGCTTTGGGAAGCTGTTGACATTCAGGATTATATAGCAGTATTCAATCTTCCTGCTAGGGCTGGAGCCATTAGGCAAGATGGGTTGAGTTCAGCTGTGGGTTATGACCACAACTAAGCTTCCATTTTATTTATTTTGGCGGGGGCTGCTGGGACTGGATTTGTCAGGCCTGTTTTAAGTAGTAAGCGACACCCATGATAGGATTTGTCAGAATGGCCTCTCCATCCCTCCAGACTTGCCTTGCCCATATGGCTGACTTTCAATATATCAGCATGGCTGGGGCCATAGCCATCTTCCGAAAAGACCCCTCGGGAGTTCATAAGACAGGCATCAATATTGCATGACGTCTACCTAAAATGGCAACAGAGGAAATGAAAGAAGGAGGAGAAGAAGACATTGGATTTATATCCTGCCCTCCACACCGAATCTCAGCGTCTCAGAGCGGTCACAATCTCCGTTACCTTCCTCCCCCACAATAAACACCCTGTGAGGTAGGTGGGGCTGAGAGGGCTCTCACAGCAGCTGTCCTTTCAGGGACAACCTCTGCCAGAGCTATGGCTGACCCAAGGCCATGCCAGCAGCTGCAAGTGGAGAAGTGGGGAATCAAACCCAGTTCTCCCAGATGAGAGTCTGCACACTTAACCACTGCACCAAACTGTGATGTTTGATGTTGTGCGGGAGAGAGGCCAACAATTCCCTTGGGGGACTTGCGCACCCATACAGCTTTGAATAATCACATAGCCCCATTAGTAGCAGCATGGCTGACCATGGGCTACCCTGACAGCAAGTCCATAGATGATAAGCTTGAAGGAATTAGGCATGTTCAGCTTGAAGAAAAGAAAACTGAAAGGGGGTGGGGAGTCCAGAATATCCTGATGAATTCCAGACATTAAAAAGGATCTCACTGAAAACAAACGACTTCTTGCTTTCCTTCTATAGCTGAAGATTTTATCAGTGCTTTAAAAGTCCATGGATGTAGATTTAGAATAGTAACTTCTCTGTGTCTCTTCTAAGTGGGAAGGCCCAGGTCTGTAAGATGCTGACAACTCTGTACTTGACTGTCTTTCACGGATTGTTTTGCCAACTCTATACTATGAAATTACAGGAGATTTGGGAGTGTTGCCTAAGCATAGTGGAATTTGACACAGCAGAATGAGGGGTTCCAGATCCCAGAGCATGCTGTTCTCCTGAGCTGAAATAATGCTGAAGGGCATAATTTGCCTGTATGTCCTCCCCTCTCCAGTGAACCTGGAGGTCTGGCAATGTTGAGAGAGCCTCATGGAGGAAGACATTCTGAAAGTGAGGTGCCACCACTGAAGATGGCCTGCCTCTAGTTAGGTCCGGACCTAGAGTGTTTGGCACCCTAGGCAAGGCTAACTTCTGGCGCCCCTCCCCACACACTGATAATGTCACTGAGTCACATGGGGGTGCCCAATTCAGTGCTCCCAGAAGCCTGGTGCCCTTGGCAATCACCTAGTTTGCCTAGTGGCAGGGCCAGCCATGCTTTTGATCTTATCCCCAAGACTCAGGAAGCGAGCAAGCACTACCCAATGTGTCAACACCCAAGGTGCCGTAGGGATCACTGGTCTCAACAGAGGAGGGGAAAGCTTTGAAAGGGGGAGGGATTAGTGGCAAGGAATGAGCTTTTGTGAGTCACTGAAGAAGTGAGCAGTGGCTCACAAAAGCTCATACATTGCCACAAATTTTGTCAGTCTTTAAGGAGCTATGGGACTATTTTAACCAGTATGGTTATTTTCACTCCTTTTTGATTTCCTGTCATCATCCTTGATTTTGTTTTACCTCAAGTCCATTGTAGTCATTAATTATTCCTTTGCTTTTTCTACACCATTATTATTGCTACTGTTCTTTGCCTTTTGTGCAATTTTTGTACTGTACTTGTTGCTGTATCTCAACACAGTTATTGCAGGTAATGCAGAGGAGGGGCAACCAAGATGAAGAAGAGTTTGGAACACCTTTCTTGTGGGGAAAGACTAAACAGTCTCAGGCTTCTCTGTTTAGAAAAAAGAAGACTAAAGTGGGCAATGTGGTGTAGTGGTTAGAGATTCAGATTAGGATCTGGGAGGCCCAGGTTCCAATCCCTTCTTTGTTATGGAAGCTTGCTAGGTGATCTTGGAGCAGTCACATAATCTCAGCCTATCCTACCTTACAGGGTTGTTGTGAGGATAAAATGGAGAGCAATGTAAGCCACTTGGAATCCTTGTTGAAGAGAAAGGTGGAGTATAAATGAAGTGAATTAATAAAAATAAAGACTAAGGGAGGGCATTATAGATGTTTATAAAATTGTGCCTGGGCTGAAGAGAGTGGATAAAGAGTGCTTTTTCTTCTTCAATAATACTTGAAGTCAGGGCAGTCAATGAAGTTGATGGGCACTAGATCCAGGACAGACAAAGGCCAGTGCTTCATTACTCAATGGACAATTAAACTGTGGCATTCACGGCCAGTGGATGTAGTGGAACTGAACGAGCAACTATTAAATGCATGCTGGAGGAAATGGAGATGTCAGCTGAGTGGCAGGTACAGCAAGGTGGCTGAGACTTAGGCAACATTTTGTTTAACGAGAAGTGGGTCTTGCTGAGTAATAAGAAAGAGGAGGAGAGGCCAGGGAGTGAGTCGTATCTCAGCTAAGGGGTTTCTGTCTGACTACATTCCCAGAGGACACTTGGACCTCTAGTTCAGTGTGAAATCCATGAAATATTGGTTGTGAATGTTGCAGTGTTAATGAAACTAGACCACAACAGGGCTACTAATCAGTCTATAAAATGGGGATTTGGATGACTATTGATCAGGCTGGGGGAAATTTCTCTAGTGCAATCAGTGTTTTAATGGAAGGCCGGACAGCAAGGCAATGATTAATTAGTGAATCATCCATCCTTCTAATTAACAGGAGTGGGAGGAGGTTGGTTGGTGGCTTGTTGACCCATATAATCACATGCCTTATCCTGAAAAGGTACATGAATTTAAATTCGTTATGTGAGTATATAGCACATTTTAGCTGATACGCAGGTATAGAGAACCTGGGACTTGTACAAGGTTGCCTGCCAATGGCTGGCACCCAGTGGGAGAAGGGGGGGGGGTACATTGGGGCACTTCTGCACCGTGCATGGTGTGATGCCTCTGTAGAGGAAAATCAAAGTGATGTCATATCACTCTAAGAATCACTGGAAATGCTATGGTAAAGCTATAGAGTTACCAGGGATATATAGAGCAATGTGATATCACTTCTTGGTTTTCCCTGGAAGTGATGTTACACTGCGCATGACCTTGGCTAACCCTGTCTCCATCATTTACAGATCTGGGATTCACTTTAACCTGCAGGCACTGTGGGAACCCCCTTAGCTTCAAGGATGTGGCATCGCCATCGCCTGATGAGAAGGGAGGAAGCTGGAGTAATTACCTAGTTGGTGTCAAGGTCAGGACAATGCCAGACCAGGAGATTTGGGGGGAGGGATACAAGTTTTTTTTGGGGGGGGGAATACAAGTAGAGGACCAAGTGTAGTAAGGAGCAAGACAAAGGTCAGGCTTCCAGAGGCATCTTCACCAAAAAGTGACTTGACTTTATTGTCCGTCTACTGCTCTTCTCAGCACATATGGATAGAGCCTGAAAGTGTGTTGCTCTTCTTCTTTAGGGTTGTACATCAGTGCCTTCCAGACAGCAGCAGCCAAAATTATGTGGGCTCATGAATTCCTCTAAGGTGCATACTGTGGGCAAAAATTCTCCCTTGAGCTAAAAGCACTGGGCCATGAGCCAAAAATCTCTGGTCCACTCTCTCTCGGCTTGGCTTCGCGAATGAAGATTTAAGAAGGGTGCAATAGTCCACGTCTGCTGCAGGCTCGCTGGTGGCTGACAAGACCAATGCGGGACAGGCAGGTCCGGCCACAGTGGCTGCAGGGAAAAGTCTGATTTAGGATTGGTGCTGTAGCAGTGCGATTCTTCCTCAGTCTCCTTTTGTCCTCAAGACCAGCTATGCGTGCGTTCTCAAAGGAAGAGACAGCCTGGTGGATGGTGTGCCTCCATGCTTTGCGATCTGAGGCTAGGTCAGACCACTGGTGATGGTTGATGCGACAGGTGCCAAGGGATTTCTTCAAGGAGTCCTTGTACCTCTTCTTTGGTGCCCCTCTATTTTGATGGCCGGTGGAAAGTTCGCCATACAGAGCAATCTTGGGAAGGCGGTGGTTTTCCATCCTAGAAATATGCCCTGCCCAGCGCAGCTGTGTCTTCAACAGCAGTGCCTCGATGCTGGTAACCTCCGCCCGCTTGAGGACTTCAGTGTTGGTCACAAAGTCACTCCAGTGGATGTTGAGGATGGTGCGAAGGCAGCGCTGATGAAAGCGCTCGAGGAGTCGCAGGTGATGACGGTATAAAACCCACGATTCGGAGCCGTAGATGAGGGTTGTCATCACAACCGCTTTGTAAACATTGATCTTTGTGCCTTTTTTCAGATGCTTGTTGCTCCACACTCTTTTGTGCAGCCGGCCAAATGCACGGTTTGCCTTTGCCAGCCTGTTGTCAATCTCCTCGTCGATCTTGGCATCTGAGGAGATGATGCACCCCAGGTAGCTGAACTGCTGGACTGTCTTCAGAACTGATTCACCCACAGTGATGCAGGGAGGGTGATAATCTTCCTGGGGTGCAGGCTGGTGGAGAACTTCTGTCTTCTTCAGACTAACTTCTAGGCCGAATAGCTTGGCAGCCTCTGCAAAGCAGGACATCATATGCTGCAGAGCTGATACCGAGTGGGAGACGAGTGCAGCATCATCAGCAAACAGTAGCTCTTGGATGAGTTTTTCCATTGTCTTGGAGTGGGCCTTTAGTCGCCTCAGGTTGAACAGGCTGCCATCGGTGCGATAGCGGATGTAGACACCATCGTCATCATCTAGATCTACTGCGGCTCTTTGAAGCATCATGCTAAAGAAGATCGTAAAGAGAGCTGGCGCGAGAACGCAGCCTTGCTTTACACCTGTGCCTATTGGGAAGGGCTCCGAGAGGTCGTTGCAGTGTCTGACTTGGCCTCGCTGGTCTTCGTGTAGCTGGATGATCATGCTGAGGAACCTTGGGGGACATCCTAAACGTTCCAAGATTTGCCACAGGCCTTTCCTGCTAACGGTATTGAAGGCTTTGGTAAGGTCGACAAAAGTCACATACAGAGCCTTGTTCTGTTCCCTGCATTTTTCTTGGAGCTGCCTGAGAACAAATACCATGTTGGTGGTGCTCCTGTTAGCTCTGCAGCCGCACTGGCTCTCTGGGAGGAGTTCTTCTGCAATGGTGGGCACCAGTCTGTTCAGGAGTATTCTGGCAAGGATTTTGCCTGCGATGGAGAGCAGGGTTATCCCCCGGTAGTTGGAGCAGTCTGACTTTTCCCCTTTGTTCTTGTATAGGGTGATGATGATTGCATCGCGAAAGTCCTGTGGTAATTTGCCTTGTTCCCAGCAGGTGACAAGTACTTTGTGAAGTGAGCTATGTAGTACTGTGCCCCCATGCTTCCAGATCTCTGGTGGAATTCCATCAACTCCTGCTGCCTTGCCACTTTTCAGTTGCTTGATGGCTTTAACAGTCCACTATTGGGAGGGGAAAACTGACCTCTGGAGGCCAGGTCTACCCACCCTTGTATTCTATGTGGGTAGACTAGGCTGATAGAGAACAGGTCTACCTGCCCTGGTCCACTGCCCTGGTATATTAGTAGACCTGATCTCCAGAGAACAACCCTATGATCATCTCAGGGTCTTGACTCATGGATTAAAGACCATTCTCATAGGAGATTATTTAGCTTTCTTTGAGAACCCCAAATAGAGGTGCACCACTAGTGTACAGAACATCTATATTTTCCACTCTGCATACTCCAGTTCTCTGCTAACCCGCAGCTCCCCAGATAGTGTACAACATGCATTCAACAGTATAAATCACAATACAACATAATTTTCCCTCCAAATAATTATTGTGGATCAATACAGTCGGGGTTTTTTGTAGCAGGAACTAGGCTTGCCAATCCCCAGGTCCCAGCGGGGGTTCTTCCGCTTTCCCAGTCTCCTTCCCGCCCCCAGTCAGCTGGCCGGCGGGGGGAAGCCCCGCCCCCAGAAGACCATGTGCCTTTGGAGGCTTCAGTCTCTGATTGAAAGGCTTCCTTTTGGGATGGGGTGTCTGTGTTGCTGTGAAGAAGGTGGCAGCAACTCATGAGTAGAGACGCCAATCCGTTGCTTCAGAGTCGCCAGAAACAGGGTGGTGGTGGGGAAACGTCTGCTGAGCACTTCATTATTCCCTATGTGAAGATTGATTCTCATAGGGTATAATGGGGAATTGATCTGGAGGTTTCAGGGGCTCTGGGGGAGCTGTTTTTTGAGGTACAGGCACCAAATTTTCAGTATAGTATCTAGTGCCTCTCCCCAAAGTACCCCCCAAGTTTCAAAATGATTGGACCACCGAATCCAATTCTATGAGGCTTAAAGGAAGGTGCCCCTATCCTTCATTATTTCCAATGGAAGGAAGACATTTAAAAAGGTGTACTGTCCCTTTAAATGTGATGGCCAGAACTCCCTTGGAGTTCAATCATGCTTGTCACACCCTTGTTCCTGGCTCCGCCCCCAATGTCTCCTGGCTCCACCCCCAAAGTCCCCAGATATTTCTTGAATTGGACTTGGGAACCCTAGCAGGAACTTCTTTGCATATTAGCCACACACCCTGATTTAGCCAACCCTCCAAGAGCTTACAGAGCTTTTTTGGGGGGGGGCTACTGTAAGCTCTTGGAGGACTGACTACATCAGGGGTGTGTGGCCTAATATGCAAAGGAGTTCCTGCTACAAAAAAAAGCCCTGAATACAGTCCAGGAAGATAAATGTTATAAAGATATCTGTACAAATGTTACTGATCACCCACAAGTGGCTAGGGCTCTGAGGCAGAGCATCTGTTGGGATGCAGAAGGTTCCCGGTTTAATCCCTGGCATGTCCATTTTAAAGAAGGTCAGGTAGTGGTTGATGTGACAGACCTCAGCCTGAGACTCTGGAAAGATGCTGCCAGTCTGAGTAGACAATATTTGATAGACCAGGGATCTGATTCAGTATATGGCAGTTTCATGTCTTCAGGTGTGATTAGATGTAACAAGCAAAATTCAAGGGGACAAACGTTAGGCCTCCAGTTTCTCAGAATCTTGTCAAGTATGAGCAGCACGATTCTTTAAGGAAGGGAGAGTAGGATAGGACCAGATTAAGGGTGACTGAACTTTTGCCAGTCAGAGATGAAAATGCTGAAGGCAATGGGCTGGTTGGTACAGCCTGGCTTGCTACAAGGCTGCCTCAGATGTCAATAGCAGGAACAGGAACCTTTATCATCAGAAGGTCTGGAGAGGGTGAGTGCTGCTTGGATTTCGGAGGAACATGTAAGGCTAGAAGCACCGTCCTTCTTGTGCACAGCTACAGGTTGTTGTCTCATTTTGTATCAAATGTATTTGGTATGATTTTTATGTTTTCTCTTGTTCAAAACTCCTTGAATATCAAGGGTGAGAAAGTAAGAAAGAAAACCGAATCCCCCTTCTCCTCCCGATGGGAGCTTTGAAAGCTGGACTTCCTGCTGTTTGCTGTTTCCAATCGAGCCAGACTCAGCTGCACAGATGCATCACAGGATGGGTGAGTAATGCCAAAGTAGCTCAGCCTTGCTCACCTATCCCGAATCCTTGGTGACCTGGTCCAAAACAACGTCACCGAAAGAATTACAGCACAGTCATTGCATGAATGGAGCATCAAGAGACTTAGCATCCCTTGCTGCAATGAAAGGGGCCGCGGGGAGGAAGATAACTGGGAGTTATTGGACTGCTCTGCTAATGCTTCCCCTAAACCCCGGCTTTGAAAGAGGCTGACAGAATATACAATAGGCATTTTTGCAGGATATTCTCATCTCTCTCTGTGTTACTCTCTAAAACATTCGAGAGTATTGTGTCCCTTTGAAAACTAATGGATTGATTATAATATGCAGGGGTCATTTTGTAGAAAAAGAGGTGCCGGAGTTCATTAGCACAACTCATTTGCATATGCCACACACCCTGACATCACCAGAAGGTGTACTCAATTATATCAGCTCAGCATCTACCTTAAAATGATTTTGGAATTATAATTGCCATAATAAAACCTTGGTCTCATCAGACTTTTTAAATTACTTTCTCCTATGTGGCCACAGTGGCATGAAGATTTCCATCCGTCTGCTTTATATGTTTTGGTTATTTTCCCATTGTTTGTGGGGGGAAATATTAGAAAGTTTGTCAAATCTTAAGAGTTCAGCAAAATTCTCACAAGGGGTTTGAACAATGGAGCCCAGAAGCAAGTATTTGAGGGTCGGGTGGGGTAAGAAAGAAAGAGCACAATAAAGCGTAGAGGTTCCAGAGCTCTGCTCCTGTGAGCCCCTGCCCAAAATGAGGCCTGATAATATATACCTTTGTGGGTCAGCTCATGTTATCCTCAGTGGGCAGACACAGATAGACTGAGTGTTTGATTGGTTGATAGGCATCAACAGGAGAGTTCAAAGATCTGGGTGTGTTACATCATTGCTCAGGGCACAAATGAATGCAGTACCTTTTACTGTTTGCTAGATCTTGTGTGTTCATGGGTGCTCTAAACATGCATGCGCACATCTCTTGGATAGTTGGGGCTTCTAGACCAACTGTCTGCTCCCCCACATTCTTGCATATCACCCTGTCATTGCTGGTGTATTCATATACCTGTCAACTGAGGAAATCATACATCACATCAAGATGTGGGACTGTGCAGATGACTGGGTGTGAGGGTGTGATGTTTGCACACTCTGGGTTGGGAAATGCCTGTAGATTTGGGGCTGAGCCTGGGGAGATCAGGGTTTTAGGAAGGATCTCAGTAAAATATAATGCCATAGGAAAACCCAGGGCTCTTTTTTTTGTGTGTGGCAGGAACTCCTTAGCATATTGGGCTACATCCCCCTGATGTAGGCAATCCTCCAGGAGCTTACAGGGCTTTTCTTACAGGGCCTACTGTAAGCTTTTGGAGGATTGACTACATCAGGGGTGTGTGTGGCTCCTGACTCCACTCCCAAGTCCACAGATGTTTCTTGAGTCAGACTTGGCAATCATAGTCACATCTGTAAAGGTAGGATTCTGCATCAACAAAAGAAAGTATTGTAGCCATTTCTAGCATTCCTTGCTGTGTGAGGCTTCAAAGAAATTAACTTAGGATCTTCAAGTTCACTAGATATGTCTGTTGGAGGTATATCGTTGTAAGTTTAGAGCTGTATGGAAGACCATATGAATGGGCTTTGCAAATGGACACCTTTATATCTGCATTGGTTAATTTTTGCAGGCTGCTGTGATTCCTACCTATAGAAGGAAAATAGGGCAAAATGTTGCAAATAAATATATTAGTGTTTGTCCAAAAACTAGCCTTTGCCCTGAGGCTCCAGTTCCTTGTCTTTGTTTTGAAACTTGTAAGATCAGACCTCTTCTTTTGAACAAAGGAGCGTAACCATTATTTATGTATTTGAAACCTTTATATTTTCATTCTCAGCCAGTGAGTTTGAAGATCTCAGGGAGGCTTATGATCAGTGCTGGATTAAACCCTGTGAAGGCCCCTAGGCAATCAAAATCTTGCGGGGGGGGGGGCCTCGCAAAGTATCTGAGTCTTGGTGCCCACCCCACGGCCCCCGCTGCAGCCTGCAGGCACCTTCTTAAAAGTCCCTTCTACTAAGCTGCAGGGGAGAGGGAGAGAGAGGCAAACATGACGACAACACCAGCAGCAGCCGCACCAGGCAAATTGGGCAAAAAGCAGCTCAGTTGCTGGCTGCATGTGCAGGTTGGGAGGGCTGCAATCAGAGGGAAAACTGGGGGGGGGAGCCATCCCGGGGCCCCTAAAGGTGTGGGGCCCCATAGGCCAGTGCCTACTTGGCCTAATTGTTAATCCAGCTCTGTTTATGATGAAAAGCTAAAAACATTCAATAATGCCAGAGATAAAGGTATTTTAAAATTCCCCACAATACTAAAACCACCAGCAAAAGATTTTTTTAAAGAATAAAGAAGAACCAACACCAGCAAGCTTAACAGCATGAAACCAAAGCAGTTAAAAATATTGGGCTAGATTGTAGGTTACCATTCTGTCAGTGTAGCTGCAGTTTTGATAGCAGAACAGCCCTTCTATTAGAGGAAAAGGGGCTAGCAATTGCTGCCGAGTTCCCTCTCTCGCTACAGACTCCTCCTTTGCCCCTGAGGGTCCCTTGATACAAAGGAGCAGAATTTCAGGATGCTCTGTGAACTTCAGTGTGTTGTGTATTAAGTGTCATCAAGCTGCTTCCAGTTTACGCTGACCCTATAGATTAATGACCTCCCAAATGTCCTATCATTAACAGCCTTGTTTAGATCTTGCACCCAGAGGGCTGTGGCTTCCTTGATGGAGTCAATCCATCTCATGTTGGGTCTTCCTCTTTTCCTGCTGCCTTCATCTTTTCCCTAGCAGCATCACCTTTTCCAGTGACTCTTGTCTTTTCATAACGTGACCAAAGTAGGATAGCCTCAGTTTGGTCATTTTAGCTTCTAGGGAAAGCCTGGGCTTGATTCGATCTAGAACTCACTTGTTTGCAGGGGTTATTTTGCAGAAAAAAAGGTGCAGGAGCTCAGTAGCATAGCTCATTTGCATACACCACATCCCCTGATATCAGTGTGGGGTTGGGGGGAGAGAGAATATTTTTCCCCAATGCCCAACCACCCTGCATCTGCTGGACAGGAAGAGCAGGGTGGTGGTGGGGGAAGAGAAGATCTTCCTCCCGCTTCTGGAGCCATGGCTGCAGAAGCACGAGGAAAGAGCAGCTGGCCAGGATTTGTGCACAGTAGGGAGATTTCTCCTGGCTGCATGCAGACCCCTGGCTGAATGGGGAGTAGCGGGTGCGCTGGAGGTTCAGGAGCTGCACTCCTGTGTGCTCCTGCTGAATCCGACCCCTGCTTGTTTGTCTTTTTGGCAATTCACAATATCCATAAAACTACTGCAACATCACATTAAGTCTCAGACCATGGACTTCACTCTGCTAATGATAGCATAAAACAGGGAGTGTAAAAACATATCAACCGTTTAAATGCAGATAGAAGGAAGGGGGGATGGATAGGCCTTAATAAACATGATGCCTGAGAGGGAAAAAGGTAAGTCTTCATTTGGTGCCAAAAATCTAAAAGATTCAGTACCAGAATGGATCAAGGGAGGATAATTTTACAAGTGGGGTGGACTACAATAAAAACCATATTTCTCCGTGTCTAATTAGTAGGTGGCAGCATTGTAGGGTTGCCAACCTCCAGGTGGTGGCTGGAGATCTCCCTCTATTACAACTACTCTCCAGGCAACAGAGATCAGTTCAAGTGGAGAAAATGGCTGCTTTGGAAGATGGACTCTATGGCATTATATCCCACTGAAGTCCTTCCCATTCCCAAATCCTGTCCTCTTCAGGCTTCACTCCCAAAATCTCTAACTATTTCCCAATCTGAGCTGACAATCCTAGAACACAGAGTGGAGCATTTGAACAGGCTGTAATAGGAGCAGAGAGTCCTTTATACAGAGAGTCCCAATCAGAAATTCTACTGGGCATCCAAAATATATTGACTCCTATCTAGGATTGCCTTTGGTTTTGCTTTAAGACCTGTACCCGCCTGTGGCTTTTCTGAGTGGTACCTGTAACTGCTGGGATTCTCTGCTGCAAAATGTCACGAAACAATCAGTCTTCAAGATGCTAATGTTCCATCAGATCCAGGGGTAACCTGAACATCCAATTTTTTCCCTTCATGGTAGATTGATTAAACGGTCTCTTGGTTGCAGAGTTAATTTGTACGATCTTATTTCGTGTAGCACATTTATACCTGCAGACTATGCAAATGCTAGTCCCAGTAGGATAGTATAAAATGGGACACGAGACCGTTTATGGATTTTGCATTCTGGAGGATCTTCCAGATTATTGACATTTGCTTTTCTGCTTTTTTAAATGAAAGTCCCAGAGAACTTCTGTCTGCTCCTCTGCTGGGTAAGAGTTCTAATGTTAATCAGAACATTGAATTTTTTTAAAATGACCTGTACAAATTTGAAACCTAGGAAGCTGCCTATTTTGCAGAAGCTGCAGCCAAAAGTTGCTGGTGATTTCATTAAATTGAACACGAAATCTTGTTATGGTAACCGTTTGCACATTCAGGTAATTTTAATTAAGTATATTTTCTGAATTATTCCTTTATTTAGCTGTGTTATGCCTACTTTGTAAAGAGCTGCTCTGAGACGGGCAGAAGTTCAGTGGACGAGCAGGCACATTGCACGCTGATCATCCCATGTTCAGTCTCTAGCATCTCCATTTAAAGCAGGGGTGTCGAACTCATTTGTTATGAGGGCTGGATCTGACATAAATGAGACCTTGTTAGGCCGGGCCATGTCAGGTTGGGCCAAGCCATGTCGAGCCGGGCCAGGTGTGTGTATACCTATTTAAGATTAGGTAGCAGAAATATAAATTTTATATAAACACAAACATATATATATATATATAAACTTAAAACATGCTAAAATGTTAGAACTCATTGGTCTTAAAGGTGTTTTCTTTGTATTTCTGCCATGGGATCCAGGGAACTGGGCAAAGAAAGCTCTGGCTCTTTCCTTCTTTCCCCAGGGGACCAGGATGAGAAGGAGCCTCAGAAGGCTTGGCTCAGTAGCTCTGCTGTGCGATTGTGATAGCCTGGCAAAGCAAGCTCTTCCTTCCCTCCCTTCCTCCCCAAGGGAGGAGCATCAGCCAATGGAGAAAATAGAGGTTTTGCTCTGTAGCTCCTGTGCAATTGAGGAAGCCTTGCAAAACAAGCTGTGATGCAGAAGGAAGCAAGAGAGAGGGAGAAGGAAGCAGATGACAGCCAGTTGCTCAGGGACCTGATAGGAGACCTCCGGGGGCCTGATTCAACCAGGTGTTTGACACCCCTGATTTAAAGATTCACACCTAGCCGGTGTTTGGAAAAGCTGTAGCTCTGAGGCAGAACATCTGCTTCATAGGCAGAAGGTTCCAGCTTCAATCCCCAGCACTGTAAGGTTTTGCCCAAGTTCCTTCATGAGGCTCCTTAGGTTGGCTCAAAAGAAGCTTTAATGATGAGGCTCGAAGCAAACATTAATAGCATGTATTTGCAAGACCAGGTCTTGCCAGACAGTAGTGAATTGGCAGGCCCCTAGCAATTATAGGTTACAAAATAACAGCTCCTGTTCCCGCACCCACCAAAAGTAATTTGAATTAAAACAAAGTTCTTTCTCAGGCCTCAGTGTTCCCTCCCGTCAAGGTCGTACTCCAAATACTCTTTCCTTTCAGTTGGTTCCTATCAGCGTTACCCAGGGAGACTAGGTTAAAGCTGTCTCCCTGTGCTCCTCTTCCACCTGCAGGCCTGGAACATCCCACTACAAGAGAGCCAGTTTGGTGTAGTGGTTAAATGTGTGGACTCTTATCTGGGAGAACCAGGTATGATTCCCCACTCCTCCACTTACAGCTGCTGGAATGGCCTTGGGTTAGCCATAGCTATATCACAGGAGTTGTCCTTGAAAGGGTAGCTGCTGTGAGAGCTCTCTCAACCCCACGCACCTCACAGGGTGTCTGTTGTGGGGGGGAGAAGATATAGAAGATTGTAAGCTGCTCTGATTCTCTGATTCAGAGAGAAGGTGGGGTATAAATCTGCAGTCTTCTTCTACACACAAAATACTAAATACCTAAAATCAGTGGGGGTTAGTATTCCTGGATACAATCACAGTATGGGGTTAGTACATCATACAGAGGAAAATGCAACAACATAATAATAGATCATTAATGAGCAAGGATAATAATGCCAGAAAAACAAACAGTAGTGCCACCTCAAGCCATAACTGTCAGGGACCTGTTCCGGACAAGCATCTCCAGAAGACCCCAGAGAACCACTGCCCATCAGAATAGACAATACTGATCTTGGTAGGCCAATGGTCTGACTCTGTACAAGGAAGCTGAAATAAGGGGCTGTGGTTCGGTATATTGCCGTTGCATGCAGAAAGTCCCAGGTTCAGTCCCTAGCATCACCATCTACAAGCATCTCAGATAATAGATGGTGTGAAAGACCAGCTTGGAGAACTCCCACCTGTCCGAGTAGACAATGGTAATCTTGACAGACCAAGCATATGACTCAGTATAAGGCAATTTCATCTTGTTGTAAGTCAGACACCTGGGTCAGAACATAAGATTGAGCTATAGGAACCCAAAATCTGATTCAGTATATTTGCCAGCTCAGTCATAGCATGGCGGGCAAGACAGACGTGGATCAGATCTCCTTGCTCTTTCTCTGCCAGGGGAATGTACCATGATTAGTAGGCTTGCCAGCTTCTGAAATCAAACATTCTGTTACCTTGACAGAATGCCTGGGACCAGGGGGCAAAGCCTCAATGTGTTTGTTTGGTGCAGGGTGGATCACAACACAAAATTCATCTCTTGCAAAATTTGTCATGCAAAATTCATCTAGAAATTGTTGCTAGGTGGTGAGGCAAGAGGATGGCTGTGCCCCTTGATTGTCTGGCAACTGGCTGCAAAATGATAATTACAAAAGTCAGATGGTTTTTTTCATACAAGTTGGCATCTATGATCAGTATAAACTCTCTGCTTCCTTGTTCTGACCATCCCCCAACAGTGTGTGTGTGGGGGGGTGGTTTCCACGTGGTGCACTTTCTACTGTACAGGTAGGCAGACTGGTGTAGCAAGATCTACAGGCATTAGGTTTGATCTAACCAAAATTTTAGCTGGCGATAAAGGGAGGAAGTGGCTCTCTTGACCACCCCAAAAGAGATCATGAGATCTGCATGGACAAAAAACCAAGTGGGATTGGGTTTTGTTATAAGGAAGGAAATTAGGTGAGGCAGAACAAAAAGGTTGACTGGATCCAACCTATCAATAGGCTATTGAAATTTCCATGCAAGAAATGTGTTTGTAAAATGCTAACAAGCTTTCATCATTTTACTGTTTGGAGTTATTTATTTGTTTATTTATGCCCCATCTTTCTCTCCAGTGGGGACTCAAAGTGGACAAAGAAATGCTGGATGTCATTAAATTCATTCTTTTTTTGGCCCCAAAGTGTCCATCCAAGCCTTGTGCTTTGAGATATGATACAAGCCGGATAACAATCTGGCAGAGCCAAATTCTGACGCATGCACTGACGCTAACTGCAGATTTTCTGAACAGTGAGCATTTAAACTTGTCTTCAGATTCTGTGCCGCCTAACGCACCATTCTTTCCCCTCCAGCAGTGAATTTTTTCTGCAGCTGCTAAAAACCCACACTTTTTAAAATTGGGGTGAGAATGTCACTTGTGACAGGTGCGGGGTGGCATCCAAAGTTTTTTTTTAATATAAATTATGCCATTGCCTTATTGCAGCTGTGCAGTAGTGCCCAGCAGTCCTTCCTTTTAAATCCTCATGGTCCAGTTTTTGCACATGCATTTTAGTGCTAGTTCATTGGATGAAAGAGAAACACAAAAGGCAGGCAGGCAGGCAGGCAAAGGGTGAGGGAGCCCAATGTTGAAACAGACAAGACTAATTTTGAAACTGGCAAGCAGCTGCAATGTCCTGTTTTCCATATTGCCAAGCACTAGGGGATTCTGTGCTGTGTTATTGGCCACTGTGCAAAATGGGAAAGAGCCACATGATCTCATAATATGGGGGAACATGTTGAGTGTACAGAATGTATGGTAGAATCCAGTGACACTGGCACCGCAAGCTTTGATCATTGGCAACATGTGTGTGTGAGTGTGCATGTGTGCATCTGTGAAGAAGACTGCAGATTTATACCCCGCCCTTCTCTCTTTTTTTGGTAGAAAAAGCCCAGCAGGAACTCATTGCATATTAGGACACCCCCCACGTCACCATTGTTTCAGTGGGGATTCATTTGCATATTAGGCCACACCTTCTGACACCAAGCCAGCCAGAACTGCGTTCCTGCTCAAAAAAAAGCCCTGGCCTCAATACAGATCAGAATCATATGAACATATGAAGCTGCCTTATACTGAATCAGACCCTTGGTCCATCAAAGTCAGTATTGTCTTCTCAGACTGGCAGCGGCTCTCCAGGGTCAGGATTGATTGAATCAATCAATCAATCAATCAACCTTTAATGGCATATAGACCGATCAGAATCATACACCCCCCACGTCACCATTGTTTCAGTGGGGATTCATTTGCATATTAGGCCACACCTTCTGACACCAAGCCAGCCGGAACTGCGTTCCTGTGCGTTCCTGCTAAAAAAAAAAAAAGCCCTGGCCTCAATACAGATCAGAATCATACAGTTATCTCAAACATAGACCATATAGACCTGACAAGCGTGTTTTGGTCTTATGGCCTTCTTCAGTGGTCAAGCTTAGTTAGACACATTGGCTCCAGACATTGCAATAATATTACAGTTACTCAATATGTTTAGGTCCAAGTTGCGATTGTTTTCTAATCAATATTCATGACTAAAAGCATAGATGGCTCCTTTGAAATCACCTTCTGCCTTAGACTGGTACACATATCTGGAGTGGTAATTCAAGTGTATGTTCCTATTCTAGTTCAAAGAAAAATATTTTCCAGTGCAACATGGAGCCAATGTAACACAGTAGTGTATAGTGTACACTATACACTACTACTGCCTTGAATCATGGATCAACTCTATCCTGAATTGGCCAGAGTTTCCCAATCCAAGCTGGCCAGCCCTCCCTCACCCGCCACTGTGTTGGGTCTGGTGAGGAACACAACAGTTCCTCCTTTCTGTCTAGTCAGCCTTCTATCAGTGAGGGGGGGGGGGCTGTGTCATGAGTTGGTTGTGGGAACCTGGCCTTTTTTGATGGCTGTTTTGGCCTCTCAGATTATCACTGTCTGCATCTGTTAGCCTCATGGGCAGGGGAGATAACAGGAGAAAGCACGACGGCTACACTGTGTGGAAAAGGCCGTTTAAAACCCCCCAATCCCCTGAAACTCTCGGTTTGTCACTTCTAGTGGGTGATTGGCATTTCTGACCCTGTAAGTTTCCCTCCTCCTTTCGATCCTCTGTGGTCACCCAAAGTTTCAGTGGTTTAAGCTTCCACACTGCCTGGCTCAGGAGTGCAGCGCGTGTATTGCTCATCCACCCCACATGGGTTCATCCTGTTCTCCCTCCTGTTCCCCCCACCCTACCCCTTTGGCATGTGCGGAATAGTTTCCGTGGAGAGGCAATCAAGGTGGCCGATATAGAATGGCATTGATCAACAAATGATGGGTGAGTGAGTGAATGAATGAGTGGGGAGACAGCCAGGGAGGGGAGGAGCCTCCCCCCCCTTAATTTACCCACCAACCAAAGATATAAGCCCTCGGCTGAGGGAGAGCTTACTCACAGAGGCATCTGCCAGAGACACCTGGAAGATCACAGAAGTCTGGCTGGGTCCCATCATTCCTTTGGCATCCCAATTCCTCCTCCCGTTCTACCTCCTCATCACAGTGAGTACCTGAAGAGCTGAATCGATGCTAGAGAGCAAGTTCCTCTCTTCTGCTGAGGCAAAGTTGCAGGGGGAGGGGGGGATAAGAGAAGAAAGTGTAGCTTAATTTCTCTAAGGTGGGGACGGTTTGTGGATACCTGTGACGGCCAAAGCAAGCTCAACGGGGATTTTAAACCCAGAACTGCCACAGTTCAGTGACTGCTGGAGGTTTTTAAAAGGAAAGGGGGTGTGTGGAGGGCAGAACCCTCCCCTCAGCAATGGCTTGTCTCCCCACAGCCCCTGTTTTGAGGTACTGCTTATCTCATTGGGAAGTAACTCTGGATGAAGGGAAAAGGAGAAGGGTAGCTGGGAGGCAAAGCCAGGGAAGTGGGGGGAGAATCACTCCAGCTGTTTTAAAAACCAGGTCCCTTTTCTTTTCACCTCAGAGTTAAAACTTAGAGCTGCTGCCATCAGGGGTCTGAGAAAAAGATGTTGTAAAAATGCTGTTGAGTCTCCTTTGTTATTGTTGCACGTATCCCATGGGCATTCTGTGGCATATCTGAGGATTTATAATTTGCTTGACTTCAGCCCCAAATGGCTTAAATCCAGGGACAAAGGGTGGGGGAGGAATAACAGGACAACAGTTTCTATGGGGGGAAGTGATTCTGTAAAGAAAAGCTGCTGCTGAGGTGTTGTGGTTAGAGTTTTGGACTAGGACTGGGGAGATCTGAGTTCAAATCCCTGCTCATGGTGAAGTGAAGCTCAGTGGGTGACCTTGAGCCAGACCTCCCTCACCTTAACCGACTTCCTAGAGTAGTGAAGACAGCCTGTGTGGTGTAGGGGTTAAATATCTGGCTAGGAAGACTCCATTTTCAATGCCAATTCTGCCCTGGGTGATCTTGGACCAGTCCTGTACGGTCAGCCTAACCTACCTCACAGAGTTGTTGTGAGGATATAGCCTGTTGTAAATAGTTTTGGGTCCCCATTGGGGAGATAATTGGGGTCTATATTAAGTCAATGAATAAACAGGAGAAGGAGAGACCCATTTGGAATCCTGGAAAGAAGGATTAAAAAAAGTAAGGTATAAATAAAAGTAATACTCTCCCATGGACCATTTGCGGTTTTGGGAAATCACTGAAAGCATTCCTCAGGGTGTACACTAGCACAGCTATTCTCTCCTGCTATTAAAAAGAAAAGAAAAGATGAGAGCAAAGTTAATCTTTGTGTTTTATTGTTATGCAGCACTGATCCAGTTTGGTGTAGTGGTTAAGTGTGTGGTCTCTTATCTGGGAGAACCGGGTTTGATTCCCCACTCCTCCACTTGCACCTGCTCAAATAGCCTTTGGGTCAGCCATAGCTCTGGCAGATGTTGTCCTTGAAAGGGCAGCTGCTGTGAGAGCCCTCTCCAGCCCCACCCACCTCACAGGGTGTCTGTTGTGGGGGCGGAAGGTAAAGGAGATTGTGAGCCACTCTGAGACTCTTTGGAGTGGAGGGCGGGATATTAATCCAATATCTTCTTCTTGATCTCGGTGGTCAAATTATATGAGATGAACCACCAGACCAGGGAAGTCCAGCACAGCTTAATTTGCCCATAGTTTCTCAAGGGATGCCTCATAGGAAAGGGTACCTGCTTACCTCTCTCTGCAGTGTGCTGTTGTGTGGGGTTGGAGCCTGGGGCACCATGTGCTTCTCTCCCTTTGGGATCAGCCTTCTGTACTCTTCTATTCAGCACACTTTTACGCTGCCTTCTAAGGCACTGCCAGAAGAACTTTAAAGAGAAAGCCTAATTTCTAAGCTGAGTTTAAACGTTCTCAGGCTTAGAATGTCTAAGAATGTCTTGGAATTTTTAAAGTGGGCTTCAAGATAGAAGGTGATCATACTGTAAAGGGAGAGGGAACATTCATATTGTAAAGGGAGAGGGAACATTACAGATGCCAGAATCCAAGTGGGGCCTGGGGATCTCCCAAAATTATAGCTCATCTCCAGACTGGAGTGATCAGTTCTCTTGGAGAAAATAGATGCTTTGGAGGGTGGACTTTATGGCGCTGTATCCCACTCAGCTCTCTATCCTCCCCAGGCTCCATCCCCAAACCTCCAGGAGTTTCCCAGCCTAGAGCTGATAACTCCTCCCCCCCATCCCCTGCTGGTGGCCAGGGAAGACCTTGGAACCCTAGGGGACATGCCCATCAGGGCTGAGCCAGTCACATCCGATGTAGCAAGAGGTAGTTTTAGGAGACTGGCAGGCTGCTACCCACCGAAATTGAGAAGCAAAGTGATGTAGCCATTGGACTTACTAGAAGATTCAGGTTCAAATCCACACTCAGGCATGTAAGCTCGTGTGGGGGTGACCTTGGTCCTCTTGGCCTAATCTCCTTCACAGGGTGGTTGTTGTCAGGGTGAAACGGAGAAGAGGAGAATAATAATAATAATAATAAATTTTTATTTATATCCCACCCTCCCCGCCGAGGCACTGTAAGCCACTTTGGGTCACTCCAGAGGAGAAAAGCAGGGTATAAATATTGAAATACAAGAATAAAATTGCCTCCTAGAATGTTGTTTCACAGCCACTTTAGGTAAGGCCAAGAAGTTTCTGATGTCGACACAGTTAAAGTGGTGCTTTTGCTGCATGAAGCAGATGGGTGGTTTGGCTGAGACTGATCATCCAGCTTTTTGACAGACTTCTCCCACGGTCTTTTTTTCCGCCCTCCCTCTCAGATGGTTGCCTCTCTGAAACCCTGGCCCCTTGTGATTCCCGTGACCCTGTGCGTCTTGTTCTGCTTGGGCACTTTAGTCGACGCCTATCCTCCCAAGCCAGAGAGTCCTGGAGACGACGCTTCCCCTGAAGAAATGGCCAAATATTTCTCAGCTCTCCGGCATTACATTAACTTGGTGACAAGGCAGAGGTGCGTGGTGGGGTTGTGCTTTGGCTTAGGGGTTGGTGGTCCTGAATGTGCACAGCCAGGGCTTCTTTTTTGTAGCAGGAACTCCTTTGCATATTAGGTCAAACACACACACCCCGCCGATGTAGCCAATCCTCCTGGAGCTTACAGTAGGTTCTGTAATAACAGCCCTGTAAGCTCTTGGAGGATTGGCTACATCAGATGTGTGTTACCTAATATGCAAAGGAGTTCCTGCTACAAAAAAGCCCTGATACTTGCTGATTTTGGCTTTTGTACTTGCTTGATCTTTGGGTGGCCTTTGTGCATTTGGAAGATTTTTTTTAATGATCAAGCTCAATGTGTGTGTGTGTGTGTGTGTGGGGAGGCTTCTTCTTGACTTCTGCCTGTTTAAGCCTTCTGCTCTGCAGAACACTGAAAGAGGCAGCCAGGTGCCTTTTCCACCCATCTCAAGCATGCATCTGCAGACCACCTGGCTAAAATTTCTGAACCAGAGATGAAGGCAGTAATGGAAGGAGGTGGGAGGGATGCCAGCTTCCAGAATTTCTGCTCATCTCCAGACTACAGAGATCAGTTCCCCTGGAGAAAATGGATGCCTGGGGGGGGGGGGATTCTATGGCATTGTGCCCCACTGAGGTCCCTGTCCTCTCCAGGCTCCATCCCCAAATCTCCAAGAGTTTCCCAGCCTGGATCTGGCCACTCTACTCCCTCACCCCTGCAGGACCTGGTAATCCAAAAACAGGGGTGGCCAAACTTGCTTAATGTTAACAGCCACATAGAATAAACCTCAGATGGTGAGAGCCACAAGACAGGAAGGAAGGAAGGGTGGAAAGAAAGCAAATAGATGGGGGGAGTGAGGGGGGGATGGAGGGAGGGAGGGAGAGGTGGAAAGCAAGTTTAAATCCTTCTCCAAGCTGCCAGCTGGCTTGGCGAAGCGATTTAAAGAGACAAATGATTTCTCCAAGCTGGACACTGGGGTGTTGGGGGCTTCGAGAGCCACACAATATGTGTGAAAGAGCCACATGTGGCTTCTGAGCCATCATTTGGCCATCCCTGTCCTAGGATGTGAACACTCAGGCAGGTGGGGCAAGATTAACAGTTTAGCCCATTTTACATCTTACGTTGTCCATCGAGGAAGAAACTGCTGTGGATCCTCATGTTATAGTACATCAGTTTGCATTAAGTGTGTGCCAAATGTCAGTTTTCTTTCTCATGTAGAAAAATCTGGAAAACACCCCCCCCCCCATTTTACTCTGTTCTCTTTTTATAAATAGATGCCAAATGATCATGGCCTTTATTGAGCACAATTTTTTTATCTGTATACAACACAGTTGTGCATATTGTAACTTCAGCTTTGCAGAGACTGCAGCCTCTTAGAGAGTGATCACAGGACCATAAAACGCCCGATTAGCCACCTTCTCCATTAGTGTTGGCTGCCTGGGACAGCCCATTAGCTCTCGTCTCCTGGAAACCTAATTGAAAACCAGATCTGGGGGACATTAAAGCACAGTCACCTCTTTAGGTTCCTGCTCATACCTCCCTCTGTGCTCTTTAACTCCCTATTCTCCTCTGACCTAGTTGTGAGCTGGGCCCTTGTCTTACTAGGCCATGAAGATGTACATTGGATGCAAACAGGGAAAGCAAGAGTTTTAGGCACAATTCCTCTAACTTCCCACCTATACACTGCCACCTTTGCAAGTTCTTTCTAAGGATTCATTTACACAGCTGCAGATGATCAGCTGCTTTCCCCTTTAAGCAGGAATGCTCAAAATGTACTGAAGTCTGTCTGTATTCATGCAGCTTCTAGACTTTGGTTACTTCCCCAAATCATTTCTGGCTACTGCCTAAATGAGAGGTAACCTCCGGGACACTGATGAAGGAGGGACTTACCCTGATAGCTTCCCATGATGCATTGCCACAACATCATTTCCAGTTGGGTAGCTAGATATGACATCACCGCATTGCAGAACTCTCTAATGTTCACCCAGAACTCTATGGTAAATGCTGTAGCCTTTTATAAGAACATAAGAGAAGCCATGGTAGGTCAGGCCAATGGCCCATCCAGTCCAACACTCTGGGTGTTTTTGCACTTACGTTTTACTGGCGCGACGACCCTCCTCACGCCGGCGGATCTGCAGTGATTTCGCACTAGAAGCGCCGGCGCAGCCCATTGCGCCGGCTACTTCCGTCGCTAAGCCAGCGCAAACGTTTTCCTGCTTCTTGGCGGTTTCCGTTTGCGCTGGCTTAGCGACGGAAGTAGCCGGCGCAATGGGCTGCGCCGGCGCTTCTAGTGCGAAATCACTGCAGATCCGCCGGCGTGAGGAGGGTCGTCGCGCCAGTAAAAGGTAAGTCCGAAAACACCCTCTGTGTCACACAGTGGCAAAAAAACCCAGGTGCCATCAGGCGGTCCATCAGAAGCCCTCCCACTGTGCCCCCCCAAGCACCAAAAATACAGAGCATCACTGATCCAGACAGAGAGTTCCAACAATATGATGTGCCTAACAGCCACTGATGGATCTCTGCTCCATATATTTATCCAGTCCTTGAGCATCCTGCAGTACAGAGACACACTTTCAGTTATACGACTAGAAGTGACATCACAGCATTGCAGGATGCTGCTGCCTCCCCAATTTTCCCCTTACCTCCCCATTGGGTCCTGGCAAGAGCTGAGAAAATGTTGCTGGGGCCTTACCATGGGTGGTGGACAAATGACAATGCTAGCTGAGCTTCAGTCTCTCCTGTAGTTCATACCCTCTGCTCTGAAACCCCCCAATCTTAGTGTGATAATTCATGTGATTATATATTTTTGGCCAATGTTCCCTCTAAGCTGCAGAGTCTTGTGAGCAAAAAATTCTACTTTGTGAGCTACTGGCATTAAAGTTGAGAGCTGCTGCCTCAATTAGTGTGCTCTGGGGTCCACCTTCCTGAGCTAAGACAAAAATGTGTGAGCTGGAGGCCAAAAATCTGTGAGCTAGCTCAGGCTAACCCAGTTTAGAGGGAACACTGCTTACCACTCCAGAGCAGATGATTACTCAAGACAAACCAGAGCTTTTTTTGGTAGAAAACCCCAGCAGGAACTCATTTGCATATTAGGCCACACCTCTGGCACCAAGCCAGCCAGAACTGCGTTCCTGTGTGTTTCTACTAAAAAAAAAAAAAAGCCCTGAGACAATCCATGATGAGTCCTGGTTTGAATGAGAGCTTAGGGGATTTTTTGGGGGTGGGGGGGAGGTTGGTAATATTATAAACAGAAAAACAAACAATACAGAATGATTAATACAGCTAGAAAACAATACCCTATGTTCTGCAAAATAATCTATATAGTGTTCTATAATTAAGGGTTCCCCCAATAGAAAGGTGTGGGATGGAAACAGGAAACCAAATATCTGGGTGGCTTCTTATTCTCTCCAGAGAGGAAAGCTCTGATTGTAACCCATTCCTTTCCCACTGCAAGGTATGGCAAGAGAGCCAGCCCAGAGACCTTGATGTCAGAGCTCATTTTTGGAGACAGCAACAACGACCAAAATGGCAGATCACGGTAAGTCCCACTGAGAGCGTCTCATCCATTTTACTAGGGCGGTGTGATTCTTAACCTTTAATCTGCTACCACCTGCCAAGGAAGAAACATTTGCAAGGAACAGGGCTTTTAAAAATAAAATTAAAAAAAAAAAATTAAGGACTTGGGAGTACTCCAAACAAAGCAGTTTTGTATAGGTATATTTAGGATCCATTCATACAACATAGAGAACTTGGGCATACACTCGATGAAATCCTGAGGCCCAGCGGTCATCAGACAGCTCCTGAATACTAGATTCCTGTTTGCTGTGATCTGCTAAGAGCCAGGAAGAAAAATCAGGAATCTGGGGTTTTATCCCCAGGACAGTGTGAGCAGTATGAAACAATTCACCTCTGCTGGCTGGCAAAAGGAGTTGCCAACAATCCCAAATGTCCCTGATTTGAGTCCACCCCCAAGTGTTAAATGTCTTCACAATGTGTAGTTCACTTCTCTGGGGACTATATTCACTGCTCTGATTATCAGAAAACTTGTCCAGAACTTGTTTCTCTTTCTTCTTTGAGAGTCTGTTCTTCTTAAACAAAACTCCTTCCCCCGAGAACCACTAAGCAAACACATGAAGATGTCTTATACCAAGTCAGCCCATCTCACCCACTATTTGACTTGTTTGACTGAATGTAGCTCTACAACAGGGGTGGCCAGCAGTAGCTCTCCAGATGTTTTTTGCCTATAACTCCCATCACCCCAGCCAGCATGGCCAACGGCTGGGTCTGAAGGGAGTTGTAGGCAAAAACATCTGGAGAGCTACTGCTGGCCACCCCTGCTCTAGAAGATTCCATAGAGACAACCCCTGTTGTCTGACAGCTTTTAGCTAGATATGCTGGGATTGAACCTGGGACCTTCTACCTGTGAAGGAGAGGTTCTAATACTGAGCTTTACCTACCTAGTATTTCACAGAAAGAATTACACAAACAGAACTACCCTGAATGAACATATAACACTACCTTAAATTAATGACCATCAGTCCATCTAGCATAGTTTGACTGGAAATGGTTTACTGCGCACAGAAATGCCTTTCTCAACATCTGTGACCCCTATTTTAAACTTTTTGTTTTTTATAACATTTATATGAACTTAACTTGCTATAACAATATGATGTTTAATAATATAACAAAAAGCAACAATAAACCCTTAAGGAAATGGTGGTATAGAACAATTCTTTCAATAGAATGCTAAAAAAGAGTCCTTTTACATCACATTGAAGTGCTATCACAGTTAGCATGGTGTAGCTGCTAGGGTGTTAGAGTGGGTTCAGATCTCCACTCAACCATGACAGTGTTTATTCAGATTCCAAGCCCCAGTGCATTTCTGAAGCACAAACGGGGTAACAATGCACATAAAAGTATGCATTAAATACAGCATCATTTGCAAATCATTATTTAAGCCTTGTAGCATGCCATGAGCTAACAATGGGAATGGATGGTCTTGCCTTCAGGGCAGGTATTTGGAGCAGCTACAACATTTGCTTCTGCCATCCCATTAACTTTACGATTCTCTATTATTATTATTTTTTTTAGATTCGATGATTCGTATATGTGGTGATGACCTCCTGACTCCTTATCTGACAGCTTTGTTGGTTCCAATTCTATTGTGTCGTTTGCATTTTTTGGAAAAACAATCAAGCCTTGATGAGCTGATCCCTTTCTTTAGAGGGCCTGTCCTCTTCCTACCCTCCAATTTCCCCGCTTCCCTGGATCTGAGGCTTGGGAAAGAATCACTCTGGGTATTTTCAGACAACACCATAAACAAGGAGGTTGCGTCTCCTTTTCCCACAAGCCGAGCAGAGGGCGCTACAGAAGATCTTGGTGCCTGGGGCAAGATGGGGTGTGAGTGTTTTTGGTGGTGGCATATGTTGTACTTGTAATGGTACCTGTGTTGATTGTTAGTACAAGACTCCACTACATCTGCCCTGGGTTGATCTTTATTTTATACGTCATTTATATGTGTGTATGTGTGTGTGTGCGAACATGATTGAGAGTGTGTATGTGTATGTATATATATGTATGTATTATTTTAAATGAATTTCCTCTACATCCACAATAAACAGCAAGTTTAATGGAAAAACCTATGGCAAATTTTCCTTTTCTTCTCCCTTATGGTAACGGACTACCTAGAATGGCACAGTCTGTCAGTCCACAGCTAGGACCCAACATGGCCAAAGAAGCAGTCCTCAAGCTTTTTTATACTGAGTCAGATGATTGGTTTATAAAGGTCAGTTTTATCTACTCTGACTCGCAGTTATTCTCCAGGATCTCAGGTGGAGGTCTTTCATACTACTTGATCCTTTAACTGGAGCTGCCAGGGATCAAACCTGGGACCTTGTGCATGTCAAGTAGGTGCTCTGCCACTGAAATACATCCCCTCTTCAAAATTTTCAGACCAAGGTCTCCCTTTTAACCACCAAATTAAAGCACATGGCTTCACTAAACTGGAAGTGCATTGTAAGAAGTCATGTGACATTACAGTCACATGAAAGGAAGAAGAGGAGTCACAGTTATGATTTCACCAACGTGGAGGAGCTCTGCACTATAAGCATGCACAGGGGCTGATGGGTGAACCAATACTTGTCACAGGTAACGCTAGCTAGGTGTGATCTGAGTGGTCCCTGCAAATGACTAGAGCTTGGCTTAGCTTGCTCATGGCTGCTAAAAGCCCTCCCAGACAGTGGCCCACCAGGAACATAAGAACATAAGAGAAGCCATGTTGGATCAGGCCAATGGCCTATCCAGTCCAACACTCTGTCACACAGTGACCAAGGAACTTACCCCATAGGTTAAATGGGTAGTTTGCCGCTGAATGTATCCATTTCCTTCAGCTTTTGGCTCTCCACTTTGAGGATCTCCTTCAGTAGAAGAAGAAGAAGAAGAAGAAGATATTGAATTTATATCCCACCCTATACTCTGAATCTCAGAGTCTCAGAGAAGTCACAATCTCCTTTACCTTCCCCCCTCCCACAAAAGAAACCATGTGAGGCAGGTGGGGCTGAGAGAGCTCTTACAGCAGCTGCCCTTTCAAGGACAACTCCTACAAGAGCTATGGCTGATCCAAGGCCATTTCAGCAGTTGCAAGTAGAGGAATGGAGAGGTTCTCCCAGATAAGAGTTTTGCACTTAACCACTACACTGAACATAGTCAATGCAATGCACTTATGTGGTATCAACATGAGAAAAATGTAGGTGATTGCATTTGAAAAGGAAAAGAGGCAACAGAGATGAAAAGGAAAGGAAAGGTCCCCTGTGCAAGCACTAGTCGTTTCTGACTCTGGGGTGACGTTGCTTTCATGTTTTCACGGCAGACTTTTTACGGGGTGGTTTGCCATTGCCTTCCCCAGTCTTTTTTTACACTTCCCCCCCAGCAAGCTGGGTACTCATTTTACCGACCTCGGAAGGATGGAAGGCTGAGTCAACCTTGGGCCGGCTACCTGAATCCAGCTTCCACCAGAATCAAACTCAGGTCATGAGCAGAGAGTTCAGACCACAGTACTGCTGCTTTACCACTCTGCGCCATGGGGCCGCTCTTAACAGAAATGACCTTATCCCAAAGTGCTGTGAAACAGATTCTACAAGAAGATTCCATTGGGATGCGAATGCCCAAAACGTTTACCAATATAATTGATTAATTATATTTACGTCCTTTATATTTAGTGTTCCATCTATCTCTGAGAGGCGTACAAGAAGCTCTTTCATAGAAGCTAACTTGTTTACATAGGAGTTTGAGAGGAACAGAGCTGACCTCAGAAGTTAAGCAGAGCTGGCCTTGGTCAGTATTTGGATGAGAGATGACCAAGGAATACCAAAGTCATGTTACGGAGACAGGCAATCATAAACCACCTCTGAATGTCTCTTGCCTTAAAAACTCCATGAGTGGCTCACCATAAGTCACATGAACATGAAGCTGCCTTATACTGAACAACTACACTATGTAAATAACCTATTATAAGTAATCAGTACTATGTGCAAACGTGCCAAGTATTTGAGTAGAAAGTAATCCAAAATATTGACAGATTCACAGACTTTTAAAGAAATACAATTTCATCAATTCTGTTTCCACCATGTATAATAAATATCTATCAGCTGTAGCCTTGCTTTCAACTCATAGAATCATAGAGTTGGAAGGAACACCAAGGGTCATCGAGTCCAACCCCCTGCACAATGCAGGAAACTCACAAATACCTCCCCCTAAATTCACAGTTATCAGCATTGCTGTCAGATGGCCATCTAGCCTCTGTTTAAAAACCTCCAAGGAAGGAGAGCCCAAATAAATCTATAAAGTAGACTTTAAAAACCTTGTGTAGTTTGGCCCACAGTTTGTTTTAGGAGAAAACTGGGGCAGAAGTTCTCCCGTCACTTAATTGCTCTTCTCTTGGTAGCAGGATATTCACAATGGTTTGGCTCCCACGGAGGACTTCTCCAGGTTGTAGTGGGGACATTTTTGCCTCTTCCCCTCTGCTCCAGACTTCCAACTCCCAACCCAAGCTGTTCATTTTGCGTGTCTTCCTTATATCTTGTCAGACCATAATAAAATGTTGGGAAAGGGTTAGTTAGCTGGAGAAATATGGGATGCACATTCTAGCATCCATAGTAGGGCTGCAGTCATACACACTAAATAATGCACTTTCAATCCACTTTCAGTGCCCTTTCCAACTGGATTTTACTGTGTGAGCTGGCAAAATCCAGTTGGAAAGTGTGCTGAAAGTGGATTGAAAGTGCATTATTTAGTGTGTGTGTGATCATAGTCTTGTGGCTTCTTTGTTTCTCAGTACCTTTGTTTCTCAGTAACTGCTGCCTTTTCATGCTGTTTGGTTGAAGGCTGTCTGCTTGTGGTCTGAATAATTCCTGGTGAAATAACCCACCACCAGGAGTACCTGTGGCTTGAGAAGGAATACTGAATGGTCCTAGCAGGTATAACACAGACCATTGGTCTGCCTTGTCCACACAGACTAGCAGTGGCTCTCTAAGACCTCAGACAGAGAAGGGTCTTTCCAGAACCGGGTGCAGGGCTTTTTTTGAGCAGGAACACACAAGAATGCAGTTTCTGCAGGCTTGGCATCAGGGGTGTGTGGCCTAATATGCAAATGAGTTCCTACCAACAAAGTCCTGTGTGAAACAATGGTGATATTAGTGGGTGTGGTCTAATACACAAATGAGTTCCTGCTGGGCTTTTTCTACTAAAAAAGCCCTGACTGGGTTGAAAGTGCCATCAAGACAAAGCTGACTTATGGAAATCCCATAGTGTTTGTGTTCTCAAGGTGAGAGACAAACAGGTGTTTCGGCATTGCCTGCCTCTAGCAACCCTGAACTTCTTTGGTGGTCTCCCATCCATGCTAGGGTTGCCAATCCCCAGGTGGGGGCAGGGGATCCCCCAGTTTGGAGGCCCTCCCCCTGCTTCAGGGTCATCAGAAAGCGGGGGGAGGGGAGGGAAATGTCTGCTGGGAACTCTATTATTCCCCATGGAGCTTTATTCCCATAGAAAATCATGGTGAATTGATCTGCGGGTATCTGGGGCTCTGGGGGGGCTATTTTTGGGGGTAGAGGCACCAAATTTTCAATATAGCATCTAGTGCCTCTCCCCAAAATACCCCCCAAGTTTCAAAAAGATTGGATCAGGGGGTCCAATTCTATGAGCCCCAAAAGAAGGTGCCCCTATCCATTATTTCCTATGGAAGGAAGGAATTGAAAAGGTGTGCCGTCCCTTTAAATGTGATGGCCAGAACTCCCTTTGGAGTTCAATTATGCTTGTCACAGCCTTGACCTTGGCCCCACCCCTAATGTCTCCTGGCTCCACCCCCAAAGTCTCCTGGCTCCACCCCCAAAGTCCCCAGATATTTCTTGAATTGGACTTGGCAACCCTAATCCATGCACTAAACAGGGCTGACCTGGCTTACCTTCTGATGAGAGTGGGTTGACCTGGCCACTCAAATCAGGGCACCTAGTAGCTAAAATTCTTTTCCTGAAGCAGCCAGGGACAGCAGCCAGGGCCTTGTGCATGCAAAGCTCAGCTTCTACCATAGAGTCACAGCCCTCCTTCCGGGAGAAATACAACCAGGACCTATTTTTGTAGGAAAAGCCCAGCAGGAAGGAACTCACTAGCATATTAGGCCACCCCCCCTGATTCACCATAATTTCGAAAAAGCCCAGGAGGAACTCATTTGCATATTAGGCCACACCCCCTGATGCCAAGCCAGGCAGAACTGCGTTCTTGATTTTAAAAAGCCCTGAATACAACTTGTTGCTAGCCTACATCAGATGCATTTTTTTAAAAAAAAATTAACAGATACTTGCAATTGTTTTGTTCTTTTCTGGTAGAAAGACCCCTCAGAAAGTTTCCTCCTTGCATCTAATATCCTGGAGTGCCATCTTCTGGATGTGTGTGGCTATTTCACAGCAAGGCAGCCCTTGTGTACCCTATATTAACTGCTCACTGGAAGTCATTTTGGATACCAGTCATTGTCATCTGATTCTCAGTTGGCAGCTCCAAACTATGTGGGGAGCGGGAAATCACAAAAAGGGGGCATTGGCAGGCCTTGTCATTTTGTAAATTGTTTGGCAGACACATGGTGACACATCACAGTCAAAGATTAGATTCTCTCCTTTAGAGCTTAACAATAATTCTCAGTTCTGCCATTCTGTCTCTGGCAGAGGGGCAGAAAGAAACCAGATGCCCTTCAGTCCTTGCTATGAACCCGTCTGCCTAGATGATTAATTTTTTTTTATATATATATATAGGCCATGCTCTCTGATGTCACCATTGTTTCACACAGGGCTTTTTTGTAGAAAAAGCCCAGCAGGAACTAATTTGCATATTAGGCCACATCCTCTGATGCCAAGCCAGTGGAAACTCCATTCTTGTGCATTCCTGCTTTTTTTTTTTTAAAGGTCTGGTGCCATCTAGCATTAGGGTTGCCAGCTCCAGATTGGGAAATACCTGGAGATTTTGGGGGTGGAGCCTGAGGAGAGAGGGGTTTGGGGAGGGGAGGAGCTTCAATGGGCTGTAATGCCATAGAGTCCACTTTCTGAAGTGGCCATTTTCTCCATATATCTGTTGCCTGGAGATCAGTTGTTATAATTGGAGAACTCCAGCCTCCACCTGTAGATTGGCAACCTGTCTTGCATGCAGCTGCTACTGAAGAAATGTGGCAGGACAGCACTGACTGAGCAGTAAGCTCTGTTAGCAAAATTGCTGGGAGGGTCTCATCTTTTTATGGGGGGAATTAGCAGAGGATGACCCTGGTAGAGCTAGGAGCTGATCTTTTCCCCATAATACGGAGGTCCAGTATCAGAAAGAAAACTCCAGAGATAAAATAGTTTTTAAAAATGTTTACTAGAAAATATATGTAGAAAATACAGTCATACCCACAAGCAATACAAAAACACACAATCAAGAGCTAGGAAAATAGAGATGAGTGATAGGGAATGTTAGGGATTGTTGAAGAGGGTGATACTATCTGTTCCAGATGTGCAGATATCCATTTAGAAATTAAAGATGGAGATGGGCACTGCCATCGTACCATGTCTGAGGCCCATTACTTAGAACAGTGGCCCCCAACCTTTTTGGAACCAGGGACCAGTTTCATGGAAGACAATTTTTCCATGGACTAGTGGAGGAGGAGGAGGCACTGGGAATTTTGCCACTCCAGGCTGTCCCTGCCACCCATGCCACATTCCTGCCCCCATGGGGGTCTTTAAATGGGAGGAAGATTGGGGCTGTTTTTGCCTCCTCTTTCCATTTAAAGACCCCTGTCGATCAGCTGATCAGTGGAGGTCTATAAATGAGGGGTAGGCTAAGGTCACAGCAGTGCTGCCCCTTCTGTCGGCCCAGGAACCGGGTGGATGAAAGAGGTAGTGTGGCCTTGATCTGAGGCTGCCTCCTCTACAAGGGGAGGCAGCCTTGGAGCAGGGTTGTGCTGCCTCTTTAGTCCAGGGTTGCTCTGCCTTACTCCGTGGCCCGGTTGCTAGCAGGCCGTGGCCTGGTACCGGTCCACGGCCCGGTGGTTGGAGACCCCTGACTTAGTTTAGTTTATTTATGATTTATATCCCGTCCTTCCCACCAAGTGGCTCAGGGTGGCTTACAGCATACAAAATCTAACATAAAAATATAAAAATTTAAACATTTTACACAATTTACACAGTTAAAACATTAAAAAAGGAAAACATACAGCGGTCTAATGAAGCTACACTCAGTTTTGGGTGCCGGTTAGTTATAAGCCAGCCGGAAGAGGGTGTCTTGCAGGCCCTGCGGAACTGGGCAAGGTCCCGCAGGGCCCTCACCTCTTCTGGCAGCTGGTTCCACCAGGAAGGGGCCATTTCGGAGAAGGCCCTGTCCCTAGTAGATTTCAAGCGGGCTTCCTTTGGCCCGGGGACAACGAGAAGATTTTGGGTTCCCGATCTCAGTACTCTCTGGGGAACATGTGGGGAGAGACGGTCCCTCAGGTAGGCAGGTCCTAGGCCATATAGGGCTTTAAAGGTAATGACCAGCACCGTGTACCAGACTCGGTAAATTATTGGCAGCCAGTGCAGAACCCGGAGCCCTGCCGAATGTGCTCCCATCTTGGGAGCCCCAATAGCAACCAGGCGGTGGTGTTCTGCACCAACTGCAACTTCCGGGTTTGGCACAGGGGCAGCCCCATGTAGAGGGCATTGCAGTAGTCCAACCTCGAGGTGACCGTTGCATGGATCACCGTTGCTAGATCGTCACACTCCAGGAAGGGAGCCAGCTGCCTCGTCCGCCTAAGATGGAAAAATGCAGACTTGGCAGTGGCTGCTATCTGAGCCTCCATCGTTAAGGAAGGCTCCAATAGTACCCCCAAGCTTCTGACCCTGTGCGTCGCAATCAACGGCGCACCGTCAAAAGCTGGCAGGGGGATTTCCCTTCCTGGACCCTGACGACCCAAGCAAAGGACCTCTGTTTTCGCCGGATTTAGCCTTAGCCTGCTCAGCCTGAGCCACCCAGCCACGGCCTGTAACGCCCGGTCCAGATTTTCTGGGGCGCAGGCCGTCCGGCCGTCCATAAGCAGATAGAGCAGGGTGTCATCAGCATACTGGTGACAACCCAGCCCATACCTTCAGGCAATCTGGGCAAGGGGACGCATATAGATGTTAAATAACATCGGGGAGAGAACTGCACCCTGAGGCACTCCACAATCAAGCGTGTGTCTCCGGGACAGCTCACCCCCAATCGCGACCCTCTGTCCCTGACTTTCAAGGAAAGAGGAAAGCCATTGCAAGGCCAACCCCTGAATCCCCGCGTCGGCGAGGCGGCAAGCCAGTAACCGATGGTCAACCGTATCGAACGCTGCCGATAGGTCCAACAACATCAGCACCGCCGAGCCACCCCGATCCAGATGCCGTTGAAGGTCATCTACCAGACCAACCAACACCGTCTCCATCCCATGGCCCGAGCGAAAGCCGGACTGAAGGGGATCAAGGACGGAAGCATCCTCCAGGAAGGTCTGTAACTGCATCGCCACTGCCCTCTCGATAAGTTTGCCCAAAAAGGGCAAATTTGAGACCGGCCGGTAATGTGCCAATTGGGCCGGGTCTAACATTGTTTTTTTCAAGAGGGGACAGACCACCGCCTCTTTAAGTGGTGTTGGAAAGTGCCCTTCCGTCAGGGATCTATTTATGATATCCCATACAGGATATCTAAGCTCCCTCTGGCAAGATTTAATAAGCCAGGAGGGGCATGGGTCCAATTTACAAGTTGTTGGGCGTGCAGATAAGAGGATCCTGTCAACTTCCTCCAGGTTGAGGGGCCTGAAATCATCCCGGACGCAATCGGAAGACAGGCACGGAGCCTCGGTTTCGCTAGCTGTCTCTAATATGGCAGGGAGGTCGAGGCGGAGCGACGCGATCTTGTCCGCAAAAAAATTCGCAAAAGCCTCACAGCCAATCTCCAATTTATTAGAATTTGGTCTGCCTTGTGGCAGCGTTGTAAGACTCCGAATTATATTGAATAGTTAGCTGCAAAGTATGTTTTCTTTGCGGTTTTGATTGCCATCTCATAGGACTTCATAATCTCTCTATAAGATGTTCGAGTCACTTCGTCTCGAGTACGCCGCCATTGCCTCTCTAGTTGTCTGAGTCCTTATTTTAGTTGTCGCAACCCCTGGTTATACCAAGGTGTCGACTTCAAACAGGGGCGCAGAGGGCGCCTAGGTGCGATCTCTTCGATGGCTCTGGATAGCCTATCATTCCAGGACTCCACCAGATCATCCAAGGAATCACCAGGGGGCCCGGGATCCCGCAGGGCTGTCGGGAACCGTTCCGGGTCCATCAGGCTCCGCAAGCAAGCTAAAATACGTTCTCCGCCTAAACAGGTTTGGAATGACACATCCACCCGAGCCTTAAGGGCGTAGTGATCCGACCATGGCACTGCTTTAGCAGTAATATCGTTCACTAAAACTCCCGCCGCAAAGACCAGGTCTAACATGTGCCCAGCCTGATGAGTGGGCGTTGTGACAATTTGGGAGAGTCCCAGTTTCGCCATGGATGACACCAGGTCCATCGCCTGACTGGAGGCCGCGTCGTCGGCATGAACATTGAAGTCACCCAAGACCAATAGCCTTGGGTACTCCAACGCCCAGCCTGCTGCGGCCTCCATCAGGGATGATAAGGCGCCAGCCGGTGCGTTAGGTGGACGGTACACCAGCCAGATCGCCAACCCCTTCCCAACGTCCCACATCAGGCCGGCACATTCAATGCCCCTGATCTTCAGGGCCGGGAGAGCCCTAAAGGAGTAAGCCTCTCATATGAATAGTGCCACTCCTCCCCCCCGCCCGCTAGTCCGGGACTGGTGAAAGACCGAGTATCCTGGGGGGGCCATTTGGGAGAGAGCTACGGTCTCCCCATTGCGCACCCAGGTCTCGGTCACGCATGCCAGGTCCGCATCCTGCTCCAGCAGGAATTCCCGAAGGATAGCGGTCTTATTATTGATGGACCTGGCATTGCATAACACCAGTGACAGAGGCGAGTAAATTCGCCTGGCCCCACTACCTGTCACCGTCGGGATGGGACGCAGGCTGGAAGGTGGTCAAGCACTACCATGTCTCGGCCTCCTTCCCTTATAAATCTGCCTGTTCCCACTGTCATACCTTCCCCTCCCCAGGAGTACCGGAATCCCCAGGCCAGTCATCTCCTACTGGTGGGCACCAGCTCATCAACCGGCAGTATCTATACCTATTCCCTCTTTAACCCTCTTGTTACCAACCAGTAATTTGCCAACTACCAATAACCACTAGTTATTTAATTTAAATCCCTCCCCCCAATCCACCTATAATTCCTTAGCTAACACTAATTAAATTAATACATCCATTGGCTCCTTAATTAAAAACCTTCCCCAACTACTACCCATCTCCAATTAATTTGCCATAAATTATCCACTTAGCTAATCAATAAATACTATTTAAATTACTAATAAATAATTAATTACAAGTTGGTAGTTAAAACCGTTAGGGTTGAAGGGTAAAGTGCTGTAATTTACAAAGTGACGGTGACCATAAAGTGCAAAGTTCTTCTTCTTATTGTTGTTAAAGTGCGTCAGTGTCCGTAGGGTGTCCGTGGAGTGTAAAGGAGTGCGTAGTTCTTATTCGGGTGTGTGTGTGTGTGGTCTTACTCAAAGTGCAGTATACTAGCATGCCGTCCGGCAGCCCGGGGCAGCCCTCCACACAACACCAGGGGCCCAGGAAGGTACTAGCCCCCCTGTGTCCCCACAGTCGAGCGGCTATAACCCCCAGGAACCCAGAACTGCAAGGTAGTCTGCTGTTAGCACCATCCCCTGCCAGGCGTCCTCTGGTCGCACCTCACCCCACTGATAGTCTCAGCCTGTTCTCTTGTCCGCAGCCCCCGATAACGTTGGGGGGGGGGAGGAGAAGGGGATCAAGAGAGGGGGGCCGTCGTCCCACTGGTAGCCCAGCTACCCTGGTACTTCACCCCGTCCTTTCCCTGTCGCTTCACCAGAGCGCCGCCGCGTAGCTCCTCCAGACTTGCTTGCACTCGACCAGGACGCCGCTGCTCACTCCTCTGGGCTCTCACGTTCCCACCTCGCCTGGCCTCGCCCGATCTGCCATCCATGCCCAACACTCACTTTTGCCTGGTCTCATCCAGTGCACCCTGGCCCCGACTGTCTCAGCGTCCAGCCCACGGTCCTGGCCAGTTCACACTCCCGGGCCGCGCTGGCTGACTTCAATAAGATCAAGTGTTCTGGTCACATAAGGCCAGAGTAATGGGGGATCAACCTATGTGCCCAGATTGAACAAGGAGATGTGGCTGGCTTGCTCACATGTTTTATGGTCTTTGGAGGGGTGAAGACCCTCCCAGAGCTATGATGACTCTTAATAGTTGTTTAATGGGTCTTTCCTGGGTTCCTGAATGGATTCCCAGTTCAAGACAAAATAAGTGAATTACCCTTTATGTTTGTCATGAAGAGTCATCATGCTTTAATGTTTAACAATAATTTAACCTCGATACTCTAAGGGGGGGCAGGAAGGAGAAGGTTGTGTAAATAGGTCTGCACATTAACATAAAAAGGTAGTTCCCTGTGCAAGCACCAGTCATTTCCGACTATGGGGTGATGTCACATCACAACATTTTCATGGCAGACTTTTTGTTATGGGGTGGTTTGCCATTGCCTTTCCCAGTCATCTACACTTTCCTCCCAGCAAGCTTGTACTCATTTCACCAACCTCGGAAAGAAGAAAGGCTGAGTCAACCTTGAACCGGCTACCTGAACCCAGCTTCCACCGGCATCAAACTCAGGTTGTGAGCAGAGTTTGTACTGCAGTTTTTCACTCTGCACCATGGGGCTCCTCCCATATTAACATAAGGTAATGTAATCCCTCCTGTCACCAATACTCCTTCCTTACACCTTTTTGTGTTACATATTAACATAAGGTAACATAAAAAGGTATCAGGAAGGAGTATTGGAGACAGGAGGAATTAGCCATCAGTTGCTAGCCAGAGATAAAGATATGAGGCATACTTTACCTGAGACCCATTGTTTTACATGTTCCATTGCAAAGTGTGTGTGTGTGAGAGAGAGACTTAGCCCAGGGCTGCTGCTGTTCTACTGAACCACAAACACCATCTGCATGCTCTATCTGCATTCCAGCATGGCTTCTCTCTCTTGGACTACTTTTTGCAATGAACCATGGCTCAAAGTGAAAGACTAAGAGTCTCCTTCTCTTATTGGGGTGCTTATCCAGCTGTAGGCAGTGCCTCTGGGTAACATCTCTTGCAGTGCAATGGCTGCAAGTAGTAAAACCCTAAACCTCAGCTAAGCCATTGTGAATTTATGGGGAGGCCTCAGCTAAGCGGACAGTTGCTTTCTACACTGAGTATTTGGTCTAGCTTTGCCGCTGGTTGGAATCAAAGCAAGACCCTAAAGTCCACACAACACCCTGGAACTCTTGTACATATTCTGACTTTTCCCAGCTTTCTGGAGATCTTTCCTATTTCTGGGAAAGATCACAGCAAGCCAAAGTGGCTGCTATGTGGATGGGGAGATCCAGATTTTTTTTTTTGTAATCTTGCCCACACTGGAGATATTTTCCCTGCCTGGTCCCCTGCAGTTAACAGTCCCCACTACCACCAGAGGGCCTTTTCAGATTCCGAAAAAACTGATAATTGATCAATTATTATAGCATTATATATTACAATGATCTCTTGACCAAAGGTATGCAGAGTTATATCTCTGCAACAAAAGCAGCAAGAGGCTTACTCTTTAAAATAAAAGCTGAGAATTCAGAGAACCTGAGAGACATACCGCACTAGCCTTTGTCCAGGTCTCATTCTTGGCTCTCGAGTTTGTGCAGGGCAGGGAGGAAGCTGGGAACATGCAGCCCTGCTCCAGAGATGCCAGTGCAAAATCCAGGGGGGGAAAAGCCACCTTGAGAAGCCCCACACAGAAGGGAGGAATGGGCTAAATGCTGAATTGGTCGTATTATTAGAAAATATAATGTTATATAATGCTATAATGGTCAGCTTGTTTGTTTTTAAATGAAAAGGTTGCATGTGGGGAAAATGGCCACCATGGGGTACTGACACAAGGAAATCCATCCTGTGGAAGCTCCATGGCTGGTCCTGGAAAATAAACACAATTGGAGCATAAACAGGTTCAACCAGTGGATCAGGTGTGGCACAATAGTGGTGTACTGGGAAGGAAGATCTCTGCACCCAGATCCCAACGTCAGTTAGGGATGCCAGTCCCCAGGTGGGACCTGGAGATCCTCTGAAATGACAGCTCATCTCCAGACTACAGAGATCAGCTCCCCTGGAGAAAATGGATGCTTTGTAGGATGGACTGTATGGAACTGTACCCCAGTGAGGTCCCTGCCCTTCCCAGGCTTTATCCCCAAATCTCCCAGAGCTTCCCAACCCTATCCTCTCATGCCCTGTTGATGGCTGGGGGTGAGGATTTGGCATATCTAAACATAGTCATGTCCAGAAGCACAGTAGGACTGTACAGAAGCCAGCCCAGGCTCAGGTGCTACATATTCTCATGCACAAAACCACACAGCCACATTCTACTGTTCCAGCTATCCTCTGTGCATCTGTTTCTCATTATTCTCCTTACTAAGGGTTTTTTAAAAAAATATTGTGAGTGTTGAAGGAAGATTACAGGAAGCCATTTCTATTTTAAGGAAACTATTCGCACACACGCAAATACACCCACTGATAGAGGAAAAGTACCCACTGGCTAGTCACAGTAGTTCATGCTCTTGTACCCACAAAAATTAGATAGCGTGGAACTGTCTTTCAGAAACTGCAGTTGGTTCAAAATATGGCTGACAGATTTTTTTTTTTTTTTAGGGGAGGAACCTGCTGCATCTTCTCTGGCTTTGAATTCCCAGCAGATTTATGGAGGACAGATCCATCAGTGGCTACTGACTAAGACATCTAAAGAGAACCTCTGCATGTAGAAGCATTTCACCTTTCATTACCAGTGCTAGGAGGAGGCAATATTGAGAGAAGGCCTTGGCTTCTCTGCACTGTTTGATGCCCTCCGGGACAACTGGTTGTCCGCTGATTGAAAAAGGATGCTGGAATAGATGGACCACAGGTGTGACCCAGCAGGGCACTGGTTATGCCATCAAGATGCTGGTTGTGCCTTGAATGCCATAAACTTTCTAGGTACAGAATATGCCAGACTGCCATTCCATTTTACTCTACCTAAAAGTAAAGAGCCCCATGGCACAGAGTGGTAAAGCTGCAGTACTGCAGTCGGAGCCCTCTGCTCACAACCTGAGTTCAATCACAGCGGAAGCTGGTTCAGGTAGCTGGCTCCAGGTTGACTCAGCCTTCCATCCCTCCGAGGTTGGTAAAATGAGCACCCAGCTTACTGGAGGGAAAGTGTAGATGACTGGGGAAGGCAATGGCAAACCACCCCGTAAAAAGTCTGCCATGAAAATGTTGTGAAAGTAACGTCATCCCAGAGTCGAAAATGACTGGTGCTTGCACAGGGGACTACCTTTACCTTTTTTTAGAAGTAAAGATCTTCTTCAGAGGTTTGCTACACATGTGCCTGGGTGTGCAAACATTACAGGACTTTTCCTTGGTGGAACTGAAAGTTCTTTCCAACGGAAGCTCACTTAGCTCCTTCGTGGATGAACCTCAAGTGGAAAGTAAGGACAATATGAGTTTACACTGTGCATTTGGTATGTGTTATGTGCTGATGACCTGGATAGCCCAGGCTAGCCTGATTTCATTAGTTCTCAGAATCTATGAAGGGTTCGGCCCAGACAGTGCAGAGTTGTTATGCAGAGACAGGCCATGGCAAGCCACCTTTGTATACCTGTTGCCTTGAAAACCCTGGATGCAGCTGGACAGCAGGGGTATAAAAGGTGCTAATACCTGTTTCTGGGCTCTCATTTATTAATCTGCTGTCTGGGATCTCTTTTGGATTTGTCTTGATCATGGTTTCTTTCTTCAGTGTCCTGCTTATTTTAATTTCCTGAGTAATTTCTTTGGTGTTATTTTGTAGTGAGTTTTGAAGTAGAGTTGATGTTTTTCAATGTTTGCAACCCCCTTTGTGGGCTCTGATGAGATACAGGATCTAGAGACATTTTAAAAAAGAAATGCATGTAAATAAATGATCTGGAGTCTCAAAGAGTAAATTGTAATCACCATATTTTTCCTTCTTTTTTTCAGTTGCAAGGGTGGTTTGGTCCATTTCGCCTGATGCCAAAAAAAAGAGAAAGAAATTAATCACTAATGTTTAAAAAGGTGTTCCGGCCTTGGCTCGCTTGATATTTCCTGGAGAAAAGCAAGCTTTTAGGAGAGAGATAGACCCCCCACTCCCACTGATTACATAACATTTCCAGAGCATCAACCATGAACTGGAAAAAGGGGAGAAGGGGGAGGAGGAAAGAATATAAAGATCCATGCACCCAGGGTGTTCTACAGAGAGAGGGAGAGGGAGAGAGCACCCGCACAGAGGGACTCATCCGGTCCACCAGTTTCCTGCTTCCAGTTTGCAAAAGGCTCAGGGTAAACACTGGGTATTGGGAGACTTTAATTGTGTGTTGTTTCTTGAATGATGTCTTTGTCAAATCCAGGTTAGAAAACTCCTGGAGATGTGGAGCCTGGAGAATACAGGGAACTCACTGGGGGACAAGGCCACAGAATCCACCCTGCAAAGCATCCATTTTCTCCAAGGGAACTGATCTCTGTAGTCTGGAGAGGAGCTGTAATTTTGGGGGATCCTCAGGTCCCACCTGGAGGCTGACATTACAAATCATGGATCTCTCATAGTTAGGGATGGGTCCAGAGGAGGGTGGCAAAGATGGTGAGGGGTCTGGAGACCAAGTCCTATGAAGTAAGGTGGAAGGAGCTGGATATGTTTAGAAGATAGATATTGGATTTATATCCATTCCGAATCTCGGAGCGGCTTACAATCTCCTTTGTCTTCCTCCCCCACAACAGATGCCCTGAGTAGGTGGGGGCTGACAGAGCTCTCCAAGAAGCTGCCCTGGAGAGGAGGCAGCTGAGAAGTGATATAATCACCATCTTTAAGTACTTGAAGGCTTTCATATAGAGGATGGTGCAGAATTGTTTTCTCCAGAAGGTAGGACCAGAACCAATGGGTTGAAATTAAGCCAGAAGAGTTTCTGGCTCAATATTAGGAAGAACTTCTTGACAGAGCAGTTCCTCAGTGGAACAGGCTTCCTCAGGAGGTGTTGGGCTCTCCTTCCTTGGAGATTTCTAAACAGAGGCTAGATGGCCAACAACAATGCTGATCCTGTGAACTTAGGGGGAAGTACTTGTGAATTTCCTGCATTGTGCAGGGGGTTGGACTAGATGACCCTGGGGAGTTTTCCAACTCTACAATTCTATTATGATTCTATGATTAGGAGGGATGGCAAAAAGCCCCTCATTGCTAGTTTTTGTTGGGAATTCAGCCCAAGGGTAAATTCAAGGGTGTTGATCAATGCAACCTGGTGATCGTAGCTGTAAGATTGCATATTTATGTAGCCAGAGAAAGAAAATAGAAAGACATCTCTGCATGCAATCTGCTAGAAGAAGCAGCTCAGAAAAACTGCTGCAAAAGAACTGCCTAGAAGCAAATATAAACAAATATTTATTTTATTTTCATTCAATTTATATCCCGCCCTCCCCGCCGAAGCAGGCTCAGGTGAAGGAATGATCACTCAACCCATGTGTCTTATGAAAGCAGAGAGGTCTGACTTCCTCAGCCAACCCTTACTTTATTTATACATTCTGTCTTGAAGCTACATATTTGCTTAGTACATAGTGTTTAAACAAACAACAGGATGCATCTGTTCATGGGAGACAGACCATTGTTTACAGGATTCAATACAGTTATCAATTTGTCAATACTGCAAGGGTCAGCATAAAGAGTGAGAATGGGAGTGAACACGGGATGTGAGATGCCTGTGCCCTTTTGACTCTTCAGACACAATGGGGAATATGGGAGCTCCAGGCTGGTATGCCAAACACATGGTCTCACCCACGTTCCTGTCTGTGGTCTTTGTGGGACCCAGGAATCCAGCAGTTTCTCAGGGCATGATTCCTACACTCAGGGCAGCTGAATTCGGCAAAATATTTAGCAAAATACTTCAACTTTGTCATTACATTTAGAATTAGGGTTTGTAGAACATTTCGGGCTCAAGTGCCGTGTTCTATTGGAGAAAGTTTTTCTTCCAGACGTTTTGTTCTCAGCTGCGGAGAACATCCTCAGTGGCGTTGCAGCCGGAGCAGGCGCTCTGACCTTCTTGGCCGCTGTGCATTGAGATCTTTGATAACATTTAGAATTTGCTGTACAACTCAGATGCAACTAAACACAGTGGAAAAATGAAGAATTATTAATCTAATTTAACAGGACTTCAGTGTGTTTAGCTTTGGTGGGACTCTGTTCTTTCTATTCCAAATTCAAATCTGCCTTTAGAATTTTCCACTTGGCATTCTGGGTCCTTTAAAGGCTTCTCTGAGTTTGTTTTCATGGTGATGAAAATTCCTGCACTGGTAGTGAACTAATGCTGTTCTTTTTCTACAGTATGCAGAGACAGGTCGATGGTGTGTGTGGGTGTTTGTGTGGGTGTGTGAGGGCACACCCTTTGTACACAGTGGGTGCAGTAAAATTTAATGGATCCCAATGTCAATTAAGGAGCTCTGTGGCGCAGAGTGGTAAGCTGCAGTATTGCCGTCCAAGCTCTGCTCACAACCTGAGTTCGATCCCAGAGGAAGCTGGGTTCAGGTAGCCAGCTCAAGGTTGATTCAACCTTCCATCCTTCTGAGGTTGGTAAAATGAGTACCCAGCTTGCTGGGGGTAAAGTGTAGATGACTGGGGAAGGCAATGGCAAACCACCCCGTAAAAAGTGTGCCGTGTAAAAGTCGTGATGCAACATCATCCCAGAGTCAGAAGCGACTGGTGCTTGCACAGGGGACCACCTTTACCTTTTACCTTTAAGTGTCCTCCTTAGAATGTGACTGCAGATTCTCTGTAACTTGACTTGGAGGTGACCAATAATATTGAAGAAGCACCTTTACCTCAATGTGGGTGAATTTTCTGAATACAAAGTAATTGAAATCTGCTGTGATTTATCATTGAATAGCTCTGTTGTCAAATAGAAAATACCATTCTGTGTTTACTACTCAAGAATGTCAAATATCAGCTTTCAGGTATAAAAATCAAATCCTGAGTATGCTGTGGATACTAGCCAGCCACAGAGGCAATGGAATAAATATTGAAAATGGCTATGGAGAGTTCAGAGAGATTTTTTAGTGGGATGGGATTTCCTTTCCAATCTAGAGGAAATGAATTTGACGCAACCAGGTTTTCCACAGTAGAAAAGGAAGAAGGGCACTCTTTGAATATCAAAACATGTATTCTGGAGATCTATGGATCTATTCTGGAGATGTATTTGTGACAGAGGCTGGGGATTGGCAAGCTTAGCTGAGAGCAGGACTTTTTTTGAGCAGGAATGCAGTTCCAGCTGGCTTGGTGGTAGGGGGTGTGGCCTAATATGCAAGTGAGTTCCTGCTGGGCTTTTTCTACAAAAAAAGTCCTGACTGAGAGTATAATGGAGGAGGAGAGAACCACATACTCCACACTGAACTCCTGGAAAGAAAGGGTGGAGGGGAGAAAACCATGCTAAATAATTTTTTTAAAAAAACAACAACGATCAAAAGTAAAGAAACTCTGGCCTCCCCCTGAACAAATGAGCAAATTTCCTTGGATTCCAGTGACTTCTTTTTTCTTGACTTCCCAGTTTCCTGTGTCTCATTCATTCTTTCTTTTCTGCTGGTGTAGATGATCATTCCACGTGGGCGTTGGCTTTCTCTGTTGGCCTTCACCTGCTGCCTGGCTGTGGTTCTCAATTCTGTTGGGAGCAATGCACAGGTGGAGCCCAGATTCCCTGGCAATGATGCCCCACTGGAGGAACTGTTGAGGTTTTACACTGAGTACGAGCAGTATCTCAACTCCATCAACCGGCCCAGGTAAGCTGAATTGGAACACGTATGAACACACATGAAGAATGGGAACACATTCTTATACTGGAGACCACTGGTCTGTTTAAGTCACTACAGTCTACTCAGACTGTCAGCAGTTCCCCAGGGTCTCAAGTGGAGGTGTTTCACATCACCCATGACCTGATCCTTGAACTGGAGATGCCGGGGACTGAACCTGAGACCTTCTGTATTCTGTATACCTCAACTGTATACCCTTAATTTAAACCTATTATTGCAAGTCTTATCCTCTGCTGCCAACAGGAGCAGCTCCCTGCCCTTCTCTAAGTGACAGCTTTTCAAATACTTAAAGACTGCAATCATGTCCTCCCCCACCAGCTCCTCCTCTCCAGACTGAACATTCCCAAATTCTTCAGCCTTTCCCCATAGAGCTTGGTCTCCAGGTCCCTGATCATCCTCATTGCTTTCCCCTGCACCCACTCCATTCTGTCCACATCCTTTTTGAAGTGAGGCCTCCAGAATGGCACAAATACTCCAAGTGCGGCCTGATCGATACAGTGTACAGCAGGACTATGGCATCTTGTGATCTGGATGTTTTATGCCTCTGTTGATACACCCCAAGATTGCTGCATCATATGGGCTGCTCATATTTAACTTACAGTCCACCCGTACGCCAAGATCATGTTCAGACACACTGCTACCCAGAAGCGTATCCCTCATCCAGTATGTGTGTTTCTCATTTTTGTTACTGAGATGTAGAACTTGGCACTTATCCTTGTTAAATTGCATCTGTGCTAGAAACACCCTGACCGTTTTCGCACACAGCTTACCACGCAGTCACAATCCTGTTCCCTCCGCAGCGTCCGGTCGGATTTCCCACCATCTGCGCTGGAGTTACAGGAAGTGCCGCGGCTTTTGCGTAGCAAACGTAAACTGGGGTTTAGCGGTTTACGTTTGCTACGCAAAAGCCGCGGCACTTCCTGTAACTTCGGCGCAGATGGTGGCTTATACTCACTGTCACTTTCTCTCTCCACTACAGACGCTTTGTGAGGTAGATGGGGCTGAGAGAGTTTTGAGAGACCTGTGACTGGCTCAACGGAGATATCTTGGAAGAAACACACTCTCTCTGTTTACAAATTAGTAACAATGTGTAATATATATAACAAAACACCTTAACTTAACATACAGGAATGCAATTGAAAAATCATCCACTGCACAACATAGCTGTCCAAAGTCCATCATGATTTTATAGTAAGTCCAACGATAAAAAAGAATTGGTCCAATTTTGTTTCGGATATACTGTCCTTCTTCAGGGGACTGTCTTGTCATGATCATAGGTTCAGTAGACTTGAAGTGCCAAAATTTCCCAGCTTCCTACCAACTTCTGTCTATCAGCATTCAGTTGCATTCAGTTTGAGAGGCAAACTGAATGCAACTGAATGCTGATAGAAATTGGTAGAGGCGTTCCATAAATAAATATATAAAATCAAATAAAAATACAAGGAAACTGAGAAATGTTGGCACTTCGAGTCTACTGAACCTATGAAGACAGTGTGCATTTGCAATAAAAAAGGCCAACGCCATGCTGGGAATTATTAGGAAGGGAATTGAAAACAAATCAGCCAGTATCATAATGCCCCTATATAAATCGATGGTGCGGTCTCATTTGGAGTACTGTGTGCAGTTCTGGTCGTCACACCTCAAAAAGGATATTATAGCATTGGAGAAAGTCCAGAGAAGGGCAACTAGAATGATTAAAGGGCTGGAGCACTTTCCCTATGAAGAAAAGTTGAAACGCTTGGGACTCTTTAGCTTGGAGAAACGTCGACTGCGGGGTGACATGATAGAGGTTTACAAGATAATGCATGGGATGGAGAAAGTAGAGAAAGAAGTACTTTTCTCCCCTTCTCACAATACAAGAACTTGTGGGCATTCGATGAAATTGCTGAGCAGACAGGTTAAAACGGATAAAAGGAAGTACTTCTTCACCCAAAGGGTGATTAACATGTGGAATTCACTGCCACAGGAGGTGGTGGCGGCCACAAGCATAGCCACCTTCAAGAGGGGTTTAGATAAAAATATGGAGCACAGGTCCATCAGTGGCTATTGGCCAGTGTGTGTGTATATATAATTTTTTTTGCCACTGTGTGACACAGAGTGTTGGACTGGATGGGCTGTTGGCCTGATCCAACATGGCTTCTCTTATGTTCTTATGAACATGACAAGACGGCCCCCTGAAGAAGGATAGTATATCCGAAATGAAATTGGACTTACTATGAAATCATTATGGACTTTGGACAGTAGCTATGTTGTGCAGTGGATGATTTTTCAATTGCGTTACTGTAACGTTAAGGTGTTTTGTTGTATATATTACACATCGTTACTAATTTGTAAACAGAGAGATTGTGTTTCTTCCAAGTTACTGTACCGCCGTGGTCCCGATTATTTCTGACGTCAGCTGAGATATCAGCAGGCTTCATGTTGGAGAAGGGGGGAATCAAGCCCAGTTCTCCAGCCCATTGCTCTTAACCACTGCAGTACCCTGGCTCTTGTTGCAGATTTATTTAACATAATGAATGAGCTGGCTAAAATCCAGAGTGCTGGTTGCCTAAAACAAGATTAATCATTTGATTAAATTTACTTTTCACTTTCACTCAGGTACGGCAAGCGGTCTAGCAGGCAGACCCTTTGTGAAGATCCGTATGCTGGCTCAGACTGTTGAACCCACCGGGTAAGTTGGTTGACTGGAGCAGGTTGTTCAGATCCTGCTGACAAGTTGGATCTGGAATCAATAGCTTACTGCTTAGAATGATGAATGTTTAGCATTCTTCTGAATGTTGGCCCTATATGTTTTTGAAATACGCAGCTCAGTGGGGAAGCAGCCAAAGACCTCCCTCCCTCCCTGCATCCATCTCCTCTCTCCCACCTGCAAACTCAGGGAAGACTAAATGGTTCTGCACCTAATTTTAGGTTATTAGCTCATACCAGCTTTGCTGCTGGTGAGGGGGGGACATGGAGAGAAGGGACCCTTTTCAGATTCCAAAATGATAATGTGAGGAAACATGGGTCCTGCATGGACAATAGCCAGGCAGGGTGAGGGTTGCAATGAGGATGGAGATTGCAGGGTTGGCTCTGGGGCTTTTGCCACCCATGGTAAGGCCCCACCCTCCAGTGGGGGGATCCCAAGCACCAGCCCAAATGCTGGTCCCATTTGCACAATGCGCTTTTCTTGAAGAGCCCGCCATGCAAACACCGCCCCTGCTCGATTTTCTCCCAGTACAGGAAAGCTGAGCAAAGCCGGATGCCTCCGTTTGCACAATGGGCTCCTCTTAAGGAGTCCACCGTGCAATTGCTGCCCCTGCTCGACTTTTCCTCAGTGCTTGGCGTGCCCTGACCAGCAGGTGGCACTCTAAGCATTTGCCTCTTCTGTCTTATGGCAGCGTCGGCCCTGGGAGATTAGGTGAGACAGAGTAGCATAACTGACAGGATCCAACACTGTTACTTCATAAAAATCTTGTAAGGTAGATTTAGTTGAGTGAGAGAGAGAGAGAGAGAGATTCCCAGTGAGTTTGGCTAAGTGGGGATCCCAATGACCTGGTATCAGATTCATCTGTGATAATGCCATTTTGGTAGGTGTGGCTCAAAGAAGAACTGGGGGGGGGGGGAGATCCCTGCTTTAAGCATCTAGTGTTTCCATTGTTCTTTCAGGACTATGTCCCCAGAGGACTGCAGAAGGCAGTATACACATGGCAAACTGATTCCTGATCGCCTGATGATTCTGCTCTCATTTTCTTTTCAACTGAAGTCATGACGACTGTATTTGCTTCCAAAGAGACAATCTCTTCTTCTTCAGCTGACTGTAAAATCACATCATTATAATAAATAAAGATTCAGGTTGAAAGAAAACCTATTTACCCCACCTGTCTTTACTGAGCACACTTTGATTGTACATAAACTAACATTTGAGGTTGAAACACGTGCTGGAACTCTGTGTTTCGGATTTCAATATCTTTCCCATTATCTCCGTAGGTGAATATTATCCAGATATTGACATGACACCCAATAATATTTTATTATACTTGAAATCTCATATTTGACACTATTCGATAGTTGACATGCTTGGCATTTACTATTTGATAGAATAGCTATACTGCGGTGTATCACAGTAGGTTTCCATTACTTCTGGGAGAGCTCTCTCAGCTATACCTACCTCACAGGGTGTCTGTTGCGGGTGAGGAGATTGTAAGCCGCTCTGAGACTCCGAGATTGAGAGTGAAGGGTGGGTTATAAATCCAATATTATCTCCTCCTCCTCCTTCTTCTTCCATTACTAATGTTAGAATCAAAGCCCCAAGCATTTCTCCATGATGGTATCTGTGTAAGTGTAACCAGCTATGGTCCCAATATCTGCAGGGAGAGTTGGGCAGGTTCAGTCTGTTTTGACAGCAGAACTCCCACCCATGGTTATCAAGAGCGTGTAACTGCTGCAACTATGTGTATTTCTGAGTAATATACTTAAACATAAACATGAGAGGCAATACAGCAGGTGCACTTTAGCATTAAAGTAAACTCTTCATATAAACAAAAGCATGGGTGTTTTCATGGGAATCCCTGTTCATTCCAGTCTGGTTGCTATTACTTCATAGCAATGGCTCCTTAGAATATTACTGGTTACAGATATCTTCAGCATCCACAAAGATGAACAGAACAGAAAAAAAGGCTAAACACATCAATAATACATATATTGTAAGTCCAGGTTAAAGCTTACAGATACTGGGACAGCAGATGAGACTTCCAGGCTGTACTTGGGCGGCAGCAGCTCTTCTCACTTGGATCCTGAATCCCACAATTACCTGTAATGATTCAAGCAGACCTTGAAATAGCAAGATCCGGGCAGACCTTTCTCCACTCATCTGGTGCTGCTGTCTCTTCCTCGGTCAGGCTGAACTGCTCAGCAGCATTAACCAATAAAATGCTAAGAAAGATGTGTTGCAACAGCTTTATAAAATTCTGTTTTTCATAATCATATATAAAATTATATATTTTCCCATGAATAATCTTAATAATCCCAAACCAACATTCAATAACTTTCCAAAGAAGTAACTTCAACTTTGCTCGAAAGGATCTCTAAAAATTGCATTGGCTACCAGCAGGGCTTTTTTGGTAGAAGAAGCCCAGCAGGAACTCATTTGCATATTAGACCACACCCCCTGAGACCAGCATTGTTTCTTTGTAAAAAAAGAACAGATCTATCATTGGTGCATTGTCGCCAGGTCATTGGGGTTCCATCTCTTCCTCACTCCCAGCAGACTAGAAAAAGTCCAGCAGGAACTCATTTGCATATTACACCACACCCCCTGATGCCAAGCCAGCTGGAACTGCTAAGAACTGCATTCCTATGTGTTCCTGCTCAAAAAAAGCCCTGGCTACCAGCATTTACCTGCAATGATTCAAAGCAGAACATGAAACAGCAAGATCTGCACAGGCCTTTTCCCACCCTTCTAGGTCTGTGGCCTCTTCTTGGACCAAGCTGAACCGCTAGGTTGCTGGGAACAACCAGCCTACTGTAGAGGAAGCTATGAACACTGAGCATGCACCATTAACTGAGTATAGGAGGAGGGAGGGGTTAATTGCTACATCACCTATTGAAGAAGAAGAGATTGGATTGATACCCCACTAGGACTGCCCACTAGGCGAACTAGGTCATCGTCTAGGGTGCTGACAGCCCAGGGGAATAATCAGGTGGCTCTGCAGGGAGAAAGAACGAGCTGGCTCCAGGCAATGTTCCATTTCAGAACATTGATACAGTGAGCCGGCAATGGCATGCGGTGAAAGGGGAGTGTGTGTGATTTTTTTCATCCTTTGAGTCAGCTCCTCCTTCACCCAGCTCTGCTTTTTCCAACCCCGCTGTCTTGCCCAAGCCCTATGGAGGGAGTCTAAAAGGAGCAGGACTCAGTTGCTCCTTTGGCTTCCCTGTGGCAAAACTCCCTGCAGATGGAGGGATGTGAAAGGAGAATAAGCAGAGGAGAATTCTGAATCAGCAATGGTGACTAGAGTCTCTGATGAGGTCGCCCTGGAGACTTACCCAGGCCCAGCTGAGCTCCATCACCTCACAAGTCATCAGCCGCTGCAGAGCCCCCAAACAGCATCACGGTTTGTTGTCGCCTCCCCCTAAAGTAAAGTGGCAATGCTTCAGATCGTCTCCTTATCAAGTGCCCTACCAAAGCCCAACTCTATATGGGAGACAGCCAATCGGCTTTTCATATTTCACACAATTGATCTGGTTTTGAAAATTGGTTATCAGTGCGGGGAGGGCACAACTAGTTGGCCTTGCCTAGGGTGCCAAACAGTCTAGGTCCAGCCTTGCTTCATTTGGAGTCTCAGAGAGGTTTGCAATCTCCTTCCCTCCCTCTCCCCACAACTGAGACCCTGTGAGGTAGGTGGAGCTGAGAGAGCTCTTCCAAGAACTGCTCTTGAGAGAACAGCTCTGAGAGAACTGTGACTGACCCAAGGTCACACCAGCAGGTGCACATAGAGGAGTGGGGAATCAAACCCGGTTCTCCCAGATTAGAGTCCGTGCTTCTAATCACTACACTAAATGGCTCTCTTGGCAAATGCAAGCATGCTTGGTCCCCTGTATCTTGCTAACAACTACAACACTTCACGGGTTACACAAGCCATGGATATATGGATACTATAGGGGTGATCTTTTTTCTTTTCCCTGTGCCATGTGCCTTAGCTGACTTGCTTGAGCCACCCTGAGCCAATTTCTTTGGAAAACACCTTCTTTTTAGTGGCTTCTGGCTGTTTGCATTGCACAGATACATCTGCCTGAAACAGTGGCAGGATGGGAAACGGCCGCTATTTGGACAGTGTAAAAAACATAAAAAGAGCCCCTGCTGAATCAGACCAATCATCCATCTATCCTAGCATCCTGCTTACCTGGTCTGCTTGATGCCATGGATATACTCCAGGTACGCTTTGTAAAAAAAATAACAGATTTATCATTGGTGCATCGTCGCCAGGCCATTGGGGTTCCATCTCTTCTGTCTCTTCCTCGCTCCCAACAGACTTGAGGACGGCAGCCAGGAAGCAGGTGAGGGTGAGCAGATAAAGCCAGTGTCCACCTGGAGTGACCATCTACACCAGGAGGAAAGAAAGAAAGAATGAATGCGACACGGAAAACTGGGAAGGCAGGGAAAAGGAGGTCACTGGGACCTCAGGAGATTTGCTGATTCATTCAAGAAGAGGCCAGGGGTTCATCACTTTTAATCCTGTGTTTGTTTTTATTTTGCATGTTTTCTTCCCTCTTGCCCTTCAATCCAGGAACTCAGGTTGGTGCATGTGGTTCTGTCCTCCTCCGTTATATTCTCACAACAATTCTGTGAGTCTCTCTCTCTCCCTCTCTCTCCAGACACACACACAGACAGATGGATTCACATGTCAGTTGTATCTGAAGAAGTGGGCAGGGATTCACAAAAGCTCCTACTCTGCCACAAATTTTGTGAGTCTTTCAGGTGCCCCTGGACTCTCGCTCTTTCCTACTGCTGCAGACAGACTAACACAGCTACCCATCTTGAACAATTTGTGCTGCAGATGAGGCTGAAAGAGAGAATGACTGGTGATAAGCCAGCCAGTGAGCTTCATGGCACACAAGGGATGCTAACCTGGGGACTTCCAGACCTAGGGATGCCAGCCTCCAGATGGGACCTGGGGATCCCTTGGAATTACAGCTCGTCTCCTGACTACTGCGATCAAGTCTCCTGGAGAACATGAATGCACCAGAGCACAGCTAGTAATGGGTTTTAGTGGGTGGCGAGTAAAGAACTATAATCAGACCACCTTTTCTTTTTGGTACCATCCCTTTCTCCTCCAGCTCCTTTTCCCTTTCAGTGTCTTTACGCTGGTAAAGAGGTGGAATCATCCCTTTCATCTGTGCTCTCAGGCACACTGCTCTTTTGGAAGAAACAGTCAATTGCCTTCTTTGCCTTAACCCCCCCCCCCCCCCCAAGCTTTTTCTTTTCTTTTCTGGCTCCCGGACCTGTATTATTTTGGAGGTGTTGATCCATGGTGAGGATGGGTGCTCAGAATACATTGTGTTGCCGAAAGCAAGCAATGAAGAACAGAATGCATATATGTGGAGTTTGTCAGTCACAGAACCTTTATTGGCATAACAACAATAGTATCAAATCAAGGAAGCGGTGGGAGGGGGGGGAGGGAAGTTGGTTAATTAAACATTCTAGACAGACTTCTCCTCCTGTAAGCACAGTAAAGGAAGTTTGCCACCACTTCGATGGTTCCAGCCTTATTTGAGGCTAACAAACTTCAGCCTTATTTGAAGCTAGGGTTCCCAAATCCCCCGCTAGGCCTGGAGACTCCAGATTTGGAGCCTCCTCCCCCCGCTGGCCATAAAAGGGAAAGCGGGGGGGGGGAGGGAGGAGAACGGCAGCCAGAGCTCTTCCGTTTTCTCAGGCTGCTTCCCGCCCCCAGTCAGCTGGCCGGTGAAGGGAGGGGAGCCCAGCCACGCCCCCAAAGGACCATGTGCCTTTGCACCTCCGGAGGTGAGTGAGTTCTGTCCCCTGCATCAGATTTCCCAGAAACGGGGGGGGGGGAGGGGGAGGGGGTGGAGAGGGAAACGTCTTCTCATAGGGTATAATGGGGAATTGATCTGGAGGTTTCGGGGGCTCTGGGGGAGCTGTTTTTTGAGGTAGAGGCACCAAATTTTCAATATAGTATCTAGTGCCTCTCCCCAAAGTATCCCCCAAATTTCAAAACGATTGGACCAGGGGGTCCAATTCTATGAGCCCCAAAAGAAGGTGCCCTTATCCTTCATTATTTCCTATGGAAGGAAGACATTTAAAAAGGTGTGCTGTCCCTTTAAATGTGATGGCCAGAACTCTCTTGGAGTTCAGTTATGCTTGTCACACTCTTGTTCCTGGCTCCGCCCCAATGTCTCCTGGTCCACCCCCAAAGTCTCCTGGCTCCACCCCCAAAGTCCCCAGATATTTCTTGAATTGGACTTGGCAACCCTATTTGAAGCTAACAAACAAGCTTCAGAATACCCGAGCACGGGCCTTTTCAATAGCCGCCCCCGCCCTATGGAATCAGCTTCCTGAGGAGGTGCGGACCCTGCGGAACCTTGATCAGTTCCGCAGGGCCTGCAAGACTGCCCTCTTTAAACAAGCATACATCGACTGCTGAATGCTGTTAATTAAAGATCCGCCAACATGGTCCTGTCCAAGGACCTATGTCAACATGGAATTAACCACACTGGCAGAAAATTAGAATGTCACCATTGCTGCCAGATTAAACTAAATTATGAACTTTTAAATACATTAACGGGTTTTTATGATGTTAAATTTAAGTTTTATTGTTAAATTTAAAGCTTTTACACTTATTATTGTATATGTATAAGATGTTGTTAGCCGCCCTGAGCCTGCCTAGGTGGGGAGGGTGGGATACAAATAAAATTTTACCTTACCTTACCTTACAAACTCATTATCTTGCTTTCATCAGATTTATGGAGTTATTTTTGGATAAAATGGAAACAAGGAGAACGATGTAAGCCACTGAGTCCAGACTGGAGAAAAAGATAAGAGTGTAAATGAAGTAAATAAATAAGACTTCTGAGGAGTAAAATAGTCAAAGCTATAGTGACTTGCTCAAGATTACACATTGCACCCTAGATTAAGGCTGAGTGATGGGTTTTTAAAAACCTGACCTCAATGGTCCATTTCAAACACTATCATCATTGAGTAATTCTCCACTGATCACTCTCCCATCCCAATATAGTACATGATGTAGGGAAACCGTTGCAAAGGCTGGGTAGAATAGTATTTTGCTATGACATGGAAAAGAATGGAATTGCATGCTGTTTGGTTTACACTTACAATGGAAAAATTAGATCTCAATTTAACAATTGTTAAATGTTTAAGACAACACCTAGGCTCTTAGGATGGTTTAAATTTAGCATTAAAATTTATCTAATTATAAGAGATGTAACCTTTTTACTGTTAATAGAATACTGTAACTAAGAAAGTTCTTGATTACTCTTTTAAAAAGAAAATTTACCTCAAATAATGTAATAATGATATGTTATCATTTGCTCTTACATTTGAAATTATTAAATGATTAGCACAATAGCTAGGTTTCCCATGATAATTTAAGTTTAGTACAAGAATTCGTTTAAGTGTAAAGGATGCAATCTTTTTTATCATTAATAAAATATTGCAACCAAGGAAATTTTTATCTGTTCTTTTAAAGAGAGAATTCACTTCAAAATACTGCAATAAAGATGTTTTAAGCAGGGCTACCAAGTAGGCCAGGTAGACTGCTGCCTAGGGTGTCCATTCTAGGGAGAACACTTAATTGACGTTGGGTGCCATTAAATCTTACTGCACCTAATGTGTACAAAGGGTGTGCCCTCATAAGTACGCAATCTTGCTCCTACTTACTTATACAATCACCAAGTTGCATAGATCAACATCCTTAAATCTTCATGGCATTATGGGCTGAATCCCCAACAAAAGCTAGCAATGAAGGGCTTTTTGCTGTCCTTTTTCTAATCCCAGACTATGTGAGGTCCAGAATGTGTAGCTAGGGATACCAGCCTCTAGATGGGATCTGGGGATCCCCCAGAATCAAACCTCATCTCCAGACTACAGAGATCAGTTCCCTTGGTGAAAATGGATGATTTGGAGGGTGGACTCTGTGACCTTGTCCCCCAGGGAGGTACTTGTCCTTCCCAGCATCCACAAATCAAGGAGTTTCCCAACTTGGACTGGCAACCTTAACTCCCCATCACCAGCCAGTGGCCAAGGGGAACCTGGCAACTCTATGTGTAACACAGATGCAGCTAACAGAACCCTATAGCAAAATTTCCAACATACAGAGACTCCATTTAAGAAACAACTCACAACTAAGGTCTCCCAATACCCAGAGTTTACCCTGAGCCTTTTGCAAACTGGAAGCAGGAAACTGCTGGACTTGAAGAGTCCCTTTGTGCATGTGCTCTCTCTCTCTCTCTGTGGCATGTTCTGGATGCAGGGATCTTTATACTCTTTCCTCCTTCCTCTCCTCCCCTTTCCAATTCATGGTTGATGTTCTGGAAATCTTATGTAATCAGTGGGAGTGAGGTTCTATTTCTCTCTTAAAAGCTTGCCTTTCTCCAGGAAATATCAAGCCAGCCAAGATCAGAGTACCTTTTTAAATATCAGTGATTAACTTCCTTTTTGGCATCAGGCAAAATGGATGCAGCCACCCTTGCAATTGAAAAAGAAAAAAATTAAAAAGGGATATAGTGATTACAGTATACACTTCAAGACTACAGATATTTTATTTACATAAAATAAAAGGTTGATTGCTTCTACCTCTTTAGACATCTTACTTAATAACCATTGATGGCTCTACCCTCCATAAATCTGCTGGGACCTAATTCAAAGCCAGAGAAGATGAAGCACCCCCCTCCACTAAAAAAAAAATAAAAAAAAATCTGCCACTCATATTTTGAACTAACCGCAGTTTCGGAAAGACAGTTTCGCACCATTCAATTTTTGTGCGTACAAGAGCATGATCTACTATGACTAGCCAGTATTTACTTTTCCTCTATCAATAAGTGTATGTGTGTGTGAGTGTGTATGTGTATGTGTGTATATGTGAATAGTTTCCTTAAAATATAAATGACTTCCTGTAATCTTCCTTTAACACTCGCAAGATCCAAAAAACCTAAGTAAGGAGAATAATGAGAAACAAATGCAACAGAGGATAGTTGAAGCAATAGAATGTGGCTTTGTGGTTTTGTGCATGAGAATATGTAGCACACAGGCCTGGGCTGGCTGCGGCGGCAGAGGGTAGGGGACAGTCCAGGGTGTGCGGACAAACGGGGGGGGGGGGCGGTGGAGGGAGCGGAAATTAGGCATTTGTCTTGGGTACCAGGAGGGGGCAAGAGCCCAATTTGGTGCCCCCCCTCCTGGCACCCTAGGCAAATGCCTAATTTATTTATTTTATTTATTTAATAGGCTTATATTCCACCTTTTCCCATAACGGGCTCAAGGCAGATCACAACATATTAAAATAGTAATAAAAACCTACATATCAAAGTTTAAACACCGATTTAAAATTAACAGTAAAAACAAAAAACACAACGAACCATCGGTGGACAGGGCACAGCATATCAATAACCAGTTGCACTGTAATGAAGCATGATGTCACCACAAGGGAGGCCCAAATGATGGAATAATAGGATGCCCGCTGCCTCAACCATAGGCCTGGTGGAACAGCTCCATCTTGCAGGCCCTATGAAATGGCAGTAATTCGGGTAGGGCCCAGATCTCCATAGGGAGCTGATTCCACCAGGCAGGGGCCAGGGCTGAAAAGGCCCTGGCCCTGGTTGAGGCAAGTCAGATGTCCTTAGGGCCAGGGGTGGTCAGGAGGTGTTGCGTAGCCGATCACAACGACCTCTGGGGCATATATGGGGAAAGGCGGTCCCTCAGGTATGTTGGTCCCAGACCGCGTAAGGCTTTAAATGTCAGTACCAAAACCTTGAAGTGGATCCAGTACTCAATAGGTAGCCAGTGCAGTTGGCGCAGTACTGGCTGAATGCTTTTGCCTAGTTGGTGAGCTGTAATGTAAACCAGTCATTAAGTTTTATAGTTACAGAGGTCTCTTTGTAAATGCAAAGTTGTTTCAGGTAATACAGAACAGGGAAGTCACCTTTCCCATTTTTCAATCTGTACATTAGGAGGAATTGGGCTCTAATCATACGCTCAGCTTAGGAAGATGTCAGTAACTGAAGTACGAAGGAAGAAATTGCTAATTACATTCCTACTTTAAAAGGTCTTATCCAAAAACAAAAGCCATGCAATATCCCTTTTTTAGGACCAACCAATTTGGCATGAAAAAGATGTGCATCCTTTCGAGTTTTTTAGATATCTTTGAATATGCAAAAAGTAACTTGCTGATGACAGTTTAACACATTTTGAGCCTGACTGGCAGGAGTTTGAGTACCTTTACTAAACAGAACCATAAGAAGCAGGAGTGACAGATGGCCATAGTCACGATTGAACTTTGCTTTATGTCTTTGCCAGCATGACAGTGGCAGCTTTACTTCAGGAGAAGCACATCAGTCACCACATCCGAAGGTGGTGCATGAGACAAAGTGCAACCCTAGCTCAGGCTGGGGCTTCTGCCTTCCCTTCAGAGCTGTAGCCTGTGGATGAACCACTGTGGTCTCCTGAGCAACCAGTGTGTGTAAATTGCTGTCAAGTCACAGCTGATGTATGGTGACCCCAGGAAGGGGCTTTTTGAGGCAAGCGAGAAGCAGAGGTGGTTAGCCTTTGCCTTCCTCTGCAGAGTGGGACCCTTAGGTGCTGATTGGCTAGAAACTCTGCTTTTTGCTTTCTTTTGAAACTGTGTTCTGAATGTTCTCTTTTACTCTATATCTCTTCCTTGATTGATACACTCTAGAATGGACTCAGAGCTCTGTGGTAAATCATTGCTCAGCCTCTGCAGGCTGAACTGGCTCTGGCCTTCTGAAATGGAAGCTTAACAGATATAAAACAGTATGCCTTGGGACAACAAGGGGAAGTATGCAAGTTGACCTCCAGCAGCACTTCAGAGAATATAAACGGGATGCTAGAAGTCTGCCACTATAAATGTAATGTTATCCTGCACTGGCTAATATCCATTCAATCACAGGTGCACTTATGTTTTCTGTTTGGTTGATATTGGCTTTATGCAAGGAAGTCTGGTCTTTTCATAGTAATACCATCGCAACGTCGTCATGCATCTATATGATATTTCTGAACTCCATAGACTCACATAAGGATCACCAAGACACCAATACAGTTTCTCAACATTGGGCTGGGCAGACTAGGATGCTGTAGTGACAATTAAAACCCTGCTCAGGGAGGGGAGGAGGAAAAAAAACAGGTTGTGTTGGGACCCAACAAATGATGTGCTCTCAGTTAATTCTACTGAATTGTAATGATATGCTCTCTAGCTGTACTTAATAGCTCATTATCAGGCATGGTGTACTAATGTTCTCATGCAATGTACCTGATTTGTACCCCCTTGTTTGGAACATTTCTACCCACTGTCATGATCTGGCTGATTAAACACTACATTTTATGCTTCAGGAACTGAGAATAGTATACCCTGACTTCTGAAATTTGGAAAAAAAAATAGGAATAGATGTACAATTTATCAACAAATATGGAGAAAGAGATCTGAGTTGTAAAGATGGATTTCACTGGCAGTTATGTCATCCAAATTTTTTTCTGTAAGGAAGAGGTCTTCTACATATCTTTATAAAACCAATGTGGTCAGAGAAATTCCACATCATGATACTGTACTGTGAAGAGACATTATGACACAATGCAACTATTTTCATTGGTGACATTAAGCTTATGATATCTTCACCCAGGTAAAAAAGGCTCTGTTTTGATACCTTGGGATTTTCCCACCCCATATTCTTTATACTAGTGTGCCTATATTGTACAATGGAGATTTAACTTTGTTGTGGTTGCTATGCAGGCATGACACCATTAGATCCCTTCAGAAACCAGTTACATTAAACCAATGAAGATGTTAGGTTATAAATAAGGCATTGTTCTTTATCATAAAGGACATACAGTGAAAATATAATAGACACACCAAGGTAATCTGTGGTAGTATTAGAGCTGCCAGGACTCAGTTTAAACCAGTGACCTAGAATCTTCCTGAGGTTACTAAAATGTCTGGATGGCCACAACCCTCATTTTCTCCTCAGATCTTTCTCCATCCACTGACTGTCAAAACCCTGCTGCCAACTTAGCCATGGGATTGTTCAAGTCCTCCTATCACATAGTACCATTTTAAATTTAATTTCAAATGTTAATTTAGCCCTTCTTTCTTGTTGTTCAGTCACACAGTCGAGTCCAAGTCTTTGCGACCCCATGGACAGTTGCTTCCACACTGGGTATTTGGTCTGGCTTTGCTCCTGTTAGGAAGTGTTCCCCTCCACCTCCCTAGGCTTGCCTATCCCCAGAGGGGTTCCCCCACTTTTGCAGGCTCCTTCCTACCCTCAGATAGCTGGCCAGCGGGGGGAAGCCTGACCCCAACTGCCCCCATGTGCCTTCAAACTGTGGAGGCTTAAAAAGACATTGGGTAGGTGGAGGAAGAGGACAGTGGGCGAGCTACTGAGGAGGGGAAGAACTGACGGGCAAGCTATTGAAGGGGGAGAAGGGGTGGATGGGCAGAGGAGAAGGCAATGTAGGGATTTGTCTAGGGTATGGGGAGCAGGAGGACCGATTGGGCACCCCCCACCCTGCTGGCACCCTAGGCAAATGCCTACTTTGTCTAGTGGGTGACCCGGCCCTGGTAATCACCATATCCTTTCTTCTTCTTCTTCTTCAGTTGCAATGGTGGTTGGGTCCATTTTGCCTGATGCCAAAAAGGAAATCAATCACTAATGTTTAAAAATGTATTCCAGTCTTGGCTGGTATGATGGATCCCTGGCATTTCCCCACTATGAGGCAGGTCGTCCTGCCAAAATTTTGCTCCCAGCTGTGACTGCTCAGCCCCAAGAAGTGTAAATTTAGTTATTGCTTTATGTCTGTCTATCCCACCCTGGCACAAAGACCTAATTTGGCTTATAGCCCAGCCTAGGAACGTGATTGGATAAGCAGGAGCCCTCTTGTTTTCCCTCTCAACTGGCATTGGAGATGATTTAATGCTCAAACAGAAATAATGGCTTTATTTAACAGGGCAGGGATTGGAAATGCTGAGGTAAAATTCGTCGTCAATACAGATTATGCTTCTTTTTAACATCTAGTCAGGCTAGATAAAAAACCTATCTCTACCCTCATATTAGTTTTGCAAAGATAAAGAGGCTCTGTGTTACTTTGTTCCTGTCAGCACATGCTAAAAAGATAAGCTCTGCTATGCTATGAGCCTTAAGCACTCTAACTAAATAAACCAACACTTTTAAGTGTAGGGGATGCACTACTCTTAAACATTTCCATCCCTTGTCCATAGAGATGATGAGGGAGGAATGATAGAGCATCCCTTTTCAGTGGCCATTCCCTTCCTGCTTTCAGATAGTCCTGAACCAGAGGGAGGGGCTCCAAACTGGGGTGTCCCTGCCCCACCTGGGGACAGTTAACCCTGTTACTGAATGCCTTTTGATCATAGTCTGTGAGACCTGTCCCATGAAAGCAAAAATGGCCATGGATGGCCCTGTTCATCCCGCTGCTGGGTCCATGTGTCCTGGCTGAGTCACAAGACAGGAAGTAGAACAAAAGGGCCCCTCACAGCCATCTTTGCTTGCAAGACTGAAGCCCCTCCTACCCCCCTCGCTGCATTCTGGGGAAGTATCAGACCCCACAGCATCTTTTGTCATGAGACCCTAACAAATGTGTGACTGTAGGGGATCACCAACCCAACTTGCATCACATGTCTTGTGTAATGAGGAGGGTCAGACAGCATCCCTTAGAATGTGCCTCAAAATCCTATGAAACTTGAGGATGTCCAATTATGTGTCCAACATCTGGAAGCTTTTTCACATCAATGTGGATGAATTTTCTGAAGATAAAAGTAATGGAAACCTACTGTGATACACCACAGTATAGCTATTCTGTCAAATACTAAATACCAAGCATGTCAGCTATCAAATAGTGTCAAATATGAGATTTCAAGTATAATAAATATTATTGGGTGTCATATCAATATCTGGATAACATTCAGCTATGGAGATAATGGGAAAGATATTGAAATCCGATGCACAGAATTCCAGCATGTGTTTCAGCCTCTAATATTAGTTTATGTACAGTCAAAGTGTTCTCTAGAAAAGAAAAATGAGACAGAAATAAATCAACCTGAATATTTATTGTAATGTCTTGATTTTACAGTCAGTGAAGAGGAAGGGATTGTCTCTTTGGAAGCAAATGCAATCATCATGACATTGCTGGAAGAGGAAACGAGAGCAGAATCATCAAGCAATCAGGAATGGGGTTGCCATGTCTATACTGCCTTCCGCTCTCCTCTGGGGACATATCCCTGAAAGAACAATGGAAACACAACAGACACTTACAGCAAGGATTTTCCCCATCCCAGTTCTCCTTTGAGCCAGACCCACCAAAATGGCATTGTCACAGATTAATCTGATACTAGGGTTTTGGTATAACTTAGCCTTGAAAGTCATTGGGAGTCTCTCTCTTTGTACATGCCAAATCTGCCTTACAAGGTTTTTGTGAAATAAAAGTGTTGGAACTTGTCAGTTATGCTATTTTATCTCACCCAGTCTCCATCCTCATTGCATCCCTCATCCTGTCTGGCTGTTGTCCATGCAGGACCAATGTTTCCTGACATTATCATTTTGGAAACTGAAATGGGTCCCTTCTCTCTCTCTCTCCCTCTCTCTTTCCACTAGCAGAAAAGTTGATATGATGATCCAACCTAAAATGAGACAGATAACCATATAATCTTCAACGAGTTCCCAAGAAAGAGGGAGGTGACGGATACATGGAGGGAGGGACAAATGAATGGGTGGGCGGAAGGATGGATGGATGCTTCCCCACAGAACTGCATATTTTTAAAAATATAGAGCCAAAATTCAGAAGAATGCTAAACATTCATCATTCTAGAAGATAAACAATGGATTCCAAGTCCTGCTGGTCAGCAGTATCTGAGCATCAGACTTACCTGTTGGGTTCAACGGTCTGAGCTGGCAAGTGGATTTTCTCAAAGAGACTGCCTGATAGATCGCTTGCCATAACTGAGTAAAAATGAAAAGTACATTTAATCAATTGGTTAAGCTTGTTTTAGACAACTAGCACTCTGGATTTTAGCCAGCTCAATCATTATGTTACATTAATTTACAACAAGAGCCAGGGCACTGCAGTGGTTAAGAACAGTGGACTCTGCTTTGGAGAACTGGGTTTGATTTCACCCCCGCCAACATGAAGCCTGCTGATATCTCAGTTGAGCCAGTCACAGTTCTTTCATGGCAGCGGGTGGAAGCCAACACTTCCCAGTGAGGACATGACTTTACTCTACTGTGGGGAAGTATTTGTGTATCCTGCCCAGTGATCCGTGCATGGCGGAGTGCCAGGTGTGCTGGGAGTGTGTGTGTGTGTGGGGGGGAGACCTGCACCACTTGGCCAGAACTGTTGTACAGAGGCTCTTGGAAAGATAACACCCCACTATGCCCCTGCCAGAGGAAGTAGTGCTGGACTCTACCACCAGGCAGAGAGGACACACTCCTATTCAGCAGGAAGATGTTGGGAGGGGGGCAGAGGAATGGGCCACTCTGATGAGGGGGGTTGGTTGGCTGACACAGTGGGGTCCCTAAGGCAAGCTACTCTAAAAGGGACCATGCTTGCAGGGGTTTCTGCACTGCCTGGAAAAAGCACGAGTGGTAAGGGTTGCAAGACAGTCACTTAGCAAATCGGGCAGATGTAGTCTTCCCAACCCTCCCGCCCTGGCGGGGACCCCAGGATTTCCAGCCTCTTCCCCCGCTCCCCAAAAAAACGGAAGCGGGGGAAGGGGGGAAACGGCGCCAAGGAGCATGGTGAGCCGCCCCATCTCGGAGCGGGCGATGCCGCTGCGTGGCTGCCGCCTCTTCTCCGCTTCACCGTGGCTGCTCCTCTGAGATGGGCTCAGGCTGGGCCCATCTCGGAGGAGCAGCTGGGATGGGGCGGGGAGGGGGGGCGGCAGCGGCGCAGCAGCATCGCCCGCTCAGCCTCTGAGGTGGAGTCAGGGGGGGTGGGGGCGGGCCAGGAGCGTGGCAGGCCGTGAGTCTGGGTCCTTCTAGGACGTGCTCCTGGCTTGCCTCCACCCTCCCCTCCCCTTCTCTGGTTTCGCCTCGGCTGCTCCGTGGCTGCTCCTCTGAGATGGGCTCAGGCTGGGCCCATCTCGGAGGAGCGGCTGCGGTGGGGCGGGGAAGAGGCGGCAGCAGCGCGGCGGCATCGCCCGCTCCGCCTCTGGGGTGGAATCGGAGAAGGGGAGGGTGGAGGGAAGGAGTTCAATTGTGCTTGTCACACCCTTGCTCCTAGCTCCACCCCAGTGTCTCCTGGCTCCACCCCCAAAGTCCCCAGATATTTCTGGAATTGGACTTGGCAACCCTAGGCGGATGATTGCCATGAATGGCCAGCCAGTCTCCCTGATGGAGGATGTGGCCTTTTGCACTGATGCATCTCCTCCTAGAGGATCATGGGTCAGTGAATGTGCTCCATGTGGAGCTGGATTAACAATTAGTCCAAGTAGGCACTGGCCTATGGGCCCCCACATCTTTAGGGGCCCCGGGCTGGCTCCCCCCTGGTTTCCCCCTTGCTTGCAGCCCTCCCAGCTTCCATGCTCAGCCTGCAATTGAGCTGCTCATTGCCTGACTTGCCAGGTGCGGCTGCTGCTGGTGTTGTCGCCAAGTTTGCCTCTCTCTGCATCTCCCCTGCAGCTTTGTCAAAGGGGCTTTTAAGAAGGTGCCTCCAGGTTGCAACGGAGGCCGTGGGTGGCAGGGTGGGTGCTCTGACTCTGAGATAATTTGTGCGGGGCCTCCACAGGGTTTACTCTGACACTGGCTCCATGTACCATTCTGTGGTCTTGTCCTGGCCAGTGAATACATTTTTGGTCAGAGGGAGGGTGGTTGGTCTATTCATTCATTAGCCCATAACCAACATTTCTACAAAGAGCATGTTCTTGTGATTGCCTTACTTGATGATATATAATTAGCATCCTCCCCCCCAAATCCAACCTAATAATGATGATCATAAATCTCATGTGGCAGTGTGCATTGTACCAAGAAGATCCAGCAAATTCCAACCCCCATGCCCACTAGCAAAGCTATTTTGCAATTGCAAGGACACCCTCTCTTCAGAAAGTCCCAATGAGAACAAAAAATGCAAGCTCCTCCAGCATTTATATAAGTAGAGATGGACATCTCTTACTTGCAAGAAACACTGCCTGTCAAGCTTGGGAGGGTCCCTGTTTGTGTTTCCATGGCTGGAAAATACCACCCCCACCATCATTTTCACTCAAAATTTTCAGGGTAGAATTTCTTTTCTGAGAGGCTCTGAGCCATGGTGAAAAGCTCGAAGTCTTACAAAATAAAAATGTGATTTTCAATCCATGCCTTCCAAGCTCTGAATCGGGCAAAGTTTGTCCTGAATTTTGGCTCAGATAGTGGTCTGTGCCCATCCCTATAAAGCAGTGTGTTTCTAGCATAGGCAGGCTCTGAGACTGATATGCCTCCCCTTTTTGTCACATGTCTTCCTCCCAGGTGCTAGCAGCTCAGTGGGCCCCATTCTGTCATCTGAAGTTAAAAGTGGTCCTGAGTGTGGGAAGGTTGAAAAGCTCTGCCATAGAGGACCAACTGAAGTCATATGTACATGGGTTTTGACTAAGTCCTGTCAACTTCCTTTGCTAATGTTAGAATCAAAGCCCGGGGCCTAAGCATTTCTCTGTGATGCATCTGTGCAAGCCCTGGGATGGAAAAAATCGCCCAGTTGGGAGTGATCTTTTTGGCTTTTCCCTGTGCCATATGCTTGGCTCACTTGTTGAGCCACCTTGAATCAATTTCTCTGCAGAACCCAGAATGCCAAGTGGAAAATTCTAAAGGCAAATTTGAATTTGGGATAGAAAGAATAGAGTCCCATCAAAGCTAAGTACACTGAAGTCCTGTTTTGGGCAGTCTGCATTGCATGGATACACATGCCTGAAATGGTGGCAGCCTGGAATACTTCTGCCATTTGAACAGAATTAAGAACACAAGAAGAACCTTGCTGGATCAGACCAATAGTCCATCTAGTCCAGCTAGTCTAGTCTAGTCCTGCTTACCTGGGCCGGCTGAATTTGTTGATATAATCCATGTACTTTGCATAATAGATCAGAAGGTCCCTTTCTGATGCATAGTTGCCAGGCCATTCGGGCTCCCTTTGTGCCTCACTCCCGACAGCATTGAGAGCCACAGCTAGACAGCAGGTGAGGGTGAACAGAGAAAGCCAACGTCTACCTGGAGTGATCATCTACACCAGGAGGGAAGAGAGAAAGAAAGAAAGAAAGAATGAGACACAGGAAACTGGGAAAGCAAGAAAAAGAAGGTCACTGGAATCTAAGGAGATTTGCTGATTCATTCAAGAAGAGGTCAGTGGTTCACCACTTTTAATCAGTGTTTATTTTTATTTTGCATGGTTTTTTTTTCTCCTGCCTTTCTTTCAAGGAGATCAGGATGGTGCATTTGGTTCTCCCCTCCTCCATTTTACTCACAACAATTCTGTGAGCCCATCTCACAGAAGGATACAAGCTGGAATGGGTCCAGAGGAGGGCAATGAAGATGGTGAGGGGTCTGGAGACCGTCCTATGAAGTAAGGTTGAAGGGGCTGGGGATGTTTAGCCTGGAGAGGAGGTGGCTGAGAGGTGATATGATCATCATCTTCAAGTACTTGAAGGGCTGTCATATAGAGGATGGGTTGGAATTGTGTTCTGTGGCCCCAGAAGGTAGGACCAGAACCAGTGGGTTGAAATTAAATCAAAAGAATTTCCGGCTCAGCATTAGGAAAAACTTCCTGACAGTTAGAGTGATCAGTGGAACAGACATCTTCGAGAGGTGATGGGCTCTCCTTCCTTGGAGGTTTTTAAACAGAGGCTAGATGGCCATCTGACAGCGATGAAGATCCTGTGAATTTAGGGGGAGGTATTTGAGAGTTTCCTGCATTGTGCAGGGAGTTGGACTAGATGATCCTGGAGGTCCCTTCCAACTCTATGATTCTATAATCTCTCTCTGAGAAACAAATCTTCACCACCGTGAAAGCAAACTCTGAGAAGCCTTCAAAGAACCCAAAATGCCAAGTGGAAAATTCTAAAGGCAAATTTGAATTTGGAATAGAAAGAAGAGTCCCACCAAAGCTAAACACACTGTAGTCCTGTTAAGTGGGATTAATAATTCTTAACTTTTCCACTGTGTTTAGCTGCATCTGGATTGTATCCCAAATTCTAAATGCAATAACAAAGTTGAAGTATTTTACCAAAATTTAAAATATTTGCTTCTAAGCAGTTCCTTTGCAGCAGTATTTTGAGCAACTTCTTCTAGTAGATTGGACACAGAAGTATCTTTCTATTCCCCCCATCACATAAATATACAATCTTACTACTACTTATACAATCACCAAGATGCATAGATCAACACCCTTAAATCCTAATGGCATTATGAGCTGAATCCCCAACAAAAACTAGTAACGAGAGGCTTTTTGGCAACCCTTTCTAATCCCAAAATATGACACGCTGAGCAGGCATAACTAGAGATGCCAGCCTCCAGGTGGGACCTGAAGATCTCCTGGAATTACAGCTCATCTCCAGACTACAGAAATCAGTTCCCCTGGAGAAAATGGATGCTTTGCAGGGTGGACTCTGTGGCCTTGTCCTTCCTAGGCTATACAGCTCAAGGAGTTTCTTGACCTGGACTGGCAACCCAAACCTCCCACCTCCTGCTGGTGGCCAGGGGGGACCTAGCAACCCTATGCGTAAAACAAATACAGCTAATTGAACACTATAGGGAAACGTCCACCATACACAGAGACGCCTTTCAAGAAACAACGCACGGTTAAGGTATCGCAATCACCAGTTTTTACCCTGAGTCTTTTGCAAACCAGAAGCAGGAAACTGGTGGACTGGAAGAGTCCCTCTATGCATGTGATCTCTCTCTGTGTGGCAAACCCTGGGTGCAGGATCTTTATATTCTTTCCTCCTCCCTTTCCTCTCCTCTTTTCAGTTCATGGTTGATGCTCTGGAAATCTTATGTAATCTATGGGGGTGAGGTTCTATTTATCTCCTAAAAGCTTACCTTTCTCCAGGAAATATCAAACCAACCAAGATCGGAATACCTTTTCAAAACATTAATGACTAATTTCCTTTTTGGCATCAGGCAAGAGTGACTCAGCCATCCTTGCAATTGAAAAAAGGAAGGAAAAAAAGGGATATGGTGATTACAGTGATTTGGTGATTTGAGATTGCAGATATTTTATTTGCATGTATGGATTTATTTAAATGTCTCTAGATCCTGAATCTCATCTGAGCCCCCAAGGGGGTTTGCAAACACTGAAAATCGTCAGATGAACTACAAAACAACACCATAAAAATTATTCAGGAAATTAAAATAAGCAGGACAATGAAGAAAGAAACCATGATTTAAAAAAAAAAAATCCAAAAGAGAAAGCAGACAGCATATTAACAGAAAACATCAAAGGATGAGAGCCCAGGGACAGGTATTAGCAGTCTCCCCACATGCTGTCAAAATCTGGTCCCAACTGTGACTGCGCAGCCCCAACTAGTGCAGATTTAGTTATTGCTTTATAAATCTGTCTGTCCCAAAGATCTATTTTGGTTTATAGCTCAGCCCAAGAACTTGATGAGCTAAGCAGGAGCCCTCTTGTTTTCCCATTCAGTTGGCACTGGAGACAGTTTAATGTTCAAACAGAAAGAATGATTTTATTCAACAGGCAGGGATTGATTAGGTATAGTCAGGGGCTGGAAATGCTGAGGTAAAATTTGTTGTCAATACGGATTATACTTCTTTTTAACAAACAAAATAGTGTTGTTGAAGCTTATTTTCATATATACTTGGATCTTAATAGTGAGAGGTGTTTTGGTATTTTAGCAATGGTTACAATGTTTGTTCATTGAGCTCCCTATAACTCTTCAGGATTCATGGAGATTGCCTTGTTCTTTTGTGTAGCTAACTCTCTCCCTTTTAGAAACCACAGTCTATGTCTTTATCCTGCAGGGTCTAAAAATTCTTCTCTTCTCAACAGACCAGGTTTCTCTTCAGAGCAAAAACCCCTGTGTAACTGAGTGAGAATTATTTTCTTCTCTTCAGAAGACATAACCCTTTTCTTTTCGTCTGAATGGGAACATCAGCATAGTACCCAATCACCTTCGCCAAATCTCAATCCCAGTTCTGGTGTCTGTGAAAAGTGAACTTTAGTTTAGGCTGACTTGTAGACTCTTAAATTCTTATACTGAATTCTTCCTCAGAATTGATAGAAAACAGTTACAACAAGGATTTGTTTCCCTTTGCTCCAAAGGGGAACCTCTCTGACTGACTGTCAGATTCACTGACTCCAACTGACTGACTTGACTTCAGAAAGACCTTGCCTCCAGCACTCAGCTAATCATATAGTTCTCCTCAGCTGTCGCTGGCCAATCAGAGGGGGGAGGGGGAGGGAGCAGCCTGTCACTCAAGCTCTCCATTCCAGTGAAGAGTTGACTCTTCACCTCCCAGTTCTCTGAAATTGTTGCACTGTTGTTAAGTGCAGTCTGTCACAGCAGGCTTGATATTTCCTGAAGAAAGGCAAACTTTTAGGAGAGGGAGGGATAGAACCCTGCTCCCAACGATTTCATAAAATTTCCAGAGTTTCAATCATGAATTGGAAAGAGGGGAGAAAGGGGAGGGGGAAATAGTATAAGGATCCCATGCCCAGAGTTCGCTACAGAGTGAGAGAGAGAGAGAGAGAGAGAGAGAGAGAGAGAGAGAGAGAGAGAGAGAGCACCTGTACAGAGGGATTCATCCAGTCTACCAGTTTCCTGCTTCCAGTTTGCAAAAGGCCTAGGGTAAACACTGTCTATTGGGAGATCTTAATTGTGAGTTGTTTCTTGAAAGGAGTCTCTGTGAATGGACATTTTGCTACAGGGTTCTATTAGCTGCATCGATGTTACATAGGGTTAGTAGGTCCCCCAGGCCACCAGAAGGAGATGAGATGTTTGGGTTGCCACTGCCAATCCAGGTCAAGAAACTCCTTGAGTTGTGGAGCCTGGGAAGGACAAGGCCACAGGGTCCACCCTGCAAAGCATCCGTTTTCTCCAGGGGAACTGATCTCTGTACTCTGGAGATGAGCCGTACTTCCAGTGGATCCTCAGGTTCCACCTGGAGGCTGGTATCCCTAGTTATGCATGCTCAACCTCTCATAGTCTGAGATTAGGAGGGGATGGCAAAAAGCCCCTCATTGTTAGTTTTTGTTGAGGATTCAGCCCACAATGCCATGCAACTTCAAGGCTGTATGTATGCAACTTGGTGATTGTATAAGGAAGTAGGAGTAAGAGTGTGTATTTATGTAACCAGAGAAAGAAATCAGGAAGATATTTCTGTGCCTAATCCACTAGAAGAAATTGCAAAGGAACTGCTTAGAAACAAATAGTCAAAATTTGGCAAAAATACTTCAACTTTGTCATTGCATTTAAAATTTGGGGTACTACCCAGATTATGTGGGAAAGTGGAAAAGTTAAGACTTATTAATGCTATTTAGTGGGAATTCAGTGTGCTGAGTTTTGATGGGACTCTGTTCTTTCTATTGCAAATTTTCTAAATATAAAGTAATTGAAACCTATTGTGATTTACTATTGAATAGCTATACTGTCAAATAGAAAACACCATTACATGTTAACTACCCAAGCATGTTAAATATTAGTTTTTGAGTAGAGAAATCAAATCTCGAGAATGCCGTGGATACTATTCAGACAGGGAAACAATGGAATACACATTGAAAAATGATGTGGAGAGTTCTGGGATAATTTTTTATGGGATGGAATTTCTTTTCTGATATAGAGGAAATGGATTTGATCAGACCAGCTTTTCCACAGGAGAAAAGGGAGAAGAACACTCTTGATATCAAAAAGTCTTTTATAGAAGTCTGTGGACAGAAGCCATGTGTGACAGAGGTAGGATTGCCAGGTCCAATTCAAGAAATATCTGGGGGCTTTGGGGGTGGAGCCAGGAGACTTTGGGGGGTGGGGCCAGGAAACATAGAAGGTGGAGCCAGAAACAAGGTTGTGACAATCATAATTAAACTCCAAGGAGTTCTGGCCATCACATTTAAAAGGGACTGCACACCTCTCAAATGCCTTCCCTCCATGGGAAATAATGAAGGATGGGGTACTTTCTTTTGGGGGGGTCATAGAATTGGACTGCCTGGTCCAATCCTTTTGAAACTTGACAGGTGTTTTGAGGAGAGTCACCAGATGCTATGCTGCAGATTTGGTGCCTCTACCTCAAAAAACAGCTCCTCCCCCAGAGCCACAGATACACGCGGATCAATACTCCATTATAACCTATGGGAATCAGTCTCCACAGGGAATAATGAAGTGCCCAGCAGACATTTCCTTCCCCCACCCTGCTTTCTGATGACCTTGAAGCGGGGGGGGGGGGGAAGGTTTCCAAACCAGGGGATCCCCTGCCCCCACCTGGGGATTAGTAAAACTGAAAAACACTATGTAACTAAATACTGTAAATGAATGCTAAACGCACTTCTCTCATACAATGCCCATATATTATTTGCTTATATAGCACAAACCAAAATTTATTTTGGTGGAATTAGAGGATGAGCTAGAAATCTTGGGTGGCATTCAGAATTTTCTGAGCAAATGGGGCATTCTGAATTTTAGGCAGCATCCTTTGATAGCTGCAGGAGTAGTGTTGTTTTATTGTGCTAAGGATTAGGGACTTGCAAACATTACCTTTAAGAATGTTATTACTGCCAGCATCAGCAGTCAGCAGGGTGGGCCAGCGAATGGAGTTAGAGCTCAGTAGGTCTATCCCCATCTCTGACTATAATGGTGCACACTGCTCTCTGGCATATTCAGTCTGTACAGTAAAGACCAAGAACTGCTGTACCTTTGATAGTGGAACATATCAACATATGACATATGAAACTGCCTTATACTGAACCAGACCCTCGGTCCATCAAAGTCAGTATTGTCTACTCAGACTGGCAGCGGCTCTCCAGGGTCTCAAACTGAGGTTTTTCAGTTTTCAGTTTTTCAGTTCACGTTTTGATAGTGGAACATATCAACATATGACATATGAAGCTGCCTTATACTGAATCAAACCCTCGGTCCATCAAAGTCAGTATTGTCTACTCAGACTGGCAGCGACTCTCCAGGGTCTCAAGCTGAGGTTTTTCATACCTATTTGCCTGGACCCCTTTTAGCTGGAGATGCCGGGGATTGAACCTGGGACCTTCTGTTTATCAAGCAGATGCTCTACACTGAGCCACCGTCCAGACACTTGAGGTGGCTTGGTGCAAAGCTCCAAGATTTATACATTTAACAAGACTGATCTTGTCTGATACATTGAACTTCTTGGGATTAGCAAGGCCTGAGATTATAGTCAGAGGTTATTTTGAATTGCAGGCCTTTGGTGAAATCTTGACAAAGGTCATTTTTAAAATCAAATTCAAAAAACTTGCTTGGACTTTGTTAGTGTAAGTGAACTGGGCTTTTTTTCTATTGCTTCTGATTGAATCTTTTTCTAATGAACCAACATAACCTATGAGATCTAATTTTTCCTTTGCAAGTATAAACCAAACAGAGTGTAATAGGGTTGCCAGATCCAATTAAAGAAATATTTGGGGACTTTGGGAGTGGAGTCAGGAGACATTGGGGGTGGAGTTAGGAGCAAGGTTGTGACAAGCACAATTGAACTCCAAAGGGAGTTCTGGCCATCACATTTAAAGGGACCGCACACCTTTTAAATACCTTCCCTCCACTGGAAATCATGAATGATGGAGGCACCTTCTTTTGGGGCTCATAGAACTGAACACCTTGGTCCAATCCTTTTGAAACTTGGAGAGTGTTTTGAGAAGAGGCACTGGATGCTATGCAGAAAATGTGGTGCATCTGCCTCAAAAAACCCTCTCCCCAGAGGCCCAGATACCCATGGTTCAATTCTCCATTATAACCTATGGGAATTGGTCTCCATAGGGAATAATGGAGTGCCCAGCTAACATTCCCCCCCGCCCCTGCTTTCTGAGGACCTTGAAGTGGGGGAAGGACCTCCAAATCATGGGATCCCCTGTCCCCACCTGGGGATTATGCAACCAACAAGAGGAAAGCGGAAACCGGAACTGAGAACAAAGGCTCAAACGAGCCTCTGTGAAAACCTGCCTCGAAAATCACCGCAATTCAAATTATTGTATATAATAAACAATACATTTAAGAATTCTAAACACAACCAATACATTTGCACAACATCTGTAGCACCTGCACCCAAAGTCTTTTAAGTCTCTCAAAGATGCAAACACAGTTCTTATTCAAGGTAACAGTCCACAGTGAAGTTTCTTCCAAAAGTACAACACTTCAAATGATTGATATCTTCAAAGCAGCAAGGCAAATCATGATAACATGACAAGGTCCTACTTGATCCCTCATTTCACTTCTGAGAGCTTCTACAAACCTCAAAGAACCTTTTCCAACATTCAAATAGAGCAGTAATGCTTACACATTCTTCCAACACATAGTATGAAAAACTCGAGAGAGAAAAAGAGAGACAGACAGACAGATGGACTCACAGAATTATGAGAGTATAAAGGAGGAGGAGAGAACTGCATGCTCCACTCTGAGCTCCTGGAAAGAAGGGCAGGATGAAAAAACCCATACAAAATAAAAAAATAAACACTGGATTAAAAGTGAAGAACCACTAGCCTCTTCCTTATTAAATCAGCAAATCTCCTTGGATCCCAGTGACCTCCTTTTTTCTAGCTTTCCCAGTTTTCTGTGTCTCATTTTTTCTTTTTTCCCTCCCGGTGCAGATGATTGTTCCTCAAGAACATTGACTTCCTCTGTTCGCCCTCGCTTGCTGCCTGGCTGTGGTTCTCAATTCTGTTGGGAGTGAGGCACAGGTGCAGCCTGAATGGCCTGGCTCTGATGCTACTCTGGAGAAAATGAGCAGGTATATAGAGGCAATGTGGCAATATATCACTCTCATCACCCGCCTGAGGTAAGGAGAATGTGAACACATATGAACACACATGAAGCTGATTTACACTGAATCAGACCATTGGTCCACCCAAGTCAGTACTAGGCTTCCCAATCCCCAGGTCCCAGCGGGGGATCCCCCATTTTTACAGGCTTCCCCCAGCCAGCTGGCCGGCGGGGGAAGCCTGGCCCTCCACAATCACCGTGTAGTTTTAGAGCTCCTGCATGTCCATTTTTAAAATATGTGCCTTTAAGGCTGAGCAGGAAGCAGGAAACAGGAAGGGCGTCAGAGAACGGCCCCTCTCTTTGTTTTGCTTTCGTTTTCAGATCAAGTAAAGTTCTGTAGGAACAAGACCCAGTAAGTATTTGCGTGTGAGAGAGAGGGAGGGGCAGGAGATTCCCTTGTTTGGAGGCCCTCCCCCCCCGCTTTAGAAAGCATGGGGGGGAGGGAAATGTCTACTGGGCACTCTATTATTCCCTATGGAGAATGATTCCCATAGGGAATAATGGGGAATTGATCCGCGGGTATTGGGGGCTTTGGGGGGGGCTATGTTTTGAGGTAGAGGCACCAAATTTTCAGTATAGCATCTAGTGCCTCTCCCCAAAATACCCCCCAAGTTTCAAAACAATTGGACCAGGGGGTCCAATTCTATGAGCCCCTATCCTTCATTATTTCCTATGGAAGAAAGGCATTTAAAAAGGTGTGCTGTCCCTTTAAATGTGATGGCCAGAACTCCCTTGGAGTTCAATTATGCTTGTCACACCCTTGTTCCTGGCTCCACCCCCAATGTCTCCTGGCTCCACCCCCAAAGTCTCCTGGCTCCACCCCCAAAGTCCCCAGATATTTCTTGAATTGGACTTGGCAACCCTAGTCAGTACTGTCTACTCAGACTGGCAGCAGTTCTCCAGGGTCTCAGGGGGAGGTCTTTCAACCTGATCCTTGCATTGGAGATGCTGGGGACTGAACCAGAAACCTTCTGCATACCGAACAGATGTTCTACCACTGAGCTACCGCCCCTCTCTGTACTTATTTTGCTCTGAGAGCCAGTTTGGTGTAGTGGTTAAGTGTGCAGACTCTTACCTGGGAGAACCGGGTTTGATTCCCCACTCCTCCACTTGCAGCTGCTGGAATGGCCTTGGGTCAGCCACAGCTCTGGCAGAGGTTGTCCTTGAAAGGGCAGCTGCTGTGAGAGCCCTCTCAGCCCCACCCCCCTCACAGGGTGTCTGTTGTGGGGGAAGAAGATAAAGGAGATTGTAAGCCGCTCTGAATCTCTGATTCAGAGAGAAGGGCGGGGTATAAATCTGCAGTCTTCTTCTTCTTCTGCATTGCCCTTTATCTCAGTAGTGCAGTGCACAGACATGCACATCCATGAAAGCAAATGGTAATAAATTTAACTGGGCTAGTGTTCTGTTTATTTCCTGGCAGTGCCAGATTAAACCCTGTGGAGGCCCCTAGGCAGTCAAAGTCTTGGAGGCCCCCTTGCGAATTATCTCAGTGTCGGAGCACCTGCCCCGCCACCTGCAGCCCCCACTGCAGCCTGCAGGCACCTTCTCAAAAGCCCCTTTGACAAAGCTGCAAGGGAGAGGCAGAGAGAGGCAAACTCCGCTTGCAGAGAGGGCGGGATAGAAAACAAAATAAATAAATAAACTGCAGACAACACCAGCAGCAACCGCACCAGGCAAAGTTGGGCAAAGAGCAGCTCAGTTACTGGCTGTATGTGCAGGCTGGGAGGGCTGCAAACAGGGAGGAAAATGGAGGGGGTGGAGCCAGCCCGGGGCCCCTAAAGTTGTTGGGGCCCATAGGCCAGTGTCTACTTGGCCTGTTTGTTTATCTGGCCCTGTCTCCTGGGGATGGAAGTTTCATAAAACTAAAGAAGGTGCCAAGAGCAACATTGCTGCACATATGGGATGCCCTAATTTAAAAGCTCTGGACATTCATTCCCCCCACCCCGCACGGTTGCTCTTACTCACTACACCATACTGGCTATAAATGCAATGTAATGTAATGATTGAACTGGCTAAAATCCAGAGTGCTGGTTGTCTAAAACAAGCTCAACCAGTTGATTAAATGTTCTTGTCATTTTTACTCAGCCGTGGCAATCGGTCTAGCGGGCAGATACCCTGAGAAGATCTGTACTCGGGCTCAGACTGTTGAACCCAACAGGTACGTTGATTATTGGAACAGGTTGTTAGATCCTGCTGACAAGTAGGATTCAGAATCCATTGCTTATTTTCTAGAATGGCAAATGTTTAGCGTTCTTCTGAATTTTGGCCCTTTGAAGTTTTTGAAATATGCAGCACAGTGAAAAAGCAGCCAAAGGCCTCTCTCCTTCTATGTATCCATCCCCTTCTTTCCACTCAGGAGTTCAGGAAATACTATGTTGTTCTCTACCTCATTTTAGGTTGGATCATACTAGATTTTCCTCTGGTGGAGGAACCCCTCCCCCCCCAGAAATGGTGATCCCTTTCAGGTTCCAAAATATGTCAACAAATATGGGTCCTGCTTGGACAACAGCCGGACAGGGTGAGGGTTGCAATACGGTTGCCAATCCCCAGATGGATAAATAAAAAAACCGCTAAGAGACACCATAAATTTTAAACAAGAAGACAGTGTACTATAAGAGGTCATGGTGTTCTGACAAAGCTTGCACATAGAACTTCAAATTTTAAAAAAGCATGTAGCAAAAAGACATTAACAGAAGACAGTTCAAAAATAGTCTTTCCAATCACCAAGGAGTAACAATATTCCAGTATTTAGTTCATAGATCTAAAGGAAGCCCTTCCAAAGATGTCTGTTCTAGATATCAAGACGTTTCATCCAGGTGGGGTCAGGAGATCCCGCACTTTGGAGGCCCTCCCCCCGCTTCAGGATCATCAGAAAGGGGGGGGGAGGGAAATGTCTGCTGGGCATGCCTTTATTCCCTGTGGAGACCAATTTTCATAGGGTATAATGGAGAATTGTACTGTGGTGATCTGGAGCTCTGGGAGGAGCTGTTTTTTGGGGAGATGGCAAATATTCAGCATAGCATCCAGTGCCTCTCCCCAAAAGTCCCCCCAAGTTTCAAAAGGATTGGACAAGAGGGTCCAATTCTATGAACCCCTCCTTCCCCCCCCCCCAAAAAAAAGATGCTCATATTCATCACTATTTCCAATGGAGGAAAGGCATTTAAAAGGTATGCAGTACCTTGAAATGTGATGGCCAGAACTCCCTTTGGAGTTCAATTATGCTTGTCACAACCTTGCTCCTGATTCTACCCCCAATGTCTCCTGGCTCCACCCCCAAAGTCCCCAGATATTTCTTGAATTGAACTTGGCAGCCCTAGGTTGCAATGAGGATGGAGAATGGGTCAGACAGAGTAGCATAACTGACAGGATCCAAAACTGTTACATCACAAGAGCTTGTAAGGTAGGTCGTTGGACTCTAAGGAAAGCTGGGCGGCAGGGGTGGGGGGGATTGAGATCCCTGCCATATTGTGTTTCCATTCTTCTTGGGTCAGCCATAGCTCTGGCAGAGGCTGTCCTTGAAAGGGCAGCTGCTATGAGAGTCCTCTCAGCCCCACCCACCTCACAGGGTGTCTGTTGTGGGGGGAGAAGATATAGGAGATTGTAAGCCGCTCTGAGTCTCTGATTCAGAGAGAAGGGCGGGGTATAAATCTGCAATTCTTCTTCTTCTTTCAGGGATATGTCCCTAGAGGAGAGCAGAATGTAGTGTACACATGGCAACCTGAGTCCTGATTGCCTGATGATTCTGCTCTCATTTCTTTTTCCATCAAAGTCATGATGACTATTTGCTTCCAAAGAGACAATCTTTTCCTCTTCAGCTGACTGTAAAATCAAGACTGAATAAAGATTCAGGTTGAAAGAAATCCTCCTGTTTACCCCACCCCTTTTACTGAGCACACTTTGATTGTACATAAACTAACATTAGAGGTTGAAACACGTGCTGGAACTCTGTGTATTGGATTTCAATATCTTTCCCATTATCTCAATTGCTGAATATTATCCAAATATTGATATGACACACAATAATATTTATTATACTTAAAATCCCATATTTGACCCTATTTGACAGTTGACATGCTTGGTATTTAGTATTTGACAGAATAGCTATACTGTGGTGTGTCACAGTAGGTTTCCATTACTTTTATCTTCAGAAAATTCATCCACATTGATGTAAAGGAGCTTCCAGATGTTAGACACATAATTGGACATCCTCAAGTTTCAGAGTATTTTGAGGCATGCTCTAAGAGATACACTGACCTCATTACATGAGACATGTGATGTGAGTCAGGTTGGGGAACCCCTGCTGACTTGTAGTCACACATTTGATGGAGGCTGTGGGGCTTGATTTTTCCCCTGGGTGCAGTGGGGCAGAAGGAGGGGCATTAGCCTTCCCACCCATGTCATTTTTGCAAGCAAAGATGGCTGTGAGATGCCTCTTTGTCTTACTCCCTATCATGTGACCCAGTCAGGACACATGGGCCCAGGAGTGGGATGAAAAGGGTCCCCCATGGCCATTTTTGCTTTCGCGGGACACCAACAGGTCTCACCTCACACAGTATGACTAAAGAGTGTGCCCTCAAAGACACACATTATGTTTCCAAGTGGCCACACATTCTTGATAGACAGTGTCCAGTAAGGAAGCTTGGCCTTTATTTGCATAACCTCTGAGAAGGCTATTGTGTTTCCCATGGCTCTTTTTAGGGATGCATCTGCAGTAGACAGGAGATGGCAGCATACACATAGTTGGTCTGCTGATCCCATTCTCTGTTCATTTACTCTTCTGATAGAAGCATGATTATTGTTTGCCTCCATATTTACAAGCCCTTCCTCTTCAGCTAACATATCAAGGCATAATAATAAATCAAGATTCATGCTGAAATACGTCCTCTTGTTTCTCCCCACTGTTCACTAGAGCACACTTGACTGTGTGTCTGTTTGTGTCTATGTACACATGCACACATGAAAGTTAGAGGCTTGAAACTCTTGCCATTCATCAGTCTGGTGGAATTTTAAACCCCGCAGCCTGCTCCAGATGTCTGCGTCTTTGCAGGTAGATGCTGCAATTATGGGATCATAAAAAAAAGAAATGATATTAAAAGTTCCTGGAAAATTAAAAATAAAATACACTCTTCCCCGATTCTTTTTTGAAAAAAAAATACTTTGGCTTGGATCCAGACTGGTATTTCCATGGTCACAAGTCCTAGCAGATCCTGCTAAGAGTAGGGGATCTGTAATTAAATCCAAACAAATAGGGACCACACAAACTCAGCTTGTTATTTCTGTTTGGTTTTTGCATCTGTAAAAAATCTTCATTATGTGGTGGTATGCTAATCTGCTGTTCAATCCCTACCTAAACGTATGAACTGTTTACTTCTATTTCTATGTATCTGAGGAAGTGTGCATGCACCTGAAAGATCATACCTTGAATAAAACTTTGTTGGTCTTGAAGGTGCCACTGGCCTCAAACTTAGTTCTGTTGCTTCAGACCAACACGGCTGCCCACCTGGTAATATAAACCAGTCATTAATTTGTATAGTTAAAGAGGTCTCTTTATAATTGCAAAGTTGTTTCAGGTAGTACAGAACAAGAAAGTTGCATTTGCCACCATTCCAGTGTGCACATCAGGAGCTTGGGCTCTAATCATGCATCCAACTTAAGAACATGTCAGTAACTGAAGTACAAAGGAAGCAAAAAGGAACTTTACTGATCACATTCCTCTTTAAAAAGATACAGATTGATCTTATCCAACAACAAAAGCCATGCAACATCCTTTTTTTAGGACCAACCAGACTGGTGCAAAAAGGGTGTGCGTGCTTTTGAGTTTCCAAAGATTTATGAATATGCAAAGAGTAACTTGATGAACAGAATCAAAGTGCTCACCAACAACACAAGCCGTCAGGGGAAAATCACCCTTCTGCTGGTGATGAACATATGAAGCTGCCTTATACTGAATCCATCTAAGCTGAAGGGTGGACCAAGCTGAATCCTTGGTCCATCAAAGTCAGTATTGTCTTCTCAGACTGGCAGCGGCTCTCCAGGGTCTCAAGCTGAGGTTTTTCACACCTATTTGCCTGGACCCTTTTTTGGAGATGCCAGGGATTGAACCTGGGACCTTCTGCTTCCCAAGCAGATGCTCTACCACTGAGCCACCGTCCCTCCCCTGAGTGAACACGTCATAAGCCAGATTGGCAGGAGTTTGAGAATCACCATCATCATCATCTTCTTCTTCTTCTTCTTTCCTGATAAGCAAGAAACAGGAGTGACGGATGGCCATAGTCAGGGCTTTTTTTTTTTTTTTTTTTTAGCAGGAATGCACAGGAACGCAGTTCCAGCTGGCTTGGCATCGAAGACTATGGCCTAATATGCAAATGAGTCCCTACTGCAGTTTTTCTACCAAGAAAGCTCCTGCCATAGTCATGGCTGAGTTTTGCTTCATGTTTTTGCCAGCATGACAGTGGCAGCTTTGCTTTAGGAGAAGCACATCTGTCTCCACATCTGAAGGAGGTGCATGAGACAAAGGGCAACCTCAGCCTGGGCTGGGGCTTTCTGCCTCTTCTTCAGAGTTGCAGCCTGTGGATGGACCACTGTGGTCTCCTGAGCAAACAGTGTATGTAAATTGCTGTCCAGCTAGCTTATGGTGAACCCAGCAAGAGGCTTTCGAGGCAAGCAAGAAGCAGGAATGGTTTGCCTTTGTCTTCCTCTTCAGAGGAGGGCCCTTAGGTGATGATTGGCTAGAAACTCTGCTTTTTTGCTTTCTTTTGAAACTGTTCCATTTCTTTCTGTAAATTTCCTGGCCTTCCACAGCTCTGCATAAAACCAACATGGTCAGAGAAATTCCACTTCATGGTAGTATATTGTAAGGACACCTTATGACATGACACAACTCTTTTCATTGGTGGCATTATGATGTCAGCACCCAGCTCAATTTTAATGGCTCCATTTAGATACCTTGGGATTTTTTCCAACCTGTATTCTTTATACTAATGTGCCTAGAATTATGTATTGCACAATGGAGGTTTGACTTTGCTGAGGTTGTGGCTTGATTCCCCACTCCTCTACTTGCACCTGCTGTTGTGACCTTGAGTCAGTCACAAGTTCTCGCAGAGCTGTTCCTCTCAAGAGCAGTTTCTGCCAGAGTTCTCTCAGTTCCACCAACCTCACAGGATGTCTTAAACCCTTCCTTCCTACACCATCATCTCATTCATGCATTTAGACTCTTAATTTCTGCCTGTCTAGCTGGCCCTATGTGTGGAACAGGCAGCACTTCTGAGAAAGCTACCTTGGAGGTCCTGACCTTGAATCTCCTGTCTAGCACTCTATATTCTTCCTCCAGGACCACGCAACTACATTTCTCCACATTATTGGTGCCGCAACATGTAGCACTACTACTGGCTCCTCCCCAGCACTGTCTATTAGCCTACGTAGACCACACATAATGCTTGCTACCTTTGGGCCAAGCAGACAAGTCACCATGAGGGTATTGATGTCAACATTTACAAGGTGAATGTTGAACCTGAATTCTGTGTATACTCAGAGGCCAATATAAAACCATCTTGGTGAAAAGTGCCATCAAGTTACAACTGACATGGTGATACCATAGGATTGTCAAGACAACAGACCAGCAGAAATGGTTTGTCATTGCCTGTCTCTGCATACCAACCCTGGACTTCCTCACTGGTCTCCCATTCAGTATTAACCCAGGGTGCCAAACTCATTTGTTATGAGGGATGGATCTGACATAAATGAGACTTTGTCGGACCGGGCCATGTGTGTCATAAAATGCAATGCCAGTAGCAAAGATATAAATTTTATAAAGGACACTGACAAGCAAAATTAAAGATTTTTTTAAAATGTAAAATATGCTTAAAAGATTAGCACTCTTGCAATATTTTGTTTATTTAATTGGTTTCTGATAACTGACACCTCTTGCTTTGAATTATTGCATCGAAATCTGGAGACAGTCTGTGCTATAGCGATCTTGAGTATGCTGTTCAGTTGTTGTTCAGGTGTGTATCTGATAAGCTGCAAACCTACTTTCGATTTATTGACATTCATTACAGAAATCCATTGGTCAATGCTTTGAGCCTAAGAATCAGGGCAAAACATGAAATGGCTGGGCTTTGCAAGCTTTTGTACATAAGTTGCTTCATGTGCTGGTCAGCCAATGGAGAAAAGAGATTGTGCAAGCCTGGCAAAGCAAGCTGTGATGCAAAAGGAAATAAGATTCTGGGCAAGGAAGTCAATAAAGATACAAGCCTTCCTTCCTTCCTTCCTTCCTTCCTTCCTTCCTTCCTTCCTTCCTTCCTTCCTTCCTTCCTTCCTTCCTTCCTTCCTTCCTTCCTTCCTTCCCATATATCAGTACCGTATAAATTCAGAATTTTTTAAAAAATAATATTTTATTAGATATTTTTAAACAGATAATAAAAAAGGAAGAAACAAAGAAACAAAAATAAAATAGATTAGCCCTACAAGAAAGAGGAAAAATATAATTCAGATACTACAGTTACAAAAAAGGAATGATATCTGATTTTCTTCACTACTGGAATCCATACATTTACTCACTACAACTTTAGTCCAATATAAAACCAGGGGGGATTTATCACTTTTCTATATAAACTTATTATCTTTGCTTTGGGATTCTCAAAACCATGTCATCATTTTTTTTCATGCAGGAAGTCCATAAAGGATATAAAATTTCCATGTGGGTATAAAATTAGTTAAAGTGTTATCTTTTTATCAAAGATATAAGTTTGGCCATCTCTGCAAGTTACATCATCTTGACCATCCATTATTGTAGTAAACACAATTTTTCAGTTCTTAGCATATAACAGTCATGCTGTTGTTGTCATACAGAAAAACAAAGTTTCATTTATCTTCTCGAGTTGTTTAGCCTTTAGTCCCAACAACTGCCTCTGGTTTCATTTCTATATCAGTCTTTGAAATCTTTTGCATAACTGAATGTATTTGTATCCGATATTTGTTAGCATCATTATAAGTCATAATATATGGTAAAATGTCTCTTTGTGATGTTGGCATTTCCAGCATTTATTCATTACATTTTGGCTAGTTTACTATTGGTACATCATTTATAAAAATTATTTTAAATTAGAACTTAAAGTAAATTTTAGACTTTTCAGCTATAAATATTCCCATTGTTCCATTTGTATTGAATAATCAAAATTTTGACCACTTTATTATAAATTCTATTACCTATTCTTCTATTTCAAATTTCAACAAAAGTTTATACATTTTAGCAATAACATGTTGGTCAGTTGTACACAATTTTGTTTCAAATATAGCCATAGATTGGTCAAAACCACCCATCCTTTTATTTAGTTTAAATTTTTCTAATAATTATGTATAGAAAAATTATTGGCAGCTGTAACCTTGTGTTGACGAAGACTCTCTCACTTTCATTTTACCATCACTTTGGGGGAAATCTAAAATATTCCATTATGTTAAATACTTTTGTTTAGTAACCATTTCCTTTCTTTAAAAATCCTCTTGAATTGAGATCCATAATGGAGTTTTCAGACATAACCTGGGCTTGTATTTTATTCCATGTTCTCAAAATGGCATGTCTAATGTTTTTGAAATCAACATTAATTTTAACCTTATCATACCATAAATAAGCATGCCACCCAAATCTTAAATCATGCCCTGCTAGCTCCAGTAACTTTTTATTTCTCAAGAGCAACCATTATTTTAGCCATACCAAACAGCAAGCAGCAAAGTATGCTTTCAAACTGGGTAAACGCAGCCCACTTCTTTCCTTTGAATCTTCTAATGTTTTGTATTTAACACATGGCTTTTTCCCCCTTGCCACACAAATCTTGATTTGTCTTTCTGCCATTGCTTAAATGGTACATCAGATGTCAAAATCGGTATTGTTTGGAATAAAGATAGCATTCTAGGCAAGGAAAGGAAAAGTCCCCTGTGCAAGCACCAGTCGTTTCTGACTCTGGGGATGTAATGTTGTAATGTTTTCATGGCAGACTTTTTACGGGGTGGTTTGCCATTGCCTTCCCCAGTCATCTATGTTTTCCCCCCCAGCAAGCTGGGTACTCATTTTACCGACCTCGGAAGGATGGAAGGCTGAGTCAACCTTGAGCCGGCTACCTGAAAACCCAGCTTCCACCGGGGATTGAACTCAGGTCGTGAGCAGAGTTTAGGACTGCAGTACTGCAGCTTTAACACTCTGCGACACAGGGCTCTTATTCTAGGTAAGACATTCATTTTAATTATACATATTCTCACCAACAAGGACCATTGTAATCTTTTCCATTTTAATAACTCCTTTTTGATTTCTTTCCAAGTCTTAAGGTAATTATTATAAAATAACATACAATTCATATTTGACAGTGTAATTCTCAAATATTTTACTCTCTCTTCAATGTTAAAACCTGGTTTGTTCCTCAATGCCACTTGGTCTTGTAAGTTCATTTTTTTTAAGTTAAGACCTTTGTCTTCTGCTTGTTAATCTTAAAACCTGCAAGTGAATTAAATTCAGAATGTTAACACCCAACATGCTGTCATGCCCCCTAGGTGGGGGCTGGAGATGTCCCACTATTGCAATTGGTTTCCAGGCAACAGAGATCAATTCACCTAGACAAAATGGCCACTTTGGAAGTGGACTCTATGGCATTATATCCCACTGAAGTCCTTTCCCTGCCCAAACCTCACCCTTCTCAGGCTCCAACCTCCAAATCTCCAGGTAAGTCCCAATTTGTTTTTACTGTTATGCTGTTTTATTGTTATGTTGATTTTATTGGAATTTTATTATTCATTATTATTATTATTTTATTGGGGAGGGACGGTGGCTCAGTGGTGGAGCATCTGCTTGGGAAGCAGAAGGTCCCAGGTTCAATCCCCGGCATCTCCAAAAAAGGGTCCAGGCAAACAGGTGTGGAAAACTTCAGCTTGAGACCCTGGAGAGCCACTGCCAGTCTGAAAAGACAATACTGACTTTGATGGACCGAGGGTCTGATTCAGTATAAGGCAGCTTCATATGTTCATATATGTTCATGTTGTGCTGCACTCTGAGCCCCTATGGGAAACAGGCGGAATATAAATAAACAAATAATAATAATAATAATAATAATAATAATAATAATAATAATAATAATAATAATAATAATAATAATAATAATAATAATAATAATAATAATAATAATAATAATATAACAACAGCAACAGCAACCTGGAGACAGGAACCCTGGCTGGCAGGGGCAGGTGAGTTTTGTGAGTAACACTCATAAACTGAAAAGGCATATTTATTTATTTGCTTCATTTATAGCCTGCCTTTCTGATTAAGAGTCAAGGCAGATTAAGAAATATAATCCACAAAGACCTCCAACAGACAATGCCATAGAATTAGGTTAACAGGAACCGGGGTGGGGGGGAAACAATGCAGGCAAAAAACTGTGGGTTCCAAAGGAAGAACAGTGCCATAAAAAGAAGGTATGTTACATATAGGGGTGGTGGTGGAGGGGAAACACTGTAATAGATTACAAATCTTTATAAAGTGACTTCTAGCACTGTTCCTTTATGCTACAGTTCTAATCCCTGTATAAAAATACCCTCCTGAACATTTCTGTTTTGCTCATTCTGCAAAATGACAAGAGCGTAGCACCCTTCTTGATCTCCTCAGGCAGGTCGTTCCACAAGGTGGGAGCTGCCACATAGAATGTTAGACCAGCTTCACCTAAATCACCAATGGGTGAGGAATGAGTGACTCAGAGTTCCTCTTTTGTTACTCTAGGGTCTTGTATGGAAGAGAGATGCAAATGTTCAGGGGCAGCTCTAGGGCAAATAGCACCCTAGGCAGGCAGCCCCCTGCGTCCCCCTGGTGTGGCGTCCCACCCGCCCCCCCTGGCACGGCATCCTGCCCCCTGGTGCTCCACTCGCCTGTCCACCACCCTTCCCCTCCCCGTGCTTGCCGCAGCTAAAAGTAAGCTCGACCAGCTTCGCAGCCCACGCCTGCATGTTTTGTTAAGAGATAAAATGTGCAGGCACGAGCTGCGAAGCCGGCAGAGCTTACTTTTAGCTACAGTGAGCAGGGGGAAGGGAACGAGCGGAGCGCCACCACTTTTAGCAGTGGCGGGCAAGTGAGCGGAACACTGGGGGAGTGGTCGGGCGGTGGGGGCAGTGCTGGGGGGCGGTGGGCAGTGACAACCAGGAGGGGGCTAGCAGCAGCCACGACAGCAGTGGGGGGAGAGGGAGGCAAACTAAGTGGTTGCCTGGGGCACTGGAGGGGAGGGGTGAGAGCCCAATTTGCTGCCTCCCGCCTCTCAGTGCCCTAGGCAAACCACCTAGTTTGCCTAGTGGGCGAGCTGGCCCTGCAAATGTTTCCCCCATAAAGTAATACATGCTCTTTTCTGCAAACAAAATGAATCACGTGCCCTTCTTTTCCTCCTTCGACCCACAGAGATGGAGACCAGCATCTGCAGGACATCTCATGACTTTGGTCCTGATGACCGAATTCCTGCCAGTTTTGGGGAGGGTGGGTAACAGGAAACGTTAACTTACATTTTCGGTTCTATTTTCTTTTTGCAACGGTGCTTCGCTAAAGTTATATAGTGCTTGAGGGCAGAGTTGAATGTATGTAGATCTCTTATTGTTGTACATTTCCCAGTGTATTTGGGCACCTTTAGTCCTCTGGCACAATGGGGAACATGAGGATATGGGTGATGAAGACAGTCAATGACCAAAGCAGCAAAGCAAATGAGTGCCAGGAATGATGTCCAGTGGTATTGCGGTGGGACCATCTAGTGCACAGTAGAAAGAAAGCAGATGAAGTGGTATTAAAGAAGGCAATGCGCATAGAGCCCCCTAAGCATTACCACATGCAGGAATATGTAAGTAGGAGAGGATGGAAAGCCTTGTCTTTTCAAAATAAATAAATCCCTGGTGTAATATCAGACTCCTCCCTTGAACTTTCATTTTGGTATGCTCTAGGCAAAGATACATGCTCCTGGGCCTCCAATGAAGTTGATGGGCAGTAGATTCAGGGTGGACAAAAGGAAATACTGCTTTGTACAGAGAGTGATTAACATGTGGAAGTTGCTGCCAGAGGATGTAGCAATGGGCACTGGAACAGACAGCTTTAAAGGGGGGTTAGAAAGATTCATGGAGAATTAAGTCTGTCAGTGGCTACCAGTCATGGGGACTGCAGTGACCCTCCATGTTCAGAGGGAGTCAGTCTCTGAATCCCAGAGCCAGGAGGCAACACCAGGGGGAGGTCTCACTGCCCTTTTGTTGGCCCTTCTGAGGAACTGGTTGGCCACTGTGTGAGACAGGACCCTGGACTAGATGGATCACTGGTCTGATATAGCTGAGCTTTTCTTTTGTTCTTACATTGCTAGTATTAAAATGTAAACCAAATTCTCCTAGGATCTGAAATGCTGAAATCTGGCAGACCTTGATAAGTTTCACTAGTGATAATGGACAGGTCATCATAAAAAAGTAGCCTATTTTCGGCTTTGAATTGAGCACCAAACAGAATTTCTCTGGAAAATATTGAAGTAGCATCAGGAGCCAGCATTGTCAGGCAACTGCTAAGGACTTTGAGCTCTGGAAGGACTCACAGTCATATTCTGCTTCAAAGCATTATTAAATGCTGTCTGTTCTCTTGCTATGGGCAGCAGCAGAAACGACCACAAAGAGTTGCTCAAAAGGAATAGGCATGGGCATGAATTGTCTCATGAGCAAAAGTTCATGACGAATTTTGAGTGATTCATATTTCATGAACTTAAGTTTGTGGCAAGTCAACTGGCATGAATTTTCCATGAACTTCCAAGCAGGTTGTGGCAATTCGTGAATGGATACATTTCCAAACAGACTCTCTCCACTCAGTCTAAAGGTTTACCAAATTGCAAAGCAATTGGGGGTGGGGGTGGAACTTGTAAAGAGCATGTAGAGGAGCATCGAGGGAGGTCCTCTGAGAATCTGATGTGCAGGGTATGTTCTATACACTCCTGAACCTCGTGAAACTGTGCCTGTCACTTCTTCAGAAAGCACTTTCCTGGGGACACCTTCTTGAGGGGGAGCATAATTCAGATCCCATCAATCCAATCCTCAACCTTGCAGGGCGGGTAGAGGAAAGTCAAGTGGAGATCCCTTCAGGTTTGGTGCCTCTAACACACTGTGGGGCTGTTCTACTGCATCCCAAACCTCATGAACTGAAGCAGTTTGGAGCTTAAAAGTTCCTGATGGTTTGTGGCTGATGAACCTTGCATGCCATGAACCAAACCACATTTCCCTAAAAGGGACTGAACCCCCCTTTGTTTTCTTGGTGATGGCCATAGTGATTGCAGCATATTGTTCTGCCTGTTCCTCTCAGCAGAATGCAGAAAAGTAGTGCACGAATAGGTGGTTGGGGAGCCATGGCTCAGTGGTAGAGCAGCTGCCTTACAGGCAGAAGGTCCCATGTTCAAGTCCTGGACCTAGGGTCCCAGGTCTCCCCTGGCCACCAGGCGGATGGGAAGTAGGGTTGCCATATCAAAGTTGGAGAACTCTTGGAAATTTGGGCATGGAGACCCTTTGTATTTTTATCCCCAAAACTCAAGAAGCAAGTGTGATCCATGAAACATACTTGGGTACTATGATGACTTCAGGTGCCACATTTGAGATTTTTGGTACATGCCAAGACCTAGCTCAGTTCACATCTAGCTCAGTTCACACCTGTAACCACTATCTCACATGTAACATTTATTCTCTGTTTTGGCCCTGCACTTTCATTTGGACAAGGAAACTAATGTTGAAAGTGGCACATAGGGTTGCCAGAGCTCTTGCTTTGGCAGGAGATGTTCCATTCCCTGCCAGCTCTTCCTGCTGCTGCTCAGATGAGCAGTGGGGAAGAGGGAGGTGAGCAGCAAGGGGGAATAGTGGGGGCATCAGGCATTGTGCCAGTGGCATTACATAACTTCCAGCATGACCCAGAAGTGATGTCATTGTATTGGGCCGTCACTGTAGCATTTACCTAACCTCTATAGTTAATCTAGAGAGTTTGGACAAATATACAGCATAGCTCCTATGCAATGATGTCACTTTCATGAGCTGCTGAAAGTGCTGCCACCACATTGCTGATACATATGACATTGTCATCTAGCTCCCTGCCTTGGTGATGGCATAGCAACCCTTGGTTCCAGGGATAGTGAATTTTTATCAGATGGTGAACTGGTGGGGTTAGGTGGTGGAGTGGGGGGCATTCCTCTTTGTCACACACCCATGCTGAACTTTAATCCCACACCCATCTGTCAAGCTTATTTCATTGGAATTCAATAGTAACTTGATTTCATACCTGTAACTGTGCTATCTGAATGCTTAGTTGGGTTCAGGGCTTTTTTTTTTTTTTAGCAGGAAGGCACAGGAACGCAGTTCTGGCTGGCTTGCCATCGGGGTGTGGCCTAATATGCAAATTAATTCCTGCTGGGCTTTTTCTACCAAAAAGGCCCTGGTTGGGTTTATGGCCATGTCAGGCCCAGACAATGGGATTTCATCCCCTTCTCCATCAAGTACAACATCCTTGTCTTTACACTGAAAGATCAATAGGAGCTTTCTGTCCTCATATCCCTTGATCTGTTTATGTCTTGACTGACTTTGGACCTTTACTCTTCCAGTTCCACCATTTGCAGCTGCCTGAAATTTTCTTGCCCTCTAAACTGAGCAGCTTCTTTCTTGCTGGCCCTTATGTGTGGCATATTAATCTCCCCCCCCCCCCCCCCAATATCTGAAGTATTTTTCACTCTGTACAAACCAGCAATCAATGGTCACACAGTCACAGCACAACAGAACACGTCCTACTGGTCCAGCCACACTTGTACCCCCTCTCCCCCCAACACAACTCAATTGTAAGTCTTGTTCCATAAAGCTTTAATTTATTTTTACCTTGAATCCAAGATTGCCTGGACAGGAAGCTGCTGATTTCAGTATGTTCCTCTGATCTCTGGCTCTGCAGTGTGCTTTGGGAGAGCTTTATATCTCCCTTTCTCTCCCTCGACTGCCACACCCAGCTCTGAGGGCAGTAACATCTGAAAAGAACTGTTGGCTCTAGAATCTAGATGAACAAGTGCACCTTTCCCCACCTGACATTTATTCTCCAGCTGTATATGTTCCTGGATAAAGTCAATCATCCGTGGCTTGGTATCATTCAGACTTGCTTATTATATAACAAGCTCTACATGGGGCTGCCCTGAAAGACTCTAGCTGGTACAGAACATGGCTGCTAGAATTGTTGATTGGACCACTGGCAGGTCACATCAAACCCTCATTAGACCAACTACATTGGCTTCCAGTTTGTTTATTTTCTTAGGTCCATCTTTTAAGGAGCTGGTTTAGAATTTTCAATTCCCAAGTTGGTCAGGCCCAGAATACCTGAAGTACTGCTTCTATGTTAGCCAAACTGTGATTTATCTGAGGTCTTCCTCCATGAACTCATCTGAGCAGAGTTCTGTTCTGTTCTGGCTATGGCCTGAGGGTGGAGCTTTACAGCTCCAGCCCCCTTCTGTGGAAGTCCTTCCCTCTGCAGAGAAACATGGTTCTTGCTGACCTTCCAAATCAAACTCAAGACCTTTCGGTAGGCTTTTGACTTAGAGTCATGATAAGGGATGTCATTGGTTCTCTGTGCCTCTGATGCAGACACTGGCATTAAAATTTATTATAACCATTGCCTTATGAGGACTGAGTATGTTGATTGCTTGAAACATTGAGCTAAAGATAATTGAGAGCAGCTGAGTGTGGGCTAATTTTTTTTTAACTGTGGAAAAGCTGTTCAACAAGGGTTGCCATGTTAACCTGGCTACCAGTGTGAGATGGGCAGGTAGATTCTGGTTGGGACTTAAGAGACTTCTGGAGATTTGTAAATTGAGCTTGGGGAGGACAGGGACCTCAGGGGGGTCCAATACCACCAAGGCATCCATTTTCTCCAGGGGAATTGATCTCTGTAGTCTGAAGATGAGCTGTATTTCTGTGTCTAACTCAGGTTCATAGCAGCTCATACTATTATTGAGGGTGAAACTGGGGTGGTTCTGATGAGATTAATTAGCATACTGCTTGCATAAAACAGAATATATGAGCCCTAGGCTCCTAACCCAGCTGTACCATATCCAGAGTATCTACAAAAAAGCCCATCAGACACTCATTTGCATATTAGGCCACACCCCCTGCAATCACTGGTTCTGTATAAGCAACTTCATGTGTGTTCATGTGGGACATTGATTATAGTTGGCTGCCGGGTTGGACCAGGCAGAACTCTGCTCCTGTGGGTTCCTGGAAAAAAAAACTATCAAAAAAGCCTATCAAATATAGTTTGCTGACTCAGGTAATATTGGCTCATGTTTAGTTAAGCACAGGCCTTGGATTCAGTGGGAGCTCACAGCTCCTGAACCTTTCTGAGAGTTCCACCTCCTCCTTCTGAGAGTTCCTCCTCCTTGTCCATTGAATAGTAGGTGCAGCTGCATAACAATCCCCGGATGAGCTCCACCACCTGTTTTCTACAAAATGACCCCTGGTTAAGCATGTGATCATTATAAAAAATCTTATTTAAAAACGGCATTTTTTTTTGTAGAAAAAGCCCAGCAGGAACTTCTTTGTGTATTAGGCCACCCCCCCCCCCCCCGACACCAAGCCAGCTGGAACTGCATTCCTGTGCGTTCCTGCTCAAAAAAAGCCCTGATTAAAAAGGTAGTTTACATAGATGTCTGCTAAAGAGGGCAAATATTAAAGCATCTCAAATGTAGACCTGTTCTTTTGGGGTTGATGAAGTTCATATTTTTGTAAGATGGGATGGTATCTATTATCTGGGGGAAACGAGTGTCTTATTGTAGTCTGTTAGCCCTCTGTCCCTTCCGGGGCTGATTCTAGGTTCTATGAGATCCTGGGCAGAAAGTTATCAGGGTCCCCCTCCCCTTCTGTGCCAACCACCAGGCCTTGCCTGCGTCTTCATTCCCTTCCACCTAGGATTGCCAGTCCAAAGACCCAGGCGAGGATTCCCCTGGTTTTCAGGACTTCTGCCTGCCACTGGCCAGCTGGCTGGCAGGGGATACCCCACTCCCAAACAGCCATGTCTCCATGTGATGTCCCTGATGTGACATCACCTGGAAGTAACATCATCATGTCGACAACATCACGGTGGACATTCTGGTTTGAGGGCAAAACTCTATGGTACATTTGCCCTCAAACCAGAGCATTGCTTCATGGCATTGTTGAAATGATGACATCACTTGTGGGTGATGTAAAACATCTTGGATGGAACAAAATGTATCTATAGGCCGCCGGTTTTATTCTATCTTGTTTTTTACTAATTTATGGTTTAATTGTATTTTTAAATGTTTTAAACTGAAGTTGTTTTAATTATTATGTTGTAAGCCGCCCTGAGACACTTAGGTGAGAAGGGCGGGGTATAAATCTTAATATAAATAAATAAATAAATAAATAAATAAATAAATAAATAAATGTCATCACACCAGGGACATTGTGCGATATCCCCCTGTTGTGATGACACCCAAGAATGTTCTCCAAATACCCCTGCTGGTGACAAGGTAGGATTTGGCAACCCTACTTCTGCCCACATAGAGTTACCAGGTCCTCCATGGCAACTGGTTGAGGATAAGGGGGTAAGGTTGCCAGACTGGGAAACTCCTGGAGGTTTAGGGATGGAGCCTAGAGAGGAACAAAGCCTTAGTGGGGTACAATGCCATAGATTCCACCCTCCAAAGCACCCATTTTCTGCAGTGGAACTGATTTCTGTAGTTTGGAGATGAGCTGTAAATCTCCAAGTCCTACCTGAAGGCTGGCACCTTTACACCCATCCTCATGCCTCTTTCTCATCCTGTTTGCAAGACCTCCCACCACCTATGCTTACAGCTACCTGTTCCTGGGGTTGCCAGCCTCTGACAACCCTACCCTCCCATCCCTTGTTGGTGACCAGGGAGGACCTAGCAACCCTAGCCCTGGTAGCACCAGAAGTGTGTGCAGCTGGGTCATGAGTGGTAGAGTGCTACGAAGTAACTAAGAGGGAATGTCAGAGGCAATAGGCCTTCCTAGAAGCCCTGGTCCCAGGCCCTGGTTGGTTCAGCTTGTGTGCCACTAATCTTCCTATAAGACACCTTTGCCTAAGACAGTGTAGAAGGAATCAAAACTGTGTTGAGAGAGATGGGTGAGGGGGAAAGAGCAATCTATCAGTTCAAAGGTCAATTAACAACTATACTTAATCTATATGGAATATTAGATTTAATTTCCTCAGCACTATAGTGGCTCAGTGGTAGAGCATCTGCTTGGTAAGCAGAAGGTCCCAGGTTCAATCCCCGGCATCTCCAACTAAAAAGGTCCAGGCAAATAGGCGTGAAAAACCTCAGCTTGAGACCCTGGAGAGCCGCTGCCAGTCTGAGAAGACAATACTGACTTTGATGGACCAAGGGTCTGATTCAGTATAAGGCAGCTTCATATGTTCATGTTCATATTGCTAAATTCCTTTAGAAATTCTTAAAGTCCAAATTTTAGATAGTATTGTTTCTGAGTGTGCTCAGTCTATATGGAATCTTACACCTTAATTTCTATGTGTATAACTGTCGATATGCCAATAAATGTCTATGAATGAACGAACGAACAAACAAACAACTTAAATGGCAGGTTCCAAAGTTATACCTGCCTGCAAATCAGTCTTTCTAGTTTAGAAATGCATCCTCTTAAAACCAGGCAGGAGTTGCAGTGACTGTATTTTGAGGAATAGCACTTTTCATCTGTTTGTGAGCTTGGTATCCAAAACAAGAATTATTTTTGGTTCAAATTTGTTTATATCTTTCCTGATGTCTTATTTTTCTGAAATGAGGGCAAATGAGGTGGTGAAGGTAAATCCCTGGTTATTGCCTTGTTATCGTTCCCTCTGTAGTTATGGCCCTGAATGGTCCCTTTAAAAAGTGGCAACGATTGTGCTTATTAATAAAAGTCAGTCTCACATCTGAAGACACCCCATGAATGGGAATTTTTTTTTTATGTGAAAGTTTTCAAAATGTGTAGTGTGGAAAGGCTCACTGATCCATGTTGCTACCTGATTTCAGATTTTGATAGTAAAAGACAGACATTAGACAAAATTCTAAGAGTCATCCAGATTTATTATAATGACCAGATTCCATGATTCATAGCAAAGTGACTTTGCTGAAGTAGCTACCTTGATAGCAAAGTTCATGGTAGCTTCTTGGGAAGATGTTATACCAGGAGACTCATGGGGTAATTCAGGTTCATTCTGGTGGTGGTGGTTTCTGTATTGCTATTAAAATAATTCATCATGATCTCCTGGTTCATGGCTAACATAATTACTAGAAAGATAAGAGAAATGCAGGTTTAAGAAGATCCATCGCTTTTAGTGGAGAGACAGTACAGGGGGAGTAAAAAGAGCCTTCTATTAGTTACCTATTGTTTGGATCCCTTGTTCCCCGAAACATGGAACCATAACACTGAAGCTAGACTACTGCTACTTTGGACTGCCCTTGAACACAGTTTGAAACTTTCAACATGCTGTTTACTGTGATGTGCGCTGTATAGGAACAAAGTTCACATGGGGTTTCTTTATCTTTTCAAACTAATAAGAGTTCTTCATTATGTGGAACTGCATTCTAGGTAGGATAGAGTAGCATAGGGTTCTGCTCCAGTCTAGCTAACTAGGATGGATGAAGATACAGGAAAGCATGTCCTGTTCTCATGTTGCGAAGACAGAGAAGTCTGGCATAGTGTGGAGAGAAGGTGTTAAAGCTGGAAGGAAGGAGGTTTCCCTGAGAGCATCAATCTACACATCAAAGGATAGTATCAGAACAGAAGAAAAGAAGAATGGTTGTGTCTGTAGTGCCAGGGGGCTCGTTTAAAATGGACTTGAGCCCTTTCAGGATACCTTCCCTCTGCTGCGGCCACAGGTTGAGCCGCCAGCTGCAGGTGATTAGTCCCCTACGCCAAGGAAAGGCTGGTGGCTAGAAAAGGAGAATCTTTTCTCCAGGGCTTTTTTTTTGTAGAAAAAGCCCAGCAGGAACTCATTTGAATATTAGGCCACACCCCCTGACATCACCATTGTTTCGCACAAGACTTTTTGTGTGGGAAAAAACCAGTAAGAACTCATTTGCACATTAGGCCACACCCCCTGATGTCAAGCCAGCCGGAACGGCTTTCCTGTGCATTTCTGCTAAAAAAAAAAAAAGCCCTGCTTTTCTCCTGACAGAAGCTCCTGTCGAGGCAAGGAGCTCTAGTGACCTGAGGATCTGCTTGACTATTTTTTGAAACCCTGGAGGGTGTCCGAACACTTCTAGGAAGAAGTTCCTGAAGTTCTGACTGTTGGACTTTTGCCTGCAACTCAAAGGTTGAGGCAATTAGCTAGCTAAAGTTTGTTCTTTTTCTTGTGCACTGTGTTGGGGATTACCTGCCCTATTAAATGAAATTTTCTTTGTATTTTGGTAATTTGTCTCTGTCAGTGGCTTGCTAGGCAACAGTGCCTAATCGGCCCTACCATAAGAGATGGTAAAAATCAGTGCCAGCTTTGAAGAGCTGGAAATTGTGGAGCCCTTTAGGGGGAGAATTAGGGTGGGCTGCATCCTATATATAAAACCTACGCTGGTGGCAGCAAAAAGTTAACATGCCCTGGCAATAAGCCTCAGGCCGGCCTCCCTCCAGGGAGTGGGGAGGCAGTTCAGTGTCTGGCTCCTCTGTCTGATTCTATTATAGCCACAATAGTCTGTGGGCAGACACACTCAGCAACTGATGGTAGGCAATGGAAACTTGTTGGTATTGCCTAAGATTCTGACAGTTTCCCAAAAGGTAGCTGGCAGTGGTCACGTGAGGAACCTTTGGCTTCTGAATTGCATGTTGATGAGGAAGATATATACTGAGGTTGAGATCACATGGTCTAAAATGGATGAGGCTAAGATGATGGCAGAGAGGGCAAAGGAACAGGGCAAGAAGAAGAAATATGGAGTCTGTAAGATTATTTTGCTTACCTTAGATATGGACTGCTATGCCTAGAAAGAAAAGATTGGATTTACTGTACCTTTTATTTCCCGTTTGCTCAGATGCTGTTAGTCAGTTATGTTCAACAGTATGCTTTTTTTTCCTTTTGTAAGCAATGCCTGCTTATACAACTCAAGAAAAGTAATATAAATGCCTTCTTGCTTTCAGCCATCTTAAGTGTAACAGAATGTTTGTTCATTCTATTAATAGTGGTGATAAGGGGTGTGGGGGGGGGGGAGCCAAAAGTATTTTGCCAGACCAATCCAGAAGGTGCAGGTAGGCCGTGGAAACTGTTGGAAACTTTAGGGTATAATGGAGAATCAATCTGTGGGTATCTGGGGCTGGGGGGAGGGGGGCTGTTTTTTGAGGTAGAGGTATCAAATTTTCTGCATAGCTCAAATGTTATTATTCAGTTATGTTCAACAGTATTCATTTATTTTTGTCAAATGGAGACCAAAATACCATGGTGCTTTCAGTCTGCAAAATGTATCAGAATGTTTGTTTTGTGTGTTGATGGAAGAGTCAAGAAAGGCTAGCCCAAAGTCTCTGGACAGCCATATCCACAAAGTACAGATGGATAAAGGAAACTGCCAGGATTTTCTATGATTTTGGTACTTTCCTACTTAGGTAAAAGGGAGTGGTCACTGACTATTGATGGAGAATCTCTGGCCTTTCTGGGTGAGGGACACCCAGTCAGACTGAGATCTGGTCTAAAAATGGATGACACCAAGAAGATGGTTGAGAAGGTAAAGTTAGGACAGAAAGAGGAGGGCAGAAAGAAGAAATAAGGAGCCTCTTCATAAGATTATCTTGTTTACCTCTTCCGTTTCAATCCAAAGGGGCAAGCATTAGGCCTAGGGAGAAAGGATTGGGTTTACTGCACCTTTTTTTTTGTCAGATGTTATTAGCCAATTATGTTCAATGGCCTGCTTTTCCATTCCATAACCAAATGCCTGTCACAGAATTTTGGGTTGGGTCTCTTATGAAATGGGCACTAAGCTCTTCAAACACCTTAAGTTTCTATATTTCTCTTTGAGTTGGCCCTCACAGTTATTTTGGCTGCGGTTATGGAATTTGGCCACTAGAGGTCTCAGTCTTTCAGCACCATAAAGGTAAAAAGGTAAAAGTAATCCCCTGCGCAAACACCAGTCATTTTTGACTCTGGGGTGACGTTGCTTTCACAACGTTTTCACAGCAGACTTTTTATGGGGTGGTTTGCCATTGCCTTCCCCAGTCATCTCTGCTTTCCCCCCCAGCAAGTTGGGTACTCATTTTACTGACCTCGGAAAGATGGAAGGCTGAGTCAACCTGGAGCCAGCTACCTGAACCAACTTCTGCTGGGATTGAACTCAGGTCGTGAGCAGAGGGCTCCGACTGCAGTATTGCAGCTTTACCACTCTGTGCCACGGGGCTCTTCAGCACCATAGAGCATCTCTATTAGGGCTAAATTAGATTGGTGAGAGTTCAAGCGGCCTCCATATATGGTATAGCAGAAAACAAGATGGAGGAAGCCTGCTAAATTGGTGAAAGGCCAGAGTGAACTAAGGACAATCTGGGCTCTGATTGTTTACATTTGGCTGTAAAATTGTTTACATCAGAGGCACAGCTGTGACCCAGTAGATCTGATAGATCTGATAAAGAGATGGATTGAAGCCTTTAAAAGCCCTGGGTTTTGAACAGAAGCTGCTGACTGTATGAGAGGCAGGGTCCTTTTTGTCAGTCCAGCCAAGAAGTTAACAATCCTCGTTGATTTTTGTTTGGGGCCTCAAACATGCTCAGAATATAGAGCATAGCTCTGTGGTCTAGGACTAAGACTTGGGACTTAGATTTTAAATGGGAAAATGTAACTAATAGGGAGAAGTTCCTGTTGGGACTTATAGTTTTCATTATGCTCTCTGCTTTATTGTAGTTATTGTATGTTATGCTTTATTCTTGACTGAATTCTGTGTGATTGTTTTCTTAAATGTACTGAGTTTATCCAACTGTTTTGTTTTCTACCCATATATTTTAAGCCTTCTGTCTAAAGGAACTGTATGAGCAACTGTACTAACGTAATCTCTTGTTTTGCCTTTCTAACTATATTTTGAAGCCTTCTGTCTAAAGGAGAAATCTGGAGTCTAATAAACTGATAACTGCCTTTCTAAACCTGAAGTCTAATAAAGTTTATCTACAAGGTCTTAAAACTTATTAGTGAGTATGTATTCGCCTTCTGATAACTGCAGGTTGTTTTGGTAACTGCAGGTTTTAGTTTTGGGTTTGTGCTGTTGGGGGTACAAAAGAAATCCCCCAGCAAATTTGGTGACCCATCGAGGTGTTTTCAGAAGCTCCTAGTTGTTTGAGTAATTGGAGGTACAGGAGCTTTGCATAAACAGATTTTGCTAACAGCCTGTTTTTCCAGACACATGCAGAAGGTACAGGCATATTGGAATATTCTAGGATTCTGGTAATTGTGCTTTAGGTAACAGCAGAGTGGTCACCCTGAGGTGGCTTTTCTGGTTGTCCAGGCTGATTGAGATCAGAGCCTGTGGTTTAAAACAGAGAAGGCCAAGAAGGTAGTAGAGCAGTTAAAGAGATGAGTAGAGCCTGAAAAAGGAATTTGGAAGTTTATTTTGCTTACCTCTTCTTCTTTATCACAACAGGAATGTATTTGTGAGGGGAATTTATCCTAGACAGAAAGGAATGCGTTTACTGGTAACTTTTTTTCGTTCCCCCTTTAGTTCAGATGTTGTTAGCCAACTGTGGTTGAGCTGCATGCTTATTCTGTTTGCAAACAACAACTACAAGTAAGGCAACAAAAGCCATTCTGCAAATTCCTTTGAAACAGAGGCATATGGAGCTGCTTTAAACGGAATCAGACCACTGGTCCATCAAGTTCAGGATTGCCTACTCAGATGGGCAGCAGGTGTCCAGGGTCTCAGGTGGAAATCTTTCCCATCACCTACCACCTGACCCTTTCTAAACTAGAGATGCTGGGGATTTAACCTATATCCACTGCATGGCCAGCATATGTTCAACCAATCCCCTCCCTGATTCTTTAAAAACATAAGGGAAGCCATGTTGGATCAAGCCAATGGGCCATCCAGTTCAACTCTCTGTGGCACACAGTGGCAAAAAAACAAAAAAACCCCCAAAAAAACAAAAACAGGAGATTCACTAGCAGGGACCTTTCTTATAAACAGCCAGCAAGAGGTATCAGTATGTCCATTTATCTGTTGATATTGCTGGCCAGGGAGACAAAAGTCTCTGGCCAGATGGAGACTCTCTGTCCTTTGTGGATGGGGGATAGTCCCTCAAACTGAGATCAGAGCCCATGGCTCCAAATGGACAAGACCAAGAAGATGGAAGGGAAGATAAAGATATGAGCAGGGCATGAACAGGGACTCTGGAATCTATAAAATCATTCTGCTTACCTCTTCTCCGCCTCCGCAAAGCGATCATAACCAGGGGGATCAGACCTAGAGAGAAAGGATTACATTTACTGATCCTGTTTATCCCCCCCCACCCCTTTACTCAGATGTGGTTAGCCAACTGTTGTTCAAGTGCAAGCTTACTTAGCAAACAATGGTGACATATACTACAATGAAAACAATTGTATATTCACCTTTGAAATGCAGATATAAGAAGCTACCCTGTGCTGAATCAGACCATTGGTCTGTCAAGGTCAATACAGTCTCCTCAGGCTGGCTGCTCATCATCTGAGGCCAGATGAGCAACAACAAGGGTTGTTAATCTCCAGGTGGTGTCTGGAGCTCTCCCAGAATTACAGCTGATCTTCAGGCTACAGTTCCTCTGGAGAAGATGGCTACTTTGAAGGATGGATTTTATGGCTTTCTACTGAGCTTCCACCCCTTCTGAATCCCTGTCCTTCCCATACGTCACCCCTAAATCTCCAAAAACTCAGAGTTGGTCACCTTAATTAGCAGGCAGCCTTACCCAAGAAAGAATCTCATCAAAACCATATGTACACATGCCTTTTTGGTAGTGGCCCCCACCCTGTGGAATGTCCTGCCTGAGACAGTCAAGAATGCTGCCATGCTCCTTTCACAATGTAAAGGTGAATTGTTCTGGGGGACTGGGGTCTTCCAATGTAGGGCATAAGGAAGAAGATATATGGAATTTGCAAGTTTATTTTGTAACAGCTCATACCTCTTTTGTTCTTTTGCAAGACTTTCTTGTTCTGCTATTATATATTCATCAACTTTTTTGACAAACTCATCCCACTCTTCTTGAGGAGCATCGTTTTCAGGTATTTTAGGTACTTCAGGTAGCTCTTGACTATTCCCAAGGTGCCCAAGGAAGCAAACCATAGAGCAGGTGAGGGCCAGAAGAGTGGTCCAGGGCTGTCCTGGATTGATCATCTTTTGCAAGGAGAAGAACAGGGAGAGGGCATTAGGTATAGGAGAATACACCTTATGCCGTTAACTGTGATCTTTTTGTTTTTCCTGTTTTCGTTACTGAAAAAAACACACATGGTCCAGAATAAGACAACAGAAAGATTAAATTCTTTTTCTCATCCTTCAGCAGCACTGAATTGTGTTTCTGTCTGAGTTTGCCCACTCACATATAAAGCAGAGGTAAAAATTGGTGGGTACATGTCTTACAAAAGTGGAGCTCGCAGGTGAAGGGATGCAAGTGTTGGAAAAGGCAATGTCTGGTATTGAAGAACAAGAGAGGAAGACCCTGAAACGGACAGCAAGAAATCAATTAGGATAGTGAGGAAAGCACCTGCAATGCCACTGAGGATGTTCTCCGCAGCTGAGAACGAAACGTCTGGAAGGAAAACTTTCTCCAGTAGAACACGGCACTTGATCCTGAAAGACTCTACAAACCCTAAAGCACCTTCTGTTTTCTAAAATGCCATTCCTTGTTTGTCTCCAGATTGCTACTGTTGGGACAATATCCTCCTTCTCTTCAGAAATTCCACACTTCAGTCTTACACTCTGTCTCTGCTACAGATGAGGTTAGGGACCTATCTCTTTCTCTCCTCTTTCCTATCAAGTATGTTAGTTCCTAAATGAACCTTTATCTACTCTCTAATCAGGTTGTGTATTTTTGCTGTGCTGATTACTCTGGCAACAGCAAAGCCCACACCCCATCCACAATATTTCTACATGTGTCAAGTATGACATATTCTCTAAGCTGGTGTGCAGACTTCTCACTGGATAGAGGAACTCAGTTAAAAGGTAGGCACAGACTAGTGGGGTTGCCAGCTTTGGATTGGAAAATACCTGGAGATTTGGGGGTGGGGTGGGGGTGCAGCTTGTGGAGATCAGGGTCTGAGAAGGGGAGGGACCTCAGCAGGATACAATGCCTTAGAGCCCACCCTCCAAAGCAGCCATTTTCTTCCTGGGAACTGATTTTGACCATCTGGGAATGAGTTGTAATAGTGGGAGATCTCCAGGTGACTTCTGGAGGTTGGCAACCATAGGTGCAGGTTGGAAGGAGGGTGCAGAAATGAATAAAACTAGTGCTAGGCTCAGTCTTGTATGTTTAGGGTTTAGTCCCCCCCCCTCAGTTTTTCCATTTATAAATAGCACTCCCATTATTCGCATCAAGATCCTAGTGATGGGAAAGGGGAAGAGAAACATAATTCATCTCCTTGCACGGGAGAATCTTAATGGTAGGTAAAATAGGGATCCTCTCTCTCCTCTCCATCTGCCATCTGTGATGCAGGATCCCTTGGGTGACAGCTACTGTCCCTTTTTATAGAAACAGGACTTCAGAAACAGTTAAAGCTCTGACAGACATGAAAAGAGGAATGCGTGTTCGGAATTAGCTGCTGGGAGATGGCAGTGTTAGCTGGTTAGGAAAAAGGCAGCAAATTGGCCAGTGCTTTGGAAGGGAAAATAATGGGCTGAACTGCACACACATTTCTGAGACTGAGGGGGATTAATAACCACAATGAGATCTTAAAAAGGCAACCATCCATAAAGTTGAGTGAAAAAAAAAATAATATAAACCCAATCTGAACATTCTTTTCCCTAAGGAATCCAGCCCATTTGTCTGATAAAAAGGCAAAGCACCAGTTGTTTCTGACTCTGGTCAGAAGGATGGAAGGCTGAGTCAACTTTGAGCCGGCTACTTGAACCCAGCTTCTGCCAAGATCGAACTCAGGTCATGAGCAGAGAGTTTGGACTGCAGTTTTACCACTCTGTGCCACAAGGTTCTTTGTCCGATACAGTCTCCAAATTGAGAAAGGAGGCATGGGCAGCCCCATTCCAAAGACCTTGATAGCAGTGTTCCCTCTAAGCTGACTTAGTGTGAGCTAGCTCACAGCATTTTAGCCTCCGGCTCATACATTTTTGTCTTAGTTCAAGAAAAATGGCCCCAGAGCAAACTATTTTGTGCCATAGCTCACAATGCCAGTAGCTCACAAGGTAGAATTTTTGCTCACAAGACCCCACAGCTTAGAGGGAGTATTGCTTGATAGTCAGTGGCAGATTGGTGCTACCAGCATGAGTTGGGGTACTCTGTGCCTGCTCCACAGCAAACAGAAATGTAAGTAAAAGACTTTATGCCAAAGTAAAGGAGCATAGCAACTTCCATAGGGTTCACAGAAACCCTGTGGAAACCCCACCGATCCTGGCACAGTGTCCCCATGACACTGAGAGAAATGCAAGTAGCTAATGGACACATGCTAACATGGCTGTGCCAGGAGTCCTGACCTCAACCCATTGCCACCCACATGCAGAAAACAACACGAGAGGGAATGCAGCACCTTCCACCACAAGAAGGAAGGTGGCTTGGGTGGGAGAAGCCCTCTAAGTCCCAAGGAAGAAGTGCCTTGCCAGGGCTAGAAACATCCCAGGGCTCTGTGCACCAAGCATACCTTTTCACCTTAAGCCCGAGGCTGCAGGGTCATAGCAGAATGCTGATGGTTGATCTCTGCCTTTCCTCTGTGGACCATTCAAGGGCCTGTTATACCATCTGCTTTCTCCTCCCCTACATGTGGAGAGTGCCACCCATTTGTTGCCTGCCACCACATATTCTTCATGGTCACTTCAATGACTGTCTGCTCTAGTGCTGCCAGGTCTTCCCTGGCCAATGGCTGGAGATGGGGGGTAGGGTTGCTAGATCCTGGTTGGGAGACTCCTGGAGATTTAGGGGTGGAGCCTGGGGAGGACAGAGACTTGAGTGGGGTACAGCGCCACAGAGTCCACCCCTCCAAAGCATCCACTTTCTCCAGGGGAATTGAGCTCTCTAGTCTGGAGAGCAGCTGCAATTCTGGGAGCCCCCAGGTCCCGCCTGGAGGCTGGCATCCCTAGACCCCAACATACATACATGCACATTTGGAGGGATAACTTAAAATATGACTTTCCACAAGTCCCAGGGATTCCTCGCTATAACATTACACCAACTATAGTTACCAAGATCTTATCAACAATAGGGTTCTTTCAATATGTGACTGGAATGATTATTTTCAAAGGTTCATTTATTCAATTGAATAGCAGCAGAAAGGGGAATAAATTAGTTTCTGAACATACCTTGTACACATCCCTTTTTCTGTGATAGACAATTCAGCCCAGAGTTTGCTTCTGAAGTTCTGCTTGTCCAAATTTCTCTCAGGATGTTGGTGTTCCTAATTGCTCCATCTGGTTTTTGGAGAGGGATGCATTTGGAGTTGATGCATTTGGAGTCTTCCATGGTTCTGTTTCTTGTTTCTCAAATGTGTTCAGCATATGATGTCTGCTTGCTGCTTTCAGTTGCCTATACTTAGGTGCATTTTCCCTCATCATTGATGGGAATTAATAAAGCACTGAGGAAAAAGCAACTTTGATGTGATTGTACAAATGTACATCAAAATGCTTTTTCTGCTGTGTTCTGCCAATGCCAAAGGGAATGCATCTGCACATCAGTAAAACTTTGCACAAAAAAAAGCAATGAATGCAGACATACATGTAATCACATATCAGGGTACAGATGTGCTATGTTTTGTCAGGATCAGTGTTCCATATAAGCTGAGTTAGTGTGAGCTAGCTCAAAGTTTTTTAGCTTCTGGCTCACACATTTTGGTCTTAGCGCGGGAATGATGGCCCCAGAGAAAACTAATGCATGTAGTAGCCCACAACTTTAATGCCAGTAGGCTTCCCAACCCTCCCGCCCTGGCGGGGGACCCCAGGATTTCCAGCCTCTTCCCCTGCTCCCCCAAAAAAACGGAAGCGGGGGAGGGGGGGAAACGGCGCCAAGGAGCATGGCGAGCCGCCCCATCCTGGAGCGGGCAACGCCGCCGCGCTGCTGCTTCCCCCTCCCCGCCCACCGCAGCTGCTCCTCCGAGATGGGCTCCTCCAAAATGGACTTGGCAACCCTAAATGCCTGTGGTTCACAAAGTAGAATTTTTGCTCACAAGACTCCACAGTTTAGAGGGAGCATTGATCAAGATGTACCTTTGTAGTTCAGAGGGGTTGCAAATGAACAGAAGAAAGGTTATGCTGCAGTGAACTGCTCAGGCACTGCTTTCTGAACTGGTTTTTACAGGGGTCATTTTGTAGAAAAATAGGTGGTGGAGCTCATCCAGGAATTGTTATGCAGCTGCACCTACTATTCAATGGGCAAGGGAGGTAGGTGGGGAGGAGGAGGGGGAACCCTCAGAAAGATTCAGGAACTACGCTTCTGTGAGCTCCTGCTGACTTCAAGGCCTGGGTTTTTAGAAATTCTCTAAGCAAAACTGGAGTGAAGAAAGTGGAGGACATAACACAGAAAGAGAGATTCTGGTACAAAAAAGGGGGAAATCTGTTCCTCCCTCAAAATAGAATGAAGCAGATAGGCTTCCCAACCCTCCCGCTCTGGCGGGGGGGTCCAGGATTTCCACCCTCTTCCCCCGCCCCACCCAAAAATGGAAGCGGGGGGGGGAAGGGGGGGAAACGGCGCCAAGGAGCTCGCTTGGCTTCTGGAGGCGGCGGCGAAGGGCTTCTGGAGGCAGCCACTGAGATTGCGCACCAGGTGGTGAGTGCCAGGCAGGAGGGCGCGCACGGGACCGGGGTGGGCCTCCCTTGGGTGGCTGAGCTCGGCCATCTCACCTCCTTCCTCGTCTACCTCGCCAAGGCTGCCGGAGCTGGGGCAGCCTGGCGTGCGTCTGCCGGCTCTCCAGCGGGCGAGCGAGGAGGAGGCGGCTGGGATGTGCGGGGATGAGGCTGGGTGGGTGCCCGCACGGCTGCTCGGAGGGCACGGGGCCTCGCCTTTCAGAGCTGGGAGGAGGAGGAGGGGGGGATGGGGCAGCCTCTGGGTACCCTGCGAGGACCTAGCTGTCCTGGATGAATGCCCATGTCCTCAACCCACACTTCCTAGGTCACACTGTGACAGTTCCCCCCTCCCCGTTCTTAGGACATGGCTGAGAAGTGTTTCAATAACACTTCTTTTGAAAAATAATCCATCCCACTCTGTTTTTTTGGAAAACTGGGCTGTCGACAGAACAGGAAGAAGTTAATTACTGTCCAGGGGGGTGTGGGTGTGAGTTCCCAAAAGTTTGAAAAAAATGTTTGATTTTTCATGAAAGAGAAAAGGGCTCTGATCTCTGTTGGAATCCCTCCCTGTTTACACAGAGGTTTCTATTAGCAGAGTCAACAGCAAGACTCCTGATAGCTTCGTCTCTGGGGGAGCTGTTTTTTGAGGTAGAGGCACCAAAATTTTAATATAGTATCTAGTGCCTCTCCTCAAAGTACCCCCCAAGTTTCAAAACGATTGGAGCAGGGGGTCCAATTCTATGAGCCCCAAAAGAAGGTGCCCCTATCCTTCATTATTTCCTATGGAAGGAAAACATTTTAAAAGGTGTGCTGTCCCTTTAAATGTGATGGCCAGAACTCCCTTGGAGTTCAATTCTGCTTGTCACACCCTTGTTCCTGGCTCCGCCCCCAATGTCTCCTGGCTCCACCCCCAAATTCTCCTGGCTCCACCCCCAAAGTCCCCAGATATTTCTTGAATTGGACTTGGCAACCCTAGAAGCAGATGATGTGGGAGAACTTACTAGCTGGGGACATATTTTTTAAAAGTCAGTGAATGAAAGCATGGGGATGCGAGCTTCACTTGGATCCTAGATAACCTCTGTTTACTCATGCAAGGAACGCTCATCTTCAGCATAGAAAAATGAAGGCAGCTATGGTAGTTGCTGCCTGGATATTATATGCAAAATACTGGAAGAAGGAAAAACCTCAAAGAGTGATTAAATAAATCATGGAACTGTGCAATGATGTCTAAAATAACAATTTGTTCAAAGAGAAGGAGGCAAACCATGGGCATTTGCCCACTCACTGAATCAGGGAACCAGTATTTACTATGAATATGAACAACAGAGCATTAATGTTCCTGTAACTTTTGGTTAGTCTTGTTTTCAAGTTTCATTGTTGCCAGCTTTGGAATTGCATCATGATAACAGCAAATCCTCTTGCTGTACCTATTGACTAGCTAGTTCTCAGGTACAATTTGTTTTCTTAGAAGAGTGCCAGTTGCTGATGTGTCTCAGACATGTTCCTATTACTGGGAATGTGCTCATTCAGCTGGCTGAACAATTACTTCATGCAACGTTTAGGAAGAACCCTTCTAGATCAACCCAATGATCCATCTAATCCACCATCCAGTTTCTTGACAGTGATCTCTTGGATATCTTTAGAAAGTCCATCAGTAGGGCCTTAATCTAATAGCCTGGCTCTTTTGCTTGCTCCCCCCAATAATTACCATTCAGAGGTCACTGCTTCAGAAATAGGGTTGCCAGGTTCCCCCTGGACACTGACAGGAGATGGTGGGATGCCAGATCCAGACTGAGAAACTCCTGGAGATTAGGGGATGGAGCCTGGGGAGGACAGGGATCTCAGTGGGGTACAATGCCATAAAGTCCAGCCTCCAAAGCAGCTGTTTTCACCAGAGGAACTGATCTTTGTGGTCTGGAGAGGAGCTAGGTCTCCCCTAGAGGCTGGCATCCCTAGAACACAAAGGTTCTAAAGCTATACACTCAGCTGATCATGGCTAATAGCCTATAGTTCTATTCCCCATGCATTTCCAATCAAGTGGAATTGTGGCCATGTATTCCATAAGTTAATTATGTTGTTTACTTTGAACATGTGCAGCCCCATTATCCTGGACCATTGATCCAGTAATGGGAACAAGTTTGAGACACATCAGCAACTGGCACCTTTCTAAGAAAACAAATTGTACCTGAGAACTAGCTAGTCAATAAGGTACGTAAGAGGATTTGCTATCATCATGATGCAATTCCAAAGCTGGCAAGAATGAAACTTAAAAACTAGAATAATTGAAAGTTACAGGAGCATTAATGCTCCGTTGTTCATATTCATAGTAAATACTGGTTCCCTGATTTAATGCCCACTGTCTGCCTCCTTCTCTTTGAACAAATTGTTATTTCAGACATCATTGCACAGTTCCATGATTTATTTAATCACTCATTGAGGTTTTTCCTTCTTCCAGTATTTTGCGTATAATATCCAGGCAGCAACAATCATAGCTGTTTTCAATTTTCAGTGCTGAAGATGAGCGTTCCTTGCATGAGTAAACAGAGGTCATCTAGGATCCAAGTGAAGCTCGCATCCCCATGCTTTTATTCACTGAATTTTAAAAAAATATGTCCCCAGCTAGTAAGTTCTCCCACATCATTGTAGGTGTCATGCACAGCTAGGCCTCTGTGCTCAACCCATGGGAACTTTTCAGGGCAGGGCACAGTGAAGGGGTCTATTGATCAATGTTGTGTTATCAATTGCAAGTCAAACCTGGATGTGACCATGACATCAGTTGAAATCGTTGACACCCATTTCCCACCCCCCCTCTATTCTAATAGGCAAGCAAGAGGGACACAGGAACATCGGTTGGAGGATACCTGTAGAGTTGTCAACCTTTAGGTGGTGACTTGAGATCCCCAGCTGCTACAACTGACCTCCAGGTGACAGAGAGTGGTCATGTAAAGTAAATGGCCACTTTGGGAGATGGACTCTCTAACATTATGACCCTCTGAAGTCCCTCCCCTCCCCCAAACTCCAATCTCCTCAGGCTGCACCCCAAAACTACCAATTATTCCCCAATCTGGAGCTGGCAACCCGAGACACCACAAGTGGGTAAGTGGCAATCCAAATGTGATGTTTGTGTATGAGAAGATGACAGTCCTATTGGTCTTTTTATATCATAACTGAGCCAAGCCTTTTCTTAAAATCCACTAAGAGAGAGAAGGGTTCAAATGAAGGGGTGGGGGGTGGGGTTAATGTAGTCATTCCTGCTATTGCCCATAATGAAAGGAGCAAACCCGGATAATAAGGATGAATGTAGTTGCAGTTAAATGGATATAGACCTGAGGACCACAGAAGGGTCACTGCAGAGGTATCTGGGGAGGCAATTCCGTATATAAGAGCCAACATGGTAGAAAGTGCTCAGTTCAGATGGCAATTTAAAGCAGCTGAGGATGGTGGAACTGCATATTCTGTCAAGACATTAAAAGATCAAGGGATATAAGGACAGCAAGATCCTGCTGATCTTTTAAACACCCCCCTGCTCTCTCTCTCATCTATCCAGGGCTTTTTTTGTAGCAGGAGCTCCTTTGCATATTAGGCCACACACCCCTGATGTAGCCAATCCTCCAAGAGCTTACAGTAGGCTCTGTAATAAGACCCTTGTAAGCTCTTGGAGGATTGGCTACAGCAGGGTGTGTGTCCTAATATGCAAAGGAGCTCATGCCACAAATAAACCTTGTTTTCTATCCAGATACAGAGATATAAAAACTAGTGGACAGCGAATTTGAGTGATTAAATAATGCATGAGGACATGGCATCCAATATCTCTTTGGTTTGCTAAATTTTGACATGTGTCAATGCAAGTACAATACAAGACAAGTAGAGCAGACATATTCAAATATGATGAATACTTTATTTCATCAGATAAAGTGCCCGAATTCCTCCACCAGCAGAGAAACTATTAAAAATGGGTTAGGCAGAGGCACCACTTCTTGGTTCAATCTTCTGAAGAAGAAATTTTCAAATGGACCACCTCAGGTTCTCTCTCCACCTCCAGTTTCAGCTCTCCTATGATAAAAGAAGGAATGAGATGGGTTCCAAGATTCATCTAGATGTGATTTATTGGTCATAGTCTTTACCGAGCAGTAACAAGGATATGCAAAATAGTCTGTATGACTTCCTTCACCGAAGAATTTGCAGCGGTTTCAGTGGGAAGATGCAGAGATGCAGGAAAGCCATGAAGAATTCAGCCCACAAATAATTTGTTCACCTCTCTACAGTCATCATTCTTGCAGGTTTTTCTTATGGGGGAATATTTGTTGACTATAATCTGCCTGTTAATAGAGAGATCAGTCAGATGCTGTTGGCAGAAGCTGCTTACTTCTCTTCCCATCCTGTCCACTAAACTCACCATCCTATGGATAGAATATCTATTTTTTTTTTAAAAAAAGAAAAAGAATAAAGGACACATCTTTATTGCTACTAGTCTGAGATTACCTATCTCATAAGAATCTGGGTATGTTAGAATGTAAAACCTAATAAATAAATTACATTTTCTGCCACTACAAGATTGTGCCAAATACCTGACGCATTCGTGAAAGACTTCATGTAGATATTCTTCAAGGGCTTTCTGGTACTGTATCACCTCGTGGAACCCTGCATTCTCACCCGGGTATTTGGGCTCCTTCAGGTGAACACCTCCAACATGACTAAAGAACACAGCACAGCAAGTGAGGGTGAAGAGAGATGGCCATGGGCTCTGCAGAGGGGCCATCTGTTATAGGGAAGAAACAACAGAATTGAGGCAGTTGCTGTCCCAGTCCCAGTACATTGTCACATGATTATCAGTGAATTTAGATGGTGTTGAAGATGGCTTAAATTATAATGATGCAGTCCAGGGCTTTTTTTGTAGCAGGAACTCCTTTGCATATTAGGCCACACACCTCTGATGTAGCCAATCCTCCAAGAGCTTACAGGGCTGTTTGTACAGGGCCTGTCGTAAGCTCCAGGAGGATTGGCTACATCAGGGGTGTGTGGCCTAATATGCAAATGAGTTCCTGTTACAAAAAAGCACCCTGATGCAGTCAGTCCTGCTATCACACCAGCCATGGCAAGTTAGGGTTGCCAACTTCCAGGTGGCAGCTGGAGATCTCCCACTATTACATCTGAGCTCCTGGTGACAGAAATCAGTTCACCTGAAGAAAATGGCCACCCTGGAAAGAAAATTCTGTGGCATTATACCTCACTGAAGTCCTGCCCTTCCCCAAACCCTGCTTTTCTCAGGTTCTGCCCTCCACATCTCCAGATATTTCCCAGCCCAGAGATGGCAACCCTGTTACTAGTTAACAACATAGTTTTGTGCTTAAGTCCCAACTAAGCTTTTCAGGGATTTTTGCCCTAATCCACCCATTGGGAGGACTGTGAAAAAACAAATCCATCAGAGTTTTTACACAATTCAGATTTTGAAAATGTTAATGAAAATTTTGTGCCAAAATTTGTTTTAGGTCTATTTATTGGTGGGCTTAATTTTTTGCATGTATTCTCCATGGAGCCACCACCCAGGCAGAATATCCACCATTGACCTAACCCCCAGCTAGTCTGAGACTGAGCTGTCTGTTCCATAAAGCTTTATTTTTTTTTACCTTGATTCTGAGATTGCTGTGTTATGATGGCTGAAATGACTTTTTCTGGCTCTGTGGAGGACTTTGGGAGATGTTTATAAATTTGTTTCCTCCCCCCCCCTTCCTCCACAACCCGCCCACCTGTATGTAGGGATTCTTCTTGCCATGGATTGCAAGTCTCCTGCCTTTGTTCTTCTTCTATCGGCAGCATTCACGTACCCCCAGGGGGTCTAATTTACCATTCAAAGAAGTGTACAGATAAAATGTATCCTTGCATATGTATTTTTGAGTTGGAGCTCACTTCAGCTGTACTGGAGTATAATCCCTCGGGCTGTTTTATGTAAACAACTGAAAGGTGGAGGGAGATGTTAAGGCTAATCCACCCATTATGGAGTATACAAGAAGGATCTGGGATACCCATTGTGTATCAGGCATAGTACAGTCACCCATAGGGTTGCCAAGTCCGACTCAAGAAATATCTGGGGACTTTGGGGTGGAGCCAAGAGACTTTGGGGATGGAGCCAGGAGCAAGGGTGTGGCAAGCACAATTGAACTCTGAAGGGAGTTCTGGCCATCACATTTTAAAAGACCACACTCCTTTTAAATGCCATCCCTCCATTTGGAATAATGAAGGATAGGGGCACCTTGTTTTGGGGCTCCTAACATTGGACTCCTCCCTCACACTGATAACATCATCGAGTCACATAGTTTGACTAATTTGGTGCCCCAGAAGGCCAGCGCCCTAGGCAACCACCTAGTTTGCCTAGTGGCAGGGCTGGCCCTGGGGAAGTAACAGAAGTATAGCTGCATTACCTAACCTAAGTAGTGGGGGGAATACACAAGAAAGGGTTTGAGTTCCCCACTAGCTGAAATAACCTACTGCAGACAGGGCTTCTACCACAACGCATAACCATTTTATAAGGCCAGCAGGGAAATTGACCATTTGCTCTAAAGCATAACACTGAAGGTAGACCCAGGATCTGAGCATATACCTTGCATCCAGTGACTTACTAGTGGACAGGTTGCAGGGGGTTGGGGGCAGGATGTGAGTGCAGATTCAGGATATGTTGTTGGATTATAACAGTTGCTCTCTTCTTGCTAAAGATGTCTTCTCCTGTGGGCATCATTCTGACTGGCAGGTGAAGGTTTCAAAAGTGAAAATGAAGGCTAGAAGCACGGCCAGCCCAGGGGTTTTTGATGCCTTAAGCAAATGACCTGTTGGGATATTTGGTTCATATGGCAGAATTTTGCCCAGCCATAATGAGTGCAGTCAAATATATATATATAAAAATCAGGGGTGGCCAAGGGTAGCTCTCCAGATGTTTTTTGCCTACAACTCCCATCAGCCCCAGCCAGCATGGCCAATGACTGGGGCTGATGGGAGTTGTAGGCAAAAAACACCTGGAGAGCTACCCTTGGCCACCCTTGATATATATCTATATACTTAAGTTTATTCAGGTAGATCCACTTCACATTCAGATTGCAGTGCCAGATTAAACCCTGTAGAGGCCCCTAGGCAGTAAAAATCTTGAGGCCCCCCTCACAAATTATCTCCGAGTTGGAACACCCACACCATTGCCCTTGGCCCTTGCTGCAGGCACCTTCTACTAACCTGCGGGGGAGAGGCAGAGAGAGGCAAACTTGGCGGCAATGCCAGCAGCAGCACACCAGGCAAGCCGGGCAAAGAGCAGCTCAGTTGCTGGCTGCGTGTGCAGGCTGGGAGGGCTGCAAGCAGGGAGAAAACAGGGGGGGGGAGCCAGCCCGGGGCCCCTAAAGGCATGATGGCCCATGGGCCAGTGCCTACTTGGCCTAATTGTTTTTTCCGGCTCTGGTTGCAGTCAAAAGGAGAGAAAGAAGCCTAATCTAAAGAGTACTTTCCCTATCACACATGGCCAGCTTGTCTGGCATCATGTGTGTGGGAGTATGAGAGTACTGTATCTACAGGATAGACCTGCAGAGACACATGTCCCACAGAAGGCTTTGTGCAGAGTAAGAGGACAAAGGGAGAGAAAGGAGGGATCAGAGGGCATTTCTTAAGTTAAAACAAAGAGAGGCATCCCATTCAAGTACATAACACCTATACACACTTAGGGTGATGTAGTGCCCCCCAAAATGTCCAGGGATGTTGAGTTGCTCACTCCAACATACCCTCCTTATGCACCCTTCTTCCCTCCAGCTCCTGTCAAGAGGACATGGCTGTTTTCCAGGGCTGTTTTTGCATGGAACCCCAGCAAGCTACAACCCTGTGGGCAGTGCGACATAGAGGGGCTCCCCAGCAGTATCACAGGAGAAGGACAGGTTAAAACACTTGGGGTTCTTTAGCTTGAAGAAACATCGACTGAGGGGTGACATGATAGAGGTTTACAAGATTATGCATGGGACAGAGAAGGTAGAGAAAGAAGTCCTTTTCTCCCTTTTTCACAATACGAGAACTCATGGGCATTCAATGAAATTGCTGAGCAGTCGGGTTAGAACGGATAAGAGGAAGTACTTCGTCACCCAAAGGGTGATTAACACATGAAATTCACTGCCACAGGAGGTGGCGGCGGCTACAAGCATAGACAGCTTCAAGAGGGGATTGGATAAGCATATGGAGCAGAGGTCCATCAGTGGCTATTAGCCACAGCTTATTGTTGGAACTCTCTGTCTGGGGCAGTGATGCTCTGTATTCTGGGTGCTTGGGGGGCACAGTGGGAGGGCTTCTAGTGTCCTGGCCCCACTGGTGGACCTCCTGATGGCACTTGGTATTTTTGGCCACTGTGTGACACAGAGTGTTGGACTGGATGGGCCATTGGCCTGATCCAACATGGCTTCTCTTATGTTCTTAAGGATGGCAGAGTTGGCTCCCCCATGGCACAAAGGGGTGGGTGGGAAGAGCTGGCGGCAGCTCCCGTGAAGTGCAGGAAGAAGGCAGGTGAGTGGTGCTTTTTGATTTTGCAATAAAAGTGAGTTATTAGAGGGTAGCAATTCCAGTATAAAATTGCTCATGCATAGCTGATGCTGTTCTCATTGGCTCAATTGTACCGGCGCCCAAGAATTGCAGTAAATACTGAGTGTGTGTGTGCACTGACTGATAAACACAGGTAACTGCACTGGCACAAAACCAGCAGTTGCAATTGATTTCAAACGATGTACAACCCACCTCATGAGGATCCTGAAAAATATGTAATCTGAGAAAATCAGTAATTTACAATTCTGCACAAAAAGCAGCTACCTGGACCAGCTGCCATGTTGAACACCACCTACTGAACAGATGTTCAGACATGGAGCTCAGTCACGTGATCCTATGGGTGCCTGTCTGTGATCCTATGAGAGCCGGTTTGGGTGTGATCCAATGAGAGCCAGTTTGGTGTAGTGGTTACAAGCGGTGGACTCTAATCTGGGAGAACTGGGTTTGAGTACCCACTCCTCAATATGCAGCCAGCTGGGTGACTTGGGCCATTTGCAGTCCTCTCGGAGCTGTTCTCTCAAGAGAAATTCTCTCAGAGCTGTCTCAGTCCCACCTATCTCACAGGGGAGAGGAAGGAAAGAAGAAGAAGTTGTTGAATTTATATCCCACCCTTCACGGCTCACAATCTCCTTTGCCTTCCTCCCTCACAACAGACACCCTGTGAGGTAGGTAGGGCTGAGGGAGCTCTTACAGCAGCTGCCCTTTCAAGGACAATTCTGCAAGAGCTATGGCTGACCCAAGGACACTCCAACAGCAGCAAGTGGAAGAGTGGGGAATTAAACCCAGTTCCCCCAGATAAGTGTCCACGCACTTAACCACTACACCAAACTGAAAGGAGACTGTAAGCTGCTCTGAGACTCCAAGTAAATCCAGCTCATCTTTTTCAGTTTAATAAACTGTATATTCTATGAATTCATGCTTAAAACTTTTTTTTAAAGACTCCATGACCAATTTTGGACTCAGCTTACCCCACAGTCACATTCCTCTTCTCTGTGCAGCATCCGTCGGATTTCCCACTATCTGCGCCGGAGTTACAGGAAACGTCGCGGCTTTTGCACAGCAAATGGATACCACTAAAAACCAGTTTCCTTTTGCTGCATGAAAGCCACAACACTTCCTATAACTCCAGTGCAGATAGTGGAAAATCCAATGGATGCTACGCAAAGAAGAGGGACGTGACCACGGGGTAAGCTGAGTGCGAAATCGGTCCATATCTAGTTTAAGTGAGGTCTGTTGTGACAGAGAGATGCAGGAAACCTCAATTAAAACTCAGGGAGGCCCTGATGCCATTCTTTCTCTAGTAATTGAACAAAAAAACCCCTGAGATTGCTTGTTTAAAGGAGATGAGTTTCCTTTATGAAGATAGCCAGTGTATGACTCTTTGCTCACGTGTCAGGAAAGGGCAAAATAAAGGGGCTATTTGGATTTAGTAAGTGGGGTCATAAGAGCTTTACAATATGTGCCTTAATTTGACTAGAGGATCCATGAGGACCCATTCCAGGTTTCATGACAGGAAGGTTAAAGTTCCAGGTGCCCTTTCAGAAGCATGCAAGCAAAGGTCCACAGTACAAATGGAGTGAAGTCTGTCTTGACCAGCCTCTATTTTCAAAGTTCTTACAGGCTTGCATTCAGTCCTAGAAAGAGAATGCAAAGGAAACACCAGTGACTGTAAAATTTGGTTAGCCTCATATGTTTTGCTTACTTTTGTTTACTTTTCTTAGTTCTTCAACACCCTGTAGTATTTTGATATAGTTTTCCAGTGTCCTTTTGTTCTACTGATGTGAACATGTATTTTGGTAAATAAAGATATTTTTCTTTTAAGATCTCACACTGTGGTCAAATATCTCACTTAGGAGCCTAACCACTCATTCCCCAGCACATAGATCAGGAACTCTTGACTGGGCTATAAGGGCTTTTTTTTAAGCAGGAATACACAGGAATGCAGTTCCAGCTGGCTTGGTGTTAGGAGGTGTGGCCTAATATGCAAATGAGCTCCTGCTGGGCTTTTTCTCCTACAAAAAACCCCTGGCTATAGATATTTAGCTGGCCAGAGGGAGAAGGGATGTTGGGCAGCACAAGAAAACATAGATTTATACACAACTCCTCTCCACACCTCAAGCCATGGATAGAAAAAGTAAGGGCACAACTTGAGAGATGGTGTGCTACCCCATACAGCAGGAATGAAGGACAGGGCTACATAGGACAAGCCCACATTCTCCACCAGCTTTCAGACAAAAGCAGCGGGCAGAAAGGGGGAAAGGGGAATGACTGCTTTACATGGTCTGCATTAGGAACAATTCTGGCAAATTTGACATTGGATGCTCAATAGCTGGGCATGTTAAATAGCTGGGCAAGAGGTTACATATTTGTCACTTGGACTACAGAGCACTATTTTCCCTGCTGGTGGTTAGCCACAGACGGAACTGAAGCTGGTGGATTTAGAAAAGTGTGTAACTCTGCTTTAGGATGACACCATTAGAGCCTTCTCTCTGCTCCTGAAATTTTCCTGGGATCATTAGTATTTCTGAGTCAAGATTATATGATAGAGTGATTGACAGACATTTTCACATTTTGACATATTACTGTTTTATTGCTTTCTCATACTCATGATACCCAGATCAAAGGTTTGATCAATTTGTTAATTTTACTATTCTGTCATAAATTTGTACCATTTTGCATTATAAAACCACTGCCTATCAGCTATATGTAGCTCTGCTCACTGTACCTGATTCATAAGAACATAAGGGAATCCATGTTGGATCAGGCCAATGGCCCATCCAGTCCAACACACTGTGTCACACAGCGGCCAAAAACACCAAGTGCCATCAGGAGGTCCACCAGTGGGTCTAGAAGCCCTCCCACTGTGCCCCCCCAAGCACCCAGAATTCAGAGCATCACTGCCCCAGATTGAGAGTTCCAACAATAGGCTGTGGCTAATAGCCACGGATGGACCTCTGATCCATGTGCTTATCCAATCCCCTCTTGAAGCTGTCTATGCTTGTAGTCGCCGCCACCTCCTGTGGCAGTGAATTTCATGTGTTAATCACCCTTTGGGTGACGAAGTACTTCCTTTTATCCCAGTTCTAACCCAACTGCTCAGCAATTTCATTGAATGCCCATGAGTTCTCATATTGTGAGAAAGGGACAAAAGTACTTCTTTCTCTACCTTCTCTATCCCATGCATAATCTTGTAAGCCTCTATCATGTCACCCATCAGTTGACGTTTCTCCAAGCTAAAGAGCCCCAAGCGTTTTAACCTTACTTCATAGGGAAAGTGCTCCAGCCCTTTAATCATTCTAGTTTCCCTTTTTTGCACTTTTTCCAATGCTATAATACCTTTTTTTGAGGTGTGGTGACCAGAATTGTACACAGTACTCCAAATGAGGCCACACCATCTATTTGTACAGGGGCATTATGACACTGGCTGATTTGTTTTCAATTCCCTTCCTAATAATTCCCAGCATGGTGTTGGCCTTTTTCATTGCAATTGCACACTGTCTTGACATTTTCAGTGAGTTATCTACCACGACCCCAAGATCTCTCTCTTGGTCAGTCTCTGCCCCCCATCAACTTGTATTTATAGCTAGCATTTTTGGCCCCAATGTGCATTACTTTGCATTTGGCCACATTGAATCTCATCTGCCATGTTGACGCCCACTCAACCAGCCTCGACAGATCCCTTTGGAGTGCCTCACAATCCTCTCTGGTTCTCACCACCCTGAAAAATTTAGTGTCATCTGCAAACTTAGCCACTTCACTGTTTACTCCTAAGTCCAAATCATTAAGATACAAGTTAAAAAGCATGGGACCCAGTACTGAGCCCTGCAGCACCCCACTGCTTACCATCCTCCACTGCGAAAATTGCTCATTTATACTCACTCTCTGTTTCCTATTAATTAGTCAGTTTTTGATCCACAACAGGACTTGTCCTTTTACTCCATGACTTTGAGCTTACTAAGGAGCCTTTGATGAGGAACTTTATCAAAAGCTTTCTGGAAGTCAAGGTAAACATCTATTGGGTCCCCTTTGTCCACATGTTTGTTCACCCCCTCAAAGTTTTGATAAAGTTCCTCATCAAAGGCTCTTTAGAAAGCTTGAGAGTCATGGAGTAAAAGGACAGGTCCTCTTGTGGATCAAAAAGTGGCTAATTAATAGGAAGCAGAGAGTGAGTATAAATGGGCAGTCTTCGCAGTGGAGGACGGTAAGCAGTGGGGTGCCGCAGGGCTCGGTACTGGGTCCCATGCTCTTTAACTTGTTCATAAATGATTTAGAGTTGGGAGTGAGCAGTGAAGTGGCCAAGTTTGCGGATGACACTAAATTGTTCAGGGTGGTGAGAACCAGAGAGGATTGCGAGGAACTCCAAAGGGATCTGTTGTGGCTGGGTGAGTGGGCGTCAACGTGGCAGATGTGGTTCAATGTGGCCAAGTGCAAAATAATGCACATTGGGGCCAAGAATCCCAGCTACAAATACAAGTTAATGGGGTGTGAACTGGCAGAGACTGACCAAGAGAGAGATCTTGGGGTCATGGTAGATAACTCACTGAAAATGTCAAGACAGTGTGCGTTTGCAATAAAAAAGGCCAACGCCATGCTGGGAATTATTAGGAAGGGAACTGAAAACAAATCAGCCAGTATCATAATGCCGCTGTATAAATCGATGGTGCGGTCTCATTTGGAGTACTGTGTGCAGTTCTGGTCGCCGCACCTCAAAAAGGATATTATAGCATTGGAGAAAGTCCAGAAAAGGGCAACTAGAATGATTAAAGGGCTGGAACACTTTCCCTATGAAGAAAGGTTGAAACGCTTGGGACTCTTTAGCTTGGAGAAACGTCGACTGCGGGGTGACATGATAGAGGTTTACAAGATAATGCATGGGATGGAGAAAGTAGAGAAAGAAGTACTTTTCTCCCTTTCTCACAATACAAGAACTCGTGGGCATTCAATGAAATTGCTGAGCAGACAGGTTAAAACGGATAAAAGGAAGTACTTCTTCACCCAAAGGGTGATTAACATGTGGAATTCACTGCCACAGGAGGTGGTGGTGGCCACAAGCATAGCCACCTTCAAGAGGGGTTTAGATAAAAATATGGAGCAGAGGTCCATCAGTGGCTATTAGCTACAGTGTGTGTGTGTGTGTGTGTGTGTGTGTGTGTATATATATATATATATATATAAATTTTTTGCCACTGTGTGACACAGAGTGTTGGACTGGATGGGCCATTGGCCTGATCTAACATGGCTTCTTCTATGTTCTATAGAACTCTAACAGGTTAGTGAGACAAGATCTTCCCTTACAGACCCATGCTGAGTCTTCCTCAATAACCTGTGTTCATCAATGTGCCTACTCATTCTCTCCTTGATAATGATTTCCACCAACTTTCCTGTCTGATGAAGTATTCTTGGAGCACACGAAAGCTTACATTCTGAATAAAACTTTGTTGGTCTTAAAGGTGAACTTGACTACTATTTTGTATAAATGGATCTTGTTGTGTCATTGATATGCACTAAAAGACAGTCATCATCCTGAACTAGGTGGGAAATATCCAAATAAAATAATAACAGGAAGGCCAGAATGTTTGCTTTTCAACCACATTTGAGAGCCATTTGCTCCATTTTATTTGGCAAAGCATAAGTAAGACATGGGGTGTGGAGGGGGGAAGAAAGTTGCATTTTTGTAAGTTGGACATGAACATACAACGAAAAACTAAGTAGAAAGTGCATTTTAAGGTTATAACCCCACAAACATACCCTATGTTATTCTCAGAACCTTGTTTGCACATGACATCACTAATACAATTCAGTTCTCTATAGTTTCAAGGGTTTCCATCTGTGTAATGTCTGTCTAAAGGATCAGATCTGTTACATTCATAAAGATGCAAGATGGATAACCTTTGATATGTCAGTAGCCTTTAGTTCTAATTCATTGGCTTTATGCACACATAAGTGTTTAAATGTACATTTGGAACTCTGCATGAGCAGGAGTGTTCTGTTCAGTTCAATGGTGCAGAGGTTTCTTTAACTGCAGCGGGAAATGTACACGGAGCATTGCTCAACAGTACTGAGCTCCAGACTCACCTGGTGTTTCAGTTCTTGAGCCTGATGTAATTTAACTAGTTTTACTGTCCCCCCCCCCCCCACCAGCAAATCCAAGGAATTGTGACCTTTAGATGACTTCTCCTATCCACACAATTTCTAGGGATACCCTCTGAAAATAACTGTCAAACCAGCTTCTTATTTATTATTATTTCATATTTATAACCCGCCATTCCCAAACAGGCTCAGGGCAGGTAACCTCAAAGATAAAACAATACATAGATGCTAAAATAACTAGCTAAAACATACAGGCAATACATAATAACTAGCTAAAACATACATTACAATTTCAGATGGTGACCATTTTCTACTAGTACTGATCCCTGACTGACAAATGGAGACAGATGATGGGCACAATCTATTGATGCTCAGATACACATTCCATTTACATAGGATCCCAGTGGTGCAATGAAAGAAAGTGCTGGGGGTGAATTTTGAACCTACGGCTATCAATTATAACACTTTTGGGGGATCAGAATATGTTACCCTTTCTACTTCACTTTGTTGTACACATTTATCCAGGTTCCCTTTATCTGAGAATCACCTGACAAAGAGAGCTGTGTTTCTTGAAAACTTAAGCTACATTAAAATTTGTTGTCCTAAGGGTGCTACTGGACTCTTTATTGTTTTGCAGCAACGGACTGAACATGGCCAACTCCTCTGGATCTGAGAATCCTGTTTCTCTGAAACTCATGTGTCTCCCACCCGCCAAGCCCTTCATTAGTAATATTTCTGATTGTCTGAATGGCAGCCCTTAGGAGAGATCCAAAAGCACTCTCAAACCTTCAGATATATGTACATGCACATAAAGCAGTCAAGGGTTTGCAGTACATGGTTTGCATGGCAACAATTCACCAAATGCTTATTTTGGCATAATTAGAAACGGGTTTCAGATTCAGCAGGAGCTCACAGCAGCGCAGCTCCTGAACCTTTTTGAGGGTTCCCCCTCTTCCTCCTCACCTACCTTGTCCATTGAATAGGAGGTGCAGCTGCATAACAATCTCTGGATTAGGAGAGCAGCCAGCCAGCCACCTAGCCACCAGGAGCTTTGACAGCCCTCCAGCAGCCCTCATTAACCCCTGGAGAAGCTCACACCACCCTGTCTCCACTTCTTATATTATTTTGGGTGGTGGGTGGCTTGCTGGCCTTTTGACTGTGGGGATGGGGCAGCTAAGGAGAACCCCAGGTGAGCGAGGCCTGCTTGGGCTGGCTGGATCTCTAACTAGCCCAAGGATGCCTCACTCACCTGGGGTTCTCCTTTCTTGCATTGGGTTGCTTTTGGCTGGCGGGGGGGGGGGGGGGCAGCATATGCTAATGAGTTATGGTAATGAGCTCTGCCACCAAGTTTTCTACAAAACGACCCCTGATTAGAAGCATATCAAAATGTGTGGTATCCCTGTAGGACTGCTCTAGCTTCTTACTTTATGAATTACCTTTATGAGTTGTCTTCGTTGCCAGTTTAAACAAATATTTAGGCTGCCATGATGGGCAATTCCAAAGGGATATTTTGATACCAGCTATTACTTCTTGTTCCTTATGGCTGATGCATGTTAATGTCTTGAAGAAGGAATGCATGGAACCAATCCTCCATGGCTGCTGCCCCTCATTATCATCGTTATCATGATCATTTTTTCAGTAGCCAAGACAGTTGGGAATCAGTCCTGGCATTCAACACATCCCCTTGTGAGGGGTGAGAAGGCCTAGATCAATCTATGCCACCAGGGAAGACTACCTGATACCTTCTTTCAGCAGTCAAGACACAATGTGGGAACCTCCCCGGTCTGGGGGCCTTCTTTTGGGGCTCATAGAATTAGACCCCCTGGTCCAATCCTCTTGAAACTTGGAGGATACTTTGGGGAGAGGCACTGGATGCTGTGCTGCAAATTTGGTGGCTCTCCCTCAACAAATACCCCCCCCCCGAGCCCCAGATACCTGTGGATCATTTTTCCATTATTCCCTATGGGGAATCATTCTCCATAGGGAATAATGGAGTGCCCAGCAGACATTTCCCACCCCCCCTGCTTTCTGATGACCCTGAAGCGGGGGCCCCCCCCTCCAAACTGGGGGATTAAAGCCATTCATTCTCCATCCATATGCAGTTTTATTTTCAAGAAGGTACCCCCAAAAGGGAGATGGCATCACACAATATGCATTTTTAAGGCAGTGCAACACAAGGATGTTTGAACAGCAGTGTCAGAGGGGCCATCCATCCCTCAGGCCACAGGGGTGGGGGGTTGGTTAATTCTGTACTTGTTTGCTTTCTTCATGAACTTAGCTGAGAAAGAAAGAAAGCGAGCACTCTGCAGGAGGGAACCTGGTTCACTGCAGGGGGCTTGAAGTGAGCACGTGCAGAATTCAGCCCTTCCAAGCCCAGTGACTTGAGTGGGCATCAGTCTCCTTAGGACTGCACTGCCGGAGAAGGCTGGAGGGCACCATGCAGCCAGTGTTGCTGCTGGGCACAATGCCAGCTCCCAGGAGATGGCATCCTGTCTGAGCCCATGCTGGGGTAGAATTAGGAACCCTAGAAGACCTTCCCTGCCTGCCTGCCTGCACGAGGCATCATCATCATCATCATAAGCCCTGAGCCTATGTCATATAAAGCGCAGGAGCCTTGTATCCTATTTCATCTGGCCGCCTTAGCATACTCCCAGGTTCATCACTAGATTCATAACAGAAGTGGCTGCATATTGTGTTAGAACTATAGATGGCTGACAGGTACGACATAGCCATTACTACAGCAGCTTCACGAACATGCAGCAAGCCCCCCCCCCGCACAACCTACATGAGCTATAAACATTATTCTAAAAAAACCCTTTAATCTAGCATTGACTTGATTTTTTTTATCAAGTATGCATCATGTGTATGATGGGCGGGTGCATTTTGACAGATTTTAGCCCAGTGCCAGAATCTAGGGTTACATCTTTGGAGCTTGATGCTCTTCAGGTATTGCAGAGGAGGGATGCACGAGAGAAACCTAAAGCCACCAAAGAGAAATCAGCAAAACAAAATGTGTGTGCAAAGCGCTGTCAAGTTGCACTCGGCTTCGGTGACCCCAGCAAGGGGCTTTCAAGGCCAGCGAGAAGCAGAGAGGGTTCACCATGGCCTCCCTTTGCAAAGTCTTCCTTGTAGTTTCCTTTCCAGGAACCAATCTTGCTTACCTTCCAGATTCTGATGAGATGCTGCCTTCTCTCCTAGAACAGAAGAACAAGATGATGATGATGATGTTGAAGATATTGGATTTATATCCCGCCCTATACTCTGAATCTCAGAGTCTCCGAGCAGTCTCAATCTCTTTTACCTTCCCCCCCCCCCCCCGCCTCAACAGACACCCTGTGAGGTAGGTGGGGCTGAGAGAGCTCTTAAAGCAGCTGCTCTTTCAAGGACAACTCCTATGAGAGCTATGGCTGGCCCAAGGCCATTTCAGCAGCTGGAAGTGGAGGAATCAAACCTGGTTCTCTCAGATAAAAGTCCACACACTTAACCACTACACCAAACTGGCTCAAAAATTCCTGATTAGTATTATTTTTTTTATGTACAGCATCCCCTTATTTCTGAACTTCTGGTTATTTAAGTTATGCATGGTTACCAGAGAGCCAGTTTGGTGTAGTGGTTAAGTGCATGGACTCTTATCTAGGCGAACCGGGTTTGATTCCCCACTCCTCCACTTGCAGCTGCTGAAACGGCCTTGGGTTAGCCATAGCTCTGGCAGAGATTGTCCTTGAAAGGGCAGCTGCTGTGAGAGCCCTCTCAGCTCCACCCACCTCACAGGGTGTCTGTTGTGGGGGGAGAAGATACAGGAGATTGTAAGCCGCTCTGAGTCTCTGATTCAGAGAAAAGGGCGGGATACAAATCCTCGATTCTTCTTCTTCTACTCTGAATAAAGTCTTACTGCATTTGAATGAGACTTACTTCAAGATAAGTAAACAAACTGTTCATTGGATAATCTTGAAAAGGTATTTGTATAAGTGCTTAAGGTCAAAAATCAGAAAAAACAATCCAACAATAGAGATTCAGTTATAGCTTTAATACTTTCAGATTCCTAAATATCTGTGGCCATAGATATCAGTGATCTCCATTTACATCATAGCTTTTCCATCAGAACTGATGAACAAGCAGACTGCCCATAAAACAATTGCTGTTCTAGCCATGTTTCTGGTTGAAGTCATGCTCACTGAAAGAGTGGAAAGAAACTAGTTATTCTGTGTATTCTTGTTTGTAATGGGTTTTAGACAAAGGAAAGCTTTTAACAATGTAAGTATCCAAATAAATAAAGAACACGTTATTTAGGCAATATATTTGCGTGTGTATGCACCAAATAGGACAAGAAACTGAGAATAAATTGATTTTTTGTTATTCCTAGTCTTTTAACATCTGCCTCATCTTCCATTTTAACATGAGGATAATGGTTCATAGCCTTGATGTGATAGCATAAACACACTCATGTTTCTATCAAGTTTGTTTGTTTTTGCTGTCATCTCACAACTCACTTTACCTTGTGGGACACCTGCTTCGGCATCATGCCTGGTAGTATTTTAAATGAAACGCTAGTATTTTAAGTGAAACCTTTGGTATGTGTTATTTTCACAGTTGCAGCATTAAAAACTGCTGTTAAGATGCCTTACATTCATTCTTACATGATCATCCAAGCTCAGTTTCATATGCCCAATTATTGTTCCATTAGACCGGAGGTCCCCAACCACTGGGCCACAGACTGGTACAAGTCCATGGCCTGTTAGCAACTGGACCACCACACCACCCTTTCGCTCACCCAGAACCTAGGCGGAGGAAAGAGGCAGTGTGGCCTCACTCCGAAGCTGGCTCCCCTTGCAGGAGAATAAAATACAAGAAAAGCTCCAGGGTAACAAAAGACTTCAATACTTGACAACACTTTAAAGCAGGGGTCCCCAACCCCCGGGCTGGGGAGGGAGGATAGATCCAAGTGGGCAGCCGTGTAGGTCTGAAACAGTAGAACAAAGTAGGAGTTGAGCTGCACCTTTAAGAGGTGGCGAGGCTGTGCAGGGGGGTGAAGGAGGTAGGAGGAAAACAGGGGGGGGAGGAGGTGCCATGGGGGGAGGCCAAATTGGGTGCCCCCACTCTGCTGGCTTTGGGGCCATGGTTGGCGAGCTGGCCTGGGCCTAGGGTTGCCAAGTCCAATTCAAGAAATATCTGGGGACTTTGGGGGTGGAGTCAGGAGACATTGGGGGTGGAGCCAGGAACAAGGGTGTGACAAGCATAGTTGAACTCCAAGAGAGTTCTAGCCATCACATTTAAAGGAACAGCACACCTTTTTAAATGTTTTCCTTCCATAGGAAATAATGGATAGGAGCACCTTCTTTTGGGGCTCATAGAATTGGACCCCCCAGTCCAATCACTTTGAAACTTGGGGGGTACTTTGGGGAGAGGCACTAGATACTCTACGGAAAATTTGGTACCTCTACCTCAAAAAACAGCTCCCCTAGAGCCCCCGAAACCTCCAGATCAATTCCCCATTATACCCTATGAGAATCGATCTCTACATAGGGAATAATGAAGTGCTCAGCAGACGTTTCGCTCCCCCCCTTCCCCTGTTTCTGGTGACTCTGAAGCAAGGGATTGGCCTCTTTACTCACGAGTAGCTGCCAACTTCTTCAAAGTAACACAGACACACCATCCCAAGAGGAAGCCTTTCCAATTGGAGCCTGAAGCCTCCGGAGGAGGAAAAGCACATGGTCCTCTGGGGACGGGGCTCCCCCCGCTGGCCAGCTGACTGGGGGCGGGAAGGAGTCTGGGAAAGCGGAAGAACCCCCGCTGGAACCTGGGGATTGGCAAGCCTACCTGGGCCAGTCCCTGAGGCCAAAAAGGATGGGGACCACTGCTTTAAAGTTTTAGACATCTGTAATTGAGAACAATATGTAAAATAACGAAACCCAAACAAGAAAAAATCTATTAACAAGTAATACAACAAGCAGTGTAACAAAGTGCAGTCATCAGTACAAAAGCAGGTTGCTCTTAACAAATAAACATCAAGCCAGTTCAAAAGTGTGGCTCAGCCAACAATATTTTTCTCTGACCACTTCAGACTTGACCACCTAAAAGAAGCAAAGCTGTACCGGTGATCGATAATATCCAGTTTCGGCTAGCCTTAGCCTTCAGCTTGCATAAATCTCAGAGCAATGTCCCTGTGCCTGAAACTGCAACAAAAGAAACTCACAAAACAAACTCCCCTTGCAGGGGAGGCAGGTTTGGAGCCAGGCTACACCGCCTCTTTTGTCCACCTGGTCCTGGGATGGTGGGAGGGGCAGTGTGGCAATGACCTTTCCCTACCCTTCATTTAAAGACCTCCAGCTGATTGACAGCGGTCTATAAACGGGAGGGGGAGGCAGATTGGCTGCTTCTGCCCCTTGCCACCTAGCGAGGAGCTGGCAGAAGCCCCCCCCAGCCCCCCCATTTGCAGACTCCCATGGGGGGCAGAGATAGGGGCATGGGCGAGAGGTGGCCCAGGGTGGCAAAAACCCCAGCACTGATCCCCCCTGTTCCCTGGAAAAAATGTCTTCCAGAAAACCTTGCCCAGTTCCGCAGGGCCTGTAAGACAACCCTCTTCCGGCTGGCCTATGACTAGCTGGTACAAGAAATCCAGGTGTAGTTATATTAGAGGTTGCTGTCCCTAATGTTTTAAATGTCTTATAATTTTAAATATTTTATAATTTTAAATGTATTAATTAATTTTAACTGTTTTATGCTTAAATGTTACTATGCGAAATCTTATGCTGTGAGCCGCCCTGAGCCACTTGTTGAGAAGGGTGGGATATAAATTAAAAACAACAACAACAAAAAAACCCGGTCCCTGGTGCCAAAATGTTTGGGAACCGCTGCATTAGACAACTGGGTTCATCACCCCAGTGAAATGTTTTGTCATTTCTCTGGTGGCTTCAAAGAATAATAATAATAATATTTATTTAAATCCCGCCCTCCCCGCCGAGGCAGGCTCAGGGCGGCTCACAGACATGGAAGTACCATGAATTACAATAATACATTATACAGTAAAATACATTAAAATCCAATTAAATTAATTAATTAATTAAAACCATTACAATTAAGGTGCTATAATACAAGACCTATCAGATATATGTCAGATGGCTGAATGTCATTTCAAGATTCAGTCTTGAAGGCCATTTGAAAAAGGATGGTTTTGCAGGCCTTGCGGAACTGATTGTAGTCCCGCATGGCTCGGAAACTCACCAGCTGAACAAAACAATTTTAGGCACAATTCATGCACTTTGTTGACTACTGCTATCCAGTTTTACATAAAGCAGGCACTTACAAAAGTTGCTCTCTGAAATAAAATAGAAGATTCTTGCCAAAGAGTTTCTCAAGCAGATTCTTGCTTCTGATATGCCAGCAGCTGGCAGCTGTTGATTTGTCTGTTTAATTGGTCTAGAGGTCTCCTTAAATGTATCTTGGAAACAGAACTGCTAAGTATCCGAGGAGCCCTTTTATTATCTCAGTTGATGTCACTCCCAAGCACATCCCATGACTGTCATGTATCACCCCTCTTGCGCCTTTGCCAGTGGGGCATTGAAAGATAAAGAAAGAAAAGGAAGGTTTAGGATCAAATACAGTATCCTGGGTAGCTTCAAAGGGGGCTGACTTTTGAGGAGTCTGAGTCGAGGGTTGAAGAAAATATGCGCACAATCAAAGATTGGGTTAATTAATTAGTGAAGAGCTTTACATGTTAAATGTTAATGAGGACCGACAAAGTTTTATTCAAAGTGTGAGCTTTTGTGTGCAAGCACACGTCCTCAGACGAACTCTCTGCTTAGACTCTCAGAAGAGCTCTGCCTGGGCTGCTTTCTGCATGCCACCCCCACACCTCGTCTGCACAGAGTCTCCGATAGCATTTCACGGCTGTTTTAAAGCCTAAATGGGGAACCCTCGTTACCTCATCTCTGTTTTCTGAGAAGAAGCCCAGGCCTGATGGAAGTAGTGGGATGCTGTTCAGGAAATCCATGAAGATGAGGGCTGCGTCTTCTTCTCTCCAGGCACATAGCTCACTGACCAACAGCCAGGGCTTTTTTGGTAGAAAGAGCCCAGCAGGAACTCATTTGCATATTAGGCCACACACCCCGATGCCACCATTGTTTCACATAGGGCTTTTTGCAGAAAAAGCCCAGCAGGAAACTCATTTGCATATTAGGTCACACCCCCTGATGCCAAGCCAGCTAGAGCTGCATTCCTGTGCGTTCCTGCTAAAAAAAGCTCTGTAGATAACAGAAACGCCGTTGTGCCGGGAATGACAACTGCATAACTAACACCTTGGACAATCTGCTTGTTCAATATACTGCATGATCCAGAGCTCCATATGCCCTAAAGCTTCTATTCTATTCAAGAGTGGGGAAGATGGTCCTGAAATACATAGACACCTATTTCTTCGCTTTGCACCCTTAACATGTACCGACGGATGGTGTTTACTAGCTGATGAAGAGTTAGTTTATTCTTTAGTCCTCCACAAACAGCAGCAGAACAGTATGAGCTGAATCCCTCTGTTTCCTCCCTTCCCCAATCCATTTTCATCTCATGCTGGGGCAGGCTCAGACGGGGCTGCTGGTCTGCTGCCTTTGGCTGCTGCTGCTGGACTCCCATTTGCAAAAAAAAGCCGAGCAGGAGCTCATTTGCATATTAGGCCACACCCCTGACATTACCATTGTTTCACACAGGGCTTTATTGCAGAAAAAGTCTGACAGGAGCTCATTTGCATATTAGGCCACACCCTGCCACAAAGCCAGCCGGAACTGCGTTCCTGTGCGTTCCTGCTCAAAAAAAAAGCCCTGCTCATTTGGGTTTTTCTTTACTTCCCCTTCCCAAATGTGTGCTGTTTTAGGAGGAAGACCACTGGCCAAGGATACTGGCAAGACTGCCTGCTAGCCCACTGGCATGAGACCTGGCTGGGGGTGGGGGCGTTAACCTCTCTCATCTTTAACCCCCAAAGTAATCAGTGATGCATCAGCATCAACTTTGACAATGTTGTCAATGTAGCCTGTCAGGATTCTATCCCCCTGGCTTGAAGCCCTGTCCAGGACTCTGCCAGGTTTGAGAGTAAGTATCTAGTGCGGAGACAGGATTGGGATTCTGTTGTGTTAGAAATAATTACACAGGTTTGTATATTGGGCAGGAATGGGACGTAGCACTTCTCTACAGAATGAAAGACGGATGATGGAATCATAGAGTTGGAAGGGACCTTCAGGGTCATCTAGTCCAACCGACTGTACAATGCAGGAAATTCACAACTATAGAAGCAGCTGTCTTGGACCTGAGCTGGAGAGCAGAGCCATAGGGACAGGGCAACACCATGGAAGGAGATACGCCAGTACCCCACTTCTGCCCCTTGGGGTTGAGGTAACTGCCTAAGGAAATGCCTTGGCCTGAAGAGAGGAACTGTCTCTCCTGTATTTTCTGCCTGGGGTTGTTTTACACCTACTAGGGTAGCAACGGAGGAGCTGTGTTCCTCCACCTCTGCCACCTGGCCTGGGTTCAAAGCTGTACAACTGTTTGTTGGCCCATGATGGCCTGTCAGAGGAATATGTACATGGGGAACATGCAACTTTTTCAGCGCTGCCTCTCTGACTTAGCACCCCAGAAGGACTGCTGGAGCACAGAATGGCTCTGGGTTAGGGTTGCTAGGTCCCCCTGGGCCACTGGTAGGGCCAATAGGGGGTAGGGTTGCCAGAACCAGGTTGGGAAACTCTTGGAGATTTGGGGATGGAGCCTGGGAAGGACAGGGACCACAGTGAGCTACAATGCCATAGAGTTCCCTTTCCCAAAGCGTCCATGTTCTCCAGAGAAACTGATCTTTGTACTCTTTTCATTAAGGAACAAGTTAAAAAGCATGGGACCCAGTACTGAGCCCTGCAGCACCCCACTGCTTACCATGCTCCACTGGTATAAATTGCCCATTTATACTCACTCTCTGCTTCCTATTAATTAGCCAGTTTTTGATCTACAAGAGGACTTGTCCTTTTACTCCGTGACTCTCAAGATTACTAAGGAATCTTTGATGAGGAACTTTATCAAAAGCTTTCTGGAAGTCAAGGTAAACAACATCTATCGGGTCTCCTTTGTCCACATGTTTATTCACCCCCTCAAAGAAATGTAACAGGTTAGTGAGGCAAGATCTTCCCTTACAGACCTCAATAACTTATGTTCATCAATGTGCCTACTCATTATCTCTTTGATAATGATTTCCACCAACTTTCCCGGTATTGAAGTCAGACTGACTGACCTGTAATTTCCCGGATCTCTCTGGAACCCTTTTAAAAATGGGGGTGACATTTGCTACCTTCTAGTCCTCAGGAAGAGGCAGATTTCAATGAAAGATTACATATTTTTGTCAGGAGATCCACTATTTCACCTTTGAGTTCTTTCAGAACTCTTGGATGTATCCCATCATGGTCTGGTGACTTATTAGTTTTTAATTTTTCTATGAGTTGTAGGGTCTCCTCTCTTGTCATCTCAATCTCACTAAGGTCCTTCAACACCCCTCCCAAAATCAGCAGTTTTGGAGTGGGCAAACACTTCTCATCTTCCACAGTGAAGACGGAGGCAGAAAATGCATTCAGCTTCTCAGCCATTTCCCTATCCTCCTTCAGTAATCCTTTTACCCCTTGGTTATCCAAGGGCCCCACTGCCTCCCTTGCTGGTTTCTTGCTTCTAATGTATTTGAAGACATTTTTATTGTTGGTCTTTACGTTTTTTTGCATATGCTCCTCATAGTCCCTTTTTGCCTGCCTGATCACAGTCTTGCATTTGATCTGCCACCGCCTGTGTTCCCTTTTATTAACCTCACTTGGACTAGCTTCCCACCGCTTAAAGGAATCCTTCTTACCTTTTACAGCTTCTATTACTTTGTTTGTTAACCATGCAGGGTTTTTTTTAATACCTATTTGTGCCTTTCCTGACTTGTGGTATATATTTTATCTGAGCTTCTAAGACTGTAGTTTTAAATAGCCCCCAAGCTTCCCCAAGGGTTTTGACTCTATTTACCTTTCCTTTCAGTTTCCTCTTCACTCAAAAGGCTTTTGTTGGAGACAGGCCAAAATGTTTACTAAGAATCTATAAAAAACCAGATGGGTTTCCATCAGGCTGGCCCTAGACTGTCTGGCACCCTAGGCAAGGTTAACTTCTGCCCCACCCCCACTGATAACATTACCAAGTCACATGTGGAGTGTCCAATTCGGCACCCCCAGAAGGTCGGTGTCCTAGGCAATTGCTTAGTGGCAGGGTCAGCCCTGGCTTTCATCAAACTTAGGAGTGTTCCAACTGTGTTGAGTCTGTGGACACTTTTGGAACTTTGAGAGCATGAAGTGGGTGCCACCACAAAATGGCTGCCATAGAAGGTGGGAACAATCACATCATATTGAAATGGTCAAGCCAAATGAAGTTGTATAATGGAGGAACTGTTTCCAGATGGATGTTCCATATGTAAGGTGATGTGTACAAGGTTCTGAGTCATTGACTAATGCAATGAAGAAAAAGAAAGCCAACATTGGTTGTTTGCTTTGAGGAAGGATCCAGTGAACACCAGTGTGTTTCCTGTCAATCTAACAGGGAAGTAGGAAACACATTAGAGATGGCTGACCTAACTCATACGAGACCATCTTCCCTACTAGACTGAACCTAACTAAAGCTTTATAGAAGGAAGAGAATTGTTCTTGTTCTGTCTTTTCAAATGACCCTTCCTTGTCTGAGACAGAAGTACCTACCTCACCTACATTTTCTCCCTGGGTATACTAGGCTAATTTAGGTATCCCTGACTGACACCTCTGGTTCCCCCAAAGCTAGGCACAACCAAGGAGATATTATAGTGGTAACCCAAGTCATGCTTGCTCTGTAAATCTGTGCAATAGAAATCCCACTTATCTCTCTAAGGTAGAAAGTGAACCCCAGGGTGGTATGAGAAGGAAATTAATTAAATAATGGATTCATGGAAGCCCCAAATAGCCATCTGCAAAGGACAGCCCAGTGTCCTCTTTTTCCAGCAGAAAAGTGGGTTAAACCCAGCTCTATACATCTGAACAATTGTGTGTGTGTGTGGGTTTTTTTGTTTTGGCATGGTGATATATCACTCCATAATTACCAATGCTTTTTTATCCTTTTGTAATTCCAGTATCCCCCCCTCCCCTCAAGTTAAACGTTTTGAAACTAATGTTGGCTAGTTTTTGTACTCTATAATGGCCAACACATTAATCTAACTGTACCTATTTAGTAGGCCATTCATAGGCACAGTGCTTTTCCTCAGTACTGTATTCTAGTTGCTGATGTGTACCTAATGTGTTCCTGTTAATGGAACATGAAAGTACTCATTGGATTGGTTGAATATTTACCTCACAAAAACATTGGGGAGATCCCTGTTGGATCAGATCATCTAATCCAGCTTCCCTAGTCCCAGAACTTAGCCTTGACATGGGTAGCAATGGAATGTTGGGAGAAAGAGGCAAAAGGAGGGAAGGAGGCAGCAGAGGCAAAAAAGGAAGTGGTGGTAGAGAAGGAGGAAGAGGAAGAGGAGGAGGCAGCAGTGGTGGGGGAGGTGACTGCAGTGAGATGGTTGAAATCAGAAAAAAGAAGAAATGAAGACAGCTAGAGGGAAGAGACGGAGGGAAAGAAGTGAGGGGCAGTGGTGGGATGAGAATTTCCATCTCCCACAATTTACTTACAGATCCCTCACTTGTTTTCCCCTTTTTGAAATTATAGTTTTGTATCATTTTAATTTATTTAAAACTAGCAACCCCATTTATTTCACACATTTTAATACCAGTTCATTAAATTGCTATCGGTGCCTGGTAACTGAACTCGAAGTGGATTGCTGATTTCTATTTTTTCTCGAAATACGTACTTTATGTTGTTGCCTGTGTTTGGGGGTGGGATGTGAGACTGATTTTCAGGCATACAATTCTCTTCACCAAATCTCTTCTATAATTGCTGGGTGTCCCTTTGCTTCAATGAAGGCACGGCTGTCAAAAAAATTTCCCTTCACAGAATGTCTATTTCAGCTCTTTCATTTCAACTTTTCAATATTCCTACAATTTCAGCACAGTCCTAAGAAGTTATACCCTTCTAAATCCATTGACTTCAATAGTTTCAGAAGGTTATAACTTGGTTTAGGATAGCTTTGTTTCTCTTTAATTTTAAACGTTTGTTGCACATAAAAATTATCTATGATCTTCTATCTGCCAGTGTCTTATTTTCACTCAACTTTGTCACTGTGCATTGTTGTCATCTCTCTTTCAATGTTGTTTTCGCTCCCTCCATTTTTATCACTTGATACAATTTTTATTCTTCTTCATGGAGGATGGCTTGTTTTTAATCACTTCATGACTCTATTTTCTCCTCACGTTGGTCTATGGTTCAATTGGTAACCTTTCTTCTTCTCATAAAGCTGGACAGAATGCTGAACTATTGGTTGTATTCTTTTGTCGAACTAAGTATTACTTTCAGTTGTCACTGTCTCCCAGCTGCCAATTCTGTGCATATACCTCCATGACTGTTGCAGCTTTAATTTGTTTACAAAGGCCACTTTCCATAGGAAATCTGCTGAAGGGTCTCCTATTTATGCAGAGACACTACTGTTTATTTAATTTATTTAGGGAATTTATATGCTGCCTCTCCAGTGACTTGAGTGTGGGTTACTTGGTTTTGAAAAATTGTTTAGATTTTTTATTATTATTACATTATATGTTCAGGGTAATTAATTGGATAGCTACAGGGCTTTCTTTTCAGCAGGAACACACAAGAATGCAGTTCCGGCTGGCTTGGTGCCAGGGTGTGTGGCCTAATATGTAAATGAGGTCCTGCTGAACTTTTTTTTACAAAAAGCCCTATGTGAAACAATGGTAGTGTCAGGGGGTGTGGCCTGATATGCAAATGAGTTCCTGCTGGGCTTTTTCTGCAAAGAAAGCCCTGGATAGCTAGTTCCACTTGCTTCTGTTCCCACTCGTAACTTTCACCATGGAGGGAAGGTGGCATTAGTGTAGCTCAGTCTCATCAGATCTTGGAAGCTAAGCAGTGTGAGTACATGAGTGGGAGACCACCAAAGAAGACTCTGCAGAGAAAGGCAATGGCAAGCAACCTCAGTTTCTCACTTGTCTCGAAAGCCCTTTGCTGGCAGGCCCGGTTATAGGGGTTCTGCCGCTCCAGGCCGAACTCTGTGCTGAGCCCTCCCCACTGGTGATTTCCCTTTAATAATTTTTTTTGCACATGCTTCACACACACTGCGCAATGACATTACTAGTGACATCATAGTGCAGGGCTGCAAGTGGAGGGAGAGAGCGATGCAGAGTGTTGCTGTGCCACCGCTTTCCTCCTGCACTACATTCTTCAGAGGCTTCCTTTGAGTGGGGTGTTTTAGTGGCTCCCGGTGGGTTTTGGGTTGAAAGCGGCCGAGCAGCACCTTCATGGGAAGGCCCTGCTTGGCCGCTTTCAACCTGAAAGGAAGCCCCTGAACAGCGCAGCGACCGAGCAGCACCTTCCCATGAAGGGGAAGGGGCAAGGGGAGTAAGGGGGCACCTGGTGGTGGGCTAGCACCCTTGGCAACCACCTACCCCACCTACTTTCATGCGCCGGCCCTACTTGCTGATTGAAGGATCCTGGCAGAAAGTTGACTACAACTTGAAATCACTTTACACACACACACTAGGGTTGCCAGCCTCCAAGTGAGGCCTAGAGAGCTCCTGCCATGACAACTGATCTGCAAACTGTCAAGTCGGCTGATTCAATAACGAGGCCTTGTGAATACAAAGTTTCTAGTTTATTGATACCATTGTTCTCAACTACAGGGAAATTGAAAGACTGAGGATCATGCAGTAAAGTGTAATCATATAAGGTATACTTCAAAGGGATTCTTTAGGGAGGGGGTACTATGCAGGCCATATTCACACATTGATGTTACAAATTCGTTCTCAGGCCTGTTGTGGCCTTGGGCGTATCCTCCCCTGGTGCCCAGCCTGAGAAGGCACTATAATCTCTTTCACATATTCCCATTTCAAAGCAAAGCTACATAACAAAGGAAGGGAGGGGGGAAAGGAGAGTTCGAGCTAGCAGCATTGGTATACAGTGTGGCTTTTACCCAGAATGCTCCCCCCTGAACCAGAGATGAAACACAGACTTGACCAGAGTTGAAGCAGACTTGACACAAACCACAGAGAGGAGTTCCCCTGGTGAAACTGCTTACTGTGGAGAATGGACTCCATGGCACAGTATTCTGTTGAGGTCCCTCCCCTCCTCAGGCTCCACCCCCCAAATCTCCAGGTATTTCCCTTCCCAGAGCTGGCAGCCCTCACACTTCTCAGAGGCCTGTGCCTCTCACCCCAAAGAACCTCACTTCTGAACGGCCATAGAGTCAGGAGGAAGCAACCCCACACTAGAGGTACTAAAAGGCACAACAACACATGTTCAGCTCTTGCATTAGGGATGAAATTCTCAGCGACTGGAACCCTCGCTCAAAGGATCCCCCAATCGAAGTGTAGGCATAGCAGAACTTGTCCTAGTTTTACAGCTCACTGAAATACTCTCCTGTGGAACAAGCATCTGTTAGCATACAGGTGAGACTTTTAAAAATCTGATGTGCTTCTTTCTGCCAGGATCCTTCAATCAAAATAGCTAGAGGCACTAAGCCCTGCATATATGTATGAATTGGACTTGACTGTTCTTTGAGATGTTTGATATTGCTGATTTTTTTAAAATGTGTATTTATTGTATTTTAGAGGTTAAATTTTTTTAGAAAAATATTTTGATGTATTTTAATAAATAAATCAATAAACCAATTTGTTCTAGTCTTATTAATTTTAGGGCTTTTTCCAGTCTTTGTCCCATCTAATTTATTTTTTTTATTTTATTTTTTTATGTTATATTTATATTCCACCTATTCTATGCAGACTCAAGGCGGCTTTTAATGTAAACTATGAGTTATCCATAAAGAAACTGGTGGGCTTGCTTAGAAATAAGACATACCAGTGTATCCTTAGGCATCCCGGACCACCAGAAAAACAGACTTGGCTTAATCTGTTTTGAGTCTGTCAGAAGACATTTGACTGAGGTTAGTTACAATTCTAAAGCTGACAAATAAGGCATGCGCAGGTCATGAGCTGGTGAGGAGTTAACATTAACCAAATCAACATCACTGCTGCTGAGGGCCAGTTTAGAAAATGTCGCATTCCAGACTGGGTCTCCCCTCCCTTTCCTGTAGGATGCTGTCAACACCCTTTCCTGTAGGATGCTGAAGAAGAAGAAGAAGAAGAAGATTATGATGATGATATTGGATTTATATCCCACCCTATGCTCTGAATCTGAGTCTCAGAGCGGTCACAATCTCCTTTATCTTCCTCCCCCAAAACAGACACCCTGTGAGGTAGATGGGGCTGAGAGAGCTCTCACAGAAGCTGCCCTTTCAAGGACAACTCCAACGAAAGCTATGGCTGACCCAAGGCCACTCCAGCAGCTGCAAGTGGAGGAGAGGGGAATCAAACCTGGTTCTCCCAGATAAGAGTCTGTGCACTTAACCACTACACCAGGCAGTCCCCTGTGTAAACACCAGTCATTTTCGACTCTGGAATGACGTCACATCATGATGTTTTCATGGCAGACTTTTTATGGGGTGGTTTGCCATTACCTTCCCCAGTCATCTACACTTTGCCCTCAGCAAGCTCGGTACTCAGTTTATCGACCTTGGAAAGATGAAAGGCTGAGTCAACCTTGAGCTGGCTACCTGAACCTAGTTTCTGCCAGGATTGAACTCAGGTCATGAGCAGAACTTGGACTGCAGTGCCATAGCTTACCACTCTGCTTTACCTGCTCCTTATTAAGACTTCAACTCTGTAAAAAGGAGAGGGCTCAAGGTCCTCCCCTCTCCCTCATGGCTCCTCTGCTGCCTGAAGCAAAATATGATCTGGCTTCATTGACTAAGTTATCTCTGAGTTTTAATCACAGATAGAATTTGCTAAGTAATGTATCTGCTGGAAAGCTTGCTTCCACATGGCAGCATTCCTCTGTGTAGTTCACACTGCTGCTTTGAATGCAGAAGCATTTACTGTGTTCATGGAATGTCCACATGACAGGTCCCCCCCCCCCCTCGCACTTTCCAAGCCCCTATAGCTGCCATTCCTTTACCACATCAGAGAACGTTTGGGAGGCTTTTAAAAAAAGATAATTGCTATAACCAGGACTTTTTTTGTATCAGGATGCAGCCAATCCTCCTGGAGCTTGCAGTAGATCCTGTACCAACAGCCCCGTAGGCTCTTGGAGGATTGGCTGCATTGGGGGTGTGTGGCCTAATATCCAAAGGAGTTCCTGCTACAAAAAAAAAAAAAAAAGCCTGGCTATAACGCTAAAGCTTGATAACAACAGCTACAGTATCAGTAACATATCACTATAATGTTATAGTGCTATAGCAATAAAGCAGTTAGGATTTTTAAAGCCCCCCCCCCCCCATAAATACCTGGTGTACAAATGGACCACTGCCAATGGCTGTTGTGGCAAAAAATGAAAATGGGCATATTCACCTGTCCTTATTTCCCTCTCATCATTTGTCTGCCTGACAAAGATGGCCAGTCTGGTCAGCCCTAATCTGCGATGTGGCTGTACTCCTTGGGCGCTTTGGGGCTGCTCATGAACTGCCCCCAATCCCATTCAGCAGTGCTTCCCCAGAGGAAGTAGATGAGTTGATTAAGAACATGTATGACTTTATCATGGCATAAAAAACAAAGCAAAAGGGAAGAGGCGTCATCCTGTATCCCGTATTTATTTGTTTGTTTAGAAGACTGATATGCTGCCTCTCCCAAGACCTGCTGGAGGTGGCTCTCAAAGTGGAAATAACAAGAAAATAATTTTAAAAAATAAAACATCTATCTTAAACCAAGACAGAAAGCAAGCTGTGAAACACATTAGAGGCATAAAACCCTCTAGCCCAAAACTACATTCAACCACTGAAAATGATAGCCATAAAACAGCCTTAAGGCTAGAAGCATACAATTAAAGACAGCTTTAAAAGATTGAAACCTTCAATTAGAAGTCTGGGCAAAGAGAATATTTCGGCCTGGTGCCTAATCAGCAGGAGGGTTTTCCAGAGGCGAGGCACAACCTCTGAAAAAGCCCAGTCTTGATGAGATGTTCTTATTGGGAATATTTATTGGTTAATATAGCAGAGCTTGACCAGTCATGGAAGCATAATGTTGTGGGCAGTAAATAAACTCCCAAGAAGTATATTGCAAAAGGTAAAACTAACATTTATTCAGGTAGACTCAGTTCACATTCAGGTAGCAGATGAAAGGAAAGAATCCTAATCTGAAGAATGCTATTCCTCAGGGGTGGAATTCTAGCAGGAGCTCCTTTGCATATTAGGCCACATACCACTGATGTAGCCAATCCTCCAAGAGCTTACAAGGCTCTTTTTCATAAACTTTCGGAGGATTACTATGCAAAGTGGCTCCAGAATTCCACCCCTGCTATTCTTTATCACAAATTATTGTTTGATCCTGAATCATCTATAGGGAAGTAAGAGGATATAACTTCTACACTAGAGAGCTGTAGATGCAGCTGACTCTGTGAAGAGCCTCGAGGAAGGTGGTATTGAGCAAAGAAGGAGAGAAACTCCCACGTATATGAACATATGAAACTGCCTTGTACTGAATCAGACCCTCGGTCCATCAAAGTCAGTATTGTCTACTCAGACTGGCAGCGGCTCTCCAGAGTCTCAAGTTGAGGTTTTTAACACCTACTTGCCTGGACCCTTTTTAGTTGGAGATGCCAGGGATTGAACCTTACCAAGCAGATGCTCCACCACTGAGCCACCGTCCCTCCCACATTAAGTCCTTTTTAGTTGGAGATGTCAGGGATTGAACCTGGGACCTTCTGCATACCAAGCAGATGCTCTACCACTGAACCACTGTCCCTCCTTAATTGTTAGTGTTGGAAAAACTGCTCTGGAACTGAAGCGTCAGCCTGTGCTAGAAAGGTCAAGATGGGTGGCTGTATTAGTCTGTGTAGCAGTAGAAAAGAGTAGATCTAAAGAAGTGAGCACTGACTCATGAAAACTTATATTGTGCCACACATTTTGTTAGTCTTTAAGGTGCTAGTGAACTCTTGCTCTTTTCTACCACCCTGAAAGGGGTTTTACTACCTCTGAAGAAGCAAGTTTATCGTTCAGAACTGTTTCTGGGTCCTGGTCTATAGTTGGAGACTTAGGGGTGCATGTGACTTTATTTCAAGTGGGGCCTTTTATCAGCTTCTGCTGATATGCTAGCTGGGGCCATTTGTCAAATGTGTGATTTGGCCATGGCAATCTATGCTCTGATCACAACCTGTGTTAGATTAATAATGCACTGAGAAGAGAGTTTCTAATTGGTTCCCCCCCAGGGGTCGTTTTGTAGAAAAATAGGTGGCACAGCTCATTAGCATAACTCATTAGCCTATGCCACCCCGCCCCCCAGCGAAAAGCAACCCAATGCAAGAAAAGAGAGCTTTGGCCGAGCAAGGCCTGCTTCAGCTAGGTAGAGGTCCAGCCAGCCCAAGCAGACCTCGCTCGCCTGGGGCTCTCCTGGGCTGCGCCCCCCCCCCCACAGTCAAAAGGCCAGCAAGCCACCTATCACCCCAAATCACGTAAGAAGTGGAGAAAGGGTGGCACGGGCTTCCCTGGGGTTAATGAAGGCTGCTGGGGGCATGGCAAAGCCCCTGGTGGCTGGCTGTCCGCTCTCCTAATCCAGGAATTGTTATGCAGCTGTACCTACTATTCAATGGACAAGGTAGCTGGGGAGGAGGAGGGGGAACCCTCAGAAATGTTCAGGAGCTGAGCTCCTGCTGAATCTGAGGCCTGGTCCCCCCCAGCAAGACTCTGGAGTCTTTAACAACTGATTGGCAGGCAGAAATTAAACAGGTAAACTCTGCCCTAAATTACTGAATACCTGCCTGTTATGCATCCGGTAAATATATGTAGAGTAGTCCTGCCTTTGCTAAAAGCCACATTCTCTCTAATCCCTTCACCCCTGGTTCTGCACCCCCCCCCTCATGGATAAGTTGTTATGTAATTAAGAGGGAGAGGCAAAAGGTCCTGTAGAGCTGCATCATTTAATTGATTAGATTAATTGAGCTAGCAGGGGAAGGGAGGTGGGGAATACCTCTGGCAGCTGCTAAGTGAGTTCAGGGCTGGCAGAACTTCAGTCTCTTTTAGCTGCAGCTGCCTAAGTCCGGATGTGGGTAACCTGCCAGGCCAGAGGATCAAGGATGCTGGAGTGTCCTGCTGTTTGTTTCGGTTAGCTAGATCTGGGTCCAGTGGCACCTTAGAGACCAACAAGATTTGTTGGGGGCAGGCCTCATTTGGGGCAGGAGCTCACAGGTGTGGAGCTCTAGAACCTCTAAATTTCTTGTGCTCTTTCTTTCTTACTTGCTTTTGGGCTCCACTGTTCAAACCCCCTGTGAGAATTTTGCTGAACTCTTAAGATCTGACAAACTTTATAATATTTCCCCCCACAAAAAAATGGGGAAATAACCAAAACAAATCGAGCAGACAGATGGAAATCTTCATCATGCCACTGGGGCCATATAGGAGACAGTAATTTAAAACGTATGATGGAAGCAATGTTCCCTTTAAGCTGTAGAGTCTTGTGAGCAAAAGTTCTAGTTTGTAAGCTAGTGGCATTAAAGTTGTGAGCTACTGCAAAAATTATTGTGCTCTGGGATTATCCTTCCTGAGCTAAGACAAAAATGGGTGAGCTGGAGGCTAAAAATCTGTGAGCTAGCTCACACTAACTCAGCTTAGAAGGAACACTGGATGGGAGTAAGGTTTTATTGACAATTATAATTCAAGAAGTGTTTTAAGGTAGATGCTGAGCTGATATAATTGAGTATACTTTCCGGTGATGTCAGGATGTGTGTGGCATATGCAAATGAGTTGTGCCAATGAGCTCCAGCACCTCTTTTCTTACAAAATGGCCCCTGATTGGAGGTATAAGCTTTTGAGAGGCTGCACATCCTGTTTGTTTAAATTGTATATTTGGGTTTCTCTTATAAGCCACTTGGGATCACCACTGGAAAGAAAAGCTGGGTAGAAAATACTGGAATAAATGTAAAAATTAAATAGGTACCCTGACCACTGGGGCATCAGGTTGTTGAAAAATTATTATTATTTTTTTAAGTTACAGATCACAAGATGGGAAACACCATCTTTGAAGAGGCATTGCTCCTCTCACAAGGCAAAGAACATGTCTTTTGGGATTGCATAACATAAAAGCAAAGTTGTTTTATTGTTTCAGAACTGCATGTCAGCAGAGTTCATTAATTCATTGGCAAGGTTCTAAGCTTTTTGAAGCGGGAACCACCCCTCTACTATTTTTAGACACAGAAAATGCCTATGTCAGATTTGGTTAACACAGAGCAAACTGATGTTTTGTTTTTCATTGCTCTTATCTATAAATACACAGCAACATACTACTGTGCAGTGGGCTGCTTTATAGATGTGTTACACGTTACTCAGAGGGAAACCCAAATATACCCTAACGCTTCCCAGAGCTGCCTGCCTCGCATTCAATGTGGGGTTGCCAACCTCCAGGTGGTGGCTGGAGATCTGCGTTTACAACTGATCTCCAGTTGACAGAGATCAGTTTACCTGAAGAAAATAGCTGCTTTTGAAGGTGGACTCTACTATGGCATTATCCCCACTGATGTCCCTTCCCTTCCCAAACCTCGCCCTCCTCAGACTCCCCCCCCCCAATCCCCCGGAGCTGGCAACCCTAATTTCCCTTTCTCCCTTCCGAACCCGTGAGCCATGCATCATCATCAGGTTAAAACCAGGGCTTTTTGGGTAGAAAAAGCCCAGCAGGAACTCATTTGCATATTAGGCCGCACCCTCTGACATCACCAATGTTCCACATGGGGCTTTTTGTAGAAAAAAGCCCAGCATAAACTCATTTGCGTATTAGGCCACACCCCCTGACAACAAGCCAGCCGGAACTGCGTTCTTGTGTGCTGCGGCTCAAAAAAGCCCTGACTAAAGCAATCGTCCTATTTTCATACACAGAACGCCCAAGCCTTGGGGCAAATTCCCGAGCCTCGACTTGCTAGCTCGCCTTGAAAGCTAACCTGCTGGTTTGAGCAGAACCGTCCCTTGTTGCGCTGGCAAGCAAATGTATTGGTGGGCCCCACCTTTCGGGAAGCGTTGCCCTTTTAAGGCCCCCCAGAGGCTGAGCCGAGAAGGGAGTCGAGCCCGTTCCAAGCCGAGCCTCGCTCCAGACCTCGCGAATCTCTGCGGCCGGGACTCGGGAGCTCTGCCTTCCCCAGCCTCGCTCTCGCGCGCGCACGCCGGGCTCCTCCATCGCTTCTGAGCCGAAGCAGGTGAGTGGCTTGTTGCGTCGCTTTCCTGCTTCGTGTTCATCCAAGCCCGGAGGGGGTGGGAGGGAGATCGGCCACGCAGCCTCCCCTTTTCCTCCATTGTGCCAAAGGACACGCAAGTTTCCGTGGCTGGTGGAAGATTCGCCGCTCGGATCTTCGCCTGCCTCCTTTTCTTTACTCACGCACGCTGCCCCTTTTCAAAGTCTTGTCAGTTTCAACCCCGACCTGGTCAATTTCACCACCCCAACCCCAGCAGTTGTGTGTGACCTCAGCCTTTGATCCTGATTCTTCCCCTCTCTGGCAAAAGGAAACGCTCCCTGGGCTGGAGCTCTTTTAAGGAAAAGCGCAGCTGTTTTGCTCCCCTCGCTCTGATACACTGCACGGGTCCTTTGAATTCTCCTCTCCCCCTTCCCTCCTGTTCTGGGAGTGGAAATCGACTCCCGTTTTCTCCTACTAGACAGAGTAATGGGATGTGCGTGCACGTGTAGATGCTGTTTTCCCATCACCACCCCCTTCGCTGTCAACGCTAAGGGTGATACTGATACCTGTTAGGAGAATTTCCTGCCCCATCCCTCAGCCGAGGGTACACAAGAAGCAAAACCCGAAGCGCATAAGGGGGCTGCTTCACCCACAGCAACAAAATGTGTGCTTCTGCTTAGACACCCGGCACGTCTGAAAAAGCACTCTTCTGGAGTTCGCTGGGAGGGGGGTGGGGACTGGGGGCGGAGTACACAGGCGCCCCGGGAGGGTCAGAAGTCTCCGTATATTTTAAACGACGCTCCCCCTTGCAAGCCAGCCTCCCGTGATCCAGAACAAAATGGATGGCTTTTGCCTCGGGTCACCAAAGTCCCCGTTAGTCTCCATTTTATCCCGCTGTTCCTTAGCAGACAACCGGCGCGCGCCTCCTGCTTTGAATGACAGGATTCCATTCTGCCGTTTTTGGGACCGCGGCGGCGGGGAAGAGGGGGAGGGGAGTGTGGCAATTCCCCATGCCTTTTGGGCAGACATGGGGTGGGGGAGTCCATGCATGCTATTGTAAGCGGGACAGACTAAATGCCATTTTAAAAGTCATCACCTCTCTTTGCATGTGTGTAGGGCTAAGAGAGAAAATTTCCAAACATTCTTTTTTTTTTTTCCAGCTGTCTAAAATCAGGAGTGGCTTTTTTTTAAAAAGAAAAAGACTAGTGTTTTTAATATAAGCAGCATCCCTCTGTCCCTGATTATTTTAATCTGAACCAAGGCTTATTTTTCAAAACCGAGGCTTGGAGGCAATACCGCTTGGAATAAAGTGGAATTACCCCCCTTGCATTCCTTGCTGTCTTCTGCATGACTCAGGGCCACCCTCTGCCCTTAAGGGGATGGGATTGGTTTTTAAAGTCCAGGGTCCATGTGCCTTTCCCTGACCTAACGGTCCAGGCTAGACCAATTGTGTAAGATCTCAGAAACTAAGCAGGGTCAGCCCTGGTTGATCTTTGGATGGGAGACCACCAAGGAAATCCAGGCCTCTATGCAAAAGCCAGTAATGGCAAACCATCTCTGACCGCCTCTTGCCTTCAAAACCTTACAGGGGTTGCATAAGTCAGCTGTGACTTGCAATCACCACGTGTACCTTACATTAATTCTCATCATGAAGTTCTCTGACATTTGTAAAAAAAATCCCTTCTCGAAAAGGCGCGGGTGCTTTGGCTTCTGGTTTTTTTTTCTGATCAACCTGCCATGCTTTGAGGAAGTCGATTGGAGCAACATCAGGGCTCACCAGTTCCAAAGTATTTTTTATTTTTCTGAGTTCCACTCTGATGATGAGAAGAGAGGCCAAAGCTCAGTGGCAGAATAACTGCTTGGCATAAAGAAAGTCCCAGGTGTAATCCCCAGTATCTCCTGTTAAAAGGGTTTGGCGTTACATAATGTGAAAGACCCCCACCTGGGACCCTGGAGAGCTGCTGACATTCAGACAAGACTGACCTTTATAGGCCAAGTGCCTGACTTACAAGCAAAGCTGTTATATAGGAGTACCTTTTTTTTTTTTTTGCTTGCTTGCTTCTGAGCAACGCTGGCAAAAATCCCAGAGGAACTGAATCTTTGAGCCTCCTTTTTACTTGTGCTTATTAAGTTTCTATAGCATGCAATGTGTCTGACCAGGTGTTTGCTGTATTGTGCCGTCGAAATAAATTTGGAGAAGGCGGGGAATCTGATTGCACTTGCCGTTGGAAATGCATATTCCAAATTCCTTCCATTTGTTCTTGAATATGGGTGTTGAATGAACTGAACACTTTGGGGAGGGCAGAGGGAGGTATGCCTTTGATAAGATGATGCTTTGCTATCGTCTTAAAAATCCCAAGTAAGATTTATGATTTTTAAAAACCCACACATTTCCTTTAAAATGTCAAAACCAGAATTTTGAAGTGCACGCAATTTCATTTCAGTTGAGTTGGGGCTGATCCTCAGAGGTGTGGTATATATCTGTAATTCTTAAAAAAAAATCATGGGGGATACAGTATTTACTCAAATGCAAGGTTAGATCTCATAGTTATGCCATGAAACAGACAAACGAAAACCACAAGGGGGTCATTTTACATTCACATACAAGTTACACTTATGTCCGATAATTTTGTGTGTGCATGTATAACATTATTTAAGGGGATTGTCTGATATTCAGAGTTGTCCTCCTTTGGAGTAAATACAGTAAGGAGCCTCATTGTGTTTCTGTGAGGTAGGCAGTCAGAGACGTTGAGCTTTGGGAGGGCTGAGTGTAGCAGAGTATTACGTAATGAGGACATAGCGCTGGGGTCTCTCGGGCTGGCAGCAAAGAACAGCTTAGCAGCCTGTTCTGTCCATGGTGGGGCCTGCTCTTGCCACAGAAGCTGCTGATGGCAGGATGCAGTTGCCACAGGGGCAATTTGGCATGGAAGGGCTTGAGCCCCCAGGGTTGCTAGTGAAAAGGTGGAGGAGCAGACATAGAATTTGGTCTGCTTGTTTGTGCAGGCACACTTGAGAAACGAGAGCTGTTCTGGGATTCAATTGATGCTTCCCTAAAGGCCATCATATGCACACAGACGAACGTGCCTCCTCAGGATCTCTGCAGCCCCACTCCCCCCTCCCAAAACACAGTTAACAACCTCTTTCAATTGTCCTGCCCAGATGTGTAGAGCACAAACAGCTGGCATGGTTCATCTCTCTTAACAGCGCTTCTGTCCACCGTCAGCCTGTTCAAAGTCCTCTGGTGAACCATGTGGTCTGCATAGTGTAGGGGTGTTGAACTCATATGTTATGAGGGCCGGATCTGACATAAATGAGATCTTGTTGGGCTGGGCCTTGTCGGGCCATGCCCTGTGTGTACCTATTTAAGATTAGGTAGCAGGGATATAAACTTTATAAAGGACACAAATGCAATTACATATATATTTTTAAAAACTTAAAACATGCTTAAAATGTTAGCACTCATTGGTCTTAAAGGTACTGTCTTTGTATTTCTTCCATGGGACCAAGGAATTGGGCAAAGGAAGTGCTGGCTCTTTCCTTCCTTCTCCAGGGTACTGGTGGGGGGAGGAACCTCAGCCAATAGGCTTGGCTCAGTAGCTCTGCTGTGTGATTGAGAGAGCCTGAAAAAACAAGCTTTGCCTTCCTCCCCAAGGGAGGAGCCTCAGCCAATGTAGAAAATAGAAGTTTTGCTCTGTAGCTCTTGTGTGATTGAGCAAGCCTTGCAAATCAAACTGGGATGCATAAGGAAGCAAGAAAGAGGGAGAAGGAAGCAGACAAGAGCCAGTTGCTCAAGAGCCTGATAGGAGCCCTCTGGGGGCCTGATTCAGCCTCTGGGATGCATGTTTGACACCTCTGGCATGGTGCATATGCTGGCACTGTGAAGCTTTGTGGCAAAACCCAAAGCTTCCAAGCAAAGGGGAACCATTGCTCTGTGCGTTTGAAACTGGTTAAGGAGCATGACAGGGCAGGAACACCTGGGAACTTTCCCAGAAAGATGGTGATGCTGGCAATGGTGTGCCCCTCCCCAGGGTTTGTATCGGTATTGGTGCTATTGAACTTGCTCCTCAAGGATCTGGAGACAGGAGGGAACAGGGAGAGATCCCGTTCTGCTGATGGAACTGCTGAATTCACGCTGGTGGAATCTAAACGTGCTGTGAAGAACTCTCAACAGGGTTGCTCCAAAGCGAGAATGCGGGGCAGCCAAAATGGCAGACCCGGGGGCAAAGCAATGCACAGCTGGCAATGAAAGATTTAGAGTGGCTATTGCATTTCTGCTTGGATTTAGGGATGCCATCTTCCAAGTGGGACTGGGAGAACCTCTAGAATAACATCTCATCTCCAGATTACAGTTCCCCTCAAGAAATGGGTATTTTGGAGAGTGGACTCTGTGGCATTGTGCCCCATTGAAATCCCTGTCCTCCCCAGGCTCCACCCCAAATCTCCAGGAATTTCTCACCCTGGAGCTAGCAACCTTACCCTCTGCCCCTGCTAGTTGCTAGGGGGGACCTGGCAACCCTGCTTGGGTCACTCCAGCACTAATTTCTTGCTCCATGTTCCCACTCACATCACAGGGGTTTGTATTTTGGCTTCTGCATGATGAGACCTTCGGGTTTCTGCCAGTGTTCCAGGTTTCCACAGTGAACCTGAGGAGTTCCCCCCCAACCTGCTTTGTTCTGGTCTTTTCCAGAAAGATCCTACTGCAAGCAGATTTGGGGAAAGTGTGGACCCCGGGCAGATTTCTGGGCCAGCCCCGGTTACACCTGTTTCTCTTTCCCTTCATGCAGATATGCCTGTCATCTTTCTACCAAGTGTGTCCCAGGCAGTTGCTGGGGAACAACAAAAAAGCAGTAGTAGGCCCCCTTCCCTTTCCCTCCACTCACCTCTTCAGCTGTAGTGGGTGTGGTCCATGGCCCTCCTCTGGCCAATCGGGAGGTCCTTCCACCTTGGCTCCATTTGTAGGGATGCCAGGCATCCCCATATGGTGGGAGACCTCCCAGCAGCATCCCTGGTCTTTTCTTGCTGGTGCCTGAAGTGCCAGTGAGAGGAAATAGGGCAGGGGGAATGGATGAAAACCTAAAATGACATAATAGACGCTCTAGTATTTACAAAAACTCTGTGATAAACCCATAAGAGTTTTTGTAAATTCTAGAGCAGCGGTGTCAAACATGTAGCCCGGGGGTCAAATCAGGCCCCCGGAGGGTTCCTATCAGGTCCATAAGCAAACCTGCTTTCATCTCCCTCTCTCTTGCTTCCTTCTGTGTCATAGCTTGCTTTGCCAGGCTTGCTCAATTGCACAGAGGAAAGCCTCTATTTTCTCCATTGGCTGACAGTCCTCCCTTGGGAGGAAGATGGAGAGGGAGAGCCAGTTCGGTGTAGTGGTTAAGTGTGTGGACTCTTATCTGGGAGAACTGGGTTTGATTCCCCACTCCTCCACTTGCACCTGCTGGAATGGCCTTGGGTCAGCCATAGCTCTGGCAGAGGTTCTCCTTGAAAGGGCAGCTGCTGTGAGAGCCCTCTCAGCCCCACCCACCTCACAGGGTGTCTGTTGTGGGGGGAGAAGATATAGGAGATTGTAAGCCGCTCTGAGTCTCTGATTCAGAGAGAAGGGTGGGGTATAAATCTGCAATTATTATTATTCTTATTATTCTTTGCTGGCCTCTCTCAATGGCACAGCAGAGCTACTGAGCTAAGCCTCTTTTTCTTCTGTTGGCTGAGACTCTGCCCCCTCCTCATCCCCTGGGGAGGGAAAGAGTCAGAACTTCCTTTGCCCAGTTACTTCGATCACACAGGATAGATACAAAATCTTAACTTATATTTGTCTGTGTCCTTTTATAAAGTCTATATCTCCACTACTTGGCATTACATTTTATGTCACACATGGCCTGGCCCGACAAGGTCTCATTTATGTCAGATCCGGCCTTCATAATAAATGAGTCTGACACACCTGTGCTAGAGCATCTAAAGATGCTATACCGGCACACTGCTTGTCAGGCCCTGCCTGCAAATTTCTCCCAGGGGGTTGCTGGTTGCATCCTGACAACACTATGAGTATGGCAGGAAGGGCAAGCTGGGGAGGTGGGTCTATGGATCTGGCCAGCTGCACCCCCAGTTGGCTTTTTCCCCCATTTTCCCTTCCTGAGCATTACCCGCCCCAGTTTCCTACATTTAAGGAACTGGTGTGGGAGGGAAAAAATGGGAGCTATTTTGCAGTTGTACTCACTACCCAAAGATGCCCATGGGCTCAAAAAAGGTTGCAGAGCCCTGACCTAGGCAGCCTCCGGGTGGCATCTGGAGATCTCCTGCTATTACAATTGATCTCCAGAAGATCAAGATCATCTTTGGAGAGTGGACTCTATGATGTTATGCCTTCTTGAGGTCCCTCCCCTCCCCAGGCTCCACCCCCCAGATCTCCAGGTATTTCCCAACCCAAAACAGGCAACCCTACCTAGGTAGTGGTGGTAATGCAAAGCCAGGCATTGCGGCTTCTGCTTTGACTGCTCTGCAGAGCATTACTCCCGTCCAGTGTCTTGGAGGAGGTGTGGGAGTGTAAGATCGAGGTGCAGGGCTTTTTTTGAGCAGGAATGCAGTCCTGGCTTGCTTGGCATCAGGGTGTGTGGCATAATATGCAAATAAGTTCCTGCTGGGCTTTTTCTACAAAAAACGTCCTGTATGAAACAATAGTGGCACCAGGCGTGTGTGGCCTGATATGCAAATGAGTTCCTGTTGGGGAGGGACTTGGTGGAGTATAATGCCACAGAATCCACCTTCCAAAGAGATCATTTTTTCCAGGTGAACTGAGCTCTGTCACCTAGAGATCAGTTGTAATAGCAGAAGATCTCCAGCCACCACCTGGAGGTTTTCAAGATAGAAAGCTCATAGATATCGGTAGGCATATAAATACTGAACACTTCGTGAGGGTTTTTACTAATACATATATTAAAACAATTATTATACTAAACAATTCAACAATATTCGCTAGTATTTAAAAAAAATCAGTCTATTCTACAGAATGATGTACAGTGCTCTCTCTTTGTTTGCAGGGCTACTCAAAGTCTAATAATTCCCAAATAGACATATGACTGCTCCCAAACCAAGAGAAGCCCAGGGCAAATAGAAGTGTTGAGCCGTGCCAGATCCATTGGAAATAGAGAGCAGTGCCAATTGAAATAATTCACCCCTTTGATGAGCTGCCTGAAGAAGGATTGACTCCGAAAAGAGGGTGGAAGCAGCAGTCCGTTCGCAGCCACACCTGTTTTGGGAGCAGTCATATCTATTTGGAAATTATTGGACTTTGAGTAGCCCTGCAAAGAAAGGCCGTTTTCCCACTTACCTTACCCCGGAGCGACGTCCCTCTTCACCGCGCTGCGTCTGCGCGGATTTCGCACAAACCGCTGCGCAGCACCAGGAAGAGCCGCGTAGTCCCGGGGCTTTTGCGTCGCAAATGTAAACCGCCAAATAGCAGGTTTACATTTGCGACGCAAAAGCCCCGGGACTACGCGGCTCTTCCTGGTGCTGCGCAGCGGTTTGTGCGAAATCCGCGCAAACGCAGCGCGGTGAAGAGGGATGTCGCTCCGGGGTAAGGTAAGTGGGAAAACGGCCAAAGAGAGAGCACTGTACATCATTCTGTAGAATGGACTGAAGTTTTTTTTAAAAAAATACTAGTGAATATTGTTGAATTGTTTAGCATAAAAATTGTTTTAATGTATGTATTAGTAAAAACCCTCACAGAATGTTCAATATTTATATAACCGCCTGGAGGTTGGCACCCCACTCAGCATCCCAGCTCTTCTCTCCACCCTACTGAACCAGACAACCTTTTGCACAGTCTTTATCAATGAAGGAGACATGCCAGAATGTCCTGCTTAGAGGCCTTTTTCTGTCTCCAGTGTATTATTGATCCTTCCTTTATTGACGGAGCCCTTGCTCAGGGCATGCGGCTCAGTTCTGTGATTAAGTATTTTCCTCCCCTCTTAGCAGGCCTAGTTGAGGTTTCTCTCATGTGCTGTTGGTGAAAGTTGGATTAATAATGGAGTGCCTGAAAGAGGTACAATCTGGGCTTTTGCCTCAGCCTCCACATTTATTGCAAAGGGGCCTTGCTGTTCAGGAAGAAAGACTTACCAATGTATGCCTCTGTTCTGCATAGGCCAAGGGCTCTGAAGAATATAATACTTACAAGGCCTGGTCTTAGGGTTGCCAATCCCCAGGTGGGGGCAGGGGATCCCCCAGTTTGGAGGCCCTCCCCCCGCTTCAGGGTCGTCAGAAAGCAGGGGGAGGGGAGGGAAATGTCTGCTGGGAACTCTGTTATTTCCGAGGGAGATTTATTCTCACAGAAAATCATGGAGAATTGAACCGTGGGTATCTGGGGCTTGGGGAGGGGCTGTTTTTTGAGGTAGAGGCACTGAATTTTCAGTATAGCATCTAGTGCCTCTCCCCAAAATACCCCCCAAGTTTCAAAAAGATTGGACCAGGGGGTCCAATTCTATGAGCCCCAAAAGAAGGTGCCCCTATCCTTCATTATTTCCTATGGAAGGAAGGCATTGTAAAGGTGTGCCGTCCCTTTAAATGTGATGGACAGAACTCCCTTTGGAGTTCAATTATCCTTGTCACAGCCTTGATCTTGGCTCCACCCCTAATGTCTCCTGGCTCCACCCCCAAAGTCTCCTGGCTCCACCCCCAAAGTCCCCAGATATTTCTTGAATTGGACTTGGCAACCCTACCTGGTCTTAGGGTTGCCAGCCTCATGAAGAAGAAGATGATATTGGATTTATATCCCGCCCTCCACTCCGAAGAGTCTCAGAGCAGCTCACAATCTCCTTTACCCTCCTCCCCCACAACAGACACCCTGTGAGGTGGGTGGGGCTGGAGAGGGCTCTCACAGCAGCTGCCCTTTCAAGGACAGCCTCTGCCAGAGCTATGGCTGACCCAAGGCCATGCTAGGAGGTGCAAGTGGAGGAGTGGGGGATCAAACCCGGTTCTCCCAGATAAGAGTCCGCACACTTAACCACTACACCAAACTGGCTCTCTGCAGGCATGAGTAGGGGGCAGAGCAATTTAAAAAAATTGTGTGTGCATGGAGGGATGTCACTTATAGCACGAACTCAGAAGCAATGCTGTCATGTCAAAATCAGGGCTTTTTTTGCAGCAGGAACTCCTTTGCATATTAGGCTACACACCCCTGACATAGCCCTGTACTACTACTTCCTGGAGCCCTGTACTACTACTACTACTACTGCTATTATTATTTACATTTGAATCGCCCTATCCTGGCTAACGCCAGGCTCAGGGCGATGTACAACAGTAAAAAAATACATATATATAAAAAATCAATTACATTAAAAAATTACAAACCCTGAGGGCGTCTTTAAAGTGCTACTAAGATCCCTGTAAGCTCTTGGAGGACTGGCTACATCAGGGGCATGTGGCCTAATATGCAAAGGAGATCCTGCTACCAAAAAAAGCCCTGGTCAAAATGATTCTCTAGGATATCTCTATGGTTTCCCCACAGAATTTCAGTGGAATCCTAGCGCATTCCCCAGATGCAATGAAATCACTTTCAGTTTCACACTGAAAGTGATGTTGCGCAGCTGGAGCAGAAGCAATTTCATCCTGGGACTGCCAGGAGTAGGAGACGCGGCTGAGCTCTCCCTGGTATTCATAATGTAGTAGAATGAGAGGCTGGAATTTTGAGGTGGCAAAATGGACATTTCTGCATTCTGTGACATCATTCCCTCTGAGCTCCCTTCCCTCCCCAAATTCTACCCTCCACAGACTCCAGCTCCAAATCTCCAGGAATTTCCCAAGCTGGAGATAGTAACCTTACTGGAATGTGAAAGTGGATCGGATTAAAAGTCCATAAATAGCATTAGAATTGGGACCTGGAGATCCCAGGATTTTAACGGATTTCCAGGATACAGAGATCAGTTCCCCTGGAGGACAGTGGCAGCTTTGGAGGGTGGATTCTGACATTACATCCCTGCTGTGCTCCCTCCTCTCTCTCTGGACTCTACCCTTCCCAGGCACTGTCCCCAAATAAGAACATAAGAGAAGCCATGTTGGATCTGGCCAATGGCCCATCCAGTCTGTGTCACACAGTGGCCTCCCAAAAAACAACAACCAGGTGCCATCAGGAGGTCCACCAGCGGGGCCAGAACTCCAAAAGCCCTCCTACTGTTGCCACACAAGCACCAAGAATACAAAGAATCACTGCTACAGAAATAGGGCTGCCAAGCCCCTGGTCCGAGCGGGGGTTCCCCCACCCAGGAGGTTCCCAACCCACCGGCCCACCATAGAGTTTTCCCAGAAACCCCTAGAACGGCTGCACACAACGTTGTCAGCGCCATGACGTCACTTTAAGGTGACTTCATTGTGTCACGCGCAGGCTTTGTGAGCACACAAAAGTCCCCCACTGTAGAACGCAGGGGACTTGGCAACCCTATACAGAAATAGTGTTCTATCCATCCTTGTGGCTATTAGCCACCGATGGATCTCTGCTCCATATGTTCATTTAATCTTCTCTCGAAGCTGTCTATGCTTGTAGTCACCACCTCTTCCTGTGGCAGTGTGTTACATGTGTTAATTACTCTGTGGGTTAAGAAGTACTTCCTCCAGGCATTCCCAAACTGGAGTTGCCATCCCTATAAGACAATTAGTATTGTCTTTTATGTATGTGGGTAGAGGCCATGGAATACCAGCAACTGATCTCGGGCCCAGGAGCCAGTCCAGTTGTCAGCAATGTTCTGTCCCTTCAGAAATGAGTGGAAAATTTTTTCATGGCATGGATGTAAAGACAAGACTCCCCCCCCCCCCCAACCTCCAGGCAGTTGGCAACTCTAGGCACATACAAATAGCAACTTTAGTTGATAGAAAACAGGCAAGCTTTACTCTACTCTACATTACCTGCAGGACTGTTAGGGTTGCCAATCCCCAGGTGGGGGCAGGGGATCCCCCGGTTTGGAGGCCCTCCCCCCGCTTCAGGGTTGTCAGAAAGCAGGGGGAGGGGAGGGAAATGTCTTCTGGGAACTCTATTATTCCCTATGGAGATTTATTCCCATAGAAAATCATGGAGAATTGATCCACGGGTATCTGGAGCTCTGGGGGGGCTGCTTTTTGGGGTAGAAACACCAAATTTTCAGTATAGCATCTAGTGCCTCTCCCCAAAATACCCGCCAAGTTTCAAAAAGATTGGATCAAGGGGTCCAATTCTATGAGCTCCAAAAGCAGGTGCCCCTATCCTTCATTATTTCCTATGGAAGGAATTGAAAAGGTGTGCCGTCCCTTTAAATGTGATGGCCAGAACTCCCTTTGGAGTTCAATTATGCTTGTCACAGCCTTGATCTTGGCTCCACCCTTAATGTCTCCTGGCTCCACCCCCAAAGTCCCCAGATATTTCTTGAATTGGCCTTGGCAACCCTAAGGACTGTGTTCTCTTTCTCAGAACTGTGGGTGGAATCTGTCCTCCCTTCCATGTTTGTCAGGACCAATCATTTTAAGAAAATGAAATTTCGACTTTAAGCATTTCAGCAACAACCTCGCTTTGTATTGGCAAGCAAGCGCAGCGGCTTGAAAAACAATCATCCTTCCCTCCCCTTAAGCTATTTTTGTGCTTGAATGTGATGTCTTCAGCTTTGGTTTCGGAAAGAAAGACAAAAAGGGAGGGGAAACTTGTAAGGAAAGCCAATCCGGCATGGAAAGAATGTGCAGAATAGCTCCAGCACAAACAAAAGCAAAGGAGGATGACCCCAGTGATAAGAAATAGAACAGGAAGCCACAGGGGAGAGACAGACTTAGAAACTGTATACTGAGACTCCTGCCATGGCAGTGCCAATGCCAGGTTTAAGGGGCATGATCCACCAAACCGCATTGTGATTACCAGCTGCTTCTTGCCTGTGAATATTGTTTGATTTCCTCTGTGCTTGATTACCCTGGCAGAAAGAAGAAAGCTGCCTCAAGCAAGAAGCGTTTTCAACATCCTTCCCTCTGCTTGTTCAATTATTGATTTTTTTTAAAAAAATTGCATTTGTGGTCTGTTTCATGATATTGATGCACAATTTGTGTGTGTGATTTACCCCTTTCACCTAAAATCGCCAGTTTGCACCCTGAGATAGGTAAATTTGCATTTATGTGTGCCATCTGTAAGAAAATAGGCTTTCTGTAAGGTTATAAACAGGGTGTGTTTTTTTTAAGCAGGAATGCACAGGAATGCAGTTCTGGCTAACTTGGTGTCAGGGGTGTGGCATAATATGCAAATAAGTTCCTGCTGTGTGAAACAATGGTGATGTCAGGGGGTGTGGCCTAAAATACAAATTGGTGGGCTTTTTCTTCAAAGAGAGCCCTGGTTATAGAAGCCTTTAAAATTGTAAGAACTGAAATGTACAAGCATCACAAAACTGAACTGAGCACAAGTGTTAGGTGGACCAGTAATGAATAGTGTTAAAAGTAGGCAGAGGCCTTGGAATGTTCACACTAGGGACTAGTCCTTTAGTTTTATCGTTTTCATGAGTGTGTGGGGCAGAGCTTGAGTTGGGGAGGCCACAAGCATGCTTAAGTAACATCCTTAAGGTTTAACACACCACTAGCCCTGACTGAGAAGAAGTAAAGGCAGAAGAGTTACCAGCGTTCCAGTCTTTGTGTGACTTAGAAACACATAGGGTTGCCAAGTCCAATTCAAGAAATATCTGGGGACTTTGGGGATGGAGTTAGGAGACTTTGGGGGTGGAGCCAAGAGACATTGGGGGCAGAGCCAGGAGCAAGGGTGTGACAAGCATAATTGAACTCCAAGGGAGTTCTGGCCATCACATTGAAAGGGACAGCACACCTTTTTAGATGCCTTCCTTCCATAGGAAATAATGAAGGATAGGGGCACCTTCTTTGAAGGCTCATAGAATTGGACCCTCTGGTCCAATCGTTTTGAAACTTGGCAGGTATTTTGAGAAGAGGCACTAGATGCTATACTGAAAATTTGGTGCCTCTACCTCAAAACACAGCCCCCTAGAGCTCCTGATATCCGCGGATCAATTCCCCATTATTCCCTAAAACTGCCAGAGATCTAGAGCTGTAGGGGGTGGGGCTTCCCCCGCCGGCTAGCTGGCTGGGGGGCAGGGGGAAACTTGTAAAACCAGGAGATCCCCCGCTGGGACCTGGGGATTGGGAAGCCTAGAAACACAGTAGAAATGCAGTAATGTTTCTGTTATAAATGAAACATTACTGCATTTCTACTGTATTTCTAAGTCACATTAGAAGGTTCTTAGAGCCCAGACTGGATTTATCTGGTCAAGGTGCATGTGGACTAGAATTTCTTTCTGTGACATAAATCCAGACCAATGAACCTGGCAAAATGTATAAGTAGTGTGTAGCTGGCTCTCATGATGAAACTATGCTGGGTGTTGCAGCCAATTAGTATGATATGCCAACTTGTGCCAAGGTGTCATCGAGGCTATATAAAGTACTGCCCATCTTGAAAGAGAGTAGAGCAGCTTAGCATGCAGGCTTTGGCTTAGCTTTGCTCTCCATTTATTGCAATGAACTTTCTTTTCTTCCTCCTCCATTGGACTTTGCTGAATGTTTCTATTGGTCAAGAACACTTAGAGCACAGATGTGTGTAACAAGTGGAAAGTTGAGTAGAAGCCCTTTTTATGAATTGCTCAATCCCTGAGTGCATGGGCCTTTGTGGGCAGAAGTTAAAAACAGCAACATTGTTTAATAACGCAGGAATGATTGATTTATTGATTTTAACAGTCTTCAGAAGTCTTCATTAAATCTTAAACACATTCTGAGCTGTGTTGCCATCTAGTGGGCAGGGCAAGGAGGAGGCAGAAGCGAAAAGATGAAAAAGGAGGGTGCCAGCAATGATATGCATTCACCCCGACTTGCTAATGTGCTCACTGCCCTCAAAACACTTTCAAATGACCCAATACCTACCTGAAACACTGGGGCAAGGTAAAAAAAAATCCATGTTACCATTAGAACCATGGATGCATATTAAAGAAGAGCTGGGTTTGGGAGAAGCACAGCTTAACGCACAGCAGAAGAACCAGTGCTTAATCCTGGAAGGAGAAATGTCTGTGCTTCGAATGGAGTTTGCGCTGTCAGATGCTAAAATAAGACTGCATTAATCATGTTGGTGTAGATGCTTGAACAAGAACTGATCCACAGACTTTATGGGGTGAATAAGAAGGAGCCTTCAAATGGAGTGAACAATTCCTAGTCTGCTCATTATGAGAACAAGCCTCCCAAATTTTTGGATTTATGCTGCCCCTCTTCTTGGACGTGGCTGAGATATTGACTCTTTCCAGGCACCCAGCAGTTTGTTGTCATGTCAAAATCTGATAAAACAACAAGTTCTGGTGTGCTCTCTTGCCTATAGACCAGGATTCCCTGTCTGAGTGAAAATAACAGCTTTGTAGACAAGAGAACAATCCAAAGTTTTAATCCATCAGGATGACAGACATCACAATGAACTGCGGTTGTTTGGGTATGCAGAAAAAAAAATCAGTTTCTGAACTGTGCACCAATCAGACATCAGGGGCTGGCTCTCATAACAGGTCATTTTTTGTTCTTTACATATGCCTAAATGCAGAGTTGTAATCTGCAGAAGTCCTTTGTCTGGGTCGGGGCGCTCGGGAAAGGGAAATACCTCGACGGGGCACCGGATTAGGAGTCTGGGAGTTTTACTGGAGCCTTCATTATCAATGGAGGCCCAGATTGCAGCCACCGCCAAGTCAGCCTTTTTCCACCTAAGGCGGGCAAGGCAGTTGGCTCCCTTCCTAGAGCGCCAAGATCTGGCAACGGTACTTCATGCAACGGTCACCTCGAGACTGGATTACTGTAATGCCCTCTACATGGGGCTGCCTCTGTACCGAACCCGGAAGCTGCAGCTGGTGCAGAATGCAGCGGCTAGACTGTTGCTGGGGCTTCCTAAATGGGAGCACATACAGCCTGGACTGCACGAGCTGCACTGGCTGCCAGTTATATATCGGGTTCGTTACAAAGTGCTGGTCATTACCTTTAAAGCCCTATATGGTCGAGGACCTGTCTACCTTAGGGACTGTCTCTCCCCATATGAACCCCAGAGAGCACTGAGGTCAGCCGGAAAAAACTTGTTGACTACTCCCGGACCGAGAGAGGTGAAGCTGCAATGTACCCATAACCGGGCCTTCTCCTCTGTAGCCCCGAGCCTATGGAACCAACTTCCAGAGGAAATGCGGGCCCTGCGGGACCTTGAACAATTCCGCAGGGCCTGCAAGACCTTCCTCTTCCGACTGGCTTTCGCTGACGAAGAAAGAAATTGCTAATGATAACCGCCATCCTAAAAGAACAGTATTAGCACTTTTATTAACTTAATTAACTAATTTTTAAACCTAATCAGAATTTTAATGCTTAAATGTAATTTTGTGTTTTTTACTTTCTTTGTATAATTGAAATTTGTATGATGTTAGCCGCCCTGAGCCTGCTTCGGCGGGGAGGGCGGGATACAAATAAAATTATCTATCTATCTATCTATCTATCTATCTATCTATCTATCTATCTATCTATCTATCTATCTATCAGTACTGCAGTCCAAGCTGTGCTCACAACCTGAGTCTGATCCCGATGGAAGCTGGGTTCAGGTAGCTGTCTCAAGGTTGACTCAGCCTTCCATCCTTTCAATGTCGATAAAATGAGTACCCAGCTTGCTGGAGGTAAAGTGTAGATGTCTGGGGAAGGCAATGGGAAACCACCCCATAAAAAGTCTGCTGTGAAAACATTGTGATGCAACGTTACCCAAGAGTTGGAAACAATTGGTGCTTGCACAGGAGACTGTTTACCTTTTTAAACAGGAATGCTGAGTTCTGCTCTCACTACAAAAGTAAAGGGAAGATACTGTGATATCACTCCCAGCCTCCAGGTGGGACCTGGGAATCCCCTGGATTTACAGCCCATCCCCAGACTGCAGAGATCAGTTTCCCTGAAGCAATTGGATGCTTTGGAGGGTGAACTCTATGTCATGGCACTCCACTGAGGTCTCTGTCCTTCCCGAGCTCCATTCCCAAATCTCTAGGAGCTTGCCAACCTGGATCTGGCAACCCTACTCTCCCCCCTCCTGCATTTTCCTTTTAAAAGCACACCATTGCTTTTCTGTGTTTGCTGTTGTTCACTTTGATTCAGTGTGTGGTCAAGGAGAGTGGAGAAGTTTGTGCTGTTAAGCTAATATTAGTGGGTCTTGAAGGTGCTACAAATATCCAGGCTTCTGTTTTTAAATCAACAACCGTAGGCTAATATTGACTCAGAACTGCTGCGTGCAGGAGAGAAGTGCATAAGCATCACAAAGGTTTTCTGATGCAAGGGAGATTTCTTTGGACCCTCTTTCCAGGGTGGGCTGTTTAATTTCTCCTCTCTCCACAGCATCATCCAGAACCAGAAGAACGTAGGACTGGACATTTCCACAATCGAACAAACCTTCCCAACCCACTGAGATGCCTGTCGCTTCTACCAACTCCGAGACAGGTAACAGTCTGCTTCTATCTCTATATTCCCACCCATTTTAGGGACCCCCCCCCTAAAATAAGCCCTCCCTGGGGAAAAAAACCACCTTTCTTCACTCCTTGCATACTGAAAATGGGGTATTCCTGAAATCTATTCTAAAATTGTTGGGGGAGGGGGGATAAAGGGAGCTTTTCTTTCTCTGGATGGGCAGAAGCTTCTAGGCAGACTTCTTGCAGTATGTCACTAACTTACTGAGCCTCCCTTGGTGGGGAGGGTGATATATAAATCAAATAAATAAATAAATAAATAAATAAAACTTGTGGAACTCTCTGCAAGAAAAATGCCATGACAGCCAGGTACAGAAATGGCTTTAAAAGCAAATTGGATGATTTCATTGAGGATAAATCCATCAATGCCTTTTCAATCACAGTGGTGAAATGGAACTTGTTGATCAGAGGCATTGTACCTCTGGTGAAATGTTGGTGGAGAGGACTACTAGGGGTGTTGGCTGCTGCGGAAAAAAAAAGGCTACCAGGCTAAATTGGTCTGATCCAGCAGGGCTGTTCTTATGTTCTCAGCCTTTCACTATTTTGTGATGAAAAATGCAACCAAAAATGCCACAGGACACCACATCTACTCAGAGCTTTTTTCTGCAGAAAAAGCCCAGCATGAACTCATTTGCATATTATGCCGCACCCCCGATGCCACCATTGTTTCACACAGGACTTTTTTGTAGAAAAGGCCCAGCAAAAACTCATTTGCATATTAGGTCACACCCCCTGACGTCAAGCTAGCCGGAACTGCGTTCCTGTGCGTTCTTGCTCCAAAAGAAGCTCTGCGTCTATTTATACATTTCGAAGGAACAAACCTATATTCCATGAACACAAGACATTTAATCCTTGTTGGTATAGGCTGCTAATGTGTTTAATCCACGTTTTCTGAGTCTTTAGAAAACAAGAAAACAATTATAGATTCCAAACTGCTTGATTTTGCCTTCTAAAAACTAGGCAAGGAAACAGTTTCCACCTGCAGGTAGAAGTTAATTCATGCTACTCTGACCAGGAAGTCAAGCAAATCACAGACCACTTGCAGATAGAAGCCCACTGAGATTCCCAACAGTAGCAATGTGATACTGGACAGCCCTTCTTTTATGTTGTTGTGTTATATAGTTTGTTCCAATAAAGTGGCTGCACAACCCTGCCTACAGGTAGTATTCTAGAGTTAGATAAAAGGATTTTTCTGGTTTCTTTCAAAAGACAAACTGGACTATGGTTTAATGCTGTAGTGTCTACTCTGTATGCAGATTCAATCCCCAGCATCTTCAGTTAAAATATTCAGATAGTAGGTGATGTGAAAGATCTCTACCTGAGACCCTGGAGAGCTGCTGCCAGTCTGAGTAGGCAATACTGGCTTTAAGAACATAAGAAGTACTCGGTTGGATCAGGCCAGTGGTCCATTTAGTCCAGCATTCTGTCTCACACTGACCTTAAGAACGTAAGAAGATCTCTGCTGGATCAGACCAAGGGGCCATTTAGTCCAGTGTCCTGTTTCATACAGTGGCCAAACAGTTACTCTGGAGGGCCAAAAAACAGGGCAAAGAGGCTGAAGCCTTTCCCTGATGTTGCCTCCTGGTGGTATTCAGAGGTGTACTCAGGGCTTTTTTTGTAGAAAAAGCCCAGCAGGAACTTATTTGCATATTAGGCTACCCCCCTGACCTCACCATAGTTTCACATAAGGCTTTTTTATTTGCATATTTGGCCACACCCCCTGACACCAAGCTAGCCAGAGCTGCGTTCCTATGCATTCCTGCTAAAAAAAAAAGCCCTGAGTTTACTGCCTCTGAATGAGTTTACTGCCTTTTATTTACTATGGCTAGTAGCCACTGACAGACCTCTCCTCCATGAATTTATCTAGTCTCTTTCTAAAACCATCTATGTGTGGCCATCACCACGTACAGCACTGCTGGCAGTGAACTTCACATTGAGGTCACACCATAGATCTATAACGGGGTATTCCAATATTGGCTGTTTTATTTTAACTCTGTTTCCAAATAATCCCTGACACAGAATTTGATGATTGGGTCAACATTTTCACTGAGCTACCCACTAGGACCTCAAGCTCTCTTTCCCTCTCAATCTCAGCAGGACTCTATTAGCATAATTTAAAGTACCCCTTACCTACATTCAGGCCCGTAGCTATGGTGGGGCCCCCCGGGTCCCAACCCCACCACTTTAACGCCATGTAACACTATGTAATTAAGCACCTCCAAAATGATCACACTTATGTCGTATCGGTTCTCCAATATTCACCTTCAGAAATGGCACTTTAGGGAGGGATTTTTTGTAGTAGAAACTCCTGTGAATATTAGGCCACACACCCCTGATGTGGTCAATCCTCCTGGAGCTTTCAGTAGGCCCTGTACATATAGCCTTGTAAACTCTTGGAGGATTAGCGACATCAGGGGTGTGTAGCCTAATCGATAAAGGAGTTCTTGCTACAAAAAAAGCCCTGACTTTAGGCACATTTAAACAGGTAAACAGCATTCAGATTTATTTGAACAAACTGGCAGGGAAGGGAATGAAAATTTTACATGGTGTTTAGGATTTGGAATCAGTAGACAGAAAGTGAAATATATTTACAGAACTGCATATTATGGTGCTGAATACAAAATAAACATTTTCAGAGTTAAGACTGTTTTGCTTTCACTGAAGATACTACAGATGTTACGGTGCTTTTGCTTAGGTAGTACTTTTTTTTTATTGCCTTATGTTTCTTTTTGAATTTAATGTTTGTTGGCCACACAGATTTAAGAATTTATTCAGCTTTATCCCTTTGGGTTTGAAACTAGGGTTTTTTCTGGCAAGATCTTTATTTTCTTCTCCATAAGATCAATAAAACTGTGTTTTGGCGCTGTTGGGGGCTTTCAATGCCACTTCAAACCATTTGCCAAATTTTCCAGATTTATAGTCTCCAAACTAGATATAAAGCTTATAAATGGAGAACTAATTCCCTTCTCAAGTTGTGTTTTTTGTTTTACACACAGAGTCTGATTAAACTATTTGAACAGTCTCCTCTAGAGTCTATCCTACCAAAGCCACACCACACTGGCTCTGAAGCAGACTCCACTTTTCAGACTTCTCTCACACCAAAGAAGTGTGACATCATTTTTGGGCCCCACAGCCCCCACTACTTTCCTCAGTGCCCCCCCCCCCCAACTAAAATTTCCTAGCTACGGGCCTGCCTACATCGAACTTCATCCACCATATTGTTGCCCATTCTCCGTATCTGTGGAAATCTTCCTGGAGTTCTTCACAGTCAGCCTTGTTTTTCACCATCTGGAATAATTTTCTGTAAACTTGGTCGCTACACTGTTAACACCCTGTTCCAGGTCATTTATGAACAATTTAAAAAGATCTTGCTAGACCAAGTGTCTGACTCAGTTGACAACTTCATGGCGAGATGTCAATGGATCCCCCATTTGTGGGGAGCAGAATAGCAGCCATTTTAAGAGTGGGGTCCAGATAAGAATAGTAGTGTGTAAGGAAGATAACTCTCCTCCCCCCAAACTCTAGTTTTCCTAATTTCGGTCCCTCACCCCATTTTAGATGCAGTTAGCTTTGCAGGCAAACACACATAGGTAACCTCTGAAGTGTGTACTTTTTTCCATGGGGCTGCTAATAGCATCTTGGAGTGGTAGTAATTGAAGGATATCTGAAAAGAGCTTGTGTGTGAAATACTATATGGATATGTGCTTCCTAGACATTCCCTGGAGTTTCATTTTGTTGCTTTGGTTATGGGGGGAAAATGTTCTAACATTTTTGGTTTTTTTCCCTCTTCAATACATACACTCTGACAAGCTTTATTAATGAGTCTCGCTTAAGTGCCTCTTTCTTCATTAAATTCTAAAATATCACTGGTGGGAGGAGCAGCGGGGTCTCTTTACGGCTCCAAGCTGCAGAACATTGATTTTCAAAGAGATTATGGGAGACCCGGAGGCTTGCTTGTTAACCTGTTGGGGGCTTTTCACTGAGAAGACCTTGTAAGCTATTAACAATACCTTGAGGTTTGCCCACCATTCCTCTGCTTCTCTGGTACTGCTTAGCTATACAGATGTATTGCAGAGCATGCCTTCAATTCATGTTGGTTTGATTCAGGCATAACCTGCAATGAGAGTTGTCAGGTCCAACTCAGGAAATATCTGGGGACTTTGGGGGTGGAGCTGGGAGCAAGAGTGTGACAAACACCATTGAACTCCAAAGGGAGTTCTGACCATCACGTTTAAAGGGACCACACTCCTTTTAAATGTCTTCCCTCCATTTGGAGTAATGAAGGATAGGGGCACTTCTTCGGGAGCTCATAGAATTGGACCCCCTGGTCCAATCTTTTTGAAACTTGGGGGGTGTTTTGAGGAGAGGCACCGAATGCTATGCTGAAAGACCTTTTAAGGGAACTCAGAAACGAATAGAGCCAAGGGAAAGGAGGTGAAAAGGGATGGTGCTGAATCCCCACTTTACCTGGGAGGGACGGTGGCTCAGTGGTAGAGCATCTGCTTGGGAAGCAGAAGGTCCCAGGTTCAATCCCCGGCATCTCCAAAAAAGGGTTCAGGCAAATAGGTGTGAAAAACCTCAGCTTGAGACCCTGGAGAGCCGCTGACAGTCTGAGAAGACAATACTGACTTTGATGGACCAAGGGTCTGATTCAGTATAAGGCAGCTTCATATGTTTGAGGACAAGGGAAGGCATTTCATTCAAGGTAAATATGTAATAGTCATGATCCAGAACCTCACACTCTGGGGTTCAGTGTCACTCATGTAATCATCACTTCTACAGCAAACCCTGAAGGGAAGGTGGGTAGCTCAGAAACCCTCTGGTTTCTGGCGACTCCTTGAGCTTGTCATCCCTTCCATGTTTTCCCTAAGTGACACTGTCATGCTGGCAATGCTGGCAGGTTTGGACAGTGGGAGCTCTACACCCTGGATCTTTTGTCCATCATCTTGAGAAACCAACAGAGTGGCGCTGCTTAAGAACATAAGAAGAGGTCTGCTGGATCAGACCCAGGGCTTTTTTGGGGGGGGGGGGAGAAAAAGCCCAGCAGGCCTATTAGGCCACACTCCTTGACACCAAGCCAGCCGGAACTGCATTCCTGCGCATTCCTGCTCAAGAAAAGCCCTGATCAGACCAATAGTCCATCTAGTCCAGCCTCCTGTCTCAGACAGTGGCCAACTAGTTCCTCTGGAGGGCCAACAACAGGGCATAGAGGCTGAAGCATTTTCTTGAAGCTTCCCCCTGGCTCTGGGATTCAGAGGATTGGTGCCTCTGAATGTGGAGGTTCCCCTCAGTCACCATTGGCTAGTAGACCTTGAGAGACTTATCCTCCATGAATCTACGTAATTTACCTTTTTTTTTCTGAGTAAAACAATTTTTATTATTCAGCAACATTAATCAATAATCATCCAAAAATAAACATCAAATATATTGCATCACATTTCCCATCTCCCTCCCCCCTTTTTATGACTTCAACTTAAAATGCAAAAAAGAATAAAAGGTAATATTAACCTATTAAGAACCTTCTAAAAACTTATAACTATAATAAAATACAAATAAAAATAAAATTACTTATTACTAATATTTTCTATCTTAATTAATAGTCTTATAATATTTACTATGCTTAATTTTTGGTGTTATCTATCTTAATTGTTATTTATTACTCCCAATCATATGCAAAAAACACTGTATATTTCCATAATTTTACTTTATCTGTAGTTGACATTTTACACTAAAAAAAGAAAGAAAAAAGTTAACCATTATTAAAAATCACCAAATGTCCTTTCACATTCCACTGTTTTTCAACATACTTTTGAAATTTCTCCCATTCCCTGTTATCTATATCAAGTTCTTTTTAAAGTTTTAGTAAGTTTGTCCATTTTGCTCCAATGCATAACTTTCATAATCCAGTCCCATTTTTCTGATAACTTATTTTGCTTCCACAACTGCGCATATAATGTCCGTGCAGCCGAAAGCATGTACCAAAGCAATGTTCTGTCTTGTTTCAGAAAACTTTCCATTTGTAATCCCAACAAAAAGATTTCAGGTGCTTTCTTTATATTGTAGCCCAAAATCTTTGAATACATAATTTACCTTTTTAAAGCTTTTTATTCCTGTGGCCATCACTACATTCCCTGGCAGCAAATCCCACATTTTAATCACTCCCTGTGTAGAGTAGTATTTCCTTTGGTCTGTCCTGAACCTACTGCACATCAGCTTCATTGCATGCTCCTAAATTCTAATATTTTAGGAGCAGGCAAAAATTTTCTGTGTCATCTCTCTCCTCCCCATGCATAATTTTATAAACCTCTGTCATGCTTAAGACACATTCAAGTTAGCATATTTTGGTGTAGTGAGTTAGTGCAGTGGTTAAGTTTGTGGACTCTTATCTGGGAGAACCAGGTTTGATTCCCCACTCCTCCACATGCAGCTGCTGGAATGGCCTTGGGTTAGCCATAACTCTCATAGGAGTTGTTCTTGAAAGGGCAGCTGCTGTGAGAGCCCTCTCAGCCCCCACCTACTTCACAGGGTGTCTGTTGTGGGGGGAGAAGATGTAGAAGATTGTAAGGCGCTCTGAGTCTCTGATTCAGAGAGAAGGGCGGGGTATAAATCTGCAGTCTTCTTCAGTCTTCTTCTTCTTCATATTGTTCAATGGCTTAATTCTCAGGGGAACTTTGCAATCTGTCTCATTCCCAGTAGTCTTAATATTATCCTTTTTGAATTTTTTTTTAAAAAGAATGATAGTCCATTGTTAAATATGCAGAGTTGTAGCTTTGCAGCTTTATTTCTTTCTTTATGGCAATTATCTCTCTAAATTCAGCCCCGTTCTCTGAATCGTGCTCAATTCCTGATCTCAGCCATTCCCCGTAGTAATTAATTTTGCTGATGTCTTGCACATAGACTGTGAGTAGATTTGGCCGTAGAACTGATTTATAATTGTTTGATTTATTACCTTCCCTGCGGGTTCATGTCATGCTGCTACTGTAATTTGTGTATCAAGTGTCTGACCAATGAACTGGTTTCTTCCCACAGACACGTTGTTACAGCATTACCCAAGGAGGACACAGGAGGAAGCAACAGGAAAGCAGTTATGAGACTGTTGGGGTGTGTGTGTGTGAATTAGTAGGCACGTTCTGCTGAGCAACTTCTGGGGGACTAGAACCTGGACTGATTGAAGGTTACTTTCAAGTTCAGAATATGTAGGTGTGAGGATGTAGCTCAGGGATAGACCATCTGCAGGGCCACCTCTGCCACTAGGCAAACTAGGTGATTGTCTAGGGCACCGGCCTTCTGGGGGCACCAAATTGGGTGCCCTCATGTGACTCAGTGACATTATCAGTGCAGGACGAGCACCGCTGGAAGTTAGCCTTGCCTAGTGTGCCAAACGGTCTAGGGCTGACCCTAAGTATTTGGTTGTCATGCAAAAGTTCCCAGCTTCAGTCTCTGGCAGATCTCCAGTTAAAAGGGTCAAGCAGCAGGTGATGTGAAAGATCTCCACCGGAGACCCTGCTGAGCATAGGGTTGCCAATCTTCAGGTGGGGGCAGGGGATCCCCTGGTTTAGAGGCCCCCCGCCCCACTTCAGGGTCATCCGAAAGTGGGGGGAGGAATGTCTGCTGGGCACTCCATTCGCTATGGAGACCAATGCTCATTGAGTATAATGGATAATTGATCCAAGGGTATCTGGGACTCTGGGGGGCTGTTATTTTTAGATAGAGGCTCCAAATTTTCAGCATATCATCCAGTACATCTCCTCAAAACACCCTTCAAGTTTCAAAGTGATTGGACCAGGGGACCCAATTCTATGAGCCCCAAAAGAAGGTGCCCCTATTCTTCATTATTTCCAATGGAGGGAAGGCATTTAGAATGTGTGCGGTCCTTTAAATGTGATGGCCAGAACTCCCTTTGGAGTTCAGTTATGCTTGTCACAACCTTGCTCTTGGCTTCATTCCCAAAGTCTTCTGGTCCACCCCCAAAGTCCCCAGATATTTCTTGAATTGGACTTGGCAACTCTAGCTGAGCAGCTGCCAGCCAGAGTTGACAATACTGACCTTGATGGACCAAGGGTCTAGCTTGGAAGAAGGCAGCTTCCTGTGTTCATTAGCTTAGGGGCTGGGCTCCTGCACTTCTGTGCTGGGATGCCTCTGTTGCCTGCAGAAGGTTCCAGGTTCAGTCTCTGGTTAAGGAGCAAGAAGCACTTCTTGTGAAAGACTTCCACCCAAGACCCTGGAGGGCCATTATGAGTGAGAGGGAATAAAATACCAGGTTTAAGATTCCATTGCTGTACAAGACATTGTACAAGACAGCTTCTTTTATTCCAGGTGAACGTATAATCATTGAAAATTGCTGGCTCGTTGAAAAGACAGGCTCAAAATAGATGCTGGATTTGCCACTCGGTGGGGTTCTCCAGCGGATTGTAATGTCGCTGCAAGGAATTAGGTTTTTTTTAAAAAAAAAAAATTAAAAAGCTCTGATTCTGTTTTATCCCTGTAGCATTGTAAGGTGTCACAAGATTAGAGTCTTGAAAAGAGCTCTGATGTCCTGTCACTTGTCAGAGTTAGTGGTGTCAATCCAAAAAAGATCCATCTACAGTGTTGCTAAATAGATTTTCTGCTCATGTTCACTAGAGCTTTAAGACTTACTGCACAAAATATCCGTCGATCTGTCTAACTGTCTATCTATCTTCCTGGGCTTTTTTTTTTGTAGCAGGAACTCCTTTGCATATTAGGCCACACATCCCTGATGTAGCCAGTCCTCCAAGAACTTACAGTAGGCCCTATAAGAAGAGCCTTGTAGGCTCTTGGAGAATTGGCTACATCAGGGGTGTGTGGCCTAATATGCAAAGGAGTTCCTGCTACAAAAAAAAGCCCTGCTATCTTTTATAATCTATCCATTTTCCATCTATCGATCTAGTCATGTGTGGACACACACACATGCATGTATATATGTACGGTATATGCAGAATATGCTGGGACAAGCCAGTATGGTGCTAGACCCTGGGTTCTCTTGCTAGGTTCCTAGGAGGGTCTAGAGATCTTACAGAATGACAGCTAATAAATCTCCAGACTACAAAGATCAGTTTCCCTGGAGGAAATGGCTGCTTTGGAGGGTGGGCTGTATGCAATTATATCCCATTGGGGTTCTTCCCCTGCCCAAACTCCTGCCTTCCCCAGGATTCACCCCAAAGCTCCAGGAATTTTCCAGCCTGGAGTTGGCAACCCTCCTGCTGTTGAACCAACATCACATGGCTTTAAAGTTATATAAAGTGGAGTATACACATCTTGATTGAATGTATGAGGATCCCCAGAGTACCTTGCTTTCTTTTGAACTATAGAGCATTTCCCATCCATGGTTCAGATGAGGTCAGGCTCAAGAACTAAATTAGTCCCTGTAGAGTTGCCTAGGAATGCCAGCCTCCAGGTGGGTTGTGGTTATCCCCCAGAATTACAGCTTATCTCCAGACTATAGAGCATAGGTGGCCAAACTGTGGCTTGGGAGCTGTATGTGCATCTTTCACACACATTGTGTGGCTCTTAAAGTCCCCACCACCCTGTTGGCCAGCTTGGAGAAGGCATTTGTCTCTTTAAATCCAAGCCAAGACAGCAAGCAGTTTGGAGACTGCATTTAAAGTTAAAGTTGCTTTCTTTCTACCTTCCCCTCTTCCCCATCTATTTTCCTTCCTGTTTTGTGGCTCTCAAACATTTGGTGTTCATGTCTTGTGGCTCTCAAGCATCTGATATTTATTTTACATGGCTCTTATGTTAAGCAAGTTAAGCCACCCCAGCTAGAGAGATCAATTCCCCTGGAGAAAACGGAAGATGAGGGGGGGGGGTGAACCCTGTGGCATTGTACCCCACTGAGGTCCCAGTCCTCCCTGAGCTCCATCTCTAAATCTGCCTGGGGAAGCAGAGGAGGGAAGGACCTCAGTGGGATATAATGCCAGTGTCCACCCTCCAAAGGTGCCATTTTCTCCAGGCAAGCTGATCTCTGTCTGCCTGCTCCTGTTGGCCAAAGGGCACCTGGCCACTCTAAGGGTCACTTGTGATTCCAGGCTTCCACTGGAGGATGGCAGCTCTAGTTCCCTCAGATACCAAACATTTATTTTCAAAGGATTCTTTTGACAGTGAGGATCATGTTTTTGTTGTTGCTGTTGCTATTCACTCACAGGGCTATTTTTGAGTAGGAACACAGTTCTGGCTGGCTTGGCATCAGGGGGTGTGGCCTAATACGCAAATGAGTTCCTGCTGGACTTTTTCTTGTTAGAAGCCCTGTGTGAAACAATGGTGATGTCAGGGGGTGTGGCCTAATATGAAAATTCTACAAAAAATTTCTACAAAAAAAGCCCTGTTAACTCATATTGGGTAACTGTGTGCTCTGAGTGTTGTAGAATAGCTGCCTGGAGGAAATCGGAAGAAATATGTCCTTCTCGTAGTTTTGGAGGGACTGTAAAACATATCTTGAATAAAACTTGGTCGGTCTTAAAGGTGCCACTGGGCTTAAACGCACATCTCTTTAAGCATGTCTTGGTTCTTCTGGATTTTGGGGGGGAGGGTGGGGGTCTGGAAAGAAAATGCTGTCTTGCTAGCATGTTTCTGCTCATTGTTTTGATTCTGTAGTTTTTAAAGTTGTATTTCTCAGATTTGATTCCCCCCGATTGTCTGGGGAAAATGGACAGTTATGAATATTAAAAAATCAAAGTAGTCTGTGGTTTGGAATGTTTTGATGTATTATTTGATTTCTTGCTCTTTGCTGCGGTAGTGTCTTTTGGGAAAAGACGGGAGCAAATGCTATAAAACAAAACCATGTAAATTCCTCATTGTGAATGTGGTTTGGGTCACCTTTAGATCTGAGCGTTCTCGTGGCCACACTCGCATGTATGGATGCCCTCACAGCAGGCTAGTGGAAACACAGCTTTATTAAGATCAAGAAGCTGAGCCAACCACAGCGACTTCCACTTGTTTCTTCATGTCAAACTGTGATTCGCCCCTGCTGATATATTCCGTGCCTTTGCTCGTAAAGTGTACAAATTTCCAGTCCTCTGCAGCACTGTCCCACTGTCAGCTCCGCTTTCTAAGCCTCTGATTGTTTGTTTGAACACTTAAGTCTTGTCTCTGGATCTAGCGATTATGAAGGAGACCCGTCTTGTAATCCAAGTGCTGCTGCCTAAGCCAGTTAATTGCATATGAGGGTGAAAGTGTCAGACCTGATGCCTGAGATGGGAGCTATAAAGACAGAAGTTTGGATGCTGGATTACGACCTTCCCTTTATGGAGGAAGTGCAATGATACTGCTGCTTGAGTCTGAGCACTTCTGTTTCCCTTGAAACTGCAGAGATCTCCTGACTGGCTAGGGTTGCCAATCCCCAGGTGGGGGCAGGGGATCCCCCGGTTTGGAGGCCCTCCCCCTGCTTCAGGGTCATCACAAAGCCGGGGGGGGTGGGGGGTGGAGGGAAATGTCTGCTGGGAACTCTGTTATTCCCTATGGAGATTTATTCCCATAGAAAATCATGGAGAATAGATCCATGGGTTTGGGGGGCTCTGGGGGGCTGTTTTTCGGGGTAGAGGCACCAAATTTTCAGTATAGCATCTGGTGCCTCTCCCCAAAGTATCCCCCAAGTTTCAAAAATATTGGACCAGGGGGTCCAATTCTATGAGCCCCAAAAGAAGGTGCCCCTATCCTTCATTATTTCCTATGGAAGGGAGGAATTGAAAAGGTGTGCCGTCCCTTTAAATGTGATGGCCAGAACTCCCTTTGGAGTTCAATTATGCTTGTCACAGCCTTGACTTGGCTCCAGCCCTAATGTCTCCTGGCTCCACCCCCAAAGTCCCCAGATATTTCTTGAACTGGACTTGGCAACCCTATGACTGGCCCACAAAAATTCCACTGCAACAGCCCTCCTTACATAGCCCAATCTGGTACTTTGAAGAGTCCTTGATGTGGATCGACAAGGTGGCCTCAGGCCTCCCTTCTGTAAAATGGGAAGAATATTGACCTATTAAAGTTCAGAAAGCTCATAAATGGCTCACCAGCAGCAATAAAATGCCAAACTACATGACTAGGGTTACCAGCCTCCAGGTGGGGCCTGGAGATCTCCCAGTTTTTGCAACAGATCTCCAGCTGGCAGAGATCAGCTGCCTTGGAGGAAATGGCTGCTTTGAAAGAGTGGACTGTATGGCACTGTACTATGCTGAGACCCCACCCTGTCCTGGATCCACCCCCAAAGTCTCCAGGTATTTTCCAACACAGACCTGGCAACTCTATGACACAAGCCTCCGGTTTGTTGAAGATGGAGCTGACGATGAATTTGCGCATGTGTTTCAGACCCCATGTGATTACTGTGCAGTAGCATTATTTATGTAATAGTTACAACTTCTATCTCCTGTGTACTGGATTAAACCCTATGGAGGCCCCTAGGCAGTCAAAATTGCAGGAGCCCCATCACAAATTATCTCAGAGTTGGAGTGCCCACCCCACCACCTGCGGCCCCCACTGCAGCCTGCAGGCATAGGGTTGCCAAGTCCAATTCAAGAAATATCTGGGGACTTTGGGGGTGGAGCCAGGAGAATTTGGGGGTGGAGCCAGGAGACATTAGGGGTGGAGCCAAGATCAAGGCTGTGACAAGCATAATTGAACGCCAAAGGGAGTTCTGGCCATCACGTTTAAAGGGACGGCACACCTTTTCAATTCCTTCCTTCCATAGGAAATAATGAAGGATAGGAGCACCTTCCTTCCATAGGAAATAATGAAGGATAGGGGCACCCCCTGGTCCAATCTTTTTGAAACTTGGGGGGTATTTTGGGGAGAGGCAGTGGATGCTTTGCTGCAAATTTGGTGCCTCTACCCCAAAAAACAGCCCCCCCAGAGCCCCAGGTACCCGCAGATCAACTCTCCATGATTTTCTATGGGAATAAGTCTCCATAGGGAATAACAGAGTTCCCAGCAGACATTTCCCTCCCCTCCCCCCGCTTTCTGATGACCCTGAAGCGGGGGGAGGGCCTCCAAACTGGAGGATCCCCTGCCCCCACCTGGGGATTGGCAACCCTATGCAGGCATCTTCTTAAAAACCCTTTTGACAAAGCTGTGGGGGAGAGGCAATGCCAGTAGCAGCCTCACCAGGCAAGTTGTGCAAAGAGCAGCTCAGTTGCTGGCTTTGCATGCAGGCTGGGAGGGCTGCAAGCAGGGGAAAAGCCGAGGGGGGAGCCAGCCCGGGGCCCCTAAAGGCATGGGAGCTCATAGGCCAGTGCCTACTTGACCCAATTGTTCATCTGGCCCTGGTGTTGCCTCTTGGTCGAAGTGTGCATCTCTCTGCTCTAGTGGCTCCTAGTTCCAAACCTGTGTTAGAAGCAATTACATGGGTCTGTATATTGGGCAGGAATGTTTCCCTACAGAATGAAAGATGGATAATGGAAGCCGCTGTCTTGAACCTGAGCTGGAGAGCTGAGGCACAGGGGGAGGGCAACACCATGGAGGCAGATGTGCCAGCCCCCCCCCCCCCACTTCTGCCCTGTGGCTTGGGGCTGAGGTCACTGCCTAAGCAGGTGCCTTGTGCCCAGAGCCAGTCCTGCCACAAGGCAAACTAGGGGTTGCCTAAGGTGTTGGCCTTCTGGGGGCACAGAATTGGGCGCCCATCCATGTGACTTGTTGATGTTCTCACTTGTGAGGGGTGTGTGCCAGAAGTTAGCCTTGCCTAGCGTATCAGGCAGTACCAGGCCAGCCCTGCTTGTGTCTAAAGAGAGGAACTGTATCTCCCATATTTGCTGCCTGGCGTAGGTCCTTTTACACCTAGTGGGGCAGCAGCAGAAGAGCTGTGCTCCTCACCTTTGCCACCTGGCCTGGGTCCAAAACTGGACCATGGCTGCTTGTTTGCCCATGATGGGCCATTAGAGGAATATATACTGGGGCAAGTGCAACTTTTTCAGTGCTGCCTCTCTGACTTAGCACCCCAAAAGACTGCTGGAGCACAGAATGGCTCTGGGTTAGGTTGCTAGATCCCTCCGGGCACTGGTGAGGTTGCCAGACCCAGGTTGGGAAACTCTTGGAGATTTGGGGATGGAGCCTGGGGAGGACAGAACATCAGTGGGCTACAATGCCATGGAGTCCCCCCTCCAAGGTGCCCATGTTCTCTAGCGAAATTGATCTCTGTAAACTGGAGATGAGCTGTAATTCTGAGTGGTCCCCAGGTCTCACCTAGAGGATGGCATCTCTACTCTGGGTACTTGATATGCCAAGAAGGCTTTAAAACAGGGCTGGCTAGACTTGCTTAATGTAAGAGCCACATAGAATAAACATCAGACATTTGAGAGCCGCAAGCAATTAACATCAGAGGTTTGAGAGCTGCAAGGGAAGGAAGGAAGGAAGATTAGGGGAGAGAGAGCTGGAAAGATAGCAAATTTAACTTTAAATGCATTTTCTGAGCTGCCAGCTGGCTTGGCTGAGAGAAGTGATTTAAAGAGACAAATGCCTTCTCCAAGCCAGCTAATGGGGTGCTGGGGGTTTTGAAAGCCACATAATATGTGTGAAGGAGCCGCATGTGGCTCCTGAGCCACAGTTTGGTCACTCTGACTTTAAAACAAATTGCCTTCTGTCTTATATCAATAACACTGCCACAGTGTTCTTTTTAAAATGAGGTCTATGAAAGTGTGCCACAAATGTCCTTACAGCATACTGCATTTTCATGGTTAAACTCAATCCAATCCTTTGGACCTAATTGAATCTGTCTTTCCTTCCCCGCACAATTACACTCTAAGTGGAAAGCCTCTTGTGTCCCAGAATGTAGGAGGAGGCTGAAGTTGGTTCCTTATTCGCAGATTCTTATTCATTCCTTATTCATTCCTTATTCGTGAATTCAACCAAAAACACTGAAGAGAGTTTGAAAGCTCTGAACCACAAAATAAAGTTTGGCCCCCCTATATCATACACCCCCTTCTTCAGGGGACTCTGCCCTTCGAGAAGACATGTGCTGCTTCATGGTCCAATGAGCGGTTCTCGTGCCAGGTGCTGTACCCCAAAACAATGTTTAGACCACCCCAAGTGACACATCTCCACACTCGGGGCACTGTCCTCTTCAAGAAGACATGCAGAGGTGCCTGGTCCAAACATTAGTTCCGGCGCCAAAAGCTTCCAATTGGGGTGTCACTTAGAAGCCTGTATTTCAAGGGAGATTTGAATAAGGAACTGTTTTGACTGCTTGCCCTCTACACCCCAAAAATACAGCATGGACCACCACAAGCCATACACCCCTACATTCAGGGAACTCTGCCCTTTGATCTGAGTAGCATGAGCATGCGCAAGCAGTAAAACAGTAATATGACAAAATGTGAGAATGTCTGTTCCTGGGCCAAAAAGGAAGGCATTCTATTTCTGGAATTTTCCCATCCAACTAATTTACCTTTTAACATGCAACATGCATATAGTTTGCCATTAGGAAAAAAATACATTTAAAATATAGTGGAAGATGGGTTCAGTATATATAATGAGAAAAAGATCCAATATCCCTATCTGAGTATGAAAATACAGCTAAAAGGAGAATACATTGGATAGTGATGTTCTTGTTCATCTAATTTACTTTTTAACATATAAACATCATTCTAGTTTGCCATAGGAAAAAAATACAATAAAATATAGTGAAAATGGGTTAAGGATATGTAATAAGATAAACAGCCAATATACCTATTTTGAGTATGCCTTTACAAATAATTATTCTGATACACTATTCTAAAAGAGAAATGCATTGGAATACTGTGGACGTATAACTATACTCAGAGTGAGTTTAGCATCTGTAATGAGATTAAAAAAACCCAATATCCCTGTTCAGTCCTGGGGAGGTGTTTCTTCCAAGTTTCATAATAATTTGTAATCCAGCAGTTTCTCTCCTTTCTGTTCTTGAAGTTCGTTTGCAGTAAAACAGCTACTTTGAGGTCACCCATTGAAAGCTTTGGAAGGTTAAAGTGTTCCCCCACAGGTTTCTCAGTTCTGTAATTCCTGATGTCAGATTTGTGTCCATTCATCCTTGGGCGGAGGGTTTGTCCTGTTTGCCCTATGCAGAGAACTGAAGGGCATTATTAGCATTTAATGGCATATATGATATTGGAAGATGAACAAGTGAATGAGCCTGAGACGGTGTAGTTACAGTATGTCACAGAAGTGAGTACACCCCCTCACATTTTGTAAATATTTAAGTATATCTTTTCATGTGACAACACTGAAGAAATAACACTTGGCTACAATGTAAAGTAGTGAGTCTGCAGCTTGTATAAGTGTAAATGAGCTGTCCCCTCAAAATTACGCAACACACAGCCATTAATGTCTAAACTGCTGGCAACAAAAGTGAGTACACCCCTAAGTGATAATGTCCAAATGGGGCCCAAAGTGTCAATATTTAGTGTGGCCACCATTACTTTCTAACACTGCCTTAACCCGTTTGGGCACAGAGTTCACCAGAGCCTCACAGGTTGCCACTGGAGTCCTCTTCCACTCCTCCATGACGACGTCACGTAGCTGGTGGATGTTAGAGACCTTGCGCACCTCCACCTTCCGTTTCGGGATGCCCCACAGATACTTAATAGGGCTTAGGTCTGGAGACATGCTTGGCCAGTCCATCACTTTTACCCTCAACTTCTTTAGCAAGGCAGTGGTCGTTTTGGAGGTGTGTTTGGGGTCGTTATCATATTGGAATACTGCCCTGCGGCCCAGTCTCCGAAGGGAGGGGATCACGCTCTGCTTCAGTATATCACAGTACATGTTGGCATTCATGGTTCTCTCAATGAACTGTAGCTCCCCAGTGCCGGCAGCACTCATGCAGCCCCAGACTATGACATTCCCACCACCATGCTTGACTGTAGGCAAGACACACTTGTCTTTGTACTCCTCACCTGGTTTTCGCCACACACGCTTGTCACCATCTGAACCAAATAAGTTTATCTTGGTCTCATCGGACCACAGGACATGGTTCCAGAAATCCATGTCCTTAGTCTGCTTGTCTGCAGCAAACCGTTTGCGGGCTTTCTTGTGCATCATCTTTAGAAGAGGCTTCCTTCTGGGATGACAGCCCTGCAGATGGTTCAGATGGTGTCAAGCGTGTGCGGAGGCAACCAGGTGAGGAGACGACCTGAGTTTGATCCCTGGAGGAAGCTGGGTTTTAAGGTAGCTGGCTCCAGGTTGACTCAGCCTTCCATCCTTCTGAGGTCGGTAAAATGAGTACCCAGCTTGCTGGGGGGAAAGTGTAGATGACTGGGGAAGGCAATGGCAAACCACCCCATAAAAAGTCTGCCATGAAAACATTGTGAAAGCAACATCACCCCAGAGTCGGAAACAACTGGTGCTTGCACAGGGGACCTTTCCTGGTACCTTTCCTGGTACCAGTGTCCATGCTCAGACGAGATGTTGTATTGTTGTGGGTGAGGAGTTGTTTGAGATTAGGGGGCTGTCTGTGTGAAAGAAAAGGTTTACCCCCCAGTACTTTTGAAAGAGAGCTGTCACTATCCAATAGAGGTTGTAAGTTGTTGATTATTTAATTTTTGGGGTGCAGAGGGCAAGCAATCAAAATAGTTCCTTATTCAAATCTCCTTTGAAATACAGGCTTCTAGGTGGCACCCCAATTGGAAGCTTTTGGCACTGGAACCAGTGTTTGGACCAGGCACCTCTGCATGTCTTCTTGAAGAGGACAGTGCCCCGAGTGTGTTTTGGGGTACAGCCTGGCCCCAGTGTCTGCCTCTTTGAGTGTCCTGGGACACTTGGGACACCTTGGTCTGGAGTGGCTGGCACGAGAACCGCTCATTGGACCATGAAGCAGCACATGTCCTCTCAAAGGGTAGAGTGCCCTGAACGTGGGGGTGTGGTGGTCCAAAGTGCATTTTGGGGTGCAGAGGGCAAGCAGTCAAAACAGTTCCTTATTCAAATCTCCTTTGGAACGCAGGCTTCTAGGTGGCACTCACAATGGAAGCTTGGGGCACTGGAACTATAGTTTGGACCGGGTAGCACTGCATGTCTTCCTGCAGGGGACAGTGTCCTGAGTGCGGGGATGTGTCACTTGGGGTGGTCTAAACATTGTTTTGGGGTACAGCCTGTCCCCAGTGTCTGTCTTTGTGTCCTGGGGGCACCTCGTTTTGGAGTAGCTGGCACGAGAACCGCTCATTGGACCATGAAACAGCACATGTCTTCTCAAAGGGCAGAGTCCCCTGAAGAAGAGGGTGTATGATATAGGGGGGTCCAGACCTTATTTTGTGGTTCAGAGCTTTCAAACTCTCTTCAGTGTTTTTGGTTGAATTCACGAATAAGGTTTGAATAAGGAATGAATAAGGATCTGTGAATAAGGAACCAACTTCAGCCTCCTTAATGTAGGAAATTATCATTAGGGTTTTCCAACAGGCCATTGTTTGACTGGTCTGAGCACGAACACTCGATTTGTCAGTAACTGGGGCTAAGATTCTGCTGAGCTGTGTCCAAGTAGCTCCACTGAGTACCAATCCGTCCCTCCCCTGGACTCACTTGGCTTTCATGCAATCTGCCACTTTTCTCCACCACCTCTTCCTGCCCTGCATCTGACCCCAACAAGGGAAAACAGCATTTGCTGCTAGTCTCCAGCATGGCTTTCTCTTCCTATGAAAGCACCACAATCCCTTTCTATATGCGACACTTGAAATACGGTCGAAAAGCTCTCGTATTGGGAGAAAAGGGTTACGGATAGTGTCGCTATCTCTTTAAAACCTACATTTCAATCCATCCTGGTTTAGTGTAACCTTGGATGCAAATCTCTTCCCCCGTTGCCACAGAAACGAGGATGTAATAGAATAAGCACAGCAGAAGGGGAGGAGTGGGGGGGGGGGAATCAGTCAGGCATCTTAAAGAGATTAGAAAACAGTGATGGTTTCCTGGGTGAAAATCCTGCAGCAAGTAGAGCTGGGGCTGGGGGAGGGAAATAACAGGACCCCTCTCAATCCTCCTTGAATGGGTAGTCAGGAGCTAAAAGTGTCAAGATCCTATTCCAAAATCCCAGCAGGTACCACAGCGCAAATTGCTTGCACTCTTCAGGATTATGGTTGTTGACCTAAAACTGGACATTAACGTTGCCAGATGCTTAGGTTTGGCCTGCGGGTCTAACAACACTTGTGCTATTTTGGGAGCCGCTCCGGGTCCTGCCAAACCATATGCATGCTGGGAGTTTTGTGTTCAGAGCACCCAGTAATTTTTGAAACTTAATCCCCAGGCACTTGGGGAGAGGGGCTACAGCATATGAGGAGAGGCTTCTTTGGATGCCTCCCCTGGCACCCTTTTCTGGGCCTGAAATGGCCACCGTTTGTCCCATTTGAGAAATGTACACACAGCCCATCAGTACATCCAGTGCTTTTTTTGAGCAGGAATGCACAGGAACGCAGTTCCAGCTGGCTTGGAGTCAGGGGTGTGTGGCCTGATATGCAAATGAGTTCCTGCTGGGCTTTTTCTACAAAAAAGCCCTGTGTGGAACAATGGTGATGTCTAATATGCAAATGAATTCCTGTTGGGCTTTTTCTACAGAAAAGCCCTGTGTGAAACAATGGCAATGTTTCTCTGGCCTGAAATGGGTGTGGTCCAATATGCAAATGAGTTCCTGCTGGGCTTCTTCTACAAAAGGCACTGTGTGAAACAGCGGTGATGTCAGGGGGTGTGGTCTAATATGCAAATGAGTCCCTGCTGAGCTTTTTCTACAAAAAAAGCCCTGAGTACATGTTATTTTGTGAATGGGGCAAGCAGCAGCTCCTGGGAGGCCATTTCAGGCCAGAGAAACAGCATGGGAACAGTATGGGAGGGGGATGCTTAGGGTTGCCAACCTCCAGGTGGAGCCTGGAGATGTCTTGGAATTATGATTGATCCCCAGACTACAGAGATCAGTCCTCCTGGAGAAAATACCAGTTTTAGAGGGTGGCCTCTTTGGCATTGTACTCCATGGAGGTCCTTTCCCTTCCCTAAGGTTACCAGACTCCCCTGGCCACTGGCAGGGGATGGGAGGGTAGCGTTGCCAGATCCAGGTTGGGAAACTCCTGGAAATTTGGGAATGGAGCCTGGGGAGAACAGGGACCTCAGTGGCAGATAATGCCATGGAGTCCATCCTCCTATGCTTCTATTTTATCTAGGGGGACTGATTTCTGATCTGTGGAGTGCCTCAGGGATCTGTCCTGGGACCTGTTTTGTTCAACATCTTTATCAATTATTTGGATGAAGGAATAGAGGAAATGCTTATTAAATTTGCAGATGATACTAAATTGGGAGGGGTTGCAAACAAAGAAGAAGACAAACAGGATACAAGATGACCTTGACAGGCTGAAAAACTGGGCTAAAACCAATAAAATGAATTTTAACAGGGATAAATGTAAAGTTCTGCATTTAGGTAGGAAAAATCCAATGCATGGTTATAGAATGGGGGAGACTTAGCAGTAGTATGTGCGGAAAGGATCTAGGGGTCTTAGTGGATCATACGCTGAACATGAGTCAACAGTGTGATGCGATGGCTAAAAAAGGCAAATGCAATTCTGGGCTGTATCAACAGAAGTATAGTGTCCAGATCACGTGATGTGATGGTATCGCTTTACTCTGCTCTGGTAAGACCTCACCTGGAGTATTGTGTTCAGTTTTGGACACCACATTTTAAGAAGAATATAGACAAGCTGGGACGGGTCCAGAGGAGGGTGACGAAGATGGTGAGGGGTCTGGAGACCAAGTCCTATGAGGAAAGGTTGAAGGAGCTGGGGATGTTTAGCCTGGAGAGGAGGCGGCTGAGAGGTGATATGATCACCATCTTCAAGTACTTGAAGGGCTGTCATATAGAGGATAGTGTGGAATTGTTTTCTGTGGCCCCGGAAGGTAGGACCAGAACCAAAGGGTTGAAATTAAATCAAAAGAGTTTCCAGCTCAACATTAGGAAGAACTTCCTGACCATTAGAGTGATTCCTCAGTGTAACAGGCTTTCTCAGGAGGTGATGGGCTCTCTTTCCTTGGAGATTTTTAAACAGAGGCTGGATGGCCATCTGACAGCAATGAAGATCCTGTGAATTTAGGGGGAGGTGTTTGTGAGTTTCCTGCATTGTGCAGGGGGTTGGACTAGATGGCCCTGGAGGTCCCTTCCAACTCTATGATTCTATGATCTGGAGATGAACTATAATTCCAGGGGATCCCGAGGTCCCACTTGGAGTCTGGCATCCATGCCCTCCCCTGGCTCCACACCCAAACCTCCAGGAATTTTCTATGCTATAATCGGCAGCCCTAGAGAGGCTTCAGCCCTCTTGCCTTGTATGCCCTAGGCTTGTGGCAAATTGATGTGAGAAAACACAGAATTCCCAAAATAGATCTTGGTGGACAATGTCTAGAGTGGACTTAATGTAATGTTGGCTAGATCCTGAAGTTCCAGGACTTCAGGCTCTTCCTCAAGATTTGAAGGGAAAAGAATTAGATGTCTGAAGTACAGAAGGAGGCTGTTTTTGGCTTGGCTCAGGTGTTTGCTATTAGGTCCACACCTTGCCTATTAAGCTCCACCCCTGAGTAAAGTTGCCAGCCTCCAGGAGAACTGAACCATGAACCAAATCAATCTGGGAGGTTTGTTTGAAACTGATTTGTTGTTCATGGACCCCCAAGCTCTGTTGCAAGGGACCTCAGTCCCTTTAAATGGGGTGTGCAGACAGCCCCCTGCCACTCAGCTGTTTTTGCAGCTTTCACTAGGAACAGAAAGCAGAGAATTAAAGGGACTTGGAGTCTCTATAAATTCCTGCTTTCTGTTCTATCATGAACTGCCACAAACTGCTTTAAAAATTCGTGGAAGTTTATGGTGATAGACCCATCACAAACTTCGATTTGCGAACCATGAACGGGGAAAATTTTGTGAGGAATTTTGCTTCGTGGTTTGGTTCATGCCCATCGCTAAATATGACTGATTGATTTGACAGATGAGGCAGCTGTCCTGCGTTCATATAGGCCCAGAGCCTTGTCCCATCAGTGATAGAATCTGAGTTCAATTATACATCATGGGGATATGGAGCAGCTTCAGAAGAATTCACATCATTCTTGCTTTGGCAAGACAACACAAGTGCATCAGGATGGTAGAGTTTTTAAAGCTTTGCAATGCTTGGGGCTGGTGCAGGGGAGAAAGAGATATTAATATTAATTGGTATTGATGCTAATATGTTGAATGGGGAAGAGGTATTGATATTACCCCAAGGAGATTGTCTGGTAGGGAGATTTTCAGGGCTTTGGGCAAGCCAATTTTGATTTTGTGCAAAACAAAGCATTGTACACTTCCTCTGATTATACAGTTGGCTGATCTTATCTGAGCAGTAGATGTCAGACAGTGTATCGTGATGCATCCTCTGGTTTCAAATGTTTCAAATTAGTACTTGGACAAAGGTGGATTTAAATGATTGGGAGATCAATGCAGTAGCTGCTTGGATATCCAGGAAGATGAAAGCTAGCGATGATGTGCTCAACTGTTTAGCCAGGGTCTTCAAACTTTGAAGAGATGAGACAGAATCAATTGAAAGCCCTTTTCAAACCCTGACACATTTTCTTTGGTTATTACAAGTTGAACTTTGTAGGTAACTTTAGGAAGAAAATCAAGACAGTCTGTTCAGATAACCAGTGAATAAATGGAGGGGAGCTGCTGTTACACCCATACTCCCCGGCCTTGATCTCTGTGCGTTCATCTGACTGCACAGGTATGTAGACTCTGTGCAGAAGTTCAGATGAACATACAGTGGTTGGAAGTGGGGTGTGCACTGCACGTGTGTGACCTCAGCTTTCCTCCATGTGTTTACTGGCTGTCTGAAGGGTTGAAAGTGCTCCTGAATTTCAGGCTCCTTTGGTTATCTTCTCCAAAGGAAGCGTGGATCACATGGGGAGGATGAGATCCAAATTCAAGACAAAATTCTCCCAAATAAATGCCCTTTTATGGAAGGGGTGTCAAAAAGTTGGAGCTTCAGCATGCCAGGAAATAGCAGCAACTGGTATAGAAACGATCACAATATCAGAACAGGTTCCAAACACAGTTGACAAAAATGCATAGTTTGTCCTGCCCTTTTTTTCCAGGGCATTTACGTGTTTGTTCATGTTCTAATAAACATGTGGATGGGGGGAGACATGACCCTAATCCTATCTTTCTCAAACAGTGCATACATTCCCCCTTGACGGGAAATGATGTGAAATTTATAGGCATAATCAGTATGCTCAATTAGTGGTGCTAGACTGATTGAACACTCTGGATTTGAGGTGCTAGAATCCGGTTTCTGTCTGTGCATTTAAGGTGGCTAAAGTCTTCCTATAATCAGGGCTTTTTTTGTAGAAAAAGCCCAGCAGGAACTCATTTGCATATTAGGCTACATCCCCTGATTGTCAGCATTGTTTCGCACAGGGATTTTTTAAAAGAAAAAGCCCAGCAGAAACTCATTTGCATATTAGGCTACATCCCTACTGCATTCCTGCTCAAAACGAGCCCTGCCTATAATCATTTTTTCCCTGCTTGCAAGTCACATGTGTTTAGAGAATCCAGGGAGCAGCAGCTAGCCTCGGTCACTGCTCCAGAGCTCAGTCTAGGTTTTTTAGGCAGCACAGCTGTGCACCAAAGGCACCACTTCCATTAACAACTTTTACTCTCCCATTCTCACTTTCTGTCTGCCTGGCACACACCTTTTCACATCCTTTGTTCCTGATTGGCTGGCCTTTTGTGGAGTCATTTGGTCTCCTTTTGCAATCTTTTAGAGAGAAACAGAGAGGAAGGGAAACAGGGGCAGGCAGAAACACTGCCTGTCCTCACCCTCAGTTCCCTTACAAAACTGAGCGGTAGCCAGAGACGGTTGCTGCAGCAGCAGGTGGGGAAGAGGGCTCCTTCAGCATCCTTTTCAGAAGATGACTATGATTGGCAGGCCAGTGGACAACTTGTTCTTGGAAGAGATGTTCCTAGCATCCTCCCAAGAATCTGAGCTTCATAGAGAAGGTAGGAGATACCTGCCCTGTATCATGTGAGAAAGATACTTTCTTCTACATACCCTGCTGTTCCAGTTTAGGAGTATGTAACAGCGCTGACTCTGTGGGGGAAAAAATGAGATGATGCTAGCTGCCAGCTGTGTAAGAGAGAAAAGGAAACAAAGGCAGAGAGTAGGCTGGATCTGGTGTTATACCCTTAATGACATCCCTGTAATGAGGTCTGTTCTTTCTCTGCCTTTCCTAGCCCCTGCATGAGATGTTTCTTGTATTAAGGCTCAGTTTGGACATTCTGTGAAATCACAGTTTGTTTTGATTAACTGTTTGTTGGCAAAACCAGGATTTGGCTTGTAGACAATCTTGGTTTGCCTTAATGACTTCTGGTTTTGCTGACATTTGTTCTGGCCAGGTGTCTAGGGCGCTGGCCTTTTGGGGGCACCGAATTGGGCACCTCCATGTGAGTTGGTGATGTTATCAGTGTGGGGTGTGTGTGCCAGAAGTTAGCCCTGCCTGGGGAGCCAAACAGTCTAGGGCCGGACCTGGGCAACAAAGCATGATTGGGTCACAGTTTCTGCACCCTGACCCGGACAACCCAGGCTAGTCTATTCTTATCAGGTCTCAGAAGCTAAACAGGGTTGACTCCGGTTAGTACTTGAATGGGAAGCCACCCAGGAATCGCAGGACTGCTGCCCAGAGGCAATGGCAAAGGGCAATCCATTTCTGAACATCTCTTGCCTTGAAAACCCTACTGTAAGTCAGCTGTGACTTAATAACGTGTTCCACCACCACCTGTGTCTGTACATTACAGGCACTGCCTGTGGTTTATAAGTCAGTTCCAAACTGTGCTTAAAGATCCTGGACCAAGAGGTCCAAATAGACGTAGTTAATGGTATGACCTACGTTCAGATAGTCACACCAACCACAATTTGCAATATGTTTAAACTGAGCCTGTAAGTCGGGGTGGGGGGTGGGGCTATGGTAATTTGCAAGGTGACAGCAGTTGCAAGATAAACCGCTGCATGCATAATGACAAGTAGAGTGGGGAGGGGGGGGGGAAGATTCCTTTCTGGCAGCATCTCTGTAGCAAGCCTGACTACTTCCACAGTAACTCTGCGTCAGTTGCCACATTCTCTTGCCTCTGAAATAGGCAAGCTGACAAATTACACAGGCCTTTCCGTCAGAGATCTGTATCAATGAAAAGTTCTGTATAATCTGCAAGCTTTTGTACCTAGATTTCAGTATATTATTATGCATCTTCTTGGTGGTTTAGATGGGACTGTAATTCTGCCCCTTTTTCCATCCCTACAGCTGCTTGGTCCACCTTTTTGGGTGAACATTCTTATTGCCTTCCATCTTTTTGCCAAAATGTGTAAAGGGTGCAGCCTCCTCCTTGGTGGTGTGGAGAATGCTGTCAAGTCACAACAAACTTACAGCAACCCCAGAGGGTTTGCAAGGCAAGAGGCATCCAGAGATGTCATTGCCTGCCCTCACATTGCAATGGACTTCTTTGGAGGTCTCCCATCCAAATACTAGCCAGGGCTGACCCTGCTCAGTTTCCAAGTTCTGATGAGATCAGGCTAGCCTGGATTATCCAGGTCAGGGCAGCTGCCTGTATGGGTATGCCTAATTCATATATTTGTTACAATTTTGAAACCTGATTGAGCCAGTTTGGTGCAGTGGTTAAGTGCACGGACTCTTATCTGGGAGAACTGGGTTTGATTCCCCACTCCTCCACTTGCAGTTGCTGGAATGGCCTTGCATCAGCCATAGTTCTTGCAGAGCTGTCCTTGAAAGGGCAGCTTCTGGGAGAGCTCTCTCAGCCCCACCTACCTCACAGGGTGTCTGTTGTGGGGGAGGAAGGTAAAGGAGATTGTAAATTGCTCTGATACTCAGAGATTCAGAGTGAAGGGCGGTGTATAAGCACAATATCATCATCTTCTTCTTTTCCTCTCCACCCCCCACCCCCCATTTCTGAACACAAAGAGCCTGCTCAGGTTAACACATTTGGTCCTTGCTTTTTCTTTATGCCCTGCTTGGTGGCGTTCACTAAATTTGCAACCAATTTTGCCGCTTTCCAGCCAGCTTGTAACTATTGTGAATTACACCTGACTGCCTGGCTTGGAAACGAGGTCTCACAGCTTGTGTTCCTTTTCAGTTCTTGGGAGGAAGATGCAGTATGACAATCAAGGTGTGACATTCTGTGGCCTCAGTACAAGAAAGTGCTTTCTAGGCTTGAGGGAGATAAAGCACGACAAGCTGATCTTTCGTAACATGCCCCCACAGGCGTTTTGGAAGCAACTTATTCCGTGCCAAGCTTGGAGTCCTTCATTCATTTAATGCGTAACCCAAGTGTACCAATTTTCCCCTGCTGGATGTGGATAGTAGTCATCAGTGTGCCTCCTGAGGCACCTCGGAAACTGTAATTTTGTAGGTGTGGTGGAGCCTGGAGACTGTGGGCTTCCCGTTGTCGTCCTACCTTATCCCAGCCATGCAATACCATAAGGAATGAAAGAAAAGAAAACCTATTTGAGTTCAGAATTGAAATCAACAGACCATATTTAGGGCTGCCAAGAGAAGGGGAATGGTGGGGGCCAAATATCAGGGCCCGATCACCCTCAGGACTGGTAGCTCTGGGCAGGGCTTTTTTTGTAGCAGGAACTCCTTTGCATATTAGGCCACACCCCCTGATATAGCCAATCCCCCAAGAGCTTACAGAGCTCATCTTACAGGGCCTACTGTAAGCTCTTGGAGGATTGGCTGCATTGGGAGGGGGGAGGGTGTAGCCTAATATGCTGCTACCAGAAAAAGCCCTGGCTCTGGGCAAGACCTGTGATTTGCTTTCAGGTGAAGTTTTAGCTGAGCTCGGTTGAAGGTCTGGAAAGCTTAAAGAGAACCTTTGTCCGGGTGGGGAGTATGGTGACTCTCAATGGACATGAATGTATTGCAGTAATTAGATTGTTGCCCAGAGTTGGGAAAACTGTAACCCCATTTCCCCAGCACTCCACACTTGGGGACAGTTCCAGAGGGTAGCTGCATTAATCTGTTGCAGAAAAATAAAAGAGACGCCCAGTGGTACCTTAAGGACTAATCAAGTTATTCCAGTAGTGCGAATTGGAATTTAGATGTATACGGCACTGAAAATCTTTTTGCAGATATTTGTTATAACTGGAGAGGAAAGACAGTGGGGTTCCAGCACAAGGTTGGGAAATACCTGAAGGTTAGGGGTGTGGAGCCTGAAGAGGGCGGGGTTGGGAGGCACTTCAGTGGGGTACAATGCCATAGGGTCTGCCTTCCCAAGTGGCCCTTTTTTTCTCTGGGGGAACTGGTCTCTGTCACCTGGAGATCAGTTGTAATAGCAGGAGATCTCCAGCCACCCCCTGGAGTTTGGCAACAATAGGAAGAGGTGCAGAGGTGTTGTAAATCATTCAAGCAGGAGTCCCTGTGTAAGAAACTGGAATGAATATAGTTGGTACTCTTAAGTTTTGTTCTTAGTTTGATGGTTTCTTCATCCCTTCCTCCCCATTTTTCAAAATGCTGTATTTCCTCCAGTTCTTTCAGGGAAAGTGGTGATTGTTGAGTATGTTGAAACGTGGCTAAACACCTGTCACATGGATGTGCTCTTGGAGCCAGGTTGCAGGTTACATCCATCCTATCCATAATAAGCCAAGCTATTGAAAATTGTGACACTCTCTTACTGATAGGCAGAGAACGCTGAAGGGGATCATCTGCAAAGATAAGGAAGCAGAAATCCGTGGCCATGTTTTGCCATCTCTCTTTCATTTATCTCTGTTTGTCAATTTCTTTCTTTTGGCAACTATTTATCCCTAGTGATTGAGAAGGGGAGGAGACCAGAAGGAACCCACTAAAAGGGAGAAAAAGGGAGAAAAAGGGAGCCTTTCTCCACTAAAAGGGAGAAAAAAGGGAGCCAAGATAAGCAAATGGGCTGACTGACAAAAAGCAACACCTAAAGCAGCCTTGGACTGAATCAGATTTTTGGACCAGGTTAGGACCAGTCAGCTAGGGTTCCCAGCCCCGCCCCCCCCTCCACAGCCACTGGTGGGGGATGGAGAGGGGAGGGTTGCCAGATCCAAGTTGGGAAACTCCTGATGGCTTTGGGATGGAGCCTGAGGAGGGCAAAGACCTGAGTAGGGTACAATGCCATAGAGTCAACCCTCCAAAGCATCCATTTTCTCCAGAGGAACTGCTCTTTGTAGTCTGGAGATGAGCTGTAATTTTGGGGAATCCTCAGGTCCCAACTGGAGGCTGGCATCCGCAACTGGTCAATAATGTGTAGCCTGGCAGTAGCTCTCTGGATTGTGCTCTTTCACTTCACCCACTCCCGTTGGCTGGAGATGCCAAAGACTGAACCTGGGGCCTTCTGCATGCTCAACAAATACTCCACCACTGTGCTACAGTCCTCCATCCTTGGGGTCTTCCTTCCTTCCTTCCCTCCTTCCTTCCTTCCCTCCCTCCCTATTTACTTTGTTTCTGTCCCACCTTTCTCGCCAATGGGGAGTCAGAGCAGTTTACATCATTCACCTCTCCTCCATTCTGTCCCACAACAACTTTGTGAGGTAGGGATACCTAAGAGTGTGTGACTTGCCCAAGCTTACTCAACGAGTTTCCATGGCAGAGTGGGAATTTGAACCTGGGTCTCCCAGCCAAGACTTGTCTGACACTTTAGCAAGAGTCAGGTTGGCATGCTGGCGTAGAGTGCCAGGCTAATATCTTGGGAGATTCAGCTCTGAATCCCTCCTTGGCCTTGGAAGTTTACCAGATTTTGGCCAGTCCCATTTTCTCCACCAAAGCTACCTGACAGGTTGGGAGAATAATGTTTGATGCCACTTTGGGTGCCCACTGGAAAGAAAAGCGAGATACAAACCAATGCAAAAGCAGTCGGAGTCTGTCAGACCCATCGCTGCTTTGGATGTGATGACTGTCTAGCCAGTCACTCTCTTTCCAGGATGATTGGCCTCAGCCTTCTCTGAGGACCCCGCCTGTCCTGTTGACTGACTGGAAGCGAAGCCTCCATTTCATCCTGTATTAATGAATGTGTCTGCCCGGAATGAGGCATCTGTCTGCATCTCTCTGCCATGGCCAGTCTGGGACCACAGATGCTGCTTGTTTTGCCAGAGTTCTGCTTGCGTGCCTGGCTGGGCACTGTGCCCACCCTCTGGGCCTCGTTTCTCCTTGCTCAGGAAATGTGGGGATTTAAGGGAGGGAAAAGGCAGTTTGAGCCAGTTCATGCCAAAGTAGTGGGCCTCTAAGCTTTTGTTGACTCTCAGCTGGGAAATTATAATCAGCCAAGGCTTGAGTCACTAATTAAAATTGTCTCCCAATTAATTGGGAAATCGGAAATGGACTGAGGCACCGTGCCGTAGACGGCACAGATGGACTTGTTTGCACTCTCATCATTGGGAGGGAGGGGAGCTTCCAAGTGGCCTTTCTTTCCCATTTGTATTCAAAGCTGAGGGATAGCTCGCTGTTCCAGGGTGCAATAGGGTTGCCTGATCTGGGTTGGAGATTTTGGGGGTGGAGCCTGCGGTTTGGGGAGGGACTTCAGCAGGGTACAGTGCCATAGACTCCACCCTCCAAAGTTTTCTCCAGGGAAATTGATCTTGATCATCTGGAGCTCAGTTATAACAGCAGGAGATCTCCAGGTGCCACTCTGACATTGGCAGCCCTAGGAGGCAACTTGTGATCCATCCATCTCACCGGCTGTTTATAGGTTTCCCATTCTGGTGTTGTTGCCTGTATGGGACCACAGATAGGGGGGGGGGGAGAGATTCGGGAGCCCTGGCAGACCCCAATATGTATGTAACCAGGGCAGGGAGGTCAAGCAGCAGGAAAAAATGGCGGAGGGCAGAATGACGTTGTAACCCACTTTGGGTCCTCTCACTGAGGAGAAAAGAGGGGCATAAAGATCAAAATAAATAAACCTTGTGAGGCTGAGAGGGTGTAATTGGCCCCAGGTAAGAACATAAGAGAAACCATGTTGGATCAGGCCAATGGCCCATCCAGTCCATCACTCTGTGTCACACTGTGGCCAAAAGGGGGGAAAAAACCCAGGTGCCATCAGGAGGTCCATCATTGGGACCAGGATACTAGAAGCCCTCACACTGTTGCTCCTCCCAAGCACCAAGAATACAGAGCATCATTGCCCCAGACAGAGAGTTCCAGCAACATCCATTGAGTTTCATTAGCAGAACGTGGATTCTACTAGGTTTCCCATGTCCTAGCCTGCCATTCAAATCACTATGGCATGTTGGCTTTGAATAAAATTAGAGTGTGACCCTTAGTTGAAACTGATGGTAGTGTGTGGCTTATAAAAACAGAAACTTCAACAGGAGGGACAGGTAGGGTTACCATCTCTGGGTTGGGAAATTCTGGAGATTTGGAGGTGAAGTCTGGGGATGGTCCTCAGTGATGTCTAATGCCACGGAGTCTACCTCTATTGCCTGGAGATCAGTTGGGATTCCAGGAGATCTCTAGTCCCCACCTGAATGTTGGCAACTCCAGGAACAGGATTTATCAATCAGTTTTTTGGTTCTGCTATGTTACTTCTGGAGAGTTGGGTTTTTCCTTTCCTTCTGATAAAAAGCTCTGTGGGCTCAAAACAGCAACCAAACCTATATTATCAGAATAAAGCTGCAAAAAACCACCTCACCACTTGAAAAGTGACATCAGAATCTGAGAGAAGCCAGATAATTTTAGATTAAAGTCGTGCAGAAACAGATGGGGAAAGGGGCAAGAGGAGTTTAGAAGAGAGATTAGATTTATACCCCACCCTTCACTCAGAGTCTCAGAGCAGCTTGCAATCTCCTTCCCTTCCTCTTCCCACAACAGACGCCCTGTGAGGTAGGTGGGGCCAGGACTGGATCTACATATTTTTTTGAGGGGGGAAGCAAAATTAAAAAATGACACCCCCTTATGGGCCCATTCTATCTTATGGGCTCATAGAATAGAATGGACTCCATACCCAATTTGGTGCCCCCCTCCAGTGGCACCCAGGGCAAGCACTCTCTCTTCTCCCCCCTAGATCTGACCCTGGGTGGGGCAGAGAGAGTTCTACAAGAACTGCTGTTGAGAACAGCTCTGTGAGAACTATGACTGACCCAAGGTCACCCATCAGCTGCATGTGGAAGAGTCGGGAATCAAACTCAGTTCTTCCAGATTAGAGTCGGCTTCTGCTCTCAGAGTGCAATATCACAGACAATATGATCTATAGTCTCAGTCCCTACTTGTGGACCACTGGAAGATTCTACCTGAATAAGGTGTCTATGAATATCTCCCATTTAATACCGTGGAAGGTAAGGAGTCCATGCTTGCCAACATAAAGACTTCTTCCGGCTTTGGAGGAGAGTTGAACCATGTTCTTCACACATTCTTTGCCCCCACTGGTATTGTTACTCTCTTTAATAAATAACACTGCCCTTGTTTCTCTACACAGCCATGCAGCAAGTCTTGGACAACCTGAGTGACCTGCCCAACTCCATGGGAGCAGGAGATCTGGACCTCATCTTTCTCCGTGGCCTCATGGAGAGTCCAATAGTAAGATCATTGGCTAAGGTACAGTTAAATGGGGGAGCTGGGCCAGAGACACTAGCCGAACAGCTTCACTTCTACCCGCTCCCATCCGATTGCCTCCTGGACCTGAGCCACCACCAGTGTCCAGCCCAAGACCCTCTGCTGTTGTGAAAGGGGTTTGGCTTGGATTTGGCGGTGAGTGGCATGGGTCCAGGAGGTGATGCCACTGGTCTCTGGGAGCAAGGTGTTTATGGCTACAGTATATCATCACCATCCTCACTGTACCACCACAAGCAGTGACTTAGGTGGCCTTGCCTGAGAACTGGCCCTGCTCCCATCTTCCTTAATCTTGCCCTGAATGCATTTTTGGGTCAAATATTTTAGACAGCAACATATTTCCCTTCTGTTTCCCCTTGTCACCCATAAGGAGTTTGCTCTCTTGTGTGCACACCTGCTTTGTCCATACTTTGAGGTAGGGGTAGAATTCTAGCAGGAGCTGTTTTGCATTTTAAGCCACATGCCCCTGATGTAGCCAATCCTCCAAGAGCTTACAAAAAAGAGTCTTGTAAGCTCTTGGAGGAGTGGCTACATCAGGGGTGTGTGGCTTAATATGCAAAGGAGCTCCTGCTAGAATCCCACCCCTGCTTTGAGGGGAATCTGGCCTACAAAGAGAAATGACTTAATTGGCATATCTTCAAAGTCTCAGTTTGAGCAAGAGTTCACCAGAACTTAGGTGCAGAATCTCTTCTCAGCTCCAGGTCTCACTCATCCAGGAGTCAGGGGCAATAAGACAAAGATGGAGAAGCCTCAGGAACTGTGCCCAAGTATCTATCATAGTCCCTAAGAGCATGAAGAGTTCTAATGGTCCAGCTGGTCCAAATTTTCTGCTGAAAGTGAGACATCACATGGACACACAAAAATCAGCCTTATACTGCAGGGGTGGCTAACGGTAGTTCTCCAGATGTTTTTTTCTACAACTCCCATCAGCCCCAGCCAGCATGGCCAATGGCTGGGGCTGATGGGAGTTGTAGGCAAAAAACATCTGGAGAACTACTATTGGCCCCCCTGTTATACTGAATCAGACCATTGATCCATTAATGTCAGTATTGTCAGCTCAGACTGGCAGCGGCTCTCCAGGGTCTCAGGCAGAAGTCTTCCACATCATCTACTACTTGGTCCTTTCAACTAGAGGTGCTGGGGTTTGAACCAGTGACCTTCCGCTTGCCAAGCAGATGCTCTGTCACTGAGCTACAATGCCTCCCCACCCTAGGCCTGTATCCACTGACAGACCTTGGAAGATCTCCAGAATGGAGATTCCACAATTTGCAAACTCCTTTGCTAATTGGCCCCATTATCTTTAGGAAGGCATTACTATTTCACCTAAGATTTCCCTGTTTAAGTCCACTGATCCTTGCATGGCATGTGATATAATTGTCTCTCTCTCCCTCTCCCCACCCCATCCTCTTTCCGCAATCATAATGTTTGTTTCTTCCCAACACCATTTTTTAAAAGATACATCCTTCTTTCTCCATGAACTGTTGCTTCATTTGTAGGATTAAGTTACGTGACGTGTCTTTTTGTAAGTCAGTCCAGTGCACCTCAGTGCTTTCGGTCAATGCCCATCTTTTCTGTTTTATTATATGCCTGCTTCTGTAGGCCAAAGTAAACATCATAGCATCTTTAAGGATACCACCATTTTGATGTCATTTTAAAAGACTGCGAGGGACTGTTCCTCATCAGGCCTACAGCATGGAGGACTAAGGGACACTTGTCCCCCCCCCCAAAAAAAAACCTTATTTGCACTCCTTACCAAGTGCCTAAATGGCCCCTCCACTCCTGATTGGGCTATTTCAGCAATTTAAAAGGCTGGGGGAGGGAGAGGAGCAAGAGTGCCATGCTGCAGGCCTCGTCTGGACTGGGCCCTAAAGTTGCCAAGTCCAACTCAAGAAATATTTGGGGACTTTGGGGGTGGAGCCAGGAGCAAGGGTGTCACAAGCACAATTGAATTCTAGAGGGAGTTCTGGCCTTCACATTTAAAGGGACCACATCAGCCTTCCATCCTTCTGAGGTCGGTAAAATGAGTACCCAGCTTGCTGGGGGGAAAGTGCAGATGACCGGGGAAGGCAATGGCAAATCACCCCGTAAAAAAGTCTGCTGTGAAAGTGGCATGATGTGACATCACCCCCAGAGTCAGAAACAACTGGTGCTTTCACAGGGGACTACCTTTACCTTTTTATGCTTTTAAAATGCCTTCCCTCCATTTGGAAATAATGAAGGATAGGGGCACCTTCTTTGGGGGCTCATAGAAGTGGATCCCCTCATCCACTTTTTAAGAAACTTGGAGGGTGTTTTGAGAAGAGGCACTGGATGCTATGCTGAGAATTTGGTGCATCTACCTTAAAAAACAGCCCTCCCAAGCCCCAGATACCCACAGATCAATTCTCCATTATGCCCTATGGGAATCAGTCTCTGTAGAGTATAATGGACTGCCCAGCAGACATTTCCCTCCCCCCCCTCCTGCTTTCTGATAACCCTGAAGTGGGGGGAGGGCCTCCAAACCAGAGGATCCCCTGCCCCAACTTGGGGATTGGCAATCCTACTAGGCCCTAATAGTATTTTAAAATTACATTAAAATAGCATTGCCGTCTTTGTGACTGTTATGAGAGGGCAGTCACTTCTACTCTGACTCTGCAAAAAGGTTTTATTTTGGCTTGGGTTGGTACCAGTGCTTGTGCCTTTTTAAATTGTTGAGCATAGCCCTGAGATGCTCAGTGTGTTCTAAGCATAGGGCTTGATTGACTAGAGGTAGGGTTCTCAGTCCCCCGTTGTGGGTGGGGGATTCCCCACATTGGCAATCTCTTGCCCGCAACTGGCCAGTTTGCTGGCAGGGGAAAATCCCAACTGATGTTTTTGGGTGACTTCTAGTAAAACTGGAAGTGCCAAATCCAATTTGATGATGTCACCCACAATTGGCATCATCACTTTGGGGACATTGGGGGCGACACTTTGGTTTTTGGGCAAAAACTCAATGGTTTGAAGACAAATTTATCATAGAGTTTTACCTAAAAACCAGAGTTTCTCCTGCTGACACCCCCACTATCTCCGGAAATGATGTCATCATATTGGGGATGGCACTTCCTGTTTACTGGAAGTTGTACAACATCACTTCTGGCCTCCCGGAAGTGTGTTGGGAGCTCCCTGGCAACCCTAACTGAAGGAGTTGCTGATGGAAGGGACCCATCCCCACCTCCTTTTCTCCAAGCAGACAGACATTTGTTTCAAAATTTCTTTCTGGAGGATGGGAGCCTTGCAAGCACAATGAGCTACAGAATGGGGGGCTGGGAGGGCAGGCTGTAGCAATGAAAGAATCTAGTAAAAAAGCCTCATTCCTCCCTCCCTCTTTTTTTGGTAGCTTGTGTGTGTACAAGAGAGGAGAAGAGGTGATGCTTGCTTGATTTCTCATCGTTTTGGCAGCCTCTCTGCTGTCCTCCCATGCCCACAGATTACCTTCAGTCACACAGTGAAGATCCTTGTGCTGTGCCGGCAGCTGCTGTCAAAGTAATTTTTAAAATAATCTGTGCAGCCAATCAGGGCTCCAGCGGTCCATCAGCAGCCCTGCTGGGCAAAAGCCCCGCCTGACCCTGCTCCCTTGCTAAAAATACCTGGCTAGGAAAGGTATCAGTGAGCACCGTGATGCCCACAAGTGCCACATTTGATGACCCCTGCTTTGGATTTTGACAGTTCCCCATAGTAGTTTTGATTTGGCAGGCTTCAAATGTAAAATCTTTAAAAGCGGTCTGTCCCCCTGTCCAGTGTTAATTAGATGCTGTTGGGCTTTTAAAAAAAACCAACAACTGTCAACTAGTAAATGTTGTCTGATATCAAGACCTATTCCCTTGCAACCAGGGCTTTTTTTTGTAGCAGGAACTCCTTTGCATATTAGGCCACACCCTTCTGATGTAGGCAATCCTCCAGGAGCTTATAGGGCTCTTAAGACAGGGCCATCTGTAAGCTTTTGGAGGATTGGCTACCTCAGAGGTGTGTGGTCTAATATGCAAAGGAGTTTCTGCTACAAAAAAAAAAAAGCCCTGCTTACAACCATCAACAATTCAAACCTGCTGTCTTGGTGATTTTCAAATGGGAAGATCCTGGGTTCAGTGGGAGCTTCTAAGGGCATTTGGTAACTAGGATGGAGATTGTGGACAGCGCTTTCTCGAAAGACCATTGGCCTGCTTTCTGTTCTCTGTGGCCCATAGCAGGCCCCTCTTCCAGCAGTGCCCTACCTGATCTGAACATGCATCCTAGAACATACTCCAGAATCTTAGGTCACCTGCAAAGATTCCAGGGCAGGTATGCAGAGTTTCCATGGCAGACTGTGATGTGGCGAGATGATAATGCTTGAAAACCACACATTTCTCAAGCAAAAAACACTCCAAAGGAGAGCTATTTTGCAATTTTTTTCAGCTCTGCACGGAGTATCTGTACACTTGGAGCAGAAAAATTGACAAAATAACTCCCCCTATGTGATTTTTGCTTGAGAAAACTACTGGGGGGGGGGGCAGGCAGGAGCTTTCCCTTCCCCTGCAGCGCTGTTCCAAGGCTGTTCAGATTCTCTCTTTTCTTGTTTAGAAGCAATTCTCTGCAGCCATTGTGTGGCTGCAGGGAATACTTGAATGCACTTGTACACAAGTGTAAAAAAAAAAAATGACATCTCATTTGGCTTAAATGAGGCCATGTCCCACCTCAGAACCTTTCCTTGCTAGCCTTGGCTGTGAAAACAGATTCCAGAGCTGTGCCGTGATTCAAATTAAGATCCCTGTTTTCTGTGCTGACTCCATCAGGTAACGCTCAGCCTTTGCTTTGAGAATCTCTTACTTTGAGTTCCCTCATTTTTGTGTCTGTCTCCCCTTTGGACAGCCTACACCACTTATAGCAAACCCCCCCCCCCCAATGATAAAAAAGTATCCTGTTTGATTTCTGGCTGTGCTCCTTCAGGGCCCAGGCGTGGCGGTGTTCTGTCTGAGAGTCCAGCTTCCTGGCTTGTGGGGCAAGTGGGCTTTTGTGTGCATGTCATATGTTGTGAAAGCAACGTCACCCCAGAGTCGGAAACGACTGGTGCTTGCACAGAGGACCTTTCCTTTTTCCTTTTCCATATTTTCTGTTATGGTGTCTTCAACGTACCCTTTCCACCTCACCCATCCCCTTTTTTGGCTATGGAAAGAACGAATGGGTTTCCCCAGACTTTACAGGTACCCATTGGCGATGCTTGTTTTGTTTGGGAAATGTGAGTAAGCAGGGGTGGAATTCTAGCAGTAGCTTCTTTGCATATTAGGCCACACTCCCCTGATGTAGCCAATCTTCCAAGAGCTTACAAAAAAGAGCCTTGTAAGCTCTTGGAGGATTGGCTACATCAGGGGTGTGTGGCCTAATATGCAAAGGAGCTCCTGCTAGAATTCCACCCCTGCATGTAAGCCATACCCCCTTGCCTTTTTGGAAGAGGTGCTCTTGAGTTCTTAGAGAGAAACCCTGGAAATAGATCCCATCCCCTTTCTCTGCTAGTCTTCCTGGGCCCTCCAGCATTTGCTATGATTCTATTTTGGAAGGCTTCAGAGGGGCTTTGTTGATCTCCCTCCCTCTCTCTGTGTGTGTCTCTCTCATTCTTTCCCCACTTTTCCTCTGCTCTCGCTGCAGGCTCATGAGCGTTTGGAGGAAACAAAGCTGGAAGCTGTGAGGGACAATAATTTGGAGCTGGTCCAGGAGATCCTCAAAGACATCTCCCGCATTGCTCAGCAAGACAGCACAGCGGCCGAATTGGCTCGCATCCTGCAGGAGCCCCACTTCCAGGTAGGGGGCAGCTCCTTCCAAGAATGGAAGAGAGCGGCCAACAGGGAAGGAAGCTTCCCTCTATATTTGTGGGGGGACTGGATACCAGATTGGCTGAGAAGCCTTTCACTCACTCGTCTATTGTTTATTTGGATTTTTGTGTTTTTTTCCCTGGTGGAGGGGGCGGGGAGGTCCCCAAAGTAGTTTACAATGCCTTTCTCCCTTCCTCTCTTTTATCCTCTCAGCAGCAGCCCTGTGAAGTGAGTTAAGCTGAGAGAGTGATTGACCAACTGTTTAAATTAGGGCTGTCAAAAGTGCAGCCTGAGGGCTGAATCATGCCCCAGAAGGTTCCTATCAGGCCCGTGAGCAAGTCTGCTTCCTTCTCCCTCTCTCTTGCTTCCTTCAGTTCTCAGAGACTGTTAAATAAAACATTGCAAGAGTGCTAATATTTTTACCATGTTTATTTAAAATTCTTTTGAAAAATCTTTAATTGTGTTTGTCTGTGTCCTTTATAAAGTTTTATGTCTCCACTACCTGGTATTACATTTAATGACACACGTGACCCGGCCCAACAAGGTCTCATTTATGTCAGATCTGGCCCTCATAAGAAATGTGTTTGACACCCTGGCTTAAATAGTATTGGCTTGGCAAGAAAGGGAATGCGTTTGGAGGTGAGCCTCATTTAGGGTTGCCAGCCTCCAGGTAGTGGCTGGAGACATCCTAGGGTCGCAACTGATCTCCAGGCAACAGAGATCAGTTCCCTTGGAGAAAATGGTCACTTTGGAAGGTGGACTGTATAGCATTATAGCCTATTGAAGTCCCTCCCTTTCCTAAACCCCTGTCTTCTCAGGCTTCACCCCCAAACTCTCCAGCTATTTCCCAACCTGGAGCTGGTGTTAGTGGGAGAACCCCTGTGCACTGAGGCTTGGGTGCATGTAAGAGATAGAGAGAAAGATCCCCTCCCTTATCAGATCTGGATGAATTTATTTTGAACAGTCTGCCAACAAAAGTCATCTGGGGTTGTGCTCTACTTGGCAGTGGGGCTGGGGGTGGGGTTTAAATTTGGCAGTGGATTTGCTGTTTGACGTCTGAGTACTGCAGGGTCTGCTTCAATAGCTGACACTAAGAATGGAGTTTGTTTGCGATCTATGATGTAACTCTTTGAGTGTGTTGGGGTGGGGGGAGAGATAGTGTCCAAGTTTTACTTAGCATCTCCCTAAAGCCTTGTTGGTATTATTTGCTATTGTGTATGCATGGAAGGAATGGAGTTGGCTAGCTTTTTTCGTTAGTTGTGTTTCAAGCGGCACAAGGCAGGAACATTAATGCTTATCAGGCAAGGTCTGATTTGGTTTAACAAACAGGTCTCTGAGCATGTGTGGTCCTAATCCTAGCCCTGAAACTCCTTACATGGCCTGTGAATCACACCAATGTGGGGATTATTTAGAATCTCCAGTATCTTTCAGTGAACGAAGCATGTGGCCATTCAACAGCCTGGTTTGGAGGGTATTGCTTTGAGAGTATTTTCCTTTGCAAACTTGCTTGTTTGATGTGTGCCTTGGCTCCTTAGGGATGCATGGACCCTGTGGTGAAAAGGTGTGAATGCATACGCATGAATACTGTCATTAAAGCATTGGGGAATAAGCATACTGCCATTTCATGCGCTGTGGCAGGTGGTGTGTATTTGCAATGGTTAACACAGTCTAGTACAAGTGTGTGTGTGTGTTTGTCTGGCTTCTTAAATCAATGGAGCAAAAAGCTCTTGTAGAACACAGCAATGTGTAACAAATTGGGGGTGAGAGGCACCAGTTCAAAGCAGCAGTGGTCTGAGAAAAAGAGGATTTTACAAGCCTGTGCCTCTTTGCTTTGGTGAGGTGTAAGGACGTTCTGCACATGCTGCAGACATGTTGCTCCATGCTGGCGGTTGAAAAGGAAAGGGGGAGGAGCAGGGCTGGAGATCTTTCTCTTCGTAGCATCAGGAGATCTCTCTCGTTGACAACTGATCACCAGACAACCAAGATCAGTTCCCCTGGAGAAAAGGCTGCTTTGGCGGTATACCCTGCTGAGGTCCAGGGATGAAATTCTAGCAGGAGCTCCTCTGCATATTAGGCCACACACCCCTGATGTAGCCAATCCTCCAAGAGCTTACCAAAAAGAGCCTTGTAAGCTCTTGGAGGATTGGCTACATCAGGGGTGTGTGGCCTAATATGCAGAGGAGCTCTTGCTAGAATTCCACCCCTGCTGAGGTCCCTCCCCTTCCCAAAACTTGCCCTCCCCAGACTCCGCCCTCCAAATCTCCAGGTATTTCCCAACCCAGAGGTGGCAACCCTAGAGAAGGGGTGGATGCTATGACATCAGTCAGAGCCTGCAGCTAGCCAGTACCTTGGGCCAGCTAAAAAGAGCAGTGTCTTCCTCGGTCCTGAAAGAGATGTGGTTTTGTCTAGTGCAGTATTTCATTTATTTCAGAATTTTTTCCTGCTACCTCTCCAGTGAACTTGCTTGAGGCAGCTCACAAAATTAAAATATAACAAAAATATTCAGAAGTTATTACTAAAAATCAGAGGTCATTTTGTAGAAAAATAGGTAGTGGAGCTTATCCAGGGATTGTTATGCAGCTGCACCTACTATTCAAGAGAGTCAGTTTGGTGTAATGGTTAAGTGAGCAGACTCTTATCTGGGAGAACTGGGTTCGATTCCCCACTCCTCCACTTGCACCTGCTGGAATGGCCTTGGGTCAGCCATAGCTCTGGCAGAGGTTGTCCTTGAAAGGGCAGCTGCTGTGAGAGCCCTCTCCAGCCCCACCCACCTCACAGGGTGTCTGTTGTGGGGGAGGAAGGTAAAGGAGATTGTGAGCCGCTCTGAGACTCTTCGGAGTGGAGGGTGGGATATAAATCCAATATCTTCAATGGAGGTAGCTGGTGCGGAAGAGGGGGAGCCTTCAGAAAGGTTCACGAGCTGTGCTCTTGTGAGCTCCTGCAGAATTCAAGGCCTGCTAAAAATCCAGATTTTTCTTTTAAACCAACTGCCTGAGCATAAAAACAGATTGCTGAGCAGCTTTGGATAGCAGGTTTTAGACTGAAAGCACATAAAATCTTATTAGAAGATCACTCCCTTAAATTCAAAGCCTGGGTGAACATTGTGGTGTGGTGTCTAAAAGAGAGCAAGGCAGGTCCCATGCATGTTTCAAGGGGGAGAGCATTCCTTAAGTCAGATGCTGTTATGGATGCTCAGGTTTTACCATAGAGTTTCAGTGGAACCCTAGAGCAACACCCCAACACAATGACATGACTTCCAGATTTGCACTTGAAGTGATGTCATTCCATTCTTCTCTCACTGCTGTACTGAGCCCTGCTGGGAAATTGGGGCTGTCAGTTGGAAGGTCTTCTGCCAGAATGGGAAATCTGGTAGCTCTACCCATGAGTAGGATCATGTGTGTATTGGGGATCTGTCTAGAGTTTTATATATACCTGCCCTGTGCTGCCTGTTCATTTGGGACTGATCCTATCAGGCTCCAGTTAATATAGACCTTCAGCCTTGCAGAAGATAGAAAGATTGGATTTATACCCCACCCTTTACTCTGAAGTTCAGAGTCTCAGAGCGGCTCACAATCTCCTTTACCTTCCTCTCCCGCAACAAACACCCTGTGAGGTGGTTGGAGCTGAGAGAGCTCTCCCAGAAGCTGCCCTTTCAGGGACAACTCTTCAAGAGCTGTGGCTGACCCAAGGCCATTCCAGCAGCTGCAAGTGGAGGAGTGGGGAGTCAAACCTGGTTCTTCCAGATAAGAGCCAATGCACTTAACCACTACACCAAACTGGCTGGGATACACGCAGGGATACATAACTTCCCATGATGTTGTGAGAAGGGGATTTCTAACAAGAGATTAAGATGTCCAGTTCTGTCATACTTTGGTGTACTTAGGGAGGGTAAACATCAGTGTTCTGTTCAATCTGTCTCTGAACTCATTTGACCAATTCCCATGTTGTTGTTTTTCTCCCTGGTCTCCTTTTCTCTTCCCTTTCCCCTGTTGTCTCTCTTCTCAGTCCCTCCTGGAGACTCATGATTCTGTTGCCTCCAAAAGCTATGAGACTCCACCACCCAGTCCTGTGCTGGACCCCCTGTTCAACAACCAGCCGGTACCACCAGATGCTGTGCGCATGGTGGGGATTCGGAAGACGGCTGGGGAACACCTGGTGAGTAAACCTCCTCTGATAACTGTATGGTTGAACAGGGCCTCATGTTAAATTTCTGAACCATCTTGAAAGCAGCCTTGGGTATAGTCATAGCACAAGTCAGATCATTTCTCCTTGGAAAGGACCATAACCTGAAACTGCATACCCATTTCCAGTGCTCTTTTTTTGTAGCAAGAACTCCTTTGCATATTGGGCCACACCCTCCTGTAACCAATCCTCCAAGAGCTTACAGGGTTCTTAGTACTGGGCCTACTGTGAGCTCCAGGAGGATTGGCTACATCAGGGGTGTGTGGCCTAATATGCAAAGGAGTTCCTGCTACAAAAAAAGCCCTGCCCATTTCCTTAATCCAACATTAGAGAAGGACTACATTAAAAGCTTAAATTTGAGAATTGGTGTCTGGTATATTTGGAGGTGCTGTCAGAGACTGCAGTGTCCTTGTCTTTCCTCAAGGATAGCAGGAGCACAAGCAGTTGGTTATTTTTCTTTGTATATTTTATCCAGGTAGTAAAAGCTGGCTTTCATTGCTGCAGGGTTGACAGACTGTTACCACTGTATACATATTTGTGGCACCTGCTTCAGAATAGGGAACTGAGTTACAAAGATCCATTGAGTGATATGAAATATTTTCTCCTGTATTCTTAGCAAATGTATGCCCTAATGAAACGGTGTGTCTCACTGGCAGCATTTTGCTTACGTGTAATTAAAAGGTAGTGTATTACAGTTTTGTCAGTGAGAAAGATGCCAAATGGCAGCTACTGGTTTTTTTTTTTTCTTATTGTGACAGTTTGTTTGGGAAGGGGAAATTGCATTCTGGGATTAGGTACATTGGGGATGTAGAGTGACACATTAACTGAGTGGTGGAGCTAACCTGGAAGCACCCTCATAGCATTCTCTCCAAGATGAAATTCAGAGGGCAGGGAATGGTTCTTTGAGTTTGAAACAGGAAGTGACTGCACACAGCATTGATTGGTTGATGCCTGTAACACCTAGAACACTTCCCTTTCCCAGAACAGTTTTGCGACACTTTATAAGTTTTCAAATAAGGGTAATAAAGTAACACTTAAAGAAATAAATGGGCATGTGGAATTTTAGAAAATAGAAACCCAACTTGAAATACTAAAGAAGCAGATGTCTGTAATAGTATTCCCCATCAAGGGCCAAATTCAAATAAACACTTTGGGTTCAAAAATTACATATCTGCTTGCTGTTGATTGCTGTTAGGTTGAACAAATAAGGAACTGGAACTTCCACAGTGTTCCAACGAAGAATCTTTGTGTGCCCCAAGATTCTCTTGTGAAAAGTTTGGTAGGGCGATGCCTTGGAGCTAGAATAGCTACTTTGATTGCACGAGGCCCTAGGATCAATCGCCATTAAAAGAATCAAGTAGTAAGTGATGTGAAAGTTCTCTGTCTGAGACTCTGGAGAGCCAGTGCCAATCAGAGCAGAAAATGCTGACCTTGGCAGGCAGATGGTCTGACTCAGTATCTTCATGTGTGTTCAGGTTAGGTCCAGTAATTTGTGGAACTCCTTCACAACAGAAGTGGTGCAATAGTTAAATATGCAAGAGGGACAAACAGAGAGCAGCAGCAAAACTATACTATTTATTTCTTTATTTCCTCATTTTCTTCAAATATGGCAACAATTTCCATGGACATAACAGACCTGCAACATCAGTTCACTCTAATGCCTTTTTCTTTCAACACTTAAGAAATCTTCAAGAGAGGCACTGCCTAGCAAACATAATTTCAGAGCTTGATATTCTCCAAGATAGATATGTTCTTCTCAAAACCTGGAGAAAACTGGGATAGTTATGAAGAGAACTAGTTTCTGACCAGACACTTCTGTGAACTCCCAGCTTGAGCATCTTGGGAGAGGAGGCAGGGTTGAAGCTATGTGGAAGGTTGGGGAAATCTGATGGGATCCTGCTTTCTCTAGCCTCTTTGAACCCCTCTATAATTGGAAATCGTTCACACCTTGTTGTATGAGGTATGCCAGAGGCATTTTCATGGTAGGTTGGCAGGTTAAAAAGAAACAATCTAACTCCATACAAAAGTAGGGGGTGTTACTCGGCCTGTACAATTTCCCTCCTCTTTACTCTGTGCTGTCCTTCGTTCTGTTTGCTTCAGGGGGTGACATTCCGGGTGGAACGAGGTGAGTTGGTCATTGCCCGTATCCTGCATGGTGGCATGATTGACCAACAGGGGCTGCTGCACGTGGGTGATATCATCAAGGAGGTGAATGGGCAGGAGGTGGGCAGTGACCCACGGGCACTCCAGGAGGTGCTGAAGAATGCCAGTGGAAGCGTTGTACTCAAGATCCTGCCAAGTTATCAGGAGCCACATCCACCCCGCCAGGTAGGGCACTCTAATTTAGCAACTATCCCGATCCCTGGCCTGTAGGATTGCTGATTAGCATATCTTTCATTGAAGCTGATGGGACCAAAGAACACATCCATTTGTAGTTGTCAAGAAGGCTTTGTTTTTCTATTTGATTCTCTGCATTTTGTGCTACTGTATTCTTTCTGGATTCCTTTGTTTCTTCACCGTTACCTCTTTCGGAAGGCGGTATTCCTGAAATGGTTTTTATTATGTTCCAAGATTTTGGCAGTCAACTGATTTAAAAACTATTTGATTTTATTATCTGCATGTTAATTTGCATGTTATCAATGCTTCAGTATTGCAAGCTCTTCTAATCGATAGAAGCTTTCATTAATTCAGCTGCCGGCTTGAATTAATTAAGCTTGTCATCTGAAAGAAACACCACCCCCACTGCCAAATTTACTTAGCTAAAGCCACGAAATGTCATATCAGTTTTGTAAACATACTGAGGTCTTCTTGAACATGCATCATTTTCTGAGAACCTTTTCTGGATGCTGCTGTCATTTGAGTCTGATCTCCAAATAGCTTCCTGATTGCATTTGTAACCCAAAGAGGAGCAATTGCTCCTGAGAGCCAGTTTGGTGTAGTGGTTAAGTGTCCAGACTCTTATCTGGGAGAACCGGGTTTGATTCCCCACTCCTCCACCTGTGCCTGCTGTAATGGCCTTGGGTCAGCCATAGCTCTGGCAGAGGTTGTCCTTGAAAGGGCAGCTTGTGGGAGAGCTCTCTCAGCCCCACACACCTCACAAGGGTGTCTGTTGTGGGGGGAGGAAGGTAAAGGAGATTGTGAGCCGCTCTGAGAGAGAAGGGTGGGGTATAAATCTACAGTCGTCTTCTTCTTAGGGTGGAGATATTAGCCAGGAAAAGACCTGCAGTCCTTTCAGAACTCAGTAGGTGGGCAGAGCAGTAGGTTGACCACCTCCAGGGAAGCTGTTCAGCAATAGAACATAAAGAATGAAGTGGAAGAGCAGAGTCAGCACCTTGGACAGTTCACTGTATAAGCTACAGACTAAGGTGGTCTAGGACCTGTGTCTTATGTGTAGAGAGCCACTGTCAGCTTGCTGAGACTTAACATAAAACAGTGGCTAGGCAGTGGGCTAGAGCCAGGAAGACCCAGATTCTAATCCCTTCTCTGCCCTGAAGCTCACTGGGTAACTCTGTCTCAACCTAACCCAACTCATGGGGTAGGGAGGATAAAATAGAGGGAGAGAGAAGTATGTGCCCCAGGGCGCTTTTTTTGTAGCAGGGGCTCCTTTGCATTTTAGGCCACACTCCCTTGATGTAGCCAATTCCTCTTGGAGCTTACAGTAGACCCTGTAAACTCCAGAAGAATTGGCTACATCGAGAAGAAGAAGAAGATATTGGATTTATATCCCGCCCTCCACTCCGAAGAGTCTCAGAGCGGCTCACAATCTCCTTTACCTTCCTCCCCCACAACAGACACCCTGTGAGGTGGGTGGGGCTGGAGAGGGCTCTCACAGCAGCTGCCCTTTCAAGGACAACCTCTGCCAGAGCTATGGCTGACCCAAGGCCATGCTAGCAGGTGCAAGTGGAGGAGTGGGGAATCAAACCCGGTTCTCCCAGATAAGAGTCCGCACACTTAACCACTACACCAAACTGGGGTGTGGCCCAGGGGGTGTGGCCTAATATGCAAAGGAGTTCCTGCTACAAAAAAAGCCCTGAAGTGCCCTGACCTGGATAGTCCAGGCTAGCCTGATTGCCTCAGATTTCAGAAGCAGGTTTGGCCCAAGTTCATATTTGGATGGGAGTCCACCAAAGAAGACCCATGTCGCTAGAAGCAGAGGCAGGCCATGGCAAAACCAGCTCTGAACATCTCTGTGAGATCCACATAAGTCAGCCACGACAGCAAGAAGAAAAGAAATGAAAACGGAAGAGAGTACACATCCCTCTGAGCTCTTTGGAGCGAAAACAGAATTAAAATGTAATAGATAGAGAATGACACAATGGGCACAGGTGGCGTTTTCTGCAAATCTGAAGCATTGTTTTGTTTGCCTCTGGATCTTGTACTTATCCGAAAAGACAAGCCAGTCTCAATATTACTAAAAGGCAGTATGGATGATCCCCACAAAAACCTCCCTCCAGTGCCTTGATGAAAATGTGACTCCCTTTCACATTTCTTTAAATTACGGACCTTGCAACTTGTTTCTGACATTTCCATCCCATCTTTGCACTTTAAAAAAAGTCTGCTCGTGTGTATTCCTGAACTCTCTTTTTAAATGCCTGAGATGGTTATGCACTAGTGGTTGCGAGTGATTGATTTTTCTGAGATATTGGTGGGATCGAAAAGGTCCCGTCTTCTGCTGTGTTTCCATGCAGAATGCTGAGTGTGCTGTGAAAATATAGGCTTCCAGTGGTGTTTGTCAAATTGGTTAAGCTTTTCTTGCAAAGCAACTGATAATACAATCTTCACCTCCTAGCAAAGCTAGTAGGCTTCTGCCCATGAAATCCTTTTGTGTTCTTGTCAATCATCTTGGTCTCCACCACGTCTTAATGGTGAAACATCCAGACTGGCAACAGGGAGGCCTTTTTCTTACACTATTTGCCCCTCAGGCCACATAAGAAGGGAGGGACACTGCATCTCCTACTGCGCAGCCGCAGTAAGCTGGTGATAGAAGAAAATGCAGTCAGAACACTTGAGAACCTGACTACATGTTAAGTTTCTGCTCTGCTAAGTCCCTGGGTTGGGTCATAGGAATTTTCTGGAGCAAGGGTGGTCTTAAGGCATAAGACATCCAGGACAGGTGATTTGGGCCCTGTGCTGTGGAGAGGGGCTACCACCCTGTACCCCAGTTGCTGGTCTTGCTGCTCTGATATGCCAGAGCTTTACTCAGGATAGTGCTGCAAGGAAGCACATGAGCAAGTGAGCTGGTTGCCCACACTAGCAACAGCCATGGCGGCAGCAGAAGAATGAGTAAGGTTCTGGCTACCTAGACCAGCAGCATCTTTGGTGGACTAGTTGACTGCATGGCCGAGCAGCCACTGTGGAGGTGAGCCTGTTCTTCCTTTGCCCGCTTTCCAGGGTGAATCTAGGGGGGGGGGGGGGGGGAAGCAGTGCCCTGACTGTCCATCCCAACTTGGCCTCTTTAGCACTGCCATTATCTTTCATAGCACAGCAGAGGTGTAGCCCAAACTAAGATGGCAGGGAGCGGAACCAGTGACAATCCATGTTCCCTTCTTCTAGCCACACTAAGCCTATGATTCTGGCCAGGGGGCTAGGCAAAGGAGAAGGAAGTAGCAGCCCCCAGAATAGAGCCCTTCGTAGGAAGTGGCCTCAGCTGTGTAGCAGTGGGTAAACTTGTCCTTGAAATACAGGAGGAAGGGAGGTCCTGGCTAAGTGGTAGAACATCAGCTTTTCATACAAAAGGTCCCAGGTTTGATCCCTGGTGGCATCTGCAACTGCAAGGTATAGCAGGTGATATGAAAGATCTCTGTGGGAGACCCTGGACAGCTGCTGCCACTGAAACACAATATTGACCTTGAAAGATCAATGAATGGTGTGATGGTATCCACAGGGCATTCACTTAGTTAAGTGTAGCTGAGCGGAGTACAGGACACCGTGTTTTCTAAAACAAGACATTTTAGCCTGCCCTTGCTGTGATGAATGACAAGAAGTCACGTGAATTAGTTACAGCTGTGTTTTTAATTATGCTGTTCATTGATTAAGGCAGGCTTAGCTGATTAACTGTGTGTTTGCCAATTCAATTTGCATGTTAATCAAACAAGCTGTGGTGATGAGGATGCCAACAGACCTGGAAAAAGATGTCCTGTCACGTGAATGGATGTTATTTACCGAGTGATGTTATTTGTCTTCTGGAAAGCTTCAGCTGCCCATTTCTGCACATGGCACCTCTGTTAAAGGGGTAGGACATTTCTCTCCAGGCCTATCGGCAGCCCTCTCTGATGAAGAAAGCCCTTTTTTGCTGTTCAAGTGATGCTTGTGTCTATTGCAGCAAGCGCCATCTCAGAGCAGGCAATTCCTCCTGATTGTGAGAGAAAAAGAACTGCTTCTTCTAAACAGGTGTCTGAAATATTTGTGAGTGCCTGCATTGCAAATGACATTTCAAAACAACAACTGTTACCTGGTCAATAGGAGATGCATATTGAATCTGTCACCTGAATGCTGCGGTCCCACTGGACAATTCTCTTTAGAGTTTCTACCATGAACCAATCAACCACTTCATCAAATCATTCCTTTTTCAAACGGTGAAGGTTCTGTCATAGAATATTCTATGAATGCTGACCCACCGACATTGCCAGTTTGAGAGCCAGGTTGGTGTAGTGGTTAAAACTCTTATCTGAGAGAACTGGGTTTGATCCCCCACTCCTTCACATGCAATTGCTGGAGTGACCTTGGGTCAGTCATAACTCTGCCAGAGGCTGTTCTGGGAAGAGCTTCTCCTCCCCCTCCTCCTCCTTCCCTGTTGCTTTCAGTAGAATAATCCCTTGGTCTTTTTAAAGTTCCCAGTGAGCCTGAGCAGGGATGAGTGGTGGTGTGTGAATTCCAGTTTTAGGGACTGCTTTAGCCAAGGGTTGCCTCTTACCTGCTTATGGTGGAAGTGCTGCCAGCAGTGCTCCAGCGTCCCCTCCACTAACTCAGAAGGGGGGCGGGGACTGCCATTGATTGATGTTGTGATGCCACTTCTAGGTTTTACCTGGAAGTGATGTCATGATGCTCTAGGAAGTCACTGAAACTCTACAGTTAAGCCCCAAAGTGATTTCATGACATTAACTGATATTTCCCCTTCCTGTTCTTCAGCCCCGAAAGATCTCTTCTGGATAACTCTGACTGTTTGAGAAAGCCCTCCCAGTCAAGCTTCCTTTTGCATCCTGACCCATTATGCACCCAACTCCTTGAAGTTCCAAAATGAGTTAACACCCAGGTGCTTATAGCAAAGTGGCATGGAAATTTAATCAGCAGATGTCAACATGATTATGTAGGCCTACAAATGTTCCCAAGACCAGGGGAGAATGCCTGCTTGTTGCGAGCTGCAAACCAGTCTCAGTGAATTTGTTTTTGACCTCTTGTGGCAATCCCATGTTTTATGATTACAAGCCTCCATTGTCCTGGTCTTTTCTTCCTGAAAAATCCCAATATCTTCCAGACCTTCAGAGAAAAGATTGGCTGTCCCAAGACCAGCCTATCAGGGTTTCCCAAGAAGAGTGTTGTGTAGCTCAGCTGTTAATCAGGAAATGCCTTATCTCCAAATACAGCCTATTGAACATGGTATATTAAGGTTAAGATGGGCTGACTAGAAGAAATCAGGCTAGCTGGGAAAAAGAAGCAAAAAGAAAGCAAAGCTTCAAGGTCGCCCACACTGTGGGTTGGGAGATGTATGATTACTGGTTAATTTGTATGCTTATGATCATTTGGTCTGTTAGCATCAATAAATGATGATGGTGGTTAATTTGTGAAGATTGCTGAACTACAGGGGGAGGAAGGAAAATTCCATTGTGCCAATGGAAAATGTAGTCAGGATCCAACCTTCTCTTTCCGATGTGGTAACCTCTCAGGGATTCAGTTCTTCCTTCTGGTCTAGGTCATATGCCTAGTGATAGATCCCACGGTGAAAGATCAATTTATCTTTGTGTTCCTGCTTCTGTTCTTAAAATGATTCCCGCTTTTTGGCTCTCTCATTAAATCTTAATGGAACATCTGCACAAAGCTGCCTTCTACTGAATCAGTCAGTCAGCATTGTCTACTCAGACCAGAACAGTTCTCCAAGGTCTCAGGCAGATGTGATTCACATCACCTAGTGCCAGATCCTGTAAACTAGAGATGTCAGGCATTGAACCTGGGATTTTCTTCATGTAAAGCAGAGGCTACAGCACTCAGCTGTGCTGCCCCCACTCCCCCATTCATTTTCCAGGTTTTGTTTTAGCTGCTTTCTCTCAAAAAACAAAGACCCCACCAACTGCCAGTTTTATCTCCCTGTTGGTGTGTTAAGTGGAGCTCTTGAATTACAGGTGGGCAGAAGAGGGGTTGTGCTCCCATCTTTCTGATGGGCCCCCTGAACTACAGCTTTTAGAAAACCCAAAAGTAACATGGTTTGTCCGTGTCTCAGTAAGGATCCATCTACCTTTTCATTTCAGTAATTGGAGCATCGCTTGAGCCAGGGCTTTTTTATAGCAGGAACTCCTTTGCATATTAGGCCACACCCTCTGATGTAGTCAATCCTCCAAGAGCTTACAGTAGGCCCTGTACTAAGAGCCCTGTAAGCTATTGGAGGGTTGGCTACATAAGATATTGTATTTATATCCCGCCCTATACTCTGAATCTCAGAGTTGTCATAATCTCCTTTACCTTCCCACCGAAACAACAAACACTCTTGTGAGATAGGTGGGGCTGAGAGAGCTCTTGCAGCAGCTGCCCTTTCAAGGACAACTCCTACGAGAGCTATGACTGACCCAAGGCCATTCCAGCCGTTGGAAAAGTTGGGGATTCAAACCCGGTTTACATCACCTAGTACCTAGGGGTGTGGTCTAATATGCAAAAGAGTCCCTGCTACAAAAAAGCCCTTATTTGAGTGTTCAGATGGGATGGTAGCTAAGTTAATATGGCCACTGATCTACCATATCCCTTTCATGAATAATTACAATTTGGGGGGAGATATTGAGTGTGGGAAGAGCCCGATGGTGCTGAGTGGTAAAGCTGCAGTACTGCAGTCAGAGCCCTCTGCTCACGACCTGAATTCAATCCCAGCGGAAGCTGATTCAGGTAACCAGCTCCAGGTTGACTCAGCCTTCCATCCTTCTGAGGTCGGTAAAATGAGTACCCAGCTTGCTGGGGGAAAAGTGTAGATGACTGGGGAAGGCAATGGCAAACCACCCTGTAAAAAGTCTGCCGTGAAAACGTTATGAAAGCAACATCACCTCAGAGTCGAAAACAACTGGTGCTTGCACAGGGGACTACCCTTTTTGCCTTTATTGAGTGTGGGGCCGGGCAGATATTACTATCCACATCTAATTCCTTAATCATCATGTACTGCTACACAGGTTGTAATGGAAGGATCTCCTTTCTGAAGAAGCTCAGCCTGGTAAAGATTCAGTAATCAAGCCCTGGAAAGTCTCCAGGGCCAGCCCTAGACTGTCTGGCACCCTAGGCAAGGCTAACAGCTGCAGCCTCCGCTGCACTGATAACATCACCAAGTCACATGGGGGAGGGGCCAATTTGGCACATCCAGAAGGCCAGCATGCTAGGCAATCACCTAGTTTGCCCAGTAGCGGAGCTGGCCCTGAAAGCAGCAGAGAAAGTTTCCTTGTTTCCCTGAGATCTTTTAGCTGGGGATGTGAACATGGGTTTTGCATGCAGGACACGATCTCTACCACTGAGCCATAACAACAAGAAGTAATAAATCACCACATGGGACTAAATGGAAGAACCTGAAGATCAGCAGGCTGGGGCCTTGCAACATTTTCTCACTTTAGAAATTAAGCTCTGCCATCAGACTCAGATGGGGTCTTAGATAAACTGTGTTGCTAGAGCTTGTTCTTCTTTGAGATTGCCCCCCCCCCCGCCATTTGCTGGAAGCAGGACTCACTTTGTAGCAGGAGCTCCTTTGCATATTAGGCCACACACCCCTGATGTAGCCAGTCCTCCAAGAGCTTACAGTAGGCTCTGTAAGAAGGGCCCTGTAAGCTCTTGGAGGATTGGCTACATCAGGGGTGTGTGGCCTAATATGCAAAGGAGCTCCTGCTACAAAGTGAGCCCTGTCCAGAAGCTATGCAAAAATGTGGACGTTTTGGGAAATGCTACCAATGTAAGCTTATAGCCATCCACAGGAGGATTATCATCTTCCGTGCCTGAATGATCATCAAAAGGATGGTCTCTTTCCAGATGTTCCCATTCTCCAGTTGTGGTCTGCAGGTTGCCGCTTGCTAGTTGTTCCCTGATTAGGGCAGCTCCCCTGGCATCAATTACAGCCTCTGCTTTCCCCATTGTTGTTCCCATTGTACGGAATGGGATCTCAGAGAAGGTGAGGAGGGTGTTGTCTCTTCAGCTGCTGAGTTAGGGTTGCCAACCTCTAGGAGAGGCCTGGAGAACTTCAGCTGTTACAACCGATCTTCAGACAATAGAGAGTAGTTAGAATCATAGAATCATGGAAGGGGCCATACAAGGTATCTAGTCCAATCCCCTGCTCAATGCAGGATCAGCCTAGAGCATCCCTGACAAGTGTTCATTTAGCCACTGACAGTGAGAGGGAGCTCACCACTTCCCTCGGTAGCTGTTTCCACTGCTGAACAGGAAAGGAGGGAAGGTCCCCTGTACAAGCACCAGTTGTTTCCAACTCTGGGGTGACATTGCTTTCACATTTTCACGGCAAACTTTTTATGGAGTGGTTTGCTATTGCCTTCCCCAGTCATCTACACTTTCTCCCCAGCAAGCTGGGTTCTCATTTTACCCACGTCGGAAGGATGGAAGGCTGAGTCAACCTGGAGCTGGCTACCTGAAAACCCAGCTTCCACCAGGGATTGAACTCAGGTCGTGAGCAGAGTTTAGGACTGCAGTACTGCAACTTTAACACTCTGCGCCCCAGGGCTCTTTTACTGTTGAACAACTCATACTCTAAAAAAGTTTTTCCTAATATCCAGCCATGTGAAGCTAATACCAATTACCCAAAATATATCTCCAAAGATATTTTCTGTAATTATCAAATAACAATTTGTAATAATCAAATGACAATCCATGTTATTTACAATATTATCCCATCCATCAAGAAATCTACAGTCCTATTCACAATCCTCCATATGTTGATACGTGGTACAAGTCCATAAAAGTCCACGTACATCTGCAGGAGTAAAATATTAAATCAGCCAAGAGAATCAAATGTCTATACTCAATGGATTGCCAGCCCTAATTTCTCCATTTTAGATATTAATCCTTTATCCAAGGTCTGTTATTTTTTATATTATTCTAAAAATGATATTCAGTTGCGATCTGTTCCTCCGTCGCAGCTAGAGGTAGCCTTGAAAGGAATGGCTATGGTGTTCTGCTGGGTAAATGAAGGAGAATACATTGTTGACCTCTTGTTGAATATTTGTTGCTATATACTCCATGTAATGGAAAAATGCAGAAGTGATTGTAAAGTGTTAAGCAGCCTTTATGGAGGAACGGAATGAACCAGAAGTATACCAACAAGATATTATGCTTCTGCAGATGTACGTGGACTTTTATAGACTGTGTCAATATACGGAGTATTGTAATAGTTTCAGTGAAAGAGCCCCGTGGCGTAGAGTGGTAAAGCTGTAGTACTGCAGTCCAAGCTAACTCACAACCTGAGTTCAATCCTGGCAGAAGCTGGATTCAGGTAGCTGGCTCAAGGTTGACTCAGCCTTCCATCTGTCGGTAAAATAAGTACCCAGCTTCCCGGGGGTAAAGTGGAAATGACTGGGGAAGGCAATGGCAAACCACCACCCCCACAAAAAAAAAAAAGTTTGCAAGAAAACGTCATGCTGTGACGTCACCCCATGGGTTGGTAATGACTCAGTGCTCACACAGGGGACTACCTTTACCTTTAATAATTTCAGTTGTCTACCTGGAGGCTGGCAAACCTAATTGTTTGCCACCTCAAGTGCTCTGTTTCAGGGGTGGGAGAATAATGCTTTCAATAAAATGTTTGCTTGATTATAATAATTATTATTAAAAATTAAATTAAGCCACATAGAATATGGCTGCAAAGTGAATGTGTTCCCTACAAGATGCATGAACTCTTGGGAAGAACAGAATGAGATGGGAGATGAGATGAGCGTGTGTGCTTTTGCAGAAGTGCCCCTTGTGGGATGGTTTTGATGCGCGTTCAGAATAGTGCCTGGCAGTGCGAGGAGAGAGTGAGCAAGAAAGTCTGTGGGACTGTATAATGCAGCAGCAGCAGTTCACTCTCTGCCACCCAGCTCCTTTCAAGAGGGGGAGGGGAAGACGACATTAGCAGAGATGGAGCGGAGGGATGCTTGTTTTCCTTTGGATATAATCCTGCTCCCTTTGGGCCAACAAAGAGGATTATTTCACATCAGTACGCATTAAAAAGGGATAGCTGCAGAAGGCAGGCTAGGAAAAGACACAGGGAGGGGAATATCTGTGTTTGTATCTAATGACTGATAGGGAGGAGTTTATATTAACCCGGGAAATTCTGGGCCAAACTGGAAAGCCATTTTTGCCTTTTCGAGGTCAAGATTCACATTATGCATAATATCACATTTCTGGGACTTTTTTTGTGTAGAAGGAACTCCTTTGCATATTAGGCCACACACCCCTGATGTAGCCAATCCTCCAAAAGCTTACAAGGCCCTTAGTGCAGGGCCTACTGTAAACTTCAGGAGGATTGGCTACATCAGGGGTGTGTGGCCTAATATGCAAAGGAGTTCCTGCTACAAAAAAGCCTTGCATAGTTCTGAAATTAAACATCTGGTCCTTTTAAAAAAATGCTTTGGAGGAAGTGATCTCAAGGTGAAAACGCAACAGACAGGATGTTTAACCCTTTCCCTGCTCCCAAACTTTTCCTGTCTTTCTTTTCCTGGGTCCAAGTATAGAGTCATCAGCACATAAACACATACAAAGCTCCAAGGAGAGGGATAGCTGCCTGAGAGGGAAGGTGGGGAGAATATGGATTCAAATTAACCTCTAGGTTCAGGCTTCTGTGCAGTTCAAATGTTGCTAGATGTAATTATTGATTTAGATATTGTGATCCACTGTTTTTTCTCTCTTCAAGTGCACTGTCAAGTAGGTTCCATGGGCATTCCCACCTTCACTGTCTTATCCTCACAATAATCACCCTGTAAGAAAAGTTAGGGATGGGTGAGTGAAAGATTACACAGGAAGCTTTCTTGACAGGGAATTTAAATGTCCGTCTCTCAGATGCTAGTGGTAATTGTAGGGTTTCTGGATCTGGGCTGGCAACTAGTGGGAGGCAAAAGTATGGCCTTTGGCAATGGTTCAACATTTTGGAAGTAACCTCATGTGTCTCTAGGGACCACTGGAAACTCTGTGGTAAACCCCTAGCTTTTTTGGTGATTCCTAGAGAGGACTGATGCCACTTCTGGTTTTCCCCTGGAAATTACATCACACCATTGCTCGGATGGCCATTTTAAAAAATTCTTTCTCTTGTCACCACTTTTAAGTGCCCGTGGGAAGCAAATCAGAATGTATGCAATGAATGTACATTTGAACCTCAGCACCTAGGGTTGCCAAATGTGGGCTAGGAAATCCTTGGAGATTTGGGGATGTAACCTGAGGAAGGTGGAGTTTGGGGGAGAGCTCATCAAGATATAACACCATAGAGTCCACTTTCCAAAGCAACCATTTTATCCAGGGGTACTGAACTCTGTAGTCTGGAGATCAGCTGCAATTAGGGTATCCATTCCCCAGGTGAGGGGAGGGGATCTCACAATTTTGGGGGCTTCTGCCTGCCATTGGCCAGCTGGCTGATGGGGAAACTCCATCCCCAAACAGTGAAGTCCCCTCACGACATCCCCAACATGACGACATCATGCAGAAGTGATAGTATCACGGCTGGGACGTCGCATAGCAATGCTCTGGTTGGAGGGCAAAACTCTATGGTTTGAAGGCAATTTTACCATAGTGTTTTGCCTTCAAAGCAGAGTGCCACTGTGTGCCATCCCTGGTGTGATGATGTCACTTCCACATGACATCATTGCATCAGGGGCATTGCTGCTTGGAGGCGAGCCCCACCCCACTCCCGGAAAACTCTCCTCCACCCTCAGCAGTGAGTTGCAGGGACCTGGCAACCCTAGCTGCAATTCCAAGAGATCTCTAGGCCCTACCTAGAAGTTGACAATCCTGCTGGCACCTTGGCTGAAATTAAACACTGGTTGCAGAATGTTGTGTGTTGCATTTTGGTCCCTGAAATTACATCACAGAGTTGCCTCATGCGCTCAGGGGAACCACAGGAGGCTGCGGGTCACCTGACTAAGAAGGGACTAAACAGGACTGCCTATTAAGAACTGTGGCGTGAGCTTTAAATGGCCAGGAGTGGACTGGACTTAGAAGGAGGTTGTTCCAGGTGCATGAATATAAGCGGGAACCCAGCCCCACCATGTTGTCTTGTTGTGTGATCGCTAATAAAGAAGGATTGCTGTTGAACATCTCTGAACCCACTACATTACACAGAATCAGGAATTTCAAAAGGCTGTGAGAACCAAGGCACTCTTCACTTACGTTCTAAACAAGCTCTAAGCCTGTACATTTTTTTACTAATGTCCTTCATTTCTTCTCTGCTAGTGCTTTGATAAGGGAACGGGGGAGGGAGCCGATCAGTCTGGACAGGCAGGCTTCAACATGACCTGTTTCCGTGGAAACATCGGCAATTCCTCTAGATTGATGCAAACAAAAAAAGAGTCTATGATGGGAAAGAGAGAGAGAGAGAGAGGAGTGCTGTTATCTCACTGCCTTCCACCACCAGGATTCATTGTTTGGGAAAGAGATATCTGTGAAAGGGATACTGTACCAGGCAACAGTGTGAGGGCTTCTAGTGTCCTGGCCCCACTAATGGACCTCCTGATGGCACCTGGTTTTTTGGCCACTGTGTGACCCAGAGTGTTGAACTGAATGGGCCATTGGCCTGATCCAACATGGCTTCTCTTATGTTCCTATGTTCTGCATCACCGGCTTAGCATGATGGCTGAGAGAATGAGTTGTGATGAAAGTCTAGGGTTGCCACCCTCCAGGTGGGGCCTAGAGATCTCTCATTATAATTGATTTCTGGGCAACAGAGACCAACCCCCCTGGAAATAATAGCTGCTTTGGATGGTGGGCTTTATGGAATTGTATCCTGCTGAACTCCCTCCTCTCTCCAAACCCCACCCTTCTCAGGCTCCACTCCCCAAATCTCCTGATGTTTCCCAACCCAAAGCTGGCAACCTTTGCATGCAGCAGTCCTCCATTCATATTTTGCCTCTGCTGTGAATTAGGCTGGTGTAATGGATGACTGTGATGATGGCCATCAACTTGTGCATGACCTCAAGAGGGCAGCTCTGTGGTTGTCAGGCCCCCCCTGGCCACCAGAGGGGAATGGGAGGATAGTGTTGCCAGATCCAGGTTGGGAAACTCCTGGAGGTTTTGGGTAGAGTCTGGGGAGGACAGGGACCCCAGTGTGGTACAATACCACAGAGTCCACCTTCCAAAGCATCCATTTTCTCTAGGGAAGCTGATCTCTGTAGCCTGGAGATGGGCTGTAATTCCGGGAGATCCCCAGGCCAGGTCCTATGTGGAGGCTGATGTCCTTATGTAAGTCCCTCATTGCTGGCAACTCTGAGTTAGGAAATACCTGGAGATTTTGGGGGTGAAGACTGAGGAGGGTGGGGTTTGGGAAAGGGAGGAACCTCAGTGGGGTTCAATGCTGTAGAGCCCATCCTTCTAAAGCAGCCATTTTCATCAGGGGAAGTGATCTTTATTGTCTGGAGATGAGTTGTAATAGTGGAAGGTCTCCAGGCCCTATCTGGAGATTAGCAACTCTCCTTGCTGGCTGCGTCTTAGCTGAGTGGTCCATGCAGGGTTAACAGCACCATGATTGTGACTCATGTCAGCTTTCTGCTGGGCACTTGCGTTTGATTTTTCTTTCATTCAAAAAGTAGGGGGAGAGGAGGTATCCGATAATTCCTCTTATAGATACTTGATCACACCATCGCAATGTATGTTAAGTGCAACACATGGAAAGGTTTATTCTTACTGATTTATTTGCTTCATTTGCTCCCTGCCTTTCTCCTTAAAGGGAACCCCAGACAGTTTGAACATATATGAACATATGAAGCTGCCTTATACTGAATCAGGCCCTGGGTCCATCGAAGTCAGTATTGTCTTCTCAGACTGGCAGCGGCTCTCCAGGGTCTCAAGCTGAGGTTTTTCATGCCTGGACCCTTTTTTGGAGATGCCAAGGATTGAACCTGGGACCTTCTGCTTCCCAAGCAGATGCTCTACCACTGAGCCACCGTCCCTCCCCATGTATCATTCTGTTCTACATTTTAGCCTTACAGCAACCAGTTCATCCAGCGAACTTCCATGGCAGAGGGGAGAGTCAACAAAGTAACAAAAGAGGGGAGCACAGTAAAAATATCTCAAATAGAACAAACCCAAACAACTGTGTTCAATGACGCTACAAAATATAATATACAAAATATAATATTCAAAAATTATATTCAACAAATATTATACAAATTCTATATGTAATAAAGTCCTTCCAACCAAGCAGTTTCTTCACTCAAGCAGTCTTTTGATACTGTTCACAGTTGTCTTCAGATGAATATATTCTTGAAAAGGAGCATTTTGAGGCTCCTTTTCAAGCATATATTCATCTGAAGACAACTGTGAACAGTATCAAAAGACTGCTTGGTTGGAAGGACTTTATTACATATAGAATTTGCATTAAAAGGATTGTGCCAGTATTTGTTGAATGTAATTTTTGTATATTATATTTTGTAGGGTCCTTGAGCACAGTTGTTTGTTGTATTTGAGAGTGGAGATTCAAACTGGGGTCTCCCAGATCATAGGTGAACACTCTGATCCCTACCTCCCACTGTCTTTCTTGTTCTTGCTTTATCTACTGTCTTTCAATCTAATGGATGCGTTTAATTAACATCAAGGTAAAACACTCACCCACGCTCCTTTGGGAACTTCTTCAGGGAATTGTATTGTCCTCACACTCAACAAAAGGCAACCGACATTGTGCAAAAAGAACCTGCACGTTTGTTTTTAAAGTAAAAATCTTTATAGATTTTTGTTTTGCTTTGACAGATCTGGCTCATTAGCCTGACAGGCCAGGTCTTACGTCGCCAGCACTCTGCTTTTGGCAGATTGCTGCTTCCAACTTGGGGCTGAAAGCTTTCTAGCCTTTGCAGTTATCTGTCTCGAGAGATAACATTGCACTTTTGGTACCCTTTCCATATTATAACTGCTCAAATAGAATAACAGTCATGCACAGCTTTAACATTGCAATCCACCCCTGCTGTGTAACCAGGGCTGACACAAGGATTTCTCCACTCCCTGCCGTGGGGAAGCTGCCACCCTCCTCCCCTGCACCAAAGGGAAGCCACCCCCACTCGTATTGCCCTTGTGCCAGGGCTGTGACTTGCTATGGTTCATCACCTCCCCATAGGAGCTTATGGGAAAGCAAAAACAATCCTGGAAAAGGACTCTGTCCTGCCCACGGCCCCACCTTCCCAGCAGAGCGGGGAGGAAAGAAGGAAGAGGACCCACACCTACCTCTTCATAGGTGAAGAGAGGAAAGGAGCAGGATCACCCTGGGGCACCCACTGGAGTCAGGGGTACTGCACAAGGTTACCGCTCTCTGCAACATACCTTGGGGCCACTGGTAGAGCAGTGACCAGGCTGGTTTTGATGCCCCTCCAGCTCTGGCCCCCTGTGCAAAACCTGCAAATGGTTGTCCCAGCTCAGCAGTGTGACATTAACCAACTTGTCAGTTCCTGGACTCTGTTCCTGGCGTGAGTTTCTCCAAAACTTTCACTGCTTCACTGAGGTGGGAAAAACTTCATTAGTTTCTCTGCTGCTTTGGGGAGGGGGAAAGGATCAAAAGGCAGGCATGTACCACTGGGAGCCCTCCCTTCCAGAGGTCTGTCCTCCCTTTGGCAGGGAGTCTAGGGAACCTGCTGTTTCCCATTGAACAAGACTAATATTTGCATGTGTTATTAGGAGTTTTTTTTTAAAAATGTTGTCGTGTTGCCTGGATACGTTCCCATTGTGATGTCTGACCTGCCAGTTTACTTGCCTTTAATTAACTAATTGGCTAAAAGGTAGTTGCCGGATCAACTATAATGTCTTTTTAATTGAGTGACAGCCATAATCCTGATTGCTTTGATAGAAAAGCACTTTCCCAGTTTTGAAGTCAGAAGCAAATGTTGGGGGAAAGCAGAGAAGCAGACACTTTAAATATGTAGCACCATCACAGGCTGACTCCCTGTAAACAATCCCCCACACACATCATTAAACCATCAAGTTCTCAAGTCTACAATACGTGGTGTCAGGACAACGGTATATAGACAGCCAGTGTGGTGTAGTGGTTAAGAGTACTGGACTCATATCAAGGAGACCCAAGTTCGAATCCTTGCTCCTGCCATGGAAGCTTGAGGCCAGTCACACTCTCCACCTAACTGGTCTCCCAGGGTTGTTGTGAGAGGAAAATGGGAGAGACGAGAATGATGATGTTGGATTTATACCCCACCCTTCTCTCTGAATCAGAATCTCAGAGCGGCTCACAATCTCCTTTTTCTTCCTCCCCCACAACAGACACTCTGTGAGGTGGGTGGGACTGAGAGGGCTCTCCCAGCAGCTTCCCTTTCAAGGACAACTCCTACAAGAGCTATGGCTAACCCAAGGCCATGCCAGCAGGTGCAAGTGGAGGAGTGGGGAATCAAATCCGGTTCTCCCAGATAAGAGTCCACACACTTAACCACTACACCAAACTGGAAAGCCACCTTGGGTCCCCATTGGGAAGTAAGGCCAGGGTATAATTGAAATAAACAAATAAGCAACGTTTTGTAAGATTGGCCATGCTGAATCAGACCAGTGGTCCATCTAATCTGGCATCACCTTTCAACCATGGCTGGGAAATGCAACAGAAAATCTCACAAGCAGTGCTTGCTGGCAACAGCCTCTGATTTACAATGATTCCTCCAGCATTTGTCAAGTCAGAGGTATTTTGCCTCTAAACCCTGAGTTCCCATTCAGCTATCATAGACAGTAGCAGCGGTAGAGCTGTCTTGCATAAGTCTATGCCAGTGGAGATCTTCACATCTTGTGGCAATGAGTTCCACTAGTCAACTATTTGTATGTAGTAGTAGAAGAGTCGGTTTTTTTAATAGCCTGCTTTTCTCTTCTCTACGGAGTCTCAGAGCAGCTTACAATCACCTTCCTTTTTTTTTTTTTGCCACAACACTCACCTTGTGTGAGGTGGGCGGGCCTGAGAGGGTTCTGAGAGAACTGTGACTGACCCAGTGTCACCCTGGATGTTTTATGTGAAGCAGTGGGGAATCAAACCCCATTCTCTAGATTAGAGTCTGCTGCTCTTAACCACAACCCCATGCTGCCTGAGCTTCTTATATCTATCTTTAGTCTACTGCCAAACAGTTTCATAGAATGACTCCTTTTCATATTATTTGAAAGTCATTGCAAGCTTCAATCTTAGCTGGTTAGCAACTTCTTGCATAGCTCATAAGAACGTAAGAAGAACCCTGCTGCATCTGATAAGTGGTCTATCTAATCCAGCATCCTGTCTCCTATGGTGACCAATCAGATCTTTTCTCCTTTTCTCCCTCCAAATCCTCTTGTGCTGCTTCTCTTCCCTTAGGTCTTTGTGAAAGCCCACTTTGACTATGACCCAGCCACTGATAATCTCATCCCATGCAAAGAGGCTGGACTGAAGTTCATCGCTGGAGACCTTCTTCAGATCGTCAACCAGGATGACCCCAACTGGTGGCAGGTATGGCCCTTTGGAGGCTTTCTGTGGAAGAACTGAGCCATAAGCAGGGGATCAGGCCTCAGCTATAGGCAGACTTCAGGGAAACCCTTTGAGACAGCCCATGAATATGTCCACATGGTAGGCAATAGTGAGCAGGGAGTCAAGACAGAGGACTCTGTCTTCAACTCATCTGGAAGAATGTTGAAGACACGAGGGGTGGGTCAAGGACCCAGAGTACAAGGGGATGGGCTGTGGCTCAGTGGCAGAGCATCTGCTTAGCATACAGAAGGTCCCAGGTTCAGTCCCAAGCATCTCCATTTAAAAGGATCAGGTTGGAGGAAATGCAAAGCACCTCAGCCTGAGACTCTGGAGAGCAGCTGCCAGTCTGAGTAGACAGTATTGACCTTGATTAGGGTTGTCACGTCTCCTCTTTGTCATGATGGGGGGGCATTCCAGGGATGGGCATATGACATCCCCAACATGATGACATCACCCAGAAGTGATGTCTTTGCATCAGCAACATCAGAGAAGATGCTCTGGTTTGGGGGGCAAAACTCTATGGTTTATTGGCTTCAAAATCATAGCGTTTGCCCCAAAACCAAAGCATCGCCACATGACATCACTGCTTGGGGGTGGGGTTTCCCTTGTGGCCCCTGTGGGAGTTGGAAACCCTAACTTTGATGGAGCAAGAGTTTAATTCCATATAAGGCAGGTTCAAGATTATTCAAGTGTAAGGAGGAGCTTGAGGGAGCACAGGCCCCTTGGCAAACAACTGCCCATGCTGTTAACCAGCGTTGGAGACAATATTGCTGGGTCCATGACTAAGCTCCTGCTGTGTGATAAAGCTAGCACGGTTGCCACCAGTTTGTGCCAGCTGCATCCTTTGTTTATCAGAGCCAGAGATGGAGGAAGTGGTGTTGGCACCGATACAGGGAGGCAGTGTGACTCCAAAGGAGAGCTTTTGTTTAAAATCAATAGAAGGTGCATTGTGCCTGTTCGTGGGATGCTGCCCCTTTAAGGCTCAAGCTGCAGAGGACAGAGGGGATGCTGGGAAAGAGAAGAGAAAAACAGATTCTGTTTCAATTAAGTCGTTTGTCGACTGTGATTGGGAGCCTTTTTCTGGCCTTTCCACTACTAAGTAATATGTTCTTGACAAATACATGATGGATTTTTTGCCCAATCACTCTCTGGTCTGTAGTGCTACAGCAGCAAGGTGCAATTTTCAACTGTCCATAGCTCATGGGAAGACATTTAAAGGAAACCAGTGCGATACTTCCCTTGAATTTAAATGAGAGCATTGCAGAAGCCACTGATGCAGGGGGGAGGCTTCAGTCTTTTGATACATTCTGTTATCCCCCTGAGTAATAATGCAGACAACATCCAAAACTGAGGTCACTATATATTCATCTTGTGAGCAAACTGAGTTTGTGGGCAGGTGAGAAAGCTCTGCGAAGGGAAAGAAAACAGCATTCCAGTGACAAGTCTTTTACACTTTCCCCCCAGCAAGCTGGGTACTCATCTTATCGACCTCGGAAAGATGGAAGGCTGAGTCAACCTTGGGCCAGCTACCTGAATCCAGCTTTTGCTGGGATCGAACTCAGGTCGTGAGCAGAGAGTTCAGAACACAGTACTGCTGCTTTACCACTCTGCACCACGAGTTGTGAGCTACTGCATAAATTAACGTGCCTTGGGGGTCATCCTTCCTGAACTAAGACAAAAATGTGTGGGCTGGAGGCTAAAAATCTGTGAGCTAGCTCATGCTAACTCAGCTTAGAGGAAACACTGATGATGACATCCGGGGGGGGGCTAATATGCAAATAAGTTCCTGCTGGGCTTCTTCTACAATAAAAGCTCTGGTGATTTGCACCCGAGCATGCCAGGTGTGCTGGCTTTCAGGCTTTCAACTTTGTTAGGATTTTGTGAGTGAGTGAATGAATGGTCATGGTCAAAGACCAGCTCAAAAGTATATAAGCATTTCAGTTTAAAGGAAGACTTTAAAAAAAAAAAAAAGGTTGTGGATTTGTATGATGAAAGCCTCTGTGCCCCAGATGTTCACATAAACCCTTCTTCTCACAGGCCTGCCATGTGGAGGGCGGGAGTGCAGGGCTCATCCCCAGCCAGCTGCTGGAGGAGAAGCGAAAAGCTTTTGTGAAGCGCGATCTTGAAGTCATGCCATCATCAGGTAAAAGGTGCAACCTCCTCCGTAAGAACAGCACTGAAAGTGTGGAGGGGGACAGGCTGGCTTAGTCACGTTAATGAGCAGCCATAGAAACTTAGAGCAGTGTGTCAGGCCCTGGGTCACAAGAAGGGTTGCCAACTTTGGGTCAGGAAATACCTAGAGATTTGGGGGTGAAGCCTGGGGATTTGGGGGAAGCGAGGGTCCTCTGCAGGGTTCAATGCCATAGAGTCCACCCTCTAAAGCAGCCATTTTCTCCAGGGGAACTGATCTTGGTCATCTGGAGATCTATTGTAATAGATCCAGGTGCTGTTTGGAGGTTGGTAACCCTAATTCACAAGTTACAGTTGCTCAGCCTGAGCAGAAGGATAAATAAACTGGAAGCTCTTCTGTCTTGCCACACCCTTGTTAAGGATTTCCCAGACCTTGACTGGCTCCTTGTCTAGCAGTCTGATGGACAGGGTGTCTTATATAATACTTGAACTAGGCAAACCTCAGGCAGGCAGATTCTTGCTGGTAACTCAAGTTTGTCTGGATCTTGTCTCAGCCTCAAGAACAGAAAAGTCCTGCTGGATCAAAGCAAAAGTTCCAGCTCAGCATTCAGCAACTGCTTGGGGCGTTCTTCCTCCTGCAGCCCATTGATTGCTGTACCTCCACCATTGCTACTTGCCCTGCTTCTGGCCTCCCAGGTCTCTTGCCACCATCCCACCCTGGATGAGCATTCATGCATGTATCTCTCGCTTGCAGCAGCTGGTCCATCTCTCTGCTTACCCACTGCAGCATTGTGAGAGAGGCCGGGCAGGCTCCAATTGAAATTTAGCACATGTGCATGGTGCTCTGTAGCGTAAGGAAGGCAGAGCATACATGTTTAAACAGGGCTTGAATTCGGCAGGAGCTCACAGGAGCACAGCTCCTGAACCCCCAGCCAGGGTCTGCATGCAGTGGGGAGTTCTCTCCCCTCTGCACACAGATCCCAGGGCATATGCAAATAAGATATGCTACTGAGCTCCTGCACTTCTTTTGTTTTACAAAATTACCTCTCTGTTTAAATAAACAAACAATATTTTGAAATGAAAATAGTTTTATATTGTAAACACGTTAAAGACTAGTTAAAGTCTTTAATTAAAGACCGATTAAAAAAAAAAGGTAATGGTAGTCCCCCTGTGCAAGCACCAGTCATTTCCGACTCGGGGGTGACGTTGCTTTCACAACGTTTTCATGGCAGACTTTTTATGGGGTAGTTTGACATTTCCTTCCCCAGTCATCTACACGTTCCCCCAGCAAGCTGGGTACTCATTTTACTGACCTCGGAAGGATGGAAGGCTGAGTCAACCTTGAGCCAGCTACCCGAACCAGCTTCCACTGGGATCAAACTCAGGTCGTGAGCAGAGAGTTCAGACTGCAGTACTGCAGCTTTACCACTTTGCTCCACAGGGCCCCAAAACCAAGTTTACCTACAAGGAAATGGGGCTGGGTGGGAGAGCTCAAGTAGGACATGAAGGTAACAGCCCTTCCCAGTCTCTGGTGTTCAGAGGCATACATGAAACGATGAACATTTCATTGGGCTTTCTTGCTGGTAGCTGTTGTTAGACCTTTCATCTATGAAGAAGTCTTGGCTCCCTGAATGAGGGAGGTGGTGACAACTCCAGGAAGAGATGATGATTCCTTGAAGTTTGTGCCCGGTAACTGCTGTTAGAGATGGCATTCCTGGACAACACTTGTAGCTCCTTCCCTTGGAACTCAATTCGTTCCTAGTCAGGAAGGTGACAGAGCATAGCCTTTGGGGGGGGGGGGGGAATCTTTCATAACCTCTTTCAACTGCTCTCACTTTCTCCCAGGAACTGCCTGTGCACAGGAAAGTTTCCCATTATAGACTGCTTCCTAAGACCCTCTCCTGAACTTTCTTTGTGTTTCCTTCTCCTCCTGGCAGGTGCCTTGTGCGGAAGCCTCAGTGGGAAGAAGAAGAAGAGGATGATGTATCTGACCACAAAAAATGCAGGCAAGGGCTCTTGACAAATTTCTCCATTTCTGCCTAGACCTGTCAAGCATGTGGCCCGGGGGCCAAGTCAGGCCCCCAGAGCGCTCCTATCAGGCCTCCGAGCAACTGGCTGTCATCTGCTTACTTCTTCCTCTCTCTTCTTTCCTTCTGCATCACAGCTTGCTTTGCTCAATCGCAAGGAGCTACAGAGCTTGCTCAATCGCAAGGAGCTACAGAGCAAAACCTCTGTTTTCTCCATTAGCTGAAGTTCCTCCATTGGGGAGGAAGGGGCAGGGCCGGATCTAGGGTGGGGGCAGAGGGGGGGTGCTTGCCGCAGGTGCTGACGGAGGGGAGGGCACTAAATTGGACATGGAGTCCATTGTAGGCTATGGGACCATAAGGAAGAATGGCCCAAAAGGGGGAGTCATTTTTTAATTTTGCCCCCCCTCAAAAAACATATAGATCCGGTCCTGGGAAGGGGAGGAGGGATAACTTGCTTTGCTAGGCTCTCTCAATCGCACAGCAGAGCCTCTCTTCCTTCTATTGTCTGAGGCTCCTCCCCCTCCTCATCCCCTGGGGAAAGAAGGAACGAGCCAGAGCTTGCTTTGCCCAGTTCCCTGGATCCCATGAGAGAAATACAAAGAAAGCGCCTTTAAGAACAAGTGTTAATGTTTTAAAGTGTTTTTTTTAAAAAAATCTGTAATTGTGTTTGTCTGTGTCCTTTATAAAGTTTATATCACTGCTACCTAATCTTAAATAGGTACACACATGGCCCAGTCCGACATGGCCCAGCCCGACAATGTCGTATTTGGCCCTCTTAACAAACGAATTCAACACCCCTGATACATGTGAACAGATCCAGTCATTGCTACTCCCTGGGGAAGCCTGTGATTGTAGGGGAAGCAGAGATCTTTTAAAAAGAGTTCTCAGCACCTGGACCAAACTACAATTCCCAGAATTCTTTGGGGAAGGAACTCTTGACCTAGTAGGTGATCAGCACTGCACACCGTTTAGTGAGTTGTCAACATAGAGAAAAGGAACCAGGATTCACCCTATGATAAGCAATCAGCACAAAGAGAACTGACAGTGTTTACATTTAAAAGAGAAGATCTGTGTGGTCTCTGCTCTCAGGAATCTCTCATGCACCCCCACAAGACCAGATTTATGTTTAGCCTTGGTTGCAGGAGGACTCATTTGTTATAAAAATCATTCTTTCAGTTGACACACATGGCTCTGTGGAGACTCATTCGAAAGAATAATGCTCCATATTCATAACGCTGAAATGATTCCCGTTTCTCTGAATGCACATTTGCTTGCAGAAATTCATATCCTGCTATTTTTGTGACCGTATCCCCAGCCATCAATGTTTTCAGATTTAGGAGTTGGGGGTAGGGGATGGAAGAAAATCCTCAGTTTGGCTAGCTGGTACTTTGTTTCCTTAAAAATTCATTGGTAGGATTTTTCAAGTACATTTTAAAATTAAATAAAGGAAACTATTAAAAGTTGTTATTTCAAATTTTGAAAGTAAATTATAAATTAAAAATTAGCTTCAGGGTTTAATGAAGACATGGAAAGTTCAGCCAGGGCAGGCATGTTTTGGGTTGGATCCAGCATCCTTTATTACTGCGCTCGTCTCACATGGCTTTTGTCCGTGCTGGTCCCACAATCTCCATCATACCCTTTTTTGGATGGTCATTGATTGTAATCAGAGCTGAAATTCTAGCAGGAGCTCCTTTGCATATTAGGCCACATACCCCTGACATAGCCAATCCTCCAAGAGCTTGCAAGGCCTGTAAACTCTAGGAGGATTGGCAACATCAGGGATGTGTGGCCTAATATGCAAAGGAGCTCCTGCTAGAATTCCACCCCTGATTGTAGTATCTTAAATGTGAAATGCTGGCCTCGGCCATGATTAAACTTCTAATTGGTGAATTGGGATGGTCAAAGGGGGTCATCTCCTCCCTTTTTTACCAGAAGAAAAGCTAGTTGGAAACCGTTCTTTGGCTGGATCCTATCTAATGAATCCTGCAATGAAAGATTTGTGAAAATGGGTGCGCTTAACCTCTGTGGTTTTCCCAGACACTCTAGCCATTTGGGAGGGAAAACTCACTTGAGGGGTGATGTGACCATGCTCTTCACATACCTGAAGGGATGTTCCACAGAAGAAGGCAAGAACTTGTTCTTCTCAGAACTTTTTTTGAGCAGGAATGCACAGGAACTCTGTTCCTGCTGACTTGGCGTCAGGGGGTGTGGCCTACTATGCATATGAGTTCCTGCTGGGCTTTTTCTACAAAAAAAGCCCTCTGTGAAACAATGATGATGTCAAGGTGTGGCCTAATATGTAAGTGAGTTCCTGCTGGGCTTTTTCTACAAAAACAGCCCTGTCTCTGCTGTTCCACAGACTAGACCCAATGGGCTCATGCTACAGGAGGAAAGAATTCAATTAGACATTAGGAGACACATTCTTGCTGGTAACAGCAATTCAGCAGTGAAACATTGGAGGTCAGTGGGCTCAATAGAAACTTTCAAGAAGAATCTGGACAGCCACCGATCAGGAATGCGGTAGTGTTGGATTTCCTGCATGGACAAGGGGGCAGGACTTAGATGACTTACAAGCCTCCTTCTAACTCAAAGACTCAATGATTGTGTCTCCCCTGCCTTACAGTGAACAGTGATTTCTGTCCCTTCCACTGCAGAGTTTGACCGCCATGAACTCTTGATCTATGAAGAGGTGGCCCGCATGCCTCCTTTCCGCAGGAAAACTTTGGTGCTCATTGGTGCCCAAGGGGTCGGCCGACGCAGTCTTAAGAACAAGCTGATCATGTCTGACCCATCGCAGTATGGAACCACCATCCCATGTAAGTCTTGGCTCCCTTTCAATGGGATGGGGAAGTCAATCTTTGCCCTGGAGTTCATCACCAACAGGTTTATGGTGTTCTGCCACATAATGCCTTTGGATTATTTCAATCTGCTTTCCTATTTTTGAGAGACGTGGTTCAAAGAATGCTTTGCAAAATCCATCATCATTGCGGACGGGAACATGTGGCCCTTCATGTGGATAAATATAGCATGTTTCTCAAATGAATTGCACAGAGGTGAATATTAATGTCATGACAGGGTGGATCCAATCATCTTCCGGGTAGCTTTCCTCTAGGCTAAGGAGCCTCCTCCAACTTAAGTGACTCTTCATCTTCATCTGAAGAAAGGTTCAGTAGATTGGAGGAAGGCTTCATAACCCAAAAGTAGAGGCCAGGTGTGTGAGAGAGAGATGCCTTCACGTCACAGCCAACTTAATGCAACCCTGTAGGGTTTTCAAGACAATAAATGTTCAGGAGCGGTTTGCCATTGCCTGCCTCTGTGTCATGACCATGGTATTCCTTGGAGGTCTCCTGTCAAAATACTAGGACTGATTCTACTTAGCTTACAAGACTTGAAGAGCCCTGGCCAGTCTGGGCTATCCAGGTCAGGAAAGGCAGGGTATCTGTATTTAAACAAATTAATAAAAAACGTTGCTCAGTGGTAATGTTCCCTCTAAGCTCAAGAGTCTTGTGAGCAAAAATTCTGCTTTGTGAGCTACTGGCATTAAAGTTGTGAGCTGCTGGCATTGCAAACTACTGCATAAATTAGGGCGCTCTGGGGTCATCCTTCCTGAGCTAAGACAAAAAAGGTGTGAGCTGGAGGCTAAAAATCTGTGAGCTACTATAGCTCACGCTAACCCAGCTTAGAGGGAACCCTGCTCAGTGGAGGGATAGGACCAATTGATGACTGAAGGTCTATTTGTGAAAAGTGGCTTTTGGATTGTTGACATTGTATGCTTTTTTTTTTTTTAAAGTCTATTTATTAAGAAGTAAGTCATATGAAGAATATTTATTATAATCAAAGATTTCAGGTTTTCACGGCTGGTAACATCATTAGGGTTTGTAAAATCTTTCGGGCTCAAGTGCCGTGTTCTACTGGAGAATGTTTTCCTTCCAGACGTTTCGTTCTCAGCTGCGGAGAATGAAACGTCTGGAAGGAAAACTTTCTCCAGTAGAACACGGCACTTGAGCCCGAAAGATTCTACAAACCCTAATTTATTATAATGTCTGCTGTTCGCAGGTATTTAAACTGGTTTGTTGTTGTTTCCCTCCAGGGACTGATCTGCCTCATTTTGTTTTAGTCTGTGGACTATAGGGTTGCCAGCTCTGGGTTGGGAAATACCTGGCAATCTTGGGAGTAGAAACTGGGGAGGGACCTCAGTGGGGTATCATATCATAGGGTCCATCCTCCACGGCAACCATTTTCTCCAGGGGCACTGATCTTGGTCGTCTGGAGATTAACTGTAATAGCAGGAGATCTCCAGGTGCCGCCTGGAAGTTGGTAACCCTAGAGGTTGAGAAAAAATTAAGGTTCTGAAGTGTTTACCTTATTGAGGGAGAGTGAGTGTCCCCCTAGGTTTCGTGCTGCTCACTTCATTTGCTGGCTTCCTTGCAGACACTTCCCGAAGGCCCAAGGAGCACGAACAGACGGGGCAGGTGTATTGCTTCGTGACTAGGAACGAAATGGAGGTGGACATCAAAGGAGGTCGCTACCTGGAACATGGCGAGTATGAGGGGAACCTCTATGGGACCAAGATTGACTCCATCCATGAAGTCATCGAGTCAGGCAAGATGTGCATTCTGGATGTCAACCCACAAGTAAGTCACCCTTTTTTTTACTCATTTGAAAGTTGGACAGGAAGTTGGATTGATAGATGAGATGGAGGGTATAATATAGTGGGTTCAATGCATGGAGGAGATGAGGTTGCAGTGATCATAGTTCTTTATTGAGTTACAGCATGGTAACTAGTAAGCTAGAAGACGGCAGAATGGGGCCAACTTTATACAGTCCTGGGTTCCTGCAGTAGAATGCCATTGGATCGTTTGAACCAGCAGGGGGCTTCTGATTGGACCAGGGCAGCAGGGATTTGGATCCTACTGCCCATTGCCCTTGAGCCCCCAAGCTCAGTCCTCATGACTTCAATGAGCCAGGCAGGAACACTGGTAAAGGAATATAAACATGAGTCCACATGCACAACAGAGGGGAAGGTCGTGTAGAAGGTCCCTGTGATCTCATGTACCAGGAGGATGTGTCCTTGCTGTGCAGCTATGTCCTCTGTCATTATGATATATTTGGATTCCACCATCATTATTTCTATGTCTGGAATTATAACTACTGTATTTACTCAAAAGGGAGAAGACCCTGAGTGTAAGGCCACCCTCTCTCAAAAATATTCTACACAGAGTTTTTAAAGTATTATTATTATTGGGCATAATTGTAACCTCTGCTTTGTTTTATGGTATGCCTGAGGAGGGACTAGGCTTAAATCTGAGTAAATAAACACTATACTTGCCAGTCACATTGATACCCAAAATGACTGTACATCAATTTCTCTGTGAAAGTAGCCCTACATGTCCAGGGCCCCAGGAAGAAAAGGAGCATGGCATTTCTCCAAGGGATCAAACAATGTAGTTGTGAGGGACTGGTACCATGAACGATGGATTGTACATAGGGTTCCCAACCTCCCGGTAGGACCTGAATATCTCCCAGAATTGCAACTGAGCTCCAGAGTGTAGGGATCAGTTTCCCTGGAGAAAATGAGGGTGGACTCTATAGAATTATACCATACTGAGCTCCCTACCTTTCCCTGGTTCCACCCTCAACTATCCAGTTTTTCCCAACCCATGTTTGGCAGTCCTAGCTGTACAACATGTAGCTGACTGAAAGCCTGCAGGAAAAGAGAGTGTTCAGTAATGCACAGTGGGAATCCTTGAATGGAAACACATGAGAGTGGGAGAGGCTGGGTTGATCCACCAGGATGTGATCCGATGACACACGATGCAGCAGCCTCCCTGAAGTTAGGCAGGTGTGAGTTTGGTGGGTGCTTGGATTGGGGTATTGCTTGGGGAATCCTATGATTGCACGGAGTTCCATGGATGGTAGATGCAGACCTTACATTCAGCAGGTGCTCACAGGAGCACAGCTCCTGAACCTTTCTGAGGGTTCCCCCCCTTCCTCCCCACCTACCTTGTCCATTGAATAGTAGGTGCAGCTGCATAACGATGTAATTGCCACTGTGAATGTGTCCCATGTTGCGCACAGCTCCCGGTACGATGCCATACCTATGACAGTTCCTTATTCTTCCCCCTTCCTGTCTTGAATGCTTGGCCAGGCTGTGAAGGTTTTGAGGACTGCCGAATTCGTCCCCTATGTGGTGTTCATTGAAGCGCCAGATTTTGAGACGCTACGGGCCATCAACAAAGCGGCTTTGGAGAGTGGCGTGGCTACCAAGCAACTGACGGTGAGATTTTTTGTTTGCCAGCATGGCACTGGGTGGAAATGTGCAAAGTCCTTTTTCAGTGGCGTTTTTTGACCTGGGCTTGGTTACAATAACACCATAAAGTCTACCCTGCAAAGCAGCCGTTTAGCATCACATAAGCAAGGATGGTAGCAAGGTGTTTTTTGGTAGAAAAAGCCCAGCAGAAGCTCATTTGCATATTAGGCCATACCCCTGATGCCAAGCCAGTGGGAATTGTGTTCCTGCTAAAAAAAAAAAAAAGCCCTGGGTGGTAGTATGAAGAGAGGGGAGATCACTCAGAAGCTCTGTTCATTCAGAGCCAGTCTCTACACTCCTAATGTGAGGAATCCTGGGGTGAACTGTGGCAAAAATGCACTTACTTGTCCTTTTGGCCATCCCTCTAGGATGCTGACCTAAAGCGGACAGTGGATGAGAGCTGCCGGATCCAGCGGGGCTACGGGCATTACTTCGACCTCTGCTTAGTCAACGACAACATGGAACGGACATTCCAGCAGCTGCAGCAGGCCTTGGAGAAGCTGCACAGCGAGCCGCAGTGGGTTCCTGTCAGCTGGGTGTACTAGAGGGGAGTTCCTGCTTCCCTCCTTCCTGTCCTCCCAGCCTTGGGAGGCCATGACTTTCCCCATCTCCCCACATGGCCAAGGAACCCGGACTTCTCCCCTGCCCCCTAGCAAGTCTCCTACTTGGCCACCTGTTCCTTTTTCGACACGGGCTCATAGAGGTCCAGCCAATCCCACCGGAGCAGAGTTGGCTTTATTAGTTTTCTTTTTCAAGGATGGTGCTTCCTCAGTCCATTCCAGAAAACCTCCAGCTCACCAAGAACCATTTTCTATGACTGCCACAGATAGGTGGATGTTCTCTGTTTACCTCCACCCTCCTATCACAAACGACAGGAAGTCTTTTCATGAAGCTTCGAGCGAGCAGGGCTACCAAATACCCACAATGCCTTGCGACGTCTCCTTGGGCTGATTTTGGTTCTTGACTGGTCCGAAGTCAGACAGGAGAGTGGGAAAGACAGCATCTCTCTGGCCACAGCTAACTCACTGCCAAAAAACCTCTGCTTTCTAGATGGACCCGCTCTTTGAGATTGCCAAAAGAACTGCCGAGTGGTGTTTCTTTTTCCCACTTTAAAAAAAAATGAAAGAAAAAAGAAAAAGCCTTGCCTCCACACAGGCTTGGTCTGTGCAATACCACTGCGAGATTTGGGGGGAGGAGGTTGGGGGGATACTCGTGGGAAACTGGGGCACATCCTTACAAAATGTGCAAGCCCTTGCGAATTAAAATGGGACAGGATAAGTTTACAGTAGGAGCTTTGGCCTCGACTCTAAAGCCGATGGATCCTGTCTATGATCCTCAGTCCCCCGTACACTTTGACATCAAATCGCTCCCTTAGCCTCAGTTTTTCTGTCACTAAAATGGGTCTGATTTTTTAATTTACTTACACCATATTTGCAAAGGTGAATCCCTTGTAGCCAAGGAAGCTGGCTGTGATTTAGGATTGAAAGTCACACATGGGCAGATTGGTGGCTTGGAAGAGGTGCTGCGGGGTTGCCAGGGTGGGCAGGCTGGCAAGGAAAGAAACAATAGAGATTTTAATTCGCCCATCCAATCTCGTGCTAATATGCCCTGCCTAGTACTGGAAACTTTGCTTTTGTGATCTCCACACCTGTATTTCCTCATTACCTATCTGATATTTTCCTACACTGCATCCAGATTAAGTTGCCAGCCTCCAGGTTGCCGACCTCCAGGTGGGACCCAGAGTTCTCCTGGAATTACAACCGATGTCCAGACAAAAAAGATCAGTTCCACTGGAGAAAAAGGCTGCTTTAGAGGATGGAATCTATGTGGTGTAATACCCCATTGAGGTTCCTCCCCTCCCTCCCCAAACTCAACCCTCCCCAGATTCCACTCCCAAATCTACAGGAATTGCCCAATCCAAAGTTGGCAACCCTACTCCAAACAGATTCCATTGGGTTGATAGAGGGGATGGGGGCATGGCCTTTAGTCTCTTTAAATGTTGGCTTTTCTTGCAGGGGTTCCCGATTCCAGAGTTCTGCTTTCTCCAGCTAGGACCAAGGATCACTACCTCACTTACTATGGCAGCTCTTAATGGCAGCAGGTGCCACTGCAGGGCGAGGGCAGATCCCTGGACTCAGGTGTTCCCTGCAAGATAAAGGAAGAAGGGTCCACTTGGAAGGGTTTCCCACAGATCTGTTTCCGAGTTATTTACTTGCTTTCAAACAGGCAAATCCTGTTTTTGTTTTCAGATGTTCATCGGCATGACGGTGGCTTTGGGGGGAAAGTGTTGGGTTTGGTATGTTTCAGGTACCGGGCAGAGAGTCCCCTGTGATCATTTTTAGATCCCGTACCGTGTCCTTCCCTCTTGGTTGAAACCACAGCATTGCTGCAGAGGTCCAAATAGCAATATCGCCATCTGCTGGGAGAGAAGCAAATAAGCACATGGCACCTTTAGCGCTGTTCTAACAACTCTAAAATGCACTTTGTACAAAAATGAGCGTGGGGGGGGGGGGGTAAGGGTTAGAGGAACTGTGAGTGGTCACTGCTGGGAAGGGTCCCTGTGGGAAACAATGGTGATGTCAGGGGGTGTGGCCTAATATGCAAATGAGTTCCTACTGGGCTTTTTCTACTAAAAAAGCCCTGGATGGCACAATCCAAAGGCAAAGTCAGAAGGCAGCCCAAGGTCAAGTTATATATTCCAGAGGCAGAGTCTAAAAGCAGCCCCAGAGTTCAGGTAACAAGAATTCCAAGAACAGATAACCAAGCAGGCCAGGCAACTAGTCGGGCCATCAGCAGGACTGCAGACAAGTTGACCCCAAACTGGTTCTAGTCTTGCAGCAGCCTTGTATAGTGGGGTTCCCTATGGGCCATGCTGGCCTCACATGAGGCTCTGCTCCACAAGCTGAGTCTACTCATGAAGAATGGTCAGGCTCAGATAATGTAACGGGGGCAGTGGAAGAGCATCTGTTTGGCAATCAGAAGGCCCCAGGTTCAATTTCCGGTATCTCCAGTTAAAAGATCTGGCAGCAGGTGATGGGAAAGACCCTAGTCTGAGACCTTGGAGAGCTGCTGCCAGTCTGAGTAGACAATTCTGACTTTGATGGACCAAGGGTCTGGTTTGGTATAAAGTAGATTCATGTGACTTATTGGTTTCTCCGGCCATTCCCTTGTCATAAAGGAGGCCTTGGGCTGCCAATTGTGCACTCCTGCTCCCAGTTCAAGCCTCAGCCCCTGCCACTAGGCAAACTGGGTGATTGCCTAGGGTGCCAGCCTTCGGGGGGTGACAAATTGGGTGCCCCCCATGTTACTTAGTGATGTTCGAGGTGCGGGGGTGGGGGGCAGAAGCTAGCCTTGCTTAGGGTCTAGGGCCAGGCCTGACCTCAGCCTTTGCCTTTCACTTTCTCTGCTCTTGGAGTCCTTCAGAGAACCATAGTGAGCCTGGCAGTGGGTGGGTCATTGCTGGGATTTCCTGGCTTGAGGGCCGTGTTGGATGAGGGGGTGGTGCCAGTGCTGGCCCAAGGTCCTTTCAGGGAGGCTCTGCAAAACCAACCTCACCGACAGATCAGCCAGGGTGGGGCTCAGGGGCTGGTTGCCTTCCTCCTCTCATGAGGACTCATCCTCCCATGCTGCCCCAGGGCACTCCATGACAGACAGAGATTGGTTCCTCTGGAGGAAATGGCTGCTTTTTAGGGTGTAATCTATGGCAGGGATGGCCAACGGTAGCTCTCCAGATGTTTTTTGCCTACAACTCTCATCAGCCCCAGTCAGCATGGCCAATGGCTGAGTCAGCATGGCCCAGTCAGCATGGCCAATGGCTGGGGTTGATGGGAGTTGTAGGCAAAAAAAAAACATCTGGAGAGCTACCGTTGGCCACCCCTGATCTATGGCATTATACCCCACTGAGATCCCTTCCCAGGCCCCACCTCAACGATTCAGGAATTCCCCAACCTGGAACATGTATGGTAATCCTAAACTGGGTGGGGCAGGAAATCTCTTTATTTTTTTTTAATGTGGATTGGTTGTTGCATGACAGTCCATGAGATCCCCTTAAGAGAATCCACATCCTGCAATGTTGACATTTGTCAGGGGAAAGGAAGAGCGGGGTCCACAAGGTGTGCATTTGTCCCCCTTCCGCTGTCTTTTCCAAAGCCAAATGGCTTCACTGAAATCTTTTGGGGGGATCCTCACATTTTGCATGTTATCAGGACTTTGATGATTCCTATATTTCAGGGCTGCTGCCATTTTGAAATGGTCTTTGTTGTTGTTTTTGCTCATTGCAGTATGTCTTGGGGGTACCAGATGATGACTCCTCTCATTTTGTTGGGATGTTCTTTTCTCAAGCAGTGCAGAAACCTGAGTGTTCCGTTCAGTTTATTATTATTACAGTCATTGACCAGAACATGTGTGTCATTTAGAACAATCTTAAAAGTACCTTATAAAAAGTCCCACAAAGAGTCTACATGTTAAGATTAGATGACTTAAGGGTTATAACAGTAAAAAAGAATATAAAAGATTATTATTTAACCCTTTAAATCTTTTAAAAAATCGCCTTAAGATTTGTTAAAAGATTTACAGTTTGGCCTATTTGTCTTGCTTTTTGCATTCTTTATAAGCTTGGGAACAGAACCTAGCCACCTGTCTTGTTGTCTGGTGGTTCCTGTCAGACAGAAGATAATCTAATTTGAGTTTATTTGACCTGCCAGGGAACCCTTCCAGCAGCGGGCTGAAATCAGAGTGATGTGTGGAATGCAAGGATGGAGCCTTAGTTTCATTGCCCTCACCATTGTCTGTTGGCTCTGATCTTGTTGTGCTTGGTTTCTACTGCAAACACGGGCACTCATGCAAGGGGTAATTTCCAGTGGTGCATGTGGAAATATCCCATAGGTGGATGACTATAGGCTTCCTGTACTTTCCCTTGTAGCCCAGAAAAGAAGATTTGGAAGAGTGAAGTTTCCCTGTTTCCTATACCACAAACATTGAAAAATTGTTTGGGGCACAGTTCCCTCTTCTGCACTGCTCTTAAAGGTATAGGGATCCCTCTTGGTAGCATGAAAGGAACTTATGGGAAAACAGTACAAATCAGATTTGGCATGAATACAGTTCCAATGAGCAGAAATTCCTTATTGGTGTACATCACTTTCGCAAAATCTTTTCCTCCAAATAGAAAGAAAATCATTTGATCTCGGACCCTTTTTCCTCTCCTCCTTAATCTTTTCAATAACCACTTGCCTTTCTGTCCCACGACTCTCTTGTCATGAAAGGCTTCCAAATCCTTTTCAGGTCCTCTTTTATATCCCACAAAACTGTGTGTGCATGAATTTTGACTTTGTACAGATAGCTAACCTAGAAGACAGATTTATGTATCTTTCACTTTTAAAAAAAAATGGAGTATGCTGTATATTTAAAAAAGAAACAAAAAGTCTATATAGATGGCTATTGATATTACATGTTAAAAACTATTATGAACTGTAGCATCCCTTTGGAAAGGTCCAGAAGAAAATATGGTAGATATTGTAGGAAAACTTAGTTGAAGCTGGGGGGGGAAACAGTATTTTAAAACGGTGGCTTGGATCCACCAGAATATTTCCATGGATGGAAGGGTTTCTATCCACAGAGAATGACTCCCTCCCTTCCCTTCTTCTTCTGTAGCCCAGAATGATCAAGTGGGAAGCAAGAAACTGCTTTCCACTGCCAGGAATCCTTCAGTCCATGGGAACACTTTGGTGGGTCCAAGCCAGTTATTCCATTGTTTACATGGATTTGAATCTAAGGCGAGATGCCTCCTTCCCTTCAGAAAATCCTGTTTACCAGGGCTTTTTTGTGGCAGGAACTCCTTTGCATATTAGGCCACACCTCCTTGATATAACCAATCCTCCAAGAGCTTGCAGGGCCTACTGTAAACTCCTGGAGGACTGGCTATATCAGGGGTATGTGGCCTAATATGCAAAGGAGTTCCTGCTACAAAAAAAGCCCTGCTGTTTACCATTCAAGTTGCATGGAGGATGGTCACCTTGTGACAAAGATCTGCCAACGATTCCACGCCTTGCCGGTACAAACCATCCAATGAGTACAGTTTGCACTAGCATGCTGAAATGGGTAGATTTGTGCAGTAAGTAGCAACATCCAAAGGGCTTGTCACAGGAACAGCCTCCATACATGAGTGCTTTGTAGGTGGCCACCAACCATACAGGCAATAATTTGCCTGAATTAGGCCAGCATAGATGCAGGTGTATATTATTGCAAGCTTCTTCCTACCTTGTCTTTTGAGTTGGGCTTCTAAACACTGGGGCACATGGGGGGTTGGGGCCCAGCTGACTTTTCTGTTGGTGAAAATGAGAGGAGGGTAGCTCATCTGACAATGAAAAAGGCTGTGCTGGGGATCCCTGGGCTTGCATGGACAAAAGGCACGTGACGGGGCCACCATAAAGAAGAAAACTGGATGAGGTTGAATGAAAAACAGCTGGCTGATTCCAACCGTTTATCATTCTGAGTTTGGAACACTTTGTATCATGGTTTGTTCCAAGTTTGCATTGATTCACATTGACTAAATGAGTGCTCTGGAGTGTCTTTTATAGGTCAAGGGGAAGGCTTGATGTTTGTCCTGTCTACTGTGTCATATGGCCTGTGAAAGTCCTTGACTTGGTTCAAGTATTGTGTTTTAATTAAATTACCAATGGCTGGAAAGATTCCCCCTTGCACTAAAGTCCCTGTGGAAGTGTGTGTGTGTGGGGGGGGGGGGACCCTGAACCTCTCACTGTCCCTTGGCTCCAAGTTAAACATTTTGAGTTGGATTCTATGACTCCCTTCCACTAAATTGGAGAGTTGTTGCCTCTTCCTTCAAGGAAGAAAGATTTTCTCAAATGGAGAATGACTATTTTTCTGACGGAGAGAGGCTAGCTCTGGTAGAGAAAAGACTGTCTTGAAGGAAGTCCCTATGGCTTTTTTTTGAGCAGGAATGCCCAGGAACACAGTTCCGGCTGACTTGGCATCACGGGGTGTGGCCTAGTATGCAAATTAGTCCCTGCTGGGCTTTTTCTACAAAAACAATGGTGATGTCAGGGGGGTGTGGCCTAATATGCATATGAGTTTTTGCTGCGCTTTTTCTTCAGTAAAAGCCCTGGAAGTCCCTGTCTGTTGCAGGAAGTTTTGGGGGGGAAGAAGTTATAGGCATATCTTGAGAAGTATCTCTGTTTGTGCAAGATACCATGGAAGCAGTTTCTGAGCACTGTAAGGCACTGGGAAAAAAGCACTAGGTGTGTCAGAAGATCTTAAGCAATCAGAACTGCACTAAGTTTGTTGGAGCCGCTCATGCATAGGTTGGACTGCCAACCTCCAAGTGGCATTTGGAGATCTCTTTCTATTGATCTCCAAATGGTCAAGATCAGTCCCCCTGGAGCAAATGGATACTTTGGAAAGTGGAGTCTGTAGCGTTAGACCCTGCTGAGACCCCTCCCCTCCCTAAACCCCACCCTCCCCAGGCTCCACCCCCAAAATCTCCATGAATTTCCCAACCCAGCGCTGTCAACTATATTCATGCATCATTGAATTCAAACCCATGGTTGTGTGAGCACAGGCTGTTGCAAAAACTATGTCAAAACTAGGCTCTGAAACCATGGTTTGGTTTATCAGCCATTGTTACAGTGCAGTCCTATGCAAATTTACTCCTGTCTAAACCCATCAAAATCAGTAGGCTTAGACTGGAGTAAATCTCAATAGGATTACTTCATCTTAACTGTAGTTTTGCATGGTGTTTGCATGTCGATGTCCTGGTTTGTTCCCAAGCGCTGCTATCTCTGGCTGCAACATGAAGGTGGTGGAACCAGCATTTTTCGAGGTAAACCAGGATCTGAATGATAAACCACGCAGCAAAAGTTGGTTCAATAAACAAACAACAGGTCAGGTCTTTTTCGAGCAGGAATGCAGTTCTAGCTGGCTTGACATCAGGGGTGTGTGGCCTAATATGCAAATAGTTTCCTGCTGGGGGTTTTCTACAAGAAAAGCCCTGACATACTTGATTGACATATTTAAATATTCATACCCACCTTTTCTCCACACTGAGAACCCAAATCATTGCCCTCCCTGCCCCATTTTACCCTCACAACCACAATCCTGTGAATTGGGCAAGGTTGTGAGTGACTGGCCCAGGGTGACCCAGCAAACTTTCATGGCAGAGTGGGGATTCCGAAGCCAATTCTTCTAACGTTGATTTCACTTGCAAAAGACCTACACTGTACATTCTCCCAGTTGGATTATTTTGAACGCCATCTTGGTTTAGGCAGCATGGAGTTAAGGATTGTATTGGGAGCAGAAGAACAGAGTGTTTCTTTCCGAGCTCTTTATTCTTTTCATGACCCCACCCCTCTTCCGCCAGCATGAATTCAGATTTGATGTGCTAGGAATATCTTCTAAGATGCATCCGAAAATACAGAACTGGTTGAGGTTTTGCTTTGACCCCGTTCTGCATGTCCAAGCCTACTGACGATGTCAACTTGTGTGGACTTGGATCCAGTCGATACAGCTGGCTGTTACCGACCTGGGGGTTTTAACTTTTGGTATGCCTGATTTCTACATGATGAGAGTGAATTGAAGCATGAAGACCACCACCTGAGATTCTTTCTCATATGTTGTTTTGCTCATTGTGACTTAAATTTCCTTTTCCGTGCTGTGGGGCTGGCAATGACCACCATTTTGCCTGGTCACCCCCTGCTTACAGTCCTGAAATATCCACCCTCATCATGTACATACATCTGGTTCTACAGCTGCTCTAGGCATGTGTTCAGGGCCAGATTAATTAGGCCAAGTAGGCACTGGCCTATGGGTCCCCATACCTTTAGGGGCCCAGGGCTAGCTTCCCCCCACCCCAGTTTTCCCCCTGCTTGCAGCCCTCCCAGCCTGCACATACAGCCAACAACTGAGCCGCTCTTTGCCTGACTTGCCTGCTGCGGCTGCTGCTGGCGTTGTTGCCAAGTTTGCCTCTCTCTGCCTCTTCCCTGAAGCTTTGTCACAGGGGCTTTTGAAAAGGTGCCTGCAGGCAGTGGGGTGGGCGCTCCTGACTCTGAGATAATTTGCGAGGCCCCCCCCCCCCCGATTTTGATTGCCTAGGGACCTCCACGGGGTTTAATCTGGCACTGCATGTGTTCATTTCTGGGCCACATTTCATGCAATGTTTCATGCTCCTAGAATGGCCTTCCTGCTTGTGCTCTTGCATATCAAAAAGGTTGTGTGGGAACTGCCCACAGAGGAGGATGGTGGACCTTCATCATCATGCTAGGATCCCCACACGGCACTCTCCTGGGGGAAAAAAAACATTGGAGTGGGTGAAATTGATTTCCTGTGTCTCTATGGAGGATTCCTTCATAAAAGGAGAAATTAATTTCCTCTGTTGTACACTAACAGATATTTCCCTCCCGTATCTCTGTCTGTGGAGCTAACTACACATGATGCAAAAATGCAGAACTAAAGCTCTAGGGGGTTTTTAAAATCCAAAGTAGGAGAAAACTGTTGCCGGTTCACTTCACTTCCATTAATCAGCTATCTCTCCCGTTCTAGTTTTTTCTGTTACTACATGGCCATTTAGCATCCCTTCCCATCATCTACATCATCCAGGGCTTTTTTTTTTTTTGGTAGCAGAGGCTCCTTTGCATATTAGGCCACACAACCCTGATGCAGCCAGTCCTCCAAGAGCCTACAGGGCTCTTCTTGCAGGGCCTATTGTAAGCTCTTGGAGGACTGGTTACATTAGGGGGTGTGTGGCCTAATATGCAAAGGAATTCCTGCTACAAAAAAAGCCCTGACATCATCCCTTTCCTCCTCTACTTTCCTGTTAAAGCCATCTACTCTTCTGTCTTATTCCTCTGGATGTTCCTACATTTTCCATTTATCATTCCATTTTTATCCCACTTCTCCTCCATGGAGCTTGCGGAGGGGCATACAGGGTTTGACCTTCCTTCATGTTGTCTCCTATGAAGTAGACTAGGCTGAGAACAGAGTGTGTATCTGGCTACAAAGCACCCACAGTTCCATTCTCAGCAGTTACACTCTTCTGAGACTATTGACTTCAGAGGACTTCGATGCCACTCTCCCGAGGACTATACTGCCAATGAGCTCAATGCTCTAATTTGAACCTGAGGCCTCTGATCATGGCTATATGATGGCACATAGTTCAGCTGTTAATGGTAGTATCTCTCTGTTAATTCTTCTTCCATTTGACTTTGGTTCATTCTTTGTGTATCTCGATGTATGCCTCTTTCTTCACCGTTTCTATATTAACTCTGGGAACTGCTCCTCGACCCTACCTTACTGGCCTGAAATACAAACATAGCAGAGGGTCTTGGCTTTTCCTTGGCATTCCCGGCATTCCCGCCGTAAATATCTGGAGTTGCAAGGCCCAAATGCATCCTGTGCTCCATGGTTTTGTTCTTTGGCATCTCCATTTCCACTCTTCAGGGCTTTTTTTGTCGCAGGAACTCCTTTGCATATTAGGCTACACCCCCCCAAGGTAGTCAATCCCTCAAGAGCTTACAGTAGGCGCTGTAAGAAGAGTCCTGTAAACTCTTGGAGGATTAGCTACATCAGGGGTGTGTGGCCTAATATGCAAAGGAGGTCCTGCAACAAAAAAAAAGCCCTGCCAGTCTTTCTCTAGAGATTTGTATTCCACTTTCCTCCTTAGTGGGGATCCAAAGCAGTCTAGCATTGTTGTTCTCCCCTCCTTTGTATTATCCCCATAACGACCCTGGGAGGTCGTTTAGGCTGAGAGAGTGTGATTAGATGACCCAGTGAATTTCTATAGCAGACTGGGGATCTGAGTCTGGGTCTCTTGAGTCTAATCTGACATTTCAACTATTATATTATGTTGGCGCTCGAATCACGTTGTCTTTGCCAGCTGCTTTTTCCTTGTCTGTTCACCTTGTTTTTTCTGGCCCTGATCTCCACCCACCTCTGGAGGCTCCTGATCCAATACCCCACCTATAATCCACTGGGTTTCTCTCAACATGCCTACAGTTTTAATTTCTCCATCCATCTGTTCTGCTTTAAATTATTCCCCCCCCCTCCCCTCAATTTAGTGTTCCTCTTTATTTTATTGGGAGAGGGGCATATGTAATTCTTGCTTCCAGTATTGTCTCAATGACAACAAGGGCTATAAATGGACTTTCTTCTTGAGCAACAGTTTTGCCATTTTAGGAACAAAGAAAAAGACACACTTGAAACGCGGGATGAAATGGCAAGAATGTCGATTCTAAAGAACATTCCTACTCGATGGACTCGATAGCATATTCATATCTCTCCTGCACGTTTCCCTTATTAGTTCCAGTTGAATATTATTAGTATTTTTAAAATTGCTCTTTTAGTCTCTCTCTGTGTATGCATGTACACATAAACCATGCAACAGAGTCCCAGACTGGAATTGCCCCTTTTTGTTCTCTTTCTGCAGCTATTCCATTGTTGTCTTCCTTGAATCATCTGGGTGTTTTGTTGTTTTCAAAAACAGTGTCTTGGTTAAAGAGAAACATATTAGTGTCTATGTTTCTGCTGGAAGTTCTCTTGAAAGTGTTTTCTGTTTCTATAATAAGGGCCATTTTTAGAGTATTTCTTAAAGGCCTGGCAGATTCTCTTCTACTGTCTTGGTGAGTTCTCTTACCCAGGCTTGGCAAAATGAATTTTATGGGGAAGTCTCACTCAAGGTCTCCTACTTTGAACATTTATTGCTGTTGATATATTTAAGTGATAAGAATGGCAAGAATTTCCCTGTGGTAAACTCAAGAGGGCACTGTGTAGGTTTAGAATGCTTCCAGTATCTTAGTGGATATTTGCAGCTAGGAAGATATTTACTAGGTTTGGCCCTGATCTTTCAGGGAGTTTCAAAGTGTGTGTGTGGCGGCGGGGACAGACTCTGCAGCCAGAATGCCTTCTTTTGCAACCTTTTCTACCACCTGTTTATTTTTTTTCTATATGCTCTACCATGTTTCTGTACCAGTGGTGGCCATGTTGACTTCAAGGAGCATTAAAATCAAGATGGCAGGGGTTGCATCAAGCAATGAAGCAGGGTGCATGGAGTGACGTGCGTAGGAACCATGGCTGCAAGGGAAGCCCAAGGTGGGAAACAGGTTGCATTACAGTAGCTGAATTTAAATAAAACAATTGTTTAAAAGAATGCTAGTGAACAGCAATGGTATGCAGAAGGATCAAAAGAAGGTGGGGGGTAGCAAGAGGATCAGGTCTGACTGGTCCTGACTTGTGACACCACCACTCCCTGAAACCACCAAACGACACTCCTCCCACAAACACTAAGATTCCTGAGAGATTTGGAAATACTGTTGAAGTTGCTAACAATAAACTAATAGATGCAGGTGGGAAGCCATGTTGGTTCGGAAGCAGCACTTCTTCAGATATTGCAATGCATATGAAGAAGTGAGCGTGCACATGAAAGCTTATATCTTGAATAAAACTTGGTTGGTCTTAAAGGGGCCACCGGACTCAAACTTTGTTTCACTAAACTGACAGTTCCCCTTAACTACCCTGTTGAGAATAATTTCTGACAAACTTTTGCTACCTTGGAGGACTGAACTACCAAAACATGAAAGAAAAACAGAAGAGCTTTCCCTTGGTTTCCTTTTGTCTCAGTCGGTTTCTACCTCTCCAAGTGTTTGTCTGGCATGGTGATCACTTGTGTCTCCACATTTCCTTATGTTTACACTTTCTGGCGTGTGTGTTTTAGCATAACCTATTTTATACTCTTTGTAACTCTGTGCATAGGGAGATAGCTCCTTCGAGAACCAGATATCGTACACTTCTTTGACTCTGTGGTACCCATTATACCCCTGTTGCTACTCCAAAAAAACAATCCCCTTTTGTTACATTTCTGTTAACTTTTATTAAATTAAAAAGAAAGAAAGAAATTCTAAAGCACTGTTTTCTATGTCTTCTCCTTCAGGGTTTTGGAAAAGTGGGAATTCTGGATTTCCTGTATTTATTGGTGAATCAGAACCCATGGGATTCTCTCTCACCCAGAACTGGTTCCACTCAAACCTGTGCACCCCTAAATGAATTTCCACATCCGGATGTCTCATGCTGTTTGTCAGAGGCAGAGAGAGAAATTTGCATTGAGCTTGCCTGTCAAGCATCGATATTTCTCAATAATCAGTCTTTTGTTATTGAATCAAAAGTTGCTTTATTGTAGAAACCCAAAAGCTTTACCAAGGACAGAATCCTTGGAAGTAATGACGTATGCAGACTTACATAGTTACTTTATAGGATAGCTTCAAAGGGTATCATACAGATGCAATTTGAGTCACAGGTTCAAAGGTTACTACATAGTATCTCTTTTATTACTAAGGAATGTAGGCTATTAAAAACATCTCCCTTTCTCACACTTTTTCTGAGGCCAGATAAGACCTGTCTGTGTGAATCTGGGGGAGAGGCGCATCACACTGTTACCAGCCAGACTAACCTAAACATCCTTGGGCCAGATGGATTTATTACTTGCCCTTAGGTTGTAAAGGAGGGGGGAGCAGGAGCGGTTGGTGATCTGCTCTTTGTCTCAGGAACCATCATGGCACACAGAAATATGCATGCTTGACATTGCCTGAGAATTGCATGCTCAGCCTCTGGTTTGTACCTAGGTATGCCAACCTCTAGGTGGGACCTCATCTGGGGATCAGTGTTCCCTCTAAGCCAAGCTTGTCCAACCTGTGGCCCAGGATGGCTTTGAATGCTGCCCCAACACAAACTCATAAATTTTCTTAAAACAGCATCTAGAACTGTGTGCTGCAGCAGCAGCAGATTCTGGGACTGAGGCTACATCTGGTTGCTTTTTCCTCCTGCTTGCTTCCCACCCCCCTTCCACCAGAGAGGGTCCCAGAGCTGACTCAGAGCATGTGTGTGTGAGTGTTCTTCCTTTGCTCCTGGGCGCTCTCCAGCTCTTCTTTCTTCCTGCTGTGGCCCCTCTGGATCTCCCACCCAAGACAAAGAACCTTCGGCTGCGCTCTGGAAGTATCAGGGGTGGCTGTGGGCCCCTCTCTGGGAAAGTTGGGGAGTAGCAGAGCCAGCCTTCCAAGCTCCTGGGTGGGCTTGTAGGGTGGGGTGGGAGTTTTCCCTGTCGGGGGGCTGTTGGCCTCTCTCTGTGAAGGTTGGAGGTGGGATGTGTGTGGTGGAGCTGGGCTTGCTGTCCCCAAAATGGAGACGCTCCTCTGCTCTGTGTTTCTAGGAGGGATGGGATGATTTTTTTACTGACACCCCCCCCTTTCTGCTTATATGTGGTGGCGGATATCACAAAAAAAATGTGCATGGACCTTTTTAAGCTCAACTTCAGCTATCATTAGTGTTTGTGTATTTTATGTGCAGTCCAAGACAATTCTTTCAATGTGGCCCAGGGAAGCCAAAAGGTTGGACACCCCTGCTCTAAGCTGAGTTAGCATGAGATAGCTCACAGATTTTTAGCCTCTAGCTCACACATTTTTGTCTTAGCTGAGGAAAAATGGCCCCAGAACACACTAACTTACGCAGTAGCTCACAACTTTAACGCCAGTAGCTCACAAGGCAGAATTTTTGCTCACAAACAGGGGTGGAATTCTAGCAGGACCTCCTTTGCATAGTAGGCCACACACCCCTGATGTAGCCAGTCCTCCAAGAGCTTACATAAAAGAGCCTTGTAAGCTCTTGGAGGATTGGCTGCATCAGGGGTGTGTGGCCTACTATGCAAAAGAGCTCCTGCTAGAATTCCACCACTGCTCACAAGACTCTGCAGCTTAGAGGGAACATTGCTGGGGATCCCCTGGAATTACAGCTCATCTCTAGACAACAGAGATCAGTCGCCCCGCGGAAAATGGCTGCTTTGAAGGATGGACTTTATAAGCAGTACTCCGCTGAGGTCCCTCCCCTCTCCAGACTCCATCTCCAAATTTCCTGGAATTTCTCAACCTGGATCTAGCAATCCTACCCCCCTCTCCCACATTGGTGGCCAGGAAGGACATGGCAACCCTGTTCCAGTGGTGGCCACAGGGATTCTCATGCGTGGCATGGGGGCGACAATGAAGAAGAAAACTGGGTGAGGTTGAATGAGAAAAGGCACAGGCTGTGATAGCTGGGCTCTTCCTAATCCAAATTGTGTTTAGCAGCACAAAATCACTGCATGCCTCATTAATTGAATTTTATGCATTAATTATGTATGTAGCACTGCTCTGTAATCCCCTCCATGTGCCTGATGTAGACAACACACAAAGGGGTTTCCTGCAGCCTTTCCGGTCTGAATGGAACGTTCCCCATCCCTCCTTGCCTACAGTAAGTGTAAAATGAACAGTAGTGGACAGGGCCTGTCTGCAGTGGAAAGGGCAGTGGGTGCATCAAACGCTCTCAATAGGACCCAGCATGCTCCTGATGCATACACACCTCATTGTATTATATGTCACTATCATTATGTCATAGCAATCATTTGTCCCTGGGTTTTCCTCTGCAGATAAGATGATAGGGTTGCCAATCCCCAGGTGGGGGCAGGGGATCCCCCGGTTTGGAGGCCCTCCCCCTGCTTCAGGGTCATCAGAAAGCGGGGGGGAGGGGAGGGAAATGTCTTCTGGGAACTCTATTATTCCCTATGGAGATTTATTCCCATAGAAAATCATGGAGAATTGATCTGTGGGTATCTGGAGCTCTGGGAGGGGGGGTGTTTTTGGGATAGAGGCACCAGATTTTCAGTATAGCATATAGTGCCTCTCCCCAAAATACCCCCCAAGTTTCAAAAAGATTGGACCAGGGGGTCCAATTCTATGAGCCCCCAAAGAAGGTGCCCCCATCCTTCATTATTTCCTATGGAAGGAAGGCATTGAAAAGGTGTGCCGTCCCTTTAAATGTGACGGCCAGAACTCCCTTTAGAGTTCAATTATGCTTGTCACAGCCTTGATCTTGGCTCCACCCCATATGCCTCCTGGCTCCACCCCCAAAGTCCCCAGATATTTCTTGAATTGGACTTGGCAACCCTACAAGATGATCTGGTTGTGGACCTGGGCTTTTTTTGAGCAGGAATGCACAGGAATGTGGTTCCAGCTGGGTTGGTGTCAGGGGGTGTGGCCTAATATACGAATGAGTCCCTGCTGGACTTTTTCTACAAAAAGCCCTGTGTGAAACATTTGGTGAGGGGTGTGTGGCCTAATATTCAAATGAGTTCCTGTTGGGTTTCTTCTGCAAAAAAAAAAGCCCTGTCGTGGACTATGCGTAGAAAAACTATATTGCTTTAGCATAACAATAGTGCTATCCACGAAGAGGCATCTGACTGTCTTTGGTGGCATATTTTGACTGAACACTGATGAATGCTAAGTAAAATGGAGCTCCTCTCTGTAGGGTATGTATTCACCTGGATTTGGACCCTCTGTTCTAGAGATTAGTTCGCCTAGAGAAATGGCTGCTCTCTGCGGCATTGTATCCTGCTGAGGCCCCTCGCTTTCCCAAACCCTTCCCCCCACCCAACGTCCACCCCTCAAAACTCCAAGTATTTCCTAACCCAGAGCTGCAAACCCTGCTCTGTTCCCTGTCCACAAAGCACCACTCTTTCTATCTGGAAATTGCTCACTGGCTCCAAACGTTGGGTCAAAGTGCAAATGAGTTCCTGTTGGGCTTCTTCTGGAAAGGAAGGAGTTATACAAGTATTGTTTTCACCAGCTGAGCTGATGCCCTGATGGCCACATGGACCATCACTGGACGTGTTTGCTCAGAACAGTGAGTTGACCACCAAACTGTCTCTTCTCACACAAACACAGAACCATGTGGCTGCTGCTGTCGCTGCTCACCCTGCTGGTAATTGGCTTGGTTTACTTCCATCTTTTTCATGGCAAAAGGAACCCTTTTAGCCAGGTGTCATTGGGCTTTCCGAAACCACTTGTCACAGACCAGGAGACTCACCAAAAAGTCCTCAAAAAAAGTTAAGTGAGCCAGGCAGATTGGTCATGAGCTTGATAAGATACTGCTGTGGGGGTCTTCATTGGCTTCTATTATGTCCTGTTCAGGAAGAACGGGTCTCTTTGCAAGGCAGCCTTTATCTGATTCAGTGGGTGTACTCAGATTCAGCCGAAAGATGAAAGGAACTTCAAAATGTGTCAATGTTGCACTTGTGATACAGGCAATATCTTCAAGAAATAAGAGCCTGCATTTATTCTCAGAGGACTAGAAAGGGGGAGGATTGGGGTGAGGCCATTGGCTGGTTGGGGGGTGGGGGTGGGGTGGGGAGCCCTGTTCACTCTTCACCCAGCATGCCTAAAGCATCAGAGTCTGGTCTCTGTAAATAAGTAACATGAATCGGGCTTTGATATCCGAGTCTTTTAACAAGCTATTTTGTATATTCAAAAGGTTTCCATTTAGGCACATTATGCCCCAGAGAATGAATAGTTGCCCTTTGAAGCTTTTTACCCTCTTTTACCATCTCAATGAGGACATTTACCCAACTGAACACATTGCTGGATGGACTTATAAGCTAGGGGGAGAAAACACACATCTCTAGCCTTGTGTTAACACTTCAAAATGTGCCTCAGCTGCATTGTGGATAATGGGCAGGCCATCCCACAGGGCCTCCATGTTCTCATAAAGGTATTTGTATACCTGGTGCCAGCTGCCTTGTTGAGTCCTATGATTGCCAGCCTCCAGGTGGGACTATGGGGGTGGAGCCAGGAGACTTTGGGTGTGGAGCCAGGAGACATTAGGGGTGGAGCCAGGATCAAGGCTGTGATGAGCATCATTGAACTCCAAAGGGAGTTCTGGCCATCACATTTAAAGGGACGGCACACCTTTTCAGTGCCTTCCTTCCATAGGAAATAATGAAGGATAGGGGCACCTTCTTTTGGGGCTCATAGAATTGGACCCCCTGGTCCAATCATTTTGAAACTTGGGGTTATTTTGGGGAGAGGCACTAGATGCTATACGGAAAATTTGGTGCCTCTACCCAAAAAAACAGCCCCCCCCCAGAGCCCCAGATAACCGCAGATCAATTCTCCATGATTTTCTATGGGAATAAATCTCCATAGGGGATAATAGAGTTCCCAGCAGACATTTCCCTCCCCTCCCCCCGCTTTCTGACGACCCTGAAGCGGGGGGAGGGCCTCCAACCCAGGGGATCCCCTGCCCCCACCTGAGGATTGGCTACCCTAATTACAAGAAAGACAGGCAAATACTACAATCCTCAATATATAGCCAATGAAACAGTACAATAATAAAATACTCAGTTCATATTAATCATGTAGATTCCAGTAGATTCAATGTATGCAGTCATGTTCCAATGTCAAGTCAAGTCAGCCTTTATTGGCATAAAAATAGCAGTACAAAATTAATATAGTGTAAAACAGGATAAAAACACAACTTTCATGTACACTTGTATGAACAGAAATTATTACTGGCTTCCTTTCTTACAGGCAAATGCTCACATGGCTCAAAGCCAGGAAGTGGAATACCAGCTGTCCTGTCACATACATATTTTTTTCATGGGATTTGATGACATTGGAACATGACTGCCTACATTGAATCTACAGGAATCTACATGATTAATATGTATTTTTTGATTGGACTGAGTTTCAATGGCTACATATTGAGGATTGTAGTGTTTGCCTGTCTTTCTTGTAATAAATGTATATTTATTATTACAGTAATTTTGGTCATAGGAGCCCTTTGGGTTTATGTTATTAGCCTCCAGGTGGGGCCTGGAGATCTCCCAGAATTACAACTGATCTCCAGAATGCAGATATCAGTCCCCCTGGAGAAAAGGGCTGTTTTGGAAGATGTGTCGCACTGTACCCCACTGAAGTCCCTCCTCACTCCCAGCCTCAACTTCTCAGGGTCCATGCCAAATCTTTTAGAATTTCCAGAGATAACCATATCCAGCCTGTCAGTTAAGATTCTGAACTCCAGTTCCCTGTACCCCCTCCTACAAAGAGAAGGCAGGTAGTGTGCAAAGGCAGGGCTTTTTTGGTGGTAGTGCCTCACCTTTGGAATATTCTTCTACTTGAAGCACTTACCTTCCTTTGGTGCCAGGCCAAAACATTTGTGGTTGGTTTTTTTTTTCTGATTTTAATGAAGAGTCTTGGATTTTCTTAAAGCTGTTGTCCGACCCAAGAACTGTTGCATGAAAATACATTTTTTTTCTAAATAAGTATTCATGTTTGATGGGGGAAGGATGCTTTAATCTCTTGGTCTGCTTTAATCAAAGCAGTTAATTGTATTCAGATATTTGCCCAGTCAAAGAAGAAAGAAGCTTAATCTAAAGAGTCCCTATTGCAAATGGCCAGCTAATCCTGCATTATTTATATGGGATTATGAGGGCATTGTTTCTACAGGAGAGACCTGCAGAGCTGTCTCCATGGAAGGCCATGTGCACCAAGTGAGAGGACAAAGGGAGAGGGGAGAGGGGGTCCAAGGGCAGCTCCCAGGTTAAGACAGAGTCACTTTATTCAAGGAAATAACACCTACTCACACTTAGACTGACGTAGCAGCACCCTCCTTGTCCAGGCATGCTGAGTCACTCCACCAATCTGTGGTGGAAAAAAAAAATGAGTAATTTTCCATGTGCTTGCAGCATCCATTTGCTTCCTGGTTTGGAGCAAGTAGGGCACCTTCTAGGTGACCTCTTAAAATGATGATCTATGATCTTGCAGAAAGTAATCAGTTCAGAACAATGATTAATAAATCCTGTTGATTAAAGAGCATTCTCTTGAGGAAGTATATAGTGTGTTGTGAAGATAGCCTGTGCATAACTTCTAAGCTTCACTATCTGCAAAACCAGGGCTTTTTTTGAGCAGGAATGCAGTTCTGGCTGGCTTGGAGTTAAGGGGTGTGGCCTAATATGCAAACAAGTCCCTCCTGGGCTGCTGCTTCTGTCTTTTTTTTTTTTTTTTTACAAAACAGTGACATCAGGGAGTGAGGCCTAATATGCAAATAAGCTGCTGCTGGGTTTTTCTACAAAAAAAAGCCCTGTGCAAAACCAACTTCAAAATCCAGGAGGGAAATAAATAATACCTCTTTTCTGTTTCCTGTGTGTCCCTTAGGGGCCTTGTTCATTGAAACGCTGTATATATGAAAACAGAAATAACCGTCTTCAAAGGAGGGCAGCAAAACTATTTTCCAGACTCCAGGAAGATACAGTAGGATGCAACACAGTTATAGACAGCCATTCCCAGCTTAAATAAATACTTTTAATTTTTTTAAAAAAGTTCAACAGTTGTTTCCCTTTGGGAATCGGTCTCCATAGGGAATAATGGAGACATCCCCCCTGCTTTCTGCTGACCCTGAAGCGGGGGGAGGGCCTACAAACCAGGGGATCCCCTGCCCCCACCTGGGGATTGGCAACCCTACCCTAGGAAAAATGTGAAGAGCAATATAGTACCTGGTGTGTGAGATCCTATGCCACAAGAGAGCAGCCCAGAGGGATTCGAATGCCTCTCCCCTTTAAGTAAGCAAGTCTGCAGAGCGGCCAGGTAGGGCCTGCAATCTGTCCTTGAAAATGTGACTCTCCCTCATGCCCAGAACAAAGCTGATTTCCCAGTTTAGCAGCTTCAGGCAGGGCCGGCCCTAGCATGCAGCACTCCATGCACTCTTACTGCCTGGCACCCCCAGGCCAACCCCCTTCCCTTTTCTCTGTGCTCCACTCCAATCCGCCGCACTCCTCTCCATTCAGTTGCCCCCCCCCCCCACCCCCAGTGTGCTCAGACACCAGCCTCATGCTTACCGGCTTTACCAGGCATCAGAATAGTGCTCTCTTAATAGAGAGCAGAACAAGACTTTGCTACCATCCTCCCTTCCTGTTTCAGAAGTGAGGGGTGAGAGTGAAGGCTCTTTCTGCTTTCTATTAAGAGAATGGTTTATTGCGATTGCCGGCTGAAGTGGGTAAGCGCGAGACTAGCATTGCTGCTCTGAGCACACCGAGGAGGGAGGGGTGGCGTTTTGCTCTCCATTAAGAGAGTGCTATTCTGATGACCAACGGAAGAGGGTAAGCATGGGGCTGACATCTGAGTGTGCTGGGGGGTAAGAGAGGTGGCCTGCTCACCACTGCTGCAGCCTAATTGCCCCGTGGCAATAAGGCATTTGTCTTGGGTGCCAGGAGGGGGGAGGGAGAGCCCAATGTAGTGCTTTCCCACCCAGCCCGCTAGGCAAATACCTAATTTGCCTAGTGGGCGAGCTGGCCCTGGCTTCGGGGGGAACCAAGAGGCTTCTTGGGACCTGCCCTGAGGTAGTAGTAGGGTTGCCAATCCCCAGGTGGGGGCAGGGGATCCCCCGGTTTGGAGGCCCTCCCCCCGTTTCAGGGTCGTCACAAAGCAGGGGGAGGGGAGGGAAATGTCTGCTGGGAACTCTATTATTCCCTATGGAGATTTATTCCCATAGAAAATTATGGAGAATTGATCTGCAGGAATCTGGGGCTCTGGGGGGGGGCCTGTCTTTTGGGGTAGAGGCACCAAATTTTCAGTATAGCATCTAGTGCCTCTCCCCAAAATATCCCCCAAGTTTCAAAAAGATTGGACCAGGGGGTTCAATTCTATGAGCCCCAAAAGAAGGTGCCCCTATCCTTCATTATTTCCTATGGAAGGAAGGCATTGAAAAGGTGTGCCATCCCTTTCAATGTGATGGCCAGAACTTCCTTTGGAGTTCAATGATGCTTGTCACAGCCTTGATCTTGGCTCCACCCCTAATGTTTCCTAGCTCCACCCCCAAAGTCTCCTGGCTCCACCCCCAAAATCCCCAGATATTTCTTGAATTGGACTTGGCAACCCTAGGTAGTAGGGTTGCCAATCCCCAGTTGGAGGCCCCTCCCATGCTTCAGGGGTATCAGGGACATCAGAAAGCAGGGGTGGGGTGGGGGATGTCTGCTGGGCACTCCATTATACTCTATGGAGACTGATTTCCATAAGGGACAATGGAGAACTGATCCATGGGTATCTGGGGCTCTGGGGGGCTGTTTTTTTTGAGGTAGAGGCACCAAAATTTCAGTAGAGCATCCAGTGCCTCTTCTCATAACACCTTCCAAGTTTCAAACAGATTGGACCCTTTAAATGTGATGGCCAAAACTCCATTTGGAGTTCAGTTGTGCTTGTCACACACTTGCTCCTGGCCCCACCCAAAGTCTCCTGGCTCCACCCCCAAAGTCCTCAAATATTTCTTGAGCCAGTTTGGCCAGATGAGGAAGGGATAGCTGGATTGATGCCAGAGTTGCAGTCCAAAGACCAGAGAAGGGCGACTTCAAAGGCAGGGACAGAAAGACCTCCAGGTACAAACAAGGCGTGGCAGCCAGAATGCAAGCTGGAGAATGCAGAGCAGCTCCGTTCACAGATGGGATATGGAAATGGGGCTTGGGAAAGTGAGGATGCTGCAGTTCAGTGCAGGGGGTTGCAGAAAGAACCGTGCTTAGGGAAGGAGCCCATGGAGAGTAAAGCTGCCATAGATCTGAGGCAGAGCATTGTCACCCACTGCAAATTGCACAGTGTCAGCATTTGAGTTTCCGGGGGAATTCAAGGGATCAGCATAATTATTCTAAGTTATCTAGCACTGTCAGCTCTTGATTGGGAAATCCCTGGAGATTTTGGGGGTGGATCCTGGAAAGGGGAGACTTTGGAGAGGGGAGGGACTTCAGTGTGGTACAACGCCCTAAAGTCTACCCTGCACAGCGGCCATTTTCTCCAGGAAAGCTGACCTCTGTAACCTGGAGACCAGTGGTAATTCCAGGAGATCTCCAGGTACCACCTACAGACTGGCAACCCTAAATAACCTCACTCAGAGTGGATGCATTTTAAAAATGTGATATTAAAGGTGTTTCAGACTTCCTGGTTTTAACCCTGAACCTGAACAATGAGTAAATCAGAAGAAAAGGGGTTGCCTCCAACCAGTTTTTTCACTCAGTCCTTCTCTTTATGGCAGCTGTTGTCCCATGTGGCTGTTGTCCATGCAGGTCCTATAAACAAGGAGTTGCACATTCTAGTTGGATGGTCAAAGAGGACTAGGGTTATCATTTTCAGCTCTGGATTTGGAAATCCCTGGAGATTTTGGGGGTGGAATACAAGTAGCTCAGGGTTTGGGGGAGAAGGGACCAGATAAGGGTAAAATGCCAGAGCGTGCACCCTCCAAAGCATCCATTTTCACCAGGGGAAATTATATCAATTACATGGAGATCAGTTGTAATAGTGGGAGATCTCCAGGCTCTACCTGGAGGTTATAGCAACCAAACAGAGTAACATGAAAAGGTAGAGCAGGAGGAGAAAGCCACACAGGCATTCACATTAAATCAACCTCAAATATTTAGAAATTCAATAATTTATATGGCAAATTATTCATAGAAAATACAGTGCATCACAAAGTGTAAAAAAACCCTACTCCCGAAACAACCATTCCTATATTGATATCTGACAGTCTGTTCCTTGAAATTGGAGTCGGGAAGTAGTGTGCAATGCCGTGGAAACAGAGTCCAATGCTCCAATTCTTCTCTGTTAGCCAATATCTGGATGGAATGCAGCAAGGCAATAAGACGCAACAGGGATGCGCTAAATGCCCTGTTTCATGCGAAGCTTCAACGAGTTTTAAATAAACTTTTCCAGGCTCCAGCTGCGCTGCTTTTCTCCGCTTTAGCTTCTCTGCAGCGCTTCCTGTTCTCTTTCCCAGTTCAGAAGCAAACCCTTCCTCTGCGCATGTGTGCTTTCCTTCCTAGCCTGTGCACGCATGTGCAGGGGAAGAGTTTGCTTCTGAACTGGGAAAGAGAACAGGAAGCGCTGCAGAGAAGTTGAAGCGGAGAAAAGCAGTGCAGCTGGAGCCTGGAAAAGTTTACTTAAAACTTGTTGAAGCCTTGCATGAAACAGGGCATTTAGCGCATCCCTGTTGCGTCTTATTGCCTTGCTGCATTCCATCCAGATATTGGCTAACAGAGAAGAATTGGAGCATTGGACTCTGTTTCCACGGCATTGCACATTACTTCCTGACTCCAGTTTCAAGGAACAGACTGTCGGATATCAATATAGGCTTGGGAGTAGTTTTTCTTTGCACTTTGTGATACACTGTATTTTCTATGAATAAGTTGCCATATAAATAATTGAATTAAGTATTTGAGGTTGATTTAACGTGAATGCCTGTGTGGCTTTCTCCTCCTGCTCTACCTGGAGGTTGGCAGCCTTAAAATGAATCCCTCCATTTCCCCCCTTTTTTTCAGCAGAAAAACAACTTGGGAGTGCAACCCACTGTTAACCAAAGAAGCAGTCTCCTGTCTAATTGAGCGGAATTAGTTTAAGATAGAGCGAGAGGCAGGTAATGAGATCTCTGCCAATGCAGACAAGGATTTTCCTCCTTTAAGCAAACTCTCAAATAAATCAGGCAGATGTTCAATTGGAAAGACTTTTTATTAAAAGAGAAATAAAATGGCAAAACACACACCCAAACACACTTAAAACACGTAAGCTAGCTAAGAGAAAAACAGGGAGGTGCAGGAATACTTGAGGTGAAAGGGGCTATAATTACCAGATCTTGTAGAGGTCCATGGAAGCAACAACAAAACAACCAGCATTTCACAAGCTGAAGAGAAGAAACCCACAAAGTAGGGGTGAATGCTGTTGGTACCAGGAACATACACACTGCTATGGAGCAAGATGCCATAATTTATAGAGCAAAATGCTCCCTGGGATAAGTGGAGGTATTTGCCCTCAAAACAATAACTTGATAGGTTTTTCGGAGGTGGACAATGATTTGGGAGAAGTTTTCCTGAGATTGACTATAGGTGTAAATGGTGCTTGATGGCCCTGTAAGTACCAGATGGGGAAAGCTACCAGGTTTCGAAAGGACCATACAGGCCATCTTGTCCAACCCCTTGCTTAATGCAAGATCTTCCTCACACTTCTAAACTTAAGGACATAAGAACATAAGAGAAGCCATGTTGGATCAGGCCAATGGCCCATCCAGTCCAACACTCTGTGTCACACAGTGGCCAAAAAAACCCCAAGTGCCATCAGGAGGTTCACCAGTGGGGCTAGATGCTTTCCCACTGTGCAACCCCGCCACAAGCACCAAGAATACAGAGCATCACTGCCCCAGACTGAGAGTTCCAACAATAGACTGCGGCTAATAGCCACTGATGGACCTCTGCTCCATGTGCTTATCCAATCCCCTCTTGAAGGTGTCTATACTTATAGCCGCCGCCACCTCCTCTGACAGTGAATTCCACATGTTAATTACCCTTTGGGTGAAGAAGTACTTCCTTTTATCATTTCTAAACTTGGCACTGGCTGGCATCCATTTTGTGTCATTTTGGGCCAGGCAGTGTAATGCACTTATGATATTTGAGATCAGGGCTTTTTTTGAGCAGGAAGGCACAGGAACACAGTTCCGGCTGGCTTGGCATTAGGGGTGTGTGGCCTAATATGCAAATGAGTTCCTGCTGGGTTTTTAATACAAAAAAGCCTCGTGTGGAACAATGGTAATGCCAGGGGTGTGGCCTTATATGCAAATGAGACCATTCTGGGCTTTTTCTGCAAAAAAGGAGCCCTGTTTGAGATAATATGTTAGAGTGTTTATGGTTTCAAGCAATAAACTGCCCCTCAGCAAAAGGAGGGGTCTGACTGCTAGCACCACTGGGAGGAACGAGGGAAGTGTCATGGATTTAGCTCCATTCCTGACAATCTAGGGCAGGGATGACAAACATGCAGCCTGGGGACCAAATCAGGCCCTCAGAGGGCTCCTATCAGGCCCCCAAGCAACTGGCTATCATCTGCTTCCTTCTCTCTCTCTCTTGCTTCCTTCTGCATAACAGCTTGTTTTGCAAGGCTTGCTCTATCGCACAGGAGCGACAGAGCAAGTCTATTTTCTCAATTGGCTGAGGTTTCTCCCTTGCAGAGGAAGGGGGGAAGGGATTGCTTGTTTTGCCAGGCTCTCTCAATCGCACAGCAGAGCTACTGGGCCAAGCCTCTCTTCCCTCTATTGGCTGAGGCTCCTCCTCCTGGTCCCCTGGGGAAGGAAGAAAAGAACCAGAGCTTCCTTTGCCCCTGGATACCATGGGACCAACGAATGCTAATGTTTTAAGTATGATTGATTTTAAGGTTGTTTTTTTAAAATAGTTAATTGTGTTTGTCTGTGTCCTTTATAAAGTTTATATCTCTCCTATCTAATCTTAAATAGGTACACACCCGGCCCAACATGGCTCGGCCCAACAAGGTCTCATTTATGTCAGATCCAGCCCTCAGAACAAATGAGTTCGACACCCCTGATCTAAGGATGTGCAAAACTTGCAGGAGTCAGATTATACTGCCTGGTGATTGCTCACCACGCCTAGTCCTAGTCTATAAACTCAATGGGTTGCCAAGTCTTGTGAAGGAACAGCTGCCAGGTGATGCGTTCATTGCCCTCTGGAGCCTGCCTTCTTGGTGCTGCTGAAGAGACATTGAAGCTATTAAATCATCTGGGCAAAGGTGAAGCAATAGATAAGCAGCCTGGGAAGGGCAGCAGAGAAGACTGCTTTCTGTACAATATGCCTTTTCAGATAATACATTCAGGTATATCAGGATACGTCCTACGTAAAGTGCTCCTGATACACGTGGTCACCAAGCTTCCTGAATGGGAACCACATGTATTTCACATGCAGATATACATGATCCAGCACCCTGGTAGGCTTGCGTGTACCAAGACTCTTCATGTGTGCAAAATAGGGCTGTTAACGCCATCCTGGGAAATTCCTGAAGATTGGCAGGGAGCTTCGGGAGGATGGAGTTTGGGGAGGGAGCACAACAGGGAGTCCTGCAATTTGAGTCCACCTTCCAAAGCTGCTGTTTTCTTCAAGGGAACTGATCTCTGTGGCCTGGGGATCAGTTATCGTTCCAAGAGATCCCCAGCCTCCACCTGGAGGTTGGCTGCCCTAGAAAAAAATGCACAGTGCCCTGTTCTGACAACATGGAAAGGCTCATGCCTTGGAAGGATCTACATGTGTTTGCCAGACTTCCAGTATGCAGCAACACTTTGCCTGAAAACAGCCTTCCTGGTACAGCAGAACGTTTCTCATAATTTCCCAGGCCTTGTAAGTTACCAAGGTGAGAAACACTGGGACCAAATCAGATAGAGAAATCACATCCTCGGACTTGGAATTTCTTGTCCCTTCCAGATCTATGTATTCATAGACTGTCTCCTGGAGCTTTTTTTTTTTTTGTAGAGAAAAACCATCAGGAACTCATTTGCATGTTAGGACACATCCCCTGATGTTGCCATTGTTTCACACAGGGCTCCTTTTTTTTTGTAGGAAAAGCTCAGCATGAACTTATTTGCATATTAGGACACATCCCCTGATGTTGCCATGGTTTCACACAGGGCTTTTTTTTTGTAGAAATGCCAAGAAGGAACTAATCTGCATATTAGGCCACACATCCTGATGCTGAGCCAGCCAGAACTGCATTCCTGCTCAAAAAAAGCCCTGCTGCCTCCCTTACATAAGCTCCTGAGGTGATTCACGATGGAGTTTATGGGTGTTTTTACATTCAGTTTGATCCAGAGTTTTAGAGTCTTCAAATTGCCTGCCACCGTTCTGTTTTAATTATTTTCCTTTTACATTTGTGGATTTGCTCATTTTGCATAGCCAAACTTCTATATTTCCTGCTGAAAGCGTTTCAGTTTGCGGAGGGGGGGGTGTCTCTGATCAGAGGGCAGACGGAATACCAGTGCTTAGTTAAATGTATATGATTGCTTGGAAATGGTGTCAACACTGCAAAAACAATACAAATTTAAATTACAAGATAAGGCAAGCAATGATATGTAAAAATTTCAAGTGCTGTCAGTTCTCATGCAAATTACTGCACCTTGTGGCTTTTGTAGGAGTCTTTTAAAATGCATGAAGACTTCTATAATACAAGTTTGAAACGCTTGTAAAGAAATGACCGAATCAAAACTAGTTTTGAGAAAAATGTTGCAGCAGCAGAGCCGGAACTCAACTCACCTAAACAAATGTAGATGCTTCAGGCAGCAACAATATAAAACAGTTGTGAGAACATTAGGTAATGTAAAAGGTGAGTTTCTAATGGGGTGATAGAGAGTCGCAAACTGTCAGTGTAAAAACACCCTATAGCAATATAGACAGCAATGCAGATGAGAGGGGGGGAATGCAAACATCAACTGATCCTACTAAAAACAATTCAAGCACACTAGTAGCTATAAAACATCTGCAATTAAAACAAACCATCAGTCAAGGGGGTTTTCAAGGCAGAAGACCTTCAGAGGTGGTTTGCCGTTGCCTGCCCCTCTATGTAGAGACCCCGGACTTCTTTGGTGGTCTTCTATCCAAATACTGACCAGGGCTGACCCTACTTAGCTTCCGAGATCTGAAAAGATCAGGTTAGCCTGAGTTATCCAGATTGAGACAAGCGTGAACAAGGAAAATAAATAGATCTTAACCTGGCACTTGAATACATTCAAGATTGCCCTCAGGTTCTGGAAAGGGGAAGGGAATTCCGTAGCCAGGGTAGATCCGATGCCTTGTGGCTAGGGTTGCTAACTCTGTGCTGAGAAACCCCTACACACTTTGAGGGCGGAGCCTTGGGAAGGAAGGGACATCCGTGGGATATAATGCCATAGAAGCCACTTCCCAGGCCACTGTACCAAGCTAGCAATCAGCTGAACAGTTAAGCCATTCTAAGAAGCTCATTCTGATCAAGGATTAAGTTTGGAGAGTTGGGGGGTATTGAAAAATGTTTCTTCTTTCAGAAGAAGATAGAAGATATTGGATTTCTACCCCGCCCTTCACTCTGAATCTCAGAGTAGCTTAAAATCTCCTTTACCTTCCTCCCCCACAACAGACACCCTGTGAGGTGGGTGGGGCTGAGAGAGCTCTTACAGCAGCTGCCCTTTCAAGGACAACTCCTATGAGAGCTATGGCTGATCCAAGGCCATTCCAGCAGCTGCAAGTGGAGGAGTGGGGAATCAAATCCAGTTCTCCCAGATAAGAGTCTGTGCACTTAACCACTACACCAAACTGGCTCTCATAGATAGATGTTCCTTCACACGATACACAACTTAATAGAAATTACCACTGGAAGAGGTAGCAATTGTCACCAGCTGAAATGGCTTTACAATCATGCTTTATAAAGCATTTAGCTGTTCATGGTAGATTGGTCCAGAACCTCCATGCGTAGAAGTAGGAAAGTGCATTGCTGGAATAAGCAACAGGGAAAGGCCATGACTGGAATCATTCTTGGTCTGATCCATCAGTGCTGTTCTTCTGTTTTTCTTAATATTCCAGGGTAATAGCAGCAGAAATGGAAGGCCTTTCAGAAATGAGCCTTCAGCACTGGCCATGATGGTGAGCGCTCTCCTGAGAGGAAAGATCTCCCATTGCAATGTTGTCATAGCAGGGCAGCTTCACCATATGAGCTGAGCAAAAGAATGGCTGTCCTACAACCTAAAGGAAAAAGGTACAAAATCGTTCAATGTTGCCATTTTCTCTATAGTTTTCCCTACTCAGTCATCAGGAATTTTCAGTGGAGATTTTTGAAACTAAGGATCCCCTTGAATGTAGGCCTCTTGACAAACCTTTTTCTCTCCTGCCAGCAAGCTATTCAGGAGACACCTAGTGTTGTAGAGAGGCAAGAATGATTGTGGAGATCCAGGTTCAAATCCCTACACATTCACAAAACTTACTGAATGGTTTAAGGCCAGTGACTCTCTCAGCTAAATTACCTCACAGGGTTCTTGCAATGATAAAATCTACTGCTCTCTGGGTATGTGAGGTATCATCAAGCGGCAGCTGATTATGGCAAACCCCTAAGGTTTCTGAGGCAAGAGAAGAACAGAGGGGGTTTGCCATTGCCTGCCTCTGCCCTGGCCATGGCTCAGTGGTAAAGCATCTGCTTGGCATGCAGAAGGTCCTAGGTTCAATCCCTGATGTCTCTAGTTAAAAGGACCAGGCATTAGGTGACATGAAAGACCTCCGCTTGAGACCCTGGAGAGCCACTACCAGTTTGAGTAGACAAAACTGACTTTGATGGACTGAGGGTCTGATTCAGTAGAGGGCAGGTGTGTGTGTGTGAATGTGTGTGTTTCCTTGGTGGTCTCCCATACAAAAACTAACCAGGGCTGACCCTGCTTAGCTTGTGAGATGTGGCAAAAACAGGTCAGCCTGGGCAATACTGGTCAGGAGTGTGCCTTGAGGTAAAGGCAAAATAAAAAAATAAAAATTTGCATGATATTTCAGATTGGCTCTTCCTCCCCCTCGCGCCCCCACCTGATACTGCATTTTTAACCACTGGTTCGAATTTTAATGGTTTTCCTATCAATGTCTTCAGTTTCAAAGTACTAAACCATTTTTTTTTGTTGGTGCAGACAAACTTGCTGAGGAACGACTAGATTTTATCTTCTGCTAAAACTGACCATCCAATGGGTGATCTTCCAGCCAGCTTTTTCAACCAACCAACCTTACCTCCTTTCCTTTCTGCAACCCCCTATCTCGCATGGCAGTTGTCCCTGCAGGTCACCAGGATTCACATAAAGTTGTTGTTGTGTGGATGCCCCCCAAAAGACACCCCAGTATGCCATGCGCACTTACTTCACTATAGGGCGGTGGGTCACTGGAGTGGATCCATGGCGAAGTTGTAGGCACAGGAGGGGCAGTAGGTGGAGGCGGAACGCGTTGGATTATTGGTTCTTGTGGCGGGAGCCCTCCTGATTTCCTGCATATCTTGTAACATCCAATAGAAATTAACACTAAGAAAACAAAGCCGAAAAATGTCCCAAAGATGGCCACAGGACTGGGAGGAGAGAAAGAAAAGAGACTGTCACACCAGCCTGTCTCCCGGATCTATGAAATCTTTGTCAAGAACCTTCTCATCTGCTCTTTCTTTCTACCCTGCCACTAAGACATAATGATCATCATTCTGTGCCACAAAGAGTTCATTTCGACAGCCTGTATGTATTATATAAAAGATAAATGCTTTTGCTGTTAAATCACAGCAAACTTATGGCGACCCCATAGGGGTTTCAAAGCAAGAGACGAACAGAGGTGGTTTGCCATTGCCTGCCTCCGTGTTGCAACCTGGTAATTCCTTTGTGGTCTCCTATCCAGATACTAACCAGGGCTGACCTTGCTTAGCTTCCAAGTTCTGGTGTGATTGGACCAGTCCAAGCCATCCAGTTCAGGGCAAATGATATATACTGGCTTGTTATGCACAACTTATTTTTATTCCACTGGCCTCAGGAAGAAGCAAAGAGGCAGGATGCTCCCAGCCCCACAGAAACGTTTGCTCTGCTCTCTCCACCCAGGCCCCCATCATTTGCCCACACCCTGGTCCCCATCGAGCCCTGTAGCTTAGAAAGTAGGTGTGATGAGATGTTTCCAGTAACCAGGGGTGGAATTCTAGCAGGAGCTCCTTGATGTAGCCTTGTAAGCTCTTGGAGGATTGGTTACATCAGGGGGTGTGGCCTAATATGCAAAGCAGCTCCTGCTGGAATTCCACCCCTGCCAGTGACAATCAGGGGTCACTTCGTAGAAAAATAGGTGGTGGAGCTCATCCAGGGATTGTTATGCAGCTGCACCTACTATTCAATGGACAAGTTGGGGAGGAGGAGGGGGAACCCTCAGAAAGGTTCAGGAGCTGTGCTCCTGGGTACTTCTGCTGAATTGGAGGCCTGGAGACAATGATTGCCAGGTGAACATTCCATGTTTGAACAGTATGCTCTACATGTGAGCAGTCTTCAGTACATTCATGCTGTTCTTACTGTTTGCCACCTACTTGAAAGCAAACTATATAGCTTTGTTAGATTCATTTCATTTTGACTACTTTTGCACATGTGCAGCAGGGAACTAGATCTCCCTCGTTTCGGAGTCCTTGGGTGGGTCAGATTGCTCAGCCAGTGCACCATGGCATCCTTTTATCGTTTTTCAAAAAGAAAAGTTTACAACCCCCTACCCTTTTAAATTATGCAAATGATGGGGGATAATCTACAAATCCTACGAGGCTGTGTGAGAGAGCATATGAGCAAGCTGCCCTGGATCCAGACTGTTTAGCAACTCTTTATGTGTAAGCTTGCCTGGACTCAGGAGACACAGTGAGTAACACCAAACCTTGCAAGGTTTCTAGGTGTGTAATTATTTTCACGTGGTGTGGGTCCTTTTAACGTAATACTTTCATTGCTAATGTTGACAGCAGCAGGGCAAAATGCATTTCTGCAGCTACACAGGGGAAACATCTCTATGGCAGGGTCCAGACTGCCAGGTTGGGGTGGCAGTGTGCTGACCCAGAAGTGGGCTGGCACAAACAGAAGTGCCCTGGGATGGCCAGATGGTGCGTGGCCTGCTGCTGGGGCAGGATTGGGCAGTGTACACCTTGGAGGAACATCCACAGTGCTCAAGCACGAACTGCAGCATTTCTGGTGCTCCCCAGCTGTTCAGACAGCTAGGAAGGTGCCTTGAAGGCACTTCTCCAATTTGCTATCACTTCTAAAATGGTAGCTTTTTGAGGCATGACTGGGACACCTACAGATGGTGAGAGCAGGAGCAGGGCGGCAGGCAGACATGCACATTTGGACATGCTTTTTTGATCCACCTGGGTCCCATCCCTGTGCCGGCTTAAACTGCAGGTCTGAATTCAGCCTATGACAGGCAAGGCTGACCCTAGACATTTTTTGGCCCCCTAGGCAAGGTTAACTTCTGGTGTCCCCACGCACTGATAATATTACCAAGTCACATGGGGGGTGCCCAATTCGGCACCTCCAGAAGGCTAGTGCCCTAAGCGAGTGCCTAGCTTGCCTTGTGGCAGGGCCGGTCCTGATGATAGATGTGTTCAAGCTGTTTAGATGCAGAGCCCAACAGCCATTCAATGTTCGGCTCCAGTGATTGCAACATGTGCTCACACATGGTGCACAGAGAAGACCACAAGGGCACAACAGTTGTATCACAGCTATTTCCACAGGCGAAACTTCCCCCATAATTGCAATTCTATATTAGAGACACGTTAGCCTTTGAAATTCTAAGCAATGCACAATATTTATCAGCCCCAGTCGGTGGGAGAAAAGTCAGCAACTTTATTGAGGCCTAATTTCAGTTGGCCCTGTGCTCTGAGCTGGACTATTCTCTGATTTAGCATTGACTTGGCCGATCCGTTCCACACAATCTATGCCGCCAACCTCAGCTGTAGCAAGCATGCTGGTGGAAACCATTAGCCTTGACAGAGGGCCTCCCATGCCCACTACTTACATAACAAATCCTGTGTCTGGTGTTGTAGGTTTCATAGGACAGCACTGGGTAGAACAGCAGTAACTATTAATACACCTTGGGAAAGGAGAGACAGGAATGTGTGAGATAAAACACAAGACATCCCATGCAGCACTTCACTGTGTTTGTAGGCAGTTATACAGAAACTGGTTTCGGGGGGGGGGGGGGGGTCTGTTGTTTACTCTTTTCTCTTCCCCTATGCTATCCATCCTACTCCCTGCAAAGGCTTGGTGGACCCGCTGCCACCACTGATACATTTTGACATGTATCCATGTTACTTCTGATGTAGCCAATCCTCTGACAGCATATAGTAGGCCCTGGAATAAGAGCCCTGTAAGCTCTTGGAGGATTGGCTACATCAGAGGTGTGTGGCCTAATATGAAGAGGAGTTCCTGCTACCAAAAAAATTGTCTTCAGGGTATAGGCTGCGTTAACCCATTCTTTTAGAGGAGGCTACATATCACAATTGAAGACTTCATGAGGTTCACCATACAGACCCAAAGCAGCCAGGTTCATCAATCCCAAATTTACCTTGTTATTACTGGTTGCCAAAAGTCAGCATTGGCCAGAAAAGTCCTTAGAATCATAGAGTTAGAAGTGGCAAACAGGCCCTCCAGTCCAACGCCTACTCCATGCAGATCAGTCAAGCTTCCCTGATAAGTGTTAGTCTAGCGCAGGGGTGGCCAAACTGTGGTTCAGGAGCCACATGTCGCTCTTTCACATATATCATGTGGCTCTTGAAGCCCCCACTGCCCTGGTATTTATCTCTTTAAATCACTTCTCCAAACCAAGCCAGTCAGCGGATTGGAGAATGCATTTAAAGTTAAAGTTGCTTTCTTCCCACCTTCCCCTCCCCTCCTCCTCTATCTTCCTTGCAGCACTCAAACATCTGACATTCATGTCTTGCAGCTCTCAAACATCTGACGTTTATTCTTTGTGGTTCTTATGTTCAGCAAGTTTGGCCACCCCTGGTCTAGCTGCTGGTTGAAGACTGCCAATGAGGGGGAGCTCACCGTCTTCCTAGGCTGCCAATTCCACTGCTGAACTACTCTGGGCATGTTTAGCCTGGAGAGGAGGCGGCTGAGAAGTGATATGATCATAGGGTTGCCAAGTCCAATTCAAGAAAAATCTGGGGACTTTGGGGGTGGAGCCGGGAGACATTGGGGGTGGAGCCAGGTGCAAGCATGTGACAAGGAGAACTGAACTCCAAAGGGAATGTTTTGGCCATCCCATTGAAAGGGACCGTACACTTTTTAAATCTTCCCTCCATTTGGAAATAATGATGGATAGGGGCACTTTCTTTGAAGGCTCATAGAATTGGGCCCCCTGGTCCAATCTTTTTGAAACTTGGAGGATATTTTGAAGAGAAGCACCGGATGCTATGTGGAAAATTTGGTGCCTCTGCCTCAAAAAACAACCCCACCCCCTCCACGAGTCCCAGATCAATTTTCCATTATACCCTATGGGGAATAGGTCTCCATAGGGAATAATGCAGAGTGCTCAGTGGACATTCCCTCCTGCTTTCTGATGACCCTGAAGCGGGGGGAGGGACTCCAAACCGGGGGATCCCCTGCCCCCACCTGGGGATTGGCAACCCTATATGATCACCATCTTCAAGTACTTGAAGGGCTGTCATAGAGCATTGTTTTCTGTGGCCCCAGCAGAACCAAAGGGTTGAAATTAAATTAAAAGAGTTTCTCGCTCAGCATTAGGAAGAACTTCCTGACCGTTAGAGCAGTTCCCCAGTGGAACAGGCTTCCTCAGGAGGTGGTGGCTCTCCTTCCTTGGAGGTTTTTGAACAGAGCCTAGATGGCCATCTGACAGCAATGAAGATCCTGTGAATTTAGGGGGAGGTATTTGTGAGTTTCCTGCATTGTGCAGGGGGTTGGACTAGATGACCCTGGAGGTCCCTTCCAACTCTATGATTGTATTATTCTATGATTCTTACTGTAAAAAAAAAAAATCTAAAATCCAGCCAGTACCTTTCCACTCATAATTTAAACCTTGTGAATCTCCTTTACTGAAAATGGAAATGGCAGGTAGTGCTGGCCCATAGGAAAGCTCTATGAATAGACCAGGTCTGTGGTGAATGTTTCACACACACAAATAACCAGATAACACTGCAGTTGACAAATGATGAAGCATCAACTTGAGACCTGTTTGAAATCTGAGTCGAAGATGCTCAAACTCTGGGTATGGTGTCTTTTCAGGGAGGAAGGAAAGGGAAGACTGTTAAGCAGCTGCTTAGTATGCCTTGTGCCTTCATAAAAGTGATCCTGATTTGGCACATGGCACACAGGTGGTTAATGCCAGTCCAAATACCTTAGAAACTGTGAAGGGATAGAAGGAAAGAGGCAACTCCTTGGGAATATTGGAACTAAGCCATTCATACTTCTAGAAGCAGAAGCTGGGATGTCGCCTGTTTCTTCGCTAAAAGTCTTTGCCTATTTTAGGTATGCCCTGACCTAGATAGCCCAGGCTAAGCTGATCTTGTCAGATCTCGGAAGCTTTGTAGGGGCAGCCTTGCTCAGTATTTAGATAGGAGACCTCCAAGGAATACCAGGGTTGTGACACACAGGTAGGCAATGGCAAACCACTTCTAAATGTCTTTTGCCTTGAAAACCACTTCACACACATACGTTTTAGGTAGAATGATAGACAATGGAGAGCAGAGCACCACCAATTCTACCCAGCATCCTTTCATTTCCATTACATATTAGGCCACACACCCCTGTTGTAGCCAATCCTCCAAGAGCTTACAGTAGGTCCTGCACTAAGAGCCTTGTAACCTCTTGGAGCATTGGCTACATAACATGCAAAGGTGTTTCTGCTACAAAAAAGGCCCTGTCCATTACATTAATGCGAGGGCTAGATTTGACCAAAAAAAGAGGTCAGTTTAAGTCGCTTCTGACTTAAAGCAACCCTGTGAATTACTGCCCTTCAAAACATCCTATCATGAACAGCCTCGCATATTGAGGGCATAGCTTCTTTGACTGAGTCAATCCATCTCATGTTGATCTTCCTCTTTTCCTGCTCCCTTCAACTTTCCCCCAGTATTACTGTCCTTTCCACTGCTTTCCTGATTTGGCACATGGCATTGTGCAGAGGGTTGGACTAGATGACCCTGGAGGTTCCTTCCAACTCTATGATTCTATGACCCTTGTCTTCTCATAATGTGATCAAAGTATGATATCCTGAGTTTAGTCACTTTAGCTTCTAGGGAGAGTTCAGGCTTGACTTCCAATAAAAACCATTTGCTTTTCATTTTGGCGGTCCACAGTATCCATAAAACTCTCCTCCAACACCACATTTCAAAGGAATCTACTTTATTCTCACCCACTCCATGGCCTCCCTAGTGGTATCATAGAGTTTCCCTCCCAAATTGCTAGAGTGTCAAGGAAAACCACAGAGTTTTCTTGGAAGCTCCTAGAGCGGCCAGCATGTGAAGTTGCCAGTGTGATGACATCACTTGCAAGTGACATCATTGTGCCAGCAACATCGGAAGGGGATCCCCCCACTGGCCAAATGTGGACTGGCAGGTTGGGGACTTCCCAAGCAGGAGAACCCCTCCCTGGCCTGGGAGCTTGCTAGCCCTAGCTTTCTTCATTCATGGGGGGATGAGGGGGTGCACAAATGATGCATTTGATCCTCATTTGGGAATAGAAGAGGACCAAGCAGGTAGGAGGCACTGGGTTTGCATTAATGACTCTTACCTGCTTACTCCCCACTCCATCTCCAGACTGATCGTCGCAAGGGATGGAATGGAGTCAGTTTGGAAGGGAAGGAGAAGTCTCCATTGGCTGTTGAAAGAAGTCCTGTCAGCCAATGTCTCTAGGGAATCTTGGGCAAGGGGATCCTGATCCAATTGAATTTTTCCAGGGCTTTTTTTGTAGAAAAAGCCCAGCAGGGACTTATTTGCATATTAGGCCACATCACTTGTTTTATACAGGGCTTTTTATAGAAAAAACCCAGCAGGTATTCACTTGCATATTAGGCCACACCCCCTGATGCCAAGCCACCCGGAACTCCATTCCTGTGCATTCCTGCTCAAAAAAAGCCCTGAATTTGTTCAACCCACAGCCATCATTACATTCACTGGTAGGCTTCCCAACCCCCCCGCTCTGGTGGGAGTCCCCTGGGTTTGCAGCCTCATCTCCCGGTCTTCAAGAAGTGGGAAGCGGGGGGTGGGGGGTGGAGAACATACCTGTAGGCTTCATTATAGAGCTCCTGAGCCGTTTGTAAAATGTCTGCCCCTTTAAGGCTGGGCAGGGAGCAGGAAGGGCTTGGGAGAACAGCCCCGCCCTTTCTTTTGCTTTCGCTTTCACAAGAGTTCTCCGGAAGAAGATCTGGTAAGTGTGTGTGTGTGTGTGTTGTGAGAGGGAAGGGGCAGGGGATTCCCTGGTTTGGAGGCCCTCCCCCCTTTTAGAAAGCGTGTGGGGGGGAGGGGAATGTCTACTGGGCATTCTATTATTCCCTATGGAGAACGATTCCCATACGGAATAATAGGGAATTCATCCGTTGGTATTGGGGGCTCTGGGGGGGCTATTTTTTGAGGTAGAGGCACCAAATTTTTAGTATAACATCTAGTGCCTCTCCCCAAAATACCCCCCAAGTTTCAAAACGATTGGACCAGAGGGTCCAATTCTATGAGCCCCAAAAGATGGTGCCCCTATACTTCATTATTTCCTATGGAAGAAAGGAATTTTAAAAGGTGTGCTGTCCCTTTAAATGTGATGGCCACAACTCCCTTGGAGTTCAATTATGCTTGTCACATCCTTGTTCTTGGCTCCACCCCCAATGTCTCCTGGCTCCACCCCCAAAGTCTCCTGGCTCCGCCTCCAAAGTCCCCAGATTTTTCTTTAATTGGACTTGGCAACCCTATTCACTGGCAAGAAACAAGTGGTTACTTAGTGGAATTTATTGCAAGTGAATGTAATGATGGCTGTGGGTTGAACAAATTCATGAAAGAAAGGTCCATCAATGGCTATTATCCATGGTGAATAAGGGGAACCTCCAGGCACTCCCTTTGTTCATTCCAAATCTACTGCCCATTCACTTAATTGGGTGCACCATGAATGGTTAGATTTGGGAACATGGCCAGCCCTAGACTGTCTGGCATCCTAGGCAAAGTTAACTTCTGCCATCCCACCCACTCCCACACTGATAATGTCACTGAGTCACATGGGGCACCCAATTTGTCATCCCCAGAAGGCCAGTGCCTTAGGCAATCACCTAGTGGCAGAGTCAGCCATGTTTGGGAAAATGGAGAACAAGTTCTCCCCCTCCCCCCTGCCCAACTCTCTTCACTCACATGCAGGGCTTTTTTTTTTAGCAAGAATGCACAGGAACGCAGTTTGGCTGGCTTGGCATTGGAAGTGTGGCCTAATATGCAAATGAGTTCATGCTGGGCTTTTTCTCCCAAAAAAGCCCTGCTCAAATGCAAGTTCCATACAAAATGAGATGCCTTCCACCCCATTTGCACATGACTAGCAGCATCCTTAATCACATGGGCATCCATGATCACATTTCATTAACGTAAAGCATCAGCAAAGATTAAGTTGTAGGAAAAAAGGCTTCCCCCCATTTTTTGTAAGTTCTGACAAAGTTGTTACATGCTCTCACTTTCCTTTCCTGAGACTTCCCGTCCCTTTTCTCAACCACTTCCCCTCTGGGATCTGAGTCTCTCCTATTTGGAGCTATTACTCATGATACAACATTGTGGCTCTGAGGGAGTCCTCCTATTATTTCTGGACACCAGGCAAAAAAGAACTTACCAGAAGCCATTACAATATTCATACAGTGAAACCTACAGAGAGAGAGAAAGAGAGAAAGAAAGAGAGAGAGAGATTCAATTTGAACAACTGGAAAAGACGATCAAAGGGAGGTTATTGGAGGGTCATTTCTAGGCCTAACATCCCACCACTCAACCACTCCAATTTCATTTACCACCTAAAGGAACCATTTATCAAGAGTGGGATTGACAACAACATTCGCGTCTCTCTTGAAGAGCTGGATTTTAGAAGAAAGATTAAGGGATGTTCTCCTATGAGTTACGCAGAATGGGGAAACTTGCTAGGCCACCCATGAGGTGGTAGATGCCTGTTATGCTAGCATAAACTCCACCAGGGCTTTGTTTGTAGAACAACCCAGCAGGAACTAATTTGCATATTAGGCACACCCCTGATATTACCATTGTTCTACAAAAGCCCAGCAGGGACTAATTTGCATATTAAGCCACACACACCTGACACCAAGCCAGACAGAACTGCCTTCCTGTTTGTTTCTGATAAAAAAAAGGCCCTGAACTCCACATGGGGTATTGCTGCTTGGTGGGCAACAGTGGGAAGGCTTCTGGAGTCCTGGCTCCACTGGTGGGCCTTCTGATGGCACCTGGGTTTTGGCTACTGTGAAACATAGAGTGTTGGACTGGATGGGCCATTGGCCTGATCCAACATGGCTTATGTTCTCCCAGAAATAAAGAGCTATAACTTCATAGAGAAATGCTCTATCCCTCCTCACAATATACAGTTCATTCTTGAAACTCACCAAAATCAAAACAAGCACTACAGAAGTTAATTGGCCACCAGACGTTTATTAGGCTAAGGCTAACGGAAGTTAATTGTGCCACTGATTGTCGTCTGACTGTTAGTATTGCTTGATATTGTTTATAGGCTTTTACAATTGTATGCTTATTTTCTATTATGTATTGGGTTATCTGAAGTGTTGTATGCCTCCTTGAGCTTTGCAAGGGAGGGCAAGCTAAAAATCTCATACATACGTTCATACATGGGTTGTTTTGTAGAAAAATAGGTGGTGGAGCTCATTAGCATATGCCACCAGCCCCTCACCAGCTAAAAGCAACCTGACATAAGAAAGGAGAGTCCCGGGCGAGTGAGGCCTGCCTGGGCTGGCTAGAGATCCAGCCAGCCCAAGCAAGCCTCACTCACCTGGGGCTCTCCTTGCCTACCCCCCCCACCCAGTCAAAAGGCCAGCAAGCCACCTGCCACCCAATATCACATAAGGAGAAAGGGTGGGGGAGGGATTCTCCAGGGGTTAATGAGGGTTGCTGGGGGTATGGCAAAGCTCCTGGTGGCTGGCTGGCTGCCCACTCTCCTAATCCAGGGATTGTTATGCAGCTGCACCTACTATTCAATGGACAAGGTAGGTGGGGGGCGGAGGGGTGCCATCAGAAAGGTTCAGGAGCTGTGTTCCTGTGAGCTCCTGTTGAATTCAAGGTCTGCATACACACACACACACACACACACGTCTTAGAGGTACAAATCCTGAAGTATAAGCATCCCATCCAAAATCTGGATTCTCAAGTCACATCATGAATTTGAAATTCCTCAGCCCCAAATTGACATCTTTTGGATATTTGTGATTATTTATTTCAGTTTCAATTCTAATTACCCCAGACTTTTTTGAACTAGTCATAAAGAGAGAAGATGCCTTCTCTCCCTTTGGTCCAGAGCTGATCTGCCATCACGGAATGTCTCACATGATTATTTTGAAAGAAAATTTCTTAAATGGTTTCCCTGTGGTTTAAACTCATGGCTTCATAAGAACATAAGATAAGCCATGTTAGATCAGGCCAATGGCCCATCCAGTCCAACGCTCTGTCACACAGTGGCCAAAAAACCAGGAGCCATCAGAAGGTCCATCAGTGGGGCCAGGACACTAGAAGCCCTCCCACTGTGCCCCTCCAAGCACCAAGAATTAGAGCATCACAGAGAGTTCCAACAAAATGCTGTAGCCCCTTTACCTGCAGGAGATGGAAAGGAGGAATCAGGGCTTTTTTTTTTAGCAGGAATGCACAGGAACGCAGTTCCAGCTGGTGTGGGCTTGTGGGGTGTAGCCTAATATGCAAATGAACTTCTGCAAGGCTTTTTCTACAAAAAAAAGCTTGGAGCCATTCTTCCATCTTAACAGACATAGGATCCTCCCAAACCCTGTCTTGCCCAGCCCAATTCTTCGCCATTTATTTTGGACTCTCACCTCCTGGAACGTAGCAAAGACGTAAATCAAAACATTTCTGTATCGATGAATCATGATGTTGCTCTCCTTCTTCTCCAGGAGCTCCGGAGTCTCTGCTGCATGTGACTTAGGTCACTTGGAGAAAGGCTTTATCTCACTCCCCACCCTCTGGACTTCGCCCAAATGACAGATTAGGGGTGGGAAATTTGCACAGTTCCGCTGTTCTTCCAGAGACGTCACCACCAGGAAAAGGAAGCTGTTTCACAATGTAGGTATAGCAAGGTGTTGGTACGGATAGCATGGAACTGATAGGAAATGCTAATACATGGGTTTGTAACCTGCTGGGCACATTGTTGTGGGAGGGGGGAAGATTTCAATGTATTCTGAAATATCCACTGTTCCATTCTGTTTAGCTTCCTATAAAAACTACCTCCTTCAACCTTTAAATTAGGGGTGGGGAAAAATTTTTTCTGCTAAGGGCCATTTTGATATTTATAATATCATTTGCGGGTCATAGGAAATTAGCAACTTAAAAAACACTGCTCCACTAAGGGAGAATGATTCAGGCCGGCAAAATTACAGCTGGGTTCATGATCCCTGTTGGCCAGCTGGGCCCTGGGGAGCAAGGGCGTAGACTTTTCAATTTCTGGGGGGTGGGGGGGGCTGGGACTCAGCTAGAGGCATTGGATCCAGTGACATCACAGGGAGGGGCCTACATTATCACTACCTATGAATTTGTGGAGAAGCTCCCTCCCCATAAATTTAGGGAGCAATCCCCCAACAATGCCCATGGACTGGGCCAAACCAGGGCTGGATCTACATATTTTTTTGAGGGAGGGCAAAAGTAAAAAATGGCACCCCCTTATATTTCTCTCTCTCTCTCTCTCTCTCTCTCCCTCTGTATATATATATATATATATATATATATATATATATATATATATATTCATTCGAGGTATGAGCTTTCATGTGCATGTACACTTCCTGCAAACTGCATCCCAGCTGCCTTCTATACCCTTCCCTGGCTTCTGGTGGGGGGTGGAGGGTAGGATTGTCAGATAAACATTGGGAAAGTTCTGGAGATTTGGGGGTGGAGCGTGGGGAGGGGAAGGGCCTCAGCAGGGTACAATGTCATAGAGTCTATCCTCCAAAGTATCCATTTTCTCCAGGGAAACTGATCTCTGTAGTCTGGAAATGAGCTGGAATTCTGGGGAATCCCCAGGTCCCACCTGGAGGTTGGCATCTTTAGTTTCCAATAAACAATGCATTAGGAATACAATTATAGAACTGGAGAACAATGTAAACAAATGGCTTGGTAAGATACCATGGCATAACAAGAGTCCTGCCAAAAGTGAAGCCCTTTTTTCTGATTTCAGCAGGAAAGATAAGCACCCACTGAAGTGAAGTGACCCACTGAAATCAGTAGGATTCAGTGTTCTTATTTTGAGTGAATAAGACCTTATGCATTATGGTGCTTGGGGTGCAGCAGTACATTAAAGATTAAGAACCACTGCAAATTATTGATGCTCCTGATATTCAATTACAAAAAAGCCAATCTGAATACAAAAATCTAAGAGAGATTCCAGGTCATGTTTGAGCCCAATCCTTTGGGAAACTAGACTTTGCTCCTTTGAATACCTACCTACTCACCTACTCTTCCCCCCTCCCCCATGCTAAGTTTGTTGGTCTTAAAGGTGCAACTTGACTCTTGCTTTATTCTACTGCTTCAGACCAACACGGCTGCCTACCTGGATCTGTGGCTCTCAGAGGTACTCACCGTGCAGCTCCTGAAGAGCCACATTCACAATTACCATTAACCAAAAAAGCCACGTTTGCTTCCAATCCCTACCACGAAGCCTGCATTTCAGGGCTGCTTGTAGTATTTCCATTCCTTCAGCAACAGCTTCTTCAAGGCGGGAAGCAACTGCCAATCACAGTCCTCCATCAGGCAAGGGCCCTGCCCACTTTCCTAAAATACAGGACAAATGACGCTTTGGGGTATAAGTACTCAGAAGAACCGTAAGTGGCTCCTAAACTATTATCACTGCAATAGATCCTGTTCTCACATTCAGGACAGAGAATTAAGAGGGGTGGGGAGAGGTGTGGTGTTCCATCTGATTTTGAAAAGCACAGAATGGAATTGTTTTATCACAAAGAATGAGCTACATTACCACACCACTGTCAACTGCTTTCTTCTCTTAGAACCAGTTTGGTGTAGTTGTTAAGTGTGCAGACTCTTATCTGGGTAGGCTTCCCAACCCCCCCCCCGCCCTGGCGGGAGACCCCTGAATATGCAGCCTCCTCCCCCGCTCTCCAAAAATCCGGAAGCGGGGGGGGGGAGAGAGAACATGCGTGTAGGCATCATATAGTTGTAGAGCTCCTGATCCTTTGTAAAATGTGTGCCTTTAAGGCTGCGCAGGAAACAGGAAACAGGAAGGGCTTCATTGGAAAGGGTCAGTAATAGTTTCCATGGAGAACGGCCCCTCCCTTTCTTTTGCTTTCGTTTTCACAGCAAGTAGAGTTCTGCAGGAAGAAGATCTAGTAAGTATTTGTGTGTGTGTGAGAGAGAGGGAGGGGGCAGGGGATTCCCTGGTTTGGAGCCCCCCCCCCCGCTTTAGAAAGCGGGGGGGGGGGAGGGAAATGTCTACTGGGCACTCTATTATTCCCTATGGAGAACGATTCCCATAGGGAATAATAGGGAATTGATCCGTGGGTATTGGGGGCTCTGGGGGGGGCTACTTTTTGAGGTAGAGGCACCATATTTTTAGTATAGCATCTAGTGCCTCTTCCCAAAATACCCCCCAAGTTTCAAAACAATTGGACGAGAGGGTCCAATTCTATGAGCCCCAAAAGATGGTGTCCCTATCCTTAATTATTTCCTATGGAAGAAAGGCATTTAAAAAGGTGTTCTGTCACTTTAAATGTGATGGCCAGAACTCCCTTGGAGTTAAATTATGCTTGTCACACCCTTGTTCCTGGCTCCACCCCCAATGTCTCCTGGCTCCACCCCCAAAGTCTCCTGGCTCCGCCCCCAATGTCCCCAGATTTTTCTTTAATTGGACTTGGCAACCCTATATCTGGGAGAACTGGGTTTGATTTCCCATTCCTCTATTTGCAGCTGTTGGAATGGCCTTGGGTCAGCCGTAGCTCTTGTAGGAGATGTCCTTGAAAGGGCATCTTCTGGGAGAGCTCTCTCAGCCCCACCTACCTCACAGGGTGTCTGTTGTGGCGGGGGGGGGGAGGAAAAGGAGACTGTGACCACTCTGAGACTCTTAAGCTGGTAACAGACGGCCGGTTTGAAGAATAAGAAAGTTTAATACGGTCAAAGACCAATCAATTAAATACAAATAACTTAATAAGATACAGTCAGGCAATAGTAAAATGGGAATAAAACATACACAGTATAAAATATAATTAGGCAATACTGTAATGAGAATAAAACATAGACAGTATAAAATATAATTTCCTCTCCAAAACACTGATTAAATTCCAGAACCAAGGCGTTCAATTGGGTATTCCCCTTAAGAATTGCTTCCGGAGACTTATGGCTCGCGAAGCAAACTTTGCCACACATAAAGTGGTTCCTTTGTTCCTATCAGCCAATAATCTGTCTAGCTGAAATCTAATATTTCTTCCAGGGACACTGGCACAGATCGGGAGTATATACTCAGCCCTAATATGCTGATATAATTTACATTGGAATAGTACATGCTCCCTATCCTCCGGTTTATTGTCCCCACAAATACACAGTCTCTCCTCGTATAATTGTCCTGTGTATCTGCCTTCAATAATAGCTGACGGTAACATATCAAATCTGAGAAGAGTAAATGCTCTCCTATACTCTGCTTTGTCAAGATTTTGCAAGTATGGCATCAGTGTTATTTTATGTAACTCCTCTATTCCTGGTAAATAGCCTTTAAGCTGATTCAGATCATGCTGTCTTTCAACATCCAAGATCCTCTGTTTAAGAAAGGGTTTAACCAGATTATGCTCCATATTGAGCAAAAATTGTTTAGATAGTCCATAATAGCCCAACTTGGACTCCATTTCTCTGATCCACAGAGGAACAAATGAATCTCTTACTATCAGCCCCGCCAAACTGGTGGGCTGAATCATTAGTTTGTACCAGTAGAGAATAGCAGCAATCCACAATCTTGCTTTCACTGTAACCATACCCGTTTCTACTCTGATAAGTGAGTTGGGAGCACATGGAGGGACTTGTAGTATATGCCTAAGGAATTTGGATTGCACTTTCTCCGCTAACTGCCAGAGATGCTGATATGGTGTTATACTCAAAGGTGCCCCATATAACATTTGGGCGAGGGCCTTGGCCTTAAAGACCTTGACTGCAGCCGCCACGTTCTGCCCCCCGGAGGTCCAGTAGAATTTCTCTATGGCTCCTGAGCTTTTTGCTGCACTAGTTGTAACGTAGTCCACGTGTGCCTTCCTGGCCCCTGAGGCCTGAAAAACTACCCCTAAATACTTAAAGCAGCGTGTCTGTTCAATAGCCCTGTTCAATAGTCCTGTCGTTTATCTTCCAATGATATACCTTAGGTCTTTTTGCAAAGGCTAAAATTTTTGATTTTGAGTAATTTATTTCAACCTGGTTAACTTGACAGTAATGCAGTAGAATCTTCATTGCTCTCTTTAGCCCAATTGGGGTCCTAGAGATCAGCACTGCATCATCTGCATATAGCAGAAGCGGGATATGCCTATCTGCAATCTTTGGAGCATGCACCTCTGGACCACTTAGATGTTCCCCCAGATCGTTTATAAAGAGGTTGAACAAGAGTGGGGCCAAGATGCAGCCTTGCTTAACTCCCCTCCCTACTTGGATAGCTTTCGTGAGATGTCCCTTCGGGTTTATCCTTATCCTGATCTTGGTGTTCCTATATAATGCCTTTATCAATGCCAGTAGCCTCTGTTCGATTCCCATCCCTCTCAGTTTTTCCCACAGTATGTCCCTCTGTACCATGTCAAAGGCAGATTTGAAATCTATAAAGGCAGCGTATAGGGCAGCGGTGCTGTTAGAGGAATATTTGGTAATAAGATGGTCCAATACTACACAATGGTCCAAAGTGGAACATCCCGGTCTAAACCCAGCCTGTTCTTCTCTCAAGATGTTATTATGCTCGATCCACTCCCACAGTTTCTCTTTAAGATGGCTGGCATATAATTTGCTTAGGATACTTAAAAGACTAATAGGTCTATAGTTATTTGGATCATTTCTATCTCCTTTCTTATGAATAGGTACAATAATTCCAGTATCCCAGCCCACGGGTACCCTCACTGTCCTGTCTATTTCGGAGAATAATTTGGCGAGTACCGGAGCCCACCAGTCAGCGTTTTCTTTAATCAGTTCAGCCGGGATTAAGTCAAGTCCTGGTGCTTTATTAAGCTTGCAGTCGCCCCAAACAAAGCCAGCCTGAAGAAGCGTGCCCAGGGGCTTCCGAACGGCGCTGCAGGAAGGGGCGTGCCTTGGGCGGTCGGGGAGCATCTGGAATGCTCCTGCATCCCACTTGCGGCCTTCCGGGTGCCTCCCGGCTTTCCAAACAGCTAAGAGGTGCCTCAGAGGCACTGCAGTGAAAAGGTACTACTTTGAAAGTGGTACCCCTTTGAGCCGGTTTCTGGCCAGCCTGGGATGGGACTGGGGCGGGATGGGGATGGCAGGCAGATGTGTTCGTGTGGACACGCTTTTTTGGTCCGCCTGCCTCCCGTTCCCTGGACGGTATTAAACGCCCATCCTCACCCTAAGATTCAAGAGTATAGGGTGGGATATAAATCCAATATCTTCTTCTCCCTCTTCTGCATCTCAACTTGCCTTGCCAGGCTTGCTCAGTCACACAGGAGCTACAGAGCAAAGCCTTTATTTTCTCTATTTGGTAAGGCTTCCCATATAAGTAGGCTGATACTGACCACTATACTTGCTGTCTTTGTATACCTGCAGTGCCTCATGAGAGTTGTGGTTATATCTCTGGGGAAGACTGTAGATTTGTAGACAAATAGCCCTCAGTCTGTGTCATGGTGCCTTCACATGTTCTTGACCAGCACATGACACAACTAATATACAAAAGCTCTCAATGCCAATTCATATTTTCCCCTGCGTCTTAGGCTAAAAGCATTGACCGTGAGATTTCTGTTATGAATGTCAATAAAACAAAAGTCGTTTTGCAGTTTATAGATGCATACTTGATCAACACCTGAACAGCATGTACCTAATTAACACCTGAACAGGACATTCAAGATTCCTACAGCACAGATATTGTCTCCAGATTTTGATGCAAAAATTCAGAACGAGAGGTATCAGTTATCAGAGACTGTTGAATAGACACAATATTGCACGAGTGCTAATCTCTTAAACATGTTTTATTTAAGTTTTTAAAAAAACTCGTGTGTTTGTGTCCTTTATAAAGTTTATATCTCCACTGCATTAAATGTTATGATACACATGGCCCAGCCTGACAAGGTCTAATTTATGTGAGATTCAGCCCTCATAACAAATAAATTTGACACGCCTGCTGTAGTCAATCACCAGAGTATCTTTGAAACAGGCCCCCTCACAAAGAGAAATTTACAAAAACAAAATATATTGCACTGTACTATTTTAACCAACTTTGATTTTGTACATGGGTGTATGCAAAAGAACAGGTAAAATATATTAAAACAATCTGGTTTTAGTGATCTTGAATATGTACCCCAAAAGAAGAGAATTAAACAAGGAAGCTTTTGTAAATGATGGGATTGAGTTGCACATCAAGATAACGTTTAGAGTCACTTTACACATTACAGAATTCATGCGTGCAAGAGACCTCCTTGTGCAAAATACACATAATGGGGAATCACAGCATCTACTAGTCGACATATGATTTGCACACTCAAATTCATATACAGAATTATTTCCATGCTGGAATTCTGTGTTCTTCAGACTCATGTAGAATCATTACAGACAAGGCAACATTAATTAAAATTTCTCAAAAGAGACTACACAACAGAAAAGTAATTACAATGGTTGCTACAGAAGTACAAGAATGCAAACCTGTGGAGAAAACACCTCAAAACTTCATTGGAGGGGGGCGGGGCTTGTTTTAACAATAAAGAAATACTAGAAGTGTGGATTCTGATCCAGGGAAGTTCAAATTCTAAAAAAACAAGCAGAAATACGGGGCAAACCCACAGCCAGCTAACATTAGAAATACAGTTACTTAACACTTAAATGTGCCAGAACACATTCTTCAGTGACAGAGCAAGCCAGTCTTCACATGCCCAGGAACCCTTTTTTTCAGACATCGCTTCACACATTTCTGAGACTTATGATCTTCAAAAAATAATTCCTGGAATTTAAATTAAGCCCTGGGTAAGAGCCCCGTGACGCAGAGTGATAAAGCTGGAGTACTGCAGTTGGAGCCCTCAGCTCATGACCTGAGTACGATCCCAGCAGAAGCTGGTTTAGGTAGCCGGCTCCGGGTTGACTCGGCCTTCCGTCCTTCTGAGGTCGGTAAAATGAGTACCCAGCTTGCTCATTTTAGATGACTGGGGAAGGCAATGGCAAACCACCCATAAAAAGTCTGCCGTGAAAACGTTGTGAAAGCAACGTCACTCCAGAGTCGAAAACGACTGGTGCTTGCACAGGGGACTACCTTTACCTCTACCCTTAGGACCACAGAACTGTGGAATTTCAAATAACCAGTGCTGCCCTTTACACACAGAGAACAGCAACAAATCTCTGTTGGTGTCTGGGATGAAGAGGTTTAGAAACCGAAACCGACAGTACAATGGGTTTAGAAATGTGCAACTCTTTAGACTGCCTTGCAAAATGAGAAAGAGCTTACCTAGACTGGAGTCACTCTGTAGATAGCTGGACTGGTGAGTTTTTCCCCACCACTTTCCCCCCTCCCGTAAGCAGTGTTCCCTCTAAGTTGAGTTAGCTGAGCTAGCTCAATTTTCTAGCCTCCAGCTCACATATTTTTGTCTTTGCTCAGGAAAAATGGCCCCAGAACAAACTAATTTATTTGAAGTAGCTCACCACTTTAATGCCAGTAGCTCACAAAGTAGAATTTTTGCTCACAAGACTCTTGCAGCTTCGAGGGAACAGCAGTTTAGGCCGTAAGAGATGTTTACTTGATGCACCTCCATAGAACAATTATTTAATTCCAGTATGTTAAACGACCTGGAGGCACCAAAGACAATAACTAGATGCAATTTTTTTTAGAGCCAAGCCCAGGAAGCTGGTGGTGGAAGGGAAATCCCAGGGACTTGGGGGGGGGTGGTGGTGAGGATGAAGGCCTTGGAGGCAGCAAGGAACAAGCCTGGGAGATGCAGCGGCGACCGGCCCAGCGTCGCCCAAGGGGGCAAGGATTTCCCTTTCTGCAAAGTTTCCCTTTTTGCAAACTCCCCCCCCCCAACTTCGAAGAAACCTCGTCCCCACCCACCATGCGCCAAGCAGTTGCTGGCAAAGGGGCGGAATAGGCGGCGGGCAGCAGCGAGGCCGACAGCAGAGAAGGCATCGCTGTGGGGGAAAGAAGCCCGCCGGGGTCCACACCATCTGGCAGAGCGGGAGGCAACTCAGCTCTCGGCTGTCCTCACGGCCTTCCTCCACCCCGTTCTGCAGGCCGGGCGTGGTCACCTCAGAGCTCCTCCTTTGCTACTCGCTGCCTGCCTCTCTCCAGCAGCCAACCCATCAAGGCTGAGGACGGCAGGCTGTGGAGCTGCTTGTTTCTCCCCCCAAGCACCCAATTTGGCACCCCCCCCAAATGGCGCTCGGAGCAAGCCACCCCTTCTGCCCCCCTCTAGATCCAGTTGTGGGCCAAACCCAAGAAAAGGTGGGAGTTGGCCAGTGGTTAAAGTGGTATCTCAGAGGTCTCCTGCTGTGTCCTGTTTTTGAAATTCACTTTTAGAATAGTCACTTTTAAGATCTGCAAATATATGTATATATATCATGAGCAAAGGACAAACCAATGGTCACAAATTTGACAGTAAAGGGGAATACAGAAAAGCTTTAGGGGAACATTTTATAAGTTTCCCTGGATGTTCATTTACAGGTGTCTTGTTTCTGCCTCATTAATACTCACTTATCTGAGTCAAAGAGATATCCTGCCAGAAAATGAAAGCTATAGAGATTTTTTGTATTTTTAAATGTGCTTAAATTTTTTTAAAATGTGTTTAAACACATTGAGAGGAGATGGAAATATGTCTTATTATGTAAATTCCCGATTTCCCGAGATAACTATATGAGATGCTTTTGCTTGGAAGAAACTGATCTGTAAGAAGGGTAAATGTTTAGCTGTGAATATAGTGCTATAGGATAGATTATATTTTAAATATGTGTTGTTTTTGTAGATTTTTCACTATCCTTGTTATCTGTAGATAGTATTTTTTAAACAATTCAGTAAATAAAATTTATTATTTTTTAAAAAAATTAATAAAGGTACCATTGTACTGAAATTGACAAAACCATGGCATCACCTTTGTTTGATAAATTCATAGGTCCCTGACCCAAGGCAGAATACAAAACAGTTTCGGGGTGCTCAATTTCTGAGCAATGTACAAAGTTCAGAGTAGTGGCAATGTTCTTCTCACTTCAAACTCATTTCCTACAAAGTGAGTATGTAGCAGGAAGAGCCCGCTCTATCTATCAAGGCAGGTGTCCGTAACAAAGGAGGCTTGAGGCAGGATCAGGAAAAACAGCTAGGATTTATTTGATACACACGTGCGGTCTCAGACCAAAGATGGGCGTCTGAGCAAAGAACATTCGGGCGCGCAGACTTTATATAGCATTACACATTTGCATTAAAAGCAGCTTACACACAATATTACTGCATATCATACCGAAGAGTTTCGAAGCTGCTTGCCTTTTACTTAGTTCCCTTTTGGCGTGCAACTCCAAGCGAAAACCCCCTCTTGCTCAACCGCAAGCGGTTCCGCTTCTGTTAACCTTAGGTCTCTTAAGCCATTTGCATTAGTACTGTTTTTGCACACTTAGGCCTTTTGCTGCGTCCAGCTTCCTTCACCGCTCGCTGACCCCCAAGCTGAAGCCTCTGTTACAATATTAGCATAGTAAGGTTATATAGTGAGCTACGGTAGGCCTGCAATGCACTCTATCAGCCAAGCATGTCTAGGCATGCCTCATTAAGCACACCTCTGTTGAGCTGCTCATCCTTAAACATTCTTTTCCCATTCAGTTCCATCCCTTTTCCTAGCCTAATCCCTCTTCAAGTACAAGTACGGTACATTTTGAGGCAATTCGGAACAGTGCCCATGACCCCTACCACCTAGGATTTTATAAACCTAGCTCTCTTAGAACACTGCTTAGAAATTCCACCTTAAAAAACAGATATTCAGAACAAAACATTAATGAAAGTCCTGAGCCCATTTTGGGGGTAGGATAGGGTACACATTGAGATGAGAAGGCAGGAGGAGGAGGAGAATACTATTATTGGAATTATGTTCTGCCCTATACTCTGAATCTCAGAGTGGTCACGACTCACAATCTCCTTTACCTTCCCCACCCCCCACAACAGACACCCTGTGAGGTAGGTGGGGCTAAGAGACAACTTTCAAGGACAATTCTTGTGAGAGCTATGGCTGACCCAAGGCCATTCCAGCAGCTGCAAGTGGAGGAGTGGGGAATCAAACCCAGTTCTCCAGATAAGAGTCTGTGCACTTAACGACTACACCAAACTGGCTGTCACCAACTACATGTTGGGTTTGGCATATGCTACAGTTTATCAGGGAAGCTGCTAATACCTAAATCATTCAGTTTTCACTTATATTCAGAAATCAAACTTTCATTTCATTTCATTTATTCAACATTTATTCCACAAAATGGGCTGAGGGTGGCTCACATCATAAAACCAACAGCAGCAAAACAATAAATAGGATCAATGATTAACAGCAAAGAAAAAAGGAGGAGGAGGAGAATACTATTATTGGAATTATGTTCTGCCCTATACTCTGAATCTCAGAGTGGTCACGACTCACAATCTCCTTTACCTTCCCCACCCCCCACAACAGACACCCTGTGAGGTAGGTGGGGCTAAGAGACAACTTTCAAGGACAATTCTTGTGAGAGCTATGGCTGACCCAAGGCCATTCCAGCAGCTGCAAGTGGAGGAGTGGGGAATCAAACCCAGTTCTCCAGATAAGAGTCTGTGCACTTAACGACTACACCAAACTGGCTGTCACCAACTACATGTTGGGTTTGGCATATGCTACAGTTTATCAGGGAAGCTGCTAATACCTAAATCATTCAGTTTTCACTTATATTCAGAAATCAAACTTTCATTTCATTTCATTTATTCAACATTTATTCCACAAAATGGGCTGAGGGTGGCTCACATCATAAAACCAACAGCAGCAAAACAATAAATAGGATCAATGATTAACAGCAAAGAAAAAAGGCTCATGTCTGATAAAATAAGTGTGTATGTGTAATCTAATCAAAACAGTGTACGTGCACACAAAAGCTGATGCCCAGAATAAAACTTGGTTGGTTCTTAAAGGTGCCACTGGCCTCAAATTTTGTTCTGCTGTTTCAGATCAACGTAGCTACTCCACCTGAATCCATTAGGAAATTTTTAAAGGCCTCTGCTCTTCATGTCCACCCACACTCAATCTCACTTTTCCTCCAAATGTAAATTGGAATCAAGCAAGTATGCAGAATCCACCAAAGAGAGCCTGCAGTCTGACTGTTGGTACATTAAAAGTGGGTGTAGCCAGTCAGGGTTAAGCACTATACTTTATTTTCCAACAGACACCAACCATAAGGATTGATATGTGCTGGAAATCAAAACTTTAGTTATTAATCCAGAGAATCCAAAGATACAACTGAAAACTTTTGCAGATCACAATTACCTTACAATGTCAAGTGTCCTTCAACACACTAGATCGGCTGGATGGATGAAAAAATAGTCACCTATACTAGATGTCAGTTGAGAGGTCTGTATCTCCTGGGTGCTGCAAGAGCTATTGCCAGGAAAGTTACCAAATCTCCCCACCCCCTTGGCCCAGGTCTGCCAATGTATTGATTTAGCCAATGAGAGCTTAGAAACATTGATTAATATGCATATTGACATCTAGCCTCTGGCGGGAGTTAAGTGCAGAGAATAGCCCATGACTTCAGGAAGTGGTTGCCAAAACCTAATACTTCTGGGAAGAGAAGTTTCTCCATTCATCTATCCATTGTGTGTCTGTGCTAGCTCAATTAGCATTTCTAAGAAACTGAGGTTGTAAGATCATTACACCACTGACCTCCTTCTCTGCAGCCCAGAGGGAAAATCACACACAGTGGAAGATTTCCTGTCTCACAATGTCCCAGGAGAAAAATGCATTTCTTTACAGAATCTACCACCGCATTCATACGTTTGAAGATCATGATCTCTCCTCCTTGAAAATTTAAATTAGAAAACATTTTTATACACTCAAAGGAGTTTATTACTATGTCTGGCACTGGTTGCCTGGGGGAGGCCTGAGCCCCCAAGTCCTGGTTTGGAGGCCTTCACAGGTGGTTTTGCCATTACCTGCATCTAGGTAGAGACCCTGGATTTCTTTGGTGGTCTCCCATCCAAATACTGACTAGGGCTGACCCTGCTTAGCTTCTGAGCTCTGAAAAGATTAGGCTAGCCTGAGCTATTGGGATTAAGACAAGTGTCCACAAGGAAAATAAATAGATCTTAACTTGGCACTTGAATACATTCAAGATTGCCCTCAGGCTCAGGAAAGGGGAAGGGAATTCCGTAGCCAGGGTAGATCCGATGCCTTGTGGCTAGGGTTGCTAACTCTGTGCTGAGAAACTCCTACACACTTTGAGGGTGGAGCCTTGGGAAGGAAGGGACATCAGTGGGATATAATGCCATAGAAGCCACTTCCCAGGCCACTGTACCAAGCTAGCAATCAGCTGAACAGTTAAGCCATTATAAGAAGCTCATTCTGATCAAGGATTAAGTTTGGAGAGTTGGAAGTATTGAAAAATGTTTCTTCTTTCAGAAGAAGATAGAAGATATTGGATTTCTACCCAGCCCTTCACTCTGAATCTCAGAGTAGCTTAAAATCTCCTTTACCTTCCTCCCCCACAACAGACACCCTATGAGGTGGGTGGGGCTGAGAGAGCTCTTACAGCAGCTGCCCTTTCAAGGACAACTCCTACAAGAGCTATGGTTGACCCAAGGCCATTCCAGCAGCTGCAAGTGGAGGAGTGGGGAATCAAACCCAGTTCTCCCAGATAAGAGTCTGTGCACTTAACCACTGCACCGAACTGGCTCTCATAGATAGATGTTCCTTCACATGATACACAATTTAATAGAAATTACCACTGGAAGAGGTAGCAATTGTCACCAGCTGAAATGACTTTACAATCATGCTTTAGAAAGCATTTAGCTGTTCATGGTAGATTGGTCCAGAACCTCCATGCGTAGAAGTAGGAAAGTGCATTGCTGGAATAAGCAACAGGGAAAGGCCATGACTGGCAGATGAATTTCCTAGCGGATATTCCGATGAAAGAGAACGGTGACTGAAATCATTCTTGATCTGATCCATCAATGCTGTTCTTCTGTTTTTCTTAATATTCCAGGGTAATAGCAGCAGAAATGGAAGGCCTTTCAGAAATGAGCCTTCAGCGCTGGCCATGATGGTGAGCGCTCTCCTGAGAGGAAAGATCTTCCATTGCAATGTTGTCATAGCAGGGCAGCTTCACCATATGAGCTGAGCAAAAGAATGGCTGTCCTACAACCTAAAGGAAAAAGGTACAAAATCCTTCAATGTTGCCATTTTCTATACAGAGTTTTCCCTACTCAGTCATCAGGAATTTTCAGTGGAGATTTTTGAAACTAATGATCCCTTTGAATGTAGGCCTCTTGACAGACCTTTTTCTCTCCTGCCAGCAAGCTATTCAGGAGACACCTAGTGTTGTAGAGAGGCAAGAATGATTGTGGAGACCCAGGTTCAAATCCCTACACATTCACAAAACTTACTGAATGGTTTAAGGCCAGTGACTCTCTTAGCTAAATTACCTCACGGAGTTCTTGCAATGATAAAATCTACTGCTCTCTGGGTATGGGTATCATCAAGTGCCAGCTGATTATGGCAACCCCCTAAGGTTTCTGAGGCAAGAGAAGAACAGAGGGGGTTTGCCATTACCTGCCTCTGCCCTGGCCATGGCTCAGTGGTAGAGCATCTGCTTGGCATGCAGAAGGTCCTAGGTTCAATCCCTGATGTCTCTAGTTAAAAGGACCAGGCATTAGTGACATGAAAGACCTCCGCTTGAGACCCTGGAGAGCCACTACCAGTCTGAGTAGACAAAACTGACTTTGATGGACTGAGGGTCTGATTCAGTAGAGGGAAGGTTTGTGTGTGTGAATGTTTGTGTTTTCTTGGTGGTCTCCCATGCAAGAACTAACCAGGGCTAACCCTGCTTAGCTTGTGAGATGTGGCAAAAACAGGTCAGCCTGGGCAATACTGGTCAGGAGTGTGCCTTGAGGTAAAGGCAAAATAAAAAAATAAAAATTTGCATGATATTTCAGATTGGCTCTTCCTCCCCCTCGCGCCCCCATCTGATACTGCATTTTTAACCACTGGTTCGAATTTTAATGGTTTTCCTATCAATGTCTTCAATTTCAAAGTACTAAACCATTTTTTTTTGTTGGTGCAGACAAACTAGCTGAGGAACGACTAGATTTTATCTTCTGCTAAAACCAAGCATCCAATGGGTGATCTCCAGCCAGCTTTTTCAACCAACTTTACCCATTTCCTTTCCTTTCTGCAACCCCTTATCTTGCATGTCAGTTGTCTTTGCAGGTCACCAGAATTCACATAAAGTTGTTGTTTTGTGGATGCCCCCACAAAAGGCACCCTAGTACACAATGCACACTTACTTCACTGTAGGGTGGTGGGTCACTGGACTGGATCCATGGTGAAGTTGTAGGCACAGGAGGGGTAGTAGGTGGAGGTGGAACGGGTTGTCTCCTTGTTTGTTCTTGTGTCGGGGACCCTGCTAATTTCTTACACTTTTTGCAACATGCAGTCAAAATTGTCAAAAAAAGGACAAAACCAAAAACTGATCCAAAGATGGCCACAGGACTGGAAGAAGAGGAAGAAAGAGACTTTCACACCAGGCTGTCTCCCAGATCTATGAAATCTTGTTAAATCCCCCTGCATTGTGCAGAGGGTTGGACTAGATGACCCTGGAGGTCCCTTCCAACTCTACGATTCTGTGATTCCAAGAACGTTCTCATCTGCTCTTTCTTTCTACCAGGCCACTAAGACATAATGACCATTATTCTGTGCCACAAAGAGTTCATTTCTATATAACAGATATAATCACTTAAGTGCTGTTCAATCACAGCAAACCTATGGCTACCCCAGAGGGTTTTCAGAGCAAGAGATGAACAGAGGTGGTTTGCCATTGCCTGTCTTCGTGTTGCAACCTGGTAATTCCTTAGTGGTCTCCTATCCAGATACTAACCAGGACTGACCTTGCTTAGCTTCCAAGATCTGGTTAGATCGGGATAGTCCGAGCCATCCAGGTCAGGGCAAATGATATATACTGGCTTGTTATGCACAACTTATTTTTATTCTACTGGCCTCAGGAAGAAGCAAAGAGGCGAAATGCTGTGAAGCGCACCCCTCCCAGACCCACAGGAATTTTTGATCTGCTCTCTCCACCCTGACCCCCATCATTTGCCCACACCCTGGCCCCCATCAAGCCCTGGTAGATGTGATGAGAACTTTCCACTGACCAGGAGTGGAATTCTAGCAGGAGCTTCTTTGCATATTTGGCCACACACCCCTGATGTATCCAATCCTCCAAGAGCTTACAAAAAAAGAGCCATGTAAGCTCTTGGAGGATTGGCTACATCAGGGTGTGTGGCCAAATATGCAAAGGAGCTCCTGCTAGAATGCCACCCCTGCCAGTGAAAATGATTGCCAGGTGAACATCCCATGAGTAGTAGATAGGGGGCCCCTATCATCATCAAGCCACATTCCAAAGTGACAGCTGCCCCGCCCACACATGCGCGCACACACAAAAAACGAACGTATGTTTCCTTATGGGGGAGTGACGCAACAGTTCAATTTTTCATTTAAAGGGGGAGAAGCCAACATTAATACAAAATTAAAAATTGAAGCTGTAATACCATTTATGATATGCAGATAGTCACAATAATTTGCAGTGTTATAAGCAAATATTACGAAGGTAGTGTTGTGAATGCCTAACTGCTTAATAAGTACTACACATTGTGTAAAAAATAAAATTTCTTTATTGGGTGATTCATAAATGTCCATTGCTTTCACGTGTGAGGGAAACTGATTACTTTAAAACACACTGAGAACATAAGAACGTAAGAGCAGCCGTGTTGGATCAGGCCTATGTGTCACACAGTGCCCAATATATGTGTGTGCACACACACACACACACACAGGCACATATATAAAATGTGGCTAATAGCCACTGTTGGACCTCTACTCCATATTTTTATCCAATCCCCTCTTAAAGCAGGCTATGCTTGTAGCTGCCACCACCTCCTGTGGTGGTGAATTCCACATGTTAATCACCACACATTGCCAATCTTAAAAAGGGATCAAGTAAGTAACAGTGACTTTAAGCGTGCACCAAGTTGTGAAACACAAGTTCCAGATCATAATAAGAACATGAGAGAAGGTGTGTTGGATCAGGCCAACACTCTGTATCACACAGTGGCAAAAAACCCAAAACAAAACCCATGTTCCATCAGAAGGTTCACAAGTGGTGCTAGAAGCTCTTCCACTTTGCCCCCCCAAGCACCAAGAATACAGAGCATCATTGCCCCAGACAGTTCCAATAAAATGCTGTGGCTAATAGCCGCTGATGGACCTCTGCTCCATATTTTTATCCAATCCCCTCTTGAAGCGGCTATGCTTATAGCCTCCACCACCTCCTGCGGCGGTGAATTCCACATGTTAATCACCACATATTAGAAAGGGCTCAAGTAAGTAACAGTGACTTTAAGCGTGCACCAAGTTGTGAAACACAAGTTGCAGATCATGATAAGAACATAAGAGAAGCTGTGTTGGATCAGGCCAACACTCTGTGTCACACAGTGGCCAATATATAAATATATATATCCACACACATTGTGGCTAATAGCCTCTGCTCCATATTTTCATCTAACCTCCCCCCCCCTCTTGAAGCTGGCTTTGCTTGTAGCCTCCACCACCCCCTGTGGTGGTGAATTCCACATGTTAATCACCCTTTGGGTGAAGAAGTACTTCCTTTTATTTGTTTTAACCTGACTGATTAGCAATTTCATTGAATGCCCACGAGTTCTTGTATTGTGAGAAAGGGAGAAAAGTACTTCTTTCTCTGCTTTCTCCATTCCATGCATAACCTTGTAAACTTCTATCGTGTCACCCTGCAGTCAACGTTTCTCCGAGCTAAAGAGCCCCAAGCGTTTTAACCTTTCTTCATAGGGATAGTGTTCCAACCTTTAATCATTCTAGTTACCCTTTTCTACACTTTTTTGCAATGCTATAATACCCTTTTTGAGGTGTGGTGACCAGAACTGTACACAGTGTTCCAAATGAGTCCACACCATCGATTTATACAGGGGGGGCATTATGATACCGGCTGCTTTGTTTTCAATTTCCTTCCTAATAATTCCCAGCGTGGTGTTGGCCTTTTTTATTGCAATCACACACTGTCTTGACATTTTTTCAGTGAGTTATCTACCATGACCCCAAGATCTCTCTCTTGGTCAGTCTCTACTGGTTCACACCCCATCAACTTGTAATTGTAGCCGGGATTCTTGGCCCCGATTTGCATTACTTTGCACTTGGTCACATTGAACCTCATCTGCCACATTGTCGCCCACTCACCTAGCCTCAACAGACCCCTTTGGAGTGCCTCGCAATCCTCTCTGGTTCTCACCACCCTGAACAATTTAGTGTCATCTGCAAACTTGGCCACTTTGCTGCTTACTCCCGACTCCGGCTCATTAATGAACAAGTTAAAGAGCATGAGTTGTATCGACACGCAACCTGATGCAACCTGATGTTAAAGGGACGTGTTACACGTATAAGGTTAGCCGTGTTCAGTTTTAAAGCCATCATTTTATTCGTTGAGTATGTCTCCTCTCCAAGCTATGTCCGCTTAGAACCTTTGCATCTCCACAATTCTCTAAATAACGTCTGTGTTGCAAAACACACTTTTCCCAAACAATATGAAGCCTGCTACACCTGTGGCTGACCCTCCTTTCCCCCTTAGGAAACATCTGGCATTCCTTGGGGTGGGCGGATCCCTAGCCTCCCATCGGGGACTGTTGCGTCACTCCCCCATAAGGAAACATACAGCGTTCATTTTTTGTGTGTGTGCGCATGTGTGGGCGGGGCAGCTGTCACTTTGGAATGCGGCTTGATGATGATAGGGGCCCCCTATCTACTACTCCCATGTTTGAACAGTATGCTCTACATGCAAGCAGTCTTCAATACATTCATGCTGTTCTTAGTGTTTGCCACCCAACTCGAAAGCAAACCATGCAGTTTTGTTAGTCATTTCATTTCGACTACTTCTGTACATGTGTAGTAGGGAACTAGATCTCCCTCTTTTCAGAGTCCTTGGGTGGGTCAGATTGCTCAGCCAGTGCACAGGGCATCCTTTTATTATTTTTTCAAGAAAAAAAGTTTACAACCCCTCTCCCTTTTAAATTATGCAAATAACAGGGGATAAACTACAAATCCCATGATGCTGTGCGAGAAAGCATATGAGCAAGCTGGCCCTGATCCAGACAGTTTAGCAACTCTTTATGTATAAGCTTGCCTGGATTCAGGAGACACAGTGAGTAACACCAAACCTTGCAAGGTTTCAAAATGTGTAATTATTTTCATGTGGTATGGGTCCTTTTAACATATTACTTTCATTGCTGATGTTTGACAGGAGAGGGGGGAAATGCATTTCCTCACCTACACAGAGGAAACATCTCTATGGCAGGGTCCAGACCGCTGGCTTGGGGTGGCATCGTGCTGGCCCAGAAGTGGGCCATCACAAACAGAAGCACCCTGGGATGACCAGATAGTGTGTGGTCCACTGCTGGGACAGGGGTAAGCGGTGCACACCTTGGGGGAGCATCCACAGTGCTCAAGTGCTTGAACACAGTAGCGGACTGACCAGGATGTCAGATCACCCGATGGCAAGTGGGCCCCCTTAAACATTAGACAATATATTAAAAATGTTAATGACCTTTTAGTAGCTTGAAAATATAATAGACGTTCCAGTATTATTACTGCAATGCAACTACAATTTAAGTTGTATTTAGGGTTGCCAGCCTCCAGGTGGGGCCTGGGGATCTCCCTCTTTTACAACTGACTTCCATCTGGCAGAGATCAGCTTCCCTGGAGAAAATACAATCTGTATTTACATTAGTATCTACTGTATAATGCCAGTAATACATATATTTGAGAGCCACTGTGCATATATTTGAGAGCCAGTTTGGCGTAGTGGTTAAGCGTGCGGACTCTTATCGAGGAGAACTGAGTTTGATTCCCCCCTCCTCCAATTGCACCTGCTGGAATGGCCTTGGGTCAGCCACAGCTCTGGTAGAGGTTGTCCTTGAAAGGGCAGCTACTGTGAGAGCCTCTCAGCCCCACCCACCTCACAGGGTGTTTGTTGTGGGGGAGGAAGATAAAGGAGACTGTGAGCTGCTCTGAGACTCTGAGATTCGCAGTGGAGGGAGGAATATAAATGCAATATTTTCCTCATCTTGTAATTACTAAAATATATATATTTATTTTGCAAAAGCTTTAATTGTACCTTTTTTCCACTTATGTATTTTTTTAAAAAATTATATACTTCTTACAAAAATTAAACGATAGCCTTATAGTTGTGGGCGGGCCCCCTATGTCTTCTGGCAATCAATATTTTTAGACCCAGTCTGCCACTGCTTGATCCACCGCGTTTCTGATGCTCCCCAGCCGTTCTGACAGCCAGGAAGGTGCCTCTTCCGATTTGCTACCACTTCCAAAGTGGTAGCTTTTTGAGGCACGACTGGGACACCTACAGGCAAGGCAAGCGGGACGGCAGGCAGACATGCACATTTGGACACACTTTTTTTGATCCGCCCAGATCCTGTCCCTGTGCTGACTTAAAATGCTGGTCTGGATTCAGCCTATGATAGACAAGACCGGCCCTAGACTGTCTAGCACCATAGACAAAGTTAATTTCTGGTGTCACCCTAGGGTTGCTAAGTCCAATTCAAGAAATCTCTGGGGACTTTGTGGGTGGAGCCAGGAGACACTGGGGTGGAGCTAGGAGCAAGGGTGTGACAAGCATCACTGAACCCCAACGAGAGTTTTGGCCATCGCATTTCAAGGGACGGCACACCTTTTTAAATGTCTTCCTTCCCCCCTGCCTCTGCGTGCCACAGCCTAGGCGGACCGAACTTCTTTTTCCTCCTCCTCCGCCTGGCCGGAAGTGAGGTCGCTCTAGGCCCGCCTCCACGGCGCGGGGGAAGTGGAAGCGGGCTGGGCGTTGCCATGGCAACCGGCGGTGGCGTTGTCTGGGCCGGCCAGGAGGCTGAGGAGCCATGGAGGAAGCGGCCCCGGTCTCCGCCTCGGAGGGCACCTTCTGCCTCCAGCGTATCCTTCCCTTCGCTCAGCCCATCTCGGAGGAGCAGCTATGGTGAAGCCGAGAAGAGGCGGCAGCACAGTGGCGTTGCCCGCTCCGCCTCTGAGGTGAAATCAGAGAAGGGGAGGGTAGAGGCAGGCCAGGAGCATGGCGAGCCGTGAGTCCGGGTCCTAGAAGGACTCAGATTCGCAGCTCACCATGCTCCTGGCCTGCCTCCACCCTCCCCTTCTCTGATTTTACCTCAGAGGCGGAGCGGAGCGGGCAATGCCGCTGTGCTGCCGCTGCCTCTTCTCCGCTTCATCTTAGCTGCTCCTCTGAGATGGGCTCAGCCTGAGCCCATCTCAGAGGAGCAGCTACGGTGAAGCGGAGAAGAGGCGGCAGCTGCGCAGCGGCGTCACTCGCTCTGAGATGGGGCGGCTCGCCACGCTCCCCTCCCCCTGCTTCCATTTTTTTTGGGAGCGGGGGAAGAGGCTGGAAATCCTGGGGTCCCCCGCCAGGGCCGGAGGGTTGGGAAGCCTATGTCACCCCTTCTACACTGATAACGTCACATGGAGGGCGCCCAATTTGGCACCTCCAGAAGGCCAGTGCCCTGGGCAATCGCCTAGTTTGCCTAGTGGCAGGGCCCGCCCTGATGACAGATGTATTCAAGCTGTTTGGGTGCAGAAACAACAAGAAGGAAAGGAAAGGTTCCCCCCCCCCCTGCAAGCACCAGTCGTTTCCAACTTTGGGCTGACGTTGCTTTCACAACATTTTCACAGCAGATCTTTTCCGGGTTGGTTTGCCATTGCCTTCCCCAGTCTTTTACACTTTTCCCCCAGCAAGCTGGGTACTCATTTTACCAACCTCGGAAGGATGGAAGGCTGACCTTGGGCCGGCTACCTGAACCAGCTTTCGCTGGGATCGAACTCAGGTCGTGAGCAGAGAGTTCAGATCACAGTACTGCACTACTGCTGCTTCACTACTCTGCGCCACGGGGAACCAACGGGGAACAAGGAATCAACCTCCCAAACCATTGAAAGTTCGGCTCCAGTGACTGCAACATGTGCTCACGCATGGTGCACAGAGAAGAGCACAAGGGGGGGGACAACTATCACAGTTCTATCAGTTCCCACAGGTGAAACTTCCCCCATCATTGCAGTTCCATATTAGAGACACGTAAGCCTTTGAAATTCTAAGGAATGCACAATATTTATCAGCCCCAATTGGTGGGAGAAAAGCCAACAACTTTATCGAAGCCTGATTTCAGTCGGCCCTGTGCTCTGAGCTGGACTATTCTCTGATTCAGCATTGACTTGGCCGATCTGTTCCACACGATCAACGCCGCCAACCTCAGCTGTAGCAAGCATGCTGGTAGAAACCATTAGCCTTGACAGAGGGCCTTCCATGCCCACTACTTACATAACAAATCCTGGGTCTGGTGTTGTAGGTTTCCTAGAACAGCAATAGGTAGAACAGCAGTAACTATTGAAACACCTTGAGAAAGGAGAGACAGGAATGTGTGAGATAAAACACAAGACATCCCATGCAGCACTTCACAGTGTCTGTAGGCAGAGCTATACAGAAACTGGTTTTGGGGGTGGGGTCTGTTGTTTAAGACTTGGTGGACCCACTATCACCACTGATGCATTTCGAGATGTATCCATGTCACCTCTGATGTAGCCAATCCTCTGAGAGCTTACAGTAGGCCCTGGAATAAGAGCCCTGTAAAGTCTTGGAGATTTGGCTACATCAGGGGTGTGTGGCCTAATATGCAAAGGAGTTCCTGCTACAAAAAAGTAGTTTTCAGGGTATAGGCCATTCTCTTAGAGAAGGCTACATATCACGAATGAAGACTTCGTGAGGCTCACCACACAGACCCAAAGCAGCCAGGTTCATCAATCCCAAATTTACTTTGTTATTGCTGGTTGCCAAAAGTCAGCCTTGGCCAGAAAAGTCCTTAGAATCATAGAATCATAGAGTTAGAAGTGGCCAAACAGGCCCTCCGGTCCAACCCCCTACTCCATGCAGATCAGCCTAAAGCTTCCCTGGCAAGTGTTTGTCTAGTGCAGGGGTGGCCAAACTGTGTCTCAGGAGCCACAGGTGGCTCTTTCACATATTTTGTGTGGCTCTTGAAGCCCCCACTGCCCTGTGGGCTGGCTTGGAGAAGGTATTTATCTCTTTAAATCATTTCTCCAAACCAAGCCAGCCAGTGGATTGGAGAATGCATTTAAAGTTAAAGTTGCTTTCATCCCACCTCCCTCTCCCCTCCCCCTCTATCTTCCTTGCGGCTCTCAAACATCTGACATTCATGTCTTGCAGCTCTCAAACATCTAATATTTATTCTATGTCAGGGGTGGCCAGATTTGCCTAATGCAAGAGCCACATAGAGTAAACAGCAGATGTTTGAGAGCCGCAAAACATGAATATCAGATGTTGGAGAGCCACAGGACAGAAGGGAGGGCGGGAAATAGATGGAGAGAGAGAGGTGGAAAGAAAGAAACTTTAATTTTAAATTCATTCTCTAAGCTGCCTCTGGCTTGGAGAAGTGATTTAAAGGGAGAAATGCCTTCTCATAGTTGGCCAACGGGTTTGGTGGGAGCTTGGAGAGCCATACAATGTGTGTGAAAGAGCCACATGTGGCTCCCGAGCCACAGTTTGGCTACCCCTATTCTATGTGGTTCTTACGTTAAACAAGTTTGGCCCCCCCTGGTCTAGCTGCTGGTTGGAGACTGCCAATGAGAGGGAGTTCATCACATTCCTAGGCAGCCAATTCCACTGCTGAACTACTCTATCTGCAAAAAAAAAAAAAAAATCATCTAAAATCCAGCCAGTACCATTCCACTCATAATTTAAACCTTGTGAAATGGCAGGAAGTGCTGGCAAGTCCTTGGGCATATTGGAACTAAGTCATTCATACTTCTAGAAGTGGAAGTTGGGATGTTGCCTGTTTCTTTGCTAAAAGTCTTTGCCTATTTTAGGTACGCCCTGACCTGGATAGCTCAGGCTAGCTTGATCTTGTCAGATCTCGGAAGCTTTGTAGGGGCTGCCTTGCTCAGTATTTAGATAGGAGACCTCCAAGGAATATCAGGGTTGTGACACACAGGTAGGCCATGGCAAACCACTTCTAAATGTCTTTTGCCTTGAAAACCACTTCATACACATACGTTTTAGGTAGAATGATAGGGCGTTTTCGCACTGACCTTAATCGGGAGCGACGACCCTCTTCACCGCGCGTCTGCGCGGATTTCGCACTAATTGCTCCGCAGAACCCGGAAGAGCCGCAAAGTCCCGTGGCTTTTGCGTCGCAAATGTAAACTGGCCAAAAACCAGTTTACATTTGCGATGCAAAAGCCGCGGGACTTTGCGGCTCTTCCGGGTTCTGCGGAGCAATTAGTGCGAAATCCGCGCAGACGCTGCGCGGTGAAGAGGGACGTCGCTCCCGATTAAGGTCAGTGCGAAAACGCTCATGGACAACGGAGAGCAGAACACCACCAATCCTACTCAGCATCCTTTCATTTCCATTACCAGGGCTTTTTTTGTAGCAGGAACTCCTTTGCATATTAGGCCACACACCCTGATGTAGCCAACCCTTCAAAAGCTTACAGTAGGCTCTGGAAGAAGAGTACTGGAAGCTCTTGGAGAATTGGCTACAGAAGGGGTGTGGCTTAATATACAAAGGAGTTCTTGCTACAAAACAAGCCCTGTCCATTACATTAATGGGAGGGCTAGATTTGACCAAAAAAGGTCAGTTTGGGGAATATGTGTGTGAAGTGCCATCACGTCGCTTCTGACTTAAAGCAACCCTGTGAATTATTGCCCTTCAAAACATCCTATCATGAACAGCCTTGCAAATTGAGGGCCATGGCTTCTTTGACTGAGTTAATCCATGTCATGTTGGGTCTTGCTGTTTTCCTGCTGCCTTCAACTTTCCCCTAGTATTATTGTCCTTTCCAGTGAATTTCCCGCATGGTGCAGGGGGTTAGACTGGATGACCCTGGAGGTCCCTTCCAACTCTATGATTCAATGACTCTTGTCTTCTCATAATGTGATCAAAGTGTGATACCCTCACTTTCGTCACTTGAGCTTCTAGGCAGAGTTCAGGCTTGATTTGATCTAGAACCCATTTGCTTTTCATTTTGATGGTCCACAGTATTCATAAAACTCTCCTCCAACACCACATTTCAAAGGAATCTACTTTCTTCCAATCAGTTTTCTTCATTCATGGGGTGATGAGGGGTGCACAGATGATGCACTTGGTCTTCCATTTGGGGATAGAAGAGGACCAAGCGGGTAGGAGGCACTGGGTTTGCATTAATGACTCTTACCTGCTTGCTTCCTCCTCCATCTCCAGATTAATCATCGCAAGGGATGGAATGGAGTCAGTTTGTAAGGGAAGGAGAAGTTTCCATTGGCTGTTGAAAGAAGTCCTGGCCAATGTCTCTAGGGAACGTTGGGCAAGGGGATCCTGATCCAATATGCAGGTGAAAGAAACTAAACTCTGCTCCCCCCCCCCCTTACTGTACTACACTTCAGACCTTTCAGCATTTTTCTCTGAGCCTGGTTCTGGTACAGGAAGTGACCTGGGTGGGAAGTATAAAGTGGGAGTTGCCAACCTTCAGGTTGTGGTTGGAGATCTCTTGCTATTACAATTGCTCTCCAGGCAACAGAGATCAGCTCACCTGAAGAAAATGACTGCTTTGGAATTTGGACTCTATGGTGTTATGCCCCAAATCCCACCTGCCTCAGGCTCCACCCCCAAAATCTCCAGGTATTTTCCAACCCAAAGTGGCAACCTTAAGTGTAAATGTCTAAAGCTACAGGATGCAGTAAGATAAGAGGGGAGTGACAGGGTTTAGCTCATAAGGACATAAGAAGAGTCCTGCTGGATCCATCTAAGTTTCTCACGGTGGTCAACCAGTTACCCTGGAGGGCTAAGAAATAGGGCATGGAGGCCAAAGCCTTTCCCTGGTATTCAGAGATTTGCTACCTCTGTGTCTGGAGGGTCCCCTTATTCACCAATGATGGATCTTTCTTTCATGAATTTGTTCAACCCACAGCCATCATTACATTCACTGGCAATAAATTCCATAAGTAACCACTTGTTGAGCAAAGAAGCACTTCCTTTGTTTATCCCAAATCTACTGCCCATTCACTTAACTGGGTGCACCATGAATGGTGAAATTTGGGAACAGGGCCAGCCTTAGACTGTCTGACATCCTAGGCAAAGCTAATTCTGCTTGCCCCCTTTCCCACTGATAATGTCACTGGGGTGCCCAATTTAGCACCCCCAGAAGGCTGGTGTCTTAGGCAGTTGCCTAGTTTGCCTAGTGGCAGAGCCGGCCCTGTTTGGGAAAATGGAGAACAAGTTATTCCGGCCCCCCCCCAACTCCCTTCACTCACATGCAGGGCTTTTTTTGGGGCAGAACGCACAGGAACACAGTTTGGCCGGCTTGGCATTAGGGGGTTCAGCCTAATGTGCAAATGAGTTCCTGCTGGGCCTTTTCTGCAAAAAAGCCCTGCTCACATGCATGTTCCATACAAAATGAGATGCCTTCCACTTCATTTGCACATGACTAGGAGCATCCTTAACAGGGCTTTTGGGGTAGAAAAAGCCCAGCATGAATTCATTTGCATATTAGGCCACACCCCCTGACACCAAGCCAGCCAGAACTGCGTTTCTGCTCAAAAAAGCCACGATCCTTAATCACATAGGCATCCATGAAGACATTTCATTAACATAAAGTATGGAAAGAGGGCTTTCCCCCCTTTTTGTAAGTTCTGACAAAGTTGTTACATGCTGTCACTTTCCTTTCCTGAGACTTCCTGCCCCCTTTCTCAACTGCTTCCCCTCTGGGACCTGAGTCTTTCCTTTTGCAGCTATTACTTATGACACAACATCATGGCTCTGAGGGAGTCCTCCAATTATTTCTGGACACCAGGCAAAAAAGAACTTACCAGATGCCATTACAATATTCATACAGTGAAACCTACAAAGAGAGAGAAAGAGAGAGAGAGAGATTCAATTTGAACAACTGGAAAAGACGATTGAAGGGAGGTTATTGGTGGGTCTTTTCTAGGCCTAACATCCCACCACTCAACCACTCCAATTTCATTTACCACCAAAAGAGCCATTTAGCAAGAGTGGGATTCACAACAACATTCGCCTCTCTCTGGAGGAGTTGGATTTTAGAAGGAAGGTTATGGGATGTTCTATGAGTTATGCAGAATGAGGAAACTTGCTAGGCCACACATGAGCCTCGAATGAGGTGGTAGAGATGCCTGTGATGCTAGGATAAACACATGGGTAGTGATGCTCTGCATTTTCGGTGCTTGGGGGGGCAACAATGTGAAGGCTTCTAGAGTCTTGGCCCCACTGGTGGACCTCCTGATGGTACCTGAGTTTTGGATACTGTGAAACATAGAGTGTTGGACTGGATGGGCCATTGGCCTGATCCAACATGGCTTCTTTTATGTTCTCCCAGAAATAAAGAGCTATAACATCATAGAGAAACACTCTATCCCTCCTCACAATACAGTTCATTCTTGAAACTCACCAAAATCAAAACAAGCACTACAGGAGTTAATTGACCGCCAGACGTTTATTAGGCTAAGGCCAATGGAAGTTAATTGCGTCACTGATTGTCATCTGACTGTTAGTATTGCTTGATGTTGTTTATAGGTTTTAACAATTGTATGGTTATTTTCTATTATTTATTGAGTTATCTAAAGTGTTTTCACTCCCTGATCCTTGCAAGTGAGGGCAGGCTAAAAATCTAATACATACATACATACATGCACACACAGACACACACACACACAGTCTTAGGGGTTCAGATTTTGAAGCATAAGCATCCCATCCAAAATCTGGATTCTCAAGTCACACCATGAATTTGAAATTCCTCAGCCCCAGAGTGACATGACATATTTTGGATATTTGTGATATTCATTTCAGTTTTAATTGTAATTACCCTAGGCTCTTTTGAAATAGTCATAAAGAGAGATGCCTTCTCCTCTCCCTTTGGTCCATAGCTGATCTGCCACCAAGAATGTCTCATACAATTATTTTGAAAGAAAATTTCTTAAATGGTTTCCCTGGGGTTTAAACTCATGGCATCCTCCCCCATTATCTGCAGGAGATGGGAAGGAGAAGCCATCCTTCCATCTTAACAGACATAGGATCCTCCCAAACCCTGTCTTGCCCAGCCCAACTCTCTGCCATTTATTTCAGACTCTCACCTCCTGGAACGTAGCAAAGACATAAATCAAAACATTTCTGTATCGATTAATCATGATGTTGCTCTCCTTCTTCTCCAGGAGCTCCTGAGTCTCTGCTGTATGTGACTTAGATCACTTGGAGAAAGGCTTTATCTCACTCCCCGCCCTTGGGACTTTGCCCAAATGACAGATTGCACAGTTCCGCTGTTCTTCCAGAGACGTCACTACCAGGAAAAGGAAGCTGTTTCACAATGTAGGTATAGCAAGGTGTTGGTACGGATAGCATGGAACTGATAGGAAATGCTAATACATGGGTTTGTAACCTGCTGGGCACTTGGTGGGTGGGTGGGGGGAGGAATTCGATGTATTCTGAAATATCCACTGTTCCATTCTGTTTAGCTTTTTATAAAAACTACCCCCTTCACCCTTTAAATAGAGCAGAAAGGTTGACATTAATGCTGGACAGCTGAGAGACTTGAAGCTGCCTTATTCAGAGCCAGAACGCTGGACCATCAAGGTCAGTATTGCCTACACAGACTGGCAGTGGCTCTCCAGGGTCTCAGTCAGAGGTCTTTCACATCACCCACTACCTGATCTTTTTAAATGGGAAATGCCAGGGATTGAACCTGGGGCCTTCTGCATGCCAAACAGATGCTCTGCCAGTGAGCCACAGCTTCTCTCCCTGTAATCTTTAATTGTATTTTTCCAAAACTCCATAGGCTTGAGATGGCCACTCCAATCTCAATATCCAACATGATGGAGGATTGATTAACATTTTCCCACATGATTAGCACCACTTCCTGATATGACTAAGTCATGAGTGACACATGTGGCAGAGGAGGAAAAAATGACTACTTTTGCTGCATAACTAGTCAAAAGACATGGGGTATCTTTCTGCCAGTCATGGCCAGTCCCAGCGCTTCTCACTTTCCAGTTAGAGTATTTATGAAGATTCCATGCAGTCATGGGAGCTTAGCCAATGCTGAGTGGAGAGGGTATTATTTCAAAAACAAAGGCGGTGACAGGGAAGCTACAACATTTTAAGAACAACAGCAACAATAAAAGTTATTATGGATATTTATTATTTATCAAATGCTTAAAACTCCAAGTACTGAGCAACTTCTTCTTTTTAAAAAGAGACTTGCATGTTGATTTATAAGGAAGGAAATAAAGCTGCAGCAGTAGGTAGGAGCAGTTGCATTAGATCTTCTAGAACCCGAAGTGTTTTGCTATAAGTGTTCTGCGTCTACCAGCAAGAGGGATACAAAGGCAGCAGGATTTGGTACCTATAATTTGCAGCATCCAGTTTGGATCTCATTTGCTACAGAGCCTTTGTTTGAGGACTGTAGACTCTTTAAGTTATAGTTATCGGGTTAAGAGCATTTGATGTGAGCCATAATAAGTGATGCATGAGTAAAGAATGTAAAGCATTTATTTGAAGCATGTAATTTACACAGTGTTTTGTTGGGTTTTTTTATCAATCTGTACACTGGCAACCCTATGCACCCTCCTTGTCTCTCTGATGCTTGACCTTCTATGCTGTTTCCTGTTTATCGGCAAATCTGGAAAGGTGATCTGCCTTCAACATCACATTCTCTATCACTGTGTTTTGACCAAAACCATCACGGGGGTGGTAGCTTCCATGGTCACCAAGCAAGGAAAAAAGATGAGGAAATGGATAAAGGCTGGCACAGTCAGTTATCATTCTCTGTTCTCTCTTTCAAAATGGCACCTGTGTTGCGTGGCTGGCAATTTTACCCCCATTCCCAGAGTCTGACATGCATTCCCAGGTTGATCAAATAACAGTGCAATGCAACAAAGACTCAGAAGTCATGTTATGAACATATGAACATGTGAAGCTGCCTTATACTAAATCAGACCCAAAGTCAGTATTGTCTACTCAGACTGGCAGCAGCTTTCCAGGGTCTTAAGCTGAGGTTTTTTATGCCTGTTTGCCTGGACCCTTTTTAGCTGGAAATGCTGGGGGATTGAACCTGGGACCTTCTACTTGCCAAGCAGATGCTCTGCCACTAAGCCACCATCCCGCCCTCCCTTTTTTTCTGCAGGGAGAAAAGGATGAGAAAGAATGTTTTACTTTGGCCTGGGCAACATGGACTTTCTGGCCACCTTCAGCTTCATTGTGCCTTTCCTAGCAAGAAAGTTGCCCAATAGTTTTTAACAAAGCAAAGATGATAATGTTCAGAAAGCTGGTGTTCTGTGATGTTTGGGTGCCCTTTATGAGCGCCTAAGAAAAGTACATGGTAGCTGTGGAGATCTTCTCCCTCCTGTCCTTAAGTGCAGGTTTATTGACTATAATCTTCCACCCCAAGTGCTACATTATCATCCTGAGATCTGAACTGAACATGAGTGTCCAACTAGTAAGAAAAACTACAGAACAGAACATATTTCACAACCAAACCTGTTTGATTTAAAAGAAAAAAACAACCACAAGGTTGTTCCAGCTTGATCCCTTTGCACGATGTGATGGACCTTTCCAGATTTACCAATATGTCATTGCTTTGGCAAAAAAAATGTGGTAAAAGGCTTGACAATTATTTCCCTGTCTTGTGTGCAATAACAGTGACTTTGTGGTTGTTTAATTGGTTGCTCTTGCTCCATTTGCCAACTGCATACCTCACTGCCCTCACAATTTTTAACCATAGTTTGAATACTGAATGAACATTTCTGCCTCCTGAAAAAGAACTGCTGCAATACCAGATGAAACAACAGCAAGAAAGATCTTTCTTTTTAATTTGCAAAGAGTAACCAAAACTAGATTTTTAACCAATGTTATACATGGCCTGTCTCTCCAATGGGGAATCAAAGATTATATCATTCTCCTTCACAACAATTACGGATAAGAACATAAGAGAAGTCATGTTGGATCAGGAAAATGGCCCATCCAGTCCAGCACTCTGTCACACAGCGCTAAAAAAACCAAGTGGCATCAGGAGGTCCACCAGTGGGGCCAGGACACCAGAAGCGCTTCCACTGTTGCCACTCACCAAGAACCAAAATACAAAGCATCACTTGCCTCAGACAGAGAGTTCCATCTATACCTTGAATGATGAAGGAAAAGGAAGAATGATCATTTTTGTTGGGGGGCCATAGGCAAAATTAGAGGTATAACTGATGTAATACCCCACCTTTCTCCCCAAAGGGGATCCACAGTGGCTTATATTGTGGAAGCAGCCTGGGAAAGCGGAAGAACCCCCGCTGGGACCTGGGGATTGGCAAGCCTAGAGGCAACAGAAGCTCCAAGTACTTCATGGTTGATTTTCAGAAACTCTGCAGATCTTTTACTGAACACAAGAGTCTCATTTGGACAAACAAAGGTGAGCCCAAGCAGATAGAATAACACAACATATTTGCCTTTGTCGTTTGAGAGCTTGATTTCTTTCTAGGAAACCTCCAGGAAGAGGCTGAAGATATCCTGGTATTGTAGCAGGAAACTCCTGCAATAAGCAGTTAACGGTTGGTTCAGTGACAGATGAGGCCTGAGGCAAGATCAGGGAAAACAGCTTTCTCTTTATTTCAGTAACATGCGCATGGATCAGACCCAAGTGGCTCATGCCAAAAGCTGTAGGTCAGACAACAATTACAGGCAAGACACCAGCTTTTATACTGTTTTAAAGTTATACATCAGCAAAAATCAGATAAACCGGAAGCTCATCATAAACTAGAAAGGCGTCACAAACTGGAAGCGTGTCACTATACAAATGGGACATTTTGGTACTTTCCATTCATGGCATAACATGGGAATATTATTTGCAATCACTATATAAGCTAAATTGTAATTTCCTGTTCAGTAAACAGCCTCCAAGATTCTATTCTCTTGAGTCGCAATACATCTACTTCTGTTCCTGTTTAGCTACATGTTGTAATATCAGCTTTGCTAGCTAGCCAACCACAAACATATTTCACACTTAGTTAAGACGTCCCCATGCTGCTTTGTAAGCAATTCCTGTTTTCCATCTGCCTAAATAACGCTAATCCTACTTTATTACGTATCAATAATCACTTCATAGCTTACTTTTATTTTCCTACCTTTTCTAGTACCTGCCACAGTATCACAACTGAACTCCAACAGATTTCTTTCTCCCTGGAGAAAATAACTGCTTTGGAGGGTGGACTATGGCATTATATTTAGCTGGGGCCTTTCCTCTCCCCAAAGTCTGGCTTTCATAGATTCCACCACAAAATCTCCAGGAATTTCCCACCAACCTGGAACTGGCAGCCGTAGTCAGGACTGGCCCCAATGAGTTCTCTCTCAAGGGCCGAAATAGGCCTGGAAAGGGCCTCCCCGCCACCTTTTACTTACAGAACCAAGCTTGGTTGTTGGGTAGCCAGGTCCAACTAAAGAAACACCTGGGGACTTTGGGGGTGGAGCCGGGTGACTTTTCAATCCCCCCCCCCAATAAATAAAAATGAAAGTAAATGAAAGTAAATCCACTAAATGAAAGTAAACACACACACTCACAAAGCAGCCCAAATAAACACTGTTTACAAGCATACACTTTTGTGATCCCACTGGGGCAATTTAATCACTTGGGGAATTTATTCACTGGAACTGCTGGAAGTAACCATCCTGTATTTCAACTGCTGTATTTCAACCAACTTCTTCAGACTAACAGGAAAACAAAAGCAGAGCAGCTCCAAACAGAGAGACTTTGCTCACTTCTCTTCCTTTTACGCACTCACCAGGAAAACCCAGGAGCCCTCAGCCAATTGGGGGAAGGGTTTCTGTGGCTGTTTCCCTCCTCCCTCTGTCAGCCACTCAAGGGAGGATTTATTTTTCTCCTCTGCAAAGCTGTGCCTCATTCATCAGCCAATGGAAAGCAACAGATAGAATCAGAGAGTTGGAAGGTACCTCCAGGGTCATCTAGTCCAACCCCCTGCACAATGCAGGAAACTCACAAATACCTCCCCCTAAATTCACAGGATCTTCATTGCTGTCAGATGGCCATCTAACCTCTGTTTAAAAACCTCCAAGGAGGGAGAGCCCACCACCTCCTGAGGGAGTCTGTTCCACTGAGGAACCGCTCTTACGGTCAGGAAGTTCCTCCTAATATTGAGATGGCAGTTGATGGACCGGATGTTGAGTGGCAGTTGATGGACCAAAGGTTGATGCAGTGCATACCACAGCCAATGGGAAAGCTGGAAAGTGCCAATACCAGAGGGCTTATATATATATAAGCTATATATATATAGCTTCCAAACTCTTCTTTCCAAGCAGTAAGCACAGGTATTCTGATCCAGAGCCCCGTGTGTTCTGGGACTCATATATGGAGCTTCTGTGCTTACAAAGGGAGGAGTGAGCAGGAAAGCCTTTGAAAATCAAGGAATTCTGTACATGTACCGGAGATCTGAGCACTGCTGGTATACCAGTGACTGCTCATATTTTTTTAACATTTGCTTTTGGCTTCTTCAAGCCAGCTTTTCTTGTCTTTCAGTACATCCTGCTCTAAGCCATACCTTAATAGTGCCTCTGCTTTAAATGTGTCATTCTGGGTTTTTTCCTGAGAGAAAAATGGTGAAGGCAAGAGATATAAAATTAAATTCAGTTGATAGTGAAAGAAACCCTTCCTCGTGGGCAATCCATATGGCAACTTTTAAGTGCCTGTTCAATGTACATACGACTATATCATGTCACTTAGTATTCGGAGAGCAGTTTCAAGTATTCAAAAACACCCTTGTAAGGTAGGCCAGTATTACTAGCTAATTACAGATGGAAGGGCTGAGGTTAAAAGGCAATACACCACCTAGGGCTCCACAGTGAAGCCATGGTAGAGGTAAGATTCTGTCCAGGGAATCCAAGACTAATCACTTTGCCATTGGTCTATGCCTGCTCTCTGACATGCTTACAGATCTAGTGGTAGCTGATACTGGCATTTGACCACCTCATTTCGACTGACACACCTAGGGCTCTTTTTGTAGTAGGAACTCCTTTGCATATTAGGCCATACACCCTGATGTAGCCAATCCTCCTGGAGCTTACAGTAGGCCTTGTACTAAGAGCCCTGTAAGCTCTTTGAGGATTAGCTACATCAGGAGTGTGTGGCCTCAGGGCTGGCTTGCCCACTAGGCAAACTAGGCATATGCCTAGGGCACTGAGAGGGGGTGCACCAAATTGGGCTCCTCCCCGTGCCCAAGACAAATGCCTATGTTTGTCTTCCGCCACCACCGCTCCTGCCCGCCCCCTCCCTTTCCTTCCACAGCGCAGCGCTCCACCCCCTTGGCATGGTCAGAGGAGCGCTGCAATGATGCTCGGCACTACCTGCTTCAACAGGGCCCAGATGTCAAGCTCCGATAGTCCCAATAACGATATCCTTTGTTTATTTCAAATAGATTCATTTATTAAGATCTAGAGATGCTTACAAGACAGGTAACTGAAAGAACTGAAGAATCAAACCACATACAGAGGTATATAATAGGGGTTCACAATCGTTACTAATTTGGTGGGTACTTCTACCTTAAGGGTCAAATGTTACCATAATAAACAACAAAAGAGAAAGAGCTTAAGGGTCAAATGTTACCATAATAAACAACAAAGGAGAAAGAGCTTAAGGGTCAAATGTTACCATAATAAACAACAAAGGAGAAAGAGCTTAAGGGTCAAATGTTACCATAATAAACAACAAAGGAGAAAGAGCCACATATCAAGGAGATAAGAACTTTGACGTTACCAGAGCATTCCTTCTCACACTCCTGAGACAGAACAGTGCTTGCAAGAATGTAAACACTCCCTAGCCAGATGGCTATGGCTATTATGTAGTAAATAATACAATTCAGCTTCTAAGGGAAAAATATATGCAGGAGCTTGACACCAGGCTTCTTCTAAGTTTTTTGAAGACTGTGCTGAAGGAGGTTCACTCCCCCCTCACTTCCGGTTCCACTAGACTCAGAGACCTTTTGATAAAAACTGCACGCCAAGTTTGATATTGAGACAGGAAGTTGGTTTATCTTCAGTTACATTGAATGTCTGGATTCAGAGGTGTAACTATTGGATTAAGACTCATCTGAACCCGTTGGGGCTTATCCCTGATTTTTTGACATCAACTCCATACCCCCAATGGTCTCATAGAATAGTTGATAAACTGAAATCAATTGGGTTAGACCCTGAAAATTTATTAGAGGGAGGGCAGAAGTATGCAAGGAGTTTGATTTCTCAAAGATTTAAGGATACCGAAGCACAAAATGATTATGCAGCCCTACCTTTTTATTGCAAGAAACTGAAACTGGGACCAAGCCTAAGATCCGCATCTTATTTTGGATCTATAAAAAATCCTAATTATAGATGGGCATTTACTAGAGCCCGTTTCGATGCGCTCCCATCAGCAGTCCTTTTTGGTAGATATACCTGGATTCCCATGCATCGGAGGATTTGTTTTTGTGCGTCGAATCAGGTGGAGTCAGCTGCCCATATATTTCTTCATTGTCCTCTGTATGATGAAGAGAGGCAGCAGCCGCTGATACCCCTTCTCTCACATTTTAAACCTTTGGCAAATTATTGTAAATATGCCAAGGAACAATTGATGAAGTTTTTATTGGCTGACAATTATGATTCCGTCTCACGCAAGGTTGCTAGGTATTGTTATCTGGTAATTAAAAAGCATAGATCGTACTGTAAGTTGAGTCATTAGTGAAGGATTAGTTTGGTCCAGAATTTTAGGAATTATGGCTGTAATTGTCTATTGCCATGTTCTTATACTGAATTATCTTATCTTATATTATTTTGTATGCTGGTCTTATGACTGTTTTTAATAATAAACTTTAAACTTTGAGACCATTTGATATATAAAACTAGTCACATTAGACTCAGAGAGCATTTGATATATACAACTCCCATGTTCAAAACTATAATGTAGGTGCAGCCAGAATTTGAATGTCAAAAGCCACGCACTGGTTTCCATTAAGCACTAACAGTATAAAATATTAATAAATACTTACTGTTTACCTCTGACTTCACATTTACAATCTTGTGTAGAAGTGTGTATGCAAATTAGGACCCACTATAGATTTTGAAACAGAGCTTGGAGTCCTGTTCCTCCTGTCAGCCAGTGAACTGAGATATGTCTTCCCCTGTCCCCATTTTTTTTGTGTTGTCGGCCACTTCTTAAACTGTTGCACATTTATTTGTACAAGGATACAAAAGTCTGTTGTTTCCTTTTTTTAAAAAAGCAGAATTGTAAGGGTGGGTTTTAAATGTGAAGCTTTCACGAACAGTATGTGGAAACTGTGAACTAGCTCACTAGTGATACTTTAGGATACGGCAGCAACAGCTCAGTCCCAAAGCCTGTTTTCCAGGAGTGCCTCTGAGCAGCATTTCCTCAGCCACAGCCATGATCCAATGAAGATTTCCTCCTAAGCTTGAGGGGATTTCCTCAGCCACAGCTATGATCCAATGAAGATTCACAGAAGGGTATCCAGGTCATAGATCATTCCATTGATGCAGGCCTGGAATCCTGACGCTTCTGATGCCTCCAGTGAGTTACTGCTGCAGCTGGCACTTCTCCAAACTGAATGATCAGACAAAACTTCACAATAAATACTATGAGCCAAGGAGAATAAAAGAACCTGAACATTTGTCAAGTGATGTTTCTGGTTTAAGCCACAAGATGTCACCGTAAGCTTTGCTACAGGCAGCTATGTGGGCTTTTTAAGGACCTTTCCTGATGATTAAGAGACTTTTGATTCACCTGCATTTTAACCTTGGATCCTTCCAACCCCTTTTCACTGCCTAGAATACCCTCTAGATGTGCAACATTCATTCATTTATTCATAGAGTCTATGGTCAGGCTGTGGCTCAGTACTAGAGGAGTTCCTGCAGCGGTTTCAGTCTCCAGTTAAGATGATCAGGCAGGGTGGTAGCCAGGATCTTACAAGTCAGGTGGCTTTTTTTAAAAAATCAGGGGACAGCCTTTTCCATCCATTATGGGGCTTCCTGCTTCTCAGAAGCTTTCTGGGGTAGGGGCAAAAGTTGGAGGCTCTGAATGTGGCCAAATTGAGGCAGCCAATCATACAACTTTGGAGTCAAGAAGGGACTGCACCTTGCGTGCTAGCAGGGGGGGTTCCTTCCACCTCCCTCTCTCCCACCCTGGCACTTTGCAGCCAGGAGCTCCATCCGCCCCCCCCCCCTCCCCAGCCCATTCCACATGGCTTCCTCTGCATCCCTCCGCTCCTCCTGTTGCCTGCAGCGCACTGTGCCCTGCTCAGCTCTCCTGGCTCTGGCTGCCACTGATGACACTTTGCTGGCTCAGCCATGGCAAAAAGAAAATGAAAAAAGCAGACTGCAGCGCAGAGGTCCCCTGGAAGTTTGGGGGAGGGCTGCCTGGAAGTCAGGGGGCAGTGTCCCCACAGGGCCCCCTGTGGCTACAGGTCTGTGATCAGGAGATGTGGAAGAGCTCTGAAATCCTGGAGAGCCACTCTACAAATCAGTTTACACTCTACTGATGCTAATAGATCAACGACCTGACCTGACTCTGGATAAGGAAGCTTCAGGAGATCAATAGTTTAAGTTTGGGACAGTGGTTAAGAACAGGGCTTTTTTGGTAGAAAAAGCCCAGCAGGAACTCATTTGCATGTTAGGCCACACCCCTGACATCAAGCCAGCCGGAACTGCGTTCCTGCTTTTTAAAAAAGCCCTGGTTAAGTACACAAGAAGAGCCCTGCTGGACCAGACCAATAGCCCATCTGCTCCAGCATCTTGTATCACACAGTGGCCAACTGGCAACAGGGCTTAGAGGCTGAAGCCTTCCCCTGATTTTGCCTCCTGACTCTGGAATTCAGAGGTTTAGTACCTCTAGATGTGGAGGTTCCCCTCAGCAATCATGGTTCGTAGCCACTGATAGACTAAGAGAGCAATCCTAAGAAGGTATACTCTGAATTCTACTACAGTTTATTCAATGGGGTTTACTCCCAGGAAAATGTCCTTAGGATTGCACTGTTAGAAGAAGAAAATATTGGATTTATATCCTGTCCTATACTTGGAATCTCAGAGTCTCAGAGCGGTCACAATCTCCTTTACCTTCCCCCCACCTCCCCACACACAACAGACACCCTGTGAGGTAGATGGGGCTGAGAGAGCTCTTACAGCAGCTGCCCTTTCAATGACAATTCCGATGAAAGCTATGGCTAGGGTGACCATAATGTCTGAAGGCCAGCCAGGGACACGTTGGGGGGGGGGGAGGTAGGGGTGTGTGTGCGCCCCGCGCGTGCGCCGCCGGAAACAGGAAGTGACGTCACTTCCGGTGACGTCATGCCACCACAGGGAACAGGAAGTGACATCACTTCCTGTGACATCATTTCCCCGCGTCACCTGCCGGAAATGGGAAGTGACATCACTTCCTGTGACATCATTTCCCCCAAATGACATCATTTCCCCCAAATGCCACTGCCGGAAACAGGAAGTGACTTCACAGCACTTCCTGTGACATCCCCAAAAATCCCCCAAATATCACCGCCGGAAACAATTTTGTTCTGAAATCCTGTATATACTTCATCAGTATATGGGATAAGGCACTTTCTCAACTGTGCTGCATAATGCAGCCTATTTATTTTGTCCTGTTTGCTCTGTTGGCTCTATCTGCGCCACCTTCATCACTTTCGGGGTGTGGATCCCCCAGTGGGGTGGTCTCCCGACTCCCTCCGCCGGCTGTTTCTGATAGCCCTGCGCCCCCTCTTTCATTTGATATGTGTCCCGTGCGGGTGCCACCCTCCCGCCGGGAGATGCCGCAAAATGAGCCCCCTTGAGGCTTATGGCGGCAGGGCTCGGGGGAAGCGAGCTAGACTGCTGTTCTTTTGAGGGGTTATAGAGTGTTTCGAGCCCGTCCCTGTGGCATCGGTCCCATCGTTGTGGGGCCCAGGGGGCCGGCGCAGCGGCACGCCGAAGCAGCCTGTCACTAATAACACAGGTCGAGATGCAGGACAGGAACCCGGAAGTGACCGACAGGCTGCTTCAGCGTGCCGCTGCGCCGGCCCCCTGGGACCAGCGGAGGCCGCGGGGACGCCTTCGCTGGTCGGCGCTGGTCCCAGAAGGCCTTCCAGAGTCTCTGGAAGGCCTTCCGGGACCAGCGCCGGGTGCTCCGCGGCGTCCCCGCGGCCTCCGCTGGTCCCTGGAGGCCCTCCAGAGACTCTGGAGGGCCTCCAGGGACCAGCAGAGGCCGCGGGGACGCCTTCGCTGGTCGGCGCTGGTCCCGGAAGGCCTTCCAGAGGCTCTGGAAGGCCTTCTGGGACCAGCGCCGGGTGCTCCGCGGCGTCCCCGCGGCCTCCGCTGGTCCCTGGAGGCCCTCCAGAGACTCTGGAGGGCCTCCAGGGACCAGCGGAGGCCGTGGGGACGCCTTCGCTGGTCGGCGCTGGTCCCGGAAGGCCTTCCAGAGGCTCTGGAAGGCCTTCCGGGACCAGCGCCGGGTGCTCCGCGGCGTCCCCGCGGCCTCCGCTGGTCCCTGGAGGCCCTCCAGAGACTCTGGAGGGCCTCCAGGGACCAGCGGAGGCCGCGGGGAGGCCTTCGCTGGTCGGCGCTGGTCCCGGAAGGCCTTCCAGAGGCTCTGGAAGGCCTTCCGGGACCAGCGCCGGGTGCTCCGCGGCGTCCCCGCGGCCTCCGCTGGTCCCTGGAGGCCCTGCAGAGACTCTGGAGGGCCTCCAGGGACCAGCGGAGGCCGCGGGGACGCCTTCGCTGGTCGGCGCTGCTCCCGGAAGGCCTTCCAGAGGCTCTGGAAGGCCTTCCGGGACCAGCGCCGGGTGCTCCGCGGCCTCTCCGCGGCCTCCGCTGGTCGCTGGAGGCCCTCCAGAGTCTCTGGAGGGCTTCCAGCGACCAGCGGAGGCCACGGAGGGGCCTCCACCACCGCCGCCGGGCCCCGCGCGCGGGCGGGGAAGGCGGCGAGTGAGGGAGCGTCCCTGCGCAGGCGCAGGGACGCTCCCTCCCTCCCTCCCCGCCTTCCCCGCCGGCGCCCGCGGCCCACCGCCTCCGGGGCTGGCTAAACCGGGACCTTTAATGGTCCCGGTATAGGCAGCCCGGGAGGCGGGATTGGGTGGCCAGAACCGGGACATTCCCGGGCTCCCGGGACGGTCTGGCCACCCTAGCTGTGGCTGACCCAAGGCCATTCCAGCAGCTGCAAGGGGAGGAGTGGGGAATCAAACCTGGTTCTCCCAGATAAGAGTCTGCACACTTAACCACTACACCAAACCGGCATAGAGAATCTTATGCCAGCAGTTGTCAACATTAATAATAACTCTAATTATACAATTATAAAATTTGCACCCCCATTTTCTGTATTGCTTATGGAGCAAATCAAAGATCAGTAATCTCAGACCAGGTGTTTGAAGAATAAATACTATGTAGTAAAAATATCTAGTGATGAATAAATTATATGTACAATAAAAATTCCTGGCGATCTTAATCTTCATAATGGGAACACTTGGAGATTTCTAACTTCAAAGCTGACAAGCATGACAGACATGATTAACATAATAAAGTTATCTTCAAAGCAGGAATGCAAGTGATGGATGATATAATCTAATGTATAAATAAACTATGCAGGAGTAATGAACAATGGTTAACCATGGGGTAAGGATAAAAAGGGAAATTGGAGGTGTGTTCATTAATATATGTTATCAATATTTAGGCAGTTAATAATAATGTGCTATGTAATGTCTAACCATATTGTGAGTAGGAGTAGATGTAAGGAAAGGTCATAAGAACATAAGAGAAGCCATGTTGGATCAGGCCAATGGTCCATCCAGTCCAACACTCTGTGTCACACAGTGGCTAACAAACCATCAGGAGGTCCATCAGTGGAGCCAGGACACTAGAAGACCTCCCACAGTGCCACCCCCCAAGCACCAATAATACAGAGCATCGCTACCCCAGAAGGAAAATTCCAACAATATACTGTGGCTAATAGCCACTGATGGACCTCTGCTCCATATGTTTACCCAATCCGCTCTTGAAGATCATGGGTAATTATCAGGGGTTGTTTTGTAGAAAAATAGGTTTTGGAGCTCATCCAGGGATTGTTATGCAGCTGCACATACTATTCAATGGACAAGGTGGTAGAACTCTCAGGTGGTGGAACTCTCAGAAAGGTTCAGGAGCTGCGCTCCTGTGAGCTCCCACTGAATTTGAGGCCTGGTAATTATTAAACATAGGGTCAGGCTAAGAGAAAATGAAATGCCTGATGTAGACTATATAAAGCACAGACATCTCTGCTCACGGAAGAGACAGATTTCTCGCTTTGTTTGAATAAAACTTTTGCTCGAGTGAAGGATCTGATCTGATCTGTGAATTTGGGCTGCACCTGTCAGTCAAGTAGCCCTTGATTTGACTAACAAATTTCTGGTGACCCAGATGGGTCATGGCCTAGTCCAACTAAGCAATGCAGGGTTGTGATCTCTCATCTGTCTAGCTGGCAATTGCATCTCTGTTGGACCCTAATAGAGGAGTGATCACTAGCTGCCCGCTGTCAAGAATGGTGTCAGCCCTTTGGGAACTGCTGTGGACTTCATTCAGGCATCTATGTGGTAAGCTGTACGCTTTGGGTTTGTGGGGATGCCATAGACAGACTTCTTGTGATTGTTGAGTGTGTGTGTGTGTGTGGGACAGCCTGAAGATGAGCCACTGCAAGGGTTAGGTCTATGACTATTTCCCCCTTGTATGTTGAGTCACACCTGGTCTACAAGAGTATCTCTCTTTTGGGTATATAATATAATTTATTGTTTAATATGTACTGTTGGGTATATAATATAATTTTGACCTGTACGAATTTATATTTATTGTATTTTTGGTATTACATTTATTGCATCTTTCATTCCAAGTCAGGCTGTAAGACCTGCTGGACCTGACAAAAGGCCATGTTTGTGAGATAGAATTTGCCATTTTAGTCTCTATTGTTATTCTGTCATTTTAGATTTTATATATTTTAATTAGTTTTAACTGTTGATTGTCTTTTATGATGTAACCCACCCTGAGCCCGTTCTATGGAAAGGGCGGGCTAAAAATAGAATAAAATAAATAAACAGAAGAGCAGAGAGAGGACAATGTTGATATACACATTTTAATCACTCTCTGTGTAAAGCAGCATTTCTTATTGTCTGTCCCGAACAACTACCCATCAGTTTCATCAGATGCCCTCAAATGCCAGTCTTTTGGAAGAGGCAGAAAAAGTTCTCTTCATCAACTCTTTCCATAGGGTTGCCAAGTCCAATTCAAGAAATATCTGGGGACTTTGGGGGTGGAGCCAGTAGACATTGGGGGCGGAACCAGGAGCAAGGGTGTGACAAGCATAATTGAACTCCAAGGGAGTTCTGGCCATCACATTTAAAGGGACAGCACACCTTTTTAAATGCCTTCCTTCCATAGGAAATAATAAAGGATAGGGGCATCTTCTTTTGGGGCTCATAGAATTGAACCCCCTGGTCCAATCATTTTGAAACTTGGGGGGTATTTTGGGGAAAGACACTAGATGCTATACTGAAAATTTGGTGCATCTATCTCAAAAAACAACCCCTCCCCCCCAACAGAGCCAATGTTCCCTCTAAGCTGCAGAGTCTTGTGAGCAAAGATTCTTCTTTGTGAGCTACTGGCATTAAACTTGTGAGTTACTGCATAAATTAGTGTACTCTGGGGCATTTTTCCTGAGCTAAGACAAAAAGGTGTGAGCTGGAGATTAAAAATCTGTGAGCTAGCTCACGCTAACTCAGCTTAGAAGGAACACTGCCCAGAGCCCCCAATACCCACGGATCAATTCCTCATTATTCCCTATGGGAATCATTCTCCATAGGGAATAATTGCCTAGTAGACATTGCCCCTCCCCCCCGCCGCTTTCTGATGACTCTAAAGCGCGGGGGAAGAGCCTCCAAACCTGGGGATTGGCAACCGTCTCAATCTAACACACTCACACACTTACTGGGTTTGGTGCTGGTCCCTCTCTCCATCTCCCTCCCCCCTCTCTGTCTCTCTCTCACACACACAGTTGCTCTGAAATGAAAGCAAAACAAGCCGAGGGACTGTGTTGCTGACCCTTCCCATGAAGTACTTCCTGCTCAACTTTAAAGGCACAGAGACACACAAACATTTTGAAACTGACCTGTTTGCAGGTTTCTAAACATGCTTAAGACTTAGAGCTGCATGGTGGCTGAGGGGGCAGAGCTTCCCCCACCGGCCAGCTGGCTGGGGGCGGGGGGAAGCCTGTAAAACCTGGGGATCCCTCACTGGGACCTGGGGATTGGAAAGCCTATCTCTCCACCACATACATAATTTTATAAACCTCTACCATGGCCCACCCTAAATTATCTCTTTTCTTAACCTACAGTAACACAGTTGCAATAATTGCAGTGGTAGAGTATCTGCTTGTGTCATGATCCTGGCCCTGTTGAGGCCTACAGGCTCCAGAGAAGCCTGCCTAGGAGTTATTACAGAAAGCCTACATTTCTCAGGATCCCTTCTGTCCTTCTGATTGGATGGCAAAGTTTTGGAGGGAAACTAGCCCAGAGAGGGGTGAGACCTGGGAGGAGAGCATAAAAGGGTCAAAGCACAGATAGGGTGTGTTCTCTCTGGAAAAGGCTGCAGGAGAGAAGGCAGCAGGAGAGATCCCTTACCCAAGGTGGTGAGTTTGATATTAGAGCAGGCAGACCCAGCACCCCTGCCCCCACAAGGGGTCTATTTGTGCACGCATGATGTCATCGGGGGGCGCGAAGCATGAGAGCTTGGCCCACCCCTGTGCCCGGTCCTCTCCTGCTTCAAAGGGAGCTGGAGAGACCTCTTCCCAGCTTTCTCTGAAGCAGGAGAGGGCCGGGCATGGGGCAGGGTACACAGCTTGGCTAAGGAGGGGGAGAAAGAGAACTGGATCTCTCTGTGACTTGTCTCCAATAGTGATCAGATGGAAACACTATGTGCTTCTCCCTTGGAAGGATCCAGTAAGAAATTCCATTGCTCAGGACTTCCGGGGAGGAAAATGGCGAGCTGAGTTGTCTCTCACATCGGGAGCAAGCTGAAGGTCTTGTTCGGGGTAGTGGAGGGCAAATCAAAGCCCACTGCCTACCTTTCTCAGTGAGAGAAAGGTCCAAGACTTGCACTTAAAACTTTGGAAGAGATTTACCTTGGCTGAAAAGGAGCCCTGTAGGGGGTTCCTTTGAGGCTTTGAGGGGTCTCAGAAGTTTGCATAGTTATCGTCTGCAAGATCTTTCAGAGTCATTGATTTGGCATAAGCTCATCAGGATCCTAACCTTCTGGGACAATTCTAAACAACTAAAGTTTTGGAAGACCAGTGGAACTTGGATAAGTGAAGAAAAAAAGGTACAGAAGCTCTTTTTTCACTCCGGAGCTATTTACAGATTAAAGGGACATATTAAAGGTGGGAAGAAGGGGAAAATATAAAGCTTGCAATTAGAAGAAAGAAATTGAGAAGGTTGGACTGTTTTAATACAAAAGACAGTGTTAAAAACTGCTAAAATTTGAAAAGAGAACATAGTTGTGTCTACTTGCGGTTTGCGGTTTGTGAAAAGTAAACAGCCCACGTTGCATTGGAATATACTGGAACAGTTCTGCAACTCTTCTGAGCAAGACAGGAAGTGCGTCAAGTATCGTGAGATTTCCATGAGAGTTGAAGCTGACAGAGACAGGAAGCAGTAAAGGAAAAAGCCTACTCTACATCATAGAGAAACGTCGGCAGCCATTGCTGGGAGGTCCAATTTAAAACATTGTTTTAAAAAGATTTGGGACTTTAAAAATTGACAGAATCGACGGGAAAAAGGGTAAGAGGACAAGAACTATTGACTACATTACTGGTGGGCTCCTGGGGTGACTTTAAAAGGGGTAAAAAAAAATTTTAAAGGGGAAAAAATCGCGGCCGCCATTTTGGAATTTTTGAAGACTTTTTTGATAAATATCTTGGCTTTGGAGGCTCAGAAACCAGCGAAATTAGGCTTGCTGGAAAGGGCAAGCTCTGCTCTATTGAACCTGACTGTCAAATTTCAAATTGGTGAAGTTAAAAATTTCGTCATTTTTTAAAGGGGAAAAATTTCTTAAAAATATATATATCTGGGCCTGGGAAGCTCAGAAGAGAACAGAACAAAGACTAAATAAGAGAGAAAATTTAGACCTTTTGAACTTGGCAGCCAAATTTGTAAATTGTGAGACGGAAATTTTTGGTATTTTTATTTTATCTCCCTGCTCCTTGCCTAAATGTCAGAGCCCAGGCAGCCCCGAACAAGAGCCCTCTCATTAGAAAAAATGCAGGACCAAATGGAGGCTATGGAAGCCAGGATTATGAAAGGAGTTAAGAAAATGATGGAAGAAATGAAGGAAGAACTTGTCACAGTAATTAAAAAAGAAGTGGATGACCTTAAAGACCAAATTGGGAAAATAGACAAGAAAGTACAGGAAGTGGAGGAGAAAGTTACAATACATGATACCACCTTGCTGAAAGTCCAAGAAAAAGTGACGATCCACGAATGCAAATTAATGGAAAATCAGATACGCTTGAGAGGAGTACCTGAGGAAGAACATATGAACATATGAACATATGAACATATGAAGCTGCCTTATACTGAATCAGACCGTTGGTCCATCAAAGTCAGTATTGTCTTCTCAGACTGGCAGCGGCCCTCCAGGGTCTCAAGCTGAGGTTTTTCACACCTATTTGCCTGGACCCTTTTTTGGAGATGCCGGGGATTGAACCTGGGACCTTTTGCTTCCCAATGATGATCTGAAAGGATATATAATAAACATAATTGCAGAATTCTTAGAAGAAGACCCTAACAAGACTAAGAGCATGTATGATCATATGTATAGAGTCAATTCGTTATATGCCAAAAAAAACAACTTACCAAGAGATGTTGTTGTAAGATTTATGACAAAGGAAATGGTGGGAAGGATTATGAAGAAAAACTTTGAACAGTCATTGATAGTAAGAGGTAGCAGAGTGAGAATAATGAAGGAGCTACCCAAAGAAGTGATAAATGACAGGAGAACATATAAAAAGTTGACAGAAAAACTGAAAGACAATGGCACAAGGTACAGATGGATAATCCCCGAGGGTTTGAGCTTTGAACTTCAGGGGAAGAGAGTAACAATTACAAATGCCAGAGAGTTGAGGAGATTTTTTTGAAGAAAATAAAGAATTTGCACCATGATGGATTATAAATTATTGTCTTGGAATGTTAATGGACTAAATTCACCACAAAAAAGAAGGGCAACTTTTCATTGGATTAAGAAGCAAAATTGTAATATAATTTGTTTGCAAGAAGTCCACATCAAACAAAAGGATTATAAATTTTTATGGAACAAACAATTGGGAAGGGAATTTTTTTCATTAGCTGGACAGAAAAAAAGGGGAGTAGTTTTTTATATTAAACAGGACTTGGAGCCAAAACTGGTGTTTAAAGATATAGATGGAAGATTTGTAGCAGTGGAAATAACATCAAATGGGGAAAAAACGCTGTTATTGGGACTATATGCACCTAATGGTGCAAAAGATGGTTTTTTTAAAGACATTATACAACAACTAGATGAGTTGACCTATGATCAAATACTCTTAATGGGAGATTTTAATGGAACAGTTGAGAACTCATTGGATAGATCCGGAGGGAAAAAAAATAGTGGGAAAGAAGGGAAATTGCCAAAGTCTTTTTTTGAATTAGTTAAACAGGAAAACTTGGAAGATATATGGAGAAAGTTTAATCCTGAAGTGCGGGACTATACTTTTTTTTCTGCAAGACATAAGACCTTTTCTAGAATTGACATGCTGTGGGGAACTAGAGACTTAGGCCTTATAACAAAGAAGATAGATATTTTGCCTAAAATTGGTGCTGACCATAACCCAATAATGTGGATTACAAAATTGTCCAAAAGGCTGAGAAGATGGAGACTGAATGAAGATTTGCTACAGAACAAAGAAACAGTGACTTTCCTAGGAAAAGAAACTAAGGAATTTTTCCAAATGAATGATAAAGAAGATATTGACTTCCAGACGGTCTGGGATACTTATAAAGCAGTAATGAGAGGGTTGTTGATTACTTTGAACAACAAAGATAAAAGGGAAAAAGAAAAACAATTATTGGACATTCAAAATGAAATAAAGAAAAAAGAAGGAGAGTTGAGGAAAAGACCAGGGAAAAAGAAGATTCTAAGGGAAATATCAATATTGCAAACTCAATTAAGACATTTACTAAACAAAGAAGTGGAATGGAATTTGAAAAGGCTTCAGCAGAAATCGTTTGAAGGAGCAAATAAGTCGGGGAAATACTTGGCGTGGCAGCTGAAAAAAAAGAGGGAAAACAAAACAATTAGTAGAATTGTGATAGATGGAAGAGATGTAGTTACTCAAGAGGGAATAAAAAGAGAATTTTTTAAGTACTATGCCAAGTTGTTTAAAGGTGCTGAAGTAAAGAGAAAAAAGATAGATGAATATTTACAGAAAATAAAAATTGAGCCTTTAACTGAAAATATGAGAAAAATTTTGAATGACCCAATTGAAAAAATAGAAATTGAAGCAGCAATTAATGTGATGAAGAATGATAAAGCTCCCGGGCCAGACGGTTATACAGCTAAGTATTTTAAATTTTTTAAAGATGAATTAATACCAAAATTACAGAAACTGATGAATGTAATAAGAGTTAAAGGGAAGGTACCAAATACATGGAAGGAAGCTGTTATTTCTTTGATACCTAAAGAAGAAAGAGACGTTACAAATGTGAAAAATTATAGACCAATTTCACTTTTGAACAACGATTATAAAATATTTACAAGAATTCTGGCGGAACGACTTAAGCAATATCTGATAAATTTTATAAAGGAGGACCAAGCTGGTTTTCTTCCTAAAAGACAAATAAGAGACAATATTAGAACTGTTGTAAATATTGTAGAATACTATGAAAGACATCCAGAAAAGGAAGTAGCACTATTCTTTGCGGATGCAGAAAAAGCATTTGACAACTTAAATTGGGACTTCATGTTTGCAGTGATGGAAAAAATGGAGCTTGGAGAAAGTTTTATAAGAATGATAAAGGCAATATATTTTGAACAAAGGGCAAGGTTGTGCATCAATGAAGATCTTACAAACGAAATGAAAATTAGTAAAGGTACTAGACAAGGCTGCCCGCTTTCACCATTGTTGTTCATAATGACTCTTGAAATTTTACTGATGCAGATCCAAGATGAAAAAGATTTAGAAGGACTATAAATAAAAGGGTATACCTATAAATATAGAGCATTTGCGGATGATATAATGTTTATAAATGAAAATCCCTTACAAGCTACACCGTTGTTGTTAACGAGAATACAAGAGTTTGGGGAGTTGGCGGGACTTTATATAAACAAAGAAAAATCAAAAATTTTATGTAAGAATATGCAGAAAAATAGACAACAAGAACTACAAAGACTAACGGGTTGTGAAGTTACCTCTAAGGTAAAATACCTAGGGGTAGAGATAACAATGAAAAATATTGATCTGTTTAGGAACAACTATGAAAAGCTCTGGCGCAAAATAGAAGAAGATATGCTAAAGTGGAACAAGCTCAATTTGTCATTGTTGGGCAGAATAGCTGCAGTAAAAATGAATATCTTACCAAGGATTATATATTTGTTTCAAACCATCCCCATTGCGAAAGATGCTAAGCAATTTGATAAATGGAGAAGAAAAATCTCGGAATTTGTGTGGGCCGGGAGGAAACCTAGAATTAAAATGAAAGTCCTGATAGATGCAAAAGAGAGAGGTGGGTTTCAATTACCAGATTTGAAACTGTATCATGAAGCAATTTGTTTAGTATGGTTGAAAGAATGGATAACGTTATTAAATAAAAAACTTCTAGTGTTAGAAGGCCATGGGAAAAAATTCGGCTGGCATGCCTACTTGTATTATGGGAAAAAGAAGATGGACGGTCTTTTCTCTCACCATTATATAAGGAGCAGCTTACTAAATGTGTGGATAAAGTACAAGAAATATGGCGATGAGTGAAGACCTTTGTGGATAGTGCCGGCTGAAGTGATAAAGTTAACGGCTAAAACAGTTAAGGAAAAACAACTATCATACAACCAACTACTAAAAATACAAAGTGGGAAAATAGAAATGAAAACTGCAGAAGAATTGAATTATAAATATGATTGGTTTCAAATGCAACAAATAAAAAGCTTGATGGAGAATGATATCAAAGCTGAAGGAATAAGGAAAGAGCAAACAGAAATGGAAAGAGTTCTGCTTGGAGATAATGAGAAATTAATTTCAAAAGTGTACAAATTACTTTTACAATGGACTACAGAAGATGAAGTAGTGAAATCTCAAATGATAAAATGGGCAATTAATGTAAATAAAGAAATAAAGATGGAATCTTGGGAATATCTGTGGAAAAACTCTATGAAACTCGCAACATGTCATAGTATTAAAGAGAACTGTTTTAAGATGATGTATAGATGGTATATGACTCCAAAAAAATTAGCAAAGATGAACAATAAGATGCCAGATAGGTGTTGGAAATGTAAAAAGCATGAAGGTTCTTTCTACCATATGTGGTGGACTTGTGAAAGAGCTAAAATGTTTTGGCAGATGATTCAACAAGAGATATCTAAGATCCTAGGATATGAATTTAACAAAGAAGCAGAGACTTTTCTGCTGGGATTACAAATGGAAAAATTTCCAAAAGAAGATAGAACTTTAATATGGTACTTGCTCTCAGCTGCTAGGACATTGTATGCGCAGTTGTGGAAGCAAGAAAAAATACCAGAAAAATGGGACTGGACTATAAAAGTTATGTCATGGAGTGAAATGGACAAGCTAACAAGAAAACTAAGAGACTGCGATTTAGAACTTTTTAATCGGGAGTGGAAGAAATTCAGAAGATATGTAGAAAAAGAGTGGAAAATAAAAGGACATTGGACAATTTTTGAAGATTAAGACCTTTAAGACAAGAATATAACTTTTGAAGGGGGGATCTTTTTCTTAATCAATTTTTATTTTTTCTTGATAGTTAAAGGTACCTTTAATATCTGTTTTTTTTTAAAAAAATAACACTGGCGGGGGTCAACTATTGGGGGGAGGGGTGGGAGAAAAGTAAGATGTGGGGTAGAATGATGTTTTTTTTTATCTTAAGCTTTTTATAAGTTGTAGATATAGTTCTACTACCATATGTTACTAATAAAAATTGTTTATACGTGAGAAATTCCATTGCTCAGGAAATCAATAAAATCAAAGAAAAACACAAGCATATAATGTTGCTAGCTAGCTACATCCAAAGATGAAAACAACATATAGTTTCAGGAGGGGTTCTCATTACCTGAGAATCTCACTTTTGTGTTACCATTCTGGAAACCATGGTAATGGTCAAACCAGCAATTCCCATGCGCATCTTCAACTGAGGAATATCCTTATTCACATCCCTACTCATTCCACACCATGTGTTCCAAACAAGAGAGATAAAGAACTGTTCATGGTGCCTTTTGGGGTTTCAGTATCCATGCAAATATATGGTGAAAACGGGGAGGGGTGGTTTTAAGTAGTTAACTGGGTGTTATTGAAGAATCTGACTGCTTTGCATTGTCATGACGCTAGGAAGACATTGCCAGTTGCAGTTAGAAACCATTTTTTTTTACCTAAGTATGGCTTCAATTGTCCACTTCTTACAAGATCCAAATGGTCTCATTTTAACTTCCTTTAGTTCCAAATCTGGTGTCCTAGTAATGGATAGTACCTGTGCTTCTGTGAAATTTCTTGTGCTTAGCACATTTTTACGCTACAGATGTATCACCCTCACACATTCTTCTTCCCGGGGCTTTTTGGGTAGAAAAAGCCCAGCAGGAACTCATTTGCATATTAGGCCACACCCCCTGACATCACCATTGTCACACTTAGAGCTTTTGTAGGAAAAAGCCCCACAGGAACTCATTTGCACATTAGGCCACACCCCCTGTCACCAAGCCGGCTGGAACTGTGTTCCTGTGCATTCCTGCTAAAAAAAAAAGCTCTGCTTCTTCCTAAACATGAGATTCTCCTTGAGGAAATTACCTATGTCAGATGTAATGTCTATCCTCCTAAATGGCTGCTGTGCTGTCATGAGTAACTGGCTCTTTTCCTCATCAGCACCTGTTTTTTGGCCCTCATTAGGAATTCCCCAATCCAGGTGCGTTTAATTTAATTTAATATTTTTATTTATACCCCGCCCTATCCCATAAGCTGCCTCCCTGGGCAAAGCAGGATTATAAAGGAAGGTAAAGATGTCTGTTGCTATGGTTGTGCTCGATGCCCAGATGGGAGGATTTCAGTCCAGATGGGTAAGCAGAAGAATGTGCAGTCACATGTGAACCAAGAAAAACAGACAGCCTGTCCTCAACACGGACATTAAAATAACAAGGAAACATTACGAGCAGATATACTGGTCATTGTTCCCCTGGACTAGGATGGATTCACGTAAATTACTTCCATAGCAGTTTTAATTGTGACAAAATGTACAGGAAGTTCACTTTTTGCAACTTTGAGGAAGACTTGAAATGAGGACATAATTTACAATGCCATTAAGTTTTAATGGATATATCGTTGATGAAACAGATATGTGTTAAAATATCTTGCTGCATTAACCATTTTGCCTAGGGAGGAACTTGTATTTATCTACCACTTGCAATGCATGCTCATAGTATTTTCTTTGGACTTGCATGTGAAAACAATCCAAGTGGGCCTATTCCATTCCCTACCAGTGTTCTCTCTAAACTGAGTTAACGTGAGCTAGCTCACAGATTTTTAGCCTCCAGCTCACACAGTTTTGCCTTAGCTCAGGAAGGATGACCCCAGAGCACACTAACTTATGCAGTATCTTACAACTTTAACGCCAGTAGCTCACAAAGTAGAATTTTTGCTCACAAGACTCTGCAGCTTAGAGGGAACTAGCTATGTTCTTAGTAACATCTGTCTCCTTCAAGAAAGCCAGTGAAATGTTTATGGCCCGGATCTAGCCTGACCATGTAGATGCTTCCCACCCACCCCCTCCCTGCCCATGTGGCCACTATGCATTTCTCTATGAAATCTTTTGTGTGCTTAATGCCAGAGAAAGGAGTTTAAAACTCTGGCATTTCTCTAGTATGTTTAACCTCACAGAACTTATTACTGGAGGATGGAGGTCACCTTCACTAATCACATCAAACTGACAAGAGGCTTCTGCAGAATTATCACCATGGTGGTTCCTGTGAGGAAAAGATGATGATGATGATGATGATGATGATGATGATGATGATGATGATGATGATGATATTGGATCTATATCCTGCCACTCCGAATCTCAGAACGGCTCACAATTTCTTTTATCTTTATCTTCCTCCCCAACAACAGACACCCTGTGAGGTGGGTGGGGCTGAGAGGATTCTCACAGCAGCTGCCCTTTCAAGGACAACTCTTGCAAGAGCTATGGCTGACTCAAGGCCATTCCAGCAGCTGCAAGTGGAGGAGTGGGGAATCAAACCCGGTTCTCCCAGATAAGAGTGCACACTTAACCACTACACCAAACTAGTTCTGGTGAATCTTCTCTTTAACTCTTGGAAGGCCTGCTGGCCTGCTGAGGCCCAATGGAATGGCTCCCAGGGTAATAACAAACTGGTCAAGAGCAAAGCCAAGGAGGCAAAATTCTCAATGAACTGTCTATAACAATAATGCAAAGAAAGGTAGGGACAGCGGCTCAGTGGTAGAGCATCTGCTTGGGAAGCAGAAGGTCCCAGGTTGAATCCCCGGTATCTCCAAAAAAGGGTCCAGGCAAATAGGTGTGAAAAACCTCAGCTTGAGACCCTGGAGAGCCGCTGCCAGTCTGAGAAGACAATACTGACTTTGATGGACCAAGGGTCTGATTCAGTATAAGGCAGCTTCATATGTTCAAATATGCATCTAGTAACAGTACTTTTATGGTGGAAGGAGGGGTAATAAAGGGGAAGTCATCGATACGATAGTGCCATTCTAAGCACATCTTTCCCACATCTATTCAGTTGGACTTACTCTCAAGAAAGTGTATTTGGATTGCACAGTCACCTAAACCTCAAGCTACACTGAAGTGTGTCGATGTGTCATTGTTTCAGAGACTTATATGCTATTTTTCTGAAATGTGCTCAAAATTGTAGCTTGTCACTCCAGTACTGAGCCCAAGATGTGCAAGCAAATCTATGGAATTTCCACATCAATGTGTTTAACCAAGAATGCAAGCAAAAAAAATCAGCTTCCAAGCTGTTCTTTCCAAGCAGAAAGCACAGGCATTCAGATCCAGAGCCCCACGTGTGCTGGGACTCACATGTGGAGCTCCTGCGCATATGGAGGAAGGAGTGAGCAGGAAAGCCTTTGAAAATCAAATAATTCTGCACATGCACCAGAGCCACTGAGTTGAGCAGTGCTGATATTCTATTTACCATTGCCTGACCCTATTTTTAAACATTGGTTATCGACTGCTTCAAGCCAGATCTTCTTGTCTTTCAGCACATCCTAGTGTAAGCCATGCCTTAATAGTGCCTTGATTTACATTCCTCTGCTTTAAATTAGTCATTATGGAATTTATTCCAGAAAGAAAAAGATGGTGAAGGCTGGACATATAAAATAAAGGCCATGGCAACGGACACTTTGCTGACATTGAACGGAAAATTCACAAAGTTCCCGAAGTTTTCACTTCATATGCTAAGAAAAGTCGGAGCAAGCATTTTGTTCTATACTACCCTCTGCTGCCTGCCTCACCTGCACAATTGCCTTTTCTAAATCAAGTAGATGGAGAATTTTGCCTTATAGCTCCCTGCTCTTACAAGCCTTGTAACATTCAAGTTTTCAATTTCAAGTTTGTTTTTTTTTATTAAGTTTAAGCAGAAAGGGAGGGGAGAAGGCGGAACAATGCCAAAGAAAAATAAAATATACACACTACAGTTATTTCTACTTCAGAAAAAGCTATAAGATTCATTATACCGGCAAGTGACCAAATATTACCATTAAATTCTACAAACATTTTGTGACCTTTTATGATTTCTTACAGTTCTGTTAAACAAATTATAAATCATATCCATTTGTCCTTAATACCTATAAGAAGAAAGCTGCCTCCAACCTTCCTGCTGTACTTTTCCCCCCAAACCCACTATATTTTCCCTTTTTGTTGAACCACCTCATACCTTCCTCTGTTCCTCTTTACATTCTCCACTTCTTGGTGGGGGCGGAGTAGGTACATGTGTGTGTGTGTCTTGGGGCAAGCTTCACTGCTCTGATTGGCTGAAGGGCTGGCCCAAGATCTCCCCCCCTGCAACCCTCTGAAGCCAGCAAAGAAGGGATCCACCTCTGGGGCAGTGGACCGTATAAAAAGGGAGCCTAAGAACTTGACAGAGTCAGTAGGAAGTTTCTGCTGGGGTCTGGAGTGGAACTACATAAATCAGACCATCCCTGTATGACTGGACTCTAAAGCAGAACCAAGGATACAAAGAGTCTTCGTGTCTAATATTTAGACATGTTCAGCTTTGTGGATTCCCGGTTACTGCTTTTGATAGCAGCCACTGTTCTACTCACCAAAGGCCAACGCCGTAAGTAGAGCAGCTTATGTAACTTTGGCGACTATGCATGTGCTAAATAATGTTTGTTGTAGTCAGTTTGAGAAGGGAAGACTGATCTTTTCCCCTTGCTTGCTTTTCCTGTCTCCTCCTGGCAAGGACAAAACCTCTTTTTCCCTCGAGTTGTGGAAATCCAGAGGTTGAGAAGTGACCATCAACTCATTTCTGCAGAGGGAGGGGAGAAAGTTATCAGGGCTTTTTTTTTTGTAGCAGGAACGCCTTTGCATATTAGGCCACACCCCTGATGTAGCCAATCCTTCAAGAGCTTACAGTAGGCTCTGTAATAAGAGTCCTGTAAGCTCTTGGAGGATTGGCTATATCAGGGGTATGTGACCCTGCTACTAAAAAAGCCCTGGTAATGGTATTTCGGTTACATGCACCCATCTCGGGATATGTAGGGGAAATGGACGGGTCAAGAAACACCTCCTTCTTAAGACCTGTTCTTGAGAATCCTGTTCATGGAGAGAGGTCACCAGATGTTTGTAACCTTTCTGAAGCTTCTGGGGTTGGCATGAAGGCAGGAGGAGAAAGGAGACAGCAGAGATGGAAAACTCAAGTGTTTCTTCCTCCTTGCTCTTTGCAAATGTTTCTTGGAGAAACTATATAACCTTCAAAAAACTGAACTTAACCAGCTGCACCATAGCCTTTGGTGTGTTTCTCTCACTTCCCCTTCCTCTCCCCCTCCTCTTTTCTAAACACGTCCCTTGGGGCAAAGCAAAGCAACAAGTTGGGTCAATTAGAACTTGCTTAATGTAAGAGTTACATAGAATGAGCGTCAGATGTTTGAGGGAAGGAAGGAAGGAAGGAAGGAAGGAAGGAAGGAAGGAAGGAAGGAAGGAAGGAAGGAAGGAAGGAAGGAAGGAAGGAAGGAAGGAAGGAAGGAAGGAAGGAAATAGATAGGGAGGGGAGAGGTAGAAAGAAAGCAACTTTAACTTGAAATGCATTTTCCAAGGTGTTGACTAGTTTAGCTTAGAGAAGTGATTTAAAGAGACAAATACCTTCTCCAAGCTTGCTGACAGGGTGGTGGGGGCTTCAATATATGTGAAAGAGCCACATGTGGCTCCCGAGCAGCAGTTTGGCCACCCGGAATAAGAATTTCTGCAATTCTTTGCAAAGTTCAGAAAACCAGAGGGAGGAGGGTTGTTATTGGAAGGGGAGAAGCTGCAAATGATAGAAAAATCATTGTGTATCCCTGGAAAGCAGTGGCTGCAAACAGGAGGAGGAGGCGAATAGGGACATTTTCCCTGCCTTGTTGAAGAAGTCTGCAAAAATCATCAGGCAATTATTGGGCGGGGGGTGGGGGGAAAGCTTCAAGATAAGGAAAAATGAGCAACCAATAAAGCACAAAAGTCTGGACATCACTTCATAAACAAAGCCTGTTGAATGTTCAGGATTCACAGGGGATGGCTTTCTCCATCAAGTCCAAAGGTGACATCTAGTGGCCATTGATGGACTCACTCTTGCCCTGATGCGTTGGTCTGAAGGCGGGGCGGGGGGGGGGGAATGGGTCCATACTGATTAAAAAGAGTCTATTCTGCGGTCAGCAGAGAACATCCTCCCACTGCAGGAGCGGGGGGGGGGGGGGGATAGAAAAAGTACATTGTAACAACAGCCGAAGACTTTTGTGATGTGAAAGTTTGTCTCCTATGGTGGAATTTCTTCTAAGTTTTGCTGCCATCTAGTGGTGGATCTGTGGTTTTCCTACAACGATTCTAAGAGGCAGTAGTTCAGTCTCGAAGCTGCCAAATCTCATTAGTTATCATCCCCCCACCACCACCAATAATAGAAGGTTTACCTCACTCTGCAATAAATAAAACAACTGCCTAATGGCTTTATGGGAAAAGTTACTTTTATACCTGGAGAAATAATTTTTAGATGCAGAACTCACATTCCCATTTCCAAACATTCACAGTGGTGATTCTGGTGCTGGTAGGGAATCCTGAAATTCTCCAGATCCTCTGCTTTTGGTGTGCCTCTCTTTGTTCCCAAACTTCACTCAGGTCTGCTCCATTTAACACCCTTGGTGCTGCTAAATGCATTGGTGTTTGGGATAGGATATCAACCTAGGTGGGAGATCGAGGCCACTAGACTTGTAAATGTGCCCTCTTACGTTTAACACCCGCTTTCTTTCCTCCCTTCCAAAATTGTCTGCATAAGATCCAATTTCTCAAGCCATAGGACATTGACAAAATACATTTCCTTCCCCTCCATGGGTCCTCCTTCAATCTGAATTCCATTTTGACTCGCTATTGCCTCTTTATATCCTTCCTCCACCCCCCCTCCAGAATCTTTGCAAAAGGCTGTTATCAAATCCAGATTCTTTGAGAAATATTTCTGACCCTGGTTAATCCATCATCAGGGATTCTCCCATATGCTCTCTGCTCTGAGAGCCAGTTCGGTGTAGTAGTTAAGTGCGCAGACTCTTATCTGGGAGAACCGGGTTTGATTCCCCACTCCTCCACTTGCACCTGCTGGAATGGCCTTGGGTCAGCCATAGCTCTGGCAGAGGTTGTCCTTGAAAGGGCAGCTGCTGGGAGAGCCCTCTCAGCCCCACCCATCTTACAGGGTGTCTTTTGTGAGGGAGGAAGATAAAGGAGATTGTGAGCCGCTCTGAGACTCTGAAATTCGGAGTGGAGGGTGGGATATAAATCCAATATCTTCTTTATCTTCTTAATCTTCTTCTGCTGCTGTAAGTGTTGACTCCCAGCCAGATCTTTGCCTCTTTGCTTGACTACCTTGTTCCCTTTTCTCATTTTGTTCAGATCCACGTGCCAACTGCCTAGATAATGGAGTCGTGCACAAGGACCAAGCTGTTTGGAAACCTGAAATGTGCCGGATATGCGCATGCGATAATGGCCATACCTTTTGTACTGACATTCTTTGTGACGATCAAGTCAACTGTCCCAACGGTCAGATCCCCCCTGAAGAATGCTGCCCAATTTGTCCTAATACTGGTACTTACTACATTAACCTCTCTTCTGCCACCTCCTATCCATTTGTCCCATCACCTTCTAGCCTACCTATACATCTATCCACTGTTCCACCTGTTTTATCACATCCTTGCACACCCAGGACTTCCTTCCCACCCATGTAACCCTGAGCCTTCATATCTATTTTATTCTCATCTATTCTAGTTGATTGCATTGTCACTTTGGATAATTTCAGGGCTTTGAGAGCCAGTTTGGTGTAGTGGTTAAGTGTGCGGACTCTTATCTGGGAGAGCCGGGTTTGATTCCCCACTCCTCCACTTGCACCTGCTGGAATGGCCTTGGGTCAGCCATAGCCCTGGCAGAGGTTGTCCTTGAAAGGGCAGCTGCTGTGAGAGCCCTCTCCAGCCCCACCCACCTCACAGGGTGTCTGTTGTGGGGGAGGAAGGTAAAGGAGATTGTGAGCCGCTCTGAGACTCTTCGAAGGTGGAGGGCGGGATATAAATCCAATATCTAAATCCAATATCTTCTTTGACCCATGCAATGTATGCTCATTGCATTCTCCTGCGCCACTAGCAGCCAGGTCTGAGCTGAGTCCCTGTGGCAGCTCAGATGTGACCAGCAGCTGTGTAGCTCCAGGATCCAGGAGTGAGCTGAGCTTCTTCTCATTGTTTTACTCCCAGCAGTTACTTGGATGGCTTGGCTGAAGACCCCACTTTGATCCACTGAGCTAACCATCCAACATCTACTAATCTTCCCACTGGCATCTAGCCCGACCTAAAACTTCTTCTACACTTTCTTCCCTTCCCTTCCTTTTTCTTCCTTTCTAATTTGTAGTAAAATACTGTGTGAGTCAGTTGTAAGACACTGAAGATCTTTTCTTTGGTTCAGCTTTCCTGGATGAGGGGAAAAATAGCCTACTTGGAGGGTTCTTGTAAATTATCCTTCCCTAGAAAAATAACATCCATTTTAAAAAGCAAGATTTAGGGGCATAAAAAAGGCTCTAATCTTCACAGCAACTTTCAATTAAAAAGTTTGGTATAATGTTAACTGTACATTCAGCTGTTGTTTCATGCAGGTACATGATCATAACATAATTCATGACATATTTCACCACAAGATACATGTTTCCAAACTTTTCTTCTTTTTTGAATCTACAGTAAAATGCTTTATTGAGAGAACTAAATGTGAAACTTACTAGGGGCGTTTTCGCACTGACCTTACTTGGGAGCGACGTCCCTCTTCACCGCGCAGTGTCTGCACGGATTTCGCACTAATTGCTCCGCAGAACCCAGAAGAGCCGCAAAGTCCCGCTTTTGCGTCGCAAATGTAAACTGGTTTTTGGCCAGTTTACATTTGCGACGCAAAAGCCATGGGACTTTGTGGCTCTTCCGGGTTCTGCGGAGCAATTAGTGCAAAATCCGCGCAGACGCTGCGCAGTGAAGAGGGACGTCGCTCCCGAGTAAGGTCAGTGCGAAAACGCCCTAGGTTAAAATCCTCTGGGATACTAAAAATCACATGACAATGATTTCTCAGATCACTGTTTTCATGGGAGTTAACACAGTAAAGCCCCATATTGCAGGCAAATGCCTTCCCTGTTTCTTCAGATACCTTTTTAAGGTGTTGATTTTTCTTCTGCCTTCCAGGGTTTTTTTAATTACCATATTTTTTGGACGATTAGACGCACCGGAGGATAAGACACACCTTCCTCCTGGGGGGGCGATCCGATGCTTTTTCCTCCGATCTGGCGCTTCCCCGGTGCCTGCTTGCCTGGCTCCATCTTCTTCAGGCAAGCGTGGGATTGCTCCACATGGCCCCAGCGCTTCGCAAGCGCCGGCCGCGGACGGGGCAGTGTGCTTCCTACTTCCCTGTGTTCCTGCCTTCAGCTGTGACTTTTTTTGGGGGGGGGGAGTGCGTCTGTGACCTTTTTTGGGGGGGGAGTGCGTCTTATGGTCCGAAAAATACGGTAATTTTTTTAAATTTGAATGGGGATACAGAAAAAGAAAAATAGGGAAAAGGGGAAAATGTATATATAAATCTATATATAAATGTATAGCAATTAGTTTGACAAAGGCATGAAGTGACATATTATATTAGCATATTAACATAAGAGTATTTTATAATGATATATAGATAAGCTATTATATGTATAGCATAATGTAACACGATTATTTAAATGTCCAGAATGGCTGCCTATTACAACCCCTATCTGTAATCTGTAACATTCTCACGCTTTCTAGTGTATCCTGCTGTATGATGTAATAAGGACCATTACAAAGCTTTCATGTTAAAATTTGTTATAATAAAGAAAGACACAACCAATGCCCATAATATTTTGTGTTAATCATATAATATTATCATATATATCAACAACCATTTAGATATCTAACTACAAGGATTGGCTATAATAATCATGGGAATCTATACAGTTGCTTTCAAATTCACTTTTTGGTCTTTTGGTTGATATAATTTTGTTGTGTATGTGTAACGATGAGTGATATTGTATGGTGCTCCTATAAATGTGTTGATTTTGCCGTGTGCACATTCTTGCATTTTATAAACCCAGAGGGTCCAAGGATATTGTGATAAGTGCTGATATGGGGGTGCTTTTTGTTTTTATCTGTAGGGAGTTCCTGGCCCCTTTGGCGGAGATTGCATTCCTGAACAACCTCAGGCTCCCTGGACCTCCAGGATCTCCTAGCCCGCCAGATACCGGTAGTTAACCAGGTCAAATCCGTTGATCATCCTTCTGCCTTCCAGCTTATGGATGAAGACTGCAGAGTTACCAACCTTTAAGTAGTTCATGAAGCAGTAGCATTTGCAGCTGCAAACTGTGCTTAGAAGCCACGCTGAACACAATTCCCATATCTTTAATTGTTTGTGTAGAAGAGAGAATGTTGTACAGGGATAAGCAAACGGCCCATATGGAAACTCCCCTTTCTATCCAAATAAATGTACAGCAGGACTTCCTTAAACATTATAAAATTATGTATTTGAAAATTTGAATATGAAACAAAAAGATCTTAACGCTGGGCAACTTTTGCTTAACAATGACCACTCTAATTTTCTCTTCTTTTTTACAAAGAGATCTTCAGAACTGCTTCCTGAAATATGACAGTCTATGGTATTCCCACTTTTACATCACTAACACTACAGTTGCTCTGGTTGATCTCTTTCGCACACACTAAATAACACGTTTCCAATCCACTTTTGATGCATTTACAACCGGATTTTATTGTACGAAATGGCAAAAGCCACTTGCAAACGATCTCCACAAACTTCCATATTGCCCAACATGAAAATTCACCTTCACTTCACAACTGATTCAATAAACTGCTTTGACTGTGAGCCATAAGTGGAGCATGAACAATGCTAGCAAGATCTCAAGCAACTCATGCTGGGGCTGTTGTGTTTGAAAGGAAAGGTTATTAAGGGAGGCTGGGATAATGGGTTATAAAACTGAAACGAAAGAACAGTGCAAAGAAAATGGATAGAAGAAGATAGAAGAAGATATTGGATTTATATCCCGCCCTCCACTCCGAAGAGTCTCAGAGTGGCTCACAATCTCCTTTACCTTCCTCCCCCACAACAGACACCCTGTGAGGTGGGTGGGGCTGGAGAGGGCTCTCACAGCAGCTGCCCTTTCAAGGACAACCTCTGCCAGAGCTATGGCTGACCCAAGGCCATGCTAGCAGGTGCAAGTGGAGGAGTGGGGAATCAAACCCGGTTCTCCCAGATAAGAGTCCGCACACTTAACCACTACACCAAACTGGCTCTCAAACTGGTCTATTTTCCTTGGATCAGAGCAGAAACTGGGGTCGCTCAGGGACACTCCATTGCCAGCAAATTCAGGATAGACAAAAGAAAATGTTTCTTTAGACCAGGGGTGTCAAACATGTGGTCTGGGGGCTGAATCAGGCCCCTGGAGGGCTCCTATCAGACCCCCGAGCAACTGGTTGTCATTTGCTTCCTTCTCCCTCTTTCTTGCTTCCTTCCGCATAACAGCTTGCTTTGCAAGGCTTGTTCAATCACACAGGAGTTATAGAGCAAAGCCTCTATTTTCTCCATTGACTGAGGCCAGGGGTGTCTTGAGCAGAGCAGCTCTGAGAGAACTTGTGGTTGACCCAAGGTCACATCAGCAGGTGCAAGTGGGGGAGTGGGGAATCATACCCGGTTCTCCCGGATAAGAGTCCATACACTTAACCACGACACCAAACTGGCTCTCCTATATCTCTGCTGTATGTTTAGCCTGCTCTACATCTAAGAAGCTCAGAGCAGCACATGTGGTACCCCTCCCCCCATTTGACCAACAACCCTGTGAGGCAGGTTAGGCTGAGAGAAGATTGGACCAAGGTCACTTTGTGACCTTCATAGACCAGTGGCAGTTTCAACCTGGATCAACCCAACTCTAACCACTCCCCCACATTATCTCTCTAAAATACCCATGGTCTTATTCTTCCCTATTTGTTTTTAAAATATTCTTTATCTTTTAGCCCCAGCAGAAATCTTTTCCTTTTGATCTGGAGTCCTGTTTCTCCTGACAGCCAGAGATTTGAGTCTGTCTTTCCCCCTCTTCATTTTAATGTGCTGCCTCTTATTTTTTTTAAGTGTTGCATGTTCATTTGTTCAAAGATACTTAAATTTGCTGTTTGTTAGAAGAGAGCAGAACAGTAAGGATGGGTTTTAAAGCTGAAGCTTACATGAACAGTATGTGGAAACTGTGAACTAGATCACCAGTGATCACCAGATACAGCAGCAATGGCTCAGACCCAAAGTCTGTCTTCCAGGAGTGCCTCTGAGCATGTGCAGAGGGCTTTTCTTCAGCGACAGCTCTTCACCCAATGCTGATTCACAGAAGGGTCTCCGGGTCATAGATCATTCCATCTGTGCAGACCTGTAATCCTAACACTTCTGTTGCCTCCAGTGAATCACTGCTGCAGTTGGCTGGCACCTCTCCAAATTGAAGGATTGGATAAAACTCCATGGTAAATAGGATGAGCGGAGCCAAGGAGAATAAAGGAACGTGAACATTTCACAAGTGCTGTTTCTCGTTTAAGCCACAAGGTGTCAGTGTAAGCTTTGCTACAAGCAGTTATGTGGCCTTTTGAAGGACCCTTCCAGATGCTTAAAGAGCTATCAACACACCTGCATTTTAACTTTTGCATATGTCTCTTTCCAACCAATATATATTGTGGAAGGGATACACAAAGAAAAGAAAGGTTATATAGCAAATTAATACATGTCATAAGTTATAATACATTACAGGATATATAGAACAGAAAACAATTCTCCCCAACATCCCCTTCATTATAATTTTAAGACATTTTCTGTAGAATATAATAATCCTTACTTCAAACATTTTAAATTTCAGATTTCATAGCCAATCTATTTTACAACTGCATTATTGCTTTCATCATTACTACATAGTCTATATCACATATTTTGTCATTTCTACATACCAGCTATATTTGTATGTGTGTGTGTGTGTGTGTGTGTGTGTGTGTATGTATACACATACACACACACATACATACACTAAAAGGATATTTTTGTTCAAAATTCACTTCCTTATACATTTATATCCAAAACTTATTCTAAATTCTGCTTCTACAGTATAATCCATTTGTACGCTTTGCAGTATATTTATATCTTCCAACCATAGTTCAATGGCTAGAGCAGAACACCTTCTAGATGTGCAGCATTCATGCATTTGTTCATAGAGTTTGTGGTCAGGCTGTGGCTTAGTGCTGGAGTGGTTTCTGCAGAACATTCAATCTCCAGTTAAGATGATCAGATAAGCAGATGTGGAAGAGCTCTGAAATCCTGGAGAGCCGCTCCATAAATCCATGTACATATACTACACTGATGTTAGTAGATCAATGATCTGGCTCTGGATAAGGAAGCCTCATGAGATCATTAGTTTAAGTTTGGGATGGTGGTTAAGAACATCAGAAGAGCTCTGCTGGATCTGGCCAATAGTCCATCTAGTCCAGCATCCTGTCTCACACAGTGGCCAACCAGTTCCTCCGGACAGCCAACAAAAGGACACAGAGGCTGAGGTCTTCCCCTGATGTTGCCTCCTGGCTCTGGGATTTGGAGGCTTAGTACCTCTGAATGTGGAGGTTCCCTTAGTAGCCACTGAAAAATGTATCCTTCATGAATCTATCTAACCCCCTTTGAAAGTTGTTTATTCCTGTGGTCACCACTACATCCTCCACCAGCAAATTCTGCATTTTAATCACTGTCTGGGTAAAGCAGTAGTTCCTATTCACCATCCTGAACCTACTGTCCATAGACTTCATTTGATGTTCTCAAAGTCAGTTCGGAAGTAGTGTGGAAGCCCTCTGGCAGAGATCCTGGAGAGCTGCGGACAGCCCGCATTGACAAGACTGACCTTTATAAAGCAGCGGTCTGATTTGATACAGCAGATGTCTGTGTTCCTCAATGTGTTGCCCACACAGGGCGTTTTTTGAGCAGGAATGCACAGGAATGCAGTTCCGGCTGGCTTGGTGTCAGGGGGTGTGGCCTAGAATGCAAATGAGTTCCTGCTGGACTTTATCTACGAAAAAAGCCTTGGTGCTCAGCAATCAACAAGTTCCTTGCCCCAAAGAGTTCACAGTCTAAAATTTGACCTAGGGGAGATTGCAAAGGGCAGGCAGAGAGATAGAAATAATGGGAAATAGGGGAAAGAACATGTGGGTTTTTCTAATTACACATGCTCGGTCTCAGTCAGGAAGGATGAAGCCCAATCTCATGGAAGCAAGTAGGGTCAGCCCTGGCTAGTATTTGGGTAGGGGACCACAAAGGAAGTCCAGGGTCATGGTGCAGAGGCCGACAATGGCAAACCCCCTCCAAAGGGTCTGGTAAGGGACACGCAATTTCTCTAACAGAAGTGATGGAACCACAGGTTCTCCTCAATTTCTTCTCCTGGCTTCTATTCCACTTGTCCTTCAAATGCTCAGAAGGGGAGCCTGCCTTCAGGTGGGGCCTGAAGATGTCCCAGAATTACAACTTATCTCCAGGCTACAGAGATCATTTCCTTTGGAGAAAATGGATGCTTTGGAGGGTGGACTCTCTGGCATTGTACCCTTCTGATGTCCCTGCCCTTCCCAGGCTCCATCCCCAAATATCCAGGAGATTCCCAAGCTGGATCTGGAAACCCTACTCTCCATCGCTTACCTAGTGTTGCCAGCATTGACAAGACTGGCCTTAATAAAGCAGCGGTCTGAACTGATACAGCAGATTTCTGTGTTCCTCAATGAGTTGCTTTTTTTGAGCAGGAACACACAGGAATGCAGTTCTGGCTGGCTTGGTGTCAGGGGTGTGTGGCCTAGAATGCAAATGAGTTCCTGCTGGGCTTTCTCTACGAAAAAAGCCCTAGTGCTCATCCATCAACACGTTCCAGTAGGGGCTAGGGGGACTTACCAGGAGAAGAGCCTAGGCCTCCTCGCTGGCATTGCACAGGAAGTGCCATCACCGGATAGGGTTGCCAGGTCCAACTCAGGAAATATCTGGGGACTTAGATGATGGAGCCAGGAACAAGGTTGGGACAAGCATGACTGAACTCCAAATGGAGTTCTGGCCATCATATTTTAAAGGGACTGTACTCATTTTAAATCCCTTGCTTTCATTGGAAATAATGGATAATAGGGGCATTTTCTTTTGGGGCTCAAAGAACTGGACCCCCCCCCCCCCGGTCCAATCCATTTTGAACTTGGGGGGTGGGATTGAGGAGAGGCACCAGATGCTATGCTGGAAATGTGGTGCCTCTACCCCCCAAAAAACAGCCCTTCCAGAGCCCAGATATCCACAGATTGATTCACCATTATACCCTATGGAGATTGGTCTCCGTAGGGAATAATGGAGTGCCCAGTGGACATTTTCCTCCCCCTCTGCTTTCTGATAACCCTGAAGTGAGGGGAGGGCCTCCAAACCAGGGGAACCCCTGTTCCCAGCTGGGAAATGGCAACCCTATCTGAGTTCCCCGGAGGCAGAAATATCAGATACATCATCTATGTTATCAATCAAAAACCGACCTTCATGTTTAGGATCCCCTCCCCCCCCCCCCCCCAGACAGTGGTATTTTTACTATTGGTTATGTGTGCTCTCTTTGCAGTTTTCCCCCCTCAATGTATGCACATATGCAAGAAGCAAACGTTCTGAAGAGACTGAAAGCTGCAGCTGACTGTGCAAGCAGACTATAAAGGCCTCCTCCTAACAGATTAATACCCCATGCATCTAATGTAGTGAGCTCTGACTCATGAAAATGTATTGTTAGCTTTTAAGGAGTCACTGGACTTCTTGTTCAGAGGGTGTGTACGAGGTGCTGAGGGGCCATATCCCTGTACACTGCTCACTTATTTATTTACGTGGTTGCTTGCTTCATTTACATTCTATTTTTCTCCCCAGTAGGGATAGCCAGAAACCGAACCACAAAGCAAAATTCATCACAAATTTAGCCCTATTCATGGTTTGCGAGCAGAAGTTCATGACGGGGAGACTTCTTTCCATGGGCTGAACTGTATTGGGCTCCCCTATGCAGCCCCTTCAAAGTTTGAAAGGACTGCACAGCAAAGCCCAAGACAGCTGAGGGGCAGGGAACAAACTGCTCCCTATCACTCCGCTGCAAACCCCATTTAAAGGGACTGCAGTAGTAGATAGGGGGCCCCTATCATCATCAAAGTGACAGCTGTCCCGCCGACACATGTGCGCGACACACCAAAAAAGAACGCCATATGTTTCCTTTTGGGAGAGTGACGCAACAGTCCCCGATGGGAGGCTAGGGATCCGCCCACCCCAAGGAATGCCGGATGTTTCCTAAGGGGGAAAGGAGGATCAGCCACAGGTGTAGCAGGCTTCATATTGTTTGTGGAAAGCGTGTTTTGCAACACAGATGTTATTTAGAGAATTGTGGAGATGCAACAGTTCTAAGCAGCCATAGTTTGGAGAGGAGAGATACCCAACGGATAAAATGATGGCTTTAAAACTGAACACGGCTAACCTTATACATGTAACACGTCCCTTTAACATCAGGTTGCATTAGGTTGTGTGTCGATACAACTCATGCTCTTTAACTTGTTCATTAATGATCCGGAGTCGGGAGTAAGCAGCAAAGTGGCCAAGTTTGCAGATGACACTAAATTGTTCAGGGTGGTAAGAACCGGAGAGGATTGCGAGGCACTCCAAAGGGTTCTATTGAGGCTGAGTGAGTGGGCGACAATGTGGCAGATGAGGTTCAATGTGGCCAAGTGCAAAGTAATGCACATAGGGGCCAAGAATCCTGGCTACAAAAACAAGTTGATGGGGGTGTGAACCGACTGACCAAGAGAGAGATCTTGGGGGTCGTGGTAGATAAGTCACTGAAAAAATGTCAAGACAGTGTGCGATTGCAATAAAAAAGGCCAACACCACGCTGGGAATTATTAGGAAGGGGATTGAAAACAAAGCAGCCGGTATCATAATGCCCCCCTGTATAAATCGATGGTGCGGACTCATTTGGAATACTGTGTACAGTTCTGGTCACCCCACCTCAAAAAGGGTATTATAGCATTGGAGAAAAGTGTAGAAAAGGGAAACTAGAACGATTAAAGGTTTGGAACACTTTCCCTATGAAGAAAGGTTAAAACGCTTGCGGCTCTTTAGCTTGGAGAAACGTCGACCGTGGGGTGACACGATAGAAGTTTACAAGATAATGCATGGGATGGTGAAAGCAGAGAAAGAGGTACTTTTCTCCCTTTCTCACAATACAAGAACTCGTGGGCATTCAATGAGTCAGGTTAGAACAAATAAAGTCAGTCAGGTTAAATCAGTCAGGTTAAAACAAATAAAAGGAAGTACTTCACCCAAAGGGTGATTAACATATGGAATTCACCGCCGCAGGAGGTGGTGGAGGCTACAAGCATAGTCAGCTTCAAGAGGGGATAGGATAAAAATATGGAGCAGAGGTCCATCAGCGGCTGTTAGCCATAGCATTTTATTGGAACAGTCTGGGGCAGTGATGCTCTGTATTCTTGGTGCTTGGGGGGGCAAAGTGGAAGGGCTTCTAGCACCACTTGTGAACCTTCTGATGGAACATGGATTTTGTTTTGTTTTTTTTGCTACTGTGTGACACAGAGTGTTGGCCTGATCCAACACAGCTTCTCTCATGTTCTTATTATGATCTGGAACTTGTGTTTCACAACTTGGTGCACGCTTAAAGTCACTGTTACTTACTTGATCCCTTTTTAAGATTGGCAACATATGGAATTCACTGCCACAGGAGGCGGTGGCAGCTACAAGGATAGCCTGTTTTAAGAGGGGATTGGATAAAAATATGGAGCAGAGGTCCAATAGTGGCTATTAACCACAGTTTATATATATGTGTGTGTGTGTATGTACACACACATATATTGGGCACTGTGTGACACAGAGTGTTGAATTGGATGGGCCATAGGCCTGATCCAACACAGCTTCTCTTATGCTCTTATGTTCTCAGTGTGTTTTACGGGGGGAAACTGTTGCAAAGACATTCATGACTAGTTCTGCAATCCATTCTAATAACACTGCCCCGTTAATTATTAATTGCAAACACCTACTGTTTCTTATTAACATTGAATCCTATCTTTCTAGCAGCTTCAGCAACCTGTTCTCAGACGATCATGAAAACTGTCTCTCGTCCTCTGCAAGCACAGGGAGGTTACCAGTCTCCAGGCTGGAGAATCTAGCTCTGGCTGTCAAAACAAGAGTTCTCACAGAACTGTGTCTAGGAAACTGGTCTCTCCCAAGGTATTGTTTCCCACCTTCTAAGTCAATCGATCTTATATATTGCTAATTGTGAGACAAAAGTATTTAACCCCACAAACTGTCCTAAAAGGTCAACTGATCCAGACCAGTGATTTTATGGTGAGAAGTGTAGAAATGTATGCCTCTCAGATGTAGGAGAGTACACACCTGCGGTTCAACAAGAATATTGACAAAATACGGATATTATTAAAGCTGACACAGCTTAGACCGGACAAGATAAACAGAGAAAAGTGAGGAATTTAGGTTCTCACGCAATATGTTTTCAAAGTCAAGTTGCCATATATTTTCTGAGTCCCCCACACAAACATATAAACAGAAGCCAAAGCTAGGAGCAGGCTCAGCAATAAGAATCTTGGCAAATTACAAAAAGATTTCTGTAAATTGCCCTAAACAGGAAGGCCTTATAATTCTTTTTTTCCCATTTAGACAATGTTTATTAACAGACAATTAACATAACAATAAAACATACACGCACAAATATACACTAATTACATATCAACATCAACAACAACATCTAACAACTAACATCTAATGGAGCGACTGAGCTAGAATCCAAAATCATCAATATTTTCTTATCACTTCAAAACCTAATTGTTTAGCCCATAAATACATCGGACTCCAGGTCTCTTCGCATTCTTCCACATTTCCTCCTTTCAATCTACACGTTAACATGTCCATTTCAGCTGCTTCCAATAATTTAGACAAAAATTCATTTTTGTTTGGTGTTTGCGGCTTTTTCCAATATTTAGCATACAATATCCTTGCTATAGTAATAACATGGAATAACAACCTTTTCATATTTTTTGATAAAGTGATTTTACAAATATTTAATAAGTATAATTCTGGTACATGAGGAATTCTTATTTTTAACATCTTTTGGCACCAGAGAGATATTTGTATCCAATACTTTTTTGCAAAATCGCAATTCCACCACATGTGATATAGCGAACCTTTTACTTTTGTACACTTCCAACACTTGTCCGAACTATTTGGAAAGGCTTTAGATAGCCTTTCGGGGGTATAGTACCAACGGTAAACCATTTTGTACAAGTTTTCTTTAAGTGAAGACTATTTAAACAATTTAAGATTTTCTTTCCATATTTTCCCCCAATTATTTAAGTCAATAGTATAGCCAAATTCTTGTAACCATTTAATCCAACTTTCCTTTACACTTTCATCTTGCATCTTCAAGTCCAATAACCAATTATAACATCTAGAAATCAGTTTTCGGTCTGACTCTAATATAATACAGTCGAATTCGTTCAGTTTTTTGGAGAAACCAAAAAACCACCTTCAAGAAGGGGTTAGATAAAAATATGGAGCAGAGGTCCATCAGTGGCTATTAGCCACAGTGTGTGTGTGTGTGTGTGTGTGTGTGTGTGTATATATATATATATATATATATATATATTTGGCCGCTGTGTGACACAGAATGTTGGACTGGATGGGCCATTGGCCTGATCTAACATGGCTTCTCTTATGTTCTTATGTTCTTCTTAAACCTAACCCCTTATCCATCTTGTACCTTGACTTAACTTGTGTTCTAAGCCACCAGTCCATTCTAGAGATTCCATCAATATTCAATTCCTGTCTGACATCTAATAAACTTTTGTAGGTATAGTCTTCTTCCCAATTAAAAAGATTAGGTTGAACCGTGGATTTCCCCATTCCCTTTTCTTTCGTCGGGGGAGGCTGAGATTTCTTGTGAAATGCGGGAAGAGAAGGGGAGCGGAGTGGATCGAGAAGACTAAAGATTTTGAAAGACTGAGACGGAGGGAGCAAGATTTAAGTGAGAGAAAAATTGAGCCAGAGAAACAGGAAAAGAATGTGCGGAGACGTGTGAAGGAAGAAAGAAAAAGAAAGTTTAAATAGAAGGATTTGAGAAGGGCAAAGTGGTTGGGAGAGAGTAAGAGTGAAATTGGAAGTAGGAGAGGGAAGCTGGTGGAGGGAAGAGAGATATAAGTTGAGGACTTGGAGGAAAGTGCGGAGTGAGAGAGAAAGAATTGGAGCCAAAGTGAAAGGGGACGTTGTGAAAATGGCAGAGCGTGGCAGAGTGTGAGGGGTGAGCACGGAGGACGGAAGACAGTTTCGGGGGATAAAGGAGGAGGAGGGAGTTCTTAGCGGCGTTTTTTCGTCACGGCCACCTCCCCCTTATTTTATTTATTTATTTATTTTTATTTGAGATTTATATTCCGCCCTTCCCACCAGGTGGCTCAGGGCAGCCAGAGTAGGTGAACTGAATTGCTTAAGAGTTTATTTTTTGGAAGCTGGACCCTGCTGATTTCTGTACTGGATTTTGAACTGAAAGAAAATGGCGAAGGTGAGTACTGGGTTCTGAAGCAGTAGAGCTTGCCGGGAAGAAGGAGGAGGAAGAAGGAAGAGGAGCAAGGAATGCCGGGATATTTGGACTGAGATTTCTTAAGGAGGGTGAAGTACCTAATTAATTCAACAATCTAATGACTTTATAAATCACATAGATCCCATTTAAGTGATTGTAATGAACTACATAATTAATTGACTTCCTTTTTCTTTTTGATTCCTTATTGGTTTGTGATCTGGGTATTCATTTTTGAGAGGCTTGGGAAGCTTAATATAAATAAGAATTAAATAAGAAATGTAAAATAGTTTGGTAAGGAATGTGATAAGTGATATGTGATAAGTGCATGTTAAATGTGTGGAAGGTATTCAATAATAGTGTAGACATTGCTGAGAATATCCCCTGGCTATTGAGAAAGGGGGGTGAAGGAATAAGTGGAGATTTAAGGGGGAAGAAGGGTGACAGGACTTCTTAGTTGGGCTATAGAATGGATTTCAAAGCCAAAAAATTAGCTCAGGCCACACCCCCAGGTTTGGGGAAGCCTGCTTCCTCTGCATTAAATCAAGATGCAGTGGAGAAACTCCAGAACATAATGGTAGCAGGTTTTAAACAAAACCAGGTGGCTCTCGAAGGGATTCAGGCAGAGCTCAAGGAAGAAATAAAAAAAACAAATGAAAGGATGGATGAATTTCAGAAACAAGTACTGGCAAATACCCAGCAAACTCATAATCTGTCTGCAAAAGTTGAGGTGCTGGATGAGCAGGGGAAAAAAATGGCTGCTGGTATGAGAGAAGTGAAAAGAACTACTTCAGATCTGGAGGATAGAGTGGCAAATATTGAAATGGAAAGAACTAGGTATAAATTGAGATTTCAAAATATAATAGAGGAAAAAGGTGAGGATATATACCAAAAAATTGAGGAAATTCTAACAATGGGAGAAGAGCAGTTAATGGAAGATATAGTAAAAGAAATTGACTGGATAAAGTGGGTGGCAACAGCATATGCTAAAAAGTCCAATCTCCCGAGAGAAGTTCATGTGAAATTTATGAAGGTTTCCACATGTGAAAAAATTCTGAGAATAACGAGAGAAAACGATTTGAAGTGGAAAGGAAATAAAATTAAGGTTTTGAAAGACATACCTTGGAGTATAAGGCAAAGAAGAGAGAGTTATTATAAGAAACTGACATCTTGGCTAAGTGAGCAATCCATTTCTTTTAGATGGTTAGTCCCGGAAGGAGTCTTCTTTATGTATCAAAGTAAAAGGTTTAATTTAACTTCCTTGGAGAAAGTACAGGAATTTTGGAGGGATAATGTGGACATAGACACTCAGGAGTCAGAGGTGGATGAAGAACAAGAAGGAGGTGAAGACCCAAGTTGAATTTGCAAAGAACACATCAGGAGGAAGAACAATGGGAGAATAAAGACAAGATTGCAGACGTTAAAAGAGAAAAAAGCAATATTAGATAGTAACCCACAAGTTGAGCAATGAATAAATCGGGACTGAAGATTATATCGGTGAATATAAATGGTCTAAATGAACCACGGAAAAGGAAAAAGACCTTTCTTCAACTTAAAAAGACTAATTCAGACATAGTATGTATACAAGAAATGCATATTAAGAAAGAGGATAGTAAATATTTGCGAAAGCCTTATAATTCTTATTAAGGATCTCCAAATATATCCAGCTCAGAGAAATCAACTGGCAGAATTTCTAGAGTCAGCGTGTCATAGCGGTTAAAGTGTTAGACTGGAATCTGGGAGACCCAAATTTGAAATCCCCACTCTGCTAAGAAACTCTGCTAGGTGATAATTTTGTTTTTTATTTATTAACTTGCATTGGCTTTATATCCCACCCTCTTTGCAAACGGACTCAGGGCGTAACCTGGGGCTAATCACTCTCTCTTTCAGCCTAACCTTACAGGGTTGTTATGAGCAGAAAATAGAGAAGGGAAAGTTTTTATAAGCGCTGTTGGCAGCCCCGGTTTGTATTGGCTGTGTCTGTTTGTTATATGTTTTAAAGTAATTAGTTTCCCTCACACTTCAAAGCAATGGACATTTTTAAAAAAATTTAGTTCTGTGGTCTGAGAGTGCTTGCCACAACATGAATCACCCAATAAAGAAATTTTATTTTTTACACAATATAGTACTTATTAAGCAGTTAGGCATTCACAACACTACTTAGTAATATTTGCTTATAACATTGCAGAATATTGTGACTATCTGCATATAATAAATGGTATTACAGCTTCAGTTTTTAATTTTGTATTAATGTTGGCTTCTCCCCCTTTAAATGAAAAATGAATAGTGTGTCTGGTCACAACTATACAGCTATACAGTTTTGAACTGTATCATTATTTATCAAAATTATTGCTTAAAACAGCAAAAATGTGTATTTTAAAAAAGAATAAGAATACAGAAAGAAAAACAGAACAGAGAGAGAGAGAGAGTCACTTTTAACAGTGTATGGGATTCAAAATCAATATAGCACAACTCTGTAATGTGGCAGCTTTTGCATTTTATCCGAGCTAAAGAGCCCCAAGCGTTTTAACCTTTCTTCATAGGGAAAGTGTTCCAAACCTTTAATCATTCTAGTTGCCCTTTTCTACACTTTTTTCCAACGCTATAATACCCTTTTTGAGGTGCGGTGACCAGAACTGTACACAGTATTCCAAATGAGTCCGCACCATCGATTTATACAGGGGGGCATTATGATACTGGCTGCTTTGTTTTCAATCCCCTTCCTAATAATTCCCAGAGTGGCGTTGGCCTTTTTTATTGCAATCGCACACTGTCTTGACATTTTTTCAGTGACTTATCTACCACGACCCCCAAGATCTCTCTCTTGGTCAGTCTCTACTGGTTCACACCCCCATCAACTTGTATTTGTAGCCGGGATTCTTGGCCCCTATGTGCATTACTTTGCACTTGGCCACATTGAACCTCATCTGCCACGTTGTCACCCACTCACCCAGCCTCAACAGACCCCTTTGGAGTGCCTCGCAATCCTCTCCGGTTCTCACCACCCTGAACAATTTAGTGTCATCTGCAAACTTGGCCACTTTGCTGCTTACTCCCAACTTCGGATCATTAATGAACAAGTTAAAGAGCATGAGTTGTATTGACACGCAACCTGATGCAACCTGATGTTAAAGGGACGTGTTACACGTATAAGGTTAGCCGTGTTCAGTTTTAAAGTCATCATTTTATCCGTTGGGTATGTCTCCTCTCCACACTATGGCTGCTTAGAACCATTGCATCTCCACAATTCTCTAAATAACGTCTGTGTCGCAAAACACGCTTTCCCCAAACAATATGAAGCCTGCTACATCTGTGGCTGACCCTCCTTTCCCCCTTAGGAAAATCCGGCATTCCTTGGGGTGAGCGGATCCCTAGCCTCCCATTGGGGACTGTTTCGTCACTCCCCCATAAGGAAACATACAGCGTTCATTTTTTGTGTGTGTGCACACATGTGTCGGCGGGGCAGCTGTCATTTTGATGATGATAGGGGCCCCCTATCTACTACTGACTGCAGTTCCTTTCAAAGGGATTCGCAGAGCCGCAAACCGTGAACTGTTTCCGTTCACAAACAGACCTGGTTCCGTTCAGCTTGTGGTTTGGTTTGTGCTGGTGATAGCTCATAAGACGACTGCTAAAAATTGGAAACCCCCCCACATCCCCCCATGATTGAAATGTGATATGATAAGTTATGGGACTAGTATGCAATGGGAAAGACAATAGAGAACCCTTTATTTGAAAATGATACTGATTAGGCTATAGATTATGATTTGCTTTGGGCCCCAGTTCTGGAATTAGTTGGGAATATTTCCTTTTTGCCTAATAGAATGAATTGTAGGCTATTTCTTAATTCTTAATACCTAGCATATTATGTATTGTTTTTGTAAATTGTTTGTTATACGCGTCCAATGATCCGAATTGGATTCTTGTATGTTAGATTTATATTTTTATTATTTATTTTCCCTATGCTCCCTTTGTATTGGATTAGATTCAATACAATAAAATCTATTTTAAAAAAAAATGAACCAAATCACATTTTCCTGGTTTGTGCCCATCCCTAATAGGGACCCAAAGCCAGAAATATTGTTTGCATCTCTTGCATTATATCCTCATAACCACCCTGTGAGGTAGGTTAGGCCGAGAGAGTGTGACTGGCCCCAGATCAGCCAGCAAGCTTCCACAGTAGCATGGGGACCAAACCTGGCTCTCCCAGATTGTAGTCTAATACTTGAGAGTTGGTTTTGTGTAGTGGTTAAGTGTGCAGATTCTTATCTGGAAGAACTGGGTTTGATTCCCCACTCCTCCACTTGCACCTGCTGGAATGGCCTTGGGTCGGCCATAGCTCTCACAGAGTTGTCCTTGAAAGGGCAGCTGCTGTAAAAAGCTCCCTCAGCCCCACCTACCTCACAGGGTATCTGTTGTGTGTGTGGGAGGGGGAGGGGGGAAGGTAGAGGAGATTGTGACCATTTTGAGATGCTGAGATTCAGAGTATAGGGTGGGATATAAATCCAGTGTGTGTGGGAGGGGGAGGGGGGAAGGTAGAGGAGATTGTGACCATTTTGAGATGCTGAGATTCAGAGTATAGGGTGGGATATAAATCCAGTGTGTGTGGGAGGGGGAGGGGGGAAGGTAGAGGAGATTGTGACCATTTTGAAACGCTGAGATTCAGAGTATAGGGTGGGATATAAATCCAGTGTCTTCTTCTTCTTGCTCCACTACACCATGCTAGCACCCCAGGCTATCTTGTTGGCCTCTGTCTGAAGCACAACTAGAAGGACTACTGGTCTGATTCAGCAGGGCTGCTCTTACATTCTCAGGATGTCTTTTTAGAATTTTTTTTTTTAAAAAAACTTGCTTATTTCAAAACAGGTTTCTCTGCCAGGTCCTGGTGGGCTTGCAACAAGAACAGTATATTGTGGGGAAATGTGAAAAGGGACAGCAGCAGGGTGCGGAAGAAGTTGCTTGAGACAAAGGTAATTAAGTTGAAGATGGATTTACCTATCAGGAACTTACATAGAGGGAGGGGTGGTGGACAAGAAGGGAGATCCTTGGAGCCAAATTGGTTCCTGCTTGGATGTTAATTCTTTTTGCGTCTGCAGGATTCCACTGCTCGAACGTCGCTGGCTGGAAGACTGCGAGCCAAGAAAAGAAAAAAGAAAGCAAAAGAATTTTCGTTTCCTGGCAACTTTCCTCAAGGGTTGAATATTGCAGTCCCCTTTTTCGCATAGGCAACTGGGAGGCAGACAGGGAAGGGACAGCTGCAGAGTAGTTTTTAACCATGCTGGGGACAGGACGAAATGCTGAACCCAGAAGCTAATTCCAGGGTGTCAACCCTACAGTTTTAAGAGAATCCATCCATATAACACTGCAAAGAGGAAGAGTGCCTCCCCCCGCCGTGAGGTCCCCACTATTACAGCAGGAGTTCTCAAATTTTTTGAAGATGGGACCATTTATAACTTATCTCCATTTTCCAGGATGCTCCTCTAAACGAACTGGGTTGGATTCAACCACCTTTTCCAATGGTGAAAAGTGAGGAAGGTGCCTTCACTTACCACTGAAGGAGGCCGTTCTAGGGACCAAAAGCCATGCAGTAGGGATGCTAGCCTCCAGGTGGGACCTAGTAAAGAGTCCAGTAGCACCTAGAAAGCTAACAAATTTTATCGTATCATAAGCTTTTGAGAAACATAACTCTCTTCATCAGGTGGGACCTGGGGATCCCCCGGAATTATAGCTCATCTCCAGATTACAGAGATCAATTGCCCTGCTGAAAATGGATGTTTTGGAAGGTCAGCTCTATGTACTTCATTGAGGTCCCTGTCCTCCTCAGGCTTCATCCCCAAATCTGTCTGTAGTGAGATGAGAAGTATCATACAATATTGGGTGGAAAAGGTGGCCTTCTTGCAGCCAAGAGGGACATCTTCCTTTTTTGCCAGCAGGAAAAGTCATTAGATCAAACTCACTGTGCCTGACTTTTTTACATATCTTCCAGAGCTGCTGTGATACTGCTCTGCAAATATCACCTTGAGCTCCTTAGAAAAAGGGTGACACATGTTGGGTGATAAAGACAGGCGTTTAAAGCTGCCCCAGTGATGGGAGACAGGTGGACCAAAAAAGTACATCCACGTGCACACACCTTCCTCCTGCCCCTAACTCACCCCCAGCTTGCCAGGAGCCGGCTTGAAAAGGCACCACATTGAAAGTGGTGCCTTTTCGCTGGGACACCTCTGGGGTACATCCCTGGCCGTCCGGAAGGCTGGAAAGCGCCCAGAGAGTGCCGGGGAGTTGCGGACAGGGCATGTGAGAGTTCCAGATGCTCTCTGGGTGCCCATAACCTGTCCCTTTTCCAAGCGCCATCGGGCGGCTCCCAGGTGCTCTATTTCTGGCTGGCTCTCTTTGGGGCAGCTTCATGCCACCCCGAGTCGGCAGTCTGTTGTCAGCCGTTAAGTCTAATAAGCAGTTGCACTTTATACCTAGGGCAACTGACAATGGAGATCTAATGTCTGAAGTGTAACCTTGAGAAGAAATGTGCAAAGCAACTGAGCAACTAACCAACCCTGGAGGCTTTTGCCCCACACATTAGCATTGTTTCAAATCAATCCATCAAGATGATGCACAAAAACACTCGAGAGTATCAGTGTGAAGAACACAAAGAAGAAGAAATCAAAATAGGACAACATCCTAAGCCACGGTGTACCAAATAGACTAGGGGTGGCCAAACTTGCTTGACAGAAGAGCCACATAGAATAAATGTCACACATTTGAGAAAGGAAGGAAGGAAGGGGAGGGGGTGGTGGTGGAAAGTAAGCAACCTTAACTTTAAATGCATGCCAGCTGGTTTGGCTTGGAGACTGTAGTCTCCAAGCTGCCAGCTGGTTTGGCTTGGAGAAGTAGTTTAAAGAGACAAAGGCCTTCTCCAAGCTGGCTGACAGGGTGTGTGTGTGTGTGTTGGAAGGGGGGGGGCTTCGAGAGCTACCAAATATGTATGAAAGAGCCACATGTGGCTACAGAGCCACAGTTTTGCCACCCCAAAATAGACAAATCCAGTAATCCCCTCCTTACATGGAAGATAAGGGAAACAGAAGTAAATCAGCCAAATGGCCTCACGAATATTTAAATCTGTCAGTGATCAATACAAATGCCATCGGGGTGGTTTTGCAACATTTGTCTGATTTAGCAGAAGTATCTGTGGAGTAGGTGCAGTAGAGCTGCTTCTGAAGTACGACAATCCTAATGACCTCCAAAATGTCCGATCATTAACAGCCTTGCATGGGTCTTGCAAGCTAAAGGCCATGGCTTCCTAAACTTGTCACCATTTCATTCACTTCCAGCGCAATTGTCTGCAGAGTCACTGCATTAAAATCAATGGGCTTCCCTTGGTGCAACTCTGCATAAGACTGACTTGAGATTGACCTGAAAGCTCCAGCTGATTCAAAATGCAGTGGCATGAGTCCTGATGGGAACATCATGCAACATACATGTAAAACCTGTGCTGCATCAGCTTCACTGGCTTCCAGTGGAGAACTGAGTCAAGTTCAAGGTTTTGGTGTTGACCTTTAAGGCCTTGAGCAGTTAAGGACCAATGTTTCTGCAGAACCATCTTCTCTGATATGTCCCCAGGAGAGTGTTATGCTCCTTCCACAGCAATCTGCTGGTGGTGCCTGGCCCCAAAGACATCCGGCCGTCCTCAACCAGGGCCAGGGCCTTTTCAGTCCTGGCCCCAACCTGATGGAACTCTTCGCCGAATACCATCAGCGGGATCTTATGCAATTCCACCAGGCTTTTGAGGACAGCAATGTTTCCATTCTGGCTGGCACCCTCCCCCACCCACAAAGTGGCCAGTCCAAAATGGGAAGTATTATGCAACTTGCCATCTGGATTCTTTTAAATCTATTGTACTAGTGCTGTCTGTGTATTTTATTTTTACAGTTTTCTATGTTTTTATCTACTGTTGTACATCACCCAGAGCCCCATGGTGCAGAGTGGTGAAGCTGCAGTCAGAGCCCTCTGCTCACGACCTGAGTTCGATCCCAGCGGAAGCTGGTTCAGGTAGCCGGCTCAAGGTTGACTCAGCCTTCCATCCTTCCGAGGTCGGTAAAATGAGTACCCAGCTTGCTGGGGGGGGGGGGGAGTGTAGATGACTGGGGAAGGCAATGGCAAACCACTCCGTAAAAAGTCTGCCGTGAAAACGTTGTGAAAGCAACGTCACTCCAGAGTCAGAAATGACTGGTGCTTGCACAGGGGACTACCTTTACCTTTTTACATCACTCAGAGCCCTTGAGTAGCAGGGACTGGGCAATTCAGAAATTATCATCATCATCACCACCATAATCATAATCATCACCATCATCATCTTGCACTGCTCAGTCCTTAGCCCACCCTAGTCTATAATCTTGGATTGGACATAAATGGACTAAAAAGAAAACAGTGGGGTGTTTAGGGTTTCCACCAGCAGGAGTATTTTCAGGGCGGGAAATTGGGAAAGACATTGCAACTTCACTTCTGTATAAGGATGTGATATGATGACACTCTAGGAATTCCTCAGTCTCTATGGTTTTAGCCATAGATCTGGGGAATTGCTAGACCGTCATGATATAACCTCTGGGTGCAACCAGGAGATAGCCCACCGCCTCTGGGCAAATGGCATCCCTAGTGGCACTAGACCTCCTGCACAACATCCCAGTCTCAATAAACACAAATTAAAGTAGCTATTTGTGACTGATGGAACGCAGTATGGCCTGACTACACATTATGTTTTCCAGGGACTGGAAGATGAAATATGTATTTTGAGATCCATGTGGGAAATTTAGTAGCAGGTACATGTGGGCGAAACTTGTGTTGGGCCAAACAGCACACAAGGAGACAGGGCTTAACCCTTTCACAGTGCTGCCTTACTTTCCTGAAATGATGCTACTTTGGGGTCATTTGCCCTGTTGGGGTAACCAAATGTGATGTTACTGTATGATCTGTCATTCACTGAAAGTCTTCAAGTGGAGGCTGGACAGGCATCTAGAAGAATGCTCTAGCTTTGGATTTTCTGCACTGGTCCACGAGGGCCCTTTCAACTCTATGGTTCTGTAAGGTTCCACTGCCCTGCCCTGATTATAGGCACAGGCAGTTCTATCCTTCATTCATTTGTGCACTATCATTTCAAGACAAGTTACCATTCTCAAATTTTCTGTATCCACTTTGCATCATGTCATTTTGAGAGGCAGAGAATTCTTTCTTTGTGCTTTTTCCTCAGCATGCACTGTTTTCTAATGACAGGTTTGAAGTCTATTTAAATGGACTGTGTTCTAAATCTCTAGCACTTTTATTGCATGTTATGGAGTATGGAAGCTGGTTCCAAGATCTTGTGCCTGAGTTGTGGGTTCTCTTGGTGCCCTGAGTTGTGGGTTCTCTTGGTGCCCAGTTCAGATCACAATTGCAGTGCATAAAGAGAAGGGCACCACTTCCCTGAGCTGAAATGGTCCTGAACATAAAAATATAAGAGAAGCCATGTTGGATCAGGCCAATGGCCATCCAGTTCAACACAGTGACATAAAAAACAGGTGCCATCAGAAGGTCCACCAGTGGGGTCAGAACACTAGAATCCTTCCCACTGTTGCCCCCCCACCAAGCACCAAAAATACAGAGCATCACTGCCCCAGACAGAGAGTTCCATCTATACCTTGTGGCTAATAGCCACTGATGGACCTCTGCTCCATTTGGCCTCTTGGAGCCATCTATGCGGGTGCGGCAGCTGGCCCCTTTCCTGGAGCGCAACGACTTAGCAATGGTGATCCATGCTATGGTCACCTCAAGAATAGATCACTGTAATGCTCTCTACATGGGGCTACCCTTGGCGCTGACCCGGAAACTACAGCTAGTGCAGAACGCTGCAGCGCGGCTGTTAATGGGGCTCCCCCGGTGGGAGCACATTCGGCCAGTGCTGAGAGAGCTGCACTGGCTACCTATTGTGTTCCGAGTCCATTCCAAGGTGTTGGTATTGATCTTTAAAGCCCTCTATGGTCAGGGGCCTGTCTATCTGCGGGACCGCCTTTCCCCACACGTTCCCCAGAGAGCACTGCGTTCAGGGACAAAAAATCTGTTGCCCATCCCTGGACCAAAGGAGGTGAGGTTGCAGCTGACATGAGCTAGGGCCTTCTTGGTGGCAGCGCCAGAATTGTGGAATGCTCTCCGGGAGGCCGTAAGGCCCCTGCGGGATCTCTACTTTCCGCAGGGCCTGTAAGACCAAAATGTTTCGACAAGCCTTTGAGATCTAACTGGGAGAGAGCTGCCACCCTACATCATTATAGAGTACCATGATCACCACTTATACTATATTATATTGTAGTGATACAGCACCATAAAATGAAATGTTTTAAAATAATTTTAAACTGTAGTTTTATCGGTTAAATTGTAAAAATGAATGTTGTTAGCCGCCCTGAATCCACTTGCGGAGAGGGCGGAATAGAAATTTAAAGTAATAAATGAATAGCTGGCACCACCTTCTGTGGCAGTGAATTCCAAATCTTAATCACTCTTTGGGTGAATCCATGTGTTAATCAGTCTTTCCTACAGGGTGCTGTTTGGACTGTTGGGCCCAATATTACCATCTGAGGACATTCCATATTGGAATATGATGCAGGGAGGGAGAGGCTAAAGCCCTCCTCCTACCTGGGCACCATGCACAATTCACAGCTGACTGTTACTCTGGATACAGGATGCTAGCCCTGATGTGGATAGCCCAGGCAAGAAGAAGAATAAGACCGCAGATTTATACCCCGCCCTTCTCTCTGACTCAGTCTCAGAGTGGCTCACAATCTCCTTTAACTTCCTCCCCCACAACAGACACCCTGTGAGGTGGGTGGAGCTGAGAGACCTCTCCCAGCAGCTGCCCTTTCATTGAAAACTCCTGCGATAGTTAGGGCTGACCGAAGGCCATTCTAGCAGCTGCAAGTGGAGGAGTGGGGAATCAAACCCAGTTCTCCCAGATAAGAGTCCATGCATTTAACCACTACACCAAACTGGCTCTCAGTCTCGTCCAGATTACAGGAGCTAAGCAGGATTGAACCTGGCAAGTACTTGGATGGGAGACCTCCAAGGAATACCAGGACCAAGACATGGAAGCAGGCAATATAGCAAGCTATCTCTCTGAAACGTCCAAACCCCATTAGGGGTCACCAGAAGTCAAACATCACTTCCAGGCATGCAGGCACACAAAAATACTCACCAAAAATACAAAAAAATAAAAAATAAAAGGATATACGAGGTGGGGATTAAGGCTGACATTCATTGGCTGGCAACCAGTGGGAAATGGGGGGGCAACGATGGGAGGATGACATGCCAGCTATGCACAGGGCTTTCTTTGTAGGAAACCCCCCCAGTAGGAACTCATTTGCATATTAGGCCACACCCATGACACCACCATTGTTTCACAGATGGCTTTTTGGTAGAAAAAGCCAAGCAGGAACTCATTTACATATTAGGCCACACCCCCAATGCCAAGCCAGCTGGGACTGTGCTCCTGCTCAAAAGAAAAAAAAAGTCCTGGGTATGCAACACCACTTCCAGTGAATAACCAGCAGTGACACCACAGCACTAATGTGATACCAACTGATTCTCTCGGATTCAGACAACACTTTACAGTAACTCCATGGATATTCTCTGGAAGTGACGTTAGATCATCAGCAAGATCAGGGCTTTTTTTTAGTAGAAAAAGCCCAGCAGGAATCATTTGCATATTAGGCCACACCCCCTAATGTTACCATTGTTTAACATAGGGTTTTTGTAGAAGAAGCCCAGCAGGAATTTATTTACATATTAGGACACACCCCCTGACACAAAGCCAGCCAGAACTGTGTTCTTGTACGTTCCTGCTCAAAGAAAGCCCTGAACATGATGCTGTTTTCTTGTCAATTTTACCCTCGCTGCCCCACCAAGGGGCAGCAGGCAACAGAAAGGTCCCTAGTGGGGACTCCAGACTCAATCTGTGACTGCATGACATGCATACAGGCAAGCAGTTGCACGCAGTCAATCCTGAACAGAGTTACTGCCTTCTAAGTCAATGGGCTTAGAAGGATGTAACTCTACTCAGGACTACACTGTCAATCAGTCATCCTTTGGTCTTTACTAAAAAGTCTCCAGATTTGAGTCTTCTAGTCTAGGGAAGTTGTTCAAATCCTTTGAATCAAACAGCAAAGGAGGACAGTGCAAAAAAGAAAAGTGCAGATGTGTGGTGTTTCCAAGCAGAGACAAATCTCCCTCGTTTGCATAGTTCCTTTTACAGCTCTGCATTTTTTTCTCTCTCTCTCCCCATTCTTGGGATTTTTTTTTTCACAGTGCAAAGCACAGTCTGGCCTGACTTGCCCCTTTCTCCTTCTTGGAATGTAACGTGGAACCTAGCAAGCAGCAAGGATCTCCTCCGTCCCAGTTTGAAGGAAGCAATTGCAGCCGCTGCCACGTAAACCAGTGGCTAGGAAAGGCGGCTGATGGGTTTCCCAGGCAAATCCCTCGCAGCAGCTGGAATAGTTTTTCCTCCTGGTGTGGGCGCTGGCAAGCTTGTTGTTCCAAGGGAAGGCCTTGGAAAAGAGGGCTTGACTATAGGAGGGGGGTTGTTCCCAACTCCTCCCTTTCTCTTGGTGTATTTTGAGAATGGAACACCTTCCTTATGAAGAAAGGTTCAAGAGGAGCACATTCGCACATGCTGAATAGTGCACTTCCAATGTACTTTGCAACTGGATTTTACAGTGTGAAATGGGAAAATCCACTTGCAAACTGTTGCTAAAGTGCATTGGAACTGGATTTTTAAAAGCCACATAGGATGGGGTCTGTAGTGAGGTGGTCAGACAAGATTTGTGGGGAGCTGGGTTTTTTGTGGATGCCAGCCTCCAGATGGGACCTGGGGATCCACTAAAATAACTCATCTCCAGACTACAGAGATCAGTTCCACTGGAGAAAATGGATGCTCTTGTGTGTGGGAAAACTGTCATCAAGTTGCAGCCAACTTCTGCTGACCTCCGTAGGGTTTTCAAGGCAAGAGGCAAACAGAGGTGGTTTGCCATTGCCTACCTCTGTGTAGTGACCCTGGAAGACCCTGGACTCACCTTCTTGCTCTCCCACCCAAGTAGTAATCAGCAGGGCCGGATCTAGGGGGGGGGGGCAGAGGGGGGTGCTTGCCCCGGGCGCCGATGGAGGGGGGGGCGCGCCAAATTGGGTATGGAGTTCATTATATTCTATGGGACCATAAGATAGAATGGCCCAAAAGGGGGAGCCATTTTTTAATTTTGCCCCCCCCTCAAAAAAATTGTAGATCCGGTCCTGGTAATCAGGGCTGACCTTGTTTAGCTGAGATCTGATGAGGTCAGGCTAGCCTGGGCAATCCAGGTCAGGGCCACTGATTTCTAGACTTTATTATACCAACGGGCACATTTGCTGATGGGATGCTTGAATGGCCAGTAGTTCAGCTTACATTCTGCTCACTGCCATAGGCAAGGAGCATTATTCAATCATTCGTTTGTCTGTTCATTCGTTCATTCGTTTGGTTGAGCAGTTTGGCAGCTCGCAAGAAGTTCCAGCCCTGCTCTTGGAGTAACTTTTCACAAATTGAAACAGTACGAGGCAGCACAGTGTTGTATGTGAATACACATGAGCACATGAAGCTGCCTTGTATTGAATCAGGCCCTTGGCTCATTGAAGTCAGGACTGGCAGCAGCTCTCCAGTGTCTCAGGCAGGGGTCTTTCTCATCACCTATTGTCTGGTCCTTCTAACTCGAGGTGCTGGGGACTGAATCTGGGACCTACTGCTTACAAAGCAGATGCTCTGCCACTGAGCCACAGCCCCTCCCCATGTGCTTTATCATACAGCCTGATGGGAGTCTCACATCCTACCCCCCATCTGAGCGGCTCACAATCTCCTTTACCTTCCTCCCCCACAACAGACACCCTGTGAGGTGGGTGGGGCTGGAAAGGGCAGCTGCTGTGAGAGCCCTCTTCAGCCCCACCTACCTCACAGCATGTCTGTTGTGGGGGGAGGAAGGTAAAGGAGATTGTGAGCCGCTCTGAGACTCTTCAGAGTGGAGGGCGGGATATAAATCCAATATCTTCTTCTTCTTCTTCATCCCCACCAAGATTTCACATTGCTGCTTGGCAGATAATGGTATAAATAAATAGTGAGCAAATTACTCAATCAGCTACCAACTATAAATAAGCAGTGATTTGGGGGGGTTGTTTGTTTGTTTTTTCTAAAGAACTTTTAGCATTTGGTGATGGTTTAGAGTTTTTTGTTGTCACAGCCAACTTTTGGTGACCCCCAGCTTTTCAAGACAAGAGATGTTCAGAGGTAAAGATTTTCCATGGCCTGCCTCCACATAGACTTTCTTGGTGGCCTCTCATGCATGTAAGTAACCAGGGCTGCTCTGCTTAGTTTCTGAGGTCTGATAAGGTCGAGCTAGTCCTGGCTATCCAGGTGAGGGCATGCAGATAGTAGAGATGCTCAAACACCTGCCAATTGGACTCACATTCTGTTTGGCAGCTTTGAGCAAAGAGACAGCTTTTCATCAAGCAGTTTGACTTTTTGTGAGCTGCTTGAATCTGCTTGATAGGTCAGTTTCCAACAGTACCAAATTGGCAGTGCATTCATGCATATATTCTCACACAGCCTTCTGTGAGTTCTAGCCCCACTTTTCCCAGTCCTGTCATCACTATGTCCCACTTGGCAGCCCATTATTTAAAAAAACAGCAAACCAGTCAGCCAGCCATTGATTTCTTTAAATATAAGAAGATCATAGATTTATACCCCGCCCTTCTCTCTGAATCAGAGAGTGGCTTAAAATCTCCTTTATTTTCCTCCCCCACAACAGACACCCTGTGAGGTAGATGGGGCTGAGAGAGCTCTTACAGCAGCTGCCCTTTCAAAGACAACTCCTATGAGAGCTATGACTGACCCAAGGCCATTCCAGCAGCTGCAAGTGGAGGAATAGGAAATCAAACCCGGTTCTCCCAGATAAGAGTCCACACACTTAACCACTACATCAAACTGGCTGAACACATCTTTAGAAAGTCTTATTGCCTGGAGTTTCTCTACATCTGTGTTATCAACTTTATTTCATGCAGGTATGATTCTGTACAGCCTTATGAAAGTCATGATTTCTCCCCTGCCACATCATATAATTACCTGACCTACCTGTCCATTTCCTTAGATATAAAAGCAAGCATAAGACAAAAGGCACTGAAACTCAGATATCACAACTACTGCACAGTGGTATAGGGTTTCCATCTCTGGATTGTGAAATTCCTGGAGATATTGGGGGTGGGGCCTGTGGAGGGTAAGGAGGAGGAGGATAATAGAATCATAGAGTTGGAAGGGACCTCTATGGTCATCTAGTACAACCCCCTGCACAATGCAGGTAACTCACGAACACTTCCCCCTAAATTCACAGGATCTTCATTGCTGTCAGCTGGCCATCTAGCCTCTGTTTAAAAACCTCCAAGGAAGGAGAACCCACCACCTCCCAAGGAAGCCTGTTCCACTGAGGAATCACTGTAACGGTCAGGAAGTTCTTCCTAATGTTGAGCTGGAAACTCTTTTGATTTAATTTCAACCCATTGGTTCTGGTCCTACCTCCCGGGGCCACAGAAAACAATTCCACACCAACCTCTATATGACAGCCCTTCAAGTACCTGAGGAGAGAGATCCTCTCCAGGCTAACCATCCCCAGCTCCTTCAACTTTTCCTCATAGGGCTTGGTCTCCAGACCCCTCACCATCTTCGTCACCCTCCTCTGGACCCGTCCCAGCTTGTCTATATTATTCTTAAAATGTGGTGCCCAAAACTGAACACAATACTCCAGGTGAAGTCTTACCAGAGCAGAGTAAAGCGATACCATCACATCACGTGATCTGGACACTATACTTCTGTTGATACAGCCCAAAATTCCATTTGCCTTTTTAGCCACCGCATCACACTGTTGACTCATGTTCAGCGTATGATCCACTAAGACCCCTAGATTTTTTTTTGCACATAATACTGCTAAGACAAGTCTCCCCCATCCTATAACCATGCATTGGATTTTTCCTACCTAAATGCAGAACTTTACATTTATCCCCGTTAAAATTCATTTTATTGATTTCAGCCCAGTTTTCCAGCCTGTCAGGGTCATCCTATATCCTGTTTCTGTCTTCTTCTGTGTTTGCAACCCCTCCCAATTTAGTATCATCTGCAATTCTAATAAGCATTCCCTCTATTCCTTCATCCAAATTATTGATAAAGATGTTGAACAAAACAGGTCCTAGGACAGATCCTTGAGGCACTCCACTTGTCACTCCTCTCCAAAGGATGAGGAATCATTCACAAACACTCTTTGGGTGCAATCTGTCAACCAGTTACAGATCCATCTAACGGTAACAGGATCCAAACCACATTTTACCAACTTGTCAACAAGGATTGTATGTGGAACTTTATCAAAAGCCTTACTGAAATCAAGATAAATGATGTCTACAGCATTTCCCTGATCCAGCAAGGTAGTCACTTTCTCAAAAAAAGAGATCAAGTTAGTTTGACATGACTTGTTGAGAAAACCATGCTGGCTCTTAGTAATCACATCCATTCATTCTAAATATTCCAGGACCGACTGTTTGATTATTTGTTCTAAAACTTTTCCAGGTATAGACATCAAGCTGACGGATTGGTAGTTACCTGGATTGTCTTTTTTTCCCTTCTTGAAGATGGGGACAACATTCGCCCGCCTCCAATCTTCCCGCACCTCCCCTGTTCTCCAAGAATTCTCAAAAATAATAGCCAGCGGCTCAGAAATTACATCCGCAAGCTCTTTTAGAACCCTTGGATGCAATTCATCTGGCCCTGAGGACTTAGTTTCATTTAAAGAAACTAGGTGTTTATGTACTACCCCTATGCTGATCCTAGGTTGGAACTTCATACCCGCCTTATATGTTCTGTTTTTGCCATGTTGAGCACCATTTCCCTCAGAAAAGAAGACTGAGGAAAAGTAGGAATTGAGCATTTCCGCCCTCTCTTCATTACCTGTTACAATTTCACTTTCTTGCCCTCGCAATGGGCCTACCATGTCCTTGCTCTTTTTCTTACTCTGAACATAAGAAAAAAAACCCTTTTTTGTTGTTTTTAGCATCTTTGGCCAGCCTAAGCTCATACTGAGCTTTAGCTTTCCTAACTTTTTCTCTACAAGCACTGGTGATTTGTTTATATTCATTCTTGGTTATAAGGCCCTCCTTCCAATTCCTAAAGGAGTCTTTTTTATTTCTTAAATCTTTAGAGAGCTGTCCATGGAGCCACTTCGCCTTCTTTAGGCTTTTTCCATTTTTTTCTTTTCATAGGAATCACCTGTGATTGCGCTTTCAGTATTTCGCTTTTAAGAAACTCTCATCCCTCCTGAACCTCCTTCCTCCTAAGTATTTCTGACCATGGGATTTTACCCATCATAGTTCTAAGTTTATCGAAGTTTTCCTTTCTGAAGTCCAACCTGACTACGTATAGCTCTTCCCTTCCCTAAGATTGTAAATTTCAAAATCACATGATCACTACTGCCCAGTTTTTATACCCCACTTTTCTCTACCTTAAGGAGTCTCAAACCAGCTTACAATTGACTTCCCTTTCTCTCCCTGAGAAAGGGAGAGAAACTTTGAGAGAACAGTGACTGACCCAAGGTCACCCAGCTGGCTTCATATGGAGGAGAAGTGGGGAATCAAACCCAGTTCTAGTCCACCACTCTTATGCACTACACCACACTGGCTGTCTCTAGGAAGGGGAGAGACCTCGGTGGGGTATAATGCCATTGAGTCCATATTCCAAAAGTGGCCATTTTTCTCCAGGAGAACCAATCTCTTTTGCTTGGAGACCTGTTGTAAGTGAGAGATCTCCAGCCACCACCTGAAGACTAGGCTTCCCAATCCCCAGGTCCCAGAGGGGCATCCCTCGGTTTTACAGGCTTCCCCCCTCCCCCAGCCACCTGGCTGGCGGAGGAAGCCCTGCCCCCAGAGCCATCATGCACCTCCATGAACGATTCCCATAGGGAATGATGGGGAATTGATCGGTGGGTATCGGGGGCTCTGGGGGGGCTGTTTTTTGAGATAGAGGCACCAAATTTTCAGCATTGCATCTAGTGCCTCTCCCCAAAATACCTTCCAAGTTTCAAAAAGATTGGGCCAGGGGGTCCGATTCTATGAGCCCCCAAAGAAGGTGCCCCTATCCTTCATTATTTCCTATGGAAGAAAGGCATTTAAAAGGTGTTCAGTCCCTTGAAATGTGATGGCCAGAACTCCCTTGGAGTTCAATTGTGCTTGTCACAACCTTGCTCCTGGCTCCACCCCCAATGTCTCCTGGCTCCACCCCCAAAGTCCCCAGATATTTCTTGAATTGGACTTGGCAACCCTACTGAAGACTGGCAGCCCTGGGCTAATTAAAAATGATTATGGATGTCCAAAATAGTATAATCACCTGCCAAAAACATTCATCATGAAGTTCATGGCCCCTCTCATGTAAAATGCCTTTGTACTCTGCAACTACAGGCACATATTTGGAATCTGAAAATATTGGTTTCCAAGCACGCTTGGAAAACAAGCATGGCTATTCACAGCCTATTTTTCATTGTGTCATCAACGGAAGCAAAAGCCTTTCAGTTGAACAGCATTTTGGCCACCCGGAAAGAAGCCTTATCGTTCTTTTGTGAAGAACAGGAGATGGTTTTAATTGAACCATGCAGGAGAGATTCCAGCCTGCAAGGTGTTTCATTATTCTTAATGACTATGTGGAGCTGGAGTCCTAATGTTCACCCTCACCACAGCTTAATCCAACTAATTATGTAGAGATCAGTGGTGGTTTATAAACCGCTCTCTCCCTAAAACACAAGGATGGGAAGGGTTTGTTTATGGCAGCCTGGAATGGAGCAATGCCCAAGTTACTGAGAGAAGAAACACATCACATGCCTCATACCGAATCAGACCCTCGATCCATCAAAGTCAGTACTGTCAGCAGCTCTTCAAGGTCTCAAGCAGAGGTCTTTCACATCATAAACTGCCAGATCTTTTAACCAGGGATTGAACCAGGGACCTTCTGCATGCCAAGCAGATGTTCTATCACGGAGCCACAGTCTACTGGCAGTGACTCTCCAGGCTTTCAGGTAGACATTTTCACATCCCCTATTGCTAGATCTTTTAACTGGAGATGCTGGGGATTGACCCTAACTCTAACCCAAAGCAAAACCTGCGATCATGAAGCACTACTGAATGACCAGTACTATTTTATTTATTTATTTATTTAGAATTTATATCCCGCCCTTCCCACAAGTGGCTCAGGGCGGCTTCCAACAATAGATCCGACATAAAAATTAAACAATATTTAAACATGTAAGGAATTAAACATTTAAAACAGATAAAACCTTAAAAATTAATAAATATTCCAAATATATATAAAAAGAAATCTGGCAAGTTGCATTAAATTCTCAAGCTAGGTGTAAGCTAGCCGGAAGAGGGTCGTCTTACAGGCCCTGCAGAACTGAACAAGGTCCCGCAGGGCTCTCACCTCCTCCAGCAGCTGATTCCACCATGTAGGGGCCATAACAGAGAAGGCCCTTTCTCTGGTGGATTTCAAGCGGGCTTCTTTTGGCCCAGGGATAGTAAGGAGATTTTGTGTTCCCGACCTCAGTACTCTCTGGGGAACATGTGGGGAAAGACGGTCCTTCAGGTAGACAGGTCCCAAGCCATATAGGGCTTTAAAGGTGATAACCAGCACCTTGTACCGGACTCGGTATATCACTGGAAGCCAGTGCAGGGTCCGAAGACCCGGCTGAATGTGTCCCCACTTTGGGAGACCCAGTAACAGCTGGGCCGCGGCATTCTGCACCAGCTGCAATTTCCGAGTTCGGGACAGGGGCAGCCCCATGTAGAGGGCATTACAGTAGTCCAACCTCGAGGTGACCGTAGCATGGATCACTGTTGCTAGGTTGTCGCGCTCCAGGAAGGGGGCCAACTGCCTTGCCTGCCTAAGGTGAAAAAACGCGGACTTGGCAGCGGCTGCTATCTGAGCCTCCATCTTTAAGGAAGGCTCCAATAGCACCCCCAAGCTCCTGACCCTGTCCGCCGCTATCAGCGGCGCACCATCAAAGACTGGTAGGGGGATTCCCCCTCCCGGGCCGTGGTGACCCAGGCAAAGGACCTCTGTCTTCGCAGGATTAAGCTTCAGCCCGCTCAGTCTGAGCCACTCAGCCACGGCATATAATGCCCGATCTAGATTTTCTGGGACGCAGGTCGGCTGGCCGTCCATCAGTAGATAGAGCTGGGTGTCATCAGCGTACTGGTGACACCCTAGCCCGTACCTTCGGGCAATCTGGGCAAGAGGCCGCATATAGATGTTAAATAACATCGGGGAGAGAACCGCCCCTTGGGGCACACCACAATCGAGTGTGCACCTCCGGGATAGCTCCCCCCCAACTGCGACCCTTTGTCCCCGACCTTCCAGGAAGGAGGAGAGCCACTGTAAGGCCAACCCCTGAATCCCCGCGTCGGCGAGGCGACCCTTCAGTAGCCGATGGTCGACCGTGTCGAACGCAGCCGACAGGTCTAACAGCATCAGCACCGCCAAGCCGCCCCGATCCAGATGCCGTTGAAGGTCATCTACTAGGGCAACCAACACCGTCTCCATCCCATGTCCCGGGCGAAAGCTGGACTGAAATGGGTCGACGGAAATGGGTATTAGTACAATTGAATGAAGACAGCCCTGCAGAATGATATAAATTCCAACAATGTAATAAAATCTACAATATCTACATGTATTTTGGATAGCCAATGTGTTTTAGAACAATATTCTCCTTCATCAGGGATAATTCCACTCAACTTCACACGACTCAGTTTTGCTCAGAGTAAACCATAGATGCTAATGAGACTTCAGTTCATAATACATCTGGCATCAGCTCTTCCATGGTCACAATGCATTATGAACGTAGTAAAACCGAGTCATTATTTGATTTCTATCCCTCTCCATTCCCTGCAAGCAAAAACATGTAATTGACAACAATACATAATGAAATATATAAAATGCAGTTAAAATCCAACACTGCTTGGCAATTAATCAACTAGATGGCGCCGTATAGTAATCCCACAGAATAAAGCTAGAGTCCAGTGGCCCCTTTACGACCAATGAATTATTACAACCTTATTCAAGGTATGAGCTTTTGTCTGCAAGCACACTTCTTCAGAAGAATAAAACTTTGTTGATCTTAAAGGTGCCACTGGACTATAACTTTATTTTAGTGCTTCAAACCAACACCTGGATACATTAATCCCACATACAATCTGTATTGTAGCCATCGGGAGGATCTTAAACAGGAGAGGATAAATGAGGAGAGAAAGAACCCGGGAGGCCACTGTTTTTTCTAACCATTGCTATCCTCAGCCATATGCCCAGTGGAACATCTCGGTTTTACAGGCTCTGTGGAACTGAGGTAAGTCCCTCAGGGCCCCAATATCACTGGGAAGAGAGTTCCACCAGGCTGGGGCCAGGATTGAAAAAGGTCCTGGCCCTGGTTGAGGGCAACCAGACCATTTTGGGACCTGGGAAGAAGAAGAAGAAGAAGAAGATATTGGATTTAAATCCCGCCCTCCATTCCGAAGAGTCTCAGAGCGGCTCACAATCTCCTTTACCTTCCTCCCCCACAACAGACACCCTGTGAGGTGGGTGGGGCTGGAGAGGGCTCTCATAGCAGCTGCCCTTTCAAGGACAACCTCTGCCAGAGCTATGGCTGACCCAAGGCCATGCTAGCAGGTGCAAGTGGAGGAGTGGGGAATCAAACCCGGTTCTCCCAGATAAGAGTCCGCATACTTAACCACTACACCAAACTGGGAGCAGATTAATACCAGTTGAGCTCAGTGTTCCCTCTAGGCTGAGTTTTTTTCCGCTTCGTCTCACATATTTTTGTCTTAGTTTAGGAAAAATGGCCCCAGGACAAACCAATTTATGCAGTAGTTCACAACTTTCTTTATTTATTTGGTTCGATTTATATTCTGCCCTCCTCGCTGAAGCAGGCTCAGGGCGGCTCACAGTATAAAACCACAACAAACAATTAAAATCCCTACATATTATAAAATTACACATTCAATAATTAAAACAGTCAGAATAATTTGGTGCTAGTCTCTGACGTTATATAATTTCAGCGGCGACAGTATTTCTGCAATTTCCCTACGATACAAGGCTCGGCGTCAGTTGAAAGCCAACTGGAAGAGAGTGGTCTTACAGGCCTTGTGGAACTGGGCAAGGTCCCGCAAGGGCCTCACTTCCTTTGACAGTTGATTCCACCAGTAGGGGGCTGCGATCAAGAAGGCCCTCTCTCTAGCGGTCTTTAATTTGGCCTCCTTCGGGCCCAGGAATTGTTAATCGATTTTGAAATTCCAGTACCTCATAAAAATAGAAATTTTGCTCAAAGATTCCACAGGTGAGAGGGAGCATTGGACTTGAGCGTAATATACAGGTTGGTAACCCAAACTCTTTAATGTTCATCATCCTGCATCTCTGCAAGCCTCTCTGCCTGTGCATCAATGTCTCTGTCTGAACCATCTTGCTGGTGTGGATGCAAGAGATACTATTAGAAAACTGGGGGGGGGGGGAGGAATGTAACATATTGTGTTTTGAGAGCCTGCAACCTTTCACCTGAGTCTTTCAAATACCTAGCAAGCAACTGTGTAGGAGAGGTTACTGCTTTCTTTCCTCTGCTTCAGGGAGCCTTCAATGCCTCTGTGACATCAGCAGACATTATCCCAATCAGTATTCTCAGCTCAGATCTATTTGCAACCTTAGCCCAACACACCTTAAGTAAGTCAAGCGTAGCAGGCCTGGAAGTAAAGGAACACAAACTACTGTGTGGTCTAGCAGTTAAGAGTATCAGACTAGCATCTAGGAGACCTGGGTTCAAATCCCCACTTGTGCCATGGAAGCTCGCTGGGTGACCTTGAGCCAACCACACTGTCTCAGCCTAACCTACCTCACAGGGTTGTTGTGAGGATAAAATGGAGGAGATGAAAATGATGTCAGCCACCTTGGGTCCCCACTGGGGAGAAAGACAGGGTACAAATTAATTAAATAAAATCGGGACTTTTTTTGTAGCAAGAACTCCTTTGCATATTAGGCCACACAGCCCTGACGTAGCCAATCCTCCAAGAGCTTACAGGGCTCTTAATACAGGACCTACTGTAAGCTACAGGAGGACTGGCTACATCAGGGGGTGTGGTCTAATATATGCAAAAGAGTCCCTGCTACGAAAAAAGCCATGAATAAAATCATTAAATAAAAGTATTGTGTGGGCTTGCAGAGGTGAGCAGCAACAATCCCAGTTCCTTCACACATAGCCCTGTCATCTGCTTAATATATACCCCTCCAAGATGTAAAAAAAAATAGGAACAAATTTCAGGCAATCTTATGTGTGAAAAACAACTCATCTAACTAATTGCTCCTACTTTCCCCCACACACATACACACACACTTGCAGATCTCTCTCTTTTTTCTTACATTGTTCTTCCTCCCTATACTGTCCACCTCATCTGGTCTGCAGCTGCTGAGACACTGGCTCTCATTCCCTTGTGGTTACCTTCCCTTTAAAAAACAAAACAAAACGAAGTTTGATGCATGTTGAGTTGGGCTTGGTTCCTGCTGATGTGGCAGTGAGAGATATTCCAGCCTAGAAACAATTCTGTTCTCGCTCTCTTTTCCTCACACAGTAACGCTCTTTCAAAACTTGGCACCTTCAGAGTCTGTTTTTCTATACCTTCCTGGTGTTCTGGCCCTTCTTGTGACCTTGTTAACACCTGTTCTATTCCCCCTCTCCTCATGTCTACACTTGTTGTGTGTAAACCTCTCCATCAGTTGTCACTCTTGACTTTCATGCATAAAGACTGCTGCAAAGGGGGAAGTGGCTCCCTGCCCAGAAATTCTGCAAAACCACCTCCGTTCCAGTTTTTTCCAGGATTTTGTCCACATTTTCCCCGTCTCCCGCTTAATAGGAGCCCTTAAAGGCCTCATAACACATCTACTTCTGCTTCTAGAAGAGTCAGATTCTTTCACAATGTCTTCTTCATCTTGAACATCACTAACATTGGCTTAGGGATGTGTGGATATGTCCCTTTTCATATATTTCTGTTGTCATTGTGAACCATTTCATTTCAGCCATTTTTAAGTGTTTCCAAATTTGTTTCTTCAAGGCCCTTTTAATATCATCTATATTACAATCAGGGCTTTTCTTTTTGTAGCAAGACCTCCTTTGCATATTAGGCCACACACCCCTGATGTAGCCAATCCTCCCAGAGCTTACAGTAGGCCCTGTACTAAGAGCCCTGTAAACTCTTGGAGGATTGGCTACATCAGGGGATGTGGCCTAATATGTAAAGGAGGCCCTGATAAAAAAAAAAGCGCTGATTACACAAGTTCATACACAACTTAGGCCAAATATTAAAATGGCTTTCTAGAGACTCTATTTCCTTCATACTTTGACTACAGCCCACCTGTTTTCACCGAGATTCAAATGCTATTGTGAGGTAAGAGAAAATGATGAGAGCATCTATCCTTTTCTTCTTCACTGTTCAGTTGTCCATCTCACTGTCCCAGAATGATTCTCCAGTTTACTGAATGAAGGCCTCCATTCTGATTAACTCATGCTTCTGTCTCAGGATGCGGTCACACTACAGGCTTGACCACACTTCTGATTTCTCCGGAACTATGTGTTCTGGAGAAATGCAATCACGCACACCACTCTAATCCCGCCTCACCCCATGTTCAAGTGATCAAACTGCCACAGTCACCAGTGATCTCTGTGCAGTCACCACAGAGAGGGTAAATCTGCTTTGCCTGTGCATATAACCATTTACTTGCCATTGGGCAAATATGCAGTTATGCGCACATCAGCAGTTATGCGCACTAACCGCAGAAAAACTGACAGCTAGGGAATGGAAGTCAGACCTCTAGAAGAAGAAGGAGGAGGAGAAGACTGCAGATATATACCCCGCCCGTCTCTCTGAATCAGAGACTCAGAGTGGCTTACAATCTCCTATATCTTCTTCCCCCACAACAGACACCCTGTGAGGTGGGTGGGGCTGAGAGGGCTCTCACAGCAGCTGCCCTTTCAAGGACAACTCCTGCGATAGCTATGGCTGACCCAAGGCCATTCCAGCAGCTGTAAATGGAGGAGTGGGGAATCAAACCCGGTTCTCCCAGATAAGAGTTCTCACACTTAATCACTACACCAAACTGCCTCTCTCTACATCAAACTGGCTCTCTCCAAAGGGCTCAAGTGTGCTATGGGAAGATTAGAGGTCGGAAGTGCACAGTGAGACTGACTCAAGCAAACAGCACTGGCCTTTATCTGGTGTTGGGAAAGTCGAGAGTGAGGATGGGTGAGTGGGGAATGGAGAACAGACGTGGCTGTACAGACGGACACTTTAAATCCATTGGGGAGAAGCAACGACAACTGATCAAAGTGCTCGTCTGACCACACCCTCACAGAGATTTCGTGGAATGGTCAAAGCAGATGATGATGTGTGTTTAAGAAGGAGGGGGACAGAGAGGGAAACAGCTCTGTTGATCTTCCTGTGCAAAAACCTCTTAAGGCCTGGGTTGATCACTGCATAATGTATCAGTGCTGGCTATATCCAGGCTCAGGGGATCTTGGGGGACTTATGTGTGCAAAAGTCATGTGGGACAGGGACTATAACTGTATAACAGGAGAACTGTACAGCACTGAGTGACAATCCTGGCAGGATCCCACCCTCTGACTGCTTTGTTGGGGAGAGAGTTGCCAATTCTAAAAAAAAAAAGACCTGGAGATTTTGGGAGCGGAGCTTGGGGAAGGCAGGGTGTGGAGAGAGGAGAGATTTTAGCAGGGTATAGTGCCATAGAGTCCACTCTCCAAAGCTGCCATTTTCTCCAGGGAAATTTATCTCTTGTAATTCTGGGAGATTGGGTCAGTGTAGCCTAGCAGTTTCTTCACAGCGACTGCAGTCTCTTGCACAATCACTTGAGGGTTTGAATCCCACTGGTGCTGTCTGACCCAGATGGAAGCTGGCAACCTAGCTGGTTGTGGCATTTGCTGATGGAAATGGAACCTCAGAATCAACCTCAAATGATGCACGAGGAAATCATCAGACAGGTCCTCCCAGCATTTAAAAAAGGCTAATCTAAGCCCCATAATGGTTACCATGAGGAGCACATAGAGATGGTGGGAAAAGGTGGTTGAACCTTCATGGTTAGGCCCGTGAAAACTGACCCTCGCACTTTTATTATCCTGTAAAAGAAAAAAAGACAAAAAGACATGATACTGAGGGGTTTTTTTTTTCCTTTAAGGGCTACTAATAATATTCGGGGGAACAGGTTAGTCAGCAAAACAACACAGGAGTGAAAAAGTTATAGATCTGTTTTCTTCAGCCACATGGACCTACTTGACGCTTAAAAATACTGAGAAGATCTCACAGAATCTCAAGTAGCAGAAAACAGCAAGAGTCCAGTAGCACCTTAAAGCTGTGGAGACCTGTGAGCAAAAATTCTTCACCAGCTAATGGCATTAAAGTTGTGAGCTACTGCATAAATTAGTTTGCTCTGGGACCATTCTTCCTGACCTAAGACAAAAATGTGTGAACTGGAGGCTAAAAAACTGTGAACTAGCTCACACTAACTCAGCTTCGAGGGAACAACTCACTCCTTCATATCTAAAGAATTTTCTACTGCTCTTTCTACTCTTTTCTACTGCTACAGACTAACAAGGCTATCTATCTTGAAGGACCTTGAGTAGTCTGTATTTCGATTTTCATTCTATTCACTGAATGGATCTCTAGCCATCATGGGAAAAGTCTGGGGCAGTTCAGAAACCAGAAGTCCTATTATAGCTTTCAGGGGTCAAAGCTGAAAGTGATATCATTACATCAGGGCAATAACCTAGGATTCACTCAGGGCTTATTTTGAGCAGGAATGCACAGGAATGCAGTTCTGGCAGGCTTGGTGTCAGGGGGTATGGCCTAATATGCAAATGAATCCCTGCTGGGCTTTCTCTACAAAAAAAGCCCTGTGTGGAACAATGGTGATTTCAGGGGGTGTGGTCTAATATGCAAATGAGATCCTCCTGGGCTTTTCTTTAAAAAAAAAGCCCTGGATTCACTTAAAATTGTTTGGTTAACTATAGAAATTTGGGTGAATCCAAGAGGATTGTGCCAACACAATGATGCCACTTTTCAGTTTTACACCAGAAATGTTATATCATGTATTGGCATTGGCACTGACTTCCCTGCCCCATTTTTTCTCAGCAATGGGGAGGGGGGGGTCCAGGCCAGAATGTCTCTTGCTATAGTGGGAGACCTGCTCTCCCTAGGAGGGCTGGTTATGGCTTTCCAGTAGCTCAGAGACACTCTGTTTTGTTTATTTCACTATAATACTCCACGTCTGAGAATTGGCTGTGAAATAGGATCTGAACCTGACCCCTGGCTGAGATTAATCCTCAGTTTAAATGCAAACCATTGCTGAAAGTGATTTCATATAAATGAAAGGTTTTGGACCACTGCTTTTCCTCCCTTAGAGGAGATGTCAAAATCCCCTATGGTTCCTCCAGAAGCCCTCGAGAACAGCTTTTAGCCTGCCTCCATCACACCCTTTGCCAAAAATGTCTCTTTTGTTCCCCTTATATGGACTTCTTATTGGCTATACTTCTTGCGATTGGTCAGGGGAAACAGGCCTCGGGAGGGGTGACCTTTCTGTCCAATGACAAAACTGGAGGCAGAATTCAGTCAGCCCTCTGTGAGTCAGGGAAAGTGATTGGGTGAACTGGGGAAAAACCTTAACCAATCAGGGATGCTTTGGGTGTAACTGGAAAGACGTGGAGATGAAGAGTGGGGCCCAAGACCACGAGGGCTGGTCCAGCAGCAGTAAGGCAAGAGGCACTGCTTGGGATGCTGTTGGCTGGCCTTTGCATCACAGCTTTTCCAGATGTCTGGATGATTCATCCTGCGAGGCTTTGTTGTGCATTTCTTGAATGTTTAAGGGGGAAGTTTTAATCTAGGATGAGGGCTCTGAAAGACAGACAAGAAGCATTGCCTTCTGCCGATCCAGTCTCCTTGCTTTCCCGGCCATTCTAGATGATGCATCTGATCCAGGCCCCCTTCTTGGAAAGGACCTCCAAGCTCTCGATTTTCTCATTCTGATTATGAAAGGGCTTTGGCTCCTCCAATGCTGTGCTCTCCAGCAGACTGTTCTTTCAGCCGCAACACGAGGGTTTCCAGTTGGCACTCCTCGGAAGTGTGGGGGTGGGACTAGCATAAGTGGAAGTGATGTCACAGCATCGCCACAATGGTGCTTCTCCCCCATTTTGCTCCCACTGCCAGAGGGGGCAGCAGTGGGTGGCCAGAGACTACAGGCAGGGAGTCCATAGCGGAGGCCCTGGTTTCGCTCTGCAAGGCCTTGCAAAGTGTGCTTACTTATCTTCTTGGTATATTTATTCATGGCCTTGCACAGAAGGGAATACAAAGAGGCTTCCAACAATAATAAACAAATCAAAATATAACTGAAGGGGAAAATAATTTAAATAAAATAAGGCGGAGGGGAATATACCTTATGCTAGACCGATCCTGGATCCAGTGGGCCTGCCGGGCCAAAGCCACAGGATGCAGAAAGGGTTGCTTGGGAAATTGTTGGAGATTTGGGGTGGAGCTGTGGAGTGAAATTTGGGGAGCACAAGAAACAAAGGGTTCCCTTTTTTTGTATTTGTGCATGTGTGTATGCCTGGAAGTCAAGGTTGACTTCTGGTGACCCCTAGTGGGGCTAGGATGTTTCAGAGAGGTGGCTTGATATTGCCTGCCTCTGCATCACAGCCCTGGTATTCCTTGGAGGAATCCCTTCCAAGCACTTGTCAGGGTCCACCCTGCCTAGCTTTCATGGTCTGACCAGGGCTTGCCTGGGCTATCCAGCTCAGGACAAGAGCCAAAGGGTCAGGGCTGCCAAGCTCCCAGGCAGGGTGGGGGTTCTCCCACTTTGGGGGTCCCCAGCCTGCCGGCCTGCAGTGGGCTAATGGGGGATTCCCTCCCAACATGGCAATGACATCACTCTAAGCTGGTACCATAGAGCTTTCCTCCCAAATTGCTAGAGCATGTGGGGAAACCATAGAGTTTTCCCAGAAGCTCCTAGAGTGGCCGGTGCAGTGATGTCACTTACAAGTGATGTCATCACACTGGTGACATTGGGAGAGGATCTGACCAGGGCCGTAGGGGGACTTGGCAACCCTACAAAGGGTTCTTGGGCCATGACTCACATCTTGGGTTGCCAAATTCCAAATGGGAATTCCCTGCCCACAGGCACTGCTCTCCTCCACTGATCAGCTGGCCAGTGGTGGGACTTACCAGCAGCAGGAAGGGCTAGGATGGCATTTCAACAATGCTGTCAACAACACAATGACACTCTGGTATTTGGGCAACAACTCTATGATAAAAATGGCTTTTACCATAGAGTTTTTGCCCAAATACCAGAGCATCACTGCATCGTTGGCATCTCAGTGTTCTGTTGCTGGAGACATTGCTGAGATGCCAGGCTAGGCCTCCCCCACTGCTGGTAAGTCCCTCCCCAACTGGTTGCCAAGGGGTACCTGACAATCCTTCTAAGGTTGCCAACTTCCACTGGGGAAACACATGAAGATTTGGGAGTGCAGCCTGGGAAGGAACCTTAGCAGTAAAATCCCATAGAGTCCACCCTCCAAAACAGCCGTTTTCTCCAGGGGAACTGATTTCTGCTGTCCGTAAATCAGCTGTAATTTTGGAAGATCTCCAGCTCCTGGAGGTGGCAACCCTACTCTTGCCCCTGGGTAATGCTCAAGGACTCATGCCACTGGCTATCACCACATTTTATACCTGGAAGCAGGGACAGAAAACACATTTTTATCTTTAGTTGTTAACAGGCTTTTCATAAAAAATGTGGGTGCGCTTTCATGTTTTGTCCGTCAGCTTGAGCACAGGAAGAATGGAGGGGGGGGGGGGGAGAGTGCAGAACAAAAAAAGCCAGACCAGATTCTCCTATGTGGTTCTAATTTGCAAGACTTCCTCTGCTGTCTCCTCCATCTTCATGTCGTCCAGCATCTGAGAATCACTGGCTTTTGTCTCCCACTGCAAGGGCTTCAGTCATTCACATGGCGACCACATGTGACCAATATTCAAATTCAGCAAAATGTGGTCAGAATTTTTTTTTTGGGGGGGGGAGGGGGGTTGTTTGGTTTGGTTTTTGCAAAACCTGTCTGTGTTTCTGGCTTCCGAACTCTGAGAAAGAATGACAAGTTTCCCTCTAACTGGAAACCTGGGAATTTTGTCCCCTACTCACCCCCCCCCTCCCCAGTATTTCTTGCATAGCAGAGAACACATCTGAGTATGAGAACTCCACTCTTGCATCCCTGGATCAGCCTTCAGAAAGTCAAAAAAACTCCCACACAAATGGTAACCCTAGAAACTAAACTTGTTATTCTTGAAATCTGTTAACCATTCTTGTTATATTGCATGCTAATTTACTGCTCACCCTCTATCTATATGTATGGAGTGGTAAATTCAATTTCATTGTATCTGAGGAAGTGTGCTTACTGCTTACACACTAAAGCTCATACCTTGAATGAAACTCTGTTGGCCTTAAAGGCACCACTGGACTCAAACTTCGTTCTCCTACATCTCAATTAGGCTGGATTACCAAATTGGGAAGATTTCCTTGCCCTTGTCATCATTTAGAATTACCAGCTTTGTATCTTCCAATACCAGGAGCTTTGAGGGGTAGCGGAACATGGGAAGGGGAACCCAGAAATGATGTCACAGAGTGTGAACCACACTCCTCCCTTTCTCCTACTGCTCAATTGATTGAGCACAGGAAATCAGGGCTAGGGTGGAAAGAGACAGGGAGAAACTGGGGTGCGGGAGTGATCTGTTGCTGTTACACTAATGTTCAGCATAATATTTCCCCCCACTAATAGCCTTTCAAGTTGTGGCAGTGAATTAGGAGAGATGAATATGGGAGGTTTGCTGCTATAGCCCCCTGTAAGTGGGAGTAAACCTGTGTTCAATGCACTCCTCCCGCCCCGCCCCCACAGCATTTCACTTTCATAGAAAAAGTGTCATACCATACAGAAAGTGAGAAAGTGTCATACTGTACAGCATCACATAGATCATCATACTATACAGCATCCCATGTCTTGGGGAGAGACTTGTAAGGTTGCCAAGGGAAGTTTGGGCATACATATGGGGGGGGGGGGGCACAACACCAGTTGAAGTGACACATTACTTCCAGTAAAGAACCAGAAGTGACATAGGTAGCTCTAGGAATCATCAGAAACTCTGTGGCTTTACCATACTGTTTCCAGTGATTCCTAGAGCTACCCAATGTCATTTCCTTTTTTTAAAAAACCAGAAGTGAGGTAATGCCACAGCTGGCGTCACAGAGTATTTTCTTCCTCCCTCGTATACTCTGAGCAGCAGCGAGCAACAGGAGCAGACGATGAAGTATCTCCACTCTGTCTGGCAGTCCTAGAAGAAAGAGGGAAACAAAGCATCTTGCAAGTGGGGACTGAAGTTCTCCTGGAATTACAAGTGATCTTCAGAAGACCGACATCTGTTCCCTGGACTGGAAGTGGCAGTTTCAGAGACCCATGTGTATGGCACCACACCCCTGCTGAACTCCCTCCCATCTTCAACTTCTGTCCTCATCAGGCATCCCGTCAAATCTCCAGAAGTTTCCCAACCCTTCTTAATTGTGGCATGCTGAGAGTAATTCACTGGGGGGGGGGGGTGCAGTCATATCTGCTAATAGCAAAAGGGATGAGTGTTATGTGGCTGTTAAGCCCTGAAGCTAGGGGGTACCAACTCTGGGTAGGGAAACACCTGGAGATTCGGGGGGTGGGAGGCAGTGTTCCCTTTAAGCTGAGTTAGCGTGAGCTAGCTCACAGATTTTTAGCCTCCAGCTCACACATTTTTTGTCTTAGCTCAGGAAGGAGGACCCCAGAGCACAATAATTTATGCAGTAGCTCACAACTTTAATGCCAGTATCTCCCAAAGTAGAATTTCTGCTCACAGGACTCTGCAGCTTAGAGGGAACATTGGGTGGGAGCCTGGGGAGTACAGGGTTTGGGGAGGGGAAGGACCTTAGCAGGGAACAATGCCATGGATTTCACCCTCAGAAGCAGCCATTTTCTCCAGGGGAACCGACCTCTTTCATCTGGAGAACAATTGTAATGAGAGATCTAAAGGCCCTACCTGGAGGTTAGCAAGCCTGCCTGAAGCTTTAGTTCAGGGCAATGTTTACCATTAAAAGAGGAAAGTCCTCCTCTGCCTCCCTGGCATCTGGTTGATGGTGGGGAGATTGAAGGATGATGGGATATGGCCATGTGGAGTCCTCTCCTGGATGTTCTGCCACACACATGACATCAGCAGGAAGTGATGTCATCACATCACTGAGATCAGGGGGTGATGCCCTAGTTTTTGGGCAAAGCTCTATGAGGTTTTTTCCCTTCAAAATCATTGACTTTGCCCAAAAACTAGTGTCACTCCCGACATCATTGACATGATGTTACTTTCGAGTGATGTCACTGTGTTGGGGAGGTTGGCAACCTTATCTCAGCTTCACTGGATTGCTGTTAGGATAAAATGGAGAATGATGTAAGCCACTTTGAGTCCCCCTTAGGGAGAAACACGGGACAGAAACAGAGCAAATTAACAAACGTAAGAGAGAAGCTAGAGCAGAGTGTTCAAACTGGGAGGAGACCTGCTCCCGGCTGCTTGGTGATTCCAAGCCAGATAACCTGCAGTGACCTGGATGTGCTCAAGAAGCGCCCATTTCCTGCTTGTGGTTATAGAGGTGCCAGTTTTAAGAGCTGCAGCTTGTACTTAAAGCCAATTAAAATAGACGGGTAATGGGGAAATGAGAGCCAAAGTACAAGCAAAATAAATCAGGCAAATAGCTGGATCATGGATTAGATATAAGCAGGGCTTGAATTCAGCAGAAGCTCACAGGAGTGCCGCTCCTGAATCTCCAGCCAGGGTTTGCATGCAGTGGGAAGTTCTCCCCCCACGGCACATAGATCCCAGGGCATATGCAAATGAGATATGCTACTGAGCTCCTGCACCTTTTTCCCTACAAAATGACCCCTGGATATAAGACAGGCAGTGTTCCCTCTAAGTGGAGTTAGCGTGAGCTAGCTCACAGATTTTTAGCCTCCAGCTCACACATTTTTGTCTTAGCTCAGGAAGGATGACCCCAGAGCACACTAATTTATGCAGTAGCTCACAACTTTAATGCCAGTAACTCATAAAGTAGAATTTTTGTTCACAAGACTCTGCAGCTTAGAGGGAACATTGAAGGGCCAAGGCTGCTAGTACGGTTGCCAACTCCAGCTTGGGGAATTCCTGGAGATTTTGGAAGGGGAAACTGGGGGATTCAGGGTTTGGGAAGGGGAGTGAGCATAGCAGAGATTTGATCTTATGAGTCAAGCCTCCAAAGCAGCCATTTTCTCCACAGGATCCGATCTCTGTCACTTATCAGTTGTAATTCAGGGACTTCACCAGTCCCACCAGAAGGTCAGCAACCCTAGCTGCTGCTAATCTTTGTAAACCCCCACCCCCTTTTGCATCCGAAGATCCCAGGTCTTTCAATTGCACTTCTTCCTCAAGTGAAATAACCTGCTTTTGTGTCAATTTCTCTGACCTCCTGAATCTTTCCTGTTACTTTTACTCTCAATTTGGTGTCTACCTGGTGGACAAATGGCTTTGAAATTGCATAAATGAAACAAACAAATGTGGGAAGCCTGCAACCAAATTGGAGGGAATAAAAAAGCTTACGGTGATAATTTAGGGAAACAGAAGGGAATTAAAACCGGTTTTTTTCCTGCCTATAAGTAGCTAATTTTAGACATCAGACTTCATGCCTATCAGGCACTTGAGGAACTACAATTCCTAGAATGCACTAGAAAATAATACACTGAGAAGTGAACAGGGTGGAACTCACCCATCTCTACCTATAGCCTACATTAATCTTCTTGATTGCCACTACCCACAGAAAGGTTGACTCCTTGGACTTTCAGTCCCATAGTGCACCCCCAACTGATCTGTGGAGTGTTATCCTTTCTTACACATGAGAAAATTGTGCTGTTCACATAGGGTTGCCAGCTCTGGGTTGGAAAATACCTGGAGATTTTAGGGATGCAGCCTAGAGAGGGAGGGGTCTGGAGAGAGGAGGGACTCCAAATGGGATATAATGCCATAAAGGAGGAAAGGAAAGGTCCCCTGTGTTAGCACCAGTCATTTCCGACTTTCACATTTTCACAGCAGACTTTTTACGGGGTGGTTTGCCATTGCCTCCCTAGTCATCTATGCTTTCCCCCCAGCAAGCTGGGCACTCATTTTACTGACCTCAGAAGGATGGAAGGCTGAGTCAACCTCGAGCCGGCTACCTGAAAACCCAACTTCCGACGGGGATCGAACTCAGGTTGTGAGCAGTGCTTAGGACTGCAGTACTGCAGCTTTAACACTCTGTGCCACGGGGCTCCATAAAGACACCCCCCCCCCCCGTCAAAGTGGCCATTTTCTCCAGGTGAACTAATCAGTTGCAATCCCAGGTCTCCAGCCACCACCTGGAGGATGGCAACCCTATAAGATGTTGCTACATTAAATGTGGTGTGTTATCACTATATGTTCAGGGGCTCATCCATGCAGGGTGTTTCACAGAAGGCTTTCCGTTCATTTGTAGCATAGCTGCCATTAGAAACAAAACAATCTCTTCACATGCTCAGGAATCATCTATCATGACTGAGTTAACCAATCAAAAAGACTTTGGTTTGAATCCCACCTCAGCCATGAACTCTGGTAGACTTTGCTTTCTCCAGCATCTTGGACAAAAGGGGAGCAGTAGTGCTGCTGACTCTACCTTACAGGTTTATGGCATATCACTTTATAACTCTCATTTTAAAACAGCTGTTGTTCAGTCGCACAGTCGAGTCTGACTCTTTGCGACCCCATAGACAAAGTCACGCCAGGCCCTCCTGTCTTCCACCATCCTCCGAAGTCTGCTCAAATTCGTGTTTGTTACATCAGTAACACTGTCCAGCCATCTCATCTTTTGTCGTCCCCTTCTTCTTTTGCCTTCTGACTTTCCCAGCATCAGGATCTTCTCCAGGGAGTGCTCCCTTCTCATTTGGTGGCCAAAGTATTTGAGCTTCAGCTTCAGCATCTGACCTTCCAGTGAACAGTCTGGGTTGATTTCCCTTAGGACTGACTGATTTGATCTTGCAGTCCAATAGACTCTCAAGAGTCTTCTCCAGCACCACATCTCAAAAGCATCTATTCTTCTGCGCTCGGCCTTCCTTATGGTCCAGCTCTCACAGCCATACATTACTACTGGGAATACCATCGCTTTAACTATAAGGACTTTTGTTGGCAGGGTGATGTCTCTACTTTTTATTATACTGCCCAGGTTCACCATAGCTGTCCTGCCAAGGAGCAAACGTCTTTTAATTTCATGGCTACAGTCACCATCTGCAGTGATCTTGGATCCCAGAAATGTGAAGTCTGTCACTACTTCCATGTCTTCCCCTTCTATTTGCCAAGGTTTGATGGAGCAAGATGCCATGATCTTAGTTTTTTTGATGTTGAGTTTCAAGCCTACTTTTGTGCTCTCCTCTTTCACCCTCAACAAGAGGTTCTTTAGGTCCTCCTCATTTTCTGCCATTAGAGTAGTGTCATCTGCATATCTGAGGTTGTTGATGTTTTTCCCGGCAATCTTAATTCCGGCTTGTGCTTCTTCCAGGCCAGCATTCCGCATGATGTACTCTGCATATAAATTAAATAAGCAGGGTGACAATATACATTCTTGTCAAACTCCTTTTCCTATTCTAAACCAATCAGTTGTTCCATATCCCGTTCTGACAGTTGCTTCTTGACGCTTATCCAGGTTTCTCAGGAGACATGTGAGGTGGTCTGGTACTCCCATCTCTTTAAGGACTTGCCACAGTTTGTTGTGATCCACACAATCAAAGGCATTAGCATAGTTAATGAAGCAGAAATAGACATTTTTCTGATACTCCCGAGCTTTCTCCATAATCCATCGAATGTTGGCAATTTGATCTCTAGTTCCTCTACCTCTCCGGAACCCAGCTTGAACTTCTGGTAGTTCCCGATCTACATACTGCTGAAGCCTAGCCTGTAGGATCTTTAACATGACCTTGCTGGCATGTGAAATGAGTGCAATGGTGCGATAGTTTGAACGTTCCTTGGCATTACCCTTCTTTGGGATTAGAATATAAACTGATCTTTTCCAATCCTGTGGCCACTGTTGTGTTTTCCAAATTTGTTGACATAATGTGTGCATCACTTTAACAGCATCATCTTTTAGGACTTTGAACAGCTCAACTGAGATACCATCATCTCCGCTCGCTTTGTTGTTAGTAATGCTTTCTAAAGCTCATTTGACTTCACTCTCCAGGATGTCTGGCTCAAGGTCATCGGTTTCACTGTCATGGTTGTCCGGGACATTGAGATCCTTTTTGTATAATTCTTCTGTGTATTCTTGCCACCTCTTCCGGATCTCTTCTGCTTCTGTTAGGTCCCTACCATTTTTGTCCTTTATCATGGCCATCTTTGCATGAAACGTTCCCTTGATTTCTCCAATGTTCTTGAAGAGATCCCTTGTCCTTTCCATCCTATTATTTTCCTCTATTGCTTTGCATTGTTCCTTCAGGAAGGCCTCCTTATCTCTCCTTGCTGTTCTCTGGAAATCCGTATTCAGTTGGGTGAATCTTTCCTTTTCACCTTTGCCTTTCGCTTTCCTTCTTTCCTCAGCTATTTGTAAAGCCTCATCAGACAGCCACTTTGCTTTCTTGCATTTCTTTTTCTTTGGGATGGTGCTGATTGCTGCCTTCTGTACAATGTCTTGAACCTCTGTCCATAGTTCTTCAGGCACTCTATCAACTCTAGTTCCTTAAACCTATTCTTCACCTCCACTGTATATCCATAAGGGATGTGATCAAGGTCAAACCTGAATGGCCTAATGGCTTCCCCAGTTTTCTTCAGTTTAAGCCTGAATTTTGCAATGAGTAGCTCATGATCTGAGCCGCAGCCAGCTCCAGGTCTTGTTTTTGCTGACTGTAAGGAACTTCTCCATCTTTGACTGCAGAGTATATAATCAATCTGATTTCTGTGTTGCCCATCAGATGATGTCCACATGTAGAGTTGCCTTTTAGGTTGTTGGAAGAGAGTGTTCGCTATGACCAGCTTGTTCTCTTGACAAAACTCTATTAGCCTTTGCCCGGCTTAATTTTGTTCTCCAAGGCCAAACTTGTCAGTTGTTCCGGTCACCTTTTGACTTCCTACTTTGGCATTCCAGTCCCCTATGATGAGGAGGACATCTTTTTTTGGTGTTAATTCTAGAAGGTATTGTAGATCTTCATAGAACTGGTCCACTTCAGCCTCTTCTGCATCAGTGGTTGAGGCATAGCCTTGGTTTACTGTGATATTGAATGGTTTGCCTTGGATACGGACCGAGATCATTCTGGCATTTTTGAGATTGTATCCCATTACTGCCTTCCTCACTCTCTTGTTAACTATAAAGGCCACACCATTTCTTCTATGGGACTCTTGCCCACAATAATAGGTATAGTGATCCTCTGAGTTAAATTCACCCATTCCTGTCCATTTTAGTTCACTGATTCCCAAGATGTCGATGTTCAGTCTTGCCATCTCTTCTTTGACCACATCTAGCTTACCTTGATTCATAGATCTTACATTCCACGTTCCGATGCAGTATTGTTCTTTGCAGCATCCAACTGTTCTTTCACCATCAGACACATCCACAGCTGAGTGTCCTTTCAGCTTTGGCCCAGCTGCTTCACTCTTTCTGTGGTTACTTGAACGCTCTTCCCCAGTAGCATATTGGGCACCTGAAAGAGCCACATGTGGCTCCTCAGCCAGCTAGGTCACCCCTGTCCTAAACCCAGTTGCCAACCTCCAGGTGGCGGCTGAAGATCTCCTGGGATTGCAACTGATCTCCCAGCTACAGAGATCAGTTCACCCAGAGAAAGCAACTGCTTTGAAAGGGGGACTCCATGGCATTATATTCCACTGAAATCTCTCCCATCCCCAAGCTTCAAAATCTCCAGGAATTTCCCACCCCGCCCTGACCAGGCCGGCCTGATCTCATCATATCTTGGAAGCTAAGCAGGGTCAGCCCTGGCTACTGTTTGGACAGGAGACCTCTAAGGAATACCAGGGTCGTTATGTGGAAGCAGGCAATGGCAAACCACCTCTGAATGTCTCTTGCCTTGAAAACCCTACAGGGGTCACCAGAAGTCAGCTGTGACTTGATGGCTTTTTCCACCACCATTTCCCAACCCAGAGCTGATGACCCTATCCAGTCCTGCCTTGTCTATGCTGATTGGCTACTGCCCTTCAGAGCTCCAGGCAGAGGAAACTGTTCCCCAGCACTTGGTCTCCACTACTTGGGAAGCAGAGTTGCTGGGTCTCCCCTGGCCACTGGCGGGAGATGGAGAGGTAGGGTTGCTAGATCTTGGTTGGGAAACTCCTGGAGATTTGGTTATGGAGCCTAGAGAGGACAGGGACTTCAGTGAGGTGCAATGCCATACAATCCGCCCTCCAAAGCATCCATCTTCTCCAGGGGAAGTGATCTCTCCAGGCTGGAAAGGAGCTGCAATTCCAGGGGATCCCCAGATCCCCCCTGGAGGCTGGCATCCCAAACTACCATGGATTAAACTTGGGACTGGCAGTAGACAAAAACAGGTGTTTGCGCCTGTGCGTTCTGTGCTGTGGGCTTTAAACTTGGGTATGCAGGCCATACATTCAACAACCTATTTGTTTAGATATTTACAGGGCTTTTTTTGCAGGAGGAGCTTCTTTGCATATTAGGCCACACACCCCTGATGTAGCCAATTCTCCAAGAGCTTACAGGGCTCTTATTAAAGGGCCTACTATAACCTCTTGGAGGATTGGCTACATCAGAGGGAGGTGGACCAATATGCAAAGGAGTTCCTGCTGCAAAAAAAAGCCCTGGATATTTATACACTGCTTTTCTCCCATGAGATTCAAAGAGGCTTCCCCCCTCCATGTTATCCTCACAACAGCCTTGCAAGGTAGGTTAGGCTGAGCGAGAGAGCGACCAGTCCAGGATCACCCAGCAAGCTTCCGTGGCACTTTGGCACATTTCCACCCCATTCTTAAATCACCTTGCGCCTCTCCCCTGGCACTCTGGTCCAAAACCAGAAGAGATGCATTTGTCCAAATCTAAATCCACTTTACCCACCCCCTGCAAGAGCTCCTTCAAAACCTCCCAGGGGAACAGCCTGGCGTGAATTTTTCCATGGCATTTAAGAACCTCGCTGGTTTTTGCATTTCAAGCTCTGCAAAAACGTCTCTGAAAAGATGCAGGCCTCCTCTGAGACAGAAGTCAGGACTTTGGGCATCTCTCCTTCCTGCAGAACTAGCCCGCCGCTAGACTCCCATCTGAGGCCAACTCCTTGGGAAGCCATTGCCACTACCCCTCCCTCATTCTTCCCTTTGTAGGTTTGGTTGGCTGGGAACACCTAAGATTCCATCATCGGGCCCTTCTGCGGTTTTTGCTGAGCTGCCACATCCCAAGGCGGAGCTGGCCGAGTTTCTGTGGCTTTGGAGGCTGCAAAGTAAAACTGTATGCTTGGTATGCTGAAGAGGGGTGGGAGGATCTCTGATGACAGCTTTTTACAGTTAACCCTGTAGGTGTCGGGAATGGGTTGATGGAGGGTGTGTGTGTGTGTGTGGGGGAGACTAGCAAGGAGAGCCATCTCTCCTTTCTTTCCTCTGAGCTTGCAGCCTTCCATATGGTGCCACATTTCAGCTCTGTTTGCTTTGGCAAAAGAGAGGAGATGACGTCAGACCTATGTATGTGGGTCGGGGATCAGGGAACGGAGCCCCTCTCCTGGCTGAGTCACTGAAGCTCATGCTTCGGTAGGACCAGGAGATGGAGCTTCAGGCGAGAAGAAATTCTGGGTGGTGGTGGTGTGTGTGGTGGGGGGAAGGGGTGGGAATGTGGAAGAGACAGGAGGAGGGGACAAAGGAGCTGCCCAGAAAATGGAATGCTGGGGTGGGAGAGATGAATGCCTCTCTCCTTCCATCTCTCCCATCCAGGCGTTCCATGGCCTCGGAAAAAGAGACGCTCTGATTCAGTGGGCGTTCGATCCAAGTTTCTGCACATGGATCAGCTATACACATTGCAGAAAAGTCTTACTGCTTGGGGGGGATTAGGAAGGAGATCACACCCAGCAACCCCCATAATGTATGTGAACCCCATGGAATTCCACACAGCGGCTGCTGCCTCCAGGTGGGATTTGGGGATCCCCTGAAATTACAGCTCATCTGCAGACCACAGAAATCAGTTCCCTGAAGGGAAATGGATGCCTTGGAAGGGGGGACTCTACGGCACTGTGATCCACTGAGGACCCTGTTATCTCCAGGCTCCATCCCAAAATCTCCAGCAATTTTCCAACCTGGATCCGGCCAACTTAACCCCAATTCCCTGGGGCATCTGGGGGAGAGATTGTTGGAACTCTGTCTTGGGCAGTGATGCTCTGTATTCTTGGTGCTTGGAGGGGCAGAGTGGGAGGGCTTCTAGTGTCCTGACCCCACTGGTGGGCTTCCTGATGGCACTTGGGGGTTTTGGGCCACTGCATGACACAGTGTTGGACTGGATGGGCCATTGGCCTGGTCCAACAGGGCTTCTTTTATGTTATGTTCTCTTATGAGAACACCCTCCTGCTGTTCCTGTGGCCGTCTGGATCAGAGCCAAAGTTTGTGGCTACTGTTCTGAAATCAAAGCCTTCGGTGGGTGAGTGGGTGGGTGCGGGGAGAATCAAAGATATTTTGTAGATTATAGCAATCGTGGCTGTGTCAGGATGCCTCAGAGAGGATTCTTGGCCCTGATTATCCAGGACTGAGGTGTAAAGTAAAATCTTCTTTGCAAACAGTTTAGAATCTAAGTGGTCTTGCAGGGCTTCCCTTGAGCAAGCTCCATTCCAGGATTCCTGAACCAGTGTGGAAAAATGAGACAAGGGGAGGGGAGGAGGTTGGATGAATCCCTTGCTTCTCCTCAGTTTGGGAAAGAAGCCATCCTGAAGATCGAGCAGATTAGAAAGCTGCTTTTCACTGGCCTGAACAGCAAAGGCAGCACCACAATGGGAAGGGAGGAAGAACTGAAGGCAGAGAGAACAAAACATCTAACGCAGTATCAAAAAAAAAAACACAACCTGCATTAAATGCACACTGAATATCTACAGGGAGGAATCTCCCAGCCATCTTTTCCCATTAGCAGACTGGTGTGATTGAGAGGACAAATTAGAAGCAGAAAATAAACTCTGAGCAAATGCAGGCTTCATGGTGCCGTGCATCCACTACTTTATCCAAATGCACTGTGTGACTTGCCTTGATCTGGATGGCCCAGGCTAGTCCGATCTCATCAGATCTTGCAAACTTAGCAGGGTTGGCCCTGGTCAGTATTTGGAGGGGAGATCACCAAGAAATGCCAGGGGTCTCTACACAGAGGCAGGCAATGGCAAAGCACCCCTGAACATCTCTTGCCTTGAAAACCCTAGGGGGTTGCCAAAGTCATTTGAGACTTGATGGTGGGGGGGAGGGGACTGTCTAGCTTAAGGGTGGGGAGGGGACTCTCTGGCATGGGGTCTGAATACAGCAGCATCCACAACCTGGCCTAATAGTGCCCAAATCTATTTCTGTGCAAGCTGTAAAGCATCAGGGCTTAATTTAAAAGGTGATGGGGGTGGGTGGGAGAGTGATAGGGTCGCCACTCGCCAGGTCTGTGTTGGAAAATACCTAGAGACTTGGGGGGGGGGGGAGTGGATTCGGGAGAGGGCGGGGCTGGGGGAGGAGCATGAGCATAGTGCAATGCCCTAGAGTCCACCCTTCCAAGCAACCATTTTCTCCAGTGATGGTGGTGATCTCTGCCAGATGGAGATCAGTTGTAAAAACGGGAGCTCTCCAGGCTGACGCTTTGCACCGTGTCCTTTTGCACGCAACGGCAAAAGGGCTAAATCCTGGCTTTGAAAACGGACCCTGCCACTGAGACCCAAGACGCCGTAGCTGCGAATTACAGCGGGAAGCGTTGGGGGTCCCTCCGTCTCTTTAAACTCCTGGCTCTGCACAAGGCCCCACCCTTGCCTGTCATGCAATGCCAGGGAGGCATCGGATGCCCGGTCCGCTGCTGAATCTCTCAAGCCAAGCCCCCCCCCCCCCCCCCGCTCTTTGAGGCAGCCTCGGTCCTTCCAGATGCGCGGCGGATGCCAGGCCCGACTCGGCCAGAATAAACACCCCTTTAAGTGGCTCCACTTTGCCCCTTGTGGTCGCCGCTGCTTCCTGCGCTGGGAGCCCTTCGAAGGCCGGCCTCCCGAGGCAGCCCTGCGGGCGAAACCATCTGAGAGGAAAAGGAGGGGTGCGCGCTCAGGCCTGGGCGGGGGTGCGGGGAGAGGGACGGCGGAGCTGGCGGGGTGGGAAGGGGAGATGCGCCGCCAATGGAAAGAGACCGTCCCGTTTGGAAAGGAGGAACAGCAAGAAAACCTTGTGGAACGATGGGCGGGGCGGGCTTTCTTTGAAGGATTTCGGAATTAGGATTGTCACTTGCCAGGTTCTTCTTGGGCACCGGGGCGGAGGGCTACGGTTGCCAGCTCCTGGTGGGGAAATTCCTGGAGGTTTGGGGGTGGAGCCTGGGGAGGGCCTCAGTGGGGCACCCTCCATTCTCTCCAGGGGAACTGAGCTTTGTAGTCTAAAGATGAACTCTAATTCCAGGAGATCCCCGGCCCCGCCCGGAAACTGGTATCCCTGCGAGTTTGATAGACTGCTTCTTCCGCAGAGCATGCATACATATACACTGAACCTATTTTCACTCGCTTTGTTGTTGTTTTATATTTGTTGTTTGCATGTGTGTGTGTGGGGAGGGGGATTCTGTTCCTTTTTCATCCTTGTGTGGATTGAGCTCCTGAATCAGCGTATACCGTCCATGTCTCCTTGCCCTGATCTGAACGAAAAACACTTATTTTGTCATTATAAATTTCCACCAAAGTTTTAGATATAGGGATTTTACATATATTCAATAGGTACAATTCTGGCACATGAGGAATATTAATCTTTAACATCTTTTTGCACCAAAGCGAAACTTGCACCCAATATCTTTTAGCAAGGTCACATTTCCACCACATATGGAACAGGGAACCTTTTACTTTACCACACTTCCAGCATTTATCCGATACATTTGGAAAAGCTTTGGAAAGTCTCTGGGGTAAAATACCATCGATGAGCCATCTTATATAGATTTTCTTTTAACTGGGCAGATTTTGTCAATCTCAAATTTTCTTTCCATATTTTCTCCCATTCGCTTAATTCGATGGTATAACCAAAATCCTGCAACCATTTGATCCAATTTTCTTTCACGTTTTCATCTTGCTAATCCCTATATCTAAAACAGTGAAAACATTATTTTATATCATTACAATAGCGAGGACCCTATTTGCTAAATATTGGAAATTGTCTCAGATACCATCTAAAAGAGAGTTTATGTTAAATCTTCTAAATGCTGCAGAAATGGATATGCTAACTTGTAGATTGAATGATGGGAACATGGAAGAGTGTGAGAAAACTTGGTATCCAATGTATGAATGGGCAAAAAAATTGGGATTTGAATGGACTTGAATGGAGATATTAATATTACAAATAATTAGTTTCTTGCAAATTCGCTCCAGAAGACAAATGTATATAGGATTATGAATAATACCTTTTTGTTGATATTGTTGTGAATGTTGAACTGTTGTTTATTTGTTAATTTTGTTTTGGTTGTTTATTGTTGTTGTTGTTGTTGTTGTTGTTTTTCTTTTTGTGGTTGTGAAATGTTATAATAAAATGTTTAAAACGAAAAAAAAAATAAATTTCCACCAAAGTTACTAGTCCACATTGTTGTGCGAATGAGTGTGCTTATGCCATACGTACAGGGTTTTTTTTTCCTGGAAAAAGGTGGTGGCACTCTCAAGAGGGAAATAAAGAAGAAACACACGAGTGCCCCTCATTAACTTTTCAACATTTTTTGAGAATTTTGTTTCCACAAAGAGGTTTTGGAACTTTGTTCCACCCCGCTCCCCCAGGGGGGAAAAAACCCCTGCATACATACATCTTTTAATTCTACAAGCCAATAGGGTTGCCAGCCTCTAAGTGTGACCTGGAGATCTCTCGCTGTTCCAACTGATCTTCAGACAACAGATCAGTTCCCCTGGAGAAAATGGCTGTTTGGTAGGCTGGACTCTAGGACACTGTATCCCCCTGAGTCCCCTTTCTTCTCCAAACCATACCTTCCCCAGGCTTCACCCTCAAAATCTCCAGGTATTTCCTAACCCAGATCTGGCAGCCCCATAAGGTTGGGGCACACTGACGAGTATAAGAGGGAGAAAGGACCAGATCCCTTCTAGCTTCCTTGCTTGATCGCCTGGAAGCGATTTTTAACCCATCACAGGAGACTGCTCATGTGGCTATTTGCTAAACTGGGCGATTGACGCGTGCCCTTGCTGGAATCCTAGAAAGCAGATGCAGTAATTTCCTGACACACCTCCTTCTGTTCCAGCTCCTGTTTTATCTGAGTTTAGGAGAACATGGACAATCTAACATTTAAGATAGTCTCCATGAAATTTGGGTGCTGCAGACTTAGCCAAAAACAAAACCACATCTAATTAAGAGAAATATGTTAAATGATAGAAGAAATCCTAGGCACCACTGCATAGGAAAGGACTGTGCATAGCTAGCGTAGTCCTTCCTTGTGGGGCTTGGTTATTGTTATTAGATCAGGCAGAGCAAACTTACAAGAGCCAACAATCTTGTATTCAAATCCTAACCTAAAGTGAGCAAGATGACATTGGTTGCATGTCATTGGTACCATGCGAGGTCTCCTAGGCAAACATCAGATTAATTTAGCACAAACATTTCTCTCCACTTACCTCTCTTTTAACTCCCCCTATGAGTGCGTGTATTTTAAAAACTGCATTAGCCAAATCAGTCTTGGGTCCATCCCATCTGCTCTCAGTGATTTCTTTCCTGATATTGTGACACTGTTCGCTTAGTTGCTATGATGTCACAGGATGTTCACAAACATTTTAAATGTAAGCCCTCTCAACAAGATAAACTGAACTATGTAACAAGCTAATCAGAAATCTGTTTGGGCAGTATGGATATCTGACGCTTTCTACCCACCCCTACAAGTCAGCCATTCAAACACTCTCAACCTAACCTACCTCACAGGGTTGTTGTGAACATAAAATGGAGGCGAGGACAACAACATAATAAGCTAGTAAGGTTCTCACTGGGGAAGAAATGCATGGAGGGATGGATGGAGGGATGGATGGATGGACGGACTGGAGTAACTGCATAGGATTGCATGGCAATCATGTGACATTTCTCAGTATGTTGTTTTTGTTGTCACCACACACAAATCAGGCAGTTTCCTCCACACTCTGCCACCAACAACATGGAGATGATTGTTTTTGTAGTGGAGGAGAAGTTCAAACATAGTCATCAGGGAGAGAATACAGACACTGTCAAGGAACAAACTTGGAAGCAAGAAATTGGGAGGCCACAACGTCCATTTTGAATGCGTTTGACAGTCAAAGTTCTCACCAGGTGAGCCAATGATGGGGTCTCTTCAGCTTAACTCTGAATAATTCCTATACCTGGTGAAGAAATTTGCAATTTTTTTTGAAAACCTGAAGACACACCAAAATGGTGTTAATCCAAACCGATTGGCATCTGTTAACATCACTGAAGACTACTCAGTCTACTGCCTATATGTATGGACTGGTAACTTCCATTTCAATGTATCTGAAGAAGTGTGCTTGGACACTCATATCTTGAATAAAACTTTGTTAGTTGTACAGGTGCCTCTGGCCTCAAACTTTGTTCTGCTGCTTCAGACCAACATGGCTACCCACCTGAGACAAACTTGGCTACTCAGACAAACAATGGTATTTTTTTTAAATTAAGAAAACCCCTGCAACATTTGTGATTTATATCATTTATGACTTATCAAACTGTCTCTTTCAATAACTGTCTGCCAAACAAAGTGGCAACATAAAAAGTAATAGGGGAGTAGAACTCAATCAGTCTGGATGAGAATGTGCAGGTGCTAAAATGCCTCTTGTTCTGTACTGTGCTCCTCCAAAGCAACCTGTTGAACAGCCATTAATTGGTCAACGAACAGATGAACCATCTGATGAAAACTCCTTCCGGCTCAGAACTGTGAGCGAGACAAGACTGGCAGATGACCAAGCATCCCTACCAAGGAATAGCTGGCACTTATGCAGTTGGTCAGTCACTTTTTTTTTCTATGGCCAAACCCAGGGGTGGAATTCTAGCAGGAGCTTCTTTGCATATTAGACCACACCCCCTGATGTAGCCAAACTTCCAAGAGCTTACAAAAAAGAGCCTTGTAAACTTTTGGAGGATTGGCTACATCAGGGGTGTGTGGCCTAATATGCAAAGGAGCTCCTGCTAGAATTCCACCCCTGGCCAAACCTGTCACTTTATTCTGGACACGGTCAATTGAAAGTATGTAGGGGTAAACCAACAGGCGGATATGGGCTCCTCCTCACTGATGCTTCATGCGCCACTGCATGTCCTTCTCCAGCAGTGTTAGGCAGTCCGTGCAGCTGGGAGCAGAAGTGACAAAGCACTCAGAAGCAGGAAGTGCAAGGGGACTCATGCAGGCATCAGAGGAGATACATGAGTAGGGATTCAACAGCAGTGGCCCCTACCAGAAGCCGTGAGTCCTGGCAGCTGCCTCGCTTCAGGGTATGCTGACGCCAGCCCTGGGGAGCTAGCCTAAAACAAATCTAGCTTGCCACCTAGTGGTGCCTAACACTAAAGAGCTAGAACCTCTGGCCGCCAGACAATCTTAGGATCTCCTGGCTGTACTATACATCAGGGGTGGCCAGACTGTGGCTCAGGAACCACATGTGACTCTTTCATACTTATTGTGTGGCTCTTGAAACTCCCACCGCCCCGTTGTCCAGCTTGGAGAAGGTATTTGTCTCTTTGAATCACTTCTCCAAGCCAGCCAGTGGCTTGGAGAATGAATTTAAAGTTGCTTTCTTTCCTCCTCTCCCTCCCTCCCTCCTTCCTTCCCCATCTATTTGCCTGCCTGCCTTTCTTCGTTCCAGCTCTCAAACATCTGACATTCATGCCTTGTGGCTCTCAAACATCTGACATCTATCCTATGTGGCTCTTACATTAAGCAAGTCTGACCACCCCATGCCATACCATAATTATTATTAACGAACCTGGGTTGTGAAAACTGGCATTCCTTTGCTTGCTTACGTTATCCAATCTGGCCAGTGCCAAATTAAACCTTGTGGAGGCCCGTAGGCAGTCAAAATCTCGGGGGGGGGGGGCTCACAAATGATCTCAGAGTTGGAGCACCCACCCCACCACCCGTGGCCCTCGCTGCAGCCTGCAGGCACCTTTTTAAAAGCCCCTTTGACTAAGCTGCAGGGGAGAGGCAGAGAGAGGTAAACTTGGCGATGAGGCCAGCAGCAGCCGCACCAGGCAAGCTGGGCAAAGAGCAGCTCAGTTGCTGGCTGCACGTGCAGGCTGGGAGGGCTGCAAGCAGGGGGAAAACTGGGGCTGGGCGGAGCTGTAGATTTACCGTAGATTTATACCCCAACCTTCTCTCTGAATCAGAGTCTTGGAGTGGCTTACAATCTCCTTTATCTTCTTTCCCCACAACAGACACCCAGTGAGGTGGGTGGGGCTGAGAGAGCTCTCACAGAAGCTGCCTTTTCAAGGCAGGCTGGGAGGGTTGCAAGCAGGGGGAAAACCGGGGCGGGGTGGAGCTGGCCCAGGGCCCCTAATGGCATGGGGGCTCATAGGCCAGTGCCTACTTTGCCTGTTAATCCGGCCCTGGATCTGGCTCAGCATTTTCACAAGCAGTCATTTGAGCTTGGAGGATTTTTCTTATCTTGGCGTGCCCTTTGGAAACAATAAGGGAAAACTCTTCCCTTGGGCTGCTCTGTTGTTTCCTGGTTGTGTGAACAACAGCAAAGAAAAAAAGAAAAAAAAGGTGTTGCAAACTCTTAATTTTTGTTGTGCTCTTGTGAACAGACCTTCCTGCCCAAGAGAAGCCGCCAAAATGGGAACCAGCTGCCCTTCAGGGCATTGCCAAACACGCCTTCGCCGTGTCCGACTTTGATTTCCACGGCGACTCTTCTAGCTCCTTTGCTGCGGTTGCCTGTATGAAGACCTCGCTCTTTTAAACTGTCAGCTCATGGCTATTTAGTAGTTGCTGGGATTGGGGGGATGCCAAATGTAGCAAGCGAGAGAGCCAAGGAAAGGCAGGGAGGCCAAGTATTTTGTGTGCGCTCACAAAGATAAATAAACAGCCCTGTTTCTTTGTAAAAGGAAGGGAAGCCACGGAAGAAGAGATGTAGGGGGACCGCAGGGTTGGAATAGATCCAGCTTGCGGTGGTCGGAGAGATTTTCAATGGAATATCAACTGACTAATGGCACCCCACGATGTTCTTGGTGGGGGTGGGCAGCACCGTGAAGTCACAGTCAACTTATGGTGACCTCGCAGGGTTTTCAAGGCAAGAGATGTTCAAAGGTGCTTTGCCATTCCCTTTCTCCACGTCACAGCTCTGGTATTCCTTGGAGGTCTCCCGTCCAAATACTAGCCAGGGCCAACCCTGCTCAGCTTCCGAGATCTGATGAGATCAGACTAGCCTGGGCGGTCCAGGTCAAGCTCTTAATGCTCTTGCGTCTCAAAAAACATCCCTCCCACTCACTCCAAGATATGAAGAAGAAGACCGTAGATTTATACCCCAACCTTCTCTCTGAATCAGAGTTTTGGAGTGGCTTACAATCCTTTATCTTCTTTCCCCACAACAGACACCCTGTGAGGTGGGTGGGGCTGAGAGAGCTCTCACCGAAGCTGCCTTTTCAAGGAGAAACTCTGCGAGACCTATGGCTAACCCAAGGCCATTCCAACCCTCTTTTCTCAAGCACCATCATTCCAATAGTACTTGCAATCTGCCTTGAGTCCCATTGAGAAAGATCGACTATCAGTGACATTTAAAAGAATAAATACATCCATGTTATTATGTGCTGGGTAGCATTTTAAGGCCAAATTACACATTTGGAGAGCCAGCCACAGAACTTGAGTGTTGCATGTAGCTTTTACGTTTTCATAACTAACATACACATTTCGGGAGGGTTATGGTTTAGTGGTAGAACATCTGAGGAGGAAGAGGAGATTGGATTTGTATCCTGCCCTTCACTCAGAATCAGAATGTGTAAGCCACTCCAACTCCAAGTGAAGGGTGGAGAATAATTCCAATTTCCTCCTCCTTCCCACAACAGATACCCTGTGAGGTAGGTGGGGCTGAGAGAGCTCTGACAGAACTGCTCTGAGAGAACTTGTGACTGACTCAAGGTCACACCAGCAGCTGTTGTGGAGGAGTGGGGAATCAAACCTGGTTCTCCCAAATTAGAGTCCATGCTTTTAACCACTACACCAAACTGGCTTTCTATATCAAACTGCCTCTGTGTCACCAAACATGCATGGGGAAAGTCCCAGGATCAATCTTCGGCAGCGCCTCCAGGTAAAGGCTCAGGTGATGTGAAAGATCTAAAACATGTTTATTCATGGGCCTCCTGTGTAATTTCTGCCTTTATCTGCATAATTTGTGTAATTTGACCAATAGAGGGAAGACCTTTATCTGCTGGCTCACTCGTCCTTCCCACCACTGCTGCCCCCGCACTGATTGTGAGTGTGCTGCAGGCTCAGCATAGAAGTCACCAGCCCCCTGCATGGTTTTACCCAGTGATCAGCTGATTGACGGGTGGGGGGGGCCTTTCAAGAGCCCCAGGAACGCAGTGCTTCACTGTCGGTTCCAGGCATTAAAATAGAGAGGGTGGGAGGAGGACACTGGGGAGGCAAATAGGCATTTACCTAGGGGGCAGGGTGGGGAGAGGCCGAATTTGGCGCCCCCACCTTGTCGGCACCCTAGGCGTTTGCCTAGTGGGTGAGCCGGCCCTGTCTTCAGCCACCACCTGAAGGCTGCCAACCTTTCTTTATCCAGTTTGGTGTAGTGGTTAAGTGTGCAGACTTTTATCTGGGAGAACCGGGTTTGATTCACCACTCCTCCACTTACAGCTGCTGGAATGGCCTTGGGTCAGCCATAGCTTTCGCAGGCGTTGTCCTTGAAAGGCCAGCTGCTGTGAGAACCCTCTCAGCCTCACCCACCTCACAGGGTGCCAGTTGTGGGGAGAAAAGATATAGGAGATTGTAAGCCGCTCCGAGTCTCTGATTCAGAGAGAAGGGCGGGGTATAAATCTGCAGTCCTCTTCTTCCTCTTTATCCATGACACTTATTGACCCATATTGCTTTTTAGGGGGCAAATTCTTCCATTTGCTAATGCGGTAACCCCACGTCCTTGCGGCCTTTTCTCACTACTGTTTCCTTTCCTGGTGCCCACAGCACTCTTCAGTGAGAGAGGAGGGGTGTATTTAAATTGGCAGCCACAAGTCTCCATTAAAAAAAACAAAAAACCAGGTCCCTTCTCCGTCCAGTCTTCCTTGAATTCCACAGACGTCCTTCCATCTGGGAGATTACAAGTTTGCCTGAAGAGCCGTTTTGGGAAGCTAATTACACTTTGTCCATCTTGACGCTAGCATTAAAACTCCCTCCAAAAGGCTTAAATAGCAGGGCACGGCAGGTGGATGCCTCTGCCAAAACAGTCTTTGTGGGCTGTTTACCTGGCAGTCTGCCACAGGGAAGTGAACTCATTCCTCAGCCTGTGAGGGCCTTTGAAGCGGATTCGGTTCCTTGAGGGCTCTCTATAATTAGCCCATCTACCTTCTCGCCACAAGACTAAACAGCCACGGTTGGGCGCGACCCTGCTAACGATGGGGTTGGAGTCTTGTAAGGGGAAGTTGGCAAAGAAGGCTGGAACAAAAGAAAACAACCAGCCACGATTCGCAGCAAAGCTGTGATTTTGGTCCTTCCCCTCTCCTTCACAAGATGACAACTGGCGAGGCTCTGATTAGATGACCAGAATCCCTGGGTCAAATTTTCCCCTCATTTTTTTTTTTGTGTGTAAAAGAGAGGAATTTGGAATTAATGGGCAGAACAAGGTGCTCCGTCTCAGCATCGTATCTTTCAAGCAGCCCTCTGGTTTTCCTCTTTAAACCAGAGAGAAGAGGCGGACACTGACAGTGATTTCTGCTTGTCACAGGAGGAGCAATAGTTTGGATCTTTCCTCAGCTGCTGGTTTTGAGACTGACTGGGCAAGCAGAACTTCAAACGGTATAATATGGTTTGTAGAAGAGCAACATCTTAAGGTGTTAACGCAGGGGTGTCAAACTCATTTGTTATGATGGCTGGATCTGACCTAAATGAGACCTTGTTGGGCCGGGCTGGGCCAGGCCGTGTGCATACCTATTTAAGATTAGGTAGCAGAGATATCAACACAAACACAACTAATTTTTTTTTTAACTTAAAATAAAATATGCTTGAAGCATTAGAACTTGTTGGTCTTAAAGGTGCTTTCTTTGTATTTCTCCCGTGGGATCCAGGGAACTGGGCTAAGGAAGCTCTGGCTCTTTCCCTCCCTCCCCAGGGGACCAGGAGGGAGAGGAGCCTCAACCAATGGAGAAAATTGAGGTTTTGCTCTGTAGCTCCTGTGTGATTGGGCAAGCCTTGCAAAGCAAGCCACAATGCAGAATGAATAGAGAGGAAGAAGGAAGCAGACAAGAGCCAGTTGCTCAGGGGCCTGATAGGAGCCCTCCAGGGGCCTGATTCGGCTCCCGGGCCACATGTTTGACACCCCTGCATTAAAGAGATAAGATGTGATTCCCTCCCCTCCCTCCACAGTGGTTCAAGCAGCTTGGGTGAGGTGGGGGTGTGACATCTGCTATTAAAGTTGGAGGGAAATATGGGGCTTTAGGGATGTTCCTGCCTTCCAATGCTGATGGCCATAGGTAAAAAATCAGTAAGTTGAGGGCTATGAATAAAATAATAGCTTAATTTGCTGCTGAAATTGGTGAGCAAACAAGCCCTATGGGTGGGATCCAACCAGCTTTTCCATTGGTGTGGAAAACTGAATATGGGTGATTTCTTTTCATCAGTGTCCACAGAGAAAGAAAAACAAGTTTAATTTAAGTATGCTTACCTCTTGTGGCGTCAGAGTATGGATTGTTATTTTGATGGATTTCCTAAAAAAAAGAATAGGCTAAAGACAGAAGTGCAGAGAGGGAAGATGAGGTCATGGAAGAGTAAAGAAGCCAGAGGACAAAAATAGGACATTGAGTGGTAGTAAGAGGATCAGATGTGTATGCACCATTGCGTGATCTTGGGCACATGATCATGTGTGACCTGATTTACATAGGGTAGGGGTTATTTCATAGAAACATAGGTGCTGGAGCTCATTAGGACAACTCATTTGCATTTGCTGCACGCCCCTGACATCACTGAAAGGTGTATATCAGCTCAGCATCTCCTAGGGTTGCCAAGTCCTCTTCATCCCCCAGCGGCGGACATTCGCACTCGTGCGCGCATGACGAAATGACGTCACCCAGAAGTGACATCATCAAAATGGCAGCACCTGTGGGGGGGCCCGCGCTAGGCTTTTCCGGGAAAACTCTATGGTTTTCCTGGATGCTCTAGCCATTTGAGAGGTTAAAACTCTTAACGTCTAGAGTGCCCCCCATGGGCACTGCCATTTTGATGACATCACTTCCGGGTGACGTCATCATGCCAGCGACGCAGGGGGAGGTTCCCCCCGCTGGCCCAATGTGGGCCAGTGGGTTGAGAACCTCCTGGGTGGGAGATTCCTCACCTGGACTGGGGGTTTGGCAGCCCTAGCATTTCCCTTAAAATGCTTCTTGAATTATAATTGTCATAATAAAACCTTACTCCCATCATGTTTTTAAAAACACTTTCTCCTATGTGGCTACAGTGGCACGAGGAAGATTTCTATCTGTTTTCTTTATATGTTTTGGCTGTTTCCCCATTTTTTTTTTTGCGGGAGAAAATATTAGAAAGTTTGACAAATCTTAGAGTTCAGCAAAATTCTAACAGGAGGGTTTTAACAATGGAGTCCAGTAGCAAGTATTTAGGGAGTGGGGTAAGAAAGAAAGAGCACAATAAAGTTTAGAGCAAGGGTGTCAAACACGCATCTCGAGGGCTGAATCAGGAACTCAGAGGGCTCCTATCAGGCCCCTGAGCAACTGGCTGTCATCTGCTTCCTTCTCCCTCTGTCTTGCTTTCTTCTGCATAACAGCATGCTTTGCAGGGCTCAATCACACAGGAGCTACAGAGCAAAGCCTCTATTTTCTCCATTGACTGAGGCTCCTCCCTTGGTGGGGAGGTAGAGTTTGCTTTGCCAGAATCTCTCAATCGCACAGCAGAGCTACTGAGCCAAGCCTCTCTTCCTTCTATTGTCTGAGGCTCCTCCCCCTCCTGGACCTTTGTGGAAGGAAAGAGCTTCCTTTACCCAGTTCCCTGGATCCCATGGGAGAAATACAAAGAAAGCACATTTAAGACCAGTGAGCGTTTTAAACATGTTTTAAGTTTTGTTTTTTAATCTTTGTGTTAATCTGGGTCCTTTATAAAGTTTATATCTCTGTTACCTAATTTTAAATTGGAACATACACAGCCTGGCTTGACATGGCCTGGCCTGACAAGATCTCATTTATGTCAGATCTTGCCCTCATAACAAATGAGTTCAACACCTCTGCTTTAGAGGTTTTGGAGATATCTCCCTCCCTCCCTCCCTCCCTCCCTCCCTCCCTCCCTCCCTCCCTCCCTCCCCCCTTCCTTCCTTCCTTCCTTCCTTCCTTCCTTCCTTCCTTCCTTCCTTCCTTCCTTCCTTCCTTCCTTCCTTCCTTCCTTCCTTCCTTCCTTCCTTCCTTCCCTGAAACATTGACTTCATGTCTTGTGGCTCTCAGACATCTGATGTTTATTCTACATGGCTCTTATGTTAAGCAAGTTTGGCCACCCCTGGACTAGGACCCGGGAGTGCCAGGTTCAACTCTCCATTCCCCCATGAGATGACTGTGGGCCAGTTGCCTGCTATCAGACAAACCTACCTTATAGGAAAAGAGAGCCATATCAATTGATAAACAGAGGGCATGGGGCTCAGTGTGAAAGGCTGTGACTAGCATGCCTAAGATCACCCATTGAATTCACTGCTGAAGTGTACTTTGTGGAAATTAATGTCCTTCACATCATCATTATCCAATCCGTTTAACTGGGGATACAAAGGATAGAACCTAGCACCTTTTGCATGCAAAACAGATACTCTGCCACCGATCCAAAGCGCCATTCTTGTAAGAATGAACACCTGATGCTTCCTTATATTGAGTCAGACCAATGGACTACCATGGTCAACAACATCTACTTGGACTGCAAGTGGCTCTCCAGCGTCTGAAGTGGATGCCTTTTGCGTAACCTACAATGTTTTGCTCATATTTAATTGATTAGTTTTTTTATGTTCTATTTTGATATTCTTTTTAAGCATGGGAAGAAAAAGAAAAGATTGGATTTACATGCTGCCCTTCACTCAGAGTCTCCATTACAAGCTCCTTCCCTTCCTCTCCCCACAACAGACAGCCTGTGAGATAGGTGGGGCTGAGAGAGCTCTTGAGATAACAGCTCTCCGAGAATGGTGGCTGACCCAAAGTCACCCAGCTGGCTTTACGTGGAGGAGAGGGGAATCAAACCCAGCTCTCCCAGATAAGAGTCAGCGCACTTAACCACTGCACCAAACTGGCAAGCCAGGCTTCCTTCTTTCACAGTGGCAAAGTGAGAAGTGAGGGAAATAGGAAAGCCTGACCTTCTTCATGTGACCCATTGAGACCATTGAGAGCCAGTTTGGTGTAGTGGTTAAGTGTGTGGGCTCTTACATGGGAGAAGCAGGTTTGATTCCCCACTTCTCCACTTGCAGCTTCTGTAATGGCCTTGGGTCAGCCATAGCTCTTACAGGAGTTGTCCTTGAAAGGGCAGCTGCTGTGAGAGCCCTCTCAACCCCACCTACCTCACAGGGTGTCTGTTGTGGGGAGAGAAGATATAGGAGATTGTAAGCTGCTCTGAGTCTCTTATTCAGAGAGAAGGGCAGGGTAAAAATCTGCAATTCGTCTTCTTCTTGCCAGAAAGCAGCACCCTCTACCCCAATCTGCTTGGCAACCCCAGGTGTGCTCAGTTGCACTTTGGGGATTGCACAGAGACCATGACAATGAATTTGACATGCAATCATTTATTTATTTTTAATTCTACATCTGTCATGAAGAGAGGGGGGAAACGGCAAATGGTCTGAAGACACTGAAAGGCTAGGGAAGTTGAGCATGCATGGAGCTCTGTCCTATTAAAAAAAATAGAGAAATCCTAATGCAACAGTTTCAGAATGGGAAGCAGATTAGAATGCCAACATCTAGGGAGGAATTTGGATTTCAGAAGCCTGGTCCAATGCATCTGACCAGGAGCCTAGCCTTCTCAGCCACTCTGTGCCTTCACCCCCTTCCCAGTCTGTGACTCAGAATGTGGAATGACTGGATTTGATCCTCGCTGATTGTCATCCAGCCAAGCTCACATTTGCTTTCTATTTCTGGATCTGCCAACACAGCACATTACAAAAAGTCGGGGGTGGGTGGGGGGTGGGGAAGGACTGCAGTCTCTCAGCTCATTTTTCTCCCTCCCTTTCTTCAGCAGTGACAGAAATTTGTTGCCGGGTCCCCAAACCAGCCTTTGCCACCTCACCGAATTGCCTCAGATAACGCAGGGACAGGGACCCCCTTTCCCCACTCACACGTCATTGGGTTTTATTTCTTTTCAAATAATGTCTTTGGCTCACCAAGCTTTGGATGTATGGATAGCAGCTAGGCTATCCCCCCCACCCCCTTAAAGATCATTTCCATTGCTTGTTAAATTAGGGTGGATATGGAATTTCTCAAATTTCAAGACCCCAGGGCAAATTTTTGCTGCTTACAGAATGTGTTTTAGGAGGTGATGATGTGTTCTCTATTTAAGTCCGTCAGTCTCGCTTCAGAATAGTCGAAGGCTGAACAGGAAGGATCTAGGACAAGGGGCTGATCCTTCATTTTCCAGTGATTCTCAACCAATGGGGTGGATTTCACTCCCTTAGAGAGGTCCAAGTAGTCAGCCGTGTTGGTCTGAAGTAGTAGAACAAATTAGGAGACAAGTTGCACCTTTAAGACCAACTTAGTTTTATTCAGAACGTAAGCTTTCGTGTGCTCTCTAAGCACACTTCATCAGACGAGGAATCCAGTACAGTGAGCAAAGCCACACATAGCTGGTAGTCAGTGGCTCAGAATGTAAACTGGTACAAATTTAAGATCGAATGACAGTATAGTAAAATTATCTGGTAGGAAGTGGTTTAGAATGCAAAATGGTACAAATTTAAGATTCAGTGACAGAATAGGAAAATTAACAAATTGAGCGAAGCTTTGATCTGAGTAGCATGAGCATGCAAAAGCAATAAAACAGTAATATGTCAAAATGTGAGAATGTCTGTTAATGACTATATTGTATTAAGCCTGGGTCAAAAGGAAGGTATCTATATCTCAGAAGATTTCCCATCCAACTAATTTACCTTTTAACATGTAACATACATATAGTTTGCCATTAGGATAAAAATACATTAAAATTAGTGGGAGATGGGTTCAGTATATGTAAAGGGATAAACAACCAATATCTCTGTTTGAGTATGTCAATACAGGTAAAAGAGAAATACATTGGATAGTGATATTCTTGTCCACCTAATTTACTTTTTAACATGTGAACATCATTCTAGTTTGCCATAGGAAAAAAAGAATACAATAAAATATAGTGAAAATGGGTTAAGTATATGCCTTTAGAGAGGGTAACCCAAAATTCCACATCCCAAGACAAATGCCATTGTCATCCCGCCACAGTCAACACCTATATGGAGTGTAAGTCCCCAGGGAGGAGCAAGGTTACCAACTCCAAGGTGGGGCCTGGAGTTCTCCTGGAATTATAGCTGATCTCCAGTCTACAGAGATCAGCTCCCCTGGAGGAAGTGGCAGTTTTGAAAACAGACTCTATGGTGTAGCACCATGTGGAGAACAGAGGTTCTAGAGTGACATCACATCCCCACTGAGCTGCCTTCCGTCCTTGGCACCACCCCCAAAATCTCCAGGAATTTCTCAAGCTGGAATTGACAAGTCTAGGTAGAGGAACTTTGCGGATCTAAATTGAAGTTTCAGGAATGGCTGGGAAGAAAAGAACTCAAGAGAAATTTTTGCCTTTGTTCTGATTATTGTTTCCCAATTAATATTTCAGGAGGGGAGCAATGCTCCCTCTAAGCTGTGGAGTCTTGGCAACAAAAATTCCACTTTGTGAGCTACTGGCATTAAAGTTGTGAGCCACTGCATAAGTTAGTTTGCTTTTTTTCCTGAGCTAAGACAAAAATGTGTGAGTTGGAGGCTAAAAGACTGTGAGCTAGCTCACGCTAACACGGCTTAGAGGGAACACTGGAGGGAACACTGCTGGATCCAACCACCTTTCTTTGAAGGAGTTATGGTGGGGGATTATGGGACTTGCATGGACAAAAACCACACGGGACTGGAGCTTAGTACGAAGGGAGATTGGACAAGACAGAGACCAGTTTCTCACTAGCCTTACACTGCTCTCACGTGCCTCTTTTCTGCAACTAGCTTTGCCTTTTTCGCCCGGCAAATAGCAACCGATTTTTAGAGGTTTCTGTTTGCCACATGAAAAATGTGAAGCTAGTTGCAGCCCCAGGGCAAATAGTGTGAAATCCGATGGAACCCCCGTAGAGAAGAGGAGCTTGAGAGTGGCTTAAGGCTAGTGGGAAATCAGTCAGAGTGAAAAAAAATGGCTGGATCCAATCCACAGTCCTTTACCACTTCCAGTGCTCTCATTGAGGTTAGTATTCCAGTTTGCAAATGTTCAAATTCAACAACAAGCTCTATGCAAACAACTGCATTCAAGGATGTTTGCATATTCATTTGTGGAACCAGTGGTTGGTGCCAGGATGGGGAAAGCAGCAAAAGGTAGAGAAAATTTAGAAGTATGTGTTGAATTTTAACATTATGATTTTTTTTAAAAAAAAAAATCTAATCATACAATCCACACAATGACTACCTGCTCAAAAAAGGAAAGCCTTGCAAGAAGTAAGGAGCAGAGAAGGTGGCAAATTCTGCCAAGCGGGCCTCCGCCCCAACTATATTATTGCAACCAGGACTTTCTTTCCCTGGGGGAACATGGAGGAACAGAGTTCCAAAACCTCTTTGTAGAAACAGAATTCTCAAAAAATGTTTGAAAGCTGATGAAGCAAGAAGAAAATATTAACTGTGATTGGTAGTGTAAGAAGAATAAAGAACAAATAATTATCAAAAATATGTGTCTTATTAATAAATATAAGCAGGGCTTTTTTTGAGCAGGAATGCAGAGGAACGCAGTTCCAACTGGCTTGGCATCAGGAGGTGTGGCCTAATATGCAAATGAGTTCCTGCTGGGCTTTTTCTACCAAAAAAGCCCTGAATATAAGGGAAAGTGAAAAACTTTGTACAAGCTAATTATTAAACGTTCTACACAAAGACAAGAGATATCACATATGTAAGTAAGGTAAAACTGCACAAAATCTCAGTCCAAAATCTCAATCCAAATCAAGTACAAAAGTCCAAGAGAACATACAGTGGTTAAAAGTCGAAGATTTCTGGTCTTGTACTTTTGACCAATATATGGTCTCATGGACTTTTGTACTTGATACGGACTGAGATTTTGTGCAGTTTTACCTTAGTTACTTGTCTTTGTGCAGAATATTTAATAATTAGTTTGCATAAGGTTTTTCACTTTCCCTTATACTTACTAATGACGCACTTATTTTTGATAATTTTGTTCTTTATTCTCTTCTAGCTATCAGTCACAGCTTATTCCCTCTTGCATGATTGTTACTGTGATTCCCACAGGTTTTTGAAAGTTCATGAGGGTCACCCGTGTGTTTCTCCTTCATTTCCCTCTTGAAAGTTCTAGCACCTCTTTTTCCAGGAAAGAAACCCCTCTGATTGCAACCCTTGTATTATTATATTTATAGATGCAAAGTATGACAGAGATGCACAAACTGAGCGGGTGGGTCTGGACTTGTTTATCAGATCTGGAGTGCCTGGTCCTTTTTGTTTCCATTTCAGGAGGCAATGCATCCACAGAGAACGTGGGACGTAGCATTCCTGACTGCATCACCCAGAGTTCCATGGAATTTTATAAATTTCAGAAATGAGCTTGGAAAAAAGCAAACGGCTTTTTCGATTTTTGGCACAGTAATTTGCTAAGCCCAGTTTTGAATTGAACCCTGGGGGTGTCCATTATTACTTAAATGGTCCTAATTAGTGAGGCCCTCTCCAGTTTCTCTGTATTAATGACTTCCAGAATTCCTTGGAAGATCCACTGGCTTTGTCTTCCAGTGCAGAAGCCTGAAGAATTTGCTTGCTTCTCGTATGTTGGATCTGAGCTGTGTTGTCTTGCCAGTTCAAGTGTCTGAATGAATCAGCGGACCTCCTTGGTCAGCTCCTTAATCAAGACAGCTATGCAACAATGTTCAAAATATTGGGCAACCTCTCAAGAAGAGGTCAAGTCAACTGTGAAGAGGTAAACTGGACATGCTCAATTAACGCGTCCGATTTGTATTTTGCCCAACAGGTCCCTATAACTTGGAAGGGGTGGACTTGTGGATGACGCTCAGTATTCTGTCTAGAGAGAAATAGATGGTGGTAGCTGCGATATGAAGCTGTTGGAGGAAGAAAAGGAGAAAGGATATGAACATAAGAAGAGCCCTGGTGGATCAGGCCAGTGGTCCATCCAGTCCAGCATTCTGTCTTACACAGTGGCCAAATGGTTTCTCTGGAGAGTCAACAGCAAGGCATTGTGGCCGAGACTTTCCCCTGACATTGCTTCCTGGCTCTGGGATTCAGAGGTTTACTGCTGCTGAACATGGAGGCTCCCCTCACTCACCACTTGTAGCCACTGATAGAGTTATCCTCCATGAATCTATGTAATCTATTTAACCCCCATTTAGAGCTGTTTATTTCTGTGGCCATCACTACATCCTCTGGCAGTAAATTCCACTTCTTAATCACTCTCTGGGTAAAGAAGTATTTCCTTTTCAACCTACTGCCCATCCACTTTGTGTGATATCTTCAAGTTCTAGCTTTTTGGGAGGGGGGGAAATTATCTACATTAGCTCTCTCCATCCTATGCATAATTTTATCATGTACCTCCTTTGTTATCTCTTTTCTAAATGAAAAAGCCCCTGATCGCAGACTCTTTAGCCTTTCCTCATATAGAGAGGGTGCTTCAACCCCCTAATCCTTTTAGTTGCCCTCTTCTGTACTTTGTCCAAAGGGAGATCTTGCAGGAGGGCATCCTAGTAATTACTGAATGGATCAGTGGTTCTTAAACACTGGATGTTCAAGCTGTGAGTAAAAAATGGCATGTTAAAAAATCTATCCAGACAAGGCACTTTTATTTATAGAGGTAAATTTATGATGTCAGGAAAACAGTCCACACATCTCAGTTGCACATTCAATGAGACCCTTGCATCTGAGGGCTGTCTGCCAAATCCATAATGTTATGTTTGAGTCCTGTTTGCTATGGGTTGCTTTTTAAAGAAACTGGAGGAGAAATCTAGGACCTGGGATTTCATCCTCAAGGTAGAAAGAGAAGATTAAAACAATTCTCCTCCACCGGTTATCAGAAGTCATGGCAAATGAGGATTCTTTTGACTGACCTCTTTTAGTAATAAAATATAGTCATTTCATCAACAATTCTTTTTTCTCCAATTTAAATTTTATTGAATTTTTTAAACTTAACTGACATAACAAACATAAGGGGTTTCATTCCAAGCATTACAAACAATTAGTATGTGAGATCAACATATGTATCCATAAACCAACATTCAAACAAAGTTACAAAGGAAGTTACATATTAATATATTGATGACTCCATCTTTATCAAATTTACATTTTAGGTTTCCTGAGTAGTTAATGAAAAGCTAATAATCCTTAATCTAATATCAGTGTTTAGCATACTGATAAGGGATAGAATAAACACATTTATGTAAACAACCATATATTATAATCTGATCAATTTGGTAGAACATGGTTAGATTTAAGATAACCAATAACTGGATCCCAATAGTACTGCATATAGTTAGTTGTCAATAATAAAGAGTCTCCTAAAAAGAATACATTTTGAATAATTTAGGACATATTAATTCGGGACATAAGTTTCCCAAATTCTATCATACCATGTTTTGATTGTAAGTTTAGCCGAATCTTTCCAGCAGGAGGCGATGGTATGTCTGGCAGCTGCTCGTAGTTCATCAACAATTCCGAGAGAGGGCTGATGTAAACCCAGAAGTGACATCATGCCACTGGTCAATAGTCCCCCCCTTCCCCCCACCCTACCTGGCAACCCTATCAATAATGGTGGTGGAAAGTGCCTTCAATTCATAGTTGACTTATGGCAACCCCATGGGGTTTTCAAGACAAGAGATGTTCGGAGGTGGTTTGCCATTGCCTGCCTCCATGTTATGAAACTGGTATTCCTTGGAGGTCTCCCATCCAAATACTAGCCAGGTCTAACCTTGCTTCGCTTCTGAGATCCGATGAGATCAGGCTTGCCTGGATAGGGATGCCAAACTCCAGGTGGGACCTGGGGATCCTTCAGAATTACAACTCATCTCCAGACTACAGAGATCAGTTTCCCTGGAGAAACTGTATTCTTTGGAGTGAGGGCTCTATGGCTGGGTACCCCACTGAGGTCTCTGCCCTCCCTAGGCTCCATACCCAAATTTCCAGGAGTTTCCTAACCTGGATCTGGCAACCCTACTCCCATCCCCCACCCCTCGCCAGTGGCCATGGGGGATCTGGCAACCCTAAGTTTGGACTATCTGAGTTAGAATCCTATGAGTTAATAGTGGTTGTTAAACACTGTGTGGTCACCCAGTCAACAGGATCACCAGGAAGTTCATAACACTCCTATTCCCAGGTGAAGGCAAACCCCTTGTGGACTATGTATTTTGACACACATTGCATTAGATCTCTTAAAATCTTTGGCTACAGTCCTGTTGCACACAAAGCTTGCCTTGATGCAAAGCCCAAATGTTTTCTGCAGGGATTCCAGTGTAGGTGGAGTTCATTGGACTCATATTCTCAGTTCCCATCCTCTTCTCCATTTTGATGACAAGCACTGAGAGCCTTTGCTCTCATTCAGGGGGGGAGTGAGGAACAGACTGAGAAATGTGGGTGTGAATGAGCAATACAAACAAGGCAGTGTGTAGTAAAATCAGTGTGATGATGCATAGCTGCAGAAATCCGGGTCTTTCATTTTCTGCAAATGGCCAGTTGCTGAGCATTGCTTGCAACAGCTACAGATGTCTTTCCAGATTTATGGAAGCCTGTCTCTTCAGTGGATATTTCGTTTTTGGAGAGAAACTGATTCTTTCCTTTCTCCTTTCTTCTTTCTATATCAGCCCAGGGATTTTTGGAAACAAAAAGAGGTTAAACTACCTCCACCTTGCCCCTATCCATTATGTGAGGACTGGAGAGCGCTGCACTAGGACCTGCCAGATGCAGGTTCAAATCCTCACTCATCGTTTAAGCTTCCTGGGCAACCACTGAGCAGTCACTCTGTCTCAGACTAACCTACCTCTTAGAGTTGTTGTGAAGACACAATGTGGGGAGCTATGCATCCCATCCAAAGCTTCTTAGAAGAAGGATGGGATAAGTACAAATAGGACATGAAGCATCCCTAGCTGATGACTTCCTATGCATGTGTGGTATAGTTGTTAAGAGCAGCGGACACTAATCTGGAGAACTGGATTCAATTCCCCTCTCCTCCACATGCATCTAGCAGGGTGACCTTGGGCCAGTCACAGTTGAGTCTGTTGTGGGGAGAGGAAGGGAAGGAGACTGTAAACTGCTCTGAGACTCTGGGTAGTGAGGAGTGGGGTATAAAACCAACTCTTCTTCTTCTTCTCCTCCTCCTCCCCCTCTTTTACCCTACTGTACAGAGAATGGCTATTCTCTCCTTTTAACATCTTAAAGTTCCGTGACGACATAAGGAGAAGGGGAGCCACGCTAGACTTTATTATGGATTTTTGAAGCTGAATGGTTACGTTCTCATTGGCTGGCTCTCACATGCCCCTGTATCACTTTATCACTGCAAACACTAAACAAGGAATATAACTGTGGAGTTCACTGGCAGTGTATGTAGTGATGGTGACAAATATAGATGACTTTAAAAGGGTATTAGAAAAAATTATAGGGGATGGATCCATCAATGGCTAACTGGAGAACCATTTTGGTGTAGTGGTTAAGTGTGTGGACTCTTATCTGGGAGAACCGGGTTTGATTCCCCACTCCTCCACTTGCACCTGCTAGCATGGCCTTGGGTCAGCCATAGCTCTGGCAGAGGTTGTCCTTGAAAGGGCAGCTGCTGTGAGAGCCCTCTCCAGCCCCGCCCACCTCACAGGGTGTGTGTTGTGGGGGAGGAAGGTAAAGGAGATTGTGAGCCGCTCTGAGACTCTTCGGAGTGGAGGGCGGGATATAAATCCGATATCTTCTTCTTCTTCTAACAGCCATGTGACTAAAGGGAACCTTCAAGTACAGAGGCAGTAAACCTCTGAACACCAATGCCAGAAGGCAACATCAGGGGAAGGTCTCAGCATTTACATCCTGTTGTTGGTACTCCAGAGTAAGATGCTCGAGGACTAGACTAGGTGCTGGACTAGATGGACCATTGGTTCTTGTATTAATGTTAGTTGACACAAAAAATACATCATTTAAAGAAGTCAGAAATTATGTGACAAATATGTTCAGCCATCCAATTTACTTTGTGTCAGTCAGAGAGATGACACATAATCACTGTGTATATTTGGCTCTGCACAAAACAACTCTAAAGCCCGTTGAATAGGAGTGCGTTAGGTTTTTGCAAAATTGTGCTTAGGCAAAAACACTACTGATCCAAACAGCCATCAGTTTTGCTATGAACTGCTTAGATGAACTGCAGGTCCGTTTCCCTGAGGAAGTATGAACTGCAGGTCCGTTTCCCTGAGGAAGGTAGTCTTCAAGAACACGGTGCTGGCTATACCCTCTACTGGTCAGGTAAGTCAAAGGCTGAGAGCCGCCTTTCTGGCGTTGGCTTCATGGTCAGGAACTCCATTGCCTCCAAACTCGAAAACCTGCCAACAGGTCACTCAGATCGCATCATGTCCATGCGCCTCCCACTTCAAAACAAGCAGCATGCAACACTCTTCAGTGTGTATGCCCCAACTCTTCAAGCAGATCCTGCAGAAAAGAACAAGTTCTATGCTGATCTACACAACCTCGTATGGAAGACCCCTACAGAGGACAAGGTGATCATCCTTGGCGACTTCAATGCCAGAGTAGGTAAAGACTCGGAAGCCTGGAAAGGAGTACTTGGCAAACACGGCATTGGCAACTGCAATGACAACGGGCGCCTCCTGCTAGAATTCTGCATGGAGCACCAACTCACCATCACCAACACTATCTTCCAGCAGAAGAACAGTCTGAAGACAACCTGGATGCACCCACGGTCCAAGCACTGGCACCTTATCGACTACATTCTGGTGCGCCAGAGAGACCTTCGAGATGTCTTACACACCCGAGTAATGCCCAGTGCAGAATGTCATACGGATCATCGTCTTGTACGCTGCAATCTCCGTCTTCACTTTAAACCCACACCCAGGAGAGGAGGTATCCCTCGGAGGAAGTTTCAGGTTGGCAGTCTCCAGTCAGCCGAAGTTAAAGCTGCCTTCCAGGCAAAACTCCAGTCAAGAATTGAGGACCCCAGTTGCCCCACAGACCCTTCTCCAGAAGCACTCTGGGAACACCTAAAAACTACCGTCCTGCAGATCTCTGAAGAAGTCCTCGGGTTCTCCACAAGGAAGAACAAGGACTGGTTTGATGAGAACAATCAAGAGATCCAAGATTTACTGGCGAAAAAGAGATCTGCCTACCAAGCACATCTTGCTCAGCCCTCCTGTCCTGGGAAAAAAGCAACCTTTCGCGCTGTGTGCAGACACTGGTGATTTAAGAGGGTTCTACGAAGCCCTGAAGGCAGTATATGGTCCATCATATCAGACTCAGAGTCCCTTGCGTAGTGCAGACGGCCAAGTGCTCCTCACAGACAAGGCATCCATATTGAACCGGTGGTCGGAGTATTTTCAGGTTCTCTTCAGTGCCAACCGCGTAGTTCAAGATTCAGCAATTCACCTCACCCCACTTCAACCAGTGAAAACAGAGTTGGATGAGATCCGCACTCTAGAAGAGACTGTTAAAGCCATCAAGCAACTGAAAAGTGGCAAGGCAGCAGGAGTTGATGGAATTCCACCAGAGATCTGGAAGCATGGGGGCACAGTACTACATAGCTCACTTCACAAAGTACTTGTCACCTGCTGGGAACAAGGCAAATTACCACAGGACTTTCGCGATGCAATCATCATCACCCTATACAAGAACAAAGGGGAAAAGTCAGACTGCTCCAACTACCAGGGGATAACCCTGCTCTCCATCGCAGGCAAAATCCTTGCCAGAATACTCCTGAACAGACTGGTGCCCGCCATTGCAGAAGAACTCCTCCCAGAGAGCCAGTGCGGCTTCAGAGCTAACAGGAGCACCACCGACATGGTATTTGTTCTCACGCAGCTCCAAGAGAAACGCAGGGAACAAAACAAGGCTCTGTATGTGACTTTTGTCGACCTTACCAAAGCTTTCGATACCGTTAGCAGGAAAGGCCTGTGGCAAATCTTGGAACGTTTAGGATGTCCCCCAAGGTTCCTCAGCATGATCATCCAGCTACACGAAGACCAACGAGGCCAAGTCAGACACTGCAACGACCTCTCGGAGACCTTCCCAATAGGCACAGGTGTAAAGCAAGGCTGCGTTCTCGCGCCAACTCTCTTTACGATCTTCTTTAGCATGATGCTTCAAAGAGCCGCAGTAGATCTAGATGATGATGATGGTGTCTACATCCGCTATCGCACCGATGGCAGCCTGTTCAACCTGAGGCGACTAAAGGCCCACTCCAAGACAATGGAAAAACTCATCCGAGAGCTACTGTTTGCTGATGATGCTGCACTCGTCTCCCACTCGGTATCAGCTCTGCAGCATATGACGTCCTGCTTTGCAGAGGCTGCCAAGCTATTCGGCCTAGAAGTTAGTCTGAAGAAGACAGAAGTTCTCCACCAGCCTGCACCCCAGGAAGATTATCACCCTCCCTGCATCACTGTGGGTGAATCAGTTCTGAAGACAGTCCAGCAGTTCAGCTACCTGGGGTGCATCATCTCCTCAGATGCTAAGATAGACAAGGAGATCGACAACAGGCTGGCAAAGGCAAACCGTGCCTTTGGCCAACTGCACAAAAGAGTGTGGAGCAACAAGCATCTGAAAAAAGGCACAAAGATCAATGTTTACAAAGCGGTTGTGATGATAACCCTCATCTACGGCTCCGAATCGTGGGTTTTATACCGTCATCACCTGCGACTCCTCGAGCGCTTTCATCAGCGCTGCCTTCGCACCATCCTCAACATCCACTGGAGTGACTTTGTGACCAACACTGAAGTTCTCAAGCGGGCGGAGGTTACCAGCATCGAGGCACTGCTGTTGAAGACGCAGCTGCGTTGGGCAGGGCATATTTCTAGGATGGAAAACCACCGCCTTCCCAAGATTGCCCTGTATGGCGAACTCTCCACCGGCCATCGAAATAGAGGGGCACCAAAGAAGAGGTACAAGGACTCCTTGAAGAAATCCCTTGGCACCTGTCGCATCAACCATCACCAGTGGTCCGACCTAGCCTCAGATCGCAAAGCATGGAGGCACACCATCCACCAGGCTGTCTCTTCTTTTGAGAACGCACGCATAGCTGGTCTTGAGGACAAAAGGAGATTGAGGAAGAATCGCACTGCTACAGCACCAACCCTAAATCAGACTTTTCCCTGCAGCCACTGTGGCCGGACCTGCCTGTCCCGCATTGGTCTTGTCAGCCACCAGTGAACCTGCAGCAGACGTGGACTATTGCACCCTTCTTAAATCTTCGTTCACGAAGCCAAGCCGAGAGAGAGAGAGAGCTTAGATGAACAATGGATGCTAGTTTTTTTAAAAACTAAAAACAGTGTTTATTTATGACTGATTTGTGCCTGATTTAACTGCATATTTATACAATTTCCTGCTCAGCAGTGGCACAGCAAGGGGTGAGGAGCAGAACTCAACCAGCCTGTGTGAGAATGCGCATGTGCAAAAAGCCCTTTGTACTGAACTGCACTGTTGAGGAATCAATGGAGAGGAGATGACTGAGAGGTGATATAATCATCATCTTCAAGTATTTGAAGGGCTGTCATCTAGAGGATGGTGCAGAATTGTTTTCTGTTTTCCCAGAAGGTTAATCCAGAACCAACAGGTTGAAATTAAATCAAAAAAGTTTTCTGCTAAACATTAGGAAGAACTTCCTGACAGAGTCGTTCTTCAGTGGAACAGACTTCCTTGGGAGGTGGTGGGCTCTCCTTTTTTGGAGGCTTTCGAACAGAGGCTAGATAGCTATCTGACAGCAATGCAGATTCTGTGAATTAGGCAGACCATGAGAAGAAGGGCAGGGGGAGGTACTTGTGATTTCCCTGCATTGTGCAAGGGGTTGGACTAGATGACCCTGGAAGTCCCTTCCAACTCTATGATTCTATGAATACAGTGAAGCAAACTGGTGAACTGTCTTGAACACATCAATGAACAGCTCATCCAAACTTTTGGCTCTCTGCTCATAAGTGGCATTGCCCGTGTTTTCTTTTTCTGTCCCAAATCTACTGCTTATCAGTTTCATTGGGTACCTCTAAGTTCTATAGGAAAGATAGAAGTTCTTTATCAATTTTATTTACCTCATATATCTAACAGCAATGTGTAGCCCCCAGTTGCAAATATTTAAATCCACAAATTGAGGCCACACTGCTGCTAAACAGATTTTAGACCCTAGAACAGTGTTTCCCAAACTGTGAGTGTCAAACCCTCTGCAAGTGGGTCATGGGCCCACCCTCTGTAATGGCAGCCCCTGACCTTTCCATTGCTCTCCTTCATATCTTTTGCAAGCAAAAACTGAACCTGGAAATAGTATCTTTCAAGTCATACATTAGTTAGTATTTTTTTTATTCACTGCATATATTATTATTTATATATAATACATATATATTATTTATTAATATACCAATGGTCATTGTGTTGTTAGCCGCCCTGAGCCTGCTTTGGCGGGGGAGGGCGGGGTACAAATAAAATTTATTATTATTATTATTATTATTATTATTATTATTATTATTATTATTATTATTATTATTATTATATACCTGTTGATCAAGTAAAATGTCTCCTGTGTTGGAAGTGAAGGACTTTGATGCCCCACTCTTCCACATGCAGCTGCTGGTGTGACCTTGGGTCAGTCACAAGTTCTTGCAGAGCTCTTCCTCTTAAGAGCAGTTTTCGAAAAGAGCTCTCTCAGCCCCACCTACCTCATAAAAGGAAGGGAAAGGAGCTTGTAAGCCGCTCTGATACTCCAAGTGAAGGGTGGGGTATAAACCCATTCCCCTCCCTCCCTCCCTCCCTCCCTCCTTCCTTCCTTCCTTCCTTCCTTCCTTCCTTCCTTCCTTCCTTCCTTCCTTCCTTCCTTCCTTCCTTCCTTCCTTCCTTCCTTCCTTCCTTCCTTCCTTCCTTCCTTCCTCTCTCTCTCCACCCACAATGCCATGACTCTCCATCTTGGCCCCATGAAAGCAGAAAGTCTTTCCTGTATTTCCATCCATCTAGCTAGTTAGACAAGATTAGACAATCTATCTCTTTGCTATCTTATCTAGAAATGGAATTCCTATAACAGTTTGAAAGATGCAAGAGACTCTGTGTGTAACTTTGTTTCTTGCTGGCACACACACCGACCAGATGGTTCTGCTGTGCTTTAAGCCACTGAGCTCTCTGCTACCCTACTCAAATCCCAATATCCTGTTGGTCACTAGCGTGAGTAAAAATCTTGAGAGTTAGAGAGGATAATGGAGAAGGAAATGCTGACTGTAGGCTGGAAAGCAACCTCCATTTGAATGGCTGTGTATTACAGAATGCCACTTGCTTGGGTTTCATAGTGGGGGCAACTGCACACTTTGTGCAATGTTGGTCTCTCAAAAACACCTTTAGGTCCTGTAGTAATTGGAATTCTGAACCAGATGGGTGCCAAGGTCATAGTTTGCCCACGACACCAAAAAAACCTTGGGTAAGCCCTGGGTGGGTTACCATACCAAGTAAATTTAGACTTGTATGTCACAATGCCTAAAAATTGTGAACCACTGTCCTAGAAGGTCAAGGTGGCAAATTTATCATTGATGGTTTTATAGATGGTATGATAACAAAATGCATTTTCTTGCTGCTTTTCAGTATTACTAGCTGAAGTGTTTCTCTTTATTTTACTATAAAACACCCTTACCTTTAAACAGGCCTCAGATTCAGTGGGAGCTCTCAGGAGCACAGCTCCTGAACCTTTCTGAGAGTTCCACCTCCTTCTGAGAATTCCATCTCCTTGTCCATTGAATAGTATGTACAACTGCATAACAATCCCTGGATGAGCTCCACCACATATTTTTCTACAAAATGACCCCTGCCTTTTTAAAAAAAATATGGAAGGGCACACGTTTAAAAAGAATATTAATTTTTGTCTTTCCTCACAACTTCTGCCCATTTCTGGCACATAAGTGTTGGATTAGAAGGCTTTGTCCAAGGGGGAACAGATTGGCCAGTTTTAAGACAGAACACGGTTCCAGCTGTGAATGAACCCCCAGAGTCCTTTCTTTACTTTTCTGTTTCTCCCTTATCCTCCTCCATTTTATATACTTTTTGCACTCCACCTCTTCTCTTCCTCCTCCTCCTCCCCTCTCCACATCTCCTCCTCCTCTCCTCTCCCCCTTCCCTGCTTGAGACATTTGTTTAAAAGCTTTTTGACTTTTCCAGCTATTTTTTCCACACACAACGCCAAGAGCAGCTAATCAGAAACAAGCAAAGATCGGCTTCTTTGCAGACAGAAGACCAGCCCTGAAGCTCTGGAGCCCGTCTTCACATCCTTCTCTTGCTTCCATCCAGAAGCATTGTGGTGTCATGGGGTGTTAATAATGGATGTTGTCCTGTCTTTGAAGGGGGACAGTCAAAATGTTTGTACCAGGTCGAATGGTGGAGTCTGCCAACCTTCCCACTGTGAGGGCACCATTTCAAAATACAAGGAGGAATTTTTTTCATGCAAGAATTGGCTTTGGAAATAGGTGGAAGTACTCTGAGCAAGAAGTATATCTCTGAGCATGTGCATTCCCACATTACCAGGGTTTCCGGTCTCCAGATGGTAACTGCTTTGCTCAGCCAGCAATGGTTTAAATAGACAATTAGATCACTCAAAATCATATAGTCACAAACAGTGTTCCCTCTAAAACAAAGCAGTAGACAAGTTTCACCTTTAAGACCGACTAAGTTTTATTCAGAATGTAAGCTTTCGTATGCTCTAAGCAGACTTCATTAGACAAAAATGGAATGGCAAGCAGTCCTAAATACAGAGAAAGCGGGCAGTGAGTTGGTATGTAGAGTCATGGAAATGTTCCCTCTAAGTTGAGTTAGCATGAGCTAGCTCACAATTTTTTAGCCTCCGGCTCACACATTTTTGTCTTAGCTCAGGAAAAATAGCCCCAGAGCACTAATTTATGCAGTAGCTCACAACTTTAATGCCGGTAGCTCACAAAGTAGAATTTTTGCTCACAAGACTCCACAGCTTAGAGGGAACATAATAAATACTGTGTTTCAATAACATCTTACACTTTGGTGATCATTTACATAGTTGTTAGTGATACTAATGGTCATCAATTGGTTTGAAATCTGGAGTCTTCCCACAGATGCAGTTTTGCAAACACTTGATCCAAATCAGTTTGGCAGGCATTTGTGCCTGTTCAGCCCAAGCTGAATAGATCAGGTGTCTTACTCCCATGTGAACAACACCTCGGAACCGAGTAAGTTTGCCTGTCAAACAGGAAATATGCACCATCTTCAGTTGGAACTGGAATGACCAGAACTGAATGTATGGCTCCAGATGCAGTCTTCCTAGTGCAGTATGGAGGGGCTTGACCTTGGGGATGAGCAGAAACTGAATCACGAAGCAAAATCCTTCATGAATTTTGCCCTGTTCGTGATTGGCAAACCAAAGTTGTGTTAGGTCTACTGTCATGAATTTCCACAAACTTTTAAAGCAGTTTGTGGTGGTTCATGGCGGTTCATGGAAAGAGTGGAAAGTAGGGGCTTAAAGGGATTCAGGGTGAGGTCAGATGTTCAGAAAATCCCGCTAGGGCATGAGTGGAGTCTGGAAGCATGTCGGATTTTAAGCGGTTGTCCAAACGTCAGTATCTTCGAATGGTGGTTGGCTCATTCGAGTCCCGCGTTGAGACGACTGGGGCGCAGACTAATTTGATACTGCTTTAAATCAGGAACAAAATTCTTCTGATGGTTCCTGAGCGGAATTTCTCTGTTTGAACGCTCCATCGTTGGCGACTCGTCGGAAGCGCACCACCACTTCCCGCCCAAAGCCCCCTTCAAGTGATATCACTGCGCCATTGAATGAGCGAGTGAATGTTGGCTCAATAAATCATTTACCCGCCCCTATGTCCGGAAACAAAATTCACTTTTGAAACTAGATGTGAACTGATTTGAATTCCTGGGGTTTTTTCTGCACGCATAGTCCTTGTGCTGGGAAAGTAGTGCCAATGGACTAGTAAAACTGTTAGTGATCCGACCCATTTAAAAGCAACACACATCCCCGCCCTCGAGAACGAGGTCATGGCGGGTGTGCGAGGTCTCTCGTGGAGAAGGGAGGAGACACTGGATCTGCTCGATAATGCAGATAGCGGGCATCACTGTGCCTGCGCTAATGCAGATTGATGTCTCATGAAATGAGATCCGGTAGAGCACTCTGATCGACCAGCGACGGGACCCACACGGAATAGAATGGGAGCCTGGCTGTTGTCTGATCAGGAAATTGGTTGTGCGGATTGTAATAGCAGCGCATTGCTGATGGATTTAATGGTGAGTGTGAACGCACCCTCAAAGTCCCTTCAAGCCTCTGCTTTTTGTTCCTCATGAAGGCCACTCAGCAGTGAGGAGCAATCTTCTCCCCACCATTAAGCTGTATAGGGCTTTCTTGTGCAGTCCTTTTAAAATGTAACGGGACCTCACAAGAAAGCCCACGAAAACATTGAGTTTGCAGGACCATGAACCGGTTTGGTTTGTGAATGAACTTCCGGGCTTGATTTGGTTTATATTTCCCCCCGCATTATTTCCATTTGTGCCCATCTCTACCTGTTAATATCTCCTAAAATAGCATCACCCTTTCGGAATGCGTTGAATATCTGTGATGTTCAGGAGCAAAAATTACAGATTTGTGCTTGACAACAGGGGTGATAGTAGACGGGTAGTTTAAGCTGCCCCGGAGATGGGAGGCAGGCAGACCAAAAAAGTGCATCCACACTCACACATCTGCCTCCTGTCCCCATCCTGGCTGCAGTCCGCCTGAGGCTGGATCAAAGTCACCTCAGAAAGGCACCACTTACAAAGTGCCCAGGGAGTGGCCAGGAGGCACAAGAGGGCTCCGGAAGCTCCTCCAGGGTGCAGGCAGCCCGTCCCTGTTCCGGGGGCAGGCTGCAGTCCACTCCTTTTCCAGCTGGCTCTCTTTGGGGAGGCTTGATGCTGCCCTGAGCCTGTCATCTGCAATCACTCCGGGTGTCCCAAACTTAGCAACAGTTTCACAATTAATCCAGATGCCCAGGATGGGGGAGAATCCACCAGCCAGCAACACAGCAAGAAATGCAATAGCAGCCCAGTTAGCTATTTAGATGGGACACAGTGACAGCAACAACTCAGTACTGTGCACATGAAGCGTATGTGTATGTTGCATGCTCTTTCAATGAGCAACTCTATGCAGTAACTTGATAGTTGAACAACAGCATGTCACTTACCTATTTGAATGGGCATCACTGAGAAATTGCCTGGAAATTAGTGATGGGTATAGAAAGGTTTGGTACAGATGGGTGGCTTTGTGTGCACTGGAGGTGTCCCAAATTGTGCCACCCCAAAATGGAGTGGCCAAATCCCAGTCAGGCATGCCCACACAATGCACCTGTATATTGTGTGTGTGTGTGTGTGGGGGGGGGGTCTTTGATGCATTCACATGGTTGTTGCACGCCATCCCCTTAGTACAGTTTGGGTTTCTTTCCCCCCCCCTTACATTTTTATAAGCTGTGCACCCTGGGCAGTGATTTTTTTTGAAAAGAATACTGGTGAGCACCTAGAGTGGACTGGAGGGTTCATACCGCCAATCCCCCTCACTAGCTTGCTCCTGTGTTCAGATGGATGGAGTGCGGCAGAAGAATTTGCTACCACTTCCCAAGTAGTAGCTATTTGATCCGTCTCAGAGACATAAAAGGGTGGGGTGAGTGCAAGAGCAGGACAGGAGGCAGCTGTGCCTGTCTGACCTGGCTTTTTAAAACCACCTGGGGGCCATGCCTATGTCGGCTCAAATTGGCTGTCTGAATTCAGCCAAACATACAAATTCATTGGGACTGAAAAAGAAAATGGTTTCCTTTTCCCAGCATGCTTAATATGGACATGGAAGGGGTCAAATGGGCACCTGTCTGCCCTTCTAAGTGTGCCTCCCTCTTTATTAGCAAGGAAATATAACTTTGGCAACAATGAGAAATCACTAAGGACAGATAATAGACCTCTTGTGGGCCCAATGTTTCTTGCAATTCCAAATTTCCTCTTGCTTGCCCAGTGCTTTTCTACCAAGGATTAGGGATTTTTGTAGAGAGGTTTTATGCCTCCCAGTTCAGTGGAAAAGGTGGAGAGTGCCTCAATTAGGGTTGCCAGCTCAGAACTGGGAAATAACTGGAGATCTGAGGAGCAGGGCCTAGGGAGGATGGGATTTGGGGAGGGGGAGGACATCAGTCCACCTTCCAAAGCATCCATTTTCTCCAGAGGAACAGATGTCTGTTGCCTGGAGATCAGTTGTAATCCCAGGTGATCTCCAGCCACCACCTGGAGGTTTGCAACCCTATAACCCCTCCTCTTCCTCCTCATCCACAGCAGTACAATATGGATGGAGAATGGGGGATTTGTAATAGCAAGGAAAAGTGGTTAATATTTACTCCCTCCCCTCTATAAAGATACATACGGTATTTATTTAATTATACCCATTCCCCCCATGTGGCCCCAACTTGCAGAGCTTTTTTGTAGCAGGAACTCCTTTGCATATTAGGCCACACCCTTCTGATGTAGCCAATCCTCCAAGAGCTTACAGGGCTCTTTGTACAGGGCCTACTGTAAGCTCTTGGCAAATTGGCTACATCAGAAGGGTGTGTGGCCTAATAATGGGACAGGGATTTCAGATAGTTGGGTTTTCCTATATGAGCTTTCCCTGTCACCACCACCTTTATGACTGTTATCCAGTGTCACTGCCTTATCGCGGCGAGCTTGGGGAGGGGAAGAGCAGCAGAAAGGAGGGGCTGGCGGTGGTGACGGTGGTGGTGGGAGAGGCAAACTATGCGGTTCTCTTGGGCACCAGAGGGGGGGAACCCAATTCGGCAGCACCATCATTAAAAAAAAGAAGAAGCCTTGAATAAAGCAGTTCAGAAGATCGCCCCCCCCCCAAAAAAAGATGGAGGTTCATCTACTACTCCGCTGGATCTTCTCATTTTTTAAAAAAAGGCAGCAGCATCCTGCTGCTCAAAAGAACCTTTTCGGCAGTCCGCTGGGCCTCCAGGCGATGATAAATCATGGGGGAAGCCCTTCCTGACTGACCCGCCTCTCTCTGCAGCTCTGGCAGAGAGCTGCTGCTGATTTCCCTCCCAGGACATTCCTTTGGGATCATTACTCATCTGGAGTTGTCCCTAAAAGGAGAGGCATTCTCATATAAAGGAGGGGAGGGCTTTTTTAACATTGTGGTTAGGACTGCGAGCAGCTGGGAATGGAGCATAACTTTCTGCTATAGCTCCAGAGAACAGGAAGGAAGGAAGGAAGGAAGGAAGGAAGGAAGGAAGGAAGGAAGGAAGGAAGGAAGGAAGGAAGGAAGGAAGGAAGGAAGGAAGGAAGGAAGGAAGGAAGGAAGGCAGGCTCTGGAGAATTAATTATAAGGAAAGAAAACACAGAGAAAGGAAGATGGAATGTATGGTCAGAGAAGGAGAATTAATTAGGGATGGCATAAAAAAGAAGATAAAAAAGATTTTAAAAAGAATTACAAAGCCATGGTTTACATGTATTTTATGCTATTTTATTGAAAACTTCAGAAAACGGGATTAGTCAGGAAGTGGAAGATATCAGAATTCGTTACAGTTCCACAGGAGAATCTGGGAATCAGGAACAACTAGTCTGGTGTCATCTCACTTTCAGTTTTGCAGCAGAATTAAAGTCATGCAGCAGCAGGTTGCCAAATGGTCCCTTCCATCACTCCCTTCCCCCTGCCTGTCAAACAGAGGCAGGGAAGGGGAGGGGTATAATCCCATAGAGTCCACCAGGGCTTTTTTTTTAAGGCCCAGAAGGAACTCTTTTGCATATTAGACCACACCCTGACATCACCATTGTTTCACACAGGGCTTTTTGTAGAAAATGTCCAGCAGGAACTCATTTGCATATTAGGCCACACCCACTGACACCAAGCCAGCCGGAACTATGTTCCTGTGTGCTCCCACTAAAAAAAAAAAGCTTTGAAGTCCACCTTCCAAAGTAGCTATTGTCTCCAGGGCAACCACTCTGTGTTGCCTGGAAATCAGTTGTAATTCTGGGAGATCTCTAGGCTCCATGTGGAGGTTAGAAACCCTATTTCCAGATTGTTTCTCTTTCTTACAGGTTTCCAGCTTGCAAGGCATCAGTTTGGAATAGGAGATGGGGGATTCCTTGGTTGAGAAATGCAGGTGGATTTAATTATTTGTTGACAATTACATCCCGCTATACTCTTACAAGATATCATATAATTGAACAAGTCCATAACACATTAAAACATCAAATATTAAATTTACAGAGTTAAAATGTAAATAGCTGGCTTAAATTACATAACTGGCAGCTTGGTGGTTCATTAAATTTCAATATGCCTTAAATTCATGCCAGGAAGAGGCGATGGATCATTCTGAATGGAATAACTTGATTAGTAAAAATTGCACTATGAAGTGGTTTGAAACAGTTGCAGCATTTAAGATGATTGAGGCAACAGAGAAATTTAAGAAAGCTAAAATATCTAACATCACAGTTTTTGAACTTCAGGATTATTGGGGGGGGTTGTTTGTTTTTGTTTTGTTTTACTTTAAAAAGAAAATGTGTTCTCAAAAGTAAAAATTGGGTAGTTTGGATTACTTATGTTACTTTGGGAATGAGCTGAGTTTTTATATTGTGCATTTATTTTGTGCTTCCAACTTCAGCTAGTGAAAACAGTTTACTCGGGTGTTTCTGCAGGACATGCCCTTGAGCCTGACCAGAAGGATGGCAAAATTGGGATATCAGCTCTCAAGGGAGGGTGAGATGGGAGAAGTTGTCCTTTACAATTAGTGGTCCCCAGCTCAGAGCTGAACAGCTGGCAAGATTGCATTTTCATTTATCTGAGATCCCGCTCTTCTTCCCCTTCTCTTGACTTTGTTTACTGTAAATTTTTATCTTGGACACACGGCTTGCATCTGGGCCCTCTTCCCTCTGGCTTTGGAATGTGAAGCAGTGCTGTTCCCTGCAATGATATCTGGAAGTAAAAAAGCTCAGAACATTCTATGTCCTATAGATCCGAGACATTCGAGATTTTTCGTTGGAGGATATTGGAGTGGATCTTATGCCTAGGCTAACACTCCACTGAGCAATGTTGAGATGATAGATAGATAGATAGATAGATAGATAGATAGATAGATAGATAGATAGATGATTCAACCTGTTCAACCTGAGGTGACTAAAGGCCCACTCCAAGACAATGGAAAAACTCATCCGAGAGCTACTGTTTGCTGATGCTGCTGCACTCGTCTCCCACTCGGTATCAGCTCTGCAGCATATGACGTCCTGCTTTGCAGAGGCTGCCAAGCTATTCGGCCTAGAAGTTAGTCTGAAGAAGACAGAAGTTCTCCACCAGCCTGCACCCCAGGAAGATTATCACCCTCCCTGCATCACTGTGGGTGAATCAGTTCTGAAGACAGTCCAGCAGTTCAGCTACCTGGGGTGCATCATCTCCTCAGATGCCAAGATCGACGAGGAGATTGACAACAGGCTGGCAAAGGCAAACCGTGCATTTGGCCGACTGCACAAAAGAGTGTGGAGCAACAAGCATCTGAAAAAAGGCACAAAGATCAATGTTTACAAAGCGGTTGTGATGACAACCCTCATCTACGGCTCCGAATCATGGGTTTTATACCGTCATCACCTGCGACTCCTTGAGCGCTTTCATCAGCGCTGCCTTCGCACCATCCTCAACATCCACTGGAGTGACTTTGTGACCAACACTGAAGTTCTCAAGCGGGCGGAGGTTACCAGCATCGAGGCACTGCTGTTGAAGACGCAGCTGCGCTGGGCAGGGCATATTTCTAGGATGGAAAACCACCGCCTTCCCAAGATTGCCCTGTATGGCGAACTCTCCACCGGCCATCGAAATAGAGGGGCACCAAAGAAGAGGTACAAGGACTCCTTGAAGAAATCCCTTGGCACCTGTCGCATCAACCATCACCAGTGGTCTGACCTAGCCTCAGATCGCAAAGCATGGAGGCACACCATCCACCAGGCTGTCTCTTCCTTTGAGAATGCACGCATAGCTGGTCTTGAGGACAAAAGGAGATTGAGGAAGAATCGCACTGCTACAGCACCAACCCTAAATCAGACTTTTCCCTGCAGCCACTGTGGCCGGACCTGCCTGTCCCGCATTGGTCTTGTCAGCCACCAGCGAGCCTGCAGCAGTCGTGGACTATTGCACCCTTCTTAAATCTTCGTTCGCGAAGCCAAGCCGAGAGAGAGAGAGAGATGATAGATGATAGATGATAGATGGGTGGGTGGGTGGGTGGATGGAGGGATGGATGGATGGATGGATGGATGGATGGGGGAGAGAGGGAGAGAGAGAGAGATCTCCCACCGTACCATTCAGCAAAAGTCTATGGTGGTTTTAATAATAATAATAATAATAATCAGGGCTTTTTTGCAGGAAAAAGCCCAGCAGGAACTCATTTGAATATTAGGCCACATCCCCTGATGTCAAGTTAGCCGGAACTTCATTCCTGTGCGTTCCTGCTCAAAAAAAGCCCTAATAATAATAATAAATAATAATGTGTACTACTACTATTACTACTCCTAGTTGTAGTAGTAGTAGTAGAAGAATAAGAAGCCACAGCAGCAGCTAGGGTTACCAACTTTCAGGTGAGACCTGGCAATCTCATGGAATTACAGCTGATCTGCAGATGACAGAAAATAGTTCTCCTGGAGAAAATGGCTGCTTTGGAGAGTGGATTCTGTGGCATTGTACCCCACTGAGGTCCCTCTCCACTACAAACTCCACCCTCCCTAGGCTCCACCCCTAAAATATCCAGGTATGTCTGAACCAGGAGTTGGCAGCCTTACCAGCAGCAGCAGAGCAGTTGTATATTTAGCTTTTATTTGTAAACGGGCATATTCATGACTATTTGACAGTTGACAGGCATCTAATATTTGACTCCTGTTGGATTTTTGACAGTACTTGCTTTGTGACAGCTGATAACATTTAATACATTTTCAGCATTTGTTATATCTCTGTGTAAACATACAGTTTGTGACGATCAGAATGGACGAAAGGAAACACTACTTTACACAGTGACTAAATAAATTGCAGCCTTTGCTGCTAGAGGATGTAGTGACGGCCACATGAGCAAACAGTTTTCAAAGGGGATTAGACAAATTCATGGTAAGTCTACCAGTGGTTTCTAGCCATGGTGACTGAAGGGGACCCCCACATTCAAGTCACTAAACCTCTGACTCCCACAGCCACTGGGAGAAGTGATCTCTGTTGTCTGGAATGAGCTATAAATCCGGGCGGGGGGGGGGGGCAGTTCCCACCTGGAGATTGGCATCTCTAAATTTCTGTGGACTGTATACGTGTGGGATCTCTTTTATTTCATGAATTGAGAACTTTTGATATAAATTTGTACAATTTCCTAAAGACTTGGTTTTTGTTCTTTCTGGCACAGTTGATTCTTGTTTGATTTTCTAACTGTGCAGCCACTGTCGAACTTCGGCCTCCAAGTGACGGCTGGAGCTCTCCCCCTATTACAACTGATCTATAGGGGACGGAGATTAATTCACCCTGAGAAAATGGCTTCTTTGGAAGTTGCATTATGCCCCAAATCCTGCCCTCCTCAGGCTCCACCCTAAATCCCCAGGTATTTCCCAACCTGCACCTGGCAACTCTATTTGCATATGATGGCAAGTATCTCAGAATCCCTGGAAAATGGAATATTCACACTGTGGAGAGAGGAGTTCCCAGTTCTTCTTCAGTAAAGATGACTCTCCATACGTTTGGATAAGTGTTTATTCTAAGGCCGGATACATTGACACTGACTTGCAGTCAGTGTCGAAAGTGACACACAACTGTACAGGTTCAGGTTATATATCCTTGCGATGGTCGTTAGAATGAGGGCCGGATCTGGGGGGCAGAGGAGGATGCTTGCCCCGGGCACCGACAGAGGGGGGGCGGCAAATTGGGTATGGAGTCCATTCTATTCTATGGGCCCATAAGATTGAATGGGTCCATAAGGAGGCATCGTTTTTTAATTTTGCCCCCCCTCAAAAAGACATGTAGATTCGATCCTGGTTAGAATCATGCCTGAATTTAGGGCACGAAGACAGTTCAAATTTAGTGGTTATAGGTCACACACACACATTCACTACCAAGCTTTCTACAAACATTCCAGGGAGGGAGTTACGACCTTCGTACCAAGTAGACTCCCAGCTCCTAGGAGGCAAACAAGTTAAGTTTCGATTCTGCAACAGACTAAGCATTCTAGCCATACATTCTACAGGCTACATCAAAGGGAAGAAGAAAATGAAGAAGATATTGGCTTTACATCCCACCCTCAACTCTGAATCTCAGAGTCTCAGAGCAGCTCACAATCGCCTTTATTTTCCTCCCCCACAACAGACACCCTGTGAAGTGGGTGGGGCTGAGAGGACTCTCACAGCAGCTGCCCTTTCAAGGACAACTCCTACAGGAGCTATGGCTGACCCAAGGCCATTCCAGCAGGTGCAAGTGGAGGAGTGGGGAATCAAACCCAGTTCTCCCAGATAAGAGTCCACACACTTAACCACCACACCAAACTGGCACTACACCAAACTGGCTGAACACAGATAACAGCAAGAAACTTGACATCTGACTGGGAAGCTGTGGGGGGGTGGGAATGTTCCCCTTATGTTATTTAATGCTTTTATTTCATTTAATACTTATATTATTCAGTCACATAACTGGTACAAGGGACCACACATTGAGAAATTACGACAGCCGGGGGAAACAAAAAAGACAAATCCATTTTTTAAACAAATAATTAAAAAATAAATCACCATGTTTACTATTATTATTATAGTTGTTTTAGAGTTACATGGAGATGTTTTTATGGCTTTGTCAACAATATGTGCATTACTTATTAAATAATGTCTTCCAATAAGTTCCTAGTGTTCGATGGAGGATGGGAAGTGGAGGGGCTGCAGCTCAGAGATAGAGCGTCTGCTTGGCATGCAGAAGGTCCCAGGTTCAGTCCCCAGCATCTCCAGTTAAAGGACCTGGCCAGTAGGTGAGCTGAAAGACCTCTGCCTGAGTCCTTGGGGAGCTGCTGCCAGTCGGAGTAGTCAACACTGACTTTTTCTGTAGAAAAGCCAGCAGGAACTCATCTGCATATTAGGCCACACCCCCTGACATCACCATTGTTTCACACAGGGCTTTTTTGTAGAAAAAGCCCAGCAGGAACTCATGTGTATATTAGGCCACATCCCCTGATGTCACCATTGTTTCACACAGGGCTTTTTATAGAAAAAGCCCAGCAGGAACTCATTTGCATATTAGGCCACACCCCCTGACTCCAAGCCAGCTGGGACTGAGCTCCTGTACATTTCTGCTCAGAAAGCCCTGTGTGTCTGACTTGGATGAACTGATGGTCTGATTCAGTATAAGGGTGTTTTCATGTGTTTATGTGATAGAGCTTTGTTGGGGAAAATTAACTCTAGATCAGCAAACAAAAATCAAGGAACAAGAATACTTTTTACACTCTTTGGAATCTGTTTATATTGTCAGCCTACACTGGATACAATGCTCCTCATTCCATGTCTCCCTCTGGCTTCCACACAGCAGTTCTGAAGGCACAGGGAGCTCGGAGCAGACCCCCCCCCCCCAAATGGATACCCTGGTCTAGGGAATGAACCCTGGTGTCCACCTTCATGTGCCTGCGTGTGAATGAAAAGGAGGGAGGGAGGTGCTACAGAAAGGGTTACATCAGTTAAATTCCCTTCCTCCTTTTCCTCAACACTTCAAGATGATGTATCTACCAAAGCATTTGTTGTTCCAGTTGGCTCACATCGCCGGACAATATTATCTACAGCTTTCGAAGGACCGCAGTCAGAGTTTCCACCATCTCACTCGTTTTTCTCTCTCTCTTAGAGAAGAGTCTGAGAGTGGGGTCAAGAGAGACTGTGGGTGGAAAGCATACAGGAAGATAAGTGAATAGAGACAAGGAAGGCAGCATCTGCTTTTGTCTCAGAGCTATTGATGTAAATTGCATTTATCTATTTAGAAATTTATATCCACTTTTCTCCATGATGGAGACCTAAACAATGTCATTCCTGGTTGTGCAAAGCTATCAATGGTACTCAGGGGTGGAATTCTAGCAGGAGCTCCTTTGCATATTAGGCCAAACACCCCTGATGTAGCCAATCCTCCAAGAGCTTACAAGGCTCTTTTTTATAAGCTCTTGGAGGACTGGCTACATCAGGGGTGTGTGGCCTTATATGCAAAGGAGCTCCTGATAGAATTCCACCCCTGATGGTACTGCTTTTAAGTACAGCCAGGAAGCCAGAGAATCTGATGTGGCTGAAGTCTGTCCCATGGCAATCAGCCTCTTGAATCTCCCAGGCTCAAGTAGGGTTGCTGTAATGTACTCAGTGACGAGACATGCAGAAGGCAACATACTTTATTCAAAGGTACATCACAGAACGGGGCAACGCGGGCCGGGACCCGCTTTATATACACTCAGCCTGGAACGGCCCCCCAGCTGGCCTAGACCAATCCTGGCCAGTCAAACTTCCCGCCACAGATCTTGATTGGCGGAGTCCTTTCACGCGCTGCACCGAGTGACCAGGGGATTCCCCCTGGTCGCCTCTGCTGCATGGCCACGCGGTGCTTTACCAAAGCACAATACACTACGCTCCTCCCCCCCTAGTTCAAGTCACATAATCCTGCAAGTAGGCTGGAGCCCGGCGTTCCCGGGTTGATCGCCTTGGGGTCGCTTGGGGCGTTGGGGCAGCCCCCGCAGAGGGGCTCTCCTCTTGGCGATTCTCTTCCGGCGGCTGGCGGACCACCACCGGTGGCGGTTCTGGGTCGGCCGGTCTCGGGGAATTGTATGTTGGCAGGGTCGGTGCTGGCGGGGTCGCTTCAGGTGGTTCCGTTGTTGGCTCGTTCCCGCTCGCTGCTTCCCCAGCCCGTTGGCTCCTCCTGCATGGTGCGGCGGCACAGCTGGTCGATGTGTCTCCGGAGGATCTGGCCCCCCTCTGTCGACACCTCGTACTATCGGGACCCCGTCACCCGCAGAACCCGGCCTGCTACCCACTCTGGTCCGCTTGCGAAGTTCTTCGCAAAGACCGGGTTGCCCGGGAAGAACCCCCGCGCCGCTTCCCTGACTTCGGGGGAATTGCAAACGTTGGTAGCCCGGTCTGGGTGCAACTTGTCCAGCCTGGTTATCAGTTTCCTCCCCATGAGTAGTTCCGCGGGGCTCGACCCTGTTGTGGGGTTGGGGGTAATCCTGTTGTGGAACAGGAAGGCTGCCAGGTGGTGGTCCCAGTCCCCCTGCACTATGCGACCCAGGGCCTCTTTGGTGGTCTGCACCATGCGTTCTGCCTGGCCGTTGGTGGCCAGATGGAATGGGGCGGATCTAATATGCTGGATGAGGTACCGACTGATAAACTCCCGGAATTCCCGGGAGGTGAATGCAGTCCCATTATCCGTGACCAGGGTGTCGGGGATCCCGTGCATACAAAAGACCCTCCACAAAGCCCTGACGGCTGCTGCCGTGGAGGTGGATGCAACCGGGATCACCTCCAACCATTTAGTGTAGGCATCGACCAGGACGAAGAATATTTGGCCCTGCTATGGCCCGACAAAATCTAAATGCAGGCGGGACCATGGCCGCCGGTTGGACTCCCAGCGGTGGACGGGGGCGCTTGGCAGATCGGGCCAGGATTCTTGGCAGGGTTGGCACCTTCTCACCCACCCCTCAATCTCCTCATCCATGCCTGGCCACCATACGTAACTGTGGGCCAGGGCTTTCATTCTCACAATCCCGGGGTGGGTTTCGTGTAGGGCATCTAAAACTTGCTTGTGCATGGGGGGGGGGACCACCACCCTGCTGCCCCAGAGTAAGCAACCCTTGTGAGTGGATAGTTCATCTCTGCGTGACGCGAATGGCCTGAACTCACTGTCCACCTTGCCCGTGGGCCACCCCCTCCCCACCCAGTCCAGAACCCGTGCAAAGATGCGGTCCCTGCCTGTAGCCCGAGCCACCTCAGCGGCGTGGAGTGGCTGCTCGGGCAGAGACTCTATGAGCATCACCTGGTGGGCCGGGGCGGGATCTGGGTCCGTTGAGGGGAGCAGCAGGCGGCTGAGGGTGTCCACGTGTCCCATGGCTTTGCCCGGGAGGTGCACCAAGGTGTAGGAGTAAGAGTTGAGGAATTGGTTCCACCTCAGGACTTGCTGGGACAAGATTTGTGGGGTCTGCCAGTCGGGGGTGAGGAGGCCCAGGAGCAGCTTATGGTCGGTGGCAATGGTGAAGCGCCTACCATATAGGTAGTCGTTGAACTTGTGCACTCCCGCCACGATTGCCAGAGCCTCCTTGTCGATCTGAGCGTAGTTGCGCTCCGCGGGGGCTAGGGTTCTTGAATAGTACGCCACCGGGACCTCCCTCCCATCCGGGAGTTGGTGCCCCAGAACTGTGCCCACCCCGTACGGGGAAGCGTCGCAAGCCAGGATCAGCGTCAGGGCTTCGTCGAAGTGGTGGAGCACAGCATTGGAGACAAGGAGGTCCTTGACTGCCTGAAAAGCTGCGGCTTGGCGCTTTCCCCAAACCCACGGGGCTTGTTTATCAAGCAGCCAGTGGAGTGGTTCCGCTATGGCCGCCTTGTGGGGCAGGAACGAATGGTAAAAGTTCAACAACCCCAAGAAACTTTGGAGCTCCGCCTTGCATGTGGGGGCTGGGGCTTGGACGATAGCCCTGGTTTTGTCCTCCGTCGGGTGGATCCCCGCTGCATCCACGGCGAACCCCAGGAACTCCACCCGCGGTACCCCTAGCAAGCATTTTTCCTTTTTGACCTTTAGCCCAGCCACTTGGAAGCGGCGGAGGACCTCTCTCAGGCAGCTGCTGAATTCCTCTGTGTCTGGGGCGGCGATTAGAACGTTATCGAAAAATGGCTGCACTCCGGGGATCCCTTTAAGGAGAGAGTCCATTATACTCTGAAAGATCCCCGGAGCTACGCTAACCCCAAATTGTAGCCTCCGAACCCTAAAAGCTCCCCGGTGGGTGACAATGGTCTGTGCCTTGGCAGTCTTGGCGTCAACCGGTAGTTGTTGGTACGCTTGTGCCAAATCCAGCTTCCCAAAAATTTTGGACCCTGCTAGGGCCGCCAGTACGTGGCTGACCACCGGGACGGGGTAAGGGTTGTCCTGGAGCGCTTTGTTGATAGTGCACTTGTAGTCAGCGCAAATTCTCACCTCCCCATTTGGCTTCACAGGTGTGACTATGGGGGTTTCCCAGGCCGCATAGTACACTGGTTCTAAGACTCCCTGGGCTGTGAGGTGGTCCAGCTCTGCCTCAATCTTTGGTTTTAAGGCGAACGGGACCCACCTCGCCTTGAGCCGGATCGGTCTGACCAGGGGATCGAGCGGCAGGGTGATGGGCGGCCCTTTGTAACTCCCCAGGGACCCATAGAAAATGGCTGGGAACTCCCGGCAGACGTCCTCAAAGCTACCCGCCTGTACTTGCTCTATCCCCACTAACTGGATCCCTAGTGGTTGGAACTAGGTCAGCCCCAGTAAGGTGGTGAGCTGGCGCTTGACCACCAGAATGTCCAGAGGTCCCCTGAATTTCCCTCTCTCTACCCGTACCCGGGCCCAGCCCACAATGTGTACCGGGTTTTTTTGGAAGTCCCTCAGAACAAAGTCAGCCGGGCCTCAGTTGAAGGCGGTGGCGGGGGCACAGTTTCTTTAGGGTTTCCTCCTAAATTATGGAGATGGAGGAACCAGAGTCCACTTCCATGAGGCATGGGGCACCCTCGATGAGGACCGTCATTTTAACCTTGTCGGGGGCGGAGAGGGGCAAGTTCAATACCTGCAGGCTGGTTGACGCTGTCATGTGGGCCTCGGTGGAGTCGTGATGCACTGTCGGTTGCCGACAGCTGTTCTTGGCCCGGCAAGCCCAAGCGATGTGGCCCATCTTTCCACAACTACGGCAGTCCATGTTGCGGTATGGACAGTCCCTCCTCTCATGGGGGTCGCCGCAGCTGGTGCACTTGATGGTGGAGGGTCTCTCCGTCGCTCGTTGCCTCGAGGGGGCTCTTGGGTCTACTCCTTGTGGCCGCCGGAGCTGGAAAGCCTCTTCGTCCTCCCAGTCGCCCAGCGCCATCTCTTCCTGGTGGACTGCCTCTCCACGTGGGTGGCTGTATGCTTTTGTGGCCCTCTTGAAGGCCATCGCCTCGTTGAAGGCTTGTTGGAGGGTGAGCTCTTTCTTAGTGAAGAGCTTCTGTTGCAGCTTTCGTCTCAGAGGCCTCAGACGAATCGGTCCCTCAGAGCCTCCTCCTGCTTGTCGAACCCGCAGTTCCCTGCGATCTGGCAGAGGGCGGCCAGGTAGACTGCAGCCATTTCCCCGGACTTCTGGTCCCTTTTGTGGAAGAGGAATCTGCGGGCGACGATGGACGGTTGGGGCGAGAAATGCCCTGTGAGGAGTCTGATGACCTCCTCGTATGTCCTCTCGGTGAGCTTCGCTGGGGCGGAGAGACCTTGTGTGATCTCGAAGGTTGCCTCTTTGCAGACGCTCAACAGGATGTCCCTCATTCGGTTGTCGTCCGTGATCATGTTGGCCCGCAGGTAGCATTCGACCCGTTCGGTATAGGTCTCCCACCTCTCGGGGTGGTCTGGGTTGAACTCAGCAAGATGGCCCGTCGTTACACTAGAGTTTGCCATTGCTGCGGCGGGCGTCCCAGTTTCTTGCTGTCCTGCACCTTCCTCGTCTCCAGCCAGGTCAGCTGTTTTCCCTTGAGAAAGCCTTCCTAGCCAGATCCCATCCTCGTCGCCAGTGTAATGTACTCAGTGATGAGATGTGCAGAAGGCAATATACTTTATTCAAAGGTACATCACAGAACGGGGCAACGCGGGCCGGGACCCGCTTTATATACACTCAGCCCGGAACGGCCCCCCAGCTGGCCCAGACCAATCCTGGCCAGTCAAACTTCCCGCCACAGATCTTGATTGGCGGAGTCCTTTTGCGCGCTGCGCCGAGTGACCAGGGGATTCCCCCTGGTAGCCTCTGCTGCATGGCCGCACGGTGCTTTACCAAAGCACAATACACTACAGATGCCAACTATAGGTTGGGAAATTCCTGGAGTTTGAGGGATGAAGCCTAGGGAGGGAGGGATTTGGGGAGGACAAGGACCTCAGTGGGATACAATGCCATAGACTCCACCCTCCAAAGCAGCCATTTTCTCCAGGAGAACTGATATCAGTTGGCTGAGAATTGGTTGTAATTCTGGGAAATCCCCAGGCCCCAGCTAGAGACCGGCAACTCTAGTCTCAAGTGATGAAAATCAAAATCAGAGAGGAAAGAGGGTAGCAGTTCTTCATGGGCCTCTGAATCAGTGGTCTTTAGTCTCTCCAGATGTGTGTGTGTGTGAAGTCACAGCTGACTTACGGTGACTCCACAGGGTTTTCAAGACAAGAGATGTTCACAGGTGGTTTGCCATTGCCTGTCTCTGCATAGCACCCTTGGATTTTCTTGGTGGTTTCCCACCCAAATAATAACCAAGGGAAACCTTGCTTAGGTTCAGAGATCTGACAATATCGAGCTAGCCTGGGCCATCCAGGTTAGGGTGGACCCCCCCACACACACACACACTTTTTACCCTCAGGCAGTAGCATGGGATCCAAGGAATTACGAGCATATGACAGAAAGTAGCAGGACACTATGCTGCGGTGTCCTGTTACGCTACAAACACATGACAAGGAACCCTGCCCTTCCTGTAAGGTTGCCAGCCTCCAGAAGCCTGGAATACTCCTGAAATGACAACTGAACTCCAGCCTACAAGATCTGTTCCATTGGAGGACGTGGCAGCTTTGGTGGGCGGGGTCTATAGAATCAATCCCCACTGAGCTCTTTCCCCTCCCCAAACTCTGCCCTCCAAAAGCTCCACCTCTAAATTCCCAGGAATTTCCCAAACCAGGGCCAGCACTGCCTGTGCTTAAATCAAACTTGCTTCATTACTAAGTGACATCCCTAGACCACCTTCCTGTTTCTCATCCAAAAAATGGCAATTCTTTAGAGGCCTGCAACCCAGTGAGGGGAGCGGGCTCTCTGTGACCAACCTGAGTCCCACCTTAAGGGTTAAAGACCACTACTTTGCATGATATATTTACCCTATTCCCAGGCTTTTTAAAACAGGAAAGCACAGAAATGCAGGTCCAGTTGGCTTGGCATCAGGGGGTGTGGCCTAACATGCAAATGAATCCTGCTGGGCTTTATCTACAAAAAAGTCCTGCATATTTCCCTTGATGAGCAGAAGACTGGGGCAGTGTGACCCTTCCTTCTTTCCGTCAATTTGTATTCTGCCCTTTCCCAAGAATGGGCTGAGGGCAGATAATATCATTTTAAAATTAAAATTAAAATTAAAACAGTTAAAACAAATAAAATAGCAGTATATCAAGCAATACACAAATTTCTTTCTTTCTTTCTTTCTTTCTTTCTTTCTTTCTTTCTTTCTTTCTTTCTTTCTTTCTTTCTTTCTTTCTTTCTTTCTTTCTTTCTTTCTTTCTTTCTTTCATAAAATAGCACTGTGCAGCTTTTGCAGTATTTGCTCTTTTTTTCAAAAACATGATCAGTGCATAAGTGGAAGCAAATGGTTACCCTGCATCAGATTCCCGAGAGCCAAGTGCTGCAGTCTCCCAAGGCTGTAGGGCCGTTTTTTTTTTACTAACTCCAGCCAAAGATATTCACCTCTCTTGCCTCTGCCTGTGTCCAAATCCAAGCTGCAGCACCACTTCTGAGCATTTTTCTTTCCTTCCTCCAAATCCTGATGGGAACCTTGGTGGAACATTCACACCCTTACTTAGCCCCTGGTCACTCCTCAAGTTAGTCAAGCAGAAATTTCATTTCTGTCTGACGAAACTCACAGTTCCCAACAAGTCTCTGAATCACTGACCACAAAACTGCTTCAAATGACACCAAGCTCTAATGGATGGAAGGGGGTTACAGAAATACATAGGAACAGATGTGTTTCAAAAAAGCCTCGGGGTTGCATGCAGCAAACAGAGCAATGTGTACTCTATGCCAGGGGTTTCAACCCCTGGGTCAGATAGACCCTGTGGTAGATCACAAGCTCTTTTAAGAGCAAAAGCTGCACAAGGTAGTTACCCAGAGCTACAGTTTATGGTTCTGAAAACTTGGGGCTGGATTGCAGAAAAATCCAGTTTGCTACAAAAGGTGGGGGTGGGGGCTAACTCCCCAATATTGACATCCGTGCATGTGTAGGCATCTTGGGATAGAAGTCAGATCAAGTGAGTGGATTGGAGAGAGAACAAGAGGTAGTGATAGCGAGGGGCAGATAGTGGGGAAATGGGATTGCCCTTCCATGCCGGAAAGGATGTTCGTGGGTACCATGGTGCTGCCCAGGGTTTTTTTTTTTGTAGCAGGAATTCTTTTGCATATAAGGCCACACAGTAGGGTTGCCAATCCCCAGGTGGGGGCAGGGGATCCCCTGGTTTGGAGGCCCTCCCCCCGCTTCAGGGTCGTCAGAAAGCGGGGGGAGGGGAGGGAAATGTCTGCTGGGAACTCTGTTATTCCCTATGGAGATTTATTCCCATAGAAAACCATGGAGAATTGATCCATAGGTATCTGGGGCTCGGGGGGGCTGTTTTTTGGGGTAGAGGCACCAAATTTTCAGTATAGCATCTAGTGCCTCTCCCCAAAATACCCCCCAAGTTTCAAAACGATTGGACCAGGAGGTCCAATTCTATGAGCCCCAAAAGAAGGTGCCCCTATCCTTCATTATTTCCTATGGAAGGAAGGCATTTAAAAGGTGTGCCGTCCCTTTAAATGTGACGGCCAGAACTCCCTTTGGAGTTCAATTATGCTTGTCACAGCCTTGATCTTTGCTCCACCCCTAATGTCTCCTGGCTCCACCCCCAAAGTCCCCAGATATTACTTGAATTGGACTTGGCAACCTTACCACACAGCCATGATGTAGCCAATCCTCCTGGAGCTTACAGCTGGTCCTGTATTGTAAGCTCTTGGAGGATTGGCTACATCAGGGGTGTGTGGCCTAATATGCAAAGGAGCTCCTGCAACAAAAAAAAGTCCAGGTGCTGCCCATGAGCACTATGTTGGGAACCCCTGTCAGGGTTGCCAGGTCTTACCTGGCTTGCAGAGAGGGGGTGGGGCTCCGGGTCTATTACAGGATGTTTTCTCATGTGTGCAAAGCCCACATGGTACAATTACAATACCCAGAAACAACGTCATCACACCAGGCACATCACACGTGCATGCTCCACCAAAATGCTAGAGCATACATGTATGATGTGCCCAACATGATGAGATCACTTCCAGTTGACATCATCATGCCAACGACGTCAACACAGGAGAGGGCTGTTTGGGGATCAGCCTTCCCCCACTGTCCATCTGGCCTGCGGCAGATTGGAGACCCCCAACTGGGTGTACCCCCGCCCTGACTGGGGACTAGAATCCCTAACCCCATGCTCTATTATTTCCTTTTTGTGGAGAGGGCTTTGGAAATAAGCTCTGTAGAGACCCTTTAGTTCCAGTAAAGCCCTCCAGTCTATGTCTCGTTGGTCTTAACAGACTGTACCTTTAACAGCCTCCTTCTCTGTGCCCCATTCACTGCAATCCTTGGCAGAGGTAATTCTTCTAAGGCCATTGACATCAGTAGAATTATAACGGTGTAGCTCTGTTGAGGACTGCATTATAAATCCTCCTTTTCCACTTTGTGCACAAGGCAAAGGTCTTTGTCTGATCATTTCCCACTGCTCTTAAATGCTCCAATGGATGCTAAATTTGCATTCCTTTGCCCCAAGGACTAGAGGCATTTTGGGAAGTTATTTATACCTGTCCTGCCCATGCTCTGCCCTCCACCCTCACCCTGCCAGTCAGGGATGGACCATGGCTCTGAGTTGATGCCTAACCTAAATTAGGGTTGTCAAGTCCCCCGCGAATGATGTCATCACGCCGTGACATGACTCATTGGCCACTCTAGGCGTTTCTGGGAAAACTCTATGTTATCCCGGACATTCTAGCATTTTGGGAGGTAAAAACTCTCTTTATTAGTTCAGCATGGTAACAGCTGAACTAGAAGACTGCTAAACTGGGGCCAAACTGCGCAAGGACGCAGCATGGTAACGGCTGAACTAGAAGACTGCTAAACTGGGGCTAAACCGCTCAAGGATGCCATTGGATCATTCAAACAAGCAGGGGGCCTGTGGTTGGAGCAGGGATTTGGATCCTGCTGCCCATGGTTCCTGAGTCCCCAAGCTCAGTCCTTAAGGCTCCAATGAACCAGCCAGGAACATACATATTACTATTTACATTAGCCTCCTTTACGTAACAGGGAGAATGTTGACACTCTGCCCTACTATGCAAAGGTGTTTCCCCTCACTTTCCCTGTGCATGTCGATTGGGTTTTCTTTGTTGCACTGCATTGATTGTTAATAATCTAAGACATGACAACATTCTGGTAGCACCCCATCGCCAACTTGTGTGTTGTTACAGCTCAGTCCAGTGGCATTAGAGGCTTAGGGTTGCCAGATCTGGTTTGGGAAATACCTGGAGATTTGGGGTGGAGCCCGGGGAGGGTGGGTTTTCAGCAGTGTTGTCAACCCCCAGAGATTACAATTTCTCTCCAGGTGACAGAGATTAATTCACCCGGGGAAAACGACCACTTTGAAATTTGGGCTTGATGGCCTAACACCCCATTGAAGTCCCTCCCCTCCTCAAACCCCGCCCTTCTCAGGCTCCCCCTCCAAAATCTCAAAATATTTCCCAACCCAGAGCTGGCAAGGGGAGAGACCTCAGCAAGGTATAATGCTATGGACTCCTCCCTCCAAAGGAGCCATTTTCTCCAAGGGAACTGATTTCTATCGCCTAGAGATCAGTTGTAATTCTGGCAACTCCAACAGGAAAGCCAGGGCTCAGCACCAAGTAATATGTTTCTGTAGGAACAGAGCTGCTGTACACAAATTCTCTGCCCTCTGGGCTCAGCCTTGTGAATGTCCTTTCCCCTCCCCTAGCCACAGTTGCCGACGTGGATAACTGTCTCCCAGGCCCAGATGCCAAAGCGGAGGCCTGCAGACGTGTCTGCTCCTCCCAGCTGGAAACACCAGCAGACCCCCTTTTCTTCTTTTGTGTGCTTTTGGTGTGGGAGCCAGTGAACATCAGCTGATCTTTGAAGGAGGTAGAGGGGGGGTGGATTTGAGGAGGGTGGCCAGAATTAAAGAAAGCCTTGCACTGGAGGCAGGGAAAGAACTAAAGTGAGGGAGGGAGGAATGGGGGAGGGAAAAGGGGGGGGGGACCAAACTGGGCTTTGGAGCTGACAGAAATTCCTCATGGCTTGGGTTTCCTTTTTCAGCAGCAAATACTCATCTGCTTTCAATTATGGGATGTGTTCAGGATTTGCTGTACTGCCTAGCAGCCCATACTGTAACGTTGGTGAAGAACCTCAACGATGAGTTAGGGACCTTCTCCTCACAGTTCTGCTCAGAGCCCGTTCTTCACGTCGGTTCGTCTTCAGTCTCATCCCTGGAATATTTTCTTTTTCTATTGCAAGCAACAGCAGCTCTTCCAGTGGGGCTGACTACTCAGTGATTAACAGGGTCCTTGAATACAGAGAAGATTCCAAAGGAGGATATTCTTCCATTCTTGTCCTTAAGCAGCTGGTTCTGAATGGCTCCATCGATTATTAGGAAGTGTTCCTGTGGGTCAATTGTATGCTTTGAGTTTGACCTGCAAAGGCATCTGTGAAGGCAGTGGGCCTTCTCTAGGCTTACCAAGGGCTCATCCATGATGGGTAGGCTCCCACTCATCCCCAGTTGCCTGTGCTCGATCAAGTGAAGAGCAGGATAAAAATCGGCAGGATGACATCATAGCTGCTGTGAGGTCACTTCTGGGCAGGGGTGGCCAAACTGGCTTAATGGAAGAACCACATAGAATAAACATCAGATGTTTGAGAGCCGCAGGACATGAAGGTCAGATGGCTGAGAGCCACAAGATGGATGGATGGAAGGAAGGAAGGAAGGAAGGAAGGAAGGAAGGAAGGAAGGAAGGAAGGAAGGAAGGAAGGAAGGAAGGAAGGAAAATAGATGGAGGGTGGAGGAGAGAGAGGTGGAAAGAAAGCAACTTTAACTTTAAATGCCTTCTTGAAGTAGGCCAACAGGGCCATGGGGGCTTCAAGAGCCACACAATATGTGTGAAAGAGCCGCATGTGGCTCCCGAGCCACAGTTTGGCCACCCCTGCTTCTGGGTGATCCCTGGAAGTGACATCATAGCACCCACAATGCTTCCTCCTTGGTTATTACCCAGAAGTGACATCATAGCACCCACAATGCTTCCTCCTTCCCAGGCCCCGCCCTCCAAAATCTCCTGAGATCTGCATGCAGGGCCCTGGCAATCCCCTAACCTTCCCTACTACCCTGACTCCATCCTAAGGAATCATTTAAGAAGAACAGATGCTGTAGGGGGGAACTGATACAGTGCTAACAACCCTGGGAACTGCTGAGTGGAGCTGAGCATTGCACAGAGTCTCTCCCAGTCACATAAGTGAAAGTCATGTAATGTGTCATCAGGGATGCTTTAGCAATTCCCCCAAACTCTATGGTTTTACTTTTTTGACCCAATTTTCACACTGCTGCATGAGGCAGCAATGGGGGATCAGGAGTTAAGGGGAAGGAAAAGTCCCATTAGAGCTTACAGCTACAGTGGAAGACCGAATCTCCTATTATTGTCAACTCCTGCAAGTTCCTCTCCATTAAACGACTCTAGTGGGTTCAAGAATCCGTTTATTAGGATAATGACATGACAGGCTAGACTGGAGTTGCTAAAAATGATTTTGGTGGGCAAAGCCCCTATACATATACCTTAGGGATGAATGTTATGGCATTCAAGCATTAAGTGCCAAAAGCATACCCCCCAAAAAAAATCATGTTCAGTCCCAGCAGTCCCTTTGAGCACAGGTACAAGCAATTCTCTGTAAACCAGACTCCTCAACCTTAATGTGTCTGGCACAGGGTGATAGTGGATACATGATGGTTACAGTACAGAATGAAAAAGATAGTGTGCTTGGCAAAAGCCTGGAGGTTACTACCGGGCAAGGTGGAGGTTCAGAGTGAAAAGGTTACAAAATATATCATGGCAAGAGCCCCTCTTGACAATTATATGAATTGCAGTCCACTACCTGTGCAGAGGCCCTGAATGACCTGGGCCTGTGGAAGTAACAATGAACCAGAGTGGAGACATATTGGAAACTATGCAAGGTGTACTACGATGCAGTCGCGTTGGGTAGATAGGAAGTGTTGTAACTGCAAGAAGGGAGCAGTGGCTCACAGAAGATCATCCCCTGCCCAAATTTTTGTTAGTCTTTCCTGAGCTCTTGCTCTTTTTCTACTGCTACAGATAGGCTAACACAGTTCCCCATATTGATCTATCTGCAGAGAGAGAGAGAGAGACCTCAAAACTGGAACAAACTGGTCCAGATCAACCCATCACCAGCTGCAGACAAGACTGAGAGAAGTCAGTTTCACTGGGAAATTACAAGTTTACATTATAGTTGTGCATGTTTATAAGGAGGATGGTAAATGCACTTGGGAAAGGGAAATCCTCCCCCCACTCTGCTTTGCTGTCTTCTACAATCGTATGATAAAGGATTCATCAGCTTTGGAAATTGTTTTTTGTGTCTTTCTTTGATAGGTCCTGTTATGTATTGAACATAAGTTACCCGGCTGCATGGCGATCACTACTAAAGGTGACCCCCTGGGTCCCCGGATGGAGCTCGCCATTCGCCCCGCCCATCAAGATCTGTGGTGGGAAGTTTGACTGACCAGGATTGGCCTGGTCGGAGGAGGGGGCTGTTCCGGGTACTGTATATAAGCGGGGCCCGGCCCGCGTGTTCTCTCTCTTGTAATGTGCTACTGAATAAACTATGTTGCCTTCAAACCGTCTCGGTTCTCAGTACATTACAGTGGCGACGAGGATGGGATGCTAGCTAGCCCATTCCAGAGGGGCTTAGCAGATCTGGCCGGAGACATCGAAGGCAAGCGGTTGTAGACCGACGTGCCCGCCGCCGCAGCCACCATGGCTAACCAGAGCGGAACCACGGGCCGGCTCGGAGAATTCAACCCCGCTACCCCGGAGAGGTGGGAGACCTACACGGAGCGGGTCGCGTGCTACCTGCGAGCGAACAGGATAACGGAGGACAGCCTGAAGAGGGACGTCCTCCTGAGCGTCTGCGGAGAGGCCACGTTCAAGATCGCAAAGGGTCTCTCGGCCCCCGCGAGGATCACGGAGAAGACCTACGAGGAGATAATCAGACTCCTCACCAGGCACTTCCTGCCCCAACCCTCACTCGTCGCCCGCAGGTTCCTCTTCCACAAGAGGGATCAAGAGGCGGGAGAATTGGCAGCGGACTACCTGGCACCCTCCACCAAATCGTGGGCAACTGCAGCTACGAAAAGCTAGAAGAGACACTGAGGGACTGTTTCGCCTGGGGCCTGAGGAATGAAAGACTGCAACAGAAGCTCTTCATGAGGGAAGAGTTCACCCTCCAGAGCGCCTTCAACGAGGCCGTTGCGTTCGAGCGGACCACGAAGACCTTCCCCAAAACGAGGGCCGAGGCCGTTCATCAGGATGAGATGGGCCCCAGCCAACCAGACGAGGAAGAGGCACTCCAGCTATGCCGCCAGACGGGGACGGGCCCACGAGCACCACAGCGACCCCGAGCGACCGACAGACCAGCCGCCACCAAGTGTGCTGGCTGTGGAGACCAACACAAGCGACGGGACTGCCCCTACCACAACGTGGTCTGCAGAAGCTACGGCAAGATGGGCCACATCGCAAGGGCCTGCAGGGCCAAGAGCACCTGCCACCGTCAGACCACCCACCAGGAATCAACCGAGGACCACTCGATTGCCTCAACCTCCGTGCAGGTAATGAACTTGCCCAACGAGACCCCCCAAAAGGTCAAGGTTTCGGTCAGGATCGAGGGCAACCCCTGCCTGATGAAACTGGACTCGGGTTCCTCCAACTCCATAATTTCGGAGGAATCCTTAAGGAAGCTGTGCCCACGTGGCCTGCCTAGACTGCGATTGGCAAGCTTCATGCTTCGGGACTTTCAAAAAAATCCCATGGAAATCCTGGGGTGGGCAACGGTGGGGGGTGGAGTACAACGGGTTTAGGGATAAACTCGACATCTTGGTGGTTAAAAAGAGTCAGCTCACCACCTTGTTGGGCCTGGCCTGGTTTCGGCCACTGGGAATAAAGATCGTGGGGGTGCAACAGCTGGGGACGAGGGGATTCGAAAATGTGTGCTGGGAGTTTCTGGAGGTGTTTGACGGGGCCCTGGGGTACTACAAGGGCCCTCCCATTTCCTTACCCCTAGATCCCCACGTGCGACCCGTAAGGCTGAAGGCCAGGTGGGTTCCATTCACTCTGAAACCGAAAATCGAAGCAGAGCTGGACCGCCTCACAGCCCAGGGAGTGCTGGAGCCCGTGGCCTACACCACGTGGGAGACCCCAATAGTAACCCCGATGAAGCCGAACAGGGAGGTGTGCATATGTGCCGATTACAAGTGCACCATTAACAAGGCGCTACAGGACAACCCATACCCCATTCCAGTAATCAGCCACGTTCTGGCAGCGCTAGCAGGGTCCAAAATCTTTGGGAAACTTGACTTGGCCCAGGCGTACCAGCAGTTGCCGGTGGACACCGCCACGGCAGAAGTGCAAACCATAGTAACCCACAGGGGGGCGTTTAAGGTGCGACGGTTGCAGTTCGGGGTGAGCGTGGCCCCGGGGGTGTTTCGGAGCCTGATGGATTCTCTCCTCAAAGGGATTCCTGGGGTGCAACCGTTTTTCGACGACGTTTTGATCGCCGCACCAGACGCGGAGGAATTTAGCAACCGGCTGCAAGAAGTCCTCCGCTGTTTCCAAGAGGCCGGTCTGAAAGTCAAGCGTGAAAAGTGTTCCCTGGGGGTACCGAGGGTGGAGTTTTTGGGGTTCGCAGTGGACGCTGCGGGAATCCACCCAACGCCAGACAAAACCCGGGCCATAGTGGAAGCCCCCACCCCCAAGAGCAAGGCAGAGCTACAAAGTTTCTTGGGGTTATTAAATTTCTATCATTCGTTCTTACCCCACAAAGCCGCCCTAGCTGAACCCCTCCACAGACTCCTAGACAAAAATGCCCCGTGGGTATGGGGGAAGAAGCAGGACGCAGCGTTCCAAGCAGTCAAAGGGCTGCTCGTATCCAACAATGTGCTCCACCATTTTGATGAGAGCCTACTGGTGATCTTAGCATGTGATGTGTCACCGTACGGGGTGGGCGTGTTCCTGGGTCACCAACTCCCAGATGGGAGGGAGGTTCCGGTAGCCTACTACTCGAGGACCCTGACCCCGGCGGAGCAGAATTATGCCCAAATAGACAAGGAGGCCTTAGCAATCGTGGCAGGGGTGCATAAGTTTAACGATTACCTGTACAGGAGACGTTTCACCATAGCCACAGACCACAAACCGCTCCTAGGCCTCCTCGTCCCGGACCGCCAAACGCCCCAGATCCTTTCCCAACGCGTTTTGCGGTGGAACCAGTTCCTCAATTCCTACACATATGCCCTGGTCCACTGGCCGGGCAAGGCGATGGGACACGCAGACGCTCTCAGTCGCCTACCACTGCCCTCCACAGACCCCAACCCGGCTCTAGCCCACCATGTGATGCTCATCGAAACGCTACTGGAGAGACCCCTACACGCAGCAGAGGTAGTGAAAGCCATGGGCGTGACAAAGTACTCGTGTGGGTCCTCGACTGGGTGGTGAGGGGCTGGCCAGAGGGAAAACAGGGCGAAGAGTTCAGGGCATACACAACACGCAAGGAAGAACTATCAGCCCACAAGGGATGTCTGTTATGGGGGAGCAGGGTGGTGGTTCCCCCCCGCCCCGCTGCAGAAACAAGTGCTGGGGGCCCTTCATGAAACACATCCAGGAATGGTACGAATGAAGGTCTTAGCCTGCAGCTATGTATGGTGGCCGGGGATGGACGAGGAAATAGAGGGGTGGGTCCGGAGGTGCAAAACGTGCCAGGAGTCCCGACCCGAACCGCCCAGCGCCCCCGCGCAATGCTGGGAAACACACAGGAAGTCATGGTCGAGACTTCACATAGACTTTGCAGGGCCCTTCCAGGGCCAAATATTCTTCATCTTGGTGGACGCATACACCAAGTGGCTAGAAGTCATCCTGGTCGCTTCAACCTCAATGGCGGCGGCCATCCGGGCGCTTCGAAGGGCCCTGAGCACACACAGCATTTTGGACACCATAGTCTCAGACAATGGGACCGCCTTCACCTCCCGGGAATTCCGGGAGTTCATGCAGAGATACCTGATACAACACATCAGGTCCGCCCCCTTCCGTCCGGCCACCAATGGCCAAGCCGAGCAGATGGTGCACACCACAAAGGAAGCACTGGGCCACATTGTGCAAGGGGATTGGGACCACTGCCTTGCCGCCTTCCTATTCGATAATAGGATAACTCCCTACACAGTCATGGGGGTAAGCCCAGCCGAGCTTTTAATGGGACGAAAGCTAATCACGAGATTAGATAGGCTGCACCCCGACCGAGCCACCAACATCCGAAATTCCCCGGAGATCAGAGAAGCAGCCCGAGGATTTTTCCCAGGGGATCCCGTTTACGCTAGGAACTATGGGTGTGGCCCCGAATGGGTAGAAGGCCGGTTGCTGAGAGTAATAGGGTCCTGCCATTACGAGGTGTCCACCATGGGAGGCAATGTATTGCGGAGGCATATAGACCAAATACGTCGCCGCACATTGCCGGAAGAACCGGCCGCAATACGGAGCGAAGAGGGGCTCACAGCCACGCCCCCACAGAGATCTACCCCAACACTGCTGACCACTGCACCCAATCAGGAGGTAGAGCCCAACCGTAGTGAGGGCGACTCCCAGGGAACTGGGACACCAGACGCGTTGCGAGGTGCAGACAACCCCAGACCGGCGGTGCTCCCACGAGGGGAAACCGTCACCCCGGCTGCAGCAGAGGCCGCGGCCCTGGCAGCTTCAGCGACCGCCCCGACTCCACCAGTCATCCCAAGGCTGTCTACCCGGGAGCGCATGGTCCCCGCATACTTGAGGGACTATGTGTCCTGAGCTTGGGGGGAGGAGTGTTATGTATTGAACATAAGTTACCCGGCCGCATGGCGATCGCTACTAAAGGCGACCCCCTGGGTCCCTGGATGGAGCTCGCCATTCGCCCCGCCCATCAAGATCTGTGGCGGGAAGTTTGACTGACCAGGATTGGCCTGGTCGGAGGAGGGGGCTGTTCCGGGTACTGTATATAAGCGGGGCCCGGCCCACGTGTTCTCTCTCTTGTAATGTGCTACTGAATAAACTATGTTGCCTTTAAACCGTCTCGGTTCTCAGTACATTACAGGTCCACATACTCGAAGGACCTCCTCCTCCCTGCATCTTCACATGTGACAGCTTCAGTCTCCCTTGCAGTGTCTGCTGTTGGTAATGCCCTTGTTCAAAATACATTCAGCAACAGTCCAGGACGGAGACTTTTCAGTGGCTGCCCCATTCCTCTGGAACAGCCTCCTGGAAGGGGGAGGGAGTGAACCCTCTTGGATTTCCAGTGAGACTGCAAAAAAGAGCTGTTCAGGAGAGCTTGGGGGGTAATCTAAGTCTGGGCAGGGGGAATGCCCATGAGTGGATGGCGTAAGATGATTTCCTCCTGGCTTTAATATTTCTGTTTCAAGGTTGACTCAGCCTTCCATCCTTCCGAGGTTGGTAAAATGAGTACCCAGCTTGCTGGGGGTGGGGGGTGGGTGGGTGGGGAGTGTAGATGACTGGGGAAGGCAATGGCAAACCACCCCGTAAAAAGTCTTCCATGAAGACGTCGTGATGCGATGTCACCCCAGAATCAGAAATGACTGTTGCTTGCACCTTTACCTTTTAAAATCTGTTGTTTTAGATGTTCTGCTTTGCAATTTTTTTTTTACATTGTTGTTTCCCATCTCAGGTCACAAGATGCTCAGGAACAAGGCAGGCATATCAATCTATTAAATGAATTAATAAAGGTGCCATATTATGGGAGTGACCGTTTTCATAAAGGGGAGCTCAGAGTGGGCAAGAATGACAGCTCTCCATGCCTCACCCCTTGAGTTGCCCAATATATTTTTTTATTTACTGAAATGGAGAAGGAAGATTATTTCTCCTGTTCCCCACATTCCACTGCTAGGGGAGTTTGCTCATCCCTTGAATTTGTCAAAGGACAGCTTGATGCATTTTCCTATGACTGCACGCCACACACAAATCTGGAACAGGATTCAGGATGACGCAAATGGCCCTGATCAATCAGAATTCATTTGTGAATTTCAGCAGCAAGACTACTTTGGGATTATTTATTTTTTTTTACAATGGTGAACTTTCAGGTCAGACCAGTTAAGAAAGGAACTGGGGCTTTCCCTTCTTGAAGACCCTCCTTTATAAACCCTGGTTTTTGGAAGCATATATTTTCCTCCATTTCTGCGTTTTCAGTGAGTAATGGCTTTTGGAATGCACAGCAGTCCTCATTCTGAGAGCAGAACGATGCCTTCTGTATTGTTCTGCAGCCATTTTAAAGGTCAATTCCCCCCCCTTGTAGAGGGCAACCTTTGAGATCAGCTAGATCAGGGAGAAAATTTTCAAAAGGAAGATATAACAAGGGGAAGAATTTAAAGAGCTGTCCCCAACACTGGTCTCCCCATACAGATCACAGCTCTGAGGGCTACAAACTGGAACAGGAGAAGACCTTTAAAATGACCATAGGGTTACACATAACACACAGTTGTGTATCATGAGAGCATTAGTCTGCATTCCAGACTGCAGGAGGGGGAATCAGACAAGGGGATGCTCCTAGAACCAGTGTGGTGTATCAGACTAGGATCTGAGAGAGCCAGGTTCAGTTCCCCACTCTGCCATGGAAGCTTGCTGGGTGACCTTGGGCCACTCCCAGACTCTCAGTCCAACCTATCCAACAGGATTGTTGTAAGGATAAATCAGAGGAGATGGGAATGATGCATTCCACCTGAACTCTTCAGAGGAAGGGCAGGATAAAACTGGACCAAATACATAAATAACTTACAATTTGGTTTACCTTTTTGTCAATATATCTAATAATCAACATGGGGATACTTCAAGGCTGGATCTGGGGGGGGGGGGCAGAGGGGGGTGCTTGCCCTAGGCGCCAATGGAGGGGAACACCAAATTGGGTATGGAGTCCATTGTATTCTATGGGACCATAAGATAGAATGGCCCCTAAGGGGGTGTCATTTTTTTAATTTTGCTGCCCCTCAAAAACATGTCGATCCGGTCCTGGGATACTTAAATCTATGGGGATGCTTAAATCCATGGATTAGGGCCATATAGACAGCGGAACTTTTCCAGCAAACATGGGGGAACCTCCCAGATATGCAGAAAACTAAAACTGGAGAGAAATAGGTGTTAACCCCCTATATAAAGGAGAGTTTGTCTGCATGTTCAAAAACAATACTTCTCTGTTGGAGCTGCTGCCTCATGATGGAGGCAACAGCACTACAGGTGAGTAATGGAAGGAGGAGGAGGAGTTGGTTTTATACCCCACTCTTCACTACCAGAAGAAAACCACAGATTTATACCCCACCTTTTTTCTTAATCAGAGTTTCAGAGCGGCTTACAATTTCCTTTATCTCCTTCCCCGACAACAGACACCCTGTGAGGTAGGTGGGGCTGAGAGAGCTCTTACAGCAGCTGCTCTTTCTCCACTTGCAGCTGCTGGGATAACCTTGGGTTAGCCATAGCTCTGGCAGAGGTTGTCCTTGAAAGGGCAGCTGCTCTGAGAGCTCTCTCAGCCCCACCCACCTCATAGGGTGTCTGTTGTGGGGGGAGAAGATATAGGAGATTGTAAGCCGCTCTGAGTCTGATTCAGAGAGAAGGGTGGGGTATAAATCTTTAATTCTTCTTCTTCAAGGACAACTCTTACGAGAGCCAGGGCTTTTTTTGTAGCAGGAACTCCTTTGCATATTAGGCTACACCCCCCTGATGTAGCCAGTCCTCCAAGAGGCCCAGTTAGAAGAGCCCTGTAAGCTCTTGGAGAATTGGCTACATCAGGGGGGTGTAGCCTAATATGCAAAGGAGTTCCTGCTACAAAAAAGCCCTGATGAGACCTATGGCTGACCCAAGGCCATTCCAGCAGATGCAGGTGAAAGAGTGGGGAATCAAACCCGGTTCTCCCAGATAAGAGTCTGCACACAACCACTACACCAAACTGGGTCCTAGAGGTTCAGAGCAGTTTACAATCACTTTCTCTTCCTCTCCAGGCACCCTATGAGATAGATGAGGCTGAGAGAGCTCTGAGAGAGCTTGGACTGACCCAAGGTCACCCAGCTCGTTGCATGTGGAGGAGAAATGGGGAACCAAACCTGGTTCTCCAGATTAGAGTCTGCCACTCTTAACCACTACACTAAATCAGAAGGGGGTGGGGTCACAGTGTTGAGGCCAGAGAAACACGGGAGGGGAGAGTGGTGTGCAGGGTTGAAGAAGAAAAAGCCTTGCTGGTGAGTGGAGGGCTCACAGAATAGACAGTGGAGGGTGGCAGGGAGTAAGGGTGGTGGTGAGGGGGATGAACAGGCAGACAAAGTGGTGTGGGAGGGGGTGGAGAGGCAGGGAGACCAGATTGAGGAAAAAATGGGCAGTGGGAAGGCAAGGGGGACATATGGACCAGAGCTGGGAATGAAGAAGGGAGAAGAAATAGGATGTAGAAAGGGAGGAGGAGGTGGAAGGAGGAGGAAAAGGTGAAGAAAGGTGGCTGGAGGTGGGTATCAAAAGTCAGGGCAATGAGGCAGCTTCCTTGTGAGTTTCTCACAGATCCCTGCTTGTAGAAAGCTAAATCTCCGGAGAATCATGCTCTCCTTGACATGCTAGATTTCTAGGTGGAGAGGAATTTATTCGTTTTGGAGGAACATTCAGTCAATGTAAAGCCTGCCATCTGAAGTGATACTGCCCTGACGCTGGGGAAAAAGGGGGGGGGGTTGTTAGATGCCTGAATGCTTTTTTTGGTGCCTTGCTGATAGACTATGGTCACATCAGTTGCAGATGTGTGCAAGGATGGCCTTGTGGGCAGTTCACGTCACCAAAGGCAAAGAATGGGGAGGCACCGGGAAGAAAAAACAGCCTTGCTTTATTTCATTTCATTTCAACTTGTTCTTTTGATCTGTCAGCAGCACTGACAATTTTCTGCCAGACCACAACTCCCAGCATTTGAGACACGTGGCATTTGAGTTCCATTCTCTTCTTCCTAGCCTGAAATGGGGTCAAAGTGATGAGATGAAAGCCGATGATCGCATTTTCTCCCAGTTACCGTTACCTCCCTACTTTAAAAAAAAAAAAAATCAGGGAAGTGAACCTTTCCCCTCTCTCTTCTTTTTAAGTCCCCCCCCCCAAAAAAAAAAATCTAGTTGCAAACGGTATATAAGGTCCCATTCTCCATCTCTTGATGCTTTTCCTCTGCTGGGTGAACAGTTCTCGTTTTCTCTCCAAGCCTGGCCCAGCTGCTATGAATCAAGGGACCCCGTTTTCTGCCAAGACTCCTTTAATGATGTGGCTGCTTCCCCCCTCCGTTCCTACCCCAAGTGTGAAGCCATTCGCCCTCCCCCATTGCAAGATCCATCCTGCATTCCCTCTGTATATATAATACCAACGTGGATTTCATTAGACCCATGGGAAAGCCAAGCCATTCCTTGCTGGGTTGGTCGGGTGGGGGGAGGGAGGGAGGATGAGTAAGGGCGTCTTGAATTCTGCACTTCAGGTTGTATATAGGAAATGCAACATTATGTGTTTGGAATAAATAGAAAACCTAGAATCTGCCTTCTTTCATTTGGATACAGAAGTCTATTATTTTTGATTCTCGGGGCTCTGCGTTCTATAGCTGAAATCCCTAACATGTTATTTGACCCTAGGAAACAGACATACCCAAAATCATGTAGGACCACTCTGGCCACCAGTGGGCGGGTGGGGGGATGTAACTTTGCCAGCTGCAGGTTGGGAAACTCCGGGTGAACTGGGGATGGAGGCTGGGAGGACAGGAACCTCAGTGGGGTACAGTGCCACAGAGTCTACTCTCCAAAGCATCCATTTTCTCCAGAGGAACTGATCTCTGTATTCTGGAGATCAGCTGTAATTCTGGGAAATTCCCAACTCCCACCTGGAGGCCGGCATCAGGAATTGGGAAGAGCAATTTTTAAGCCCCATGTGTACACATTTTTTCTTTTTCTTTTTCTTTGCTATCTTGGCACATTTCTGAGCTGCTTTAATACACGGTAGCAGTGGAACAGGGCTATACTGTACTTGTCTCATTCCCCTCCTAGGGTCTAAAGCAGGGGCAATTTTGATCAGGAAATGGAGGAGAGTTAATTCCGCCTTCCCCCGTTGGTATCAGTGCTCCCCCACTGATTTTTAAAATCAGTGCTTTTTAAAAATCAAATGATAGCACATTGGGAGTTCCAATGGCAGAACTGCAGGACTGTGTACAGTTGGAGCCTCGGCATGCTAAAAATGCTGTTCTCTGCATTCTAGGCTGCCAGGTACCTCCTGCTCACTGGTGGGAGATAGGTTAGGGCTACCAGATCCTGATTTGGAAACTCCTGGAGATTTGGCAGTACTGCCTGGAGAGAACATGGACCTCAGTGGGGTACCGTGCCATAGATTTCACCCTCCAAAGCATCCAATGCCATAGATTCCATCCTCCATTTTCTCCAGGGAAACTGATGTCCATAGTTTAGTGATAAGCTGTAATTCAAGAGGATCCCCAGATACCACCTGGAGGCTGGCATCCCTTCTACATTCAAATGTGAGGGAGAAATGGGAACAGAACATAGCATGGAAACTACTCTGCAAGGAAAAAAGAGCTGGATAGAAGGAAAGAAACTCTTCAGAAAGCCTACATTCTTATAATAAACATCAAGGTGTTAAGGCCTGACTGATCACAAAAATACAAACATGTACACGCACAAAAATATAAGACCTGACTATTGTGTTTTAATAGTTGTACTTTGTTTCACTGTGGATGTTTAGAAGTTCGTCCCATTAGTAGGGTTACTAGATGTCCCATTTTTAGGGGGCATGTTGCCTTTTTAGGGGACATGTCACCTTTTGTGCTTTTTTTAAAAAAATGGATGAAAATGTCCTCTTTTGGGGTTGGTAGCCTAGGAATATTCCTAGTGAGTAGCAATGGTTACAGATTAAATAGTAGAGGTATTTAAAATGAGATTTGTCATACTGATTACTTGCTTGAAGAAGTCAATTGGGAAATATGTCCCCTTTTTGCTTTTCAGAATATGGTAATACTAGAGATACCATAGTCTGCTGCTATGCAAACTAGACCATGCAAGTAGAGTTGTCATCCTAAGCCTGGCAACCGATGGGAGATTTATCTGTGTTGGCACCTCCCAGTGATGTCATGACATCCCTGGTGATATGGGGACATCATTTCCTGCGTTATTTTGAAGTGGTGTCGTCATATTATCAGCAGCACTCTAGCATTCATTTAAAACTCTATGGTTTAAGAACATAAGAAGAATCCTGCTGGACCAGTGGTCCATCTAGCCCAGCATCCTGTCTCACACTGGAGCCCATCAGTTCCTCTGAAGGTCCAGCAACAGGGCATAGTGGCCAAGGCCTTCCCCTGATGTTGCCTTCTGGCACTGGGATTCAGAGGTTTAGTGCCACTAATTGTGGAGGTTCTAGGATTGCTAGTTTCCAGGTGGTTGCTGGAGATCTCCCACTGCTTTGTATCATTGGTTTTATTGTTGTTGTTGTTTTTAAATGTGTCATGAGCTGCCTCAGGGCTTTTTTCATAGCAGGAACTCCTTTGCATATTAGGCTACACCCCCCCCCCCAATGTAGCCAATCCTCTAAGAGCTTACAAGGCTCTTCTTACAAGGCCTACTGTAAGCTCTTGGAGGATTGGCTACATCAGAGGGGTGTAGCCTAATATGCAAAGGAGTTTCTGATAAAAAAAAAAAAGTCCTGACCTGCCTTAAGTCCACTTGTGGGGTAGGGCAGGATATAACTTAAACAGATAAGTTTAAAACTGATTTCCAGGCATCAAATGTACACTTTATACTATTTGTACATTCACTGTAACAGGGCTACTGTGCTGTCCCTTCACTCCTCGAGGATGTCCATTACCATTCCCATCCCTGAAAAAGTGCACTGAAAGTCTTGGCTTCCCTCAAAATTCCTAAGATGTTTTGACTGACTAGGAGCTTCCAAATTTGCTTTGAAATTTACTAGAGGCAAAATCTAGTGACAACTTTAAAGTGTGGAAACCACCCCCATTTCCCCAGCATGAGGAATTTTACCAGCCTTTTTAGACTCTTTTTGGCTTCCCTCAAAATTCCTCAGACATTTTGCCTAAGGAGGACACCCCTCCCCTCAAAATTTGCTTCGAATTTCACTTCAGGAAAGAAAAGTAGAAAGCTATTCTCCGTCTCCAGGACTTCATAAACAGCGGGTGTAATTTCCAAGCAAACTAGGCGCTGATTTGAATCTTTTCCTTCCTTCTCTTCTAAAGGGCTATTTTTGCTCTTCATCACATATTTCTTTTCCGCTTACAGGCAGCCATAGAAATCTTTCTCTATTTTGTTCTTTCTTCCTTGGAATGCTTCACTGTTCACCACAGCACCAGCTTCATCGGCTTTTGTGCTTTTGAAAAAAATGAGAGGGAGAGAGAATATGGCCGAAGTGGAAAATGTTCTCCACAGATGTTGTCTAAAGCCCATCAGTTTTTCCATATTGAATATCCAGACCTGAAGCTTAAGAATGCATTGGAGGAGGCTGAACCACAGACTCCTGATACAGCTTTTGCACCTCTGATTCCACTCAGCAGTCACACTGGGGCAAGACTCAAGACAGACCCCACAAATCTGAGGGCTCTTGCACCAATGAGTTTTAATTGAAGAGTTAATTAATATAATTGGCATAAATAACAACACCCCCACCCCCAACATTAGATAATACTTCACAATAACCAGCATCTCAGAAGAAGGATTTATTTCCCTACAGCATGAGAGAAAATGGCTTCTTTTGTTTAATTAAGGTTCCCATCTCTGACTTGGTGCAAGGCAGCTGTATATATTAATGCATCTGAACAACCTTGAATCCTAGTAGTTCTTTTTAAACAAATTACACCCTGGCTTTCTCTTACAGATTTCAGACATTCTGCTTCCTTTTTGACTGGGATGATGCTAGCCTCAACATGTCTCCTGCTCTGGAGTGGGTCCCTGTCTCAACTTGTCCCCTTGCTTATCTGCTTTTCTGTATAGATGGTTTACCTATGCACTGGGGCCTAGTCAGTCTATGGAAGAGCTGGAGTTGCCATGACAATGAGGCCTCCACTGCATCAAAAAGGGTTCTGAGCAAAAGCCTGTGTACGAACACAATGAACTCCGATTCCATTCACATTTCTCACCAAAGGCCGTCATTTCATTAGCGTTTAGGATTGTCAGTGGTTAGAGTGCGGATGGATGTCCTGTACATTTAACAGAGACCTAAAGTGTAGAAATGGGAGGCAGGTGTTTTTAGGGTCATGGAGGTAAATAGCATCAACTGGTAAACTGCCTTCTCTTCAGCTCGAGTCCTGGCTCACCCAGCTCAGGAGCAGCAGCTCTGGGCACAGAGACTTGGCCACAGTGGGGCAGAGCTCCTCACTTGCGGCTAACCTAGAGGGCTGAAGACCTTTTGTCTGGCCCTGTTTCTGACTACCCCAAAAAGACTGTGCTGGGGATTATGAGACCTGCCTGGGCAAAAGCCATGGGCAAAGGGGGCTTTAGGAGGAGGGGATTTGGATGGGACTGAGTGAAAAAGCTGACTAGGCCAACTCAGTATAACACGAAAAGGTCACCTTGGAGTACAATCCCAACAACAGCTTGATTTGAATCCAGTACCACATTACAGACCAACACAATTTTCACTCAAGACTTGTGTTTCAAGGCTGTTCATTTTCATTTGAGAGCCAGTTTCATGTAGTGGTTAAGAATGGCAGGCTCCAATCTGGAGAACTGGGGTTGATCCCCACTCCTCCTCCACAGGAAACCAGCTGGTTGACCTTGGGTCAGTCACAGTTCTCTCAGAACTCTCTCAGCCCCGCCTACCTGACAAGGTGACTGTTGTGAGGGGAGGAAAGGAAGGCAATTATAAGCTGCTTTGAGGCTGCTTTTGGTAGTGAAGGGCAGGGTAAAAGTCCAACCTCCTCTTCTCACCTTTTTACATGTCTTGTAATATCTGTCTGGAACATCTCAACTCACTCTTGTTAGCACATCTTTCATAGTTGTGCTTAGCACATGCCTAATGCATTTCCTGTATCTTTGATGCACGTTGATTTTCTAGTAAAGTTAGTTAAGACTGTAATAAAACCTCTTTTAAATGACAGTTAAGCAAAGCTGCTTGTTCCCAGAGTGGCATAGAAGTGCTCACAGTCTATCACAGCACACATAAAGTTTAAAATGTAATCTACAGTGTGAGTTCCCCAATCGCCAACCAGCTATCTGAAATACAAGCTTAGAATGTACAGCAGCAACAGATCCGTGAGTGCTGGTTGTGTAATCATACACATAGGTGTGAGAAGACAGAGACTGATGTGATGTCTGCTACCCCAGTTCAGTCAAAGTTTGGGGAATGAGAGGAAACTGACTACAATACAGGGATGAATTTGGGATATATACCCCCATGTTTTGAGTGAGAGATGTATGGGGTGGGGGGCTGTGACCACCAACACTGCAAAAAAGAAAACTTACAAAAGTTTTTTAGCCCACAATAAAATTGATTAGTCCACCTGCAAATATACCAATATAAAGATCATCCCAATCCACAGCTGAGGGCAGAGGTGGGGGGGGAGGGGAGGCAGGGAATTGAGACCTTGTACAACCTCTGGATCAAAAGGAATCTCCCTTTTGTGCTTCAGGTTTGTGAGCCTTCTGCCTCTTAGAAAAAAAGAACATAAAAAGCCCTGCTGGATGAGACCAGTGGTCCATCTAGTCCAGCATCCTGTCTCACACTGGGGCCCATCAGTTCCTCTGAAGGTCCAGCAACAGGGCACAGAGGCCGAGACCTTCCCCTGTTGCCTTCTGGCACTGGGATTCACAGGTTCAGTGCCTCTGAATGTGGAAGTTCTAGGCTTGCCAGCTTCCAAATGGTAGCTGGTGATCTTCCACCATTACAACTGATTTCCAGATGACAGGGATCATTTCACCTGGAGAAAATGGCCACTTTGGAAGGTGGACTCCATGGCATTATACACAGTTGAAGTGGCTCCCCTCCCCAAACCCTGTGTCCCCAGGCTCTACCCCCAAATTTTTCAGTTGTTTCAGAGCTGGCAACCCTAGGAGGTTCCCTTTAGTCACCATGGCTAGTAGCCACTGATAGACCTCTCCTCCATGAGCCTGTCTAATCCCCTTTCTATGTCCATAGCCATCACTACATCTTCTGCCAGCAAATTCCACAAGTTAATCATTCTCTGTGTAAAAAAGTATTTCCTTTGTCCATTCCTGAATCTACTGCCCATCACCTTCACTGGATGCCACGAGGTCTAATATTTTGGGAGAGGGAGAAAAATTTCTCATTGTCATCTCTCTCCACCCCATCCATAATTTTATAGACCTCTGTCAACTCTTCCCATCATGCACTTGGCCCCAACACTGGAGACACTTGAAAAGCAGGAGCAGGAAGAGGGAATGTGGGTGACTCAGGTCTTATATTTGATCACACTGGGACCTTTCTCCTCCTGGAACCATACAGGGCTCTGGACATTCTACTTTGCTCCCCAAATCCTACCAATGTGGCACTTAGCGCAACTGAGCTCAGTTGCATCTGTCTTCCCTCTTTTCCCTTTGGCCCCCCTCCTTCTCTGCCACACACCCCCTTCCTTCCCTTTCAATAATGCTCCTGTTTCCAGAGCCTTCTATTTGCAGTCCTTTTTGGTAACATTCCCCTTGGGCCTGGCTCCCCTAAAGCCTTCTTTTAGGTCTCTGTTAATGGCCCTTGCGGCCTTCTGGCAAGCAAGATTTCAATTAGGAGCTGGAAATAGCTTCTGAACCCTGCATGGCTGATTGCTGGGTATCACCAGGCCAGCCACAATTAAGGGGGACGAGAGAGGATCGATTGTATGGTGGCCCGGTAGCAGGGACCATAATAGACTGGGCGTTGTCTTGCATGCAGTCTGTGGTCGAACTTCCTCCTGAATGGGACAGCTCAGAAGAAACAAGGCAGTCAGCAGATATGCAAAAACAAAACGAGAAAATTCCAGTTGACTTGCTCTGGTGCAAAGGACTTGAAAGGCAGGAAAAGGTTTTCATCTGAACCAGAGCAGAGTAGAAAAAGCTGTGCCAAAGCTCAAGTTTTGAGATGCATGTAATTCCCTGAGTGTGTGCAGAATGCCATCTCCTTCCCGCCCTCCCAGACAACCACCACTGGATCCCCCACCAGTATTTTTTATTTATTTAAAATGTTTTTATCCCACCTTCCCACCCAGTCAGAGCCTTCAAGGTAGTAAACAGCAGGACTTTTTTTTTTTTAGCAGGAACGCACAGGAACACACCAGGGGGTGTGACCTAATATGCAAATGAGTTCCTGCTGGGCTTTTTCTACCAAAAAAGCCCTGGTGAACAGTTTCTTTGACCCTGGTAGCCCAGGCAAGCCCGATCTCATCAGATCTTGGAAGTTAAGCAGGTCAACTCTGGCAAGTATGTGGATGGGAGACCTCCTTGGAATACCAGCAACTGGGAGGACAGGGGCAGGTTTTATTCAGCCACCTCTCTGAATATCTTCCAGGCCCCCAGTAGGGGTCCATCATCACAGGTTGCCTTGACTTCCAGGTACAGCAGACATTTAGTGGTGAACAGTTTTGGTTTTTAAAAAATTAAAACAGCTTTTAAAGCTATGATTATATGGCTGCACGCACTCACGAGCTGAAGACCCACAAGTCCAGCAGGGAGAGGATCTCATCGCTTTTGTCCATTCCTTTTTTGTTGGGCCATCTACTGACTAGGCAGCCTGCTCACCAATCCACTGCCTACAGTAGTGTTGTCAATGCCATCCTCCAGGTGGGAGCTGGAGCTCTCCCCGGATGACAGAGATCAGTTTCCCTGGGGAAAAGGGCTGCTTTGGAAGGTGGGCTCTCTGGCATCATTATTGGGATATTTGGTTAATATAGCACAGTTTGCCCAGTCGGAGAAGCATGATACTGAGTGCAACAAATAAATCTCCCGAGACATTTATTCAAGTAGATCCAGTTCACCTTCAGCTTGCAGTCAAAAGAAAAGAAGCCTAATAGAAAGAGTACTTTCCCTAATGGCCAGCTTGTCTGCCATCATGTGCATGGGCGTATGAGGGCATTGTTTCTACAGGGGAGACCTGAAGAGACATGCACCTCCATGGAGGACTAAGTGAAAGAGGAAGCATCAGAGGCATCCCATCCAAGGAGATAGCACTTATACACGCTTAGAGTGAGTGCCAGTTTGGTGTAGTGGTTAAGTGCGTGGACTCTTATCTGGGAGAACTGGATTTGATTCCCCACTCCTCTACATACACCTGCTGGAATGGCCTTGGGTCAGCCATAGCTCTCTTAGGAGTTGTCCTTGAAAGGACAGCTGCTGTAAGAGCTCTCTCAGCCCCACCTACCTCACAAGATGTCTGTTGTGGGGGGGGGAGGTAAAGGAGATTGTGAGCCTCTCTGAGACTCAGAGTATAGAGTGGGATATAAATCTAGTATCATCATCATCATCATCATCATCATCATCATCATCATGTAGCACACACACCGCAATGTCCAGGCATGCTGAGTCACTCACTCCAACAATTATACCCCGTTGAAGTCCCTCCCCAAATGCCACCCCCCTCAGGCTCCACCCCCCCCCCCAAATCTCCAGGAATTTCCAAACCCAGAGCTGGCAACCCTAGCCTACAAATCCGCTGTCATCAGCTGCCTGACTCACAAAACAGTGGGTCTCCCTCTCTTCCTCCTCTCCCTTGCCTATTGCGCCCTTACCACCTGCTATGACTCTCCCCTCCTCCTCCTCCTCCCTTCTCATCTGACTGTCCACCTGCTTGCTGTGTGGTTCCATCTCTTTTGCCACCTGCCCTGCTTAGCTGCAGCAGCTCCTGCTCCTTCACCTGCTCCATAACCACCTGAAAGGGAACTCTGTTACACTGAGCAATTGCAGATGGTTCCTCTGTCTGGGGATTTAACCTTGCTTGATTTTAAGAAGACTGCAATTTCCTGAAAATGTGGGGTATCCCCCAGGTCTGCAGAAGAATATCCCCAATCTTTGAGTCTATTGATCTTGGTGGGGCCACATTCAGCATGAGATGCAAGAGAGGGGGCGGGAATGGGGGCATTATTTAGATGATCCCTTGATAATTTCATCCCCCCACCCCCTTTTCTTTATATAAGAAAATATGCTAAAGCTCTTAATGGAAATTGTAGTAAAAATAGTGCCTGAAATAGGGTTGCCAGGTCCAATTCAAGAAATATCTGGGGACTTTGGGGGTGGAGCTAGGAGACATTGGGGGTGGAGCCAGGAGCAAGGCTGATTGAACTCCAAAGGGAGTTCTAGCCATCACATTTAAAGAAACCACACTCCTTTTAAATAATGAAGGATAGGGGCACCTTCTTTTGGGGCTCATAGAATTTGACCCCCTGCTCCAATATTTTTGAAATTCAGGAGTTGTTTTGAGGAAAGGCACTGGATGCTATACTGAAAAATTGGTGCCTCTACCTCAAAAAACAGCCCCCCCAGAGCCCAAGGATTGATTCCTCATTATACTCTATGGGAATCGGTCTCCACAGGGAATAATGGAGTTCCCAGAATGGAGTGCCTTTCCTTCCCTCCCCCTTTCTGATGACCCTGAAGCGGGCGAAGGGCCCGCACACCGGGGGGGTGGGATCCTCAGCCCCCAACTAGGGATTGGCAACCCTAGCCTGAAAGAACGAAGTAGGAAATTAGTGGATCATTGCCTGTTTTGGACTGGCTCAAAAGACTCTTGCAAGAGCTGAAATGGACCAATTAATTGCATTCATAGGAATGTGCAATGGCAGCCTTTGGGAATAAATCATTGGAAGAGAGGGACAATTAGAGAGACAGATGTTTTTTGTTTGTTAGAGTAAGGGCTATTGACAAGAAAAAGGACAGACTGCGCTGCCACTTCCGTACAGTTCATTGCAGCCATTATTCTTTTCCTGGAAAGTGATCCTAAGGGGGGTGGGGCAGGGAAGATTCCACCAAAGCACAGAATATTTTTTTTAAAAGGGGGCCTAAAGGTATGTTAGCATGACCCTTGTATCCTTGGCCCTGGGACCAGTAGGGTTCCCAATTCAGATTGAGAAATTCCTGGAAATTGGAGGAGGGGGATGGAGCCTGGGGAAGCTGGAGACTGAGGAGGAGCAGGAGCTCAACGGTAAAGTTCCCATCACCCCCATGTTTCAGCAGGGGATCCCCCATTTTGGGGGGGCTTCTCCCCTCTGTGGACCATCTGGCCAGCAAGGAAGATGTTGTTCGGTCGCACAGTCGATTCCAACTCTTTGCGACCCCATGGACCGAGTCACACCAGGCCTCCCTGTCTTCCACCATCCTCTGAAGTCTGCTCAAATTTGTGTTTGTTACATCAGTAATGCTCCCCCTTAAATAAACAAACTATTGAATGTTTATCAATAAGCGATGACATGTCCGTACGTTTTACAAAGACATGATCAGTCTAATGTTAATGACGAGTACAAAGTCTTGCAGTCAATATAGCAGAATAAACAGAATTAGTTCAAGATCAAAAATAAATCAGTTTCTTGTAAAATAAATTCTGAGGCACACTATTACGTTCCATTAAATAAGAAATCAAAGGAAACCAAACAGATGCAACACACTCCTCATAGCGTTCTAAAGATAATTCAAATGAGTTACATGCAATTTTGTTAATTATAAACAGTTCCCATAATCTCTGAAACCAATTTTCTGAAGAAGGTGAAGAGGAGTTTACCCAGCTAGCTGCTATAGAAAGTCTGGCAGCTGCAATTAGGATAGTTATTAAAATGGAAGTGCATTTCCTAAGCAAGAGATCTTTCCAATTGTGTAGTAGATAAACATCTGGTTTTAAAGGCAAGTGGTAGCCGGTAATCAGTCTTATTTGGGTTTGAATTTGTTGCCAACATTTATAAATGTGTTCACAGTTCCACCAAGCATGTATATAAGTAGCTAATTCTCCACAATTTTTTTGTACATAGGTGCACTAGTAGGGACAAATTTGTGAAGTCTGATGGGAGGCAAGTACCACCTCATAAGCATTTTGACAAACTAAAATTTAATATTTAAAATATTAGTTTTATTATCATAAGGGTTCCAAATAATACTCCATTCAGCAAAGTCAATTTGTCTATGACAATCTGCATTCCAACTTTTCTGATATCCCATTGGTTTAGTTTCAGCCATTCAAAGCAAGACTTTATACAACTTGGATATAAGTCCCTTATACTCACCTTTCAGGATCTTCAGCAACTTTTCAAAACAAGTGAGAGGGCGAGTACGCATTATCTGGAAAAGTGATGAATGAAACATATGTTTAATTTGTAGGTATTGAAACCAGTGAATGTTTAAGCCTGAATTTTTTTCTAATTTTAGTTTGTCTAAGAATAAGTTCTTATCAAGCAGATCAATCAATCAAAAGCATCCTGTTTTACGCCAGGAGTTAACAAAATTGTCATCTTGGCCTAAGGGGAACCATAATTGATTGTGAAAAGAAGTAAATAAAAACAAGTCTGTGACCAACTTATCATTCTGTCTCCGCCAGATAGTAAACAAAGCTTTCAAGAAGATATTATCAGTAATTTTCGTTTGAGCTATAAGTTTAGGATTCCATAAAACATCCACTTTATGAAATGGTGGTAGGTATACTAATTCAATCAGTTCCCAATCAGCATCGCACTTGTTTTGAATAATAAAAATAACTTGAGTGAAGTAATGCTGTCCAGCCATCTCATCTTTTGCCTTCCCCTTCTTCTTTTGCCTTCTGTCTTTCCCAGCATCGGGATCTTCCCCATGCTCTTTTCACTGTTGCAGCCAGGACAAGACAGAGTGAAAGAATTCCAGGTTGCCAGCTCTGGGTTGGGAAATTCCTGGAGATTTGGGGGTGGAGCTTGGGGAGGCCAGGGTTTGGAGAGGCGAGGGACCTTCGTGGAGTGTAATGCCATAAAGTCCACCCTTCAAAGTTGTTATTTTCTTAGGGCTGTCACATCTTACCTGGCTACTGGGGGGCACCATAGAGTTTTTAACCCAAATACTAGAGTGCCCCCCATGTGACGTGCCCGGCACAATGATGTCACTTCCAGGTGATATCATCCTGCCGGGCACATTGGGCAATGATGGGACTCTTCAGGGGCAGGGCTATCCCCACCAGTCATCTCCACACTGGTGGGTTGGAGGCCCCAAAATTGGGGGAAACCCTGGCTGGGGCAGGGAAATGGGGACCCTGTATTTAGTCCAGGGGAACGGATCTCTGTTGCCTGGAGTTCTGATATAATTAGGGCTGCCTATTCTGGGTTGGGAAATACCTGGAGGTTGTGGGGGTGGAGCCTGGGAAAGGTGGGGTTTGTGGGGGAGGTACCTCATTGGTCTATGATGACACCTCCGAAGTAGACATTTTCTCCAGGGGATCATTTGTAATAGCAGGAGGTCTCCAGGTGGCACATGGAGGTCAGCAACTCTACAGGGGGATGCTGCTGAGCAGGGGTAGAATTCTAACAGGGGCTCCTTTGCATATTAGGCCACAACCTTCTCGATGTAGCCAGTCCTCCAAGAACTTACAAAAAGGAGCCTTGTTAGCTCTTGGAGGATTGGCTACATCAGGGGTCTGTGGCCTACTATGCAAAGGAGCTCCTGCTAGAATTCCACCCCTGCTGCTGAGACTCGTGAAAGATCTCTTAAAACTTGGGCCCGCTTGATGGTTTGCTGATGCAATTTGCATTTACGCAAGCACAACGTTGAGGGGAAGGAAGGATGAAACCGAGAAACTGGGGAAAACTGCATTCTGCTCTTCAAGACGGGAAAGTGTGCAGAGATATGAAGGGACTGGCAGTTTTCTTCCCTAGCACAAAATAAAGAACACGAGAGTGGGGGTGGGGAGGGGAGAGAGAGAGAGAGTCAGTTTAATGCAGCCCATGTGTCTGCAGTGTGGAATCAAGCTAACACATCCCAGATGCCCTATATCTGCTCCAGTTTTCTCTGCAGGGAATAAACACACCCCAGGGCTGCCGTCCGCTGCATCGAATTTGTAGAGAGCTTATGTCTCTCTCCGCCCACTCAGGATGGCCTTCCAGTCTGTTTAATGTGTGGGGTTTCCATCGCTGGTCAGATCCTTTTGGATTACCGATGACCGTGTTAGATGCTGGAAGATCCATTCATGAGCCTTTCCAGCATTCTCACCCCGCCCCCCGTCAGAAATACTGTTTTCACAAGCCTTCGATTCATCCTTCCTCCCTCTGCGAGCTGTGAGGGTAGAACCTCCGAGAGAAAAGTCCAAGATGGTGCTTGTCTTTTTATCCTTCTGCAGTGGAGTAGAAGACCTAGGGCGTTTTCGCACAGGGCTTACCCCGGAGCGACGTCCCTCTTCACCGCGCAGCGTCTGTGCGGATTTCGCACCAACTGCTCCGCAGAACCCGGAAGAGCCGCAAAGTCCCGTGGCTTTTGCATCGCAAATGTAAACCGCCAAAAACCAGTTTACATTTGCGACGCAAAAGCCGCGGGACTTTGCTGCTCTTCCGGGTTCTGCGGAGCAGTTGGTGCGAAATCCGCGCAGACGCTGCGCGGTGAAGAGGGACGTTGCTCCGGGGTAAGCCCTGTGCGAAAACGCCCCTAAATTCAAATCCCAGCTTTGGCATAGAAGCTTTCTGGGTGACTTCAGGCCAGTCCCACACTGTCACTCTAACCTACTTTGCAGTTCTGTTTTGAGGATAGAATGGAGGGGAGGTTAATTTGGTGTAGTCAGGGGTGGAATTCTAACAGGAGCTCCTTTGCATATTAGGCCACACACTCCTGATGTAGCCACTCCTCCAAGAGTTTACAAAAAAAAAAGCCTTCTAAGCTCTTGGAGGATTGGCTACATCAAGGGTGTGTGGCCTAATATGCAAAGGAGCTTCTGCTAGAATTCCACCCCTGCTTATTTGTATGTATGTGCAGCTTCACTGGACATTGCACATATGAAGATGTACACACATGCAAAATACATGCAGTGCCTTCGGTCAGACAGCATGGCAACTGTGTATACCAGGCAAGACATGCTCCCCATGTGTGTGGCTATGATGTCTAAAAACGGCTTAAGCATGATCCAACACACATACAGAAATAATCATGCGAACACTGTACAGGGGTGTCACTGTGATGTCTATACAGGGGTCTATCATAATGGTACCTGAAACAGAATAGCCTTGTTCGCAGGGTCAAATCCAGCCCCTCACCTCAGTAGAAAGTGGTGAAGGACAGCTTGTATGTGAGGCGTAGAGCAGGGACAGGGTTTGTGCGCATGCATGCATTTATCCAGGATGTGGAATGGTACAGTATAGCCCAATCTTGTCAGATCTGGGAAGCTAAGCAGGGATGGTACTTGGATGGGAGGCCACCAAGGAAGATCTTGTAAAAGAAAGTTTCAGAGGGTAACCAAGTGGATCTGCAGTAGAACAGTTAGAGTGGAGTCCAGTAACACCTCTGAGACCAACAAGAGTTTCAGAGTGCAAACTTTCAAGAGTCAACGTTCCCTTTGTCTGACATGAGCAGAAATGCACAGAGCCGGATTAACAACTAGGCCAAGTAGGCACTGGCCTATGGGCCCCCACACTTTTAGGGGCCACCAGCCAGCTTCCCACTCCACCACCCCAGTTTCCCCCCTGCTTGCAGCCCTCCCAGCCTGCATGTGCACAAGTTGCTCATTGCCCAATTTGCTTGGTGCGGCTGCTGCTAGCATTGTCGACAGGTTTGCCTCTTTCTGCCTCTCCCATGCAGCTTAATAAAAGGGGCTTTTAAGAAGGTGCCTGCAGGCTGCAGTGGGGGCTGTGGGTGGCAGGGCGGGTGCTCTGAGATAATTTGCCAGGCCCCCCCCCCCCAAGATTTCAGCTGCCTAGGGGCCACCACAGGGATTGATCTGACACTGGAAATGCAGATCTGTGTGTCTTCTTATCCCAGCCCGAAGGTGCATTTATGTATGTGTGTCTGTTTTGTAAGGAATGCTTGTAAAGGATGCAACAGAACAACACATATTGTAATCAGCTTCATTAGAGCAAAGGGGAAATTCATGGGGGTGAGCAATTGCCATGTTCGTTGTTCTAAATGTACAGAGTTTGCGGAGGAAAGCATCGCAGTGAACATGCCTACAATCCCTGTACAGGATCCGTGTGATTATTTTTGTATGTGAGTCAGATCATGCTTAAGCTGTTTTTAGACATAATAGCCACATATACTGGGAGGCTGGCAATGACACACACGGGGAAAATGTTTCGCCTGGTATACACAGCTGCCTTGTCGCCTGACCACAGACAGGCACTGCATGTATTTTTCACAATTGTACATGGCCAACCACTGCTGCTCCATCACTTGCCTGGGAAACCCTATGGGGCTGCCAGGGCTTTTCTTGGAGCAGGACCTCCTTTGCATATTAGGCTGCACCCCCCTGATGTAGCCAATCCTCCAAGAGCTTGCAGGGCTCTTCTTACAAGGCCTACTGTAAGCTCTTGGAGGATTGGCTACATCAGAGGTGTGTGGCATAATATACAAAAGAGTTCCTGCTACAAAAAAAGCCCTGGGGGTCGCCATAGGTCAGCAGCAACTTGATAGTAGCTTAAACACACACATGTATCTGGGTACAACTAAATGTGGAGGCCATTGCCTTTGACAGGTTTGCCAGTTCCGTCCAGCAGTTTTTGTCAGGTCTGGAATGATTCTATGTGGAGTTGGGAGGGGGTTCATTGCAAACACTTTCTGCTTTCCTAACCATTACAGGGTTGTTGGTTTATTTTTTTTTGGGGGGGGGGGGAGTTAAATGGAAATCACCCTTGCCTTTATAAACTGACTATAAAGGGAATATCATAGAATTACCCAGGTGGCTAACGTAGCTGGATGGAATTGCCAGGGCTTGTACTGGTCCTAAATAAATGGCATTTGAATGTCCTGTTTTTATTTGTAATCAGGTTCCAAGAGTTCCCATGGCGCAGAGTGGTAAAGCAGCAGTACTACAGTCCAAGCTCTCTGCTCATGACCTGAGTTCGATTCTGGCAGAAGCTGGGTTCAGGTAGCTGGCTCGAGGTTGCCTCAGCCTTCCATCCTTCTGAGGTCAGCAAAATGAATACCCAGCTTGCTGGGGGGAAAGTGTAGATGACTGGGGAAGGCAATGGCAAACCACTCTCTAAAAAGTCTGCTGTGCAAATTTCATGATGTGATGCCACCCCAGAGGCAGAAACAACTGGTGCTTGCACAGGGGACTTTATCTTTACTAAAAGAGTTTATTAGCTTTTCTTGATCATTCAAATGAGAGGGGCAAGTAGGATCAAGTTTTAATTGTAAGCCTAGTATCCTGGTTGGGGCTAAGAATTACAGTCAGGGGCATAGTCATTATGAAATTTGGCAGACTGTGGATGGTGGTGGGAAAGTGGGGGTGGAAAAGTGCCATCAAGTCACAACACTGACCCCACAGAGTTTTCAAGGCAAGAGACGTTCAGAGGTGGTTGCCATGGCCTGCCTCCGAGACATAACCCTGGTATTCCTTGGAGGTCCCTCATCCAAATACTAGACAGGGTCAACCCTGCTTAGCTTATGGCTAGCCTGGGCAATTGGGGTCATGGGGCAGGGCCAAATCAGACAGCTAATGAGATTTGGGGAAATCAGCATAGAATGTAGTAGAACTTGGTGAGTCATCATCATCAGTATCTGGGCATGCCTTTCCATGCCTGTACACACAAAAAATACATATAGAGCCATTATATCCCAAGTACACACACAGACAAGTGTACATACGCATGTACAACTTGACATCCAAAGCATGCACATGCATCCAAACACATGTATGCCTCACTCAGGAAGACTAGTGGATCTCCTACACCATTTTGCAGCTGTGTGAGCTGAACTGATTCAGCAGGCAAGAGGCAGATCTTAGCCTTTACATGAAAGCAAGGTTCCAGATTCAGTCTCTAGCATCTCATTAATAAAGGATCTCAAGCAGGTAAGGTCTGCACCTGTAGACCATGGAAACGCACTACCTATTCAGTGTACTTTGCTACCTGGACCAGTATGGCACTATTTTATGTGCATGTAACCTTGCCAGCCTCCTGTGGAGGCAGGGTGATACCCTATCCCCAGTTCCCATTGGAGCTGGGGGAAATACAAAATTTTTAAAATCACTGCTGAGGATGGCATGACATCACTTCCTGGAGAAACCAAGAAATGATGTCAGTCCTCCCCAGGAATTGCCAGAGCTCTATAGCTTTCAGTTTCCAGAGATTCCTGGAGAGATGTGACATCACTTTCAGGTTTTTCCCAGAAATGACCTCATGCCAGTGACACCAGCACCCCACACCCCACCATGTTCCATCCAGAAACAGCTGCCCCCATCAGAGGAAAACACTTGGCTTAGAATAGGGTTGCCAAGTCCAATTCAAGAAATATCTGGGGACTTTGGGGTGGAGCCAGGAGACATTGGGGTGGAGCCAGGAACAAGGGTGTGACAAGCATAATTGAACTCCAAGGGAGTTCTGGCCATCACATTTAAAGGGACAGCACACCTTTTTAAATGTCTTCCTTCCATAGGAAATAACGAAGGATAGGGGCACCTTCTTTAGGGGCTCATAGAATTGGACCCCCTGGTCCAATCGTTTAGAAACTTGGGGGGTACTTTGGGGAGAGGCACTAGATATAATACTGAAAGTTTGGTGCCTCTACCTCAAAAAACAGCTCCCCAGAGCCCCCGAAACCTCCAGATCAATTCCCCATTATAGCCTATGAGAATCAATCTCCACATAGGGAATAATGAAGAATAATGAAGTGCTCAGCAGACGTTTCCCTCCTCCCCCACCCTGTTTCTGGCAACTCTGAAGCGACGGATTGGTGTCTTTACTCATGAGTTGCTGCCAACTTCTTCAAAGTAACACAGACACACCATCCCAAGAGGAAGCCTTTCAATCTGAAGCCTCCAAAAGCACATGGTCCTCTGGGGGCGGGGCTTCCCCCCGCCGGCCAGCTGACTGAAGAATCCCCGCTGGGACCTGGGTATTGGCAAGCCTAGCTTAGAACCTCTCAACTTTTTGTGATTGGCCTTAACCCTATGGCAGCTATTTTGTGGTTGACCCAAATTCCCTTGACAGTTGCTTTATGGTTGTGCATATTACCTTCCCAGAAAATTCCAGATATGCCCACAAACTCAGCAAGGTTGGGTCACCCTGGTGTAGATGATTCACACCAATTCCTTGAAGCAAACACCACAAGCAATGCTTTGTGTCTTTAACCAGGACCTTTTTTTCTGGAAAAAGGTGTCAGAATTCTCAAGAGGGAAATGAAGGAGAAACACACAGGAGCGCCCCATGAACTTTTAAACATTTTTTTTGAGAATTTTGTTTCCATGGAGAGATTCCGGAACTCCATTCTGCAGCATTCCCCCAGAAAGAAAAGCCCTGTCTATAATCCTTGTGCTCTCCAAAAAGCTGTTTCCATTTTTTTTCCCAGTAGTTAAGAAAAAAGGAGCTTGAGGCCTGGAGGAGATTTTTACTAGCCCAGCTGGAGAATACCAATCACTTTGCAACTCAGAATGAAAAGTGAATTTCATAATCTCAGCAGTCTGGATGTGGAAAAGGACAATGGAGCCAGAGAAAGCATTCGAAGAGGTGAACTGCTGGAATTCCTCAGCTGTTGAACACTCTCCCCCTCTGGCAAGCCATCAGAATCTGGACTTGTGTTATATACTCAGATGCAAGCAGACTTCTAGTGGCTTTACCCTGCACTGTGGTGTGTTCAGCATCCTGCGAATGGATTCGCTCAAAGAAGAGGCCAGTGGCAGCTAGTAAGCTGGGAGGGGCCTAACAGTACAGGGGGACTCAAAGAAGGGCTGATGGAAGCAGCCCAAGGGCAGTCTGAGGAATCATACAGTTCCTAGAAATTTAAGTTTGGTCTCCAGGGAGGGCAGAATTTGGGAAGTGGAGAAGTTCTTGAGCACCGACTCTTCCATTTATCCTAGACTTTATGGCAGAGGAGTCAAATGTCTGGCTCATGGGCCAAAACCACCCTGCCCTTGGCTTTAATAAGGCCTGCAGCACTTTCCACCCACTTTCCCCTCCTGTCCTCACCCTTTGAAGCTCTGAGAATGCCAAAGTTCCCAGATCCTTCTGCCTTGTCTTTGTAGGCTGCAGCAGGAAACTCTTCTGGGCTTGCAAAGCTGCAAAGAAAATGCAGAACGGATTTTCCATTAAGGCCTCTGTGCCCAGATAGATGAGCCCAGAGATCTTAATGGAAAAATATATTCCATGTTTTCCTTGCAAATTTGTCTATGCTGCAATGTGTTTCAATGAAGCGGAGCTTAGTTTCAGTTACCAGTGTTCTTATGGCCAGCTGAAACTGTTGCTTCCTGGAGTTGTGTCCTTGCAGATAAAGGGTTGATGCTTTGAACCAACTTGTTTTTGCTCAATGGACCTGAGAACAGGGGTTTAGAGAGTACTTAACCTGGAAACCCACAGCCAGTTTGGTGTAGTGGTTAAGTGCATGGACTCTTATCTGGGAGAACCAGGTTTGATTCCCTACTTCTCCAGTTGCAGCTGCTGGAATGGCCCTGGGTCAGCCATAGGTCTTGCAGAGTTGTCCTTGAAAGGGCAGCTTCTGTAAGAGCTCTCTCAGCCCCTCCTACCATACAGGGTGTTTGTTGTGCGGAAGGAAGAAAAAGGAGATTGTGAGCCGCTCTGAGATTCAGAGTGGAGGGCAGGATATAAATCCAATATCATCATCATTGTGACGGAACCGGCCCAATTCTGCCTTCAGACCCGGTCCCGTCAACTCCCTATTGAGTCGCCAACTCCTGGAGGGAGCTATTTCTCCTCCGGCCACTTGAGCTCGCTGCCACCACCTGCTCAGTCTAGGGGTTCAGATTGAGAGGAACAGGACTCCCAATCCCCCTCTCCAGCTCTGAGGCCAGGCCTCAAGGTCCTCTGCCACCCTGTACTTGGGTATCACAGAGACCACAGCACTTCTTCGGGGAACCCCTGGAGGATTGGCACCTTATCCAACTTCATGCCTTCCCCCTTCCCTGGGGCCCCCTTCATAAAGCAGCGTGGTCTAAGCGGTTGGGGATCTATGTGGTACAGAGTTTGACTGCCAGCATTCAAAACAGTAAAAATGTTTAATAAGAAGAGAAAGAAAAATAAAAACAAAAACAGTTACATGTAAAAGTTTAGCACAGCACCTGATCAGCAACAAGAAGGGCAAATAAAAGGTGGATTCAAACGCATCCTCTCGTCCCTGGTGTAAACTTGGTCTACCTTGTGAATTACTTACTTGGTCTGACTGCCTGGGGTCCTCCTCCTCTTGAGTAGGCCTCTCCCACAGTCAGGAGCCCACAGACTCACAACCTCTTTCTTTGAGGGCCAGCTACGAACTGGCCTTTTCCCGCCTAACTCAAATAAATAAAACAAAAGAACTTCCTGCCCCTCTAGGAGGCTTTCCCCCCTAGAGTTGCCGGTTTAACTCCAGAAGGGGGGAGGCAATGAGGGGAAGGCTAAAGAACTTCCTGCCCCTCTAGGAGGCTTTCCCCCTTAACTCTGGAAGGGAGGAGGGGATGAAGGGAGGCTAGGCCAAAGCCTGCTTTAGTAGTTTAATGTTCCCTTCCAACGAAGCACCAACATTAACTAAGATGGCGTTCCTCCACAATCATCTTACACTGGAGAGTCAATGTCAATCTAAGTAGGCGGGGGTGTGTGTGTGCATTTCATGTTTCCCTAAACCCAGAGCATTTTTATATTTTGGGTATATATTTTAAATTTCTTCTGTGATCCTTGTGGTTTTTTCTTGATATTTTATTTTCAAAATTGCATTTCCACATCCCAAATTCCCTCACCTTTCCATTCTAAACAAAATATTGCAAGACTGTAAAGCATGTTTGTACTTTAAGTTTTATAAAATCTTTGGCCGTTTTCGCACTAGCGTTTGCTCCGTCGTAGCGCCCCATTTACCTCCGGATCTTCTCTTGGATTTCGCACATCTTGCTCCGGCGCTGCGGTTTGCTCCGGCGCTACAGGGATTTTACGCCGGAGTATGTTTTTCAGCATTTTGCCGGAGTTTCCGAAAACCTCCGGATCCACTCCGGATCCACTCAGCGGAGTTTGCTGTGGGAAATCCATCCACGCCGGATCGACTGCTTTGTGGGCGGCACCCTCTCCCTTTCCGTCCTCCCACCCCATCCACCCCCTTGGCCAATCATCAGCCTTTCGCGGCGCTTCCCCGAAGTGCCGGCGCGGCCATTTTTTTTTTTTTAAACTTCACAGTTTTGCGTAATAGCGATATTTTGAAATTAACAAAGGGAAAAAAAAAACCCCTCCTGGAATAGTTGCGTTATTTCGCTGTTGCGTTATCCCCCGCCTCTTCTCCCTTTAGGGGCCCCGGTGGGGGGACCGCGGAAGCCCCCCCAGCAGGCCTTTTCCAGCCAGTTCGTTTCGGGTCTAGTTTGGGGAGGGCGAGCGGGAAGGAGGCGGTTTCAGCGGGCCGGCGGAGGGGCCCCGGCAGCTTCGACTCTCCCCAGCTCAAACCCCCCCACTTCACTTCCATTTGCGCCCCGCTTGACCCCGCCGGCTTCCCGCTGCCGCCGCCGCCTTGGCAAAGGGAGCCCAGCCGCCCAGAGACATTTGGCGGCGGCGGCGCTTCTCCATTGTTGGGGGGGGGAATCTAGTGCCGGTGCGGGCCAAAGCGTTCATGTGTGTGTGTTAAAAACGGAATGCCTCCCTCAGCTGTGCCACCAGGATTTCTGGACCTGCACAAAATCGCCATGTATAAAATGGGAAGTTGGAGTCCTGCATTCTTCTCCCTGGCTACATTCCGCTCGGTTAGAAAATAGACGGAGCTCGCTCTTCACACCCGCCACAGAAGGGGAAGGAGAGAATGGGGCGGGGGGGGGGGAGCTCTGGCAGCAGGAATCAGTCAGGTCCCCCGTTGCAAGCGCCAGCCGGGGAGGGGAAAGAAAGAGAGCGGAGGAAATCCCAGCTTCGCCACCCGGGAGGGAGCGAAGGGAAGAAGCTGCCACACACACACACACACAAACCCCTCGATTTCTCTCTCTTCGTTATTGCGATATTTCGCAAATTCAGAATTTGGGGGGGGGGATATAGTGCTAGGAATGCTTCTGTTAATACATAAAGGACTGTGGAGGACTCTACAGCTGCAGCCAATCCATGAGCAGCAGCAGCACACGTGATGCGGTTTGTCCACGAAATGAAGGGGAGGGAACAGCTCGATGTTACGTTAGTACGTTAGTACGTCATTACGCAACCAGACTTGCGCTTAAAAAAAAAATGATTGACAGGGCATCGAACTCAAGCCGATGCCAGTGGGAAAACGATTTGAGCCGGGGCTTCAGGGAAGGCGACTCCGCAAAGAGTCACTAGTGGGAAAACGAAAAAAATGATCCGGAGATAATTGCGCCGGGGAATAAGGGGAGCAAACGCTAAGTGGGAAAACGGCCTTTGTGTTTATCTGTGTCTTTTATAAAGTTAAATCTCTGCCACCTGGCATTACGTTTTATGACATGCATGGCTTAGCCCCACAAAGTTCCATTTATGTCAGATCACAAATGCCCGCATCACAAATGAATTGGATGCCCCTGCTTTATGACACGAATGTTATATTTCTTATAATCTTCATTGGAGGCTGGTTTACCATGGAAACCATTTGGTTTTTCTATTTTGCCATTTGTATCCATATGTAACCTATTTTGCCTCCATGTATAGTTAAGTACAGTATTTTATCCAGTTATCAGTTCTTCAACACTCTTTATATTAGGGTTGCCAAGTCCAATTCAAGAAATATCTGGGGACTTTGGGGGGTGGAGCCAGGAGACATTGGGAGTGGAGCCGTAAACAAAGTTGTGGCAAGCACAATTGAACTCCAAAGGAAGTTCTGGCCATCACATTTAAGCGGATCACATACTTTTTAAATGCCTTCCCTACATTAGAAATAATGGATAGGGGTAGGGTGGCCAGACCGTCCCGGTCTCCCGGGACATTCCCGGTTCTGGCCACCCAATCCCGGCTCCCGGGCTGCCTATACCGGGACCATTAAAGCCTTCGCTGGCCGGCGCTGGTCCCGGAAGGCCTTCCAGAGGCTCTGGAAGGCCTTCCGGGACCAGCGCCGGGTGCCCCGCGGCCTCCCCGCGGCCTCCGCTGGTCCCTGGAGGCCCTCCAGAGACTCTGGACCCGGAGCCTCTGGAAGGCCTTCCGGGACCAGCGCCGGCCAGCGAAGGCCTCCCCGCGGCCTCCGCTGGTCCCTGGCGGGCTTCCAGGGACCAGCGGAGGCCGCAGGGAAGCCGCGGAGCAGCCGGTGCTGGTCCCTGGAGGCCTCCAGAGGCCAGCGCCGGTAGCGGAGAGGCCCGGCGCTGGTCCCTGGAGGCCTCCAGAGGCCAGCGCCGGCAGCTCCCTCCCTCCCTCGCCGCGAGGCCGCCGCCGCAGGACTCCCCGCCGCCGCCGCTGGATGCCGCCCTGGAATCAGGTAAGGGGGCCGAAAGCGGGGGGGGGCGGGGGGCAGCCTTCCTTTCTTCCCTCCCTCCTCCCTCCCTCCCTTCCTTCCTTCCTTTCTTCCTTCCTTCCTTCCTTCCTTCCTTCCTTCCTTCCTTCCTTCCTTCCTTCCTTCCTTCCCTCCCTCCTCCCTTCCTTCCTTTCTTCCTTCCCTTCCTTCCTTCACTCCCTTCCCTTCCTTCCTTCCCTCCCTCCTCCCTTCCTTCCTTTCTTCCTTCCTTCCTTCCCTCCCTCCCTCCCTCCCTCCCCCCTTCCTTCCTTCCCTCCCTCCCTCCCTCCCCCCTTCCTTCCTTCCTTCCCTCCCTCCCTCCCCCTTCCTTTCTTCCTTCCTTCCTTCCTTCCCTCCCTCCCTCCCTCCCTCCCCCTTCCTTCCTTCCTTCCTTCCTTCCTTCCTTCCTTCCTTCCTTCCTTCCTTCCTTCCTTCCTTCCTTCCTTCCCTCCCTCCTCCCTTCCTTCCTTTCTTCCTTCCTTCCCTCCCTTCCTTCCCTCACTCCCTTCCCTTCCTTCCTTCCCTCCCTCCTCCCTTCCTTCCCTCCCTCCCTCCCCCCTTCCTTCCTTCCTTCCCTCCCTCCCTCCCTCCCCCTTCCTTCCTTCCTTCCTCCCTTCCTCCCTTCCCTTCCCTTCCCTCCCTCCTTATGTTCTTATGTGACACAGAGTGTTGGACTGGAGGGGCCACTGGCCTGATCCAACAGGGCTTCTGTTATGTTCTTATGTGACACAGAGTGTTGGACTGGAGGGGCCACTGGCCTGATGCAACAGGGCTTCTCTTATATTTTTATGTGACACAGAGTGTTGGACTGGAGGGGCCACTGGCCTGATCCAACAGGGCTTCTGTTATGTTCTTATGTGACTCAGAGTGTTGGACTGGATGGGCCACTGGCCTGATCCAACAGGGCTTCTGTTATGTTCTTATGTGACGCAGAGTGTTGGACTGGATGGGCCACTGGCCTGATCCAACAGGGCTTCTCTTATGTTCTTATGTGACGCAGAGTGTTGGACTGGATGGGCCACTGGCCTGATCCAACAGGGCTTCTCTTATGTTCTTATGTGATGCAGAGTGTTGGACTGGATGGGCCACTGGCCTGATCCAACAGGGCTTCTGTTATGTTCTTATGTGATGCAGAGTGTTGGACTGGATGGGCCATTGGCCTGATCCAACATGGCTTCTCTTATGTTCTTATGTGACAATACTGACTTTGGTGGACCCAAGCACTGATTCAGTGTAAGGGAGCTTTGTGTTTGTGACTGGAGTGGACAATACTGACTTTGGTGGACCCAAGCACTGATTCAGTGTAAGGGAGCTTTGTGTTTGTGTCTTTTGGTGCAATTTTGTTCTCAGATCCTGTATTTACTTCATCAGTATATGGGATAAGGCACTTTCTCAACTGTGCTGCATAATGCAGCCTATTTATTTTGTCCTGTTTGCTCTGTTGGCTCTATCTGCGCCACCTTCATCACTTTCGGGGTGCGGATCCCCCAGTGGGGTGGTCTCCCGACTCCCTCCGCCGGCTGTTTCTGATAGCCCTGCGCCCCCTCTTTCATTTGATATGTGTCCTGTGCGGGTGCCACCCTCCCGCCGGGAGATGCCGCAAAATGAGCCCCCTTGAGGCTTATGGCGGCAGGGCTCGGGGGAAGCGAGCTAGACTGCTGTTCTTTTGAGGGGTTATAGAGTGTTTCGAGCCCGTCCCTGTGGCATCGGTCCCATCATTGTAGGGCCCAGGGGGCCGGTGCAGCGGCCTGCTGAAGCAGCCTGTCGGTCACTTCCGGGTTCCTGTCCTGCATCTCGACCTGTGTTATTAGTGACAGGCTGCTTCGGCGGGCCGCTGCGCCGGCCCCCTGGGTCCCACAACGATGAGACCGATGCCACAAGCTGGACTACTGTCCTAAGTGGAGTTGTTATTGACAGTGGTTGGAAAAGACGTCCTCCAGAGATAAGAGAAGCGTGACTGGCGCACATCATAAATACTTACCTGTCGAATTGATTAGTGGGATCATCTGTTCCTCGCTGTGCTTGTTCCATGTCTTCCTGTGAGAATTTGTACGGACCTCTGCCATTTATGAATGTTATTGGAATCATTTTCTATATAAAGAGTGTTGAAGAACTAGTAATTAGTTTTTGTTGCCAAACTTCCAGGTGGTAGCTGGAGATCTCCCTCTTTTACAACTGATCTCCAGACAATAGAAACCAGTTCCCCTGGTAGGGTGACCATAATGTCTGAAGGCCAGCCAGGGACACTTTTGGGGGGGGGGAAGGTAGGGGTGCGCGTGCGCGAAGTGCGCGCGCCGCCGGAAACAGGAAGTGACGTCACTTCCGGTGACGTCATGCCACCGCTGGAAACAGGAAGTGACATCACTTCCTGTGACATCATTTCCCCGCGTCACCTGCCGGAAACGGGAAGTGACATCACTTCCTGTGACATCACTTCCCCCAAATGACATCATTTCCCCCAAGTGCCACTGCCGGAAACAGGAAGTGACTTCACAGCACTTCCTGTGACGTCCCCAAAAATCCCCCAAATATCACTGCCGGAAACAATTTTGTTCTCAAATCCTGTATATACTTCATCAGTATATGGGATAAGGCACTTTCTCAACTGTGCTGCATAATGCAGCCTATTTATTTTGTCCTGTTTATTCTGTTGGCTCTATCTGCGCCACCTTCATCACTTTCGGGGTGTGGATCCCCCAGTGGGGTGGTCTCGCGACTCCCTCCGCCGGCTGTTTCTGATAGCCCTGCGCCCCCTCTTTCATTTGATATGTGTCCTGTGCGGGTGCCACCCTCCCGCCGGGAGATGCCGCAAAATGAGCCCCCTTGAGGCTTATGGCGGCAGGGCTCGGGGGAAGCGAGCTAGACTGCTGTTCTTTTGAGGGGTTATAGAGTGTTTCGAGCCCGTCCCTGTGGCATCGGTCCCATCGTTGTGGAGCCCAGGGGGCTGGTGCAGCGGCACGCTGAAGCAGCCTGTCGGTCACTTCCAGGTTCCTGTCCTGCATCTCGACCTGTGTTATTAGTGACAGGCTGCTTCGGCCTTTAATGGTCCCGGTATAGGCAGCCCGGGATCCGGGATTGGGTGGCCAGAACCGGGAATGTCCCGGGAGACCGGGACGGTCTGGCCACCCTATCCCCTGGAGAAAATGGCTGGTTTGGAGGTTGGACTGTATGGCATTGGACCATGCTGAGGCCCCTCCCTCTCCAAACCATACCTTGTCAGACTCCCTCCCTCAAATTTCCAACCTCTGAAGAGCCCCATTGGCACAGACTGTCCCCGGCATGCTAATGTCCCCTGGAAGTGATGTCATTGCACTGGGGGCACTCTAGGACTCACAGTAATCCACAAATCCTAGACCATTTCCAGTATGATGCTCTAGGAATTGTGATAAAACTCTATGTGAATCCTAGAACATCCTGAGCACAACGTCCCTGGCATGATGATGTCGCTTCTGGGTGATGTCATTGTGCTATGCGCGAGGAACAAGTCCCCTGCTACAGGGGCAGAGGGAATTGGCAACCCTAGTGGGATATGTTTTAATAAAGTAATAAATAAATGGTGGCACATTTAAATCCTGGGAGTAGGGTTCAAGATACAGATGTTGCATTTTGGCCATCATTTCACAGTCTCCTATCATCTCAGGCATGGAGAAAGTTCATTAATGTAGCACCCTAGTCTGACACCTCTCCCCTTTCCGCCTTGGCACCAGATATGTCAAAACTTCCACTCTGGTGGAAGCCCTCCCACCCCTGTGCTGGTTTCTTCTGCTGCTCCTCAGCTGAGGGGAAATTGGTGTCACACCAACACTGCCACATCACTTCCTGTGTAAACCAGTAAGTGACATCACCAACTAGGATTTGTTTGAAACCAACATGGTGATCTCAACTCCAGGTCTGCATTGGACATGATGTGATGGCATTGGTGGAAGACTGCCCATCAAGACTCTGTCCCCCTTTCCACTTTTCACCCAGCACACTCATGGTGCACCTTACCAGTTTTTAGAATTGTGTGCAGAAAGATCCTGAAGTAAAAGATCATTGTTTCCTTTAGTGGAATTTTTTGAATTGGCATTCCGCTTTCTGGTTGGTTCCAAAAGGGAACTTTCTAGTCCCCTCCCCAGTTCCTGAAAAAAGGGTACAAATAGTGGAAGCTTTTTGTCTCCTTTGACGTAGCCCAGGATATCTTAATTGAGGGGTAAGCAAGATCTATTTCTCAGGCTGGAAGAGTTCTGCCCCAAATAACTGGTTTTGTATGTCCTTTTCAATAAAAAAACTGTAAAACTTTAAAGGCATAAACCTGCCTCTCTGAAGCATATAACCTTAAAATCCTGGAGAAAAGGAAGCTGTGAGATTTTAGCATTTTCTCACATGCAGGCACGCAGACAGACCTCCAATAATAAATCTATTGACTAACTTTGGAGCAGTCTGTCCAGTATGAATGTTAAATATTATACATTATGAGTAATGGCAGCAGTGAACAAAGGGGGTTGCTTGCTTTCTCTGGAGCAGGGGCCTGCAATTTTTTACAGTGAAAGAGCTACACTATGCCAAAATCCAGAGCATGAGATCAACGAAGAACTGGCCTAAGAATTTCTATTTGTGTTACTGAAACAACTTAACATTGCTGATCACTGACATGTGGATTAACAATAATCCCTAACATTCCCACAGCCTAAACACTGGTTGTTGTGAGTCCTTTTTTTTTTTTTTTTTTTTTACAAAGTGGCACACACAAAGTCTCACGATGCATAATACACACAAGAGCATGCCCTGACTTGAATAGCCCAGGCTAGCCTGATCTTGTCAGATCTTGGAAGCTAAGCAGGGTCAACCCTGATTCGCGCTTGGATGGGAGAAGCACCGAGAAAGTTTGGGGTCATGAAGCAGAAGTGGGCAGTGGCAAACCACCTCTGAACGTCTCTTGCCGTGAAAACCCTATGGGGTTGATTTAAACTGGCTGTGACTTGACGGCAGCTTCGACCACAACCCTGCATAATTGTTTCAGTGCCCTGGCCTAAATCTGTGCACAGTTCATACTTGGATTACTTGGCAAATATTCACCCGTTATCATTTCCTTTGCTGTCAGATTTCTCTGTCAGACTGGAGAGCTAGTTTGGTAGAGTGGTTAAGTGCATGGATTGTTATCTGGGCGAACTGGGTTTAATTCCCCACTTCTCCATATGCAGCTGCTGGAGGGACTTTGGGTCGGTTGTAACTCTCTCAGAGCTGTTCTGCTCAAGAGCAGCTCTCAGAGAGCTTTCTCAGCCCCGCCTACCTCACAGGGTGCCTGTTGTGGGGAGGGGAAGGGAAAGGAGATTATAAACTGCTCTGAGACTCTGAGTGAAGAGTGGAGTATAAATCCAATCTCCTTCTCCTCCTCAAAATCACCCAACAATGCAAAAATGTTCTCATCTAAATGTATAGCATTTACATTGCAAGATAAGAATCCTAGAGTTAGAAGTGACCCAGGGGTGGCCAAACTTGCTTAATGTAAGAGGCACATAGAATAAACATAAGATGTTTGAGACCCGCAAGACAAGGCAGGCAGGCAGGAAGAATAATAGATGGGGAGGAGAGGTGGAAAGAGAGCAACTTTAAATCTAAACGCATTCTCCAAGCAGACTTGGCGAAGTGATTTAAAGAGAGAAATGTCTTTTCCAATCCAGCCAGTGGGGGCTTATATGTGAAAGAGCCACATGTGTTATAGATCCCTGTTATAGATAATCTCTCTGCTCACTGCAGAAAAGCCAAAGCTACAGCATTCCCCATAGATGGCTCTCCAGCCTCAGCTTGAAGACCACAAGCAAGGAGGAGCTCCCTCGTGCCCCAGAAGTCCTCTTCATTGTCAAACTATGAAGATGTTTCTCTTACTTTTCAGTTAAAATGCAGAATCACACAGTGGAGTGAGATTGGCATTAAAGGGGGAGAGGAATAGACAAATACATGGGAGTTTATTGATAGTCCTGAAGACTGGTCAAGGGCTCTGGTTGCTGAAGGCATGTGCAGCCATGTGGCTTCATGTCCTGTTGGCAGTCTTCCTTGAAATATCAGAAGAAGAAGATGAAGAAGAAGACAATGAATATTCCACCCTCCACTCAGAGGGCGTTTTCGCACTGACCTTAATCAGAAGCGACGCCCCTCTTCACCGCGCAGGATCGGCGCGGATTTCGCACTAATTGCCGCGGAGCACCCGGAAGAGCCGGAAAGTCCCGCGGCTTTTGCGGCGCAAACGGAAACCGCCAAAAACCAGTTTCCATTTGTGCCGCAAAAGCCGCGGGACTTTCCGGCTCTTCCGGGTGCTCCGCGGCAATTAGTGCGAAATCCGCGCCGATCCTGCGCGGTGAAGAGGGGCGTCGCTGCTGATTAAGGTCAGTGCGAAAACACCCAGAGTCTCAGAGCAGCTCACAATCTCCTTTATCTTCCTCCCCCACAACAGACACCCTGTGAGGTGGGTGGGGCTGAGAGGCTCTCACAGCAGCTGCCCTTTCAAGGACAACCTCTGCCAGAGCTATGGCTGACCCAAGGCCATTCCAGCAGGTGCAAGTGGAGGAGTGGGGAATCAAACCCGGTTCTCCCAGTCCGCATACTTAACCACTACACCAAACTGGCTCTCCACTGTGGCCACTGTGAAAGAAACACACACTGAGCAGCCGCATACCGAATCAGACTCTTGGTCTATCAAGGTCAATATTGTCTACTCTGGCTGGCACCAGCTCACCAGCATGAAGAAGAGGAGCAGGTTTTTATAACTCTGCTTTTCTCTACCTTAAGGAATCACAAAGTGGCTTACGATCGCCATCCCTTCCTCTCCCCACAACGGGAATCTTGGGAGGTAGGAGGGGTTGAGAGTTCTGAGAAAACAGTTGGTGGCCCATGATCACCTGGCAGGTTTCATGTGGTGGAGGAGGAGGGAATCAAACCTGGTTCTCCAGATTAGAGTCCAGTGGCACCTTTAAGACCAACAAAGTTTCATTCAAGGTGTGAGCTTTCCTGTGCAGGCACGCTTCATCGGACGATGTGTGCTTGGCACATGAAAGCTCACACCTTGAATGAAACTTTGTTGGTCTTAAAGGTGCCACTGGACTCTTTGTTCTATTGCTGAAGGCCAACATGGCTGCAATTTCTAGATTAGAACATGAGTACAAGAGAATTAGCTGTAATAGCATCTCAGTAAATTCCACAAAACACCATAATGTACGTATATTTTTTGCTGTTAGTCACATTACATAGAATATCCTTAGGAACAAAAGGCATATGTAAATCTCAGAATAATCCAGAATATAACCTCAAGGGCACAAAGAATAACGTCAATAGTGGCAATATAACATTTGCAAGCAATAAATACAATAAAAATCCACCTACTCAATACAGTATTCAAAATTCACTTTGTTGTTCATACGAGAATCCTCAGTACACATCCTGTCGCAAGTACTCTTCTTCAGTGTACCTACTGTGCTGACTAAATATGTCCCTAGTAAATGATGGCAATTTTCCACAATGCCCCGATATTTTCAATGCTATTATTTAATACTTTCTGCCAAGGCACCATCAAGGATTTCTTCATCACAGATTCAAGCATCCAATTTATAATGTGGTGTAGCCTGATTAGTAGCCCCATGGCGCAGAGTGGTAAACTGCAGTGCTGCTGTCCAAACTCTCTGCTCATTGCCTGGGTTCAATCCCAGCAGAAGCTGGGCTCCAGGTTGCCTCAGCCTTCCAAGGTCAGTAAAATGAGTCCCCAGCTTGCTGGGGGTAAAGTGTAGATGACTGGGGAAGGCAATGGCAAATCACCCCGTAAAAAAGTCTGCTGTGAAAACATCATGATGCGACATCACCCCAGAGCTAGAAACGACTGGTGCTTGCACAGGGGACTATCTTTACCTTTTTAGCCAGATTAGAGTCTGCCCCTTACCCACTACATCATGCTGGCTCAGGTGATCTTTCCCATCATTTGCTCCTTGGTCCTTTTCACTGGAGATGTCAAGGATTGAACTTGGGGACCTCAGCATTCCAAGATGGTGCTCTGTCACTTACCCATCACCCCATTCCCTAAATGCCTTATACTGAGTCAGACCCTTGGTGTATCAAGGTCAGCACTGTCTTCTCTGATTGGCAGTTGCTGTCCAGGGTCTCGTCTTTCACATGACCTAATCTTTTTAACTAGCAATGCGGAGCATTGAACCTGGGACGTTCTCTGCCACTGAGCTAGGGCCCTGCTTGGACCTTCGTCCTGATCCAGCACGACTGTTTAAAAGTCTCCACTTCTACCCCCACCCTCACCCCCAAACTATACATTGAAATGCAGGTTCCAACAGCCTTTTTGATGGAGGCTGGCACTGGTTAGTTCCTAAGAGTCCACTGGCAGTGATCCATGGAGAGACCTCAGTGACAAAGACGACCATCCTACCAATCCCCATTTCCCTTGAGGGCTGCCAGGTCCCCCCGTGGCCACTGGCAGGGGACAGGGGGTAGGTTGGACAGCTCCAGTTTGGGAAACTCCTGCAGGTTTGGGGATGGCATGGAGACTGGGGAGGACAGGGACTTCAGTGGGGTACACAAGGTCATTGAATCCACCCTCCAAAGCATCCATTTTCTCCAAGGGAGCAGATCTCTGTAGTCTGTGACAAGCTGTAATTCCCCACATCCCACCTGGAGACTGGCAACCAGGGGTCGTTTTGTAGGGAAAAAAGGTGGTAGAGCTCATCCAGGGATTGTTATGCAGCTGCACCTAGTATTCAATGGACAAGGTGGGAAGGAGGAGGTGGAAGTGTCAGAAAGGTTCAGGAGCTGTGCTCCTGTGAGCTTCCGCTGAATCCAAGGCCTTCTGGCAACCCTGTAATCTCCCCCCTTTTTTCCAGTGCTCTTCTTTCCCTACAGAAACGATGGCTTTTCTCATTTATTTCCCCTTCCCTTTCCCAGTGCATTCTCTTCTCTCTTCCCCCCACCCCTCTCGGCAAACCCATCACATTCCTGAGCCCAAACTGCAGACTTCAAGTGATGAGGTGGCATCTCCCTCCCTCCCCGCTCCTTTACATACACATATATAAAACCCATGGCATTCTTTTCTTTTTTGGTCATGCTGCAAAAATTAAAGACACATCTCCATGCTGGAAAGCAGCCAGCTTTTTCAAGTTTCCAAAAAAGAAGTCAGGATGGGAGGAGGAGGAGGTGTCTCTTGCAACGTGTCTGGGGTGCCTTGCTACAGCCTTGAAAGCTGGCCAGATCTTCAGAGTCTGCGATGCTGAAGGGGAAAAAGAAAATAAATGAGTCTCTTTGGTGGAGTTTCTCAGTGCAAGTTTAATTGCAGCCTGTTTAAAAACACAAGAGTCGGAGAGGCTGGAGAAGAACCCCTCACGGCTCCTATTCTGATGCATCCTCTCTTTTTTTGCCTTTAGAAGAACACACCTGGATTGAAAAATGGGAAAATACAGACCGGCAAAAACCTATTAAATGGCAAAGTGATATCTGGAAAATGGGGAGGATAACAGGAAAGAGATTAAAAAAGGGACCCAGGGTACAGTCAACAAGCCCAAGATGTAACAGACAGGCTGGTGCTCTGGAGATCTGAGCCTAATCCATACCTGGATTGGAACCTGCCTGGGACCACCATGTGAATCGCATAGAGTTTCATGATGAGAAAAAGGTGGGAAAGAAATAATAATTTTTTCTTCCACACTTTCTCCAAGGAACTCAGGGCAGCATACATTCTGGAGGGTTGGGGGTTTTTTTTGCCATCTTCTGGGCATGGAGCAGGTGTCACAGGGTGTGTGTAGGGGGAGCTACTTGTGAATTTCCTGCATTATGTAGGGGGTTGGACTCGATGACCCTGGAGGTCCCTTCCAACTCTATGATTTTTATCCCCGCTCCCTATTTTGGTGCACAACAATCCTATAAGGTAGGTTAGGCTGAGACAGAGGCTGGCCCAAGATCACCCAGCAAGTTTAATGGAGTAGGGGAAAATCTGAACCTGGATCTCGCATATAGCGCAACTGCCCTGGCACACTAGCTCTTTAAGAACAGAAATACCCAGGGCTTTTTTTTTTTGTAGAAAAACCCAGCAGGAACTCATTTACATATTAAGCCACATCTCCTGACATCAGCATTGTTTCACACGGGGATTTTTATGGAGACAAAGCCCAGTTGGAACCTATTTGCATATTAGGCCACACCCCCTGACACCAAGCCAGCCAGAACTGCATTCCTGCTCAAAAAAAAAAAAAAAAAAGCCCTGGAAATACCTAATTTTCCCCAACTTTGGCTCATTTCTATAGATGAGAACCCAGAGCAGCTGATTCTGATCTTTTGCAAAACTCACTTTGGAAAGATGACTTGGAAAAGGAACACGTGGCATTCGATGTTTACTGAATCAGGGACAGGGATCGAGTGTCTTCAATAATAAAAGATCACCCAGAGGATGGAACAGCAGGCCGCAGGCTCTGTCAGTATATTGAAAGAGTAACAAATAATTGTTTTAAATGGATGCTGGTCTTCCTGAGTTTTAATGGGTTTTATATGTTCAAAATAAGTGTGTTTTCACCACAGGCTAGAGGACATGATCACACCCATGTGCCAAAGAGACCTGAGGTTTATCAGTTCAGCAGTTGTCTCTTATACCCTCTGAGGGCACAGCCACACAATATTCCTTGCAATATCCGTGCAGCTCATTCAGTCCCAGCAAGCCACATATCATCCTCTCCCAAAGCCCGTGGGGGTGAATGCTTGGCTCAGACTTTGCAGTCTGTTTGAAAGGCTTCCTGTTGTCAGGGCAAAGTCACCCTGGGAGGAAAAGGTCCTTCCCAGTCCCCCTATGTTGGGCCATGCAAGGCAACGGCAATCATGTGACCACCCTGACCTAACAAGGTTGTTGCAAGGATAGCCCACAGAGAAAGCTCCTTGGAGAAAGGGAATGAAATCAAACTTATAATGCTCATCAGAGAAGAAACTGGTTCTATTGCATTGGTGGGCAACAGAACCGCACCACTGTTTTCTGCTGAGTCAGGCCATTGGCCTACCAAAGTCAATATCATCCTCTCTGACTGGTGACACCTCTCCTGGGTCTCAAGCAGAAGCCTCTCCACTTGCACCATCGGGAGAAGAGACTGCCAGTTGGGCTGGGCTGGGGATTTTAATTGGTGAGGTCATATATACACAGAGGCACCTACAGATAGATCCTCTTGGCATCTTTCTCTCCACCTGGGGTACCATTGTACAGTATTTCAATCTGGGGATGGCTTGCAAGCACTTCATTTTGTTAGAAAAATTCAACTCATGTCACTTCTGCATGACTGTTAGGTTACCAACCTTGAGGTGGGCCCTGAAGTTCTCCCAGAATTTCAGCTGATTTCCAGATAACAGGGTTACCCTTCAAGAAGTGAATCTCCAAAGGGCAGATTCTATGGCATCATACCACCCCCCCTAGGTTTCTACCCAAACTGAAGCTCTGCCCTCCCCCAGGCACTGCACCCAAATCTCCAAGAATTTCCAGAGTTGGCAATAGGGATGGACATAGCCTGGAAAAATGGAGGTTCGTGGAGGTTTGTGAATTTCACGAACCACGAACTTCCACGGACGTTTCCAGTTTATGAACCATTTCACGGTTCATGAGGTCTGTGGACTCAGAAGGCATTTAAATGCCTCCTGAGCTAACTTGCACAGACTGCTCTAGTGGACCAAACAGACCACCTAAAAATAATTGTGGTCTATGGTGGTCCTTCAGAACTGCATATGCACAGACCAGGCAAACAGACTATAAACCAGCCCCTGGTTGTGACAAAATTAGGTCCATGGACTGGTCAGTACCAATGCCTAGCTAGCAACCCTCATCACTGTGAGAGCTTCATCTTCCACGATCAATCTTTCAGGGCATAGCAAGACATGTAGGATGCTAAGGCAGAGAATCAAGAGATCTTCCTTCCATGAAAATATTGACCTCATAGTTCTCATTATATGGAATGCTGATGAGTGCAGTCCCAGGGGCAGGAGGATATCCCTCGTCGGGGCCATGTTAGGTCAAGAAACTGGCATAGGAAGGCAGAAGTCACTTCTCTCCACGTGACACAGTCCAGGTATGAATCAAGGCCCTATGCATTTGAGAACTGAGCTCCCAGTGGTGAAACTGCAACTGATACCTGGCTTAAAATGGCCGTGGACAAGTGAATAATGTACTGTGTCATTAGGCCTTCAGAGATCAGTGTGGAGTGAGCCCTGAGTGGGCAGTAAATAAAAGCACCTAGAAAGCCTTTGCCTTGAAAAGTCACAGGTGTGTTCTCACAGTCCCAGCAAGATGCATGCAAATGTAGTACCAGATGTATGTCTGTCGCAGAACTGTGTCTTCCATTTCATACATCGATAGTCATGTGCACAATGCTCAATTATTTAGTAAAACAAGAATGAGTCTGCTTCCATTCACTGGAGTGCATTAAGGCCAAACCAATGAGAAGACAATGGCAATGATAGTCTGACAGTACCAAGCACTCACATCTTCACATATGAACAGGGAACATTACGATGCAGCCCTCAAATGAAACTCCTGCAATGCACCTGGAGCTTGTTATTCAAAAACATGAAGCATCTTCTTGACATTACACTGACATGGAGCTGATAAAGTAATGTAAGAAGCATGACTTTTGCATCAATGGGGCTCCATCCCGACTAGAGATGTAAAATTTCAGGAAATTTTGAAGCTCAGAAAAACCCCCAGTATTTTCCATTTTTTTTTCCAGGAGAAAACGGAAATTTTCAGAAAAATTGAAAAAAAAAAGCTACCTTAGCACTTCTTTCATCTTTTCCAGATTGAAAGTCATTCTGTTACTTTAGGAACATAAAATAGGACTTTGGACAATTTTACTTGGCATGAAATGTGTATCCAAACAATTATTACAAACAGAATTTACTTTTTAAATATTTATTTGTAATTGTAACAAATGGAGCAACAACCTCCTGAACTGTTTACTAGTCTATGTGGAACAGACAAAAAAACCTCCACAAAACAATTTTAAAAAATCCAGAAGTAACGATTGTTCATATTTCCTCTCCACAGTATTAAATAAAAATAAAAAAACCCCTCATTCTCATAAAAAGAACTGAAGAGGGGGGAAGTGTATAGAAGGGAGCGTAGGACGAAGTTTCAATGAACGGGCACGACCTAGGACTTGCTTGTCCTCAGTGCACAGAAATTCGAACAATCCGATACCACAATTTTTTAGAAATGATTTGAACATCTTGTTTTAAAATATTTTATTCAGCATAGTAAAATAAAACATAATCAATTTCTTTTCAATTTTTCCATTTTTTTAGAAAAAAACAAAAAGGGCTTCAGGAAAAAAAAATGGAAAAAACCCTGTTTTTTTCCCGGACCTTCACATCTCTAGTCCTGACCCATGTGCCACAGAACTCAGGTAGACTGTTTGGACCTATTTCATAGCATGCTTCTCATGAAAGTTGCCCATCTCAATGAAGCATGTTTTGAACACCTGTCTATATGCCAATACATGAAACAACAGCATGGGTGACCCTATTATTGGCTCACTTGAAGACCAGTAAAGACTGGCAGCAGACTCTGAGGACGAAGACAGCCTAAAGCCAGATCCAAACCATATACGTTGGATGACCTGCCTGCCGCCTGGATGTAGCATCAGCTTTAACAATGCAGTGTGTGGTGCCACATTTTCGCCACACCGGATGATTATCTAGATCAATGGTCTTCAAGTTTTCCAGAACGAGGATCTACCATTAATTTCATCCTTCCACACAAGGTCATTTTATTAAAGCTTCCATTCTCTTTCTACTTTTCTGATGCTGTCCTCCGCAGGCAGCCTAGCCACAAATTTCACCCAGGCTGCTGAAGTCCCACATGAAAGCCATTCTTTCTTCCTACCTAACTGCCACAATGTACACAAATACTTTTTTGAAGGAACTGGAAGTCAGGCCACAGTCCACCAGTTGGAAAACAAAGAGTCTAGTTCTAACAAGAAATATCTGCAGAGTATTTTGAATGAGGATCTCTCATAGTTCATAATTACTTCTGCGGTGCATCGCTGGATCTGGAGTTCTCCCAGAATATCAGCTGCTTTCCAGACAACAGATATTAGTTCCCCTTCAAGAAATGAAGCTTCAAAGGGCAGATTCTATGGCATCATAGCGCCCCCCTCCCCCCCCCCAGGTTTCTACCCCTCCTGAAGCTCTGCCTTCCCCAGGTACTGCACCCAAATCTCCAAGAATTTCCAGAGTTGGCAACAGAGATGGACATGGACTGGAAAAATGGAGGTTTGTGGAGGTTTATGAATTTCACGAACCACAAACTTCCATGAATGTTTCCAGTTTATGAACCAGTTTATGGTTCGTGAGGTCTGTGGGGACCTGGAAGTGGGCTCAGAGGTCTTCCAAATGAGGATGATCTCCAGTGACTTTGTTGGGTCAAACTTATGCACACATGAAGAGTAAGCAGGTTGGGTCTGGGATTGCCACCTTGTGTAGGAATCAGACATACGAGGCAGGTTCTCAGTTCCCACGTGAGAGGTGTCCAGTTGGCTTCAGGATCACAGCATGTGTGCAGAAGTGTCTTCAGCCTCCCCTTGCCCTGCACCTTTCTCCCAAACTGAAATGGTCCAGGAAGTGCTATTTGGCCCATTGGGGAAGTCCATGTTTTTGCTGAATTGGTCTTACAATCATCCCTAATATCTGATGGGCTCCACTACGCTGCCACCCAGCAAAGAGTGAAGCATTTGCAGATAGAGACCTGATGGGGCAATTATCATGAGCAATCGTGGTAATTTGGAAGGGACACCTAAAAGAACAGCAGTCTCAAATCCTGCAGCCACTCTGTTCTTCTGAAAACAAGCTCTTACAAAATGCATTTTTGTCTAATATATGACTTTGTTGTTTCATTTTTTCATGGAACCTTTACTGTTCCTCATTGTCAGTCCTCTGTTCTTTCCTTCCCAAGCTGTTTGCCCCTCATTTTAAGTTGAGAGGTATGGTTTACCATGGCCTGGTCAAAGCATACGAATCTACATGCAAAACACACACACCAGTAATTGCAGCTTCTAAAAATTGCACAGTAACTTCTGCGTTGCCCTGATGCTCACTCTTTTCCAACCAACGTGGCTCTTCACGCTTTGGAACAGCCATGGGATCTTGCCAACATTTTTTTTAAAAGGAAAAGGATATGCCCTTGAGGTCCATCAGGGAGAGAGTGTGTGATTTTTCTCAACTGTGGTCGTCTCGACATTTTCGTTTCAATTTGCAAAACATTTTTCACCTTAGGGACTTGAAGTTTATCTGTGTACACCTCTGTGAAATAACTGGCTTAAAGTTCAGTGAAGTTAGTTTTTTTCTTAGTTGGTGCTATAGATCAGTGTTTGGGGACAATTTTCTGATTTTAACCATTAGGAAAGAGGGGGAAAAAATCTTACGGATCTGTCAGTATTTTGCACATACGTTCGCACGAACCAAGGGGAGGCAGTATTAAGGGTCACATTCCTTTCAATGACAAAAACCAATTTTATGCATTATACCTTTTAAAGAATTGTGTCGTCCTGTTGCATGCATATGCAAATAAATCCCCCCCCCTTTCCAAGCCTATATGTATCCTTTTAGCCAGACAACATTAAACACAGACTATACTACAAAGAAATATGCATTTAGTAACTGCACTTCTGGGGCAGAAGGAGTGGTAATAAAGTCATGGCTATGTTAGTGCCATCCTAAGCACATCTATTTAGAATCTTTCCCAGGTCTATTCAATCGGGTTTACTCTCAAGAAAGTATCTTTGGATTGCACAGTCACCTAAACCTCAAGCTACACTGAAGTGTGTCAACGTGTCACTCTTTCAGAGATTTATATGCTATGATCTGAAATGTGCTCAAAATCATACCCTGTCACACCAGTACGGAGCCCGAGATGTGCAAGCGAATCTATGGAATGTCCGCATCAATGTCTTGAAACAAGAATGTATGCAAAAAGATCAGCTTCCAAACTTTTCTTTCCAAGCAGTAAGCACAGGTATTCTAATCTAGAGCCCCATGTATGCTGTGGCTCACATGTGGAGCTCCTGTGCATATAGAGGGAGGTGTGAGCAGGAAAGCCTTTGAAAATCAGGGAACTCTGTACATGCACCAGAGTCACTGAGCTGAGTTGTGCTGGTACTCCACTTACCAGTGATTGCCCCTATTTTTAAACATTCGTTATCAGCTGCTTCAAGCCAGATCTTCTTGTCTTTCAGTACATCCTACTCTAAGCCATGCCTTAATCGCGCCTTGATTTACATTCTTCTGCTTCAAATTAGTCATTATTATTTTTTTCCATAGAGAGAAAAAAGGAAAACGGTGAAGACTGGAGATATAAAAGTAAAGCCGATGGCAACAAAGCCTTTGCTGACATTGTGCGGAAAGTTCGCAAGGTTCCCGAAGTTTTCGCTTTGCATGTTAAGAAAAGACGAAGCCCTAAACACGTTTTGCTCTATACCACCCTCTGCTGCCTCACCTGCACAGGTGCCTTCTCTAAACCAAGTAGGGATTGAGAATCCCACCTTACAGCTCCCTGCTCTTGCAAGCCTCGTAACATTTAAGTTTTGAAACGACCCCTTCCAACCTTCCTGCCATTCTTTTTTAAACAAACACTTTATTTTCCCTTTTCTTTGAACCGCCCCATACTTTCCTCCTTTCCCCATTACATTGCTCCTTCTTCATGCACACTGTACTGCCAACTCAGAGGATCCACTGGTTTGCAGAAGGAAGATGAACAGGGTCCATTCTTTTGTGATTGGTTAGAAAGGGGCTGGCTTTGAGTCTCCATTTCTTTGGGGGGGGGAGTGGGTACATGGGTGTGTGTCTGTGTGTGTGTGTGTCTCGGGGCAGGCTGCACTGTTCTGATTGGCTGAGGGGCTGGCCCAAGATCTCCCCCCCTGCAACCCTCTGAAGCCAGCAAAGAAGGGATCCACCTCTGGGGCATTGGACCGTATAAAAAGGGAGCCTAAGAACTTGACAGAGTCAGTAGGAAGTTTCTGCTGGGGTCTGGAGTGGAACTACATAAATCAGACCATCCCTGTATGACTGGACTCTAAAGCAGAACCAAGGATACAAAGAGTCTTCATGTCTAATATTTAGACATGTTCAGCTTTGTGGATTCCCGGTTACTGCTTTTGATAGCAGCAACTGTTCTACTCACCAAAGGCCAAGGCGAAGAAGACAGTAAGTACAGCAACTCAAGCAACTTTGGCCACTATGCATGCGCTAAATAACAGCATTTATTGCAATCGGTTTGAGAAGGGGAGGGGGAGACTGACCTTTTCCCCTTGCTTGCTTTTCCTGTCTCCTCCTGCCAAGGATGAAACCTGTTTTTCCTCAAGTTGCGGAAATGTAGCGGTTGTCAAGTGATCGTCAACCCACTTCTGTAGAGGAAGGGGGGAAAGTTATCACTGTAATGGTATTCCGGTGACATGCACCCCTGTCTCGGGATATGTAAGGAAATGGACGGGTCAAGAAACACCTCCTTCTTAAGAGCTGTTCTTGAGAATCCTGTTCATGGAGAGAGGTCACCAGATGTTTATGACCTTTCTGAAGCTTCTGGGGTTGGCATGAAGGCAGGAGGAGAAAGGAGACAGCAGAGATTGGAAAACTCAAGCGTTTCTTCCTCTTTGCTCTTTGCAAGTGCTCTAGGAAGAAACAAAATAACTTCCCAAAACCCAGCTGCACATAGCCTTGGGCGTGTTTCTCTCTCTTCCCCTCCCTCCCTCCCTCCTCTTTTCTAAACATGCCCCTTGGGGCAAAGCAACAAGTTGGATCAATTAGAATTTCTGCAATTCTTTGCCAAGTTCAGCAAACCGGGGGTGGGGGTAGGTGGGGAGGGGGTCGTGATTGGAAGGAAGCGGGAAAGGGGAGAAGCTGCAGATGATGGAAAAGTCACTGTGTATTCTTGGAAAGCAGCGGCTGTGAGGAACAGGAGGAGGAGGAGGAGGAGAATAGTAGTGGGACAAGCCTATTTTCCTTGCCTTGTTGAAGAAGTCTGCAAAAATCATCAGGCAATTATTAAAGGGGGGGGAGCTTCAAGATGAGTCATAAGGAAAAATGTTTGAGCAACCAATAAAGCACAAAAGTCTAGACATCACTTCATAGACAAAGCCTGTTGGATGTTCAGGATTCGGAGGGATGGCTTTCTCCATCCAGTCCAAAGGCGACATCTAGTGGCCACTGATGGACTCACCCTTGCCCTGTTGCATTGGTCAGAAGGCGGGGGGGGGGATGTGGGGAGTGGCCTTGAAATGGATCAGTACTGATCAAAAGGAGTCTATTCTAGGGTCAGCAACTGAAAAGAGAACATCCTCCCACTTGGGGAGAAAATAGGAAAAAGTTAATTGTTACCAACAGCTGAAGTGATGTGAAAGTTTGCCTCCAATGGTGGAATTCCTTCTGAGTTTTGCTGCCATCTAGTGGTGGATCCGCTGTTTTCTTGCAACGATTCCAAGAGGGAGTAGTTCCAAGTTGCAAAATCCCATTATCATTTTTCCCCCGTAACAGAAGGCTTTCCCCCCTCTTTGTAATAAACAGCTTCCTGATGACTTTATGAGACAAGTTATTTCTATAGTCAATAGAATGAGAAGTATTTCTTAATGGGAAGTATACCCTATACCTGGAGAAATAACTCTTAGATGCAGAACTCACATTTCCATTTTAAAACGGTTACGGAGGTGGTGGTGGTGCTGGTAGAGAATCCCTAAACCCTCTCGATCATCTGCCTTTGGTGTGCTCTCCTTGCTACCATCCTTCACTTGGGTCTGCTCCATTTAACATCCTTGGTGCTACTAAATGCATTGGCTTTTGAACAAACTGGGATAGGATTTCAGCCTAGGTGGGAGAACTACGGCCACTAGACTTGTGAACAAGCCCTCTTATGTTTAACACCTGCTGACTTCTCTCCCTTCCAAAATTGTCTGCACCAGATCCAATTTCTCAAGGCCCCAGGCCATCAGCAGAATACATTTCCTTCCCCTCCATGAGTCCTCCTTCAATCTGAATTCCTGACTCTCTCTCTCTCTTATCTTCTTCCTTCCCTCCCTCCAGGATTTTTGCAGAAGGCTGTTAATTTCTTTCTCTCTCTTTTTTATTCGTGTTTGGTTTGGCTTCAGCTCCAGAACGCTGAGGTTACCAGTTGGATATAACAACTGGCCAGAGGTTTTTGTTTAAATTCCAAAGCAACTGGAAAGAGTTATTGTGGGTCTGGCTCATTTCCTGTGTCATAGAGTTGGCTTGATGAAAAGCAGATGACAATCTGGAATAACAACAACAACCAAAGTACCTCTCTTCGTGAAGTAAAAAGGGAAGAGGAGAGAGGGAAAGATCGAACCCAGAGTCATTGAGAAATATTCCTGCCCCGGTAGATCCATTATCAGAGATTCTCCCATATGCTCTCTTCTCTGCTGTCAGTGTTGACTCCCAGCCAGATCTTTGCCTCTTTGCTTGACTACCTTGTTTCCTTTTCTCACCTCTTCAGTTCCATCTGGGACCTGCATACAGGATGGTATAACATACAATGACAAAGATGTTTGGAAACCTGGAGACTGCCAGATATGCGTGTGTGATGACGGCAACATCCTTTGTGATGAAGTGATTTGTGAAGATACGGCTGACTGTCCCAACGCTGAGATCCCCCTTGGAGAATGCTGCCCAATTTGTCCTGATGCCGGTACTTATTTTATTAACATATCTCCTCCCACCTCCTATCCATTTGTCCCATCACTGACCAGCCTACCTATGCATCTGTCCACTGTTCCACCCAGGGCATTTTTCCCCGTGGGAACTCAATGAAATGGAGTTCTGGAACCTCTTTGGAGAAACGAAATTCTCAAAATATGTTTAAAAGTTTATGAGGAGCACCCATGTGTTTCTCCTTCGTTTCCCTCTTGAGAGTTTTGGCACCTCTTTTTCTTTGGGGGGGGGGAGCCAATTCCACCCATTTCATCATATCCTTCCACACTCCCAGCTAGCTATTCAAGGATTTCTTTCCTACCCATATAGCCCCCATCCTTCATATCTATTACATTCTAGTCTATTCCAGTTGATTCCATTAAGTCACCATTAATAATTTCAGGCCCTTGACCCATGCAATGTATTCCCATTGCCTTCTCCTGCATCATCACCAGCCAGGTCTGAGCTGAGTTCCTGTGGCATTGCAGCAGGGGTGGAGCTCAGATCTGACTGGCAGCAGTGTAAGTCCTGGAAGTGGTACCCACACCACTAATGGTCTGGAATAAACTAAGCCCAGTGATACATCAGCATTCTTCCACAGGGCCACTCCAAGCAGTTCCTTGGATGGAGAGTCGCTCAGCTAACCATCCAACATCTACTAACCTGCCCAAGCATCTAGCCAGATCTAATACTTCTTCTACACTTTCTTCCCTTCCCTTCCAATTTTATCCACTCAATAATATCTACATCTCCACCCAATGTTTCCAGACATACACCTAGGCCTTGGATTCAGCAGGAGCTCACAGGAGCACAGCTCCTGAACCTTTTTGAGGGTTTCCCCTCCTCCCCACCTTGTCCATTGAATAGTAGGTGCAGCTGCATAACAATCCCTGAATGAGCTTCACCACCTATTTTTCAACAAAATGACTCCTGCATACACCTATTGTCCATCTATCATTTTCTGACCTCCCATTCCCCCAACAACTCATTCCTCATGTAGCTACTGATCTGAGGCTTTATTTTCATTGCTAACACAACAATAACAAACCACCCCCGCAATCTAAGGCCACAATCCACATCTCTTCTGTGATTATACCATTTGGATTAGCAAATATAAGTATTTGTGTAAATATTATTGTGTCTTCGAGTGCATGCAAGGGATTCACGGGGAAGGCAAGGTTGGAACAGTTTTAAGAGACCATCAAATTTTTTTTTTCAGGATATGCCATCACAGTCTCCTTAGTTTTAACCTGACACTAAAATGAAGGCATTGGAATCAACTGGGCTCCATTTCCTTCCTTTGAAATAGGAATATTTCCTTTGAAATAGGAATATTTCAAATGAGATTGCCTAAACAGTTTGGTTGATGTGAAAACTATTCCTTAGATTAGCACAAGGCGTCTTTTAATTAGGCTGATAGTGAGAGCCCCTAGTTCCTGGATTCCACAGGAAAAGAAGCTTATTTATTTATTTATTTAATTTTTATCCCGCCCTCCCTGCCAAAGGCTTGCTTTCTCAAGGATTATTATTATTATTATTTGTCAGTCTAATTTGATGTTCCAATAGCATAGTTGGTATTCAGAGGCTCTTTCAGAAGTTTTCCTGTGGCTGCATATGAGAATGACTACTTTAGAATATTAATGGACCTTTTTTGCTTCTTTGTTTAAGATACCTCTCCTGTTTACACAGGCAATGAAGGTGTAGAGGTAAATGCCTTCTTTTCTTCCCCATAAACCTAAATTTCATTTCTTTTTATGGATCTGTTTTGTTCTCTGGGCGATAACAGTCTAATCACAATTCTCTTTTTACCTGGCAGGGTCCTAAAGGAGATCAAGGCCCAAGAGGTGATAGGGTAGGTATCTATAACTAAACCTTGGATTACTGCTGTTGAGATAAAGAACAAAAAGGATTGGCAGGAGGATCTGTAGCAAAATACTGTGTAAGACTGTCATAAGATACTGAAGACCCTTTCTTTGGTTCTATTTTGACATTTCCCTTCCGAGTTAAAAAAAAATAGGCTATTTAGATAGTTCTTGTAGGTTATCCTACCCTACAAAAAATAGAATTCATTTTAAAGCGATATTTACGGACATACAAAAAGCTCTAATCTTCACTGCAACTTTCCATAAAAAGTTCAACATGATTTTAACTGCACATCCACCTGTTGTCTCAAGCAGGTTCTAAGCCATAATGCAATTCATAACATACTTCACCACGGGCTAGAGATTTCCAAAATTTCCCATCCAAATTCCAGCCTTGCTCTACCTTATTTGGAATAGATGTGCCCCTGTTCCAATTTGTGTCCCAGTGGAAGCATTTTTCCCAACAGGTCTATGGGTCAGAGGATACTACGAGAAGTGCTAATAGGGGGATGCTTATTGTTTTTAATCTACAGGGACTTCCTGGCCCACCTGGCAGAGATGGCATTCCTGGACAACCCGGACTCCCTGGACCTCCAGGCCCTCCTGGCCCCCCAGGCCTTGGCGGAGTAAGTTGGATTTACCTGCTTACCTTACTTACTCCACCAATGCAAGGAGAGAACTTAACAAGTCTCTTTTTCCCCCTTTCCCCCAATAGAACTTCGCTCCTCAATTGTCCTACGGTTATGATGAAAAATCCGGTGGTATGGCTGTTCCCGGCCCAATGGTAAGTCTTCATGGTCGCCATTGTGACCCGAAGAGGAAGAATTTATTGCAGAGGAAGGAAAGGAGGGAGGAATGGCAAAAAGGGAAAGGGTAGGCTTCGGACAGATATTAGCCAAATAACCTTTCAGCTTCCTTCATATCTTAAGATGGTAAAAGTTTTGCAAGGTGGATAAGTAAGGCTGATGCTTGTTTCATAGAGAAGTTAATTTCTTGGAGCTGAGAATCAAATAGTAACCTGATTTTTGCAAGACAAGCATCTGACCACAGGAAAGTGGAGTAAGAGCTGATAGACCCTCTTTCCATAAGGAAAAGGGATTAGGTGGGGATTGTTACATTTAATCATACCAAGGACAGTATTTGTGGTGATTCTAATAAGGATTTGTATAAGCTCCATCCCACCCACCCCCCCGGGCCAGCCATAGACTGTATGGCACTCTAGGAAAGACTAACTTTTGTCCCCCCCCTTCCGATAACGTCACAGAGTCATATGGTGGGTGCCCAATTCAGCACCCCCAGAGGGCCAGTGCCCTAAGCAATCACCTAGTTTGTCTAGTGGCAGAACCAGCCCTGCCTCCCAACCAAACATTAACCTTACTAATCCTCACTGTAAAGTAGGTCATGGCTATAATTGGAGGTCATATGTGAGCTCAATATATAGACTGGGGGGTGGTTAGACTCATGTCTGCTATGCTGCCCTGAAAAGAAGCAGGAATGCTTGAATATAAGATTGATAGAGATAACAGAGAGGCATGCGAAATCCACCACCCCTTGCAGAAATTGTTATTTAAATGGTGGGTGGGGGCTCTCTGTCTTGTATGCTTTGGTCAAACAGAAAGATTCCTATTTTCCCATAAATTTATCCCTGATTACCCCTTGCTAGCTCACTGGCAAGCACCACTGGAAAGCCTTAATATCATGGTGACTGTAAAAACAGAGGTTCTCCCAAACCAATGCAGAAGATGGGTCAATATGGAAATGATACAAAGGGGATGGATGGGCCCATAAGACAAGAAAGAAAGAAGGATTCGGGAACTCATCATTATGTAGGCCTTTGAAAAGATGGAGTCAAGCAAGGTCAAGGCAGACCTAAAGAGCTTGGGTGTCAATTGGGTTTTAGAAAAGATGGGGCGAAATCCATTCAATCTGACAATCTAATGGCTTCTTCTTGTCTTTCTAGGGTCCAGCTGGTCCCCGTGGTCTTCCTGGCCCTCCTGGTAGCCCTGTAAGTACTTCTTTGATTTCTTCGTGATAATTAGGAAGTAGACCTTAATACTCCTTAGATAAGATGGTGTATTTGGAATTTTAGTCAACGGGTACATTGTAGAATCACCAAATTTGGTACATGACATAGAGTTTGCCATATGGTATGGGCAGTACATAGGGATATATCCATAAAGTATATGGGTACCTGTTGGTGAAAGAAGCAGGGTGGAAGGGAGACAGTCAGATTTCCATTGGTGAAGAAAACAATATTCACTACTTGCTTAGCCTTCCCTTCATTTCATAAATCAGAATAAATTATGCAGAGCAGGCAGAATATTTGCAAACATATTCAATTTGTGTGGTTTAATAGTTGTGGAATGCAGTTATTTTTGGCACAGAATTTGAAGTAGCCTTGGTTATGAAGTTCTTTGTTTTGCCCATACAGTCTTTGCTTTAGAGGCCTGCACCATTCAGAATGTTTGCCTTCTCAGTAATGTTTCGAGTAGAGGAAGTGCTGAGGGTAGAGGAAGTGCTCGATGATTTCTACTTTTCTCTTTGATACGGGGTGAGGGTAATGTAGTTAGATCAGTATGGACCAATCATGTGTGCTGAACTCCAGGCCCAGAAAACAAGGTGATACAAAACCTACTCCAGCCACCCCAGGGCTAATTTTTGTGCTTGAGCTAACGGGTTCCTATAATTCACGCGATATAGTGACAACTCAGCTTCCCAATCCAAAATGGGCATGAGGGTCTAATGTCTGCCCTCTGCACATGCTTGAGAGGCACTTGTGACTTTTTTTTTATTGCTGTCCATCATTGAGGGCTGAGGTTTGCTGAGCCTTGCCTCATGTTATTCTTTGTCATTGGTTTATAATTGGTTTACACTTTCTACTGCATTGTGTTAGATTGACAAAACCAAGGTGTAGAAGGCGGTTGAATGCATGGTGGGGGCAGGGGGAGAACCAGATTGCAATGGCGGACCATGCAATTGTCATCTGGGGTGTTTCAAGAATTCCACAAAGGTTTAGGAATCACAAAGAAGCGGAGGCTGTTCTGGGCCAAGACAGCAGAAAAAGGCATGGAAGCATAACTGGGAGAGGAAGGCAAAAGACAGGATCAGAACTGAGAGTTTATGGGCTCCTCCAGGATCCATTGAAAACAAACTGGGGTGCAGTTAGTAACTTGCTTTCTAATGCAACTCTTCTTCTGACTCTTCCAGGGCCCCCAAGGTTTCCAAGGTCCCCCTGGTGAACCCGGAGAGCCTGGTGCTGCTGTGAGTACCATCTGATCTTTGTTTTGCATTCTGGTTTCGCATCCAGGCCAAGCGGAACATTTTTCAGATCTGTTCTTGGAATTCTCTTTTTTCGCCACTCGAGGGAGCTTTCGGACAGTGGATGCCAGATTTTTTGGATTCAGAGGCCTTCTCTGGCTTGCCTTTTGAAGATTAAAGGGGCATATCTGCTGGGCTATAGATAGGAGTGGTCTTCTTGCCTCTGATTCTAACAAGTATGTTTCTTCTTGTGACACTCTAGGGTCCATTGGGTCCCCGTGGTCCAGCTGGTCCTCCTGGCAAGAACGGAGATGATGTGAGTAATTGTACTCTTCTTGGAGGGGGAGGGGGACTCCTTTCTTGCAAAAATCCAAAGATGGGGTGGGCTAAAATTATTAGGCAGGTAACCACCATCTGTGCTGAATTTTCTCAGAATTCTGGCATGAGAGAGTTAACTCACATATCTGTCATCAATTATCTCCAGAGAAAGCAAGTGTAATGTGTGATTTTGCACTGGGCTGGTTACCTGTTCCAGGTGATCAAAGAGCAGCTGCTCATGCTCTCGCTGCCTCTGGATGCTTTGTAGTTTATCTGCCCCAGAGGAGTTTGCTCCGTTAAACTTCACCATCTTCCATCAGAGACCTGAAATGGCCAACTAGCAGTTGAGAAGCCCCCAGTAATCCACATTCATCCCTGTCCAGTGCTCCTCCCATGGCCTTTCCTCTTCCTCTTGAAGCATGATAGCCTTTGCAGTTTGCAGAGTTTTTCATGTCTCTTGCAAATTTTAAAGTCGCACTTTCCTGGAAAGTTCAATCGTTTGGATCTTTTTATTTTTATTTATTTATTCAGGGCACTTATTACGCCACATTTCTCCCCAGTGAGGAGAAAAGGTGACTTACAAAAATGTCTAATGTAAATAAACAACAATTAGTCAACTAAAATACAAACAAAATCCCCAAATCTCCCTCCCCCCCAACAAAACTACATCCTGGACAGGTTCTGAATCAAGGGGTCATCTCACTAAATGGTTACAGACTGTAAGGCACAGGCTTACAGTCAAGGGCCAAGAGCCCTTTGGTTCATGCTGAAAGGCTTGTGCCTCTGACCACAGTATTAAACATTCTTACAAACATGATTCATCAGTCAACAGGTGTATACTTCTACATTAGCTGTAAGCATCATTGGTCCAGTACTGGCTTGTAACTTTTGTTCTCTTCATTCTTCAAGGGTGAAGCTGGAAAACCTGGCCGTCCTGGTGAGCGTGGTCCTCCTGGCCCACAGGTAAGATGTTTCTTCCTAGTTTCTAGCTCTTAATGGGCCAGACGTCAAGCAACTGCCCTTTTATAAACAGAGTTTGGAAATCCAGTCCAGTTCAGCCCAACCTTTGTCAGCTTTAGAATTCTGACACAGCAGGGTGGGCGCAGCCACAAAATGGCTGCCACTGAAGGTGGAGCCAGCCACAAAATGGCTACCACAGCTTACCTTCAGTCACACAGTGAAGATAGTTGTGCTGTGGTGGCAGCTGCTGCCAAAGCAGCATTTTCCGTGCAGCCAATCAAATCTCCAATGGCCAATCAGATCTTCCCACACTTTGAAAGAAATAAAAGAAAGAGCTAAAGAAGCAATGAGGCTACATCACTGAGGCTACAGTTGGCCTATAATTGTTTTTCAACCAATTTGTAATAAATACATGCATTTTTGTATGATTTGCATTACTTATATATTCATCTTTTATACTTATTGAAATTAACATTCCCCCTCCATTTGTATCTAATTAACCTTTTTGGTTCTTAATTCATCTTTTTGGGTTAAGTTTTTGTTCTCTGCCTTTTTTCTATTGAAGGAGCTTGAAAACCATATTAGCAAGGGATAGCTCAATTATAATTCCCAGGTCATATTCCAGGGTTTATTTATGCATTTAGCAACCCGCTGCAAGTACTCAATGATGTCATATAGTATATATATTTTTTATCTCACTCGCTTCATCATCCCAAATTATCCTGCAAGGTGATAGGATAAGTAGAGAGACACAGCCTTTCTGAAGGCCACGTTGTCTAACGAGCAGGAGTTTGAAACATCCAAAACCAGAGTTCACTGCACCGCACAGGCTCTGAGAATCACTAAAACAGATGATCCCCAAAAGACTCTTTCCCAAACTGTGAATTTGGAGCACTTTGGATAATCCCAGCCAAAAAGGGAATATTGATCTTGAGTAGACTTCAAGAGTGACCTTCAAGACAAGACATAATTGCAAGAACAGAATTAACCATTGAGGATACATTAGAACTTCTTAGGCCTTTTTAATAATTGCTTTACAATGTTGTAGCTATTGATCAAAGGCAGATTAAAGAAGCTCCAATCATATGCGATGCCTTGATGTGAAGATGACTCACACCTACAGAAAGATGAAAGCTCCTTTGTTGTTGTTATTGTAAAACAATTCCTCATTCATTTTATTTATTGTTACAGGGTGCCCGTGGTCTTCCCGGAACTGCTGGCCTGCCAGGCATGAAGGGACACAGAGTAAGTGAATTCCACTTGTTCAATATCCAGTTAAGTCCAGGAACCTTGTAATTCAGTGTCCTAAGACTAAACTATTGTCAGGACAACATATACATTTCTTCCACAGCCTTTAAGATCCTAGGAATAGCAACCTTCATTGCATAATTCCTGGCATCCATGACTGCAGTGAAAGCTATGGCTTTGGCCTGTGCCCTGTTTGTTGTCCCTCCAAGATGCTAGACTAGAAGGACCACCAGTCTGATCCAGCAGGCCTTTTCTTATGATCTTATGTATGACGTCACCCCCGAGTCGGAAATGAGTGGTGCTTGCACAGGGGACTATCTTTACCTTTTTATGGCATCTTCCGTTGCATAGACATGTGAACCTTGGAATAAAGTCCCCTTTTCTGGAAGATTACCAAAGGAATAGTCAAGGCTCAAGTTAACAAGGCCATTAAGTGCTTTGTTAAAAAGCTAATCTTGTTTAGTTTAAAAGATGCTCTTATATTTTAGTTGAGCATTGCATTATGGAGTCCATAGCCTTCTTCTGTAAGCATAAAAGTACAGACACACACACCCATTGGGGAATTTTACTAATTGGATTCTAATATTTCTCTTCTCCTTCTCCTTCCAACCATCTGTCTACTTGTTTTAGGGTTTCAGTGGTCTTGATGGTGCTAAGGGTGATGCTGGTCCAGCTGGTCCCAAGGTGAGTCTCCAGTTTACCTGTGAACTTCCTAAAAGTTTGTAAAGAATTCCTTTTCCTTCTCTTTTTGGTATCTGGATGTTGACTTCTGTGTGTGTTTGTTTCCTTTAGGGTGAACCTGGCAGCCCTGGTGAGAATGGTGCCCCCGGACAAGTAGTGAGTATATATTATTCTTATTCTTCTGTCTGTTGTTTTGAAGGAATACATCATTTGTCATTTTACAAGGATAGACTGGATATCAGCAAAGAAGGGAGGGGGGTGAGAGTTGTCCCACTTCCATCACTGAATCCAAGGAACTGCATTTGCCTGGAGTGGCAGAAAAGGGTGATGTCCTTCAGTTATTTGATTCTAAGCTTTGATTCAGTTAGAATTTATTCCAATCTGTTCTATCTTTGGAATCAAGTGAAATTCATTTATCTGAAGATGTCCAGTACACTACGCTTGCTTCATGACTTGGCTAATGAGCACTGGTGACGACCAGTTGAGTAACTCATGTTAACCACAGAAATCAGTGCAAACTGTGGGGATTTTCAGCCTGAATCCACCCTTGCACGATGTTCTCTGTGAGGAACAGAACACTTTGAAATGAAGGAGAGATGCCAGCTCTGTGAAATGTTTCTTCTCTCCCCCAGGGGCAAGGACAGGAGCCTCAGAAGAATTGGATGTTAGTAACATCTGAGTAGAAAAAAGAACAGAGAAAAGGCACTTTCACTTAGTGTGATGGACGCTGCAATGATGTTTAACAACTTTCCGATGCAGTTACAGACAGATAGCAAAAGAACAAAAATACATAGCCAGAAAGAGAGATTTTGAGTGGGAAACAGGAAGGGGTGTCTTTAAAAAATTAGATTTAGGTTAAGGGCTTTGGTGCAGAACAAAGAACCAAATTAGGCCTTTTGGGTGAGGAACCTGGCAAATCAAGCCTTCTGGTTGATAAGAGAACCCATTAAAGCCAGTAGACTCAGAGCAATAAAAAACACAATAGAAAAAAGAAAAGCCAATTAAAGGATGGGACAGAGTAATGGGGTATGGATTAAGAAAAATGCTTTATGCCAGCTGACCATATTTCCTCTTCTTCTGCTTAGGGCCCACGTGGTCTTCCTGGTGAGAGAGGCCGCCCTGGTCCTTCTGGCTCTGCTGTAAGTGTATTCCCTTTACACTGCTGGACCCTGATATCCTCAAAGGATTGTCCTTGCTTCGGTGCGAACTGATTGTAACTCAAGTTGCTGTCCCTCCCTACAGGGTGCTCGTGGTAACGATGGTGCTGCCGGTGCTGCTGGCCCCCCAGTAAGTATTTCTGTTGTGTCCTGTTTCTCCTAATCAGCCTTCATAGTGCTAAGGATGATGATCACTTCCGGGGCAAAGAGCAACTCAGCCATGCCAAATGTTGGCTGCTGTCAACCTCTGGTTTTGTTCTATAGGGTGGGTCTGCAAGGCAGGCCATACCTATAATTAACCAGCTCTGGGATGGCATAGTTTTGTCTCAACTCCAGTTGCCTTCCTCCTGTCTATTTCCAAAGCACAGGCCAGATCTTTGGCCATAGCTGGTGCTGAGCTGGCCAGTGCTAGGGGGCGGTTAGGCTGAGGTTGTAAGGAGAACTGTATAATCGCCACTTAATGTCTTGTCCCTTCCTCTTTTAGGGCCCCACTGGTCCAGCTGGTCCCCCTGGCTTCCCTGGCGCTGTTGGCCCTAAGGTAAGAACATTGACTAATTCAACGTCTATAAGTTGGGGGATATTCACTACAGAAGTGTCACAGTGGCTGAATTGTTTTATTATTTATTTTTATTGCCTTCATTTGCGCCTCCCCCAGTGGAGCCCAAAGTGACTCATATCATTCTCCTCTACTCCACTTTTATCCTGAGAACAACCCTGTGAGGCAGGTTAGGCAGAGAGTGAGTGATTGACCCCAGCCAGCTTCCATGGCAGAGTAGGGATTTGACCTTGGGTCTCCCAGATTCCAGTTCCTCTAACCATGACACCACATTGGCTCAACTTTAGCCTCTACAGGTGCCTTCACACTACACTAAATTATGCATTTTGCAAATAGATTTTTACTGTGTAGGAATAGCAAAAACCCAGTTACAAAATACATTTAGTGTAGTGTGAATGCACCCTACCATACCCTATCCTCAATATTGTTTCATTCTTTTAAGAGCAGGCTTCAGTTTTGCTATCTCTTCTTTAGACTCACTCACATTTCTGTTCCTTTTCACAATCTTCTTATTAAACCCACCACAAACATTTTACTCCTTTGGACTACTACTGATAAGCCCCAGTAAGAAGACAATTTTTGAAAGAGCTTCTTCTTAAAAGTCTGTGGATTGTGCTGGCTCAGTTACAAGACTGAGAAACCCCAAGAAGTCCTCATTACTTGTGGTCCCTGACCCCAACCTGGTGGAACTCTCCGATGAGCAACATTCATGTCCTGCGGGATTTAATGTAGTTCTGCAGGGCCTGTAAGGCAGAGATGATCTGCCAGATGTTTGGTTGAGGACAGCAATGGCATCCACCTGGCTGGTACTCTTACTCCCTCCCTCCCAACAAGGTAATGGCACAACTAGAAGTTCTGACTGCCATCTAATTAAGTTGATTGCTGGAACATTATTGTAATTTCAATGTTTTAACCTTAAATTAGTAAGAATAGGGTTGTTTTATCTATTATTGTACACCACCATGAACCCGGTTTACAGGGAAGGGCAGTATAAAAAGTGACTCTAATAAATAAATAAATAAATAAATAAATTTGTGGATCACATACATTCACTGATAAACTTGCTGCCAGAGTGGGCTTGTTGCCCATGGTATCATACCACACCACTTTGGTAATATTTGAACTCTATGACCCAACCATATTGCTTTCCAGTCTAGCACAGGGTTACCAGGTCTGGGTTGGAAAATACCTGGAGACTTTGGAGGTGGATCTGGGAGAGGGTGGGGTTTGGGGAGGGGCCTCAGCATGGTGCAATGCCATAGCGTCCACCCTTCAAAGCAGCCATGTTCTCCAGGGAAGCTAATCTCTGTCAGCTGGAGATCAGTTGTATGTGGGAGATCCCAGCCCCTCCTGGAGGCTGGCAACCCTAACGCATATGCCTAAAATTGCCAACTCCATCTTGGGAAATTTGTGGAGATTTAGTGGTAGTACCTGGCAAGGGCAGAGTTTAAGGAGGGCGGTATAGCAGCCTAGAGTCCATCTTCCAGAGCTGCCATTTTCTCAAGGAGAACTGATCTCTGCTGTCTGGAGCTCAGCTATAATTCCAGAAGAACCCCAGGCCTCACCTAAAGCTTGGCAGCTGGCAATCCTACATACACCTCGGGGACTGATGATGACGCTGTGGGAAGGAAGTGACCACATTGTAGAACCTTCTACATGATTTTCTGGTTATGATAACCAAAGCAGAGGTAGAACCATGCGATCTGAAGAGAAACCAGAGTATGAGGTGGAACCATAAAAGAATGGTAATGAGACTGTTCCAGCAATATAAGAAGTAGGCCACAGGCCTTACAAGTAGGTTTCCAAGAGACGGAATGAAAACGTCAACAAAAGAGTAATCTTTCTCCAGCAGCAAACCTCAGTTATCTGGAGTCAGAGACAGTGAGGCCCTGATAAGCCTCATTTAGGTTATAGGACCTATAGTGGTAATAGTAACCTGACAGGAAGATAGAATTTTAAGGTATCAGTAAGAGCAGGTAAGGAGTAGCAAAGATTGTGAGAAAAGGAAGATGCTGCCATCAGCCCTGAGGAAGACTTCTTATGTTTTCTCTTCTTTCTCTTTGCCACTTAGGGTGAAACTGGTCCCCAAGGTGCTCGCGGTGGTGAAGGCCCACAAGGTGCTCGTGGGGAACCTGGCCCAGCTGGCCCTGCTGGTGCTGCTGGTCCTTCTGTAAGTTCCAACACCAGTCCATTCCCCCCCATTTTTATCCACTCTGGTATTCCTCAGAATTTTCCTGGAGGCATTCTTCTCTGACAATAATCCACCTCTTTTTCTCCTCTTCTGTTTTAGGGCAACCCTGGTGCTGATGGTCAACCTGGTTCCAAAGGAGCTACTGTAAGTATCATTCCACAGCATTATTCCCACTTCCTCTGCCACCACCAGTTCCTACTTTTTTTCTTACCAGCTTTGCTCTCTCCTCTAGGGTGCTCCAGGTATTGCTGGTGCTCCTGGCTTCCCTGGCGCTCGTGGCCCAGCTGGACCTCAGGGCCCCAGCGGCGCTCCTGGTCCCAAGGGTAACAGCGTAAGTGTCACCTCATTGTCACTGGTCTTCCCCCCCCCCCCCCCATTTAAGTCACATCTACCTTTGAATGCTACTGAACAAATGAAGAGCTAGGCATCTGGGACTATCCACCAGTTCTCTTTGATTTTCTTGACCAGATGAGACCACAGAGATTCCTATCACTGCCATTATGATTGTCAACTCTGGGTTTGAAAATTCCTGGAGATTTGGGGGTGGAGCCTGAGGGGTGTGGTTTGGGGAGGGGAGGAAACTCCATATAGCATACCATATAGGCCATCAGATAAAGCGACCATTTTCTTCAAGGGAACTGATCTCTGGAGAGTGGTAATAATTCCAGGAGATCCCCAGGCCCCATGTGGAAGTTGGCAACTTTAGCAATGCAGAAAGTGTCTTCCTCTGTGTTTGCCCCATTCGCATGCTCTCTAATTGTTTTTGCTCAATAGTTAAGAGTAGCCAGGTCCTCAGTATGTTCTCCCAGTTGCTGAAGTGTTCCAATTATCCAGTGTAGCATGTGTGTTAAATTCTATCAGGCCACTCCCAATTTATGGCAGCCCTATGAATTAATAACCTCCAAAATGGCCTATCATTAACAGCCTTGCTCGGGTCTTGTAAATTTAGGGCCATGGCTTCCTTTATTGAATCAGTCCATCTCATGCCGAGTCTTCCTCTTTTCCTGCTGTCTTCAACTTTTCTGAGCATCGTTGACGTCTTGTCTTCTCATATGTGACCAAAGTACCATAGCCTCAGTTTAGTCATTTTAGCTTAAAAGGAGAGTTCAGTCTTGATTTGATCTAGAACCCACTGATTTGTCTTTTTGACAGTTCATGGTATCCATAAAACTCTGCTCCAACACATTTCAAATGAATCAACTTTATTCCTGTCAGTTTTCCCTACTGGGGCTTGGCTGCCAAATAACTGGCTGATGAGAAGGACACCAGCTTTCTTGATTTGGTCACTTCTCAAACCTCCCAGCCTGTACTGAGGTTTGAAATTCTGAAAATTACACTCTTACTTTTGTGCAGCCAATGAGATTTTTAAAATTTAGAATTAGATTTGTAGATATATATCAAAATATTAAGTAATGGTATCAAAATGTACCTTTTCATAACTGAAAAGGATGCTGCAGATACCTTGTTCCACAGAGAGCTTGTCAACTAGGATACCTGTTCAGATATGACACACGTTGGAAGGGATTTTATCAATTTCCCAGGGCTTTTTTTTGTAGCAGGAACTCCTTTGCATATTAGGCCACACATCCCTGATGTAGCCAGTCCTCCTGGAGCTTACAGTAGGCCTTGTACTAAGAGCCCCGTAAGCTCTTGGAGGATTGGCTACATCAGGGCGGTGTAGCTTAATATGCAAAGGAGTTCCTGCTACAAAAAAGCCCTGCCCTGCAGCTTCCCTTGCTATGCTTCCCATTGCCAATCCCTTTTTGAAAGATGTCAAAGCTAATCACTGGCTGCATTGGCACTTCACCCAGAGCTGGTATTGTTTAACACAGCCTGTGAGAGCATCACAGAGAAACCTCCTAGTCTTGTTCTCTTGTAGGAACTCAATAGGATAAAGAAGAAGAGAAATCCATCATTGGGTTGTTCACTGAGCCAGAGAAGTTATGCTTTTATTTCTCTTCATATCTTTAGGGTGAACCCGGTGCTCCTGGAAACAAAGGTGATGCTGGTGGCAAAGGCGAAGCTGTAAGTCTCCTTCTCACAATCCATATGTGTTGCACCTGTAACTTTCCCCAGTTTTGCTTCCAGAAGCAATTGCCGTCATTGTCTTCATATGCCTTTTCTTAGGGCCCTGCTGGTGTTCAAGGTCCCCCCGGGCCCCCTGGTGAAGAAGGCAAGAGAGGATCCCGTGGTGAGCCTGGACCCGCTGGCTTGCCTGGACCTGCTGGCGAACGTGTATGTAGCATCCTTCATCTTTGTCTCCCGACACCTCCGGGCACTAGGGTCTCGCATGCTTGGAGCACCTGTTCAGAATGGCTTATGAGTGGGACATATGTCCCTTGAATATGCCCACAGTACGTTGTTCCAGAGATGAGCTAGAAATTGCAAAAACAATTGGCAAAGGAAACCAAAGCTGACCAGAAGGGAAGTCTCAATCAATCGATGGGTCATTTCCCTGAGGGAAAGCTATTCTGAAAACGGAGCATGCTGCCAAACTTCAAAGGAAACTGAATCTGCAGGTGTGAGGTTACCTTTGTCAGTTGTTAGCAAATGCCTATTAAGAAAGTGCAAGACTTAAAATGCAATTCTATACAGAATCAGGGCACTAATTTCAAGAGGCTTTGACTGGTGTTACTCTGCACAGGATTTCACTGTCAGTTAACACATAAAGCATGTCCTTTGTTCATTCACTGGTCCAAACCCTCAAGGGCTCACTAATTAGGCACCATAAGTGAGCTTAGATTTTTCTGTTCTCTTCCACTGAGCAAATCGGCATTACATTCACACCCCAGCTTCTAAAGATGAAAGTCTTGCTCACACATGCCAGTGAAATGCGCGTACGTTCTGGATGGGCATTGTTTGTAAGAAAGAAAGATCCACTGCATGAGACACCTGGGAAACTGTGCTTCTTTTGGGATTAGCAAAAAGACCCTATAAAAGGAGCCCTGCTGGAACCAGACAAGAGGTCCATCTATTTCATCATCCTGTTTAACAGGATGGCCCAACAGTTGACAAAGAAGGCATAGAGGCCTGATCCTTCACCACAATGGTGCCTCCTAGCACTGGTATTCAGAAGGTGCTAGCAGACATTGATGGACCTCTCCCCTTTGAATCTGTCTAATCCCTTTTGAATAAGGATATATACAACTTTTCCCGCACCTTTTCTCTATATGGAGTTACAGGTACTGCCTTGAGGCAAAGGGAGAGATGATTAGGACAGCAGCCTGCCTTTAGCCAGGATGAATTATAATTCTTGAGAGAAGAGCATTGCTATTGGTTACATTAATACATTACTTTCTTGAATCATTTAGCTCAGGACGCTCTCAAGGAGGTCTTCAGTCCCATAAACCCCTAAGCTGCAGCAAGGTCCTTGTATGTCGTACCATCAGACCTTATCCTGGGCCCATTATTCCAAATCTGAAGTTGTGTTATATAGATCTGTAGATGGAATGATAAGTATGGGAGTCTGTCTTGGGAATAGGTGGGGTGCTTGGATGAAGATGCCTTTAACAGTGGGGGTTTTTTTTTCATTTTTCATTTTGTGCGTTTGTGTGCCCATGCCTGGAAGTTATGGAGACCACTGGCAACTCCAACTGGGGCATGGTGGATGTTCTTGATTGCTTGCTATCTTGATAGCTTTCCTCTGCCTCCCAACCCTGGCATTCTTTGGAGGTCTCCCATCCAAATACTTGCGAGAGTTGGCCCTGCTTATCTTCCAAGATCTGATGAGATCAGGCTTGCCCAGAGGTGAAATTCTAGCAGGAGCTCCTTTGCATATTAGGCCATGCCCCCCTGATGTAGCCAATCCTCCAAGAGCTTACAAGGCTCTTCTTTGTAAACTCTTGAAGGATTGGCTACATCAGGGTGTGTGGCCTAATATGCAAAGAAGCTCCCTCTAGAATTCCACCCCTGGGCTTATCTATCCAGATCAGGGTCTGGACAGTGTATTCTTGAGCATGTTTACTTAGAAAGAAGTCCTGGTGAGTTCATACAAAGTATAGCCAATGCGATGACAACAGAACTTTCCTTAGCATTGTTCCATTCATGCACAAGCAGAAGTGCACTAGCTTGTATAAAGCAGCCTATGCAATTCTGCGTAGTGTTGTACTGCATTTCCAAATGAATAAAGTTGTGGTTTATTTTAAAAGACAGTCTTCTGTTCAGGGAGGGGGAGAAACCCCATTGTGTGTTTTGCATCAATTTGCAAAACGGGGCATAAACCACTACAGATGTGCTTGCACTAGGCCATACACTGAGGGAAGACAAGAGGTGGATATAATGAAGATAACTTAGTTCGAAATTTAAAAATAAAAATGCACTTCTGCTTGCATGACAGCACTTTCGCATGCATTATAGGATAGAGCCAAGTGATTTATTTTTCTGCCTGAAACACAATAAGTGATTATATTTTAATGATCTGACAGCAGGATCCTCTTTGGGGCTTGCATATTGGCAAAATTCGATATGTGGCACTCACCTGATCTCTTTTCTTCCATTCACAGGGTGCTCCTGGAGGCCGTGGTTTCCCTGGCTCAGATGGCATTGCTGGTCCCAAGGTAGGTGTCTGTCCCATGCTGTTGATATCTTTTTCTACAGAAGGAAGGGCATGCACATTTCAAAAGGACAACATCTCAGGTTCTTATGGAAGCCAATAGCAACACTCCTATTATTTCCTTGAAGTCAAGGATGAGGGGTTGGGTTGAAATCTGGCCATTTTTTTTTCTTAGTGAAAGAGTACTTCCAGAATGTGAGGCAAAATGTGGGGCAGGGGAAGATGTGGATTTTCCATACAGCATTTGGAACCAATATTCCCTCTAAGCTGTGGAGTCTTGTGAGCAAAAATTCTATTTTGTGAGCTGCTGGCATGAAAGTTGTGAGCTACTGAATGAATTAGTTTGCTCCGGGGCCATTTAGCCTGAGTTAAGACAAAAAATGTGTGAGCGGGAGACTAAAAAACTGTGAGCTAGCTCACACTAACTCAGCTTAGAGGGAACACTGTTTGGAACCCCTGTGTGATCCTGTCCATCTATTTATGTTTGATATTAACTTTGAATACTGATCCCTGCCTTCTCAGCCTACTTTTTAAAACAATTTAGAATTAAGGTGAGGCTTGGTGCTCTAACAGTATTATATTTTTACATGCACAATAAATTTTATTGTGTTGGGCCATCGTAAGACCCTATGACGAAAGGCAAAGGATCACCCTAGTTAAAGTCTGTTTGGTGACGACTGTATGTCTTGAATTCCTTCAAACCAATGAGTAGCTGAATTGTTGCAAAGAGATAGATCCAAGTGGGCAGCCATGTTGGTCTGAAGTAGTTGAACAAAGCAGGAGTCAAGTGGTACCTTTAAGACCAACCAAGTTTTATTCAGAACGTAAGCTTTCATGTGCTCTCTAAGCACACTTCATCAGACAAGGGGATCAGGTATTGTGGGATCCTGATCCTGCCACAATACCTGATCCCCTCGTCTGATGAAATGTGCTTAGAGAGCACACGAAAGCTTACATTCTGAATAAAACTTGGTTGGTCTTAAAGGTGCAACTTGACTCCTGTTCTGTTGCAAAGAGAGAGAAACAGTGTGACTTGAATCCAGATTTTGGGGGTTGAGATTTAGCTGCCCAGCAAACACAAACGTAAGAAGATTCCAGGCACCAAACGGACATCTGCATCTCCCCAAAGCATCTGAACAATTTTGCAGGAGCTCAAAGAAGCTGGCAAAGGCCAACCATCAGACAGACTGGAGGCCTTTACTGCTCCCTTGTCCTCAGACTTCCATGATCCTTACTCCCAAGTGATGAAAACTGCTTTTGATGCCAGCTCTTCTTTCTCCCCTTCCTGTTGTTTTATATCATTTGTACTGTCAAGCTGGGTGCCAAGGACTGAAGTATATAAAGTGTCCCCCCCCCAAAAAAAAGTCACTTTCAAATTTCCCCACCCTGTTTGTTATGTACCCCAAGGGCTTTTGTGAGCCTTTTGTTCTGGGCACCAGAACTTGGCTGGGAGACAGCTTCCAACATTCCTCCCACCCTTTCCCCTTTTCCATCCCTTTAGCGCTTTCATCAACTTCAGTGCTTTTATCCTTTGACTTCATATTTTGCCCTTACGTCACCATGGGTTGAATCTAGCCAGCTTTCTCATCCAATCTTGTCCAATTGTCCTCCTTGCTACTGTCTCCATTCCACTTGGCATTTGTTCATGCAGCCTCTTTAGGTGGTCAAAGGGGACTGTTTATTCCTTTTTCACCAGCAGAAAAGCTGGCAGGATCCAACCGGTGGGAACCCTCCAGGTTTATTCTAAGTGGGCTTCTTGATGTCAATTTCATTGGAATGGAACCAAAACCACAGCATATATTGCTCATACGAGGGCCTTTTGGGCTTTTTTGTGGACCAATGGAGCAGCTAACAGTAACATCTTATTATTTTGCAGTATGCATCTTTAGCTCCCTTACCCCAAAATCAAGCAGTACTGATCTCCATCCTTGATTCACCTCTTTGTACTCTATTAGTCTGTGCAACTGAACAACAAAAAAAGAGCTACTAAGAGGGCACAGGAACTTAGGACAATACAATAATGCTAGCACTTGCCTCAAACTCATATAGTCTTTTCTTGACTCTCTTTACTCTTCTAGGGTCCCCCTGGTGAACGTGGATCTCCTGGCCCTGCTGGTCCCAAAGGATCTCCTGGTGAAGCTGGACGCCCTGGCGAACCTGGTCTCCCTGGAGCCAAGGTAAGTAAATGGCAAGTGCTTGGACAGAGCCACAGCCCAGAAACAGGCTTCCTGTTAACTGCTGTGCAACACAGAACAAGGCACACTGTATCACAAGCCTCCACTTCAGTAGATTTGGAGCCCATATCAAAATTTAACAGTGCCCCATATCAGGAAGTCATAAAGGAGTCACTTGATTCGATGTTAAGTAATTTTCATTATTTGTATTTTTCAGCATGGCTTCTTGATGAGGGCTCAGGGCAGGCAGACAGGCAGCATTCCCCATTGAGCAAAACAGAGCTCCTTCCTAATGTTAAACCTATGTAATATCACAATAATACAACCTTCCTCTGAAGGGAGAGAACCTCAGGGATTAGTTCTCATGGACATCTTTACCATTCAGAGCATTCATTTCAGTGAACTCTTGGGTTTTGTGCAATGGGCAAACTTGGAATAAAATACAAAACAGCTAATGTTTTCCCCTTCTCCCCTATCAATCCATAGGCTTTCCCAGATCTAGACAATGAAGAAATCCTTGTACCTTTAAGGAGTTGTGTGGAAAGGGTCCTTTTAATTCAGGTGTAATTTCTCCCATGTCATGACATTATTATAATGATGGGAGAAATCACGCCTTATAGGATTGTCTCTTCCATGCTGGTATGATCCACAGGCCTCTCAGGATTCAGAACTGACTGCTTAATAATTGAGAACTCCCAATAAAAATATATATACCCTATCAGAACAGAAACCACAGTCCTATAAAAGTAATATAGACCATTTAAGTATGTATTCCTTGCCCGTTATAACAGCCAATTCAGGAGATCTTTAACAAGCTTTATAGATGTGAGACAGAATAAAGCTGGACTAAAAGGAGGAAACTTTTTTGCATATGTGCAAACTTTCATCAATAGGAAAAGTGCCCCCCACACATAAAATTTATGGTAATTTGAGCGGACAAAAAAACCCAGGGCAAATATATTTGTCCATTCAGAATAGGGACTATGCTGATCCAGAATGCCATCACATTGCCAGATGTTTACCCCTGTGGCATTGTGACATCACCCACGTATGTGATCCATGACTGACTGGGTTCCCTCCATGAAGGGGAGGGGGAAAGTCTTTGAAAATAGCACGTGAAAAACAGCAGCGATAGGAAATGATTACTGCAAACAGCTGTTGAAAGTGCTGGCAGAAAAAAGAAAAGGCAGAGTTCAAAGAAGAATTCCAGTCTCCTGAAGGATCTCATTTTACTTGGAACTTGTTCATGGATGGCCATCCTAGAAATACATGATGTGCACAAAACTTCCAACACACCAAGAGCTGAGCCATTCAAATGCTTTCTCTACTGGGCACATGAACTCTCAGAATCTTTGCCCTGCTCCGTGACTTGAACCGTGCTTCCCAGCAAGCACATCAAGCCACAACTGGCTCACTAATTTATTTTATGCCATTTTTCAACCAGGTGCTCAAGTCAACATTTCAGATCAAAAGTCATTTGGATGTATTAATTATCCAAAAATTCTGGCACATCTGTAGATTATTTGAATGAAGAGCAAGGCAAAGATGTCACCCATGTGCAAATTCAGCTGTTTAGCAATTTGCAAAAATATGGTTAGAATCAGACAGCTTTTTGGCTTGTCAGAGTCTACGCCTTATTACAGCCACCATCCCATATGGCTTTTGCCCATGCATGTCCCATAACCCCCAGCATTGCCTTCTTGGTAGTAGAAGGGGACCCACTTCTTCCTTTTTCTCCAGTGGAAAAGCTGGTTGGATGCAAGCCCTACACTGTGTCAAAATGTTTCATTTCCATTGTCCAGAGGTTTAAAGTCAGGTTTAGAGTGTTATTCTAAATGAATTGAAGCAGTTGGATTCTGCATAAATGTGACTATTTGCCTTTGGGAGATGTGCAAGGCAGGTCAAAAAAGAAATCAATGGAGTGAGTGGCTGAATGTTTTAGCAGTCTAACAAAACACATGCTGCTTCCTTGGATAGATTGCTTTAGAATTTCCTTTTTACATAGGGGAAGCTAAGGCTCTGAAAAGAGCCTAGTAAAAAATTTCAATTGAAAGATAGGCTATTGAAGCTCACACAGACACAGACTCTGATAAGGTCAACCTGACTCATATGAATAGTTCCAGAGGTTTGTCCTTCCATTTTCTGAGACACTGCAAAAGAATCTGTGGCACACCCCTCAGGTCACAGTGTTATGACTTAGGGCATCAGAAAATCTCATCCTATCATATTAAGAACATAAAAAGAGCCCTGTTGGATGAGACCAGTGGTCCATCTAGTCCAGCATCCTGTCTCACACAGTGGCCAATCAGTTTTTCTGGAGGGTCAGCAACAGGGCACAGAGGATGAGGCCTTCCCATGATGTTGCCTCCTGGCTCTGGGTTCCAGAAGTTTAGTACTTCAAAACATGGAGTTTCACCTCAGCCACCATGGCAAGAAGCCACTGACAGATCTGTCTTACATTAATCTATCTAATCCCCTTTTAGAGCTAACAATCCCCTTGTCAACCCTAGCTGGCACACGCTCTTTGTTAACCCATTGAAGACTGCTTCCTAACTTTCTCCCTCTTTCTCCATTTTTCAAGGGTCTGACTGGTAGCCCTGGCAGCCCCGGCCCCGATGGCAAGACTGGACCCACTGTAAGTAACTAGATGGCCCTCTTCTGTGCTGCTCTGAAAGGATTTTTTTTAGGGGGAAACAAGTAATTGCATTGGTAACTTCTTCTCCCAATAGGGCCCTGCTGGTCAAGATGGACGCCCTGGACCTGCTGGTCCTCCTGGTGCAAGAGGTCAGGCTGGTGTGATGGGATTCCCTGGACCTAAAGGTGCTGCTGTAAGTAACAACTCTCTAGTTGGTTCCTTTTCCTGGACAAAATCTTAAGTTCCCTGGGAGGGTCCTGTGTTTTCTGATGATCACCCCCAGAAATAGTGTCAAAAGGGCTGTTTTTCAATACTCTGTAGCTTCCAGTAAGGGGCTATTTGCAGGGCTTCTGGAAAGAATGGCAGCATTTGGTTCCCTACAGTTGCCCCACGAGTGGCTCAAGGAAGGTTGACATTCAGTGTGGTTTTCATACTAAATTTTGTGCTTTTGCAGTCAGAACTGCAGAATGGAATTATAGCCTCACAGTCTTAGATGGATCAGTTCTTACAAGCATCTTCTCCTAAACTGAATATTCAGTTCTTACCTCAGATAGTTTACCTGAGTTGACTCTTGCCCTAAATATAATTATAGAGTGCTTAACTTGTCTCAAGAACATGTGTCCGGAGGTTCCCTGTGTCCTGGTTATATCTTCAGAAAGGTATTCTAAGATGTCACCAAAATAATTAGAATAGTCACACACACACTCCAGAAATAGGCTTTATAAATCATCTCATGGTGGTTTTCCCCTTCCACTATTTCTTAACATATACATGTGTTCAATTATAAGTGCCTGGAGAAGTAGATACATTTTCTAAATGAACAAATAATATGATTGCAAATGTTCTCTCTGGAGCACCTCTTGATGTACCAAATAATATCAGGATTTCCTCTTTGCAAATTTCCCACAGCAGCTTTTCAGACTTCCGCTTTTAAAATCTTGCTATCACTTCCATGAAACGATTATAGCAAGCAGGCCATTACGATTTAGATGAGCCTGAAAATAAAGATTTGCTTCAGGGAGTTTTCTCTCTCCCCGCACCTCCCTTTTTCGGGCAATTCATCATCTCTAGATTATGAACTAGATAAGGGTGGGAGTTTAAAAGACTGTTGGTTTTTTCCCAGCGATGATGTGTAGAAAAGTTTGTAGATAAAAGCTAGAGGAAAAATGATGGGGAATTTTCAGCCACAGAGGCTCAGTAAATTTGACATCCACAACAGTGTGCCTCTGTTTGCGACAAGACACCCTTGGCCTAATTCCATTCTTAAGAAAGCAGAGATGCAAGCATCGGTGTTTTCCCAATGAATGCTCACATCAACTTATGATCCAAAGTTTGCACACTGCTGGCATATAGAAGCATACCTCAGGTGTGATTGATCCTCCTGGATGTGTCCTAGTGCAAGCTGAGCATGGACAGTGGAATTATAAGAAACCAAAATCCACATGTTTGCTGCAAATACAGATGCCTATGAAGCTACAACCCCTCTTTTCCTCTTATAGGGTGAGCCTGGCAAACCTGGTGAGAGAGGTGCTCCTGGACCTGTTGGTGCTGTTGTAAGTATTCAGCTCTGGACCTTCTTCCATCCTGTCCAGACCAGACATCTGAAATACTGGAGAGATTTTTAGAAGAAAGCTAGAAGTCTTTTGCTTTTTGTTTGGAGGGAAGTCTGGCTTGCCACGTGCTATCAGACCAGACTTATTTAACACCGAGTATGTGTCAGGGACTTGATGGAACGTAAAAGAGATGTGTCACAGAGAGTTTGCCATCGACATTTGAAGAGATTGTGGCTAAGTGGAAAAGCTTGGGCTTTACATGCCAAAGGTCCCAGGTTCAATCCCCAGCAACTCCTGTTTTCTAAAAAAGATGAGGTGATATGTAATGTGGAAGACCTTTATCAGAGATCCTAGAGAGCCATTGACAGTCTGAGTAGGTAATACCTACCTTGATGGACCAATGGTCTGATTCAGTATAAGGCAGTGAAGGAACAGTGGATGTGGACAGTGAAGGAAGAAGTTTAGGTCTACCAAACAGGTAGTATCAGTGTCTCACTGACCAGCCAATGGGCAAAGGAACAGCAGAGAAGGGGGAGCTCAGAGTGATAAATGAGAAGAGACCCAATCAGAGCCATGGTGTTTTAAGGCTTCCTCCTCTTTTCTTCCAGGGTCTTCCCGGTAAAGATGGTGAAACTGGTGCACAAGGACCTTCTGGCCCAAGCGTAAGCATGCATCTTTTGTTATTTTTCACACCTTCTGCACCTTCGGCAGTTACCTCACTTTGATTCCTACTGTCCCTTGAACTTTTCCTTGATTTCCATCACAGGGTCCTGCTGGAGAAAGAGGTGAACAAGGTCCAGCTGGAGCTCCTGGATTCCAGGTAAGAGATCTTCCATATAATTGACGCATAGACAAGCCAATGTATATTTTGTCCTCGGCAAAATCCTAAGTGCCAGAAATCATGAAAAATGTCATTTAAAAAAATCAGGAGATGGCACTAGATAATGAAAATTAAGTACTCTTGCATCTGCTTGCTGTACATTTGCATGGTTTGTTCTGTTTCTTCGTTTCAGGTTTTAAAATAGATTTTTGCAGCTATTTTTTCCCCTGAGAATGAGCTAGAAGGGAGATGGGAGGTATAAAGCAGAAGAGTAGATAGCAGGACACAATGAGGACTAAGAACTTACAACTGGGGGGGGGGGGGGGAGGGAAAATTCCAGATGTATAATCCAAGATAAACAGACAGTAAACTTTGGTGTCATTGCAATCCCCTTTGAGAAACACTACTGAAGTGCCACTGCTTTACATTCCCAAGAAATCTAACCTTTTCCTCCATTTCCAACTACCTCTTGCAGGGTCTTCCCGGTCCCGCTGGTGCCCCTGGTGAATCTGGAAAGCCTGGTGAGCAGGTGAGTCATGGGCAGGCTAGAGATTTGGGGGTGGGTGGAAGAGACTGGGGAGGGGAGGAACCTCAGCAGAGATGTGATGCCACAGAGTCCACCCTCTGAAGCTGGCATTTCTACAGGAAAACTGATGTTTGTAGTCTGGAGATCAGTTGCTGTAATTCTGGGAGAACTCCAGGCCTTACCTGGAGGCTGGTAACCCTAATAACAGGCTCTTTTTAAAGGTGTGTGAAGCAGAAATGATAGCACCTTCATACAGCTTTGGTTGTGGTATGGGCACGATGGTCCTTTGACAATCCTGCCTGCATATATTGGTCTTAGGTCTGTAAAGACTGGGGGGGAAGGGGTCATGGTCAAGACTGCTTTGCCTCATACCCTCCATACATAGGGTTGCCAAGTCCAATTAAAGAAAAATCTGGGGACTTTGGGGGCGGAGCCAGGAGACTTTGGGGGTGGAGCCAGGAACAAGGATGTGACAAGCATAATTGAACTCCAAGGGAGTTCTGGCCATCACATTTAAAGGGACAGCACACCTTTTTAAATGCCTTTATTCCATAGGGAATAATTAAGGATAGGGGCACCATCTTTTGGGGCTCATAGAATTGGACCCTCTGGTCCAATCGTTTTGAAACTTGGGGGGTATTTTGGGAGAGGCACTAGATGTTATACTAAAAATTTGGTGCCTCTACCTAAAAAAATAGCCCCCCTAGAGCCCCCAATACCCACGGATCCATTCCCTATTATTCCCTATGGGAATCGTTCTCCATAGGGAATAATAGAGTGCCCAGTAGACATTTCCCTCCCCTCCACACACTTTCTAAAGGGGGGAGGGCCTCCAAACCAGGGAATCCCCTGCCTCCTCCCTCTCTCACACACACAAGTACTTAATAGAACTCTACTTGCTGTGAAAACGAAAGAAAAAAAAGGGAGGGGCTGTTCTCCGAAGCCCTTCCTGTTTCCTGCTTCCTGCCCAGCCTTAAAGGGGCACACATTTTACAAATGACTCAGGAGCTCTGCACCAATATGAAGCCTACACGTATGTTCTCCCCCCCTCTCCCCCAGCTTCCTAATTTTTAAAGAGCGAGGGATGAGGCTGTGAAACCAGGAGTCCCCTGCCAGGGCGGGGGGGTTGGGAAGCCTATCCATACAGCAAAGCTGTTCCTTCCCTTTTCATAGTTTTTAAAAAAAAATTATATTAGCTTTATAGCCCACCCTCACCTATAAAACAGGGCTCAGAGCAATAACAACAATATTCAGTAACTATATCTATTAAAGCAACTCTTACATTACTGTTTCAATAAGTACAATGGCACGGAACAGGAAGCATAACATGGTGCCCCTTATCTAGAGGGGAAATAACTATCATACACTTAGTAAATAAAATAATGGACATTCATGTCTCCAGTGTTTAGCTGGAAGCCATTAAGTATATGTGTGATATTGATGGCAAATTCCATGCTACAAGAAAATAATAGTCAAATATTTCCAACTCTGGACCCCATCAGCCCTCCTTTGTAACTCCTCCTCTGGGCAAATTTAGCCTCCTGCCATTTGCTTCTGTCCTTTTAAAGGGTTCTAGAATTGTAGATGGAAACACATGCCATAGAACCTAACCCTGAGCCATAAGGCAGAAGAAACAACCCCCTGCCATTTGCTTCCAGCTGGCTTTTGCCTAATATGGAATTTACTGTAGAAGAAATACCATCGCCATGGAAAAACTGGATAATGCCGAGATTTTAGCACCAAATTAATTGATGGTTTTAATTAGATGGTTTTAATGTAGGATAATATGTTTTGCAGACAATATGTTTTGTAAACACCTTGTTTTAACAGTTGAAATGCAGCATATTATGTTATGCCATGTGAGCCGCCCTGAGCCTGCTTCGGCGGGGAGGGCGGGATACAAATTAAAGATTATTATTGTTATGAACCATTATTAACCATTTAGCAGCCTCAGCCAGAACAGCTATGATGCCTGCATGCTTTGCAAAGATATTTTGCTAAACATCAATGTAAACCTCTTCTTTGTTTTCCTGACAGGGTCCCCCCGGTGACCTTGGTGCTCCCGGTCCATCTGGCGCAAGAGTAAGTGACCTTCTGCACAATCACTGGTCATCTGAGCATCTTCTCATTTATTCACCGACACCTCCTATGGCAGAACTGTAATCAGCTGTATTTACTCCTTTGGCCACCTGCAGGGCGAGAGAGGTTTCCCTGGCGAACGTGGTGTCCAAGGTCCCCCAGGTCCTCAGGGTCCCCGTGGTGCTAATGGTGCTCCTGGTAACGATGGTGCTAAGGTAAGGGTCTCATGAAGATTGTTTCAGTAAAAGTGAAAAACAGGCTGTTTTGAGAAATCTGGAGAGCCAGTATAACTCTAATGTTATTGCACAACCCTCCATCTACCTGTTATTCTTAAACATACCTGGAGAATTTTCTTTGTTAAGAATATGTTGCGATGGGGGATGGATAATAAGCTTCCTTATACCACCTGTGACCGGCAGCAGCTTTCCAGCGCAAGTTCTTCCCAGTCTTATTACCTGAGACTCTACCTAGAGATTACCAGTGACTGAACCTGGAACATCCAGCATACAAAGCTGGGCACACAAGGTTCAGCTATGGTCCAGTTGTCCATACCCAGGATCAGGGGGGTTTTTTACGCACTTGGACAATCAAGTGGAATATTTTAATCACATTCATTTAAATTCATAACCCCCTGAATTGGAGCTGTGACACGCAAGCTCTGCCTGTGCCTTCTCAGGCTCTCCTTAAGAAATTCATATTGGCAAAGGTCCCAGGTCTTATTTCACCAATGTACCAAAGAAAAGACTGTGTCAGGTTCTAGGTCTATATTTCTAGCTTTGATCCAAATGCATAGCAATGGTGACGATGGTAATTCCTACACACTTGAGCAGAATCTCTCACTTTCCTGAGAGTGCCGGTTCCCCTCCTCAATCCCAGGCAAACCTGCAGTTAACAAACAAACAAACAAAAAGGATGGGAATGCCCAGGGCTTTTATTTTAGCAGGAATTCCTTTGCATATTAGGCCATACACCCCAGATGTAGCAAATCCTCCAAGAGTTTACAGGGCTCTTTGTACAGGGCCTACTGTAAGCTCCAGGAGAATTGGCTACATCAGGGGGGTATAGCCTAATATGCAAAGGAGTTCCTGCTACAAAAACAGCCCTGGGAATGCCTCACCACATGAATTCAGCAGAATGAATTTTTTTTTTCTACACTGCACATCAGGGCTTTGGGGGGGGGGGCAGGAATGCACAGGAACACAGTTCTGGCTGTCCTGGTGTCAAGGGGTATGGCCTAATATGCTGTTTTTTTCCTACAAAAAGCCCAGTGTGAAACAATGGTGTCATCAGGGGGTGTGGCCTAAAATGCAAATGAGTTCCTGCCTGGCTTTTTCTGCAATAAAAGCCCTGCTGCACACAAATGAAAAGCTATAATATTCTGGCCTGCTCCTCCTCAAAGTACTTTCCCCAGAAAGCTGTTTCTGAGTGAAGGACCAGGTTAACCAAAGCCCTGGATTCCCAGCCATGAATGGTCTTAACTAATGGGCAAAAGAGACAGCTATTTTGGGCGCCATAATAGAGGGGCCCCAACTATCCACAGCCCTCCATAGGGGTTGGTCATAAATGCTAAATGCTGTTAGACAAAATTTATTTATTTATTATTTCACATTTCTATCCCACCCCTCCCAATCGGGCTCAGGGTGGGTCACATCAAGGAGAAAACAATTACATAAATTCTAAACAACTAGGTAAAACATAAAAACCAAGCAAATCAGTTTCCTAATTAAAAATTCAGATGGTGATGATTTCAAAAATCTGGTCCCTTGCTGAATGCTCAATCAGATGATGATGGTCACATCAGTTACTGCTCCTGATTGGGCCAGCATGTGACAGGGAGGCCATATTGGTGCTCAGTGATGTCCATGGGTGCATGCGTGTGTTTATGTGCATGTGTGCATCAATCCAGAAAGGATTGTGTTGGGGTTTTGGGGGGGGGGCAGGGGGGAATGGTGGCTCAGTGGTAGAGCATCTGCTTGGTAAGCAAAAGGTCCCAGGTTCAATCCCTGGCATCTCCAACTAAAAAGGATCCAGGCAAATAGGCATGAAAAACCTCAGCTTGAGACCCTGGAGAGCCGCTACCAGTCTGAGTAGACAAGACTGATTTTGATAGACCGAGGGTCTGATTCAGTAGAAGGCAGCTTCATATGTTCCTATGCTTTTAAAATCTAGTAGCTTAGCTCTGTTTCTGATTTTTTCTCACTTCCATTTTCTTGACTCTAGGGTGATGCTGGTACTCCTGGTGCTCCCGGAAGCCAAGGTGCCCCCGGTCTCCAGGGAATGCCCGGTGAACGTGGTGCTGGTGGACTTCCTGGTGCCAAGGGAGACAGAGTAAGTACCTGGACTGTTGAAACCAGATCACCCAAACAACAGGATGTTCTGTGGCCAGAGAAGCAGACTGGGTAATGGCCATGCTGGTAAAAGCACAGCAATGGCAGTAAAGGCCATTTCTTCAGCCATTTCTGTATTTTTCTTCTTCCTTTATTTCTTTGTTCCTTCTGTTATTCATTTTTATCCTGACTTTCCATGGCGATTAAAGTGGCAAACAGGGTTCTCTCCTCCTCTATTGTATCCTCACACAACAACCCTACAATGTAGGTTATGCTGAGAGAATGAGCAATGTTCAAATCATAAGACCACAGTGGCTGTCTTGCTACTTTCCCATCCACCCTTGGCTCTCCATCAACCCATCCTCCATACTGTTCCCTATTTTGAAACGCAAAGCATGGACATGGAGAGCTACCACATGAAGCTCAGACTATTGCACAGACAGCCTGGAACTGCAGGGCAAACTTCTTTCCTAACAAAGCATACGCCTTGCCATCAAGCCATGCCCCCTCTGCTAGCATCATCACACAAGAGCAAGAATGGATCTGTGGTTGTTCTTCAGTAGGCATATAAACATTTTTCCTTACGATTCCTGGTAGGCAAATGATCCTCCCCTTCTGTACAGGCACAGCAGTAGGTTATTTGCTTTTGGATGCCAACCAGGATCCCGCCTTTTCTCTCCAGCAGTTGAAGGAAATTCCCTCACACCAAACTTAATTTGCTATCCTAATACAAATTCTGTAAGACAAACCATGGTGCACCCACTCTACAGAGTTCTCCTTCCTCAGTGCTTCCCCTAACCTGTTCTATTCAGATGCTTTATAGCCTTCTCCATTTTCATCCCTAGGGCGATGCAGGTCCCAAAGGTCTTGATGGTGCTCCCGGCAAAGATGGAGTTAGAGGATTGACTGGACCTATTGGCCCTCCTGGACCTGCTGGTATGCCTGGCGATAAGGCAAGTGCTTCACCTTACAAATCTTCTTTCCTGAAAATCTCCCATGATCTCCAGTTGTTAGGTGTCAATGAACTATATGTATTTCCTGGTGTCTACATAAATAGCTTTCCTGATTGACCTTGCCTGTTGTGTGTAGACCTAGAATCATAGAATCATTCAGTTGGAAGGGACCTCCAGGGTCAACTAGTCCAACCCCTTGCACAATGCAGGAAACTCACAAATACCACCCCCCTCTCTAAATTCACAGGATCTTCATTGCTGTCAGATGGCCATCTAGCCTCAGTTTAAAAACCTCCAAGGAAGGAGAGCCCACTACCTCCTGATGAAGCCTGTTCCACTGAGGAACCGCTTTAGCCGTCAGGAAGTTCTTTCTAATGTTGAGTCAGAAACTCTTTTGATTTAATTTCAACCCACTGGTTTTGGTCCTACCTTCTGGGGCCACAGAAAACAATTCCACACCATCCTCCAGGGCAATGAGCCCATTCTAGAACCTTCTTTGCATTGTATATCCTGATTTTTCACCATACTCACTTGTCCTGTTTCTGGTTGAGACTGAAAGACCCAGACTAGTTTGCCTTTCATACATAATGGATGTAAGAAATAGACAGGGCATGAGAAAATAGGACTGCCAATATCCAAGTGGCATCTGGAGATCTCCTGGGATTATAACTGATCTCCAAGCAATAGAAATCAATTCACCTGGAAAAAAATGACCACTTTGGAAGGTGGACTCTATGTCATTAAACTTTGCTGTGGATCCCTCCCCTTCCAAACCCCACCCTCTCTAGGCTCCACCCCCAAGATCTTCAGGTATTTTCCAACTTGGAGCTAGCAACCCTAGAAGTATAACTGTTGATAAGGGACTTCTTTTGGCCTCCAAAAGAGCAAAAGTGAAGGTGGTGGACAAACAGTGATCATCTACAAGGCAGATTGTCTCATAGACCACCAGTTTCAGACTACTGAATCTCTAGCCCAACCTTATATGTACCATTCGAGTGGGGTGCTCTCAGGTCCTTTACCGAAGGTTACAGAGTGAACCAAACAACAGAATACTAGAAGTCACTGATGCATATGGATTATACTGTACCAGACATAGCCGGGATTCCACTTCCCTTTTCCAAGCCCAAATTTCTCATTCTGCCTGCTTTATGCACAATCCTCAGATTCACTCTCAAGTCAGTTTTGCACTTCCCACTTCAAACTAGTGTAAAGAGGAGGAAACATCAGGTTTTCACTCAATGGATTCTGCACTAAATGTCAAGGCAAATCGACCATTTTATAAAATTATTATTCACATGGTGAATTAAAATATTTGGAGCAGTACAATGCATGCCAATAGGAAAAGAAGCATTCACGATCACAACCAAATTTCCCAAAGTCTGCACCTCATCATAGGTACCATTATCAGATAAGTTTTTCTAAAATCTATTTTACATATTATGTGATCCACTTATGGTAAACTGCTATCTGGCTGAATCCTATAATTTGGTGCTTTTTCCTATTTGCATTACATTTGGTGATCCCTCCTGGCTCCCTGGAGCTTATCCTTGATTTTTGTTTTAATTCTTGCCCAGGGTGAAGCTGGCCCCTCTGGCCCTGCTGGCCCCACTGGTGCTCGTGGTGCCCCCGTAAGTACTTTCCCCAGCTCCTCTCTTTCTTTATTTCCTTGGACCTCCCTCCCATTGATGACCATATTCACCATGTGGGTCTCCCTCTTCTCTTTCCCAGGGAGATCGTGGTGAAACAGGCCCTGCTGGACCCGCTGGATTCGCTGGCCCCCCTGTAAGTATGATGGCAAATCTCAGTTCCCAGTGAACTGCATTCTATGCATGGGAAAGGGTGGAGCGAGCAATCCTTCCACTTTGCAGATATGACATTGAACAGCTAGGATTGGCTTCTAGATACACAAAGTGGACTACATTAAATTAAAATGCAGCGGGTACTGTGATTGGTCAGTTAACAGCAGTGGCAGCACAAACCAAATACCCCTACTTGGATGCTTCCACTTCCTCCTTCCTCATCCCAACTATAGCAATTGTGTAAGCAGACTCAGGACACTCTTCCAAAGGCAACCCAGGAGCTTTTTTCCAATGGTTTTCCATATGGATGTTTGAAACAGCAGACAGCTAGTCATCACCCTGGTTGATCCAACACTTGGAATATTTCCATGACTGGATCAATTGCAGCCTAGACTTTGGCACCTCAGAGAATTGTCACATGACACCAAAGTGTATTGGAAAAGTTAACTTGGGTCACTGCTAGTTATGATTTCTTTGATACTTCTGAGCGCTTTGCATGTCTCATCTTGACTAACCTCCCCATGTCACTGTGTGGTTGGTCAAGATGAGAGATTATGAGGCTACCCAATGGATTCATAGCTGAGGACTGGGAATTTGATGTCCAAACAATAGACATGGGTCTTCCATATCCAAGCCAGTATCCACTGAAGCACAAAGGAGTGACCCCACTATGTGATCAATGGGGAGCTCAATCAGTACTGCAGATCTAATATTTGAACATTCCATCCTCATACTCGTCAAGCCACCTCTTCCCCATGTATGTCGTTCCCCCTCCAGTCTAAGCAAACAAAATTAATACTCCATCACTTCATATCTGACATCAGCAGAACTACAATCATCAGAAATCACATAATCTAGCCTTCTTTGGTTCAGTAAGATAGCTTAGGTCGATATACCTGGTAGATGTGGAGAAAGACACCATATTAGTAAGGTCTCTCTATCTTGTCTTTGTCATCCATCTGTTCCTCATAATCTGTTCCTACTCACCTCTGCAGGGTGCTGATGGACAACCTGGTGCTAAAGGTGAACCTGGTGATGCTGGTGCTAAGGGCGATGCTGGTCCCCCTGGCCCTGCTGGAGCCACCGGACCTCCTGGACCTGCTGTAAGTGGCACATTACAACTTTGTAACCTCTCTTGTGAATCCTCATACCAGTCTTTAGCTAATGCTGTCTTCTTTTCACCTGTTGCAGGGTGGTGTCGGTGCTCCTGGAGCCAAAGGTGCCCGTGGAAATGCTGGACCCCCTGTGAGTGCTCCCCCCCACACTTGCTAATAAATAAAAAATGGCATGCATTCAAAATATTCATATTAGCCAATGACTGAGCATTTCTAGGTTCCAGCAATAGCCATTTATCTTAGTTAAAAGCCACTGTGGAGAGTATTGGAACTCTCAGCACGAACCAAACTGGTGGTGGTAGAAAATGCCATCAAGTCACAGCTGACTTATGGTGATCCAGTAAGGTTTTCAAGGCAAGAGATGTTCAGAAGTGGTTTGCCATTGCCTGCCTCTGTGTCACAACCCTGATATTCCTTGGAGGTCTCCCATCCAAGTACTAGCCAGGACTGACCCTGCTTAGCTTCTGAGATCTGATGAGATCAGGCTAGCCTGGGCTATCCAGGTCAAGGCAACAGCCACGCTAGCTGCTGCAACATAAGAGATGCAGCACCTACCAAAAATATTACAGTCTGTTGCAGGGGTAGCCAATGGTAGCTCTCCAAATGTTTTTTGCCTACAACTCCCATCAGCCCCAGCCATTGGCCATGCTGGCTGGGGCTGATGGGAGCTGTAGGCAAGAAACATCTAGAGAGCTACCGTTGGTCATCCCTGTGTTAGAGGAAAAAGACAGAGCTCTTCCCAACTGTTCCAAAATGGTTAATCCATTTCCTCAGGGAACTGGCTATGTCATGGATCAGAAATGATCTCATGTTAGTTAGTTACTATATTTCGATATTAGTTTCTCTCACTGCTCAAAGTGGATTACAATAAAAACAAAACAAATTATATTGCCCCTCCCTTCTTATACGCATTCCCCAAATTAGTTCCTGTTAGTGAGTGAACGTTCTCCAGAATGAGAGGTCTGTAATATTCTGAGAGGTCTGTAATATAGCTAAGCAGGAAAACACCATGTACTGCTTCTGAATGCTCATAGGCATTAATCTCATCAGATAGGAGTAAAATTTCCTATTAGGAAATCCCACCTAATTGATTTCAAATGAATTGTGTCACATAACTCAAGCTGGGCAATATAACATACATGACACTCCTCAACTGTCAAGACTGGGTGAGATTTTACTCTGTAGTGCGTATCCCTACAAAACATTAGCAGCACTATGCTCTGGCAAGGGATTAGAAGGACTGAGAGATCATCTTTCTGTAACAGAAGTCATAGCATTGCAAAGAGATCCCTTGGTTTACAAGCCCCAGCTCAAATGAATACCAAATCTGTTTGGAATCGGTGCAACATTCCACTTGGGAGGACATCAGCATCAAATAGAAATGCAAGTGACTTTTACAGGGAAAAGGTTATTGAAATTGAACTTTCTCCTCCAATTTCATTTACAGGGTGCTACTGGATTCCCCGGAGCTGCTGGAAGAGTAGGACCCCCTGGCCCATCTGTAAGTACCCCTCTGCCCCACACGTACACATTTATTTTATTCATGTTAGCCAATAACTGAACATTTCTAGGTTCCAGCAATCTCTTAGCCATTTGTCTTAGTTAAAAATTACTGTGGAGAGTATTGGAACTCTCAGCATGAACCACACTGATGGTGTTGGAGAGTGACATCAAGTCACAGCTGGCTTATGGTGAGGGAAGGGATAGTAGCTCAGTGGTAGAGCATCTGGTTGGTAAGGAGAAGGTCCCAGGTTCAATCTCTGGCATCTCCAACTAAAAAGGGTCCAGGCATGAAAAACCTCAACTTGAAACCCTGGAGAGCCGCTGCCAGTCTGAGTAGACTATACTGACTTTGATGGACTGAGGGTCTGATTCAGTATAAGGCAGCTTCATATGTTTTTGGCAATAATTTGGAAAGCTAATGCAGAGCTCCCTGATGGCTGGAATGCTGATGCTCATTGGAAGTTTCCTAAGATCCCACAGTATGCCCCCTTTGTCAGAGAGACCAGCGATGGTGACTGTCAGGAAGAAGAGATACTGATGTGAGAATAATGGCGAAGCAACTACCATCTGAATTTTCAGAATTTCTTATTCTGCAGTAAAAACTTCAAGCAGTATTCTTAATTCAAAGACTTAATATATATATTAAATCTTTACATAAAAGCTTTACAAACTTGCTATCCAGATTTTCCAATTTTAGCAAGAATAGCAAATCCGGAAGCTTTGTAGGCAATTCAAAACCTCAGTGGGGAAGCGGTAATCGTTGCCATCAGAGCTGGAGTTTGCCAATATAATTCAAATATATTAAGACTGAAATTAAAATGTTGCAGAATCTAGCTACTCCCATTATTTCTAATATGGGACAGTAGATACTTCATCAGTTTAGTTTTAGCATTGCTACAGGAAAGGAAATTTCCCCTCACTGAAATTCAATTGATCCTTCTTATTCCTTTTCTCTTCTAAAAGAAGGATTTCTGTTCATTCTTCCTTGAAAAGAAATCGATGCGCCCTTTGTAACTTCAGCCTATGTAGGTGTTTTAATGTTGCACACCACTCTAGCAGGAAGATAGGAAGGTTTGGGAAGACCTGTCTCTGAGCATCTGCAGAATGCAATTTTGAAATTTCACAGAATCTCCCTTTCTATCCCTCTTCTCTTCGAAGTTCTTTTTGAGTAAAATGGAACTGGTTTGAAATAAACTCCAAATTCCTAAAAAGAAGCAAAGAAAGACACCGTGGGATTCCCAGGGGGAAATGAATAAAGATTCATTAAGAGAATATCTCTGAACCATGTTATTTAGTAGGAATTCAACTTGTAGAATTCAGGAGAGTATAAGAATGGAAGGGAAGACCTCTTGGGCATAACTATTCTACAGACTCAAATAATGGTGAAGTTCTCTTCCCAAAGAACTCTGGGAACTGAAGATTGGAGAGGGCTAGGAACATCTAAGAGAAAACTCTCAACTCATTCACCAAACCTCAATTCCCAGAATGTGCAGAGGAACACCATGATAGTTAAAATGAGTTGGCCACTGTTCTCCATGTACTGATTAAAATACTGCAACTCTGTTGATTACATTATTGTAACTGTAAAATACATGGGGATGCTCCTGAAGATCACCTGGAAGCTGTAGTTGGCTCAAAAAAGTAGCAGCTCACCTTTGACTGGGACTGGGTGCTGGAAACACACAGCTAAAAACTACCAGCCAGCATCACCTCTAGGATTCCACTTATACCCTGAGCAGAATCTCAACCCATCCAGGGGACCTTCCCCAAAGAACCTCCAGTGAGACAGGATTCTGTGCTTCTTTGTGATTATGAGAGTCACTCTTGTTTTTTTCTGTTCCTTTTCCAAAAAGGGTAACATCGGTCTTCCCGGCCCACCAGGCCCTAGTGGAAAGGAAGGTGCCAAAGGACCCCGTGGTGAGACTGGACCTGCTGGCCGCACTGGTGAGGCTGGACCTGCTGGCCCACCTGGACCTTCTGGTGAGAAAGGATCTCCCGGTGCTGATGGACCAGCTGTAAGTAAATGCCTCAATCTACAGTTTACTTCTCTTTTAGAAGGGTAGCTTGACCCACGCTGGGGATAGCCTCACTGTGGAGTCTTCCTTTGACAACTAGAGATGATTCTTAACACAGAATGAAAGAAATCCCAATTTCATCCCAGCCAAAAGACAACAGGATCAGGGTTCCTTTAGGATGGGCATAGGTGGGAAGATCCAGAAAAAAATAAGTGAATCGCAGTGTAAGACTATTCAGGACATCCAACTGTCATTCATGCAAATTTTCTGAAACTTCCAGTTTCCTGGCCCATAAAAATGCCAACCAGTGGTTTCTGCTAAGGAATAACTCTTCCCCTTCTTTTTCCATATTGCAGCTTATCACTTGCAGGAGTTCTCCATCCAATCAGAAGATTTTCATGTTGACCTCTCACTCAATTCTCTTTCCTTTCCCTCTTTTAGGGTGCACCTGGTACTCCTGGCCCACAAGGTATTGCTGGAAACCGTGGTATGGTTGGTCTCCCTGGACAAAGAGGCGAGAGAGGTTTCCCCGGTCTTCCTGGACCCTCTGTGAGTATTTCAGCACTTCTAACTCCTCTGTGAAGATAAACTGCATCCAGTTTCACCTTGATCCTTGTAGGTTGGAATGTTGACCCTCAGAGATAAAAGGTTTTCTTGTGCCAGGGTAAGGGAATCTGGATTTATTCATACTTGGGGGCTTGCAAGCCCAAGAGGAATTAAGAATCTATTAAAGTCAGATGATCTCATATGAACTTTGTAGTTTGAACAAAGGAGCAGAGGGAAATACAGTAAAACAGAATTTCTGTGGGATTCTTGCATATGAGACGTGCTTCTCTACTGCATATAAGAACATAAGAGAAGCCATGCTGGATCAGGCCAATGGCCCATCCAGTCCAACACTCTGTGTCACACAGTGGCCAAAAAAAACAGGTGCCATCAGGAGGTCCACCAGTGGGGCCAGGACACTAGAAGCCCTCCCACTGTGCCCCCCTGCAAGCACCAAGAATACAGAGCATCACTGCCCCAGACAGAGAGTTCCAACAATAAACTGTGGCTAATAGCCACTGATGGACCTCTGCTCCATATGTTTATCCAATCCCCTCTTGAAGCAGTCTATGCTTGTAGCCGCCATCACCCCTGTGGCAGTAAATTCCAGGTGTTGATCACCCTTTGGGTAAAGAAGTACTTCCTTTTATCAATTCTAATCCGACTGCTCAGCCATTTCATTGAATGGAATTCAATGGAATTCAATGAAATGGAATGAATATATTTTCATGGAAAATGCTCTTGAAATAAACAAAACATTTCTGAGTAACGGTGTTCAGAATTGTACTCCAAGACTCAACAAGAGACCTTTTCCCTCTTCAATTAGAGCATTACCCACACATCATTTTTGTTCCTTACTGGTTTTAAGCTTTGTAGCTAAAAAGAACAGTAGCAACAAAGAAATTAAGGAGCAGCATTCTATTCATATTGCAGAAGATAAAGCACTTTTTGAAAACCTGCTAATACATATCTGCCTAGATCAGGGGCTGTTATTTCTCTGACAAAATACTGAGCACTGAAGAACAGTTCCTGGGATTCAATCCACTGTCTTTGCCCTCCAACATATGAGGAACTTTGAAAAGAGATTCGTTCAAAACAAGACTGATGTAACAACCAACTGCAACTGAAAATATTCCTTGTCATTCCTAAGGAAGGAAGTTTCATATGAAAGAGGCCTAGAGGCAGAACTTCCCACAAGATGTGGTAGCATTCATGGGCTCATATTTTAACCTGAGCATCTTGCTTGTCATTCAAAGCAAAATTGACAGAGATTTTGGGTTTTAAGGGCTAAATTTGGTTTGTGATTTCAGCAGCACCTCAGAAAATCTTAGCCTACAGAATCCTGGATTTCTGGCACAAAGAACCATCCAGAGCTTCATAATACAGTCATTTCTATAACTATACAAAGTAGAGCTGAAATGAATTCATGTGGAAGGAAAAAATAATCAAGCAAATTTTCCTAGATCAAATTTACTTGCAAATCTAATTAGGATCCAATTTACAATGTGTTAATCCAATTTACAATTTTTCTCGTTATGAATATGGCTGCATTCAGAGTATAGGAAGGGAATAAAAACAGAACTTAAAAGTATTGAATTTGGCAGTAAAAAACATAAGTTGTTTTAAGGATGTAACTAGAGGACAAGTTTTAGTTTTTTGAAAGTCCTCCCTAAAAATTAAATTTCAAAAAAAAATTTGGAATTTTACTAAAATATAAACTATACCTTTTTTGAGGTGTAGAGCAAAGTCTATTAATACTTATGATCATGAAGCAACTAAACTTTTATAAACCTGCACAGGGTAGTTTTGTAAGCTTCACAAAACAAGCAAGACGCCCTACAGAAATTATATTTAGGACATGCCCTTGTATATCAACATCTAGTACAACAGATACTTCCAAAATGCTGTAGCATTCCAGAGCAATCTACAGATATACACACATTATTCTCCCTCTGCTTGATCCCACACCCAAAACTTTGAACAGGTTACTTTCCAGAGGACTAGAACATTGTTTAAATTCTATCTGAACAAAGCTCCTTCTTTCCCTTTGTTGAACTTCAGTAAACAGTAGTAGTGTGGTGTATAGATATATGATTTCCCTCTTCTTCTTGGGCTGTGTCCAACCAACTTTTCTGCTGGTGAACATCAGTGGAGGGAGGTTTGCTTTGGCCACCAAAAAGGTTATGTTGGGCATCATGGGACCTATATGGACAATATGGATGGAGGCTATAGTAAGGAGGAGAAAGGTATGAGATTGAACAAAAAAGCTGGCTGGATTTTTCATTCCTCATTCTCAAACACTGGGTCCTTTCAATTCTGCATCTGATCTCTTCAGGGCGAACCTGGCAAACAAGGCCCATCTGGAGTTTCTGGTGAACGTGGTCCTCCTGGCCCAGCAGGACCACCTGGATTGGCTGGACCTCCTGGTGAATCTGGACGTGAGGTACATCTTCATTTTTATTCTTCCACACCTGCTGTCAGTTTGGTGTAGTGGTTAAGTGTGTGGACTTTTATCTGAGAGAACCAGGTTTGATACCCCACTCCCCTACTCTTGCAGCTCCTGGAATGGCCTTGGGTTAATAATAGTTCTTGCAGAGCTGTCCTTGAAAAAGCAGTTTCTAAGAGAGCTCTCTCAACTCCACCCACCTCACAGGGTGTCTGTTGTGGGGGAAGAAGGTAAAGGACATTGTAAGCCACTCTGAGACTGAGATTCAGAGTGACGGGTGAGGTATAAATCCAATAACTTCTTCATGATCATCATTCTTCTTTGGGGAGCTTAAGAACATAAGAGAACATGTTGGATCAGGCCAGAGGCCCATCCAGTCCAACTCTGTGTCACACAGTGGCCAAAAAACCCAAGTGCCATCAGGAGGTCCACCAGTGGGGCCAGGACACTAGAAACCCTCCCACTGTGCCCCCAAAGCACCAAGAATACAGAGCATCACTGCTCCAGACAGAGAGTTCCAACAATACACTGACTAATAGCCACTGATGGTCTTCTGCTCCATATGTTTATCCAGTTCCCTCTTGAAGTTGTCTATGCTTGCAGCCATCACCACCTCCTGTGGCAGTGAATTCCATGTATTAATCACCCTTTGAGTGAAGAAGTATTTCCTTTTATCAGTTCTAACCTGACTGCTCAGCAATTTCATTACCATCGGAGCTCATCTTCATTACCTTTGGAATCTATTACCATTAACCATAAATATTATCTAAGCAAAACTATGCCATTTCAGTGGCAGAGCAGAGGTTCAACATTTAAGAAAGTTCTACATTCTGTCCCTGATATCTCCAGTTAAAAGAAGGCAGCAGGGCTGGGGAAGAATGTTCCTGAGATCCTGGAGACCTGCTATTAGTTAAAGTAGAAGTTATTATACTAGATAGGCCATTGGTATGAGAAGACGGAAGCTTCATAAGGGACCTATATGCTTTACACGTGGTTCATACAGGTTCATTCTCCATATTAAAAAAAAACTCTGGAGAGCTGCTGAAAGTCACTGTTGACAATATTCAGCTAGATGGACCAATATTCTGAATCAATACAAGGCAACTTCGACAGTTAACAAATGCAGTACCTTACAGCTGCAGAATCTGGAAATTCTTTTTTGCTCAGCGCAGCATTTTGAATCTCTCATTAGTTATCTGTATTCTGTTCCTCCATGATCTCTCCCTCTCTTCTTGCCCTATAGGGTTCTCCTGGTGCAGAAGGTGCTCCTGGACGCGATGGTGCTGGTGGTCCTAAGGTAAGTTATGAAGCAGTTGTCAAGAACTGGTTGGAAACACAAGAAGATAGCATTACAAACTTTCAGCTTCAAGGCCCACCTCCCAGCAGCTCTGAGCCTTGATTCTCTCTTCCTCATTTTCCTTTCTTAAATAGGGTGATCGTGGCGAAAGTGGCCCTGCTGGTCCCCCTGGTGCTCCCGGTGCCCCCGGGGCTCCTGGCCCTGTTGGCCCTGCTGGCAAGAATGGCGACCGTGGTGAGAGTGTAAGTGATGGTTCCTTTCATACCCCTTAAAATATGAAATTTGTGGTCAAAAAGGAGGCCTTTGCAGAACTAGGGAAGGGATCTAGAAATCCACTATTATCCCATACTTCTGTGTCGGCTCTGCCACAGACACAAGATCACATTCTCTTGCTCCAAATCTATGAACATGGAATATCTACCTTTGCAAGTTTCCCTTTTTCCAGTCTCTGAAAAAGCAAAGCAAAAATATGGGCATATGCAGGCCTTGAATTCAGCAGGAGCTCACAGGAGCACAGCTCCTGAACCTTTCTGACAGTTCCCCCTCATCCTCCCCACCTACGTACCTACTTTGTCCATTGAATAGTATGTGCAGCTGCATAACAATCCCTGGATGAGCTCCACCACCTATTTTTCTACAAAGTGACTCCTGGGTGTATGGATAACCCCTCTAACAGCTACCACACTCTGCTTCTACATTTCACAATGATCGAAGATATCATTGTACAGGATTAACTGGACTGGCAGACCACTCCTGTTTCTGAGTGCACATTCACTGAAGGCATGATGTCAAGATCATACCCTCCTACTTCACACTGTTTAATTTGGAATGACATGCATCCATGGTTTTATATGATTAAAATCATCACTTGAGCTATATGTATATACTGAAGGAACATGGGGCAGGAAGAACTTGTTTTATTGTTTCACCAGCCTTAATACACTTGCATCAGCATTAAGGGGAGGTCATAATTATAAATGTTTACTTTCTACTCCCCAAAGCTGAGGGAATAATCCATAGATCTTACCTGAAACCCACTATATTCTCCCAATCTCACTATCAAGCTCATAATTCCATCAATATGCTTTAATCATTAAATCTACACTCTCTTCCAGAAGAACTTTATTTATAACCTTCTTGATGAAACCACTAGATATTCTTTGAGGTTCATAGTCATATGGCCAAAAATAAACCAAGGGAATTGCCTGCCCATGAAAACTGCTTTGCTCCTCCTAGAGAAAAAATATATGGTTGGGAACTTGGCCTCTGATCACTGTGGAGTAATCAATCCCATATGAGAAAAGGGTGACCAATGCTCCCTCTAAGCTGTGGAGTCTTGTGAGCAAAAATTCTACTTCATGAGCTACTGGCATTAAAGTTGTGAGCTACTGCATAAATTAGTTTGTTCTGGGGCCATTTTTCTCCAGCTAAGGCAAAAATGTGTGAACCAGCGGCTAAAAACCTATGATCTATCTCAGACTAACCCAGTTTAGAGGAAACGCTGGTGGTGGCCAAGGCTTTTTTTTTTTTTAAGCAGGAATGCACAGGAACACAGTTCCAGCTGGCTTGGCTTCAGGGGGTGTGGCCTAATATGCAAATGAGTTCCTGTACATGCTGATCACACTTCCATATGAAGGCTGTGACCCTAAAGAAAGCTCCCACATTACATACCTACAACAATCTTAACTGCAAAAATTTTAACTGTATATGTTTATATTTGTCTCTTCCCCCTTCCCCTACCCCTTTAGGGTCCTGCTGGTCCTGCTGGTCCCGCTGGTCCTGCTGGAGCTCGTGGCCCTGCTGTAAGTGTGAAGTTTAAAAAAACGAACTTTCTGTTTTTAAATAAATAATTAAATCAGTATTGTCATCACAATGAGGCCATTTCAAGATGGCTACCATTTTTTTTTTTAAACCAACGATGGAAAAGGGAGGTGAGAACGAAATCAACCCAAAATTACTGATTTGATTTGAGTTCAGTTTTGGGTTGAGTTTGTTTTCCCCTCTTTTCCATTGTTGGCATTTTATTTTAGCCAATTGAAATTCCTTGAGTATTCATTAACCAATTATTTTAACATCCTGCGTTCAAGTCTACAGCTATGTAGACTGGCCTTACAGGACAGACAGATTAGATAGATAGATAGATAGATAGATAGATAGATAGATAGATAGATAGATAGATAGATAGATAGATAGATAGATAGATAGATTTTTCCATATCCCATGAAGTGGAATTTTTAATCTTTTCTTTCTATTCCCAGGGAGCCCCTGGTGCTCGTGGTGACAAGGGTGAAACTGGTGAACACGGTGACAGAGGCATGAAGGGTCACAGAGGATTCTCTGGTCTTCAGGGTCCCCCTGGTCCCCCTGTAAGTATCTTACCTTTCCAACCTAGAGTATTCCGCTGTGTCACAAAGGCCCAAAGCTTTATGCAGCCATGTCTGTGAACATAACCATAGCCAGCAGGTGGTTGATTCATTTCACCTTCTCTGTTTGTCATTCTCCTGAGCTGTTTCAAGAACTGGTAGGGAAAGGAAGAATTCTCAAAATAGTTTTCCTGTGCCAAGGGAATACGAAGTAAATAAATAAATCCTGAATGATTACAAAAGATACCCTAACTCCTGGATCCCCAGCATGGCACCCACCAGTGTGTTTCCTGACACCTGTTTGTGTCTTGGGGATAAAATCCAGAGGGTCTTGAATAAAACAGCAGGGAAAAGGGGGAGGGGACTTCATGACTGACTAGAAATGTGCTGCTCTCATCCTGGCCAGACACAGGACACCAGTGTACAGACTTTCTTATTCCACTCAGCTTGGAAATCCAAGGGACATATCTGGGAAGTGCTCTCTCAAAAGCATCCACTTCTGCTGTGGGAGACTTACTCTTGGGGGGGGGGGGCTCCTTGGTGATAACAGAGTGTTATTTCCCATTCAACCCGGAAGTGATGTCAAGGTGTAAGGGTGACATTCTAGCATTCACCCAAGTACAGTTTTGGGGGAACATTAGAACATCACCCCCATGTGGTGACCTCCAGTGGATGTCACATCACCATCCTCATGCCTGCCTTATTTGTGAATCCTCTCAGAGGCAGTTGTCTGTCCACTGTCAGAAACAGAATGCTAGGGGAATTGACTTTTATCTTACCCAGAAAGGCAATCCTTACCTAATGCATTTAATAAACAGAAACTACTATTAATTTCTACAAGGAGATGCCTCTGAAATATGGCATTTTTGGGATCTTTTTAAAAAAACCCAATGAGTATGTAACCTGCATGGCAGCAGCCTCAGAAGAATCCTAATGGCTAAAGACTGAGTGGCTGAGATGCCTGACTTTAATCCACAGTGACAGTTAATTAGCTAATCACACCAATCCATTTTTCAAAGTTCCTAAAAATTACAGCATATTCTTTCTCAGATTTCCCTCTGTTTCCCTAATCATAAAACAAGCAAAAATAATTTCACAAGATAGGTGTCTAGTGTTTGACCTGTTGATTACAGCTGAGCATATGGAGCACAGTTGCCAACTTCCAGGTGACACCTGGAAATCTCCCACTATTACAATTAACCTCTGGACAACCAAGATTAGTTCCCCTGGCAAAAATGGCTGCATACCCTGTTGAGATCTTTCCCTTCCCAAACCCTGCCTTCTCCACCCCCCAAACCTTCACTTATTTCCCAACTGAGAGCTGGCACTTCTAACATGGAGTAGTAGGCCTCAAGCCTCTGTCACAGTGAATCTCTTGACTAGGATGAGGCAGATTTTGGCCCACCTCACTGACAGAAAAGTAAAAGCCAAAATCTACAGATGTTCAGTGCCACCACTTCCTCAGTTACCTTTGACAGTTCAGCATGCTCAAATCCGTTTTCAGGGCCACACACATTGAAGAAAACAATAATAATAATAACATTTGGAGCCAGGCAGTAGACCTGGTTAGATTTCTAAAACCCTCCAATTCCATTTCTTCTTGCTCCCAATACAAATATTTTGCCAGAAGTTGTAAAAACAATGATATGTTTGGTGTATGAATAAGTTTTGTGCCTTTATTTCCATTTATTTGCCTTTTCTCTAGGGCTGCCAGGTCCCATATTCTCCTCAGCGGGGGGGGGGGGGGGGGATGGACGGACTTGGGGGGCATTCCAGGAGGAGGAGACTTTGTCATATTTGGAAGAGATTTTCTTATACTGAAATTAGTCAATTTTGCTCTTTGTTATAAGATATTACAGTGTTTTTGTTTGTTTAGGGTTGCCAGGTCTATGTTGGAAAATACCTGGAGACTTTGGGGGTGGATCTGGGAGAGGGAGGGGTTTGGGGAAGGGAGGGGCCTCAGCATGGTGCAATGCCCTAGAGTCCACCCTTCAAAGCAGCCATTTTCTCCAGGGGAGATTATCTCTGCCACCTGGAGATCAATTGTAAAAGCGGGCTCTCCAGGCCCTACATTGAGGCTGGCAACCCTATTTTTCACCCTCTTAGGGACTGGCAACCCTACTTTCCTCCCCAAGGGCAGAAATCTAATAATTAAAAGATGTTCATTCAGCAAACAAACACTGACAAATGCTCATTTTCCACTGTACTAAGCAAATCTACTGGCGCCCCCATTTGGGGGTGCAAAGCCTCAATGGGTGTTAATTAGGTTCAGGCACATAGCAGCCCAACAAAAGACTATACAAGCCATATTTGGTTTAAAGGCGAGAATATCACTGAATGTCACTGATTTGATTGTCACAATAGCTTTCTCATATGCTAATCAAAAATTTGAGGTGCTAAGGTGAATATCTAACTGAGTTAACTTTTCATTTCTTCTTTCGTTTAGGGTTCTCCCGGTGAACAAGGTCCCTCTGGTTCTTCTGGCCCCGCTGGTCCTAGAGTAAGTATGATTGTTTTGCCACCTCAGTGGATATAGACATTTCCAAGGGCAAGGTTTGATAGAAGACAGGTGAAGTTGAAGGCCAGAGCTGAACTCAAAGATGTAGCCAGTTGTAAATACATGCCTTCCATCCAGGGCTGTACAAATTTCCACATTCCTACTATAGTCCTCCTTCTTCAAGATAACAGCAGTGTGGGTTTTAGATTATTTCATTAAATACTGTGACAGGAGTATTCCTGTCACAGTATCATACAGGAAGATTTATCATACAGGAAGATTTCTTGGCCTGCATGTCAAGGCAACCAGCTCTGTTATAACTACGAAGCTACTTTTGCAGTTTTGAGATTTGAAAATGAGGGAATGTCAACACAGTTTGGTATTTTTACCACTAAACTGAATGTTTGGGAAGCAGGCACAAAATAGAACAGTCCCTCTTTCCCCTTTTTACTAAAATGAGCAGTGAAAAATCACAACAGTGGCAGTATCTACTGTGCACATCTCAACCATGTAGATGTGTTATAATAAGGATGGTATTATAATAAGGATGATACCACGGCATCCCAGTCTTCAATACTATGGAAGAAAGAGTGGTCTGTTTTTCAGCGGACCAAAATATAGATAGGTGAAGCCGAGCTTAGAACCTTCCAATTCTCTATGAACTCCCATCTGCTCATACTTGCCTTTTTTTTTTCCTTTCCTTTTTTTTTTTTGCATTCTTTTGCAGAAACCCATATAATAATGCATTTGCATCCTCTTTTCTTGACAGGGTCCCCCTGGATCTTCTGGTTCTCCTGGCAAAGATGGTCTGAATGGTCTCCCCGGACCCATTGGCCCACCTGGTCCCCGTGGTCGTACTGGTGACATGGGTCCCGCTGTAAGCATTCCATTTTATTGTGGGAGTCTCACAACTGTAATATGTTGTGTATAGAAGACTTTTGTTTTCAACTCTTCTTTTTCTGCTTCTTCTTCTACCACAGGGTCCTCCTGGACCTCCTGGCCCACCTGGTCCCCCAGGCCCACCTAGCGGTGGCTTTGATTTCAGCTTCCTGCCCCAGCCTCCTCAGGAGAAAGCCCATGATGGTGGCCGTTACTACAGAGCTGATGATGCCAATGTGATGCGTGACCGTGACCTGGAAGTTGACACCACCCTCAAGAGCCTGACCCAGCAGATTGAGAACATCCGTAGCCCTGAGGGAACCCGGAAGAACCCAGCCCGTACTTGCCGTGACCTGAAGATGTGCCATGGAGACTGGAAGAGCGGTGAGTGCCAGAAAGCCAATTCTGAGATGCCAGAGGGTTTTTTTTTCATTATTGAGTGAGGGGCCAATATGGAATTTCCCATTTGGCCCAGCTGGCCAGTGATTCATATCTTCTCTTAGTCTCTAGTTCCAAAAATGGATTGCTTGAGTCATGTGGAATTATTATAGGAATCTCTCAGCAATGTGATCTTCATTTTGCAGATCCCAAGAAAACTGCAGAGATGTGCCTGATCAGGTTGTTCAGGCTCTCGCACCCTCTCTGCCAAACAAAAATATCTTGAGGTCAGAGTGCCACTTCTTGTGTGGATCTGTAGGATAGGAAGGTGCACAGAAGACAAGTTTCCTTTTGCAGTGTGAGCTATTCAGCTCCATTATTCATTTCCACATCATCCTCATTCACTCATCCTTCCTCATCAGGAGAATACTGGATTGACCCCAACCAAGGCTGCAACCTGGATGCCATCAAGGTCTACTGTAACATGGAGACTGGAGAGACTTGCGTCTACCCAACTCAGAACACCATCGCCCAGAAGAACTGGTACCTCAGCAAGAACCCCAAGGAGAAGAAACACGTCTGGTTTGGTGAAACAATGACCGATGGTTTCCAGGTGAGACCAGGAACCAGTGGGAGAGAGAAGGTTAAATTACAAATTAATTGGATTGGGACTACCAAATTAGTACCATAAAATAGGAATGGTGAGAGTTCCTTCATTCTCAGGTTTATTCAGGTCTCTCTTCTAAGCTAGGATTGGTAAGAGTTCCTTCAGGATTATGTGTGATAGTAGCATTCATGAGATCTACTAAAACCCTCAAGGAAAGTAAGGAATCCATGTCTGCTCCCTGGTGGTGGGGTCTTCAAAAGTTATTTCAGCAAAGGTTTGATTGGCTTAATTTAGGTGGATTTGATCCAAGGGGCAGGATATCTGGATAGTCTCTTAAGGTTACACCCTGCCTTATTATTTTCATTGATCTCCATCACTATAGATTACGGTGAATGGGTTTTTTTTTATTTTCCTATTGAACAAGGAGGCTGAGAGGCCTTTTCATGAGAGGAAGAACATGTGTCCTCTATCTCTCTTTGCATCTCATGTCCTTAAAATAGTCTACTACTGTTTGGAATCTGGCTTCATAACTCATCACTTAAGCTGTGCCAAGACCCAAAAGTTCCCGCCTCTCCATTACTAACAGGGTACCCTGAGAATGGAGAGAAAGATAAGGCTTAAGTAGTTTTCTGGTTATAGAAAAGGGGTTTCTAAAAGATAGTTTTTTGAGAGGTGATGGCATGAGTACTAACAAATTTCTTGCTGTGTCCTTTTCTCTGTTTCCTTTGCCAGTTTGAATATGGTGGTGAGGGATCCAATGCAGCTGATGTTGCCATCCAACTGACATTCTTGCGCTTGATGTCCACCGAAGCCTCCCAGAACATCACTTACCACTGCAAGAACAGTGTGGCTTATATGGACCAACAAACCGGCAACCTGAAGAAGGCTTTGCTCCTCCAAGGATCCAACGAGATTGAAATCAGAGCAGAGGGAAACAGCCGCTTCACCTATGGAGTCACTCAAGATGGTTGCACGGTGAGCCCTAGGACCTTAAGTGGAATAGCCAGCCTGCACCAAGTCCAGGGGGGACTAAAGGTTTTTACTAGTGCAGGGTTTCCCCTTTTCTCTCTGTACCTTCTGCTAAGGCTTCTGTCCATACTACAGAACTACAGTTGATAGCTGGGGAAAGACTCAACAGAAAAAGCTGGTAAACCAGGCTAGACAGCTGTGTGTAAACAAGTAAGGTTTGCAGGCTCCAGCCTCCAATTAGGGTTACCAGGTCTGTGTTGGAAAATACCTGGAGACTTTGGGGATGGATCTGGGAGAAGGCAGAGTTTTGGGGAAGGGAGAGGCCTCAGCATGGTACAATGCCTTAGAGTCCACCCTTCAAAGCAGCCATTTTCTCCAGGGGAGCTGATCTCTGCCAGCTGGAGATCAGTTGTAAAAATGGGAAATCTCCAGACCCCACCTGGAGGCTGGCAACCCTACCTCCAATCCATCTAATGAAATCTTGATGAGGAAACATGTCTCACAGCAGGTGTGCCTTGACTGTTGTGTGCATGGAAACTGGGATCCCTTTAGTTATCCAAAAGGGATTCCCATATGCTATAAACTACTCATCCATTAATACAGCAGAAACTTTTTTAGAAGGTTACCATGTGATGAGGCTGCTCTAGGAGACAGTCGGGGCTGGAGGCTCCTTAAGAGGCAGGGTCATATGGACAAATTGTACTATTCCTCTGTCCTTCCTCCAGTCCTGAGGGCCTGTGTTCTGTTCACACATAGCATCTCCAAATTCCTGCATTGGCTTTTTATGCTGCCCTTAATCATCAGCGTTCTTAATAGTGGAGTAATGCTGCTCCTCTGAAAACCTGCTAGAAACATGCAGAATGCCTCACTATCTTGCCAAAAGTAGAGGCAATGGCAACCAAGATGGTAGGGTTGCCAATCCCCATTTGGAGGCAGGAGATCCCCGTTTGGAGGCCCTTCTCCTGCTTCACAGTCATCAGAAAGCGGGGGTGGGGATGTCTGCTGGGAGACTGATTCCCATAGGTATAATGGAGAATTGATTCATGGGTATCAGGGGCTCAGGGATGGGGCTGTTTATGAGGTAGAGGCACCGAATTCCCCGCATAGCATCTGGTGCCTCTCCTCCAAACACCACCCAAGTTCCAAAAAGATTGGACCAGGGGATCCTATTCAATGAGCCCCAAAATAAGGTGCCCCTACCCTTCATTATTTCCAAATGGAGGGAAGGCATTTAAAAGGTGTGCGGTCCCTTTAAATGTAATGTCCAGAACTCCCTTTGGAGTTCAATCATGCTTGTCACAAACTTGCTCTTGGTTCCATCCCCAAAGTCTCCTGGCTCCACCCCCAAAGCCCCCAAATATTTCTTGAGTCATACCTGGCAACCCTGCAGGATGAAGAAGTGCCCAAAACATGGAACCACTGGTTAGGTAGGAACACAGCTGGCCAAAGCAGGAGAGTTTGGATGGGGCTATACTAACACAGAAGCCTTAAAGTATGTTAGGTCTTATACAAAATTTTAATTTATTCTTCTTTTCCCTTCCTCTGCAGAGTCACACTGGCAGCTGGGGACAGACAGTCATTGAATACAAGACAACAAAAACTTCCCGGTTGCCCATCATTGATGTGGCTCCCATGGACGTTGGTGCCCCAGACCAGGAATTTGGCCTTGAGATTGGACCAGTCTGCTTCTTGTAAACCCCAAAGGAAACCTGACAGTTTAAAAAATAAAATAAAAAAACAGCCAAAAAAGAAGGAAATTTCACATGGACTTGAATTTGTGTCTTTTTCTATCCATCATCTCTAAAACTATTTTCGTTTCCGTTAAAAAAACAAAAAAAGCATTAAACCAAAAAAATAAAAATAAATGACTTTTCAAAAATAATTAAGGAAGTGCATCCACTTGCTTGACTTTTTTTAATTAAAATCCCCGAAGACAGAATGGTTTGATTTTATTTTTTTATATAAACAACAACAAAAATCAAGTAATATCTTGGGACCACTATTTGCACATTCCAAAAATACATATGTAAAGACCACAAAAAAAAAATCAGTCTAAACCAAGCAACACCTGAAATCCAACAACCCACTGAGAAATCTGTTGTTTCCAGCAACGAGAACAATGCTAAACTAGTGGTAGAATCTGACCTTTACAGCCCTATTTAAAAATTCATCCCCTAAACCTGGAGTTGGAAAAAAAAATCCCCAAATTTACTCACAAGCCAACTTTCTCTGCCAATAACTTTATATAGGAAGTTTTTCTCTTTTTTTTTTAACATGAAGCAATACCACTGCGAAGAGTCTCTCAGCCATTTGAAATGTACATTTTTTTTCTGGTTTGTTCAGTCGGCAATAGAAATACAGGTTTGGCATTTAGTGGTTTTTAAAACAGGACCTGATTTGGACAATTAACAGGTAACAAAAATGCCTGATTCTCTGAGAGAGCTCAGAGAATGTATTTTGAAGGGAAATATGTAGGGGAAAATGTGTTTATGAGCTACAAATGTTTTGTCGGTGAACAACAGAAGGAAAAAAATGACCAGTAGTTCCAGAAAGCAGAGAAAATGTAATGTTAAATGTATATTATTGTTGTATGGACGGCTACCTCACCATTGTCATAGTCAAGTACTTTGGGGTAGTTTGGGGTTTTTTTAAATGCTAGCACCAGGTTACATAGGGGGAAAGGGCAGTTGGGCTAGGTTCCAGGTTTTAGATAAAGGTGCTAACTGTGTGTTTTATTTTTTTTCTCTCTCTCTTTAGTCTGCTATGTTAATAATTTTCAGGTCCCATGGAATTTTTTTTTTAAGTGATGGAAAACCTACAGAGACCTCGCCCTGAGCAGAGGTTGCTAAAAGGGGCTGTTTGGTGCTATAGTATTGGGACTATTGGGAAGGGGGAAAGCAAATTTGAAGCCTTGCTGCCCAAAGATACTTGTGAATTTTCAAAAGGTGCTATTTTTTTTAACAAGCGAAGACAAAAATCCAGGATGGAAAAAAAATCAAACATTGCTAAAAGTAGGGATCAAGGTCTGAGCAATTTCTGTCTTTCTGTTGTAAAGCAGGTGGATTCCCTTTTGGCTTCTCTTCTCCCCATTCATCCAGTCCTTTTCCACCACCACTGCTCTTTCTTTATCTCTCCCCATCCGCATACAGCAACCTCTTGTGCCAAATCTCTCTCGTTCTCCTGTGGTCCTCACTCGCTGCTGACACCCTCATTCTTTTCAGTCATCTTTTTTTTTTTCTGAGCTCCCCCAACTTCGCCCTCATCCTGACTTTTTTTCTCCTGTCTTTTGGTGGGTTTACAATTTGAGCAAACCTATTCCCCCGCCCCCCCTCTTTAACAAGAGGCAGTTGTTCTAAGGGAGTGTGAGCGACCGAAGATTCTGTACCTATTTTGTATATGTATAATAATTTGAGATGTTTTTAATTATTTTGACTGCTGAAATAAAGCATGTGAAATGATCCAAATACACCAGTTGTTCTTCAGACTTTTCTGTCATGCAAGGCAGGTGGTCGGTTGGGTTGTTGGCGGGAGGGGGTCGGGACAGGGAAGGGCTTCCTACATTTTATCAGGCTTGTCTACACTTCAAATGTAAACTATTTTGGAATGCTGTGATGTTAGCTATCCTGGCCAGGAATTTACAAAAACATAATCTTGTAAAAGCTGCTGAGGATTTTCTGTTGAAGAGAAATCTAACTTCCGGTTAGGGCCAAACTAAATGTTTGTGTTTTTTAAAGAACTGAGTCTGGGTTCTCTCTCTGGAACCAACTCAGGTACCCCTTGGACCCAAAGCAGCTTCAGGGAATTTTTTTTTTTAAGGAGAACTCAAATGGACTCAGAACTCTGCCAGTCATTTTTCCTATGGGGGAAAATAGTTATTTCCCTGATTTTGCTGATCCACATGTGGTATTCTGCGCATGTGGAGCAGCAAAAACTGGGAAATAATTCTACACCAGTACTGTTTCCACAAGGAAAAATGGCTCCTCCCACCATGACAAAATGAATTCTCAATTAAAAAAAGGAAAAAAAGGAATTCCCCACAGCTGCTGTGCAGGTGAGGGAAATCTGAGTTTGATTCAGGGAACCGAAATCTTTAAAAACACAAACAGGTAGCTCGTGTCTAAGAGGGTTTTGGAGAGAAGCCATGGCAGTAAAACCAATTTTAAATTTGCAATGTAGACAAGTCCTAGAAGATGAAAGGAGTCCAAGAAAGGCCATCTTGCAATTATCCTTTCTTTGCTTACAGATTTCTCAATTCGCATGGTTATCTTTGTCTCATTTTTACTCTGTTCTTTTATGCCTGATATTCCCTCTCTGCCCCCTTTCCTTTCCTCTTCTACAACTGGCCAATTTCCCCCCCACCCAAGTCCTCCCACTCCCTATGCTGCTACCACTTGTAGGCCTGCCACCTTTTAAAATGGATCCTTTTCCTGTGCCATTCATTCGGAAATTAAGTGGTGTTGCATTTTTTTCATCATTTGGCTTCGCTGCCAAGAAAATCCTCACCTCCTAAATTTCTAGGCACTCCTGCTGCTGTCAGAGACCAGGAGCAGAAGTGAAAAGGTTGGCATATCCAGCTTGCAACTACATCATTTACCAAATTTAATTTTGTATGCTATCTCTAAATGCTTCAGTGTTTTTATTTTCTCCACAAGGATTCCCTGCTTCTACAACATGTTAGCTGCCAAGCACACACACGCCTGCCCCCAGCAAGATGGTTATGAAGGCAGAAGACAACAAAATATGACCACCCAGTCACTTGGTTAGGTAGAATAGTAGTTATTTTGAATACCGAGGTGGAAAAAGCACCCTTGTCCAGTAATGATAAATGACGGCAAAAGCTTTAGACTCACCCAAATGCCAGAGAAGAGAATCCTTCACAAGGCTTCTGTCAAAAGCAGAAACTTCCAGGGAATAATCCACCATAAAAAACGGGACAAGGAATTTCTTTTTCAAAAAGTGTTAGTTTATCTCTCCTTAATCCTCTCTTGATTCCTCACATGGCCCACTTCTCCTGTGTGACCAAGAAAATGCAATCCTTCTTTCAAAGGAAGGCATATTTATTCCAGAAATTAAAGCCACTTTTCCCTCAAAATATGGAAATACATCATTTCCATGTGTCAGAAACCACCACTCCCCTTCATTGTTCAGTAGGCCGAAGAAAGATCTTTGTTCATTTCTTTGAAGAGAGAACCTGGAAATCATACTACCAACAAGGAAAAAAAATGCTCTGTGTATGTGCCAGTGCAATTTTTTTATATTATTCCAAATTATATGGAAAACAAGCCAACATACAAATCAAATCCTAGGCTCCGGCCTACAAAAGCTGTGACCACAAGGAATGAGCCAGTCTCTAAGATTCTATGGCGCTTTCTCTCTTCTTAATATCCCAAGATATTTGTTTCACCCCAACCTCCAATGTTCTTTCTTCCTTGGATTTATTTCTCCTCTTTTTCAATTCTCCATGTCTTCCATCTCCTTTTCCATTGCACTAAATTCAGCCCCCTCATATACCTTTCTGCTGCTTCTTTCTCTCTCCACTCTCTGCAGATGGTTGGAAATGGGTTGAACTTTCTGGTCCTTTTTGCTTTCTTACCTGATGATTTCAGAAAGGGGAGGAGAGAAATCAAAAGTGAGATGGCATGCTCCCCGTCACTGTGCCAAGAAAACCGGACGGTGTTCAATGGCCCTCATTCAGGAGGAGTTAGCTAGAAGGCCTCTTTGCTTCAAAGAGTGCTTTGTAAATGGGAAATATATGCTGGAGACATCACACACAGCAAAAATTTACTCCTTCCAAGGAGGCCTGGTTGAGAAGGGAGCATAACACAGCTAGTGCCTGCTGTTGCTCGAGAATATGTTAGGGTTTTAAAAAAACAAAACAAAACAATGAATGCAGGTTCTTTTGCATTATCAAAACATCCAGTGGTTGCCTGGAAAATCTGAAAGCCTAAGTTGGGTAGGGAAGAAAAATAGACTGCAGTTTCTGTCTGTGATCCTGCCTTCACCTGGAAGTAGGATTGCCAGGCACCCCCAGCTACTGGCACAAGATGGGAGGAGTAGGGTTGCGAGATCCAGGTTGGGAAACTTCTAGAGATTTGGGTATGGAGCCTCAGTGTGGTAAAATGCCCCAGAGTCCATCCTCCAAAGCATCCATTTTCTGAAGCGGAACTGATCTCTGCAGCCTGCAGATGAGCTGGAATTCTGGGGGATCCCCAGGTCCCACCTGGAGGTTGGCTTGCACCTCTACCTGGAAGTCTTTATTCTTTAAGCCCCTTTAGGCTTGCCAGCTCCCAGCAGGGGATCTCGCGGTATGGCAGGCTCTTTCCTGCCCCCAGTCAGCTGACTGGCGGAGGGACACCCCTCCCCAACAGCCACTGTGTACCTTCAAACCTCAGAAGGTTTAAGAAGATGCTGGGAACAGCTTTCTTCTAGAAAGGTGCATGTGCCTTTAAATCTTTGAGCCAGGCTGAATGGGAGCAGGGCAAGCCTCCAGAACAACATGCCTGTTGAAAGGGAAGGGAAGGAGCCCAGAACCTCAATTTGTTTTCCAGTCCTTTAAGAAGCCATTTGCACACTAAAATTGTAACCTCTGGTTTCCCTGTGTTAGTCTGACGAACTGGATTGAGTATAGAACAGTCAACAACTCCCATGGTGAAAAAAATTGCCCCAGTGAGACCAGAAAGTGTGTGCTTCCAAACTGTGTTTATTTTGGCTGCTCTGTGCCTCTATGTTTGTGTGTGTGTGAGAGAGAGAGAATGGAAGTGGAAGTGCAATCAGCTGCTTGGGAAACAAGGAAATGAAGACTGTATTCAGGGGAACTGCACTGCTGTATTTTTATTTATTTATTTTAGGGAATGAGAATGTCTCATGGCTCCACCCCCAAAGTCTCCCGGTTCCATCCCCAAAGTCCCCAGATATTTTTTTAGTTAGATTTGGCAACCGTAAGCCCCTTGCAAACCAACCACCAAAGTCAGCAAACCCAGCCTAGCTTCACTCTGACCCTCCTTAATCAATTTATCCCCCAACATTCTTCATCTAATTCCTACTGATCATTTACCTTTCTCACAGCCATCTGTGGAAGATCCACATTAGGTTCTAGTTAGAAATTCAGAAAATACAGTTCAAAGCCTAGTTCTGTGGTGGTTAACCTTGAACATATATGAACATATGAAGCTGCCTTATACTGAATCAGACCCTTGGTCCATCAAAGTCAGTATTGTCTTCTCAGACTGGCAGCGGCTCTCCAGGGTCTCAAGCTGAGGTTTTTCACACCTATTTGCCTGGACCCCTTTTTGGAGATGCCAGGGATTGAACCTGGGACCTTCTGCTTACCAAGCTTACCAACCTTAAATTCAGTACCAACTACAAAACATACAGCATTATCACTTGAATGCCCTCCAAGTCACGAGTGAAATATTAGGACATAGACCAGTCCTTGGGCTGCAACAACATGGCCTAGCCCTTCCTTCTTGGCTCTCCCTAACCTAATAAAAGATTGTCTGAGGTGTGGGATGGGGTGACCCAGAATTCCTCCAATCAGGGTTGTAGCGTGTGTTTGCTGGAGGTGGCACTCCCTATTGAATATGTAGCACCCCCACCCAATCTTACTCAATCTTCGCTTTCACTTAAAAAGGAAGATTGGGGGAGATTGGGTGGGGGCGCTGCATGTTCACTGGGGGCACTTGCCCCACCCCCCACTAGTTACGGCCCTTCCTCCAATGCCCCCTCATCAGGGGCATGCCCTATGAGGTACCTATGCAGAGCTTTTGTTTGTAGAAAAAGCCCAGCAGGAACTCATTTGCCAGCACATCAACATTTGCACAGTGAGACTTTGTGGGTTTGAGGACATTGCAGCCAAAAAGAATGCCTGCCCCAATCTAGCTGTTCCTTGTTCTAGCATTAAAAATTAAATATGTCTGCAGGCAATAACTGACTTCTTTCCTTCCTTTTCTGACTTATTTTATTGGGGGTCCTATATATTATTTTAAAAGCAGTAATAAGGATTACGAGGATGCCTGAATTTGGGACCCTTGTTATACCCATCCCTGTACCAGACGACTTCCTCTTCCATTTACTTCCAAGCAGCTGTGATTCTTGTTTGCAAGATGAGTTTGCAGACTGGAAGAATTGTAACAGAGCCCTTTTGATGCTGCAGCTATCCCCTTACAATGAGTCTTTTGTGTCTTTGCTGGCTAGCGGCCCTCCACCTGGCACTCCTTCTCTGAGACATCAACAAGCATTTTCCTGAACTTGCTGAGCAAGCAGCCCTGTTGTTGTATAGTCTTCCGGGAACAACAAAAGCAAAAATTCTCCCTTTCGGTTAAGGTGGCTGTAATCCCAATCCTGCTTCTGAAGCTAGATAACCTTGTAAACAGAACAAAAGAGGAGTCAGAGACTGAGGATAAACTTGCGGCAGAGGTTAAAACTTGTTTACTGGGGGAGTCCAGGAGATGATCCACTTTCATGCTAGAAAGGAAGAATGTGCAATCTGTTCAATGGAAATAACGGATTTTAAGAAATGAGAAAATACTCTTGACATGTCGGAGCATCACTGTGAAAGGGTATGAGAGAGGCAGCATTGTGTTCTCAAAAAGGATCAGGTGTGTGTTTTAGGTACATCATTCTTAAAGACCACTTTGAGTTTCAAAATTAAGACTCTGCATATGTAAGATGTAATGCTTTTGTCTTATTAAATGCAGCTTTAAAAACGGCCACATAGTTGTTCCAGAGATTTGGAGGCAGGGACTACAGCTCTGATGATGTCACAGGCACCAGCCAATGAGCACCCACAACAGCTGCAGGCACATCTAGAGAAATAGCCTTTGTCACCTTTGAGGGAGGAGGAATCATTTTCCCAAGTACAATTTGAAGTGTGCTGGAAAACCTACAAAACTGATGAGTTTGGATTAGAGATGAGAGGACAGAAGAGTTGAATCTTGCATTGTGGACATGACGGCTTTGCAAGTGCTCTCAGTGACTGCAGGCAGCTTTGCATCTGCTTGAATGGAAAGGCAATCAAAGCAACATGCTGCATTTGTTCGGGCTGTGTGTTGGATTGCTGAATGGCCGTGGCATTCTTCAGAGATTTTGCATCCCTGAGTGTCCCTGGGCAAAGAAGAGGTGGAAAAGACTGTTTGCCTGACCAGAAGGAAGAAAGGGAGTCCATTCTTATGGATGGAAGAGAAGAAGGACCCCAGGATCAGATGTTTTGCCCGCTCCTAACCAGCTATTGAACACATCAGATTTGTGGGATATAAATTAGATTGTCTTGGATTCTTTCCAGCACTACAGATTTATGACATAATTTCTTCTATTTTTTAAAAAAAAATCAATTTCATCTCACCATTTGGAAGTTCATTTGTCATTGTTTGAGTTAATCCTTTGCTTCAGTTTTGAGTTTGACAGGGGGTGAGTGTGTGTGTGTGTGAGAGAGAGAGAGGATAAGTTGTGTGCTTAGAGACTAGCGTGACAGTCAACACACACAATATGTAAAATTGTACCACTTCTCAGTCCAACTCTGACAAAGGGTACTGTGAAACGTGGAGTGTTGCCTGCATACATCTGCTCTGTTTGGACAAGTGAAATAAAGAAATTCCTTTGCCTGTTTTGTATATTCTATCTTTACAGTTTGTTTTTAAAAAAATAAGGACTATGGAGCTGGGATGTTTGATGAAGCAGGGCTTCAATTGTGTCATTATGTAACAATATACACTATTACATACATATATATACACACACTTGACAGTAAGCAAGAGCATTGAACATTTGGAAAGATACATGGATTTGCACACCTGTGCATCTAAGGCTTAGGTGTGTTCATGGATATGGGTTGGATGCACCATTTTTTTTTCTGCTGGGGAAAAGTAAGAAGGCATTTTCTTTGACTACTCTAAAAGGCTATGCCTGAGAATCATGGAACTTCGATGTACAAACGGGAGCTGTAGTATGGATGGGAATTGGGAAAGATTAAGTGAAAACCCTGGTTGGATCCAATGATGTGTTTTGTCAAAGGTGCTGTAGGAAGAACAATAGGTCCAGAGCTGCCATTTCTCTGTCTGTATGAAAGATGAGGATGTGGTATGGGCAACTGGACGATGATTTCTTAGGGACTACTGTGTGACCATGTTGTAAGCATGTGCTTTCTGAATGTATATTTGTTTTAAATTATGCCAATAGCCTATGTATATGTTGAAGCTGTATTTGTATGTGTGTTTTTGTGTGCATGCTAGATATGTAGGAAAGTCATTATTGTAGGACTCATGTGCTTATGTAGATATAATGAGGCTGGCAAAAGGGTACGTGATTACTATTATACCCACAGATAAAAGTGCCTAGCTGTCCCCCTCTGAACCCTTTTTAAAATTCAGACCAGTTTCCCACTCACCTTGTTTTGGTCTTGTTGCTCCTTTTCCCTGCGGGGCTGCTGGATTTTGCACAAGGTGCCCCAGCTGGCGAGTTGCCCCGCCCCTTTTCAAGTTCCCTCCAGGGCAGACAGAAACAGGTTTTCAGAGGATCCTGCCTGCTGTGGAGGGAACTTGAAGAGAGACAGAGCAACTTGATGGTCCGGGGCAGTTTGTGTGAAATCCAGCAGCAGCCCCATGGAGAAGAGGAGAGTGAGAGCAGCGTAAGTTTAGTGGGAAATCGGTCTCAGTGTAATATTTGTGACCCTCCAGTCTTCTGACACAATGGCTGAATTTAGTGATAGGTTACACAAACAGGTTAGTAGATCAACAATCTTACATTTAAGTTCCTTAAGAACTTTCAGGTGCATGCTATCAGCATCTGGAGATGTGTCAGTTTTAATTTCCCCACTAGGTCTAGAACTCTTGTCATCTCAATTTGATTCAGCTTTTCTGACTCTTTTCTTGAAAACAGTGGCTGTGGCATGCATACACGTCCCATATATTTCACAGTACAGAGGCAAAGAAATCTTCTCTACCATCTCTTCCTTTAACAGTCCCTTTATTCCTTGGTCATCCAGCTTCTTTGGCTGGTTTCCTGCTCTCAGTATATTTAAATAAATGTTCATTGTTTGTCCTGATGTTCTTAGCAACCTGCTCTTGAAATCCTCTTTTTGCATGCCTAATTATTAACTTCCATTTACGTATTTATCCAGCACCTATGGTAACTTCTGTTCAATTCATTTAGGCAGAACTTCCACTTTTTAAAAGAAGCCTTCTTTACATAGCATCCTTGATCTGTGTTATTAACCATACAGGCATTCTTTTAAACTTGGCAGTGCCTTTCCTAAGCTGAGGAATGCATTCTGTCTGGGCTTCAATTAATGCGATTTTAAATAGCTTCCAAGCATCCTCTATGGATCTGACTTTCTTGTGTTTCCCTTTCAGTTTCTTTTTAACTAGTCCCTTCATTTTTGTAAAGTTGGATCTCAACAACTCATTTTAGAAGTTGCTCAAGATGGGTAGCCATCTGTCAATCTGTCTGTAGCAGTAGAAAAGAGCAAGAGTTAAAGACTAACAAAATTTGTGGCAGGGTTTGAGCTTTCATGAATCACTGCTCTCTTCTTCAGATTTTAGAAATGTAAGTCTTTATGAATACAGACCTCTACTTTATGGGTTGATGGAATTTAGAGTGAGTGGGGGCGGGTGGATTGGCCATTATGTCTAACAGGACTTCTTCTGGAGGTTCAAAGGCCTCCCTCCGTACTTGGACCATGCCAGCCCAGCAATGTGAAGGGCCAACATGGGGGGAACAGCGCTTGGCATGCCCATGCAAGAAAGTGCCCAGCTTCATGCAGCATGCAGGTAGGTAATCAGTTCCATGAGAGGTGATGCGCAGTCCACCCAAAGCCCACAGAGCCCTGGAAAGGTGGTACCAAGCCCACCAGTCCTGGGGGAAGAAGCATCCAGACCACCCGAGGAATGTACAGCCAAGGGAGACTGACCCTAGCTTCCCCATGGCCTATGTACTATCACTGTTTGAAAGGAGATATTTTGTGACTGTGTTACTGATGGTGTTACACTAAATAAACATTCTCTGTGCCTTGTGAGCAGCAACTGTGATGGGGGGGTTGTAGAAAAGCCCAGCAGGAACTCATTTGCATATTAGGCCACACCCCCTGACATCACCATTGTTTCACATAGGACTTTTGGTAGGAAAAGCCCAGCAGGGACTCATTTGCATATTAGGCCACACCCCCTGACACAAAGCCAGCTGGAAGTGTGTTCCTGTGCATTCCTGCTAAAAAAAAAAGCCCTGACTGCGATGGTTTCAGCCATGCCTTGCGTTTTCCCTTTATCGAGGAATCTGAAGAAAGGTGGAAGAAAGAAAATGACACAAAAGAGAAGGTTCAATTTTTTTATTATTTCGTGGTGCAAACTGGAAACCAAAAAGCATATACACTTGAAAAAAAATTGTAAGTTTTAACTGCCATGGTTTTACCTAAGAATTCTGGAATTTTAATTTTGCAAGAGCTGGCCAAGAATCTCTGGCAAGCAGTGAGATCGCATTAGTGGCTCCAAATGTCCTACTTTTTTGATGACTACAAGCAACCTGAGTCAAAGTATTCCACAGAACCAAAATATTCCAAGCCAACCTTACAAAGAATGACCACATTACTCCATCCCGTTCTTCAGCCCAGTCATTACAGTTATCAAAATGAAAACATGGAACAAAGCAGAAGCCACCATCTTGAGTTTCCCATCCAAGCTAACAGAATTATCACAGTACTGTGAGATGATCATAGCAGAACAATTCTCATCTGTCACACTGATCTAATGGAGGAGAGAGAGAAGAAAAATGAATAGTGCCAAATTTCCTTTAATTAAAAAAGGGGGAAATTATAGGGTTGCCAAGCACAAACCACACCAGACTGTACATAAAACAGGCTCTAAAAAGGACACATCTACTTGGTACCATCCCCTGATCCCAATGTTGTTTAAATTGGGATAATTTGGTGGTGCAACATCCTATTATTCTTCAGCTATTTAGCCAGAGTTCAGGGCTCAAATACTTTGGCCACCAAATGAGAAGGGAGCACTCACTGGAGAAGATCTTGATGCTGGGAAAGACAGAAGGCAAAAGAAGAAGGGGACGGCAAAAGATGAGATGGCTGGACAGCATTACTGATGTAACAAACACAAATTTGAGCAGACTTCGGAAGATGGCGGAAGACAGGAGGGCCTGGCGTGACTTTGTCCATGGGGTCACAAAAAGTCAGACTCGACTGTGCAACTGAACAACAAAACAGGGTTTTTTTGTAGCAGGAACTCTTTTGCATATTAGGCCACACACCCCTGAGGTAGCCAATCCTCCAAGAGTTTACTGTAAGCTCCAGGAGGATTGGCTACATCAAGGGGGTGTGGCTCAATATGCAAATGAGTTCCTGCTACAAAAAAAGCCCTGAGCCAGACAATCCAATGGCAGTTGAGGGGGCCCCTCTGTTTTGCACAAAAAAACAGTTTTGGATCTGGCACTAGTTTATCATTGCAGGGGATTGTACCTCAGAATGACTGAGGGTAGACCGAAGTTTATTTTAGGATGAAGAGTTATTCAAACCATCAGTATTTATAGCTGGAATGGAAAACCAAAGAGCCAGGGACTGTAGACAGGGAACTGGAAGCTAACAGCAGTATTATCAACAGATATCTATAATTAGGGCAATGGAAGGTCAGAAGGAGTTATTCCTAGGCAGTTTTGAATGCGACACCTTTCTTTTTAGAAACCTTCTCTTCCCGATTTCCACTGGACCCCCATCCATAGTTTATTACTGAGGTACACCATCCTTCCCATTCCCATCTTGTTCATCCATTACCCTGTGTAAGCATGGTTTTGTACAGAGCTTTGCATATCATAAGCAGTAAGTCGACATGGCGGTGCAGTGGCTGCCATACAAACCTGAGCAAAGGTTCACTGTTGAGCCAAGATGAGAGGCACCTGGGCACTATCGTAGCGGCTGCTCTGCATGGGGTTGATCCGCTCACCCGTGCGGATGTTGAACATGGGCAAGGTGGAGAGGGGCCGGGGTACATCCCGGATGCTGGCCATTTCCCGCAGCTCCTCTGTGTTGTCGTGGATCGTGTGGTGATGCACCATCTGGATGCTAAATCCCGCAACAAAGGAAAGCAGAGAAGAAAAAAGCTGCTCAGAAAGAAGGGAGAAAATGACAGCTTCTTTATGCTAGGTAAAGGTGAAGGTAGTCCCCTGTGCAAGCACCAGTCATTTCCGACTCAGGGGTGACATTGCTTTCACGTTTTCACGGCAGACTTTTTATGGGGTGGTTTGCCATTGCCTTCCCTGGTCATTACACTTCCCCCCCCCAGCAAGCTGGGTACTCATTTTACCGACCTCGAAAGGATGGAAGGCTGAGTCAACCTCAAGCCAGCTCCTTGAACCCAGCTTCCAACAGGATCGAACTCAGGTCGTGAGCAGAACTTAGGACTGCAGTACTGCAGCTAGGTAGGAAGCAATAATTTATTTGTAGCAGGAATTCCTTTGCAATGCTTATTAGGCCATACACCCCTGATGTAGGCAATCCTCCAAGAGCTTAGAGGGCTCTTCTTACAGGGCCTACTGTAAGCTCCAGGAGGAGTGGCTACATCAGGGGGTGTGGCCTAATATGCAAATGAGTTCCTGCTACAAAAAAGCCCTGCATTTCATCAAAATCAAGACAAACCTGAATATAGAACAATTCTCCCCCCAAAAAGTTAACAGTTTTTGTATTATTACTATGCAAAACTATAATTTGCATAAACTTTAATAAGCAGCCTCTTTTTTCTTGATGGCAAATGGGGTGGATTTAGTCTTCCCTTAAGATAAGTAAGTTTTTGAGATTCTTTTACCCAATCAATGCTTCTGGTTTTCAGCAATATAAACGGAATAGAAAACAGAAGAAAATGAGACTGCTGTAGAAACCCTCAGTCTGTCTCCCTTTCCCACCCTTTTCCATGGACTTTCTCCCACTGCTTTACTCTTCTTGGGCAAGAAGCAGGCTATGTCTGTCATAAATGATTTCAAGCATCAAATTTAATTAACAAATTTAAGGCACTGTACCTTCCCCTTGTGCTTAATAGAGACTTGGGATTCATACCTCAGTGTTGGTGCTAATATCTTGCACATCCCAGTCCTTACCGCTGCTTTATTACCTCAGCTGTACCTTTATGACTTTCCATTGTATCTCTTTATCTCCTGCCTTCCTTCAGTGGGTTTTACATTTTGATTACTTTGACTTAGGGAGGAAGTGCAATATGAAGTCAAGGAAAGAAAGAAAGAAAGAAAGAAAGAAAGAAAGAAAGAAAGAAAGAAAGAAAGAAAGAAAGAAAGAAAGAAAGAAAGAAAGAAAGAAAGAAAGAAAGAAAGAAAGAAAGAAAGAAAGAAAGAAAGAAAGAAAGAAAGAAAGAAAGAAAGAAAGAAAGAAAGAGTGAAGGTTGCCAGGTGTCCAGTATTGACCCAGACAGTCTAGAATTTTCATTGCCAGAAAAAAAACCCAGAAAAAAAAATACTGGATGACAGGTATTTTTGTGAGGTGAAAGAAGGCTGCATGGTATAGCCTGATCTTGTCAGACCTTGGAAGCTGAACAGGGTTGGTACTTTGAAGCGAGGCCACTAAGGAAGACTTTACAAAGGAAGACAGTGGCTAACCACCTCTGTTTCTCACTTGCCTTGAAAACCCATGTGCGGGTGGGGTGTATATACTTTAACCACCATCAGATTAAGATTGTTTGAGGTTTGGTAAACTGCAGCCAATTCCTTACTGTGTGGGGCTCCTCACGGTGGCTCTTTTCCCCAGATTCTGCACTGGCATCTCTGGAGTGGGGCTGCGTGTTCCCTGCTTGCTCCCTGCCCCGTGCAAACGTGAGAGCCACGAACGAGACTGGGACAAAGGCTGATGCGTAATCAGCCTATTAATCTTAATTTATGGCAGTGCTTATTATATACAAGGAATATAACATAAATGGAAATCAGAATAGATTTAAAATATATATTGTTTATTATTATTTTTCCTCATTATTTTTCTGTCCTCTTGAGGTAACTGTAATTGCAAATAGGAAAAAAAATACTTGGCTTTTGATACAGTATGTCAGAAGGTGCCCAATATGCTACTGGGGAAGAGCGGTGGGCAAGTCCAAAGTAACCACAGAAAGAGTGAAGCTGCTGGGCCAAAGCTGAAAGGATGCTCAGCTGTGGATGTGTCTGATGGTGAAAGAACAGTCCGATGCTGCAAAGAACTATACTGCATTGGAACGTGGAATGTAAGATCTATGAATCAAGGTAAGCTGGATGTAGTCAAACAAGAGATGGCAAGACTGAACATCGACATCTTGGGAATCAGTGAACTAAAATGGATGGGAATGGGTGAATTTAACTCAGAGGATCACTACATCTATTACTGTGGACAAGAGTCCCATAGAAGAAATGGTGTGGCCTTTATAGTTAACAAGAGAGTGAGGAAGGCAGTAATGGGATACGATCTCAAAAATGACAGAATGATCTTGGTCCGTATCTAAGGCAAACCATTCAATATCACAGTAATCCAAGTCTATTCCCCAACCACTGATGCAGAAGAGGCTGAAGTGGATCAGTTCTATGAAGATCTACAACACCTTCTAGAATTAACACCCAAAAAAGATATCCTCATCATAGGGGACTGGAATGCCAAAGTAGGGAGTCAAAAGGTAACCAGAACAACTGACAAGTTTGGCCTTGGAGAACAAAATGAAGCTGGGCAAAGGCTAATAGAGTTTTGTCAAGAGAACAAGCTGGTCATAGCGAATACCCTCTTCCAAAAACCTAAAAGGTGACTGTACACATGGACATCACCTGATGGGCAACACAGAAATCAGATTGATTATATATTCTGCAGTCAAAGATGGAGAAGCTCCTTACAGTCAGCAAAAAAAAGACCTGGAACTGACTGTGGCTCAGATCATGAGCTACTCACTGCAAAATTCAGGCTTAAACTGAAGAAAACTGGGGAAGCCATTAGGCCATTCAGGTTTGACCTTGATCACATCCCTTATGAATATACAGTGGAAGTGAAGAATAGGTTTAAGGAACTAGAGTTGATAGAAAGAGTGCCTGAAGAACTATGAATGGAGGTTCATGACATTGTACAGAAGGCAGCAATCAGCACCATCCCAAAGAAAAGAAAATGCAAGAAAGCAAAGTGGCTGTCTGATGAGGCTTTACAAATAGCTGAGGAAAGAAGGAAAGTGAAAGGCAAAGATGAAAAGGAAAAATTCACCCAACTGAATGCAGATTTTCAGAGAACAGCAAGGAGATATAAAGAGGCCCTCCTGAAGGAACAATGCAAAGCAATATAGAGGAAAATAATAGAATGGGAAAGACAAGAGATCTCTTCAAGAAAATTGGAGAAATCAAGGGAACGTTTTGTGCAAAGATGGTCATGATAAAGGACAAAAATTGTAGGGACCTAACAGAAGCAGAAGAGATCAGGAAGAGGTGGCAAGAATATACAGAAGAATTATACAACAAGGATCTCAATGTCCTTGACAACCATGACAGTGAAATCGCTGACCATGAGCCAGACATCCTGGAGTGTGAAGTCAAATGGGCCTTAGAAAGCATTACTAACAACAAAGCGAGCGGAGATGACGGTATCCCAGTTGAGCTATTTAAAGTCCTAAAAGATGATGCTGTTAAAGTAATGCACACATTATGTCAACAAATTTGGAAAATGCAACAGTGGCCACAGGATTGGAAAAGGTCAGTTTATATTCCAATCCCAAACAAGGGTAATGCCAAAGAACGTTCAAACTGTCTCTCCATTGCACTCATTTCACATGCCAGCAAGGTCATGTTAAAGATCCTACAAGCTAGGCTTCAGGAGTATGTCGATCGGGAACTACCAGAAGTTCAAGCTGGGTTTCGGAGAGGCAGAGGAACTGGAGATCAAATTGCCAACATTCGATGGCAATTTGGCAATTATGAAGAATGGCAATTGGCAATTATGGAGATGGCAATTATGGAGAAAGCACGGAAGTATCAGAAAAACATCTATTTCTGTTTCATTGACTACGCTAAAGCCTTTGATTGTGTGGATCACAACAAACCGTGGCAAGTCCTTAAAGAGATGGGAATACCAGACCATCTCACATGTCTCCTGAGAAACCTGTATAAGGGTCAAGAAGCAACTGTCAGAACGGGATATGGAACAACTGATTGGTTTAGAATAGAAAAAGGAGTTTGACAAAGATGTATATTGTCACCCTGCTTATTTAATTTATATGCAGAGTACATCAAGCGGAAAGCTGGCCTGGATGAAGCAGAAACCGGAATTAAGATTGCCAGGAAAAACATCAACAACCTGAGATATGCAGATGACACCCCTCTAATGGCAGAAAATGAGGAGGACCTAAAGAACCTCTTGTTGAGGGTGAAAGAGGAGAGCACAAAAGTAGGTTTGAAACTCAACATCAAAAAAACTATCATGGCATCCGATCCCATCACACCTTGGCAAATAGAAGGGGAAGACATGGAAGTAGTGACAGACTTCACATTTCTGGGATCCAAGATCACTGCAGATGGTGACTGTAGCCATGAAATTAAAAGACGTTTGCTCCTTGGGAAAACAGCTATGGTGAACCTGGGCAGTACAATAAAAAGTAGAGACATCACCCTGCCAACAAAAGTCCGTATAGTCAAAGCGATGGTATTCCCAGTAGTAATGTATGGCTGTGAGAGCTGGACCATAAGGAAGGCTGAGCATAGAAGAATAGATGCTTTTGAGCTGTGGTGCTGGAGAAGAATCTTGAGAATCCCTTGGACTGCAAGAAGATCAAATCAGTCAGTCCTAAGGGAAATCAACCCAGACTGTTTCTTGGAAGGTCAGATGCTGAAGCTGAAGCTCAAATACTTTGGCCATCAAATGAGAAGGGAGCACTCCCTGGAGAAGATCCTGATGCTAAGAAAGACAGAAGGCAAAAGAAGGGGACAGCAAAAGATGAGATGGCTGGACAGCATTACTAATGTAACAAACACGAATTTGAGCAGACTTCAGAGGATGGTGAAAAACAGGAGGGCCACGGTGTGTCCATGGGGTCACAAAGAGTTGGACTTGACTGTGCAACTGAACAACAAAGCCCATGTTATCCTGTGAAAGCCTTGCACTCCCATGCTATTTGCAATGGAACCTTACTTACTTTACTTAGGCAGCACAGGCAGGGACAGGGGAAAATATCCCCTCCCTAAAAAAAAAAAAAAAAGGAAGTTTAAGGACTGCCTGAGCTATCGTAGCCAGAATGGACCAGGATTTAGAATATCGGACCTCAATCGAGGAGATGCAAGCTGCAGTCTCCCATCTACTTCTGAAGGTTGCTGGTTGACCTTTGGCCAGTCACACATTCTCAGCATGGGTTGTTAGAGAGTTGTAGCATGAGGATAAAATGGAGAGAACAATGTATTCTGCTTTGGAACCCCATCGACAGAAAGATAGGCTACAATGTTTGTTATAAATTCAATTTTTACTGTAAATTGAGGATAAATGAAACTAAGTTTGAAGCCAAAGTGGATTTACCCCGAGCAATGGTAGTGATAGTAGGCTGACTGTTAAAACCAACTTGCACTAATTTAACTGATGTAGAGCAGCCATTGATAAATTAGTTGACCTGCAGGCTGGTGTCTCATGTCCCTAACTGATGGTGCTGGTACAAATAAGCAGTTAAAGAATCCTTCAAGGTCTTGCCCATCAAGGGTTTTTCTTAAAGAGGATGTGAAAATGTCTCACTTTCCAAGTTGCCTGATATAATTCCAGCTTGTTTTACAAAATTAATTTTAGGATGCATAACCTGTGTTCTTTTCAGTAGAATTTGCTCCATCATGATATAAATGGCAGCTTAAAAACAGAGCAAAACTATTTGGCATTGTAATATCACCTTTTTTCTTCTTCTTCTTCTTCTTCTTTTAAATCATGCCTTTTGGGCAAGAGGCTTTAAAAGTGGGTTACATCAAGGATATCTAAGGCTATTCTCAGAAATACAGGATAAAATAGCAGTATTTAAAAACAGAGATAAAACAGCTTCATAATGTGGAATAAAAGATGGCTCAATGATATTGCGTGTTCCTTTTTTCAAAAGCCTGACATGATTTTTAAAAAGGAAAATGGTTTTAATGAGGCCTCAGATCGATCAAAGATGGAACCATGTGGTTATCCTGAGGAAAATGGAGGGCACTGGAACACAACTTTGGTGTGCATGAAGCAGCCATTTGATTTTTCAGGGCTCTGGTTCTCATGGATTAAGATGCATGCTAGGGTTGTCAGCTCTGGGTGGGGAAATTCCTGGAGATTTTTGGGAAACTTGTGGAGGGAAGGGTTTAGGGAGGATGGGGACCTCAGTGGGGTACAATGCCACAGAGCAGGGGTGTCAAACATGTGGCTCAGGGACCAAATCAGGCCCCCAGAGGGCTCCTATCAGGCCCCTGAGCAACTGGCTGTCATCTGTTTCCTTCTCCCTCTCTCTTGTTTCCTTCTGCATAACAGCTTGCTTTGCAAGGCTTGTTCAATCGCACAAAAACTACAGAGCAAAGCCTCTATTTTCTCCATTGGCTGAGGCGCCTCCCTTGGGGAGGAAGGGGAGGAGGGATAGCTTGCTTTGCCAGGCTCTCTCAATCGCACAGCAGAGCTACTAGCCAAGCCTCTCTTCCTCCTGTTGGCTGAAGTTCCTCCCCCTCCTGATCCCCTGGGGAAGGAAGGAAATAGCCAGAGCTTCCTTTGCCCAGTTCCCTGGATCCCATGAGAAAAATACAAAGAAAGCACCTTTATGACCAATGAAGTGTTAATGTTTTAAATATGTTTTAAGGTTAAAAAAAATCTTTGTGTTCGTCTGTGTCCTTTATAAAGTTTATATCTCTGCTACCTAATCTTAAATAGGAACACACACAGCCTGGCCCAACATGGCCCAGCCCAACAAGATCTCATTTATGTCAAATTTGGCCCTCAGAACAAATGAGTTCGACAACCCTGCCATAGAGGCCACCTTCCAAACTAGCCATTTTCTCCAGGAGAACTGATCTCTTTAACTTGGAGACCACTTGTAATTCTAGATCTCCAGCTGCCGCCTGGAGACTGGGAACCCTTACACACATCCCCCTGTTCAAAAGCATGGCAACTATATGCATCTAATGGGTTGTAGATATTTGCAGTTACAGGGTTTCTGATACGTTGTAGACGTATCATCTGAAAAGGGCTAGTTTCCAGGATTTATGGAGGGAAGATTATTTGATCATTCCCCGCCCCCCCTGCCAATGTTTATATAACAATGAGTGATCTCTGCCATCAGAAATGGCCAGCTCTTATTTTTCTCTTCTCTCCTCCAGTTTTGTCCTGGATAGATAAGATAGATAACACACACACTCACACACACACAAACCAGCAACCCTGAAACTCAGGGCTTCAAAAGTTGCAGAAGGGTGATAGATATCCCATAGGCTTTTCACATGTTTGCTGACTTGAGATGACCATCACAGATCCCAATAATTAGCACCCAAAATGATGCATCTGAAATAAGACAACCAGTTTATTATTATTTTCCGACACAGAGCTTTGGAAATCTCATGTTGTCAACTTGTGACTACATGTCAGATGGATAGCTTAGATTTCCTGAGGTTTCTGGCTGCAAGCTGTGTCAGGCTGGGTCTTTCCTGTTCTTCTCCTCTTCTTTCCCACCCTGCTCCTGGACACACTCTTTTTCTTGATTCTTAAGGCCACATTCCTCCTCCTCCTCCTCCTCTTCTTCTTCCTTCTTCTCAGTACCTTCAGCATCATACTGCTGACTGCGTAGGAGCCTGTGAGTCCCTGCCCGGTAAGCTTCATCAGCAAACCCTTGGCCAGCAAAGCCCGCAAGACCCTCTTGAAGTTTTTCTTCCGCTTCTCGAGGTTGTAGCCGGTGGCTGCAATGATCTTCTTGATGCCTTGTAGAGAGATGCCAGTGCGTTTTTCAGTGGAAGCCACCACCATGAATATCATTTTGGAGATACCACGCTTGGGTTGCAGCAGTTTCCAGGGGAGGAAAGAATTTACGGCTGTTTTAGCCTTCAAGCTGGATGCAGGCTTGGCCTTGGAGGAGAGGCGCAGGCTCAATCGCGAGTATGCATGAGGGCCATCAGCCTTCTCTTTCTCTTGCGCTTGCAGGACAAAAGAATCCGTGGAGACTGAATCCAAATTCTCTTCACCAGAGCACTCTGTGTTTCTGAGTGGAAGAGCTCTAGGTGTTAGGCTGATGATAGCCATTTTCTGACAGCACAGCTGTGAGCTGCTACTTCCCGCCCCTTTCCTAAGTTTCAAACGCTGGGGTCAACTTTGAAATCAAAATCAAGCTGGATGGGTGCTTAGTTATAGCAACAAAGAGTGGGCTTCTTGATGAAAACCGAGCTCCATGTGAGAACGGTATCTTTCCCTGACTCGTACAAACCGAAGCTGGTCCGAAGTTCTCAAGAATACTCACTGAGCTCCAGCGAGAGTTCAAGTTTTAAACCTAAGCACTTGTTTATGGCCCTTGCTTGTCTTGGCCACTCGTCTTTTAGTTGCTGTACCTTCCTAAGCTTTAGAGGTTTGGGTCTGATGGTTCTTCTGACAGCCCCTACACTGCCTGACTTACAGCAAGGAAGATGTTGGATGGGGCTCCTCTGAAAAGCAGTTATGATCAGGCCTGTCACTTTGCCACAGGCTTTGAGGGTCCAGAGGGAGGGACTTGAACTAAGGTTGCCATGGGAATGCCTTGGGGGATTGTGGCATCACAAAGTACCCTGTGATGTCTCGGTGTATGTGTGTTTCCTTTGTTTGATTGCCTGGGTCAAAGCATGGGGTATAGGCATTTCAGAACTGATCTTATCAAAAGACAGAATCCGTACACTTCGGATCTGTTGAGGACTCATTCACATGAGTATACATATTCCCCCATGTTTGGGGGTTTCTCAGTGGGAACTTAATTTCCAGGTGTGTGTGAGCCTGACTCAAATCAAGGGTTGCCAGGATCCTCCTGGCCACTGATGGGGGATAGGGGTGTAGGTTCGCCAGATGTAGTTTGGGAAACACCTGGAGTTGTGAGGATGGAGCTTGGGGAGGACTGGAACCTCAGTGGGATACAATGCCATAAAGTTCACCCTCCAAAGCATCCATTTTCTCCAGGAGAACTGATCTCTGTAGTCTGGAGATGAACTGTAATTCCAGGGGTCCACACCTGGAGGCTGGCATCCCTATCCCTTGGGACTCTTTAGCTTGGAGAAACATCGACTGCGGGGTGACATGATAGAGGTTTACAAGATAATGCATGGGATGGAGAAAGAAGAGAAAGAGGTACTTTTCTCCCTTTCTCACAATACAAGAACTCGTGGGCATTTGATGAAATTGCTGAGCAGATAGGTTAAAACGGATAAAAGGAAGTACTTCTTCACCCAAAGGGTGATTAACATGTGGAATTCACTGCCACAGGAGGTGGTGGCAGCCACAAGCATGGCCACCTACAAGAGGGGTTTAGATAAAAATATGGAGCAGAGGTCCATCAGTGGCTATTAGCCACAGTGTGTGTGTATGTATATATATATATAATTTTTTTGGCCACTGTGTGACACAGAGTGTTGGACTGGATGGGCCATTGGCCTGATCCAACATGGCTTCTCTTATGTTCTTATGTTCTTATCAGTTCAGGAATATGGTGCATGGGGAAAGAGGCATTCTTGCTCATTTTCTTTACCTGAAATGGAAGTTTCTATTTGCCTATCGAAGTTTTTATTTGCCTGTTGGACTACACATAGGTTTCTGCAACAGGGTGGGCAACAGTCTCTTGGAGCCATTTCAAGTTGGGAAAACAGGGCAGTAGAAAAGATAGAAAACCCTTCTACTTGCATTCTGTGGTCCCAAACTGAATTGGGCCCAAGCATGTAACTCTCAGCATATGTCTAATCAAAAGTCCACATGGTAGACACAAGGACTTAAAGCATTGCACCTTTGATGTTCCATCCATCTTGGCAGTAGCTTTGCACACCAACCATCAATCTTCTTCTTTGTCTTTCCATCACATCAGAGCCAATTTATGACAACCCCACAGGTTTTCTGAGGCAAGAGACATTCAGAGGTGGTTTGCCACTGCCTGCCTCCGCATCACATCCTTGGTATTCCTTGGTGGTCTTCCATCCAAATACTAACCATGGCTGAGACTGCTTAGTTTCTGACGAGATCTGGCCAGCCTGAGCCATCCAGGTCAGAGCACATCAATTCTATGCGTGGTTATAACTGTGGTTGCAGATGACACCAGTAACTGCCCACAGTACTCCCGTTGTTTACACTCACACTTTTTACATCAACTGATTTGTTAGGACTTTTTGGTCTTGTTGTGAGACAGAAATGCAGTTTGTTCAGTGTGAGCATCTTTGTACTATCATTCCACCAAACCCTTAGAAATGTGTGCTTTGACATAGCTCAGGGTGAGCTGTTGGGAGAGGAACCATTAAGGAAGTCCCCCATCTCCCAGATGCTCCTATTGCTCCTTGCACTTTCCTGGCCTGTAGTGCAGCAACATCAGCCTAAAAAAAAGAGATCTGCTGACACTGTAACGCCAATAAGAAATAGTACTATATTGAACTTCCAAGAGGTGCAACATTAGCTGCCGCAATTGCAATTTTAAAAAAAAGAAAAGAAAACCTACTGGCACCATAACATTATTAAAAATTGGTGTCATTTCTCTCTGTGGGTGGTTTTCAAGTGGAAATATTCAATTTGAGATGGAGAAATTGGAGTTACTTGCTAGTGTTAGCTGAAAGGGGTGCATTCTTATATATGGGGTGGCATAAATTGATACAGGCGGGGTGGAATTCTAGCAGGAGCACCTTTGCATATTAGGCCACACACCCCTGATGTAGCCAGTCCTTCAAGAGTTAAAAAAAGAGCCTTGTAAGCTCTTGGAGGACTGGCTACATCAGGGGGTATGGCCTAATATGCAAAGAAACTCCTGCTAGAATTCCACCCCTGGATACAGGATTAGCAGACTTGCTGCAGAGCAGCAGAGCAGCATGTTGGGGGAGTGGTATTGTGTCTTGCGGGTACATTTTTTAATCTTATCTTGCCTTAGCTTATGATGTCTTATCTTATGAAGTCTTGCTGGTACACGTGACTCTACTTTCCCCATTTCACTCTAAGAACAACCTGAGCAGATATCCATCAGTGGCTCTTAGCCACAAGGTATAAATGGAATCAGGGCTCTTTTTTTGAGCAGGAACACATAAGAATGCAATTCCAGCTGGCTTGGCATCGGGGTGTGTGGCCTAATATGCAAATGAATCCCTGCTGTGCTTTTTCTATTTAAAAAGCCCTGGATGGAATACTATGCCTAGGGCAGTGATGCTCTGTATTCTTGGTGCTTGAGAGGCAATAGTGGGAGGGCATTTGAAGTTCTGGCCCTACTGGTGGACCTCCTGATGGTGCCTGGGTTTTGGCCACTGTGTGACAGATAGTGTTGGATTGGATGGCCCACTGGTTCGATCAAATATGGTTTCTCTTATGGTCTATGAAGAAGATTAGATGCAGAGAGAATAATCGGCCTAAGATCATCCAGTGAACTTCATGGCCAACTGGGAATTTGAATCCAGGTCTCCCAGCTTCTAGTCCACTACCCTGACCCCTGTACTACAGTAGCTACTGTCCTGTATTAGTGGCACAAATTGGATCAAATTAAAAAAAATGCAGAAGAGCAACTCCACTGATGTTGGCCAACAGTGGAAGAGAGCAGAGTCATGATCAGAACAGTTCTACCCTCTGTACGGAAAATCCAGGATGTGACTGATTTTAATGGCAAAATGTCCATCAAATTGTATTTCAATATAACCAATAGCCATCACAGGGTAGTTTGGGATCTTCCGTTGCCCTTTCACATGTGGCTAATGGCAGAACAGCCTTGAGAAGGCTGCGGAAAACAACCCCAGTGTGGAACCAGCCAATGAAGAGTATGTGGACTTCCAGTTGCTACATCTTAAAAAGCTACAAACAATGACATGAAGAAGTGAGGGACCAAGAAGGGAAAGGACTGAAGTGGTAGATAAGGCTTCCTAAATAAAAGCCGCCCTGAGTCCGCTTGCGGAGAGGGCGGGATATAAATATAAAGTAATAAATAATAAATAAATAAATAATAAATAAATGGTTACACATTTCCACAAAACCATTCCATCCAAGTGTATACAGCTCACAGAACAACAAAGATCAACATGTCACTTACTCTGAAGTCTTTGCGTCTCTTCGGTGTCTGTAATTAAATAGGAAAAAAGACCAGGTTTAGCTACCAGCCACAGTACCTAGCTGCTTGCACACAAAAATGCATAACGTATCCTTAATGCACTAAAGCAATCGTCTCACCACAAAAATGTGTGAAAGCACAGTGGGTGCTTTCACTCAGCGACTGTTTACAAGTGGGTTTATCTATTCTTACACAGTAAAAATCCAGTTGCAAAGCATGATATTTAGTGTGTGTTAATGCACCCAGTGCAATCTAGGCAACAGCTGTCCATATTTGCATATTTTAACTCTAATCTAGAAATGGGGGAGACCAAAAAAAGAAAATTACACAGGTGTTTGTACAACAGGGCTCCCCTGCTTCAGCAATGCTGAGGAACCATAGTGTAAAAGCAACCCATGAGTGATGATTTCCAAGCATTTCGAAAAGTGACTGAAATGTCGCAGATGCAAAAATGTATTTTTTTACATTTTTTAAGCCCACCGTTCTTCCAAGTTCTAGATATATTGGGTTGGATCAGCCAACTTTTTCACTCAGTTTTGTCCATGCAGGCCCCATGATTCCCAGCATAGTCTTTTTGGATGGTCACAGCAGAACCCTTTCCTTTCTTTTTCATTCACAGAAAAGTTGGCAAAATCCACCCTGTTGTTCTCCTCTCCTTCATTTTATGCCAACAACAACCCTGTGAGGTAGGCTAGGTTGAGAGAGAGTGACTGGCTTCTCAAGTCATCAAGCAAGTTTCATGGCATAGTGGAGGGATTTGAACTTGGGTCTCCCAGATCTCAGTCCAGTGCTCCAATGCCAAAACTCCATTGGCTCTTCTTGAAAAACAATCACCCTTGTGCCCTTCAAGAGTCTATTTTACCCTGGGCTCATGGTCCAAGGCATGGCTTGCGACCAGTAAAGACCACTATTGTACTACCCTCAAATCAACCTTCCCAGAACTGGCTGAGCAACAGAATTCCATTTTTGGCATGTTTTTCTGATGCCTTGTTCATAATTTTACTCCACAATGAGCACATTTGGGGAAAAGGCTGGATCAGAAACACTGCACCCATGCAACAGCACTGTATGGTAAATAAAGATTAGCATGACTGAAGTCCAGTAGAATCTTAGAGGCCAGCAAAAGTTTCAAGGTGTAAACTTTTGAAAACCTGACAATGGCAGCTTTGACTCTCAAAACCTTATAACCTGAAACTCTGGTTGGTCTCAAAGGTGCTACTGTTCTACTGAAGCAGAAGAGTTGGCTTTTCTGCTCCTTTTTTCTCCTTCCCTTCCCTTCTTCTTCCCACAATAGTTACTTTGTGAGGTATATGGGGCTGAGAGAGTTCTGAGAGAACTCTGATTGGCCCTCAAGGTCACCCAGAAGGATTCATGTGGAGGAGGAGTGGGGAATCAAATCCGGTTCTTCAGATTGGAGTCCACTGCTCTTAACCATTACACCACACTGGCTGTACTGCAGATCAAAATGGCTACCCTCTGAAAATGGTAGTGAGAACACCTCACACAGCAATAGGCTTCCCAATCCCCAGGTCCCAGCGGGGGATCCCCCAGTTTTACAGGCTTCCCCCCTCCCCCAGCCGGCTGGCCAGCAGGGGAAGCCCCGCCCCCACAACCATTATGCACCTCCACGATAGGCGTCCCAAATCTCCCGCCCTGGCGGGAGAACACTGGATTTTGAGCCTCCTCCCCCGGTCTGCAAATATTCGGAAGCGGGAGGGGGGACGATGCTTCCCCCTCACAGCGCCGGGCCGCCGCCGCCGCAGCAACACCAGCGCCGCACCAACATTTGGAGGCGGGGGTGGGGGGAACTGCTTCCCGCGCCGCCGCCGCGTCAGCTGACCAGAGGGGGAAGCCCCTGCTCCGTTGCTGCTGGCCGCGCTTGGCGCCCGCAGCCACTCCGCAGGCATCGACGGCTCCAGCCGCATTACCACCCCCTGTGCCCTCGCTTCCTACCAGGGGCTGCAGCAGAGCCACTTCAGGAAACCCCTGGCAGAGCGGGCGCTGAGCGGCGACAGGGAAGGGGGGATCGCGTGATGAGGTGGGGAAGGAGGAAGCGAAGGGAGAAGGCCTGGCTGAGGAAGAGGAGAAGGAACCCCCGGCGGCGCCCAAAGGGAGGCCAAGAGGGCCCAACTTTTCTCCCTGCCCCGTTCCCTCTCGTGCTGGCTGGTGCTCCAGACAGGCCGGATTGGCTCGAGGGCTCTTCGCTCGGCTCTCCCGCTAGCGCCTCCCTCCTCGCTTCTGCCACTCACACGTGCCCGCCTGCTTTCGCCCGGCCGGAATCGCCGGCAGCTTCTCCTCAGCTTCCCTCCCACTCCCAGGCCTGGCTCCCTTCAACGTGCCGGCCTTTCCCGCTCGCCTGCCGCTTAGCAATGCCTGCTCCTGGGGAAACATCAGCCTTTTTCTAGGGCGCCAGTCGCTGGGCTTTGGCTTCCCCGCTTTAGCGTCCGCAAATTGCAGGCTCCCCCCCCCCCCCCCCGGCAGCCTTTGAGTAAAGAGCTGCCAATAGGAAAGGGTTGGTCATCAAAGCCTTTGGGATTTCAGCCAGATGCAGGACCATGGCAGAATGCAGATTTGCATTGGGGGGTGGATCCACATGTCACTTGAGGACTTATCACCAGCTTTAAGAGGGGATTGGATAAAAATATGGAGCAGAGGTCCATCAGTGGCATAATTGTCCATCTTGGAGTTCAATTATGCTTGTCATACCCTTGCTTCTGGCTCCGCCCCCAATGTCTCCTGGCTCCACCCCCAAAGTCTCCTGGCTCCACCCCCAAAGTCCCCAGATATTTCTTGAATTGGACTTGGCAACCCTACTCCACGAACATTTCCCATAGGGAATGATGGGGAATTGAGCCACGGGTATTGGGGGCTCAGGGGGGCTGTTTTTTGAGGTAGAGTCGCCAAATTTTTAGTATAGCATCTAGTGCCTCTCCCCAAAATACCTTCCAAGTTTCAAAAGGATTGGACCAGGGGGTCCAATTCTATGAGCCCCAAAAGAAGGTGCCCCTATCCTTCATTATTTTCTATGGAAGGAAGGTATTTTAAAAGGTGTGCTGTCCCTTTAAATGTGATGGCCAGAACTCCCTTGGAGTTCAATTATGCTTGTCACACCCTTGCTCCTGGCTCCGCCCCCAAAGTCCCCAGATATTTCTTGAATTGGACTTGGCAACCCTAGACAGCAATCATTGGAGACATCCTTTCTATGCAATGGGTGTGTGAGCATGCACACACATATGCACGTGCACGCATTACTCTCATAAAGCCAGAATGTTTTATTATTATTATTTTCATTCTCTGTGTGATTTTTTCAAAGTCATTTGGGTGCCACAGAGTTATGTCTTATCCTGCTTTCCCCCTTCCCCCTTCCTAGACTGATGGATTTTATTAGTTTTCTGCTTTATTGCCTTTTTCCTGAATGTGATATGTTTTATTTTGCTTTACTGCTCTCAATGATTTCATTGCTCCCCTGTGGTTTCATCGACCCTTCTTGGCTGGCACAGGCTGGAAATGATTATTTTAAACATCTTTTAATCGGCTGGCCTCATTTCCTGTGGCTCTATCGGGGACAGTTTATTGCATTTTAATTATGATGCCTTCCAAAAATGTGTAGGCCACCACTTCATACATTGATGAGGTGGAATAAACACTGATGAGGTGGAATATATGTTTTAACATGTTTTTTTTTTAAAAAAAAAATCTAGATTTTTGGACTAGAATAAATAATGCAAATATACACATTTGCATAATTGATTCCCACCCTGTGATCTGGGTTTCCTGGAACATTAACAGTTCATAACAGATCCATAATCCCTAGGGTTGCCAATAACCTACAGGAAAAATTGTCCTGTCCCTTTAACTGAGGTTTAATATGTGGAGATCAGCAGGTGAAGCTTTTCATGGCAGAGGGGTAAATAACATCACTGGGTAAACAACGTTCCATTAAGCTGCTATTAAGGGGGGGGAGACATTTTTTTTCCTCCAGGTTGCTGGCAACCTAAATTGCCCTTTAACTCCTATTCTCAGTCACATCCTCTTTAGGTTCCAATTTGCACTGGCAATTATGCCTTTGTACAAAAGATTCACACGTAAATTGCAGTTCTTGCTGTGACAATAATCTTCAACGAGGGCTCTGGTCTTGCCATTTTGACAACATCATGCCCTTTTGCACAGCAGTGATCCACATACATATGCAACATTCTGAAATAATAGCATCTTTGTGCATTTTGTATCATGATGCTGGACAAATCACACAGTTCTATTAATGAGCTGTGCATGATGTACATGAATGACAAAGTTCTATCCGTGAGCTGGACATGATGCTTTGCAGAATTTGTAAATGACAGCAAAAACAAAAGCCTTGTCCCCCACACCACCAAAGCAGAGGTGTAGACTTCTCAGTTTCCCAGGGAACGGGGCAATCGTGGGGCTGAAGCTGGTTGAAGCCCACACTTATTGATCTACATTAAATCATTTAAATATGAAATGTATTATCAAAAACTATGCACCATCAACAATTAATCAAGTGGTTTTAAACATGTAATTTTGTCACTTATAATAGTCTGAATCTCAGTCAAAGAATGAGGACTCTGTGATGTCATGAATTCCTTCACTGAGACAATTTGAGTGAATATGTCATTCATCTGTGAAAGGAAATACTTTCTCCCCCTCTCTCTTTTCTTCACAAATTAGGCTGAGTATATGACTGGCCCGGGGTCACACAGTGTACTTTGTGGCTAAATGGGGATTTGCTGTGTACATTTGAGCAGTGTGGAAGACAACAAAGGAAGGGAGGGAGAAGTTCGCCATTTTGAGTATTTGGGATTGACTGCAGTTGGGGTCACAGGATTGGGATGAAGATTGGGAAAGGGTGCACATAAAAGGCTACTGGACAGTACCAAAACTGGCACTCTCATATGCTTTAACACCAGGGGTTGTTTTGTAGAAAAATAGGTGGTGGAGCTCATCCAGGGATTGTTATGCAGCTGCAATACTATTCAATGGACAAAGAGGTGGAACTCTCAGGAGGAGGTGGAACTCTCAGAAAGGTTCAGGAGTTGTGCTCCTGTGAGCTCCCACTGAATCTGAGGCCTGTTTAACACCCTCCTCCCACAAGGAGGCTTATAGAAGTTGGGGGGGGGGGGGGTTCTGCCATCTGAAAGTATATGTTGTACTGTTACTTTTGATGTTTTCAGGGTTTTAATTATGGGTTTTAATCTAAACTATTTTTGTGCCTTTTATGAGTTATAAGCCACACTGAGCCCTGCTTGTAGGAAGGCCACCCTAAAAATCCATCACCATCATCATCAGTTTTGAGGAGGGTGGGGGGACATGTACATGTCCAAGGAGAGAATTCCAGGCAGAACAAAGGGAATAGCCAGAGATATAGGGAGAGACAGTCCTACCTGGGTAGTCAAACAGACTCCTCTCCCCTTTTTCAGAGTTAGTGTGATGCAGCAGTTAAGAGCAGCAGACTCTAATCTGAAGAGACTGGTTTGATTCCCCACTCCTCTCCACAGGAAGCCCGCTGGGTGACCTTGAGCCAGTCACAGTTCTCCCAGAACTCTCTCCACCCCCACCTACCTCACAAGATGCTTGTTGTGGGGAAACGAAAGGAAGGTGATCATAAGCTTCTTGAGAAAAGCAGGGTATAAAAGCCAACTCCTCTTCAATAGAACAGAAGCACCTTTGGGACCAACTAAAGCTTCAGGTTATAAGGTTTTGAGAGTCAAAGTTCCCATTGTCAGACTCTTGAAAGTTTACACACTGAACCTCTTGTTAGTCTCTAAGGTGTAGGGCTGCCAAGTTCCCGGGCCAGGTGGGGGTTCTCCCACCCTGGAGGTTCCCAACCTGCTGGAAGTAACGTCATCGCGCTGGCGACGCGATGTACCATAGTTTTCCTCCCAAATTGCTAGAACATCCGGGGAAACCATAGAGTGTTCCCGGATGCTCCTAGAGTGACCGGCGCACAACATTGCCGGCACAATGACGTCACTTCCGATTGATGTCATTGTGCCACACATGCTTCGCGCACACGATAACAGTTCCCCACCAGAGACTGTGTGGTACTTGGCAACCCTACTAAGGTGCTACTGTTCTACTGAAGAAAAAGAGTGATTGTAAGCTGCTCAGGTAGTGAAGGATAGGGTACAAAAATAACTCTTCTTCTTCATTATGAAGTGAAGGCCAATTTCTGCTCTAGAAAACAAAGCAGACAGCTCCGGGATATCTTCATGTGAAATTACTGAACATGACCTTACTTGTGGGGAAAAGAAAAGGGAAGACATTCCTGTAAAATAACGTGTGAACGGATTACCAGCTGACCTGAGTAAACTCTACATTAGGACACCCTAACATGGTGCCTTTAGGTTCTATGGAACCTTCCCACAGCTTTCCAGATGCCTGCTAAGTTTTTAGAAAGTGGGCAGTGCCAGATACAGCTTCTGCCCAGCAAAGCTTCTAATCGATCACTATAGATTGCTTTGGCAGCAGCTGGGTAGCTTCACTGAGTGACTGAAGGTAAACTGTGGGTGCGGTCACACGTACCATTAAAAGCGGGTGTGTAGCGCTCAAATCTGAACCGCTGAATATTGATTCGATGCAGGGCAGTTCAGATGAGCATCCAAGAATGCGATTCATTCTGTTGTTGCGCGATCGGACATCCAATACTATCACACTCTTTTCTTGGAGCATGCGTAATCAGATGGTGATTTCTGGGAGGGGGGGGGTCCATTGAACATGCGCCCAACTGTTTGGAGCTGGGAAATCAAACATTGCTTCAGAGGCAGGGGGGAAGGGCGAAAGTTTCCGGAATTAACGTTGCCGATCCAAACCAAGGAACTGCCAGGAATTACTTTCCTAGAAATTGGCAGTGACAATGATATCTTGAAATCCTCCACATTGAAAAAAAAGATTTTTTCCTGTTTTGAATAGTGGGATAACATTCCCCCCCCCCCCTCCGATCCTGTGTTGATTGGAGAAGCAGAAGCATCACCTCAGATTCCCGGATGATCTAGCAATGCGCATGTCTGCTGGGGCTTTTTGTTTTTTTAAGGTGGGAGGCAGTATCACGCGTGAGCTGTCCAAACAACAAAAAGCCGATCTTGTGCCGCTGTTTTGAAAAAGGGCCAGACTTTCTGTGCTGTCAAATTAATGCGCCATTCAGGTGTAGCAAGCCTGGATGACGCTCGATTGCCAGATGTGAATGTCTGAACGAACACATTTAATCCATCAGCCAGACGGAGCTGTGTCATCACTAATGGTACGTGTGACCGCACCCTGTGGCAGCCATTTTGTGGTTGGCTTCACCTCCTGTGGCAGACATTTTGTGTTTGTGCCCATTATGCTATTTCAAAATTCCAAAGAAGCCTGCAGGTTGGGGACTCCTGCCCTACATAATGACTTTATTATCTTTGTTTGCGTAAACACCACTCGACTCACATAATTTGCTTGGATTTTTTTAAAATGCAGAGAACACCTAAAAATTCTCTTTGGATTGTCCACCTGCACCCACCAAAAGTCACATGTCTTATGTAACATTTGTTCTGCCCCAACCCTAAGAATATGCCCAACTTACACGCCTTCCCGTCGGCAGCACATGATGTAGGCCAGGATGAGACACAGGAGGAGGCCCAAAATGAGAGGGAGAAGGAAAGTAAGCAAGAAGTCATAGAAGAACAACCTGTCGGGGGCATCCTCTGGAGGATTGAATTCTGGGCCAGGATCAAGCACCCCATCACCGTAGAATGTCACCACTTCTGTGGGGTTTACATCTGTGAGGTCTATCTAAGGAACATAACAATAAGAAAAACAGGAAATCAGGATATCTTAACCTCAGGAATGGCTAGCCAAATGTTCCTACATGCCATTTCCCTTATGTCCCCTGCATCCCCTCAAGGGTTGCCAACCTCCAAGTGGTAGCTAGGAGTCTCCTGGGAGTAAAACTGATCTCCAGGCAACAGACAACAGTTCACCTGGAGAAAATGGCTGCTTTGGAAGGTAGACTTTATGGCCTTATACCCCACTGAGGTCCCACCCCTCCCTCCTCAGGTTCCACTCCTGAAATCTCCAGCTACTTCCCGACTCAGAACTGGCAACCCTTATTCCTGCCTCTCACCAGGGTAAGATTGCACCAATCCACTCTGAATCTGGGGCTGAAGCTGTCATAACAGGTAATGACCGGCTGTTGCTCCAACTTACACCGGTAACGGTTTTCAGGGGACTTGGCCTCTGTCAAGCACTCCGTGAATGGATCCTTGGAACCCACCTTGATGTAAATTCTAATAAGAGAAAAAGGAAGTGAGGAAACTAAGGGGGGGAGGAAGAATGAAGAAACCTGTAGAATAAGGGAGATAGAAAGAAAGTCAAATGTATTTCAGCCCAATACACTATAGTAGTGAGGCAAAATACTAGACCCTCCAGAATTCCATAACTGGTACTCCAAACATGTTGTCTGTCCCTCAAAAACTAACTGGAAAAATAAAGGGTGGGATCCATTGGCTTTTCCACAGGTGAAAAAGCAGGATTCCCAGTTCTGGGTTGGAAAATAGAGATTTGTGGGGGGGAGGTATAGCGTGGGAAAGGATGAGTTTGGGGAGGAGAGAGATCTCAACATGATATATGTGCATAGAATCCACCTTCTCAACCTACCATTCTCTGCGGGGGAACTGAGGCTGGTTATCTGGAGACGAACTATAACAGCAGAACAGAGATATCCAGGTGCTACTTGGAGGTTGGCAACCCGAAAACTTGAGGGGTTTACTCCACTTTTCTCTACCTTTTAAGGAGTCTCAAAGTGGCTTACAAATGCCATTCCTTTCTCTCCCCTCAAAAGCCACCTTGTGAGGTAGGTAAGGCTGAGAGAGCACTGAGAGCACTGTGACTAGCCCAAGGTCACTCAGCTGGAAACTGGGTTGTTCGGAATAGAGGCCAGGGTAAGTCTCACTTCAATCAATACTTGGCTCAAGTTTAGCCACAGTCCCTCAGATATCACCTCATTAATTCGCAGGGGTGGATTTTGTTCCACATGGTTTGGGGCGAGCTTCATATCTGTCAAGTTTGGACATTCTGTCATGCCAAAGGTCCTTTTCTATAGTCCTATGTAATTTTTTTTTTCATCTGCGGTCATAGACGGCCATTATAAAAAGGTCCCTTTAGCCAAGCAAGTCTTCCCCTGTGGTTCTGGCAAAATGGAAATGATCGAACATACTTTGTTCAATTGTGGGTACTATCAAGGTATACGTGCTGAGTATATCCACCCTATATTGGAGAGATGTTCAGGTCTTTTGGATTTAGATTTAAGCAATATGCTTTTACTGGATTCTAACTCTAAAGTTACACTTGAATGTGCCAAATTTTTGGCCGCAGTTTATAGAATGTGCAAACACTTTGCAAAGAAGTATGTAGATGACTTTTGAGTCTTTGTACCTTTCAGTTTTAGAAAGATAAAGATCTTCTTCTCAAAACATTTCTTTTTGTAATGCTTCCATCTAACTTCTCTACCAATGCCTATGTAGTTACTGTATGGCTTATAGTCATGCTTTTAACTGTTTTGTGCTAGTTACATACAGGGTTGGCTTGCCCACTAGGCAAACTAGGCATTTGCCTAGGGTGTCGGGAGGGGGCGCCAAATTGGGCTCTCCCCCTCCTGGTACCCCAGACAAATGCCTAATTTGCCACCCCCCCCCGGCACTGAGAGGAGCGATGCCAGCCTCCCCTTACTCGCTTCAATGCGGGCATCTCCGTAAAGCATTCTCTTAAGAGAGCACAGGATGTGAAGAGGCTTCGCATGGTGTAGGCAAGTGGGCAGAGGGAAGGCCTGGCAGAGGAGGTGCAGTGGGGCAATTTTGTCTGAGGCACGGGGCACCCTAGGGCTGGCCCTGGTTACATATCAAAATAAATTATTTTGATTTTTTTTTTTAGTCTGCTGCTCTTAACCACTACACCATGCTGGCTCTGAAAAAGGGGAGAGGAGTCCATTTGACTACCCAGATAGGACCAACTTTCCCTATGTGCTGCCATGACCAACTACAGTTCATACAGGAAGACATGCTGGCTGTTTTCCTGCTTCTCACGGCCTACCTGCCATTGACTGTGGGCAGTTTTGGCATAGTTCCCACACTATGTATTCTGGCTCCCTGAAGCAGGTGAAGAGTGCAGTCTCTGAAATTTTTTGAGAAGGTGTTGCAAGGCTATTTTATTGGAGTGTGAACTGTGGGGATATTGTACCTTTTATGTTTTCAGTTTGGCTTTCTAAGCCACCTTAAGGCAAAAATGAAAGGCAGAGTGTAAATATTTAAGTAAATAAGGCCATGCTGACTTCCGGTTTCGGCGACCTAAGCTAGCGATCAACTCTGGCCAGTTCGCCCAGGGCCAATCTCTAATTCGGCAGCCGAGAGGTTCACCACATCAGGGGACTCAATTCTGGGACCCAGGAAGGGTCCGAGAAGGCAGGCGGCTTGACGTTGCGGGCCAGGACTGTCAGCGGTGGCCAATTCCCGAGCCCAACATCATTGCGAGCCTCGCTGTCCCGATCACCAATTTTAAATGGCATCGGGGTTGACTGCCAGCTTCTATTTCTTCAAGTAGCAACTCTGCATGATTAATATCGTCGCTTTGCTCTCATCAGACAAACTGTAAGTCTCTTTTCCCTTTTTACTCAACTTGATCCAATTGCTAAAATAGTACTATGAAAAGGATGAGAGTTTGTAAGTGAAAGTGTGAGCGAAGCGTGGAGGAGGCAATCGTGAAGAGGAAGGGGGAGGGAAATATCTGGCTCCCTCCTTCCCTTTTTAAAGGCTTCCAAAAGACTTGTGCCTAAACTGGAGACTTTCATGGTGCTGCTCTGGGATAATTGTTTAGCTCACACCAGATTGTTAAGACAAAGAATTGAAATCTGTGCTGCACTGATGTAAACTAAACTCTAAGGGTAAAAGATCTCATCGTTGAACTACAGATAAGTGGCAAGCTAGCAATATTAGGGTTTGTAGAATCTTTTGGGATCAAGTGCCGTGTTCTACTGGAGAAAGTTTTCCTTCCAGAAAACTTTCTCCAGTAGAACACGGCACTTGATCCCGAAAGATTCTACAAACCCTAATGATGTTACCAGCCATGAAAACCTGAAATCTTTGATAAGCTAGCAATAGTTACATTGCGCTGAGAAGACTAGCTGTTGCAAGGTTTTTGAGCCCAGTCTGCGAGGCTGGAGAAAGACTTCTGGAGCTTATTTTTAATGGTCAGAGGATATATATTTTGAATGAAACTTTGTGGGTCTTAAATATATAACAGGACTCTGTGATAAGATTGGAGGAAGGCATGTATCTTGAATAAAACTCTGCTGGTCTTAAATATATATACAGACTCACTTGACACATGCAGTGGATTATAAAAAGCTGTTATGGTTGTCTTTAAGAAGAACAATGGTGAAGTTCATAAGTGGATTACAAATTTTTGATTTAATATATGGTTTCCAGTATTCTTGCTTTTCCATATTTTTAATGGACTACAAAGAGAAGGTTGGTTTGGATGTGATTTTTGGCATCTCTCTTTTGCTGGCATATCTTTTTTTGGTTTGGTTTTGTCTTTGCTCTGCTTTCTGAGGATTTATAAACATATGGGTGGAGTACAAAATATTAATACTGTTGGAGGTTTTTTTTCCTTTTCTTTTTTTCTCCACCTCATCTCTTTTTGGGCTTAGTTTTTTCTTTTTTTCTGTAGGATATATGGGGCTTCCCCCCCCCCCTGTTTTTAAACTGCCTTTTTTGGGGGGGGGAGATTATACAATTGGTCACCCAGCCTTGGATTATAATTTATATAAATTTCATATCTTGGAATATCTGGATGTTCATTCTTTTGAAGAATTAGACTTGACTGAACTAGCTGTTTGGAAGATACATTGTACTGGACTGTTTCTGTGAGTTGGACTATTTGGTGTTTGTGACTTAAGGCTGTTTTGGTTGTTTTGTTTAATATACTGTTTATCACTATTTAAAGTTTGTTAAATTGTTAATGTAAGTAAGAAGGCTCTGTTCCCAAACAAAATACTATCTTTCTAAAATATTGATACTAGTTGCTGGATATTAGGTTTGTTGATATAAATAGGAACATTGTGTTCCAAAACAGGTTGGTCAAGTGGAAACACTCAGTGCTTGGGTATCAGTGCCAATATAGTAGTGAGGATGGACAATAAAGCTGCTATTGGCTTTAAAGAGGCTCAAAGGAAAAAAGAGAATCAAGAAAGTAGACCCCTGATTCCTTCACCCAGCTCTTCATCCAGCCAAGGGAAATTCACACCTGCAGCCATGCAGGGGGACATGAAAGAAATGCAAAATACACTCTCAACTGCCATAGCACATCTGACTAACAAGGTAGATAATATAGGAGAGCAAATGGCAGAGATCAAACAAGAGCTTCAAGAGAATAGAAAGCAAACAGCAGAGACTAATAAAGCTTTGAAGGCCTTAGATGCACAGGTGACGGAGAACATGCAAAAGGTGGAGCAACTGGAAAAAGAGCAAAGAGTATATGACAGTAGATTTCTTCAGTTAGAGATGGATAGAGCAGCCTGCATGCTGCGGTTTCAAAACGTGCCAGAAGAAAAATCTGAAGATCTACAGAAAATACCAAGCGAATCTCTGTCAGAAATTTTACAGGTGACACCTCATAAGATGGAAGAAGAGTTTGACCAAGTTAAATGGATATCATCAAGCTTCACAAGGCAAAATAAATTGCCCAGTGAAATCCATTTGAAGCTGACAAGGAAAAAGACCAGAGACAACATTCTGAAACAAACGCGAGATAAACCAGTTACCATAGCAGGTAATACAGTGAAAATTTTGAGAGAGGTGCCATGGCCAGTTAGACAAAAGAGAAGAGAATACCAAACTTTGACAAAAAAAATTTTTTGAGAGAAATACCTTATATGTGGCTAATGCCGGAATGCCTACTCTTTACGTATGAAGAGAACAGATATAGAATAAACTCTGCTTTTAAAGCCAAACATTTTTGGAGACGATTGAGAAGAAAAAGAGGAAGAAAAAGAAGGAAGATGGAGAGGAAGAAGAGGAAACTTTGGATGAAGAAGACTCAAGTGGAACAAGGAAATACCCAACAAGACTGCAGACCAAAAAAAGATAATAAAGATAGTGAGAAGAAAAATCCATAATGGCTTCAGTAGTCTCAATTAATGTAAATGGGCTTAATTCTCCCATAAAAAGGAGGAAGACCAAATATTTAGCAAAACTGGAGATGGGTATAATTTGTTTACAAGAAACGCACATTTTGGCAAAAGATCAACATCTCTTGAGAAATAAGAAACTCGGTAATTTATTTGCAGCAACGGATTCAAATAAAAAGAAAAGGGGTCTGACAATTTATGTAAAGGACAAATTTAATCCACAACTACAGTATGCTTCAGATGATGGAAGAATTTTATTAGTGGAGATTGTTGTAGATAGTAGGAAAATTTTGTTGGCAAATATTTATGCTCCAAATGATCACCAAGAAATTTTTTTCAAAGATTTACACTGTAAATTAACAAATTTGGAATATGCAGCATATTGCTTAATAGGAGACTTTAATACAGTTTGTGACGGACATTTGGATTAAAAAAAAACATACTAAAGCTAAAGGATTTCAACTGCCAATAAGCTTTTGGAAACTTGCAGAAGAATTGGATTTAGTTGATGCTTGGAGAACAAGATACCCAAATTCGAGAGACTATACATATTACTCAGCTAGACATCAGTCGTGGTCAAGAATTGATATGCGTTGGCTGTCCACAGGTTTGGTCAAAGACTTAGTGGAGACAGAAATTCAGCCAAGAGTTATATCAGATCACAATCCTGTGAGGATAAAATTCAAGGGAACCCAACAGAGAAGAACTTGGAGGTTGAATGCCTCAATACTAAAAGATAAAGATTTGCTTCAAGGGACCAAGATAGAAATGGAATCTTTTTTTAAGCAGAACATAACCCAAGATGTGAAGATGCAAATGGTATGGGATACAGCCAAAGCATACTTTAGGGGTCTAGCAATTAGATTTGGTGCGAAGAAAAAAAGGAAAGAACTGAAAACTTCCAAAAACTAATGCTGCAGGCAGAAAAAGCGGGAAAGAACTTAAAAATGCAGCCTACAAAATTGGAGTTTTAAAACAAATTTAAAAAGTACAACATCAACTTAACCTATTACTTGTAGAGGAAACGGAGAAAAAATTAAGATTTGCCAGACAGAATTATTTCGAACATGCTAATAAATCCAGGAGATGGTTGCCATGCAGATTGAGAAAAGAGAGTGCAAAAAGAACGATATCGGTCCTGAAAGATGAAAATAATAAAGAGAAATTTCAGACAGGAGATATGTCAAATCATGGAACAATTTTATTAAAAACTATATAAAACCAAACAAGTTAAAAAGGAAGATCTAGAAGAATATATTAGACAGAATAATCTTAGTAAATTTATAGAGGAACAAAGGAAAATTCTAAATGAACCAATAACAATAAGAGAAGTGGGAGAAGCAATGACATCTCAGAAGAATGGCAAATCGCCAGGCCCAGACGGCCTTCCTGCAGAATTCTATAAAGCCTTTGAAGACTGCTTACTGGCACCATTCAAACTACTTATGGAAAAGATTCAAAAGGAAGCTCAAATACCAAATTCACGGCAAGAAGCTACAATATCTCTAATCCCAAAAGAGGGTACAAATTTGAAAGATATAAAAAAATTTCGACCAATTTCTTTGTTAAATGTAGATTATAAAATCTTTGCCTCAATATTGGCTCAACGTTTAAAGGAAGTATTATCGGTTATTATACATCAAGACCAGGCAGAATTTCTCCCCAGAAGATACTTGAAAGACAATGTGAGAACAGTGTGTAATATAATAGAATACTATGAGAACCACCCCAGAAAAGCAACTGACTCTAATCTGTCTGGACGCAAAGAAGGCCTTTGATAACGTGCGTTGGCAATTTTATATTACTGCAACTGAAGGGCATAGAGTGTGGAGAGAACTTTTTGAGAGCGATACAAATTGATATACTCTCTTCAAAAGGCAAAAGTGATGGTGAATGGGGAACTAACAGAAGCAATTGCCTATTCAAAAGGGTACAAGACAAGGTTGCCCATTGTCACCACTTCTCTTCATCTTATGTTTAGAGATATTGAACAATCAAATAAGAGAAGATCCAAGTATCAAAGGGGCACTGATTAAGGTTGTGAACAGTATAAACTGAGGGCTTTTGCAGATGACTTGGTTTTTTATATATAGAACAACCACTAGACTCAATCGACTATATGATAAATAAGATTAATCAATTTTGGTCATTGGACAGGATTGAAGATAAACTACTATAAAACAAATTTTTTGACCAAGAATATGATGAGTAGAACAAACTCAACTTCTCCAGCAAAAATCAGGATTTTCTCATGAGAAAAGAGTAAAATATTTGGATTTATATATCACAAACAAATGCAGCAATTTAAAGACAGATAATTATGATAAATTGCTCAAAGAGATAAAAAAAGGACTTGGAAAAATGGCAAGACTTGAATATCTCTTTAATGGGAAGAATAGCTTCAATAAAAATAAACATTTTGCCAAGACTGTTATTTCTATTTCAAACTATTCCAGCCCTCTTAACCAATGCATTTTTCCAAGAATTGAATAAAATGGTCTCTGAATATATCTGATGGAAGAAAAAACCAAGAATTAAATTAAAGACACGACAGGACTCTAAAGCAAGAGCAGGTCTGGGTCTACCAGAGTGGCAATTGTACTATAGAGCTTCAGTACTTTCCTGGGTAAGAGATTGGGTGTTATTGAATGATAAGAGAAAATTATTGTTAGAGGGCCATGATCTCAGGCTGGAACGCATATCTATGGTATCAAAGATTAGGACACTCTTATTTTAAAAACCATTGGTTTCAGAAATCCTTGTATCATACATGGACTTGGTTAAAATCGAGAATTTACAAAACAATTCCAAGATGGGTATCTCCAGTAGAAGCATTTACACCCCCAAACCTTTTAAAGCCAAATCAGAGCTATAGATATGAAGAATTGCTGAAAAAAGATAATCAACTGAAAACCAAAGAAGAAATAGATATTAAAATGAGTTTGTGGGTGAGAACACAAGTAGAATCCAGATACACCAAAGATAAGACAATAGACCAATATGGAACAATATCCATTTGATAAAATCTTTTTGGGCCCTCAAGAAAAATTAATGTCTAAACTATACTCATATTTACTACAGATGAAGATGCAAGATGAGATTGTAAAAGATTGTCTGGTCCAATGGGCTAAGAATGTGGTGTGCAATATTATGTTGGAAGAATGGGAGATGCTATGGAAATTTAATATTAAACTAAGTCTGTAGCCTTTAAGGAAAACTTGTACAAAATGTTTTATAGATGGTATGTAACTCCACAAAAACTTTCTAAAATGTATTCGAATATGTCCGATAAGTGTTGGAAGTGTACTAAACATGTGGGGTCATTTTATCATATATGATGGACCTGTGAGGTGGTGAAAGATTATTGGAAGAAGGTGCATGAACTATTACAGAAAATTTTTAAAAGACACAGATTCAATTTAAACCAGAACTATTTTTATTGAATATATATCCCAGTGAGCATACAAAAGAGATGAGACATTTACTAACTCATATTAATACAGCTGCTAGAATTCTTCTGGCACAGAAATGGAAACTGCAAGAAATTCCCACGAGATTGGACTTGATTGGGAAAATATTGGAAACAGCTGAGATGGACTACTTATCCCAGCTGCTTGCTGGGAAGTCAAAGGAAGAAGCAAGAAAATATTGGGTGAAATTATATGTGTGGTTAGATACTCAAGATTCTCTGGTGTGAACTTTTATCTTTTTTCTTTTGTAATCTATATTATATTACCATATATATTAGAAACATAAGCGTAAATAGACAATTCAAAGGATGATTTACAATTAATAGAATATTTTATTTGGATTATGATGATAATATGTAAAATGAACAGTAATATCTTAACGATATTTGACTTTAAGAAAGTAGTTTCATGCAGACTAGATTATATTGGTATTGTTATTTGTATTTTTAATTTTCTATCCTTCTTTCCCCTTTCCCCTATGTTTCTGGAAAACTAATAAAACTTTTAAAACGTAAATAAGGCCATGCTGAAGATTATGGGATCTATATAGCCACGTAGGATGGGTACTGGATAGGGTTGCCAGGTCTCCTTGCCATCACAGCAGGGGGACTTGGGGGTGTTCTGTGGGTAGGCAAGAGTGACATCATCACTGTCACATATGACAGACTGGTTTTTGGGCAAAATTCTGTGTCCCCCCCCCCTTCAAACCCATAGAGTTTGCTCCAAAACCAGAGCATCTCTACACAATGATGGCACCCAGAAGTGACATCATCATGTTGGGGACATTGCCCTGCGATGTCCCTGTTTGGGGGAGGAGGAAATCATGGGGGTGGCTGGGAACCCCTGCTGGGACCTGGGGGTCTTAGCAAGCAACTGGGATCACAGAGATTAGCTGCAGAAACCGACCAACACAAAACCCCTCTCCCTGTGATACAAATGCAAACTATTAACAATATAAACAAATGCAAGGGTTTACTAACAAACAATTTTTTAAAAGTGATAGACAATGTCCAAAATTAAGCATAATAAATACAGCCAAAAATCCTTCCGATAAACAAAGCATACGCTGTTCCCACTGTTTCGTAGAACAATGTCCAAACCTGTAACTTTAATGATAGTCCGACAGCACATAGAAAAACTGGTCCTATATCGTTTCAAGTCCTCAGACTCTTCTTCCTGGGACCGTCTTCCTGATTATTAATGCAGTAGGTAAGTGATGCTTTTCAATATCTGCTGCTCTCTCATTTTATATTGCAATGTAACATATTTTCTCACTTCCTTAATGTTCTCATTTCTTCCCTTGAATGCGTTACAAATTACCTTCACACATAGCATTCCTGCAACCCTACCTCCTCCCATTGGGGCTGAGGCACTAGGAAAAGGATCGGGTCGGGATAACCCTCCTAAGGACGCCAGCCTCTGGAGGGACCTGGGGACGCCCCAGAATTACAGCTCATCTTCAGACTACAGAGATCAGTTTCTCTGGAGGAAATGGATGATCTGAAGGGTGGACAGTATGACATTATACCCCACTGAGGCCCCTGTCCTCCCCAGGCTCCATCCCCAAATCTCCAGGGGTTTCCCAACCTGGAGCTGGCCACCCTAGCCTCCCATTGCCTGCCAATGGCAGGGAGAACCTGCAACCCTACCCCCTCCCATGTTTCCAAGATGGAAATGACTCCCTCCTGGCCTCTTTGTGCCTGTCCCTTTTCCCTACCAGGGCTTAAACCAGCATCATCCCCCAAATCTCCTGGAATCTGCTGGAGCATACCAAAGGGTCTGACTCAGAAGAAATCTGCACCTTATTTTCAAATTGTCTTTGAGCCTTCAGATTACCATGTAAATGCTATAAGATGAAGTCAACTTGGACATTTTGTTTCCACCTTCAAAATGGTGTCACACCTACAAAACTGGAACAGAATTCTGAGCTAATTGTCAGACAGTGGAATTTCAAATCAACCAGACCCTGAGTTGATACAAGGTTTAGGCTTTATTTGAGAGTCCATAGCATCTGAACAAAGGAAGATTGGAACTGATACAGTGTTGCATACTAGAGCATGTCTTAAGGAATTCTACATCAGAGGTTACTATGCAAAACCCCACATTTCTAAACATCACTGGCTCGAGGTGCAAGGTTTCACACGGTCATTCCTTCTTATCTCATTGTTATTGCCGTTTCACAGGGATGGCTGAACTGCCATACCTGGAGGCGCTTATCTTCAAAGGAAGGTAGCTTTTGTTAGTTTCAGGGAAAGGAATGTTCACCCTAACTGTTAGTAACACTCTGGCCTCTACTTTGATATGCAAGGCTGTTCCCAGGGTTAGTAGTACATATTAAAAATGGAGTCAGTAAGGCTAAGCATTTCATTACAGTTATATTCCATTGTCTGACACTAATGAGTGAGAGAGCCACAGCAGAAACAGGAACCTTGACAGTTTTAGGACTATCTCCACACTTCACAAGAAGCTCAGTTTCCTTACCCTTCCTTCCTGTTCTCAATTGGCAAAGGTACACGGCCTCCTCGGTCCAAGGCTGAGGAGATATTGACAATAACCAAGCCTTCTTGCTCCCACATGCTGTCCACGGCTTGTTGGAAAAGTTCATGGACTTCGGTTGGTAGCACTTCCTCTACATTCCAGTTCTTCACAAAGAAGTCAGCCTGATAGGGCATCTCTCCATCTGCAGAGAGGGGGTGGCGGGAAAGAGAGATGGGGGAAACCATGCTAGGTCTCAAGGCTGGTGGCATTTGGTTGAATTTGTGTATCTTCAACAAGACCATTGTACTCCTAAGCCTGTTAGCCTCAGACAAAAGAAAGTGAGACTGCTTAGCAACTTGACAATGGACCTTTCAGAAACGTTCAAGTCCACAAATTTCTCTGCCAATGAACAAGTTTCAATGTGCCAATCTCCACCTCAGGCAGGCTGGCTCATAATAACCAGGCCATGCCTTTGTCTTATTTATTTTGGTACACTTCCTCTTCAGATATCTGCTCAAGGCAGCTTGATTGGTGGGTTTGTAAGGTTGCCAACCTTCAAGGTGGTGGCTGGATATCTCTTGTGGTTACAACTGATCTCCAGGCTACAGAGTAGGGTTGCTAATTCCCTCTGCCACTGCAGTGGGGGACTGTTGTCTAGGTCATTTAAAACATGCACAGCACAATGACATCACCCAGAAGTGCTGTCAGTGTGCCGAGGATGCTCTAGGATTCTCAGTAAAACTCTATGGTACCATAGAGTTTTACTGCGAGTCCTAGAGCATCCCTGGCATGATAACATCATTTCTGGGTGATGTCATCGTGCTGGGGACTGCGTGCAATGAAGGGCTCTTCATGGACAGGGATCACCCCGGCGGCCTGTTCTCTGCCAGCAAGTTGGAGTCCTCCAGACCGGGGAATCCCTAGCCCAACGGGAGCTCGGCAACCCTACAACTTCACCTGGAGAAAATGGCCACTTTGGAAGGTAGACTCTATGGCATTATAGCCTGCTGAAGTCCCTCCCCTCCTCAAACCCCTCTTTCCTCAAGCTCCACCCCCCCCCCCCCAATTTCCAGGTATTTCCTAACCCAGAGCTGGCAATCTTATCCATTCAGGAGAAGTGTCTGTCAAGTCCTCCCTCAAAAGGGCTCACTAGAGAAATCCTTGTAGTTGAAGGTAAAAATAGAGCTGCTAAACTAAGGCATGTCATGGATGTGCAGTCCCAGGTGTTACCTCCTACAAAAAAAATGTCTGCAGAATTAGAACCCAGTCATTGGATCTGAGGAAATGAGCTTTAACACAGGAAAATTTATGCTGGATTAATATATGCTAATTTTTAAGGAGTAGGGTTGCCAGCCATAGTAGGCATTTCATTGTGAGAATTTTGGGTGTGGGAACAGATCTTTGGCACTGTGCTAATGTGGTACAAAACCAGAAGTGACATTAGTGCTTTGGGGTGATTCACCCAGAAATCTATGGGAGACATAGCCCCCCCTATTATGGAGCCATACATTTCTGTTTGTTCTTGCTGCAGAGTGTCAAGATGGTTATCCCTCTGGAATTAAAACCAGCAAAGCAACCAATAAAAAGTTTACCTGGAGATGGGACAATGCTTATTTCCATGGTTTGTCTCACAGTCTCATAGGTGTACCTGTTATATGCCGTTACCTGTCATAGGAAAGAGACAAGAATCTGGTTGCTCTTTCCCTGTCACAAGGAGCAACAAAATGGCTGTCAGTCATGCCAAGGAAAAGCAATGGGAGCACAGAAAGTCAGACTGCAACAGGTTAAACTTCCATCCATCAAGAACAAAAACATATGGAGCGGAGGTCCATCAGTGGCTATTAGCCACAGTGTGTGCTCATATGTTTGTCCAATTCCCTCTTGAACTAAATGTTTGTCCAATTCCCTTCTCTATGTTTGTCACCACCTCACCACTTTCTGCAGCAGTGAATCCCACATATTAATTACTCTGCAGGAAATACCCATTCAGAAATAGTTGCCCCCATCACAGGAGGATGCTGGCCTTTGGACCGCCTAACCTGTTGTAACTGCCCTCCTGGCAGTCATTTTGTAACTGGTCCCATCTCTGTGGTGGCAGCTGTTATCTTTTCTCAAAAATCCAGAAGCGTGCACCATCTTTGCCTGTCTTTCTTTCTGGCTTAAACACACATGCACACACCTCAATTGTTTGTGCGCCAACTTCTTTCTCTGTGGCAGACCCATAGAGATAGCCCGTCTGGAAAGGAGTACGTTGGATATAGCGTAGCCACTGGGGCAAGTCCGGGTGATCCAACAGGTTGGCATGGAAGGTGATAGGGGGATCAAATGACAGTTCTGTAAGATTTCAGACCAAGAACTAAAATCAGGCTTTTGTACACAAAGAAAAAAGACAGAGTGGTGCTGTGGTTAGAGTGTGGGACAAGAACCGAAGAAGCCTGGGTTCAAATCCCCACTTGCTATAAAACTGAAGTTTGGCCAGTCATTCTCCTTCAGCATAATAAGCAAGTTTCATAATACCCACACCATAGAATCGGATCTATGACAAATGCAAGAATATGCACTTGTGGCAAAACTGACAAATTATATTAATCAGAAATCAAAAGATGAACTTGAGAGCAATTGGTGAACTTTCTATGCTTACTATAACTAATCTTTGTAGTTTCATATTTGAATGACCTATTTTATGACAATTTTATATGAAATATTGAGAGCATTATTTTTGTATCATTTTTGTTACAACAAACTGTTATATTTATATACAAAGTTATTAATGATAAGCTATGTTTAGTTTTATTATATAATTGATAAAATAGGACAAAATGAAAACATATAATGAGAAAATAGTTGAATATTTTGAGTAGGCTGTTATTGTGGCATCCTAAGCTACTATGTCATACTTCCCCACCCTTTTTAATCAAGGATTGTCCTTAGTATCTGCAATAATTGCCCTCTGTATGGTGTTTTTACGATTTTTCCCATTTTCCGCCCTTTCCCTCTTTCTTTATTTTGTATTCCTATAAAAAGTTAAAAATAATATTTTTAAAAGAGTCTGATCTATGATGATGGATCTGCTGTAGTTAACTTGTTCCTTCTTTGCTGTAGTTAACTTATTCTTCCTTTTGCTGCTTTCCTGATTTGAACCTGCCCTCTTCCAAGATGGCTGTCTGTCCTGCAGATGGGGTTTCCAACCTCCAGTTCTCCAGACAATATAAATCAGTTCCCCTGGACCTGGAGAGAATGGCTACTTTTGATGGTGGACTGTATGAGACTATACTCTGCTGAAGTCCTCCCCTTCCTCAAACCCTGTCCTCCATGCCCTCCATGCTGAGCCATGCTCAAATCTTCAGGTATTTACCAACCTAGACCTTGGAACTCTACTTCAGAGGGGGGCCATACAAGGATCAGATCATACAGGGTTAGACTGAGCAACTGAGAGATAGTCAAACTGAAATGGATATATTAGTTCCAAGGAGAAGACAGCAAAGAAATTAATTGTGCACAGTGAAGCCTGCATGGAAATATGGCAGGTTTATGGAGAGAAAGCAGGTTATTGTTTTATAATTTATGGATGAGAAGGGCTTTTTTCTGGGGGAATGCAGTGGAATGGAATTCCTGAACCTCTCTGTGGAAACAGAATTCTCAAAAAATGTTTAAAAGTTCATAAAAGGCACCCACCTGTTTCTTCATTTCCTTCTTGAGAGGTCTGGCACCTCTTTTTCCAAGGGGAAAAAAAAGCCCTGTGGGTGAGTGTGGAATTTAATGGATGGTTGATAAGCTATTCCTGGGAATCTGGGGGGAGGATAGTCTGTTCCTAGACAAAGGGGGAATGACCTGCTCATTGTGACTTAAGTTGTTTTTGTTTGTGTTTTTAACATATTGTATTTAATGTTTTGCTCTATTAAATTGTTGCGATTACTTTTGCATTGTTGTTATCTGACTTGGGTCCCAGGGTGCCTGGGGGAAAGACAGGTAATAGAAATATTTAAATAAATAAATAAATAAATAAATAAGATTTAAAAGAAGAACACTGCAAAGCCTTTACCTGGATGGTCAGTGAAATAGTCCTGAAATCCTTCTCTTTCCAGTTCATGGATGAAGATTTCCCCCACCACTGCACGCAGCTCCAGAACTGGAAGACTGGCATCCAGGATCCCACTGAAAAAAACCACTGGCAGGACAGAAAAAGGACCTAGGATGAGACACCTGAATCCTGATTGAACCACGGCCCTGAGAAGAAATGCTCTGCTATCCATTGTCTCTGGCTTCCCACAAGTTTCATTTCTACTCAGCCGACCAAGAGTTTTATTTATTTATTTAATTCATTTATACTCCCACTTTTCTTCCTGAATGGGGATTGAAAGTGGCTTACACGATTCTCCTCTCCTCCATTTTATCCTCAGAACAACCCTGTGAGGTGGGTTAGTCTGAGGGAGTGTGACTGGCAACTTTCTATGGCATGAGTGGGGATTCAAACCTGGATCTCCCAGGTACTAGTATGTCACTCTCAACTATCACACCACACTGGCACAGCACACGGTTTCCTGAGGTGAGGGAGAGACACACTGGAGACTGTCAGATTATACCAGAGTCAGGTTCTCCAACAGATAGTTTTAGGGTTGCCAGGTTTGGACTGGGAAATAACTGGAGATTTTGGGGGTGCAGCCTGGTTAGAGCAGGGTTTGGGGAGGAGAGGGACCTCAGTAAGATATAATGCCACAGAGTCCACCCCCCACCCTCCCAAAGCAGCCATTATTTCCAGGGGAACTGATCTTGGTCATCTGGAGATCAACTGTAAAACAGGACATCTGCAAGTGCCACCTGGAGGTTGGCAACTCTAGATTGCTTGTGAGCTACCGGTAGCTGGCCAGGTGCTGCAAAGGTAGTTCATTCAGCCTTTAGAAGACTCAGAAAAAGGTTTATCTAGGCCTTTTTATTACAGAAAAACCCTTTTATTTCTGTAAGATTTTCCTCTGTGCTGCTTAACTAATAGCTTCATTTCTGGTGCTCTTCCTATAGTCTTATTTCGAGGGCAGAACAAAAATGGGAAATATGGGGGGGGGGGAGTAGTTTGGGATATTTTTCATCCCTCAGAAGTAGGTCTCATTAAAGGAAAGGTTGGCAACCTCTGTTCTAGAGAAGCGGCCAGGCCAAATGAACGACGAATGGAAAAAACTTTATTCTTGAGATCGGTTAAGAACAGAAGTGCTCATTGCATCAGGTCAGGACACAAGACCGATTAGAGAGAGAATAATAAGGTGACAGTTAAAGATATTCCATACAGAGACCTCTTTGCCTAGATGTGTCAGCCAGTGGAGGATAGTGTTGGATTAAGATATGAAGACCCGGATTCAAATCCCCACTGGGCCATGAAGATTACTGGGTGACTTTGGCCCAGTCACCACCTCTCAGCCTAACCTACTTCACAGAGTTGTTGTTCTGAGGATAAAATGGGGAAGCAAGAGAACCATGTATGCTGTCCTGAGCTCTCTAGAGGAAGGATGGAATGAAAATAAAATTAGATAAAATCCCATTCATGAAATTCCCTCAGTCTTGACCTAGTCCTGGAATAGAACTCCTTCTCAGCTGCACATTCATCCATGAATTTACAAGCAGAAACTGGAGTGAGTTTGGTAGTTCACAATACAGCACCATGTAAAGGTCGGAGTGTTGAACTAGGTTCTGTGAGACTCAGGTCTGAATCTTCACTCTACTTACTCTCAGCTTCAACTACCTTCCAGGTTGCTCTTAAGCTTGCTAGGTTACCATCAGTACAGGGCTGCCACCTTCCCATGTGGGGTTGAGGATTCCCTCCCCCCATTTCCTGTTTCCTGCTGCTACTCCTGCGGCCGGTGGGAGAAAAATAATGTAAAATGAAAAAGCCAACAACAACAGTGTGATGTCACGTCCAGGGAAAACTCAGCAGTAACGTGAATCCTCTCTTGGAATTGCTAGAATCTCTATGAGTTTGCCATAGAGTTTCTGACAATTCCTAGAGATGGATGACATCAGTTCTGGGTTTTCCCCTGGAAGTGACATCACACCATCAGCCATGATACTCTTGCATGTCCCCACCCCCCTGACTTCCACAGTGAGTTGTTGTTATTGTAAGTCTACTGGACTGAATGTAACTGTTTCACTGCAGAACAACTTGGTTATTATCAGAAACAGGAGGAGAATAGGATATTTTACACCACTTTGAGTCACCACTGGAGAGAAAGATCCAAGTGAGCAGCCATGTTGGTCTGAAGCAGTAGAACAAAGCAGGAGTCAAGTGTACCTTTAAGACCAAAAAAGTTTTATTCAGAATGCATGCATACTTCTTCAGACTCTATCCCCTTGTCTGAAGAACTATCCATGCATACAAAAGCTTACATTCTGAATAAAACTTCATTGGTCTTAAAGGTACCACTTGACTCCTGCTTTGTTCCACTGGGAAGAAAGGCAGAGTATAAATATCTAAATAAATATGAATACAATCTCAAAATAATAGTAGGCTGTGGAAAGACCATAAATTGAGGTAACCTATTAATGAATTGGAGGAAGCAGAAGTTCAACCCAATTTATTTCCTTCCCTTCCTTTTAAAGCTCCAGATTTGCTAAGCCAACAGCTATTCTGTTTTCCTTTATCTGTGTCTTTCCTTTCAAAAGGATCCCAAATAGCCCCAGTGTTACAGCCATCTTCTCACCCTTGCTTGTTACATTTCAAAAGGTAGCAGCTCCCCCCCCCCCTCCCCAGTTTTTCTGCCTTCTCTCTGGAGGGGATTTGTCACACTTGCCTGGCCTCATCAAGGCCTGTCTGTAATGTAATTAAGAAACGTCTCTGCCTGCTGCTTTGTCTTTTAAAAGGCTGTCCTCAAAGCTAAACACCTACCAGCCAAACAATGCAGCCTCCTCACATCTACCCTGGCTCATCAAACAGACATCTGTCTCCATAAAGACCGGAGAGCTACTGTACACTGCCTGGGTACGTCAACCTTCCCATTGATGTTTGCTGCAAAAAATGCAGTGAATATGAGGATGGAAGAAGATATGAAGAGTCCTGCATTACTTTAAAATCTTGCTTACAGAGAGCCAGTTTGGTGTAGTGGTGAAGTGTGTGGACTCTTATCTGGGAGAACCGGGTTTGATTCCCCACTCCTCCACTTGCAGCTGCTCGAATGGCCTTGGGTCAGCCATAGCTATCGCAGGAGTTGTCCTTGAAAGGGCAGCTGCTGTGAGAGTCCTCTCATCCCACCCACCTCACAGGATGTCTGTTGTGGGGGAGGAAGATAAAGGAGATTGTGAGCCACTCTGAGATTTAGAGTGGAGGGCAGGATATAAATCCAATATCATCATCATCATCATTACATGGACACCCTAACAAGTTCAGTAAGACAACTTAAAAGTTGTCAGGGAGCTGCAAGGTCTGATAGGAAATCATGGTACATCAAAGTCATGCGACGGGAAAAGGAGGAGCCTGAGTTGTGACCTCACTGGTGCCAAGGTCAGGATTATGAGCAGCAAGAGCTGGAGATAGGAAATACAAGGCAATTTGCACTGTACGGAGGCAGGGCTTTATTTTCTGGAAAAAGAGGTGCTGGAACTCTCAAGAGGGAAATAAAGGAGAAACACATGGGTGACCCTCATGAACCTTTAAACATTTTTTGAGAACTTTATTTCCACAAAAAGGTTCCAGAATTCCATTCTGCTGCATTCTTCCAGGAAAAAAAGCCCGGCATGGAGGAATCCTTTCTACCATGAGGTGATCTCACCTTATTGTCCTGATGCTTCTCTCAGCATGCATGTCAAGAGAGGCAGAAAGCATGTGCCATACTTGTGGTCTACATAGCAGGTAATTCTGAGAAGTAAAAAAAAAAAACACCAAAACCCTGCAGGTTTACAGTAATTGCATAAAGTTGACCATTGGCTTAAAAATGGGTTGCTACGAAAAAATGAGCATTGATTGCTGTTAAGGGCATCGGGAGCAAGGAAAACTCAGATTGATGTCTGAAAGACAATAAAGGTAGGGTGCCAGGTTACCATGCTTTGAGGGGGAATTCCAGAACTGGAGTGCTACCACAAAGCAGGCCTTGTTGCCAATACTCACCCTTCTCACCGCCAAAGCTGGGGGCACTCCCAGTAGAAGCTGTAATGAAATCTCACTTGATGGAAAAGTTCACATGGCAGATCTTTTTTTATAGTGGTAGAAATGCCATCAAACTGTAGCCCATAGGGTTTTTAAGGCTTTAAAAAACTTGGGGGCACTTTCACATACACTAAATAACGCACTTTCAATCTACATTCAATTCATTTTGCAACTGGGTTTTACTGTGTGAAATGGCAAAATCCACTTGCAAATGGTTGCTGAAGTGGATTGAAACTGCATTATTTAGCACGTGTGAAAGCACCCGTTAATAGGAGGTTTGCCATTGCCTGCCTCTGCATAGCCACCCTGGACTTCCTTAAGAATATAAGAGAAGCCATGTTGGATCAGGCCAATGGCCTATCTAGTCCAACACTCTGTGTCACACAGTGGCCAAAAAAACTAAGTGTCATCAGGAGGTCCACCAGTGGGGTCAGGACACTAGAAGCCCTCCCACTGTGCCCCCACAAGCACCAAGAATTCAGAGCATCACTGCCCCAGAGTTCCAATGATAAGCTGTGGCTAATAGCCACTGATGGACCAATCCCCTCTTGAAGCTCTCTATTCCTTGAGTGGTCTCCATTCCAAGTACTAACCAGGGTAGACCCTGCTTAACTTCTGAGATCTGATGAGATCAGTCGAGCCTGGCCCATCCACGTCAGGGCACTCTGGCCCTATGCCATTTAATTTAGGGCTTTATAGGATCGAACCAGCACTTTGAATAGTACCAATATACTAAGTGGGTTTTAGTGAAGATCTTTACATACAGGAGAAACATGTTTACGGCAGATGAGTTGATTTGATTAACTACGAGGATGATCCTGATTGATCAGGAAGCATTTTTAAAAGACGGTTAGATCATCTTCGAAGAATCATTCCCCTTTCTTTCATGCAAATCCATCTTCTGGAATTGTGCCTGCCATGAATATGTGTGCATCTTGTAAAATCAAGGAAAACATGTTTTATTTCTTCAGCACTGCTCTCTGATTCATGTAAAAATGTAGGCATTTTCAGTCTACTCCCCCAAACTGAGAGTTAGATTTTGGGTCCAGTAGCACCTTAGACACCAACAACAATTTCAGGATGTTAGCTTTCAAGAGTCAATGCTCCCTTTGACATACACATAGAAATGGAGATCTGAGTCTTCTTATCCTGGCCAGCAGGTGGAAAGGGTGTTGTAAAGAATCCTTGTAAATGGATGCAAAGGTACCATGCATACTACATTCAGCTTGGTTAGAGCAGAAGGGAAATTCTTGGGGGCAGACAATTAGTGTCTGTAGTAAGATAAGAATTCTGTGTCTCTATTCAGTAGGATTAAGCATGAACCAGCTGACGAACTAAAGTTCATCACGAATTTTGGCTGGTTCACGGTTCGCAAAAGGAAAACTATCACAAACCTCCAGGAATTCTGATGCACTTCGTGACTAGGAGAGTCTTTCTTCTGTTCATTAAAAAAAAACAGTCACGGGGACCTAAAAGCGCAGTTTGAATGGTTCGGACAGCTCAGCAGCAGTTCCCAGCGCTCAGTTGTTTGGAAGCCCCTGATTTCTGCTCCCCATGAAAAGCCGAGGGATTTAAACTTTAAAAAGTTTAAAATGTAAAAAAGCAGGGATTTAAACTTTAAGTGACTCATGAACCAATACAAACCAGTTCACTTCTAAACTAGCATATTGATTCGTGATTCAGACGTGAACCAACCAAACTGCAAAAATGTGGTTCATGCCTATTCCTACTATTCAGCCTTGGTCGGGTCGATAGTTCTGAACTTGTGGAGTTTGCAGATGCAGGCAATGGCAACCACCTTTCCTTAATCACTTGCCTTGGAAACTGTATGGGGCTGCGATAAGTCAGCAGTGACTTGACAGCACTTTACACACATACAGGCATATATGCATGTCTCAGCACTCTGTGGTGCATTCAAAAGTGGAGGCCATTGCCTTCAACAGTTTGCAGGTGAAGTCCAGCAGTTTTTGGCAGGTTTGGAATGATTCCTGGTTGGTTCCTGGTTGAGGGGAGACTCAGTAGAATAGAATGGACCCTCCCCATCCGAACAGGGACATAGGATTTTTATCTGACTACAAATGCTAATTTTCTGCAAGCAAGCATTTTCCCTCTGCTTTAATCAAGCTGATTAAAATATACATTGTAATTCGCTTTGATTCTCAAAAGCTTAGACCCTGAAACTATTATTGGATTCGAAGAAGGAGGAGATTGGATTTATACTCCACTCTTCACCCTGAGTCTCAGAGCATCTTACAATCTCCTTTCCCTTCCCCTCCCCACAGCAGCCTGTGAGGTAGGTGGGACTGAGAGAGCTCTGGGACAACTGCTCTTGAGAGAGTAGCTCTTTCAAGAACTGTCACTGACTCAAGATCACACCAGCAGCTGCATGTGGGGGAGCTGGGAATCAAACCCAGATTAGAATCCACGCTCTTAACCGCTAAACCAAACTGGCTCTCTAAGGTGTTACTGGACTCAAATCGAGTGGTTTTACTGCAGAGAAACATGGCTACCCTCTGAAACTATCTTTATAGTAGAGTCAAAATTCTATTAACCAGGTGACAGTGCTGATTACCTGACCTACAGTCCCCTCTGCTACAGGCTGCCTTTCCCCTCCTGCCCTGATTGAGAAATTCTGTATAAGTCAAAAGCCTGCACACCCCCAATAGAATTGCGGCTCATAAAAGATATCACCCTCCCTATTGCTGTCATCTCCAGTTTGCTAGAACAAACACAGCACCAGATGACTCAACTTCAAGCAACAAACAAAAGGGAGGGCAATCGTGCACTAAAATTAGAAGGTGGTAGATATATAGAGAGAGAGGGAGAGAGAGAGAGAGGAGGCTGCCTTATTGATTCCCAGGAATTTCACCCTTGCCTTGCTAAAAATGGTGCCAACATGAATAAGGAGAATGAACAGGAGTGTGGTGGGTCACTCCTGAGTGCAGCAGCATTCCAAAGAATAAGTTAGACATAACTTTCCACGCATCATCTGTCGACACCCTTCCCCCTTGCTTCTTGGAGTCTTGAAATCCCGTCTTTGCATTCTCTCTCTCTCTCACATACACACACACACGTTCTTACAAGTGGCCCATACAGATGATACACACACCTCTGTAACATACAGTCCCATATGGCCATTTAAAACTGCGGAACAAACTTGCCTGCAAGGAAACAGCTCCCCGCCAGACCTTGCCCTGCCATCTTGCCAGCAGAAATAATTGATTGACAGAAGCAGGCTGGCAAGAAAGACTGTGGAAGGCAGTTGGGGGGGTGGAGTGTGACTGTGCGTATGCACACATATATAAATACATGTACCAAGTGAAAGTTAGAACATGGCAGCTGAATCAAAGTTCACGAGCACTGCAACATCCTCAAGGGGGCACTGTAGGTATGCTGAAAGGACAGAGGATGAGTTGCTCTGGTGAAAAGACTTGTAGAATCTCCGGGAGCAGAGTTTTGGGATGTAGACCTTTGTTCCCTCAAAACAGTTTGGGGGCAGAGGAAGGAGGCCATTTAGTCTGAACTTCAGACTCAGGAGGGGGTGGGGGCTCAAATTGTCTAAATTCAGATTATGCATTTGAGAATTAGGAGAAGGAATGTCATGCATTGTCATTTCTTAATTTTTATGACGTCTGCAGGCCTCTCTGGACCACTGAACAAGCCTGCTTGGATAGAACATGTCATTGAGGACTATATCAATGAGGTAACAGAAGCCAAATACAAATGCCAGCTTATCGGTATGACATCTGTATGACATTGTCATATGGGAAGTAAAAATCCAGAATGGAAGTTCTTTGCCATAAAGACATCCCGAGTATTGTGACACCTTAACGGCATTGCTAGATCCAGGTTGGGAAATACCTGAAGGCTTTGAGGGTGGGACCTGAGGAGAGTAGGGTTTGGGGAAGGGAGGGATTTCAATGGGTTATAATGCCACAATCTTCCAAAGTGGCCATTTTCTCCAGATGCTCTCCAGCCACCACCTGGAGGTTATAACTGTTACAGCAAAAATCACCGTGCGTAGTATTAAATGCTCAGTGTATCCATTCTTAATAACATCTGTATAATAAATTCTGTGTCAAACACTGCAGTGCTCATATATTATTATTTTTGACACAGTGTTTGACACAGAATTTATTATACAGATGTTATTGAGAGTGGATATTTCTTGGGCACTGAGGAAAAAAGCGTTCACCCACAACTGAGTCTACCCGAAAGAAGCCGATTTGCAGGGCTACTGAAAGACTGTGTGGGAAAATTCATATGATGAAAGCTCAGGGTTCCTTAGTTTTGTTTTGTTTAAGTTTCATTTAAGCTTACACTAAAACATATTTATACACGTTTCCGTGTAAATTTCATTGCTTCCGGTGGTTTTTTCTGTTATTTCCATTTTCTCCAGGTGAACTGAGCTCTACCGCCTGGAGATCAGTTATAATCTGGAGGTTAGCAACCCTAATTTAGAGGTCTACTGCCTCTGAACATTCAGGCCGATTCCCCACTAGCCTTACCTCGCTCCCACTCTCCTCTTCTCTGCAGGGATTCCGTCGGATTTCGCACAAGCTGCCCCGAGGCTGCAACTTGCTCCACCTCTTCCGTGCAGCGAATAAGTTCCTCTAAAAACCAGTTTCTATTTGCCAGGCGAAAAAGACGAAGCTAGTTGCAGCTCTGGGGAGGATATTGATTTTTAAGGTTTTATCTGTTTTAAATGTTTAATTCTTTCATATTTAAATATTGTTTAATTTTTATTTACTGTTGGAAGCCGCCCTGAGCCACTTGTGGGAAGGGCGGGATATAAATTCTAAATAAATAATAAATCCAACAGAAGCCCCACAGAGAAGAGGAGCGTGAGAGCGGCGTAAGGCTAGTGGGAAATTGGCTGGAGTTTTCATTTAGTCATCATTATTAACAGCCATCAAATCTCTCCCATGAATCAATCTACTCCTCCTTTTAAGTCATTTGCACAATCAACGTCTCCATAAAATTATGCATGAAGTGGAGAAATTGGGTGAAAGGCATTTTTTTTTTTTTTGCCCTTTAACCACTTTCTCCTAGGGTTGCTGATTCGCAGGTGGGGGCAGGGGGTGCCCTGGTTTGGAGGCCCTCCCTCCACTTCAGGGTCATCAGCAAGCAGGGAGAGGGAAATGGCTGCTGGGCATTCCATTATTCCCTATGGAGACCGATTCCCATAGGGTATAGTGGAGAATTGATCCATGGGTATCTGGGACATTGGGGGGGAGCTGTTTTTTTTAGGTAGAGGCACCAAATTTTCAGCATAGCATCCAATGCCTCTCAAAACACCCTCCAAGTTTGCATTGAACCCAAGCATTGGCTACATCAGGGGTGTGTGGTCTAATATGCAAAGGAGTTCCTGCTATTTTTAAAAAGCCCTGGTTTTGAGGATGATGGTTTTAGATGTTTCAGACAGAAAGGAATTCCTTACTGTTGGAACAGGAAAAGAACCCTCCTCCCCCAGATCTCCAGGAACTTCCCAGTGCAGAACTGGCAAATGTATATAACTCCAAATAAACTGGGAAATGCCCTCACCTAGACGTTCAAGGTCACTGCACTATCAGGGTTATATGAGTACTGAGACAACTTTGGCTCCTTCTGAATCCCTTACATGATGACTCATATGTAGTCCCTGTACATTTAAGATGGTTGTGGGATAGTTTAAATCAAGGGTGTCAAACTCATTCGTTATGAGGGCTGGATCTGACATAAAAAAGACCTTGTTCAGCCGGGCCATATGTGTACCTATTTAAGATTAGATAGCAGAGATATAAATTTTATAAAGAACACAGACATATATTTAAAAAAAAACTTAAAATGTTAGCACTCATTGGTCTTAAAGTTGCTTTCTTTGTATTTCTCCTGTGGGATCCAGGGAACTAGGCAAAGGGAGCTCTGGCTCTTTCCTTCCTTCCCCAGGGACTTTGGGTTGGGGGAAGGAGCCTCAGTCAATAGAAGGAAGAGAGGCTTGGGTCAGTAGCTATGCTGTGCGATTAAGAGAGCCTGGCAAAGCAAGCTATTCCTCCCCAAGGGAGGAGCCTCAGCCAATGGAGAAAATAGAGGTTTTGTTCCGTAGCTTCTGTGCAATTGAGCAAGCCTTGCAAAGGAAGCTGTTATGCAGAAAGAAGCAAGAGAGAGGGAAAAGGAAGCAGATGACAGCCAGTTGCTCGAGGGCCTGATAGGTGCCCTCCGTGGGCCTGATTCAGCCGCTGAACTGCATGTTTGACACTCCTGGTTTAAATACATGGCAATTTAAAAAAAAATGTTAGCACCTGGGGAGGGACCTCAGCAGGACATGATGCCATAGAGACCAACTTCCAAATCAACCATTTTCTCAAGGGGACTGACGTCTGTCATTTGGATGCCAGCTGTAATTCCAGGAGATCTCCAGCCACCACATGGAGGTTGGCAACCATATCTCCTATTCCTATGATGGCAACTGAAGAAAGGGTCTGTGCTATCACACACAGCATGGGGAAAAGTACAGGGATTCTATACAGTAGTGAACATAAACACTGAAGAATATATAAGCCATCAAGACCATTTAACTTCAACACTTCTTAAGGATTTATAAAGTCATTTGCACGATTGAAATTCATCTGGAAAACGTTAAACTGCTTAGAACAACTAAACCAATTTACACAATATTGTTGTAATATTATATATAGAATACATTGTAATAATATATAAATTGATTTAGTCGTTCTAGGCAATTTAACATTTTTTGGATGTATTTCATTGATGCAAATGACTTTATAAATTCTTAATTGCTGAAGTTAAATGATCTTGACGGCGATATATTCTTCAGTGCTTGTCTTCATCATACATAGCATGGCAGCCACTTAGAAAATACTCGAAGCGACCGTGCTTGTGCACAAACGGCTTTGAGGCTGATGGGGGCTCACACATTCCCTCGACAGTTGTTCTAAGACTGCCTGTACAGTACACAGGGCTTTTTTTGTAGAAAAAGCCCAGCAGGAACTCATTTGCATATTAGGCCACACCCCCTGACACTAAGCCAGCCGGAACTGCATTCCTTTGTGTTCCTGCTAAAAAAAAGCCCCGCCTGTACAGATCAAACAGCCTTCCTTTATGGGGATGGATGTCTACCTGATAGACCAAATCCCAGGCTAGCCTGATCTCATAAGATCTTGGGAGATAAACAGGGTCAGTTGGGGTTACTATTTGGATGGGACACCAACTAAGGTTGCCATGCTCCAGGTGGGACCTGAGGATCCCCTGGAATTACAGCTTATCTCTAGATTACACAGATCAGTTCCTTTGGAGAAAAAACCTTCTTTGGAATGTGGATTCCCCGGCATTGAACCCCACTGAGGTTCCAGTTCTGCCCAGGCTCTATCCTGAAATCCCCAGGAGTTTCCCAACCTGAATCTTGCATACTTACCACACATCCCCCACTGGTGGCTGTGGGGGGGGGACCTGGTAACCCTAGACACCACTGTGGAAAACCAGGGCTGCAACGCAGAGGCAGGGCCAGATCGGAGACGAGAGTAGGGCAACATAGTTTATTAGGAGCACGTTGCAAGAGAGAGAGCACGCGGGCCGGGCCCCGCTTATATACACTTCCCGGTACAGCCTACTGGGTCGGTCAGGCCAATCCTGACCTGTTGAACTACCCGCCGCAGCTGTTGATTGGCGGGTGATTCCGCGCCCTGCGCTGGAGGCTTCTGGGACAGCCCAGTTGCCTCCGCGCGGGGCGCATGTTGTTACTGATACACTACAGGTGCCAAATTGGGTATGGAGTCCATTCTATTCTATGGGCCCATAAGATAGAACGGGCCCTTAAGGGGGCATCTTTTTTTTTTAATTTTGCCCCCCTCCTCAAATAACATGTAGATCTGGTCCTGTACAGAGGCGAGCGATATCAAACGACTTCTACTCTGAACATCTCTTGCCTTGAAAACCATACAAGATCACCATAAGTCAGCTGCCACTTGACCGGCCTTTCCACTACCAGAATATCAAGCCTATATCCCAGCGAAAGGAATTATGCTGTGTACTACAATGGAGTACTACAATGGCCTCTTGTCTTTTGTCAGGGTCTTCCTAGAGCACTGTAGTCTTGTATTTTATTACGACGAGAGCTCAAGAGATTCCAAGCTGTGCTCAAGAGCTTTCACACTGAGAAGATGGAGGTTTTTTGGGGAGGAAAGATAAAATTAGACAAGGTTGCAGGTAGGTCCAGCTGAACAAAAAGAACGTGATAAGCTTCAAGGGCATTCCGAGTATAATGAGCGATGCAGGGAGCCAGGGGAGGGGGAAGTTGAAAAGATCTGGCTCAAATCTAGGACATCCCCAGCAAGCAAGGACATCTGAGAGATAAACCTGTGAGGGACGTGCTCTGTGTTACTTCTCCTGATGCACATATCATGGCTCAGAACCGTGTACCCCCCACGACCCATGAGAGATACTCTTTCAGCTACTTGCGAAAACATTAGAGCCTGCCCTAAATATTAAAAAACCCCTAGCTAATATCTTTTCTAGGGATGCCAGCCTCCAGATGGCACCTGGGGATACCCTGGAATTACAGCTCATATCCAGACTACAGAGATCAGTTCTCAATGGAGAAAATGGATGCTTTGGAGGTGGATTCTCTGGCATTGTACCCCACTGCCGTTCTTCTCAGGCTCCACCCCCAAATCTCCAGGAGTTCAACCTGGATCAGGCAACCCTATCTCCCCATCCCCCACTGCATGTCAAGGGGGACCTGGCAACCCTATTTTGGCTCTGGGGATCTTGTACACGTTACCTCTTGGACTGCAGTGCCTTGGGGGTGAGGGAAAGGAACTCTGCATGTGTTCAGAGGAGGAGGAGGGAGGATGAGATTGGATTTATACCCTGCCCTGCCCTCAGAGGCTCAAAGTGGCTTAATCTCCTTTCCCTTCCCCTCCTCAAAACAGGCACCCTGTGAGGCAAGTGGGGCTGAGAGAACTCTGAGAGAACTGCTGTTTCAAGAACAGCTCTGAGAGAAATGTGGCTGACCCAAGGTCACTCAGCAGCTGCATGTTAAGAAGTGGGGAATCAAACCCACTTCTCCAGATTAGAGTCTACCCCTCTTGACCACTACACCAAACTGACAAGAGGCAATCTTGTCATAATGTCCTGTGTTCCAGATTGGGGTAGCAGTAGTGAAAAGATGCTGGGATTAACATCTAATGAGTTCAGGCTTTGAGGTAGACATTTTTATGGTCGGGGGATCTGATTCAACCTCCTTTCCCATATCAAGCCACTGCTACCTCCTAGGGTTGCAAACTCAGAGTAGGGAAATTCCTGGCTATTTGGGGGTGGAGCCTGGGAGGGCAGGTTTGAGGAGGGGAAGGCCCTCAGAAGGTCTAATGCCATAGAGTCCTCCCTTCAAAGCTGCCATTTTCTCCAGGGAAACTGATCTCTGTAATTCCAGAAGATCTCTAAACCCCACCTAGAACTGGACAGTCTAATTCAGGGGTGGCCAAACTTGCTTAATACAGGAGCCACATAGAAGAAACATGTTTGAGAGAAGGAAGGAAGGAAGGAAGGAAGGAAGGAAGGAAGGAAGGAAGGAAGGAAGGAAGGAAGGAAGGAAGGAAGGAAGGAAGGAAGGAAGGAAGGAAGGAAGGAAGGAAGGAAGATTGGGGAGGGAGAGGAAAGAAAGCAACTTTAACTTTAAATGCCAGCTGGCTTGGCTTGGAGAAGTGATTTAAAGAGACAAATTTGGCCTTCTCCAAGCCAGCTGATGGGGCAGTGGGGACTTCAAGAACCACACAATATATGTGAATGAGCCACATGTGGCTCCCGAGCTGCAGTTTGGCCACCCCTGGTCTAATCCTTCACCATGCACTAACAAATGCAAAATGCTAGTGTTTTTCCTTCAGCTACCACAGCATTCCCACCCCCTCACCCAACATCGGAAGTGGGAAAGTGGAAGGATGTTTTCACTTATGCTTGCCAACCTCCAGGAGTGGCCTGGAGCTCTCCTGGAATTACAATTGCTCTCCAGACAACAAAGATTTTATTTATTTATTTATTTAGGCAATTTGTATTCCGCCCTTTCCCAAAAACAGGCTCAGGCAAATAACCACATTCTAAAAACGGTATAAAACAACAGTTAAAACCAAATCAATATGAACAACACAATTTGACAGATCATCATAAGTTAAGTTAAAATAAGATCAATTTCCCTGAATAAATGGCCACTTTGTAAGGGTGAACTTTTTGGCATTGTAACCCAACGAGATCTCTCCCCTTCCCAAACTGCACCCTTCTGAGACTCTACCCCCAAATCTCCAGGTGTTTCCCTACCTGGAGTTGGCAACTCTTTGTTCTGGAACAATGCTAGAGCAATAAAATACAACGCTATCACTTAGGAGGGGATGGAATTCTAACTGAGGTAGTGAGAAAGATTTGTAGCTGGATTGACCAGATTTGCAGTATAAATAGCTGATCTCCTTTCCCTTCACACCTCTCCCAGTGGAAACCGCAGTCTCCCCCCCCCCCTCCTCATCCACCCACACTTTTGCACCTTCCTTTACCGCAAGACATCCATATTTAGGTCAGCAAATTTCCTCCCATCTGTTAAGGAGGCATGACACTATCAGACATGCTTCAATGTATCCAGGCCAAGTCCAGAAATGCCAATCTACCTTTACAGGAAGAGAGCAAAGGAGGGGGGCATGCAGGATTCTTCCTGCTGTCTGTGAGCAAGCCAATAGATCTGCCAACACCCCCCCCCCTCCAAACACAATGGCAAATGTCAACCTTTGTGCCTCTATCCTTTGGGCACCAGAGGGCACCAGCTGTATTTTTAGTGAGGTCTCAAAGGTGTCTTATTTGGAGGACTGAACAAATAAAATCAAATTTGCCGTCTGCTTTACAGGCCTGCACAGAGCTTAGTGTGTGAAGTCACTACCATGCTATAGTCAAATGCCCAAAATACAAAGCAGGCCCTCCCCCTACACCAGTGTTAGCAGATAGATATGTTGCTAAATTAACCCACAGGGTACTAGAGGCTGTTCAGTGAAGCAGATCGCTGCCTGGTTCATGCCTGGGTCACAGACTGTCAGAGAAACTCACATCTAGAATGGGAAACAAATGTAACCCATCAAAAAGAAACCAACAGACCCAGCCATTGGAAGACCACCTCCTCTCATTGGGGGTGCCATGAACAGCCTTTTATCACAGCTGCCTGGATTCCTATGGACCTGATACTCCAGACCACATGTGCTCTTCATTTTTCCCTCCGGCTTCCATGCAAAAATTATTATTAATGATAAACACAACTAGGGCTTTTTTTTGTAGCAGGAATCCTTTGCATATTAGGCCACCCCCCCCCCCCCCGATGTATCCAGTCCTCCAAGAGCTTACAGGGCTCTTAGTACAGGGCCTACTGTAAACTCCTGGAGGGTTGGCTGAAGCAGAGAGGTATGGTCTAATGCACAAAAAAGCTCCTGCTACAAAAAAAAAGCCCTGAATTTAAGAAAATACTGATCGCCCCTTTGGGGTCAGGAAGGAATTTTTCTCCAGGCCAGTTTGGCCAGGGACGCTGGAGATTTGTTGGGGGGGGGCGGGGTTTGGCCATCTGCTGAGCACCAAGCTGGTGCGATTGAGGGTGTAGGGGCAGGGCTTTCCCCCTACCCCTGGAAAAAGAGGTGTTGGAACCCTCAAGAAGGAAATGAAGGAACAATATACAGGTGCCCCTCATGAACTTTTAAACATTTTTTTTCCACAAACTCTGTTCTGCCATGTTCCCCCAGAAAAAAAAAATCCTTTGTAGGGGGAAGGTATTTGTGAATTTCCTGCATTGTGCAGGGGGTTGGACTAGATGACCCTGGAGATCCCTTCCAAATCTATGATTCTATGAAGGTAAGTTCCCCTGGAGAAAACGGCTACTTTGGAGGGCAGACTCTATGGCATTACACCCGCTGAAGTCCCTCCACAGGCTCCACCTCAAACTCTCCAGGTGTTTCCCAACCCAGAGTTGGCAATTCTAATTCTATGGCACTAAATCCTTGCTGAGCTCCCACCCTCCCCATCCCATGCCCTTCCCGAGGTCCACCATCAAGTCTCCAGTCATTTTCCAACCTGGAGATGGTAACTCTAAGAAGACCTCAACGCAATTTATGTGTTTATTCCTTGGCCAGTAATTTTCACATGGTTCATTTTTCCACTCAGCAATATGACTCAAGATGCCATTTTATTATCTGTGGCTGTTTTAATAGGAAACCGTGTTATCTGCTGCTATTAAATGATCGTTTTGTGCTGGGTGTTTATCTGTTTTATTGTTACATGTTTTTAAAGATTGTATTATGAGTTGCCGCAGGTGTCCCGAGCAGGGAGCTCATAAATATTTTAAGGATCAATAAACAAATATTAGGAGTGGGTAAAAGCAACAGTAGAAGAGCTGCGCTTGAGTTTTGCAAGTTGTAGTGGTTTCAGTTATTGCTATAGAATTTTGCAGCATCTAGATTGCTTCATGTACATAATCCCGGGGGTGGAATTCTAGCAGGAGCTCCTTTGCATATTAGGCCACACACCCCTGATGCAGCCAATCCTCCAAGAGCTTACAAAAAAGAGCCTTGTAAGCTCTTGGAGGATTGGCTACATCAGGGGGTGTGGCCTAATATGCAAAGGAGCTCCTGCCAGAATTCCACCCCTGCACGATCCCAATGATAAATAGTACCCCGGTGACACCTGAAGATTCCATGTAGGGTTGCCAGGTCTATGTTGAAAAATACCTTGCGACTTTGGAGGTGGATCTGAAAGAGGACAGGGTTTGGGGAGAGGAGAGACCTCAGCATGGTGCAATGCCATAGAGTCCACCCTTCAAAGCAGCCTTTTTCTCCGGGGAAGCTGATTTCTGCCACCCAGAGGCTGGCAAACCTAATTCCATGAGAACTGAAGACATGTCCTGCCTGATCAGATCAACAGCCACTCTGTCTAGCATAAGGTCACCAGCCCCCAGGTGGTGGCAGAAGATCTCCTGGAATTACAATTAGTCTCCAGAGACCAGTTCCACTGGAGAAAAAGGCTGCTTTGGGGGGGCTGACCCTATGGCATTATACCCTGCTGAGGTCTCTCCCCTCTCCGAACTCTGCTCTCCCCAAGCTCCACCCCAGGGTTTCCAACTTCCCACTGGGGGTGAGGTTTCCCCCTGATTCTGGAGCCTCCAAACTGCTGGCACAGGATTGGCTGGCAGGGGAGCCCCACCCCCAAACAGCTCTGTCAGCACTCAACATGCCTGTGGTGGTGACGTCACCCGGAAGTGATGTAATCGTGCCTGGCATGTCACGTGGGGACGCTCTAACATTTTAGTTAACAAAACCCACCCTCTATGGCACCATAGTTTTATACTAAAATGCTAGAGCATCCCTATATGACATGCCAGGCATGATTATGTCACTTCTGGGCAGGAGTGGAATTCTAGCAGGACCTCCTCTGCATATTAGGCCACATGCCCCTGATGTAGCCAATCTTCCAAGAGCTTACAAAAAAAGAGCCCTGTAAGCTCTTGGAGAATTGGCTACATCAGGGGTGTGGCCTAATATGCAAAGGGTTTTTGCTAGAATTCCATCTCCGCTTCTGGGTGACATTACGGTGCCGTGCACACAAAGCATGCATGAGGGAAATCCCCCTGCTGGCAGCCAGGTACGATCTGGCAACCCTACTCCACCCGCAGGTCTCCCAACCCCAGAGCTGGCAACTCTAGTTCAGCACCCTGTTTCTCACAGAGGCCAACTGCTGCCTCGGAGGGACAACAAACAGGGCAAAGAGGTCGAGATTGATGTTGTCTCCTAGCACTGTGGTGCTGTGACTTGCTGTCTGGGGTTGCTAATCACTAGTTAGCAACCAGTGGAGTCCAGAAGGGAAGAGATGGGAGGGGGGCACCTTCAGCAATGAACGCACAAAAGAAGGAGGACATGTTTCTCCTCTCTCTCTTTTCCTATGAACTCACAGTCTTCTCATCAATCTCTTCTAGTAGGTTTGCCAGCTTCCAGGTGGCTGGAGATCTCCTGCTATCAAAACTGATCTCCAGGTAGTGCCGGATTAAACCCTGTGGAAGCCCCTAGGCAGTCAAAATCTCAGGGGCCTCTCTGCCAATTATCTCAGAGTTGGAGCACACCACCTCACTGCCTATGGCCCTGCTGCAGCCTGTAAGCACCTTCTCAAAGGCCCCTTTGACAAAGCTGTGGAGGAAAGGCAGAGAGAGGCAAACTTGGCAATGACACCAGCAGCTGCTGCACCAGGCAAGTCGGCAAAAAGCAGCTCAGTTGTTGGCTGCGCACGCAAGCTAGGAGGGCTGCGTGCAGGGGGAAACTGTGAGGAGCTGGCCCGGGGCCCCTAAAGGTGTGGGGGCCCATAGGCCAGTGCCTAGTTGGCCTACTTGTTAATCTGTCCCTGTCTCCAGGTGACACAGATCAATTCACCTGGAGAAAATGGCCGCTTTGGAAGGTGAACTGTATGGCATTAGACACTCCACTGAAGTCCCTCTCCTCCCCAAACCCTGCTCTACTCAGGCTGACCCTCCCCCCAGCCCAATCATCAGGTATTTCCTTCCAAGACTGATGACTGTAATCACTAGGCTTCCAACCCTCCCGCCCTGGCGGGGGACCCCAGGATTTCCAGCTCTTCCCCCGCTCCCCCAAAAAACAGAAGCGGGGGGGAAAACGGCGCTAAGGAGCGTGGCGAGCTGCCCATCTCTGAGCGGGCGACGCCGCTGTGCGGCCGCCGCCTCTTCTCCCACTCACCGTAGCTGCTCCTCCGAGATGGGCTCAGGCTGAGCCCATCTCGGAGGAGCAGCTAAGATGAAGCCGAGAAGAGGCGGCAGCAGCGCAGCGCCATCGCCCTCTCCGCCTCTGAGATAAAATCAGAGAAGGGGAGGGTGGAGGCAGGCCAGGAGTGTGGCGAGCCGCGAATCTGCCGCCTCTTCTCGGCTTCATTTTTAGCTGCTCCTCCTGACCCCATCTTGGAGGAGCAGCTACGGTGAGCAGAGAAGAGGCGGCAGCAGCGCAGCGGCCGCCCGCTCCGAGATGGGGCGGCTCGCCACGCTCCTTGGCGCCGTTTCCCCCCCTCCCCCTAGCTCCACCCCAGTGTCTCCTGGCTCCACCCCCAAAGTCTCCTAGGCTCACCCCCAAAGTCCCCAGATATTTCTGAAATTGGACTTGGCAACCCTAGTAATCACGCTAAACGATAGGGCTGCTAGCTCAGCTTGGGAAATACCTAGAGTTTTTGCAGGTGGAATTCATGGGAAAAGGGAGTTCTAAACCAGGGCCTTCCTGATTTCTAATTAATTTTCTTCCTGCTAGGATGTAACCTGTTTAAATAGCATCATTTTAGCATGGTTCTTATGTGGAAATTATGCAAATGTTGTTTAAAATTACACAGGAAGCACAGTGGCATAGAAATACTGGTGGAGGGGGGGGAAGAGAAACCCATATATAGCAGGTGGTGCAAAACTCACTCAAAAGCACTTTTGTAAATTAAAAGAACATTACATTCACGATAGCAAGGATTAATAATTAAATGGTCTGTCATAGTATTTGTAATCTGCCCTCCAAATAGCACGGGGAGACATCACTATCATGCAAGACTTAATATGAAAATGCATTTCAAGAGGGGCCCCGTATCGGAATGTATATGCTAAAATCTGTTTCTCACCCTCCACCCCCTCGCCCTTTGCTCTGAACCACATGAATGACTAAGGAAGAGTAAAGTAGATCATGCACAATGGAATATGTGTACTCATCACACCCCACAGCCTCACCCTGTAGATACGGGTGCATGGCTTCTACCCCAGCATCTAACAAATATCTATTCATGCACAACAACAGACCTAGAACCAGTAGGGTTCTAGTCATCTAAGGCGGGGTCCCCAACCCCCGGGCCATGGACCAGTACGGGGTCTGTGGCCTGTTAGCGACCGGTTCGTAAATTGTATAATTATTTCATTATATATTACAATCAGGGCTTTTTTTGTAGCAGGAACTCCTTTGCATATTAGGCCACACCTCCCTGATGTAGCCAATCCTCCTGGAACTTACAGTAGGCCCTGCACAAAGAGACTGTAAGCTCTTGGAGGACTGGCTACATCAGGGGGGTGCAGCCTAATAGGCAAAAGAGTCCTGCTACAAAAAAAGCCCAAGAAGAAGAAGAAGAAGAAGAAGAAGAAGAAGAAGAAGAAGAAGAAGAAGAAGAAGAAGAAGAAGAAGAAGATGATGATGATGATGATGATGATGATGATGATGATGATGATGATGATGATGATGATGATACTGGATGTATATCCTGCCCTCCACTCTGAATCTCAGAGTGGCTTACAATCTCCTTTATCTTCCTCCCCAACAACAAACACCCTGTGAGGTGGGTGGGGCTGAGAGAGCTTTCAAGGACAACTCTGCAAGAGCTATGGCTGACCCAAGGCCATTCCAGCAGCTCTAAGCGGAGGAGTGGGGAATCAAACCTGGTTCTCCCAGATAAGAGTTTGCACATTTAACCACTACACCAAAATAAAGTGCACAATTGTATCATCCCCAAACCATTGCCACCTCCTGCCCCTGGTCTGTGGAAAAATTGTATTCCACAAAACCTCTCCCTGCTGATCTGTGGTATATCAAAGACAAAGGGAAGACCTTGAACTATGCAGACAATGAAGATTTGGAAGATTGGTGGGATATCACTGTGAAGCATCAGTACCAGAAGTGACAATGCATCATGCTGCACGACTCCTAGTCCTCCACTCCAAATGCTGGCAATCCTACCTAGAGCATCCATCCTTTGTAGCCACTCTAGGACTTCCATTTCTTCTAGATGGTATGATATACCATACAGCCTGCCCTCCAAAACTATTTTCTGTAGGGGAACTGATCTCAATAGTTTGGAGACCAAATGTAATTCTGTGAGTACTCTAGGCCAACTCCAACTTGAAGTTGATAACCCAAGACAGCAAAGGAATTTGCACTATGGCTCCTTTGTACCACTGAGCAAAGGCCCCCCCTCCAAGTCAAGCCAACTTTCTTCTGTTATAAGAACATAACAGAAGAACAGGTGACCAAAACAGAGGCTAAGAGCAATTAAAAAAAATTAAGAATAAAATGTGCACAACATTGGTGTGTGGCTAATTTACTTTCCAAGATGCAAATCCGCACATAATTACTATAATTTAAGTCAAAATACAGCTCACCCCAGTCTGTCTGGAGCAGCAGTGTTCAGTTCCTTGACTGACAGTATGTCACTCAAATGTTTACAAAAAGCTTTGGCTGGGAGAACAATAAAGACCATTTCTCCTGATTTTTCTGAACAGGAGCAGAACCCTGACATTTCACGGAAGAAGCCTTGAGAAAGAGCTCCATCCTCTGAAGAAAAAAGACATCTGGTCATCCTATAAACCCCAAATCCCATTAATTTGTTTCACTTACTTCATTGTCATTCTCCCTAGTGGGGGATCCAGCTAAGCTAACCTCATTTTCTTCCATTTTATAATCACAACAGCCTAGGGTTGCCAGGTCTTATCTTGCTCTTGGCGGGGGATTTTCGTCGCATGCACAAAGCACACCTGGTGTGATGACATCACTCAGAAGTGTCATTATTGTGCTGGGCACATCGTGGAGGGATGCTTTAGCATTTTGGGGAAAAAACTCTATTATTATCATAGTTTTTTCCCAAATACTACAGCATCCTCCCACAACGTGCCCAGTACAATAATGTCACTTCTGGGTGACATTGTGCCAGGTGTGTCACAGCATGCTGATACTCTTCGGAGGCGGCGCTCCCCTACTGGCCAGTTCAATGGCGGCGGGTTGGAGGCCCCATTGGGGGAATCCCTGCCCCTGGTGGGAATCTGGGAACTCTACAACAGCCCTTTCAGGTTGATTAAGCTGAAAGTGTGTGTGACTAGTCCAAGATCACCTAGACATCTTCCACAGGAGAGTCAGGAACTGAATCTGGGTCTCCCAGAACCTAGTCTGATAAACTAACAACTGTACCACATTGGGTTACCAGGTCCCCACTGGCCACTGGTGCAGATGGAGGGGTAGAATTTCTCCAGGTTGGCAAACTCCTAGAGACTCGAGGAGTGGAGCCTGGGGATGACAGGGACCTCAGTGAAGTAAAGTGCCATAGAGTCCACCCTCCAAGCATCCATTTTCTCCAGGGGAAATGATCTCCATAGTCTGGAGGTAAGATGGAATTCTGGGAGATTCTCAGGCTTCACCCAAAGGCTGGAATCATGCTATAGGAATTCTGGGTTCAAATTCCTGAAGTTGGCCCTATACAGTTGGACACATCACTTTCTTGGCCTAACTTACCCTGCATGGCTGTGATGCTGGTAAATATGCCCATCGGGTTTAGTTGGCAACTCAGCATTGGGAAATACCTGGAGATTCTGGATAGTCAGCCTGGGGACAGCATTCAGTTCAGTTCAGTTTTATTATGTTCAGTGACCAGATCCAACTGACAAGAACAGTATCAGGTACACAGGCATTCAAGTTACCCTCCAATTAAAATAGAAATAGAAAATTTGACAAAAATCTAGATAAAATTACATAGTAGAAAGAGAATAAAATACTCAATACATAAAATAACATCATAGATAGCCATATTTAAAATTTGAACCTGGAATCTAAAAATCAAGAACTATACAATAGACCAGGGGTGGCCAAACTTGCTTAACGTAAGAGCCACATATAATAAACGTCAGCTGCTCAGGAGCCACAAGACATGAACATCAGATGCTTAAGAGCCACAAGACAGGAAAGAAGGCCTGCAGGCAGGCAAATAGAAAAGGGGGGAAGGGAAGGTGGAAAGAAAGCAACTTTAATTTTAAATGCATTCTCCAAGTCACCAGCTGGCTTGGCTTGGAGAAGTGATTTAAACAGAGAAATACCTTCTCCTCGCCAGTTGATGGGATAAAGGGGCTTTGAGAGCCACACAATATGTGTGAAAGAGTCACATCTGGCTCCTGAGCCCCAGTTTGGCCACCCCTGCAATAGACCTTGCAATAAAATCTAAGTCAAGGCTCTAAAGGGCAGAACTGAAATTTATTGTGCACTTTGGGGGGGGGGGGGGGCTGGAGCCTGAGGAGGGCATGGTTTGGGGAGGGGAGGGACTTCAATTGGGTATAATGCCATAGACCCCACCTCTCAAAGCAGTCATTTTCTCCAGGTGAACTGATCTATGTTGCCTGGAGATCAGTTCTAATAGCGAGAGATCTCCACCCATCACTTGGAGGCTGGCAATGCTACTGTATGAGAATCATCTACCCATATAGAATGTATCTATCAAGCCATATATTTCCTGAGTGCCGGCATTCTCCTGCCCCCTCCCATCCCGGTTATTCGTTTTCCCTGAGAACAGCAATGCGTAAGCAAGCCATTTGGAACTGTTCTTTCCTCTAGCCTATTATTAACACACAACAGGATTGCTCTACAGATCCTGCCACCCCCTCTATATTTTGCATCATTTCTTGTTCTGCTCATGGAGATTATAGAGGTTTCCAGAAAGCAAATGTGAAATGGGATGTGTTTGAAAAACCAAATGCCTCATTAGGAATCTTTCATGGCCAAGACTTCTTTCCAGGTAAAGACCACCTTTCTCAGCCTACATCTGACCAGCAATGGTTTTCCTGATAGACAAAAGTTCAGGACACAAAGTACATAAAGGTGAAGACCTAACAATGCCTTCAAAAACTACAGCCCTAGTACCTCTCCCCCAGCATAGAACATCCTTCATTCTCACATTCAGTAGTAAATTATAAGGATTTTTCAGCTGGGACTAGGTGGGAAAGAGCCCAGTAATTTATAGGCTCGTCGATCTCTAGGTGGCACCTAGATATCTTCTGGAATTAGAACTGGTCTCCAGGCAACAGAAATCAGCTCTGCGGGAGAAAATGGCTGCTTTGGAGGGTGGACTGTATGGCATTATATCCCACCAAACCTTCTCCAAACCTCACCTTCCCTAGGCTCCACCCCCCCCCCCCCCAAATCTCCAGATATTTCTCAGCTGGTAATTGGCTACCCTAGTAATTTCTCATCTTTTCCTGCACGTGCATACAACCACACAAAATCAAATATTTGTGATATAATATACATTACAGGTGAGCTCCTCTCAGGCTACTGCTCAAACATAAGAGCAGCCACCTTGGACAGTGCTAGGCTCAGGCAAAAGGCAGAATTCAGGTTGGAAATTGGATTAGATCTGGCTGGTGTTGGGGGAGGCAAAGGTAATTTGGGGACTGTTGGGAGCTATTGGTAGCCCTTTGGTCAGAAGGTGGGATATGAGTCTGGTTCTTTCCCGACGTTGAGCAAAATAAGCACATATAAGAAGACTGGGTTGATTTATACAGTGAAACAAACTTACAGAATGTGGTGTTTCCTATCACAAATTGTGGTCATTTTATTGTCTGCACAGAGTGGATGCATGCAGTTCTGTTTTGTGACTGATCAGAAGGGAAAGGAAACTTTTTTAAAAAAAAAAAAACCCCTCTGGTTTTGAAGGCGGTGCTCAAATTTAAACATGGCCAATTGGGTGGCCTGGGCTATCTAGGGTTGCCAGGTCTGACTCAAGAAACATCTGGGGACTTTGGGGGTGGAGCTAGGAGATTTTGGGGGTAGAACCAGGAGCAAGAGTGTGACAAGCAAGACTGAATTCTGAAGGGAGTTCTGGCAATAACATGTAAAAGGACCACATGCCATTGAAATGCCTTCCTTCCAATGAAGGGCCAGCGTTTTTTTAAATGCCAATAAAGGTATGAAATTGAAATTGGAAAAAAAATAATGAACGATAGGGGCACCTTCTTTTGGGGCTAATAGAAATGGATCTCCTGGTCCAATCTTTTTAAAACTTGGGGAGTATTTTGAGGAGAGGCACTGGATCCAATGCTGAAAATTTGGTGCCTCTACCTAAACAACCCAGCCCCCCAGCACCAAATACCCACGGATTAATTTTCCATTATACCCTTTGGGAATCAGTCTCCATAGAGTATAATGGCATGTCCAGCAGACATTTCCCTCCCCCCACCACACACACATTCCAATGACCCTAAAGCGGGAGGAGGGCCTCTCAACCAGGGGATTCCCTGCCCCCAACTGGGGATTGGCAACCCTAGGGCTACCCTGATCTCCTCAGATCTCAGAAGCTAAGTTGGGCCAGCCCTGCTAAGTACCTGGGTGGAAGGCCACCAAGAAAGTCTCGGGTTGCTATGCAGAGGCAAACTAGCTCTTGCCTTGAAAACTCTATGGGGTTGCCATAAGTCAGCTGTGACATGATGACCAAAAAACCAAATGTAAGTCTGGAATAAAATAGATTTTGAGACACTTGAATGTTGTGTGGGTCAACTGAAAGGAAGAAGGTGGAGGAAGGGATGCCAGCCTCCAGGTGGAATGTGAGGATCCCCCAGAATTACAGCTCATCATCGCCATACTACAGAGATAGTCTGAACTTCCCTTGGAGAAAATGGTTACTTTGAAGGGTGGTCTCTTTGGCATTGTACCCCACTGAGGTCCCTGTCCTCTAAAGGCTCCATCCCCAACTCTCCAGAAGTTTCCCAATTGGGATACGGCAAGTCCAATTCAAGAAACATCTGGGAATTTGGGGGTGGAGCCAGGAGACATGGGGGTGGAACCAGGAGAAAGGTTGTGACGAGCATAATTGAACCCCAAAGGGAGTTCTGGCCATCACATTTAAAGGGACCGCACACCTTTAAAATGCCTTCCCTCCACTAGAAATAATGAAGGATAGGGGCACCTTTTTTTGGGCCTCATAGGATTGGACCCCTAGGTCCAATCTTTTTGAAACTTGGAGGGTCTTTTGAGGAGAGGCATTGGATGCTATGCTGCAAATGTGGTGCCTCGACCTCAAAAAAAGCCCCCTCCCCAGAGCCCCAGTTACCCACGGATCAATTCTTCATTATTTCCTATGGGAATTAATCTCCATAGGGAATAATGAGTACCCAGCAGACATTTCCCTCCCCTCCCCCCACTTTCTGATGACCCTGACGTGGGGGGAGGGCCACCAAACTGCCCCCGCCTGGGGATTGGTAACCTTACTTGGGGGGGCCCTCACACATTATCTCAGAGTATGAGCACCCGCCCCACCACCCACGGGCCCCCACTGCAGCCTTCAGGCACCTTCTTAAAAGCCCCTTTTACTAAGCTGCAGGGGAGAGGCAGAGAGAGACAAACCTAGCGACAATGCCAGCAGCAGCCACACCAAGCAAATTGGGCAAAGAGCAGCTCCGTTGCTGGCTGCACGTGCAGGCTGGGAGGGCTGCGAGCAGGGGGGAAACCGGGGGGAAGCTGGCTCGAGGCCCCTAAAGGTGTGGGGGCCCATAGGCCAGTGCCTACTTGGCCTAATTGTTAACCTGGCTCTGCTTTTAGCCTTGCTCAGAAAGACATTCCTGTCCTCCTCTTCCTGGTAACTTGTATTTACGCATCACAGAGGCACAGAGCACAGGAAGGAGACCCCCTTTTCCTTCTCCCTCTGCCAGTTTTGCTGGCGGCTGCCAGTGTTTCATGCCCACTCATCAATGAAATCTCTGCCTTGCTTCTCATGCCGACTCCCTTTTGCCGCTGTAATTCTAATACCCATTTTGGAAGCACGCTACCTAAGTGGTTTCCCCTTTAGGCTGTACAGCAAGTGTGCTGAGCAGACAGGGATATATGTTGCGTCATCCCTGCTTCACGCATAACATCTTTTCCTACATGGGTGCAGGGGAAAAAAGCACTTATCTGTACGGACAGTCAAGGAGGAAAATAAAGCGCACGTAGGGAGGGAAATAAAGTACAAATGTATACGCCGTCGAGTAGGAAAATAAAGCACACTACTGAAAACTTTTTTTTGTATAAGTTTTTGGGTTTTTTAAAGGATGATTGTCTTACATTCAGGGTTGTCTTCCCTTTGGATAAATACAGTACATTGTCTCTCAGCCTACTCTGTCCTTGCTCCCAAGTGTAAAGACATTCCCTTGCAATCTTCTTGCTTTCTTTGTGATTACACCCCCACACTGTTCCCTCAGATGGACAAAGAAGCTTTTGCTCAAAAATCGCATGGTCTAACCACTGAAACAATATTATTTTTCCAAACAACTTTCTCTAGACTCCTCATGAGATACTTTTTTTTTTTCCTTCCCAAGGTTGGAAAAAGAAGTTCAGATTTCCAAGTTCCATTTAGTTATGCTGTTGTTTCCTCAGAGTACAGCAGGGTGGGGGGAGAAAGAGAGTCAGCAAAGCAGCAAATGCAAGCATAAATAAATACAATTTGTTAAAATATCTTTCCAATTCGAGGAATGGCTAGTTAAAAGACAAAGGTTGGTGCTAATTAAAACAGCGCAACAAAATTTAGGGAAAAAGTAAGTAAAAATAGACTATTAGATTGATCGGACACTTGAGACTTTTATAGGTATAACTTATACAGGAACTATCTGCATATTAGGCCACATCCCTGACATCACCATTGTTTCACACATGGCTTTTTTTTTGAAGAAAAAAAGGAACATTTGCATATTAGGATGTCACCACCCCTGCATCACCATTGTTTCGCACAGGGCTTTTTTGGTAGAAAAAGCCCAGTAGGAATCATTTGCATATTAGATCACACCCCCTGATGCCAAGCCAGCCAGATCTGTGTTCCTGTGCATTCCTGCTAAAAAAAAAAAAAAGCTCTGACATTATGGAAACAAAAACACATAAGGAAGAACTCATGGACCTGTCTTATACTGCCTTGGTCCATCAAGTCCACTATTGTCTGCTCTGACTGGTAGTAGCTTTCCAGGGTCTCAGCCTGAGGCCTCTCACATCACAAGAGAGCCAGTCTGGTGTAGTGGTTAAGTATGCAGACTCTTATCTGGGAGAACCAGGTTTGATTCCTCATCCCTCCACTTGCACCTGCTGGAATGGCCTTGGGTCAGCCATAGCTCTTGCCAGAGTTGTCCTTGAAAGGGCAGCTGCTGTAAGAGCCTTCTCAGCCCCACCCAACTCATAGGGTGTCTGTTGTGGGAGGAGAAGATATAGGAGATTGTAAGCCGCTCTGAGACTCTGATTCAGAGAGAAGGGTGGAGTATAAATCTACAGTCTTCTTCTTCTTCTTCTTCTTCTTCTTCTTCTTCTTCTTCTTCTTCTTCTTCTTCTTCTTCTAGGGTTGCCAGCTCCATGTTGGGAAATCCCTTCTGGCCCAAACCTCACCCTTCTCAAGTTCCGCCCTCAAAATCTCCAGATATTTCCCAACCTTGACCTGGCAACCCTCTTCGAGTACATAAGGAGCTCCCAATGAAAAGTTGCCAACTGGACAGGGCGAAAAAAAATATCCTATCTCGTTAATAAAGGTTAAGTGAGCAAAAAGGGACAGCTGAAGCTTTTCATGGTGTGAAATTAAGTCTCTTTACTAGACAATTCTCTGCAGAGCAAAAGTCACATTAAAGAGACAGCTAGAAGAAGGGGCAGTTTAAGAGCTGACAGCCCTACTACAACGAAACAAATAGGTTCCCCCCTCCAGGGACGTTTCAGGTCGGGGAAACAGCATGACAGGAAGCTGAAGCCCATTCTCCTCAAACACCATGGTCCTCCTAAATCGATTTCAGCCCCAGATTTCAGTTCCCAGCAGGGAATCAGCAGGCACATGTGGCTCTCTCAGAGCCAGGGTGGCAGAGGGGCAGAAAACTCAGTACTTAGGGCTTTCAGTACATGTAGTCAGTGAATTACTGAGTTGCCAACTCCAGTTTGGGAAGTTTCTGGAAATTTAGGGATGGAGCCTGGGGAGGGGAGGGTTTGGAGAAGAGAGGCAACTCAGTGGGGTCAAATGCCATAGAGTCCACCCTCCAAAGCAGCCATTTTCTCCAGGGAATGGATCTCGGTTGTCTGATTTAGGGTTGCCGGGTCTGTGTTTGAAAATCCCTGGGGACTTTGGGGGTGGATCCATGAGTGGGCAGGGTTTGGGGAGGGGAGGGGCTTCAGCATGGTACAAAGCAATAGAGTCCTCCCTCCAAAGCAGCGATTTTCTCTAGGGGAGTTGATCTTTGCCAGCTAGAGATCAACTGTAATAGCAGGAGATCTCCAGGTTCCATCTGGAGGTTGGCAACCCTACCAATCAAAGTGCTGGCTAGAGGCACCCTTTTGTTGCTACCTGTCCCAGTACAGTTGCCCCACCTAGAGCTGGCAACCCTACAGACATTACCCTAGTTGTAATTCCAGAAGATCTCCAAATCCCACCTAGAGATTGGCAGCCTTATGTCAGAATGCATGAGGAAGCAACGCATATTTGTATTCTCTTCCACCATGGTCATGAAAAAAAAAGCCAGGCTTGAAGCTTTTCCTGAACATCTCATTTTCTATACAATGGGCATTCAGGATTTGGATGAAGGAATACTCAATCATATAATCTCCCAGCTGTTATCTGAAGAGGCCGGTTCTCCTCTTCAACTGCTGTTGATGGAAAGTAGGTCCTTCGGCAGCTCGCTTGAATTCCTCCTTTGAATTCAATTGTCTTTGGAATTCTTCATTTCCTGATTTCTGCCTACATGGCTGAGAAGGGAAGGTGGGTGGGGATGGGAAGAAAGCTACGGGCACAGAGGAGCCCTCCAGCAGGTTCACTTGTTAAGAATGGGTGTATAAAAGGAAAACAAGATGTTTTGTGCACATGGAACCTAGGGCTAGCCATTCCTTTCTGTGCACCTTACGGTTTCAGTCATTGGCACCTGCAGCAAATGTATTTGGCCTGCAAAGGTTCTAGGTTTTATATGTGGGCACAGGGCAGGGAGGTGGAAGAACAAGAGCGCAGAGAGGAGCAGATGTAAAAGATATGGAGAAAGGGCAGGAATGAAACAGTTGCAGGATCAAGGAACAGCCATTGTGGGTAGGGTTGGGAGGGGAGCCTAGGAATGGTGACGTTTGAGGAGGTAGGGACCTCAGTGGGGTATAATCCTAGTTTGGTGTAGTGGTTAAGTGCGTGGACTCTTTTCTGGGAGAGTCAGGTTTGATTCCCCACTCCTCCACTTGCAGCTGCTGGAATGGCCTTGGGTCAGCCATAGCTCTCGCAGAGCTGTCCTTGAAAGTGTAGCTTCTGTGAGAGCTCTCTCAGCCCCACCTACTTCACAGGGTGTCTGGTGTGGGTGGCGGAAGGTAAAGGAGATTGTGAGCTGCTCTGAGACTCTGAGGGGTTATAAATTCAATATCATCATAATCTTCTTCTTATAAAGTCCACCCTTCTGAAGCAGCTGCTTTCTCCAGGGGGACTAACCTCTGTCATCTGGAGATCAGTTTAATTCTGGGAGGTCTCCAGGCTTCACCTGGAGATTGGCAGCCCTAGGTTTAGGAGGGTCACTAACAGATGGAGAGGCCTGGCTTGCTTAGTGCCTTTTAATTAAAAAATTGCTATGGAGAAATCATCAGGTGAAGTTTCTCATGGTTTGGAAATGGACATTATCACTGGATGATATGGCTATGGATGAAATGGCTGTTAGTTTCACACAGAGATTTTTATACAAACCCACCATTCATTTGCATATTAGGCCACATCAGGGCTCTTTTTCTATCAGGAGCTCCTCTGCATATTAGGCCATGCCCCCTGCTGTAGCCAATCCTCCTGGAGCTAACAGTAAGCCCTGTAGATAGATCCAAGTGGGCAGCCGTGTTGGTCTGAAGCAGTTGAACAAAGCAAGAGTCAAGCTGCACCTTTAAGACCAACCAAGTTTTATTCAGAATGTACGCTTTCGTGTGCTCTCTAAGCACACTTCATCAGACGAGGGGATCAGGTATTGTCCCCTGATCCCCTCGCCTGATGAAGTGTGCTTAGAGAGCACACGAAAGCTTATGTTCTGAATAAAACTTGGTTGGTCAAAGAGCCCTTAAGCTCTCAGAGAATTGGCTGCATCAGGGGTCGTGGCCTAATATGCAGAGGAGATTCTGCTAGAAAGAGAGTCCTGGGCCACACCCCCTGGCACCAAGCCAGCCAGAACTGTGCTCCTGTGCATTCCCACTCAAACCACACACCCCTGCTTTTAAGGGGCAAGGACAGAGCGAGATTTATCTAAATGTGTAGATCCTGTTTTGCTGAGTGAAGACACCCAAGTGGCTCACAGTGCCAGATCTTGATGTCCAGGGGTGCGCAACAGTGGCACATGACTGTTCCTCACCCTCCAGACCCCACCCTGGCACAGCAGGTTTTACCCCATCAGCTGATAACAAAAAGACTCATTGAGGTTGAATCTCTAGAAATCGTTACTGAATTGTGCAGAAATGTGACTGTTGCTGGTTGAGTCTCCCAGGACAGAATCTCGCCACTATTCTGTTAATAGATTGGGTTGCCAACTCTGACTTGGAAAATACCTGAAGATTTGGGGGGTGGAGCCTGGAGAGGGCAGAGTTTGGGGAGGGGAGGGGCCTCAGCAGGGAATAATGGCACAGAGTCCACTTTCCAAAGCAGCCATTTTCTCCAGGGGAGCTGATCTCTGCCAGCTGGAGATCAACTGTAATAGTAGGGCTGGCAACCCTACCAATCAACGTGCTGGCCGGAGGCAACCTTTCGTTGCTACCTGTCCAAAGGTACAATCCATCAGAGATGTATTTCTTCTTGTTGCCAAAATCAAAGAGTTCCTTTTTTCAACCCCTGTTTGTGCATTACAGGCAACACAATTTGGGCTTGTGGAAGAGATCATTTGAATAGGACAATTGGCATCTCCCCGATAAGGTGTGTGTGTGTGTGGGGGGGGTGATTGTTCTGGTGCTGAAACAGTTGCAACTAATAATGACGGGATTAATAATGAATTGCAGTCCATCACCGTTTATCTCAGCCCTTTCATCTCAACATTCCCTCCCAGCAAGCTGTCTCAACAAACTGCTTTGTATCCAAAAGATGTTCAGTTTGCCTTTTGTGTCCCCCCACCTCTTGTTTGTCATTTCTCCAATCCTCCAGAGCAGGGGTCCCCAACCCTCGGTCCATGGAGCGGTACTGGCCCATGGCCTGTTAGCAACCGGGCTGTGAGTTGTATAATTATTTCATTATATTTTGCAATGTAATAATAATAATAATAATAATAATAAGACATTGGATTTATATCCTGCCCTCCACTTCGAATCTCAGAGTGGCTCACAATCTCCTTCATCTTCCTCCCCCACAACAGACACCCTGTGAGGTGGGTGGGGCTGAGAGAACTCTCCCCAGATGCTTCCCTTTCAAGGACAACTCCTATCAGAGCTATGGCTGACCCAAGGCCATTCCAGCAGCTGTAAGTGGAGGAGTGGGGAATCAAACCCGGTTCTCCCAGATAAGAGTCCATACATAATACACCAAAATAAAGTACACAATTGTATCATCCTGAAACCATTGCCCACCCGCCCCAGGTCCGTGGAAAAATTGTCCTCCACAAAACCAGTCCCTGGTGCCAAAAAGGCTGGGGACCACTGCTCCAGAGGGTCCTAATAACTGGTATGGTTTATGGGTGAAGATGCTACAATCTCAGGGTGGAGAAATTCAGGAAGAATAAAGGGCTGGGGGGTAGGGTTGCCCATTTCCCTCCACTCAGCCACCAGCAAAGGAAAGAGGGGGGTTGAGACACTTCTGGAGATTTGAGGGTGGAGTCTGGGGGAGCCAGGGACCTCAGTGGAGTGGGGTCCCCTCAAAGCATCCATTTTCTCCAGGCAGGGCCGGATTGACCCCTGTGGAGGCCCCTAGGCAGTCAAAATCCCGGGGGCCCCCTCCAAAGTATCTCAGAGTTGGAGCGGACGCCCTGCCTTTTGCGGCCCCTGCTGCAGCCTGCAGGCACCTTCTCAAAAGCCCCTTTGACAAAGCTGCGGGAGAGGCAGATTTGGTGATGACACCAGCATCAGTCACACCAGGCAAGTCGGGCAAAGAGCAGCTCAGTTGCTGGCTGTGCATGCAGGCTGGAAGGGCTGCAAAAAGGGAGGAAACTGGGGAGGAAAGCTGGTCTGGGGCCCCTAAAGGCATGGGGGGGGGGCATATGCCCATGCCTACTTAGCCTAATTGTTAATCTGGCCCTGTCTCCAGGGGAACTGATTTCTGTATGAGCTGTAATTCCAGGGGATCCCCAGGTCCAAAGAAAGAGTTGCTTCAGGTTTGTAATTCTGGAGGATTCCCCAAATCCAAATAAAGATGTGCTTCAGCAGGTTTGCTGCACCATGAGCCTTCAATCCATGCAGCAAATACGTGCTAACTTGCTTCTTTGGAACAAGGACATTCCTGTTCCCGAATCACGCACTTCTGCAAAAGTTTGTTTCCTTTTGATGTGCAATTTGGACTTTCTCATGTCATTTAGCACCAAGTATACCCCCCCCCCCCAGCTTCCTCATCCCTTGGGGGTGCCCTGATAACAGCTTGCATGTTTGGCTCTGTTGCTTCTGTTCACGCAGCAGCCCTCCAAGATTGCTGGATTGGAACCTGAAACGGTGAGATAACATCAGAGCGGTTCCACCTTACACCGTGCTTGAAATGATTCCAGTCAGTGAGTGCTACAAATAATTTCAACATTTCTTTTTATTCCCCATCCCCCCTGCTTTGTTATTCATTGGAATGCAGGGTATAATTGCATCTCCCCACGGGCTGCATAGCTCCCCCATGGGACTATTTCATGTTGGAGAAAACAAGGCAGGGGAAATGTTGAAAGCCCCTTTTCCATGCAGCCACGGTGCCAACTCTAATCAGAGAACCTTGCATGCAAACATTGAGGAGAGCCCCAATTTACGTTTAGCTGCTGCAGAGGGCTGAGACACGTTTTTAGGGGAGGGACGGTGGCTCAGTGGCAGAGCATCTGTTTGGTAAGCAGAAGGTCCCAGTTTCAATCCCTGGCATCTCCAACTAAAAAAAATGGGTCCGGCAAATAGGCGTGAAATACCTCTACTTGAGACCCTGGAGAGCCACTGCCAGTCTGAGCAGACAATACTGATTTTGATGGGCTCAGGGTCTGATTCAGTATAAGGCAGCTTCATATGTTTGTATGTTTTACCTGTACATATGCATGCAGCATTTATGGAATATGCAGGTTGGGACCAGTGCTCCCTCAAAGTTAAGTTAAAATGACCTAGCTCACAGTTTTTTAGCCTCCAGCACACATATTTTTATCTTAGCTCAGGAAAAAAATGGCCCCAGAGCAAACTAATTTCTGCAGTAGCTCACAACTTGAATGCCAGTGGCTCACAAAGTAGAATTTTTGCTCACAAGACTCCACAGTTTAGAGGAGCTATTGGTTGGGACTGGGGGTCCCACCCTGTATATTCCGTAATCCATGAATCGGCTGCTGCACTTGTGCAGGGGGAAAAACCGATCGCAGCACATGAGCTGACAGCGCAATCCTATGCTAAGTCTATACAGACAGAAGCCCTTTTTTATTCGATTTTTGTAAAACCATTTTGAATGTGTCCTTTTCTGGTGAGGTCCCACAAATAGCCTTTAGCAGCAGACAAAGTTGGCATAGAGGTTTTCATCTGCCTTGGCTACCAAACTGTGGCCAGTTTTCTGGTGCAGCCACACAGCATTGTCCATGTTTCAAATTTTCAGGACTGCCAGAAATGACTGTGACCTCTGAACCAGCTGAAGGATGTAGTTTTTTAGTGTTTGTTATTTTCACCTCCCAGTACCCTTTTCCTGTAGTAATAAATATGTTTTTGCCCTCATGTTAAATGCCTCTCAATGATTATTTGATCCAGTGATCCATCGCATTGTTTGAGATAAAGAAACAGAATTTCAAACAGAATTCCCTAACAAAATTGGTAGCAGATGGCATGGTTTTTGCTAACAAAATTGATAGCAGAGCAGATGGTTCTTGGTTCTTGCCATCAAGCTGGTAGCTTATAGCATGGACTGTTTTTTGAACTCTAAATGATTTTTAAAATCTGGATCGCCTTTGAGAGCATTTAGAAAGCAATAGGCAAAAGGCTGCTATGCTGTGCAGACAACCTTCAGTTTTAAAAACGACGCTTTTTTCTTCTCTTGCCATTACTGAGAGCATTCTGACTTAAATGAGCTTTGAATTCAGATTGTCTAGATCTGAAAATGCTGCTACTTTTGTCTAACAGTCACAGACGTGCTAGAAAGAGAATTTTTGGAGCTTTTTAACCCTATTTCTGTGGATTACGTCAGAGACCTTGGAAGAGCCGTGCTGCAACCACGCGCGCACATTCAGCGCCTTTTCTCTCCAGTGAGGAAGGAAGAATCTTTAACTCTGTCCTGCCTGATTGCTGTGAAAAATGTCAAACCCAGAGAGAGGAGCCACTGGACCTTCTGTTTCCATGTCTTCAGGAGCAGCCACTGCAAATCTTGGTTTTGGGATTGTGAGTAACCTGCCTGATAGGATTTAGTAACCTGAAGTTAACTAAGAATAATTTCTCATTCTGGCTCTTGCTCCTAATGCAAAAACGTGGAACCAACTTCCGGAGGAAGTGCGGGCCCTGCGGAACCTTGACCAGTTCCGCAGGGCCTGCAAGACCGCCCTTTTCAGACAAGCCTATGCTGATATCGACTGCTGAGTTGCTAAGAATAAAGAACCGCCATCTATAATACGATCACGGAACTATCTAAACTGGCAGAACCAGCGCCAAACAATTTTATTGCTGCCAGATATATTTAATGTAATTTGAATTATGTATTTTAACTTACTCAACTGTTTTTTCTTTTTATGTCTAATTTCTTTTTAATTGTTAAATTTAAAGTTTTATCTATTTATATTAACTGTGTGAAATGTTGTTAGCCGCCCTGAGCCGCCTAGGCGGGGAGGGTGGGATATAAATAAAATCTATTATTATTATTATTATTATTATTATTATAAAACGTGAGATTTATGGAGCTGAACGAGTTTTTTCTAAAAATCCCCAAGAATGAGCAAGAAAAGTCAAATTTTAAATGGCTAGATGGTTTTGCGAAAACTCTCATTTTAGAATCTCTTGAGGCATATGTACAAATCTCCAGTAGCCAACTGGAAGCCTTGCTGGGCAAAAGCCACATCTGGCCACACCCACTTTCTAAAAATCCATACCATACCAAACCTTTAGTGGCATAATAGATTCAGATAAAAATACACAGAATATACAAATTTAAACATTGGAGATAAAATCAAAATGAAACCGAGCTTACAGATGCATTCAAACATGGTCAGAATTAAATTTAAGGATGTCAGCCAGAAATTTTGCCACAGCCTCACTAACCACCCCCTCAGTATCACTCAATAAATAATAACAGGGTGGTAGAATAGACAAATCTGGGGGAAAAGAAAGCTTGCCAAATAAATCTTTGCGAAGGTTATGTATGGTAAAAAGAACAATCAAGCAATATATGCTGGATTGAGTCAGGAGTATTCGCTCCACAGGAGCAAAGTCTGTCGGCTAAAGGGACTCGCTGATATCTCCCTTGTAAAACTTTGGAGGGAAACGCATTTAGTCTAGCCAACATAAATGCCCTGTGATGACTTGGAGTGGTTAAGTCTGATAGATAATTGGGCATTTTGCCACAGAAAGCATAGAGACCTAAGGAAGCTGGAGAGCAAATATAAGGGTCAGTTGGCCGTAATTTCGTTTCCTCTGATTCCCAGTCTCAATTTAACTCATCAGAGGTAGAAAAATCATCTACCTCTAACCCCAATTGATTGATTTTTCTAAAAATCCTTGATGGGTGCCAGAAACATCAGTGGGTGCCATGGCTCCCACAAGTGCCATGCTGGGACCCGTGTTCTATGGCATTCTACCTCACCAAGGCCCCTTCCCCGGAGCCATCCCTCAAAATCTCCAGAAATTTCCCACCCCAGAGTTGACCCAGAACAACTTACAACATCATTCTACACTTCTCCATTTTCTCCAGATTATCATAAATCGACAGCAACTTGACAGTGCTTTCCTCCAGCAAGAACAAACCTCCTTGGCTCAGGATTTATTTATTTTAAAATTTTATTTTTGTAGATATTTATTCCGCCCTACCCCACTAGCAGGCTCAGGGAGGATTACAACAGGCACATGGTACAATAGTTTAAAACAATAATTCAATAATTAAAGCCTCCGTCAAAGGCCAGGTAGTTCATAAAGTCCAACAATGCACCACTTCCTCCCCTCAAACAATGTATTCAAATACTTCAGTTTCTTTATGTGTGCCTTCTGTAATTTTGAGCGCACAAACAGTGGTGCCAGAGAACATACAGATGATTCGCATTTTCCTCTCTTTTTTTTTGCAGTTTCCTGTGCAGTGCAACAGCTGGAACAAAAAAAAAAGCATCAGCTTCGCTCACCCATTTTGTGTTTGAGTGGAGGGGGTTGTATTCTTGCCAACCTCCAGGTGTGGCCTGGAGATCCCCCAGAATTGCAATTGATTACAGAGATCGGTCCCCCTGGAGTAAATGGCTGCTGTGGTTCCCCTCTTCCCAAATCCTGCCCTTCCCAGGCTCCATCCCTAAATCTCCAGAAATTTCCCAATCCAGAGCTGGCAACCCAGGATTCCATGTGGAATTAAAAAAAAAAAATAAACAGACATTTGTGTAACAATTGAAATGTAATAGTAAGCATTGTGGGAGATTCTCAGGAGGGGGAAGAGCAATGGGGTGGATGTACAGTGTGTGTGTGTGTGTATGTGTGTTATCGGAGAGTATGCCTGTCAGAGGAAGAAATTATCAAAACTGCAGACACTGCTTTTCCAGTTTCAACTTCAAAAGTCGAGTAGCTGCCTGCTCTAAATTTTAGAATTCAGTCCTGATGTTATTTGAATAGGATTGCCAGGTCTGTGCTGGAAAATACCTGGAGACTTTGGGGGTGGATGCGGGAGAGGGTGGAGTTTGGGGAGGGGAGAAGCCTCAGCGTGAGAGCAGGGGTGGCCAACGGTAGCTCTCCAGATGTTTTTGCCTACAACTCCCATCAGCCCCAGCCAGCATGGCCAATGGCTGGGGCTGATGGGAGTTGTAGGCAAAAACTTATGGAGAGCTACCGTTGGCCACCCCTGCCCTAGAGTCCACCCTTCAAAGCAGCAATTTTCTCCAGGGGAGCTGATGTCTCCCAGCTGGAGATCAGTTGTAAAAACGGGAGATCTCCAGGCCCCACCTGGTGGCTGGTAACCCTAGGTGTTAAGAATACAGCGAGTGCCCCTGAGCACGCTCAGAGTGCTTTTTGTCGCAATTCCTCTCCAGCCAGCTCCCAGGGCATCAGGTCGAAGGGGATGCTGGACCCACCCTTCACAATATGTTTGGACGCCCAAGTCAGAGCCCGTTGGCTATTTATTTTTTGCTTAAGCATCTTTATCAACCATCCTTTCTGCCGGAGCGGCTGCAGCAGCGCCTGAGCTGAAAAGACGGAGGAGGAAATGGGGGCGATGGGATAGGGCTGCTTTACGCACACCCTGAAGATGCAGGAAACCGCGTCGCCTGAAGGTCTCCGCGGGGTCCTGGCGCCTCCATTTACTCTCTCTGCCTACACTGTGGTCTCGGGGTTGGGATTGGACGCCTCTCTGTGGCTGAACTGGAGTTCATTTTACCTTGGATGTGATTGTGGGGGGGGGGGGGAACATCCAACAACCCTTCTTTCTCTTTTTAGCGAGCAGAGCTTTTGTGGTCGCTGTCCCTCCTCAAGGGGCAATGGCCCCGATCCAGAATGGACTGCAGGGCCAGGCCATCAGAGGAGGATGAATCGTTCCTTCCTGCTGCTGAGCTTTGAAGAAGCATCCACTTCGTGAATGAGCCTGAGTGCAAGGGGGAACTCCCTGCATGACCTTAGGTCAGTCAGACATTCAGCCTAGCCTACCTCGCAGGACTGCTGTGATAATATACGGAACACAGAGCCATGCATGTGGTGGCTCCTTAGAGGAAAGGTGACATAATAATATTACACATCGACAGAGAGACAAGAAACATAGATGATAAATAGATGATGATACATGATGATGAATATAGATTAGATAGATGATAGACAGATAGATGAAGAAGAAATGATATTGGATTTATATCCCGCCATATACTCTGAGAGTCTCAGAGCTGTCACAATCTCCTTTACCTCCCCCCCACACACACAACAGGCACCCTGTGAGGTAGGTGGGGCTGAGAGAGCTCTTACAGCAGCTGCTCTTTCAAGGACAACTCCTAAGAAAGCTCTGGCTGACCCAAGGTCATTCCAGCAGCTGCGATAGATAGATAGATGATAGATAGATAGATAGATAGATAGATAGATAGATAGATAGATAGATAGATAGATAGATAGATAGATAGATAGATAGATAGATAGATGATAGATAGAGAGTGAGTTAACAATTTCATCCCTGTTTCAACAAAAAGACTGCATTTTGCATTGGATTGCGTTGCATCCCATTGGATTAGAGTGAATGTATGTGTATAAAACTCCCAGAAGATTGATAGCTGCTAAGCACTAAGGAAGACAAAATCTCTAAGAGCAATGGAAGCAGCTGCCTCAAGAGGATTTAGAATCTCCTCCCTTGGAGGGTTTCTAAGGCAAAGGGGCTTTAGGAAGCTATGACAAAAGTAGAGTGTGACTTCAAACACACATAAAGGCACACTTCTTAGCAGATGTTACAATAAGCGTTATCAGGAGCTCACCAACCGCATGTTAACAGGAGCGTGTGCTACCTATTCTCCTGTCCGGATACGCGCAATTACTGTGTTGTGTGAACTGGCAGAAAGCACATATATGCCATGCATGTACAGTTTCAATATGAATGAATGTGAACCTTGAAAAATGCAGTTTATGAGTATCAACAGTGAACTCTCATGATGAATAAGCACCTGGCCCCTGTCCACACAACACGCCCGTGCATATCAGGAGGATCTTGGATAACCCTGACCTAGATAGCCCAGGAAAAGCCCAATCTCGTCAGATCTCAGAAGCTAAGCAGGATCGACTCTGGCAAGTACTTGAATGGGGAGACCTCCTTGGAACACCAGAGCTGGGAGGAAGAGTGAGGCTTTATTCAGCCACCTCTTTGAATATCCTCCATGTCACCAATAGCGGTCACTATGTGGCCACCATGATTTCCAGGTGCACACCCACACACGCATGTACATAAAAATACACCCACCCCCTCAAAAAAGGAGCTTCATGGGTCGTGTGGCGCTCCAGTTATGCATGACTGGTGAACAAGACAAGACTGGCTGCAAATTAGCCTCCCAGGCAAAATTGGCTTTTGCTGCTGTGTAATGTGATATAACGGTGCTTTCATAAGGGATAGAACTATATAGAACTGTTCTATATTGCAATGTATTGTCTGTATCATCTGTCTTTTACTGCACTATCTTCAACCTTTGTAACCTGCTTTCTGCACTGCTTGCAGTATAGCATACCTCAGACCATTTTTTGTTTGTTTGCTTTGTTTCCAAAGCAGCCCCGTGGCACAGAGTGATAAAGCAGCAGCACTGCAGTACTGTGGTCTGAACTCTCTGCTCACGACCTGAGTTCAATTCCAGCAGAAGCTGGATTCAGGTAGCCAGCTCAAGGTTGACTCAGCTTTCCATCCTTCCGAGGTCGGTAAAATGAATACCCAGCTTGCTGGGGGGGGGGGGGAGTGGAAAAGACTGGGGAAGGCAATGGCAAACCACCCCGTAAAAAGTCTGCCGTGAAAACGTGAAAGCAACGTCATCCCAGAGTCAGAAACGACTGGTGCTTGGAGCACCTTTCCTTTCCTTCGTTTCCTAATTCTGTAATCCTAGTCCTGTTGCATTGCTAATTGGAGGTTTTGTGCTGTCTCATGGAATCGTTTTAAAATTTTTACAATCCATCTTGAGTCTCAGTGAGAAAATTGGACAATGAATAAAGTAAATTTTAAAAGTAAGTAAGTGGTGTGTGACGATGACAGTTGAGTCAAAAGAACATTCTTCTTCTTTTGGTGTAGTGATTTGGTAGTGTAGTGGTTTGGAGCCAGTTTGATGTAGTGGTTAAGTACATGGACTCTTATCTGGGAGAACCGAGTTTGATTCCCCAGTCCTCCACTTGCAGCTGCTGGAATAGCTCTCATAGGAGTTGTCCTTGAAAGGACAGCTTGCTGTAAGAGCTCTCTCAGCCCCACCTACCTCACAGGGTGTCTGTTGTGTGTGTGTGTATGTGGGGGAAGTAAAGGAGATTGTGACTGCTCTGAGACTCTGAGATTCAGAGTAAAGGGTGGGATATAAATCCAATTTCTTCTTCTAGAAAAACCCCTCTTCCACATTTATTTACTTTGTAATCTGCCTTTCTCTCAGAAACTCAAGGCAGATAACAGGTTCTCAAGCAGTGCAATCAGACAGCCAATGAACAATGACATAGGAGTCCCAAAATCAGAGAACAAATGCGGCAACAAAGGCAAGGTCCACCAAATGACTCATTCAAGACTAAAGGGAGCTTGGAACATTCCTGCCCCCTTTCATTTCCACCACGCTCTCACTTTGGGCTGTGTTTCAGTTAGTTCTGGGATGCCAACTGCAGCCATAGTCCGCTAATCAGGAATACTGGATACAGTTGGATGGAGTGCCCCCTGTATTTAGCTGTACTTCTGAGCAAACAGAACAGAGAAAACATCAGTGCCGGGCCAGGCTGAGTAGCTTTGTGGGCCTGAAGAAACTGATAATCATGAATACGAAAGCACTGTTGCAAAATATGGCAACCTCTGTATCGCCTCCTTTGCTGCAAGGGAATGGAGGGGGAAATGCTGTGACCTGGATAGTCCAGGTTAGCTCCATCTTGGCAGATCTCAGAACCTAAGCAGGGTTAGCCTTGGTTAGTACTTGGATGGGCGACCACCCAAGGAAGTCCAGGGTTGTTAGGCAAAGGCAGGCAATGGCAAACCACCTCTGAAGGTCTCTTGCCATACATCGGCAATGACTTGACAGCACTATATGCACACAGGAGAAGTTGCCTTATACTCCGGCAGCCTGTTGGCTCCTCTGACTTCATAAGCTAGGGTGATGGAGTGGTTAGACTATCTGACTACAAGGTGGATCGGGGTTCAAATCACTTCTTGATGACATAAGCTTGCTAGGTGGGCTGAAGCCATCTTGTGGTCTCTCTCTCTCCCCTTCCCTGCAGCGTTGCTGTGATCAGGGCTTTTTTTTTTTGTAGCAGAAACTCCTTTGCATATTAGACCCCTTCCCCTGATGTAGCCAATCCTCCAAGAGCTTACAGGGCTCTTCATACAGGGCCTACTGTAAGCTCCAGGAGGTTTGGCTACATCAGGGGTGTGTGGCCTAATATGCAAAGGAGTTCCTGCAACAAAAAAAAGCCCCGGCTGTTAAAATAGAAGACATTCACCTATCTCCGAGCTGCTTGCTTTCTCAGATCTTTTAACTGGAGAAGCCAGGGCCTGAACGAGGGATATTCTGTATGGGAAGCAGGCACCCTGTCTCAGCAGCTCACAGGAAACAGCAAACTGCAACGCTGTCACAACATCCTTGCGATTGCATCACACAAGTCAAGCTGTGCAAAACACTGTAGATCGTAAGTAGTTACCATTGAGTGACCATAGAAATATAATAGGATTTTAAAAAAAAATTACAACCCGTTATTTTTCTTCAACAATTTTTGTAATCTCTACAGTTCAGGTGTTAAATTAGATAGATAGAACAGTGACTTTTCTGCACTCTTCACAATAAAAAAAATTTCAAATGGTTGAATCATTTTCTTTTTTTTCTGCAGAACAACCCTGTGAGGTAGGTTAGTCCGTTGTCCTAAAAATCTCATATTCCAATAAGAAATAAAATCCATTTTTGTACAAACCTACTGGTTGGCTTTGAGTCCATCATATATCTCAGTGCACCAAAGAGACTGGTGGGTTGCCAGAGGCTGCCAGGATCCCAGAACTTCATTATGGGGTTGCAGCACAGCCCTAAATCAACAGCTTTAGTATCTGACGAAGGGAACTGACTCTTAAATGCTTAAACCCTGAAAATTTTGTTGGGACCATAAGCCAGCTGGCCTCAGAGGGTGTAACTCTGTTTAGGATGGCACTGCTAAGGAGAGCTGTTTAGGATTGCATTGCTAATGAAATAATGGTTGGGAGCATCAAATGCCATAGAAAATGTTAAAACGAATGCATCAACATTGCCGCCCTAAGTCCATTTTCCTGGGAGTAATCCCCATCGAAGAGACAGGAGTAGCATTCTGAGGATACCTCCGCTTAGAACGGCAGTTTTCCACGGGATACAGGACCTGTCTCCAAGAAGAGACCCTAAAACCATCCTGCGAAGAAGAGTTCTGCGGAATTCGAAAGCTTGCTCTTTTGTGCTCGGAAGTCCTAACGACAAAAAAAGGTATATTTTAAAATTTATCCCCCTTCCCCCCTAAGACCACGCGATCCTCGCCCACAAGCGGTCCCGATAACCCCTTTTTGCCCGATTGCACTTGGGGGGAGGAGTCGGGGGGGCGAATCCGGCGGCATTTCGCTCCCAGAGACGCGCGCAAAGGCCGGCCGACACGAGGAACGGCTTGGGTTACATTGTTTTCGTCCCGATTTTTTAATAATTCATCGTCCGGCCGAGCGAGAGCCGGCGGGTGGGCGGCGCGGCTTCCCCTCCCCTCGTCGCAATCGGGTTGACGAGTTCAGCGAGTCCCCCCGCCCGCCCCGCGCCCGCTCTGTTGTATGCCGGGAGGGGAAGCGAGCAGCGAGAGGAAGAACGTGTCCCTGCCCCTTTCGCTTCCTTTCCTGGCACACCAGAAAGAGGCGAGGGCGAGGAGAGAACCCGGTCGCTTTTAAGACCCAGCGGGATTTTCTCTCTTTCTCTCTTCCCCCCCCTCTGATTCCCCCCCCCCTTTCCTCCTCTTTTTTTTTTTTTGCAAAGCTTGTGCCGTTTGCAGAACCGCTGGCGCTCTCTCTCCATCATCGAGGCTGCAAAAAAACGAGGCGCGGGGAGGAAAAGAGGAGGAGGAATAGGATTGCACGCTAGGCGGATCGCAGCCCGCCGCGCCGGAGTGGGGCCTTGGGCGCACCGCAGCCCCTCCGAAGGGCTCTGTCTGACCGTCGGGTAAGCGCCGCGGACCCCCCCTGGCCTCGCCTCCAACGCCCCCGCCGGCCACATTCTCTCCCCCCCCCCCATCGGACACAATGCAAGGCGCCCTGGCCTCCCTCGCGATGTGAGTCCGTTGCCGAGGAGGGGCCGGGGTGGGGGGACACCCGGCGGGCGAAAGAGGGGCATCGGTGGGGGGAGGAGGCTATGTGGTGTCCGCGACGCCCCAAGATCTGCTGAACCATGATGAAGACCGAGCCCCATTCCAGTCCCGGCGGCGGCAACGGCAGCGGCTTAAGGAGTGCCTCCCCTCACCGGAACGCCTATGAAGCCGGCATCCAAGCCTTGAAAGCCCCCAAGGATGCCCTGGGCGACCCCGACGGCGAGGAGGCCAGGAAGGCCGCCCGCAACAAGAAGTATGGCTCCAACGTCCACCGGATCAAGAACATGTTCCTGCAGATGGGCACCCCAGGGGGCGAGGGGCCGCTGGAGCTGGCCAAGATGAAGGAGAAGCCCGTCCGCTTGTCCTTGCCCCGGGCCAGCAGCCTGAACGAGAACGTGGACCACAGTGCCTTGCTCAAGCTGGGCACCAGCGTCTCCGAGCGGGTCAGCCGCTTCGACTCCAAGCCGGACAAGCCCGTCTCCAAGCTCCAGGAGACCCGCAAGATCTTCGAGAGGAGCCTCCAGGAGAAGGAGACCACCAACAAGCTGCTCTTGAGGAAGGAGCGGGCTGGCTTCCAGGACCGCAAGCTGGACGTGGTGGTCCGCTTCAATGGCAGCACCGAGTCCCTGGATAAGTTGGACACTGAGGCTGTCTCGCCCACTGTCAGCCAGCTCAGCGCTGTCTTTGAGAAGGCCGACCTGAGGAACAATCTCCACAAGGCCCCTGGCAAAGTCGGGCCCCTCAACTCCAAGATCATCCCCAAAAGGTCCAGGGTTTTCCTTCAGGCTCCGGAAGGGGCCAAAGCGGAAGGGCGGGCCAGCGATGGGCCTATTCTCCAGGTAAGGGGCAGGCTGCCCGAAGCCGACAAAACCCAGAACAAACTTCCTGCTGGCGGGCCAGTGGCCCTCAAACTGGGTGACAAGGACAGTAACTCAGGCCTGCGTCCCCAGAAGGTCCAAGAGGTCCGGAAGATAAAGCCCGTGGAAGTGGAGGAGAGCGGAGACTCGGAGCAAGAATTTGAGGCGGCTGAGGTGGCGGTGGCAGCAGCTGAGGAGCACAGCAAGGTCTCCAAAGGCTCTGACACCGCCAGGGCTGAAGTGATCCAGGCCGAGGTCACAGTGCATGCAGCTTTGGAAAATGGCGGACAAGCTGGGGAGAGACACCTAGAGACTCCAGGCTCATTGGCAGACACATACTGTGAGGTCAAGGCTGAAGGACCTGAGGAGAATGATTTGGGTGATGAGTCTAAGAAAGAGGACTTCTCTGAGGCTGACTTGGTGGACATTAGTGCCTACAGTGGGCTGGGGGAGGACTCGGGAGGGAGTGGGCTGGATGAAGACGAGGATGCCGATGGACTGTATGCGCCGGAATCCAGCTGTGTGGAGATCCCAGGGCTGTCAGAAGAGGAGGAGCCTGCCCCCAACCGCAAGATCCACTTCAGCACGGCCCCCATCCAGGTAGGCCTTCGGGTGTAATGTCACTTAGCAGCGTTGACAGCTGGGCCTTGAGAGAAACGGTTATACGTAGAGGTTGGGCTGAACTGCCCAAGAGAAATGTCATATTTTCCATACAAAAGGGAGACCTCAAAGTCAGATCCACTCTTGAATCTTCCAACTTTGACCTGTTTCTCAGAAACAGCCGCTGAAGGGGTAAAATTGTGTCTGGACTGTGCCACTTCAGGTGGGAATTCACAAGAGGGAATATTTCTCCCTACCAACAGATTTCACAGCACGGAGATCCCTAAATCGTGGAGAAAGATTCTAACATAGTCTTCGCGACGTTAGTTTTCCACGTATGGAGTTTATTTTTTAATGAAAGAACATTCAGTCATGGCAAGCCTGTACCTATGTTCTGAAATGGTACAGTCCAGGCACAGGTTTACCATCTCATCTGCTGTCGGTGAGAACTAGGCCTATCCTGCTAGAGAGGTATCTTCTTCTGTCCCCTCCACAGTAGGATTTCCTGTTTAGGCCTTGATTTTGCAAGGCCTGTGACAGATTACTGCCTGCACTCACGAGGCCTAGACAAAATGACAGGAAGGGAGCTCGTTTTTGTTTTGTCTGCATTTCAGTTTTTTCTCTCTGCATGCATGAAGATGCATCCATGGAAGAGATGAGGCAGCGTATGAGCGCTGCGTAACTCTCCCACCCTAAAAGCTGGGGGGGTGGGGGTGGCAGGAGGCTGGCTTTTGACAAGACTGGGCTTTTCATTGAGGCTTGGGAATTGAAACCGTGAATCAAAGGAAATGAGACTGGTATATCTGAAAGGAGAGCCACCAATGTCATAGCGGACCGTGCCAGTGTTTCGAGGCCCTTTCCCTGCTTCCTTTTTGATTCCTAGTGCAAAATCCAGGAGAGAAAAGACAGAAAAGGGTGGGGTTGCAAGGGACCGTCCCCCCACCTGACGATCTGGCAGCAGGAGAGATGCTGAGGTGGCTAGATTTGGTCAAAAAGAGAGAGAGAGAGGCCGTTCTCCATCCTTGTCTTTTTTCCTTATCCTGAAAGGCGTTGCTTTTACGAAACACTGGAGGCAAGGGAGGGATTATTAATGAATCCTTTTTACAGCTGGCTGCTGGTAGTAAAGGGAATAGCACATCTGATGTGAATCTCGGTTTCCAGCACAGCCGTACCACGTCGGCTGGAAAGGGGGGAAAAAAAATAGGCATCTACAACACAAATTAGGGAGAGAGGCTCGGTCGCCATCTGTTCTTCACCAGCCCTTCCCCCTACCTTCTGCCCTAGCCAAGCAGACTGTCCACCTTTCTGCCCCCACCCCCTACACCTTGCAAGGAACAGAGACACCCTGGATGCAGTGCCCAAGAGTTAGTAGCGAAAAGCCAGTTGCCAAGAGGACGGCAGATCTAAAAAGCTCCCTGTCTTCTGCAGGTGAAAAGGCAGTCAAGAAGAGAAAGGAATTGGCCTTAGAGGAGAGCTGGCGAGGGGCTCTGGGTTCCTAGATGTCCAAGGAAATTCATGATCACCCAGTTAAATCTGCCCATGGCAATTAAATTCTACCCATAGCAGCTCGCGTTGTCCATCGATCCCCTTCTAGCTTGTGTTCTGTAGTAGCAAGAATGTTGGGTGTTTAGCCTAGGGAGAGGACAGGAGATCCAGTCCTCACTTTGACTCAAAGCTTAACATAAGAACATAAGAGAAGCCATGTTGGATCAGGCCAACGGCCCATCCAGTCCAACACTCTGTGTCACACAGTGGCAAAAAAATTTATATATACACACACACTGTGGCTAATAGCCACTGATGGACCTCTGCTCCATATTTTTATCTAAACCCCTCTTGAAGGTGGCTATACTTGTGGCCGCCACCACCTCCTGTGGCAGTGAATTCCACATGTTAATCACCCTTTGGGTGAAGTACTTCCTTTTATCCGTTTTAACCTGTCTGCTCAGCAATTTCATCGAATGCCCACGAGTTCTCGTATTGTGAGAAAGGGAGAAAAGTACTTCTTTCTCTACTTTCTCCATCCCATGCATTATCTTGTAAACCTCTATCATGTCACCCCGCAGTCGACGTTTCTCCAAGCTAAAGAGTCCCAAGCGTTTCAACCTTTCTTCATAGGGAAAGTGCTCCAGCTTGCCTTGTTAAATAGGACTTACCACTCTTTTTTGACCTAGCCTACCTTGCAGGGTTGTTCTGAGGATTAAGGAGAGGGGGCACGTTCTGAGCTCCAGGGAGGAAGGGCCTGGATACCAATGTAATCTATAAATAAAGAGATTACAATGTGGGTTAGTGTGCCGCGAAGCAGATGGTGGGAGGCAGTGAGGTGCCCCAGGCCAAAGGTCACATTTCCTTGACCTTCTGGCACACTTCCATCATCCTAGTAAACAATCTCAGATGCCCCAGGGGGAGAGGCCACATCCCTCATTCTCCAACCCCAGCAGGGCTGTCGTAATGTGCATAGATTCCCGGGAGCCATCCTCCCCCCTCCCCCCCCCCACCATACAGGGCTCACAACACATTTCTGTACTCATTTCAGTAAATCATTCTGACTTGCAATTTGCAGGCCGAAGGGTCAGATTTTTAAGAGCCAGCGATTATTTAAAACCACGCGTACACGTATGCACAGTCTTGCTAGGCACAGCCGCCGCATGCGTGGACTGCAATTTGCATGCGTGCATTTCGGCTTCTGGGTAGCGATGGCGGAGTTGGGAAGCAGGCAGCTTGTTCAGTTTGGCTTTGTCTGTAGGCATTTTGGGGTGGGGGGAGAAAAAGCAGATAGCTGGACCCTGGGTGACGTCTCGGGCGTGGAGGGCTGCCAGAGTTAAGTGGCGGGATGCTGAGAGGTGGGCGCACGCTTCCTTTCAGAGAGATCAGGTGGGTGTTGTGCCAAGCAGAAGGCACAGCATGTGCCGTATTCGAGGGGAAACTGCCATAAATCACGGATTGGATCCTACCAGCTTTTCTGCTCATCCTATCCCCTATTCTTTGCATCTTCCTCCCATGAAGCATTTGTCCATGCGGGATCTATGGTCCTTTTCATGGTTCCAAGGGGACCTTTCTTCCTTTCACCAATAGAAAAGCAGACGGGATCCAATCCTGTATTTTGTTTGCGTGACTCTGATAGTTGGGCTGGATTTGCCTTCCTCTGAGAAGCCAGGGCTTTTTTTGTAGCAAGAGCTCCTTTGCATATTAAGGCCACACACCCCTGATGCAGCCAATCCTTCTGGAGCTTTCAGAAGGCCCTGGACTAAGAGCCCTCTAAGCCCTTGGAGGATTGGCTACATCAGGGGTTTGTAGCCTGATATGCAAAGGAGTTCCTCCTACAAAAAAAGCCATCACTTGGCTAATTTGCCGGAGCTTCCCGGCATTATCAGACCTGCTGGCACTGGGTTCACCCTTCCTCACCAGATGTAGGTTAATCTGTCAGGCTGGGAGAGTGTGTGCTGGCTTCTGGAGGACCTTACCCTGGAACGAGGACCTTCTGCTTCCAGCCTCTATGATTCTAGAACTCCCTTTCCTCCATCCTTTCCCCAAACTCTTGCTATTGTTGGATTACAACTGATGCCAGGTGCTGGACCACATCCCACACCAAACTGGAAGTGCAACAGAGATTACAGGACAAGGCTATCTCCAGTAATGCACAGCTCCTGTACATCTCCTGCCATGGGTGAAATGTGCAGAGCATTGAATACAGTCCCAGAAGCCAAAGCCTAAGTCTGGCTGAAAGAACGATGCCTTGTTTGTCTTCTTTCTTTGTCCAAGAGCTAGCCGTCCTGACCTGGGTGACCCAGGTTAACCTGATATCATCAGATCTCAGAACCTAAGCAGGGTCAACCTTGGCTAGTATTTGAATGGGATGCCAGGGTCATAACATAGAGGCAAGCAATGGCAAACCACCGCTGAATGTCTCTTGCCTTGAAAACCCTATGGGGTCACTATAAGTCAGGTGTCACTGGCATAGAAGGTGATGGCTTCAAGAGGATTGGATAAGCATATGGAGCAGAGGTCCATCAGTGGCTATTAGCCACAGGGTATAGATGGAACTCTCTGTCTGGGGCAGGTGATGCTCTGTATTCTTGGTGCTTGGGGGGGCACAGTGGGAGGGCTTCTAGTGTCCTGGCCCCACTGGTGGGCCTCCTGATGGCACTTGGTTCTTTGGCCACTGTGTGACAGAGTATTGAACTGGATGGGCCACTGGCCTGATCCAACATGGTTTGTCTTATGTGACATGATGGCAAAAACAAAAAGAGTTTTCCATGGTGAAAGCCCCAGGCATCCCTTAGAAGCCATGGGGGTAATGAAGCATTTAGAGTTCTGCACTAGGATGTGGGAGACCCAGTTTTGAATCCTGGCTCATGCCATGGAAGCTTCCTGGGTGTGACCTTTGGCTAGCCACTCTCTCTTAGCCCAACCTACTTTACAAGGTTGTTGTTGAGTATAAAATGGAGAGGATCAGAACTGGGGTATGCCGCTCAGATCTCCCTGAAGGAAGACTGGGATAAAATGGGTAATCCATGGAGAGAGATGGAAAGGATGAAGTCCTCATTAGATGGGGCTCACACATGCACACACAAAAGCAGTTGCACAAAATTAATGTCTGATTTCTAAAAAATCAGCACAAAAAAAAGTCTAATTTCTGAAATAAGAGGCGTTGGATTCCAGATTTGTTAGAAACTTCTGATCTTTGGTACCAGATTTGTGACTGCAATTGATTAAAAACAGGGAAGACACACATTATGTATTTATTTACTAAACTCATAGTCTGCCTCTCCCCCTGAGACTCAGGGTGGATGAGACTGTAAACTAATGCTATCAGCAGGATGAGACATCTGGTAAACCATGTAATAGAAAGGTAAAGGTAGTCCCCTGTGCAAGCACTGAGTTGTTACCGACTCATGGGGTGATGTCACAGCATGACGTTTCTTTGGCAGACTTTTTGTTATGGGGTGGTTTGCCATTGCCTTCCCCAGTCAGAGCCAGTTTGGTGTAGTGGTTAAGTGTGCGGACTCTTATCTGAGAGAACCAGGTTTGATTCCCCACGCCTCCACTTGCAGCTGCTGGAATGGCTTTGGGTCAGTCATAGCCATCACAAAGCTTGTCCTTGAAAGGGCAGCTTCTGGGAGAGCTCTCTCAGCCCCACCTACCTCACAGAGGTGGGGGGAGAAGATATAGGAGATTGTAAGCCACTCCGAGGCTGATTCAGAGAGAAGTAAAAAACGGGTAAAGGTAGTCCCCTGTGCAAGCACCAGCCATTTTCAACTCTGGGGTGACGTTGCTTTTTCAATGTTTTCACGGCAGACTTTTTTACGGGGTGGTTTGGCATTGCCTTCCCCAGTCATCTACGCTTTCCCCCCAACAAGCTGGGTACTCATTTTACCGACCTCGGAAGGATGGAAGGCTGAGTCAACCTCGAGCCAGCTACCTGAACCAGCTTCTGCTGGGATCGAACTCAGGTCATGAGCAGAGGACTCTGCAGTACTGCAGCTTTACCACTCTGGTGGGGTATAATTCTTCTTCTTCTTCTTCTTCTTCTTCTTCTTCTTCTTCTTCTTCTTCTTCTTCTTCTTCTTCTTCTTCTTCTTCTTCTTCTTCTTCTTCTTCTTCTTCTTCTTCCTCTTCCTCTTCCTCTTCTTCTTCCTCTTCCTCTTCCTCTTCCTTCACCACCAGCAAGCTGAATACTCATTTTACCAACCTCAAAATAATAGGACTAGGATTACAGAATGTTTAGTTAAGCTGGCTTTCTCTATGGGTCTCTGGTACAGATGGGCTGTGTTCCCTGTGATCGTTTGCATACTTTGAAGGCAGTCCACATACGGACCCTTCACTGACAACAGGACCCTCAGGCAGTTCCGGTTGAAAAATGTTAGGAAGCAGGAAGCACAGTGCAGTATGACTGTCATGGACAACACCGGCTCTCTGGCCACGTGTCAGTGAGGAGGGAGGTTAATATACCTCCAAGGGGTGTGATGCTCGTGCCAGAAGTACCCCACAAAAAGCGTGAAAGTGGTAGAGGCCTGTCAGCTAGGGCTGTCATACAGTAACTTTTTAAAAAATGGTTTATGGCAGGGGTCTCCAACCCCCAGTCTGTGGATGGGTTCTGGTCCATAGCCTGTTAGCAACTGGGCCGCGGAGTGAGGCAGAGCTGCCCCGCCACCCCTTTTGCTGAAAGAGGCAGCACAGCCTTGCTCCAAAGCACCACCACTTTCATTCTCCTAGGTCCTGGGCAGGCAGAAGGGGCATTGAGGCCGACCTTCGCCCACCCCTCATTTAAAGATCCCCATAGGTAGGGATGGGGCGGGGGGGGCAACCTGGGGTGGCAAAAGCCCCAACGTACCACCCCCACTGGTGTGTAGAAAAACTGTCTTCCACAAAACCGGTCCCTGGTGCAAAAAAGACTGGGAGCCACTGGTTTAAGGGACAGGTTAGAGCAAGGGTTGCCAACCTCTAGGTGGGGGCTGAAGACCTCCTGGAATTGTAACAGATCTCCAGACTACATAAATAACTTATTTATCAATTATTTATTCATTTACAACATGCATAAGATGGATTGCACAGCGGTATACCCTAACAAAATCCCTCCCACCCCTAAACCCCACTTTCTCAGTCTCCGCCTTCAAATCTCCAGGTATTTCTGAAGCCACAGTTGGAAACCCAAGTTAGAGTTTGCTGTTGGAAGGAAATATGGCTTCTGCATTTCGTTGACAGCATGATATTTCACGTCTAATAGTTTCTGCCTCAGTCGCAAAAATTTTGTGCAACAGCCTATAAAATCCGTCAGTTGCTTTCGTTATTTGGGGTTTATGTAAATAACTACTATATTACTGTCTATTTATATCATCGCCTATTTTTAATTCTGGCTTTTCTCCCCATTAATAGCTTTGTAGTATTTTATCTATGCTGGTCTTTGATCATACAATAAATTAAACTAAACCTAATAGTTTCTGTTTCAGCCACTATGGGGATGTGGAGTATTCCTAAAGCAATAGAATGCCGAGGCCAAGAATTGCTTCAAAGTTAAATAAGTTCAAGACCCATCAGTATGGTGGAAGATGTGTCCACGATCAGCACTTATCCAGCTGAATTCTGTTGAGTTCAGTTGCCTGGGCTGATTTGTACCTGCAGAAATGTCACATTCATTTTCTGCTACAAGAGAAACTGCCTGGTGTTTTGAGATGCAAAGTGAAAGAACAAACTATCTTTAAATTCTTGTTGCTGCAGCCTTGAGTGTAAAAAGAGGAAGTCAGCTTGTGAGCAGAGTGAGTGAGACAGACAGACAGACAGAGATCTACACAATGATGTACCTTTAAGTCAACACCATTGGTCAATTACATACAGGGTGTTTTTTTTTAACAAATGCATAGGAATGCAGTTCCAACTGGCTTGTCACCAGGGGGTGTGGCCTACTATGCAAATGAGTTCCTCCTGGGCATTTTCTACCCGAAAAGCACTGTGCAAAACAATGATGATGTCAGGGGTGTGGCCTAATAAGCAAATGAGTTCCTGCTGGGCTTTCCCTGCAAAATTTATTTATTTACCTTAGATTTATATCCCGCCCACTCTGCAAGCAGACTAACAGTCATGTTAAAAACAACAATTTCAGTTACAATTTTTAAAATGATAAAACTTGAACAAATAACTATTTAAACTAAATATTTGTTGCTATACAAAAATTTTAACATAGGAGGATCAGATTGTATTGATGTCTAGGATTGCCAAGAAGAAGACTGCAGATTTATAACCCGCCCTTCTTTCTGATTCAGAGTGGCTTACAATCTTCTATATCTTCTCCCCTCACAACAGTCCCCCTGTGAGTTGGGTGGGGCTGAGAGGGCTCTCACAGCAGCTGCCCTTTCAAGGACAACTCCTATGAGAGCAGTGGTTGACCCAAGGCCATTCCATCAGGTGCAAGTGGAGGAGTAGGAAATCAAACCCGGTTCTCCTAGATAAGAGTCTGGACACTTAACCACCACATCAAACTGGCTCTCCACTTGTACCTATTGTACCTGAGATTTTCTCCTCCCAAATGGCTAGAATGGCCAGGAAAACCATAGTTTTCCCAGGAACGCCTAGAGCAGCCCGCATGTGCACCACCATTTTGATGTCACTTCCGGGTGATGTCATCATGCCGGCGATGCATGGGGAGGTTCTCCCTGCTGGCCCAATGTGGGCTGGCGGGTTAGGAACCTCCGGGGCAGGGGATTCCCCACCCGGACCGGGGGCTTGGCAGCCCTATTGATGTCATAATTCTTCTGTTTATCTGTTAGTGGTCCTTCTGAAGGGGTGGAGAGAGTCACTGCAGTACAAGTCATATAAGCCTGGAAGAAACACACATTTTTTTACATAAACCCCAAATAACGAAAGGATTTTATAGGCTGTCGCACAAAAAAGCCCTGATTACATACATAAGTGCCATCAAGTCACAGCTGACTTGTGGCAGCCCCAACAAGGGAGCTTTCAAGACAAGTGAGAAGCAGAGGTAGTTCACCATTGCCTTCATCTGCAGAGTCTGCCTCGGTGGTCCTCCTTCTAAGTACCAACCCTTCTTAGCATCTGAACTCTGACAAGATCAGGCTATACTGTACCATTCCACAGCCCACTGATCAATTAGGGGAGCAAATTTTAATATGTGATTAAAGCCCCAGTTGAAGAAGGTGCTGATTACATCCATCCTCATCCCAAAATGTCACAAGATCTTATCATGAAGATCCTGATTGGCTCTTTGGATTGCTGAAACTACAGAACAGAAGGTGTTTTTTTTAAAAAAAAAAATGCTGACAGGAAGTGCTTGAGCAGAGTTTCAAATGAAACTCTAGGATAAACAGATAAAGTCAGTCATTGGCAGAGCATTCTACAAGATAGGAGGAAGGTTATTTGCATTTCTTCTGGACCTGAATGAATTGTACTGCAGTGACTCTGTCCACCCCTTCACTCCTAATTGGCATGCAGAATATCTGGGGGTGGGGGTGGGTGGGAATGACATAGAATCAGTGTCATATAGTGGTTAGAGCCCTGGGCACAGTCTGAAATGGTCCATCTTGGATCATACTATAATCATTCATATTTACGAGGACTCATTAAAGATACTCTGCCTTGAGTGAAAAAGGACAGAACAATCTCCAGACCAGGCAGGCTCTTCAAACGTGTCATGTATATTGAGGTTTTGACCAGCATGGTGTAGTGCTTAAAGGTGGCAGACTCTAATCTAATTCCCAGCTCCTCCACATGAAGCTGCTGGGTGATCTTGGGCCAGTCAGAACTCTCTCAGTCCCATCTGTCTTAGAAGGGGCTTGCTGTCGAGAGAGAAATGGAAGGTGATTGTAAGCCGCTTTGAGACTCCTTGAGATAAAGAAAAGTGGGGTATAAATATTGGGTTTTTTGGTTAATATAGCAGAGCTTTGTCCAGCCATAGAAGCATGATCTTGAGTGCAGTAAATAAGTCTCCCAAGAAGTATATTGTAAAAAAGGCAAACTTACATTTATACAAGTCGATCCAGTTCACATTCAGGTTGCAGTCAAAATAATAGAAGAAATTCTAATTTAAAGAGTATTTTCCCTATGGCCAGCTTGTCTGGCAGGGCATCATATGTGTGGAAGTCTAAGCACATTATCTGTACAGGAGAGACCTGCAGGCATGTGTCTTCATGGAAGGCCATGGGATGATAGACTAGAGGGCAAAGGGAGAGAGAGAGAGGAGGGGTCCAAGGGCAACTCCCAGGTTAAGACAAAGAGAGGAATCCCATTCAAGGAGACAACACATGTACGCCCTTAGAGTGATGTAGTGCCCCCCAATGTCCAGGCATGCTGAGTCACTCACTCCAACAATAAAAACCCACTCTTCTTTATTTACATTATATTTATTTAGATATTTAAACTCCACTTTTCTCTTCAATAGGAACCCAGAGCAGCTTACAACATGTTGGCTGTGATCACACGCACTAAATAATGCACTTTCAGTCTTCTTTCACTGCACTTTCCCACTGGATTTTCCCAGTTCACACAGTAAAATCCAGTTGGAAAGTACATTGAACGTGCATTATTTAGTGTGTGTGTGATCGCAGCCAACAGGTCTCAAAGGCCCAGTTGTACCTGACAGGGTAGCAGAACAGTACCAAAAAAAAAAAGATCACATAGTCTAGTGGTGGTGACAGGCATAAAACAAGGGGGGCAAGATCAAAATTGGAGGCTTACAGCCCAAAAGACATTCTTATAGAGGGCGTAAGATTGTGGATGATCTGCCCTCAAAGGAGCCTATCTCGGCAACCCATGAGCAGTGACTTATGCAGCATTCCAACAGGTAGCCTCTTTAGCGAATGAGCCAATGATACCCAGCGAGAAATGGAGCTGAATTATCTGCCTCATCCCATGGAGGCTGAGAGGAAGATCAGTGAACCATGCAGAGTTGCAGCAGGCAGCCTCCTTTGGGGGCATCAACTAGGAACTCATAGGAGCCTTTAATGATTTAATTAGCCATCTTTTCATTCAGCCCATTGGCTGTTCTTTACATGCACACAGGGTGAGAAACTTCTACTTCACCAGTTTCAGGTGTATAGATGTGTCAGGCTGGAATAGGAGAGCAAGTTTTGAGTCCAGTAGTTCCTTAATGACCAACAACATTTTCAGGGTATAAGCTTTTGAGAGTCAGAGCTTCCTGCATCAGATGTCAATGGGAGTTTTACCTCTTAAAATCCTATTGGACTTTAAGGTGCTACCGGATTCAAATCTTGCTCTTTTGCTTTCCTGCTTTGCGATCAGCTACGTGGCTTGGTGCTGAACTTAAAAAGAGCACTCAGCCAAACAGAGAAGTTGTTCATCTGCTGGCTTGAATTGTCAGTTTTTTATCTGTGGACAGAGGGGGAGAAAAAGAGGAAGGGATCACGGGGCAGATGTAAGCATTGCAAGATGTGGGGGATACCACTAAGGGAGGCAAATCTACCCAGAACAGCATGTAAAGCAGAATGCAGAAAGAGGGACTTGTATGTACTCTGAAAATTGCTTGCAAGCCATGGGGTCCACTGTTAGTAATCATGGGATAATACCTCCCCCACAAGTTCGTTCCAAACTCTATTTCTTTTTCTATTCCAACATGGGTTAAGCTTCAAACAAAGATTTTTTTTCCCCCTGCATGGCTGGATTTCTAGTCATGTCCTCTTTTCCTTTTGTCTTCCTTTGAATAGCAGACCACTCCTCAACCCACCATGCTTGGTGTCATGGTTAAGAGCAGAGAATTCTATTCTGGGAGAACTGGGTTTGTTTCTCCTCCTCCACATACAGCCAGCTGGGTGTGACCTTCTGTCAGAGCTGTTCTCTCAAAAGCAGTTCTTGAAAGAGCTCTCTCTGTCCCACCTTCCTCATGGAGTGTCTGTGGTGGGGAGAGGAGGGGAAAGGAGTTTAAGCCACTCTGAGACTTTGAGTGAAGCGCAGGGTATAAATCCAATCTCCTCCACCTCCTCCTCCATGTGTCTGTATAAAGGATCTGTCTTCCTGTGTATCCAGCCTTATAAAAATGTAGGATTTCTGGTGTGTTTTGATGGTAAGGACATCCTGTTTCTCTGTGTACCCCCAAACTTGGGGATCCTGAACTATGGTGGGCAGACTACTGGGTCAGATAAGCCCGTATTTTTTTATACTTTTGGACAGAATTGCATAAAGATGCAAGGTAAGGATCTGTAAGAGCATATGGCTGAAACACCCTGTGGTTCCTTGTCCTGTAGACTAGGGGTGGCCAATGGTAGTGCTCCAGATGTTTTTTGCCTACAACTCCCATCAGCCCCAGCCAGCATGGCCAATGGCTGGGGCTGATGGGAGTTGTAGGCAAAAAAACATCTGGAGAGCTACCATTGGCCACTCCTGCTATAGACAGTCTGGTTCTCTTAGGATAGCAACTGAGGGAGAAGACTTAGCTAGTGGTCACCCAGAGTGCAGATTTGAACCTGGGACTCCCAGATCCTAGTCCAGCTCTCTAAACTATGCATGCTGATGCTTTGTTAGTCCTGGATCCTTTTGCTGAACAAGACAGAATGTTTCCATCTGTAAATGAACTCGGGGACAACAGTGCCTGTTTCTGGGCCTCTGACAGGCCACTCTCAGGGGCAGAGTGCAGACTTTGGCATGTGTGATCATTTCATAGTGTGACCATAGCAGGGTGGGGTGCGTTCATATGGACAAAATGCTCATTCTGCCATCCTGGCAGACAAGCGAGGATACCCGCTGCCTGTCAGTAGATGCTTGTTTGTCATTTTTATTCAGACATCTAGCCCCATGTCTTTGGAAGGGTGATGAGATGCTATTTCAAAATAGCAGTTATCATCTAAATATCACCCCCACCCCCACCCAGCTTTTCCCAACACAGAGACTCCTTTAACTTCCCTCTCTCTCCCCAAAGAAATGCCTTTTGACACGCTCAAGCTAGGGCTCTGGCAGATCTCCAGGAGAACAGAATTCCAGAAATCTAGAGCTGCTTTCAAGAATGCAGTGACAGACTTCTTGTCTTCCAACATGTGGCATAAACACCATTGGTATTTGCCTCTGAGCACATCAGGGCAACATGCGCTGAAAGACGGAAACGGGCGTACAAGCGATTATCTACCTGGATGCGCGTTTTGAAGTTGCATCCTTTCTTGCTCTGCCTTGCCGCTTAAGGTAGGAAAATTCTTCTGTTGCTTAAGCTTCTTTTTAAAAGAGAAAGATCGACAACCCAAACAGTAGACTGTGGAGAGCTGGAAGACTGAGGGACAGTCTGAACAGACTTTCTTGAGGTGTGCGGGACCTATTTTAAACTGTCCTTCCCCTTTTTTCAGTTGTGTGTGTGAAGGTGTGAAGGCTGGAGATGCCTAGTCTGCTCTCCCCACTTCGCAAGCAGCTGATGTAAAGAATACAGCACAGTGCTATGCGGGTTGGCTTGCACGTCTTGCCTCGTTTCTGTCCAGCCTGCACCTGCAGAGTAAACTCCCATGGTGCTCTGCTACATTGACATGACTGCCAGTTCTGATTGCTAGAAAACTATTGCTGTTCATACCTGATGACCAGATGTTATATAGCACCCTGGTCTTTAAATAATAGAGGAAGGCAGGGCTTTTTTTTTTTTGTAGAAAAAGTCCTGCAGGAGCTCATTTGCATGTTAGGCCATATCTCCTGACGTCACCGTTGTTTCACGCAGGGCTTTTTTTTTTTTGCAGAAAAAGCCCAGCAGGAACTCATTTGCCTATTAGGCCACACCCCCTGGCACCAAGCCAGCCGGAACTGCGTTCCTGTGTGTTCCTGCTCAAAAGAAGCCCTGGAGAGAGGTCTGGAAGCAGCATAAAACTTGCACTCAGGAGCTTTTGCTCACTACGAATTTAGGAGGGATGAGCCAGTGCTTGGTTCTTGTGGCCCTTTCTTATGTGTCCAGGGGAATGCTGATTGGATCACCACTTTGGGGTTAGGAAGGGATTTTCCTCCAGGACAGACTGGCCCAGGGATGCTGGAGGATTTTTGCCTTCCTTTGAGCATAGAGCAGCAGGGGTCACTGGAGGGACATGGGGGAGAGGTAACTGTGAATTTCCTGCATTGTGCAGTGGGGCAGACAAGATGGGGTGTCTTCCAGCTCTGTGTTTCCATGTAAATGAAAAACATAAACAAAAAACCCGCACCCTCAACCAGAGCATAGTATCCACTTGCATTAAGCCTCTCTTACAGTAGCCTCACTTGACAATCACAGAGAAAAGTGGGCTTCTCCCCATTTTTGACAGAATAAAAGGAGATGTACGTGAGGAGAACGGATGTCGCCTTCGCTCTCTGTTTCCTGCCCCCTCCTAGGAGTCCTAGCATTGTTTGTCTCAGACCAACTGTTGTGAGGACTGAACTCAGCAGGAAGACAAACCACCTGGTGGGAAGGAGCGTGGGGAGGTCAGAGAAACAGGCAAGAGGTGGGCTCACCTTTCTGTTGGTCATAACAGCCAATTCTTTGAAATCTTCTAGGGCAGTGGTTCTGAACCTTTTTGGCACCAGGTACTGGTTTTGTGGAAGACAATTTTTCTGCGGACCGGTGTGTGTGTGTGGGGTGTTGCTGGGTTTTCTACCACTTGAGGCTGCCTCTACGCTCACGCCCCATCCTTGCTCCCACCAGGGTCTTTAAATGAGGGATAGATGAAGGTTGATGCCACCCTGCCCCTTCCACCTGCCCGGGATCCAGGCAGATGAAAGAGGTGGTGCTTCTGAGCGAGGCCATGCTGTGTCTTTCGTCCGCCTGGGTCCCGGGTGAATGGAAGGGGCAGTGGGGCTGCTCTGTCTCGCTCCAAGGTGCAAGGTCACATTGCCTCTTTCATCCACCTGGGTCCCGGGCAAGTGAAAGGGGCGGTGCGGTGCCTCTGCCTCTCTCCACGGCCCTGTTGCTAACAGGCCATGGGCCAGTACCGGTCCACGGCCTGGGAGTTGGGCACCCCTGTTCTAGGGGACCGATGATGGCAGAGTTGCACCTGGTGTGTGTGTGTGGGGCTCCTGCACACAGGCCTTCGTGGTGGCCACCCCAAATCTTTGGAACTCCCTGCCCCATGAATTCCACCAGTTCCTGCAGTACTGTTGCAGGCAGTTGAGAACTTGTTACTTTTTTTTTTTAAGTCTTTTAAAATTAACATCTGTTCTGGTTTTAGAGTTAGCATATGTGTGGTTTTTTTCATTCACATCTTTAGAATTTTACCCATGTGATTGTATTGCACTGAATGTAAGTCGCTTGGGGCAGTTCTCGAATTGGAAAGGTGGGAGACAGCTAGCCTGAAATTTAAAAAAAAAAGTAGCTCTCTGTGCTTTGCTCTCTCTTTCCTTGTGATTGGGGTAGAACCATGTGCCACTGTCGCATCTAGTTCTGTTCTTACAACAGCATTGTGCACATCATAAGGGGAAGTGGATAGGTGAGAATGAGGGTTGGTTTCTAGGAGACAGAATTCCCAAGGTGTGTGATGCAGGAAACCCAGACCAATGTGTGAACGATGCTCGAGCATTAGGTTACTTGCGTGTTCTCCTCTCTTTGTGAACATACTGTTTGCTGTAGGAGCTCCGCCCCCCCCCTTTCGCCGTCAAGTCGCAAATGACTTATGGCGACCCCAGAGGGTTTTCGAGGCAAGAGACATTCAGACATGTTTTGTCATTGCCTGCCTCTGCACTGGTATTCCTTGGTGGTCTCCCATCCAAGTACCAACTTAGGCAGATCCTGCTAAGCTTCCAAAAACTGATGAGATCAGGCTAGCCTGGACTGTCCAGATCTGGGCTGGCCCTGTCCTGCACACACATGCATCCTGCCCCCACATTATTACCCTGGACAGAAATGGTGCGGAGAAGGAACTGTTTGGCCCTTTTCAGAAGACCATGCAGTCACATGCTCTTTTGCAGCGGATCAAATAAATCCCCCTTCTTGCCCAGACTGTTTGTTTGGGGTAACGACATGGAGGGGTGGGGGCTGGAGTTCCTTCTGTCCTGCATCATGTCCCTGATCCAGAGAGGGAACAGCGTCTGTGGGGAGAGGGAACATGCAAGTAACTGTGATGGAGTTACCCTGCGAGCTCCGTTGTGGGGGAGTCAAAGGACCGTGCCGATTGACCATCAGTGCCGAGTGCAAGCTAATAGTTGTGCAAGGCCGTGCATTGCCTGAGAAAAATTAATTACGCTGTTTGATCCTCGGTGTTTTAATATCAAACAAAGCTAAGGGAATTCAGCAGCAAAGGAAGAAAGATCGATGCAGAAGGGAGTCATTTCCATTCTTGGTGGCTGCTTTAGATTTGAGCTCTGCTGCAGAGCCGTAAAAGACAGTGATGCCGTGGAAGGAATCAGCTGAAAGGGCTACAGGGCCAGAGTAGTGTAGCGGTTAGAGTGTCAGATTAGGATCTAAGAGATCAGGGTTCAAATCCCCACGCTGCCATGGAGCGTGCTCAGAGACCTTGAGCGAGTGGCACGCTCTCAGTCTCAGCCCAACCTTCGTTGGGAGGTTATTGTGAGGACAGAACCGGAGGCAGGAGAGTCGTGCCTGCTGCTCTGAGCTCCTTGGAGGAAGGGTGGGTGGGATAAAAGCACGATAGATGTTCCGCTTCCGCTCTTGGAAAGTCGCGGCGAGTCGCTTTAGGCAGTGCTACCAGATCAGACCAGCCAGCACTCTGCGTCAGGACAAGGCAGCTCCATGTGTTCAAGGGCCCGAGACCTTTAAAGGTCAGACTAATCCAAATGTTGTTGAGTTCCGTGTCTGGAGCTTCAGATCACCTGTCCATTGTCATCATCAGCCGTGTGGGGCCCTGATTTGTTTGAGAGACACGATATAGGGAGGAGGGAAGGGCTGATATTTCCTGGCTCCGGTTTTCCTCAACACAAGACGGAGCTGCCTTATACTGAATTGCCACTAGATGAACTAGGTGATTGCCTAGGGTGCTGGCATTCTGGGGGGTACTGAATTGGACACTCCCCATGTGACTCAGGGCAGGGAGTGTGTGTGCCAGAGGTTAGCCTTGCCTAGGGTGCCAGGCAGTCTAGGGCCAGCCCTGAATCAGGGCCTTGGTCCATCAAGATCAGTATTGTCTACTCAGACTGGCAACAGCTCTCTAGAGTCTCTGGCTGGGGCCTTTTGTTTCTTCTATTCCTTGACGTAGCTGGAGATGCCCCTTCCCAACTGATGAAAGTCTTGGCAGAAACCTTGTGCGCAATTGAAAGCACGAAGCTGCCTTATTCTGAATCAGAGCATTGGCCTATCAAGGTCAGTATTGTCTCCTCAGATTGGCAGCGGCTCTCCAGGGTCTCAGGCTGGGGTCTGTCACATCATCTATCTCTTGAGCATTTTAGCTGGGGCAGTCAAAAGCCGGAAAGTCCTAAGGCAAGCATTTCTGTTTTTAGAAGGGGCCCCAGTGGAAGTGAACGTGCCACTTCTGTGTCTTGCACAGCCCCCTGTTTGTGCCAAAGGAATCATCACACCTAGCCTGCACTCCAAGGAGGATTAGCTCATAGGGTCTTCAGTGCAAAAGGCAGGGGTGGAATTCTAGTATGAGCTCCTTTGCATATTAGGCCATACACCCCTGATGTAGCCAATCCTTCAAGAGCTTACAAGGGTCTTTTTTTGTAAGCTCTTGGAGGATTGGCTGCATCAGGGGTTTGTGGCCTAATATGCAAAGGAGCTCCTGCTAGAATTCCATCCCTAACAATAGGTATTCATTTTTGCCTGCTGTCAGTCTAGAAAGGTTCTTAGCCACAATGACTACATGGATACCTCCATGTTCAGAGGCAGTGAGCCTCTAAAAGCGTGTGCTGGGAGGGGGAGCTAATGCTGCTGTGCCTTGCTTGTGGACTGCCTAGAAGTAGTGGGCTATCTAGTGCAGGAAGCAGGATGCTGGGAAAGGAGGACCTTTCCTCTGATCCAGCAGAGCTGCTCTTAGTGTTCTCTTTGTGGATCATCCTAATAGGTGATTTTTAAAGTTCCATTCAGGCTTTAGGCTAACCCATAAGGAAGAATAAAAAGGTAAAGGTAGTCCCCCTGTTAAAGCACCAGTCATTTCCAACTCTGGGGTGACGTTGCGTCATGATATTTTCACGGCAGGCTTCTTACGGGGTGGTTTGCCATTGCCTTCCCCAGTAACCCCCAGCAAGCAGGGTACTCATTTTACCAACATTGGAAGGATGGAAGGCTGAGTCAACCGTGAGCCGGCTACCTGAACCCAGCTTCCACCGGGATTGAACTCAAATTGTGAGTAGAGAGTTTGACTGCAGTACTGCAGCTTTACTACTCTGCGCCATGGGGCTCTCTATAAGGAATATCTCTAGGCATATCCAGAATGTCTTTCTCTTTTGCAAGAAGCCGTTTTAGTCCTCTCTATCCTTGTCACTAGGATTTTTGTGTGGAGGGTTTTTATACATTGTGGCATCTCCCTTTTAAACCGGCCTGTCTTTTGAGCTACTCCGGTTCCAGTAAGACGCGGAGGGGGTTGAGTAGCACAGAAAGGAATATGCATAAGTGGTCAGAATGCAATGAGATCGCGCCTCCTTGCAAAGTGAGAACTTTCCAATGCAGAATTCAGGATCACATTTTTTAAAAATGTAATTTTGGGAGGGAGCGTCACTTCAAAAATTGACGTTCGATTGCTTTAAATTGGTTGGACTTTCTCAGCTTTATAGACAGAAAGACAACCTTTACTGGCATGTCAAAAAGATATATACTACTATAAAACCAGCACAAAAAACGGACAGAATTCTCAGCTTGATTTCAGCAGGCTTCGATCAGGGAATCTCATAAGGAGCCAACTCTTAAAATATCATCAAGTACCACTGTGTGTGTTATCTATCAAATGGCATCGGGTATTTTTAAAAAAGAGCTCTGTGGCACAGAGTGGTAAAGCTGCAGTACTGCAGTCCAAGCTCTCTGCTCACGACCTGAGTTCGATCCTGGTGGAAGCTGGTCCAGGTAGCCAGCTCAAGGTTGACTCAGCCTTCCATCCTTCCGAGGTCGGTCAAATGAGTACCCAGCTTGCTGGGGGGGAAGTGTAGATGACTGGGGAAGGCAATGGCAAACCACCCCGTAAAAAGTCTGCCGTGAAAACGCTGTGATGCAATGTCACCCCAGAGTCAGAAACGACTGGTGTTTGCACAGGGGACTACCTTTACCTTTTTATTTTTAAAATACCCTTGTATGTCATCTGCTGGTGGCCATTGGAGACCTGGTGACCTTACCTATTACTCTCCTCCAGCCTTGAAATTCTGCCAAATATGATCTACCGGTGGCTTTCAGGCAGTCGTTTGAGCAGCCCTGGATTTGCTGGAAGCTTATTGGGGGATCTTCAAGGAGAAGATCAGCAATGTTCCTTGCCTGAATGACAGCTGCTCTGCCATTACTAATCCCCCTTCCTCTGCAGCGTACCCTCTCAAGGGAACGTCCATATGTGTTCTAGGACATGTTGTCAGTTCACATTGTGTGGTTTGAGTTGTTAGAGTGTTGGACTAGGTCGGGCAAGGCCCGGATTTGATTTCCCATCTGCCATGAAGCTTGCTGAGCGAGCACTCCCACCTTCTCAGCCTAAACTACCTCACAGGGTTGTTGTGGGATAAACTGGGGAAGGGGAGAACCCCATTTGCTGACTTGTGCTTGCTGGAGGAAGGGCAGGATCACAGTATGATTCACGGGAGTTACGGACCAGCGGTGGCCCTCACGAACTGAGTATGCATCTTGCCATCAATGTTCCCTCTAAGCTGCAGAGCCTTGTGAGCAAAAATTCTACTTTGTGAGCTACTGGTATTAAAGTTGTGAGCTACTGCATAAATTAGTGTGCTCTGGGGTCAGTTTTCCTGAGCTAAGACAAAAATGCGTGAGCTGGAAGCTAAAAATCTGTGAGCTAGCTCACACTAACTCAGCTTAGAGGGAACACTGCTTGCCATATGCCCCAGAATCCTCTGCAAGCTACAGGTGTTTCTTTGTCAGAGAAGTCAACATGGAAGAGGGGTTTCCTGAAACCAGCAGGTGCATAAAACCCTTGCATGTCTGCTCTCGGGACTGTGGAACAGTGAATACCACTGCGTAAGCCTTTTTCCTGGAAGCCTAGCAGTAGCACATGTCAGGAGCACACGCTTATGTTCTTGATATTTGCAGTCACCTTGTTGTGTGAACAGGGGCAGCAGGTGTATTTTGCATACATGTATGGTTTTGGCCCCGTGACACAGAGTGGTAAACTGTAGTACTGCAGTCCAAGCTGTGCTCATGACCTGAGTTCAATCCTGGCAGAAGCTGGGTTCGGGTAGCCGGCTCATGGTTGACTCAGCCTTCCATCCTTCCGAGGTCAGTAAAATGAGTACCCAGCTTGCTGGGGTAGTGTAGATGTCTGGAGAAGGCAATGGCAAACCACCCCGTAAAAAAGTCTGCCCAGAAAACATTGTGATGTGATGTCACCCCATGGGTCGGTAACAGCTTGGTGCGTTCACCTTTATCTTTATGGTTTTGGTATATGTGAACCAGAACCCTGTAAAATCAAGAGGTCTCAGTTTGTGTGTAATAAGTGCATATGTGAGTACAGAATAGATGCTTTGTCTCTGTTTAGAGAGCCTGGTAACTGTGCATATTGGGAAGACCTGCACAAGGCAGATAGCCTTTTTGTGTTGTTGTTCAGTCGCACAGTTGAGTCCGACTCTTTGCGACCCCATGGACAAAGTCATGCCAGACTCTCCTGTCTTCCACCATCCTCCGAAATCTGCTGAAATTCGTGTTTGTTACATCAGTAACGCTGTCCAGCCATCTCATCTTTTGCCGTCCCCTTCTTCTTTTGCCTTGTCTTTCTCAGCATCAGGATCTCCTCCAGTGAGTGCTCCCTTCTCATTTGGTGGCCAAAGTATTTGAGCTTCAGCATCTAACTTTCCAGGGAGCAGTCTGGGTTGATTTCCCTTTAGGCCTTCTTGTACATGTGGGCAATAACCTCTGAAAAGGGCTTCAGTGGTTAGAGCATCAGACTAGAACTGGGATCAAATCCCTGCTCAGCCGTAAAGCTCAGTGGATGACCTTGGCCCACTCATTCTCTCTCAGCCTTGCCTACCTCACAGGGGTGTTGTGAGGGCAAGATGCGGGAGAGAATCCTGCATCCCAGCCAGAACTCCTTTGGAATAAGGATGCACAGATAGATTCTGGGAGGAGCTGGAGAAAAAGCAGCCACAGAGATCACATGTGTCAGTGGAGCTGCAAGGCAATCTGGGTGTTCAAAGTGGGGTGGGGGGGACCGATACAGAAGATGTATGTCACTCTGGAAGAACTTATCCTGCATTTAGTTGGTGCAAAATAGGAGCATTGTCTAACAAATTGTCAGAATTTTGGGCTGACAAAAGGAAAGCAATGGCAAACCCACCTCTGCTCATCTCTTGCCTTGGAAACCCAGTAGTCACTGTGAATCAGTTGCGACTTAATGGCACACAGTAATTATTATTATTGCTACTATTCGTAGAACCATAGAGTTGGAAGGGACTTTTGGAGTCATCTAGTCCAACCCCTGCACAATGCAGGAAATTCACAAACACCTCCCCCTACTCCCTCAGTGACCCCTGCTGCATGCCCCAGAAGACGGTAAAAAAAAAAAGTCTTGGATCCCTGGTCAAATTGCCTGGAGAAGATTGCTTCCTGCCCCCAAAGTGGCAAACAGCATTTCACTGGGCATGTATTAGTATTATAATTATTGGTAAGCTCATTTCACCTCTAGTCGACATTCCCTCCTTGGTGGTGACAGCAACAGGGATCTTGGAACTCTGCCGTGCCCCCTGCAGCAGTAGCCCCTTATGGTATTTGGGGCTGGAGGGTTTGTTAGAGTGGTGTTATTGTCTTGCCTCCAGCCCCAACACTGCTATAATCCTCCCCCACCCCCTCCCTAGAAGAGGAAACTACTTGGTGGTCTCTGTTTTCAGGCTGCTGGGCCATCTGCTCACCCTCTCTCCGGAGCATCAAGTGGACTTCGTGTGCAGAGGATGAGACAAATGGGGCAAATTGTTAGACAATGCTCCTATTTTGCACCAACTAAATGCACTCTTCCGGAGTGACACACATCTTCTGTATCGGTTCCCCCCTCCCTCTTTTGAACACCCAGACTGCCTTGCTGCTCTGATGACGCAATCCATAGATGGTAGAGATCTGTGTAGCGTTGAGATGGGAAGCCCAGGGTTCCAGGGGGTCTGGCCACAGGGGATCATACTGTGGTCCAAACCACCTCCAAGCTGACGGTGAGGATTCACAGTGAATGGAACAGGCAGTGAGGATGGTCTGTTCAGCAGTACAACACCAGCAAATGGCCACAGATCTGGCTGGGAATGTAGAGGAGCAGTTGGAAGTCTGGAGCCACAAGACAGGATTGCCAGCCTGCAAGTGATGGCTGGAGATCTCCCGGAATTACAACTGGTCTCCAGATAACAGAGTTCAGTTTCCCCAGAGAAAATGGCAGTTTTGGAAGGTGGATTCCATGGCATTATACCTTGTCGAGGTCCCTCCCCTCCTCAAATCCCTCCTTCCCTAGCCTCCAAAATCTCCAGGTATTTCACAACCTAGAGCTAGCAATGCTTAGGGCCTCTTAAAGTGCATGCTTATACCCAGGGCTTTTTTTTTGTAGAAAAAGACCAGCAGGAACTCATTTGCATATTAGGCCACACCCCCTGATGCCAAGCCTGCCAGAACTGGGTTCCTGTTCAAAAAAAGCCTTGTTTATGCCTGAATTAGGCCTGCAGAGTCATCCAGAACAAAGTGATCAAAGATAGTGATACTATACTTGGGGATCCACTTGACTGGTGCCTTCACAGCGCTCTCTCACGCTCTCTCTCTCTGTCTCTGTCTCTCTCTCCAGCATCACATGTCAAGAGAGTATACATCGTAACTCCTCATTAGCTAATGTGCAATAATGCCCTCCTTTCCTTCCTGCTCAGCTCACACAATGACCATGGTTCAGAAAACTGAGTTCAGGTTGACAGCTGGAACCAGTGGCACGTAGCTCACCATCCCTGGACTTTGTGTTGTGGAACTTCCTTGCTTTCCTGAGCTAATATAGGCCACTGAATTCCCCTCTGCAAAATTTTAATCTTAGGGGATTAGTGGATCTTCAAGAACGTCACAGGTGGGGGCAAAGTAGGGATCTTCCGTAGAAGGCGGGGAGTCAGCAGAAATCATGCCCCCTATCTTCCACATATGGAACTTTATGGTTGGATAGACACCAATGGCAGCTCTGCCCTGGCTGCCGGTTTTTGCCTTTCACTGCCGTCTTCACTGTCCTGCCCAGAAGCCAAAGCAGATGATGTTCCTGCCCCCAAGTGGCTTTAAACGTAGCACCGTAAACCATGCACACCCAATAGCGTTTCCCAAGCTTTCACTTTCAGCAAGGGTTTGGGAAGCCCTATTGTGCATGTGCGGCAAGGCACACTGAGTGAAGAACAAGGTGAAGAGAAGTATTAGGTGCCCCGGCTTTCGGGTGGGAAGGGTAGAGTCCTGGGTGGTAGACAGTGGTGATGGAATCAACTGCTTCTCAGATCCCACTGCCTCCCTTCCTGGTAGTGCTAGAAGGACCAGTGACGAGGTCTCTGAACCACAGTGCATTTTGCATTTGGACACTATTTACATCGATGTTCAATTAGGGATCGTTTACAGCATCCCAGAGAATCCACGTGGACCGTTCAGGAGTGGGCAGCAGCTATTACTGCCCCCCTGCTGGCCAGAAATGGAAGAATAATGGAACACCTTTTCCCCAAGGCGGCTTCCTGCCGTCTGTATTCCTTTATGCAATCAGACCTAATGCAGGGTAGCTGCTATTTTTCTTCTCAGCTTGAAGGCCACGCGAAGAGGAACCCCTGTGGAAGTCGTACAGATTGTCCAAGTTGTACCGAAGTGGGCCGGGGGGGGGCGGCTTGCTTGGTGAAGGAGATATGGGAGGGGATGACCTCTCTTTGCAATGACAGGGAAAGCACGCCCCTTTGAATAGACGCAACCCCCCGTTAGCAGGAGTGCTACCCCATAAGATTTAGACTCTTCATGTTGTTATAATTTAGACCAGGAGTGTCAAACTAATTTGTTACGAGGGCCGTATCTGACATAAATGTGACCTTGTTGGGCTAGGCCGTGTGTGTACCTATTTAAGATTAGGTAGCAGAGATATAAACTTTATAAAGGAAACAGACAAACACAATTAAATATTTTGTTTTAAAAAACCTTAAAACATGCTTAAAACATTAGCACGTTGGTCTTAAAAGTGCTTTCTTTCTATTTCTCCCATGGGATCCAGGGAACTAGGCAAAGGAAGCACCTTTCAGTAGCTCTGCTGTGTGATTGAGAGAGCCAGGAAAAAACAAGCTCTGCCTTCCTCCCCAAGGGAGGAAGACAATGGAGAAAATAGGGGATTTGCTCTGTAACAAGGAAGGAAGCAAGAGATAGGAAGAAGGAAGCAGATGACAGCCAGTTGCTCGGGGGCCTGATAGGAGCCCTTTGGGGGCCTGATTCAACCCCAAGGCCTCATGTTTGACACCCCTGATTTAGACAGTGCCATCAATGTGCCTGGTGCTCTACAGTGTATAAGAAAGGTCTCTGCCAATACTGCAGTCTACAATTTGACATGAGGGAGAGAGTGCTGGGATTAAACTCGGAGGGAGGGTATGCCTTCATTTCAGCCAGGGGTTGTTTTGTAGAAAAATAGGTGGCGGAGCTCATTAGCATAACTGATTAGAATATGCAACCCCTGTCAGCCAAAAGCAACCTGATGCAAGAAAGGAGAGCCCTGGGTGAACAAGTCCAAAGCAGGCTTCACTCACCTGGGGCTCTCCTGGACCGCCACACCCACCCACCCCACTCAAAAGGCCAGCAAGCCACCTGCTGCCAAAAATCACATAAGAAGTGGAGAAAGGGTGGTGTGGGCTTCTCCAGGGGTTAATGAGGGCTGCTGGGGGTGTGGCAAAGCCCCTGGTGGCTGGCTGACTGGCTGCCCGCTCTCCTAATCCAGGGATTGTTATGCAGCTGCACCTACTGTTCAATGAACAAGGTAGGTAGGTGGGGAGGAGGAGGGGGAACCCTCAGAAAGGTTCAGGAGCTGTGCTGCTGTGAGCTCCTGCTGAATCTGAGGCCTAATTTCAGCTATGCGAGCCTGGTCTTGTAAGACTTTGCGCCAAAGGTTTCATGGAAGAGTTGAGAATTTTTTCCACAACTTCCCAAACACTAGAACTTGAGGACATCCAGTGATGCTTATGGGCAAAGGTTCAGGAAGGACAAAAGGAAATACTGCTTTACACAGCGTGATTAAAATGTGGAATTCGCTGCCACGGGATGTAGTGACGGCCACAAGAATAGACAGCTTCAAAAAGGGATTAGATAGATTCATGGAGGATAGGTCTTTCAGTGGCTACTAGCCGTGGTTGCTGCTGGGAACTTTTACATTCAGATACATTCAGGGCTTTTTTAAAAAGAAAAGGTCCAGCAGGAACTCATTTGCATATTAGGCCACACCCCCTGATGCCAAGTCAGCTGGACCTGCATTCCTGTGCTTTCCTGCTAAATAAAGAAAGCCCTGGATGCTCTACGTCTCTGAATCCCAGAGCCACGAGGCAGCATCAGGGGAAGGCCTCGATCTCAGTGCCCTGTTGCTGGTCTTCCAAAGAAACTGGCTGGCCACTCTGTGAAACAGGATGCTGGACTAGAGGGGCCATTGGTCTTACTCAGCAGGGCTCTTCTTATGTTATGTTCTTATAACAGAGGAAAGTTGGCTTGATTTGGAGATGGGTGGTGGTAATAAGGATGGGTTGAGTGGGAGGCAGACCAGTGGGGAAACCTGGGGCATGATCTAGCAGAAAGTTCTCTGATGAGATGTGTTGCTGGGGAGCTGAACAAGGGAAGGGACTGTGGCTCAGTGGTAAAAATGTAGCTTGTATGCAGAAAGTCACAGGTTCGAACCCAGCATCTCTAGATAAAGGATCTCAGGAAAGATGTTAGGAACAAGGTTTTTCTACTAGAGAGTTGCGTAGAGATGCCAGTCCCCAGGTGGAAGGGGGCAATTGCAGCTCATCTCTAGACTACAGAGATCAGTTCCTCTGGAGAAAATGGCTGCTTTGGAGGGTGGACTGTATGGCATTGTACCTCCCTCTGTCTTCCCCAGGCTCCATCCCCAAGTCTCCAGGAGTTTTTCAACCTGAATCTGGAAACCCTACCTCCCATCCCCCGTCAGTGTGCAGTGGGGACCTAGCCACCCTATGCCAATGACGGGCAGAGGCGACAATAATGGATCTAATTCTGAATGGCTGCTTTCTGTGATAGAAGTAGAAATATGCCTCTGTTTACTCTCATGGAGGACTAGTTCCCTGTGGACCATGGCACAAAGATGCATGGGTGGAGCTTCCTTTCTCCAGCTTCCAAATGTCCCCTGCCAGCCTTGGAAACCAGGGTTCAGGAAGCCACCAGGCAGAGGGACCGCTTTTTACCTTCTCATTTGTAGCAGGAGCTCCTTTGCATATTAGGCCACACACCCCTGATGTAGCCAATCCTCCAAGAGTTTACAGGGCTATTAGTACAGGGTGTACTGTAAGCTTCAGGAGGATTGGCTACATCAGGCCTAATATGCCAAGGAGTACCTGCTACAAAAAAACCCCCCTGGTCTTGGGGAATTGGTTCCCATAACAGATGTCGCACAACTTTCAGCATCTTAAGGGATGTTTGTGTGTGTGTGTGTGTTTGTGTGTGTGTATGGGGATTTCTTCGGATTGGGGTAGGAGAATTCAGCCGCTCTACTGTATTCCCAGCTGGAGGCAGAACTAGGCTTGCCCGGAGTGAGTCTTCCTTAAAAAATGGGAGGCATGTGAAGATCCTGATTTGGATCTCCGGGCTTGGTCTAAACCAGTGGTTAGGAGGAGAGGCCAGATGCTCATGGCAGAGCATCTGCTTGGCATGCAGAAGATCTCAGGTTCAATCCCTGGCATCTCCACGTTAAGATCAGGTTAGCAGGTGATGTGAGAGACTTCTGCTCGAGACCCTGGAGAGCTTCTGCCAGTCTGAGCAGACAGTTCTAACCTTGATGGACCAATTGTTTGACTAAGTAGAAGGCAGCTTCATAGGTTCAAGGAGGCAGCAACTCCAATCAAAACCCATGGAGGTACGAATAGGGCACCTGTGTTCCTTTGTCGGGGAACAGGGAAGGAGCAGTGTCCGTTCTAAGCCTAATGGGGGTTTTTAGGTCCTTGGAAATGTGATGGAAATCCTTCTTTTCAAACACACGTGCACATTTCTGCCTTAATGCATTACAAAAGAATTATGTTGATGCTTAATCTTTATGCAGAGGCTTATGCCAGAATCACACATTTGCTGCTGACATACGGAGTGGCTGTACAGATGCTTAAAAAAAAAAATCTTGCGAATTTCCCTCTGCAGCCCCTCCCTTACAACTGCTTCTCTGTCCCCAGCTGAGCCGTGGAGACTCATTGGCATTGTACCTCCCTCTGTCTTCCCCAGGCTCCATCCCCAAGTCCCCAGGCTCCATCCCCAAGTCTCCAGCACCTCCTTTGTATGTGGGGAGTGGGGTTTCCCTAGCGGTGCCAACTGTGTGGAGAAAAACCGTCCTGTCTCTCTTATAGAGATAGATCCAAGAGGGCAGCCGTGTTGGTCTGAAGCAGTTGAACAAAGCAGGAGTCAAGTGGCACCTTTAAGACCAACCAAGTTTTATTCAGAACGTAAGCTTTCGTGTGCTCTCTAAGCACACTTCATCAGACGAGAGGATCAGGTATTCTCTTATAGAGACTTGGTGCTGGGAAGCATTGCCAAGCAGCAGCTGATTGATGGTAACCCTGCAGGGTTTTCAAGGCAAGAGATGAAAAGAGACTGTTTCCTGTTCCCATTGCCGGACTAAGTAGATTTGCGGAGTCACACCTGCTGGGTTATTCCCTGCTATAGGTGTTTTGTTGTTTTTTGGAAAGGCCTGTATGTGTAGAAAGCAGGGGTGGAATTCTAGCAGGAGCTTCTTTGCCTATTAGGCCACACCCCCTAATGTAGGCAATCCTCCAAGAGCTTACAAAAAAGAGCTCTTAGAGGATTGGCTACATCACAGGGGTGTGGCCTAATATGCAAAGGAGCTCCTGCTAGAATTCCACCCCTGGTAGAAAGCGTAAGCACAACTCACTTACTGAAGCCCAAGGAGCAGCCAGATGGTAAGGGGACATCACACAGCAGTGGAGAGGATTCTTTTATTAGAGACACAGCCCTGACCTGGATGGCCCAAGCTAGCCCAATCTTGTCAGATCTGGGAAGCTAAGTTGGTTTAGTCCTGGTTAGTTTTTGGATGGGAGACCACCAAGGAAGGCTAGGATTAAAACACAGTGGCAGGCAATGGCAAACCGCCTCTGAATCTCTCTTGCCTTGAAATCCCCATGGGGTTGGCATAAGTGAACTGTGACTGGGCAGCAGAAAGAAATAGAGAAAGGGGTGGCAGGTTATTTAAAAGTCCAGGATGTTTTGATTCCCTTCATTTTGGGCACTGCAACTCCCCATTGTCATTCTGGGATTGGTGGCCAGTTTCCAAACACGTAGCATTGTCTGATGCATTATGCCTACCACAAATGGTTAGATTCCTTGACAAATAGCCCAGGGATGTATGTGTAGATCAGGATATTTCAACATCTGCTGAGTGAGCCAGTTTGGTGTAGTGGTTAAGTACGTTGAATCTTATCTGGTAGAACCGAGTTTGATTCCCCACTCCTCCACTTGGAGCTGCTAGAATGGCCTTGGGTCAGCCATAGCTCTTGTAGGAGTTGTCCTTGAAAGGGCAGCTGCTGTGAGAGTCCTCTCACCCCCCACCTACCTCACAGGAGGAGGAAGATAAAGGAGATTGTGAGCCTCTCTGAGATTCAGAGTCGAGGGTGGAATATAAATCCAGTGACATCATCAACATGGTTCATTTTTGGCCCTGGAACTCCCACAATTATCCTGAAGCTGGATGCCAATTTAGAGTCTCTTAAGATTTATTTTCTGATGCTTGCCCCCAAATGGAGAGCTGGATGGGCGTGTCAGTTCTTCTATGGCTATAGATTCATGGTAACAGCAAGTTAGGATACTTGGTTTGGGTCAGGGTCATATGGAGCCCCAGGTAAAATCTTTGTCTGGGGCCGTGCTTAACATTACTGATAATTGAAATGATGATTAATACATACGATGTCTGCAGCCCGAACACTAGTGGTCACAAGTCTTTTATTAGAAAATGGCGCCTACGAGGCCCCACACTGAGGAACAGAGCATCCTGCGCTGTTCTTTTAGTGCCCTGGCATAATCTGCATGTGATTTGCAGTTGAATAATATATATCATATTCGCACTTCTAAAGTTCCCTTTAGTCCTGCAAGAACCAGGACTCTTTTTGAGCAGGAATACACAGGAACACAGTTCCAGCTGGCTTGGTGGTGTCAGGGGTGTGGCCTAATATGCAAATGAGTTCCTGCTGGACTTTTTCTAACAACAAAAAAGCCCTAGTAAGAACCTTCACCGGTCATTCCCATCACATCCTGGTTATTCCAGTATCCAGACTACCCCTCTGATGTATCTTAACTGAAAGATTTGATTTTCTCTCCCCCACACACCACCCATGTGCTGTGTTTGATTGTGTTCTGGCTCTACAGCTGTAGACTGCAGACCCCTGGACTATACTGCATCTTGGTGAGCCTAACTACATTACCTATTAATCAGCACTCATCACCTTCCATCCACTTGTATTTAGGAGATGTCCATTTGTATTCAGGGAGATACTGTGCTCACAGCTGAAGGGTAGATTCAGGCACCCTTTTGGAAGACACCCTCCTGTGTTCCAAATGCACATACCTTTTATGAATGAAGCCACTACTGCAATTAAGGATTGGGATGATAGGATAGATAGATAGACAGACAGATTTTAAAATGTTCATTTGGATTCACCAGCATCCAATTAAAGAATTGCCAAGACCCAAGCCAAATCATCCTGTTACCTGCATATACCTTCCTCCGTTTCAAAGATGCAAATAGGGACACATGTATAGAAATGCTCTTGGCTTTTGTCCTCCAAATCACTTCCTGATTTCGGCACCCACTCGTGGTTCAACACTGCTGAAAGCCGCGTTCTGCCTTCCTCATGCTTCGCTCGTTTACTCCCCGGCTGCCTGTTTTCCACTGATTTGAAAGCCAGGGAGGTGCATTCATTTGTTTAAAGATTATACCAGGCTATCGATTCTTCCGAGAGCACCCTGGGAGCCTCAGTGTGCAACCTGGCAATCTGTGAACTGCATGGTACCCTACAGCTCATGCACACGCATTAGCACTAGAGATGATTCATCTGGTCTCGCACGCCATAGTTGAATGTCTGGAGACCCTGGGGAGGGAACTGAACCCCAAAGAATGAGTATTTGTTCTAAAAATAAAAAAGGACTCTTGAGGCACCTTTAATGCAAATTTATTCCAGTCTAAATTTGCATATTTTGGCACCCCCCCCCCCTTCAGATGCACCTAGTGAATCTCACCATGCAGACATTTGAGGATCCACTCAGAGCATCTGAAAAAGTGTGTTGCAGTCCACATCTGCTGATTGTGTTAGCCTTCTGGGACTGCAAGGCTTTTATTTGTTATTGGTGGAGGTTGCCTCGGTGGGGAGGGCGGGGTATAAATAAAATTTATAAAATAATAAAATAAAATGTTGTTATTATTATTATTATTATTATTGGTGAAACAGACAAACAAGGTGTTTCCTCCAGAATTATTCACACTAAAAATCTTAACAAGCTGTTTCTGAAAGAGAAACTGTAGACAAAATAGGATTTACCTGTGGCTGATACTAGGAAATAGTGCCTCTTTTTCACTTTTGAAACTTAACAGAATAACTCCTGGTAGCCAAGGTAGCATAAGAGGTCTTTTGTCTCTGACTTTGAATTCAAGCCCTCTTTGTGTATATTCCAACTCCCTTCGTCGAACCAGTTTGGTATAGTGATTAGGAGCACGGACTCTAATCTGAGAGAGCAGGGTTTGATTCCCCACTCCTCCACAAGCACCTGCTGGTGTCGTCTTAAGTCAGTTGCAAATTCTTTCAGAGCTGTTCTGCTCAAGACCAGTTCTCTCAGAGCTCTCTCAGCCCCTCCTTCACAGGATGTCTGTTATGGGAAAGGAAAGGCAATTATAAGCCACTCTGAGATTCTGAGTGAAGAATGGGGTATAAATACAACCTCTTCCTCCTCCTTCTCCTCCTCCTCTTCTTCTTCAGTGTGTGCATGCATGCATGCTTGCATGCCTGGAAATCATGGTTGACTTCTGGTGACCCTTACTGGGGCTTGGATGTTCAGAGAGCTGGCTTTCTAATGCCTGCCTCTGCATCCCAGCTCTGGTATTCCTTGGAGATCTCCTGTCCAAGTACTTGCCAGTGTTGGCCCTGCTTAGCTTCTGAGATCTGGTGAGATGGGCCTTTGCTTGGGCTGTCTCAGTCAAGGCAGGTAGCAGAGAGCTCTGGATGAAATTACATAAACACTTGAAGCTGCTTTACACGGAAACAGACCCTTGGTCCATCAAGATCAGTATTGTCTACTCAGACTGTCACCAGTTCTTCAGAGTCTCAGGCTGGGGTCTTTCACATATCCCCTATTGCCTGGTCCTTTTAGCTGGAGATGCTGGGATTGAACCTGGGACCTTCTGCATGCCAAGCAGATGCTCTACTTCTAAGTCACAACCCACCACAAATCTTGCCATCCTAAACACAGGCCAATTTCCCACTCGCCTTACACCGCTTTGACTCTCTTCTTCTCAGTGGGGCTTCTGTCTGATTTCACACTATCTGCCCCGGGGCTGCAACTAGCGTTGGCTTTTTCGTGCAGCAAACAGAAACCTCTAAAAACCAGTTTCTGTTTGCTGCGCGAAAAAGCTGACGCTAGTGTGAAATTGGACAGAAGCCCTGCTCAGAAGAGGAGCACCAGAGCGGCGTAAGGTGAGTGGGAAATCGGTTACACACCCTTTTAAGCCCATTAACCTCAGTGGATTTGGAAGGGTGTGACTCTGTTTAGAATAGCACTGTAGGTGGTTTGGCCATGTCCTTCTGCTTCTGTCCCCATTCTGTGATATTTGGGATAATAGTCATATTGACCTGCCTTACAGAGCTGTTGTATGAGAATGCATGGTCATTCTAAAAAGTAAGATAGATCAAGATGGGTGGCCGTGTTAGTCTGTAGGCAGAAAAGAGTCCAGTGGCATCTTAAAGACTAGCAAAACGTGCGGCAGGATATGAGCTTTCATGAGTCACTGCTCATATCTTCAAAGACTAAAAAAAGTAAGTTGTTGTTTACTAGTTTGTATCCCATGAGATCTGTGTGCAGTGTGGGCTTCAAGAATGTCACTTACCTGGTACCCCCCTCTGGCTGCAGTCCACTGAGTCCCACCCCCCATGCAGGAGTAATGTGTCAGAAACGGAGAATCTTCATTGAGAGGAAGGAACTGACAGAGATCTCCACCCACCTTTCCCAAAGATCTTCACCCCTGTTTTCTTAAGACCTCAGAATGGGATAGTTACAAACAGGCCACTTCCTGCTAAATAAGTGCAATCCTATTCAGTTACATCAGTCTACGCCTGTTGAAATCAATGAGTTTAGACTGGGGTTACTCTGCAGAGGACTGCGTTACGAGCAAAAATCTCTCCCCCCCCCCCCCCCCCGGCCAAAAGTTACGTATTTAGTTACGTTATTTTTAAGACAGCCTTTCTCACTGAGACTCAAGGCTGATTACTCAGCGTAGGTCAGTGCAGTCAACAGGATGGGACATTCAGTACATATATGAATATATGAAGCTGCCTTATACTGAATTAGACCCTCGGTCCATTGAAGTCAGTATTGTCTAGTCAGACTGGCAACAGCTCTCCAGGGTTTCTCTGAGGTTTTTCATGCTTATTTGCCCTGGACCCTTCTTAGTTGGAGATGCCAGGGATTGAACCTGTGACCTTCTGCTTACCAAGCAAATGCTCTACTACTGAGCCACCATCCCTCCCCTAAACAAGGCAATAAGATTTGGACTGCAGAAATCTGGAACCAAACAAAGGAAGCAGGGCAACGGAGTACATAAAAGATGCATGCTTTGCTATCAAGTATATGCTCTGTTCACAGGAGGTGGTGGCAGCTACAAGCATAGACAGCTTCAAGAGGGGACTGGATAAACATATGGAGCAGAAGTCCATCAGTGGCTATTAGCCAGAGTATTGAATGAACACTATCTGGTGCAATGATGCTCTGTATTCTTGGTGCTTGGGGGGCACAGTGGGAGAGGGCTTCTAGTGTCTTGGCCCCCCTGATGGACCTCCTGATGTCTCCTGGTTCTTTGGCCACTGTGTGACACAGAGTGTTGGACTGGATGGGCCAGTGGCCTGATCCAACATGGCTTCTCTTATGTTCTTACATTCTCCACACTGTAAACACTGCCATATCCACAGGGTGGCTACTTGAAGACATGTGCACAGGGGATCTGAGATGGGTAGGGAGGAGGCACGGAGAGCACGGGTGGGAAGGGTGTACAGGGAAATCAGGTGCGGAATGGGGGCTTTGTGGCCCTCTCCTTATTTAGTGTCTTTGGAGTGGGGAAGAAGCTGTTAGAGGTATAAAACCATTTATCTTTGTTGCTGGGGAAAGGGGGCAGGTGTTCTGCATGAATGAAGGTCATTTGCAAAGTGGAATGGCAACAATTAGAATACACAGAGGGGGGAGGAGAGATAAGAAAGCGGAGTGGGGGGAGTGAGAAAAAGATCTCTGGTCAAGGACTCTCTGGCTTTCTTCTTCCAAACTAAGGACATATCTGTAACGAGACCATGTGGCTTTTCTGGAGACACTGAAATGCAGAAAGAAACCACAAAGCTGTTCAGTTAATGGGCCCCTTCCCACTCTTTGAATAACGGAGTGATGTTGTGGTTAGCGTGGGACTAGGATCTGGGACACCCAGGTTTGAATTCCCTGCTCTTGTAGGAATAGGTCCAAGTCAGGAAATATCTGGGGACTTTGGGGGTGGAGCCAGAAACAAGGTTATGACGAGCATGATTGAACTCTGAAGGGAGTTCTGACCATCACATTTAAAGGGACCATGCTCCTTTTAAATTTCTTTCCTTCATTGGAAACAATGGAGGATGGGGGCACCTCCTTTTGGGGCTCATGGAATTGCACCCCTTGGTCCAGTGTTTTTGAACTTTGGTGGGGGAAAGGTTCAGGAGAGGTGCCAGATGCTATGCTGAAAATTTGGTGCCTCCACCTCAAAAAACTGCCCCCCCCCCCCGGTGCACCAGATACCCACAGATGCTGGGAATTGAACCTGGGACCTTCTGCATGCTATGCAGATGCTCCACCACTGAGCTGTAGCTCCTCCCCATAAACCCATTATTGTGTGTTTCTGTTATCCGTTTATCAAGCTTGGGGCAATATTTATGAGCTCAAGATTCTTTGAAGGAGAGGAACCTTAGATGGCATCAGGCAACTTTGCAGCCCATTTCTTGACATACAGGCATGTCGTTCTCATGAAACCATGGACCTCTGGAGTTGTTTCCCAGTTAAAAGGATGCTGCTAATGCATCTTCATCTGAAAGTTTCCATGACCTGCTTATAGAAGGTGGAGAAGGGGAATCAGCTGCATTAGATGGGCACCCGCCCTGTAGCAGCTGGTGGAGATCAATACCCCTCCAAGACTCTTGAAACCTTTTGTCTGGGCTGTGTGCAAAGCATCTATCAAATCCAGCCCTGCTTCCCCTCCCCTGTGCTTCTGTTACAAGCACACATGCATCCGACCCAGGCTCTTCTGGTTTAGGAGAGGCGGGTGCTTCCCCAACCACAACAGCAGGCATGCAGAAAGGAAATTGGGGGGGGGGGGGCGGTGAGGAAGGTCACATAGAGGTCACTCGATGGGCTCTTCACTTGTCAAAGTGCAAGGCCAGCAGCGCTGGTGGGTGGGTGTTGTGCGGGAAAGTGTGGTATGTGTGGGTTTGGAGGGTTTTTTTCCTTGTTTTTTGGCATCTCATCATTCCTTGATAAAAGTAAAAGCTGCATCTTGCAAAGCGAAGCAACTTTCTTTGTAACCTCAGCAGGTGACCTTCAAGATGTTGCAGCCTGCGCTTGGAAGGGTGTGAAAAGGATGCCATGATTGCGTGCTCAAGGTGGAGAGGGTTGGAGGGGGGATAACGGTGGCCTTGCGGGCGCAGCGATGTGTGTAAGGTGTGGAGGGCTTTTTTAGTCCAATCGGGGTTGGCACGTGGTATCTTCACATATCTCGCATGTGATATCTTCACTATCGGCATGGGCAGCTTTGATTGAATTATCTTTCTGGATCATATAAACATCCACACTTCGCTTTTAAACTACACTCGCAGTAGCTCAGTGCTGGAACTCCGAGTAGCAAAATGTCAGGAGCTCCTGAGTGGCAGAAGGAGGCAAAGGTCTGCTTTTTTCTCGGGGGGGGGGGGGAATAAGAACCAGTCTGAGATGTGCATTCTAGTACTGGAAAGGCGGAACTCAGAGCCTCCAGCAGGGCATGCTCTATGGGGAAGCAGCGGCTTCCTAGAATTTGCCACTTCCTAGAATTTGCCACTTCCTAGAATTTGCCACTATTTGTCCTTGGTAAAGGGCTGCATTGAACAATTAAACAGAAAAGTCCAGGTCCTATAGCTCCAACCACTAAAAAGAAGAAGACTGCAGATTTATACTCCGCCCTTCTCTCTGAATCAGAGACTCAGAGCGGCTTACAATCTCCTATATCTTCTCCCCCCACAGCAGACACCCTATGAGGTGGGTGGGGCTGAGAGGGCTCTCACAGCAGCTGCCCTTTCAAGGACAACCTCTGCCAGAGCTATGGCTGACCCAAGGCTATTCCAGCAGGTGCAAGTGGAGGAGTGGGGAATCAAACCCGGTTCTCCCAGATAAGAGTCCACACACTTAACCACTACACCAAACTGGCTCTAATGACGGTTGCCAGCTTTTAAAAATGATCCCTCAAGTTGCCAGTGTGATGCAGAGGCTAAGAATGGTGGACTCTAATCTGGAGAATCCAGTTTGATTTCCTGCTCCTCCCCGTGAAGGCTGCTGGGTGACCTTGGGTCAGTCACCTACCTCACAAGATGACTGTTGTGAGGACAGGAAGGGAAAGGTGATGGTAATGCTCTTTGAGACTCCTTCAGGTCTAGAAAAGTGGGTATAAAAAACAGCTTTTCTTCTTCTTTTGCATCAGTTTGATCAGCAAGCAGTTAGGCTCGGTTATCCAGAGGCTCACCATAAGTTGTTTATGAATTGGTAGTACTTTCTACCACCATAATGGTCAAGGATGTGCTATCTGTTTTAGTAACTGATTACATGCATATTGTTGGTCTTAAAGGTGCCACTGTATTCAAAATTTGTTCCATGTGCCTATTTGTTTTTGAGAATCTACCCTGAGTTTTCTGGATAAGTCAGGAGCTAAACCGAGGCCAGTAAATAGCATCTGTTACAGATGCAGAGTCATTCCTATCAAATGGGTGATGCAAGTGCCTTGGCCAACCAGTTTCTAATTTTTGTGAGAGAGCTGTGAGCTTTCAAACAGCACAGGGCTCCTTCTCAGGATCCTGAAGGCTTTGTATCAAAGGAGAAAGGCTCTTTACTAATGAACACCGTTTAGTCACTGGAGAATACAAAAGAATCACACTGATAGCTTTAATTAGCCAAATGTCAAGTGTGGGAGTATGCCTGTTTCGAAGGCATTCGGAGCAATGCTTCATCAGACAGAGCAGGAAAACAACCAAGTACCTCCAAGACAGCAGTTTTCCTCACTCAGTGGAGCACTGGAGGAGGCAGCCAGGAACCCCAGAAGGGCAGGGAGCCCACCTTTTCTTCCAAACGCACATCAGAAATGCCCCACACTTGAGATGGGAAGCCAGGATGCCTGTGTGGGTTGAAATAGTATGTGCGTCTAGCCTGTAAGACATTCGGAAATCATGTCCCTCAGGGCTTTTTTTGTAGCAGGAACTCCTTTGATGATGATGATGATGATGATGATGATGATGATGATGATGATATTGGATTTATGTCCCACCCTCCATTCCGAATCTCAGAGTCTCAGAGCGGCTCACAAGCTCCATTACTTTCCTCCCCCACAACAGACACCCTGTGAGGTGGGTGGGGCTGAGGGCTCTCACAGCAGCTGCCCTTTCAAGGACAACTCCTGCAAGAGCTATGGCTGACCCAAGGCCATTCCAGCAGGTGCAAGTGGAGGAGAGGGGAATCAAATCCGGTTCTCCCAGATGAGTCCGCGCACTTAACCACTGCACCAGACTGCTCTCCTTTGCATATTAGGCCACACCCCTGTTATGTAGCCAGTCCTTCTGGAGCTTACAGTAGGCCCTGTACTAAGAGCCCTGTAAGCTCTTGGAGGTTTGGCTACATCAGGGGTGTGTGGCCTAATATGCAAAGGAGTTCCTGCTACAAAAAAAGTCCTGGCTATAGATATACCTAAATTCTCATCTGTAGTTTTGCTAGTTTTTGCTAGTGGAAGTGTTCTGGCTACTGGTGAGTGAAGGGGGCCAAGGGGGTGCTATTGAGGACATCTGTATTTGGGGCACTGGGTGATGAAAGCTGTCATCTTTAAACAATGGAACTAACACCCCCCCCCAAGTTAATTGTAGCCCTTCATTGCCATTCTTCCGGTGGCTTTGAATGACTCATTTGTTGCAGAAAGCCTTTAAATAGACTTCTTTATTGTCCTCGGGTTTTGCACAGTGAGCTGCCCCTTTTTTTACATAATATCATAATGTATATTTTGTAATTTTTGTAAGACTCCTTGAGTGTGCTTTATATACAAGAAGCAGGTATAACCTTAGTTAGATAAAGGAAATGGGTCACTTATTCTTGCAGAACCAAACCTATGTGGATAAAGAAGAAGAAGAGGTGGAGGAGGAAGAAGAGGAGATTGGATTTATACCCCACCCTTCACTCGGAGTCTCAGAGCAGTTTACAATCTCCTTTCGTTCCCCCTCCCCACAACAGACACCCTGTGAGGTAGGTGGGGCTGAGCTCTCCCATAACTGCTCTTGAGAGAACAGCTCTGAGGGAAGTGTGAATGACCCAAGGTCACCCAGCAGCTGCATGTGGAGGAATAGTGGGGAATCATACCCTGTTCTCCCAGATTAAAGTCCATGCGCTTAACCATTACACCAAAGTGGCTCTGAAAGGCACTAAACTGAAAGATGCTAGGGTTTTTTAAAAGTTCTGCAGGTTGGCAAATTGGTAAAGCTGCCTCATACTCAGCTGAACAAAAGCATCAAAGTTATTTTGCTCAGACAAGTATTTTAACAAGCACCTGAGAAACATCTTCCTACCCTCCCAAGTATAAGGCCAATGGAAGGTATTTCCAACTGGAGGTACGCCCCGTGCCTCGTGGCCTTGATCTCATGGCAGCTGAATTCAAGCTGAGCCCTGACAGTTTTACATTTGGCCACCAGGGGCGCAAATCCAGGAGCTGATGCCAGTCTCCCCCCACCCCTGCCATTACTGATGGTAGGGAGTGAGCTGGTCCCCTGTAGAGCATTGGCACCCTCATTATTTTGCCTTCCTGAGAGTTTCCCTTTGACTTCCACTTGGTTTTGCTATTTGAATCCAGGATCCCTGTTTTGTCATTTGCATTCTAGAGAAGAAAACAGGCATGTTTTAAAATGGCATGTCATCTTTAAAATGTAAATACCAGAGGTGGGAGAGCCCCTTTTGAATTGCAAAACCAAGTGGCGGTCAGATGGTTAAACACCTTGTCGCTTCCCCTGCGCAGCCCTGAGATAAATTGAGGATCCGTGAACCTTTAATTTGCATGGTGTGAAACAAGGTGCATGATTTTCCTCTCTGCTATTTGAAACTCAATCAGGTTGTCCTGGTTCTCTAAGCACTGCGAATGTCCTGGCTGTGCAATTCTTGCCTGAAGAAACTGACCAATAAGAATGAATAAATTTTGTCTAATAAACCAACATTGTACCCACAAGTTATCTGGAGCAGCATCTTCCCCCAAAATCTTTCCTTTGTGCAGTGTGCTTGCTTTTTGCATATGGTCTCGATGGCTGAGGGTAGTATGCGGGGCAAATTGTAGACGCATGGTGCAGCTTCACAAAATGATTGCATGCCTTTTCAGTCCCTTCCAAATATGTGATTCTGCGACTGTATTCTAGTAGGACAAAATGGCACTAACCGAACAAAACCAAACTAACTTGGAGCAGATGCTTGGCCATCTTTAGCTGAAGATCCTGATACCAAGTCATAACCTGCTTGATTGAGTTAGGAAGGTATTTTCAAATTGGTAACTTCACAGTGGAATCTCCCTTTGAAACACTTTTTTTCCAACTTTATGATATGAGCCAGAATACTGTGGGAGATTGTAACATTCTCCTCTGAGTGATCCCATTTTTGAGAGCCACTGTTGTGTGGTAGTAATGGGAAAAGAACTGGGAGATTCCAGTTTGATTCCCCACTCTGCCATGGAAGCTCACTGGGTGATCTTGGGCCAGTCACATACTCTGAGAGTCAGTTTGGTGTAGTGATTAAATGTGTGGACTCTTATCTGGGAGAACCGGGTTTGATTCCCCACTCCTCCACTTGCAGCTGCTGGAACGGCCTTGGGTCAGCCATAGCTCTGGCATAGGTTCTCCTTGAAAGGGCAGCTGCTGTGAGAGCTCTCTCAGCCTCACCCACCACACAGGGTGTCTGTTGTGGGGGAGGAAGATAAAGGAGATTGTGAGCTGCTCTGAGACTCTTAGATTCAGAGTGGAGGGTGGGATATAAATCCAATATCATCATCTTCTTTTCCTCCTCTTCCTCCTCTCAGCTTTACCTACCTTACAAGTTTGTTGTGAGGAAAAAAGTAGAAAAGGAGGAGAATATAAGTCACTTTGGGTCCCCATTGGAGAGAAAGGTGGGGTATAAATGAAGTACAAATAATTATCTCCAGGTGATGGACACTTGTTCCCCATGAGAAAATGGCTGCTTTGGAAGATAGACTCAAGAAGAAGAGTCTCAGAGCAGCTTACAATCTCCTTTATTTTCCTCCCCCACAACAGACACTCAGTGAGGTAGGTGTGGCTGAGAGTTCTCACAGAACTCTGCCCTTTCATGGAGAGCTTTGGCTGATCAAAGGTCATTCCAGCAGCTACAAGTGGAGGAGTAGGGAATCAAACCCAGTTCTCCCAGATAAGAGTCCGCACACTTAACCACTACACCAAACTGGCTCTATGACATAATTCCCTCTTCTCCCCAAACCCTACCTTTCTCAGAATCCATCCCCAAAATCTTCAGGAATTTCCTGGTGTGAACCTGACAACCCTACTTAAGAGCACTGCCAATGTAGAATTGGAAGGGAGGAGATTGCCTTATGGTTTTATCTCCCTGTCCCTAGTTGCTGATGACTTGTTGCTTCGAAGTGTGTGTGTGTGGGGGGGCTGTCTCAGCAAATCCTGGGAGTGGCTAGCTCATTACCGAAAGTATCTTGAGTTATTTGTTTACGCTGTTGATCTTGCCGTGCCTAGTCATCACCAGCATCTGCGAGTGGGAGTGGGTTACACCCACGCTGACTGGATCTTATTCATTTGATCGGATTCTGCATTCGTTGGCACTGCAGAGTGCTGTGACACATCTACTACTGTCTCTTGCATTGCCTGCAGCTGGAGCCTCCCCCTTCCCACCTTCTCTCTGTGCTTCGGGGGCACTGTTTGTCCATTTAGGAGACCACTTCTGACACAGTGGGCTCTTTACACATGAAAGCTTGCATATTAAATACTAAGGCAAGGGTGTCGAACTCATTTTTTATGAGGGCTGGATCCAACATGAGTGAGACCTCACTGGGCCAGGCCGTATGTGTCATAAAATGTAACGCCGGGTAGCAGAGATATAAACTTTATAAAGGACAGAGACAAACACAATTAAAGTTTTTTTTAAAAAAACTTAAAAATAAGACATGCTTAAAAGATTAGCACTTTTACAATATTTTGTTTATTTGACTGTTTCTGATAACTGACACCTCTTGCTCTGAATTACCGGATCAGAACCTGGAGACAATGTGCCGTAGCAATCTTGAGTATGCTGCTCAGGTGTGTGTCTGTAAATTGCAAACTTGCTTTTGATTTATTGATATTCATTACAGAAATCTCAGGGTCGATGCTTAGAGCCTAAGACCCAGAGGGAAACATGAAATGGCTGAGCATCATGAGCTTTTGTACATAAGTTGCTTCATGTGCTGCTTAGCCAATGGAGAAAATAGAGGGTTTGCTCTGTAGCTCCTGCGTGATTGAGCAAGCCTGGGAAAGCAAGCTGTGATGCAGAAGGAAGCAAGAGAGGGAGATAGGAGCTCTGCGGGGGCCTGATTTGTCCCTCGGGCTGCATGTTTGACACCCCTTTACTAAGGATCCACAAGGTGCTCTTTTACCTCAATGAAAGAGATGTCCTACTGGATTAGGCCAGCAGTCCACCTTGTCCAATGTTCTTTTTCACTCAGTGGCCAACTCGGTTGCTTTGAGCAGGACACCTTTAATGTTGTCTCTTAGCACTGGTGTTGAGAGGTTTACTACCTCTGAGTTTGAAGGTTCCCTTTAATCTTCATGGCTAGTAACCACTGACAGGAAGAAAGTTGATTAATTCGAAATGTGGTGTTGGAGGAGAGCTTGAGGGATACCATGAATCACCAAAAAGACAAATAAGGGCGTTCTGGATCAGGTCAAGCCTGAAAGCTGAGGCTGAGGCTATCGTACTTTGGCCACATTATGAGAAGACAAGAGTCACTGGAAAGGGCAGTCATGCTAGGAAAAGATGAAGGCAGCAGGAAAAGTGGAAACCCCAACGTGAGAAGGGTTAATTCAATAAAGGAAGCCATGGCCCTCAGTTTGCAAGAGCAAGGCTGTTAATGATAGAATTTTTGGAGGCAGGTTTGCCAGGTCTGTGTTGGAAAATTCCTGGAGGCTGTGGGGGTGGGGCCAGTAGAGGGTGAGGTTTAAGGAGGGGAGGGGCTTCAGCATAGTACAGTGCCATGGAATCCACCCTTCAAAGCAGCCGTTTTCTCCAAAGAAGCTGATCTTTACCGTCTGGAGATCAGTTGTAAAAGCGGGAGATTTCCAGGCCCCACCTAGACGCTGGCAACCTTATTTGGAGGACCTGAATTGCTAGAGTTGCCAGAAGTCAGAAGCAACTTCACGGCACTTAACACACACAGGAGTAATCACTGATGTTCCTCTCCTTCATGAAACCACATTCTTATGCTATCGTGCTCACGGGCCATTTCTGTGGCCACTGGCTGTGAGTTCCACAGTCAAATACATGGAGTAAAGAAGTTCTTCCTTTCATCCATCCTGAATCTATTGCCTATCACACTAGGAACCTTTCAGACCAGAAAATGCCCATACCTGCATTTTTAAGTGTACAGGCAACCAGGTGCCCAGGATAGCGTAATCCCTACTACTTTGTACATTCTCAGGCTGAGCACTTGCCTGCGTCTTGCAGTGTTGGCCTTTGCTTCTCAAGGGATGGTTCAGTTGAGCAGTCAGATACTATCAGGGAAAGGTCAGTTCTTTTTACAACATTGCAACCACTGATTTAGTATGACAGTGTTGAATTACAGGAGAAGCAATTAATTCTGGTACACTGGAGGCCTTCCTTAGGAAACCTTGTCTCAGGTTTGGCTGGTTGGTGTTCAAGGGAGGGCCTTTTTTGCAGTTGCCCCCTTGTTTCTGTGGAATTCCCTGAGCAGACAGGTCCTGAATGGCCATCCAGCGGGCCTTTGACTCAGATTAAGGGGTTTTTTTTAAAAAAAATGGATATTTTATATTTTACAGTGGCCTTGTTGAGAAGTGACTTCACTCTTGGATATTTTAAAGGTAAAGATAGTCCCCTGTGCATGCATCAGTTGTTTCCAACTCTGGGATGACGTCGCATCACAGTGTTTCTACGGCAGACTTTTTATGAGACGGTTTGCCATTGCCTTCCCCAGTCATCTCCCCCCCCCCCCAAGCAAGCTAGGTACTCATTTTACCTGCCTTGGAAGGCTGAGTCAACCTTGAGCCGGCTACCTGAACCCAGCTTCCGCCGGGATCAAACTCAGATCTTGAACAGAGTTTAGGACTGCAGTACTGCAGCTTTACCACTCTGCGCCACAGGGCTGCTTCTTGGATAATTTTAAAATTCCTAAAATTTTTCCCTGTTCTTCTTTTCTTCTGCTGATTATCAGATTATTCTAATCTGATATTGTAAATTGCCACGAGGACCTATTTTGTTGGGCACGGGCTGGCTAATAAGTGTCCCAAATAAAATAAATATTAATTGGCAGCATTAAATATTAATTACTGACATTATAAAAGTGATTTAGTGACTGGTACAGCATTTGCTTTGCATGCAGAAGGTCTCAGGTTTAATCCCAAACATTTCCAACTAAAAGGAAAGAAGTAATGTGAAAGTCTGAAGACCGTGGAGAGCTGCTGGCAATCAGAGCAGACAAGGCTGACCTTGATAGACAGAACATCAGAACATAAGAGAAGCCATGTTGGATCAGGCCAATGGCCCATCACGTCCTATTTCTTTTCCAGCTGGAAAGCCTGTATCATAATGTACGCAAGATGGCTAGATGTCCATTCGTTGGATTAATCAAGTTCTATCTCAAAAGCCAGCTGGAAAAGAAATGTTTTGCAAGCCCTGCGGAACTGGTTCAGGTCCCGCAGGGCTCGCACCATCTTTCCCCCCGAATTCCTGCGTCGGCGAGGCGGCGGGTCAGCAGCTGATGGTCGACCATATCGAACGCAGCCGATAGGTCTAGCAACAGCAATACCGCCGAGCCGCCTCGATCCAGTTGTCGTCGGAGGTCATCCATGAGGGCGACCAGGACTGTTTCCGTCCCATGGCCCGGGCGGAAGCCGGACTGGCATGGGTCTAGGACGGAAGCGTCCTCCAGAAATTCCTGTAACTGCACCGCCACAGCCCTCTCGATAATTTTGCCCAAAAAGGGCAAGTTTGAGACCGGCCGGTAGTGTGCCAATTCGGCCGGGTCTGATGACGGTTTTTTCAGGAGAGGGCGGACCAATGCCTCTTTCAGGGGTGTTGGAAAAACGCCTTCTGAAAGGGATCGATTTATAATATCCCGTATAGGATATCTTAATTCCTCCTGGCAGGCCTTAATTAGCCAGGAGGGGCATGGGTCCAGATCACAAGTTGTGGATCGTGCAGTGCCAAGAATTCTGTCGACTTCCTCCAAGCTGAGCGGGTCGAAGCAATCCAGAGTTAACTCAGAAGACACGCATTGGGTTTCGAGTCCACTTACTGCCTCAAAATTGGCGGGGCAGTCCTGGCGGAGCGATTGGACCTTATCCGCAAAGAATTTTGCAAAAGCCTCACAGCCTGTATCATAACATTTCTTTTCCAGCTGGCTTTTCCAGCTGTATCATAACATTTCTTTTCCAGCTGGCTTTTGAGATAGAACTTGATTAATCCAACGAATGGACATCTAGCCATCTTGCGTACATTATGATACAGTATTTTAGCACCATTTTATATATTTTAACTATTTTAAATAATTTATTTGTGACTGATATATTTAAAACTGTTTATCTTGTTTTATGTGAATCATGGGATCCCCATGTCTGTTAGCCGCCCTGAGCCCGCCTGGCGGGGAGGGCGGGATATAAAAATAAAATATTATTATTATTATTATTATTATTATGCTCTGGGTCACATAGTGGCCAAAAAAACCCAGGTGCCATCAGGAGGTCCATTAGTGAGGCCAGGACACTAGAAGCCCTCCCACTGTTGCCCCTCCCCCAGCACCAAGAATACAGAGCATCATGTACCCCAGGCAAAGAGTTCCTACAATATGTTGTGGCTCATAGCCACTAATGGACCTCTGCTCCATATGTTTATCCAATCCCCTCTTGAAGTTGGCTATGCTTGTAGCTGCCACCACCTCCTGTGGCAGTGAATTCCACGTGTTAATCACCCTTTGGGTGAAGAAGTACTTCCTTTTATCTGTTCTAACCTGACTGCTCCGGAATTTCATTGAGTGCCCACAAGTTCTCGTGTTGTGAGAAAGGGAGAAAAGGACTTCTTTCTCTACCTTCTCTATCCCATGCATAATCTTGTAAACTATCATGTCACCCCTCAGTCAACATTTCTCCAATCTAAAGAACCCCAAGCATTTTACCTAGTGGTCTGACTGCAGATAAAGCAGCTACAGCTGTGAGTTCATCTTTTGTGGTTGTCAGTCCGGTTCATCTTCATCTCCAGTTAGGTGCTTGGTTCTCCTCCCTGAATCCAGTCTATTCCAGATGTGGAATAGAAAACCTCCGGATTATCATCTTCTATGTGGTAGAATCGCTTCCTTCAAAGCAGTTGTTTTGTTCCGTTATCTTGGAGGAGTGAGGCGGAAATCCTGGCTCGGATTTCTACAGATGTCCTGGCCTTGCCGTGACTTCCACCATATGTGTGCCTGCTGAATCATGCATCGCTTGGTAGGTTAGCACACTCGTTCATGGGGCTTTGGCAGCTTGTGTGTGGGCAGAGTTCTCTGGTACAACTCGGTTAGATTCCTAGTTCCTCAGTGGAATAGCAGGATAGATCAGCTGTTGGGTGGTAGGGGTGGAGGACAGGAGGTGAAGACTAAGGTCAATCCATTTAGCTCCAGGACAAGGCAGCTAGATCTACTCTATCAGCTTGGTGCAGAAAAGAGAATTTCTCAAGAACAGCTTTTCTCACCCTTGTACAACAAGCTCCACCTGGGTACAGAGAAAGTGGCCATGCTTTGCTTGAGAGATGGTCCCAGGTTCAGTCACAGGTAAAGAATCTCAGGTAGCAGGGATTTGGAAAGAGCCTTTCTCTGACAGAAACATTGAAGAACCACTCTCGGTCACAGTAATCTTAAACTAAATCCATCACTGGCCTGATCTGTACCTTCCTGTCTTCAAATCGATCCCTCCTAATCAAATGATAAAGTCATCTTGGTCTTTCTGGTCAGATATCTCTGTCTGGGGCAGTGATGCTCTGCATTCTTGGTGCTTAGAGGGGGGCAACAGTGGGAAGTCTTCTAGTGTCCTGGCCCCACTGATGGATCTCCTGCTGGCACCTGGGTTTGTTTGTTTTTTGGCCACAGAGTGTTGGGCTGGATGGGCCATTGGCCTGATCCAACATGACTTCTCTTATGTTCTTAATATGACTCTTCTTGGAAGAAGGAAAAATGGATTATGAGTGTCCAAGGGATGTGGGGTGTCCCTGGACTTAACCTGGGAGTTGCCAAGGGACCAGGTTGGATCTGAGAGTCCCTCATGAGAGGTCTGCAGCAGACTTGGGGACAGGTGCAGCTCTCTTTCACTGTTGTTAAATGCACCCAAGAACAAGTCAAGGAGGAGGTCATCAATATCTCTCCAGACTGTGGAGGAGAAGAAATAACAAGGTAGTGAACACCCACCCCCCCACCCCCCGCTCTCTAAGTTCTGAGCTTGTTTGCCTGCTAATCAAGACAAAGGGCAGATTAGAAAAGACAAAAAAGCGGACGAGAGCCACTGAGTTCCTCTCCCCAACCATTATTTGATCGGGAAAACATGTTGTATAGGACTAGCACTCTCTGTCGCTCTCTGCAACCCAGAATCCTGCTGAATGTCTCCAAGCTTCTAGATGTGCAGTCTCAGTTGTACTGCGCCTGCATCCTAAATTCATGCACTCATCCTGGATCACGTTGAATTGTTGTACCCTAATCCAAAAGTCTGTTCTTTGCCATTGAACAAGAGGGAGGCACATGATATTCCTCTGCTCAGTCCATGGAAATGAAAATTAGGGCAGGAAAACAAGGGTATTTCTGCTTTCTTAAGACAAGCTCTTAAAAAGTGTGCTAAAAGCAAAACTTGAAAATGCCCATCACTGTCAAGCTGATGCCATCCTTGTTTGTCTGTAATCACCACTTATAAGGAACCTCAGACACTAACCATGGATCGCTAAGCTCGACTACAGCTTGGCTTGATATCTTGACTGACAAGCCGCAGCTGTCAAACTAGCGCTGTGATTTAATGGGGGCTGCAAACCAGGCTTTATGACGAAGTTCAAGTCCAGTAGCGCCTTTAAGACCAACAGTTTTATTCAGGATGTAAGCTTTCATGAGCTAAAAGCACACTTAATCAGACAATTGTGTGGGATGGAATTAGCAGTCCTACATAGAGAGAGAGAGTGGGCAATGAATTAGTATTCAAAATAATGAAAATGTGTTTAGCAGATTAAAAGAATTATAAATTGGGGTCTGCGTTGACTGGGCGGAAAAAACATCAAAGGCAATAAACGTCAGAGCTGAAGGTTGATATCTGTCATTAGGTTTCTTAATTGTTAAGTCTCTGTTGCGATGTTTCATTAGTCTCCTCTAAAACATGGGTTAAAATGACAACATTTTTCCGTAGAATGAAGCTTGAGTCTACTCTGCTCAAACACTAATATAAAAATACATTAGGATCCGAGTGGATGTAAACCTCTCAAGTATGGGTTAAACTTAACAACATCCTTTTTTTAAAAAGAGTAGTTCTGTCAGAGATATTTCTACTCTGCTATATAACATAATATCACAGACCTTATTCCGATACACTGTTCTAAAAGAGAAATACATTGGAATATAGTAGACATATAGCTCTACTTGGTGAGAATGGGTTAGCATATGTAATGAGATAAGAAACCAATGTCCCTGTTCAGTCCTGGGGAGGTGTTTGTTCCAAGTTTCATAACAATGTGTAATTCAGCAGTTTCCCTTTCCGTTCTGTTCTTGAAGTTCCTTTTCAGTAAAACAGCTTTATGCTAACTATAGTTTGGTGTGATGTATGAATTGATAAACCATGGTTACTGCATTGCTGTGCTTCCTGGATGAATGTGCATGATAGAAATGGGAGTGGCGAAAGCAGACCAACTGTCAGTGTTTTCCTGAGTGTTTTAAAATTTAAACTGTGGGTTTGGGTCTGAAAACACGCTTAATGCAAATAGCACTGGTTCAAGGTGCGATGGGAGTACAATTTTCAGAACAAGTCAGCATAGCTTTTCAAGAAATAGCTTACAGTTCCTGGGACATAATTTTCTTTCTTTTCAAAATGTCTTTAGCATTAATGTATAATGCTGATTAATTCATTCCAAGGGTTCATGGCGGAATGCCTTTTAATGGGTGTTATAAGCACTCTCCTTCCTTATAAGCAAAAATGATTTCTGGCCCCAGGAAAATGGGCAGTTTTTTTTTATATAGATAATTGCTGTATCAGGATTTAGCAGCACAATCCTATTTGTATTTAGTCAGAAGTAAGTCCCCCTGTATTCAGTGGGGCTTATTTCCCAGGGAAGGGCACATAAGATTATACTATTAATTTGCATTAACCAGGGCCTAAACAAATGCTGCTGTGGTTGTTGTGAATGGTCTCCATGCTTATCTTTGCACTAATATGTTTTCCATAGCATCACAAATGGTGGTACTTGTACAAGTTGTACTTCTTGACTTTTGAGTCCCAGTGACTGTTCATATTTTTTCTCCATGTGAAAAGCTATATCTGCTGGCTGAGGATTCACTCTGTGCATCTGATGAAATAGGCTCCCCTTTGCCTGTTCCTAGCTAGTTAACGGATTTAGGTTTTTTTTAAAAAAATAACTTAACGGAACAGTAAGAAAGGGCAATTTAATTTTTAAAATGCCGATTTTGCTGCTTTATCAATAACTTTAAGTTGTACATTAAAGGGTTTTTTTGGGGGGGTGCTTTCCTTCCCCCACCCCCTGTTTCCCTCTATTTCACTTCCCTAGATGCTTCCCTTCCCTAGACCCCTAGTTCCCCTAGTTTGAGCTGGAACACAGTTCCGGCTGGCTTGGCATCATGAAGTGTGGCCTAACATGCAAATTGGTTCATGCTGGGTTTTTTCTATATATAAAAAAGCCCTGCCTAGTCAGTCTGATGGGGAAGGCAATGGCAAACCACCCTGTAAAAAAGTCTGCCAGGAAAACGTCATAATGCGACCTGCGACGCCACCCCAGAGTCGGAAACCCCTTTACCTTTTTAGTCAGTCTGAGCAGGCTAGAGATGGAAATGAACAATCCTAAATGCACTTAATTTGCATCTATCACGGAAACTTCTGGGAGGAAAATGCAAGGATGGGGGATAAGCAAATTCATTTAAAAGACTTTATTATATGCCAATTTTTTTGTCTGCCTCTGTGACCAATGGAGCCCATGAGCTGCTAGCCTAGTCTCGACAGAAATGGAAAGCTAAGCAGGGTCGGCCCTAATTAATATTGGATGGGAGGGGCAGGGTTAATCGTTCCAGAGGCATGCAGTGGCAAACTACCTCTAAATGCCTCTCGCCTTGAAAACCCTGCACGGTTGCTATAAGTCAGCTGTGACTTGAAAGCAAAAAACAAACAAAATATCCTGCGGAATCAGCACAAGACAGTATTTACAAAAAAAGATGCCGAGAATGGCCCAGGCTTGCCTGGTCTCACCGGATCTTAGAAGCAAACAGGGTTAGCCCTGGTTAGCATTTGGATGGGAGTCCAGGGACTCTCTGCAGAGACAGGCAGTGGCAAACCACCCCTGTTCATCTCTTGCCTTGAAAACCCTACGGGGTCACCTTAAGTTGGCAGGAATTTGACGTCACTTACCACCACCACACGCTTTTAACAACTCAGGTCTGCCATCTGCCTGTGTGAGCTTCGTAACATAAGGGGAGGGAACTTAAGCAATAGCAGAGAGTAAGGAAGTCTTCCCTCCTCACAGAAGTGTATGGGATTGCGCAAGGTTCATTGCATTGCTCATGTGAGTAGGCTGCTTGCTCCAGCTGCCTGGTGTACCTGCGAGTGAGTTCACAGAATGTAGTAGGGAATGGCACTGGACTGTTCAGTCTGACCTTGCCCCCAAAACTTTTCCTGATCTAGCAGCCAGTTTGAAAACTTATAAGCCATTTCCCACTGACAGATGTCAGATTTAAATGACCACATTTTCTAAAGCTTGCAAATCCTAATCCTGTCATTGTTTTGTAAATGTTTTAGTGCTATGACAAAGTTGTTATATCCATAGAGGATTGGTACTGTTTGTCACCACTTTAAAACAAACAAACAAAAAGCATAACCAATAAAGCCGTTTTCAAGATAGATATGAACATATGAAGCTGCCTTATACTGAATCAGACCCTTGGTCCATCAAAGTCAGTATTGTCTTCTCAGACCGGCAGCGGCTCTCCAGGGTCTCAAGCTGAGGATTTTTACGCCTACTTGCCTGGACCCTTTTTGGAGATAGCAGGGATTGAACCTGGGACCTTCTGCTTACCAAGCAGATGCTCTACCACTGAGCCACCATCCCTCCCCAAAGATACCTAAAGATACTTCTTCAGGGATCCAGCTTCTGTTTTTTGATTGTTTTAGTGACAGATTTAGTGGTACAAAAAGTTTATAGCTGCAACTCAGGGCTTTTTTTGAGTAGGAATGCCATTCCAGCTGGCTTGGTGTCAAAGGGTGTGGTCTAATATGCAAATGAGTTCCTGCTGGGTTTCCCCCCTACAAAACTTTGTGTGAAACAGTGGCAACTCCAGTGGGTGTGGCCAAATATGCAAATGAGTTCTTGCTGGGCTTTTTCTACACGAAAAGCCCTGCTACAACTTACACTTTTTGTAATACTATGACAGACCAGATGGTTATATAAATTTAAGCAGGGACATCTTCAATAAAGCTGGGTTAAGAGAAACCTTGTTAAATATCTTTGTACCTGTTTGCAGTTTGAGGTGGAAATGCAGGGCATGTTTCTTTATGCTGAGTGTGGGGGTGGGGGAGCTGGTTTCAAACATTTGCACTTAGGATCAAGCAGTGTGTAAGTCATACATTAAAGATAGGGTTGCCAGTCTCCAGGTAGTGACTGGAGACCTGCTATTACAATTGATCTCCAGGCAGCAGAGATCAGTTCACTGGAGAAATTGGCCCCTTTGGAAGGTGGACTCTGTGGCATCAGACTCCACTAAAATCCCTCCCCTCTCCAAACCCTGGTTTTCTCAGACTCCACCCCCAAAATTTCCAGATATTTCCAAGCCCGGAGTCGGCAACCCTAAGTAAAGAAAACAGAAAACTAAACTGTATTGTTACAGCCAAGAAAGGAAGGGACAGTGAACTAGATCTGTCCAGATTGGCTAAGACACAAAGCTTTTGTGTTTGTTGAAAATACTAGGCACTGCTATGAAATTTTTAGATGCCACTGTGACTTGGCACCTGGGATTGGTCAATGACAGGGATAGGTGTTGCCGTTGAACTCACCAGAGGTTCAGATTGCAATTCCCTTCTCCAGACCCAAGTTCCACAGCTTTATGCAAGGTCTGCAGGATGGAATGGCTACCAAATGCATCCATGTCAGCACATGTGAACTGCAAGAAAACCTTTGATACACAGTGTTAGGTCACAGCCTCTACAGTGCCATGACAAAACTGAATCTGTTAAGTGCTGGCAAATATCAAACAGACAGCTAGAGTGGATCCATCAGGATTCAGCTTTGATGTTACTTCCTAAGCAGATCCCATGACCAGCTTCCCCGAGAATTGAATTGGCACAGGAACAGATGCGAGTCATTGTACTCTGAATTGCTTATGAGAATAAGACCCATGAAAGGTTTCTGTGGAGTACCTAGTCTGTTCCTCAAAGTGGATGAGGTCAATTCTAAGTGGTAGAGGCCAACCAGGAAAAGTGCTTGTGCTCCTAACAAGGAAGACAGATCTCTACTTCTGTTCTACTCATGTCTGACGAAGGAAACTTTGACTCTTGAAAGCTTTCATCCTGAAACTCTTGTTGGTGTCTAGGGTGCTACTGGGCTTGAATCTAACTGTTCTCCTAACAGCAAGAGTTTATCTTGCTATCTCTGTCCAAAAAGCATTGCTGCATAACTTACATGCCAAGCAGGAGGTAGAGACAAGCTGAGGAGATCCTTGTTTCTTGATGCCTTTAAAAAAAAATTCAGAGAGACAGAATTCCTTGAAGGTTTATGAAGGTCCATAGAATCATGGGACTGAAAACATAACCCCATTGTTGGGCTGTGCGGTTCCCTTGTCACTCTAGCGATGGGGTTTGGGGGGCATTCTGGGACATCCCTGATGCAATGAGGATGTCTCATGGCGATGCTCTGGTTTTTGGGCAAAACTCTGTGGTAAGACTGGCTTCAAACCATAGAGTTTTGTCCTCAAACCAGAGTGTCACTGCGCAGCACCCCTGATGTGATGATGTTACTTTTGGTTTTGAGTGATATTACATCAGGGACAGTGATGTCATTGTTTGGGGTTGGGGTTTTCCTCGCTGGTCAGCTGGCTGGTGGTGGGGAGGGAGAAGCCCGCAAACCCAGGGGTACCCCTACCAGGAACTGGCAACCCTACCCCAGTGTCATTAGTTTAGCCCCGCCACTCCAAGGCTGGATCATTCACATGTATAATTCAGATGAGCACTTGGCCAAGATTGATCCGCATAGTTTGTGCCCTGAGCCAGGAACAGGGGCAAAGAAGTTTTGTGCAGAGATATCTACAGAGCACAGAGGAGGCTCAAATGAGTGAGCCCAGTCACGCTCTTACCAAAAAGAGATGGTGGGGGAATAAATCATTAGCTAGTCTGACCACAGAGGAGATTCCTTCCTGACCACAGCTTGCCTATCAGGAAGGATACGTTCTTATTACAGAAGGAAACGATCGTTTTTGAAAGGATTTTTTCAATATGCCACAGTCTACCAAGGAAAAGTAGGAAATCTTTGTGTGTGTATGGGGGGGGGAAAGAAATTATACATATTTATCTATCCAACGCTGCTTTCTTTTATTCTAGCTGCGTGATCATGTCAAGGTGGTGTATAATTATTTTGGGGGCTGTTTCTGGGTCCAAAGGACGTATCCAGGCTTTGGTGCTGAGACTCAAAGAAATGCTGGAGGGGAAAATGCATAATTATCCCAAACTTCCATTTCTTCCCACACACAAAATCCATAAAGGAAGTTTGTGTGAGGAGGTGCATTTCTCCCTTTGTGCCTTCAGTATTTCTACTGGCGTGGTTTGAAGTGAACATGTGGGGGGACCTGTACCCCTGTTCCTTTGCCAGGCTGCCCAGGTGGTGCCAAGACAGCCTCACAAGGGCAGGGCACAAGCAGGCAGGTGGCCACCCTGACAGCTTAATTAGAGTTGTCAGGAGTTGTGGAAGGGGGGTTGCGGCATTTTTGTGCTTTGTTTCTCCGGCGGTGACAGGCTGAGTGGCTCGATTACAGGATAGAGTGAGCGTGAGAGACGGTGGGTGGGGGCGTAAGAGCTCAGCGCCTGCTTCTGTGGATGCCGAACAGAGCAGGGTGGGTGGGGGGGAAATGGCAGGATGCTGGAGACGGGTGGGAGTGATTCTCCCTACAGGGGACGGGTACAGATGGGGGTGGTAGATAAATCGGGACTCGGAAGGAGGGGCAAAAGGCAGGGGCAAAAGAGGTAAGCTTTCGTGGATCACAAGAAAAGAGAGAGTAAGACAAAGAGGTTGGGGGGAGGGTGGGCCTAGGAGAGGATGGAAGAGTATCCCAGAGGGAAACTGCAGCAGAGATAATTTGATTTTAAGGAAGGGAAATCTGCATATTTGCAGATGGTGTTTATTTAGATATTTATACCCCATTTTCTCCCCAGGGGGACCCAAAACAGCTTATACCAGGGGTGGCCAACGGTAGCTCTCCAGATGTTTTTTGCTTACAACTCCCATTATCCCCAGTCATTGGCCATGCTGGTTGGTGCTGATGGGAGTTGTAGGGAAAAAAACATCTGGAGAGCTACCGTTGGCCACCCCTGGCTTATACTGTTCTCTCCATCTCTATCCTCACAACAACAATGCTGTGAGAGAGGGTAGACTGAGAATTTGGGACTGGCCCAAGGACACCCAAATTGCTTCCGAAGAAAGAGTGGATTGGAACTTGGGTGCTAGTCTGATACTCTAACCATTCTCCCACGCTGGCTTTGTGTAGATGGTCAAGATGGAGGCCTGGCAGCCAACTGTTCCCGCAGAGAAAGATGTAGAGTGAATGGATCCATGAGGAAAAGGAGACAGACAGAAGGCAAAAGAAGGAGTCCCTGTGGGAAGAGTGTTAGACTAGGATTTGGGAAACCCACATTCAAATCTGCACTCTGTGAAGAAGGAGGAGGAGACCTGAGTTCCATCCCGGCGGAAGCTGGGTTCAGGTAGCCAGCTCAAGGTTGACTCAGCCTTCCATCCTTCCGAGGTCGGTAAAATGAGTACCCAGCTTGCTGGGGGAAAAGTGTAGATGACTGGGGAAGGCAATGGCAAACCGCCCCGTAAGAAGTCTGCTGTGAAAGCATCATGATGCGACGCCACCCCATATGAACATATGAAGCTGCCTTATACTGAATCAGACCCTTGGTCCATCAAAGTCAGTATTGTCTACTCAGAATGGCAGTGGCTCTCCACAGTCTCAAGCTGAGGTTTTTCACACCTATTTGCCTGGACCCCTTTTAGCTGGAGATGCCAGGGATTGAACCTGGGACCTTCTGCTTACAAAGCAGATGCTCTACCACTGAGCCACCGTCCCTCCCCAGAGTCAGAAACAACTGGTGCTTGCACAGGGGACTACCTTCACCTTTACTTTCTCTACCTTGAGGAGTCTCAAAGCACCTCATAATCACCTTCCCTTCCTTTCCCCACCACAGGCACCCTTTGAGGTAGGTGGGGCTGAGAGAGTTCTGAGAGAACTGTGACTGGCCCAGGATCACCCAGCAGTCTTCATGTGAAGGAGGAGTGGGGAAGCAAACCCAGTCCACCAGATTAGAATCCGCTGCTGTTAACCACTACACCATGCTGGCTCTCAAAGTAGCTAATGAGATGGTCTTCTGACAGTTCCTCTCTCTCTCTCAGCCAGTGTGGTATAGTGGTTCACTAGGATCTGGGAGACCCGGGCTCAAATCCCTGCTCTGCTGTGGGAACTTGCCAGTCATGCTCTCTCAGCCTACCCCACCTCACAGGGTTGTTTTGAGGATAAAATGCAGGAGGAGGAGAATGATGTAAGTCATATTGTGCCCTCACTGGGGGGGGGTGGGGTGGGAAGGGAAGGCATGGTATAAATGAAGTAAATAAACCGGTATTTATTTATCTCTTGAGACTGTTGTGAAGATAAAATAACGAAGGCAAAGGCACGAGCTGCTTGGTGGAAGGGTGGGATCAAAATGTATGCAGCAGGTTTCTTGACACAGGGGTTGTTGATTGAGGAACAAAGTTCTACAAACATGTTTACCTGGCCAGTGGGGTTGTCAGACATCACCCTTGAGACACACAAATCATAGAATGCCCATCCCAGGCCCATAAAGCAATCGCCTAATTTTTCTCACAGCAAACCAAGGTGGAGCATCAAAATCACCTGAACTATGGTCCTTTTGATTTAATCTATATGTATTATATTTATAGCTTAATTTTGATACGTTTAATTTGATTTGCCTCATTTATTGTTATTGTAATGGTTTTTAATATTGTAAGCCACCCTTGCAGGATAGGACAGGGTATAAATTGCAAATTAAAATTAAAAACTAAAAAAAATAAAATGGGTGACATAGGGAGGGATCACACTGGGAATTTGGTGCGGCATTATCCCGACTTTGGAAAAGCTGGTGCTCTGATGCATGCCAACAATCACATCCTGCTGCCGGGAGAGGCTCGGGCGCACATGTGCAAGAAGAGCATTCAGGGCAGCTTCTGGGAGAGTTCTTTCAGCTCCATCTACCTCACAGGATGTCTGTTGTGGGGGAGAAGGGTAAAGGAAATTGTAAGCCACTCTGAGACTCTGAGCTTCAGAGTGAAGGGCAGGGTATAAATCCAATTTAGGGGAGGGACGGTGGCTCAGTGGTAGAGCATCTGCTTGGGAAGCAGAAGGTCCCAGGTTCAATCCCTGGCATCTCCAAAAAAGGGTCCAGGCAAATAGGTGTGAAAAATCTCAGCTTGAGACCCTGGAGAGCCGCTGCCAGTCTGAGAAGACAATACTGATTTTGATGGACCAAGGGTCTGATTCAGTATAAGGCAGCTTTATATGTTCATATGTTCAATTTCTTCTTCTTTTTCTTCTTCCTGTGAGTGGAGGGTGGGTGCATTGGGCACCGAGGCAGTTCAGACAGCCAGGAAATGAGCCCTGCATGCATTTTAGAGATATACTACTGGAAGTCCCCAGTAGCTATTTAATCCATTCCCAGCCCATCCTAAAATGAGGTAAGTACAGTCAGAATTCAAGGGGCAGATGTGCACTTGTGATCGCGCACATTAAATCTGGAGGGGAGACATGGCTAGGTCAGGCCAAATCTCTTGTGTGATCTCACCCATAGTCTACATACAGGTGGGCGATGGTTTTACCTCAAGCTTCTAGTTGTTCAGTGAAGCACCAAATCTTTATTGGCTTAAATATTAAACTAATGTCATTTGCATTGAAAGCATGGAAGTTTTACACAGTACCCCCAATCCTCCACATTTCCTGGTTAAGGAAAAATGCTGTTCAAATTACAAAGATAATCTGACTCCAGTAGTAATAAGAAAAAGAGATTTTACTTGCAAAAATAGAAGTGCAACTTGCATGACATGTTCATGTAGGCACATTTAACTTACTGTGAACTGATTAGATTCAAAAATGTTAATTTGCTACAGCTCCAAGTCCAGGTAACAGAGAGCAAAAGAGAAGCTCTATATATGATAAAGCAGAGGGCAAGCAACAGCCAAAAAAGGCTCAACTTCTAACTGATGAGAGGGTAGGACCAACTACCTGAGTGAGAGAATTCGCTTAATCCCTTTCCCTCCCAGATCCTCTTGCAATCTGAGTGACAATATCCAACACCCCTTCTTAATGTTGCATGCAAGAGCGCTCTGGTTTTAGCTTATCTCATAGTTTTTCAAATCAGTCTCTTGATAGAAGCTTGGGCAGGATGTCGGCTGCCATCTCCGCTGTTGAACAGTACTCCATTTCTGTTACACCTTTCTCAGTTAGGTCACACACTAAGTGAAACTTCACACCAATATGCTTAGTACGTGCAGCGATTTTTTTTTCTGACTGAGAAATCTTATTGCAGCTCTGGTTGTCTTCTTGCAAGTTGAATCGACTTTTGCTCATCAACTCCAGATATTTTTAGTAACTGGTCTTGCTACAATAGTTCTCTGCGTACTTCAGCAGATGCTGTATATTCTGACTCCGTGGAAGACAAATACTCTCTACTGGCACAGGAGATTGGTCAACTACCATGCAGGAACAAGTACCCACTTATGGATTTATAGCCTAAACTGTTTCCTGCCCAATCTGCATCCATGTGTAACCAACTAACTTTGGACTATTGGTGGATGGCTATTTTAGTTGCAAATTTAAAGTTCCTTTTAAATATCTAGGCACCCTTTTTATTGCAATACACTCTTTCTTCCTAGGTTCACTTGCCTTTCTACTAAGGATCCAACACTGGTTGCAATATCAGGTCTGCTAGCAGTGCTTTGGTATTTTCTAGACTTAACATTTGTAAGAGCTCAATTATTTTCATCTCTGGTTTAGGAGAAATGAACCATCTTCCTCCCTTTCACTGTCTGTGCCGGGGTAATAAGAAACATCTCCTAGTCACTTAATTTCTACTTCTCTGTTTGGGCACTCTACTACACTGTCATCAACATACATGAGAATAAAAGTACAATATCCATGTTTGTGTTTGGTGTACAGACATGAATTTGCTTCTGCTTGCTTAAAGCCTTGTGCTTAAAGCCTTTTTTGTTCTGGGCACATTCATCTGGCTGCTTCAGGTACAGATCTTCCTGTAATCTCCCCATGAAGAAATGCTGTCTTTACATCTAAATATTTGACCTGCATCTTCTTAGATGCTACTATGCTCAAAAAGTAATCAGATTGTACTATGTTTCACCACCAGTACAAAGATTTCATCAGTTTTCTGCCCATATTTTTGTGAGAAGGCTTAGCAACTAATGTTGTTTTGTAGTGTTCCACATTTCCATCTGCACTAAACACCCACTTGCATCCAGTAAGATTATTTCCTGGTCGTAGCTTTGTCAAGGTCCATGTTGTATTTTTGTGTAGAGCAAGGGTGTCGAACTAATTTATGAGGGCCAGATCTGACATAAATGAGACCTTGTCGGCCTCAGACATGTTGTGGCAGGCCATGTGTGTGCCTATTTAAGATTAGTTAGCAAAGGTATAAACTTTATAAAGGACACAGAGGCTGATTACAGACCAGCACTTTGGGTCAACTCAGAGACGTCTCTGAAGTCAACCCAAAAAACCCATCCAGATGGCAACATCTGCCACCCGCCCCGGTCCCACACTTACCCTGTCCTCGAGGATGCTCCGACCACCTCAAAAACGCACCAATTGGAAAGTGGTCCCTTTTTGCTGGAGCGGCTCCGAGGCTGTGCCCGGCTGTCTGGAAGGCCGGAGGGCGTCTTATGAGCACCCGAGGAGTCGCAAGTGGGATGCATGAGCCCGCCCCTTCTTACAGCGCCATTTGGAAGCTCCAGGGTACTCTTCTTCCGGCTGGCTTTCTTTGGGGCGGCTGCAAGCCTCCCCAAACCGGCTGTCTGGTTTCAGCCCTTCAAACACAAGTAAAGACTTCTGTAAAAAACTTAAAATAAAACATGCTTAAAACATTAGCACTCGTTGGTCTTAAAGGTACTTTAAGAACATAAGAGAAGCCATGTTGGATCAGGCCAATGGCCCATCTAGTCCAATACTCTGTGTCACACAGTGGTAAAAAAAAACTAAGTGCCATCTGGAGGTCCACTAGTGGGGCTAGAAGCCCTTCCACTGTGCCCCCCCCCAAGCACAAGAATACAGAGCATCACTGCCCCAAACAGAGAGTTCCAAAAATAAGCTGTGGCTAATAGCCACAGATGGACTTCTGCTCCATATGCTTATTCAATCCACTCTTGAAGTTGGCTATGCTTATAGCTGCCACCTCCTCCTGTGGCAGTGAATTCCACGTGTTAATCACCCTTTGGGTGAAGAAGTACTTCCTTTTATCAGTTCTAACCCAACTACTCAGCAATTTCATTGAATGTCCACGAGTTCTCGTATTGTGAGAAAGGGAGAAAAGGGCTTCTTTCTCTACTTTCTCTATCCTATGCATAAACTTGTAAACCTCAATCATGTCACCCCTCGGTTGACATTTCTCCTTGGTCGACTTTCTTTGTATTTCTCCCATAGGTACAACCAATCTTCCACATTTCCCAGTTAAGGGAAAATGCTGTTTGAACAAATTACAAAGATGATCAGATTCCATTGGTAACAGGAGAAAGAATTTTTCTCACAAAAATAGAACTGCAGCTTACATATTTATGTAGGTAGACTTAATGAGAACAGATTAACTTCAAAAAGGTTAACTTATAAGAGCTCCAAGCCCAGGTAAGAGAGAGAAGAAAGGGCCTATAGAAAATGAAATGGAAGGCAAGCAAAGGCCAGAGAGGCGCAACATGTAACTGATGAGAAATTGCCAAGTGAGTGAGAGAATTATCTTAACCCTTTTCCTCTCATATCCTCATGCATTTACAATATCTAACAATCTTTTTAAAAAATATATGCATACTTTATTATGAAATATTAATAAATACAATAAAAAGTAAAGCAAACAACAAATGTCATTACAGAGATAAAGATAATCAGGATATATATTGTAACTACTACCTTGTGAAAGACGAAGAAAGTATAAACATGAGTTATTGAGTTGAGTCACTCTTGACCTTGGGAATCCATCTTGTATTCATTGAGAATTTTTTTCCTTAACAGTACATGGAGTCTTTGGCTGCTCTACAACCTAAACTGCCAGCAGTCAACAAAGCTGGCCACATATGCAGGATAGATGCAGAGGAAACACTGAGAGGGGTGAAGCTATTAGTTCTCTGTGGTAATTACAGCTTTGTCAGCAAGCAAAAAGGAGATACCTTCTCTCTTATTCATGATTACATGAGGCTTTTTTTGGTAATCAGAGACTTGGCCATTCAGTGTAGGCTTGCGGAAGACAAATGGCTGCCACTTTGAGTGAGGGCTTGCGCTTTTTGAACTCTCTCTCTGAGGGGAATTTGGCTGATGTGGCAGCCATCTTGCCACATCTTGATAAGGAACTTCAAATTACCACAATCATATCAGACAGAAAACAATCAACTTCTGTACCTCTTGTTTCACAATCACATCAGACAGAAAATAATCAACTTCTGCCACTGTTGTTTCACAGAAAAAGACTAAGGTGTGGAGAAGACATCAAGGGATTAGACAGGGTAGTGGGGAGGCAGCAGTGGTTGAGGAGAAATTCTGATTATAACACTCAGGATGGATTTGTATGGCCAGGTTGCTGTGGTAACTGGCACTGAGTCCTCATGCTGTGCCTCATAGTGAGACAACAGATAATCTGAATATTCTGAGACATTGCACATATGTGGTGATTTTGGAACTTGCCACATGCTGGGAAATATATGTGGCCTGGATTGCTTCCAAGGATACATATTTGTCAACCCTCGCTTCACACTGAGTCATTTTGCTGGATCTCCTCACAATGCCTTTGTGCCATCACTTGCCATACCAAGGCTGGGTACAGGCGGGCAGCTTCACAAGCACCAGAGGTGTCCCAAACTGTGCTGCCCCAAAATGGAGCAGCCAAATCCCGATCAGACGTTCCCAAGTGATGTGCCTGTATATTGCACAGGGGCGCTTTGACGTGTTCACACGGCTGTTGCACACCATCCTCTTAGCACAGTCTGGGTTTCTTTTTTACCTTACATTTACATGCACTCATGTGCTCTGGCAGTTTTTTTAAATAAAGAATACCAGTGAGCACCTAGAGCAGATTGGTGGGTTTACAATGCCCATTCGCCTCGCTTGCAGGCTCCCATCTTCAGACAGCCAGAAAGACGGATGGAGTGTGGCAGAAGAATTTGCTACCATTTCCCAAGTGGTAGCTGTTTGATGTCTTAGAGACATCAGAGGATGGGGTGAGTGCGAGAGTGGGATGGGTGGCAGCTGTGCCTTGGGATGGGTGGCAGCTGTGCCTTGCTTTTTTAATCCACCTGGGGACCATGTCTATGTCGGCTCAAATTGGCCATCTGAATTCAGTCCAAAACTGGTTATCCCAAGATTCCCTTCCCATTCTGAGATGCTGGCTGCCCCCCCCCCCTCAGTTTTATATACCTGTGACAGGAAGGGAAACAGAACTTCAGCCTAGACGTTATGCTGCTGATGAATTGTGTCCAGCAGTGGCAGTCAGTGTCATTTGTTTCAAACTGAAAATATGCCTTTTTCCATCCTTTATACCAGTCTTGATGCTTCATATTGAATTGGCAAGGCAGTGTCAGGTAAAATGTATTACAATAATCTAACCCGAGTGTTGGCAATGTGCAACAAACTCTGACCAGGTTTTACCTATTTCCTCTCTCTCTTTTCAGGTTTTCAGCACTTATTCCAATGAGGAATATGACCGGCGGAATGAAGATGTTGATCCAATGGCCGCCTCAGCGGAGTATGAACTTGAAAAGCGAGTGGAACGGTTAGATCTTTTCCCTGTGGAGCTCGAGAAAGGTAATCTGTATGTCTTTCCCCTCTGGCATGTATAGCACGTAGTGCAGGATTTGGTTTGGGGAAAATGGCATGGATGAGAATGGATTAAACGCACCCCTATGCTGCTTTTCCAAACAGAATGGCAGACTTTCACCTTCCCCATGGCTGTATTTCGCTTTGTTATTTAGGGGGAAAAGGCAATCAATAAGAGATCTAGAGTACTACCTGCAGTAATCAAGTGTACGGTAATCATGAGCATGAGTGTATAAACTATGTTCGAGCAAAAAGGGCTTAAAGTGCATTTGACAAACTGATGTAATACTTCTTGCCAGGGCTCTTTTTTTGGGAAAAAGAGGTGACAGAACACTCAAGAGGGAAATGAAGGAGAAACACACGGCTGACCCTCATTAAGTTTTAAGCATTTTTCTGTTTCCATGAAGAGGTTTCAGAACTCCTCTCCACCGTGTTCCCCCAGAAAAAAAAGACCTGGTTCTCACAACTGTGTTTTCTTTGTTCATTATAGTTAGCATCACAGTTTCCCTACAAGAAATCCAAAGTTTTTTAGCTTCACAAGAACCCTGTGAGCCAGTTAGGCTGAGAGATTGTAAATGAAGACAGGTATGCTGTTTTTTAGAATCGATCTTCACTGTGTTCCTTCCCTTTAGTGGCACTGAGCTCAAGAAAAATATATCCACAAGTAAGAAACTGAAGTGTACATGCAACCCTCTCCTTAACCCCCAGTGTGGTTTCGTACTTAAATAAAAAGATCCCTTTTTAAACATTAATGAGGCATTGCATGAATGGAAAAATGGGTAAACATTCATGTTGCCTTTGAAAATCAAAAAGCAAAAGAGTGGACAGGCTACCTTGGTAGGCTATGGCTGAGCCCGTGTGTGGCTCATTAGCACATGTGTCCATCATTGCACTTCTGAATCCAAGAGAATGTTGGGCTTATGCAGCCCTTGAAGAATCCAGCCTTTTATATTATGTCTGTCTTTATGCAGTCACAATTCACCCAAGGTCTTCCAGTGATCTGAACAGGGATTTGCAACAGGTCTGCCTGTATCCAAGCTCAGTTCTCTAGCCCTTGCACCATGATGCTGTTGAATCAAAAGTGTTCCTAATCCACTGCCCTCATCTCATTTCTAACACCATCTCTGTACAGTAATCATTGCCTGCTCACCTTGCTCACACTCACACCTTTTTCTGATGTCCCTGTTCTTCTCTAATCCTCCGATGTTGCACTTGATCCTGTGCTAGCCTTGTACACACTTTATAGTATATACAATCCTTGTTCATTGTACACTTATGGGGTTTTTTTGTTTGTATGTGTCTCGAGTAATTCTTGCATTGCATCCAGTGGGCGTACAGCTGAATGCACAACGTGACTGCCACATTTATCTAGATACTGGTCCCTTGGCTTTATTTTTGAAACTGAATATGCATTGGCTCTTCTTACAGACAGATGTATGCACGTGCATGCTGTTTGTGTGCTCATTCACTATAATCTATGTACAGGGTGATAGATTTGGTAGGCCCCCACAGATGATATGAGTCCACTCAATAGTAATCCACACCCGTGTAGTGTGCCGTAAGCACAAAACAAGAACTTTTCATTTAAAATAAAGCAAGAATGAAACTGAAATATTTAATTTACTAAACATTTTTTTCCTGTTTTTGTTGAGGGCCAGTTTGTTGTAATGGTTAAGTGTGCAGAATCTAATCTAGGGGAACCGGATTTGATTCCCCACTCCTCCACCTGCACCTGCTGGTATGACCTTGGAACAGTCATAACTCTGTCAGAGCTATTCCTTTCAAGAGCAGTTCTTGGAGAGCTCTCTCAGTCCTGCCTACTCACAGGATGTGTGTTGTGGAAAGGGGAAGGGAAAGGAGATTGTAAACTGCTCTGAGTGAAGCGTGGGATATAAATCCAATCTCTTCCTTCTCCTACCTTAAGCAGTTTGGAAGAAGCACTCAGAGGGGAGCAGTAAAAAATGCACTAAATATATAAAATAGGTAGGCTGGACCCACCCTTCATTCCACCCCTGCCCCTCCGAAAGGGGAAAGTTGGCCAGTAGGTGTCTTGGTGGTAATGCTAGCTAGATTCAGGCCCAGTAACAACTTCGAGACCAACAAGATTTTCATGGTATAAACTTTCAAGAATCAAAGCTCCTTTCATGAGATACAAGTATGGAAGGAGATTCCAGATTCTGAAGGTGAGAGAGATGTTGCAAAGAATGGAGTCAGGATGCAGAGGTACATTGCAAAATGCAATCAGCTTGCTTAGAGCAGGGGAGAAATGCTTAGGGACAGATAACACTAAAATTTGTATAATGCTTTAAAATGTTCAGAGTGTATTGCATGTGTTGTCTTGCTATAGTCTTCATGACAGCTGTGGCAAGGTATCTATCATCTCCCTACCCCACTGCAGATGTGGAACTGGAGATAAGAAAAGTGTCTTTCGTAGGCCACCTACTAAATTCACTGCAGAAGCAAAATTAAAGCCAGGAGTCTCTGACTGGCAGCAAGATCTCTTGTTCATGTTAGTTCAGCAACAGACACACATGCACACACAGCAACTATCCAGCCTGGTTGAAGTCTTGTTTTGTGGGAACCAGACCCAATTCATGATCTCATCCTGGAGATGGCTGGGAATATATGTACACCAGTGCAGTCAAGTCACAATCAACCTATGGTGACCTACCAGGGGCTTTTGTGGCAGGTGAGAAGCAGAGGTGGTTTGCCATTGCCTTCCTCTGCAGAGCCATCCTTGTCCCTCTCCCATCCAAATTCTGACTCTGCTTAGCTTCCTGGATCTGATGAGATCGGTCTGTACCATGCTGCCTTCCCCTCTCCATGGAATATACTTTACCTAAATTGCTGAGCAATCCTAAACAGGTCTAACCTGGAAGTTCTGGATAGTATTCAATGGGGTTTTTACTTCCAAGATGTTGCTTTGGGGATTAGAGGCTTGGAGAGCAATCATTAAGCAGGTGCAACTCAGAATCCTACTCAGGTCTATACTATGGGGCTTATGCCCAGGGAAGTGTTTTTATGGTTACTCTGTTATAAGGTTGCCAATCCCCAGGGGAGCCCCTGGTTTAGAGGCCTTCCGCCTGCTTCAGGGTCATCAGAAAATGGTGGGGGGAGGGAAATATCTGCTGGGCACTCCATTATAATGGAGAATTGATCTGCAGGTATCTGGGGCTGTGGGGGACTTTTTTGAGGTAGATGCACCTAATTTGCAGCATCGCATCCAGTACCTCTCCTCAAAACACCTTCCAAGTTTCAAAAAGATTGGACCAGGGGCTCCCATTCTATGAGCCCCCAAAGAAGGGGCCTCTGTCCATTATTTCCAATGGAAGGAAGGCATTTAAAAGGTGTGTGGTCCCTTTAAATGTGATGGCCAGAACTCCCTTTGGAGTTGAATTATGCTTGTCACAATCTTGCTCCTGGCTCCACCCCCAAAGTCCCCAGATATTTCTTGAAGTGGACTTGGCAACCCTACTCCTTTACTTTGATAGTTGAACCCAAGCAACCTTTGGACTTGCTAACCCTAATCTCCTCTGAATTCTCTCTACCTTTTTCTCCAACTCCTGCCTATCCCAAACACTCTTTCATTCACTTCTCTTTTTCAAGCAGACACAAGCAGTCCTTCTCATTTGCACATTACATTCCCACACAGGCACACACCAATCATTTCCCTGCCATCTGCCTTCTGTTTCTCACCCCAGTCTAAGTGTTCCTCTTTTCACCCACCAGCTCTTACGTGCTCTCTTTTTGTCCCCTGAGAGTGGAAGATGGGGACGTACTTTTCCTTCTGAGAACCACAAGGGATTCCTTCAATTCACTCGTGGATTCCCTGACACTCAGCACCAGATTCCAAAGGCAAAAATCCATTCTCAGATCCCAGTGGGTTCCAGAAAGCTTCAGGATGGTACTTTGTATGTTAACAAGCTCTAACCTCCCTTCATCTCTTGTGCACAGATTCTGAAGGGCTTGGGATCAGCATCATCGGAATGGGGGCCGGGGCTGACATGGGCCTTGAAAAGCTTGGCATCTTTGTCAAAACAGTGACGGAAGGAGGAGCTGCTCATCGAGATGGAAGGTCAGCCCAGTTAATGCCAAAACTCCATCAGAACAAATGTATTATTAATTCTCAGCTTTCCTTCACAGATACGGTACTCCCAGAGATGGGCAAAGCCCTGCTAACAGAAGCTCAAGAGAATATGGATAGCATTTCATAGATTGCTGGTCTCCAACAGAGCTTATGAGCTGCCAGTAGTTTGAGGGCTTCTGCGGAGTAACTTGTGCATACCTTAGAAAGCCCAACAAAAAGATCTCTCTCTCTCTTTTTTTTTAAATACATTTTTATTTCATAGGATTTATGCCCTGCCTAATCCATCATCTGTTTCTAGGACAGAACAAAAACTTGGTAATATGTTGGGGGATAGGGCCGGATTAACAATTAGGCCAAGTAGGCACTGGCCTTTGGGCCCCCACGCTCTTAGGGGCCCCAGGCTGGCTTTTCCCCCTGGTTTCCCCCCTGCTTACAGCCCTCCAAGCCTGCACACTCAGCCAGCAACTGAGCTGCTCGTTGTCCAACTTGCCTGGTGCGGCTGCTGCTGGTATTGCAGATGACACCCAACTCTATCTGCTGATGGACGGCCGGCCTGACTGCGTCCCTGAGAATTTAGACCGGGCCCTGCAGGATATGGCAACATGGTTGAGGGAGAGTGGGCTGAAACTGAATCCAGCGAAGACAGAAGTCCTTTGTCTGGGTCGGGGCGCCCGGGAAGGGGAAATACCTCTTCCGGTCTTCGACGGGGCGCTGCTGAAAGCGGCGCACCGGGTTAGGAGTCTGGGAGTCTTACTGGAGCCTTCATTATCAATGGAGGCCCAGATTGTAGCCACTGCCAAGTCAGCCTTTTTCCACTTGAGGCGGGCAAGGCAGTTGGCTCCCTTCCTAGAGCGCCAAGATCTGGCAACGGTACTTCACGCAACGGTCACCTCGAGACTGGATTACTGTAATGCCCTCTACATGGGGCTGCCTCTGTACCGAACCCGGAAGCTGCAGCTGGTGCAGAACGCAGCGGCCAGACTGTTACTGGGGCTCCCTAAATGGGAGCATATACAGCCTGGGCTGCGCGAGCTGCACTGGCTGCCAGTTACATACCGGGTTCGTTACAAAGTGCTGGTCATCACCTTTAAAGCCCTATATGGTCGAGGACCTGTCTACCTTAGGGACCGTCTTTCCCCATACGAACCCCAGAGAGCACTGAGGTCAGCTGGAAAAAACTTGCTGACCACCCCCGGACCAAGAGAGGTGAAGCTGCAATGCACCCGTAATCGGGCCTTCTCCTCTGTAGCCCCGAACCTATGGAACCAACTTCCAGAGGAAATGCGGGCCCTGCGGAACCTTGAACAATTCCGCAGGGCCTGCAAAACTTTCCTCTTTCGACTGGCTTTCGCTGATGAAGGAAGTGATTGCTGATGAAGGAAGTGATTGCTAAGGATTACCGCCATCATATAAAGAACAAACAGCACTAGCACTTTTATTACTAATTAATTAATCAATTTTAAACTTATTAGAATTTTAACGTTAAATGTAACTTTGTTGTTTTGTTGTTTTTGTATAATTGAATGATGTTGTCAGCCGCCCTGAGCCTGCTTCGGCGGGGAGGGCGGGATATAAATAAAACTACCTACCTACCTACCTACCTACCTACCATTGTTGCCAAGTTTGTCTCTCTCTGGTCGTTTTCGCACTCACCTTAATCAGCAGCGACGACCCTCTTCACCGCGCAGGATCTGCACGGATTTCGCACTAATTGCTGCGGAGCACCCAGAAGAGCCGGAAAGTCCCGGCGCTTTTGCGGTGCAAACGGAAACTGGTTTTTGGTGGTTTCCGTTTGCGCCGCAAAAGCGCCGGGACTTTCCGGTTCTTCTGGGTGCTCCGCGGCAATTAGTGCGAAATCCACGCAGATCCTGCACGGTGAAGAGGGTCGTCGCTGCTGATTAAGGTGAGTGCGAAAACGACCTCTGCCTCTCCCCCACAGTTTAGTAAAAGGGGCTTTTGAGAAGGTGCCTGCAGGTTGCAGTGGGGACCGTGGACAATTTGTGAGGGGGCCCCCAAGATTTTGACTGCCTAGGGGACCTCCACAGGATTTTATCTGGCACTGCTAGGGGAAGACGAATAAGTGGTTTGGGAAGCATTTTTTGCTATTTAGAAGTAGCATTCATTAAAGAAAAGATTGGCCACCCTTGCTGTAGAAAGTGATCCATTCTCTGTACTATGAAGAGCATGGCTGACAACAAGGAAACAAGTAATGGCTTTATTTGGTTACCACTAACACATGGGGAATATGGAGAATTAGGAATGGAAAAGAATTAGGCATAGAAAACAAGAGGGGACAAAAGCCGCAAATGGAGGGTTCAAACAGATGGAGGAGGCTTTCAAGAATATGTGCCCTTTTAAAAATATATATATATATAGTTTTCCCCTTTAAAATGTGAATAGCAGAGCAGGGGAGCTGGTTTCAAATAGCAAAACCAAATGGAAGCTGAAGGGTTAAATCTCTCTTTCTTCCCTGTATGGCCTTGAGGCAAATTGAGGCTACCTGGATCATAATTATCCCCTCTGAGGGAAGAACCACTGTCTGCCTTGAGCAGCTAATTTTATCTAGGAATTGAGAAAGGGGATTAGCTGGGGGAAATTAGCCTCTAGGCAAAGAGATAAGGGAAGCCCATAGCTGCTCTTTCTTTATGGGTATGTTTTCTCTCCACTCCAGCAATTCCCCCCCCTCCCCACCAGTGATCCTCCTTAGCAGAGTGGCAGTTTGAACTGATTCTTGAGGTCCAGGTCTCACTCTGGTTGTTATAAGTTTTGTATTCTGTAATTAATTTAATACACTTTTACACTGTGAGACGATGCAATATGGTAAAGTGTAACAGCCCACAACAAATGGCCCACAAATGTTATATTAACAAATCTAACTTATTGTTACCGAATTTTCAGATGGGCTAGCCATACGTTTAAATAAATGCGCCAGCTCCATCACTTTGCTGTAAAACTGAAGCACCTCAGTGTTCTTTGTGTGTTTTCTTGGAGTTCATATTTCCAAAAAGGAAAGTGGGGGTAGAAGCAACCCTGGTACTAAATGCCAGCAGGGCTGCTGCTTGCTGCCATGGCAACCATCATGGCTTCCTGCCCAGTACCAGGGCACCAGAGAAATATAAATCAGGGGCCTTCATGAGAAGAAAGCTCAGTGGGATCATAGAAACCTACTACCTAGTAGCATGCAGTGGGACAAGGTTTCTTCTACACTGAGGTGTTTTTACTGTTGGTCGGACCACCATAGAGGAGCCATCTTTTCCCCATCTGCTCATTTGTTTTTATTTTACCTTGAGGAAAAATGTCTGTTTGAGAAAGGAAGTAGTAATCATTATAAAGAGTAGTAAACTCTTTAACTGGCAGGGGGTTTTTCCTCATAGTAAACCCAAGAGCGCTCCAGTGGCATTTTAACCTTGGCATGGTGGCCTGTAATGGACACATGTACAGACATTAGAGACATGTGTCCTACAAGCATCCTTTGGCAGAGAACAGATGGCTTGGATCATGCCTAAAATGTCCAAGTATGGAAGGATTTTCGTCCGTGGAGCAAGACTTTCCTGCTCCTTCTCTCCCAGTGCAGCCCCCAACACCCCCCCCAAAAAAATTCTGCTCCTGGAGGACAGAAAATCCCCCAGAGTAGTATGATGGGGAGTTGGAGGTCTGTCATAGGAGAAGGGAATTGGTGAAAATCTTCTCCCGTTCTGGTCTTAGAATGTTGGGCAGGATCCAACCTAATGTGAGGGGGAGTGGATAAAATGCCGAATGGAGGAAGTTCAGGTCCCTGTTTAACCATGGAACTCACTGAATAACTTTGGACAATTCTCTTTTATTCTACCCTACTTGCAGTTAAATAAGATTATAAAGTGTTTATGTATTTGATTTATATATTGCTTTTGAACACCCAAAGCTGCCTTATACAGAATAAACCTTTGGTCTATCAAGGTCAACAGTATCTACTCTCTCTGGCAACAGTATCTACTCTCGTTCCTGTGCGTTCCTGCTCAAAAAAAGCCCTGCTTACAACATAGTAAATACCATAGTAACTTCTTCCCCTCTCTCCATTCCACTACGTTAATGAACTTTGGTGGGTTTGGATTGACCGATATTTGGTTGTTGCATTGTCTAGTCTCTTCCAGTCAAAACTGGGGCTCTTCAGTGCCTTAGGAGATGTTTTGAATTGGCTCCTATGAGGTTTTCTGCTTGGACAAACAGGAGATGGAACAATCTTATGTTTTGTTCCCCCTCTCCCTTCAGCTCTTGTCCCACATGGCTTTTGGTCCAAGCAGGTCCAGCGTGGACTTTTCAGAGGTCAAAGGTGTCCCTACTCCCTTTTGGATAAGTGGAAAAGCTGGTAGGATTGGACTCTTTGCATGTTTAAAACTGCTAGAAAAGGATTTATATTATATATATATATATATTATAAATCCTTTATATTATACTATATATATAGTATATTTCTATACTATATATATAGTATATTTCCAGTGTGCTTCCTTTCCCCATAAGTGAGCGTGTGGCCACAACTTTCTTTGTGAACTAGGAATATATCTAAAATATCCTTAGCACAAAAATGATATTCGGTCATTATAGTGTGCAAAATGTCCCCTGCTTTGTCTTTGATTTGTCTTTGTAGAATATAGTTTTGTATACAGCATACAAGTTTGATCTTATAGTATGCATCAAAGAGTGAATCCAACTTTCAACTTTATCTGACTCCTAACTTCCTCTGGTCTTTCCTTTTTCAGGATCCAAGTGAATGACCTTATCGTCGAGGTGGATGGCACCAGTTTGGTTGGAGTGACCCAAAGCTTTGCAGCCTCGGTGCTGAGGAATACCAAGGGTAGAGTCCGGTAGGGGAACGGTGTGACCCCAACTTTGAGATAGGATCAGAATACCTGGTCTGCCTGGAGACCTGGTCAAGGGTAGCAGGAAAAATTGCCTCATCAAGGGTCCAGTTGCATCATGGGAAAATAAGATTTCCCATCTCAGTGGTGATTTCCTACCCCTTGCTCCAGCCCTCACTGAATGGAGCAGCTGGAGCAAGATGTGGAGGACAGCACATGATGCTAGAAGTGGTATTCACTTGGAAGTGGCATCACAATGTCAGTGAAGTTGTAAGAATTTCCCAAATCTCTATGGAGATAGAGATTTGGAGGATTTCTAAAGCATAGTTGATGCTGCTCCATTGTTTTCCTGGTCTCCACCCCTCAAATGTTCCCATCCTTCAAATGCTGTCAGCAGGTGACCCTACAGGAAGATGTTCTGTGCAAATAGTCATTTTATTTCCCTCAAGGGCATTGTGGGAAGATGATGGCTGCTGATAGCTGTTTTGCTTTCTCTCAGCTGTGTTTTGCTTATTCTGTTGTCTAGAGATAAGGAAACAGGGGGATGTATGGCCTTGATGAGTTCATTGCCTTACAGGAGACTCAAGGGGCTACTGTCTTAAGGGTTTTCTAGTAGAACTTCCAGCGTTGCCAGCCGCAGTTGGTAGCATGCTCTGTGAGCAAGGTGAAAGCAGTGGCAATACACAGGCATTCTTGTTCAAAGCAAATAAAACATGCCATCCCCGCAAACCCCCACCAGCTTGCTGGGTTCACATCTTTTTGTCTTTTCTTTTCTTGGCATGGTTTCTGTGCTTTTGAGAAGCAGAACTTCTGTACAAGATGCAGCCATGAGAAAGGCTTCCTGTTGAGCTGATTCATGTCACCTTGGTTTTAAAAGCAGAGTCATGTCATTTAAGGACACCCTTTTAGGGCCATACTTAAAAGGCACTGCAGAAGGAAAACGAGGAGGGGGGGTGCTTCATAACATTTTTAAAAAGCTCCTGTACCTTTAAAAGATGTATTGTAAGCAGATCCTTAAAAACTTCAGTTTTTCCCCTACAGATGTGTAGGTATGGATGGAGGCTGTACATGTTGGATGTTTACATAGGTGATTTCCCCAGCTGAAGCCCCAACATTGTACCTGAAGTGTTGAAGTCTATTTCCATAAACTATATGTAGGGCTTTTTTTGTAGCAGGAACTCCTTTGCATATTAGATCACACACCCCTAATGTAGCCAGTCCTCCAAGAGTTTACAGGGCCAACTGTAAGCTTCAGGAGGATTGGCTACATCAGGGGTGTGTGGCCTAATATGTAAAGGAGTCCCTGTTACAGAAAAAGCTCTGAGTAATGCTGGAGTTCCATGGCTGGAGCACCAGATGCATTTTTTTGGCCTTTAAAAACAGCTGTGGGGAAACCCTGAACTGGGACCACAGCATTGGGGGAGGGGAAGGTTGTCTCTTCTCCCTTCCTTGGTGTTTTCCCAACTGAAGAAGCCTGCCCCCCCATTCCTTGGCTGCTTTAAGACCCAGTGGGGAGAAAAGTCATGCCTCCCCCTGCTAGAGTTGAAAGCAGCCCAAGATGGTGGTGGGAATTTCAATTGGAGAAATGGTGGAGGGGGAAAGAGCTCAACATGCACACACCCTGGGCTGCGGCCTAGATCCAGTTTGCCACCTCCACAGTTGCTTTTTAGGTAAAAAACAGTGTATCCTATAGTTCCAGTCATGGCATTCCAGAATGTAATTTGGCCCACAGCAGATCCTTGCGTTGCAGCGTAAAACCCGTTGCTTCACTTCTGACAGGTTGCAGGGAATCACATGAATGTCTTATATTGACATTTTCTAGCCAAATATGCCCTTTTCATTTTGTAATTCCTTCCTATTCTAACTATTAGGTTCAGATTCCCCCCCCCCCCCCATCACTCCCACAGCCTTAAATTCTCCCAGTTGGACAGCATTACTTGGTCAAGAAGAGGCAGGTGCACTGAACTTCCCAAATCTTTGTTCTTGGAAACTCTTATTTATTAAGAGCTGAAATCAGGCTCACAAATGAAAAGTCAGCTTTCTTCTTTCGCATCCTCACCAACAGCCAAAGTGAGCTGTTTCTTTTTAAAGACCTCCTAGTTCTACCCCCGCAATGACAAAATAAATTTTTTGGGGAGCAAGAACAGGATTTCAGCATAACAAGCCCTCTCTACCAGTCCATCCCTGCTGCCTATTTTACTTGTGAGACAGTTAAATTGTTAGGTGTTGGGCTAGATATGGGAGACCCAGGTTTCAACTCCACACCTCTATGACATTTGCTGCATGACGTTGGGTCAGTTACACTCTCTCAGCCTTGCCTACCTCACGGGGTTGTTGTGTGGATAAATGCACAACCATTTATGCTGCCTTGAGCTCCCCACGGAACAGCAGCATAAAAGTGTGCTAGAGAAATAGTCCTCCTCCCAATATTACCAGCAAAGTTTCACTGCCTCTGCAGATATATCTGGATTTTTTAAAGAATAGATATCTCTTTTTATTAGAGTGCTCTGTGAACAGTAGTGTTACCAATCTCAAGGTGAGGCCTGACTCTCTCCCAAAATTAAAACTGATCTCCTGACTACAGAGATCAGTTGCCCTGGAGGTTGCACTCCATGGCATGACATCCCAGCATAGCCCCTTCTGTTCACCAGGCACCCTATATATTACCCAAATTAGATTTGGCAACCCTAGCGAGCAGCCATTTTGTTTGCATGTGAAATATGTCGCAACTAGGGCTGCCGACAGTCCTGGAATTAAAAAAAAAAATCTGTCCCTTTAACAGAGGTGTAATGGGGATGTGTTCTCCGGGCCTGTTAGCAACCCGGCTTTGTGCTTCCAAATATAGCATTCTCATATGTGGTTCTGTTTTATGGAAGCCGTGTGACTGCTGTGCCCCATTGCATCATGGGGAAAGTGTCCAACGTTCTTGCCCTTTCACTTCCTAAGAAGTGAATGGAAGATTTTTGGACTGGATGGGGGAGGGATGGGACGGGGGTGGGCTCAGAGCTGGCAGGGTTTTTCCTGTCAGCTGTGGTTTGGTTTTGTCTTTTCTCCCTACAGCTGCCTCTTTGGCCTTTTAAAAATCTCACCAGAGGCATTTGGCCCGCCTTTTCCTGGCAGCATTAGGAACTAGAGGCTTGGCACTCCCCCAGGATCCTTCTTGTGGTTGTTGGGGTTTTTTTTTCATTCAAAATAAAGGACTGCTTGAACATGGGTCTGTGAACCAGTGGATCCAACACAAACACACGCGCACGTCTGCACCCAAAGGTCTATGGACAGAATGGCCTGTGAAACTTAAGGGGTGAGGCCTAGAACCTAACCCATTCCTCCAAGGCCTGCGTGCCTCTCTGTTCCCAGGCGATGGGAGCAATGAGAACGGGTTGCTAGGCAACTAGTTTCCTCCTTGCTCCCCAGCAACTGCTCTGCCTTTAGAGAAGGGCCCCATTAGCCAATTAAAGGTTTTGGTAATCAATTATAGCCAGCACTTTGACCTATTTTAAGCACTGCTTTAGTTGCTTAATAAAATCCAGGGCTATAAAAGCTTGACAGCTAGGGGTACCCACCACGAATTCGTGCCGAGTATTTAATGTTTGAAGACATAGCTAGAAGTCCTTTGGGCATGTCATCTGGAAGCCCTGCCCCCAATCCATAGGGACTGTAATAATTCAGAAATGATGGGAACATACTCTGCTCATACTCAGAGACACTTCTGTCTCTGCTCCGTCCCGCAGCTGAACTTAGTGAGCTCAAATTATTTAGCTATTAGTTTCCATATATATCATCCGCCTTTTTCTCAGGGGCATAAGGCAAATTACACAAAGTGAATCAGTACAGTCGACAAAATGGGACATTCAGTAAGCAACACATTAGGATTGTAAAGGTCTGGAACACATAAGAACACAAGAAGAATTCTGGAAGACTTCTCCAAGAAGAGCTGGAGCACAACATACATATTAACATGACATGTTAAGTAAGCAGTACAAAAATTACATAATAGGATTCTGCTTAGAGTCAGCTGAACACACCAGTGTAGGCCAGAATTCCTAATCGTTTAGGAGAGCCAGTTTGGTGTAGTGGTTAAGTGTGCAGACTCTTATCTGGGAGAACCGGGTTTGATTCCCCACTCATATGAATAACATATGAACATATGAAGCTGCCTTATACTGAATCAGACCTTTGGTCCATAAAAGTCAGTATTGTCTTCTCAGACTGGCAGCGGCTCTCCAGGGTCTCAAGCTGAGGTTTTTCATACCTATTTGCCTGGACTCTTTTTTGGAGATGCCAGGGATTGAACCTGGGACCTTCTGCTTCCCAAGCAGATGCTCTACCACTGAGCCACCGTCCCTCCCACTCCTTCACTTACAGCTGCTGGAATGGCCTTGGGTCAGCCATAGCTCTGGTAGGAGTTGTCCTTGAAAGGGCAGCTGCTGTAAGAGCTCTTTCAGTCCCACCTACCTCACAGGGTGTCTGTTGTGGGGGGAGGGAAGAAGGTAAGGGAGATTGTGACCACTCTGAGATTCAGAGTATAGGGCAGGATATAAATCCAATATCTTCTTTATCCAAGTAGTTTATAAAGATATTGGATTTATATCCCACCCTCCACTCTGAATCTCAGAGCGGCTAACAATCTCCTTTATCTTCCTCCCCCACAACAGACACCCTGTGAGGTGGGTGGGGTTGAGAGGATCTCCCAGCAGCTTCCCTTTCAAGGACAACCTCTGCCAGAGCTATGGCCAACCCAAGGCCATAGGAGTGCGGAAATCAAACCCGGTTCTCCCAGATAAAGAGTCCTCACACTTAACCACTACACCAAACTGGCTTTCACCATAATTCATTTTGTAGAGTGCAGTCCTATTACCTGTGCAGAAAATCCCTCTTGAATAATTCAGTTTTTCACAGTTTAAAGAAAGCCAGGACAGTCGGAACCTTCCTGGCTCCCTTGGGCAGGCTGGTCCATAAGGTGGGAGCCACAACAGAGAGTGCAGATCTATGGGCAGTTCTCACTTTTGCCCGTTTGCAGGCTGGCACCTGCAGAAGGTCTGCCACAGAGCATTGGGTGTGGTCCTTCGTATAAGAGGGATCAAGCTGTGAAGGGCCTTGTACATGACAGCCAATACCTTAAATTGAGCCTGGTAACAAACAAGCAGCCAATGGAGTGCTACTACCTGAGCCATAACATTTTGCAGCAGTTGGAGTCTTTACATTGACTTTGAGGGAAGACCAATGTTCAGTGCATTACAGTAATCTAGTCTCAATGTTACTTGTGCCGTGGATCCAGGTGGCTAGATCAGCCATATAAATTAAACACAACTAAGCTTGGCTTTTTGTTTCTCTGCTCCTGCTGTAGCCATGACCTGTTTATTTTAACCTGCCTTGTCAGCTTGAAAACATGGGTCACACAACCCTATGATGTATTTCTCAGTGAAACAAACAGAAGCAAATAACAGATACAGTTCCTTTAACAACATATAATGAAGGAAAATAAGGAAAGAATGAAATGTTCTTGAACTAAAATGAATGGGAGGAAAAAATGTATAGATCCCTTGTCTATATAGCTCCTGATATGTTAATCCATTTCTTTGAGATTCTGACTGTTGCTCTCATTCCTCCTTATCCCCAGATTCCTGATCGGCAGGGAGAAGCCAGGAGAGCAGAGCGAGGTGGCACAACTGATCCAACAGACCCTGGAACAAGAGCGATGGCAACGGGAGATGATGGAGCAGAGATATACTCAATACACAGAAGAGGATGAAGAAGTAAGTGGGAGGGATTCCTCACTGGTAAGGCAAGCCAAAGTCTGCCCCTTGTTGGTGGGGTCATCCAGTTCTTAGCCCCCTTTTAAATCAGCCCCCATCTCTTCTCCACCTTGTCCTCTTTGCCTCCCTTTTCATGCTTCCTTGTTTCCTATCCAACCCATCCCCTCTTTGAGTCCTGGCATGGCCGGCTCTCCAGTCATTGATGAGATCGTGCCTCTGTGCCCTCATATTAAGCTGGCCCCGTGGTATACCCCAGAGCTGCGACAGCTGAAACGAGGACTCAGACGGTTAGAGAGGCAACAGCGGCATACTCGAGACAAAGCGACTAGAACATTTTAAAGAGTTTATGAGGTCCTATGAGATGGCAGTCAAAGCCACAAAGAAGAATTACTTTGCAGCCAAGATTGCGTCTGCAAATTCGCACCTGGCGCAATTGTTTAGGAAGATTCGGAATCTTACAACACTGCTGCAAGGCAGGCCAAATGCTAAGGAATTAGAGATAGGCTGTGAGGCTTTTGCGAAATTCTTTGCAGATAAGATCGCGTCGCTCCGCCACAACCTCCCTGCCACATTGGATACAGTATGTGAACTCGAGGCCCCGTGCCTGTCTTCTGATCCAGTCCTGGATCGCTTCGACTCAGCTTAGAGGAAGTTGACAGAATCCTCTCTACTGTACGCCCAACAACTTGTGATCTGGACCGGTGCCCCTCCTGGCTAATTAAAGCTTGCCAGAGAGAGCTTAGGTGTCCTATACAGGACATCGTGAATAGATCCCTCTCGGAGGGACTTTTTCCAACGCCTCTTAAAGAGGCTGTGGTCCGCCCTCTCCTGAAAAAGGTTACATCAGATCCGACTGAACTGGCACATTACTGGCCAGTCTCAAATTTGCCCTTTTGGGGCAAAATTATTGAGAGGGCAGTAGCACAGTTGCAGAGTTTTCTGGATGACGCTTCCGTCCTAAATCCCCACCAGTGCTACTTTCACCTGGGCCATGAGACAGAGACAGTGCTGGTCACCCTGGTGGATGATCTCTAGCAGCATCTGAATCGAGGTGGTTCGGCAGTGCTGATGTTGTTAGACCTATCAGCTGCGTTCTATACAGTCAACCATCAGTTACTGACCCGCCACCTCGCCGACGCAGGGATTCAGGGGCTGGCCTTGCAATGGCTTTCCTCTTTCCTTGATGGTCGGGGACAAAGGGTGGCGATTGGGGGAGAACTGTCCCAGAGGCATCCACTTAATTGTGGGGTGCCTCAGGGGGCAGTCCTCTCCCCAATGTTGTTTAACATCTACATGCGCCCCCTTGCCCAGATTGCCCTGAGATATGGCTGGATTGTCACCAGTATGCTGATGACACCCAGCTCTAGCTACTGATGGATGGATGACCTGGTGGCATCCCAGAAAATCTGGACCTAGTGTTGCAAGCTGTGGCAGGATGGCTCAGGCTGAGTAGGTTGAAGTTGAATCCAGCAAAGACAGAGGTCGTTTGCCTGAGCCGTGGCAGCCTGGGAAGGGAAATCCCCCTACCAGTTTTTGACGGTGCGCCATTGGAAGCGGCACGCAAGGTCAAGAGCTTGGAGGTGCTACTGGAGCCTTCCTTGTCAATGGAGGCCCAGATAGCAGCCACTGCTAAATCCGCCTTTTTTCATCTTAGGCGGGCAAGGCAGTTGGCCCCCTTCCTGGAGTGCAACCTGGCAATAGTGATCCATGCAACGGTCACCTCGAGGTTAGGCTACTGTAATGCCCTCTACATGGGGCTGCCCCTGTGCCGAACCTGGAAACTGCAGCTAGTGCAGAACGCGGCAGCCAGACTGTTATTGGGGCTCCCTAAGTGGGAGCACATACAGCTGAGGCTGCGGGAACTGCACTGGCTGCACTGCACTGGCTGCCAACTGCACTGGCTGCTGGATTCATTATAAGGTGCTGGTTATTACCTTTAAAGCCCTATATGGCTGAGGACCTGCCTACCTTAGGGACCGTCTCTCCCCATATGTTCCTCAGAGGGTACTGAGATCTGGTTCACAAAATCTATTGACAATCCCTGGGCCGAAGGAGGCCAAACTGAAAGTTACAAGAGAAAGGGCCTTTTTGATCACAGCTCCCCACTGGTGGAACCAATTACCAGAAGTGGTGCAGGCCTTGCGGAGCCTTACCCAGTTCCGCAGGGCCTGCAAGACTACCCTCTTTCAGCTGACTTTTTCTTAATGTGGAACCTATTGTACCATCGTCACGTAAAAAATTGTAAGATGAGTACATCGAGACTGTAGCACCAAACTAATTTGTTGGTTTTTAAATTTGATGGTTTTAATTAAATGGTTTTAATGTAATAATACATATAATTGAAGTAATATATATTGTTATGTAACCAGTGTACTTTTATTATTGTATTATTGTATTATTGTAATGTTTGCATTTTATATTATGCTATGTAAGCCACCCTGAATCTGCTTTGGCAGGGAGGGCGGGATATAAATGAAATATTATTTGCCAATTTGGTGTGGTGGTTGTGTGTGTGGACTCTTGTCTGGGAGGACCCAGTTTGATTCCCCACTCCTCCACTTAAAGCTTCTGGAATGGCATTGAGTCAACCATAGCTCTCGCAGAGCTGTCCTTGAAAGGGCAGCTTCTGTGAGAACTCTCTCAGCCCCACCTACCACACAGGGTGTTTGTTGTGGGGGAGGAAGATAGAGGAGATTGTGAGCCGCTCGGACACTCTGAGATTCAGAGTGAAGGGCGGGATAGAAATCCAATATCATCATCATAATCATCCTTGTGCCTTCTGCACAGATACTACAAAAGATATCTGTACTGATGAAATCTGTGATCCTCTTTTTTAGTATATCACCTTTAAGAAGTTACAGATCACAGGACCATTAAAACATAGTATGCAGGTGCACAAAAACACATCAGACCTGTCCTGAGAATCTGGTAGCTTTTCTGCTTCCTCTTCTTGAGACATTTTCCTAATACTCTGAGATAGCACGAGTTTTCGTTATTTTCTTTAAGGGCTTCCAACTGATCCAACATAGCCGCAGTGGCTCAGTGGGAATTTCTTTAGTTGGCATCATTTTCTCAGTATCCTGCATCAGCTCCTGCAAACTCAATAACCTATCTTTCTGGAGCAGCCGATCTCTGATTTGTCATGGCAGTTTGTTGTTATTTGCAGTTATTGTGCAGTTTCATCCACCTGGAAGAGCTCCCCTCCAGGCCTGGCAATCCTTGCTCAGCTGCCGATGGTCCTGGATGAAGCTGAGCCAAGCCGCTCCCACAGGGCCGTGGTACAGGAGCAATGAGGGAGTTTAGGCCTATAGTCCAGACTGCCGACCGGGTCTGAGCTCAACGGAGCATGCTGCTTCTGTAGAGATTATAGATACAACAGCAGTGTCGGCTGAGAGGAAGCATGATTAAGCTGCACTTCCTGTTTTCCCCTGACTGAAGGAGCAATGAAAAAGGCACTTACTTGTGGGAGATGCATAAGATCTGGAGGTGGAATGAGTCTCTCCATCTCCCACTCGTGTCCCTTTATGTTGTTTAGCAGGGGCATCAAACTGATTCGTGATGCGGGCTGGATCTGACATAAATGAGACCCTGTTGGGCTGGGCCATGCGTGTCATAAAATGTAATGCCAGGTAGCAGAGATATAAACTTTATACAGGACACAGACAAAAGCAATAAATAAAATATGCTTAAAGTATAACACTCTTGCAATATTGTAGTCAGAATCAAAGCATGCTCCCCCTCCGTCCCAAGAGAGGAGCCTCAGCCAATGGAGAAAATAGAGGCTTTGCTCTGTAGCTTCTGTAGGATTGAGAAATCCTGGCAAAGCAAGTTGTGACACAGAAAGAAGCAAGAGGGAGAAGGCAGCAGACTTGCTCATGGGCCTGATAGGAGCCCTCTGAGGGCCTGATCTGGCCCAGAGGCTGCACGTTTGACACCCCTCGTTTACTGATAAAACAGGAAGTTGTCACTCGCTCCTACGTCCCACTCCCTATATCTCAAGCTCTCATCCCCAAAGCTACTGTTCTCGGTCTAGTATCCTGGGGCCCTCACTTTCAATACCAAATAATAAAGCTGCCCTCCTTTGCAACTTGCAGACGGGCGAATATGCGACGGATGAAGACGAGGAGATGAGCCCCATGTTTCCCAGTAGCGAGATGGCCATCGAGGTCTTTGAGCTGGCTGAAAATGAGGACATGCTGTCTCCCGTCGAGATGGATCCAGAAAAGCTTGTGCATAAATTTAAGGAGGTAAGTCTGATGCATATGGTACTCCTTGGCAGGTGAAAGCACCAGCAAGACCTTGTTCCTAAATCGATATGGACAGTCTGTACCAATTTGACGACTATACCATTGAGGACTAGAATATTATTCTGATAAAAAGACCTCATTTTGGGCAGGAGCTCACAGGAGCGGAGCTGTGGAACCTCCTAACTTTTATTTGTGTTCTTTCTTACCCCACCCCCCACAAAAAAATACTTGTTTCTGGGCTCCATTGTTCAAACCCCCTGTGAGAATTTGAGAATTTGAACTCTTAAGATATGACAAACTTGCTAATATTTTTCCCCACAGAAAATAGGGAAAATAACCAAAACGCATAAAGCAGACAAATGGAAATTTTCATCGTGCCACTGTTGCCGCATAGGAAAAAGTAGTTTAAAAAGTATGATGGGAGTAAGGTTTTATTATGACAATTATAATTCAAGAGCTGATAGAATTTAGTACACCTTCCGGCGATGTCAGGGGTGTGTGACATATGCAAATGAGTTGTGCTAATGAACTCCGGCACCTCCTTTTCTACAAAATGACCCCTGCTTATAAATAATAATAATAATTGGAAAGATAAACCAGCAGCGTGGCATTTATTGAATGGTGAAAGTGCCTGCAGAAATCACCAGGTTATGGGTTGTGTTTTGCCTCTCTTAGAGGAAAGCGGAGTAGGGGGGGAGACAATTGAATTGGCTGATGTATTTTTAAACATATACAAACTTAACATCACCTGGGGCTTCACAGATGCTGAGCCTGCATCTAAAAGTGGAATTGAAGAGCAGCAGGAGAGGAGAAGAGGAGTCAGAAACTACAGATGTTCTGGGGGTGTGACAAGGCCCCAGCAACAGCTGGGCAGGCAGCTGATCTCAGTTTAGAGAGTACAGTCCTTGGGAGCTGTAGACTGCTAGCAGATTCACACATTAAGGAGTACACAGGTTGGCCTGGGGTTCCCACCTTGTGTAACCATTAAATAAATGGTTTCAGGTTTTCCTCAGTTTGATATGGAAAACAGTATGAGGAAGAAAGGTGATATCCCTTCTCTAAGTGTAGAGCCCTGTAAGCTCTTGGAGGATTGGCTACATCAGGGGTGTGTGGCCTAACATGCAAAGGAGTTCCTGCTACAAAAAAAGCCCTGAGCGTAACACTACTTGAAAAATCCCACATGGGGGAATTTTCAAGTAGTATAGTTTAATATGGTCAAAGATGGAATATACATTCTAGATAAAAACATACATTCAGAATAGAACATCTAAGTATAAAATCAACCTCAGTTATAGACATCATGTGCCAGCCTTTTAAGTCTTAGGGTTAATAAACCAGTTAAGTACTTCTCCCAACAATTTGCTTCTGGGATCTTATAGCTTGTATAGCACATTTAGGGTAATCTTTAGTCCCTATCAACTAAAAGCTCGTCTAAATAAAATTTGATATTTCTCCCATGAAGGTAATTAAAGTTCAGAGTTATTTAGGCAGCTCTAATATTTTGGTAAAGCCCGCACTCAAACAAAACTTGTTCCCTGGATTCCAGTTTCCTATCCCCACAGATTTACAGTCTTTCTTCATTTGGCTGCATTATGTACTTGCCCTTCATGACTGCTGACGGTAACATATCCATTCTGAGGAGGGTAAACGGTCTCCTGTGCTCAGCTTTATCTAACTTTTGCAAGTATGGCATCAATGTTACTTTATTTAGATCTCCTATTCCCGGCAAGTAACCTTTTACCTGATTGAATTCATGCTGTCTTTCAATGTCCAGGATTCTTTGTCTGAGAAAAGGTTGAACAAGGTTGTACTTGGTGCTCAGCAAAAAACTGTTTGGAAAGGCCATAATAACAACCCAATTTAAGTTCAGTTTCCTTAACCCATAACGGTGTTATGGAATCTCTCATTATAAGACCTTCTAAACTGGTGGGGTTGGTCATTAGTCTAAACCAGTAGAGGATAGCAGCAATCCATAGTCATTTTTTAACACACATGCTGGACCTGAGAAAAACCTACAGATCTGTTCTGACAAGGCCTTGAATTCAGCAGGAGCTCACAGGAGCACAGCTCCTGAACCTTTCCGAGGGTTCCGCCTCTTCCTCCCCGCCTACCTTGTCCATTGAACAGTAGGTGCAGCTGCATAACAATCCCTGGATTAGGAGAGCGGGCAGCCAGCCAGCCACCAGGAGCTTTGCCACACCCCCAGCAGCCCTCGTTAACCTCTGAAGAAGCCTGCACCACCTTTTCTCCACTTCTTATGTGATTTTAGGCATCAGGTGACTTGCTGGCCTTTTGACTGGGGGGAGAGTGACCAAGGAGAGCCCCAGGTGAGCAAGGCCTGCTTCCCAGGGCTCTCCTTTCTTGCATCGGGTTGCTTTCGACTGGTGGGGGGGCATATGCTAATGATTATGGTAATGAGGTCCACCACCTATTTTTCTACAAAACGACAACTGGTTCTGACTGTTACACAGAGTGGGTGGCCCAGACCCAACCTATGTCCTCCATAGTGTAAATTTGCCCCTTGCCAGTCTCCAAAGGCAACTTCTGACTGGGCTGATGGATCTACAGCTTCCTCTTGTTGTCAGTACATGGAGGGAAGAGAAGCCGCTGCTGCTTCTTGAGACCCAGGATTGTTACAAGAATAAGAGTGGGCTGGATTCATGCAAAGAAGCAAGGGAGGGCCAGGTCTTCTTCCTGCAGACGTCCGTTTGGTGACTGTAGGAAAGAGGATGCCGGAGTAGATGGACTTTTTAAACTCCTTAGCAGAAATTTAACGTGTAAAGATAGACAAAGGCATTGGAGAACTGATGCACTTTCAGGCAGGAAGGAGGATAGATGCACGTGAGGAAAGAGAGGGGTTGGAAAGGAAGAGCCCATCTGCCAGGAGGCACATTGCAGTCGCAACGGCTCCATGCCTGTGCGTGGGCATTCCTCCTTGGCTTACGCGGCGTGCCTCTGCTGACCCCTAGAGGCAGACATAGCCCCCTGTTTCTAGGCAGCAGTCAGCCGGTGGAGAGCGGTGTGTGACACAAGCCTTCTAAAATTGTGAGGCCACACCCCTGCCAGCGGGAACAACCATTCCCTTTTGGGCAACTCGCTGGAGGCTGCTTCGCACATTACGGCAGCAAATGCTAAAAATGGACCGTGTGTCTGCTCCGTTCTGTCCTGCAGCACGTGAGGCAATGACACTTTTGTTTTTTTTTAACACCATGGGAAAGTTGTGGAAATACTCTCTGTGGGGCTGTAACAGGCTCCGGCTCTCCAGCCTGTGCTTCTGCTGCTCAGGGGCGCCAATTAAAATGCACACACGTACAAAAGGGTTTGCACACGGCAGACTGAGAAGTGCTAAACGTGGAAAGTGTTGCTGCTTCTACTAGCAGTAGTGAAGTGATGTGTGTCAAGAAAGCTTCCCTCCAAGCACCTCAGCATAGGCCTTTATGATGCTTGGTTATGGGCATGACATGCTAAATTTTGCCTAGGTGTCACGTTCACTTCCACACTGAGTGTTCAACCCAGCTTGAATGCTAATGGAAGGTGGGGGTCCCCGGCCTGCATAGCATCATGGTGCTCTCATGCATCTTCTGGCTTTTCCTCAGCTTTCCTGCAATCTCCTGCAGAGAGCCAGTTTGGTGTAGTGGTTAAGTGTGCGGACTCTTATCTGGGAGAACCGAGTTTGATTCCCCACTCCTCCACTTGCACCTGCTGGAATGGCCTTGGGTTAGGCATAGCTATCACAGGAGTTGTGCTTGAAAGGGCAGCTGCTTTGAGAGCCCTCTTAGCTCCACCCATCTCACAGGGTGTCTGTTGTGGGGGGAGAAGATATAGGAGATTGTAAAGCCACTCTGAGTCTCTGATTTAGAGAGAAGGGCAGGATATAAATCTGCAGTCTTCGTCTTCTTCTTCATCCCTAACTGAACTCAGAACATGCGCCTCTTTTTAGAATTAGATAACTCCTTTCGGTGTGTGTGTGTGTGTGTGCCAAATTAGGCTTTCCCCGCATGACTTCAAATAGAAGAACAATTATTTACATTAATTTTGCCACCTTGAATTGTTCTTCCTTGGCAAAGCACTGTCTTTAAGTTGATAATTTTGTATGACCCACGAATGATGTTATAAATATCCAAATGGCCCTTGGCAGAAAAAAGGTTCCCCAGCCCTGTCTTAGGGTGTCCCATTACAACTCCCATTTGATGATCCATGTCTTTCTCAATTGCGATCCTCAAGCATTCAAAGGAAGTTCAGCTTCTGCTCAGCTGTGGTTCTCCTACTAAATCACAAGCCATTTGGGTTCCAGAGTCTCAGACGGACAAGGTGAAGGATATAAATTCTCTGTTTTCTTCTCTCTTTCTCTCCCCTTGGCAGCTCCAGATCAAACACGCTGTGACCGAGGCTGAAATACAGCAGCTGAAAAGGAAGGTAAGGAGGAAAGCTAAGTCAGGGGGGCGTTCTGGGGGGTGGGAGCAGCTGTAGACTGGCAGCCAGGAAACTCCTTCCTCTCGCCTTGGAGGCTAGCCAAAATCTATGCCCGAGAGTGATTTCCTGTAATACTGTAAAGTTGTTCTTCTTTGAACTGGCTTTTAATAGCTGGGCTTTTTCATATCCGTTGTGGTGTATCCTGGAAAGAGTGCTGGGGCTGGGGTTGGGCCTTGGAGCCTCAGGTTCAAATCATGCCCTGCCTCAATGCTCACTGGATGGTTTTGAGCATGTCACTGCAACAAGGTTGTGGAAAAGATAAAATTAGACAGCCTCACGTAAATCATGGTCTCCTTAAAGGAAGCATGAGACGTGCATGACGGACATATAAATTCATTGAAATATTTACTTTTTGTCAGATTTCTTGGGTTGCTGTGTCAAGTGCTGTCACCCACTCTGAGCCCTTGAGATCTAACTGGTTGGAAATCTAGATGAATGCATGTGCTTAGGGGACTCCATAGGTGGCCTCCTGACCCATATCTACCCTTCTGGTAGGTGCTGTGCAGTACTACAAGACTCCCAGCTCCTCTTCAAATCAGCTGCCTGAAATGTCTGTCTTAGCAGAGAAATGGGAGCTATATAGCCACGGAGGTCCAAGATTAGCTTCTTGATTACTGCTTCTGGGCTGTCAGTAGAGGCCATGGCTCAGTGGCAGAGCATAGGGTTTTCCTGCAGCTGGTCACAGGTTCAATCCCTGGTGTCTCCAGTTACATAGAACAAGGGCCCAGTGGGCACCTTCAAGACAAATAACATTTGTTCTAGCAGAAACTTCCATGAGTCAGAGCTCATTTTCTCAGATGGAGAGAGAGAGAGAGATGTCTGTATACATCTGAAGAAGTGAACTCTGAGGGGTGCTTCTGTTGCAATAAATTGTGCTAGCCTCTAAGGGGTCCACTAGACTCTTGTTTTATCCTGCTAGCCTCTGCGAATTTTCTCCACTTACAGATGATCCAGTAGCTAGCACTGGGAAGAACTGTTCTCTCCTGGAGAGCTGCCACCAATCTGAGTAGACAGCACTGAGTTTGGTAGACCAGCAGTCTCCCCTGGGATATGTCAGGTTCTTATGACTTCAGCTGGCATGCCGGTCAGTATCTAGGATGAGGATCTGGGAGATCTTGATTCAGATCCCTATTCCGCCATGAAGCTCATCGGGTGACCTTGGGTCAGTCACTTCCTTTCAGCCTCAGCTACCTCACAGGGTTGTTGTGAGGGTCAAATTTTGGAAGAGAGAATCCATCCTGAGCTTCTCGGAGAACAGGCAGGGTGCACAGTGCATTAGATAAACATTCTGTATCTGCTCTTTTGCCTGTTCTCTGTTGCACCCACACAAAGCTGTCTTATACGCAGGGCTTTTTTTGAGCAGGAACACATAGGAACGCAGTTCAGACTGTCTTGGTGTCAGGGGGTGTGGCCTAATATGTAAATGAATTCCTGCTGGGCTTTTTCTACAAAAAAGCCCTATGTGAAACAATGGTGGTGTCAGGGGTTGTGGCCTAATATGCAGATGAGTTCCTGCTGAGCTTTTTCTACCAAAAAAGCCCTGCTTATACCGAATCAAACCTTTTGTCTATCAAGGTCATTCTTGTCAACTCTGACCGGCAGCTGCTCCCCAAGGTTTCAGGTGGAGGTCTTTCACATCTCCTACTATCCAATCGGCTGTTGTAGGTTTTCTGGACTGTGTGGCCAGTTGTTTGAACTGGAGATGCCAGGGCTTGAGCTTGGGGCCCTCTGCACACAAAACAATAGCTCTGTCATAAAGCCATGGCCCCCTCCTCAGGCTTTCTTAGCTATCTTTGGGATGGATCAAGCATGGTTGTAAATAAATTAAAATTTAAAAACAAACCAACCCTGAGGAGCCTTAGTTCCTCCCATGACTTAGCCATCCCCTCATCCATCTCCTTTGTGTCCCATCCTGTTGAGAAAAGGCTATGGAGTTCGGGAATGTAGTGGCGGTGGTTGGGTTTCGTTTTGTTTTTTTACACAATTAAAAAGGGGCGTGATAAACATTTTTGAAAATGTGGCTGCGATCACACTCACTAAACTGCGCTTTCAATCCACTTTCAATGCACTCTCCAACCGGATGTTGCCATTTCAACACAGTAAAATCCAGTTGGAAAGTGCATCGTTTAGCGTGTGTGGTCACAGCCTATGTATAGTGTGGAAAAACAGGATAAGATTTTTGTCTTCCTCCCTCTTTCGTAATTTTTGAACTCGGGGAGTCCCCCATGAAACTAATGCTTAGTAGATTCAGAACAACCCCAAGGAAAATGTCTGTTTGCACAATGTGAAAATTGAGGCGGGACTCCACTGATGTTTTGCATTCATGGATATTAGTTAAGGTGGCTTTAGAAAAGGGATTAGAGATATTCCTGTAGGATGGGTCCCTCCACGGGGGGCATGACAGCTAAACAGAATCTGCATGTTCAGAGGTGGTGTGTCTCTGAACACCAAAGGTAAGTAAAAGGGGATGAATGTTGCCTTTACTCCCTGCTTGTGAGCTGCTAAGAAGCATCAGGCTGGCTGCTGTGGGAAGGAGGGTGCTGGCCTGGGAAGACCTCTGTCTGATCCAGGAAACCTCTTCTACACCTCAGCTGCAGTCCATTGAACAAGAGAAAGCCCGCTGGCGCCTGGAGAAAGCCCAGCTCGAGCAAAGTGTGGAGGAGAACAAGGAGCGGATGGAGAAGCTGGAGGGCTACTGGATGGAGGCCCAGAACTTGTGCCAGGCGGTGGATGAGCACTTGAAAGAGACCCAGGCTCAGTATCAGACCCTGGAGCGGAAGTACAGCAAAGCCAAGCGACTCATCAAAGAGTACCAGCAGAAGTAAGTCTTCTCTTTGTGCTCCCCAAAATCCCACCTCTTTGCCCCAGAAGTGGGTCTTCCAAGATTTCTCTGCACATCAAGTAGCCAGAACTCGGAGACTGGCATCCAGAAGAAGCAGCGGGTACTAGGGGTGAGCATTCGGTTTGGCCAAACTGAATACAACCCTGAATAACAGCTGGTTCAGCTGCATTCAGTGCCGTATGCAGCCGAATCAGATTATTCGATCTGATTCGGCTGCCAAATACAGCAGTATCGAATAGCCATCGAAATTTGGTGGCTATTCATCTCCCTTATACTCTATGGGCCATTGAAGTCAATGACAAAATAGAGTATAATGAATGGCAGCTGGAGGGGAGGAGGTTTAAGGGAGATGCACCAAATCTGCAGCGCAGCTGCAGGAGCCTATCCCCTCCAGAACCTCTAAGTTTCAAAAATATTAGAACCTCCAAGTTTCAAAAATATTCTATGGGTAGCCAAAGAGGGTGCCCCTATCCCACCATTGTTCCCTTTGGGCCATTGAAGTCAATTGCAAAACATAAGAGTATAATCTGGGGACTGGAGGGCAGGAGATTTGAGAGAGAGGCACCAAATTTGCAGTGTAGCTGAAGGAACCTCTCCTCCAGAGGGTCCCCAAAATCCAAAAAGATTGAACGAGGGGGTTTCCATTTTGTGGGACCCCAAAGAGGTTTCTCTCCTTCCTCATTGCCTCCTATGATAGGAAAAACTCGCAAACACAAGCAGCAGTCAGATTCTCCTAGAGAATCTGTGTAGTGGAAAGTAACTGTGGTGAGGATGGTTGTTTGCAGGGAGCATAAGAGTGCTGTGTGCCCAGCAGAAAAAGTGCCACTGTGGCAATGCCAGTACCACACACAGGACCTTAGTTCAAATTTGAGAATCCCTCTGAGTTACAAACTGAGCGGGGTGCTTTCTGCAGGGGCCGCAGCATGGAAACAGTGCATTGAACACACTGGTGCTAAGCAGTAGAGCTCTGCACCAATCTAATAGTGAGCAGCCCTACTATTCAGGGATATTTTGCCCCCGAATAACCCCGAATCTGAATTTTAACAGATTTTTTTTTTATGCAACCCTAGTGGACCCATGATACAGATCACCAGGTGGTAGCAGGACAGAAGGAGAGCCTGGTCCACCCTCTCACCATCATTGTTCCCATTTCTAAAAGTGTTTGAAATGTACTAGATTCTGTACAATGTTTAGAGTCATGGTGGTGCAGAAGTGTAGACTGGCCATTATGGCCATTGGATTTTTTTCCTGAAGGCCAGTGGCCTTCCCTCCCACCTGAGATGGACCAGTCCAGTGGTAAGGAGGGTGCTTCCCAGCGAAATTGGGCACAGCATAGGGTAAGGACCACCCAGTTAGGTTGTCCATGGCAAAGACACTGTCCAGTCTGATTGAGTCACACATGGAGAAGGCATTGCCTAATGGAATCACATATCTCATGGCAAAAACACCACCCAACCCTGTTACGTCCCTTAGGTGAAAGGCATCAGCCTAGTCAAATTGTGCACACCAAAGGCACTGCCTGACCTGGTCAAGTCTTGACTGCATGTTGGCTGACTAGGTAGACAAGGAGGATGCCACGGCACATCCTTTCTAGCCCAGTTTACAGTGCAGTCCAAAGCAAAGTTCAGGTAGCCCATCAGCTTCTGGGTGCAATTCAAAGCACCGGTTCTTATCTTTGGGGCTTAAAGAGTTTGAATGACCACCCCTCTTCCTACAGTCCAGCCCAGCCCACCAGTTAGCATCCTCCCCCCCCCCCATACACCTGCAGAGTTGAGGCAGGCAGCAGTTACAAACAGAGCTTTCTCTGTGGTGGCACCCCATCTCTGGAGCACCTTCCCCCTTGACAGTTACCTGGCTCCTACCTCATTGTCTTTTCCTGTCCTAGAACAAAATATTTCTGGTCACCTGAGCCAAAAACCAAAGTTTTATCCCACCTTTTAGCTATCTTATATTTATCACCTTGACCTTTTATTTTCTACCCCACTGATGTTTTATGGCTTACAGGAGTTAATTGACCTCTGGTTTTATACCTGTGGACCATTTTACTGCTCCAAGGTTAAGTGTTATTACATTTTTATCGTTCTATTGATTTACTTTTTTTCCAATTTGCATTTATTCTTGGGTTGTTTTTTTAGCTGCCTTGAGTAGATATCTGAAGAGGAGGCATACAAATTTTCTAAAACAAGCAATCAAAAAAAGTCTGCAGGGCTTCAGATTTTCTTTTCCCAACGTGATGGCTTGTTTCTTTTTTACTGGTGGTGCATTTCATTTTGTTTATTTATTTAACCTTGAGCAAAAGTTCCGTAGGTTATGAGAAGAGAAGACTCACTAGAAAAGATCATAATGCTAGGAAAAGGCAGCAGAAGAAGAGAAAGACCCAACATGAGATGCATTGATTCAACTGAGGAAGCCACAGAGGCCCTCAGTTTGCAAGATCTAAGGCTATAAACCAGGGGTGGCCAAACTTGCTTAATGTAAGAGCCACGTAGAATAAACACCAGGAGTTTGAAAGAAAGAAAGAAGGAAGGCAAATAGATGGGAGAGGGAGGAGGAGGAAGGTGGAAAGAAAGCAACTTTAAATGCATTCTCCAAGCTGCTGGCTGTCTTGGCTTGGAGAAGTGATTTAAAGATACAGATGCCTTCTCCAAGCTGGCCGATGGGCTGTGAAGAGCCACACAATACGTGTGAAAGAGCCATATGTGGCTCCTGAGCCACAGTTTGGCCACCTCTGCTGTAAACGATAGGAGTTTTTGCAGGTCATTAATTCATAGGGTCATCATAAATCAGAAACGATTTAACACACACTTACACAAAAGGGATTTTTTTTTATTTTTTTATGGCACCCTCCCCCCACCTGCAGACTATTCCTCCAAGATAACGTGAAGATTCTCCCACCCCATTCTGCGGCATGGGTAGACCGGGTTCTGCTTGCAGGTGTTCTGATAGTTCTAAAACCGCACACTGCCCTGCTTGCCCACTCTTGTCATCTTCTTCCTTCCTATTGGATATTTTTTGCCCTTCTGACCATCTCTTTCCCATTACCCCGCCCTGCCCTCCCAGGGAGATTGAATTCCTCAAGAAAGAGACGGCTCAGCGGCGCATCCAAGAGGAGTCAGAGCTGGCCCACAAGGAGGAAGTGGACAAGCTGCAAGAGAAGGTGGGCATCAAGGACGGCTCTGGGGGCTTGCCTTGAACCCCCAGCGGCACAGGAAAGAAAGGCGAGAAGGGAAGGAAGAAAGGAGAGGGCTTGGCTGTGACTGGAGAGGCCTTGAAATCAGCTCAGGGACACGTGTGGGACTCGTGCTCTTCACTTCCTGGTGCATGAGCACATGGGTTGGGGACACACACACACAGGCGTGCCAGTTTTGCTGAACTTGTTTAGAGATGGGCACTCACGCTTGAGTCTTGCAGGATCCCAAGTGCTGGATCACTAGTTCAACTGTAGATCCTGCAGCTAAAGGGCCGGGTGGGTGGGAAGACCTGGATCCTTTGGAAGCCTGTATAGAGAACCGAATCCCAGGCCGGTGTCAGTACTGGATCCTGCATTTGAACATTGAGAGTGCTTAGCTCAGTCTTGCTGAATTCAGTGGATCCTTGCATCGTATATGGAGCCCACAGTGTGTCATCTCCCAGAACCTATGATAAAGAGAAACCTACTGGATCCCCAAATCTTCATATGCCAGATCCCATCATGGTCTCTTAGGGTTCTGTGGTTGGCTCTCTAGGTTGATTGACATTTTGCTCCCAGATTGGGCTATTTTTTTTCTCTCTCTCCATCACACATGCATATACACTCACATGCAGAGTGGATCCCTCGAGATCCCATATTGGACAACGTGATCCTGCAACAGATCTCATGGTTAAATGCTATCGATTGCCTTGCTGGGCTTTAGTGGGTCCTTCTCGCATCCTGGTTCCTGTGTCAGGTTGTTCCCATGAGTCTGTTGTGTTCAATGTGTGTGTTGTGTGTATGTATGCATCAAAAGGGGATGTCTGAAATGAAAGCTATGTAGACTGGAAAGTTCCACTAGATGAATTTCAGCAGCGGCCCCTGCAAGAAACTCATAGTGTTGCCCAGAAAATCCTAATCACTGGCAAACATTAGATCTCTTTCTTCAGGGTGGACCTTTCCTTTGCTTGGTTTCGCCCACCGCCACAACCCTGTCTTCCTGGAGACTGAGCACGCAAGTGCATGCTTATGTCTGTGTGCACATCCTGTCCTTGCTGGTGCATTGGTGAGGTGCCAGTTGCTTGAGGAAAGAGGGAGGACCACTGAAACAGGGGTTTCCAAAGTTACTTGCAAGCACCAGTCTGCTTCATGCAGGATTGTTATCGCTGCATGTGATTAGCTGACTGCAACACAAAGAAATGGCACTACTATAAACTCACTTGTCAACTAGCAGCCACTGCAACTGGTTAAAAGGAGCAAGTCCACGGTAATCAGATACATCCCAGTCCACGCTCCATTGAAGTGAATCGGCCCCTCCTGTCTTACATTGACAGAAGCCCAAAGGTGGAAGCAGCATCTGCAAGAAGCTGCTTACAGCAGGCAGATAGCTTTATGTGATTAGCAAAGGACATTATGTACAGCAGGAAAAGCTGTAGCATCCACAACTCCCTAGCCTTCCCTGCTTTCCAAAGCAGAATTAAGGAGCCCTTTCACCATTATCTTGGACAGTCAATCAAAAGTGAACTTTCCTGTAGTGAAATCTGAGCATTTCAAATGGGTTCTAGGGAGGGGTGGAATTCCAGTAGGAGCTCCTTTGCATGTTAGGCCAAACCCCCTGATGTAGCCAGTCATCCAGGAACTTACAGAAAAGAGCTTTCTAAGCTCTTGAAGGATTGACTACAATCAGGAGGGTGTGGCCTAATATGCAAAGGAGCTCCTGCTAGAATTCCACCCCTGATCCTAGGAATGGTTCTGCTGCCCATTGGCTGTAGCTGCAATTCTAAGAACATTTCCTGGGAGCCCCAGGGAATAAAATGGAGCTTGTTTCTCAGTAGATCTGCTTAGGCTTGCTCCCTCTATCACTGTTTTGAAGGTCAATCCACACAAACGACTTTGGCCTGCCTTGTTTTCCTAGAAACAAATCCAGAGATCTGCTCCTCATTTCCAGCCTCTGGTTCCACCCCCCTGCTGACATCTTGGTCTGCTCCCCATTTAAGCTTCTGGCCAGCATTTCCTCCTTTTGCAACTGCAAGCTGGGCCCCACTTAACCTGAAGATGGTTGCATCCAAGATTTATGGACCAGTTGCCTTGATAGGAAGAACAAGGGAAGCCCCTTCTAGCAGGATATAGATAGCAGAAAGGCCTCTCTTTGACCAAGTGTGCACTAGAATTGCATAATGCGGAGGGGGGATGGTTCCAAAGGAGTTTCTCTAGAATAGTCTCAAGATCTTGCATGACAGTTTGCTCATTTAGTTAAAAGCATATCCTGGCCAAACAGCAATAAGTTTAGAATTGGATGTGAAGTACAAAATGAGTATGGGATTCAAGTCAGCTATCCTGCTCAAAACGCAATCTCCTACCCATCCACGCAGCCCAAACAGAGGGTTTCTGAAAACTGGTCAGGTAGGTCTCCAAAGCAGATCACCTCAGACAAGAAATATCTCTGTTGCAATCTTGGCATGACTCATGGTTACACATTTCAGAAGTGTGCTCTTGGTAGATTTTAGGGTTTCTGCTGGGCTGGAGGGAAGAGGACCTCTGGGTGATTGAATCTGGTTGAGGCTTCATAGATGGCACCTTAAGCCACCTGATGCCTGGAACAAAATACCTGGTCATATTGATCATTGTATTTCACAAACCAGCCCTGTTGGTCCCAGCGGAAGCCACGAGTAAACTGGTCTCCTTTCCTGATGGGAGGAAGAAGCATCTTATACCTAGGAAAAAATTGGTATAGGGGATGTCACCTCATTTGGATTTCTAGGCCTGCATCCTTGTCCATATCTCTTTTGAATGGTTTGATGTGCATCTGTTTGATGATGGCTTCAGTCCCAAGAACCATGGCAGAGATTCTTTAGCACACCATGTCAACATCAGATAGTTGGAGGGGTTACTAACTGGAATCAGCAAGCCTGATTTACAGATCCAGTTAGGGTTCAGAAAAAGTCTGCTATGCTTTCTGGTTGCACTAGGTTACAAGCCAGCTGCCCGGGAGTGGAGGACAACCCATGTGAAAATCCATGGATTATCCCATAGACATCCCATTGCAGCCCATAGTTGTGTGCTGAACACAGTTCTTTGCAACTGCAGTAACGTGCACCAAGCCTTCTGTTGCTTTGGGTCAAGGCCACAGCTAGCTCAAAAACTTCAAGTGGCATTCATGCAGTGTTGGGCATTGTGTAGTCATTGCAAATGAACATTGTACTGCAAATGAATTTTCCTGTGAGGACAAGACAGTCCAGAAGGTAAACGTTCATTGTAGTGCAGCATCGAATTATATATGGATGAAACCTTAGACACACACATATGCAGGGAGAGAGGGAACCCCAATTTTACAATTTATCTTCCAACCTTTGGTTGAAGCTTTGAATGTATAAACCAGTCAAGTGAGTTTTCAATAGTTCCATCCCAGGATGCTTCAGTCATAAGGAAATTTGGATCCTGGCCGTGGGATCAATCATGCAAAAAAAAAATTGGCTAAGATCAAAGTTGGTTTTGATTTGACTTGTGCAATGTGTTCTGGGAGTACTATTGTGGAGCCCAAGCAGGGGCTTTCTGGGTATTTTTTTCCCACGTACTTGAACTAGCAAACCAAACCATTCAGAAGCAGCATGGACAAGGTCCTCGGTCCATGGCCACACAAAGATATCCAGCACTCCCCTCGATTCCCTCTCTGTTTCAACATTTCCCCCCACAAAGCCTTTCTTCCTTGTAATCCGATGACAACTTGGAGTTGCCATTTAGGGACAGAATCTGCCCTGCTTTTCTGGCTAGCCCTGTGCCTCCTTCCTGGGTCCTCTCCTCCCCAACCTTCCCCTCTGTAACTCTCTTCCTGGAGATATCCTTTTTACCCCCTTTCTGTTGTGTGTTTTTCAGATCTCTGAACTGGAGGCGAAGCTGCAGACTTTGAAAAATTCCAACCCGACTTAAAAACAAAAAAAAGAGAGAGCAGAGAAAAAAAAACATATAAACAAACCAGAGCAATTAATTCTTCTTCTTCTTACTACTACTACTACTACTATTATTCGCAAGGGACATCTGTAGACGTTTGTCCCAGACATGCCCACTCTTTATTCTTCCCCTGTCCTTTGCCTGATGCCCTGTTCCCCCTTCCCCCCGGGAAGCCAGACCCAGCACAGCCTGAACCTCCACAGCGAGGATAGCCGGTCAACTTAAATTCTTGGGCAGGGTGCAGGAGAGCGAGGCCATGAAAGAGCGGGTGGGTAACTTTCATGAGGGGGGACTGCAAAGAGGCACAACCCAGTCACCTCTCAAAGGTGGTGCATCGTTGTTCAGTTTCCATGTCCAGTGTGCGTCTTGTGTCAACTGAATGGAAGGACCGTGGAGGGCGGGGAGGTGGCAATCTCGTCTGTCCAGCATTCTGTGTCTCCTGTCCTGTTCGCCTGATGGAACATCTATGCTGTAACAGCAGGACCAAGACCTGTTGCTGCCCCCCCCCCACTGCAGTCCCCAGGTTCCACAGATTGTCTTCTTGGCCCTCCAGTAGCACAGGTGGCAAGCTGCAACACTGCAGGACTCCGCTGGTGAGAAGTGAGACCAGCTCTTTCTGTTTCCTTTCCTGGATCTTAAATCTTTTGGGGAAAAGGGGTTGCGGGGGGAATGGGGGCGGGGCAGTCTTTGGGGCTTTGGGGTTGGACGATCTTGCCTTTAATTTTTCCATCCTTTTGGACAATATGGAATCCATCGTTTTCTATGTTTCGTGCAATGGTGGGAAATATGTCTGTGTATTTTTATTTTATTTTTTACGGAGGGGGTGGCGGTCAGGAGGAGAATTTGCCGGCAGCCAGCTTTGGGACTGCGAAGAGGTTTGGACTTCCTGAACCCCCTGCTAACAACTGGATGACTTTGGCACCAGGAAGAGAACCTCTTTTTGCCATGTTTTGTTTTCTCCGTGTTGCGTTTTTCATTCATGTCATCTGAGATGATTTTTTTTTTTTTGGACGTTAAAATCCTGGAGTTTTGCTCATGGGACAGTCCTGGGAGAACTGAGCATTCAGACCTCAAGCAAACCATGTGTCAGATACTTGTAGCCACTCACCGAGACTTTTTGGGTAACTATGGAACAGAGCTGAAAAGAGCCTCTCTTTTCCTCAAGGGGAGGGAAGAGCCATCTCTGGCTGCTTGAGTGAGCCAGCTGTTACCTTGGTTCTGCTCCAGCTACTCTGCAATCGATCATTGGAGACCCATGAGGCTTCTGCCACAGGCCGCTCACATGCTGTGGGTCAGTGGTGCATCGGTTAGCAACAGGATCCCCTGAGGAGATGGCCAATTACAGCTGGGCAGCAGCTGAAAGGAAAACCCAAGTCCTTCAAAGTATGTGATAAATCTTGGGTAACATTCGACTGTAAAACCCAACTTCATTCCAGAATGAAGCAGAGGCTGTGATAGCATATATATGTCCCTTGTTTTGCATCTCACGCCCACCTTCCGGGGACATTTCGTTTTGGGCCTGGTGGCTGCAGTTGCCCCGCCGGTCCATCCGTAAAGCAACACAATGATGTCAGAGTTTGTCTGTTTGGATTCCCGCTCTTTGGCCTCAGAGGCTTTCCTTTTTTCCAGAAGAGCAGCTGAGAAAACTGGTGTCAGCAGCAGGGCCCAAAGCACTGTGAGAAGATAAGGAAAGCCCTGCTGGATCATAACAATGGGCCATCTAGTCCAGAATCCTGTCTCTCACAGCGGCCAACCAGTTCCTTTGGAGGGTCAACAACAGGGCATAGAGGCTGAGGCATTCCTCTCTCAGTGACTACCTGGGTTATTTAAAAAAAGCTTTTTCAGGAAGCAGCCCAACCCCCCCCCCCACCAGAGGCTGACGGCCAATCAGAAACACTGCTGTTGGTCTCTAACTCACCACCATGCTTTGAGGGATCATCTTCAGTCTCCTTCCTCACCTGTTTAATCAGACAGCAAAATTCTATGAGTCCAAGTCCCCCATAATTAGGCACAATTGGTAATCCTAGCCAAATCATTCTGGGCCGAGTCACAACATTACACACAACAACAATCCAAGAGACTCGAGGGAAAGAGAATGCAGAGGGACTCTTCACAAAATGGTGGCCATAACACTTGAAAGCTGCTTTCCCCCCATAGCTGATGTTAGTGGCATAAGGAATCCCTACAACAGTTACTAGGAGTCACTAAGAATGCATAGTACAGCTGTGGCAATTCCACATGACCCAGATTCCATGTGGCCCAGATATCACCTCCATCCACAGGACTGATGTTTGAATCAGTCTCGTCTCCAGAAAAAGACATTCGTGTTCTTTCTTTTTTTTACTTGTTTCTCCTACCAATTTCTATTGTTGCTGCCTTCCTGGGAATCCCCCCCCCCTCTCAGGACCCATTCACGGGCACAGGGTTTCAGTGATCGCTACTTTTGGAATTAGCATGGAGTAGCCTTGATCACAACTCATACAAGATAATCTTTCCCCAGACTGAGCCAGTGCGAGTTGGGAAGTGTCAATGTTCACCAGTTTCTTTCAGCTGCTCTCTCAGATATTGAAACAGGAAAAAATAATACGTTGTAAAAATGGGTGCAAATCCATCAAAGCTTCTCCCCCCGCCCCCTGCTGAGGAACCCGCCTGCTGCTTCATTCACATTCCCTTCAGTATTTCTTTTTTTCTGGCACAACTGTTTGCTATGTCTTCAAGGCTTTGCCCAGCTTCTCCCTTGCAGAGTCAAGTCCAAAATGTATTTTGTAAAGTGATTGCTGGAAAAGTCACTTTTTTTCCTCTCAAAAAGCCAAAATGATGTTTTTTCAAAGGCCTGTAAATTATTACACACACACATACACCCAGCAGTATTGTATTGGGAAAGGATTGTTCTTAAAAGTTTTGTCTCTAAACTGGAAAATGTGGAAAACGTTTTCTCTCTCTCCCACAAGCTTTCCACATAGAGGGCGTATCTCTTGACTCTAACTTGAGAGGCATGCCCCTCTTACTGTTTACTTCTTGTGGGGTATACTATTAGGAGGTGAGGAGGAGACCTCCCTTTGAAATCTCACCTTCCACTATGATTCCGACAGTAACTGGATGTGAGTTTCAGGGCCTATGTCGCGGAGATGTTTGCAGTCATTGGCTGGGCCTGCTTTGGAGGGTGGGCTAACACTTTGACCTCCATCCGTGGCCCAGAAAGTTCCAGAACCCGTAATGAGAAGATGGAGCTCCTTCAGGAGAGAAATCTGCCATATTTCCTTAATATGTATCATAACTGCCAGGTATGCTTGTTTGGTTCCCCTCCCCTCACATGGAATTTTCATTTCTTCCTTGAGGAACTTGCGTTTCAGATGTACAGAATCCACTGTTCTTTGGAGGCTTTTCCTTACCTGGTTTGGCTGCTTTCTAATGGTGAAAACTGTTATTACTGTTCCACCACACACACACGGACGACAATGAGACACTGGTGCCCTGCTCAAAGCTGCTTCGTTGTGGGTTAGACTGCCTTTGCGTACTCTTGCTGGTTCTGCTCGCCAATTCATCAGGCGGGGGACAAAATGGTGGGACTGTTTTTCTGGGCATGCTTGTATGAGTGGATGGAGGATTCTTAAGTGTCGTGATTGCTAAGCAGGGAACCTGGCTGTGGCAGTTTCTTCTGGATTAAATAATCCCTAATTAAAAGGTGAGACGTGTGCAAGATGACTGTTTATTCTGTGGCTGAGGAAACGGTTTAGGACCACTTTGGCATCCTTTTGACACTGCAGTGGTCAAATGATGTGTCATCCAGAAGCCCAGATCTGCTTAGAGCTCTGTTCACTTCAGAAAATGAATATGTTCTGTGGTGTGGGAGGTTGCAAATTACCTAGGCCATGATTGGGAGACATCACTGGTGCGAGCCTTTATCTCACTTCCTACTTTGTGGACAATACACTGCCACGATCTCCTACAGAACATATGGAGCTTCCAGGTCATTCGGGGTTTCAGAGGCAGGTAACACTGTGGCCTAGAGCCCATGAAGTTATGGGAATCCTCTTTCCCCTTTGAGGGACACAGGGATAGTCTCTTAGGAGAAATAAGGTGCTCCCCTCCCCGTACCCAGGGTTAAGTGGATAAAATTGATTTTCACCCAAGAAGTTGGTCTAAGGTGTACAGTAAGTCTAAGAGGTAAACAGTAAATGGACGCAGGTGAGAAGGGGGGGAATATATTGAGGGGGTGGTCAAGATGTAATGTTCTGGAAAATAAATAAGAAATCATCTTAAATTTTAATTTAATCTCCTTTACACAGGTATAAATGTGTATGTATATAATATATATATGTATGTATGTATGTACGTATTGTTCCTGGTTTTGTATTCCAATTGTCCTTTCATCCGGTCATATCAGATAAACAGCAGGTCTTTGTTTCCACCCTGTTCAGTTTTTCAAACGCTGATATGTTCTTGGGGGGAGAGCCCTTGCACAATCATGTACCGCCACCATTGTTCATCAAGCAACTTTCACAGCAGGACAGAGAGAATTTCCTATTGACAAAATGGGTGGGATGGAATCGGAGAGGGATAGTATAAAAACCCTCATGAACTGGACGGTACTATGTAATCTAAAAACAAGTTTAAAGCATCACGGAGCGGCAAGTCATGGAAATCTGACCATGAGGTGCATTTACTCTGTGTTCTACAGCTGAAGTGTACAACTTCGTGATTGGTTGATGATGTGTCATGTGCCTCAAGTCATCATTAACTTGATCTGAACAAGCAATTGTTTGTTAAAGTCCTTCTCTCTCCCTGCCCCCCCATCCCTTTATGTTGAATGGCTTTTGTGTTGGCTTTGCTTTTCCATGTGGCAAAGGTCCCCAAGGATCAAGGCAGATTAAAGATGCGTAAGTGAAAACAAAGGCCAACTCAACTGTGGCAGCTTCCATGCAGGGTGGCCGTGTTCATGGCCATGTGTGTGAGGAAGAGAATTCAATCTTTCCTCTCCAAACATTCTGAAGTCTCAAGGTATGCATTGCCCTTCCATCTTTTGCATATCCGGGGGGGTTCTTCCCATCTCAGTTGGAGGAGTTCAGAATGCATGCCTGGCACAGGAGATAGGACCTAAAAGGAGAAAAGAAGCCTCTTGAACCAGATAGGCATTTGGAAAGAGTCACACATGTCATAGATGTTTCCTCTCCTTTCAACCTTCCCTCAAGTTCCTTCTATTTATTTAGGTATTTAAACCCCATTTTTCTCTACTGTGGAGACCCAACGCAACCTACAACATAGTCCTCCTCTCCCTTTTATCATCACAACAGCAACCCCAGGAGGTAATAATTAATCATTATTGTATGGCACAGTGCACAGCATAGCCAGGAGATCTTACGATTGTTTGGCAACCAGAAGTTCTAGTTCTTTTAGGGTTATGCACCACTAGATGGCGAGCTAGACTTGTTTTTAAGGTGAGAGGTGTTAAAGCCAAGGCCAACCCTGTTTAGATGACAAGACTGGGCTAGCCTGGTCAGGGCACCCCATGAAGTAGTTTAGGCTGAGAGAAGGTGACTGACAGATCTCCCAGTGAGCCACAGTGGCAAAGTGGGAATTTGAACCTGAATCTCCAGATTCTAGACCTATTGTCTTTATGTATTATACCAGTCATTATCAACCTTTTGATAAAGAGCACCATCCTGTCAAAGAACCTGGGTCCTACTAGGAACACACAAAGCTGCCTTATACTGAATCAGACCATTCATTCATCCATCAAGAACAGTATTGTCAACTCAAGACTGGAAGCAGCTCTCCAAGGTGCCAGGTGGAGATCTTCTACATCCCCTCCCGCTTGGTCCTTTTAACTGGTGATGCGTGGAATCAAACCTGAGACTTCTTGCACACCAAGCAGATGCTGTGCCACTGAGCCAGAGCCCCTCCTGTGATAGAAATAAAAAGCCCACTTTTTTCCCAGAGAAGGATATTTATACATTTATAGACAGTAAGTTTTCAGGGCATAAAAATTGCAGAAACTCAATGGGTTATCCCCGGTAAGTAGAGTCAGCGGCTGGACATATGGAATGAGGCAGAGAGAACTCTCAGGGACTGTTCTGAGAAATCTGTCCCACCTAGACTATTTCTATATATCACTGGTAGTATCACTGCCACTGGCTGAGAATCTGTGTGCTATGCCATGCTAACTATCCATGCACAGACTGGGTGTTCCGCTGGGCCTACCTCCGTGGTCTCATCCTCTGGAAAAGTGTGTCCTGTATACACCTCTGGAATGCAGTCAGTGAGGGCAGTGAAGGCCTTACCTCTGAGAGGTAACTGATTTGTGATGAAAACCAAGAGTATGGGTGGGTGCCTTGGTTGTAGCTTGTACCTAGTATCATGTGAAAATAGAAGGCAACCAAGAGATTTTGCACAGAATGCTTCAGAAGTATGCTCAATTTGTGCATGCACATGGTGCATCTCTATAGCATAAAATGTAATTTACTTCTCAGTAGCTGAAAGCTACCCTTTAAATGGTCAATGGAGGAAGTGTATTAAGGGTGAGGGAGCCCCTGCTAGGTAGATGTCTATAGCTCTTAGAATGGTAAGTATAACCAGGGCTTTTTTTTTGTAGCAGGAACATCTTTGCATATTAGGCCTGACGTAACCAATCCTCCAAGAGCTTACAGGCTCTTAGTACAGGGCTTACTGTAAGCTCCAGGAGGATTGGTTACATCAGGGGTGTGTGGCCTAATGTGCAAAGGAGTTCCTGCTACAAAAACCACCCTGAGTATAACAAGCACCATCATGGTGGAATTGGCCTGCAGGCTCTGTTCTGCCCTGCCTTCCAAGGTTTTCCCATCCCCTGGAGAGGTTTCTCTTTCTTGGGTAGCCTGCCACCACCTCCTGAACTTTGTAAGGAATTGCCCACTGGAAGGGTCAAGGCCTTCAGCTTCCCTTCAAACTTCTGAGGCCTCTCCCACTGCCCAACCTGGTCGAGAGCCAGTTCGGTGTAGTGGTTAAGTGCATGGACTCTTATCTGGAAGAACCGGGTTTGAATCCCCACTCCTCCACTTGCACCTGCTGGAATGGCCTTGGGTTAGCCATAGCTCTGGCAGAGGTTGTCCTTGAAAGGGCAGCTGCTGTGAGAGCCCTCTCAACCCCACCCACCTCACAAGGTGTCTGTTGTGGGGCGAGAAGGCCTAGGAGATTGTAAACCGCTCTGAGTCTCTGATTCAGAGAGAAGAGCGGGGTATAAATCTGCAATTCTTCTTCTTCATCATCATCACAGGGACAGTTCCCTGGAGGAACAGCCACTTGCTAACTGCCTGTCTTCCCCCTGGCACTCCTTTTAAAATAGTGTGTCCGAGATGGTGAATGTCTATGTGGTACAGAGAACCACAACCAGCATCCAAAGTTATAAAGTATTTATTAAAAAGAAAATGTTCACAAGCATACTTTTGACACAGCACCAAGGATTTAAAAGGAATGGGTGGAACACATCCTCTGTCCCTTTCTACATATGCCCTATTATATGTTAAAATATAGGACAGGCTCCTAAAGCCTAGGAAGTTACAAATCTCTACAGAGCCACCATTATCTCCAGGGGTGGAATTCTTGCAGCAGGTCCTTTGTATATTAGGTCACACACCTCTGATGTAGCCAGTTCTCCAAGATCTTACAAAAAAGAGCCTTGTAAGCTCTTGAAGGATTGGCGACATCAGGAGTGTGTGGCCTAATATGCAAAGAGCTCCTGCTAGAATTCCACCCCTGATTTTCTCAAAGCTTCCTGTAGCTCTCCAAGACAACACATGGTTAAATGGCTGCCTTCTACAGACCTCAGTTAAGAGTTCTATCTACCCTGATGGACCCAGCACACACACACAAAAACCTTTCTTCCTTGCTCCCCTGAGTTTCATTGCCTCTCTTTCCCCCACTTACTGACCAGGTCAGTGAAGTGTTTCTGGGAGCTTCTTCCTGGAGATTGTTCCTGGAGCCTTTCTAGTCTAAAGTTCTCCAAATCTCTGTTCCTTGCTTGGAGAAGGGGGAGAGCTGGACCCACCCATTATCTCTTCTGCTAGATCTATTAGCATTCGTAGGAAGGTAAGCTGGAAAGCAATTGGACTGACTTCCTCTCTTCCAGTCTGTTCTCTACCTGTGGGTGGGGTGGACTTTTCAAACTCAACATGAAAGTTTTGCTCATTCCAAACATCCAAAGAAAAATATCTTCACAACAATAATAGTATTCTCCAAAGACATGAGAGAGTTTGTACATCATCCTGCAATACTTAAAACTGGGCTTTTCCACATGCATTACTTCGTTGCTTGTGTGTCTGTATTGCACTGAAGGTCTTTCTTTTCTTTTTCACACATGGTTTTCCTCCCTGTAGTGGTTGCTTCAATATTACATCCTGGCTTATTCTCAGGCATTTAAAAATGTTAGGAAATAAACTGGAGACACACCCATAAAATATCAAAGTGACCACTAGAGGAAGCAAAACATGTACAGAAAAGGGGGGGGGACCGCAACACAATAGAAGTGCACAAGAAACAAAATAACACATGTGGAAAAGCCCACTGTCCATGTAAGACATGGTGGCATCACATACTGCAGCCTATGGTGGAGGGATTGCGGCTTGTGTAAGGCAGCCTAGCAGAATGGCCAATGAAGGGTGTGCTGATTCTGAGCTTGGTTTCTTATCCAGCCAATCAGATCTGGCAACCAGCTGATGCCACCATTCTGTAACAAAGGGCTTCTGTCTACCGGGGTCCTGATCCTACTCTATCCATGTCCCACTGTTATCTGTATAAGGGCAAGATCAACAAGTGGAACTGCCCTACCCCAAATCAGACCACTTTCCTGTCAACGTCAGTATTGTCTACTAAGGTGGGCAGCAGCTCTCTGAGATTCCAGGCTGAGGTCGTGCACATCAACTACTGACTGATCCTTTAACTGGAGATGTTGGGGATTGAACCTGGGACTTTTGCATGCAATGCAGATGCTCTGCCACTGAGCTGCAGCCCCTGCCTGATCCATAAGCACAAGATGTTTCATTGCTGACAATGGTGAGAAGACCCCTGTTCAGAAACACACACACATCAGGAATCAAGGTCCAGATGCTAGATCACAGCAGCTATTTTTCCCTTGATGACGTGGTTTTGTTTTGCTCTTAATGGGCATAAAAAATACTGATGGGATTGAGATACATGAAGATTCCTGACTCAGGCCATTGCTCCATTACCGCCTCCTCTTAAGGTCAGCAGTTCTTCCAAGACCTCACGCAGAGATTTTTCTAAATGGAGATGCTAGCAAGGACTGGAAGCAAACTCTGCTTGCAGAGTGTGGGTGCTACCCCCTGCCTACAGTCACTGCTTAACTGGAGCTGCATTTCAACTTCCCAGAATGCAAGAATTATTCAAGTTGTTTGATGGAACTTGGGGAAGAGATGGATAAGATCAAAGTGCCAGGATTTGGGGATTATTCCTCCCATGTAGATGTCATTTGCCCAATCAGAAATACTCTCCACCAGGCTTCTTTAAGCCCCACCCTGTGTCTCTAAAGTGCTGTCAAGTCACAGCTGATATACAGCGACTCTGTAGGGTTTTCAAGGCAAGAGACTAACGGAGGTGGCTTGCCATTCCCTGCCTCTGCATACAACCCTGAAATTCCTTAGTGGTCTCCCATCCAAATGCTAACCAGGGCCAACCCTGCTTAGCTTCCAAGATCCGATGAGATCAGATTAGCCTGGGCCATCCAAGTTCAGCCTTAAGTTCCAACAGGGAAATAAAAGATTCCTGTAGTGCACTGGTGGTGGCAGCTATGAGCCATGGCTTATTCATCACTACAGAGTGCCTCCCCAAGCTCATCCTGGGCTTCCTGTTCTGGGCCTTCTTGCTCTGCTCAGGTTCCCCCTCTTCCTGCCACATGACTAGGATGGCATATCCTTGCAGCTTGATCAGTCCATACATCCGTTTTGGGGTTCAAGACAGATTCTCTATTTGGAAAGGAAAAGAGTATGGGCCAGTGCTGGATTAAACCCTGTGGAGGACCCTAGGCAGTTGAAATCTTGGGGGGGGGGGGCTCACAAATGATCTCAGAGTCTGAGCACTGGCCCCACCGCCCATGGCCCCCACTGCAGCCTGCAGGCACCTTCTTAAAAGCCCCTTCGACTAAGCTGCAGGGGAGAGGCAGAGAGAGGCAAACTTGGCGACAACACCAGCAGCAGCCGCACCAGGCAAGTTGGGCAAAGAGCGGCTCAGTTGCTGGCTGCACGTGCAGGCTGGGAGGGCTGTGAGCAGGGGGGAAATGGGGAAGGGAAAGCTGACCCAGGAGCCCTAAAGGTGTGGGGGCCCTAGTTGGCCTAATTTTTAATCTAGCCCTGGTATGGGCTTGGGGGAAAGCTGGAGACCCTTTGCCTGCAGATGCAAACCCCAGTGTCCATCCTGTCTGTCTTAGAGTTGCCAGGTCTTCCCTGGCCGCTGACAGGGAAAGTGCATAGGGTTGCTAGTTCCAGGTTGGAAAACTTCTGGAGATTTGGGGCTGGGGAGGACAGGGACCTCAGTGGGATACAATGACTTACAGCCCCACCCTCCAAAGCATCCATTTTCTCTAGGGTAACTGCTCTCTGCAGTCCCACACGGAGGCTGGCATCCCTAGGGAGGAGCAAGATACATTCCCCACTCCAACGTCCTTCCTTCCCTTCTACCTGAATCCAAATAACCTCTGAGCTCCACATTATCAGTCAGTGTTGGAAACCAAATGCTGAATCTTTCACTTGGTCCAGCGATGCTTCTCTTGTGCTCAGAGCAGAAAACAGCTGGATGCAGAACTATAAAACAAGAAGAGATAACTGGTCAAGAAACAGCACTTCTGGAATAGACCATTTAAGAGACGTAGGAATGAACTGCCCTGACCTGGATGACTCAAGCTAGCCTGATCTTGTGAGATCTCAGAAGCTAAGCAGAGCCAGCCCTGGTTAGTGTTTAGATGGGAGACCACTAAGGAAGTCCAGGGTTGCTATGCAGAGGTGCAATGACAAGCCACCTCTGTTCATTGCTTGCCTTGAAAAGCCGATGGGGTTACCATAAGTCAGCTGGAACCTAATGGCCCTTTCCATCACCAGGAGTGAACAGAATGCAATGTTGGCTAAATTCTGATGTCCCAGACAGACTGCAGTTTATTCATGAGGAGTGTGCTCATGTCCACCTCCTCTCCTAAATGGTGCATCATTAAAGGCTTCTGAGTTCCTTAAATCAACACAGTAGAAAAGGGTAAGAATCCAGTAGCACCCTGAAGACTAACAAAATTTGTGGCAGGGTTGACCTTAAACCAATGCATTGTTCTGTCTCTTCATTTTATCCTCACAACTTTCCTATGAAGTTGGCTTCTCTGTCAGAGGGTGATTGGCCCATTCTACTCACCTTTCTATTGAAGGCGGGTGGGGGCACCAAGGCACTGTCTTACTGACTGGCAAAGCAAAACATGTAGGCCTTTTTTAACTAATATTTTCAAAGATCAGAAGACAAGAGAGAGAGAGAGAGATCCAAACAACACCACTTCCATAGCATGTACTGGGGTGGAGGGAACAGGTCTTCAATTGAATGGCCATAAGGCTTTTTAGTGCTTTACTTGTACTGGGTCCTTATAGCATGGCTGAGTTGAGAAAGAGATTGGGGGAGGGGGGGTAGTGTGTGTATGGCTATGAGGCTTTCCCATGGGTTAAGAACCAGTATGAGCAACAGTCACAATGTATGACGAGGATATGAGAGACCTAGATTCCAATTCCCTGGTTGCCATGGAAGCTTGTAGGTGATCTTGGGCTAGTCTCACTCTCTCTCAGCCTAACCTACCTCACAGGGCTGTCAGGCTGCAGACAAAAAGGAGTGGAAAGCAATGTTGTAAACTATTTGGGGGTCACTGCTGGGTGCAAAAGCAGGATGTAAATATTGAAATAAATCCCCACCAGTTGTTCACTCAACATCAGGCACAGTGTTGCTGCCAGTGTTGTGTTGTCTTTTTCATGGCATGGCATAGCATCCCTCCCTCCCTCCCTCCCTCCCTCCCTCCCTTCCTTCCTTCCTTCCTTCCTTCCTTCCTTCCTTCCTTCCTTCCTTCCTTCCTTCCTTCCTTCCTTCCTTCCTTCCTTCCTCCCTCCCTCCCTCCCTCCCTCCCTCCCTCCCTCCCTCCCTTCCTTCCTTCCTCCCTCCCTCCCTCCCTCCCTCCCTCCCTTCCTCCCTCCCTCCCTCCCTCCCTCCCTCCCTTCCTTCCTTCCTTCCTCCCTCCCTCCCTCCCTCCCTCCCTCCCTCCCTTCCTTCCTTCCTTCCTTCCTTCCTTCCTTCCTTCCTTCCTTCCTTCCTTCCTTCCTTCCTTCCTTCCCTCCCTCCCTCCCTCCCTCTCACAGAAACTCAAAGCAGATTACCCAGTGCAGAGCAATGCAATCACATAGCATGAGCCATCCCACAAACAATGCAATAAGACTAGGATCACAAACATTAGAAGCAATCCCCCCCCCCCAAAAAAGAGTATCAGATAAGATTTATCATAAGCAATACACAAAAGTACAAAACAATGCAATAAAATCAAGACGACAGTGGTCTCCTGTCCTTAATCAATGGAATGAATAGAAATTTGGGGGAATGAGGAAATGGCTTGGAGCCAGTATCCTGTTATGCAAATGCTGGTACAGCATCTGGTAAACAGCCTGCTTGGCAAAGGAGGGCATACTGTACAATGCCAAGGTGGCGTGGCTCTAGGAGAATTGGATTGTTGGGATGAAATCATCTCCATACTAAGAATGCACATTTGTACTGACAAATGAAACGTCATGCTTACAGTCAAGACCTGCCAGCAATCAACAAGGGGCTTTAAGATAGGTATTTTCAAACTGCGGGTTTAAATTGCATAGCATGGTGGCCAGAGGGCCGGACTCGGATCTTCAGAGACCCAGTTTCAAATCCCTATTGTGCCCTGGAAGCTTGCTGGGTGACCTTGGGCCAGTGGCACATGTTCAGCCTAAGGTACCTTGCAGAGTTGTTGTACGGATAAAACGGAAATGGGGAGAGTGTTCTAGGCCACTTTCAGTCCCTGTTGGGGAGAAAAACGGGATACAACTGAAGGGAAATAAATATTGCTGCAAAGAAAGATGCCTACTGGCCGCAAGACCACTGCTCAGGCCACCTCCAAAATGTATCTGGACTCATTCACTGAGATTCAAGCCAACCATATCTTAATCTCTGAAGGGTGGGTCACTGCTGCTTTTATCCAGTCGACGCTTCCTGCTTTTCGATCTGCTTCTACAAGCGCACAGCAACGTGGTCGGTCTTTTCTAGAGACAATTTTTAAAAGCTCGCTCGGAGCTGTCCATTCAGCACCAGCCGCTCTCCCATCTCGCAAGCAAATTCTTTCTCCCTCTTTTCTTTCATTCACCCCTCCTCCGGCTTCCCATAGTCCCAAGAGCCAAGGAAAGACATGACACGAGTTTGAATCCTGATTCGGTTGTGGGGAAGTCAGCATCTTTCAACTTCTGTTATCTCCGTTTGTAAGGAGAGAATCCTACAGAAGATTTGTCTTCCCCGATTGCCTGCGATAAATTGAGCCGCTGGTTTGCCTGCTAAGCGAGGGTTTTCATATGACCTCTTCCTGTAGATGTAACAGCCCATTAACTCTGAATGGTGCACATGGTCAAAGAGTTTAGCAATGGAGAGAGACCATGAATAAGGGTTCTTGAATCACTTCTGTATCAGGAAGGCCCTGTGGGTTTGTTTAGCCTTTCTTCTTTCTTTCTTCTTTCTTTCTTTCTTTCTTTCTTTCTTTCTTTCTTTCTTTCTTTCTTTCTTTCTTTCTTTCTTTCTTTCTTTCTTTCTTTCTTTCTTTCTTTCTTTCTTTCTTTCTTTCTTTCTTTCTTTCTTTCTTTCTTTCTTTCTTTCTTTCTTTCTTTCTTTCTTTCTTTCTCCTTCCTTCCTTTTCTTTTTTTTTTGGTCCTCTCTCCTCCAAGAGGTTCCCAGCTCTGCCTCTAGATCACTGCAAATCCACTTCTAAGAAGTAAGGAGGAAAAAACCTGTCCATCTTTGGTATATGCTTGGTACTGCAGCCCCTTTTTATAAATGTTAAGTCGGGCATTTGTGCAAAGTCAGCAGGAGTTAACCTGCTGTCTGCAGCTCGCTTTATTGGTATTTACAGTCTTGGTATTTACAGTCTGGCCTTGAGTTGGACATAAAGGGGCACTGGGCAAGGCTCAGCTCCCTAATCTGCGAAATGCGAATACAATGGCCTTTTCTTGCAGTGATGAGGTCAAACATAATAAGGCGTGGGATTCCTTCTGTCTGCAAATTATAGAGTATGCCAAAGGGCAGGGCTTTTTCTTAGCAGGAACACAGTTCCCGCTGGCTTGGTCTCAGGGGTTGTGGCCTAATATGCAAATGAGTTCCTGCTGGGCTTTTCCTACAAAAAAGCCCTGCGTGAAACAATGGCGCCATCAGGGTGTGGCCTAATATGCAAATGAGTTCCTGCTGGGCTTTTTCTACAAGAAAGCCCTGTGTGGAATAATGGTGCCAGCAGGGGATGTGGCCTAATATCAGTCCCTGCTGGGCTTTTTCTACAAAAAAGGCCCTGCCAAAGGGTACAAACTGTATCACTCTTTTAAGCGGTGATGACTAATCCTGGATCAGATCTGGCCCATCCAGCCCAGCATCCTGTTTTACACGGCTGGGTGGCCTAGCAGTGGAGCACAGAGGCCAAAACCTCCCCTGTCCCCCCCACCCATAGTGTTGGCGTCCAAAGGTATACTGCCTCTGAACATGGAGTGTCCATTTCGTATCTGTAGCAAACAGCCCGCGGTGCCAGGTTTAGAGTCAGACTAGGATTTGGGAGACGCAGATTCAAATCCCCACTCTGTCCTAGAAACTCGCTGGGTGAGCAGTCCCGCCCCCTCAGCCTGCCCTACCTCGCAGGGCTGTGGTGAGGATAAACTGAAAAGCGCAGAGAATGTTTCAAGCCGCTTTGGATCCCCCGTGGGGAGCCAGGCAGGGTAGAAACGAGCTGAGTCAAGCAGCAGCGGCTGCGAGAGCATTGGGAGCGCCTGTGTGTCGAGGGGGGGGGGGTGTGTGCGCGGAAAGCCGCCGTGCATTTGGGCCTCCGTTTCAGTCTCCCTCTCCCCTGGGGCAAGGGACGCCGAGGCTTCTCCCTCCCAGCTCCTCCCCTGCCAGCCCCCGAGGCTCATCCCCGGGTAGGACGCCAAGAGTCCCCTTGCCTGCTGGGCTCGTGGGGCTAGAGCGGCCAGCCAAGCCAAGCGGGAGCATCTGGGAGGGGATTTCAGGAAAGCCACGCAGCAAGCGCGTCTCCTGCTGCTGCTGCTGCCGCCTGCCAGCCAAGCGACTGCAGCTGCTTCCGGGTTCCAGTTAATCTCCGCCTTTCCCTCGCCTCCTCCCTCCCCTCCTGCAACCGCCGGGACCATCCCAGCAGCAGCAGCAGCAGCAGCAGCCCCAGCCCCTCTCGGGCTCTTGCCGAGGTCAGCCTCGCGGGAGGGGGGACGAAGCCTCCGCCGTCCCAGGCGCTCATCCCGGACGCCCAGCAGCAGCAGCAGCAGCACAGGGACCGAGAGCGCCGCTCGCCTGGCGTCCCATCGGCGACCGAGGAGGAGGAGGCCATGAGGGGCCAGAAGAAAAGGGCCCCGGGAGCCGGGCAAGGGAGTCCCAGGAGATCTGGGGGGAGCTGCTGAGGATGCCCCGGCGCCTCCGGTGAGTCCAGGCACGCGGGCTCCGCTGGGGTTCGATGCGCGGGGACAGGCGTCTCCCCCCCTCCCCGGCTCAGGGCGCTTGGCCCGGGGCTGCCGGAGTCACAACAGCTGCAAGGATCGAAGGAAGGATAAGGCAGGCCCCTCTCTTAAAGCCGGGGGGGAGGGAGAGAGGGTCGCTTCATAATGAAGGCACCCCCCGCCCCTCCTTGACTGCTGAACTGTTACACTGGGGGCTCGAGATCGATCTATCTATCTATCTATCTATCTATCTATCTATCTATCTATCTATCTATCTATCTATCTATCTATCTATCTATCTATCTATCTATCATCTATCTATCATCTATCTATCTATCTATCTATCTATCTATCTATCTATCTATCATCTTATCTATCATCTATCTATCTATCATCTATCTGTCTGTCTGTCTGTCTGTCTGTCTGTCTGTCTGTCTGTCTATCTATCTATCTATCTATCTATCTATCTATCTATCTATCTATCTATCTATCATCTACCTAGCTCTTCTATAATCTGTCTTCATCTTCTTCACCACCACCACCACCACCATCATCATCTATATCTTCCTCCTCTGTCCGTCTGTACTATCTATCTGTCCATCCATAAATCCGTCTGTGCTTGCTGTCTGTCCCTCTCTCCATCTATTTGTCTGTACTATCTGTCTCTCCATCTTTCTGTCTGTACTGTCTCTCTCTCTGTTTTTTTTCGACTCTGTGGCCCCTATGGCCCCGTTAGATCTCACCCCCCCACACACACACACAACTCCACTCTCTTGTTTGATCCCAATTCCATGGGGAAAGGGTGACTGCGGGATTTCCCACTAGCCAAACTAGGAAACAGGAAGGGAATTGACAGCAGTGAGTGAGAGAAGAGTCTTTATCCTCCTGAGATATACAGAAATAGCAGGGACAAGGTGCGGGGAGGTGGGGGGGATATTTTGCTTAATTGGAAGAGATCTCCACCCCCAGACCACCACCTCCAGTCAATATTTTATTAATCATATCTAAATCCCCTTTGGTGTATAAAGGAGTGGGGGTTTTGTTTGTTTGTTTGGCTGATCTCATCTTCTTGACCTAATTCGATCTGTGGTGCTTCTCAAAACACAGACCCCTCCCTGAAATACGGGCCATGTTATTCCATGAGTTACTTTGCTACTTCTGTCTTTGCAAAGGATTCCCACCCCCCACAGCCTTGCATCTTTATTTCCCAAGCAATGCCGTCGCCCACTCTTCCACCAGGAACGGGCGATTCTGCTTGTGTTGTCAAACTGCTTTATTGAGACCTGCAGCCTCAAGCCATCCCCACTGTTGTTGTTTTTTAAACGCAGCTGGTAGCAGATTCTCTCGTCTTCCTTCTCCCCCCTGTTCCTTTGGTTTTCTCCAACCTTGTAATAAATAGTGAGCAGTTAAACGGGTCTCTCCCTGTCCGTGCATCCCCTGAGAGACAACAAAGATGTGGTGCAGTGACTACACAGTGCCGGGCCAGGATGTGAACTGAACCAGCTTTGTGTCCTTGCACTGGGTATGATGGTGCCTGGGTGGCCTCAGACAAAACTCTGTCTCCTTAATTGTGTGAGGCTGACCTGCTGGCCTGAATTAATTGGCGGAAGGGCAGATTCAAATGTGACCTATAACCTCTCCGTGGACATTGTCTTGCTTGCTTTTGCAAGAAAGAATGCATGCGTTGGCTAGTGCATGGGGCAGTTCCCTGGTGCTGCCCTTGAGCAGCTGGATTCAACGAAGGCCTCCGGATTCTGGCCCAGATATTTTTGTGCTCTACCTTTGCCTGGCTTCAAAGGCCAGAGGGGAAGCTGTGTAAATCCATAACAGCAGAAACAAACAAAAGAAGAGTCTTGTGGCACGTTCAGGATTAAACAAAAAACATGTGGCCATACTCAATCTGTTCCGCCTTTAAGAGGGCTACGGATTTCCTTTTTTGTTTTTGTGTGCAAACAGAACCGCCTTCCCTTTTTATCCTTCTTGACTGATCCTCTTTGAATCCCACTTGTTTTGTTCTACAGTCCCCCGAACTCTTCACTTTTCTCTGTCCTGATTGTCTCTTCCCGGGGATGTCCATTGTCTGGGAAAATGGAAGGCATGGAGGAGGGTGTGAAAGCTTTCTTGTTCTCATTCACAGCTTCAAAGTAAATACTGAGAACTGTGACATCTCTAGAGAGGAAAAACATGACCACACTGATCCCGCAAATGTGCTGAAGCCGCTGTCCACCAGCCCGTCTGCCCTCTCACATGCCTTATACAAGATGCTTGATTTGTAGGGGATAGGAGGCCCCATCTGGCAATAATAATAATCAGGGCTTTTTTGTAGCAGGAACTCCTTTGCATATTAGGCCACACTCCCCTGATGTAGCCAATCCTCCTGGAGCTTACAGTAGGCCCTGTACAAAGAGCCCTGCAAGCTCTTGGAGGATTGGCTACCCCAGAGGTGTGTGGCCTAATACGCAAAGGAGTTCCTGCTACAAAAAAAGCCCTTATATTAATAATGAACAACTCCATAGGGATCCCCATGTGCTCCAGTGACATGTGCTTGGCACCATTTCTCTGCGGAAGCATCCATGTTAGGGCAGCCTTGGGCATCTCTCCTGGTTTCCTGGACCTGGTCTGAGATTCAGTTATTTCCCACCCCCCTCTGAAACAATGGAAATACTGGTGAAGACATTTGGTAAAGATCCTGGAAGTCATCCTTCAATGTTATGACATCCTTTATTGGCTTAGAAGCAACATATAAAATGAATTATATGTGTATTAGGCCTGGCTTGGTGTATTCACTCAGAGCCAAAGAAAGAAAGACAGGATGACGAAATCTACCATGTGTTATCAGTTTCAATTTTTTTTCTTTTCTGGGAGGAGGAAGCAGCCATATTCCCTTCTGATGTTTTAGATTTCTGTTTTCATGACCCCGGCTTTCTATATTTGCCTTTGTCCTCTTTTCTAACCCCACTCCAGACCCCCCTCTCCCCTTCTTTTCCCCTTTGTTATACAAGTTGAAATTTGCTTCATTTTCTTGGTAGGTCTAAGCTAGGGGTGGCCAAACTGTGGCTCGGGAGCCATATGTGGCTCTTTCACACATATCGTGTGGCTCTCAAAGTCCCCACCTCCCACATCAGCCAGCTTGGAAAAGGCATTTGTCTCTTTAAGTCACTTCTCCAAGCCAAGCCAGCTGGTATCTTGGAGAATGCATTTAAAGTTGCTTTCTTTTCACCTCCCCCTTTCTCTTCTCTCCCCATCTATTTTCCTGCCTGCCTGCCTGTCTTCCTGCCTGCCTGCTCTCAAACATCTGACACTCATATCTGATGCCTATTCTATTGGCTCTTACATCAAGCGAGTTTGGCCACTCTTGGTCTAAACAATTGTTCAAATGTGTTGTGGCTTTTCCTTCCAGACTTGGTTGCTCTCCACACAAGAACACATGGAACCGCCTTATACTGAATCAGACCCTTGGTCCATCTGAGTCAGTCTTGTCTACTCAGACTGGCAGCAGCTCTCCAATGTCTCAAGCAGAGGTCTTTCACCTCACCCACTACAGATCTTCTAACTGGAGATGCTGATGATTGAAACTGGGACCTTCTGCATGCCAAGCAGATGCACTGCAACTGAGCCACAGCCCATCCTCTATAGCATTTCCCAACTGCCTTAGGAAATGGACATAGCTTTTTGTTCTAAGACAGGGGCAGGATTAGAGATGGAGGATTGCAATCTACCCCCCTCCAGCAGTTGGATGCCAGAGCTGGCTGGTGGGCAACTTCTGTTGATGAACCGGATGTTGCAATGCAAGAATGAAATCTGCAGGCATGCAGGTGATGGAGGCAGCCCAAGCTATCAACTCCATTAAGAGGGGTTATTCAAAGGCATTTTGCTAATAAGTCTGAATGCAGCTTTCTCTTTCTTCCTGTCTCCCTGCTGTTGGAAATGGGAGAAACACTTAGACTGTACGTGATGGGTGGACGGGGGAGGGAGATAATGGGTTGAACAATTTGGAGTGCCATTCAAGGCAAAAGTATTGCAGTCTAAATTTACAGATTAGATTGGCGAGCCTCTGGGTAGGATTTCACAGCTGAACAACTCAAAATAATACTATCCCCTGAATGATTAAAGCTGGCCTGATCTTGAAGCTGGTTAAAAACTCTGCACCCGGAAGCAATTTCAGAGGAACAATGCATTATTATTAATTTGTACACCACTTTTCTCTCCAAGGGGAGTTCAGAGAGGCTTTGTCATGAGTCAGCCAGGGCTCAGCGATAGCAAGGATTCCTCAGGAGAAGAGGTGTAGTCAGCCCTGTGTTGACAGAAGCTAACCTGCAGGAAAATGAGCTGCAGGCTTGTCAGGATTTACATCCAACAGCTGTTGCAGAGCCACCAACACCCTCCAGCCCTGCTTCAGCTGGTGAAAGTCAGTTGGCCATTACCAACCCTCTAGTATCACCCACACTCTTAGAGTGCCACAGAAGGAGGCTAAGAACAGAGCTACAGGCCAGACGACAAAGTGCACACCTCCTGGCCTGTTGCCAGCTGTTTGCTGATAACAAAGATGAGTTATTGCAGGACCATTCCTGAGTAGCTGGCTGAAGGCTTGACAATTGAGCATATGACTATAAAGCTGCCCAGTGGAGGCTGCTGGGTGTGGACACAACACATCTGTTAGATGCTGACCTGCTGCCATTCTCTCACCTGATTGCTAGAACTTTGACTTTGAACTGAATGACATTGCCTTGATCCTCTGACCCTGGATCGAAGGATGTTGCTTTGCTTAATCTCTAACCCACTGACTTCAGACTAGATGACAATGATTGATCTCTGAAGCCCTAACTCTGGACTGAACAACACTGACCTTTGGGATCCACCTCTAGCCCCACTTTCTCTGACAGATACACCAGGGTGCAGCAGCCAGATATGCAAAGCCTTCCAGACAGTACAGTTTGTGTACAGATGAGACAGCTTCCTCCCTGGCAGACTTGGCCACTCAGAACCACACAGTGCAGGTTCGGGTATAGCAACTGACCAATGGTTTAGCTGTGCTTCAGCAACAGCAGGCTGCTGCTGCGGTTCTGGCCATGCACCCCTCCCAGGAAATGTCCCATGAGCCCTACAGAGAAGTTGGGGGGCATGATAAATGCCTTGCATTTCTGGCACAGTGCAAGCTATATATTGAGCTATGGGAAGGAGATTTCCCCAGTGATAAAACCAAGGTTTTATCCTGAACCTCTTAAACGGGAAAGCTGCCAAGTGGGCCACACTGCTGCTCCTGTCCAGCTCACTGTTACTGACAATTTTCTCAGACTTCGTAAGGCATATGAATACCATTTTTGCTGATCCACAGAAAGCTGAATGGGCCAATCGTCACTTCGGAATCTATGTCAGGAGAGAGGGACAATGTCAGATTATACCATGGAGTTCCAGCTACTGGACCAAGACCTAGACTGAAATGAGGCTGCTTTGATGGACCAGTATCTGGAAGGATTATCTGAAGAAGTACTAGATGAGGTTGCCTGGATGGAGCGGCCATCCTCCCAGACTGCCCTGATCCAGCTCTGCCAGCATGTTGATGGGTACCTGGAGGACCGAAGACAGACTGCCAGTGGGGCTTGTCTTAGACGGATGGGACGATGGCCTTTCGCAGCCTCCTTGGCAAGCCCTGCACCCGGCACCTCCCCAGCCCACTGTGAAGAAGAAGACATGCAAAACTTCTCAACCCTGGCAGGATACATGACTCACCTGCCTCTCTCAACTTTATCAACAGCCTATGCCAAGTTCCAGGATAACTTTGAGGAGAAGGGAGGAGATGAGCTACCCCCACACCTGACTTTGCCATCAACTTCCAGGACTTGGCTTGGATGTTTGCAGAACCCCCTTGCCTGCTGAGTGACTGTATTCTCTGTCTGAGTCAGAACAAGAAGCACTGCAGGAGCTTCTAACCAAAAACTTGCAATGGGAGGTTATCTGTCCATCTACCTCTCCAACATCAGCTTTTCTCTTGTTTGTGAAGCAGAATAATGGAGAGTTGTGGCTGTGCAATGATCATCAGGCTCTTAATAAAAACATGGTTAGAGATCATTATTGCTGGAACAGCTCAAGAGGGCTAAGATATATATCAAAGCTGATTTCCATGGGGCCTACAACCTGATACGCATTCGTGCCAGAGGCAAATGAAAGGCTGAGTTCTGCACCTGTTATGGACAGTATGAATACATGTGTAACACCCTTGCAGTCTTCCAGAGGTTTATGAAGGAAGTCTTCTGGGACCAGCTGGATTGGTTTGCCATCATATATCTGAACAGTATCCTAATCGATTCCTGGGACAGTCTGGACAGTCTTGCAATGCCTTCGACAACATGGCCTCTATGCAAATTTGGAGAAGTGTGCCTTTAACTTCTCAGTAGAGGTTTTGGGATATCAGATCTTGCTGTAAGGGATTAGAATGAACTCCTCTAAAGTAGAGGTGGTACTATCCTGGCAGGTCCTTCAATGGTTCTTGGGCTTTGCCAGTTATTATAGGCAGTTCATTGAAGATGTTGCCTCCTTCACCATGCCCTCGACCAGATTGCCCCAGCCTCTAGAGTTGTCCCAGTGGACCCCCAGGGCCCAGCAGGCCTTCCAGGAGTTGAAGAAAATATTTGCCATCAAACCACTGCTGCACTACCCAGACCTCTGCTTGCCGTTTGTGGTAAAAGCAGAAGCCTCCAGTACTGTGACTGGAGCTATCTTGTCTCATCACATCAGAAAACAACCACCAAGCCATTACGACTCTGCTCTTGCTATGTGACAGCTCACTTCTGCCAAGCAGAATTATACAATCTGCGAATGGGAGCTCCTGGTGATTAAGGTGGGCTTCGAAACCTGGCACCATTACCTGGAGAGGGCTCAATACCCAGTACAGGTGCAGACAGATCATCACGATTTTGAGCATCTGCAACCAGCATGTTGATTGAATCAGAGACAGATCCAGTGGTTGTTCTTCGTTTCTAGATTCCATTTTATAGTAACCTACATCCTTAGTACTCAGAACAAGCAGGCAGATGCCCTGTCCATGAAACCAGAATACTCCACTTCATTGGCCTGGAGCAATCTTTGGACATAGTCTCACCACTAGAGGTCTTCACCACCTCCTCTTCAACCTCTCTGCTCATTGAGCAGATAAAGGAACAGCAGCAGAGTGACCCACAGACACAGAAAAAGCTTCAGAGTCTCCAGAATCCTAAGCAAGAATCGCCAGCAGGTTATGCAGAACAATGGGGGATGGTCACCCATCAAGGTCAACTCTATGTACCACCTGGACCCCTGAGAAATGAAATCCTGCATCTCACCCACCCCATGCATAGAAACATCCAAGCCAAGTCATGAGTCAGCCAGGTCTCAGTGATAGTGAGAACTACTCAGGAGAAGAGGAGACCTTTGTAGCCAGCCCCAAGATGGAAAATGAGCTATAGGCTTGTCATAATCTACAGCCAACAGCTGTTGCAGAATCACCAACATCCTCCAGCTCTGGCTCAACTGGTGAAAGCCAATGGGCCATTCCCAGCCCTCCAGCACATGATCAGGCATTCATGACAAGTTTTGGTTGGTTAGTCATTAGAACTGAAGAGCTGCCATGAACATCCATACATTTTAAGTCAGTTCATGACAGTTTGGGAAGAGCAGAAAGCAGGGCGGTTAAATGGCTCTTCACAAAAAATAGCCCAGTGGCAGGGAGCAGAAAGCAGGGGTTTAAATGGATCTGAGCCATTTAAACCCCTGCTTTCTGCTTCCAGTTGCTTTCCCCAGAGAGAGCCATGGGAGAGTCATGGATAGGGATGGCCATGAGCTTCAGTTCGTGAACCACAAGATGGCGATTTTTGTGAGGAATTTAGTGTCATGGAGAGGTTTGGGCCCATCCCTAGCAGGATTCCTTCTGAAAGGGTACATGTATTTGTTGACTGGACCAATGTACAAGTAACGGGGGGTGGGCGGTAAGGACGGGAGACCAGATATTTTGCATCTGTTTCCTATCCCTTGTGATAGGGAAAAGAAAGGATCCTTCTGAATGCATGCTGTGAGATCTGTGCATGTGTTCACACAAAAGACAAGGGGAATACAGAGCCAGACAAACGTGGGACATAAAGCAGGAAAACCTCCCAAGGTTCTCTGCTTTTCTGTAGTGATGAGTTATAACCAACAACCATCAAAGGTCTGCCTATCATTTCTCATACTGATGGGTGATGAAACAATATTTTGCCAAGATTCTCTCCCCACCCCCACCCCCACTCCCATTTTTTTCTTATTTTTACAATTCCAGCCATGCCACTGAAATCTGAGTATGGGTCATCTTAGGACACACCAGATCTACACCCCGAATGAACCAAGCTACACGGAGATCACATATTGCCTCATCAGGGAGCTGCACATTTAGATTAAAAAAAAAAAAACCCAAAACAACAACAACAGCCTTGTGATGCAACGGCAGAAAGGGCTAATGCATTTTTTTAAAGGCACCATAAATAGAAACATCCCAGCCAGGTCAGGAGAAGCAATTGTTCTACTCTGTTCCATGCTACTTAGACCTCATCTGGAATGCTATATCTAGAGCTGGACAGAGCACTTGAAGGACAGTGCAGACAAACTGATTTCGGAGGAAGGCAAAGAAGATGGTTAAGGGTGTAGAAAGAGGTACTGTTGAAGAAACTGGGTATGTAATGCCTGGAGATGACTGAGGGGAGGTTTGCTCATGTGCCTCACCTGGGCTGTCCCATGGAAAAAAGGCAAATACTCATTCTCTGCTTCTCCAAAGGATATTGATGAGATCCCATGGGATTAAATTACAGAAGGGTAGATTTGCGTTACCTTGACTTGGCTAGCTCAGTTTCACCAGATCTCAGAAGCTCAGCAGGGCCAGTATTTGGAGGGGAGAACACCAAGGAAGTCCAGTTTGGTGTAGAGGCTCAGAATGGCAGACTCTAATCTAAAGAACCGGGTTTGATTCCCCACTCCTCTACACATAGCTGCTGGGTGATGAGTCAGTCACAGTTCTCTCACAACTCTCTCAGCCCCAAATACCTCACAAGGTCACTGTCATGGGGAGAGGAAGGGAGGGAGATTGTAAGCTGCTCTGAGACTCCAAGTAAAGGGCTAGATATTAATCCAGTTTCTTCCTCCTCCTCCTCCTCCTCCCAGGGTTGCCACATAGAGGCAGACAATGGCAAACCACCTCTGAATGTTTCTTCCCTTGAAAACCCCAGAGGATCTCCATTAATCAGCTGTGACTCGGTGGCATACACACACGTACACGCACAGACAGATTTGAGAGGAATGCTAGGAGATACTTATGGCAAATGTGGTTCAACAATGGAACCACAGTGGGTGAAGCTTCCCTTGCTAGAGGTTTTCAAGCGGAGGCTGGGTAGCGACTCATGGTGAGGGGGGACTCCAGCTGTGAATGTCTTGCACTGACGGCCCCTAAGACTCCTTCCCTCTCCAGGCCTCTGTGAGAATGTGATTGAGATGCACAAACCCTGTCAGTTCCTTTTGGATCTCCCCTCCGCAGAGAAACAAAAAATACACACACCAGAGTGAGAAACTCAATCTCACACAGTGCAGACCCAAGCAGAGTCAACCTTTTCAAGCCTCTTGGAACCAGGACGGTGTATTGTAGTAGGGTCTGGGAGAACGAACTTTCAATCTCCACTCTGCCATAAAAGCTTGTTGGGCTGGTCACTCTCTCTCAGCCTACCCTGCCTCACAAGGCTGTTGTTGTGAGGATGACGTGGAGGAGGGGAAATGACACTGAAAGCCTCTTTGGGTCCTCATGCGAAAGAAAAGCTGGGTATAAATAAGACAGGGCTTAGGATTTCCCAGTAACCTTAACCCCTGTTATGGCTGGACCTAGGGTTGCCAATCCCCAGATGGGGGCAGGGGATCCCCTAGTTTGGAGGCCCTCCCCCCGCTTCAGGGTCATAAGAAAGTGGGGGGAAATGTCTGCTGGGAACTCTGTTATTCCCTATGGAGACTGATTCCCATAGGGCATAGTCCCAGGTATCTGGGACTCTGGGGAGGCTGTTTTTGAGGTAGAGACACCAAATTTTCAATATAGTATCAAGTGCATCTCCCCAAAACACTCCCCAAGTTTCAAAAAGATTGGACGAGGGGGTCCAATTCTATGAGCCCCAAAAGAAGGTGCTCGTATCCTTCATTATTTCCTGTGGAAGGGAGGCATTTAAAAAGGTGTGCGGTCGCTTTAAATGTGATGGCCAGAACTCCCTTTGGAGTTCAATTATGATTGTCACACCCTTGCTCCTGGATCCACCCCCAAAGTCTCCTGGCTCCACCCCCAAAGTCCCCAGATATTTCTTGAATTGGATTTGGCAACCCTAGCTGGTCCCTTGTTACCTTCCTAGGTGTGACCATGGCTCCTCTAATTCCTCCCCTCTTAACCACCCAAACGTCTCCCGTCCTGCCCATTCTCTTGCTCCTTCCCACAACACCACCCTGGTGCATCCAAATTCCTCTTCAGAACCCACCTTTCCAGCCTAGCTCCGTGACTTAATCCCTGAATCCTCATTCCCAACTGTGTAAACCAGCTGAATTATTCACAAATCTCAATCCTCCATGTATTTCCTGTGCTTCCTTCTCAATTGTTTCGTCTCCCCACTGTGAGCTCCCTGGGGACAAAGTCTTTTTTCTATCATTGTCCAGGGAACTCCATAAGGCCCTGCTCCTGTCCACAGAATAAATCCTCATAACATATTTGGAAGAGCTGAAAGCTTACAAGGTCCCAGCTGTTCTTTCTGGCTACCAAACGAAAGATTTGTAAAGATTATAAAGTCCTCTGCAGACCGCAATGGTGTAATATATTGGCTCTAGTGATGATCAGGGGGGTCAAATTCATTTGTTATGAGGGCTGGGTCTGACATAAATGAGACCTTGTCGGGCTGGACTATGCATGTCATAAAATGTAATGCCAGGCAGTGGATATGTAAGCTTTATAAAGGATACAGACAAACGCAAAGAGTTTTTTGGGTTTTTTTGTTTTTTTAAAAACATATTCAAAAGATTAGCACTCTTGCAATATTTTGTAATTTAACAGTCTCGGATAACTGACACCTCTTGCTCAGAATTATTGCATCAAAAGCTGGAGGCAATGTCTGAGCTGTAGCAATGTCGACTAGGCTGTTCAGGTGTGTATCTGTTAAGTTGCAAACCTACTTTTGATTTATTGACATTCATTACAGAAATCTCATGATTAATGCTTTGAGTCTAAGACCCAGGGGAAAACATGAAATGGCTGGGTATTGTGAGCTTTTGTACATAGGTTGCTTCGTGAGCTTGTCAGCCAATGGAGAATATAGAGGCTTTGCTCTATAGCTCCTGTGCAATTGAGCAAGCCTGGCAAAGCAACCTGTGATGCAGAAGGAAGCAAGAGAGAGAGAGAAGGAAGCAGATGACAGTGAGTTGCTCAAGGGCCTGATTAGAGCCCTTTGGGGACCTGATCCAGCTCCGGGTTGCATGTTTGACACCCTTGGTCTAGGAGATCCAGGTTTGAATCCCCACTCTGCCATGGAAGCTGGCTGGTTGATCCGGGGTCACTCTCTCAGGCTAGCCAGCCTCATGGGGCTCTTGTGAGGTTAAAACAGAGGAGAATGATGTCGGTTGCTTTGGGTTCCCATTGGGAGAAAGGGGAGTATAATAAATAAATAAGTAAATGAATAAATTGGGATTAGGCTTTGGCTGCCTTGAGATGGACCAAGGAAAAAAAGTCTGGCAAGTTTCTGGGAATGGGTTCAGGAACTGTTCTGTCCTGCTCTTTTGTGATGGGAACAAAGTGCGAGTCCAGTGGCACCTTTAAGACCAACAAGGTTTTATTCAAGGTGTGAGCTTTTCTGTGCACACACACTTTTTCAGTCACACAAAAGTTCATACCTTGAATAAAACCTTAAAATAATAGAATTATAGAGTTGGAAGGGACCTCCAGGGTCATCAAGTCCAACCCCCTGCACAATGCTGGAAACTCACAAATACCTCCCCCTGAATTCATAGGATCTTCATTGCTGTCAGATGGCCATCTAGCCTCTGTTTAAAAACCTCCAAGGAAGGAGAGCCCACCACCTCCCGTGGAAGCCTGTTCCACTGAGGAACTGCTCTTACGGTCAGGAAGTTCTTCCTAATGTTGAGCCAGAAGACCTTGTTGGTCTTAAAGATGCCACTGGACTCAAAATTTGTTTTATCACTTTAGACCAACATGGCTGCCCATCTGTCTTTTGGGATGAGGTGAGTGGAACGGGCTGGCTGACTGCAGTTTCTTTTGCTCTCACTCTGTATATCTCTCTCTTTCCAGATTGCTTCAGGATGTCTTCCTCCAAACTCCACGATGCAGATGAGGTTTTCGGTAAGCTCCCTTTGCCTTTTTTGGATTCCCATCCCCAACCCTCCCAGTGGCTGACCCCTAAGTCAAAGTGTTTGCCTCTCTCTTTGGACTCCCCAGAAGGAAAACAGACATTTCTCAGGCTACTCTCCTTGGTTTGGAAATGCCTGACCCCAGACCAGACAGTCGACTTCCGGGGAAGGAAAATGCCGAGCTGAGCTGCTTCTCATAAAGGGAGGAGGCTGGAACTTCTGTTCGGGGTAGTGCAAGGCAAATTAATGCCTACTGCCTACTTTTAGATGTTGCTAAACATCTAAAAGCCTCCTCCCTTTACCTTGGCTGAAAGGGAATGCCGGGGGAGCTCCTTTAAGGCTTTGAGGGGTCTCTGGAGAAGAGTTGCATTTTCATCATCTGCAGAAATTTCCAGAGTCATTTATTTGACATAAGCTCAACAGAATCCTAACCTTCTTGGACATTATCTAAACATTTAAAGCTACACAAGACCGGTGTGGATCTGGATAATTTGCAGAAAAGGTACAGATTACTATCTTTCATTCCGGGACTATTTAAAGTTAAACAGAATAAATTCAAAAGGTGGGAAATAGAAATCTAGAAAGCTTGGAAGAAGAAGGGATGAAGAGGTGAAATTTGGACTTTTTAAACTTAAAGGATAGTGCTAAAAAGTGAGAAGGAATTTATTGAAGATCTCAAAAATGAGACTGAGGAAACATCTAAGAAAGTGCAGGAGGTAGAAGGGAGAATGAAAGTGCATGATTCCGCCTTGTTGAAAATACAGGAAAAAGTGGCAATCCATGACTGCAAATTGATGGAGACTCCGATACATCTGAGAGGAGTATCTGAAAAGGAAAAGAGCTACTTGAAAGAATATATAATAAAAATAATTGCAGAATTTTTGGAGGAAGATCCTGAAGAGACTAAAAATATGTATGACTATATGTATAGAGTGAACTCATTCTATGCTAAAAAAAATAATCTACCAAGAGAGGTGGTCATAAGATATATGACAAAGGAAATGGTGGGAAAGATTATGAACAAAAATTTTGAAAAGACATTTATAGTGGCAGGTAGCAGAGTAAGAATTATGAAGGAATTACCAAGGCAAGTGATAAATGACAGAATAACATACAAAAAACTGAAAGAGAAATGACAGGACAATGAAATGAGGTATAGATGAATTATACCTGAAGGTTTGAGCTTTGAACTTCAGGGAAAAAGAACCACAATTACAAATGAACAGGAACTGCATAGATTTTATGAAGAACATAAAGAATTTGCACCATGATAGATTACAAATTATTATCTTGGAATGTAAATGGACTAAATTCACCACAAAAAAGAAGGGCAACATTTCATTGGATTAAAAAGCAAAATTGTAATATAGTTTGTCTGCAAGAAGTACATATAAACAGAAGGATTATAAATTTTTATGGAATAAACAATTGGGATTAGAATTTTATTCCCTGGCTGAGCAGAAGAAAAGGGAAATGATTTTTTATGTTAAACAGGAATTGGACCCGAAATTAGTACTTAAAGATAAAAATGGAAGATTTGTAGCAATAGAAATAAATTTGAATGGGAAAAAAACATTGTTATTGGGACTGTACACGCCAAATGGAGCAAAAGATGTATTTTTAAAGGATATTACACAACTTGATGAATTGACATATGATCAAGTTTTGATAATGGGGGACTTTAATGGAACAATTCAGAATGCATTGGATAGATCTGGACAAAAAAATAATAAAGAAGGGAAATTGCCAAAATCTTTTTTTGAACTTGTTAAACAAGAAAATCTGGAAGATATATGGAGGAAATTTAACTCTGATGTACGAGACTATACCTTTTTTTCAGCAAGACATAATTCTTTTTCTAGAATTGACATGTTGTGGGGCACTAAAGATCTGGGCCTTATAACAAAGAAAATTGAGATTTTGCCTAAAATAGTAGCTGATCATAACCCAATAATGTGGATTACAAATTTATTGAAAAAAATCAAGAAGATGGAGATTGAATGAAGATTTACTACAGAATAAAGAAATAGTAACATCTCTAGAAAATGAGACCAAAGCTTTCTTCCAAATAAATGACAGAGAAGATATTGAATTCCAGATGGTGTGGGATGCCTATAAGGCAGTAATGAGAGGAATATTGATAACATTGAACAACAAAGATAAAAGGGCAAAAGATAAACAGATGTTGGACATTCAAAATGAAATAAAGAAAAAAGAAAGTGAATTAAGGAAAAGGCCAGGAAAAAAAAGAAAATTATGAGGGAGACTACAATGTTACAAACACAAATTAGACATTTGTTAAATAAATAATTGGAATAGAATTTGAAAAAATTACAGCAAAAGTCTTTTGAAGGCGCAAATAAACCTGGAAAGTACCTGGCCTGGCAATTGAAAAAGAAGAGAGAAAGTAAAATTATTAGTAAAATTGTGGTTGATGGAAGAGAGATGGTGGATCAAGAAGGAATAAAAAGAGATTTTTTAAAATATTATGCTAAATTATTTAAGGGTGTTACAATAAAGAAAGAAAAGATGGAACTATATTTACAAAATATTAAAATGATATTTTGCCTTTTAATCTTATCAAGTTCATTAATTTTTGGAGCTTTATGGAAGCTACATGGAAGAAAGCAGTGATTTCGTTAATTCCAAAAGAAGATAGAGATGTCACGAATGTAAAAAATTATAGACCAATTTCATTACTGAATAATGACTATAAAATATACACAAAGAATACTGGCAGAATGACTTAAGCAATATTTGATAAACTTTATAAAGGAAGATCAAGCAGAGTTTCTCCTAAAAAGACAGATAAGAGACAATCTTAGGACTGTTGTAAATATTGTAGAATATTACGAAAGATATCCAGAAAAGGAAGTAGCATTATTCTTTGCAGATGCAGAGAAAGCATTTGATAATCTAAACTGGGACTTTATGTTTGCAGTTATGGAGAAAATGGAGTTGGGAGAAGACTTTATAAGGATGATAAAAGCAATATATACTGAACAATGTGCAAGGCTATGTATAAATGCAGACCTTACAGAAGATATGATAATTAGTAAAGGTACAAGACAAGGGTGTCCGCTCTCTCCACTGTTGTTTATAATGACACTTGAAATTTTGCTGATGCAAATTCAAGAAGACAAAGTAATAGATGGATTAAAAATAAGAGGATTTACTTATAAATATAGAGCATTTGCAGATGATATAATGTTTATAAATGAAAATCCAACTCAAGTAACACCCTTGCTGTTAACTAAAATACAAGAATATGGAGAATTGGTGGGATTTTATATAAATAAAGAAAAATCAAAAATTCTATGTAAGAATATGCAAGTAAGTAAACAAAAGGAGTTACAAAAGCTAATGGGTTGTGAAGTTACCTCGAAGGTAAAATATTTGGGTTTGGAGATAACAATGAAGAATATTGATTTGTTTAAAAATAATTATGAGAAGCTATGGCGTAAAATGGATGAAGACATGATAAAATGGAATAAACTGAATTTGTCATTATTGGGAAGAATAGCTGCAATTAAAATGAACATTTTACCAAGAATAATGTATTTATTTCAAACTATTCTGATTGTGAAAGACAGCAAACAGTTTAACAGATGGCAGAGGAAGATCTCAGAATTTGTGTGGGCTGGGAAGAAACCAAGGATCAAAATGAAAATTTTAACAGATGCAAAAGAGAGAGGAGGATTCTAATTACCAGATTTAAAACTATATCATGAAGCAGTCTGCTTAGTGTGGATAAAAGAATGGGTGATGCTACTAAACAGAAAACTTTTGGCGTTGGAAGGTCATGGAAATAAATTCGGCTGGCACGCTTATATGTACTATGGGAAAAAGAAGATGGATGGTTTTTTCTCTCACCATTATATAAGAAATAATTTGTTGAATACATGGATGAAATATAAGAAATATGGTGATGAGAGAAAACCGTTATGGATAGTGCCAGCAGAAGTGATAAAAATAACGGCTGAAGTGGGTGAAGAAAAGTGGTTGTCATATAATCAGCTATTAAAAATACAAGGCGGTAAAATAGAGTTGAAAACTGCGAAAGAGTTGAACAATAAATATGACTGGTTTCAAATGCAACAAATAAAGAGTTTGGTGGGAAAAGACATTAAAACTGAAGGAATAAGAAAAGAACAAACAGAAATGAAAATAGTTCTGCTTGGAGATAATGAAAAATTAATTTCAAAACTATATAAACTGCTTTTGAAATGGTCTACAGAAGATGAAGTAGTGAAATCTCAAATGATTAAGTGGGCAATAAATATAAATAAAGAAATACAGATGGAAATTTGGGAATATCTTTGGAAGAACTCTATAAAGCTTTCAACATGTGATAGTATTAAAGAGAACTGTTTTAAAATGATGTATAGATGGTATATAACTCCTAAAAAGTTGGCAAAGATGAACAATAAGATGCCAGATAGATGTTGGAAGTGTAAAAAACATGAAGGTTCTTTTTACCATATGTGGTGGACTTGTGAAAGAGCAAAAAAGTATTGGCAGATGATCCAACAAGAAATATCTAGGATATTGGGATATGAAATCAAGAAATTTGCAGAGACTTTTCTGTTGGGATTATATATGGAAAACTTTCCAAAAGAAGATAGAACTATAATTTGGTACTTGCTCTCAGCTGCTAGGACATTATATGCACAGTTGTGGAAGCAAGAAAGAATACCAGAGAAATGGGATTGGATTATAAAAGTTATAACATGGAGTGAAATGGACAAATTGACAAGAATTTTAAAAGACTATGATCTAGAAACATTTAAGTTGGAGTGGAAGAAGTTTAGAAGTTATATAGAAAAAGAGTGGAAAATAAAAGGACATTGGACATTTTTTGAAAATGATTAAGTCTTAAAAGAAAGAAAAATAGAAATTTTTGTTTTATTAGTTAAGGGTACCTTTAAATATTAGTTTTTTAAGTATATAACACCGGCGGGGGTCAAGTAACGGGGGGAGGAAGGGTTATTTATTTATTTATTTATTTTTATTTATCTATGACTTGTATCCCGCCCTTCCCACAAGTGGCTCAGGGCGGCTTCCAGCAATTGATCAACATAAAAATTAAACAATATTTAAATATATAAACCATTAAACAGTTAAAACCTTAAAAACTAGTAAACATTCCAAATACATATAAAACATAAAACAGAAGTCTGGCAAGCTACATTGAGTTCTCATCTTAGCTAGGTGTAGGCTAGCTGGAAGAGGGTCGTCTTACAGGCCCTGAGGAACTGGACAAGGTCCCGCAGGGCCCTCACCTCACCTCACCTCCTTCCACCATGTAGGGGCCATAACGGAGAAAAGTAATATATGGGATTGATAAAAAGAAGTAATTAATAATGCAAGAATTGATTGTTACCATATGTTACTGGAATAAAATTGTTTTAAAAAACAAAACAAAAAACAAAAAGGAAATGCCTGACCCCAGATGTTTGCCTGTGGGGAAGTAATATTCTGTCTATGCTTAGAGGCATTGGCTGATTTCAGACCTTGCCATGAAACCATGGTTAACGTTCACTGTGGTTTCTTTGTGGAACCAGGATTTGACTCACAGTCTCTTCAGTATTAGAGAGCCCCATGGTGCAGAGTGGTAAAGCTGCAGTACTGCAGTCGGAGTCCTCTGCCCACGATCTGAGTTCGATCCCAGCAGAAGCTGGTTCTGCTCAAGGTTGACTCAGCCTTCTATCCTTCCGAGGTTGGTAAAATGAGTACCCAGCTTGCTGGGGGGAAAGTGTAATGACTGGGAAAGGCAATGGCAAACCACCCCGTAAAAAGTCTGCTGTGAAAACGTTGTGAAAGCAGCGCCACCCCAGAGTTGAAAACGACTGGTCCTTGCACAAGGGACCTTTCCTTTCCTCTTCAGTATTGGTACCCTGGACAGAAGCTGGCTTTATTACCTTTGACCAGAGAAGCTGATTCCAGGGAACAAGCTGTCCTATGCTAGCACTGTGATGGAAAATGCCATCAAGTCACAGCTGACTTATGATGACTTCATAGGGTTTTCAAGACACAAGACGTGCAGAGGTGGTTTGCCATTGCCTGCCTCTGCATAGCAACCCTGGACTTCCCTGGTGATCTTCCATCCTAATCAGGACCGACTCTGCTTAGCTTTCGAGATCTGATGAGATTGGACCAGCCTTGGCCATTCGGGTCAGCGTGAGCTAGAATACATCACACAAAACCTCAGCTCAGACTACCTGTGCTTAATAAGCCATGATTTTACATCCTGCTCTGAAGAATCCTAACTAACCATTTAATGAAGTGGGTTCCATTCAGACAGTATAAAACAGATGCACATTACATGTAAACTGAGCATTTGTGAACTAATTCATAAATGGCTTATTAATAATAATAATAATAAATTTATTCTTATATCCCGCCCTCCCCCGCCAAAGGGAGGGCGGGATATAAGAATAAATTTATTATTATTATTCACACATTGGCTATGGATAAGGAGCCTTCTCTTTATGCTGAATCTGATCATTGGTCAGTCTCATCCAATATTAATGTCCTGGACTGACAAATACTCTTGAAGACCTCAGACCTAGCCTTAACTACATGAGATTCTTTTAGCTGGAGAGGTCAGGGATTGAACCTGGGGCCTTCTTCCTCTGAGCCACAGCCCCTCCCTCCAAATAATCAACTGATGAAACAGATTGAGTCAGTCAGACCATTGGTCTTCTGTGCTCTGATTAGCAGCAATTCTCCAAGGTCTCAGGTAGAGGTCTTTCACATCATCTTGTTCTTTTAACTCAAGATTCTGGGGATTGAACCAGGAACCATCTGCATGCCCTGCTGCTGAGCCAAGCCCTCTCCCCTAAATGTCACATAATTCTGCCTTGTAGCAATTTAGACAGTTGGTCGTTCAGGATCAGCATTGCCTATTCTGACTGGCATTGTCTCTGCGAGGCCCTAAGTAGAAATCTTGCACATCACTTCCTTATAACTAGAATGCCAGGGACTGAACCGGGGGACTTCTGAATGCAGAGTGGGTGCCTTGCAGTTTGCCTGTGCTCCAGACCAGAAATGAACACTGAAGATATAGCTCACGTCTAGGGGTGCCAATCTTTAGGTGGCACCTGGAGATCTCCTCCTATTGCAGTTGGTCTCCAAGTAACCAAATCACTTCCCTTGGAGAATATGGCTGCTTTGGAGGGTGGGCTGTATGGCACTATATCCTGCTGAGGTCCCTCTCTTCCCCAAATCCCACCCTCCCCAGGCTCCACCTCCAAAATCTCCAGGTATTTCCCAACCCAGAGCTGGCCACTTAGCTCGTGTCACTGGGCCCCTTATAATTAGCATAACTGAGTCCTTTTAATTGCACATGCCTTTCATAAACACTATTCATGTTGGTGGACCTATGATGCTATTCTGTGATGCTATTATTCCAAAATTCATGGTGAGGATTTTCTCAAGTAATTATGCATTCCCCCTCCCCCTCGGAATGTATTTAGGGTACCCAATTTAGGTTGTTTAAAACTCACAGGAGATGCACAGGTATGAATTGTCTCCACATTTCTACTTGAGTAAGACCATACACACACAGTGCCTCGACCATGTATTTTGTTCAGTACAGATTTTAATATGGTTGGCATGGTGCCCGCTGCCTGCTGGGCATTTTCCATTCCTGTCCTTTAGTGCTCACAAGCTTGGTCAGGGGTGGAGATGGAGAGGCGGAGGGGGGGAAGCCATTCTGACCATGCTTTCTGTTTGAATTTGGGGGCGGGACAGGAAGGGGGACGTGGCTTGCTTCTCATCAAAACCACCCGGGACCTTTCTGCATAAGTTCAAAGCATGACCAAGAACTGCTTTTCCTTTGTGTGATATTCTCCTGTCTGTTTCCTGTGCTCATCACATCATATCCTGTCCATTCCACACAGTTAATAGATGGGAAATTGGGGGGGGGGGGTGTTGCTTGAAGGGCTGAGAGCCGGGCTCACACTCACTAGTAGGGTTTCCAGGTCCTCAATGGCCACCAGTAGGAGATGGGGAGTAGAGTTGACAGATCCAGGATGGAAAGCTCCTGGAGATTCAGGGATGGAGCCTGAGGAGGACAGGGATCTCAAAGGGGTACACTGCCACAGAGTCCACCCAGTTTGGTGTAGTGGTTAAGTACACGGACTCTTATCTGGGAGAACTGGGTTTGATTCCCCACTCCTCCACTTGCACCTGCTGGAATGGCCTTGGGTCAGCCATAGCTCTTGTAGGAGTTGTCCTTGAAAGGGCAGCTGCTGTAAGATCTCTTACTGCTGTAAGATCCTTACTAGCAACCTAACCTGACCTCAGAGATAATACTCCCTCTAAGCTTTGGAGTCCTGTGAGCAAAAATTCTACTTAGTGAGCTACTGACATTAAAGTTGCAGAAATTAGTTTGCTCAGTGGCCATTTTTCCTGCGCTAAGACAAAAATGTGTGAGTTGGAGGCTAAAAAACCGTGAACTAGTTCACACTAATAAAAGGGAATACTGCTCAGAGAGTTCCTGTGGGGTTACAATGGAAAAGGGAAACACATGAAACATCTTGGAAGAAGACTGAGAATATTTTTAAAATCTAGCTAGATATGCACCCTGGTGTGGGGTGGTGGTGGCGGCGGCATACAGTGTCTTTTGTTTAGACGAAATAAGTGTCAGGAAAAGTTCTGGGAAGTGGTTTCGTGATCATGAAATAGCCTGATTTTTTTCAATGTTTCAACAAGCTTGGCAAAATGGCTAGAGCTGTACAGCAAGAGAACAGAGAGGCATCCAGGGAATTACACCCATTTTTTAAAAAAATAAATAAAATCACAAAATGGTGCAGACATTGAGCTAGGGAAGGAAATGAATTAATCATGAGTTGTGGGACTAACTTTCTTTCAGTTTCTTGCAAAAGAACAGCTGTCGATATAATTTGGAACTGAGCAGGGCAGCCCCCCCCCCCCCATCTTCTTGAGCCTGCAGGCTCATTTGGAATTCTGACAAGGCATGGTGTATGCAGCAACAAAAATGGCTGCCCCAGGAGGTGGAGTCAACCACAAAAAGATTGCCACAGCTGAACTTCATGAACACAGTGTGGATCCTCCTGCTATGGCGGCAGCTGCTGTCAAAAAAATCTGCCCAGCCAATCAGATCTCCAACAGCTGATCAGAAGCATGGCGGGGTAAAAGCCCCACCAACTCCCAAAACATTTGGCAGACTTCAGAAAAGGTATTGATGGGTGGGGCTTTTTTTGTAGCAGGAACTCCTTTGCATATTAGGCCACATACCCCTGATGTAGCCAATCCTCCTGGAGCTTACAGTACAGTGCTGTACTAAGAGCCCTGTAAACTCTTGGAAGATTGGCTACATCAGGGGGTGTGGCCTAATATGCAAAGAAGTTCCTATTACAAACAAAGCCCTGTCAGTGGATGCCATTTCATCCACAGGCACCACGTTGGGGACCCCTGGAATAGAGAAATGTCCTCCCTCCTTTTTTTACTGTCTCTCTTCTCTAAACACCCCCCCCCACACACACAAGCAACTTTCTATTAAAAAACATTGACGGCTCACTTACAGACTGAATTTGGCTTCTCATTGGAAAATGCAAATGGAGCCTACAAATAGCTATCTGGCTCGGAAAGGTCTGGGAAATGTGGGCTTCAACTAAGCACAGCAACAGCAAAATTGCCAATACAATATCAATTTGTAATAGGGCCTAAATGCATGTAATGTGCAGTTAGCCACTCGGGAATCTGGAGGTTTCCGCATTTATTAAAGCAGCCATGTATTTTTTAAAAGTTGTGAACAGCTGAACTGGTCCACGCCAAACCTAGAACAAGAAACAAAATCCATATAATTCCTTTTATTGCAGGTGACTAAAAGGACCAAATCAGGCCATGAGGAAAGATGCCAACCTTCAGGTAGAGTTGCAGGTCTTACCTGGCTCCCAGTGGGGGGAAGTTTCTTGTGCGTGCTTCACATGCAGCATGATGACATCACCCAAAAGTGACATCATTGCACCAGGCATGTTGTGTGGGGATGCTCTAGCAATTTGGGTAAAAACTCTATGGTGCCATAGAGTTTTTACCCAAAATGCTAGAGTCCCCTGCATGACATGCCCGATGCAATGATGTCGCTTCCAGGTGACGTCATTGCACTGAGCACGTTGGACATGATGGAGCTCTTTGGGGACAGGGATTCCCCCAGCTCTGTGCCTGTGGATTGGGGGCCCCAAAACTGGGGGACCCCCCCCCCCAGTGGGAGGCTGGGAACCCTACCTCTGGGTGACACCTGAACATTTCCTGCTATTACAGTTGATCTCCTGATAATTAAGATCAGTTCCTCTGAAAAAAAATGGCTGCTTTGGAGAGTGGACTCTCCATTATACTTGGGTTGCCAGCTTCAGGTTGGGATGTATCTGGAGACGTTTGGGGTGGAGCCTAAGGAAGGCAGGGTTGGCAGGTGAGACTTCAGTGGAGTAGAATGCCATAGAGTCCACCTTCCAAAGTGGCCCTTTTCTCCAGGTGAACTGATCTCTTGTGGCCTGGAGGCCAGTTGTAATCCCAGGAGTGCGCCAGTCACCATCTGGAGGTTGGCAACCCTACAATATGCTCAGCCAAAGTCCTTCCCTCTGCAAACCCTGCCCTTCCAGCCTCCATCCATCCCCCCAAATCTCTAGGTATTTCTCATTTCAGAACAGGAAGCTCCACTGGAGCTGGAGCTGTGAACTTCCTTCCATCCAATACCAGAACCTGAAGCTGAACTCCATGTCCTAAGGCCTGTCTCCATCGCTATGGATATCTGGTTAAGAGATGTAAGGGGGAAAGGTGAGGAGGATGGAAACATCTCTGGTCTCACCATAGCCTTTTTTCACTCAAGATATGACATAGTCTTAAATGAGAGTTCCTAGTTGGCCCTCTGGGGTTGCTTTAGAACAGGGGTAGGGAACATTGGCTCTCCAGATGTTTTTTGCCTACAACTCCCATCAGCCCCATCCATTGGCCATGTTGGCTGGGGCTGATGGGAGTTGTAGGCAAAAAAAGCATCTGGAGAGCCAACGTTCCCTACCCCTGCTTTAGAAGGACACAGGCTTTTGAATTTCACAGAAACTCTTCCCCAGGGAGGCAAGGTAAAAGGCTGATCTAGTAAGATTCTCTCATTATGTCTCCACTCTCTACTTTGAGAACTGCTCAGCACCTGGTCAGCTGAGCTTGTATGAATGAGCTGGAAGCCCTGTTTAGAATTGTATTAATTGTATGCAATACAGTCTCTCTCACACACACACACACACAGACACATGTTGCAAGGCCGCCCCCCAACACTGGGAAGGTTGCCAGATCCAGGTTGAGAAACTCCTGGCGATTTGGGATGGAGCCTGGAGAGGACAGGAACCTCAGTGGAGTGCAATGCCACAGAGTCTACCCTCTATAGCATCCATTTTCTCCAGAGGAACTAATTTCTGTAGTCTGGAGATGCGCTGTAATTCCTGGGGATCCCCAGGTCCCACCTGGAGATGAGCATCCCTATCACACAAACATCCTTATTCAGCGGTGAAATTCTAGCAGGAGCTCCTTTGCATATTAGACCACACGCCCTTGATGTAGCCAGTCCTCCAAGAGTTTGCAAGGCTCTTTTTGTAAGCTCTTGGAGGATTGGCTACATCAGGGGTGTGTGGCCTAATATGCAAAGGAGCTCCTGCTATGTAATGTACTGAGTGACGAGACGTGTTGAAGGCAACATGCTTTATTAGCGAGTACATTACAAGGCAAGGCAACGCGGGCTGGGTCCCGATTATATACATACCCCGGAACAACCCTCAGTCTGGCCAGGTCCAATCCTGGCCAGTTAAACTTCCCGCCATAGATCTTGATTGGCGGAGCATATTTGCGGAGCTACATCCGGGGACCAGTGGACTTCCACTGGTCACCTCCGTAGCGTCCGCTGTGTTGTAATTTCGGGACTAAAATGCAAGACACAACATGCTAGAATTCCACCCCTACCCTTATTCAAGAACATCCCCCCGCCACTACTCTGCACGCCACGCAGCACCTACTCCAAAGGGCTGACTCAGCTTTGGTGTTTTTCTTTCCTGGTCGGATCCAGTCCCTGCTGCGGCAAGTAGGGTTGGGGCAGCCTGTTCTTTGTCTCCTTCCGTTCATAGCAGGAGACCAGTTTGCTATGACCGGGAGTGGGTGGACCCAGACAGGGAGACAACAACATCTGCTTTGAATCTATTCTTAGAATGGTTTGTCCAGAAGCAGATAGCAGAAGCGGAGTCAAGTGCAGGGTTGCTAGCTCTGGCTTTGGAAATTCCTGGAGATGTTAGAGCAGTATCTACGGAAGATGGACTTGGGGGAAGAGAAGGAGCTCTGTAGGCCTTCTACATGCTACAGAGTCCATCCTCCAAAGCTGCCATTTCCTCTGGGGGTGGGGATTGATCTCTGTAGTCTGGAGATCAGGTGTAATACTGAGAGAACTCCAGGCCCAGCCTGAACGATTGTAACCTTAGCAAGGGGGAATTCTAGCAGGAGCTCCTTTGCATATTAGGCCACACACCCCAGGTGTAGCCAATCCTTCAAGAGCTTACAAAAAAGAGCCTTGTAAGCTCTTGGAGGATTGGCTACATCAGGGGTGTGTGGCCTAATATGCAAAGGAGCTCCTGCTAGAATTCCACCCCTGAACCTTAGGCAGATTCCTCTCCCAAATTAATCAGATTTGTTATTTTGCATATGTGAGGTTGCATTGCCCCATCCTAGAGAGTCCAGGTTAAGCCAGACTTCATTGGATCTTGGGACCTAAGCAGGGTCAGCAGGTCAATATTTGGATGGGGAACCACCATAGAAGTCCGGAGTTGCTCTGCAGAGGCCACGGCAAACCACCTCTGAATGTCTCTTGCCTTGAAAACCCTACAGGGTTGCCATACATTGGCTACTTGATTGGGGCGGGGGAGAAGATGTTGCATAGCATTATACAGTAGCTAGAACGCTTAGACTAGGATTTGGAAGGCCTGAGTTCAATTCCCTACTCAGCCATGAAGCTTCCTGTGTAAATTTTGGCTGCTCTGTCTCTCTTAGCCTAACTTACTTTGCAAGATTGTTGTGAGTGGGGGAGGGGGGGTTACAGAAAAAGCCCAGCAGGAACTTATTTGCATATTAGGCCACACTCCCTGACATCACCATTGTTTCAGTTTGGTGTAGTGGGAGAGCCAGTTTGGTGTAGTGGTTAAGTGCGTGGACTCTTATCTGGGAGAATCGGGTTTGATTCCCCACTCCTCCACTTGCACCTGCTGGAATGGCCTTGGGTCAGCCGCAGCTCTGGCAGAGGTTGTCCTTGAAAGGGCAGCTGCTGTGAGAGCCCTCTCAGCCCCACCCACCTCACAGGGTGTCTGTTGTGGGGGGAGAAGACATAGGAGATTGTGAGTCGCTCTGAGTCTCTGATTCAGAGAGAAGGGCAGGGTATAAATCTGCAATTCTTCTTCTTTTTTGGCTTTTTTTTAAAGAAAAAACCCAACAGGAATTCATTTGTATATTAGGCCACACCCTCTGATCCCAAGCCAGCCAGGACTGCATTCCTGTGTGTTCCTGCTAAAAAAAAAAGCCCTGGTTGTGAGGATGAATGAGGAAGGGGAAATTGTAAATGCTGCCCTATAGAGAAGATACTGGATTTATACCCTGCCCTTCACTACCTGAAGGAGTCTCAGAGCAGCTTACAAATCTTCTTTCCCTTCCCCTCCTCACAACAGACACCCTGTGAGGTAAGTGGGGCTGAGAGAGCTCTCCAAGAACTGCTCTTGGGAAGAACAGCTCTGAGAGAACTTGTGGCTGATCCAAGGTCACATCAGCAGGTGCATGTGGAGGGAATTAAACTCGGTTCTCCCAGATAAGAGTCTGCACACTTAGCCATTACACCAAACTGGCTATAGGAAGGACAGGATAGAAATGCTGTTAATAGATTGTACATGCATTGAGCCAGTGTGCTGCATTTCTGTTAGGAAGGCCTGAGTTTGAATCCTTACCCTGCCATAAATCTCACTGGACAACCTTTAGCCAAGCTCTCTGCCTCTTTCCCAGTGTGACTTCCTCACAGAGATGCAGGGATAAAGTGAAAAAATGGAGAACCAGGCACACTGCCCTGGGCTTGTCAAAGGAAATGTGTGATTGCAATGTGACAGATAAATTCAACTCTGAGCATATGTAGAGGGTTTTTTTCCTTTTCCTTCCAAGGCCTGCCTGGCATCATGCTTCCCACATCCCTGCATTTCTCCTTTCTAGAATTAAGCCTGGTGTTTTACCTCATGTGTGTGTGGGCACGTAGGTCCCTGCTGCCGAATTCGCCACAGCCTCCTCATATTTCATGCCCTCCAATATTGACGTTTTTTCCTCCTTCCTATTCCTCACTCTTCTGTGTAGTCAATTAAGCAGTGGATGACGTTTCAGCACCCAGGAGACTTTCTCACCCCGCACAAACGGTTGTACACTCACACTCTGTACACACACAGCAACACTTGCGGCACATCCAGGAACACCAAGCAGATCTGATTAACGATTCATGAGGAACGAGCAGCTTGGGCAGTTCCGTATGCAGCCAAGGTGCTGAGCGGCATTCAGGAAACAGCAGAGGAGATGGAACTCCCCCTGTGACAATCTGGAATTGCACACAGGGCATGTGTAAGAGATCAGGTAGCAAGCAGGCTGTGCGGGAGAGAGTGCTGGTGGGAGAGCAGATCTGGCAGCCGGCCTCAGAACTGGGATCTCTCACAAAAGAACTGGAGTTTTGTTTTTTGGGGGGGAGGGGGTGTCACACTATGCACTGCATGCAAAGGTGGACAACTGTGGCTCAGCCATTCATTTTTATTGAAACCCGCTTTGATGGGACACAATGAGTAAAGGGGAAAGAGGCTTGTCATATCCTTCACCTAAATTTACAACAACCCCCACAGCAGCTTTCCCCCTGCATAATTTAACATGTATCTTTGTGTCAAGATTGTGACAGAAAAATATCACAAGGAGAGAACAAAAATAGGTGTGCTTGAAGGAGGAGTGTGTGTGAGACGCACAGAAAGAGAGAGTGTGGTACAGCAGTTAGAGTGTTGGACTAATATCTTCTGTTGAAGGAGACCTTGGGCAATGTAGGTAGGCTCCATTTCTTGCTTTAAAATGGGTCCTGCTACCTGTCCCTATAATATCAGGTTCATCTGGGGATGTTATTTAACTGTGTGACATGAAAAACTTCCACTTCTACTCATTAAACCTCTGTTAGAGGGACTGGACTCCCCCGCCCTCCCATGAGCTGACAACAACCTTATAAAAATGAATTAAACAAAATAAATTTATTATGCACTGTGCATAAAATGCAAATTTCAAAACAGAGGCTCGAATTTAGCCTTTAGACTGGAAGCCACCAGACTGAGTAGTCCTCAGTATACAATATATAGTACCTCAAAGTTGATGATGTCCTGTGGCCTGATAGGCTATAGCAGGGGTGGCAAAACTACAGCTCGGGAGCCACATGTGGCTCTTTCACACCTATTGTGTGGGTCTCAAAGCCCCCACCACCTGGCTTGGAGAAGAAGAAGATGACATTGGATTTATATTGTGCCCTCCACTCAAGAGTCTCAGAGCGGCTCGCAATCTCCATTATCTTCCTCCCCTACAACAAACAGGTGGGTGGGGCTGAGAGAGCTCTCCCAGAAGCTGCCCTTTCAAGGACAAGTTCTGTGATAACTATGGCTGACCCACAGTTGCACCCAGCAGGTACAAGTGGAGGAGTGGGGAATCAAACCCAGTTCTCCCAGATAAGAGTCCACACACTTAACCACTACACCAGAAGGCATTTATCTCTTTAAATCACTTCTCAAAGCCAAGCCAGCTGGCAGCTTGGAGAATCTATTGGAAATTAAAGTTGCTTTCTTTCCACCTCTCCCACCCCCAACTATTTGACTTCCTTCCTTCCTGCCTGCCTGCCTTCCTTCCTTGACATTTATTCTATGTGGCTCTTACATTAAGCAAGTTTGGCCACCCCTGGGCTATAGATTATTGTATTTGTTGGGTGGGAATCAAATCCAGTGTTTGACCAGCTATTTTAAAGGGAATGCAGAATGTTGACGTGTGCGTCTGTTCTCTGAACACTTTCTCTGTGTCTCCTCCCCTTCTAACCCCTCATTTCATCTCCTCCCCCTTCCACCTCTGTGACCGTACTCTGGGGGTGTGTGTGTGTGTTAATTTTAACTGCCCATCCTCCCCACTTCCCACCTAACTTACTTTATGTTGTTATTTCTCATGGTGCGCCCCACTTTGTCTCCTCCCCTCCCTCCTGCTTCTTCCTTTCTGCCACCATTTCCTCCATCTTCTTTTCTCTGCCATGCCTGTTGCCCGCCATCTGTCTGCCCCCCCCACTGCCTCCCCCCCCTCCCGTTTCTCTCTTTCACTCCCAGATTTTAATGATGTGATTCCAGAGACCCAGAGGCTGGACAGCAGCTTCCAGAAGGCCCGAGCTCAGCTCTCAGGCAAGGGCAGGCGGCAGAGGCCCTCCCGGTCCCGTTTGAGAGACAGCGTCAGCTCCACAGAGGGAGACGACATCCCGGAGAAGAAGGTCAGGGCCTGGATTGCACCTCCCCCACCCTCATTGCTCCAGCCACGCGTCCGTCTTGCTCTTGGTGCTTCTAGCAATCTCTGCCACCTCCCTGCGAGCCCAGTGAAAGGAAGAAATTGAAGGCTGACCCCCCCCCCCTCTACAGCCTTTGGGGATATGTCTCATCTTGTACTCTGTGCACCGTTTGATTTCTGTGCTGTTGTCATTGTTTTTGCCATCAAGTTGCAGCTGACTAGTGGCAACCCTGTAGGGTTTTCTTTTCTTTAAGGTGTGTGTGTGTGTGTGTGTGAGAGAGAGAGAGAGAGAGAGAGAGAACCTGGAAGTCATGGTGACCTCTGTTGACCTACCCCTACTAGGGGCCTAGAGGATATCCTGGGAGGTGGCTGAATAAAGCCTGCCCCTGTCTCCGGGCTCCTGGTATTCCAAGGAGGTTTCCCATCCAAGTACTTGCCAGAGTCAATCCTACTGTAACTGCTGGTGGCCTTCCTTCACTTTGGGGTGTCAAGGTGATGCCTGGAGTTCTCCCAAGAGTTACACCTGAATTCCAAATGACAGAGATGCATTCCTCTAGAAATAGGGATGCCAAACCCTCCAGCACAGGTGGGGATCCCTCAGTTTCAGGCACTCCTTTCAACCCCCCCCCCAAAAAAAATAACCAGACAAGAAGCCAAAAATCAACATGGCATGCCTATGTGGCCCAGAAGTGACACTGGTGACATCAGGGGGTTGGGCAAAACTCTATGGCAGAAGCTGATTCTACCATAGAGTTTTGCCCCAAAACCACAGCTTTGTCCCCTGATGTCCCCGACGAGGGACCTGGCATGCTTACTTAGAGGAAATGACAACTTTGGAGGGCTGACAGCATACATGGCATGGTGGGCGCAGAGGAGGATCCTCCTAGTGATATACAAGAGAGCATCATGTTGAATAAGGGTCTCAATCTTGTTACCAGCAATGATTTCACTAGCTCCTGATCACAGTATACCCTGATAAACAATATACTGTAAGAGTCGTACTGTGCCACATATAACGCTTGACCTAACCAAAGATATTCCCCCTCCCACTGTGGTGTTTTGCTTGCCTCAAAAGAGCACCCTTTGACTTGATATATTTAAAGAGTCAGAGCCCTTGATTAAGTTCGAACTGTATGTTTAAAATGTTTCTATTCCTATTCAAATTTAATCAGGCAGTTTTTTCAAAAAGAAGAAAATTGGTGTTCGTAGTTTTTTTTAAATAAAACATGAGTCCAATCTAAATTTTAAAAACCAAATGTTTATATCCATGTAAGAATCAGGGCTAGAGTTGTCAACCCCCAGGTGGCATCTGAAGATCTCTCATTATTACAATTGATCTCCAGACTATCAAGATCAGTCCCCTTGGAGAAAATGGCTGCTTTGGAGGATGGAATCTATGGCAATGTATCCTACTGAGATCCCTTCCCTTCCCAAGGCCTGCTCTCCCCAATCTCTACTCCCCAAATCTCCAGGTGTTTCCCAACCCAGAGCTGGGCACCCTGGCCTGTGTTCTTTACTTTCTACTTTTGCCCGCAGGTGGGTGATAGCTACGGAAGCCCCCTCCACCGCCTGAGATCCCCGCTTCACGGCTCTCTCCAGGTCTCCTCTCCACTCTCCAGTTCCTCACCGTTCATTCGTGGCACTGAGTTCTCCTTTGACACCTCAACAGTCCGGAGGACAACCGATCAGGAGGAACACCTGTCATCACCCCTCATCCGATATCGGCCCTTGACCAACACCTCTTCCCAGGAAGCCTTAGGGGGCACGCCCACCAGCTCCTCCCCCAAGTCCTGCCCCAGTTCTGACAGCTCACCCATCTATGCACGCCGGGAGAGGCACAGTGAAGGTAACCACCTCTTCAGTACATTTGGGAACAGGGGAGGCCTCAGATAAGCCCAAGATCTAAGCATAGATTAGATGGTCTTGAGAAGCTTGTAGACCCTCTGCAGATTGGACCAGATGCAAAGAATGCTGGGATTTCCATGTTTTTATCAGTTCTGTTTGAAGCCAATGCAGCAGTTCTCATGCTTGTGATGTGGGTGGGCCTATGGCACAGTGGGAGATCAACATCTCTGCACATAGAGGCCCCAAATTCATTTACAAGAATCTCCAGTTTTATTTTTAAAAGGTGTGGGTAGCAGACAGTGGTTTAAAGACCTCTTCCAAGCCCCTGGAAAGCCATTGCCAGACAGCATAGACAGTGCTGACCTTGAAAATAGATCCCTTTAGAGTTATCATTGGAGAACTTGTGGGTTGTCTCATTGCTTTATATGTTCATGATGAAAAGTTAAACAGGTGCCTCATAAGGGATTTTTTTTTTAAAAAAAATGCCCCTAAATTTGACCTTATTTCAATCACATGTTCTCAGTCTAACCTATCTCTCATAAGGTTCTTGTGAGGACAAAATAGAAGAGAGGAGAATGATGAAAGCCGAGGTTTTTTTGTAGCAGGAACTCCTTTGCATATTAGGCCACACCCACTTGATGTAGCCAATCATCCTGGAGCTTACAGTAGGCCCTGTACTAAGAGCCCTGTAAACTCTTGGAGGATTGACTACATCAGGGGTTGTGTGGCCTAATATGCAAAGGAGTTCCTGCTACAAAAAAAGCCCTGATGAAACCTACATTGGGTCCCCGCTGGGGTGAAAGATGGGGTGTGTGAAGTAAATATATAAATAACAATAAATGATTCTTCTCTCTTGAAGACTTTCTTACACTTTTGTTTTCAAGGCTTAATTTCATTCAGGATTTAGTGCCAGTGCCAGGAATCATTTGTGTCAGGATTCACTGCCAGACCAGGAATAGAAACAGATGGTGCCCCTGAGGACGTGCAGAGAATCTTCCCTGTAACAGAGCCAGTCCCCATTTTTGTGGGATGGGAAGGAAGAGTTTTAACACCAGCCACCCTAATTTTTGGTATGAATCTTTCTTATTATTTGTCCCCCTTCCCAGATGACAGTCGGGATACAAGTCCTCCAGAGCCTGCCAGCCCCACTATTGGACTTGACAAGAAAACCAGGAGGAAATTTCTCGATTTAGGGTAAGTCTCTGAAACAGAGAGCTGGAGGTGACCTCAAGGGTCATGAAGTCCAACCCCCCTACACAGCACAGGGAATTTACAACTACCTTCCCCCCCCCCCACTCCTCCAGTGACCCCCAGGAAGGCAAAAAAGCTCCAGGATCCCTGGGCCAATCTGGCCTGGAAGAAAATTCCTTCCTGACCCCAAAGTGATGATTGGGGTCATGTAGGAAAAGGCCATGAGAGCCCAGCACTGGCTCATCCCTTACTGTCCTCTTTCTCGTGATCTTCCTAAATTCACAGAATCTGCATTGCTGTCAGATGCCCATCTGGCCTCTGTTTAAAAACCTCCAAAGAAAGAGAACCCACCACTAACCATAGAAGCCTGCTGCACTGAAGTTGGCTATATTATAAGAAGAGAGCTTAGTGTAGCAAAGAGAAAGCTGGATTAATTCTTCTTATTCCCCCAGAGCCTCATCCACTGACATTTTAGGGCTTAACTGAAGGTTATGTTTTCTCCAGCTCTTTCCCAGTTCCATATGATCCACATGTACTTGCAAGTTCTGTTATTGGGAGCTGAATTCCTCAGTGTCAACGGCCAATTCAGATTGAGACCAATGTTCCCTCTGAGCTGCAGAGTCTTGCGAGCAAAAATTCTACTTTGTGAGTTACTGGGATTAAAGTTGTCAGCTCCTGCATAAATTAGTGTGCTCTAGGATCATCCTTCCTGAGCTAAGACAAAAATGTGTGAGCTGGAGACTAGAAACTCCAGCTCACGCTAACAGCTTAGAGGGAACACTGATTGAGACCAGAGTTTGCAAGGAGAAGGGTCTTTGGTCTTTCCACCCCGTGTGCTGAAATGTCCCCAGGATGCTGCTATTTGCCCCATTGGGAGTTCCCTGTGTACTCATGGGGTACATGAAGGATCCAGCAATGAGGCAAGCAGTGTATCCCTCCAGGCCATTTCAGGTTGGCAAAATGGGGTGGGGTATAATTACTCTCTCTGCATTCTCCATGCCTTCGGTCCCAATTCAAATTTGACCTTGTGCACCTGAGAGTTCAATTCCTAGTGGGGAACATAAAACTGACTGTCCTCACAGCAGACATGGATCCACCTCAAGGACAGTGGGTTGTTTGGTTTCCTACTACCTGCTTTCTCACCTTCAGAGTCACTCTCCGAAGAGCATCCTCCGGGAAAAGCAGGAAAGAGAAAGGGGGCAATCGGCTGTCTATGGGCAACAGGTAAGCAATGAAAATGTCTCCAGAATTCTCCCCATCAGGAGTGATGGTTCAGATATGTTACTAAACCAGGGCTTTTTTTGTAGCAGGAACTCCTTTGCATATTAGGCCACACCTCTTTGATGTAGCCAATCCTCCAAGAGCTTACAGGGCTCTTCGTACAGGGCCTACTGTAAGCTCCAGGAGGATTGACTACACCAGGGTTGCGTGGCCTAATATGCAAAGGCGTTCCTGCTACAAAAAAAGCCCTGTAACTGTTATTAAGTCTGTGCAACCAGGGTCAGCCCTGGTCAGTGTTTGGATGAGAGACCATCAAAGAAAACCAGGGTTGCTATGCAGAGGCAGGCAATGGCAAACCGCCTCTGGATGTCTCTTGCCTAGAAAGTCCCTAGAGGATAGTTGTAAGTCATCTGCATCTTAAGGGCACTTTCCACCACCATATTCACATGTACCAAAGCTGGTGAACACGGGGGTTGCCCTATTCCCACAAAATGGTGACCATGTATATTGAGAGGATTATACATAGTAACATCTCCCCTTACACACTGTTGGATCACCAAAATGATTCAACAGGGCTAGAAGTAGGGATTTCGGGTCCTTCAATCCAACTTCACTTTCATAGTATCATAGAATCACACAGAGTTGGAAGGAGCCAAGCAGGCCATCTAGTCCAACCTCCTGCTCAATGCAAGATCAGCCTAGAGCAGTGGTCCCCAACCAGTTTGGTCTAGTGGTTAAGTGTGAGGACTCTTATCTGGGAGAACTGGGTTTGATTCCCCACTCCTCCACTTGCAGCTGCTGGAATGGCCTTGGGTTAGCCACACCTATCGCAGGAGTTATCCTTGAAAGGGCAGCTGCTGTGAGAGCCCTTTCAGCCCCACCTACCTCACAGGGAGTGGGAGGAGAAGATGTAGGAGATTGTGAGCCACTCTGAGTCTCTAATTCAGAGAGAAGGGCGGGGTATAAATCTGCAGTCGTCTTCTTTTTTGGCACCAGGGACCAGTTTCATGGAAGACAATTTTTCCACAGACCAGAGGGGGGGGGGGGAGGCGGAAATGGCTTCAGGATGATACAATTGTGCACTTTATTTCTGTTATTACATTATAATATATAATGAAATAATTATACAATTCACAGCCCAATTGCAAACAGGGCAAGGACCGGTATGGGTCCGTGGCCTGGGGTTGGGGACCCCTGGCCTAGATCATCCCTAAAAAGTGTTTGTCCAGCTGCTGTTTAAAGACTGCCAATGAGGGAGAGCTCACCACCTCCCTCAGTAGTTGGTTCCTCTCTTGAACAACTCTTATTGTAATAATAATAATAATAATAATAAATTTTATTTACCGTATATCCCGCCCTTCCCGCCTAGGCAGGCTATTGGAATAAATATTTCCTATTTATTTTCTATTTATATTAGGAAACGTTTTTCCAAATATCCAGCCAGTACCTTTCTACTCTTACATTTTTATTGTTTTCCCCTCTCCCATTGTACAAAAAAAGCCTTAGTTGATATGGTGACTGTGGTTTCCTAAGGCATGGCAGGAGCCTCGCCAGTAATATTTGGGACTGGCACTTTAAGGCTCCCATGCTTAGTTTTGTTCCATTTTCCAAGTTGGTATGCAAAAGTGTCCATTGGGTTCTCTGGTTTTAAATTGGTTCTGTTGTGCTTATTGGTTCTATTTGCATTTGGAGGCTTTGGCCAGTGTTCCCTATTGGCTTCTTTGACTTGGAGAAAACATGGAACTGTTTCCCCATAGGAAACAATGGAGATAAATGGGGGAGGGCACCTTTTTCAGGGGCCTGTAGAACTGGGTCCCTTGATCCAATTAAACTGAAGCTTGGAAGGGTCTTTAATGGGCAGGCAGGACAATGATCCCTGTATTATTGTTGAAAACGACTTGTAAAATGGCCACTCTAGCCCTCAGAAAGACCTTCGCCTAGGAAAGAATAGAGCTGAATGTTTTAAGGGGGGGGATCGAAATACCAAAATGATATTAGAGAACACAAAGAATCCAGAATACCAGTATTTATGCTTTTCCCAAAACCCTAATCTGAAAAACAAGTGCACATCCCTAACAGCAGGGGTGGCATTCTAGCAGGAGCTCCTTTGCATATTAGGCCACACCCTCCTGATGTAGCCAATTCTCCAAGAGTTTACAATGCTCTTTTTTGTAAACTCTTGGAGGATTGGCTAAATCAGGTAGGTGTGGCCTAATATGTAAAAGAGCTCCTGCTAGAATTCCACCCCTACCTAACAGAGATCTAATGTGATACGAGTGTCAACCAGCACCATATATATCTATATCTGCCTGGCATTCCACACACAGTGTTGAAAGAGGCCTTACCATTTTGATGTGAGCTCTCTTTTTCTCCACTCGCTTTGTGTTGTTTTGCTTTAACATCCAGGCTAATAAAGAGTTCTGGAGAACACAAAGGCTCACACCATGTGATATGGGTTGATCTTAATAAATGACATTACACGCCTCTTGTTTCTGAACCTCAATAATGTTAATCATGTGGTTTTGCTTCTAAAACAGATGGCATTAGAAGTGCAGGCGGCTGAAATTGATTTCCCAGTTGTATTGTACTATGCGCTTTGTGGCTGTTTTACATATGATATGTTATTTCCGAGGTCAATAGAATCAAACGTGGTGTGGTTGTTATATAAATATTGCAAATCACCCTATTTTAATAAATTTCCCCTATTTTTTTTTTTTACCCCAGTGAAACATAGATTAGTGGAAAATGGGATTCCCTCCACCCCCCCCCCCCCCGGATATCAAGCTTTAATCTGTTTAAATGGTAGATTAATGAATCAAAGCTTTTATTGCAGATTAAAATCTCCCCCACCTCAAGTTAACTGATGAGATGGAAGCAGGCAGGCTTCTCCCTAAAGGCTTCATGCACAGTCATATACTGGCTGCCTTTTCTCTCTGCCAGAGCTGGGGAAAGGAAAGCTTGATGTGGTGGACTCTGCCCACCACATCAAATTCAAATCTACAGATCACAGACAGATTTTTTTTTTAATGCAATTCTGTGCAGAATAACACCCGTCAAAATCCATGAAAATCAGTTAACTGAGACTGGAGACACTTTGTATAGGATTGCACTGAAAAAATATTCAAAGAGTTACTAACTGGTCTGCAGAAAAATGCCCTGCTCTTTTAACTGAGGCTTATTGTGTGAAGATGGCAGCAGAAACTTTTCAGGGTGTGGCGCTAATAACATTACCTGGTATTTGCGTAGGCCATTTACCCATCTGGAGTAGGCAATTACCAGCCCCCAGTGCAGAATTCCCATGTTCAAGAAAATGAGAAGTACAAGAAAAATGATCCCCACATAGTACTGCTCTAGGAATTTCCCCTAGACACTTTGGTAAAGACCATAGAGTCCATAAACAGGGCAATATTACTATCTTTTATTAATGTAAATTTTGTAGATGTCCTCCCAATTCTTGAGAAATATTCTGGAAAGGAGTTTAGGGTTTCCACTTGCCAGCCTCCAGATGGGGTCTGGAGATCTTTTACAACTGATCTCCAGCTGGCAGAGATCAGCTCCCCTGGAGAAAACTACTGCATTGAAGAGTGGAATATATGGCATAGTACCATGCTGAGGCCCATCCTCTTCCCAAACTTTGCCTTCTCCTGGATCCACCCCCAAAGTCTCCAAGTATTTTCCCACACAGACCTGGCAACCCTAAGCCTGAAAGTTTTGGAAGACTTTTTTATGGCACGTGGGGACAGCATGGAATCAGATCCTGATTAACCTGGAAAGGAAACAGTTGATTTCTTTCCGTCTCTCATCTGAGCCTGTCCAGGACTTGACTCTGTAGATAAGTCTTTAGAGAGAGCGATGATATACAAGCATTTTGTTGTTGTTCAGTTGCACAGTCGAGTCCGACTCTTTGTGACCCCATGGACAAAGTCATGCCAGGTATACCTCATTCTTTATCAGTTCCTTAATCTAATTTTCTCGCTGTTTTCTACCCCTCTCTTGTAGGGAGCTGGTGGAGGGCACCAGCCGTTCCTCAGTGTCACCTTTCATGCCTTTCTCCTGGTTCACGGACAGCGGGAAAGGCTCCGCTTCCTCGGGCAGCACTGCCTCACCCTCTTCCTCTCCCAAGAACGAAGCCTTCAGCCGCAAGAAATCTGCCTCACAGGTGGCTGGGGAAAGGGCTGGTGGTGGTGCTGAGAAAAAGGGGATTTCTCTCGCTGAAAATGCCGCCTCTGAGCTGCTTCAAGGCCTGGTCTGGGGAAAAAGACAGGCACAATATGGAACCTGTCTCCTTCCCCCCACCCAGATATAAAGCAGCTGGGAGTGGAGGCATTTTTATGGGGGAAATAGGGTGGGGGGAGGAGTTCAGCAACCCTTCCACAGGGCTGAAACATTATTCTAGACCAACCTTGAGTCCTTTATTGGAGAATAGTGGCTTGAAATAAATTCCTCGAGCTCTGAAATCTGGTCTTCTAACTCTATCTTGATTCTGACCATTTTTACTTTCTTTAATTTAATTTAATTTTCCAATTTATACACTGCCTTATCCCGCAAGAGAGCTTAGGGCGGCTTCCAATATTAAAAAACTTTGCAGCAAGATTAAGTAAACCACATCCAAGCTAAACAATATCATAATTATGAAATTATCATATTAGATCAAAAACCATATGAATTGTTTACAGCTTCCTAAACCATACAAATTGTTGGCTGAAGGCAACTTTCCCCTGAAGTTGCTTTCAATCCAATCTTAAACACTTACACCTTTCTGAATCCCTTGGAATCAAAGGGTAGATCTAACCCAAGCAAAATGAAACAGAGCTTCACCCTCTCTGTCACTTTTGTTGATCTGGCAGGCTGTCTGACTGCAAATATAAACAAGGAGCAGTGGCTCAGTGGAAGAGCCTCTGCTTTTTGTGTAGAAGGTCCTAGATTCAAGTCCAGGTGTCTCCATTTGATAGGACCAGATAGTAGGTGATGCAAAAGGCCCCAGGGAACCACTACCACAGTCTGAATAGGCAATGCTGATCTTGATGGACTGATGGGCCTTCTCAGGGGTGGAATTCTAGCAGGAGCTCCTTTGCATTTTAGGCCACACACCACTGATATAGCCAATCCTCCAAGAGCTTAGAAGGCTCTTTTTTGAAAGCTCTTGGAGGATTGGCTACACCTGGGGTGCTTGGCAAAAGAGCTCCTGCTAGAATTCCATCCCTGGTCCTTCTCCACCACTTTTGTTGATTCAGCAAAGAGTCTGCAATGGGAGTCGTCAACCATGTTAAATAGGAGTGGCTGGCTAGCTCAGATCTAAGGTCTTGCCAGTGCAAGGCAAGGCATTTCGTATTCTCTCTCGCGGCAGAGTTTTCTCACCTACAGCTTAATTTTGTGCCCTTGAGAACCTGTTTACAGTATCCCAGTACACATGACCACCTGCATGTGTTCTGGGGTTGCCAGGCCTTACATGGCTCCCAGCAAAGTTTCTCACATGCACAAAGCGTACGTGCAGAAAAAATGAAATTCAATGCTACAGGAAGTGGTGGCAGCTGTAAGCATAGACAGCTTCAAGAGGGGCTTGGATAAAAATATGAAACAGAGTTCCATCTGTGGCTATAAGCCACAAGGGATAGATGGAACACTGTCAGGGGCAGTGATGCTCTGTATTCTTAGTGGCCGGGGGGCAACGATGGGAAGTTTTCTGGCATTCTGGCCCCACTGGTGAATCTCTTGATGGCACCTGAGTTTTGGCCACTGTGTGACACAAACCATTGTGGGAGGGCTTCTGGAGTTTTGGCCCCCACTGGTGGACCTCCTGATGGCACCTGAAGTTTTGGCCACTGTGTGGCACAGACCATTGGATTGGATGGGCCATTGGCCTGATTCAACATGGCTTCTTGTATGTTCTTATATGGAACAGGGATCCATGACTGGCTATAAGCCACAATGTAGAGATGGAACACTCTGTCTGGGTCACTCTGTCTGGGGGAAACTTGGTGCTTTGGGGGAAACTGTGGGAGGGCTTCTGGAGTTCTGGCCCCCACTGGTGGACCTCCTGATGGCAGCTGGGTTTTGGCCACAGCATGACACAGAGTGTTGGACTGGATGGGCCATTGGCCTGATCCAACATGGCTTCTCTTGTGTTCTTAAGGCCAATGATTCCCATGCTGGGATGAGCCCTATTCAATATTTTCTTCCAATAAATCCAATATTGAAACTTCTCAACTTCTGCTTCTTTGATAGGAATCCACCCTGAGCGATGACTCCACTCCTCCTAGCAGCAGTCCCAAGACCTTGAGCACAGCACCCCCTGAGACCAAATGTTCTTATCCCTACCACACATTGTCACAGTCATCTGATGAGGTGAGCCACTTGGCAAGCAAAGACCTGGCTCAGCTGGGTGATTTGGCAGGAACCATTCTCTAGATATGAAGGGATCTGTCCTTTGCCCTTCCTGAGGACAAGAAAGTTATTTTGGATGTAACAACGGGAACGTACTGCTGTCCAGGTCTTTTCTATCAGCTCTGCAACATCCTGTTCTTTAAATCGCAACTCTGTCGCTATTCTATCACAATTCTACACTGCTGAAAGGAAAGTAGGATTTGGTGCTGTTACTAGAAAATATAAGCAAGCATTTATGGAGACACATCAGGGCAGCCCTATGTGCAAGCACATGGCAACTGATTGGGTGGTAGCCTTTGGTGTAATTACATCATTTCCTGGTAGAGTTCCCAGGCAACCAGTGGAGGGACTTACTAGCAGCAGGGGCTCTCAGTGGCAACAAAATGATGTCAGCAAAATACTGATGTCACTCACACTGTTCACCTGGAAGTTGCATCAGAATGCTGCCAGGGGACACTCTAGCATTTGAGCAAAACTCTGGAGTTTAATCATAAAATTTTGGCCAGAGTGTTCCTGGCATCTCCCAGTGATGTGCTGTTATTTCTGAGCATCAAAGCATGGGGATGCTGCCAATGTCTCCCCATTCCCCCCACAGGTCAGCCAAGCAATGACAAGGAAGCACCCACTAGTGATGCTGGATCCCTCAGTTTTGCTTCCTGGTATTTATGGCAGCTCTGGTGCCTCTTTTGCTATCTCCAGACATATCCCAAGAAAGGCTTCCTTCTCCTTCCAGCAACACTCAGTGGTGTCAACTAGATTCTTCCAGACGAAAGGCCTCAGAAGTTGTGCCTCCCTGACACTCGGGTTCCCCCCAGTGCTTTTGCTGTGCCAGCACATCTATCGCAACATTACACTGAGAGCTGGGTGGCTTTCTGTATTGCACAGCAGACTGAGGCTCTCCTGACTTTTGTTTCCCTGCCTTCATCCCCTCTTTAGTTCCTGGACGAACCTCTGAGTGCAGCTTCGATGTGGAGCAGTCAGCAAGTGGGCCAGTGGCTAGAAAGCTTAAGCCTGGAACAGTACATGGCAGAGTTTGCCGCCCAAGATGTGGATGGTCAGCAATTGCTAAACCTTGACGGAGCCAAGCTGAAGGTGACTGAGGACAAGGGGTGATGTTCCCATCCTGTCTGCATGTCTGTTTCGGAAACTGCAAATGATGGGACGTCTGACCTTACTGCTTCTGTACGATGCAAAGGACTTGAGAATTTTTAATGTTGGCAGTGGGGGGTGGAGGAGGGAAAGAAAATGGTACAATTAGGCTTGCCAGCTCCAGGTTTGAAAATACCTGGAGATTTGGTTGGGGGTAGATCCTGAGGAGGGTGGGGTTTGGGGAGGGCCATCAGTGGAGTATAACACCCACCGGCAGGCTTCATTTTGGGCAGGAGCTCACAGAAGTTCCAGAACCTCTAAATTTTATGGTGCTCTTTTTTCTCTCTTCCCCCTCCCAAATACTTACTTCTGGGCTCCATTGTTCAAACCCCCTGTGAGAATTTTGCTGAACTCTTAAGATTTGACAAATTTTCTGATATTTCCTCCCACAAAAATAGGAAAGTAACCAAAACATATAAAGCAGACAGATGGAAATCATCATGCCACTGTGGCCACATAGGAAAAAGTAATTTTAAAAGTATGATGGGAATAAGGTTTTATTATGGCAATTATAATTCAAGAAGCATTTTAAGGTAGATGCTGAGCTGATATAATTGAGTACAACTTCCGGTGATGTCAGTAGTGTCTGGCATTTCCAAATGAGTTGTGCTAATGAGCTCTGGCACCTCTTTTTCCTGTGAAACGACCGCTAGGGGACTCCCCAACTGGGGGTACAGACTCCCAAAAGTGTGATAATCCTGATTCTAATGCCACATTCTTCTCACCCCCACCCCCAGGCTCTTGGAGTCAGCAATTCTCACGACCGGTCTCTTCTAAAACGGAAGCTGAAAGAGCTGAATGCGGCAGTCGAGAAAGAGAGGAAAGCTCAGGAAAAAGTGGAGAAGCAGAAGGAAAAACAAAAGAAGAAGGAGCAGGAACAGAAGAAGAGTTAGGCCAGCAGGAATGGGAATGACCGTTTCCCAGTGCACGTGGCTTACACCCTTCCTCCCCTCACTCCCGGAGCATCGTGGGGAGGGTCGGACCATCTGCAACCAGGAAAGAGGGAATGGGAAAAGCAGGCAGGGCCCTGCTGAAGGTTACAGGTCTGGGTGGGATACGCAGGGAAGCTGAACTTGCTATGGGACCAGGCACAGTGGCAAGATGGTGGCAGTACCACTGATGAACCTCCTCCCCAAGGAAAGAGGGGTGATGTCTCAGCAAACAGCTCCCCCTACAGTGCCTGGGCTGTACTGCACTTTCAGTGAGCCAGCAAGCCACCCTGCCTGCTGTGCTGTGGGGAGGGTGGTAGGAGGGTGTGGCACTGACCCTGTGACTACCTTCAGAGAACACCTCCTGACTTTCCTGTTGATGCAGCCCTGTACATGATGCTGTTCATTTCCAGAGGCCTAGATGTGTTCACGCTCGGTGCCAATTAGGTGTCCTGCCACACCGTCCCATGCCTGTGAGCCACCGGGGTACCACGGCAGTCTCATGGACACAAGCCACAGATACACACACGCACACAGGCACGCATCACACGTCCCATCCCCTGAAAGAGTGCATGGTAGTACCCTGTACTTCTCCATCTCCTCTCCCTGAATGGATTCTGCTTCACATCAGATGGGGTCTGTTCCCCTCTACATCTCCCTATCTACAAGTCTTCAGTGGGAGAGGGAGAGTGGGAGAGACCAGGGTGCCTACATCCCAGATGGGAGGAAACATGGAGTATATGAAAGCCCCAGAAGTTGGCTGATACACAATGAGACACCACAGTGGAATAACGAGCAGTTTTAAATGCATATTTTGCATTGTGGTGGGCTTTGATAGAATTCAAGCGGGAGGGTTCGCAATGTACTTTCTAGTTGTCTCATTCTGATGGATTAAAAAAAGACGCCAAAAAAACCCTACACTTTTTTGTCAAGACTGTCTGTTACAAGACTGGGGGCTGAGGCAGCACAGTGATAGGCTGTGGTTTTTATGAGGGAAAATGGGAGGGAAAAATAAAAGAAACGTGCCATTGAAACATTTTTCCTCACAAATTTGGAAAGGAATGAAATAAAAAAATAAGAGCTTTCTATGAGATACAAAATCTCATTCTATACATAAGATCTATCTAGCTAATATAAAATCTAAGGTAATGCTGAACATTCACCTCTTTATCGGGCATAATATCTTATACAGGCTTGCCTTCAGGAAGCTGGCTTGCCACCTCATGCTCAGGGTAAATAGGAAACAAGGATGCTGGGGCTGGATTCAGCCAACTTTTCTGCTGGCGAAAAGGGAAGGAGTTGAGATCCTTTTCCCCACAAAAAAAGAAGGTACGGTTGGGATCATGGAGCCTAAATGGGCAGAAGCCATGTGGGATGTGGGGAGGGAAGGGTTGCCATGCCAACCAGATCCATGTTCGGAAACTCCTGGAGATTTAGAAACAGAACCTGGGGAGGACAGGGATTCAGAGGGGTACAATGCCACAGAGTCCGCCCCTCCAAAGCATCCATTTTTTTCAGGGGAGCTAATCTCTGTAGTATGGAGATGAGCTGTAATTCCCAGGTCTAGCAATGTCAGGCTCCAGGGGATCCCCAAAAATTACACCTCATCTCCAGACTACAGAGATCAGTTCCCCTGGATAACGTGGAGGGTGGACTGTATGACATTGTACCTCACTAAGTTCCCTGAACTCCTCAGGGACCCCATCCCCAAATCTCCAGGAGTTTCCCTACTTGAATGTGGCAACCCTACCTCCCATCCCCAACCAGTGGCCAGGGGAGATTTGGCAACCCTGCTCAAGTCCCACCTGGAGGCTGGCATCTCTACTGTGGCAAGGAAGGGAAGTGGGCAAGGTTACCCTGACTGGATCCAACCCATAATGCTTGGGAGGATAACCCTCTTAGTTATTGTTTTACTGTGCATATTAGAAAGACTAAAACTGGTGTGCAGGATGATTACGGATATTATAGATCTATTGGCTGAATCCATGGGTTCATAATACTGACTATAATGGAAGTGGACAGCCATAACTGAACTGTGTTCATAATAAGAACTCTGATATTAGACAGAGAGAGACAGAGACAGAGACACACAGAGAAAGAGAATGAACGGGCAGAGAGGACAGATGACTGATATTCCCATGTTTGTTTATTTACATTTATTTAATGCCCCTGCCATTCCCCCAAGGAGGACCAAAAGTGTACATCATTCTCTAAGGTGTAACAAGACTCATATCTATCTCTCTTCCATTGTATCCTAACAACAATCCTGCAAGGCTGAGCATATGGGACTGGCTCACGGTCAAGTAGCAAGCATCCATGTCAGAGTGGAGATCCGAACTTCTCCCAGATCCTCGTTTGATGCACCACACTACACTACTACACACATGTTGATCTGAGAACAACCAGCTTGCTCTGTAGCTGCTGCTTTCCAGTCCCCACGGGACTCTGCTGAAGAGAAAGCATTCATGCCTTGGTTCCTAGAAATTCAATCTTAATTTGTTTTCATTTGTGGTGACTGATTCAGGTTCAATCGTACTTTGTTTATCTTGATCATACCATACACTGCCTTTCAGCTCCTACAAGTACCCAAGATGTCTTTTAATAGAAGATTTAATATATTTTTTTTTAAAAAAAATAAATCTATAACCGCCACCAGCCTTGCAGATTGTAGATCTGAAATAGGTAGGGTCAGTTCAATGCAGTCTCTAAAGCCAATTCCAGAGGGCAGAGTCCTCACAGGGAGGGAGTCTCATCCACTGTGGCTCTGTCAGCTTTGGAATGCTCAGATATTATACTGAACATCAGACAATGCCTCAGCTTCACCTTAGGGGTGGCCAAACTCTGGCTCGGGAGCCACATGTAGCTCTTTCACGCATATTGTGTGGCTCTCAAAGCCCCCACCACCCCATCAGCCAGCTTGGAGAAGGCATTTCTCTCTTTAAATAAATTCTCCAAGCCAACCCAGCTGGTGGTTTGGAGAATGCATTTAAAGTTGCTTATTTTTCACCTCTCCCTCTCTCCTCATCTATTTTCCTCCCTCCCTCAAACATCTGATGTTCATGTCTTGTGAGTCTCAAACATCTGAAGTTTATTCTATTGGCTCTTACATTAAGCAAATTTGGCCACCCCTGTCTTAGTGGAATTGCCTTCTTCTGGGCATGGAGAAGGGGACTGTCATGAGCCCTGACGAGGAGGAGCTGGAAGGGTTAACAGACCTGGAAGAGTTGCCAGCCAGTTCCTCGGCTGAACAAACAGCAGCTGGCCCATCAATCACTCTCCAGGCACCAGTGTCAGCTGTGGCGGATCAATCTCCTCTAAGCTCTCCTCCTCCTATCTCAAGAGTGTGAAGCAGGCTCTGGAAAGAACTTTCAGAGCGAAGACATGAGGCACGCCGATGCTTCAGATCTCTCAGCCCTGAGTTCTAGCAGAGTCACTTCCACCCAGGGAGCAGACTGAGTGAGACTCCCATATAACTCCCACCCAGGACCTGGTAACCTTGTGGAAGCAACAAGTCTATTCTCTGGCTTGCAGCCACTCTCCTTCCTGATCTTGACCTGCTTGATTTCCTTGGCACCCTGACCTTTAGGCTTTTGGACATTGACTTCTGATTCCGGTTTGTGATTCTGCATTGGTGACTTGGCTCCTGCTTGACTTCCTGGACTTTGACCTTGGACTGGCTTTGGACTCCTGCCTGCCTGCACCCTGAGAACGTGACAGATTTCTTCCACCCACACACTCACTCCACAAGATGGATGAGGAGGCAAGCAGAGGCTCTGGGCAGCTAGCAGCCTTGCTCACTCAGGTACAGCAAATGGTGGCTCACCTGCAACAGTAGCAGCAAGCCACTGTCACTGCCTCACCCAAGTGCCCAGTGCTTCCCCCAGACAAGTTCACTGGGAAGGTGGAGGAGTTTCCTGCATTCCTGGCACAGTGCAAACTGTATATTGAATTACATGCCAGAGACTTCCCCAATGACAAGACCAAGGTATGCTTCATTGTCAGCCTCTTAAAGGGGCAGGCAGCTAAATGGGCTACCCCCTTGCTTCTAGCCTCATCACCTCTGCTGACTGACTACTAGAGCTTTCTGGATCATATGGTGGTAGCCTTTGCTAACCCCCAGCAAGCAGCCACCGCCAATCAGAAGATCTGGACCCTGAAGCAGGGTAGGGATTTGATTTCCCAGTACTCCACCAAGTTCAAGCTTCTGGTCCAAGACCTGGCCTGGAATGAGGCTGTCCTCATGGACCAGTATACAGAGGGGCTGGCTGATGAAGTCCTTGATGAGCTGGCACGAGTAGACTGACCAGCCACATGGCAAGGCCTAATCACACTGTGTCTCCGCATCGATGGCCTCCTGGAAAGCCACCACCAAGCACAAAGCAGCGCCCGTCCCTCTCAGCTGCCCCGCCGCCTAGTGACGGTGACAACCCTGATGCACACCAATTCCGAGACTGATGATCCTGAGCCCATGCAACTCAGGGCTGCACGACCGCGACTCACCCCCTGAGGAAAAAGCATGGTGCCACTCACAGAATCTCTGCCTGTACTGTGGAGGGGCGAGGCACTTCTCCTCCGGCTGCCCCGCCAAGTGCACCCAGTCCAGTACCGTGCCACCGCCACCAGTAAAAGACCAGCCCCAGGTCTGAGTGGACCCCCCAACTTGGGGCACCTAGCCAGGTCCCCTGAACTCTATGTTACCAGCCAGGGCCCGTTCCTCGTACCGGTCACACTCGGCTTGCCGGACAGGCGCTGGCTGTTCATCTATGCCATGGTTGACTCCAGGGCTGCCCGCTGCTTTGTCGACGTGGTCTTTGTGAAGCAACACAAGATCCCGGTGCAGGACAAAGACACCCCAACCTGGTCGAAGCCATTGATGGGCGCCTCCTCTGCTCCGGTCCGGTGACCCAGGAGACCCACCTAGTCACACTCTAGATCCAACACTATCACGAGCAAGTACAATTCAATGTTGCTCACATGCCCCGCTTTCCCCTCATTCTGGGACTCTCCTGGCTCATAAAGCACAACCCCCTCGTGGATTGGGCACAGGGAAAGCTGAGCTTCAAGGACCCTTGTCCTCACCAGACCTGGTCGACCACCCTGGCCGACGCCGCCCCAGCTGCCGATCCTCTACTTCCCCCGGCCTACACTGACTTTGCCGATGTCTTTGAGGAAAAGGGAGCCGACCAGCTCCACCCCCCCACCCCCGTCCCCCCGTGCCAGCCTTATGACTGCGCCATCAATTTGGTACCTCTGCCCCATGTCCGAACCGGAGCTAGCAGCCCTGCGGGACTTCTTCATCAAAAACCTAGAATGGGGTTTCATCCAGTCATCCCCGTCCCCACTGTCCACCCTTGTTCTCTTTGTCAAGAAGAAAGGCAGCGAGCTCCGGCTCTGTGATGTCTACCAGGCCCTGAACAAAATCACCGTCCGGGACCGCTACCCTTTGCCGCTGATCCCAGAACTACTGGATCACCTTAAGGGGGCCAAGGTCTATACCAAGCTGGATGTCCAAGGCACGTACAACTTGGTGCAGATCCGCACAGGAGACGAATGGAAGACGGCTTTCGGGACCCGCTATGGCCAGTACGAGTATCTCGTGATGCCCTTCGGCCTGACCAACGCCCCCGCTGTCTTCCAAAGGCCGATGAACGACATCTTCCGCGACCTGCTCGACCACTTTGTGATCATTTATTTAGATGACATTTTAATTTATTCCCAAAGCCCCGCCCAGCACACAGGGCACATCCGCCAGGTCCTGCAACGCCTGCGCAAGCATGGTCTCTACGCCAAGCTAGAGAAGAGTGCCTTCGACTTAACAGCAGTCGAGTTCCTTGGGCACATCATCTCACCCCATGGGACTCAGATGGACCCGAACAAAGTCAAGGGGGTCCTGACCTGGCAGACGCCATGGAACCGCAAGGACATACAGCAGTTCCTTGGCTTTTCCAGTTATTACTGCCAATTCATCCCTGACTATGCTGACATAACCACGCCTTTGACCCAGCTCCTCCAACCCAAGGAGCCATTTCATTGGACTCCAGAGGCAGACCATGCCTTCACCACCCTGCGTTACCTAGACCCATAGCTGCTGTTCACAGTAGAGACTGATGTCTCCAGTGTGGCCCCCAACGCAGTGCTATCCCAGTGGGAATACCCCTCCCAGCCGCTGCAACCCTGCGCATACTACTCACAGCAGCTGACGCCTGCAGAGCGCAACGACACCATCTGGCAGCAGGAACTCCTGGCCATCAAGACTGCCTTCAAGGTTTGGAGGCATCACCTTGAAGGGGCCTGTCACCCTGTCCAGGTCCTAACTGACCACCGAAACCTGGAGCATCTACAGACTGCTCGACGCCTCACCCAGCGTCAGATCTGGTGGTCCCTCTTCTTTTCCCGGTATGACTTCCGGATCACCAACATCCCGCAGAACCGGAAAGTGGACGCCCTCTCCCGAAAACCAGAATACGCTGTGCCTCAACTGGGCTCATCCTTGCACCCTCAGTCTTCGCTGCCACTACAACTTTCCCGACCTTGGCTGCAAACATCCAGGCCAGCCAGGCCCAAGACCCCTGGGCTCAGCAATGCCTCCTGGAAGTGCAAGATGGCCTGGCCGGGGACCTCTCTACCCACCAAGGTCACCTCCTGCACTGTGGGCACCTATACGTGCCTCCGGGGCCCCTCCGGGCCAACGCACTCCACCTGATCCATGACTGGCTTAGGCCAGGTGCATTTGTCCTCAGCATAGAGAGAGAGAGAGAGAGAGAGAGACCATCCCCAAATGGATGGGCAGACCGAATGCACCAATGCCATGCTGGAACAATACCTGCATTGTTACATCAGCTACCAGCAGGATGACTGGGCCACCTTGCTACCCCTGGCCTAGTTTGCCTACAACAACGCCATACATGCATCCATGCAATAGACCCCATTTGCTGCCACCTATGGGTACCACCCTCGCTTCTTCCCCGCAGTCCTGCCCCCCACAGCAGTCCCTGCTGCTGATGTGCACCTGCAGGAACTCCGGGCTCTCCAGGACTTGCTCCGAGAGCAGCTCCAACAGGCTAAAGAGGCCTACAAGACAGCTGCCGACCAAAAGCAACAGGTGGGGCCCCCACTGAAGGCCAGGGACCACGTCTGGGGTTTCAAGGGGGCATAATACTATAGAGCAGGGGTGGCCACCGGTAGCTCTCCAGATGTTTTTTGCCTACAACTCCCATCAGCCCCAGCCATTGGCCATGCTGGCTGGGGCTGATGGGAGTTGTAGGCAAAAAAAATCTGGAGAGCTACCATTGGCCACCCCTGCTATAGAGTCCACCTTTCACAGCAGCCATTTTTTGCAGGAGAATTTATTTTTGTCACCTAGAGATCAGTCGTAATCCCAGATCTCCAGCCACCACCTGGAGGCTGGCAACCCTGTTAAATGTGAGGATCTCTTCCAAACTGCCCTGATGCCTTTTTATTTGGTGTCAGTGCCATCCACTTGCATTAAAAAAGAGAAAAGGCCCCCAACAAGGATTAGCAGACTTGTTTAAAACAAAACGTTAACATTGCAAGGAAGGAGTTTGTTCATTTATCACGTTAAGTCACGTCCCAAGTGTTTGTTGAAACAGACTCAAGAAAAAAATTCAGCAAAAAGTCTTTTGAGTCCTCTGGGATCCTGCCTGGTCTTCTACTGCTGGCATGTTCATTGGAGGCATGGCTGCTGCCTGCAGAGAAAAAAAAAACATGAAATCCAGCCAGGTTTATTTTTAGAGCTGGAAATGTCAGATTGCATTGGTGTGTGCACTGCAATTTACATATAATGCTTAATAGGCAATTAAAAAATGGCTGCTGCCCATCTAGGTAGTACACCCACGCCCCTGCTTGTTGCTAAAGGAGCTCAGTTACAGCAAACACTCAAAGGAGAAAGGAGCAGACTGAAACCAGAATGGTGGAACATCCTAAATGAGAAAGACCCCATGGGATTCTGCCCATCCAGGCTGCTGCAAATTGAATCCACTACAGAAATTGAACTAACAAGAGAACTCCATTGCCTTGGGATAAAGGAGCCATCCGTCCCCGTCCCCCCCTTCAGCCAATAAATGATTACAATAGTAATCCAGCCAATGAACGATTGCAATAATGCAATATCAAACACACATGGCCCACTTTTCCTCTTGACAAAAACAAGGTTCATGGTACTGCAGGGCTTGTAAACCAGAGCTGTTCCATTAGGCCTCTGGTTGAGACCCCGACGGATGGAAATGACGGCTTCTGGGATGGGCCTCCCTTTCCCCCTTTTTGGCCTTCTCCAGTGCTCATGCTTATATCATTAACTGATGAAACCAGACCTTGAATGCAGCAGGAACTCACAGGAGCACAGCTCCTGAACCTTTCTGAGGGTTCCCCCTCTTCCTCCCCACCTACCTACCTTGTCTATTGAATAGTAGGTGCAGCTGCATAACAATCCCTGGATGAGCTCCACCACCTATTTTGCTACAAAATGAACCCTGGATGAAACTATACGGTGTGCCATTTATGTACTGATTTTTAATAATTTTTAATAATTATGGTTGCTTTTATAACACGTTGTTACTCACCCTGAGGCCTGCTATAGCAGGGTGGGTGAGAAATCTAATAAATAAATATCACCCTTTTGTCCCATCTCTCCCCTCCCCACTCATCTTCAACACCCTCGGCCCATGTGGAAATGATCTTTCAGAGTACTGAAAGGGGCTGTAATGGAAATGGAGAGGAACATGAGAAAACTCCATGCACAGATGGTGGTGTACAAGTCAATAATCAGCATTTGTGAATCGCTCTTATCTTTCCTTTTTGCCTGCTAGCTTAAATCCCAGCAATGGAAACATGACTTAATAGTACTGGTGACGTCCCCAATCTGGAAGTCTCTCCCTCATAAAGCTTGCCCAGCACCTACCCTGCCCACCATTTAAGCACCAGGCAAAAATGCTCATATTTGCTCAGACTCTTAATTGAAGGCTTATCTGCTTCCTTTCCGTATTTCATGGCTCATTTCTCACCTGACAATACTTAGAATTTTATGACCGGCTTTCAAATTTGGTAAAGCCCTATAAAGCATCTATAAAATATTTATAATCATTTTGTGACAACTGCTCTGCTTGGGATGGTTTTCTTGCCAGGGGAATTAGTTGTGTTGTTTTCACCTATGGTTGTTGAGCTGGACATTCAAATTCCTTTTTATTGGAGCAGGTTTCTAGAAAGGCAGTCGACATACCTGTTCAATAACTAAGGCATGGAAGAAAGCTCTTGAAGAGATATCCCACTGGATGAAATTAAAGGGAGCTCAGACAAGCATAGAAGCCTTTTTCTTTTTTGGTTTTGCAGTTTGGAACCCATTTGTTAAATGTAGTAACAATCAAGATGCTGTATCTCCAAGCAACCCTGGCCAGGCACTGGACAAAGACACAGCCACAATAGTTTTACAAGTGTATAATGTTTTGCATATGCTTGTACGTGGCAAGGGGGGGGGAATGAAATGCATAGAGGGGGCCCAAGTCTGTGAGGGGAAACACTCCATGCACAGCTGTTTGTTAAACGGGCTTGCATGATGGATACATGAGAAACAGTATCCCTTTTGTGCTTCAAGAATTAACAGAAGGAAAACAAATGTCTAATCAGGGGTCCCCAACATACTTCCCACCACATTTTTAGAAAGCAGGCAGTGCTAGGTGGAGTGTTTGCCCAGCAAGACTGCTGACTATGCAGATTTTTAAAAATATTGCCTTGGCAGCAACTGCCACCACAGCACAAGGAACTTCACTTTGTGACTGAAGGTAAGCTGTGTGGCAGCCATTTTGTGACCGACTCCACCTTTTGTGACTGACTCCAGTCACATTTTGTGACTGACTCCACAGCCACTCTGTGCCCAAATTCCAAGGGTGCTTGGAATCTCAAAAAAAGGTTGGGGACAAACTGTGCCCAACCTTGTGTAAACACTGAAATGCCACAAGGGACTCACCATGAGGCAACTGTTACCCACGAGTACTCAACTACGAGCTTGACTAGAACTAACGTGGGAGTTGTCCACTAACATTTTCGTGTGTGTCTATGGAAAGCGATGAACTTAGGCAGAGAAAATCCAAAAACTCCATACCCCGACGCTCTCTCTTGTAGTGGCGAGGTCATAACTCTGGCTTCCCTTCTGCCTGTCACATGACTGAAGTCAAGACGTTTGAGGCTCAATGGCTTCCAAGGCTGCTGCGGATTTAAAGGTGGGTTCTTTGGTCCAGGTAGGCTGGCCCGGATGATCAACCTGTATTCCCTTCCTCTACACCGCAATCTCCCCAAATGCTAGCACGTAACAAAAAAACAATGCCAATTCACAATGAAAGCCCGAGAACCCTGTCGGAAATGATTCACACTCACAGCCAAGCAAGTATGGTTCATTTTATTTATTTTTATTTTTAAACAAGTTTGATTTCATGTCTCTCCCCCACCCCCACCCCCGACAACTGATCAAAGGAGCTAAAGAATACTGTGGCAGCTTGTGTGTGTTTTTGGATACTTCTGTGGTTTGACCCAGATAATAAAAATATAGATATATATGATATATACACTGATGGTCTCCAGACCATTCAGAAGCATACCATGCAACGGGGAAAAGGGAAGAATAAGAGGATGACTCTTGACCGCTTGCAGAAGCGGGCAAAGAACATGAGGCCAAGCGGGATTGGTGGCTGCTTCACGGAAGAACGTGGCTGTACATGTGCTGGGCATGGGGAAACACTGAAAACAAGTCAGCCCCTGAGTGGAAGTCACACCTGTACTTGTTCCCCTGTCCAAAATGCACACTTTGCCCACCTTCTCTTCCATTTCCCCTAGACAAGGATTTTTTAAAAAAAAATAATAATAAAATCCTGTCATGGGCCAGTGGAGAGGAAAGGTCCATGCAGGCAGGTGCAGAAGCAGGAGAGATGGGAAGCTGCAGCCTCAGTGCTTCATGCGTGGGACGCCAGAGACTCTTCCAGGGAAGGTTCTGGAGAGAATTAACGTGTGGGCTGTGGAAGAGGAACCACAAAAAAAAAAAGTGGAAGGGGAGAGAGAAGAGGAACTGCAGAGGGAAATTCCACTCCACTGACTTCAGTGCATCCATTGCAAAGAGGACATAGGGGGGCGTACAAGCATAGGGGGCCTCTCTCCTCATGATCAGGAACCCTCCTTTTCCTAGGTTTTGTTACAGGAGCAGGCTTGCACCCGCTGCCTCTCTCTCAATCAACACGTGATGTCTGGGGGACAGATCTTGCCACTGCAATCCTGCTCTACCACCCGCCATACGTTCGCTGTCCCTGGAATGTCATCCGAAAAGTCCTTGGCTGGCGGCAACAGCTCCTTCGCCAGTCCTTCCCTCATTTTGGCAAAGAAGCACTGCCTCTTTGTGAACCCCTGCCCCCATTGACAGCCACAAAAGGAAACCCTAAATGCCACATCTCATTCGCACCTCAAGGAACCAGGCTAAGTCATGTCCAGTAGCCTCTTCTCCACCTGTCCCCCAATGACTTGCATTTGTCATGGAAGTGTTCACCACCGGAGGGATGGGCAATCTAAACAACCATCTTGCTTAGGGAGATGACAGTATGTGCTGAGAGCATACATGCAACTCCATCACGAGCGGCAGATTCAAATGCCGCCACAAGCCTCACTGGAGACTGACCATCAGGCCAAAGCCCCATTTCTGCCCGTGACAAATCAATGTAATAAACAGGGAAAACCACCAAAGGTCCGGAAAATAGAAATGGAGAAAATTCCTTCAGGACAGGAGTTACTCTGCAGGCCTCTAAGTACCCAACAGAACATCTGAAACGGCCTTACAGGCCTGACTTCTCCCACTCTCAAGGCAACTGATTCTCATGAATCTTTTTCCAGCATCTTAAAAGGTTATATGCTTGTTGGGAAAATAAGATTAACTCAAAAACTTCCTTGTGCCCTTCTCCTCCTGATGCTTAACAAGGCTTATTTTTCATCACTTGTGAGTCCCTACAGCTTTGGGTTTTTTTCTCCTTTTCCATTTGTTTTGCTCCCTCTGGTGGTCAATTCAATATTACACTGCTGAATCTCCAGCATGTTTCCCTGCAGCTTTTCAACCAGGCCTGCAACCACAGTGGGGCATTCAGGGGCAATGCCCCTTCACTGAACCCTCACAGCCCACCACCATAAATAAATTAACAGAATTTTATTATTACTTTAATTTAATTTCTTTATTCTCTCTTAGGCTGCCCCATGAGTGGAAAAAATTGCCCCGAGAGCAAAACATCTCTGGCTACAGGCTCACTGGAGACTGACCATCAGGCGAAAGCCCCATTTCTGCCCGTGACAAATCAATGACACTGAATTGACCACAAGTAGCAAAACACATCTGGAAAAGAACCCCCCCCCCCAAAAGCAATAGGGACGCACCAGTGATGAAAATGAGAGTGCAGAAAAACCCAAGAATTCTGACACACCTATGCTTTGTAACAAGGACATTGGACTCTGCCAATATCACCCATTTTCCTCAGAGAGGAGCTATTCATTCCCTGTCAGAAAGCAGAACACAGGCTAGCGCTTCTTCCACTTTCTTCTGTCGATCCCCAAGCCACCTCGCAAAAGGTTAATACCCAGCTTCTATAATGATGGCAGGATTTTTTTTTAAAAAAAGGAACATGGAAGGCAAGTTCCAACCTACAAGACAGAAAGACAGGATTGTACAGGTAGGGATGGGAGGGTCAGAAGTGAGGAGGCTCCATGCAGGGCTCCAATGATGCAGAGAAGGATCTAAGCTATGTGCTTCCCCGACTGAAGAAAGCAGTCGGGCTCCCATCTGGCCAGCTTGCTGCCTGAGCCGCCCGAGAGAGAGTGTCCGTTGAGGTCTCGTAAATGAAGGTGGGTTTGCGCTGGTGATGACTGCAGTCCTTTCCCTCTTTCTCCAAACATCAAAGTCCAGCTTCTCCACCTCTGAGGCCTTCTTCACCCAGAAACAAAGGCGAGTCTTAGGTCACCCGGTAGGTGGAAGTGTTTTTCGGTTCTGTGCTGGGCACGCACCAGTCATCAGCTTCCTGGCTGGTCTGGTAGTGGCGCCATGCTGACTTGTTGTATACAGGAAGTCGCTCCACTGAGTCTGTTGACAAGGCCTGGGAAGAAAGGAGCACAGTTTGGAATGAACTTGGCAACAGGGGTGGATTCAACCTCTGGCTGACCACTGCTATATTCGGCATTCGCCAGCACACGTTCAGATAGTTTTGGAAGGTCTCTCAAGGTTGCAAACCAAATTTACGATTTGCTGTATATCCTATGTACTTCCTTGTCAAAAAATGGCATTCTACCCTTTTTTTCCTGGGAGGAAAAATGGTATATTTGTAATGGAGGACAGGTGAGCCAAGTATAGTGGTGATGCATGTTGAATAGTGACAGATGTTTCCCAATACAGCCAGATGCACAGGGTGGAGAAGAATACAATAGCAAACCAAGTAGCTATTAAAGCAGTATGTCATCTTAGCAATGGACTGAAATTCAATTTGAGGACGTAAAAAACAACTACTCAAAATGATTCTTTTGACCCAGTTTTCCTTTTGAAAACCCAAATATTCTTCCGGCCTGAATCTCTTACACTAGGCCCAATGACTGAAGCTTCATTTTGTAGAATATTTTTTTTAAAAAAAATACACCTTCGTTGCCATAAAATTTTTTATCAACAAGACTTACTACACAATCCAAACCATCATTTCTCAGCAGTAAACTGCCTCCAAGACCAAGGTAGGTTTTTCAAAGAAACACACACAGCAATATGTTTTTTTTTAAAAAAAGTAAATGTTAATGATTTGATCAAAGTTTCTGACTTGTTTGATATTTAGTTCTCTTAGCTACTGGGACAGGAGCGTGTGAGAGAGACAGTCCAGCAGTAACAAAAAGTTGCCACTATTGCATTCAAGCATCCATAACTTTAACCCAATCAGAAAAGGTTTTGCAAAGCACTGGTTTCAGGGCTCGGCAGCCAACGGGAAGGTCAGTTTCCCCCACCCTGTCCACTATGAGAAGGCGGCCCCACTGGAACCTCAGCCTTCCTTTTTGTTAAACATCAGCAGAGAAGGGGACCACAAAAGTAAAGAGAACTGTAGAATAACGACACGCTCACTCCGTGTAGAAAAAATATGCAATTGTATTCTGCATATATTCAGTCTATTTCAAAATATATCCTCTTATGATATCTCAATGGTACAGACAAAAAACCATCCTGGGCACAACACTCCAAAAAAAATCAAAATTGATTGAAGTCCAACGAATCATAAAAGAACTGGTCCATTTTGTTTTGGGGAGAACCCTTCTTTAGGGGACCATCTATTATATTTATGGGTTCAGTAGTGTTGTGGTGCTGTATTTCATACCTTGGCCTTCCAAATTATTATTTTGTATAAAATCTCTTATTGGAACGCCACTGCCAGTTTTCTACATGGAGTGAGACTGGCAGCGGCGTTCCAATAAGATATGACATAAGGTATGAAATACAGCACTACAACACTACTGAACCCGTAAATATAATGGACCGGTTCTTTTATGATTCATTGGACTTTAATCAATTTTGATTTTTTGGGGACAGTAGGAGTGTTGTGCACAAGATGGATTTTTGTCTGCACCATTGAGATATTCATAAGAGGAAATATTTTGAAATAGACTGAATATATACTGAATACAATTGCATATTTTTTTCTACACGGAGTGAGCGTGTCATTAGCCTACAGTTCATTTTGGTTAAAGGCAAATGACCTCAGGAGCAGGAATACGACTCTGATCTCAGGACAGGCTTTACAACCGTGGCTCAAGTGAGCACCCCTGATGAAAAAACAGGGTATTGATCAAAACTGGACACTCGTGGGATGCAAGCCTGTTTGAAATAACAACACAGACCGTGTGTGTCTCCTGACAAGTGGACAAAGCACCAATAAATCCCTAGGGAGGGGGCGTGGCTCAGCACCAGAGAAGCTGCTTTTCATGTAAGGTCCCAACTTCAATCCCACACATCTCCAGTCCAAAGGACCAGGCAATGTGAAAACCTAATTCCAGCTCAATGGTCTGATTCCGTAAAAAGCAGCTCTGCCTGCTCATTTGAGTAGGAATTCCCACGCTAGACTTGGGGAGGGAAGGACTGGAAACCAACTCACCTTCAAATAGATGACCGCATCTGTCCCAAAGCCCTCCATGGAAAAGAGCTGAAGGTCACCTTGGAAGTACTTGGCGTAGAGTCTGGAAATAGGGAGCCCATAGCCGAAGCCAGCCTGGCATTAGCAGGAGAGAAGGGAGAAGAAAAGTGATGAGTGTTTCGACAACCCACCTGGTGTTATTATTCTCCAGCCCACCCACCACCACACATATGAACACAGGCTCAGGAAACTACCCCTGTGCATTCTTGCTATAAGCCAGTCTGCAAAACTCATCCTGGCAAATTCTCTCCCCCCCCCCCCCCCCCCCCGGAGCCCTTCCACTGTCTATCGACTCCCAGCTCTTTCTTCAGCTAGGAAGAATACTGCTGTGCTGTTGCACCTCCTACTCTGCTCTTTCCAGGCCAGAAAAGGGAGAAAAGAGAAGCTGCTAAGGACCAGGACAACACCTTCTACTCACATACAGCTTGCAGAAGAAACGGCAGGGCAGATTTACATTGCAAAACTTAAGCTGGGATGTCCCACTCAGAGTTCCCTCTACGCTGAGTTAGCGTGAGCTAGCTCACAGATTTTTAGACTCCAGCTCACACATTTTTGTCTTAGATCAGGAAGGAGGACCCCAGAGCACACTGATTTATGCAGGAGCTCACAACTTTAATGCCAGCAGCTCACAAAGTAGAATTTTTGCTCACAGGGCCTGCAGCTTAGAGGGAACACTGGTCCCACTATATGTAACCTTGCCTGTCCAATCCCCAACCCCGCAAATGGGTGAAATATAATTCCCAGGATTCCTTGCTTGGTTAAAAAAGTCTTGGAAAGTTACTGCAATGCTAGCCCGCTTCTTCTCGCACCACCTCGTCCGTCACATACCAAGGGCGTCCCTCCGGTACCCAGTTCTGGTTTGGGCGCTGTGGAATACATGTAGCTGAAGAGACGTTCGATCTTGCGCAGAGGGACCCCGCCACCTCGGTCGCTCATCTGAGCCAGAGGAGAAGAACACATTGACACCATTCAGACATCACACAAAACCCGTGGCTCAATTCACCATGGAGAGGGCCGCTGCAAGAAAATGCAGCATGCGCTTTGTTAGGATCCATCAAGCTCAGATATGAAACCATGGCTTGGATTCCACTATCGCCACTAACTCTCCAGTAGGAATGTCCACTGACAGTCTCGTTTCTGCCAATGGGAACAGGATCTATTTGCGAAAGTGGAAGTCTATCTCCTTGTCTAGGAGCCCCGAGGCGCAGAGTGGTAAAGCCGCAGTACTGCAGTCTGAGCCCTCTGCTCACGACCTGCATTCGATCCTGGCGGAAGCTGGGTTCAGGTAACTGGCTCAAGGTTGACTCGGCCTTCCATTCTTCCGAGGTCGGTAAAATGAGTACCCAACTTGCAAGGGGGAAAGTGTAGATGACTGGGGAAGGCAATGACAAAGCACCTCACAAAGTCTGCCGTGAAAACGTCATGATGCAACGTCACTCCAGAGTCGGAAACGACTGGTGCTTGCAGTCACCTTTGTCTTTATCTCCTTGTCTATTTGCTACATTATTATCCCGCCGCACCTCCTCCAAAGAGCTCCAGGGGGCGTGCATGGGCTTTCCTTCTCAATTACATCCACACATCAGCCCTTCCCAGGAGGTAACCCTGGGACTGTGTAACTGACTCAAGGTCACCCAACAAGTTTCATGGTAGGAGCAGTGATCTGAACCCAGTTCTTCTGAACTGCTTTCTAACTCAAACTGGCCCCAACAACTACCTGCAGCTGCTCCTCAGTGTACTTCCCTCATGTCTCCATCGGAGGCCTCACTTACCCGGATGGAAAGGTCTTCTTGCCCCAGCGACACCATCACCTTGATGGGTGGCAACGTGGGGCTGGACTCGTGGCTTTCGACGGTGGCCCTCATGGCATTCTGGGGAAGCAACGGCAGAGAACGAGAAGCGCATCAGAGCCCTGCCCAGCCTGTGTCATTGGGCATCTTTAGTGTCACAACAAATGGGTGTTTTTGCTCCTGCCAGTTATGCATCCTCTTTTTGTTTTGAAAAACAAACAAAGCTGGGATATCTGAATGGATAATTAGGGCCCTTACTAAGGCTTGAATCCTATGAATGGAGGAAAAGGAAGCATGCTACACAGAAAAAGCTATCTAAAGCAGCGATCCCCAACTTTTAGATCCTGTGGCATTTTGACATGATTTGGCAGACCCAGTCACAAAATGGCTGACACAGGAGGTAGAGCTGGCCACAAAATGGCTGTGACAGGAGATGGACCCAGTCACAAAATGGCTGCCACAGCTTACCTTCCATCGCACAGTGAAGATCCTTCTGTTGTGGTGGCGGCTGCCGCCAAAGCAACGCTTCAAAAGAAATCCTCACAGCCAGTCAAATCTTCAACAGCTGATCAAAAACTTGCTGGGCAAAAAAACCCTCTACTTGACCCTGCTCACTTCCTAAAAACACTTGGCAGGCACCAGAAAAGGAGATGGTGGGTGTCATGGTGCCCATGGGCGCTTGTTGGCAACCCCTGATCTGAAGCACAACAAACTCACTCAAAGGCTCCAAGCCACAAAGCAACAACATAGAAGACCTACTGTGTGGGTTTTTCTGCGTCACATCTGTTTTGGCCCCAGTGACCACTACAAGCATATGGTCAGTCCATCAGGAAGGCACGGAAGAGAAAGCAACGAAGGTCTGGCCTTAGGGTGTTTCTGTTTGTAATTGCTGCCTTGTCTTATGGCCAAACCTTGAGAGGCAATGCAACCTCAGCTCCACAGCTCTCCTACTCCCTCCTCCCCTTTTGCCACAAACCCTAAAAGACCCCACATAGGATTTTCTCCAGAGGGAGGGATATGGGAAGAATCAAAGACTTCGGCAAGCTAGGGATGGAACTCCACACTTAACTTCATGGGCAGAGGCTAGAGATGGCTGCCTTCTCAAGCAACGGGGGACCTTGCCAGCTGCTATGCTGCAACCCTAAAAATAACAGGTTGGACCCTACCAGCTTTTCTGCTGGCAAAAGAGCAAGGAAGTGGCCCTCCTGACAAGGCTACGGGGGGGGGGGGGAAATCACAGAGAAAGGCAAACAGGGCAAGAGGAAACAGAGTGGAGGAACTGGGCACCACCGAGCAGAGGAGTCGGCAAGAGGCAACCTACTGTGTGGGTTTTTCTGCGTCACATCTGTTTTGGCCCCAGATCTGTTTCGGCATCTGCATTTTGTTCAACAAGACATTTCAGCCCTTACAACAAGCTTATCAAGCATTGCCACGGCAGAGGCAGGGGGAAAGCTGAGGCTAAGAGAGCACAGCTTGCTGAAGGCATACTTCGAACTGAGGACTTGCTGATTCTCAGCTTTCAGTCGCAGTGCAAGGCCAGCACCGATGGGAGTGCATCTTTTGCTTCCAACAAAGCCCTCTGCTTCAGGGACGGAGGATTTCCTTCTCCTTGTTTAGACCCAAATTAAAAAGAACAGATGAAGCTGGTGGGGGTGGGGGATGGGGAAGGAATAATTACCTTGAACAGCTCAAAGAGCATGTGGTACAAGTGAGAGGGGACGTAGACCATGTGGATGGGCTGGTCGGGATGGTTCGCTAGAAGTGGGAGAAAGAGAGGTTATTAAGAACATCCTGGTCACCCCACTTGGTTCTTCCAATTTTTTCTCTGCAACCCCACCCCTGCGCAAGGCATCCATGCTGCATACTTCTCCATTTACTTCTGCGCAACGGGGCCAAGGGCTGATTTTGGGCAGGGCGCCATCCACGCACATTTCAAGACCCACGTCCGAGACAAACTGGAAGGGTTGGATGCATGCTGGTTTTGCCAAGAATCCTGCTTTAGATTAGACCTCTAAGAGACAATCTCCCCACTCCATTCTTCACGGCTACAGGTAGGTGCTTTTGCCATTCAATAAGCACGAGAAGGGCTCAAAAGCAGCAGAATATCCTGTTCTGATTGCCTGTTCTGCAGTTTCCGATGGGCTTCTAGCTCGGCCCATTAACCGGCTAACGGAGACTGTAGGGCAGCAGTGGCCAAACTGTGGCTCTTGTGCACATATTGTGTGGCTCTGGAAGCCCCCACTGCTCTATCAGCCAACTTGAAGAAAGCATTTGTCTCTTTAAATCATTCTGCCAAGCCAGACAGCAGCTTGGAGAATGCATCTAAAGTTAAAGTTGCTTTCCTTCCACCTCCCCCTCCTTCCTTCCTGCTCTCAAACATCTGACATTCATGTCTTGTGGCTCTCAAACATCCGACGTTTATTCTATTTGGCTCTTACATTAAGCAAGTTTGGCCACCTCTGCTATAGGGTCAGCTCCAATTGCCTGTCTGAGACATTCTGCCAGCAATTCAGGACTTGATCCTACCAAGTTATCTGTTTGGACTCCTCCATTCTTCATGACAACTCCCACCCCATTTGGTTTTTGTCTACATTGGTCTCATAACCCCTGGCCCTTCCCAATGGTCAAAGAGGGTCCCGCCTCCCTCTTCCACTGAGTATGATCCAACGCTTGTATTTCTTGCATTTCTCCCCTCCAAAGGCTCAGTTGCCCTCTATGCAATGGTTTTCCACCACTACAACCTCCAACGTTTCTGCTGGTTTTCCAGTTCCTGCAGAACCTTTGCAATTGGTATAAATCCGGATAAAGCAATCCAATTTTTGCAACACTGAACGGAGGATGGAATTCACCTGCTTGCAGGTTCCAGAGCGCTTCTGAGTGTGGAAGTCTGGACATGCATGTTCTTGTTTGAGCTAAATGTTATTTGTTGCTTCGTGGAGTAGGTGGCACTTATTCTTACCCCATTTTGTTGTGGAAGATGGAAAGAGATAAGATTACAGAAGGGACACAATGCACCCCCCCCCCCGGGCAAAGAGGGTGGTGGGGGAAGAAAGGCAAGCTCTTTCAGTCTGCTGTCAGAGACGACACAACAAAAGGCTGCTAAAAGTCAGACTCGGGGTGGGGAGAAGAGACAGCAGGAATGGTTTCCTCCCTCTCCAATAACACTAGAATTTTGAATCAGGCCTTGACCTGGATAGCTCAGGACAGCCCAATCTCGTCAGCTCTTAAAAGCTGAGTGAGCTCGGCCCTTGTTAGTATTGGGAGGCCACCAAGGAACACCAGAGGCAGGCAATGGCGAACCACCTCTGAATGTCTCTTCCCTTGAAAACCCATGGGGTCAATGTAAGTCAGCTGTGACCTGATGGCAGGGGGGGGGGGGGGGAAGGCTGGCAGACAGCAGAGGCAGGACTGACAATTAAAGTCCTTCACACACCTATCTGATGGCCACTGTCTTCTGACTACATGAACGCGTGGGTATTAGCCACAATGACTAAGCCATGTCCCAAGCCAGTGTACCCAGAGGCGGGTGGGTAAAGAAGATATTGGATTTATATCCCGCCCTATACTCTGAATATCAGAGGCTCAGAGTAGTCACAATCTCCTCTACCTTCGCCTCCCCCAACAGACACCCTGTGAGGCAGGAGTGGCTGAGAGAGTTTTTACAGCAGCTGCCCTTTCAAGGACAACTCCTGTGAAAGCTATGGCTGACCCAAGGCCATTCCAAGAGCTGTAAGTGGAGGAGTGGGGCATCAAATCCGGTTCTCCCAGCTAAAAGTCGGTGCACTTAATCACTACACCAAACTGGCCCCTATATTTGGATGGGAGACTACCAAGGAATGGCTGTATGCAAGGACTGGAGGGAGGGAGAAGCTACAACAGTTGTTCCCTGCTTGACGGGCCTTCTGGGGCATCTGGCTGTCTGCTGTGGGGGGTGGGAGACTGAACCAAATGACCCTTTTAAGTCAGATCCAGCAGGGCTCTTGTTAACGTCCATACGACAGGCTGAACTGACTAGGGAGGAGAAATGGGACTTTCATACGGGAGACAGAGTTGTACGTGTAGCACTGCGGGTTTTTGCTGTCAAGCTGAAGCTGGTTTATTGGCAACCCTATGCGGTTTTCAAGGCAAGCGACATTCAGAGGTGATTTGCCATTGCCTGACTCTAAGTTGTGACCCTGGTATGCCTTGGGTTGTCTCCCATCCCAATACTGACTGGGGTGACCCTGCTTAGCTTCCGAGATCCAATGAAATCAGGCTAGCCTGGCCTATCCAGGAGAGTGCATACAGCCATTCCCCAGTAGAAAACCTTGGATTTGAAACTTTCTGACATCTTGAAGGGCTGCCACCTGCCCCAAACACTTTGATGAAAGGGAGAGAAAACCATCCAATCCTCATGAACTTTGATTTCCCATCGTAGCACCTTCACGATGCAGAGAGCAATACGTGTTGACTTCTCCAGGCCACTATGCAAGCCTCTGGCGGCTTGCTGCGATTGTTTTTAAAGGCAAGGCGAGAGGAAGCCGGGAATGGAAGGAGGGAAGAAGGAAGGAAGCTGGGATTTTAGCAAAGCTCTAGCTGCCAAGCCACAATGCCAACTCTACAACGGCCGCTTAACCAAACTGCTACTTACTGGGCCAAGAGTGAGGTCCTGTTCCTGTTTCTGAATTACATGGATGGGGGAAAAAAGAATAATGAGGCAAGTGGTTGCTCTAAAAGCTCAAGGGATGGAGCTTTAACAATACTTTTTTTTTTTTGGGGGGGGGGGACATCCACCAAACACAACAGGGACAGCAGAAACACAAAAGACTATTGCAAGGGATTTCTCCCAATGAACTGAAATGCCACCTCTATGACAGATTGCTTTGGGTGACTTGTTTACAGCGCACGAGGGAGTGGCAAGGGAGAGCCAGACCTCAGATTATGTGCAAACACTTCACCTCGCACAAATAGATTCTGTTCCCATTGGCAGAAATGAAAGTACTGCAAATCTTGCTGAAAGTAAAGCATCTTTGCTTCCAAACGAAAGAATCTGACACTGCCATTTTCATTGATTCATTCTTATTCTTTTCCAAACTCGCAAAATTGTATAACCTTTAGGGCTTGCAGAAGCGGGCATTTTAGCATTAATGTTTTCTTGGTCAAGTAGTCTGTTCCTGTGCTCATTTACTCAGAAGTAAGTCTCACTGGGTTGGATCCGACTTGAGTTTGCCAGTAGTGGAAAAGGAAGAGTCCCCTTTGCCCACCAAACAAGCTATGCTGGGTATCATGGGATCTGCAAGGACAAAAGCCCTGCAAGTAGTGGGGTGGGGGCTGTAGTAAGGAGGGGGAAAGGTACAGGGAGAGTCTGAGCAGAACAGCTGGCTAGATCCAACCCTCTGTCTGCAACAGAGCTTTCTCTCTGGCACATGCTGCACTTTTAAGCATGCTGAGTAGGAACTAATCACTGAATGGAAGATAATCACGGGATCCAACCCATTATTTAATGGTGAGAACACCCTTCATTCCGAGCTATCTGCTTGCTCATGAGCAAGTTCTGAAGACTAAGCCATCTGTGCATTTGAAAGGTCTTCCATAAATAAAACAAACATGAGCCTGGGGGAGAGACAAAAAGTTGGGTTATGGGCCAGGAGACCTACTGGGTTCTACGGTCACTCCTTTGCCACAAGCTCAACGCATGACCTCGGGCAAAGTGCTCTCAGTGCCTGCTGTCATGTTCCCTCCCATCTGGGCACAGATGTTCCCTATGAATTCATTTGCACAGGAAAGCATGGATAGCAACTGGGTCATTTTATGTGCAGAGCTCAGTCTCTTTTGGGACGGGATGGGTGAGAAACCAAAATCGACCCCATGTACGTGCCCACAGATTTTGGGACAAAAGGATAGTCAGCACCGCATGGCAATCAAAGTGTCAGCACGAGAACTGGGGACCGGACTTCAAATCTCTGCTTCGCCGTAAAAGCTCATAAGGAGACCTTGCAGAAAAAGCAAGACACCGGCAGCCCCTTAAAGACTAACACAATCCATCGTAGGGCAGGAGCTTTCGTGAGTCATCTGCTCGCTTCTTCACGAAAGCTCCTATCCTGTCATAAACGGTGTTAGTCTTTAAAGTGCTACTGGCCTCCTGGCTCTTTTCTACTGTTAGGAAAAGGAAAGGTCCCCTGTGCAAGCACCAGATGTTTCTGACTCTGGGGTGATGTTGCTTTCACAACGTTTTCACGGTAGACTTTTTACGGGGTCGTTTGCCATTGCCTTCCCCAGTAGTCTACGCTTTCCCCCCAGCAAGCTGGGCACTCATTTCACCGACCTCGGAAGGATGGAAGGCTGAGTCAACCTCGAGCCGGCTACCTGAAAACCCAGCTTCCACCGGGGATCAAACTCAGGTCATGAGCTTTAACCCTCTGCACCACGGGGCAAGCTAATACGACTATGCATCTTGATCTATCTCCATGGAAGGTGAGCCTGGACCAGCTTTTTGTTCTCAGTCTACCGGACCTCACGGGTGTGTTCTTTAAAGTGATGGGGAAAGGAAGAACCAAGCACACTGCTCTGAGCTTCTTGAGGAAAGGGGGAAATAAAAATGGAGTAGAAGCTTCTATCACAGCTCCAATCTCCATCATCTCCTCACCTGCCTGCCCCCAGCATCTCTATCTCCAACTCCTCCCCCTCCTGCCCTCACCCCTGATCTCCAGAGGACTCACCATTCACTTCCTGGATCTCTAACTCAGGAGATGCCATGTAGTACTTGTCGCAGAGGAGCTTGGCCATGTCGTAAGCGTCTAGGAAAAGAGAGGGGAGAAGAACGAGCCTTGGTTACGCACAGCCTCCCCCCCAAAGAGCAGGAACGAGAATCGGAAGCACACTAGAGGAAAGGGGATGCTCCCAGGTGAAACGCAAATGTCCAGAGCCAACTAACCTCTGACCACCTCCGAGACGTTGCAGTTGGGATCGATGCTGCCGATGTGCTTGGGATGGGCGGGGTTGGTGCTGCCGTCAAATATCAGGGCTGTGGGAGAAAACAGAAATGAACTATTTGATCCAAGCGTAAGTAAAGATTTTCACAGCCTAAGCCAGCATTTATAACACTAATTGATCCAGGTGCGCAGGGGTGGATCTCCCAGAGCTTTAAAGGAGCAGGGGGAAGTTCACCACACACATTGATTTTCAAGGCAGAGTTACACACCAACATATTGCAAGCAAAAACACCTCCCCCAGGGATCGGTCTTTTTTTTTTTTTTTAAATAAAACCCGCCTAGATCACTGCCTTCTTATGCCTTCAATTTGTGCCTTCAAAATTATTTTAGAAGTTTTTTTCTGTTGACAAGGTTAGATGCACAGCCCGCCCTATTAAGAGAGGTAACCCAATGAAGAGGCTGTCATATATGGGATGGTGCACAATTGTCTTCCGTTGCCCCAGAAGGTTGGAACAGAAATCAACAGGTTGAAATTGAATCAAAAAAGTTTTCAGCTAAACATTAGGAAGAACTTCCTGACAGAGCGGTTCCTCAGCGGAACAGGCTTCCTCGGGAGGTGGTGGGCTCTTCTTCCTTGGAGGTTTTTAAGCAGAGGCTAGACGGTCATCTGACAGCAATGCTGATTCTGAGAATTAGGCAGATCATGAGGAGGGCAGGAGGAGTTGCATCAATGCTTAATTCTTGTGGCCCTTTCTTACACAACCAGGGAAATGCTGATTGATACTTTGGGGTCAGTCAGCAATTTTTTCTCCAGGTTGGTTTGGAAAGGGATTCTGGAGGATTTTGCCATTTTCTGGCCATGGCGCAGAGGTCACTGGGGATGTATGTGTGTGCGTGAGATGTATGCAAATTTCCTGCATTGTGCAGGGGTTGGACTAGATAACCCTGGAGGTCCCTTACAACTCTGTGATTCTATGATGACCCCTTTTTCAGAGCATTTGTGTAACTGTTCTGTAGTGATGTTTGGCACACTGGTACATATTTTATTGGCATATCCCTTGTACATAACTCTTAGGAATCTGTTTTTAAGGTACTCTTTGGACATCTCCTTTTTACCTTGCTATAAGATAATTGCACTTCTTTTATCAGATATATCTAATACTACTGTCACTGAATTTTTCTAACTTGTGCATAAAATCTTGAAGACGATATTTATCAGAGGAGGGGACGTGACTGATCAAGGTCTTTGATCAAGAGCTTTAATCAGATGAAAGAAAAGGCAAACGGAAACCACTGGTGTGGTGCTGCAGCTCAAACGGGCAGGAAGAAGATTAAACGTGAGCCGAAGCAAACAACTCACTGTGTTGATTGATCAGCATGCGGATGGAGATTCGGCTAAGGTAGAAGCGATCAAGGAAGTACTGGATGTTCTGGTTGGAGACCGGGTCGTCCCCGTAAGCTTCCTTGTACTCGATCACACCTTGTGCCATGGTGGGGACCACGTCATTGTGGCGGTTCCGGATGGTGACCAGGGCGTTCGTGAACCTAGAGGAACACAGATTCTTAAGAAGAGCTCAAATGCATGCAACTGCTGTGAAACTGACAGTTGTGTGTGACCTTCCCGAATTGACACTTGTACCCAATTTGAGATTCCATTGGTCAGTTTAGTTAGAACAAGGAGTCATGGATTATTTTAGTTATGGTGAAATTGTGAAACCAGGATTTGGCTTGCAGATGACGGTTCAAATCCTGATAGGTTTCCACAAATTCCTCTGCGCTTGGAAGAGCACAGAGGCAGATAGTTGGTTCAGACATCATGTGAAACTATAGATAAGATGAATTGTGGTAAACAAATCAGCTCCTGGTTTGACAGATCTTAGTTAATCATTACTGCCTTGTCTTCGCATAATGTAACCAAAGTACAATAGTCTAAGTGCAGTTATTTTAGCATCTGGGGAGAGTTCGAGATTTATTTACTCTGCTTTACCCCACTCTGGTTAGACCTTATCTAGAGTATTGTGTTCAGTTTTGTGCACCATAAGTTAAGAAGGATATAGACAAGCTGGAACGCATCCAATGGAGGACAACAAAGATGGTGAGAGGTCTGGAGACCAAGTCCTATGAGGAAAGGATGAAAGAGCTTGGTATGTTTAGCCTGGAGAGGAGATGACTGAGAAGTGATAAGATCACCATCTTCAAGTACTTGAAGGCCTGTCATGTAGAGGATGGTGGGGAGTTGTTTTCTGTTGTCCCAGAAAGTTGGACCAGAACCAACAGTTTGAAATTAAATCAAAAGAGTTTTCAGCTAAACATTAAGAAGAACTTCCTGACAGAGTGGTTCGTCAGTGGAAAAGGCTTCCTTGGGAAGTGGTGAGCTCTCCTTTGGAGTTTAACAGAGGCGGACTTAGGCAGATCACGAGAAGGAGGGCAGGATGGGGGACATCAGTGCTTAGTTCTTGTGGTCCTTTCTTACTCGCTTAGGGAAATGCTGATGGCCACTTTGGGGATCAGGAAGCAATTTTTCTCCAGGCCAGTTTGGCCAGGGATTATGGAGGGCTTTTGCCACCTTCTGGGCATGGAACAGGGATCACTGCTGCGTGTGTGAGAGAGATATTTGTGCATTTCCTGCATTATGCAGGGGGTTGGACTAGATGACCCTGGAGGTCCCTTCCAACTCTATGATTCTATGATCTAGAACTTGCTTGTCTTTTTGGCAGTCTGCAGCATCCACAAAGCACTCCTCCAACACCACACTTTAAATGAATCAGCTTTCTTCCCGTCAGCTTTCTTCATCGTCCAACAAAATTAGAAACAACAATAAAGCCTAAACAGCCGAGTAATACACAATACAAGAGGAAGCGGAAGTCCAAAATGCATTTTAAAAACTTCAATAGTGGAGAGCAAATTTTAGCAGCAGATAAAAATAAAAATTTTTTAGAGCTGATAAAAAATGACAAAAGGCTGTTGTGGCTTATAAAAGAGAGACTCTAAAATTGCCGCTGTGGATAAGACAAGCAGATCGATGCAGAAGAAAAAAAATCTAAAAATGCGAAAGACCTGAAGACCAAAAAGCTGGCGATCCTCACTGGTGTGTTCTCAATGTCCCGCCCCCCCAAACCCAAACCCAAACTCACTGTCCCAGTGTCCCTTGGTCCTCAGGGTCTTTATCCAGAAACACCATGATGTCCAGCAAGCTCTGCACGTACCTGGGGGAAGAAAGGAAGGCAGAAGGATCAAACTGGGATTCCTTAACCACTGGGATGCAGAATGACCCACCTGCAGGAAAACTGCTCTGCCTTGCAGAGGCCAGTTAGGGACCAACCAAACAGGCAAGCGGAGGAGCAGGTCAGAGGGAATGCCTAGCAGTCTCCAACTAAGGATGAAGTTTAAGACGCACTCTGAGCATGTTACAGGGATACCTTTACATATCCTCTAGTGCAATTCAAACATTAAGACAGTACATAACCAAAAGCCTTTTAATACTGAAAGACAAACGAACTCAAAAAAAGAATTCATACAAGGTCCACAGAAGAAAGATAGAACAAAAGAGAAGCCATGTTGGATCAGGCCAATGGCCCATTCAGTCAAACGCTCTGTGTCACACAGTGGTCAAAAAACAACAACAAAAACAGGCGCCGTCAGGAGGTCCATCAGAAAGTAGACAATGTGGCATACCTTACCTAGAAATAGATTCCCCTGACAGAGCATACTGCAAAATGTGTAGGGATCTAGAAAATCTAACAGACTGCTCTACCCTGCATTTTATTCCTTCCCTGGTGAAAAGACAGGCACCGCTGATAAGGCAAACGGGAAGAGGGGGAGGCCAAGCCTGGAGTTAGCTGCAAATTCACACTGTCCCAGTGTTAAAAGGCACTCCACTGGTTGCCTATTTATTTCCAAGTGCAATTCAAGGTAGCTCTGACCTACAGAGCCCTTCATGACCACAGCTTGCACACCATCAAAACTGCCTTTGGAAACACAACCCTTGAAACATCCTTTCCCCCATACGTGAGAGTATCACATTTCCGCTTCTTAAACATCAGAGTTGTTTAGCGCTAGGCAACACTCCATGCCCCAAACGCCGCAGCATTTCGAGTTGCAAAATCTGATCCATGCTCTGAGCTCCGGCCTGCATTCAGATATCGTGCCAGAAACTTCTTTGTGATGGACAGGAATGCAGCTCGCTGCTGTGCTCACCGCACCCTTCCATCCTCCCCATTATGCAGGGAGGCTAATCAAAGGCTTCCAGAGTGAAATATCCTTGAATTGAGGTAAAGTTCAAAGGGAAAGCCATATGAAGCTTCCAGCGTAAACTGGAGTGCATATCTTATCCCGTCCCCCTCCCCTCCTTAAGACCCTGGAATTCTAAGTTGTGCCATTTGTATCTTAAATCCCTTTTGGTCACAGGCGCATCTGTAATAATTTCTGGAGAAAACACTGCAACTTGTTGACAGGATGACACGAGACGTTGACTAAGCCCGTGTTTACTTCTTACTGTTTCCATCCATTTCACAGCATTGGCACTAGGTTTGAATCACCTCCCTTTAGAAGCCGGGGTGGTTATAGCGGTTAGGGAAGACCTGTGTTCAAATCCACCCACTGTCACGCAGCTTGCTGGGTGACCTCGGATCAGTTACCCCACCCCCAAGCTCAACCCACTGTGAAGGGCCATTGTGAGAATCAATGGGAAAACAGCACCTCCAAGGCGCTTGGAGCCCCTTGGAGGAAGAGTGGGATTTAAAAAGCGGCCTAGATTAAAGGACTCACTCGCTAACCATTCCGATCTGTAAGGTTTCGGTTTGCACAGATGCTTAAAACTGGCTCCTTTCATGGGAGAGAGAGGCAAGCTGGTTACTTTATTTTGTGTGCTGACTTATGTTGACTCTGTGAGGGGCTTCGAGGCAAGAGATCTTTCGGAAGTGATTTGCCAGTGCTTGCCGCAGCATTGTGACCCTGGTATTCCTTGAAGGTCTCCCATCCAAATAGCAGCCAGGGCCAACCCTGCTTAGCTTCTGAGATCTGGTGAGACTGAGCCAGCCTGGGCTATCCAAGTCAGGACTGGCTACTTAGCAGATATTTAAAGAGACTTCCAGGGAAGCCAGCTCAACTGGCTTATGTTCCTGCTCTTCCTCTCTCTCTTCCCTCTTTGAAAGAGGCAACATAAAAGCCTCGCGTCTGGGCCTCACTCAGGAAATCAAACGCTCCACAAAGACAAAGCAAACAAAACACTCCACATTGAGTCAGCACGTGAGGGAGAAAGGTTATCAGTTTGACTTTTCCTGAGATGCTGGATTTCTAGGCGAAGGGTTTTTACTCCCCCAGGAGCTCCACAGCCAGTTCCAAGGCAGGACAGCCACTTCCATAAGAGTCAGACCTGACAATCCTTTTGGAAATCAGATGGCATCGGAAAGCGCTGTCAAGTCGTAGATGACCCTGTGGGGTTTTTGAAGGAAGGGATGAACAGAGGGGAGTTGAGAGCCAGTTTGGTGTAGTGCGCGGGCTCTTCTCTGGAAGAATCGGGTTTGAGTCCCCACTCCTCCACTTGCAGCTGCTGGAATGGCCTTGGGTCAGCCATAGCTCTTGTAGGGAGTTGTTCTTGAAAGGGCAGCTGCTGTAAGAGCTCTCTCAGCCCCATTTACCTCACAGGGTGTCTGTTGTGTGTGTGGCGGGGGGGGGAAGGTAAAGGAGATTGTAACCGCTCTGAGATTCAAAGCATAGGGCAGGATATAAATCTAATATCTTCCTCCTCATTCTTATTATTGCCAGCCTCCAGGTAGTGACTCCAGCAACCTTGGTGATCTCCCATCCAAAGGGGGACCTTGTTCAGCTTCCGAGATCGGACAAGATGAGGCTGGCCTGGGCCATCCACTTCACAATAGTCATTAGATAGCAGGGTACAAAGACACACTGGCATTGCGATCATGGTGAACAGCGCAGACGTGGCCCTTAATGGGAAGGCACGTGAAAGTTCAAACACATTACAGGCTGGCTGGGCAGAGAAAGCCAAGCACCTGAAGTACCAGCCAAGGCAACAGGCAGTGCAGCTGCAGGCAAAGAGTTAACCGGCCAACCCCATCCTGCAGCAGAAGCCGCCTGGTTGGGAAATGGCTCGGGCCCAAAGCCTGCTTAGGGAAAGGGGTGATGGGGGGGGGGGAGAGGAAAGAAAGTGAGCTTTGCAACAATTAACTTGGCTCTTTGCACCGGTGAGCAGGGCCCGGGTGATTTGCAGCGTGAGTTTCCTATGCCACGTTGCTCAGCAACTGCAAAAGGGGGCGGACAAGCAATCCGGAGTGAGACAAACAAACCGGCCATCACATGCTTGCTCGAAATGGAGCAAAGGTCAGGCCACTTACACATTCAGTGCACGGTCAGCTCAGGAAGGGCCACCTCTGATTCCTCCTCACTCCCCCACTTAGTGATTTTTTTTAAATGACCTTGGCATAGTTTTTTTCCCCTTGCTGTCAAGTGGCAGCCAGTTGCAGCCAACTTAAAGGCCACCCCGTAGGGTTGCCAGCCTCCTGGTGGTGGACAAAGATCTCCAGGACTTTTTTTTTGTAGCAGGAACTCCTCTGCATATTAGGCCACACACACAACCCGATGTAGCCAATCCTCCTGGAGCTTACAGGGCTCTCTCTTACAGGACCTACTGTAAGCTCTTGGAGGATAGGCTGCATCAGGGGTGTGTGGCTTAATATGCAAAGGAGTTCCTGCTACAAAAAGAGCCCTGGACATCTCCCAGAATTGCAACTTGTCTCCAAATGACAGAACTCCAGGCAGTTCCCCTGGAGAAAATGGCTGCTTGGGAGGGTGAATTCCATAGCATTCTACCTTGCTGGGGTTCCTTCCCTCCCCTACAAATCTCCAAGTATTTCCCAAACCAGTAACGGCAACTCAAGCTAAAGAGACGTTCAGAGGCAGTTTGCCATTGCCTACCTCTGTAAAGCAACCCTGGATCTCCCTGGTGGTCTCCTAAATCCAACTGCTAACCAGAGCTGCCTCTGCTTAGCTCCCCAGATTGGACTAGCCTGGACTACCCAGCTGAGGGCTGAAACAGCCTGGAGGCCCTTTAAAGACTAGCAGCTACTCCAACTGAAGGTTTCCGAGCCAGAGCTTGCTTTGTCAGCAGCACAATGCAGGGAACGTTCAAGCTGCTGGTGCCTGCTAATAGCATCCACAAAAGAAGGGGGCCAGGGAATCCACAATCCTCCCTTCTCCAGACGCAGACTCACAGATCATTCAGCACCCCATATGCTTAATTTCTCTTCTGGAGGAAGATACTAGTCAGAGAAAGGGAGCATCTGCTCAGCATGCAGAAGCTCTCAAGTTCACTCCCTTCCATCTCTGGTTAAAAGCCTCAGGCAGTGGATGGTTATGTGGAAGACTTTGCCCCAAGACCCTGAATGGTTACTGCAGGTCAGAATAGGCAATTAGGAACCAACAGCCTGACTCAGCATAAGGCAGATTCACATACTGATTTGTTTAGGGGAGGGGTCGTGGCACAATGGAAGAGAGTCCACTTTGCATGCAAAAAGTCCCAGGTTCAATCCCAGGCATCTGAAGTTAAAAGGTGGTTGTCCTGGGAGGACAGTCACTGACTTCTGCCTGAAACCCTGAAAAGCTGACCTGCCAGTCAGAGCAAACAACATGGATCTTAACAAACGAATTACCTGACTCAGTCAAAGGCATGGAACTTGTGAATCTGATGTCCGCCAGGCCTTTTGAAAGCAGAGGCAACTGTCTGCAGCCTCTTTGAAATTGTGAAAGGGGTGTGGATGTCAGAGAGCAGATGGTTCTACCTTGTCCAAGACAGCAGGTACAATTTAGGAGAGACTGGCTCAAGGCTGTGCTATGAGGTTCTCTACCAGACCAGGCTGAATCTGCAGATCGCTACGATTTCTTCATCCCGTTTTCACGGACCTCCAGTCTTCCGATTACATTGCAGTTAACCCTCTGTACTTTGTTCTGTCCTTCTGTCGTTTTAAAAGGCCTATTTTGTGATGATTTTTTTCTCTATTGAAAACACACCTGTAGGGGAACAGTCCTGTGTGGACAAGCACAGCGCAAGCAAAGGCTCCAGGGTTACTATGCTTTTAAAATAGCCTCTTCAGTTAACAAGACTGGAAGGAAAAAGATTATTTCACTGTTTTCTACATGCTTGCTGAATAAAACTGAAGGGAGGGGGCAGGGTTTAAGATCCAGTTTTTAAAGCTTTACACCAAGCTACGTCACTGACTTCCCCCATTTTTAAGTGGCTGCTATTTTTGGCACGTTTTCACTATGACTTTTTTTTTTAAAAAGAGCGTTTACACTGGCTTTTTTAAAAACTGTACCTAAATGTCTTCCCCAAGAAAAGCTGATGATCAAACATTTATTCATTGGCACCCAGAAACAATGCATGAGCCCCAAGAAAACAATGAAGTGCCTTATACTGAATCAGAACATTGGTCCATCAAGGTCAGTCTTGGGAGCAGCTGTCTTGGGTCTCAGGGAGAGATCTTGCACATCACCTACTGCCTGGTCCTTTTAGCGGAGGTGCTGAAGGCTGAATTTAGGGCCTTCTGTGTGCAAAGCGGATGCTCTGCCACTGAACTATACACACAGGGACTTGCAGGGAAAAGCAAGACCTTTGTTGAAAAGAGGTAAGAGTGGTGTAGTGGAGGTTAGAGTATCAGATGAGGATCTGGAGACCTGGATTCAAACCCCCACCATGGACTGAAGCTTGCCAGATTACCTCAAGCCAGTCATTTTCTCTCTCTCTCTCTCAGCCTCATCCACCTCGCAGGCTAACAAAATTTGTAGGAGGATATGAGCTTTCGTGAGTCGCCACTTACTTCTTCAGGTCTGAAGAAGTAAGCAGCGACTTACAAACAGGGCCAGCCCTTCCACTAGGCAAACTAAGCAATTGGCTAGGGTGCTAGCCTTCTGGGGGTGCCGAATTGGGCACCCCCATGAGACTTGGTGATATTATCAGTGGAGGGAGAGCACCAGATGTTAGTCTTGCCTAGGGTGCCAGACAGTCTAGGGCCGGCCTTGCTCATGGCAGCTCATCCTCTGCCACAAACTTTGTTAGTCTTTTAGGGGCTACTGGACTCTTGCTCTTTTCAACTGCTACACACACCTAGATCTACTTCACAGGGCTGTTGCCAGGACAAAAGGGAGGAGAGGAAACCAATGTATGCCACACTGAGCTTTGTTTGCCAGGTTGAGAAATACCTGGGGACTTTGGGGGTAGAGTCTGAGGATTGTGCGATTTGGGGAGGACAGGGACGGGACATAAATGTCATACAATCTCGACTTCCAAATGGCTATTTCCTCCAAGTAAATTGATCTCTGTTGCCTGGAGATGAGTTGTAACCCGAGGATTTCTCCAGCCACCACCTGAAGGTCAGTGATCCTACCTGTACTCTTTCAGGCAGAAGGTGAGGACTAAATGCTCCTCCATGCAGAAATTCCCTGTGCATAGGAAAAGCAGCATCTCAGGGAACAGCCTAGCCATCTCCCAGATGTGCTGAGATTCTACAGGCAGCTCGATTTTTGTTGTTGCTGTTGTTTTCCCTCTAGCCTGGCAATCGTCATGCACAATAATTCAAATCATACACAGTTTCGCCTCCTCGTCAACTTTTTGCAGCACTCACAGGTCTCAACTGTTCTCTCTCCAAAGCAGAGAGAGGGATGACCTAAAAGACCTTGGGAATTCCCAAGAACTTTACTTGATTGTACAGATTTCCAGAATTGGAAAGCAAAATGGTGGCTCAGTCTCCTGAGGTTCTTGTGGCATACCCACAGGACTGGGGGAAGTGGGGGCAGGAACCTACCAGCTCTGCACCAGCTGGACGGAGGGGGTGCTCAGCACACGGTCTGGAAGGAGATTGATTTCCTTCATGATGTTGGCCAGCCGGACGGGGAGTTCTTGGCGAAGGAACGTGAAGGAGGTTTTCTCACACGCATTGCTGGAGCCTAAGGAAAAAGGAACACTGTTAACGGATTGTGCACACGCCAAGGAAAAGCACACTCGTCTCAAGACAAACAAATCATCCAGGTACAATACCTGTTCCAAGATCAAGACAGATCAAGGCGACGCCAGATTACTCCTAGTATGTTTACTTACTTCATTTGTATCTCATTTTTTTACCCCAACGTGGAAGCAAAATAGCTTTTAACATTTCCCCTTCTCCATTTCATCTCTCCCTGAGTGGTAGGCTGAGAGTGTGGCACTGGCCCAACAGGTCACCCAGCACAGCTTCTATGGCAGAGTCAGAATTTGAACCTGGGTCTCCCAGATTCACACCTGACATACTAACAACTACATGCTACCATACAGGTTGAAATTAAATCAAAAGAGTTTGCAGCTAAACATTAGGACGAACTTCCTGACAGAGCGGTTCCTCAGTGGAACAGGTTTCCTTGGGAGGTGGTGGGCTCTCCTTCCTTGGAGGTTCTTAAACAGAGGTTAGATGGACATGTGAATTAGGCAGATCAAGAGAAAAAGGGCAGGAAGGGGTTGCCTCAGTGCTTAGTTCTCATGGCCCTTTCTTACAGGCCCAGGGAAATGCTGATTGACACTTTGGGGTCGGCCAGCAATTTTTCTCCAGGCCAGTTTGGCGAGGGATCCTGAAGGTTTTTGCCATCTTCTGGGCATGGAGCAGGGGTTGCTGGGGATGCACATGTGGCCGTGTGCAGGGCAGGTATTTGTGAATTTCCTGCATTGTGCAGGAGGCTGGACTTAGATGACCCTGGAGATCCCTTCCAGCTCTGATTCTATACACAATCCTTCCCAATGTTTTCTATAACCCCATCCACCTTCCCCATATCAGAATACCTCAGGACTTTTTATATTCTAGCCTTGTTATACCCAGCCCTTGTTATACCCAGAGCTAAGGCAAGGCTTCAGTTGACCCCAGACACTGCTCTTGTGAACTCTTTAACTCAAGAATACCTTAATTAGAGTTTACTGTGAAGTCAGATACTATCCCATTAAGGATTCAATCATGATAATAGCTTGCTTCCACGCTACAGGTGTTAACTGAGCCGATCTAATGAGATCACATGACCACCTGTTACTACAGTTGAGCATCTCTTTGGCATTACCTTTGCAAGTGCAGAGCAAGGCCAAGTCATAGCTTCAGCCATGGCACACCAGAGCTGAACCTCAGAACCTGCTCTGAATGCCAAGGATCAGCTGTGTAAAATCAGAGCCACCAAGAGCCCCTCTGAGCACATGGCAGTTTTTGCATTGGTTTGCCACAGGAAGACCTCATCCCCCCTGGCATTAGGACATGGGGTCCCTAGGTGGCAGCACAGAGACACAAAGAGTGCTTTTTCTTATTAATTAATCACCACACCATATAGAGAGCTCCAAGTAGGCAGCCGTGTTGGTCTGAAGTAGTAGAACAAAATAGGAAGTCAATCGCACCTTTAAGACCAACTTAGTTTTATTCAGAACGTAAGCTTTCATGTGCTCTAAGCACACTTCATCAGACGCAGAATCCGGCACAGTGAGCAGAGCCACACATAGCTGGTAGGCAGTGGCTCAGAATGCAAAATGGTACAGATTTAAGATCCAATGACAGAATAGTAAAATTATCTGGTAGGCAGGGGTTTAGAGTGCAGAATCTGTACCATTTTGCATTCTGAGCCGCTGCCTACCAGCTATGTGTGGCTCTGCTCATTGTGCTGGATTCCTCGTCTGATGAAGTGTGCTTAGAGCACACGAAAGCTTATGTTCTGAATAAAACTAAGCTGGTCTTAAAGGTGAGACTGACTCCTGTTTTGTTCCACCAAACCATAATCAGGCATTCCTGAATGCAATTCAAGCAAGCCAGAAAATGCACCCAAAAGAACTGCTCTGCACTGAAAAAAAGCTTGACTTCTTTTCGGAGCCGTCAACAGCAGCTCTTATGTTCTGGCTCTACTGGGACAGCCTGACAAAGCATTTCAAGTGTTCCCCGTTGGATCTGGGGCAAGACAAAGAGTCACTTGAGCCTTTCCTTGCCAGCCATCTTGCAGAAGGGCAGTAAGAGAACAAAGCTCACTCTGGAAACCAACCCGACCCAGCCGCCACCTGGCCCCCGTTGGCAAAGAGGGAAAATACTGAAATAGATGGACCGCTGGTCCCATCCAGCAGGACACCACTTACGTGCTTTCCTTCCTAAGGCAGAGATCAGAAATAAAATCAATATTATAAGATATCCATAAGTTTAACCAAAGGAGACTTTAAGATGAAGAAGATATTGGATTTATATCCCACCCTCCACTCCGAAGAGTCTCAGAGCGGCTCACAATCTCCTTTACCTTCCTCCCCCACAACAGACACCCCGTGAGGTGGGTGGGGCTGGAGAGGGCTCTCACAGCAGCTGCCCTTTCAAGGACAACCTCTGCCAGAGCTATGGCTGACCCAAGGCCATGCCAGCAGCTGCAAGTGGAGGAGTGGGGAATCAAACCCGGTTCTCCCAGATAAGAGACCGCACACTTAACCACTACACCAAACTGGCTCTCCTTCACCAAACTGGGAAAAGCAGAAAAACAAAGAAAACTGCCCATAAACATCAAAGGAAAGGAAAAGGAAAGATCCCCAGTGCAAGCACCAGTCATTTTTGACTCTGGGGTGATGTTGCTTTCACAACGTTTTCATGGTAGACTTTTTACGGGGTGGTTTGCCATTACCTTCCCCAGTCATCTACACTTTCCCCCAGCAAGCTGGGTCCTCATTTTACCAACCTCAGAAGGATGGAAGGCTGAGTCAACCTCTTCCACCGGGGATCAAACTCAGGTCGTGAGCAGAGCTTAGGACTGCAGTACTGCAGCTTTAACACTCTGTGCCAAGGGCTCTTATAAACATCAAAGCAGCGTGTCAACCCTAAGGCTATCTTAGAAGCAACTGAGGAACTCTGACAAACATCAAAAGAAACCTTGCTCCATAATTTGCCTCCCCTCGCCCCACGGAGAGAATGCTCTCATCTGTGCAAGTCTCATAGACCAAGCACACGAAAAACCTCAAAATCAATGGGCTGAGTCAGAAAGATGGAATTCTGCTTTAGGATCAGAGAGAGCCAGTGTGGTGGAGTGGTTAAAAGTGTCAGATTAGGATCTGGGAAACTCAGGTTTGGATCCCCACTCATGCTATGGAAGCTTGCTGGGTGACCTTGGACAAGTCACACACTCTCAGCCTTAACCTACTTCACAGGGTTGTTGTGAGAAAAAATGGAGGAGAGGAGAATGATGTAAGCTGTTTTGGATACTCATTGGGGAGAAAGGGGGGTTATGAATGAAATAAACAAAGATTGCACTATTACTTCACCAAGCTTCTTCTAGAAGCCCAAGCCATAAAGGCGTTTGGACTCCCGACCTAGTCCTTGTAACTGGGATTATCTAAACCAGGGACGCAGAGTGGTAAAGCTGCAGTTCTGCAGTCGGAGCCCTCTGCTCACAACCTGAGTTTGATCCCAGCAGAAGCTGGTCCCTTTAAATCACTCCTCCAAGTCAAGTCAGCTGGCAGCTTGGAGAACACATTTTAATTTGCTTTCTTTCCACCTCTGCCTCCCTCCTCATCTTCCTTCCCTCCTTCCTGTTTTACAGCTCTCAAACATCTGACATGTCTTGCGGCTCTCAAATATCTGATGTTTATTGTATATGGCTCTTACATTAAGCAAGTTTGACCACCCCGATCTAAACTGTCATTATCCAACAGATGGCATTGGACAGATAATATGGTGACTGGGAGAATGGGGGCTGACAATTCTTAACATAATTCAATCCAGTTGATTAATCTCAGTTCTTACTTTGTGTGGCTGCGTGCTCGCACATTCTCACGCATCTTTGCCTTTCTTCATCCAATGAATGAAGAGTCTTGCCTGCAACCACTCAAGCCACACAAATACAACTCCTTGCTGATTTTATGTGTCATGCTAACACACAAAATGGGGCAGCTGCTGGGGGACAAAAGTCAGTTCACATTCCAAACAGCAAATTGCTAGACCTCATGGAGGTCTAGAGAATAATCTAAAGAAGCAGGGACAGGGATGTTTTTGATCCCGGGTTAGCAACCAAAACATAAATAGGAATTCCAGTGGCCAGACCTGGGAATCTTTGTATGGACCCCTGACCCCATCATGGCTGCCCCCATTCAATTCCCGCTGGGCGATCTAAAGTGTGTGGGTAGGATTTCCGGGGTGTACCACCTCTCCGAATGCCACCCTTCACATCATGGAAGAGAATAGAGAATAGCTGTTACTTTACCTGATGGGAACAAACACAGGTACTTAATTCCTCCCATACAAATTAAGGCCCACTTGTGGAACCTGTTTTCAACAACAGGGCTCAGCTTTGGAACATGAGAACTTTTGTTCATTTGGTTTTTCAAATTTTCAAAAGCTGTCCTGCTTATTTTACAAAAAAAAAAAAGGGGGGGGAACCCTACTCGAATGCATCTAAAAGGAACCAGGGAGAAATTACCAAGCCACTGAAAGCCCCCAAGATGCCAAAATGAGGGGGATGTTCTTTCCATGTAACCCCACTGCCATTTCCCCAGAAATCTCTGCCCATTCCTGTGTGGCAGCCCCGTTCTTCCTAGGAAAGGCTATCAGCAGTACCCCATTTCCTTGGGCAGATTTTTTTTTGTTAAACTTCTTGTTATAACATCCAGCCTGACAAAGAATCCTGGAAAACTGAAACCCTGCCTGCTGCTACATGCCATTTGGTTCGCATGATGTGGATTGCATCCACTTTTGTGTCTTTTTAAAATATTCTGCCCCAATCTTGGCTCACGCTTTCTAGCCCCCACCTCTGAAACAGCCACTTGGAAGAAGTCGGGGGAGGGGACAGGTGGAATTCCTACCTCTGCCTAGCTGTCCAGCAAGGCTGTAAAACAGAGTCATTCTGGAGAGCTCTGGGGCAATGTTCCCTCTAAGCTGCAGTCTTGTGAGCAAAAATTTTACTTTGTGAGCTACTGGCATGAAAGCTGTGAGCTGCTGCATAAATCACTGTGCTCTGAGGTCAGCCTTCCTGAGCTAAGACAAAAATGTGTGAACTGGAAGCTAAAAATCTGTAAGCTAGCTCATGCTAACTCAGCTTAGAGGGAACACTGCTCTGGGGCCAGCCTGAGCTTGAACGAAAGGGGAAAGCTGTGTGTGTGGATTTTTTTTAATGACTTCATTTCTCCTCAACGGGGACCCAAAGCGGCTTATGTTGCTCTCACCTCTTCCATTTTATTCCTCACAAAACAGATGTGACTGCAATGTGTGACTGGGTATAGGTCACCCAGCCAGCTCCAGGTTGGGAAACACCTGGAGCCTTTGGGGGTGGAGCCTGAGGAGGGCGGAATTTGGGGGAAGGACTTCAACGGGGTACAATGCTGTAGAGTCTGCCTTCCAAAGCAGCCATTTTCTCCAGGTTAATTAATACCTATCACCTGGATATCGGTTCTAACAACAGGGATCTCCAGCTACTACCTGGAAGTTGGCAACTGTACCAGCAAGCCTCCAAAGCAGAATGGGAATTTGAATCTGGGTCTCTCCAGATCCTAGTCTGACACACTGACCACATACTGCCTCTCTCTGTTTACTGCTTTCAAACAGTATCAAAACTAGGTTTGGGATGCCAGCCCTAGAAGACTGGATGGTATACATACATGTAAATAAATAAATCAGGAAGCACAAAAGTGATAATTGACAGGAACTGAGCAGCCCCTTGAAAACTTTTTTTTTTAAATTCCAATACAATCTTTTCTGGACTATGGCCCACTCTGACCAGAGGCCAAGGGGCTTTACTTCTGCCCCCAAAGCAGTACCAAACCGATCATGCAAAATGGTCAAGAAGGCCATTGCTACTGAAGACGGATAAAAGGAAGTACTTCTTCACCCAAAGGGTGATTAACATGTGGAATTCACTGCCACAGGAGGTGGTGGCGGCCACAAGTATAGCCACCTTCAAGAGGGGTTTAGATAAAAATATGGAGCACAGGTCCATCAGTGGCTATTAGCCACAGTGTATGTGTGTATATAACATTTTTTGCCACTGTGTGACACAGAGTGTTGGACTTGATGGGCCGTTGGCCTGATCCAACATGGCTTCTCTTATGTTCTTATGTTCTTAAGATGGCATGGGAATAAATGGCAGCATTTGGAAGGAAACAGGGAGGCAGGTACCCAAAGGTGAGAATGCTCTTAGCTCGGTAAAAGATGGAAAAGACAAAGAGGGAAGGAAGGGTACGCCAGCAAGTACCCCCCAGAGAAAGCAGACTGGATCATGCACACTTGTCTCCCACGGGGTGTGAGTCACACCCAGGGCTACTCATGAAGACTACAGATGCACTGAGGCAGAAGCTTTGGTGAGGGCCAGAGCTTATGCCACAGTAAATCTGTCCGGACTTTCCATCCCTGCAAGATTCCCCCCTGGTTTGATGCAACAGTCGAACAACAGCTACCCCTCTTACAGAGCTGTAGGAAAACCAGGGCAGCAATTTAAGAGCAACCTTCCACCCCTAGCTTTCCACCAAAGAGAGACACGCAAAGGTTGAGCAGCCACCCGAGCTGTGCAAGCAACCACTGGAAGGGATTAAAAAAAGACACAAGCTCACATTCTGTTGTGGGTTTCCGTTCGTCACCCACACCAGGCAAAGATCCCAGAGCGCTTTATATAGCTCCACTGTTTTGAAAAATCATTGGACACGGTCGTCACGTTCTGGATAAAACATTGCAGGGGAGGAGGGGATCAGGGGGGATCTGTCATCTCTCCTGAGATTCCAAATCCTCCCAGCCACCCCTCCCCCCTCCCCGCTGTCCTTCACTCAACCTCTAAAGGACACCTTGCGCTCCCTCCTCCCAACACAACAGCGTAAACAGGACACTGCATTCTCTGAGCATTTTCCTCTGCTTCTGCAAACAGCAGTGGTGTGTGTGCGTGCGTGTTAACCTGTTTTTCCTTTGACTGCCTCCTTTTTGGCATTCCAAAAAGCATGGGTATTAAGCCCAGGTAAACAGGGAGCAAAATCCAACTATGTGACTAGTAGAAGTTGTTCTCTATCAAGACCAGCACCAGATGCTAGGCTCCCAGTCTTACAGAGGACACTGCACACTGCCACTTAAAGGTCTGGGTAATTTACCAACACAGAGAGGAACATACAGCAGAAATAACCCAATCCTGCCCAAGCAGCTACTGTGCAAATGGGGATCTGCAGACAGATCCACCATACTACAAGTCACAGATCTTCATTACTGGGGCTTTTTGCCTGGAAAAAGAGGTGCTGGAACTCTCAAGAGGGAAATGAAAGAGAAACAGGTGCCTCCCATGAACTTTTAAACATTTTTTTGAGAATTTTGTTTCCATTAAGAGGTTCCAAAATGCTGCTCCACTGTGTTCCCCCAGAAAAAAAGCCCTGCTTTATCACACAGTAATTAGTGTGTTAGAATAAGACACAAGAGCTGGATTTAAATCCTCAATCCACAGATGGCCCTGGAGACTGCTGTGAGAACATAAAGAAGAAACAAGAACCATGGACGCTTCCCTCTGCTCCCTGGAGGTAGAGTGGACTAAATACATATTGCGCAGATTTACTATCGCAGCATTCTCATGTCTTTCTCCCCTAAATGCATGGTTATAGAATGGGGGAGACTTGTCTTAGCAGTAGTATGTGCAAAAAGGATCTAGGATCCTTAGTGGATCATACGCTAGGATCCTTAGTGGATCATACGCTGAACATAAGTCAACAGTGTGATGCAATGGCTAAAAAGGCAAATGCAATTTTGGGCTGTATCAACAGAAGTATAGTGTCCAGATCATGTGATGTGATGGTATCACTTTACTCTGCTCTTGTAAGACCTCATCTGGAGTATTGTGTTCAGTTTTGGGCACCACATTTTAAAGGATATAGACAAGCTGGAACGGGTCCAGAGGAGGGCGATGAAGATGGTGAGGGGTCTGAAGACCAAGTCCTATGAAGAAAGGTTGAGCAGCTGGGGATGTTTAGCCTGGAGAGGAGGCGGCTGAGAGGCGATATGATCACCATCTTCAAGTACTTGAAGGGCTATCATATAAAGGATGTTGCGAAATTGCTTTCTGTGGCCCCGGAAGGTAGAACCAAAACCAATGGGTTGAAATTAAATCAAAAGAGCTTCTGGCTCAATGTTAGGAAGAACTTCCTGACCGTTAGAGCAATTCCTCAATGGAACAGGCTTCCTCGGGAGGTGGTGGGCTCTCCTTCCTTGGAGGTTTTTTAACAGAGGCTAGATGGCCATCTGACAGCAGTGAAGATCCTGTGAATTTAGGGGGAGGTGTTTGTGAGTTTCCTGCATTGTGCAGGGGGTTGGACTAGATGACCCTAAAGGTCCTTTCCAACTCTATGATTCTAAATCGGTACATTGTGAATTTTGTATTTAGAGAAAGCAAAGTACACCCTTACACAGCTCTCAGGGATCTCAGAATCACTATCACAGGTGAGCAGGAATGGGCTTGACTGGTAAATTTTAAGTATTATTGAACTGAGCAACTGTTGGGAAACTGGACTAGATATTGGACTAGACAGACCACCACTATGGCACTATTCCATTACAAGATTATACAGTTATGCTGAACGAGAGGTGTGATTTACAGAAGAACATCTGATGACTTCTGGGCTTTGCATGTATCCACAAACTGTTGGATATTTGGGTTATTTCTGCACATTCCCGATGTCATTGTTCTGTCCAAACATAAAAACCCATTGCTAACATTTAATACTGTGTGGACGCAGCCATAGGTAAGCCAAAAGATCACACACCTGGTAAAGGGAGAAGGATGGATGGGTTGAAAAGGAAGACATCTGCTCAATGGCACAGGCAATAGAAAAGAGAACAGGGTAATAGCTTTGCGGAGATCTGGAGGGAAAGGAATTCTTCCTGGGGAGGGAAGGCAAGTATTTGCAGGAATGCAGATAGGCATTATCTCTTGCCTTTAGGCCCTGAGCTTCCTCCAGGGAGCTCAGTCCAGCACACGCAGACCTCAGCAGGGGTTGGCAGAACAGGCTGAAGGAGACCAACTGGCCCAGGCCTCCAACATGTTCCACAGCTCAGCTGGAGCTTAAGGCTGGTGCTCCCTGAACTCACACCAACACAACTGCCCCTACACCACTCTGGTGTAGAGAGAGATCTGTGACAATATTTATACCCTGCTTCTCTCCTCTGGCAGCCCCGTGGAAAAGCAGCAGTACTGCAGTACTGTGATCTGAACTCTCTGCTCACGACCTGAGTTCTATCCCAGCAAAAGCTGGTTCAGGTAGCCGGCCCAAAGTTGACTGAGTACCCAGCTTGCTGGGGGGAAAGCGTAATGACCGGGGAAGGCAATGACAAACCACCCCGTAAAAAGTCTGCCGTGAAAACGTTGTGAAAGCAATGTCACCCCAGAGTCGGAAACGACTGGTGCTTACACAGGGGACCTTTCCTTTTCTCTCCTCTGAATGGGAATCCAAAGCAGCCTGCATCATTCTCCCCTCCTCCATTTTATCCTCACAATCACGACCCATTAAGGAATGCAAGACCAAGGGAGAATGACCAGGGAGAATGACCCAACCTGTGTTTCCCAAACCTGAGTCCAAGACTGCAACTGCTACACCACTTAGTGGGAAGCTGAGATGTAAGGCAGACACACAACCACCAAGGATTGCATCAGATACCTTCCTACCCAACAACCTAAGAAGCACCATTAAAGGAAATCTTAAGCAATGTGCAGAGAGGCATGCATATGTGTACGCGTACTTAGATGAATGGATGGGAAAGAAGCAGCAATTAGCTGAGACCAGTGTTCCAAGCTGAGTTAGTATGAGCTAGCTCACAGTTTTTTAGCCTCTGGCTCACACATTTTTTGTCTTAGCTCAGGAAGGATGACCCCAGAGCACAATAATTTATGCAGTAACTCATAACTTTAATGCCAGTAGCTCATGAAGTAGAATTTTTGCTCACAAGACACCACACCTTAGAGGGAGGATTAGCTGAGATTGTGGGATGTTGTGGGTTATTCCACATTAAATTGTAGAATGTTGTTCTTTCCTTCATGTATTAGCACAGAAAAGAAGGGGGTAGATGCCAAAGAACAGCCATCAGGTGAAGCCTGTAGTCAACATGCTCTGTTTGCAAACCTCCCTGTAGTGGCTATATGGGCATTGCTGGAAACAGTATGCTGGGCTATACAGCTCCCTGATGTCAACCCAGCAAGATAACTTGTGTGTTCTTACACAGATAGGAAAAGATGACGTGGTTACATAGATTACATACAAACCTATTCACTGGGATGTTGCAATCAAGAGACTGGTTTAGGACAGGGGTGGCCAAATTGTGGCTCAGGAGCCACATGTTGCTCTTTCAAAAATATTTTGTGTCTCTCGAAGCCCCCAATGCCTCATCGGCGGCTTACAGAAGGTATTTTTCTCTTTAAATCACTTCTCCAAGCCAAGCTAACTGGCAGCTTGGATAATGCATTTAAAGTTGCTTTCTTTACACTTCATCCTTCCTCCCCCATCTATTTGCTTTCCTTCCCTCCAGCTCTCAAACATCTGACGTTCATGTTTTGCTACTCTCAAACTTCTGATGTGTATTCTATGTGGCTCTTAAATTAAGCAAGTCTGGCTACTTCTGGTTTAGGACATCTAGAGACTGTCCAGGGATGGAGGGGTTTTTGCACAACAGAGGGAGCTAAAAGGAAGGAAGTTATAACCTGGGGTGGGAGCACCATTTCTGCATTATGGGGAGCTGTGCTAGGACCACAGTAGCAACACATGTGCAAACTACACAGGCTACCATCTGCACCATGCTGGATATCTTTGCAATACAACTACCATTTGCAGCTGGATTAACTTGAACACACAGGAAAATTGTGTTGCGACCAGTTACGCCAGTCCAGTGGTTCCCAGCCTTTTTCGTATGGTGGTCCACAAGTTTAAATTAACTTGGTATAGTGACCGATCCAAGGTTGGTCCAAGGTAAACCTTGGAGCCCTAGGCAAATTGTGGCTTCAACATCCATCTAGTTTAGCAATCAATTTTCTATAACACCTAACCCAAACGCTTTTGAGAAACCAACAAACATCACACAAAGGCTGCCCTCCTCCAAGAATCCTAAGTGGCATTTCAACATACCTAGTCTTCACCTATGGGGCTATATTCCAGTTTTTTACCTTCTCCATTATTCCTTCTAATCTCCCCTAAGACTATAAAAAACTCACTGTAGTAACAACTAAGACATGCCTTATTTGTTCAAGATGTATATGTGGTGAAAAAAGAGCAACAAACATATGGTTTGAAAGATACTGTTTCAAGGGTCAGATCTTGCTTGGCAAAATACAAAGAGAGAGCAATGGAAAGGGCAGAGGCAGCCATTAGGAAGGGAAGGTCCATGACCCACTTACAGAGGCTTTATGACCCACTTTTGGGTCCCGACCCACAGGTTGGGAAACTGTTCTAGGGCAATGTCAGACTGTACAGCCAATCCAGTGCAGATTTTAGACTGTAAGACTATTGTTGGGGAGGAGGGTTATCCACGGGGGGGGGGGGGATACCAGCTTCATTAGACAATGAGGGAGATCACCCTATGCTTGCTAGATCTGATTCTTCCTGTTAACATAAGCACAGGGCATATCTATTTAGATGCATGCCACACAATGTGCAATGGAACTTCCTTTAAGGTCTTCCTTAAAAGGCAACTGTAGAGGCTCTGGTTTTTCAAACCTTGCCAGGCCGGTGCATTCTAAGCTTGCACCTTTCACTTACTTCCCAGGAGTCACACAGAGAGCAAAATCAGCGCACCTGGTTGGCCGGCGTAGTGCAATGCCTGGACTACGATCTGCAAGGACCAGGTTCGAATCCCCATTCTACCAGGGAAGGCGACTCGTGTGACCTTGGGCCGGTCAGACCGTCGCAGTTTAACCTACCTCACAGGGCTGTTGTTGGGGAAAGGAGGAAAGCACACAGGAGACAGGCCGGGAAGAGAGCGACTGTACTAAACAAACCACAAAAAAATGACCCTTTTCAGGCGTCCCCTGCTGCTACCCCTACAACCTTTGTTTCCCTGGGGAGGGATCAGAGGTGCAGGGCTGCGCAGCTTAGGAATGACTCCCGAGGATCTTTCGGGGGATTCCTTGCCCGGTTCGCTCTTGCTCTTCCCCCCACCCCCAATCCTTCCTCCCACGCACCGAAGTCGAGGAACTGCTTCATGGAGAGCGGCGAGGGCGAGAACTTGCTGAAGTGCTCGATGTACTTGGGCGCCCCGGCCAGCGCCGACTGGCCCTTCAGGAGGCACCGCAGCAGACGCATGGCGGCCCTCTCAGGCCGGCCCAGGCCGCGCCGCTCCCCCGACCCTCCGCTTCCACCCGGACCCTCCGGTGGTTGAGGCCAGCCAGGACTGACGGCGGCGCTGGCAACTCCAGGACCCTCCTTCCCTTCAAAGGCACCTCCCCCTCGCCAGCTCCAAGGCCAATCCTCGGCAGGGCCCGCCCCCTCTGACGCCAGCGACCCAATCGCTGCTTTAAAAACAAGGCCTGGGTAGCCAATGGGAAGGGACTGGAACCACGTGGCAAGGGGCGGGCTAGAGGAAGACAGCGGGTGCCAATCGCGTCTCGGATACGACCACTTAACCCCGCGGTGTCCAGGGGTTTGTGTTGCCGAGACTGGCCACTGCTATGCTGTTGCTTGTTTGGCTGCAGGAAATTGTTGTTATTTTGAATTGTCAGTCAGACATTTGACTGGTGGGTGGTGTTCTGCAGTTTGAGATCTAGCCGTGTTCTTGGGAACTGCAGAAGTATCTTTGCAGGTTTCTTGCTGGTGTTGTTTGCTCAGTTCCCAGAATGTCCAGGTGTTTCTTGAGACTTATAGGCACTCGTCCTAGGGCTCAAAAATCAGGGGTGGAATTCTCGCAGGAGCTGCTTTGCATATTAGGCCATGCCTCCTGATGTAGCCAATCCTCCAAGAGCTTTCAGGACTCTTTTTTGTAAGCTCTTGGAGGATTGGCTGCATCAGGGGCCTAATGTGTGGCCTAATATGCAAAGGAGCTCCTGCTAGAATTCCACCCCTGGCTCAAATGACAACTGGAGCAGTGGTGACCTTCTCCCAGAGCTGGAAGGGGCTCCCAAGGATCATCTAGTTAAACCCCTGCACGATGCACAAAATTTATAATGATCATTACCCCAGTGAGGGCCCCCCTCCTGCTCTGTGTTCAGAGTGTAGGCATCGTTGTTAACACAGATGTCTAACCTGTCTTTCCCCTCCAGATGGTACTTGAGGCAGTTTAGAAGTAAAAGTAGTTTTATAAAGACAAATCAACTGTTATTAATTTACATGGACCTTCATCTGTGTGGTCCAGGTTAGCCCAATCTTTGCAGGTCTTGGAAACTAAGAAGGGTCCGTCCCTGGTTAGTAATTGGATGGGAGACCACCAAGAGAGTCCATAGTTGCTATGCAGAAATAGTGGTGTGGGGGTGTATTAATCAATTAATTCAGGCATGAATCAACTGCCTCTACAAGCATTTGAAGACCAAGAAGAAGAAGATATTGGATTTATATCCCGCCCTCCACTCCGAAGAGTCTCAGAGCGGCTCACAATCTCCTTTACCTTCCTCCCCCACAACAGACACCCTGTGAGGTGGGTGGGGCTGGAGAGGGATCTCACAGCAGCTGCCCTTTCAAGGACAACCTCTGCCAGAGCTATGGCTGACCCAAGGCCATTCCAGCAGGTGCAAGTGGAGGAGTGGGGAATCAAACCCGGTTCTCCCAGATAAGAGTCCGCACACTTAACCACTACACCAAACTGGCTCTCCAAGTTTTCCTGGGTTGTCAACTCCTGGGTTGTTTTCATTTTCCTGGGTTGTCAACTCTTACTTGGATAGCCCTGGCTAGCATGATTTCATTGGCTCCCAGAAGCTAAGCAGGTTTGGTCCTGGTCAGTATTTGTATGGAAGACCTCCAAGGAAGTCCAGGTTGCTATGCAGAAGCAGGCAATGGCAAACCACCTCGAAATGTTTCTTGATAACCCTAATCAGGGGTGTCAAACATGCAGCCCTGGGGCCGAATCAGGCCCCTGGAGGGCTCCTATCAGACCCCTGAGCAACTGGCTGTCATCTGCTTCCTTCTCTCTCTCTTGCTTCCTTCTGCATAACAGTTTGCTTTGCAAGACTTGCTCAATCACACAGGAACTAATGAACAAAACCTCTTTTTTCTCCATTGGCTGAGGCTTCTCTCAGGGAGGAATAGCTTACTTTGCCAGGCTCTTTCAATCACACAGCAGAGCTACTGAGCCAAGCCTCTCTTCCTTATATTGACTGAGGCTCCTCCCGCCCCCTCCAGTCCCTGGGGAAGGAAGAAAAGAGCCAGAGTTTCCTTTGCCCAGTTCCTGGATCCCATGGGAGAGATACAAAGAAAGCACTTTAAGATCAATGAGTACTAACATTTTAAGCATGTTTTAAGTTTTTAAAAATATTTTTTATGTGTTCTTTATAAAATTTATATCTCTGCTATCTAATCTTAAACAGGTACACATATGGCCCAGTCCAACATAGCTCGGTCCAACCTGACATGACCCGGCCCAACAAGGTCTCTTTTATGCCATATCCGGTCCTCATAACAAATGAGTTTGACACCCCTGCCCTACGGGATTGCCATACATTTCCTGCAACTTGAAGGCGCTTTACGTTACTACCAGTCATCCAAGCCAAAGAGTACTGGTGAGATGCCAATATCAGACACGTGCCTATTGTTTTTTCCCAGTTGGGGGGGAAATGTTTATTTGTATTTATTTATTGCTGTCAGAGGCTGTTTAGTATGATAGTCAAATAAAACCTCCATATTCAAAGGCAGTAGACTTCTAAATACTTTAAATGGATGTTCCATTCCTACACTAAAGCTATATTGATGAGCGCTTAACAGGGCAATCATATGCAAAGTTACTAAATGCATTAAAGTTAATAGACTGAGACTGGAATAACTCTGCATAGGGTTGCACTGCAAGTCTACCAAAGACATTATCTAGAGTCTGATGACCCTTGGCTATTGGCCATTGTTTGGTTCAGTAAGTTAATTATTCACTATGTCAGCACTGCGGAAGCATGACAGCTACAGTCTGACTGCCGAGCACTGAAAGACAATGAAACAATCTTGGGCAGAAAACAGTTCAAAATCCAGATTAGCAACCCGGCCATGCTGAACAATGATCTAATCACTCCAAATTATTTTCAGTCTGAAACCTGGAGAGTTCACTCACCAGACACAGTGATACATCAGTCACACCAGCTGGTTCTTGCTGGCGGTGGTTCCAAGCTATTTCACCCTTATCACAATAATGGTTCTAGCATCAGTAGTTTGAGGGTGGATAGACTCTGATGGAAGGGGGGAAATGCTTTCCATTTTTTAGTTCCAGGAAGTGTCAGTTGTAGTGCTGGAAAGAGGAAAATCCTTTGCATAAGTTTTTGTAAGGTAAAGAATGCAGACTCCAAGCAAAGTTAGTAGGAGGTCATACCAGCAAAAGAAACATTTTTTTTTAAAACCCAATTGAAAACAAAAAAGTCCATGTTGGAAAATACCTGGAGACTTTGGAGGTGGATCTGGGAAGGGGTGGGGTTTGGGAGGGGAGGGGCCTCAGCATGGCCCAATGTCAGAGTTCACCCTTCAAAGCAGCCGTTTTCTCCAGGGGAGCTGATCTCTGCCAGCTGGAGATCAGCTGTAAAGCCAGGAGATCTGGAGGCTGGTATCCCTCCATTTTCCTGAGTAGCCCACTGCTCCTTGAGGCTATCAAAGCTCACTTCTAAGAAAAGTCCCTGTACTCCCCAGCTGTTTAGGACATGGATTTATGCCAACCTCCGGACATTTGGGTGAATATTAATTCATAGGGTTGCCATAAGTCAGAAGTGACTTGACACTTAACACACTCACACAAGCAGGGTCAGCCCTGGTCAGTATTTGGATGGGGGACCACCAAGGAATACCAGGGTTGCTTTATAGAGGCAGACAATAGCAAACCATCTCTGATATGAAGATAAATATGAAGCTGCCTTATACTGAATCAGACCTTTGGTCCATCAAAGTCAGTATTATCTTCTCAGATTGGCAGCGGCTCTTTCTCCAGCATCTCAAGCTGAGGTTTTTTACACCTATTTGCCTGGACCCTTTTTTGGAGATGCCGGGGATTGAACCTGGGACCTTCTGCTTCCCAAGCTGCTCTACCACTGAGCCACCATCCTTCCCCTCTATTAATGTGAGCAGCAGCCCAGTTGAACATATGAAGCTGCCTTATACTGAATCAGACCTTTCGTCCATCAAAGTCAGTATTGTCTTCTCAGACTGGCAGCGGCTCTCCAGGGTCTCAAGCTGAGGTTTTTCACACCTATTTGTCTGGACCCTTTTAGTTGGAGATGCCGGGGATTGAACCTGGGATCTTCTGCTTCCCAAGCAGTTGCTCTACCACTGAGCCACTGTCCCTCTGAACATCTGTTGTCTTGAAAATCTCAAAAGGGGTCACCATAAGTCAGCTGTGATTTGATGGCAAAACAACCTCCCCCCCAACCTTCAAAAAAAATCCAAAAGATTCAATGGAGGCCAAACTGCAGTTAGTATTAGAACTAGGCAGGCCTCTCTAGTCTTGCATGGAGCTTTGGCTATTGGCTTACCATTCTTTTGTTATATTTAGAACTCAGAATAATTGGCTGTTGTTTTAACAATGAGAGCTAATGGTTAGGAGATGGCTTTCTGATGGGGGAAATTAGTGTTTGGAAGGCGGGTGGGTGAAAGGTTAAAACTTAGAGCCAAGAGGCAATGTATTGGTCTTTCATTGTCTCTGAAATGGAAACTTTCTGCATGTAATTTGGGAGGGAGGGTCCCTCCAGTGAGAAGTACTAGAGGGCTACAGTGCAGGTAGAGAGTGAGAGGTGAGAGTTCAAGACAGAAATGTGTTTCTGAGTGAAACCTTTGGAAACAACAACCAACTTGGTGAATCCTGGCGTGTGCTATTATGAATCTGATTCAAGAACCCAAAAGCAATGGGTTGATGAACAAACCAAATCCTAACACAGAGGTGGCCAAATTTGCTTAACTTAAGAGCCACATACAATAAACGTCAGATGTCTGAGAGCCACAAAACAGGAAGGAAGGAAGGAAAATAGGCAGGGAGGGAGAGGTGGAAAGAGAACAACTTTAACTTTAAATGCATTCTCCAAATCAGCTGATGGGGGCGGGGGCCTTTGAGAGCCACACAATATGTGTGAAAGAGCCACATGTGGCTTAACATATGCCTGTTGTGCTTTTAGCACTCTGTCATGATTGGGATTGGTAACTGAACAGAAGGACTCTGGTTCTCAGCCAAATCTGGATCCTAGCACAATGCAGGGATGATGCAATAAGAGAAATATATTTCAGAGAGCAATCTCTGCATTATGGAAAGAGGGCAGTGCCAGCACACCAAAGCAAACTCACATTATTTTTTAATGTACGTGTTTATATGAAGTCTGTGCTGGAGTGCTACAAGGAAGAACAAGATGTGAATCAAAGGATGGGGATTTAGAGTGTTTTTAAAGAAGGGGTGCAGTTAGGGTCTTTTAAAATATGTCGCAGAGATGGCACAGTCCCAGGTGTCACATGACAGAATTCGTCTTTTGATATTGGCAGCCTAATAATATAGGGAAGAATGTCCAGCAGTGGCCTCTGTTGCTGGGCCAGAAGTGATCAGTAAGTAGGAATGACAGCCTTCAGGTGGGACTTGGGGATCCCCCAGAATTACAGCTTCAGACTACAGAGAACAAGTTCTCCTGGAGAAGATGGATGCTTTGAAGGGTGAACTCTATGGCATTGTACCCTACTGAGCTTCCTGTCCTCCAAATCTCTAGGAGTTTCCCAATCTGGAGCTGGCAACTGTATCCCCCACCCCCCACTGGTGACCAGAGGAGACCTGTCAACCCTGCCCCCACCCCAAAATGCTGAAATTCCAAGGAAATTCCAAGGAAAAAGACAGGAGTGTTTGCTGAGCAGACCAGCTGATTCAGTACACCTCTGCAATCGTATTGCAAAACGCTGCTAAACTCTGAAGTTTCTGAGGTCTGCGGCATCAGATGAGATGACAGCAAGTCCTTGAAAAGATTGCTCTAAACTAGGGTGAGATGAGGGGGTGTCTGATCCTTGTTAGGAAACTCCTGGAGATTTGGGAATGAAGCCTGAGGAGGACAGAGACCTAAGCAGGATACAATACTATACAATCCACCCTCCAAAGCATCCATTTTCTCTAGGAGGGACCTGGCAACCCTATCATGGATTCATTGCAATTTGAAGGCACATATGCACAGGTGAGTGCCTTTGAGTGCCTGTGGCTCCCATTGATCTATGAGCTTGCAGACAGGAAGTTTTTCTTGTGTTTTCACAGACTGGCACTTCCTGACAGGGGTTGTACCTGACCTCCACTAAAGCTACTAAGAAGATTTCAGGTTTTTGTTTTTTTAAAGGCTACAGTGCTGGCCACTGTGAAAGGCTTGGGAATCATGCCCATTTGCACATGCAGTTCCCCACCTATTAGGGATATCTGGAGAGAAATTTGCTTTTCAGCCTTCCTTAAATGTACCAAACAAGCAAAAGTGGTTAAAGTGAGTTTAGGGAATTACATTTAATTACATGTTGACTGGAGTGGGTTGTAGAGACCATCATACTAGTTTGGTTCCATCTACTCTGGTTCTTCATTTGTTTCCAGGCCCAATGCAACATGTGGGTGTTGTTCTTTAAAGCCCTATATTAGTATAACTTAGACCAACCACTCGCATATGAACATACCCTAGTCATCTTCAGAGACCTTGCTTTGGGTGCCCCAACTTGCCAGATCCAGGTTGGTGTCATGAGTCAGTCAGGACTCAGCAATAGCGAGGACTCCTTAGGAAAAAAGGAGCCCTGTGTAGCCAGCCTTGGGTTGTCAGTGTTCACAGCCAATAGCTGGTGCAGAGCCACCAACACCCTCCAGCCCTGATTCAGCAGGTGAACCTCATCTGTCTGTTCCCTTCCCAGCCCATTAGTATCACCCACACCCCTAGATGGAGGCTGAGAACAGAGCTACAGACAAGATGGCAAAGTGCAATCATGACCCTTAGGCATAGGAATATAACACCAACCCAGAGAGGCTGATAGGTGAGACACAATGCACAAGATAGATGCTAAACCACTAACTCTGCCTTGCCTGACTTCTGGACCCCGGACTCTGCCTTACTTGACTGAATAACTCTGCTTTGCCTGACTTTTGGCACCTGATACTTGAAGCCTGCAAGCCAGTACAGTTGGGGAACTTCTGGAGATTTGAGGACAGAACCTAGGAAGGGCAGGGACCTCACAGAGATACAATGCCATAGAGTCAATCCTCCAAAGCATTCATTTTCTCCAGGGGAATTGATCTCTGTTGCCTAGCTCTGAAGGCTGGCATCCCTTTGCCCTGCCATCTGAAGCCAGTTCGGTGGCAAGCCAAGGCAAGACCTTTTTGGTCATGACACAAATCTATAGAACTCACTCCCCAGGGAGATTTATCTATATCATTGCCTTCTGTCAAAGACGTCTTTGTTTTGTTTGGCATTCTCTCACTGACTTGCATTGGCCCATTTCTCCGTTTGTGTGTTTATACGCTTTAACTGATTAAATATTTTATACGTGTATTCTACCATTGTTTTGATTGTGCACTGCCTTGGCAACCTTATGTTGGGTGTAAAGGTAGCATACAAATATTGTAAATAAATATAATTGCCTATACATTATATTTAAAAAATAAAGTCACAAGTTACAAATTGGAATCATTTTTATTCATAAAATAATCACTCAAGCTTATTTACAACCAAGGCACAATGACTCAAGACCTCCAGTACCATAAACAGTGATAAATTCCAGTGAGCAACAAAAATATATATATATTTATATACATATAGCTATAGTCTTAATAATTTAATACATACAGCTGGGAGAATGCCAGAGGGCAGATCTAGAGTGGTTATTACCCATGGGAATGATGGCATAGTTAATGTAACCCTAGTTACCTTGACTGTAGAAGCAAAAAAAAAAAAAAAAAGAGGTGGGTTGTTCTCCTTTTAAGGGATTTTCCCCCTAATAGACCTGATATGAACTTATCAAGAGGGGGCCAGTTTGGTGCAGTGCTTGTTGGCACCACAGCATGATGGAAAGGAATCATGTTTGGTTATGATAGGATTCCCAACCCTTTTGAGCCTCTGGGCACCTTTGGAATGCTGACATAGCGCACAGCCACAAAATGGCTGCCACAAATGGTTGCCGCAAGAGGCAGGGACAGCCAAAAAATGGCTGCCGCAGCTTCCCTTCAGTCACACAGTCCTTGAGCTGTGATAGCAACTGTTGCCAAAGTAACATTTAAAAAAATCGCAAAGACAATCAGATCTCCCCTGACCAATCAAAAACATTTGCAGGGCAAAAGCTTTACTTTCTAAAAACAAGAAAATTGTTGGTGGGTAACACTGGAGCCTGCTGAATTATGGGATAGGTGATCACACTTCAAAAGTCCACAATGTTTACCTACAGGTGTTGAGTTGCAAGCCTAGAAAATCAACACCCATAAGAGCATAAGAAGAGCCCCGCTGGAGCAGACCAGTGGTCCATCTAGTCCAGCATCCTGTCTCACACAATGGCCAATCAGTTACTCTGGAGGCCCAACAACAGGGCACAGAGGCCGAGGCCTTCCCTGATATTGCCTCCCAGCACTGGTATTCAGAGGTTTTCTGCCTCTGAATATGGAGGTGCTCTTTAGTCACCGTGGCTAGTAGCTGCTCATAAACCTATCCTCCATGAATCTGTATACTGACCTTTTAAAGGTGTCTATGTCTATGGCCATCACTATATCCTCCGGCAGCAAATTGCACATCTTAATCCCTCACTGTGTAAAGAAGTTTCTTTTTGTCTATCCTGAGTCTAGAAGACGACTGAAGATTTATACCCTGCCCTTCTCTCTGAATCAGAATCTCAGAGTAGCTTACAATCTCCTTTATCTTCTTCCCCCAAAGTAGACACCCTGTGAGGTAGGTGGGGCTGAGAGAGCTCTGACAGAAGCTGCCCTTTCAAGGACAACTCTGGTGAGAGCTATTGCTGACCCAAGGCCATTCCAGCCTACTGCCCATTTTCTGAGATCCCAAAAAAACTAAAGCAGGCTTAACTATAATCTTCTGAGTCAGACCTCCATAAGGCCAATTTTGAATTAAACAAAGTAGCTACCCATTTTCCCCAGCTCTCACTTTCATAAAAGGGAAGAGCTTTTGGGGAATCAGATCTCCACTGACCAATCGGAATGACAGGCCCAACCCAGTTTAGCTGTTCATCTAAATTGTGCTCCCAAAGACAGCCTTTTCTGATATGAGTCCTGTGGAATTTGAGGCCAACTTTTCTCAGTTCAAAATGGCAGCTAGGAAGGTGAGGGATCCTAGTTCAACCTTGCTTTCCTGCTTGACTTATGCTAAACTTCACTCCTCAGCCACTGAAACCAGGCCTCAAAACCCTTCCTCAAAGCCACACGCTTTGACACACTCCTTTCTTGTCCCACCCCCTCTAATACCATGAATGTGGGAACTGGGTGTAGTTGTCCACTTGTCAGTGAGAGGCCCATGCTTGAAGGCTTTTTTCTTGATTATTTTCCTCACATATCCCAGTGAAGAATTCTGGAACTATTGAGCTGTCTTGAGCATTTTTATCCTACCCTTTCTTCAAGGATCTCAGGGAAGAGTACATGATTCTGCCTTCCCAGTTTTGTCCTTACAACAACTCTGTGAGGTAGGTTAAGCTAAGAGACAGCAACTGAGGCAAAGTTCACCCAGCTACCTTCCTGGCAAAATAGCAGATGCGAACATGAAGGAGGGTTTCCCACATCCTAGTCCACCATTTTAACCACTGCACCAAACTGGCTCTCTCACTGAAGACAGATTCCATTGCTGATTTTTTTTTCACTCACAGTAAGTACAGATGGAAACAGCTCAATGGTTTGGGCCCCAAAGGTCCTTTTGTTACCACCAATGCTGGTGTTTCCCAATGCTCAGCAAGTAATTTTTCATGTTATGTCAGAGAGGAGCTGAAAAAGGGTTTCTAAAATAAAAATTCTGCCTCATCCCACCTTTCAAACCCATTTGCTTTGTTCTCTTTTGAAGCAGAGCCCTCCAAAAAGCAATGGAAGAGCAACTTACAAAAAAGTCAGTAGTTTTGCCAACACAGTAGAAGCTCCAGTGCTGATACATCCAGTGTTTACAGTAATACACATTTGGGGGTGCACATAACGAGAGGACCCACATCCATTCACCTTTCTCTCCAAACAATGCATAGTTTATAATGAGATTTTGGAGAAAAATCTTTTATCAGCAAGCAAAAGAGAGGACACTCAAAGCCATAGTTGTCAAATAGCAAGTGTAAAAAAGGCCGAAAAATAAGCATGTTCATTAGAGAGGAAGGTCTTTCTGCTGTGCACAAGCAACCCTGCACAAATGAACAACTAACCTCACAGAAGCATTATAAAAATACAGATCAATCGCACACAAGGTGACCTGGCGCGGGCAAATGGGCAAGAAACTGGCTCCATGAATTTCTGTGCACGAGTGTCATGAAAAGCTGGATGCCTTCTTGCACAACATTGGATCAGACATGCCTGCAAGAAAGCACCATGCGGCATGAGTGCGCACACTACAGTGGCTTGGCAGGACTTCGAAGAGGCAGACAGTCACATATTCGACACGTATGAGCAGCAGGAGTCTTGTGGAAGGCCAGAGAATCATGGGAAGGCAAATGACACCGCACCACTGCTCAAGCAAAACAGGTTTGGCCCTGTAAGCTGTCTGGATAGGAGACCAAATTGGACCTCATTAAGGTTGCCAGGTCTGTGCTGGAAAATGCCTGGAGACTTTGGGGGTGGATCCAGGAGAGGATGGGGTTTGGGAGGTGAGGGGCCTTAGCATAGTACAATGCCACAGAGTCCACCCTTCAAAGCAGCCATTTTCTCCAGTGGAGCTGATCTCTGCCAGCTGGAGATCAGTTTGTAAAAGCGGGAGATCTTCAGCCCACAGCTGGAGACTGGCAACCCTACACCCAGTACATAAACTGCTGTCACGGCAAGAACAAGGGAATATAATAGTAAGAAATAATAATGTGGGGAAATCAAAAATGTACACCTGAAAGCACTGAGGTGAGAGTCTGCATTTGCATCCAACTATAGCTGCCAGCTCTAGGTTGGGAAATACCTGTAGATCTTGTGGGTGAAGCCTGGTGAAGGGAGGGACCTCACTGGAGTACAATGCCATAGAAGCCATCCTCCTTTACTCCAGGGAAACTGATCTCTGTAACTTGGAGACCAGTGGTAATTCCAGGAGTACAATGCCATAGAAGCCATCCTCCTTTACTCCAGGGAAACTGATCTCTGTAACTTGGAGACCAGTGGTAATTCCAGGAGCTTTCCAGACACCACCTGCAGATTGGCAAGCCTCCATTCAACACAAGCCCTTGTACACTGCTACCTATATGGGCATGTATCCGGTGCCAAGGTAATTTGGTTTCAACGCTATTTCCTTGCAGAAATTCAGTTCCCGGGCCTTTGTGGGGTGGGATGTGAAAATGAAAGTCCATCAGTATACACGGGGTGTGGGGGAGAGACGGTTCATCTTTTGGTGCCTCTTGAGTCCCTGGCAGCTTTTGGCGTCCAGTGAGGATCAGGACCCCCAGTGTCTGAGGAAGGATTTGAGGTACCCCCCCCCCAACTTGGATCACATAAGTTAGGTTTAAATAAACAGTTATTTTGTCAGTCCAGCGGTATTTACAGAAGACAACTGGTGCAGGCCCCTTAAGTGAAGAGGCAGGGCCGGAAAGGGGGCGGCAAGCAAGCATCAGTAGTATCTCCCCGGTTCCTGCCAGCTTGTAACCCATTGCTTTTTGTGCTTTGCAGGCAGGAAGCCGCCGGCGGGCGGGTAGCGGTCCTCCTGCCGGATCCGAATGGCGTGGTACTTGGGGATGATTCGGTAGTAGCGGGTCCGCTTGAAAAAGTTGCACTAGACAGGGGGAGAAAGAGAAAGTAAGAGACAATTAGGAGGAGCAGATGGAAAGCCACACACAAACTGAGTTTGAGAGAGATTCTGAGACCGGCAGCAGGAGAAAAGAGGAGCTAAAGACAGGCCCGGGGATTGTTTCAAGGCAGGGAAGAAAGACAAAGAGCAAAGAAAGTGAAGAGGGCCAGTTCAGCTGACCATTTCCTGGTAGCCGTTGAAAGACAAACTCACTAGGTTTAAGCACAAAGCTAGTTTGAAGGCAGAAGGTGTTGGATCCACCACTTTACAGGCCATGATAGTGACACTATTGACAACTGAGCTGCAAACATGGCTTACCTATGCAGGTAGACCTCAAAAGCAGCTTAATGTCACTGAGGACTAGTGGCACAACAGAGCCATATATAAATATTCAAAGACATTTATGCCTGGGTGGATTGTAGGGCTGCTAGCTCTGGATTGGGAAATACCTGGAGATTTTGGGGTGGAGCCTGAGGATGGCGGGGCTTAGGGAAGGGAGGGACTTCGATGAGATATAATGCCATAGAGTCCACCTTCCAAAGGGGCCACTTTCTCCAGGTGAACTGATCTGTATCCTAGAGATCAGTTGTGACAGCAGGAGATCTCCAGCCACCACATGGAGTGGTGGACCTAGTGGACTGAGACAGTAAAATGGCCCCAGACCAAGCTAAGCAGCATGTGATGTCAACAGTGCCATGGGAATTGCTCAGCATGGACATGGGTCACAGCAACCATGACAACCATCCTTCTAGGTCAGTGGTCTGTTGGGAACTTCCCTGCTAACATACAGGGCTGGTTCTCTCCCTCCCCTCCGCCCACATTGGTGTACATCAACCAAGAATCCCTTCTTATTTATAGACCTCATTCCATGTGGCTTTTGTACTCTGAAGTCCCATTTTGCATTCCGGTGGGGCAAAAAGTTGGTTGGATCCAACCCATTGCCTTGCCTGCAATAATGTTGAAAGTGAAACATGCTGGAACCAAAGCCTGCCTAGAAACTATGTCTTAATTTACTTGTGATTTAAATTGGGCTACAGGCTAGACAATGGTCAAAGAAAGGCATTGTGCTCAAGGGCAGGGCATAGGGCGGGGAGTCAATGGCAGTGGATAAATAGAGGTGCCCCAGGCAATGGCATAACATCACTTCTGAGGAAAACCTGGAAGTGATGTCACACCTCTATAGGAATCACCAGAAACCCTATGAAACTCTGGAAACCACTGAGTTTCCAGCAATTCCTATAGTGTGCTGATGTCATTTTCTGGGTTCCTGCATAATAAGTGATGTCATATTGTCATCCATGTTTGTTTGGAAGACACACACTCTCAAGGTTCAGGGTTTTCTGTCTCCTTCAAATAAACATTGCCTCAACAGTCCCTGGCAAAGTGTTCAGCTACCAACTGAGCTGTGTGCTAAAGCTTGCAAAAGTTGAAAAACATTCTTTTTGTGCTGCCTCCCTTGATAAGGGTGAAGCAGCAATGCCTCAAATGCGTTGATACAGAGATTGGCCTTGTGGAAATGACACTGTGTCCCTCAGACATGCAATGGACTAAAGTTGCAGCTCATGAGGGGAAGAACCTCAGATGTTGAACCATCGGGGGCAGGTAGCAGTTGAAATTCTGGACCCACACTCAAGTGTTCCCAAGACTGATCGTGGTACCAAAGAAGTCAATTTGCACTGGCTTTGCCCCATCACCATGGTCATATGGACTGGCCAGAGGATGTGAAAGGAAGGAAAGAGATGAAAGGAAGGAAAACCTTGGCTTCAGCTGCAGGTACCATTTCTGAAGCCACCCAAGAAATACCTGGTTATTAAAGCCTTGAAAGAGAAACGGACTTGTCATTTAGCAATACTAGTAGAGTTAGCAATCCTGGCACATGGTAGAAAACATGAAGTACATTGCAGGTGAAACACCCAAGAGAATAAATGGTCCCTGACTGGAAATGCAGATGTGTTATATAGACTGGTCCTAAATGGTATTGACAGGGCTGGTCTTTTAAACCTTAGAGGCCTAGACAGAAAGTGGCTTTCCCCCAATTAATAAAAGAGTCACAAAGGTGCTGATTGAGGAGATATTGGGACCCGGCTGTGACCTCATGTAAACACCTCTGCTTTTTCAGCTTCCGGTTAGCAGCAGCTCACAGAGTGGGGTTTGGGAATATTCTGGCTCCACCATTCAGCACCACTGATGGGGGAAATGGCATTCTTATTGACAGAAGTGCCAATGGAGTGGCTGGGGCACTCTGCAGGCACACAGTTACTGGAGTGGTGTCTCTGTGTTCCACGAACAAGTCAGTAGTGGCAGACATGGCCCTCACAGCAATGTCACCACTTCCCAGTGACCAGCAGTAATAGTGCTGTTTCTCTCTTTCGTGGGGCTCATTCATGGGGATGAGTGGTTCCCTTGCAAACCACTCTGCAAGCGGCCACTGCTCAAGGTCCAGCCTGACGTGGAGGAGGTGAAGCAAGTAGAATGCTCCTAACACCTGGGCAAGGCCTGGCCAACCAGGAGCCTTCTTACTGCCTGCCATTTGCAAAGGCTGATGATGTACTTCTGCATCTCGAAAGCAGGTTGAAGGCCTGAACTTACACTGTCCCTGTTCTTCATAAGAACATAAGAGAAGCCATGTTGGATCAGGCCAACGGCCCATCAAGTCCAACACTCTGTGTCACACAGTGGCAAAAAAATTTATATACACACATACACTGTGGCTAATAGCCACTGATGGACCTGTGCTCCATATTTTTATCTAAACCCTTCTTGAAGGTGGCTATACTTGTGGCCGCCACCACCTCCTGTGGCAGTGAATTCCACATGTTAATCACCCTTTGGGTGAAGAAGTACTTCCTTTTATCTGTTTAACCTGTCTGCTCAGCAATTTCATCGAATGCCCACGAGTTCTTGTATTGTGAGAAAGGGAGAAAAGTACTTCTTTCTCTACTTTCTCCATCCCATGCATTATCTTGTAAACCTCTATCATGTCACCCCGCAGTCGACGTTTCTCCAAGCTAAAGAGTCCCAAGCGTTTCAACCTTTCTTCATAGGGAAGAAAGTCCTCAGCCCCTGAGCTTATAGATCAGACCCAAGGGATGAGCAGAAGTACAATATCTACTTCCCCAAAAGACTGAATGGCTTTACTGGCTTATTACTAAAACACAGGTAATAAACTATAAGGCTCTCCACTAACCGTTTAACAGTGCAATCCTATGTAGACTTACATCAGTCTATTGATTTCTACTATAAATGTCTAAAAATGAAATCCTAAATAGAAGTTGGCTCAGTCTTCTTGTCTCTCTTTTCTTTCCGTAAGACTAGAGATTTTGTCATTATTTTTATTATTACTATTATTATTATTTGTGTGGCTTCAAGAGCCACACAATATGTGTGAAAGATCCTGAGCCGCAGTTTGGCCACCCTTGTTTTAAGATCATCCACATTCCGTGGTCTCTGACTTAATGCTGGACCACAGTTCTCCATGTCAGAGTCTTTGGGAAAAGAGTTTTTTAAAAGTGGGAGGGTTAAAAGAGACAGCGAGCAAAAGATAGACCCCGTTCTACCCACAGTGAGAGACAGTGAGCAAAAGATAGACCCCGTTCTACCCACAGTGAGAGACAGTGAGCAAAAGATAGACCCCGTTCTACCCACAGTGAGAAACAGTGAGCAAAAGATAGGCCCAGTTCTACCCATCCCACCCTGTGTTCATTTACCAAGAGATGGGGCAAGGAGGTGGGCAGTGTTTCCCCCCCACCCCAAAACAGGAACTAGTAGCTGTCGGTCAGTCGCTTAGTTTCAGACGGCTGGATCTTCCTCTTGGCTTTCTGGCCCTTGGCCTCGTACATGGCACGTGTGTTTGCCCTCCGGAAGAAACCGCACTATGAGGAAGCAGGGGGGTAGAGGTCAGTTGCAACAGGGAAACAAGGTGGTGTGGGGGGAAAACAACTCATGTTTCAGCATCCTATGGTCCAAAGGATACTTCAGCTTTGGACAAACCATTTTTTTCCTGATATTATAACTAAACAAGATGATACCAGGCTGATCCTGGAAGTTTGGAGACACCAGGCCAATGCCAATCCAAATACTGGGATCTTAAGAACATCAGAAGAACCCTGCTGGATTAGACCAGTGGTCCATTTATGTCCAGCATCCTGTCTCACACAGTGGCCAACCAGTTGATGATGATGATGATGATGATGATATTGGATTTATATACCGCCCTCCACTCTGAATCTCAGAGTGGCTCACAATCTCCTTCCTCCCCCACAACAGACACCCTGTGAGGTGGGTGGGGCTGAGAGGATTCTCACAGCAGTTGCCCTTTCAAGGACAACTCCTGCAATAGCTGACCCAAGGCCATTCCAGCAGCTGCAAGTGGAGGAGTGGGGAATCAAACCCGGTTCTCCCAGATTAGAGTCTGCACACTTAACCACTACACCAAAGTGGCTCTCAAACTTTGAAGTTCCTCTGGAGGGCCAACAGCATTGAGGCAAAGGCCTTTTCCCTGATGTTGTCTCCTGGCTCTGGGATTCAGAGGCTACTTCTAAACATGGCATTTCCCTTTAGGCAGCATGGCTAGTAACCACTGAGAGACCTCTCCTCCATAGATCTACCTAAACCCATTTAAAGCTGTCTGCCTGTGACCATCAATACATCCTGCTGCTGCCAAATAGTGACAGAACTGTCCAGACCCAAAGCAGGCTCAGTTGCATGTAGCTCAGGCCAAATTGCAGGTTACTTTTCTTATAAAGGGAATGTGTGTCTGCATAACAAATAGGATTTGCTGTCTCAGAATGTGGTAGCAGCTACAAACATAGACTACTTCAAGAGGGGACTGGATACACATATGGAACAGATGTCCATCAGCGGCTACTAGCCAAAAGGGATAGATGAAACATTGTCTATGGCAGTGATGCTCTGTACTCTTGGTATTTGGGGGGCCAAAGAGGAGTGTTTCTGGAGTTCTGGCCCTGCCGGTGGACCTCCTGGTGGCACCTGGGGTTTTTTGGCCACTGTGTGACAGAATGTTGGATAGGATGGGCCACTGGCCTGATCTAACATGGCTTCTCTTACGTTCTTAGGTTCTAACCCTCTTTGTCTGGATTAAGCTCTGGAAGAACACAGCAAGCTCCTTTCTTCAGGCAGCCAATCCAGACAGCCTCAGCTGGACAGCACTTCCCACATTCTCTTACCCCCTTCTCAGGTCCAGCAAGTTGCAATGTATTTGCATCAACTGGCACATATCTTTCATAGCGTTAGCACTGAAATGGAAGAGGAGGGCAGAAAAAATACCTGACATGCTCTGGAGGTAGCTGTTTTTTCCTTGCTCAGGGCAAAGCAATCATAACTAGAATGAATGATATATGCTGCCTACTTAGTGCTACTACTAAACAGTGTCATGTTTGTGGTTGGGATGCAGCAAAAATGACCATGCACAGAGTGTTGGAAATGGGCCAACGACTAGCTGAGCATGTCTGGGAGATGGCCCCAGCCATGAATGAAAATTCAGGGGTAGAATTCTAGCAGGAGCTCCTTTGCATATTAGGCCATACACCCCTGATGTAGCCAATCCTTTAAGAGCTTACAAGGCTCTTTTTTGTAAGTTCTTGGAGGATTGGCTACATCGGGGTGTGTGGTCTATTATGCAAAGGAGCTCCTGCTAGAATTCTACCCCTCAATGAAATGATCAGCTTCTCCCAGGCAGAGCACCACGGAGTCCTAGGTGTTCACCAGAGGCTTATGTTAATCGGGATACAAACAGCGTCTTATGACTGTCCAACCAGTTTCTCCATGATGCAAAACAAGAGTTCTGAACAATCTGTACTGAACTCTTTGGCTGGTTTCCAGAGTCGCCTCTTTAAGTGCCGGAGCTGATTGCCAGCACCAGAGTCACGCCCTTCCTTAAGAGCAGATTACGTCACTGTGGATCAAAAGGGAGGCAGGCTTCCTTCCTGCCTGGCCCATGCTAAACATCTTCCTTGCATGGCTGCAACCTCAAGGATGCTGTTGGTAGCTTCACAGAAGCTACTGGTAACCATTCAAGGGACAGGACTGCTTCAGACAACTTGGGAAAGGGCCACGGCACAGTGGTAGAGCTGCTGCTTTGCACACAGACGGTCCCAGGTTCGATCCCTGGCATTTCTAGTTTTAAAAAAGGATGAAGCAGGAAGTGGCCTGAAAGACCTGGGCCTGAGACCCTGGAGAGCTGCTGCCAGTCAGAGCAGACAACATTGGCCTTAACAGAATAAGGGTCTGACTCAACACAAGGCAGCTTCGTGTATTCAGAGCTTTACAGGCAGAGTCCCTGGCATTTCCGTTTAAAAGGATCAGGTAGGAGGTGATGTGAAAGATCTACCCCTCAACCTAAGGCCTTGGAGAGCTGCTGCCAGTTGAGTCGACAATACTGAACTAGGATCTGACTCAGTCCACAGCAGCTTCATGCATATGTATGCATTCAGCTTCCTCAGTATCCATTCAGAACACAGGGCTAAGAAGATGCTGTTGCCCCTTTCTCCCATCTCCTTCTCCCCCTCCACATTCACTGTGTTTACACCCTTTCCTTCTTACCTTCCACAGCACGATGACAATGATCCCCAAAAGCAAAAGGCCTGCCGCTATGGAAACCAGCACCAGCCATAGCTCAATCTCAGCCGGCTGCTCTTCGCTGATTTCTGAATCAATGTTCACAGAGAACTAAAAGAAAAGGTGCAGAAAAAGAAGGAACTGTCACACAAGCATAGACAGCTTCAAGAGGGGATTGGATAAGCATATGGAGCAGAGGTCCATCAGTGGCTATTAGCCACAGCGTATTGTTGGAACTCTCTGCTCTGTATTCTTGGTGCTTGAGGGGACCACAGTGGGAGGGCTTCTGGAGTTCTGGCCCCATTGGTGGACCTCCTGATGGCACTTACTTTTTTGGGCCACTGTGTGACACAGAGTGTTGAACTGGATGGGCCATTGGCCTGATCCAACATGGCTTCTCTTATGTTCTTATGCGCTTACTTTTGGAGAAGAGCAGGGGGAAGCTGGCTCAATACAGGGAGGGGCAGGTACTCATCCCAGGACAGAGGTAGGGGAGTCAACTTCCAGGTGGTATTCTAACTGATGACAGAGATCAGTTCCCATGGAAAAAATGGCTGCTTTGGAGGGTAGACGCTATGGAGTTATACCTTGCTAAGGCCACTATGCTTAGAATTGCACTATTCATCATATCTAACCCACTGACCAGTTTATAAATAAATATATGGAAGATGTTTCGATACATCACCCTATCAGAAGGCACTTCGGGAAAGGATGGATGCCAATACTGGGTGCCCAGTGATAGTATCTGGGTCTGGAATAGTCACTGAGGGGTTTGATGTGACTATTTTTGTCGTATCTATGGTTGCTAACCTCCAGGTGGCACCTACAGATCCCCCCACTATTACAATTGATCCTCGGACAACCCAGATCCATTTCCCCTGGAGAAAATGGCTGCTTTGGAGGATGGACTCTATGATTATACTTTGCTGAGGTCCCTCCCCTCCCTAAACCCCACCCTCCTCAGGCTCCACCCCCCAAAAATCTCCTGTATTTCCCAACCCAGAGCTGGCAACCCTACCAGATGAGAAAGTCAAGAAGGATTTCATTCTAACCATGGATAATTTTGCCATTCATTGTTCAAATTGTTTGAATTATTAGGCTTTTATGGTTGGCTTGATGCCGTATAAATAAACTGACTGACTGACGGATTTCATTCCTTCACCTTCAGTATGGCATCTCCTTCCTCTGCTTTGAGTCCTTACTGCTGGCCAAGGCCAGAGAGAGGAAGCTGGATGTGGTGATCTTGCACACCACAAAATGGTCCTCTGGGGAAGATGGGGTGTCCTCCACCATACCCTCAAAGTGCCCATCTCAGGCCTTGTGACCTGTAGCAACACATCAGACCTAGGCCCTGAGGTATTACAGAAAACAGGGTCTGAAAACAAATGGGATTTATCAAATTAACAAACTTGGGTTAGCCAGAAGAGTCGCTGGAGTGTTCACCCCTGCCTTGTTATGGGTTTAAATCTGAGGAGAGCCAGGCATGAGGTGATTCCATATCAAGGTCGGTCAGGGGGCAGAAGGCTGTCTCACTCAACGCATCCAGTTTCACTCACCCACACAGTGTGGTTTTTCATGTTGATGGTGGAGGTGTTTGTCCTGAGAAACAGGGTGGCTTGACCGTCCACCTTCACACGGTCAAAGTTGTTGTAATCCTACATTTCCATGGAGGGAGGACAAGAAAGACCTGTTAAAAGTAGCATGACCACCTCTCTTTGTAATACTTCCTACCCACTAAACTTTAAGCATATCAAACTGCCTGACAATCAACTAAGATCACTTCAAAGTAGGGTTGCCAATCTCCAGGCAGTAGCTGGAGGTTTCCTGAGATTACAACTGATCTCCAGGTGACAAAGATCTGCTCCCCTGGAGAAAATGGCTGTTCTGGAAGGTGGACTCTATGACTTTATATCCAATTGAAGTCCCTCCCATCCCCAAACCCTACCCCCCTCTGCCCCGCTCCTCTCAAAAAAAAAATCTCCATGTATTTCTCAACCCAGAACTGGCAACTAGGGATGTGCAAGAAAAAAAAAACCATTTCCCCCCAGATTTGGTGTCGACTGGATCTGAAAAATATTGGTATTTCCCATATTCCTGCATTCCATTATCAATATGGTAAAAATATTCAGGATTGCCATTTTTGGGGAAGTCTGTTATGCCTTATGGGGACCATTATATTCAGTGGTCCCCATAGTCTATAATGGAGAATCATTCCATGGGTAGAGGTACCAAATCTGCAGCATTGCTGCTAGTGCCTCTCCTCATTCCCCCACCCAACTCCAGGGGGCCCAATTCTATAAGCTCCCAAAGAAGATGCTCCCATCCTCCATTATTTCCAATTGGGGGTTCATTTAAAGAGAACACTTTTGGAAGGCGCACAATCCAATAAGGTTTTTTAAAATTATTTTATTTTACCACACAGGTGCTAACGATTACTTTGGCTGATAAGGTGAAGAAATGTGACATTTCGAGAATTAGGAGACTGGCAAAAGACTGTCTGAGAATGCAGCAGGAGGTAAACTAGAGAATTCTGCCAGATTAGCTATACCCCTTACAACATCTTAACGTTACTTCTTAAGAAAAGACAAAGGCCACCAAATGTTTTCCGTTGTGACTTTCAAAAAGAAATTTTGAGTCTTGTTGGTTTAAGGAAGTAATTAGAGACAATTAGAGTTCACCGTAACCTGGATAGCCTCTATTCCAGGACCCTCTGTTCTAGGAACCATGTGTACACTGCCTTGGATTCCTCGAGAAATAAAAGGCGTGTTGCAATAAAAAAAACCTGTTTCTAGTGAGGCGAAGGACCTAGGCAGTTAAATGTACATTCAGACTGCAGTTAATTGTCGCACAAGCATGGGTGGACTTGAGGTGGCACATTGCCACAAGCGCAGAAAAAACATCTGTGTAAATTGGTGCAATACTTAGCTTCTGTCAACAAATACAGTCGTTCAACATTACATGGAGGAATTTGAGCTGGAACGACATTCACAATGGTGTTGCAGACTAATAGAATGCCATAACCCCCCACCCCCTATTTATTCTGGCTGCCTGATTAACAAAAAACGGTAACAGCCTTTTGCCAAGGTTATTCCTGTTCTAAAGTTTGGAGTTTTGTATCACGTCTACGCCACCTTATAAAGGATCTTCTTCAAGCGAGCAAAGGATATTTATCAGCAAGGAAGATTTCCAGAATGCTATTGATGGTTTGAGCAATGCTGATTTCAATCTAACTGCAGTTTAGTGGAGCAGAGATGAGGAGGCTGCATTTCGCCTATCAGTAGGAACGTGCATCCTTTCAGGATATTATTAGCGCTCTAAGGAATGTTGATGGGTGTGACATTCATATCAGTCTTTTTCGCCCTCCATTGTGGCCAAGTCTAATGACAACAATAATCCATTGTGTTTCGATAACGCTTTCAGATGTACACACATTATCCTACTGCAATCCCTACGACAGCCTTGCTGTATTGTTACTGTAGTGTTGCAGATGGGGGTGGGGGCACAATTGGAGTCTGAGAGAAAGGATCCTAAGGCCATCCAAGAAGATATTGGATTTATATCCTGCCACCCACTCTGAATCTCAGAGTATCAGAGTGCCTCACAATCTCCTTTATCTTCCTCCCCCACAACAGACACCCTGTGAGATGGGTAGGGCTGAGAGGACTCTCACAGCAGCCGCCCTTTCAAGGACAACCTCTGCCAGAGTTATGGCTGACCCAAGGCCATTCCAGCAGGTGCAAGTGGAGGAGTGGGGAATCAAACGGGGTTCTCTCAGATAAGAGTCTGCACACTTAACCACTACATCAAACTGGCTCTCAACTCCGGTGAGTTTGTGGCAGAGAAGAGATTTGAGCAGGGGGGCAGTGCTCCAACACTAGAGGAATTTTTTATTGTCTCACAGGGCTCTTTTTGTAGCAGGAACTCTTTTGCATATTAGGCCACACACCCCTAATGTAGCCAATCCTCCAAGAGTTTACAGGGCTCTTAGTACAGGGCCTACTGTAAGCTCCAGGAGGATTGGCTACATCAGGGGCATGTGGCCTAATATGCAAAGGCGTTCCTGCTACAACCCCCCCCCCCCTCGTAATATATTCATTATTTTATGGTACATTCATTTTGGCCCTGACCTGGATGGACCAAACTAGGCCAGTCTCATCAGCTCTTAGAAGCTAAGCAGGATTTGCCCTGGTTAATACTTGGATGGGAAATCAACAAGGAATACCAGGGTTGCTATGCAGAGGAAGGCAACTGCATGCCACCTCAGTTCATCTCTCCCCTCCCATGGGGGAGGGGAGATCACCATAAGTGGGTTGAGACTTCCATCACCACATCCAATTTGAAACAAACTTTCTGCAAGCTACTAGTCCTCTCCATAACCAAGGCCACAGGGAGAAAAAAACTAGTGCTCACTTCGATGAATGTGCTGTTCCAGACTCGTGCTCGGACGATCACATTTGCCAAGGCCCCGATGTCTTGGAGCGGGCACTCAAACCAGATGCAGCGAGATGTGCCTTTGGAGCAGCTCTGAGAACAAAGGAATTAGAAGGGAACAAAGATTGTAACATATGATGAATCTTTAGTACTTTTTGATGCATACAATTTGATGAATTTTTGTGCTATAGAACTCCAAGGGGCACAAGCCTTTTGCAAAATATAACCGTTCAATGGCAATGATGATAGAGCTCCTAGCTCGGTCTCTTTCTACTACACTATCCCTCTGCACTCCAAATCAACACAAAGGAGGCTAGCCAAGACTTCAGATTTGTTGCCCTTTTCTCCTACTTAGTCCCTTGCAAGCTGTACACATATGCACAGAAGGAAAGGAAGGAAGGGAGGAAAATTCGACTCCTTGACAAACCAGCCAGAGCATGGGAATTTCAAGGGGTTTGACCAGGAAATTTCGTGCTATGATTATGTGGAATGCCGTTTTTTATTTTAAAAAAAAGCATGGATCATGTACCTTTAACAACTTGTGACAGGCAGAAATTCAACTGAAGAAGCTCTCCTTCAGTTGAACGTGCAGAGATGGGGAAAGCAGCATCTCTTAAATTTCTGCGTGTCGATAGATCCAAGTGGGCAGCCATGTTGGTCTAAAACAGTAGAACAAAATAGGGGTCCAGTAGCACCTTTAAGACCTACAAAGTTTTATTCAGAATGTAAGTTTTCGTATGCATGCATCCACTGTACCTTATCCCCTCGTCTGAAGAAGTATGAATGCATATGAAAGCTTACATTCTGAATAAAACTTTGTTGGTCTTAAAGGTGCTCCTTGACTCCTACTTATTTTTGCTTGTCAAGCAGCTCTTAAAGTCAGGTGGGTCCTGTCAAAATGAGTTAAACAGTGGAGAGTCACAAAATGGCTACCACATGTTCACTGCCACCCCCCACAAATGTTCAGAGATTCTGAGCCAAGTGTCCCCTTACAACCAAGGCAGTTGTTTTTGTGTGGATGATGCCCATTTAAATGCAAGTGGCAGAGAAAAGCCAAGATTAGCTCTTCGCTTTGGGGGAAAATAAGATGATGCACAGTTTAATTTCCAAAGAAAGAGGACGATTTGCTCCCTGGATGGTCACAGGAAAAGTTTTCTAAACCCCCAAAACAAATAAAGCCCCTTTGGATTTAAGTCTCAAAGACTCAAACAGCAAGGAGGCACCAGGAAACACATCAGCAGGAACTAGAGCGCTTATAGGGACCATATTTGGGGATTGTTATGGCAAGAGATCTTACTGCTTCCCTCAGGCAACCAGGTCCGGAGCCCCACAATGACTACTGCCACCAGCATGCAGTATACCAATTTTTATTTCAAGCATTTCTACCCTGCTTTTCTCCTCTAGACAGGACTCAAAGGGGTGACAAAAACTAAAATCCTAAACTCACTGAAAAAAGGTCTGGCGAGCCGAAGAAAAATGATGCAAGCTGCTCAACTCACCAGTGACGTTTCTGATTTGGCCTTCTTTGAAGCTGCCAAGGTGACAGGAAGTTCGGTGTTTGGAGAGGCCTCCAGCTCTCGCTTCCGACGTGCCCTGCCACCATCAAATAGCTGGAAATGGAGAAGCAGCGATTCATCTTTCCCCTTCCTTGATCTTTTGATATACCTGCCCCACCCTATACTATGCTGCCTTAAGTGCTTTGGAATCAAATAGAGTGCCTTGTCTAAAATAATGACCTGAAAACTTGGGTAGGTCTAAATTTAATTTAAGTAATGTGGGATTGATGGAAGTAACATAATTTTTAGAAAATGAAAAATACCAGAATAATTTCTTTGTTTTTAATCATGCAATTAATTAATTGGACCCACAAAATATACAGGGTGGACTTAAAAACCACTATGATGGCATAGTTTGGTACATGCCATTACTATCTGGGGGTAAGATGCATTACATTGGTTTCTGTTAAATTCTTTGTGGCTTTACATAGTGCATAGTGTAAAACATTGTTTATTACTTGGGGAGGGATGGTGGCTCAGTGGTAAAGCATCTGCTTGGTAAACAGAAGGTCCCAGGTTCAATCCCCAGCATCTCGACTAAAAAAGGGTCCAGGCAAATAGGTGTGAAAAACCTCAGCTTGAGACCCTGGAGAGCCACTGCCAGTCTGAATAGACAATACTGACTTTGATGGACCCAGGGTCTGATTCAGTATAAGGCAGCTTCATATGTTCACTTGTATAGTTCACTGAGGACGAAGCCATCAGAACGGGGGATTATCTAGAATCCTCGTGTGGACTAGGACTTCATACTGGACTTCTCATGGACTTGAGAGTTTCCATTTGAGAACTAATGAGCGTGAACTTATAATGGACTTTGTGAATTAATTTCTTTGTTTATTGAACTTTATGTACTCTGCCTGTTGCCTTATTGCTCCATGTTGAGGCAATAATATTGTGTAAAAATACAATAAGATTTTGTCTTCATTGACATTTTTGAAAATTGTTCTTTATTTGTGTGCTATTACAGCTAACAGTATGTTTGTTTTATTTTGGTCTTTCATGCTACAATCCTTAAATATTTTTCGCCTTCTCTTAGGTGGCACAGAAACCTTTTAATAAAGACATAAAATAAGGAAGTCAGAGGCAGAGAGGAAACTCACTGTAAGGTTGAGGTAGTTAATAACTTGCCCAGGAGGCTCACAGTGCCGGTTCTCATTCCCTTTTACCAGGATCTCCGTAGGGTAGAGCAGCCATTTGCCGTTGCTGGCTTCATAAGGCCATTCGAAGCCTAAAGTGATAGTTCCTAAGGAACCCAGAGATTCACCCTTTGTGGTCACCTAGAAGACAAAGGCCACATTATTATTATTATTAGAATTATTATAATCAATTTCATGGGCACTCAATGAAAGAAATGAGCTTTGAACAGATAAAAGGAACGGCTTCAGCCAAAGAGTAACACATGGCATTCACTGCAGCAGGAAGTGGTGGCAGCTACAAGCACAGACAGCTTCAAGAGGGGATTGGATAAACATATGGAGCAGAGATCCATCAGTGGCTACTTATAGCAAGGTATTGATGGAATACTGTGTCTGGGTCAGTGATGCTCTGTATTCTTGGTGTCTGGGGGGCAACAGTGGGAGGGCTTCTGGAGTTCTGGCCCCACTGGTGAACCTCACGTTGGCACCTGTGTTTTGGTCACTATGGCTGTGACCACATGTACTAAATAATGCACTTTCAATCCACTTCCAATGTACTTTCCAACTGGATTTTACAAGTTTACACAGTAAAATCCAGTTGGAAAGTGCATTGAAGGTGAATTGAAAGTGCATTATTTAGTGTGTTTGATCACAGCCTGTGTGACACAGAATGTTGGACTGGATGGGCCATTGACCTGACCCAATATGGTTTCTCTTATGTTTTTATTTATAGCCCGCCTTCCTTACCAAGACGTATGGCAGATTACAAATATGCAGAACAATTCAATCAGGGCTTCAATGTTTTATTTCTCCTTGCAGATGAGGAGCCAATAATCTCCCACAAGGTTGCTCTTTTTGCTGCCAGGAAAATCCAATCTAAGTTAGTGTCTGAAAAGCAGGCCAACAAAATCTTATTCTTTTCTATAACCAGCTAGACAAATTTCTAAAAGACCATTCTTATTAAATGAATTTTAATTGAGACGAAAATGTAACTTTTAAAAGTTATGGTAGCAATCCAGTTTCAGGGCTTTTTTTGTAGCAGGAACTATTTTGCATATCAGGCCATTCAACCCTGATGCAGCCAATTCTCCAAGAGCTTACAGTAGGCCTTGCAATAAGAGTCAACATCAGGGTGTGTGGCCTAATACGCAAATGAGTCCCTGCTACAAAAAAACCTTGCTATTGTTATTTTACATTTTTCTTGTTTGTAACGGCCATTGGCCCTATGCAATAAAACCTAACTGAACTGACACATGGAATCCACTGCCACAGGAGATGGTGGCAGCTACAAGCACAGATGACTTCAAATGGGGATTGGATAAACATCTGGAGCAGAGGTCCATCAGTGGCTATTAGCCACAAGGTATAGATGTAACTCTCTGTCTTGGGCAGTGATGCTCTGTATTCTTCGTGCTTGGGGGGCAACAGTGGGAGAGCTTCTAGTGTCCTGGCCCCACTGGTGGACGTCCTGATGGCACCTGGGTTTTCTGGCCACTGTGTGATGGAGTGTTGGACTGGATGGGCCATTAGCCTGATCCAACATGGCTTCTCTTATGGAAATTCAATACAACAGCAAAGATCTCCACTAAAAAAAACAATGCAGGTAAAAAGCTGAAGGCTAATTCCTCTTTCTGAGTGTCGTCCATAAAAACAAATCAGGGCATCAACCATCACAGACCAATGTGGGAGAAAAGACAGGTGATTTTAAAACCTTTTCTTGGGTGGGGTGGGAAAAATTTGCTGTCTCTGAATACAGAATTCAGGCAGAGTGGTGGAAACTGAGAAGCAGCAGGGGTCACAAAATCCTTAATATATAATTAATCTGGTGAAACTCAAGTCACCACAGGATACTGTATGGCTATTAGCATTAAATAGCTTTAAAACTCCCTTTATTAGTCAAGGAATGTAGCTGTGCTTTTCCAGGAAAGCAGCTTGCTAGACTCTCTCCCCACTATTTTTTTCAAAAATGATGCAAAAATAATGCTCTGCAAGCATTTGTTGCTAGGCTGACTCTATACACCCACGTGCAGTGGTGAGTCTTGTACCATTCTCTTAGCTCAGAGTATCCATTTACTTTTTTCATTTAAAAGCTCAGGCAAGACAGACACCCAAAATGACATCACATCCTTAGAAGGATGATGACCACCTTCAATATCTATCCTCGGTGGAAATTTGCATGTTATCGATTAAAAATATTTATAACCCGTCCTTCCTGTTTGACAGCTTTTGCACCCCTTGGGAAGGGGAAAGCAACATTTAGATATTAAAAATTAAATTACATATAGCAATAGAATCAGAGGCAATTTAAACAAGCAAGCATAAGGCCCAAGTGCATCTTGGGGAAAAGGCTTTACAAGAATTATTGGCATGAATTCTAATATGCAGGGGTCGTTTTGTAGAAAAATAGGTGGTGGCGCTCATTTGCAAAACTCATTAGCATATGCCACCCTTCCAGCCAAAAGCAACCCAACGCAAGAAAGGAGAGCCCCGGGTGAGTGAGGCCTGCTTGGGCTGGCTAGAGATCCAGCCAGCCCAAGCAGTCCTCACTCACATGGGGCTCTCCTTGGCTGCCCCCCCCTCAGTCAAAAGGCCAGTAAGCTACCCAAAATCACATAAGAAGTGGAGAAAGGGTGGCATGGGCTTCAACAGGGGTTAATGAGGGTTGCTTGGGGCATGGCAAAGCTCCTGGTGGCTGGCTGGCTGCCCACTTTCCTAATCCAGGGATTGTTATCCATTTGTACTTACTATTCAATGGACAAGGTAGGTGAGGAGGAAGAGGGGAAACCATCAGAAAGGTTCAGGAGCTGTGCTCCTGTGAGCTCCTGCTGAATTCAAGGCCTGCTAATACGAGATACCACCTTTAGTTTCCTGCAGTTCTTATTGAAAATTTAGGCTACAAGTTAGAAGAAGGCACCTTGTAAATATTTTTCATAACACTTAACACAGAGAAAAATACACAGGCATGCCTTCCTGTCAAAGAATCCTCCACCTTTGGGTGTTCTCAGCCACTCAAATTCATTGTGGACAGAGAAACAATTTAAATATGTGGTCAACGTTTTAGTGCATCGATCTATTGACCAAACAGAATAACACCCTAGATTTCTTTTACAAGTAATCAGTCTGGAGTAATCAGTTAAGGCATACAAACTGACATTGATTTTGGGCCACAGGACTCTGAGATCAGCAGTCCCTGATGGGAACAGCCTCCCCCTCTCAAAGTAGGCCCTTACTTGGAAGTCAAGTTCAATGGGGCTGCCCACGTCCTCTTCAGTCTTCATGGCTGATTCGCCCATAACCGTCCCACTAAAATAAGATTGGAGCCACCGATTGACTCTGCCACAGAAGAAACAAAATGAGCACATTTATATGTCTGTAATGGTTCACCTTGTGCTGGTCCTGATGATCTTTTCATACAAAACTAAAACCTGTTTTGTTTTTTAAAGCCAGGTGGGGTGGATAGTCCTCCTCTTGGCCAGTCCTTCTGTCCCAACAAATGTCAGGGAGAGAATTAAACCTAAACGATGCACCTTCATCCATGCAAACAGACCCATTTCCCACAATTAGTGTTGCACAAGAATTTGGAATTTCCTAAATGTTTCCATTCTCCATCTTCTCAGTGGTCCCCACTGTCTCCTGAAGTAGCCATGAACCCATGAAGCTGCTTTATACTGAATCAGTCCAGCACGTCTACTCAGACTGTCAGCAGCTCTCCGGATTCTCAGGTGAAGGTCTTTTCACATTACCTGTTATGTGATCTTTTAACTGCAGATGCCATGGATGGAACTTGGGATGTAAAGAAGAGGCTCTTCCCCTGAACCACAGCCCCACCCCAAAAACCAGCCCAATGTCATGGATGTGCTCAAATGTACCTCAAATTCCTAGACAGTGGGGCCAGCCTCACCCAAGTCAGCAGATGATGGTGCCCAGGCCTTTTTAGTAGCAGGAAATCCTTTGCATATTAGGCCACACACTCCTGATGTAGCCAATCCTTCAAGAGCTTACAATAGACCCTGTAATAAGAGCACCGTAAGCTCTTGGAGGATTGAATACATCAGGGATATGTGGCCTAACATGGAAAGGACTTCCTGCTACAAAAAAAGCCCTGATGGCACTCATCATTATCTCTCACATCCCACATCCTCAACAACCCACATCCTCAACAACGTCGAGGAACCCCTCTAGTCCTTTAGCTTCTCGTCTTCCATGACCATAAGAAGATTGTTAACATAACCCCTGATTGTTAACAAAGAACGAACAGAAGTTTTCTATCGATACATACATTGTCAAAGTTGCTTCAACTGTGTAGTCCACCATCAAGACTGCCCATACTGGCACCAGATTTTCCTGGAAGCTTATCCTGCCAGACACACAATATTCAGAAGGTCAGTTTTTTTGGCCTTCCAGAATGGGTTCTTCAGTTATTTTGGTGGCACAGAAACCATAGCAGGGCTGTTCCTGTGTCACTGGGACAATGTAAGAATGCCTGGGCCACATGAGAGGAGCACCCCCAGCAGATCTCCTCCCTACTCTAGAATTAGTTATGAGGCTACCTTACACTGAATCAGACCTTTGGTCCATCAAGGTCAGTGCTGTCTACTCTGACTGGCAGCAGCTCTCTGGGGTCTTTGGCAAGTGTCTTTCACATCGCCTACTTTCCACTGAAGATGCTGGGAATTGAACCTGGGACCTTCTGCATGAGAAGCATATTGAACCTGGGACCTTCTGCATGCCAAGCAAATGCTCTGCCCCTGGGGTTGCCAGCCTCTAGGTGGGACCTGGAGATCTCCTGCTTTTTCTACTGATCTCCAGCTGGCAGAGATTAGCTCCCCTGAAGCATATGGCTGTTTGAAAGGGTGGGCTCTAGGGCACTGCACAATGCTGAGTTGCCTCCTGTCTCCAAACCCTGCCCTCTCCCATATTCCTCCCCCCCAAAAAAGTTTCCAGGTATTTTCCAACATAAACCAGGTAATCCTTCTTTCTCATAACATCTCAGTGCAAGCAGAGAAGCAGGGAATACTTGCACGCCATTCAGTCCCATCTCTAACCCTGATTAACATGGCATTTTTTGTTCATGCAGAAGATGAGATGAGATGTTACCCACCCACCCTAGAGGGTCTCCACTAACCATGCTATCACTAGAGGGTCTCCGATGCCAAGTCTGGAACCCACATGCCAGTAAGCTACCAGCTAGGCTCCCTGATAGCCTTTTCCCATTTTCAGCCTTAGCCAGCTGATTAGGAGAAGAAGACTCACGTGGTAGGATCCACCTGTATGGCGACCTCCTGGGTGTTCAGTGTAATTCCAATAACTTCAAACGTGATAATCAGCTCTGCCTGGAAAAAAGGCGACATTGCACAGCCTTGTTACATAGCATGCATCGCTGCTTGTGGCAGAAGCAAGCCAAATGTTCATAACATCAGGGTTCCATCTCTGCTCGGCGACCCTAATTATGTATCACAGAGCAGGAAGCTGAGAATAGGACTCGTGCTGATGGCTTGTTGCAAAATATCTCTGGGCTCATTTTCCTTCTATAAGTCAGAAAAAAACTCCCCCAAGGCCCCCACTGAATGTTCCATTCATCTAGGGGAAAAAAAGACTTAAATTTGCAAGCGTTCACATTTTTTTAAAAATGCATTACTTCCCCTTATTTGCTGTTTCTATGGCATCATTCCCCCACTTTCCTAGGTTTGGGCTTCTTGCTTGTTTTGATAGATTCATCCCAGCTAATCAGAGATCACATAGTGCATGTGATGTTGTTACAATTCTGTGCAGCCAATCAAATCGGGCCAATTCAGACTGAGAGCGCTGCTTTCTAAACTGGTCACATTGCTGATCCCAACCAGACAGGGATCAAATAACCAATGCGCTGCTTTCAGGGATGGCAAACGAAGTCTGTTCAAAGCAGCGCTTCTTGAATAGTTGCACTCATTCTCATCAGTCCTACAAATATCACTGGGGGGAGGGGGCTTGAACACTGATGAAAATATTCACATCACTTGTGCCTCTCTCTACTCCATCCTACAGTTAAGTGCTCAAACAGTTCTCAAGCTGACACAGTTCTTTAGAGTGCATAGCACTATCTTTAAGCCACACCCATCCTTTCAAATTAGGGTTGCCAAGTCCAATTCAAGAAATATCTGGGGACTTTGGAGGTGGAGCCAGGAGACTTTGGGGGTGGAGTCAAAAGACATTGGGGTGGAGCCAGGAGCAAGGGTGTGACAAGCATAATTGAACTCCAAAGGCAGTTTTGGCCGTCACATTTCAAGGGGCTGCACATCTTTTAAATGCCTTCCTTCCATAGGAAAACATGAAGGATAGGGGCACCTTCTTTCGGGGCTCATAGAATTGGACCCCCTGGTCCAATCTTTTTGAAACTTAGAAAGTATTTTGGGGAGAGCCACTGGATACTATACTGAAAATTTGGTGCATCTACCTCAAAAAACAGGGCCCCCAGAGCCCCAGATAACCGCGGATAAATTCTCCATTATTTTCTATGGGAATAAGTCTCCATAGGGAATCATGAGTACCCAGCAGACATTTCCCTCCCCTCCCCCCGCTTTCTGATGACCCTGAAGCGGGGGGAGGGCCTCCAAACCGGGAGATCCCCTGCCCCCACCTGGGGATTGGCAACCCTATTTCAAACGGAAAAGCACAGTGGTTATGAACCATCCCATTTTACAGATAAGAGGCATGAGGTTAAATTTCTGTAGGGAAATCCATACACCCCCTGACGTCACCATTGTTTCACACAGGGCTTTTTTGTAGAAAAAGCCCAGTAGGAACTCTGTTGCAAATTAGGCCACACTCCCTTGATGTAGCCAATCCTCCAAGAGCTTACAGGGCTCTTCGTACAGGGCCCACTGTAAGCTCCAGGAGGATTGGCTATATCAGAAGTGTGACCTAATATGCAAAGGAGTTCCTGCTACAAAAAAAGCCCTGAGGCCACACCCCTGATGCCAATCCAGCCAGAACTGCATCCCTGTGCGTTCCTGCTCAAAAAAAGCCGTGGGGAGATCTCAACGTGTACAAGAGGGCAGGAGATTCAACGCAAGTTTCAAAGGCTGCCCTGAAGATTAAATTACCATTCTTCACTCCTCAAAAAAACCCAGCTTTGAGAACGTGTTTTAAAGAGTCAGTGTGGTGTAGTGGTAAAGACTGATGGATTAGTACCTGGGAGACCTTGGGCAACTCCCATGCTCTCAGCCTACCCTACCTCACAGGGTTGTTTTGAGGATAAAATGTAGGAGAGGAGAATGATGCCAGCCACTTTGGGCCCCCAACAGGGAGAAAGGCAGGGCACAAATCCATTAAATGAATGAATGAAAACAAATGCTGTGATTACTTTTATTATCTTGCAATAACCAGGGATAAGATGCTATTGAGGAATAATAACTGCCTGTGATTTGAAGTATGGGTATTTGTAGGAGTCTGTGTTTGCCAGTGTAAGTGTGCCCCTCCCCAGTGGTGCCCCTGGGAGCAAGGAGCAGCAGGTAAAAGTTCCAGTGATCAAATGAGTGGCATTTCAATGCCCCACGGGCCACCCAAGGCATCAGGAGTTGAGCCCAGGCTTCCACTGAATCGAACTGCCTTGTGGGTGTCCCACAACAGACATTTGTCCCTTCAAGAGCACTCAAGTCCTACAAAACCACTCACCCGCTGGTTCTTCTTGAAGGGGTTGCCCAGTTCACACAGGATTGTCTCCTCAAACCTGCAGGCCCCGCTCTGAAGAAAGTAAAGAGTTCTTTTCAATCAAGTTGACTACCCATTCATTTCATTTAAAGATGATTCTGTGCTTTTATAGAAAGAGAACCAGTATGGCATAGTTCAGAGGTCACTGTACTTTGACTAGTGCACAGGGGATAAGCTTATGGACCCTTTCCCTGCATGCCACAGTCCCTATCCATGCGTGCCTGGAAATTACATCTCAAGCAAGGAAGTTTTTGAGTACGTCGGATTGACAGGACCCATGGCAGACCCAAGAACTTTGTAATGAATGAGTTGGCCCATACTGCTGTCCAACCATGGTCAAAAACCAGTAAGGACTTATAGAAAAGAGCACCAGAAAGAACAGGGAGTCAGAAAGGAAGAGCCATTTGGGGATTTTTGTGTTTTGGTTCAGTGGTAGAGCACGTAGAAGATTCCACGTCAAACACATAAAACTGAATTCTACTAATTCAGACTACTGTTCCATCACAGTTGGTACTGGCTACTCAAACTGGCAGTGGCTATAAGCTGTCTGACTCTATACTTAATCCTAACTCTGCAACTCTTAACTCTCATTTTGAAACTGTCTGGTTTCCTTTTTTATAAAGCTTGGCACAATATAAAGACTATGATACTTTCCTAGACGCAGTGCATGTAATATATTATAAACATCCCTAGAGATCGCAGCTATTTTGGGCTATTTGTATTTTCTAGCAACTGTATTATGTAATTAGTATGGCTGCTAACTCTACTGAGTTAGCTAATTTTATTGAATTGTAAAAAAAAAGGTAAAGGTATCCCCTGTACAAGCACCAGTCATTTCTGACTCTGGGGTGACGTTGCTTTCACAACGTTTTCACAGTAGACTTTTTACGGGGTGGTTTGCCATTGCCTTTCCTGGTCATTACACTTTCCCCCTAGCAAGCTGGGTACTCATTTTACTGACCTTGGAAGGATGGAAGGCTGAGTCAACCTCGAGTCAGCTACTTGAACGCAGCTTCCACCAGGATCAAACTCAGGTCCTGAGTTTAGGACTGCAGTACTGCAACTTTACCACTCTGCACCACGGGGCTCTTATTCTGATTTTTTTTTTAACTTTTAAAAACTTTTATTGAAAAATTGAAAATACAGCATTTTAGTATTGTCTAAATCTAGAAAATACTAAAATGCTGTATTTTCAATTTTTCAATAAATTTTTTAAAAGTTAAAAAAAAAACTGGCAGTGGCTTTCCCGTATCTTTAGCACAGGTCCTTCCATCAGCTTTGACCTGAGCCTTATAACTGGAGAGGCTGGGGACGGAACCTGGGACCTTCCACACAAAAAGTAGATACTCTCCCACTGTGTCACGGCCCCTCTCCAAAACTAATGAACACATGCATCTGACTTGTACTGAGTCATACTATGGGTCTATCATGTGCTTGAACCTTTCTGCCCAGTAGCTAACCTGTGTTGTTGCCATGGCAGCTGCTCACACCCATCAGCTTGTGGTCTACTGGGTGGTGCGCTGGGTGAGGACTTGCCTTTGGCTTGGCATCAGGATCTCCTTGTGTAGGGGGCTATTCCCAGCAGGGGTGGAGGCAATGATCCTGGGGCTCATTCCTGGACTTTTGCCCAGGCTCCCAGAATCACTGCTCCATAGCTCAGTTAAGATTTTGCACAGATTCCAAAAAAATCATTCCTGCATCCTGTCTGAAAACTTCTCCTTAGCTTCTGGCAAGGCACTGGCTCAGGAGTTAGATGGATCGTTTGTCTGTCCCAACATGAAAGTTCTGATAGTAGAGGAGGTCTCTCTCACCGGCCGGACAGAGGAAGGCAGCAACGATGGAGGAACAGTGATATTGAGCAGGGCCTCGTGAGCATCCTCCCCATTGGTGGCTGTTGTTGGGGTATTGGTGACAGTGACATTCAAGTGCAGTTTCTTGACTTCCCGGCTGTATTGCAACACCTGAGTGCCATGCCGCCTGTCATGGGTGAGATGATAGAGTTGGGATACAGCCACAAATAAAGAGAGATTTCCCATCCAATCACTACCTTACCATGCATTAAAAATACCCACCCACCCTTTGGCCTAGCATCTGCAAGGTGATGGACTAAAGAGGGGTCCTCTAATACAACTGTCTTCATGCATTTCAGACTCAGGAGCCACCCTGAACTCTGGCCTGCACCCTGGGACCCAGTTTTTATAAGAAACACATTTCTCTTTTTTCGGCTGTGTTCAGATGTCACACAAAGTGGACATTCAGCCCATGTTGGGCATAAATCCAGCCTGCTGGGTGTAAACCCAGCATAAACACATGCGCCTCACTCCTCTTCCTACTTTTCTAGTATGGCAATCAATGAAGGAAACCTGGTATGAAACAGATTACAATTACCCATGTCAGATGAATGCAAACACTCTGATTAACTAGTTAGTCCCCCAACATTACAAAAATACTCTGGAATTCTAACGCAGACACTAAATAATGCACTTTCAATAGTCTCTAATGGACTGGGGGAGGTACAGCTCTGTTTAGAATTACACTCTAATGCTGCTTAACCCACATTGTCTACATTTGTAAATTGTAGGTAATCAGAGCTCGATTTCAATCAGGTTTCCTTCCTCGTGACCTGCACAAGAAAGGAGGAGCAGGAAGCCAAGTGTATGCAACAACCTTTCTTCCTTCTACCATCAGAAAAGGTGACTGGAACCCACCGATGATTGTTGAAGACTGATGTTCTAATAAGGTCAAAAATGGTTCACAGTTGCATCAATGACACCCAAAGATAGCACGAACCAGCTCACAAATGAATGTTCATGATGAGTTTTGGCTGATTCGTGGTTTGCTTTTGGCGGGGAGCAGAAAACAGGGGTCATGAAGTTGTAGGACCTGGTTTGGTTCGTGAACTACCTTCCTGGTTCATATCAGTTCATGGTTCAGTTTGTGGCTCGATCAGGAACCAGAATGAACTGCAAAAATGCAGTTCATGCCCATCCCTACCTAAAGGTCCTGCCCCCCCCCCCCCCATATCAACACATACATAAATACACAGAAGAATTCCACCCATTACTGCCGTTTCACATATCCTAGGATTGTGCTCTGGCATGTACAAGAGGTTCCCAAGATAAACACCTCGTTAACGCCCAGGAAAGGTGTCTCCTTTGCCACTGACCCTCACCTGGGCAGCATCTGGTTCAGCTCATTTACAAAGACAGCCTGAACCTGCAGGTTGCTGTTGCAGAGATTGTCAATCCCACATTCCTTCTGGAACTGAATCTGAAAGAAAAGGGCAGGGGTTTTTTTTTAGCAGGAACACAAAGGAACAGTTCCGGCTGGCTTGGAGTCAGAGGGTGTGACCTAATATGCAAATGAGTTCCTGCTGGGCTTTTTCTGCAAAAAGCCCTGTGTAAAACAATGGTGGCATCAGGGGGTGCGGCCTAATATGCAAATGAGTTCCTGCTGGGCTCTACCAAAAAAGCCCCGGAAAAGGGTCTGTTTTATCAGAGGCTGTGTAGCAAGTCTCTCTTTTCTCTTTGCCATTTGGAAAGTAAGGTGCAAGACATGCAATGTAAAAGAGCAATGCCATGTCATTATAATAACAAAAAACAGCCCACACAAGGACTTCTATGAGCAATTCTTAGGACCGCCCCTTTCACTAGGCAGACTAGGTGGCTGCCTGGGGCGCAGCCCTGGCAAGGGTGCCAGTGTGAGCCTCGGGTGGGCGCTGTTGTTGCCCTCCCACCCGCCTTCACCTCCATGGCAAGGGAAACACCAGCAAAAGTGACGGGAAGCAGCAGCGCAGCTGTGCCGCAGAGCCTGCCGTGAGACTGCCTGTTGCTCTGCCATTACGTCAGAGGCAGGGGCGGAGCTACAGCAGCCTCACAACACGCACTCTGAGGTGAAGGCGCACTGCTGCTCTCCGTCACTTTCGCTGAGGGCAGGGCGGGGGCAGTGCACCCTGCCTAGGGCGCTCTTCCCCATGGAGCCACTGCTGGCAATTCTACACAGAGCTAATGCACTCCAAGCTCACTGAAATAAATGGGCTTAGAGTGGAGCAGCCCTGACCTGGATGGCGTAGGCTAGCCTGATCTCATCAGATTTCAAAAGCTAAGCAGGGTCAGCCCTGGCCAGTATCTGGATGGGAGACTTTCACTGAATACCAGGATTGTGATATTGAGGCAGGCAATGGCAAGCCACCGCTGAACCTCTCTTGCCTCGAAAACGCTATGGGGTCACCGTAAGTCAGCTGCGATTTGATGGCACTTCCCACCACCACAGAATGGAGAGCCAGTTTGGTGTAGTGGTTAAGTACATGGACTCTTATCTGAGAGAACTGGGTTTGATTCCCCACTCCCCACTTGCAGCTGCCGGAGTGGCCTTGGGTCAGCCATAGCTACGGCAGAGGTTGTTCTTGAAAGGGCAGCTGCTGTGAGAGCCCTCTCAGCCCCACCCACCTCACAGGGTGTCTGTTGTTGGGGGAGAAGATATAGGAGAGTCTCTGGTCTGAGTCTCCGCTCTGAGTCTCTGGTTCAGAGAGAAGCGCGGGGTATAAATCCGCAGTCTTCCTCTTCTAACTCATGCTGTTAGCTAGTAGGAGAGCAGAACAGTGACAAAGCTGTCTCTTGCTGAGCAGCCTGAACAACCCTACCTAACCTGACATCATCAGAGCTTGGAAGCTAAGCAGAGTCAGCCCTGGCTAGTATTTGGATGGGGGACCACCTGGGAGGTCCAGGGTGGCAACACAGAGGCAGGCAATGGCTAAGCCACCTCTGAACTCTGTGGGGCTGCCATAAATCAGCTGCGACTTGACAGCACATAACGATTATTATCAATCTCTCACTGACTGCAGGTATAAATAAATTATCACATCATGCTTCAGGGAAGCAGCTCCATAAATCTGGCTGCGTCACTTGAGAGCTTTGCTATGGCACAGCAAAGCATAAGTGCCTGCTGCAGCCATCACGTGATGTCTGCACGGATCAATATATGCCCATCAAAAAAAGGGGGACAGGCAATGTTTAAAGAATGACATACATTCTGGAATATAATTTAGTCTAAAACTTCAGAGCCACGGCAAATCTTCTTCTCCAGTAGATGGTGCCAGAGTACAGCTTGGGCAATGGAACCATCAAGTGAGGATGGAAAACACGGGACTTTTTAAAGGCAGCTATTACGCACATGAAACAATGCACTTTCAATCCACTTTCCAACTGCACATGAAACAATGCACTTTCCAACTGGATTTTGCCAGCTCACACAGTAAAATCCAGTCAGAAAGTACACTGAAAGTGGATTGAAAGTGCATTATTTAGTAGGTGTGATCACAGCCATAGACTTTTTTTAGGTGTATGTATGCAATGCATGTGTGGGAAAGCACATTCGTAGCTGAACACTTCCTATCATCTGGTTGCTTGCCTGCAAGAATTGCAAACACTTGGGTGAGCTCTAAAATGTCATGGAATATCCACAGATAACTTAAGCCAGTGAGAAGAAAGCTACCAGCAATAGAATGTTGGTGAATAGCACAGGACCTTTAAGCGAAGTGAAAGGGCAGTGCAATGTATGGGGAGAGGGATTCCATACATAATCCCAGGTGAAGAATTGCTGTATGCCAACACGGGCAACGTTGCTATTCTTCCAAACCAAGTATGATTACAGAAGGCACAGAAATGCATGGGTACAGAGTGACTACTTAAGTTTGCGCTACAGTAGCTGCATCGTGGCTCAAAATAAAATGGAACAGGTACCTCTTTTGAAGGACACACAAAGCTACCTTGTACTGAATGAGACACTTGATCTACCAAAGTCAGCATTGCCTATTCAGACTTGCGGCAGCTCTCCAGGGTCTTAGGTAGAGGTCTTCCAATCCTTTTAACTAGAGATGCCAGGGAATGAACATGGGGCTTTGTGCATGCCAAGCACATGCTCAGGCACTAAGCCATAGCCCTCTCCCTGGTATTCATGCCTACTCACCAGCAATGGCTTTGTTGTTGGGCAGGGCTTTGGTGCAGAATGGGGGGATGTGCACAGGCAGACAAAACATTACACCTGCAGGGGCCAAACTTGCATAATGTAAGAGCCACACAGAACAAATGTCAGATGTTTGAGAGCTGAAAGACAGGGAGAGGTTGAAAAGAAAGCAACTTTAATTTTAAATGCATTCTCCAAGCCACCAGCTGGCTTGGCGAAGTGATTTAAAGAGAGAAATGACTTCTCCTAGCTGGCTGACAGGGCGGTGGGGGCTTTGAGAGCCACACAATATGTGTGAAAGAGCCACATGTGGCTCCCGAGCCACAGTTGGGCCACCCCTGCATTACACCAACACATGGTTTTCAGTTTGATTTGGGAAATCTATTGAACTCCAGCTGATCAGTCAGTATCAACAAAAAATCATGGCACAGTATGGGGCATGGGGCAAAAAGCAGGATGGTGCCGGGTGGTTATACAAGAGCACAACCTTGCATTAGTGACCCTATGAAGATATTGGAATGGAAGGAGACAGAGACAGCTGACACATGGGAGACAGTGTTCCTAGTTTTTTTGCACATAGCCAACCTCAGCATGTTCTTCCCGGCGTTGATCGTCATTCAAGATGGGAAACTTGTCAAGAGAGTGGAGACCCAACTGAAAGGGCATGGGCTTTTCAGCCAGTGAGTAGTTCATGGAGAACGCGATGGGATGCAGCTTGTCCCGGATGTCATCCTGCAAGACAGGCGAGAGAGTTCATCTCAGACAGCTTGTATCTGAAGCTGCTCTTGCTCTCAGAGCCAAGAAGACTTGTCTCTCTTCTTGCCCATGTATTGCACAGATCAGCCATCCTCACACTCCAGCCTTATGATCATCCTCACTCTTCCCTGCTGCTTGTCTCAGAAACATAAGGCACCATCTCATACCGATGGTTCTCTTTGCCAGGCGCTTCCTACTTCAACTGAAAACAACTCCAGAGTCTTGGGGCAAATGCAGGCCTCTTTCCACTCTTCCACCCTCTTTGGGGCATCAGTTTCCTTCCCCTAAAGTCTGGTATTTGAGATCTTTTGAGAGCAGATCTTGAGAGAAGTGTCATCAAAATGTTCTAAATGAACAAGCAGTAAGTGCCTGAGACCAATTCCTCACTAGCAGCTGCTCCACCCCTGGGCTTCTGCTTTCGCCGGCTTGATCCATGGGCCATTTTGATCTGTGGCTCCCCTCCAATTTCCCTCGCAGCTTCTGAATCTCCAAAAAACAAGATCCAGTAGCTGTGAGGGAAACTGGAGGGAGCCGCGGAACAAAATATGCCTGTGCAGCAACAGATGAGGAATTAATTGAAGAGGAAGAAGGGAGACACCCTGTGAGTTGGGTGGGGCTCAGAGGGCTCTCACAGCAGCTGCCCTTTCAAGGACAACCATCTTCCAGAGCTATGGCTGACCCAAGGCCATTCCAGCAGGTACAAGTGGAGGAGTGGGGAATCAAACCCGGTTCTTCCAGATAAGAATCCACACACTTAACCACTACACCAAACTGGCTCTCACTGCTTGAGCTGGCGAAAGGAGAAGCTTGGGGTGGAGCAACTGCTAGTGAGGAATCGGTCCAGGATTGAACCTGGCCCTTCTTTTTATTCTAATTTTATCTATAAACTTCATTTATACCCCTCCTTTCTCTCCAATGTGGCCCCACAGCAGCTTACATCATTCTCTTCCTCTTCATGTTATCCTCACAGCAACCCTGCGAGGTAGGTTAGGCTGATTGGACATGACTGGCCTAAGGGCACCCAACAAGTTTCCTTGGCAAAGCAGGGATTTGAACCTGAGCCTCCCACATCCTAATGCCGCACTTGAACTACTACGCCACATTAGTTCTCTTTTGCATGCAAAGTACAGAATCATGATTAGGGATGGGCATGAACCGAATTATTAACCGAAATCTGCCATGAAGCGACAACAGTGCAGCTTACAAAAAGCCACGTAAAGGGAACCTTTTAAAATGGCTTTTGCAAGCCACACTGCATCTCGAACCAGGAACAGGTTTGTTAAATGGAAAGGTTTGTGGAGGTTCCTGGTTTTGTGAGACCCCACAAACGACGAAGCTTCATGAACCTCCATTTTCCCGGTTTGTGCTCATCCCTCGTCATGATCTCTTGTCAAATGATGCTAAGCAGCAAACTAGCCCAATCTCCTCAGATCTCAGACGCTAAGCATAATTAGCCCTGGTTAGTACTCAGATGGGAGACCACTAAGGGAGTCTAGAGGCATGGCATGGAGGTAGGCAATGACAAACTACCTCTGAACATTTCTTGCCTTGAAAACCCCAAGGGTCACCATGTGACAGTTGTGACTTAACGGCACTCTCCACCACCAGCAGGATAATGGGAAGGTATTCCTAAGTAGATTCGATTTGTTCCTCCGTAGACCTCAGTGGTCTCCCATCCGATTCCTTTTTTTCTGTTATTAATTTCACCACTTGTATTGCGCTCTGCTTACCCGTAGAAGGACCTTTAGATTTTGACACTTCCTGTTTGGCATGGATAGTCTCCCCCGGTAAACAGCAGTGTTTGTACTTGGAAAGTACACCCGAGGCGGCCGGTGGACCCGGTCAGCTTCCACAATGTAATTCAGCTCTGAAGGAAAAAGAAGAGGTAAGGCATGGAGACCCCAGGGAAATAATAATTATCATATGGCATTGTGTGTAGAATAACCGGGGGATCCTAAGGTTGTCCGGCAGCCGCAAGTTCTAGCTCTTAGCGTTATGCACAACTAGGTGGCGAGCTAGACCTTTTTTAGGGCCATGAGAGCTCTGAAAGAGCTGTGACTAACCCAAGGTCACCCAGCTGGCTTCATGTGGAGGAGCAGGGAATCGAACCTTAACCACTACACCAAATTGCCTCTCTAGGGCACAGCAGAGAAACTAAGAGATGCTTGTGCCATTATAATTTCCACAAGAACGTAAGAATTGTCCTGCTGGATCAGACCGGTGACCCTTCTAGTCCAGAATCCTATTTTAAACAGTAGCCATCAGATGCTGCAGAGAACCCCACATGTAGGATTCTCTCCTGCAGGCAACAGCCCTCAACAACCAAATGCTCCCCAACATCTGACAATCAAGGGCATTCTGTGGCTGAACCTGGAAGTCCCACTCACCTATCATCGCTAATAGCCAGAGGGAGTCCTATCCTCCACAAATCTGTCCAAACTCCCCCCACTTTTATATCAATCTAAACCAGTGATCATCACCTTATCTTGTGGCACTGAGTTCCCCAAGTCTACGAGACATCACGTGTGGTAGTAAGGCACAGTGGAAAGAATCTCAAATACAGGACTCTGGGATCCAGGGCCCAACATTTTACTCCTTGCACTGGCACAGAGACACATAAACATGAGCTCGAAGGTAGCTATTGTGCTATTTCACTGGTGGCCCTCCTGCATATGGCAGGTGAGAGAACCAATCAGGGCAGGGATGAGGCTATATAAGCTCTGCCTCTGACTTGGCTCCTTAGTCCTGGCAATTTATTCAACATGAAAGGATGTAGCTCTACACTGCCTGCTTCTTAGGACAAATCTCCCACCCCTTGAGACAAATCTGCCCTCAGCTACACTTCTGGCCCCACTGTTGCTTCTCACAATTGACATTTGACCTGTCCATAAACATACTTCCTGCTGCTAGCCACTGACTGGGTCCATGGCCCTGTGCTCTTGTTCTCCCCACCCCCACCCCAAAACCACACAGCTGTTTCAGCACTGCCTATCCGACGTGACCTTGGAAAGGATTTTTATTCTTCTTAAGGATTCATCTGTTTCCAGCATTTTTTCCTCAGAAATTAGCTTGAACTGGCCTTTCCCAGCATTCTGCTTCTAAATGTATGAATCTAGGAGCCCATCTAAATGTGATAGTACCCATGTGGCTGCTACAACTGCAGCCATTTAAAGGTATTTTTAATGCTCCACAGCATGGCACGCATGTTCTCCACTAGAACATAAGAGAAGCTATGTTGTATCCGGCCAATGGCCCATCCAGTCCAACACTCTGTACACACAGAGGCCAAAAAACCCAGGTCCCATCAGAAGGTCCATCAGTGGGGCCAGGATACTAGAAGTCCTCACACTGTTGCCCCTCCCAAGCACCAAGAACACAGAGCATCACTTGCCCCAGACAGAGAGCTCCAACAGTGGCTAATAGCCACTGATGGACCTCCCCTCCACAGCTTTTCAAGTGCAGCCCTACCTATCTAGGCTTGCCAATCCCCAGGTCCCAGCGGGGGTTCTTCTGCTTTCCCAGGCTCCTTCCCACCCCCAGTCAGCTGGCCAGCGGGGGGAAGCCCCGCCCCCACAGCCACCATGTGACTTTCCATCTCCAGAGGCTTCAGTCTCTGATTGAAAGGCTTCCTCTTGGGATGGTGTGTCTGTGTTACTATGAAGAAGCTGGGAGCAACTCGTGAGTAGAGAGGCCAATCCATCATTTCAGAGTCGCCAGAAACGGTGTGGGGGGGGGAGGGAAATGTCTGCTGGGCACTTCATTATTCCCTATGTGGAGATCAATTCTCATAAGGTATAATGGGGAATTGATCTGGAGGTATCGGGGGCTCTGAGGGGGCTGTTTTTTGAGGGAGAGGCACCAAATTTCAGTATAGCATCTAGTGCCTCTCCCCAAAATACCCCCCAAGTTTCAAAACGATTGGACCAGGGGGTCCAATTCTATGAGCCCCAAAAGAAGGTGCCCCTATCCATGATTTTCTATGGAAGGAAGGCATTTTAAAAGGTGTTCTGTTCCTTTAAATATGATGGCCAGAACTCCCTTGGAGTTCAATTATGCTTGTCACACCCTTGCTCCTGGCTCTGCCCCAATGCCATTTTATGGGAAGGGCGGGGTATAAGTTATAGAATAAATAAATAAATAAATAAATAAATAAATAAATAAATAAATAAATAAATAAATAAATGTCTCCTGGCTCCACCCCAAAAGTCTCCTGGCTCCACCCCAAAAGTCCCCTGGCTCCACCCCCAAAGTCCCCAGATATTTCTTGAATTGGGCTTGGCAACCCTATACCTATCAGACATGGGCAGCTGGCAGGAGGGGGTGTGTGAGCTCACTGGGAGTTTCTTCACATGTGACATGCCCACATGACTTCTAATGTGACCCAGAAGTATTGTAGGCACATCAAAGACTTTTATGGCATTCTGGTTTTGGGGGCAAAAGCTCTATGGTAAAACTACCTTCTACCACCACTGGCCACCCGATCCAATGATGACAAGGTCAGGCCTGGTAGAGGGGGTCCTCTGCCCCCACCAGAGGGTCGAAAGACTACTAATTCATACAATGTACAATACAACGAGAATTCCAGCAACAGCTAATACTTCTTTATGAACATACATAAGTGTTACCATTTAAGCAATTACATATATGTAGTTACCACCCTGTAAGTCCACAACAATTCACTTAGACCGAAAAGTCAAATATATTAACAATGATCAGTGATTAGGTAAAGTGACAATAAATATATTCCAAATATATTCTGGAATTCTTGTTGTACTGTACATTGTATGAATTAGTAGATTTAGACTGTTGCAAATTGAATGACACGAGGCACGGCTTTCTCTTAGTCTTTCTTCCTTCGTGCCTTTCCCTTTCTCGTTTTGACCCACCAGAGGGTCAGCATCCCTACAATAGGGGCTCAGTTGAGAGTTATGCCTCTTTACAGGCACAGAGAAAAATTACAAACAAAAAGAGGAAGGTGCTCCTGAGCACATTCAGAGCACTGTAAGCAAGTCCCATACATCTAGAATTATGGAGAAGAGCTTTCAAGTGAGAACTCTTGGCTGATGGGAAGTGCTGTAAACAAGTCCTGCACTTCTAGAATTATGGAAAAGTGCTTTAAGGTCAGACCTCCTGGCTGAGACCTTGCACTTCTTTTAATAATAAAAAAGCAATGCCCATCCGGGCAGGATTCCAACCTCTAACTCACCGATGTTCTCTTTGTATGAGGGATCCCCAGCGCTTTGGGAATAGGAGAAGCACACCCGAATCTCAATGCTGCTAGTGAGGAAATGGAGAGGAGGAGGGAAAGGAGAGAGGAAGAGAAGAGAGATACATTTAGGAACCATTATAGGAAGCCAGACCTGCATTATTATCCCCATATTACTGAAGGAGACACTGAGGCTGACAGCAAAATGAATCTGTGGGTCTTATGCCAGAATCACCAAGAACAGCTCAGAAACCACCACACATATCTTGCTGCTCTGAGCCAGACCACCTAACACCCCTTTTACCCTCAGTCTCAGCCTCTCCAGAGTTATCCTCAGTCTGTCCAGAGTATGGGAGGACTGTAGACAGTACCCTGCATTTAAAGACAACCAGATTATATGGGGGCAAGAGACACTGGGGGCTCCAACATGGGGTTAGGGGGGATATGAGATTGAGGAGGCAGCAGCGATGGTGGGGGTGAGGTGGTGGGAGCAGAGGCCACCAGGACCACAAATCCACCCCCAAGGCCTCCACCTCCCCTAATTATAGAGCTAGTTCAACCAAGCCCAAAAGCCTCCTCTGTGATTTTTTTTTCCTCAAGAAGACTGTCAGGGCCTAACTATGTGTTATATTTTTCCCATGTCCTCACAGAGGACTTTCAGACTTTGGCTGTGAGTATCCCACTGCGAGCTCAATTTCCAAGCACAGAGTGACTGAGATGAGGACGGGGACACAAAAGAAGGGGCTTCAGACTCTGCTCCCTTGCACCATTTCCCCGAACTTAAACAGCCCTGGGGGTCAGGCGTACTGTGTTGAGGGCCGCACATGACCTTGATGGGTACATCGAGATTTGTCTGTCCCTTTGTGCTGCTGTCTTCTGCCAGTGTGTGAAGATTTTGTTTTGTTTTGTTTTGGTTGGCATTCCCTCAGTGATCCCTCCTGCCTGCCCAACATTGTTAATGGTTGTTTTGTATGTATTTTAGCTCTGGTTTTAATTGTTTTAATGATGGTGGTGTTAATGGTTTGAGAATGCAATTTCAATGTGCATTTTTAATTTGTTAGCAGCCTTTGCGGCCCTTGTGGGGGAAGAAAGGCAGGATATAAATGTTGTAAAATGAAAAAAAAAAATACATGGAGGTTTCCTCAACAGGGCAAATACCCTTTGGGGACATTTCATATTGGGGAAACAAAGCGGTGGTGGGGAGACTGCAGCATCTTCTTCTCCTGTGCTGTGGTCCCAATCTGAAGCAGGCCCCAGTGCAGGGTTGCCAGTGCCTGGTCTGGTGGGGGTTCCTTTCTGCTGCCGGCCAATGCAGGGAAACCCTGCCTGCAAATGCCCCCAAACATGATGTGATGATGTCACCTGACAGTGCCATCATCACATCTCTGACATCATGCAGTGACACTCTAGTTTTTGATCAAAACTCTATGGTAAAACTGAGCGCAGACCACAGAGTTTTGCCCAAAAACTAGGGTGTTGCCATGTGACACCAGCAATGTGATGACCAGCTGTCTGGTAGAACATGGCAATCCTACCCCAGTGTACTTGGGAATGAGCTCCCTGTGAGGAACACACAACTGAAATCATAGCAAGGAACCCAATACAACCAACGTGAAAATGCAATGCATAGCTATGTCTGAGTGTTGCTTGCTTTAATGCTGACCTTCACATAGGATTGAACTTTGCATTTTTATTCACATTTATCCTAAATCTCCTTCCCTCTTGTATAAACCCCATTGCATCTGTCTTCACTGGGAAGGGCAGCCCATTGTTCTCTCTGCTCTTTCCAACATCCTCTGGAAGAGCTGTGAATGGGCAGCACGCTTCCCCTTCATCTTCCTTTCTGTCGGCTAAATATACACTCAGTTCCTTCAAATGTTTGCTCCCACGCCCTGACACTCATGGGGGGCAAAGCAGGAGAAAACCAAGAGAGTTGAGAGAGAGACAGACAGTGCACTTTACCAAGAGTCTTCATTACATCTGGATGGGTCCAAGGTGGTTGGAGTAACCGTGAAAGTCTTGCTGACTATGTTGATCACTGGACGGGCTCTGCCGAGAGACAAGGACAGAAGGGAGGGGGGAACTGAAGCTATCAGTCACAAAGAGAAAAGTTGGATCCAACCAGCTTTTCTGGTTGACCACCCCCCAAAAGTTATGCCAGGGATCAGGGAACCTGCATGGACAAAACCCACATGGGATGCAGATTGTCATAAGGAAGAGAACTAGATGAGACTGTGCAAAACTGGTTGCATCTGGTATCAAAGCCAGAAAGAGTATAATCTCTCCAGCCTTGGAATTCTAAGGATAGTTTTGGAAATGGAGCTGAGAAGCAGAGATCCAGGGCATCAGCTCACAAGCTTGGAAGCCCTTAAAGGAGGCATTAGCTTTGTACTAGAAGTATGCATTACCATCTAAAGGGAGGCCGTCGTGTTCAGAGTCTAGAATTATTGAACTGCACTACTGGTCTCTAAGCATGGCTTTTGTAACTCAGTGGTGGAGAAAAGGCATTCTCAGGAGCGCTTTTCTCATTCTGAGTTTGGTTATTTTTGTGTTCCAGTAGATTTAGGTTACTAGGACCAGGAAATTCAGTTCTTGTAATCATATCCCCCTTTCAAAGTAGCTTCTGGAGCCCAAACCTGGTTCCAGTGAAACCCTGCTTTACCTAGAAAGCCAGCCCTCATGTGTTAGATGGTTGTGACAACTGGACAGACCGTGCTCAGCACAAAAAAGAAAATACCAGCTGGTGCGCTCAACACAAAAGGAGAAACGTCAGCTGGCACACAACATAAAGGAATAATAGTTTCAGGGCCAGATTCTACCTTGGAAAAGATGCTCAAAGATACCACTACACCCTAGCCGCTACTTAGGAATGATGATTTAGCTGCTGCTTTCCCAATGAGGAAAAAGTAGCATTCACAGAAATCTGTCTAAGAGATCCACTATACAGTCCTCAGTAGAGAGATGTAAATTCTATATTCTTGTAAAATGGGATCTGCAGTACATAAAGAAACTGATGGGGGTCCCTGGATTATTATAAATCTACCTGGTTTATACATTTTTATTCCACCTTTCCTCCAAGAAGCACAGGACATGATATCTGGTTCACCCCTCCTCCCTGGATATTGCTGTTCTGTCTGGAAACACAGCTCTGCCCAGATAAATGCTATAACCACTGTTTTAAAGACTTATAATCACAAGATTAAAGACTGGCTCCCATGGAAGAGTGTTTCTTGACACTCACACAACAGAACCGCTAATGCCAAATAAAGAAACTCACTAGTCACGTGCATATTGTTGTGAGCACTGGTTCCAGATAATATGAAATGAACTGTTCAAGACGATGGTCTACAACCGAAACACGGCTTTTTAAACCTAGGAAACGTGTTATCATTTACACTTCATTATAAAGACACTGCCTCATGTGTTGAGTCTTCAACGTACTGCAAAGTTGCTTTTTACATCGCTGGCAACATCGTCATCCATCAGGAGAGGTCACACACCTACTAGGACCTTGCACTCTTTGGAGTCTTTACTCTACATGGACTCCTTCATGATGAAAAATGGCAAATGCTCTATTATATGTTATAAAATAGTATATTCCTTTAATAGTGTCTTTGAAAAAATTCTTTGCACTGAGCAACTACAGCATAGTCTTGTAAATTTCACTGAAATTGACTTTTTTTTTTTTTTTGTAGAACACGGGTCTCCCCTGTTTCCCAACTCACACAACATCAGCAAGCTACAGCAGAACGAAGTTTGAGTCCAGTGGCACCTTAAACACCAACCAAGTTTTATTCAAGGTAAAAGCTTTCGTGTGCATGCAGATATCTGAAGAAGTGTGCTTGCATACAAAAGCTTATACCCGGTATAAAACTTTGTTGGTCTTAAAGGTGCCCCTAGACTCAAACCTTGTTCTGCTGCTTCAGACCAACATGACTACCCATCTGAAGCAAGCTACAGTGTTAGACTGTTGGATGAGGATCTAGGAGGAAAGGAAAGGTCCCCTGTGCAAGCACCAGTCGATTCCGACTCTGGGGTGACGTTGCTTTCACAACGTTTTCATGGCAGACTTTTTACGGGGTGGTTTGCCATCGCTTTCCTCAGTCTTTTACACTTTCCCCCCAGCAAGCTGGGTACTCATTTTACCGACCTCGGAAGGATGGAAGGCTGAGTCAACCTTGGGTCGGCTACCTGAATCCAGCTTCTGCCGGGATCGAACTCAGGTCGCGAGCAGAGAGTTCAGACCACAGTACTGCAGTACTGCTGCTTTACCACTCTGCACCATGGGGCTGCTTGGATCTGGGAGACCCACACTCAAATTCACAGTTTGCTATGAAGCTCTCAGGCTGACCAGGTCACACTCTCCTAACCTAACCTACCTTACAGGGTCGTTGTGAGGATAAAATGGGGAGTGGTGAAGCAGCTATCATGCTCTGAGCTCCTTGGAGGAAAGGTGGAATAAAAATGTATAACTGAGGTAGATTTATAATATTTACATATTTATACCCCATGGGCTTGCTTTACAGCACATTTCTTCCTCTCTGCATTTTATGCTCACAACAACAACCCTGTGAGTTAAGGATGGGCTGAAAGTGTGTGGCTGACCCATGGTCACCCAGAAAGCTTCCAAGGCAGAGTGAGATTCGAAACTGGGTCTCCCAGATCCCAGTCTGACACTCTATCCACTACACCATGCTGGCTCTCAACATATTCTTTAACAGGGTTCCAATGAATTAGATCAAACTAACTCAATAGGTAACTTTTTAGACAGACGGAAGGCATCAGCCAACCTTCTCCCATCTCACCTGAGCAGCACAAGGTTTTCAGAGAGGCTTCCCACCAGGAGATCAGGGTAGGAGTTCCCATCCACGTCCATTCCACCACTGAAGGAATAGCCAAATGTCGTGATGCCAGGGTCAATGTCTTCCCCGCTAATGACCTGTAATGGTGGAAGACGAATGGGAAGGTGAGGAAAGTCACAAAGGAAAAGATGGCAGGATTGATGGATCTGTGGTACTGTAGGGTTGCCAGCTCTGCATTAGGAAATACCTGGAGATTTTGGGTGTGGAGCCTTTGGAGGACCTGCTTTGGGGAGATGAGGGACCTAACCAGTGTGTAACACCATAGAGTCCACCCTCCCAAGCAGCCATTTTTTCCCAAGGGAACTGATCTTGGTCATCTGGAGATCAACTGTAATAGCAGATCTCCAGATGTCCCCTGGAGTTTGGCGACTCTAGTGATATTGGCACTCTAGGACTGATATCGTGTGGCCTAAGATGTCATTGGATATTGCTCTTCTACAGATCGGGACTGGTGTAGAGAGAGATTGTCATCTGGAGATAGATCCAGATGTGTAACCATGTTAATCTGTTCATAGCAGTAGAAAACAGCAAGAGTCCAGTAGCATCTTAAAAACTAACAAAATGTGTACTGTGGTATGAGCTTTTGCGAGTCAAGAGTCCAACAGCACTTTAAAGTCCAACAGACTAACAAAATTTTTGGTGTTGTATTAGCTTCCGTGAGGCACTGCTCACTTCTTTTTGTTAATCTTTAAGAGCTACTGGACTCTTGCTCTTTTCATCTGCAGAGGTCTTTTTTGCTAACCCCGAGGCCAGAAGAGCAACCAACCAGGGCTGATCCAGCTTGACTAAAGCCTAGGTCTAGGTGGGTAAGCCACTGGTGGAAGCAGAATTGCAGATTTATACCCCACCCTTCTCTCTGAATCAGAAACTCAGAGTGGCTTACAATCTCCTATATCTTCTCCCCCCACAACAGACACCCTGTGAAGTGGGTGGGGCTGAGAGGGCTCTCACAGCAGCTGCCCTTTCAAGGACAACTCCTGAAAGAGCTATGGCTGACCCACGGCCATTCCAGCAGGTGCAAGTGGACGAGTAGGGAATCAAACCTGGTTCTCCCAGATAAGAGTCCATGCACTTAACCACTACACCAAACTGGAAGGACAAGGAAGATGATCTGCTTACTGTTACCAACACTTGCCTGACTGATGTGGAGACAAACGTTAGAATGATTATAATGAGATACCTTCATACCTGCTGAGGCTTTTCAAACAGTCTCTCGCTACTGCTCTGGTAGATGTATACTTTCCCCGAGTCTTCAAATGGAGCTCCAATGGCAATATCTGTGGGTCAAAGGAAGAAGAAAAAGAACAAACATTCATATGGATTCATTTTTTTTGTCAAAAAAATTGAGTTATATAAAATAATGGGCTTTTACATTATCAGAACCTCTTCTTTTTAAAAACAATTTTACTCTAGCCATCTCTATTGAACAGAACATCAGAAGTGTCCTGCTGGATCAGACCAGTGGCCCATCTAGTCCAGCATCCTGTCTCACAGAGTGGGCAACCAGTTCCTCTCTCTCAGCCTAACCTATTTCACAAAATTATTCTTTGGAGGATGGAGTAAGGGAGAACAACGTCATAAGCCACTTTGTATCCCCCCTGGAGAGAAAAATATGGTATATATATCTAAATAAATATGTGAGCATGGTCTTGAAGAATGTACAAACACATAGCGGTGAGTTCCCAGGGAGAGGTTGTAGCTTAAAGAAGCAGGTGGTAACGAGCCTAAGGGCTATTTGAGGGTGGCTGGGAGTGGAAGAAGAGGCCAATCAGAAGGGCCAGAGCTGTCACAGGGGAAGACGGTGGAGCTCCTGAGGACTGAGTCGAATCAGGGAGAACTTGTCACAGTGGCTCAATTCAACCCCACAACCCCCCTTGGAAGAAAGAGCCAGCCCACTCAACCCAGGGAAAAGACCAACTGTTTCCTGAGAGAGACTGCAGGGTGATTATATTTCCCAGACACTCCATTGTAAGATAGTGCCTGTCTGTTAAAAGACTGAAAACCTAACCTTGAGTGATCCCGCACATTTGTGCGATCCTGTGACACACATATATCCTGCCTTGTTCTCCAGGATTACCTTTGCAGACTTCCAAGCAATAGTGAAGTCTGAACAGGGTGAAGGCGATGAAAGCAGTGTTTGTCTAGGCCAAAGATGATCAGAGTGATGGTCTGCAAGCCAGACCCAAGTTTTACAATCTAAGCACAGTTAAAATAAACCAAGGCTTTTAAAGTCATAATTCTATGTGACGAGCAGATTGTCAACAGTTTACTTAATTGCTGCGTTCAAACATGTCATGTAAACCAGAACTAGTTATCCATCTGATTCACCATTTGTCTCCAAACATCAGTATTATCTAAAAGCTTTCTTTTAAAATAAGCGGTTTAATCATGTTGTAGATCATATCTTGACTTATTGAACTATCTCTCTCTCTCTCTGTAAAGATTATATATATATATATATATATATATATATATATATATATATATATATATATATATATATATATATATAAAGGCTATGATCTAATTGGCCTCCCAATATTACAACAGATCTACAGACATCAGTTCCCCTGAGAAAATGGCTACTTTAGAGGTGGGCTTTATGGCATTGTGCCATGCTAATGTCCCTTCCTTCCCTAAACCTGCCCTCTCTAGACTCAACCTGCAAAATATCCAGGTATTTCCCAACCCAGACCTACAACTCTAAAGCCAGGAGAACTGGGAATGTCAGTCTGAGCTGAAGAAAATGGAGGGCAGAAGCCCAGTTTCCCATCCAGAATGAGGCATGTAACAGGACTTGCTGTCCCTCCCAAGGTGAGCAAGACAGAGAGGACAGCATACCCACCAACCACATCTAGAATTTCTTAGGGCCTAGGTACATGTTACATTCCCTCTCCTTAGACACACACCAGATCAGGTCATGGATGTGTAGAGTGACCAGCTCTGAGTTTGGAAATACCTGGAGATTTTAGGAGTGGAGCCTGAGGAAGGGGGGTAGGAGCGGGACTTCAATGAGGTATTCCTAGAATTCCTAGAGGCCACTTTCAAAGTGGCCATTCTCCCACAGGGAACTGATCTCTATCTTCTGGAGATCAGTTGTTATAGTGGGAGATCCCCAATCACCACCTGGAGGTTGGCAACCCTATGTGTTCAGGAGCTCCATGCTTCCCTAGACCATGGATCCTGATATGTTGTGGGTCAGCCAAGACTCAGCAACAGTGAGGACTCCTCAGGAGAAGAAGAGCCTCAGGAAATCAGCTCTGAACCAGCAGAAACCAAAAAGCAGGAACATGAGCTGCAGGCTTGTCAGGGTTCACAGACAACAACTGATGCAGAGCCACCTGAACCTTACAACAGAGAACACCCAAGTGGTTCTTACCAGAATATACTAAAAGCTTAGTTGGATCAGACCACTGGTCCATCTAGTCCAGCATCCTGTCTCACATAGTGGCCAACCAGTTCCTCTGGAGGGCCAACAACAGGGCATAGAGGTCAAGGCCCCCATAAGAACATCAGAAGAGCCCTGCTGGATCAGACCACTGGTCCATCTAGTCCAGCATCCTGACTCACATAGTAGCCAATCAGTTCCTCTGGAGGGCCAACAACAGGACACAGAGGCTTTCTCCTGATGTTGACTCCTGACTCATTCAGAGGATCAGTGCCTCTGAATGTGAAGGCTCACCTCAGCTGATAGACTTATCCTCTATGAATCCCCTTTGAAAGCTGTTTATTCCTGAGGCTATCACTACATCTTCTGGCAACAAATGCTACATTTTGATCACTCTCTGAGTAAAGTAGTATTTCTTTTTGTCCATTCTGAACCTACTGACCATCAACTTTATTGAATTGCCCTTGAGGTCTAGTATTTTGGGAAAGGGAGAAAAAGTTATCTTTGTCAACTCTCTCTGCCTCATGCATAATTTCATAAACCTCTATCATATCTGCCCTTAGCCATCTATTTTCTAAACTGAAAAGTCCCGGACTCTTCGGGCTTTCCTCATAGGGAAGGTACTCTAACCATCTAATCATCTTGCTTGCCCTCCACTGCACTTTTCTGAGCTTGGCAATGTCTTTTTTGAGATATGGTGACCAGAACTGTACACAGTATTCCAAATGAGGCCACAGCAAAATCTATACAGAGGCATTACAATATTGGCCATTTTTAGTAACATTCCAGGTTCCACCTACATGGTTGGTCTATAGTGGCCGCTGGACCACAAAGACTGTTAGGGGTATACATTGGCTGGGCCACAGCAGTTGACCAACCAGACTTGATATATTCAGTGCCCCATTAGACATGTCACTGTGAACATCAAAATCTAAGTTCAGTCTGAAAGGGAAGCAGCTTACCTTGGAAGTCATCTTTGTCAACATCTCCAATGTGGGCCACAGCCAAGCCAAAAGAGGAATTGCTTGGTCCTGTCAGGGTGCGGTTGGGGGTGTTGTGGAATGTCCCACCAAGGTTCATGTACACGTAGACTGCCCCACCTTTCTCTTCCTTCCGGTCAAAGTAGTAGGGTGCTCCAACAATCAAGTCCTGCCACCTACCAATGAGAAAAGGGAGAGGCGTGATCTCAGTCTTCCTATTAGGCAAGTGAAGGCTTTCAGAAAATTCTGGAACTGAAGGATGAACTCAACACAGTATAACAAGCAGGGCTTTTTTTGAGCAGGAACACATAGGAATTTTAAAGTACTCCTCATGCTATCTGACTGAAACTGTGAGCATACTATTTTAATTTTTGTAATCATACCATTCAAATTTTATAGGGTTACCAGGATACTGATAAAATTGCTTTGGGGGCCAGAACTGGCAACAGAAGATTGTTTCATTGGGGAACGAAATCACCCTGAATTGTCTAATATTTGAATAAATTAGATAGGATATGGATTTTCCCCCTTCCCTCACTATATAGCATGCCACTATGGTATCAAACTAGATTTGGGGAGACCAAGATTCAAAAATCAGTACTCAGCCATGAAATTCACTGGATAACCTTGTGTCATTCACTCCCTGTCTCTGTCTAACCTACCTCACAGAGGTGTTGTGAAGATAAATAGAAGAGAGCAGGACGGTGTAACCTGCGTTGAAGCCTCCTGTTAGCATAAGCTGTCATGATTGGTTTTTCAAGAGCCCCGTCTCTGGCAGCCTCTCTCTGACTTATAGGTTACTGATTAGTTTACATCACTGCAGCAAACAGCCTTCCTTTACTGAATCCCAGTGTGCTTTGGCTACCAAGAGGTGTGGCCAAGGAATTTTTCTCCTCCCCCTCTTCTTATGCCATCATGGTGTACCAGTCAGAATGTCAGACTAGAATAGGGCTGCCAAGCCCCCAGTCTGGGCGGGGGTTCCCCCACCCGGGAGGTTCCCAACCCACTGGCCCACATTGGGCCAGCAGGGGGAACCTCCCCCTATGTTGCTGGCATGATGACGTTACCCGGAAATGACATCATCATGCTGGCAACATCACTCAGTGGCCACTCCAAGCGTTTCCAGGAAAACTCTATGGTTTTCCCAGACGCTCTAGCCCAGGGGTGTCAAACATGCAGTCTGGGGGCCGAATCAGGCCCCCGGAGGGCTCCTATCAGGCCCCTGAGTGATTGGATGTCATCTGCTTCCTTCTTTCTATATCTTGCTTCCTTCTGCATAACAGCTTGCTTTGCCAGGCTTGCTCAATTGCACAGGAGCTACAGAGCAAAACCTCTATTTTCTCCATTGGCTGAGGCTCCTCAGCCAATAGCTTGCTTTGTCAGGCTCTCTTAATTCCACAGCAAAGCTACTGAACCAAGCCTCTCTTCCTTCTATTGGCTGAGGGTCCTTCCCCCCCAGTCCCCTGGGGAAGGAAGGAAAGTTCCCTAGATCCCATGGGAGAAATACAAAGAAAGCATATTTAAAACCAGTGAATGCCAACGCTTTAAGCATGTTTAAAGTTTTTAAAAATATATATTGGGATTTTTCTGTGTTCTTTATAAAAAATTATATCTCTGCTACCTAAACTTAAACAGGTACATGCATGGCCCGGCCTGGCCTGGCTTGGCCCGACCTAAGATGGCCTGGCCCACCAAGGTCTCATTTATGTCAGGTCCAGCCCTAATAACAAATGAGTTCAACACCCCTGCTCTAGCCATCTGGGAGGGAAAATTCTATGATACAAAAGGAATGCAGGGGACTTGGCAACCCTAGACTAGTATCTGGAAGATCTAGGTTTGAATCTTCGCTCTGCCATGGAACCTTGCTGGATGACTTTGCCCTAGTCACTTTCTCAACCTAACCTACCACACTGGGTTCTTTATTGCAAGGATAAAATAGAGGAGGGGGAAATTACGTAACGTTACATTTTAAAAAACACCTTTTTCTAATAAGAGGAAAATCAAATTTGGAGTTTATGAAACAACAGGGAGGAGCCCATAATCCCTCCTCTCCATTTACTCGGTGAAACTGACTCACCCGTCATTGTTGAGGTCAGCGAGAGCAACGGAGCCACCAAAATACGAGCCCACTTGCTCTCCAGAGATCATCAGTTTCTTCTGAAGGGTCCTGCTCTCATCATAGACCATCAAGAAGACAGCCCCGGTGTGATTATAGCGGGGGGCCCCTGTGATGAAGGTGACGTTGGCGTTGCGCAATACATTAGCGCCTGCCTCAATGGTGTATCCTGTAAATACAAAACAACAGAGGGGAGCTGTGTGACCATTTTTCAGTTCTCCAAACCAAACCCCTAGGTGTTATGGTATTCTTCACCTTGTTTCTGTGGCTGAAACTTGGAGCAGTCATACTACAATTAGCCTGTTGCAAAGGGGGAAAGCACTCTACAGGAGCTAACACAAAATAATAAAGTAACTTCCTCTTGGCTGTTAATTCTAGTACTGAATACAGACTTGGTGCTAGCATTGAGAGCCCAGATTCAAATTAGCAAGACTTCATTAAGAAATTTCCACAGTTTGGGGCTCTCAGCTGGCACGTTTTAAGAAGGTGGTTAACAGAGCCTTTGCTATGGCATGCCACTCTTGCCTTCCAATTATTTTGACTTCTGTTCCTCCTTCCTCCTCGTCTGAAGGCTTTTCTTTAATCAGAAAGACCTTTCCATTTGTGTCTTTCAGAAGTGCTTTAGAAGTTCCACCTTGGGCCTTTAAAAAAAAAAACCTCCCCCTTTTAAAACAAGCAACCAATCTGTTTTTCTGTGTGGTCTTTCTTCAAGAGCACTGAGCACCATTTTCTGCAGCAGTCTAGCAACAGCCACAAATCATTTCTGTGTGTCTGTTCTTCTGAAACAGGACTGGGGATGCTTCTTTTAGCAAGCCCAATGCACTGGCAAATTCTGGCCATTTACCTATATAGCTGTTGCCGTGTTTCTCATCCGGATAGTAGATGTCGGCTTGGTCCCAGCTCTCTCGATGGATTACGTAGTCGGTTCCTGTGCCAGAAAGAAGCAACGTGGATTTTTTTTTCCTACTAAAGGAAGCCTGAATGCCACTGAACCCATGAGTGAAGTCACCCAGTCAGTCCCCTTTCCTTTCCAAGCTTCTTTTTCTCAGCCAAATAGTGATTGTCCAAAGAGGATTGTTAGGATGCTATTTCTTTCTCCCAGTAACCCAGATATATTCAGATTTGACAAATCCCCCTCTCCCTCAGCTGCTGGCGGGGGACTTTTTTTCATGTGTGCACACTGTGCGCAGTGTGATGACATCACCCAGAAGTGACGTATCGCGCTGGGCACGTCACATGGGAATGCTCTAGAAATTCATGGAAAGCTCTATGGTTTTGTGCAGGGACACTGTAGCAATTTGGGGGGGACTCTATGGTACCATAGAGTTCCCCTCCAAATTGCTGGAGTCTCCCCACATGAAACCAGAGTTTTCTGTGAATTACTAGAGTGTCCTCGCAATACATCACTTCCAAGCGCTGCACATGCCATGCGGCGATGGTACTCTTTGGGGGGCGGGGATCCCCCTGGCAGCCTCCTCCCTGCTGGCGTACTGAGGCCCACCAAACTGGGGGATCCCCTTTCCCGGTGGGAACTCAGCAGCGCTAGATATAAAAGGAGGTAGGGGGTGGTGTAAAGTTTTAAAGGGAAAAGATGTCTTCTGCCACTGGACCCTAAAAGGAAAATATTTAAGCTCTTTGAAAAATTGGCTCCCAACAATGTACAAGAGGTTTCCTGTGTTAATCACTGAAGGGCAGCTTGCAGCTCAAAGAGCCAAAAAGTCATATAGTGGTTAGCTAACCGCTATATGACATGGGAGACCCAGGTTCAAATCCCCACTTGTGCTATGGAAACTCTCTGGGTGATCTTGGGCCAGTCACACACTTTCAGCCTAACCTACCTCCCGGGGCTGTTGTGTGGATAAAACAAAGGAGAGGAGAATAATGCTTTGGGATATAGATAAAGCAAGTAAGTAAATTTCTCTGCACTGTTCACAGAAAAGCACAGAAGATATTGGGAAAGGCAACCTAAAGCAAAGTAGCATAAAGAACGAAGGGTGGGAAGTGAGAAAGAGGTGACTAGGGCTGCCAGCATCCTGGTGGGGATTTGGAGATCTCCCAGCACTAAACTGATCTTCTGATTACAGAGATAAGTTCCCCAAGGGACGATGGCTGCTTTGGAGGGGGGGCGGGTCTATGACAGGGGTGGCCAAACTATGGCTTGGGAGCCACATGTGGCTCTTTCACACATATTGTGTGGCTCTTGAAGCCCCCACGGCCCTGTTGGCCAGCTTGGAGAAGGCATTTGTCTCTTTAAACCACTTCTCCAAGCCAAGCCTCTACCTCCCTCTCCCTATCTATTTGCATGCCTTCTATCCTGTCCTGTGGCTCTCAAACATCTGACATTTTGTGTGGCTCTTACATTAAGCAAGTTTGGCCATGTCTGGTCTATGGTATTACATTTCACTGAGATCCCTCTCTAAACCTTACTGTCTCTAGGTGCTATCCCCAAATCTCCAGGAATTTTCCAACCTGAAGTTGGCAACCCCAAGTGGGGGCAAGAGGGAAGGTTGGACATCAGGAGCAGAAGGAAGGGGAGGAGTTAGGAAGTGGGCTGAAGAAAGGGAGGGTGGAAGAAGCAAAGGCTTTTGGGAAAGAGAGGGGAAGACAGGAAGTTGAGAATTTGAGAGAGACCAAGAACTGGGGGGAAATGGCCCCCAGAGCTAAAGGACAAGGAGGGCTGTTTGGGGAAACATGGAGAGACCTGTAAGGAGTGTTAATTATAAAAATGCTGATCTGAAACAAGCCTGATCTTGGATTGAAGATTTTTAGTCTAGAAAAGACTCGTGTACGCACCCTTCAAGTTAAACAAATCTTCAGAATTCTGTTTTCTTTAGTGACGCATTTTGGCATTAAAGAAACCAAAAAAACTTGTCTTGGTCGTGATTTTTATGGAAGCACTGTTGAAGTATCAACTTTGTCAAATTAATTGCTTCCCATGTGATGTTTTTCTAAACCTCCTTAATCCACCCCTCTCCACAGCTAGGAGTTTCTAAAAACGAAATGACAAGCACACTAATTTGAGCTTTTGCAAGCAAATCCAGATGAGTAGAATTTGTTTGCCAATCCCCTCCCCCCATCCACCACCCTTTTTGTTTCACCTCTTAACTGAATTAGTGCATACAGCTGTTAGAATCCCCTTCCGAAACAAGATTATTAAGAGGACAAAACAAGGCAAGAAAGACTGAAAAGAAGGATGCATGTGTTGGGTCGCCAACCTTCAGGTGGTGGCTGGAGATCTCCCTGGATTAACTGATCTCCAGGTCACAGAGATCAGTTCCGCTGGAGAAAAGGGCTTCTTTGGAAGTTGGACTCTATGGTATTATGCCTCAAACTCCACCCTCCTTAGGCTCCACCCCTTAAATACCTCCAAAGGAAGTTTAGAGTTCTAGAAGGGACCAAAAGTTAAAAACATCAATAGTTATAGCCAAAAGTATACATGTTTATTATAAAAGCATATAAAAACCTTGTAGGGGCCCAAATGGAGCCCCATAAAAACATCAAAGTGACAAATGCATAAAAAAGAACCGTATATGATCTGACGCGTTTTGGCCTGCAGAGGCCTTCTTCAGAGGTCAAATAGTTCGAATTACAACATACAACAAAGTCACTTGTAAGGCAATAAACAATTCATATAGAACCCAAAATGAAATGTTCCAATCAGGAAAATGGATGACCCAAAAAATTTTGTTGGGAAAATTACATATACTGAAAATAGTAATATTGTCAATATATACCTTCAGTTTAAGTCCTAAAACTACAAGTAAGATTTCCTTTCCAGGGCCAGTGTAACATCAGCATGCATCAGTTTTCGTAATAAACATGTGACTTTTGTCTATATTTGTTTTTAACTTTGGGCCCCCTCAACTTTCTTTGGAGGTTTTTGCTTGTTTGGTTTAGTTTCTTTCCCCCTCTCTTTTTGGCTACACCCTTTAAATATCTCCAAACCTGGAGCTGGCAACCCTAAACTGTAAACACCAGATGTCCAAATTCATCTTGCTGGTTCTTCTAATCCATTGCTGATTCTTCTAATGGAGCGAGCTACCTAGCTGCAACACTCCAAAAAGCCTCCATCTAGGGTTGCCAAGTCCAATTTAAGAAATATCTGGGGACTTTGGGGGTGGAGCCAGGAGTCTTTGGGGGTGGAGCCAGGATACATTGGGGGCGGAGCCGAGAGCAAGAGTGTGACAAGCATAATTAAACTTCAAGTGACTTCTGGCCATCACATTTAAAGGGACTGCACAAATTTTTAAATGCCTTCCTTCCATAGGAAATAATGAAGGATAGGGGCACCTTCTTTTGGGGCTCATAGAATTGGACCCCCTGGTCCAATCTTTTTGAAACTTGGGAGGTATTTTGGGGAGAGGCACTAGATGCTATACTGAAAATTTGGTGCCTCTATCTCAAAAAACAGCCCCCCCAGAGCCCCCGATACCCACGGATCAATTCCCCATCATTCCCTATGGGAATGGTTCATAGAAGTGCATGATGGCTCTGGGGGCGGGGCTTCCCCCGCCGGCCAGCTGGCTGGGGGAGGGGGGAAGCCTGTAAAACCGGGGGATCCCCCTCTGGGACCTGGGGACTGGGAAGCCTACCTCCATCTGAGCTCTGTTATCAAGACCAGCTCGCTCTGTTTTGCTGCATGGTTGATTTGAACGTTACTCTTATTGTTAAATTCCTATTTATTGTTATTTTAGTCACAGTCTCTATGTGACTCTGTATCCTGCCCTGAGCCCACTTGTTGGGAGGGTGGGATAGAAATCAAATAAATAAATACACAACACTAGGCACCTTGCCAGTTGTAGGCCCCAGGAGCTCCAAAGTAGACGTTGCTGTCAGTGAACCCGCCACTGATACCCATCTGGCACATGCCCGTCGCCTCAAAGTCAGTGTTGGCATTGCACATCTCGTTGTGGTAAGTCTGCCAGTCATCGTCCTCCTGAAGGCTCAAGTCGTTGCCGCGGACGTAGCACTTTCCCACCATGCGCCGCTGGTCCTCGTTGCCGGCCCACAAGACCCTGGTGTAGCGGTGAGCACAAGCCTGGTGAAAAGCCAACCCCAAAAGGCCTCCGTCAGTACTGTACTAGAAAGGTGGGAGAGTTGAAAGCCCCTCCCCAGCATTCCAACGTGGTGAGGTGAGAAAAAAAGTGTTCTGCATCCGGCTCAGTTGTCACCCTGAAATAGAGCTGCCAAGCCCCCGGTCCGGGTGGGAATTCCCCTGCCCAGGAGGTTCCCAACCTGCCAGCCCACATTGGGCCAGTGGGGGGAACCTCCCTTGACATTGCCAGCACGATGATGTCACTGCGCCAGCATGCAGCGACTGCTCTAGGCATTTCCGGGAAAACTTTATCATTTTGCCGGACGCTCAAGCCATTTGGGAGGGAAAATTCTATGGTACAGCTTCTATGGAGCATCTGGGAAAACTATAGAGTTTTCCTGGAAACGCCTAGAGTGGTCACTCGCAACAGCGACGTCATTGTGTAGCGTGCGCGAAAGCCCCCACCGGAGAACGCAGCAACCTTACCCTGAAAGCGGTTGAGGTAAAGAGCTGCTTGTCATAGCTCATGTGTCCATCTCATGTGCCACTGGGGCCGCAAGCACCTGGGAGCTGTTGTGTCACTTCTGGGAAACACCTGGAAATGTTGTAAGGTAACTCTATAAATCTCCAGAAACTCTCTGGTTTTACCAGTCTTTCTGGAAATTATTAGACCTACCCTATGTCATATCCAGATTTTCCTTAGAAGTGATGTAGCACTGCACAGAACATGGATTTTTGTAGTAAAACCACAAAGTTCCCAGCAATTTCCAGGGCTACCTTTTAACATTTCCAGGTTTCCACCAGAGGTGATGTGATTGTGCATGACACACCACCACTTGGAGTGGTAGCACACAACATGGGAGCAGAGGGTATCCCACCCCAACCAGGAGTCTGGCAGGCCAGGGCACCATTGTAACGTATTAAAAACAAAAAAAAAAAAACCAAACAGAGGTGATCCTGCAACGGAATAAATGAAGCAGTAGGAGTATGAGTTTCTGGAGAAAGCTGGGACAAAGTTCTGCAGTTCACATTATCCTCTTTAGCTAACGACAATTGGCACAAGTGCATTTTGTTGTTCAAGGCGCCTGGCCGTCTAGCATCCAATACCCAAAGCCATTTCTTGAATTTCATCTAATTCCACTGAAAAACATTTCCAAACCATTTAAAGATGCTGATGTGGTGCAGGACCAAAATAGCAACCCTTTGAGTGGTTCACAAACGAAGGGAAAGAAAAAGGTCCTGCAAAGGTGGCCCTTCAGCAAGAGAGTGCCAAGAGTATACATGGGGAAGAGAAGACCTTGCCTCAGGAACTGAGCACCTGCTCAGATCTGGACTCTCATACGGGCATGCAAAGCAGTCAACGAGTTCCCCTTGAGCCACTTGGAAGCAAGATCCCATGGGCAGAAGTAACTAACGCAGGGAGACCCAACCTTTTTGAGTCTGTGGTAGGGTTGCCAAGTCTTACCTTGGTTTGGCCGGGGGGGGGGGCGGATTCTCACACATTAAGCACAATGACGTCACTTCTGGGTGACGTCATTGTGCTGGGCACGACAACAAAGCTCTTTGGGGGTGAGCATCCCACCCCCCCAGCGGCCTGCTCTGTGCCAGCTGGTTGGGGGCCCTCAATCCAGGGGATCCCCAGCAGGGTCTTGGCAGCTGTAGTCTGTGTACATCTTTGGAATGCTGATGCAGGGTGGTGGGGGCAGCTACAAGAAGACAGAGCCAGCCACAAAATGTCAAGGAGGCTATGTTCCAACATTTCCATCAGGAATTCTCTTGACAAGATGCCTTTTTCAATGAACACCTTGCTATAAAATATTTCCTTGCATATTCCCCAAATTATACTTATTGAGCTAGTGAGGAACTCCCATCCGATAGTATCTGTCTTCATTTTTTAAGCATATGGCCTGCTTATATCCTTTAAGAGAGCTGAGCAAAAAGCCCACCTGGTCCTTTTACTTTCTAAAAACATGTGGGAGGCACTCGGAAAGATATCGGTGAGCCCCACGATGCTCACGGGCACCACGTTGGGAGACCCTAAGTTAATGAATGCCTGGCAACTGGAAGGGATCTGTGGAGCAGAAGCTCCGAGTTTAACATGATGTACCTAGTGCAGTTTTAAATTAATTTACCTGTTATGTTTTAAAGTTATGTTTTTAATTGTATATCTTTGATATTTTAAAAGCTGCCCTGGGCATTATGAAAAGGTGGGATATAAATACTTTAAATAAATAAAGCCATCAATTCCAAATCACTTTAGACCAACCAAGAAGACCAGAGAATGCTACCAAAGTGGTCACAACAGGTTTGGGACCGTAAAAGTAGTTGTTTCCCCAGTTTGTCTGCAGTAGAGATTGGCCAAGATTATCTACATCAACAGAAGCCAAACCAGGGTCACCATCAACGTTCCCTCTAAGCTGCAGAGTCTTGTGAGCAAAAATTCTACTTTGTGAGTTACTGGCATGAAAGTTGTGAGCTACTGCCTCAATTAGTGTGCTTTGGGGTCATCCTTCCTGAGTTAAGACAAAAATGTGTGAGCTGGAGGCTAAAAATCTATGAGCTAGCTCACGCTAATTCAGCTTAGAGGGAACACTGGTTACCAGTACTGGGGTCTGGTAATGGCTGTCAAGAAATAGTCTTTACAAGCAGCTTACAGGTAGAAATTCATTTTTACTTTTATGAAGAGCTCCTGTAGTCAAATCCACAACCCTTTCCACATACAGTCCCCATCACCACTCACCATCACTCTTCCAGAACTCGTTCTTTGGCTTGCTATCGTCACCCCCAGCCACATATCTTGGACGATATTACTGTGGGGTTCACCTGAGAGTGACATAAGAGAAGAATGAAAGGAGAAATCTCATTAGGCCAAAATCTACATTCCAAGCTCCACTAGTCCTTTAAGTGATGGTTTTTCCCAGTGAAGAAAAAAGAGCATAGATTCAATAGCTACCATGGATGAACAGCCTCCATTAGAGAACACTACAGAACAATAACACGGGACTTACATGGCACTTGTGTGAAACTAAGAATCACACTATAGATACAAGATAAGCAATCAATGCAGTTGGTGTTTATTTACATATTTACCTGATTTATATCCACACTATTCTCCTCAGTTGGGGCCCAAAGTTACTTACACCATTCTTAGGGTTGCCAATCCCCAGGTGGGGGCAGGGGATCCCCCGGTTTGGAGACCCTCCCCCCGCTTCAGGGTCGTCAGAAAGCAGGGGGAGGGGAGGGAAATGTCTGCTGGGAACTCTGTTATTCCCTATGGAGATTTATTCCCATAGAAAATCATGGAGAATTGATCTGCAGGTATCTGGGGCTCTGGGGGGGCTGTTTTTTGGGGTAGTTGCACCAAATTTTCAGTATAGCATCTAGTGCCTCTCCTCAAAATACCCTCCAAGTTTCAAAAAGATTGGACCAGGGGGTCCAATTCTATGAGCCCCAAAAGAAGGTGCCCCTATCCTTCATTATTTCCTATGGAAGGAAGGAATTGAAAAGGTGTGCCGTCCCTTTAAATGTGATGGCCGGAACTCCCTTGGAGTTCATTTATGCTTGTCACACCCTTGCTCCTGGCTCTGCCCCTAATGTCTCCTGGCTCCACCCCCAAAGTCCCCAGATATTTCTTGAACTGGACTTGGCAACCCTAACCATTCTCCTCCTCCCTACCACTCTGGAGGGGCCTGGAGATCTCCCACTATTACAACTGTTCTCCAAATGACAGAGATCAGTGTCCCTTGAGAAAACAGTTGCTTTGAAGGGTGGAATCTCTGGCATTGTACTCTGTTGAGATCCCACCTTCCCCAAGCCCTGCCCTCTCCACTGGAGGTGGGGGCTCTTCACTGCCAGGCCTAGCCTGCTCCTCCCTGCCACCAATCAGCTGGCTGGTAGGAGATTTACCAGGAGAAAGAGGAAATCCCAGGCCACCATACCAGTGTCTCATGGGAAGTGACATCATCATCCTAGCAACATCCCCATGGCACTGTTATTTGGGCAAAAACTCTATGGTACAAGCTGTTTTTACCATACAGCTTTTGCCCAAACACCAGAGCATCACAGCAACATGACACCAGCAACGTGGCCTGAGCCCTCCTCTTTCTCCACATTCCCCACTGGTTGCCAGGAGCAACCCTTGTATTACCTGGAGCTAATGTGCAATATATATAATTGACCACTGGGGAAGGCTGCATTGGCCAAAGCGTTTGTGGTCTTGGTCACAGGTTTTCTGTTTGATACCTATGTGCGATTTTATCCTGTTCTGAGGCTGCTATTGGACCTATATCTGTTTATTTCATTTGTAATAAATACATGTATTTTGGTATATTTGATCATATTTATGTGATCATATTTATATTCTTAGTTGGTGGAATTTTGCAACCAGGATGCAAGACTGTCCTTACTATGCCAAAGATCTACTTAGCCTTAACTACAGCCAGTTCACACCAGTCAGATATAAGGCCCCCATTGCTTCCTGCCAGCCTCAGTGGTCTACTGCCCCTGCACACAGACATTTAATTGAGCTGTCATCACGGCCAGTAGACATCAATAGATCTATCATCCCTGAGTTTCTTTTCATTCTTTTTATAAGCCACCAGTGCTGACTGAAGTCATAGTTTGTCATGAACCTAGCACAAATCAACTTAACAGAATAACTCCCTTGCAGAATGAGACAGGGAGAAGATAATCTATCTGTGCCTTTTATGATTTAATCAACTTTCATCATGTCTTCGCCCTTCAGTTGTCCTGTTTTCCAAATTCAATTTCAAATCCTCCAGTTGTGTTATCCCTTCCTGGTAGGGAAGGCACCCCAGCCCTTTGAAGCACTTTGGTTCCTGCTTTTCTAAATCCCATTCCCAGATCCAGAGTGGTATACTGGTTAGAATGTCGAGAATAGGATTTTGGAGACGCTGGTTTGAATATCCACTCTGCCACAGAAGTTTGCTGAGGAACCTTGGGCCAGTCCCACAGCCTAACCGACCTCAAAGGGTTGTTGTGAAGATAAAATGGAGAGGACACCAGAGACCTGCCCCTCCAGGAACACTACCCAAATTCCCCACAAGCAATGAGGCAGGACCTGACATCCCTCTCCACTCCTCAACTTCCATGCTGCTTTTTCCTCATCAAATCTTGTTCTTCTATATGCAGTAATTTAATAAACTCTAACACTGTTTCCCTTCAGCTTTTCTAAGGCAAAAGTTAGGATCCTTAACTCTCTTAAACCCCATAAAAATGATGATGATATTGCTTTAATTTAGTAACACTGAATTTCTTTATTTGAAAGATCAACAATCTAACATCTGAGTCCTTTAAGAACTAAGATAAATACCAGCTATCTTGGATAAACTGTAATGTTTAATTTTGTCCTTTAACTTTAAAAGTGCACCAATGATTGATGTATCTATTCATCTTCCCCTGGAAACAATGGTTCAGGTGTGAGTTTTGTATGTAGTGATGACAGATGTAAAGAATTAATTCATCTCTTCATTTTCCTCATCCTGCTTCAGTAACCCAGTGAATTTCCACTGTTTCTCCAACTGTCCTTTATGTGATTTAAAAAAAAAATATTGGCATAGTGGTCAGGTTTAGGCATTTAGGCACCTCGGTTTTGGCCACTATGTGACACAAGGTGTTGGACTGGATGGGCCATTGGCGTGATCCAACATGGCTTCTCTTGTGTTCTTATGTTTCTTTGGGAGTTCCAGCAGTACAACCCAGGTAGGTTCAATCTAGTTGGTCCCTGCTGGATTGCAATCTCAAAAATACATAAGTGGACTTTTCTCAAATGACTAACGCTCCACCTTCTTGATCTAGCGCTTGTGCTGAGTTCTTGATCCATGTGTAATTCTACCAATTATCTCTGTAGAGATGGATTGCAGATGCGCTATAATAACCTTTAACCTAGAGCAAACCAAACAAGGCTCTTGAAAAAAGAAAATCAGATCTTTAAGTTAAGGTAAATAGGAGGGAGAGGTGGAATGCTAGAATAACCGGTAAATGAAGGGAATGGCAGGCAAAGCTTTTTACGAGTCTAAATGGCCTCTGAAAGATTTTTTATAGAAAGGGAAATGAGAAAGGCAAAAACAGTTGCCAGTAATCTAATCTATACCCAGATTTATGCAAGTACACTAAAACATCTGTGCAAGGGTGCTCCACTGTATATTTATTACTTATTATGAGATCTCATGGGGGCAGCTCACAACAACCAGCATTTGGGCCAAGGACACTTTATGATGTTATTAATATGTCAATGATTCCAAATGTTTAGCTGTATAGTTTCAGTGTTGTAAAGGGGCTCTCTTTATACTGGCTCTTGGTCAATATTTTGCTCTGAATGTTGATGCCTTTTGGTTTGAACAGCCCTGGCCTAGACTTCCACGGAGTTTTGAACCCTGTCCTACTTGAGCTCTCATCTTCTACGTGGCCACGTACTTGACACCTTGATGTCCACTCGCTGGCAGTCATTGGTGGCAGCTGTCAATGGGCAGGCATACATGGCACCCGTCCGCGTGGCATTTGGCAGCCCCTCGGCCACATCACGAGGGGCTCCGGCAAGCAGCCTGAGAGTAGGAGGAAAAAACAGGTAGGGTTTAGTGGAAGCAACGTTCTTCCTGGCAATGTGAAATTGTTTTGAGAAACTGTGGTTCAAATCCCCCCTCTTCCATGGATGGTTGCTATGTTACCTTGGGCTAGGGTTACCAACCTCGAGGTGGTAGCTGGAGACTTCCTGGGATTACAACTCTCCAGGCAACAGAGAGCAGTTCACCTGAAACAAATGCCTGCTTGGAAAGATGGACTCTATGGAATTATACCCCATTGGAGTCCATCCCTTTCCCAACCCCCACATTCTATATGCAGGGGTGTCAAATTCATTTGTTATGAGGACCAGATCTTCACCTTGTTGGGCCGGGCCATGTGTGTCATAAAATGTAATGCCAGGCAGGGGAGATATGAACTTTATAAAGGACACAGACAAACACACACACACACAGTCTAATCCACCTCACTGACTTGTTGAGCCTCAATCAACAGAAGGAAGAGAGGCTTGGCTCAATAGCTCAGCTATGCAATTGAGAGAGCCTGGCAAAGCTAGCTTTTCCTTTCCCCACTTCCTTCCAAAGGGAGGAGCTTTGCTCTGTAGCTCTGCTGTGCAATTGAGCAAGCCTGGCAAAGCATGTTGTGATGCAGAAGGAAGCAAGAGGCAGAAGGAAGCAGACAACAGTGAGTTGCTTGTGAGCCTGATAGGAGTCCTCCAGGGGCCTGATCCATCCCCCGGGCCACATGTTTGACACTCCTGTTCTACAGGCTCCACCCCCAAAATCACCAGGTATTTCCCAGCCCAGAACTAGAAACTCTACCTTGGGCCAATCACACACTCTAATCTACCACTTACAGTTGTTATGAGGATAAAACAGAGGAGAGGAGAAATTCCAAGAGCATCACATTTCTCCCCCTGCTCCTGCTTCCTCTAATACAACTGAGGTTGGGAATTTCCCACCCTGGGCAGGTAAAGGAGAGCCCTAATATGCAGCAGATCCTCCCCAAAAGTAGCAGGAAAAAAATGGCAGCTCCACAGGAGATCCATACCAGCCTGAGGGTTCTACCACTCACAATGAAGAATACTTTTCTATACACCTTCTTCCATGGCAGTCCACTATCACTGCCATCCTGACACAGAAGCAGCTGGAGCCAGCAGTGTTCAGCATTCTGAAAATATAGCTGTATTATTTTTTCCCCCAGCACTGTGTGGTCTCATACGCCCCTTAGGCCAGAAGTGAAAGTATGCCAAGTGTACGTTTCATAGTGACAGGTGGCAACAATGGGGGGAAAAATTAAAAGCAAATGTCATAGAGGAACATGGGAGTGTGGGAGAGATGTCCAGCTGCAGTGGTGCGGGAAACAATGCTGGAAAACATGTGGAAAGCAGAACTATTGCAGACACCCACAGCTACAAGAACGGATTACAGTGAGGCAGTTATTCACAGAAGTTCGCCGTTCTAACTCTATTGTCCTCCATCTGGATAGTCCTGGCTAGCTGGATTTCATCAGATCTCAGAAACTAAGCAGGGTCGGCCCGGGTTAGTATTTGGAAGGGAGATCACCAAGGAATTCCAGGGCTGCTGTGCAGAAGAAGGGAATGGCAAACTCCCTCTGTTAGTCTCTTGCCTTGAAAACCTTATGGGGTCACCATAAGCTGGCTGCGACTTGACATCACCAGGGCTTTTTTTTGTAGCAGGAACTCCTTTGCATATTAGGCCACACACCCCTGATGTAGCCAATCCTCCAAGAGCTTACAGTAAGAGTCCTGTAAGCTCTTGGAGGATTGGCTACATCAGGGGTGTGTGGCCTAATATGCAAAGGAGTTCCTGCTAGAAAAAAAGCCCTGGACATCACCACACACACACACAAACTTCACTGAATTCAATGGACTTAGAATGCTATACTTCCTCTTATGATTGCAAAGCTGGGAACTGTCAAGTTGAATTTTAAGGACTGTTTTTCTTGTTCTCATAACATTATTAAAGTACAAAGCACTATGCCATTATCATATTAGTCCTATATAGCAGGTCATTTATTTCTCAGAAAGAAGAACCGAGGTGGACTGTGAATGGTCTGAGGGTACCACATAACTAAAAACCGAATTGCAAGTGATACTGAACACCAGTGATCCATAGCCTACCATATTTAAAAAAAAAATAAGATGCTCTTTCAAGGGGCTACACATTTGATCAGAGCAGAGAATGCATAAATCTTTCTATGTGGGCCATTTTGCAGTGAATGCGCTCTTCCCCTTGTTGGTTTCCCAACAGGCAGGGTTGCCAACTTGCAGGTAGAGCCTGGAGTTCCCCAGGAAGTAGAACAGATCTCCAGACTACAGGTATCAATTCTCTTGGAGGAAACTGCAGCTTCTCTGGTTGGACTCTAGGGAATTACATCCCTGCTCAGCTCCCTCCCTTCCCCAGATGGTGCCCTCTTCAGGCACTGCCTCCAAAGCTCCAGGAAGTTGACCAGCTAGAATTGGCAACCAATAGGGAAAAACAAAAAGAAAGCACTACATTTATGTCTGGCCCATATCACTTCAGGATGCAGTTGGAAACTTAAGACTGAATGCTCTTCCATATAGGACAATAGAGAGAGAGGAAAGAGAGATGGAAAAGCAAGAGAGAGGACAGAGAGGGGGACAAGGGAGGAGAGAGCACAGAGAGGGGGATTAGGGAAGATAGATGAGAGAGAGAGAGAGAGATCCCCCACTATTTTTCCTAGTGGGGACTCAAAGCTGCTTACAACATTGTTCTCTCCAGAAAGTGTAACTGACCCAAGGTTACCCACTGAATTTCCATGTCAGAGTGGGGATTTGAGCTTGTGTCTCCTAGATCTTAGCCAGACACTCAAACCACTATACACCAAATACAGAAGCTGGTGATTGGAAGAAGAATTCCAGCCTAGTTTTCTCCCTGATAGACTAAAGTTCTAACTGCAAGGATAGAAGAATGTTCAGTCCTCACTGGACGGAATGTGCAGTCTCAGTTCAGAGTCACATCTCAGTTAAAAGGTCACTAAAACAATCACTCAGGTAGATCTTAATTTTTATGCCCAAAAAGCAATAACACAATGGGAGGTTTCATAAGAAAAATATGTCTGGGAAATAACACGCTGGAGGGGCATGCAACAAGAACAAACCAGAAAACTGTCTCAAATTATAAGGGGGTCATGGAGGGGGATTTAATTATGTTGTAAGTTTGCTCACTGATTATTAATCTTTTGTGTAAAATGACTCTGTGTTTGACATAAAAAGCACTTCATGAAAGGCCAGCCCTGTTTCCTGAATGAGCAACAATTCTCCTTTAAGGACAGGATCTGAAATAAACACTTAGGTATGAATTGATGGGTTCTAAGATACATACAGTCACTTGAGTACCAGAAACAGAAGTTAAGAACTTGGAGGCAGAACGCTGTGAACTGATCAGACCTGTGAATTAGACTGGGGTGATCTGATGTGGGAGTAACAGACTTGCTGCCTTGCAGAAGTACCTGTTTACTTCCAATGCTATCTGCTTGTATATTTGCAAAGACAACAGAGATTTTTTTCCATTTCCCTTGCTTATGTAGAGGTACGATCAGGTACAGAAACAGACAAAACCATGTCCTTTTCTTCCTAATCGGGATGCTACAGACCCATGTAGCAAGGCATGTATCATGTGACGTTAGTGCCTGCCGATGGTATCTCCCTTAGCCATCTGATTAACTCCAACAAGTGAGAAATGCCTACTCACTCTTCCTTTGATCCATTGTTGGGAGAAAGGCTGACCGGATACGGCACCCCTGCAAGAGGTCACAGAGGAACAGAGCCATAGCATATTTCATCCAGTGACTCAGGTGTTTTCTATGAAAAGGCTAGGAAATAGTTTCCACTCAAATCACTTGGTACGGAGAGGCACCGAAGAATGGGCAGGGGGGCATCGTCATGCCTGAGTCATAGGCTCAGCTTCCTCGCGCCACCATCTCTTGGCAAGCTTGTGAGGGTTGTGCCAGGCAAGACCAAGATTAATCAAGAGGGCTTGTTTGATAGCTCCCATCCCCCACCAAACTCATCTTCTTTTCCCCACTCTGCATTGCTTTTTGTACATGCAGCCAGTGTGCACGTATTAAGCTTCTGTTCAATGAAGGAAAGAGATTCCTTTCTTTCAGTCCTTACACTGGTTCCCAATAGGAAAGTTCTTGTTCTAGTTCTAACTCTAACTCTGCTATGACTTAATATGTTTTATCCAGGGTTTCTTTTCTTCTAGAAAAAGCCCAGCAGGAGCTCATTAGCATATTAGGCCACACCCAGGCCTTTTTTTGTAGCAGGAACTCCTTTGCATATTTGGCCACACACCCCTGATGTAGCCAATCCTCCTGGAGTTTACAGTAGGCCCTGTACTGCAAGCTTTTGGAGGATTGGCTACATCAGGGGTGTGTGACTTAATATGCAAAGGGGCTCTTGCTACAAAAAAACTCCCCTGACCACACCCCCTTATGCCAAGCCAGCCAGAACTGTGTTCCTGTGCATTCCTGCTCAAAAAAAGCCCTGGTTTTATCACACCATAACTTCATATTAATATGGTAATCTTCTTAGATTCCAGAAAAGTTTCCTCCTGATTTGTTGTATTTATTCTATTTCTTTACTTCATTTATTGGTTCCCCCAAAGAGGCTGGAACCTCTGACTTCTCTCACCAGTAGGTTTGTCATTTTCCCTTTCCCGGCAGGGAATCCCCCGCTTTGAGCTACTGCCCCCAACTGGTGCTCATAAGGCCAACAGCGGTTAAATGAAACAAACCAAAAAATCACCATCACACGAGCAGCGTGACCCCAGAAGTGATATCATGTCGGTCTAGGATTCAGTGGAAACTCTATGGTAAAATCTGGAAATGACATCATGTCATGGGTGCATGGTGTCTGGAAATGACATTATGCCACCATAATCTTGCTCTCCCAGTTGCCTGCCAAGTGCCAGCTACTGGCTGGCAACCCTACTTATCAGCCATTATATGTTACAGCAATTCTGTTCCAGTCAGTTACACAGAGAATTACACTTTTGGTGATGGACCTCCATTCCTCTTCCCGTCCTTTTTGTAATGCTCCCTATAAGAATTCACAAAATGATTTTCTCTTCACATACCTGAAGAAGTGAGCTCTGGCTTACAAAAGTATGGATTTAAATAACTTTTTAGTCTTTAAAGTGCCACTGAACCGCTCTTTTATTTCACCACACCAGCAATTCTTGTCCTTGCTTGGGCAGCAAAACACAAACCAATGGTACCACTCCAAATGGAGAGGCGTTCCCACAATCCTTTCCTATGTTGCAAAGGATGATGGGTGCAATATAGATGGCAGGTTGCTGCATGTGTTCTGAACCCTATGAGATACTGCTGAACCCTATGCTCTGAACCCTATGAGATACCCTATATGTGCTGAACCCTATGAGATACTGCACAGGCATAGTATCAATAGCACATAGCAGTGCCCTTGTATAACCAAGCTTATAGTGTGCATCACTGCTCGTGGCCAACACCACCCACTATAATGTGCGTTCGTTCGTTCGTTCGTTCATTCATTCATTCATTCATTCATTCATTCATTCATTCATTCAGGGAGCAAAGCTGCCCTTCCTAGCACTCAAGCAATGCCCCCCCCCCAAAAAAACCAAACCAGAAACTGATAAGGTTCATGTTCCTCCAGTATTTCCACCTCTGTGTTCATTCCCACACAACCAGACTTCTATCCCAAATCTCAAATCCATCTAGGGTTGCCAAGTCCAATTCAAGAAATATCTGCGGACTTTGGGGGTGGAGCCAGGAGACATTGGGGTGGAGTCAAGATCAAGGCTGTGACAAGCATAATTGAACTCCAAAGGGAGTTCTGGCCATCACATTTAAAGGGACGGCACCCCTTTTCAATGCCTTCCTTCCATAGGAAATAATGAAGGATAGGGGCACCTTCTTTTGGGGCTCATAGAATTTGACCCCCTGGTCCAATCTTTTTGAAACTTAGTGGGTATTTTGGGGAGAGGCACTAGATGCTATACTGAAAAATTGGTGCCTCTACACCAAAAAACAGCCCCCCAGAGCCCCAGATACCCACGGATCAATTCTCCATGATTTTCTATGGGAATAAATCTCCCTAGGGAATAACAGAGTTCCCAGCAGACATTTCCCTCCCCTTCCCCCACGTTCTGATGACCCTGAAGCGAGGGGAGGGCCTCCAAACCGGGGGATCCCCTGCCCCCACCTGGGGATTGGCAACCTTAAATCCATCTCTTGTTGACAGACGCCAAATCAGTAACTCTGGAAACAGGAACTTTCTCCTATTGCTTTTTTTTTTTTTTTACTTTTGAGCCACAATGAATCAAAACATACATGCTTTGCCAAGATATGTGTAAGTTTCCCCACCAGAACAAACAACAGTTCCCTGGGGCCATTTTGGGTCAAGAAGTCTTACACTCCTCTCCCTGCGTGGTGTGTGGCCTTGATCCAAATCATGCCGCCGGGCACACCTGAATTAAGTTTCAACACAGAACACCCCCACTGCATGCCTGATCGACAGGGCCTGTAGTTTGACACACTTCCTCGGGACAGCCAGTCATGTCGATTTCCCTTTATTGTTTACTAGGGTTGCCATGTCCGACTCAGAAAATATCCGGTGACTTTGGAGGTGGAGCCAAAAGTAAGGTTGGGACAAGCACAATTGAACTCTGATGCGAATGCTGCCCATCATAATTAAAGTGCCCACACTCCTTTTAAATGCCTTCCCTTCACTGGAAATAATAGAGGAAGGGGTACCTTCTTTGGGGGTTCATAGAATTGGACCCCCTGGTCCAATTTTTGAAAATGGGGGGCGGGGTTGAAAAAAGGCACCAGATGCTATGCTGAAAATTTTGTGCCTCTCCCTCAAAAAAAAAAAACCAGCCTGCCCAGAGCCCCACAGATCAATTCTCCATTATAATACCCTATGGAGACCTGTCTCCACAGGGTATAATGGAGTGCCCAGCAGACATTCAACCTGTCCTCCACCCCCTCCTCCACTTTCTGATAACCCTGAAGTGGAGGGAGGGACTCCAAACCAGGAGATCCCTTGCCCCAACTGGGGACTGGCAACCCTCTTAAAGAATATTTACCTCGCCTTTCTCCCCAGCGGGAACCCAAAACAACTTATATTTGCTCTCCTCTTGGTTTTATCCTGACAACCACTCCATGAGGTAGGTTCAGCAGAACAGGTGTGACAGGCTGGAGCAATAGTCTAGCAAGCTTCCATGTAGGCTGCCAACCTCCAGGGGGCACTTGGAAACCTCCCACTATTCCAATTGATCTTCAGATGACCAAGATCACTTCCCCTGGAGAAAATGGCTGCTTGGGAAGGTGGACTCTGTGGCATTATACCGGGCTGAGGGCCTTCCCCTCCCCAAAGCTCACCTTCTCTGGGCTCCACCCCCAAAACCTCCAGCTATTCCCCAGCTCAGAGCTGACAACCCTATTTCCATAGCAGATTGAAGATTCAGTTCTGAGTCTCCCATATCCTGCTCCAACACACTCGCCACTACACAACACACACACACACACCCTTTCTGCTTCAGAGCTGAAAAGTCATTGCTGAACTGTTGGAGGTGGAAGGGCACTGGGAGAGGCAGCACTGCTTTGGAACAGGGGGATTGGTCTAGGCGGCCTTAGGGACCTCTGCTGACTTGGTGCTTTCTAAGTGCCCTTGGGATGCAGGCAAGCTGGGGCTTTCTGTTCTCCATCCATCAAGCAGCCAGCAAGGGTCAGGGAAGTCCAACTTGCATGACAAGGAAGTCATTGGCACAAAACACAATAGCTTTGAGCGGGTGCCAGGAGCTGTACCCGCCCTGCTAGGAAGAGGAAGGAGGGGAGGTGACATTCCAAGGGCAGAACGAAGGAGTGGGATGAATTCTGCTTTGCCGTGTGTATCTCCCATTTGCCCAGAGAGAGTTGGCTGGGTCAAAATGTGGCTTTTGTGTAAGCCCGTGTGTGTGTGTGTGTGTGTGGCAAAATGGGCGGGAGGGAGGGAATGTTGGGGGAGGAGAGGGGAGCAGGAGTAAAAGGACAGGGTGGGACAGTGGTGACCTCAGATGTCAGCTTAGTCCAGAATTTGGGAGCCGTGTGAAAATCGTCTGAGTGGTTCTGACTGGCTTTGACTGAGCCGGCTTCCAAAATTAAGTATCATCTCTTCCTGCAGCTTATGTGTACATGAAACAGAATGGCTGCATTAATACTTCTTCTATGCAAGGAACAGAAAGTTGGGTAATAAAGAAAGGTGTCCAATATCCTCAGAAAAGATAGTGCAGAGATTGGATTATGTGAGTGACAACTATGATTCTATTCAACTGTGCAACTGAATGTGGGGTGATAGAGTATCTAGGCAGCTGGATAGTGCAGAAGAAGGCAACTAAGATGAATAACAACTGGAGCTCCTTTCCTATGAGGAAAGGCTAAAGAGCCAGAGCATTTCAGGTTAGGAAGAAATCAACAATGGGAGGCAACATGATAGCCTCTTTCACCTATATCCAGGGCTTTCTTTGCAGAAAAAGCCCAGCAGGAACGCATTTGCATACTAGGCCACACCCTCTGACATCACCATTGTTTCACACAGGACTTCTTTTTGTAGAAAAAGCCCAGCAGGAACCTATTTGCACATTAGGCCACACCCCCTGACGCCAAGCCAGTCTGAACTGCGTAACTGTGCGTTCCTGCTAAAAAAAAAAAAAAAAGCCCTGCCTACATCCAATGACATTCTGGAATCTGCCACAACTAAAGCTGGTAGCCTTGCCAACTCCAGGTTGGAAAATTCCTGGAGATTTGGGGGGTAGAGAGGGGTTGAATGAGGGAGAGGGACCTCAGCATGGTATAATGCCATGTAGCCCACCCTCCAAAGCAGCCACTTTGTCCAGGGCAACTGATCTTTGTAGCTTGGAAATCAGTTGTAATTCCAGGAGGTCCCTATGTCCCACCTGAAGGCTGGCAACCCTAACCCATCGTAGGGGATGAAATTTCCCTTGTTTCAGATCAGAGGACACATTTCTGCTTACACGCAGGATCTTCCTTAGAGCTGACTCAGATCTGCTGCTGGCCTCTTGGAAAACCACCGAAAAGGCCTTATGCAGCATTCCGTGCGCCTCATTTCTCATTTACAAGTTCTTAATTAAGTTTATGGGCCAGACTGTAGATGGGCAGCATCTTACAGCAGCTCGGCCATCTGCTGCACAGAGGGGGAAAAAAGATTTATGGGCAGTGCTAGCAACATGGAGCTTTGTTCACAGTTCACTGGCTGTCACAGAGGGCTGCATGCATCCAGCATCAGGCCTCAGTCAGTCCTTTTTGCCCTGTGTAAGGTAAGAAGGACATTCCGCACAGGTCAGACTGTCCAGCAAGTGTGATGTGATCAACTTCTTATATATCTGGCCTAAAGTTAGCAGCTTCCAGGTGGGACCTGGCAATCCCCTGGGCTTACAGTTCATCTCTAGACTGCAGAGATCAGTTCCCCTGGAGGCTTTGGGAGAGTGGACTTTATGGCATTGTAGCCCACTGAGGTCCCTGCCCACCCCAAGCTCCATCCCAATTCTCCAGGTGTTCCCCAACTTCAATATGACAACTTTACCTTGCCCATCCCTTGCCTGTGGCCAAGGGGGACCTGGCAGCCCTAATCTTCTCACCTGGCTAGCTTGTTTGAGCTAGCACTCCAACACATTGTTTTGCAGAGTGTTTGGTCTTCAGGTATTAGGGTTGCCAGCCTCCATGGGAGGACTGGAGATCTATCACTTTGACGACTAATCTCCAGCTGGCAGAGATCAGCTCCCCTGGAGAAAACGGCTGCAGTGAAGGGTGGATTCTTATCTGTGTCATTGCAGCATGCTGAGGCCATGCCTGGGCTATTTTGTTGTTATGTTAGGATGTGTCTCTTTTCCTATGCTGTTTTCCTAACTTGGGCAAAGTTTTGTGTTCAACGTTAGCAAGCAGATCCAGAGCACCCAGGGAAAGCCACAAACTCTCCCTCTGGGTATCTCCTCCCCTGGCGCCAAGCGTGGCACAGTTGCAAAGCCAGTCCAAAAGGGATAGGCAGCGATGCCAGCTAAGCCAAGCATAAGAAACAACAAGAGAGAGACGTCAAGAAGAGGCCTGGGGACGGGGGTGTGTGTGCCAGCCTCCAGGCAAGCGTCATCCAGCCCCAGCCAGGATGCTTGGAGCACAGAACAGCTGCTGGAAGAAAACAGCAAAGAAGGAGCTGAGCTGGCAGGTCAGGAGAACAAGGAGGGGGAAATAGAATAAACATACCTTTCAACCCCTCTGCTTTAATGAAACAGAAAAGCTATGGAGCCAGGCCAGCCCCCGTACAATGACTTAATCCACCCATAGGGAAAAACAAAAGGTAAAACCCTACCCTGTCAGATTTCCTGAAGGATCAGAGCTTCGGTGTGCCTCAATAGGGGGCAAGAAGATTCCCTAAGACAGGAGCTTGGCACCTTTCCTTGAATCATGGAAGGGAGCTCGGAAAGAAGGGAGAATCACTCACCAGCTTCTTTCAGAGGGGGACACCCTGCACCAACATTTCATTTGTGTGTCCCCTTCCGTCATTTCATTGGTTGCCTTTCATTTCATTCCAGCCTGCCTGGCCAAGTTTATCTGTGAGAGGAGAAAGGGTCCCTATTCTGGAGACCAAATAAAGCACATACTTGCAAAAGAGGAACAGGGAAGTATTTGGCAGCCACAGGAGGCAGGCTACAGAAAGAGGGGGCTGGAGGCTTGCACTTTCTTCCCCACAGTTTGGCTACTGGGAACCCAGAACTGCATGAGCTGCAGGCTTTTTCTGGGCAGGAACGCAGTTCAAACTGGCTTGGGGTATGGCTTAATATGCAAATGAATTCCAGCTGGGCTTTTCCTACAAAAAGCCCTGTATGAAGCAATAGTGCCATAAGGAGGTGTGGCCTAATATGCAAATGAGTTCGTGTGGGCTTTTTCTACAAAAAAAAACCCCTGGAAGAAAGTAATCTGTGCAGGCAGGGAAATTGTGGAACGCCTCCATATTTAACGGCAGGGTTGCTAGGGTTACCAGCTTCCAGTTGATGGCTGGAGATCTCCTGCTATTACAACTGATCCCAGGTTACAGAAGTTCACCTGGGAAAATGGCCACTTTGGAAAGTGAACTCTATAGCATTAATCCCCAAGGAAGTCCCTCCCCTCCCCTCTCCAAACCCCACCCCCTCAGGATCCACCCCCCAAATCTCCAGGTATTTCTTAACCCAGTGCTGGCAACCCTAGGGGTTGCCAGTCTCCAGGTGTGACCTGGTGTTCTTCTGAAATAACAAGCAATCTCCAAGCTACAGAAATAAGTTCCCCTGGAGGAAACGGCAGTTTTGGAGGCTGGATTCTATGACATCACATCCCTGCTGGCCTCCCCCCCCTAAACTTTGCCCCCCATATCTCCAGAAATTTGCTAACCAGAGATGGCAGCCCATGGAACCCAAGAAGACTGCCCAGCAAGGAAATGACTGGCAAAAACAAGAGACAGAAATGTGGTGATGCTCCCAGGCTTGGTCAGGGTACCTGTCACATCATCAGCTGATTCACTCTCTCCCCTCCCCTCTCCCCCATCCTCTAACCAAAACAGCATTACCAAGGCACCATAGCCTAGAAGGTCAGTCAAAAAAAAAGAACAAAGCCATTTTATTAGGACCAGCCAAATGGATACCAGTGGGAAGGAGCTGTGGCTTGGAGCCCCTGGTTCGCAGAAGCCTCAAGAAAACAATATGCAAGATCCAGGTTTGCTTTCAAGGAGATCTGAACAAGCAGCGATCCCACTTACAGAAATAGCAGGCTAAGCTCCCATCTGCTGGGTCTTGAATGCAAACATTGACAGCCAAGCTTGCCAGAATCCAAGACGACAGGCAGGGTTTGAATTCAGCAGGAGCTCACAGGAGCACAGCTCCTGAACCTCCAGCCAGGGTCTGCATGCCGTGGGGAGTTCTCTCTCCACTGCACACAGATCCTGGGGCATATGCCAATGAGATATGCTACTGAGCTCCTGCACCCTTTTCCCTACAAAACGACCCCTGACGACAGGCATAACTAAAACTAGGCATCTTATACTCTAAGTGCTGGCTATAAGTCAAAAGAGCATGGATTCAGCTACCCTGAACACTAGGATGACCCAGGCCATCTTGCACCTGGCGTCCAGCGGTGAGAAGAAACAATTCAAGCTTTGAAGCTGAAGCCTGCTAACAAGCCTGAGAGAAAGAAATATCCCCTTGAGAGCAACCCAACAGCCACCATCCCCTCACGAAACTCCCAAGTGACTAAAGGGTCAAACACCAGCCTGAACAAAGATGGTGTCACACAAGCAGGGCTTTTTTTGAGCAGGAACACACTGGAACGCAGTTCCGGCTGGCATGGTGTCAGGGGGTGTGGCCTAATATGCAAATGGTTTCCTGCTGAGCTTTTTCTACAAAAAAGCTGTGTGGAATAATGGTGCTGTCAGGGGGTGTGGCCTAATATGTAAATAAGTTCCTGCTGGGCTTTTTCTACCAAAAAAGCCCTGTACACAGGCTATACAACAAGATGTAGGGCAAGGTTTCTAGGGTTGCAAGGTCTTACCTGGCTGCTGGCAGGGAACCTTGGTCTTCTTCCCTGGAGCCTTTGGCACGTGCACAAAGTGTGCATGATGCAATGACATTAACCTAAGAACACAGTCATAGGTGTAAGAGCCCCAATGAACAAAGAACAGACTTACTCCTGAGTTAGACCTGTTTAGGATTGCTTCCTAAATGTGTCTCTGCTGGATTTTCAAACTAGCAAAGATGTTAGTAGATAAGTCAAACAGAGAGAGGGGAGGGGAAACTGGTGGCAAGCTTTTCTCTGTTTGTAGAAAGCCCTGCTATTAGGGCTAGCCAGTTCAAGGTGGGGCTTCAGGATGTCCCAGAATTACAACTGCTCCGTGGACTACGGATTAATTCCCCTGAAGGAAACAGCGGCTTTGGAAAGCAGACTCAACAGCATATCACAGAGGTCACATCCCTACTGACAGTGGGATCGCTGCTTGTTCAGATCTCCTTTTTCTACAAAAAAAAGCCCAATGGGAACTCATTTGCATATTAGGCCACACTCCCTGGCACCAAGCCAGCTGGAACAGCGTTCCTGTGCATTCCTGCTCAAAAAAAGCCCTGCCTACCAAACTCCCTCCCCTCCCCAGACTGCCTCAAATCTCCAGGAATTTCCAAAGCTGCAGTGGACAAAGCTGTCCACTATCCTGAAATAATTGCTGTTGTTCTGTCGCAGTTGAGTCCATGGACAAAGTCACGCCAGGCCCTCCTAGTCTTCCACCATCCTCCGAAGTCTGCTCAAATTCGTGTTTGTTACATCAGTAACAGTATCCAGCCATCTCATCTTTTGCTGTCCCCTTCTTTTGCTTTTTGTCTTTCCCAGCATCAGGATCTTCTCCAGAGAGTGCTCCCTTCTCATTTGGTGGCCAAAATCTTTGAGCTTCAGCTTCAGCATCTGACCTTCCAGGGAACAGTCAGGGTTGATTTCCCTTAGGACTGACTGATTTGATCTTCTTGCAGTCCAAGGGACTCTCAAGAAATAATTGCTTACCAGCAATGATAACAGGGACATTAAACCAGACAGCGGGCCCTGTAACAAACCCAGATGCCAACTTGGTCCATGTGTTCATTCAGACAACAGTCTCACAGGACCTAATAACTTCATATTGATTTATTTCCATTATTCATAGTCTGCCTTTCTTACTGAGACTCAAGGTAGACTACACAGTGTAAATCAATACGAGCAACAGGCTGGAACATCCAATAAACAAGGCAATAAGGTTCAGATTGCAGAGATCTAAAGACAAGTGAAAATCTGATACAGAGCAGAAACGGTGCTTAAACAAAGCCTAAGCATTTAAACATGACCATGTTCAAGAATGCAGAAATTACACAGTAAGAGTATACATGACATCCCTTTGGAGTTCAATTATGCTTGTCAAAACCTTGCTCCTGGCTCCACCCCCAAAGTCTCCTGGCTCTACCCCCAAAGTCCCCAGATATTTCTTGAATTGGACTTGGCAACCCTGTGAGCGGGTCACTTTAAAAGCAAATGGCATGGTCAGAATTAGTGAAGCCACTAACCTCAAAGCAAGTGTTAAAGATTCTTTTTTTAAAAATGATCCCACTTTTTTTAAAAAAAAAGTTCAGAGACAGCGAATGACATACAGCAGCCGGTGCAGTAGATGTTCCCCCAGTCCCTCGCAGCAGCTGACAAGGAAGATGCAGCTGACAAAGTCCTTACCCTGAGGGTTAGCTTAGTGATTTGTGTCACTGTGACGATAAATGAGGCTAAGAGGGATGAAGCCGGGGGTTGAGAGCTGTTCCCACAGGCCCAAGAAGTAGATCAGCTCACGGAGCTGGCAGAAGCCATTGCAAGATGGGTAGCCGTCTTATTCTGCCTGTTGCAACAGCAAAGAGCAAGAGTCCCACAGCACCCAAAGACTAATGCCATTTGTGGCAGGGTAGGAGTCAGGGCGGTTTGTAGGGGGAAAAGGTGCAGGAGCTCAGTAGCATATTTCATTTGCCTATGCCCTGGGATCTGTGTGCAGCGGGGAGAGAACTCCCAGCTGCATGCAGACCCTGGCTGGAAGTTCAGGAGCAGTGCTCTTGTGAGCTCTTGCTGAATTCAAGCCCTGGTAGGAGCTTTCCTAAGTCACTGCTCACTGCTTTGGAAGCTTCAGAAGCCATTTCATTACCTTAGCTCCCAAAACTGTGTACTGTTACCCAAACTGTGTAAAGATGGATGCATGAAGCTGCCTTATTGAATCAGACTTTTCGTCAATACTGCTACGATGACTGACAGTGGTTCTCCAGGGTCTCAGGCAGAAGTCTTTCCCATCACCAGTTACTTGACCCTTTTGCTGGAGATGCTGGCAATTGAACCCGGGACCTTCTGCAGGAGAATCAGATGCTCTGCCACTGAACCACAGCCTCTCCCTTTCTCCTTGGCTTCCTCTTATCCCTCAGGAGGCACTTTGGCTGCCATGTACCTTCCCATGGTAGCATATAGCCCTCTGCCTAGGGCTAGAGTAGGGTTGTCAGCTCCAGGTTGGGAAATCCCTGGAAATTTGGGGAGGTGTAGCCTGAGGAGGGTGGGCTTTGGGGAAGGGGGGGGGGATTTCAATGGGGCCTAATGCCATAGAGTCCACCTTTCAAAGCAGACACTTTCTCCAGGTGATGAAGAAGAAAATGACAATATTGGATTTATATCCCGTCCTATACTCTGAATCTTAGAGTCTCAGAGTGGTCACAATCTCCTTTACCTTCTCTTCCCCACCCCACCCCGCAACAAGAGACACCCTGTGAGCTAGGTGAGGTTGAGAGCGCTCTTACAGCAGCTGCCCTTTCAAGGACAACTTCTGCGAGAGTTATGGCTGACCCAAGGCCATTCCAGCAGCTGCAAGTGGAGGAGTGGGGAATCAAACCCGGTTCTCACAGATAAGAGTCCACACGCTTAACCACTACATGAAACTAGCTTTCTCTGTTACCTGGAGATCAGTTGTAACAGTGGGAGATCTCCAGCCACTACCTGGAGGTTGGCAACCCTAAGCTTGGGGGTAGAGGCTCATAGCTGAGGTGTAGATATAGACTACAAAGCTTTCTGCTCTCCTCTTACCATGCAATGCTGTGATTAGACCAGGGCTTTTATTAGTCAGTAAATGGACTAAATTTTCTGCCAGGAAAATCTTAATTGTGAAGTAAAAATCTAAAAAAAAAAATCAATAAAACATTACAGCAAGTGAGTGACTTAGCATCAACTCTTTGATCTCACTGGCTTCGAAGGTGCCTCCCTCCACCCCTCTGTTTTCACTGAGATTATTCCCAGAAAAAGTATGCAAAAGTCAGCTTTGCCAGAACTGTCTTGCTAGACCTTGGCAGACCTCCCCTGTAAGGGGATGATGAAGATGAAGAAGATGGAAGAGGAGGAGATGGGATTTATACCCCTCCCTTCACTCAGAGTGGCTTACAATCACCTTCCCTTCCTCCCTGTGAGGTAGATGGGGCTGAGAGAGCTCTAAGAAGACTGTGACCAACCCAAGGTCACCAACTGCATGTGAAGGAGTGGGGAATCAAACCCGTTTCTCCAGATTCGAGTCCACTCTCTTAATCACTACATTAAACTCCCTCTCTAGGTAGAAAGTAGGGTTACCAATATCCAGGTGAGGTTCCCAATAGCTAGGTGGTGCCAATATCCAGGTGGTGGCTCCCACAATTACGACTGATCTTCAGGTGACAAAGACCAGTTCACCTGGAGAAAATGGCCATTTTGGAAGGTGGGCTGCATGGCATTAATACCTCCGTTGAAGTCCCTTCCCTCCCCAAATCTCCAGGTATTTCCCAACCCAGAGCAGGAACGCACAGGAATACAGAGCAGGAACGCACAGGAATACAGTTGCAATTGGCTTGCTATCAGGGGGTGTGACCTAATATGCAAATGAGTTCCTGCTGGGCCTATTCTTTTAAAAAAGCTCTGTGTGAAACAATGGTGACATCAGGGGGTGTGGCCTAATATGCAAATGAGTTCCTGTGGGCTTTCTCTACCCAAAAAAAGCACCCCGGATGAAGATAAGTACTTTTAGACTCTCTTAAAGAACAGGTTTGACTCACTCACTGAAGCTAGACGGACTCTTAAGATGCGTAACTTTGGCTGAATCCCCAAGGACAATGGATCATTAGGGATCAGCAAAGGCAAAAGCCTCGCCAGGGCCCAGAGCCTTAAAGGCCTTGCAACTTCTCCTCTGCAAGTTAGTTAAGACCACTGAAGTGCACTTAAAAGAAAGGCCACAGAGAAAAGCCAGCTCCTGTTAGAAGCTTCAGATGGAAGCGAAATCGAATATCCTGCTTTGAAAGATGCTTGGGTGAAAAACGGCTGCTGCAAGACCCCCCTTCCCCATCAAGATCACTTTGGGTTCCCCATCAAGATCACTTAGGGTTGCCAATCCCCAGGTGGGGGCAGGGGATCCCCCGGTTTGGAGGCCCTCCCCCCGCTTCAGGGTCGTCAGAAAGCGGGGGGAGGGGAAGGAAATGTCTGCTGGGAACTCTATTATTCCCTATGGAGATTTATTCCTATAGAAAATCATGGAGAATTGATCTGCGGGTATCTGGGGCTCTGTGGCGGCTGCTTTTTGGTATAGAGGCACCAAATTTTCAGTACAGCATCTAGTACCTCTCCCCAAAATACCCCCAACGTTTCAAAATGATTGGACCAGGGGGTCCAATTCTATGAGCCCCAAAAGAAGGTGCCCCTATCCTTCATTATTTCCTATGGAAGGAAGGCATTGAAAAGGTGTGCTGTCCCTTTAAATGTGAAGGCCAGAACTCCTTCTGGAGTTCAATTATGCTTGTCACAGCCTTGATCTTGGCTCCACCCCTAATGTCTCCTGGCTCCACCCCCAAAGTCCCCAGATATTTCTTAAATTGGACTTGGCAACCCTAATCACTTTCCAACAGCCAGACATGCCTCCCTTTCACTGAAAGCCTGATCTGTAACCACAGTCATATCAATCGCCCATTTGAAAGCTGGGCCACGTTGAGGTTGGTTAAAATAATAAGGTGAGAAACTGGGGCAAGGGAAAAAGCCCAGCAGGAACATTAGGCCACACCCCCTGAGGTATGTCACCATTGTTTCACATGGCTTTTTTGTAGAAAAAGCCCAGCAGAAACTCATTTGTATATTAAGCCACTCCCCCTGACAGAAGCCAGCCGGAACTACGTTCCTGTGCATTTCTGCTCAAAAAAAGCCCTGGGGGCGAGAGGACTTTCCAGATTTGTAATGCAACCCCCTCACAGCCCCAAATGCCCCTTTTTGCATTGCAGATATGGGTAATACCTAAGGCTGCAAGTTCTGGATTGGGAAATGCCTGGAGATTTTTAAGGTAGAACCTGAGGAGGGTGGGATTTGGGGAGGGGCTTCAACGGGGCATAATGCTGTAAGTTCTGCCTTCTGAAACAGCCATTCCCCCCCCCCCCTTCCCTTCCTCTATTGCCTGGAGATCAGCTGTAATCCTAGCAGATTCCCAGCTACCATCGGGAGGTTAGGCAAACCAAAAACCTCTGAAGGTATATGTGATCCAAATTACTAGGCTGTAATGTCCATATCATATATCAAATTCTTTAATAAATCAGATGTCTCATAGAAATGTCTCACGCATGTATGGTCCACAGTAGAACAAATATATCTTCAAACCCAAAAAATTGTAGATTGCGACAGGATTGTTAATGTGTAATTCCTGTTTCATACATCCATTTCTTCAGGCTTGAGATTTACTGAGAAACCCAGAAATTAATCTGGTGCTCAATTCTATTTAGTTTAAGGTACCAGAAGGTCTCCACAATTCTATAGCCAGCAAAAAAAGCTCAGTTTGGTGTAGTGGTTAAGTGTGTGGACTCTTATCTGGGAGAACTGGGTTTGATTCCCCACTCCTCCACTTGCAGCTGCTAGCATGGCCTTGGGTCAGCCATAGCTCTGGCAGAGGTTGTCCTTGAAAGGGCAGCTGCTGTGAGAGTCCTCTCAGTCTCATGCAGCTCACAGGGTGTCTGTTGTGGAGGAGGAAGATAAAGGAGATCGTGAGCCGCTTTGAGACTGTGAGATTCAGAGTGGAGGGCGGGATATAAATCCAATATCATCTTCTTCTTCTGACCCCTCTCCCCTCCTTAGAGCCAGATTTGTTGTTGTTCAGTCACACAGTCGAGTCCGACTCTTTGCAACCCCATGGACAAAGTCACACCAGGCCCTCCTGTCTTCCACCATCCTCCAAAGTCTGCTCAAATTCGTGTTTGTTACATCAGTAATGCTGTCCAGCCATCTCCTCTTTTGCCATCCCCTTCTTCTTTTGCCTTCTGTCTTTCCCAGCATCAGGATCTTCTCCAGTGAGTGCTCCCTTCTCATTTGGTGGCCAGAGTATTTGAGCTTCAGCTTCAGCATCTGACCTTCCAGGGAACAGGCTGGGTTGATTTCCCTTAGGACTGACTGATTTGATCTTCTTGCAGTCCAAGGGACTCAAGATTCTTCTCCAGCATAGGCTTCCCAACCCTCCCGCCCTGGCGGGGGACCCCAGGATTTCCACCCTCTTCCCCCACTCCCCAAAAAAACAGAGGCGGGGGGAGGGGGGAAACAGCGCCAGGGAGCATGGCGAGCCGCCCCATCCTGGAGCGGGCGAGGCCGCCGCGCCGCTGCTGCCCCCTCCCTGCCCACCGCAGCTGCTCCTCTGAGATGGGCCCAGGCTGAGCCCATCTCGGAGGAGCAGCCAAGAGGCGGCAGCAGTGCAGGCAAAACCAGGAGAGGGCGGAGGCAGGCCAGGAGCATGGCATGCCGCGAATCCGGGCCCTTCTAGGACCCGGACTCGCGGCTCACCACGCCCCCGGCCTGCCTCCCCCCCCCTCCGATTCCACCCCAGAGGCAAAGCGGGCGAGGCCGCCACGCCGCTGCCGCCTCTTCTCCACTCGCCGTGGCTGCTCCTCCGAGATGGGCTCAGGCTGAGCCCATCTCGGAGGAGCAGCCACGGCAAGCAGAGAAGAGGCGGCAGCTGCGCAGCAGCATCGCCTGCTGCGAGACGGGGCGGCTGGCCACGCTCCCCGGCGCCGTTTCCCCCCCTCCCCCCTAGCTCCACCCCAGTGTCTCCTGGCTCCACCCCCAAAGTCTCCTGGCTCCATTCCCAAAGTCCCCAGATATTTCTGGGGTTGGACTTAGCAACCCTACTCCAGCACCACAGCTCAAAAGCATCTATTCTCCTGCGCTCGGCCTTTCTTATGGTCCAGCTCTCACAGCCAGATAGGACCTAGCAACCCTACTTCTTCAACTTTTGGTCAACGCCAGTTATTTTTTCCCTCTTTTTTTTAAAATGCCGTTTGCTATATATTGGATATGGAAGGGCACACCGAAGTCGTAAGTTTCCCAGGGCCCGAAAACCTGTGGACCAGTCCTGGACATTTACATTCCCAAATCCAGTTTTGCCGTTCTGCAAAACAGGGCTGTCCTCATACCATGCAGGGCAGCAAGAGATTTGGAAGAAATGCAGAGTAGAAGCTGTAACTTCCAGACATGGGGGGGGGGGGAGGATACACCTGGGGTTGCCAGCTCTGGGTGTGAAATACGTGGAGATTTTGGGGTTGGAGCCTGGGGAGGGTGGAGTTTGGAGAGGGGAGGCCTCAGCAGGGTACAATGCCTTAGTGTCCATCCAACAGCCCTTTTCTTCCAGGGAACTGAGCTCTGTCATCTGGAGACCTGTGGTAATAGTGGGAGATCTCCAGGCCCCACCTGGAGGTTGGAACCAGAAGTATGGGCTCAGAAATGGGAGGCAGCTTTTGACCACAACCAGGGCCTTTTTTTGAGCAAGAACATACAGGAATGCAGTTCCGGCTGGCTTGGGGTTAGGAGGTGTGGCCTAATATGCAAATGAGTTCCCGCTGGGCTTTTTCTATTTTTTTAAAAAAGCCGTGCCCACAACCTTCTCAGTGTTGGAAGGTTAGTCAGTTCCTCTGAACTTTGATTCTGGCTTTTAGCATCAAGTGCAATCTCAAGCTATGATCCACCTTCAAAAAAGAAAGTGAGAGCATCTCTTTGATGCTCTCTTTCCACAAGGACAAAAAAGGAGGGAAGTCAATTTACTGGCTTTTTATCATTTCTCTAAAGTGTAGCCATTCCTTCCGTGGCCATCGCCTCGGGAGTCCAAGAAGCTTTTCAAGAACGTCATTCTTTTGTGGTCCATCCAAGAAATGCAGGGAGGAGAACACACCATTTCCCGCTCAAAAGACCCTGTCGGTTTTGCCTGAGTTGCCACAAACAGCTTCTCAATGGAGCTGGAGCAAAGCTTTCCAAAGAAACGCAACCATCGCAACCGTCGGCACTCCTACTCAAAGCCATAAATGTAAAAACCCACATGACCAAGTCAGACGCCACAATGTCCCTTCCTCGGCCATTAACGCGCAGTGTCTACACCCCAAAGCATCAGGGCTTGGGGCTTGGCTCTGCATAAGTGTTCAGTAAGATCTAGAGCTACCCTGGAAAATTCACATCACCTTCTTCCAAAAGCCTAATTTGTGCAGCCCCAGAAGCATGATAGACTTGCCAGCCTCCAGGAAATGCAGCGAGTACTTTCAATAAACAAATGTCTATCGTGTAAAAGGAACTAGCCAAAGCTTCTAAATTACTCAAAACATCTCAATATATTTGTGAAGCTCATAAAAACTCAAATAAACTATATCTACATGTTAAATAAGAGCCTCGTGGTGCAGAGTGGTAAAGCAGAAGTACTGCAGTCGGAGCCCTCTGCTCACAACCTGAGTTCAAGTCCAGCGGAAGCTGGTTCAGGTAGCCAGCTTCAGGTTGACTCAGCCTTCCATCCTTCCAAGGTCGGTCAAATGAGTACCCAGCTTGCTGGGGGGAAAGTGTAGATGACTGGGGAAAGCAATGGCAAACCACCCCGTAAAAAGTCTGCCGTGAAAACACTGTGAAAGCAACGTCACCCCAGAGTCGAAAATGGCTGGTGCTTGCACAGGGGACTACCTTTACCTTTTACCTTTACATGTTAAATAAATATGTGCAATTTACTTCTATTAAAGGTAGACACTATCACGTCACCACATCAACAAACAATCCTTTACACCAGGGGTGGCCAAACTTGCTTAATGTAAGAGCCACATAGAATAAACATCAGATGTCTGAGAGTCACAAGAAGAAGGAAGGAAGACAAAAGATGGAGGGGCTGGGGAGAGATGTAGAGGTAGAAAGAAAACAACTTTAACTTTAAATGCATTATCCAAGCCGCCAGCTGGCTTGGCTCAGAGAAGTGATTTAAAGAAATAAATGCCTTCTCCTAGCCAGCAAATGTGGTGGCAAGAGCTACTTGTGGTTCCCGAGCTGCAATTCCGCCACCTGCTTTACACAATGTAACAATATTCAAATCTCACTTCTTAAAGAGCCACTAACATCTGTAACAGAAATTTTGCATATATTATTCTCAAAGTTCATATAGAAAAAGGACTAATCCTCTCAGTTGTTTCATTAGTATAATTCTTGTGCATGTGTGTGTGCCTGCCTGCACCTGGAAGTCATGGTATCCTCTGGTGACTGACCCCTACTGGGGGCCTGGAGGATATTCAGAGAGGTTGGCTGAATAAATCCTGCCTCTGCCTCCAGCTTCGGTATTCCCAGGAGGTCTCCCATCCAAGCACTTGCCAGAGTTGACCCAGCTTAGTTTCTAAAATCTGACAAGATCGGGCTTGCCTGGGCTATCCAGGTCAGGGCTCATTAGTATAATTCTTGACTGGAATGTCTCTAGCCATGATGGTACTTGATTTGCATCCACAAAAATGCTGATAATATCAACAATGTCCTCCACAGAGAACCTTGCAATATATTTGTAATCCACAAAGGAATCTTGCAATAAAGTTGTAGTCTTGCAGTCTGACGGGAATCCCTGGGCAACTCCTCCTTGTTTCAATACCTTGTCACCTATCCAAGTGCCTTATTCATGGAACTCACCAAGAGATTTTCAGAGGTGGCCATCAACTGCCTAGGGTTGCCAGCCCCCAGGTTCCCCCACTTTTGGGGGCTTCAATCCACCACTGTCCAGTTGGCCTGGAGGGAAACCCCACACTCAAATAGGAACATCGCTGTGCGATGGCCCTGATGTCTCACCCTGGAACACCCGTCAAATCCACCCACTGCAACCGTGAGGGAACCCAGCAACCCTATACCTGCCTCTGCATAGCAGCCCTGGACTTCACAAGGACAAGCATCTCTGCTCCCACTTTTAGTGCCAAGCTGAAATTCTAGGGAATCTGTGTTCTCAGTAGAGAGCCCAGACACCAGGTGGGGATTTGGGGATCCCCCAGAACTACAGCTCATCTCCAGACTACATAGATCAGTTTCCCTGGAGAAAATGGATGCTTTGGAGGGTGGACTCTGGCATTGTACTGGGGTTGCCACTTTCCAGGTGGTGGCTGGAGATCGCCTGCTATTACACTTGATCTCCAGGCAACAAAGAATCATCTGGAGAAAACGGCTGTGTTGGAAATGTATGGCAAACCCCACTTGCTCTGGCTCCCCCAAAACACCTCCAGGTATTTCCCAACCCAGAACTGGCACACCTACATTTTAACCCCACTGAGGTCCCTTTCTTCCTCAGGCTCTATCGCCCAATCTCCAGGAGTTTCCAAACCTGAAGGTGGCAACCCTATTGCCTGCTGGTGGCCAAGAGGGACCAGGAAGCCCCCATCCCAAGCACAAAATCAGAGGAAGGAAGTTCAGAACTCTGTGTCTAGTCCAAATGAATACTTTTGGTTTAACCATGCTGGGGTGAGATGGAGAGTTGCAGTTTGAATTTGGAATATGACTTTTTAGCACCTGACTTTCTTAACCTTATCTTTTCTCATTTGTCGGTAAGAGAAGATTATAGCCCCAGAGCTGTGCTTTCCAAAGAAATCTGCCTGCCCTTCAGACTTTGTCCATGGCTGTTTTCTTAAGGGTGTGAGGTGGCCATTAAGATAAACTTGATGTACAAAGGACCACTAGGCCAGCTATGGCTGCAAAGAATATCTAGGGGCTTGCCCTACAGTGGCCAGGTCCCTTCTTCGTTGTGGTGGGGGGATTTGGGGGATATTCCAGGAGTGGGTGGGATGTCACATGCAACATCCCTGACACAATGACATCACCCAGAAGTGATGTCATCATGTTGCCAATGTTCGAAGCTTGGTTGGGGGCCAAAACTCTATGGTTTGGGGGGGGGGTTGCTTCAAAACCATAGAATTTGCCCCAAAATGAGTGTCTCCGCACGATGTCCCCGGCGTGATAATATCACCTAGAAATGACATCATCATGTTGGGGGGCATCATGCAATATCACTGTTTCGGGGTGTGGGGGGTGACCAAAGCCCCCCAAACCAGAGGAACCCCCACTGGAACCTGGGGACTGGCTGGCAATCCCAGCTTGCACTGGGAAAAGGAGGAGGAAGACCAGGCTATAAGAAAAACCATACCACGGCATCTCTAGTGTGGAAGTCAGGGATTCCCAGCAAGGTGCCTGTGGGCACTATGGCGCCTGCTGTTGTCTTTCTGGCACCTGCTAAGTGTTTTAGAAAGTAGATGTAGCCAGGGCTTTTTTTGGAGCAGGAACTCCTTTGAATATTAGGCTACACCCCCCTGATGTAGCCAATCCTCTTGGAGCCCTGTACAAAGAGCCCTGTAAGCTCTTGGAGGATTGGCTATATCAGGGGTGTGTGACCTAATATGCAAATGAGTTCCTGCTACAAAAAAAGCCCTGAGTGTGGCCAAGTAGGGCTTTGCCCAGTAAGGCTTCTGATTGGCTGTGCAGATTTTTTAAAAGAAATATTGCTGTGGCAGTATCTTCCACTACAGCACAAGAATCTACACCGTTACTGAACTTTAGCTGTGGCAATCATTTTGTTGCTGGCCCCGCCCCCTGTGGCAGCCATTTTATTGCTGCACCCAGCATGCCTGCAGGCTCAAGTGTGGGGGACTCCTGGTGTAGATATTGGCTGTGGCAAGCTATTGCATTTTTTCTTGCCTGTCTTCCAAGCAGCTCAGGGCAGCATAAATGATTATTCCCCCTCTGCTATACCCTCACCACAACTTTGTGAAGTCGGTTAGGATGAAAAAGATTCAGTAACTCCAGTAAGGTTCACATGGGGTGTGAATGGGACACTCAGCCAGGGATCCAGTACTCTAAATGATTGCACCAATCTCAGTATGGCTGTTCAATAGGGTTGCCAAGCCCCCAATCCGGGCAGGGGGAGGTTCCCAACCTGCCGGCCCAATGGGGAACCTCCCCCAACATTGCCGGCGCAATGACGTCACCCGGAAGCGATGTCATCATGTGGCAGCCGCTCTAGGCGTTTCTGGGAAAACTCTATGGTTTTTCCAGAATCGCCTAGAGTGGTTGCCGTACGATGACGTCACTTCTGGGTGATGTTATTGTGCCGTGCGCACTAGTGCGTGTGCAAGGAGAGCTCCCTTCCGGGGGCTTAAAGGTACTTGGCAACCCTACTGTTCAACAGGAAGAGGGAAAATACTCTGCACATGCTCAGAAATACCCTTCTTCCCCCAACCTGCAAATGTTGCTAGAAATAAAAATTCCAGCTAATTCATGAAAGAAATGAGAACCCAAGTGAGCTTTGGCAAGAGAATAAACCAGCCTGGCTGTTCCATTCTTGGCATGCAACATATTAAGATGGCAAACACCTGGCAAGAAGGGAAATCCCACACTTCCTCAGAGGTAGCTCACCATTCACAGAGCCAAACTTTCCCAGCACGCAGAGGCAGCTCCTAGCTCACAGCTGCCTCCTTCCCACTAGGCCTGCCAGAGTGTTTCCCTCCCTCAGAAAGGAGAAAGCCCTCCTCTTCATCCAGAGCCTTGTGAATGAATCTCTGGAATGTCCCCACAGATGCTTTTCAAGTCCAGCAGCTGTTCCTGTCAGAAATCCTCTCCAGGGCACAAGATATCCTTGTTGAACCGGGAAGAGGCAAAGAGACCCTCCAGCTGTCTCTGGAAAGCAGCGGCCAGAGCTTTTGTGTGCCTCCCCTCCTTGTTTTGTTTTTTTAAAATAAGAACAAAGAGGGACAAAAGCAAACCCTGTGGCAAGGGTTTTATTTAACAGCCCTTACAAGGTTGTGACAAAAGAAAAAAAAATGCTGGGGGGGGGGATCAGACTCAGGCAACAGAAGTTTTGAGGCTCCAATGTGTCTACTTGGAGACCCTTACCACCAATACCAGATGTGTGGCATCTGGATGTCATTACTTCAGAGCTATGGAAAGATACTATATAATAGCTCAGGGGCACGGGCATGGTTTCATTAACTTATGGAACTTACTGCTACAAGATGGGTGCTGGAGAACCACGGGTTCCGTGATGCACCAACCTCCAAAACACTCAAAAAACCCCAAAGACTAAACAGATGTATCAGTTTAAATAGTAATAAATTTAAATAAATTCAATCACAAGATGGATGCTAGCTTAGATGGGTTAAAAGGGGGGAGAATTCAGGGTTGCCAGGCCTCCTGCCAGCAACCCCTACTTCCTCCAGGAGAAAAATTAGTTTGAAAAATCATTGTTGGAGCAATGGCATGATGTCACTCGCAGGGTTTCTGGAGAAGTCAGTGATGTCATGCCAGGAAGGGTTTAAAAAAGAAGAAATGCCAGTGTGACATCACTTCTGGGAAAACTTGGAAATGACTTCATGTAGCATTAGGAATTTCAGGAGCCTCTATGGTTTTACTATAGAGTTCCCAGCTACTTGTAGCATGACACGACATCACTTTGAGGTATCCCTAGAGGTGACATGATGCCCCATGCGATGTCATGCCCTTCTATATGCTGACAGGTTGTCAGACACAGCCTGGCAACTATACTTTGGTCCCTCAGCCTAGCTGTGAAGCAGGTCACTGCTGAACTAGATGGAGCACTGTTCAGGACAAACAAAACGATTGCCAGACTCTTGGGAGAAAAATGCATCTTGCGAATGTTCAGGAAGTCTTACAGGGAATGTGCAGGATTATGTATCAGTTCACCATTATATCCTATGGGAATTGGTCTCCATAGGGTATAATGGAGTGCCCAGCAGACATTTCCCTCCCCGACCGCTTTATGATGACCCTGAAGTGGGGGGAGGGCCTTCAAACCAGGGGATCCCCTGCCTTACAGGGAATGTGCAGGTTTATGAATCGGTTTTATTAGGTCTCAGGGGAGCAAAAAGGCATATGGCAGTAGTTTCTTTGGCTCCATGGGTCTGAGAGGGGTGGAACAACAACCTCAGGTGGCAAAATGCTTGAGCGGCCATTGAATGTAGTGGCCTATGTAACAGAGGACTGCCAGGTCTTTCCCTATGGAGGGAGACAGATTTTTAAAGAAAGGGGGAAAAAGACTATGTCAGCAGCACCATGACATCATGTCCCAAGAAAACCTAGAAGTGATGTTGGGTAGCTCCAGGCCTCAGCTGAAACTCTATGGTAAGGCCATATGAGAGAATCTTTCTGCTGCTAGAGATTCAAGAGAATCTGCGTTTTCCCTGGAGCTGACATCATGGTGCAGATGATGCTGCTCCCCAACGTCCCCAGCCCCTGAAGCTTCTACCAGTTGCCAGGCACAGCTTGGCAAGTCTACTAACACGCGTGCCATGCTGAAAGATCTGGTACAATTGAAGTCCTGCAGAACTGTGCACAGAAGAAATAACCCAAAGGGTTAAAAAAAACACACACCCAACAACAGGATTGTCATTTCCACCCTCAGCAAGACTCCTTTATTTTAACAATACCTTAATATGCACACTTCTGTATTCCCCCCCCCCCTATCATGTCATGGCCCAACCAGGCAAAGCACAATAACTAAATTTCTGCTCCACAGGCATTTGAAGCAGTTTGAAGCAGAGGAGCACAAGCATTAAAAGGTGGCAGCACCAGTAAAAGCCAGCAGCCGTAGGACACCTTACAAGTAGGACAGTCCCCTCCACGCACCGAACATCAGAGGCCCTAGCTCTGATTTATACCAAGGTTAAAGAAGAGAAGAGGGGGGGAAAAGAGCCGGCTCTTAAATAACATAATACTGGTCTCCATGGGAACTGAGGCCTAGGCTAAGAGAGGGAGTTAGTTAATCAAGAGGAAAAATCCAACCAGTTGAAAAGGTCTTTTGTAAAACAGGGCTGCTGATCCAGCAAAGAACAAGAATGTTAACAGGTCCGTGGGAACTTCACACCTTGACCCTCAAAATCCAGAGCCTTCCAGAGGCCTCTGAGGTTTAAGTTAATAAGCCCCAGCTAGTCCGGGATGGAGAGAGAGTGTAACATGCCCTTTGGGATCATACAGAAATTCCAGTCTGCAAAACTAAATGGCAGGAATTCAGAGGTTTGCCTTTCCTAATCTCTCAGGGTTGCCAGGTCTGTGTTGGAAAATACCTGGAGACTTTGGGGGTGGATCTGGAAGAGGGCGGGGTTTGGAAAGGGGAGGGGCCTCAGCATGGTAAAATGCCATAGAGTCCACCCTCCGAAGCAGCCATTTTCTCCAGGGGATCTGATCTCTGCCAGCTGGAGATCAGTTGTAAAAGCTGGAGATCTCCAGGGCGCACCTGGAGGCTACAATAATACAAAAGGGAGGTTCACGGGAAATGCTGCAACACTTCTAGAATGAACTGCGAACTATCAATGAATGAAAATTTCTATAACAATTAACAATAGTATATTTTTGATAATGCCATTTAAAATTACAACACTGGATGCATAAGTTACAACATAGCGTAAATACAAAATGAAAAGCATATCAAAATGGCCAAATACACTCCTAATTTCAAATCCTTCAAAAACTTTTCAAGTTCATCACCTTGCAGGTGTATGAGCAGAAATAAAGTGCATATAGTCCAAATATAGCAGAATTTAAGTTTGCAGATGTCTAAAGTGCATGTGCCTATGCAGATAGCTTCCCGTAGCTGTTAAGAAAGACTCCTTGTATCCACCTCTGACGGAGCCTGGGGCTGGCTTCTTGTATGCATTGTTTCCAATACTTCCAGCTTCTGCTGCTGCTTCTTCTTCTTGCCATCGAATCACAACTGAGTTATGGCAACCCCGTATGGTTTTCAAGGCAAGAAACTTTCAGAGGTGGTTTGCCACTGCCAGTCTCTGCCTAGCAACCCATGACTCCCTTGTAGGGTTGCCAGGTCAACCTCAGGAAAAATCTGGGGACTTTGGGGGTGGCGCCAGGAGCAAGGTTGTAACAAGCACAACTGAACTCCAAAAGGAGTTCTGGCCATCCCATTTAAATGCCATCCCTTCATTGCGCCTTTTAAATGCCTTCCCTCCATTGGAAATAGTGGAGGACAGGGGGCACCTTCTTTTGGGGCTCATAGAATTGGACCCCTTGAAATTGGTGTGGGGGGGGGGTTGAGGAGAGGCACCAGATGCTATGCTGAACATTTGGTGCCTCTGCCTCAAAAAACAGCCCCCCAGAGCCCCACAAATTGATTCTCCATTATACCCTATGGGGACTAGTTTCTGTAGGGTATAAAGGAGTGCCCAGTGGACATTCAACCCCCAACCCAGCTTTCCTATAACCCTGATGCAGGCGAGAGGGCCTCCAAACCAGGGGATTCCCTTCTCCCAACTGGGGATTGGCAACCCTATGACCTGTCAGAGGTGTACTCCTTCTGGGCATGGAGCAGGGGTCATTGGGGTGGGGGTGGGGAGGTACTTATGAATTTCCTGCATTGTGCAGAGGGTTGGATTAAATGACTATGGAGGTCCCTTCCAACTCTATGATTCTACTTGGGCTTGGTGCCAGACACCAAGACTGATTGTTAGGGAGGAATTAAAGGATTCATATCGATAATTCTTTGCTTTGGCCAAGAAAGCCCCTTTTGCTGCCATGGACCTCTCTCTGGTTGAGATGGGTCAAACTGGAGCTGCCAACCTCCAGGCAGGACCTGGAGATCTCCCAGAATTACAACTGATCTCCAGGCAATTGAGATCAATTTCTCTGGAGAAAATGGCTGCTTTGTACTCTGTTGAGACCCCTCCCCAAACCTCACCCTAACCAGGCTCCCCCCCTCAAAAAAAATTATCCAGGTATTTCCCAACCCAGAGATGGCAACCTTAGGCCCAACACACTACAGAGGTTACAATGTTCAATTAATGTTTTGCATTGAGTCTTTGGGGGAAAGTCTGATTTGTGGGGTAGAGATTCAGCATCTATCATGTTCTTATCCCTGCCTACTCAAGCAAGGGCGAATGCACTGTTGATGCTCCACTGGGGGGGGCATTAAAATGGTCAGAGGCTCATGGATCCTACTGAACTACAGAATGCTCTGGGGGATTTTTGGATTCCAGAGAAATGCTCTGTTGAATCTGTGGTGGGAACTTGGAACAGGAAGCTTTTGGAAGCTTTCATCAAGCTAGCTCCTCATCAACGGGGCACACAGGGAGTGACATTAGCACAGAAGAACACTGCCAACATCCTCCCCACCATTTCCCCCCTGCTTGCCAGCTGAGTGGCAACAGGGGATCCTCCACCCCCAGGGAGGGAAGACCAAGCCTACCTCAACCTCTTCAGTCTTACGCAGGACCTGGCCTTTTGGTTTATCACATGTAGATGACTTGAAGACAGCCAGGAGAAGTCCAGAGTGGCACTGGCAGAAAACTTGGAATGGATTCAACAGTGTGCTTTACAGTTCATTGGAAAAGCAATGAGGAAGCGATGACAGAAGCGAAGAAACTTGACTTCTCTGCTACCATTCCATCAGCTAGTTCATGACCTGGGATTCTGACACTTGCTGACTCCTAAATCTGAGTCTTCAGTTTCTCAGGAATAGGCAACCATTTATAATACATATGCCAAGGGATTTTTTTTGCAGATAAAATATTCTGATCTGGATGCTGGCTGTTACATAGTTCAGACAGACGAAATGTATAATCTGTTGTCTGATCCACGTATGGATCATTTTGACCCAGGTCATATGGTTAGAAGTCAAGAATCACAATCACACTTGGACAAGTTGGAAGCAGAAGGAAAAGAGGAAGACCCAACATGAGACTGACTTTAAAAAAGTAGCCAAGGCCCCCAGTATGCAAGACCTAAACAAGGCTGTTCATGATAGGATGTGAAAATGGGGGGGGGGGGATGTCAAGAAAGAGCCTCAAAATCTGTGAAATGAATAGAAAGACAGACTTCATGCATTCCACAGACAACCCTCTTAAGAGCCAAAGAAAGGGATTTCTAAAGATGGGAACCACCATGGAGAATGAATGCTTCTTTCATGGCTAATAGTTTACTTAGCAGGCATTTGCAGTGATCCTAGAGCTTAAGGATACAATATCCACATGGATTTTCTTAGAAAGACTGGAATCTATTCTCTTTGCTTACAAACCGATGGTATGGATCTCTTCTGAACTGGTGGGGAGGGGACAGAGAATCTGTGTCTGTTTTACTTTCCATTGTACCATTTTCATGGACACGCATTCTTTTTTCCTTAGGAGAGGGCATTGCCTTTGAATTTAACCTCTAAGATTTTTGCACAACCATGCAGTCCTTTGGCATCAAAGTTCTGGAGAGAGAAGAAGCATTATGCATATGCATTAACTGGAGGGATATCCCAACTTTTAGGTACCAGCATTGAAATCAAAGACCCTGCCCTCCACTGATTTTGGGGGAATGTTTTACATTTTCATATTTTTGTGGTCTTCTAAAAATTCGGGAAGCCAGCCCTCAGAGGCACAGAAGAGGAACCAGGAGCGTTTAGGCTTCTAGATATTTTGAACTACTGCTGTGTAATGAGCTCCCTCTGTGCCCTTTTTAGCTTTTATTCATGTTATTTGTAGTCTGCCTTTCTCACTAGGACTCAAGGCAGATTATGCAGAATGAGGAGTGATAGGGTTGTCAGCTCTGGGTTGAAAAATACTTGGGAGATTGGGAGGGGTGGGATGTGCTTCAGGAGGGAGGAGTTTGAGGAGGGGAGGGACTTCAGTGGGTCATAACACTGCAGAGTCCACTTTCCAAAGTGGCCATTTTCTCCAGGTGACCTGATCTGTCACCTGAGATTTGGTGTAATCCCAGAAGCTCTCCATCTACCACCTTGAGGTTGCCTTCATCCCTGTTGCAGATGCAAAGGTATACACTTTAAGGCACTACTCTGCCTGGCAGAAGCACTCCAGACCCTTAGCTGAAGGTCTTTCCCATCAATTCCTGCCTGGTCCTTTTGACTGGAGATGCCAGAGATTGAAACTGGGACTTTCTGTATGCCAAGCAGATGCTTTTCCATAGAGGTACGGCCCCTCCCCATTGGCTTTTGGGGCATGGTCATTATAGCCAGGAGTGGAATTCTAGCAGGAGCTCCTTAGCATATTAGGCCACACACCCCTAACGTAGCCAATCCTCCAAGAGTTTACAAAAAGAGCCTTGTAAGCTCTTGGAGGACTGGCTACATCAGGGGTGTGTGGCCTAATATGCAAAGGAGCTCCTGCTAGAATTCCACCCCTGATTATAGCTGTTGGGGCAACCCACGGCCCTCTTTTTGTTTCTTTTCTTCACGCATGCACTATAGCGGCTTTATCTATTTCCATTCCAATCTTTAATAAGCAGCAACAGCTTGCTATAGCAACCCCCTTTCCTTTTTTTTAAAATAGCCCTCCAAAAGCCATCTGGTTGCAAAGAAGGAAAGGCATGCTGGGAAAATGGGTCCCATGATGGGGCAACATGGGAAAATAGATGTTTGGCAGGGCAAGAGAATGTGCACCGTTCCATCCAGGAAGAGCAAGAGAATGTGTGCCGTTCCATCCGGACTTCATGATTATGCACTCAGACTGCATTCTTCCCAAGAAGGCTGGAGTAAAGAAGGCTTGGGAATTAGCATATCAAAGATGGGGAATAACTAGGAAGAGGATGATTAGTGTGGAAGTTCCAAAACGTGCTCCAGTCTGGAAGCCAAGGTGAAGGGAACAGCCCTTGCAAGAGAGTTCAGTTGTCACCCTCCAAGTGGCCAGACTACAGAGAGAACCACGGAAGGAGATGTGAATTGAATGTAATATAAACCGGGATATTAGTGATGGAAAGAATTCAAATTATTTACTAAGTAGATGAACTTCTTTCAAATAATTTTAACAGTGATCAAAAATCAACAGCTTAGCACATTCCTAAAAGATATTGTACAAAGGTTGCAAAAGTCCATTCAAGTCAACACAGATACTTGTAAACGAAGGCCCAGATCTGGGTCATGAGACTACAATTCTAACATGTTGAAATGAGATGTTTTTTTCTGTACAGTCCAAGAATCTTTGAAAAAGCTGATACGATGTCCTAAGGCTGGCTGGTGTCATGAGAGAGATAAGAAAAATAAGAAAACATAAGAAAAGCAACACAAGGATGATATTTATATCTACTGTAACATAAGAGAGATTTGGAGGATGGCCATAGGTCTGAGTCAGATGATTGTGAGTGGATCATTTATGGTCTGTAAATTTGGACCTACTGTATTGACAATGTTGCTTGAAAGATACTAACTCTAAAGGAAATTTGCTCCAGGTCTGGTGCCTCCGTTTACAAGTATCCATGTTGACTTGAATGGACTATGGCGACCTTTGCACAATATCCTTTAAGAATGTGATAAGGAGCACTGTTAAAATTATTTGTAAGAATTTTATCTATTAACCAATGTTCCCTATAAGCGAAGTTAGTGTGAGCCAGCTCAGTTTTATAGCCTCTGGCTCACTAGGGTTGCCAATTCCAAGGTGGGGGCAAGGGTTCCCCTGGTTTGGAGACCCTCCCCCCGCTTCAGGGTAATCAGAAAGCGGGGGGAGGGGAGGGAAATGTCTGCTGGGAACTCTATTATTCCCTATGGAGATTTATTCCCCTAGAAAATCATGGAGAATTGATCCGTGTATCTGGGGCTCTGGGGGGGGCTGTTTTTTGGGGTAGAGGCACCACATTTTCAGTAAAGCATCTAGTGCCACTCCCCAAACTATTCCCCAAGTTTCAAAAAGTTTGGACCAGGGGGTCCAATTCTATGAGCCCCAAAAGAAGGTGCCCCTATCCTTCATTATTTCCTATGGAAGGAAGGAAATGAAAAGGTGTGCCATCCCTTTAAATGTGATGGCCAGAACTCTCTTTGGAGTTCAATTATGCTTGTCACAGCCTTGATCTTGGCTCCACCCCTAATGTCTCCTGGCTCCACCCCCAAAGTCCCCAGATATTTCTTGAATTGGACTTGGCAACCCTATGGCTCACACATTTTTCTCTTAGCTCAGAGAGGATGGCCCCAGAGTAAGCTAATTTATGCAATAGCCAAATCACTCACTCACAACTTTAATCCCAATAGCTCATGAAGTAGAATTTTTGCTCACAAGAATCCACAGCTTATAGAGCGAGTTTTGCTACCAGAAGTAGAATTTTTGCTCACAAGAATCCACAGCTTAGAAGGAGTTTTGCTACCGGTAAACAATTGGATTTTTTTTTGTTAGTGATATCATGGTTTATATGACTTTTAATTCACATCCTCCAGGTGGAACCTGGAAATCTCCTACTATTACAATTGATCTCTAGATGAGTAAGATCATTACCCTTGGAACAAAGGGATACTTTGGAGGATCCTTGACTTTATGACATAAGAAGAGCCCTGCTGGATCAGACCAATGCCCACCTAGTCCAGCATCCTGTCTCACACAGTGGCCAACCAGTTCCTCTAGCCAGCCAACATCTGTGTATATAGGTAAGACCTTCCCCTAATGTCACCTCTTGGCTCTGAGATTCAGAAGATTAGTGCCTCTGGAAGAGGAGGTTCTTCTCAGTCGCTGTGGCTAAGTAGCCATTGGTAGACTTAGCTTCCAAGAATCTATCTAATCCTCAAATGGCCTTGTACCCTGCTGAGGTCTCGCCCCTTCTCCAGGCTCCACCCCCAAAACCTCCAGGTGTTTCCCAACCCAGAGCTGGCAATCCTATCAGAGAAGTTGCATCCACACATTACTAGACACCAGGGGTGGAATTCTAGCAGGAGCTCCTTTGCATATTAGGCCACACACCCCTGATGTAGCCAATCCTCCAAAAAGCTTACAAAAAGTTTTATAAGTTCTTGGAGGACTGGCTACATCAGGGGGTGGGGCCTAATATGCAAAGGAGCTCCTGCTAGAATTCCACCCCTGCTGGACACTATTATTGTTTCCTTTCAGAAGTTATTCCCAGCTGGATTGTCCCACAGGTACAAGCCCAGCCCAGTGTTCCCTCTAAACTGCAGAGTCTTGTGAGCAAAAATTCCACTTTGTGAGCTACTGGCATTAAATTGTGAGCTACTGCATAAATTATTGCATTCTGGGGCCATTTTTCCTGAGCTAAGCAAAAAAATGTGCAAGCTGGAGGCTAAAAATCTGTGAGTTAGCTCACGCTAACTCAGTTTAGAGGGAACACTGGGCAGGCCACAAAGGAAATTCTTGCTTTGGCTCAATGAGAGAGCAAAATCCATTGCCATGTGGATGCAGCTCCAGATCTCTCTGCATGGCAGGCAGATGAGAGAAGCCCTTGAGAAGGTGCCAAGAGCAGGGAAACATCTGCATGATGAGACATGTGCTTGGGTCCTTGGGAGAACGAGCCCAGAGGGATAAAAAGCCACACCAACCTCATGCTGCAAAGAAATCCCTGAACAAGTCAAATGCCAGCTTATGTGCCCCAAAGGGACATTTTTTTCCTTCGTTGCCAAATATGGCAATGCCCAGCCCCAATTACAATGCTCACCCCCCCCCCCGAAGAGGAGACAACGGGTGCCAAATCATGCTTCCTTTCCTAGTCACAGTCTTAAAAACAATTCACTCGGTACAGTACAATCACTCAAACCATTTCATCAAAATATTCACGGAAATAACCCTACAAGCAGAGACACAAAAGGACATGTAGTACAGTTATGTGCTTTCTGATCCAAGGAATGGTACAAGCAGTGGAAAGGGAATTTCCTATGTGATACGAAGATCAAGGGGACCTGTAAACATCCAGGTACCCCAAGGTCTTTGCAGGGCTCCTCCTTCACTCCCTGTGGGGTAACTGGTGTTTCTTACACACCAGCATGGGGCAATGTTTTAGAATGACACTATGTAGGACCAGAGGAACCAGGTTCAGATCTACCTGGAGACCTCCTGCTATTCCAACTGATCTCCAGGTGACCAGGATCAGTTCCCCTGATGGAAATGGTTGCTTTGGAGCAAGGGTGGCCAAACTGTGGTTCGGGAGCCACATGGGGCTTTCATACATATTGTGTGGCTCTCAAAAACCCCAGCACCCCTTCAGCTAGCTTGGAGAAGGCATTTCTCTCTTTAAAGAGAGCCAGTTTGGTGTAGTGCAGGGTTTCCCAAACTTTTCTTTCCCGTGGCCTGGTTATTTTTACACTTCTCCTTCGGGGCCCACTAAAATTTGGGGGTGGAGCCAGGAGACTTTGGGGGTGGAGCCGGGAGACAGGAATTATGTCATTTCCTGTGATGTCAAGGACTAAGTGATGTCACTTCCGGGGCACACTGAACCAAAACTTCACCTTTTCCTGTGATGTCACTTCCAGGGCACTCCCCCAAACCTGCTTCTTCAGAAGTAAATTCATTTTCAGACAAATCTCTCTGAAACTCATGCTGAGCCAAAATGGGGGTGGAAAGTGGGCGGTCCTCTCTTTTCACCCCCACATCTGCATGCACCTATTTGTTTGTGTATTCTTCTCCAGCTTGCAAACACCCCTAATGCCCATGTTCAATTTCCTGCACCACCTGCACACACCTTCCTCAACAGCACTGGCCAGTGTATGCAATTGGGAGTGCTGTTGCCATTGCCATCAGGAATGCCAGCACTGTGTACCACCTACACTGGGCCCTGGCAGCTGCTCTACCTCAAAATATGCTGACACATTTAGTAGGCCCTTCCTTCAGCCGCTACTACTGGAACCCTGCCTCAAGCTACAACCAAGCATGCTTAGTTTCAAGAAAATCTTTCGACACCTATTTTTAATACTTTTCTTTGGTTGAAACACTGGGGAATTGCTGTGAAAGGTAGCAGAGAATTATACTGCAATTAATGAATTAATTTCAAGTTATATGAAGTTCATACAAGCTTTTCTGCAGTTATCTCAAAAAGGATATTTATGAGGGCTTGCAGCTTTTTACTGGCTGTGTTTCCCATGCCTTTAAAAGCAACCTGTTGTGCAGATACTTAGCCAGTGAACTACTTTAATCTTTTTTAATATCTACAAAAGGAGTTTAATTTTGGTGCCAGACAGCTGTTAAAAGCAGGACCAGTAAAATGGTGCCAAGTTCATAGTACCATCTCTTCCAGTGCTGTTGAGATACATCAAAGTAATCTCCAATAATCTCTTTCTGCCCCACACCTCTTACTCTCACTCACATAGAAATCTCATAGAAGGCCACCTGGCTACAACTGGGGGTGCCAACTTTTCATTGGCAGAGTTCCTATGTCTGCAACAACAGTATGATGAACATAAAAGTTTCATCCAGCAAAAATGGAAGGAAAGAAAGAAAGAGAAAGGGAAAGAATGGAAGGAAAGGAAAGGAAAGGAAAGGAAAGGAAAGGAAAGGAAAGGAAAGGAAAGGAAAGGAAAGGAAAGGAAAGAAACAATATAAACATAAGAGGAGCCATGTTGGATCAGGCCAGTGGACTATCCAGTCCAAAATTCCCTCATACAATGCCCAAAAAACACCAGAATGTCCACCACTAGAAGCCCTCTCATGGTTGCTTTCCTCCCACCCCCCTCAGCACCAAGAATACAGACAGAGCATCACTTGCAGGGAAAGAAAGAAAGAAGGGGGCGGCCAAAGGAGGGGAAAAGCCTTCCTCACAATCAGATGACCCCAGCCAGCAAAAATTCTGCCCAGGGGTCATTTGGTAAAAAAAAAAAAAAACAGCTACTGGAATGCCCACTCCCTGCCCTTCCCAGCTGGAAAAAACACACACACCCTTCTTTGCTGCCCAGACCTCCTGGGGAAATCTCCCCAAAAGAACATACTGCAAGGCACATGAAAGCTCATACCTTGAAGAACACTTCATGGGTCTAAAGTGCCAGTGGATGCCAGCTTTTCTCTCAAACACTAGGAGAAGGGGAGAAAGGAGAGGCAGCCCAGCTCCTCTCTGCACAACACAGAGATGGGGTGGGGCTAGCTTTGCTGGGGGCGGGGCTAGCTTTGGCTTTTCTTGTGACCTGGTAGTGAGGCCTCCTTGGCCTGTGTGGCGGAACCGGCCCGATTCTGCCTTCAGGCCCGGTCCCGTCTGCTCCCTATGGAGTCGCCAACTCCTGGAGGGAGCTATTTCTCCTCCTGCCCCTTGGGCTCGCTGCCACCACCTGCTCAGTCCCGGGGTTCAGATTGAGAGGAACAGGACTCCCAATCCCCCTCTCCAGCTATGAGGCTAGGCCTCAAGGTCCTCTGCCACCCTGCACTTGGGTTTCACAGAGACCTCAGCGCTTCTTTGGGGCACCCCTGGAGGATTGGCACCTTATCCAACTGCATGCCTTCCCCCCCTTCACCTGGGGCCCCCTTCTTAACACAGCGTGGTCTAAAGCGGTCTGGGGATCTAGGTGGTACAGAGATAAACTGCCAGCATTTAAAACAGAAAAAAACATTTATTTAAAAGAGAAAAATATAGGAAAAGAAAAACACAAAACAAAAACAGTTGCATTTAAAAAGTTAGCACAGCACAGCACCGCACAGCAAAGCCCAGCAAACAGCATAACAAAATAAAGGTGGTTTTTAAACGCATCGTATTGTCCCTGGTCTATACTTGATCTGCCTAAGAGAATGACTTACTTTGTCTTACTGCCTGGAGGCCTCATTTTCCTGAGCAGGCCTCCCCCACAGGCCGGAGCCCACAGGCCAGCAGCCTCCCTTCCCGAGCGCCTGCTGCAAACTGAGAAACTCTTCCTGCCTAGCACATGGCGAGAACAACAGCCCTTCCTGCCTCTCTAGGAGACTTTCCCCCTAGCGTTGTTGGTTTGGCTCTGGAAGGGAGGGGGGGAGTGAGGGGAAGGCTACAAAGCCTGCTGAATGGATTTACTGATCCCTGCTTTTTTGGATGAAGCACCAACACTCTCAGATGGCGTTTCTCCACACTTCCCCCTCCTTAAATTCTGAGCCGGAGGGGTTGCCTCCTACAGAGGTGACCCCGTAGCAGAATCCAAACAAACAAGGAGAAACCCATTAACCAAAATATTACACAAACATTCAGGTATTTCTCCAATAATACACAAAGTCCAGCACCCTAGGTGCCCATGTCCTTTCTGGACAAAACGTTGCATGGCTGCATGCAGCAGGAATGTCCAGTCTTTAAGATGTACTCCTCCATCTCCCAGGACCACCTCTGGAGTTTGGTGCTCTCCCTCCGTTGCTGCTGTTGCTGGGGTGAGTGGTCCATCAAAGGAGGAAATCCCTGGCCCCACATATGAGGTTGGAAACTGCCCAGTTCCCACACAGTGGCTTCTCCTTTATCCCTCATTGGTGGAATATTCCCTCTGTCCACTCTGTCCTCCCAGAAAACCACCTCTGGGGCTCCAAACAATTGCTGTCCCAGCTTCTTTTTGTCTCCTTCCTTCCTACCTATATGCAACCCCATGGACCTCTCAGAGAATGGCTGTGGTATATTCACTTGCACCACTTGAACTGCCTTTCCCATTTTCTCCATAGCCACCACATAAGTAGCATCGCCTAGGTCATCCACAATCACATGGGGTCCCTCCCATTCCACTTTCCATTCACCAGTATGAAGTGGCAGGACATCCATCACCCTAGCCCCTGTCTCAGCTTCTGAGAACTCCACTTTCTGGTCCCTTGCCAACTCACACGGTGGATCCAGCCTAGGGTCACTTTGAACCTCAGACAGGAACATTTCTGGCTCCCCCAGACTTCCTATCATCTGTTCCTTCAAGCCACCCCTAGTCCCACTGTTTCCAGAACACTCAGCCAAAGTTTGATCTGGGTTCTCCGCCCCCTCAGTTGGTTTTTCAGTGTCAGCCAACTGAGCTCCTCCCTTCCTGGAAGGCTCCACAGCAACCTGCTGCCCTTGCAGAAATTGGCACCCCTCTTCCCATTGGGCACACCCTCCTGCAGGGTTTGAGACAGACTGGTCCTCCCCCTCCCTGGTTGGTGGTGAGGTGGCTTCCCTAACGTTGCCTTCCTCCCCCCACCTTCCCCTGAGGGTTTGGCTTGGGTTCTCAGTCCCCTCGGTTGGTTTTTCAGCACTACCCAACTGACCCCCTTCCTGCCTGGAAGGTCCCACAGCTTTCCAGGATTCCTGTCTGCCCTGCTTCAAGACGACCTGTTTTGAGAGCGTCTCGGACGATCCCACTTCCTGATCCACAGCTACTTGGTGAACCGGTTCCAACCTAAGGCCGCTCCGGACCCCCTTCTGGAACCGCTCCCGTTCCCCCAAGCCTTCAGCTATGTGCTCCTCTGAGCCCACATTAGCCTTGCTGCTCTCAGAACCTCCTGTGAAATCTCCACTCTCCACCTCGGTCTCTTCAGCCTGCACATCCTTTACGCTAGACAGGTTCCCTTCCTCGCTAGGAACATCCACAGCCTCTTGCTGCACTTGGGGAAAGCTACACCCCTCTTCCCCTTGGGAACACCCTACTCCAGGACTTGAGATAGGCTGGCCCTCCCCCTCCTGGGTGACTGCCCTCTCTTCGTCCTCAATAACCTGGGCTATTTCCCCCTCCCTGGTTGGAGGTGAGGTGGCTTCCTTAAAGTTGCCTTCCTCCACCCACCTTCCCCTGAGGGTTTGGCTGTGGGTTACAGCATTGATAGAGTACTGGCCAACCACCAAATCCCGGCCCAATAACACTGGAACTGTTTGTTCCTTCATTACCCCACATTCAGAATAGGATTTACCTTCTTGTGGAGCCAAACCCCTGAACTGCTTTCGGGAGTGGTCTGGCCCCAGTTTAAACCTTTTAAATACAGTGGCTTTATAGCCTGCAAAAGTTATCCCCCCATCTTCCATAGGCATGCTGTAATAGATGGCTGAAAGCTCTCCAGTCAGGTTGCTACAAAGGTAAGACATATAGTCCTCCTCTGCAATCCCCCACTGTTTGGCTGCCCTCTCAAAGTTGGAAAGGTATGTGGAGGGGTCTTCTCCCTCCTTGTACACTGCAAAGTCTTTGGGGGTGACTTGGATCTCTTTGCTTAGTTCAGCTTCCAGACGTAGCACCTCAAGCTCATGGCGACGTTGCTCTTCCCGCTCCCGTCTGCGGACCTCAGCTCTCTCTCTTTCCTCCTGCCGGCGGATCTCTGCTTCTTCCTGTCTGCGGATCGCATCCCTCTCTGCTTGTCTTTCCTCTCTCTCTCGTTCCTCCCGTCTGCGGACTGCATCCCTCTCTGCTTGTCGTTCCTCTCTCTCTCGTTCCGCCTCGATACGCATTCTCTCCAGTTCCATCTGTAGCCGCAAGGTTGCTTCTGACTGGGTGGGGGCCACTTTTGCAGGTGCCCCTGCATGCTCAAGATGCTCCAACAGGAGGACTTGCATATCTACTACAGTCAGGTTGTCACACTCCAGCTCTTGCTTTGCGCACTCTTCCTGGAGCTGTGGCTTTGTCATCTTCAGGATTTCCAGTTTCTTAGCACGCTCCATCCTAACTAGCTAAACTTTCCCTACTCCAGTTGACCCGAAAAGAAAACAAAACCGCTGTTGCTTCCTCTGGGTGCTTGCACGTATCAAAAAGCAAAAATGCCTGGCCAATCAAGTTCTCTGTTTGTTCTCATCCCACCGCTGCCGCCAAGTGTGGCGGAACCGGCCCGATTCTGCCTTCAGGCCCGGTCCCGTCTGCTCCCTATGGAGTCGCCAACTCCTGGAGGGAGCTATTTCTCCTCCTGCCCCTTGGGCTCGCTGCCACCACCTGCTCAGTCCCGGGGTTCAGATTGAGAGGAACAGGACTCCCAGTCCCCCTCTCCAGCTATGAGGCTAGGCCTCAAGGTCCTCTGCCACCCTGCACTTGGGTTTCACAGAGACCTCAGCGCTTCTTTGGGGCACCCCTGGAGGATGGGCACCTTATCCAACTGCATGCCTTCCCCCCCTTCACCTGGGGCCCCCTTCTTAACACAGCGTGGTCTAAAGCGGTCTGGGGATCTAGGTGGTACAGAGATAAACTGCCAGCATTTAAAACAGAAAAAAACATTTATTTAAAAGAGAAAAATATAGGAAAAGAAAAACACAAAACAAAAACAGTTGCATTTAAAAAGTTAGCACAGCACAGCACCGCACAGCAAAGCCCAGCAAACAGCATAACAAAATAAAGGTGGTTTTAAACGCATCGTATTGTCCCTGGTCTATACTTGATCTGCCTAAGAGAATGACTTACTTTGTCTTACTGCCTGGAGGCCTCATTTTCCTGAGCAGGCCTCCCCCACAGGCCGGAGCCCACAGGCCAGCAGCCTCCCTTCCCGAGCGCCTGCTGCAAACTGAGAAACTCTTCCTGCCTAGCACATGGCGAGAACAACAGCCCTTCCTGCCTCTCTAGGAGACTTTCCCCCTAGCGTTGTTGGTTTGGCTCTGGAAGGGAGGGGGGGAGTGAGGGGAAGGCTACAAAGCCTGCTGAATGGATTTACTGATCCCTGCTTTTTTGGATGAAGCACCAACACTCTCAGATGGCGTTTCTCCACAGCCTGGTACCGGGTCACGATCCTGCAAATGGGAAACACTTGTGTAGTGGTTAAGTGCGTGGACTCTCATCTGGGAAAACCAGGTTTGATACCCCATTCCTTCATTTACAGCTGCTGGAATGGCCTTGGGTCAGCCATAGTTCTCGCAGGAGTTCTCCTTGAAAGGGAAGCTGCTGTAAGAGCTCTCTCAGCCCCACCCACCTCATAGGGTGTCTTTTGTGGGGGAAGAAGATATAGGAGATTATAAGCCGCTCTGAGTCTCCGAGTTCAGAGAGAAGGGCGGGGAATAAATCTGCAGTCTTCTTCTTCTTCTTCTATCAGTTCTCCAAGCCAGTCAGTGGAGAATACACTTAAAGTTAAAGTTGCTTTCTTTCCACCTCTGCCTCCCTCTCCCTCCTCATCTATTCCTTCCCTCCCGCCTGTCCTGCCTTGCGGCTCTCAAACATCTGACGTTTATTCTATGTGGCTCGTATGTTTAGCAAGTTTGGCCACCGCTGCTTTGGAGAGTGGTCTCTATGGCATTATACCCAGCTGGACTCTGTCCCCTCCCTAACCCCCCGCCCTTTCAGGCTCTACTCCTCAGATCTCCAGGTATTTTCTCAATGGGCAACCGTATTCAAATCCCAGCTCTCCCTAATTTAATTGGCTAATTTGTCTCTGTCTCTCAAAGTAATCCACCTAGCGCGGTTGTTAAACATAATTTATTTATTAAAGTATTTATACTCCACCTTTTCTGTCAGTTCAGGGGTTGTTGTAAGGGTAAACTTGAAGGAAAGGCAGAGTGAAAAAAATAATAACTAGGCAGGATTCCAACACATCCTAATGAATGTCAATGTCCAAGGCTTGTCAATGAGAACTGGGAAGAAAGGGGAAGCTATGAGCGAGTTCATCTCCTGAGGTCTTTAGTTAAGGTGGGGGTTCCCTGTTGCTGTGTGCTACTCAGATCAAAGGTTTGCGCAATTTGTTAATTTTACTATTCTGTCATTGTACCATTTTACATTCTAAACCACTGCCTACCAGATAATTTTCCTGCACTGTCATTGGTTCTTAAATCTGTACCATGTTGCATTCTGGGCCACTGCCTACCAGCTATGTATGGCTCTGCTCAGCTATGTATGGCTTTGCTCACTGTGCTGGATTCCTCATCTGATGAAGTGTGCTTAAGAGCACATGAAAGCTTACATTCCAAATAATAATTGGTTGGTCTTAAAAGTGCAACTTGACTCCTGCTTTGTTCAACTGCTTCAGACCAACACGGCTGCCCGCTTGGATCTATCTATGGGGAAGGCAATGGCAAACCACCCTGTAAAAAGTTTGCCGTGAAAATATTGTGACGTCACCCCAGAGTCAGAAACAACTGGTGCTTGAACAGGGGACTACCTTTATTATTATTATTATTGTGTAAGACAGGATGCTGGACTAGATGGCCTATCAGTCTGATACAGCAGGACTCTTCTTATGTTCTTACATCCTGAATCAGACCCTTGGTCTATCAAGGTCAGTATTGTCTACTCAAACAAGCAGATGCCCCTGCCAAGCAAATGCACCTACCATGAAGCCACAGCCCCTCCTTATGACTCTTTCGGAATCAACCCATCCCATCCCAACACCAGCTTTTTTTAGCACAGTCCATTGCTCTGCACCCATTACCATTCCAGAACCTCTACTGGGAATGTGGGCTAACATATCCACACACCTGTCCCCCCTGGCAGACCACACTCCCCTCTGGCCCGCTCCCACAACACGTGCGGCACGTTTGCAAAAGGGCAGGCATCTAGGCTCATACCCAACAAGAGGTCCAGTGGCCCCGTGCCAGCGGAGCTGTGCTGCTCAGAGGGAGGCCGACATGCCAGTCAGGGATTTATTAAAGATACGAACAGCTGACGGTGTAGCAAAAAAAGATTTACAGTGCAATTCCCAAGAGAACAAAAGCCAGATAGGGAATACATGTTAAGCATCTGAGCAATGTTATACATGGGCGGGGGGGGGGATTCTTTTTGCCTCATTTGTGACCAATGTTCCCTCTAAGCTGCAGAGTCTTGTGAGCAAAAATTCTATTTTGTGAGCTACTGGCATTAAAGTTGTGAGCTACTGCATAATTTAATGTGTTCCGGGGTCATCTTTCCTGAGCTAAGACAAAAATGTGTGAGCTGGAAGCTAAAAATCTGTAAGCTAGCTCACGCTAACTCAGCTTAGAGGGAACACTGTGACTCATTTTAAAGTTGACTCAGCACTTACTACCTGCCTCTCCACTACAATAAAAGCAGCTTTTGAGAATGGGCCGCTCCCTCTTACCTTTGAACACACAAAACTGCCTTCTATGGAATCAGATCTGTGGTCTGTCAAAGTCAGTATTGTCAAGTCAGACTGGCAGCAGCTCTCCAGGGTCTCAGGCAGAGGTCTTCCACATCATAGAATCATAGAGTTGGAAGGGGCCATACAGACCATCTAGTCCAACCCCCTGCTCTATGCAGGATCAGCCTAAAGCAGGGGTGGTCAACGGTAGCTCTCCAGATGTTTTTTTGCCTACAACTCCCATCAGTCCCAGCCATTGACCATGCTGGCTGGGGCCGATGGGAGTTGTAGGCAAAAAACACCTGGAGAGCTACCGTTGGCCACCCCTGGCCTAAAGCATCTCCAACAAATAATCATTACTTTTTAACCGGAGATGCCAGGGATTGAACCTGGGCCCTTCTGCATGCCAGGGAGATGCTCTGCCCCCAAGCCAGAGCCTTTGATAAATTACCTCTGATTACGCCTTACTAAAAAATAAATCATCATAGGGCACTGTGTGTAATATAGCCAGGAGAGCCAAGGATTGTCCAGCTGCCTGAAACTCGAGTTCTTTTAATGGTGAGCTCGGCTTATTTGGGGGGGGGGGGCTGAGAGAACGCTGAAAGAGCTGTGACTGATCCAAGGTCACCCAGCTGGCTTCACGTGGAGGGATAGAGAATCAAACCAAGATTCTCCAGATTAGAGTCCGTTGCTCTTAACCTCTGCTCCATACTATTGTGCCGCATTCACGCCAGTGAATGAATGAAGCCTTGCCAATGGATTAAAGGCAGATGTTTTTTATGCTTAGATGGGTCTGTAAAGTAGCTGTAGCCCCCAGACCAGCAGGAGATTGGCCTTTTGGACAAAGGCATTATAGAAAACCATAGTAAAAGAGGCAGGCTTGCTTGCAGCTCCCTAACTTTCTTACTGTTAGCTCAGCCTAGGATAAGCACACACAAGATTGCACTGTTAGGGCAGAAGCCAAGGAGTGGAGTGCAACGTTCCCTCTAAGCTGCAGAGTCTTGTGAGCAAAAATTCTACTTTGTGAGCTATTGGTGTTAAAGCTGTGAGCTCCTGCATAAATTAGTGTGCTCTGGGGTCCTCCTTCCTGAGCTAAGACAAAAATGTGCGAGCTGGAGGCTAAAAATCTGTGAGCTAGCTCACGCTAACTCAGCTTAGAGGGAACACTGGTGGAGTGTAGAGGTTGGGTCTGAGGTCCCTGCTTTGCATGGGATGCAGACTGCAGGATGACCTCAACTCCTGTACATGCAGTATCTTGAATCTGGAGATGCACATGGAGCTGGGGTTTCAGCTTACCTCCTAGTCTCGTTTCCCCAGCCTCAAACTCTACTCAAAGGGGAGTAGAGAAGCGCAAGCATCCAGCAGCACCTTAAAGAGTAACAAAAGCTGTGGCGGGGGTGGGGGGGGTGAGCTTTCCCAAGTCACTGCTCACTAACAAATTGTATATAGATCCAAGGGGGCAGCCGTGTTGGTCTGAAGCAATAGAACAACATAGGAGTCGAGGCACATCTTTAAGACCAACAAAGTTGTATTCAGAATGTCAGCTTTCGTGTGCTAGAAGCACACTTCATCAGACAATAGGATGGAATGACCAACAGTCCTAGATATAGAAAAAGTGGGCAGTGAATTAGTATGCAAAATCATGGAGATGTTTGTAAGCAGATTAAAAGACACTAACAAATTGTGTTCGTCTTCAAAGTGCTCTTGCTCCTGCTGCTGCTGCTCCAGACAGACTAACATGGGTACCCATCTTGATCTCCTAGGAGAAGGTGATATTTGGGGAGGTTCATTCATTTCTTGGAACAACACGGGCTTTGCCAAGGAGCCCAACAGCACACCCCTGAGATTGCAGCAGTACAGGAAACTGACGGGGGAGGCACTTGAAGCCTCATTGGGCATTGCACACATCCAAAGCAAGGAGGTCCCCCGCAAGTCACAATTGTCATCTCTGCCTGACATGGGACAAGGACCCCAGACCCACTCAGCGCGATATGTGAAGCAGCACATAATGATGACGATATTGGATTTATATCCCGTCCTCCACTCCGAGTTTCAGAGTCTCAGAGCGGCTCACAATCTCCTTTATCTTCCTCCCCCACAACAGACACCCTGTATGTAACAAGGCCAGCTTGCGTGAATATGAAACCAGCAGGAGGGGACCTCAACAGTAGTCATCCAGACGCAGCTCTTCTCTAGGGCAAAGGAAGTCTTTCCCTTTACAATATTCAGCTCAGCTTAATCAAACAGGTAAGAAATTAATGAAAAGAACTAGTGTGGTTTAGTGATTAGGGCAGGGGTGGCCAAACTGTGGCTCGGGAGCCACATGTGGCTCTTTCACACACACTGTGAGGCTCTTGAAGCCCCCACTGCCCCATCAGCCAGCTTGGAGAAGGCATTCGTCTTTTTAAATCACTTCTTCCAGACAAAGCAGCTGGGAACTTGGAGAATGTATTTAAAGTTAAAGTTGCTCTCTTTCCACCTCCCCCTCTATTACTTTCTTTCCACCTTTCCTTCCTTTCTTGTGGCTCTCATATGTCTGACATTCATGTCTTGTGGCTCTCAAACATCTGATGCTTATTCTATGTGGCTCTTACGTTAAGCAAGTTTGGCCACCCCTGAGTTAGAGTGTCAGCCTATGATCTGAGAGACCCAGGTTCAAGTCCCCACTTGTGCCGTGGAAGCTCACTGGGTGTCCTTGGGCCAATCACTCTCAGTCTTAGCCTACCTCACAGGGTTGTTGTGAGGGCAAGCTGGAGGAGAGGAGAATGATGTTAAGCTGTTTTGATTAGCCATTGGGGAGAGAGGCGGGATATGAATGAATGAAACAAAGAAATAAGTAACAACAGCTTGGATCCTGCACGAAAATGAGCCATGTCTCCATTTCATGCAGAAACCTCAAAAAAAGATCCCCCTTGTGAACCAGCAAGAAACTCCAAAGTAAACTAGTTTTTCCACCCCGAGACAGGAATCTAGGCACTCTGCATTTAATTAAAAGCAAGTTGGAGCAGATTTCAGGTCCAAGAAAGAAAAAAAGCAAATGACAACAGGCATCACAGACCTGTTGTTCCCCGCACGGGCAACGCTTGAAAGCAGATGGCATCAGGACACGCCGACAGCCTTGAAATCTCAGGTTCTGACTCCAGAGTTCTGCGTTACTCAAAAGTCTGCCCTTTCTGCCTATATCCCTCGGGCGCTGTTTTACAACTCCGGAGTCGACTTTCGGCTCAGAGCCGGTCTTCGACCCTAACCCTCCCCCCCCCCCCCCCTCGCTCCCGCCGCCGAGACAAGAACACCAGACAGTTCTGCGGTTCCCAGCGTTATTATAGCTCACTTACAGATATTCTTGCGGGTTCGTCCGATTGTGCAGAGCGACTGAAAAGCCAAAGAAGCTGTTCGGCGTCCGGCCTCTCTTGAGGATTACGAATTTCGTGTCCAGGTTGAAAGCAGCACATGGCGGAGGAGGGCACAGGGAGACCCAAAGCGCGCACCCCCAAAGCAGCGCCTTTGGTCTCCAAAGCCGGCTTCTCCGCGCCAAGCTTTGGCCAAGCTGAAATTGACTAGCAGTCATGACGTGTCTGGTCAATTTCTCACCGTCCCGATCGAGTCAATTTCTTACACCTCCCGGCGGTCTGGCGTGCCCTTTTGAGCCAAGTGCGGGCTGTTGAGTCCTCCTTTGCTGCGCTGCTGTCGATTTCAGTTTCCCCTTCGCCTTCCTCCCGGGTTTCCCTCTTTTTAAACGTCTCGCTGCCCCTCTCCTTAGTTAACTAGGAATCCCTCCCCCTCCTCAATTCGACTTCCCAGAGAGATTCGGATGGAGCAATTCTGTGCCTGGTATTAACCAGGGAGGTGGGAGGAGCGGATCTGCGCGCGCCTGGTCACCTCCCTCCCTCTCCCCACCTTGCACAGAATCGGAGCGGCCGCTTCTGGCTACACTTTTCTTCCGGGGGAAAAAGAAAGAGTCGCAGCCAGCAGGATCGACAGGCGGTTGGCTTCTTAAAGGGACCCGGACACCTGCCCGGCACGGAAACGAGAACAGTGGGGGTGGAAGGCAAGAGAGGGGATCTCTCGCCAAACCGAGGTAAGGGAGGACACCGGCTGGCCTGGGATCCTCGGGCACGGGTTTTGCCCGGGGATCAGGTGTGAGAAGGGCCTGATTTGGTGACAGGGGAAAGAGAACTCCTCCCAGGCTCGTTTTTTGACACGACACCCCCACCAGAAACTGTGAGGAAAAGACTCTGGCATGCATGGCAGCTGATGAAGTGCCTTCATGTTAGAACCATGCAATGGACCAGCTAGATTGGAGTCAACAAGATTTCTAGGGTATAAGTGCCCTTGGACTCTCAAAAGCATTTGCTCTGGAAATCTCCTTGGTCTTTAGCCTGGTGCTGGACTCCATCAGTGGCTATTAGCCACAGTGTATTGTTGGAATTCTCTGTCTGGGGCAGTGATGGTCTGTATTCTTGGTGCTTGAGGGTGGGGCACAGAAGGAGGGCTTCTAGTGTCCTGGGCCCACTGATGGACCTTGTGATGGCACCTGGGCTTTGGCCACTGTGTGACACAGTGTTGGACTGGGTGTGCCATTGGCTTCTCTTATGTTCTTATGTTCCATTCTTGCTCGCCCTCTGAAACCTACAAAACAAAGTTCCACCCAAAAATAAATAAATCAGAAGTTCACTTGATTCCCCCACCCCACCCCCAGCCACCACTGGATCAAGACTTCTCAGATTTGTCTCAACTTGCTGTTAGATTCAGGTGGATAGTCATGTTGGTCTGAAGCAACAGAACAAAGTTTTGAGTCTAGCGCACATGGAAACTTATGCCCGGTATTAGGTACATATGGCTCATTAGAGCCTTGAGAACTGAGCTTGGGGACACAGAGACAATGGGAAGCAGGATCCTAGTCCTTGCTTCCCGGGACCAATTGCGAGCCCCCTGCTGGTTCAAATGATCCAATGGTGTAGTAGCGCGGGAACTTGAACCATATATAGTTGGCACGGTTGGCCAGTTCTCCAGTCTTCGTTTTAGCAGCAGTTTTCCATGCTGTGTGTCACTAATAAAATATGCTGATCACTATGCCAAGTGTCTCGCATGTGTATTGAACCCAGTATTTAACACCCAGAATTAAACTTTGTTGATCTTGAAAGTGCCATGGGACTCAGACTATGTCTTGCCGTTGATATGGTTGGAAGACATCTGAAGCCACAACAATGCTAAAGGAAGTACTCCTGGCCCCACTGATGGACCTCTGGATGTCACCTGGTTTTTTTTTGCCACTGTGTGCCACATAGCATTGAACTGGATGGGCCATTGGCCTGATCCAACATGGCTTCTCTTATGTTCTTAAGTTAGTCTCTGGTTCACCCCTGGATGGGAGATCTGGAGAATCCATGTATTTGAAGACTACATTGGAATGATTTACTTCCAGAACTGGGGGATGTATTTCATTACTCTCTTCCTCGATGGAAAAAATGTTTTTATTGTTGAAGGGAATCCTTCTCTGCTAGAGGTAGGGGATGGAAGGGAGTCACAGAATCCAGCTAGAGGTGAATATGAGGTTCTGGGGGGAAATCCTGGTGAGCCAAACTCAAAAGAATATATGATTTTTAAGGAGGTGCAATGGGAGGCTCCTCCTCCCAATTGGAGAGGAAGACATCCATAATCCAGAAGAATTTGTGGATTTTGAAATTAAGGCTTTTCCCACTCTTATATTTAGGTCCATGATCTTCTCCAAATGGCAACAGTATTTTTAAAGCTTTGATGTGACAGCTGTTGATATTTTCATCTTCACAACAACAACCCTGTTAGGTAGGTTATACTGAGAGGGAGTGAGTTGGCAAAAGTGAGCTCCCAGTGAGCTTCCATGGCAGAGTGAGGATTCAAACTTGGCTTTCCCAAATCCTAGCCTATCACTCTAATGGGTATGCCATATGGAATAGTTGTAGATATGTAAATTTTGATCTATTGTCCCAGTTTTGCTGCTGACATTTTGAATGTACTTAAAAATTTGCTGACATCTCTGGGTCGCTCTGACAAGCATACAATATGGGATCACAGAAGCTTTTAAATACTGCATATTCATACATGTGAATTATTACATCTATTCCAATCTTAAATACCATTCTATGCCAACCATCACATTCCACAAAATACTAAATATCATTGTGTGTCAGCTATAGAATGCTGTCAAGCATCACCCTTCAAACAGGCAATCACACAAACATAGACTTCTCAAATACGGAGACATCAGATCTTCAGGAACTATACAGCAAACATATGCACATCTCAGGAACATCCGGAGAATATTCAACATCAAACATTCAGAGGGCTAAATTCTGGGAAACAAATTTCTCGCAGCTCAAGGGTCTGTGACAAAACCGAAATGTCAAATTTGGGTGGCACAAACTTGACTCACAGCCAAAAAAAAAAAAAAAAAAGGAAAGAAAAATGCAGACTCAAAACATTTTTTTGTTCTTAACCACAAAATGTTCCCAGGAAGTTTGTGCAATGTTGCAAACTCTTCTGATGAGGAAAGGAATGCTTTAAGAGTTGTCAATGTTCTCTCTGCCTGGTAGTTTCAGGATTCTAACTACAGCAGGGAGCAATGGGGGAGGGGAACTGACAAAATTATGTATTTTTAACTTCAGTTTATAGACCACCCTCCCTTGTGAAACAAAGCAGGCCAGTGTACAACCGTTAAAACAGTAAACCACATAACAATATCAAATGACCATAACATGAATCTATTTTATCAGTACCCCATGGGGAGGGAGGTGAGAAACGGGGGGGGCAGGGAGGGTGGAAAACTGTAGCTGTCCTCAGCCATAGCCTGGCAGAACATCTCTGCCTTACAGCCCCTGTAGAACTGCGCTAGGTCCAACAGGTGGTAGATATCATTAGGCAGAGAGTTCCACCAGGTCGGAGCCAGGGCCCAAAAGGCCCTGCTCTGGTGAAGGGCAGCTGGATGTTTTTCAGGTCACAGGAATCTTTCCAGTCACTAAGCTCATCTTCTGAGGCCCTTCTGTAAATGTTCCCAACTCTGCGATCTAGTGTAAGATCTTACACTATAAGAGTAAGCCAGAGCGTTGAAGTAGGATCTGGGAGATTCAAGTTTGAATCCTTGCTCTACCATCAAAAGCTGCATAACAAAACACAAGGCACCACCAGTCTCCAAGCTAGACAAAAACAAGGAAAAAACCATGCAATTTCCAACAAACATATGTATAAGTGTATCACAGTGTAGAATCTGAATAATCAAACAAATTAAATGAACTTGCAGTCCATGAATGGTGAAAACCCTTTTCAGCCCCAAAACAGATGTTCTACAAATATAGTCCCATAAAGAGTGCTTTCCTCCTTTCTTCCACTAACCAATGGGACTTCTCTTGAACAAGAGACAAGCTTCCCAATAGGAGAGAAGGATCCCTGAGCCTGACTTGCTATTTGAATATAAGCAGCTTCTTGTCTTCCTCAAGAGCTCCATCCTTCCTCAATTAGTGTCTCAACCCAGTTTCTTACAAATGGAACACGGTAGCCTCCAGCAATCTCACAGAGCATAAGTGCCACCAGTATCCTTAGGCTGTTTGTTCTTACTGTGTGTGTGGGGGGGGGAGGGTTATAAACGAAGTAAATATATAAGTAATGCCAGGCAGAGAAAAGGCCCCGCAAACTGTGTAATTCCCACTCCAGAGATACATTTCCGGATATCTTTATTGGGTTCTGAATGCCAGGTTAAAATGGTTTCTTTCCCCCAGCTGCACTATCGCTTCACTCGTTGCCTGCCGCGGCATGACTTTTATTGGCTATTGCAGTCTGATTTTCCTTTAATCTTTTTCCGAAAACTGCTTTGGGGGGTTTGACGGAAAGGCGGAGTCGAAATCACTTAAATAAATAATTCTTTTTGATTTTTTTTTTTTTTAAATGGTCTCATTCAGGAAGCAGAGAAGCTATTCACCTCGGTCCAAAACTAAGTTTACGGTCCTCAGATCTCACAACCAGCAGTTCAGGCCCACTTTGCACCCTTTGAAAGATTCTCTCATGAATAATAAAATGAAAGGAAACAAACACAAAGTCCCACAGCAAAAGCTACTTCGAAGGCAACATCAAGGCTGCAGCATTAATTGCTTTTAGTGTCAAGAAACACCCAAGTCAGTCCTATCCAGGTAGCTGTTAATGGGTTCTCCTTCCAGCGAATGTTCCCGGCATCGCAGCGCAGGGTGAAGCGCAGGGTGCCAAAAATACTCTGGACCGCTCTTCTCTTTGAGCTCGCTGAGCTGCTTTTCTTGAACTTGGGTATGAATAATACTCAAGTACAAAATGGTGGTGGTGGAAAAAGCCGTCAAGTCACAGCCGACTTACGGCGACCCTGGAAGGTTTTCAAGGCACCCAGAGGTCGTTTGCCACTGCCTGCCTCTGCATCAGGGCCTTGGCATTCCTTGGAGATCTCCCATCCAAATACCAGCCAGGGTCGATCCCACTTAGCGCCCATGATCTGATGAGATGGGGTTAGCCGCCTGAGCTATCCAGGTGAAGGCCAAGTATAATATACTTTCCCCAAATATGCATGAGTTCCTTGTCTCTTTGCAATACACGCAGGGAGTACGTCTTTCCCAGTCAGGCCCCTGCAGGCATGAATTTTCAACAGGCAAGCAGTTAATTGTGCACATACAAGCAGGTCAAACATGATGCATGAGGCACGCACCTTGCCAGCTGATTCATAGTTTGTGCTGCGGTTGGATTTAGGGAACAAAAGAAAAAGCAAGTCTAAAAGTATTGTATTATTGCTTCAGGATTCATCAGCCAATAGAAGATTAGGGATGAATTTCAAACCCTGGGCTATATCCAGCCTGGTTTTTTGCTTATATCTCACCCAGTTCCCCTCCTTCTTATAGTCGCTGTTCCATCTGGCTTTTGCCCATGCAGGTTCTGTGAGCCCCAAAATAGTTTTTTTTTTCTTTATTGGGGAGTGTGGGGGGAGGGTGTTCAAAAGGACCTCTTTTTTTTTCACCAAGGGAAAAACTGGTTGAATCCTACCCCACTAGAGTTAAATTTCAAAACTTACATTTCTAAACTTCTGCTAAATTTCAACCGGGGGCAGGTTTTAAACCTCAACTCTCGCCTTCTAAAGCCACAACATCTACCCAACCACGAAGCCGGCCTCTGAATATGAAACAACACTCGAGACGAAGGTCCTTGTTATTTATTTCTTCTGATATCTTTCACCCCGTTCTCCTTCCCAATTTATTTTATTGGATTTATATCCCGCCCTCCCTGCTGAAGCAGGCTCAGGGTGGCTCACATCAATAAAACATTTACAATACTGAACTTTAACCATTAAAACATTAAACAATATAAACAATTAAAACATATTAAAACAGTTTGGTGCTAGTGTTAATTCCAGTATCTTCAGCCCTCTTGAGTATCCGCATATACTACTATCAGTTGAAGGTGAGTTGAAACAAAGTTGTCTTACGGGCCTTGCAGGCCAATGGGAGCCCAAAGCAGCTAGCGATATTGTTCTCCACTTCTCCATTTCTATCCTCATAACAACTCTGCAAGGTGGGTGAGGTTGCAATTGGCCCCAAGTCACCTAGTGAGCTTCAATGGTGGAGGTAGGATCCAAGTGTTGGACTAGGTCAGGGGTGGAGAACAGTGGCTCTCCAGATGTTTTTTGCCTACAACTCTCATCAGCCCCAGCTGTTGGCCATGCTGGCTGGGGCCGATGGGAGTTGTAGGCAAAAAACATCTGGAGAGCCACTGTTCCCCACCCTTGGACTAGGTTCTGGTGACTTGTCCAGATCCTAGTCCAACCAGGGGTGGCCAAACTGTGGCTCAGGAGCCACATGCAGCTCTTCCACACATATCATGTGGTTCTCAAAGCCCCTACCACCCAGTCAGCTAGTTTGGAGAAGGCATTTCTCTCTTTAAATCATTTCGCCAAGCCAAGCCAGCTGGTGGTTTGGAGAATGCACTTAAAGTTATTTTCTTTCTACCTCTCCCTCCCTCCCCATCTATTTTCCTTCCTTCCTTCCTTCCTTCCTTCCTTCCTTCCTTCCTTCCTTCCTTCCTTCCTTCCTTCCTTCCTTCCTTCCTTCCCTACCTGCCTTGTGGCTCTCAAACATCTGACATTCATGTCTTGCGGTTCTCAAACACCAGATGTTTATTCTATGTGGCTCTTACATTAAGGAAGTTTGGTCACCCCTGTCCTAGTCCAACATTCTTCCCACTACCCCACTCATGTCTATTTGTTTTGGGCACGCACTGAGTGCCTTTTCCGCACCACTTACAATATGTGGTGAGACCTGGCACGCTTAGAGGAAAGGGTTTCTCGAGTGCAGCTTTCAGGCCAGCTGCTGCTCTGGCAGTGCCTGTCTTGCTCGGAAATCCCCACTCAGACCAGGGTTCAGAAGGCAAGCTGCTCCTTTGACCCTTGCTCCAGGAACAGGCTGTTGTGTTGTCTCAGTGCCGGGCAGGTGTAACAACAGCCCTTCTGTTCCTGTAAGGTTTATCATCTGCCTCCCTTTCTTATCCGTCTCTGCGGCCTGTGTCTTGTTTGCCTTAGGAAACCACAGCAGCAGGGAGAGAGAGCCAGCGGCCTACGGAAAGTGGCATGGGTGGGAGGGGCTATTCCCCAATCACATGTTTCATGTGGCTCGCTTCCCCCATGCCCAGACTGCTGGGGTGATTCAGGAGCACCGGAGCAAACATACCCCCCCCCACGCACACACACACTCAATTTTGAAAGCTACTGACCTGATCCTTAAAAGGATAATGAATGTCGGAGTTCCAGCTGTACATTCATCTGCAAAGTCTGCAGGAACTTCTAGCATTTGGTTATTTGGGCCTGCGATCAGACTGCTCCCAGAACTTTCTCTCCAGGGAACAACCGGTGCCAGATTAAACCCTGTGGAAGCACCTATGCAGCTGAAATCTTGGGGGGCCCCTTGCAAATTATCTCAGGGACTGAGATCCCATCCCACCACCCATAGCCCTGTGCAGCCTGCAGGCCCCTCTTGAAAGCCCCTTTTACTAAGCTGTGGAGGAGAAGCAGAGAGAGGCAAACCTGGCAACAACGCCAGCAGCAAGCACACCAGTAGGGCTGCCAAGCCCCCAGTCTGGGTTGGGGTTCCCCCGCCCTAGAGGTTCCCAACGGACCGGCCCACGTTGTCAGTGCAATTATGTCACCTGGAAGTGATGTCATCACGGCAGCAACATCACGCAGCGGTCACTCTAGGTGTTTCTGGGAAAATGCTATGGGTTTCCCAGACGCTCTAGCCATTTGGGAGGGAAAACTCTATGATACAATAGGTACCATAGAGTTTCCCCCTCCCAAATGGCTAGAGCGTCCAGGGAAACCATAGCGTTTTCCCGGAACTGCTAGGGCGGCCGCGAGCGCCGTTGCATTGACATCACTTCCAGGTGATGTCATTGCATTGCACGCTCTGTGCGCACACAAAAGTAGGGTTCCCAACCCCCCGCCCTGCCGGGGGACCCCTGGATTAGGAGCCTTTCCCCCCGATCTCCAAGAACGTGGAAGCGGGAGGGGTGGGGGGGAACGGTGCGGCCTCCCTTCACGAGGTGCATACTGGGACTCGTAGTCCTTGCATCCTCTCCGGCTGCTGCAGGCGTCTCCTCGGGGAGTCTGGCCGGCGGAGGGGGGGGAGCTCCGCCCCCAGAGGACCATGTGCGTTTCTACCTCCAGAGGCTTCAGTCGCTGATTGAAAGGCTTCCTCTTGGGATGGGGTGTCTGTGTTACTTTGAAAAAGTTGGCAGCAACTCGTGAGTAGAGAGGCCGATCCCCCTTCAGTGTTGCCAGAAATGGGGGGGGGGGGGAAGTCTGCTGAGTACTTCATTATTCTCTATGTGGAGATCGATTCTCATAGGGTATAATGGGGAATTGGTCTGGAGGTTTTGAGGGCTCTGGGGGCGCTGTTTTTTGAGGTAGAGGCACCATATTTTCAGTATAGTATGTAGTGACTCTCTCCAAAGTATTCGCCAAGTTTCAAAACGATTGGACCATGGGGTCCAATTCTATGAGCCCCAAAAGAAGGTGCCCCTATCCTTCATTATTTCCTATGGAAGGAAGACATTTAAAAAGGTGTGCAGTCCCTTTAAATGTGATGGCCAGAACTCCCTTGGAGTTCAATTATGCTTGTCACACCCTTGTTCCTGGCTCTGCCCCGATGTCTCCTGGCTCCACCCCCAAAGTCTCCTGGCTCCGCCCCCAAAGTCCCCAGATATTTCTTGAATTGGACTTGGCAACCCTACATGAAAGTCCCCCACCAGAGAAGGCTGGAGACTTGGCAGCCCTACACACCAGGCAAGTTGGGCAAAGAGCAGCTCAGTTGCTGGCTGCGTGTGCAGGCTGGGAGGGCTGCAAACAGGGGAAAAACCAGGGTGTGGGGAGAAACAGCCCAGGGCTCCTAAAGGCGTGGGGGCCCTTAGGCCAGTGCCTACTTGGCCTAATTGTTAAGCCAGTTCTGAGGACAGCTGTGGCTCAAACCCCATAGGGCAATAACCAGATAGATGAGACTTCCTTTTCTGTGGCCCTACTACAGCTTCCCTTGGCTTGTGCTTTAGACCCTCGTTTTATTATGACTCATGATTTCATTCGTTGGCGGTCTGCTGTAGGCCTTCCCAATCTTGTCTCCTGTTTTTACACGCTATCAAGTGTCAAGGGCGATGTGCTTGTTCTATTGGGTTGCCAATAGGGCTGCCAAGCTCCGGAGGGGGGTGCTTTCCACCAGTTTGGAGGCCCGCAACCCACCAGCATGGAGCAGAATACCGGGGGAATCCTCACTCCCAAAGTAGGGTTGGCAATCCCCAGGTGGGGGCAGAGGATCCCCCAGTTTGGAGCTCTCCTCCCACTTCAGGAACATCAGAAATCGGGGGAGGGGGGAGACGTCTGCTGGGCACTCCATTATTCCCTATGGAGACCAATTCCCATAGGATATAATGGAGAATTGACCTGCAGGTATCTGGAGCTCTGGAGGGGCTGCTTTTTGAGATAGAGGCACCAAATTTTCAGTATAGTGTTTAATTCCTCTCTCCAAAATGCCCTCCAAATTGCAAAAAGGTTGGACCAGGGGGTCCAATTCTATGAGCCCCCCCAAAAAGGCGCCTTCTTTCATTATATCCTATGGAGGGATTTAGAAGGTGTGCAGTCCCTTTAAATGTGATGGCCAGAACTCCCTTTGGAGTTTAATTTTGCTTGTCACACCCTTGCTCCTGGCTCCATCCCCAAAGTCTCCTCGCTTCACTCCCAAAATCCCCAGATATTTCCTGAGTCAAACACGGCAACCCTACTATTGAATGATGTCCCTGTGGTTCTCCACTACCTCATTACTAGGCTTGCCAATCCCCAGGTCCCAGCAGGAGTTCTTCTGCTTTCCCAGGCTCCTTCCCATCCCCAGTCAGCTGTCTGGTGGGGGGAAGCCCCGCCCCCAGAGGACCATGTGCCTTTGCACCTCCAGAGGCTTCAGTCTCCGATTGAAAGGCTTCCTCTCGGGATGGGGTGTCTGTGTTGCTGTGAAGAAGTTGGCAGCAGCTCGTGAGTAGAGACGCCAGTCCCCTGCTTCAGACTCGCCAGAAACGGCGGGGTAGGGGTAGGGAAACATCTGCTGAGCACTTCATTATTCCCTATGTGGAGATTGATTCTCATAGGGTATAATGGGGAATTTATCTGGAGGTTTCAGGGGCTCTGGGGGAGCTGTTTTTTGAGGTAGAAGCACCACATTTTCAGTATAGCATCTAGTGCCTCTCTCCAAAGTACCCTCCAAGTTTCAAAACGATTGGACCAGGGGGTCCAATTCTATGAGCCCCAATAGAAGGTGCCTCTATCCTTCATTATTTCCTATAGAAGGAAGACATTTAAAAAAGTGTGCTATCCCTTTAAATGTGATGGCTAGAACTCTCTTGGAGTTCAATTATGCTTGTCACACCCTTGTTCCTGGCTTCGCCCCCAATGTCTCCTGGCTCCACCCCCAAAGTCCCCAGATATTTCTTGAATTGGACTTGGCAACCCTACTCATTACTTCGTTTTGCCTGCACAACAACAACCCTGTGAGGTAGGTTAGGCTGAGAGTGTGTGACTGGCCCACGGTCACCCAGCAAACTTCCATGGCAGGAGTCGGAATTCACATCTGGGCCTCCCAAACCCTAGTCTGACACTCTAACCACTAGGGCAGACTTGACTATGCTATGTTAGTGTTCAGTTTAAGACAAGGGATATCTGCAATAGCCATGCAAGCCAGAGGACACTGACGGCTGACCTGTAAACAGTGAGAGATCCCAGTTTAGAAGGGATAAAATCAACAAACTGACACCCATGGGAATACCAGAGTCCAGTCTGAGAAAAGGAAAGACAGCTTTTCCAAAGGACCTATCAGCTCTCTTTTGCATTTGGGGAGAGACCATTTTTTTTTTGGGGGGGGGGGTTAGCGGAAACTCACAGGAACGCAATTCCAGCTGCTTTGGAATCAGGGGTGTGGCCTACAGGAACTTGCTTGCATATTAGACCACACCCCCTGGCACCAAGCCAGCCAGAACTGTGTTCTCAGGGCTTTTTTGTTTAAAAAAAAGCCCAGTAGGAACTCATTTGCCTATTAGGCCACACCCAGATGTCACCATTGTTCCACGCAGGGCTTTTTTTGTAGAAAAAGTTCAGCAGGGACTCATTTGCATATTAGGTCACACCCCTGATTTCACCATTGTTCCACACAGGGTTTTTTGGTAGAGAAAGCCCAGCAGGAACTCATTTGCATATTAGGCCACACCCCTGATGCCAAGCCAGCTGGAACTGCGTTTCTGTGTGTTCCTGCTCAAAAAAAGCCCTGGCCTGGACTATCTAGGTCAAGGCCAATTCCATATATTACAAATACACAGAGGTTTTTTTGAGCAGGAATGCAGAGGAACACAGTTCCACCTGGTTTGGTGTCATGAGGTGTGGCCTCATAGATGACTATGCAAATAAGTTCCTGCTGGGCTTTTTCTACCCCAAAAGCCCTGCAAATACAGAACATCCTCATCAAATACTATTCTGCCACATACAAGACATCCTTCCGTTAGGGCCTTATGACGTGTTCCTTGATCTGGAGTTGTGTTTGTCAGCCCTCCCCAAGAAGCATCACCCCCAGAGACACACACGCAAGCTGGTGGCAGCTCTGTTGAGGGCAGGGCCGGACCTGCCACTAGGCAAACTAGGCAATTGTCTAGGGTGCTGGCCTTCTGGGGTGCTGAACTAGGGGCCCCCATGTGACCCAGTGACATTATAAGTGCGGGGGGGGGCACCAGAAGTTAGCCTTGCCAGACAGTCTAGGGCAGTGGTCCCCAACCTTTTTGGCACCAGGGACCAGTTTTGTGGAAGACAATTTTTCCATGGACTAGTGGAGGGGAGAGGGCGATGGTTCTGGGATGATACAATTGTGCACTATTTTGGTGTGGTGGTTATGTGTGCAGACTCTTATCTGGGAGAACCGGGTTTAATTCCCCACTCCTCCACTTGCAGCTGCTAGAATGGCCTTGGCGCAGCCATAGCTCTTGCAGAGTTGTCCTTGGAAGGGCAGCTTCTGGGAGAGCTCTCTCAGCCCCACCCACCTCACAGGGTGTCTGTTTTGTGGGAGGAAGGGAAAGGAGATTGTGAGCCACTCTGAGATTTGGAGTGGAAGGCAGGATATAAATCCAATTTATCATCATCATCATGAAATAATTATACAGCTCACCGCCCGGTTGCTAACAGGCCATGAACCAGTACTGGTTCACGGCCCGGGGGTTAGGGACCCCTGGTCTAGGGAGAAAAGCGTCCTGCATATTCCCAGAAACACACCCATCTTCAAGATTCAAAACCAGGTCCTGTAAGGTTGCCAGCTCTGAGTTGGGACCAATCTGGGGGTTTGGGGGGAGGTGGAGCCTGGAGAGGGCAGGGTTTGGGGAGGGGAGGGGAGAGACCTCAGCAGGATATAATGCCAGAGAATCCACCCTCCCAAACAGCCGTTTTCTCTAGGGGAACTGATCTCTGTCATCAGGAGAGCAGTTAGCAGAACTCCAGGCGACACTTGAAGGTTGCCAACTAGTGTACCCTCTAAGCTGAGTTAGTGTGAGCTAGCTCACAGTTTTTTAGCCTCCAGCTCACACATTTTTGTCTTGGCTCAAGAAAAATGGCCCCGGAGCAAGCGGATTTATGCAGTAGCTCAAAACTTTAATGCCAGTAGCTCACGAAGTAAATTTTTGCTCACAGCTTAGTCGTATTGTTGCCAACCCTCACAGTACTGACTGGGATCTAATGAGGCCGTTTCAAATTAGTTTACTCATTTCTTAGGACCGTAATCTGTCTTTGTCAATTTACTTTCTTATCAAACTCTTCCATCTATTTATATATCCCTTCACTGGGAGGACAAGATTAAGGCCTATCAAAATCTTTACTAGAAGATCTCACAGGAGATGATGGTACCAGCTCTTTCTCAGCCCTGATTCATTCATCCCTCAGCCACATTTAAGTGCTGTACGACTATATATGGCTATTTCATATTTCATTTCTACACATCTTGGTTGGGTCTTTCTGCTGTTTACATAGCAACTTTGTCTGTTTTACATTCTTTTCTTTTATTAGTGTCAGTTGTGAAACTATCAAGACACTAAAGCTAACTCAGGCCACAGGATATAATTTTAGCTCAGATGCTGAAGAAAAACACTTTCTCTTAGCAGAGAAATTCATATTTTATATCTCTGAAATGTATATACTGGGAAAGCGGCCTGCAAGCCAACAGTAATCCTTTCCTTGGCTGATTGAGGTCCAGCCCTCACACCACGCCAGGGGAATTCTGTGTGGCCTAAATCACACTGGTTCCCTCCACAGACTTGGATTTACTCTCTGTTGTGCCTTTCTGTAAACTCTGAGACACAAGGGTTAGGGCGCTATCAAGTTCCCTTCTGTGGTGGCCTGCACCACGTGGTCAGCAAATATACTCCAGGTTCCCTGAGCACGCAAACTGCTGGGACGGTGGTGGAAGCCTTGTGTGATGTTCTACCTAACCCATTTCAGGCCTGTAGCCACAGGGGGGCCTGTGGGGGCATTGCCCTCTGGCTTCCAGGTAGGCTTGCCAATCCCCAGGTCCCAGCGGGGGTTCTTCTGCTTTCCTAGGCTCCTTCCTGCTCCCAGTCAACTGGCCGGCAGGGGGGGAAGCCCCACCTCCAGAGGACCATGTGCCTTTCTCCCTCCGGAGGCTTCAGTCTCCGATTGAAAGGCTTCCTCTTGGGATGGTGTGTTTGTGTAACTTTGAGAAAGTTAGCAGCAACTCATGAGTAGAGAGGCCAATCCCTTGCTTCAGAGCTGCCAGAAACGGGGGGGGGGGGGGGGAGGAAATGTCTGCTGAGCACTTCATTATGCCCTATGTGGAGATCAATTCTCATAGGGTATAATTGATCTGGAGGTTTCTGGGGCTCTGGGGGAGCTGTTTTTTGAGGTAGAGGCACCAAATTTTCAGTATAGTATCTAGTGCCTCTCCCCCAAAGTGCCCCCCCAAGTTTTAAAACGATTGGACCAGGGGGTCCCATTCTATGAGCCCCAAAAGAAGGTGCCCCTATCCTTCATTATTTCCTATGGAAGGAAGACATTTAAAAAGGTGTGCTGTCCCTTTAAATGTGATGGCCAGAACTCCCTTGGAGTTCAATTATGCTTGCCACACCTTGTTCCTGGCTCCGCCCCAATGTCTCCTGGCCCAACCCCCCAAAGTCTCCTGGCTCCACCCCCAAAGTCCCCAGATATTTCTGGAATTGGACTTGGCAACCCTACTTCCAGGCTGGGCCCTCTGACTCCAGGGTGCAGCCATTGTTTTTGTCATGAGTGACAGCCAGAGCAGGGAGAGCAGAGAAGGGCACAGTGCACTGAAACAGCAAAAGCAGCAGGTGGAGAGGAGGGAGGCGGAGGAGTGGGAGACAGAGGAAGCTGTGTGGAATGGGCTGGGGAGAGGGGGATGGATGGTGCTGCTGGCTAAAAAGGTGAGAGAGAGAGCGATGGAAAAAAACCCCTTGCTTGCACACAAGGTGCAGTCTCTTCTTGACTCCAACGTTTTAAGATTGGCTCCCTTGACTTAGCCACTTCCAGTGCCTCAAGCTTTTGCCCCTACCCCAGAAAGCTTCTGAGAAGCGGCAAGCCCCGCAGTGGAAGGGAAAGGGTGCCCCTTGACTTTTTAAAAAGCCCCCTGGCTTTGAAAATCCTGGCTATGGCCCTGACCCGTTTTAATTTCATCCTTCTCCAAGAAGGTTCCTTCTGCCTGTTGTGCTGTGAAAGAGGTCAGCTGGAGAGAACAAAAATGGCCAAGTGTAGCCCAGAGGGCTTCATGGCTGAGCAAAAACATAGGGCTGCCATCCTCCAGCTGGGACCTGGAGATCTCCTAGAATAACAACCAGTCTCCAGAGGACAACAATCAGCAAATGGCTGCTTTGGAGGGTGGACGCTCCATAGATGAGATGGCTGGACACTATGTAGGATTGCCAGGTCCTCTTGCCTGTCTGGTGGGGAGATTTGGGGGATATTCGAGAGCTGGGTGGGAATGTCTCACAATATCTCCAACATGATGACATTACCTGGAAGTGATGTCATCACACTGGGGATGTTGTGTGAGGACATTCTGGCATTTGGGTGAAACTCGGTGGTTTTTTTCCACCCTCAAAACCATAGAGTTTGCTCAAATACCAGAGCGTTCCCGGTATGATGACATCACCTGGAAGTGATGTCACCCAGAAGTGGTGCAGTGATGTCCCTGTTTGACTGATGTCAGATTGAAGCAGGGAAGGAAACCCCTGCTGGGTCTTGGGGGCTGGCAACCCCAACACTATGGCACTTTACCCCACTGTGGTCCCTCCCCTCCCTAAGCCCTGCCGCCCCCAGGCTCCATCTGCAAATCTCCAGAAACTCTCCAACCCAGAGTTGGGAACCCTAGATTTGAACCTGGCCTTTGCCTGATAGTATAACCATGACACTACTCTGGCTGTCCTTTGCTAAGCTTGGTAAGGAGCAGAAGAGACAGCATCCTTTTGCAAGCGCTCAGTAAATATTTGAAGAGCTGGAGATTGCTCTTTTGCATACCTTCCTGTTTCTTCATACGACTTGCAAATACAACTTCCACATCGGGGTTAGAGATCTTCTGGAATTACACCAAGGGCTGGGCCTAGACTGTCTGGCACCCTAGGCAAGACTAGCTTCTGGGCCCCCCCCTCCAAATTGATAACATCACTGAGTCACATGGGGGGAGGTGCCCAATCCAGTGCCCTTGAAGGCTGGCACCCTAGGCAACCACCTAGTTTGCTTACTGGCAGAGCCAGCCCTGATTACACCTGATCTCCAGACAATGCAAATCACTTTATTTATTACTTACATATTTGAAACATTTATTCCCCTTCTGGAGGAAAGGGATGCTTTGGAAGGTGGACTGCATGGCATTATATACTACTGAGGCCCCTCCCTTCCCTAAACCTCACTTTCCCAGGCTCCTCCCTCAAATCTCCCGGGATTTCTGAATTCAGAGTCAGCAACCCAAGGCCTGGAGTTCTCCATAGTACAGAGATCAGGGCCCAATAGGCAGGGCTTCTCCCGCTTTGGGGGCCCCCAACCCACCGGCCTTCAGTGGGCCGGCGGGGGGATCCCCACGGAATGTTGCTGGTGTGACGATATCACCTGGTAATGATGTCATTACACCAACCGCTCTGGATGTTTCCATGAAAATTCTATGGTTTTCCTGGATGCTCTATCAATTTGGGAGGAAAACTCTATTTCGGGGTTGGGGGGTGGGGCTTGGCAACCTTAGGGTCCAAAGAGGAAGTAACAGCTTGGGATGGCAGATTCGAGGGCATCACAGCCTTGCTAGCGCTTTCGACTCCCCAAACTGCCCTCTTCCGGCACCGCCCCAAATCTCCAGGAATTCCTCAGGCTGAAGTTGGCGAGCCTAACTGGAACCCATTGAGCTCTACATCCTTCCAGCAGCACTCTTCTTTGGACTAAGGATGCCAGCCACGAGGCACGACCTGGGGATCCCCCAAAATTACAACTCACGTCCAGGCTACAGAGATCACTTCCCCTGGAGAAAATGGATGCTTTGGAAGGGTGGACTTCCCACTGAGGTCCCTGCCCTCCCTGGCCTCTACCCTCAAATCTCCAGGAGTTTCCCAATCTGGTTCTGGTCACCCTTCTCCCCAATTCCCAGCCAGTGGGCAGGGGGGACCTGGCAACTCCACTTGGCAGTTGGCTCCCTTCTTGGAACGCAGCGACCTAGCAAATGTGATCCACGCAATGGTCACCTCGAGATTGGACTACTGCAATGCCCTCTACATGGGGCTGCCCTTGTACCGAACACGGAAACTCCAGTTAGTGCAGAACGCGGCAGCCAGGCTGTTGGTGGGACTACCTCGGTGGGAACACATACAGCCTGGGCTGCGGGACCTGCACTGGCTGCCGGTTGTGTACCGTGTTCGCTACAAGGTGCTGGTTATTACCTTTAAAGCCCTATATGGCCGAGGACCTGCCTACCTTAGGGACCGCCTCTCCCCATATGTTCCTCTAGCTCTCAAAATCTTTTAAAAATCCCTGGGCCAAGAGAGGCTAGACTGAAGACAACTAGGGAGCAAGCCTTTTCAGCAATGGCCCCTCGATGGTGGAACCAACTTCCAGAGATGGTGCGAGCCCTGCGGGACCTGAATCAATTCCGCAGGGCTTGCAAAACCTTTCTCTTTCAGCTTGCTTTTAAGTTAGAACCTGGCTAAACCGACGTGTAGCCATCTAGCCATCTTATGCATGATTGTAATCTATAGCACCTTATAGTACCTGTTTTATCTATTTTAATTAACTTATGTAGTTGAATTGTATTTTTAAAACTCCTGTTTGCATTGTATTTTATCCAAATCATGGTATTCCATATCTGTGAGCCACCCTGAGCCCGCCTTTGGCAGGGGAGGGCGGGATAGAAAAATAAATTTACTTACTTACTTACTTCTCCCCCTCAAAAGCTATGAAGTTTAGGTTCATTTCTGAGTTCAGCATCCTTGTGTGCAAAAGTGCTTTAGGTAAACACATAGGGCTCTTTGGATCCCAGCTGAACAAAACATTCATTTATTCAAATGTCAGCCAATTTTTTTTAACCCATTTTAAAAAAAATTTGAATATCCAACTGCAGGGGAGCTGTTAAGCCATTAAGAATGGTAAGGCCGCTATATAATAATAATAATAATAATAATAATATTTTATTTTTATATCCCGCCCTCCCCGCTAGGCGGGCTCAGGGCGGCTAACAGACACGGGAGTCTCATGATTCACATTAAACAATAATAGACATGGGAGTCCCGTGATTCATAAAACATAACAACTTAAACATTAATTACAATAAATTATTTAAAATACATAAAAACATATAAACATATAAGATATAAAAATAGGTGCTAAAATGATGAATTTAAGATGGCTAAATGTCTATTCATTCATTAATCAGGTTCTGTCTTAGTTGCCACATGGTGACTCAAATGCTAACTGAAAAAGAAATGTTTTGCAAGCCCTGCGGAATTGGTTCAGGTCCCGCAGGGCTCGCACCATCTCTGGGAGGTCGTTCCACCAGCGAGGGGCTATCACCGAGAAGGCCTGCTCCCTAGTGGCCTTCAACCTAACTTCTCTTGGCCCAGGGATTGTTAATAAGTTCTGAGAACCAGACCTCAGTGCTCTCCGGGGTACATATGGGGAGAGGCGGTCCTTTAGGTAGGCAGGTCCTCGGCCATATAGGGCTTTAAAGGTAATAACCAGCACCTTATAGCGAACACGGTAGACAACCGGCAGCCAGTGCAGATTGCGCAGCCCAGGCCGTGCAGGCTCCCACCGTGGTAGTCCCTCCAGCAGCCTGGCCGCCGCGTTCTGGACTACCTGGAGTCTCCGTGTTCGGTACAAGGGCAGCCCCATGTAGAGGGCATTGCAGTAGTCTAACCTCGAAGTGACCGTTGCGTGGATCACAGTTGCCAGGTCGGTGCGTTCCAGGAAGGGGGCCAACTGCCTCGCCCTCTTGAGATAGAAGAAGGCGGATCTAGCAGTGGCAGCTACTTGGGCCTCCATTGATAGGGAGGACTCCAGTAGCACCCCCAGGCTCTTGACTTTGCGCACCGGTACCAGTGGCACACCGTCAAAGGCCGGTAAAGTAGTCTCCCCTCCCGGTCCGCCACGGCCCACGCAAAGGACCTCAGTCTTCGCCGGATTCAACTTCAGCCCGCTCAGCCTGAGCCAGTCAGCCACGGCTTGTAGTGCCCGGTCCAAATTTGCTGGGACATCACCAGCCCGGCCGTCCATCAATAGATAGAGCTGGGTGTCATCTGCATATTGATGGCAACCCAGCCCATACCTCCGTGCAATCTGGGCAAGGGGGCGCATAAAGATGTTAAACAGCATCGGGGAGAGGACTGCCCCCTGAGGCACTCCGCAATGGAGTGAATACCTCTGAGACAGTTCCCCCCCGATCGCCACCCTTTGTCCCCGACCCTCAAGAAAGGAGGAGAGCCACTGTAAGGCTAGCCCCCGAATTCCTGCGTCGGCGAGGCGGCGGGTCAGCAGCCGATGGTCAACCATATCGAACGCCGCCGATAGGTCTAACAACAGCAATACTGCCGAGCCGCCTCGATCCAGTTGCCGTCGGAGGTCATCCATGAGGGCGACCAGGACTGTTTCTGTCCCATGGCCCGGGCGAAAGCCGGACTGGCATGGGTCTAGGACGGAAGCGTCCTCCAAGAATTCCTGTAACTGCACCGCCACGGCCCTCTCGATTATTTTGCCTAAAAAGGGCAAGTTTGAGACCGGCCGGTAATGTGCCAATTCGGCCGGATCTGATGACGGTTTTTTCAGGAGAGGGCGGACCAGTGCCTCTTTCAGAGGTGTTGGAAAAACACCTTCTGAAAGGGATCGATTTATAATATCCCGTATAGGATATCTTAGTTCCTCCTGGCAGGCCTTAATTAGCCAGGAGGGGCAGGGGTCCAGATCGCAAGTCGTGGAACGTGCAGTGGCAAGAATTCTGTCGACTTCCTCCAAGCTGAGCGGGTCGAAGCAATCCAGAGTTGAATCAGAAGACACGCATTGGGCTTCGAGTCCACTTACTGCCTCCAAATTGGCGGGGCAGTCCTGGCGGAGCGATTGGACCTTATCCGCAAAGAATTTCGCGAAGGCCTCGCAGCCAATTTCCAATTCCTTAGCTTTAGAATTGCCCTGAGGCAATGTAGTCAGATTCCGAATTATTCTAAATAATTGGGCTGGGCGCGAATTTGCGGATGCAATCCTAGCCGCAAAGTATGTTTTCTTTGCGGCCTTGATTGCCATCTCATAGGACTTCATAAACTTCCTATAAGATGTTCCAGTCGCCTCGTCACGAGTGCGTCGCCATTGCCTCTCTAGCCGTCTAAGGCCTTGTTTCAGCTGGCGTAATTCCGGGGTATACCACGGAGCCAGCTTAATCTGAGGTCGCAGAGGGCGCCGAGGTGCGATCTCCTCGATGGCCCTAGAGAGCCGGCTATTCCAGGTCTCAATCAGGCCATCAAGGGAGCCGCCAGAGGGCCAGGAGTCCCGCAGAGCCATCTGGAACCGTTCCGGGTCCATTTGACTCCGTGGGCGAGCCATAATCGGCTCCTCGCCTAAACAGGTTCGGGGGGGCATATTCACACGGGCCTTGAGGGCGAAGTGATCCGACCATGGCACAACCTCTGTGGTTATATCGCTCACTACAATCCCGGCCGCAAAGATCAGGTCTAACATGTGTCCGGCCTGGTGGGTGGGGGTCACAACGAATTGAGAGAGTCCCAGTGTCGCCATGGAAGACACTAGGTCCGTCGCCTGACTGGAGGACGGGTCATCGGCATGGACGTTGAAGTCCATGGGTTGTCAAGTCCTCGGCTCTCGCCAGTGGAGGGTGGAAAGGAGCTTTGGGGGGGGGGGCAGGGCAATGTGATGGCATCACATGGAAGTGGCATCATCGTGCCGGGGACATCACGTGGCAACACTCTGGTATTTTGGGCAAAACTCTCTGGTTACCATAGAGTTTTGCCCAAGATACCAGAGCATCACTGCACAACATCCCTGTTGTGATGATATCACTTCTGTATGATGTCATCATGTTGGGGACATTGTGTCATTTTGTGGCTGCTGGAGTAAAATTTCCCCCACTGCCTGGCTGGTAGGCAGTGGTCAGGAGACCGTGAAATCAGGAGATCCCTCCTCCCACTGGGTGAGCTGGCACCCCTAATATTCTTTCCCAGCTTGCCAAGGACTTTAACACTTTGCTTTCCCTAAACTCTTGCAATGGAACTTCTAAAGTCTGCTCTGAGCTCCCCACTGCTCATGATGCAGGAAGCAAACCCACATTGTGCAGTCCTCAGAGCCAGTTTGGTGTAGTGGTTAAGTGCGTGGACACTTATCTGGGAGAACCACATTTGATTCCCCACTCCTCCACTTGCAGCTGCTGGAATGGCCTTGGGTCAGCCATAGCTCTCGTAGCAGTTGTCCTTGAAAGGGCAGCTGCTGTAAGAGCTCTCTAAGCCTTCAGGGGGAAAAAGATAAAGGAGATTGTGACCGCTCTGAGACTCTGAGATTCAGAGTATAGGGCGGGATATAAATCCAATAAATCTTCAGCAGAATTACACCCTTCTTCGTCCACTAGAGTCCAGGGACTGGGAACGGTGTAACTCTGCTAAGGATTGCTCTGCCAGTATCTTAAGAATTTTGACAGAGCAAATACGGAGCAGCCTCACCCAGCCCAAAGTGGAGGAATCCAAGCACTTCCACCCGATCTTTCAAAGAGGCCTCCAGGGCCCCCAAACAGCTTCCTTATCTCTGATTAACTTTGCAAATATTTGCTTGCTTCAGTGGGTGCGGAAGGGTGAGGTGGCCGTGCTGGACCTTCGCTGGCATTCAAAGGGCTTTCAGACGGACCTGGAGGATGAAACGAGAGGGAATGAAGTGGATGCAAAGTTCACTTTTAAAAATGCCTTCGTCCAAACAGTATAGGAGTCAACATGAATTGTGGATTCCAGCGGGTTGCCATGTTGGTCTGAAGCAACAGAACAAAGTTTTGAGTCCGGTGGCACCTCTAAGACCCACAAAATTTCATTCTGGGTATAAGTGTTCATGTACATGCACACATCCTCAGGTACTTCAGATGAAAGGTGTCGTCTTCGAGGGAAGTGGCAAAGTAGAAGCTTTTCATGTCAAAAGATCCCAGGTTCAAGATCTGACATTCAAATAGTTCTCAGGCACCCAAAATTTCCCCCTTGCCCCACCTGAGCTCCTGCCGCTAGCCTGAGACAATCACACTACATTGGATTGATCGATAGATGGATTCCTAAAACAACTTCACCAATTCATTTCTCTTGCAAAGAAGCAGCTCAGCTTTCAGTTTAATGAATTTAATTATCCAGGGGTCATTTTGCAGAAAATAAGGGTGCAGGAGCTCAGTAGCATATCTCATTGGCATATGCCCCGGGATCTGGGTCCAATGAGGAGAGAATTGCCCACTGCATGCAGACTCTGCCTGGAGGTTCAGGAGCTGCGCTTCTGTGAGCTCCTGCTGAATTCAAGCCCCGGAATTATCTCAACAAATTCAGGTTAGGATATGAAATTCTTCACCCTGGGCCCCAGGCTGCGCAATGCCTGGAGGACTGCAAGGAGGCACCTGCCCTGCCTCCCAGAATCTCTTGAAAACCTTTGAATCGGGGTCAGCTGTGTGCAATCTCATGTGCAGGCTGAGAAAGAAGGGTCTATACCTGAGTCGTATATCCCTTTGCAATTTGGCTAAGATGGAAACCCTCCAGTCACATATTCCGGGATTGTGATGGAGCATGATTCGTACAATCCCCTAACGTATGAATTGGGCTCACGTGTGGGTTTTCTAGGCTGATATAACTTCCATTCATGTCTACCAGGGTTTACCCAGATGGCAAACCCACATTTTACCCAATTCACACAATACACCGAGCATGCAAACAAGACTCGTTATGGAGACACACATGCTCCTGATTCTCACAGCATACAGGCTCGCGCTTCAAGGGAACAGAACACCAGCGTAATATCTGCAGAGGGCTAAATGGGGAAATTAAGCTTCGGGATCTGGGTGTACTTATTTTGGACTACCCATGCATGCCCCCATGACTCCTGCTTCAGTTTTGCAAAGAGGGAAAATACCATGCTAGAGGAAACCTGGCTAGTTGGCAATTGTAATAAGAGGGAGAGTGAGATTGAGCCCACCCTAACAGTAAGGTTGCCTAGGGGAATATCTGGAGATTTGGGGGCGGAGCCTGAGGAGGGTGGGATTTGGTGAGAGGAGGGACTTCAATTAGGTTTTAAAAAGGTAAAGGTAGTCCCCTGTGCAAGCACCAGTCATTTTCGACTCTGGGGTGACGTTGCTTTCAAGTTTTCACGGCAGACTTTTTACGGGGTGGACCCCAACAGGCAGCTGTGTTGCTCTGAAGCAATAGAACAAAGCAGTAGACAAGCGTACCTTTAAGACCAACTAAGTTTTATTTAGAATGTTAGCTTTCATACGCTCTTAAGCAGACTTCATCAGACAAAATGGGAATGGCAAGCAGCAATACTTAATATAAGTGGGCAGTGTGGAATCATGGAAATGTTTTTAGCGGATTAAAAGAATCAATAATAGGGATCTATATTTGTTAGTGTAGGACAAGACAGGGTTGAAAAAACATTGGAGAGTGATAAAAAGCAGACTGCTGTTGTAGGTGTGGGTGCCATAAATCTGGGTAACATTCTGGCTTTGTTAGTTTAAATAGAGGTTGGCTTGCCATTGCCTTCCCCAGTCAGCTACACTTTCCCCCCAGCAAGCTGGGTACTCATTTTACCGACCTCGGAAGGATGGAAGGCTGAGTCAACCTCGAGCTGGCTACCTGAACCAGCTTCTGCCAGGATCAAACTCAGGTCGTCGTGAGCAGAGGGCTCCGACTGCAGTACTGCAGCTTTACCACTCTGCGCCACGGGGCTCTTTCAATGAGGTTACAATGCCCTAAAGTTCGCCCTCCAAAGCAGCAATTTTATTCAGGGGAACAGATCTGTGTTGCCTGGAGATCAATTTTCATCCCAGGAGATCTCCAGCCACCACCTGGAAGTTGGCAACTTTACCTAATACACTGTTCTCCCTCTTTCTGTGTATCGTGTCACTTCTGAAAGACAGTTTCAGTTATGTAGCCATGCTGGTCTGCAGTAGGAGAGGAAGATTCGAATCCAGTAACACCTTAAAGGGTTAGAAATTGTGCTGGTTTTTAAGGTGTTAATGGACTTGGATGGATTTTTCTGAAAGGCCATCCAGTTTGGTGTTGTGGATAAGTGTGCAGACTCTTATCTGGGAGAACCAGGTTTGATTCTCTGCTCCTCCACATGCAGCCGCTGAAGTGACCTTGAGTCAGTCACAAGTTCTCACAGAGCTGTTCCTCTCAAGAGTAGTTTCTGTCAGAGCTCTCTCAGCTCCCCCTACCTCACAGGGTGTGTGTTGTGGGAAGGGAAAGGAAATTGTAAGCCACTCTGAGACTTCTTCAGGTACTGAAGGGCAGGGATAAATCCAATCTCTTCCTCTTCTTCCATGTATTGCTTCTTGCAGAAGTTACACTGGACTTGCAGCAATTCCATCACCACCTGGGTCTGGAAATAAGGCCAGAGGGAGCAATCCACAGATGGAACTCTGGCACAGTCATTTAGATCTGAGAAGCAGAGGAAAACCAGCTTCTAGGCAGTTCTGCAGCTGAGCAGTGGGAATTCAATGACTGAATATGCCCTGTCCCAACTAACGAACATTTGCAGCCCTGGAAAACTAGATGACAAGTGAAAAAGAACGGGAGCCTGCTTTGCCCCTGCCAGGTTCAATGAGCAAGGATTAATTTCTTTAACACAGAGAAGACCTCCTCCAAACGAAGCCTGAGAATGTATTGCAGATTCCAAGGGACTCCCTATTCAAGTAGGTGCTGCTGTCCCTGTAAGACGGATTGTGTTGAGACTTTCGCCCATGTTCTTCTCCAGTGTCCTCTCTATTTGGCGTCCCGCCGGGACCTTTTATACCCAAATTTGGCCCAAATTTTAGAGACCTCTGATGTTTTTAAGGTGCTTTTTTTGCTTGATAATTCTGATCCGGAAATAACTGAATGAGTAGCAAAGGTTTTTTTATAGAGCGATGGTTTCTCGTCCTGATAAGTAGTTCTATGTATCAGGTTTTCTATGTTGCTACTTTGTTTTTTATCTTGTAATCCTAATTTTATTCTGTATGGATCATGTATTCTTTTAATACGTAACCTGGCCAACCCTCTAGCTTACATTCTTATACATGCCAATAAAGGCTGTCTCGTGCGTGTGTATTGCATAGATAGACATGTGTGATGCATATAATTATATGCCGGGTTCCCTCTGCCCTGGCCGTAATCATAGGTGCTCTTCCTGGTGGGTAAATGGGAACCACACCTGAGCAACCCAGAACACAGGGGAAGTCAAGTGGCTGAACTTGGCAGCCGCAGCCTCTTGGATGCCCGCCAAGGTTCAAAGGGAGGGTTAGGGCCTGATAACAGACTTCCTCCAGGCAGGCATTGGGGGAGGAGCCGGCACAAAGGGATGGACGGGTTCCATCCTGATTCTACTCTGCCCCCCCAAGCTTGGCCACCGGTGCCCCACCTTGGGCTTCATGGCAAGGAAAGAATACATTTCCTGCCCAGAAGGAAAGTCGGCTGTGCCTCCAGCGTTGCCAGGCTGTCATCAGAATGAGTCATTTCCCTTCCTTCGTGATGTAGCTCAGGCTGAGTTCAGGACAGGACATGCCTGGAAATATCATCAGGAGAGGCCTTTCGCCCTCCTTCCCACAAAAGCCTAGAGATTAGGGGCGGGCATCACCAGGGCTTTTGTCGTTGAAAAAGCCCGGCAGGAATTCATTTGCATGTTAGGCCACACCCCTGACATCGCCATTGTTGCATGCAGGATGTTTGTAGGAAAAGCCCAGCAGGAACTCATTTGCATGTTAGGCCACACCCCCTGACACCACCATTGCTTCATGCAAAATGTTTGTAGGGAAAGCCCAACAGGAACTCATTTGCATGTTAGGTCACACCCCCTGGCACCACCATTGTTTCATGCAGGATTTTTGCAGGGAAAGCTCAGCAGGAACTCATTTGCATTTTAGGCCACACCCCTGACACCACCAATGTTTCATGCAGGATTTTTGTAGAAAAAATCCAGCAGGAACTCATTTGCATGTTAGGCCACACCCCCAGTGTCACCATTGTTTCGTGCAGGGCTTTTTTTTTTTTGTAGAAAAAGGCCAAGCAGGATATTTGCATCTTAGGCCACACACCCTGATGCCAAGACAGCCGGAACTGCGTTCCGCTGCATTCCTGCTAAAAAAAAAGCTCTGGGCATCACTTAGAGAGGCTTTGACTGGCCCGCTTCGGAGAAAGCAAGCTGCTGCATCGAAGACGAGATTCCTCTCCAAAGCTCAGCCCCAAAATGTATTTTCCAAGCACCAGGCTAGGAATTTAGGACAAGAGAGTCTCTGAGCATGCCTAGAGCACTTCTGGCTTCAGTTCGTGTAATCAGATTAGGTCTGGAGTCCAGTAGCATTTAAAACCCTAACAGAAACAGGATTTCTGCCCTCTTCAGGCTCTGCCTCTAGAATCTGCAGGTATTTCCCAACCCAGAGATGGCAACCCTACCTGAACCCTTTTATGCAGAATTCTTGCAGAATACAAGAACTGTGCCTCAGACTGAACTCTTGAAGAAACAGCGGCAGGGACTAGGTCATAAACTGGCAACCCAACCCAAAAGTTTACAAGGCAAATGCCTATCTACATCTCTGTGGTTAAAAAAAAAAAATCAATATGATCCTCTGTTTTCTTCCAGGAAGCCCTTAGCATAACCAGCTTTCTCACAACATCCCTGTGAGGTAGGGCTGCCCAAGAAAGTGTAATTGAACCTTCCATAAAACAGCCAGTTTGGTGTAGTTGTTAAGTGGACGCTTATCTGGGAGAACCGGGTTTGATTCCCCACTCCTCCACTTGCAGCTGCTGGAATGGCCCTGGGTCAGCCATAGCTCTCACAGAGTTGTCCTTGAACGGGCAGCTTCCAGGAGAGCTCTCTCAGCCCCACCCACCTCACAGGGTGCCTGTTGTGGGGGAAGAAGATAAATGAGATTGTGAGCCGCTCTGAGACTCTGATTCAGAGAGAAGGGTGGGGTATAATTCTACAGTCGTCTTCTTCTTCTACAAAGCCTCCTAGCAAAGTGAGGAGTTGAACATGGGGCTCTGTAGGGCTAGCCTGACGTTTCAGAGGCCCATCGCACCAATGCATGCCAACATTCAACAAGCTCTGCTGTTTCCCAAACCTACTCTAACCCTCCCCAGCACTGAAAATTCAGCCTTAGTCACCCTCCTCTATCGCTGTCCAAGTTTCCACTTAGAGTCACAGCTGACTTCAGGACTTCCTGACCGATCCCTCTTCCTACCTGCTGCTCTGGCGATAAGGGTGTGTGTGTGCGTGTGTAAACCTCAAAGAATGAAAACAAAAGGAGAGGACAGGAAATGCAGGCTGGGCTGGGCTGGTTCCTCTCGGCCCAATCGTTTCCCAAAGGCTGGGCATCAGAATCACCGCTGCCTCTGGCTCCTGGAAGACAGTCGCAGAGAACAGGGCATCTTCTTCACTACCAGTGCAAACCAGCCTGAAATCAGTTTAACCATCTTGACTTCCAGAATCCCAATTGCGAAAAGGGCTAAGCTCCAAAGGATGTAGAAATACCAGCACCACCAACTGCCCATGCATGCAAGAGGTTCCACTTTCAGGTTCAGCTTCTGGCATCTCCAATTAAAAGGCTCAGCAACCCAAATCTCCAGGTATCTCCCAACCCGGAGCTGGCAACCCTATTCAGAGCTGGCAACTCTATACACCACATTAGCTCTCTCTAGGATCCAGCCTAATCTAGATTCTAGAGCCAGTGTGGTGGAGTGGTTAAGAGTGAAGGACTCTGATCTGGAGAACCAGGTTTGATTCCCCACTCCTCTACATGTTCCCCAGAGAGTACTGAGATCGGGAACCCAAAATCTTCTCGTTGTCCCCGGGCCAAAGGAAGCCTGCCTGAAATCTACCAGGGACAGGGCTTTCTCTGTAATGGCCCCTTCCTGGTGGAACCAGCTGCCGGAAGAGGTGAGGGCCCTGCGGGATCTTGCTCAGTTCCACAGGGCCTGTAAGACAACCCTCTTCCAGCTGGCCTATAACTAACCGGCATAGGAAATTGAGTGTAGTTCTATGAGATTTCTGCTATGTTTTAATGTTTAACTGTGTAAAATGCTTAATTTAATATTTTTATGTTAGATTTTATGTGCTGTGAGCCACCATGAGCCACCTTGGTGGGAAGGGCGGGATATAAATCATAAATAAACTAAACTAAACTAAACTAAACACATGCACCCGCTGGAGCCAGTTTGGTGTAGTGCTTAAGTGCACAGACTCTTATCCGGGAGAACGGGGTTTGATTCCCTACTCCTTCACATGCACCTGCTGGAGTTACCTTGGGTTAGTCATAACTCTCTAAGAGCTGTTCTGCTCAAGAGCAGTTCTTGGAGAACTCTCTCAGCCCCACCTACCTCACAGGGTGTCTGTTGTGGGGAGGGGAAGGGAAAGGAGATTGTAACACAATCTGAGGGGAAGGGGAAGGAGATTGTAACGCAATCTGAGACTCCTTTGGCTAATGAAGAGCAGGGCATAAATCCAATCTCTTTCTCCTCCCCTTCTTTTTCTTCTTCATCTTCTTCTCCTCCTCATCCTCTTTCAGAGCTCTTTCATCCACCCAAATAAATTTAGCTTGCCACATTGTGGTGCAGAACACTAAAAGAGCTAGAACTTCAGGCTGCCAGAAAATCTTGGGATCTCCTGGCTATATATATAAAAATAAAAGTAGTTCCCTGTGCAAGCACCAGTGGTTTCCAACTCTGGGGTGACATTGCTTTCACAATGTTTTCACAGCAGACTTTTTTACGGGGTGGTTTGCCATTGCCTTCCCCAGTCATCTACACTAGGGGTGGCCAACGGTAGCTCTCCAGATGTTTTTTGCCTACAACTATAGCACCATCGTATTGTTTTAGCTTTTTAACATTAATCTATATTTGTATTTGTATTTGTATTTATACTGTGAATTGATTTTACCTGTATTGTTATATCATGATATCACATCATGTTTTTGTAAGCCGCCCTGAGCCTGCCCTGGCAGGGAGGGCGGGATATAAATAAAATTTTAAAAAAAAAACTCCCATCAGCCCCAGCCAGCATGGCCAATGGCTGGGGCTAATGGGAGTTGTAGGCAAAAAGCATCTGGAGAGCTACCATTGGTCACCCCTGATCTACACTTCCCCCCCAGCAAGCTGGGTACTCATTTTTTGTGTTTAAAAGTTTTATTGTTATTCGGAAAGGGAAAGAGGAAATAGAAAGTTAAAGTTACAGTTAACATTGCAATTGTAATCCAGTCTGAATGTTAAAACATCTTCCATATGAAATATCATTGAGATATTATTATTCATTTTACACTATGTCTTCATCATCTACGCAAAATATTATACATATTGTAAGCCATCCTTTAAGCTATCTATCTATCCATGTTGGATTACTTTTCCACATTTTCCTATATCTTAAGAGATAGGAATAAAAGTTCACACTAGTATGACTTAAGTATCTAACCATGCATAAAGCTTCTCCCAGAGCTTCCTTGCTTCTTCCTTAGATTTCTCAGCTATTAACTGGGTAAATAGTCTGTCTCCCCGTTCTGGGTACTCGTTTTACCGACCTCGGAAGGATGGAAGGTTGAGTCAACCTTGAGCCAGCTGCCTGAACCCAGCTTCTGCTGGGATCGAACTCAGGTCATGAGCAGAGAACTCCGACTGCAGTACTGCAGCTTTACCACTCCTAATATCTGGCTATACCAAACCTAATAATTATTATTCATTATTAGGATGCAGGATTCATCCCAGCAGCCTGCCTTTACTGGGAAAGAGTGTGGATACGAGTTAGGACGTTGTCAGCAGCTGTGTTCTGCCTTGATATCCTCTTGACGGGGCATTCATCCCTGTTTACGAATGGCAGAGACATCCTTCCGTCTCTCTGTCCCTTGGGCATAGAAGACGCAGCAGCCCTGGTGGCTGTTTATTATCCTCACCCATCTGTGTATTTACAAGATATTTATGGTGCTGATATATCTTGCTTTTGTTTATGCAGCTTTACTTAGATGAAAGGAGCTCACGGACAAACGATGGGGAAAGATAATTTCAGTTTTTCAAACAACTAAATGCAAAGGAAATGAGTTCCAGCAAAGCTACCGCTTTTTGTCTGGCTCAACAAAAGAGACAGAGATGCTGTTTCAGAGAATGACGGGAGCCACAGAAAGACACCTGCAGACATCTGCTGTGGAGTCACAGTGCTTGTGTGTCTAAAGCAGGGGTGTCAAACATGCAGCCCGAGAGCCGGATCAGGCCCCCGGAGAGCTCTTATCAGGCCCACAAGCAACTGGCTGTCTTCTGCTTCCTTCTCTCTTGCTTCCTTCTGCATCGCAGCTTGCTTGCCAGGCTTGCTCAATCACACAGGAGCTACGGAGCAAAGCCTCTCTTTTCTCCATTGGCTGAGGCTCCTCCCTTGGGGAGGAAGGGGGGAGGGAGCACTTGTTTCCCAGGCTCTCTCAATTGCACAGCAGAGCTCCTGAGCCAAGCCTCTCTTCCTTCTATTGGCTGAGTCTCCTCGGAGCAAGAGTCGTCAGTTATCAGAGACTGTTAAATAAAATATCGAAAGAGTGCTAATGTTTTAAGCATGCTTTAAGATTTTTTTAAAAAAACAAATATTTTATTGTGTTTGTCTGTGTCCTTTATATTGTGTTTGTCTGTCTCTATTACTTGGCATTATATTTTATGACATGCATGACCCAGCCCCACAAAGTCCCATTTATGTCAGATCTGGCCCTCATAACAGATGAGTTCAATTCCCCTGGTTTAAAGTGTTGACAAGTCACAGCCAAGTTATGGTAGCCCTATAGGTCCATCAGTGGGACCAGAGCACTAGAAGCCCTCCCATGGTTATCCCCCAAGCACTAAGAATACAGAGCATCACTGCCCCAGACAGAGAGTTTCATCAATATGCTGTGGCTAATAGCCACTGATGGACCTCTGCTCTATATGCTTATCCAATCCCCTCTTGAAGCTGGCTGTGCTTGTAGCGGCCACCACCTGTAGCAGTGAATTCCATGTATTAATCACCCTTTGGGTGAAGAGGGACTTCCTTTTATCCATTCTAACCCGACTGCTCAGCAATTTCATTGAGTGTCCACAAGTTCTTGTATTATGAGAACTCCATGACTCAGTGGCTCATTTGAATGCAGCTTCATAGGTCTGCCTGGGTCTGGATATGAATGTCATGTGCACCCCTGATTACCTCCCAACTGGGGCATTGTTTCTGCTCCACAGCCTGGATTTGGCACAGGGGGAGAAAGTATCTCTTTGGGTAGGCCTCTGTATCCAAGGAAGATGCAACATTCTCATCTTTAATCTCCAAGTGGTGTCCATTTAGTCTCTAAAGCAGACGCTGTGGGACAGCTGGTTTCTCTGTCTGGATTTCTGCAGGTTTAGCGGTGGGAACACCAGAACAAACAGTTTCCGTGCCCAAGACCCGTTTGCTTGATTATGCTATCAAGTAATTCTTCACATCCCAGTTGGTACGGATCCATCCCAGATGCTGTATTAAAACTCCCTTTTTAAAAAACTCATCTCAAGGGGAGTTTGAAAAAGCTGATGTAGCAGTTCTAGTTTGCCTTAGACCAAAAGAGCACTTAATGTGAATCACTTGCTCTTTATCTGTACTTGGTTGTGTTCACAAAGTATTACTTCGGGCTAGTGGCACTCTGGGCCATTTGAGGTTGGGAAAACATTACCGGGAGGGGGGAGGCTTAAACCCGCCTCTCCGCATGCACTTGGCCCTGATCCAAGTAGAGTTTTGCCTGCAATATTCCCTCTAAGCTGTGGAGTCTTGTGAGCAAAAATTCTACTTCGTGAGCTCCTGGCATTAAAGTTGCAAGCGATTGATTTGGCTATTGCATAAATTAGTGTGCTCTGGGGTCATCCTTCCTGAGCTAAGAAAAAAATGTGTGAGCAGGAGGCTAAAAATCTGTAAACTAACTTACATTAGCTCAACTTAGAGGGAATACTGGTTGCCTGCCTAGGAGTTGCACTCCCCCTGGGGAATTCACAAAACAGCGTTCGACTGGGAAAGTGGGGAATTTGAACTCAAGTCTTCCTCCTCAAAGTGCAACACACTAACCTGGCTATTAGCAAATATACAACCATTGCAGCAGGGCAACATGCTGCCTCTATGGAGTTAATTTTCTCCCCTAAAACAAAAGGTCCAGAAAATTATGCAAGGGAGGGGGAGAGAGTGGTATCACTCAAGACTCACTAGACAGCATTCCATGCTGCTATCAGAACAGCAGCAGCAAAAAAAACAAAAAACCAACTTGCATTAAGCAATAAATATACTTGGCAGGATTCAAGACACTGTGGGTGGCTTGTGCAGAGAAGGCAGCACTCCTGCACGACAGCACAATCCAGAGTCTGTGCAAAACAAACCCCAACCAGTTGGGTGCATTCTCTTCCCTTCTGTCAATCAAATGGAACGTCCAATAATGGATGCTAAAAAAAAAATGTAAATGAAGCAGGTTTTGATGGAGAACTGCCCATCCTGTGCGTGAGGCTGAGCCTCTGTTCCACACAGCATGGTGCTTCTGAAACGAAGTGCAGTTTATTATCCCTGGATGTTCCCTAAAAATCTTAAGATATTAGCAGGAGATGTCTGGATCTGAATCATTTTCACTGCTATTACCTGAGTTCCTCTCTACCTTATTCTAATCGAGGATAACAACCCTTACTTACATAGTTACCCTTATTTAGCTAGTAGGGGATAATGGGGTAGGGTTGCCAGATCTAGGTCAGGAAACATCTGGACATTTGGGGGTGGAGCCTGGGGAGGACAGGGACCTCAGTGGGGTTCAGTGCCACAGAATTCACCCTCCAAAGCATCCATTTTCTATCTGATTTCTGTAATCTGGAGGTGAACTGTAATTCCAGGGGATCCCCAGGTCCCAGCTGGTGACTAGCATCTGTAAGGCCATTGAATATCACTGCTCTAGCCCATGACTAGGGTCACCAGTTCTAGATTGCAAAATACTTGGAGATTTGGGGCAGGGGGAGCCAGAGGAGGGTGGGGCTTGGGGAAGGGAGGGTCTGGTGTAGTCCACAGAGCCCACCTTCCGAAGCAGCTGTTTTCTCCAGGGGAACTGATCTCTGTTACCTGGGAATCAGTTATCATCCCTGATCTCCAGCCACTCCCTGGATATTGTCAACCTGACAGCAGATGCTACAAAAATGTCTTCACCTTTAACCAGCTAAATGCTTCTTTGATTAAAAAAGAATTAAACCACGGGTCCCTGACACAGCGCCCATGGGTACATTGGCACCCACCAACCCTTTCCCCAGGGTTCACCGATTTCCCACTAGCCTTATGCCGCTCTCACGCTCCTCTTCTCCGCGGGGCTTCCGTCAGATTTCACACTATTTGCCCCGGGGCTGCAACCAGCTTCGCCTTTTTTTGCACGACAAACAGAAACTGGCTTTGAGAGGATCTTGTTTGCTGCGCGAAAGAGGCGCAGGGAGTTGCAGCTACGGGGCAGATAGTGTGAAATCCGATGGAAGCCCTGCAGAGGAGAGTGAGAGTGGCATAAGGGTAGTGGGAAATCGGTCCGAGAGTTTTTACAAAGTAGGCGGGGCCAAGCGGGGCTTTTGGCCAGTGGGGCTTCTGATTGACCACTGGAGAGCTGATTGGCTTTGCAGACTCAGAAAAACAGCATTGCTTTGGCATCAGCTGCTATCACAGTATAGGGATATTCACTGCATGATAGAAGGGATGAGCTGAAGCAAGGGCCCATATACGTGACCAGCAGCATGGATTCTACCAGCCTAGTAAGCTGAGGTTTCTTCAGCCTAAGGAGAGCCACAGTGGCACAGTTGTTAGAGTACAAGAGCAGGGTCTGGGAGATCAGGTCTAAATCCTCTTTTTGCCATGGAAGCTCACTGGATGACCTTGGACCTGCCACCCTGCTCTCAACCTAGCCTGCCTCACAGGATGGCTGTTGTGAGGCGGGCTGGGCAGGGGGGAGAACAAGGTGCCAAACCCATTGGGGAGGAAAATGAGGCACAAATAAAAAATAATGAACCTTCATCTAGGGTTGCTGACTATGGCATAGAAAATTCCTGGGGATTTGGGGAGGGGACGCCTGGGAAAGGCAGAGAGGAGTTCAATGGGGATAGGATGTCACTCTAGGACTTGCATCTCTCTTAGACTCTATGGCATATTATAGAGTCTGCCCACCAGCACTGATTTCCTGCAAATAGAGTTGCCAGTTCTGGGTTGGAAAATACTTGGAGATTTGAGGGGTGGAGCCTGAAGGGGTAGTGTTTGGGGCGGGGAGGGACTTAAATGGGCCCACCTTCCAATGGGGAGCCCATCTTCCAATGGGGCATAATGCCTCAGAGCTCACCTTGTCATCTGAAGATCAGTTGGAATCCCAGGAGATCTCTAGTCTCCAGCTGGAGGTAGGTAACTCTGCCTGCAAGGAAACTGATCTCTATAGCCTGGGCATCAGTATTAATTCCAGGAGAACTCAAGGCCCCACCTGCAGGTTGGCAATGCCATCTTCACCAGGCGGAAATGGCTCTTCTCCAGTGGAAAAGCCATTTATATTGAAAGAAAGGGCCTTCAATCCCTCCAGCCTCAGGTAGGATGTATGCCATTGCCCACAGCATCCAGGAAGTCCCTGCTGCCGGGCTGCATACAAAAAGGTAAAAAGTAAAGGTAGTCCCCTGTGCAAGCGCCAGTCGTTTTCGACTCTGGGGTGAAGTTGCTTTCAGACTTTTTACGGGGAGGTTTGTAGACTTTTTACGGGGAGGTTTGCCATTGCCTTCCTCAGTCATCTACACTTTCCCCCCAGCAAGCTGGGTACTCATTTGACCAGCCTCAGAAGGATGGAAGGCCTCAAGCCGGCTACATGAACCAGTTTCCCCTGGAATTCAACTCAGGTTGTGAGCAGAGGGCTCCGACTGCAGTATTGCAGCTTTACCAATCTGCGCCACGGGACATACAAAATCAGGGTTTCATTCCTGCCCTGCAAATTGCCCAGGCTCCATCCTGTCTGGACGATCTGCCTCTAAACCCCCATGTGTTGCCAACAGTCTATGGTCACCCGGCATAGAGGAAAAACATTCTTCATGTCCTTCAAGATTCTTTTCTCCCCTCAACCCCTCACATTCCAAGTGCCTGATTCAACAGGCTCTGAAGTCCTGGCTCCTAAGAAATCCATGCATTTTTGTGTGTGTGTGTGTGTGTGTGTGTGTGTGGTTGGAGGGGTGGGGGAGCTTTGCGCACACCTTGATGATCGCCTCCGGAAACCCACACGTGTGTCAGCAGTGATTAACTCTCTCCTGCCCGCAATATACCTCGCTGTCGCGCGCTCACCCAAGGAAGCGGTTAGTTGCTTCTCTCTTCCTTCCCCAGTAGACATAACTAAGAGAAGGGAGGAGTAGGCATGCCCCATCCTGAAGAAAGCATGCCTTGGGGCCAGGGATGTTTTTGGGGAAGGAGAAGAAAGGCATGTCATAAAAATGTGGAGAATTTTAGCTGAGGTGCAGGAAAGGTGGGGGGAGGGCAAGTTCAAACATCTAGTAACAGGCAAGGTCCTGTAAGCTCCCCGACTGGCACAATTCATCTGTGAATAACTGCCTTTTTCTGGCCAGGAAACTTTCAGGCCTCACATTTCTGATATATCCAAACAGGGCTTCGTTTGTAAAAAGAGAAGCAACAGGGGTCAAGCCTTATCCAGGCAGCATTCACCCCTCCACATTAGGGTGACTGGCTGCATTTTAAAAATTAAAATGGATTAACAATCCAATACGCAAAGGCAGGGGAGTACCATTATAAACAGTGGAAGTTTTCAGCCATGAGGGAATGAGTTCTGCACACGCTCAGTTGCCCCACCGTGGCTGGGTTGGGATGATATTTCCCACCTGGGTGGTGGAACAAGACATCGCCTTCTTCCCCTGCTCACTCAGCAAGCCTTCAGGATCACTAGATAGCCACACATTGGCATAACATCTAAATCAGGTGATTTCTGCACAAAGTAGACATCATAAACAGCATCCAGATTGTGTGGGCTGGATTTGTGTGTTTTTTTTGGGGGGGGGGGGGTTGGACTGGATTTTTAACATAAAGGTAAAGGTAGTCCCCTGTGCAAGCACCAGTCGTTTTCGACTCTGGGGTGACGTCGCATTACGACGTTTTCACGGCAGGCTTTTTAACGGGGTGGTTTGCCATTGCCTTCCCCAGTCCTCTACACTTCCCCACCCCCCCCCCCCCCCCGCAGCAAGCTGGATACTCATTTTACTGACCTTGGAAGGATGGAAGGCTGAGTCGACCTGGAGCTGGCTACCTGAAACCAACTTCCACCGGGATCAAACTCAGGTCATGAGCAGAGAGTTCGGACTGCAGGACTGCAGCTTTACCCTTTGCACCCTATGGAAAAATTACATTGTATATGAACATCCTGGGGCCTTGGAGATGGAATGGGTAGCTTGGGAGGGATGGTAAACTCTCTGTCTTCCCCCTCCCCGCCATCTTGGGAAGAACATCATCTGTACTTGTTCTCCCTCTCCCAAAAATGCTAGAACTCACTCAAGGGTATCCAGTGAAGCTGATGGGCAGTAGATTCAGGGAGGACAAAATGAAATACAGTGAGTGGTTAAAATGTGGAATTCACTGCTAAAGGATGTTGTAATAGGCACACGTCGCTTTCAAAAAGGATTAGACAGATTCACGAGGGAGAGCTCTGTTGGTGGCTACTAGCCATGGTAACTGAGGGTAATCTCCACATTCAGAGGCCGTCAGCCTCTGCATCCCAGAGCCAGGAGGGAAGGTCTCAGCCCCTATGCCCTGTTGTTGGCTCTCCAGAGGAACTGGTTGGCCACTGCGTGAGACAGGAGGCTGGACGAGATGGACCACTGGTCTGACTCAGCAAAGCTCTTATTGTGTTCTAAGTCAAAGCTCTGGTATTCAACAGATTCCAAAGGAGTCAAAATTTTGCTCCTCTGGCTACCAAAGGGTAAGTTGGTTAACACCTGATGGATCTGACCTACACTTCTATCCAGTATTGCAATTTCCTTACTGCCAAAATGGATGAGATAGTAGAAGAACTGCAGTACTGGCAGTTTTTAAAGGGCTCCGTAACTGCCTTGTGTGACCTAAGTTCTCTTTACAGCTGTGGCACAGGGTGTGGGAAGTTAAACCCATGCATGGTTTTTCTAATGAGAACCTCTCTCTCTCTCTCTCTCTCTCTCTCTCTCTCTCACACACACACACACACACACACACACACAGTGCATAATAGGCCTTGAAAGGAAGAGGCCAGGACTTTTTTTTTTTGTAGAAAAAGCCCACCAGGAACACATTTGCATATTAGGCCACACACCCGATGTCACCATTGTTTCACACAGGGCTTTTTTGTGGGAAAAGCCCAGCAGGAACTCATTCGCATCTATGGTCACACCCCTCAACACCAAGCCAGCCGGAACTGCTTTCCTGTGCGTGCCTTCTCAAAAAAAGCCCTGGAAGAGGTACAGGTAAAGGAAGGGGACCTGTCCTTTCCAACTGCACAATCCTTGCTAGTATCCTGGAATGAATCCTCAACAAATAGTGAGAATTTATTTGTTTTATTTGACTTCGTTTCTACTCTGCCTTAATCTCCAAGGGGCTTAAATCATTCGCTCCATTTTCCAAACAGGGAGCCAAGTTCCTTTCTCTCCACTTTGGCCAGGCCAGGCCGAATTCTGCAGACCTCTCTTCTTGGGGCTTTATCAACCTGATCTCCCTGCTCTACCTTTTTCTTCCGCTCCCCTTCCTTGGTGGGTTATCTTTTCCCTTGGGAAGCCTGAGGGCACAGGCCTGGGTTTCTTAACTGATGTCACTCTCCTCGGGAGAAATCCAACCAGCTCCTCCACAAGTGAAGAAGGAAGGGATGCCCACAAAGGGGTTGTTGGACTGCTGTGGACAGAAGATAAAAGACTGGAGCTGTCGGAAGTAGGAGAACTGGTCAAGATGACCAGTGCTAACTGGATCCAACCCAATCTTCCCCAAAGCTAACTATCAACCCAAAATTACACCATGCCGCTCTTTTAGAAAGCAGAGAACATCTTCCCTGAGGCTCCCAGAGGCCCCTTTTGCGCACCCAGTACTTGAGCAGATGCAGGAGGCAGTGTGGCCCCTTTTGTCCGCCCAGTAACTGGGTGGATGAAGGAGGCAGCGTGGCCTCACTCCCAGCTGCCTCTCCTGCAAGGGAAGACAGCCTCAGGGTGAGGCACAGCAGCCCCACAGCCCTCCCAGAACCCAGGCAGACGAAAGAGGCTGCACAGCCTTGCTCCAACCCCCCTGGGGGACCCAGGTGTGGGGGCAGCCTGGAGCTGCAAAACCCCCAGTGCCACCCCTGCACCCCCTGACATCAGTGATGTGATGACATAACTTCTGGGTGATGTCATCGTCTCAGGGATGTCACTCAGTGATATCCCTGCTCATGAGTGGGGTATCCCCTGCTGGTCAGGTGGCCAGTGGCAGATCAGAGCCCGAAAAGTGGGGCAACCTCCTCTGGGACCTGCCGGTTGGGAACCCTACCAGTGGCAGCATCTATGCAGAGCTTCAGGCCGAGGACATTCGCATCACCTACTCTATGTGTAAAGTGTCATCACTTCATAGCCAGTTCATCACCCCAGAGGGTTTTCACGACCAGCTTGTAAGCAGAGGTGATTGGCCATTGCTTTCCTCTGCAGAGTCTTCCTTGGCTGCCAGTTATATACCGGATTCGCTACAAAGTGCTGGTTATTACCTTTAAAGCCCTATACGGCCGAGGACCTGCCTACCTGAGGGACCGTCTTTCCCCATGCGAACCCCAGAGAGCGCTGAGGTCAGCTGGGAAGAACTTGCTGACTATCCCCGGGCCGAGAGAGGTAAAGCTTCAGAGTACCCGTGATCGGGCTTTCTCGGTTATGGCCCCACGCCTATGGAACCAGCTCCTGGAGGATCTGCGGGCCCTGCGGGAATTTGAACAGTTCCGCAGGGCCTGCAAGACCACTTTTTTTCGATTGGCCTTCACCGACTAAAGGGAAACTGCTAGTGGAATCTATATAAACTGGAGAGCCAGTTTGGTGTAGTGGTTAAGTGTGAAGACTCTTATCTGGGAGAACCGTGTTTGATTCCCCACTCCTCCACTTGCACCTGCTGGAATGACCTTGGGTCAGCCATAGCTCTGGCAGAAGTTGTTCTTGAAAGGGCAGCTGCTGTGAGAGCCCTCTCCAGCCCCGCCCACCTCACAGGGTGTCTGTTGTGGGGGAGGAAGGTAAAGGAGATTGTGAGCCGCTCTGAGACTCTTCGAAGTGGAGGGCGGGATATAAATCCAATATCTTCATCTTCTTCTTCTATAATAGCACCAATATGTTAATTTTAATGATTTTACTGATTTTAGAGTTTTAGTAGAATTTTAATTAATGTGTTAATTAGTTATGTTTAAATACTTTGTAAACTATTGTATTGACTGTGTTGTTAGCCGCCCTGAGCCTGCTTCGGCGGGGAGGGCGGGATATAAATAAAAATTTGATTGATTGATTGATTGAGTTTCTCATTGGCACAGCTGCCCAGATCTGATGGGATTGGGCTGTGCCATACCATTCCACATCCTACTCCCTGATCCTTTTAACAGGAAATGCTGGGGACTGAACTTGAGACCTTTGGAATGCAAAGCACATCCTCAACCAGCTGAGCTGCTGAGCTTCAGGAGGTACTTCGACCCCCCCCCCCCCCGGCCTTGTTTTGTTGTACGGGGCAGCATTGGCAAGACAAGACTGTTCGGTGAGAAACAACTTGGGCTGCAGCCTTTGACCTCCCAAACAGCCTTGTCGCTTGCACCAGTCCTGACTCATTTGACAACACAGCATTTCACGGATGATTGCTCTTCACTGTCACCTCCGGCAGCAGCGTCAAGCTCAAGGCAGGAGATGAGGAACGGATGACACATGCCAGTGGAGGCAGTGCTAGTCTGCACTCGCCAAAGGTTCCTCGCCCCAGGATTCAGAAAGCTCTGCTTGCAGCAAGGATCGAGACACTCGGTCATCCAGGACTAGTAGTGCTCGAGCAGCCGCTGGTTGGCTCACGCTCGGCTGACCCGACCCAAGCAGAGAGCCGATTATTCAGCATGCAGTGTGAGCCAGTTTGTCGTGCAGTGCTGGCAAGCAGCTCGAACCAGTTCATTGGGTTACTACCGTCCACACACACAACATTGCACATTAACTGCCAGCTCCATTCACAGAGCCCTTTTCTGTGCAGGCGCCGTCCCGTTACATAAAAAGAAGAAAGAAAATTATAATATAGTGGGTTCAATGCAAAGAGAAGACGCAGTTGCAGTGATCATAACTCTCTTTATTAGAATAATAGAGTCATGGAATCATAGAGTTGAAAGGGACCTCCAGGGCCATCTAGTCCAACCCCTTGCACAATGCAGGAAACTCACAAACACCTCCCCCTAAATTCACAGGATCTTCATTGCTGTCAGATGGCCATCTAGCCTCTGTTTAAAAACCTCCAAGGAAGGAGAGCCCACCACCTCCCGAGGAACCCTGATCCACTGAGGAATCGCTCTAACTGTCAGGAAGTTCTTCCTAAGGTTGAGCTGGAAACTTTTTTGATTTAATTTCAGCATGGTAATGAGTAAACTAGAAGACTGCCTGACTGGGCCAACGGGGTCAATTATATACAGTTCAAGGTTCCCGCGCAAGGACGCCATTGGATCATTCAAACCAGCAGGGGGCCTGTGATTGGAGCAGGGATTTGGATCCTACCGCCCATTGTTCCTAAGTCCCCAAGCTCAGTCCTAAAGGCTCCAATGAGCCAGGCAGGAACCCTTGTAATAGTCTCATTAGTCCACATACGCAACAAAAACTCAATTCTTCCCCCCCCCCTTCCCCATCTTCTGAACTTTCCACATGAGGGCGTCCTCGGTGCAGGGAGTAAAGGTCAGGGCTTCCCAGGCCAGAACCCCCATTTCCCATGACATATGGATACGGGCAATCCAAAGTGATTCAAGAACACACAAATCACTTGGAAAGAGAGAAACATTGTCCAGATTTCCCTCCCCGGCACAGCTGGAATCTCAAGAATGTGACAGCTGGAAGGAAATCCTGGACATGCGGCTACACCTGGCATGAAGCCCCACCCCTCCTCCATGGCACCACCTGGCACCAGGAATGGCTTTGATGGGGGAGTCGGCTGCTGCCCGCCCACCCACTGACCCCTGCCCTCGCTGGATCAAGGAGAGATGCTAGAGGTCGAGTTGGGGCTGTAGAGGGCTTTGGGCTCCACTCTGCTTTCAATACCGGATCTCAAGGCTTTCTTCAGCAAAGGAGAGAGCAGCTCTTAGCATGTGCAGAGCATCTTTTTCACACCACTGAAAAACCATGATTAGTCCGCACTTCATATTGCAGACTGGGGGGGAGGGCATCGTAGTTGGAGGGGGCATGAGGCTAGAACCTGTCTCCTTGATGCACCATGGGGACTTTTCTTAACTGGAGGAACACGTCTGTTGGTGCTACTTCAGACAGGTTTATCTGGGAGACTCAAGAGTGCCAGGGGGATTGTCCGTTACAAACAAATGAGATCCCACACATTAAGCACAGGCCTAGGGCTGCCAGTCCCCAGGTGGGTAAAGAAATAATAGCTGAACTTTGAGTTCTGTTGAGCCATTTTGATTTTTGCTTGATTATTGCCTTTGTTTAGTTCCAATGAATTGGCTATATAAAGTGTTTATGTGCATTTGCTTCAAAGCTTGTTAATTTCACAGTGTTATTTTCCTAGCTTACCTAAACTGTACCCCGTGGTTTTCTGTTTGCTCGAATCCCCAGGTGGGGGCAGGAGATCCCCCAGTTTGGAGGCCCTCCCTCCGCTTCAGGGTCATCAGACGTGGGGGTGGGAGGGAAATGTCTGCGGACACTTCATTATTCCCTATGGAGACCAATTCCCTTAAGGTATAATTGAGAATTGATCTGCAGGTATCTGGGGCTCGGGGTGGGGGAGGGCTGCTGAGATAGAGGCCTCAGACTTGCAGCCTAGTATCTGATGCCTCATCAGGGGTGTGTGGCCTAATATGCCAAGGAGTTCCTGCTACAAGAAAGCCCTGATTTAAACAACCAAACAATGTACACCAAGGCATCATCTAGCATGATCAGACTTTAACTCTAGTTAAATTTGCGGGGCACTTTCCAGTTATGTGGGATGGTAAAGATTCTACTATCAGCCGCCCTGAGCCACTTTTGTGGGAAGGGCGGGATACAAATCATAGAATAAATAAATAAATAAAATTTCTAGAAATCTGCTTCCAGAAATGCATTCTTTTGTAATAATTCATCCATAATGGATGCAATATCTGTTAAACCGGGCAGACTCAAAGTTGTAATTAACCTTTTGCAAGTCAATTTCACAAGAAGGGGTGTGTGTACCAACACATCTTACACTTGCTTTTTCCAATATGAACCTACTCAATCAGTCAGACACGATCAGCGTCTCTACAGTGGGTGCCCCACCACCTGAGGCTAGATGAGTGACTGCTCAAGGAAAGGTCTTTTCTGTCATGGCACCAAAAGTGAACATATGAACATAAGAAGCTGCCTTATACTGAATCAGACCCTTGGTCCATCAAAGTCAGTATTGTCTACTCAGACTGGCAGCGGCTCTCCAGGGTCTCAAGCTGAGGTTTTTCACACCTATTTGCCTGGACCCTTTTTTAGTTGGAGATGCCAGGGATTGAACCTGGGACCTTCTGTTTCCCAAGCAGATGCTCTACCCACTGAGCCACCGTCCCTCCCCATACCAACAAGTGTGCCAGCAAGGTCATGTTAAAGATCCTACAAGCTAGGCTTCAGCAGTATGTTGATCAGGAACTACCAGAAGTTCAAGCTGGGTTTTGGAGCGGTAGAGGAACTAGAGATCAAATTGCCAACATTTGATGGATTATGGAGAAAGCACGGGAGTATCAGAAAAACATCTATTTCTGCTTCATTGACTATGCTAAAGCCTTTGATTGTGTGGATCACAACAAACTGTGGCAAGTTCTTAAAGAGATGGGAGTATCAGACCACCTCCCATGTCTCCTGAGAAACCTGTATAAGGATCAAGAAGCAGCTGTCAGAACAGGATATGGAACAACTGATTGGTTTAGAATAGGAAAAGGAGTTCAACAAGGATGTATATTGTCACCCTGCTTATTTAATTTATATGCAGAGTACATCATGAGGAATGCTGGCCTGGATGAAGCACAAGCCGGCATTAAGATTGTTGGGAAAAACATCAACAACCTCAGATATGCAGATGACACCACTCTAATGGCAGAAAGTGAGGAGGACCTAAAGTATCTCTTGTTGAGGGTGAAAGAGGAGAGCACAAAAGTAGGCTTGAAACTCAACATCAAAAAAACTAAGATCATGGCATCCAGCCCCATCACACCTTGGCAAATAGAAGGGGAAGACATGGAAGTAGTGACAGACTTCACATTTCTGGGATCCAAGATCACTGCAGATGGTGACTGTAGCCATGAAATTAAAAGACGTTTGCTCCTTGGGAGGACAGCTATGGAGAACCTGAGCAGTATAATAAAAAGTAGAGACATCAGCCTGCCAACAAAAGTCCGTATAGTCAAAGCAATGGTATTCCCAGTAGTAATGTATGGCTGTGAGAGCTGGACCATAAGGAAGGCCGAGTGCAGAAGAATTGATGCTTTTGAGCTGTGGTGCTGGAGAAGAATCTTGAGAGTCCCTTAGACTGTAAGAAGATCAAATCAGTCAGTCCTAAGGGAAACCAACCCTGACTGTTAACTGGAAGGTCAGATGCTGAAGCTAAAGCTCAAATACTTTGGCCACCAAATGAGAAGGGAGCACTCACTGGAGAAGATCCTGATGCTTGGAAAGATAGAAGGCAAAAGAAGAAGGGGACGGCAAAAGATGAGATGGCTGGACAACGTTACTGATGTAACAAACACAAATTTGAGCAGACTTTGGAGGATGGTGGAAGACAGGAGGGCCTGGCGTGACTTTGTCCATGGGGTCGCAAAGAGTCGGACTCAATTGTACGACTGAACAATGACAACCAAAAGTGTGGAATTCCCTTCCCATGGAGGTTTGTCTGATCCCCTCAATCAGGGCTTTTTTTGTAGCCCTTGTACAAAGAGCCCTGTAAGCTCCTGGAGGATCAGCTACATCAGGGCTGTGTGGCCTAATATGCAAAGGAGTTCCTGCTACAAAAAAAGCCCTGCCCTCTATCATTACGTTCCATAAGCGGGTGAAGGTTTTTCCACTCAGTTTGGTGTTTCCTCTCTAACTTCCCATGCCCTCCTTCCTTTTTTTATGTGTCTGTGTTTATGAGGTTTATTAATGGTTTAAACTTTTTTAAAAATATATCCATTTGCATTATAAAGCTTGGGTTTGTATTTTGATTGTTCACCACCTCGAGGGCTCCGAGTTGGGTGAAAAGGTGGCAATACAATCGTTTTAAACAAATGTAATAAATTTGCACACACGAAGACACCTTTCTGCAGCTAGCCAGAAAAAGCACTTTTAAATGAATGAAAGAATAAAAAAAATACTTTTTCAATCACACAGAGTGCCCTTTGCTTCCTTTTGCTTTCCCAAACACTTCAGCTCAGCTGCATCTGGAACAGGCTTTTTACGTATATATTTAGACAGACCACACAGCGAATGACCTGGATGGTCCAAGCTAGCTTGATCTTGTTGCATCGCAAAAGCTAAGCAGGGCTGTTGGATGGGAGACCTCCAAGGAATACCAGGGTCCCCGCACAGAGGCAGGCAATGGCAAACCACCTCTGGGTCTGCACACTTAACCACTGCACCAAACTGGCTCTCTAACAGAGGGCAGGTTTTGTTTGTTGAATCATCAAATAAACACACAAAACTAGAGCCTGGAATCAGAGCAAATTGCAACTGGTAGCATCAGGCATGTCCTGCCGTGAGCTCCGTGAAGGCTCTGCTCAGAAAGAACTTTCCACTGATCTTGGCAGGCAGCAGAGGAGAGGGGCTTCAGTGCATGTGTATTAAAACCACTTAAAAACATTATAATTTAGATCTTGCGAACGATACTTGGAAGTTAGGGTTTGTAGAATCTTTCGGGCTCAAGTGCCATGTTCTACTGGAGAAAGTTTTTCTTCCAATGCACAGCAGCCAAGAAGGTCAGAGCGCCTGCTCCGGCTGCAACGCCACTGAGGATGTTCTCCACAGCTGAGAACGAAACGTCTGGAAGGAAAACTTTCTCCAGTAGAACACGGCACTTGAGCCCGAAAGATTCTACAAAAGAAAGCCCGAAAGATTCTACAAACCCTAATGATGTTACCAGCCATGAAAACCTGAAATCTTTGATACTTGGAAGGCTCTCATGAGTGATTTAAAAAAAATCTGGCATTGGGTTGGCAACGTGGAGCAGCAGATGAGGTTACTGTTGTGACTGTCTCCTCTCGGTTTCCAAAAGTATGGCTTTCAGAGCTTTGTAGTCCAGTGGTAATCTTGCTGTGTCTCCTTTTGAGAGTACACATTGGACATTTTTTGGAGAGGAAATGATCTTTTTATTGGGTTAAATGTGAAAAAAAAGAAAAATCTTTTGTCTTGGAACTGCAGAAGCTTAATGCAGTATCCCCAATTTACCATGTTTTCCGGGTAAGGGGAAATGCTGTTTAAACAAATTACAAAGATGACCTGACTCCAATGGTAACAAGAGACAGAAATTTTGGCTTTCAAAAATAGCAGCACATCTTACGTGACATATTCATGCAGGTTCATGTAGTTTATTGCAAACAAATTAACTTCAAAAAGGTTAACTTGCTACAGCTCCAAGCCCAGAAGAAAAAGTCATATATAAGATTAAACAGAAGGCAAGCAATGGCCAAATGTACCCAAATGAGATAATTCTTTTACCCCTTTCCCTCCCAGATTCTCTTGCATGCAGAGTTACAATACCCAACACTGTTGACCTTCCAAATGACTGGGGGAATCCAAAATCTTCTCCAAAATCTGATGTCCATCAAAGGTCCTGAAAACTACGTAATGCCAAACTGATGTGAAAAGCCATAAAAACACATACTTTCTCTTGTTTATAAGTTCTAATCCTAACAAAAAATGGTAAAGGTAGACCCCTGTGCAAGCACCAGTCATTTCTGACTCTGGGGTGAAGTTGCTTTCACAACATGTTCACGGCGGACTTTTTTTGCATAAACAATTTTATTAGCAACATATGGTAGTAGAACTATATCTACAACTTATAAAAGGCTTAAGATAAAAAAACCCATCATTCTACCCCACATCTTACTTTTCTCCCACCCCTCCCCCCAATACTTGACCCCCGCCAGTGTTATTTTTTTTTGAAAAAAACAGATATTAAAGGTACCTTTAACTATCAAGAAAAAACAAAAATTGATAAAGAAAAAGATCCCCCCTTCAAAAGTTATATTCTTGTCTTAAATGTCTTAATCATCAAAAATTGTCCAATGTCCTTTTATTTTCCACTCTTTTTCTACATATCTTCTGAATTTCTTCCACTCCCGATTAAAAAGTTCTAATTCGCAGTCTCTTAGTTTTCTTGTTAATTTGTCCATTTCACTCCATGACATAACTTTTATAGTCCAATCCCATTTTTCTGGTATTTTTTCTTGCTTCCACAACTGCGCATACAATGTCCTAGCAGCTGAGAGCAAGTACCATATTAAAGTTCTATCTTCTTTTGGAAATTTTTCCATTTGTAATCCCAGCAGAAAAGTCTCTGCTTCTTTGTTAAATTCATATCCCAGGATCTTAGATATCTCTTGTTGAATCATCTGCCAAAACATTTTAGCTCTTTCACAAGTCCACCACATATGGTAGAAAGAACCTTCATGCTTTTTACATTTCCAGCACCTATCTGGCATCTTATTGTTCATCTTTGCTAATTTTTTTGGAGTCATATACCATCTATACATCATCTTAAAACAGTTCTCTTTAATACTATGACATGTTGCGAGTTTCATAGAGTTTTTCCACAGATATTCCCAAGATTCCATCTTTATTTCTTTATTTACATTAATTGCCCATTTTATCATTTGAGATTTCACTACTTCATCTTCTGTAGTCCATTGTAAAAGTAATTTGTACACTTTTGAAATTAATTTCTCATTATCTCCAAGCAGAACTCTTTCCATTTCTGTTTGCTCTTTCCTTATTCCTTCAACTTTAATATCATTCTCCATCAAGCTTTTTATTTGTTGCATTTGAAACCAATCATATTTATAATTCAATTCTTCTGCAGTTTTCAGTTCTATTTTCCCACTTTGTATTTTTAGTAGTTGGTTGTATGATAGTTGTTTTTCCTTAAGTTCACGGCGGACTTTTTAATGGGGTGGTTTGCCATTACCGTCCCCAGTCATCTACACTTTCCCCCCAGCAAGCTGGGTACTCATTTTACTGACCTCAGAAGGATGGAAGGCTGAGTCAAGCTTGAGCCAGCTACCTGAACCCAGCTTCTGTCGGGATTGAACTCAGGTTGCGAGCAAAGAGCTCAGACTGCAGTACTGCAGCTTTACCACTCTATGCCCCGGGGCTCTTACCAACCCAACTAACAAACCCAACTGCAAAAGCAACCAAGGTGATAAGCTGTGATGTCACTTCTTTGAAGGGTAGCAATCTGAGAGGTGATTTTCAGAAACTTCTGCAACATTACAAGCAATTCTGAGACATGCCTATCAGGGCTGGCTTGGGAACAATAAAACTGGGGGTGGGGTGTTTCCTGAAATATATCACCATCAGGTTTAATGAAATCTCTCTGTCTAGATTCATAGCCTCCCCTATCCCCACCTCTCCAAAGATATGGGATAGCTAGCAGTGCAAAAACATAAAAGTTTCAATACATCCAATAAAATATCACTGTGTTAAACATAAGCATATACAGAGTCAGCCTGCTTGTCGATCATGATCACTGCTGTCTACTCCAGAGGTCCTCACCCTGGCACCTAATGGGCATCTTGACACCAATGCTCCAACTAAGTTGGGGAGTCTTGTGAGCAAAAATTCTACTCCATGAGCTACTGGCATTAGAGTTGTGAGCTACTGCACAAATCAGGGTGCTCTGGGGCCATTTTTCCTGAGCTAAGACAAAAAACATGTGAGCTGGAGGCTAAAAAACAGTGAGCTAGCTCACACTCACTCAACTTAAGTGGGAACGCTGCTTGGCATGCACTGGTACCTTTCTTTTCCTCACCAAGTGTTTTTAGAAGATGGGAAGTGCCAGAGAGGGCTTTTGCTCAGCAGGACTTCTGATTGGCTACTGGAGATCTGATTGGCAGTGCAGATTTTAAAAAAAATTGTTTTGGCAGCAACAGCCATTGCATGACTGAAGATAAGTTGTGTGTATGCTTCCACCCACTGACCAGCTGAATTCTAGCGGGCACTGGACAAAATTGCTGGGAGCTTCCCCACCATAAATGGGCACCTGGATAGCCTAGCTACAAGCATCATTTGAATCATACCTGGAAGGCAAGAGTGAACCAACACAGAAGTTGGATCACTGAACTAATATGCTTCACTTGACCCACCTGCCCATGTTAGAAGCAGGAAATTCTATTTGCAATTAGCTGGAGCTTCCCTACAGTCTCCAAGAGCCTGCCCCATGAGTGCAATGCAGTAGTAGTCTATTTATAAAAGAATGATGCCTGAATGAAGATTGTAATGATTTCTCACAGAGAGGAGCACTTCAGAAAACTTACAGTATGCCTCTCAGTCTTCTCATAGATATAGATAGATCCAAGTGGGCAGCTGTGCTGGTCTGAAGCAATAGAACAAAGTAGGATTCAAGCTGCACCTTTAAGACCAACAAAGTTGTTGGTCTTAAAGGTGAAACTTGATTCCTACTTTGTTCTCATGCATATTTTAGTGGGGGATGGTGGATCTGCATTCCGTAGAGAGAAAAGACAGTCACCAAAGTGCTTGAGAAGCCACCTGCTTCCTGATCTTCAGGCCCAAGAAGAACCGGTCAGTTTCATTGCCTTCTCTTGTCAATTTCATTTCCTGCTCTGGACAGACATGGAAGGAAACCTCAGTTCTTTAAAACAAAACAGAAGAAGTAGCCCCCAGAGGACCTGTGAAAGGTGTCAGGAGGGGACTCTCAACTCCCACACCATTGCCTCTCATCATGTGCAGAGCTGATTAGATTTAGCTGAAAAACACCTTCCAGCGGCCACTCTGCAGAGACCAGGAGGTGGATTTGGCTGGTGAAAGAAGCATGCAGAGAGCCCAGGGCAGGGAGATCTGGAAGGTAAAGAGTATTTGTAGCAGGACAGGAAGGTGTGTGTGTGTGTGTAGGAGATTCATGGGAAGGGCTGTGGCTCAGTGGAAGAAGGTCCCATGCAGAAGATCCCGCGTTTTGCATGCAGAAGGTTCAATCCCCGGCATTCCCACCTATAAAGGACCAGGCAGCAGGTGATGTGGAAGACCTCTGCCTAAGACCCTAAAGAGCCACTGCCAGCTCGAGTAGGCAATACTGACCTTGATGGACCAAGGCTCTGGTTCAGCAGAAGGCAGCTTCATGTGTGTCGACCTCACACACAACAAAGGAAATAAGCTTATGGTAGAAGGCAGGTGGAGTGAAGGATCCAATAAGAAATGGGGATGGGAGCTAAGGTCGAGGTGCAAGTGCCATGGGAACATGTAACTTATAGTTTAGAAACAAACATGTTTGGAGATATGAGTGATAATATTTGCAGCCTGCAGCAGAGATTCCTGAAGCCACGATAGTCCAACTCTACCTGCACTTCTTCCACTTGCACCAAACATACATACACAGGCTAAAAATACCACAATAGCGCAGTGAAAGCGTCCAGTTGTTGAATACAACATAAATGCCTGCCAAAAGATTTGCATTTAGGTGTTTTTTTTTCTTTCCAAAACTGCATCTACATGAAAATGCTTCTGTTCCAAACAGAACAGCAGTAGTGAACATCATTGACCACTTAGATCAGGGGTGGCCAAACTGTGGCTCAGGAGCCACATGTGGCTCTTTTATACATATTGTGTGGCTCTCGAAGCTTCCACCACCCTGTTGGCTGACTTGCAGAAGGCGTTTGTCTCTTGAAACCACTTCTCCAAGCCAAGCCAGCCAGTGGCTTGCAAAATGCATTTAAAGTTGCTTTCTTTCCACCTCTCTCTCTCTCTCCCTCCCTCCCTCCACCAATTTGCCTGCCTGCCTGTCTTGTGACTCTCAAACATTTGACATTCATGTCTTGTGGTTCTCATACATCTGATGTTTATTCTATGTGACTCTTATGTTAAGCAAGTTTGGCCACCCCTGACTTAGATGAACACCGAATGGTGGGATTCTTCCCCCCCCCCCTCCCAAGAGGCATTTATTTAGGACAAATGTATAGAATTTGTGAATGGCTTAGCTGCCTATTTAAACAACTGCCTTCTGAGAAAAGCAGCAGCACAGTGTGTCGTGTTGTGTGCATGTGTGTCTAGTAGAACTCCATTGTCAGAATGGGCATGAGCAAAAAGCCTTCTGCACTGTTAGGAAGGAAAACGTGAAGCAGTCTGCCCAACGGCCACAAAAAGGTTGACAAACAGGCCACTGAAAAACCGGCTCCCTGTTTGTGGCTAGTGAGCAGGACATGTGCTGAATGAACAGATGTCCAAGCATCCCTACTGCACATTTCTTCTTCCATTATTATTTGGACAGCCCTGACAACTCCTCCTCTGCTAACCACTCTCCATTTCCCTGCCTAATATAAAGTGTGACTTACCCTCTGGGTGGGGATCAAGCTCTTCGTAGTCCTGGAGCCCAACCGGCACTAGGCAGATTCCTTGAAGTGGACCACATCAGCTACCGTTTGGAAGAAAACATAGCAGCTAGAGAGGCCAACCCGGATAGCCACCTGTTTTTTATTTCCAGAGCTGCTTCTTGTTTCAGCTTTTGGCAGAGCAACAGATTAGGCTGACCAAAGAATTTGGCAGGTTTAAACTTCCCAATTCCCTCAACGGTTTGCTGTTGTTCTTTTGGTCTCTGAAGTCCAGCACACTCCAAATTCACTCTGGAAGGAAACGGGAAGCAAAGTTTGAATGGAAACTCTGTAGCAGTGATTTGCTAATGGTGCTCTGAAGATCTCCTCCCCAAAGCTCCTTGGAATGTTTCTTGGGGTCCCTCCAGGAGAAGACCAGGAACATCAGCAATGATTCCCCACCCCAGATTTAATCTTACTCATCAATGGGAGGACAGTCACAGAAAAGTGCTGATTATGTTCTATGGAGGCCCAAGAGGTGTGGCTGGGACCTAAGGTTGCCAAGTCCAATTCAAGAAATATCTGGGGACTTTGGGGGTGGAGCCAGGTGACTTTGGGGGTGGAGCCAGAAGCAAGGTTGTGACAAGCACAATTGAACTCCAAAGGGAGTTCTGGCTGTCACATTTGAAGGGACCACATGCCTTTTAAATGCCTTCCCTCCATTGGAAATAATGAAGAATAGAGACACCTTCTTTGGGGGTTCATAAAATTGGACCCCCTGGTCCAATCCTTTTGAAACTTGGAGGGTATGATGGGGAGAGATACTGGATGCTATGTTGAAAATGTGGCACCTCTACCTAAAAAAAACAGCCCCCCCAGAACCCCAGATATCCACGGATCAATTCTCCAATATAGCCTATGGCAGGGGTGGCCAACGGTAGCTCCCCAGATGTTTTTTGCCCACAACTCCCATCAGCCCCAGCCATTGGCCATGCTGCCTGGGGCTGATGGGAGTTGTAGGCAAAAAACATCTGGAGAGCTACCATTGGCCACCCCTGCCCTATGGGAATCGGTCTTCATAGGGAACAATGGAGTGCCCAGCAGACATTCCCTCCCCCCCCCTCGGCTTTCTGATGACCCTGCAGTGGGTCTTTCTGGACAAGCTGGGGGCTGTCATTGCTGCTTCGCAGAAACTTGGGCTTGAATGCAGGGAGATGAAAGCTCGTTGAAGCCTCACGTGAAACAGGGTATTTAGCACATCCCTGTTGCGTCTTATTGCCTTGCTGCATTCCATCCAGATATTGGCTAACAGAGAAGAACTGGAGCATTGGACTCTGTTTCCACGGCATTGCACACTACTTCCCGACTCCAATTTCAAGGAACAGACTGTCGGATATCAATATAGGATTGGTTGTTTCGGGAGTAGTTTTTCTTTGCACTTTGTGACGCACTGTATTTTCTATGAATAATTTGCTATATCAATACTTGAATTTCTAATTCTTTGAGGTTGATTTAATGTGAATGCCTGTGTGGCTTTCTCCTCCTGCCCCACCTGAGGATTGGCAGCCCTACCGGGACCCCAGGGATGAACTTACTGGCCCAGACCCTGTAGGGTTGCCAGATCTGGGTTGGGAGACTCCTGGAGCTTCAGGGCTGGAGGAGGGGACAGACTAAGAGCCCACCTTCCAAAGCAGCTATTTTCTCAGGGAAACGGATCTCTATTGTCTGGAGATCAGTTGCAATTCTGGGAGATTTCCTGGCAGGCCTCACACAGAGATTCTTTGGCAGCACAAGCAGAAAGGGTTCCACGAAGGAGGAACGTTGGAAGCCCATGTAGGCTGTTCACCAGTGCCTCCTAGTGGTTAGTGCTGGGAAATTCTCGAAGCAAATTCTCACCCCCATTTATATTCTCCTAATTGGACGTTTCCCCCGGTGTTACCAGTTACTGTTGCAAGATTTATGTGTTACAAGATTTTAGATGGGACATTAAAACAGCTGTGCTGGAACAGTAGTCCATGTAGACAGGAAGGCTATTTCACACAGTGGCTAAGCAGATGTTTCTCCAAAGGGGCTGTGGCTCCTTAAGAAATTTGTTCTTTGATACGGCACCGCTTGGCAACCCCATTCCCCCCTTCATTCTGGGTATGAGCTTTTGTATGCATGCACACTTCTTCAGATACACTGAAACAGACTTCTCCAACCATTATATATAAGTGTGTGTGTCCCCACTTTATCACAGTTAGTTTGCCAGGAAGGACTAATCGCTGTATTCCCTCTAAGCTGAGCTAGTGCCCTCTAATTTGAGATTTTTGGCCTCCAGCTCACACATTTTTGTCTTAGTTCAGGAAAAATATATCCAGAGCAAACTAATTTATGCAGTAGCTCACAACTTTAATGCCAGTAGCTCACAAAGTTGAATTTTTGCTCAGAAGGCTTAGCGGGAACATTGTCTAACTGTAGTCAAGATAAATAAGTAACTGAGCAACTAGTTAAGATTGGGTTAAAGCGGTTGGTAAAACCTGTGAATAGCAGCAAATCAGCATACAGAGAATAAGAATTAACAGATGCAAGAACTGAGTGGCTTAGCACGTGTCTTGTGAGATAAGAAACTGATATCTCTGTTAAGCCCTGTGGGTGCCATTGTTCTATTCCAGATTTCAGAGACGCAATCACAGAGTCTCTCTGACCACAGGCAGAGAACAGGGCTTTATTTGAAGCTGAGTTCATCAGGGCACAACCCTGGAAATTGTTTTCATTGCTGGAATGCAGCCCTGCAGTGTATGAATAAGAAAAGAAACATATGGGTTGAGCACAGATCAGAGCAAGCATTTCCCTTTTTGCCATTCATGCCCCATGTACAGCTGCCTCCTACCCCAGAGGCCAAAGTCATCAGGCAGACTTGGGTCTTCACACCTTCCTTGTAGAGAAAAATGTGTTTGGCACCCTGTTCTTGCTGCCTGAATGATCCCACCTATTGAAGGAACTCAATCCAGCCTCCTATACAACTTTACAGTGTTGCCAACTCCAGGATGGGGTACAATTCCATAGAGTCCACCCACCAAACCATCCATTTTCTCCAAGGGAAACTGAACTCTGTCATCTTGAGAACAGTTGTAATTCCAGGAGATCTCCAGCCTCCACCTGGAGGTTGGCAAAAACCACATACAAGTCTGTTGAGAGCACAAAGGAGAGAATCAATCAATAGTTTATTATGGCCAGTAGAATAAAACATACCTGCTTGAGGCAGGGTCCCAGTAGTAGCGGCTGAAGGAAGGGCCTACTAAATGTGTCAGCATATTTTGAGGTAGAGCAGCTGCCAGGGCCCAGTGTGGGTGGTGCACAGTGCTGCCATTCCTGGTGGCAATGGCAACAGCACTCCCAATTGCATACACTGGCCAGTGTTGTTGAGGAAGGGATGTGTAGGTGGTGCAGGCAATTGAACATGGGCATTAGGAGTGCTGGCAAGCTGGAGAAGAATACACAAACAGATAGGTGCATGCAGATGTGGGGGTGAAAAGAGAGGACCGCCCACTTTCCACCCCCATTTTGGCTCAGCATGAGTTTCAGAGAGATTTTTCTGAAAATGAATTTATTTCCAAAGAAGAGGCAGGTTTGGGGGAATGCCATGGAAATGACATCACATGAAAAGGTGGAGTTTTGGTTCAGTGTGCCCCGGAAGTGACATCACTTGGTCCTTGACACCACAGGAAATGACATAATTCCTGTCTCCCGGCTCCACCCCCAAAGTCTCCTGGCTCCACCCCCAAATTTTAGTGGGCCATGAAGGAGAAGTATAAAAATAACCGGGCCACGGGAAAGAAAAGTTTGGGAAACCCTGCTCTAACCCCTCCTTGTCCTCTCCTTCTCTTCACATGGCCTTCCATGGAAACACACATCTTTGCAGGTCACTCCTGTAGACACAATGCCCTCATAGGCATACCTCCCCAGGACTGAACAGAGATGTTGTTTTGTTCTTTTATCTCATTACATATGCTAAACCCACTTTCACTAAGTATGGCAGTATATCCACAGTATTCCAATGTATTTCTCTTTTAGGATAGTGTATCAGAATAATGCTTTTGTATTGACATAAACAAGGGATATTGGCTGTTTTTCTCATTACATATACTAAACCCATCTTCCACTATATTTTAATGTATTTTTTCCTAATGGCAAGCTAGAATGATGTATGTATTTATGTTACATGTTAAAAGGTAAATTAGTTGGATAGGAAAAACTTTTGGGAAAGAAATGCCTTATTTTTGACCCAGGTTTATTAGCAAGAGAATAATTAACAGGCATTCTCCCATTCTGACATGTTACTGTTTTATGGTTTCCCACGCTAATGCAACACAGATCAGAGGTTTTTTTGAATTTGTTAATTTTACTGTTCTGCTATTGCTTTTTAACTTTGTACCACTTGGCATTCCAAACCCCACCAGCTATATGTGGCTCTGCTTACTGTACCTCATTCCTCATCTGAAGAAGTGTGCATGCACACGAAAGCTTCTGAATAAAATGAAGTTGGTCTTAAAGGTGCAATCGACTCCTATTTTGTTCTACTACTTCAGACCAACACGGCTGCCTACTTGGATCTCTCATACTCCAATACGCATGATGCTGAACAAGCCGGCCAGAGGGCAAGTACTCCTTAGATTAGGCTTCTCTCTCTCTCCTTTCAGCTGCAACTTGCATTCTAAGCAATGATAATGAAGCTGCTTCAGCCCTTTACAGATCCTTTGCAGCGCACAGAGATTCTATGGCAGGCAAGCAAATGTAGAAATGGTTCCCTGAAAGTGGGTTTGAAAATCACATAAACCAGGGATGGCCAACAGTAGCTCTCCAGATGTTTGTTTGCCTTAGGGTGACCATAATGTCTGAAGGCCAGGCAGGGACACGTTGGGGGGGGGGAAGGTAGGGGTGCGCATGCGCAAAGCGCGCGCGCCGTCGGAAACAGGAAGTGACGTCACTTCCGGTGACGTCATGCCACCACAGGAAACAGGAAGTGACATCACTTCCTGTGACATCATTTCCCCGCGTCACCTGCCGGAAATGGGAAGTGACATCACTTCCGGTGATGTCATGCCACCACAGGAAACAGGAAGTGACATCACTTCCTGTGACATCATTTCCCCGCGTCACCTGCCGGAAATGGGAAGTGACATCACTTCCTGTGACATCATTTCCCCCAAATTACATCATTTCCCCCAAATGCCACTGCCGGAAACAGGAAGTGACTTCACAGCACTTCCTGTGACATCCCCAAAAATCCCCCAAATATCACCGCCAGAAACAATTTTGTTCTGAAATCCTGTATATACTTCATCAGTATATGGGATAAGGCACTTTCTCAACTGTGCTGCATAATGCAGCCTATTTATTTTGTCCTGTTTGCTCTGTTGGCTCTATCTGCGCCACCTTCATCACTTTCGGGGTGTGGATCCCCCAGTGGGGTGCTCTCCCGACTCCCTCCGCCGGCTGTTTCTGATAGCCCTGTGCCCCCTCTTTCATTTGATATGTGTCCCGTGCGGGTGCCACCCTCCCGCCGGGAGATGCCACAAAATGAGCCCCCTTGAGGCTTATGGCGGCAGGGCTCGGGGGAAGCGAGCTAGACTGCTGTTCTTTTGAGGGGTTATAGAGTGTTTCGAGCCCGTCCCTGTGGCATCGGTCCCATCGTTGTGGGGCCCAGGGGGCCGGCGCAGCGGCACGCCGAAGCAGCCTGTCACTAATAACACAGGTCGAGATGCAGGACAGGAACCCGGAAGTGACCGACAGGCTGCTTCAGCGTGCCGCTGCGCCGGCCCCCTGGGCCCCACAACTGGTCGGCGCTGGTCCCGGAAGGCCTTCCAGAGGCTCTGGAAGGCCTTCCGGGACCAGCGCCGGGTGCTCCGCGGCCTCCCCGCGGCCTCCGCTGGTCCCTGGAGGCCCTCCAGAGACTCTGGAGAGCCTCCAGGGACCAGCGGAGGCCGCAGGGAGGCCTTCGCTGGTCGGCGCTGGTCCCGGAAGGCCTTCCAGAGGCTCTGGAAGGCCTTCCGGAACCAGCGCCGGGTGCTCCGCGGCGTCCCCGCGGCCTCCGCTGGTCCCTGGAGGCCCTCCAGAGACTCTGGAGGGCCTCCAGGGACCAGCGGAGGCCGCGGGGAGGCCTTCGCTGGTCGGCGCTGGTCCCGGAAGGCCTTCCAGAGCCTCTGGAAGACCTTCTGGGACCAGCGCCGGGTGCTCCGTGGCCTCCCCGCGGCCTCCGCTTGTCCCAGGAGGCCCTCCAGAGACTCTGGAGGGCCTCCAGGGACCAGCGGAGGCCGCGGGGAGGCCTTCGCTGGTCGGCACTGGTCCCGGAAGGCCTTCCAGAGGCTCTGGAAGGCCTTCCGGAACCAGCGCCGGGTGCTCCGCGGCGTCCCCCGCGGCCTCCGCTGGTCCCTGGAGGCCCTCCAGAGACTCTGGAGGGCCTCCAGGGACCAGCGGAGGCCGCGGGGACGCCTTCGCTGGTCGGCGCTGGTCCCGGAAGGCCTTCCACAGGCTCTGGAAGGCCTTCCGGGACCAGCGCCGGGTGCTCTGCGGCGTCCCCGCGGCCTCCGCTGGTCCCTGGAGGCCTTCCAGAGACTCTGGAGGGCCTCCAGGGACCAGCGGAGGCCGCGGGGAGGCCTTCGCTGGTCGGCGCTTGTCCCGGAAGGCCTTCCAGAGGCTCTGGAAGGCCTTCCGGGACCAGCGCCGGGTGCTCCGCGGCGTCCCCGCGGCCTCCGCTGGTCCCTGGAGGCCCTCCAGAGACTCTGGAGGGCTTCCAGGGACCAGCGGAGGCCGCGGGGAGGCCTTCGCTGGTCGGCGCTGGTCCCGGAAGGCCTTCCAGAGGCTCTGGAAGGCCTTCCGGGACCAGCGCCGGGTGCTCCGCGGCCTCCCCGCGACCTCCGCTGGTCGCTGGAGGCCCTCCAGAGTCTCTGGAGGGCTTCCAGCGACCAGCGGAGGCCACGGAGAGGCCTCCACCACCGCCGCCGGGCCCCGCGCGCGGGCGGGGAAGGCGGCGAGTGAGGGAGGGAGCATCCCTGCGCAGGCGCAGGGACGCTCCCTCCCTCACTCGCCGCCTTCCCCGCCGGCGCCCGCGGCCCACCGCCTCCGGGGCTGGCTAAACCGGGACCTCTAAATGGTCCCGGTATAGCCAGCCCGGGAGGCGGGAATAGGGGGCCAGAACCGGGACATTCCCGGGCTCCCGGGACGGTCTGGCCACCCTAGTTTGCCTACAACTCCTATCAGCCCCAGCCAGCATGGCTGATGGCTGGGGCTGATGGGAGTTGTAGGCAAACAAACATCTGGAGAGCTACCGCTTGCCACCCCTGACATAAACTGTTCATCAGTGCCTCCTAGTGGTCACTAAGATATGTAAATCCAAGATCAGGGGGAAATTCTTGAAGCAAATTATTTTACATTACACTTACATTTATAATCTCTGAACTGGACATTTCCCCGCAGTATGTTCCCCCCACTTGCTGTTACAAGATTTTAGCAGAGATATTGAAACAGCTGTGCTGGAGCGATGGTTCAGGTAGACCAGCCACCTGCTTTGCACAGTAGCTGAAGAGACGTTCCCCCTGAATGGGATGTGTCTCAGGAGTCGAACATGTGCTTTATATGCAGAGGCCCCAGAGAGTGCTGAGATTGAGTTCTCAAAACCTGCTTGCAATCCCCGGGCCAAAGGAGGCCCGATTTAAGTCGACCAGAGACAGGGCCTTTTCAATCACAGCCCCTTGCTGGTGGAACCAGCTACCGGAAGAGGTGAGGGCCCTGCGGGACTTTGGGCAGTTCCGCAGGGCCTGTAAGACAGTCCTCTTCCGGTTGGCATACAACTGATCGGTACTTGAAAATTTCGAATAGAAGGCTATAGTATGGTACTTTGGTAAATGGCTTTGTTTTGCTGTTTTACTGTTTTTGCTGGTTTATTGTTTAAATGTAGTAAATTGATGTATTTTAAAACTTAATCCTATGTTAGAACTTCTGTGTTGTGAGCCGCCCTGAGCCGCTTTGGTGGGAAGGGCAGGATATAAACTAAATTAAAAAAATGAAAAAGAGGCCCCCAATCCCCGGAATCTCCTGTTAAAAGATCAGGTAGCACATAAACCAAGTCAAACACAAAGGACGATCTGCATAACACTTGAATTTTGCTATTATGATTATTAATTGGCTTTTTGTAGGGAAAGTCCAGCAGGAACTCTTTTGCATATTAGGCCACACCTCCTGACATCACCATTGTTTTGCGTAGGGCTTTGTGTGGAAAAAGCCCAGCAAGAACTCATTTGCATATTAGGTCACACCCCCTGATGCCAAGGCTGCTGGAATTGTGTTCCTGTGTGCTCATGCTCAAGAAAGTCATCATCATCATCATCATCATCATCATCATCATCATCATCATCATCGTTATTATTATTATTATTATAATAATCATCATCATCATCACTGAAGCCAGCTCCAGGTTTTGAGAGGTGCTTGGAAAATGGATGCCCAGAGGTGTCCATCTGCCTACCACCAGCTTCCTGCTCCTATCTTCCAACCTCCGCCTGTGTGTCTCCCTCTTTCTCTCACTCATAAGTCCCCCACCATGTTCAATTGCTCCCTCTTTCCTCAGCTGTACTGGTGCATGCAACTGGGAATTGGGCTGTCATGACCATCAGCAGCATTGCCTCTGTGCACCCCGTGCCCTTTTCTCATGACGATGGCCAGCTGTGAGCATGGGTGGCAGAGCACTTGAAGCAAACAGCTGGGGAAGGGCATGCAGACTTGTGGCCAAGAGGTGCATGAGTAGGGGGCCCCCTAGGAGCCCTCCGTCCTGGCAGTTGGCCCCCCTCAAGATATGCTGATGCTGGCTCTGTTTGCCATCAACGCACAAATTTCCAATGAATTCATGGCATAGCTTTTTCACTAGGGATGGGCATGATCCGGGAAAATGGTGGCTCATGGTGGTTCGTTAGGTTCCATAAGCCATGAACTTTCATGAACTTTTCCATTTGCCGAATTGGTTGGTGGTTCATGTGGTTTGTGAGTTCAGGAGATGGTAGGACAGCCCCCTTGTGAGTTAGAGATGCCAAATTCACAGGGAATCTTCAGCGGGTTCTCCTCCACAGGCCCTTTAAGTTTGGCAAAGTTGGATTTGGGATGTTTGAGTTATAACTCCCCCCCACCCCTCCCCAAAAAAGCAGGTGCCTCCAGGAAGGCTCAGCTGTCTTTCTTTCACTCAGTTACTAACTCCTCTGTCTTCCTGCTGCAAAGTGAAAATAGCTGAGTTTGGGTGTCATGTATATATAATCTGCTCCCATAGAGCAGAATGGGAGCACCATGGTTGGCTGCCAGAGCTGCCAATCAAGCTGTGGACAACTATTATGGGTGTTTCTAGGGCTCTCCACAAGTCCACCCCCAGGGCTGCTCAGGAATCAATTGAATCAGCACCAGGATGTCTGGCCAGCCAACTGCTCTAATGAACCACCTGAACCTTCGGGGTGGTTCATTGCTGGTTTGGGAATGGCAAAATAGTTCAAATTCAGTTCATTTTGTGGTTCGTGCCCATCCCTATTTTTCACTAATCTGGGCCAAACAAGTGAAACAGCAACCCCTGAATTAACTGGGAATTCCGTAACCAACCCTTAATCCAACAACAAGAAGAATGTTCTTCCAAAATTGATGTCTGGGTGGATGTTCCCGCCAGATAGGAATTAAATCAGCATTTGCCACACAAAGGCCTCGTTTATTTCAAAGAGACTTGCTGAGAAGAACTCCTTGGCTGCATTTGGTCCTCCATTTTTGAGACTAATAAATGCAGCTTTCATCCATGAGTTGCACACAACACAGCAGGGATGCTACTGAGATTTTTTTCTTGCTTTGGAAAGAATGGTCGGCTTCCCAAGTGCAAAGCAAAGTTCAAACCATAAAACTAATCATAAAGCAGTATAAATTGAAGACATAAATAATAGACCTGGTAATCTAACTAATGGCAGAAGGTCTGAACAGAGCGAAATCTAAATTTATATTGCTGTTTACAGAACCTCATCAGGGTAGCCTTCTCTTATGGGCGCAAATGTGGTTATCTTTGACCTTTCTGCAATGCTCCAAATTTTCCATTCTCTAATAGACGAAACCTCAGAGAAAAGCCATTTTCAAGGCACCAGCTAAAAGATTTCTAATTAGATTGCAACCGTCACAGTTAGTTTACAACAAGTTCTAATGCGATTGCAAGAACTCTGCAAGGAATTGTGGGATGGAGTAGGCCAATTTCCCCATTCCCCTCTGGGTATTTTCCCCCTTTAACAGGCTCCCAACCAGGGATGTGCATCATTAAAAAAATCAGTATGTTTTTGATTTCAGGGAGGACAAAATTATCGCTATCCAGAATGAATTGGGTCTCCAAAACTGGTTTAGTATTCACATATGGACATATGAAGCTGCCTTATACTGAATCAGACCCTTGGTCCATCAAAGTCAGTATTGTCTACTCAGACTGGCAGCGGCTCTCCAGGGTCTCAAGCTGAGGTTTTTCACACCTATTTGCCTGGACCCCTTTTAGCTGGAGATGCCGGGGATTGAACCTGGGACCTTCTGCTTACCAAGCAGATGCTCTACCACTGAGCATCAGGGTGTTTTTTTTTTTTTTCAGGATTCTGAAATCATGTGGCTCTATTATTCTCTACTGGAAATCTTCCTTGGGGCTGAAGTCACTGTTCTTTAAGCAAATGACTCTGAAATTGCAGCAGACTAAGTGATACCTGTCTGCTAGAGGCCCACCAAGTCTAAATTGAGTTGGACCCACTGAAGTTCTCCAGAGCAAAGAATAGCCCTAACACAAGAGAAAGCAACCATTGGGCAAAAAACCTCCCGATGCAAATAGAACCAACAAGCTCAACAGAACTCAAAACAGAGAATCCCAGCAGAACTTCAGGCTGACGCAGCAAACTCAACACATTCCGTGTCAAACCAGAGAAGCCAAGCCAAACCAACTGAAGCAAGGGAAGGAAGTCCAGCCCGGCAGAACCAGTGTCAAAGCACAAAGACGAAGCAGAACTCAGGGCCAATGTGGCAGCACAAGTCCAAAAGAAACAATGTTAAAGCAGATAATTCCAGCAGAATCAACCCAGCAAGAACTCTCTAATGTGTCATCCTATTTACCTGTGAGTGTCACCTCCCTCTTCGTTCACTCCTATAGCTTGGGAAATCTGCAAAGAAAGAAAAAAGTTTGGAGTTTGGTTCCAGATATTCCTGAAAATTTATGGGAACATTCAGACTCAGGATATCAGCATTGCCAAGATTCTCAAATACCTATCCAAATCACAGTATATCTGCAGAATACTTATAAGACATTTATCAGGTATGTACTCAGAATAGATATATCCAAGTGCACACCCCAACTTTTAATTACTGGTTGCCAGCACAGCTACCAGTTATGCAAGGATCATTTAGGGATGGTGGAGGTTGGCAAAAGAGCTAGAAATCCAGAAATGACATTGCCACATTGAACAACACTCTAGGGCAGGAGTCCCCAACCCCCGGGCCGGTACCAGTCCATGGCCTGTTTTTAAGTGGGCTGCGCAGCCTCGCCGTCCCCCTTTTATACCACTTTAAGGCCAGGGAAGGTGCCATGAAGCACTTTCCAGGCCAGCCTCCCCTGCCTCCTGCTGATCAGCTGATCCAATCAGCAGGGGAAACCGCGGCGGCAACGGCAAGCGACCACTGAAGCAGCCGCACTGCCGTAGTTTTCCCAGCAGATTGGATCAGCTGATCAGTGGCAGGGGGGAGGTTGGTCTGGAAAGTGCTTCACCTTAAAGTGGAAAAAACAGGAGGTGGCAAGGCTGTGGGGGCGGGGCAAGGGGGGAGGAGGAGGCGCTGCGGGGTGTGTGTGGCCGCTGGCTCTGAGGCCGCGGTGGGCCGGCCAGCCCTGGGGCTGGTCCCTGGGATAAAAAAGGTTGGCGGCCTTTGCTCTAGGGTTTCCACCGATCTCTATGGTAGAAACCACAGAGATCAGAAAAATTCCTAGAATATTGTACAATACAGTGACATCACTTCTGGGTTCCAGGTTGAAAGTGATGTCGCCATCCCCCCATCGTTTTCCTCTCACCACTCCACTGGGCCCACCGGTAAGAAGACAAATAGCAGCCATAGTTGCCAATGTCCCTTGCCTCCTGCAGTGTGCTCAGTCCCCAGCAGGCACTCTCTCTCTTCCCTTTTTTTTTTTTGCTTAATTGACAGATTCAAAGTCAATCCCTCAAATATTCAGAATCTTGTCCCTTGTTCTCGAATGGTCTTGATTTGCTACTTTTTTGATTGGCACAAGCCACCTAATTTACTATTAGACATGATGACCTTGTTTACTGATAGAGCTGTCCATGTATCCCAAAAATATGTATAACAGAAATATATGTACTGATTTACTTCATTTATATATGACTTTTCTACCCAGTGGAGACCCCAAGTGGCTTACAACATTCTCCCTTCCACTTTATCCACACAGTAACCCTGTCTTAGATTAAGCTGAGTGTTTGACTGGCCCAAGGTCACCTGGAAAGCTTGTACGGCAGTGCAAAGATTCGAATCAAGGTCTCCCAAATCCTAATTTGGCATGCTAACCACTAGCGTTGTGCATTCAGACACACCTAAGCTGAAAATATACTTGGGTATATTTCAGCATCCCAAAGATATTTGGGATTTTTCAGAAAACAAACCAAAAAAATCCCCCCAAAAGTTCAAAAATATTTGGGATTTTCCAGGAATAAATATCAGAAGCCAGCATTGCAGGCTTCCCTGGACTTTTTTCCTTCTTTATTTCTCTGTCTTGGAGCTTCTATGGACATCTTGGAGCTTCTATGGACTTCCAAGCCACTCTTATCAGTTTCAAACTAGCATTGTCAGGTTCAAGCAATTTTTCTCTTTGCCAGCCTTCCTTCCTGTGTTCCCTTCCCAGTTTCTTGCACAGAGTTTACAATATCTCCCCCCCCCCTTTGCTTAGACTTATTGTGACTCTTTGCTTTGAGAGTAGTCCTTTTAAGCTTGTGATGTCCATGGGACTGGGTTCTGCTGGGCAGTCTGCACATCATAATTGATTCTGCTGAGCTTGATAAAATGCCCTCTCCTTCAGTCCGTACTGCAGGGATTCTCTGGCTTGACGTCAGTCCTCCTTTTGCTTTCCGTGCCACAGTGCACTGGGTTCTGCTGAGCATTTTGTACACTGAAATGGTTGTGCTGGGCTGGCAACAACCCCCTAGCTTAGAGTATGACTCCATGCTTCACATCAGTCCTGTTGAGCTGCTGGTCTTGCAACACTGGCACTGGGTTCTGCTGGGCACTCTGCACATTGCACTGGTTCTGCTAGGCATGCAACTCCCCCACATACAAAAACCCCCAAATCAACACCTCCACAAGCTGCTTTTGAATCTTGTTGTGGAAAAAGGTCCTTCTATGTTTTCTCCAACAGGGATAAAAATAGTCAGGGAGATAAATTTTCAGTGGGGAAAGGTTATCCTTCTACACTGGTCTCACCCTACAAATGGCTGTCTGAGTGGCTACACAGTGCAAAGAATATCTATGATTGGCAAAAAGGATTACAGATTGACATGTAATGCATCATCCTATACACAAAAGTGCTTAATTTTGGCAGGACTAAATTCCACTAAATTCTGTCAGCCCATTAAAAAAGCTATCGGTGTGCTCATCAGAGCCAGTAGATGGTGCTGTTTCACCAAGCTACAGGTCGACTAGGAAAGACAAACGTAACATCTCTTTCACCCTTTTAAAATGAACATATACATCTTTTGGAAACGACAAGATCCCCTTGCCAAAAGTTTGATAGGCTAGAAGAGGTGGCTAGGATGAAGATAAGGAGAAAGGGGGCAGCTTTTATCCACATATCTGGCATGTTTTTTTATAGCAATTGCCTTCCTAAAAGTCTTCAGGGAGGCGCACAAGTTATAATGTGCACAGCTGCCTCAGAAACATCAATCTGCACTAACAACCAATGTGCTGTAGTGACCCAGGTTCAAGTTCCCATTTGCCAGAAAACTCACTGGGTGACTCTGAGCCAGTCATGGTCTCTCAGCCAACCTACCTCACAGCGTTGTTGTGGAGGTAAAAATGGAGGAGAGGAGAGCCAGAAAGATACCTTCAGGAAGCCTGTAAGAAGGCTCTTCCCCATTTGTGATATATGAATGGCCTTTCTCAAGACACACTTCTTTAGCAAACCCTGTCTTGAACAGCCCCAGTCTTGCCTTCTTTCCTTTTGGATCAGATTCTGCACAGGTGACTTGTGTAGAACAGAGGAACTGAGGAGGCAGCAAGGAGTGGCATGTCAGATCAGAAAGACAGTGGTGGAGATCTTTGAGAGTGAGGACTAGAAGCTTGTGACCAGGACTTTCTTTGAGCAGGAATGCACAGGAATGCAGTTCCAGCTGACTTGGTATCGGGGTGTGTGTGGCCTAATGTGCAAATGAGTTCCTGCTGGGCTTTTTCCACACAAAAAGCCCTCTGTTAACAATGGTGGTGTCAGGGGGTATGGCCTAATATGCAAATGAGTTCTTGCTGGGCTTTTTCCACACACACAAAAAGCCGTGCTTGTGATTGATGCAGAACTTTGCATGGAGAGAGAAAGTCCAATACACAGACCAGAGTCACTGAGGGATATAGTTACAGAGGGCGAAAGCAGAGACCTGTCCATATCACAGGTTTCAGAAATGCTGAAAACAAAGAGGAGATGAAAGATAAAGGAATGTATCCCTTCTGCTCCTTAATTTACAGCATTACTAGAAAATGCCCACCAGATGGCACTGTTGCATTGCAGACTTGGACACAAACACACGATTTGTCATACCTGCGTTAAAATTTTAACCCCATTGTGCTTTCAGAGACCTTAGGGTGAGTTAGATGGTCCTCCCTTCTTAATTTCATCCTCACAGCAAACCTGTGAAGTAAATTAGGCTGAGAGTGACTGTCCCAAAATTACCCAGTAAGTAGAGGAAGGATTTGAACCCAGCTCTTCCAAATCCTAGTCTGACTAGCTAACCACTAGTCTATGGATCTGTGAGTCGCAATGAGCAGTAACAATGTTTATTTAAAAAGTCTCTTTCTCACCGCTTTACACAGATGGCAGTTTTGCTAATGGTTGCCCACACTGCAGGACTAAATAGCCCAATAAATCTAACCTGCTGCGTCTATGAGAATCCATTGTTGTTTAAGCTTGTAGTTTGTAGTTTTGCTAGCAGCTCAGTGCCTCCATCCCTCTTCTGAAAAGGATGGTTGTTTTCTTTGCACTATAACCTGGGATGAAAAGAGAGAAGAGGGGGGGGGGGATCTGAACCCAGGTCTCCTTCCTCTCAGTTCAATAACATAACAACTCCAACTCATTGTTTTACATTTGCATTCCTCTTCCTATGTAATGCTGGGTGGCATACATGGTTACCTAGGGAAACAAAGAGCTACTCTGGAGAAAGAAAAAGGGGTTGTGTGTTACAACTCTGTGGGAAGCGACACTGGAAATTCTTGTCGGTTTAATAGCAGCAGAAGTAGAGTATCAAAACAGAAGATGCTCCAGATTTCTTATTTCTACAAGGAGAGATGCTGGAACACCAACTTGCCAGGAAGCTACATCCACTGCTGCACAAATACAACATTTCCCATAATTTAAAAGATGGTGTTTATTTGTACAGGCTTTTCTGGAGTGAGCATCCACTGTGCTAAACCAAAGTCTGGTGTTAAGGAATTTCACCCGTGAAAGTTGTCACATGTTCCTCACAAAATTCCACCTAAAGAAGAAACTCATCCCTTGAAACACACCATATTTATCCAAATTTTAACATTTGGATACTGGGATGGAAACCTCAACCCTACTCTTTCAAGTGTGCTTTTGAAACAATCATGTTGGAACTGATTTATTCAGGGTAACTATTTTCCAAGGACTATTGGTAAGTCAACCTTCAGTGTATGCTATCTCAAAACACCAGAGAGGTTTTTCCCTAGCGGAGAGGGGAATAAAATACGTTGGGTTGGCTCCAGCCAGCTTTTATGTTGGTAGAAAACAGAAGAAAAGGTCCCTTTAATCACCAAAATGGACTACGTTGGAGATCATTGGACCTGCATGAACAAAAGCAATGTAGGATGGGGCAGTAGTGAGTTAGAAGAACGGGTGAGCGTGCATAAAAATATGGCTAGATCCAAACCATCATATTGTTATATATTCAAGATATGTTGACGTTTTCCAGCATACCATTTGGAGCATGGAACTGATGCAGCCATTCATTTATTTTATTTATCTAAATTATTTGTAGTTCACCTTTCTCCCTTGTACTCAAGGTGTATTACAGACAGGGGGAGTCCATACAGTCAACAGGATGGGCCATTCAATAAACAATACAATAGGATTAGGGCTGTAGAACCACCCAGCAGTCTTAAAACAGAACCGAAGTAAAGCAGAAGTATTAACCTAACATGTGAATTCTCTGTACTTGTCCAGGGCTAAACCTGGGATCTTATTGATAACTATAGAAACATGCAGAAATGCAAAATACAACCAGAGTTGCCCTAAGGATTCTGATCAGACTTACTGGTAAGTCCACTGCAAAATGATCCTAGAAGCCCCAAATGCGATTTTGGAATTTGTTCAGAGGACAAAAGTTGAACAGAGAAACAGGCCAGAAGTGAACTTCGAGCTTCTGACTAGAAGAGGAACTATTCTAATTGAGTCGGAATCAATTACTCTAGCACGTCCTCCAGTGATTTTATGGCTAGTCAATTACTTTCTTCTGGATCACTGTTTTCCCTCTTGGTTGAGGATACAATCAGATAAAGAGAGAGTTGGCGGAAGACACCAAGAGATTGGTGCGGTGTGGTGTAGTGATTAGAGCTGACACCCCCCACCCCCCGAAAAAAATCTCCATTCAGCCATGAAGTCAACTAGGTGGTGTTCAACAGGTCTTGCTCCCAGTTTAGCCTGCTGCCTAGGGCTGTTTGTGGGAGCAAACAGGGAAGTGGAGAACTATGCATGTCACTCTGAGCTTCTCAAAGGACAGGTGGGATAAAAACATGATAGAGATTAAAAATGTGGTAATGTTTGCAATGGCCACAAAGGAACAGCTCCTGCTGGGGCTGATGGCCACTGACATCCCCAGCAAGTGGGTGGATGTATTGGATTAATTTAAAAAAAAAACAAATTGTACTCTGAAAACCAAACTCAAAGCTGCTTACAGCAATGTTCTCTCAACCTCATTTTCTCCTCAACCATCCTGCGAGGTGGGTTAGACTGTCACCCAGAGACCTTCCATGGCAGATTGTGAGGATTTGAACCCGAGTCTCCCAGACTGTAGTCTGGTGCTCTAATCATTGCACACGTTTTGTCTCCATAATTCCCCCACAAGGATGACTTATTGTGTGCAACACAACTCCCTTTTGCAAAGAGATACCCACTCCTATGTAGATAAGACTAAGATTATATTGGATTTATATCCCACCCTGTACTCTGAATCTCAGAGTCTCAATCTCCTTTCCCTTCACCCCCCCCCCCACAACAGACACCCTGTGAGGTAGGTGGGGCTGACTGAGAGCTCTCACAGAAGCTGCGCTTTCAAGGACAACTCCTACGAGAGCTCTGGCTGACCCGAGGCCATTCCAGCAGTTGCAAGTGGAGGAGTGGGGAATCAAACTCGGTTCTCCCAGATAAGAGTATAGTTAACCACTATACCAAACTGGCTCTCTGAAACAGATAGACTGACCCAGACAGAAAGAAAATTCAAATGCTGAAATTGACTTTGAGGGCGGTGTTTTATCTCTGGAGCCTTTCGCCCACCCTTTAGTGTGGGACAGCTCCACAGGATCCAGCCCAGCAGATGTTCTCTGTCTGAATTTGGTTCCCCAATTTAAAAAGGTACATTCTCCTCCTTCTCTTATTGTTCCCAATTATAAACCCTGCTGGCTTCAGGGCTCTTAGAGATGCCAGGAATGAAGTGCTAAGTCTGGCCATGCCGTCTTCTGGTTGATCAACAAGGCATCCAATTTAGCTTCGCAATCCAGCACCCCTGAAAAATGATGTATTTTCAGAGTTTCAAAAGGAAAAAAAAAAAGGTTTGCTGTTTTAAAATACCTGGTTTAAAAACATCACACATCTCTCAACCAGAAGGACTCAGAGACGAAGGGTTTGTACTCACTGACCCTCACAATGAAACAGACGCACACCCACAAACACCTCAACGCCCTAAACTTTCGCCACCTACACATAGGCATTCTTCGCCATCGCACAGCTGCAACCACCTCACATTCCTGCGGAGCACACAAACACAAGATTCGCATCCAGGCCAAGCAGAGAGCCTCCCTCATCTGTAAAGCCCACTGGCCACTCGTAAACGCAGTCGCCTTTACAGATCACGTAGCACATAATGACGCTGCACACGTGTGATTTCCAGTACAGGAAAGTTTGAGGTATCATGACTCTCAAAGACTCCAGGAGATGGGAGTTATATATCTAATCTGTGCAGTCTGGAAGCTGGGAGAGGTGAATCCCATAAAACAGGGGTGACCAAACTTGCTTAACTTAAGAGCCTCGTAGAATAAATGTCAGATGTTTGAGAGCCTCAAGACATGAACATCAGATGTTTGAGAGCAGGCAGGCAGGAAGGAAAATAGATGGGGGGGAGGGAGGGAGAGGTGGAAAGAAAGCAACTTCAACTTTGAATGCATTCTCCCGGCCGCCAGCTGTCTTGGCCTGGAGAAATGATTCAAAGAGACGAATGCCATCTCTTAGTCAGCTGACAGGGCGATGGGGGTTCAAGAGTATGAAAGAGCCGCATTTTTGGCCACCCCTGCCAGAAGAGATCCTGATTTCTCACAGCAATGCTGACCCCCTTAAAATGATTGTCCTTCCACACATGTCTTTTCAACACCCCAGATAACATGTGACAATACCTCCGCATGTATTTGGCCACAAGCCAAAATAACAACATTAAGAAAAAAAATCGACAATAAAGGGGAAAAAAATAATTTTGCATATTTCTCCTTTTGGTGCTACTGGGTTTTACTGGCTCTACAATGCTTAACCTTCCGCCAGTGCCTAGAGGCCAGTCCCAGTCATCTGAACTTTTGAAATGCAGAAAAACAAAGTTATCAATAATCTCAGCCTAATACTGTCAATGTGCTCATGGCCATGCAGGTTAAGTTCCCGGCGGTGCAAGATACAAAGTCAGGCCCAAGACAGTGTCCTCTAACCTCTGGTTCAAAGTGCTTCCCCCCCCCCCCACTCATGTTCTTGTGCTGGCATTTAAGCATGAGACTCAAGATACATCCTTTTAAAAAATTTTGTATTTTGATGTGCATGTGTGTGCGCGTGAACCTGGAAGTCATAGCAACCTCTGGTGACTGACCCCTACTGGGGGCATGGAGGAAAGTCGGAGAGGTGGCTGAATCAAGCCTGCCCCTGTCCTCCCAACTGCTGGTATTCCGAGGAGGTCTCCCATCCAAATACTTGTCAGAGTCGACCCTGCTTAGCTTCTGAGATCGGATGAGATTGGGCTAGCCTGGGCTGTCCAGGTCAGGGCCCAAGATACATCCTTGAGATATCTGCACGATCTGAAATTCTCACGAAAAATTCTCCTGATTTGTACTTACCTGCAGAGATTCAAATTTTACATTCTAATTGGCACATACGGCTGTTGGGTTTAAGGTGTGCAGGGCAAAAAAAAGGCACAACGAGTGACACCGTTCAGTTCCCCCTGCCACAAAGTTAAAATCCTTAAGGACTGTTTTATTTGTAAGTGTCCTTTTGCAAGAGTCCAAGAGGAACATTTTCAAATCCCAGACTTTTGCTAATCTTAAAATGACCCAGCTAAAAACATTTATATGTATGGATGCACACACACCTCAAAGTGGCATATCTTATATGTGCCCCAGACTAGTACCAGGTATTTGAACACCAAAGAACCAGTGTAGTATAGAGGTTAGAGTGAGATCTTAATCTGAGATCTGGGAGCCCCAGGTTCAAATCCCCACAATGCCACAGAAGCTTGTGCCGGTCACACTCCCAGCCTCACCTACCTCACACGGTTGTCATGAGGAGAAAATGGAGGACAGGAAAATGATGTAAGCCATTAGGGAAGAAAGGTGGGGGTATAAACAAAGTAAATAAACACCAAATGTTTGGGATACACACATGCCTGGAACTGGATTCAAATTCTACTTCCGTCAAGAACTTTCCTTCTGTAGAATGGGAAACAATACTCATCTCAAAAGATAGTTGAGAGAGAGCAAAACCACAATGGCCCCGGTCTAGCTAAAATTTAGGCATTGCCAGGGCTTTTTTTGGTAGAAAAAGCCCAGCAGAAGCTCATTTGCATATTAGGTCACACCCCCTGATGCCAAGCCAGCTGGAACTGCATTCCTGTGTGTTCCTGCTAAAAAAAAACCCAAACACCTGGGCAATGCTGGTTTTCACTGGATGGGCCATTGGCCTGATCCAACATGGCTTCTCTTATGTTCCCTGTGGCGACCCCTGGAACCAGTGAGTTGGGACTGACTGAGGTCAGTGCCTCCAATGGGGCTTCTTTTGGACTAACAGTTACTAGTTGAAATAAAGATTTGTAATACAGGTGCTCTGGGAAATCTGTGAAGTCCCTTGGCACACCAGACATAATACAGAGAGCCAGAGCATCAGACGGAGAATGCCAATAAATCCCTCAGCGCCTCAGAAAAGAACTAGGCACCACCTGAGATTTAAGAAATAAAACTGCCATTAAAAAAAAAAAAGCCAGGGTATGAAATCTTCCCCTGATGCCCACTGGCCACTCAGCTCCCAGCTAACTGCCTACTAGTAGAATCACAGAATCATAAAATCATAGAGTTGGAAGCAGGGCTGGCCCTAGACTGTCCGGCACCCTAGGCAAGGCTAACTTCTGCCCCTCTCCGCACTGATAATGTCACCAAGTTATTGGGGGGGCACCCAATTTGGCGCCCTCAGAAGGCTGGCACCCTAGGCAATCACCTAGTTTTCCTGGTGGCAGGGCCAGCCCTGATTTGAAAGGGCCTCCAGGGTCATGTAGTACAACCCCCTGCACAATGCAGGAAATACACAAGTACCTCCCCTCCACACAGTGACCCCTGCTCCAAGCTCAGAAGACAGCAAAAAGTTAAAAACAACAACAACAACTCTCCAGGATCTTTGGCAAGTGGACCTGGTTTATTCAAGGCAGGCCACACACCAGTCTCTATTGGTTCCAACACCAAAACGCACCTTAGCACATATGGGGAACGAAACACGACCTTTGGACATATGTACTACCACCCACATGGCTCCCCTGTTGAAGCAAGTCCACGGACATCACTCTCCCCCCTCTCCAGCTTATGCTGCTTCCTAAAATCCAGTTACCCTCACCCCTTCTAAATCAGGGAGTGGGGAGGACTAGAAACATCTTCTCTCTTCTTCTTCTTCTTCTTCTTTTTTTTTGCATCGTATTTTCCCCTCCAGAGATTTCTCAAGAGGAGCTTTGGTGTGTTGGTGCGTGTTCTGTATGAGACGGTGAGCGGGCGAAGGGGTACATTTAATTTCTCATCTGCTCTTTAGGGTTTTTGTGTGTGTGTGTGTGTGTGTGTGTGTTTTGTAAGTACAGAGAGATAGAAGGAGAGACAGAGGGAGGGAGGGGGGAGAAGTCTGTTTTGCCTGCAAGGCAATATTTCTGGAGCCAATCGGAATGTAGCATCCACCCTTCCCTACTCTCTAATTAAAGGGTTTAAGCAAGCTAGCTGGGTAAGATTTCTTACACATTTTCCCCGGAGGAGGACAGGAGCAACAGCTATTACTGGAGCAATGACTGAGTAAGCCTACTCGGGAGGAGGAGGAGGAGGAGAGTACTTGCCCAAAGCCAGAAGCTACTCTGCCTACTGTGTTTAGTTGCCATTGCTGAACTGGTGGACCTTACATTGGCGGGACCCCCCCCACCCCCTTTCTCATCATGAGTGGATCCTTCGACAAGAAGATCACCAGCATCTTGACGGACATCTCCAGCTCCCTGAGTTGCCATGCGGCCACCAAGGACTCCCCTACCCTCCCCGAGTCGTCCATCACGGATCTGGGTTACTACAGCACCCCCCACAACCAGCACGAGTATTACCCCAGTCAACCTTATACCCAACCGATGAATCATTACGCGTACCATCCTCAGTTTAACCTGAATGGATTAGGGGGGACTGGGACCTACTCCCCCAAATCTGACTACCCCTACAGCACTTCTTACAGACAGTATGGATCTTTCCGGGATCAGCAGTTGCCCAGTCAGGAAGCAGGTAAGGACACTTGGTGTGCTTCGCAAGCGGCCTTCAGGATGTGGCTCTGACTAGAAATGAATGGAAGGAGTTGGGTTTGGGGGGTTTTATGGGCCTTGAAAAATTCCTGCATTGTGGACCCTCTTTCCCCCTTCTTCTTTTGGAACTGTGTCGTGGGAGGGGGTCCTCATATAGTTGGTTAAGACCTGTGTGACTTTCCAGACAATACTTTGGAATGGAAAAGTTCCACTTGGCTTTGAATGCCCCCAGATAGACACCCACACCATCTGGAGGACTCAGGAACCAGCTCGATCCTAACCGTGAAACCTCTGGAAAAGAACTGCATATGCACACAGTCCCCCGAGCGCTGTGCACTGAATTGGCATACTTGTGCAATTCTCAAATCACTTGCCACATCGATCGCATATTCCTTCCGTAACAAGGAACTGACAAATTGGGATTCAGTTTGGGTGACACTTCCACCCCACAAGCTGAAATCCACCCATTCTCAAAATGGAAATCAAGAATGGAAAACCCTGAATGTAGCTCAGGAAAGACTACTTTTCAGCCTTATTCTCTTGCTGTAAATAACATACGGAATTGGTTGGTGTGTAGATTGTGGTATGGATAGCGAAATCCATCACGGAGAACTCAGAGTTATACAACATTTAGTGTAATTTACAGGTTAAATTAAAAGCCCTTTGGTCAGGAGGGTTGCTATTCTTGAGTGAGAGGAGAAAATGAATTAGAGCTCCCCTTTTCCCCCTCATTACATTTCTTGGGTAAACACCAAAGGAGATGGCTTGGAGATATAAATCATTTAGCGAGAATGGAGTTTTGTGAGATCACCGTGAGAGAAAAAAAGTTCCCATTTTCAAAAGACCATGAACTCATCTGAGCGTTGAGATCTCTGCTTGTTCTTTACAAATTGTGTACCAGTCAGCTGTTGTATGGATGCCTAGAATTTCTTTCTTTCTTTTTTTCATTTAACAGAGGATTGGATTTTTGTTTGGAACAAACATCACGGCTAATTCTGTGACTTAAAAAAAAAAGACAAAAAGAGCTTGTTTTCTCCCCCTTCAAAAATTAGCCTGTTTTGTTTCATCTTTGCACTTTACAAATATTTATTAACTGTGCTAGGTCCCCCCCTCTCCCCCTCCCCGGCTCTCACTCATACAAATAGATTGCAGAACTCACTATTTTTTCTTCAGTCATTCAAAATCCAAAACTGTGAGGCAGCGGAGCATTCTGTTTGGGTTGTGTCAGTGAAAAAAAAAAATAGGAAAAAGGTCACTTTAAAGCTAGAAGGTGGGAAAACAAACTATATTCAGTACAGTTCAGTTCAGTCAGAAGACAGGGTGGGTTGCTTTCTTGGAGTGTAAAAGAGAAGATGAACAAGGCAATTGGGAGGGAAAAGGTTCCATGGAAGCCAGTATAATTTGCTTCTAAGTAAATGGGTTGAGGACAGGACTGTAAAGGTGAGAAACTTTTCTGTCTGGAAGCAAAACTATAGATTTGATCAATTAAGAGACCCAAGAATGGCTGGACATTCAAGGCCTAGAATTCATGCCCTCACTCCCCACAAATATTTCAGGAAGGGAACACGGGGGTTGTGTGGTTCCCCATGTAACCGGACAATACTTCCTGCCAAGGAAAAAAAATAAACACATCAGGGAGTGAAGTCAGACAGATAAATGGACAGTTTTATATATAAAAAAACCAAGCAAACTCAAAATGGAAGAGGAATGGCGCAGTTGAATTTGGGAGCTACGAGATCTGAGATAGAACACAACTAGCTAGGCCAAAGCCATGTCCCTCTGAGGTGAACCAAGTCTTGTAAATGGTAAAAAAACAAACAATAAATAGGAAATAGGAAACCTAATGGAGAGGGACAAAAAGAACAAACTAGAACGAGAGAAAGGAGGGCACCTGCAATCAGCCAGAGAATCAAGCCAAGCGAAGAAAAAAATTAAAGACAAAAAAAATTCTGTGTGAAAAAAAATAGAACAGAAAGTGACAAAAGATAAAATATAGATTATTCAAGGATCTGATTATTTTCTTTATCAGAATCTGCCTCTGTAGTTCTTTAAGCAAAATGTAACAGAATTCTGGAACACTGTGCGAGGGGCTTCTTAGCTTTTTATACTCTTAGACCATTCTGATGTTGAGTCCTTCAATCTCCAACATACGAACTGCAGAGAGTTGAATGGCTTGGTCAGCCAAATACATACAAACATACACAATGACCCATAGGCCTCTGGTAATTCCAGTTTCCCCCAACAGATTTGGTCCTAAAAGATGGTGATTGTGTGGTAGAAGTTATTGGAGGGGGATGAGACAGAATTCAGGGAACTACCTGCGGACATAAAGCACTTTTCAAACTGTTGGTGTTGTATGAGAGATCCAAAAGAGAAGGCTAGACAAAGCTGCTGGATTGCCCAGGTCACATTGTGTTCTGTATTTTAGGGTGCCATTAAACTACTCCTTAAATTGTAGGAGTTTGGCAGAGGCATGTGTGTTTGCATTTAGTGCAGCAAAACAAAGAGTTTGCAGCAAGAGGTCAATAACCATTCTGGAGTTACAGAAAACTGAATATCCTGCTCATCAGTAAATGGAATAAAATAAAACAGGGTCCTGGAATGTTTCCTCGTAGCAAGATTTCATTCATTCTCATCTCGAGAAGGCTGACAATTTGGATTTAGTCACTGGAATATGTTTGCACCGTCCAAATTAAATGGAAGATCGCATAAAAGCCCGAATTTCAGAGAGCCTTGACCAGCTCCTCTTTTTTTTTTAAGTGCTGATTTGCTAAGGTTGCTGTGTCTAAATTTATTTTTCCTCCCTTCTTCCTTTTTCCTCCCGCCCCCCTCTCCAGTTTCAGTGAAGGAAGAACCAGAACCAGAAGTGCGCATGGTAAACGGAAAACCCAAAAAAATCCGAAAGCCGCGGACGATTTATTCCAGCTACCAGCTGGCCGCGTTGCAAAGGAGGTTCCAGAAGGCGCAGTACCTGGCGTTACCAGAGAGGGCAGAGTTGGCCGCGCAGCTCGGACTCACCCAGACTCAGGTAAGGCGCCCAAACCCAACAAAATGCCAAACGTCTGTTTCGTCTTTCTGCCTCTGTTCATGGAAACTGGAAGTGATGCAGGCCTGGCAATGCAGCCATATCTCGGGCAGTTGCTGAGTTTCACGGACCTAGATGGGAGAGTTGTTTTGCAAGCAGACAGGAGCCAAATCCAACAGAATTAATAATTTCAGGTGCTTGGATCCAGTTTGCTTGTTCTCAAGAAAAAACTGTGTGTGTGTGTGTGTGTGGTTGATTTCATTAACCTTTTCATCCTCAGGCAGAGTCTAGTTCAATCAATCCAAAATTAAAACCCTGCAGCCAAAAATCAGTTGATACCTTGAACCAGTATCTGAAATACACTTTGTAATTTTTTCCTACGCCCTCACCTCTATCTAATCACTGGGACCTGGGTAGAGATTGGTTCTTCTCCTCATCAGACTCCCTGGCCTCCCCATATCTTAACCCTCTTGTCTGCCTGGCGCCTCTTATTCCTAACTCCCATTTGAGCATTTTTATCCCCACCTGCATCCATCTTCTCTCATTTGGTGGTTGTGCCAATTATCCACCTTCCAGGACTGATCTCTCTAAACCTCCCCAGTTGGAATGTTCGTGCACATTCTATGACCTCACAGCATTGTTTTGGGGTGGAAAGGCTCAAAATAGAACCGCTGGCAGTTTTTTTATGTTGCCATAAAAAGTCAGGTGGGAGTTCCTTTCAACTGTAGTAATCGTTCTTCACATATGCGCTCTGCAATAAATATCTCAGTGGTCAGAAAACTGGGCCAAAGACCTGAGGTGAGCGTCCAGATCTCTCCCCTGACTCCCACACTGCCACCCTCAGCCTCAAGACTTGGCGGAGGCTCAAAGATCTGGATGGAGGTGCTGACTGGCTGGAGAGGAGGGGGGGAGGGGAGCAGCACCAGAAAACATGTGGGTGTGGCTATGCAGCCTCTGTGAGTCCTTCTGAATCAAGTGAGAAGGAAGTTGCCAGAAATGGAGGCAGGACAAGCCTTCCTTTAGCTGGTAGATGAGATGGTGTTTTGAACGCTGCCTTGGGAAATAGGGAGTAGGCAATTTCTTAGGTGTGATAGGAAACCGATGCACACCTCCAGAAGTTTTGATTCCCCCCCCCTCTTCTGAAGCCTTCTCTATGTCCTTGGTCAAGGTCTTTGTTCTTCAAAGGCCCAGACGACAGAGAGCCAACTGTGAAGTGGGCTGGGCTAGACTGAGCTTTGGTTCCCTTAAACACAAACTAGCAAGAGAAGAATGAGCAAAGTAGAGTGTCGACTCTGTTGCTGAACAAGTTTAGGGAAATGAAATCAGGAGAAACGCAGGACTGACATATGCCAAGGTTTAATCAGGACTGTTTTGGTTGGCCATTGATGGATGGGGTTGCGTTGGAGTTAAGGCCCGCCATCGAAGACTCAGGCCCTAGTACTTATGATATGGAAGAGACTTATCTCTTCCTGAGCATGTGAAAAGTACTTTCTGTTCCAGCCTGACTTTCTGCACGCTCCTTTTCTCAGACCTCTGGAGTTCAGAGGAAGGGTTTCAGAGGTTCCTCTTCATGGCAGGCTTGAACCTGCGTGCCACTCTTTTCTTCCACAGTAGCTACTGTCTGCAAATCCAAAACTAGCACAGCAAGATTTGGTTCCAGTTGTCCCCCCAAAGGCAGCCTACACGGATTTCTCTAATCCTCTCGCAATGCAAAACACGTCTGCTGAGAAAGTCTCTCATTGAGCATGCCAACGGAACGTACTGTCAGATCTACATTCGAGGTTGTGGCTCAGCCAAGCCTTTGACTGTGGCACCGAAGATTTCTTCTCAGAAAAGTGTTTTGACAGTGTATATATTGCAAACGAAGAGACCGGTTGGGCCAGAACGTTCACAAAGGACCATCTTGTCCAGCTTTTCCTGAGGACCAAAGAACACAGTATGTGGGAGGACTATGATCAGATCTCTTTGGATCGGGGCCACTGTGCTGAGGGAGAAGGGTTGATCCTTTCCTCGTGCGATTTCTCTGACAGAAATTGCTCCTCCTTTCAGCTGTTCACCGTGGCCAAGAGAAAAAAATATGTATTTGCTTCTCATAGCTCCAGAGAGATGGCAGTTTCTGTTGTGGAAATGCCGGAAGGGTTAACCACCTCCCCCAGTGGTGTAGCCCTGATCCAAACCAGAGCCCCCCTCCCCCATGGCCTTTTTTTAAAAAAAGAAAACATTGAGAAACCACATCACAAACGTCCTTGTCAAATTTATCCCTCAGAGAGGGTAGGACCCTCATATAAACTCTGGGAAATTCCCTCAAGTTCTTTCCTGTGAAAGATTCAGCCCCTCCGCCCCCCCCCCCCCAAAAAAAACCCATTTGATTTCATATATTTTTTCTGACTGGAATCCCACTTCCAGTGTTTACTCCAGACTGACTGGAAGGTGAATATCCAGGTGTGTGGAGGAATATGGCATATGGAGATGGAATAGTTGAAGCAGAGAGAGGCTGGAAAGAACTTCTTTCAGCTCCTTTTCCTAACCCTGGAATCTTTTTTATATGCCATTTAAGACAAAAGAATAACATACTTTGGGGCATTTGCAGAGTTCCTTTTTTCTACCCTCCTCACAAACATCTGTGGCTAGGGTGAAGGGTTACCACACAAACTGAAATCATAATATAAAAAAAAATAACAAAATGCCAGTCTCCGTGACTATACCCTGTGGGGGAAAGTGGATTTTGATTCCCAACTCATAATTCAGAGTAGTTTGCATTCTTTTACCATGTTCTGTCACAACACTTTGGTCAAAGACCAGTATAGCATTTATAAACCCATCTTTTCCTGCCCCCCTCCCCAATCAATTGTGAAAGATAAATCTAGGTTCCAATTAGAGCTGAAATACAGTTTATTCAATTTAAAAACTGGGGGTTTTTTTAAATGAAGAATTAAATCTTGGATAAAAAGTCACTCATCCCTCAAACATTCAAAGCAAACTTGACATATTAATATTAAACAAAATTGCCTTTTCTAAAAAGAGGGAAATGTTGTTTTGTATTAACTTGCCAAATTCAACACAATGGTGTTTTTTTTTGAGGGGGGGCGAAACTGAACTGGGAGAATATGCATTTTGAATCCCGTCTAGTAAACACCAGGCACACTATTTTAGAGTTTCTTTCCACATATCTGTTTTGGCCTGGATTCTGATACCGCCCACGTGGACCGAGATTCAGATCCGTGGCCTGCTTGTTTGTTTCCTTGCCCAGGCCTTAAGGAGGTCAACAAGGGAGGGCTGAAGATGTTAGGAATGCGAAGCTGGCCAAACGCACTGACGGATTGACGGTGACAACAAGGCCTTTTTATAAGGCAGCCTTTGTAATTGCCTTGATCTAAATAAAACAGGAAGGCTAAAACAGGGAGGCTCGCGTGCTTCCGGGTTCTGGAAAGCCAGGAGCGTTGTGGCGTTCTGGCGGTGGCCACCTCAGAGGGTTGAAAATTGCAGCCAGTAAAATGTCCTTGGGACAAATGGGTGGATAGCTTTCTTGTTTATGTGGATGTTGATGGCCAGGAAGGAATTTTCCCCTCAGGTCAGATTGGTTAGTGATCCAGGAGTGATGTTCTTACAGCAATGTAATGCTTGGCTCACTCACGTGAGTCATCTGGAACCCTTTGCTCTGTAGGATGGTTTTGGCTCATGCCAGCACTGAGGCCTCTGTGATTATTGGAAAGGAATTTCCCCCTCAGGTCAGATTGGACCCAGGAGGGATTTGGGCTTTCTGTAGGGCAATGTTTGGGTCCCTTGCCTTAGTCATCTTATTCCAGAGGTCTTTTTCTGGTTCTTCACTGTATCCTCTCACATCAATTTGTGAGGTATCTTAAGTGGAGAGTAACTGACCCAAGATAGCCTACCCAGTGAGGTTCTTGGCTGAGTGGGGATTAGAACTTAGGTCACTCCATCAGCTCTCTCTTTTTTACCTAGCAAGAGCCACTAGAAAGCTGGAGTGTGGTCCTCAGAAGACATAGAGACTGGGCCTCAGAAGACATAGCTTCAGATCCCCGCTCTTCCATGAAGCTTGTTGGCTGACCCACTCCCTCAGCCTAAGCTACCTCACAGACAGGAGCGTTGTGAGAATAAGAGGAGGAGCCACAAACAGTGCCCTTGGAGGGAAAGTGGAATTTTTTATTAAGTGATGGATTAACTCCATGTTGTCAAATGGAACATCACCAAATGAGCCAAGACATTAATAAAACAAAGACTTTTAGCTTCAGATACCTTTTTCTCTGGTTGTTGTACAGATTTATGTTTCAGGGATTTCTGGACTTTCTTTACAAGTTGTTCATAATTGGCAAGGGTGAGACATCTTTGTGTGTGGTGTGTGTGAGTGTGGCAAGTATGCTGGGTGTTTGTGAGTGTGCTGGGCCATATGGGGAAGTATCTTACTGATGAGAAAAGGACTTTCCTCAAAGCACACACCCCACAGAAAGAATCTTATGAACTCCGGGACATCTTTCGAGGTGCTGACTGAAAAATCATGTACTTTTTCTTCAGACATGAGAGGGAGCTATTCCTTTTAAATTGGCCGAACAGAATGCTTTGGGTCTGTCTGCTTTGTCACAGTTTAACACGTTTGCTTTTGTGCCCTTGTAGCATTCCTCTGTGTCAATTCCCTACCCAGAGATACTTTTGGGGCCCAATCTACATTAACACCCTGGCACTGTTCCTGGCATTTCAGTGGCACTTGCTAAGAGAACTAAGATAGCAGAGCTGAACCAAGATCCAGGTCTCCAATAGAACTGAACCACGTCAGCCTCTGTCCTGGGCATGCTCATTCATTAACACCGGGCTGGTAAAGCATATCTAGGCTATCAAAGTTCTCTCTAACTTCCTCTCATCCTTCCCTGTAAGGAAGAATCGACCATGAGAACTTTGGCTGACTTCACCCAATTTGTTCAATCCATTTGCGACTTCGCAATCCGTCATTTCAATATTTAATTCATTAACAGGCAACGCATACTTAAGGCAACAGTTTGTTAGACTGGAAAACCGAATTGGTTCAGAGCAGTCTGTTGCCAACTTTGTGGCACCAGTCACCGATGTGTGTGTGGAGAAATCTACACCCCAACTTCACAACATGGCTCTTTCCCAACTCACCCCAGGGTTTAACCTACTCCTTCCTTCTCCCCCTTCTTTGTTTTGACCACAAGTTTCTCTCATCTTTTGCTCCTCTCTTTCCCCGCCTGCCACCCACTTTCTTTCGTCCTTCTTGCGCTGCTCTTGCGAAGTAGGGCACAAATGGTGTCATGCCCTGGAAGTGCTATCAGGGGAGATAAAAGGGGTTTCCAGCCTACGGGGGCCACACTCCCAGCTCAACCCTGCGTTTCAACACCACAGTGGCAATCCCAACCCTGATGTTCTTGGTAGTGACATCCGAAGGCTTGTACAACGTCTGAGAGCTCCAGTCACAAAGTCTCCCCCCCCTCCTTCAGAAACCAGGTCAGGAAGCCTTGCTTGTCTCAGCAAATAGGCCAGCCTAGGGATGCCAGCCTCCAGGGGGGATCTGGGGATCCCTTGCTATTATAGCTCATCTCCAGAATACAGAAATCAGTTCCCCTGGAGAAAATGGCTGCTTTGGAATGACATTGTACCCAACTGAGGTCCCCTGTTCTCCCCAGGTCCATCCTCATATCTCCAGCAGTTTCCCAACCTAGATCTGGTAACCCTAAGCTCCCTCTATCCCCTGCTGGTGGCCTTGTTGGGGCCTGGCAACCCTAGGGCAGCACCATGACCATGTTTTTGGAAGCGAAAAAGAAGGATGTCTACTCAGCAGGGGGCTCTGTGAAAGCAGGCGAGGCCTATCTTTGGTGCCTATCTTTGGTGTCAGGGTTTCCACCCTGTTGCCTGACAGGTTCCTGACAGCCCTATGACAGACAAAAATGAAACAGGTCAGGCTTTCCCTTTCCCTTTGCTACTTCAGTACTGAAAGAAGACACTGTCGAGCAGGAAGGGATGGATGTGTTTCTTTTTAAAAATGGGAACAGACTCTTGTTCCACCTGCCTACATTTGCTGAGGTGACCTTTCATAGGGGTGGGCCCGTTTTATCCACTGCTTCCCAGCTTGCCTGCATCCACCACAGAGAAAAGGACTTTGCAAACGTAGTCCCTGTTTTCCCCCATCTCCTTTCTTAGTCGTCTGTGTCCGCCACAGAGAGAAGATTTCTTCCTCTTTATGGTGATTTATTTCCTTTTAAAGAGGTGTTCCCAAGCCCCCCTCCCATTTTCTAACTCCAAAGTCCTGTTTTCCAGGACAGGCAGAGGGAAACGGATTCACTATAAGATCAGCAACAAGGGAGTTCTTTTTCCATAAGTGTCAAGGCTGCAAACAAAAGCCAGTAGATCTAGGCTCAGGTTAAACCCGGATTCTGTGACCACCATGTATCTGTTGTAAGATATTTCTGGAGCGCCATCCCAGCGACAGAGTTCAGTTTAGAATGTTCTAGGACTTTTTTTGTAGAAAAAGCCCCGTAGGAACATATTTGCATATTAGGCCGCACACCCCGACATCACCACTGTTTCACACAGGGCTTTTTGTAGAAAAAGCCCAGCGGGGACTTATTTGCATGTTAGGCCACACCCCCTGATGCCAAGCCAGCCAGAACTGTGTTCCTGTGTGTTCCTTCTTAAAAAAAAAAGCCCTGGTCTCTACTTTGTGGGGCTTTGAGGTGCCATTAAGTAACAGCTGACCAATGGCAACCCTGTGAGGTTTTTAAGGCAAGAGGCATTAGAGGCAGTTTGCCATTGCCCGTCTCTGCATCATGTCCCTGGTATTCCTTGGAGGTCTCCCATCTCAATGCTAGCCAGAGCTAATCCTGCTTAGCTTCTGAGATCTGATGAGATAGCCTGTGCTATCCAGGTCAGAGCATGGGGCTTTTAGAACGTGTCATTTTTATTGGTAGGAGTAGTTCAAAGCCCCAGTCCAGAGGTGTGTGGGAGACAGGACACCTAGCGAAGGTTCACATCCTCCTCTTTTGCCCCTCAAAAAGCCATCCTTAAGATTCTGGCAAGCTTGCCTCAAAAGTTCTAGCACCACAGGAAAAGCGCTTGCTAGGAAAGCAGCCTTGGAAAAGGGGCTTTTTAAACTATGACCCTGGCATGTAACTTATATTTGGCTTGGCAGCTGACTGCGGAGGTCTGCAATCCAACAACTTCACTGAAAAAGCTGGAGTGGGAATGCTCCCCCTGCTAAGGGGAAGAAGGTTATTCTTGGGCAGAAAAAAGCACCCCCCCCCCAATTCTTGAATTGGTTTCCAGTTCCAGGCATAGGCTTCTTTTTTTAAGTACACACAACTGTCCCCCAGGATGTGAAAGCACCACATTTAATTTCTCCTTTTCTTTTTTTTTTAACTTCAGGTAAAAATCTGGTTCCAGAACCGAAGGTCCAAGTTCAAGAAGCTGTACAAAAACGGCGAAGTCCCCCTGGAACACAGTCCCAATAACAGTGACTCCATGGCCTGCAATTCTCCACCCTCGCCCACCCTCTGGGACAGTAACACCCACAACAACCCAGCCAACCGGAGCCAGCTTCCCCAGCCCCTTTCGTACAACTCCCCGCCGAGCTATCTGGAGGACCATAACTCTTGGTACCACCACGCAAACCTGAGCGGGCCTCACATACAGCAGCAAGGACCTCCACCCACTTCTGGTTCGATGCATCACCCGTCTCCAGGGCCTCCTCCCAATCCCGGAGCGGTGTATTAACCTTCTTTGCCTCCTGGACGAAACCAGTGGAGCAGGAAAAATGGAATGAGGGAGAAAGAGCGAGGGAGACAGAGAGGGAGAAACAGACAGACAGCAACAAGTCAAAATGCTTTGATGTGTTTTGTAGGACATGCACACATTCCAGCTCATCTCAGGAACAAGCGATCTGTGACAGGGTTAAGATGTTGGGGAGATGAAAAAAAATAATAGGAAGGCAACAGGGAGGAGAGAACTTGAGCTCCACGCTGTACGGGAACTAATTTGGTTTTTGACCAAACGACGCCACCAGACCTCACCTTCCTACGTGGTTTCTCTGTGAGCAGTTTCTTCTCTACCACCAAAGCTAGCTTCACGCAGAAGACACCTGACTGTCTTGGTAGGAGAAGAGCCAAGACTCATACCACACAATGCCAGGTTTTGTTTTTTTTTAAGTATGACTGGTTTCCCCCACCCCCTTCTCTTTGTTTGTTCAACATGTTTGTTAAGCTCCCCAAGCAAAATGGTTTTTAGAAAGATGTCATCTTGAGGACGGTGAAAAAGCTGGCAGGACTTCAGAAGCCTTCATCCATAGTGGGATCAGAATTTGCCGTTGTTACTCACCCGTGCGAATACAGAACAGGGAACGATTGAAGAAATCCATCCCTCTTTCTTTTCCTGTTTGCCTCTCGCCAATAATATCCTGTTAGCAATTTGAAAGGCAGTCGAAGAAAGCTTGGTGAAAAATTGTCACCCAGTTTTATTTTCGTTTCAAAGAGACATTAGGGCTCAAACCAGTTCTTCAAAATGTATATGTTATACAGGACTGTGCAGTATGTATTTAGAAAAAGCTGTCTTAGAGAACAGAGCACAGTAGAAAATATGGATTCCGAACTCAGGCTGTTCCATACCAGAACCCCTCCAGGTTGTATACAAGATTAGGAAAACCAGTTTAGGAGATCTGAGAACCAGTTCTTCTGCTAGTATGAATCTGCTGGTGTTAAAAAGTCCCAATACAGAAAGAAAAGGAACACTCTGTTCTGGTAGACAAGTCCAAGCCTCATCAGGGCAAAGATTCGGCTTGTGGGGGCAAATGCATATGAGTACCTGTGTGTCTTCCTCTGAGGGCCAAAAAGCAGCTCTGGAAGAAATTTGCAGGAGGGAAATGTCAGGGAAGGAGAGTTAACCCCTTCTTCCCCAGTCGCCCTAACCTAAATCCCACCCCCACCCTCCCTCGCTTTCAAACTCTTAAAAAAAATGGTCGGTGATCCATTCGCAAATCCCTGACCATCAGGTCCAGCTAGCCTTGGGTACTGGAAACTGAGAGGTCAAAGCAAAGTCGTAGTACTGAATGAGGCAGTGGGAGAAAAAAATTCTGATGTCCAGGGCCTTTTTTGTAGAAAAAGCCCAGCAGGAACTCATTTTCATATTAGGCCACACCCCCTGACATCAACATTGTTTAGTATAGGACTTTGTTGTAGAAAAAGCCCAGCAGCTCATTTGCATGTTAGTTCAGCTCATTCGCATATTAGGCCACGCCCCCTGCTGCCAAGCTAGCCGGAAGTGCGTTCCTGTGCATTCCTGCTCAAAAAAAGCCCTGCTGATGTCCATAACGCTACCAACCGGAGGTAGCTCTTTTTAGAAGTAAACTGATGCTCCACTTACACAGAATTAAGAAGGCAAAGGTTCAGATCCTCAGTTTGACACCTCCTGATGCTGGAGATGGGAGAGGGATGAGGAAAATGGGGGTGGGGGGGTGGGAATCTGATTTCAGTTATTAAAGTTACTCAAGGTTTACACCATATTACTAGCCCAAATTTATATTGGGGACAAATATAGAAACAAAACTCCCTTTCCTTACTGGGTTTCTTGGTTTTTTTTACTTTCTAAACTATTAGTGTTTTTCAAAATCTACATTTACGTCAGTTCCAAACAAGAGATGCTTCAGTTCTGCATCACCACTACAGCCCCAGATATTTGCTTCTTTTTGTGTATCTGACGTCAATGGATATCACATGAGAATCTGAGTTTCCTTTAGGGTTTTTAAGGGGTTGGACGGGGAGCAAATGTTTATTTAAAAAAAAAATTAGGAAGATATTTAAAATACTTTGGGGGATGATCTAAGTTATTTTTTTGTTGTTGAAAAGGGAAAGTGAAAATTGCTAATGGTCTTAAGTGTTACTCTTCTCATGCCATTTTAAGCTACTGTCAAAGCAGAGAGCTTATTTTTTTAAAAAAAGAAAGCAGAACCAATCCATCTTGGATGTTTTTTTTAAATAAATAATGGTGTGTATGTGTTTTTTTTTAAAAAAAGAGCTTCAGTTTTAATAAGCATTCTCTTGTGTTGTACAGTGTCAAGGTTGCTATTTATGTTGCCTTGTAGAATACATGAAGAGGGAGAAGGGAAATGTAAATATGGCTGATTTGTATAGAGCTTATTTCAAAGTTTTAAAAAAGTTTCTTTTTCTTGTTTTTTTAAAAAAAAACAGCTTGGAGGGGGGGAGAGGAAAGAACACCGTCTCTTTGAGATAAAACTGTGTTCCCACTTCTTTCCTGCTTTGGTAGTGAACAGAAACTTTATGTATAATGTTAATAAAAACATTTTAAACTCTGCGAGACAATGCTTTTGTTTCCTTCCAAAATGGCTTTTTTGAAGATCTGTGGCTGCGAACCTTTGCACGGATCATCTAGCAATTCTTGTACATTTCCACAGAATTCTACATCTTTTCATTCTATGTGCTCAAAGCTGACAGACAGACACCTTTTTCTGTCCCTATAATACAAATTGCAGACTTGCATCACCTCAGTTTGCCTTGGGGCTATGCAGCGAAGTGAGAGGGGGGTTAACCCTTCTGCTTCCACTCTAGTTCACTACTGAAAATTAGCTCGTGTGCTTTAGCATTTCAAAGGGATAAATCCAACTTTTGAAAGAATAACAATTTTCTCCTTTAAAATACTAAGAACAAAGCAAGGATCCCTGTTTGGAATATAGAAACAGAGTGGAGGCTGAAGTGTTAAGAGTTCCTCTAACCCCTTCCCTGCATGCCCCCAAGGCAAACTGTTAAACAAACCTGCAATTTGCATTGTATAGGGAGACACTTTCTGGCATGACCTTCTGCTCCTTTATTTGAGCCCTCATTAAATTCAGCATCATAACAATATAAGGTATCATAGGACCAATTCTCATGGCTTTAGGACACACTGTTGGTTGTCCAGCAGGCTCAGAGGTGGTCACGTGACTACTCCAGCACACTGAGGGTGTGGAATTTTGTATATCGACGTTGCTGTTGGCATGAGGGTTCAGCAGTGATCAGCCATTTCTGTGCATGCCAGTTTGGTCGTGCCAGACCAAACACTCAAAAAGCAGTGTGATCTGGTGTAGATGCCCTGGATTATTGTAGGGTAGAGTCTTTTCTGGTATTGCCATACAGGGAAGGTAGACAAAAACAATGAAAAGACCATGCAGTTTTCAACAAACATGTGTTTATAACAGTGTAGAATAATCAAACAAATTGGATGAAGTTACAATCCATGAATGGTGAAAAACCTCTTCAGTCCAAAAACAAGTGTTCTACAAATATAGTCCCATAAAGAGTGCTTTCCTCCTTTCTTCCTATAATTATAGTGGATTCAATGCAATGAAGAGGCGAGGTGGTAGTGATCACAGCTCTTTATTAGGTACAGCATAGTATAGGGCTGCACTCTAAGCCTGGCTAACTGGGCCCACGGGGCCAACTATATACAACTCAGGGTTCCCGCGCAAGCACGTTATTGGATCATTGAAACCAGCCAGGGTGGTGGGTGTAGTTGGGACAATGCAGCAGGGATTTGGATCCTACTGCCCATTGTTCCCAAGTCCCCAAGCTCAGTCCTTAAGGCTCCAACGAGCCCAGCAGGAACACCCACATAAGTCTTCACTTTGGTCCGCACACACAACACTTCCACTAGCCAATGGGGCTTGAACAAGAGACAAGCTTTCCAAAAGGAGAGAAGGATCACTGAGCCCGACTTGCTATTTGAATAGAAGCAGTTTCATGTCTTCCTCAAGAGCTCCATCCTTTCTCAATAAGTGTCTCAACCAAGTTTCTTACAAATGGAACACGGTAGCCTCCTGCAATCACACAGAGCATAAGTGCCACCAGTATCCTTAGGCTGTTTGTTCTACAGGGAAGGTGGCGTGGTATAGCTTGATCTCCTCAGACCTCAGAAGCTAAGCCGGGTTGGTATTTGGAGGGGAGACCACCAAAGATGATTCTGCAGAGGAAGGCAATGGAAGCCAACCTCTGCTTCTCACTTGTTCTAAAAAAGCTCTTGCTTTTTTTTTTTTTTAACACACAACATTTATTGTTTTGAGAACAACTGTTTTTAAGCCAATCTTACACATCTGGAGGAATCTTATTTTATGTCTTCTAATATCTGATAATGGGAAGGTTGATCAGTAAGGCAAGAGGATTTTTTAATAAATAAATAAGGCTGTAATTCTATGCACATTTGCCTGGAGGTAAAGCCTCTTGCTGAGGTTGCCCTCAGTTGTGGTGTGTTCACGTTACATTAAATAATGCATTCTGCATCCAGATTTTTACTGTGTAAGAATAGCAAAAATCCAGATGTAAAACACATTATTTAGTGTAGTGTGAATGCACCATTGGTTGTGCCTTGAAAGCACTTATATATGCACATTTTTCTTGTTGTAGTGACCAGCGTTCCCTCTAAGCTGAGTTAGCATGAGCTAGCTCATAGATTTTTAGCCTCCAGCTCACACTTTTTTGTCTTAGCTCAGGAAGGATGATCCCAGAGCACACTAATTCATGCAGTAGCTCACAACTTTACTGCCAGTAGCTCACAAAGTAGAATTTTTGCTCACAAGACTCTTGCAGCTTAGAGGGAACATTGGTAGTGACTCATACAACTGAACAAATCACCTTTGGTTGACTCTCTTGTTATGGGATAAGGAGAACTTCTAGCATGCATCCTATATGTATAACAGAACATGGAAGACTCTCTACTTGTTGATATGATTATTCTGTCAACATGAGTCATAACTTCTCACCCCCACAATGATAAGTCAACAAAGTTGATGGAAAGGCTATATATTGGATAACATGTACAGAAGACCAGGTAGTTGAATGTAGTGATTAGAATGTTGGACCAGAACCTGAGACCAGCATTCAGATCTTCACTTCCCATGAATCTCATTGGGTGACTTGGGGTCAGGCACTGTCTTTTTGCCTAACCTAAGTTGCAGAAGGGGAAAGAAACACGTATGCTGCCTTCAACTCACTGGAGAAAGGTGGGGTGAAAATGAACTAAATAATTAAACAGTACAAAGTTTGCTACGGGGCTTAATCCACAACTGAAGTTCCTGCCAAATTCACAGAGCCAGCCAGAAGACAGCAAGTCAATCTTATATTTTCTTTCAACTAACATTTCTAAATATGACATGAGAGCCATATTGGCCCATGGCCAATGGCCCATCCAGTCCAACACTCTGTGTCACACAGTGGCCAAAACCCAGATGCCATCAGGAGACCCACCAGTGGGGTCAGAACTTCAGAATCCCTCCCACTGTTGCCCCTCCCCACAAGCACCAAGAATACAGAGAATCACTTGCCCCAGGACAGAGAGTTCCATCTATTTTATTTATTCATTTTGTGAATTTATAGTCTGCCCTTTCCCAAGATGGGCTCAGGGCGGATTACAACACAATAAAACAGTTAAAATCGCACAATAAAACAGTTAAGAATTAAAGAGTTAAAACCATTAAGCAAAAATGAGAAATTTTTATGGCTTGTATCTTGTGGCTAATAGCCACTGATGGACCTCTGCTCCATATGTTTATCCAATCCCTCTTGAAGCTGTCTATCCTTGTAGCCACCACCACTTCCTGAGGAAGTGAATTCCACATGTTAATTACTCTTTGGGTGAAGAAATACTTCCTTTTATCTGTTCTAAGCCTACTGCTCATTAATTTCATTGACTGCCCACGAATTCTTGTACTACGAGAAAGGATGAAAAATACTTCTTTCTCTATCTTCTCTATCCGGTGCATAATTTTGTAAACCTCTATCATGTCACCCTCTCAGGCATCATTTCTCCAAGCTAAAGAGCCATGACTTTTTTTTTAACCTTTCATTCCATCCCTTAATCATTTTAGTTATCCTTTTCTGAACCTTTTCCCATGCTATACTTTTTGAAGCGTAGTGATCTGAACAATACACAGTATTCCAAATGAGGCTGTACCATAGATTCATAGAGGGGTATTATGATCCTGGATGATTTGTTTTCAACCCGCTTCCCTGGGTTCAGATTACCATCTGAAGAAGTAAGCTGTGACTCACGAGTCACAAATTTTGTTAGTCTTTCAGGCACGACTGGACTCTTGCTCTTTTCTACTGCTCCATGAATGTCCTGTCCTCTTCCCTTCTGCAAGCAACCAGTGTTGTCTGCCCTCCAACACAGAGGGACTGATATTGCCATGTGCAGTACCTGTGAGTGCAAACAACTCCATCTACATTGTGTAGGCAAACTGAGATGGGTGTGTGCGACTTCCGAGAACAGGGAGACCAACATCCATCCACGCTTCCCACTCAGCAAAGCAGGGCTCTCAGCCACCAGAATAGTCTTCCAGAATAGGGAGGAGATCAAAGACAAATGAGGGGGCATCAGAGAAGAAGAAGATGATGATGATGATGATGATATCGGATTTATACCCCATCCTTCACTCTGAATCTCAGAGTCTCAGAGCAGTTTACAATCTCCTTTACCTTCCTCCCACCCACAACAGACACACTGTGAGCCTGAGAGAGCTCCCTCAGAAGCTGCCCTTTCAAGGACTGTTCTGCAAGAGCTATGGCTAACCCAGGGCCATTCCAGCAGGTGCAAGTGGAGGAGTGGGGAATCAAACCTGGTTCTCCCAGATAAGAGTCTGCACACTTAACCACTACACCAAGCTGGCTCTTAGTAAGCAGATGAGGCCCTGACCTGGATGGTCCAGGCTAGTCTAGTCTCATCAGAGACTAGTGGAAGCTAAGTGGGGACAGCAGCCAGCCCTGGTTAGTATTAGGATGGGAGGCCACCAAGGAAATCCCGGGTTGCTATATGGAAGCAGGTGATGGCAAACCACCTCTGAACGTCTCTTGCCTTGAAAACCCAATAGAGTCACTATAAGTCAACTGTGACTTGAAGGCACTTTCTACCACTACCACCAGGCAGAAAAGAGTCCTGTTGGGTTCTGCAGGACCAGAGACAGCGTCAAGGTTAGCAGAGACGTCCCTCCAAGTGGAGGCGAAGTTGCAGGACTGTTGGTTGTCCAAACTTTGCTCCTCAACAGGCTACCAGAAAATTCTTACAGGGACCCAATGCTACATGAACACACATGTAGCTGCCTATAATGAGTCAGACAGCTGGTCTATCAAGGTCAATATTGTCTACTCTGAAGAGCAGTTGCTCTCCAAGTTCTCGGGTCAAGGTCTTTCACCTGACCTGCAATCTGATCCTTTTAACAGGAGACACCAGAGTTTGAACCTGCTACTTTTTGCATGCCATGCAGATACACTACTGCTGAGCCATCGCCCCTATAGGCTTGCAGCTTTGTACTTCAGTGCCATTGCAGATATTCTAGGTGTACCTTTGACCATCTCAGCTGGGGACTTACAGTGGAACAAGGAGTTTTCCTACAGGAGGAGATTAAGGCCCACCTCAACAGCCAGCCTCAGAGATTCCATGAACAAGCTCCTCAAGGAGCTCTGTAGGTTGATCTCCGTCAAATCACAGAGATTGTGGGATGTGTCAGTCAGAGCCCATCTGTGTCACTGCCAGAGATTTTGGTCATGACAGAAGTGTTCAGGAAGCACCGTAATGTTTTGCTCCCCTACACGTTCAGATCAGCTCTAGGAATTCAGCTGTATAAGCACTGTTTCCCAGCTCCTCAGTTTTCCTACTGTAGAAAGTTCTAGAGACAGCCTTTTACAGGGTTAGTTTTCTTGAGAGGTGAAAGAGGGCTGGACTTTTGTTTTTAAAGCACAGACATAGGTATCTCTGCTTATTTACAGATATACATGCTGAGTAAGGGTAAAGCAGGCAAGTACAGAAAGTGGTGGTCTTTAAAGGAAGGAGAACATAAAAAGGGCTGCACCGATTGCTAGGATGGGGTCCCCAAGCATTTTCAGCCTGCAGGCATCTTTGGAATTTTGAAACACAGCGGTGAGCACAGCTACAAAATGGCTGCTGGGGGAGGTACAGCCAGCCACAAAATGGCTGCCACAGCTCGCTTTCAGTCACACAGTGAAGATCCTTGTCTGGTAGTGGCAACTACTGCCAAAGCAACATTTTGAAAGCCACACAGGGAATCAGATCCCCAGTGGCCAATCCGATGTGCCTCACCTGGCACCACCCACTTTCTAAAAACACTCGGAGGCCACCTGGAAAGGTGTTGGCAGGTGTCACAGAGCCCATGGGTGACACCTTGAAGACTCCTGTGCTAACAGAGAAAAATAAGGCTGAGGGGGAAAGTAAAGTAAAAATATATTTTACGACTTGGTTAAAATTCCCTATATTTTTATTTATCCTTCCTGGAAAAGCCTGTTGGCAAAACATGTAGGGAATATTAACAGAGTCATAAAATAGATTTTACTTTGCTTGCACCATTGGTCTTTAAAGGAGGAACAGCACCCTAAAGGCAAAGAACATGCCCCCAAAGCCGTTTTGGCCTTCTGCTTGCCGGACTAGCTGCAAAATCCAAAGTTTATACCACCCACACCCAAATCTGCAGAGCGGTTTTGCCCAACCCTCACCAAGTTGGATGAGTTGTGTCCAGTAGCTCCCTCTCTCCCTTTTCCTCCATAATTTAATTGGTTTTTTAAAATCTTTTGTACTTATCTTAAGCTCTAGTTTAAGCTTATTTTAGAGATGTATTCGTGTGTTGGTTCTGATGGCTTTCTGAAGATGAGGCTTTCGTTTGCATGTTGTAATTGGTGAGCTGCCTTGGTGACCCTGGGAGGACAGAAAGGCGGAGTCAAAACCTTGCAAATATATAAATAATCAGGGCTTTTTTGTAGCAGGAACTCTTTTGCATATTAGGCCACACACCCCTGATGTAGCCAATCCTCCTGGAGCTTACAGGAGGCCCGGTACTGAGAGCCCTGTAAGCTCCAGGAGGATTGGCTACATCAGGGGTGTGTGGCCTAATATGCATAGGAGGTCCTGCTAAGAAAAAAGCCCTGCAAATAATGAATGGGCCCTGGCCATCAAGGCAACCAACACTCCTTTCAGCAAGCACCCTGGGGCCATTAACGCCCACAAAGGGAGACTCTTAGGGTCACCAGATCCAGGTTGGGAAACTGCTGGAGATTTGGGGGTGGAGCCTGGAGAGGAAAGGACCTCAGTGAGGTACAATGCCACAGAGTGCACCCTCCAAAGCATCCATTTTTGTCCAGGGGAATTGAGCTTTCTAGTCTGGAAATGAGCTGTAATTCTGGGGGATCCCCAGGTCCCACCTGGAGGCTGGCATCCCTGATTTAGTGTCTTTAATGGGCAATAGTGGCCAGAAGATTCTTGCTGAGCAAAAGCTGGCGGTGCGGGGGGGGGGGGGGTGGAGAGAAAGAGAATCAGCTTTGTGTTCATACTGTAACTGCATCTGATGATACCAAGAAAACACTGGCAGAGTCTTCAAAAATTTGCCTGATTTGTCAGGTGAGGTTGACCCCTAATAGCAGGGGTCATTTTGTAGAAAAATAGGCGGTGGAGCTCATCCAGGGACTGTTATGCAGTTGCACCTACTATTCAATGGACAAGATGGGAAGGAGGAGGTGGAACTCTCAGAAAGGTTCAGGAGCTGCGCTCCTGTGAGCTCCAGCTGAATCAGAGGCCTGCCTAATAGGAGTTCCTAGACATTCCTAGACACTGGGAGTTTCTTCCATGGCTTCCATGGACTCTTTTAGATGTGCGGGTGTTTTTTGTTTGTTTATTTTTGCTAGAAAAGTGGCTGAGTCCAGATCCGACACAGGGACGGCTCCCAGACAGATCAGAAAATCAAGTCCAAACAAGCTCACCTGCCTCCCATCCCACTGTCATACTCACCCCGTCCTTAGGCGTCTCTGAGATGGCTCAGAAAGCTATCACTTCTGAAGCGTTAACAAATTTCTGCACCACATGCCATCTGCCTTTCTGCCGTCTGAACACCGGCGCTCGCAAGCAAGGTGCATTAGTAGTGTGAACCTGCCAGGATGCTGCAAACTGCTTCTGGGTTTTTAAAAAATACATTGTTTCCAAGCATATAGACACATAGGTGCACATGCGCATGACCAATAAATGAATGGGGGTGGGGGGGAGCAGAGGCGTCACTAGGGTGGGTTGCACCCTGGGGTGTAACTGATTCAAGTCACCCCCCCCCATTGGGCATCACCCCTTTTGGAGGGCTGCATCACCCCCTCCGCACACAACCCCACCCACTTCACATGGCCCCTCCCTCATCCACCCTCTGGTCACATGACCAGCCCCCATAATCCAAGATACCAGTTTTGCAGCATTTAAGTTTCCCCCACTCACCCACATGCTTTTAGCTGAGCCGGCAGTAGCGCGGCCCCGGTTTCAGAATCCCGGCCAGCCCACACACAGCAGCAGAGTTCTAGTCCCAGGGCCAGCCCCTTCCTGTTGGGGGGGGTCATGGGTCAGTGCCTGGGGCCAATGAGAATGCTCTGGGGGAGGGCCGATGGCCCCCTTGGCCCCGCCCTAGTGACGCCGCTGCGGGGGGGGGGAAGAAACCAAAACTGAGCTATGGGGATGGTGCATGACAGCCATCTAACCATGCCAAAGTGTGTCCTGTGTGGGACATGGGTGCTTGGCAGGGGAGCGTGTGGACAGGCTTCCACTGCTCCATTTTAGGGCTGCCAATCCCAAGGTGGGGGCAGGGGATCCCCTGGTTTGGAGGCCCTCCCCCCCCGCTTCAGAGTCATCAGAAAGTGGGAGGGGGAGGGAAATGACTGCTGAGCACTCCATTATTCCTTATGGAGACTAATCCCCGTAGGGAATAATGGAGAATTCATCCACAGATAACTGGGGTTCTGGGCAGGTTGTTTTTTGAGGTAGAGGCACCAAATTTTCAGCGTAGCATCCAGTACCTCTCCCCAAAATACCTGCCAAGATTCAAAAGGATTGGACCAGCGGGTCCAATTCTATGAGCCTCAAAAGAAGATGCCCCTATCATACATTATTTCCAGTGCAGGGATGGCAATTAAAAGGTGGCAGTCCTTTAAATGTGATGGCTAGAACTCCCTTTGGAGATCAATGATGCTTGTCACAACCTTGCTCCTGGCCCCACCCCCAACGTCTCCTGGCCCCACCCCCAAAGTCTCCTGGCTCCACCCCCAACATCCCCAGATATTTATTGAATTGGACTTGGCAACCCTACTCCATTTTGAGCTGGTCCAATTTGGGATGCCTCCCGTGCTCCCCAAGCTGCTGGTCTGGACCCAGCCAGTCACAGTCAACTTATGGCGACCCCCAGAGGGTTTTCATGGCAAGAGATGTTCAGAGGTGGTTTGTCATAGACTTCCTCTGCATAGCAACCCCGGACTTCCTTGGTGGTCTCCCATCCAAATTCTGACCAGGGCCGCCCATGCTTAGCTTCTGAGAACTGATGAGTTTGGGCGAGCTTGGACTACCCAGATGAGGGCACATGCTGTGTACTGGAAGGAAATACAAAATGCATTCGCTCCCTTGGACTTTTTCTTCCAATTTCATGTATTCAGCTCATTCTGTACAAAAAAGTCAGCTTCAGTTAGCATGATGGGCACATTGGAAAAAGTGAACTTGTCAGGCTAATTAAAGTAATCCACATTTGACCCAAAAATGCAAGTGTAAGCAGATTTCAGGGGAGTAATAGCTCACAGCACAAGAGCAGGAAAATGGAATCCCTTCCCTCCTCTCTTCGTTTTCTTTAGATGCTGGCCATCTAATTTCAAAGGGCATCTTCTGTTGGCTTATTTAACATACTGCATTCTCTAGAATGTGCCTTCGCTCAATTGTCGAAGTCCCTAGAACCTGTTGGGGTGAGTGCCTGGCACACTTTGGATGGCTAGATCTTTTTTTAACCTGAAATACTTTTATGCCCACTTTTCTTCCGAGCATCTCAGGGCATAAAGCAGGTGGAGCAGAAGTGAGACTGAGGTGCATCAATATATTGAAGATCCTGCTTTGAGGAACCGGATGGCTTTCTGATCCCTGGGATTCTTACAAAAATTAAATTTTAACTAGCCATTACCCAACAGAATAGAGACAGCTAGAAGTTAAAGGTAGAAATACAAGTACATCTCCCCCTCCTGAAAAAAACATACATATAAATATAGAAAAGGCAGTATAGTGTAGTGGTTAGAGTCCTGCAGTGAATCCCAGTTTCAGATGTTTCTCTAGTTATGAAATTTACATTATGGCACATTTGCCAACTAGTATTTTTTCTTCCTGGAAGGGCACACCTGCCTTTACCAGCTACATGACTGGCACCAATAGAGTAGGTAAAGGTTTTCCGGCTGTTACATTGGCATGTCAGGAAAAATTTCCCTTGCTGAATTTCTATTATTGCTGTTAATAAAGGGCACAGAAGCCTTGCCAGAATAATCGATCGGCCAAGCTTCAGCAAGATGTTTATCCCTCAGCCGAGCCTTGTTGGGGAGACTGCAAGATAGTTCTGAGATGCGTGGCAGAAAGCCAGGCTGCAAACCATGGAACATATGCCAAAAGGGGGGAGGGGAGAGATTGTGAGATAACACCCTAGAATCATAGAGCTGGAAGGGATCTTCAGGGTCAAATCGGGATAAAAGATAAGAAGCATTTGGCTGCCTCTGTTCTCACATTGCTCCCATAGGAGCTGGTTTTCAGAGGGTAAAGTGCTCAAATACGTTTCAAAGACATACTTCCTGGACTCAGAGCTCTGTTCTGCATTATCCAGAAGTGCCATGGTTTCTCAGTCATGAGAGAAACATATTCTGTACACTATCAGAAGTAGCCTAGTACTGGCTTTACAACCAGGGTATCCAACCTCCAGATGGTACCTGGTGATGTCCCACTATTACAACTGATTTCCAGATGACCAAGATCAATTCCCCTGGCTGCTTTGAAAGGTAGACTTTATGGCATTATACCCTGCTGAGGTCTCTCCTCTCCTCAGATCCCATCCTCTCCAGGCTCTACCCCCAAATTCTCCAAGTGTTTCACAACCCAGAGCTGGCAACACTACTTGCCACAGTGGTCTCTACTGTGATACTCATAGGCACCAAGATGCCTGCCAATATGTTTCCTAGTGCCTCTTGGCATCTTCTCCAAAGCAGAGAGCCAATCCTGACTTTCCTCCACCTCTTTGCTTCAGAAAAGCCTGGGAGGCATCACCTTTCTGACTGCTGGGAGCACCGATTGGGAAACAGCTGCCTTCATCATAGGAGGATGCTTGGTTCAGGACCTGCTAAAATTTTCTGGAATTTTCTCAGGTTTTGTAACAGGCCCCAGCCCCCATGGCAGCCATTTTGTGATGGCACCCGCAACTCATTTCCAATCCTACAGCTTCAGAAGTTGCCAAGTCTGTGTTGGAAAATACCTGGAGACTTTGGGGGTGGATCTGGGAGAGGGCGGGGCTTGGGGATGGGAGGGGCCTCTGCATGCTACAATGCCAGAGTCCACCCATCCAATCAGTCACTTTCTCCAGGGGAGCTGATCTCTGCCAGCTGGAGGTCCTTTGTAAAAGCAAGAGATCTCCAGGCCCCATCTGGAGGCTGGCAACCCTATAAGAAGCATCCACAGGTTCAACAGTGTTGACATGCATGCACTGTTTCATCACAAGCTTCAGGGGCAGGCCCACACTAGCCCCAAACAACTGAAGTTTGCTTGACCAAACCAGTGGTGTCTCTTGACCAGTGTGATGCTGTAGGTACAGTGCTGGACTAGGACATGGGAGACTGCAGTTTAAATTAACACTCTGCTATGGAAGCTTTCTTAATTACTTTGGGCCAGTCACACAGCCAAATTCACCTCATAGGATTGTTCTGAGGAAAAAGCGGAGAGGAGAATGATGTAAGCCACTTTGGGTTCCTACTGAGGAGAAAGGTGGGGTACAAATGAAGTGAATAAATAAACCAGCATTTTTCTTCCATCACAGAAATTCTGTGGGGTGTCAACAGGCTATAGGGTTGCCAACCTCCAGGTGGTGGCTGGAGAGCTCATGGGATTTCAAGTGATCTTCAGCTGAGAGAAGTCAGTTCATCCTGTCACAACCTCCCTCTTAAATTATGAAATGCTACCACCAGGAATTTAATTTGATTTAACATTGCGCACTGAATTGTGCCCAAGCTCAAAGGTCTCTTCATTGGACTATGTGGCCCTGAGGATGCGACTCTTATAATTTAATATCATAGGACTCCCCCAGGATATAAAACAAAATAAAACTTTATAAGTACAATAAGCGTATTGGTTTCAAGTTGTTTATAGCTTAATTCTTCAATGAATAATAATTTCTGAATGAGGTGTCACTCTTTCACTTCATGTACTCCTCACTCTACAATCCTCCTTTCCTAACTCAGCTCATGGGATTGTTCATGATCTCCAGCTGACAGAGATCAGTTCACCTGGACAAAATAGCCACCTTGGAAGGTGAGCTCTATGACATTATCCACCCCCCCCCCCCAAAAAAAATCTCTCCCTAAACCTTGCCTTCCTCAGGCTCCACCTTCAAAATCTCCAGGTATTTCCCAAACTAAAGCTGGAAATTCTTAAGTTAATGGCAGAACCCACCCCATCCTACACCTCAGAGTTCAGCCAGTGATTAGGCAGGAGAGAAGTATGGTACTTACTCTTTACATTTTTATCTTACCCATTCTCCACAGTAGCATTGCATAGTCCCATATTTCCACATTTACCTCACAGCCTGGTAAGTGAAGTAGGCTGGGCTGAGAACAAGTAAGTGGGCCAAGGTCACTCAGTGAACTGGCAGGGTAGGGGTTCAAACCTGGGTCTCCTGACTCCTAGTCTAGGGTTGCCAAGTCTGTGATGGAAAATTCCTGGAGACTTTGGGGGTGGATCCAGGAGAGGGCAAGGTTTGGAGAGGGGAGGGGCCTCAGCATGGTACAATGCCCTAGAGTCCGCCCTTCAAAGCAGCCATTTTCTCCAGGGGAGCTGATCTCTGCCACCTGGAGATCAGTTGTAAAAGTGGGAGATCTCCAGGCTCTGCCTGGAGGCTGGCAACCCTATCTCAGTCTGACGCTCTAACAACCACTATACCACCCTGACCTTCGCAGATAAGCTGATGGAATGCCGGCAGTGAACATATTTGAGCCTACCACATATAAGGAGGAGCTGTTTTTATTCTGAGATAACCAAATGATCATGGCATTGAGACACAGAGGGCCCAAAAGTGCCAGGCCAGATTTCCACTTCAGGCCTGATCCTGTCCCTATATTGTCTGAAATACAGGATGAGACCGGGTTGCGCCTCCCAGTCTGTGAAAGTCCTTGAGGTCTTGCCAGAAGAAAGGGTGTTTTTAATATCAGCGCCTGACACAACATAAACAAGCCACCGAACGTCTGGGGGTGGTGAAACACGTCGTTTTTTGTCCTGCTCCTCCCCCACGGTGGGGAAGGCCATGGGCTGTGATTCACTGCCAAGGCACTCCTTGCCCCATGGAAGCAGTGCTGTCATCAGGCTCCTTGCAGAAGGCAACGCAAGGGTTGTTTATCCACCTCGGGGCCTACTTGGGCGGACCTAGATTGGCGACGAGGTGGAGGGAGGGATGTGCCGTGGATAATTTCCATTTGTTCAAAGGAAAAGAGACATGCTGGGGTTTCAAGGCAGCCTGGGAGCCACAAAACTAGCCTGGAACCCCTGCCTCCTCCTGGGCCCCTATAGGCAAAGATGGTCAGCAGGGATTCAGGTATAGGATTGCCAACTCCGGGATGGAAAATTCTTGGAGATTTGGGGGATGGAGACTGAGGCAGGTAGGGTTTGTGGAGGGGAGGGATTTCAGTGGGGTATAGCACCATAGAGTCCGCTTTCCAAAGTGGCCATTTTCTCCAGGTGAACTGATCTCTGTCACCTGAAGACCGATTGTAATAACGAGAGATCTCCAGTCACTACCTGGAGGTTGGCAACCCTACAAAAGGAGACTGAACCAAGGCACTATCCCTATGTTCAGATGCCCTTTTCTTTCCTCTTATATAATACATAGCTGGACATATGAGGTTCAGAGTGCTTCTAGAGCCCTAATGGAAAGTAAATTTAGGATCAAGGAAGGGTCAACATAGCCCTGTTCATGAAACATCAGTTTCTAGAGCCTGTCTTATCAAGCAACATTAGATCTGGTCTCCCTGGGATGGTTGGCAGGATATGGTAGGTGGGATGCAGACAGGCATTTTCACCCAATTCTCCTTCTTACTACAGCTCACTGCCATAGGAGATGGCGGCTGCTGCAATCATAGACAGCTTCAAGAGGGGATTGGATAAGCATATGGAGCAGAGGTCCATCAGTGGCTGTTAGCCACCGCTTATTGTTGGAACATTCTTTCTGGGGCAGTGATGCTCTGTATTCTTGTGCTTGGGGGGCACTGTGGGAGGGCTTCTAGCCCCACTGGTGGACCTCCTGATGGCACTTGGGGGTTTTTTGGCCACTGTGTGACACAGAGTGTTGGACTGGATGGGCCATTGGTCTGATCCAGCATGGCTTCTCTTATGTTCTTAGCTCCTGCCTCACATGGTTATTGTCTGGGCAACTTCCAGAATCCCTAACATAGCGTTTTGAGGTTTCACCAGAGGAAAAGCTGGTTGGATCTAATCCCACAAAGTTTAGAAACACTTGAACAGCATGTATTACAATACCAGCAATGAAAGCAGGGAACTGTCCCCTTGGAAGCCTTTTGAACTGGGGTTGCCAATCTCCAGCTGGAGCCTGGAGATCTCCTGTAATTGCAACTGATCTCCAAATGACAATGATCAGTTTTCCTGGAGAAAATGGCTGATTTGGAGGGTGGCCTCTATTGCATCATGTCCCTGCTGAGCTCCCTTCCTTCACACACTGCACCCTCCCCAAGCTCTGCCGCCAAATCTCAAGGGATTTTTCCAGTTGGAGTTGGCAACCTTAGTCCTACCAGAGAACCAGTTGGGAACATAAAACCTTGCCCTTAGCATTCTCGTTCTCCAGTACCAAACATAAAGGCAGCATGATATAGTGATTAGAGTATCTGACTAGGAGACTTGAGCGCTCTGTTCATAGATGTTCCAGTCAATGGATTGGATCCCACCAGCATATTCATTTGTCCTTGCCCATTTCCTTTGTTTACTAAAGCTCCTACAAAGGTCCCATGATCGTAGCCTTTTCAGCTGGTCAAAGGGCTCTCTCCTTCATTTTAATCAGCAGCAAAGCTGGCTGTATCCAAACACTGCCATGACCTAACCTTCTTTATAGGGTGGTTGTGCAGGTAAAATAGGAATTTTGGCAAAGTCTGGCAATGCGCCGCTGTCATCATTGTTGAGTCCTGTGCAGGTTGGGTGGCATCTTCTAGTTGGTGGGAGTGGAGAGGAATATCAAAGCATTTCTGGCACAGTCCCATTTGAACCTATTCCTGGAGATGACAGGAACCCTGAGCCAGCTGGCACACGCATGAACACACCCATGGAGCTGCCTTAGACTGGCCTTAGACTGAATCAGAGCCTTGGTCCATCAAGCCCAGTTTTGACTACTCAGACTGGCAGCTGCTCTCCAGGGTCTCAAACAGAGGTCTTTCCTCTCACCTACCGCCTGGTCCTTTCAACTGAACCTGGCACCTTCTGCATGCAAAGGGGAGGCTCTCCCACCGAGCCACAGCACTTCCCCATTGTTGCCAGTGCCCTTTGGAACCAGATTTTGCAGTTAGCAAGTGTGAACCGAATGCCAAACTGTGAAAGATGCTGATGACCAAACTGCAAATTTCCCTCTTCCAGATTTTGAAAGCTATGCCTTGGAAAGTGTGTGTTGGGGGGGGGGGGGGGGGGGGGGGGGTAGTCTGGTCTGATAATTCAGAACCTGACTAGTCATACCTTGTTAGGGGTCTAGTTCATGGTTATCTTGCCCTTCCTCCAAATGTCTCTTCAGGTTCCTCCCCTAGCAATCAATGCTGAATGTACAGCCAAAATAAGGTTTCTCCCAGGGGGGCTTTGAGTCCTGTGCTTTTGGGAACAGTCACTTCATCAGGGTTTTCTTCTGTAGAAAAAGTCCAGCAGGAACTCATTTGCATATTAGGTCACACCCCCTGACATCACCATTGTTTCACACAGGGCTTTTTTTTAGATAAAAGCTCAGCAGGAACTCATTCGCATATCATGCCACACCCCTGAAATTGCCATTGTTTCACCCAGTGCTTTTTTGTGAGAAAAGTCCAGCAGGACCTCATTTGCAAATTAGGCCACACCCCCTAATGCCAAGCCAGCCAGAACTGCGTTCCTTCCTGTGCATTCCTGCTAAAAAAAGAGGGAAAAAAGCCCTGCACTTCATTCTGATTTCAAGAAGGGGAAAGTTTGTACTGCGAAAGAGTTAACCCAAGTTGAACTCTGCACAACAACCACACAGAAAATCAAGGTTCTGAACAGATTCTCCTTCTGGGGCTGCATGCAAACACGATCCCTTCTGCCGGCGGGTGGGCAGACATTGTGGAGACAGTCACGTATTTTACTATAAGGCAGCTGCCAACTTTAAAAAAAATGGGGAGAGAGAACAAGAAAGGGGCGGTGATTGGGAACATTTAAATGTTGGAAATGCTTTTTAAAAACACACACACACACATATCTGTACATCTTGCTACCAGAGCCAGCATTGTGTAGTGGTTAAGAGTGGTAGACTCTAATCTGGAGAACCAGGTTTGATTCTGCACTCCTCCTCCCTATGAAGCCAGCTGAGTGACCTTGGGTCAGTCAGGGTTCTCACAGAACTCTCTCAGCCCCTCCTACCTCCCTCACAGTGCGTCTGTTGTGGGGAAAGGAAGGGATTATAAGCTGCTCCAAGACTGTTTCTGGTAGTGAAGGGCAAGGTATAAAACCAAATCTTCCTCTTCTACTACTAAAGGTATTCTTTTTGAGACTACAGCAACCCTATTGAAGAGAAAACTAGCTGCGCTTCATCCTGAAACCTAATTTCGAAGCCAAATATGAGGAAACAGTAAAATCCTGCCTCTGAGAATGTGCAGAATGTTCTTTACCCCTCAGCTGTTGAATGAATACAGGTCATTCCCTTTCAGACATGCATGGAGACTTAGCATCTTGGATGTAGGGTTGCCAATCCATGGGGAGAGCAGAGGATCCCCCAATTTGGAGGCCCTCCCCCTACTTCAGGGTCATCAGAAAACAGGGGGGAGGGAGGGAAATGTCTGCTGGGCACTCCATTATTTCCTGTGGAGACCGATTTCTATAGGGTATAATGGAGAATTGAACAGCAGGTATCTAGGGCTCTGGGGAGCTGCCTTTTGAGGTAGAGGCACTAGATTTTCAGCATAGCATCTGATGCCTCTCCTCAAAACTCCCTCCAAGTTTCAAAAGGATTGGACCAGGGGGCCCAGTTCTATGAGCCCCAAAATCAGATGCCCCTATTCATTATTTCTAATGGAGGGAAGGCATTTAAAAAGTGTGCAGTCCCTTTAAATGTGATGGCCAGATCTCCCTTTGGAGTTCAATTGTGCTTGTCAGAACCTTGTTCCTGGCCCCACCCCCAGTGTCTCCTGGCTCCACCCCCCAAAGTCCCCAGATATTTCTAGAATTGGACCTGGCAACCCTACTTGGATGTGAGAGGAACTTCAGACAGACTTGAGAGAGACTTCAAAAGGAGAAATATTTTTCCAGGATTCCTTGAAGGGAAATCAGAATAGCTCAGCTAGTTTTAACTTGGTGCCCTCTGTGTCTCATGAGATGCAGGGCCGAGGAAGGGCCCCTGTTTTATTCCAGAGCCCAATCCTGAACTCAGGCCAAAGCGAATGTGGACAGCAGCAGGAAGAAATGCCAGACTCGCATATGGAAATCAGCCTCTCAGACTAAGATTTTTCAAACTTTTGGAATACAGATGTTCAAACGGATTTGAGCCGATCACAGGACTTGATCGGTTGTTTAGGCATGACTTAAGCTTCATCCTTGAAATGCCATGAAAGGTAGGTTTTTTCTTTAAACTAAATACCCTTGTTCTGATATTTTTTTGAAACTGCAAATTTTGTTTTATCTCTGCACCCAACACATGGCAATTACACACACATATGCAGGCACAATTCTCATTTCATAGTCAAGGGCTAAGCACTAGCATTCAGAACAGGGCTCCTGTTTTGTGAATCCTGCCTCAAATAGGAGCTTTTACTTCAATCTTGGGGAAACGTTGCGCAGAAATGCTGCCACCATTATGAGATTCACACTGACAGGTGATTTTTCAGTAACATAAAAAATTGTGGGCCTGTTGGAGCAAAGCAAGCGTCCTTCAGATCCAGCATCTCCCCTCCCATCCCTGGTTGTTCCCATAGGCTGCCAGGACCAATTCAAGAAATATCTGGGGGTGGAGCCAGGAGTCTTTTGGGGTGGAGCCAGGAGACACTGGGGTGGAGCCAGCAGCAAGGTTGTGACAAGCATAACTGAACGCCAAAGGGAGTTCTGGCCATCACATTTAAAGGGACTGCACATCTTTTAAATGCTTTCCCTCCATTGGAAGTAATAAAGGATAGGGACACCTTCTTTCAGAGCTCATAGAACTGGACCCTTTGGTCCAATCTTTTTGAAACTTGGAGGGTGTTTTGAGGAGAGGCATCGGATGCTATGCTAAAACTTTGGTGCCTCTACCTAAAAAAACAGCACTCTGCCCCAGAGCCCCAGATACACAGGGATCAATTCTCCATTATAATCTAAGGGAATACATTGGGTTTTATTTTCCTGCTTCAGCCCAAAGGCACTCCAACTGCATAAGTCTTTCAAGCAGTAGTAACTTGTAGAAGAGGGTCGTTTAGAGCAGTAGTTCCATTACTAAAGGTGCTTTATGACAAGTAATGGGAAAAAATGACATTTTTGTTGGTCTAGGATATGTTTAAAACAAAGCAGCCCCCACAAAAATAACCTAGAAAAAAATTCTATCCCCCCTTTCTAACTTCAACTAGAGATACCAGCAGTGCTATAATGTTTAATCCATCCATCAATTTCTTTTTGATCCCTCCCCACCCTACAATCCTAATTTATGTTCTTCCTTCAGATCTGAAATGTCCCACCCTCATTCCTTACCCTATCTCTTTCAGCTGTAAACTAGAATTACCTTTAAAAAAAAATAAAATAACCTTTTATACTTTGCTTAGCAGCAACATTCAGAATTTACATAATGCTTCCTGTGTTCAAAAAGTTCTGCACAATGTTAACCCTTTTCTGACATGCAAACATGTGTACCATGGATTACTCCTGAAATACCAGGAATATTTATAGTATAGAATATTTATAATATAGTGATAGTCGTCTCTATCCGTGTTGCCTGAACAGTGGGAGCAATTCTTATTGACCAAGTTCATATTTACTCCATGCATGCAAACAAGAACCCTGGAAAAATCAAGTGGGTTATTTGCACACACAAAACTATACGCGCATGCAAAACACATGTTTCTGATGTTCAGACAGCAATGCAACCAGATATATTTTTGCAGGAATGCACAGGACAATCAGGGGGTGTGGCCTAATATGCATATGAGTTCCTGCTGGGCTTTTTCTACAAAAAAGCACCCTGTATATTGGAAGATATATGCTCAGTTGGTAGGCTCCCAGTATATGTGAACATAACATCAGAAAAGAGCTATTATGTTTAAAACCTTACAATGTCCTTGTAAGGTAGGCCAGCCATTATTCTTATCACCTGTGTATTGGATGAACAGAGTGTACCGAACAAGTCTATAGCAGAAGCTAGATTTGAACAGGGGACTTTACTGATCACAGCTCACTTCCTTTAGCCGCTCTGCAACACTAGAAGTACACTTTTGATTGACATTTTATTAGGTATATATATATAGTAGGATGAAAACAAAACAAAATATTCTCAATGGAACAGAGATAAGAGGAGGAATCTTGTTAAGGATGCCAGTCTCCAGGTAGGACCTGGGGACCCCCTGAAATTACAGCTCATCTCCAGAGAAACGGGATGCTTTGAAGGATTGAAGGGATGCTTTGAAGGATTGTCTCTAAGGCAATGTGCCCCACTGAGCTCCATGTCCTCCCCAGGCTCCATGCTTATCCCCAAATCTCCAGGAGTTCCACAGCCTGGAGCTGGCAACCCTACCTCAGGGGGGGGGAGGGCTGGCAACCCTATTGTATTCAGATCTAAGCTTTCTTCCACAAAGCTCAAAGAGATGGACATGGTTTTTCCCTCCCCAGTTTTATCTTCACAACAACCCTGTGAGGTAGGTTACGCTATGTGTGATTGGCCCCAAAATCTCCCAGCAAGCGGAGCAGGGATTTGCACTTGGCTGTCCCAGATCCTGGTCCATCAGTCTGACCACTCCCTGGAAGCCTGGTAGTGACACTATCCAAGTGGTGGCCACAACACACACAGAGAGACACAAAAGAATATTGATTTGTGGACAGCACCTCAAATGAATTTTCTCTCATATCTACTCTCACTCTTTTACAAATATTTCTCTGCTGCTCCTACTCACGGGGCCGTGAGAGTTTCTTTGATCATAGGGTTATAGAAACAAATAATACCACCTTAGAACAGATTACAGGCAGTGGTGAATCCTATACTTCTTTAAGATACAGTCGTGAATTTCATTTTAAGTGGAAACTAATAGAAAGGAGCCCCATGGCACAGAATGGTAAAGCTGCAGTACTGCAGTCCAAGCTCTCTGCTCACGACCTGAGTTCGATCCTGGCAGAAGCTGGGTTCAGGTAGTCGGCTCAAGGTTGACTCAGCCTTCCATCCTTCCGAGGTTGGTAAAATAAGTACCCAGCCAGCTTACCGACCCAGTTTACCGACAAGTTGACTCGTCCCTTATTCTTCTTTATTGTCCCCTATATGATACTATACGCCTTAGGTTTCTAGATCCAATTCTGTTCAATACGACAGGCTGCTCAGACACTGTAAAGGTTTGCCATCTGAAATAACTAAAAAGGTTGCTTTATTCTTGAGTCTCATCATCAAGGATCAATTGTCCAATGTATAGCTGCATATGACTGTTTTTGTTATTTCTGTAGCTGTTTGTTTGTTTATAATCTGATATATGCCAATAAAGGCTTTGGAGTTTGAGTCCCCAGCTTGCTGGGGGGAAGCGTAGAGGACTGGGGAAGGCAATGGCAAACCACCCCGTAAAAAGTCTGCCGTGAAAACATCATGATGCGACTGTCACCCCAAAGTCAGAAACAACTGGTGCTTGCACAGGGGACTACCTTTATCTTTAATAGAAAGGAGCACTGTGGTTAATAAGATGAATTGCTATATATTTGTTAAGTTGCATGTACTGCTTTCAGGAGTCTGCTCTTGGGTCTTAAGTTTAAAGCAGGATATAAGCATTATAAATTGCTTCAAAAAAACTTCAGGGTATAATGAACTATTATTGCACTACACACCTAAGCTTTATGATTCCTCTATGGACGTTATACTATCTAAAACACCTATTTTACAATGTGTTATTGGTTACTCAAGTTGCAAAGCTACACTTTTACTGAGACAACAAGATGTAAGTTTTAAAGTAAAATATGATCTAGATAAAAAAAAAAGGACACCTTTTGCATAGCCATCACAATAGCAAGAGATAGACTACCAGAGGGAGAGGGGTAGCTATCACAGCCACAAACGATTGCATGTCAAGAACTCAGGAAAACACGGCAATACAAGTGGAAACTTGAGGGAAGGAGATGTGGATCGCGCAACCCCAACAGGAACCAAAGGCTCTTCAGCCTTGGGAGGGAGCAATTTGGAGGTGGATCTGGTCAAAGCCATATCGTGTTGCCATTCTTGCTTCCTCCCCACAGTCCCCAACGTCCTGCTGGGACAGGAAGCTCTTATGACACGGGAAGAGAGGCATTCCGCCCAGGGGTGACAGCCCAAACTCACCTCACCCTAAGCTCAGCCACGTGCCAGGTTAAAAGTTGCCCAACTTGTTTTGCTGACTAGGCCGAACAGTGACTGGTTACCAAACCGGTGGGGCAGAGAAGGTGGCGGCCGCAGCCCAAGGAGACAGTGAGACAATCTGGGTGCGGTTCACAAAATTTGGGACAGTCCCTCCCAGTTGTCCTTGCTCTGTGGGTGTGTGGCTTGTCAACATGGAAGAGCCTACCCCGACCCTTCCACCACACTGACTGAAGAGGAACGCTTGTTGGGGGCCAATCACACCCTTTCCACCTAGCCTGCCTCACAGGGGTGTTCTGAGGTTCTCCCATCTTGGAGGTTTCCAATCTGCCAGCCCACATTGGGCCAGCAGGGGGGACCTCCCCCAATGTTGCTGGAATGATAACATCACCTGGAAGTGTTGTCATCACGCCGGCAATGCCGTGAGCCAGCCGCTCTAGTTGTTTCTGGGAAACCTCTATGGTTTTCCCGGACGCTCTAGCAATTTGGGAGAGAAAACTCTCCCAAGAGGCCGCAGGGGATTTGGCAACCTTATGGCAGCCTGTTAGGGTTGGGTGGGACCTGGAGATCTCCCACTTTTACAACTGATCTCCAGCGGGCAGAGATCAGCTCCCCTGGAGAAAATGGCTGCTTGAAGGGTGGACTCTATGGCATTGTACTACGCTGAGGCCATTCTCCTCCTCAAACCTCTCCCTCTCCCAGATCCACTCCCAAAAGTCTCCAGGTATACACCCCTCCAAAATCTCCAGAAATATACTAAATAAATATACTAAATAAATTTTCCAGCACAGACCTGGCAACTCTGCCCCTACTGGGAGTCTGGGGGATATTCAGAGAGGTGCCTGAATAAAGCCTGCCACTACCTCTGGCTCTGGCATTCCAAAGAGGTCTCCCATCCAAGTACTAATCAGAGTTGGCCCTGCTTAGATTCCGAGATCTGATGAAATTGGGCTTGTTTGGGCTATCCAGGTCAGGGTATTGGGGGGGGGGGGGGTTTAACTTGTTGGGTTCAGAGGTGGGGAATGGCTTTTTAAAAAACAAAAGAAAGCCCTGGGATGTCACTGCAGGGTTAGGAAAAGTTCCTGCCTTCCCCAAGCTAGGGTTGCTAACGTCCAGCTGTGGCCTGGAGTTCTTCCAGAATTAGATCTGATTTTCAGGCTCAGGACATCAGTTTCCCTGGAGAAAATGGCGGAGGGCAAACTCTATGGCATGTTATAGATTCAATGTGAAATTCCCTCCCCAGATTTTCCCTTCACAGGCACTGCTCCCATATCTCCAGAAATTTGCTAGGCTGGAGTTGGGAAATAATCTCCCCCCCGCCCCCCAGCTAGGATAACCAGGCCCCTGATGGAAGTGGGGGATCTTCCGCCCCAGGGCCCAACCCCCTGCCGTTGATCAGCTGGCTGGCATGGGGACTTGCCGGGAGCAGAAAGGAGGACCAGGCAATGTGGCATTGTCTCTTCTGGCACATACCAAATGTGGTGTCATCACATCGGCGACATCCAGGCAACACTCTGGTATTTGGGCCAAAGCTCACCAAGTGGACTGTAATCAGGAGAACCAGGTCTGATTTCCCACTCCTCCTCCACATGAGGCGAGCTGGGTGACGTTGGGTCAGGCACAATTCTCTCAGAGCTCTCTCAGCTCCACCTACCTCACAGGGTGTCTGTATGAGGAGAGGAAGGGAAGGAGATTGTAAGCTGCTCTGAGACACTTGAGGCCTGCTGGATGACCTTGAGTCAGTCACAGTTCCCTCAGAGCTGTTCTCTCAGTCCCACCTACCTCACAGGGTGTGTTATGGGAAAAGGTGATTTTAAGCTGCTCCAAGACGCCTTCAGGTAGTGAAGGGCGGGGTATAAAACCAACTCGTCCTCCATTTTAGTTTGCTATGCCAATAAAGGTTGTGATGATGATGATGATGAACTCCTCCTCCTCCTCCTTCTATCGTAGAAGCCATTTTTACCATAGAGTTTTTGCCCAAATGCCAGACCGTTGTCAGAACATCCCAGAAAGATGACATCACTTTCGGTACACATGAGAAATGACATTACTGCATCACCGGCAACATAGCCTGGGCCTCCCTTCCAATCCTGGTAAGCTCCCCCCCATCCACTGCCAGTTGCCAGGAGCAACCTGGCCACCCTGTTCAGAGCATTTCTGCTGCCTGGGAAAACAGCTCGCAGGGGTGGGAGAAGCAGGAGCTCTCCTCCCATGGCAGCATAGGGTTGCCAATCCCCAGGTGGGAGCAGGGGATCCCCCGGTTTGGAGGCCCTCCCCCCGCTTCAGGGTCGTCAGAAAGTGGGGGGGGGGAGGGAAATGTCTGCTGGGAACTCTATTATTCCCTATGGAGATTTATTCCCATAGAAAATCTTGGAGAATTGATCTGCGGGTATCTGGGGCTCTGGGGGGGGCTGCTTTTTGGGGTAGAGGCACCCAATTTTCTGTATAGCATCTAGTGTCTGTCCCCAAAATACCCCCCAAGTTTCAAAAAGATTGGACCATGGGGTCCAATTCTATGATCCCCAAAAGAAGGTGCCCCTATCCTTTGTGATTTCCCATAGAAGGAAGGAATTGAAAAGGTGTGCCGTCCCTTTAAATGTGATGGCCAGAACTCCCTTTGGAGTTCAATTATGCTTGTCACAGCCTTGATCTTGGCTCCACTCCTAATGTCTCCTGGCTCCACCCCCAAAGTCCCCAGATATTTCTTGAATTGGACTTGGCAACCCTATGGCAGCAGCAGCATTCTGAACCCATTTGGGCTGTCCTTCCTTTTTAAAAACAACTTGTCCAGCAGTTCCTGCATTAGGGTTGCCAATCCCCAGGTGGGGGCAGGGGATCCCCCCACCTCAGGATTATCAGAAACTGGGGGTGGGGGAAGGAAATGTCTGCTGAGCACTCCATTATTCCTTACGGAGACCAATTCCCATAGGACATAATGGAGAATTGATCTGTGGGTATCTAGGGTCTTGGGGGGCTACTTTTAAGGTAGAGGCACCAAATTTTCAGCATAGCATCAGGTGCTTCTCCTCAAAACACCTCCCAAGTTTCAAAAGGAAAGGGCCAGGGATTCCAATTCTATGAGCCCCCAAAGAAGGTGCCCCTATCTTTCATTATTTCTAACAGAAGGAAGGCATTTAAAAGGTGTGTGGTCGCTTTCAGTGTGATGGCCAGAACTCCCTTTGAAGTTCAATTGTGCTTGTCATAACCTTGCTCCTGGCTCCACCCCCAAAGTCTCCTGGCTCCAATCCCAAAGTCCCCAGATATTTCTTGAATTGGACCTGGTAACCCTATCCTGTGTGCCTGTGGGGAACCCAGACCCAATTCATTAAAAACTCAGAGACTAGGCAATATGATGTCCCTGAGTCTGCGGCAGGGACGCAGCACCATCACAGTGCAAGAGGGAAGACAGGAGCCCCTCATCCCCCTGTCCCTACCCAGATCAGGGCCCTGTGGATCTTTGCAAAGTAAAAAGTCCAGGATCTAGTTTATTTCTCTGTGCACACTAGTTAGTAATTAGCATTGTCAGGTTGGAATTGAGAAATTCTTGAAAATTTTGGGGGTGGAGCACAGGGAGGTTGTGGTGAGGAAGGGAGGAACTTCAGGGGCGGTTAGTGCCACAGAGTCCACCTTCTGAAGCAGCCTTTTTCTCAAGAGGAACTGACCTCTGTAACCTGTAATTCCGAGAGATCTCCAGCCACCACCTGGAGACTGGCAACAATAAGTAACATGCACCATGTAGTGGTATGGTGTAGTCTTCAGAGTATTAGGCTACAGGCCTGTAGCTATGGGGGGCTCTCTGGGGGCTCCACCTCAACTTCTTGTAGAGGTCCTCCAACTCAGGCCCCTGACCCAGCTGAGCAGGATGGGAGAGGAAGAGGTGGAGAGCAAGAGGCAAAGCTGTGAGAAGCAGGAAGATCTGGCCTGCTGGCCTACCTTTGTAGGTAGGGTTCCCAACCTCCTGCTGAGGCGGGTTTTCCCCCAGCCTTGGGGCCTCCAACCCACTGCCACAGGATTGGCTGGTGGGGGGTCCCAACCTTTGAAAAGCTCTGATGGTGCCCAATATGCCTGGCGTGATGACATCATCCGGAAGTGACATAATTGCACCAGGCACATTGCACGGGAACGCTCTAACATTTTGGTATAAAACTCTATGGCACCATAGAGGGAAGTCCTCCCACTGGTAGCCAGGTAGGACCTTTTAACCCTATTTTTAGGTCAGGGGGCTTTGAAAAAATTTGAGTGCCCCCCAATTTTTTAAAAAACCCTGACCAAAAACAATCCTGGCTATGCCTCTGTTGGTCAAAAATCTGGGAGACCCAGCTTCAAATCCACACTCGGCTATGGAAGCTCACTGGGTGACCCCTGTGTGAGTCACTTTTTCTCCATAGAACCTCCCTCACATGGTTGTCATGAAGGTAAAATGGAGAAAGGGAGACTAAACCGTTTGTCAGACACTTTGGGTCCCCATTGGGGGAAAAAGAGGGCACAAATATCTTAAATAAATAAATAAATATCTCAGCCCATAAATACATGAACTCATGAAAGGCGATTTTATTTCCAAAATAACACAAATAATGGTAACAGCTTGCAATAATCACCCTTCTGAAACCTCAGGCCCCAGTCAAGTATATCTGTTTTCATCCACTCCTCATCCCCTCTCACCCCCAACTTGCTTGGGGTCTGGCCTTTGCCACCATCTGGTTTGTTTCAAGCTTCCACAAAAAACACCCCCCCCCCCCCTCAGATCATTTTTGTTGGCAGCCAACTGATTGCTTGTAGCTCGAGCTGAAATTAAAACTCGCAAGCCTTTGAAATCCAACAAGCGGTTCACATTTTCCAAGTCAGATCTGGACGTCGCCATTGGATTGCCAGAATCAACAGTTTCTCACCAAATCATTTCATTTAAGATTTGGCTGTTTCATCAAATGAGCAGCATTTGTATCCAATATACAAAATCCCATTGCAGGTCGACGATCAAAAACTGTCCCAGTTTGCCTGTACGGAAGGCCAGGTTTCAGTTCCTATCCCATGTTGATCGCTGCATGTTAGACACTGTCAAATACTGAGAGATGTTGCATGCCCACCAAATGCTGTCAGATATTGGCGTAGGTCAGACTATAAAGCCGCTTCATGTATGCTCTTGAATAGTATCCAGGGGTGGAATTCTAGCAGGAGCTCCTTTGCATATTAGGCCACACACCCCTGATGTAGCCAATCCTCCAAGGGTTTATAGGGCTCGTATTCCAATGTCTACTGTAAGCTCTTGGAGGATTGGCTGCATCGGGTGTGTGGCCTAATATGCAAAGGAGCTCCTGCTAGAATTCCACCCCTGATAGTATCCAATAGCAATGCAGGGACATCTGAAGCTGCCTCACACTGAACCAGACCCTTGGTCCATCAAGGTCAGTATTATCTACTCAGACTGCCACTGGTTCCCCAGGGTCTCAGGCAGAGGTCTTCCACAACAACTCCTACTTAATCCTTTTAACTGCAGATGTCAGGAATTGAACCAGGGACCTTCTGAATGCCGAGCAGATGCTTTGCCCCTGAGCCATAGCCCCTCTAGTCATCCATGGTGAAATGTTGAATCTCAAATGCCGATGTCAAATATCAAGTATCATTGAGTATTCAAAGAATTTCTGCACACGGTTCAACTTCAAAATTCATCAAGGAAAGATATGAGAAGAATGACAACCTGGAAGCAAAATAATTTCTGCTCTCCATGTGCTAAGTCACACTGCACCGCCCACCCAGTGCAGGGGAGGAAAGCAAACGTCTCAAGCCATGGTCTTAAAGCCTTCATTAATCTCACCCCCCACAGTCTAGCCTGAAGAAGAGTTCTGCAGAACTCAAAAGCTTGCATCATGGGTTGCTTTTGGCTGGTCCCAGTCATGAAAAATATAATGTGGCTTAGCTCAGGGCCCCCCTACCTTTTTGTGCCTGCTGGCACACTTGGAGTTCTGACAGGCCGCAATGGGTGCAACAACATAATGGCTGCTGCAGGAGGCGGAGCCAGCCACAAAATGACTGCCGCGGCTTAACTTCAGTTACACAGTGTAGATGCTTGTGCTGTGCTGGCAGCTGCTGACAAAGCAGCATTTTTAAAAATCTGCACAGCCAATTAGAAGCATTGCTGGGCAAAAGCCCTACCTGGTCTCACGCACTTCCAAAAACAAGTTAGCGGGCTCCAGAAAAGGTGCTAGTTGGTGAGTGCCATGCCACCCACAGGCATCATGTTGGGGATCCCTGGCCTAAATTTTGGTTTTGGACCTTTCTAGGGTTGCCAGGTCCCCTTGTTACTGCAGCAGGGGGATTTGGGGAGCATTCCAGGGTGGGCAGGGATGTTGCACAATCTCCTCAATGTGATGATGTCACCTGGAAGTGATGTAATATCATTGGGGACGTCACGCAGGGGATGTTCTGGCTTTTGGGCAAACTCTATGACTAAATTGGCTTAAAATCATAGAGTTTGCCTCCAAACCAGAGTGATAGCATCACTTCCGGGTGATATTATTGTGTTGAGAATGTTGCCAGCTATGTCCCTGTTTAGAGACAGGGTTTCCCCTACTGGCCAGCTAGTTGGGGGAGTGGGGAAGACCCCAAAACTGGGGGATCCCATGCTGGACCTGGGGGCTGGCAACCTTTCCATTTTTAGTTTTTTAAAAATACATTTTTTAAAGCAGGGTAGAAGAGAATATTCATTTGTAGTTATATTTTAAAAGTTATATTTGAAAAATAAATAACATTAACCTAATACTGGAACCAGGGCCAGCCCTAGACTGTCTGGCACTCTAGGCAAGGCAAACGGCTGGCACCACCCTCTATACTGATAGCATCACCAAGTCACATGGGGGTGCCCAATTCAACACCCCCAGAAGGCTGGCTCCCTAGGCAACTGCCTAGCTTGCCTAGTGGCTGGGCCAGCCCTGACTGGCACCATACACTATTTTCTTTAAAAGTCTAGCAAAAGTGACCATTCAGTTTTTATCTATCTCCCCGGTGCCATTTAGGCTGGAGGGGATCCAGACCATTTCCAGAACTCAACACAGCCTCAGACCGCCAGGTAATTATGTGCAAGTTCACCACCTGGGATGCTCATTAACATGTGCATTCAGTTATATATTGAGTTGCTAAATCAGATAATTTTTTTTAATAATCCCATCTGTGTCAGGGACAGGATACATCAAAAAAGCTCAGCTGAACACTGATCTCTATCTCAGGTAAATGCTCTCGCTAACAACAACAAAAAAGACAAATTGATACCACTCGGAGCTGCAGCCAGGTTGCAGTCATGCAAGCTTCTCTCTATGCTTTCATGCAAAGAAGCAAAGCAGGGGGTGGCTCCAACCATCTTTTCCATTCACTGTGGCCCATTTGCCCTCTCTAGTCCAGCCCCCATCCCATATGGCTTTTATCCATGGAGGTTCCAGGATCTCCAAGAAAGCCTTTTTTTGCATAATCAAATGACCACTCCATCTTTCCTTTTCCACCAGCAGAAAAACTGGATCCAACCCTCCTTGACATCTATAGAAATATAACAATTCAGCCTAGACTATGTCTGACACACAGAACCAGGGGTGGAATTCTAGCAGGAGCTCCTTTGCATATTAGACCACACACCCCTGATGTAGCCAATCCTCCAAGAGCTTACAAGGCTCTTTTTTGTCAACTCTTGGAGGATTGGCTACATTAGGAAGGTGTGGCCTAATATGCAAAGGAGCTCCTGCTAGAATTCCGCCCCTGCACAGAACACAAACACAGCATGCCTTCTGTTTCACTCAACCTCGTGCAAACTCCATTGCAATACCGGAATGGAAAACCAAAGTATGACTAAGTTTGGTTTAAAAATTATAATATTTTTCAAAGTCTTTGGGCACAACCCAACCAAAGTTAAAACCTCTCCAGTACCACAGGATATAGTGGTTACAGCAGCATGCCATGCTAGGATTGGGACAGCGGGATTTACATTTCCAGTCCATCATGGAGTTTATGGGGCTTGGGCTTCTCCCATTCTCAAGCCTAACTTGCCTCACAGGAAGCCCTGGATTAACCATTAAGCAAAATTAAGCAAAATAAGCACAAAATAAGGGGAAAAGGGGCACCGCAGAGGGCACCACCAACTTTTTTGCTTATATCGCTTACTTGACAGAGCCAGTTTGGTGTAGTGGTCAAGTGCGTGGACTCTTATCTGGGAGAGCTGGGTTTGATTCCGCCCTCTTCCACTTGCACCTGCTGGAGTAGCCTTCGGTTAGCCACAGCTATCTCAGGAGTTGTCCTTGAAAGCGCAGCTGCTGTGAGAGTCCTCTCAGCCCCACCCACCTCACAGGGTGTCTGTTGTGGGGGGAGAAGATATAGGAGATTGTCAGCCGCTCTGAGACTCTGATTCAGAGAAAAGGGTGGGGTATAAATCTGCAATTCTTCTTCTTCTTTTTGGAGTAGGAACGCAAAGGAACAGTTTCAGCTGGCCTGGTGTCAGGGGGTTTGGCCTAATATGCAAATGAGTTCCAGCTGGTCCTTTTCTTTTAAAAAAGAAAGAAAAGAAAAGTGCTGCTTACTGCCATTTAATGTTAAATAAGTTTATCTTTAATACAATTGTAGGGTCTAGACTGGCGAAAACCTGAATATTTAATCTCTTTTTTTAAAAAAAAATGATATTTCTATTACACAGACAGATTAAAATATATAGACAACTACAGCATTATAAAAATAGTATAGCCACCTTCAAGAGGGGTTTAGATAAAAATATGGAGCAGAGGTCCATCAGTGGCTATTAGCCACAGTGTGTGTGTATATATAAATTTTTTTGCCACTGTGTGACACAGAGTGTTGGACTGGATGGGCCGTTGGCCTGATCCAACATGGCTTCTCTTATGTTCTTATGTTTAATTGCTCTATTATGGGTGACTATTTTGTTATAAATATAAGGTATTCCTGGGATGGGTCTGCTTGAGAGATACTCACAGTGATCTTATCCATAATGTAGTGGTCCCAAATAATTACACCATTGAGTAATACTAAGAGAATCTGTAGATTTCCATTTTCATGCGATACATGTTTGGGCAGCAGTCAATAATATTAAAAACAAGTCTTTCTGGACCCGAGAAATACTAATACATTGCCAATTATTTAATAAAACTGTATCTGTGTTCTCTGGAATGGTATATCATGTCATTTTTTAAAATAATTAATCTCTTGTTTCACCTGCAGCATTTATTGAGACTTAATGTCTTGTCAGTTAAGCAATGGAAGAACTGAGGGGCACAATTGTTGGGCTGGGTGGCCTCCATCTGGCCCTGCTCACAGGGTACTGTCTGGCACCCTAGGCAAGGCTAACTTCTCCCCCCGACACACACACACAGAACATCACCGAGTCACATGGGGGTGCCCAGTTTGGTGCCCCCAGGAGGCCAGAGCCCTAGGCAATCACCTGGGAGGGGACAAAGGGAGGAGAAGAGACCCTTGTATCTTCCTCTGATTTCCTTGGATACAAGTTGAGTAAAAACAGGATGTCTGTTAAGGCGGAGGAAGGTAAAGGAGATTGTAAGCCGCTCTGAGACTCTTCGGAGTGGAGGGCAGGATATAAATCCAATTTCTTCTTCTTCTTCTTCTTCTTCTTCTTCTTCTTCTTCTTCTTCTTCTTCTTCTTCTTCTTCTTCTTCTTCTTCTTCTTCTTCTTCTTCTTCTTCTTCTTCTTCTTCCCCATGGGAGAGGCAGGGTATAAATCAACAGAAATAAATAAAATAAATAAATAAAGTAATGTCTTATAACCAATAGGACTGCAAAGTGCTTAACCATTTGGTTGGACTCAGCTCTGTGGGTTGTTGTTGGGTTTTTTTTTTTTTTGCTTTGTTTCTTTATAAAAAGTATAAAGGTAAAGGTAGTCCCCTTGTACAAGCACCAAGGCGTTACCGGCCCATGGGGTGATGTCACATCATGACGTTTCCTTGTTGGCAGACTTTTTACGGGGTGGTTTGCCTTTGCCTTTCCCAGTCATCTATAGTATACCAGCTTGCATATAAGGAAAGAAAGGAAACTCAAGTCAGCACCAGACTGACTAAACACTTTGATGCACAAACTTGTTCCTCCGGCTGACTTGTCTTTTAGGTGACCTCTAGAAACTGACACATATACTACATGGCTGTGTGATCTCTGCAAATATGACTAGCTAGAACCCTCAACACTTTCTGCAATTCAGTGAGAGTCTGCATCCTTCACTTGTAACCACACCAGCTGCTATCACCACCATGGGCAACAGGGAGATTGTTCCGGAAAAAGTGCAGACAGGCCAGGCTTCTCCTCTGGGGACAACAACAGGCTGGCAAATGACTAAACTGGGGTGGGGGGTCAAATAGGGTTACCAAACTACAGGAGGTGGCAGGAGCTCTCATAGAATCATAGGCCACCTAGTCCAACCCCCTGCTCAGGGCAGGATCAACCTAGAGCATCCCTGACAAGTGTTTGTCCAGCCACTGCTTAAAGACTATATAACTTAGAACACTCCGTGAGAACTTTAACTAATGCAAATATTGAAAACAAAGTATTTTTCAGATATTAATTTGGAATTATTTTACAGCCCATTTTACAATATGCAATGTTTTTTCTTCGTTTGTAGGACTTCCTGAAGTCCAATGCAGGTGTGATTGCAGTTCCCAAACTGGCGTGGCTGCAACTGGACTGCTGCTTCCATCCACTTTCAGAGTGAAACCTTCCTCAGGCAGCTCACCAAGGGAGACAATTTCAGTTTGGCTCTGCTCTGTCTATCTCCAAGGATCAAGCCCAGCTCCACATTTCTATGGTGTCCTTAGCTTCTCTTGAAAGGGCTAGCATTGCATATTGTAAAATGGACTGTGAAATAATTCCAAATTAATATGTGAAAAATACTGTGGTTTAAAACTTTGCTTTCAAAATATGCATTAGTTAAAGTTCTCACAGAGTGTTCTAAGTTATATACCTTATTCATACCCGTGAGCTCTCTGGTTTCACACACTGCTTAAAGACTGCCAGGGAAGGGGAGCCCACCACCTCCCTAAGAAGCTGATTCCACTGTGGAACAACCCTTTCCACACTCTGGTTTTAACTTGAAACCAAAAGAATTCATATATATATAAAACCAACAGAGTTCATATATATACGAACTGGAGCAACAATGGTGCTCCTTGGCCCTTATTCCATTGCTTAACTGATTAGAATCATAGAAAGCAATGGAAGGGCCAATATCCTTGTTCCCAATTCTCTTCCATAGAGGTCAGGCACTGTTCGAACCAATTCTACTTTAAAACAATGATAAAAGGAGCCTTTGTCACTCACCTAACCTTTCCTGTCCTTCCATCTCAATTCTAATACCCTTCCCCCACACCCCATTTGATAAGGTTGCCAAATCTAGGTTGGGAAACATCTGGAGATTTGGGGAAATACCAGGAGATTTTGGCGAGCAGCCTGTGGAGGGCAGGGTTTGGTCAAGGGAGGGACCTCAATGGGGTACAATGCCATAGAGTTCACCCTCCAAAGCAGCCATTTTCTCCAGGGGAACTGATCAGTGTGGTCTAGAGATCAGTTGGAATTTTGGGAGATCTCCAGGCCCCATCTGGAGTCTGGCAACCTTATCTGAATCCTTCTCGTGCAGACAGATTGACCTTGAAAATCGGGTAAAGGTGGTAATGCTCAATTGGCAAAGATTGCATTGCATTTCATAAGAGAGAAGTTCAAAATAATTGCACAACGAAAGCTGCAATCCCCTGGGAACAGGGTGCCAAGAGCCCCAAGACAGAAATTCTCTCCCCGCAAACACCATCCTAGATACCACAATGAAAATAAATCAAAAGACTTACTTGGCTTCATGGGACCTCAGAGAAGGTAGCAAATTGCATGTTCCATTGGGGTACTTGGTTTTCCCTAACCAGTTCCCAGCTCAGGCTTTTTAAAAATAATAATGCATGGAAGAGGCCAGTTTTTAACCATTTGGTGCCTTTCAAAACTCCTGCTTTGCCACATCTTGGAGGTGTTTGCAGCACCATGTTTGCATCTCAGTTTTAATTTCATTTTCAGCCCAGGCTCTTCCATGCCACAAAAACAGCTTCTCTAAATACAGTCTCTGGCTTGGCCTGACTTTTCTGTTGCCCTTTTCCTACGGATCTCTCTCCTCAGTGGGGGGGCAGGGGATGGCTTTGCACTTCATATGTGTTAGTAATTTCTGCCAACTCTTCTTCTTGATGTTTTTGCCTTGCCCGTTGACCTCACCCCTCAGCTCTGTCCCTGGCCACACCTAGGATTTATTTATTTATTTATTTATTTATTTATTTATTTATTTATTTATTTATTTATTTATTTATTTATTTATTTATTTGGGATTTATATCCCGCCCTTCCCACGGATGGCTCAGGGCGGCTTCCAACAATTAATCAACATAAAATTTAAACAATTTCAGGTATAAAAACAATTAAATATTTAAACAGTTAAAACTTTAAAACAGAATATTTCAATTTACTGTAAACAGATGGCTGGCCAGTTACATCAGTTGTCATTCTGGCTAGGTATAGGCTAGCCGGAAGAGGGTCGTCTTACAGGCCCTGCGGAACTGCGCCAAGTCCCGCAGGGCCCTCACCTCTTCCGGCAGCTGATTCCACCATACGGGGGCCATAACGGAGAAAGCCCTTTCTCTGGTGGCTTTCAGACGGGCTTCTTTTGGCCCGGGGATAGTGAGGAGATTTTGTGTTCCTGACCTCAGTGCTCTCTGGGGAACATGTGGGGAGAGACGGTCCTTCAGGTAGGCAGGCCCCAGGCCATATAGGGCTTTAAAGGTGATAACCAGCACCTTGTACCGGACTCGGTATATCACTGGAAGCCAGTGCAGAGTCCGGAGACCCGGCCGGATGTGTCCCCACTTTGGGAGACCCAGTAACAGCCGGGCCGCGGCATTCTGCACCAGCTGCAGTTTCCGGGTCCGAGACAAGGGCAGCCCCATGTAGAGGGCATTGCAGTAGTCCAACCTTGAGGTGACCGTAGCATGGATCACTGTTGCTAGGTCGTCGCGCTCCAGAAAGGGGGCCAGCTGCCTTGCCCGCCTAAGATGAAAAAATGCGGACTTAGCAGCGGCTGCTATCTGAGCCTCCATCTTTAAGGAAGGCTCCAATAGCACCCCCAAGCTCTTGACCCTGTCCGCCGCCATCAGCGGCGCACCGTCAAAAGCCGGCAGGGGGATCCCCCTCCCCAGGCCGCGGCGACCCAAGCAAAGGACCTCTGTCTTCGTAGGATTTAGCTTCAGCCCACTCAGTCTGAGCCACTCAGCCACGGCCCGTAATGCCCGGTCAAGATTTTCCGGGGCGCAGACAGGCTGGCCGTCCATCAGTAGATAGAGCTGGGTGTCATCAGCATACTGGTGACACCCCAGCCCATACCTTCAGGCAATCTGGGCAAGAGGCCGCATGTAGATGTTAAATAACATCGGGGAGAGAACCGCCCCCTGAGGCACACCACAATCGAGTGTGCGCCTCCGGGATAGCTCCCCCCCAATTGCGACCCTTTGTCCCCGACCTTCCAGGAAAGAGGAAAGCCACTGTAAGGCCGACCCCTGAATCCCCGCGTCGGCGAGGCGGCACATCAGTAGCCGATGGTCGACCGTGTCGAACGCAGCCGACAGGTCTAACAACATCAGCACCGCCGAGCCACCCCGATCCAGATGCCGTTGAAGGTCATCCACTAGGGCAACCAACACCGTCTCCGTCCCGTGTCCCGGGCGAAAGCCGGACTGACATGGGTCAAGGACGGAAGTGTCCTCCAGGAAAGTCTGTAACTGCATCGCCACTGCCCTCTCAATGAGTTTACCCAGGAAGGGCAAATTTGAAACCGGCTGGTAGTGTGTCAATTGGGCCGGATCTAAAGATGGCTTTTTTAGGAGGGGTCGGACCACAGCCTCTTTGAGTGGCGTTGGAAAGTGCCCTTCCATTAGGGATCTATTTATGATATCCCGCACGGGATATCTAAGATCCCCCTGGCAAGATTTAATAAGCCAGGAAGGGCATGGGTCTAATTTACAAGTTGTTGGGCGAGCAGATACAAGAATCCTATCAACTTCCTCCAGACTGAGGGGGCCAAAGCCATCCAGAGTATACTCCGAAGACAGGCTCGGGGCCTCAGGTTCGCTAACTGTCTCCAAACTGGCAGGGGGGTTGGGGCGGAGTGACGCGACTTTATCCGCAAAAAATTTCGCAAAAGCCTCACAGCCAATTTCCAATTCAATAGAATTTAACCTGCCTTGCGGCAGCGTTGTGAGTCCTCTAATTACGTCAAATAATTGTGCTGGGCGCGAAGTTGCGGACGCAATCTTAGCCGCAAAGAATGCTCTCTTTGCGGATTTGATTGCCATCTCATAGGCCTTCAAACTCTCTCTATAAGATGATCGGGTCGCTTCGTCTCGAGTACGCCGCCATTGCCTCTCTAGTCGTCTGAGCCCCCGCTTTTGTTGCCGCAGCTCCCGGTTAAACCAAGGCGACGGTTTCGGGCGGGGGCGCAGAGGGCGCCTGGGTGCGATCTCCTCGATGGCCCTGGAGAGCCCATCGTTCCAGGACTCTACCAGATCATCCAGGGAATCGCCAGCGGGCCAGGTATCCCGTAGAGCCGTTAGGATACCTGGCCCGCTGGGTTGCCAGCTCTGGGTTGGAAAATACCTGGAGATTTGGGAGGGTGGAATCTGAGGAGAGCAGGGTTTGGGGAGGGGCTTCAGTGAGGTATAACACCATAGGGTCCATCTTCCAAAGCAGCCATTTTCCCCAGGTGAACTGATCTTAGCACCTGGAGACCAGTTGTAATCCCAGAAGATCTCCAGCTAGGGTTGCCAGCCCCCAAGTCCACTTTGGGGGGCCTTGGCCCACCAACAGCTTCCAGCCTATGGGGGAACCCCACCAACAAACAGTGATGTTGTAGCATGATGTCCCCAAACTGATGATGTCACTTCTGGGTGACATCATTGCATCCAGGATGTCATGTGATGATGCTCTGATATTTGGACAAACTCTATGGTTTTGCAGCAAAAAACAAACAACACCAGAGCATCACCTCCAACTAGCAATGATGTCACTTCCGGGTGACATCATCACATCAGGGACATTGCACATGATATCAGGCCTCAGATTCAGTGGGAGCTCACAGGAGCACAGCTCCTGAACCTTTCTGAGAGTTCCACCTCCTCCTTCTGATAGTTCCACCTCCTTGCCCATTGAATAGTAGGTGCAGCTGCATAACAATCCCTGGATGAGCTCCACCACCTATTTTTCTACAAAATGACCCCTGCATGATATCCTGTCCACCCCTGGAATGCCTCCCAAACTCCCTGCCATAACAACAAGGGGAGCTGGCAACCCTGTCTCCAGCTACAACCACTGGAGGTTGGCAACCATATTTATTGCCTCTGAACATGAGGCAAGGCTTGGGAAGAAGACTGAAGCAAGAAATCTATCAGACTTTGGGGCACAACTTAATTTTCATTGTCCTGTCCTGTCCTATCTTTAGATAAAGGTCCTCCAAGTAGGCGGGCAGAGACAAAAAAATTAAAATACTTCTACCTTTCATGTTTACTGGAGATATGGGACTCATTATAGAACTGCATTTCTGTTCTTTGTAAATGCCCTGCACATTGGGAGAACATTATGTAAATAAGTGAGGAAAAATAAAATAAAATTAAAATAAATCAATAAATTACTACAACAATGCAATAAATTACAACAATGCAATGCACATTAACAATGTGATTCCATATGCAGGCACACCCTTTTAAGTCTTAAACTCTTCAAAGGGGGTCATACTCTTTAGGAGTGCACTGTTACAAACTGTCCATGGGATTACTTGTGAGTAAACATTAGGATTTCACACTGCACTCCTGTATACTCTTTCCTGGGAGTCAGCTCCATTGAAGGCAGTGAGTAAACAAGCCAAGTGCTGTTAGCTTCACATCATTCGCCCATGAAGAGAGACATGATTTTACTGGAAACCGCAGTGTCATGGATATGACTCAGCCACAAGATCAATTTTCTTTACATTCCTATTTGAAAAATATATAACAGGGGGTGCCAACCTCCAGGTGGGACCTGGGGATCCCCTGGAATTACAGCCCATCTCCAGACTAGAGAGGTCAGTTCCACTAGAGAAAATGGAGGAGGGACTCTATGGCACTGTACCCCTCCCACTGAGGTCCCCATCTTGTCCAGGTCCCATCCCCAAATTGTCAAAAGTGTCCCAACCTGGATCTGGCAATCCTACCCCACCCCCCTTTGCCCCAAAGGAGGACAAGGGAGTCCTGGCAACTCATTTCCAGCTCCAGGGAGACACTGCTATTAAATCTTATCTATCTATAGTGTGTTTCTGTCTTTTGGGTTTGTTTTTCAAGTGAAAATCTTACCATACTATCTCTTTGGAGTTCCCATGGAAGGTTCACTTTTTTTAACCTTAATGCAAGTAGTCTCATCAATACCATCTCCAAAATTACAGATGACAGACGGACGGACAGACAGACAGACAGACAGATTAACTAGGCTGCCTGTTCCTTGCAAGCAGGGCTCAGGGCTGCTTACCTCAGTTTGCTAAAATGCCATACATAGTATTAAAATACATTAAAACAGTTCATCAAAAACAGTGCTAAACAGTACTACATCCTATGTCCAAGATGACAGATAGTTTCGGTATCCAGCAGCCCCCTTGATGGAGGGAATATAGAGAAGAAGGGGGAGGTGGGGATATGAGTGCCAGGCCATTGTTGTCCTCAGACAAATGCCTGGCAGAACACCTCTGCCTTGCAAGCCCTACAGAAAGGTAATCAATCCTGTAGGGCACAGATGTTTTCAGGCAGAGAGTTCCACTAGGTGGGGGCCAGGGCTGAAAAGGACAATTTGATCAATGGGAGTGAGAAAAGTGCCTTGTATCCAACATAGTGTTTAGCAACTGACTTATGGCGTGCTGTGAGAGATTTCCAGGACTTTTGTTGTTGTAGAAAATGCCCAGCAGGAACTTATTTGCATATTGGGCCACACCCCCTGACATAGCCATTGTTTCACAAAGGGTTTTTAGGAACTCATTTGCATATTAGGCCACACCCCATGACTCCAAGCCTTCCAGAACTGCGTTCCTGCTTTAAAAAAAGCCCTGGGGATTTCCCATGTGTCCCTTCATGGCTGATCAGAGAATCTGGATGAAGTTTTTCTATTCCTTACCTCTACCTCAGCAGGTTCCTGGTGCCCCACACCACCTGTTTCCATATAGGAATTATAACTGCTGAATTTTTTAAAAGAATCCCTTTTTTCAGGGCTTTGAAGCAGGGATGACTCTTCATCCCCCCCCCCCCCTTATTTTTCATCTTCTGCTGCATGTCTGCTTGCTTTTAACTCAAATCTTGAAATAATTATCATTGAATTGGTTAGGTATTAGGCAGCAGGGGAGTGGGGGAGCCCATACTTTTTTTTTTTTAAGCTAAATTCAAAAGAGGCGGTGTCCCCACCCTTGTAAAAAAAAAACCTGCCAAAATAACTGCAGTCCTGCTTTCATTGGTGATATGCCCCTGTTTGGTAATTGTAGAGGCCACGGTAGAAGGCGAAGAAAAGAAATGGAGGCCTGGGCTGAGAATATAAAGGTTCTTCTGATTCCAGAAGGCCTGTACAAAAAAAAAATAGTTCTAATGACTTGGTGAAGTTCAATAGGGGTTAATTACACACCAGAGATAATTTGGAGGTGTCTGCCCTGACCTATGAAAGAGCTAACCCAGAGGCCTTTTTCAAGGACAGCCAGTTACCTAAGCTAAACCCTTTTCTTTTATTTATTTATTTATTTATTTATTTATTTATTTATTTATTTATTTATTCCGGGATTTATATCCCGCCCTTCCCACGAGTAGCTTTTCACTAAGCTTCTGGTCTGTCCTTTTCTTTTCCTTTCTAGCAATCACCAAGCCTTGATTTCTAACATATCCTAAGCAGGGTTACACCTTTCTAAATCCATTTGTTCAAGAATACACTGTAAAATAAGTCCGGAATGCGCTATAGCAGTGGATCCCAACCTTTTTGGCACCAGGGACTGGTTTTGTGGAAGACGATTTTTCCACGGACTTGTGGGGGGGAGGGCTGGAGGTTTTGCCCATGCCACATCCCTGCCCCCCATGGGGATCTTTAAATGAGGGGTAGACTGGGGCTGTTTCTGCCTCCCCCTCCCATTTAAAAACCCTCACTGATCAGCTGATCGGTGGAGATCTATAAATGAGGGGTAGGCTAAGGTCACAGCAGCGCTGCCTTCTGCCGGCCCAGGACCCTGCATGGGGAGGCAAGTCTTGGAGATTTTTTTCTCCGTGTCTAGTGCTGGGTGGGATGATTCTTTATGCTGTGATATGTGGGCTATGCCTCTTGGAAGAAGGCAGTTGCGGAAACAGCAACAAATGCGAGCGTTGTTGTTGAGGCTATTTTCAATCCCACTGTTTTAATAACTCTCTGTGAAGGGTTGAAGCTTGAAATTGCATGCGATGTATGAAGTGATGAAAGACTCCAGAGAAGATTTAAGAGTTTGTTCGTCACAGGATCTTTGACGTACTGACACTTTAACTGACCTGCGGAGCAGGCTAAGTTGTTCTAAGCGTTTGACTTCGACGTGCACTCATGAACTTTTAAATTCTTGATACTTTACTGACACTGTAAACTCCCCAATTTGGATATTTGTAGAACTAAGTGTTGGTACTTATATTTTGAAGGAATGTTGTTTGAAATATATTTACATTGCATTACATTGTGGTGTTGGTTGCCCTGGTAGATGACCTTCAACAGCATCTGCACCGGGGCGGCTCGGCAGGGCTGATGTTGTTGGACCTGTCGGCAGCGTTCGACACGGTCAACCATCAGTTACTGACCTGCCACCTCGCCGACGCGGGGATTCAGGGGTTGGCCTTACAATGGCTTTCTTCTTTCCTTGAGGGTCGGGGACAAAGGGTCGCGATTGGGGGTGAACTGTCCCGGAGACACACGTTTGATTGCGGAGTGCCTCAAGGGGCGGTTCTCTCCCTGTTATTTAACATCTATATGCGCCCCCTTGCCCAGATTGCCCGAAGGTATGGGCTGGGTTGTCACCAGTATGCTGATGACACCCAGCTCTATCTGCTTATGGACAGCCGGCCGGCCTGCGTCCCAGAAAATTTGGACTGGGCATTACAGGCCATGGCTAGGTGGCTCAGGCTGAGCGGGCTGAGGCTAAATCCGGCGAAGACAGAGGTTCTTTGCTTGGGTCGTCGTGGTCCAGGAGGGAAAATCCCCCTGCCAGTTTTTGATGGTGCGCCACTGACAGCAGCGCACAAGGTCAAGAGTTTGGGGGTACTACTGGAGCCTTCCTTAACGATGGAGGCTCAGATAGCAGCCACTGCTAAGTCCGCATTTTTTCATCTTAGGCGGGCGAGGCAGTTGGCTCCTTTCTTGGAGCATGACGATCTAGCAATGGTGATCCATGCAACGGTCACCTTGAGGTTGGACTACTGTAATGGCCTCTACATGGGGCTGCCCTTGTGCCGAACCCGGAAGTTGCAGTTAGTGCAGAATGCTGTGGCCTGGTTGTTATTGGGGCTCCCAAGATGGGAGCACATTTGACCAGGGCTCCGGACTCTGCACTGGCTGCCAATAATATACCGAGTTCGGTACAAGGTGCTGGTTATTACCTTTAAAGCCCTATATGGCCTAGGACCTGCCTACCTTAGGGACCGTCTCTCCCCACATGTTCCCCAGAGAGTACTGAGATCGGGATCTCAAAATCTGCTTGTTATCCCCGGGCCAAAGGAGGCCCACCTGCAATCCACCAGGGACAGGGCCTTCTCTGTAACAGCTCCTTTCTGGTGGAACCAACTGCCGGAAGAGGTGAGGGCCCTGCGGGACCTTGGCCAGTTCCGCAGGGCCTGTAAGACAGCCCTCTTCCGGCTGGCTTATAACTAACTGGCTTATAACTAATTGGAAGCTGAGTGTAGTTTTGATAGACCGCCGTTATATGTTTTATTATTTTACTGTTTTAACTGTATAAGTTGTTTTAAATTCAAAAATTATGTTAGATTTTTATGTGTTGTGAGCCGCCCTGAGCCACTTCGGTGGGAAGGGCGGGATATAAATTTAAATAAACTTGAAACATTATTTATGCTTTGATTATTTATCATTATTTTCCACAGCTTTTTGGGCTATTTCTATTTTCTCCAGGGGAGCTGATCGCTGCCCAGCTGGAGATCAGTTGTAGAGGTGGGAGATCTCCAGGCCCCACCTGGAGACTAACAACCCTAATGCCCTAGATACTGTGGCTTATTGGTAAAATACATGTTGTGCATGTAGAGGAAAGCCAGCAGGGTCTATTGGATACAGCGTTAGAACAGGATCTGGGGAGAGCCCATGTTCAAATCCTCTGCTTGTCATGTAAGCTCCCTTGGTGATCTTGAGCCTCTTCCTCTCTCTTTGTCTCTCTCTCTCCCTGATTTACCTCACAATTATTGTTAGAACAAAATGAAAGAGGGGAGAATGATAACTCTGAGCTTCTTCAGGTCAGGGGGCTGAAGTTGGTTCCCAGTTCTTTATTCATTCTTTTGTGACTTATTCATGAATTCAGCCAAAAAACTTTGAGGAGAGTTTATTAATTTTTGTGTGCACTTGTACTTGTGTTATGCTGTTGGTGTGGGGAGAAAGGAATAGTCTCTCAGGGGACAGTCTCTGGAGTGTGGTGATGTGACATTTGAGGTAGTCCAAAAATTGCTTTTGAGTGCAACCTGGCCCCAGTGTCTGCCTATGTGATTGTCCTGGGGGCACCCCATTTTGGAGCCACAGGGATGAGAATTAGGCTTTGGACCAGGAAACGCCATATGTCCCCTCAAAGGGGAAAGTCCTCTCAATGTAAAGTTGTGTGGGGTTGCATGATTTATGGTGGTCTAAACCTTATTTTGGGGTTCAGAGCTTTTAAACTCTCCTCAATATTTTTTGGCTGAATTCATGGCTAAGTCACAGGTAAGGAATGAAGAACCAGGAACCAATTTCAGCCTCCTGTTCAGGTCCTCATTGGGGAGAAAAACTTAAGCTGAGGAAATTTGAATGAAATCTCTGAGATCTGTCAGCAGACAAGAATAGAGCCCTTCCACATAACACTTTAAATAAGAGCTATTATTTAAAGAAATAAGAGCTCCACTTCAACTGCTGGCTTCTTCAGTTTAAAAAGAAAATAAATCTCAGCAAGTATCAGAAAACAGCTTCTCTGTCTGAGACTATGATGCCTGGCTACCAGTCAGAGAAGAGAACACTGAACTCAATGAACCAATGACTGGCTCTCAAGTAGAATCACATGTTCATTCCTGCCACTTCAGAACTGTGGCAAAAGGCCTTGTTGTGACTCACTTTTTCCACCTGTCAGCCTCACATGTATCATACCGCTCCACTCTTAATAATGCAGCAGTAATGCTTTGCCCATGTTCTGCGGCATTTTGTTATTGCATTGGCAGTTGTGGCATGGCAATGCAGAAGTATAAGTTTGGCAAGAAGAAGCCAAATTCCTTCCTAGTATGTCTGTGGACATCAAGTGCCATCTAGTCAAAGTCAACTTACTGTGTCCTTATAGGGTTTTCAAGACAAAAGACATTCAGAGACTGTACTCCAAAAAAAGTGTGGCAGTAGATTCTCTGGATAATAAATGAGGGGATAAACAGATCATGGGGTCAGACGCAGGGGTGGAATTCTAGCAGGAACTCCTTTGCATATTAGGCCACACACCCCTGATGTAGCCAATCCTCCAAGAGCTTACAAAAAAGAGTCCTGTAAGCTCTTGGAGGATTGACTACATCATGGGGGTTTGGCCTAATATGCAAAGGAGCTCCTGCTAGAATTCTACACCTGGTGAGATGTAAGGATAAAATTAATGTATTATGTATTAAAACCAGCAACTGTCAGATGCTGACCACGACAGCAAAACCAATGAATATCCGATGTAAGGTATCTGCTAAATATTCACACATCCAGAGATTAGTCAGGGAATATTCACTATCATAATTAACCAAAGAAACTGTGAGTGAAATCTGAGTCCTGTCAGCAGATGAGGGCAGGAACCTTTCCCAAGGGCACTTTTGAGATGCCGAGCAACTCTGGGCATTTTTCACACATAACATCCATGTGCATCTTCTCTGCACACTGCCTAGTTAAAGTCAAAACTGTTCCCAAAGGGAGACAAGTATTAGAAAAGACTCCCTTCTCAGTTAAACGTACATATCCAAAGAAACGTGAGTTTTACAGCTGTCTTTCAGACACGGAACAAAATATCTTGATTCAAGATATTTTGTCAGTCAAGAAAGTAGGAAAACTGTCCCCCCCCCCAAAAAAAAACAACAGTTTTTAATTTGAGGTGCTTTAGACTGAGAGGGAGAATGACTGAGCCAAGATCACCCAGCAAACCTCATGGGTAGAGCAGGGCTTTGTATCTGGGCCTCCTAGATCCTAGTATGATATGCTTTTTACCAGGGCTTTTTTGTAGCAGGAACTCCTTTGTACTAAGTACCTGTACTAACAGCCCTGTAAGCTCTTTGAAGATTGGCTACATCAGGGGTGTGTGGCCTCATATGCAAAGGAGTTCCTGCTACAAAAATTAGCCCTACTAATTACTACACCAGATTCTCCACTCAACCATGGTTCCAGATTCTCCACTCAACCATGATAGGTTTACCAATCTCCAGGTGGCTAGGATTACAACTGATCTCCAGATAACAGGGATCAGTTTCCCAAGATAAAAGGGCTACTTTGGAGGGTGGACTCTATGCCATTGTATCATGCTTAGGTCCGTCACCAAACCCTGTCCTCCTCAGGCTCCGCCACAAAGTTTCCAGGTATTTCCCAACCCAGAGCTGGTAATCCTAACCATGAAACTTGCTGAACATTTTTGAATCAGTCATTCTTGGCCAATCTAATCTGCTTTACAAGGTACTTGCGAGATGAAAATGGAGGAGGGAAAACTGTGTACACTGCCCTGAGTGTCATGAAGCAAAGGAGGGATAAAAATATACTAGCTAGCCCTTCCCTAATCCTTGGCTGGCCCATTGGGTCAGATCCTTCTTTTTCTAAGGGTGAAAAAGCAGGGCTTTTTTGTAGCAGGAACTCCTTTGCATATGAAGCCACACACCCCTGATGAAGCCAATCTTCCAAGAGCTTACAGGGCTCTTAGTACAGGTACTTACCCCAAAGGCAAAGCCAAGGAGTGTGCAATCAAACACTACGTGGGATAGGGACTTTACTGAGAAGAGGAATTGGGCAAGATCAAGAGAAAAGCTGGCAGAATCCAACCAAACCTGAAACAAACCCCAGCAACCAAACCTATATCAAGGGATGGGGACGAACTGGCTCATGAACTAACGTTCGTGATTAATTTTGGCTGATTAGTGGTTTGAAAACTCAAGTTCCGGCAGGTAAACCAGGACAATCTAAAAATATTAACAGGATAGTGGAGGGAAATTATAATAAAATCTGGGAGAAGATAGAGAGGGATATGCAGCAGTGGGGGAAAAGGACGATGAGCCTGACCACTAGAATAAAGAGTGTATCGATGTTTTGGATGCCAAGGTTGTCGTACCTTTTTCAAATGATACCATTGGAGTTAGATAAGCAAAAAATGACTAACTGGAACACTAAAATAAGGGAATGGATATTTGGCAGTAGGAAACTTAGATTCCCCAAAAAATTGGCATACAATCATAAATCGGAACTTGGATGGGGAGTCCCAGATATAGTCAATTATTACAAAGCATTTCAGCTTAAGGCATTATTAGAAATAGAGAAGGAAGGGGATCAGAAATGGATAAGGTTTGAGAATGAAGCTAATAATGGGGTAGGAAAACATGGCATCTTTACGAACATGGGAGCAAAGGAACTTAATTTAAACGTGGGACCAAGGAAAAATGGGCTAAATGTTTGGAAGAAATGGCAACCGAAATGGCTGAATCGGGTATCTAGATGGACGCCATTAGAAATGTTGATGGAAGGAGATAAGGAGCATAGGTGGAGCGAACTACTTAAGGCTAAAGGATTTAGAAGGGTAGAAGATTTGTTAATACTAGATAAGTTAAAACCATTACATGAGTTTCAAGAAGTCGTAGGAATACAATACTGGCTTAAGGCTACAGGATTGTATACTAAAGTTAAGAAGGAAGTGGAGAAGAGTAATTTAAATGAAGAAGAACCTATGGAAAAGTTTTATAAATTAATGGGTAAAACAAAAAAAGGATTAGTAGGCATCCTATACAGGTTCATGAATTCAGGTAACGAAGGAGCAATAAGCTACCTTCAACGGTCATGGAGTTTAGAAGGCCAAATAACGAAACAAACAGGGGAGAAGATAATGGAAGGTTTAAAAAAAAGTTAAAATACATAAGGTTAGAGAAATGGAATTGAAATTTTTCACCAAATGGTATAGAACTCCGGCTACTTTAGCCAATATGTTTCCTGGGTTGAACCCTAAGTGTTGGCACTGTAAGAAAGAGAAGGGATGGTATTCCCACATGTGGAGGGAGTGTCCTGAGGCCAAGAAACTATGGGATACGGTAGTGGGAATGATAAAGAAATTCTTTCAGGTAGAGCCGAGAATTAACTTTGAACTAATGCAGATGAGTTTATTAGGGAATGAAAAAATAGGGAAGAACAATCAAGATTTACTAAAAGCAATGATATCAGCGGGTAAAGCGGTAATAGCGGCAGGATGGAAGGATAAAAGTAAATGGAAGGAAAGTACTTGGCATAACTACCTCTTTGATTTTGTCCAGTCAGATATAGCCGCTATAATGTTGCAAGAAGAATCATGGGAAGAAAGAAGATCAAGAATTAAAGAAAAGTGGCTGACGTATCTGAAATGGGCGAAGGAAGAAAGGAGAGTGGACATTCAGTGGAAGCTTAAAGTCCTTTGCTCCTGGCTGGAAGAAGAAAAGGATGTATAGACTAAGGGGGGTGGGTTGGGGGAAAATGTAAAATGGATATCAGAAACCATGTAGAGAAACGGATAATGTATAATAATAATAAAAATATACATAGAGGGGGGAAAAAACAGGACAATCTTTCCACAAACTGTCAGGCAGTTTGTGGAGGTTCATGCCAATTCATGAACAGGGAACTGGTCATTGTGAGTTTACTAGTAAAATGATGTGTTGAATGTCACTTATTTATATTTGAGATAAAAGTATATAAATTGGTGGAAGTGTTTTCATTACTACATCATGGTATTTTTCTGTTTCCTAATTTCCCCGTGATTCTCCCATTTTGGTTTTTCAATTCATGAATTGGAACATTTACAGACAGACTGTCTCTGATCAAACAAAATGTTCACCAAACTTCAAAGCAACAGGAGAGATGGAATTCTCCAGCCTTGAAAACACTCTTGTCAGTTTCAAATTAGTCCTGTCAGTTTCAAGAGGGCCCCTCCTTTGCTGGGTTCCTTTGTATCCCCTTCCAATTTTCTTGCACAGAGCTTTCAAAATCCCTTCCCCCCCCCCCACACACACACACCGGCTTGGATTTGTTGTGACTCTGCTTTGAGAGCAGTCCTTTTAAGCTTGCAGTGCCACGGTGGCACTGGGATCAGCTGGACATTCTGTACAATGAACTGGTTGTGCTGAGCTTGAAAAAAAAGCTCCCCCTCCAGTTTGTACTGCACAGATTCTCTGATTTGACATTAGTCCCCTTTTACTAGTATTGTTACAGTGCTACTGGGTTCTTCTGAGCACTAGTACATTGCACTGGTTCTGTTGGGCTTGCACCACACCTAGCTTGGAAAATGATTCTGTGCGTCACATCAGTCCTGGTGTTTGTTGCGGGGGAGGAAGATAGAGGAGATTGTGAGCCGCTCTGAGACTCTGATTCAGAGTGGAGGGCGGAATATAAATCCAATGTCCTTGTCCTCCTGCTGAGCTGGCATTGCCACAATGGCACTACTGGGCACTAATACATTACACTGCTTCTACTGCACTTGCAAATGCCACTGTCTGCACAGAATCACACTCCAAGCATCTCCTGTTGAGTCGGCATTTTCACAGTTGTACTGAATTCTGCTGGGCACTCTGATTGCACTGGTACTTCTGGGAACTCTATACATTGCACCAGTTCTGCTGGACTTGCAAAAATGATGCCTCACTTCTTCCAGTTTCTGCTGCAGAGATTATCTGTCTTACTCTTGACCTTAGTCCTGTTAAGTTAGCACTGCCATAGTGGCACTGGTTCTGCTGAATACAATGCACTGTTTTTGCTGGCTTTGCGAAAGTGCCCCCCCTTCAATTTCTACTGCAGAGATTCTCTAGTTTGACCTTAGTCCTCCTTTGGTTTTGCACCGACACTTATTCTGCTGAATACAGAGATTCTCTAGTTTGACCTTAGTCCTCCTTTGGTTTTGCACCGACATTTATTCTGCTGAATACATTGCATTGGTTCTTCTGGGCTTACAAAAACACACCCCTTCAGTTTCTACTGCAGATATTCCCCAGGACTTTATGTTCTGCTGGACTTCTATTGCCCTTGCTTTTTTGCTGACCCTCCCTCCCTTGGAAACAAGGGAGGATAGGGGCATCTTCTGGGGGGGGGCATAGCTTGGATCCTATAAATTCAATCATTACCACACTTGGACAGCAGGTAGAGGAGAGTTGGCAGGAGATCCTCTGCAAGTTTGGTGTCTCTAGTATGTCGGGGTGGGGGGTGTTCTACCATATCATGAACCACATGAACAAGCTAATCTTTCCAATTCATTTAGCTCCTAAAAGCTTATGACAGTTTGTGGTTCACAAACCAGGAATGCCATCAACCAAACCAGATTTTCCTGGTTTGTGTGCATCCCTAACAATATCTGCCAGGGAAGAGGAAAGTTTTTATACCAGTTTTCTGTATCTTAAGGTGTCTTACAATAACTTGGACCCCGTAAATTCAGTCATTACCAAACATGGGGGGCAGGCAGAGGAGAGATGGCAGGAGATCCTTTGCAAGTTTGGTGTCTCTAGCATGCTGGGGTGGGGGCATTCTACCATATCATTAACCTCACAAACTGAACCCATTCATTCAGCTCCTAAAAGTTACCTTCTCTCTTCCCACAATAGTAACCTTGTGAGGTGAATTGGGCTGAGAGAGTTCGGAGAGAACTGTAAAGAAGAGGTTGTGGTGGCAAGTACAGTTCATCCAGCCGGAGCCTACAACTGAAATAATTTATTTATCTGCCAGTGACCTCTATTTTCTCTTGAAGCAATCTGTGAACATTTTAGACAGCTTTTATTGGATTATTTATTGCATGATGTTATACTGCTGTCCTTGCGCTGTTTTTAAACTCTTTGTAATCCACCTCAAGTCTCAGCCTGAAAGGCAGACTACAACCCACCCTGAGCCTGTTCTATAGGTAGGGCAAGCTAAGAATAGAATAGAATAGAATAGAATAGAATAGAATAGAATAGAATAGAATAGAATAGAATAGAATACATAAGTTTTTTAAAAAAAAATCCCTACTGATCTGATCCTGGTATTGGAGAAGGATCAAAACATATCTTATGATGGCCTCTTATCAATTTGTTATAAAACAAAATAAAAAATGGACTCCACAATGTTGTTTTGTACAAAAAAAACTTATTTATAGTTTTACATTCTGTTTATAAAGAAAAAAAATACAATATACCAAAAGTTTAATTTCAATAAATAACATTTTTTTTTTGCTGCTATACTTGGCAAAAGTTTGGAGGAGAAAAGTTAAATTAATTAAGACGTCGCTTCATTAAATAGACTCAAGTTATTTTGAAGTGGGGATGAGGAAGCATTGGAGCTGTGTTTGAACGCTGCAAGAAACAGCAGTTGATTCTGACCATTTGTTACATTCTCATGTGTCCCTTGCTCCTCCCACCTCCAGTTGTGCACAGGCAACTTCCTCAGAAGTGTGTGTGTGTAAAAGTGCCATCAAGTCGCAGCTGACTTGTGACAATCCTATAGGCAGGTCTTTTTTTGTAGCAGGAACTCCTTTGCACATTAAGCCACACACCCCTGAAGCTTACAGTAGGCCCTGTACTAAGAACCCTGTAAGCTCGTGGGGTTCCTGCTACAAAAAAAAAAGCGCTGCCTATAGGGTTTGCAAGGCAAGAGACATCCAGAGGTGCTTTATCTAGGTTGCCAGGTCCCTCCTGGCGATTGGCATGGGATTGGGGGAGTTACCGAAAGAAAGACAAAGGCCCAAGCCTCTAGCTGGCATTGCACAGGAAGTGACATCATCACACTAGTGATGTCCAGGCAACACTCTAGTATTTAGGCAAAAACTTTATGGTAAAGCAGGCTTCCACCATGAAGTTTTGCCCAAATACCAGAGCATTGCCTGGACATCACTAGTTTGATGATGTCATGTCATTTCCTGTGCAACACTGGCCAGAGGCTTGAGCCTTTCACTCCTCCAGGTAAGTTCCCCCACCAGCCAGCTGATTGGTGGCTGGAGGGCAAGGCCTGTCAGTGGGGGACCCCTGCCTGCACTTGGTCTGACAACCCTACCCTTGCCTCTGCACAGCAACCCTGGACTTCCTTGGTGGTCTCCCATCCAAATACTGACCAGGGCTGATCTTGGTTAGTTTATGAGATCTGATGGCATTGGGCTACCTTGGGCTTTCCAGATCAGGGCATCTTTAATGGATCCAGCTCCAATTTACCATGATGTTCACATTCAGGTGCTTCAAAGAATTGCAGTTCCTTTAATCCACACAAAGCAGAATTCTAAATGAGGATTAAGCAGAGGTTTAGGCTGCAGTTCTAAGGACACTTTCCTCAGAGTGAGCCTCACCGAATGACAGAGGACTTACTTCTCAGTAGACCTGTTCAGGCATGCTCCCTTAGACTCCCAGCTTGCACAGAATAAACTCCAGTTCACTACGGTGTCTGTGTTGTCATTCAGCAATGAAATACAGCTAGATTAACTGCTGGACGCTAGTGACAGAGGAAGGTGGAAGGAGCAAGGAGTCCACAGGAACACCAAAACAGACTGTGCATGCACCCCATCAGAGTTTAATTGCAACTTGCAGTCATCATGTAGGAGCTGAAAGAAGAAGACTGCAGATTTATACCCCGCCCTTCTCTCTGAATCAGAGACTCAGAGTGGCTTACAATCTCTTATATCTTCTCCCCCGACAACAGACACCCTGTGAGGTGGGTGGGGCTGAGAGGGCTTTCACAGCAGCTGCTCTTTCAAGGACAACTCCTGCAATAGCTATGGCTAACCCAAGGCCATTCCAGCAGGTGCAAGTGGAGGAATGAGGAATCAAACCCGGTTCTCCCAGATAAGAGTCTGCACACTTAACCACTACACCAAACTGGCTCTCAATTAAAAGAAGAAAAAGCACAATTCTTCTCTTAAGAAGAGTAGGGGATATGAAAGAAATACAGGGCTTGCACCCACAAACTTTCTAAGAACTGTAAACATAACCCTGGCTTGAATACAGTTTTTTAAAAACAAAAGATTTTAGTGACAGATAAACTTGGAGGCAAATTCAACTTTGCAGAAAGGACCTGAATATAAAAAAACTAATTTTTTCAGCATGAGAAAGTTGGGGTTCTGTACAGAAATCAACTATCTGGAACCATCACTTATTTCTCTTGGAAAAGGAGGTGAAAGCTGATTAAACTTTTGTTTGGGGGGGGGGAGAGTGAGTAAAAGCTTTGACTTTTTGAGTCTGAGGCTGAATTAGATCCAGTCATATTTTCCATCTTTTGACCTGCACGGACAAAAGCTCTGTGTTATGGATTGGGCAAGATTCAGTGGAAAAGCTGGCTGGATCTAACCCACTGGATCATTGTCTCCAAGCTCACCTGTATCCTGTCCCCCCAAATCATGAAGCCATGTAGTTCTACACGGTATGTCATTCCTTTTCTAATAACTTTTGGAAGGAGAATCTTGTGCAGAACAAAATCCTGCTACACTAATTAGGAATGCCACATTTCCCCCACCCCACCCCCAGCAATGCTCCCAGGGCTTTTTTTGTAGCAGGAACTCCTTTGCCTATTAGGCGACACCCACCTGATGTAGCCAATCCTCTAAGAGCTTACAGTAGGCCCTGTGCTAAGACCCCTGTAAGCTCTTGGAGGACTGGCTACATCAGGGAGGTGTGGCCTAATATGCAAAGGAGTTCCTGCTATGGAAAAAAAGCCCTGAGTGCTCCTGTACCATCAACAGCAGAAAACCAACAAATGAGGCTTTCCTCTCACCTCCCTGCTGGGGAAAACCTTCATCCCTGGGATGGCTGCCTCATTTGAAAAGGCAGAAAGGTGCTACCGGGGCAGGGGAAAGTGGCCATCCTAATCCTGCTAAGACAGCTAGAGGAAACAGCGGCCATTGTCTTTGGAACAAAACATGAACACCAGTCTTGTAAATCCCTGATAAAGAGCCGCTGCTTGAAATGGGAGCCAGACTTCTGGTCAAGTTTGACATTGTGTGGGAGATCTCTCCCAGTCTTCACCTCGCATTTCCTGCCGCAGTTGAGAATTTCATCTGTGAACAGTTCAGGAAAAAAAATCCTTTGCATCTTCAGCCAGACAGCGGCTGTTGGGAGAGATTTGCTGGTGAGTCCTTCAAGGAAACGATCTCTTCCAGACGCACTCCTGCTTCCACGCTCCAGGGGGGTGTCCCTGATCCTAGCTTTGGAGCCTGACGGGTGCAAGCTGCTTAAGCTCTTTCCAGGTCACATCACCGGAGGCCTCCCCATGGCGTCTGGGTGTTGTGACTGGTGGTACCAAGGTCCAAAGCTGTTGATGTAGCCGCTGGGAGGGAGAGGAGTTCCTTTGCATGCCATGGGGATGTCCCAGAGCGGTGGTATGTTGGGAGAGCACGGGGATAAAGAGGAGGAGCTGTGGAGATGGTCTTCTTGGATGCTGGAGCCCTGCTTCATGATCTTTTTGAACTTGGAACGCTTGTTCTGGAACCAGATTTTTACCTGTAATAACCAAGAAGGCGGAGGCAAGTCAGAAGAGAGAAACGTCTTACATAGAATTGAAACGCAGTTGGTTTGGGAGGAGGGGAAACCAAAATGATGCTCCTAACCTGGATTTGTTGGGCAAATACATATATTCTAGATATTTTAAAAAAAACACAACGGTTTGAGCCATGGCCCCTTTAAGACCAACAAAGTTTAAATTTTCATGTGCAAGCACACTTCCTCAGATACCTGCACACAAAAGCTTATACCCAGAATTAAACTTTGTTGGAATTAAGGGGCCACTGGACTCAAACTTTGTTCTGTTGTTTCAGAGCAACATGGCTACTTTTTTAAAAAATCAGTTTTGTTGAATTTAGGAGTTTGAGATTGAGAAGCTTGAGAAGACAAGCATCACTGGGAAAAAAACAAGAATGCTAGGAAAACTTGAAGGCCATCAGCACGAGGAAGACGGCACATAAGATGGATGGATGGACTCAATGAAAGAAGCCATGGCCCTCAGTTTGCAGGACCCGAGCAAAACTTTTAACCAGAGGATTTTTGGGAGATCATTAATTCATAGGGTCACTATAAGTCAGAAAGGACTTGATGGTACTACACACACAGAGCGAGTGGGAAGGTACTAAATTTGCAAGCTGGGATTAAATGTTATTGCACTAACACTAAAAGGGAACTTGTCTGAAAATACTCCAAAGGTCAAAAACATGAATTCTGAACTTTGCCCATGAGAAAGGACTGGGTCCTGACTGCTGTTTCTATAGGCACAAGTTCATCCACTCATGGAGCTTGATTTTCCTGACTTTCCCCTCCTGCGGAGTCCAAAATGACCCCTGGAATCCTTTTCCTGGGGGACAGGGGACTCCCAGAATGTGGACCTGAGAGCAATGCTCCCTCTAAGCTGTGGGGTCTTGTGAGCTACTGGCATTAAAGTTGTGAGCTATTGCATAAACTGGTTTGCTCTGGGGCCATCATTCCTGAGCTAATACAAAAATGTGTAAGCCAGAGGCTAAAAAACTGTGAGTCGGCTCACTCACACTAGTTCAGCTTAGAGGGAACACGGCCTGAGAGGGACATTTTGAATTGCCATGGAAAGGTAAGAAATTGTGCTTCAGGAGAAGAAGCACATGCATTTACAAAAGCTGGGATCCAGTCCATTTATGTGTCCCTATATATATATCCAGTTTTGTGTTGGAAAATACCCGGAGACTTTGGGGGTGGATCCGGGAGGGGGCAGGTTTTGGAAACAGGAGAGGAGGGGAGGGGCCTCAGCATGGCACAGTACCATAGAGTCCACCCATCAAAGCAGCCATTTTCTCCAGGGGAGCTGATCTCTGCCATATGGAGATCAGTTGTAAAAACGGGAGATCTCCAGGCCTAGGGTTGCCAATCCCCAGGTGGGGGCAGGGGATCCCCTGGGTTGGAGGCCCTCCCTCCGCTTCAGGGTCATCAGAAAGCAAGGGGAGGGGAGGTAAATGTCTGCAGGGAACTCTAGCATTCCCTATGGAGATTTATTCCCATAGAAAATCATAGAGAATTGATCCGCGGGTAACTGGGGCTCTGGGGGGCCTGTTTTTTGGGGTAGAAGCACCAAATTTTCAGTATAGCATCTAGTGCCTCTCCCCAAAATACCCCCCAAGTTTCAAAAAGTTTGGACCCAGGAGTCCAATTCTATGAGCCCCCCCAAAAAGGTGCCCCATCCTTCATTATTTCCTATGAAAGGAAGGAATTGAAAAGGTGTGCCATCCCTTTAAATGTGATGGCCAGAACTCCCTTTGGAGTTCAATTATGCTCGTCACAGCCTTGATCTTGGCTCCACCCTTAATGTCTCCTGGCTCCACCCCCAAAATCTCCTGGCTCCACCCCCAAAGTCCCCAGATATTTCTTGAATTGGACTTGGCAACCTTATCCAGGCCCCACCTGGAGGCTGGCAACCCTAAGTCCATAGCTTGTGTGTGTGTGAGAGAGAGCTACATTGAATTTAGGAGCCCTAACCAGAAAAGATACTAAATGTGCAAACTGGAATTTTTGGAAAGTGCCATCAGATCAAAGCCAATTCATGGAGACCTCCTAGAGTTTTCAAGACAGAGATGTTCAGAGGTGGGTTGCCATTGCCTGGACTTCCTTGATGGTCTCCTATCCAAGTACCAGGGGTAGAACTCTAGCAGGAGCTCATTTGCATATTAGGCCACACCCCCATGATGTATCCAATCCTCCAAGAGTTTACAAGGCTCTTTTTTGTAAGCTCTTGGAGGATTGGCTACATCAGGGGTGTGTGGCCTAATATGCAAAGGAGCTCCTGCTAGAATTCCACCCCTGTCAACTACTAACCAGGGCCAACCTTGCTTAGCTTCTGAGATCTGATGAGATCAGGGTAGCCTGGACCATACAGGTCAGGGATGTGAATTCTGAACTTTGGCCTGACTTTGACTACGTGGGATGTTAATTTCTGCTCCAGAATATGTCTGAAGAAGTGTGAACGCACATGAAAGCTCATATCTTGAATAAAATTTTGTTGGTCTTAAAGGTGCTACTGGACTGCTTCAGACCAACATGGGTGTCCATTTCGGCTCACCAGCGGGAAGCAGTGCAGGGCTGGCACAGATTGTACCAAAAGTGGAGCTCAGCTGTGGGATTAGAGGCAGGGAAACAGGAAGGTGCCACCAGGAAGTGGCGCCCACATTACAGCAGCAGTGTGTGGGCTGGACTATAGCTCCACCTAGAAAGACTGTGGAACCAAAAGAACCTCCACCTACATTCAGGGTCAAACAACACAAACACACCATGGTGCGCTGTGTGCCCTCAAAGATTTATTGTTGCTTTTTCAGTGGATTACAGTCTTGAAGGCTGTAATCAAGAGCAGAAGGGGTCAGGAAATGAAATCCTCCCAACAGTAGATTCAAAACCACTTCCTGACCCTGTTGCTTTCCCCCATCCATGTAGAAAAAGGTACAAAATAGGGAAGCTCTGAGTTGGGAAATGCCTGGAGATGTTGGGGGCAGAGCCTGAAGATGGCAGGATCTGGGGTGGGTGTTTTTTAGCGCTCTTTTCCCCGATTAATTCCTTCACAAAGTAGCAACCATGGTGCCCCCACACCAGGGCCGGTTCTGCTACTAGGCAAACTAGGCAATTGCCTAGGGCACCCAATTTGGTGCCCCCATGTGACTTGGTGATTTTATCAGTATGGGGAGGAGGGGCAGAAGTTAGTTTTGCCTAGGGTGCCAGACAATCTAGGGGTGGCCCTGCCCCACACACACCATCTCTAGTCCAGGAGCTGTTGTGAAGAGGAGGAAGACACAGCCTTTGAAAACATTAGGGACTTTTATAGACTGGCAAACTTTACCAGCAACTGGCCCTCACTTGCACGTTCAAGCCTCACTGTTGTGGCGCAACTAGGGTTGTCAATCTACAGGCGAGGGCTTCAGTTCTCCCAGAGTTAGAGCTAATCGTTCATTCATGGCTTTTTTTGTAGCAGGAACTCCTTTGCATATTAGGCCACACACACCTGATGTAACCAATCCTCCAAGAGTTTACAGGGCTCTTCTGACAGGGCCTACTGTAAACTCCAGGAGGATTGACTACATCAGGGGTGTGTGGCCTAATATGAAAAGGAGTTCCTTCTACAAAAATGCCCTGCATCATTCATTCATTCATTCATTCATTCATTCATTCATTCATTCCCCTTCTCCTGGAGAAAATGGCTGCTTTGAAAGGTCAACTGCATGGCATTATACCCCACCAATGTGCCTCCCCTCCCATATCCATACTCCCCCCCCCATCCACACTTCCCCAGGTTCCATCCTCAAATCTCCAGTTATTTCCAGGTATTTCTAAGCCCAGAGTTGGTAACCCTAGACCCGACCCTAGTTAACATTTGCAAAATGCTTTCTTCTTGCACAGTAGCTTTTGCAGAAGGATCAGAGAAGGCAAAGTGTAAATGCTGGTCTTCAGGGCATGCCCAAAGATGGAAAAACACAGGGATGGGGAGCTCCCCCTCCTCCCAGCTTAAAACTCTGCACCAAACCAAATCAGTTCCATCTGATCATCTGCAAATCTGGGGACAGGGAGAGGGAAAGTTGCATTTTTTTTAAATAAATAAATATTGGATACCAGTTTCAAATAAGCAAGGGGGAGGCGATGAAAAAATCCATTGTCAAAACAATAAGCCTACTGTCTTAGGGTGGGGGCGGGAAGAGTTTTCTAAGATTTCAAGCTGAAGCATTTGCCATCGTTTGCCTCGTGTCAGTTCCTTGTTCTGTTTTTCATGTATCGTCATCATCATCATCTATGCCCAGCCATTCTCTACAGAGGGAGCCCCAGTAGCTTACATCATTCTCCTCTCCTCCATTTCATCCTTATAACAACCTTATGAGGTAGGTTAGGTCAAGAGTGTGCGACTGGTCCAAGGTCACCCAGTAAGCTTCTGTAGTAGAGTGGGGATTTGAACCCGGGTCTCCCAGATTCTACTCTCACCACTATGCCACACTGTTTTTTCCCCCCCATTTCCTGCCTCCTTCGTTGCACTCTAATCTGCCCTCTATTCCTTACAGAATTCTTGCCATATCCCTTCCATGTTTTCCTTAGACACTGGTTCATAGCATCCTTTTCTTTCGGCTCATATCAGAGCCAACCCAGTGTAGTGGTTTGGGTGTTCTGGGTTTGAATCCCCACTCTGGGAAGCTCACTTCAGTGGCCTTGGGCAAGTCTTTCACCTCACCGCCTTCACAGGGTGGTCATGAAGATAAAACAGAGGAGAAGAGAATGAGGCATGCTGCCCAGAGCTTATTGGAAGGAGGGCAGGATTGAAATAAAAACCAAGGGCAAGACTTGCCCTCTCTTCAACATTTATGCATTACTGAAGGTCTGTGTTGCTTTCTATAGGCTTTCTGGGCTTAAATTTTCAATAACTGCCTTTTTACCAATTACAAAAATCCAGGAGGACAATCCAAGTCATAGCTGTCCCCCAACAGGTTAGCAGCTCTAAATACAGCAACTGTTGGTGTGTCAAATGGTGTGTCAAACCGATAATGCACAGACATTTCCCAAAATCTGCACTAAAGACTATGGCACATATTCCCACCATTTGTGATGCAACTTCTGGGAAGGAAACTGAGCCCTAAAGAACACTAGTTCTGGTGGGATGCAGGCCAAGGTTGCCAACTCCAGTTTGGAAAACTCTTGGAGATTTGGGGTGATGCTTGGGGAGTACAGAGCCTGGAGAGCAGTCCTGGCAACTCTTCCTGCCGGAAGGCTGGTAACTCGAAGGCCAACAAGTCTTCCCCAGATGGCAATGATAAAATGGTGATGGTGGTTGATTAGTTATGCCTTCCTTCCTCCCCCTTTTCTGTAAGCTCAGAGTGCTTCTCCCCATCTCTATTTTACCTCCCCAGAAATCCTATGAAGTATTTATTACTTTCAATTTCTATCCTCCCCTTCCCTGGACAGCAGGGTTCAGGGTGGGTTACAACACAATCAACAGCTACAATTATAGCATTACAATAATAATAAACTATCACATTTAATTTACAATAGTGCATGATAAAGCCAATGCATTTATAATTGGTGGCCTGTTGGAGAAAATACGACAGAGAGTGGTTCTGGAATGACCACATTTTGTTTGTTTTAATTATTTAATTTGGCTAAGCTCGACTCATATATATTTTACTTATTTTATGCATATTAGCTCCCTATGTACTCTATAATCTAGGATTTTATATTATTTATATTGCTATTTTACTGCTAAATCTGTTTTATGCCAACAAAGGCTTGCTGTTTATTATTATTGTGATAATTGGTGACTATCAGGAACAGATATCTGAGAGGAGACTGAAACTTCAGGTTGGAGTCAGTATTCATCTAACTATCGCTATCCCCAACCATATGCTTGGTGGAACCTCTCTGTCTTGCAGGGTCTGCAAAATTGTTTCAGGTCTCGCTGGGCATTGGTCTCACTAGACCAGGGTTGGCCAAACTGCGGTTTAGGAATCACATGTGGGTCTTTCACACATATTGTGTGGTTTTCGAAGCTTCCACCATCCTATTGGCTGGCCTGGAGAAGGCATTTGCTTCTTTAAATCACTTCTCCAAGCCAAGCCAGCCAGCAGCTTGGAGAACACATTTAAAGCTAAAATTGCTTCCTTTCTACCTCTCTCCCTCCCCAATCCCCTTCCTTCCTTCCTTCCTTCCTTCCTTCCTTCCTTGCAGCTCTCAAACATCTGACATTTATTCTATGTGGCTCTTGTGTTAAGTAAGTTCGGCCACCCCTGCACTAGACAGAAAGTTCGTCGGGGAAGGACGGTGGCTCAGTGGTAGAGCATCTGCTTGGGAAGCAGAAGGTCCCTGGCATCTCCAAAAATGGGTCCAGGCAAATAGGTGTGAAACACCTCAGCTTGAGACCCTGGAGAGCCGCTGCCAGTCTGAGAAGACAATACTGACTTTGATGGACCAAAGGTCTGATTCAGTATAAGGCAGCTTCATATGTTCAAAGTTCCACCAGGTCGGAGCCAGGGCCAAATCTAGGCTATGTTGAGAGAGAATGGTTGGCCCAAGATTGCCCAGGGAGTTTCATGGCAAGCAGGGATTCGAACCTAGGTCAGCTCAAGCCTAAACTAAAGTCTGTCTTGCCTTTCTGCACTTTCTGCACTATCAGTTCTGTGCCCTTTTGCAGACCTGCTGATGTTGGGAGAGATGATTCTTTTCCTCCAGAGAGTGGAAGGTGATTCAGCTTCATGGGGAGAAGTGTTCGTGCCACTGCTGCTTCCTCTCAGTAAACAGATTTTGCAGGTTTCTATGTTGTTTCAAAAGCCTGTGAAACCTGTTTGACTAGAGGCAGATGTTGGGACAGAGGAAGACTTGTGTGCACCGTGGGATGTGTCCTTTCCTTCTAATCACCCTGAAGACTTTTTAAAAAAAAAAAACTGTCTCTGGCTTGATTCTTGTTGGCCTCACAGGACTTGCTAGGAGCAAATGTATTCAAGGAGATGAGAAGCAGATCTCAACATAAAGGGCCTTTGTGGTAAAAGCAGGGGGTGTAGTGTTTCCAACTCTGGCTTGGGGAATTGCTTGAGATCTGGAGGTAGAGACTGGGGAGGTCACAGTTTGGGGGAGAGGAGGGACCTCAGTAGGACATAATGCCATAGAGTCCACGTTCCAAAGCAGCCATTTAAACCAGGGGAACTGATCTCTGTAGTGTGAGGTCCATTATAATTCTGGGAGAACATGCTGATGATGGCGTGTGATGACAGAGAGCCAGTTTGGTGTAGTGGTTAAGTGTGCAGACTCTTATCTGGGAGAACCGGGTTTGATTCCCCACTTCTCCACTTGCAGCTGCTGGAATGGCCTTGGGTCAGCCATAACTCTGGCAGAGGTTGTCCTTGAAAGGACAGCTTCTGGGAGAGCTCTCTCAGCCCCACCCACCTCACAGGGTGTCTGTGGTAGGGGGAGAAGATGAAGGAGATTGTGAGCCGCTCTGAGACTCTGATTCAGAGAGAAGGGCAGGGTATAAATCTGCAATTCTTCTTCTTCTCTTCAGGGGCAGGGATCCCCCTGGTGGCCTACTCCTGGGCAGGGGATCCCCCGCCTCCAGTGGGAGCTTGGCAGCCCTAGGGATAACTCAAGACTCCACCAGGAGATTAGCAAGTAGTAGTGGGGTGTTGACCTAAAACCCACAAGTATATTTCACCCCATAAAATCCAAAATAAACGTCCATATAATGATTGGCCCTCAATCCAGAAGAGGAATAGAAAAGTATGCACACACTGCTATATCTGGTAGGATTGTCATATCTGGGTTGAGAAATACCTGAAGATTTGGGGGGGTGGAACCTTGGGAAGGCAAGGTTTTGGCAGGGGAGGGACCTTGGCAGGGTGTGAAGCCATACAGACCAGCCTCCAAAGCAGCCATTTTCTCCAGGGAAATGAATCTTGGTCATCTGGAGATCAACCGGAATAGCAAGCGATCACCAGGTACCACCTGGAAGTTGGCAACCCTAACACCTGGGAATAAACAGCATCTTGTATGGAAAATAATCCCACCTGGAAATTGCAACAGTGTAAGAGAGGGAGTTACAGGATTGTTCCTAGAGGTGCTTTTATTTTCTCCTTCCACATGCAGCAAAGTTCTGCACACCCTATGCCAGGGGTGGCCAATGGTAACTCTCCAGATGTTTTTGCCTACAACTCCCATCAGCCCCAGCCAGAATGGCTATTGGCTGGGGCTGATGGGAGTTGTAGGCAAAAAAACATCTGGAGAGCTACCGTTGGCCACCCCTGCCCTATGCAACAGGTGCCTATACGTCCACAGCTGGGACCAGATGTAATTCTGTGGCAGAGTAGGATTCAAACTTGGGTCTTCTATGCTGACACTCTAACCACTAAACAGCACTGGGTCAGGTAGGAAGGGTTTGGAAAGACCTCTGCCTGAGATTCTGAAGAGACGCTACCAGTCACAGTAGACAATGCTAATCTTGATAGACCAAGAGCACTTACAGACATGCGAAATAATGTCATTTCAATTAACTTCAGTTACTGTTTGCAAGTGGATGTGCCATTTCACATTTCGCACTGAGAGCGGATTGAAAATGTGTTCTCTAGTGTTTGTGAAAGTGTCCCAGCCGTCTGACTCCATCCAATGAGAATAAACCGACTTTGAAAGACCAGTAGTCTGCCTCAGTATAAGAAAACTTCCTCTAGGTGGTAGAACGGAGTAAACTACTATAGATTGAAGGGGAAGAGAGTCACATTCGTAGTGGTTTGGGGCTAGGGTACATGAAGGAACAGTCATAAGAACATAAGAAGAGCTCTGCTGGATCAAACCATTGGTTCATCTAGTCCAGCATCCTGGACTCACACAGTGATCAACCAGTTCTTCTGGAAGGCCAGCAACAGGGAACAGAGGCCGAGGCCTCCCCTTGATGTCGCTCTTGGCTCTAGGATTCAGAGGATTAGTGCCTCTGATTGTGAAGGTTCCCCTCCCCTCAGTCCCCATGGCTAGTAGCCATACTGTCCAGATCTTTCTCACAAGCCCTGATGTCTGCGCCCCTTCCTTCATATGTGAAGAGGGAGGCAACCAGAGACAGGGCTTTCCCTGTGGTGACCCCTAATTGTGAAATGACCTTCCCTTTGAGGCCTGCCTGGAGCCTGCCCTACTCTCTTTTAGGCACCAGGCCACCTGCTTTCTTTTTTGCCTAGGTTGGTAATTAAGGCATTCATCTTTTAGTGTTAACCTCATTTTTTTATCATTTGTTTTTCGCCTGAGAACTTTGTGATACTTGTTTTAAACTGCTTGGTGTTTTTTTTGTGTTTTTGCACTCTAGCAGGGTTTTAATTAACATCTTTTCTACGGTTTTAAAATTATTTTTTCTTTGCAAGCTGCCTTAGAGAGACGATAGAAATTTTCTGCATAAATAAATTAATAAGTAAATACTCTCTCGCGTAGAAATTCCCTACATACAATTAAAAAAAGCCTCGGCACTTCAAAGAGAATGGCTCTGTTCTATCATTTTTCACTTGCTGTGCAGCCTTCCCCACTTAGAGGCATTATGAATGTAGGAGACGTTTGAAAATAGACCCCTTCCCCTGTAGCCTGAAGTCATATGATCCAATCTACCATCTCAGCATTTTCCCTCTCTACCGTGCCACATGCATAATCCAGACCCAAGCTGGTAGCTAATGTCATGTTTTATTTACCACAGCCATCACGATATCTTGTGGTAGTGAGTTCCATAAGTTATCTGGAATCAGTATGCCATAACACAGAGACACACGTAAGCCAAAATTTCCATTAGGGTTCCCAAGTCCAACCCCAGAAATATCTGGGGACTTTGGGGGTGGAGCCAGGAGACTTTGGAGGTAGAGCCAGGAGAAACTGGAGTGGAGCTAGGGGGGAGGGGGGAAACGGCGCCGGGGAGCGTAGTGAGCCGCCCCATCTCGGAGTGGGCGAGGCCACTGCGCCGCTGCCACCTCTTCTCCACTCGCCGTGGCTGCTCCTCCAAGATGGGCTCAGCCTGAGCTCATCTCGGAGGAGCAGCCACGGCGAGCGGAGAAGAGGCGGCTGCGGCACGGTGGCCTCGCCCACTCCACTCCGCCTCTGGGGTGGAATCGGAGGGGGGTGGAGGCGGGCTGGGGGCGTGGTGAACCGCGAGTCCGGGTCCTAGAAGGGCCCAGATTCGCAGCTCGCCATGCTCCTGGCCTGCCTTGCCCTCCCCTGTGCTGCTGCCGCCTCTTGGCTGCTCCTCCGAGATGGGCTCAGCCTGGGCCCATCTCGGAGGAGCAGCTGCGGTGGGCGGGGAGGGGGTGGCAGCGGCATGGCAGCCTCGCCCGCTCCTGGATGCGACGGCTCGCCATGCTCCCCGGCGCCGTTTCCCCCCTCCCCCCGCTTCCATTTTTTTGAGGAGCAGGGGAAGAGGGTGGAAATCCTGGGGTCCCCCGCCAGGACGGGAGGGTTGGGAAGCCTAATTTCCATTGATGTTTCTGTTAAGAAACCCTCTCAGGCAGCTCATATCAGAATATTCTGTGCAGGCGTTTGTAATGTTCCAGTTCACACAAAAGCAATCGAGCAAGCAAGGTCTACTTTACATCTGATTTCTCTGGAGAAAGAGCCCCATTTTATAATCCTTCACAGCATTTTCTACCTTAGTGCCCCCCTTCCCAAATCTCCAGCACACAGATTACAGCAGGTTTTCACTTGACTTTCTTCTCTCTCCCCAAAATAAATCTTATTTTTGCCTCTGGCTGTGGCTCACCCCTGACATCTGTCTACCGATCTCTGTCAGCTGCTCAGCCACCTGTAAGGAAGGCTGCTGGGTGAGTAGGCACTTGCAACATAACTCTACCCCACCCCCACCCCCACCCAAGCAAGACCTCTGCCAGTGGAAAGATGACCAACACAAGCCTTGTTGGAACAAATGGGAGCTGTTGAAAGTGTGGCAATAGCGCTGGATCGCGCCCTGTGATTTGAAACATGGGGCGAGTTCAAATCCTACTTAGTAAACATTACCATCTGTATATAACTGGTTGCCACTTTTGTTTTTCATAATTAACAACAACCTGGGCTGCAGTGGACAAATACAAACAAAGCTACAAACTGCTGCACAATAATGAGATTATAATATAATAGATACAAATACAGAGTTGCTGCAAAAGCATACCAAGCAATGTCACAAAGCGGCTCACAATCTCCTTTATCTTCCTCCCTCACAACAGACACCCTGTGAGGTGGGTGGGGCTGAGAGGACTCTCACACCAGCTGACCTTTCAAGGACAACCTCTGCCAGAGCTATGGCTGACCCAAGGCCATTCCAGCAGGTATTAGTGGAGGAGTGGGGGATTAAACCTGGTTCTCCCAGATAAGAGTCTGCCGAAACTGAAAAATTAAAAAAATATGGCATTTCTCAATGTGGAGCATTATTGTTTCAAATTTATTCTTTAGATATTTATATTTACACAAATGCCACATTGCATATACAAAGCATGTGTCAGTCCACAGATAATCGAATGAGGAAAATCAGGATTACAATGTATCCAAAGATTTCTAAAGTCCACTCAAAATCAGCTAACCAGCCATCGATAATTGCAAGGAAAACACAATTTAAGATAGGAGTGCCTAAGCCTCTTCAATGCAAAACAGACCTTCTCACATTTCAGTTGGGCGTGCTTTGGTTTGTATTGAAGAGGTTTAGGCACTCCTATCTTAAATTGTGTTTTCCTCACAATTATTCATATTTCAGGTTATGAGGAAATTACCATGGTCCTTTATCAGCTTTCTGAAAAAGGCAAGTTCCGAATCTGGCAGAGTTATCGATAGCTGTATAGCTGATCTTGAGTGGACTTTAGAAATCTTCAGATACACTGTAATCCTGATATTCATCATTCGATTATTGTTACCTGTAGACTGACACATACTTTGCATATGCAACATGGCATTTGTGTAACATTGACATTGCTTGGTATGCTTTTGTAGCAACTCTGTTATTTGTGTCTTCCATTATATTATTATCTCATTATTGTGCAGCGGTTGGTAGCTTTGTTTACTTTCGTTTTTCATGGCAGGCAGAACAATTCAAGAGATAAATTGATAAATTGATAAATTTCCCATGACTCCCCTACATGGGAAAACTTTGCAGCTCACCTCATTTTGCCTGCAAATCTATTGCCAACCAAACTGATTCCCGCTACCCTTCTGACAACATCTCCAATCTTTCTCCATTCCTGTCTTGTCTAAGGTAGACTGTCACGTGTTCTGGGCAGTGATTCTGTCACTGCTGTGCTTGGTACACACCTAGCACCATGCATGATACACACAGCAGCAGTGTGTCAATCTGACTCAAATGGGGACTTGCGCTTATTATAATTATCAGTTGCTTATCATTCTTTTTCTGATATGACTAGGAGAAATGGCTTTTGTCAGCCATTCACTTAGCAGATGACCTTAAACAAACCACTGTTTGTTTTTTGCCATCTTCTGGGCGTGGAGCGGGTGTCACTGGGGGCGTGGCAGGTATTTGTGAGTTCCCTGCATTGTGCAGGGGGTTGGACTAGATGGCTCTGGAGAGCCCTCCCAAATTTATGATTCTATGATTCTACATTGTCTTTCAGCTGATATTGGAACAAGAGCTGCTTTGATTCTACAGAACATGCACATTAAGATGCTCACAGATATGGCTGTTTCCTTTCCTCCCCCACTCCCCAGCACCCTCCTTGAGACCTCCAAGAAACTGATATTGACTCGCATAGACAAAAAAGCTATGTGGTTTGCAGGATTGCAGTGAGGAGGGGGGCCCAGGACAGCACTGCTTCTGCACCAATGGAATCTTCATTGAAGAGGGAAGAAGGGGGTGTACAGTTTTGCCTAGTTCCTCCATTTATTTGTTAAATACTTATAGCCCATCTTCCTCCCGCATCCAAAGGTGGTGGAAAGAACCACACCACTGCAAAGTTTAAGGCTGTAAATACATATCAAAGCATTATAAATACAGCCCTGACCAGCCCGTTCACATCTTGGAAGTTAAGCAGAGTCGGCCCTGGCAAGTCCTTGGAAGGGAGACCTCTAAGGAATACCAGGGCTGGACACAGAGGCAGGCAATATCCAAGCTATCTCCCTGAAACATTCTAGCCCCATGAGGGGTCACCAGAAATCGCCATGACATTTGGGCACACAAGCACATACATACACACAATACTAAAAAAATACAACATTACAAATACAAACTTAGAAAAACAGGGGGAAAAGCCATCCTCACTTCATTTCCACAACACATGCTCAGCCACATGATACTTTGCATCAAGGATTCAACTATCCTCAAAAAGTCTTGAAACAAGGAAATCTGACAAGTGGGGGTATGGTAGTGAAGAAGATGATGATGATATCGGATTTATGTCCCACCCTCCATTCCGAATCTCAAAGCCTCAGAGCGGCTCACAATCTCCTTTATCTTCCTCCTCCACAAAAGACACCCTGTGAGGTGGGTGGGGCTGAGAGTATTCTCACAGCAGCTGCCCTTTCAAGGACAACCTCTGCCAGAGCTATGGCTGACCCAAGGCCATTCCAGCAGGTGCAAGTGGAGGAGTGGGGAATCAAACCCGGTTCTCCCAGATAAGAGTCTGCCGAAACTGAAAACTGAAAAAGATTATGGCATTTCCCAATGTGGAGCATTATCCTTTCAAATTTAAACTTTAGATATTCATATTTATATTCTGCTTTCCTTTCCGGTGAAAACCCAGAACGGCTTACCACATCCTTTCAAAGTTGGCTGCAAATGAAAATGTGAAAGTAGGATGGGTCTCATTATCAACTGGTCCATGGGTGGTAGGAACATGCAAGCCCCAGGATTCCTGGAGTTCATTCACCAAACAAAAAAACATAGAGGCTATAATTCATTCTAACCCACTTCACAGGACTGTTAGAAGGAGGAGGATTTATACCCACCCTTTACTCAGAGTAGTTTACAATATCCTTCCCTTCCTACCCCCACAACAGCCACTCTGTGAGGTAGGTGGGTGGGGCAGAGAGAGCTCTGAAAGAACTGCTTTTGAGCGAACAGCTCTGAGAGAACTGTGCCTGACCCAGGGTCACCCAATCAGCTGCATGTGGAGGAGAGGGGGATCAAACCCAGTTCTCCAGACTAGAGTTCTCCACTCCTGACCAGTACACCAAAACTTGGAAGAACCTCACATTTGCCACCCTTTGGCTTCTTGGAGGAAAAACAGGTTAACAAATATCATGGATAAATAGCAGCACATGCTTTTTTCTGACTCTGCCTCACCTGCGTCTGGGTTAAACCCAACTGCGCTGCGAGTTCTGCCCGCTCAGGTAATGCCAGATATTGGGTCTGCTGGAAACGCTGGTTGAGGGCTTGGAGTTGGAGACTGGAGTAGATGGTGCGTGGCTTGCGGATCTTCTTGCCTTTCCCGTTGATGCGGATTTCCCCGTTCTCAATTATGGTGGATTTTTCCAGCTCTTCCAGAAGAAACAGATTTCAAAAGTGAGAAAGAAAAAGTAAGACCATCTGCAACTGGACCTAGTTTCTATTGCTGTCAAAACATCATCAGCATATAATGACTTCGGGCCAATACAAACAACCCCTGGAGGGTTCTTGTTTTAAATCAGACTTGGCTCTTTCCCCTGAATGTGCTTGAAATGTGCTTACGGCAGGAAAGTCTGAAGCACAACATGAATGCAAAATACCCACCCCAGACTTTTGAGATGAGGAAAACAGGCAGTGTTTAGAGTGGCAGAATGAACTATACTGTAGGTGGCAGGGAATGCTGCTTTCAACTCTTCCTCCATATCAGAAAATGTCCCTGCAAACAGAGATCTGGAATATCAGGGAAAGGTTCCAGCTGCAGTCCCGCAGTAGCAAGGGAGTCAAGTTCCTTTGAAGAGCCCTGCTTGAACCCACACTTGCCATGAAGCCCTGAGCCCTTGTAACAAAGGCGTGATATCTTGCTGGGGCAGAGAAAAGCACTCTGAGCATGCACAAAAACAGTCCTCTCACCTGCCAGTCTGGGGAGGCATCTAAAAACTTCAACTCAACCCGTGCTGAATTCAGTGCTGGCCCTAGGCTGTCTGGCACCCTAGGCAAGACTTCTGCCCCCCCCCCCATCTGTACTGTACTGATAATGTCACCAAGCCACATGGGGCACCCAATTTGGCACCCCAGAAGGCTAGAACCCTAGGCAATTGCCTAGTTTGCCAGTGGCAGGGGCAACCCTGGCCGAATTCCTAAATGGAGAGGCGATGGGGGATTTTGTCTTTTGATATAATCGGCGATGGTGAGCTGTAGTGACAGAAAAGGCCTTCTGTACATGCCTTTTCTGTCTTTAGCCAAAAGGAAAGGCAGGCAACAATTATTTTAATACATGAATAATATAAATTAATAAATGGGCATGTTCAAGGGGATAGAGAGAAAGGAAATTCAAGATATGTGCTCAGACAATGGCAAAGCACTCCATGTGTGCTCAGAGGCACTAATTCATGCGTTTAAATTCTAAGTCTTTGTTCACAGAGGGCCCCAAGGATAAGCACAATTTCCAGAGCATTTGTGTTTCTACAACAAATTCTTTCACAATAACCTCAGTGATGTGTTATTTTAGGGAACTGAAGTATAATCTTAAACAGAGTTACACACTTCTAGGGCTGTTGAAGTCATTGGGTTTAGAAGGGCATAACTGTGTAGGATTTCATTGTTGCATTCTCCATAGAAAGGACACTTAAGTGATGCTTTAGCGGGGATTTTTTTTTTTTTTAGAAAAAGCCCAGCTCTAATTCATTTGCATATTAGGCCGCATCCCCTGATGACAGCCCAGCCAGATCGCACCCCCTGACTAGGTCGCACCCCCTGATGCCAACCCAGCATTCCTGCTTTTTTAAAAAACCAAAAAGTCCTGTGCTTTAGTATTCCCACATTTAGTTAGTCTAAGAAAGACAATGGGCCCTGGCATTTTAAAAGCCCAGAAGCAACTCTGTGAATCAACTGTTCCAATCCAAGACTAAAATTTCAAGGCACATTTAGATGTTCCTATAATTTACAGGAGAATGTGTGACCACTTTCACTTCCAAAGTATCACATTTGGAGCAATGTGAAACTAAGTCATTGTTTTGATAGTTCCATTCTTAGGTAATGAACATGCACGTGAAAACACAGGTCAGATTTCAGCTGAGTTCTTAGATGGATGCATAGGATTGAATAAGAGAACACATGGGACAGAGGCAGCTATGCAAAACACCCACAGGACATTTCAACATCCAAACTCTCAACTATGGTAGCTTGCCCTCTTCCTGAGGAATTCTGGGAACTGTAGTTCCACGGTGAGAATTCCTGTAAGGCTTCTTCACACACACAAGCCTCTCTTGTTTTTCCCGTGTGCTATCGTGTATACACACAACCACATGAAAAAATGCTAGAAAGAATTAGACAATCCAGGGAGACAACCACACCAAGGACCATGACTGTAGCTACTGAAAACAGTGGAACCATGACTGTGAAAACTATCCAATGTACCACCTGTTTCACACATCCAGGTATCCAACCTTGAGGAAAAAATAAATAGAGCATGCCATACGGATCAGCTCAAAGAAGGTTCACAGGCCCCACACAAAACTGTAGTTCTTTTGGGGGATCCATGGTGTTTCTCAAAGAGCTATTTGAAGCAGTATAATGAGTCTAGGGCAGAGGTGCTGAACTCATTTGTTATGAGGATCAAATCTGATATAAACGAGACCTGGACGGGCCAGGCCATGTTGGGCCAGGCCATATGTATACCTATTTAAGATTAGATAGTAGGGATATAAACTTTATAAAGGACACAGACAAACACAATTAAAGATTTTTTTTAACTTAAACCATGCTTAAAATATTAGCGCTCATTGGTCTTTCTTTGTATCTCTCCCATGGGAACCAGGGAACTGAGCAAAGGAAGCTCTGGTTCTTTCCCTTCCTTCCCAGGGGACCAGGACGGGGAGGAGCCTCAGCCAATGGAGAAAATAGAGGTTTTGCTCTGTAGCTCCTGTGTGATTGAGCAAGCCTTGCAAAGCAAGCTGTGAGACAGAAGGAAGCAAGAGAGAGGGAGAAGGAAGCAGATGACAGCCAGTTGCTCGGGGGGGGCTGATAGCAGCCCTCCAAGGGCCTGATTTGGCCCCCAGGCCAGATGTTTGATACCCCTGGTCTAGGGCATTGAAACACTGGCCAAGAATTTATGCCAAGGCACAGCCTGACCTAAATTTCTGATTTTTGATACTTGGAAAATGTTCAAAGCAAACTTCCTGGAAATAATTAGCCATCGGAAAGAAAAGCCATTGTCATTCAAGCTTTCTAAAGCTCTTACTTGCCTGACATTCTAGGACCAGGCCAAAACAAGGACACTTTTTAATGAAACAGAGACACTTTTAAATGAAAACTTTCACAAACAGCAGAAAAAACATCTTTTCCCGGTGATGCTGCAAGTAATAGCAAAATCATTCAGTCATTCGGACCGAGGACAAGAAGCAAAGCCCCCATTTCACAGTAAATTTGGTATGTCATAGCCAAAAGTTATTGGCTATGAACATAAAAACATAAGAGAAGCCATGTTGGATCAGATCAATGGCCCATCCAGTCCAACACTCTGTGTCACACACTGGCCAAAAAACCCCAGGTGCCATCAGGAGGTCTATCAGTGGTGCCAGGACACTAGAAGCCCTCCCACTGTTGCCCCCCAGCACCAAGAAAAAGAGCATCACTGCCTAGACAGAGAGTTCCATCTATACCCTGTGTAGTGGCGGACTGGACAGGGTGTCAGCTTGCTCGATGTTGGCCCCTCATGAAGTGGGTACCAAACAATAGACAAGATGTTTAAAATGTTAACAACCTTTTAGTAGCTTGGAAATATAATAGAAGTTCCAGTATTATTATTGTAATGCAACTAAAATTTATGTTGTATTTAGGGTTGCCAGCCTCCAGGTGGGGCCTGGGGATCTCCCACTTTTACAATTGATCTCCAGCTGGCAAAGATCAGCTCCCCTGGAGAAAATGCAATCTATATTTACATTTAGTGTCTACTGTATACTGCCAGTAATATATGTACACTGTAATTACTAATATTTATATATATTTCTCAAAAGTTTTAATTGTACCTTTTTTCCACTTATGTTTTTTTTTAAAATGTTATTTCTTTCTTACAAAAATTAAATGATAGTCTTATAGTTGTGGGTGGGCCTCCTATGTCTCCTGGCAACCAATATTTTTAGACTCGGTCTGCTACTGACCCTGTGGCTAATAGCCACTGATGGACCATATGTTTATCCACAATAGTGTGACAATAGTGAAACATGGGGCATCATTATGACAGCTGGTCATGACTGGCTCCAATCACAACAGTGGGAAAGAGCGGTCCCATTTTAGACAAGAGGGACATTTCAAATCTCCCCAAGTACTTTTCTTACATTGAAAATGTTTGTTTGAGGGAGATGGCTCAGTGGCACAGTCTGTGCTTTGCATGCAGAAGGTTACAGGTTCAAGCTCCAGCACTTCCAGTTAAAAGGGTCAGGTGATAGATAATATGAAAGACCATGACCGGAAACTTGCTGCCAATCTGAAAAGATAATACTGGCCTCGATAGACTAATGGGCTGACTCAGTAAAAAGCAGCTTCGTGTGTTCATGTGAGTATTGCTTGTGAACAGTGAGTACAATCTTATGAAATTTAGCATCTCCCCTCTAAAAACTAAGCATGAATGCATACATATGTACATCCAGGGCTTTTTTTTGAGCAGGAATGCACAGGAACAAAGTTCCAGCTGACTTGGTGTCATTTGCCTAATATGCAAATGAGTTCCTGCTGTTCCTTTCTACAAAAAGCCCTATATGAAACAATGGTGACATCAGGGTGTGTGTCCTAATATGCAAATAAGTTCCTGCTGGGCTTTTTCTACAAAAATGTCCTGTATACGTCCATCCATTCTCAATCTCCTCTAACAGATTTTCACCTCATGGCTGTTGATGTATCATACAGTATTAATGTAGCATACAATGCCAATAATTTAAAGAACAAAAGAATAGGGAATTGAGGCTGCATACACAGCTTTTCTCAGCCCTACAGATTGCACAAAAATTCCAGTTATTGTGTTATGTTACATTCCTCATTATATCCTGTGGTTTTTTTTAAGAAAAAAGAAAGAAAAACCTGTTCCTTCCCCAAGGAGAAAATAATTGAGAAGAAAGCCAGGCCACAAAATGCAAACAGTATCAGAACAGTGTTGTTGTCCAATCGCAGGCCATGCTTTCCCTCCTCTGGGCTTGGATTCGTGTCAGGGGAAGGAAGAAGAGGTCTCTCTCTAGTGCTGGTTTTAATTCTCACTGGGGAAAATTTTAATTAAGAAGCTCAATTGATGTGCAGCGCAGAGACAAGCTGTACAGCTTAACAAAGAACACTCCCTAGACGCCTCAATAAACCGCATCCATGTGCTACCGAAGAAGCCACAATAAGTTAAGAGAGCAAAAGTTTTGACAAGTTTTTTTTTAACAGGAGGAAGATTATGAGAGTGCTGCTTTAAAGAAAGGATGTATATGTGTGTGTGTGTGTGTGTGTATATATAAAAAGCTAAATAGACTTAACAGTAGGGCTTTTTTTGAGCAGGAACACAGTTCCAGCTGGCTTGGTGACAGGAGGTGTGGCCTGATATGCAAATGAATTTCTGCTGGGCTTTGTGTGAAACAATGGTGATGTCCAGGGGTGTGGCTTAATATGCAAATAAGTTCCTGCTGGGCTTTTTCTACCAAAAAAGCCCTGCTTAACAGCAACTTTTTAAAGCTTGAAGTTTGTAGGTGCATCAGAAAGGGACTGAAAGGAAGATCTACTTCCCCTTCATCAGGACTCATTGAACCATTTGAGCAAACTAGGCAGTCACTTAGGGTGCCCGGATTTAAAAGGCATCAAATCAGAGAAAAGGGAATTTAATAAAATGCTTTAAAATACTCTCTCTCTTTTTGCATTGTTTGTTTCAAATGCCAAGTAAATCAGGTAAACATTAATCTTAGATTTCTAGTTTTCCCATACTTAATATGGTGACAAAGTCATAATTCTTCTAGGGAATGAAAACCCCTGGGGCTGGCCTGATTCACCCCCACATTTTAAGATTTGTGGGGAAGCAGTGGCCCCAACATGGAGACCTGTGAAGCTTCAGAAAAGCACACTCCTGCCTTGGAGAATAACTGACACCAATATTAAAGGTTGGGGCACCCAGAGAAATGCAAGCCTTTTATAGTTGCATCTTCTGCAGTATTGCATTGGGATCTGGGAATGCAGGCTCTTGTGCCTTCAGGATATCAGCAGTTCTTCCTGCCTCTCCCAACTTGCTCACCTGTATAATAAGGTAGACTAGCATGTATTTATTATTTGAAATATATGAGGCTATAAATATGAACATATGAAGCTGCATTATACTGAATCAGACCCTCAGTCCATCAAAATCAGTATTGTCTACTCAGACAGGCAGCAGCTCTCCAGGGTCTCAAGCTGAGGTTTTTCACACCTATTTGTCTGTACCCTTTTTAGTTGGAGATGCCAGGGATTGAACCTGGGACCTTCTGCTTACCACACAGATGCTGTACCACTGAGCCACCATCCCTCCCCGATGTAACTCTATTTGGAATACTGGTTTTGTATCTCCAGATTTAAAAAAAAAAATAGACATGACATTTGCTGTTGCAAGACATTTAAAGAAAACAATTAAGTTACATTTACAATTAACTCATCCTCTAAAAATGATGTTCAAAAGTAGGTCTCTCTCTGCTTTTCTATTCCTTTAAAAAAATACATCCTGTACTCTTAGACATAAGAGCTTTCTTTCTCAGTGATCCTTAAAAAGGTAACAAGAGCTTTTTTTGTAGGAAAAAACCCAACAGGAACTCATTTGCATATTAGGCCACACCCCCTGACATCAAGCCAGCCGGAACTGCATTTCTGTGCATTCCTGCTAAAAAAGGGGGGCCCTGAACATGACCTTGAAAAGTGTTTACAAATTCTTTCTTCACACCTGCAGTCCTGTGCATACTTAAGGAGCTGTGAGTCGCACTGAGTTCAGTACGACATGACATGCTTTAGAACGGGGTGGCCAAACTTGCTTCACATAAAAGTCAAACTTGCTTCACATAAAATAGAATAAATGCCAGATGTCTGAGAGCCAAAGGACATGAACATCAGATGTCCGAGAGGCACAAAATAGGAAGGAAGAGAGGGAGGGAAGCAAATAGCTGGGGAAGGAGAGGGAGATAGAGGTGGAAAGAAAGCAACTTTTTTTGTATTATTCTACAACATATTATATCACTATTTCATTTACTTCTCTCAAATAAAAGTCAATATGTTGCATCACATTTTCCACCTCCCCTCCTCCCTTTCAAGATTTCCCCAGTGTTACTTACAATATAAAAGCAATAAAAGTAATTTAACATTTTAAACAAAACTGTTTAAAAAGAAAAAAGGAACTTATATTTCTTTATGGTTATTACCTCATTCGATTAATGATCCAATATATTACTAAATTAAGTCATATTATCTATCTTATTATAATCTTTTAAGAAAGAACAAAATATTTTCTCATACTCTCATTTTAACTATCATTCTTGTCCCAGTAAATTAAAAATAACTAATAAACAAGTTATCCATTATCAAATATCACCAAGTGTCCTTTCACTCTCCAATGTTTTTCCACATAGTTCTGAAACTTTCGCCATTCATTATTAAATTTTTCCATATCAAGTTCCTTTAGTGTTCTTGTTAATTTGTCCATTTCACTCCAGTGCATAGTTTTCATAACCCAATCCCATTTTTCTGGAATTTTATTTTGCTACCACAGCTGCGCATACAATGTCTAGAAAGAAACAACTTTAACTTTAAATGCATTCTCCAAACTTCCAGTTGGCTTGGCGAAGTGATTTAAAGAGACAAATGCCTTCTCCAACCTTGCCACACAAGAGCCACAGAATATGTGTGGAAGAACAGCACGTGGCTTCCGAGCCACAGTTTGGCCACCCCTGCTTTAGAATAATCATGCATACAATCAGACTGTTCAATTGTCACTGCCTACAGCTGTGATTCTTAATGGGGGGTGATCTATAAATTTGTTGGGGGGGATTCAGAACATAGGCAGCATCCTGGAACTGTCTGCAGTCCTTTCTCCCTTTTGCAATGGTTTCTGGCAGCCAACAGAGGAGAGCTCCTTTATTCTGCTCACCTCGCCCTGAAGACAAAATCCCAGATCCTAGATTTCTCCCCCAGGCCCTTAAAAAGGCAACACACAACAAATAAGCCTACCATAAAAGGAGTTGGCTGATAGCCCCACAGGCTCAAGGGTCTCACTGAATGTACCCCTGAGATCTCACTGAATGTACCCCTGAGATGATGAAATAATAAATATACCTATAAAAATAAAGTTACCTCACCCAGAGTGCTTTCATGTCCTAACTTTTACTCACAAGGAGGGTGTTGACCTCCAGGGGCCACCTCCCCTTTAAGGCCACATGATACTTCCCAAACCAACTAATTTTGTGCCTGAGACAAGAATATAAAATTGCATCCCCTATATCAGGGGTGGCCAAACTTTCTTAATATAAAAGTCACATGTTAAATGCTTCAGAGTCTCAAGACATGGACAAATATCATGCACACGTCTTTATTAAAACTCTTAATACTTTCTTTGCACAGAAAGATAAAATGCATATCTATGCACTTTACAACATGACCATACTAGAAGGAGACTTTTTTATATAAAACATTAGCTGGGAATAACAGTCCCCATAAGACCAGTACAGGGAAAAGTTGAGAAATTAATTTTTTGGCACCAATGGGAGAAGGAAACACACATGTACCATATAAAATCACAGACCACTGTTTGTATCATTATGCCTTGACACTAAGGTTAGTAAATACAGCTAGGCTGAAGTCCAGTAATACTTTTTTTTTTTTGCTGTCAAGTTGCAGCTGACTTATACAACCCCCCATGTTCAGAGGTGGTTTGCCACTGCCTGCCTCCACATCATGGCCCTGATATTCCAACCAAAGAGGTCTCCCATCCAAACAATAGCCAGGGTCTGCCCTGCTTAGCTTTCAAGGTCAGGCTAGCCTGGGCTATTCAGATCAGTAAACAGAAAACAGATCAGTAAACAGAAACCTTCCCTCATTAGAACTATAAATAAGGAGACCTCATCTTAATCATGGTTTTTCTACATTATAATTAGGGTTGCCAGCTCTTGGTTGGAAAATACTTGGAGATTTGGGGGTGGAGCCTGAGGAAGTGGGGTTTGGAGAGGGGAGGGACTTCAGTGGGGTAGAATGTCACAGAGTCCACTTCCCAAAGAGGCCCTGTTCTCCAGGGGAACTGATACGTCACCTGGAGATCAGTCATAAGAGTGGGAGATCTCCAGCCAACACATGGAGGTTACAAATCAGAAATACACTGTTCCAGGCACAACAATATAATGACAATTTAGTAGTAGCCAGTCATACACAACAAAACATACACATTCCCAAATATAAATCCCAAATATATGGATATACACAGGGCCCTTTTTGTAGAAAACGCCCAGCAGGGACTCATTTACATATTAAGCCACTCCCCCTGCCACCAAGCCAGCCGGAACTGCATTCCTGTGCATTCCTGCTCAGAAAAAGCCCTGGATATACAAATTCCAGATATGAATTCCAAATATACAGACAATGGTGGGTCGATCCAAAGTACACCATTTCAAATCTTCATCAGGTCCAAGGATGAAAGGATGAATTTATAGCCCTGTTCGTTAAGGTTAAGAAAACACAAGCTAAATATGTATATGACTGGTGACTACTGAATTATCATTATTTTGTTGTGCCTGGAGCAGTGTATTTTTGATTTGCATTCTCCACACTGCAATCCATTGTTCTGACTACTTACCACATGGAAGCTGGCAACCCCAAGTCATTACAAAGCTGGTCAATTTAAACTAAGTTGGATGGGTTAAGAACATAAGAGAAGCCATGTTGGATCAGGCCAACGGTCCATGCAGTCCAACACTCTGTGTCACACAGTGGCAGAAAATTTTATATATTCACTCACACTGTGGCTAATAGCCACTGATGGACCTGTGCTCCATATTTTTATCTAAACCCCACTTGAAGGTGGCTATACTTGTGGCCGCCACCACCTCCTGTGGCAGTGAATTCCACATGTTAATCACCCTTTGGGTGAAGAAGTACTTCCTTTTATCCGTTTTAACCTGTCTGCTCAGCAATTTCATCGAATGCCCACGAGTTCTTGTATTGTGAGAAAGGGAGAAAAGTACTTCTTTCTCTACTTTCTCCATCCCATGCATTATCTTGTAAACCTCTATCATGTCACCCCGCAGTCGACGTTTCTCCAAGCTAAAGAGTCCCAAGCGTTTCAACCTTTCTTCATAGGGAAAGTGCTCCAGCCCTTTAATCATTCTAGTTGCCCTTCTCTGGACTTTCTCCAATGCTATAATATCCTTTTTGAGGTGCGGCGACCAGTTTGCAAGTTTGAGTTTGCAAGTTTGAGTTTTTGTTTGCATTTAGATTAGAAAGAAAGAAAGAAAGAAAGAAAGAAAGAAAGAAAGAAAGAAAGAAAGAAAGAAAGAAAGAAAGAAAGAAAGAAAGAAAGAAAGAAAGAAAGAAAGAAAGAAAGAAAGAAAGAAAGAAAGAAAGAAAGAAAGAAAGAAAGAAAGAAATTGCCTTTAAGGCATTACACATTCCTTCTACCCCACAGAGCGATCCTCACAAATGACTGGCTGGTGCTCTAACCACTAAACAACACTGCCTTTTGGTCACCTTAGTGCCACTGAGATACGGCTACTTTGCTTTTGTCTTACTAAACCTTAAAGGCTAACTGTTTTTAGTGTGGCATAATGCTTTTAGGAGCCATAGCCCACCATCAAACATATTAAGTATTACATTCTCTCTGTATGTATTTGTTTATTAGGGACCCCAAGCTGTTCCCTCCCCCCCCCATTTTATCCTCCCAACAACCCCAGGTAGGTAGATGAGGTGGAGTGTGTGTGACTAGTCCCAAGTCACCCAGCAAGCTTCCAAGGCAGAGTGGGGAATCCATCCGACCTAGCACTCCTTGACCCTAGACTGACAATGACCCCTATACCACATTGAATTGGATTGCCTGGCAGTTCATATAAACACAGGGACTTCACTGTAATAAAAGATTCCTCCCCCCCCCCCCCCTAGCTAAACACTGAAGTAAATATTTGACAAACACAGGGGAAGGACTCAACATTCTTCCACTTTGGGATCTCAGGCTGGATTTCTTTTCAGGGGGGGACCCTATTGTGTACATAGTTGAACCCTCTTTTGCAAATTGACAACCTCTCCCTCCTCCCCTCTTTATACCAAGAGGATCTGGTCGAAGCCTGGAAGATCATCTCAAGCCTTCAGACGCTTCCACACATGCTAAATAATGTAGTTTCAATCCACTTGCAATCATTTGCAAGTGGATTTTGTTATTTTGCACAATAAAATGCAGTTGCAAAGTGCACTGAAAGTAGATTTAGAGTGCATCATTTAGTATGTGTGAAACCGCCCTTCCTTTCGTCCTTTTGAGCGGCTGTCCTTGAGGAGTCGGGCCCCATTGTACTTAGTGAGCCTTAGGTCTGAATGAACAAGCAGAAGACCAGACTTTAAAACCTGGAAGACCCTGCTCAAATAGGCCCGGTTTTGCTGCTGTAAAATATTTGCCCCATTGATGTTATTCAGTTCAGCCTGGTGAAAGAAGTGGTTCTCTTGGCTCCCCCGGCTGCAGCCCCGACGACACTGTTCTGAGACTAAGCCCCGCAGAGCACTTACTTTTAAGTAGACCTACAGCTTGCTGCCTTTTTATTGTTCTCTCCCATGAACGTTAGTTTGCTGAGAATTCCTTTGCTCCAATTCCAGTGCAATGAAAGCTCATAACACATATTTTCAACCAACAAGCCAGGCCAACATCATGCCGTGATTTCCGTCCAAACAAGGTTTCCAAGGAAGGCGTTTTTCTTTCTGTTCAGGATTGTTTGTGTTTTGTGCTTCTTTCAAACTCAGCCAGACGCCAGCCCCATAAGGAGGCAATTGATCCCGCGCTCCGTGAAAAAGCGATCTTTGCACTGAAAAGAGGTTGGCAACGACACACGCTCGGGGGGAGGGGAACCTGAGTGAAAATTAATATCCAAGCTATTATAATTCAGCTTTAAGAGGCGTGTTAAAACCTAGTTAATTCAGGTCCCCCTCCCCCCCCCCTTCAACCACCTCTTCTATGATTTCCTCCCCTCGTTTGCTCAGAACACGTCGTCGTTAATTATTCCTTGGCTCCAATCGCGCATACTAAACAATGCACTTTCAATCCACTCTGCAACTGGATTTTACTGCGTGAACCGGCAAGATCCAGTTGGAAAGTGCATTGAAAGTGCACTCTTTAGTGTGTGGGATCAAAGCCCTTGTCAATTTCATTGGCTAATTTTTGCACCCTTCCTTTCTAGTACAACAACAATTAATAAAACGATGATAGTAGTAGTAATAATAATAATCTCGTCAATTTCGTTGGCTACTTTCCACTCCCTTCCTTTCGCTACTAAATGAAATGGTGGGATTTAAAGGACAATGTTCCGCTCATGTGACCTCCCCCCCCCAACCCCCCCCCCCCCACTTTCCCGGGAGTAGACCCCAGCAGGTTTCTGATAAGACCTCTTTAGAATTAGACCTTCGAGTGGCACCCGCTTCCGTGTAAACCTGCGCAGGACCGGGCTGGGACTCTTAAAGGGGAGGCAGGAACCGGCGGGGGAGTTCTCCTGCGCAAGCCCCACTTGAAGAGCATTTCACACACCCCTTCCTGATTATTTCGGAAATCCCGGAGGTGCATGTATTGTGGACCACCTTGAACAAGAACCTAAGGTCGATCTTTCTATAGAACATCTCGCTGGAACAACAAATAGAAAAATTCAACGCTCACTTGAAATGTTCTTTTTAAAAATATATATATATATATCTTTTTTAATATCTTACCGTGGTTTTATGTTCCACGTATTTACATGAGTGTGTAAGCCGCCCTGAGCCCGCTTTCGCGGGGAGGGCGGGATAGAAATGGAATAAAATAAATAAATGGCTGTGCCTTCAATAAACCAGCAGCAGCAGCGTCCATACCCGCCGGGGCAGCAGAGGAGTCGTCAGCGAGTCGACAAGATTAAAGTGGGTTGGGCCTTTTGGGGGGGTAAATGGAAAAGCCCTTCAGGAAGAATTCAGGTTGCTCACCGAGGCAATCCTAAACAGAGTCACACCCCCTTCTAAGCCCACTGAAGCTCACGGGCTGAGGAAGGGTGTTAACTCCGTTTAGGATTGCACAGCGCCACCCGCGCCGCCCTCGGCTCGCTTCAAACGAAGCGTGTTGGACATTTCCAAAACAAAACCTCGACGCGGTGGAGAACCCAAAACCTCAGCGGGGGGAGGAGGGAGCCTTAAATATTTCTGCTGAACCTAGAAAACGATTTTGTGGCTGCACCTAGTAGGCCAAAGGATTTGTAACGTGCGGGAGGTGGGGGGGGGGGGGCAGGGAAACCGCCCCTGAACAAACCCAGATTCAAAGCCAAGGGTGCGGGGAGAAGAAAAAAAAAATATTGGATTTATATCCCGCTCTATACTCTGAATCTCAGAGTGGTCACAATCTCCTTTACCTTCCCCCCCCCCCCGCCCCAAACACACTGTGAGGTGGGTGGGGCTGAGAGACCTCTTATAGCAGCTGCCCTTTCAAAGACAACTCCTGCGAGAACTATTGGCTGACTCAAGGCCATTCCAGCAGGTGCAAGTGGAGGAGTGGGGAATCAAACCTGGTTCTCCCAGATGAGAGTCCGCGCACTTAACCACGACACCAAACTGAATAACCCAAAGCGCACCGTGGGGGGGATATACTGGGAATACCAGATTCTCCAAACTCCTCCCCCCTCCTCCATAGAGGATGTGATCCAGTCCCACTGACTGCTACTCCACATCTGCGTCAGGTGTAACCGAGGGAGTCACCCGCAGTAGCCCCACTGCGCCCCAGCTTAGCCGGGTTCGGCTGCCAGCGGGGTTACCTGGGACGGCCTCGCCCTCCTTCTCTGCAGGCGTTCTTGAAAGGGCCGGCCGCTCAAGGGAAGTTCCCCGAAAACCAGCCCACGCGGTTGCGCAGATCTTCCGGCCGGATCATGCGGTTGGGGGGGGGAGGGGAGGGAGGCTCCATCCCAGCCGGTGTCTGCCCGAGGGAGGTCCTCCCACCACCAGTGTTCCCTCGAAGCTGAGTTAGTGTGAGCTAGCTCACCGTTTCTTAGCCTCCAGCTCGCACATTTTTGTCTCAGCTCAGGAAAAATGGCCCCAGAGCAAACTAATCTATGCAGGAGCTCACAACTTTCGTGCCAGCAGCTCACCACGTAGACTTTTTGCTCACAAGGCTCCACAGCTTAGAGGGAACGTTGCCCACCACCACAATTTTCCATCCACGGGGTCTAAAAAAACCTATCATTTCCCTTCCTCTCTCGCCTTTGTACATTTCTTAATCGCCCGATCGTTAACGTGGGTTTTAAAATACCTAAAACCTGCGAAGCTTGGAAATTTCGAATGCACACGAATCAACCGATTCTTGGAAACCGAGGTAGGATCGTCTTTATAAACCAATGTTCACAATAACAGAAAGCCGTACGCTAGATTGCCCCAACATGGTTTTTTTCGAAATATAAACAAACAAAAATCCTCCGAACCCCAAGAAGCTTCCAAGCAAGTTTTCAAAGTGCGCTAGTCGCTTCGCTTGCTTTCGAAATCAAGCGCCTCGCAATCCGTTTACCCCTAAAGACCCCGAAACCGGCTCGAAATGGCCCAAATGCTATCGTTTCAACAGTCTACCTAAAACGCTGCGGGAATTTAGCCTAAGTGGCAGGGCGATAGATCCGCATTAGAAATAGACGTAATTAAATTCCAAGGTCTTAACGACGGCTCTTCTCTCAAGACTTTCAAGGCAGCGTTGAAACTGACCAGTGAAATTAACCAGCCGCGAACCCCGGCTGCCGAGTTAAAACCACAAGTAGGAGAAATCACTAAACAGCGGGAGAAATGCAAATGGGCGAGGTGAAATTCACTTGCTATTTAACATCGCAGAAATAAAATACAGGCCTCCAGGAAGACGAAGGCCACGGGGGAAGGGAGAACCAATCAACTAAATCGCTAATTCGAAATTACAGATGGACGATTCATAAAGAGAATGATATCTTGCCTTCTAATCCCTACTTGCTCGCAAACTGATCTATATTTGTATGGCTTGGCGAGACGGGGGTGGGCGGTGGGGGTAGACCAACAAGCGAAGATCAGAAAGGGGGGGGGGGGGAGAAGCTTCTATGTTGGTGTGGTTCCTAATATGATGGAAAGACATGCGCCGTTTGTCTAAAACCACTCAAATACTGTGGGTTTTTTAGAAGGGAGAGCGTAACGAAGGTAGGGTCTCTTATACTGGGGTTATAGGGTGTGAATTCGGAGCGCCCACGTAGGATTTCCACCAGCTTGGGCTCCAAGGCAGACTTCCCAAATCCAATAGGTGTAAACAGTCAAGGTTGTACCGCCTCCGCCGGGCCCTTTGTTTTTTTTGTTTTGTTTTTTTAAATTTTAATACGCCGGTTTGAATTGGAGATGTTTTGCATTCCAAAAGCCTCATTACATCGACGGATTAGGGTTTTAACGCCCTCTGCTTTCACCTGGAACTCTTCAAAACGCGCACAAAAAAGCCTTTGAGCCTGGCTGGCTACCTGGGGATGCGGGGGGAAACCACGGACACAAGTTTCTCAGCCGTGTAATCTCCTTTTTCCCCCCCGCCCCCCCCCCGAAGAATTTGTTCCTTCTGCGCAAGTACTTTTTAGAAGCCTGCACAAACCGACTCCTCTTTCCGTCGAAACCGGCTAGATCTATTTACACGGCGTCATTTGCCTTTTACTCAGAAGCCTTGCTGTGCTCCCTCGGGTTTACGCCAGCGTAAAACGTGTACAGGTTGGCAGCCTTATTTAAGAGTGTTGGGTCTATAAATTTCCCCCTCCTGTCCCGGAAAAGGAAATCGAAAGGCGCCCTTGGAAAGCGGGGAGAACAATTTTCTCGGGAGTAATCCCATCGGCTTTAGACTTCACCAATCAAGCTTGGTCAACAATTTAAAGGGAACAGCTCCTTGACTTATTTTGTAAGGTTTGCGTGGCTAATAGATCGGCTGTAAGGAGAGAACAGCCTATAGTTGGCAATACGCTAGTCCCCCGCCCCGTGTTAGAAAAGGAAAATTGTGTGCCCTTCCCAAACTGACAAATCCCTTTACCACCAACAAAAAACACAATTAAAAATATTGGTTCCTTTCTCCCACCCCTCTGTACAACAGGCTGGCGATCCAGTCCGAGGCACATTCATACCAAAGTGAACCCTATTCATTTCAGCCTGCTCACTTCCTGTTATGTAGACTTGCATCTCTTTGCAGGCAGCGCAGTATGTTAAATATGCCTAAACCCAGTGGTCTCACTTGCACCTAATCAGACAATTCCACTGCAATCCTACCCACATTCACATGGGATGAAGCCCCCCCTGAGGTCCGTGATGCTTACTTCTGAGTAAACACACACTGCATCAGGATGTCCAATATTGACAGCGACGAAGGAGTATGCTTTTCCCCTTGGTGATGCTAGCTTTCATTTATCGCATCTGAGCAAGTGTTCGGAAGAACTGGAAAGGTGAGTTAATACCTGGCCTCCAACTTGGGGGGGGGGGGGGGAGGAAGAATATAATGTTGGTCCTGAGCTGAGATTGGTATCTTGCACATCTGAAGAAGCAAGGTCGGACCTGTGAAAGTTTTGGATGATGATGATTATGTCATCATGTCTTGAAGGTGCCCCCTTGGATTCTCACTTTATTTTGTTATCGACCGATATGTCTTGATCAACACTGGGATGCCTTCCTGGTTCTAGGATCTCACTGGCAGGATTCCGACTTTGGGCAAAGAGCTGCTACTGTTGCACCTAATAATTATCACCTGTTTGCATTCGAGCACTGCAGCGCCTTCCAAGGCTAATGAGAAGGCACTGGGGTGATCCACATTCTCATAATACCTAGATCTTGTTTGCATAGACAGGGGACCAGAGATAGAAGAACAATCCCTTTGATGGATTCCTGGTGACAACCATTGCCCTCAAACAGCATTAAGCTGTCTTCTGTCACTCTCCACAATCTTGACAGGTGCCAATTTAAAACAAAGAAAGGAAAGCTGGGATTCAGCCATACAAAGAACAAAGGTCTAGGTAGGGCCATCTGGAAGCTGTTCCTCTCCTCCCAGTTCAAGAGGGACACGTGATGGAGCAGGCTTAATGGAGTCACTCTTTACATGCTCAGGTGCACTCTTGTATTGCTTGAGTACAGAAAACTGGTGCATGGCTAATCTCTGGTGAGCCCCATCTTAATTCAGGTTCCATCTCTATTTGGCACACAGCCAATCCTATTAAAACTTTTACAGATCGTTGGACATCACAATATTTTACAAAGGTCTTTGTCTGGGAAACTGAAGTATCATAAAACAGGGGCAAACTTTTGGGAATACGAAACTTCTTCCAAGTTTACAGCCTGCTCATCAAGAAACCAGTTCAGCCAAACTAACTTGGATTTCCCCTGAAATTTTGGCACAACTGGTGTGGCAGCATTCTGGAAGAGGTTTCGGTTCAGCTTTTGGGGAGACTCGCATAGGGGCATTCCAAATTCACACCTCTTAAAATGGGGCTTGTGGGCTAATCTGACACCTAGGTTGCTAGAGGATCTTTGAAAACTAGTTCCACAAATATTTCAGAAAGGGGTGGCAGTTTTAGTGTAGATCATGGATGGCCATTTGTCCAGTCGCTTCCTGAAATGTTCAAGAGCACGTTTATTTGGAATGTGAGTGATCCTGAGGTGTCCTTTACAGGAGTCTCTACTCCCTTTCTTAATCAAAGCTTTTTTTATATTAGTTTCCAAAAAATAAAAGTTTCCATGACAGATTTAGAACCAAATATCAAAACAAAAGGAAATGTTACAAGGTTCAGATGTTACCCATTTAGGAACCACTGGATAGATTTTAGCATTTTTTTTAAAAAAAAGATCAATTGCTTCTTTTCAATCCAATATATATATTTTTCCAACTCAGCAGGCCTTTAAACAAACATACACAAATCATCCTTTGCTATTTACAGTGTAATCCTAGACAGAGTTTCACAATTCTAAATTCACTGAAGTTAATGGGCTTAGAAGGCTATAACTCTGCTCAGGATTTCACTGTTATTTTTCTGGGAGGGGGAAGGGGGGACAGGATCCCTTTTTTTGCTAGGATCCTGAAGCCAGTTTGGTTGGGAGCTACATTCAGCAGAGACCTCAGACTACGTGGTTTGCATTGCAAACAGACGAAGGGAAAATATTAATATTTCTGCATGCACTTTTAAAATAATAAACAAAGCAGTTTTCAATTAAGGGATTCCACAGACTTTGCCCTGATGTTTGAGAAAACATCTGGATTTTGTCAAAATTATTTAAAATGCTACTCTTTTTGAGGGGTGTGGGGCTTAAGCATTTGGCAACATGGAACCCAAAATCTGAAGAATAAGTTTGTAAAGGAGTTGCTTGCAACATATCCCCTGATTACAGGGTATGAGGGAGAGAATGAGAAGGGAAAATGGCCCTTTAGACATGTCTAGAAGGAGCTGAGTGTATGTAGGGGGGGGGGGGGGATCTCCCTTTAAACCAAAATCTAAAAATTGTTTCATCCACAAAAATGATTCTGACAGTCCTGACATGGGTAAAAAATCTCTTCCAGTGTGGACTGGGCATCGGAATTGAACAAGAAAGCGCACATCAGAGGCAGAAATAAAAAAGGTACAAAGAACGGCCTGTGAGGAGGGCAGGCTTAGGTTGAAATGGTACTTGAGTCAGGTTTAATTTCAAACATGGGGTCTCTAGAACTGGGCCTGGCTTGGAGGCATCCCCTCTTCTCTGAGAAGTGACAGCAAAGTGCAGCTCTTAGGCAACAAGGAAACAATGCTCCGCGCATGACTATGAACGTGAGTTGTGTGATACAGGTTTGGATCCGCAGCTGATGACAACTCATGCAACAGTCTTTGGCAAGCCCCTCTTTCTCAGCTGCATGTCTGCAACAGAGAATACGATGGCACCGGCCTACCTTCCAGGGCTGCTGTACAGATTACAACAAGATAAGGCACATGCTTTGCTGCTGCTGTGATTTTTAAACCCTGTGCATTTATGTTACAGTGTCTTCTCAGCACAAGTCAGACCTATCTGAACATCAGCAGTGGAAGCTGCCAGCCCGAGCATGAAAAGCCATTCCTCACACTAGGTGGCTAAACCACACTCATCCTCTTGTGGCAAGTTGTTATTTATGTACTACCATCAATTACAGAGTTGTACAAGGGGGGAAAAAGATAAGGCCTTGCCTGGGGGGAAACGACAGAGCAGGGCGGGCTGATGAGGCTGTGGGTGTGAGCAGATGCAACCTCAGGTTTCAGTTCGGTGGGAGAGAGAGACTAGGAAGCTGGTGATCTTGCAGAAAGTCTCTTTTGCCATGACTGCAGTTCCACCTTCTCTGTGGTGCCCATTTGTACAGACAGGAAGATTGAGGCAGATAAGATCAGGGCTTCCCCCACACATGCACCAGCTAGCTGACATTCGAACCCAGGTCTCAAACGACAGTTACTATCACAGAACTGGAAAGGGTCTGGAGGTCAATGGACCCAGACTTGCCTTCACACACAAGCTGGAACATCCCTATCCAAAAACTAGGGCTTTTTTTCCTTTGGTAGAAAAAGCCCAGCAGGAACTCATTTGTATATTAGGCCACACCCCTGACTCCGAGCCAGCAGGATCTGCATTCCTGCTCAAAAAAAGCCATGCCTACAACTAATATCATCCAAATCATGGGGTGCCAAAGCAGAAAGGGAAGGGGGTCCAAAGAATGGAATGGTCTGGGGGCACTGAGTATGCTGTGCTGGAGTCGCTGGGCTGTCGGGACTACAGTCTGAGAGACCACGGTTCGAATCCCTGCTTTTCAGTGGAAGCTGGCTGCAGGGCCGGATCTAGGGGAGAGCAGAGGGGGCACTTGCCCCAAGCCCTGCCAGAGAGAGGGGCACCAAATTGGGTATGGAGTCCATTTGATTCTATGGGCCCATAAGATAGAACAGGCTCATAAGGGGGCATCATTTTTTAATTTTGTTCCCCCCCCCCTCAAAAAACATGTAGATATGGTCTTAGCTGGCTGGATGGCATTGGGCCAGTCACATATCCCCAGCCTTGCCTACCTCACAGGGTTATTGCGACGATAAAACAGAGGATGAGGAAGGGCAGGGTATAAATGAAATAAATGTTAAAAACTAATCATTTTTTATGTCTGGCTCCCTCCCACCCACCCCCAATCAGTCATGTGCTATGACTCAAGCTGGTTGCCCCACTAGCTAATGCATTGGGGGGGGGGGTGTTTCCCACCAATAAGACTGTTTTCAGCTAGTTAAAGGGAGAAGAGAGAAGGAGGGATATCTTTATGGGTGTTTTTTGCAAGGTATGGGGAATTATAAATTGCAAATAATAATAATAATAATAATAATAATAATAATAATAATAATAATAATAATAATAATAATAATAATAATAATAATAATAATAATAATAATAATAATAATAATAATACCACCTCTGGAATCATTTGTTTGGTGGTGAAAACCACAGGTTTGTAAGTGGATCCTGCACCCAGAAAGTTCACAATCACTATCTGCACTATAGTGTGTGTGTGTGGGGGGGGGGGTGGTTTGGAAAGAAATTTTAGGTCTGGAGAAATGGGATGCATTCAGACCTAAGATTCCCCCCCCACACACACACACACACAATAGTGCAGATAGTTATTGTGAACTTTCTGGATGCAGAATCCATTTAAAAACCTGTGGTTTTCAGCACCAAGCAAATGATTCCAGATTTATTTATTTTGCGATTTATAATTCCCTATACCGTGCAACAATCCCTCCCCCCCCATAAAGATATCCCCCTTTCTTATAAAGTGCCCCTCCTCTTCTCTGTTCTCCCTGTGTGTTTGCTAGCAAGGCCCCCAGCACGTGTGAATGTTGATTCAGGGATGCTGGGCACAAAGTGTGTGTGTGGGGGGGGGGGGCGGAGAGTGGCTACCTAGGCTTACGTACAGAATGTCAATTTGCTGGGCTGAGATCCTCCGGTGGCAATTTTTCCAAACAAACAAAAGGCAACCCAAAGCTCTGGTGGGCTCGCTTAGCGCGGGCTTCAGAGAAAGTCTCTTAAAGTGCCGCCAGATTTTCGGGGCAGGCAAAATGCAATTTGGTGCTTTCCCAAAAGGTCTGCACGCTGCTGTTTGCAGCTCCACAATGACAATGTCCGGGCTTGACTTAAAAACAAGAATCCCACTTCTGGGCATGCGTTTGAGAGCCCGACTGACACACCGGCGCCACTCAAGGGACCCCCAGTTTCCCTGCATACGCGCGTGGACCTTCCCCACGTTCAAACAACGCCCCTCCATCTGTTTCTGCACCATTTTGAAATGAGCGTGGGGCCCGGCCATCTTCAGCCAGGGGATAGGGCCTTCCTTCCTTTCGGGCATCCCGAAAGGGGCTTGGACGCGTGTTTTTCCAGCTGACACGGTGGTGTAAACAGGAACCCAGTTCCCCAAATGCGCGCCGAGGTTCGGGAAGGCAAGGCCTGCTCCGTCCGCAGCGTTCGCTCCCAACTGAGTGAGTGTGAGTTCGCTCACAGTTTTTTAGCCTCCGGCTCACACCTTTTTGTCTTCGCTCAGGGAAAAGGGCCCCAGTGCAACCTAATGCCTGCAGGAGCTCACCACTTCCTGGCCAGTGGCCGTTTCGTAGAGAAAAGGGTGCAGGAGCTCCGTAGCACATCTCATTGGCATCTGCCCCGGGATCTGTGTGGAGCGGGGACAGAACTGCCCACTGCACGCAGAGCCTGGCTGGAGGTTGAGGAGCTGCGCTTCTGTGAGCTCCTGCTGAATTCCAGCCCGGCCAGTCGCTCCCCAGACGCCGCCTGTGCCCCCCGCCCCGGGTCCCCCCAGCCTCCCGCCTCGCCTTACCGGTCTCCTCCAGCAGGGTGGCGGGGCCCAGGGCGCCGGAGGGCTGCTGGTAAGGCGAGTAGGAGGCGCCCTGGTGCTGGTGGTGGTGGTAGAAGGCGCGGGGGCTGCCGCCGCTGGCCGCCGCCGCCGTCGCGGGGTAGGCGGGGTAGGCGAGGGCTCTTCCGTAGGCGGGGGCCGCGAAGGCGCCGGCGTCGTGTTGCTGGGGGGCCGGCGGGGCGTGGAGGGCTTGCAGCGCGTAGGGCGCCAGGCTGGCCGGGGCTTGCTGGGGCGAGGCGGGGGGCCCGAGCGCGAAGTCCAGGAAAGGCGGCTTGGCCGGCTCCCCCAGCAGGCTCTCGGCCAGAGAGTTCATCGTCATCATCGCAAGTGGGGCCGCCGCGCCGCTCGCTGCCGGAGGAGGAGGAGGAGGAGCAGCCGGAGAGGCGCGCAGCTTGCGCCCGGGCGCAGCGGCATCCAGAGAGGCGGCCGGGCTAACCGCGGGCGCCGGGCCAGAGGCGGCGGCACCAGCAGCAGCCGCGGGGCAGCTTCATGCCGCGGCAGCGCCAGCAAAGGGCGGCTGCTGCTTCTCCTTGGCCGCCGCCTCCTCCTCCGCCGCCGCCGCTGCCTGCGGGCCTCCAGACTGGCCGAGCCTCGCCGAGCCTGGATCGCCCCCCGCGCGCCCTCCTTTTTTCCTCTCCCTCCCTGCTCAGGAGCTCGCAGGAGGGCCGGCCGGCCCGACGGGGCGTGGCCCCCCGCCCCCTCCCCTCGCCCCCTTTCATCTCCCCTGCCACGCCCCCTCCGCGCCTTTCATCTCCCCCCCAACCACACCCCCTCCGCTCCCCGATTGGCCCGCGCCTCCAGTGACGTCCCCGGAGCCCCCGGGGACTTCCCTCGTTAAGAGAGGCTTCTGGGGTCGGGACTTCGAAAAAGGCAGCTGGGTCAGTTCTGTCGCCTTCCCTCCTGGGAGGGAGGAAAGGGGGGGGGGGGCAGAGAGAATAAGTTGGAGATCAAACAGCGGCAGGTCCGGGCTTGTCTATTTTTCTCACCTGGGTTGGGGGAGGGGGGGGAGGAAGTCTGGGTTTGAAGGGGCGGGGGCTGGTTGGAGAGTCCCTAAAATCCAGAGGAAAAACGATACAGTGGCTAATTAATACCGATGGGGGTGGAAGGAGGACCCCCCCCCCTTCTCGCTATGGCTTCTCATCAACAGGTTTGAACAAGTCTCTTCCCCCTCCACCGTGTCCTCTGGAGGGATGAGAAAGGAGTCCAGATAGAAATGTTTGTCAACACACAGGGGGAGGGAAGCCTTCCTCTAAAGACTTTACAGAGAAAGGAAGTAATTCCAGGGGAAGGGGGGGGGAGCAAGAATTGCAGGATGGTGGAGCCACGAACTTGGGGATTTAAAACAAAAACTTTTAAGGAAGTCTAAGACTTGAAGGAGGGGAGTTCTGACTCTTGAAAAGTTATGCTGCAACTCAATCCAACTTCAGTGCACTGTCCCACTGAATTTGGTTTGAAAGTGCACTGAGAGTGGATGGAAACGGCATTATTTAGCACGTGTGATTGCATTGGACATGCATGGTTGTGTTGCTGCAACAGACTAACAGGGTCTCAGACCAGCTGGAAAAGACACCCTGGGCAAGAGACAGTGTGGGCTAGTGGTTAAAGCACTGCACTGGGAAATCCACATTCGAACTCCCACTCTGCCATGAAAGCTTGCTGGGTGGCATTGTGCCAGTCACACTACTCTCAGCCTAGCCTACCTCACAGAGGTGTTGTGAGGATTAAACAGAGGAGAGGAGAATGATGAAAGCTGCTTTCATTCCCCATTGTGGGAGAAAGGTGGGACATAAACTTATTTATTATTTATTACTTTAAATTTCTATCCCACCCTCTCCGCAAGCAGACTCAGGGCGGCTGACAACATTCATATTCTCAAGTTAAAACCAATAAAAACCAATACAACATAATTACAATTACAATTTAAACTTTTAAAAACCATTCCGTGGTCCTGTGAAAATAAATACGTTTCTGCCCATTCCATATTGCTACATATAGCCTTTTGTTCCTTTACAGCATCAGATTCTCACCTGCCTATGATATATTGTTAATTTAGAACACTTCTCCCAGCATCTGGACATTAAATGAATGGCAAATCTTTTATGCCTTCAGTGGGACGGAAATGTGATGGCAACAGAGGCGATTCCAAGGAAATACACTGCGCACGCACACACACACACACACACAACACTAGATTAGAGATAAAAAACCTTTCAATCAAGGTGATTATTGCTCATTAGTGTTATTAGTAATTTTGTCTCACAAACACCACGTATAGGCAAGGAATTTAAGTGAACCATAAGTGGCAAACAAAGTGAATTAAAGAATATTTACATTCTTTATTTATTGCTTTCCTTTCTCCTGGAGACCCAAAACAGATTACACAGTGGAAAACAATGCCGTCAAATAGCATGGCACAGGGCTTTTTTTTTAGTAGGAATGCACAGGAACGGAGTTCCGGCTGGCTTGGCATCAGGAGGTGTGGCCTAATATTCAAATGAGTTCTTGCTGGGCTTTTTCTACAAAAAAGCCCTGTCATGACATATCCAACAACGCAATAGGAGTAGGACAAAGTTCACAAAAATAGAAGCATGCAAAAAGCATCAGGCACAATATGTCATAAACAATGCAAAAAGGAGAGAGATTAGTAGAATGATAAAACTGGAAAGTAATACAGTGACCGCGAGATAACACAATGAACAGTGGAATAGAGTACACCTGTGTTCCCTTTTGACCAGGGGTACCCAACACACAGTGCTCATGGGCACCTTTTCTGTTGCCCATCAAACACTTTTAGAAAGTGGTCAGGGCAAGGCGGGGTATTTGCTCAGCAGGACATCTGATTGACTTTGCAGATTAAAAGGCATTCTGCCTGGAATGTTAAATGTTTACTATTAGAGTTATACAAAGGCCTCAGATTCTGCAGGAGCTCACAGGAGCACAACTCCTGAACCTTTCCGAGGGTTCCCCCTCCTTCTCCCCACCTTGTCCATTGAATAGTAGGTGCAGCTGCATAACAATCCCTGGATGAGCTCCACCACCTATTTTTTTCTACAAAACGACCCCTGGTTATACATAACCTCACACCCTGACATTTTATAGTTGGCTCACCTCATCTCAGAGGATCACTACATCTATTATTGTGGGCAAGAATCCTGTGGCCTTTATAGTTAACAAGAGAGTGAGGAAGGCAGTAATGGGATACAATCTTAAAAATGACAGAATGATCTCGGTCTGTATCCAAGGCGAACCATTCAATATCACAGTAATCCAAGTCTATGCCCCAACCACTGATGCAGAAGAGGCTGAAATGGACCAGTTCTATGAAGATCTACAACACCTTCTAGAATTAACACCAAAAAAAGATGTCCTCCTTATCATAGGGGACTGGAATGCCAAAGTGGAAAGTCAAAAGGTAACTGGAACAACTGACAAGTTTGGCCTTGGAGAACAAAATGAAGCCAGGCAAAGGCTAATAGAGTTTTGTTAAGAGAACAAGCTGGTCATAGCGAACACCCTCTTCCAACAACCTAAAAGGTGACTCTACACATGGACATCACCTGATGGGCAACACAGAAATCGGATTGATTATATACTCTGCAGTCAAAAATGGAGAAGCTCCTTACAGTCAGCAAAAACAAGACCTGGAGCTGACTGCGGCTCAGATCATGAGCTACTCATTGCAAAATTCAGGCTTAAACTGAAGAAAACTGGGGAAGTCATTAGGCCATTCAGGTTTGACCTTGATCAAATCCCTTATGAATATACAGTGGAGGTGATTAATAGATTTAAGGGACTAGAGTTGACAGACAGAGTGCCTGAAGAACTATGGATGGAGGTTCATGACATTGTACAGAAGGCAGCAACCAGCACCATCCCAAAGAAAAAAAAATGCAAGAAAGCAAAGTGGCTATCTGATGAGGCTTTACAAATAGCTGAGGAAAAAAGGGAAGTGAAAGGCAAAGGTGAAAAGGAAAGATTCACCCAACTGAATGCAGATTTCCAGAGAACAGCAAGGAGAGATAAGGAGGCCTTCCTGAGGGAACAATGCAAAGCAACAGAGGAAAATAATAGAATGGGAAGGACAAGAGATCTCTTCAAGAAAACTGGAGAAATCAAGGAAACGTTTCGTGCAAAGATGGCCATGATAAAGGACAAAAACGGTAGGGACCTAACAGAAGGAGAAGAGATCAGGAAGAGGTGGCAAGAATACACAGAAGAATTATACAAGAAGGATCTCAATGTCCCAGACAACCATGACAGTGAAATCGCTGACCTTGAGCCAAACATTCTGGAGTGTGAAGTCAAATGGGCCTTAGAAAGCATTACTAACAAGAAAGCAAGCAGAGATTATGGTATCCCAATTGAGCTATTCAAAGTCCTAAAAGATGATGTTGTTAAAGTGATGCACACATTATGTCAACAAATTTGGAAAATGCAACAGTGGCCACAGGATTGGAAAAGGTCAGTTTATATTCCAATCCCAAAGAAGGGTAATGCCAAGGAATGTTCAAACTATCGCACCATTGCACTCATTTCACATGCCAGCAAGGTCATGTTAAAGATCCTACAAGCTAGGCTTCAGCAGTATGTAGATTGGGAACTACCAGAAGTTCAAGCTGGGTTTCGGAGAGGTAGAGGAACTAGAGATCAAATTGCCAACATTTGCTGGATTATGGAGAAAGCATGGGAGTATCAGAAAAACGCCTATTTCTGTTTCATTGACTATGCTAAAGCCTTTGATTATGTGGATCACAACAAACTGTGGCAAATCCTTAAAGAGATGGGAGTACCAGACCACTTCACTTGTCTCCTGAGAAACCTGTATAAGAGTAAAGAAGCAACTGTCAGAACAGGATATGGAACAACTGATTGGTTTAGAATAGGAAAATTAGTTCAACAAGGATGTATATTGTCACCCTGCTTATTTAATTTATATGCAGAGTACATCATGCAGAATGCTGGCCTGGATGAAGCACAAGCCGGCATTAAGATTGTTGGGGAAAACATCAACAACCTCATATGCAGATGACACCACTCTAATGGCAGAAAGTGAGGAGGACCTAAAGTATCTCTTGTTGAGGGTGACAGAGGAGAGCACAAAAGTAGGCTTGAAACTCAATATCAAAAAAACTAAGATCATGGCATCCGGCCCCATCACACCTTGGCAAATAGAAGGGAAAGACATGGAAGTAGTGACAGACTTCACATTTCTGGGATCCAAGATCACTGCAGATGGTGACTGTAGCCATGAAATTAAAAGACGTTTGCTTCTTGGGAGGACAGCTATGGCGAACCTGGGCAGTATAATAAAAAGTAGAGACATCAACCTGCCAACAAAAGTCCGTATAGTCAAAGCGATGGTATTCACAGTAGTAATGTATGGCTGTGAGAGCTGGACCATAAGGAAGGCTGAGCGTAGAAGAATAGATGCTTTTGAGCTGTGGTGCTGGAGAAGAATCTTGAGAGTCCCTTGGACTGCAAGAAGATCAAATCAGTCAGTCCTAAGGTAAATCAACCCAGACTGTTTCCTGGAAAGTCAGATGCTGAAGCTGAAGCTCAAATACTCTGGCCACCAAATGAGAAGGGAGCACTCACTGGAGAAGATCCTGATGCTTGGAAAGACAGCAGGCAAAAGAAGAAGGGGACGGCAAAAGATGAGATGGCTGGACAGTGTTACTGATGTAACAAACACAAATTTGAGCAGACTTTGGAGGATGGTGGAAGACAGGAGGGCCTGGCGTGACTTTGTCCATGGGGTCGCAAAGAGTCGGACTTGACTGAACAACAACAATAGGATGGCTGCGATCATACAGACTAAATAATGCACTTTCAATGCACTTTCCAACTAGATTTTGCCAGTTCACACAGTAGAATCCAGTTGGAAAATGGATTGAAAGTGCATTATTTAGGATCCCATGTCTGAAATGACCACTAATAAACAGAGTAGTGACTTCTAAAACTCAAAGAATTCTGGTGGGAAAAAGCAACCAGTTTTTGTCCTTTGTTATCAAACAGAGTACTTTTAATAACCAAACTGATGTACAATTGTTGACTCCTTTGTCTTCATAGTGATCATATTTTATACCTGTTGAACTTTTGTGGTTTTCCTCAAAGAATCTTGGGAATTGTGGTTTGGTAAGCATGTGAAACATCCTCCATTAGAGATCCCCAAAGAACTGAAGAGGGAGGCTTTCCCCAGCATGGAGCTAAAGCGATTGAAAATAAATTAGCAATGTTTGTTGATTTCAAAAACTTCACAGGTTGTTATTACACAATCTTTTTTTTCTTCTGTTATTATTCAGTTTTGTTCTCTCTACTTGTGTATCACTTTCAGGGTTGTGGCATCCGGTAATCATCCATGTAGCTGGCCAGCCAGCTAACATGAATTTGAAGAGGATCTCTCCTCTTTCCTTGGCCCTTGGACACTGTTTTACACATTGCCTGTTTTGGATTGAGAAATTCCTGGAGGTTTGGGTTGGGAAATTCCTGAACGTTTTGGGGGTGATGCCTGGAAATGGAGGGTTTTTTGGAGGGGAGGGTCTTCAACAGGGTAAAATTCTATAAAGATCAACTTTCAAAGCATCCATTTTCTCCAGGGGGGAAGGATCTTGGTTGACTGGAGTTCAGTTGTAATCCTGGGAGATCTCTAGCCACTACCTGGAAGTTGGCCACCCTACCAAGTTTCCATACTGTGATGCACCATGAGAAATGTAGTCTTCAAGGTACCTAACGTTTGGCACCTTGGGATTACATTTCTCAAGGCGCAACAAGGCACCAGGCGAGGGGGGAAGAAAGAGATGGTATTTTCATCTATCCATTAACAGAGTTGCCAGTCTCTGGTGCCACCACACCCCACTATGCCAAGCTCTAAAAAAAAAAAAACAAGTGAATGGCATTCTTTCATTACTTGCCCCTTTCCAAATAAGTTGGGTTTTCTCAGATAATCTGGAAACAAATGCATATCCCTAAGTGGAAAAGCTTTACTTGCTGCATTTCTGCTCATCAAGCACAGTTCCAAGTTGAAGACCCTGATGTATGATCTACATAGGCAAGAAAGGGGAGAAGAGAATTTGTGTAAATTGTTTATTCTCTCCTTTTCTCCCCATCAGGGATCAAATGAGCTTATGACATTAATCTTCACCCCTCCATTTTATCCAAGCAACAACAACCCCATGACATATGTTCGTCTGAGAGAGGAGGTTATTGGCCAAAGGCTTCCCAGCAGGCATCCATACAGCTGTGGGAGCATTTTAAACTGTCTGTCCAGATCCTAGTTCAACATTATCCACTACATCAAATATATTAGAAAAGGGCTTTTTTAAAAGAAAAAGCCTAGCAGGAACCTATTTGCATATTAGGCCTCATCCTCTGACATCACCATTGTTTTATATAGGGCTTTTTTGTAGAAAAAGTCCAGCAGGAACTCATTTGCATATTAGGCCACACCCTCTGACATCACCATTGTTTTGCATAGGGCTTTTTTGTACAAAAAACCCAGCAGGAACTCATATGCATATTAGGCCACACCACTTAATACCAAGCCAGCTGGAATTGCGTTCCTGTGCATGCCTGCTTTTAAGAAAGAAAGAAAGCAAGAAGCCCTGCATTAGAAATCCAGTGTATTTTTTAATGTCTGTATTTATGGATCTGAATGAGAATTTCCATTCCTCCCCCTCACCAATTCATTTCAGAAATTGCCACCATCCTTCCCAGGCGATAGGAAGCAGCCAGAAGTGCAGATTTGGTTCCCTAGCCACTTTACAGGTTTTGCTGTCCATCACCAATCCTAAATGAGGCTTTAATTGTTTCCTACTGAAAAAGACAACTGATCTACATTGTTAGAAACTGACTGTCTGGGACACAGAATGCCAAATGAATCCAGTGCTGCGGAAAACCCACAAGGCAGGAGATCATGAGAAGACAGCTTCAGAAAGCATACCTGTTATCACTCACCCCGCCAAAATCAACAATGGGATAGGAAGAGACAAAAACCCACTTTGGCTGTTTAAGTGATTTCTTAACGTTGTTTATTTAGTCTTAATACACTTCAGCTCCTTCTCCTTTGTACTTAAGACTTTGCATTAGCCAAGTTTCTAGTCCTAGTGGTGCTAGGGAGATACACTAACCTCTAAAGCTTTTCAGGTGAATTTTGGAAGATCAGTTAACCCTGTTTATTTAGCCTCAATATGCTTCAACGCTTTCTCCTTTGCGCTAAAGTCTTTGGATTACCTAAGATTCTAGTCCTTATGGTGCTCTCTCTCCAAGGGCTTAAGTTATATAATAAGAGGGTTCAGAGTAGATTAGAAGCTGTTCCTCTGAAAACCAGATGCCTGTAAGCTGGTTGTGATTCTCAGCTGGGAGGGGGGGAATGCACTCTGCCCATGCTAAAGGGCATTTCCCTTTGATTATTAATACACGTCTCAGCCTGTGTGCTCACTTCTAAATCAGATTCTTGGGTCAGACATAGCCTCCATTCCACCTCTCATACTTCCGAGTTGCCGCCCTGTTTCGCCCCATGGTACTTCGTCTGTTCTCAGCCCTCTTCTTCCCTTTCCATTCCTTCTTGCAGGACATGCTTTGCACAAACACCCAATTTCTGCACTTGGCTTTCAATTTCTACCGCTTTGCCAATCATTTATTTATTGCTTAGTTCAATTTTTAAACCGCCCTTCCCCGTGGGACAGGCCTCAGGGCAGCGTACATCAAAGAAGCCTTTCCGTAATAATAAAAACTTTAAAATCATAAAAATGTACAACAACAATTAGGGGCTTGGAGGAAAATGTCAACGGCAGACAGGGCATGTATTTCTCCAGGCGGTGGGCAAGCCTTGTCTGTCACCAATGCATCAGTTTTGATAAGTGACATGTGCTCATGTTTTTGACTGACTTCTTCCTTGCAAGAGACCTCTGCATTCCAATGAGTACTAGGGAGGCAGATGTAGATTATGGGATGATTTTATATTTTCAGCTGGTTCATCAACTGCCTGCTTCTCTGTTTCCAGCACGGAAGCCTGCAATGCCTCCCACACAGAAGAACCTCACCCCTCCCTCTTCACGTCCAAACTTTTCCACAGGATATACACCTTCTGTATAAATCTCCTTTCCTGGTCCCATCTTTCTTTCCCAGCACTTCCTGGCCTTGTCCCACCCTTTTACTTTAGAATCACACAGAACTGGGAGGGGTTATAGAGGCCATCTGGTCCAACCCCCTGATCAATGCAGGATCAGCTTAGCTTAGAACCGTCCCTGTTAAATGTTTGTTCAGCCACTGCTTAAAGACTGCCAGGGAGGGGGAGCTCACCACCTCCCTAGGGAGCTGATTCCATAGTTGAATAACTCTTATTGTAAATAAGGTTTTCCTAATATCCAGCCAGTACCTTCCCACTCTTAATTTAAACCCATTATAGTGAGTCCTCTCCACTCCTGCCAACAGGAACAGCTCCCTGCCCTCCTGTAAGTGACAGCCCTTCACATACTTAAAGAAGAGGAGATTGGATTTAGATTCTGCCCTTCACTTGGGAGTCTCAGAGTGTTTTACAATCTCCTTTCCCTTCCTCTCCCCACAACAGACACTCTGTGAGATAGGTGGGGCTGAGAGAGCTTTCAAGAACCATGACTGACCCAAGGTTATCTGCCTGGCTGCATGTGAAGGTGTGGTGAATCAAACTCGGTTCTCTCAGATTAGAGTCAGTACACTTAACCACTACACCACACTGGCTCTTTGTCATGTCTCCCCTCAGCCTCCTCTTCTCCAGACCGAACAATCCAAAGTCTCTCAGCCTTTCCTCCAGACTGAACATTCCCACACTCCAATCAGTTTGGGTTTTGGGGCAGCCACAAAATAACAGGCCACAAAGTGCTATCAAACCAAATTCCTATAGTTAAAGAATCATCATGTATTAAAGCCATTCCTCAATAAATATATTCCAGACTTTAAGAGAAGAGCAGGATTAGGGGAAAAATGCCTAAAAGCTGACAAAGTCTTATGTAAAAAGGAATAAACGTTATTTAAATAGCATGATTAGCAGCATTCAAAATCAGCTGAAGGGTAGGTACAACGTGTGTGGGGGGATACCAAATGATATGCAGCTCAGTTTTTAACCAGCAGGCAATCCAACTTCATAATCTTATTTAGGATTTTTTGAAAGTGATAATGATCTACAGAATACTTGGAAAATACATTTTCATTAATATTGGGGGGGGGGGGGAGAGAGTGAAGCCTGGAGGTTTGGGAAGTGGGGGACCTCAGAGGGGTAATAATAATCATAATTATAGTATGGCTTTGTGTGTGGTATAGCCAGGAGATCCTAAGATTGTCTGGCTATCTGAAGTACTAGCTCTTTTTAGCATTATCCACCACTATGTGGCGAACTAGACTTATTTTGGGGGCTGAGAGAGTTCTGAGAGAGAGCAGTGACTGACCCAAGGTCACACAGCTGGCTTCATGTGGAGGAGTGAGGAATCGAACCCAGTTCTCCAGATTAAAGGCCTCTGCTCCTAACCACTACACCACCCTGGCTTCCCCTCAGACAGGTATAATGCCATAGAGTTCACCCTCCAGAGCAGCCATTTTCTCCAGGGGAACTGATCTCCCAGTTGTATTCCTGGGAGATCTCAAGGCCCTACCTAGAACTGCTATCATCAAATTACTAATAATCCCTATTTCTACTGAAGGCCAATACATCAAATATTCAAAAAAAATTCATCTATTATTATATCAAGACACCCAGTGAGTATCATAAAGATTTTCCAATGTATATAAAAATTTTTACAAAATCATATCGGATTTTTGCAAAATCATCAGCATAAATATCATCAATGTTCAAGCCAAACATCAATCTTCAGCATATATCTTCTCACTCATCCCTTCAGGCAAGAGAGGCTGGCGACTGGAGACTGACGTTTGGATTGAACATTGATGATATTTATACTGATATTGCAGGGCTTTTTTGCAGCAGGAACTCCTTTACATATTAGGCTACACCCCCCCCCCCCCGCTGCAGTCAATCCTCCAAGAGTTTACAGAGCTCGTACAGGGCCTACTGTAAGCTCTTGGAGGACTGGCTACATCAGGGGTGTGTGGCCTAATATGCAAAGGAGTTCCTGCTACAAAAAAGCCCTGCTGATATGATTTGGTAAAAATTGTTGTATATATTGGGAAATCTTTTAATACTCACTGGATGTCTAGATGAATTCTTTATGAGTATTTGAGGTATTGGTCTTTAGTAGAAATAAGGAGTGTTAGTAATTTGATCACAGTTCTTGCCTCTTGTTTTTGGACGTTCTGCATTCCATGATTCCCTCTGCTTTTCTATCTAACCTATCAAAAGCAGGGGCAACCACAATCCTTGGCTCTTTCTGACCCGTATGTCAAAGCACTGTAGATTTTTTTTGATGTAGACTGGGCAGGAGCTGTGTCGTTTTTTCACAGTCCTTATCTGTCATGTGCATTATTAAACGGATCTTTATGCTAGTCCGGAATCATTCCATTGACTGCATTAATTCCACTGGCTGTTTATTCCAAGTCCTCCTGATTCTGTGTAGACTCCCATGGTTCACAGATTTCAGTATTCAAAATAAACAGGAATCTTGTTGAGTGTTTGACCTAAATTCCACCTTTTTAAAAAATCAAGGCCAGAAGCATGTGTCATTAGCGTGGTGCCGGTGGCTCCTCACCTTTGGAATTCCCTCCCCTTGAGGCTTGCCTGGCCCCTCCTTCACTTCAGGAAACAGGTTAAAAAAACATTCCTGGTTTTTTGGGGGGATCCAGGGTATTTTTAACTGCTTTGTGGTCTGTTCCAGGCTCAAAGGCTGTTTTTCCAATACTATTTTTGACAACTCCTTTTTATGGCTTGCTTTTATTGGTTGCAAGAGCCCCGGTGGCGCAGAGTGTTAAAGCTGCAGTACTGCAGTCCTAAGCTCTGCTCACGACCTGAGTTCGAAAGCTGGTTCAGGTAGCCGGCTTGAGGTTGTCTCAGCCTTCCATCCTTCCAAGGTCGTTAAAATGAGTACCCAGTTTGTTGGGGGGAAAGTGTAGACGACTGGGGAAGGCAATGGCAAACCACCCCGTAAAAAGTCTGCTGTGAAAACGTCGTGAAAGCAATGTCACCCCAGAGTTGGAAACAACAGGTGCTTGCACAGGGGACCTTTCCTTTCCTTTATTGGTTGTTTTTATTATCATGATTTTAAAAATTGGCTTATACTGTTTTGCTGATATTTTTAATGGGTATGCTTTTTAAAAAAAATTCTCTGTTGCAAGCTGCCTTGACTTATACCAGGGGTGGCCAAACTGCAGCTCGGGAGCCACATGTGGTTCTTTCACACATATTGTGTGGCTCTCAAAGCCCCCACCGCCCTGTTGGTCAGCTTGGAGAAGACATTTGTTTCTTTAAATCACTTCTCCAAGCCAAGTCATCTGGTGGCTTGGAGAATGCATTTAAAGTTAAAGTTGCTTGCTTTCCACCTTCCCTCCCTCCCCTATCTCCCTGCTCGCAAACATCTGATGTTCATGCCTTGTGGCTCTCAAGCATCTGAGGTTTAATCTATGTGGCTCTTATGTTAAGCAAGTTTAGCCATCCCTGACTTATGCTGTTGGCTTATACTCAGGGGTCGTTTTGTAGAAAAATAGGTGGTGGAGCTCATCCAGGGATTGTTATGCAGTTGCGCCTACTATTCAATGGACAAGGAGGTGGAACTCTCAGAAGGAAGAGGTGGAACTCTCAGAAAGGTTCAGGAGCTGTGCTCCTGTGAGCTCCCACTGAATCCGAGGCCTGCTTATACTGTCTTGGCTTTTTCTGCTTATACAGCTTGGCTTATACTACTTTGACTTATACTGCCTTTGCTGCCTTGGTTTATTGTACGGGTATGCAAGCTGCCTTGGCTTATACTGTTGGCTTATACTGTTTTACTGATATATTTTAATGGGTATGCTTTTTAAAATTCTGTCTGGATTTGTTTAATGGTTGCAAGCTGTCTTGAGCCCCTCCGAAGAGACAAAATACACATTTTGCTACCTCCATGCGTATTGGGAGCCTCCCAAGTGCACACGGATCCTCTTGGTATGTGGGGTCACTCTAGAGTTGCCAGCTTCCAGGAGGTTAGATAGAACAGGAGGAGATTGCAGTGCAGTGTCAAAATGAAATACAAACGAAGGCTCCCTCAATTATGTATCACTGGTATTGTTACATGGGGGGGGGGGGTGGAATCCAAATTTTGAGAAAGAAAATATTACATGATCTGCCTGAAGTAGCACCGTTGCCATTTTTCTGATTGTTTTATTGTTTTAATATTGTTTTTGTTTACTGTCTATTTTATGCTGTTAGCCACCTTGAGTCTATACAGAATGGGCGGGGTATAAATATAACGTAAATAAACAAATAACAATCAACAATTATATAATTCATTCAAAATCTACACAATAACAGTTTCAACCTATCACAAAAAAAAATCCAATTGCAACACTAATTTCTTTCAAACTTACCTTCAAGTACTACCGAGATGTAAGATTGATGGATTTTCTTAAAAGACAATATGGTCTTCTTTTAGAATAGTGGACTTACATATGGGTTATAATTATGAATTAGTGTCAAAATTGTATTTTTCATGATAGACGCTGTTATTGTGCAGATTTTGAATGAATTATATTGTTGTTGATTGTTATTTGGATTTTCCCCTTACATGACAATGCTAGTGATGCATGATTGCAGGAGCCTTAGGTTCTATTTCATTTTGAAACTCCTGAGTGGTGGCTGGAGATCTCTTGGAGAAAATGGCCACTTTGGAAGATAGACTGGACAGCGTTATACCCCAGTGAAGTAGGAGAAGGGCTGGCAACCCTGCCTGGTAACAATTAATAGGTGTTTAGCTTTCAGTTTAATCTAGGACTCGGATAATGTCATGCTTCCACTGTTTTCTCATTTTTTTTCATATTCACATTGCATCATTGGTTTTGTAGTCTTGATGCCAACAAATTGCTGTATCACAGGTAAATTTTGCTCTAATATGTAAGGCTTTGACTGTTTTGCATTGAACTTGGTGGACCTTACTTTCAGTGGCAACCCTGCCATCGAAAAGGGAACAGCTGGCGACCTCCTCAGGCTCCACCTCCCCCAACCCCTCCAAGTATTTCCTGACCCAGAGCAGGTAACCCTGGGTCACCACCAGTGTTCCCTCTAAGCTGAGTTAGTGTGAGCTAGCTCACAGATTTTTAGCCTCCAGCTCACACATTTTTGTCTTAGTTCAGGAAAAATACCCCCAGAGAACAATAATGTAAGCAGTAGCTCACAACTATAATGCCAGTAACTCACAACTTTAATACCAGCAGCTCACAAAGTGGAATTTTTGCTCACAAGACTCTGCAGGTTAGAGGGAACATTGGTCACCCCATTGTCTGAACAAGGGAACACAGGCATTTTTCATGGGTTTACAGCTTTGATATGCACAAGGGAACTGTTAGCTTTTCCAGGTTCTTCCTCAGATATCTTAAAGGTGTAAATAGAAGAAGAAGTGTGCTCTTTTGTTCAGTGAACATGGAGATTGCACATATCAGGAGCACACTCCCAATATGCATGGGGACATAAAAGCCCAAAAGGGCTTTTGTTATGATCTCCTCTAAAGTCTTCCAGATAAAAAGCAATTGGCATGTTTTTATCCATCCACATAATGTTAAGTTTGTATAATCAATGTCCTGTAGCTTTGTGAGGTTATTAACAACCAACTTGAACAGTTGGGTAAATGAAAAGGTCAGAGGCCCTTATCTGTTTCCCATTCTTTTTATCCACCCCAGGTCCTTTTGGCTATGGCCTATAGCAGGCTATCCAGTTCCGTGTCATAATTACAGCTGGGTCAGAGTGCATCAGCAATGTCGAAACAGCCCGTAAGTGTGAGCTTGTGAGCTGCTGGGTTATCAAGCCAGCCTCTGAGAAGCAACTCGGAGTTCAAAGTGTGCAGTTATGCAAATCAGGTCTGCTTTCCATGAAAAGGGAAGAACAGCCAAGGTTTGGCTGAGTTTGCTGTTGCCAGAGCAATTAAATCCTGTATGGGTGTTGAGTTTCTTGGGGGACTGCAGGCACCGCTTTCAACAAGGGAAGGCAGGGCGGGGCTCCAAGATTTGATGTGATAATTGCCCAGAAAAGCAGCCTGGAAATGGAAATCCAAACTCCGGCCTCCTTGTCTGGGAGAAGAACCAGGCAACACCTGTCTTCTAAGAACCTGTTGACATGGAAGCAGCTTGTACATTGGCTACATGAAAAGCAGGGCTGGGCGGGTGGGATATGTGTACCTTTTATTGTCTGGCGTTCTAGTGCGCATACAGCACAAATAGAACTATTGGGGGTGAAACTCTGAGATGTGATTGCATGTGACCAGGGCTTTTTTTTGTAGCAGGAACTCCTTTGCATATTAGGCCACACACCCCTGTTGTAGCTAATCCTCCAAGAGCTTAAAGGGCTCTTAGTACAGGGCCTGCTGTAAGCTCCAGGAGGATTGGCTACAGCAGGGATGTGTGGCCTAATATGCAAAGGAGTTCCTGCTACAAAAAAAAGCCCTGCATGTGACAATCTCCATGTGAGTGTCGCAGGAACATATGAAGAGCCCTGCTGCATCAGACCAGTGGTCCAGCATTCTGGTGGCCAATCCGTTGCCCTGGAGCAGAGGTGGCCAAACTGAGGCTCGGGACCCACAGCGGCTCTTTCACACATATGATGTGGCTCTCAAAGCCTCCACCACCCTGTTGGCTGGCTTGGAGAAGGCATTTGTCTCTTTAAATCACTTCTCCAAGCCAAGCCATCCGGTGGCTTGGAGAATGCATTTACAGTTAAAGTTGCTTTCTTTCCACCTCCACCTCCCCCATCTATTTGCTTTCTTTCCACATTTCCTTCCTTCCTTCCTTCCTTCCTTCCTTCCTTCCTTCCTTCCTTCCTTCCTTCCTTCCTTCCTTCCTTCCTTCCTTCCTTCATCTTATGGCTCTGGAACATCTTTTTTTTATGGTACCACTTCACTTTATTTAATGCTTACAATTACAATCATGACATGTCCGTACAGTTCACATAGACAAGATCAAACTAATGTTGAAAACAAAGTACGAGGTCTAAAAGTCAGTTGTGCAGAATATACAAAATAACTCCAAATCAAAAATAAATGAGTTTTCTGTAAAATGAATTCTGAGGTACAATATCATGTTCCATTAAATATGATATTATAGGACACCAAAAAGAAACAACATATCCTTCATACTGCTCTAAATTCAATTTGAATGAGTTGCAAGCTACCTTATTGATTACAAACAGTTCCCATAATTTCTGAAACCAATATTCTAATGATGGCAGAGAGGAGTTTATCCAGTTAGCCGCTATTGTAAGTCTAGCAGCTGCATGTCTCTCAAACATCTGGTGTTCATGTCTTGCAGCTCTCAAACATCTGACATTTATTCTATGTGGCTCTTATGTTAAGCAAGTTTGGCCACCCCTGTCCTGGAGGGTCAACAGAGAGGGTACAGAGGGCAAGGCTGCCCCTGGACACATAAAGGTGTCCATCAGGTAGACTATATCAGCCTAAATCAGTCCATCAAGGTCAGTATTGTCTAGTCTGACTTGGAGTGGCTCTGCACAATCTCAGCCGCGGCTCTTTCCCATAATCAGCCACCACCTCATCTTTTAAAATAAAGATGCCTGGGATTGAACCTGGGATCTTCTGCATGACAAGCAGATGCTCTACCAATGAGTAGAGGGGCTATAGCTTAGTGGCAGAGCATCTGCTTGGCATGCAGAAGATCCCAGGTTCAATCCCCAGCATCTCTGGCAGAATGGATCAGGTGATGTGAAAGACCTCCACTTGAGATCCTGAACAGCTGCTGCCAGCCTCAGTAGACGATACTGACTTTGCTGGACCAAGGGTCTGATTCTGTATTAAGTAGCTTTATGTGTTCATGAGCAGGGGTCATTTCATAGACAAAGAGGTGCCAGAGCTTATTAGCACAACTCATTTGCATATGCCACACATCGCTGACATCATTAGAAGGTGTACTAAATTATATCAGCTCAGCATCTACCTTAAAATGCTTCTTGAATTATAATTGTCATAATAAAACCTTACTCCCATCATACTTTTAAAATTCTCCTATATGGCCACAGTGGCATGAGGAAGATTTCCATCTGTCTGCTTTATATGTTTTGGTCCTTTCTTTCTTTCTTTCTTTCTTTCTTTCTTTCTTTCTTTCTTTCTTTCTTTCTTTCTTTCTTTCTTTCTTTCTTTCTTTCTTTCTTTCTTTCTTTCTTTCTTTCTTTCTTTCTTTCTTTCTTTCTTTCCAGCAAAATTCTCACAGGGGGTTTGAACAATGGAGCCCAGAAGTACTTTTCTTTGGGGGGGTGGTGGTAAGAAAGAAAGAGCACAAAATGTAGAGGAGCTCTGCTCCTGTGAACTCCTGCCCAAAGTGAGGCCTGTTCATGAGTCTCAAGCACCAATATTCAGAAGTAACTGACCCTGAATATGGAGGTTTCTTTTAGTTAGGAGTCAATAATGGATCTCTCCTCCGTGAATCTGTCCAATCCACTTGGAAAAGCCATGTGTATTCACGGCCATCACAACATCCACAGGCAATGAATCCTGCAATTTAATTACTCTTGCTTTTTTAATTAATCCTGTCCTGCTTTTCCCTACATGAAACCTGAAAGTTCTTTCTGTGCAGGGTAAGTCACTTTCAAGGCCCACGCCTTGCATGGAAAACAAACATACGGGCTCAGTTGAGACACAAGGCGCAAGAAAGCCTGGTTTGTTTAAATTATGGCTAGCTTATGAAAGCAGGATTTGGTTTGCAGACAATTATTCCAATCTGGGTTTGTTTCCAGAAATGCCAGTTCCCTCACTTTACTACACAGAGCTTGCATTCTGGCATTCATACAGCACACAAAACCATCATAAAGACCAACGGTGTGGTTAATAAACATAAGTGTTTCAGATCCTGGTTTGACATAATTGAACAAAGTTTAAGCCCAGTGGCACTTTTAAGACCAACAAAGTTTAATTCTGGGTATAAGCTTCCATGCATACGCACACATATGTGCACATGAAAATGTATACCCAGTCTGCAGTTAAAGGTAGTACATAAGTTTACCAGTTCAGGTACTAAAGATTGATCCTTCCTTCCTTCCTTCCTTCCTTCCTTCCTTCCTTCCTTCCTTCCTTCCTTCCTTCCTTCCTTCCTTCCTTCCTTCCTTCCTTCCTTCCTTCCTTCCTTCCTTCCTTCCTTCCTTCCTCCCTCCCTCCCTCCCTCCCTCCCTCCCTCCCTCCCTTCCTTCCTTCCTTCCTTCCTTCCTTCCTTCCTTCCTTCCTTCCTTCCTTCCTTCCTTCCTTCCTTTCTATCATTTCACAAACTCCAAGGCTAAGATCTAAAGTAGCTGAATTCTGCCCATCGTTCATCATTGCAACCCTACCCCCACTCAACACACAAATCATTTTAGCCCCTCTGGTTATGTTTGCAAAGGAGGAGGAGGCGCTGTCATCCCAAGAAGAACATTTTGCAGAAGTCTGGGAGGATGCAACACCTCCAGATGAGACCATCTTCCAACCAAGCTTCCATTCAGCATCATTTGGAAATAATTGTGTCACTCATGAACCACCAGCAGACCCTGATATAAATAGCAAAGAAAACATAGCACAGCAGAGGTGAGGAATTCTGGAGACATTTTGTCCTATCCTGGTCAACCCCAACCACCTCTCTGGATCAGGGATGCCAGTCTCCAGGTGGGCAACGGAAAAAAAAAATTCATACCAGGAAACATCTGCAGTACCTATTCTATGGCAAAAGAGAGTTACAGCCATCTTCTGCTGCATGACAATAGCTCTATGTAATTTATATCAATGAATTCACAGTAACTCTTGAGATTTTCTGTTTTTATTGTATATATGAAGAAATGCTTGCAATCTTCATTATGATGCATTCTATGACTACAGACAATGTGTCTGCACCATGTTGTATACAGTTGTGAAGGATGTGTGCTGGACAACCAACACCAACTAATTCTCTCTTTAATTGATGCTTCAAGGCAAGGAAGACATTTTTGCTTCCAGAGTGATTGATTCCTCCAAAATTAGTGTTTGTGTGGCCACCAAAGAATGCAACACACTTCATAAGGAGGCTGTGGTCTTTTAATGCTTGGTTAACACAGTTCTGATTTTGTTTCTGATTTTGCATGCTCTTCAGCTGTATCAATTTTGATTTCATACCATGAAGTTTATGGAAATATTGTATCACAACAGGGGAATAGTGTTTGTGACCCATAGATGGTTACCGCCATCAATGGAAACACCTAAGCAGAATATTTCATTTAAATCCTGAATTGCCATAGAAACAGAGCGTAGAGCAAACATTCTATTGACAATGGCCTAATTTTTGTTCTTGCACAAGAAACTTTTCCCACTACACCTGAATTATATTGACCGAGTCCACACAGTTTTAGAACAAAAAATGAGATACTTGGATTTGAGATTCGATTAACTTCGCCTGTCTGAATCTGATCCTAGGATAATGGTATAGATGTGTTATTATAGATTTTTGACTGAGGGGAGGGGGATTTAAAGGGTTAAGATTTTGTGAATACTTGACTGCACTTGCTGTATATTGTTTTTAAAAAATTAATTTAAAAAAGAGAATGCTGAAAAAAAAATATTAAAGAGTGCATGAACACAAAGCATTCAGGATAGAAAGCGAGGCCTTCAGTGGAACCCAAAAGGAATGTCCAAGATCCCTGCACTTCCTGACAGTGGGTGGGATCTTTGTGCCATTGCTAAGGGGAAGGGAGGAGTTGTGGGAAAAGGCAGTCATGTGAACTGTTACGTTGGAATTGTCCTTAGGAGGTGACCTAAGGAAGAAGAAGAAATTGGATTTATACCCTGCTCTTCTCCCCACAACAGACACCCTGTGAGGAAGGTGGGACTGTGAAAGCTCTGCGAGAAACTGCTCTGAGAGAACTGTGACTGGCCCAGGTCACTCAGCTGCTGAGGTTTTTTTGAGCAGGAAGGCACAGGAATGCAGTTCCAGCTGGCTTGGTGTCAGGTGGTGTGGCCTAATATGCAAATTAGTTCCTGCTGGACTTTTTCTACAAAAAAAGCCCTGTGTGAAACTGTGACATCAGGGAACGTAGCCTAATATGCAAATGAGTTCCTGCTGGGCTGTTTCTATCAAAAAAAGCCCTGCCCAGCTGGAAGTGTTATTCAAAACGCATGCTAGGAAGTAGTGCTGATGGCCAAACTGGAGCTTCTCTCCTATGAGGGGACTGCGGGCAAAATAGGCTAAGCCTTCCAACAAGAGAGAGAGAGAACATTTTCACCAGCTTTTTTTTTAAAGAGTCTCAAAGAGGACAAGACATCACAAAGAGAGGATATGTCCTCTAAATAAAAAGGACATCTGGTCCCCCACACGTCTTCTTCCTGCTTGTGTGCCCTTCCCTACCCGTGTCTGCTCACCAGCTCTCCCACTGCCCAGGTACACAGCTTTCTACAGTCATTTCCCTAGCGGCATTGGGCAGTGAGGGCAGAAGGACACAAGGGTGGTGCACTACCAGCAGGGGGTGCTGGCAGCAGTAGACCCAGCCAGAAATCCCAGGGGCCTTGAGAGCTGCCCCACCTGAGGGTGTGCTGACGCCAGCCCTGCTGAACAAGCAACCCAATAAAGATTTCCAACATGCCAGAACTGTAGATTAACATCCTTGGCTGTGGATGTTTCCCCGTTTCTCGCATTCACGGAGCTTCCCAAAAGAAACATTACAAGTCTGCACAAACATGATATTTCACTCAGCGAGGCTGACGCTTGTCGTTCTGCTTCCTTCAGCCTTTTTGATCATGCTAGTCCAGGAGGCAGAGAACACAGGCTCTGGTTTTATGGGCTGGTGGACGGGAGATTGAGGTTATCCAGGAAGACCTGTTACAGAAGGAGCTTTTGCCCAGCATTCAAGACCTAGTTGGAGCTTCAGAGTCGGTGGGCAAAACCTCCCTTCAGGCTGCTTGGCAAATAGTAATCAAGAGTGCTCCTGAACATGTGCAGGGTGACTTTTCCCACATGAGCAACTGTAAGCAGGGCTTTATTTGAGCAGGAACACAGTTCCAGCTGGCTTGGCATAAGAGGGTGTGGCCTCATATACAAATGAGTTCCTTCCAGGGGTTTTCTACAAAAAAGCCATGTGTGGTGATGTCAGGGGATGTGGTTAAATATGCAAATGAGTCCCTGCTGGGCTTTTTCTACAAAAAAAGCCCTGATTGTAACCATTGGCACACACCTGCAGAAGAAGCAAAAGGACATCATAGAACCATGGAATCAAAGGGTTGGAAGGTTTGTACAAGTCATCTAGGCCACCACCCTGCTCAATGCAGGATCAGCTTAGAGCAGGGGTGGCCAACGGTAGCTCTCCAGATGTTTTTTGCCTACAACTCCCATCAGCCCCAGCCAGCATGGCCTATGGCTGGGGCTGATGGGAGTTGTAGGCAAAAACATCTGGAGAGCTACCGTTGGCCACCCCTGGCTTAGAGCATCCATGACAAGTGAATCTCTGATGTTCAAGGGGAAATTTTTCCATGCAGACTCCCTGCTTATTTTAGAAACTAATTTTGCCTCATCACCAGTTTGCATTCATTAAAATTTGTCAGGAACCACCCAGGAAATAAAAGCGGTATCTGCATTGCAAGAGAACCCTTTTTGTCAAATTTTTCTCCAAGGAGCTCACCTCCCCCACCCCCATCTTCTTCAGCAGATCCACACAACAACCCTGTAAAGAATGTAGGGATGCCAGCCTCCAGGTGGGATCTAGAGCTGCTTGAAATTACAGCCCATTTCCAGATTGCAGAGATCAGTTCTCCTGGGGAAAATGCATGCTTTGGAGGATGGACTCTATGGTATTGTACCCCACTGCAGTCTTTCCCAGGCTCCATCCCCAAATCTCCAGGAGTTCCCCAACCAGGATCTACTGATGGCCAGGGGGGACCTGGCAACCCTAAAATTAAGTCAGACTTAGAAGGAAAGAGTGAGTAGTTCAAGATCATCCAGAGAGATTTGTGGCAGAGTGGGAATGTGAACTCAGGTCTCCGTGGTCCTAGTTCAGCCATTTCAAATAGCTTTGACATCAAATTGGTTCTGGTAAAGTTTGATGGGGCTGGCCTTCATCTGTTTCTTTTCAAATTCATAAGCTGCATTTCATCCTCCTCCTCCCCACAATGATAACAACTGCATTTGCAAGGGGCTTCCCCAGCGAGGCCCTGCTTATTAAATCTATTCTACTTGGCAGGGGCCCTGATTTTTCCTCATCTGCCCCAAGGGCAGAAAAGGACAAACTGGGAGGAAAGACACATTGAATTGCAGGGTGTTGTGTCTGGCGTTCGTGCCGGAAGGTACAGCACAGCGCATCTGTGGGCGGTGCCTGGAAGGGACGAATGCAGCCCGCCTATGATGATCAAAGGCCGGAAGTTTAACTGGCCAGGATTCGACCTGACCAGGAAGAAGGTTGTTCCGGGAAATGTATATAATAGGGGACCCGGCCCCACCATTTTCTCTTTGTGATGTACTCGATAATAAAGCATGTTGCCATCTGAACGTCTCCGACCTCAGTATATTACACTGGTGATGAAGGTAGGATACCGGTGAGCAGAAGCAGCCTCCAGCGCTCCGAGCTCTAGTGTTCCCACGGCCGAGGTTATGGCTACTACTCCCAGACAAATCCTACCGGCATTCGACATCACCCGGCACAACTTATAGGAATCATGGGTGGACCAGATCAACTACTACATAGAGCTGCACAAAATGGAGGCAGCAGCTGAAAAGAAGGCCCTTCTTCTGAGTTCGTGCGGGGTGGAGACCATCCAGCTGATGAAGCGACTCATCGTGCTGACCACCCTTGCAAGGGCCACCTATGACCAGCTGGTCAAGGAGATGACAAACCACATGGCGCCCCAGCCGTACCGTCTCACACGCGGGCACGCATTCTACATGAGAAAGCAGAGACACACTGAGTCCGCTGGTGAGTATCTTGCGGAGTTCCGTGGATTAGCCCTGAGATGCAATTGGAAGAGATAGCCCTGGAAGAGATCCTGCTGGACCGCTTCGCGGTTGGTGTCCGGGAGGAGAAAATGCGCCAGAAGTTGCTAGCATACGAGGACAAATACATCAACCTCGTGAAAGCACTTTGACAGGCAACCACCTTCGAACAGACGCATACCCGCCCTTCCGTGAACCAGGCCACCACTGCCTCGATCTTGGATGGCTCCAACGAGGAAGGGCACACCAGCTTCGCTGCCAGCCACGCAGCAAGCTATAAATACCAACCTGACCACGGGCAGCGGAGAAGCCAAGCACCAAGAGTGCCAGCTGTGGGGACCCACACAAGCACCGAGACTGCCCCTACCACGACGCGGTTTGCAGAAGCTGCGGAAAAGTGGGCCACATCACCCGAGCTTGCAGGGCCAGAACCAACAGGAGGCCCCAGTCCGCATACCATGACTCGACAGATGCACACACGACGGCCTCAAACAGCATCCAGGTAATGAACTTGCCCCTGGACACCCTCAACAAGGTCAAAGTGCAGGTCTTGATTGAGGGGGGTCCCTGCCTGATGGAATTGGACACGGGATCCTCCATCTCCATAATTTCCAAGGAGATCCTTAGTAAACTCTGCCCCCACTACCGGCCGGCCCTCCAGCCCGCGGAATTCATATTGCGGGACTTTCAAAAGAATCCGGTGCAGATAATGGGGTGGGCCAGAGTTAGGGTGGAGTTCAAAAATTTTAAAGGGGTCCTGGACATACTTGTGGTGAAGCGCCTGCTCACCACCCTTTTGGGATTTGCTTGGTTTAAGCCACTGGGCATCAAAATAGTTGGGGCGGACCACATGCAGGCCCACAATTTCGACCAAGTGTGCCAGGAGTTCCCAGAAGCATTCGATGGAGCTCTGGGAACCTACAAGGAGTCACCTATCGCGCTGCAGTTGGACCCCACGGTTAGGCCCTTAACGGGTTCCGTTTGTGCTTAAGCCAAAAATTGAAGCCGAACTGGACCGCCTTGTGGCCCAGGGGGTGCTAGAGCCCGTCTCCCACACCACTTGGGAAACCCCCATAGTCACCCCAGTCAAGCCGAACGGGGACGTGTGCATCTGTGCGGACTACAAATGCACAATTAATAAAGCACCACAGGACCACCCATGCCCCGTCCCGGTGGTCAGCCATGTCCTCACCTCCCTGGCCGACTCTAAGATTTTCAGGAAGTTGGATTTGGCCCAAGCATACCAACAACTTCCGGTGGATGAGCAAACGGCTGAGGCTGAGACCATCGTTATGCACCGGAGCGCTTTCAAGGTGTGGAGGCTACAATTTGGGGTCAGCATGGCTCCAGGAATTTTCCAAAGCTTAATGCACTCTCTCCTTAAAGGGATTTCCAGAGTACAACCCTTTTTCAATGACATTTTGATAGTGGCACCTGACACCGATGAATTCTGTCACTGCCTTCGAGAGGTGCTCCACCATTTCCAGAATGCGGGTCTCAAGGTGAAGTGGAAGAAGTGCTCACTGGGGGGTGCCAAGGGTGGAGTTCCTGGGGTTTGCAGTGAACGCTGCAGGAATTCACCCAATGACCGACAAGACCAGGGCAATAGTCCAGGCCCCGGCCCCCGCTTGCAAGGCAGAGCTTCAAAGTTTTTTGGGGCTTCTGAACTTTTACCACTCATTCCTGCCCCACAAAGCAGCCCTGGCCGAACCCCTACACAGACTCCTAGATAAGGGCGCCCCATGGGCCTGGGGAAAAAAGCAGGCTGCAGCCTTCCAGGTGGTCAAGGACATCTTGGTTTCAAACAAGGTACTCCACCATTTTGATGAGTCCCTCCCCATGATTTTAGCCTGTGATGCTTCCCCTTATGGAGTGGGCACCGTCCTGGGCCACCAACTCCCGGAGGGGAGAGAGGTCCCCATGGCCTATTACTCTCAGACTTTGAACCAGGCTGAGCGCAACTACGCCCAAATAGACAAGGAGGCATTGGCTATAGACAAGGAGGCATTGGCAATCATGGTGGGTGTATACAAATTCAACAACTACCTGTATGGCAGGCACTTCACGATTGCCACAGATCACAAGCCATTGCTTGGCCTACTTGCCCCAGACCACCAGACGCCGCAGATCCTGTTGCAGCGGGTCCTGAGGTAGAATGAGTTCCTAAACTCCTACACCTACAAGCTAGTCTACCGCCCTGGCAAGGCAATGGGCTACGCAGATGTCCTCAGCTGCCTTCCGCTGCCGAAGATGGACCCTGATCCGGCCCCGGCCCACTGTGTGATGTTTCTGGAGTTTCTACCAGAGCAGCCCTTCCACACCACTGAAGTAGCCAGATCCACGGGTAGCGACCGCATCCTTGCATGCGTTTCGGACTGGGTGGGGAGGGGTTGGCCTACAGGCAAATTGGATGCTGAATTCAGGCCTTTTGTTTTCCGCCTGGAGGAACTCTCCTTACACAAAGGGTGTATTCTGTGGGGCAGCAGAGTGGTGGTTCCTCTCCCACTCCAGAAGCAAGTGCTTGAAGTCGTGCACGAGACTCAACCTGGGATAGTGCATATGAAAGCTCTGGCGCGGAGCTATGTATGGTGGCCGAGGATGGATGAAGAGATAGAGGGGTGGGTTAGGAGGTGCCCGCCCTGCCAAGAGTCCCAGCCAACTCTGCCCGGTGCCCCCGTTCACTGCTGGGAATCCAATCGGGTGCCGTGGTCGCGGCTACACTTAGATTTTGCGGGGCCATACCGGGGGCAAATATTCTTTATTTTGGTGAATGCTTACACAAAGTGGTTGGAGATCATCCCAGTTGCTTCCATCTCCACCGTGGCCGCAGTCAGAGCCTTACGGAGGGATTTTTGCACCCATGGGATCCCTGACACCGTAGTGATAGACAACGGCATCCCTTTTATCTCCCAGGAGTTCCAGGAATTCCTGAAAAGGTACCTCATCCACTACATAGGGTCTGCTCCCTTTCACCCTGCCACTAACGGCCAAGCAGAGTGCATGGTTCACACAACCAAGGAGGCCCTGGGTCGCATAGTTCAAGGGAAATGGAACCACCGACTGTACGCATTCTTATTTGGGAACAGGATCAATCCTAACCCAGCTAAGGGTGTAAGCCCTCCGAGTTACTCATGGGCAGGAGGTTAACCACCCAGCTCGATAGGCTACACCCCGACTGGGTCCCAGACCTCCGCAGCTCCCCCGAGACCAGGGAGGTCACTAGGGTGTTCTTTCCAGGGGATCCGGTCTATGCCAAGAACTTTGCAAGCGGGTCAGAGTGGATACCAGCTCGGGTGCTGCGGCTCACCAGGTCCCACTCATACGAGGTCTTGTTGGAAGGGCGGCAGCTCCTCCGCAGACATATAGACCAACTTTGCCACCGCATGCTCCTGGAGGAACCAGCAGGGCCACAGGGAGTGGGGAATGGGGAGAGCATGGAACTGCTGCAAGAAGCGACCCTGCTGGGCTCGCCAGGTTCGCTGGCAGAGTAGCCTTACAGGGACAGGGTGGGGGAGATACCTCCGCAGGCTCAAGACAATGCTCTGCTGACTGCACCCCAAAGCGAGGAACCAGTGGTTATAGAACCCCAGGCAGCAGCTCCAGCTCTCCAGATCGAACCTCGGCTGTCATACAGAGAGCAGCGGCTGCCTGCTCATTTGAAAGGCTATGTATCTTGAACTGGGGGGGAGGAGTGTTGTGTCTGGCGTTCGTCCCAGAAGGTACAGCACAGTGCACCTGTGGGCGGTGCCTGGAAGGGACGAATGCAGCCCGCCTATGACAATCAGTGACTGGAAGTTTAACTGGCCAGAATTGGACCTGACCAAGAAGAAGGTTGTTCCAGGAAATGTATATAACAGGGGACCCGGACTTGACATGTTCTCTTTGTGATGTACTCGCTAATAAAGCATGTTGCCATCTGAACGTCTCCGACCTCAGTACATTACACAGGGGGAGGAGGGAAGAGGAGAAAAGTATAGATGAAAGAGTGAGGAATACGTGTCTGGAATCTTATTCCAGAAATGAACTGATAACTCTTCTGATCACATCCTGTTCTGAACTGCCCTGTCTTTGTAAAATTCCATCTTCTTTTCCTTGCATATGTTAAAGAGCCCCGTGGCGCAGAGTGGTAAAGCTGCAGTATTGCAGTTTAAGCTCTGCTCACAACCTGAGTTCGATCTCAGTGGAAGTCAACTCAAGGTTGACTCAGCCTTTCATCCTTCCAAGGTCAGTAAAAAGAGTACCCAGCTTGCTGGGGGTAAAGTGTAGATGACTGGGGAAGGAAATGGCAAACCACCCTGTAAAAAGTCTGCCATGAAAACATCGTGATGCAACATCACCCCAGAATCAGAAATGACTGGTGCTTGTATATAAGTCCCCCCTTGTATATGTCAGCCTGGTGGTTTGCACTCCATCACGCTTGATGAAGTGAGCTCTGACTCATGGAAGTTTATGGAGAAATAAATTTTGTTAGTCTTTAAGGGACCGCTGAGCTCCTGCGTAAAGTGACAACTGGAAGACAAAATACAGAATAGAGGAAGCAGCAGAAAGGGCAGAGAGGTGGTTGAAACAAAAGAATGGGAAATAGAACCTGAAGACAAATACATTAGGGGTCCGTAACAAAGTGCCCATGGGTACCATGGCACCTGCCAACACCTTTCCTGGGGCCCAACAAGTACTTCTAGAAAGTGGGCAGGGCCAGGTGGGGCTTTTGCCCAGCAAAGGTTCTGATTGGCCACTGAAGATATGATCGGCTGTCCAGATTTTTAAAAGCATTGCTTTGGTAGCAACTGCCACCGCAGCACAAGGATCGTCACTAAGGTTGCCAGGTCTGACTCAGGAAATAACTGGGAACTTTGGGGGTGGAACCAGGAGACTTTGGGGGTGGAGCTGGAGCAAGGGTGTGATGAGTACAACTGAACTTTGAAGGGAGTTCTGGCCATCACGTTAAAAGGGACTGTACTCATTTTAAATGCCTTTCCTTCACTGGTAATAATGTAGGATGGGAGCACCTTCTTTTGGGGCTCATAGAATTAGACCCCCCGGTCCAATCTTTCTGAAATTTGACAGTGTGGCGGAGGAGAGGGACCAAATGCTATGCTGAAAATCTGGTTCATCTACCTTAAAAAACCTGGCCCCCCGAGCCCTAGATACCTGTGAATCAATTCTCCATTACATAGGGTTGCTAGGTTTGTGTTGCATAATACCAGGAGACTTTTGGGGTGGATCTGGGAGACGGCGGGGTTTGGGAAGTGGAGGGGCCTCAGCATGGCACAATGCCATAGAGTCCACCCTTCAAAGCAGCCATTTTCTCTGGGGGATCTCTGCCAGCTGGAGATCAGTTGTAAAAGTGGGAGACCTTCAGGTCCCACCTGGAGGCTGGCAACCCTACCATTATACCCTGTGGAGACTGGTCTCCATAGGGTATAATGGAGTGCCCAGTGGACATTCAACATCCCTCCCCCAGTTTCTGCTAATGCTGAAGTGGGAGGAAGGCCTCCAGACCATGGGATCCCTTGTCCCCAGGGCCGGATCTAGGGGGGGCAGAAGGGGGTGCCTGCTTTGGGCGCCAACGGAGGGGGGGGCACAAAATTGGACATGGAGTCCATTGTAGTCTATGGGACCATAAGACAAAATGGCCCAAAAGGGGGCATCATTTTTTAATTTTGCCTCCCCCCCCCAAAAAAAACAACCCATGTAGATCTTGTCCTGCCTGTCCCCAACTGGGGACTGGCAACCCTAATTCACTGTGTCAGCCATTTTGCGGCTGACTTCACCTCCTGTATCTGCCATTTTATGGCAGCCACTCTGAGCTTGCCTCCCTCCCACCCTCTGTCAAAATTCCAAAGATGCCTGCAGGCTCAAAAAGGGCTGGGAACCCCTTCAGCCTTTTTCTTTGAAGCACTCCATCCCATACCCAAGAACTAAGACACCTTCAGGAAGTTAAATCAGATTTTCTCTACATTTCTCAAGCTTTAATCTCTCGCTGGAAAATCCCCCATGCTCTGCACCGACGAAGGAAGAGCAGGTTCCAGGTAATAAACCTGCACAGACCTTTCGACGATAATGAAGGTCCAGACAGCTGTAATTATGCATTAGCAGTGGAACCGGAAAAAAGAAGAAAAGAACAGAAAGCCACAATAACAACTGCAAAGGCCTGAAGCCAAGTACAGAAGCTCCGCTTTAATGGAAGCCCAAGGAGAAGTTAATAACAAGACAAGAGAATGCTTTACAGACAGCCCGGCGTCTGGCCTCCCACACACGCTTGCCATGCAGCCCCATTCGCCAAAGAGCAGCAGCGGCAGCAGCAGCCTATGAATAATAAAGACGGCAAGGAGGCAAACCTCTGTGTGTGTTTATAAGTTTGCAAACAGGGGGACTCTTGCATGCGCCTGTTGATTTAACCTTTTGTCAAAGACAGAAGAAGCAGGCACTTGCAAAATGGATCTGCCCAGATTGACTGGCCTGCCAATGCCAAGAGGGGTAAACTTTCCAGCTTGCCCTCTTACCCAGGCTATCTGTTCATGTGTGTGTGTGTGTGTGTGTGAAGTGCTGTCACTTCCAGCTTATTGCAACCTTATGAATGAATGGCCTCCAAAACGTCTTGTCGTTAACAGCCTTGCTCAGGTCCTGCAAACTGTGGGTCATGGCTTCCTCAATTGACAGTCTGATCGCACACACTAATTAATGCACTTTTGATCCACTTTCAATGTACTTTCCAACTAGATTTTGCCAGTTCACACAGTAAAATCCAGTTGGAAAGTGCACGGAAAGGGGATTGGAGAGTGGATTGGAAAGTGAATTGGAGAGTGGATCGGAGAGTGGATCGGAAAGTCGATTGGAAAGTGGATTGAAAGTGCATTATTTAGTGCGTGGGATTACAGCCTGAGCCAATCCATCTCATATTGGATCTTCAGGTGCTTTCGCACATGCTAAATCATGCAGTTTTAATCCACTTCAGCCACCATTTGCAAGTAGGTTTTTGCCATTTCACACAGCACAGCCCAGTTGCAAAGTGCACTTAAAGTGTATTGAAAGTGCATTATTTAGTGCGTGTATTGAAAGTGTGTTATTTAGTATCTTTTCCTGCTGCTCTTCCTCTGTTTATTTAGGGCATTTGTATTTCACACAGGGTGGCTTACGTAAATCTCTCCCCCCACACTTCTATTTTGTCCTCACAACAACCCTGTGAGGTAGGGTGGGCTGGAGAGAGAACAACAGGTCTGAGGTCACCTTCATGGTAAGGTGGGGATTTCAACCTGGGTCTTTCTTGTCCCAATCCAACATAAGTGCTCCATAACATTAGTTGTTTGGTAACATGTACACATGAAGAACCACTTGCGTAATGGATTCAGAACACAGTCTGCCCAGTTTAAAATGGTTGGGGAGAGCCAACCCAAGAACCCAGTGAGGTGAGAAGGAGCAATACAAGAGGAAGTCCAAAATGGAAGCAGAAAAAAGGGCCCATTGCCAATGCTCCCTCTAAGCTGTGGCATTAAAGTTGTGATGCATTAAACAACGGTGATGTCAGGGGTGTGGCCTGATATGCAAATGAGTTCCTGCTGGGCTTTTTCTGCAAAAATGCCCTGCCTTCACAGCAGCCCTGTAGAGGGGTTAGGCTGGAAGAGAGCTTGATGGGCCCCAGGTCACCCACTGCTGAAGGACAGCCAGCTCTGGGTTGGGGAAAACCTGGGGATTTGAGGGGTGGAACCTGAGGAGGGTGGGGTTTGTGGAAGGGAGGGGGTTCACCAGTGTGGTGTAGTGGTGAAGAGCAGAGGATGCTAATCTGGAGGACTGGGTTTAATTCCCCATTCCTCCTCCACATGAAGCCTGCTGGGTGACCTTGGGCCAGTTATAGTTCTCTCAGAACTCTTGCAGCCCCACCTGCCTCACAAGGTTAGTGTTATGGGAAGAAGAAGGGAAGGAGACTGTAAACTGCTTTGAGACTCCTTATGATGGAGAAAAGAGGTGGAGAAAAAACCAGCTCTTCTTCTCCAGTCACCACCTGGAAGTTAGCAGCCCTATTATCCAGTAAGCTTCAAAGCTTGAATCAGGGCCATTTCTGAATAAGAAAGACTTTGCAGTACCCCTGTCTTCCTGTGGCAGTCCCAATCTAAATCAGGGCCCCGCTCCTCCAAATAACGGAGTTTTTGAAGTAACACCTGAAGGAGCTACAGCCACACAACGTCACCTTTGGCTTGTCTGTCTGTTACGCGGGGCTTCTTTTGGTAGAAAAAGTCCAGCAGGAGCTCATTTGCATATTAGGCCACACCCCTGACATCACCATTGTTTTGTGCAGGGCTTTTTTGTAGGAAAAGCCCAGCAGGAACTAATTTGCATATTAGACCATACCCCCTGACACCAAGCCAGCCGGAACTGCATTCATGTGCATTCCTGCTCAAAAAAAGCCCCGCTGATATGGAATGAGGTTCCTGTAGTCAAAGGTCTCTTCCAGCCTCTTTTCCTTGCTCTTCTTTCCAAAGTCCCTTTCACAGTGCCTGGCAGTAATTGGGAAAAGTAATTTTCTGCCAGATGTAGTTTTGGGCCTCCCAGCCCCCACCAGTTATTCTCCTCTTGGCCTGATCTATTAAGCTGATTTGGAAGGGGGGTGGTGGTTGTAATTATGGTCTGCATCTGGAAACCTTTGGAGGAGGTGTGAATGTGTCAACAAGCAATGTGACAGATTTCATCAATTATTCCAGTAATTAACTCCAGCCTGGTTGCTTGTTAGGACACAACAGTGGCTCACAAGGGTTCCTTTAGCAATCATTTAGCCCTGGTCAGCATTAATTGCAGAGGTTGACAGAGAAAGAATCAAACAGAGCATGGCTTTTTCTGCGCTCCGGGAACATTCGGCCTCACCCACAGCACTCTTTGGCCTGGTTCACTCAGGTGTTGCCAACTGTAGCTTGGGGAATTCCAGGAAATTTGGCAGAAGTACTTTGGGAGGGTAGAGTTTGGGGAGCAGAGGGAGCTGGGAGTGGAGACAACCCTTGGAAGCTGCCATTTCCTCTAAGAGAAGTCTTTGTCGTCTTTAGATCATTTGTAATTCTGGGCTTATTTTGAGCAGCAACACATAGGAATGCAGTTCTGGCTGGCTTGGCATTAGAGGTGTAGCCTAATATCCAAATGAGTTCCTGCTGGGCTTTTTCTACACAAAAAACCCTGGGTGAAACATTGGCAATATGCAAATGAGTTCATGCTGGGCTTTTCCTACAAAAAAGCCCTGATTCTGGGGGATTTAAGGTTGTCAGCTCTGGGTTGGGAAATTCCTGGTGATTTGAGATATGGAGCCTGGGGAGATTTGGGGACAGGAGGGGAGGAGGATTTGGGGAGGGGAGGAGCTTCAGCAGGATATAATGCCATAGAGACCAACTTCCAAAGCAGTGGTTTTCTCTAGGGGAACTGATCTCTGTTGGTTGGGGACCAGTTGTAATACTGGGAGATTTCCAGCCACCACCTGGAGATTAAAGGGTATCCAAAGCAACAGGGACCTGTTGCAATGAGTGAATGGAACCAAAGAACACTGTGTTTGCAAGAATATCTGTTTGTAAAAATAAGCGAACGTGTTCCTTTTACGAACGAAACTGGTGGCTGGTACCTGGGTAAATGCGGGGTCTAAATCACATGCTGATCTGTACATGAATTGAATGTACCCTCAAAACACGTATAAAGAAAAATCAACTGGATACAGACATGAATTTATTTATTTACGTTATTTATAGTTTGCTTTTCTCACTGGGACAAAGCAGATGACAAAATGAGTCAATATGGTCAAGAGGATGGGACAGTCAATAAACAATTAAACAGGATTCAGGTTGTAGAGCCAACCAGAAATTTTAAAAACAGAATGAAACAAAGGAAATTGTTAACATGACACATGAAATGATGCAAAATTACACAGTAGAATTCAATTTACGGAAACTGTACCGCAGTAGTATAGACCGCAGTCCCTAATAATTTACTTTGTGAATCATTTAGTACTGCACAACTCTATTGTTTGCGTAGAAAAGCTCTCTTGAATAATTCAGTCTTCCATAGATTCAGGTGGGTTGCCGTGCTGGTCTGAAGCAGCAGAACAATATTTGAGTCCAGTGGCACCATCTTTAAGACCAACAAAATTTAATTCTGGGTATAAGCTTTCATGAGCGCGCACACTTCTTCAGAAGAAGCTTATATCCAGAATAAAACTTCGTTGGTCTTACAGGTGGTGCCGCTGGACTCAAACTTTGTTCAGTTTTGTATAGTTTGCCAAAAGCCATGAAATTGGGAGCCTTCCTGGCCTCCACAGGCAGACCATTCCACAGGGTGGGAGCCACAACAAAGAAGGCATATGTACTTCTCCTTCCTCCTTGTATACAGTATATATACACAGATGGGTTTTTTTAACTACGCACAACGGATACAAGAAGCAGGCACAAAAACACCTTCTCTGATGCACCCACAACAAGCAAACCACTAGGCTTTTCTTTCACTCTCTCTTATACATGGAAGTGGGGGCTCTAGCACTCACTCGCCTGTCTCTCACCCCTTTGCTTATGCATGACTGACTTCACAGGAAGTGAAAGCAGGCAAGAGGGCACCAAGATCTGGAGGCCTGACTGGAGCTTAGAAATCCACAGTCTGTCTAACTGGTGAATGGACCACAGAATCACAGATAAATGACTAGCAGGGGAGCCCCTAAAGGTTCTGTGATTAAACCAGCCTCCACTATAATCAACAAATTTTCATTGAAATTTATAAAGAAAACATAAACCACTTAAAGCAGTGGAAATCAATCATAAGGTGAAGTCATACAGTATGCTCAGATGCTGGAGCACCTCATTATAAACATAACTTTCACTGTACTGGAAGGATTGATTTCCATTGTCAACTTTGTAATCTTTTGCATTAAGCCTGTGGAAGCTTCAGAGAAACAGAGGCAGAGAGGCGCTGCCTTCGTAGCTGTCTGCTACTGTTGGCTTTTTTCTACAGCAGTTTGACTTGTGAAGAAGACTCTACTTTGCCAGTTCTTGGCTGAAACCATTTGGAGGCCTATTGGTCCCAAGAAAGACTGTGCATATTATAATACTTCACCTAATTTTGTCCTTATAAAGGACTGAGCATACTGTATGACTTCACCTTATGTACAATTCACTGCTTTAAGTGGTTGTTTATGTTTCCTTTATAAATTTCAATGAAAATTTGTTGATTATATTGGAGGCTGGTTTAATCACAGAACCCTTAGGGGCTCCCCTGCTACCCACCTGGGGATTGGCAACCCTACATCCAGTCCAACAGTCTGTGTCACACAGTGGCCAAAACCAAAACCAAACTAGGCACCATCAGTGGGGCCAGGACACTAGAAGTAGGCTTCCCAATCCCCAGGTCCCACCGGGGGATGCCCCGTTTTTACAGGCTTCTCCCCGCCCCCAGCCAGCTGGCCAGTAGGAGAAGCCCCGCCCCCCACAGTCACCATGTAGTTTTAGAGCTCCTGCAGGTCCGTTTTTAAAATACATACCTTTACGGCTGAGCAGAAAGCAGGAAACAGGAAGGGCTTCGGAGAACGCCCCCTCCCTTTGCTTTGCTTTCGTTTTCAGATCAAGTAAAGTTCTACAGGAACAAGACCCAGTAAGTATTTTTGTGTGTGAGAGAGGGAAGGGGCAGGGGATTCCCTGGTTTGGAGGCCCTCCTCCCCCCACTTTAGAAAGCGTGGGGTGGGGGAGGGAAATGTCTACTGGGCACTCTATTATTCCCTATGGAGAACGATTCCCATAGAGAATAATGGGGAATTGATCTGCGGGTATTGGGGGCTCTGGGGGGGCTATGTTTTGAAGCAGAGGCACCAAATTTTTAGTATAGCATCTAGTGCCTCTCCCCAAAATACCCCCAACTTTCAAAACTATTGGACCAGGGGGTCCAATTCTATGAGCCCCAAAATATGATGCCCCTATCCTTCATTATTTCCTAAGGAAGAAAGGCATTTAAAAAGGTGTGCTGTCCCTTTAAATGTGATGGCCAGAACTCCCTTGGAGTTCAATTATGCTTGTCACACCCTTGTTCCTGTCTCCACCCGCAAAGTCTCCTAGCTCCGCCCCCAAAGTCCCCAGATATTTCTTGAATTGGATTTGGCAACCCTAACTAGAAGCCCTCCCACTGTGCCGCCCATCCCAAGCACCCAGAATACAGAGCATCACTGCTCCAGACAGAGAGTTCCAACAATACACCGTGGCTAATAGTCACTGATTTATTTGCTTCAGGTAGGAACTTTCCTTCTCCTGAACCTGCCCTTGCTCCTGGAGCATCCAGGAAATCAGTGGGGGCCAGAAGGGGCATCGCACAATGCGTCAATGTAACTTCCAGGTGAAAATTATCCAGGGGACATAAACGTATCAGCCAGCACTCTGGAAATGATATTTTCATCCACATGCAGGGCTTTTTTTTTTTTAAAGCTGGACTGCACAGAAACACATTTCTGGCTGGCTTGGTGTCAGAGATGAGACCTAATATGCAAAGGAGTTCCTGCTGGGCTTTTTCTAAAAAAAGCCATGTATGAAACAATGGTGATGTCAGGGGGTGTGGCCTAATATACAAAGGAGTTCTTGCTGGGCTTTTTCTACCAAAAAAACTCCTGCCCACATGTGATGTTGACGTTCACATAATGGCACATCTGCCTAGCTTGCCAGCCTCCAGGGGGTGACTGGAGGTCTTGCAGGGTTACAACTGATCTCCAGGTGCCAGAGATCAGTCCCCCTGGAGAAAATGGCCACTTTGGAAGGTGGACTCTATGGCATTATATCCGATGGAAGTCCCTCCCTCCCCCAAACCCCACCTTTCTCTGACTCCACCCCCAAAATCTCCAAGTATTTCCTAACCCAGGGCTGTCAACCCTATGTCTGCCCGTTGTCCCACCCCCAAAGTTCCCAAGGGTGCCAGGGGCAATGACCTGGCAATACCTGCGCAGCAGATCTCAGACCAAATGAAGACTGAACCCTAGTAACTGGCTCTAGGGTGGACAGATGTCTTCTTTTGCAGAGGAGAGCCTGAGGTTCAGCCCTGGAGCTGTCTGTGTTCTTCCTATTTGGAGCAAAACCAGCTATGGAGGCTAGGCTCCTGAGCAGCCAAGGGGTACCCAGAGTGACCAGTGGCTGGAAGACAGGCTGCTCAAAAAACCCAGGCTGTCTGGGGTGCATTCAAGAGAAAGAGCAATATGTGGGGAGACAGAGAAGGGTTGCTGGCAAAGAGCCGGATCCACAGTTATCCTAGATTTACAACTATATAAATATCCATATGCAACTTATGTGCAAATGTCCCCTCCTTTTGTCCTCCTTTGTGAGAGTTCTCATCCTGTTTTTTGCTCATCAGTAGGTGGCCTCCTTACTGACCACCCCATCCTGAACCATTTGATTAGGTGTTTGTTAATCCTTAACAAGCCCTTCCCAATCGAGGCTTTGGAGATCCCTCGGCGCATGCGTCCAAGACATCACCAAATCAAGCCTTCTCAATTGCCTCCTCCGCCAATGAGTCACAAGATTGAGAGAAGCACAGTTCATACTGTGAAGGCCACACAGGGTGTGAGGCTCTAGGTCTTTGCATGAAACCTACAGAATGCTGGAGAAGGCAAGAGTTATGAACTTTATTATTATTTAGGTATTCCTACACCACATTATTCTACAATGGGAAACAAAAGTCAGTTACAATGTCATTCTCCCCTCCTCCATTTTTTATTATCACAACAACCTTGTGTGATGTGTACAGTTGCCAATCCTCAGTTGGGGGCAGGGGATCCTCTGGTTTGGAGGCCCTCCCCCTGTTTCAGGATTATCAGAAAGTGGGGGGGGGGGGAGCTCCATTATGGAGACCGGTCCCTAAAGGGTATAATGGAGAATCGATCTATGTGTATTTGGGGTTTGGGGGTTTTTTTAAAAAAAGATAGAGGCACCAAATTTTCAACAGAGCATCTGGTGCCTCTCCTAAAAAATGCCCAAGTTTCGAAAAGATATGACCAGGGGGTCTAATTCTAAGGTGGTGTCCAATGAAGGGACAGTATTTAAAAGGGGCATGGTCCCTTTAAATGTGATGACCAGAACTCCCTTAGGAGTTCAATTGTGCTTGTCACAACCTTGCTCTTGGCTCCACCCCAAAGTCCGCAGATATTTCCTGAGGTAGACCTGGCAACACTTGTGATTAGGTTAGTCTATACCACAGACTCAAGATGAATTTGTAGATTAAATATTTGATATCTAGATCAAGTGGCAAATGTTCTTCTAAATTTTCTTGATGTCCTAAATAGGCCTAATTTCACCAAATTGCTAAGAGGCATTTAAAAAAAAATGCTTGACATATTCTGGAATTTGGCAGGAACGACATCCTGCCTTTTCCCCCTAGCCTGGCCTCCAAAAGTTCAACTGAGCTAGAACAGCCTCAGGAAATGCTTTGAACTCCCATTGTGTCAGAACTCTAGATTGTTTCTGTGCATGTGAAGAGTGACTTTCCTCCCCAGGTGAGTAACCACAGTCACATTCTTGCACACTGAGGAATGAAGAAGAAGTAGGGCTTCCAGGTCAAAGGGCACAGCTTCCTGGCAGAGCCACTTTTTTCAGAAATTACCTCTTGCTGGCCCCCTTTGGGGATGTCAAAATAGTCTCTCTTTTTTAGAAGAATATGTCAGTGCTTTGAAAGAGCTGACAGGAAAAGGTGAACCCACATCTGACAGCATTCTCCGTCTCCACGTGTGATGGCTTTTCTTTGCTAATGACAGAAAATTGCTTTGTTGCTCAAGCTCTGGAGGAGGGTGAGTGATTGACAAGAGAAATAGCGGAGTACTTTCATAACAGACAGAGCAGATTCCCTGGGTAAGGGGCTGGGGGTGGGAAGTGGAGACATCACATTCTCCACTCTCTTCTGCAAACAGAAATTCTGCTTAAATTGTTTCCCATTCCTGCCTAGTTAGCTGCATTCCATAGGGTTGTTAGGCTCCCCCTGGCCACTTGCAGGGAATGGAGGGGCATAGGGTTGCCCGATCCAGGCTGGGAAACTCCTAGAAATTTGGAGATGGAGCCTGGGGAGGACAGGAAAGTCAGTGGGGTAGAAGGCCATGGAGTCCACCCCCAAAACATCTATTTTCTCCAGGGGAACTGATCTCTATAGTCTGGAGAGGAGATCGCCAGGTCTATAGAGTCTAGCATCTATAGCATTCAGGGCTTTTTTGGTAGAAAAAGCCCAGCAGGAACTAATTTGCATCTTAGGCCACACCCCATGATGTCACCAATGTTTCACATAGGGCTTTTTTTGTAGAAATAGCCCAGCAGGAATTCATTTGCATATTAGGCCACACTGCATGATGCCTAGACAGCCAGAACTGCATTCCTGTGCATTCCTGCTCAAAAAAAGCCCTGGTAGCATTCCACCGGAGAGCCAGTGTTCTTAAGTCTGGATGTTGTAAATATATTTCATCCATCTGGTTGCAGACATAGGCTGGTCACTGGGGCAGAATTCAGCCTCCTTAGAATTCTGGCTCGCCTTTACCCTTGTGCACTCTGTGCATTTTCTCAAAAGCATCTGATCCTTGTCTGAGGCACACGGTGATCCATATTGCAAAGGTTGGTCAGAGGGTGCTGACTGATGGGTGGAGGGTTCTGCCTTCTGTGAAGAGGTTTGAATAGGCAGGCTTCCAGTTTTGGCAGGGAGCAGAAAGCAGGAGTTTCCCAACAGCTGAGCGATGGGGATCGCCACTTGCTGTATGGTGTAAATGGCTCTGAGCCATTTAAATCCTGCTTTCTGCTCCCTATGAAAAGCTACAGGGAGCAGAAAGCAGGTGTTTCTGAGCAGCTGAGCGGGTGCTCGGCTGTTTGGTTTAAATAGCTTCGAAATGACTGTTTGGAAACCCCTGCTTTCTGCTCCCCGTGGCTTTTGCAAGGGCCAGAAAGCAGTAGCTCAATGGCTGTGAACCATTTAAACCAAACAGCTGAGTTGTAGATCAGCTGGGTTTTGTGAGGAGCAAAAAGCAGGGTTTGCTTCCTGCTCTTCACAAACTGTCACAAACTGCATCACAGTTTGTAGAAATTCGTGATGGTTCTTCAGCTCGCGAACATTGCCTTGTGAACCACGAACCGACCAAAATTTATGGCAAAATTTAGTTCGTCAGTCCGTTCATGCCCACCTCTACTGGCAATCCTACCCATTAAGTCTGAGTTTTCCTGATCATCAGTAAAGTGTGCATGAGTGGGGGGCGGGGGGGGTCTAAGACCAGATTTCAATCAGTCATAAAAGTCCAACTCTGAAGTGAACAGCCGTTGATTATTCCCTGGGCCAAGGGAGACAGATCAAAATATGTTTTGCCATATTTTTTTTGGAGCAGGAATGCACATGAATGCAGTTCCAGCTGGCTCGGCATCAGGGGTGTGGCCTAATATGCAAATGAGTTCCTGCTGGGCTTTTTTATAGAAAAATCCCTGCGCAAAATGATGTTGATGTCAGGCGGGGCATGGCCTAGTAGGCAAATGAGTTTCTGCAGGGCTTTTTCTACAAAAAAAGCCCTGGGCAAACATACCTGGCCATTTGCTAGCACTCTAATCAACAGAATACAGACCATGAAGTTTCCCTTTATCTAGTGAAAGCAGAATTTCTGAGTTGTTTGAAATCCTCAAGCAAACTGAAATTGAATTCTCCCACCCATCAGCTTTCTTCTTCTTTTTGCTGGACACCATCCCCTAAATTAGATCTACCACTGGGAGCCTCATCCTGCTCTCTCTCATATCAGCCGGGCTGCCTGCAGAACGTTTTCAAAGTTGTAATTAAGTGGGGTCTGTGTTCTGTGTGGCATATTTACATATCTGGGGAACCCTAAGCTTTAAAAAAGAAAGGAAGAAAAAAAAGAGAGAGAGAATACGTGATGGTAGATGTATAATTAAAGAGCTATTAAGAGGCGCCTCACAGTCTCTTAGCAAGCAAGGCAGACATGTTGCGGGCGGATTTCAGTTCTGCTTTACCACCCGCCCTTCTGTACAGCTACAAGGTGGTCCTTAAAGGGAAGGCCACGACTGGGTTTGAGGGTGATGCAGATCAAGCAGAGCTTCAATGAATGGTGCAGAGTCTTCTTCAGGTAGACCAATGAGCGGTGCATACCTCCAGGAGCTCTCCAGCCACTTTTCCTCCTGATCTTAGAATCATAGAATCATGGAAGGGACCTCCAGGGTCATCTAGCCCAACCCCCTGCACAATGCAGGAACTTCACAAATATCTCCCCCAAAGTTCACAGGATCAGCATTGCTGTCAGATGGCCAGCTAGCCTCTGTTTAAAAACCTCCAAGGAAGGCGACCCCACCACCTCCCAAGCTCAGGTTCCAGATATTGACAAAGGAGGAACAGATCTTAATAATATAAGAAGATCTCTGCACGGTGGCTGAGGCCTTCTCCTGATGTTGCCTCCTGCTGTTGGGATTCAGACGTTTCCTTGCTCTGGATATGGCAAACTCTGTCCCCCTCCTCTCCATCGTAATGTAAATTCGAATCCACTGTGCTACAGGATGGACAGAATTTCTCTGATTGCTGCTTCATACTGAGTCAGACCACTGGGCCACCTATCCCAGTGTTGTCTGCTTTGACTGACAGGGGCTCTCAGGTTGTCTTTCACATTACCTATTACCTGGAGATGCAGGAGATTGCTGTTGGGATCTTCTGCACTCAAAGCAGATGCTTAACTGTTGAGCTTCATACCAGTCCTTATCAGGGCTTTTTTTTTTTGTAGTAGGAATTCCTTTGCATATTAGGCCACACACCCCTGATGTAGCCAATCCTCCAAGAGCTTACAGGGCTCTTAGTACAGGGCCTACTGTAAGCTTCAGAAGGATTTGGCTACATCAGGGGTGTGTGGCCTGATATCCAAAGGAGTTCCTGCTACAATAAAAGCCCCAGTCCTTATAAAACTGAACACGTGAAGCTGCCTTATAGTGACTTTAACAGTGGTCAAAGTCAACATGGTCTAGTCTTACTATCACTGGCCTCATGCATTGCCTCAGGCAGAAGTCTATTTACATCCCTTGTTCTCTGATCCTTCACACGAAGATGCCAGGAGTTGAACTGGTAGGGCTGCCAATCTCCAGGTGGTAGTGGGATATTTCCTGGTATTCCAACTGATCTTCAGACTGCAGACTGGAGAAAATGGGTGTTTTGGAGGGTGGACTTTATGGCAGTATACCATGCTGAAGTCTTTCCCCTCCTCAAGCCCTGGCCTCTGCAGGTTCCTGCCTCCCAAATTTCCAATAATTTCCCAACTAGAGCTGGCAGTCCTGTCAACTGGGGATCTTTTGCATACCAAGCACAAGCTCAACCAATGAGCTATGGCCTTTCCCTAAATTAACTCACAAAAGCCCCAATTTGTATAGAAAATGTAATGGGTGGGATCCAGCCAACATTTTCACTCAGTTTCACCAGCCTCTCTACCTCACCTTAGTCCTCATTTCACATGGATTTTAATGTAGGATTGTATGGCGCCTTGGTCCTCTGTTTGGTGCTTACAGAAAGTCCATTATTTTGCACAGAGAACATTTAAGGGGGTTGTTCTGTTTAAATGTACACGTTTGCATACACAACAGTCTCTCTGGTTTTTTGGTCGCTGTTATTTTTAAGCTCCCGTTGCAAGCATTTGATGAAATGTTGGGTTTTTTGGATTGATGAGAAAGGTGTGGGGAGGGGACCCTGACCCATTATAAAAGGATATTGCATTGGATCCCAACTAGATTTTTTTGCTTGTAAAAATTAAGGAACCCACAATAAAGCAAAAGCTCACGGCTAAATACTACGTATGCACCTGACAAAGCTCTGCTGAGAAACAGCTTTGGAATACTAGTCTGCCATTGCACTTTCTTCAATTGGGACATTTGGACTGAGTCCTATATACTCCACGTGAGCAAAAGAAGACAGAACTGTGCTCTTGTGTACTCAAATGAGCTTGTGTGGACTTTTCTAAGCTGTATGTGAACTGAATTGAGGTCCAGTTTTTACGAGTCTGCATAGAGTGGATTTAGACAGTTCATGTACAGTGATATACATTCTGTAGAAATGTTGTAATATTGATAAGCACTTTATACAATATTTTCATAAACATACAACACTTTTTGCAGTATTTAGCCATGAGCTTTTGCTTTATTGTGGGTTGCTGACTAGCATGGTTTACTCTTTTGCAGTGTAAAAATTAAGGAGGCATCTTTTTTGAACACCCAAAAAAGCAACACTGAGAATCAGGAAAGGAAAGGTCCCCTGTGCACGCACCAGTCGTTTCCAACTCTGGGGTGATGTTGCTCTCACAATGTTTTCATGGCAGACTTTTTACGGGGTGGTTTGCCATTGCCTTCCCCAGTCATCTACGCTTTCCCCCCAGCAAGCTGGGTACTAATTTTACCGACCTCGGAAGGATGGAAGGCTGAGTCAACCTCGAGCCGGCTACCTGAAAACCCAGCTTCTGCCGGGGATCGAACTCAGGTTGTGAGCAGAGCTTAGGACTGCAGTACTGCAACTTTAACATATACAGGTTGCCAACTGCCTGAAGAGAGAAAAATTTCCTGACAATTTAATGGAAGCTTAATGGGATGTTATTTGCTAGGTGATGTTCTTTCATTTCTATTCCATGAAAACTTTGGCTGCCCATTTTCATGCATTGACTTTCTATTAAAGATAGAATTCATTTTTCTCCAGGCCTGTTGGCAACCCTCATAAATATGGAAAGCAGTCAGATGAGACTAAGTGGGAAAAAGTAGTGTAATTGTTATTAATATTTTTAGTTACATAAAGGACTAGCCATCATCACAATCTATGATCGGTTGATTTACTGTGTTTCCCTGCCACTTTTGATCTTCATTCTCAAAGCAGTTTGCAATATAACAAGTCCAGTAAATCCTCCTGTAAACCTAATATATTAAAACATCAACAATTAAATACAATTAAAACCAAAGGGGGAGGGGCGCACCTGAACAATACAGTCTTACACTGCTGCCTAAATTCACAGATGCGCCCAGTTTTATTGGAATTTAAGCACATTTACTTCTGTGCTGGGTTACACTTTGGTTTCTATTCCAGACAGAACCTAAATAACCCTTGCTTTTGTCCAGCAGTTTCCTCAATAGCCAGTCTCGAATTCATTCTCTGCAGGATCATGTTTCACAAATCGGTGTTTTGTTTCTTAAGCAGAAAGACAAAAGACCAGGAGATCAAGAAGGTGTGCTAGAAAGTGAGAGTTTTTTTTTTAAAAAAATAATGCCTTCCTTTTATTAGCTGCTCCCTGTCTCAATTCCTTTTCCTACTATGAAAAATGAGTAAATGGGCATATTGAGGGAATTTCTGTGCGGAAGCAGCCAAGGTCCTAAATAAGCCACTGTATTCCAATTTTACACTTACAGATGGGAATAATAATGCTGGCCTGTCTGACAATAGGCCAGTACTGTATTCAGCTAAAGACACACAGCAACTGTTGAAGCTGGGTTTTGTGGAGGTTTTTTGTACCTTTACCCTGCTCCACATATCTGCGTTTCTCTGTTGTGTTGCTAAATCCCCAGGTGGGGGCAGAGGATCTCTTGGTTTGGAGGCCCTCCCCCCACTTCAGGGTCATCGGAAAGCAGGGGAGGGCACCTCATTATTCCCTATGGAGACCGATTCTGATAGGGTATAATGGAGAATTGATCTGTGGGTATCTGGGGCTCTGGGGGGGCTGTATTTTGAGTTAGAGACACAAATTTTACAGCATAGTATCTGGTACCTCTCCTTAAACCACCCGCCAAATTTCAAAAAGATTGGACCAATTGTGGTCCAATTCTATGAGCCCCAAAAGGTGCCCCTATTCCTTATTATTTCCAATGAAGGGAAGGCATTTAAAAGGTATGTGGTCTCTTTAAATGTGATGGCCAGAACTCCCTTTGGAGTTCAATTATGCTTGTCACAACCTTGCTCATGGCTCCATCCCCAATGTCTCCTGAATCCACCCCCAAAGTCCCCAGATATTTCTTGAATTGGACTTGGCAACCCTATGTGGCTTTAACTCAGGCTGCTGCTGCCTAGGCCAGAGCCAAAGGCCATAGGGCCTTGGCTTGGATCCACTTGGCCATAGGATAGGTCCAGGCAGTGGTGCCAGTTGCCCCTATGGCTGGAAGCAAGCTGAGACCCTGGTGGTGAATTGGCACCCTCCTCACTGTGCCCCTGGTTCCCCCCCCCCCAAGCTTATAGAAAGATACCCTCTATTTGTTCCTAGCCCCATCATGCAGATTTTTTAATCCACATTGTAATATCATTGCTTAGAACCAGATATGATGATTACTCCTGAGGTTTGCAGCTTGACAGCTGTTCCGCTGGGGCATTACCAATACTGTCACCCCAAGTAGCCACTTCAGTTACTTTTGTAATCAAGCCAGCCCTACAAAGCGTTCCCTGAACTCTCCTATCAACTACAAGCAAAACTTCTTGATTCATGTGATTAAATTCCAGTATTTAATATCAGATCCTTACTGGCGGCCGCACAGAAGACCATATGGTGAAGAACTGACTATCTCTGCCGATGGATTCCTTTGGAGATAGACTCACCTCTCTTAGGACAACACCTGTCCACTTATTCAGCAACATCCTTGTTAAGTCCGGTTCATTGGCCACTGAATGGAGACTGGAATTCCTTAATCCATCTTTGACCTCTGGTGGAACTTTTGCATGTAACCTGATCTTTACAGGTCCTATCTAAGGTGGGATTTTCTCTCCAACATGGAAGATTTGCATCTGTCCATTGCTTTCAAAGGAAAATGAGGGACAAAGTTCCCTTTATCGCTTTCACAGACTTTGGCAGGTTGAATTTTTGTTTCCGCTGCTTTCCACCTTGGCATCACCTCCTGCTGTTTGTTGAAAACAGGGATGAGGCACATCTGCCTGAGAGAGAAGACAAGCTGAGAAAGATAGCCAAGGCAGGAGTCTGATCCTTTTCTGTTTAGCAACAAAAATAAGTCTGTCACAAGCCTGTTCCTTTCCACATTATTTATCTTTATATGAGTAAACAGCAATTCTTATGTTATAGTCAAAGCATGCATACCTAAACATGTGATTGTAGTCTTACATTTATCTAGGTACTTATTTTTAAAGTGAATGAACATTGGCTCTTGCTTACAAACAGGTGTACACACACAACATGGTGGACGTGTGTGTGTTCTCTGTAATATGTGAACACAGAGGAAGCCAACCAAATGCTGGCAATCAGTTGCAGTATTTTGGTGGTGGGGAGCAATGTTATGAGACATTGCAGCAGCATCTCCAGCTTGTACCAATGTTCTAGGAATTCACTCATATCTATGGTTTTTACCATAGAAATGGGTAAATTCCTAAAGTGTTGTGAAGTCACTTCTGGTACAAATTCAAAGTAATGTTGCATGACACTGGGGTAAGGAACACTAGAGAAGCCTGGATAGTGGGAGTTTGTCAAATGTGATGGCTTTTTAATGTTGTTTTAATGTATTTACATGTTTTTAGTTATATGATTGCATATGTTTTATCACCTTTTTCTCTTACAGTTACCAGCTTTATGTCCAGACTTGGTCAGGAGAAAAGTTGGCATATAAATGTTTTAAACAAAGAAAGAAATACTTAAACAGGACTGGATTTGTGAATAGGAAGCCTCCTCAGAATGTTATGCATGCCACCAAATCCATGCAAAAACTGGAGGGAATAAGAAGTACCGTTTTCGCACACAGCTTACCATGCGGTCACGTTCCTGTTCTCTCCGCAGCGTCCATCAGATTTCCCACTATCTGCGCCGGAGTTACAGGAAGTGCTGCGCCTTTTGCGTAGCAAACGTAAACTGGGTTTTAGCGGTTTACGTTTGCTACGCAAAAGCCATGGCACTTCCTGTAACTCCAGCGCAGAGAGTGGGAAATCCGACGGACGCTGCGGAGAGAACAGGAACATGACCGCATGGTAAGCTGTGTGCAAAAACGGTCAAGGTAATAAATAATGCTCTTGGTGGATTGTGCATAGGATTGCTGACAGACCAGGCAAAAACAAATCAACCCAGCTTTGGTATCTTTAACATCAGTTTGATCTGTAAAAATTAGCAGGCAAAACTTTATAGCATGAAGACAAACATTATCACCTACTAATGTCTGAGAAGTAAACTATTACTAAAACCACAGAGGACAGTTGAAGAAGAAGGAGAATTGGTTTTTATACCCTGCTTTTCTCTACCCTGAGGAGTCTTGAATGTTTATATTTAATTTGATTTATACCCCGCCCTCCCCACCAAGGCGGGCTCAGGTCGGCTTGCATCAGATCATAGAACAATGATCGCAATCATAAAATCAATAAAATCATTAAACAATATAAATTAAAAACATTATACAGTTGGTGCTAAATTAGATGTTACTCATTCTCAAGATGACAGTTGTTCCAGAATTCTCCTACAGTCAACTGAAGGCTTGCCGGAAGAGAACGGTCTTACAAGCCTTGTGGAACTGAGTGATGTTCCGCAAGGCCCTAATCTCTTCCGGCAATTGTTTCCACCAGGAGGGGGCTGCCACTGAAAAGGCCCGATCCCTGATGGTTGACAGTCTCACCTCTTTCAGCCTGGGGATCACTAGGAGATGTTGGGATCCCGATCTCAGCACTCTCTGAAGAACATGTGGGGACAGACAGTCCCTCAGGTAAATGGGTCCTCAGCCATATAGGGCTTTAAAGGTAATAACAAGCACTTTGTAATGAATCCGGTACACTATTGGTAGCCAGTGCGGTTCTTGCAGTGCTGGCTGTATGTGCTTCCCACTTGGGCCGCCCCAGTAGCAGCCGCGTTCTGCACTAGCTGAAGTTTCTGGGTTCGTGACAAAGACAGCCCCAAGTAGAGGGCATTACAGTAGTCCAGTCTCGAGGTGACTATTGCATGAATCACAGTTGCCAGGTCGCCATGGTCAAGGAAAGGAACCAACTGTTTCGCCCGCCTAAGGTGAAAGAAGGCAGATTTCGCAGTTGATGCTGTCTGGTCCTCCATCGTCAGGGAGGCCTCCAATAGCACCCCCAAACTTCTGACCTTGGACGCCATTGTCAATGGTGCCCCGTCAAAAGTTGGCAGGGGGATTTCCCTGCCCAGGCTGCCATGACTCAAGCAAAGGACCTGTCTTCATCGGGTTCAGCTTCAGTCAGCTCAGCTTAAGCCAAGCAGCCATGGCTTTCAGCGCCTGATCTAGGCTTTCTGGGATATCGTCAGGTCGGCTGTCCATCAGCAGACAGAGCTGGGTGTCATCAGCATACTGATGGCAACCCAGCCCATACCTCCGGACAATCTGTGCAAGGGGTCGCATGTAGATATTAAACAACATTGGGGATAGAACCACCCCCTGAGGCACACCGCAATTAAGCGGGTGTCTCCAGGACGACTCTCCCCCAATTGACACCCTATGTCCCTGACTGCAAAGGAAAGAGGAAAGCCACTGTAAGGCTAGCCCCTGAATCCCTGTGTTGGTGAGGTGGTGGGCTAGTAACTGATGGTTGACCGTGTTGAACGCAGCCGACAGGTCTAACAGCATCAGTACTGCTGAGCCGCCTCAATCCAGTTGTCACTGGAGGTTATCCACTAGGGCGACCAAAGCTGTCTTCATCCCATGGCCTGGGCAAAAGCCAGACTGGTGGGAATCTAGGACGAAAGCGTCTTCCAGAAAACTCTGTAACTGTAGCGCTACTGCCCTCTCAATAATTTTCCTCAAAAAGGGTAAATTCGAGACCGGTTGATATTGTGCCAATTCGACTGGGTCTAAGGTGGACTTTTTCAGGAGAGGGCGGACCACTGTCTCTTTAAGAGACGTTGTAAAAAGCCTTTCCAGGAGAGATCTATTTACGATATCCCGTATAGGATATCGGAGCTCTCCCTGGCACGCTTTAATCAGCCAGGATGGGCACGGAAGTAGCTTATCATCTCCTTCCCTTCCTCTCCCCAGTATTGTGAGGTAGGTGGGGGTGAGAGAGCTGTGACTGGCCCAAGGTCAACCAAGCAGGCTGCATGTTCACTCACCTGCCCAAGAAAGCACAGATTGCTGCACAAAGTAACAGTGGCCACCAAGCAGAGGGAGAGGACAAGTGGGCCATCACCTGCTCCTTGCCCTGGTGGCAGCTCATTTGTCCAGGCAGCAAGCAGAATGACTAAGGGCGACTGCCGCCAGCTGCTTCCCTGCCCTCTTTATCTGGGGCATGGCCGTGCCTCAGGCAGGGGAAGGCCTTTGGATAGCATCTAGCCAAGGTCTCTTCTCCGCAGCAGGTGGCAGGAGGAGTTCCCCACAGCTGCTCCTAGAAGCCCTACAAAACAAGGAATTGTCGCTTTACATCCTGGCACTGCCCAATCTGAAGCACAGGCTTTTATCCAGCAACCTTTTTCTAATTGAAGAGCCAAACTAGTTATGTCCAAATTTGGAGCTGGAAGTTTCGGAACAGCTTTTAACTGGTTGCTTAGGTAGGAAGAAACTAAAAGGGCTTCACACATTCAGTTCAAACAGAACCAGATTCTCAATAGAAGGGTTCAGCCCCAGTAGGAAAAAAAGAATGTCTTTTGATTTTGTGCTGTTCTGTAGCAAACAGGTTAACCCCTATAGAAAAGAATAAACTGACACCAAACTGACATTGAAACGGACAATATAAAGAAATAGGGTTGCCAATTAAACACCGGGAATCAGTGGGAGGTGAACAGATGTGGGAACATGTAAATAGTGTTATTTTGGTACTGTGACATCACTATCAACCCTGGAAGTGATCTCAACATTCTAGTTTGATGCCCTGGGATGTTCCAAAACTCTACGGATTTACCACAGAGTTTGGGGGAAGTCCTGAGCAGGAGCGTCAAACTCATTTGTTATGAGGGCCAATTCTGACAGAAATGAGACCTTGCCAGGCCGGGCTATGTGTGTCATAAAATGTAATGCCAGGTAGCAGAGATATAAAGGACACAGACAAACACACTTAGACTTAAAACATGCTTTAAAAATTAGCACTTTTTTCAATATTTTGTTTATTTAACAGTCTCTGATAATTGACACTTCTTGCTCTGAATTATAGCATCAAAATCCAAAGACAATGTCTGTACTGTAGCAGTCTTGAGTATGCTGTTCAGGTGTTGTTCAGGTGTATATCTGTAAGCTGCAAACCTGCTCTTGATTTAGAGATGTTCATTATAGAAATCTCATGGTCAATGCTTTGAGCCTAAGATACAGAGGAAAACAGCTGGGCATTGTGAGCTTTTGTACATAAATTGCTTCATGTGCTCCATGTGCCAATGGAGAAAATAGAGGTTTTGCTCTGTAGCTTAACTGAGCAAGCCTGGCAAAGCAAGCTGTGATGCAGAAAGAAACAAGAGAGGGAGAAGGAAGCAGATGACAGTGAGTTGCTCATGGGCCTGATAGGAACCCTCTGGGGGCCTGATCTGTCCCATGGGCCACAAGTTTGACACCCCTGTCCTAGAGTGTCACACTGACACAGTGATGTCACTTGAGGGGTGGCATTGCAGAATCAGAACACCACATATTTTCCCCAGCTTATTCCTCCTCTGGCAGAGGGCAACTCAGGCTGTGGAAGACCTATTAACCCAATCTAGAAACCAGTGAGAAAACATTTCACCCTCTCAAGGCACCCTTTTGGTGATTTGAAAGCTCCAGCCAAAGAACTTCCAAAGGAGACATCTGCCTGAAACAGCTGGATTAGAATTCCTCAAGACATTTGACACAATCTCTCCTTCAGGGCTGAAGGAGAATTTGAGATTCCTCAGTCATTACTGGTGTGAACTAATTTAGCAAAACTCAGGAGAGTGCCAGCTGGTGCTCTCAAGAATGGCCTCTGCGCTTTCCTTGATCGCATTTGAATTTTTCATAATGACACCTCACCCAGTACTCCCTGCACCTCTTGGCCCTTTGACCCTGCTGTTTATTATACTGATCTTCATTATGTCATATGTAAATGTCTGCCTGGTGAGAAATACTATATGTATCTGACAACGTAGTTCTGCTTCCACACAGGCATTTTCCGCAGCTGTGGCTCTCAATCTGGAGTGGTGTTTTTTGGAGCATCCACGCAGCATCGTCCTCTAATTGTCCCCTCTCCAAGTCTTCCTCTGCTTTGCTTTGATCTTTCCCAAATCTACTTTGCTACAACATGTTTTAGAAAAGGATGATCTCCAAGTTTATTTGCATGCTCTCTGGCTGGAAAAGCACACATTTTTGAAGATCACAACAGCACCATTCCCCCACCCCTTGCCAGCCCCTAACAGCCACCGTTTTCCTCACCAGGCACTAAAGCACAAAAACAATCTGCTGCCATGATCCACCAGTTCCTCTGAATTCCCATATTTCATTTTTTTTAAAAAGCAAGCCCTTTTCATTGCAGAAGTTTAAAGGGAAAGGTACAGGCAGGTTTTGTACCAATTGCCTGGAAATGGATAGACATGGGAAGCTGTGAGGTGGCTGAAGCAGGCAGGAATTCCCTGCTCAACCGTATGCATGGACAATCCATCGTCACCACAAATGCCTTTGTATTTGCAGCAGCAATGAAAGCAATGTAGAGACACAGGGCTTTTGGGGTAGAAAAAGTCCAGCAGGAACTCACTTTGCATATTAGGCTACACCCTTAGCGTCACCATTGTTTCACACAGCAGGAACTCATTTGCGTATTAGGCCGGATGGGATGGGATGCCAAACCAGCCAGATCTGCATTTGTGCTAAAAAAAAAAAAAAAAAAAAAAGCCCTGATTGTATCACATGGCTGAAACCTAGATTCTAATCCACAGAAATTTAAACTAGAATAAAATATTGCTAGCCTTTCAAAAGCCACATGCCCCCTGTTTATTTTTCCTGAATAGGGATGGGGAACAAACCGCCATTTAAAGAATCTGTATGACAAAAGAGACCATCCAAGATCACCCCCTGTTGTTTTTTCTTCCCATGGCCATAAGCCTTGTCTGTGGTCATCCCATTTCACAAGAAGTTTCCCATCCAGCACTCACAAACTGTTCTTCACAAAAGTCCCTTGTGGTGCTGCAGATGACTCACCCCCTCCCTGAGACAGACGAATCTCCCTCTACCCCGAGGGGATGCTCCTTGTAAGCCAACTGATTAGGAAAGAAACCAAAAGATCCAGTTCCCCAGCCCCCAACAGGCTCAGCAAGAGAGAGAAGTCATCCCCAGACAAGCCAGGCCTCGAAGGGTGCATGCCGTGAGAAAATCTCTCCCTTCTGGCTCCAAATATCTGCAGAGCCAGGGAACATGGGAGAGTCGTTCTGTGAGAACGTCTGCACTTCCCAGTCCGTCTCCAGATGACGGGGAGGTTCATCACCAGGCCGAGCGGGCCACATCGGTACGCCGCCTCCTCTACAAAACCAGGGCCAAATTAAAAGACCGCAGCTCCCTTCTCATCCGATACTGAATCATATCATTGAAGGGGGAATCCTGTTGTTCAGGGGCTATCGCACTTTGTCATCTGCCAGCAAAAACAGGCTGGGAATAAATTTTCCACGATGTAAAGGAGCTGTCAATGCCTGCAGCGTGAAAACACAGGGGGGTTGTGTCTCTGGACAGACTGGTTTTGTAGATTTTTCAAGAGCTGAAGTTAGCCCCTAGAGCATGCACACACACACACACACGCATAGGGTTGTCAGGTCCCCCCCTGGCCACTGGGAGGGGGTAGGGTTGCCAGCTCCAGGCTGGGAAACTCCTGGAGATTTGGGGGTGGAACCTGGGGAGGACAGGGACAATGGGCTACAATGCCATGGAGTCCACCCTCCAAAGCATCCATCTTCTCCAGGGGGACTGATCTCTGTAGTCTGGAAATGAGCTGTACTTCGGGGGGGGGGGCGGGATTTACACACACACACACCATTTTTATCTCCCTCCTTCTCCAAGTGCACCTTACATGCTGCTCCGTTCCTTCTCACAGAAACCTTGGGCTGCCAGCTCCAGGTTGGGAAATACCTGAATATTTTTGAGGGGTGGAATCTGAGAAGTACAGGTTTGGAGAGACTCCAATGGGACAAAATGCTATAGAGTCTACCTTTTACAGAGGCCATTTTCTCCAGGGGAATAGATTTCTTTCACCTGGAGATCAGTTGGAATAGCAGGGATCTCCAGCCATCACCTGAAAGCTGGCACCCCTATAACAACCCTGTGAGTTCAATCAGGCTTAGAGACAGCAACTGGCCTAAGGTACCCCAGTGCACTTCATGGCAGGGTCAGGATCTGAACCCAGGCTCCCCAGAATGGATTTGGGGATTCTGATCATGATGCATGCTGCTTCACTCAGTTCAGACAAGGCTAGATCGGCTGCAAGGGTTCTGAATATATTACAGTGTTACAGATGCCCAAGAGCCTTATGGATATTGCCTGCAACAGTAACATGTTCTCTTCCCCTTCACTCTGACCAGAGATTATGGAGACCCAGTGTAGCTGTTAGGCCTAGATTAGTATTTGGAAGATCCAGGTTCGAATCCACGTTCTGCCTTGGAAGCTCAGTGGGTGAACTTTCAGCCTCGCTTCCCTCACAGAGTCGTTGGGAGGATAAAACAACAGAGAGGAGAAGGAAGGCAGGGTATAAATGAAGTAAATAAGTTATCATCAGTAGGAGAAAGATGCTCTTTGCTGGAAGGGATGTAATGTCCCTGGTGCTCATATACATTGTTGGTAGGGACACCCGGTGATTGAATCTTTTTAGGGCCAGATTCAGACGTTGATTTTATATATCCTGGGGATAGATTTTCCATTTCTCTCAAAATCTTTTTTATTGACATATTGGCCAGATTTACAATTGTGGAAAGATAAAGTAGAAACCATTTGTGTCCTTACTGCAACCACACAACTAGTGGTGGTGACATTTTGGAAAAATCCTAAAGCCCTTAGCATAGAACTTTGGTACAAAAAAGTTTGAAATTATTTTGTTACGGCTAAGTTAGCAGATAGTATGACACAACTTACTAATGTTAATTATCACACTAAATTTCCCACTATCTGGTACTCACTTTTGGAGCACCTTTCAGAAAATGATATAATCCCTCCTGGAGCTATTTATAAGGAATTTTTTTACAATTTTAAATTTTTGATTGCTAACATTTTATATTATGTCTCTGTGAAATGTTTTTGCTGCTGTACTCCATTTCCAAATAGATTTTTCTTTTTAAAAATGGGGAAATCCATACGAAAAAGATTACCCAACCAATTACTTTAACTGGGTGACATCCCTATGGACTTGAGTCCTTTTGAGCTGGCAGGGGAGAGCAGATGCTGTCCAAAGAAAGATCACATTTTTCAAAAGAAAAATCATCTTTCAAGCATTAGGAAATTTCAGGAGAAGCTTTACAATATGCATTTGCTTGTGAGATGAGGGTACTGGAAGTTTGTTGCATCTTTTGTAATAATGTGATTGTTTTACCAATGTACAGTTGAGCAGATGAGAAGGAAGCTCACATTACAGAACTACTAGACCAGGGATGTCAAACATGCAGCCCGTGGACCAAATCAGGCCTCCAGAGGGCTCCTATCAGCCTCCCTGAGCAACTGGCTGTCATCTGCTTCCTCTTCCCTCTCTCTTGCTTCTTTCTGCATCACAGCTTGCTTTGAAAGGCTTGCTCAACCGCATAGGAGCTACAGAGCAAAACCTCTATTTTCTCCATTGGCTGAGGCTCCTCCCTTGGGGAGGAAGGGGGGGGAGGCAGAGCTTGTTTTTCCAGCCTCTCTCAATCGCACAGCAGAGCTACTGAGCCAAGCCTCTCTTCCTTCTATTGACTGAGGCTCCTCCCCCCAGTCCCCTGGGGAAGGAAGGAACGAGCTATGGCCTCCTTTGCCCAGTTCCCTGGATCCCATGGGAAAAATACAAAGAAAGCTCCTTTAAGACCAATGAGTGCTAACGTTTTAAGTTTAAAAAATATATATATTTCATTGGGGTTGTCTGTGTCCTTTATAAAGTTTATATCTCTGCTACCTAATCTTAAATAGGTATACACATGGCCTGACCTAACCTGACATGGCCCAGCCCAGCAAGGTCTCATTTATATCAGATCCAGCCCGCATAACAAATGGGTTTGACACCCCTTAGTATCATCTATCCTTTACATATGTACCCCAGAAGTAATCCCCACTGAATCCAAGTGAGCATGAATAAGACTGCCCTTTCTCAATCGTCTCCTGTCAGGTCCAAACACTTTCCCAAGGCTGATAAAAGCATTTCTTGAAAGGACAGAGAATGTCTTCTGACTTTAAAAAGCCATTAATCAGAACCTCAAGGGATATAATATTTGACAGCTAGTTCTTCAGCGGAGTTAGGAACATCTGAGGCCACTGAAATCAGAAGTGTTCCTAAGCTTATCTAAAGAAGTGTGCACACACATGAAAGCTTACACCCAGAAGAATTAAACTTTGTTGATCCTAAAGATGCCACTGGACTCAAACTCTTTTCCTTCAGACCAGCATGGCTACACACCTGAATCGTCCTAAACTGGTCTACTTAGAAGTAGGTCCCATTTTATTTTACCGGAATAAATACTCCCAGGAAAGCATTCTTAGGATTAGTCTTAATCATATGTAACTCTGAGCAAAATTTGGCTCATAGGATGCTACAAAGATACGGAACAGGAGAAGTCGGCATGATCTGATTTCCTCCCTCCCTCCCTCCTCTCCCTCCTCCCCTTGGGGTTAGCCCAGTATCCCACATCCACATGACTTACACACCATCTTTCAGTGAACACAGGACTTTCAGTGAACACCATCTTTCAGTGAACACTAATTCCTTCATTACTTTTCTGCCGCATGCTTCTGGTGGGCTACCCGCCTATTTTTGCCTGTTCAGAGTGCTAACGCTGTGATGAAACATTCATATGACACCCCAGTCATTTGTTTTCCAGTTGAAACACAGCTCTGGGCAGAGGAGGGGAGCAGGTGCTTGGTGATATCAGAAGTGCCCAGCCAATCAGTGCTGTGCACAGTCTCCTGTACTTCAAACTGGCCAGACTTGTTCTACTGGTGGTCAGTCCCCAAAAGCAATGGTACGTGTGCCAATAACGTGGCCATTTCCCCCCCCTGCACACACTCTCAGAATGTGAACTAGGAAGTTCTTGGTTCCAATTTCACCGCAGCCATAAACTCAGTGTGTGTGTGTATACACACACACACACACAGAGGCCTCATTTTGGGCAGGAGCTAACAGGAGCAGAGCTCCAGAACCTCTAAATTTTATTCTGCTTTCTTTCTTACCCCCTCCCTCCCCAAAAAACCCCTTGCTTCTGGGCTCCACTGTTCAAACCCCCTGTGAGAGTTTTGCTGAACTCTAAGATTTGACAAACTTTCTAATATTTCCCCCACAAAAAAATGGGAAAAGAACCAAAACATATAAAGCAACAGATGGAAATCTTCATCATGCCACTGTGACCACATAGGAAAAAGTAATTTAAAAAGTATGATGGGAGTAAGGTTTTATTATTACACTCACAACTCAAGAAGCATTTTAAGGTAGATGCTGAACTGACATAATTGAGTACACCTTCTGGTGTTGTCAGGGGTGTGTGGCATATGCAAATGAGTTATGCAAATGAGCTCCAGCACCTCTTTTTTACAAAATGACCCCTGTGCATGTGTGTGTGTGTGTATAAACTGCTTTCAGAGTGAGCACCATTTTGCTGTAGTGTTTAAGTGTTTGTGCAGTTCTTGAAAAGTGAAAACAACAGAAAGAATATCGCACCCCTAACCTCCACCAGGAGGGCTACAACTCTACTTTCTGAGATGGCACCCAAACAGGGCCAGGGAAAAGGGGCAGGAGGACCATTCATCTGCAACCTCAAGCTCAGAGGGGTTCTCAAAGAGCAAAGAACCTCTTTATAGTGTTAACAGTTTACTTTTTAATAATGTAGCCAGGTTCCTGCTGGCAAACAGTGAGAGATGGGGGGACTTACTAGGAGATGGAGAAAGTCTGAGGCAACATCACTGGCAATGTGACTACAATGCCAGAAGTGATATCATCATGCTGTGCCATTGTGGTGATGCTCTGGTATTTGGGCAAAAACTCTATTGTAATAATGGCTTCTACCATAGAGTTTTTGTCCAAATACTAGAGTGTCATTCGGATAACAGTGATGTGATGACATTGCTGGTGATGTAGCTTGGGCCTCCCTCTCTCTTCTGGTAAGTCCTAGATGATCAGAAGCTGGGGGTGGGGCCTGGTGATGGAGGACCCCCACCTCCACCAGGAGGGCTGCAACTCTGCTTTTTAGATGGCACCCAAACGGGGCCAGGGAAGAGGGGCAGGAGGACCATTCATCTGGGACCTCAAACTCAGAGGGGTCCTCAAATTAGGCACCTCTTCAGCATTCAATAATGCTTGTTTTTATGCACATCATACACCATCAATTTTAATTGTAATTATGACTAGGTCTGGCCTCCCACTATGGCAGGAAGTCTTCCAATTATGGCCTCCATTTCCTGCCACCACTCAGAGTGGCAGCAGGAGACAAATTTTAAAAAACCCTCTCACTGGCCTCTGCATCAGTATGTCACTTCCAGGCAGAACCCAGAAGTGGTAATGAGTAGCTCTAGGAATCATCAAAATTCTAGTGATTCCTAGAGCTACCTATTGTCACTTTTGGAGTTGTGCCTGGAAGTGACGTAGTGACTCTGGCTATGTCCCATGCCCCCCACCTGTGTCCCTCTCCCCCAACCCACCTATTGGTTGCCAAGCTCTGCCTGGAAACCCTAGCAAAAGCCTCTTGGGATCTCTGGGAAAACAAGGGTTGCCAAGTCCAGCTTGGGAAATTTCTGGAGATTTGGGAGCAGGGCTAGAGGAAGGCAGTCTGGGGAGAGAAGGGAGCTCATGGGGATGTGATTTCACAGAGTCCACTCTCCAAAGAGGCTGTTTCCTCCAGGGGGAACTGATTGCTGTAGTCTAGAAAAAGACTGCAGATTTATACCCCACCCTTCTCTCTGAATCAGAGACTCAGAGCAGCTTACAATCTCCTATATCAGGGGTGGCCAATGGTAGCTCTCCAGATGTTTTTTTGCCTACAACTCCCATCAGCCCCAGCCATTGGCCATGCTGGCTGGGGCTGATGGAAGTTGTAGGCAAAAAACGTCTGGAGAGCTACTGTTGGCCACCCCTGACCTATATCTTCTCCCCGCACAACAGACACCCTGTGAGGTGGGTGGAGCTGAGAGGCTCTCAAGGACAACTCCTATGAGAGCCATGGCCAGCCCAAGGCCATTCCAGCAGCTGCAAGTGGAGGAGTGGGGAATCAAGCCCAGTTCTCCCAGATAAGAGTCCACACACTTAATCACTACAATGAACTAGCTTTAGAGAGAAGCTGGGACTTTAGGAGAACCCCTGGAGGCTGGCAACTCACTGCAAGGCTCTATTTCTAGTATAGTTTGAAGTACATGATAAACTTGTGGAAGCAGTTTGACCAGCTATTGTGGTGAGCCAGAAACACATACACGCACACATAAACGCACACACATACACCCTAGGAGGGCAGCGTTTTCTACATTATAGTCTCTACATAGTTTTCTACATTATAGTCTCTACCAGTCCAATCCTAAACAGAATTACACCTTCCTAAATCCATTGAACTCAGTGGGTTAAGTAGTTTTAATTCTGCTAAAGACTATTCTCCCAGGAGTAGGCTGCAAAATGCTCTGTGTGTTTCATAAATCATTAAACAAAAAATAATGAACAATCCTGTGTGATTCATGTCCTTATTCCATACAATTTCTGTGCAGTATAACTGTACCCTCAATGCCTTTTAATACTGAGTATTTATATTGCAGAAATTGTATGGAATAAGGACACAGATCACACAGAATTGTTTGTTATTTTTTTTTTAATTTATTGATTTATGAAATCAATACAGAAAACATTTTGCAGTTTAGGGTTATAATATTTTCTTGATCCTTACACTGTATATTATAAAAGATTACAACGCAGCAGTGTTGTCCTCTGCAGAGTTTTCTCCAGCCTAAGCTTTCTGGAATGCTTAGATAGAAAATTTGCACAAGATTTGCTTTACGGAGCCAGATGAAAATCTGCTAAACACAACTTCACCAGTAAGTGCATTTTTCATGCAACTAATTTGATTAGTTATCACTGAAAACAAGTCTCATGTTTTGTTCTGCACGCAGTGCATGTAGAGCCATCTTGTAAGGTCCAGGCCTTTCTCCTTTCAAAACAAAGTGCTGCTTGGGTAGCCAAGGTTTAGGAGGAGAAAGAGGCCTATGCTAAGCTATACTTTACTGCTTTCTCAACAGCTGAAGGCAAGGGTGTCTACTCAGAGGATGTTGCCCAGAAGTCCAGCCCTCTGCTTCCTGTTTTCCACTTAGGTTGTGTTGGTGAACACCCTTCTTAAGGAACCAAGAAGGCTGCAGCCTGGTGCTTGGTTACACCACTGGCCTAGTGCCAGAAGATTCCTGTCATACCAGCATCCTGTAAACTGTTTGGATCTTGTTAGCAACCACCAATCATAGCCTGGTGAAGTTCAAGGGATGGTCGTCTTAAAGTCATGGTGTAACCAATGGGCCATTGCTAAATGATCTTCCTCCAGATGAGTAAGAGAGATTCACTGGGTAGAGATGGCCCAATTGAAATTACTCCTCCCAGATCTCAGTCCTATGGTAGGCTTAGAAGATGTACAATGCAACTACTTTGGTGGTGGAAAGTGTTGTCAAGTCACAGTTGACTTATGGTGACCCCGTAGGGCTTTCAAGACAAGGGATGCTCAGTGGTGGTTTGTCATTGCCTGCCTCCATGTCAGGACCCTGGTATTTCTTTGAGGTCTCTTATTGAAATACTTCCCAGGGCCAACCTGATTTAGTTTCCAAGGTCTGACAAGATTGGGCTAGTCTGGGCTTACCAGGTCAGGATGCAACCACCTTACTGATGCTAAATAGGTATGCTTGATCACCCACCATTTTGGCTCTCAACACACTCACTGATTACAAACATGGAGCCACCCCCCACTCATTCATTGCTGCCACCTCTAATAGTTAAAAGTCACATAAGAGGAGGGGGAAAGTAATTTGAGATTTTTGAGGAGAGACTTACTACTTAGATGACTCCATTTGTCTTTGGTATCTGTCCATGAACCTAGCCACCTGGCCGTCATTCCTGCCATCACTTTACAAGTAGATGTTGTTAATTACACAGGCACAAAATGTAGGAAATGAAGTGTATCCAATGTCAGTCCTTTAAATGCTAAATCCAACCATACTCACTTTGGCAGCACATATACTAAAATTGGAATGATAAATCCAACAGTACAGATTCTAAGAGGGAATAAACTACAAGTAATTCTGTCCTTGACAAGTAGGTCGTTTGTAATGACCAGTCTGGATTCATGCTTCTTGTCCGATAATTGAGATAATTTAGTCAAGTTTGTCATTTGTCACAAAGGCACAACTAGCCCTGTAGCATAAATGATTCTGCACATGCACGAAGTTGTTCCGGATGAATTTTGCGAAAAAAACAAACAAACAGCATTGATGCAACCTGGTCAGGAGCTCATCTCACATGTAAGTATGGAAGTTCAGTTTAGGTAACTTAGCCTGGGGACTGAGTTCATGCCAAAGTTCTATGCACGCCTAATGTTTAGCATGGTAGAGTCTGGTCAATTGCACGGATAGGAATCATCCTATAAATGCTGCTTTGAGTTTCACAATGGGGAAAAAGTTGAGTATCACTAAATAAAGCTAGATCCAGGTGGGCGGCCATGTTGGTCTGGAGCAGCAGAACAAATTTTAAGTCCAGTGGGACCTTTAAGATGAACAAAAGTATATTCAAATATGAGCTTTATGCATAGGATAGAGAAGGTAGAGAAATACTTTTCTCCCTTTCTCGCAATAGAAGAACTCGTGGGTACTCAATTAAATTGCTGAGCAGCCAGGTTAGAATGGATAAAAGGAAGTATTTCTTCACCCAAAGAGTAATGAACATGAAGATTTCACTGCCACAGGAGGTGGTAGCAGATAGATGGCTTCAAGAGGGGACTGGATAAACATGTAGAGCACTGTCTGGGGCACTGATGCTCTGTATTCTTGGTGTTTGAGGGGGGCAACAATGGGAGGGCTTTTCGTGTCCTGCCCCACTAGTGGGCCTCCTGAAGCCACCTGGGTTTTTTGGCCACTGTGTGACAAGAGTGCAGGACTGGATAGGCCATTGGCCTGATCCAACATGGCTTCTGTTATGTTCTTATATTAGCTTATATATGAAACATTATGCCTCTTCTTCAATAAGTTGTATGCCAATTTGCCATACACCTATCCAGAGGGATCTGCCTATATATAAAAAATGTTAACTTCCATTTCAGTGTAACTGAGGAAATGTACATGCAAACGAAAACTCATACCTTGAATAAACTTTTGTTGGTCTTAAAGGTGCCACTGGAATCAAAATTTGTTCTACTAAATCAAGTTGTATTCCTTCTATGTCCTTTGGTATAGATCAGGGGTGTCAAACTTGCATCCCGGGGGCCAAATCAGGCCCCTGAAGGGCTCCCATCAGGCCCCCAAGCAACTGGCTGTCATCTGCTTCCATCTCCCTATCTCTTGCTTCCTACTACATAACAGCTTGCTTTGTAAGGCTTGCTCAGTCGCACAGCTACAGAGCAAAACCTCTATTTTCTCCATTGGCTGAGGTTCCTCCCTTGTGGAGGAAGGGGGGGGGAGGCAGAGTTTGTTTTTCCAGGCTCTCTCAATTGCACAGCAGAGCTACTGAGCCAAGCCTCTCTCCTTTCTATTGGCTGAGGCTCCTCCCTCCCCTGTACCTAGGGGAGGAAGGAAAGAGCTACAGCTTTGTTTGTCCAGTTCCGTGGATCCCACAGGAGAAATACAAAGAAAGCACCTTTAAGACCAACAAGTGCTAACGTTTCAAGCATATTTCAAGTTTTTTTTAAAAAAAATATTGAATTATTTTTGTTTGTGTCCTTTATAAAGTTTATCTCTCTGCTACCTAATCTTACACACATAGCCTGGCCTGACATTGTCCAGCCCAATAAGGCCTCACTTATGACAGATCCAGCCCTCATAGCAAATGAGTTTGACCCCCCCCCCCCTGGTATAGATGTTCATTCCTATGTTGGAGTGGATTGTTTGCATAGAATTCTTACCGATCCTCCCCCCCACCCCCAACACACAAAGGAAGGCAGGTAACATTGGTTACGAGCCATTTCTTTCATCAGTGCATAATGAACCTGATTCTCCCCCTAGGGTCATGGATAGTCAGGTCAGGGAATTTAATGACATGGGAGGAAGGTACTATGACTCCCATAAGTCTGTGTGAAAATGCACACGTGTGAAATAACCTCAACTGAAATCAACACCAATCAGTAAAACTTTTTAAAATATAGTTTTAAATTACAATCACTGGTGGGCTGAATAATTTGTCATTGCTTATTCACAGAGCTGGCTGCCCCAGTGGCACATAGGTCTGTGTGGGAGGGAAAAACTAGGTCTACCATCAGTCTGTGTAAGAACATGCATGCACAAAATACTGCACAGTGTTGTACAGTCTAGACATAGGGATGTGCGCTTGGATATATCCAAGCTGAAAATATATTATAAGTATTTTTTAAATATATATTCAATCTCTGGATGGTATCCAGGATTTTCCAAGATACCAATAAACGGGTCCAAAAAAATCCCAGAAATATCTGGGATGAACAAGGAATTTTGGAAAACAATGTTTGAAGACTCCCTGGACTCCCCCCACCCCAGAGCGTTAATTTGTTTTAGATGCCTATTTTGATTGTTTTTGTCAATTTTGCAAAGTTGTGTTCTTGACTCAAGTTGCTTCAGGTCAGCTTTGCTTTTTTGTGGTGGATTCTTGTGTTTGAACTTGCTTTAGATTCTTGGGTTGTGCATTGGCTTGGTTCTCTGGTTTTACATTTGCTAGGCTTGCAACAATATTCCTATATGGTTTGGCTTGGGTGATTCTTGGGTTGTTCATTAGCGTGAATTCTTGGGTTTTACATTTTTAAAGCATTTTTCCTTGCAGGAATTAATGGAGGATGGCTGGGGACATCTCATTCAGGGGCCCATAGAACTGAACCCCTTAGTCCAATTCACTTGAAATGTGGGGGTTATGTAAAGGATAAGCACCAGCACCTTTGCTGCACTTTTGGTGCTAGTAGCTTTAAAAGTAGCCCCTCCAGCTCCTAGAAGGTTCCCTACAGGGAATAATGGAGCCAAAAAAAAAATCAGACTCCTGACAAAAGGCGGGGGGGGGGGGTCAAAAACTTGACTGTTTGGAACTTGGGAAACTGGGAATTCCAGGGTTTTTGTTTTCTTTTGGCTTCCTGCTATCTGGGTCTGAAAGCTAAAAAAAATAAATAAATGAGTTGCACATCCTTAACAGTCAGCCAATGAACAGGCTCAAGTGGTTCATGTACCATGGATAAGCCTATTAAAAACTGTCTCCTTGCTTGTGACCCGAAATCGGAACGTGACCTGAACCTATGAGTGTTTAAGCATCCCTACAAGTGTGTGGCCCATGCTTTTCTAGAGCCCCGTGACCTGGATCCAGTGTACCCACTTCTTCTCTTTCTGCCAAAGATATTTCCCACAGACTGCACTCCTACTTTCCACAGGGTGTTTACCAGTGTTTCCAAGATGGAGAAAATCATTCTGAAATTCTTTCTTGACAAGACATGTGAAGCTGGTGGTGTTAAGAGCAGTGATGCCAGAAAACATCAGATAACACCTTACTTGGGTGAAACTACAGAAAATGTTCACAACAGGTTTTCTTGCTCTCTCATTCTTAATTTTTCAAAATACCTCTTAATTCCAAATAAAAATTTGTTGCGCTTTATGATGCCTCTTGTGCGGAGCTTGACTATAGCGTTCTTCTGCATTAGTGCTGTCGGTTTCCAGGTCCTCAAGATTTTCTCCCACCCAATGCAAATATCATTGAATGTGATGTTAAGCAACAAAGCATGTGCCACACACAGGGCCAGCCCTGCCACTAAGCAAGCTAGGCGATTGCCTAGGGTGCCAGCCTTTTGGGGCACTGAACTGGGCACCCCCATGTGATTCAGTGATGCTACCAGTGGGTGTGTGTGTGTACCAGAAGATAGCCTTGCCTAAGGTGCCAGACAGTCTAGGCTGCACACTGAGAAAATGCTCAGAGGCATTGTAGTGGCAAACAGTCACATACCACTTTGCAGTTTCACAGCCCTGGGATGAGGAGTATTAATGTTGACTTCCCTTAAAAGAATCTCTTCTCCCAAAGGTGCATCTCTTCTGGGTCTTTTGTCTTTAGGCCTTCTCCAGTGGGGCTTCCTGTTTTCTCAATCAGATGCCCGAAAGAAGTTTGCAAGGTACTGAATACACTTCCTAATGCCTTACAAGAAACGGAAAGTATGTTTGCACCCAACAAAAGTATGTTAAATCAATGACCCAACAGAGCAGTCTTCGGCCTTCTTGCAAGCGTGTGACAGGAAGCCATGTGACCGTAAGAGGAGGAGCCTGGCTGGTGCTAAGAAGGAAGCTTCTGTCCTACTAAATGACAAGCAGTCTCACCATCCTTCTACTCCTCTCAGAATGTGTGCAAGGAGAAGCAAGGGGCATGACAACCTTTGGTCTCAGCCCACGCCCACCAGCAATACAAAATCGAAGTGTGCACAGGATTCGCCAAGTGGGTTTCTGGAAGTCTCTGTCTAGTCAGTTGCTGGAAGAGAGACTTTTTGGAAATTACATGCATGTTGTCTTGAGTTCTACAATAGAAGATATGAATGATTACGTTGATCTGAGGGTTGCCAAGCAATTGGCAGGATACTAGGTAGGATGGGATGGGGGGGGGGGAGAGACAGCTGTCACTGATGGTATTATTTCACTTCTGAAAAAAAAACCTAATCATGATGTCACATCTCTCTGGAAATTGCTGAAAACTCAACGATAAACCATCAAGTTTCCAGTTATTCTTAGAGGGACTTACATCACTTCCAGCTTTGGCCAGAAGTGATGTCACACCGTTGCTTGTGGCAATTTAAAAAAATTCCTTCTCCTGCAGGTTTGGGAATACTTATGGGCAAGGTCTGCATGGGGTAGGTAATCTCCCACCTTCAGTGGGCATGTGGGAACCCAACTTCCATAGCTGGTGTTTTTTTCTACTTCATCCTTCACCTAGAGGTGTGTGGTGGTGGCATGGACTGAAAACCCTATTCATGTTCCTTCAGATATCTAATGTAGGGCCTTCTCATGGGGTTACTGAAGGTTAAAAGGTGTGGGTTTTAAGATCAATGTATCAAAGATGAAAACCTATTAATTTTCTATTGGGGTATGCAGTTGTGGAATTCTGGTGCCATCCTTTGAGGTTCCTCAGGCCAGTCAACACCAAGGCATCAAGCTAAGGATGATTAATGCAGGAGTTCCCTAGCAGAGTGTGAAAATAAAGGCCAAGCAAGGGTTCCTTAATGAGTTCCCTGAGGAACAATAGCTTTCAGGTGATGGTGGTGGTGAGACCTGTAGGATGACTCTCATACAACGAGATTTTCTCCACATGTGCCTGTTCCTCTTCTGCCTGCCATCAAAGGCTCTTTCATCACACCTAGGCTTGCTAGATTCCTCACAAGCCATGACTCTATGATTCACCTGTTCTCAGGTCAAGCTAGCTACTGTGGAAGGGCCACTTGACAGTTCAGTCATGCACTCAGGCCAGCGAACATTTCTCTCCCTTCTGAACTGGCAGTACAGGGCAGAAAAGGCAAAAGCAGTCGGATCCCCTGGTGGTCCTTAAAACATCAAGTGGAAGTTGTCAATTCAGACAGAGCTCAACATCAGGCCAGCACCAATTCTTATATCATTCAAAAGCCTTTCACAAAAATAAAACTGGCAAAGTTGTACCTTTGCAGAAAATGTTTTGGATCTCCATCAGAGAATTCTCAGCAACATCCCCAAAATTCAATTTCCAGAGTTCCTGGGAAATTCAATGAGGGCTTCTTTAAAAAAAAAAAAGTTAATGTTCGTCATATAGCATTGTCCACAATCTGTCATGCATAGTTGTGTGTGTGCATGCGCATGTGCTCCCACAGCCCGGGACAACAGCAACTGCTCATACTTACTGACATGTCACTTAGCAGTGCATTATGTGTAAGTTGGTGATGGATAAAGATACCCATAATTTGGGATACAGTGCTAAGGAGTTAGATGTGTGTTCCCCCATAGTGGCTTTTATACATCAACCCCCCTCCCCCACAAACCCCAGCAACTCCTAGCATGCACCACTACAATTAATATATCTGAATACTATACATACTGTATTTGCTAAAATGCAAGACTAGGTTTTTCCCCAGGGAAGGAAGGAAGGAAGGAAGGAAGGAAGGAAGGAAGGAAGGAAGGAAGGAAGGAAGGAAGGAAGGAAGGAAGGAAGGAAGGAAGGAAGGAAGGAAGGAAGGAAGGAAGGAAGGAAGGAAGTTACAATTATGTCCAATAATAAAAATCTTTTTGAGTGTTTTAAGAGGAAGGTCATTTTACATTTAGGGTTGTCATCCTGTCAAGTAAAGGTATCTTTGTTCATACATTCAATTTCCAAACAAAATTCTATGCCACCTAAAATACAGCAAAACTTTCTACAGGTACTAACAACAACCAGGAGAAAATACAAATTCAGTTTGACTCTTTCCTTGAGCACATTGTGAGCCCAACTTGAGCCTTCCAAGGAGAAAGAGATTACATGAAATGGCCCAAGCAGACATTTGCCTTATTTATTTCTGTGGGCTTACTCTGCATAGAATCATGCAACAACCTTTTTAATGCTGAAAATATTGTTTGTGAGCTGGGGGGAAAAAAAGATCCCAGTTGGCTCAATTTGGTGCCCCAAGCAAATAATGAAAGAAATGAAAAGCACATGGTTGTAATTCCTGGAGGGGGGATTCATTGGCCAAATCACTCTTAAAAGTTACTTTATGGATTTTTCTTTCCTCTTAATGAGGGAAGGAACTTCAGATTCCATTGATAGTTGTTCCTGTTGTGGTCTCCCTCATTTTCACTATGTACTTTGAGTAGGGGAAAATTTTTGCCGGCAGGGAAGTTCTCTTCAATTTGACTCATTTCTCTATATCCTGTATCCATTAATACTTCAGATATGAAAAACCTAAGATGTGTTCATTGGAAACTTCTGCTGGGGGAATAGACTTCAGTTCCATTTGGCTATCTGCAGAAGGTATCACAGACCTACTTTGTCTTTCTCTGGGGCCAAACGTCTACAATTCAACATCAGTTGTGCCTCTGGGCTTTGAAACTAGACATTTAAAAAAACTTCGAAGAAAACTGAAGCATCAACAAGCCAGCTGTATGCACTATCCTTGTGGTAGTGTGTGGATAACCAAGCCATTTCTTTCCTTCCATAGAGCAGATGATGAGTAGCACATGGGAACTGTAAGTTTTACATTTCTGTTAATTCCCATGGTTCTAGAGAGTTCTAATAAGTGTTGGGTTGCCAGGTTGCCAGGTCAGAGGGAAGCTGCATGCATGGTGCAATGACGTCACCAGAAGTGACAGCATTGCCCTGGGCACACCGCATGGGGGATGCTCTAGCAATTTGGGTAGAAACTCTATGATGCCATAGAGTTTATACCTGAATTGCTAGAGCATCCCCCACACAATGTGCCTGGCATGATGACATCACTTCTGGGTGACATCATCATGCCGGGCATATCAGGCACTGATGGAGCTTTTTGGGGTGGGGGTTCCCCTGCTGGCCAGCTCCATGCCAGCAGGTTGGGGGCCCTAAATAAGTGGCTCTAGATCATATCAAGCCTGAACTCTCCCTAGTAGCTAAAATTACCAAACTGAGGCTATCCTAATGGTCACATTATGAGAAGACAAGAGTCACTGGAAAAGGCAATAATGCTAGGAAAAGTTGAAGGCAGCAGGAAGAGAGGAAGACCCAGCGCAAGAAGAATTAAAGAAGTCACACAACCCTCAATTTGCAACACCCGAGCAAGGCTGTTAAGGATTGGATGTTTTGGAGGACATTAATTCATAGGGTTGCTGTAAGTCAGAAGCAACAGGATGGCATTTAAGAAACACACACACCCATTTCCTATGGGGTACCCAGGAACCAGAGCTTTGGCACATGCCCTGCTGACAACCTGAGAGATGCTCTAACAAATGGATGCTACTAGAGTTATATTATCCATTATCTCCTATGAGGGGTAGACTTGGCCACTGAACACTTAAGGCCAGGTCTACAGCCCATTTCTTAGAACACCCTTCAGCTAGTCAATGGTGCATCTGAGCTTTGAACTTTAACTCTACCGTGGATGGAGGATACACTTGGCATATAAACTGCCCTAAATTCCTCAAAGGGATTAAAAAAAGATACCGTATAAATGGACGAAGATATGATAAAATGGAACAAGCTTAATCTGTCACTGCTTGGTAGAATAGCTGCAATTAAGATGAACATTTTGCCGAGAATAATGTATTTGTTTCAAACTATTCCGATTGTGAAAGACAGTAAACAATTTAATAAATGGCAAAGAAAGATTTCAGAATTTGTATGGGCCAGGAAAAAAACCAAGGATTAAAATGAAAGTTTTAACAGATGCTAAAGAAAGAGGAGGATTTCAACTACCAGATTTAAGATTATATCGTGAAGCAGTTTGTCTAGTGTGGATAAAAGATTGGGTGACGCTGTTGAATAAAAAACTTTTAACATTGGAAGGTCATGGAAATAAATTCAGCTGGCACGCTTATACGTATTATGGAAAGAAAAAGTTGGATGTTTTTTTTCTCTCACCATTATATAAGAAATAATCTACTAAATATTTGGATGAAGTACAAGAAATATGGCAATGAGAGAAAACCACTATGGATAGTGCCAGCAGAAATAATAAGAACAACAGATGACAGGAGAGGAAAAAGGGATGTCATATAATCAACTACTAAAAATACAAAGCGGTAAAATAGAATTGAAAACTCCTGAAGAGTTGAATAATAAATATGATTGGTTTCAAATGCAACAAATAAAAAGTTTGGTGGAAAGCGACATTAAAACTGAAGGAATAAGAAGAGAACAAACAGAAATGGAAAAAGTTCTGCTTGGAGATAATGAAAAATTAATTTCAAAAATCTATAAGTTACTTTTAAAATGGTCTACGGAAGATGAAGTAGTGAAATCTCAAATGATTAAGTGGGCAATTAATGTAAATAAAGAAATACAGATGGACACATGGGAGTATTTGTGGAAGAACTCTATGAAACTCTCAACATGTCAGAGTATTAAAGAAAACTGTTTTAAGATGATGTACAGATGGTATATGACTCCTAAAAAGTTGGCAAAGATGAACAATAAGATGCCAGATAGATGTTGGAAATGTAAAAAACATGAAGGTTCTTTCTACCATATGTGATGGACTTGTGAAAGAGAGAAAAAGTACTGGCAGATGATTCAACAAGAGATTTCTAAGATCTTAGCATACGAATTTAACAAAGTTGCAGAGACTTTTTTGTTGGGATTACAAATGAAAAATTTTCCAAAAGAAGATAGAACTTTAATTTGGCTCTCAGCTGCTAGGACATTGTATGCGCAGTTGTGGAAGCAAGAAAAAATACCAGAGAAATGGGATTGGATTGTAAAAGTTATGACATGGAGTGAAATGGACAATTAAACAAGAACCTTAAGAGACTATGATTTAGAAGTATTTAAGATGGAGTGGAAAAAGTTCAGAAGATACGTAGAAAAAGAGTGGAAAATAAAAGAACATTGGCCGATTTTTGATAATGACTAAGTACAAGAGGGAGGAGGATATTAATTTTGGTTCTTATTAATTAAGAGTACCTTTAATATTAAAATTTTAAGTATATAACACTGGCGGGGGTCAAGTAACGGGGGGAGGGGTGGGTAGAAAGTAATATATGGGATAGATTAAAAAAGAAGTAATTATTAATGAAGTAAGAAATTGAAATTTATTACCATATGTTACTAATAAAATTGTTTGGGGGAAAAAAGATACCGTATATAATTTATTAATTAAAATATTTATACTCCTGCCTCTCCCACTATCACCCCAGGAAAGCCAGTTTGATGTAGTGGTTAAGTGTGCGGACTCTTATCTGGGAGAACCAGGTTTGATTCCCCACTCCTCCACTTGCACCTGCTAGCATGGCCTTGGGTCAGCCATAGCTCTGGCAGAGGTTGTCCTTGAAAGGGCAGCTGCTGTGAGAGCCCTCTCCAGCCCCACCCACCTCACTGGGTGTCTGTTGTGGGGGAAGAAGGTAAAAGAGATTGTGAGCCGCTAGGAGACTCTTCGGAGTGGAGGGCGGGATATAAATCCAATATCTTCTTCTTTCCTTGTCATTCAAGGAGGCTTACAACTCCAAAGTTAAAAGCATGCAAAACACAATCAAATCCAAAATTAATCTCCTTTCTCAAGACAATATATGGATACATAATGGACAGATGGATGCAGGATATGTAAAGAAGAATTAGAGATAAAACCAGGGCTTTTTTGTTTGTTTTTGAGCAGGATCACACAGGAATGCAGTTCCGGCTGACTTGGCATCAGGGGGTGTGTGGCCTAATATGCAAATCGGTTCATGCTGGGCTTTTTCTACCAAAAAAGCCCAGGACAAAACCTGAATTTTGATAACCACTCTGGAGCAACATTTCATAGAGAGTTGCATCAGAAGTTAGGATTTTTCGGGTTCCTATGGGCTACAAATTCTGGAGAGGGATGTATTCAACAGAGAAGGAGTGCTCTACAATAAAGGCAATTGCTTCCTAATAATGATGTTGCCGAGGGGGGAGGTTGTTTGTCGGAAGGCATTTTATTCCAAACAAGCTCTGAAGAAAACCGCAGCATATTCTGAAAGACTCAGAATGGTCAGTATTTTCTCTCCCAATACAAATAGTGACCAAGAGAGGCCAAAGTAAGAAAAGCTGCATCAAGCACAGAAAAGTACAAAATACTGAATGGGGGTGGGGGGGGAGGTGAGGAGGTCTAGTCATCCTTCCATGCCAGTTTGAGTGGGAACATCTTCCATTCTGGAGCCTGTGAGTCATCGCCAAGCCCTCTGCCACCCACATTGTCCCTAACACCGACTCCTCACCTGAGAATTATGACATTTTGAATTATGAATTGTTGAGACTTCTCATCCCCCGATTTAAACCCATTCCTCATCTGTCAATCATTCCTTCCTCATGTTTTCAGATCTCATGTCTTCCTAACTTTCATTTTCTAACTTTATTCTCAACTTTATTTTCAAAAATACATGTCCTTTGTGTTTTACCTAGACTTGTAGCAAGAGCAATTAACAGGCAACTCTTATGACCTTTTATTGGGTTCCCATGCAAATGCTACTCAGACCAAATGGTCTTCCAATTACACTGTTTTGCCATTTGATCCTAACTTCGTATTACTTTACACTCTTAACCCACCAGCTATATGTAGTTCTGCTCACTGTACCCCATTCTCAGCTCCTGAGATATGACAAGCTCAGGCTTGCCTGGGCTATCCAGTCAGGGAGCAATTTCAAATTTTGTGAGAACATATGAAGCTGCCTTATGCTGAATCAGACCCTGGGTCCATCGAAGTCAGTATTGTCTACTCAGATTGGCAGCGGCACTCCAGGGCCTCAAGCTGAGGTTTTCACACCTACTTGCCTGGACTTTTTTTAGTTGGAGATGCCAGGGATTGAACCTGGGACCTTCTGCTTACCAAGCAGATGCTCTACCACTGAGCCACCGTCCCTCCCCATTTTCCCCACAATTTTCATTCCCCCCCCCCCCCCACAATTCATCTATCTTTGAAAATTGGCTGAGTGGGGGGTGGGGGGGACAACAGAAGTTAACCTTGCCTAGGGCACCAGATTGATAGCCCATTCCCTCGTCTGAAGAAGTATACATGCATATGAAAGCTTATATTCTAAATAAAACTTTGTTGGTCTTAAAGGTGCTACTGGACGCCTACTTTTTTCTCAACTGTTACCCTTGATTGCTTGTTCATTTTGTTTTTTGGCTTCGCATTGCAAGTGATGAGGGGACACTCATCTCTTTATGGCTTTTCTCCATATCACTGGTGTGTTAGAAGATGCCAGAAGATATTACCTCAGTGTCTGCAGAGAGAGCCCATCCAGAAACAGCTGCCTCCATCATAGGAGTGTGCTTGGCTTGTAACCTTCTAATATTCATGGAACCCCTACTGTTTTGTGGTTAGATCCAGCCCTATATGACAGCCCTTTTGTGGTTGGTTCCCCCACCTGCATGGTGGCCATTTTGTTTTGGCACTCACCATCTTTCCCCCAAATTCCCAAAATGCCCTCAGGTTCAATGAGATTGAGGACCCCTGCTGTACATTTTGCCATAGCATACAAAACACTGGATCAAGGAGACCTAGATTCAAATCCTCTCTTCATGAAGCTCACTTAGGGTTGCCCACTCTGGGTTGGGAAATACCTGGAGATTTTGGAGAAGACAGGGTTTGTGGAGGGGAGGGACCTCAGCAGGGAACAATGCCATCAAACCCACCTTTCAATGCAGCCATTTTCTCCAGCTGAACTGGTCTCTGTAACCTGGAGATCAGGTGTCACCCCAGAAGATATCCAGCCACCACCTGGAGATTGGCAGCCCTAACACTATGTGACACTGGGCTGCTCACTCTTTCCCTCTCAGTGCAACCTACTTCATAAAGTCAGGGCTTGGTGTCAGGGGGTGTGTCCTAATATGCAAATGAGTTCCTGCTGAGCTTTTTCTACAAAGTTATCACAAAGGTAAAGTAGAAGGTAGCACATAGGAGAGAAACCTGTGAGCCAGCCTGAGCTCCTGGGGTGGAAAGCATATAAGAATGTGACAAATGTTCTTTCCTTTTGAGAGAACATATAATCACAAATGGTGTGCTGCAGAAATATGTAATTTTTGGAGCCCATGTGCCCCCCCACCGCATGCAACAACAGGAGAAATGAGGGTATTTAACCAAAGCGCACTTGGAACAAGATGAGTTGTATTGAAGAGGGCTGCCACCTTTTATAATTAAAAGGCCAAACTGTGTTCAAATTCAGAGCAAGCGAGATCAACAAAAAGCCACTGTCCTCATGCATAACTGAAAACATACAACTTTTCACATTGCTGATTGTTGACATGTGGATTAAAAATCCATGAAGTTTCTGAAGCCCAGGCAGTGGTTGCCTTGACTCCTTTATATGAAAGTGGCAGACGCAAGATAGCATCAGTCACCTGTAATAAGCAGACACAAGAGCATTGGGGTCGTGGTAGATAACTCGCTGAAAATGTCAAGACAGTGTGCGTTTGCAATAAAAAAGGCCAATGCCATGCTGGGAATTATTAGGAAGGGAATTGAAAACAAATCAGCCAGTATCATAATGCCCCTGTATAAATCGATGGTGCGGTCTCATTTGGAGTACTGTGTGCAGTTCTGGTCACCGCACCTCAAAAAGGATATTATAGCAATGGAGAAAGTCCAGAAAAGGGCAAGTAGAATGATTAAAGGGCTGGAGCACTTTCCCTATGAAGAAAGGTTGAAACGCTTGGGACTCTTTAGCTTGGAGAAACGTCGACTGCGGGGTGACATGATAGAGGTTTACAAGATAATGCATGGTATGGAGAAAGTAGAGAAAGAAGTACTTTTCTCCCTTTCTCACAATACAAGAACTCGTGGGCATTCGATGAAATTGCTGAGCAGACAGGTTAAAACGGATAAAAGGAAGTACTTCTTCACCCAAAGGGTGATTAACATGTGGAATTCACTGCCACAGGAGGTGGTGGCGGCCACAAGCATAGCCAGCTTCAAGAGGGGTTTAGATAAAAATATGGAGCAGAGGTCCATCAGTGGCTATTAGCCACAGTGTGTGTGTATATATAAAAATGTTTTGCCACTGTGTGACACAGAGTGTTGGACTGGATGGGCCATTGGCCTGATTTAACATGGCTTCTCTTATGTTCTTATGTTCGTGTGATTGTTTTAGTGAATTGGTGTCAATCTGCACAGGGTTTGTACTTTGATTACTGGCTGCAGTTCACCTCTATCCTTTCCCTTTCTGTATAGCATCTCTAATAAGATCTTTCTTCCCATTAAAAACCATAGCCTGCCATTCCCTTCATGTACAAATTATTCCGGCATCAAACCTACCCTCCAATAAACCTTAATTTTATTTATTTATTTCCGTAGATTTATAGGCCACCCTTTCCCGTAGTGGGCTCAGGGCAGCTTCCAACATAATAAAACAATCGAAACAGTTTAAAACAATTAAAACAGTTCAAACAGTTTAAAATTAAAACAATTAAGCCACAGCTCACATTAATTAAGGCAGCATGGATAGTGTGGACAGATCAATTAGGCATACTTGCCCTAACCTAGATGTTCAAAAATCTCAGCTATATCGGTTTTAAGCAATAAAAACTTTAATGTAAAGTTTAATGTAAAGTTTTTATTTTCTTCTTTCTGGAGCTAGATTTGGATCCTAATTGAGCCACGTTTGTTTCAGTGGTACAGTCAGGGCTTTTTTTGAGCAGCAACATAATTCCAACTGGCTTGGTGTCAGAGGGTGTGGCCTAATAGGCAAATAAGTTCCTGCTGGGCTTTTTCTACCAAAAAAGCGCTGTGTGAAACAATGGTGATATCAGGGGGTGTGGCCTAATAGGCAAATGAGTTCCTGCTGGGCTTGTCCTACAAAGAATGCCCTAAGTACAGGTTGTGGGCTCCTGTTCTGGTGGCTTTTCCAGTGCCTCAGAGGCTCACCTTGGACACAGATTTTGCAGCTTTGGGAGACAGCAACAGGCCTAAAGCCATGCCTGTCACCTTCTCCAGTGCCACCAGCCCTGATGTCACTGCTCATGCCTCAAGGAGCTCACCTCAGCCTTATGCTGATAACTAGTGTGAGAAGCGGGGGATAGGGATATGCAAATTGCCATTACTCCAACAGCAAGACATCACTTCCGGTGCAATCCCAGAAGTGACATCATCACATGAGGTCAGCATGATAATGCCACTTCTGGGTTTGCATTCCAAGTAACCCTGCATTGTCAGAACACAGTCAGTTCCCACCCACTCACCCCCACTTCTCTCATGCCACCCTAACCAAGGGGCACTGAGGTACCAAAGCTACTGAGAACCTTAGGCTCACCTCATTTGTTTGGATGGAGAACTACTCTTGCATGCATGCTGAACAAAATGGTCTGGTGTGTTGCTGTTCAGCATGCATGCTGTGGATTGTCTGAGATGTTCAGGGCACCCACTGCAGATTGTGTCTCTTAATGTGAAGCAAAATCTGAAGCAGAAGCCCTGGTCTTCACTCTTGAGGGCTGAAGCACATTATGTTGCTACCACAAAGAGACGGTTTTAAATCACTCTGCAAGGAGACATGAGGCACTCTCTGGATCACATGCTAGTTTCATGCTGCAATTCACTGTGTAAGGGGGGAAATTTGTCTTCATGCTGCCACTGAGGTAGATCCCTTTATGGTGTCAGGGAGAAAAGCCAATAAACTGCACCCCTATACCTCCCTTACAGCTTATGTCCAACCATGAGGACTTCCAAGGTCTTTCCCCAAACTCTAGATGACCTCCAAGGTCCCTTTAGGGAGACTACCTACCCCCATCAGCTCTGCCTGCCAATGCTCAGCTGGACAGCAGAGGAGAAACGCTGGGGGGAATGGGGGGGGGGAGTTATTATTGTTGAGCCTATACCATGACATCATAGCACTAGGTGACACTCTCGCACTCACCAACACTGTGGTTAAATAACAAAGTTCTGAACAAATGCTAGAGTGTCACCCAGGCATGATGACATCACTTCCACGTTGTGCTAAAAAGTGAGGGCATGGCATTGGTGCAATGCCAAAAGGGTCATGGAATTGGCGCAATGCCACCTCCCCCACAAACTCCCACCATTTGCTAGCCATTGGCTGGCTACCCTAGGTCCCTTCGATCTCTAACATCATCCAGGCTTTTCAGACGAAGGATTCTCCCTCTTGTTACACCAGATTCCAATACTTCCGGTTGACAGCTGCTAAACCTTTAAAGGGAAGGGGATCTCAAGATGCCACTCAGGCAAGGGAGACATTCCAGCATCAGCCCCTCACGTGCTTGTTTATTGTCAGTGGTTGTTAAAAAAGCAAAATTGTCTTTCAGGGAGGAAACGTCCCATGTGATGTGAAAGCTACCTGTGCAACCTCAGTCTTTCTCTCTCTCTCTCTCCCAAGTTCAACAGCTGTTCCCAGGCAGCAAAGAGTATACTCGAGTGAGGAATATGGGCTTTGCCTAATGAGTAAAAGCTGATTTCTTTTCTTTTTTTCCCCCCTCAGGAGGACATCGCCTGTGGCTGTTCAGAGACACCCTCCCCTCTCTTAGAAACATCCCAGAAGCAAAAAAAAGGCAGCTGGCTTCCAGCTGTTCACTTTGCTTTGGTACCTCTTGTGCTGGCATACATGAATTCACTCAGGGCCTGTGTTTGAGACTCGGTTGTCACAGGGGAAGCCATGAGGAGGGACCTCATGGGAATTTGGCCTGTCGAGGTGCACTTTGATAGGTGGGGAGCACTTGGCGTTGCTGCACAGGCACAATGGAACATGTTTTCCTTCTAGATCGAGAAAAACAGGGGGTAGAAAAAAACAATCCCCAAGCGTGCCTCGCACCTGTGACCTGGGGGACTCCCTAGGGTACATGTGTGCCGGGGCAGACAATCAGAGGTATACACAGGGATGGGCAGGAATGCCTTCAGTTTATCAGTCCCCTCTCCACCCTTTTACCTTTGCTATGCATCTGCAGTAGAGACACTTTGGCTCAGCGTCCTCAAGTTCTTTTGAGTCCAGTCTCACAGAGGATTTCAAACCTTGCCTACAAATTGCAAGTTCAAAAATCAGGCCCTTGAAATGCTTCTGAATTTCTTTTCAGCCTACTTTTCCTGCCTCACGTCACAGCCCAGGACACCTCAGAACAGGAAGTGAAAGAGAACCTTTCCACACGGCAAGCATAACAGCGGATTTTAAAACAGACACTGTTTCCACATCACTATCAATATCGCACCTTTATTGGCATAGCAACATAATTGATAGCTGATGTGGATTAATACTCCCTGCAGGTCAGACACTGACTGTTGCAAGTCCCTTATTAGGAAGTGGTACACAAAGCCTCACAAATAATAATAAATATACACAAGAGTGCTCAAAGTAATTGTTGTAATGCACTGACCATAAATGGGTCATGGTATGCACTTGGATTACAGGCAGCTGTTCACCTCCAACGTTTCCTTTCCTGGAAAGCATCCCCCCCAAAAAACCTCTTTATTCTATGGTTACCAGATGTTCTCTCTTTTTTTTTTGTGCCCATCCTATTTGTTACACTTAGAAAACCCTATATAGTTTGGGGGATGGAAGTTATGGGGGGACTCCAGTGGTCCGCAGGCACCTATATGAGCCAGTGGATTCCTTATATCCCCTGTCCTGTAAGCAGAGTAAAATGGACTCTTCTTTGGTTCCTGTAAACACTTTGGGAGCTAAAGACCCCACCTGGATGGTTCTTTTAATTTTGTTTTTAATCATTCTGCAAAGGCCCTCCACAATATATCTCTGCAGGAGTCCTGATAACAGACAAACCAGAGGCAGAGAAGGACAGTGATGAAGCAGAGAAGCTGGCAGAAATTGTCCTCTGTATGATGGGGAATATGTTTGAACTGCTAAATTATTTCAACCTTTAAGGCACTCTTGTCCCAAGCTCTTCTTCTCAGGATTTATTTGACTTCAGCATCAAACCTACCAAGGTATCCCAAGAGACATTCAGAAATAGTTCTAACTTCGGGGGGAGCCCCCAAACAATTTATTCACCAGCTCCATCAAGTCTATTAATATATTTATCCATCTTTTGGTTCTACCCACAATGTGGTACTCTAAAATTAGAGCAGGGAAGTACCCGAGGACCTACATATTATATAGGGTTGCCAATCATTGGGGCAGGGGATCCCACATTTTGGAGGCCCTCCCCCACTTCAGGGTCATTAGAAAATGTCTGCTGGGAACTCCATTATTCCCTATGGACACCAATTTCCATAGGGTATAATGGAGAATTGATCTGTGGGTATCTGGGGCTCTGGGGGGGCTGTATTTTGAGGTAGATGACCCAGATTTTCAGCATAGCATCCAGTGCCTCTCCCCAAAACATCCTCCAAGTTTCAAAAGGATTGGACCAAAGGGTCCAATTCTATAAGCCCCCAAAGAAGGTGCTCCTGCTCTTCATAATTTCCAAAGGAAGGAAGGCATTAAAAAGGTGTGCAGTCCCTTTAAATGTGTTGGCCTGAACTCAATTATGCTTGTCACACTCTTGCTCCTGGCCCCACCCCCAATGTCTCCTGGCTCCATCCTCAAAGTCCCCAGATATTTCTTGAATTGGACTTGGCAACCCTAGTATTATATAAAATACCTGACTTAAAAGAAATTGAACCTCTTTACAGCACTTCTGGCCATAGTAGGTTTCTGTTAACCTTTGAATGCTTTTTCAAAGTCTGGTAACTCCACTTTAGCCCCGTGGCACAGAGTGGTAAAGCTGCAGTACTGCAGTCGGAGCCCTCTGCTCACACCCTGAGTTCGATCCCAGCGGAAGCTGGTTCAGGTAAGCAGCTCAGCCTTCCATCCTTCCGAGGTGAGTGGGAAAGTGTAGAGAACTGGGGAAGGCAATGGCAAACCTCCCCGTAAAAAGTCTGCCGTGAAAATGTTGTGAAAGAAACATCACCCCAGAGTCGGAAATGACTGGTGCTTGCACAGCGGACTACCTTTACCTTTAACCCCACTTTAGTCCCAGAAAAATTTTCATCTGCTGTTCCTTTTACTTTGTACCCCCTGAACTTAAAAGATTTGTTTCTTTTTAAAAAGAGTCATGCTTGGTTCTAGAACTAGTCCATTCAACACAGTAGTTACTAGGCTGACCCATAGCAGTTTTCCAATGTCTTTGGCAGAGATTTCCACCCCTACCTCTAGAACTGAGATTCTTTCTGAGTGACATGCCATCCAATGGACTGCTCCACACTTGAGGTTGCCAACCTCCATGAGAAGACCCTGTTGCAGTGAAGAAAAGATATGATACTTTGTTCGTTCAACTGATGTTTACACTGTGGCCCCATGGAAATATTGCATACTTAGAAGAGAGAGAGCAGAGGAAGGCTTCGAAACAGCCAGCAAGTTCTAGATGTGGTAAGTTCTTTCCTTCTCTTTTGGATTTTGCCGTGAGCGTTCTGTCTCTTTTCAACATTATTGAAGTCTTTATGACGCAAAACAAGACAAACTTTCTATTATCTACAGAAGCTGCAGCTTGGAATTTAAAGTGGGACTGTTGGCCCTTTAAGAGACAGAAACCCATGGAACAACGGAAGCTATCATTTGTGAACGGACTCTTTCTAGCTGCGTGTATATTATTTGTTTGACTTTTGACTTCTTGTAATAGAGATAACTTGTTATCTTTCTAAAACGTTGTCTTACTCCAGTGATTATTTTGTATTTACAGTACTATTCGTACACCGGTTGCTGTTTGGTTCTGTATATAGCCTCCAGGTGATGGCTGGAGATGTCCTGGGATTACAACTGATCTCCAGGCAACAGAGATCAGTTCCCCTGGAGAAAAGGCGGGTTCTATGGCATTGTACCCCAACAAAGTTCCTCCCCTCCTAAAATCCCACCCTCCTCAGGCTCCACCCTCAAAATCTCCAGGTATTTCCCAACCTGGAGCTGGCACCCCTATCAATACTGCTCCATAATCAAGCCCACCCTTGAAGAAGTCCAGCCATACGTCTTCTCCCTGTCTCCCACAATGCTAAACACACCCCATCCATGTTATTATACTTTAGAGTTAGGCAAGAGAAAACTGCACCCCTCCAGACTTCTTGAATGAAAGCTGCGCGTGCTGGATATTTGCATTATAATTCATCCTGGGCACACATTTCTTCATTTAAATCGAGTCAAGCTGGAAACCTACCCTGAACTTGAGGAACAGATTAAATGTCTCTAATTATTGTTAAGTAATTGTATGTAAGATTACCCAATGCAACAGTAACAACATAGACAAAGTTACAATAATGAAACAGTGGCCAGGTGGTGCAAACCACAAACTATTTGGGCCCCACTCCAGAAGAAGAAAAGCTAGTCTCCCTGAAACAGCTGGGACCAAAGTCAATTAGTAACAAACTCTCATTGACTGCGCTGACAATTCTGCACAAGTAGCATTTGCTGCTTTTGGCCCCTAATGAGAACAACTGAGAAATTTCACTAGCTCCCAGATAAGGCTGGCTTAACCACTAGGCAAAACGAGGCAATTCTTCAGGGGACCAGAGTTACAGAGGTGCCCAAAAGCCTGTTCTGAGAGCTGCCTGATGCTAACTCAGAATATTAGCCTAAGGTTGCCAAAAACCTGGAGCTGGGCTCTCTAATGCTTTTGAGCCTTAGGACACCACTGGAATTCTAGTATAGTATAGTCGATGCAGCCACAAAATGGCTGCATAAAATGGCTACAGCAGGAGAGGGAGCCTATCACAAAATGGCCACCGTAGCTTAACATCAGTCGTATAGTGATGATCCTTGTGCTGGGGTGGCAGCCACTCCCAAAGCAATGTTTGGGGGCACCAAAGTCATAATTGGCCTATGGCGCAACAAGCCCTGCCCTGAGATGTCATTGATTACATGAAAAAAGAAGAAAAGGAAGGAGAGAAGGTTGACTGTGGTCCATCAGAGGAGTGCTGGCCAAGTTGTGGTGGGCTGTCTAACACCTGCTGCTTGCTGCTCTTAGGATCCTTGCAAAACATGCTTGATTCAGTGGGCTTTGATCTGACCCAGAAAATACTTCTTAACCAAAAATGCCATACCAAGGATCAATTAAACCAGGGTTGTCAAACACACGGCCAAGGAGCCAAATCAGGCCCCTGGAAGGCTCCTATCAGGCCCCCAAGCAACTGGCTCTTGTCTGCTTCCTTCTGCCTCTCTCTTGCTTCCTTCTGCAGCTCAGCTTGCTTTGCGAGGCTTGCTCAATTGCACAGGAGCCACAGAGCAAAACCTTGATTTTCTCCATTGGTTGAGGCTCCTCCCCCTCCTGGTCCCCTGGGGAAGGAGGGAAAGAGCCAGAGCTTCTTTTGTACAGTTCCCTGGATCCCATGGGAGAAATACAAAGAAAGCACCTTGAAGACCAACAAGTGCTAATGTTTTAAGCATGTTTTATTTTAAGCTTTTTTTAGAAAAAAAATCTTTAGTCATGTTAGTGTCCTTTAAAAAGTATATTTCTCTGCTACCTAACCTTAAACAGGTACACACATGGTCCAGCCCAGCCTGACATGACCCAGCCTGACAAGGTCTCATTTATGTCAGATCCGGCCCTCATAACAAATGAGTTCGACACCCCTGAATTAAATCATATTAGTTCTGCCTTAACTGTTAAGAGACCCAGACTCTTTGCTCCATGTCAGAATAAAGCAGACTCCAGGGAACACAACAGTTGGGATGGAGACCCATTGGGGATCACTGAACTAGACGGACCAATGTTCTATAACAGAGGTGGCCAACGGTAGCTCTCCAGATGCTTTTTGCCTACAACTCCCATCCGCCCCAGTCAGCATGGCCAATGGCTGGGGCTGATGGGAGTTGTAGGCAAAAAACATCTAGACAGCTACCGTTGGCCACCCCTGTTCTATGACAGTTTCTCATGTAGAGTGATTATAAAACCTCTAGACAGGTGCTAGGGCTATGTAGGACCTCCAAACCCGAAGGTTTTTAGTATTAGAGCTTAGATAGCAGAGTATGAAGTAGTGCTACAGAGGAACATGGCAAAACACTGTTCTGATGTCTTTAAGCAAGTCGCTATCCCTCGTTTTCTCTTGCTGGAGATCTTCAAGGTGAGAACAAACAGCCACTTGCCACGTATATCTTAGTGTGTCCTCTCAGGGTTATGAGGATAAAACAGAGGAGAAAGATGTAAGCCTCTTTGGGTCCTCGTTATGAGAGAAAGGTGGGATATAAAGGGAGTAGGAGTTGGTTTTTATACCCCACTTTTCACTACCCAAAGGAGTCTCAGAGCGGCTTTCAATTGCCTTCCCTTCCTCTCCCCACAACAGGCACCTTGTGAGGTACGTGGTGCTGAGAGAATTCTGAGAGAACTGTGACTGGCCCAAGGTCATCCAGCAGGCTTTGTGTGGAGGAGTGGGGAATCAAGCCTGGTACTCCAGATCAATACTCCCTCTAAGCTGTGGAGTCTTGTGAGCAAAAATTCTACTTGGTGAGCTACTGGCATTCAAGTTGTGAACAACTGCATAAATCAGTTTGCTCTGGGGCCATTTTTCCTGAGCTAAGACAAAAATGTGTGAGCTGGAGGCTAAAAAAATGTGAGTTAGCTCATACTAACTCAGGAGAGCCAGTTTGGTGTAGTGGTTAAGTGCATGGACTCTTATCTGGGAAAACCACGTTTGATTCCCCACTCCTCCACTTGCAGCTGCTGGAATGGCCTTGGCTCAGCCATAGCTCTCGTAGGAGTTGTCCCTGAAAGAGCAGCTTCTGGGAGAGCCCTCTCAGCCCCACCCACCTCACAGGGTGTCTGTTGTGGGGGAAAGAGACAAAAGAGATTGTAAGCCACTCTAATTCGGAAAGAAGGTTAGGGTATAAAATCTGTGGTCATCTTCTTCTTCTTCTTTGAGGGAGCACTGCTCCAGAACACCACTCTTAACCTCTTCACCACACTGGCTATGGATTTCCTATATGGAGCAGGGGATTAAATTAGGTGGCCTCAATCCCCTTCCCAGTCTCCATTTCCCACTTCAGCTCTCCATCTCTATGACAGAACATCAGCAGCCTGCCTGCCTTTCTAGAGCTGCTTTGTAGATAGCATTCTTTACACTTAATTATATCTATTATAATAAAATTATTACAGGGAAGTAAGGTTAAATGAAGTAAGGGTTTTTTAAAAAAGTGTTGCCAACCTCCAGATGGTGACTGGAGCTCTCCTGGAATTATAGCTGATCCTCAGGTGACACAGGTAAGTCCCCTGGAGAAAATGGCTGCTTTGTGAGGTGGAATCTATGGCAGTGTACCCCATTGACGTCCCTCCCCCACACCCTGCCCTCCTTAGCCTCCACCCAAAAAACCTCTAGGTATTTCCCAACCCAGAAATGGTAACCCTATTTTCAATGCACAAAGAGCTTTACTAGCCCTTCAGGAGCAATTAAAGACAAAGTAATTCTGTAGTTGGTAGCAAAACTCCTCTACTTGTTAAAACCTCAGCAGGTGTCAGGAGGCAATTCTCTGTGACAAAATAATTATTTTTCTCTCACTAGACTGGAGAGAAGAAGGTTGCCTTGTCTATTTAGATATCTTTCTACCCATTCTCCAAGGAAGCACTTCATTCTCTCCCTCTCCGCTATTGTACCCTCATAACAACCCTGTGAGGTAGATTGAGCTGAGAGAGAGAGCAATCAAAAGGTGCCTAGGGGAAACTGGAACAAAAAAAATCTCCCCATATTCTAACCACACCAACAGAAAAAAGTTGAAAACTGACCTGATGCAGGAAGGAGTTATAAAGGTTTCCCAGCCAATTAGAAGGCTGGCTTGGTAGCCAATCAGAGGGCACAGGAGTCAGGTAAGCTGAGAAGGTTCTACTGCTTAAGAGGCTCCCTGTCTTTGAGATACAGCCTGCATGAAATCAAGCAGCTCACCCCAAGAACCAGCAAATGTGAGAAAAGGCCAATTTAGCATTGACTAGAGAGCTCCACCTACTGGCTGCCAATTGCATAATTCTCCCTCCTTCCCACTGCTAACCCATCTGGTTGGTTTAGAATAATACAGAGAGAAGTACCATTTGTTTACAGACAAAAAGAGAGATTTCTTTTTTTTTTTTTTGGTAGGCTGGGAAGAGTTAACCTCTAAGGGCGGGCAACAGGGACTCTGGCCAAGTCCCCAAAGCGTATATGCTGGTACCTGGGCGCCTGTCCCTGTCTCTGGGGTGGAGCAAACTCTAACCACAAGGCAGTCCTGTCTGCATTCCATCTGAGTGACTGACAGCAGCGTGACTTGTTCAGCTCATCCCAGCCTCTCTTTTTGGACGGAGTTGAAAGAGCTGCCTCCTCCAGGGCTAATTCAGACTAGTGCCTTTTGAAATCCAGGGGAGCGAGGGAGTCAAGGCAACAGGTCCAGAGGGTAGGCAGGCGGGCGGGCAGGCAGGTGGGTAGGGTTCAGCTTGCTAGCTTGCATATTTCTAAGGTGCAGCGTCGCCAGCTAGAGGCTTCTGGACTTTGAACGTTGAAGCACAGAGGGATTCAACAGGTGCAACCTTTCACAGGGTGCCACCCGGGGAAGGATCAGGAGCATTGCACCTGTTGAATTTCTCAAGCTGCAGCTCTTGAAAGCCTCGGCGTTTCCTTGCTCTGGGCTGGGAACTGAGAGACCCAGGTTCAAATCCTGATGCTGCCGTGAAAGCTGGATGGATGACTTGGGGCCGGTTCTTTTCCCTCTCTGTCAGCCTAGCCTACCTCACAGAGTGGTCGCTGTGAGGAGAAATTGGAGCAGAGAAACCATAAGTTGTTCTGGGTTCCCAGTGAGGAGAAATGCAAAGTACGCAGCTATCTAAATAGGAAAAACAAACAGGAGACTTGTGGCCCTTAAAAGGCTGGCCAAGTGTTTGTATGCCTTCTTGGGTCATTCACAGGGTGATCTTGGGCCCTCAAACCTGAGAGCCAGTTTGGTGTGGTGGCTAAGTGTGTGGACTCTTACCTGGGAGAACCGAGTTTGATTCCCCACTCTTCCACTTACAGCTGCTGAAATGGCCTTGGGTTAGCCATAGCTATGGCAGGAGTAGTCCTTAAAAAGGTAGCTGCTGTAAAAAGCTCTCTCAGTCCCATCTACCTCACAGGGTGTCTGTTGTGGGGGAAGAAGATACAGGAGATTGTAAGCCACTGATTCAGAGAGAAGGGCAGGGTATAAATCCACAGTCTTCGTCTTCTTTTTCAGCCCAACCTACATCACAGGGTTGTTGTGAGGAGGTAAATAAGATAACCCCCCCACCACCACCATCCTGAGGTCCTGGGAAGAGTGGCTATTAAACAGAGGAGTGAATTAGGTGGGGACTTGGAACGCTGACATCTTCAAGCAAAGGATGGTAAACCAAAAACTGTGTTAGCCTGTGTCCTCTAATTCCATGGATTTCGAAGGGTGTGATTCTCCTTAGGATGGCAGGTCCCGGCGAGGGTTCCCCTGATTCGTAGGACTTCTGGCAGCCACTGAGGGGAAACACACCCCCAACAACGTTGCTGCAGGATGTCCTCAACATGATGACATCACTCAGAAGGGACGTTGAACTCAGAAGGGACATTGCATTGTGTCATTTCGTATGAGGGCAAAACTCTATGGTTTGAAGCCAGTTTTACCACAGAGTTTTGTCCTCAAACCAGAACGTTGTTATGTGACATTCCCAACGTGATGACGGGTGACTTCTGGGTGATGTCATTACATCAGGGATGTCTCAAAATGCCCCCCAAATTCCCCCACCAGCATGACAAGGGGACCTGGCAACCCTGCTTGGGATAGACAGAACCAGTGGGCTGAGACCCAATGTTGCGCACTGCCTCAAATGTCAACCTCAGATCTCAGTTTAAATTTGGGCCAATCATTCTTAGCCTACCCTACCTCACAAGGATGTTGTGGAGATTAAGCAGGAGGAGAACCATGCAGGCTGAACTGAGCTCCTTTGGAGGAACGGCAGGATAAAAAAGTAACACCTAGGCAGATTACTTCAGTGAGAAGGAAAAGAAAACTCAGCAAAGTCTGCCAGATTCTGCTTAGTCCAAATGCTGACAGAGGAAAAGTAGAAAAGAGCACCTGAGGGGAAAAGAGGCGCCCTTCCATCGACTTGGCAGCCTTAAACGTTTGGTGCCATGAGGCATCTGGAGGCCTTTGATTTTAAGCAGAGCTGAGATGGAGGTTCAAAAGAAATGAATTAGAAGTGTTAAAATTAGAAATGAATTAGAAGGGAGGAAGACGTTTTTAAGAAAACAAGGGCTTTATTTTGGCTTTCATATGGCAGCGTTCTTAAGAAGGGGCCGGGGCTCGGTGGCAGAGCATCTGCTTTGCATGCAGGCGGCCTCAGGTCCAAACCTCGGCTTCTCCATTTCAAAGGATCTTGAGAACATGTGATGTGACAGACCTCCACTTGAGAGCCAATGCCAGTCAGAGCAGATTGCTGATCTTCATAGCCCAGGGTTCTGAGTAGGGCTGCCAACCTCCAAGTGGCACCTGGAGATCCCCTGCTATTACAGTTGATCTCCAGTCAATCCAGATCAGTTCCCCTGGAAAAAATGGCTGCTTTGGAGAGTGGACTCTGTGGCACTGTGCCCTGCTGAGGACCCTCCCCTACCCAAACCCAGGGTACTTCAGCAGGGTACAATACCATAGAGTCCATCCTCCAAAGCAGCCATTTTCTCCAGGGGGACTGATCTCTGTGGCCTGGAGACCAGTTGAAATCCTAGCAGATCTCCAGCCACCACCTAGAGGTTGGCCATCCTAATTCCTCTGTGTTGTTGCAGCTGTCTGTATCTGGTTCATTCCAAATGTGGTTGGTCTACCACTGGCACTATTTACTTAGATTTCCTTATCCCAGGGACAAACTATTTACTTAGATTTACTTATCCCAAACTATTTACTTAGATTTCCCAGGCATCTCAGGTTGCCAGCTCTGGAGTGGGAGTTTTACAGAGTCTGGGGGGCAGTTCTTGGAGAAGGGAGAGTTTGGGGGAGTGAGCTAAGTGGGGCTCCAGTGCCACAGAGTCCACCCTCAAAGTTGCCATTTCCTCCAGGGGGACTGATCTCTGATCATTTGTAATCCCATGAGAACACATGACGCTGGACATTTGATGCTGCCTTATACTGAATCAGACCATCAGTCCATCAAAGACAGTATTGTCTACTCAGATTAGAGCAGCTCTTGGAGTCCCAGGCTGAGGTCTTTCACATCACCTACCACCTGATCTTTTCAACTGGAGATGCCATGGATTGGCTGGGATCTTCTGCATGCAAAGCAGATGCTCTACCACTGAGCCACGGGCTCCCTCCCCTCCAGGGCCCACCTGAAAGTTAGCAACTCTGCGCATAACCATGCAGGCACTTACATTGCCATGTCCCTAGATACCTCGAAAGGGATTGCTGAGTATCTGTGTGGTCACATGGAAGAGAACACGTAACTGGCAACGGGAAGATTAGTGGTAGGGGACTTCTTTCCCGAAAATCCTGCATTTCAGCAGCATTGACTCCCACAGTGACTGGCAATTACAATTAAAATTAATTAATTAAATTGTGCAAAATTCCATTCCAGGAGCAGGGGAGGGAGTCAATACAATGAGAGACACTTTGCCAAATACTGCAGCAGCATCTATTGAAGACTGGCAGAAAATTGACAAGTCCCACATATTGGTCAGGAGCAGGGGTGGAATTCTAGCACGAGCTCCTTGGCATATTAGGCCACATACCCCTGATGTAGCTAGTCCTCCAAGAGCTTACAAAAAAGAGCCTTGTAAGCTCTTGGAGGATTGGCTACATCAGTGGGTGTGGCCTAATATGCAAAGAAGCTCCAGCTAGAATTCCACCCCTGGTCAGGAGAGATTTTCATGGATCAGGGTGGAGCTTTAAGCTAACCTTATTTCCCCCCCCCCAGCCCTGCAGTTAAAATCCTCTTGCCATGCCTCGCTCTCACATACAGAGGTAAAGCAAGTTGCAGTTAGAGACAAGGCTTTCTTAGTGGTGGCCCCCTATCTTTGGAGTGCCCTCCCCACCCCCAGAGGCTCACTCAGTGCCTATCTGCTATCCTTTAAGTACCCATCTAGAAAGTTCTTTGTTACCCAGGTATTAAACTGAAGTTTCCTCCTCTCCATTTTACTATTTCATAACCTATTTCCTGCCAAGAGCCAGGTGGGCAGCCGTGTTGGTCTGAAGCATCAGAACAAAGTTTGGATCCAGTGGCACCTTTAAGACCAACACTTTTTTATTCAAGGAATGAGCTTCTGTGCGCACACACACATTTCTTCAGATACAATTAAATTAAATGCATGACTGTTCTTTCTATTTCCATGTCATTGTATCTGAAGAAGTGTGTGTGCACACGAAAGCTCATACCTCGAAAGATAACTTTGTTGGTCTTAAAGGTGCCACTGGACTTAAAGCTTTTATTTCCTGTCTGCTGATACTGACATTTTTATGACCCACCGTTAAGATTATTTTTAGACTGTTGCGACAGTTTCTGATGGTTTTATAATGGCTAAATTGGGATGGTTTTATTGCTGGGGGTGTTAGTTGTTCTGCTTTTATTGACTGTCATTTTGAATTGTTGTGGTTTTTAGTTAATTGCCTCAAGCAGCTTTCTAGAGATGTAGTAAACAAACGCACAAAATAAATGTGCTGGGCAGCCTGGGCTACTCCCAAGATCTCCTGGGTCCGGTGGGCAGTTTCTACTCAAGACTCCTCTTGGGGGGTACATGTGATGGTATAAGACTCCTTGGCCATGTGATGGCATCTCTGTCCCCTCCCCAGCCACAAAAAAACTCACCAGTCTGTCCACATCTCTGGAAATATGCTGCATATGCAAGAAATGCCCCTATTTTTCCAAACATATATTCTTTATTTCCAATCCAGAGATCAAACAACAGTGTTGGGCAGTGATGCTCTGTATTTTTGGCACTTGGGGGGCAACAGTGGGAGGGCTTCTGGAGTTCTGGCCCTGTTGGCGGACCTTCTGACGGCAGCTGGGTTTTAGCCACTGTGTGACACATAGAGCTGGACTGGATGGCCCATTGGCCTGATCCAACATGGCTTCTCTTATGTTCTTATATGGAGCAGAGGTCCATGAGTGGCTGTTAGTCACAAGGTATAGGTGGAAACAGGGGTCATTTTGTAGAAAAAGAGGTGTCGGAGCTCATTAGCACAACTCATTTGCATCACTTATTTGCATATGCCACAGACCCCTGACATCCACTGGAAGGTGTACTAAATTATATCAGCTCAGCATCTACCTTAAAATGCTTCTTGAATTAAAAGTCATAATGGCTGATTACAGTCCGGCACTTTGGGTCGACTCAGAGACGCCTCTGAAGTCGACCCAAAAAAACCAGCCACATGGCAACATCTGCTGGCAGCCCCTGTCCCACACTTACCCCGTCCTGAGAGACACTCCAACCGGCTCAAAAAAGGACCACTTAGAAAGTGGTCCCTTTTTGCTGCATCGTTGTGGGACCCAGGGGGCCGGCGCAGCGGCCCGCTGAAGCAGCCTGTCGGTCACTTCTGGGTTCCTGTCCTGCATCTCGACCTGTGTTATTAGTGACAGGCTGCTTTTGCGGGCCACCGCGCCGGCCCCCTGGGTCCCACAATGATGGGACCGATGCCACAGGGACGGGTCGCTTCCCCCGAGCCCTGCCGCCATAAGCCTCAAGGGGGCTCATTTTGCGGCATCTCCCGGCGGGAGGGTGGCACCCGCACGGGACACATATCAAATGAAAGAGGGGGTGCAGGGCTATCAGAAATAGCCGGCAGAGGGAGTCGGGAGCCCACTCCACTGGGGAATCCACAAACAAAAGAGCAACACAGAATAAAGGTCAGATGTTTGAGAGCCGCAAGACATGAACATTGGATATTTGAGAGCCATGGAAGGAAGGAAGGAAGGAAGGAAGGAAGGAAGGAAGGAAGGAAGGAAGGAAGGAAGGAAGGAAGGAAGGGAGGGAGGGAGGGAGGGAGGGAGGGAGGAAGGAAGGAAGGAAGGAAGGAAGGAAGGAAGGAAGGAAGGAAGGAAGGAAGGAAGGAAGGAAGGAAGGAAGGGAGGGAGGGAGGGAGGGAGGGAGGAAGGGAGGGAGGAAGGGAGGAAGGGAGGAGGGAGGGAAGGAAGGGAGGAGGGAGGGAAGGAAGGGAGGGAGGAGGGAGGGAGGGAAGGAGGGAGGAAGGAGGGAGGGAGGGAAGGAAGGGAGGAGGGAGGGAGGGAGGGAAGGGAGGGAGGAGGGAGGGAAGGGAGGGAGGAGGGAGGGAAGGGAGGGAAGGGAGGGAAGGAGGGAAGGAAGGAGGGAAGGGAGGAAGGGAGGAAGGAGGGAGGGAGGGAAGGAAGGAGGGAGGGAGGGAAGGAAGGAGGGAGGGAGGGAAGGAAGGCCGGCCGCCCCCCCCCCGCTTTCGGCCCCCTCCCTCCCTGCCTGCCTGGGGGGGCTTACCTTCTCGCAGGGCGCTGGTGGCGGCCTCCCCTCCGGGCGGGCGGATGGGCTGGCCAGGAGGCGCAGCAGCGGCTGGTGTTGGTGGCGGCATGGCGCTGCTGGCGGGGCTGGCGGGGCTGGCGGCGGCTGAGGAGGAGGTGGCCGAGCCCACCGACCCGGGGCCTCCCGCCACGACGCCGCCGGGCCTGCAGGGAGGGCGGGGCGCCTCGGCCTCCTCGCCGCTCGGACCCCCTCCCCCCTCGGCGCGGCGCCTCGGCCTCTGAGCTTGAGCCGGCAGCCTGGCTGCGGCTGCCCCGCCGAGGGGGGAGGGGGTCCAAGGAAGGAGGGAGGAAGGAAGAAAGGAAGGAGGGAGGGAGGGAGGGAAGCAGGGAGGGAAGGAAGGAGGGAAGGAAGGAAGGAAGGAAGGAAGGAAGGAAGGAAGGAAGGAAGGAAGGAAGGAAGGAAGGAAGGAAGGAAGGAAGGAAGGAAGGAAGGAAGGAGGGAAGGAAGGGAAGGAAGGAGGGAAGGAAGGCCGCCCCCTCCCGCCAGCCGCCCCCCGCTTTCGGCCCCCTCCCTCCCTGCCTGCCTGAGGGGGGCTTACCTTCTCGCAGGGCGCGGGTGGCGGCCTCCCCTCCGGGTGGGCGGGCGGGCTGGCCAGGAGGCGCAGCGGCGGCTGGTGCTGGTGGCAGCACGGTGGTGCTGGCAGGGCTGGCGGCAGCTGAGGAGGAGGCGGCCGAGCCCACCGGCCCGGGGCCTCCCGCCACGACGCCACCGGGCCTGCAGGGAGGGCGGGGCGGGGTGCCTCGGCCTTCTCGCCGCTCGGACCCCCTCCCCCCTTGGCGGGGCGGACGCAGCCAGGCCGCCGGGCCTGCAGGGAGGGCGGGGCGCCTCGGCCTCCGAGCTTGAGCAGGCAGCCTGGCTGCGGCTGCCCCGCCGAGGGGGGAGGGGGTCCAAGGAGGGAGGGAGGAAGAAAGGAGGGAGGGAAGGAAGGAAGGAAGGAAGGAAGGAAGGAAGGAAGGAAGGAAGGAAGGAAGGAAGGAAGGAAGGAAGGAAGGAAGGAAGGAAGGCCGCCCCCTCCCGCCAGCCGCCCCCCCCGCTTTCGGCCCCCTCCCTCCCTGCCTGCCTGGGGGGGCTTACCTTCTTGCAGGGCGCGGGTGGCGGCCTCCCCTCCGGGTGGGTGGGCGGGCTGGCCAGGAGGCGCAGTGGCGGCTGGTGCTGGTGGCGGCGCTGCTGGCGGGGCTGGCGGCGGCTGAGGAGGAGGCGGCCGAGCCCACCGACCCGGGGCCTCTCGCCACGACGACGATGTCGCAGGCGCCGCCGGCCCACCTCCCGCTCCGGCCACCGCTGCCGCCGCCATTGTCCTGCCGCCGCCTCCTCTCGCTGGGCGCTGGCTAAACCGGGACTTCTAATGGTCCCGGGATAGCCAGCCCGGGAGCAGGAATTTGGAGGTAGGAGTGGGACTTTCCCAGGTGGTCGGGACGATCTGGCCACCCTCCTCCCATCATACTTTTTAAATTAGTTTCTCCTATGTGGCCACAGTGGCTTGATGGAAATTTCCATCTGCTTGCTTTATATGTTTTGGTTACTTTCCCATTTTTGAGGGGGGAAATATTAGAAAGTTTGTCAAATCTCAGACTTCTGCAACACTCTCACAGGGAGTTTGAATAATGGAGCCCAGAAGCAAGTATTGGTGGTGTGTGGGGGGGGGGGCGGGGAGTAAGAAAGAAAGAGCACAATCAAATTTAGAAGTTTTGGAGCTTGGCTCCTGTGAGCTCCTGCCCAAAATGAGGGCTGGATGGAACACTATATCTGGGGCAGTGATGTTCTGTATTCTTGGTGCTTGGGGGGTAACAGTGGGAGGGCTTCTGGAGTTCTGGACCTGCTGGTGGACCTCCTGATAGCACCTGGGTTTTGGCTACTATGTGACACAGACTGTTGGACTGGATGGTCCATTGACCTGATACAACTTGCGATTTGGACCCGTTGTCAGAACTTGTATCTTTACTGCTGGTTCCCTATAATGTGACCAATGCTGTACTGTACTTTTACTGTGGCTTAGAGCTGCTTTGTTACTGAACCAAACTGACTCCATGTTGTAACCCTTGCTTGACCCAAAGTGCTTGAATAGTAATTAACCTTGCCCCACTGGTATCCAAAATATTTGGGGCTGTAGAATGAGTTATGTTATGTCTCTGCACATTCTCACACTGGGACCCTTTGAAGCCGAGCAGCATGGCCTTCGGAGTAGGGAGGCATCCTCTCTACTGATAGTGATGGTGAGAAGACAGATGTGCCTGTAACGGTGTGAATTGTGGCTTTGTGAGATGTTTGCCTTACGTGTATAAAATTGTGCTGGTGCTGGCTCTCGCCATCACTGTTATCTTGCCTTTTCCAGTGCTTAGTTCTCTTCAATAAAATCCTAACTTTGTAACCAAGTATGGGATCCGTTTGAAGTTCTTAAGTTCTGACATTATAACAGTGATCCCATTGTTCGTGGCTTATCTGTACTGGAGGCTTGGCCTGATGGCGGCAAAAGTGCCAGACGACGGAGAGCCCACCACCCCAACAGAGGACCCGCCGCTCGACCCAAATGTGACGTTGGTTCGGCGCAAAATTAAGGTCCCAGCGCCTTTCTCGGTTGACGCCGCGTTCCCCGCCCCGCGAACCTGGAGCCCGCGGAAGTCCACGGCAGCAATCGACGCCGCGGAGCAACGGTACCGAAGCATGTTGGGCGAAGGGGGAGCCGGAGACGGCGACGGCGACCAGGCGGAGGGCCCGGAGCCCCGAGGGGGAGACGACCAGATCCAGACCCTCCGCAACGACTTATTCGACTGGGTGCGGGAGATCCACGACGACGTGCATCGATCCCGCGTGACGATGGCCGAGGAGTTGCAGCAGAACCTGGGCGCGATCTACGACCAGCTCCGCACTTTGCAAACTGCGGTCCTGGGAGTCCCGATTGGAGGGCTACCACTGGGGCAACCGCCCGTAGCCCCGCCGGCTCCGCCGGCCCCAGCTCCGCAGGCTCCGGCCGCCCCGGCCCCGCCGGCTCCGGCCGCCCCGGCGCCGCCTGCCCCGGCACCACCAGCCCCGCTGGCCCCGGCTGCCCCGGCGCCACCGGCTCTGCCCGCTCCGGGGGCCCCGGCGCCACCCGCCCCGATCCTGCCGGCTCTACCGGGCCCGGGGGCGCCGCCGGGGGCGCCGCGAGCCCCGGGGGGGGCCGAGGGTCGAGGAAGGGAGTTGAAGATTACTTTCGATGGGAATCCGGAGGACGTGGAGTATTTTACCATACAGTGCGACACGTTCTTCACCCACTGGGGTGCAGATTTCCCGACCGAAGCCAGCCGAGTGTACCACATCGCGTCCCGACTGAGAGGTGCGGCCCGCAAGTGGTACGTGGGGCTTTTCATGGGGAGAAAGCCCGAACTAGCTACTGTGGCGGGGTTCCTGCACGCGATGCTCCGCCAGTATGGCGATCCTCTACGGGAGGAGAAGGCTGTCGCCGCCCTTCAGCGCATAGAGCAAGGCAACCGCTCCACTCGCGAGTATGCCACCGAGTTCTTGGGGTACTGCGCAGCAGCGAGGGGATGGAACGAGGTCATGAAATATACCGCGTTCATCAATGGTCTGAACCCGAACATCCTCGACCGCTGCTACAGTCAAGGGAGACCCGACACGTTGGTCGGATGGATCCAACTGGCCGGAGAAGTGGAGACCAACCTCCAACATGTGGGGATGCGACGACAGCAGCTGGCAAAGAAGGGGGCAAAACTCACCCCGACTAAATCCGAAGGGAGGAAGGCCCCGGCGACCTCCACCCCGTCTCCCGCCCGCAAGTGCTTCAAATGCGGAGACCCAAATCATCTCGCTGCCAACTGCCCAGTGAAAGCGGGTTCCACCTTACCCACGGCGAAGCAAACTACCCCGGGGCCGAAAAAGAAAAAGAGCGGCCGCTCGAAGGAGCCCAGCCGGGGCTCTGTCGCCACTTCCTTGGCGACTGACGAGGATTTTACCACCGACTTGGCGACAGTGGAAGAATCGACCGAGGAGTCGGACGACACCGAGTCGGCGGGAAACGACAGCGACCTGCTTTAATGGGTGCCGCAAAGCAGGTCCAACAACAGCCGGCACTCCTCACGGTGAGAGCAACAGGGGGTTTACTATTTATGGCCGTTACCCTCCTCAACCCTAACCTAAAGAGATTCATGCACGCCCGAGCGCTGATCGACTCCGGGTGTAACAGGGACCTGATCACCCCCCGCCTAGTTGAGGCGTTGGGATTAGCCACCTCACCCCTACCACAACCGATGCAGTTCCAGCAGATGGACGGGGGGGCCATGAGGGGGGAACCATGTACTTTAGAGACTCAGGCGGTCCCGGTGGGAACCGAGGAGCATTGGGGGATTGAAACTTTCGTAATTGCCCCCTCTTGCTCTTTTGACGTGGTGGTAGGCTCGGCTTGGCTCGCCCGCCACCAACCAGACATAAGGTGGGAGGAACAAATCGTCCGGTTCCCGGATTGGAGGTGTGAGCACCACCACTGGCGCCCCGAATGGGGGCCGCACGCTCCCCCCCAAAACATGCGGGCTTGCCTCACTCTCGAGGAAGTCGCCTCAATCCCCAAGGAATACCAGGATCTAAGACTAGCGTTTAGCGAGAAGGAAGCAGACGAGCTACCGCCCCACCGCCCTACGGACTGTGCCATTGAGCTGATCCCAGGGCAACAGCTTCCCAAGGCGAAACTGTACTCCATGGGTTGGGTGGAGAAAGCTGAACTCCGAAAGTTTTTGGACAAGAATCTTAAGCGCGGCTTCATACGACCGGCCACTGCCCCCCATGCCGCCCCCGTCCTCTTCCGAAAGAAAAAGGATGGGTCTCTTAGGCTTTGCACAGATTTTCGTGCTATAAACGGGATTTCCATGTCCAACGCCTACCCGATCCCGTTGATAAAGGATTTGTTGAACACCGTAGCAAAGGGAAAAGTATTTACAAAGCTTGATCTCCGAGACGCGTACTTCCGCGACCGCATCAAAGAGGGGGACGAGTGGAAGACAGCGTTCAACACCCCCCTGGGACAGTTTGAGTACCTAGTCATGCCCTTCGGACTGCAAGGAGCCCCTGGTGTATTCATGAACTTTATCAATGAAGTGCTACGGGACTTCCTGTTTAAGGGGGTGGTGGTGTACCTTGATGACATCATTATCTATTCACAAGATCTAAAGTCTCATGTGCCCCTGGTCCAAAAAGTGTTACGCACCCTTTGCAAACACAAACTGTATGCCAAATTGTCAAAATGCGAGTTCCACAAGACCGAATTGGACTATTTGGGTTTCCGGGTGTCGGGGGAGGGATTGGCCATGGACCCCGCAAAGGTCCAAGCGGTACTAGACTGGGAGCCCCCTCGAACCCGCAAACAATTACAAAGTTTTATCGGGTTCGCTAACTTTTACCGCGACTTCATTAAGGGGTTTGCCACAGTCATGCTCCCCCTCACGGAACTCCTCAAAACCAAAGGGAAGGGTGACGAGGCGAAAAAGCCAGGCGCGCGCCTAACGTGGACGCCTGAATGCCAAAAAGCTTTCACTGAACTGAAACGCCTCTTCACCTCCGAACCCGTGTTGGCTCATCCCGATGAACTGAAACCCTTCGTGGTCCAATGCGACGCCTCCGACGCCGCAGTGGGAGCCATATTGATGCAGAGAGGGGAAAATGGGGTGCTCCGTCCATGTGCCTATATCTCAAGGAAATTTTCCAACGAACAAAGAAATTGGTCGGTCTGGGACAAGGAGGCGTTTGCAGTCATGTTTGCCCTAAAAACCTGGCGCTCCTGGCTTGAGGGAGCGAGAGTGCCCTTTGAAATCTGGACCGATCATAAAAACCTTGAAGCCCTCACCGGGCGTCGCAAAATGACTGCAAAACAAATCCGGTGGGCAGGTTTCTTTGCTAAATTTGACTTTGTGCTGAAACACATCCCAGGCTCAAAGAACTTTTTAGCAGACGCCCTCTCTCGCATGCCACAACACGACAGTCTCCGGGAGGAGGTAGTGGACTCATTAATTTCCCCCTCAGCCATCTCGGGGGGGGTCACTACCCGCTCCGGCAAGCAGACCAGCCCTCCGGATTCAGATCTGCTGCCTCGATTCCTCTCAGAATATAACCAGGAGGCCGACCGCCCCCCTAACTTGGTTAAAGCCGAAAACGGGCTCTGGCTGCACAATGAAAAAATCTATGTGCCCACTCCCCTCAGAAAAGATGTCTTGGAGCGCTGCCACTCGAGTCGCCTGGCCGGCCACTTTGGCTATGTCAAAACCCTCAACTTACTCACCCGCCAGTTCTGGTGGCCAAAAATTAAAAAAGATGTGTCGGAGTTTGTTCTTTCATGTCCCACCTGCCTCATGGCAAAACGAAGGGGGGGTAAACCCCCGGGCCACCTGGTTCCCCTCCCTACAGCCACCCGACCGTGGTCGGTAGTCTCCATGGATTTCATTGTTGAACTCCCACCTTCACAGGGCAAAACAGTCATCCTGGTCGTAGTCGACACATTTTCAAAGCAAGCCCACTTCGTCCCGTGCAAAAAGCTACCCACGGCCAAAAAACTCGCCCAGCTCTTTTTCACCCACATTGTACGCCTACACTCATTCCCAGACAAGGTCATTAGCGACCGCAGGACGCAGTTCGTTGCCAACTTCTGGCGGGAGTTCTGCAAACTCGCTGGCATCGAGCAGGGACTAAGCTCTGCCTACCACCCCCAGTCGGACGGACAGACGGAGAGGGTTAATGGCCTTCTGGAACAGTACCTCCGCTGCTTCATTAATTTCCAACAGTCCAACTGGGTGGATCTCCTCCCTTTTGCAGAATATGGCTACAACAATAGCCTCCATAGCTCAACCAAAACCTCCCCTTTTCAAATTATCAATGGTTACGAGGGCAAGCCGTTTCCCACTCTCGCCCTCCCCGCCAGCCCGGCCGAACCCACATCCTGTCAACAATGGTGGGAGGGCCTCCGTAAAGGCTGGAAGGGTATTCAGGAAAACCTGGAGGAAGCGAAAAAAGCCTACAAAAAGCAGTTTGACAAAAAACACTCCCCAGAGTGGGACCTAAAGGTGGGGGATACAGTTTTCCTGTCCACAAAAAACCTTCCCCTTCCCCAGTCCTGTCGCAAACTCGCACTGAAGTTTCTTGGGCCTTTCAAAATAAAAAGGGTAATAAACAAAGTAACGGTGGAACTCGAACTGCCCAAATCTCTAAGTAAGGTCCATCCTGTTTTTCATTGCAGCTTGCTTCGGAAAGACCCTGGTGCTACGTCCTTCCATCCCAGGGCCCCACCGCCCCCTCCGACGACAGTGAGGGGTCAGAGTCACCATGAGGTCCAGGAGATCCTGGACTCCAAAGTCAAAAGGGGGAAACTGTATTATTTGATCAGGTGGAAACACTTCCCCCCGAGCTGTGACGAGTGGGTCGAATCTCAGAACGTAGCCGCTCCGCAACTGCTGAAAAAGTTTCACCTACTGTACCCGCACAAGCCCAAGGCTGGCCCCGCGGGAGGGGGCGCTTAGGGGGGGCAGTATGTCAGAACTTGTATCTTTACTGCTGGTTCCCTATAATGTGACCAATGCTGTACTGTACTTTTACTGTGGCTTAGAGCTGCTTTGTTACTGAACCAAACTGACTCCATGTTGTAACCCTTGCTTGACCCAAAGTGCTTGAATAGTAATTAACCTTGCCCCACTGGTATCCAAAATATTTGGGGCTGTAGAATGAGTTATGTTATGTCTCTGCACATTCTCACACTGGGACCCTTTGAAGCCGAGCAGCATGGCCTTCGGAGTAGGGAGGCATCCTCTCTACTGATAGTGATGGTGAGAAGACAGATGTGCCTGTAACGGTGTGAATTGTGGCTTTGTGAGATGTTTGCCTTACGTGTATAAAATTGTGCTGGTGCTGGCTCTCGCCATCACTGTTATCTTGCCTTTTCCAGTGCTTAGTTCTCTTCAATAAAATCCTAACTTTGTAACCAAGTATGGGATCCGTTTGAAGTTCTTAAGTTCTGACACCCGTGCCCCTCCTGGTTAATTAAAGCTTGCTAGGAGGAGCTAAGATGTCCTATACGGGACATCATAAATAGATCTCTTTTGGAGGGTCTTTTTCCAACCCCTCTGAAGGAGGCAGTGGTCCGCCCTCTCCTGAAAAAGGTTACGTCAGATCCAGCCGAATTGGCACATTACCGGCCGGTCTCAAATTTGCCCTTTTTGGGAAAAGTAATAGAGAGGGCTGCGGCGTTGCAGTTGCAGAGTTTTCTGGATGACACTTCCACCTTAGATCCTTTTCAGTCCGGCTTCCGCCTGGACCACGGGACGGAGACAGTGTTGGTTGCCCTCATGGATGATCTCCGGCGACATCTGGATCGAGGCGGTGTGGCGGTATTGCTGTTGCTAGACCTATCGGCGGTGTTCGATATGGTCGATCACCGGCTGCTGACCCGCCGCCTCGCCGACGCAGGGATTCAGGGGCTAGCCTTACAGTGGCTTTCCTCTTTCCTTGAAGGTCGGGGACAAAGGGTGGTGATTGGGGGAGAGCTGTCTCAGAGGCACCCACTTAATTGTGGGGTGCTTCAGGGGGCGGTTCTCTCTCCAATGTTATTTAATATCTATATGCGCCCCCTTGCCCAGATCGCCAGGGGACATGGGCTGGGTTGTCACCAGTATGCTGATGACACCCAGCTCTATCTATTGATGGGTGGCCGGGCTGCCGACGCCCCTGTAGATCTGGACCAGGCATTGCAAGCCGTGGCTGATTGGATCAAGCTGAGCGGGTTGAAATTGGATCAAGCGAAGACAGAGGTCCTTTGCCTAGGCCGCAGCGGTCCGGGAGGAGGGATCCCCCTTCCAGCTTTGACAGGGCGCCACTGGTACTGGTGCGTGAAGTCAGGAGCTTGGGAGTGCTACTGGAGTCCTCCTTGACAATGGAGGCCCAGATAGCTGCCACTGCCAAGTCCGCCTTTTTTCATCTTAGATGGGCGAGGCAGTTGGCCCCCTTCTTGGAACGAGGTGACCTGGCAACAGTGATCCACGCGACGGTCACCTCGAGACTGGACTACTGTAATGCCCTCTACATGGGGCTGCCCCTGTACCAAACTCGGAAACTGCAGCTAGTGCAGAACGCAGCAGCCAGGCTACTAGTGGGACTACCTCGGTGGGAACATGTGCGGCCTAGGCTGCGGGAACTGCACTGGCTGCCAATTGTATACCGGGTTCGTTACAAGGTGCTGGTTATCACCTTTAAAGCCCTATATGGCCGAGGACCTGCCTACTTCAGGGACCGCCTCTCTCCATATGTTCCCCAGAGAGCACTGCATTCCAGCTCACAAAATCTTTTGGAAATCCCTGGGCCTAAGGAGGCCAAACTTAAAACAACCAAGGAGCAGGCCTTCTCTATAAAAGTGCCCCAATGGTGGAATCAGCTGCCGGAAGAGGTGCGGGCCCTACGGGATCTTAATCAGTTTCGTAGGGCCTGCAAAACTGCCCTCTTCCAAGTAGCCTTTTAAGATGGAACCAGAACCAATATTACGCTGTCTTGGATAAGCAGAGATTGTAGCACCACTGTATTGTTTTAGCTTAATTTTAATATTAATTTATATATTGTATTTATACTGTTGATTGATTTTATCTGTTACTGTTATACCATGATACTGTATCATGTTTTGTAAGCCGCCCTGAGCCTGCCTTGGCGGGGAGGGCGGGGTATAAATAAAAACTTATTATTATTATTATTATTATTATATACAACATAGCTTCTCTTATGTTTTTACGTTTTAACATTATAATGACAGAGAATCCATCCAGTACACAGTACACATTGCATTTGGCATAAACATTAAAATTAAAGTTTAAAAACCTTCCTCTGCTTACTAGGTGTTGAGAGTTTGGGTTATCAGCTTCCTTGTGGATAAAACCTTAGCACAGAACTTGGCCACTTTAATGGAGATATTGCTGGACTCATCTGCAAGGAGGAGGGATGTATACAATATATCCGATCTACCTGGGAACTTAGATAGAATAGGGGTGAGGTGTATGAAACATATGTCCTTGCAGAATTTACAATGTAGTAACACATGCTCACAAGCCCCGTGGCGCAGAGTGGTAAGCTGAAGTATTTCAGTCCAAGCTCTGCTCATGACCTGAGTTCGATCCTGGCGGAATCTGGGTTTGGGTAGCCAGTTCAAGGTTGACTCTGAGGTTGGTAAAATGAGTACCTAGCTTGCTGGGGGAAAGTGTAGATGACTGGGGAAGGCAATGGCAAACCAACCCGTAAAAAAGTCTGCCGTGGAAATGTTGTGATGCCACGTACCCAGAGTCGGAAACAACTGGTGCTTGCACAGGGGATTACCTTTTACCTTTAACACATGCTCAACCCTATTTTCCTTTGACAGTAGACAAGAAAGTAAACAAAATCTGTATGCATTTCAAAAGCTTGTGTAGATGCACAACACTGATGCTTGCTAAACATCGTAATAAGGCCTTCGGTTTGGATGCCCCTGCTGCTCTCACCTGCTGGCCATTTTCCTGCAAAAAGCTTCTAAAGAAATAACATTGATTTGTTTTTTTAAAAATATTCCCCACCACTAATTTCAGGCAGCTCCAAGGTTCATCCCTGGATGGGAGAGAGAGACAGTTGGCGGCGCAACAAAGGAAGACATTCAATCGTCGGCTGACCTCTTTGCGTCTGGCTCCAATTCCCTCCTGCTGGAAATTGTCCCTAGCTGGCTATAATTAACCTTAACTTCATTATTTCTTTAAATAGCCTCAATTGCCCTTCAGGTGGACCAAACAGCAGGTTACCAAAGAATTCAGAAGGGCCCTAAATTCCTGGGTATTGACTTGACCTGGTGCCCAGACAAGGCCCCCTCCTTCTCTACACAGCAGCTGTCCCTATGGAGGTTCGCTGGTTTATTTAATCCATTTGTATCCTACTTTACTCCCTCCTCCCATGAGGACCCACAAGTGGCTTCCAACATGGTTCTCCCCTCCTCAGGGCTTTTTTTTGTAGCCAGAACTCCTTTGCATATTAGGCCACACACCCCTGATGGAGCCAATCCTCCAAGAGCTTCCAGAGCTCTTCTTACAGGACCTACTGTAAGCTCCAGGAGGATTGGCTATCTCAGGGGTGTGTGGCCTAAAATGTAAAAGAGCTCCTGCTACAAAAAAAAAAAAGGCCTGCCCCGCCTTCATTTTATCTTTGCCACAACCCTGTGAAGTAGGTCAAGCTGAGAGTGTGAGATTGGCCTGACAGGTCACTCGGCAAGTTTCCATAGCCAGGGCCGGCATCAACAAGGCCCTCAGGTGGGGCAACTTCCAGAGCCCAGAGCTTCTGGCAAGGCTCACTGTTGCCTCAAGGCGTCCTTCCCCTGCCTGCTCACTTTTGGGTGCTCTGCCAAGCCATGCTCCCAGCTGCACACTAGGGTTGCCAACTCTGAGTTGGGAAACACCTGGAGATTTTTTGGGGGGAGGGGGAGTGGAACCTGAGGAGGGTAGGGACTCCAATGGGGTATTAATGCCATAGAGTTTACCTCCCAAAGTGGCCATTTTCTCCAGGAGAACTGATCTCTGTCTTCTGGAGGTCCATTGTAATAGCGGGAGATCTCCAGCCACCACCTGGAGGTTCTAATATTGCAAGAGGGACCACGGTGAACAGTAAGAGTCATAAAGTGTAAAACACCATGCGGGAAAAAATACTGTGTTTCTGACAATATATTGTGACTATCCAAACAGTGTATATTACTTATCCAATAACAGTGTAACAATTCACACTTGAGGCAGTGAGCACATAAAGACCAATAGGTGTAAATTCTCATACATAAAGTCTCTTTCTTAAATTATTTCTTGTAGAAGATGAAAGCAGTCAGATGAAATGGGTTACCAGGTCTGTGTTGGAAAATTACTGGAGACATTGAGGGTGGATCCAGGAGAGGGTGGGGTTTAGGGAGGGGAGGGGAGGGAGGGGAGGGCCTCAGAATGGTACAATGCCACAGACTCCACTCTTGAGAGCAGCCATTTTTTCCAGGGGAGCTGATCTCTGCCAGCTGGAGATCAGTCATAAAATCCCTAGGCTGAGGGAGGCAAGACTGAAGATCACTCGGGAGAGAGCCTTCTCTATAGCGGCCCCCTATTGGTGGAACCAACTGCCAGAAGAAGCAAGAGCCTTGCGGGAGGGACCTTGTTCAGTTCCTCAAGGCTTGCAAGACGGCTGTATTTCAACTTGCTTTTAATGGATAGCCGCATATGAGGGTACTCAAGAAGACTAAAATTATTGGAATGTATTATTATTATTATTAGCACCAAACTAGGGGGTGGAGGGGGCTCCTGCAGATCTACCGTCCTGCAGATCTCTGAAGAAGTCCTCGGGTTCTCCACAAGGAAGAACAAGGACTGGTTTGATGAGAACAATCAAGAGATCCAAGAATTACTGGCAAAAAAGAGATCTGCCTACCAAGCACATCTTGCTCAGCCCTCCTGTCCTGGGAAAAAAGCAACCTTTCGCGCTGCATGTAGCAACCTCCAGCGCAAGCTTCGAGACATTCAGAACGAGTGGTGGACCAAGCTTGCAGAGAGAACCCAGCTGTGTGCAGACACTGGTGATTTAAGAGGGTTCTACGAAGCCCTGAAGGCAGTATATGGTCCATCATATCAGGCTCAGAGTCCCTTGCATAGTGCAGACGGCCAAGTGCTCCTCACAGACAAGGCATCCATATTGAACCGGTGGTCGGAGTATTTTCAGGTTCTCTTCAGTGCCAACCGCATAGTTCAAGATTCAGCAATCCACCTCACCCCACTTCAACCGGTGAAAACAGAGTTGGATGAGATCCCCACCCTAGAAGAGACTGTTAAAGCCATCAAGCAACTGAAAAGTGGCAAGGCAGCAGGAGTTGATGGAATTCCACCAGAGATCTGGAAGCATGGGGGCACACTACTACATAGCTCACTTCACAAAGTACTTGTCACCTGCTGGGAACAAGGCAAATTACCACAGGACTTTCGCGATGCAATCATCATCACCCTATACAAGAACAAAGGGGAAAAGTCAGACTGCTCCAACTACCGGGGGATAACCCTGCTCTCCATCGCAGGCAAAATCCTTGCCAGAATACTCCTGAACAGACTGGTGCCCACTATTGCAGAAGAACTCCTCCCAGAGAGCCAGTGCGGCTTCAGAGCTAACAGGAGCACCACCGACATGGTATTTGTTCTCAGGCAGCTCCAAGAGAAATGCAGGGAACAGAACAAGGCTCTGTATGTGACTTTTGTCGACCTTACCAAAGCTTTCGATACCGTTAGCAGGAAAGGCCTGTGGCAAATCTTGGAACGTTTAGGATGTCCCCCAAGGTTCCTCAGCATGATCATCCAGCTACACGAAGACCAGCGAGGCCAAGTCAGACACTGCAACGACCTCTCGGAGCCCTTCCCAATAGGCACAGGTGTAAAGCAAGGCTGCGTTCTCGCGCCAACTCTCTTTACGATCTTCTTTAGCATGATGCTTCAAAGAGCCGCAGTAGATCTAGATGAGGACGATGGTGTCTACATCCGCTATCGCACCGATGGCAGCCTGTTCAACCTGAGGCGACTAAAGGCACACTCCAAGACAATGGAAAAACTCATCCGAGAGCTACTGTTTGCTGATGATGCTGCACTCGTCTCCCACTCGGTATCAGCTCTGCAGCATATGACGTCCTGCTTTGCAGAGGCTGCCAAGCTATTCGGCCTAGAAGTTAGTCTGAAGAAGACAGAAGTTCTCCACCAGCCTGCACCCCAGGAAGATTATCACCCTCCCTGCATCACTGTGGGTGAATCAGTTCTGAAGACAGTCCAGCAGTTCAGCTACCTGGGGTGCATCATCTCCTCAGATGCCAAGATCGACAAGGAGATTGACAACAGGCTGGCAAAGGCAAACCGTGCCTTTGGCCGACTGCACAAAAGAGTGTGGAGCAACAAGCATCTGAAAAAAGGCACAAAGATCAATGTTTACAAAGCGGTTGTGATGACAACCCTCATCTATGGCTCCGAATCGTGGGTTTTATACCGTCATCACCTGCGACTCCTTGAGCGCTTTCATCAGCGCTGCCTTCGCACCATCCTCAACATCCACTGGAGTGACTTTGTGACCAACACTGAAGTCCTCAAGCGGGCAGAGGTTACCAGCATCGAGGCACTGCTGTTGAAGACGCAGCTGCGCTGGGCAGGGCATATTTCTAGGATGGAAAACCACCGCCTTCCCAAGATTGCCCTGTATGGCGAACTCTCCACCGGCCATCGAAATAGAGGGGCACCAAAGAAGAGGTACAAGGACTCCTTGAAGAAATCCCTTAGCACCTGTCACATCAACCATCACCAGTGGTCTGACCTAGCCTCAGATCGCAAAGCATGGAGGCACACCATCCACCAGGCTGTCTCTTCCTTTGAGAACGCACGCATAGCTGGTCTTGAGGACAAAAGGAGATTGAGGAAGAATCGCACTGCTACAGGACCAACCCTAAATCAGACTTTTCCCTGCAGCCGCTGTGGCCGGACCTGCCTGTCCCACATTGGTCTTGTCAGCCACCAGCGAGCCTGCAGCAGTCGTGGACTATTGCACCCTTCTTAAATCTTCGTTCGCGAAGCCAAGCCGAGAGAGAGCACCAAACTGTTTTTAAAATGTTTAATTGTTTTATTGTAAGATTTTAATTAGTTAATGTTTTACCTGCAAATGTTTTTACTGTTGTGAGCCGCCCTGAGCCTGCTTCGGCGGGGAGGGCGGGATATAAATCCAATAAAATAAATAAATAAAAAAGACAGGAGATCTCCAGGCACCACCTGGAGGCTGGCAACCCCATCTGAGAGAGATGACTGACCCAAGGTCACTCCAGCAGCTGCATGTGGAGGAGTGGGGAATCAAACCTGGTTCTCCCAGATAAGACTCTACACCAAACCACTACACCAAACTTATTTAAAGTACATGTTGTCCCCATATGCAAGACCCAATTCCCAATGCCTATTGGCCACTTTCTCCCCTTTATGGGTTGTGCTCATAGTGGTTAGAGTGTCAGACTAGGATTTGGGACAAGCAGATCCTCCTCCCTGCTCTACCATAGAAGCTGACCAGGTGACCTGGAGCCCATCACAAACTCTCGGCCTAACTAACCTTGCAAGGTTGTTGCGTAGACAGGGGAGAAGAGAAGAGTTGCTTTGGGTCCTCTTGATCTAGGAGAAAAATGGGAGATACAGAAAAATAACATAAATTAGCATCCCATGGATGGGATCCCACCAGTTCTTCCATTGGTAACAAAGGAAGGAGTGGCCCTAGGGATGCCAGTCTCCAGGCACAGAGGCCCTGGGGAAGGGACCACTGGCACCGGGCCCTGTCCTTCCTGCAAGCTTAGCGGAAGAGTCAGACACCTGTGGCTTGCCGGGAGAGGAGAGGGGCAAACAGAAAGCGAGCACCAGGGGTGAAGCTGACCCCCCTTTCCTCCTCTCATGCTTCTGAGGCTCACCTAGGAATGCCAGCCTCCAGGTGGGACCTGGGGATCCCCTGGGATTATAGCTCATCTCCAGATCCAGACGACAGAGATCAATTCCCCTGGAGAAAATAGATGCTTTGGAGGTCAGACTGTATGGCACTGAACCCCACTGGTGTCCTTGTCCTTCCCAAACCCCAGTCTCCCCAAGATCCACCCTCAGAACGGGAATTTTCCAACCTGGATCTGGCAACCCTACAGCCCTTCCCTTGCCAGTGGGTAGAGAGGATCTAATTGGACTGGAGGTTCCTTCCAGCTCTATGATTCTATGACCATAAGAGGTCCCCAAAAAAGCTCTGCTGGGGATGATGGGACCTGCAGGGCTTTTTTTATAGCAGGAACTCCTTTGCATATTAGGCCACACACCCCTGATGTAACCAATCCTCCAAGACCGTACAGGGCCTACTGTAAGCTCCAGGAAAACTGGCTACATCAAGGTGTGTGGCCTAATATGCAAAGGAGCTCCTGCTACAAAAAAAGCCCTGAGGACCTGCGTTGATAAAAGGTCATGTGGGTTGGGGCCTGCCATAGGAACTGTGTTAAAAGGCTGTCTGGATCCAACATCTTGGGCTTAGAGCAGTCTGAAGCCATGTCTCCAAATGCATTTCAGTCCCCCCGAGGGCTTATAAACGATATAATTTATAATAATATAACATTATATACATCTAGGAATCACTCTTGGGTGTGGCAGGGATGGTATCCCCAGAGATCTGCCCAAGAGGCACATAAAGTACCACTCCCAGGTCCCAATATTATGTATGTTGCTGATTCTAGGAAGGCCTGGTGAGAAAGAGGGAGTGACACTAAAGAAGATCAGGTTGGCAGAGCAAGGGCAGCAAAGGAGCTCAAAGGAGCTTTGTGTGAGAACCTTCTTGCAATAAATCAAAGTGGGCAGCCATGTTGGTCTGAAGCAATAGAACAAAGTGGGAGTCCAGTGGCGTCTTTAAGACTTACAAAGTTTTATTCAAAGAATGAGCCTTCGTGCGCGCACACACTTCCTCAGAAAGTGTATGTGCGCGCACAAAAGCTACACTTGGAATAAATCTTTTGAAAGTTCCATTGGACTCACTTTCTTCTTACAATTAGGAAGGGAATACTTTCATGCCCCAAACTGAAATAGGGTCTACACAGACCAAGTTGGAAAGGACTTGTTGTTTAGCTTTGTGTATTTGTCTCTTGGAAATGCCAGTTGTCTCCAGGCTGTGCTCTGTGATTGGACCAACAGTTGATACATAACTAATTCAAACGGGGGAAGAACCACTGTGCCATTTCTCTCCCCCCACCCAATCATTACGGGGCTTCTTGAGCAACTGGCATGAGTCGCATTGCCTTTTTGGTTGCCCTGGGGGTTAGGGTGGTGCAGAACTCAACCCATAAGCACAAATGCCAGTGTTATAGGGCCAGTTCTCACAACTGGCAGATGAAGTAATAACCCTGTGTCTGGGCTGTACCACTTCAGGCTGCAGATGGGGGCACATGATTTATGATACTCCATCCAAAAAAAAAAAAAATTCCCTGCAGATAGAAAATTATACCTTAGACAGAAGGCTAGACGAGAACCTTTTCTCCTTAACATCTAATTGTCTACATCCACAGAATTTTGCTTCTGGAGGAACATTCTGTCATGTCAGCCCATGGGCAGACTCTGGGTAGGCAACCTCTGGCATGCACAGAGCCAGACAAGTTTTTTTTGCTTTGCCCATGGGGACCGAGGCGAGGCCCTGAGGTGCTGGCAGTACCGTTGGGGCTCAGCATGCTCCAGTGTGTCTGGCCAAGTACAAGCTCTCATCTCTCCACACATGTGTACACACACACACACAACTTCATTTGTTGGCACACTGACATCTTCACAGGTAGATGTTGGGGGGGGGGGGGGTTTGGCACTCTGGCCAAAAATATTGCAAGAAGAAGACAAAGAAGGAGGAGGAAGAGGAGGAGACTGAATTTATACCCACCCTTCACTACCTAAAAGCATCTCATAGTGGCTTACAGTTTCCTTTCCCTTCTTCTCCCCACAACCGACACCCTGTGAGCAGTGTTTCCTCTGAGTTAGTGTGAGATAGCCCACAGATTTTTTAGCCTCCAGCTCACACATTTTTGTCAGCTCAGGAAAAATGGCCCCAGAGCACACTAATTTATACAGTAGCTCACAACTTTAATGCCAGTAGCTCATAAAGTAACATTTTTGCCCACAAGACTCTGCAGCTTAGGGGGAACGTTGCCTATGAGGTAGGTGGGACTGAGAGAGCTCTGACAGAATCATTGAGTTGGAAGGGACCTCAAGGGTCATCTAGTCCAACCCCCTGCACAGTGCAGGAACTTCACAAATACATCTCCCCCACAGACAACCCCAGTGACCCCTGCTCCATGCCCAGAAGATGGCAATAACCTCCAGGATCCCTTGCCAAACTGGCCTGGAGAATAATTGCTGACTGACCCCAAAGTGGCAATCAGCATTTCCCTGGGCATGTAAGAAAGGGCCAAAAACTGTTCTTGAGAAAACTCTGACAGAGTTATGATCGACCCAAGGTCACTCCAGCAGCTGCTTGCAGAGGAGCAGGAGACCAAACCCGGTTCTCCCAGATAAGAGTTCATGCACTTAACCACTACACCAAACTGGATGTCCATGTTCACCTGCTCTTTGTGCAGACCAGATCACAGAGCTGTGGCTTCCTAGAGTTACCATCTCAAGCTTCGTTTAAATGGGTATTGGGGTCCAAGGCAGCTACCTTCCTGCCCTCCACCCTTCAGGATGCAGCAAGAACCCCAGATATTGAGTGGCAATTTGCAGACCCTTCTAGGGAGACCAGCCTTCAGGTATGACCTGAGGAGCTCTTGGAAGTACAGCTCATCTCCAGACTGCAGAGATCAGTTCCCTTGGAGAAGATGGCTGCTTTGGAGGGTGGGCTCTATGATGTTACACCCCTGCCCTCCCCAGGCTCCGTCTCCAAATCTCCATGAGTTTTCCCAACCTGGATCTGGCAGCTCTACCAAACTCCTATAACAGTGGTGATCTTAACCTGAGTTTCGCTGATCCTGGTCTGACTGTCTAGCCACTCCACCACTCTGGGTCTCCAAACCACACAACAGATCAAACCCAACCCGACATTTTTTTAAAAAGATCTTGCAAAACACCTCCACCTTGTGTGCCTTCCTAAAACTTAAATATTAAAGAGCTTTCTACCCTTGTCTTCTAAATCACTGGTCTTCAACTTGTCTAGACCCACTTTTATCCCCAAGAGACAGCACAGGATTCACTAGGGATGCTGGGGGTGGGGGATCCCTCAGTTTGGGGGGCCCCAACCCGTTGGCACAGAGCAGGTTGCAAAAGAGCCCCATTGTCGCTTGACGTGCCCTGCACAATAACATCACCTGGAAGTGATGTCTTCACACCAGACACGTTGCGCCAGGGATGCTGTAGGATTCGCAGTAAAACTCTATGGTATCATAGTGCTTTTACCTTGAATCCTAGAGCATTCCACCAGGGTGATGTCATTGCACCCCGCCTGCTTCGCACACACAAGAGGAGTTCCCCCGCTGCAGCAGCAGAGAGACTTGGCAACCCTAGGATTCACTAAGCTGCAGTTACATGGCAGGAAGTCACATGACAGGAAAGATGACAAGGCAGAGTCTGAAAGTTTACCTGTACTAAGAAATTCTCCCCATTCCTAAGTAGCCTTGTGTCAGGCTCCCCCATTGGTGGGTCAGAGCCTGGGATTGGTTCATCCTCCAGCATCCTTTCTAGCATTGGTCCAAGAGTAGGCTTCCCAATCCCCAGGTCCCAGCGGGGGATCCCCCGTTTTGACAGGCTTCTCCCCGCCCCAAGCCAGCTGGCCGGCGGGGGAAGCTCCACCCCCTCAGTCATCCTGTAGTTTTAGAGCTCCTTCAGGTTTAGAAACCTGCAAACAGTTTTTAAAATGTGTGCCTTTAAGGCTGAGCAGGAAGGAGGAAACAGGAAGGGCTTCATGGGAAAGGATCAGTAACAGTTTTTTCAGAGAACGGCCCCTCCCTTTATTTTGCTTTCATTTTCAGAGCAAGTAAAGTTCTCCAGGAACAAGACCCAGTAAGTATTTGTGTGTGAGAGAGGGAGGGGGCAGGGGATTCCCTGGTTTGGAGGCCCTTCCTCCGCTTTAGAAAGTGTAAGTTGGGAGGAAAATATTTACTGGGCACTCTGTTATTCCCTATGGAGAACAATTCCCATAGGGAAAAATGGGGAATTGATCCGCGGGTATTGGGGGCTCTGGGGGAGATATTTTTTGAGGTAGAGGCACCAAATTTTTAGTATAGCATCTAGTGCCTCTCCCCAAAATTCAAAACGATTGAACAAAGGGTCCATTTCTATGAGCCCCAAAATATGGTGCCCCTATCCTTCATTATTTCCTATGGAAGAAAGGCATTTGAAAAGGTGTGCTGCCCCTTTAAATGTGATGGCCAGAACTCCCTCGGGGTTCAATTATGCTTGTCACACCCTTGTTCCTGGCTCCACCCCCAATGTCTCCTGGCTCCAACCCCAATGTCTCCTGGCTCCGCCCCCAAAGTCCCCAGATAGTTCTTGAATTGGACTTGGCAACCCTATCCAAGAGTGTTGCCAGGACTCCCTTGGCCACTGGCAGGGGATGGGGGTTTGATAGATCTCTGGCACTGACATACATGAAGTTAATTACTGGGAGGCTTCCTGCTATATGGGAGGCCTGGTAACAGTAGCATACCAAGAGCAGGGCAGAGAGTTGCCAGGTTGACTTACCTGGAAAGTGGGAGCCCCCCCAGGAGACTGGAAGTGATATTGGGCATTTTTAGACCTAGTTCCTGTTTCTTCTGGTTAGGGCAACACTCTGGTTTTTGGGCAAAACTCTATGGTAAATTTGGCTTTAAGCTGTAGAGTTTTACCCAAAAAACAGCATCACTGCCAACTGGAAATAGGCCCAAAACGGGAAGTAGATCCGATGTAGGCCTGAAACTAGAAGTAGGCCCAAAAAGGTCATTGAGGGGAGGGCAGGAGCTTGTGGCAGTCAGGGTTCTCTTGCCCTTCCCAGGGAGCTGGTAGCCCTACCCCAAATGCAGGGGTCTGTACTAGAATTTAAAAAACAACAACAATAATATTTACTTTAGTGTCCCACCGCAGCTTGAAAAAACTTGGTTAATTAGGCTAATTAGTGCTGGGAGTGGAAGGGGTCTGGAGTTGCTGTCGCTGAATGCCCTGGGCAAGGTAGGAGACAGCACTTCCACCATGGGGGTCTTCAGTGGGAACTCGGAGGCTGGGAGCAGGGGTGGGCACAAACTCGCTCACAAACATGTTCATGATGAATTTTGGCCAATTTGTGAGTCACAAAGCATAGTTCCCAAACTGAAGAGTTTCTCATTAACTTCCACAAACATTAAGGCAGTTCATTGTGGTTCATGGCAGTTCATTCTTTCTGCTCTCAGCCACTTTTTATGGGGAGAACCTCTGCTTTCTGCTCCCCGGGAAAAGTGGCAGGGAGCAGAAAGCAGAGGTCATGACCTGCTACAAACTAGACTGGTTCAGTTTGCGAACCAATCTCCTGACTTGTATTGGTTTATGGTTTGGTTGGTCGTTCAGCCACAAACCATGAACCAAAATGAGTCGCAAAAATGTGGTTCATGCCAAGCTGGGAGCTGGGAAGAGCTAGAGTGCACTGCTGCCCTATTGGAGCTGCCAAGCTGAGTCGGCAGAAGTGATGGATGGAGTCTGAGCAAGCAGGGCTTCCACCAGAAAGCAACAAGTCAGGAGTGAAGTTGAATATAATAGAAAGGATAGAGTAGAAGTAGAAGAGAAAAGGATAGAGTGGCGTGAAGGAATATTACAAAATGATCCACTCTTAAGTGTCAAATATGCTCAGTATACCACTGCCTGGTAATTCTATCCTTAAGGCAAAATGGCTCCTCAAACTTGTAACTGCTAAGAGGATCCCATTGTTAAACTCATACTCTTCATCACCATAGAGCAGGAATCTCCAATTCTGTTGAGCCTTTGGGCACTTTCGGAATTCTAAGAACAGGATGTGGGTGCCCCACTGGATACTTGTCACAAAAGGAGGGATCAATCACATTTTGGGGATTTTGCAAGCCAAGAGCCATTCTGTAATGGAATCAGATGTTTCTGAATGAGTGTTCCCAAATGGGATGCTTCCCACGCTCTTCTTAATCACCTCCTGCTCAGAAGAAGACAAAGACAAATAAGAGGAGGAGGTGGAGGGCTTCTATTGTCCTTGCCCCAATGGTGGACCTCCTGATGGCACTTGGTTGTTTTGACCGCTGTGTGGCACAGAGTGTTGGACTGGATGAGCCATTGGCCTGATCCAACATGGCTTCTCTTATGTTCTTAGGAGGAGGAGGAGGAGATTGAATTCATACCCCACCCTTCACTCAGAGTGCCTTACAACCACCTTCTCTTCCTCTCACCACAACAAACATCCTGTGAGGAGGTGGAGGATGAGAGCTCTGAGGGAACTGTGACTGGGCCAAGGTCACCCAGAAGGCTTCATGTGGAGGACTTGGGAATCAAACCCAGTTCTCCAGATTAGAGTCTGCCGCTCTTAACCACAACACCAAATTGGCTTTCTCTGGTGAACTTTGAGGAAGAGGCAGATGGGTGCCAGGAAATCCATCGGTGAGCACCACACTGGGAATTGCTCTTCTAGATAACATCTGTTACAGAAACGGGAAAGAGGTAAAAAGAGCAGTTATGTTAACATTTCAAACCCCTGCTGCCTTTGCTCTTCCAAAAGCCAATCCACCTAAAAAAAATACTTCAGCAGTGGTGAAAGTATATCCAGGCCTGAACTCTGGCTGGTCTCCAATGGAGAATGTTCCTACAAACTGCTTTGTGGAACAATGCAACATGGATGAAATTATTAACATTCAGTCTGTTGCAATGTAAGAGAAAAGGTAGGCTCTTAAACAGGACAGTCGACATGGGAAACTGGCTGCATAGCCAAAATACTTTGGAATTCCTTGTCTGTGAACTCAGGCACCGGGTTTATTGATTTAGGATAACAATCTCCTATTTCCATCTCTCAACATCTTCATTCTGGGCTGGCTTCCAAAACTGAAGCACCCATAATGGTCACCATCTCGATCTTGCAGTAGCCCAACGTAAAGTTAAAGGCTGCTATTGGTTCCCCCCCTCCCCCCTCCCTGGCCGTCCATTTTGGCAAAACTCACTAGGAACATTCATCAGGTGATGACAGGTTTGACGTGTGTCTTGTGCTTTCCCCTTTGACCGTTGTGATGACGATGATGAAGTCACAGCGAGGGCCAGTCTTGTCCAATGGCTGGCCAAGGATCTGTCACCATCCCTGCCAGAACAAACAACAAAGACAAATGGCCCCCATCAAAAAGTAAATGGCACTTAATAGCATGCAGGAGGGAACTGGTCAGCCGGATTGGCTGGGCACCATATGTGAATTCTTCACTAATCGCTGCAAATTGCCCCAATTTGTTAACGAGCTATGCAGTGGGCATGTGCACCCCAAAACCTTACGATTCTTTCAACTCCAGCGGCATGGAAATAATTTTGCACTTGCGCCTGCCCAGACATTTCCCCCAACTTGACAGTGATGAAAAATAAAAAAAGGAATCAGAAATGGGCGACTTTGGAGACTGTTGTCTTTGACATCATGCACTTGTGGGAAGAGATGATGGAGAGGATCAAAAGAGTCTGAATGCAAAGAGAGAGAAAACATCAGAGATGTACCTGACTCTAAGGAAAATAATGGAAAAAAAATCTGGAGAGAATCCAACAGCTTGTTGTCTTCCCTGGTCACCTACCAGGCTATTTATCTAAGGTATGTAGGGTATGTCAGAGACAATAACCTGTCCACTACCCAATATTTTCTAGGAAAATTGATTACATTGCTTTAATCTCACTCTTCTGATATGTTTAGACAAGTGTATGTGGTTCCCCTTCCTTTAATTCAAGCCTTACAACCATCTGATGAAGTAGGTTCAACTGAAGAAAAATGATATGTCCGGGGGGGTAACCCGTGTGCTTCATGGTTGAGAAGGGATTTGAACTCAGGTCTATCCAGTTCCAGTCTGCCGCTCCAACCACTCACTGTTGGCTGTTCTTGAGCCATTTTCCCAGTTACAACAAGCACTTCTTAAACTGTAGTCTGGTGACTACTGGAGGCAGGTTGCTAGGTGGTACATAAGACCATGATGCAAATATATCTAAACTTTATATGAATTCTATACAATGTACATGTTCAGTTAGAGTAATTTTTATCCATCAATATTGCATTGTAATAGAAACTGGATGTAATCTTCCTGTCAGGGCTTTATTTTAGCAGGAAAGCAGAGGAATGCAGTTCTGACGGGCTTGGCGTCGGGGGGGATGGCCTAATATGCAAATGAGTTTCTACTGAGTTTTTTCTATAAAAGGGGGTGTGGCCTAATATGCAGATGAGTTCCTGCTGGGCTTCTTCAACCAAAAAAAAGCCCTGCTTTTTGTTTCAAGAAGCACTCTCTTCTTCAGATGTTTCTGTCACGGTCTCAGGAAAATGTAAACTCCTCTGCATGTTCAATAACAAACAGATTTCATAGTCTTGTTTGCCCTGACCTGGATATCCCAGGCTACCCCGATCTCACCAGATCCTGGAAGCTTAGCAGTCCTGGTTAATAAAATGGGAGACAACCAAGGAATACCAGGGTCACTATGCAGAGCCAGATCATGGCAAACCAACCACCTCTGAGAATCTCTTGCCTTGAATGCCCCATGGGATCATAGTAAGTCAGTTGTAATTTGACAGCTAAAAAAAAAAGAGTCCCATTTACAATTCAAAGCATCTTAAAATTTCCTTGATCCAGAGAAGTCCCTCAATTTATAATCCATAACAAAATCTCAAAATAATCACTGAAAATACCAGCTTCTGAATGTATCTGGAATGAAATTTCCAGTTATATGGAATCTCTTGACACCCTCAGTTGACTCTAAGGCTACGATCATACACTCTAAAAGGGTACACTTTCAATACACTTTCAATAAACTTTCCAACTGGATTTTAGTGTGTCAACTGGCAAAACCCACTTGGAAAGTGCATTGAAAACGCATTATTTAGTGTGTGTGATTGCAGCCAAAATTTATTCCTTATGGGTTGGATTCAACCCAGTTTTCTGCTTGTGAAAAAGGAAGCGCAACCCCCTTTGACCAAGCCAAAATGGCTATTTTGGGAATGATGGAACATCATAGATAAAAGCCGTGTGGGACTGGGGTTTTAGTACTGAGACATAGGTTAGACTGAAAAGATTGCTGGATTCACACCTGTGAGCTGCCATACATTTCTCACTCACCTTTATCCACAAACACCCTTCTGTTGAAATAACATGTTCCTAATATCAAAGCAATCTGAACTTGCGTACATGGCCTTATTAAAAAAATCCAACACAGCTTTTATTGGACTCATTATAACCTAGAGCTTTCTTAATTATTCAAAACCTAGCTTCTTATACATTAGTAAACATAGTGATTCACACATAAAAATGGAAGGCCTAAATTCAGATTAAGATTATGAGGTGTAAAGGTCTTAAGTCTAAAAATCCATTCTGCCTTCTATTTCTGCTAGCTATGCATCATTTAAAGCTCCCATATCCTGAGCCAGACCACTGGACTATCAAAGTCGGTATTGTCTCCTCTGTCTCAGGAAGAGGTCTTTCGCATCATCTGATCCATTGCAAATGAGAGATGTTGGGGACTGATCCTGGGACCTTCCACAAGCAAAGCAGATGTTCTACCACTGAAGAAGAGGAGGGAGAGATTGGATTTGTACCTTGTCCTTCACTTGGGGTCTCAGAATGGCTTACAATATCCTTTTCCTTCCAGCACCACCTCTATCATGGATGAGCAAGTGTGCATAAGTAAATAGTCAGAGCAGTGGTTCCAAATGTAAGCAGGTGGTTTGAAAAATTGAGACTTCCAGAAACACATTTTTATCAAGCCTGGGAGGCGTGCCATCACCCCCTGAAGAGTGCAAGAAGAATCACCACAAGAAACTGGCTAGTGCTGTGGAAATTAACAAAAGTCTTTATTTGTGGACTCTTATAATCACACCATTCAATTTGCACCCTTCTTTGTGTGCAGTTGTACCGCAACTGGGCTATATTACTTGTTTACTATATTAAAGAGAGCACAGATGTGTAGAGTATCTCACATGCATGATAAGAAATTGTATGCAGTGTTTTGTTCATGTGGTTGCTCAGTACTTAGACAGGGTCAGGGCCAATGTTCCCTCTAAGCTGCAGAGCCTTGTGAGCAAAAATTCTACTTTCTAAGTTGTGAGCTGCTGCATAAATTATTGTGCTCTGGGGTCATCCTTCCTGAGCTAAGACAAAAATGTGTGAGCTGGAGGCTAAAAATCTGTGAGCTAGCTCACGCTAACTCAGCTTAGAGGGAACACTGGTCAGGGCTTTTTTTGATCAGGAATGCACAGGAACGCAGTTCTAGCTGGCTTGTGGAATGTGCCCTAATATGCAAATGAGTTCCTGCTGGGCTTTTTCTACAAAAAAAGCCCTGGACAGGGTGTTACACTTTATTTTTTTTTGGCTAGGTTGTTTGGTGTTGTGATTGGGCTGTGCCTAAGGCTTAGTTTGAACAGGAGATTGATAGGATGGATCCCTGGACTAAGCTTTTCCATAGATCACGAGGGGTAGCCATGTCAATCTACCTGTAGCAACAGAAAGCATCCAGGAGCACCTCAAAGACTAATAAAATTTGTGGTAGGGTATGAGTTTTGTGAGTCACTGCTCACTTCTGAAGAAGTAAGCAGTGACTCACGAAAGCTCATATCCTACCGCAAATGTTGTTAGTTTTTACAGTGCTACTGGACTCTTATCTTTTCAAAAATAAATACATAATGCAGTAATAAAGGACTCAAGAGTGCATCTTTCTCTTTGTGAACAGGGGCACAGAGACAGAAGCAATTTCAGTACTTTCTTTGTGCCACTTCAAAATAAATATTATATTATTAGTTCTCGATCCCCATCAGTCCGGTTTCAATCCGGGTCATGGGATGGAGATGGTGCTGGTCGCTCTGATGGATGACCTCCAGCGGCATCTGGATCGAGGCGGCTCAGCGGTGCTGGTGTTGTTGGACCTATCGGCAGCGTTCGATACGGTCGACCACCGGCTGCTGACCTGCCGTCTCGCCGACGTGGGGATTCAGGGGTTGGCCTTACAATGGCTCTCCTCATTCCTTGATGGTCGGGGACAAAGGGTGGCAATTGGGGGTGAGCTGTCCCAGAGGCACGCACTGGATTGTGGGGTGCCTCAGGGGGCAGTTCTTTCCCCAATGTTGTTTAATATTTACATGCGCCCCCTTGCCCAGATTTATTTTATTTATTTAGAATTTATATCCCGCCCTTCCCACAAGTGGCTCAGGGCGGCTTCCAACAATAGATCCGACATAAAAATTAAACAATATTTAAACATGTAAACAATTAAACATTTAAAACAGATAAAACCTTAAAAATTAATAAATATTCCAAATATATATAAGAAGAAATCTGACAAGCTACATTGAGTTCTCAAGCTAGGTGTAAGCTAGCCGGAAGAGGGTCATCTTACAGACCCTGCGGAACTGAACAAGATTGCCCGGAGGCATGGGCTGGGTTGCCACCAGTACGCTGATGACACCCAGCTCTATCTACTCATGGAGGGATGGCCCGACTGTGTCCCAGAAAACCTGGACCGGGCATTACAAGCCGTGGCTAGATGGCTCAGGCTGAGTAGGCTGAAACTAAATCCAGCGAAGACCGAGGTCCTTTGCTTGGGTCGCCGTGGTCTTGGGGGGGAAATTCCCCTTCCAGCCCTTGACAGTGTGCCACTGACAATGGCACACAGAGTCAAGAGCTTGGGGGTACTACTTGAGCCTGCCTTAACTATGGAGGCCCAGGTAGCAGCCACTGCTAAGTCCGCATTTTTTCATCTTAGGCGGGCAAGGCAGTTGGCTCCCTTCCTAGAGCAGGACGATCTAGCAACAGTGATCCATGCAACAGTTACCTCAAGGTTGGATTACTGTAATGCCCTCTACATGGGGCTGCCCCTGTGCCGAACCCGGAAGTTGCAGCTAGTGCAGAACGCCGCTGCTCGGCTGTTATTAGGGCTCCCTAGACGGTAGCACATTCAGCCGGGCCTCCGGGGACTGCACTGGCTGCCAATAATATACCGAGTCCGGTACAAGGTGCTGGTTATTACCTTTAAAGCCCTATGTGGTCTAGGACCTGCCTACCTTAGGGACTGTCTCTTCCCATATGTTCCCCAGAGAGTACTGCGATCAGGCTCCCAAAATCTGCTCATAATCCCCGGGCCAAAGGAGGCCCGGTTGAAGTCAACCAGGGACAGGGCCTTCTCGATAACAGCCCCTTGCTGGTGGAACCAGTTACTGGAAGAGGTCAGGGCCCTGCGGGATATTGGACAATTCCGCAGGTCCTGTAAGACAGTCCTCTTCCGGTTGGCCTATAACTGACCGGCACCAAAACTACCAAAATATTGAAGGAAGTTCAATATTGAAGGAAGCTGAATAGAGTGTAGCTCCACGACTGCTGTCTGTTTTAATGATGTATAGTTAGAACAAATGTTTGATTTTAATTATATATTATGAAATGTTAATTTTAAAGTGTAATTTTATATTTTTATGTTAGTTTTATATATGTTGTAAGCCGCCCTGAGCCACTCGGTGGGAAGGGCAGGATATAAATCCCAGATAGATAGATAGATAGATAGATAGATAGATAGATAGATAGATAGATAGATAGATAGATAGATAAAGTTATAGATAGCACACTGTTGGATTGATGTACTGATTTTAATGTTTTTTAATGTCTTAATTATGTAAATGGAGGGGTGGGGGTGGGCTCCCTCTGGGTATCCTACCCCCCCAGGGAAAGTGTATGCGCAATACATAGCCTCTCCTCTCCCGGTGTAGTGAATGCCGCGTGGTCACTGTCTGGCTATGCCTGGCAGATGGTCACTGCAATGGCCTCTCCTGCATTACTGCATCCGTAGCAACACCTTCTCGCTGGTCCCCCCTGTTTTTCACAGAGTTTGCTACGTCATGGTGCGACCGAATTGTCCGGCGGTATAACCGGATGGGCAGGCTGGGCCCACCAACCTTGCCAGCCTAAGAGAAGGAAAACTCTAACATCAAACCCGGGCAGATAGAGCTCGTTAATGTAACACCTACCACCTGGAGGACTCGCTGCCGGCGTCCCGGCTTACTGGGCCATGGCAGATGACCCCCAGGTGAAAGGGTGGAGCCAGTACCGCGCACACTGGGCTTCACCTAAAAAATTCCTCTGCGCAGGCCTGAAGGGCATATCCACATACACAACCCACAACGCATCAAGTCCTGCAGCGATGGGCAAGGGGCGAAACGGCAGGTGGAAGGTGCCACTGGAAGCCGCAGTCCCGATCCTGCATGTAGGCGGTTCAGGGTATTGGTCACCTGATGCTAACCCGGAGACGAAAGCATTTTTCGGCAGCACCCTGAACGACCAAGCAGCCTTATCTAGGGACAGCACTGCTTGCTCCACACGGAGAGGGGCCTAGAAAAGGTGGCCTAAACAAAGCTCGTCTCCTCCACCCCAGTTGGCTAGCCGCGGTCAACGGGCATCCTTACTTGCGGTCAAAAAATAACAACAAAGAAAAGGCATGCACCTGCCTCACAAAGTGTGCAAAGACTAAAGCTTGCGTGTTGGAACATCAGAACCATGCTTGACACAGTAGACAGTGGTCGCCCTGAACGACGCTCTGCTCTAGTTGCCCACGAACTTCTCAGGTTGAATATCGACATAGCAGCTCTCAGTGAGGTCCGTTTCCCTGAGGAAGGTAGTCTTCAAGAACACGGTGCTGGCTATACCCTCTACTGGTCAGGTAAGTCAAAGGCTGAGAGCCGCCTTTCTGGCGTTGGCTTCATGGTCAGGAACTCCATTGCCTCCAAACTCGAAAACCTGCCAACAGGTCACTCAGATCGCATCATGTCCATGCGCCTCCCACTTCAAAACAAGCAGCATGCAACACTCTTCAGTGTGTATGCCCCAACCCTTCAAGCAGATCCTGCAGAAAAGAACAAGTTCTATGCTGATCTACACAACCTCGTACGGAAGACCCCTACAGAGGACAAGGTGATCATCCTTGGCGACTTCAATGCCAGAGTAGGTAAAGACTCGGAAGCCTGGAAAGGAGTACTTGGCAAACACGGCATTGGCAACTGCAATGACAACGGGCGCCTCCTGCTAGAATTCTGCATGGAGCACCAGCTCACCATCACCAACACTATCTTCCAGCAGAAGAACAGCCTGAAGACAACCTGGATGCACCCACGGTCCAAGCACTGGCACTTTATCGACTACATTCTGGTGCGCCAGAGAGACCTTCGAGATGTCTTACACACCCGAGTAATGCCCAGTGCAGAATGTCATACGGATCATCGTCTTGTACGCTGCAATCTCCGTCTTCACTTTAAACCCACACCCAGGAGAGGAGGTATCCCTCGGAGGAAGTTTCAGGTTGGCAGTCTCCAGTCAGCCGAAGTTAAAGCTGCCTTCCAGGTAAAACTCCAGTCAAGAATTGAGGACCCCAGTTGCCCCACAGACCCTTCTCCAGAAGCACTCTGGGAACACCTAAAAACTACCGTCCTGCAGATCTCTGAAGAAGTCCTCGGGTTCTCCACAAGGAAGAACAAGGACTGGTTTGATGAGAACAATCAAGAGATCCAAGATTTACTGGCAAAAAAGAGATCTGCCTACCAAGCACATCTTGCTCAGCCCTCCTGTCCTGGGAAAAAAGCAACCTTTCGCGCTGAATGTAGCAACTTCCAGTGCAAGCTTCGAGACATTCAGAACGAGTGGTGGACCAAGCTTGCAGAGAGAACCCAGCTGTGTGCAGACACTGGTGATTTAAGAGGGTTCTACGAAGCCCTGAAGGCAGTATATGGTCCATCATATCAGACTCAGAGTCCCTTGCGTAGTGCAGACGGCCAAGTGCTCCTCACAGACAAGGCATCCATATTGAACCGGTGGTCGGAGTATTTTCAGATTCTCTTCAGTGCCAACCGCGTAGTTCAAGATTCAGCAATTCACCTCACCCCACTTCAACCAGTGAAAACAGAGTTGGATGAGATCCCCACTCTAGAAGAGACTGTTAAAGCCATCAAGCAACTGAAAAGTGGCAAGGCAGCAGGAGTTGATGGAATTCCACCAGAGATCTGGAAGCATGGGGGCACAGTACTACATAGCTCACTTCACAAAGTACTTGTCACCTGCTGGGAACAAGGCAACTTACCACAGGACTTTCGCGATGCAATCATCATCACCCTATACAAGAACAAAGGGGAAAAGTCAGACTGCTCCAACTACCGGGGGATAACCCTGCTCTCCATCGCAGGCAAAATCCTTGCCAGAATACTCCTGAACAGACTGGTGCCCGCCATTGCAGAAGAACTCCTCCCAGAGAGCCAGTGTGGCTTCAGAGCTAACAGGAGCACCACCGACATGGTATTTGTTCTCAGGCAGCTCCAAGAGAAATGCAGGGAACAGAACAAGGCTCTGTATGTGACTTTTGTCAACCTTACCGAGCTTTCGATACCGTTAGCAGGAAAGGCCTATGGCAAATCTTGGAACGTTTAGGATGTCCCCCAAGGTTCCTCAGCATGATCATCCAGCTACACGAAGACCAGCGAGGCCAAGTCAGACACTGCAACGACCTCTCGGAGACCTTCCCGATAGGCACAGGTGTAAAGCAAGGCTGCGTTCTCGCGCCAACTCTCTTTACGATCTTCTTTAGCATGATGCTTCAAAGAGCCGCAGTAGATCTAGATGATGACGATGGTGTCTACATCCGCTATCGCACCGATGGCAGCCTGTTCAACCTGAGGCGACTAAAGGCCCACTCCAAGACAATGGAAAAACTCATCCGAGAGCTACTGTTTGCTGATGATGCTGCACTCGTCTCCCACTCGGTATCAGCTCTGCAGCATATGACGTCCTGCTTTGCAGAGGCTGCCAAGCTATTCGGCCTAGAAGTTAGTCTGAAGAAGACAGAAGTTCTCCACCAGCCTGCACCCCAGGAAGATTATCACCCTCCCTGCATCACTGTGGGTGAATCAGTTCTGAAGACAGTCCAGCAGTTCAGCTACCTGGGGTGCATCATCTCCTCAGATGCTAAGATCAACAAGGAGATCGACAACAGGCTGGCAAAGGCAAACCGTGCATTTGGCCGACTGCACAAAAGAGTGTGGAGCAACAAGCATCTGAAAAAAGGCACAAAGATCAATGTTTACAAAGCGGTTGTGATGACAACCCTCATCTACGGCTCCGAATCGTGGGTTTTATACCGTCATCACCTGCGACTCCTTGAGCGCTTTCATCAGCGCTGCCTTTGCACCATCCTCAACATCCACTGGAGTGACTTTGTGACCAACACTGAAGTTCTCAAGCGGGCAGAGGTTACCAGCATCGAGGCACTGCTGTTGAAGACGCAGCTGCGCTGGGCAGGGCATATTTCTAGGATGGAAAACCACCGCCTTCCCAAGATTGCCCTGTATGGCGAACTCTCCACCGGCCATCGAAATAGAGGGGCACCAAAGAAGAGGTACAAGGACTCCTTGAAGAAATCCCTTGGCACCTGTCGCATCAACCATCACCAGTGGTCTGACCTAGCCTCAGATCGCAAAGCATGGAGGCACACCATCCACCAGGCTGTCTCTTCTTTTGAGAACGCACGCATAGCTGGTCTTGAGGACAAAAGGAGATTGAGGAAGAATAGCACTGCTACAGCACCAACCCTAAATCAGACTTTTCCCTGCAGCCACTGTGGCCGGACCTGCCTGTCCAGCATTGGTCTTGTCAGCCACCAGCGAGCCTGCAGCAGACGTGGACTATTGCACCCTTCTTAAATCTTCGTTCGCGAAGCCAAGCCGAGAGAGAGAAATTATGTAAATTGTTATTGTATTTAAATTTCGAATTTCATTGTTAGAACCTCTGTGTTGTGAGCCGCCCTGAGCCCGCTTCGGTGGGGTAGGGCAGGATATTAAATAAATAAATAAATAAATAAATAAATAAATAAATAAATAAATAAAAAATACTGTGGAACCACTGTTGGCTCTATTTCTATTTTTTAAATACAGGAAAAACAGGATGGGAAACTCAACATCCAGCAACTAAATAGAATTAGAAAAATAAAGATACAAATAAAGTAGAGACAACAATACAACAGTAGTGGCAGATCTATACATTTGACTCCTTAATGATGAGACTTAGAAAAGAAAAACAGATGATGACTGAATGGGACACTTGTAAAGCATTTATCGGAACTGTTGCAGCTGCTTCTCATAAGAAGAAGCTTAGAGAAATGAAAGCAGTAGCTTGGAACGATAGATTGAAATATCGGTTAAGTCTATTTGCAATATCTCCTACACCAGATCTTTATCAGAAGTTGTATATCATCTAAGACAGCAAAAGTATAAGATGAGAAGAACATGATATGAGCTAAATAATATACTATCAGTGAAAGCAGAATATGCTTTAACTTGTCTGTGCCAGTTGTATTGGGAAAGTGGGAAGGACCAGGTAAAATGTTAGCATATTATTTAAGATAGCAAAGGAATAAGAATTAAATTCCTTACATCAAAAATGAGAAGAATATGACATATGCTGCCTCTACTGAAATAAATTCACAGTTTTATCAATTTTATTCTGAATTGTACAATAAAAGCAAATAATTTTCAAAAAAAGATCTGGAGACTTTCTTTCCATGACCTTCTGTGTTTGCATATCATTCAGCAACAGATTCTTGCTGAATCTTTGCATATAGATGGGGAAAAGGCAGTGAGATTGAATATGAGTAATGTCAAATCTACAGGACCAGGGTTGCCTGTTAAATGGTATAAACCGACTCAGATTTTATAATTCCACAACTTTACCAATTGTATGACAAGATTTTTTACCCCAAGCTTCTGCATTCCTCGGATCAAGTACATTTTGATCTGCAACTCCCTGTAATTTTCCTCGCAGCTTCCTGCTTTGATTTTTTGGAGATTCAGAAACTGCAAAGGTAATTGGAGGGAGTCACAAGTCAAAATGCAGCCACACAGCAACTAGAAGGGAATCATTTACTAGATCTGAGGAAAGCAGAAGTCCAGGGTCAGAGCAACTGCTAGTGAGGAATCTGTCTCAGTGTGCAAATCTGTTTCTTTGATTAATGGATATGCTGATATTCTTGCTAACAGACTTCAAATAGTTGTTACAACTTTGGTACCCATAGACCAGACAGGATTTATATGTGGTAGGCAAGGCTTTTATAATCTTAGGCTGGTCACTGATCTGATTGCTTTAAATAGTAAGAGATCCGATCAAGTTGCCATTCTCTCATCTGATTCTGAAAAAACTTTTAACAAAATATCCTGGAAATCTATCTTTACTATATTAACTACATTTGGTTTGCCTCACTGATTTTTGAAGTGGATTAGAATTCTTTATTCATCTTCCAGGTCCAGGGCACTCTTAATGATATGTTTTCTGCATCACTACCTCTTGTGAGGGGTACTAAACAGGGTTTTCCCTCTTTCTCCTATTTTTGATCTATGCCTGGTACCTCTGGCTTGTGCCATTAGACAAAATAATCATAATATTCATAATAAAAGAATAATATTCATGGCTTTGTGCATTTAAAAGTATTCTTTATGCAGAATATCTTTTATTATTTACCTCATAACCTCAATCTTCCATTCCTACATTAATTTATATGATTAATACTTTTGGAGACTTGTCTGGATATTCAATTAATTGGACAAAATCTTAGTTGACACCACTGGGAAACAACACATCACATGTCTATGGACATTTTCAGTGATGCCCAGATGCCATTACTTATTTTGGACTACTGATTTCTATAGATATTATGCATATGATTATGCTAAATTTTAACAAGCTAATTGCTGATACTTTTTTGGGTTTGGTCAGATGGGAAACTTTAAACTTGTCTTTATGGGGCAAAGTAAATACACTCAAAATAAATATTATACCTAGGATTATTTATATTTCACATGCAGTTCCAGGTTGGTATGTTTTCTGCATCACTATCTTGTAGCAGACAGCCAATTTGGTGTAGTGCAGAGTTTCCCAAACATTTTTCCCCATGGCCTGATTTTTTCCCCATGGTCTGGGCGGAGGATGCTCAGGGATCAATACAGAGATTGTGCACTGGACAGGAGCTTTCCCCGCTCCTCTCTGATGTTTCCAAACATCAGAGAGGGACAGGGGAGGGATTCCATGTAGCATTCTCTGTAGCACTCTCTGAGCATCCTCCACCTGGAGAATGCTCAAAGAGTGTTATAGTCGTCATCGGCATGGGGGGAAGGGGCTGGAGCATGGCACTGCATTGTGGCACAAAAGATAAATAGAGAGGGGAGACAGGCACTGAAGCACAAGAGGGGAAGGGCAGTCGGACTGCCCCTGGTGACCCAGCATTGAGGCTCGTGTGACCCAGTGCCAGGTCACGACCCTGCAGATGGGAAACACTGGTGTAGTGATTAAGAACAGCGAACTCTACTCTGGAGAATGGGGTTTGATTCCCCACTCCTCTACATACAGTCAACTAGGTAACCTTGGACCAGTCCCAGTTCCCTCAGAGCTCTCTCAGTCCCACCTACCTCATAGTGTGTCTGTTGTGGAAAGAGGAAGAGAAGGAGATTATAAGCCACTCTGAGACTTCAAGTGAAGAGCAGGGTATAAATCCAATTCTTCTTCTCCTCCTCCTCCTTACATGCAGTTCCTATATACCTTATAGACACATTCATAAAATTAGTACTTTCAGAAATTTAGGTGAAGTTCCTTACAGCCTCAAATTTCTTTCAAGAGGATGCAACTACCATTCAATTGAGGAGGATTTGGTTTCCTAGTTTATATCATCAGACATAATTAACTTGTACTTATTATTGGGATCTCTCCTTGCAGCTGGGCTATCCGTCTTGGGCTCTTCTGGAGGCTTCTTGTCTGGTGTCCTTCTCTAAGTGGAATGCATCAGGGTTTACTTATACTAGCATAGATCCCATTCCTCCTGCAATTTTGGCAGCTAGAGAACAGTGGGGCATAATCTCATGACAATATCAATTTTGATCCATTTTCACAAGCTAACTTAACATTACAGTCCAATCCCAGCCTAAAAATTGGGAATAAATCTTTTTAATGGAAAGTTTGGACCACCAGGGGAATTTTTACATTGGACCAATTGATAGGCTATGGGTGCATTCACACACTAAATAACGCACTTGGCAGCGGAATTTTTACTGTGTAATAATAGCAAAATTCACTTGCAACCAAGCATCAAGCGAAAGCACCTTATGATGATGAATTTGTGCTGTTTTGTCTGCTGAGGTCTAGATATGACATCAATGTCTGTTGAATGGCAATATTTACAATTGCAACATTTGTTGGTATCCAAATATGGCCCTACAGCAATAAGCGTCTGAGAGTCCCCTTTGGTCCTGGAAATCCTGAATGAATCGATGAAGGAATTGAAACCTACAATGCTTGTCTGTAAATACTGGATGGTGATTAATAAATATGATATGCAGAGTCTTGGGAATGAATGGAGTATGGCTCTAGATTGCCAAAGCAATAGAATTAGTCCTTAAAGTTTATACCTGCTCTCTCCACAGATCTCAAGTTGCAACTTATTCAGCAAAAAATTATATTTAGGATATATTGGACAACTCTTTGGCAAAGGACTGAATAAAGTGTCTGTTGGTGCTGTAACTTACAGGACATGTTCCTTAAACATGAATTGGGCATATCAGGTCATTCTGGGAAGATGTTATTACTTATATCCAGGGCTTTTTTTGTAGAAAAAGCTCAGCAGGAACTCATTTGCATATTAGGTCACACACACCCAACATCACCATTGTTTCACATAGGGCTTTTTTGTAGAAAAGCTCAGAAGGAATTCATTTGCATGTTAGGCCACACCACCTGGTGCCAAGCCAGTGGGAACTGCATTCCTGTGTGTTCCTGCTCAAAAAAAGCCCTGCTTGTATCAATTTTGTATTAGAAAGTTTGTGAATTTTTGAGGATGCTTACATATTTTTAAACTATCTGCCCATCTCTTGGATGCTAACTGATGGTCAACGAAAATGGACCCTCTTTGCCCTTCCCTGCCCATCAAGTCACAGCTGATGTTATGGTGGGTTTTCAAGGCAAGAGATGTTCCGGGATGGCTGACTATTGCTTGCCTCTGCATCGCAACCCTGGTATTCCAAGTACTAATACTAACTGAGTCTGACCCTGCTTCTGAGATCTGATGAGATCAGGCTAGCCTGCACTAGAATAATAGAATCTTATAGAATAATAGAATAATAATAGAAACGCCCTGTGGGCGTTTTCGCACTGACCTTTTACTGGCGCGACCACCCTCCTCACGCCGGCGGATCTGCAGGGATTTCGCATCAGAAGCGCCGGCGCAGCCAAAAGAGCCGGCTACTTCCGTCACGAAACCCGCTCAAACGTTTTCCTGCTTCTTGGCGGTTTCCGTTTGAGCGGGTTTCGCGACGGAAGTTGCCGGCTCTTTTGGCTGCGCCGGCGCTTCTGATGCGAAATCCCTGCAGATCCGCCGGCGTGAGGAGGGTGGTCGCGCCAGTAAAAGGTCAGTGCGAAAACGCCCACAGAGTTGGAAGGGACCTCCAGGGTCATCTAGTCCAATCCGCTGCGCAATGCAGGAAATTCACAGACACCTTCCCCCCCATCCCCCCACCCCCAATGATACCTGCTCTATGCTCAGAAGATGGCAAAAAAAAGATTTCCAGGATTCCTGGCAAAACAGGCCTGGGGAAAAATTGCTGCCTGATGCCAAAGTGGCAAACAGCAGTTCCCTGGGTGTGTAAGAAAGGACTACCCTCCTCATGATCTGCCTTTCACAGAATCAGCATTGCTATCGGATGGCCATCTAGCCTCTGTTTAAAGCTACGCAGGTACAGCTAAAAGACTCATATTACTACTACATATTACTATATGGGAAAAGTAAATGCCCATCCTTGGTAAATCAATGCATCAAGTATTTGAAGATAGGGCATATAGGTGACAATTGCATATGGACTCTTTTTTTTAGATATTTGGAAACCTTTTCTAGAAAGTTATGTGCAGTTCTGCCACTGTTGGCTCTGTTTGTGAAATCGCATTGCATATGGGGGCCGCCTGGGTGTTTAATGACAAAAACAGCGTGTGGGAGTACAATACTGAAGCTCCTTCTCCCCACTGTTCTGCAGCTGTGAGAAGAAAAAAGCACACATGAGTCTGGGAGTCACAACATTCGCATTGAACATTTGAGGACTAGTCCTGTTGTCAACCACCCACAAACACAAGGGCTGTTTACAGACGGGCAGTTTGAGGCAACCCAGAGATGCCTCAGAAACCGACTAGAAAAAACCATCCAAATGAGCACATCTGCCATCCGCCCCCATCCCATACTCAACCCATCCTCCAGCATCCCCAGAGCAGCTCAAAAAGCTGCCACTTTTGAAGTGGTATGTAACTTAGAACACTCCGTGAGAGCTTGAACTAATACATATATTGAAAACAAAACTTTAAACCACAGTATTTTTCACATATTAATTTGGAATTATTTTACAGTCCATTTTACAATATACACTGTTTTTCTTCATTTGTAGGACTTCCTTTGTAGGACTTCCAATGCAGGTGTGACTGCAGTTCCCAAACTGGTGTGGCCGGCCCTTTCAAGAGAAGCTAAGGACAAATAGAAGTGTGGAGCCGTGCTTGATCCTTTAGAGATAGTTAGAGCAGAGCCAAATGGAAATTGTCTCCCTTGGTGAGCTGCCTGAGGAAGGATTCACTCTGAAAGTGGATGGAAGCAACAGTCCAGTTGCAGCCACGCCAGTTTGGGAACTGCAATCACACCCGCATTGGACTTCAGGAAGTCCTACAAACGAAGAAAAACATTGCATATTGTAAAATGGGCTGTAAAACTACTCCAAATTAATGTGAAAAATACTGTGGTTTAAAATTTTGTTTTCAATATATATATTAGTTAAAGTTCTCACAGAGTGTTCTAAGTTATATGCCTTACTCATACCCGTGAGTTCTCTGGTTTCACATACTTTTGAAGTGGTAGCAAATTTCTGAGCTGCAAGCCAGTTGCCTCAATAGTGTCTGGATGCGAAAGTGTGCAAGCAAAGCGCCTTGGTGGTGTGAACCCACCAAGCCACTCAAGCCGCTTCTGGCCTTTATCATTAAAAAAAAATTGATTTCAAGTGCATAGATGGACAGACATAACCAAAAAATGAATGAAAAAAAACCCCAAACCAAGCTGCAAGGATGCTGCACAACAGCTGTCCAATCACACCACATTGCCCTGCGGATGGGATGGGAACGACTTGCAAGGGAGCATGTGGATGGTTTAGGACGCTTCTTTCTGAGCTGGCCCAATTTGGGATGTCTCCCATGTGCCCCAAACTGCCTGACTGTTAGCAGCCAAAGGTTCTGTAATGCACGATGTGGAGGCCCTTCAGCTGTGTGACTTGTGGAGGGCATTTGCTTTAGCTTCACCACTGAGTTCACAGGGCTCAGTCCCCTGGTCCCACCAGACTCCTCCCCTGAGCTGTGTGGCACTGCCCTTAGTGCTCAGGCTCCATTCCATAATTTTCAAGATCTGATCCTCCAGGAAGTTGCTTATCTTTTGCCAACTAGGGTTGTTGGAGTTCGAAAGATGTGCTGTGACTCCTTGATACAATTGCTTCCATTTTCTTGTGACTAGCAGAATAAATTATGCAAAAGAGAAACAGGAAGGACAGATTACAAAAAACCAGGCTAATTTATGTAAATGTGATTAACTGGCTTCAGCTCTGCAGGCAGTAGAATTTTGACTTGGGGTGCTGACTTTGGGGTGCTTTAGCACAAAAGGGTGCCCTCAAGATAGGTCATTTAGATGGATTCAGGGAGCTGATGTGAGAGCTAGGGTATGGTCATTATAGAATTGCCAACCTCCAGATGGGGCATGCAGATTTCCCAGTATTATGACTGCTTTTCAGACTCAGGGATCTATTCCCCCGAAAAAAGTGGCTGCTTTGGAGGGTGGACTTTGGAGCATTAGATCCCATGGAAGTCCCTCGACTCTCCAAACTCCGCCTTACCCAAGTTCTGCCCTCAAATCTCCAGAAATTTCCTAAACCGGATTTGGCAACCTGAACTGGTTATGGTATCATTATGATATTAGACTGATCTGGGTTCAAATCCACACTCAGTCATGAAGCTCACTGAATGACCTGGGGTAAGTAACATTTTCTCAGGCTTACCTACCTTACAGTACTATTGTGAAGACATAACAAGGGAAAGGAAAAGAATACATGCCACCCTGAGCTCCTTCCTCAGAGGAAGGATAAGGTAAAAGATGTAAGAACTAGTAAATTGGCTGTATTTGTTTTTCCAAAGAGCAGCCCCTTTATTGCCAACTGTGTTGCAGATTTCAAAATTTCACCTGTTTTCCAGGCAAGAGGCTGCTCTAGAGCAAAGAAAGTTAGTCAAAAGATCACCTCAGGTGTGAATGAGTCTGAGGGACAGCTTCTTAGCTTTGATGCCCAGTTTCCTCATGATGGCTGGACTGAGCCTTAACACAGAGACAGCAAAATCACAGAAACATTTGAACATATGCCAAATGCCTCCCCCTCTCTCATGAGACTGAAGATCTGCTTGAATGAATAAAGAGAGGACATAATTTCAGGGTACAAGTGAGGGCTTAATTGACGGACTGAACCTCCATTCAAAAACATTCACTGGATACAGCAAAATGGCTATTGGAGTGAAGACACAGCTAGAACTCTGTCTGTTGATATGTCACTATGAAGTGTATGGGGTTTTTTGGGTGAAAAAATTGGGCATCCAATTGTGGCAGCCCTACCCCATACAGTCTGAAATGAAGGAGTCCAGAAACAGGTGAAAACAAGACCAGAAACGTCACCATCGGCCCTTACACCGGCAGAATCGCAGGCTCAAGCTGCAGAAATTAACATTGCCCATTTCTCCCCCTACATACCCATCATCCTTGTGAGAAAGTGGGCTGGAGATTAATCAGCATGAAAATTATTTGAAACACCAGATAAAGTCTACACCTCACAGTTTAGGCAGTGCTCAGCTCACATGGACAATACCTTCCCGTTTTCCTTCAAGAGGCAATTGTGCTTTTATGGTTTCAATAGAGGGAACAGATTGTGGATTTCACCTGGGGGGCGGTGAATGTGGGGTGAAAGGGAGGGAGAGCCAACCATCCCCCTTCCTTCATCTTCCTGCTCAGAATTAAGCTTCTTAACGGCCTGAACTCCAGCCCACCTGTGACCATCTCGGCAGTCACACCCACTGTTGAAAAGGGTCTTTGTATTAGCCTCACCCTACCTGGGCTTCACCTTTGGACTGTGATCACAGGCCTGTCGCTTTTAATTATCTCTCCCTCCCCAGCCCTCCTGGACTGTTCATCCAGGGGTCACCTGGGTCACTGCTCATCGGGAAGAAGAAGGGACGTCACCAGGAAGGTCATATTTCAGGACGCTCCTTTGATGCCCAACAAGCAGAAATTATTTGTTGGTTCTCGGACGATATTAGCTGCCCTTCTGAGCAGATGTTGGCAAGGAAGGATTAACTTTGTAGCAGAATCGGACAGCTTGTACAAACTGACCCACTGGTTCTCCCTCCGGTGGATTCCTGCCTTCCCTTCTGTTATGAAATCTGTCCTGATCCCGGTCCATTTTCTATAATATCCTAAACAATGTTATGGGCGACTGAAATGATTTTGTCCAGGATCAGAGCTTAGTGGATGCAAAACAAAGCACTTTCAAGACTAGTTTCTTGGCCATCTCATGACAATGAACCTTTTCTGAACCACAGCCTCACTATAAACACCTCTCCTCTTAAATTCTTCCAGAACTACTCAGTGGTAACTTCAGTTGGTAGATCTATCCAATCAAACATTCTGCAAGGCAGTCTTAGCAGGAAACACTTAGCTTAAAGCTGAAAAGCTACACAGAATGATATTCAACTTTGTGTTCTTCAAGAATTCAACCTAGTGTTCTTTACTAGGGAGCCAGTTTGGTGTAGTGTGGTGGCAGACTGTAATCTGGAGAATCAGAACAGTGGACTGGAGATTCCTCACTCCTCCGCATGCAGCCAGCTGGGTGACCTTGGATCAGTCACAATTCTGTCAGAGCTTTTCTCTAAAGAGTAGTCCTCTGAGAGCTTCCTCAGCCCCACCTACCTCACAGGGTGTCTGTTGTGGGAGAGGAAGGGAAGGAGATTGAAAACCACTCTGAGACTCTGGGTAAAGGGAGGGGTATAAATCCAACTCTTCTTCTTCGATAGCTTTTTTCTCCCTTCAGAATATATTTAGGAATATGATCTGAATAGCTGGGGATTTGTGAGAAATTAAGGGGAAGAGGGGTACAACTGACCCAAGAGGTTTCTGAAACAGGAAGCAGCAGGCTGAGGTCTGCTAAGAGTAACCATGGCAAAGATTTCCTCTGAGCCCCCCCTTTCATACCATCCAGATCCAACCCATGTGAAAACAAACTATATGACTTGCCTTCTTGAGGTGGTGGTGGCTACAAGCATAGACAGCTTCAAGAGGGGATTTGATAAACATATGGCACAGAGGTTGATCAGTGGCTATTAGCCACAGTATATTGTTGGAACTCTCTGTCTGGAGCAGTGATGCTCTGTATTCTTGTTACTTGGGAGGGGGGCACAATGGGAGGCTTCTAGCCCCACTGGTGGACCTCCTGATGGCACTTGGGTTTTTTGGCAACTGTGTGACACAGAGTGTTGATTGGATGGGCCATTGGCCTGATCCAACATGGCTTCTCTTATGTTCTTATGTTCTTCTTTCCCACATGCTCCTGATAGCATTAGATAATTCATGAAAACAATGAGTATTATGCGCCTCTAGAAAAAGGAAGTTCTTACTCTCTGGTTATGATTGCCAGCACAAATCTGGCAATTGGTTTGCCTGGGGAAGAACTTGGCCCACAGTCCACCCAGCTGGGACAGGACTACTGAGGTCAAAGCACAGGGCTCAGTGAGGTCAAGTAATGGAGCCCATGTTCTTAGAATCAGAGCTGAGGTAATAGAATCAAGAAAAGGGTCAAGGGACAGAGCTAACAGAAAAGACAGTTTCATCTAAGGCAGGGTGTCAAACATGTGGTCGCAGGGCCAAATCAAGTCCCCAGAGGGCTCCTATCAGGCCCACGAGCAACTGGCTGTCATCTGCTTCTTTCTCCCTTTCCCTTGCTTTCTTCTGCATAACAGCTTGTTTTATAAGACTTGTTCAATCACACAGGAACTACAGAGCAAAACCTCTATTTTCTCCATTGGCTGAGGCTCCTCCCTTGGGGAGGAAGGGGGGAAAGGGAGAGCTGGCTTTGCCAGGCTCTCTCAATCGCACAGCAGAGCTACTGAGCCAAGCCTCTCTTCCTTCAGCTGGCTGAGGCTCCTCCCCATCCTGGTCCCCTGGGGAAGGAAGGAAAGAGCCAGAGCTTCCTTTGCCCATTTCCCTGGACCCCATGGGAGAAATACAAAGAAAGCACCTTTAAGACCAAAGAGTGTTAATTTTTAAGCATGTTTTATTTTAAGGTTTTTTAAAAAAAATAAAATCTTTAATTGTGTTTGTTTGTGTCTTTTATAAAGTTTATATCTCTGCTACATAATAAATAGATACACACATGGCCCGGCCCAACATACCCCGGCCTGACAATGTCTCATTTATTGCAGATCAGGCCCTCATAACAAATAAGTTTGACCCCCCCCCCCCCCCCGATCTAAGGTGTACAGCTCTCTCTCTCTCTCTCACACACACACACATGCACACCAAGAAATTCTCAGAAAGGTAAGGGCAGCAGAAAAGACAGACCAAGACAGCTGCAGTGTTTAGAAAAGCTGCTTTTGAGGTACAGAAAACCCTGCACTGAGAATGAAAGTTAAAATTGGCTACAAGCCTAGTGCTGTGAAGGTACTAAACATTTAGCACAATCTCTACCTTAAAAGCTACTAAAACTGGTAAAAATTGGCATTTTTCCAATTTCCCCTATATATATATATATATATATATATATATATATATATATATATATATATATATAAGCCTTATCTGGCCAGAAAAAGGAAAAACCAGTCATGCCAATGGAATACTGACCAGTTGGTATCCATAGCCCTGATTTTTTTTTCTGTACTTGATACAGCTGGCCTCACAAGGAGTAGAAGAGGCACAACTTTGCCCCAGTGGTGTCCCTACAAGTGAAGTGTGTGCTGCAGAAGGTTTCCATGGCATTGTGGTTCAAGGGAGGGGGGACATGGACCATGCCTATTGCACTAGATATGAGCAATGACTTTAATGTCTGGGACAGAAGTTGGTTAGAGAATGTAGAAACAGAGAGAGATTAAGTAAAGAACCCAGCCCAGTTTTCAGTTTGATCAGAGAAATCCATTGATTTCTGACTGAGTCATCAGCTGAGGCTTGCTCTACCTCAAATAAAGGTAAAGGTAGTCCCCTGTGCAAGCACCAGTCGTTTCCGACTCTAGGGTGATGTTGCATCACAACGTTTTCATGGCAGACTTTTTTACAGGGTGGTTTGCCATTGCCTTCCCTAGTCATCTACACTTTCCTCCCAGCTAGCTGGGTACTCATTTTACCGACCTCGGAAGGATGGAAGGCTGAGTCAACCTCAAGCCAGCTACTTTAACCCAGCTTACACTGGGATCAAACTCAGTTTGTGAGCAGAGCTTAGGACTGCAGTACTGCAGCTTTACCACTCTGCTCCACGGAGCTCTAAGTCTACTGCCAATACCACCCCCCCCCCAAAAAAAAAAAACCTAGAGAGAAGGTAAAATAATATGGAGGGATAACATGGTGGCCATTATTGCTGGTGCATGCCGTAAACTTGAGATCACTGATGGGCAGGGCTTTTTTTTGTAGCAGGACTCCTTTGCATATTAGGCTATACCCCCCTGATGTAGCCAATCCTCCAAGAGTTTACAGAGATATGAATATCCCCAAGTACACTCAGAATGGTAGCTTGCTCTTCATTCTTACAGGGAACAAGGAGAGCCACTGTGGTGTACTGATTAGAATGTTGGGCTGCAATCTGGGAGGTTCAAGTCCCTCTGCCATGGAAGCTTGGTGGGTGACCTTGGGCCAATCTCTCTCTCTCTCTCTCTCTCTCTCTGTCCCTCTCTCAGCCTTGCCAGCTTCACAGGGTTATTTGAGGACAAAATAGAGAAGAGAGATGTAAGCCACATTCTGTCTCTATTAGGGAGGGAAATGGGGTGGAAATGAACTAAATGCAAATAATTTAAAATATTACAATAAAAACAAAGCTTGCCTCTGCTTCACAAATAGGATAGTTGGCTTTCTGTGATGGAACCCCCTCTGTTGAGGTGGCCAAGTGCAAAATGCAAAGTAATGCACATTGGGGCCAAGAATCCCAGCTACAAATACAAGTTGATGGATTGTGAACTGGCAGAGACTGACCAAGAGAGAGATCTTGGGGTCGTGGTAGATAACTCGCTGAAAATGTCAAGACAGTGTGCGATTGCAATAAAAAAAGGCCAACGCCATGCTGGGAATTATTAGGAAGGGAATTGAAAACAAATCAGACATTATCATAATGCCACTGTATAAATCAATGGTGTGGTCTCATTTGGAGTACTGTGTGCAATTCTGGTCACTGCACCTCAAAAAGGATATTATAGTATTGGAAAAAGTGCAGAAAAGGGCAACTAGAATGATTAAAGGTTTGGAACACTTTTCCTATGAAGAAAGGTTAAAACGCTAAGGGCTCTTTAGCTTGGAGAAACATTGACTGTGGGGTGACATGATACAGGTTTACAAGATTATGCATGGGATGGAGAAAGTAGAGAAAGAAGTCCTTTTCTCCCTTTCTCACAATACAAGAACTCGTGGGCATTCAATGAAATTGCTGAGCAGTCAGGTTAGAACGGATAAAAGGAAGTACTTCTTCACCCAAAGGTTGATTAACATGTGGAATTCACTGCCACAGGAGGTGGCGGCGGCTACAAGCATAGTCAGCTTCAAGAAGGGATTGGATAAAAATATGGAGCAGAGGCCCATCATTGGCTATTAGCCACTGTGTGTGTGTGTGTATTGGCCACTGTGTGATACAGAGTGTTGGACTGGATGGGCCATTAGCCTGATCCAACATGGCTTCTCTTATGTTCTTAATTTGTCCCTCCAAACATAGCCACATCTATCATCAATAGATGGATATGTGACTACTAATTGATATTTGACAGGATCTGACATGTAGTAGTAGAAGAAGAAGATATTGGATTTATATCCCGCCCTCCACTCCGAAGAGTCTCAGAGCGGCTCATAATCTCCTTTACCTTCCCCCCCCACAACAGACACCCTGTGAGGTGGGTGGGGCTGAGAGGGCTCTCAAAGCAGCTGCCCTTTCAAGGACAACTCCTGCGATAGCTATGGCTGACCCAAGGCCATTCCAGCAGGTGCGAGTGGAGGAGTGGGGAATCCCAGATAAGAGGCCTCCCAGATAAGAGGCCGCACACTTAACCACTACACCAAACTGATTTGATATGCAGTAACTGACATGAAATGGTATTTAGTATGACAAAATTTGATGCTTTCCATGCAATAGCCATGTTTGATCTTTAATGTGCCATGGTATTGAATATAGGAGAGCATTCAATTTAACAAATGATGTCTGTCAAAACAATCTCGAGCTGCCCAGAGCATCCAAGTTTTGAATGCTGAGGTCGGATTTCACATTCCAGGTGCAAATTCTGTTTGAAATTTGCCACTTCAGTTCTGAGGAACGAAAATGCGAAGCACAGTTTGACTATTCGTTTTGGCTGTAAAACAGCTCCTTGCAAAAGCCTACCCTGCCTACAGTTAAACAAGATGATCCTTGTAAAAGATAGATGATTTGTAGATGCAAGATGTTATCAAAGCAAAGATTGACAAGATCACAGATTAAGATAAGCCTTTCACATAAAACAAGAACTATGGCGAAAGGTGAGGAAATATAGCATGACCTGCACTTTCTAAAGTGTCTTCAAGGGCAACCATTACCCTAAAAAGAGCAATGCAGTAGTGAAGTCATGATGCTATACATTTGGTGGAAAGTAAACACTCTTCCAATCAGGGGTGTGAGTTTTTTGTAGAAAAAGCCCAGCAGGAACTCATTTGCACATTAGGCCACACCCTCTAACACCAAGTCAGCCAGAACTGCATTCCTGTGTGTTCCTGCTCAAAAAAAAGCTCTGCTTCCAATCCAACCCATAATACAATATATTTATTTCTTTATACTTATTTATTTACTTTACATTTATATCCCGCTCTCTCTGCAAGTGGACTCAGGGCGGCTAACAGACAAGTAAGATCTAAAAACAATACTGTGATAAAATTACTAAAATTAGTAAAATACAATCACAAGCAAGAATGGTGCTACTGAACCCTACTACAGGTAGGGTTGCCAGCTCTGCTCTGCCAAATGCCAGGAAGTTTTGCTGGTGGTGATATCACTTCCTCCTTGCCCTTCCAAGACCTCTCCCAATCTCCATGGTTTTTAACATTGCGATTGGGAGAGTTCCTAGAACCACACCACCACCACCCCCGAGAGAGTGACAATCTAGGAATTTCCATAATCACTATGGTCTTTACCACAGAGAAATTCCTAGAGCATTACCATAGTGGTTGCCAACCTCTTTGTTTTTCTCCAGCATCTAAAATTAACAAGGGCAGAACTGAGGACAAAGGCAGGAGGTTGCCTGCTGCTACTGGGCTAATGGCAGCCTTAAATACAGGATCCAGACCACATGCAAATAACAGCTGCATTGCAAAATAATCTCTGCAGAGCACATAGCTTGAGACAACTTGCACAAGTGAGCTGAGATGTGCATTGCATCCTCCCACTGGCAGCCTTGGGTTTAGTCCTAAATAAAGCTTATCTATGCATCTCTATAAACATGCCTCCTGTTTCTTTAAATTTGCCATTTTTGCTTTAAACATTTTTTTTTTTTGAACAGTGGTGAGCACATAGCTCCAGGGCAACTGCGAGGCCTTTGATTTGGCAGACTGGAGCCAAGGCAGGTTCGTCTGTGGGTGTATTTCATCTAAAAGTGCACAAGCAATCCTGCCCTGCCATGGCCTCCAGAAATTCTGGCTGGCTCCCAGCATTACAGGAAAAGCATTGCTCGAATGAGTGGCATTTGTATGACTGCACCCTCTCTTGGCTTGGAGCATCTGCTCGGCTTGGATAATGTATTGCATCCACCCCCACCCCCCCAATTACTCCCCTGTTGGAGGGATGGAGATTGCCTTCAGAAGCTACGATGCTCTTTCAGAGCTCTGTGCAGAGAAACCATGGTGGTCTAGTCTGTTTCCTGATCAAAGCAGTGGTCCATCTAGTCCAGTATACTGTCTCACACAGTGGCCATCCAGTTCCTCTGGATGGCCAGCAGAAGGGCATAGGGGCTGAGGCCTTTCCCTTCTGTTGCCTCCTGACTCCAGGATTCAGAGACTTAAGTGCCTCTGAATATTGATGTTCACCTCAGCCACCATGACTAGTAGCCATTCACATATTAATTCTCCATGAATCTAATTCCCTTTTAAAGTTGTTTGTTCCTGCACTTCTAGCTCATCAGAGGCCTTTTTTTAAAAAAAAGATGAAGTTGAAGGATCAAATGCAAAAGACAAAACATCCATAGGCATACGGGATAGTGAGCGTGTATGATCTGAGAGCCATCTGTGTATGATCTGTGTATGATCTGAGAGCCAGTTTGGTGTAGTGGTTAAGCATGGGATAGCTCCCTCAAGAGTTGTCCTTGAAAGGGCAGCTTCTGTGAGAACTCTCTCAGTCCCAACTACCTCACAGGGTGTCTGCTGTAAGAAAATAAAATAAAAAAGACTGTAAGCCACTCTGAGACTCTGATTCAGAGAGAAGGGCAGGGTATAAATCTGTGGTCTTCTCCTTCTTCTCCTTCATTCTTAGGGATGGTCTGAACTTTGGAGTCTCTGTCCCTGGTAGGGTGACCATAATGTCTGAAGGCCAGCCAGGGACAACGGGGGGGGGGAGGCAGGGGTGTGCGTGCGCGCAGCGCGCGCGCGCCGTCGGAAACAGGAAGTGACGTCACTTCCGGTGACGTCACTTCCGGTGACGTCATGCCACCACCGGAAACAGGAAGTGGCATCACTTCCTGTGACATCATTTTCCCCGCGTCACCTGCCGGAAACGGCAAGTGACATCACTTCCTGTGACATCATTTCCCCCAAATGACATCATTTCCCCCAAATGCCACTGCCGGAAACAGGAAGTGACTTCACAGCACTTCCTGTGACGTCCCCAAAAATCCCCCAAATATCACCGCCGGAAACAATTTTGTTCTCAAATCCTGTATATACTTCATCAGTATATGGGATAAGGCACTTTCTCAACTGTGCTGCATAATGCAGCCTATTTATTTTGTCCTGTTGGCTTTGTTGGCTCTATCTGCGCCACCTTCATCACTTTCGGGGTGTGGATCCCCCAGTGGGGTGGTCTCCCGACTCCCTCCGCTGACTGTTTCTGATAGCCCTGCGCCCCCTCTTTCATTTGATATGTGTCCCGTGCGGGTGCCACCCTCCCGCCGGGAGATGCCGCAAAATGAGCCCCCTTGAGGCTTATGGCGGCAGGGCTCGGGGGAAGCGAGCTAGACTGCTGTTCTTTTGAGGGGTTATAGAGTGTTTCGAGCCCGTCCCTGTGGCATTGGTCCCATCGTTGTGGGACCCAGGGGGCCGGCGCAGCGGCACGCCGAAGCAGCCTGTCACTAATAACACAGGTCGAGATGCAGGACAGGAACCTGGAAGTGACCGACGGGGGGTGGGAGCTTCGAGCCCCGGGGAGCGTCGGAAAGGCCGGCGGGGGTCGCTGGAGGGCCTCCAGCGACCCCCGCGGGCCTTTCCGACGCCCTCCCGGGCAGAGGAGGACGGGGGGTGGGAGCTTCGAGCCCCGGGGAGCGTCGGAAAGGCCGGCGGGGGTCGCTGGAGGGCCTCCAGCGACCCCCGCGGGCCTTTCCGACGCTCTCCCGGGCAGAGGAGGACGGGGGGTGGGAGCTTCGAGCCCCGGGGAGCGTCGGAAAGGCCGGCGGGGGTCGCTGGAGGGCCTCCAGCGACCCCCGCGGGCCTTTCCGACGTTCTCCCGGGCGGAGGAGGACGGGGGGTGGGAGCTTCGAGCCCCGGGGAGCGTCGGAAAGGCTGGCGGGGGTCGCTGGAGGGCCTCCAGCGACCCCCGCGGGCCTTTCCGACGCTCTCCCGGGCGGAGGAGGACGGGGGGTGGGAGCTTCGAGCCCCGGGGAGCGTCGGAAAGGCCCGCGGGGGTCGCTGGAGGGCCTCCAGCGACCCCCGCGGGCCTTTCTGACGCTCTCCCGGGCCTCCGCCGCCACCGCCGGGCCCCGTGCACGGGCGGGGAAGGCGGCGAGGGAGGGAGGGAGCGTCCCTGCGCGTGCGCAGGGTGATCTGCGCACGCGCAGGGTCGCTCCCTCCCTCCCTCGCCGCCTTCCCCGCCCGGGTGCGCGGCCCCCGGCTCTCTGGCTGGCTAAACCGGGACCTCTTAATGGTCCCGGTATACCCAGCCCGGGAGCCGGGAATTGGGGGCCAGAACCGGGAAAGTCCCGGGAGACCGGGACGGTCTGGCCACCCTAGTCCCTGGGAAACCACTATCTCTCGAGAAGATTTGGAGGATGCCTTTGTAAAAAAGTAGTATATGCAGAGGCACACTGCCTCCCTTTCCATAAAGAAAGCCTTAAAAGGCTAAAGGGGGAGATGTATGCCAGAGTAGCGGAAGGTTTCCATTTTGAAGGTGGCACTAATCTCAGATCCCCCTCTGTGTTGGCTGCGGTCAGAGATACTGAGCAATTTACCAATACAATGTAGATGTAAGAAGCAAGATGGGGAGGGGTGCAGTTTCCCTTTCAGACACCAAAAACAAAACAATGCCCCAAAAACATTTTAGGAAACCATGGCAGTCAATTTCCATTGGGCTTAAAAGTTAACAAATGATCCCACCTTTAAAATATCACTGGTGTCACACCAGAAGTGAGGTTATAATATAGTGGGTTCTTAGGCATTGAAGAAGCAAGGTGGTAGTGAATAACAGCTCTTTATTTGATACAGCATTGTAGATGGCTGCATAGTAAAAACTGAGAACTGGGCCAATGGGGCCAAACTTATATACAACTCTGGGTTCCTGCGCAAGCACGTTATTGGGTCATTCAAACCGGCGGGGGTTTGTGATTGGTGTAGGACAGCAGAGATTGGGATCCTGCTGCCCATTGTTCCAAGTCCCCAAGCTCAGTCCGTATGGCTCCAATGAGCCTGGCAGGAACAACCAATTAGTCTTCAATTGAGTCCACATACATAGCAGATGCCATCATGCCAGGGATGTCATCATGCCGGTAAAGAAGAAGAAGAAGAAGAAGAAGAAGAAGAAGAATTGCAGATTTATACTCCTGCTTTCTCCCTGAATCAGAGAGGCTTACAATCCCCCATGTCTTTCCCCCCCACAACAGACACCCTGTGAGGTGGGCGGGGTTGAGAGGGCTCTCACAGCAGCTGCCCTTTCAAGGACAACTCCTGCGATAGCTATGGCTAACCCAAGGCCATTCCAGCAGCTGCAAGTGGAGGAGTGGGGAATCAAACCTGGCTCTCCCAGATAAGAGTCCACACACTTAACCACTACACCAAACTGGCTAAGGTTGCCAACCCACACACACCCTGGTGGAGGTGGGGGTCTCCAGCTGCCAGGCCCTGATAGATGGCCAACAAGGGGACTGGCCAGTAAAAGACCTATGCCATGAGTTTGGGCTAAAACTCTATGGTAGAAACTGGTTTTGCCATAGAGTTTTGCCCAAATACCAGAGCATTACCCCAGAAGTCACTGGCATGATGACATCACCTCCGGTGCGATGCCAGTGACAGAGACTGGGCCTTTCTCTTTCTCCTGGAAAGTCCCCACCCCCGCCTCCATCTCCCACCAATTGCCAAGAGGGACTTGGCAACCCTAATACATATTTCAGAAAATACAAATATGGTTTTTTTACAAGCAAATTTGAGTGGAGAATTCCAACAGATGCATTTGGAAGTACAGGGTGCCCCCTGTCCCGGTCCTGCAAAAGTCTTTGCTATTTGCATTACCCACCTGGAATCTTGCCCAGCTTTGCTGTGAGGCTGTCATGCAACCTGCTTACAACCCAGCACTCCATAGGAACTGCTTGTACAGGTAGGGGGGAGTGGCATCGCAACCGCAAGCTCCACCCCTAGACATCTCTTTCATCTCATTGTATAGAAAGGTCCTCCTAAATGTGTATAGAAATACACAGAGATGTATCTGAAAAGTGTCTTTCCTCCCTCCCCCATGTGCATTCAGTTTCCACAGAACATTCTGTGAAAAGGACGAATGATTCTAGCTAGGATGACCAGCTCCAGGCTGGGAAATACCTGGAGATTTTGGGGGTGAGGCCTGAGGAGGTCGGGGTTTGGGGAGGGGAGAGACTACAGTGGGATATAATACCATCAATTCCACCTTCCAAAGTGACCACTCATTGTCTCCAGGTGGACTGATCTCTGTCTCCTAGAAATCATTGGTAATCCTAGGAGGTCTACAGCCACTACCTGGAGGTTAAACAAAACAACCCTACCTCCAGCCCTGCAGATCTAAATACATGAGGCAAAATAAGAGAGCCAGTATCACGTAATGGCTAGAATGTTCAACTCACTAGGATCTGGGAGATCCAAGTTCAGATGCCCACTCTGCTGTGGAAGCTTGCTGGGTGACCTTGGACCAGCCACACGCTCTCAGCCTAATCTACCTCACAGGGTCGTTGTGAGGATAGAATGAAGGAAAAGCAAACAACATGAACTTTTCCCATTCGGGAGGAAGGTGGGGTGTAAATGAGAGACACAGAAACTGTATACATATTTGGGTTGTCAGTTACCTGCCAGGAATGAGAGATCATAAGAACATAACAGAAGCCATGTTGGATCAGGCCAACGGCCCATCCAGTCCAACACTCTGTGTCACACAGTGGCAAAAAATTTTATATATACACACACACTGTGGCTAATAGCCACTGATGGACCTGTGCTCCATATTTTTATCTAAACCCCTCTTGAAGATGGCTATGCTTGTGGCCGCCACCACCTCCTGTGGCAGTGAATTCCACATGTTAATCACCCTTTGGGTGAAGAAGTACTTCCTTTTATCCGTTTTAACCTGCCTGCTCAGCAATTTCATCGAATGCCCACGAGTTCTTGTATTGTGAGAAAGGGAGAAAAGTACCTCTTTCTCTACTTTCTCCATCCCTTGCATTATCTTGCCCTCAGATCTTTTGCCCTCAGCTCCTGTTATCCACTGCTGCTGTAGCGGCTGGTAGGAAAAAAATAAAGTAAAAAAAATGTCAGCACAACAGCATTACATCACTTTCAGGGGACATCAGGAAGTGGCATCATGCTGCTCTAGGAATTGTCAGAAACTCTAGTTGTACCACAGAGTTTCTGGCAATTCCAAGAGTGGCATGACATTAATTCTGGGTTTTCCCCAGAGGTGACATAACCCCATTGCACTGATGGCACCCCCTGTCCTTCCCCCCTCACTGACTCTGCAGAATCTGGACTCTGACTTTTCCAGGGTATTCAATAACAAACTTGAATTCTGTAAGGTACTGATTGTACATGCAAAGCCTACAGATGGGCCCTTTGTACATACACAGGTTCTGTGCACAGGTTCAGCAAGGGAGGGGACAGCAGTCCTGCTCTCCCCTCCACATGTTTGCTGCCTGCTTCTGAATGGAGTTTAGATTGCTGGACAACAGCTTGAACTGTCCAGATAATGAACTTGTTTCTTCCTTGGGAAACCAATGGTAATAACTTTGAATTACGTTCAGGGTCACATTGGACACTGGGAAGAATGGACACCCCAGCCAGGGATGGGAGCGGCATTGCCCTGCACTGCATAATTTGGCTTGCTAGCATGAGTCACCTGGAGGTATTTGCTTGGCAAACACCTTCTGTCATTTTTTTTTTTTGTGGTCTCAACTGTACACCTGTTGGCCTGAATGTCTGTGCGTGGCTGTGGATGAGCATGCCTCGTGACATGGGCATTGGACCAGAGGGCCTTAGAATCTCCTCCCAGTCTCTGGCTTCATGAGCCATCTGCCCATCAGGGAGAAAAGATGGGGAGTCCTTCACCAGCATTAGGGCCTGCAGTTATAGGCAGCCCCATAAATAAGGCAGGCCTCTCGCTCAACTCGTTCTACAACCGGTTGAGCATTTCCTGTGTGCCTTGTTTTTCTGGGAACCTTCAGTCCATGCTGCCAAGTGGTGGCAGTCGGATGACCTGTTCTTAGTTCCTTACCAGAAACTCATTTGGATAAAGTTGTGGCAAACAGCCTCCCATCCAGCCACAAGGGAAAGGTGTTCTCCAAGATGGGTGTCAACCAGCAGGACTGAGGTTGCCTCCAGCACCTTCCAGTCACAGTCAGACTTCCTTCCTAATCTGCCTCTGTGAAGAATGCACATAATGTGGTGGCATAGAATGCATTCAGAAACCTGTTTTAAAATGGCCCAATGTTCAAAGCTCCCGTTTAAAGTATCCTTTGGGTTGCCTGCATGTAGATGTGCTCTATACCACTACTAATATCTATAATGTATTTTCTGCTGAGTTTTGGGTTGCTAGGTCTGGCCTAGCAACTGGGGGGCAGACTTCAGTGATGATGTGACATCACTTCTGGGGGAAACATGGAAATATTGCTTGTTTAATAATGTTTATTAATTTTAACTACAAAAAGAAAAGGCATAAGCACAAGTACAGAAACATCAGGAGAGGGGGGGAAATACAGAGTGGGAGATCAGAAACAAAGAAAGTTGCAAATATATCAGTTGCATTTTTACCTCAAAACAAAATACCTAATCCTTTCTACCTGAAAGTATTGAGTTTTCCTCTTATATTCTACCGTCTTCATTTTCCATTATACATTTTTTACTAAGCTATTACTTAAAATACAAGTCTGAACTATTCTTCTTCAGCAAACATAGATACTTTAAAAAAAAAGTCACCAAGGTCTCAACACAGAACTAACTGGATAAGCTTAACCATATTAAAAATACAAACTGACTTGTTATTTTAGCAATATCATAATTTAGATAGGCATAAAAAAACAAATATTTCTTTATCCTTCTTACATATTTCAAACAGGTAGAGAAAAAGACCAAATTTAAAATAACGTAAAAAGTGGAGAGAGAAGGAAAAAAATGGTAAACAAGGAGCATATTAGTTTATCTATCTCAATATAAGCAATTTCTCCAAACAAACATATTAAGAGCAGATCTACCAGATTACAAAATAATTGTGTTGTCTGTCTTCTTAAAAATTAATCCAAATTAACTGTTTATTTAAATTTCTTTTCAAAAGTTTTCAATCCTTTAGTTCTTATGTCCATATTAATCAGAGAGGAACAAACCTATTATGTTCCAAAAATCTCACTGCCTTTTAAAATTGCATATCTTGCTGAGAGTTCCATATTATCCAGTTACCTACAGAGAGAGAAAATAATTTAAAATCCCTTCTTCCTGAAAGTTTTCCACATTTTGATTTTTTTGATGAAATGTGCATCCTCTCTCCTTAATGCAAGCACCCCTCTCAGTAATGACAGTAAAAATCCCACGCCATTAGATCCTCTCAAAAATACTTCAAACAGCCTTAACTTCCGGTTCTTCTTAGTAACTGCGCCATAAGGTTCAATTTTAGTTTTCTTCTTTTCATTTTCCGACGGACCTTTTCCCATTTCCAACTCCACAGACATCACCAAGATCTCTTTGTCACTCTGCTCATATAGATTCAAGTCAAGATTCAACATAAAAGCTCCCATTTGCTTTTTTATCAACTCTGTTAATAAATCAAGGTCCTGCTTTAGAGAGAATATGATATCCATTGTATCTTTTTTATGAAACATTTCGCTTTGTGATGCCATTTTACTCCACAGAATAACTCAGTATAATAATCAAAGTTGAAAAGTAACTCAGAGATCCAGTTAGTCTATCCTTCCAAATCTCCACCAGCCTTATATCTTGATTGTTGCCATTTCAGTTGCACTCAGATGACAAATACAAATCTCTTTGAAATTTGTTCAGACCAAATTATAACCAAATAATAATCTTTTTATCACTTATTCAATCATAATCCGGGTTGATTTAAGTATCTATATTCAGTCAAATTCAGATTGTTGCAGATATTCAAAGTTGTTCTTTTTATCATTTGGAAGCCAGATTCACAGGAAAGTAGGGGGGGGGGGGGGAGAATGCACCTCTTTCCCTTCCTTTGAACTGACCTGTTTGTTGTTATATAAAATGACCCAGTAGCCAATGGTATGAAAAGCAAACTTACTTGCAGAGTAGAATTGCCGTGTTTGAGATAGGAAAGCAGTAAATCAAAGGCTTGTTAGCAGCAAAGAAAGCAAGCGGTCGGGTATTCACCTCATCTTTTTCTGCCATAATGGCAATCAAGGCAGTGGAGCATTGAAGCGCACAAGAAGAACAAGAACAGCTGCCGCTATATCCCTGTCTTCCTGTAAAAGCACCTAGCCAAAAGATCCCCCCTGTGGCACCTCTCCAACTGCCCGATTCAGGGGGGCCGCAAGAGACAAGCTCCGTGGACCCCCACTGAGCTCAAGGCGATGAAACCCGGAAGTCAACATGGAAATATTGCTATGCCTCTCTAGGAATTCTTGAGAAAGACTGAATATCAAGGAAGATAAACAACAATAACAATAATCATCAAAGGGTTGCTGGAGTCATACTAAGAATGCCAGCCTCCAGGAGGGACCTGGGAATCCCCCAGAATTACAGCTCATCTCCAGACTATAGAGACCAATTCCCCTGGAGAAAATGGCTGTTTTGGAGGGTGGACTCAGAGGCCCCTGTCCTCCCCAGGCTCCACCCCCAAATTTCCAGGAGTTGCTCAGTCTAGAGCTAGCAACTTTATCCCCCCCCCATCCCCCACTGGTGGCCAAGGAGGACCTGGGAATACTTCTCCATACCATTTTGAACAGGGTGAAAAGGGCTGCATATTGGAGCAGCGGTAAATACAAAAAAAACCTCTGCATGTATGGCAAGAGAACATAAGGTTGCCAGCTCTCCCCTGGCAGGGGATGGAGGGCAGGTACGAAGAAGAAGAGGAGGAGAAAGGAGGAGGAGGAGATTGGATTTATACCCTGCCCTTGACTACCTGAAGGAGTATCAGAGTGGCTTACAGTCTCCTTTCCCTTCCCCTCCCCACAACAGACACCTTCTGGAACTGAGAGAGCTCTGACAGAAACTGCTCTTGAGAGGAACAGCTTTGCAAGAACTTGTGACTGACTCAAGGTCACATCAGCAGGTGCAGGAGGAGTGGCTAATCAAACCTGGTTCTCCCAGATAAAAGCCTGCGCACTTAACCACTACACCAAACCGACTTTCAGGTTTCCAGGTCTGTGTTGGAAAATATCTGAAGACTTTGGACGTGGACCTAGGAGAGGGTGGGGTTTGGGGAGGGGAGGGGCCTCGGTATGCTACAATGCCATAGAATCCATCCTTCAAACAGCCATTTTCTCCAGGGGAACTGATCTCTGCCAGCTGGAGATCAGTTGTAAAAGTAGGAGATCTCCAGGCCCCACCTGGGGGCTAGCAACCCAAGTGCCAGCTCCATGTTAGGAAACATCTGGAGATTTTGGAGTGGAGCCTGGGAACAACAGTGGGGTGTACAATGCCATAGAATAGGGTTGCCAAGCTCCCACCAGGGGCGGGGGATCCCCCAGTCTGGTGGGCCCCAACCTGCCAGCAGGGAGCAGGTTGCCAGGGGGATCCCTGCCCCTGAAGACCCCTGTTGCTGCACACCATCCCCAGAGCAATGACATCATCTGGATGCTGGGGACGCTTTAGGACTCACGGTAAAACTCTATGGCACCATAGAGTTTTATCACAAATCCTAGAGCGTCCTGATACCATAGAGTTTGATCATGAGTCCCAGAGCATTCCTGGTGTGATGTCCCTGGCACAATGATGTCCCTTCTGGGTGACATCATTGTGCTGCACATGCAAAGTGCATGAGAGAGAACATTCCCCCACCACAGCAGGCAGAGGGACTTGGCAACCATCCCATAGAATCCCCCCCCCCTTCTGAAACAGCCATTTTCTCCAAGAAAACTGATCTCTGTAGTCTGGAAAGGAGCTACAAGGCCCCATGTGGAAGCTGACCTCCCTTGGAGAGGACCAGATTCTTGACTTGCCTATTTTTCAATCAATGTTTTTTAAAACAAAACAAACCACGAAAAACCATTCAAGTAGGAGATTTCTTATCTGCATGCTGAGTGATACAGTTTCACAAATTCTATACCTCTATAACTCTTTTATGAACTCTGGAGATCACCTTTCAGAGTGTAATGTTTTTGGAGCAAGGACTGTACCACATTTGGGTTCTTTGTGGTTCCAAGCACAGCGGTGCCTCCTGAATAAACTTTGCACAATGCAATAATCACCTGACTTGAAAGAAAAGGGCAGCCATGCACGTTCCCCTGGACATTAAGTGCAAGGAAATTTCTGTTCCTCTTTGCAATCAATTCATTTGCAAATACATAATTGGTTAATTAGCTTGTGCTTAGGGAGAAAAAAAAACGTGGGGGTGTGAAGCAAGTTTAAGCATCCTCCAGGTTTAATCGTTATTGGTGATTCAATTTTCATGGCTGTGCTTTGCATAACACTTTGCAAAGATTATAAAGATCTTATCCTGGAGGCTTTTAGGATCTAAAATAGGATTAAGTAGAGGACACAGAGCACAATAAAACACACAAAGAGGGGAGAGAGAAGAGCTGCCACCATCAGTAGATAAACTTTGACTCATATTGTGTGAAGTTGACAGCTTCCAGGTGGGGCCAATTTAGGGTTGCCAATCCCTAGTTGGGGGCAGGGGATCCCCTGGAGGCCCTCCCCTCCGCCTCAGGGTTATCAGAAAGCAGGGGCGGGGTTGAATGTCCACTGGACACTACGTTATACCCTATGGAGACCAGTCCCTATAGGGTATAATAGAGAATTGATCTGTGAGTATCTGAGGCTCTGGGGGGTGGGGCTGTTTTTTGAGGTGGAGGCACCAAAATTTCAGCATAGCATCTGATGCCTCTTCTAACGCCCCCCCCCCCCAAATTTCAATAAGATTGGGGGTCTAATTCTATGAGCTCCAAAATAAAGTGTCCCCATCCTCCATTATTTCTGATGAAGGGAAGGCATTTAAAAGGAGTGTGGTCCCTTTAAATATGATAGCCAGAACTTCTTTTGGAGTTCAATCATGCTTGTCCCAAGAACCTTGCTCCTGACTCCACCCCAAAGTCCCCAGATATTTCCTGACCTGGCAACCCTATGACTCCTGGAGATCTCCTGGTATTACAACTGATCTCCAGACTACAGAAATCGGTTCCCATGGAGAAAATGGCTGCTTTGGAGGGCGGACAGGGGTGAAATCCTCACGGTTGGGCAGCACATAAGTTACGTCATCACACAGGGCAGGGAAACAGGGAGCAAAGGGTGGCACACAACAATGCTGCTGCGCCGCCACTTTCCCTCCCAGTTCCCTCACAGTCCGAAGAGTGTAATGTACTGTGTAGCGCTCCTCCAAGCCTGCCTTGAAGGTGGGCTCAGAAGAGCATTCTGCAGGGGCAAGGGAAGAAAAGGGGTGCCTTTTCTGCCTACCCTGCCTACTCCCATGCGCCAGCCCTGACTGGTTTGATCCAAAAGTGCCCCTCTTATGTTCTTAATGAAATAAGTGTACCCAATGAATATTTATCAATGGCTTTTCATTAGTTTCCTGTGAGGTCTCGAGAGGAGGTTAGCAGGTGACCATCCTAGACCCTGGGCAGCCTGTTCAACATTGCTCTAAACAGGGCTTTTTTGTGTAGCAGGAACTCCTTTGCATATCAGGCCTAGGCTTGCCAATCCCCAGGTCCCAGCGGGGGTTCTTCCACTTTCCCAGGCTCCTTCCCATCCCCAGTCAGCTGGCCGGCGGGCAGAAGCCCTGCCCCCACAGCCACCATGTGACTTTCCACCTCTGGAGGCTTCAGTCTCCGATTGAAAGGCTTCCTCTTGGGATGGGATGTCTGTGTGACTTTGAAGAAACTGGCAGCAACTTGTGAGTAGAGACACCAATCCCTCGCTTCAGAGTTTCCAGAAAGGGAGGAGGGGAGGGAAACATCTGCTGAGCACTTCATTATTCCCTATGTGGAGATCGATTCTCATAGGGTATAATGGGGAATTGATCTGAAGGTTTTGGGGGGTCTGGGGGAGCTGTTTTTTGAGGTAGAAGCACCAAATTTTCAGTATAGTATTTAGTGCCTCTCCCCAGATTCCCTTGGAGTTCAATTATGCTTGACACACCCTTGTTCCTGGCTCCTCCCCCAATGTCTCCTGGCTCCACCCCCAATGTCTCCTGGCTCCACCCCCAAAGTCCCCAGATATTTCTTGAATTGGACTTGGCAACCCTAATCAGGCCATGATGTAGCCCCATGATGTAGCCAATCCTCTTGGAGCTTACAATAGGCCCTGTAAGCTCTTGGAGGATTGGCCACATCAGGGGTGTGTGGCCTAATATGCAAAGGTGTTCCTGCTACACAAAAATGCCCTGGTAATAAATGACTTGAATGAGGACATATACTTAATAAATCTACAGATGACATGAAACTGGGAGGGGATAGCCAACACTGAAGAAAGCAGTCAGGTTTCAAAATGACCTGGAGTTCTTGCCCAAAGCCAGCAAAATGTATTTCAACAGGAATAAGTGCAAAGTCTTACAATCAACAACAAGAAGAAGACGACATAAATATAGGTTGGGGAAGGCCTGGCTTGGTAGAAATGCATGTGAGAAGGTGTCTCATCACATTGCACTTCTAAGCAGAGTTACACCCTTCTAAGTCCATTGGAATCAATTGATGTAGAAGTACATAACTCTGTTTAGGATGACTCTGTAGGTGTCTAAAGTGCCACCTTAAGTAGATTTATGCCTTTCTAAGGCCACTGATGTTAGTGGGCTTAGGTGGGTTTGTTCTTAGGGTTGCACTTTTAGATAGAACTCCTATGGAGGTCTACTGAGAAGTAAGTCCCACTTTATTACTCCCAGGAAAGCAATGCCAGGATTGCCACTTTAGCTGATTGCAAGCTGAATTTATTTGAGCCTTTGATGCAACACAGGTGCTAAAAATAAGTGTAGTCTTAGTTGTGTTGACAGAAACATCACTGCCAGATTAGAAGCAATAGTTTCACTGACCAGGCCTCATCTGGAGTTAGGGTTGCCAGCTCCAGGCTGGGAAGTGCCTGGATATTTGGGGGTGGACACTGAGGTGGGTGGGGTTTGGAAGGGGAAAGACTTCAATGGGCTATCATGCCATAGAGTCCATCTTCCAAAGCAGCCAGGTGTACTGATCTCTAGCGCCTGGAGAACAGTTGTAAGAGTGAGATATCTCCAGCTACCACCTGAAAATTGGCAACTCACACTTTCTGTCTTGGCACCAAGCAGTGTGTGCAGCGGGCAGCATAGCTAGTGGAGTACTAGCAAGTGAGTGGGCGGAGGGGGGGGGTGCTGGCAGAAGGGTTGCCAACCTCTGGATGGGGCCTGTAGATCTGCTGTTACAGTTGATCTCCAAGCAAAAGAGATGAGTTCTCTCCTGGAGAACTGAGCATTATACCCTAGTGAAGCTCCTCCCCTCCCCAAACCCCACCCTCCTCAGGCTTCATTCCCCAAAATTGCCAGTAATTTCCCCACCTAGAGTTGGCAACCCTAGCTGGCAGTAGGGGGACCAGCCAGAATCCCTGGGCCTGGCATCTGGGATATGCTGCAGCCAGCTCTGCTATCATGGCATCAACAAACTTGCAAACAAGAAGAGTGCCAAAGAGCTGAGACCAATCACAAGCCTGACTTTGCGTGGCCAATCAGCTTACAAGAAGGGTGGTCATTGAGAGTTACAAGAACATACAGAGAAGAAAACCATGCAACTGCCCAGAAACCATGAACTCATCTCACTGTCTTATCCTGGTCAAGACCACTGGTCTACCAAAACTGGCATTGTCTACTCTGGCTGGCAGTGGCTTTCTGGGGTTTCGGGTGGAGGTTTTAGTTTTTTGTGTCTATGTACTTCACAGGGCCTTCCCCGAAACCATTGCACTTTACATTCTAAGACTCTCACCCCTAGGATCCTTAGCAATGTTGCAGATGATGTAAGAGTGCATCCCTTTGGGGTTGTGCGTGGCTGCATGCAATTCAAGCATCACACCCAGGTAATTCTCTGCAACCTGCAGTTCTCCAATCACAGCTCGTTTTCATTCCTCCCCCAAGCAGCTGCCTGGGTAGGTTGCCTGTGTAATCTGGCTGGGGCCCTGAGCTTTGGAAATATGGGCAACATTCTACCATATAAATGTTCCTCTTGTTCTCAGACAGTAGATTGTGCAGACAACCCAAGCAACAATAGCACGACACTGAAACATTAGGTACAGAGCACAGACATCCACACCCATATACTAGGGTTGCCAGGACTGTCTCAGCAAATGCTGGGAGATTTTGAGAGGAGTACCTGAGAAGGCTTGGGTTTGGGGAGGATATGCTATATGCTGTCACTTCCTGGTGATGCTCTAGGAGTTCTCACTAATCTCTACGGTAAAGACCAGAGAAATGTGGGGGAATTCCTAGAATACCACAATGGAGGCCATTTTCCAGTCATTTTTTCCTTTTCCATTTTTTAAGGGTGGGATATTGAGGCTGAAGGTTTATCATCTGAGCAGAGCCAGTGTCAGCATACCCTCAGGTGGGGCAGCTGCTAGGGCCCAGGGCTTCTGGCAGGTCCCAACATTGCCGGTCTTTTCCATGCCTGCTCAGTTGTGAGTGCCTTACCACTGCCCAGTACCATCAGGAAAAGGGCTATGAACAGTGAGAGCAACTTTGGAGTAGTGGTTAGATGTGCAGACTATTATCTGGGAGAACCAGGTTTGATTCCCCACTCCTCCACATGCACCTGCTGATGTGACATTGAGTCAGTCACAAGTTCTCACAGAACTGTTCCTCTTAAGAGCAGTTTCTGTCAAACCGCTCTCAGCTCCACCTACCTCACAGGGTGTTTCTTGTGGGGATGGGAAGGGAAAGGAGATTTTAAGCCACTCTGAGACTCCTTTGGGTAGTAAATGGCAGGGTAGAAATTCAATCACTTCTCTTCTTCTCTGGGCTTTTTATGTAGCATATGTGTATTAGGCCACACCTCCTTGAGGTAGCCAATCCTCCAAGAGCTTACAGGGCTCTTAGTACAGGGCCTACTGTGAGCTCTTGGAGGATTGGCTATGTCAGGGTGTGTGGCCTAATATGCAAAGGAGTTCCTGCTAAAAAAAAAAAGCCCTGCTTCTTCTCTTCTTCAGTGTGGACAGCTGTGAGGATGGGCTTGCTAGCAGAGCAGGGGACAAATGCACAGGCAGGGAGTGAAGCACATGGTGGGAAGGAAGGAAGCCCCTGGGAACTCTCTGCCCAGGGTCCTGGAAAATCTGAAACTGGCCCTGCATATGAGGGTGGCTAAAAGGCGAGCTTAGCATCCGTAGATATAGTGATAACAGAATGGGCTCACTAGGCAGTAGGAAGATTTTGACCAAGTCTTCCAGGACAGCAGCCTCTCAACCTGTGGCTCTGAATGGATGCACGTTTACCTGCAAGATGGGTGGCTCTGATATCTGCTACTCCCAGAAGGTTGGGTGTTGGCAGCTGAGTTGTCTTCCGGCCTGCCTCCCCTTAAGAGATTTTCTCTTTGCTCTGCCTGTCTTATTGGTCCTCCGAACCACTCCTATGGAGACCTAGTTTCCTTGGGATGTCCTTGCACAGAAATGCTGTAATACCAGCGCTGACTGAAAACAGGCAAGGGTTATATCCTTATCACTCCATAACTAAGTGATGAGATTGCAAAGTATAAAAATCCAGGAAGTGCAGAAAGAAAGGGAGATGGCAAGAAGTTCATTCTTGGTGGTGTGGGTGGTAAGAGACCAGGTTCTCCCACACGCTTGGCACACAACTTTTCAGTGAGTCAGAGAAAGCTTGCTATCTCAGCACTCAAGAGTGGAAAAGCCAGGCCTTTGCAATGCTTCGGTTGGACAGGGGAAGGGTAGGGTTGCCAATCTCCAGGTGGTGGTGGAAGATCTCCTGCTATTATCACTGATCTCCAGGTCACAGAGTTCACCTGGAGAAAACATCTGCTTTGGAAGGTGGACTCTGTAGCTTGCCTGCCAGAGCCAGTTTGGTGTAGTGGTTAAGTGTGTGGACTCTTATCTGGGAGAACTGGGTTTGATTCCTCACTCCTCCACTTGCAGCTGCTAGAATGGCCTTGGGTCAGCCATAGCTCTTGCAAGAGTTGTCCTTGAAAGGGCAGCTGCTAGGAGAGCCCTCTCAGCCCCACCTACCTCACAGGTGTCTGTTGTGGGGGGAGAAGATGTAGGAGATTGTAAGCCACTCTGAGTCTCTGATTTAGGGAGAAGGGCGGGGTATAAATCTGCAGTCTTCTTCTTCTAAAGCAACATTCAGCAGCCTCAACATCCGTCAAACAGGCTAGAAGCAGACCATCAAAATGGATCAAAGAGACAGAAGCCCTCATTTAAAAGCCTGGGTGAATAAATGTTCTAGCCTGGCATCTAAAGACCATCAGTGCAGGCCCTGGGAAAGCCCCACGGGGGAGGATATTCCACTAGTAAAAGGCTACTGCTGAATTAAACCATCTCTCTGCTTGCCCGCCTGCTTCACCTCTGCAGGTTGAGGCATGAAAAGCAGGGCTTGGGAAGAGGACCTTCGCTGGTGGGCTGAACAGTGACGGCATAGATGGTCCACAGGGCTGCCAGCTCTGGATGAGGAAATTCCTAGAGATGGGGGGAGGGGGTGGAGCCTAGCAAGTGTGGGGTTTGGGGAGGCAAGTAACATCTGCATGGTGTAATGCCATAGAGCAGGGATGTTGAACTCATGAGGGCTGAATCTGCCATAAATGAGACCTTGTTGGGCCAGGCCAAGTGTGTCATAAAATGTAATGCCAGGCAGCAGAGATATAAATTTTATAAAGGACACAGACAAACACAATTAAAGATTTCATTTTTTTAAAAAAACAACTTTAAAACATGCTTAAAACATTAGCACTCCTTGGTCTTAACAGTGCTATCTTTGTATTTCTTCCATGTGATCCAGGGAACTGGGCAAAGGAAGCTCTCACTGGCTCTTTCCTTCCTTCTCCAGGGGACCAAGATGGGGAGGAGCCTCAGCCAACAGAAGAAAGAGAGGCTTGGCTCAGTAGCTCTGCAACTGAGAGAGCCTGGCAAGCTATCCTCTCCCCTCCTTCCTCCCCAAGGGAGGAGCCTCAGCCAATGGAGAAAATAGAGGCTTTGCTTCATAGCTCCTGTGCGTCTGAGCAAGCCTTGCAAAGCAAGCTGTTATGCAGAAAGAAGCAAAAGAGAAAGAGAAGGAAGCAGATGACAGCCAGTTGTTCAGGGGCCTGATAGGAGCCCTCTGGGGGCCTGATTCGCCCCCCGGGCTGCATGTTTGACACCCCTGCCATAGAGACTACCCTCCAAAGCAGCCATTTTCTCCAGAGTAATTGTTATCTGTCAGCTGGAGACCAGTTGTCATTCCGGAGATCTCCAGCCACTACCTGGAGGTTGGCAACCATATCCTCTAACTTGTGGCCTGCCACAAGTTGGTTATTATCACACACCTTCCCTCCAAACTCGAGGTCAGTCCTCAGAGGCAGATTGCCCTGGCCAGAAAGAGCTGCAACACGGTTACAGTGTGCAGAAATATTAACGCAAACAAGTCTGCGCACAGCGACAGCTGGCCTCCATTTCTGCAGTTCCAGGAACTCTGATTTCCAGATGCAATGATCACGAGAATCACTGTGGCTGTTTCTGTCTATAGGTGAGCTCAGGTGAAGTTTCTCCTGGGGGACTCCACCATGCCTACTGCTGCAGAGGGGATTGGTGGCTACTTCCATGTAGGAGACTCTGGCTGTAAAACAGCCCTTGGTTGCTGATGAGGTGGGCAGAACTTCTCTGGCTATGATGCTTCCATGATCAAAGTGCTTCCATGATCAGGGAGACAGCAGGCCATGATGACTGTGCACCCAGGGGTAGAATTCTAGCAGGAGCTCCTTTGCATATTGGGCCACACACCCCTGATGGAGCCAATCCTCCAAGAGCTTACAAAGCTCTTTTTTGTAAGCTTTTGGAGGATTGGCTACATCAGGGGGGTGCAGCCTAATATGCAAAGGAGCTCCTGCTAAAATTCCACCCCTGACTGTGCATATTTTTTCTGTTAAATTGCAGATTGGCAACATGAACAACCTGTCTTCCCTTCTATACTGAGTCAGACCACTAGTCCATCTGGGTCAGTATTGTGCACTCAGACTGACAGTGGCTTTCCAAGATCTCAAGGAAAAGTCTTTCTCACCACCTACTACTTGATCTCTTTAACTGGAGATCCCGGGGGATTGAACCTGGGACCTTCTGCATGCCCACCAGATGTTCTGCCACTAAGCCATGGCCTCTCCTGTGCTCACAGCAATCATGTGACATAGGTCACACATTCCCATTTTGTAGACAAGAAACTGAGGCTGTTACCAACCGTATGTTAGCAGAGATGAAGCTTGTCTATGGGTAGGGATGGGCACAAACCGGGTTTGTTTCAGTTCATGGTATGCCTGGTTTGTGAGCCATGAACTGTCACAAACTTTCAGATACCATAGGAACTGATTCAGTTTGTGAGGTTTGTGAAGCAGCAGAACAGACCCCCCCCCACCCCCCACCCCCCGCAGCATGGAAGAGACACCAAAATCACAGGGGATCTCTGGCTGACTCTCCTCTATCTGCTTCCAAGTTTGGTGGGAATTGGATTTATGGGGTCTGAGTTATGCCCCCCCCCCAAAGAAAATGCCACACAGAAAGTGCTTTGGGAAAAATCTCAGGCACAGGTTCAGAACTGAATCCCTTGCAAGCTACACTCACCGAATGCACAGGGAACCATGCCCTGCCTTTGAAGTTTGGTAAACATCTTGACTGAGCAGAGACCTTCTGTCTGGAACTGTATTCATTCGCAAACCGCCATGAGCCGCCACGAACCACTTGAAGGTTTGTGGAAAGTTCGCGTTGGTTGACCTGCCACAAACTTCAGTTTGCGAACCATGAACCAGCCTAAATTTGTCACGAACTTTCATGGGTGAGCCAGTTCGTGTCTATTCCTATCTATGGGATCCAGATGTCATTTCTCCCTCACCCATTGTGAGGTTAGAGGACAGGGAGTCATTTCCAGAAAGGTTTTGATCTTCCCAGACTTCTCCCCCTCCCCTCTTTCCTTCTAGCCCTGTTCACATTACAGCAAATGAGAGAACACGTATGTACACATGAACAACTTTTTATGAGAAATAGTCAATGTGTGTTCCGGGACTCATGAAACAGGAGATCAAGACCTGGACAAATGGGAGCTCTCAATCGTTGAGCTGTGGTGGTGGAAAATGCCATAAAGTCCCTGCTGACTTATGGTGACCCCTGTAGGGTTTTCAAGGCAAGAGATGCTTTGCCAGCAGCCCCATGGCGCAGAGTGGTAAAGCTGCAGTACTGCAATCCGAGCTCTCTGCTGGTGACCTGAGTTCGATCCCGGCGGAAGCTGGGTTCAGGTTCAAGGTTACTCAGCCTTCAATTCTTCCAATGTTGGTGAAATGAGTACCCAGCTTGCTGGGGGGGGGGGGGAAGTGTCGATGACTGGAGAAGGCAATGGCAAACCACCCCGTAAACAGTCTGCCCTTGAAAAACATTGTGATGCAACATCACCCCAGAGTCGGAAACGACTGGTGCTTGCGCAGGGAACTGCCTTTACCTTTTTACCTCTGCACCATGCCCCTGGTATTCCTTGGAGGTCTCCCATCCAAACACTAACCACGGCCAACACTGCTTAGCTTCTGAGATCTGATGAGACTGAGCTAGCCTGGGCTATCCAGGCCAGAGCCATTCAGCTGTACATACATTAAACGTCACCTGAGAATGACTTAGCACACATATACAGGGAAATCAACTATATACTATACATGGATTATGTGCATGTTCCCTGTAACTTGTAGAAAGGACTCCTATTGCTGTCATAGGAAGGATTCCAGGCCCATCCTGATTAATCAGGGGATGCATGAGTGCGATTAGCATTCACCAACATTCCCAAGTATTCATGTGGCAAAATGCCATGTGAAGAAGACAAACACCTGCAGCAATCCATCACAACTGGTTAGGAGAAGCAGTCCAGCTTCATGTGGCCTCTGCTTCTCTAAATCTTGCCAAATCTCTGGGACAGCACAAAACTTTTGTTAATCTCATGAAATAATGATCTGAACAACAGTGCCACCTGTTGAGATTCACTGCAAAAGCATGTGTTTCTCATGCAGATAAAAATCAGAAAGAAGAAGAAATTGGATTTATATCCCACCCTGTTCTCTGACTCTCAGAGCAGTCACAATCTTCTTTACCTTCCCCCCCCCTCCCACAACAGGCACTGTGAGGTAGGTGGGGCTGAGAGAGCTCTTACAGCAGCTGCCCTTTCAAGGACAACTCCTATGAGAGCTATGGCTAACTCAAGGCCATTCCAGCAGCTGCAAGTGGAGGAGTGGAGAATCAAACCCGGTTCTAAGAGTCCATGCACTTAACCAAGAAAGACTACATAAAGTGCTTGTCTGCTGTTGTTCTTTTGTTAACCCAAACCAGATAATCTAGAACTCTGGTCTCCCTGAAGCGCCAAAATAAACCCAGACTTCCAATGGCACCTTTCAGAATTAAGGCCACCAAAACTGTACCCATCTTCTATCGATGCTCCTCTCTACTTGCCAACTAAACTGTTTTGAAAATGCCACCAGGATCTCTCCCTGTTGCATACAGCCTGGCTCCTTCCTGTTTGTCTCTCCTTTTTTGCCAGGGAATCGAAACCTTGCCTGGGGGACAAGATATCGCTGTATAAATCCTGACTACAAACAATTTAGTCCAGGCCCCTTCACTGAAAGAAAATGAGGAAACATTGTATGTGAAAGCCTCCTGCTAAATTGGTTCCTAGGAATGTGGGTGAGTTCAGAAATGTATTTCCCTGTCCATACTGGATGCAAACAAAGTGCTATCCCCTTAATGAGGTGCAAACAAATTGCTCTCTTGGCCAGCAACTGATTGTCCAGTCCCTTCTCGTTTTAATTTATTTTACTTCATTTATATCCCACTTTTTGGCCGGATGACCCAAAGTGGCTTACAACATCTTCCACCACCATTTTATCCTCACAACGGCCCTGTGAGGTGGGTTAGGCTGAAAGGGTGTGACTGGACACCCAGTAAGCTTCCATGTCAGAGTGGGGATTTTAACCCAGCTCTCCCAGGGTTCGATGGCCTTAGAAGTGTGTTAATTCACAGATATGAAATTGCTGTCTGTTGTTATCAATTGGATGCTACCGAAAATTAGTGGATGCCATTTTTAAGCAAGAAGACCTGATTCTGAAATAGCTGGACTCGGGGCTTTTTTTCTTAGAAAAAGCTCAACAGGAACTCATTTTCATATTAGGCCATACCCCCCCTGATATGCAATACCACTGTTTGTAAAAAAAAAGCCCAGCAGGAACTAATTTGCATATTAGGCTACACTCCTTGATGCCAAGCCAGCCAGAACTGCGTTCCTGCTCAAAAAAAGCCCTGGCTGAACTAATCACAGTAGATGTTCTGTTCAACTTAGAAGCATTTCTCAACCTGGAGGCCAGGCTGGATTGGTCAATTTGAGGGAAATCATAATAGCGGAGAAGATGAAGTTGGGTGTTCCTCATGTTTTATACGATGAGCTTACACTGAAATGAGAATTGCATTGGAGATTGCAAAATGCCTCTAAGCTAACATTCCTAAAGCAAATTTGGAACACATACTAAGTTAAACCGCTGCAGTTCTAATCTGAATGCAGAATTTTGATGTCTGGATTTTTAACTATAGGGTCCTGGTGTCGTAACAATCGATCCCACTGTCTCAAGCCAGCCTGCAACGGTTTTAAAAGATAGAGATGACATCTGATGCAGCAAGATATGGAATCAGGTTTCTGCTCACAGATCTGATGATGTACCCAGGGCTTTTTTTTTGTAGCAGGAACTCCTTTGCATATTAGGCCATACACCCCTGATGTAGCTAATACTCCAAGAGCTTGGTGGGCTCTTAGTACAGGGCCCACTGTAAGCTCTTGGAGGATTGTGAGCCAATCACAAAATACATGCTTCTGTGTTAAACTGGGAGCTCATTTATTTACGGGGGAAGTCATGGTGCAAAGACTGGTGCCATTATCCTCTTCGGGCTTCTCTTCTGGGCCTAGCTCCTCCTGCATGCTGTAAATGCCAACAGCTACTGCTTGAAAGCAAGGTGGAAGAAGAAGAAGAAGAACACAACAGACACCCTGTGAGGTAGGTGAGGCTGAGAGAGCTCTCACAGAAGCTGCCCTTCTGACACCACTCTCACACAGCTCCCCAAGAGCTATGGCAGACCCAAGGCCATTCCAGCAGCTGCAAGTGGAGGGGTGGGAAATCAAACCTGCGTCTCCCAGAGAAGTGTCCATGCACTTAACCACTACACCAAACTGGCTCTTGCTACAAATTTGCTGGAAAGTTGTCATAAATCATAGTTTAGAAAGGCACGTCTGCTGTATAGTGCCTAAAATAAGCACCACTGGTTTATTTGCTTTTTTTAAAAAAATTGCCATCAAGTCACAGCAGACTTATGGTGACCATGTCAAGATTTCAAGGCAAGAGATTTCAAGGCAAGAGACATTCAAAGGCGGTTTGCCATTGTCGTCCTTTGCGTTGCCATCTTGGGCTTCCTTGGTGGTCTCCAGGGTTGTTTTGTTTTTTAAATCAGCAACACTGTACCGGCTGGCTTGGTGTCAGATATGTGGCCTAATATGCCAAAAAATCCCTGTGCAGAACAATGGTGACGTCAGGGGGTATGGCCTAATATGCAAATGAGTTCCTGGCCTGCTGGGCTTTTTCTACAAAAAAGTCCTGTGCAAAACAATGGCGAGGTCAGGGGGTGTCGCCTAATATGCAAATGAGTTTCTACACACACACAAAAAAAAAGTCCTAGCGGCCTCCCAAGTCCTAGCCATGGCCGACCCTGCTTAGCTTCCAAGATCAGACAAGATTGAGCTAGCCTGGGCTATTTCATTCTACCTGAGCAATATTCTTTAAATTGTTGCAATGGACCTATGAAGATATTTTTAAGCGGAATGAGCCACTCAAAAAGTAGAGTTTGGGTTTTGAATCCAGCAGTTTTGGCCAGTTCACCTTTTTTTACTACAGCCCACACTTCCAATGTGGCTTTTGACCGTACAGGTCCCCAGCACAGCCTCCAGGATGAGGCATTTTCATAGAATAATATACCGTTTCCTCACACAGCTTACCTCGCAGTCACAATCCTGTTCCCTCCGCAGTGTCTGTCGGATTTCCCACCATCTGCGCCGGAGTTACAGGAAGTGCCGCAGCTTTTGTGTAGCAAATGTAAACTGGGTTTTAGCGGTTTACGTTTGCTACGCAAAAGCTGCGGCACTTCCTGTAACTTCGGTGCAGATGGCGGGAAATCCGACCGGACACTTTGGAGGGAACAGGATTGTGGCTGCGAGGTAAGCTGTGTGCAGAAACGGCCATAGAGTTGGAAGGGGGCATTCAGGCCATCTGCTCAATGCAGGATCAGCCTGAAGCATTCCTGAGAAGTGTCCGTCCAGCCTGTGCCTGAAGATTAAAAGCACACCACCACCCTAGGCAATCAATTCCACTGCTGAACTAAGACTGTAAAAAAAAAATATCCGGCCAGTACCTTTCCGCCTGTAATTTAAACCCATTTTTGTGAATCCTCTCCTCTGTTGCCAACAGGAACCTCTCCCGGCCCTCCTCTAAGTGACAGCCCTTTAAATACATAAAGAGAGCAATCATGTTCCCCCTCAACCTCTTCAGTTGGTATAGAGGTTAAGTGGACGGATTCTTATCTAGGAGAACCAGGTTTGATTCCCCACTCCTCCACTTGCAGCTGCTGGAATGGCCTTGGGTCAGCCATAGCTCTTGCAGCTGTCCTTGAAAGGGCAGCAGCTGTAAGAGCTCTCTCAATCCCACCCACCTCACAGGGTGTCTGTTGTGGGGAGGGGAAGCAGCACTGGCTCTAGGGCACATGGCAGCTCAGGCAGGCTCCCTGCCCGCCACCCCTCGCCGCCGCCCCCTGCCCACCCCCTCTCTTCCCTTGCTCTTTACCTGCCCTCCGCGTAATCAGAGGAACGTGCTGAGGCTGGGCCCTACTGGCTTCAATGTGGGCAGCGCACCATCTAATCCTTTGAAGCGCACGCGGGAGAAGGCTTCTTCCCCCTCCTTCCTGGAACCGGAAGTGAGGGGGAGCAAAGCCTTCTCTCTCACATGCTTCAAAGGATTAGATGGTGTACCAGCCACATCGAAGCCAGTAGGACCCAGCTTCAGCACGCTCCTCTGATCACGCGGGGGGCGGGTGAAGTGCAAGGGAAGAGAGGCGGTGGGCAGCAGCAGGGGGGGGAGGCAGGCAGGCAAGCAAACTAACTAGGCGGTTGTCGTGGGCACCAGGCGGAGCCCAATTTGGGCCCCCCTCCTCCCGGCAACCTAGGCAACCACCTAGCTTGCCTAGTGGGCGAGCCAGCCCTGGGGTAAAGGTAAAGGAGATTGTGACTGCTCTGAGATTCTGAGATCCAGAGTATAGGGCAAGATATAAATCCAATATCATTATCATCATCATCTTCTTCTTCTCCAGACCGAACATTCTTTCCTCATAGGGCTTGGTCTCCAAGCTCCTGATCACCCTTGTCATTCTCTTCTGTACCCACTCCATTCAGTCAGTGCACACAGCACACACAGTCTCTCTCTTTTCACCAGTAGAAGCACGGGTCATTTTGTAGAAAAACAGGTGGTGGAGCTCATCCAGGGATTGTTATGCAGCTGCACATACTATTCAATAGACAAGGAGGTGGAACTCTCAGAAGGAAGAGGTGGAACTCTCAGAAAGGTTCAGGAGCTGTGCTCCTGTGAGCTCCCACTGAATCTAAGGTCTGAGTAGAAGAGCTGCCTGGAGCCAGCCTCAGATCTGGGTGCATCCGCACTCATTCTCCCAAACTGCACTTCTACAAACTTGTGGGCAAATATTCCAGCCGGATTCTACAAAACAGTAATTTCTCTTCCCAGGTCTCTGTTCTGGAGTCTCATATTTTAAATTCCATCCCTCAGGGTTGTGTAAAATTGTGGAGGGTGATAACATGATCGGCAGACCGAGCTCATTGAGTCGCACTGTGTTATAATCACCATGATAATCACTCAGAACGATTATGGAGCACTCGGCAATCTCAAAGCATTGCATGAACATTAACTAACTAATTAAGCTTCCACAATACACCAGGATGGTGTGCCAGAACTCATAAATATCCTCTTCATCCCATGCCAAGGAATCCCAAATCATGTGCCAAAAGAATTCGTCTTCTGCACTCAAAATAAATCACAGAAATAAATAATATTTCAGTTCACTTAGCAAAAAGTTAGCATTGCTTGTTGCTTTAAAAAAAGAAGCAGTGGTTTATTGGCTTTCAGAATGCTGGGTATTTTTAGCTAGTTATAGCTTGGTGGCAAAAAGGAAAGCCCAGCTATGTGCAGAGTAACATGGATACCACCTAGAGAGATGAAAGTCAACAGAAGCCATGGGGCTGCACATGCTGGATTGGATCCAACCAGCTTTTTCGTGAAATCTCACCCAATTCCTCTCCTTATTACAGTCTCCATCACTCATGGTTTTTGCTTTTGCAGATTCCATAATCTTCAGCAGAGCCTTATTGGGGGTGAAATGGGACTCTGTCCTTCCTTTTTCATCTGCAGAAAAACTCTCTGGGTTCAACCCATAGTGCCCTTTGCAGACACAGTCTACTTACTTTCGTGGACGTTCACAATCAAAAGAAACAACTGGTTTTAAATGAAAACTAGGTTCTTTTTTTAAAAAAAATCAGAAATCCATACTGGCAATTTGGGTTTTGCAAACTGCATGCAGAATTCTACGTGAACCAAAAGCAACTTCCTCTGACTGACTATTGTGATCTGAGGACTGGTTCTCAAAAAGCATTTATGCAAATACAGGTATATATCATTTGAGTGGGCAACCCATGGTGGAATTATTTGGTTCAGATGGCAACCTTACTTCTCTGATCAAGCTCCAGGGTATTTTTCTTCACAGTTGCTGGAAAAGCCAGCTGTACATAGCACTGATTGGCTAGAACTGGTGACTCAATGCAGGGGTGGCCAACGGTAGCTCTCCAGATGTTTGTTGCCTACAACTCCCATCAGCCTCAGCCAGCATGGCCAATGGCTGGGGCTGATGGGAGTTGTAGGCAAAAAAAAATCTGGAGAGCTACTGTTGGCCACCCCTGTGACCTCCACCTCCTATTCAGTGCAGCTGTTCCACCTTGTTAAATTTTATTGTGCTCAGTGCAGTTTTTCTACCGTATTAAATGTGATTCTGCTTTGTAAGAAAAGAAGAATGTTGTTTTGAATGAATAAACTTAACATGTGATGCTTTTCCATTTTTAAAAAGGACCACTTACCTGCAGCAAGAGAGGGGACAGATCTGCTTATGAATGGAAATGGTGCTCAAATCAGTGATGAATATACATAAGTACTTTTCATAGCAATAGCAAGTGGAAGCCAGGCCAATCCCATGGAGGAGAAGAAGGAGGAGACGACGAAAAAGAAGATGATGATGATATTGGATTTATATCCCACCCTTCACTCTGAATCTCAGAGTGGTCACAATCTTCTTTACCTTCCTCCCCCACAACAAACACCCTGCGAGGTAGATGGGATTAAGAGAGCTCTTATAGCAGCTGCCCTTTCAAGGACAGCTCCTGTGACAGCTATGGCTGACCCAAGTAGGCTAGCCAATCCCCAGGTCCCAGTGGGGGTTCTCCCACTTTCCCAGGCTCCTTCCTGCCCCCAGTCAGCTGGCCGTCAGGGGGAAGCCCCACCCCCACAGCCACCATGTGACTTTCCACCTCTGTAGGCTTCAGACTCTGATTGGAAAGGCTTCCTCTTGGGATGATGTGTCTGTGTTACTTTGAAGAAGTTGGCAGCAACTCATGAGTAGAAAGGCCAATCCCTCACTTCAGAGTCACCAGAAATGGTGGGGGGGAGGGAAATGTCTGCTGGGCACTTTATTATTCCCTATGTGGAGATTGATTCTCATAGGGTATAATGGAGAATTGATCTGGAGGTATCGGGGGCTCTGGGGGGGGCTGTTTTTTGAGGTAGAGGCACCAAATTTTCAGTATAGGAGCTAGTGCCTCTCCCCAAAATACCCCCCAAGTTTCAAAAATGATTGGACCAGGGGGTCCAATTCTATGAGCCCCAAAAGAAGGTGCCCCTATCCTTCATTATTTCCTATGGAAGGAAGGCATTTAAAAAGGTGTGATGGCCTTTAAATGTGATGGAAGGAAGGCATTTAAATGTGATGGAAGGAAGGCATTTAAATGGCCAGAACTCCCTTGGAGTTCAATTATGCTTGTCACACCCTTGCTCCTGACTCCACCCCAATGTCTCCTGGTTCCACCCCCAAAGTCTCCTGGCTCCACCCCAAAGTCCCCAGACATTTCTTTAATTGGACTTGGCAACCCTAGACCATTCCAGTAGGTGCATGAGGAGGAGTGGGGAATCACACCCAGACAAGAGTCCACAAAAAGCACAGCAATTCCAGTTTTTCTGTATGCACTCTGTGATGGAACACTGAAGCAGGAAAGCCACTGTGGGGTGTATAGCAGGATCTGATAGATTGATCTGTCTGTTGTAATTAGAAAACCTTCGGCCCTAATTTTGTTATCCTGAAACCTGCAGATGAGAGCCTCCCAATAGTCAAATCCACCAGAAGACATTTGGAGACAGGAAGAAGAGGTCAATTTGCTGGAACTTAACTTGACTTGTAATACACAGTGGCTTGGATCCAAATTAGATGTTTCCACAGGTTCAAGGGTTTTCATTCATGGAGCACAATTTTTTTTGCTTCCTCATTCTCATGGCAGCCAAAAATGCTCCTCAAGATCTTGTTCTTGGAGGAGAGGGAACCTTTAGGAACAGGATTCCAAGGGACATTTTGGGCTTCCATGGGGAGTGGGAAAGTTAAGTTCCATGACTGGAAATCCTTGTGACCATGGAAATGTTAGTCTGGATCCAACCCAGAATTGCTCAAAACCACATACTGGAAAATGGTAATCCTTAATCTAGCTGGCTTTTAGAAAGCCAGTCTGGTGTAGTGGTTAAATGCGCGGACTCTTATCTGGGAGAACTGGGTTTGATTCCATCATGTTATCACACATTGAGAAATGAAAATATTATATTATCCACCTGAAGTAGCACCATTGCAATTTATTTGATTGTTTTATTGTTTTAGTATTGCTTATTTATTGTGTATTTTATGTCGTTAGCTGCCTTGAGCCTGCATAGAATGGGTAGGATATAAATATAACATACAGTAAATAAATTCCCCACTCCTCCACTTGCACCTGCTGGAAATGGCCTTGGGTCAGCCAAAGCTTTCATAGGAATTCTTGAAAGGGCAGCTGCTATATAAGAGCTCTCTCAGCAACACCTACCTCACAGGGTGTCTGTTGTGGGGGAGGGGAGGTAAAGGAGATTGTGACCGCTCTGAGATTCAGAGTATATGGCAGGATATAAACCAATATCTTCTTCTTCATCATCACCCCTTCCTGAATATCATGCTCTCCATTGGATTGCCACGACAATACTCTAGTGTTCCTTTGACAAGCCTGAAATCCACTCACCAACAGGAATGTATTGCACTGAGAATGGTCACCAGGATTTTGGAGGGAGGCCGAAGGCGCTCTGTGGATTATCCTGAGAGGAGATCATCCAGTCACCGATGAGATTATCCAACTGCTTTAGGGATACTCCAGAATATGGATAATTCACCTCCCTATGGAGGAGGTCCTTCATGACATCATGAGCCACAACTCGGATGGGGAGAGGAAGCAATTAGGAACCACCTATTAAGGTGTGCGTTAACATGGGGAGGAAGGGTTGGAAAAGTTCTGAAGAAACACAGATATTTAGCTAAAAGTATGTCAAGGAGTCCCTCACCTGGATAGCCAGGCTAGCCTGATCTCATTTGATCTCAGAAACTAAGCAGGGTCACCCGTGGTCTGTACTAGGAAGGGAGACCACCAAGCAATGCCAGGGTCATGCTGCAGGGGCAGACAATGGCAAACCACGTCTTAACATCTTTTGCCTTGAAAACCCATGGAGTTGCCTTGAGTCAGCTGTGACTTGATGGCCCAAAAAAAATTGACAAGGTTAAGTTGTTAAAGATAGTTAAGAAATGTGATATGCTGCCACTGTGTCAGCTAGTATCTTCTAACCAGGGTCATAGGTATAAAGCATAAATTGAAATTTCTATCCATGTGTGATGGAATTGCTCAGTTGCAAGAGTATATTGGTAGAGCATTCATAAAGAGATCAGAAAGATTATTGGTTATGAGTTAGTTTGCAGTCCATTTATGTACAGAGCCATTTTTTTTTTACAGAAAATGCATGTATGCCTTATTTTTAAAAACTTGATCAATGCAGCAAAACCACTGTTGGCGCAATGCTAGATGCACAAAGGCCCCCCAAATAGACACCTGGCCTTATAAGTTTTGATTGGTGATCATAATGTGCAAATTGTCTGTGTTAAAACAAGAAGACCAAGCCTCTACGTAATACTCTTGCAAATACAGGGACTATTCATCTCCTACAAGAATAGAATGCAATCCTTTGGACACTATTGAAAAAAGAAGTGCTATGTTTGTTTCAGTATAATATAATATAATATCACAGAATTTTCAACATATTAAAAGCACATCTTTGTTGTTGGCAAAAGGTTAATGGGTGAGTGTTAGTATTAATTACTACAGCATGTTTTTGTTTTCTCTGTGAACATTTCTAAACTTTTTAAAAGAAATGTGATCTGCTTTATGGACAATCCATTGTTACTATGCACACATGTCCCAAGAAAACAGCTGCTTCACCTTGCCATTAGAGCTTGCAAGGTGAAAGGAAGGCAAAATTTAAGTTTGGATTCAGAAGAGAAATTGACATCCTACTCTATGCTCCTCAGCACATTCTTGGACCATAGAGAACTGGCCACTCCGGCTGTTTTCTTGCTGCAACTAAAATGCTACTCGTTACTTCCATCTTGCTGGTGTTATTACTCTTCCCAAAGCCTGGAATTGTGATGGTGTCAGGAAATTGTCCCAGAGTTTTTAAATTTCTAAATTAACATCTGGCATAGGGATACCAGCTTTCAGGTGGAACCTGAGAAACCCCCTGAATTACAGCTCATCTCTAGGGTATGGAGATCACTTTCCCTGGAGAAAAAGATTGCTTTAGAAGTTTAGAGGGTGGATTCTGTGGCATTGTACCCCATTGAGGTCCCTGTTCTCCCCAGGTGCCATCCCCAAATCTCCAGGAGTTTTCCAACCTGGATCTGGCAACCTTACCCTCATCCCCCTGCCTGTGGCCAAGGGACACCTGGCAATCTAGCAAACCTTCCTTTCCAGCTTGTTCAGGGCTTCTCTGTGTACTCACCTTTGAAACCGGACCATCATAGAAATGTCCTTGGGAACAGTAATCCAAGTGTCAGTCTTAAGTGAGCAGAGCTGGTAGCTCAGAATGAGGACCTTGGGTCATAACCTACTCACTTTCAGCCCAAACAAGTATTTGAAAGTGTTGTCAACTTGCAGCCAACTTATGGTGAGCCTGTGGGGTTTTCAAGGCACAAGATACTCAGAGGTGGTTGGCCATTGCCCGCCTCTAGGTGGAGATCCCTGGCATTTCTTGGTGGTCTCTCCCATCCAAATATTAGCCAGTACCAGGACTTTTTTGAAGCAGGAACTCCTCCCTGATGTAGCCAATCCTCCTGGAGCTTACAGTAGGCCCTGCACTAAAAGCCTTGTAAGCTCTTGGAGGACTGGCTACATCAGGGGTGTGTGGCCTACTATGCAAAGGAGCTCCTGCTACAAAAAAAGGCCTGTCCAGAACTGACCCTGCTTAGCTTCTGAGATCTGATGACATCAGGCTAGCCTGGGCTATCCATGTCAGGGCTTCCACCCAACCTATTTCATGGGATTGTTATGAGAAAGAGAGGAGAAAGAGGGGAAGATTGGTAGCTAGATAACAGGATCTGGACATCAGCAAACTAGAAATCAGTAGACTTGGTCCTAGACCAGTTTTTAGGGTTGTCAGCCTCCAGGTGGGGCCTAGAGATCTCCTGCTTTTACAACTGATCTCCGGCTGGCAGAGATCAGCTCCCCTGGAGAAAATGGCTGCCTTGAAGAATGGACTCTAGGACATTGTACCCTACTGAGGCCTTTGCCCTCCCCAAACCTCGCCCTCTCCTGGATCCACCCCCAAAGTCTCCAGGTATTTTCCAGCACAGACCTGGCAACCCTAATGTTTCTCCTGTACAATAATCCTCACAGTCAAACAATTCTTTTCAGACTTCCAAATACTTCCTGCAGGAGTTTGGGCAACCCAGCCTTGCGAGTGACTAAGTTGGCATCCCAATGCAAATTTGGCAGCTGCGTAGCTACAGTGTCACAACAGCCCAGAGGGGTCATGCCTTCCCACCCCAAGATGGAGGAAAAGGTGTGTCTCTCCACGCACCACACCAAGATTCTCCTTCTTAGCAGGGCCACCCGCCCACCGAACACATGACAGTACAGCTATGTGAAGCAACCACATAAAGAATTGGGCGCTCACACCCACCCTGTGTGGGTGGTCAAGGAAGCAGCTTTGATGTGGGAACCCAATTGACCAGGGAGTACAAGTAAGCAACACAACGGCTTACCACAAGCAAGGTCATCTGTTATTCCGAGTGGAGACGCCAGTCACAGCAAGGCAGGATGGTAGGCTTGCCAGTCCCCAGGTCCAGACGGGGGATCCCCTGCTTTAGCCGGCTCCTCCCCACTGCCAGCCAGCCACTAAGTGCCTTTAGATCTCAGCCAAGTTCAGAAGCTTGCAATTGCTTCTGTTTTGGAACGTGTGTGTGCCTTTAAATCTCAGCTAGACTGAAGCTGGGATGGGGGGTGAACAGAAAGAGCTGTATGTGTGTGTGTGTGAGAGAGAGAGTAAGAAAGCAAGGCAGCCCAATCCCTTTGTTTATTTTGCATTCCTTTCAGAAGCTGTTTGAGTAGTAAAAGGGATAGTAAAGCATTAACTAGAACCTGCGCATGGGATAGATAGAGGAAAGCGCCACTCCCTAGACCTCTCTCTGTAAGTTGGCTGAAATACAGCAGATTGTTACATTCAGCAATTCCAGTGAGTAAAGCTGTCTATATATACCATTGCCCCAGGGAGATCACAAAAATATGGGCATGCAAACCACCTGTGGAGGTCAAGGATTTCAAGGGCTGTTATCAGATTAACAAGGCTGTAATGAATAAATACCTGGAGATTTAGGGATGGACCCTAAGGACAGCAGGGTTTGGGGAGGGAAGGGACATCAATGGCATACAATACCATAGAGTCCACCTACCAAAGAGGCCATTTGCTCCAGGTAAACTTTTTTCTGATCTGTTGTAATAGTAGGTGATCTCCAGCTACCACCTGGAAGTTGGGCAACCAGAAAAGAGTCACACAGGGTGTGGAACTGGAGAACAAGCGTAGGCACCATGTACCACTGACTCCTGTGATAGAAATAGTCCTTAACAAACCAATACAAAAAATATAGAAACGATGTCCAAAATTTTTTGTCCAAAAATATTATATTATTTATTAAGTGATAAGTCACAACCTCAAGGGTGTGAAAATTTTCCAAAATCACAGATTAGTTCCCAAAAGGGAAAAAAAGCTGACAGGCAAAACCAATCTATTTCCCCCTGTTTCGCTGTAAACTTTATCTAAGCCATTGCTTATTCTAATATAAATACTTTCATAAAGGCAGTACAAAGTTTCCAAAAGTTCAAGACAGGAACAATGCTCATACAGGCTCAAGGCAAACACTGTTTCAGAAAAAGATCTTTTGCCTGTCAACAGGAGTCAGTGGTACATGGTGCCTACGTAGGCTTCCCAACCCCGCCCCTGGCGGCGGACCCCCCAAATTGCATTCTCCTCCCCCGCTCTCAAAAAATCTGGGGGCGGAGGGGGGGAGAGAGAGAACATACCTTTAGGCATCATGTTGTAGAGCTTCTGATCCGTTTTAAAATGTGTCCCTTTAAGGCTGCACAGGAAACAGGAAACAGGAAGGGCTTCATGGGAAAGTAACAGTTTCCATGGAGAACGGCCCTCCCTTTCTTTTCCTGTGCAGCCTTGCTTTTGTTTTCCCAGCAAGCACATTCTGCTGGAAGAAGACCAACTACGGTAAGTGTTTGTGTCTGTGTGTGAGAGAGAGGGAGGGGGCAGGGAGGGGGGATTCCCTGGTATGGAGGCCCTCCCCCCCTTTAGAAAGTGTGGGGGGAGGGAAATGTCTACTAGGCACTCTATTATTCCCTATGGAGAATGATTCCCATAGGGAATAATAGGGAATTAATCCGTGGGTATTGGGGGGTCTGGGGAGGCTATTTTTTGAGGTAGAGGCACCAGATTTTTAGTATAGCATCTAGTGCCTCTTCCCAAAATACCCCCCTCCCCAAGTTTCAAAATAATTGGACCAGAGGGTCCAATTCTATGAGCCCCAAAAGATGGTGCCCCTATCCTTAATTATTTCCTATGGAAGAAAGGCATTTAAAAAGGTGTGCTGTCTCTTTAAATGTGATGGCAAGAACTCCCTTGGAGTTCAATTATGCTTGTCACATCCTTGTTCCTGGCTCCATCCCCAATGTCTCCTGGCTCCACCCCCAAAGTCTCCTGGCTCCGCCTCCAAAGTCCCCAGATTTTTCTTTAATTGGACTTGGCAACCCTATGCCTACGCTTGTTCTCCAGAACCACCTGGAAGTTGGCAACCCTGGATAATCCAGGTTAGCCTGATCCTGTGAGATTTTGGAAGCTAATCAGAGTCTGCCTTGGTTAGTACTCAAATGGGAGACTACCAAGTAAGCCCAGGGTTGCCTTGAAAACCCTACGGTGGAGTGGCCAACAGTAGCTCTCCAGATGATTTTGCCTACAACTCCCATCATCCCCAGCCATTGGCCATGCTGGCTGAGGCTGATGGGAGTTGTAGGCAAAAAACATCTGGAGAGCTACCGTTGGCCACCCCTGCCTTTCGGGGTCGCCATCAGTCAGCTGCAACTTAATAACAAAAAAGTAAATAGAAAAATCCTTTGCCACATAAGGGTCACAAAGCCTTATAAGGCCAAAGTGAAATCTGTTCTCTGAACTAGTTGCTTTTGTGGCCACGATCCATTCCGTGGGCTTTTTACTTCCAAGGAAATGTGATTAGGATCAAGATGTAGCCCTTATGAAAGACAAACTCAGCACAAATCTCTCCACGGCTACCTCCTTTGGTTTCTTCCCCTTCTCCCCTCCCCCCTGCCTCCTCCAACATCCTTCTACTTTAGGAAGGACCAGGGAAGGGGAGAGCCTGAGGCCTCCAGCGGCTTCTTGGGAGGAGGCCCGCAGGATGCAACCGGCTCCACAGCATTCCGGGCTGCTTGGTCCCCTGTGAAGCGGGAAGGCCTCCAGGCCGTGCCTCTCCTACAGTCTGGAGGCACCGGAGTGGCCCACTGTGGGCCAGAAGAACAGGTTGGAGAGCGTAACAGTCCTTCTCTTTCTTTTTTAAGGAGGCCTAGTTGTTTAAAGCAACAAAAGAGGAAGATGTAGAAAGCTACAGTGCACATTGTCCAATGCATAATGTACTTCTGCGCAGTCCTTGTGAGGAGAATCATGACTTCCTTTTTTTTTTTAACAAATGTGTTTCTACTCTTCACTGTTTCATTTATTTAGATATTTATACCCTTCTTTCTGCCTGACAGGGACATAATAGCATCTTACAACAGGATCTTCCTCCCTCCATTTTATCTTCACAATAACAAGCTTGTGAAGTTAGGGCCGACAGGTCTGTGTTGGAAAATACTTGGAGACTTTGGGGTAAGAAAGCACTCAAAAATGAGATTGGACCAGCATGAAGACCAAAGGAGCTTAAACTCATTTTTTTTTCTTGTTTGTTTTACCACAGGGGTGGCCAAACTGTGGCTCAGGATCCACATGTGGCTCTTTCACACTCTTGAAACCCCCATCCACAAGCCAGCTTGGAGAAGGCAAGCCATGCCAGCTCCTTAAATCACAATTCTCAAACATCTGACATTCATGTCTTGTGGCTCTCAAACATCTGACGTTCATTCTATGTGGCTCTTACGTTAAGCAAGCGTGGCCAGCCCTGTTCTAGCACATCTAATGCCAAAGTTTATTCAGCAAAAATTAAACTGTGGCCAGTTCAATGGATTCTCTTTTTTAAAACTTCCACATTCGGCCTCAGTTCCTCCACTGTCATCTACATTGCGAGGAAGGCTTTTGAATGTGGATTCCCTCAACACGTTTAAAAGCCTTCTACTATGGAAAGAGGTGGTGGCTCTCATCCAGTAATGAAGTAACACACACGTCATCTCATGCTGTCTGCTACAGAGCTCTCCATGCACCAGCCTACACAAATTATGCATTCAGCACTCTTTCTCAGCTCCCTGGGTTCTTCAGATCCATGCAACGTTTTCGGATTAAAAGGTATTGTCTTGTTTTATGGGACTTCATAGACTGAATGAATTAAATGGAAGTCCCGTCACTTGGCTGGTTGGGCATCTGATACATTCATGCAAATGAGATGCAATTTAGGAAACAGAAATCTGATGAAAGAACAAAATGCAAATCAGCCCCAGCCTATAAAACTCATGATGAAGTTGAATGAGTTGAACAAATTTCTCTGTTGTCTTACAAGACAATTCAGGTTCATTCACTGCAAATCCAGTTCAGAAGCTTCTTTTGACTTGTGCTCAAAGTTTGTATCATTTGCAATGAGCAAGAGGTCTAGGACTGAAAAACAAGCCAAAGGAGAAAGTCACAGCAACACAAGAAGAGCCCTGCTGGATCAGACCAGTGATCCATCTAGTCCAGCATCCTATCTTATGTGGTGGCCAACCAGTCCCTCTGGAGGGCCAACAGGGCAAAAAGGCTGTGACCTTCCCCTTATGTTGCCTCCTGCCACTGGGATGCAGAGGTTTAGCACCTCTCAACATGGAGATTCACCTATGGCTAGTAGCCACCGCTAGACCTGTCCTCCATGAATCGATTTCCCTTTTAAAGTTATTTATTCCTGTGGTCATCACTACATCCTTTGGAAGCAAATTCCACATTTGAATCACTCACTGTGTAAAGTAGTATTTCCTTTTGTCCATCCTGAGCCTACTGCCCACGTCTCATTGGATGTTCACAAGTTCTAAAATTTTGAGAGAGGGAGAAAATGTTCTCTGTCAACTCTCTTTTGAGAGGTAAGCAAAGCATGAAGGCCAAAGCCTCCCTTTGTTGTTTCTCTCCATAACTGGCATTCAAAGGGTTATTTCCTCTGAACATGGAGGCTCCATTTAGTTATCATGGCTAATGGTCATTGATAGTCCTGTCTTCCATGAATGTAACAGGGCTTTTTTTGTAGCAGGAACTCCTTTGTATATTAGGCTACCTCCCCCTGATGTAGCCAATTCTCCTGGAGCTTACAGGGCTCTTAGTACAGGGCCTACTGTAAGCTCTTGGAGGATTGGTGACATCAGGGTGTGTGGCCTAATATGCAAAGGAGTTCCTGCTACCAAAAAATCCCTGTATCTAACCTTCTTTAATGACAGACTTTAATGAATGTAACAGCCCCATGGTGCAGAGTGGTAAAGCAGCAGTACTGCAGTACTGTGGTCTGAACTCTCTGCTCACGACCTGAGTTCGATTCCGGCAGAAGCTGAATTCCGGTAGCCAGCCCAAGGTTGACTCAGCCTTCCATCCTTCCGAGGTCGGTAAAATCAGTACCCAGCTTGCTGGGGGGTGGGGGAGTGTAAAAATAGACTGGAGAAGGCAATGGCAAACCACCCCGTAAAAAGTCTGCTGTGAAAACGTGAAAGCAACATCAACCCAGAGTCAGAAATGACTGGTGCTTGCACAGGGGACCTTTCATTTTCCTTTTCCTTAACGAATGTGCCTAGCTCCATGCAGTGCCAAATCACAAGGAAGAAGTCCCATTCCATCCCTCAAAAGCCTTCCAGGATCCTCTACATTCTCACAGACTTGAATAGGTTGATTTCTCTTCTCCTCCCCCTTTCCTATTAACTCACACTCAGCTTTTCTTGACATCCCATCCCTTCTGTAGTACCCCTTCCTCAGATCCTTCTTCTTTTGCTTATAATATTTCCTGGCAGACCTAGGGAATCCCCTTGAGTGTGTGGAGATCCCTACTTTGACTGTGGCTGGCCCCACTGTATGCCTTTCATAATCCACACATGGGGGCAGTCAGTTTACTATTAGACATAGTAAGAGCCGGATAACAGTGCACAACTTTAGATTTGAAGTACAAAACAAAAGTGAGAAGAGATGTTATTTTCTCAATGGAGATGCCGTTTTTCAAAGGACATGATCCTGCTTCTTCTTCCTCTATGTAAATATATTCATGAGAAGGTATAATGATCTGCATCTGGGAAGCACACATTTCCAGGGACTTCACAGAAAATTCTTCAACAGGGCACTGGTTTTCCTGGAACAAAACCCAGAAGGAAAGTCTTAAATGGAGACATATTCCAGGATATGATGCAGACAACATCAGTTGCTTGTGGTATGCTTTGGGCCTGGGGCAGATCCTGCACGCACGCACACAAACACACACAAAGCAGGAGGACACTACTGTCTGGTATGCCTGCCCCACCAATTCTACTTACAGGCCATTTCAGGTAACTATGCTTTGATTAGGCTTGTCCCTCTTTATCTTGTGTTGTCCCTCATCCATACCCAGGGGTCATTTTGTGGAAAAATAGGTGATGGAGCTCATTAGCATAACTCATTAGCACATGCCGCCCCCCCCCCAGCCAAAAGTAACCCAATGCAAGAAAGGAGATACCCAGGCGAGCAAGGCCTGCTTGGGCTGGCTAGAGATCCAGCCACCCCAAGGAGTCCTTACTCACCTGGGGCTCTCCTTGGCCACCACCACCACCACCCCCCACCCCCCTGCCCCAGCAGTCAAAAGGCCAGCAAGCCATCAGCCGCCCAAAATCACATAAGAAGTGGAGAAAGGGTGGTGCGAGCTTCTCCAGGGGTTAATGAGGGCTGCGGGGGGGGGGGGGGGGCATGGCTAAGCCCCTGGTGGCTGGCTAACTGGCTGCCTGCTCTCCTGATCCAGGGATTGTTATGCAGCTGGAGCTACTATTCAATGGACAAGGTAGGTGGGGAGGTAGAGGGGGAACCTTCAGAAAGGTTCAGGATCTGAGCTCCTGCTGAATCCGAGACCTGACCATAGCAATGTACATGGGCAGCCCATTCGTGGCACAGAACTAATGAGGTTTAAGGGGAAATTTCCCTTCCAAGGGGCAAGCTGCTCCTTTACTTCAACACACTGGATATCACCCTACTACACATAGTTTTCTCACATCCCTATTTGCTTTTGCAGCCTCTTCTGACCCCTGGGATGATCACACGGAGTGATGGCTATGAACATGAGAGAGGGGGCCTGGGGTAAAGGCCAGGAGATGAAATTGCTTCCTCCTTCCGAACTGCAGCTTGGATTTCATCTCCTTTTCCCTCCTCGCTCCAGACTACTGCCCCACATGGCTGTTCCTCTGCACAAACCCTCCAATTCTGAGGCTGATAATTTCAAATGCTTGGAAAGAAAAGCAGGAAAGGAGAGGGACATGGGAAAAGTCTGTGTGGCTTCTACATAAGGGTTGTAAGATACTGTATTGAGGGTATCAGGAACATCTAAATAGCCCAGCTTAGCTTGAGATTGTCAGAGGTTGGAAGTTAAGCAGGGCTGGCCATGGTTAGCACTAGGATGGGAGACCACCAGGGAAGACGGAGGTTGCTAAATGGAGGGAGGCAATAGCAAACCACCTCTGCTTGTCTCTTGTCTACAGCCTCCCATGGATGGGGTTGCCATGAGTTGACTGGAACTTAACAGTATGGTCTTATTCTTCATGAGGATCATCTAGATCAGGGGTGTCAAAAATGCGGCCCAGGAGATGACTCAGGCCCCCGAGCAACAAGCTGTCATCTGCTTCTTTCTCCCTAACTCTTTCTTCCTTCTGCATAACAGCTTATTTTGCAAGGCTTGTTCAATCACACAGGAGCTACAGAGCAAAACCTCTATTTTCTCCACTGGCTGAGGCTCCTCCCTTGGAGAGGAAGGGGGAGAAGGCAGAGCTTGTTTTTTCTGGCTCTTTCAATCGCACAGTAGAGCTACTGAGCCAAGCCTCTCTTCTACTGGCTGAAGCACTTCCCCCTCCTGGTCCACTGGGGAAGGAAGGAAAGACCTAGAGCTTCCTTTGCCCTTTTCCCTGGAGAGATACAAAGAAAGCGCCCTACTACACATACAACAAGTGCTAATGTTTTAAGCATGTTTTAATTTTTTTTAAAAAATGTGTCTGTGTCCTTTATAAAGTTTATATCTCTGCTACCTAATCTTAAATAGGTATACACACGGCCTGGCCCAACCTGACATGACCCAACAAGGTCTCATTTATGTCAGATTTGGCCCACATAACGAATGAGTTTGACACCCCTGATCTAGATGCTTGAAAATTATTATGCTGGGAATTATTAGGAAGGGAATTGAAACAAATCAGCCAGTATAATAATGCCCCTGTATAAATTGATGGTGCGGTCTCATTTGGAATACTGTGTACAATTCTGGTCACTGCACCTCAAAAAGAATTTTATCGCATTGGAAAAAGTCCAGAAAAGGGCAATTAGAATGATTAAAGGGCTGGAACACTTTTCCTATGAAGAAAGGTTAAAATACTTGGGTCTCTTTAGTTTGGAGAAACGTCGACTGCAGGGTGACATGATAGAGGTTTACAAGATTATGCATGGGATTGAGAAAGTAGAGAAAGAAGTACTTTTCTCCCTTTCTCACAATACAAGAACTCATGTGCATTCAATGAAATTGCTGAGCAGTAGGGTTAGAACAGATAAAATGAAGTACTTCTTCACCCAAAGGGTGATTAACATGTGGAATTCACTGCCACAGGACGTCGTGGCGGCTACAAGCATAGTCAGCTTCAAGAGGGGTTTGGATAAAAATATGGAACAGAGGTCCATCAGTGGCTACTAGCCACAGCATATTATTGGAACTGTCTGGGGCAGTGATGCTCTGTATTCTTGGTGCTTGGGGGGGGGGGCAAAGTGGAAGGACTTCTAGCCCCACTTGTGAACCTCCTTTTTTTTGGCCACTGTGTGACACAGAGTGTTGGACTGGATGGGCCATTGGCCTGATCCAACATGGCTTCTCTTATGTTCTTATGAAAACAGAAAGCTAGCATGCTCCCCCTATTGCAAGTTAATTTGTGCAGAGGTTTACTGACTTAACATTTGAAATAACAAATGGAAACAATGTCCCTCGCATTAGTTTAGAACCAGCAGCATGCCCTTAATAACTCTGCCACTGCTCACTGAGTATACATTTACTGACAGGGAGGTGTACCAGTTTACTGTCTCAAGCCTTTTTTTTTTTTTTTTTTGTCAGGGTGGGGTGTAGACAGACTTCATAGGGAAGAGAAGTTAGCTTCTCTTTAATGAGGACTTTCCTAAGGCAAAACCTGGACATGAAACTCCAGAACACCACCCAGGACCAGATACAGACGATACCGGCTTTTGTTGTCTCCTTGTGAAGATACCCATAGGCTAAGAGGTGCATCAAGGACACCACTCTCCTTGCTTATTGCCGAACAAGAAATACACACATACTTTGTTTACACCCAAGCCCAAGGGATCTCATGTGCCTCCTTCCATTCCAATGGGATGAAGAGTCATTTGTGGAAGTTGGTTTGTCAATGAATTACAGCAAAGGCGGGAAAACTGAGAAGAGGACACCCTCCCTGATAAGGTATGAATCACCTTAACATTGGTCTTAGACAGCAACACTGTCCATTGTTTATTTTCCAACCACAAAACAGTAGAGTGTTGCAAGCTAGATCTGCATCCACCAACCATCCCATGAAATCTACTGGATTACTGTGTTCAAGGCTGGGCTTCAAGTCTCTTCCAAGCTGGAATATCTAGCCTGGGAATCTTTAAGCAGCAGGTGTTCCAAGTGTGTTCAGCAGCTGCCACCCCTGATGAAGTCACTGGAAATGGTGGGTGATCGCCAAATATGCAAAAAAAAAAAAAAAAAAGAATTCTGAATGAGGAGTCCCATGCATTCCATCACCCAATTACCCTTTCCAGGGGAGTAAAGCAGAAAGAAACGGTGCATGAATTTAAGCTGGTGGATTCAAGCTGGTGTGGTGATTATATATCAGGCTAGGATCTGGGAGACCCAGACATAAATCCCCACTTTGCCTTGGAAACTTGATGGGTGATGTTGGGCCAGTCACTAGTCACATGGTCTTGGCCTAACCTACCTTATTGGTAGGGATGTGTGCTCAGATATAATTGAGTCAAATATATATAAAAATACCTTATCCATATTTATCAGCAGGGCTTTTTTCCTAAAAAAAGCACAAGCAGGAACTCATTTGTATATTAGTCCCCCTGATATCAGCATTGTTTCACACAGGGTTTTTTGTAGGAAAAGCCCAGCAGGAACTCATTTGCATATTAGGCCACACCCCTTGATTCCAAGCCAACTGGAACTGTGTTCTTATGCATCCCTGATCAAAAAAACCCCTTTTTATCAGATATAATTGGGTCTATTCAGGAATAAACAGGAATATTGGAAGTTGGCATCTGCAGGCTTCCAGGGGTGTTTTCTCCTCCTCACCTCCCCAGTATTTCTATGTTGCCCAGGGCTTGACATCAGCTTGTCAGGCTGCTTTAGGTAAGATATTGTCAGTTCCAAGTGTTTTTGTTTTTTAAAAAATCCATTGTTTGCTGGAGTTGGTTTATGTCAGGTTGGCTCTGTGTGTGTCTGTGTGTGTGTATGTGCACGTTTGCATTTTACATAGAGATTCTGTCATTTTGCATCAAGAATCTTGTGTTTTACATAGCTCAAGATTCTCATGTTTTACATAGGGCAGTGGCGTTGCAATTACAGAGTTTCCTGGAGGATGCTTCCGTCCTTGATACCCATCAGTCGGGCTTTCGCCCGGGTCATGGGACGGAGACAGTGCTGGTTGCCCTAGTGGATGATCTCCAACGGCATCTGGACCGAGGCGGCACGGCGGTACTGATGTTGTTAGACCTATCGGCAGCGTTCGATATGGTCGACCATCGGGTGCTGACTTGCCATCTCGCCGACGTGGGGATTCAGAGGTTGGCTTTACAATGGCTTACCTCTTTCCTCAAGGGTCGGGGACAAAGAGTGGCGATTGGGGGTGAGCTGTCCCGGAGGTACCCGCTGGATTGCGGGGTCCCTCAGGAGGCAGTTCTCTCCCCGATGTTGTTTAACATCTACATGCGCCCTCTTGCCCAGATTGCCCGGAGATATGGGCTGGGCTGTCACCAGTATGCTGATGACACCCAGCTCTATCTACTTATGGATGGCCGGCCTGCCTGTGTCCCTGAAAACCTGGACCTGGCATTGCAGGCCGTATCTAGATGGCTTAGGCTGAGCGGGCTGAAACTAAATCCGTCGAAGACAGAGGTCCTTTGCCTTGGTCGCCGTGGTCCGGGGAGGGAGATTCCCTTACCGGCCCTCGATGGTGTGCCCCTGTCAGCGGCGCACAGGGTTAGGAGCCTGGGGGTGCTATTGGAGCCTACTTTAATTATGGAGGCTCAGATAGCGGCCACTGCCAAGTCCGCATTTTTTCATCTTAGGCGGGCAAGGCAGTTGGCCCCTTTCCTGGAGGACGACGACCTGGCAACAGTGATCCATGCAACGGTCACCTCGAGGCTGGATTACTGCAATGCCCTCTACATGGGGCTGCCCCTGTGCCGAACCCGGAAGTTGCAGCTAGTGCAGAATGCCGCTGCCCGGCTGTTGTTAGGGCTCCCTAGATGGGAGCACATTCAGCCGGGGCTTCGGGGACTGCACTGGCTGCCGATAACATACCGCGTTCGGTACAAGGTGCTGGTTATGACCTTTAAAGCCCTTTATGGCCTGGGACCTGCCTACCTTAGGGACCGTCTCTCCCCACATGTTCCCCAGCGAGTGCTGAGATCGGGGTCCCAAAACCTTCTCACAATCCCTGGGCCAAAGGAGGCCCGTCTGAAAGTGACTAGAGACAGGGCCTTCTCGGTGATAGCTCCTTGTTGGTGGAATCAGCTCCCGGAGGAGGTGAGGGCCCTGCGGAGCCTTGAACAGTTCCGCAGGGCCTGCAAAACAGCCCTCTTCCGGTTGGCATACAAGTAAATTGCTATCGGAATGCCTGAACATCTAATCTCGAACATCAGACTATCTAATATTGGAACACTGAAGAACGGATTTGAAGAATGGCAGCATAGTATATATTGATGTGAGCTCTACGAGCTTTATGTGTTTTATGTATTTTATATGTATTTTAAGTATTTTATGGTATAATTATAATTACTAATGTATTTTTAATACATTTAAATTGATTTTGTTGGTTTTATGTTGTAAGCTGCCCTGAGCCCGCCTCGGTGGGGTAGGGCGGGATATAAATCGAATTAAATAAATAAATAAATAAATAGTTTCAGATTCTCAGATTTTGCATTGGTTAAAGGAACTTTACCTGAAATCCTGGAAAGCCACAGCCAAACAGAGTAGAATACATTGAAATAGATGGACTTATGGTTGGACCTGTATAAAACAGCACCATAGGTTCAATTCCACCTTGTTTTCCCCCACCCCAGCCAAGTAGTCACAACTTCATTACTTGTTGATAATAGTCTTCCTAGCTTTGCTAAACGGTTATCACCTGGTGTAGTAGAGAAAACTATTGTCTCAACTTGGCAGGGAGGATGGGATATACATTGAATAAACCTAACCTAACCTAACCTAACCTAACTGATATCTACAAAATACAATCAAATGTGCCAACATATTCTACTTCAGGACATTCTATGGTGTGAAGAGCCAGTTTGGTGTAATGGTTAAGAGCGTGGACTGTAATCTGGGACAACTGGGTTTGACTCCCCACTACTCCTCCACATGCAGCCAGCTGGGTGACCTTGGGTCAATCACAAGTTCTCTCAGAGCTGTTCTCTCAAGAGCAGTTCTCTCCGAGCTCTCTCAGCCCCACCTACAACATAGAATGTCTGTTGTGGGGAGAGGAAGGGAAGGCAATTGTAAGTTGCTCTGGGACTCTGAGTGAAGGATGGGGTATATATCCAACTCTTCTTCAAATGATGTCTTCTCAGGCCAGTAATAGAGTACCCTTGCGGGGAGGGGGGATGCCTGGTCACCATGTAGCAGGTGGGCAGTCTCTCTCTCTCTCTTTCTCTCACTCACTCACTCAAATACCTGATCTCACAGCATTGTTGTGAAGGTAAAATAGAGGAAGGGAGATCAGCATTTGTTGGCCTGAGTTCCTTGGAGTTTGGGCAGGATAAAAATGGACTACATAAATAAGTCTTTTATTTATTATTTCATTTATACCCCACCTTTCTCCTCAATGGGGACCCAAAGCAGCTTACATCATTCTCCTCTCCAAATTATTCTCACAACAGCCCCATGAGGTAGGTGAGGCTGAGAGACTGTGCTGATTCAAGGTCAATCAGCCAGCTTCCATGGCACAAGTGGGGATCTGAATCCAGGTCTCCCAGATACTGACACTCTTCACCACTATACCACACTGCTTCTAAGCGTTAAGATCCCTTGCCATTTTGTAATGCTGTACTATTCTACTGTCTGTACTGAAACTGTACTGCTGTGCTACTTGGAAAACAAAAGTATGTAGGCCTTCTAACACTGTCTGTCCTTCAAGGTCAGCCCTGTCTGTTAGAATGTTTTGCTAACTAATACTGTGCTGTGAGAATGTCTTCCTTGTTACAATTTAGTGTTTTAAACTTATCTCGTGCCAGAGAGCTGAGCCTGACCGCTAAAGTAACAGCTAACTGCTTCTATGTTTATATTCACTCACCTGCATCCCGCCTTAATTTTGTCACTGGCCTTGCCAGTGGTACTATCCTGTCTTACAATAAACGCTAATCTTGTCCAAATGGAGAGTCGTTATTACTGAAGATAGTCATAGACCTTAGTGCCATAGACCTGACACTAAGCAGCGGTTCATTTATTGCAAAAACCTGGAGATAGATGTGTGACCAGCAGGATTTTTTTTGTAGAAAAAGCCCAGCAGGAACACATTTGCATATTAGGCCAAACCCCAACACCACACCAGCCAGAACTGCGTTCATGCGCGTTCCTGCTCCACAAAAACCGTAGTGACCAACAAGTGCCCAAAAGATTCAAGACTGAAAGGATTTCCCATGGCACTATTCTAACTTTAAACAGATGCTTCCGTGTATTTGAAGGTGAACTCTGACCCATGAAAGTTTATAGTAGAATAAACTATGTTAATCTTTAAAGCCTTCCTGGACTCGCGCTTGATTTTGCCGCAACACAATAACCCCACTACCCCTTTGGAATTCTTATCATCACTTTTGTTCTGCTTAAATGCTAAAAACGGATAAGTAAAGAAAGGTTAGCCTCCAAACCTCTTCTTCTGGTACTCCAAAACAATCCCATCTATATGTATTTCCAACAAACAAGATCTCACCCCCCCACCCCCACCCCATGGTCTTTCTCAGAACCTGGCAGTGCAGCCCTCTCTGGCACACATAAAAGGCCTCAGGTCTTGTTTTCACTTTTCCTCCGTGTCAGAAAGGGAAACGATGAGCCAAACGCTTAATGAAAACAATACAATTACGCTTAATTGGGTTAATAAGGGTTTGGGCACAATGCTGATTTTAATAAGTCACAGAGGGAGGCTTCTCCCTTGGTCCTTCCATAACCTTGAGCTCCCTCCCTCTCCCTCTCTCTCTCTCTCTCTCATTTAATTTGTCTAAGCTTCTTCTAACAGCCTCTGGGGAGCATTTCTGCATGCAGCTCATTTGTTTGGCAGCATTGTTACAGTTGCCAAATCCTTTCCCAGCATGCTCCTGTCCCTTAAAAGCAACCCAGCCTCAATTCCCCACTCTTTAGGCTGGCCAACTGACTTAAGAGATAGGACATGGCCGCTCTTGCTCTGTTAAGTGAAACTTGATCGGCAGAAATCACTACAGTCCTAGCAAGAGGATGCTAAATTTCCTGTACAGTTTTTTAAAAGCAAAATATCTCTCTTCAGTGGGCAACAACCATGGCTTTCCCCTTCGTCTTGCCCTTGTGGGCAATACTCCCTCTCCACTGTGGAGTCTTGTGAGCAAAAATTCTACTTCGTGAGCTACTGACATTAAAGTTGTGAGCTACTGCAGAAATTATTTTGCTCTAGGGCCGTTTTTTCCTAAGCTACGACAAAAATGTGTGAGTTGGAGGCTACAAAACTGTGAGCCAGCTCACACTAACTCACCTTAGAGGGAACACTGCTTGTGGGGTAGGGTGAGAGAGTGACAGGCCCAGTGACATCTACAGAGATTCCATGACAGAATGGGAATTTGAACCTGGGTCTTTCAGATCTTAGTCTGATGCTCTTAACCAGTGTTCCCTCTAAACTGAGTTAGTGTGAGCTAGCTCACAGGTTTTTAGCCTCCAGCTCACACATTTTTGTCTTAGCTCAGGAAGGAGGACCCCAGAGCACACTAATTTATGCAGTAGCTCACAACTTTAATGCTGGTAGCTCACAAAGTAGAATTTTTGCTCACAAGACTCTGCATCTTAGAGGGAACATTGCTCTTAACCACTACGCCACACAGTGTTGATGGACAACCCTAGAATAGGTACACCTTCTTTTGTTTTTCTTCTGCCAAGTCACAGTCAATTTATGGCAACCCCATAGGGTTTTCAAGGCAAGAGAGATTCAGGCATGGTTTGCCTGGTTCTGCATAGCAGAAGCATAGCCAGCTTTAAGAGGTTATTGGATAAACATATGGAGCAGAGGTCCATCAATGGCTATTAGCCACAGCATATTGTTGGAACTCTCTCTCTGGGGAAAGTGATGCTCTATTCTTGATGCTTGGGGGTGGTGGAAACAGTGGGAGGGCTTCTAGTGTCCTTGCCTCACTGATGGACCTCCTGATGGCACCTGGGGTTTTTTTGACCACTGTGTGACACAGAGTTTTGGACTGGATGGGCCATTGGCCTGATCCAACATGGCTTTTCTCTTATGTTCTTATAGCAGATCCTGGGATTCCTTGGTAGTCTCCCATCCAAATACTAACCAGGGCTGACCCTGCTTAGCTTCTGAGTTATGATGAGATTGGGCTAGCCTGGGCCATCCAGGTCATGGCCAGATTCAGCATGCTTCTTCTCAGTCCTAGGAGGGGAATCTCGGCAAGCCCCTTGCCTTCATCAAGGCAACTGCAGGAGCCATCCTAAAGTGGTTCTACTTAGAAAGGTCCCATTTTATTCAATGGGGCGCACTCCCAGGAAAGTGCTTTTAGGGGTTTTGCTTGCCTCTCCCTCCTCAGCCTTTCCTGAATGTCAACTATCATGAGCTGAGCCAGCCAGCCATGAAGGCTCAGAACTTTCAAGACATAAGATCCAATTTGAAGAAGGCTCCGGCTCATGAAAGCTTATGCCATAAGAAATATTTAACGTTGCATAAGCAAATAGAGTTTGCCGCTTCTGACTGCTAGCAGACAGCCTCCTCACACGATGTTAGGGTTGTCAGGTCTGGGTTGGGAGATACTTGGAGATTTGGGGCATGGATCTTGGGTGGGATGGCATTTGGGGAGGGAAGGGACTTCGATGAGGTATAATGCCATTAGAGTTTACCTTCCAAAGTGGCCATTTTCTCCAGGTGAATTGATCTTTGTTGCCTGGAGATCATTTGTAATAGCAAGATATCTTCAGCCACCACCTGGAATTTGGCAACCCTATGTGTTGTTCAGTCCGCCCATTAAGATCCTCTTCTTAATCCCTACTCGCTGCAATCCAACCTGCAGAAGGCAGATGGGTGGTGACCACTAAAAGGGCTTTCTTTGGTGGTGGCTCCTCACCTTTGGAATGCTCTCCTCGTTGAGACTTGCCTGGTGTCTGTTTTGTTTCCCTCTCGGCACCGGGACAGAAGATATCTCTTTGTCCAGGCTTTTAACTAAGGAGATCCATATTTTTAAAAACTGTTCCACGGTTGGCTTTCTGAGGTCTCTTTTATCAATATCTTTTAGACCACTCTGTTTTATGTGCTTCTGCTGTGGCATGCTTTTATGGAGCTATTTTGATGGGCTAGGCTTGTCTTTATGGACCTGTTGGTATTGTCTTATTTTCGAGGTGTTTGTACAAATATGTGTGAGTGTGTGAGAAAAAGTGCATTCAGACAGGAGCCCTTAGGGTTGCCAATAGAGGTCTCCCACTATTACAACTGAGATCAGTTCCCCTGGAGAAAATGGCTGCTTTGGAGGGTGGACTCCATGATAGTATACCCTGCTGAAGTCCCTTCCCTCCCCAAACCCTGCCTTCCCTAAGCTCCATCACAAAATGTCCAGGTATTTCCCCACCCAGAGCTAGGAATCCTACTGCCGCTTATACCTTCTGAAGTGGTACTGTCTAGGGCAGGTTTGCCTCCTAATGTATGTAAGAACTAAGCTCATGTAACTAGGCACGCTCACACTGAAAATGACTCTTTCTGGGCTTGTGAATACTCAACCCCTTCTGGAGCTTCCCAACTCAGTCCTTCCCAGGCTCCATCCCCCAAATCTCCAGGTATTTCCCAACCCAGAGTTGGCAACTCTCCCTGAAAGACGTGAGCCAGGCCTTTGGGTGACTAGCTAGGAAAGACTGCGCTGATTTCCTCCTCAGCCACACCTTTTCGTGGAGGTGTAGAAACTTTGCAAGAGCCCTCCCCTGAAGGCAAGGAGGAGGGGGGATTTGGATTTGTTAATGAGAAAGAGACCTGGCAGAAGAATGGCGAGCAGCAACCATGGGAAGGGGTGACTTGGGTTGATTGTGCCTATCTGATGAGCAGAAATAAAAACTGACTTCCTTTAGGGACAAGCCAACTTGTGCAGTAAATCTTTCTTTGAAACCATATTCCTTCCCACCGCTCTTCTTAAACTACACCTTATTTTCATGGACAAGGGATGTCCATATCTCTGAAACCAGGAAGGTTGTCCTAAATTAGACTGAACTGTAAATCTGGCAGTTCCTGGAGCGCTCTCTCAGCCCTACTTACCTCACAGGGCGTCTGTTGTGGGGAGAGATTGAAAGCTGCTCAGAAACTCTGAGTGAAGGGCAGGGTATAATGAACTCTAATGGCATTATACCTCACTGAAGTCCCTTCCTTCCCCAAATGCCATCCCACCTCCTTCTTCTGCTTCTTCCGCTCTTCTTCTTCTCCCCTGGTAGTAAGATATATTCTCCAGGAACGGTGGGCCTTATGACTGGAGCAATGGTCAGGCACCCCGATTTACCTAGAAGTGCCTCTGGCTTATTAATTTTCATGTAATGCTGGGGAGATACCCAAGCATAACTCATTTATTTCAAGAGACCCAATAAAGTACATTTCTCAAGACAAAAAACAATCCTGTGAGGTAGATCAGGCTGAGATATGAGAACTGGTCCCACTTATGATAGATAGCTCTATTTATGAAAACTTGGACCAATTTTGCACTAGGTTTCTTCTGGGTGGAGAGCCCTTTTGCTCCCCGGGCTTCTCTCCATTTTTGCACAAGCAATTCCAGAGTTGTGAACTGGCACACTGCTTTCCCGCAGCATGTAAGATCCTCTTACGTGGTTTCTGCTTGCAGCAGGAGAATGGCACGCCAACTCACAGCTCTGTGGCAGCTTGGGCAAAAACGGAGAGAAGCTCTGGGAGCAAAAGCCCTAGTGTGAAATCGGACTAGGACTCTGGTAACATCTTCATTTTATGCCACCATAAGCTTTCATGAGTCAGAGGTTACTTCACCAAATGCATGACCAGCATGGTCTGTGAATGTCATCAAAATCAATCAATCAGTCAGTCAATCAGATGCATGACACATTCTTTCACTAAGCAGAAATGTTTGCACTGAAAGATGGAGAGGACAGAACAGCTGGTTTTGCTGCTAAAAGACTGACATGGCGATTAGTCTGTAAGGATCATCATGGAAAATTCTGCCAATAGTTATTAGTCATGATGGTCACCATGGAGATTCTCCATGTCCAGACACATGAGATACCTCCAACAAAGAGATACTGGACATTATTGGGGGCAGGGCTCACTTTGTAGCAGGAGCTCCTTTGCATATTAGGCCATACCCCACCCCCCAATGTAGCCAATCCTCCAAGAACTTACAAGGCTCTTCTTACAGGGCCTACTGTAAGCTCTTGGAGGATTGGCTACATCCAGGGGTGTGGCCTAATATACAAAGGAGCTCCTGCTGCAAAGTGAACCCTGACTGGAGGACTGACAGACAGATGCCCCAATGATGATTGCCCTGAGACCATTGTTGGTGTTCCCTTTGGTTTTCAAGCTGCTTCTTGCTCTTTCTGTTCCCTCACATAGTCTCATCTGGCCAGCAATTCAGATTCATACAACAAGGGACTACAAGTCTGGTTCCTATGGTTGCCAGTCTCCAGGTGGTGGCTGGACATCTCCTGGGATTACATCTGATCTCCGGGTGACAGAGATCAGTTCCCCTGGAGAAAATGGCTGCTTTGGAAGGTGGACTCGATGGCATTATACCCCATTGAGTCCCTCCTCTCTCCAAACCCCACCGTAGCTAAGCTTTACCCCCCAAATCCCCAGGTACTTCCCAGTCCACAGCTGGCAATCCTACAGATTCCATATGGCCACAGAACCAAATCAGATTGGACCCTGGGAGATCTGTCATCCGATGATAAGATCTCCTGCATGGTTTTTAAAGTGCAAAGCACTGGCTGTGGGGGGCAGAATCAGAGTGGAGAAGCTGCACAAAGGAGGAGAGTTTTCTTGATCTGTCAGGATGTTTTCTCGATCTAACTGGTTTCTGAACCTCAGTCCAGGAAAGCTTATGCATCTATACATTTTTTTAAAAAAAAGTAAAGGTAGTCTCCTGTGCAAGCACCAGTCATTTTCAACTCTGGGGTGACGTTGCTTTCACATCGTTTTCACAGCAGACTTTTTACAGGGTGGTTTGCCACTGCCTTCCCCAGTCATCTACATTTTCCCCCCAGCAAGCTGGGTACTCATTTGACCGACCTCGGAAGGATGGAAGGCTGAGTCAACCGGGAGCCGCTCCCTGAACCAACTTCCGCTGGGATCGAACTCAGGTCATGAACAGAGGGCTCCAGCTGCAGTACTGCAGCTTTACCACTCTGCACCACGGGCTCTTTTCTATACGTTTAAGGTGCCACAAAAGACTCCTCTCCCCCCCTCCCCATGCAAATCATCCTCTTCTAATGTTGCTGTTTGCCTTGCAGAGGGAAGTACACTGAGCTAAAAAATAATGACAGTCACTTTGGGCATATTGGAAAACATTTTTTAAAGACTTTAGACTGTAAAGGGGGATAAATGCAACACAAAGGAACAGAGACACCTACCGGAGGCTGCAGATTCTGCATCGCAAAAGCTCCTTGTTTTTACAGTGACACATGTTTGGGGAAGCTGGACCTGTTGGGTTGCTGCCTGGGGTGCAGCTGTCATCATGTACAGAGAAGCCTCGACCAGGAGAGAGAGGAACTGTCAGTCCTAGTAAGCCAATGTGATATATTGGTTATCATGTTGGATTAGAAGACTGCAGAAGAAGACTGCAGATTTATACCCCGCCCTTCGCTCTGAATCAGAGACTCAGAGTGGCTTACACTCTCCTATGTCTTCTCCCTCCACAGTAGACACCCTGTGAGGTGGGTGGGGCTGAGAGGGCTCTCACAGCAGCTGCCCTTTCAAGGACAACTCCTGCGATAGCTGTGGCTAACCCAAGGCCATTCCAACAGCTGCAAGTGGAGGCGTGGGGAATCAAACCCAGTTCTCCCATATAAGAGTCCACACACTTAACCACTATACCAAACTGGGTCTCTCGTGTTCAGATACCCATTTTACCATGGAAGCTTGTTGGGTGATCCTGGGCTGATCTCTCTCTCTCCCCACCCACCCCCAACTTCCCTCACAGGGTTGTTGTTTCAAGAATAAACTTTGGGGAAGGGGAGAAGCCATGAGCTCACCGGTGGAAAGGAAGATCTGAAAGGTAATGAACTGCTCCAACAGAAAAGCTTCTCAACAAAGCTGGCAGATTAATATATGCAAAATATTAGAATTATCCCACCTCCTATCCTTCTCCACACTATTTCCTGGAGCTCCCAGGCATAAACCCTACTTGCCCACTTAACTGGGACTTTTGTAGCCCACATAAAATATGCCCCCTAGCTTTCTTTCCTTCATCCTGTGTTTCCTGATATTTCCCTATCAATAGTGATGTGGGTTCATACTAGAGAAATTCATATCTCATCTGCTCTGAAAGCTGCAACTCCAATCCTAGATGCAACATGAACAAGGGGGAACTCTGTTTTGGCCATGAGCTCAGCAGTTAAATGTTTTGCATTTAGATTCCAGATTAGAATCTGCCTATTCAAATGGCAGAGGGACATCCAATAAGACATTTGCTGCCTTTAACTGTTAAGACCACTTTGCAGACATTATCTTCTTAAAAATTGTCCAACCATCTTGTAAGGTAGTATGGTGTACTATTCCTGTCTCACAGATTGGGGGTGGGGGTGAATGTGGTTTCCTTAAGACCAGGGCTTTTTGTAGCAGGAAATCATTTGCATATTAGGCCACACCCACCTGATGTAGCCAATCCTCCAAGAGGTTACAGTAGGCCCTGTAAGAAGAGCCCTGTAAGCTCTTGGAGGATTGGGTACATCAGGCGAGTATGACCTAATATGCAAATGAGTTCCTGCTACAAAAAAATCATCTAAGGGTTCATAAAAGCCCATCTAAGGGTTCATAAAAGAACAGAGATCTGAATAGGGGATTTCCTGATCTGTAGTTGGGGCACGTGACATTGAGTGTTCCATGAATGGAGCTCTCAGTTTTAAAAATTTAATTTTTGGGCATGCAGGGCTCTGATTTTGATGAGGATCACAGTGAAGGGAGGGACAGTGGCTCAATGGTAGAGCTTCTGCTTGGTAAGCAGAAGGTCCGAGGTTCAATCCCCGGCATCTCCAACTAAAAATGGTCCAGGCAAATTGGCGTGAAAAACCTCAGCTTGAGACCCTGGAGAGCTGCTGCCAGTCTGAGTAGACAATACTGACTTTGATGGACCCAGGGTCTGATTCAGTATAAGACAGCTTCATATGACTTCCCAATCTGGCACAACTCTGGAAAGCCTGTAGAGGAAAATATGTAGGTACGGGTGCTACGGTTGCCAACTTTCAGGCAGTGTATAAACAATTAAGATTAATAAATTACCACATTCAACAACTCTTGTCTATGTATTCTTTATGTGTCTTATTTTCTTTAAAATCCAGCAAATATTTGAGCTACACAGATAGATCAAGGTGGGCAGCCATGTTGGTCTGAAGCAACAGAACAAAGTAGGAGTCCAGTACCACCTTTAAGACCAACAAAGTTTTATTCAGAATATAAACTTTCGTATGCATAGACATTTCATCCGAAAATGGAATGGGGGGTACAGTGAGCAGAGCTACATATAGCTGGTAGGCAGTGGTTAAGAATGCAAAGTGGTACAAAGTTAGAATCCAATGGCAAAATAGTGAAATTATTAAACTGAAAAAACATTTGGTCTGGAGAGCATTTGCGTGGGAAACCAATAACACAGTAACAGGAGAATGATGGTGAGAATGTCAGAAGGCAATAAATGGAGTCTGTTAACTGCTCTATTGCTCGCAAGTCTGGGTTAAACTGAGAACATGTCTTTCCCAGAGGTCTTCCTGTCCACCTAATTTACTTTTTAACATGTAACATACATTATAAACATCATTCAGCTTACAGAGATACTGTAATAATAGTTTGTAACAAAATGCTGTAGTCCACCCATCTAAGAGAAGACTTCACACAGACAGTAGTTCACTCAGACCGAAGTTGACTGCCGGTATCAATGCTGGAAAACTGTATGTTGTGAACAAGTTTGTGAGCAGTGGTTCCATATAGAAACTGCAACTAGAAGAAGATGTCGTGTCGAAACATGCCATTTCACCTAGGAAGCCTGCCATTGCATTTCTCGAACTTTGGTCTGAGTGAACTACTAGCAATCTGTGTGAAGTCTTCTCTTAGATGACTGGACTACAGCCTTTTGTTACAAACTATTATTACAGTGTATCTCTGTGAGTTGAAGTGCGTAGCTGAAGTACTTGCTGGACTTTTAAGAAAATAATGCATATAAAGAACAAGAGTTGTTGAATGTGGTAGTTTATTAATATTACTTTGGATTGTTCATACACAGTGGTGCATTGTGGTTTCTCAACCTTACATCATGTGATTCCTGTATTGTGGTTGTAACCTTCAATCTGTGGCTGGAGATCTCCTGGGATTACATCTGATCTCCAGGCAACACAGTTTTCGCACTGACCTTACTCGGGAGCGACGTCCCTCTTCACCGCGCAGCGTCTGCGCGGATTTCGCACGAATTGCTCCGCAGAACCCGGAAGAACCGCAAAGTCCCACGGCTTTTGCGTCGCAAATGTAAACTGGCCAAAAAACAGTTTACATTTGTGACGCAGAAGACGTGGGACTTTGCGGCTCTTCCGGGTTCTGCGGAGCAATTCGTGCGAAATCCGCGCAGACGCTGCGCGGTGAAGAGGGACGTCGATCCCGAGTAAGGTCAGTGCGAAAATGCCCAGAGAGAAAATGGTCTCTTTGGAAGGTGGATTCTGTGGCATTGTATCTCTGCTCCCCAAACCTTGCCCTCCTCTGGCTCTATGCCAAAAATCTCCAGGTATTTCCCAGCTTGGAGCTGGCAACCATAATTGATGCTAATCGGCAGCAGCCGCTACACACTATTTTAAGTTAGAGGGACTGGCTCAAGTCCTCAGAGTGGCTTTATAAATGGCTTACATTGCACACTTAAGTGTAAGTCTCATGGCTTCCACCTGTGGAATTGTGGGAATTTTAGTTCAGCAAGAAGGCTGGATCTCTACAAAAGAAGTATCTGACAATAAACTCCTTTCTGGGAGGGAGGGATGATTTGACAAGACAAGTCAGCTCAAAATGAAAAGATAAGACAGAGGGAGCTTTAAACGTTGGCTCCACTTTTCTGCTCTCTGAAGTCGCACTTGGAGGAAAACAACAGCCGCTGAATCAACCGCCACTGAGTCGGCTCCGTGCCCATACTGTGCAAGGGGATGGGCGTTGGCATGGTGATCTGGGATTCTAAAGGCCCTGAGGCTAAAGGGAACTTTTCCAAGCCTCCCATTCCAAGCCTTGTCAGGGAGAATTATGGGCACGTAGTGAGGGAATGCCGATAAAGAAACTGCTTGCGGGGTTACTGGAAAGGAAGTAGAGAGAAGGCATGGGAGGGGGGAAAGGCATTGTTTCAATATCATCTGTTGACTGCTACAGCCAATGACTGTTTGCAACTTAATTAGAGTGGCAGAGTGAGGAAAGGGGGGAGAATTATGTGTGGGGTTACAGCCAGAGGCAGAAACTTCTGACTCACACCATCTGTCCCTTCAGAATCCCACCTGTAGAACCAGCACGGCTGGAGATGGTAGCAACAGGCCCATAGCAAGATGCCTCACTCCTTACAAAAGTCTGCTGGCATCAGTGTGAACATCCACAGAGCAAACCTGTTGCAGGAGGAAGACTTCCAAATGGACAGCCCTGTTGCCATAGCAGCAAGTGGGCATGGGGTTTCCATTCCCGGCACCATTTTGGTGCCTGGATTTTCTCCTCAGAAACAACACAGGCTGAAGAGAAACAGATCTGGCTGCAGTCAGACGTACCCAGAGACCACGGTTTATTACATATATGGTTGGTCTATGAAACCAATCTATGGCTCCCAGACAAATCACTCAAGCCGTGGCTGGCGTCAACCAGTGCTGGTGCCATCACCTTTGCTATGGCCAGGTGTCTTTGTATGCAGGGCTTTCTTGTCGAAAAAGCCCAACAGGAACTCATCTGCATATTAGGCCACACCCCTGATACCAAGCCAGCTGGAACTGCGTTCCTGTGCGTTTCTGCTCAGGAAAAAAAAAAGCCCTGTTTGTATGCAGGATAAGTGTGAGAATAGTGCTGGGGAAGATGCCAGGTTAAAGCCAAGATATCCACTTTTGTACATCCTGAGAAACCGTAGTTAAGAGCAGTTATGATTACTAAATCACTTTCAAACCATGCCTTCAGATCCTGGTTTGATTGGCCCTAACCAATCATACTGGAGCTGCTCAATATAAGACATTCACACATTTTGTTGGATCGAAACTGTAGTTTCACATTGTGACTGATAAACAGGCAGAGAGCTTGATTCTGCACAAAAGTCAGCCTTAATTTTGGCCAGGACTAAATACTGGAGTGTGTAAAGCAGGGTTCCCCAACAGGGTGCCCAAGGGCACCATGGTGCCTGCTGACACCTTTTCTGGTGCCCACCAGCTGTTTTTAGAAAGTGGCTGGGGCCAGGTAGGGCTATTGGCCATTAGAGATTTGATAGGCTATGCAGATTTTTAAAAACATTGCTTTGGCACCCATTGCCAGCACAACAGAAGGATCTCCATGGTATGACTGAAGGTAAGCTGTGGCAGCCATTTTGAGGCTGGAACCACCTCCTGTGGCAGCCATTTTTGTGTCAGCCATCTCGTGCCAGAATTCCAAAGTGCCCTCGGCCTCAAAAAGATTGGGGACTTCTGATGTAAAGTATTCATAGAGAACAGGGTACTTTTGGGCATGTGCAGAATTCTTTACCCTCCCCCCTAGAGTCAGTGTTCCCAGAATTCTCCTCCTACATGTAACAGATCCATATTCAGAGCTTCTACCCATGTTGTTTGAGATCTATGATCGGGTGAGGGGGGTGTCATAGATATATGTATAATCAGGGCCTTTTTTATAGAAAAAGCCCAGCAGGAACTCATTTTCATATTAGGCCATACCCCTGACATCACCATTGTTTGGTATAGAAGCTTATTTACATATTAGGTCACACCCCCTGGTGCCAAGCCAGCCGGAACTGCATTCCTGTGCGTTCCTGCTCAAAAAAAGCCCTCTGTACAACTATATATAAGCAACGTGGTGGTTTAAAAAAACCCCAAAGAATGAAAACGGCAATATTTTGAATGAAAGCAGGAGAGAGGGTGCTTTACGTTTTCACCCACCTACACATTCTTGATTCCAAAATACTCTCACATAAAAAGGTAAAGGTAGTCTCTTGTGCAAGCACCAGTCGTTTCCAACTCTGGGGTGATGATGCTTTCACAATGTTCTCATGGCAGACTTTTTACATGGTGGTTTGCCATTGCCTTCTCCAGTCATCACATACAGCAGCTTTATCAGAGTCGGACTCCCAGATGTATTCTAGCATGTGATTGGGCTCTCTTCTTTTAGGTACTGCCTTGTGTTACTCTTATGGTTCTCTGGAGCAGGTCTAAATAATTTCCTACTGTGTCAAAGGTAAGGGGGGAAATATGGAACTGGAAAAATGAGGTCAGAGCATAAAGAATATGCAAAACAGATTACTCACCCTGATATTATTATGCAGATATAGCAGAATGGGGGAGAATACTGTTTACTTGTAACTCTTGGGTCTGCCCCTGTTTTTAACACCATCCAGAGTCCTGCAGGGACTTGCATTTGACAACGTATATGGGAAAAGATCACGAAGACAGCAGGAATCTATTGCCCCAATCCAGCAACGGGGAACCTGCATGTGGAAACAGGCCCTCAGATGCAAATCCCATCTTCTGCATGTTTAAGAGGCTTCTGACATTGGGGGGGGGGGGGTGGAGAGGAAAAGACACTTTCTGCATCCAGCATCTGGTACTGAGTCGGATTCACAATCTGTCCACCACCTTGCGCTACTCTCACGGAGCTTCTGCACTCCAGCCCTTCTCCCAAATGGAATCATAGCATCATCAGGGCAGATGCACACAACTGCATCGGTTGGGTCATCTTGTGCAAGGAACAGAGCCTTGAGTCTACATGAATGCACCATGTAAATGTCTGGTTCTGGAGGAGGACAGCTTGGAGGGATTGTACTTCCATTTGTGGGCAGGATGCACCTGCCGAACAGCTGTCCCACCATGCATAGGGAATGTTCAGATAATGAATCTGTTGGATGGCCCACAGAGGTGATGGGGAAGCTTTACATCAACCTAGGGATGCACACTCTGAGTTGGGAAATACCTGGAGATTTTGAGGGTGGAGCCTGCGGAGAGATTTCAATGGGGTATAATACCACAGAGTCCCCCTTCACATGTGGTGAACTGATCTTTGCTAGTTTGCACCCAAATGTGGTTAACTATTGGCCCATTCTGGTGCTACAGCAAGCGTTCACCTCCTGCATTATCTTGTCCATGTGGCCAAACTCCAGGTGGCACCTGGAGATCTCCTGCTATTACAATTGGTCTCCTGACGACCAAGATCAGTTCCCCTGCTGCTTTAAAGAGTGGTCTCTATGGCATTTTATCCTACTGAGGTCCCACCCTCCAAACCCTGCTCTCCCCATGCTCCACCCCCCAAATATCCAGGTATTTCCCAACCCAGAGCTAACAACCCCAACCCTACCGTGACAATATTCTGTTGCTAATGATTGCTAATGCAGCACTAGTGTAATACCCAAACAAATGTGGATGCAGCCCAAGCTCCTGTATGTAAATGGAAGTATGTTCTCGATGTTTCTCTATCCTCTTTTTCAAAGAACATCCATTGTGGCTTTATCCAGTCCAGAGCACAACTCTATAATCTGTTTGAATATTGGTTCTGGGAAATGAAATTAAGATAAGCATGATTCTGTGCTTGCAAATCACTACGTGTTCCATACCATAAGCCTTTAAAAAAGTGTGGGGCCCTGACCTGGATAGGCCAGGCAAGCCCGATCCCGTCAGATCTCAGAAGCTAAGCAGGGTCAACTCTGGCAAGTGCTTGGATGGGAGACCTCCTTGGAATACCAGGAGTGGGAGGCAGAGGCAGGCTTTATTCAGCCACCTCTCTGAATATACTCCAGGCCCCCAGTAGGGGTCGGTTACCAGAGGTTGCTATAATTCCCAGGCAATGTTCCCTCTAAGCTGCAGAGTCTTGCGAGCAAAAATTCTTTGTGAGCTACTAGCATTAAAGTTGTGAGCTCCTGCATAAATTAGTGTGCTCTGGGGCCATCCTCCCTGAACTAAGACAAAAATGTGTGCGCTGGAAGCTAAAAATCTGTGAGCTAGTTCATGCTAACTCAGCTTAGAGGGAACACTGCTCCCAGGTGTGGATGCGCTCACACACACACACCCGCATATAAAATATAAAAATACCAAAATAAAAGAGAGAAGGGAAAATTCTTGTTGGTCTGGTGGTATTGAATATGGCCCTTCTTACAGGAGACTAGCAATTTTGCTAGAAGCAAAATTTCAAAGGAATAAAGAGCACCTGATGAACCACAGCCAAGCCTGAGAGGGTTGAAGGAACTGACTCTCAGGAAAATTTGGGTCTCCCCCAGGGTTGCCAACATCCAGGTAGTACCTGGAGATCTTCTTCTATGACAACAACTGATGCCCAGATGTCCAAGATCAGTTCCCCTGAAGAAAATGGTTGTTTTGGAGCGTGGGCTCTCTAGCACTGTACTCCATTGAAGTTCCTCCCCTCCCCTCACCCACCCTCCCTACACTCCATCCCTGAAATCTCCAGGGATTTCCCCATCCAGAAATGGCAGCCTTGTCTTCCCAAGAAAGGCCTATTTGAGAAACCTGGATCTAGGGAGAGAGAGTCTTCAGGGCTCTTGCAAGCCACCACGTGACGTGGGGGACTCATCTTCTCCTCCATCATCCTGGCCTGGATGCCTACCAGGTGATTTAAAGCTCTTGGTATTCTGAGCCATCCGGTCCCACCTTTTCTGGAGCCATCCCTGCCTCTGGGAGGAGGCTGTTGCCAGGTATTTGCGGTGTCTTTCTTTCTTCTCTTCCTGCCAGGATCCTGCCTCGCTTCTTTCATCACGGGTGCCAGACCCGCCCCCTCGCCCCCTTTGATTTGGGGGGGCCTGGCTTAAGGAACGGCTTAGGATGTCCACCCAGCTCGCCTCTTCCTCCTCCACCCCTTTCTGCACTGCTGTCTCCAAGCGCCACAGACAGAACAGGCGAGAGATCAAAGGCCCTGCAGGTTCTCTCTGTCTCTCCCTCCCTCCCTTTTAAAATTCAAACTCCAGCTGGAATGCACCCTGCCTCTCACAGGTTGGAGCTGTGTGCCATTCAGAGCTCCTCTCGAGTAACCCGAGAATCCCCCAACTGCTGCAGGCGGCTCCGGGATTGATAGGTGACACAGAGACACCGAGATCGGGCAGGCCCCGTCCAAACATGCCCGAGTATGCACAGCAAGCTTTTCGTCAAAGATTTCAAGCTGTCTGCGGTTAGACCTGGGATGTGCCCAGTAAAACTTGGATGGGGAAGAAAGGAAGGAGAAGAACCTGGGAGGAGGGAGCTTTTCAACAAGAGCAGCCCTTTATCTTTCACCTGCCTCACTGCTAGCGCTCGCAGCCTAGATTTCAGAGCCAACAACAGCGCCAGGCTGTGAATATCCAAGCAGAGGTTGCACAAAGGGCATGGCAACAGGTTGGAGCCTTTCACATCACTTAGCCCTGACTAGGTCACTGACACTGCAGAAGGGACATAGGAATACACAAAGCTGTCCTTTACTGAATCAGACCACTGGTCCACCAAAGTCAGTATTGTCTATTCGGACTGGCAGAGAGGGTCTCAGGCAGAGAGAGGTCTATTCATATCATCTACTGCCTGATGCCAGGGGTTGAACCTGAGATCTTCTGAATGCTGAGCAGATGCTCTACCACTGAGCCACAGTCCATCCACCAACCTGGGCCTCCCAAGTCGTAGTCTGACACCATAGTCTGAAGACCCAGTTAGGTATAGTGGTTAAGTGGGCAGACTCTAATTCCCCACTCCTCCACATGTACCTGCTCAGTGACCTTGGATCAGTCACAGGTCTTGATAGAGCTGTTCTCTCAAGAACTCTCTCAGCCCCAGCTACCTCACAGGGTGTCTGTTGTGGGAAGAAAAAGGGAAAGGAGAATGTAAGCCGCTCTGAGACTCCAAGTAAAGGGACAGGTATCAATCCAAACTCCTCCTCTTCTTCTTCTGGTTGCCCTCACCAGCTAACTGGCTGGTATTGGGGAGGAGCCTGCAAAAGCAGGGTAACCCCCACCCAGACCAGAGGGCTGCCAAGTCTATATGGCAATGCCACTAATAATAAAGAGAAATACCAACTCTGGATTGCCTCTGCTTTCCAGCAGAGGTAATCCAGAGTTGATTTACACATCTTGAGATCCTACCCTCCAGCAAGCTAGGAGTGGAGCACTGGGAAATATACTATATAGGACAGGGGTGGCCAATGGTAGCTCTCCAGATGTTTTTTGCCTACAACTCCCATCAGCCCCAGTCAGCATGGCCAATGGCTGGGGCTGATGGGAGTTGTGGGCAAAAAACATCTGGAGAGCTACCGTTAGCCACCCCTGATAGAGAAGATGGAATCTGCCAACACCTTGGTCTTGGTCTCAGAAGCCGCAGCCACACACTTCCGCTTCCCTGATTGCTGGGTCGTGTCACAGAAGAAGAAGAACTGCAGATTTATACCCTGCCCTTCTCTCTGAATCAGAGACTCAGAGCGTCTTACAATCTCCTTTACCTTCCTCCCCCCACAACAGACACCCTGTGAGGTGGGTGGGGCTGAGAGGACTCTCACAGCAGAGGACCCTTTCAAGAACAACCTCTGCAAGAGCTATGGCTGACCCAAGGCCATCCCAGCAGGTGCAAGTGGAGGAGTGGGGAATCAAACCCGGTTCTCCCAGATAAGAATCTATGCACTTAACCACTACACCAAACTGGCTCTCCTACACCAAACTGGTAAAATGGGGCATGTTCAGTTTCCTCTTGGTTGAGAAAGAACTGGGAAACTGATAGGATCTTTTGGAAATTTTACAATTCTACAGGCAGACCCCTTCAGTGTTGAAGAACCAGACGTCTCGTTCTAGAAGGCAGCCTCTGTAATCTTGGTGCTTGGTGGGGGACACAGTGGGAGGGCTTCTGGAGTTCTGGCTCCACTGGTGGACCTCCTGGTAGCTCCTAATTTTGGGCCACTATATGACACAGAGTTTGAACTGGATGGGCCACTGGCCTGATCCAACATGGATCCTCTTATGTTCTTAGTGCGGAGGCTGGCCCTTGCACTGGGAAAAGCCCTTGCATCATTGGAGAGCCAGTTTGGTTTAGTGATTAAGTGACTCTTATCTGGAAGAACCGGGTTTGATTCCCCACTCCTCCACTTGCAGCTGCTGGAATGGCCCTGGGTCAGCCATAGATCTCGTAGGAGTTGTCCTTGAAAGGGCAGCTGCTGCAAGAGCTCTCTTAGCCCCACCCACCTCACAGGGTGTCTGTTGTAGGCAGGGAAGGTCAAAGAGATTGTGACCGCTCTAAGATCCAGAGTATAGGGTGAGATATAAATCCAATATCATCTTCATCTTCTGCTATGGTAAGAAATCTTTCTCCAGAAGGGGGGGAGATGATTTTTCATGTTGGGTCCTAAAGTAGCCTGAGTAGGCATTTCTGATCAAGGAAGTTGAAGAATTCCTTCACACACATCGTTTTTGCAGTGCTGCATCCCCGATCCATGCTGCACTCCCACCACAGCTGCTATAACTGGTGAATTTCACATCAGGAGTTCATAGAACAAGGTAATGAAGAGCTTCGCCTTAGGAAAAGGCAACAGAGCATCCTTAGGGGGTGGAGATTTATACCCTACCCTTCATTCGGAGTCTCAGAGCAGCTTACCATCTCGTTCCCTTCCTCTCCCCAAAACAGACACCCTGAGAAGTAGATGGGGCTGGGAGACCTCTAAGAGAACTGCTTTAGAGAGAACAGCTCTTTCAAGACCTGTGACTGGCCCAAGATCACCCAGCGGGCTGCATGTGAAGAAGTGGGGAATCAAACCCGGTTCTCCAGATCAGAGTCTGCCACTTTTAACTACTACACCAAACTGGGTCTCAGGTGGCCAGAAGGCTTTGATTCACCAGGGGAGACTGAGGTGTTGTTGATTCACTGATTCACTGATGCGAACGTCCCATGCACCTCAGCCCTTTATGATGGCTGCAAGAGGCAGCCTGTCAGAATCCGATCCTCTTGCAATGCACCCATCCCTGACTTCAACTGGCCGAAAGAGAGGTCTCCTGGCGTCTGGTGGTGTGTGAGAGAGATCAGAACTTGGGGAAGATTATGAACACTTTGATGCTTTTGCTAGACTGGCAAAAAATCCCAGCTCTTTTATCCATCCACCTGTCAGAAAACTGACTCTCCGTGTCTCCTTGATCTGTCTCTCTTGGGATGACAGTTCATCATCTTTATCCATAAAAGCTAGATGGTCCCCACCCAAGACTTCAACTGAGCCATGGCTGAGGCCTACAAGATATAAATTAATCCAGAAGAGTGAGTATTACGGGAGTCTCAATGGAACGAAAGGCCTATTATGTACATACATTTTCCTTCGCTTTCAGTTTACGTGTCCATGGATGGTTGTGGTTGTTTTTCTTTCTGCACACATTTCCCTCTCTTCCGAACTTGCTTTGCTTTTGTTAGCTTCCCCCCCACCCCACCCTGTGTTGTAGGGTTGCCAGCTGGCAGAGATCAGCTCCCCTGGAGAAAATGGCTGTTTTGAAGGGTGGACTCTATGGCATTGTACCACGCTGACGCCCCTTCCCTCCCCAAACCCCACTCTTTCCCAGCTCCACCCCCAAAGTCTCCAGGTATTTTCCAACACAGAACTGATAACCCTAGTTTTCTGAGAGTACTTCTGTGGCTTTCCCCCCCATTGCTTCCAAGTCAAAGCAAATCTAAGAGCAGAATTACTTCACTGGTGTTTTGTCTCCATTCCTTTGCCACCCCTTGATGCCTACTCCCCTGCCAGTATCTGTTATTCCACCCATTCAACCACCTCCCATGATTTCCCCTCTGTGGAAGGTTCAGCACTCAGGTCTTGACCCCACTTGCCCTAGGCTCAGGTGGGACTCAGCTCCCCCTTTAAAGTCAATAGCAGCACTTTCAATTGGACTAAGTAGTCCAAGATGGGACCAGAACTTCTCACACAACTTTTTAATTCTCCCACTGTAGTTTTACTCCTTCTTTTTAATGTAGTGATCTGAGACTGGCAATAAAACGCTAATTAAGAATTTCCAGTACCCATGCCCTGTTGCCATCAGAAACTGCTCAGAGTGGGATCCGTTTGACAGCAAAGTCAGTGTGATCCAGTTCCCACTATTAAATACTGGGTTTGATGCATGATGCATGAGGAGGCTCCTGTGTAGCGATTAAAGTTCTTCATTAGTGATTCAGCATCTCTACTAAGCGACTACAAACTACTGCTAAGCACCAGAACAGGTGGCAATATATACAGCTGAGGCGAGGCAGGAGAAACCCAGCCCTCAAGAAGCCGAAGCTCATCTGTGATTGTGCCCTTTTTGGATCCTTCATTAGAATATGCATCCTCATTGGCAGATCCTAGGATCCTCTCAGTTTCTTGTGATGCGCCTCAAGCTTAGACCTGTATCTCCAATGAGCCAGGCAGAAGCTTATACCAACATGTCCAGGCATGCTTTCACATACATAACACCAGGGCTTTTTCGGTAGAAGAAACTCCTTTGCATATTAGGCCACACACCCCTGATGTAGCCAACCCTCCAAGAGTTTACAGGGCTCTTAGTACAGGATCTACTGTAAGCTCCAGGAGGATGGGCTACATCGGGGTGTGTGGCCTAATATGCAAAGGAGTTCCTGCTACCAAAAAAACCCCCTGCATAACACCCATCCACTCCCTTAGTCTATCTGCAGGGGCAAACGGCAGCATCCCAAGTACAAAGAAAAAAGGGATTTTGATGCTGTGTTCAAAGGGAGAAAAGGGGGAATGGCCAGTGCTGAATTAAATTGATATGAGCATCACCAGCACTGAATGAAACAGATATAAGATGCAAAGGGAGACAGATGCTGGGATGGGAAGCCAAAAATGTGGGTTTCTTCATCTCATACCCAGTGAGAAGGTTACACTGGGGATGAAATGCTGAAGGATCCAAGCTCTGAAAACATTTTTTTCCTTTAATGCCACAAAAATATGCCATTATGAACTCTCTCCCTCTCTCCATGTCACCAGCCCCTCCACCAGCATGTACTATCTACTACCCCTTGAATCAGTCACCTAAGTAAATGTTGGGATTATTCCTCTGCCTTAGTGTGCTAAATTGGGGGGTGTCTATTTTGACAGTTTTCAGGAGCCTATATTACAATGGCATTTAAACTACATGGACTTTTTGTGAATCACTGAACAAGAATTGCTCAGGATTGATTCATTTGGAGGAAGTAATGTAAGATGGCAAAGTCAGCATGCAAGGTTGTTTTTAAAAAATACCAAATGATGATGAGTTTGTAAGCTCAAATTAGAGAATCTCAAACAGAAAAGCACATGAATTTGCAAGAAGGCAGAAAATTAGCGCTACTGCGCAGCTGTGCTAGAGCATCAGCAAAAATACAAAAAAAAAAACCCCAAAACCACCCTTTGTCAACATCAACTACCATGTCACAAGTGAAGTCCCCATCCCACTTAGGGAAAGTGTGATTTGTTTGATATACAATGAAGGAAAAATGCAGCAGATTTCAAAACACAAAAAATCAAGAGGAAAAAGAATAGTGTGAAATGCAAAACAGAATTTGAAACCAAGCTTTGTAATTCAAGTGCTGTGAAAATCTGGAGTAATGTGCATGCATAACAGGCTGAGGTTTAGCAGGGAACAGTAGATGGGCAGTAGTAGTAGTAGTAGTAATAATAATAATAATAATAATAATAATAATAATAATATCAAAGATTTCAGGTTTTCACGGCTGGCATCATCATTAGGGTTTGTAGAATCTTTCGGGCCCTCTCACCACACCCCCTCCAGCCTAGAAATAGCAGCTCTCCAGCAGCCCTGGCCTCACTCAATGCACAGCAGCCAAGAAGGTCAGAACGCCTGCTCCGGCTGCAATGCCACTGAGGATGTTCTCTGCAGCTGAGAACGAAACGTCTGGAAGAAAAACTTTCTCCAGTAGAACATGGCACTTGAGCCCGAAAGATTCTACAAACCCTAATAATAATAATAATAGACAAAAGGAAATAACTATTTACCCAATGAGTGATTAAAATGTGGAATTTGCAGCCAGAAGATATAGTGATGATGGTCACAGCCCACAGGGGATTAGATAGCTTCACGGAAGAGAGATCTATCGGTTACTATTAACCATGCTGACTAAAAGGAACCTCCACATTCAGAGGCACTAAACCTCTGAATCCCAGTGCCAGGAAGCTACATCAAGGAAGGCCTTGACCTCTATTCTTGCAGCTGGGCCTCCAGAGAAACTGTGTGAGGCATGATGTTGGACTAAACAGACCACTGGTCTGATCCAGCAGGGCTCTAATGTATTGTATAATGTCATTAACAGCTCTTTTGCAAAGTCACAATCACGTGCGCTGAAAGCCTGCCAATCACATGTATCGGAAGCCTATGCTACTCACAATCCTCCCAATATGTGCTGTTGCCATGTTGTCTGAAAGAGGCAACCCATAGTTTTGGCATGCACATACAATGTCTCTTACACACTGTATACAAGAACTGATTTGTCAGGGTTCTGGCTTAATATGTACCAAAGCAAAAAAACCACATTGCCCCTTAAAGAGGACAGATGGACTGTGTGTTATCAGAAGAACCAACACACGGTTGACAGCCTTGCAGTTCATACAGGCTGTGTTGGCTGAAAAGGGCCAACATGTGCAAGAAATGGCAGTAAGATCTATCACAGCTCTTGCTTACAATATTTCATTCTATAATATAATGGGTTCTATGCATGGCAGAGTCTCAGATTAAGTGATAACAAGCTCTTTAATAGGACTGACATAGTATAAGATCACATTACAAGCCTGGCGCTGGGGCCCACGGGCCAAACTTATATACATCTCTGGGTTCCCGCACATAGGCATAAACTAAGTGGGGGCTGGAGGGCTCAAGCACCCCCTGGAGTTTCCCACCTGGGGCCCAGCCCCCTCCGGCAATCAGTACAGGACTTCAGGGCTCGACAACCAAGCAATCAAATAGTGACAAACTCCTTTGATGTTTTTTCCTCTAAGCTGAAAACAAGACAGTCAGTGGTGTGGTGTGATTTCCTACACCTTCTTACAAATGCTAATGAGCTAGCAGAGCAGGAATAGAATAGATAAACATTCCCCCCCACACACACACTATCTCTGGAGACAGGAAAAATAAGGGATGGGGACTGACTGGGGAAACGAAAGGCCTTTTGCTGTCGGTCAAATGAGTCCCCAGCTTGCTGGGAGGAAAGTGTAAAAGACTGGGGAAAGCAATGGCAAACCACCCCATAAAAAGTCTGCCATGAAAACATTGTGAAAGCAACGTCACCCCAGAGTCAGAAACGACTGGTACTTACACGGGGACCTTTCCTTTCCTTCCATAGAGGAGGAACAGATCTGGCCGGCCTAGGGGGTTGAAGGAGAAGGCTTGAAAGGTAATTCTGAATTCTTTTGCTGTACCTTTGGACTCACTAAATTAATGACTAAGGTTTTGATATCCAGAACACATCAGGTGGGGTAGCCTTGTCAGTCAGAAGCAGAAAAACAAAGTTGGAGTCTTTAAGATCAACCAAGTTTAAGATCAACCTTTAAGCACCTTTAAGATCAACCAAGTTTAAGATCAACCTTTAAGCACCTTTAAGATCAACCAAGTTTAATTCTAGGTATAAGCTTTCATGTGGATGCACACTGTTTTATTTAGATCCAGGTGGGTAGCTGTGTTGTTCTGAAGCAATAAAGTTTGACCAGTGGCACCTTTAAGACCAACAAAGTTTCATTCTAGCCTAGGTATAAGCTTTTGTTTACAAGCACACTTCATCAGATACAGGTGAAACAGAATTTAGAGTCAAGGTGCAGGAGTTGTCCTTGATTCAGAGAGAAGGGCAGGTTATAAATCTACAATTTTCTTCTTCCTCTTCTTCTCCTTCCTCCTCTTCCTCCTCATCTCAATTTATACCCCATCCAACCCCCTAGCAAAAAAAAATCCATGCCTCATGTCAGAGAAATATTTGTGTCTGTGTGGGTAACCCCAGAAACTCTAGTGTCTGAAACAATATCAAAAGGTAAGAAGGCACTGTGAAGGGGCTATAGACATCACTTTGTTGGTGTTAAAGGTGCTTTTGTTGTTCAGTCGCACAGTCGAGTCTGACTCCCTGCGACCCCATGGACAAAGTCACACCAGGCCCTCCTGTCTTCCACCATCCTCCGAAGTCTGCTCAAATTCGTGTTTGTTACATCAGTAACACTGTCCAGCCATTTCATCTTTTGCCGTTCCCTTCTTCTTTTGCCTGCTGTCTTTCCTAGCATCAGGATCTTCTCCAGTGAGTGCTCCCTTCTCATTTAGTGGCCAAAGTATTTGAGCTTCAGCTTCAGCATCTGACCTTCCAGGAAACAGTCTGGGTTGATTTCCCTTAGGACTGACTGATTTGATCTTCTTGCAGTCCAAGGCACTCACAAGAGTGTTCTCCAGCACCACATCTCAAAAGCATCTATTCTTCTGCGCTCGGCCTTCCTTATGGTCCAGTTCTCACAGCCATACATTACTACTGGGAATACAATCGCTTTGACTATACGGACTTTTGTTGGCAGGGTGATGTCTCTACTTCTTATTATACTGCCCAAGTTCACCATAGCTGTCCTCCCAAGGAGCAAACACCTTTTAATTTCATGGCTACAGTCACCATCTGCAGTGATCTTGGATCCTGGAAATGTGAAGTCTTCCCCTTCTATTTGCCAAGATGTGATGGGGCCAGATGCCATTATCTTAGGGGGGGTTTATGTTGAGTTTCAAGCCAACTTTTGTGCTCTCCTCTTTCACCCTCAACAAGAGGTTTTTTAGGTCCTCCTCACTTTCTGCCATTAGAGTAACCTGGAGATGGCAACCCTATCTCCTTTCCTTTATCTACCCCTCTGACTTCAGCTTTCCATTGCCTCCCCCTCCCTGCAGCTTCTACAGTGAGGGAGCCAAAGCAGTTTGCATCATTCTCCTCTCCCCCGCATGTGATCTGAACAACAACCCTGAAAGCCAGGTTAGGCTGGAAGTCTATGCCTGGTCCAAAATCACCCAGTCAGCTTCCACAGCAAGAACCTGGGTCTGGCAGATCCCATTCTGAAGCCCTAACTTGCATGTCCTCTGTATTGCTATGTTGCATACATATTGTACAAAGTTCAGAGTTAGTTAATACAATAGCACTGTATTGCTATGTTGCATACATACTGCTATAGTATTAACTAACTCTGAACTTTGTAAATTGCTCAGAAATTGAGCACCCAGAAACTGTTTTGTATTCTGCCCCGGGTCAGACACCCATGAATTCATCAAACAAAGGTATCTGTGATGCCATAGTTTTGTCAATTTCAGTACAATCGTACTTTATTAATGAGGCAGAAACTAGACACCTGTAAGTGAAAGTCCAGGGAAACTTATACAAGATTGCCATAAAGCTTTTCTGTATTGCCTTTTACTGTCAAATTTGTGACCATTGGTTTGTCCTATGCACGTGATATGTATATTTGCAGATTTTAAAGTGACTATTCTAAAAGTGAATTTCAAAAACAGAGCACAGCAGGAGACCTCTGAAATACCACTATAACCACTGGCAAACTCCCACCTTTTCCTGGTTTTGGCCCAGTCCATGGGCATTGTTTGGGGGGGGGTGCTTCCTAAATTTACAGGGAGGGAGCTTCTCTATAAATTCATAGGTAATGAAGGCTCCTCCCTGTGATGCCACTGGCTCCTCCCTATGTCACTGGATCAAATGCCTCTGGCTGGGCCCCAGCCCATCTCCCTGGGAAATTGAAGTCTATGCCCCTGTTCCCGCACAAGCACGTTATTGGGTCATTCAAACCGGTGGGGGCTTGTTATTGGTCCTGGGCTGCATGGATATGAATCCTGCAGCCCTTTGTTCCCAAGTCCCCAAGCTCAGTCCATATGACTCCAATGAGCCAGGCAGAAACATCCAAAGTCTTCCCTTGAGTCCACATACATAACACATTCTCAGCCTTGAGTCCTGATAGGTTGGGGAGGAGGGGGTCTCTGGAGGGGGATCATGAGGTCTCTATTAACTCTGGGAGGATACCCATGGGCAAACTGGATCATCAAAGCCTCCCCCAGAGAGTGATGTTACATTTGCCTTGCCTATCAGGTCAGCCAATTCTGCTCTTGCATAGTCTACAGATACACACTTCAGCTATGGAAAACTGTGCCTATATGTGAGTCAACCATCGGCATCTGGTTTGACAAGGGATGCCCTTGATTGCTTGAGTCTTCACTGCTGGGCTTACACTGTGCTTTCATGGTCCAGGAATTCAAGGTTGTCTTCTCATTCCATCACCATCAATGCAACACAGACCGATTCCCCACTAGACTTGTTCCGGCATTGGAGCTCTTTTTCTCCAGACGCTTCTGTCTGATTTCACACAAGCTGCAGTGCTGCAGTGACTTGGCCCACCTCTTTCCCAATTCCAATTCCAAAAACCTTTATTGGCATAACAATTTTTTGAAAATAGCAGAACAAATCAGCCTATATGCCAACAAAAGGAGAAACAATCAAAGTACAAAAATTTGTAACATTAGGTGTAGTAATAATACTTTGGCCACCAAATGAGTAGGGAGCACTCACTGAAGAAGATCCTGATGCTAGGAAAGACAGAAGGCAAAAGAAGAAGGGGACGACAAAGGATGAGATGGCTGGGCAGCATTACTGATGTAACTAACACGAATTTGAGCAGACTTCTGAGGATGGTGGAAGACAGGAGGGCCTGGCGTGACTTGGTCCATGGGGTCGCAAAGAATCAGACTCGACTGTGCGACTGAACAACAAATAATAATAGGAGAAAGAGATAAAAGTTTGGAACAGTAATCTCAAATATTACAGTAATTAAAAGTTATAGTAAAAAGCCTAACCATCCAAAAAGGAACCATAGATACACCCCATCTCTCTCACTCACTCTTCCCACCCTTTCCTCTTCCCTCTTTTCTTTCCACTTTTTCTTGGCCCCTGAGTACATTTGTCAGGAACTCTGCCACCTGCTCAGTAACTTCAGAGTTTTTGTCTACTAGCAAGAATGCAATGCCTCTATTGGTCGCAGTCTCAGAGAGTTGGAAAAGAGGACTAATCAAATGTGAACGTAGCTGGGCAGTTTAAGAGGATATGCTGAACAGAGGCAAGTTCTTTACAGAGACATCAGCAGAGTCTTTCCTCATAGGGAATACCCTTGTATCTGCCTGTAACCACAGCTGAAGGAAATATGTTCAGTCTGGCCGGCATAAATGCTCTGCGTTGAGAAGGTATTGTTAATCTTGAAAAGTACTGAGCCATAGAGTTTTGTGGGAAGGCAAGACTCAGGAAATGGGGGGAACAAGTCCCCCCTGCTCCAGCTTTTATTAGTTGTAAATCAAAGTCCTGGATTCTCCTTTGAATTGTTCGGAATATATAGGTTTCATTGGAGTTAGCCAGGGAGTTTAAATCAATACCTAAAGACGATCTTGCTTTCCCATGGCAAGCAAGATCATCTGAAAACAGGTTTCTGCTTGCCGTGGGAAAGTGGCGGACCAAGTCACAGCCACGGGGCAGCTTATGCAAAATCGGACAGAAGTGTCAGGGCAGAAAGAGCTCTGATGCCGGAACAAGCCTAGTGGGGAATCGGTCACATTCTCATAATTCAAGTCCAGTAGTAGTATCTCAAAGACCACCAAGATTTCCATGGCAGAAGCTTTCAAGAGCCAACATTCCTTTCCTCAGGGAGTTTTGGCTCTCAAAAGTTTATACTGTGGACATCTTGCTGGTCTTTAGGGTGCTGCCAGACTCGAATCTTGCTCTTCGACTGAACACCAACATGGCTACCCACCTGAGACTGAGTTCAGGACTGAACAAGCACACAAACCATGTCTGTGGCTGGACTGATGCTTACACAGGCACTTATCAGTCCAGACTGGCAGGGGCGGTAGCAAAGAGCAAGAGTCCAGTAGCACCTTAAAGACTTAAGAAAATGTGTGGCAAGACATGAGCTTTGGTGAATCATTGCTCACTTTTTCAGATACAGCTAGAATGTGAGTCCATCCTAGGGTTGCCAGGTACTCACCACGCACCAGCAGTGGGTGTAAGGCAGCCTGCCAGGAGTGGGGTGGGGTTCCATCCCCAAACAGCATTGGTGACACTCTGGCCTGAGGGCAAAACTCTATGGTAAAATGAACCTCAAACCATAGAGTTTTGCCCTCAAATCAGAGTGCTGCCATGTGACACCCTGTAATGCTTTGGACCAAAATTATATATGGTTCCTCTTAATTTTAAGTTTGGGCAGGCTGGAGGCCTGCTTATAAATTTTTAAATGTTTTAATTTTCTTTTCTTTTTTTGGCAAAGCCCTAGAACCTAAAGGTCAGGCCCATTAGAGAGGGCCTTGAGTTGGTGCACCTGCAGATTCGTTGCCCAGGGAACTGAAGGGAGACACCTGTGGCTGAAACCCATATCTGGGTCTCATTAATGCTATTTTGGGGAGTTGAGTTCTGATTGGGTTTTTCGAATCTACCCACGAGGGCTCCTTACGAATAAAAGATTACCTTTTTCTTTGTTCTGGGCCCCCTACGGGACGATTGGACTAGACTCTGGGACCCTAGACTCTACGCTGGGGCTCTCTGTTTGTGGATTCAATGGACTTTGTTGCTTGATTTCTTTGGAACCATATGGTGCCTTTAGTTAAGTATATTTTGCAACGTTATTGTATTGGCTCACTGTTCTTAATGATAATTTTTAAGCCTATCTTTAAATAAACTCTTTTTTGGTTTTAAAAAAGAGCTTTCTTGTCGCTTTGTGTGGGGGGTTGTAGCAACATGCCAAAAGCTTACTCGACCGCCCCGAAGGTCGCCTAATCTACCAAATAAGAAAAAATACGTTGTCTGGGGAACTCCCGGCCACATCTGCGGTGGTTGGGTTTTCCCTGGTTTTAGAGGATAAAACTCTGAGGTTGGGCTGGGATCTCAGAGTGGAAAAAAAGTAATCCAGCCTGGTGGCACTTTACCCCAGGATCTGGTTTTGGGCCTGGATATTTGGATTTGTGTTTGAGCCACCATTCTAACGGCCCGCCTGGTCTCGGTCATAAGGGTCGGACCGTTACACACCCCTATGTGATGACATCACTTCCATGTGATCATGTTAGTGACACTGTGCAGCAACACTGCTGTTTGGGGATGGGGTTCCGCCTGGGTAATGGGAACCTAGGCCATCTGTCCTTGTATCATATGAACATATGAAGCTGCCTTATACTGAATCAGACCTTGGGTCCATCAAAGTCAGTATTGTCTACTCAGACTTGCAGCGGCTCTCCAGGGTCTCCAGCTGAGGTTTTTCACGCCTACTTAGCTGGACCCTTCTTAGTTGGAGATGCCAGGGATTGAACCTGGGACCTTCTGCTTACCAAGCAGATGCTCTACCACTGAGCCACCGTCCCTCACTCATGGGGAGTGGAGTGATTTCAGATGCCAAAGGATCATAGCAGGTGAATGACAATAGCAGGTGTGATTGGATTAGGTGTGAAACACAGAGGGATGGGTAGGCATGGTGAAATCAGCATTGGTAATGAGACCGTAATAGGTCCGGCAGGGGCAATTGGGCTCCCATACAGCTGAGGGCCAGGAACAGGACAGAGAGACTGGTTGCACGGGTCTGGCCATGTATTAGGAGCCTGGGTCGTGGGTGGTTGGTATGGGGAATGCCTCCTGGCATGTGGGACACACCCTGGGCCAGAGAGGGGAGCTGGCAAGTTCAGCGGGTCTGGGCAGTGCATGCCTGAAAGGTTCCTGAAAAGGGTGACCTAAAGGGAACTGGGATTGGAACAGGAAGGAAGGGGGGGTGCCATCACCTCCTCAGGGGGAGGGGAGGCACAGGTCCGGCTCAAGAAACTTCCAGGGAATGTTACTCTGTATTGTGTAAGGGAGACAGAAGAATAAAGACCAAGCCTCATTTGGGGCAGGAGCTCACAGGAGCAGAGCTCTGGAACCTCTACATTTTATCATGCTTGTATCTATCTTTATCTCCCACACACCCCCTCCACCAAAAAAAATAATTACTTCTGGGCTCCATCGTTCAAACCCTCTGTGAGAATTTTGCTGAACTCTAAGATCTGACAAACTTTCTAATATCGTTCCCCACAAAATAAACCAAAAAAACCCCAGGGAAATAACCAAAACATATAAAGCAGACAGATGGAAATCTTCCTCATGCCACTGTGGCCACATAAGAGAAAGTAATTTTAAAAGTATGATGGGAGTAAGGTTTTATTATGACAATTACAATTCAAGAAGCATTTTAAGGTAGATGCTGAGTTGACATAATGTAGTACACCTTCCAGTGATGTCAGGGGTGTGTGGCATATGCAAATGAGTTGTGCTAATGAGCTCCAGCAGCTCTTTTTCTACAAAGTGACCTGATAAAAACAGGCCCATCAGTGGCTATAAGCCACAGCGTATTGTTGGAACTCTCTGTCTGGGGCAAGTGATGCTCTGTATTCTTGGTGCTTGGGAGGGGCATCAGTGGGAGGATTTCTAGTGCCTTGGCCCCACTGATGGACCTCCTGATGGCACCTGGGTTTTTTGGCCACTGGGTTTTGGCCACCTGGGTTTTTTGGCCAACACAGAGTGTTGGACTGGATGGGCCATTGGCCTGATCCAACATGGCTTCTCTCAGGTACAATTGTAAACCTTTTACATCTTGCCCCCCCCCCCCCCAATCTGTGTAGGCTTCTGCTAGGTGCTGCCCCAGGCCAGATCGTGATGTGTAAACTGCTGCCTAGCCACCACAGGTAATTGTGTGTCATTCCCAAGCCCAACCCTTGAGCAACATTTTAATTTTGCTCCAGACTGACCTCACCATACCCTCCTGGGGAATCACTGAGGAAGGATATGTGGAGCCAGAGTAAAGGGGTGAAACCTGCAGACTCCTTCTCTCCCCACACAGAGCATCCTCACAGTGCTGAGATGAGCGCTTTTGAAGTGAGTCCCCCCCACCATGTACGTTTGACTGGGAATCCAGTGTAGTGGGTAAAAGTTATTATTTTTGCCCTGACCTGGATGGCCAAAGCAAGCCGGCTCTCATGAGATCTTGGAAGCGAAGCAGCACTTGGATGGGAGACCTCCTTGGAATACCAGCAGTCAGGAGGGCAGGAGAAGGCTTTTTTCAGCCACCTCCCTGAATATCCTCCAGGCCCCCATTAGGGGTCAGTCACCATGACTTCAAGTTGAACACACATGCATGCACAGGCACACACACAGGCACATATAAATAGTAATAGTAGTATCTGGGAGACCTGGGTTCAAATCCCCACTTTGCCATGGAAGCTCGCTGGAGGACTTTGGACCAAGCCTCAGAAGTTTCTTCCGGAGGTTGCTGCATGACCCTCCCAGGGTGCTCTGAGCTTCCCAGCTTCCCTCTGAAGGTATATCACAGGCAGGATGGAATATTCTCCAGGTTACAAAATCAAGGGAGAAGCACATCCCAGCCCAGGGGTGGCCAAACTTGCTTAATGTACGAGCCACATAGAATAAATGTCAGATGGTTGAGAGCTGCAAGACATGAATGTCAGATGTTTGAGAACCACAAGCCAGAAGGCAGGCAGGCAAATAGATAGGGAAGGAAGAGGTAGAAAGAAAGCAACTTTAACTTTAAATGCATTCTCCAAGCTACCAGCTGCCTTGGTTTGGAGAGGTGATTTAAAGAGACAAATGCCTTCCCCAAGCTGGCTAATGGGGCGGTGGGGCTTTGAGAGCCACACAATATGTGTGAAAGAGCCACATGTGGCTCCCGAGCCGCAGTTTGGCCACCCCTGTTCCAGCCTAACCTTCGTTACAGAGTTGTGAAGATAAAATGGAAGCGTGGAGAATGATGCGAGCCACTCTGGGTCCACGTTGGGGAGAAAGGCAAGATTCACAAGAAGTAAATCAATAAAATAAACACCCATAACACAGCGCGTGTCAGATGCATCACGTAGTTATACCCTTAAAGACTGAAATTACATCTTTTCTAAAGGAGCTTTCAAGAATGAATCCCCCACTCCTTGTTCCCTTCCCTTCCTGCCTTTACAGAAAAAAACCATAAATCCTCAGCATTCTCTCTTCTCTTTCCCTACAAGACTTGCTGTTACCTGTGAAAGCAATTCAGCTATTTTTTTTAAAAAAAAATGAAATTGCCAACAGCCAAGGCAACCCATCCCCAAAATATCTTTAATTTAAAAAAAAAATGCTTCCCCAATGCCCTTGACATCATCCATCGTGGGTGGCAAGGAACTAAAATAACCCCTTTCTGCGGTGGAGATGTGCTTGCAAGGTGCCGGCAGCTCACGCTGATAACACACACTTGCGCAGACAATCCAGGCCCTTCTGGCTGGATCCGTTGGCTTTCGCCTGTCAAAGGAGAAGGCAGGCAAGAAAGAAACCCACAAAAAAATCCCAAAAGGCCAAGCCTCGGAAGGAGTTTCTGCCGGAGGTTGCTGCATGGCCCTCCCAGGGTGCCTTGAGCTTCCCAGCTTCCCTCTGAAGGTGTGTCACAGGCAGGATGGGATATTCTCCAGGTTACAAAATCGAGGGAGAAGCACATCTACATTCTGTGCCAAGGAAAGCAAAATTCTGTAGTCCAAATAAACATCTCTCTCTCTCTCTCTCTCTCTTTCTTGGTTCAGGTCTGTGGGCAGATGCTTTTGTGGCCTAGGAGTCTAAATGGGCAGTGCTGGGGGAAACATGCTCTGGTGGTAGGGTTGCCAACCTCCAGATGGTGGCAGGAAAAAAACTGCACAGGTTCCATGATATCCAGCCTCCAAAATAACGCAAACAAACATGATATAGAAAAAGTATACATTCTTAAACACTCTCATACAAAAATGCCCAAGACAAACATACCCTGACAACAGAACACTTGACAAAGCAAGTAATAAGGACCAAAATTTCAAATAATTCAATTACAACTTAATGTCCAAAGAATGAAGAACAGTCCTCCAAACCTTTGCAGATCCCCAGTCCAAAAGTATCCTGAGGAGTCCAGAAGGTAATAACGTATTCCTATGATGTATTCTTAACACAGCACCACAGCGCAGCGATGAGGTAGTACTTTATTGTCGTTTCTATATCTTGTGTGTTTGCATTATTTTGGTGGCTGGATATCACAGAACCTGTGTGGGGTTTTTTCCTGCCACTCTCTACCAGGATTCTCTTGTTGGTCACACAACCTCCAGACGGTGGATGGAGATTTCCCGGGATTACAACCCATCTCCAGGTGACAGAGATCAGTTCCCCTGAATAAAATGGCCACATGTTCAGGTCTCCCTGATGGCCTTGACGTCATCCACAGTGGGTGGCAAGGAACTAAAAGAACCCCTTTCTGCCGCAGAGATGTGCTTGCAAGGTTTGCTTGTTCAGGTCTCACACAAAACCATGGTTTCGTCTGAGACCTGAATAAGCAAACTGAGACCTGAACAAAGAAAAGACCTGAATCAACAAACTAAGGTGGTGCGATCGTCTAAATGTAGACCACTCCTCTAACTATGGAGTACGTCAAACCTGAATCTGAAGCCATGGGTTGAAGATGGTTTATTAACCACAGTTACACTTAAACTGTGTTGCTGCCACATGACATACGAACACAGACATTCTGGCTCTGTTGGGCAGAGTTGCCAGCTCCTGGTTGGGGAATACCTGAGGATTTGAGGAGTGAAGCCTGAGGAGGGTGGGTTTGGGGAGGGGAGAGACTTCAATGGGGTATTAGCCACACAGTTTACCTTCCAAAGCGTCCATTTTCTCCAGGGGAATGTGTAGTGTATCGGCAGCCATACGCGTCCACACGCAGAGGCGACTGGGCGGTCCCAGGCGCCTCCAGCATGGGGCGCGGAGTCCCCCGCCAATCACCAGCTGTGGCGGGAAGTTTAACAGGTCAGGATTGGCCTGACCTGTCCAGTAGGCTGTACCGGGGATTGTACATAAGCGGGACCCGGCCCACGTGTTCGCTCTCTTGCAACGTGCTCCTAATAAAGAATGTTGCCCTACTCGCGTCTCCCGATCGAGTACGTTACACTGGCGACGAGGATGGGATACTAGCCTCATCGGCTACATAGGAGACCAAGGGCACCACCAGGCCACGACCGCCGCCGCAGCCACCATGGCCAACCAGGGCGGAACCACCGGTCACGTCGAGCCGTTCGACCCCGCAAATCCAGAGGCCTGGGAGTCCTACCTGGAACGGGTCGAATCCTACCTGAGGGCCAACAAAGTCACGGAGGACAGCATGAAGAGGGACGTTCTCCTGAGCGTCTGCGGTGCGGCCACATTCGAGATCGCCAAAGGTCTCTCGGCCCCCGCCCGCCTCACGGAGAAGTCCTTCGCGGAGATCAGCAGACTCCTCACAGGCCACTTCTTGCCTCAGCCGTCGCGGGTGGCCCGCTGGTTCCTGTTCCACAAAAGGGACCAGGCTGCAGGCGAATCGGCCGCCGACTACTTGGCGGCCCTCCGCAGGATCGTCGGGAACTGCAACTTCCCCCTCCCGGAGCAGCCCCTCCACGCAGAGGAGGTCGCCAAGGCCACCCAAAAACACAAGACGCTGGCACGGGTGCTCGACTGGGTGGTGAGGGGCTGGCCAGAAGGGAACATGGGGGAAGAAGTCAAGCCTTATAAGACCAGGAGGGAGGAACTAGCAGCCCACAAAGGGTGCATATTATGGAAAAGTAGGGTGGTGGTACCGCCCCCGCTGCAAAAGCGTGTTCTGGAATCCCTACATGAGACCCATCCCGGCATAGTCCGAATGAAGGCGTTAGCCAGGAGCTACGTCTGGTGGCCGGGGATGGACGGGGAGATTGAGAGCTGGGTCCGTAGGTGCCAGACATGTCAGGAGACGTGGCCCGAGTCTCCCAGCGCCCCCGCCACACGGTGGGAGTCCCCCAGGAAGCCATGGTCGCGACTCCACCTCGACTTCGCGGGGCCGTTCCAGGGGCAGATCTTCATGATAATAGTGGACGCCTACACCAAATGGCTGGAGGTCATTCCTGTAGGGTCCACCTCGTCCGCCGCCGCAATCCGAGTGCTGCGCAGGGTCTTATGCACACATGGTATCCCGGACACCATAGTCTCGGATAACGGGGCCGCGTTCACCTCGGCGGACTTCCAGGCATTCCTCCAGAGATATCTGATTAGGCACATAAGGTCTGCCCCCTTCCACCCGGCCACCAACGGCCAGGCAGAGTGGATGGTCCGCACAACCAAAGAAGCCCTGAGCCGAATCGTGCAGGGCGACTGGGACCACAGCTTAGCCACATTCCTTTTCGATAATAGGGTCACCCCCAACCCGGTCACAGGGGTCAGTCCGGCAGAGCTCCTCATGGGGCGCAAACTCATAACCCGCCTAGACAGACTACACCCCGACAGGGCCCCAGACACCCGCGGAAGTCCCGAGGTCCGGGACGCAGCCAGGGGTTTCTTCGCGGGCGACCCGGTATACACCCAGAACTATGCCAGGGGGCCCGAATGAGTGGCGGGCCGGGTGCTACGAGTAACGGGGTCCCGCCACTACGATATATCAACCGAGGGGGGCCAGGTATTATGGCGGCACATAGACCAGTTACGCCGCCGCACGCTACCGGAGGAACCTGCGGACACTGAAGAGGCGAGTTCCAGGGAGGGGCCAACTAGGGGACGACCAGAGGACGTGGCCCCAACACCTGTTACACCGACGCACGAAGCGCCGGGACCAACAGAGACCGAAAGACCCGCGGAACCAGACCCGCAGCCGCCGGCCGTGCCGCGGCCCACCGACACACCAGCAGCGGAAGCCGCGCCGCCGCCACAGGACCTCCCCCGACGGTCCACCAGGGAGCGCCGACCTCCCGCGTACCTTAAGGACTATGTTCATTAACCAGGGGGGGAGGGGTGTAGTGTATCGGCAGCCATACGCGTCCACACGCAGAGGCGACTGGGCGGTCCCAGGCGCCTCCAGCATGGGGCGCGGAGTCCCCCGCCAATCACCAGCTGTGGCGGGAAGTTTAACAGGTCAGGATTGGCCTGACCTGTCCAGTAGGCTGTACCAGGGATTGTACATAAGCGGGGCCCGGCCCGCGTGTTCGCTCTCTTGCAGCGTGCTCCTAATAAAGAATGTTGCCCTACTCGCGTCTCCCGATCGAGTACGTTACAGAACTGATCTCTGTCGCCTGGAAATCAGTGGTAATCAGTGTTCCCTCTAAGCGGAGTTCGTGTGAGCTAGCTCACCGTTTTTTAGCCTCTGGATCACACATTTTTATCTTGGCTTAGGAAAAATGGCCCTAGAGCAAACTAATGTATGCAGCAGCTCCCAACTTTAATGCCAGTAGCTCACAAAGTAGAATTTTTGCTCACAAAACTCCACAGTTTAGAGGGAATACCGTACTGGCTGTAATCCCAGGAGAACTCCAGCCACCACCTGGGAGTTGGTGACCCTACATCAGAGCATGTTCCCCAGCAGTGGCCATGGGGACGCCTAGGCCACAGAAGCAACTACCAGGAGCAACGAAACCAGCATTCATCAAGGCAAATAAGGATTTGGCCTGTGAGCCAAATCCCAGTTTCACAAACAGAAAGCCTGGCTTCCTGTGAAGTCTGACAGCCTTCCATATTATTTGTTCAGCTTTGGTTAGCCGCAAAGAGGACCAAAAAAAGATGGGAAGCCCCAGAGCCTGGACTGCTGGAAGAGTCTATTAGAACCCACTCTGCTAGCTTCATTCCGCATGCTCCTTGCTTCTCAGGAGGATCTCTCCACTGCCAGCCTCCAAGGAGAAGAAGAAGAACTGCAGATTTATACCCCACCCTTCTCTCTGAGTGGCTTACAATCTCCTATGTCTTCTCCCCCCACAACAGACACCCTGTGAGGTGCGTCGAGCTGAGAGGGCTCTCACAGCAGCTGCCCTTTCAGGACAGCTCCTGCGAGAGCTATGGCTGACCCAAGGCCATTCCAGCAGCTGCAAGTGGAGGAGCGGGGAATCAAACCCGGTTCTCCCAGATAAGAATCCGTACACTTAATCACTACACCAAACTAGAGGGTCTGAGGAGGACCTTCAATAATTACAGCTGATCTCCACACAACAGAGATCAGTTCTCCTGGAGAAAATGGCTGCTTTGGAGGGTGGACTCTATGGCATGATACCCTGCTGTGTTATCCCCCCCCCTCCTCAAGCCTCTCCCTCCCTAGGCTTCATTCCCCAAAACTCCAGGAATTTCCCAACCTGGAGTTGACAATGCCAGCACACATATGCTGTCCTGAACTCCATGGAGAAACAAGGGGCCACTTTGCAAGACGGAGAGAGACAGTGAAGCCTCAATTCTTCTACCTAAACAAAAAAAGCAAAAACAAAACACAGGAAGATCCAACCTCCAGTCATACTCAGCAACACTGCTACATCCCAGGGTTAGAACAGGATTTGAAATTGAAACTCCAAATTGGTATGAAACTTGTTGGGTGACCTTGGGCGGTCACATTATCGCCGCCTCTCAGGGATCTTGGGAGGAAAGAATGGGGAAAGTTGACCTATGTATGCTGCTCTGAATGCCATGGAAAAAAGGTGGGATAATAGTGTATTAAATAGACAGACTGCATCTTTTCACCAGGACAGGGTGTTCTTCTTATCCCCAGGACAGGTGACACTGTGGAAAAATATACCTAATCAATTGACCAATCAAATATTGCTAAATAATAGTCAAGTCGCTCAAGCAAGTCAGTCTGCATTGCATGTTTCATCCATGGGTGACAAAAAGATCTAAAAATATATTCCCCTTCCTAGTCTATGTGTTATTTGCAGCTGGTTCACATCAGCTTTGATAAGTGATGTGGAGCTTCAGAGCCAGGTACTACAAAAACAAAGGCTTTTCTTGCAGATGATCTCAGCATTATGATGTCATATGGTCACATAATCTATCAGATCAAGCTACCTGATAATGTCACAAAGCCAAATCACAGAAACGCCAGGAAGCATTGCCCTCATTCCAAACAGGTTTCTGGAAGAAGTCATAGAACCATCAATGTTAGCTCTGGGATGACATCACAGAGCCAAACTGGAGTAAGGGCAACCCTCCCTGCTCTCGCTCAGAATGGGTGAAAGTTTTTTCCCTGTTTCACAGCCAGTTGGCATGTTTCAGGGCCAAAATGTTCACAAAGCACAGTTCCTTCATTTCAGCTCAAGCCTCAAAGCATATCATCAAAATCTGTTGCCATGGAACAATACAGTTGAATGGAAAACAACTGCCATCAATTATTATTTGTGATGTTATGAAAGTGCAAATATTTGAGGGACTGATCAGGTCTCAGCTTTTACCAAGTATCCTGAGGTTTGCCCAGATCAGGACTACTTTTTTTTTTTAAATGAAATTAAAATGACTATTTAACATAACTATTACAGGTAAAGTGCAGGGTAAGGGATGCCTGCTTCTAAGTGAAGCGTGTGCATTGCCTGAGTGAAGCTTGATTCCTACAGAGCTAAGGATCGAGAAGGCTACATTCCTTTCTTTGTTATCAGATGACCCCATGATGCAACTAAAAAGCGAGGTCACCTCCTACACAAGGCCATCTTTGGCTTCATGGAATAGTTGACTGCTGTTAAACATTGTGAAATCTTTGACAATCAATCAACAATGATCAATCAACTAACTGACCAGCATCCCAACCCAGTGGTGATTAAATAGGAATACCAGCCTCCAGTGGGAAATGAGGATCCCCCGGAATTACAGCTCATCTCCAGGCTACAGAGATCAGTTCACCTGGAGAAAAGGGGATGTTTTAGAGAATGGAATCTATGGCACCGGACCCTATTGAAGTCCCTGTCCTCTTCAGGCTCCATCCCCAAATCTCCAGGAGTTTCCTAACCAGGATCTGGAACCCTACCCCCCCACCCCCCATCATGACAGCCTTACATGGAAAACTTCCCCTCGCTTCCATTTCACCAGCTAAATTTGGGAGTGTTGCTTTATGGAGCCATGCAATGTACTGGTTGGAGTGTCCAGTTAGGACCTGGGATACTCTGGTTCAAATCCCCAGCTCTGGCAGGAGGAAGGATGCTGCCCTCACACTCTGCTTGCGGGCTTCCCCGAGACATCTCATGGTTAACCATTGTTAGACCACACAATTTATCACCTCTTTGCCTCACTTCTGTGATCATTCCTGTTAACTGTATGTATTATCTCAGGGGTGTCAAACTCATTTGTTAGGAGGGTCGGATCTGACATAAATGAGACCTTGTTGGGCTGACCCATGTTGGGCCGGGCCATATATGTACCTATTAAAGATTGGGTAGCAAAGATATACACTTTATAAAGGACACAGACAAAAACAATTAAAGATTTTTAAAACAACGTTAAACACATGCTTAAAACATTAGCACTCATTGGTCTTAAAGGTGCTTTCATTGTATTTCTCCCATGGGATCCAGGGAACTGGGCAAAGGAAGCTCTGGCTCTTTCCTTCCTTCCCCAGGGGACCAGGAAGGGAAAGAGCCTCAGCCAGTAGAAGGAGGAGATGCTTGGTTCAGTAGCTCTGCTGTGCAATTGAGAGAGCCTGGCAAGGCAAGCTCTCTCTCCCCCACTCTTCCCCAAGGGAGGATCCTCAGACAATGGAGAAAATAGAGACTTTGCTCTGTAGCTCCTGTGGATTGAGCAAGCCTTGCAAAGCAAGCCACAATGCAGAAGGAAGAGAGAGGAAGAAGGAAGCAGACGACAGCCAATTGCTCAGGGGTCTGATAGGGGCCCTTCGAGGGCCTGATTCAGCTCCCAGGCCGCATGTTTGACCCCCCTGTACTATCCTGTTCTTACTGTTTTTACCCGGTTGCTTCCTAAATTCCATTTTCTGTATTGTTTGACAAATCACGCCTGAAACTTCTTTTTCTCTCGCTTGTTTCTAATTGTTGCAATCCTGGGCCTATTGCATTGCTTCTTACGTGTCTCCTGCTATTTTTCTGCACCGTTTTACACCATGGGCGTTTTCGCACTCACCTTCAAGTGGCGCGACCACCCTCTTCACGCCGGCAGATCTGCAGGGATTTCGCATAAGAAGCGCCGAAGCAACGAAAAGAGCCGGCGACTTCCGTCGCAAAAGCCGCTCAAACGTTTTCCTGCTTCTTGGCGGTTTCCGTTTGAGCGGGTTTCGCAACGGAACTTTCCGGCTCTTTTGGCTGCTCCAGCGCTTCTTATGCGAAATCCCTGCAGATCCGCCGGCGTGAAGAGGGTGGTCGCGCCACTTGAAGGTGAGTGCGAAAACGCCCCATGTCTCAGTGAAAAGGGCAGGCTATAAATCAGTTTTTAAAAATTAACGGAATAATATTGGTAGGGTAATATGCTGTGGCCTTGGTGGCCCTGGCTATCCGGATCTTGTCAGATCTCAGGACGCTAAGCAGGGTCAGCTCTGGTCAGTATTTGGAAGGGAGACCACCAAGGAAAACCAGGGTCGTGACACAGAGGCAGGCAATGGGAAACCACCTTTGAATGTCTCTTGCCTTGAAAACCCCACCAGGGTCACCACAAGTCAGCTGCAACTTGATGGCAAAAAAAAAGGTAATGCAGACTATCAAGCCACCTGACCTGTGGATTTTTACCCCACCTTTCCTCTAAAGAACCCCAGGGGAGCAAACATCGTTCTGCCCTCCTGTGTTTCACTCCCACAACAACCTTGCGAGGCAGGTTCGGCTGACCAAGGGTGACTGGCCTAAGCTTCCTTGTCCCACACAAGTCGCAGGCTTCTGTGCTGTCTCACCAAGGATGCATCATGACAAGTATCTATTCACACCCCATCGCCCTCAAGCCAATGATCCCAGCATCCTCTTCCCAAGAATCCTGCAGCGCTCCTCCCAGATTACCAGCAGTTTCGCTCTCACGCCTGAAAGATAGTAGGGGGTACGCTCTGCAGGGACCACCAGGGCCGCTCGTACGACTAGGGGGGAGTGGGCTAGCCTAGACAGTTCCAGCAGCCGCAGCACGCATTAGCAAAACGCTGCATAAACAGACGACCTGCAAGAATGCCTGAAACCCCAGCGTTCCAACATGTAAGCCCAGTATCCGGGATGCGCGCGCATCCGCCTCTTGCCACGACCGTTTTGTTTATATGCCAATCAAGAGGCAATCGTTCGCCAGCCGCGATAATCGATGAGCCTCACGTCATGTGGGTTTCTCGTTGCTGTCTTATTAGCAAGACGAGAGGCGGCCTCTAGTGGCTGAGAGAAGACACAGCAAGTTGTTGTTGTTCAGTCGCACAGTCGAGTCTTTGCGACCCCCTGGACAAAGTCACGCCAGGCGAGAGGCTTCCCTAAAAGGAACGACTGGGAGTGGCGGGGGGATGTGATTAGCAGCTGGTGACGCATTTTAATAGTAATGTCCTACAAGAACATAAACCACTGCCAGTTAGATCATCCCAGGGGGTTTTTTTTAGAGAGACTTTCAAAGCAAGTGAGAAGCAGATGTGGTTTGCCATGGCCTTCCTCTCCAGGGTCTTCCTTGGTGGTCTCCCTTCCAAACAGGGTCCCTGCTTAGCTTCTGAAATCTGACCCCATGCCACCTTCTAGGGCCGCCAGCCTCCAGGTGGGGCCTGGAGATCTCCTGCTTTTACAACTGATCTCCAGTTGACGGAGATCAGCTCCCCTAGAGAAAATGGCTGCTTTGAAGGGTGGACTCTTTCTATGGCATTGTACTATGACGAGGCCTCTCCCCTTCCCAAACCCCTCCCTCTCCCGGATCCACCTCCAAAGTCTCCAGGTATTTTTCAACATCGACGTGGCAACCCTACTGCCTTCCCTCCTTCATCCCTGGTTTTACAAGAGGCTAAAGAAGGACCGCAGGAAGGCAAGCTGGTTAGTGGGCTAAGCAGATGTTAAGGGCTGTGACCTAGAATATTTTTAACAAACTAGCATCGCAATGCCCAGATCTGCTTAGCCCTGTCTTGCCAGATCTCGGAAGCCAAGCAGGGTCAGCTTAGTATTTGAAGGGACACCACCAAGGAATACCAAGGTCATGACGTGAAGGCAGAGAATGGCAAAGCACCTCTGAATGTCTCTTGTCTTGAAAACCCTCAGCAGGGACGGCCAAACTTGGTGAACATAAGAGCCACACAGAATAGACGTCAGATGTTTGAGAGCCACAAGACAGAAACATCAGATGAAGGAAGGAAGGAAGGAAGGAAGGAAGGAAAGCTAGTTTAACTTTAAATGCATCCTCCAAGCCGCTGGCTGCCTTGGCTTGGAGAAGCAATTGAAAGAGACAAATGCCTTCTCCAGGCTGGTCAACAGGGCAACGAGAGCCATTAAGTAGACCCTTGGTCCACTAAGTAGACATCAGTAGGATTCCTAGTAGAGACCTCACCAGGATATCACTTTAAGGAACTCTGCATTTCTGTGGACAGTCTGTATAACGTACTCAGACGGGAGACGCAAGTAGGGCAACATTCTTTATTAGGAGCACGTTGCAAGAGAGGGAACACGCGGGCCGGGTCCCGCTTATGTACAATCCCCGGTACAGCCTACTGGACAGGTCAGGCCAATCCTGACCTGTTAAACTTCCCGCCACAGCTGGTGATTAGCGGGGGATTCCGTGCCCTACGCTGGAGCGCCTGGGACAGCCCAGTCGCCTCTGCGCATGGCGCGTTTGGCTGACGATACACTACACCCTGGTTCAGAGGTAGGGCTGCAGCTCTGTAGCAGAGCATCTGCTGGCCATGCAAGCAGATGTTCAATCCCTGGCATCTCCTATTTAAAAGGATAGGAAGTGACTGAGATCTGGAGAGCCCCAGCCTGTCTGAGTGGACAGTGCTGATCTTGATAGATCAGAAGTGCAAGAGTAAGTGCTGTGAGTCAGCCCTATGATTAGACTTAGCAGGATTCTGAGCACTCCTGTTTAAGATTGCCCTGTAAGAGAGCATTGCAAGCCCCACTGAGTAGACCTGCTCAGGATTATTCTCTTACAGTGCTAGCACTCTATTCACATGCATTCAGTGGGACTTACACCCAGGAAAGGATTGTACTACAGGAATCTGACTCAATATAAGACAGCTGTTCTGTGTGTTCAAATACTGTAGTCACATCAGTATCTGCCCCGGTTTAACTTTGTCGGCAAATGAAGACGGAGTGATGACAATCAATGGCTCATAGAAGAACAAACAGAGCAGTCTCTGGAGAAAATGAAAGATAGATTTCTCCAGTCTCCAGAATTCTTACTGTGGAGGAAAGGCATATATTGTTGCTCTTGATTTCTTTAACACATGGATCCAGTGGGGGTTTTTTTGTAGATTTGCATATTAGGCTACACTGGCTGGCCTGGAACTCGCCGCATGGTGGGTCAGACCAGCCAGACCCCTGGCCAGTCCAGGTGGGCTCCAGCAGCAACAACAAAAAGCCCTGCATATATCACATGAAGCTGCCTTATACTGAATCAGACCCTGGGTCCCTCAAGGTCAGTATTGCCCACTCAGACTGGCAGCAGCTCTCCGACAAAGGTCTTTCACATCCCCTACTGCCAGACCCTTTAACTGGAGATGCCAGGGAATGAATTTAGGACTGTCTGCATCCCAAGCAGTTGCTCTGCCCCTGGGCCACGGCCACTTCCAATTAAGAATTCTGCGGTGTCTCACATTTTTCTTATGGGGAGGTACCCCAGAGAATCTGAATCTTAATACAGTGCCTTGGAGAATGTGCAAAGTGTCTTTCTCTAACAACCCCCAAATTGGAATTAGACATACTGAACAACATAGCATGAGGCACGGCTTCCAAGCCGGCCAAACCCCTTGAGAAGCTGTAGAAACGTAAGCCCGGTTCTCATTGAGGTGGTGAAACTATGTTGCAGCTTTCCCACTTCATATTCCACTTGGGGGCTCGCACTGTTGAAAACTCCTCCTTACAAAAGAAAAAAAAAATCCCACATATAAGACACTAGATGCCAAGGAGTCAGGCTCTAGCCTAGTCTTCTGCACGCTATGCTAGTTTTCTATATGAAAACTGTATGAACTCTATATGAACACCCCTCCCCTAACTATAGTCTGAGCAGGTACAATCCATACACAGATTTAACCAGGGCATTTTTTTGTAGCAGGAACTCCTTTGCATATTCAGTCACACACCCCTGATGTAGCCAATCCTTCAAGAGTTTACAGGGCTCTTAGCACAGGGCCTATTGTAAGCTCCAGGAGGGACCAGCCAAAGCATCACTTCTTATGAAAGTCTCTCAGGATCCTCCAGTGCCATCCTGCACAGAGCTATGCCCTTCGAAGCCCATTCAAGTCAATGGGCTTCGAAGACCATAACTCTGCTGAAGACTGCACTGCCAGTATCCCAAAGTTGTGACATCGCTTTTGGGAGTGCTCATGGATCTGGTTCTACTTGTTCATCAGCAAACTGTAGCTGTGGCTAGGAGCATTTCCCTCTGGTTATTTGCACAATGCGGTCTGTGCTCTTCCTTGTTGGATAAAGGCCAACCACTGTCGGCTCTGCATCAACTATCTCATAGATTGACTACTCCAATGTTCTCAGCCTAGGGCTGCCCTTGAAGACCATGGAAGCTGCAAATAGTGCAAAACATGGCAGTTGATCTTTAAAGGCAAGCTGGCTGCTAAACACAGGTACTTATTCAATGGTCAAGATGCTGAAAGCTACTTATAAATCACTTGGATGTAGGGTTGCCAAGTCCCCAGCTTCCCGAAATGGGGGACTTTCTCACACAGAACGCATGCACGATGCGATGACATCACCTGGAAGTGACATCATCAAAATGGTGGCGCCTGTGCAGGACCACTCTAGGTGTTTCCGGGAAAACTCTATGGTTTTCCTGGACGCTCTAGCCATTTGGGAGGTAAAATGGTACGTACCATCATCACCAATCATCATCAACAATCCCAGTCATGGAACCTTGCATCAGATAGCAATTCCACTCCCAAAACTCAAAAAATCCAATTATGTCTTCAGCATCAAATAACTGCAACTGCAGGAACAGATATTGTTTCAGGGATGAGCTTTTCTGCTCAAATCGAGGTCTCTTGGTGTTCCAAAAAGAATTTCTGCACATATCCAATTGGAGTTCTTTACCTTCCCACTCTGATGTGGGGTTTGGCTTAAACAAGCCCAGGGGTGGACAAACTTGCTTAATGTGAGAGCCCCATAGAATAAACATCAAATGTTTTGAAAGCCACAGGAGAAGGAAGGAAGGAAGGAAAATAAAATAGATGGGAAGGGAGAGAGAGGTGGAAAGAAAGCGACTTCAACTTTAAATGTATTCTCCAAGCTGCCAGCTGGCTTGGCTTGGAGAAGTGATTTAAAGAGACAAATACTTTCTCAAAGCCAACTGACAGAGCAATAGAAGTTTTGAGAGCCACATAACATGTGCGAAAAAGTCATATGTGATTCCCAAACTGCAGTTTGCCACCACTGAACAAGCCATTGCGAGCTATTTGCTATTCAGCAGGCACCTTTTGGACAGTCCTGACTGCCATTTTAGTAGGTTTTATGTTGTGTTGAGAGGCAAACAGGGAGGTCCTTGGCCTGGAGTGCCTGAATTGCTCTCTGCAGGACTGAAGGCTGGCTGACCCTGCCCCATACTAAGGGGTTGGATGAGATACCATCCCTCTCTCTTTAATGCTGAGATACATAACAGCCAGGATCCGACTCATCGCTGACACCAAAATCAGGGTCACGGAGAGGCAATGAGTAAGCGCCAGCGATGGATTTAGACAGGATGATTCTACATGGAACAGTTCATGTCCACAAAGTGAACCTGGTTTGGGGTTTTCTGTCTCAGCCGAAAGACATTCATTACACGCTGCTCAGTCGTCCCAGAAATGGAAGATCAGCAGTCTAGAGAGTCTCACGTAAGCCCTTCCTCCCCATCGAAGAGTTCCACCGAAAAGGTAATGCGGTGCCCTCTGAGACACCACTTAGTCGACACAATGCGGCGCTCCCATCTCCGCCAAGTCTGCCCGGCTCAGCAGCAAGATGAGCTTGGCATTGAAGTGCCAACCACAAAGACAGTCGCTCATGCAAAGCGAGGGGATTAGGAACTCTCGAAGAAGCCTCTGATGGAAAGCCAAGCGTGTCCTCAGCGTCTCTCAAGGAGCTTTCGCCTGAAATGCTTCAATGGCTTTTGAATGCTCAGCCTCCCTTGCAATGACATCACACCGACCCACATTATTCAGACATTTTCTCACCCATTCGCCTGTGTGGCGAGATTTGGATCTGGAAGTACCCCAGGCAGCTAGCTGGCTCAGTCCACACATCACCCAGTCTAAGTTTCACAAAAAGGTAAAAGTAGTCCCCTGTGCAAGCACCAGTTGTTTCTGACTCTGGGGTGACGTTGCTTTCACAACATTTTCACGGCAGACTTTTTACGGGGTGGTTTGCCATTGACTTCCCTAGTCATCTACACTCTCCACCCCCCAGCAAGCTGGGTACTCATTTTACTGACCTCAGAAGGCTGAGTCAACCTCAAGCTGGCTACCTGAACCCAGCTTCTGCTAGGCTCAAACTTAGGTCCTGAGCAGTACTGCGGCTTTACCACTCTGCTCCACAAGGTCCTTACTCTAGGTTTCATAGGACCCCACTAAAAAAAACCCCTGTTATTTCCCATAATAGCTATTTAATAATCATGCTTCCACACAAATGATGTGATCCAAAACCTTCACATGCATTGGATGTGAGGACAATCTGGCTGGAATATCTGTCACCCCACTGATTACCAGGGTTGATTCGGCTGATCTGGGAGGCTACATGGGCGTCCTCTGTGTCCACCACCACTCCAAGTGCATCCTTCTCACTGCTGCATGCTCGGTGGAAGAGACCATCATTCCAGATAGAAAGAACATATCATTCTTTGGTCAAGGGCAGGAACTCCTTTGCATAACAGGCCACACACCCTTGATGTAGCCAATCCTCCTGGAGCTTACAGTACGCCCTGGAAGAAGAGCCCTGTAAACTCTTGGAGGATTGGCAACATCAAGAATGTGTGGCCTAATATGCAAAGGAGTTCCTGCTACAAAAAAAAACCCTGCTCAGGGGTATACAATAGCTGCACTCCTCTGCTAGAACGTTTGCACATCATCAGTAATTTGTCTTAAAACAAACAGGTCGACTGACTGTTTTTAATCCCCAAATGGCAGGTGTCTTATTTGTGCAAGGGATGGCACAGTCCGTATCACCTCCCATAATCTGGCTTCATTGTGAGTTTCACTTCCAGGTTTTACCATGCAAAATTAATCCGGCACAAGAATTTGGTGTCACTGGTCTGGAACAGAAGGGATGAGCGCTCTCTTTCTCTCACTCTCTTCCTGGCTATTGTTCTGTCACTTCTGCTTCAAGGCCAGATACCTTGCGGGATGGGGAGAGGTTGATTTCTATCATTGCACCTGTGCAACCGTCTGCCTGACTTCTTATGCACTGACTATGGGAGCAGAGGTGGACTGAGAAGTTAAAACAGCCCAACAGCCAGCCAGGCTGAGCTGTTCCAGCAATGCTACAAGCCAGCAGTGCAAAGTATTTGCACACAGAACTCCACCATGGCTAGTGGCACTACCGATGGCACCAGTAGTGGTGCAGGAGGAGGCAGCAGGTGAGCTGGGATCCAGCAGTAGTGCCTCTGGCCAGTTCTGGGTGGAGTGGCCTCCTGAAGTGCTGGCAGGGCACCTGGGACTTGGACCTGTTTGCTCCTGGCTGCTATCAAACATCCAGCCCACTGGGAACTCTGCCTGTAAGTTTAATTGCCAGTCCACCCCCGTGCAGGAGTTAAAACATCAGTTTACTGCACTGTCTGGAATACAACTAGTTTATGACCTCTCTAAAGGCATTCCTATGAGAGAGAAGGCAGCATGGTATTCTAGGGGAGGCAAAACTGGCTCGGGAGCCACATGAGGCTCTTTCACACATATTGCATGGCTCTCAAAGCCCCCCCCACACACACACACACAACCTGCCCCCCCATCAGCCAGCCTGGAGAAAGTATTTGTCTCTTTAAATCACTTCTCCAAGCCAAGCCAACTGGCAGCTTGGAGAATGCATTTAAAGTTAAGGTTGCTTTCTTTCCACCTCTCCTTCCCTCCCTCCCTCCCTTCCTTCCAGTCTTGCAGCTCTCAAACATCTGACATTTATTCTATGTGGCTCTAATGTTAAGCAAGTTTGGCCCCTCCATAGCCCAGTTTATCAGATCTCAGAAGCTAAGTAGGGTCAGGACCAGTGTTCCCTCTAAGCTGAGTTAGCATGAGCTAGCTTACATATTTTTAGCCTCCAGCTCACACATTTTTGTCTTAGCCCAGGAAGGATGACCCCAGAGCACAATAATTCATGCAGGAGCTCACAGCTTTAATGCCAGTAGCTCACAAAGTAGAATTTTTGCTCACAAGACTGCAGGATAGAGGGTCAGGACTTGAAAAAGAGACCTCTGAGGAAGACTCTCAAAGGAAGGCAATGGCAAACCACTTCTGTTTCTCTCTTGTCTTAAAAGCTCCTTGCTGGGTTGCCATAGGTCTGTTGTGACAGCACTTATATACACACATCCCATACAGTCACCCTTAACACTCGATCCATACACACACTGGCATGGACCGGCCAGGGGTTGGGGAGAGGGTTGCTAAATCTAGCCCAGTCCCCCTCTTGCTTACATCCGTAGTCTCACATGTCTTTTGTTCCATGCAGGATCTGTGATCTCCTCTTCTGGTGGTCAAGAGTCTACCTCCTCCCTTTTTCACCAGCAGAAAAGTCAACTGGCTCTGACCCACTGAATCAATACACAAAGAGACAGGAACTTCTTTTGTAGCAGGAACTCCTATGCATATTAGGCTACACCCCCCTGATGTAGCCGATCTTTCTGGAGCTTACAGTAGGCCCTGTACTAAGAGCCCTGTAAGCTCTTGGAGAATTGGCAACAACAGGGGCATCTGACCTAATATGCAAAGGAGTTCCTGCTACAAAAAAGGACCTGCATAGAGGGAAGCAGGTATGATGCCTAATCGCCAGCTCATGAGTGTGCCTAATGGAGGACCTTCATGCATGTAGGTGCCATCCCCACAATCAGGTGCACTGCTTTCAAATGTTCCTGATGACAGGGAGAGAATGTAGGTACCTGCCTGGGTGCAGACACTGTGCTCATGAGCAGGAGATTGCACCTCTACAGGGAGGGAGACCAGCAAACTCATGCTTAACCCCCCCACCATATGCATTGATTTGGTGAACTAACAGATCATTTAGAGAGGGCTACACAGGCTGCATCAAACTTACTGGAAGGGCACAGAGTGACCTATAGTTGTGTGCTTTCACCATTTATTTTATTATTTTACACATTTGAATTAAGTTTCAAAAACTCATAAAAATCCTTCTGTCCCTGGAGGAGAAATGTACATGTGTAAGGAAAAGGTGATTTGGGGAGCAGACAGGGAGCTCAAAATTAAATGAAATAAAAATGCCGCCGGTTATGGACACAGCCTGAGGAATTTCCCATGTGCCATTTTCTAGCAGGGAAGAGCTGCACTTAGAAGGGGAGCACACACCTCTGTGACATCCAAAGTGGATTTGGGGCAGCCACAATGTTCCAGGGGGGTGTGCATTGCTGTTTGACAGACACACACAAAAATGGCAAGTGCACAAAAGCAGCAAAAGGCTACTCCACCCACAGAGAGACTCAAACCTAATAGCACTTTAGAGACCGACAAGATGTATTGGGTGTAAGCTTTTAAGAGTCCAAGCTGTCTTTGTCACAAGAAAGTTTCATTGGTCTTCAGGGTGCTACTGGAATCTAGCTGCCCTGCTGCAGGCCAACCCAATTATCCTCTCAAACTAGCTTCCACCCACAGGCAAGCTGTAAAAAAAAATGTTGGGGCACACAGGGATCTCCATGGGAGGAATCAAGGTGCACATTACCACATCACTAATCCAACTTGGCTCTCCCTCACGCAGCATCCCTTGGTAAAGCCAGGGTGGCAGATGAGTTTGAGGAAACCTGTTTCTGCATATGGATTGCCAGGGCTTGTTTTGAGCAGAAATGCACAGGAACACAGTTCCGGCTGACTTGGCACTGGGAGTGTGGCCTAATATGCAAATGAGTTCCTCCTAGGCATTTCCCACAATAAAGCCCTGTGTGAAACAATGGTGACATCAGGGGTTGTGGCCTAATATGCAAATGAGTTCCTGCTGGGCTTTTTCTACAAAAAAAAGCCTTGTGGGTTGCAGATGCTGGATTGGGATCTCAAGTTTTGGGATCCCACAGCGCAGAAAGATGTGAGCATCCTGCAAATTACTGAAGTTAATGGGTTTTGAACACTCTGTCTGGGACAGTGATGTTCTGTATTCTTGGTGCTTGGTGGGGGACAACAGTCGGAGGGCTTCTGGAGTTCTGGCCCCACTGGTGGACCTCCTGATGCTACCTGGGCTTTGGCTACTGTGTGATACAGGGTGGGCCACTGGTCTGATCCAACATGGCTTCTCTTACATTCTTATGTAGTGAGGGGGAGGAAATAGCTGTGGCAAGGATAGCATCAGGACAAATGGCTGATGGGTGGACTGGAAAATCTGAACTTTTTCACTCACACAGCATCTCTCCAGGCTATCCCTCAATCTTCGCCAAAACTTCACTTCCTATCAGGTTTCCTAAAGGTTAGAGAAAAGCTGGAGAAATGGCAGGAGGCACATAAACTGTGGAGAAACAGACAAAAAAACCACACTGCGACAGCATTGATCCCAGGGCAGGTAAAGGTAACCCATGTGTAAGTGGCCCACATGTAGCTGTGAGAGGGAGTTTTTTGGGGGGGGGTGGCGGCAAGGAACAACACCCCCAACTGAAATGTCTTCTTGTGAAAGTGGTTGTGAAATCCCCAAATTGCCCTGACTGCGGTACACATTCAGTCAGCATTGTTGAATAACTTCTGTCCCTATGAAGCCTGTCAAACCACAGGAATCTACCGAATTGGGGGCCCCTCTTCAAAAAAAGAGAGAGATCTGGAACCTACACTTGGCACAACTCCTCACCAATGGCGCAGTCCCACCGCCTCCTTCCCCACAGTCCTCGAAAGCCCAAGTCTGCCCAGGTTTACATATTCCCAAACCGCCGGGGCCTCCTCACATGAAGCCAGGGTGCTTATTAACTGCTGGGGGATATCACAGTGGCAGAACTAAATTGTAGCTTTTGAGGTGATAGCAGCCTGTCATTTACTTTCCTTGGGTAGAAGAGAGCTCAGCTCAGACGTGACTTCATGAACCTTCCCTCCGTCAGTTACTCCTGACCAAGCAGACATTTTAGGTTTGCCCCCAAATGCCAGACATTTCTGCACTTTCAACCTTAAAGTCAGTGTGTTGGGGGAGGGGGTAGTGCGTGCCTAACTTATGGCGTGGAATGAGAATTTGAAGGAAAATAGTTGATGTGTTAACAAAATGGTGTCTTGACTGCAGAATGAGAAAGCGAGCAGAGGTGTAGTCTCATGTTCCTCAAAATGGAGTCAGTTGACTCAGAATAGATCTGTTGACACTCAGAGCATTCTGAGGAAGCACAAATGTCTCTTATGTTCCCTCTAGCCTTCTTTCAGCCTGGTTTACCATTAGGGATGTCACCCTCCAGATGGTGGTTGGAGATTTCCTGGGATTGCAACAGATCTCCAGGCGACAGAGACCGGTTCACTTGGAGAAAATGGCTCCTTTGGAACTTGGCCAATCTGGAAGGAAAATGGCTGCTATGGCATTATACCCCATTGAAGTCTCTCCCTTCCCCAAACCCCACCCTCAGGCTCCACCACCAAAATCTCCAGGTATTTCCCAACCTAGAGCTGGCAACACTATTCACAGTACAGTACACAGTATGAGGACCCCAGACCCAACCTATGTGATCTGTAGTGTGTAAAGAGAATCCTGAGGTGACAAAACCAGATCTCCCTACTATGGGTGGGGACAAGCAAGTCACTACCACTTAGTAGAGTGGGAGGGGGAAATGGCGTAGGGTCAGGAATAGACATTACACTGATACCCCAACATCACTTCCAGCACAAACCCAGAAGAATCATCTGCATGTTGGCAGGATGAAGAAGAGGACACTGGATTTATATTCCACCCTGCACTCTGAATTTCAGTCTCAAAGCGGCTCACAGTCTCCTCCCCCACAACACCCTGTGAGATAGGTGGGGCTGAAAGGACTCTCACAGAAGCTGCCCTTTCAAGGACAACTCCTACGAGAGCTATGACTAACACAAAGCCATTCCAGCAGCCGCAAGGGGAGGAGTGGGGAATCAAACCCGGTTCTCCCAGATAAGAGTCGGCGAACTTAACCACTATATCAAACTGGCAATGTGGATGCTCTAGGCTTCTCCCAGAACTCTATGGTAAAATCATATTGTGAAACCATAGAGTTTCAGGGGAATCCTAGAGCTCCCACTAGAAATGACACTGTGGCACCGGCTGCCCCTCTAAAGCTCCTGCCACTCTAAAATAGTTTGAATGCTCCTTTGAATTAAAAAAAATCCATGTAAATTATTTAAAAGCCTGGCATAGCATGGAGAAAGATTTTATTCTCTCTCACCTTGCTCAGCTAGTTTTCTACTGGCAAGGAGATGTGGATATAAGGGAGCACTCAAAACTGTGATGCTGCAGTCTGAAGCAGTACAGTCAATCCTACCATCTAATTCCCATTCCATTCTCCCACACGAGTAAGATAAGCTTCAGGTTCAGTTAAAAGGTGGACAAGAGAGACTGAGGCCGATTTTCCACTAGCCTTATGCCGCTCTCACTCTCTCCTCTTTTCCACAGAGCTTCCGTGGGATTTCACACTATCTGCCCCGGGGCTGCAACTCACTCCGCCTCTTTTGTGCAGCAGACAAGATCCTCTAAAAGCTAGTTTCTGTTTGCCATGTGAAAATGGCGAAGCTAGTTGCAGCCCCGGGGCAGGTAGTATGAAATCCGACAGAAGCCCCTGCAGAGAAGAGGAGCGTGAGAGCAGCATAAGGCTAGCGGGAAATCGGTCAGAGGCAGAGAAACAAGAGACCCGAGTGTTGATCAATGTACTGGGAGAAAATGCCTCCATCTCCCCCCACCCCACCATTTGGCAAGGCCTCCTAAAACCATGAGGACAGATAAGCCACTTGTGTTTTCCCTCTTCTCCTTTCTTTGAAACACCCAAAGCAGCTCCGCTATTGCATCAATAAAATCTTCACCAAAAAAGGAATCAAAGTGGTAAAAGTGATTCCCAAAGGACACCAACCATTCAGGAGAGAAAGGCGGTGGAGCGTGCTTCCTTGAAAAATCTGGCAATTACTTTAAGCTTCAAACTCTGATGCAATACACTGCTAATTATAGAAACAAGCACCACAATGAATTAAATCACATACTGCTACTATATTAATACGAATTCATGAGATACAGAATCACAAGTATCCTTTAAAGTCAACCATCTCTAAGGGTCAGACTAAACCACATGCTGGCAGATCTATTAACGGGTCCTTTATTACTGAATAGCACCCTGATTCAGATACAAGCCAGGAGGAGTAAACTCTTCCTCCCATGCTGTTTTTTCTGACTTCAATGCTATTGGAAGGAGTGGACTGTGCAAGGCTTGCCCCATTTTGGTCACTTCCTGCCCGCTCCCCCAGAGAGGCTCCCAGCATGCATCAGTGAATGGACTATGCAACGTAGCTTAATGCTAGCTTTCTCCACTGGGAGAAACATATGACATACAGGTAAACTGCATGTTTCCCCTAGCAGTGTAAATAGTAATTCTGGGGGGGATTATTTGAAGTTGGGAAATGGGGGTGGGCAATATGAACTATGGCAGTGACACAGATCATGGAGCCTCCATAGCTGTTATTTAGCAAAGGAATAGGTGCTGGATTATCTCTTCATTCCTCTTCCAGAATCCTGTCTAGTTGGAGCCTAAGATCAAAGCCAATAACAGGGTACTGTAGCTCAGCAGCGAACTAACAAGGGACATCTAAAGTGCATATTCAAATAAGAACACAAGAGCTGCAGAACCAACTCCCACAATCCACACTCACAGTACAATTCTGACTGGGATACAATAAGACAGTTCTTCTTTTCCAGTGTCTGCTGCTGTTTCCCAAGCCCTGGCCTTTTGAATAAGCAACAATTCATGCAGCAGCCTGGGAAAACAAAAACAAATCCATCAGGGATAAGATTAACAAGGCTTGTCTTCTCAGAACCTTTACAGATACTGCAGACACTATCCACTTCTGCAGTCATAGCTGACCACACAAGGCACTCATACAGGTAAGCTGTGGTCAGCTCACTAGGGGTGGGAATTTAAGTTCTCATCACGAAACTCCCAGGACACATCTGGTTAAAAGACCTTGCAGCAGCCACATAGGAGACATGAAGATTTGGGTTTGTTAACTCCAGATTGGGAAATGCTTGAAGATTTGGAGGTAGTGCTTGGAGAGGGTAGGGTCAGAGGAGCTCAGTGAGGATACGTTGCCATGGAGTCTGTGTTGAAGTGAGCGACTCAGCATGCCTGGACTATATAAGGCTACACAGATGTTATGGCTTGAATGGGATGCCTCTATTTGTCTTAACCTGGGAACTGCCCTCTGACCCCCTCTTCTCTCTCTTTGTCCTCTCACTGTCTGCACATGCCCTTCCATGGAGACACGCATCTCTACAAGTCCCTTCTGTAAAAACAATGCCCTCATACACCCATAGACATGATGCTGGATTAGGTCACCGTTTGTGACAGGGAAAGTACTCTTTAGATTAAACTTCTTTCTCTTCCTTTGACTGCAACCTGAATGTGAACTAGATCTACTTGAATAAATGTAGGTTTACCCCTTCCTTCTCTCAAACTTCTTTCTTTCTTTCTTTCTTTCTTTCTTTCTTTCTTTCTTTCTTTCTTTCTTTCTTTCTTTCTTTCTTTCTTTCTCTCTCTCTCTCTCTCTCTCTTTCTCTCTTTCATATACTTCTTGGGAGATTTACTACACTCGATATCATGCTTCTGTGATTGGCCATACTCTGCTAACCTAATATACCAATATCCCAATAGTTTGCCCTTTGAAGCTGCCATTTCCTCCAGGGGAACTGATCTCTATAGATTAGTTGTAATTCCAGGAGAACTCTACACTGGACTCGGAGGCTGATAACCCCATTTGAAGGCCTCAGATTCAGTGGGAGCTCACAGGAGTGCAGCTCCTGAACCTTTCTGAGAGTTCCACCCTCTTGTCTATTGAATAGTATTGCAGCTGCATAACAATCCCTGGATGAGCTCCATCACCTATTTTTCTACAAAGCAACCCCTGCCCATTTGTAATGCGTAAATGGGCTCTCCAGTAGCCATGATCCCCAAAAGTCTAACACACACACACATACACATACACCTAGGGAGAGGAAACTGTATCAGAGCTATGGCACTCAGAGCAGAACAACCGGTAAGCATAGATAGCATTCCAGTGTAACTACCCTGAATCCAAAGGGGACTATTGACTTCCATAACAAACCAAGATCCACACATAGATATTGGGGGATGACTAACAATGGCAAAATGGGAGGGTGGATGGCCATGCAATTCTGGATGGCAGCTCCTTCTCAAAAACACTAAAACGGTCAGTAGTGGTAAGACAGGTAGTGTGGAGTAGTAGTTAGTGTGTTGGAGTAGGACCTGGGAGGCCTTCATTCAAATCCTCACTCTGCCATAGAACTTGCTTGTTAAACTTAGGACAATCACTTACTCTCAGCCTAACTTACGTTGCAAGGTTGTCATAAGGATAAAAATGGAGGAGAAAATGATTTAAGCCATTTTGGGTCCCCATGGGAGAAAAAGTAGGGTATAATTATCTAAATGAAATAAAAAAAAATTGCCTAGTATTTTGCCCTGATTCCCCCCTCCCCCATCAAGTGGCTCTAAAACTGGCTATTGCATTCATTTGAAAATCAGCCAATTTAAAAACAACAACGGAGAAAGAGGAATCAAGAACATAAGAGAAGCCATGTTGGATCAGGCCAGTCCAACATTCTATAGCACACAGTGGCCAACATTCTGTAGCAGCCAAAACCCAGGGGCTATCAAAAAGTCCACTAATGGACCCAGAACTTCCACTGTTGTTCCCCAAGTACCAGGAATACAGAGCGTCACTGCCTCAGACATATATTTGAAGTGTGCATGCACATGTAAGTTTATATCCAGGATTAAACTCTGCTGGTTTTAAAGGTGTCCCTTGACTCAAACTACCGTATTTTTCGCTCCATAAGACGCACCTGAACATAAGACGCACCTAGTTTTTAGAGCCGTTTGTGTGAATTTAGAGGCATTTGTGTGAATTTTTTGCAGTATTCGCTCCTTAAGACGCACCCACTTTTCCCTCCACTTTTTTGGGGGGGGAAAAGTGAGTCTTATGGTGCAAAAAATACTGTATGTTCTGTTGCTTCAGACCAACATGGCTACCCACCTGAATCTGCCTCAGACATAACGTTTCATCTACTTTGTGGCTAACAGCCACCGATAGATCTCTGCTCCATATGTTTATCCAGTCCCCTCTTGGAGCTGTCTATGTTTGTAGCCACCACTGCTTCTTGCCACAGACGATTAAAAGGTCAGCAAATAAAATCCACAACTGGGTCACTCCCTCTGCCCCCCGAGGCCTTCTGACAAGACAAGGTCTTGACTAATCTAGCCTTTGAAGGCCGAGAGATCTTCCCTGGAAAGAAACCTGGAGGCCACCACCAAAAATGTCCTGTTGATACTTAACAGCCAGACAACTTGTGGCAGGGTTTCATATGATGTCCTGAGAGAACATGTGTGTGTGTGTTCTGGGATAAGAGGCAGGCACAGGTTCCCAAAGCTCTATGCAGGCCATGTAAGCTTTTACAGGCTAAAACCAGCATTCAGAATATTTTGAACACTAGCTGTTGAAAGTTCACGATATGCTCCAAAGGGGAGGCCCAATTTTAAACAAGTGCTCATTGCATGCTTTTGGTCTGTGTTCCCAAATGCTGAGAGTGGAAGCCTTGGCGTCACGCATGGGACCTGCAGCAAAACCAGCTCAACAGGCCTGGGCTGGGCCCATACTTGAGCGTGGGGGAGTGCGAAGGAACACCCAAAGTGCTCCAGGAAGTGGAGCAGATGATTCAGAAGGTGGGGCCTTCCCCCATCCCTCTGGCCTTAGAATGAGGCCAAACCCCAGTTGCTCCCTAGAGGGTGCTGTCTGCACTGGAAGGGGGATATATCAGCATTGTCACCCACACAGCACCATGGTCAGCAACCAGCCTGATGAAAGGGCCCAGACCTGTTCCCGACATCCTGGGACAGTGAGCCAGATCAGTCCAAAGAATCAAATCCATCTCCACCTACAAAGCAGTTCTGATAACACGAATCTCCTCTCTGTTCCCAATATGTACAGCTTGTTCAGGGAGGGGACATTCCTTTCTTCACTTCTGTTCATGGAAGAAGAAGAAGAAGAAACTGGAGCAAAGACACCCTGTCTGCCAATGCATTCTAGATCAGAGCTCCCCCCGCCAAGGTGGTGCTGGTGGGTAACATGGTGCCCTCCAACACCTTTTCTGGTGCCCACCAAGAGTTTTGAGGAGGAGGAGGAGAAAGAAGGAGGAGGAGGATATTAGATTTATATCCCGCCCTATACTCTGAATCTCAGAGTCTCAGAGCGATCACTATCTCCTTTACCTTCCCCCCTCCCATAACAGACACCCTTTGGGGTAGGTAGGGCTCAGAGAGCTCTTACAGCAGCTGCCCTTTCAAGCACAACTCCTACGAAAGCCGTGGCTGACCCAAGACCATTCCAGCAGCTGCAATTAGAGGAGTGGGGAATCAAACCCAGTTCTCCCAGATAAGAGTCCGCACACCTAACCAAGAAAGACTACATAAAGTGCTTGTCTGCTGTTGTTCTTTTGTTAACCCAAACCAGAATAATCTAGAACTCTGGTCTCTCTGAAGCGCCAAAATAAATCCATACTTCCAATGGCACCTTTCAGAATTAAGGCTGCCAAGTTTATAAAACTGTACCCATCGTCTATCCTTGCTCCTCTCTACTTGACAACTAAACTGAAAATGCCACCAGGATCTCTCCCTGTTGCATACAGCCTGGCTCCTTCCTGTCCACACACTTAACCACTACACCAGTTGGGTTCTTTAAGGACATAAGAGGAGCCCTGCTGGTTCAGTCCAGTCCAGGGGTGGCCAAACTTGCATAACATAAGAAGCACATAGAATAAATGTCAGATGTTTGAGAGCCTCAGGACAGGAAGGAAGGAAAGAAAGCAAATAGATTGGAGGGAAGGAAAGGTGGAAAGAAAGCAACTTTAACTTAAAATGAACTCCCCAAGCTGCTGGCTGGCTTGGTTTGCAGAAGTGATTTAAAGAGAAAAATGCCTTCTCCAAGCTGGCCAATGGGGCAGTGGGAGCTCCAAAAGCCATGTAATATGTGTGAAAGAGCCACATGTGGCTCCCAAGCCACATGTGGCTCCCAAGCCCCTTGTCCAGTCCATCTAGTCCAGTCTCTTGTCTCACACAGTAGCCAACCAGTTCCTCTGGATGGCCAACAACAGGGCATAGAAGCTGAGGCCTTTTCCTGATGTTACCTCCTGACTCTGGGATCCAGAGGATTAGTGCCTTTGAATGGGGAGGTTCCCCTCAGCCACCATGGCTAGTAGCCATCAAAAGACTTGCCCAGTAGGACTTTTTATTGATGACTGAGGATTTGACTGGCTGTGTGTATTTTTAAAAAACTTTGCTTTGGCAGCATCTGCCTAAACAGCACAGGGATTTTCACTGAAGGTAAACTGCGGCAACAACATTGTAGCTGGTTCCACCTCTTACAGCAGCCATTTTTTGGCTGTGTTCTCCATACTGTGCCAGAAGGTGCCCACAGGCTAAAAGGTTGAGGTTCCCTGTTCTTGATCACCCACAAACAGAGAGAAAATTTTACTATGTGAAAAGGCAAAATCCACTTGCAAGGGGTCACTGAAGTGGATTGAAACGGCATTAGTTAGCATGTGTGAAAGCACTTTAATGAGTGATATACCCAGGAGAATATCAAGGTCTTGAAAATGCCTCCCTTAAATAAATTCCCCCCTCCCCATCACTCTACCTCTTCCTCCCCACACAATCCAGTCATTCCCAGGTCCAGCAATGCAACTGGTAAAAGGTGGTGGTTTTGCATCAACAGGGAAATCATGAGGGCCTAATGCCACATACCTAATGCTAGTTAGGTTCCCACAGCCCCACAGCACTGACTTGCACGGCTCTACACCGAGCCAACCAGTCACAGGATCCGAAGTGCAGATACTGTTATCCTGTTTCAGAGAACTTTTGGCACAGAAAACAGGCCAGACAGTGTGGTGTAAGTGGGATGAATATCAAGCTAGTATCTGGGAGACTTGGATTCAAACCTCCATTCTGCCATGAAAACTCACCAGGGGCCCTTGGCTAGTCACTAATTCACACCCTTACCTATTTCACAGGGTTGTCATGAGGATAAAATGGGGACAGGAGAAACAAAAATGCCACTTTACCTCCCTGACAGATGAACAGATGGACACCAACTTTAGCCACCTGGGTGGCACTGACTGGGCAGAAAGGTCAAATATAATTTTTTTTAATTAAATGAATACTGAACAGTCCTTTGCGAAAATTAAATCTTGGCTTAGGAATGGGCCAAGATAGTTTAAAGCCTGAAGTGGAAAATGCAAATGGAATCCCCTCATAAATTAGTGTGGGGCATAATCCATTGGTAAAATGCTACTGCACCAGTACTACAGAAATGAATGGCCTATACAAGGAGAACTTCCCAAGAGATAACTTCAACAAGTGGTCAAATCTACGCCCCCCCCCCATTTTTTTTACTCCATCACACTCAAAAGTACATGAAATTGTTCTGCCTGAAGAGATTGTCCTCAATTTATCTCATGATGCAGACTCTTCATGTCATTTGGAACCATCACGACAGAGCATGGGATGAAACCCCATATATATATATATATTAAAAAACCTTATTCAACACTCCTCCATTATTTATTTTCCTTCTTCCCTCACTCTTTTCCTGCTCCCCGTTCCTTCTGTTCTCTTCTTTTTCTTCCCTCCTTCCTTTCCCATCTCTCTTTTTCGCCCATGGGCATACACACACAAGCAAATGCAGCTGGATCGCAGCCATGCGGCTCCGTCTGAGGCCTAGAAGGAGCCGAGAACAGGGCGAGACCCATCTTGAAGCCGAGTCTCCTCACAGACCTGCAGGCACCTTTTGGAAACCACAGAACAGTAACCAAATAAACAAGCAAGCCGGGTGCCTCCGGCCCACCCCACCCCCCGACAGAACCCCCACCCCCACCCCCACGACGCCCGGCAGGCCCTCGGCAACCCGCCACAAAGCTGCCAAGCTGCTGATGGAGCATTCTGGTGCCAGGCCTCAGAGGTGATGGGAGCCAGGCTCCAGGAGGAAGGGAAGAGGCAGGCAGCCTGGCTGGCTGGCTGGCTGACGGGCGGGCTGTTTGGTCCTGCCTTCCCAGGAGATGTGTTGTTAGGCCTTGAGGCATGTGCTTCAAAGCTGGAAATGCAGACAAGCAAGAGCCTCTCCCACCCACCCCTTCAAGCTCCCCCCCCTCCAGGTAGCCATTTGGACTCCCATGTTTTGAACAGCTTTGGGACAACAGGTAGGAATTCTACTGAGTTTTTCTGTTGTGGCCTCACAGGGAAAAGGACAGCCTCTGACTGTTGTGCGTGTCTGCCAGACACAGTGCTTCTCAGAGGCCTCTTGGTGGAAGACAGTGACACACCTTTAGCCTACAGTTTGTTCCCATTTATGGGCCCATCCCACATGCCAACCCTTTCTCTTTCTAGCATGCAGAAAGCTGCAGGGCCAAAAGGGGAAAAGAGACCCGTGAAGCCGTAGGTTTGCCAACCTCCAGGTGGGAGATGGAGATCTCCTGGAATTATCTTCAGGGGATACATTAAAGGTAAAGGTAGCCCCCTGTGCAAGCACCAGTCATTTCTGACTCTGGGGTGGCACTGTTCCACAGCGTTTTAACAGCAGACTTTTTATGGGGTGGTTTGCCATTGCCTTCCCCAGTCATCTATACTTTTCCCCCAGCAAGCTGAGTACTCATTTTACCAACCTCAGAAGGATGGAAGGCTGAGTCAACCTTGAGCCAGCTACCTGAACCCAGCTTCTGCCAGGATTGAACTCAGGTCATGAGAAGAGCTTGGACTACAATACTCCAGTTTACCACTTTGCACCACGTGGCTCCACAGGGCTCCTAGGGGATACATTAAAAGGTAAAGATAGTCCCCTGCACAAGAACCAGTCGTTTCCAACTCTGAGATGATGTCAGCAAAATTTAATTTTTCATCGCCATCAATGCTCTCAATGAATGCTTTATTTCTCCAGTTAATTCATACTCTGCCTTTCTGTCTAAAGAGGATCCAAAGCAGCTTACATCAGTCTCCTCTTCTCCATTTTTATCCTCACCATAACCTTGTGAGGTTGCATAGGCAGAGAGTATTTGACCAGCCCAAGGATGCCCAACAAGCATCCATGGCAGAATGAGGATTCGAACCTGGGTTTACAAGATCCCAGTCTGACATATTAACCCCTACATCACAATGGCTTAGCTACATGGTAGTTGTGAGATATGTAACTGAGGCATTTGACTCCCATTTTCCCAGCATTTTCCCCACAGAAATCACACACACCCCACTGACATTCAACTGCTATTAGTCCTGGTAGGAAAAAAGACAAGCATCTTTACTGGAACTCTCTATTTTCCCCTACTTCAGCTAACAGTGGTTCAAGGGGCCAATTTACAGAGTAGGAGGGAATGGTTAACTCCTCTTCATCAGCACTCAAGCCCCAGTAGAAACTGGACGGTTCTTATGCTGTCGCTTTTTAAACTTAGACTAAATACAGGCATTCTGATCTTCCCTGTTATGCAGTAGTTCTCAAATTGTTTGTAGGTGTTTGTTGGGGTCCCAACTCTGTTGCAGGTGGATTGTGAGGTTCAAACTATTCAGAGTTTCCACTCTGACCACTGGGAAAGGAGGGGTGAAGCTCTCATGTTCCCTCCTCCTCCCTCCTTCATCCTGCACCCCAAGTATGGGGATAGCTGCCAGCAAGTATAGGGATACCACACACCCCTAGCCTATGACCACTTGATTTCAGATCTCACTGATACGGTTGTCAGCTCTGGATCAGGAAATTTCTGGACATTTGGGGGTAAAGCTAGGGATGCCAGCCTCCAGGTGGGACCTGGGGATCACCTGGAATTGTAGCTCAACTCTGGATTACAGAGAACAGTTCCTCTGGAGTCAATCAGTGCTTCGGAGTATAGACTCTATGGCATATCCCACTGAGCTCTCTGTCCTCCCCAGGCTCCATCCGCAAATCTTCAGGAGTCCCCCAGCCTGGATATGGCAACCCTACCTTCCCATCCTCCACAGGTGGCCAAGGGGTCCTGATAGCCCTAGGTGAAGCCTGGGCGGGGCAGAGTTAGGGGAGAGGAGGGGCCCCAGCCATGTATAATACCAGAGAGTTAGGGATGCCAAATCCAATTCAAGAAATATCTGGGGACTTTGGGGTGGAGCCAGGAGACATTGGGGGTGGAGCCAGGAGCAAGGGTGTGACAAACATAACTGAACTCCAAGGGAGTTCTGGCTATCACATTTAAAGAGACCACAAACCTTTTTAAATGAGCCCGCCTTGGTGGGGTAGGGCGGGATATAAATCGAATAAAATAAAATAAAAATAATAAAATAAAATGCCTTCCATCCATAGGAAATAATGGAGATAGCGGCACCTTCTTTTAGGGCTCATAGAATTTGGCCCCCTGGTCCAATCGTTTTGAAACTTGGGAGGTATTTTGGTGAGAGGCACTGGATGCTGTACTGAAAATTCGGTACCTCAACCTCAAAAAAACAGCCCCCCAGAGCCCCAGATACCCGCGGATCAATTCTCCATTATTTCCTATGGGAATAAGTCTCCATAGGGAATAATGGAGTGCCCAGCAGTCATTTCCCTCCCCCCCCTGCTTTCTCAATCAATCAATCAATCAACATTTTATTTATATCCCGCCCTCCCCACCAAAGCAGGCTCAGGGCGGCTAACAACATCAAATACAATAAATTATACAATAAGTATTTAAAAACAGTAACTGGTTTTAAAACAATCTAATTTAAAATTTCCTAAAATTAACATTCTGGTGCTATTTCCAATAAGCATGGTGGTGAAAATCACTTAGGTGAGTCCCTCTGTCATTTAATCGGTAAAGGCCATCCCAACAAGGATGGTCTTGCAGGCCCTGCGGAACTGTTCAAGGTTCTGCAGGGCCCGCACTTCTTCCGGGAGCTGGTTCCATAGGTGTGGAGCTACGATAGAGAAGGCCCGCATATGAGTGCTCTGCAGTTTTGCCTCCTTTGGCCCGGGGATGGTCAGTTGGCTCTTCCCTGCTGACCTCAGTGCTCTCTGGGGTTCATACGGGGAAAGACGGTCCCTCAGGTAGGCAGGTCCTCGGCCATATAGGGCTTTAAAGAAGATAGAAGAAGATATTGGATTTATATCCCGCCCTCCACTCCGAAGAGTCTCAGAGCAGCTCACAATCTCCTTTACCTTCCTCCCGCACAACAGACACCCTGTGAGGTGGGTGGGGCTGGAGAGGGCTCTCACAGCAGCTGCCCTTTCAAGGATAACCTCTGCCAGAGCTATGGCTGACCCAAGGCCATTCCAGCAGGTGCAAGTGGAGGAGTGGGGAATCAAACCCGGTTCTCCCAGATAAGAGTCCGCACACTTAACCACTACACCAAACTGGTTCTCCTGTAATAACCAGCACTTTGTAACAAATCCGGCATGTAACTGGCAACCAGTGCAGTCCGCGCAACCCCGGCTGTATGTGCTCCCACTTCGGGAGCCCCAATAGCAGCCTAGCCACCGCGTTCTGCACCAACTGCAGCTTCCGGGTTTGGCACAAAGGCAGCCCCATGTAGAGGGCATTACAGTAATCCAATCTCGAGGTGACCGTTGCATGAATCACTGTTGCTAGGTCCCGACGCTCTAGGAAGGGGGCCAACTGCCTTGCCCGCCTTAGATGAAAGAAGGCTGACTTGGCAGTGGCTGCTATCTGGGCCTCCATTGATAGTGAAGGCTCCAGTAGAACTCCCAAGCTCCTGACCCGGTGCGCTGCTTTCAGCGGCACCCCGTCAAAGTCCGGGAGAGGTATTTCCCTCCCCAAAGCACCCCGACCCATGCAAAGGACCTCTGTCTTCGTCGGATTCAGCTTTCTGATGACCCTGAAGTAGGGGGAGGATCTCCAAACCGGGGAATCCCCTGCCCCCACCTGAGGATTGGCAACCCTACACTGGCCTATGGGCCCCCACACACAGTCAGCAACTGAGCTGCTCGTTGTCCAACTTGCCTGGTGCCTTGTCACCAAGTTTGCCTCTCTCTGCCTCCCCCCCACAGCTTTGTCAAAGGGGCTTTTGAGAAGGTGCCTGCAGGCGATCCTGATTCTCTTCAGCCTTTTTTTAAAGCAGGAACTCCTTTGCATATTAGGCCACACCCCCTCTGATGTAGCCACTCCTTCAAGAGCTTACAGGGTTCTTATTACAGGGCCTACTGTAAGCTCTTGGAAGACTGGCTACATCAGGGGGTGTGGCCTCATATGCAAAGGAATTCTTGCTGCAAAAAAAGCCCTGCTTCCCTCACACAACAGATACCCTCACCAGACTGAGGTTTATGCCCCCCTCATTTTAGGAGTTCTTGCTTTAACACATTGAGAAAAAGGGGTGAAGGGGAGAAAAAGGGGTCGGGGATAGCCAGGAGCACATGAAGGAGGTGATGGTGGTAGGGTTGCCAGCCTCCAGGTGGGGCCTTGAGATCTCCAGCTCTTACAGTTGATCTCCAGCAGGCAGGGATCAGCTCTCCTGGAGAAAATGGCTGCTTTGAAGGGTGGCGTCTATGGCATTATACCGTACTGAAGCCTCTACCCTCTCCCAGCTCCACCCCCAAAGTCTCCAGGTATTTTCCAACACATACTTGGCGACCCTAGATAGTGGGTGTATCCAGGCATGCTCCAAGGAGATGGAACGGCACATGTTTTGCAAGAGTCAGCACATTGAAAATTATTGATCTCTGTCAAGTATTTCTCAATTGATTTCCTAGGAAAATAATGCTTACGGCTATGAAGCAGGGAATAGGCATTCCTCAGGGTGAAAGGTGCCAACAAAGCCTCCTTACAAGATCAACATCATGCATGCATGGATTTGGGGCAAAGTCTGATGATCCGGCATCACACGGTAACTGATTCAAAGCTTACTGTGTAGCACCTCTAGCCTCCTGTAGATCTCTGTAGCGTCCCACCCTTAAATTAAGCCCTAAATCGCAGGCCCTCTTTTTCCATGGAATTAGTTACAAAGTAAGGAGAAAGTATAACATTATAAATGGAGGCTGCAGACACAGGCCTTCTCAATCTCAGCCCCTTGCTGGTGGAACCAGTTACCGGAGGAGGTCAGGGCCCTGCGGGACTTTGGACAGTTCCGCAGGGCCTGTAAAACTGTCCTCTTCTGGTTGGCTTATAACTGACCGGCATTGAAATATTCTGAATGAAGATTGGAAGATAGCACACTGACATTGATCGATTGATTTTAGTTGTTTTAATTATGTAAATTATTATGTATTTTAATTTTTAGACCCTATTGTTAGAATTTCTGTGTTGTGAGCCGCCCTGAGCCCGCCTCGGTGGGGTAGGGCGGGATAGAAATCAAATCAAATGAAAAATGTATGCTCAACTTACTCCCGATTTTCTTGGCAGTCAATCTACAAGTACTGGAATCGGTTTGGGCATGGTTCTTTCACATGCCTGCCTTCTCTCCCCATTTTCACAGTGGTGGAGTCAGTTTATTTTCTTCTGCACATGTCTTAAATAATCAGGGTTTTCAAGGGAGTACACCATTGTCATTGGTGGTATCAGTGGTGGTGTCATAGCACTCCCTTTTTATTTTTCGTGCAAGCTCATGTCACTATATCAGGGGTGGCCAAACTGGCACGGGAGCCACATGTGGCTCTTTCACACATTTTGTGTGGATCTCGAAGCCCCCACCACCCCATTTTCTGGCTTAGAGAAGACATTTCTCTCTTGAAATCATTTATTTAAGCCAAGCCAGCTGGGGGCTTGGAGGATGCATTTAAAGTTGCTTTCTTTCTACTTCTTTCTCCCTCCCCATCTATTTTCCTTCCTCAGATGTTTATGTCTTGCTCTCAAATATCTGACACTTATTCTATGTGGCTCTTACATTAAGCAAGTTTGGCCGCCCCTGCACTATACCAATATAACAGCTGCATTTCTAAGAGCTACTAAAATACTGATGTATCAATATAAGAAGATGAAGATATTGGATTTATATCCCGCCCTTCACTCCGAAGAGTCTCAGAGAGGCTCACAATCTTCTTTACCTTCCTCCCCCACAACAGACACCCTGTGAGGTGGGTGGGGCTGGAGAGGGCTCTCACAGCAGCTGCCCTTTCAAGGACAACCTCTGCCAGAGCTATGGCTGACCCAAGGCCATGCTAGCAGGTGCAAGTGGAGGAGTGGGGAATCAAACCCGGTTCTCCCGGATAAGAGTCCGCACACTTAACCACTACACTAAACTGGCTCTCCCTTTAATATAGCCCTCTAATGATCAATTTTGCAGGTTCTCTGAATTCCCAGATTTGATTTTTTTGGTTAAAAAAGTAAGTCTCCAGTGCCTACCTTTATGAAGATATTAAAAGGCTTATCTCCAGCTGCTCAATTGCTTATTTTCAATTTTTGAAGTTCCAGAATAATTGTTCAAGTGACAGAAAGCATTGACAACATTTGTTCATTCAGTTAGTCATTCTAGTTAGGGAGGGACGGTGGCTCAGTGGTAGAGCAGCTGCTTGGTAAGCAGAAGGTCCCAGGTTCAATCCCTGGCATCTCCAACTAAAAAGTGTCCAGGCAAGTAGGCATGAAAAGCCTCAGCTTGAGACCCTGGAGAGCCGCTGCCAGTCTGAGTAGACAATACTGACTTTGATGGACCGAGGGTCTGATTCAGTATAAGGCAGCTTCATATGTTCATATGTTCTTCATATGTTCATATGTTCATAGTTACTTTTCCTATCCTTTCCTGAGGTTCAGAGCTCATTAAAAAAAATATGTAGTGCAGTAGTTCATCATACAAAGATCAGGGAGGGTTGAATTCAAATCCCTACTTTGCCATGAAGACTCCTGGGCGACTTTAGGCCAGTCACTTACCTAAGCTACTTCACAGGGTTGTTGGTGTAAGGGTAAAATGGATGGGAGAGAGCAGTGAGCGACATAAAAGAAGAGCAGGATAAAGGTTCACTTAAAAAAAAAAGCATGGCCTAATGACTCCAATGCAACCAATATATCACATAAAATGTAAACTCCTAACTTTTAAAATAAATTCCAACACCATTCCAAATCTGTTCTTATTCAACAAGTATTTAAACTGTGTGATTCACTGTCAGTGGGTGTAGGAATGGCCACTGGAGGCTTTGGAGGAGGATAAAGGTAAAGGTAGTCCCTTGTGCAAGCACTGAGTTGTTACTGACCCATCGGGTGATGTCACAGCATATTTTCTTAGCAGACTTTTTGTTAATGGGGTGGTTTGCCATTGCCTTCCCCAGTCATCTACACTTTACCTCCAGCAAGCTGAGTATTCATTTTACCGGCCTCAGAAGGACGGAAGGCTAAGTCAACCTCGAGCCGGCTGCAGAACCATGGAGGAGAGCGCCTATGAATGGCTAGAGCCATAAGAACATAAGAGAAGCCGAATTCTTCTTATTCAACATTCAATCATTTTATTTTTATCTCTGCATTTACCTTGAAATATCTTAATAAAATTGTTTGAAATTGAAAAAAATAAAAGAGACGCCATGTTGGATCAGGCCACTGACCCATCCAGTCCAACACTCGGTGGCACACCGTGGCCAAAAACCCAGGTGCCATCAGGAGGTCCATCAGTGGGGCCTGGACACTAGAAGTCCTCATACTGTTGCCCCTCTCAAGATTAAAAGGAACCTACATATCTAAACCTCTGAATTAGGGGTGCCAGAATCTAGGTGGGACCTCCATCTCCTCCATCTATTTTCCTTCCTTCCTTCCTTCCTTCCTTCCTTCCTTCCTTCCTTCCTTCCTTCCTTCCTTCCTTCCTTCCTTCCTTCCTTTCCAGCTCTCAAACATCTGATGTTCATAGATCCAAGTGGGCAGCCGTGCTGGTCTGAAGCAGTAGAACCAAGTAGGAGTCAAGTGCACCGTTAAGACCAACAAAGTTTTATTCAGAACGTAAGTTTGTGTTCTGGATAAAACTTTGTTGATCTTAAAGGTGCACTTGACTCCTACTTTGATCTGATGTTCATGTATTACGGCTCTCAAACATCTAATGTGTATTCTATGTGGCTCCTATGTTAAGCAAATTTGGCCACTCCTAATCTAAAACACAAACACCTCGCTCTGGATCTCAGCATACTGATGATCTTGGCTGATCTCTGAAAGGTGGGACTGGAACAAAAATGAGAGAAAGTCTCTGATGTAAGTGGAACCCAAGAGCAAGAAATATTCTCCTCAATGGTACAGAGAGGCGTGTTTCTAAGAGACCCACCTCATTCATTCTTTTGCTTTACCTTCTTTCTCCACTCCCACCTTCCTACTGTCCACCCCTCAGGGCAGACTGAACTCTATGGTATGTGTGTGGCTGCTGGCGACAGTGCTGGGTGGTAAGAAACATCAAAGGGAGTACCAGCAACTTGAAAAGGGTGTAATTAAAAAGCTGGGCCTGTACTGGTTGGTGCAGATGTTTGAAGTCGCTCAAAGCAGAGGCATCAAAGAGCTTGGGGGGGGAGCGTAGACAGAAATTCGGGAGCATCCCAAGTGGAACAAATCGACTTGGGAGCCACACCTGTCCACAGAGGATATTCCACTCAGGCCCCAGGGAAGCACAGACCTGGGGTGCACCAAAGGGACATCCAGTCTGACCCCTCGGGCCAGCTGCAAAGCACACCTATTTAGAGGATCACTCTCAAGGCTACACAATTCAGACCACAGAAGCGGTTGTGAAAAGAGGTGTGCTCTTGCAGAGAGTAATGCTTGCAGAGGAAATCTGTCATCATGGGGAGCTCTGTTCCAAATCTCTGAGCCTTTCAAGAAAAGGCTGACTGGTAAAAGGAGTCACGCGGTGCCTTCCCTCTGGAATCTGCCTACCTCGTGCCTTTTTATCTAACCCTTCCCTCCAAAGAGGCAGTATACATAATATCCCTGCCCCTCATCCCATATTTTCACAACAATCCTGGAAGGTATAATAAGTGAGCTTTATGAAACTGGAGATTTGAAGTCAGGTCTCCCCGTTTCTAGTCTGATATTCTGAATACCTCACCACACTGGCTATGTAGCCACAATGAAAAGGGTCAGACTACATATAATATAGTGGATTCAATGCAAAGTCCATCAGTGGGGTCAGAACACTAGAAGCCCTCCCACTGTGCCCCCCAAACACCAAGAATACAGAGCATCACTGCCCCAGACAGTTTCAACAATACGCTGTGGCTAATAGCCACTGATGGACCTCTGCTCCATATTTATCCAATCCCACCCCAACACACACAATTACGTATTTATAATTATCAAAATAAAATTAAAAATGAATACAAGGTTTGCCTGCAAAATGAAAAGAAATCCCTAATCCATCCAGAACCCCCAAACAAGGATTGATAGTTGGCAACTGATTTATGAATACTCCAGTCAACATAAGAGAGCAGGGAATGATTACTTAGGCTGCAAAACAAGCAGGCAAATGGTAAGTTGCACACAGAACTGGGATGCGACTTTTATATGCTTTACTCAGAAACAAGTCCCATTTTGTAAAGGTCTCAGTTCTCTGGAATTTTATAGGAGTTAGATTTTCATGGAGATTGCAGCACTATATTGCCACATATAAACCCAGTTGCAATTCTGCCTGCAGCCAACTGCAGAAAAGGACTTGTGGAACTATGTAAAAATATTCATGGATAGAAGCAGCAACCTGGGATGGCTTAGGCAAACCCGATCTTGTCAGATCTTGGAAGTTAAGCAGGGTTGGCCCTGGTGGTAAAGTATTTGGAAGGGAGACAACCAAAAAATGTCCAAGGTCACTACGCAGAGGCAGGCAATGGCATGCCACCTCTGAACGTCTCTTTCCTTGAAAACCCCACAGGATCGTAAGTTGGCTGCAACTTGATAGTACTTTCCACCACCACTATAGAAGCAGTATTAAACAACTTCCTTCCTTCCTTCCTTCCTTCCTTCCTTCCTTCCTTCCTTCCTTCCTTCCTTCCTTCCTTCCTTCCTTCCTTCCTTCCTTCCTTCCTTCCTTCCTGTCTTGTGGCTGTCCAATATCTGACATTTATTCTGTGTGGCTTTTACATTGAGCAAGTTTGGCCACTCCTCGTCTTTAGGGCGCCACTGGACTCTTGCTTTTTTCTACTCCCACTGATATAGTCAATCTCCTGGGCCCTCAGTGCTACTACTTAAAATTTCTACTATATGAACATTCCTTATTGGTCCTTCTGTTTTACTTTTGTCTGTTTTATCTTGAAGCAGCTTTCCGGGGTCTTGGGGGCAAAGAAATGCCTTTCCTAATACCAGCTATCCAAGATTCTTCAACTGGAAATACCAGGGATTATCACCAGGAAATTCTTCATGGAAAACAGGTGTTCCACCTCCAAGCCACAAACCCTCTCCGCCCTGATGCAGCATGAGTGGCTCAACATAATCTCAAACATATCTCCGCTGCTTGTGTCAGGCCAATGTTACATTCAACCATCGTATTTCAGCCTGACCAATGAAGGAAACTCAGGGAGCTTGGAACAACGCATATCAGTCATCTCAGATACATATCCATCTCCTCTTGCCTTGCGGTTGCCTTCCTAAACAGTGAGTCAGGCTGGTTACTATTGCCAAACAAAGTAGGGGGTACACATTTCACCCACAAAAAGTGACTCAGTGAAACCCAAAGTATCACTCCAGTGGGAAGTTATCTTCCGGGGCAGGCTGCCCAAGTAAGGAACAACAGCCTTCAAAATAACTTCAGTCTCATCAGTGGAGGAGATGTTTATGTAGTATGGAAGGCTGGACTCCTATGGCCAAGGCATACTGAATTAGTAGACTGGAGGGATAAATAAATAAAAGAGGATGAAGACTCCCAGAGAGAACAAGATAGGATTAAAAGAAGGACTGGATGGATATAGATAGCAGGATTGAGCACACAGATCTTTAATGACAGATAAGGAAAGCTAAAGTTCCCCATGCAAGCACCAGTCGTTTCCGACTCTGGGGTGATGTTGCTTTCACATTTTCACGGCAGACTTTTACGGGGTGGTTTGCCATTGCCTTCCTCAGTCATCTACACTTTCCCCCATCTAGCTGGGTACTCATTTTACCGACCTCAGAAGGATGGAAGGCTGAGTCAACTTCAAGCCAGCTACCTGAAAACCCAGTTTCCACCGTAGATCAAACTCAAGTCGTGAGCAGAGCTTAGGACTGCAGTACTGCAGCTTTAACACTCTGCGCCACAGGGCTCTTAACAGATAAGCAAAGAGATAAACTTGAAACCAAGTTTTTGCAGAGTATGTGCAACTAGGATTGCCTTGTCCTGTCCCCCTCTGGCACTCAGTAGGGTGGTGACACTGTGATCTTCTGACTTTGTGATGTCACTTCAAGCTATGTAACCAAAAGTGTGATATTAATTCCTAGGAAGCACCTGAAATGCTATGGTTTTTACAATAACATTTTGGAAGAACCCTACAGTGTTCCTTGATGCAGTGATGTTGTTTCCAGTTATGTAGCTGGAAGTGATGTTGCAGCATCAGAAGATTGCCATTCAGGCAAGTCCCACCCCCACGAGTCCTCCAGGTCTGGTAGCCAAGAAGTGATAGCTTTAGCACACACACCTGCTATATCTACCCTATCAATGGTGGCTGCACTTAGCTGGCATGTTACCACCATAAAAGTCATCATTGATCAATTCATTGCTTTAGACCTGCCCATTTATAAGGTTGTCAGCAGGGTTGAACCAAGGCCATTCCAGCAGCTGCAAGTGGACGAGGGGGGAATCAAACCTGGTTCTCCCAGATAAGAGTCCATGCACTGAACCACTACACCAAACTGGTTCTCGATGATGATGGATGATGGATGACTGACAGACAGACAGACAGACAGATAGATGATATTGGATTTATATCCTGCTCTATACTCTGAATCTGAGTGGTCACAATCTCCTTTATCTTCCCCACACACACAACAAACACCCTGTAAGGTAGGTGGGGCTGAGAGAGCTCTTACAGCAGCTGCCCTTTCAAGAACAACTCCTACAAGAGCTATGGCTGACCCAAGGCCATTCCAGCAGGTCCAAGTGGAGGAGTGGGGAAACAAACCCGGTTCTCCCTGATAAGAGTCGGTGCGCTTAACCACTACACCAAACTGAGACAGACAGAGATAGATAGATAGATAGATAGATAGATAGATAGATAGATAGATAGATAGATAGATAGATAGATAGATAGATAGATAGATAGATAGATAATTTACTGTGTGATAATAGCACATTGCAGGATTTTAAATAGGAAGTTAATACTTTATTAAGAGCAGTGCAGAACAAACTCAGTTCCAGCTAATTGCAGCAAATTGATCTGTCCACTGTGCAAAAGGACCAGAATTCTCTTCTACAGAAAAGTCACACACAGCTGGGGCAATAAAAAGATCAGAGTAGGACCTCATCCACACAACCAAACTCATCTTCCCCTTAACAGTCTAGTTTGAGACTTGCTGAAAGAACTCTGAGCCTGACTTGTGGTTCCTGTAAACCCCACTATTTGTCTGGTTAAGATTCAGGGAGCAGCTTTGCAGATTTTCTTTGTTTTCTGAACATACAGAGGGGTATCCTATTCTAGAAGAGTTTCCAGGAATGACAAAGTAATAAATGGGGGGGATACACTTTACTCAGGGGAAATATTGAAGAAATAGGAATGAGCAGTGCTGGTTTCAGGTTTGGGGGGTACATGGGCAAAGTGCCAGGGGCCCGCTCTTCTGTCCATCACTAAACCCCCCATGCCTCCCTCCCCAATCACCCACCTGTGTGTGTTTCCACCTGATTGTGAATCCTCCCTCTTCTCTCAAGCCTTCTCACCACCTGCGCTCACATAAGACCATAACAGCCCTGCTGGATCACACCAATGGTCTATCTAGTCCAGCATCCCATCTCGCACAATGGTCAGTTCCTCTGGGTGGCCAACAGCAGGGCCCAGAGGCCAAAGCCTTCCCCTGATGTTGTTTCCTGGCTCTGGGACTCAGAGGCTCAGTGCCTCTGGACGTGGAGGTTCCCCTCAGCCACCATGACTAATAGGCACTCTCAGGTTAATGAGAGTAGACCACTCTCAGTAGTCACCGGGGCTTTTTTTGTAGAAAAAGCCCAGCAGGAAATCATTTGCATATTAGGCCACACCCCCTGACATCACCATTGTTTTGCAATGGGGGCTTTTTGTAGAGAAAGCCCAGCCAAAACTTATTTGCGTATTAGGCCACACCCCCTAACACCAAGCCAGCCGGAACTCCGTTCCTGTGCATTCATGCTCAAAAAAAAAAGCCCTGGTGGTCACTGAGAGTAGACCACTCTCAGTTGCCACCTGCCCACATTCATGCCCTTTCCTCAGCAACCCTGGCTGCTGTGTGCAGCTGCTGTGGCCATCAAGGAGAACAACCGCAGTGCAACACCTGCATGTCCTTCCCCAAGCAGATGGGCAGGGGAAAAAGAAGAGGACTGCAGTTTTATACCCTGCCCTTCTCTCTGAATCAGAGACTCAGAGCGGCTTACAATCTCCTATATCTTCTCTCCCCACAACAGACACCCTGTGAGGTGGGTGGGGATGAGAGAACATAAGAACATAAGAGAAGCCATGTTGGATCAGGCCAATGGCCCATCCAGTCCAACACTCTGTGTCACACAGTGGCAAAAAAAATTATATATATACACACACTGTGGCTAATAGCCACTGATGGACCTGTGTTCCATATTTTTATCTAAACCCCTCTTGAAGGTGGCTATACTTGTGGCCGCCACCACCTCCTGTGGCAGTGAATTCCACATGTTAATCACCCTTTGGGTGAAGAAGTACTTCCTTTTATCCGTTTTAACCTCTCTGCTCAGCAATTTCATCGAATGCCCACGAGTTCTTGTATTGTGAGAAAGGGAGAAAAGTACTTCTTTCTCTACTTTCTCCATCCCATGCATTATCTTGTAAACCTCTATCATGTCACCCCGCAGTCGACGTTTCTCCAAGCTAAAGAGTCCCAAGCGTTTCAACCTTTCTTCATAGGGAAAGTGCTCCAGCCCTTTAATCATTCTAGTTGTCCTTCTCTGGACTTTCTCCAATGCTATAATATCCTTTTTGAGGTGCAGCGACCAGAACTGCACACAGTACTCCAAATGAGACCGCACCATCGATTTATACAGGGTCATTATGATACTGGCTGATTTGTTTTCAATTCCCTTCCTAATAATTCCCAGCATGGTGTTGGCCTTTTTTATTGCAAACGCACACTGTCTTGACATTTTCAGTGAGTTATCTACCACGACCCCAAGATCTTTCTCTTGGTCAGTCTCTGCCAGTTCACACCCCATCAACTTGTATTTGTAGCTGGGATTCTTGGCCCCAATGTGCATTACTTTGCACTTGGCCACATTGAACCGCATCTGCCACGTTGACACCCACTCACCCAGCGTCAACAGATCCCTTTGGAGTTCCTCACAATCCTCTCTGGTTCTCACCACCCTGAACAATTTAGTGTCATCCGCAAACTTGGCCACTTCACTGCTCACTCCCAACTCTATCTCATTTATGAACAAGTTAAAGAGCATGGGACCCAGTACCGAGAGGGCTCTCACAGCAGCTGCCCCTTCAAGGACAGCCTCTGCCAGAGCTATGGCTGACCCAAGGCCATCTCAGCAGGTGCAAGTGGAGGAGTGGGGAATCAAACCCGGTTCTCCCAGATAAGAGTTCACACAATTAACCACTACACCAAACTGGCTCTCTAGCTGGCTCTCCGCACAATTAACTACTACACCATACTGGCTCTCTAGCCAGAAAGACACATGGATATGTGGCAGGGAATGTAAACATGTGGAGAGGTCTGCGAGAATGGGCCCCATTAGAAGCTCTGAGCCTGGGCAGTTCCCTCACTTCAGAGTATGCTAACACCATCCCTGGGTCCATACAAATGATCCTCTCAGAAGCAAAAAAAAAAAACAGGGGCAGGAAGCAGGATCCTGTGTGAGGAGGATCACAAATTGCATCACATCACATCACATCACTGTTGCCCTGCACTGCTCAGTACAGATAAACTTGAGAGATCATTGATTTCAATCTGATTGCGAACAATAAATGCCAATCGTGCTGTGGTTGCTGCTGACACCATCGAGGAGATGTGCTGTCATTACACGCTGCCTATTATCACAAGCCATTAATCAAACCTCATGAGAAAGGAAGCACCCCACATCGGTGGGAAGTGCCCACATACCGTTCCTAGGATTACGTGCAAGTATGACGAGGCGCAAACAACTCAAAAGCGACCGATCCATGTAATCGAGTGATGCGGCCAAAATTCATAATTATCTGTCTCGGTACACACATTTGTCTAGCTTGTAACATTCGTATGAGAAAACCGAGCACTGAGCAGCATTTCTCCAAGATGTTCTCTCTAGCTCCTCTGGGTGACCAACAGCAGGGCCTAGAGCCCAAAGACTTCCCCTAATGCTGCCCTCCTGGCTCTGGGATTCCAAGCCTCTGAATGTGGAGGTTCCCCTCAGCCACGAAGGCTAGTAGCCACTGACAGACGTATCCTCATAGCCACCTGCCCCCATCCATGCCCTTTCCCCAACAGCCCTTGTGCGATCAAGGAATGGATGGCTCCATCTATCACAAAAAGCATCTATCCCTCAATAAATTTCTGACCATCTATACCCATTCTTCTACGATATACTGATGTGGAGAATAAAGCAACATCCCAGATTCTGTGCCGTCATTTCACAAACTTCAGAGCTAAGCAGATTTGAGAAGGTTCAGAGAAAAGCCAGGGAACCCCTTGGTGGTACACAAGTGCACCATAATGTTATAGGAAGGATCAGAGCTCCACTCCTGTGTGCTCCTGCCTTGTTCCATGAGGACGAGGAACTTGCTGTTTGTTAAAAGGAAAATGCAACTTCTGCAATCCCTCTTGAAGACCATTACAGGTCATTTGAGTCTGATCCATCCCTTGTACCTTGCAGTTCTTTCCTGTAGGGTTTTCTGGCCTGCCTTGGAGCCAGTTGTGTGCAGTGGTTAAGTGCGTGGACTCTTATCTGGCAGAACTGGGTTTGATTCCCCACTCCTCCACTTGCACATGCTGGAATGGCCTTGGGTCAGCCAATAGCTATCACAGAGGTTGTCTTTGAAAGGGCAGCTGCTGTGAAAGCCCTCTCAGCCCCACCCACCTCACAGGGTATCTGTTGTGGGGGGAGAAGATGTACGAGATTGTAAGCCGCTCTGAGTCTCTGATTCAGAGAGAAGGGCGGGGTATAAATCTGCAATTCTTCTTCTTCTTCTCTTGCCTTGAAAACCCTACAGGGCAGAGCCAGATTAAACCCTGTGGATGCCCGTGGCAGTCAAAATCTTGGGGGCCCCTTACAAATCATCTCAGAGTTGGAGCACCTGCCCCACGGCCTGCGGCCCCCGCTGCAGCCTGCTGGCAGGTTCTCAAAAGACCCTTTGACAAAGCTGCGGGGGAGAGGCAGAGAGAGGCAAACTTGGCGATGAGGCCAGCAGCAGCCGCACCAGGCAAGTTAGGCAAAGAGCGGCTCAGTTGCTGGCTGCACATTCAGGCTGGGAGGACTGCAAGCAGGGGGGAAACTGGGGGGGAGCTGCCCTGGGGCGCTAAAGGTGTGGGGGCCCATAGGCCAGTGTCTGCTTGGCCTAATTGCTAATCCAGCCCTGCTACAGGGTCACCATAAGTCAGCCGTGACTGGACAATAACAACAAGGTGATGTGGAAGACCTCTACCTGAGACCCTGGAGAGCTGCTGCCATTTTAAGTAGAAAATACTGACTTTAAAGGACCAAGAGTCTGATTTGTGTGTGTTCAAACTTCATGTGTGTTCAAACCAGTGCTTCATGTGTGTTCAAACTAGTCTGCACGGAACTTGTTCAGAGGATCTGAGTCATAAAAATCTCCAACCGATAAAGAGGCACTTTCTTTTACAACCTCAGCCCCTTCTCTTCAGACTTCCCTGTCACGTGGTGGTGAAGGCACTGAAACATGCCCAAACCTGAGAACCCTGAGGGGAAAAAGAGGAGGAGAAAAGGGAGACTGTGGTGAGCTTGGCTCCACTGCCTCCCACCCACCCACTGGCTCCGTACATACATCACTTTTTGGCCTTTCTTTGGGTTTAGCTGAATCCCTCTTTCCTCAGACCGCAAGATACTACCCGACTATGAGAGATAACAGAATGTTATGTGCTTAGAAGAGGCTGAGGCGGATGGCAGTGGTGGCAGTGGGGGGAGAACGCCCCGTAGTACTGCCCTCACCATACACATCATCCATCCCCTTACAAAAGACAGGCTGGAACCTGCAATTTGTGGGGACGGAGCCTCGGAGACTAGGGGAGATGCCTCCACCCTCCTTCCTCTAGCGTCTGTCACCAGAGCCTGAGGGCTACTTCACTGGGAGGTCTTTGGAACAACACAGATGATGTCTAAACAGGGCTGCTCGCAAAGGAAAAGAACAAACATACTTTGTTGAGTCCAAAAGAAACCTCACTGACTGGTTTGAAGACACAGCTCTGGGTTCAGATCCCGGCTATTAATAAGAGCCCTGTAAGCTCTTGGAGGATTGGCTACATCAGGGGTGTGTGGCCTAATATGCAAAGGAGTCCCTGCAATAAATGACATAAAAGACTGGAGAGACAATGCCTGACAGGAAGTTACTAGGGAAATCTTGAGGTGTGTGGCTGGAACCGATTCCTTAGCACAGGGGTAGTGTCCTGTGGCCCATTGGAAGTTAGGTTCCTACCTCCACTCAGGAATAGGGGTTATGCAGTATCTAGTTTGTCTAAAGAATATTTGGGGGGTTCTTATGTACAACATTCTTTCCTCCACTTGAATCCTAAACTCCAGATGCCAGCAGAAAGCAAGTGTGAGGTGTGGTACCAGCATACCTAGTTAATATCTCATAGCCTCTCAGCAGAGTTCAGAAATGGCCCCAAAGACTCCAAGGAGCTGAAAGCTGATGAGTACATGAAGCTGCCTTATACTGAATCAAATCCTTGGTTCACCCAAGTCAGCATTGTCTACTCAGACTGAAAGGGGCTCTGCAGAGTTTCAGGCTGAGGTCTTTCCCATCACCGCCTGCCTGGTCCTTTTAACTGGAGATGCCGGGGATTGATCCTGGGACTGTCTGCATGCCAAGCAGATACTCTGCCACTGAGCCACAGCCCGTCGCATAGCAAAAACACCTTATAATATAGTGGGTTCTATGCATTGAAGAGGCGAGGTGGTCATGATAAACAGCTCTTTATTCGATACAGCATGGTTGGTAGCTGCACTCAAAAGACTGGAGAACTGGGCCAACTATATACACACTGGGTTCCCGAGCAAGCACGTTATTGGGTCATTCAAACGAGCCAGGGGTCTCTGATTGGTGTAGGGCAGCAGGGATTTAGATCCTGTTGCCCATTGTTCCCGAGTCCCCAAGCTCCGTTCTTATGGCTCCAAAGAGCCAGGCCGGAACGCCTAAAACAGTCTTCCCTTGAGTCCAGTACACAACACACTCCTACCTGCCAATCATGAGTGAAATGCTGGTGTCACCCACGGGAGATCAGCACATCAAGTAGGAGCCTTGGAACAACAGCCACACCCCTGAGAGTTTTGCAACTGTGGGTTTGAACCCCTACTTACAAACACATTCTGTTTTGATGGGCATATGCACAAGGAAGGAAGGGTGGCCACCCTAAGCATACTACCCGGGCACCTTCACACTTGACAGAGGAAAGCCACATCGAAAGCTGAGGGCCGATTCCGTGTATTTATTTTATTTAACGGAGCAATGGGTAGGGTTGCCAAGTCCAATTCAAGAAATATCTGGGGACTTTGGGGATGGAGCCAGGAGACTTTGGGGGTGGAGCCAAGAGCAAGAGTGTAACAAGCATAATTGAATTTCAGAGTGAGTTCTGGCCATCACATTTAAAGGGACTGCACACCTTTTTAAATGCCTTCTTTCAATAGGAAATAATGAAGGATAGGGGCACCTTCTTTTTGGGCTCACAGAATTGGACCCCCTGGTCCAATCTTTTTGAAACTTGGGGGGTATTTTGGGGAGAGGCACTGGATACTCTACTGAATATCTGGTGCCTCTAACTCAAAAAACAGCCCCCCCCAGAGTCCCAGATACCCGCAGATCAATTCTCCATTATTTCCTATGGGAATGTCTCCATAGGGAATAATAGAGTTCCCAGCAGACATTTCTTTCTCCTCCCCCTGCTTTCTGATGACCCTGAAGTGGGGGGAGGGCCTCCAAACCGGGGGATCCACTGCCCTACCTGGGGAATGGCAACCCTAGCAATGGGAGAGGGAACAAATGGGGAGGGGGGACAGCACTGGGCGATGCCATAAAGCAAGGATCGGCGACCTTTTTGAGTCAGCAAGCATATTTGGAATTCCGACACACTATAGAGAAAGGGAAGACAATTGTAAGCCGCTTTGAGACTCCCTTAGGTGAAGAGAAGCAGGGTATAAAAGCCTCCTCTTCTTCTCTTCTACAACACTTTAGGAATTTGCCGGGTCTCTATGGTTTTATCATAGAGTTTGGGGGAAATCCTATAGCATCACAGAACACCCTTGCATCAGGTCTCTCACCAGTTGCCATTCCTGGGCTGGCAACTCTAGTCAGTGTCCCAGGGATGGAAGTTATAATGCCGAAAACAGCTGTGCTTTGCAAGGTCCCGTGTTAATGCTAATTACAAACACAAGCAAGTTAACTGTTACTGTGAAAATATGGTAATGAATTATAACTTCTGTCACTGTCACTTAAGAGTTCTATAAATGCAAATGATCTGCCTGAATTGTTTTCCTCTTTGGCTTTCATTCTGGAAGAACCCCAGGATCAGCCTAAGGTTACAGGGCTTCCAGAAACAGGAATCAAATGAAAATTAACTAAAATAACAACAGTTATTTAAAAAAAAAAACATACATCTATTTGGAAGTGCCTGGAATTGTTATAACAGGAGATGCTCTCCTAGATCATGATGTTTGCATCCGGCAACAAGGTGCTGATTATTACCTTTAAAGTCTTATATGGTCGAGGACCTGCCTACCTTAGGGACCATCACTCCCCATATGTTCCCCAGAGGGTACTTAGATTGGGGGCACAAAATCTGTTACTAATCCCTGGGCCAAGGGAGGCAAGATTGAAGTCCACGAGAGAAAGAGCCTTCTCCATAGCGGCCCCCTATTAGTGGAACCAGCTCCCAGAAGAAGTAAGAACCTCGCAAGATCTTCCCCAGTTCTGCAAGGCTTGTAAGACAACTTTGTTTCAACTCGCCTTCAACTGAGATATGAGGATACCTGAAGAGGGGTGAATACACTGGAAACAACACTAGCACCAAATTGCTTTTAATGTTTTTAATTGTTCACTGTTTAATCTGTTCAATGTTTTTAACTGTTAGAGTTCAGAATTGTAAATCTTTTTATTGTTGTGAGCCGCCCTGAGCCTGCAGGGAGGGTGGGATATAAATCCAATAAAATAAATAAATAAATAAATAGAGACCCCAGGGAATGCAGTCCTATCTCCTGCCCTTACTAACAAAAAAATTCACACAGAAACTTAAAAAGTAAACTGACAGCTACATGCAATGAATGCACATTTCAAAAAGAGGATTGGTTATACATTCATTATCGAAGTTCTGTTTGTAATGGAATCCTAAGTAAAGTTATACCCTTCTACTTAAGTCGTCCATCCAAAGCAGTGGGTTTTGAAGGGCGTCACTCTGCATAGGATGCCCTGGCATTGACTCTGTTTTTCAGCCTTCATTTCCATGGATTCCAATGAAAAACACATTTATGGCTGAGCTCCTCCCCCCTTCTCCAATCCAGTTTGGAAGAAATGCTCCAGGATTTTACCTCTCACCAACGAACTCTTCCCTGTCCCCCCATTTTATAAGCAATACAAGTTCTTGCCGACAAACTAGACATAGAGAAGCATTTGGGGACCCTAGGAAAGCAGGGGTACAAATAACATATTGTTATGAAATAGTGATGCCAGCCTCCAGGTGTGACCTGGGGATCTCCCTGAGTCACAGCTCATCTCCAGACCTAGTTAAAATGGGGCTCTACGAGATTATACCCCATGGATGTCCCCATCCTCCCCAGGCTCCACCCTCAAATCTCCAGGAGTTTCCCAACCTCAATCTGGTAACCCTGCCCCCAGGGCTTTTTTTGTAGTAGGAACTCCTTTGCATATTAGACCACACCTCCCTGATGTAGCCAGTCTTCCTGGAGATTACAGTAGGCCCTGTACTTAGAGCCCTGAAAGCTCTTGAAGGATTAGCAACATCGGGGTGTGTGGTCTAATATGCAAAGGAGTTCCCGCTACAAAAAAGCCCTGCCTACCACCCTTCCCCTGCCAGTGGCCAGGGAGGACCCGGCAACCCAACTATCAAACATAGTGTTCTTCATGTATTTGTACACAAGTTCAGCCATTCCCATCTAAAGCAAGGGCTGGGGTGGTCTATTCTTAAGCAAAAAGGAACACATGGGTGAGGGACGTAGAAGAAGAAGACTGCAGATTTATACTGCGCCCTTTTCTTTGAATCAGGGACTCAGAGTGGTTTACAATCTCCTATAACTTCCTACCACACAACAGACACCCTGTGAGGTGGGTGGGGCTGAGAGGACTCTGAAAGCAGCTGCCCTTTCAAAGACAACTCTTGTGAGAGTTATGGCTGACCCAAAGCCATTCCAGCAGCTGCAAGTGGAGGAGTGGGGAATCAAACCCGGTTCTCCCAGATAAGAGTCCGCACACTTAACAGCTACACCAAGCTGGCTCTCTGCCATTACACCCTGCCATTCTGAACCTCCCTGTACTTTGTTGCTTTCAGCATTTTTCTCACAGCCCAGCTAACTTCTAGAATCCAAAGTGCAATGGGAGAACAAGTTTGAAAGCAACAGAATGTGCAAGGGAGGTGGCAGGGTTCAGCTCCCTTTACCCATGTATCCCACCCCATCCCTGCATTCGTTTACATACTAATGAGTGGCCTCAAAAAAACATGAGGAGCCTCCACCTATTTCATTACAGCTGGTTTGGCCCTTAACTAAAAAGAGTGACACCCCACCCCTTCTTATCCAGTCTATCAGCAGCTGGGAGGTGGTTTTGGTTGGGGAAACAGACAGTTCAGAAAAAATGGTTAATTACCCCCCAGCCCCAGTACTCTGGTCCAAGGATTGCCAGCCTCTAGGTGGCAGCCAGAGATCTCCAGGGATTGCAATTGATCTCCAGATGGCAGAGATCAGTTCCCCTGGAGAAAATGGCTGCTTTGGAAGGTAGACTTCCATGACATTATACCCCATGGAAGCCTACCTTATACCCCTCCTCAGGTGCCACCCCCAAAATATCCAGGTATTTCCCAGCCCAGAGTTGGCAACCCTATCTGGTCCAACTCCTGATCCAAACTGGACTCCACTGCTGCTACTTTTAAACAAGGCCTTTTTTTTTTTGAGCAGGAACACAGTTCCAATTGGCTTGGCATCAGGGGGTGTGGCCTAACATGCAAAAGAGTTCCTGCTGGGCTTTTTTCTACAAGAAAGCTCTGCTTTTAAGGACTATTAAGCCACTGAGCCACAAGCTACACACAATATGCCCAGCATGTGCTGCCCCCACCTCCTTTTCAACTCGCCAAAGCAAGGGTGGGAGGGAAACCAGAAGCTCCTTCTCCTACTCCCCAGTGCTCCCTCCCAACTCCAAGCAAATGAGCACCTTGTAAGGTGAGTTTTCCCCCACCCCGTGGATGTCTGTCTGCAAGGCTGGTCGTGCACCCGTGACCCAGCACGCGATGGGCGTATCATGTAGCGGAGAGAACTCAGATCCTCATCACTGGTCTCTCAGGTCTCTGGTTTAAACATATGTTTCTCTTTTTGTTTGCATTCGCACATTTTCTTCTGGGAAGCTGGCATGGCAGATGCCGTCTAGTGCTGAGGGGAAACAAATATTGCAGTTGCTTTTATTCACCGCCACTGCCAGTTTGCAGCCATGCCCTCTAAGCTGCCTAGGACCCCTTTGAGCTGGACCCCTGGAGCAGACTCCTCAACTGAAGGGGAACAGGAAGATCTAGGAACTACTTCCTCCTTTAGTGGAAACCAGGACTGGCCAAGCTGTGGCTCAGGAGCCACATGTGACTCTTTCACACATATTGGGTGGCTCTCAAAGTCCCCACTGCCCCATCAGGCAGCTTGGAGAAAGGATTTGTCTCTTTAAATTGTTTTTCCAAGCCAATATTCCTGGAGGCTTGGAGAATGCATTTTAAGTCAAAGTTGCTTTATTTCCACCTTTCCCTCTCTCCTCCCTCCCACCATCTATTTTCCTTCCTTCCTTCCTAGTCTTGCAGCTCTCAAACATCTGACATTCATGTCTTGCGGCTCTTATATTAAGCATGTTTGGCCACCCCTGCCCTAAACAATGCAATTAGGGCTGCCTGGTCTGGGGAATACCTGGAGGTTTGGGAGGTAAAGTCAGGGGAGGGTGGGGTTTGGTGAGGGGAGGGGAGGGGAGGGACCTCAGCAGGGTAGAATGCTATAGAGTCCACCTCCCAAAGCAGCCATTTTCTCCAAGGAACTGATCTTGGTCACCTGGAGATTAACTGTAATAGTGGGGGATCTCTAGGTGCCACCTGGATGTGGGCAGCCTTAACTGCGGGGGCTCCCTGAGCCTGGTTCTGACAAGAGCCTGTTCTGAAAACAGCCTTGTCAGAGTGTTCCAAGGGCTTAGGGTTGCCAATCCCCAAGTGGGGGCAGGGGATCCCCCAGTTTGGAGACCCTCCCAGTTTGGAGACACACCATCGGTCCCATCGTTGTGGGACCCAGGGGGCCGGCGCAGCGGCACGCCGAAGCAGCCTGTCACTAATAACACAGGTCGAGATGCAGGACAGGAACCCGGAAGTGACCGACAGGCTGCTTCAGCGTGCCGCTGCGCCGGCCCCCTGGGCCCCACAACGATGGGACCGATGCCACAGGGACGGGCTCGAAACACTCTATGACCCCTCAAAAGAACAGCAGTCTAGCTCGCTTCCCCCGAGCCCTGCCGCCATAAGCCTCAAGGGGGCTCATTTTGCGGCATCTCCCGGCGGGAGGGTGGCATCCGCACGGGACACATATCAAATGAAAGAGGGGGCGCAGGGCTATCAGAAAGAGCCGGCGGAGGGAGTCACGAGACCACCCCACTGGGGGATCCACACCCCGAAAGTGATGAAGGTGGCGCAGATAGAGCCAACAGAGCAAACAGGACAAAATAAATAGGCTGCATTATGCAGCACAGTTGAGAAAGTGCCTTATCCCATATTCTGATGAAGTAAATACAGGATCTGAGAACAAAATTGCACCAGAAGACACAAACACAAAGCTCCCTTACACTGAATCAGTGCTTGGGTCCACCAAAGTCAGTATTGTCTACTCCAGACACAAACACAAAGCTCCCTTACACTGAATCAGTGCTTGGGTCCACCAAAGTCAGTATTGTCCACTCCAGTCACAAACACAAAGCTCCCTTACACTGAATCAGTGCTTGGGTCACCAAAGTCAGTATTGTCACATAAGAACATAAGAGAAGCCCTGTTGGATCAGGCCAGTGGCCCATCCAGTCCAACACTCTGCGTCACATAAGAACATAAGAGAAGCCCTGTTGGATCAGGCCAGTGGCCCATCCAGTCCAACCAGCACTCTGTGTCACATAAGAACATAAGAGAAGCCCTGTTGGATCAGGCCAGTGGCCCATCCAGTCCAACACACTGTGTCACATAACAACATAAGAGAAGCCCTGTTGGATCAGTGTCAGTGGCCATTAAGTCAGGAAGGGAGGAGGAGGAAGGGAGGGAGGGAAGGAAGGAAGGAAGGAAGAAGGAAGGAAGGAAGGAAGGAAGGAAGGAAGGAAGGAAGGAAGGAAGGAAGGAAGGAAGGAAGGAAGGACAGGAAGGAAGGAAGGGAGGGAGGAGGAAGGGAGGGAAGGGAAGGAAGAAAGAAAGGAAGAAGGGAGGAGGGAGGGAAGGGAGGGAAGGAAGGAAGGGAGGAGGGAGGAAGGGAGGGAGGGAAGGAAGAAAGGAAGGAAGGGAGGAGGGAGGGAAGGAAGGGAGGAGGGAGGGAAGGGAGGGAGGGAAGGAAGGAAGGAGGGAAAGGAAGGAAGGAGGGAGGAAGGAAGGAGGGAAGGAAGGAAGGAAGGGAGGAGGGAGGGAGGGAGGGAAGGAAGGGAGGGAGGAGGGAGGGAGGGAAGGAGGGAAGGAAGAAAGGAAGGAAGGGAGGAGGGAGGGAGGGAAGGAAGGAAGGAAGAAAGGAAGGAAGGAGGGAGGGAGGAAGGAGGGAGGGAAGGAAGGAAAGAAGGAAGGCCAGCCGCCCCCCCTCCGCCAGCCACCCCCCCGCCAGCCGCCCCCCCCCCCCCCGCTTTTGGCTTACCTTGATCCAGGGTGGTGGCGGCCTCTCCCTCCGGGCTGCTGGCGGGGCTGGCGGCGGCTGCAGAGGCCGGGAAGGCGGCGGAGAGGCCGGCGCTGGTCTCTGGAGGCCCTCCAGGGACCCGCGGGGGGCCTCTCCACTGCCGGCGCTGGCCTCTGGAGGCCTCCAGGGGACCAGCGCCGACCTCTCCGCGGCTCCGCGGGCCTCTGGAGGGCCTCCAGGGACCCGCGGGGGCCTCTCCACTGCCGGCGCTGGCCTCTGGAGGCCTCCAGGGACCAGCGGAGGCCGCGGAGAGGCCTTCGCTGGTCGGCGCTGGTCGCTGGGGGCCCTCCAGAGTCTCTGGAAGGCCTCCCGGGACCAGCGCCGGCTGCTCCGCGGCCTCTCCGTGGCCTCCGCTGGTCTCTGGAGGGCTTCCAGCGACCAGCGGAGGCCGCGGAAAGGCCTCCGCCACCGCCGCCGGGCCCCTTCCTCCCTCGCCGCCTTCCCCGCCGGCGCCCGCAGCCCACCGCCTCCGGGGCTGGCTAAACCAGGACCTCTAAATGGTCCCGGTATAGCCAGCCCGGGAGGCGGGAATAGGGGGCCAGAACCGGGACATTCCCGGGCGCCCGGGACGGTCTGGCCACCCTATCCACAGCCAAGCTGTTTGGAGAAGGAGGAAGAGGCCCAGAGATGACACACAGGGAAGGGCTGGGCAGGGCTGGGCTGCTTCCCTATAAAAAACACCTTTCCAAGCCTACATCCTGTCTGAGATCTGTGGGTCAGTTAGGCCAAATTGTAAAGCTTTGTGTGTGTCTCTCTGTTCCAGCCTTCTTATCCTCCTCCAGACCAAGATCCCAGTCCTGCCCAGAGGGTAGCCCAGTGGTGGAACTCCTGTTATCCCAGAGACTACCTGGTTCCTGCTCATGGGGAGTCATTGCCCTGAACCAGCCTCCTGTTTACTTAATAATTGTAATAGAGTGTTGTCAAATTGCATCTGCCTCACTGGGCTTTTGAGGCAAGAGGTGAGCAGGGGAGGTTTGCCTTGGTCTTCCTTGCTGGTCTCCTGTCTGGATACTGTGGCTGACCCTGCTCAGCTGCTTTGATGAGAGCAGGCTAGTCTGGGCGGTTAGGGCTGCTCCTGCTGACCTAGAGCAATACAGAAGCAACCACAGGGAGCCTGAACCCAGGGCGTGATGAACTGCGCTCTGTTTTGCAGCCTTCTCTGGATCCTTGCCCTCCCCACGAAAGATCAGTGCTCAGTAACACATGCTGAACAGATCCTCCCTACCCTTGGGAGCCAGGAAGTACTAAATCATATGTATTGTATTGCTGCTTCCTTTCTATGGCAACCCTATGGATTAATGAGCTCCAAAACGTTCTATCTGTCCCTGCCACTAAATAAACTAGGTGATTGCCTAGGGCGCCAGCCTTCTGGGGGCAGCAGATTGGACTCAGTGATGTTACCCATGTGACTCAGTGATGTTATCAGTGCAGGGTGGGGGCAGAAGTTAGCCTTGCCTAGGGTGTCAGACAGTGTAGGGCCGGCCCTGTCAACAGCCATTCTCAGGTCTTACAAATGGAGAGCTGCAGCTTCCTTGCTTGAGTTGATCCATGGTGGACCTTCCTCTTTGCCTGCTGCCTTCAGCTTTTCCTAATGTTATTGACTTTTCCAGTGATTCTTGTCTTATCATAAGGAGACCAGGGTATGGTAGCCTCTGCTTAGTTATTTTAGCATTTAGAGAGAGTCCAGGTTTGATTTGATCTAGACAGAGCTTTTTTTGTAGAAAAAGCCCAGCAAGAACTTATCTGCATATTAGGCCACACCCTTTGACATCAGCATTGTTTCACACAAGGCTTTTTTGGTAGAAAAAGCCCAGCAGGCACTCATTTGTATATTAGGCCACACCCTCTGACATCGACATTGTTTCACACAGGGCTTTATTGGTAGAAAAAGCCCAGCGGGAATTCATTTGCATATTAGGTCACACCTCCTGACACCAAGCCAGCTGGAACTGCATTCCTGTGTGTTCCTGCTCAAAAAAAGCCCTGGATCTAGAACACACTGATTTGTCTTTTTGTGAGTCTATGATTTGTGTAAAAGTCCTCCACCACCACATTTCAAATGAATCAACTTTCTTCCTACCAGCTTTCTTCACTGTCCACCTGAGGGTTGCCAGGTCTGTGTTGGGAAATGCCTGGAGACTTTGGGGGGTGGATCCAGGAGAGGGTGGGGTTTGGGCAGGGGAGCGGCCTCAGCATGGTGCAATGCCACAGAGTTCCCCCTCAGAGCCCTCAGAGCAGCTATTTTCTCCAGGGGAGCTGATCTCTGCCTGCTGGAAATCAGTTGTAAAAATGGGAAATCTTCAGGCTCCATTTTTCACACTTCTATATAGTGATGGGGGAATACTACAGCACGAATTATCTTGTGCTTGGTCTCCAGCGACACATCTTTTCACTTAAGAATCTTTTCTAGCTCCTACATGGCTGCCCTTCCCAGTGTCCATCTCCTTGGTTGCAGTCTTCCTTTCGAGACGAGTGGAAATATCCACTGTGATCTGACTCTCTGCTTGGATGCTATTGGAAAGTAGTTTTTCCTCCTTGCTTTCCCACAATATCATTGTTCTTTCATGTACCTCCCAGGTGTTATCTGTCTTTCCTGCAATCTTTCCCAAACCTGCTTTGTGGCTTGTTCTGGGAAAGATCTTAGCAAAGCTGGGGTGGCACCAGTGTGGACGGAAAAGTCCGGATCTTCCCATTCCCACCTACATCAATGCCATTTTTCCTGTCCCAGTGATCCATAGCTCACCACTGGAGGGTTTGTTAAAAAAAAAAAGCCAGCTACTGCTTATCTTTCTTTACTTTGTTAAATATATATCTACAGGCCTTGAATTCAGCAGGAGCTCATAGAAGCGCAGCTCCTGAACCTTTCTGAGGGTTCCCCCTCCTCATCCCCACCTACCTTGTCCATTGAATAGTACGTGCAGCTGCATAACAATCCCTGGATTAGGAGAGCTGGCAGGCAGCTAGCCACCAGAAGCTTTGCCACACCCCCAGCAGCCTTCATTAACCTCTGGAGAAGCCCCCACCACCCTTTCTCCACTACTTATGTGATTTTGGGTGGCGGGTGGCTTGCTGGACTTTTGATTGTGGAGGGTAGGCTTCCCAACCCTCCCGCCCTGGCGGGGGACCCCAGGATTTCCACCCTCTTCCCCCGCTCCCCAAAAAAACGGAAGCGGGGGGAGGGGGGAAATGGCGCCAGGGAGCATGGCGAGCCGCCACATCCCGGAGCGGGCGAGGCCGCCGCGCCACTGCCGCCCCCTCCCCGCCCACCGCAGCTGCTCCTCCGAGATGAGCCCAGGCTGAGCCCATCTCGGAGGAGCAGCCAAGAGGCGGCAGCAGCACAGGGGAGGGCGAGGCAGGCCAGGAGCATGGCGAGCCGCGAATCCGGGCCCTTCTAGGACCCGGACTCGCGGCTCGCCACGCCCATGGCCCGCCTCCACCCCCCCCTCCGATTCCACCCCAGAGGCTTGGGCTGGCTGGCTCTCTAGAGGAAAGCCTCTAGCCCCTCTTGCTGCAGAGATATGCCTTGCTCTTCCATTAGCATTGAAGAAAGTCCAGAGAAGGGCAACTAGAATGATTAAAGGGCTGGAGCACTTTCCCTATGAAGAAAGGTTGAAACGCTTGGGACTCTTTAGCTTGGAGAAACGTCGACTGCGGGGTGACATGATAGAGGTTTACAAGATTATGCATGGGATGGAGAAGGTAGAGAAAGAAATACTTTTCTCCCTTTCTCACAATACAAGAACTCGTGGGCATTCGATGAAATTGCTGAGCAGACAGGTTAAAACGGATAAAAGGAAGTACTTCTTCACCCAAAGGGTGATTAACATGTGGAATTCACTGCCACAGGAGGTGGTGGCGGCCACAAGCATAGCCACCTTCAAGAGGGGTTTAGATAAAAATATGGAGCACAGGTCCATCAGTGGCTATTAGCCACAGTGTATGTGTGTATATAAATTTTTTTGCCACTGTGTGACACAGAGTGTTGGACTGGATGGGCCGTTGGCCTGATCCAACATGGCTTCTCTTATGTTCTTATGTTCTGCAGTGCCAGGGGGCAGAGGCTTACTTTAAAAGAAATGAAAGCTGGGAATTCAGAGAACCTAGTAGGCTGAATAAGGTGAGAACACTTGCGGATTTTTTAAAAATGTAGACAAACCAGTGCTGCCGTTGGAGGAGGAATAGCCACTGTTGAGCACCGGAAGGGGAAGGGAAATGCTGAGAAACTTGCCATATGGAAGCCCAGGACTTTATTTTTTTTTCTTTTAAGAAAAAGCCCAACAGGGACTCATTTGCATATTAGGCCACACCCCCTGATGCCAAGCCAACCGGAACTGTGTTCCTGCTCAAAAAAAAAAAAAAAAAAAGCCCTGCGGAGGCCCCACTGCTGCTGTGTAAAAGAATCTGCTCAAGAAGCACCACCACCACCACCACCCCTGCAAAATTTGCTTAGGTTTCAGTTTATGGTGCTGTTTATAGGGCTGCCAGCTCTGGGCTGTGAACCTCCTGGAAGCTTTGGGGGTGGAGCCTAGGGAAAGGGGGCAGGTGGGTTTGGGAAAGGAAGGGCCTACAGCAGAGTATAATGCCAGAGGGCAACTTCCAAAGCAGCTAGGGTTGCCAGGGCTCTCCAGCCACCGATGTGGAATGGGGGTAGGGTTACCAGATCCAGGTTAGGAAGCTTTGGAGAAATTGGGGATAGAGCCTGAGGAGGACAGGGACTTCAGTGGGGTGCAATGACACAAAGCTCACCCTCCAACACATCCATTTTCTCCCAGGAACGTATCCCTGTGGTCTGGAGATGAGCTGTAATTCCAGGGGATCCCCAAGTCCCACCTGGAGGCTGGCATTCCTAAAAGCAGGGCTTTTTTAGTAGAAAAGGCCCAGCAGGAACTCATTTGCATATTAGGCCACACACCCCTGATGTCACCATTGTTTCACGCAGGGCTTTTTTGCAGAAAAAGCCCAGCAGGAACTCATTTGCGTATTAGGCCACACCCCCTGGTGCCAAGCCAGCCAAAACCACAATTCTGTTCATTCCTGCTCAAAAAAAAGCCCTGCCTAAAAGCAGCCATTTTCTCCACAGGAACTGATCTCTGTCAGCTGGAGACCTGATGTAATTCTGGGAGATCTCCAGTCACCCTCTGGAGGATGGCAACCCTAACTGAGGGAGAGGAAAGGGGACAGCGGCTCTGGCAGGTTCATGCTTCCTTCTGTCCGTAGGATGTGTGGCAGAGGAACACGATGGCCTGCCTGGAGCGCCAGTCCCTTGCGACCAGCTCCTCGGGGCTCTTTGAACTCCAGTCACCCTCCTCCTCCTCCTCCTCTGTAATTTATCTTTTATTTTTAGGCCTCCCTTCCTTTTTCTATTTAAAGCCCAGCAACCTCTTGGGCATCAGGCGAGGCAGAAGCACTGAGCCGAACCTCTGGTGGGCAGAGAAAGGCAGCACAAACGCATCTTCTAAACCGGGAGTGGGCGGCCTCTGCGGCCGCTGGCAGGCAGCCCTGGGCCACAGCTCTGCCTTGAAGGGCTGCTGGGGGGAAGAGCCAACAAAGGGAGCTGTGGAGGGGGTGGGAGGAAGTGGCTCCGAGCTCTTTTCAACTCGTGAGTGGGCACCGGCACAAGGCCTGCTTTCTGTTATCGGCATGAGCTCAGGAACCGTGGTGGTGCCATCTTGCTCGCTCTGGCCTTCTTCCTGTGCACCAAAGAGCAATTTGGCCTCTTGAAACTAGTCCTGGAATGAAGAGGTGTGGTAGTGAAAGCTTCAGGTGCTACGTGATTTGCATGTGGGTCTGGGCCTAGAATTGCCAGCTTCCAGGTGCACGCGGCCTGAAGATCTTCCGCTTTTACAACTGATCACCAGTTGGCAGAGATCAACTCCCCTGGAGAAAATGGCTGCTTTGAAGGGTGAACTTTACGGCATTGTGCCATGCTGAGGCCCCTCCCCTCCCGTCTCCAAACCACCCTCTCCCAGACCCACCTCCAAAGTCTCCATGTATTTCCCAACACGGACATAGCAACCCTAGGGCCGGACCTTTAAAGTATAGAGACCAGTTCCCTTGGAAAAATTTCAGTTTCAGATTTTAGGTGAAATCCCTCCCTAAATGTCCCCCTCCACAGGCACTCCCCTCAAATCTCCAAGAATTTTCTAGGTCGGATTGGACAACCTTAGGCTGGGGTGACATTTGGTCCTTGCTTGACTCTGTTTTATTCTCAACTCCATTGTTTCTTTGTTGCTTCCCACAACAGCAGTGCTGTATAGTCGAACCCCTACAGCAATCAAACAATGAGCCTGCCAGTATCCCACATCAGCATCTGGCAGGACAGGGTCTTTAGATCCAGACCTGGAAATTTGGCTCTTTTCCTCCTTCATTTGTTCATTGTTGTAACATCTCTAGATCAAATCAAGTCAGAACTCTCTCTAGAAGCTAAAATGGCTAAACTGAGACTATCCTACTTCTCATGTTATGAGAAGGCCAGATTCATTGGAAAAGACAACAATGCTAAGAAAAACTGAAGACAGCAGGAAAAGAAGAGGACCTGTCATGAGATGAATAAGAACATAAGAGAAGCCATGTTGGATCAGGCCAATGGCCCATCCAGTCCAACACTTTGTGTTACACAGTGGCCCAAAAAAATTTTATATATACACACACACACACACTGTGGCTAATAGCCACTGATGGACCTGTGCTCCATATTTTTATCTAAACCCCTCTTGAAGGTGGCCATGCTTGTGGCCGCCACCACCTCCTGTGGCAGTGAATTCCACATGTTAATCACCCTTTGGGTGAAGAAGTACTTCCTTTTATCCGTTTTATCCTGTCTGCTCAGCAATTTCATCGAATGCCCACGAGTTCTTGTATTGTGATAAAGGGAGAAAAGTACCTCTTTCTCTACTTTCTCCAGCCCATGCATTATCTTGTAAACCTCTATCATGTCACCCCGAAGTCGACGTTTCTCCAAGCTAAAGAGTCTCAAGCGTTTCAACCTTTCTTCATAGGGAAAGTGTTCCAGCCCTTTAATCATTCCAGTTGCCCTTTTCTGGACTTTCTCCAATGCTATAATATCCTTTTTGAGGTGCGGCGACCAGAACTGCACACAGTACTCCAAATGAGACCGCACCATCGATTTATACAGGGGCATTATGATACTGGCTGATTTGTTTTCAATTCCCTTCCTAATAATTCCCAGCATGGCGTTGGCCTTTTTTATTGCAAACGCACACTGTCTTGACATTTTCAGTGAGTTATCTGCCACGACCCCAAGATCTCTCTCTTGGTCAGTCTCTGCCAGTTCACACCCCATCAACTTGTATTTGTAGCTGGGATTCTTGGCCCCAATGTGCATTACTCAATCAAGGAAGGCACAGCCATTATCAACTAGGATTGCCAAGTACTGTAGAGTTTTCCCTCCCAAATGGCTACAGCGTCCAGAAAAACCATAGAGTTTTCCCAGAAACGCCTAGAGTGGCTGCCTCGCAACAGCGACAGTGCAATGACATCATGTCCGGGAGATGTCATCACGCTGGCAATGTCAGGGGAGGTTCCTTCCGCCGACTGCAGGCTTGGCAGCCCTATCATCAGCGTTCCCTCTAAACTGAGTTAGTGTGAGCTAGCTCACAGATTTTTAGCCTCCAGCTCACAGATGTTTGTCTTAGCTCAGGAAAGATGGCCCCAGAGCACAACAATTTATGCAGGCGCTCACAACATTAATGGCAGTAGCTCACAAAGTAGAATATTTGTTCACAAGACTCTGCAGCTTAGCGGGAACATTGGTCATCAACAGTCTGCCAAAAACTGCCATCCAATGACAACCGATTTAAGGTGACCCCATAGGGTTTTCAATATAAGAGATGTTCAGAGGTGGCTCACCATTGCCTGCCTCCACGTCACAACCCTGGTATTCCTTGGAGGTCTCCTGTCCAAATACTGACTCTGCTTAGCTTCTGAGATCTGACAAGATTGGACTAGCCTGGAGAGAGAATGACTGGTCCTGATAAACTGGGGTTGTCCAGACATAATCCAACATAGAGTTGCCAAGTCCAATTCAAGAAATATCTGGGGACTTTGGGGTGGAGCCAGGAGTAAGGGTGTAAAAAAGCATAATTGAACTCCAAAGGGAGTTCAGGCTGTCACATTTAAAGGGACTGCACACATTTTAATTGCCTTCTTTCCATAGGAAATAATAAAGAATAGGGGCACCTTTTTTGTGGCTCATAGAATTGGACCCCCTGGTCCAATCTTTTTGAAACATGGGGGGGGGGGGGATTTTGGGGAGAGGCACTGGATGCTATACTGAAAATCTGGTGCCTCTACCTAAAAAACAGCCTCCCCAAACCCCAGATAACCACAGATCAATTCTCCATTATTTCCTATGAGAATCAATCTCCATGGGGAATAATAGAGTGCCCAGCAGACATTTCCCTCCCCTCCCCCCCCCCTGCTTTCTGATGACTCGGAAGCAGGGGGAGTGTCATGGGTGCTGGGGACCCTGCAGAGGAAGTTGAGTCTGATGAGGAAACTGTGCCCCTGCCACCTGCACCAGTGCCCCTGCCTCCTGCTGGAGAAGATCCCAGCCCCCCTGCCTCGCCCTCTCGGGTGGCTCGTGTGCGTGACCGCCTCCGGCAGGACCTCAGGGATCGGAGGAGGGCGGCACGCTCACAAGCAAGACGCTCCCTGAGCCCTGAGTTCTGAGAGGATTCTGGCCCTCCTAAGAGCAAGGATGCTTGAGTTATGACAGGATCCTGGCTGCCTCCCTGAGCCAGCAATTAGCCCAAACGGGCAACAGCCAGCAGAGGGCTATATAGCTGTGGGCTTTGGGAGGAGGCTTTGTGGAAGCAACTAGTCATCTCCCTGACATCCTAGCATCCACTCCGGCTTGACTTTGGTTCCTGACTCCCTGACTTTGGCTTTTGACTTCTGGACTCCCTGACCTCGGCTTCTGGACCCCGGACCTGCGATACTTGTACACTGATTTGGATTTGGCGCCTCAGACCCTCCTGCTTACTGGCTACAGACCTCGGACTGCCTCTGGACTTTGCCTGACCCGGCCCCAGCCGTGACAGATTGCTTCCACCCGACAACCACCCACTCCACAGGATGGATGCTGAAGCAAGTGAAACCACAGAACTACTGGCTGCGCTCCAAGCCCAGGTACAGCAGCTAACACAGGCAGTAGTGCACTTGCAGCAACAACCTGCGGCCAGTGCTCCAGCCAAGTGCCCAGTTTCCCCACCTGACAGATTTGGGGGTGCCGTGGAAGAATTTCCTGCCTTCCTAGCACAGTGTCGGCTGTACTTTGAACTGAGAGCACGGGACTTCCTCAATGACAAGACAAAGGTGTGTTTCATCATCAGTCTGTTAAAGGGGCAGGCGGCCAAATGGGCCACACCCTTGCTGGTCGCATCCTCTCCCCTACTAACTAATTACCAAGGGTTTGAGGCCCACCTGTCTGCTGCTTTCTCTAGCCCAGTCCAAGCAGCCACAGCCAACCGGAAGATCAGGGCACTGAAACAAGGCAAATCCTCGGTGGCTCAGTATGCCACCGAATTCAAGCTCCTGGCCCAAGACTTGGCGTGGAATGAGGCTGCCCAGATGGACCAGTTTACCGAGGGGTTGGCAGAGGAGGTCCTGGATGAACTGGCCAGGGTGGAGCCACCACCCACGCTTCAACAACTTATCACCCTCTGCCTCCGCATCGATGGCCGCCTGGAAAGTCGCCGCCAAGCCAAGACCAGAGGGCGCCAGCTCCCTGCGCCGTGCCACTTGGCTCCTCGCCCATCCTCAGCTCGTACCAGCGCCGAGGACGAGCCTATGCGGCTTGGAGCTGCTCGACCCTGCCTGACCCCAGAGGAAAAGGCCAGACGCCGCACACAGAATCTGTGCCTCTACTGCGGCACGGCAGGCCACTATGCCTCTGGCTGCCCTGCTAAGCATCAGATACCCGGGCCTTCACCACCACCGCCGCCAAAAGGGCAGCCCCAGGCGTAAGTGGACCCCCCAGCCTGGGGCGACTAGCTGGGTCCTCCGAACAGCGGGCTGATACCCCGGGCCCGTTCCTGCTACCAGTCAAACTCCGTCTGCCTGACGAACGCTGGCTGTTCGTGTATGCCATGCTGGACTCGGGAGCAGCCCACTGTTTTATAGATGCCGCCTTTGTAAAACAGCACCAGATCCCGGTGCAGACAAAAGAGACTCCGTCGCTGGTGGAGGCTATTGACGGGCGCCTCCTCCGTTCTGGGCCTGTCACCCAGGAGACCTGTCCCATCACCTTCCACGTCCAGCAGCACCAAGAACAGCTGCAGTTTAATGTCGCCCGCATGCCTCGCTTCCCACTGATTCTGGGCCTTTCCTGGCTGAAGCTGCACAACCCCATCGTGGACTGGGCCCAGCAGGAACTACGTTTCCAAGACCCATGCCCCCATCTGACTCCTCCCACCACTCTGGCAGCTGGCATCCCGCGTGGTGGTCCTCAGCTCCCTCAGAAGTATGCGGATTTCGCCGATGTCTTCGAAGAGACGGGAGCGGATCAGCTTCCCCCTCACCGGCCCTATGACTGTGCCATTGACTTGGTACCTGGGGCACCACTCCCGGTGGGGCGTCTGTACCCAATGTCGGAGCCTGAGTTGGCCGCTCTGCGAGACTTCCTAGATAAGAACCTGAAACGCGGCTTCATCCGACCCTCAACCTCTCCCCTGTCTGCTCCAGTCCTCTTCGTGAAGAAGAAAAGTGGGGAGCTCCGGCTGTGCAATGATTACCGGGCCCTGAACAAGATCACCATCCGCGACCGGTACCCTCTACCACTGATCCCTGAACTCTTGGATCGCTTAAAGGGGGCCCAAATCTATACCAAGCTGGACCTCCGTGGAGCGTACAATTTGGTGCGCATACGACCTGGAGACGAATGGAAGACCGCATTTGGGACCCGGTACGGGCAGTACGAGCACCTGGTGATGCCCTTCGGATTGACCAACGCCCCCGCTGTCTTCCAGAGGTTCATGAACGACATATTCCGGGACCTGCTCGACCGCTTCGCAATCATATATCTAGATGACATCCTAATTTACTCCCGCAATCCTGCCCAGCACGCCGAGCACGTCCGCCAGGTCCTGCAGCGCCTACGAACCCATGGCCTCTACGCCAAGCTGGAGAAGTGCGACTTCGACCTGCGCTCAGTCGAGTTCCTCGGTCACATTGTGTCCCCGCAAGGGATCCTCATGGACCCGAAAAAAGTAGAAGCGGTCCTGACCTGGCAGGCTCCTCAGAATCGCAAAGACCTGCAGCGATTCCTTGGTTTTGCCAACTACTATCGGCAATTCATCCCAGCCTATGCCTCCCTGACAACACCCCTGACTCAACTACTCCGCCCCAAAGAACCCTTCTGCTGGTCCCCAGAGGCCGATAACGCCTTCTCCACCCTGAAGACCCGTTTTGCCACCGGGCCACTCCTGAGATACCCTGACCCCCAGCTTCCCTTTACGGTGGAAGCTGATGCCTCCAACGTGGCCCTGGGAGCAGTGCTGTCCCAGCGCGAGGAGCCGTCTCAGCCACTCCAGCCCTGCGCCTATTACTCGCGCCAGCTCACGGCTGCGGAAAGGAACTATACCATCTGGGAGAGGGAGTTGCTCGCGATCAAGGCGGCTTTTGAGGTTTGGAGGCACTACCTCGAAGGGGCTCGCCACCCTGTTCAAGTGCTCACTGACCACCGGAACCTAGAGCACCTCCAGACCACCCGCCGTCTCAACCAGCGCCAGATCCGGTGGTCCCTATTCTTCTCTCGCTTTGACTTCCGGATCTCCTACATCCCCCATACCCAGAACCGGAAAGCAGACGCGCTGTCCCGGAAACCGGAATACGCCCCTGCTTCAACTGAGGCCGCGCCCGCTGCTCCCATCCTGCCGCCCTCAGTATTTGCAGCCACCTCCACTTCACCCACACTCGTGGAGGACATTCGTGCTAGCCAGGCCAACGATCCCTGGGTCCAGCAACACCTCCAGGCACTCCAAGACGACTCAGCAGGCGAGTTCACGACTCGAGGCGGTCTCTTGCTACACCGCGAACGCCTCTATGTGCCGCCCGGGCCCTTGCGGGCAGAAGTGCTACGCCTGACTCATGACTCGTTACCCGCCGGGCACTTTGGACAGCATAAGACCACCCACTTGCTGACGCGAGAATTCTGGTGGCCACGATTGCGCTCCGATGTTGCCCGCTATGTCAGCTCCTGTGATGTCTGTCGGCGGGCCAAAGACGTCCCGGCCAAACCCTCGGGGTTGTTACAGCCCTTGCCCACACCCTCAGGACCCTGGGACACCATCTCGATGGACTTCATTACAGAACTCCCACGATCCAAAGGTCAGACTTGCATCTTGGTGGTCGTCGACCTATTTACCAAGATGGCCCACTTCATTCCGTGTCCGAAACTTCCCACAGCTCAGGAGACAGCCCAGCTCTACCTGCAACACATCTTTCGTCTGCACGGACTCCCAGCCCACCTGATCTCAGACCGGGGCCCCCAGTTCTCCTCTCGGTTCTGGCAAGCCCTCCATTCCAGCCTGGGTACTCGAGTGCACCTGTCCTCAGCCTACCACCCACAGACTGATGGTCAGACAGAGCGCACCAATGCCACGCTAGAGCAATATCTCCGCTGTTACACCTGCTACCAGCAGGACGACTGGACCAGTCTGTTGCCGCTAGCGGAGTTTGCATACAACAACGCGGTCCACTCGTCCACCCAAATGACCCCGTTTGCTGCAACCTACGGGTACCACCCTCGGTTCTTCCCGGCGATCCTGCCACCCACGAATGTCCCCGCCGTCGAGGCCTACCTGCAAGAACTCCGCGCCAGCCAAGACTTGCTCCGGGAGCAGCTACAGCGGGCCAAGGAAGCCTATAAACTGGCTGCGGACCGGAAGAGGCAGGAAGGCCCCCCAATCCAGCCAGGGGATCAGGTGTGGCTCTCAACTCGCTACCTGCGCCGGCCTGGTCGGTCTCACAAGCTGGATGCGCGGTTCATTGGACCCTACCCCGTCACGGACCAAATAAACCCCGTCGCCTTCAGGCTCCAGTTGCCACCCCACCTCCGCATTCACCCTGTGTTCCATCGCTCCCTCCTTGTTCCAGCTGCACCCCCTGACCCAGCTCGGCCTCCTTGCCCACCGCCGCCACCACCGGTGTTGGTGGATGACGAGGAAGAATATGAGGTGCGCCAGATCCTGGACTCCCGGTACCATCGTGGAGGCCTCCAATACCTGGTGGACTGGGAGGGATATGGCCCAGAAGACCGGTCTTGGGAGCCCGAGGACAATCTTCATGCCCCGGACTTGGTGCACCGGTTCCACAACGACCACCCCGACCTTCCAGGTCCCTCGACGGAGGGGGGCCCTGGGGGGGGGGATAGTGTCATGGGTGCTGGGGACCCTGCAGAGGAAGTTGAGTCTGATGAGGAAACTGTGCCCCTGCCACCTGCACCAGTGCCCCTGCCTCCTGCTGGAGAAGATCCCAGCCCCCCTGCCTCGCCCTCTCGGGTGGCTCGTGTGCGTGACCGCCTCCGGCAGGACCTCAGGGATCGGAGGAGGGCGGCACGCTCACAAGCAAGACGCTCCCTGAGCCCTGAGTTCTGAGAGGATTCTGGCCCTCCTAAGAGCAAGGATGCTTGAGTTATGACAGGATCCTGGCTGCCTCCCTGAGCCAGCAATTAGCCCAAACGGGCAACAGCCAGCAGAGGGCTATATAGCTGTGGGCTTTGGGAGGAGGCTTTGTGGAAGCAACTAGTCATCTCCCTGACATCCTAGCATCCACTCCGGCTTGACTTTGGTTCCTGACTCCCTGACTTTGGCTTTTGACTTCTGGACTCCCTGACCTCGGCTTCTGGACCCCGGACCTGCGATACTTGTACACTGATTTGGATTTGGCGCCTCAGACCCTCCTGCTTACTGGCTACAGACCTCGGACTGCCTCTGGACTTTGCCTGACCCGGCCCCAGCCGTGACAGGGAGGGCCTCCAAACCAGGGGATCCCCTGCCCCCACCTGGGGATTGACAACGCTAATCCAATACCTTTTTATCTAACATCACATCTCTCCTGCATCCATCCTGTATTTAATCACAATTAAGGGGCCAAAAATTATGCTTGTGGGGCAATTTAAGCTTTTCCCAAGAAAGGCACCAGAGGTGTCAAGGAAATGTCCACGAGGTTTATTTAACTTTTCAGCCAAGAGAGATTTGTTCAGCAGTTGTATCTGGCCTCATTTTGGGCAGGAGCTCGCAAGAGCGACGCTCCAGAACCTCTACATTTTATTGTGCTCCTTCTTTCTCACTCCCAGCCCTGCAATAACTGCTTCTGGGCTCCACTGTTCAAACCCCCTGCGAGAATTTTGCAGAACACTGAGATTTAACAAACTTTCTAATATTTCCCCACAAAAAATGGGGAAATAACCAAAACTTATATAGTAGACAGATGGAAATCTTCATCATGCCACTGTGGCCACATAGGAGAAAGTAATTTACAAAGTATGATGGGAGTAAGGTTTTATAAACTTTGTCAGCCTGGAGAGATTTGTTCAGCAGTAGTATCTGGCCTCATTTTGAGCAGGAGCTCGCAAGAGCGACGCTCCAGAACCTCTAAATTTTATTGTGCTCTTTCTTACTTACTCCCACCCAGCCCAGTTTGGTGCAGTGGTTAAGTGCGTGGACTCTTATCTGAGAGAACCGGATTTGATTCCCCACTCCTCCACTTGCACCTGCTGGAATGGCCTTGGGTCAGCCATAGCTCTCGCAAAAGTTGTCCTTGAAAGGGCACCTGCTGTAAGAGCTCTCTCAGCCCCACCCAGGGTGTCTATTGTGGGGGAAGAAGATAAAGGAGATCGTGAGCCGCTCTGAGATTCAGAGTGAAAGGCGGGATATAAATCCAATATCATCATCATGATGACAATTATAACTCAAGAAACATTTTAAGGCAGATGCTGATATAACTCAGTACACCTTCCGGCGATGTCAGGGGTGTGCGGCATATGCAAATGAGTTGTGCTAATGAGCTCTGGCACCTCTTTTTCTACAAAATGACCACTGATCTCAAGAGTCCTTCACCAGGGAAGTCTCCCTTAGCCTGTAGCTCTTGGAGATCAGGAGGCATTCATATGTCTGATTGCCGCAGTCTGCATTTTCCCTACCAGGCTCACAGCGTTCTGGATCCGCAGGCGAGGTGGTGGCAGAAAGACTGCACTCGCCTTAGCAGATGGTTTGAGTTAGGTCTCAAGACACATAAAAGTCAGCAAGGGTTTATATTTAGCAGAGCAGATTTCAGAGGAAAAGCCTTTTATTCCCCAGGCTGGTCATCCATCGTGGCCTTTGAGGGTGGAGCCACATCCCCAAATAGCTCCCACGGACACACAGCAATGGCAAAACCACACTTCCTCCCCAGAAGAGGTTCCGGCAAGACGGGCGCCTGTTGCGGCGAGACCCTCTGACAGCAGGGTTTAAAACAAACCACAGGGCTCACCCCCAGAAACGGCACGAAATGCCAACACTCCGCCTTGGAACTTGTACAAGAAACAAACATGTTTTTGACCATGTGCAGAGTTATGCTCTTTTGGCACGGAGTAACCAACACTTGCAGCCACAGTGTCGGGAGTAAGCGGGGGGTGGGGTGTCACATTTTTAAGAACCAACCATTTTTGGTAGTGGCAAAACTCATTTCCATGGAGAAAGGCATTCTTTGCCTGTCTCTCGTGGAAACACTTCTGTCAGCACATAGATTAGAATTCAAGCATGAGAAATGCCATTCTCACAACATCAAACAGGTGTTGACTTTTGAGCCCCTGCACTTCTCTGTTCAGAAATTAAGCACTGCCAGGAAAACTGGAGAAAAATGCCCTGTCCAGGAGTCGTTTTGTAAAAAAAATAGGTGGTGGAGCTCCTTAGCATCTCATTAGCATATCCCCCCCCCCCCCCGGCCAAAAGCAACCTGATGCAAGAAAGGAGAGCCCCAGGCGAGACAGAACTGCTTGGGGGGATTAGAGACCCAGCCAGTCCAAGCAGGCCTCACTCGTCTGGGGCTCTCTTGGGCTGCCCCCCTCCCAGTCAAAAGGTCAGCAAGCCACCTGCCACCCAAAATCATATAAGAAGCGGAGAAAGGGTGGGGTGGGCTTCTTCAGGGGTTAATGAGGGCTGCCGTGGGTGTGACAAAGCCCCCGGTGGCTGGCTGGCTGCCTGCTCTCCTAATCCAGGGATTGTTATGCAGCTGCATCTACTATTCAATGGACAAAGTAGGTGGGGAGGAAGAAGGGAACCCTCAGAAAGGTTCAGGAGCTGTGCTCCTGTGAGCTCCTGCTGAATCTGAGGCCTGTCCCTGTCCCTTTAATAGAGGCTTTGTATATGGAAATGGGCAGCTGAAACTTTTCATGGCATGGTAAATCCAACTGCATGTCCCTAGATTTCAGTTTATTAAAAATGTCCTGGTTGCTCCTCCATTGGATTGAGGTGACTGAGTTTTATAGCTAAATTGCATTTCCCCCGGGGGGCCAACTTCGGACCTCCCATTATGCTAACAAGAGGCAGGATAAAATCTCCTTTTGAATAGGTGTCAATCAGAGGTTATCTCTCTCCTGTTTCATTCCTCTCCCCTCCCAAATCTCCCTCCAAAAAGCTCAGAGAAGCTCCATCCAAGCAGCTCACAAAAGCCTGATTATCTGTAAGGGCTCCTTCCAATTCCCTGGCCCTCCTTCTGAAGCAGAAGCAACACATTAGGAATTGGATTGTTTCACTTGTTCCCAAATTCCATACCACATAGATGGGCAGTGTGCCATATTTTCCAACTGCTTCTGCTCCTTCACATCTTTTCCCTACACAAATTGGAAGAAGAATAAGATAAAGCTTGATGATGATGATGATGATGATGATGATGATGATGATGATGATGATGATGATGATGATACTGGATTTATACCCCCACCCTCTACTCTGAATCTCATAGTGGCTCACAATCTCCTTTACCTTCCTTCCCCACAACAGACGCTCTGTAAGGTGGGTGGGGTTGAGAGAGCTCTCCCGGAAGCTGCCCTTTCAAAGATAACTCCTGCAGGAGCTACAGCTGAGCTGACCCAAGGCCATTCCAGCAGGTGCAAGCGGAGAAGTGGGGAATCAAACCCAGTTCTCCCAGATAAAAGTCCGCGCACTTAACCACTACACCAAACTGGCTCTCTGGCATAGCGATAAAGCACTAACCCAAAGTAGTCTGGACCAGATCAGGTGTATGTTGGGGGACCAGGTTGACTTTAGGGTTGCCAGCTCTGGATTGGGAAATTCCTGCAGATTTGGGGGTGGAACTTGGAGGCACAGGGTTTGGGGATGAGAGGGACTTTAGTACATAAAGGTAAAGGTAGTCCCCTGTGCAAGCACCAGTCGTTTCCAACTCTGGGGGGATGTTGCATCATGACGTTTTCATGGCAGACTTTTTACGGGGTGGTTTGCCATTGCCTTCCCCAGTCATCTACACTTCCCCCCCCCCCCAGCAAGCTGGGTACTCTTTTTACCGGCCTCAGAAGGATGGAAGGCTGAGCCAACCTTGAGCCGGCTACCTGAATCCAGCTTCTGCTGGGATCGAACTCAGGTTGTGAGCAGAGAGTTTGACTGCAGTGCTGCGCCATCGACTTAACACTCTGCGCCATCGACTGCCATAAGGCCCACCCTCCAAAGTTGCCATTTTCTCCAATGGGACAGATTTCTGTTATCTGGAAATCAGTTGTCATTCCAGGAGTTCTCCAGGCCCCAGCTGGGGACTGGCAACCACCAGTTCTCCTGACATGACACCCCCATCTCTAGATGAGGATCAGCCTCCCTGGAGGAGAAATATAGCTTTGGTGTGTGGGCATCACAACCCTGCTGCAGTTCTTCCCCTTTTTTCCCCAAGCTGCGCTTTCCTCCAGCACTGTCCCCCCAAATCTTACAAGCTGGAGTTGGCATGCCAAGAAGCTTCCTCAGATACATGAGTGTGCCTGCACACAAAGGCTCATACCCAGAATTGAACTTTGTTGATCTTAAAGGTGCCCCTGGACTCAAACTTTGCCCTTCACAGCTGCCCCTGTGGATCTACGTGCATGCAAGTTCTGTGTGTTCATAAATGGTTTTGCTGAAGGATTCCGGTCAGGGCCCCAAAGTGGCCTTTTCTCACAGGGGAGTTGCAAGGCCAGGTGAGGGAAGGATAAGTTGAGGAAAGAGGCTCTGGAAGGCTCAATGACAGATGTTGGTTTCCTTCCGCGGCATTACAACAGCGCCACGGTGGAGGTAAGGCCTTCAAGGTCACTGCCTCAATAGAACAATTCTGGGTTGTTGGGTTTTTTTTAAAAAAAAAAGATAGAAAATTGCTCTCAGATACCTGCATTTATTTTTATTTTTAGTCTTGCAGAAGAGATCTCTAGAAATGACGGCAACTGAGTTGCTGTTGTAGTAATTGAGTGGTTAACAAGCTGCATATGTGAGAATGCATTTGTCAAGCAGAGACCCAATGATGGATGTCTAGCGCCACCTCCTGGACATTGGAAATGTCATTTAAATGACACAAAATAAGTCCTAAACAAACTTCTAAATAAAGGAAAAAGTGACTTTTCCTTAGGGTTGGTGTCACAGTTGATCCCCCTTTCTCCCTTCTCTTAGAATAGGATAGGAAGATACTGACTGAAGGGCAACAGAGGGGGATAAGGTGGGATCTCAGGAAGGATCAAGCTTTGCAAAGCACACATAAGCCCCCCACCACCACCACCACCACCACCACCTTGCCAGTTGGAGCAAATGCCATAATCTGACCAGGAAAGATACGGGATAAACAGAACACTCAAAGATCCATGGTGACAAAATGTTCTCCCCATCTTGTGTGGTGCTTGTGACAAGTTTGTTCCTTCAATCTGGACCAGAGGTTCACAGTGCCCTACTCCAATACAGGCCTTAGTGTGGATAAGAACAGAGAAAAATGAAGTGGTTGTTACTGCTGCTCTATGCAGAGAAAGAACCTGACTTACTAAACTGTGCTCCTGTTTAAAACTACAAGCAAATGAACACAAGGTACCACGGGTCTCTGGGCAACACAAAACAACAAAGTAGAACGTATAAATAACATGTAGGTGCAGGGCGTTTTTAGAGCAGGAACACACAGGAAGGCAGTTCTGGCTGGCTTGGAATCGGAGGTGTGGCCTAAAATGCAAATGAGTTCCTGCTGGGCTTTTTCTACCAAAAAAAGCGCCCTGTGTAGATGTATTATATCAGTTATAAAATTATAGCACCCCATACAGTCACAGTCCATGAATGATGAAATACAATTCCAGTACAATGTAAAGTTGCTATTTGAATATCAATGATATTGGAGAAGCAGCATATAATTTTTGTTACTGCTGGAGGCAATGATGTTCCATGAGAAGTTTTCTGAGACACTAGGAGAAAGGACAGAGCTCTTGAAGAAGACACTAAACTGCTGATATTCAAATAGCAAGTTGGGCTCAGGGATCCTTTTCTCCACTGTGGAAGCTTGTCTTTTGTTCAAGAGAAGTCCCATTGGTATGGCTTTTTTGCGGCAGGAACTCCTTTGCATATTAGGCCACACCCTTCTTATGTAGCCAATCCTCCAAAAGCTTGTAGGGCTCTTAGTACAGGGCCTCCTGTAAACTCCAGAAGGATTGGCTACATCAGGGGTGTGTGGCCTAATATGCAAAGGAGTACCTGCTACAGAAAAAGCCCTGCCCATTGGTACCTGTGAAAGAACATTCATAGGAATTGTATAGGACTTGTCATGGCCTTGGGACTATATCCTTAGAACTTTACACTGTACTGGAATTGCATTTCGTCATTCATGGATTGCGACTATATGGGGTGGTATAATCTTATCGTTGATCTAATACACCCCTCATGTTATTTATACTTGGGATTTGCACTTTCCTGTTTAAAACTATGCAGCCTCCTGACTCTGGTGCCTAGAGTTTGAGAAGCCCATCTGCCTGATGTCTGTAGCCCTCTACATAGAACATTATGTGTGCTGAAATGAATGCAAGTGGAAGGGGGGCAAGGGGCTTTTGATCCATATGTACCCCCTGGAAAAATTGCTGCATCGCAGCAAGGCTCATCACAGCAAAGTAGAAGATCAGAAGGCCACAAACGATCCCCAACATTGCTACGATTTGCTCGTTAACAGCGATACTGACAGAGTAAATAGCCTGTTGATCAGCTTAGGATTCCTTGCCCCCTCCCCCCACCCCAATTTTCCCAGGGCAGGAAAGCAGAATCCAATTTACAGCTAAGGTTGCCATTCCCAGTTGGGGACAGGGGATCTCCTGGTTTGAAGCCCCTCCCCCAGGGTTGTTTTTTTTTTTAGCAGGAGCGCAGAGGAATGCTGTTCTGGCTGGCTTGGCTTCAGGGTGTGTGGCCTAATATGCAAATGAGCTTCTGCTTGGCTTTTTCTATTTAAAAGCCTAGTGCAAAGCAATGGTGAAGTCAGGGGGTGTGGCCTAATATGCAAACACATTCCTGCTAGGCTTTTTCTTCAAAAAAAAGTCCTCCCCCCCACTTCAGGGCTATCAGAAAGTGAGGGGGGTGATGGCTTTGTGTCTTTTGAAGGATAAGGTACATTGCTTATTATGACGTAATGGATAAGTGCATGGACTCTTATCTGGGAGAACCGAGTTTGATTCCCCACTCCCCCACTTGCGGCTGCTGGAAGGGCCTTGGGTTAGCCATAGCCCTAATAGGAGTTGTCCTTGAAAGGGCAGCTTCTGGGAGAGCTCTCTCAGCCCCACCCACCTCACAGGGTGTCTGTTGTGCGGGAAGGAGATAAAGGAGATTGTAAACCGCTCTGAGACTCTGATTCAGAGAGAAGGGCAGGGTATAAATCTGTGGTCTTCTTCTTCTTCTACAAGATGATAATTTTTAAATCTTTTTTTTCTAGCATATGGTCATTTTTTTTACTATGCTTGACTAGAGAGTAGTGTTTGTTAGTTAATACTGGGTAATACTGAAAATATGGTATGCTTTTGAACATGTAATTCAAAATATTGTTACAATCTTCTCCTGTGTTTAAATAGTAAATGCTATAGTTATCAGAAGGAGTCCATGTGTCACAGTTCTGTCGAATCTGCTGTAACTGTTTAATATTTTTCTGCTTCCATAAGGTGATTTAAATTATTTTAGGGGTTTTTTTTTAATATTATGACAATTCTATTACAAGAAACTGCCACAAATATTGGGAGGTTTTCTTCTTATAGTCTGATTACTTGAAGGCATTTTATTGCACGAACTGAAGAAGATACTACAGTCTGTATCAAAACAGGTCATACCCATGACCAGTGTTCCCATTTTTGCTCACAAAACTCTGCAGCTTAGAGGGAACATTGCCCGTGACCTCATCTTTTTGTGTACAAATGTTGATATTCATATTCTCTTTGTTGTTCTCTATTTCTATCTATAAATTATGAAAGCTTCTTTCTTATTTATTGTTTGATGACAGTACAGTTGCAACAGGGACAAGGTTGACAGGTTGGAGATTTGTAAAACCGAGAAGAGTAGAAACAGTGAATGAGGGGGGAAATAACTCTCTCAGAGCTAGAACATAGATTAATCTTCCACTGAAATTGATTGACAGGAAAATTCAAAAGGAACTCTTGCTAGACGCAGCACATTATCGCAGTGGAATAACAGTGATGTTCAATGCAGTCTTAAGTATTACACCTTCCTAAGCCAACTGACTTTAATAGACAGTAGGGTTGCCAATCCCCAGGTGGGGGCAGGGGATCCCCTGGTTTGGAGGCCCTCCGCCCGCTTCAGGGTCATCAGAAAGTGGGGGGAGGGGTGGGAAATGTCTGCCGGGAACTCTATTATTCCCTATGGAGACTTATTCCCATAGGAAATAATGGAGAATTGATCTGCGGGTATCTGGGGCTCTGGGTGGACTGTTTTTTGAGGTAGAGTCACCAGATTTTCAGTATGGCATCCAGTGCCTCTCCCCAAAATACCCCCCATGTTTCAAAAAGATTGGACCAGGGGGTCCAATTCTATGAGCCCCCAAAGAAGGTGCCTCTATCCTTCATTATTTCCTATGGAAGGAAGGCATTTTAAAAGGTGTGCGGTCCCTTTAAATGTGACGGCCAGAACTCTCTTTAGAGTTCAATTATGCTTGTCACAGCCTTGATCTTGGCTCCACCCCCAATGTCTCCTGGCTCCACCCCCAAAGTCTCCTGGCTTCACCCCCAAAGTCCCCAGATATTTCTTTAATTGGACTTGGCAACCCTAATAAAGATAGAAGATAGAAGAGTACCCATAAGAAGAGCCCTACTGGATCAGACCAGTGGTCCATCTAGTCCAGCATCCTGTCTCACACAGTGGCCAACCAGTTTCTCTGGAGGGCCCACAACAGGGCATAAAGGCCAAGGCCTTCTATTGATGTTTACTCCTGGCTCTGGGATTCAGAGGCCTAGTGCCTCTGAATGTGGAGGCTTTCCTCAGTCACTATAGCTAGTAGCCATTCATAGACACATCCTTCATGAATCTATCTTATCTCCTTTTAAAGTTGTTTACTCCTGTGGCCATCACTGCATCCTCGGGCGGCAAATGCCATGTTTTAATCACTCTCTGTATAATTGCACTGGCTATGATGGTCATAAGCAATGTTCCCTCTTAGCTACAGCGTCTTGTGAGCAAAAATTCGACTTTGCAAGCTACTGGCATTAAAGTTGTGAGCTCCTGCATGAATTATTGTGCTCCGGGGTCATCCTTCCTGGGCTAAGACAAAAATGTGTGAGCTGGAGGCTAAAAATCTGTGAGCTAGCTCACGCTAACTCACCTTAGAGGGAACACTGGTCATAAATATAGATGGCTTTTTTTCAAAAGGAGGTTATCAATGGCTTTTACATATGATATTTGAGAATAAAACTTCCATGTTCAGAGGAACTGTGCCTCTGATTTCCAGAGAGGGTTGGGGGTGGAGCCAGGAGACATTAGGGGTAGAGCCAAGATCAAGGCTGTGACAAGCATAATTGAACTCCAAAGGGAGTTCTGGCCATCACATTTAAAGGGCCATCACCTTTTCAATGCCTTCCTTCCATAGGAAATAATGAAGGATAGGGGCACCTTCTTTTGGGGCTCATAGAATTGGACCCCTGGTCCAATCTTTTTGAAACTTGGGGGGTATTTTGGGGAAAGGCACTAGATGCTATACTGAAAATTTGGTGCCTCTACCCCAAAAAACAGCCCCTCCAGAGCCCCAAACACCCACGGATCAATTCTCCATGATTTTCTATGGGAATAAATCTCCATAGGGAATAATAGAGTTCCCAGCAGACATTTCCCTCCCCTCCCCCCGCTTTCTGACGATCCTGAAGCGGGGGGAGGGCCTCCAAACCGGGGGATCCCCTGCCCCCACCTGGGGATTGGTAACCCTAGTTCCAGATGCTAGCATCAACAACAAGGGATGTCATCCAGCGGGCAGGTGGTTGTAACCAGAACTTTTTTTGTAGCATATTCCTTTGCATATTAGGCCACACACCCCTCATGTAGCCAGTCCTCCTGGAGCTTACAGTGGGCCCTCTACTAAGAGCCCTGTAAACTCTTGGGAGGATTGGCTACGTCAGGGGTGTGTGGCCTAATATACAAAGGAATTCCTGCTACAAAAAAAAATAGCTCTGGTTGGAAAACAGTGTTGGAACCAATAAAGCAAGGGAATTCTGTCAAGTAAAAGGAGGGGAAATCTGGGTTCTCATTTCTTTCAGCCATGTTAGGGTCTCTCTTGATGGTTCACAGGAGCACTGAAGCCCAACTAGATCTAAGATTTTCTATTCCCCTCCCTAATCATCCCAATAACTTGGGGAGGATAAAGAATCACACACACCCCAGTTTGTACCGGGGGAGTTTGACGCACCAGCTCTGCTTTGGAAAACCTCCTCTGTAATTAAAGCCACTTTTAGTCTCCTCTCCAGCTCTCCGATGTGTCACAATAGGGGGGAAAGGTACCTTATCATGATTACATATTGCAGCAGGCAAAGAGAAGGCAGGAAAAGACAATAGAGGGGGAAAGCAGGAAAAGTTACTGGCAGCTATTTTACATGGGAATGTGGGAAGCCTTTCTCAGCACCACTGGAAGACTCAGGCCTCAGATTCATCAAGAGCTCACAGGAGCACAGCTCCTGAACCTTTCTGACGGTTCCCCCTCTTCCTCCTCACCTACCTTGTCCATTGAATAGGAGGTGCAGCTACATAATAATCCCTGGATTAGGACAGCAGGCAGCCAGGCAGGCACCAGGGGCTTTGCCATGCCCCCAGCAGCCCTCATTAACCCCTGGAGAAGCCCACACCACCCTTTCTCTACATATTATGTGATTTTGGACAGCAGGTGGCTTGCTGGCCTTTTGACTGGGGGTGGGGGCAGGAGAGCTTTTAGATCTTTAGCCAGTCCCAGCAGGCCTCACTCACTCAGGACTCTCCTTCCTTGCACTGGATTGCTTTTGGCTGGGGGGGATACGCTAATGAGCTCCACCACCTATTTTTTCGACAAAACGACCCCTGGGAAGACTCTTTGGAGTTTGCAGGTTACCAGCCAACAGCTATTCTCCAAGACCCAGTGTGGCAGAAAGGTTAGAATGTTAGGCTCAGAGACCTGGGTTCAAATCCACACTCATCCCAGAAACTCACTGAGTGGCCTTGGACCTGCCACACTCCCCACTTAATAACCTCAGAAGGTTACTATGAGGGCAAAATTATGTTTTTTGGGGGGAACACTGAGCTCCTTAGGGGTAAGAGAAGATGTAATGTAGATCTGGTAATTTCCTAATCAATTGTTCTCCTCTAAAAATGAGCGGGAAATGGCCAATCCTCCTTCTTTTCAGCAGTGATGAGGGTAGGGTTGCCAAGTCCAATTCAAGAAATATCTGGGAACTTTGGGGGTGGAGCCAAGAGACATTGAGGGTGGAGTCATAAGCAAAGTTGTGACAAGCACAATTGAACTCCAAAGGGAGTTCTGGCCATCACATTTAAAGGAACCGCGCACCTTTTAAATGCCTTCCCTACATTAGAAACAATGAAGGATAGGGGCACCCTCTTTTGGGGCTCATAGAATTGGACCCCCTGGTCCAATCTTTTAGAAACTTGGAGAGCATTTTGAGGAGAGTCATCAGATGCTATGCTGAAAATTCGGTGCCTCTGCCTCAAAAAACAGCCTCTCCAGAGCCCCAACTGTCCCCAGATCAATTCTCCATTATACCCTATGAGAATCGATCTCCATAGGGAATAATGAAGTGCCCAGCAGACATTTCCCTCCCCACCCCCCACCCCGGTTTCTGACGACTCTGAGGTGAGGGATTGGCATCTCTACTCACAAGGTGCTGAACTTCCAACTTCTTCAAAGTAACTCAGAGCAACCAAAGGTTCAAGTTTACCTTTCCTATGCAAACAACCTCTGAAAAGATTGTGCAACCAACGGAGGGTCTGGGCTGCTTTCACAGCCACCGGGAGCAGCCATGTTGTTCTGCCTGCCCCCCTCACCCACCCCCATTCAGCCTTAAACACATAGAAACACCATCCCAAGAGGAAGCCTTTCCCAGTGGAGTCTGAAGCCTCTGGAGATGGAAAGGCATATGGTGGCTGTAGGGGTGGGGCTCCCCCCCCCCCCGCTGGCCAGCTAATTGGGAGCGGGAAGGAGCCTGGGAAAGCGGAAGAACCCCCGCTGGGACCTGGGGATTGGCAAGCCTAGATGAGGGTGTTCTCTTATCCCTCTCTTGCGGTAAGAATATTTTTAGTGTGGGAAATTCTACTTGTAGGGTAGAGTGTTGAGACTAGCTCCAGGATGGAGGGGCCTGCCTAGAGTGCTCCTCACCCCTTGTCCATCACACATCTCCTCACCCCTTGTCTATCACACATCTGCCCATGCCCCCACTAGCCTCTCACACACATCCCATGTCCACTACCCTCTGAGGCCTGCCTGCTGCTTACATGTTAATCCCCTGCTCACCTCAGCCTCTGGTACACCTTTCCCTACTGTCCCCCCACTCACCATCACTGCTTGTGCCTCCTTCACATGTAGAGGGTTCAACAGGAAACTATGGGCCCCCAGCAGCTGCCCCCCTATAGGGGTTGGTGGTGTTGGTCCTGCAAGGTGTGCACGCCTGAAGACCGGTCCCCCCCCCCATTTCATACCTCTGTCCTGGCTGGCAGAGGGGTCACTTCTGTGCATTGTTCTTTACTCCCTGAGGTATTCCATGGATGAATGGGAGCAGTACATACTTCCCCACTTTGGAAGAGTGGTCTTAGGGTTGCCAATCCCCAGGTGGGGGCAGGGGATCCCCCAGTTTGAAGGCCCTCCGCCCGCTTCAGGGTCATCAGAAAGTGAGGGAGGAGGGAAATATCTGCTGGGCACTCCATTATTCTCTATGGAGACTGTTTCCCATAAGGTATAATGGAGAATTGATCTGTGGGTATCTGGAGCTGGGGGGCTATTTTGTGAGGTAGAGGCACCAAATTTTTAGCATAGCTTCTGATGCCTCTCTGCAAAACACCCTCCAAGTTTCAAAAGGATTGGACCAGGGGGTCCAATTCTATGAGTCCCAAAAAAGTGCCCCTATCCTTCATTATTTCCAGTGGAGGGAAGGCAATTAAAAGCTGTGCTGTCCCTTTAAATGTGATGGCCAGAACTTTATTTGGAGTTAAATTATGCTTGTCAGAACCTTGCTCCCGGCTCCACCCCCAATGACTCCTGGCTTCCTCCACCACCACCACCCCCCCAAAGTCTCCTGGCTCCACCCTCAAAGTCCCCAGATATTTCTTGAATTGGACATGGCACCCCTAATGGTAGAGGGTTGTTCTTAACCATGGACATTTTCCTGAAGCAGCAGCAGCAGCAGCAGTAGTGGGGTGGACTATTCTACAACCAATACTGTCAGATATTTTCAGAAAGAACACCCTCTCTTCTAGGGTTGCCAAGTCCAATTTAAGAAATATCTGGGGTCTTTGGGGGTGGAGCCAGGAGACTTTGGGGGTGGGGCCAGGAGACATTAGGGGTGGAGCCAAGATCAAGGCTGTGACAAGTATAATTGAACTCCAAAGGGAGTTCTGGCCATCACATTTAAAGGGACAGCACACCTTTTCAATGCCTTCCTTCCATAGGAAATAATGAAGGATAGGGGCAACTTCTTTTGGGGCTCATAGAATTGGACCCCCTGGTTCAATCATTTTGAAACTTGGGGGATATTTTGGGGAGAGGCACTAGATGCTGTACTGAAAATTTGGTGCCTCTACCTCAAAAAATACCCCCCCCAGAGCCCCAGATACCCGCGGATCAATTCTCCATGATTTTCTATGGGAATAAATCTCCATAGGGAATAACAGAGTTCCCAGCAGACATTTCCCTCCCCTCCCCCCGCTTTCGGAAGCAGGGGGATTCCCTGCCCCCACCTGGGGATTGGCAACCCTACTCCCTTCCCAAAATTTAGGCTCTACTAATACCCACGTGAGGGTGTTCCCATTTGGAAACAAAGGTACTACTGATAACCTCCTGGGCTCACAGAAACAACACTTTATTTTAATGTACTAAGTACTTTACTTTAATAAGGCCTTCATGTTCTATAGTTAGCTGGGAGGTTGAAGATAAGGCAACAGTCTCCTTGTTTGAGAAAGGGACGCTGCTAACTAAAATCCAGTTTTATGTGACTTAAGGGCCTAACTAGACTTACAGTTCCACGTGAGGCCCTGCTGATTATACATATGTAGGCTCCCTGTTTAACACTTAGATTCTCAGGCACAACTATAATTGCCCATTGATTTCACTGGGTTGTGTGCTAAAATCCTGTTATGGGCATTGGATGGCCATTGTTTTCCTGAGCTGATTGCTTCCTGCAAGCTTATGTCTGCAATTTTTTTTCATTTTAATGCGTAGCCTGGAGGCACGTTGGTGTAGTTAGCTGGAGCTAAAAACATTGGAAACAATTCTCTCTGCAATGAATTGTACCAATTAAAGCTGTTAAGTCTTTACCTGAATACCCAGCCTTGACTAGATGAGTTGAGGGAGATCTGTTATTTGGATCCCAACGTGTTCTCAAAAAGCAGCTACTAGTTCTGTTTGTTGATGTTGTTGTTCAGTCATACAGTCGATTCCGACACTTTGAGACCCCCATGAACCAAGTCACACCAGGCCCTCCTGTCTTCCACCATCCTCCGAAGTCTGCTCAAATTTGTATTAGTTATATCAGTAATACTGTCCAGCCATCTCATCTTTTGCCGTCCCCTTCTTCTTTTGCCTTCTGTCTTTCCCAGCATCAGGATCTTCTCCAGTGAGCGCTCCCTTCTCTTTTGGTGGCCAAAGTATTTGAGCTTCAGCGTCACCATTTGATCTTTCAGGGAACAGTCAGGGTTGATTTCCCTTAGGACTGACTGATTTGATCTTCTTGCAGTCCAAGGGACTCTCAAGAGTCTTCTGTTCTGTAGAGTGAGGTACTAGTTCTGTAGAGTGAGGTAATTTGGATCTTCTGTTCAGAGGTAATTTGGATCTTCTTCTGTTCAGAGGTAATTTGGATTTTCTTCTGTCCTGTAAAGTGAGATCCTAGTTCTTTAGAGTGAGGTAATTTGGATCTTCTTTCGTTCTGAGGTAATTTGGATCTTCTATTCTGAGGTAATTTGGATCGTCTTCTGTTCTGTAATGAGGTACGTTCTGTAGCAAGAGGTACTTTGGATCTAGATGGTGGTCTAGGCTATGGAGAGTCATCATGGGCTCCTAGACAAAGATTCCATATGGGGCCCCCCATATTAGGGTTGCCAGTCCCCAAGTCCCAGTGGGGGATCCCCCCAGGTTCGGGGGCTCCTCTCCACCATGGACCAGCTGGCTAACATGGGAACCCCTCACCTAACAGAGACATAACCATGCAACATCCCCAACAGGAGATATCATGGGGGCACTCTGGTTTGGGGGCAAACTCTATGGTTTAAGCCCAACTTAACCATAGAGTTTGCCAGTGCTTTTTTTGTAGCAGGAACTCCTTTGCATATTAGGCCACACCTCCCTGATGTAGCTAATCTTCCAAGAGCTTACAGTAGGCCCTGTATGAAGAGCCTTGAAAGCTCTTGGAGGATTGGCTACATCAGGAGGGTGTGGCCTAATATGCAAATGAGCTCCTGCTACCAAAAAAGCTCTGGAGTTTGCTCAAAAACCAGAGCATCGCTCCATGTGACACCCCCAGTGTGATGATGTCCCTTCTGAGTGATGTAATCACATTGGAGACATCATGCAACATCCTCACCCATTCCTAGAATGCCCCCCAAATCCCTATGCCTGATGGGCAGGAGGACATGGCAACCCTACCCCTTACAACTCTGATGCAAATCAAATATCAAAACAAATGATCTGACTGATTATTAATAATAAAAGGATCCACATGTCCATCTGTCTGTCCATTTGTGGCAGGCTTTAGTCATCAGAAAATAAAACTAGGGATCTCAAAATTGGCCACCAGGGTGCTCGTAGGAGTTCTAGGGCCAAAAGTAAAAGAAATCTGAATATCCTGGCTACCAACCAGGCAAAATTGGAACACCACTGAGGAACACAGTGGCAATTTGCATATGTACTGCACAAACTGCAACACTCCTGTGCATTTTCCTTATATGTGTACTTCCACCCTTGCCATAACAAACATGGATGACTTCTTGTCAAGAAAGGGGTCCCCATGCTCTAGTAGAGGGGTCTCCAGCTTTATTGAACCTGTGGGTACATTTGGAATGTTGAGACTGGGGAGTGGACAAATTACAAAATGGCTGCCACAGAGGCAGGGGGCAATCACTAAATGGCGGCCATGGAGAGCACAACCAGTCTCAAAATGTGAAGGTTCCAAGCCAAACATCCTCTTATGATGGAAGCAGCTGTTCCTGAATGAGTACTCCTTGCAGAGCCAATGGTAATGCTGAAAGCTTCTTCTAAAGTACCTTCATTTTCTGTATTCTCCTTCACAGATCCCTGAGGTGTCATTTATTTAAGCTTCTGTCCTACAGGACTGTCTTTGTGTGTGTCCCTCATAAGAAGGAAACCATGACTGGTTCCCACAGTTGTGCAGCCTGCCCTGCGGACCCTCGGCAGCAAGAAGAACCTTTCCCACAAGTTAAGCTTCGTAGTAAGAGAGAGGATTGTGGAACTGAAAAATCACTGGGGCACCATGAGCAATTTCACTTGATCAGATGGTACCTTTTCCACTTGGCTGCCAGTCCGGAAGTCTGATCAAATCTGACATGAACAAACCAGGCTTGGTCTGTGGAGATCATTAAGAGAGAAGGACCTCAGGGACACAAACACTGAGGTAATTATACCGTGCCATTCTTTAACCAAGGGGATAGATTTGGTTTCTTCTCTTTCCGTCCATTAACCAGCTTGATTTTCCACAGTCCTCAAGCGTGAAGATGTATCCCTCCTGGGCGGAACTGCAGCCGAGAAGAAAATCTCCACTGATGTGTGAGAGAAACTTTTATCCAGCTGGAGGGAAGAAATCGATTCAACTACATCAGAGTTCAAAAGGACAGACAGTTTGGCGTGGGGGCTATTTATGGCCTTTTCTTCCAACCACTCTAGTGTTGGAAAGGTCCTAGCCAAAATCCCTGATCAGGCTAATCCAATCTCGTCAGATCTTGGAAGCTAAGCAGGGTCAGCCCTGGTTAGTACTTGGATGGGACCAGCAAGGAAACCCAGGACTGTGACTCCAAGGCAGGCAATGGCAAACCACTTCTGAATGTCTCTTGCCTTGAAAACTCCACAGGGCCTCCATGAGTCATCTGTGATTTGATGGCAACAAAACAAAGGCAAAATCACTCCATTTGGAAAGAAGGGAAAGACACAGTTGCATTCCTTGCCTCCCAGGCTTGTCAGGGAACAAGGGAAAACAAGGGGGAAATCGGCACCAAAGGCCTATTATGCATGGCTGCTTTCCCTCGTTTTAACCATGCAAGTCTGCTGGGTTTTCTTTGTCATTCTGCGTTGATTTTCCTCCCTTCAACGCTCAAATTTGCTTTCTGGTTGCTGTTTCCCCAGGTTTTCTGAGAGTGACTTTGTGCCAATTCTTCCTTCGCTTTCAGGTGAATTTAATTCCTCCCTCTCCCCCCGCCCTTTTGCTCCCCCCCCCCCACTCACACCAGGGTAATTCCACCCACTGAACCTTCCGACATCCTGCCCCCTTCATTGGTGTGCAAACGATGGGAGGAAAGGTTTAAAAGGAGCTGCAAGAGGTTTAGCTCCCTGCTGGTATTGATTTGAAAGGGGGATTGGAGAGAAAGCAAACAGCAGTGTCAGTGCGAAAAATAAAGGATTTCAGTGCTGCATGCAATCATAATCTAGTGACAGAATTGCAGTCAAGACTGTAAATTTAAAAAAAAAAATCATCACATGGCATTTTGTGTGGAATTGCTAGGAGATCCAAAAGAACTGATTGGCTGCCTGGAGCTGGAGCTCTTTTTTGGACACCACTAGGTGGTGAACTATGCTTATTTTTAGACTGAGAGTACTGTGACTTGCCCAAGGTCACCCAGTTGACTTCAAGTGGGGAATCAAACCTGGTTCTCCATATTAGAGTCTGCCACTCTTAAACACTGAGTCAGGAGTAGTCAAACTGTGGCTCAGGAGCCACACACGGCTCTTTCACACATATTATGTGGCTCAAAGCCCCCACCCCACCGCTCTGTCAACTGACAGAGAAGGCATCCCTCTCTTTAAGTCACTTCTATGAGCCAGCCAACAGCTTGGAGAATGCATGTAAAGTTAAAGTTGCTTTCTCTCCACCTTTCCCTCTTTCTCCCATTTTCCTTCCTTCCTTCCTCTGATGTTCATGTTGCAGCACTCAGTCATCTGATGTTTACTCTATGTGGCTCTTACGCTAAGCAAGGGGAGGGACGGTGGCTCAGTGGTAGAGCATCTGCTTGGGAAGCAGAAGGTCCCAGGTTCAATCCCTGGCATCTCCAAAAAAGGGTCCAGGCAAATAGGTGTGAAAAACCTCAGCTTGAGACCCTGGAGAGCCGCTTCCAGTCTGAGAAGACAAAATATGCAATACTACTAGAAACCACTAGGTGGTGTCCACGGATTTCAGTTAACAGATCCTGAAGAAAATCCTCCTATGTGCAGCGAAATCATTATTTTAAAAAATAGGGGCTGCCGTGTACCTCTTTCTAAGTGACAATGTAGTCATGTCGGTTCCCATGGGTCAGACCCTTGGACAGCGTTGCCATTATAAAGCAATTTTAAAATGCTGCAATTTGGCTTACCGTGTACTGGGCTGTGGTGCTTTTGTCCTCCTCTTCCCCCCTTCTCACACCAAAACAACCAGGGGGTGCAGGAGGGTTGCCAACTTCCAGGTGGTGGCTGGAGAACTGGAATCCCAACTGATCTCCAGGCAACAGAGAGCAAATGACCTGGAGAAAATGGCCTCTTTGGAACAGGATTGCCAGCTGCCAGGTGGGATCTGGAGATCTCCTGCTTTTACAACTAATCTCCAGCTGGCAGAGAGCAGCTCCCCGGAGAAAATAAAAAAGTCAAAAAACACCGGCGTAACAATAACACTTTTACACAATGTAGTGTATATGCGGCCTATGTTTATCAAAATACATGCACAGCAATAGTGGGGGAGTGAAAAGAACTCTTTTTCCAGCTGTTCGTATTATGAGCGTTTGTGAATTTAGTATCAGGAGTGGTTCATAAATTACTACTGTTGGCTATTGCTATGCATGTATTTTGATAAATGTAGGTTGCATAGACACTATGCTGTGTAGAAGTGTTATTGTTATTCCAGTGTTTTTTGACTTTTTTATTCACTTACATCGGACCCTGTTGATATTTACCCCTGAAGAAAATGGCTGCTTTGGAGGGTGGACGCTATGGCATTGTACCATGCTGCGGCCCCTCCCCTCCCCAAACCCTGCCCTCTCCTGGATCCACACCCAAAGTCTCCAAGTGTTTTCCAACATGGACCTGGCAACATTACTTTGGAAGATGGACTGTATAACCGCTGAAGCTGATTTTTCACTCACTAGGGGAAAATCCAGAATCCTGTACCTTGGTATGGGGAGGGGTGGGGGGAGAAGATTTTTTCCCCTAGCCAACACATTTTTCTGAGGTACAGTTTGCTCCAGGTTCATAAGAGCATAAGAGAAGCCATGTTGGATCAGGCCAATGGCCCATCCAGTCCAACACTCTGTCACACAGTGGCTAAAAAACCAGATGCCATCAGAAGGTCTACCAGTGGAGCCAAGACACTAGAAGCCTTCCCAATGTTGCCCCCCCCCCCCAAGCAGCAAGAATTCAGACTATCACTTTCCTCAGACAGAGAGTTCTACCTGTGGCTAATAGCCACTGATGGACCTCTGCTCCATATGTTTCTCCAATCCCCTCTTGAAGCTGGCTATGCTTGTAGCTGCCAGCACTTCATGTGGCAGTGAAATCCATGTGTTAATCACCCTTTGGGTGAAGAAGTATTTCCTTTTATCCGTTCTAACCCAACTGCTCAGCAATTTAATTGAGTGCCCATGAGTTCTTGTTTTGTGAGAAAGGGAGAAAAGTACTTCTTTCTCTACCTTCTCTTCCAGCAGAAGTTTCTGTGAGGCAGACCTGACTCCTTCAAACGTCCATCCAAAAGAGATGTTTTTATATTTGGGGTGGAAGCAACAGAAAGAAGGGGGGGAAGATGCGAAAACTTAATGCCAATGTAGAACAGTTCAAAGAGTAATCGTTCTCTGCATCTGAAGCACACAAATGCTTCTGCTGAAATAACTTTCATTTGCCTGTTAAGGGGCCGCAGGACTTCTGTTTAATTCAGTTCAGAATTTGTTTCCACTCAATCCATACCAGAACAAGGTGAATCATACGAAAACATCCAAGAAGCTGAAGTGTTTTTGATCAGCACTGCTCATTGTGGTGGGACTTAAATTCTGTTTGTAATTTTATATTTTAAGCATTTCTATTTATATAGCTTTTTCATTGTTGCTACTCCGTAACTTTGGACTTCATCGATCTATGCATTGCTTTAAAGCATAACTCGTACAAATTGGTGTTGCTGTAGCTGATTCCAAAGCTCTGATGTTTCACTTGGCAGAAGTCTTTGATGAAGTGGTGCGTTGTGGTCCCACAGCATACAAACCCATGTGCATGAGCATTCTCTGCAAAGAAAGACAATTCAGGTAAGCAAGAGAGAGTGGTGGGGTGGTCAAAGTGCTGGACTGTAGGATAAGAGAGGTTCAGGTTCAAATCCACACTCTGCCATGAAGCTCAGAGGGTGACTTTGGGTCAACCATTCCCTCTTGGCCTTGCCTACTTCACAAGGTTGCCGTGAGGATAAACAAGAGAAAGGGAGAACCCTGCCCCATGCCCTGTGGAGGAAGGATGGGACTGAGTAAAATGCACTGAAGACCAATACTCCCTCTAAGCTGTGGAGTCTTGCGAGCAAAAATTCCACTTTGTTAGATACTGGCATTAAAAGTTTTTACCTACTATATTAGTTTGCTCTGAGGCCATTTTCCCGGAGCTACGACATAATTGTGTGAGCGGGAGGCTAAAAAACTATGAGCTAGCTCACACTAACTCAGCTTAGAGGGAACATTGCTGAGAACAATTTAGCTCATGCACCAGTTGAGCAGACACCACACCATGAAAACTTATGCCATGATAAACCCATGAGTCGTTAAGGTGCGGCAAGATTCTCGGTTGTTTTGATTGCAATGGACTAATATTACTACCACTTGGGATTGGGAGCATTTAAATGAACAGGGATGGGGCTGGGCTGAATGGGTCAGCCCCTTTGGAGATGATAAATGGAAGAGGCAAAGAAAAGAGAGCCCAGATCTGGGGGCAGGCGAAAATATCTGGGGCACAATTACAGCGGGGTGGAGCAACAAACCCTGCCGAAGGGAGAAAGCGAAGCACTTTGGCTTCTGAAGCTGTGAAGCTGTTAGGGAAGAAAGAGAGAAGGAGAAAAGCGCCAGCACTTTCCACCCACCCTGCATCTCTTTTAACCCTCTTTGAAGGCTTGCTGAATACAGTGCCAAAGAAGGAATCTTTTCCAAGAACGATGGGCTGTTTCAAACTTCTCTTCCTAACGCTTTTTCTGTGTTTCCAGGTTTTGCGTTTCGAAGCAGCAGCAGTGATTGTGCCAATTTTGGAAAAGGAGCTCTGGACAGACCTGGATGCGAAGGTAACTTGGGTTTTCTTTGAGTTTTTGAAACCAACAATGCTCAAAAAGCTTTTCTGAGTGTTGTAGAATGTTGCAATTGTAATGGTTCTAGAAGCTGATAGACGGAAGCAGGGGAAAAGAGACATCTTTGACATCAGTTCCCATTGCTAAACATGTTGGCTCCACATTTCTGGTTGAGCCAGATCCAGGAAATTAGACCCTTTTCATGCAACACAATTTTTCATATCCAGATACCTCATTCAGGTGGCAAGGCTGTGCGCACATAAATAAGAATAATAGGGCTATATAAATTATGGCAAAAAAGTCAATCGCACATTTACTACATGTTGTGATGAGCATCTGGCCCTAAAAGATACAGAAGAGGTCATCCTCATAGCTTTTCTTCTTGCTGATGCCCTGGGGGGGCATGCTTTTCAAGTAACACAGAATGCCGCATCTGCTGGGGATATGCTGTGCTTCTCAAAAGCCTACATCCTTTGCTTTTGATGTAGAGAATAAAGAAAGAAGGCAACGCAGCCTTGCTGTGCCTCCAAATAAACAGTGCTGAGCACACAAATGGGGTGCATGAAAGGCCCCTATAGAAAACTGTATAGGGATGCAGCCCAAGTGTAACCTTCCCATCGTCACCAGAACAAGCTCTATGTCAACAAATGGGTCAGATTTTCTTGCAGAGGGTATTTCTGTAGGCACTCATAGTATAGGTACAGGCAGAATGCCAAACTAGGACTTGGGAGATCCAGGTTCAAACCCGGCTCGGGCATAGAGCTCAGTTTGGTGAGAGCCAGTTTGGTGTAATGGTGAAGAGTGGTGGACTCTAAACCAGGTTTGATTCTCCACTCCTCCACATGAAGCCAGCTGGGTGACCTTGGGCCAATCACAGTACTCTCAGAGCTGTTCTCTCAAGAGCAGTTCTCTCAGAACTCTCTCAGCCCCACCTACCTTACAGGGTGTCTGCAGGGAGAGGAAGGGAAGGAGATTGTAAGCCACTCTGAGACTTTGAGTGAAGGGCAGGTTATAAATCCAACTCCAATTCCTCCTCATTGGAGCAGTTGCTCTCCCTCAACCTAACCTAACTCACAAGATTATGGGGGGAAGGGGGGTAGGGAAAGGGGAACCACATTTACTGTCTTGTACTTCAGGAAGGGTGGGATGAAAATGTGATTGATAGAAGGCAGAGCACCCCATTCCTGTGGTTTATGGTTAAATAGCACTGAATGCACCCAAGCTACTTGCCAGGGTAAGCAGAATAAGCCTTGCAGTCTTTGCCTGCATTGCTAGTTGCAGTTGGGGGTGGGGGTGTCTGTGTTGCATCAATATACAGACTTCCAATGGCAGATCCGTCTCCATACATCTATTTCCACCCATAGACTGTGTTTGCTGGATCAGGCTGACTACGCTTTGTTCCATGAGGACAAGGAACTTGATGTCTGTTAAAATGAAAATGCAACTTCTGCAACTTCTCTCTAAGAACTTTAGAGGCAAGGGTCATTTTGTAGAAAAAGAGGTGCTGGAGCTCATTAGCACAACTCATTTGCATATGCTACACACCCCTGACATCACCGGAAAGTATACTCAATTATATCAACTCAGCGTCTACCTTAAAATGTTTCTTGAATTATAATTGTCATAATAAAACCTTACTCCCATCATACTTTTCAAATGACTTTCTCCTATGTGGCCACAGTGGCATGATAAAGATCTCCATCTGCCTGCTTTATATGTTTTGGTTCTTTTCCCATTTTTTTCTGGGGAGAAATATTAGAAAGTTTGTCAAATCTTAGAGTTCAGTGAAATTCTCACAGGGGGGTTGAACAATGGAGTCCAGAAACAAGGGGGGGGAGGGTGTTAAGAAAGAAAGAGCACAATAACATTTAGAGGTTTGGAGCTCCACTCCTGTGAGCTCCTGCCTTGTTCCATGAGGACGAGGGACTTGCTGTTTGTTAAAATGAAAATGCAACCTCTGCAACCCCTCTCGAAGACCATTGCAGGTCTGATCATTGCAGTTCTTTCTTGCAGGGTTTTCTGGCCTGCCTTGGTGCCTTTGAGACATCCCCCTCCCCATTGAATTTTTCCCCTTTGGGTTTCCTAGCATGAAGCTCCACCCCGAAGAGCCTTCCAGTACTTTGCCGACTTGGTCAAGAGAGCAAAACTCCACCGGTTCTATGGCTTGATGGGGAAACGCAGCAGAGGTGAGTACACAGCAACTGCAGGCTCCGTGATGGAACAGGGTAGTTCTGTAGAACAAAGTTGGAGTCTATTGGCTCCTTTAAGACCAACAGTTTTATTCAGAATGTAAGCTTTTGTGTGCTAAAAGCACACTTCTTCAGATGATGAAATGGGGTACGATGAGCAGCAATACATATAGGTGGCGGCAGGGCTTTTTGGGTAGAAAAAGCCCAGTGGAAACTCATTTGCATATTAGGCCACACACCCCGACATTACCATTGTTTCACAGAGGTTTTCTGGTAGAAAAATCCCTGCAGGGACTCATTTACATATTAGGTCACAAACCCCTGACACCAAGCCAGCTAGAGCTGTGTCCCTGTGCATTCCTGCTAAAAAAAAGCCCTGAGTGGTGGGTCGTGGTTAAGCATGCAAAGTAGTACCAAGTTAGAATCCAACAGGAAAAAATGTTGAAATTAACAAATTCTGTGTTAGAATTACTAATTGACTGTCAGGTGATTCAACCAGTCACAGTCAATGAATCAATTAAATCTACACTCATTTGCACAGGAAAAAAAAGGCTGATAGGAGATGATTCGTGCATATATTCCTTCAACAAACATCTTAGAAGAGGTTTTTCTTGTTACATGAGAGATAGAGAGAATGCCTCTTAAGAGAATGGTGTCCACCACCTATTTTTTTAAAAAAGTTCCTGAGTTAAAATTATTTCTTTTAAAAAAATGCTGCCTAGTTAATTGGAGGGCATCTTTCTTGAGTTGACAGAAAGATTTGTAATTGATGGATCAAATGGATGAATCACCTAAACGCAGCAGCCTTGATTTCCACCTACCTTTTTGTTCAAGAAGGGGGGCGGGGGGGGGGAGCTAGCTGTTACCCAGACAAAGGTCATGTTTCTTTGAGAGCTCCATAATGGGCAGAAATTCAACGGCCATGCCAGAAAAAAAATACCTGTGGTGCACTCTCACTGTGAAGATTCTCCGTTCTGCATTCATCGGTAATTGTCATTGTGTTGACTTTTCACAGCTCTTACGGGCGCTAAGACCAAAATCACACAGACATCATAAAGCACAGGAAGGCTAAAATGCAGTCAGAAACTAACCTTTTGGCCTGGCCACCAATCAATTCGGAAAGCTGCTGTTGTGCACATTCCTAAAACTGTTCACAGCAGGAGAGGGGAGGACAGGAGCTATAAGAAGGACATGTGAATTTGCTTGAAGTCTCCCTCTGCTTCGCCCGCAGGAGGTCCCAGCGTCAATCCCCAGCATCTCCAGTTAAAAGGATTTGGGAGTAGATAGATTTATTTATTAACAGCCAGTGGTCGGTATGTACAAAAGATGCTACAACAGTCACACATGAAGATACAGTCTTACAATGAAAAACAAATTTACAACGCTAATAAAATAAATTAATAAATCAGGATCCCATATTTACTTGAGAAACATATATAGTGAGCGATTTTATAGCTTGAGCAGAAAACGTTGCTGTTTTCTTTGTAGTCTTCATATTCATATCAGAGAGAAGCTTATTAGGAAGGAAGGAAGGAAGGAAGGAAGGAAGGAAGGAAGGAAGGAAGGAAGGAAGGAAGGAAGGGAGGGAGGGAGGGAGGGAGGGAGGGAGGAAGGAAGGAAGGAAGGAAGGAAGGAAGGAAGGAAGGAAGGAAGGGAGGGAGGGAGGGAGGGAGGGAGGGAGGGAGGAAGGAAGGAAGGAAGGAAGGAAGGAAGGAAGGAAGGAAGGAAGGAAGGAAGGAAGGAAGGAAGGAAGACAGGAAGGAAGACAGGAAGACAAATAGATGGGGGAGGGAGAGGTGGAAAGAAAGCAAATTGAAATACATTCTCCAAGCCACTGGCTAACTTTCCTTGGAGAAGTGATTTAAAGAGACAAAAGCCTTCTCCAAGCTGGCCAGCGGGGCGGTGGGGGCTTTGAGAATGACACAATATGTGTGAAAGAGCCACAGTTTGACCACCCTTGGTGTATAAAATAGCCAGGAGATCCTCAGATTGTCTGGCAGCCGCAAGTTCTGTTTCTTAGCATTGTGCTAGTGGTGAGCTAGACCTGTTTTTAGGGGCTGAGAGAGTTTTGAGAGACCTGTGACTGTCTCAAGGTCACCCAGCTGGCTTCATGGGGTGGAGTGGGGAATTGAACCTGGTTCTGCAGATTAGATTCCACCACTCTAAACCACTACACCCCAGTGGCTAAAAAGCATCCTGGGTCTCCCAGATCCTAGTTCGACACTCTAATTGTGCCTTCAGTGATACAGAACCTTTGTAACAGAACAAAGCAGTAGACAAATTCCACCTTTAAGACCAACTAAGTTTTATTCAGAATGTAAGCTTTCGGATGCTCTAAGCCAGGGGTGGCCAAAGGTAGCTCTCCAGATGCTTTTTGCCTACAACTCCCATCAGCTCCAGCCATTGGCCATGCTGGCTGGGCTGATGAGAGTTGTAGGCAAAAAAACATCTGGAGAGCTACCATTGACCACCCCTGCTCTAAGCAGACTTACATTCTGAATAAATAAGCTTACATTCTGAATAAAACTTAGTTGGTCTTAAAGGTGAAACTTATCTACTGCTTTGTTCTATTGCTTCAGACCAACACTGCTGCCCACTTGGATCTACAGAACCTTTGTGGCACCTTTTGGGAGGGAGGGCGTTTTTGATCTGCTCAGTAAGACAGAAAATGGTCTAGCCAAAAGAAGAGACACTATCCCTAATCTTTCAACCATTGGTCTGCATCATTTGGCAATCAAAGCTGAACTGCCACTTAACTTGTTCTACTTTCAACTGTGAAGGTGTGAAGATCCCTCCAAGTGTGTGCAAAGTAAATAAATGCATTTGACACTCTTTTTTTTTCTTTTTGTATAAATGATTTAGAGGAGAGATGCTGCATTTCCCTAGCACAGGCAACGGCATCTAGTGTTAACACAGAGAAAGGAGACTCCTAAATGAACCTCCTTCATTACTAACTGACATCAGGGTCAGTGTCTGAGCTACCTACCATGTTTTTATTCTGTTGTTCGGGTATGGAGTTCAGGTGGCAGGCGTGGTTCTCCCTTCTTCCACATTATCCTCACAACAGCCCTGTGAGGTAGGTCAGACTAAGAAAGAATGAGGAATGCTTTAAAAGAATGCATTACATGATAGCAGGTTGGATCCTGCGCAGTGCTGGATTAAACCCTGTGGAGGCCCCTAGGCAGTCAAAATGTGGGGGGGGGGGACTCGCAAATTATCTCAGAGTCGGAGCACCCACCCCGCTGCTGGTAGTCCCTGCTGCAGCCTGCAGGCACCTTCTCAAAAGCCGCTTTGACAAAGCTACGGGGGAGAGTCAGAGAGAGGCAAACTTGGTGACAACGCCGGCAGCAGCCGCACCAGCCAAGCTGGGCAAAGAGTGGCTCAGTTGCTGGCTGCTGGGAGGGCTGCACACAGGAGGAAAACTGGGGGGAGGGGGAGACAGACCGGGGTCCCTAAAAGTGTGGGGGGCCATAGGCCAGTGCTCATTTGGCCTAATTGTTAATCTAGCCCTGATCCTGTGAAGCATTAGCAGAAGGAAAGCTTGATTGAGTCTTGTCCCACTTGTGCAAGAAACTGTGCAAGAGTGCCTTGAACACCATGCGCTGAAACCCAAACCAAAGCCTATGAAAAAGGAAGACTACGACGACATTGGATTTATATTACACCCTCCGGTCAGAGCAGCTCACAATCTCCTATATCTTCCTCCCCCACAACAGATACCCTGTGAGGTAGGTGGGGCTGAGAGGCTTTCTCAGAAGCTGCCCTTTCAAGCACAAGCTCTGTGAGAGCTATGGCTGACCCAAGGCTATTCCAGCAGCTGCAAGTGGAGGAGTGAGGAATCAAACCTGGTTCTCCTAGATAAGAGTCCGTGCACTTCATCACTACACCAAACTGGCTCTGCACCAAACATGCAGCTATCCTAGCGTATTACACTGCAATTGGATCAAAGGCAATTGTTCTCGCTGGAAAGGGGAATGTGGAAAAAATATTTGTAAATTACATTGTCATTGGTACTTTGCACAATTGAGGTGGAAATACAAGAGTTAGCATGGGGTAGAGCAGGGGGGGTCAAACTTGCTTAACTTAAGAGCCACATAGAATAAAAGTCAGATGTTTGAGAGAAGGAAGGAAGGAAAATAGAGGGGAGGGGGAAAGAAAGCAAATTTAACATTAAATGCATTCTCCAAGCTGCTGGCTGGCTTGGAGAAGTGGTTTAAAGAGAGAAATGCCTTCTCCAAGCCAGTGAACAGGGTGGTGGGGGTGTCAAGAGCCACACAATATGTGTGAAAGAGTCACTTGTGGCTCCTGAGCCACAATTTGGCCATCCCTGGTATAGCAGTTAAGAGTGTCAGACTAGGATCTAGGAGATGGAGGTTCGAATCCCCACTCTGCCATGAAAGCTTGCTGAGTAACCATGGGCCAAGCATACACTCAGCCTTTCCTACTTCACAGGGTTGTGGTGAAGATAAAATGGAGATAGGGAGAATGTTGTAAGCCACTTTGGGTCCACACTGAGAAGAAAAGTGAGGCATTAAAGAAATAAGTTGGATACAATTGAGTTGATTTGGTGCAAACACTACTTGCAACTTGTTCCCTCTTGTGCTAGTGTAAATGTTCCATGGGGTCTAATCCATTGAAATGTTATTAGTTGGAAACATTACCTGGACTCAAAGATTGCAGGTTTTCACGGCTGGTAACATCATTAGGGTTTGTAGAATCTTTCGAGCTCAAGTGCCGTGTTCTACTGGAGAAAGTTTTTCTTCCAGACGTTTCGTTCTCAGCTGTGGAGAACATCCTCAGTGGTGTTGCCGCCGGAGCAGGCGCTCTGACCACAGCCAAGAAGGTCAGAGCGCCTGCTCCGGCAGCAACGCCACTGAGGATGTTCTCCGCAGCTGAGAACGAAACGTCTGGAAGAAAAACTTTCTCCAGTAGAACACGGCACTTGAGCCCGAAAGATTCTACAAACCCTAATTACCTGGACTCAATAGTTTTTTCAGCTCATTAGCACACTATAACATTGATTTTGTCTTAGATAATTAAAAAAATTTGGTCTAAGGGAATTCTGTGTGTGTCAAGCTCTGTCACGCCATTTCCAATTTATGGTGACCCTAGGGATTAATAACCTCCCAAATGATCTCTTGTTAAAAGAACCAAATGGGCAGCCGTGTTGGTCTGAAGCAATACAACAAAGCAGTAGACAAGTGCACCTTTAAGACCAGTTACGTTTTATTCAAAATGTAAGCTTTCGAATGCTCTAAGCAGACTTCATCAGACAAAATATACTAACCCACCTCCCACTATTTTTTAAGGTATCCTTTTTTCTAATGGCAGACTAGAATGTATTTCTCTTTTAGAACAGTGTATCAGAATATTTTGGGGGTTTGTATGGATATATTCAAATAAGGGATATGGACTGTTTATCTCATTACATATACTAACCCATCTCCCACTATATTTTAATGAACCCTTTTTTTTCTAATGGCAAACTAGAATGTATTTCTCTTTTAGAACAGTGTATCAGAATATTTTGGTTTTTTGTACTGACTTACTCAAATAGGGGTATTGGCTGTTTATCTTATTACATATGCTAACCCAGCTTCCACTATATTTTAATGTATTCTTTTTTTTAAATGGCAGACTATATGATGGTATAACCTCTTGAGATACTATGCCTTCCATTTAAACCCACAACTAATGAAGCCAGAATGACACCCAGATTTATGGCACGTCACACCTATGACTTGTCTGCTTTTTATCACCCTCCACCGTTGTTACAGCCCAAACTAACTAACAAACAGACCCCAATTTGTGATTTTTTTTTAATCTGCTAAAACATTCCCATGACTCTACATACCAACTCACTGCCCACTTTCTCTATATTTAAAGATGGCTTGCCATTCCAATTTTGTCTGAGGAAGTCTGCTTAGAGCATACAAAAGTTTACATTCTGAATAAAACTTAGTTGGTCTTAAAGGTGCAACTTGTGTATTGCTTTATTTTATTGTTAAAAGCTTTGCTCACGTCTTGCAAACTGAAAGCCCTGGCTTCCTTGATTGAATTAAGGTATCTCATGTAGGGTCTTCCTCTTTGCCAGAGCCAGTTTGGTGTAGTGGTTAAGTGTGTGGACTCTTATCTGGGAGAACCGGGTTTGATTCCCCACTCCTCCACTTGCAGCTGTTGGAATGGCCTTGGGTCAGCCATAGCTCTGACAGAGGTTGTCCTTGAAAGGGCAGCTGCTGGGAGAGTCCTCTCAGCCCCACCCACCTCACAGGGTGTCTGTTGTGGGGGAGGGAGATAAAGGAGATTGTGAGCCGCTCTGAGACTCTTGAGTGGAGGGCGGAATATAAATCCAATGTCGTCTTCTTCTTCTTTGCCTGCTGCCTTCAGTTTTTCCTAGCAAGATTATCATTCCCACTGTCTTTTGTCTTGTCAAAATGTGACCAAAGTACAATAGCCTCAGTTTAGTCATTTTAGCTTCTAGGGAGAGTTCAGGCTTGATTTGATCTAGAACCCACTGGTTTATCCTTTTGGGAGTCCATGATTTGTGTAAAAGTCTTCCACCACCACATTTCAAATGTATCAACTTTCTAGCATTCATAAAATAGGGTTGCCAAGTCCAGTTCAAGGAATATCTGGGGGCTTTGGGGGTGGAGCCTGGAGACTTTGGGGGTAGAGCCAGGAGACATTGGGAGTGGAGCTAGAAGCAAAGTTGTGACAAGCATAATTGAACTCCAAAGGGAGTTCTGGCCATCACATTTAAAGCACACCTTTTAAATGTCTTCCCTCCATTGGAAGTAATGAAGGATAGGGGCATCTTCTTTGGGAGCTAATTGGACCCCCTGGTCCAATCCTTTTGAAACTTGGGGGATTTTTTTAAGGAGGGGCATTGGATACTATGGTGCAAATTCGGTGCCTCTACCTCAAAAAAACAGCCCCCCCCCCCGAGCCCCAGATACCCGTGGATCAAGCCTCCATTATATCCTATGGGAATCAGTCTCCACAGGGAATAATGGAGTGCCCAGCAAACATTTCCCTCCCTCCCACCTCCTGCTTTTTGATGACCTGAAGTGGGAGGAGGGCCTCCAAATCAGGGGATCCCCTGCCCCCACCTGGGGATTGGCAATCCTATCATAAAATGAATAGATTCTTAGAAAGAAAAAAATTGGATGTCCAGGCCTCTTGATTAACCATAAACTGGTAAGCTGAGAAATTTCTGCCATGCCACCAAGAAATGCGCCAACAGACAAATGTCCCCTTCAGTATATTGTAACCTCAGGTTTGTTCTTTCAGAGCCAACATGGGATCGGGAAAGGCGCCAGCTCCTTCCAGCATGGACATCTTAGAAAGATCCTTCCCTTCCCACCCCTTTCAGCTCTCCTCTGCAGACCTTACCTCCACCACCTGCTTCTGAACCATTTTTCAAGAACGGCCAAGTATGCAAGTGTTCTGAAAGCCTCCTGCCCTCCCCCCCACATCCTGAGCTGAGCCTGAATGTCTTATAAACATATTTGCCAAGCCTTGGGATATTTTCAGTTTTTTCCCTCCCCTTTAGAAACAAAACCCAGGACTGAGACAGAAACAAGAGGGTCAAGGTTAGAGTTGATTGAAGCAGAGGTGGGCAGGGATGTGTACCCACGTGTGTGCCAGCTCATACACTTCACCCTTACAGTACACCCAATGCAAAATATGGGCTAAGGGCTTAACGAAGTTGCAAAACATTTGCTTTCTCCTCCAGTGGGAACTCTTTCCCAGGGACAAAATCGCCATCCTTGACCTGTAGTTAATGGTGCAGTGGTCCGATTCATTTAACAGAATCGAGGTCATCTTAACGCAAAGTTAAGAAGTCCTTCCACACGTGTGTAACTTGGCAGGCGGCGCAGGGAGGATCGTTATGAAAGAACTACATAGATGTCATACATTATGCTGGGAATTGACTGGGGAAAAAATATTAGAGCACAGAAATTCATCCTCAACAAGGCATTCTGGTCACTGGGAGTAGACGTTAAGAGAAAGGAGGCCTGGGGAAACTGCATGGCCCCGGAGTCATCCAGAATACAGGATGTAACTCCATGAAGTTTCATGAAATCGTTTTCCAGTCCTGTTGTTTTAACTGGGGTGCTGGCTGGGCCTGAATCGGGGATCTTCTGCCCACAAAACACATTACTCCTTTGGGTGGGGGGGAGCAGCTGAGGCAATGGTGCAGGGGATGCATGCCACCAACAGCCAAACTGCCATGGCCCTGCAGTCAGCCTCCTGAAGCAGGAAAGAGGTTTAGACTGCTGTTAATGCTCCTGTTGCCATAGAGAGACTGAGTGTGAGGTGAGCTTCTGCTTCTGGCAGTGTTCTGCTGCTCTGCTCTGCCTGCTTCCCCTGTGATGTCACAGTCCCATCCTCGAGTTTTCCCTCAGGCCCTAGAATCACTCCACTTCTGAATACTGCTCTTCTGTTTTTTCCACTCCTCAGAACTTGGAAGTGTGTATGCGTGTGTGGGCTGGGGAGGGGGCACTAATATTCAAAACAAGTGCTAGCCAGCTCAACTGATTTGCATGAATGTTTCCTCTAAAGTCCCACATAACCCAAAACTTACTTAGGAGTGAGAGCCAGTTCGGTATAGTGGTTCAGTGTGCGGTCGTGTATCTGGGAGAACCGCGTTTGATTCCCCACTCCTCCACTTGCACCTGCTGGAATGACCTTGTGTCAGCCAGAGCTCACAGAGGTTGTCTTGAAAAGGCAGCTGCTGGGAGAGCCCTCTCAGCTCCACCCACCTCACAGGGTGTCTGTTGTGGGGGAGGAAGATAAAGGAGATTGTGAGTTGCTCTGAGATTCAGAGTATAGGGCGGGGTATAAATCTATGGTCTTCTTTTTCTAAATCTGCAGCCTTGGGAATCTGGGTTCCTTTGGTGCAGCAAATCCAAGGAGAGGAGGAGGAGGGAGAAAGAGGCTGTGGACTGCTACTTACAAAGATTAGTTCAATGGTCAATCCATTGCAAAGCCCTGTTTCAAATAACGAAGACTAGGCAGTCAGAGGAGAGAACATGCTTTATTGAGAAATAGATACACTGGTAGCATATTCTAACATATCCAGGGAATGGAGAGATCTGCTTCTGTACGGAGGCAGCCAGCCTCCCCACGCCCACGCCATCCCACCGTTGGTTATAACCTAGAAGCCGAGGGTGAGTGACAGTTGCCAGATAACGAGCACGGAAATAGAAACTTCGGCAGATTTCAGAACGCCAGTGGAAAGACAACAGAAACACATGGGTCAGCCACAGGACCATTTGCAGAAAAGAGAGATCTGGTGCAGGAAGATTTGCCTTCGAACTACATACAGTTTTGTCTTGTTCCAAGCGCTGACAAGGAGGCCTTTCGGTTTTTTAAAGGCTAGCTTGAAAAAAGGAGGATGCATTGGATGCCCTAAGCTTATCTTTTGCTGGAAACCATGTCAGACTTGGGAGGGTGAAGAAATGGTGGGAGGGGCTGCTTTCATGTCCCCACCCGCCCAGGAGAGATGGGGAAGACGGGATTTCACCAAATGCCAACATTACAGAAGGTGCATTCCCCCCATCCTTGTTCACAGTGGCTACTAAAGGGTGAAGACATGTATGTGTGCACATGTTGTCTTAAGGCAATCCAAACCAAACCTCAGGTCAGACCCCTGTTATCAGTAGCCGCCCAGAAGTTCACATGGGCAACTGGAAGGCTCACATAAACAGAATTAGTGATTTCCCAAGTCTGGATAAGGGGCAGGAGTACGGTGCTGGCAGGGGATGGTTTCACCCTGTTTTAGTGAGCTAAAATGCCCTGAGGAATGGGGTCAGAAGTCCTGCCCTGAAAAGTGCCAAAATGATGCTCCAACCCAGCCATACAATGCCAGTTGCATTCACAGGCCTGTTTCTGATTCAACTTCCTGCAAAATCTTCTAAGGGGTGGCACTGTCTCCTGACTAATATCTACATGCAACCAACTGCTTGCATTCAGGAATGGGGTCGAAACAGGGTTTTTCGGATATGCCCCACATTACGGGGACATCTGAACACGAGTGCCATGCAGCTTCTATAGAGGAAGCCATTTTACAAATACCTGGGATAATTTCTGACCATCTGCCTTCAGTAGCTTTGGGGGTTCTCGGCACCCTTGCACGTGGTGTGTGGCAAATACGCTGCTGGACCCAATTTCCCTACGGATCGCTCTCTGAAGTACCCAATGATCAGGTGGATCGAGGCTGTGACGGAGAACAAGCCACTGGCCCTGGATGGCTGGTACCAGCAGCAGAAGAGGGGCTGCAGAAATTTTAAAAAAGAATGCAGGTCTGCAGCCAAGCCAACACAGCTGCTGCCCCAAATGCCCCCAGGTGGAGATTTAACCCTGCAGCCAGCAGCTCAAGCTACCCCAGATTGGGTGGCCTCTCCACAAGTGAGAAGCAGGGCTGGGTCTGGACAGCAAGTTTGCTGCGGGTGAACGGGCTGAGGCTGGGGCAGCCTTTGGTCCACGGCTTCTCCAGCAGCTGCTGCCGAATTGATGCTGCTGAAGACACCTTTCCCTTGGGCTGCAGCTTTCTTTGGAGCAGGAGGAAATCCAAACAAGAGTGAGAAAGGCCCAGGCAGAAGGCACTGTGCTGAGGGCTGATCTGGAGACTCTCTCCCCGCAGTGAAAAAAAGAAAATCAACCACATTCTTCTAAAGCAGATGGACAGAATGGCTATCAAATGGGGACTATGCTCAACATGAACGCTTGTCAGGTGGTGGCTTCCCTCCATTCCAATGAGGCCCTGCAAGTACAAGCAGGTGCAGCGGCACATCAAGCACCAGGATGTGCCACGCGAACACACACACTTCTGGGGAATCAGCTCTGCAACCCCCTGCCCCCCCCCAGTGAGATGGCCCAACTAAAGTCTGACCAGAAAAGAACAATGCAAAACAGAAAGGAACAGAACAGGAACAGTGACCTTGCAGTTCTTTCTTGCAGGGTTTTCTGACCCTCAACTCTGAAATCAGAGCCTTTCGAAGCACTGTGTGTCGAGGGGGAGAAAAAGAACCATGTGGCACGGACGACTGCTGCAATGGCTCTCTGTGACAAGATCCAGGCCATGCTCAGACTTGCCGACAACTGCTGCATGTTGCATATCCTGAGGCAGCCCGATGGATGTTGAGTTCTTTCCGCTGCTGCCTGAGAGACTGGTGGGAGGGCAACGTGGCTGTGAAAGCAAGGAGGCTGGAACCGGTAAGGTGCTGAGATGCAAAACACTTCCTGCTGTGGGCAAAGATGACCTTCGTGGCTCAAGTGGGTGGAAGAGAACAATGCCAGTGAGCATGTCTGGCTCGAGACTGCCTCAGCGCCGTGCACAAAGCCCTCTGATCTTGGCAACCTCGCCCAAGGCCTGTGAGTAAGGAAATCCCTCCGAAGCAGGATCTTCTGTTGTGTACAAGGGGACTGGGGTCCAGTGGCCCCAAACAGAACAGGGCAACCAGGGGAGCATGTGGAAGAGGGGGGTTCTGGTATCAACGACACATCCACTGATCCCACAGGGCAGGTCTCAATGCTGGGAAAGGGAACTGTGGTGGCGGCAGGTGGGAGAGGGGGCCATCCACGCTTCCTGGAGAAGTGGGTCCATTAAGTTCCTTTGGGTGGGGTCCATTTCAAACAGCTGGGATCCATGATTTTATTGCTGTTGGACCTTTTGGCCTCTTTGGCTATCCACTCGTCAATAAGATCCTAAAACCGGGGGTGAGGGGGAAGAGAAGGTGCAAGTTAAAAATTTGAGGTAAGTTAGTAAAAGCACAAGAAAGATCAGTGTATGTCAGCTTTCCAAGGACCCCTTCCCCCTAGAAGTTAGGGAAACAAACTGAACAGTTGCTTTTTTTGCCACCACCAAACCATTTTAGCTGTTGAGAAATTCCTTTCAAAGAGGAATGTTCTTCTGTTTCATCTCCGGAAAGGACACTGAAGGCCAGTGTTCCCTCTAAGCTGATTTAGTGTGAGCCAGTTCACATTTTTCTTAGTCTCCAGCTTATACATTTTCATCTTAGCTCATGAAAAAGGGCCCCGGAACAAACTAATTTATGCAGTAGCTCACAACAGTAGAATTTTTGCTCACATGACTCCACAGCTTAGAGGGAGTACTGCTGAAGGCTATTTCCCACCACAAAAAAACAGTCACCTCTGTTTCTGAGACTCTGCTAGAACAGAGGTTCTCAACTCTGGCAACCCAGGAGCTCCCCATCTGACTCTTGCGGAGGATTAATCCCATCTCCCTCCCTAGCAGCCCTCCATGTGCCCAACAGTTCCTCTTTAAATCATGCAACAAGTTATGAAATGCCCTCCTCACTACGGCTGCCCCTGAGCTCCCAAATTCTGGTTGCCCCAGAGAGGCACCAGTATCCAGACAGTCTTCTCTCCCAAGGTGGGGAGAAACGGGCTCAGTGCTTGGGAGGTGACCTGACACTGCTCCTTGCCCAGAGGCCCTCGTCATACCCAGGACTTTTCTGGTAGCAGGAACTCCTTTGCATATTAGGCCACACACAAACCGCTGATGTAGCCAATCCTCCGAGAGCTTACAGTAGGCACTGTAATAAAAGCCCTGTAAGCTCTCGGAGGATTGGCTACATCAACGGTGTGTGTGTGGTCTGATATGCAAAGGAGTTCCTGCTACAGAAAAAGCCCTGGTTCATGCCCCTTTTGAGCATATGTAGGCAATGCTAGCTTTACCTGCACTGTAGTGCATCTACCTTCACCCCCAGTCACTTTGCAGCATGCCCAGGTTTACCTTCATGGCATGGCACTGGTGCCCATCAACTGATAGGGTAATGCTACCACTGCTTCACCACAAAGGCAAAATGTAACTTGGGAGCTTGAATTCATGTGCTTTAAACTCTAGGCAGCTGAGAATTTTCTCAGCATCCTTGCAAAAATGATATAGTCAGTTTCCCTTTCCTACAGATAAGCTCCTGTCTTGTCTAAGACTCCATATGGTTCCAAAGAGACTACAGTGTCTATCTGGAGATGGCCTGAATGCTGGCGGGAGGGACTTGAAGGGGAGAACCTCCGCGTACCAAAGGGAATCACGAAACGGTTCCCTTATCCGTCCCACTGCGTGCCTCCAAGCTCACATTTAACTGCCGTGGCTCCCTGTCCCAGCCACCCTGGCTTCCTCCTGATACCGATGTGAGTGAGCGCAGAATGGAGTGGGGAGGGGAGCCTTGATGGGACTGATGCAAACATCGTCTTTGGAAACCATTTCCTGGTTTCTGCCCTTTGCAACAGGCAACACTTCCTGAGTTGGATCCAGACTAAAATTCCCAATGCACACCGCTTCTGCATTTGCAATGAAGGTTGTATTGCTTGAAGGGCAACTTTCTTTTTATGTTTATTTACTGCTTTACTGTAACACTGAGCTGCTTTAACAAATCCATCGGCTGCCTTGAGCAGACATTCCTAAAAGGAACATCTACGTTGCCTAAATAAATACAACTGATCGGGCGCTTCTGCGAGAGAAAGAACTGGCCTTTCCCAGCCAATATTCACCTTGGAAAAAAAAAAAAGGCTGGCTGTCCTGCTTGCCTAGGAGCTGGCAACTGAAATGCTATGACTTAATGAGCAAAAGCCGTGTGATACCTCTGCAAAGAGTTTTAAGTCTCTGTTACTTCTATCCTTGGTAGCGAATGAAAGTCATTGGTGGTTTTTGGAGAGCCAGTTTGGTGTAGTGGTTAAGTGTGCGGACTCTTATCTGGGAGAACCGGGTTTGATTCCCCACTCCTCCACTTGCACCTGCTAGCATGGCCTTGGATCCGCCATAGTTCTGGCAGAGGTTGTCCTTGAAAGGGCAGCTGCTGTGAGAGCCCTCTCCAGCCCCACCCACCTCACAGGGTGTCTGTTGTGGGGGAGGAAGGTAAAGGAGATTGTGAGCCGCTCTGAGACTCTTCGGAGTGGAGGGCGGGATATAAATCCAATATCTTCTTCTTCTTCTTTTTTTTTATCCTGTTCCCCCAATGTCTCATATGAAGTAACTGCACTTTAGAAGGTTTCTGCCCTGACCTGGATGGCCAAGACAAGCCTGATCTCACCAGATCTTGGAAGCCAAGCAAGGTCAGCCTGGCTTAGTACTTGAATGGGAGACCCCTAAGGAATCCCAGGGTTGCTACTCAGAGGCAGGCAATGACAAACCACCTCTGAACGTCTCAGGCCTTGAAAACCCTACAGGGTTGCTCTAAGCTGGCTGTGAGCTGATGGCATTCGGGCTCGGTTTGTAAACAGAAGGCTGTTCTAGTCTAACTGCACATCACACTACTTCTTCTGAAACACCCTTTGGGGGGTTAGGTAAAGAAGGGGGTTGGGGCAAGATTGAGCGAAAGCAACAAAAACACCAAGTAAGATCCATCCAACTCAACGCATTCAAAACACTCTGAATATTTGAAAGTGCTACATAAATGCCAGATAGCAGCTTTTTAATAAGAGATTTGCACTCTGAGGTGAAACAGCACACCATCTTTCCCCTCTAGGAAAATTCAGGGCAGAACAGCAAGGAAGCAAAAAAGCAAGAGACGGATCTGAAAGTTCCATCTAACACAGAGGCCAGCAAGGCACTTGCGTGAGCAGACACACTCTTACCTGTCTCTTTAAGACCAGGTGTTTGCCCTTCCAGTACTTAAGCATCTGAAGAGCTTGTAGGGTGCTAACGATGTCGACAGGGTTGACAGCAGTCTCCTGGCTGATCTCTGAAACGCAGAGACCAAAGAGAGACACCATCACATTAGAGGAGCAAAAATAAAAGAGAACTGGGATAAACTAGCAGAGAGCTCTCCTCATCTCCTGCCAACTCTGGCTTTCAAAGATGCAGCTGAATCAGGACCACAGACGCAGGACAGAATTTTCCCCACAATTCTGCTCTTTGAGAATTATTTATGGCTGCACACAGGCTAAAAGCATGAAATAGCAGAAGTCAGAGAAGGTAAGCAAGATTTCCAATATCCAGTAAGAGTTCCACTAGAGCAACTGCAGTGTCCCACATAGTCCCTCAAGTGAGGCAGAATAAAGTATACTTAATGTGCATAATTTGCATGCATTAACAAATTCAGGGATGGATTTTTTTTTGCACAGATTTGTATATATGTGTGTATCCACATACAGACTTGCATGTCTCCATAAGCTAAACAAATTCATATTTGCAAGTCTGACCTAAACACTATCCCTAGAATAAATTATTCCATGACTTTGTGTCATATGGAAGGTAAACATGCGATGTCATCAAGAAGGGCCAAAGCTATTTGTGGCTTTCTCTTACCACTTTCCAGCAGTGAGGGTGCAACTGTCAAAGCATCTGCATAGATAATTTCTAGGATACTCAGTTTTGCTTATAGGAGATTTTGGGTGCTGGTGATTTAGGGGAAAAAAACAGCAGAAAGAGACAGTTTGCTACTGATATATCCCCCTCCGAAAGCCTTACCTTTGATAGAGATTTCTTTGCCTTGGAAGTTATGCAAATACCGAAGAAGGACCTCCTTCCAATAGCTACGGTAGCTGATAAGGCCCAGGTCTGAAAGTGGCCGTTCCGGGGAGCCAACTTTCTCCTCCACTTTGGAAAGTAAATAGCCTGGAGGAGGAGAGAAGAGACCAAACTCATTGGAAACCTGACTTAACTGACCTCCAGACTGCCATTCCACACCCTAGGGAAAAACCCACAAATTTGGAAAGTTTGCAGGAAATGATGAGCACGGGTATTCTGTTCACCTCCACTGGAAGCCCTTCCACAATGCAAGGCCAACCCTCTCTCCCCCCAAAAACCCAATGACTGGGCTGATATAGATCACCTTTCCTCTGCAAGAGAAAGGTGAAAAGAAATTGGCCCAATGAACCTAGTTGACGAGCGGGCCCATATAGTACAGGTGCAGGCCACACAGGACTTTGAAGGTGGTATTATTAGCCATGCAGTAGCAGACAGATGGGTCAATAAGACACTGTCATTAAGTGATCTTATGCATTTTTAATCCACGCTGTTCCATGACTTAGATGATAATTCAGGGCTTACTATACCATTCCAGCGTGTGTGTGTGTGCAGATCCTGTCTACAAGGAGTGGACTGCTCACAACAAAGTGACATAAGTGCCTTACTTACTGAAGTCGATAAGCATTTTGCCATAACCCTGTCTCATGTACTGAGGCATTGTCAGGATGCAGGAAACGTTGTAGTTGAGGAACGAATTCTTCTCCTAAAAAAGAAAGATCACATCTGTCAGGGGTCATACTTGAGAACTGCAAGATAAAACAGGAAGTCTGGTTCAAACGCCTGGTTTTTCAAGGTCATCGGGACAGGATAGTTAGAACCAAAAACCCAGAGAAAGGTCTCCAAGCTGCTAAAGGGACTGGGAACTTGTATTTCTCAGACAACATCTCACGCATATCCCTAACGCTTCACTTCCAAGTCAATTTTGAAACTGGAGAACTTTCAAAAGCTATTAGCAACAGGGCATGGTAGTTACAGTTTGGAGGAGAACCAGGTTCAAATCTTCCGCTCCAGCATATAGTTCACTTGATCATCTTGAACCGGTCACACACTCTCAACCTGGCCTACCCCACAGGATTATGAGGATAAACCAAAGGAAGGGAGAACTATATCTACTACCCTGAGCACCTTGGAGGAAAGATTCAGATGAACAGCACAGCACTGCTCAAAGGGGGGGAAATCTGCTCTCATTGGGCATGCATAAACATTTAAGCCCCTCTGAATTCACTGAAATCCAGGTGCTTAGAAGGGTGTAGCTTTGCTGTGGTTTGCACTATGCACACAACTCACAATGCAATTGTATACAGAGTCCCCCCCCCCCCCCCGTTTGTTTCAACAGGCTAAGACTGGTGCAACTTTGCAAAGGATTGCACTGTCGGTCAAAATGCATCACTCTGATTTGTCACACACGATGTTGAAATATGGCCCTCTTACTGTAGGGCATGAAACGTCCTCCCCCCTCCCTTTAAAAAGAAAACAGACCTTGGAAAAGTAGCCTATGAGGTGGCAGCCAGTGTTGTCTGCTTCTGTCATGACATAGAAGAGAAAAGGCTCAACGTCGTAATACAGAGTCTTGTGGTCCAAGAAGAGCTTTGCCAGAAGGCACAAGTTCTGGCAGTAAATCTGGAAGGAATCAGAGAAATGAGGTCATTCAGAAGGAGAAACCGCAAGGTTGGGAGACAGCAGAGCATCAGGGAGCCCTGGAATCGACTGCAAGAAGAAGAATTGCAGATTTATACCCCACCCTTCTCTCTGAATCAGAGTCTCAGAGTGGCTTACTATCTCCTTTATCTTCTTCCCCCACAACAGACACCCTGTGAGGTGAGTGGGGCTGAGAGAGCTTTCACAGAAGCTGCCCTTTCAAGGACAACTCCTACGGGAGCTATGGCTAACTTAAGGCCATTCCAGCAGCTGCAAGTGGAGGAGTGGGGAATCAAACCCGGTTCTCCCAGGTAAGAGTCCACACACTTAACCACTACACCAAAGTGGCTCTCAACAATTGACTGTTCCACAAAACCGGCAGGCCCCCTTGTGACACAGGAGTTGGATCCAGAGCAAGACAGAAGACGACTGCAGTAGCCACCTCCATTGTCAAACCTATTGCCTCCCTAGTTGCATTTCCACTTAAGCAAGATCTTGTGCAACTGATTTCTAAGCATGATAATGTGCAGCAGGAGGAAAACGCCAGGTGTTGCACAAGACCCTGCACAAATGGAACAGTGCTTAGTTGCTTATTTCCATTTACACATTTCTGGATCTGAGCCAAAGAGAGAAGATAGCATGATCCCACACAAAAGTTCCAGAGGGTTCAAGGTGGTGAATCCCCGGCAGGAGCACATTCAGCCTGTGCTGAGAGCACTACACTGGCTGTTGCATACCAAATCCGTCTCAAAGTTCTGGTATTAACCTTCAAAGCTCTATATGGCCTAGGACCTACCTATCTGTGGGACCGCCTTGCTCCACATGTTCCCCAGAGAGAACTGCGATCAAGCTCTCAAAACTTTTGGCTGTCCCTGGGCTAAAAGAGGCTAGGCTTAACTCCACCAGCCTTCTTGGTTGCAGCTCCAATACTTTGGAACACCCTCCCAGAAGCCATCAGGGCCCTGCGGGACTTATCACAGTTCCGCAGGGCCTGCGAGACTGAACTGTTTCGGATGGCATATAACATCTAATGGGAAAGGGCTGCCACCACATCTGGACCCATCACACTTTAGTACTACCTGCCTAGGATCTGTACACATTGAGAAAGGAAAATATTACATGATCCGCCTGAAGTAGCACCATTGCAATTTATTTGTTTTACTGTTTTAATATTATCAAAGATTTCAGGTTTTCACGGCTGGTAACATCATTAGGGTTTGTAGAATCTTTCGGGCTCAAGTGCCGTGTTCTACTGGAGAAAGTTTTTCTTCCAGACGTTTCGTTCTCAGCTGCGGAGAACATCCTCAGTGGCGTTGCAGCCGGAGCAGGTGCTCTGACCTTCTTGGCTGCTGTGCATTGAGTGAGGCCAGGGCTGCTGGAGAGCTGCTATTTCTAGGCTGGAGGGGGTGTGGTGAAAGGGCAATAGGTTTGTGAATGTGCCCATTGTTTAGTGGGGCTTCCTTATCACTACCAGGAAGCCCCACTAAACAATGGGCACATCCACAAACCTATTGCCCTTTCATCACACCCCTTCCAGCCTAGAAATAGCAGCTCTCCAGCAGCCCTGGCCTCACTCAATGCACAGCAGCCAAGAAGGTCAGAGCGCCTGCTCCGGCTGCAACGCCACTGAGGATGTTCTCCGCAGCTGAGAACGAAACGTCTGGAAGAAAAACTTTCTCCAGTAGAACACGGCACTTGAGCCTGAAAGATTCTACAAACCCTAATGTTTTAATATTGCTTATTGTTTATTGTGTATTTTATGCTGTTAGCGGCCTTGAGTCTGCATAGAATGGGCAGAATATAAACATAACATAATTTTTTTAAAAATCATGTCACACATTTTAAGACCGTTACCTGATTCTGTAACTCCACAAGAGAGCCTTTACTTTGGGACTCAAGGTGGCACAAAAAAAAAAAAAAAGCGCCTACCCAGTTTAAGAAAACAATCCCACGTGTAAAACTACCGTCTCTTCAATCCGTAGTAGCTAAACAACATACAGCTAGATACAATTTGAAAACTAATATAACCCTTCAGAGACCACAGCAGATAGTGTGGCTTACATGCACAAGGTTCCAGGTTCAACCCTATTGTTCCAACCTCCAGTAGCAAGGAAGGGTTATAGCAAAAGGTTGAATGAAGAATTCTGGGGGTGGGGGGGGAACTCTGCTATGAGACGCATCTACACCCCATTTCCTGCCTGTGGTCCTTCTGAGCATGCATGTTAAGAGACACGGGGTCATATGAGACACTATGTGAAACTAGAATTCTGAGGTGTACCAACTGGGACTGCAAGTGTGGGCTTGGGGTGTTGATCCTATCGTTGAACGCTCCTCCACATACATTACCTTGTTCTTCTTCCCGTCTACTTCAAACACCGAAATGGAGCCCTTACGGTAAATCTCATCCCCAGGAGGATGCTTCCAGACACATTTGGCCTACGGGGAGCAATGGATAATAATAATTATCATGTGGCAGTGTGTGTAGAACAGCCTGGAGATCCTAAGATTATCTGGCAGCCAGAAATGCTAGCTCTTTTATTTATTTATTTAGTAGGCTTACATTCCACCCTTTCCCATAATGGGCTGAGGGCGGATCACGACATGAACGGAACAATACCCCCCCCCCCTACCATTTATATTTTAAAAAAATACACAACATTAGCAAATGAAAACAATAGAACAAGAAAACAAATAAGGTGCTGTTTATTGTTATGCACCAGTAGGTGGTAAGTTAGACTTGTTTTTAACCACTACACCAACAGAGCCAGTTTGGTGTAGCAGTTAAGTGTGCAGACTCTCATCTGGGAGAACCGGGTTTGATTCCCCACTCCTCCACTTGCACCTGCTGGAATGGCCTTGGATTAGCCATAGCTATAGCAGAGCTGTCCTTGAAAGGCCAGCTTCTGTGAGAGCCCTCTCAGCCCCACCTTTCCCACAGAGTGTCTGTTGTGGGGGGAGAAGATATAGGAGATTGTAAGCCACTCTGAGTCTCTGATTCAGAGAAGGGGTATAAATCTGCAATTCTTCTTCTTCAAGGCAAGAGATATTTCAGAGGTGGTTTGCCGTCGCCGGCCTCTGCATCACACCCCTGATATCCCTTGGAGATCACCCATCCAAATACTAGCCAAGCCCTTAGCTTTCAAGAACTGATGGGATTGCGCTAGCCTGGACTATTCACGTCAGGGAGAGCAATGGATAAGCATTGTGACAGTTGCTAAATGCAACAGGTGGCTTGGATAGTACAAAGAGGTGACTGAAAAATACCACAAGGTGTATGTGTGAGGGCAGTCATGTGTTTCTGATCCTGTCCTGTCCACTGGCAATGGTGGTTTTTTGTTTGCTTGCTCTGGAGATGAAAAGGCGGCATGCCCTGGAGATGAAAAGGCGGCATGCCCTATCTCTGTGTGCTGTCTACCAGTTTATAGCAGCGTGACTAAACGTCCCTCATTTGTAACAGCCGATCTAGATTAAACACCACCCTGCTAGCAGATAACAGCATGGCGTAATCGCTCAGCGGCTCAAGAGCTACATGGTTGCTCTCTGACATGCCAGCTGTGGCTCTTCTGAGCGCTGCTCCTCAATGTGGCACCCTGCCCCATTTTCAGGAAAATGAACAAGGCCACCGTGGTTGGCAAATGGGTGTCTCTCCGCCCCCCCCCCCCCCAAGTAGGTGTAGCCGTTTGGATAGGAGAATGAGAAAGCTGTGCGCCCCCTGGAATGCAAAGCAAAGGGCCCATCCTCTCCAACAAGCCCCCCACCCTCCCCTGCACTCTTTTCCTCAGGCAGCCGCTGGGAGGACTGCAGCTCCTGACTGCACTGGGGTAGCATGGAGCGGTTGTGCTCCCCTCCCTCCATGACAGCTTCCTCTCCTCCAGGAGCCTCATCCATCATTCTGAGAAGAGAGCGAGACGGAGGAGCAGGAAGCCCTTTCCTTCCCTCCGCATACAGAAGGACGAGCTAAACTTCAGTGGCACTACGGAGTAGCCTCGTCTAAGATCTGCCAGGTTCGAATCTGCCACAGAAGTTTGCTTGGTGATCCTAAAAGTTTTTGTGAGAACAAAATGGAGGAAGGGAGACTTATGTTGTGAGCTGCCTTCAGCTCCCACTAGGGGGAAAAAGCAGGTATAGATATCTAAACAAAAATAAACATTAAGATCTGTAAGACTCGGGTTCAAATCTTCAGCTGGCCAAGGAAACTTGGGCCAGTCACTTTCTCATAGCCCACTTCACAAGATTGTTGTGAGAATAACATGGGTGGGAGGAACCACAATGGCACCCTGAGCCCTGTGGAGGAAGTAGGGTTTCCAGGGGAGCCCAACAAGGGACTGACCTGGAGGCTCTGGGCGAGGGGAGGGAAGATCATGATTGAACTCCAAAGTGAGTTCTGGATAAGCTGGTCGTCCCATTCAAAGGGACCGTATCCCCTTTAAATGCCTCCTCTCCACTGGAAATAACAGAGGATGGGGGCACCTTCTTTTGGGGCTCATAGGATTGGACCCTCTGGTCCAAACTTTTTGAAACTTTGAAAATGTTCTCGTAGGCCTGGTATCTGCCTCCAGGAAAACATTTCCCACTCCTGTTTGTAACAGTAGCCACATCTTTGATCAGAAAGCTCACCTTGCTTTCTTTTGCCTTTTAATGAATCAGTCCATTGGCTGGACAAGGGTCAGCAGTCAATTCAGAGTGCCAGCAGCTTTCCTGGGTCTCAAGAAGAAGCCTTTCACTGCACTGATATCTTATCCATTCAACTGGAAACCCTCATAATTGAACTTGGGACATTCTGCATGTCCAACAAGTGCTCTACCACTTAGCCACAGCCCCTCCAGCATCAATCATTGGAACTCTCTGTCTGGGGCAGTGATGCTCTATATTCTTGGTGCTAGGGGGGGCACAGTGGGAGGGCTTCTAGTGTCCTGGCCCCAGTGGTGGGCCTCCTGATGGCACTTGGGTTTTTTGGCCACTGGGTGACACAGAGTGTTGGACTGGACGGGCCATTGGCCTGATCCAACATGGCTTCTCTTATATTCTTATGTTAATCTTCTCATAGCTGGGCTTCCCCATTACCTCGACCATGGCATCCACTTTGATGGGTTTTTGTCATATTCGGCATTTGAAGGTAACACTACTGATGCAACTTGTTTGAGCTCAAGCTGAGAACCAGTTACAAGTTTTGATCCACCAGCTGGAGACCAAAGCCCTAGAGATTATCTATGGTTGGGGGCAGGGGGAGTGAGTTGTCAGCTGAGGTCAATGTGTCAGTGGTGGGGATGTGTTTGTTATTATTTATTTATCAAGTTTATATCTTGCTCCCACTAAGGACTTGGGAAGGTTAACAGCTTATAAAATACGCCCGATAAAAACGATACAAAGGGCACAATAAATAAACTTCAAAAATGTAAAATGATTAATAATCTATCCCCATTAAAATCTAGCCACTATCAAGAGGAGGAGGATGTGGGGATGGCGAAGGCACAGCTGCCTGGTGGACCACAATCACCCAAACCCCACCTGAAAAAGGGCAGCCTTGCAAGCCCTGCAGAACCTAAAGAGGTCCCGCAGAGCATGCACTTCTCCAGGCAGCTGGTTTCACAAGATGAGGGCCACTACTGAGAAGGCCCTTGTTGACATTAGGCAGGGACCAGAGATCTTCAATAAATTCTGAGATGACGATCAGAGAAGATAAGGAGGATCATGCCAGAAGAGGCAGTCTCAAAGATATGAGGGTCCCAGACTGTTTAATACAGGGGTGGCCAATGGTAGCTCTCCAGATGTTTTTTGCCTACAACTCCAATCAGCCCCAGTCAGCATGGCCAATGGCTGAGGCTGATAGGAGTTGTAGGCAAAAAACATCTGGAGAGCTACCGTTGGCCACCTCTGGTTTAATAAACTGTGGCCATTTCAGGACTCTGGCACAAGATGAGACAGACTGCAGAATCTCAGACAGCAAGCCGAGACGTGCATGTGTAATTAAGCATGATGTCGCTGGGGACAGTCAACTAGTAACAGGCTTCCTGGAAAGAGGAGGTGAACTGGCCATGGGCCAAAGTGCTGTGCTCCCGTCAGTCCCTTCCAGAGCCAGCAGGAGATCTGCCGCAGAAAGCGGCTCTGGAAGTGGAACGCCAAACTGCTAGAGGGTATATCAATGCCAACTGAGTGGACGTTCCAGACTGCAACAGATCAGTGATGCCAATTTAGCCATTTACACCACTATTTAAAGGCCAGGGTGCTCTTCCTGAGGCTGATGAGCAGCCAGAATTGACTGTTCTCTCTGGAGTGAGGGAAATGTAGGAGACGACCTGTGGGGAAGCGTTTCAGTGGGTTTAACCAACGCTGGAGCCAATTCTTGGGAATGAGGCCGGTTGATGGGGGGGGCAGGAGGGCTCTTTCTCCTTCCTTGGATGCTGTATTTGCTGCATACCGTATGTCAGAAAAGAAAAAACTACCCAAGGAAGAAAAAGTGAAGAGATTGGATTTATATCCTGCCCTTCACTCAGAGTGGTTTACAATCTCCTTTCCCTTCCTCTCCCCACAACAGACACCCTGTGAGGTAGGTGAGAGAACTGAGAGCAGCTCTTTCAAGAACTGTGACTGACTCAAGGTCACTCAGCAGGTACATGTGGAGGAGTGGGGAATCAAACCTGGTTCTCCCAGATTAGAATCCATGCACTTATCCACTACACCAAACTGGGCCTCAAAAAGGAGAGGACGAGGGGAGAATCTCCTCCCTTTGAGGTCTGCCAACAGAACTGGAGGAAAATGTCTTGTACCTTTAATAGAAGTTTAATGTTGGGAAAAATGGGTTGCTTAAGATCTTCACAGTTCTAAGGTGAGAGAATGTCACCTGGTAAACAACGTCCCATTAAGGGACATTTTTCCTCCTTTGGGCAGTTGGCAGCCCTATCAACTGACTCCCTGCCTGTCTGCTGACCTTTGGCCTGATGCCCACTTGCAGCCCCTTAAGAAACAGCTGCTTGCCTACCCCAGAGCACAGGAAGTGAGGATGTGGAGAAGCATCATTCCCAGCCGAGACAAACAAGAACAAAGTCAGCACAAACACCTCCTCGGGAGGTGGTGGGTTCTCCTTCCTTGGAGGTTTTTAAGCAGAGGCTGGATGGCCATCTGACAGCAATGTTGATCCTATGAATTGAGGGGGAGGTGTTTGTGAGTTTCCTGCATTGTGCAGGGGGTTGGACTAGATGACCCCAGAAGTCCCTTCCAACTCTATGATTCTATGAAAAGGAAAATACAACAACTCTGCATGCCACTTCTATATACCTGCTTACAGCATCTCTTTAAGTCCAGCCACATCTTTCTAAGTTCACCAAGGTCATGAACATGAACATATGAAGCTGCTTTATACTGAACCAGACCCTTGGTCCATCAAAGTCAGTATTGTCTTCTCAGACTTGCAGCGGCTCTCCAGGGTCTCAAGCTGAGGTTTTTCACACCTATTTGCCTGGACTCTTTTTAATTGGAGATGCCAGGGATTGAACCTGGGACCTTCTGCTTCCCAAGCAGATGCTCTACCACTGAGCCACCATCCCTCCCCAACGGGCTTAAAAAGGTATAGCTCTGCTTAGTGTTGTACTATAAGTGGCCATCAAGTAGCTTGTTCTCAGCTGCAGCTTGGGCATCTGCTCCATGGGAACAAGGCTGGCCTACCTTACAACGGAGGTGCAAGGGACACAGAAACAATGGAGCTGCACAAGGAAAAGTGCAAATGAATGAGGTTTTGCTATTAACCCTAGAAGAAAAGCCTAGGTAAGGCAGGAACCCAAACAGAAACAAGGCCGTTAAACTGAGCTACTGCTGAGCAGGTGTTTTAGAGCGAAGGCTGCTGGCACCGGTTCAGTTCTTCTGAGGTTTAAAGATAAGCTATTTTCAGGAGGCTGGCTCTGTTGAAAGCAAATTCGAGTTCAGGAGTTACAAGCACAGCAGAACAGGTGTACTGTTTTGACCGTTCCTGAGAACAGTACTTATCAACTGGCAGTATTAACTGGTTGCCTATAACCCAGTCTTTGGGTTCCTTTTTTTTCTAGTGATAGTATTATTTGGGGAGACTGATGTTCAAAACCATTGACTCAGATGTTGTTTTGTACCACAGCAGGTCGGTCACTGGGTTACTGGTTCCATCCCACCCCCTTGCCAGTGTGTGATTAGGTCTGGCTGGTGGACATCAGGGAGAAGAAAAGAAATAACACTGTGCAGGTCCAGAATCACTGCTTTTGAGCAGAAGCATAAATCACACAGAATCCCTCACGGAATCCACACGTTTCCAGAACAGCACACCAAGTCAGACCAAATAATTGACTTTAATCAATAAAGAACTGAGGTAATGCATCACAGCAGTTGGGAAAACCCAGCACATCCAGGGATTTGGCTCTGGATCTCTGAACGCCTCCCCATTTTAGCTATCCTAAAGGAGTAACAGTGGTGGCGAATAAAAGCCTTCTTTGCCATCAACACTCCGTAGGCCTGCAATTGGGTTCTACGGCATGCTTTACCTGATTCGGCAGAAGTCTCGCACCAGTGTTTTTAAAAAAGTTGGTGGAAGTACTTGGAGCCAGTGTTCCCTCTAAGCTGAGTTAGTGTGAGTTAGCTCACAGGATTTTAGCCTTTGGCTCACACATTTTTGTCTCAGCTCAGGAAAAATGGCCCCAGAGAAAACTAATGTATGCAGTAGCTCACAACTTTAATGCCAGTAGCTCACAAAGCAGAATTTATGCTCACAAGACTCTACAGCTTAGAGGGAACATTGCTTGAAGTTTTTGTTCAGCAAAGGCTCTGACTGGTCACTGGAGATGTGACTGGCTGTGCACATTTTTAATGTGTTGCTTCAGCAGCAGCTGCCACCACAGCACGAGGATTTTCACTGTGTTACTGAATGCAAACTGCGGCAGCCATTTTGAGCCTCCTGAGGGAGCAGTTCTGTATCAGCCATTTTGCAGCTGTGCCCACCATGTTGTGTCAGAATTCCAAAGTTGCCCACAGGCTTGAAAAGGTTGGGGACCCCTGCTCTAGTCAAGTCCCACCCCACTCCCCATACCTTTATGTGAACCAAGGAACAAAGTTGACTTCAGGTAGTGGGCAAGAAAATCAAGAAGAATGTGCTGAGTTGAGAATGAGTCGTGGTGACCCCAGCTGTGGGGTGTTCAAGGCAACAGAGCGGTTAGACTGCCGTTGCCTTCCTCTGCATAGCAATCCCTGTCTTCTTCAGCGTCTCCCATCCAAGTACCAATGTGGCTGACCTCACTTAACTTCCAATCCCTGACAAACTCAAACTACTCTGGGCTACCAAGGCTGCTACAAGAACATCAAGGAATGTCTCTAGCCACAGCCCTTGAGAGCTTGCTATTCCACATCCTTCCAAGGGGCTCTGTAGAATCATCTTGAGGCTCTCCACCCCTGAGCATTCTGGGAAGTGGGCATATGTCTCATAGGCAGGTTGCCCTCATTGGTCCCTTGTTCTTCTGATACTCTTAATGATGGCAACAGACTTTGTGTAGGACTGCATGACACTGTTAGTGTGATGTCTAATGGCAATGCTAAAGGACCCACTGGATGCACACCTGAGAGCAGAAGACCAGGCCAAAGGTGGACAAAAGATTTGATAGTGTGGTGCAGTGGCTAGAATATCTAGGATCTGAGAAACCTGAATCCCCCCTCTGCCATAAAAGCTTGCCAGGTGATCCTGAGCCAGTTGGTCTCTCTTGTTCTAACCTCCCTGACAAGGTTACTGTTGTGAGGCTAAAAATGGAGAAGAGAACCATCTAAGCCCACTCTGGGTCTCGGTTAGGGAGAAGAGCAAGGTATAAATATTATACTAAAAAAAAAAATTGTTTCTTCAGCTGCAGTAAGTTTTCCAGAATGTGTCTCTTGGGACAAGTCTCCTCTAGAAGAGACTGCAGTAGTGTAACTTCTAACCATGAGAACGGCAGTTCAGCAAGGAGCATGACCACCACCACCCGAAAACATGTCCTTGCTAAACTGTATTGCCTGTGAGAAGCCCTGACAACCAAAATGCTTTTCAAAAGGTTTGCAGAATGGAAGTTTGATCTTTAAAAGAGAGGCAATGCTAGCATATTTTTATGGGTCACCCCAAAGCAATGTTTTCCTCTGAATCCACCATAAGAAAGGCTACCTTGCCGTGATGATGATCCTTCCAGAGAGGCCTGCGAACGAGGAAACGCCCCATTCTGAAAAAAATGCTGGCCACTCTTTCTCAGCTAAAAGGCCATTTTTTTCCATTCTGGCTGACGGCTGCCAGAGCACAGATCGGGTGCTTGCTAATGCCAGAAGTGGAAATCAGCAGCGTTAACAACTTGCTGCTTCCAGCAGCCAGTCTTTCTTTTCCTTCTCAGAAGCCAAGGGGAAGAAATAGGTGGCCCCCATTTGGGAATGGAAGGGGGGGGGGAGTAGGAGTAACCCAGAGAAAGTGAGTCACACTTCAGTCTCCCAGTGAAAAATCAGGGAAACAAAGCACTTAACTGTATTCTTAAAGGCAAATCAAATTCGGCTCGACGGGGTACTTCAGGGGTCAAGAACGTGGCATTCATGGGTGCCACGGTACCTGTTGACACCTTTCCTGACACCGACCAAGTGCTTTTAGAAAGTAGGCAGGGCCAAGTGGCCTTTTTCTAGCAGGGTTGCCAATTGACTGTGCAGATTAAAAGCCATCCTGTTAAGCAGAGCTTCTGCCTGAAATGCTGAAGAGTTACAATTAGAGTTATACATAACCTCACTGCTTGACATTTTGTGGCTGGCTCTGCCTAATGTGGTGGCCATTTTGTGGTGGCACTCACCACCCTGTGTCAGAATTCCAAAGGTCCCCACAAGCTCAAAAGGGCTGGGGACCCCTGATATACTTCAAGGTTTCCCTCCAGCGGTCAAGAGGAGGATAAATTTTCAAGAACCTCCATATCCGACTGTATCAAGGAGAGAGGCAAGACATCAATACTGTCTTCCTCAGGTTGCGCAAGACCAGCTGCTCCAACCCACTCCCCTGGTTCTGTTATCTATTCTCCTTATGAAAGAGTTTGTTCCTTAAAGGGACTCCATGACAGGCAGAGCACAAACTGATCTCAGCAAGGCAGGAGCCAATGAGAACGGTGCCCTGAAGCAAGCAAGAGGACCTGGGCACTGGGAAAGAACTCTGATCTGACAGGGAGAGGCTAAATTGGCTAAGCTGGCTAGGGCCAGAAGCTGTGTAAGAGAAGGGAGGGTTAGGTTCGCAAGTGTGTGAATTAAAGACCTGGGGAAAGATGAGATTTTTGCTTAGGATTCCCTGTCTGGGTAACCTGAGCATAAAAAGCACTTCAGCAGACTTCGCCAGGCCTAGGATGTAACTAAGCAGCAACACAGTAAGATATTTTATAAACCTGGCAAAGATACTTTATAAATCCCTTTATTTTAGAAAGAATGTTTAACCTTAAGCCTGTATTGTTTGAAACTTTCCACAGGGTGCTGTCTAGCCCCCACACTTGATTTTCCTCTTCCCTCCACTGACCCTCTTCACAACTGAACCACCTCCCCTAACCATTATTCCAAGCCGTACAGTGCCTTGCGTAGCAGAAGGACTATGACTGTCAGTCCATCCATCCATCAAATAAATATTCTGGCCATGGACAAATTCTGCAAGACAGCTGAAATGTCCTTTGACGTTAAAGGACCTTGAGAGAAGAGATAAATATCCGAACCCAAGAAAACTAGATTCTACCCACCTCACCCAGCTTAAAAAGACAACATCGCAACACACCTCCTTTACCTTGTCCAAGATACCTAGAACTGACTCCCATGAGTCATGACCACCCTGTTCTGTGGATACCAACAGACACATACAAAACCATACCACCTCCCTGGCCCAATGAATGAATGGCACCTAAAGGTGGATAACAAAGGGGATGCTGGCTGCTTGAATGTGTGAGCTTGCATTTGAGAGCCACAAGGAGAGATCCCATAGGGTCTCACCAACTCTTTGTTTAGCTTCCACATAAAATAGATTTGAATCTAATTTCTCACACTCAATTGTAATGTTCAGACAGACTGCGTAACAAGCCCTTTTGGGACTGTCCCAATTCAAGACTGCAGTGGGAGGTCTCTTCCCAGGCTAGCCTGATCTCACCAGATCTCAGAAGCTAAGCAGGGTCGGCCGTGGTTAATATTTGGACGGGAGACCATTGTGGAAGTCCAGGGTTCAGGGTTCCTATGCAGAGGCAGGCAATGGCAAACCACCTCTGTTCGTCTCTTATCTTGAAAACCCTACAGGATTGCCTTGTCAGCTATGACTTGATAGCAATAATTACGATATTAATTTAAAACTTTCTGCATGTGAAAATCTAGTTCATGAACGAGTAGGATTTTAGTTTTACACAGGGCCTTTTTTATAGAAAAGGTCCAGTCGGAACTTATTTGCATATTAGGCCACACCCCCTGATGCCAAGCCAGATGGAACTATGCTCCTGTGCATTCCTGCTAAAAAAAAGCCCTGGTTTTACCAAGTGAGACGGAAGTTTCTTTCTTTTTTACAGAATGGAAAGAATTCAAGCATGCAGTCTCACAATACTGTGCCTAATTGGCATGCCTGAGTTTGTACTCTGCAGTTAGCCCCAAAAGAAAATGTATGCATAAATTATTGCAATTATTAAATGCATGAGTTTGCCTTACAGGAAACGGCTGTAAGTGCTTACCATGTGCCTGCGTAGTATTGTCTGGCTCTTCATGTACTTGAGGCAGAACTCGCACATGTAGAGACGACCCAGCCGTGCGTACTCCTCCGGGTAGGGAGAATGGTACCAGGTGTCCAGCTCGTAGCGGCCGAAGGCAATGGTCTTGATCATGTTGCTGCCCTCTGTGATCTGGCCCTGAAGTCGCAGTTTTTCCTGTGAATGCAAAGAGACAATGAAGGTTTGCTTCTTAGGTAGTCCTTGCTTTCCATTAAAAAAAAAATCTAATCTAAAAACAAAGCAATGAGAAAACTGAATCTGTGTCCTTGGGAGGGGGGATTTCAGGGGGGGGGAAATATCTGTGGATTTTCTTATCGCACATAGATATTCCTCCCGTCACAAAGAGAAGAAGCTACAGAACACATTTGACTACTGGCCCAATCCACACATATTTAAGAAGACTGAATCAGAGACTCAGAGTGGCTTGCAATCTCCTATATCTTCTTCTCCCACAACAGACACCTTGTGAGGTGGGTGGGGCTAAGAGGGCTCTCACAGCAGCTGCCCTTTCAAGGGCAACTCCTGTGATAGCTATGGCTAACCCAAGGCCATTCCACCGGCTGCAAGTGGAGGAGTGGGGAATCAAACCTGATTCTCCCAGATGAGTCCGCACACTTAACCACTACACCAAACTGGCTCTCCCATTAACCCAAATGGGAGCTAAAAAAAAAAAAAGGCTTTAAAGGCTAGAAGCTTGTTTTTTCAAGTAAATTGAAAATTGTCAAGAAGTCTGAATATGCCACATTAATATGAGTAAATTACATTGAAAGATTTTCTCTACTAGCCCTACAGTTGCAAAGCTACTCCTGCCTTCCTTCAAATCATGCCCCGGAGGAGAGGTGGGGGGAACAGTTACAATGGTATTATTCATTTAAATAAAAATAAAACTTCAGTGGTATTATCAACATGTACACGTTACTATGTCTTGCTTTTTAAAGGCGATAGGGGTAAAATGTGGCAAATTAAGATGCTGAGCTCAGCAGCTGGGCAAGAACTATATTTAAAGATATGTGAAACGCTCTGACACCCTAAGGGCCATCTCCTTATGCAGCTGTGATCATGAGCAGCAGTGGGGAGAGGAAATCTGGAAGCTCGATGGGCCTGCCAATGCTTTCCCTCCCCGTGTCTGGAGCTATGCAGGTGGACAGCATGCTTTTGAAAATGAACTCCAGTGCAAATTGAGGGGGGGGGGAGAATCAATCCACCCTCCACACAAAAACTTAATTTGCCAGAACTGAGTGGGGTCAGCCCCTTGGTCGGGTAGACATCAAGCCCCCTTTAAGAAAAGGGATTTTGGCGACTGCAGCCCACACTCAGGAGTCCTCCGAGGTGAACCGTGTTCGATCCTCTGCCACAGCATCCCCCTTTGAAGATCATTTAAACCCCTCTGTTTGCTTGATCGGTATTCTCCGGCAGAAGTGCCTCTGATCTCTCCTTGAAGCAGCAGCCTGAGGGCGCACCATGGAAAGCGAGCATCAAATGAGCTCTAAGCAGACAGGGAAACCGATTCATTCCTTTGCCCCAGGACTTTTGGCACTCTCTGAGCCAGGAGACGAGCGGCATCAGCTTGCACCTCAGGCGAACGCTTTGGATGCCTGACACCTCCTTACGTTGCTCAGATTGAAAGGCAGCGAGGCTTATTCCGAGTGAAAGCATCGCCACGGAGAAACTGACACATCTTCTCGCACACGGGCCTCTTTGCAGCAGGAGCCCTGAGGCCACAGAGGCAGAGAACAGCTTTCTTCGCCTCTGAACTGCAGCCAAGTACTGTTGGGGTCTAATGCAGCAGGGCTGGGGGGAATGTGCTCTCTTTGTACAGTTTGGCTTCTGAAGATTCTCTGGGTCAAGCTGCATGATGCGTGGCGATTCTTTCCAGCGGTTTTTTGTATTTATTGACTCTGTTTTTAAGTCCCAAGCAGCCGGGGTGGCGGCATCAGAGTGGATGAAGGACACGCAGAGGAAACCTGATTGTTTCCTTCCCACTCCTTTGCAGCCCCCCTCCAATTCAAAATTATGCCACTGAAGCAGATTTCTCACCTTCTATGGGAAAATCCAGAATCCTGTACCTTTTTCTGGTTGGGGGGTGGGGAGAAGATTTTTTTGTCCTAGCCAACACATTTTTCTGAGGTACAGTTTGCTCCAGGTTCATAAGAACATAAGAAAAGTCATGCTGGACCAGGTCAATGGCCCATCCAGTCCAACACTCTGTGTCACACAGTGGTCCAAAAAACCAGGCGTCATCAGGAGATCAATCAATGGACCCAGGACACTAAAAGTCCTCCCACTGTGCCCCCCCCCAAGCACCAAAAATACAGAGCATCACTGCCCCAGACAGAGAGTTCCAACAATACGCTGTGGCTAATAGCCACGGATGGATGTCTGCTCCATATGTTCCTTTGGGGCTACCTAATTAACAGTTTTCCCAAGAATTCTCACACCTGCATCTCAAGATCGGTACCACTGTTTAAAAGTTATGCTCCAGCCAGAAACTGGGGGAGGCAGGGGGTCCTTTGGCCAACCCCCTGCCCCCAGAGAGAAACTATCAAAGCCCTTGGCTACATGGGTGCTCGGATTTTCCACTGGTCAGTTTAAGAACTGGTTTTAATTTGCAAATCTTCAGCATGAAATTGAGGGGTCCCATTTTATTTATTTCTTTTTTAAAGGATTTAAGTATTTATTGAATACAAGCTATTACAAGCTATAATAAAAAGGCATATATATGTGTGTGTGTGCTACATTGAGGGGTCCCATTTTTAATTGCCCCTTGGTTGTTGACTGTGTATGTTTTCTGTGCAGTGTCTTACCGTACTTCTTTCCAAGCCTGGTCTCACTCGGGGCAGTTTCTGTGCTGCTTGAAATATTTTAAAAGCTCTAAGAGCAGCCAAACAAACAACTCCCCACAATAAGTGGCACATCATGGACTTTATGGTGTTATCAAATCATCCTGTGACTCTCTGGGGTGCCCAAAGGCAACTGGCTAAAAATGTCCCCCAACTTGTTCTTTGTTGGAACAACACTGATCAAAATCCCCCAGTTGTCCATTTAGCCACCCAGGAAGGGAAGCGAAACTGAATTGACCTGGTGATCAGGTGAAAAATCTGAGGAAGGGACAAAAGAGCCACCTGGACAGACCTAGGAAGAGATGGGAGTAAGGAGGACCAAAGAGCAGCAGCAGAGGGACCGCAGCATTCTGCCCTTCCATACAAGAATCCCAGCAACCGATCTGCTGCTGCTCCTTTTCACCATGCTCCACCTTCCTTATGCTTAGCTGTTCACTCCTCAATAAGCTTCACTTTCAGTTCATTCTGTTCTCAAAATGTTGTTACATCACTGTATCAATGAGTAATGAAAGAGGGGCTGGAGCTGCAGGTGAGCAGGCACACTCTGCCCCATTCCTTATCATACATAGGGTCTGTGTACTATCCATGCAGGACCTCTACCTTTCCTATGGCTCAGCCCCCTCCCCTCCAAGCTCCCTCTGGCTGGGGAATGTCCAAAGCTAAATAATCCTAGCATCAGTTGCCTGTTTTTCCACTCTCCTCTCTCTCTCTTTTTTGATATTTTTATGTGTATGTGCATATCTGTGTGCACTTGGAAGTCATGGCAATCTCTGGTGACTGGCCCCTACTGGGGCATGGAGGATATTCAGAGATGGCTGAATACATCCTTACCCCACCTCCAAACTGCTGGTACTCCAAGGAGGTCTCCCATCCAAGTACTTGGCAGAGTCAACCCTGCTTAGCTTCTGAGATCTGATGAGATTGGGCCTATCTGGGCTATCCAGGTCAGGGCTCTCCTCTATCTTAATGTTTAACTCTATGCAAAAACTTGGACAGCAGAGACCTTTAGTGGAAGGAACCCGCCCATGTGCACACAACGGCTCTTACCTGTTTTAAGCCGTATGGCGAGAATATAATAAAGAGCCTGACACTTCTTCCTTGCTCAAGTCTACTAACGCCTGCTGAAACATTTGTGAAAATCCCACTGCAATTATTCATACTCAACAGCAGCACACTTTCTTTCCCTCTGAGCTTAGAACATGAACTCAGGCGCGTGTCTGAACCCTGAACTCCACTTACCAAGTCCTCGGAGGCTCTGGCTTGCGCTCGGCGGAAAAGCTCAAGGTCGTATTCACTGGTCAAGTTCTCTAAGAGGGGTTCTCGGGTACTGCCGTAGGTCTGCCGGTGTTCCTGAAGCCACAATAAAAAGAAAAATCTTTTTAAAATAGTTTCCCCGGTCCTCAAGCAAGTGTATCTTCACTAGCTTTCCATACTCTGGCCTCGTTTGCTGGTGGAAAGAAGGCTAACGAATGATACTGAGAAAGGAGGCTGCTTTGGCAAAGAGGAGAGCCTCAGCCCGGGTCTAGGGACAAGAAGAGGAGCATGTTGCTCACCCAGAGAGGGGAAATCAGAACTTCAAAGGAAGAGGAACGCTTCACACAGATGGCAGAGCTGGGAAGACTGGGGGGATGTGAAGAAGCAAGGCTGGAATTCACAAACTGATTCAAAGGAGCAGGCCTTGAATTCAGCAAGAGCTCAAAGGAGCACAGCTCCTGAACCTTTCTGAGGGTTCCCCCTCCTCCTCTCCACCTACCGTGTCCACTGAATAGTAAGTGCAGCTGCATAGCAATCCCTGGATTAGGAGAGCGGGTGGGCAGCCAGCCAGCAGGAGCTTTGCCACACCCCCAGCAGCCCTCATTAACCACCCTTTCCCCACTTCTTATGGGATTTTGTGGGGCGGGTGGCTTGCTGTAAGGAAGGTCAGTATTATAATCTGTATAATGCAGATGGGGAAAGCTAATGTGACAGTCGAACTGAGAAACTGAACTGGGACATTTCTGTAGATGTGAAATGCCACGTGAGGCCATGAGACCAGGGGACACACCATCTCCTTACTTCTGACTCTCTAGGGAGAATAAAAGGAGGAAGTGTCTGTACTGTATATTTTGACTGTGGGGGGGGGGGGCACAGCCCAGCAGAGCCCCAGGTGTGAGAGACCTACTTGGGTTTGATGGATCTCTAGCCAGTCCAATCAGGCCTCGCTTGCCTGGGGCTCTCCTTTCTTGCGTCGGGTTGCTTTTGGCTGGGGGCGGGGGGTAGCATATGCTAATGAGTTACACTAATGAGCTCCACCACCTCTTTTTCTACAAAACAACCCCTGCAAAGGAGTCAGACTGACTTTTAACTGTAACACACACACACACTTTTCTTCTATGAACATTAGTTCTGAAACACTGCTACCCATCCCAAAGCCTCAAGACAGGGTGCCATTAGACATGTATAATGTTTAGCATTTTATCGAGTGTTCAAAACACTTGAGGGCTTTGTAGGGAATTACCTGGATCTTGAATTAAACTCAGTAACTGATTGTAACACACACACACACACCAACCAGTGCAGCGTTTGAAATTGAAGTGCATGTTCCATCTGGTGAATGATCATAACCATGCTGCATTTCCACCCCACCCCCCACTAACTGGAGTTTTCAAGGTGTCTAAGGGCAGACCCATGTAGAGTGCACTGTAGTAGTCTAGCTTCAAGGTAACCATAGTATGGCACCCTGTGGCCTGATCAGTTAAGTCATGGTGGTGGGGGGGGGGCATATTCTCAGATAAAAAGGTTAGTACAATGCCTTTTTTGCACTTGCATTAACTTACTTCTCCAGTAACAGCACACAGTCCAGTATAACACCAAGCTGTTCACTGAGACAACTATGCCAACTGCACCCTATAGAACAGTTAGAGCTCAGGCAGGCTTCTACACTTCTGTCGTTCTGAAGAATTTGAAGAACTAATGCTCAAAATGGCATTTTTTTAATTAGAATTAACAGGCCCAAAGGACACCTTTATAATGGAACGGTTCAGTGCAATGTTTATTGTAGATATCACTTTCTCTTAATGTACTAGCTTAATCCTGCAGTCCACTTTTGTGTACTGTTTACAGCAGGGGTCCCCATCCCCCGGGCTGCGGACCAGTTCATGGCCTGTTAGCAACTGGGCCATGAGTTGTATAATTATTTCATTATTTCTACTATTACATTGTGATATATACAATGCACAACTGTATCATCCTGAAACCATCCCCCCTCCCTGGTCTGTGGAAAAATTGTCTTCCATAAAACCGGTCCCTGTTGCCAAAATGGTTGGGGACCATTGATTTACAGCATATCTATCTACCTTAGATAGTTTGCATGGCTCCCTAAATCTGCAATCCTGCTCCAACCGCACAGGTCATTGGCCGTCTTATGCTATCTGACTGCACTACTTATATCCTCTAATCCACTTTGATTCTCAGTGACAAAGACTATAAAGTAAATATAGACAGTCTTACTGCAACAGTTTTACTATAACAACCCTGTAAGGAAGGTCAGTATTATAATCTGTATAATGCAGATGGGGGAAGCTAATGTGACAGTCGAACTGAGAAATTGAACTGGGACATTTCTGTAGAAGATGTGAAATGCCACGTGAGGCCATGAGACCAGGGGGCACACCATCTCCTTACTTCCAACTCTCCGGGGAGAATAAAAGGAGGAAGTGTCTGTACCATATATTTTTCCTTCTGCTCCTTTGTCAGCCCTGAGTTCCTCTTCTTCCTCATCTCTGCTACTTTCTCTTTGTATCTCAGCTGTCTCTCGGTTGGTGCCTATGCAGGGAACAAAAAGAAGACCAAAATGTGCATGTGGAAAAAAAAGAGGGAAAAAAGAGCTAGGCCAGTTCAGGCCTGCTGGGAACTGCAAACCCCGCCCCCACCCACCCCCGCTTCTGACCCAAAGCAGAGAAGCTACTGGTCAAGGGCAGCTTCCTATGCCACAGCCTTCTGGCTTTGAATAATATATGTGGCGTGAAGTGTTTTCTTCACTTCCATGGGTCTGGCAGGTTAGGGGCCTGAACACTGCACTGGTGATGTTAAAGACTTGTAAGAACCCTGCTAGATCAGACCAGTGGTCCACCTAGTCCAGCATCCTGTCTCACACGGTGGCCAACCAGTTCCTCTGGACAGCCAACAATTGAACATAGAGGCTGAGGCCTCCCCCTGATGTTGCCTCCTGGCTCTGGGATTCAGAGGTTGGCTGCCTCTGAATGCAGAGGTTCCCTTTATTTCCCATGGCTATTGGCCACTGATAGAACTATCCTCCATGAATCAATTGAGTCCCCTTTTAAAGCTGTTTACGGCTGTGGCTATCACTATATCCTCTGGCAGGGAATTCCACATTTTAGTCACTGCCTCACTGTGCTCGCCTTCCCGGACTTGACATGTTACTCTCTATCCAAAGCAGACAGTTCATCCAAAAGGAACCATTCTCCAAAAGTTTTGCTGACACGTCAGGTCATATATGGTTCTTTGGGGGGCATTTGTCACTTCAATGATTTGATGAGGCTTCATTTGGGCCTCTACAAGATCTTTATATGTTTTTGTAATAAACATGTGTACTTTTGTCTATAACTATTAACGTTTAATGTTTTACAAGTATTCCATCTTATACCTCCACGTCAATACCTACTGCTGCCAGTGAATGAGCATACATCTCGCCAACCCAGCCTAAGGATCCTACTATCACATGACTCAGGGGGCACAAGCAGAGTCTAGGGGTCCTGTAACAATTGGGCAGCTTTCTCAGTTATAACGGTTTAGAAGCAGACACAGCCATTAATTTATTCTGAGAATGAAATGGAGAGATGGGTGCATTTTTTGAGAACTCAACCCACTCAGAAATCTGTGCAGCTTGAAAAGCGGCCTTGTGTTTCCAACAGAATCTGTATACAAAACTGTTTTTGGTGGTTTCAAAGAAGACTAAAGATCTGAAACAGGTTGTCTAGTAGGGGTTTCAGCGTACCTGAATAAATGCGTTTTTACCTGGTGTCTGGTGGCATGCCGGTTATTGTCATCTTGCCGGTGGGACAACATCCTTTCCTCTACTTGCTTGTCACGGCTCTGCGCTCTCACCTGGAAAATCAGAAAGATTGCCATAAATGGCCACGTGAATTTTTATTCCGTTACTGAAGACACTATGCAGGATCAAGGGACACCTTGAAAGTGGGCGTCTTTGGAGTCTACAAAAAGAAATGGGAACCCTAGGTGGTTTACAACCTTCTTCCCCTTCTCCATTTGATCCTCACAAACACCCTGAGAAGTAGCTTAGGCAGAAAGTGACTGGCCCAAGGTTGCCCAGTAGACTGGCACGGCAGTGCAAATTTGAATCTGGGTCTTCCTAAACTGTCACTCTAACCACTGCACCACGCTGGTCCCCAATATGTATCTGAACATGGCACATTACATAATATGTAATAACATATAATACCACAGAGACCTCCCACCACTAGCCACTTTCCCCTGCAGCTCCTTGGACTGTCTTTCCTCTCCCCAGTCTACCTCTGGATTCCAGACTTGTGCTTGCCATGGCCTCAAAAGCAGAAGGCTAAGAGACAAAATTACCTTGCACTCATCAGCTGAAAGGTTATGATACAGCGGACATCCAGATATTGAGAAGTGTCTCTCATGTTTCCCTGTCAGGTGTCCTGTGGAAGAATCAGAAGAACAGGTCTGACAACAAGAGAAGGCACATTGGGGGGAGGGGAGAGAGAGGCAGGGATCTGGATAAGAGACAACTCCAATCTTCAAAGTGCAGATTAACAGGGAAGGTTCCACTGTACCTAGAGAATTGCAGCCAGGGGTGGGACACTTCATGTTGAAGTTGTAGCTTTCGTGGAAGCGACGGCGTTTTGGGCGATGAGACAGGTCACTCCCAGAATCCTTCATGGACATATCCTTGGCAATGCTCTCGTCGTGAGACATGTTGGGGCTGGAGATATCGATGTCAGACTCTGAGGACGGGGCGTTCCCGGTTGGTGTGCGGGGTGGGGACTCATCGTGGTCAGCAGCATTTTTAGTGTCTGCAGAGAGTCAAATTTTGGCAAAAGAGGGCACATGGTTCTAAGAAAGGATAGAAGATGGGTTGATGTGGTGGAAATAGCAGGGCTAAAAACCAGTATATAGTCACGGGAACAAACTGTTGCTCTCCCCTGACCAAAACTCTGAGTGTCTGAGGGGCAATGCCTAAAGGTAAAATGCTGTAATTGGCTGAATCCACATTCAGGATGTGCAAGAGAGATGCAGTTTCAGGATGGAACTCATGTATTCACTCCCATGAGGTCTCCATCCAGAAATCAACCGAAGCAAACCCAGCGCTGCCTAGAGTCAGCAAGGTTTGCTACGTTATAGGCTCGGGGCTCTCCAATCATTTACCATAGCTTGGAGACCTCTAAAGCGGAAGCAATGCTTAATCTGAAATCGCACCCACAATATGGAGCCACTTGGGAGAACAACGACCATGTTACCAAACGTTATAAAATACAAACACGAAGGAGGCTGTAAGTCTGAAGAAGTCACATATCATTTTGAAAGAGGAAATGTTAACTTTCAGGGCAATACGGAAGCTCATGTTATGACTGGGAACGCCTGCTTCAAAAGGAAGAAGCTGCAATTTCAGCATGCCTTCGCCAGGTTCAGCTGCTAATTTCGGGGATCCCAACATACTACTCTAAGGCAAAGCTTGGAAGAGCAGGCCTTCAAGAACTGCTCTAGTGACACACCACAGAGACAGGCCTTGGGTGCGAGAAACTCATGTTCAAATCCCAACTGTGCCAGTGGTCACAAGAAACCTGCCAAAAGACAGCATCTAACGCCCAAAGGGTAGGGATCATATAAGCAAGACCAAAATAGTGTAGCTTTGAGGAATGAACACAATACCCAGTATCTGAGATCATACCATTAACGTTTAATACCATGTGATAGGTTTAATTCCAATTTCAAGTAAATAACTGCTACGTCTCGGCTCAGCCAGTGGCTATCTTTCCAGGGCTCTATAAGACACCAGAAGGATACTGGACATGCCTTAAATCCACTTGGTACATTTCAATATATTTTTTTAAACGAAATAGTTTGCCTTTGCCACTCATTATGGGGATGTGGCTCCTATCAGCAAGGCCTATTTAGAGCATAATTAGTGGTTCCTGCATTTCCTTATCCTTGAAAAGCAGCAAACACAGACAGGGAGACACAGCTCTTGCACACTTCTGTGCTACTCTGAATTTTTAATGCCCAAATCTTCCAGAAAGTGACTGAGCTCAATAAACCACTCTGGAAAGAATACCCAGTTAAGAATGCCGTAAGAATAGAGTCAGTGCATCTTCAGATCTTGCCACTTATGAGCACCCCTGCTCATCCTCACTCAGCCTGTTTACAGACCTCTATCAGAAAAGTCAACCACTTGCTCCGTTTCAGATCCAGATGAGCGCGTCTGCCGGAGTGGATATTTTTTGGGTGTCACGGGTGCAGGCTGCTGCTGACTGCGGGTTACCCTCCTGGTAGAATAAACAGGTTCTTCTGCTCCAAATGATGGGGGATTACGAACTGGACTGGAATCTAGTGGGAGGAGAGAGAGAACAAGATTTCAGGAAACTGTACAAGCCCCTAAGGGACAGACAAACACCTCTCTGTCCCTGCAATATAGGCAGAGTTTGAGAGAGCAGATGAGGGTTAAAATAAATGCGCTTTTTATCTCAACACCACCATGAGCTCACCGGATGGTCTTAGACAAGCCACCTTCCATATGTAACATAACAGCACTCAAATGTCTTATGAGGCAGTTGTAACAATAAAGGGAAGCTCCACACTAACACTAAAGGGAAGCTCCACATTCAGAAGCTGGTAACCTCTGAATACCAATATTGAGAGGCAACGTCAGGGGAAGGCCTTGGCCTCTAGGCAGGGCAACTGGTTAGCCACTATGTGTGACACTGGACAAGAGATTCTGTTCTGTTCTGACCCAACAGGGCTCTTCTTATATATGGAAATGCTGGGGGTGCCACTACAGTACCCTTGTTTCTATTGTTATCTACTGTTAAGCACTGAGGGGCAGCAGCACAAACATTATCCCATTCCCAAAATCAGGCACTAAGGGATTCAACTCCAATCTCAAACTCCAGTCTCAAAAGTCTTAGGGTACCCTACTGCTAGCACCATTAACTTATAATACTTCCCCAGCTCTGCACCCCTTCCCATCTTGCACTATGACCTCCCATTGGCACTGCCAATCTTGAAAAAAAAAATGCTGCCCTTGTGATAATATCTATGTACATTCCACAGTGCCCTGAAAACCTGGATTGGGATCACAGCAAATCCTGGTAGACCATCTGGAAACTTGGTAGACCAGGAAAGAGAATCCTAGCGATGGCAATACATGCAAATTGATGTTCAAACTCAATGTGCAGATGGACTGAGAAGTTGCACAGCTTCAAGAGTACATCTTCTCAAAAAGACAGATGTGGCTAAACCCAGCATGTCTCCCATTAAGGCCCCTTCTGCACTGAGGGAGCAGAGCAGAGCTTATGCCCCTTCCAGAAGAGGCCCAGAGGAAAACTTTCCAGTGCAGCCATAAACCTCATTTCCCAAAAATCAGTTACAAAAGAGGCCCCCTAGAATGCTCTGGAGACCTACCCTGAGAGCTCTGGCTGAGCCTGGCCGAGGAGCGGGTCACCCGTGCTGACTGGCGCGTCATTCCATCACTTTCTGAACTGTCTGTGTGTTCCGGATCGGTAGAGAAATCAGAGTCTTCGGTTCCGTCAGAACTGCTACCCGCATTTCTCTGAAAGTCCAGAGTTCAGATGCATGTCAAGTGCGTTATCTGTTTATCTGAGGCTCCTCACAGAGGTCTGGTTTAAGTAGCAAGTTCAAAGAAAACCAAACTCATAAATGAGATTAACACCACACCAAAACAGAAAGTGTGACATGCCCATTCTTAATGAGTCACAAAATCATTACCTATACACCATCATCATCAGACAGCCAAGATAAACCAGTGGTCAGTATGGCAGACTAAGCTTGAAGAAATCAGTGTTCAAATCAGTCAGAAAGCTCACTGGATAACTTTATGCCAGTCACCCCTGCCAGGCTGTTGTAAGCACAAAATCTGAGAGGGACTATAAATGTCAAGCTGAGCTCACTGGAAAATGGGATAAAAGTGGATAGACAGATAAATCATTCCTTATAGGGGAAGCTTTAGAGAGGGGGGGGGGTTGTCTGTTTTAAAAAAGCTGGTCCTGTTCCTGCATCTTTTACAGCAGTGCAACATAACAGAAAATGGACATGAGGTTCTTTCCCTGGTCTGGAGACCATCTGCTGGAAAACCATGACTGGCTTAGTTTCTGCAAGACTGGCTGCTACTCAGCACATGGAAGCATCCACCTTCCCCACTAATCTTGCCTACAAAACTAAAACTAACCATACAGCTGGCCATCACAGGATCACCTTCACTGTATCACGGGAACTAAAGCTCACTGCTCACCTCCCCTTCCCATCAAACAGAAGTGCAAGTTCAAAGCCCAGCAAACAGAAGCCATTTTAGAAAGTTTTGCCCAGTGACAAATCTTCTTCAAACCCAAAGGTATACCATATCGCCCACGCGAAGTGTGAAACAAAATTCTGCTTTGTGATATCTGCGGCTTCAAAGATGACCACTTGTTCTCTACTAACTTGGTGGGGCGCACTGCCACAGAAAGCTGCTGCCCTCACTGTCGGCTGCGATCAATGTGCATTTGGCAGCCTCTGACATCATCAGCAATTTGGGAGGAACTAAAAGATAAACCAGCTGTAAGCACCTCTCTCCCAATCAACCTAGAGTCAGGACCACTGCTGGTTTCTGGCATGGCTCCTGTGACTTTAACAAGTATGTAGCGAGCAGAAACTCAACAGATGCGGAGCTGCAGGCATGTCCTGGGAATGGAGGGATCGAGACATCTGTTGAATGTCTGCCTGAATCCAATGTCGAAGGTTCAGGATCGTTGCTCAAGAAAGGAAGCAACGCTGGACACAACCCATGCAACGGACAGAGGACACCCTGCGTCATGCGCAGATGGCACTACACATCCAACAGCCACAGCAGGGCAGATAACAGATGCTTTGCACAGCAGACGGTTCTGGGAAGATTTAGACAGGAGAGCCAAGCCATAAGGAAAGGCAAACACCTCAATTTGGCTTCCTTTCAGGGTCAGACAAGGCACTCCCTTTATGTGGAGATTTTTTTTTTCTCACTACCTCCTTGAACTATAATGTTACAGAAAAATTCCCCTACTGTGCTTTGGACTGTTTTTTAATCACAACTCCTCCCACTTCTGTTCTCTGTTCTCTCCAGGTTCTGTATCCTGCTTACATAATACTGATAAATGGAGCACAACAGGTGCTGGGGGGGGGGGGAGAGGAGAAGCCAGGAGAATCTGCCCAGTAGCAGGGGAACAAAGCTCCCATTGATATAGACAGAACACTGTATACAGATGACTCCAAGTCCTTCAGTGCTGAAAGTGCTTCTAATCAGACATGATACAAACCAGAGTTTATTTGTGACTAGCATAAACCCGAGTTATTGCTAGACTCTTGCACTCCTTTTCTTCTCCATCTGAACAGAGACCATGATTGAAGACTTCCTGGTTTTGGAAGCTCTATGGTCAATTTGTTGTCAAGTTCAAATGCAAGTTTGTGAATGAATTAGAACGTATTTCTTTCCCAGTAACAGAGATTCTAAATCAGGAGATAGACTGAAGACTTCTGAAAACCAGGAAGTCTATATTCGTGCTCTCAGTTCAAGGTGGGAAGAAAGAATGTAATGAGCTCATACTAAACATGTGAAGTTGCTAAATACTGAATCAGACCACTGGTCCATCAAGGTCAGTGTTGCATACTCAGATTAGCAGCAGTTCTTGGAGTTGCAGGCTGAGGTCTTTCACATCACCTATTACCCAAACTTTTTAAACTGGAGATGCTAGAGAGCGAATCTGGGACCTTCTGCATGGCAGCTAGATGCTCTGCCACCAAGCCACAGCCCCTTCCATTATTCACAATTATAAGAGTTCTGTCTGAGACTCTCAGGAAACAAGTTTTTCCAATATTGAACATAAATGCACAGCAATGGAAGGCAAATCAAGGAATTCTGCCCACTGTTCCAAATATATATATATAGGACAGCGGTGGCCAAACTTGCTTAATGTAAAATAAATTTCAGATGTTTGAGAGTCACAAAACAGGGAGGGAGGAAATGAGGAAGGAAGGGGGGGAGGTAGAGAGAAAGCAACTTTAACTTTAAATGCATTCTCCAAGCTGCCAGCCAATAGGGCAGTGGGGGCTTCAAGAGCCACACAATATGTGTGAAAGAGCCAGTTTGGCCACCCCTGAGCTAGGACAACCAAGGTTCAAAGTCCCACTGTGCTATAAAATTAATCAACTAACCTCAGGCCTACTCTCTCTCAGCATCATCTACCTCAAAGGGTTGTTGTGAGGATTAAACAGGGAAGATTGGAACCTGAGCTCCGCAAAGGAATAGCCATGATGGAATTATGTTTGTCAGCAAACTTGTCTCATGCATGACACTTTGGGTCACAATAAATCTAGAAGATGCTACGCATGCTTTGCACAACAGCCTACGGCTAGCACTTTGGCATTTCCAAAAATCAATTCATTGGCAGGGAACCACTCCAGAAACTAGCATGAATAAGGCTGCACCAAAGAACACCTTTTCTCAAACTGCCTTCTCACATATTTTATTACAGAGAGTCTGACTCAAAGATTTACTAAGCAAACCCATTCCAGTAAGCATACACAGAACTGCAGGCATTACTACTGAACAATCAAAATCTTGAGGTTTTAAAAAAGCAACTATGAAAGTGGCAGGGGGAATATAGATTAAACAACCTAAATCATCAGAAAACCAATGGGGGAGGCTGCAGATTTATACAGTTAGGCCCTGAAGATTTCACCCTCCCCTCCTTTTTTGGCTTGTCCCCCCAATGGTCTAGTCCATTCTGCCTATTATGTTTTGAACCTTTTTCCAACATCCATCCTATACACCAATCGAATCACCGAGGAGGTAGGCCTTTAGAACTCCAAGCTGTCCAATGAGAAGCAGCGGAAAAAAAACCAGACGGGTAGGATTTCAGGAACGCCAATACAGGCCAGAGTGCTCAACCAATCAGCGCTTACCTCAACACCCGCTCTAAGGGCACACAGCCAAGTATGAAGTCGTTGGGATCAGAGCAATGAGGGAGGGGGGAAAAAACCGCGCCAGTAGGAAATGATAGGGAGAGCAGCCAATGAAAATCCAGCCACAGAGCCAATGAGAACCGAAGGGAGGTGGGCTCCAACGCTAACTGAAAGGGTGGAGGGAAACAAATAACCGTTGAGGGTGGGGGTGCGCGTGACTGACAGCGAAGTTGACCAACGGAGTTGCAGCAGGAGGCAGCGGTAGCCATTGGCGTTGCGAGATGAAACGAGGGCTTGAAGGCCTACGTTTTTAACTGGTTTTCGAGCCTGATGGTCTAATGTGGGCAAAGGAGAAGAGAAGGGAAGGGGGTTTCTTTCGGCCCGCGCTCTCTCACCTTCCTGCGCGACATCCTCGTTGGAGGAGGCGGCGGAGGCAGCGAAGGTTGCTGCGCCCCGGCCGCCGCGTTGGCTCCAGCTGTATCCGTGGTGACTGGCGTGTCTCCGGTTCTCCAGCGCCAGGCTGCGCCGTTTTGTTTTCCCTTCTATTCCAGCTGCGACCTTTCAGCCGACTCCCTCCACTCTTCCGCCGGGACCCACGACGGGGATACACACCCCCGTCCTGTCTGTCACGTGACGCAGACCAACCTCACTTCGCGACAGCGGCGCTCCGCCATCTTAGAGTCGGGAGCGGCGACTTTGGGAACGCGGCGCTGGGGAAGAGCGGCGGCCATCTTGAGAGTGGGCAGTTTTCTCATTTGCAGTAGTGGAGGCGGCGGCCATATTTAGTTTGGGCACTTATTTGTTATGTTTAACAGTAGATGGGAGAGCGACCTAGGCTCGAGCTAGAAGTCGCGTTTATCGTTGGGATGTGTCGGCCATTTTTTAGTCGGGCCCCGGAGCGTTTCCCAATGGAAGACTCATCTTGGGGTTGGGCAACACCTTGAGTCGTGTGTTGATTTTGTTTGTATGAGTGTTTGGAATATTGAGTGACCACGAGGCACTGTGTGGCTGGTTAGCTTGAACTAATTAGTTGCAACTACAGCTGCCAATCCCCAGGTGGGGGCAGGGGATCCCGCGGTTTGGAGGTCCTCCCCCTACTTCAGGGTCATCAGAAAGCGGGGTGGGGGGAGGGAAATATCTGCTGGGCATTCCGGTATTCCCCGTGGAGATATAATGGTATATATAAGGGTATAATGGAGAATTGAACTGCGGCTTTCTGGGGTCCCGGGGAGGGACTGCTTTTTCAGGTAGAGGCACCACATTTTCCACATAGTATCCAGTGGCTTTCTTCAAAACACCCTCCAGGTTTCAAAAAGATTGAACCAGTGGGTCCAATTCTATAAGCCCCAAAAGGAGGTGCCCCTATCCTTCAATCTTTCCAATGGAGGGAAGGCATTTAAAAGGTGTGCAGTTCTTTTAAATATGATGGCCAGAACTCCCTTTGGAGTTCAATTATGCTTTTCACGCCCTTGCTCCTGGCTCCACCCCCAAATTCCCCAGATATTTCTTGAATTGGACTTGGCAACCCTTGTTGTAACCGTGTTCAAAGGATTTTATGACAGATTTATGACCATTCATCATAAAATATTTATTTGATTAACTACCTCTTCATGAATGTGTGTAAAGAATACTCCTAAGGGAAAACCATACTTTTTAGAACGAACTCTTCTTACAGTCATTTTAGTGACTTTTGTAGTATGTATACATTTTTGCAGAATTTTAAAAATCTTCCAAGGCACTCCCCCCCCCCCCAGTTGGTCAGGTTTTTGACCTCTGGATTTCAGTAGGTTTTGGCCAGTCAAAATCTGCATAGGATTGTCCTTCAAAGCATCGATCCTAAATGGATCTTTTCAGGAGAAGTCCCATCTTGTCCAGTGTGGTTTAATCCCAAAAAGGTGTTAAGATTGCAGACTAAGTATTGCAGATGGACTAATACTGGATTCCCCTCCCCCTCCAAAACCCCCCCAATAACAACTGTAATATGTATTCAGGTAAATCCCATTGAACAAACTCGGTATTCAACCCAGTTTTAGGTTTAGCATTAAGTTCCACAGGACTTACTCCCAAATAATAATTATAGCTCTGCTGCCCAGAATCAGCATGCATGTTTGCACTGAACTGAGTCTTCGCTGTGTTCAGTGGGGTCTACTCTAAAGTAGGGCTGTCAAACTCCAGGTGGCACCTGGAGATATCCTGCTATTACAGTTGATCTCTAGACAACCAATATCAGTCCCCCTGAAGAAAACAGCTGCTTTGGAGGGTGAACTCTATGTCGTACCCTGCTGAAGTCCCTTCCTGAGCTCCGTACACCAGATCTCCAGGTATTTCCCAACCCAGAGATGGCAACCCAACTCTCGGGAAAACGTGCATGCATTCCATTTTTTTTTTTTTTTTACTAAATGCTTTTGAAATGAGGCTGAAGAGCAACAGGTCTTTTATTTGCAATTCCTAGTACCTTATTTAATTCACAGGTATTGGCAGGATAGATAATCGTTTTTGAAAAATGGGTTTATGAATTGGGATTTCTTTAGTTTCAGCTATACAACGTTACTTTTAAAAAGAGCCTGCTTGTCAATTAAATCTGAATTTAATGCAAACAGCATATCATCTCTAAAGTGAATTTATGATCCTACAATGAACTGACAAGACCCCACAGGTGTCACCCACTGATCCACCTGGGTAACTCCCGATCTGCCCAGTAACTGCTACCAGCTCTTGCTTCTGGTTGAGAGCATTTACTCTTTGTAGTGTGGTGCAGGCCAGCTATGACAAAGAGACAGGCTAAAGCGGAATTGAATATTGGAACAAAGCACTTTCTGTGCTGATTCCAGTTGGTTGCAGTCTTCAAAAGCCTGTCATGGCTGCCAGTTGTCCAAGAGACCCCTATCTGAGGTCAAGAGCATTGCTGCTTATAAAGAGCAATGGATTGTGTATTATGTTCTAAAAAGTAATAAGTATTTAAGATACTCAGTCTATGCTCTGAGGTGGTATTAAAAACTACTAAGTTTTAAATCAGTATATTTATGTGGTTATAGCAACCAACTACTATGTAGGAAATACTTAATAATGGAAACTTCAGGTTTTAAGTCCACATCACTTTTTTCTTGGTGATTTACATTGCCTTGATTTCAGTCTACCCTGTGTGCGTATGAATACTGAACATTGAAGTAGGGTTCAAAGCTTCAGCAGGCCCTGGACTATCTTCATATGTTAATTCCATGTGAAAACTTACCTTTTGAGATTTTATAGGGTTATCCAGCCTGCAAGCAGAGTGACCCTGGAAATCCTGTAACACCTTGAAGAACAACAAAAAATGTGGCAGGATTATGAGCTTTTTTGAGTCTCTGTTCACTTCTTCAGCTATGCATCTTGATCTATCTCCTGGGGAGTTTTATGTAGCTTACAAAGTAGATTTGACTCCCTGTGCACAGACAGTAAACTTTTGGTCATCTGTGTTATTCTAGAACCCTAGCAGCGTAACCCTAGCTGTGTTTCAGTCCCCAAACTTCAAATAAAGGATCTGAAAAGAACCAAATTATAATTTGCCATGGAGATGGAAAGCTAAAACCAGTCTGAAGTTGTTTATTGGACTATTACTGAACTATTATGTGTATTATACCTTAAACTTCTTTTTAAATACTGTAACAGGCTTGTGTGGCAGTCAGTGAGGTTTCATGAAAGCCTGATATGTTCAGCTTTCATAACCTGGATGCCTTCTGGCAATAGTTTCAGATCCAGACCATCAGTGGCTTAGCCCTGTCTTGGAGCTTCTTGTGCAGAACATTCTCGGTGGGCTGCGGTTTCTTGGCAACTAAGGCCCAAGTAGGCAACGCAGTTTGTTAGAAGTTGTTTGCTGCAGTACTGGTTCAAAATCCCCAAACATGCCATTGTCATTGGAGTTGGTCCTAACAAAAATATTATGTGGACTGTGGTTTGTTTTTTAGATGGTTAGGAATTCAAACAAGTATTCTTAGAGCTTACATCGAAGCTAAATATAAAATTCAATCAAAACAAACATAAACTAGAGCTTCTAATGTGTCTTAAGCTCACCCAAAGCAAATGTTGCAGTTCTACAAGTATAGCCTGACTGGGTAAGACGCCAAGTCTGTCTAATATATATTTTATTCTGTCCATTTAAGGAGCTCAGCGTGGCCTTGCACCAGGGCAAAAGAACCAGTGTTAATCCTTACATTTGTTCGGGCAGAAGAACCATCTGCCTCTATTGGTGTAAGAATTCAGCTGCTCTATGAACTTGCATTGAGCAAGAGGGTGGACCCAAAGTGTGGGGTAGGAAGGCCATAGGAGGGAAGGTGTCGGCATCCTAGCCAGGAGCAGGAGGACCCTTTCCTGCAGCTGTTCAAAGCTATACTTCTGGCACTTGATGACAACTTGGAACGCAAAGGGAAAGGCACTGCCTCTTTCCAAACAAGGCTAAGGGATGCAAAGGCCACCAAATACACAGCACCTATATCCTCTGGGTGCTTTCTATTAAAACACTGCAAAGATCCCCCGAAAGCCTCCAATAGAACAACTCCCTTCAGTCTCACCCATCGGTGGTGACACCCCAACACAGATAAAAGTCCAATAAACAACCCACCCTTCCAGTGAAACCAGCATGGCTCAGGAGGGCATTTGTGTCGAAGAAGCAAAGCTGTGGTGTAACTGATCAGCTCAGGAGATGACTGTTATTAGGGATAAAGTTTTTCCTGCACTGATGTTTTTGTTGCCTTAAATAGATCTGTTTGCATGCATCGTTCTTGCATATGTTTCCTCTGTTCTATAATCCCAGCCCAACTGTGTTACTTTATCTTAGTTGGAGTCTTTGCTGTTAGATTCAAAAGTTGTTATCGTATCTTGTAATCCGTTTACCGATGACTGATGCTGTATTCTGTAATCCACTTACTGATTGACTGAAAGTGTTTTTTTTTTTTTTAAATCATACTTGTAATCTGCCTTGAGTCCCAGTGAGTATCGCAGGGTAAGAATGAAAATAATAATTAACCCATACAGCCCCTTCAGGAGCCTCCGATACACAAGAGTGCCCAGTGGCAAACAGACCTCATTGGTGAAGCCTTAACAGAAGACTAGAGTAAAGTAAGAAGTATGGGTATCTTGGTGGGTGGGGGATCAGTTTCACAAAGGATCCACCCGCCCCTGGTTTTCTAGAGATTTTCAAGTGGAATCTGGACAGCCATCTGTGAGGGATTTGGATTTCCTGCACTGCTCAGGGGCTTAGGCTCAGCCAGCCTCTTAGGTTTCTTACAGTACAGTCCTAAAGAGATTTACTCCAGTCTAAGCCCATTAAAATGAATAGGCTTAGACTGGTGTAACTCTCTTTAGGATTGCACTGTTAGAGTGCAGCTCTTGAGAGTTATTTCCACTGAAGCACATTAACTCCTGCGGACTTAGAAGGTGTACCCCTGTTTAGGACTGGACTGCTAAAATCATAGCTGGTGGTCCGTTGCAGCAGCATCAAATGGTCAGGAAATGTTTTGCCAGTTTGTCTGCATCATCCTGGCATGTGGTGGGGAAAGAATAGATTCCACCCCTCATTAAAACCAAAAGCCTTGTAGTCCCGTCAAAGACTAACACATATTTTTAAGGTGGTTGTGAAACTCTATTGCTGCAGGAGGCTGCCACAGCTGTTCCTCTGCAACTCGTCACCCACTGAGCGTGCAGATGATCCTCAGCCTTCAGTTCTTTGCATGCTTGTTTGGGTATAAGTTCCATGGAAAGGAATGGCTCGTCTCCAAGTAAATGCAACTGGGCCTGATCGCTCTTACAAACAAATGGCAAAATCCATCCAGACCTGGGCTGCCAGTCCCTTCGCAAGTCTTCGACCTAGCTGCTGTTTGACTCTTGACAAACTCCTGCGGACTTAGATATGTCTTGAAGGGAGAGCTGTGTTGAGGTTATCACCTTTCCAGATAGGCTGGAGTGCAGCCAAGGCAGAGACACCTGCTGCTTACCCTTCTCTTTATCTGCTAGAGGCATAGCTTCAGAGAGTTTACTGCACTGAGAGATACGCCCCACGCCCGTTCCTTTGCAGAGTCAGCACTCTGGTGGAAACCAGCCCACGTCTCAGCCCACCACCTTGCCCTTGAATCGTCTTCGGTCTCCTGTCAGAAGCTTGCTTTAGTTAGAATCATAAAGTTGGAAGGGACCTCTAGGGTCATCTAGTCCAACCCCCTGCACAATGCAGGAGACTCACAAACACTTCTGCCTAAATTCACAGGATCTTTATTGCTGTCAGATGGCCATCTAGCCTCTGTTTAAAAACCTCCAAGGAAGGAGAATCCACCACCTCCCGAGGAAGCCTGTTCCACTGAGCAATCGCTCTAACAGTCAGCATGTTCTTCCTAATGTTGAGCTGGAAACTCTTGATTTAATTTCAACCCATTGATTCTGGTCCTACCTTCCGGGGCCACAGAAAACAATTCCACACCATCCTCTATATGACAGCCCTTTAAATACTTGAAGATGGTGATCATATCACCTTTCAGCCACCTCCTCTCCAGGCTAAACATCCCCATCTCCTTCAACATTTCCTCATAGGACTTGGTCTCCAGACCCCTCACCATCTTTGTCGCCCTCCTCTGGACCCGTTCCAGCTTGTCTATATCCTTAAAATGTGGTGCCCAAAACAACGCAATACTCCAGGTGAGGTCTCACCAGAGCAGAGTAAAGCGATACCATCACTTCACGTGATCTGGACACTACTGTTGATATAGCCCAAAATTGCATTTGCCTTTTTAGCCACCTCATCATACTGTTGACTCATGTTCAGTTTATGATCCACTAAGACCCCTAGATCCTTTTCGTACATACTACTGCAAAGACAAGTCTCCCCCATCCTATAACCATGCATTGGATTTTTCCTATCTAAATCAGAACTTTACATTTATCCCTGTTAAAATTCATTTTATTGATTTTAGCCCAGTTTTCCAGCCTGTCAGGGTCACCTGTATCTGGTTTCTGTCATCTTCTGTGTTTGCAACCCATCCCAATTTAGTATCATCTACAAATTTAATAAGCATTTCCTCTATTCCTTCATCCAAATAATTGATAAAGGTGTTGAACAAAACAGGTCAGATCCTTGAGGCAGTCCACTTGTCACTCCTCTCCAAGAGGATGAGGAGCCATTCACAAGCACTCTTTGGGTGTGATCTATCAACCAGTTACAGATCCACCTAACGGTAACAGGATCCAAACCACATTTTACCAACTTGTCAACAAGGATAGTATGTGGAACTTTATCAAAAGCCTTACTGAAATCAAGATAAACGATGTCTGCAGCATTCCCCTGATCCAGCAAGGTAGTCACTTTCTCAAAAAAAGAGATCATGTTAGTTTGACATGGCTTGTTTTTGAGAAAACCATGCTGACATCCATTCTTTCTAAATGTTCCAGGACTGACTGACGATTTGTTCTAAAACTTTTCCAGGTATAGATGTCAAGCTGATGGGTCGGTAGTTACCTGGATCATCTTTTTCCCCCTTCTTAACGATGGGAACATTCGCCCGCCTTCAATCTTCCGGCACCTCTCCTGTTCTCCAAGAATTCTCAAAAATAATAACCAGAGGCTCAGAAATTACATCCGCAAGCTGTTTGTTTTGAGTTGATGCCCTCACCCCACCAACATATGATTCAGTTAAAGAGCCAGTTTGGTGTAGTGGTTAAGTGTGTGGACTCTTTATCTGGGAGAACCGGGTTTGATTCCCCACTCCTCCACTTGCACCTGCTGGCATGGCCTTGGGTCAGCCATAGCTCTGGCAGAGGTTGTCCTTGAAAGGACAGTTGCTGTGAGAGCCCTCTCAGCCCCACCCATCTCACAGGGTGACTGTTGTGGGGGGAGAAGATACAGGAGATTGTGAGCTGCTCTGATTCAGAGAGAAGGGCGGGGTAAAAATCTGCAATTCTTCTTAAAGCCAAACTTTTTAAGCAGGAGAGGTTGCTTCTTATGTATAAGGATGCAAATACAGAGTTCAGACTTGCAAGTAATTGCAGAGGGGATAGCTGTGTGAATCAATGGCAGCAAAAAAAAATAATAATAACCAAAGGCCAACAAGATTTTATTCCACATGTGATGCAATCTAGTGGGTCCATGCTAGGCAACTGAATGGGGGGGGGGGCTACCCTCCACCTAGTAGTCAATTTGCTGATATTAGAAGCACTCTGCTGCTGCTCCTCACAACCTGATACTATGCTTCAAGATGGCTGCTAAGGCACTCTGGTTTGTTCTTGTGCAAGCTAGTCGGTAACATGTCCTCCAGCCTTTACGGTCCCCTTCCTGTCCTTTGCTTGCTCTGATGCTGGGCTGCCATTCTGCTCTTGTTCTCTGTGCACTTGACAAGTGAGGGGCATTTGGTGCCCTGGCTCATTGTCAGATTTCTGTGTGTTGCAGTTAGTTCGGAGTTTAACCCAGCCTTGCACAAGTACACAGAAGCACGCTTGTCTGGCATTTGGCACAGGAAGCTAATGTGACCCTCATATCCTCTCCTGCGTTATAGGCTGCTGTGTGGATGTAGTTGCCTGAGACTGCAGTCTGATACACGCTTACTTGACTCTGGTCAACTTTGGAGGCCCTGCTTCAGGTGCCTCTGCCATCTGAGGCTAAACAGGTGGAAACCCAAGAAAGGGCCTTCTTAGTTGTGGCTCTGAAGCATTGGAATCTTTCCCCAGCGAGCTGTATTTATGGCTATCATTGCCTTTTGGCAGTTGGTGACTTTTTTTTTTTTTGCTTTGTTTGGCATTCACTCACTATATCTTCTTAGCCCTCCTCCTGTTTGTGTGTCTTTACGTTTTATTTCTTTAAAAAATATTTTATATATAATTGCATTTTAACCTCTGTTTGAATGTTTGCTGCCTCCAGGACCCTGAGTTGGATGGTAAAGCAGCATAGAAATGTTTTAAATAAATACGTACCATTAATGTCAGCAGAATTAACTCATTGTTTCATTTACACCCCCACCCTTCTTTCTGGCAGGCGTCCAAAGCAGCTTACATTGTTCTTCCCTCCTCCATTATATCCTCTAACAATTTTGTGAGATTGGTTAGGCTGAGGCTGTGTGACTGGCTCAGTGATCTTCACGTTATAGAGTGGGGATTCAAAGCCAGGTCTCCCAGATTCCAGTCTTAACTATTATACCATACATACTTTGTGTGATAAGACATGTTCTTTACATCTACAGAAATTCCCAGAGGAGCCCAGTAATTGAAATAACTGGTAGGCCACAGCATTGGCCTGGTACACACATGCAGCAGAATGAAGCACCCAATGGGCTGTGTTGTTCTAACTATAAGTTGAAGGGATGCAATCCTTAATGCGTCCTTACACTTTTAAGAAGAAACTTACACTAAAGAAGAAAAATTAGAAAATGAAGTTCTAGTGCAGCCCACTGTACTGGTTTTCTAGTTCGCAGGGATTACAGTTGACAGAGGAGAGCGTTCAAAAATGTGACACCCCCTTCCTTTGCATTTTGAATTCATATAGCCTGGTCTGCTAATTCAAGAAGCTGATGCTGAAATAAGTATTGAAGATAGTTTCAGGTGTGTGGAATTCTGACCTAGTCTGTTCACTCACATGAAAAACTGTTAATGCAATCTCCCTCCTTTTAGTCAGACAATCTTTCCTGAGCCATTCCATAGCCTTTCAAAGACAGTTTATTGAATTTTCAACCAAAGTACATACAGTACATATGATATCACAACCATAGTGTGTATATAGGCCATTCCATAGCCTGACAGCACCTTGTCCCGTTTGCACGTTTTATTTTTCTGTTCACCATGAAGTTTTGGATTTCCCAGCTACGTTTGCAAGCAGGATTCCGATTGAATGAGACCTGCCTTAATTGCTTTCCTTAGGCCAGGGGTGGCCAAACTTGCCTAATGTGAGAGCCACACAGAATAAATGTCAGGCGTTTGAGAGCCACAAGACATGAACATTAGATGTTGAAAGGAAGGAAGGCAGATAGATGGGGAGGGGAAGGTAGAAAGAAAGCAACTTTAAATGCATTCTCAAAGCCATCGACCGGCTTGCTTGGAGAAGTGATTTAAAAAAACAAATACCTTCTTCAGGTTGGCGGGAGGGGTTTTTTTTAAAAGTCACACAATATGTGTGAAAGAGCCACATGTGGCTCGCGAGCCGCAGTTTGGCCACCCCTGCTTTAGCCCCTGAGTCATTGTGCCAAATCTGCCCCACGGGCGAAACGTCGAAGCGAACACTAACTAGCCACGTTTCTTTCCTGCATGAAATCTTTCTATTTCGCAGCGCAATCCTATGCGGAATCTCAAACCAGAGCGTAACAACAGCAAAAAGCAAAAAAAAAAAAAAAAAAGGCCCCAAAATTTCCCATTGGCCACTCCTCCCTCCCCGCCTACATCCTTTGAACCAGCGAACGTGCCGTTGCGTCGGGCCAGCCTCTGTGGGCGCGCCTCCGCCAAACCACGCCCCTTCACCACTTTTGTCCAATGAGCTGCTCCGGCTCGCTCGCTCAGGCCAAGCCCCCCGGACGGTGTGGGAAAGGCACCCAGCGCTGCGGGAGTCCCGCGAACTAGTCGCGACGGAGCGGCTGTTGCTGAAGGAGGGCTGGTGCTGCTGCTGCTCTAAGGGATGGCGGCGGGGGTTTCCTCGTCTTCCTGTGGCCGAGGCGGGCTGCAGCCGCTCAAAGCCACCGTCCCGTTCCAGCTGCAGCAGCGGCGAGGCGGGGACGGGGGACGGGCAGGTAAAGGGGAGGGAAACGGAGAGGCCCAAGAACAGGGCAGGTGTGGGGGCGGGGGGGGGGTTGAAGAGATTGCAGTGCTGGGGAGAGGAGATTTAAATGTATTGGATTTTTCTTCAGTTGGGGTAGCTGTGTTCAGTGTTCCCTCTAAGTTGTGGAGTCTTGTGAACAAAAACTCTACTTCGTGAGCTACTGGCATTCAAGTTGTGAGCTACTGCATAAATTAGTTTGCTCTCTGGGGTCATTTTTCCTGAGCCAAGACAAAAATGTGTGAGCTGGAGGCTAAAAAACTGTGAACTAGATCACACTAACTCAGTTTAGAGGGAACACTGGCTATGTTAACCTGTCCCACCCTATAAAAGCAGGAGTCCGGCGGTGGCCTCGGGTTTATTTTGACACTTCTTCCCTGCCTTTCTCTTCAGTGGGGATCCCAAGTGACTTACACGCCATTCTCCTGCCCTCCATCTTAGCCTCACAACAACCCTGTGAGGTAGGTTAGGATGAGGGGGCTTGAGTGGCCCAAGGTCATCTCGTGAGTTTCGATAGCAGTGTGGGCACCAATGTCCCCTCTAAGCTGTGGAGTCTTGGGAGCAAAAATTCTGCTTTGTGAGCTACTGGCATTAAAGTTGTGCGCTACTGCATAAATTCGTGTGCTCTGGGGCCATTTTTCCTGAGCTGAGACAAAAAATTGTGGGGCTAAAAAATTGTGAGCTAACTTAGAGGGAACATTGGTGGGCACTGGAATCCAAATCTCCCCAGATCCTAGTCTGACTTTGCTGGCTTTCCTATCATATAAGAGAGTGTAGTTCAGCTAAAGCTGATAAAAAGTGACTCGTGAAGGCTTCTGCCGGACGGAAGCTTGGTAGCCTAGAAGCATAAAGTTGGAAGGGACCTCCTGGGTCATCTAGTCCAACCCCTTGTACAGTGCAGGCTCTTTATCTTCAAGTATCTGGAGGGTGCTGGGCTCTTGTTTTGTTATTCTTCTTTCACTTAATAGAGATAGTGAGGACCTTTCCTAGATAGAATAGAGATAGTGAGGACTTATAGTGGAGTCAGAGCCAGCTCTGGCATTAGGCAGACTAGGTGATTGCCTAGGGCGCTGGCCTTCTAGGGACATCAAATTGGGGACAACCAAGCCAAGAGATTGCAAAACAGCACTCTGTTCTCTGAAGATATGCTTGTGGCTGCAGGGAGGACCCATGGTTCTGAGTCATCTTGTCTCAGGAGCTAATAAGAGTTGAGAAAAGGCATCTAGAATGAGATGGCTTTGATGATGAGCCTTTTAGGAAGGGGTCTACTGGGTAGGAGGCAGTGGGGTGGAGCAGGTTGTGTTGTTGTTTTTTTCCGGCGTCAACAGTGTGAGCAACATGGCGGATTCAGGAAGAGGCATGTGTGGTGTAGAAGTCTCACGCAGGGAGCAGAGATGGGGGGCTCAGCTATAGGGAAAGTGGTGGGGAAGAGAATGCAGTGGATGAACTTGGAGGAGAGGCTGAAGTTTAGGAATTGGATGACTCACTGGACTTTGGAAAGATGGATTGTCAAGGGATCATAGATAAAAAAATTATTTAGTGTCTCTCCCTGAGGCGGGGCTGTGGCTCAATGGTTAGAGCATTTAGGTGGCATGCTGCAAGTCTCAGATTCAGTACCCGGCATCTCCAGTTGTAGCAAGCATAGGCAGAAGGTAATGTGAAAGTCCACTGAGTTAGACCCTGGGGAGCCACTGCCAGTCTGAGTAGGCAGTACAGACCTTGATGGAGCAAAGGTCTGATTCGGTATAAGGCAGTTTCGTGTGTCCCCCTTCCCATGTCATCTAAACTTCTTTGGAGCAGATTAGGCTGAAAGACAAGGCTGTCTGGTCCAAGATCACCGTTTGAATTCAAGTTACCGTTTGAATTCAAGACTTCCTGGTCATAGGCTACACTGCTCTGGTTCTCAGAGGTGGCCTCCTGGACCTCCCTCATGCCGTTTACACCTAACCAAAGTGTAGTAGGTAAGGATATTGTTTGACCTTTCCTACTCCTTGGGTCCCTAGGGTGATGGGGCACCTTGGAATTTGGATTCCCAGTTGTTGCATATGCACACACAATCTTCAACACCCCCATAGGTCAGAATTCTGGAAAGAACATGAACTGTGAGTGGCAAGTCAAACAGTGAGTGTGGGAAAAACCAGGCTGGTGGCGCTGTTGGGGAACAGTGGCTGCTGGTTTCTCCTAGAAATGAGAGAAATTTCTCCTAGAAATTGTGAAATGAGGATCACACATCTGTGGAAGAGAGTCCACATACTATTTTTGTGTATGGAAAAGAGCAATGTGCAGATGTTGCAGAGTTATTTGGAGTAGTGTGCGTGTAAAGAGAGAGAGAGTTTAATGTGAGAAGTGTTAGGGTCTGTTGACACTGGCCATACGGTCTGGTGGGCATACAGTCAGAAAGTCAGCCACATCCCTAAGTCAGGCTCTGATGCGTTCCCATGGGGTTTTCTTCTGGAGGCTGACCTTATCTAGGTCATGTTGATTTAATGCAAGCTGTTCTGCAGCCAAAGTTCCTTCACACACAGTGGTATTGGCCTGCTCAGGTTATTCCAGAGGCATAGCAACAACAACAAAAAGGAGCTAAAAACTAGCTGTGCTGTTGCAAGTGTATTGAGGACTGGCCAAGGGAAATTAGAAATGGGGAAGAATTTGTTGTGGTTGCAGTAGCCCCTGACTTGCACTTCCCTTCCAGTAAATTCTTCTTGGGGGGGGGGGGGGGATGGGGATGGACAATTTATTCAGTGTGGAGCTGAGCCCACCTTCGTAGCTTTGCTAATAGTTGTGCTCAGAGGTTGTTTTGTAGAAAAATTGGTGGCGGAGCTCATTAGCATATGCCGCCACAGCCCCCAGCCAAAAGCAACCCTGGGCAAGTGAGGCCTGCTTGGGCTGGCTAGAGATCCAGCCAGCCCAAGCAGGCCTCGTTCACCTGGGGCTCTCCTTGGCCGCCCTCCCAGTCAAAAGGCCAGCAAGCCACCCGCTGTCCAAAATCACATAAGACGTGGAGAAAGGGTGGCGCAGGCTTCTCCAGGGGTTAATGAGGGCTGCTGGGGGCATGGCAAAGCTGGCTGGCTGCCTGCTCTCCTGATTACAGGATTGTTATGCAGCTGCACCTTCTATTCAGTGGACAAGTTAGGTAGGGAGGAAGAGGGGGAACTATCAGAAAGGTTCAGGAGCTGTGTTCCTGTGAGCTTCTGCTGAATCTGAGGCCTGGTTGTGCTTCCCTTGACTGGATTGTTACTGCTGTGGTGCATCTGCTTTTAAAGTAGAGGGAGGCAAGTGTCTCTTAAAACATAGGTTGGGTTTTTAGTGCAGGATCGTACAACCTTGCCCTCTTTTGCAAGCACCTTAGGGAAGTGGATTTGGGCTTTCTCCTCCAATCTGGGTTAAATAGCAAGGACTTCAACAATGGGAATAAAGCTAAGAAATCTATTTTTACTCTCTGTTCAGGACTTAACTCTTACGTGAATCTGTGTGCTTTCATACACAGCTTTATTTTATCCCAAATCAGGAGATCCCAAGCTTTTGGGCCTGCAGGTATCGCTGGAATTCTGACACATGGTGGCAGAGCTGACCAAAAATGGCTGCCGCAGGAGGCGGAGCCAATCAAAAACTGTCAGGGAGCGCAGTTATGCATAACTCTGCAAGTAATTCTTCAGCATTTCAGGCAGGCATTCTGCTTAACAGGGCATCTTTTAGAACAAGTATATTGTTTAAAAATACGCTCATGCTTTCACACAGCTTATCTTCCGTCATGCAGTGAAGATCCTCGGTGCTGTGGTGGCAGCTGTTGCCAAATAAATGTTTTTTTGAATCCACACCTCAGATCTCTCATGGTGAATCAGAAGCTCCGCTGGGCAAAATTCCTATCTGGTCCCACCTACTTTGTAAAAGCACATGGCGGGTGCAAGGAAAGGGGGGTTGGCTGGCACCTGGGCACCAGGTTGGGGTTCCTGTCCCAATTAGGTCCCGTGCTAGGTTTGTAAGTTTCATATTGTACTTTAAGTTGACTGTAAATAGTATGTTGTCTTCATTTCTGCACATACTGGCCCAGGAATTTCTTGCAGAGTTTATCGTCAAACAGGCTACGGGATTGCAGAGAGTTCTGATGGACTCTAGCAGCTGAGGTTTTTGCAAGTTAGCTTTCCATTCATTCTCAAGGCAAGACCTTTGATCCAGCAATGCACATTTGAAAAGCTTACAGTAACTGCCAATAATATTAAGTAAGAAATCTTGGTGAAGGAAGATCTACCTGTAGAAAGGCTACCCTCAAAAAGCAGAACCATTGGTCCTGCATGGGGGGGGACGACATCCTGTTAATTTAAGTATTGTCAGACCATATTGGTTCAGTCTCCCTGATCTGTATTACCTTGGATTGCTGGCCGTCAGAAAAGCGGTCTCAGTCCGCATGCAATTTATGGACAGTTGATGGACAGTGCAGTTGGAAAGAGACATTCCAATCTCAGCCCATTGAAATCAGTGGGCTTGGACCAGAGTAATCTTTGCATAGGATTGCATTGTAAAGCACCTCCAAGAGCCAGCTTGGTGTAGTGGTTAAGAACAGTAGACTCTAATCTGGAGACCCGGGTTTGATTCCCCACTCCCTCACATGAAGCCAGCCTGGTGACCTTGGGTCAGTCTCAGTTCTTTCAGAGCCCTCTCAGCCCCACCTGCCTCATAGGCAGTCTGTTGTGGGGGAGAGGAAGGGAAGATGTTTGTAAGTTGCTCTAAGACTCCGTTGGGTAGTGAAGAGTGGGATATAAAACCGACTCTGTCTTCTCTTAGTTCAACCATCTGCCTCCTGCTCATTTGAGACACATAAAAATCTTGGCTGCCGCTGAGGGATCATGCAAACAACAGAGTGTTGTGTTATGGCTGTGCTTAAAAGAAACTACTCTGGTACCTGGCTAGGCAAGGCCATTTTATAAAATTCCTAATATATTTAGGAAATATATATTATATAAATTTTATATATATATTTTATATATAAATTTTATATAATATATTTTATAAAATTCCTAATATATACCTGGCTTTTATTATGTGTCTGAATTAAGGTGCTTTGTTGCCAATATTTGACTTTCTATTTAAAGTCAAATATTGGCAACAAAGCACCTTAAACCCTAAGCTGGTTTTCAGTATAAATTTTAAAAAAGAAATTGCATCCTTATGTTTCACTTTTGTGCTCAATAGCCTTTTGGTGAGCACCCGGATTATGAATGTTCGGGTTAGACCCAAGTGCACATTAGATCCAGGTATAGAAAAGGGAAAGTTGTACTTGGGGCAGAGTAAATTACTCCAGTGTAACTTGTGGGTGTGTTGTTTTAGACAGCTGACATGCAGTTAGATCAAGTTCTCTGTTGCAGCCAAGAAAGTAATATTCAGTGAAGCCAGGTTGTGGGAGGTGGATTCCAGGACTCTGTTTTTGAGATCATCCCTCACAGATCACTCCCCTTTTCTTAGAGGGAAAGTGTTGCTTGGCTGTCTTAAAAGGGAATATGCAAGTTTGGACTTCCCTTATGTTCAGTTAGAAGAGAAGATGAGGCAAGCTCTGTGTTTTTATAGCAACAGCAAGGCCTGTTGAGGCCAAATGAGACACAACATCGGCAGACTTCATGGGTTTAAGCTGCAGTTGCATAGCTAGGTGGGTCTGATTTAAGGAGCAAAGAGGGTGGGAAGGGAGACACTGCAGAGCTTATATTTTTGCAGTCCCTTTCTCTTAAGTCCTTTTCTGTTTCTAGTACTGATACTCCAGCTGCGGGGGGGAAGCACCTAGAGACAGTGGCCATGGGGAAGTAAGCTGCCTGGTTTGCTTCTTAAGTCATCCTTCTCTACTCCTCCCCCAGCACAATGTTGATTCACTTTTGGCTTATCTGGATTTAAAACACCCAGCTCTTTTGAAGTCTTACTGTGGTGGTCTCTTTTGTTGTTGTTCAGTCGCACAGTCGAGTCCAACTCTTTGCAACCTCATGGACAAAGTCACGCCAGGCCCTCCTGTCTTCCACCATCCTCCGAAGTCTGCTCAAATTCGTGTTTGTTACATCAATAACAGTGTCCAGACATCTCATCTTTTGCCATCCCCTTCTTCTTTTGCATTCTGCCTTTCCTAGCATCAGGATCTTCTCCAGGGAGTGCTCCCTTCTCATAGTTGCAAGTAACTTAACATCACAATTTTCTGTTCCCAGTTTTGCATTTGCAACTGGGGAACTGGGGGAGGGATTTATTTATTTATCTATCAGATTTATATCCCACCCTTCCCCGACAGGCTCGGGGTGGCTAGCAACAGTTAAAAACAGTTAAAAAACAACATAGAATATTTTAAAAAATAAAATACATAATAAAACATTTCCATGCATATTAACAACGATAAATCCATTTGTTAAAAGTCCGAGATGGCAAGTTTCTAAATTCCATTATGTTAGTTCAGTGAGATTGTCAGTGCTGTAAGGTAATAGCCACCTCCTCCTTAACCGTAGAAGGCGAGTTTGAATAATTCAGTCTTTCAGGCCCTGTGGAACTGTGGCAGGTCCTGCAGGGCCCTGATGTTTTCGAGGAGGACATTCCACAAAGTGGGGGCTATTACTGAGAACGCTCTGGCTCTGGTGGTGGACAATCGAGCTTCTTTTGGTCCAGGGATCTTAAGGAGATTTTGAGACCCTGAATGTAGTGCTCTCTGGGATGCGTATGGGGAAAGGTGGTCCCAAAGGTAGACAGGTCCCAGGCCATATAGGGCTTTAAAGGTTAAGACCAGCACCTTGAAATGTATCCGGTTAGGGTTGCCAGGTCCAATTAAAGAAATATTTGGGGACTTTGGGGGTGCAGCCAGGAGACATTGAGGGTGGAGCCAGGAGCAAGGTTGTGACAAGCATGCTTGAACTCCAAAGGGAGTTCTGGCCATCACATTTAAACCACACACCTTTTAAATGCTTTCCCTCCATTGGAAATAATGAAGGATTGGGTCACCTTATTTTGGGGCACATAGAATTGGACCCCTGGTCCAATCTTTTTGAAACTTGGAGGGTGTTTTGAAGAGAGGCATCAGATGCTATGCTGAAAATTTGGTGCCTCTATTTCAAACAATACCCCCCCCCCCGCCCCAGATACCTGCAGATTAATTCTCCACTATATCCTATGGGAATCCATCTCTATAGGGAATAATGGAGTGCCCAGCAGATATTTCCCTTCCTTCCCCCCACTTTCTGATGGCCCTGAAGCGGGGGGAGGGCCTCCAAACCAGGGGATCCCCTGCCCCCAATTGGGGAGAACCTGGAAATCTTACAGACAGGAGAACCTGGAAATCTTACAGACAGGAGAACCTGGAAATCTTACAGACATGGTCTCCTGTGAATGTATTGTAAAGATTGGGTTCCAGTAATAAGCCTCCAAACTGAAGAAAGACGGATGAAACGTCTTGATATCTAGAACAGACGTCTTTGGAAGGGCTTCTTTTAGTTCCATGAACTAATTACTGGACTATTGTCACTCCTTTGTGATTGAAAAGACTGCTTTTGAACTGTCTTCTGTTTGTTTCTTTGCTACATGCTTTCTATTTGAAGTTCTATGTGCAAGTTTTGTCAGTACACCACTGACCTCTGCATTACACTGTCTTGTTGTTTAAAATTTATGGTGTCTTTTAGCGGGTTTTATTTACACAGCTGTACGCTAAGATCCTATAGTTTCCCAATTGGGGATTGGCAATCTGGGGGGGGGGGGGTGATTAGAAAACCATCTAAGTTGGGCAGGTATCCTCAAGTGTACCTGTCTAAGACAGATGAGAGGTTCACAAAATTATGCATGGGATAGAGAAGGTAGAGAAAGAAGTACTTTTCCCCTTCTCACAATGCAAGAACTAATGGGCATGCAATGAAATTAATGAGCAGTAGACTTAGAACAGATAAAAGGAAGTCCTTTTTCATCCAAAGAGTAATAAACACATGGAATTCAGAGCTGCAGGAAGTGGTTACGGCCAATGTTCCCTCTAAGCTGTGGAGTCTTGCGAGCAGAAATCCTGCTTTGTGAGCTACTAGCATTAAAGTTATTAGCTACTAGCATTAAAGTCATGAACTACTGCATAAATTAGTATGCTCTGGGACCATTTTTCATGAGCTAAGACAAAATATGTGAGCCAGACTAACACTAACTCAGCTTAGAGGGAACACTAGTGACGACTACAAGCATAGACAGAGAGGATTGGATAGACATATGGAGCAGAGGTCCATCAGTGGCTATTAACCACAAGATATAGATGGAACATTCTGTCCAGGGCAGAGATCCTTTATACTTTTGGTGCTTGCAGGGCAACAGTAGGAGGGCTTCTGGAGTTCTAGCCCCACTGATGGCACCTGGATTTTGTCCACTGTGTGATACAGAGTGTTGGACTGGATGGGCTGTTGGCCTGATCCAATATGGCTTCTCTTATGTTCTTAGTAAGAGTTATCTGTTCCCAGTGCAATCAGATCTCTGTATCGGAGGATAAATTGTGTGTCCTCCGTCACTCTCCAGTTAAACTTCTCAACATATGTTGATATATTATTGGTCTTTCTGAAAGAGGCTTTGGAAGACCTCTTGATGCCCCATTTAGCAGGGGCAATAGCCTTTCATGTCTTGACAGATAACTCCATTTGCTGATGCAACAGAAAGTGCACAAAATGCCTTAGAGGTGTGAGCTTTTATTTAAATTTCAAGCTGAGTGGGTGGAAGTCAGGAAATCAGAAGAGATAGGAAGATGCTGATGACAGAGCACTGTTAGCAGTAAGCAGAGTGGAAATTAGCTTCATATATGTACAGCTTTGCTCAATGTGTTTTATGTGGGTCTCTCTCTCACACACACACACCGCCAAAGAGGCTCTGCACTTGAATGTCCATTTTCTGTCTCTTACAATTCAGTATCAAGACACTTTCTTAGGTGGAGATTAGCAGGCACTATTCAAAGCAGAATCAATGGTGAACATAAGATTAAAAAAGAAACCATTTTGGATCAGTCCAATAGCCCATCCAGTCCAACACTCTGTCACGATAGTGCTCCCCCCCCTTAAAAAAAAGGTGCCATCAGGAGGTCCACTAGTGGGGCCAGGACACTAGAAGCCCTCCCACTGTTGCTCCCTCAGCACCAAGCATACAGAGCATCACTTGCCCAAGACAGAGTTCCATTTATCCTCTATGGCTAATAGCCACTGATGGACCTCTGCTCCATATGTTTCTCCAGTCCCCTGTTGAAGTTATCTATGTATGTAGCTGCCACCACCTCCACCAGTGAATCCCATGTGTCAATCATCCTTTGGGTGAAGAAGTACTTCCTTTTATCTGTTCTAACCTGACTGAAATCTTTCAGTGCACAGGCTGAGCCCTGTGCTTGCTAGTTCCAATATGTGGTGAAGGAACTGAGCTTGGAGGGAAATGGGAGGTAGAGCAATACAAGCTTCTGCTGCTTTCCAGCCTGCTTGTCTTGGCTCCAGAGTGCCCGTAGCAAGTAGCTCTTGTAGGATGCGCCCATTAATGTGTTCTGCAGCCTCTCCTGCTCCCATTGTGTCAACCGATGAGCTGAGCTCGACAGTAGCCTCCTTCCGCGCATGTGCAGATATATCATGCTATTGAAACCACGGTCCTTTGTGTAAACGATGCTACTGACTTCTGCTTGCCAGCCCATAACTTTGGCCCGCTTGCAAAATATTTGGTGCCTGGCTCAGAAGCCAAAATTAATCGTTCGCCCCCACCCACCCACCCCATTCCCACTTGGTTAGCTGGTTGGCAGAGGAACAGGAAAATGGAAACCAAAAACAGTGGCTCCGTTGCTATTTTCAGAAGGGTTGGGTGAATTACCCGTGGATCTTCACTGACCCAGTCTCAAGAGCTGAGTTGCCAGTGCTGAAATGCTGTTCTACCTAGGTAAGGAGCCGTCGAGCCAGCCTGAAAGAAAGGCAGGGTCTGGAAAGGTTGTAGGATTCCACCCTCCAGGTGGGACCTGGGGATCCTCCGGAATTACAGTTCATCTCCAGACTGCAGAAAGCCATCCCCCTGGGAGGAAATGGATGCTTTAGACTCTCTCTGGCATTGTTCCCCACTGAGGTCCCTGTCCTCCCCAGGTTCCATCCCCAAATCTCCAGCCATTTCCCAACCTGACTCTGTCAACCTCACCTCCCAGGTGCTGGTGGCAAAGGGGGACCTGGCAACCCTAGTTTGTACCTACAGAACTCTACCAAGTGGATGTCTCTCCCCACATGTTCCCCAGAGAGTACTGAGATCGGGAACCCAAAATCTGCTCGTTGTCCCCGGGCCAAAGGAAGCCCGCCTGAAATCTACCAGGGACAGGGCTTTCTCTGTAATGGCCCCTTCCTGGTGGAACCAGCTGCTGGAAGAGGTGAGGGCCCTGAGGGACCTTGTTCAGTTCCGCAGGGCCTGTAAGACAACCCTCTTCCGGCTGGCTTATAACTAACTGGCATAGGAAATTGAGTGTAGTTCTATTAGATTTCTGCTATGTTTTAATGTTTTTAACTGTGTAAAATGTTTAAACTTAATATTTTTATGTTAGATTTTATGTGCTGTGAGCCGCCCTGAGCCACTTGGTGGGAAGGGCGGGATATAAATCATAAATAAACTACGGTAAACTAAAACTAAACTACAATGGACAGAACTGCCTCTTCCCCATTGCAAGCTACAGGGTAGCTCTAAATCATTAAAATATTTCTGAAGGAATTATCATCTGACCCATGTAAACCGGGCTGTCTATCCTTGGTGTGCTTCTTCCTCTTATTTTTACTATGTACAGTTTGCTGTAAGTTGGATCCTTCTATGTACTCTTGCACCATTTAACGTGTCCTGTTAACACGTGTTCCCCTCTAAACTGTGTGGGTGAGCAGCTGCTCATTGATGCAGAAAGCCTTGCTCAGCAGTATGGAGCCACGCAGGGTCTTGTGCGGCACATTTTAAGATTACAGCTGTTCTGTTCTGTTCTGCTCAGTGTGAACTACTCTGCTCAGTGGGCAGCAAGAGATAACCATGGCTTTTTTTGTAGAAAAAGCCCAGTAGGAACTTGTTTGCGTATTTGGCCACACCCTCTGACACCAAGCCAGAGGGAACTGCGTTCCTATGCTTGTCTGCTTTTTAAAAAAGTCCTAGAGGGAACATTGCTTTGCTTCAGTTCTGGGTTTTTTTGTTTGTTTGTTTTAGATTTCTGGATGATTCTACAACCCAAATCCCTGTTTCATTGTCTGTTGAATGTCCCATCCTATTGATTCCGTTACTCTGTGTAATCCTCTTGGTGTCCCAGTAAGAAAGGCAGACTATAAATACCATAAATAAATAATCAAACAGTCCATATTTGTCCCCAATGCACAGCTTTTCATTTAATTCCCTACTTTCAGTTGTCATCTGCTAGGAGCCGATTCCAGACAAGTCCTTTTTTAACCGAGATAGGAAATTGCTGAACAGATGTGGCTGTGTGCAAGTTACATCATCTTGGTTTTGCTGTAGATTTCGAAACAGTGACTGACTTCCCTTTTAATAAAAAAATCTAATGGAAAACTCAGCTTTGATTTTTTTTTTTGAAGCTTATGTGCCATTTTAGCTATCTAAACAATGTGCCAATCATTCTTTAATTCATTTATACCCCACCTTTCTCTCCAGTGGGGACTCAAAGTGGCTTACATTGTTCTCCAGTATGGTGTAGTGGTTAAGTGTGCGGACTCTTTATCTGGGAGAACCAGGTTTGATTACCCACTCCTCCATTTGCAGCTGTTGGAATGGCCTTGGGTTAGCCATAGCGCTTGAAGAGGTTCTCCTTGAAAGGGCAGCTGATCTGAGAGATTTCTCAGCCACACCCACCTCACAGGGTGTCTGTTGTGGTGGTGGTGGGGGGGAAGGTAAAGGAGATTGTGACCACTCCGAGACTCTTGAGAGTCAGAGTATAGGGCGGGATATAAATCCAATATCTTCTCCTCCTCCTTTTTAAATGAACATATTCATTTTCATGCTTACACGAAGCTTACCTTCAGCCACAGAGTGGACTTCCTTGTGCTGTGGGAGCAACTGCTGTTGATGCAACAATTTTTTGAATTTACACTGGCAGTCAGATCTTCACTAGCCACTCAGAATCCTGGCTGGACAAAAGCCCCGCCCACTTTCTAAAGACGCTTGGCAGGTGCCAGGAAAGGAGGCATCATGGTGCCCACGGGCACCACGTTGGGGACCCTTGACCTAGAGGTGTGGTTGCAGTGTTTGATCCTGTGGCTGCCTGTCCCAGGGGAGAGTCATGCAAGAACGGAGAGACGCTGCACCACTGTGTGCATGGCATTGGAAAGACACTTGTAAGACAGAGGTGGTCTTGTGGGATTGCTTCTGGAGAGTGTGTAATTGTGTCTTTGTGTGTGTGATTCCTGGCTGCAGGGTTTCCCTGGCTCAAGGCAGGCAGCAGAGGGACGGCAGGCATAAGGGTGTCGTGTGCTTGCAGACTAGCCTCTCTTCACAATGCCTTGTGCATACAGTGAGTCCAGGTGAAGCAGCTTTTCTGTAGCTCTGGCTTAGCAGAAGAGAAGGCACCATGCCATCATATGCAAATGTTTGGGGAAGAAAATCTCAACAGCTTGTTTTCTTAGGGAGGAGCATCTGAACTCTGGCAGAGTGTACTTTTCTCTGCTCTGCTCCAAACTGATCTCTTCTAACCGCTTCTTCCCTCATTTCTGCCTCCTCCTCAGCCTGCCAAATACTTCTTCAAATGCACACCTAAAGCAAGGGCGAGAATGATTGGGAAACTAGTCTCCAATCTTGTTTAACACGTGTGTGCGATATCAGTTGTTTGGCCCTTAGCTTCTTTTCTAGGCAGAAGAAAGTTATTTTGTTCTCTCCCTTTTAGCTTGCAAAATGGGAGGCATCTACTCTGAGATTCCTTGCCCTGGATTGCTCATGCTAGCCCAGTCTTGTTGGATCTCAGAAGCTAACCGAGTCAACTTGGATGGGAGACCACCAAGAAATTCCAGGGTTGCTAAAATCCTAACTATAAATACAAGTTGATGGGGTGTGAACCGGAGGAGACTGACCAAGAGAGAGATCCTGGGGTTGTGGTAGATAAGAACATAAGAGAAGCGATGTTGGATCAGGCCAACTCACTGAAAATGTCAAGACAGTGTGCAGCTGCAGTTAAAAAAGGCCAATGCTATGCTGGGAATTATTAGGAAGGGAACTGAAAACAAATCAGCCGGTATCATAATGCCCCTGTATAAATCGATGGTGCGGCCTCATTTGGAGTACTGTGTACAATTCCGGTCACCACACCTCAAAAAAGATATTATAGCATTGGAAAAAGTCCAGAAAAGGGGAACCAGGATGATTAAAGGGTTGGAACACTTTCCCTATAAAGAAAGGTTAAAACACTTGGGGCTCTTTAGCTTGGAGAAATGTCGACTGAGGGGTGACATGATAGAGGCTTACAAGATTTTGCACAGAATAGAGAAGGTAGAGAAAGGCCTACTTTTCTCCCTTTCTCACAATACAAGAACTCATGGATACTCAATTAAATTGCTGAGCAGTCAGGTTAGAATGGATAAAAGGAAGTCCTTCTTCACCCAAAGGGTGATTAACAAGTGGAATTCACTGCCACAGGAGGTGGTGGCAGCTACAAGCATAGCCAGCTTCAAGAGGCGATTGGATAAACATGGAGCAGAGATCCATCAGTGGCTATAAGCCACAGCGTATTGTTGGAACTCTCCATCTGGGTCAAGTGATGCTCTGTATTCTTGGTGCTTGGGAGGGGCAACAGTGTGAGGACTTCTAGTGTTCTGGCCCCACAGATGGACCTCCTGATGGCACCTGGGTTTTTTGGCCACTGTGTGACACAGTGTGTTGGACTGGATGGGCCATAGGCCTGATCCAACATGGCTTCTCTTATGTTCTTATGCTACACAGAGGTGGGCAATGGCAAAAACACCTCTTGCCTTGAAAACCCTCTGGGGTTGCCAAAAATCAGCTGTAACTTGATGGGGGAAATCCCCTTTAAATGGGTAGGTGGTACGATGGCAGCTACTTGGTGTTGAAATGCCCATTGATCCTTAAAGGTCCTATTGTGATAGACGCCTGACCCATCTCCTTTGGCGCTCAGCACGCATTTGACGCTCTAATCTGCGGAATAATGGCCAACAAGAAGTGTGCTGCCATCTGAAAAAAAATTCTCCACCTCATCAACCTGGACAATGTGATTTCTTTTTGGTCCAGAACCGAGTAGAATTGTAGGCTTTAATACGTTCCTTTATTGGTTCTGTAAGCTACACGAATCTTTCCCCAGTCAGCCATTTCTAAGCTCCAATGCACACATTTTCTGTGTGCTTCTAGTACCCTCTGGTGCCCTGGCTCGAAAACCAAGTAGCCTCGTCTGGCTTCTTCCCTCCGCAGATGGTTTAAATCTGGCTTTTTAAAATGTAGAGTTGAAACCCTACTAGGATTTGCGATCGAGCACCGGTGAGGTTATCCACTGCTTAATAAAAACAGCTTTAGAGCTCCATAAAATTCACCATATAGACTGCTTGTGAATGTGCTGCTGTACTTGCAAGCAGTAGCTTCTCGCTGCAATTGTCCCTTGGCCTTCAGTGGGAGGAAAACAGGCATTACAAGAGATGTGGATAGGAGCTTATGTCTCCTTTTAGGAATTTCAGGAAGGGGTTTTAGGTGAATCAGGTTTCTTTCCTCTGCAGTCCAGGATATGTGGATCTGGGCTGTGGTTCCTCAGTAGAGACTCTTTCTGTACATGCTCAAGATTCGATCAGTTCCTCGCACAATTCACAGCCAAGCCTTGGTGCTAAAAAGCTCCTTCGTCTCTGATGCCTTTATCCTTCTGTTCCTCCAAGGAGCTCCAGGTAGCGTATGTCATCCTCTATTTTTGCTCTAATGACAACCCTCTCGGGTAGGTCAGCTGGCCTGGTTTCATCCAGTGAGTTTTGTGGCTAAGCTGGGGCTTGAGTGCAGGTCTTCCCAGTCCTGCTCTAACCACTATACCATGCTGGCTTTAAAAAAAAAAAAAAAAAAATCAAAAATAGCCCTAGTGATTCCATTCCCAAATCATAAACTCTGGAGAGACCCAGCTGCTTTTCAGAAGCTGGTAATGGTGAATAATCCTCCTCTTAATTTAGTGGTTTTCCTTGTTGCTTGTTGTCCAATTTGAACTATACAATTTGCTGTCTGAAGAGAAAGCTCTTCTCCCTCCTCACCCCACAAAACCATACTGTAGCCTGCAATGAATGTGTTTGTAGCAACAAAATGGAATCTCTTGGCCTGGCTGCTAGCATAATGCCATCCAAGGCTCCAGGCTTCTGGCCTCAATCAGCCGTCGAGTTGTAGCTTCTGCCGGTCCCTGTCTGCTAATAAGGTATTAGAAAGTCGGTTATGGAAACTGGCAAAGTTGGGAAATGAAATGGATTGGCAGCCTTCCCCTTCCCACCAAGGCAAAGGAGAGTTTCTTCCACTCCCTGGTTTATAGCATCTTGCGGCGATATTTCACTTTTCAGGAACATGCTATTAAGCCACGGTGACTCACCCGTCTTTAGCTGAGGGTTTTTGCTGGAGTCTCTCTGTCAAATAACTTTCCTTGCTGCCTAGGTGCTGCGAACCGGTCCAAGAGTGGAGCAAACAGGCTGTGCCAGCGTGGAAACCTTTGCTTTGTATTTGCAAAAAAAAAAAGCTGGACAAGTTGGGTAGGTTTTTTTGGTGGGGGGGAGGGGGCAGCTGGTTAGGATGCTAATTGACAGATGGAACGGACTGGGGTGTGTTCTTGGCAGGGTGAAAATGTTTGGATACCGGAGAACAGAATTCCAGTCTGCATCCGTGTGGGTGGACGTAGCTGCATGAAGCCAAAGGAATGGAGCCTGGTATTGTGAACAAATGCCGCTCTTTTGCTGCCAGTAGCAATGAGGCTCTCAGACAGAGTAAAAGGACAGACAGAGAGAGAAATTCTCTGTGCTCCAAAGGATTTTGCATCTTGTAGATCTGTAAACTGTAGGATACATTTATGGATGGGCTCAGGCTTGCTTGAGTCACTTTGGACCCCCAAAGGGCTCCCCTCGTGGTCTTGGCTAAGGTCAGAGCACAAGCCCTTCAGGGGCTCAAAGTGGCCAGAGCAGGGGTGGCCAAACTGTGGCTTGGGAGCCACATCTGGCTCTTTCACACATAGTGTGTGGTTCTTGAAGCCCCCACAGCTCCATCGACTGGCTTGTAGAGGCATTTATTTCTTTAAATCACTGCATTTAATGTTAAAGTTGCCATCTCCTGGATCCACCCTCAAACTCTCCAGGTATTTTCCGACACAGACCTGGCAACCCTAGATCAGTGGTATCCGCTCTACAGGTAATGGAGAGCCACATGCACAACTGCTATCAACCCGAAGAGCCACATGTACTTCTGTCCCTGGGATGAGGCCTGTGCCTCTGGGGCCAGCTGTTTCAAAGTGGGACCCACTAGCCCCCTCCAGGCAAGGTTTTAGCCCTCTGTCTTGAAACCCTGGGGAAGATGTCATACTGGGGAGGATGCTCAAAGGAGCCACAGGTGACTCTTGAACCACCAAGTGAGTCTCACCATTTGGTGAGAACCAAGCCGGCTTTCTTATTGATCAGACAAAGGTGGGTTGATATTGAATTGCAGGTTCTTGAAGGAAAGGAAAGGTCCCCTGGGCAAGCACCAGTCGTTTTCGACTCGGGTGATGTTGCTTTCACAACGTTTTCACAGCAGACTTTTTACGGGGTGGTTTGCCATTGCCTTCCCCAGTCATCTACACATTCCCCCCAGCAAGCTGGGTACTCGTTTTACCAACCTCGGAAGGCTGCACCAACCCTGAGCCAGCTACCTGAACCCAGCTTCCACCGGGGATTGAACTCAGGTCTTGAGCAGAGCTTAGGACTGCAGTACTGCAGCTTTAAAACTCTGCGCCGCGGGGCTTCCTGCACCATGGGGTTCTTGAAAGCCTTTTGCTAAAGGCATATATTCACCCTTGAGTTTGGGGGTTTTACCTCCTGGGTATAGGGCTGAATATCTCACCTGCCTAATGGCCCCTTGGCAACACAGAGCTTATTTGCTAGCTGGGTTCAGTGTGCCACCATCTGTTTGGTGTAGTGGTGAAGAGCGGTGGACTCTAATCTGGAGAACTGGGTTTGATTTCCCACTCCTCCTCCCCCATGCAGCTGCTGGGTGACCTTGGGTCAGCCACAGTTCTCTCAGAGCTGTTCTCTCAAGAGCAGTTTCTGCCAGAACTCTCTCAGCCCCACCTGCCTCACAGGTGTATGTTGTGGGGAGGGGAAGGGAAAGGAGATTGTGGGCTGCTCTGAGGCTCCTTTGGGTAGTGAAAGGTGGGGTATAAAATCAACCTCCTCCTCTTCTTCTTCCCTTTCTCCACAGCTTCAGATATTCCCAGTTTGCCCATTTCTGTGTATAATTATGGACTTCATTCTGAAGGTTGCATTCAATGTCGGGATCAGCAGACTCTGCATGGTTGCATAGCAAGGGTGTCTCTGGTTTTTAACATGCTGTGGGCCCAAGAGAAGCCAAGAAGGCAGCTCTCCCTTGAACTGGAGGGCCAGTGTGGTGTAGTGGTTAGAGTGTCAGACTAGGAGCTGGGAGATCCAGGTTGGAATCCCCACTCAGCCATGCGGAAACTTCCTGGGTGACCCTGGGCCAATCACACACCCTCAGCCTAAAATGGAGGAGAGTATGAACATTTGAAGCTGCCTTCTACTGAACCAGACCCTCGGTCCATCAAAGTCAGTGTTGTCTACTCAGACTGGCAGCGACTCTCCAGGGTCTCAGTCTAAGGTTTTTCATGCCTATTTGCCTGGACCCTTTTTAGTTGGAGATGCCAGGGATTGAACCTGGGACCTTCTGCTTACCAAGTGGATGCTCTACCACTGAGCCAACATCCCTCAAGTACAGTGATGTAAGCTGCTTAATTTAAAAATTCTGAGCCCTGAACTGGATAGCCCAGGCAAGCCCAATCTCATCAGTTCTTGGAAGCTAAGCCGAGCTGATCCTGGCAAATACTTGGAAGGGAAACCTCTAAAGAATACCAGCAGTCAGGAGGGCCAGGGCAGGCTTTATTCAGCCACCTCCCTGAATATCCCGCAGGCCCCCAGTAGGGGTCAGTCACCATGACTTTCAGGTGCACACACACAGACTCATACATGGACACACACACACACACACATATAAATTCTTTTCTGAGATTGTTTATTTAGAAGACATCTACGCTGCCTGTCCAGAGAACCTGCCAGAGGGGGCTTATAAAGTGAAATGAATCAACACAAAAAACACCATGGTAATTTATTTAAAAATGTAAAAAAAAAATTCAGCATTAAAAAACCAGCAAGAACATAACAATTGCATAAAACAGTGAGCAGCTTAGGAAGAATATTATGAAACAGTTTTCAGGTTATTTTTTTTAAAAAGATGCTAAAAGAGTAAGCCCTGCAGTACTGCGGTCTGAACTCTCTGCTCACAGCCTGAGTTCGATTCCGGCGGAAGCTGGATTCAGGTAGCCGGCCCAAGGTTGACTCAGCCTTCCATCCGTCCGAGGTTGGTAAAATGAGCGCCCAGCTTGCTGGGGGGAAAGTGTAAAAGACTGGGGAAGGCAATGGCAAACTGTCCCGTAAAAAGCCTGCTATGAAAATGTGAAAGCAACGTCACCCCAGAGTCGGAAACGACTTGTGCTTGCACAGGGGACCTTTCCTTTTTCCTTAATGAGAAGCCTGGGTAATATGAAACGTTTTGACCTGACACATAAAAGAGAGGTACCAGGTGAGCCTCAAGGGGAAGGGCATTCCACAGCTGAGGGTCTACCACTGAATAGCACCCCCCCCCAATTGCTGTAGGCAGGGCTTTTTTTGTAACAAGAACTAATTTACATATTAGGCCACACACCCCTGATGTAGCCAATCCTCCTGGAGCTTACAGTAGGCTCTGTAAGCTCTTGAAGGATTGGCTACATAAGAAGGGTGTGGCCTAATATGCAAAGGAGTTCCTGCTACAAAAAAAAGCCCTGGCTGTAGGGTTATCAGCTCTGGGTTGGAAATACTTGGAGTCTTTTTGGGTGGAGCAAGGGGAGGGTTGAGTTTGAGGGGGATGGGGTCCTCAGCAGGGCAAAGTGCCATAGAGCAGGGGTGGCCAACGGTAGCTCTCCACATGTCTTTTGCCTACAGCTCCCATCAGCCCCAGCCAGCATGACCAATGGCTGGGACTGATGGGAGTTGTAGGCAAAAAAACATCTGGAGAGCTACCGTTGGCCACCCCTGCCATAGAGTCCACCATCCAAAGCAGCCATTTTCTCCAAGGGAAGTGATTTCTCTTGTCTAGAGATCAAGTATAATAGCGGGGATTTCCAGGCCCTTCCTGGTGGTTGGTAACCCTAGGCTGCCTGCCTGCCTTGCCTCTGAAGGCAGTGGGTGCAGGGAGCGGTGCTGGTACAGAAGATCTCATTTGGCAGATGGAACAGTATGGGAGGAGGTGGTCTTTTGTGGATCCGTTTACAGCAATATCTTTGCCTTGTAACCTAATCTTGGGCCCACAAAGAGGCTTCCACCCATAAGGCAGCTTCCAAGTAAGAGGAAACGTGCAGTACTAAACTGCTTTTAACAGCATAGTCTCTCCCCTCCTGCAGTGAACTAAGCAACTCCCCTTGAGTTACTAAAAATTGTGGTTGACTCTGTGTTATACATGGGGTTGAGAGAGTTGGCAAAGAGAACTTTTCCTCCCTCTCCCCAAATGCTAGAACTGGGGAGCATCCAATGAAGCTGATGTGTGGTAGGTTCAGGGTGGACAAAAGGCAATACTACTTTCCATAGAGAGTAAGGTGGAATCCACTGTCAGAGGATGTAGTGAGGACCACAGGAATAAATAGCTTTAAAGGGGGATTAGATAGATTCGGGAAGCAAAAGTCTATCAATGACTACCAGCCAAGGTGACTTGAGGCGAGTCACCGAATTCAGGGGCATGAATCCTTTGAATACTAAGAGGCAACATCAGAGGAAGGCCTCAGGCTCTATGCCCTGTTGTTGGCCATCCAGAGAACCTGGTTGGCCACTGTATGAAGAAGATGATACTGGATTTTTATTCTACCCTCCACTCTGAATCTCAGAGCGGTTCACAATCTCCTTTACCTTCCTCCCCCACAACAGACACCCTGTGAGGTGGGTGGGCCTGAGAGGGCTCTCACAGCAGCTGCCCTTTCAAGGACAACCTCTGCCAGAGCTATGGCTGACTCAAGGCCATTCCAGCAGCTGCAAGTGGAGGAGTGGGGAATCAAACCCAGTTCTCCCAGATAAGAGTCTGCACACTTAACCACTACACCAAACAGAATGACGTTCTGATTAGCAGGGCTCATATTATGTTCTTACGATATCTCTGATCGTTTGAATCTGGTTTTATTGAGACTAGCTGCTCTCATTACCCCATGATATGTGGTTGCTGTTATATTTGCATTTGCATGTGTGAAAAAGCCACATCATGGCTCCCAGTGTGCAATTTGGCTGCCCCTGCTCTGTAGTCTGGAGATGAGCTGTAATTCCAGGGGTTGGAGGCTGGCATCCCTAGGTGAGAAGTCCCGTTCTGTTACTTGAGTTCCACTGATGGTACTTTAGATCCTATCCCTCTTATTTCTGTGCATAGATTTATTCTAATGCTCTGCCCGGGCTGTTGTGCCCCATCCTAGCCAAAATGGTGTTGTGGTTTAGAGGGTTGGACTGGGACCTGGAGGTTGGGGTTCAAAGGATGACCTTTAGTCAGCTGCACATTTTCCACTGAACCCACACCACATATTTTTGAAACTTCTAAATATAAGAGCTGTGGTTTCTGCAAGCAAAATTGCAGATGTACCCAGTCCTAAACAGAAAGAGCTGAAAGCAGCTGCTTATGTTTGTGTCTTAATTCTTGTCATCCGGGGGGGGGGGGGGGGGCGGGGTAAGGGAAAACAATTAAGAAGTTGAAACGAGCATGGTTTGTGTAGTAATGAAAAGGGAAGTGTGTGATTTGGACTGCCCCATAGAGTCAAAATGTGGCCAGCAGCGTGTTTAGATAGCTTGCTGGATTTTATGCAGTGGACAATGTGGAATTATTACGTATATTATATCAGGCATCCCCCACCTTCTTCAGCCTGTGGGCACCTTTGGGATTTTGAGAGGGCATGACAAATGCCACTTCAAAATGGCTGCCATAGGAGGTGGAGCCATACTTGGTTACCCCTCTCTCCTCACATGTCCTGGGAAGAAGGAAAGCCTGAAGAGGGAATAGAACTAGACACTTACAAAGGAAAGCTTGGGTGCTTATCAGTCCTCCTGATCCTCCAATGGAAAACCCTTTCATTTGGATGATCGCAGCCAATAACTAGCCCTGCCTTACAGTGGCCCCACCCACTTTCTGAAAAGCCAGATGAGCTCCATGGTTGCCTGCAGACATCTCATTGGAGAACCCTGTATTATGGCATCTTAACTGTGGGCAAAGCTTGTCACATTTAAACAGTAAATATATCCATGAAAATATGGTGTACATCTCTGCAATATACATAGGGATTAATATTATTTAATACTGTATTGTTTTCCATAACTTTTTCTGCTATCCATCCTGAGTATTCAAAACCTCGTTCCAAAAACCATTTCACTAATCTCAAAAGAGAAAATGTTTCACTGGAATTTTCCCATTAAGAACATAAAAAGAGCCCTGTTGGGTCAGAGCAATAGTTCATCTAGTCCAGCATCTTGTCTCACACAATGGCCAGCCAGTTCTGGATGGCCAACAACAGGGAATAGAAGCTGAGGCCTTCCCTTGATGTTGTCTCCTGACTCTGGGGTTCAGAGGTTGACTGTCCCTGAACGTAAAGGTTCCCTTTAGTCCCCATGGCTAGTAGCCATTGACAGACTCCTCCATGGATCTATCTAGTCCCCTTTTAAAGCTGTTTATTCCTGTGACCATTACTACATCCTCTAGCAGTGAATGCCACATTTTAATGACTGGCTGCGTAAAGAAGTATTTCCTTTTTGTCCATTCTGAATCCACTGCCCATCAGCTTCATTGGATGCCCTTATTTTCCTGGGTTTGGGGGGGGATTTCTCTTTGTCAGCTTTCTCAACCCCTTGCTTAATTTTATAAACCTTTATCACGTCCCTTCTTAGTTGTCTAGTCCCGTTGCATTTTTTTTTAAAGAACCTGTTTGGAAGAAGAAGATCTCTCCCCCAAAACCTGCCCTTCACATCTTTCTCTTGAAATCTTAGTTTGATATGAATTTGTTTTAAATGTTCCTGGAAGATAGCATAGAAGAGAATTGTGGAGAGCTCCCCCACCCCCCAAACAAATCTTGGCATTCTCCCCCCCACCCCCCACACACACAAGCTGCTAAAAAAAGGAAGTTATCAAGGGGAGGAAAAAGCAGTCTGGGCTGTAGATGTGAGGTAGCTGTGGCTGTGGCCAGACTGAGATAGGGGACTGCTCTTATCCCAGAGAGGTGTGTACAAGTTTGACGTGACCTAGCAGCTGAGAGCCCGTAGCTGGGGAGCAGAGCTTGGACCTGTCCCAGAATCTGCAGGTGGGTCTCAGCCGGGCTGGTCCCAGGCTAATGGGTGAGGATGATAACGGAGCCATGCAGTAAACAGGATGCTCCACCCTGCTTCTCCCACAAGCCATCTTTGTCTTGCAGCGAGCATTGTTTTTGCTGCCTGGGGTATATTTTTAGGCATGGCGCTTGGACGCAGGGAGGGCAGCTTCAGCTCAGCTGCAGACCTGCATTCCTTTTAGCTCTTCTGCCGCTGGTGGGCGGCCACTGGTGTCCCAGATGTGGACAGTGCGAGTCAGGCAGGAGTGAAATATGGAGGGGGGGGGTTGGATTTGGCCCAGGCAGGGGTCGTTTTGTAGAAAAAACAGGTGGTGGGGCTCATCCAGGGATTGTTATGCAGCTGCACCTACTATTCCAGGGGTGGCCAACAGTAGCTCTCCAGATGTTTTTTGCCTACAACTCCCATCAACCCCAGCTATTGGCCATGCTGGCTGGGGCTGATGGGAGTTGTAGGCAAAAAACATCTGGAGAGCTACCGTTGGCCACCCCTGTACTATTCAATGGACAAGGTGGAGAGGAGGAGGAGGAACCGTCAGAAAGGTTGAGGAGCAGCAGCCTGGGCCCAGGGATAGTGGGCTACGGCAGTTGTCTGTGAGGCTGTGCAGGTTGCCTTCACCAGAAAGCAACGCCCGTTGAGCTTCTTGGGTTGGAGAAGAGAGGCTTCCGAGTGAGTTCATGCCCAGGTGCTTGTTTGGGAATTGTGCAAGCTACATGTGCCTCAAATAGACATGAGTGCGCAGTCAACAGCCAGCCAAGGGAGGTCTTAAATAGCTGCTGAACTCCTATGAGTCAAGCGCCCTGGATCGGAGCAGCCAGATCCCTCCTTGGCGGCACTCCAGGAGAATCCCTGCTTTGGTTGCAATCATTGCATATTAATTTACGTGCAAATGAAAAGCAAACAGTCCTCAGCCTTGGGCATCGGCTGGCATTTTCCTTGACAGGGATGTACTCGCTAGAAGCATCCGAGGAGCTGCGAGCCAAGAAAAGGCTTGCTTCAGAGCTTGCCGCCTTCAGCTGTGAACTTGCTGGGTGGTTTGGAGGAAGCCTCTCTTTCAGCCTCCCTCCACCTCCCCCAGTTGCCTGACCCCTCGTCCAAGGGCATCCTGTCACTTGGATAAACAAGGATGAAGTTAGGGATGCCAGCCTCCAGGTGGACAGCCGCTGGCACGAGTGCCACTGTGTGCTAAGAAAGCCAAAACAAGACCCAAAAAAACCCCATGCAGACAATAATGAAAAATATAAGTGAACGGTTCTTAATGCAGTAAATTACAAATTACAAACATATAACCAAGGTGGTAAAATAACAGTATTTGTTCTGAATCTGTTTCCAGAAATAATCAGGTGTCTTTGTTGGGATATATCAAAAGTCCATTGATTTCACTGGTAGATAAGAAGTTACTCCAAATGAACTCTCCTCCAAAGCAGAAAGGCGCAGGATCAATTAAGTCCAAGCCCGATGATGGTTTTGAAAATATTTTTTTCTTTTTTCAAGAGCCAGGGATTTATACCATGTATTTGTGGATAACTATAACGAGTTTCCAAAACAAAACAGCAAAGTCTTCAATAATAAGCAGTGCCGTGCAAAAAAACCCCCCTTCCAGAATAGGCTGCATGTTCTACCAGGTGGAGGCTGGAGTTCTTCCAGAATTACAGCTGTTTTTCAGACTTCAGAGATCAGTTCCCCTGGAGAAAACAGCTGCTTTGGAGGACAGCCTCTATGGCTCTTGAGAGGAACAGCTCTGTGAGAACTTGTGACTGACTCAAGGTCACATCAGCAGGTGCATTTGGAGGTGTGGAGAATCAAACCCGGTTTTCCCTGATTAGCGTCAATGCACTTAACTGCTACAGCAAACTGACTCTTAAGTGCTCCCAAACGAAGTGCTGTATTCCAATTCAAGTTGGATGGGAGGTGTTTCTCCCTGAAGACCCCAAGGTGCACTCTCTGGGCATCCTCTTGGGCTCAGTTTTAAGGCCAGCCAATCTTGCCAGATCTTGGAAGCTAAGCAGGGTCAGCCCTGGCTAGTGTTTGAATGGGAGACCTCCAAGGAATGCGAGGGCCGTGATGCAGAGGCAGGCAATGGCAAACCATCTCTGAATGTCCCTTACATTGCAAGCCCATGGGGTGGCCGTAAATCGACTGTGACTTGGCATCAAAACACACACACACACACACTAAGATGCAAGAACTTGTGCATTAAAGTTTGAAGTTTGCTTGTGACTAGAGTATCTGAAGGATTGCCTTCTCTGACAGGACGCCGTATCTATAGAACAGCCTGCCTGTGACTTGTCACCTTCTGCCTTACAAAACTGGGAGCATGGGACAGGTCCTTCTTGGTATCACAACTGTGGCATTTCCTCCTCTAAGAAGCTTGTCTGGCACAGTCTCTTCTAGCCTTCTGGAAGGTAGTTTAAACAATTCTGTTCAGGTGGGCTTCTGCTATGACTGCTGGCTGTTACGGCATATTGGAGATCCGGATTTATGACCCTGCCAGTTTTTACTGACTTGCCATTCGAATCTTTTTGACTCTTTAATCAGTGTGCTTGAATTTTTTTTTTCTGATGAATTTGAAGTCAGCGCTTCTTGTTAACCACTTTGAAAGCTCTGATACCAGGAAAAAAAAAACGGGTGCAAAGCATTTTTAAAAGAATAAAATGACATGGTATTAGGTAGGGGTGTTAGCTTGTTTGGCCTGTAGAGCTCCAGCAACCTCCTACAATGGAGACAGCTGCTTTTGAATGAGGGCTGCCTGCCACCATTCAAAAGTGCTGCCTCCTGGATCCGTTTGAAGCAGCTCCTGCATTGAGGAGGCAGACGAAAGCTGGGCTCACCTCTTTCACTTGGGAACGAGAGGCTGTTCAGTTTCAGTTTTCAGCAGACTGGGTTTTGTTCTCTGTGCAGCTGCTGGGAAGAGGTTTCCTAGAGACCTACATGTCTGTGACCACGAAGAGGGTGTATAGCTGTGATGTAACTGCCAGGGATGAGATGGGTGCTGAGTTACTCAGTCAGCTGGTGGGGAGCAGCCAGAAGTTGTTCTTTTTCTCATATTGCTTTTGTAGTCAAAACCAGAGCTTTTTTTGTAGCAGGAAATCCTTTGCATATTAGGCCACACCCCTTTTATGTAGCCAATCCTCCAAGAGTTCACAAGGCTCTTCTTATAGGGTCTACTGTAAGCTCTTGGAGGATTGGCTACATCAGGGGTGTGTGGCCTAGTTTGCAAAAGAGTTCCTGCTACTGAAAAAGCCCTGGTCAAGACATTTTGGATGTTATCCCCCAAGACTCAAGAAGTGACCAGGAGCCAGGAGGTACAATGGAAGGCACCACCCAGTGCTACGCTGGGACCATCTCTGCAGTAGATTTTTCCTCACCAGGCACAAATTCAAAGTTTTCTTCTTTTTACCCTGCATTTTTGGAACTCACTAAAACGGGATTCCGAAAATGTGGGGTAACAAGGAGAAAACTTTGGCGGAAAATTTCACACACATAACACACAGTTTTGAAAACATCAATGTGGGGAATTCCACTATTGTGGAAATGGTCTAGGGGTCGCTACTCCTGTAAATTTAGCAGGGGGTTGGACTAGATGGCCTGTATGGCCCCTTCCCACTCTGTGATCCTACAAAATGGAATGCACACCGTTTAAACCCCCCCCCTTTTTTATACAGATGGGTAATTGACAACAGAATGGTGCTGCGTTCTTTGTGGCAAATGATTGGCAGTTGTGCAGCCATTGGGCAATCCAAAGACCATCAGCAGAGGTTCTCAGGTGTGAATGAAACCTATAGGTTCTATTTGCCTTCTGCTCTCCTGAGGCTAAAGATAGTTAGTGGGCATATATTGATATGAGAGGTGAGGGGCTATATCTGTGTAGACAAAGTACATGCAGAAGGTTCTGGGATCAATTCTTGCCAATTTAGGAAGGATCAAGATTGAGGAACCCTCTGGGCATTGGCTGCCCCAGATGTTGGGCGGAAGAGGCAGTGCCAGGGCCAGTGGGTCTGTTTCAGAGGGGTGGCTTCATATTATCCTGAGCTTTTGATCTACTAAGGCAGGGGCCTTCAACAGGGGACCCAAGGGTGCCATGGCACCCACCAAGTGTTTTTAGAAAGTGTGGAACCAGGTGGGGTTCTTGCCCACCCAGGCTTCTGGCTGGAGATTTGAAAACTGATTGGCTGTGCTGATTATTTTTTTTCAAAGTTTCTTTGGCAAATTACTGCTGCTACAGCACAAGGATTTTGTGTGACTGAAAGTAAGCCACAGCAGCCATTTTGTATCAGCACTCACCATGCTATGTAAGAATTCTAAATGGACCCACAGGTAGAGTAGAGGACCCCTGTACTAAGGTCATCCCTATTAATCTATGTGCAGTTCTTATCAGGATTATTAGAGGAGCAAATAATAACAGTGACTGCAGATTTATATCCTGCCCTTTTCTCTGAATCAGAGGCTCAGAGCGGCTTACAATCTCCTATATCTTCTCCCCCCACAACAAACACCCTGTGAGGTGGGTGGGGCTGAGAGGGCTCTCCCAGAAACTGCCCTTTCAAGGACAACCTCTGCCAGAGCTAGGGCTGACCCAAGGCCATTCCAGCAGCTGCAAGTGGAGGAGTGGGGAATCCAACCCGGCTCTCCCAGAAAAGAGTCCCAATACTTAACCACTACACCAAACTGGCTCTCAAGGAATTCACCAGACAACTTCATTTATTTACTCTCAAGGAATTCACCAAACTTCATTTATTTATGCTGATTTATAAGGCAGGGCAAATAGGGTGTTTTTCTGCATTTCTCAGGAATTTGGCAGCCCAAAGCATCGCCTATGCATGAAAAGGCAGCAGCAATTAAAGGTTCTGGGTGAAACTGATCACTGGTAGGTGAATTGTTATAATGGAGCCCATTCCTGGATCCCACATTGGATACAGCAGGGGTGGCCAACGGTAGCTCTCCAGATGTTTTTTGCCTACAACTCCCATCAGCCCCAGCCAGCATGGCCAATGGCTGGGGTTGATGGGAGTTGTAGGCAAAAAAACATCTGGGGAGCTACCGTTGGCCACCCCTGGGATACAGAAATAAAAGATTTGGAAGCTTCCTGAATCTGTCTCCATCAGTTCCTGTGTCACTGATGCTAATTTTGGCACACTGCTTTGTTCAGGAAACTTTTTTGAGCTGCAAAATGAGGTGTTAATTATAGTGGCGGGTGGAGTGTGACTCCCTTCAGGACAACGAAGATGAGCACACCTTTTACGAGAATTGTTATCCCGAAGAAATGTTTGGAGAGATGTGGCTCTGCTCCCAGTTGGCTGTAGGTTCCATGTCAGCATGTATAAAAAACTCAGCAGAAACCATGCTAATGATGCAACCCCCTGTGTGCCAAATCCTGTCGATTTGGCGCGGAGAGACTGACCTATGTACCTCAGTGCCATCCTTGGTCCATGCAGCTCACCTGGTCAAAGTACAAAGCCAAGACCCTTTCAGCTCATTGGCAAATGCATTATAGAGATACACAGATACACGCATACACACCCCTTTAAAGTTCATACTTTCAAAAAGTGTCTCAGCATGTATAAAACACGTTCGTAATGTGTTTTCTTTGCATATATCACCTTAACTTTAAATCGAATTCACCCTTACGTAACCATTAAAGAGCATAATTACCCTTTTAATTTGAGCTGCGAATGATTGCTGTTCAACCGTTCATAACTTAATTGTAGCCGGTTTACGAAACCAAGGCGGCTGGGCATTTTGATCTCTCCCCTCCCTCCCCGATAGATATGGCCCAGGCAACATCTGGATTCCAATTCTTGGTGGAGCCAGATGCCCAAGGAAAAAGCGCACCCCAATACTCTACTACAAATTCCCCGTAGCAAACCGCTTGTTCTTCCACTGTGTTACATTTGTTGTGCAGTTCTTTCTTCTGTCCTCAGCAGGGCTTTGTGAAGGAGCTGAAGTTGAGAGATAGTGATGACAACAAGCCCTCACTCCCCCACAAAGACTGTTGTGGAGGCTTCATTTGATACACTACTCAACCCTGGACCCTTGTTTTTCATTGTCAGGGCTTAAAACACGTAAGCTTTAGGTGCTGTAGAGCATGTGCAGAGTGCTTTTTCTTTGTCACTCAGTAATTTACTCTCAGGCAAAGTTTTCAGCCTGTGCTTAATGCTTGAGCATGCACAAAGGGGTTAAATGTGAATTTCTCAAGGCCACTAACTAACCTAGTGACTTAGGGGTTGGTTCTCTAGTGGTTTCTTGTGCTCAGGCACAGGATTTGCCATACTTTGAACTCAGAGTTGTATTGGTTGCGAAGGCTTCCCGCAAGCTCCTGCTTCAAAACACAAAAGGGGTCGTCCTATTCCTTTCCCTGCATTTTAAGGGAGGAACAATTAGCAGGGACTTGCAGTTTTGTAGTGGTGGCTGCCAGCAGCATAGACAGCTTCAAGAGAGGAGTGGATGACCATGTGGAGCAAAGGTCCATCAGTGGCTATTAGCCACAAGGGATAGATGGAACACCATGTCTGGGAAAGTGATGGTCTATATTCATGGTGCTTTGGGGACAATAATGGGAGGGCTTCTAGAGTTCCCGTCCCACTGATGGACCTTCTGATGGCACCTGGGTTTGGGTCATTGTGTGGCACAGAATGTTGGACTGGATGGGCCATTGGTGTGATCCAACATGGCTTCTCTTATGTTTTGTAACTGCGGGGGTGGGGCAGGGCGGGGAGAGTATTAATTTGCTGTCAGGTTCTTACACACACACCAGGTTAAGTTATACCTTAGAGGGGTGACTGGTGGGAGGGAATCAGTTGTTGCAAGAAGGATCTTGGTTAGGATTCCCAGCTCTGGGTTGGGAAACACCTGGAGATTTTGACCCTGGATCCTGAAGAGGGTGGAGTTTGGGTGGGAGAGGTGCTTCAGTGGGGTATATAATGCCTTTGAGTCTGTCTTCCAGAGTGGGCATTTTCTCCAGGTGAACTGATCTCTATCTTCTGGAGATCAGTTGGAATTCCAGGAGATCACCAGCCATCACCTCGAGGTTGGCAACCTTATGAGTCATTACTGCAGCTCAAGTTTCAGAAGGGCCCCAAGTTTCTGACTTCTCTTTCTCCTCCATCCTGCCCAGCCAGCGTTCCGTGTGCTGCTGGGGCTACTGAGAAGGCCTGCCGGAACAGACCTCCCAGGGTGCGGCGTACTTCTTCCTTGGACACCGTCCTCGGGTCGTACCTCCTCGGTCAGTGGCCTCGGGATGCTGAAGGAGCCGCTTTATCACATATGAGCGACAAATCTACACAGGTACTATAGTCACCCTTTTCCATAAGGGGTTGTGGCAGGGGGCACCAGAGTGGGGTCTCCTGGACTAGTGGTGATGGTTGCTGGAGAAGGGAAGTTACGTGCTGTGCAAAGTATCTCTTTTGCTTATTTGAACCTCCATCCGCTGAGAAGGTTTAAAGGTAGCCATGTGTTCTTATTTTAACAATTCTTGGTTTAATTCAAAGGAAGAGGGTTCATGTCGGTTTTAAAACCATCAGTCTTCCATTCTTAATTCTACTTGCTTGACTTAATGCGGGTCCCCTAGAATTGTCCCCGTCCCTATCAGGATCTTCCACTGGGTTGGATTCACCGCAAGGACCTTGCAAAGGCTGTGCAAGAATTGCACAAGCCCTGCTGATCTTTCCCAACTTTCCTCTTCTTCCTGGCAGTTCTGTCCAGCCCCAGGAATTCAAGTCCTTTGTTCCTTTTCTGTCAGATCATGCAAGATTTTGGGAGGCAGCTGTTTTGCCCCCCCCCCCTCCCCAGAGCAGCTTCCTAGTCCACATAACTCTGTGCAGTTCCCACAGCTCTAAGGGTTAATTTCCCCAGGACTGGAAAGGTCCACTGGGAGAGGGGGAGAGCTGGAAGAAAGATCAGCGCTTGTCAGTGCCTTCCACTGTTGGATCATGAGATCGAACCCTTTCTTCCCGGTGATGACCTGTGTTTCCTCTAAGCTGAGTTAGCGTGAGCTAGTTCATAGATTTTTAGCCTCCACTTCACAGATTTTTGTCTTAGCTCAGGATGGATGACCCCAGAGCACGCTAATTTATGCAGTAGCTCACAAAGTAGAATATTTGCTCACAACTTGACACAGCTGCTCTGAGCCTGCTTCGGCGGGGAGGGCGGAATATAAATCCAATGAACCAATCTGGGGCAGAATCGGGTTATGTGGTTCCAGGCACTAAATCCCCTCCTGGGAACCTCAGCTTAAAGGTCTAGTCCAGCAGGCCTCTTCCTTACACTGGTGTCCTAGGGAGCTGCCTTCATTTTGTTTAAAAAAAGAAAGAAAGAAAAGAAACTACCCTCCATATGGCTGCAGACATGAGTTTGATACCCTGCAGTCAGTGCCTGTTGAGGTCTTGGAAGATGACAGGGAGGCCTAGGGAAGTTCCCTTCTCCCTATGGAAAAATGGACAGCAGTTTCAAGACATACATGTCCTCCATCTTGACCTCTTTCATCCTCTGGTCTGCCGTGTGTTGGGCTTGGGCTTTTGGGGCTAGCAGGCGAAAGGACGACTCACCCTTGCCAGACCTGCAGCCTCGTGGCTGGGTCCAGCCCCCTTCTCTTAATGGCCATTGCTGGCAAGTATGCATTTGACCTTCTCATTCGGAGGTCCCCATCCTTTTGGAGCCCTCGGGTATCTTTAGAATTCTGGAATTCCAGGGGTCACAGATGCAAAAAGCCTGCCACAAAATAGCTACCGCAGGAGGCAGAACCAGCCATGAAATGGCTGCTGCAGCTTACCTTCAATCACACCGTAAAAATCCCTCGTGCCACCACCGCCAAAGCAATGTTGTTTTTTAAATTGGCCTAGCTATTCAGAAGCCTTGCTGGGCCAACGCCCCACCTTTGTGGGCAACAGGAAAGTTGCTGGTGGACACCATGTTGGGGGGGCCTGTTCTAGTTGCTTATGTCCTTGGGGGTCAGGGCAAGTAATAGTAATACTGAAATATCCTATTACCGTACAGATCATCTGTGTTGATTCTTTGTCAAGCCATCAGTGTGTGCATAAGGTGCAATTTACAGAACAGTATAAGTGCAAGGGGGGTCCGTCCCTGTCTTCATGAACTCCAAACTGCAGATGACTTAATATGAAGGAATAACAGGCACAGACTCAGTTCAAACATTATGCAAAACCGGGGTTTGGTTTGGTTTAGTTTTAAATCTGGTTTTGAGATTATATGCTTTAATGCTTATTATATTTTCCTATATGCTGTAACCACCCTGAGACCACTTGTGGGGCAGGGCTGGCTATAAATCTAATGAAATAAATAACGCACGCACACACATTTATATACACAGGGGGTTTTTTTGTAGCAGGAACTCCTTTGCATATTAGGCCACACACATTCCTGATCTAGCCAATCCTCCAAGAGCTTACAGTAGACGCTGGAATACGAACCCTGTCAGCTCTTGGAGGATTGGCTACATCAGGGGTGTGTGGCCTATTATGCAAAGGAGTTCCTGCTACAAAAAAAGCACCCCCCTCTATATAAGTGCTGGTTTCATTGCCTTTGCCCTGGTCAAGTGTCTCTAGCTGGAGGAGGTAAGAGGGTGGTGCTGGGGAACAAGCCAAGACATCTAAATTCCTACATCACACAAAAGCCTAGTTGAGACCTTTTTTCCCCTTGTTATCAAGTCACAGCTGAATTATGGTGATTTGATATTGCCTGCTTCCATACAGCAACCCTGGACTTCCTTGGTGGTCTCCCATCCAAATACTGACCAGGGCCGACCCTGCTTAGCTTTTGAGATCTTATAAGATCATGCTTCAGGACAGCTGAGGCTAACCATGGTTAATGTCCTTTCTTGGTTTCAGATCCTGGTTTAGCGAATCCTAACTATCAGGCCCCCCAAGCAACTGGCTGTTGTCTGCTTCCTTCTCACTGTCTCTTGCTTCTTTCTGCATGACATCTTGCTTTGCCAAGCTTGCTCAATAGCACAAGAGCTACAGAGCAAAGTCTCTATTTTCTCCATTGGCTGAGGCTTCTCCCTTAGGGAAGACAGGCAGGGGGAGGAATAGCTTGCTTTGCCAGGCTCTCTCAATCACACAGCAGAGCTACTGAGCCAAGCCCCTCTCCCTTCTATTGGCTGAGGCTCCCCCCCCCCGCTCCTGGTCCTCTGGGGAAAGAAGAAGAGTCAGAGCTTCCTTTGCAGAGTTCCCTGAATCACACGGAAAGGATACAAAGAAAGCACCTTTAAAAGCTACAAGAGCTAATGTTTTAAGCAGGTTTTATTTTAAGTTTTTTTTTAAAAAAAATCTTTAATTGTGTTTACCTGTGTTCTTTATAAAGTTTGTATCTCTGCTATCTAGCATTGCATTTTATGACACACATGGCCCAGCCCGACAAGGTCACATCTATGTCAGATCTGGTCCTCATAACAAATGAGTTTGACACCCCTGCCCTAGAGGGATCTCTGCAGAGAAGCATTCTGGGCTTTTTAGCCATTGGAGCAACAGTTCTCTGGATTGGAGCCAATCACATCACACACTGAAAAGGGCTTAACCAACTGTATAGGACTTCTAACTGTTTGCAGTTGTCTTATAAAGCCAAATGTGTTTTTTTTCCCTTGCCGGGGGAGGGGGGAGGCTTAGTTTTTTGCACTTCTCTTAAATCATATTTGCATAAAACTCCTGTGTCAATGTCAGTCTGTAAGCTCAGTGCAAATTCTTTCCTCTCTTGGCATCTCCCCCCCCCCTCCAAAGAATGCTCCCATGTTATCAAGCTCTGGTCTCTTTTGTCTGCAGCTTTCCAGGGAAAGGCCTTTCCTTATTGTGCCCCTGCTGGGTTGAGGCAGCTCTTGACTTTCCTTGGCTCCATTGCGGAGGCAGCTGGCCTTCGGCATTCTCCTCCTGGAATGGGCTCGGTGCTAGAGGCTTTTTCAGCTCCTCTCGCAGCTCCGGGCCAAAACCCTTATATAACATGAACGGGCTGCGTGCCACGCGCTGCTTTTAAAACGAGGGCTCCGCTTTGGAAGAGGCTGTTCAGCACGAGGCATCTGTATGCTCCCGGATGGAGTGGGAAGCCTCCAGCCCTCGAGGAACTCTTAGCAACCTGTAAATATTTATGTAGCGCGAGAAATGGTTCTTCCAAGGCACAAAGAACTCTACCAGCCATTCAGCCTGGGCACAGATTCAGCAGGGTTCTGTTTTCTTCTTACGTAAATCTTTTTCTTTTCTTTTCTCTTTACGCTAGGCATAATGAAACTAGGGATGCGCAGACAGCTGGCATACTGGCAGAGATTGGCTTCAGTGGCTCTTTGCAGGATTCACATTTTTTATCTGAAAACATGTCCAAGGTGGCTTTCCAGCCAGAGGGATGCTCTGAGACCCAGTTTGGTGTAGTGGGGAAGAGCGCAGACTCTAATCTGGGAGAACCATGTTTGATTCCCCACGCCTCCCCATGCAGCTGCTGGTGTGACCTTGAGTCAGTCACAAGTTCTCTAGGAGCCATTCTCTCAAGACTTGGAGTCCCAACTGGGGAGAAAAGCAATATATAAAGAAATGCATCATCCTTAAAATATGGGAAGTAACAGGTTAACTGATAATTGACAGTCTTTCTAGACCGCTTCTCTCTGCAAGGGCAGGCTCAAGGTTGTTTTCTTGCCATCGACAGTGAACAGCAGCTTTAATGTATGTGTGTGGTGTTCTTGCTTTAATGTTCTAGAGCTGCACAGTCACCCTGAGCTATGGCATAATCAGTGAAAGACTGGTGCTCCTTGCACTCAGAATTTGGGATCGTTTTCATTGATGCATCAGGGCTGTACCACTGCAGGTTGTAGCTATAGCAACTGAATGCCCTGTGTTTTCTTAAAATCCCTGCACATAGAAAGCTATTGTATCAGGGTAAAAGGAGCTGGGCCAGAACCTTCTGGCATGCTACCTTTCTCAGTGCAGGGGACCTCCCCTGCCCTCACTGCAGGGAGGAGTATCTGACCACACTAGGCCCCATTGCCATTTGAAGTGGAATAGCTCAGAGTTGCTCCCTCTAGTCCACACCGGGGTGATGGAACCCTATAGCTTAGCTGTATTTCAGGGATCATGCTCAGGTTGGACTATGTTGATTTGTATTCAAGGCCTGGTTTGAGTGGCCTTTATATCATCATCACTACCACCACCACCATCACCTGTCATCTGGCATTACGTGTAGTATAGCCTGGAGATCCTAAGATTGTCTGGCAGCCTGAAGTTCTAGCTCTTTTAGCATTATGCACCACTAGGTGGCAAGCTAGACTTTTTTGGAGGAAGCTGCGAGAGCTCCGAAAGAGCGATGACTGACCCAAGGTCACCCACCTGGGCTTCATGTGGAGCAGTGCAGAATTGAACCTGGATTTCCAGATTAGAGTCTATCACTCTTAACCATTTCACCACGCTGGCCTTTGCACAGGTTCCCCTGCACAATCTGACTTTTATCCTTCCAACAACCCTTCCAGGGCATGCTGGGCCATGTAAGTAGCCAGGGCTGCAATTCTAGCAGGAGCTCCTTTGCATATTAGGCCACACACCCCTGATGTAGCCAATCCTCCAAGAGCTTACAAGGCTCTTTTTTGTAAGCTCTTGGAGGATTGGCTACATCAAGGGTGTGTGGCCTAATATGCAAAGGAGCTCCTGCTAGAATTCCACCCCTGAATGTAGCCGTGTTCTCTGCGTCAGCTGGGAGACCCAAGATGAATGCGTTCTCTCCCAGGCCATATCAGTTTTGTGTGCAATGCAGTGCACTGCTGTGATGTCCCTTTGGTAGGAAGAGAGGAGGGAAGCAATGTGGGCTGCAGACAGCCTGCCGTGAATATGTTTTGAACCTACAAGACCTCTTTGTCTTGCAGAAGCAGCTTCTCTCCTGCCGCCTCCTCTTGCTCAACAAGAGAGAATAGTATCGACAGACTCATCTCAGACCTGCTGCATTTGCAGGTCGCAGCCTTTCTGGTGAGGGCAGAGAGGATTTCACAGCCTCAGGTTTGAAACCGGAGGCACACCTCGCCTGCAGAAGATCTGACCTTTTGTGGCTTCCAGCACATTGCTTCTCAAAGCACTTTTCTCCTCCTTGACTGCTCAGAGGAAGCTGTTTGACCACCGTTAGCATAACATATTTAAACACTTCCTTCCATATCAGGAGACTTGGCCTAGAAGGCAGGGCTCTCGGAGTTGGGGTGGGGAGATGCCCCCTATGGCAACACAAGCTCTTACGAGCTGGTTTCTCCCTTCACCAGACCAGATCTTGCATATGTGCTTTGATTGTGTCTGCAGGGAGCCTGTGGGTTCTCCTCTTCCAGCAGCATCAGAGAAGGATGATCTCTGCCAGCTGATGAATCACTGCTGAGACCAAGGATGCCAGCCTCCAGGTGGGACCTGGGGACCCCCCTGGAGTTACAGCTCCTCTCCAGTCTACAAAGAGCCATTCCTCTGTTTTGGAGGACGGACTCCATGACACTGTATCCCCCTGAGGTCCCTGTCCTCCCCAGGCTCCACCCCCAAATCTCCAGGAGTTTGCCAACCTGGATCTGTCAGCCCTACGCTCTCATTAGCCACTGGTAGCCAGGAGGGATCTGGCAACCCTAGCTGGGACACACTGCTTGACATGGCTGTTGAGAGCCAGTTTGGTGTCGTGGTTAAGAGCGGCAGACTCCCCACTCCTCCACATGCAGCTGCTGGTGTGACCTTGGGTCAGTAACAAGTTCTCTCGAGAGCAGCTTCTGTCAGAGCTCTCTCAGCCCCACCTGAGAAGGAGATTGTAAGCGCCTCTGAGTCTGAGTGAAAGGAAGGGTATAAATCCAATCTCCAGTTTGCCAGTTTTGTGTAGTGGTTAAGTGTGCAGACTCTTGTTGGGGAGAACCAGGTTTGATTCCCCACTCCTCCACTTGCAGCTGCTGGAATGACCTTGGGTCAGCCATAGCTTTCATGGGAGTTGTCCTTGAAACGGCAGCTTCTCTGAGGGCTCTCTCAGTCTCACCTACCTCACAGGGTGTCTGTTGTGGGGGAAGAAGATAAAGGAGATAGTAAGCCACTCTGAGACTGATTCAGAGAGAAGGGCAGGATATAAATCTATGGTCTTCTTCTTCCTCCTCCTCTGCACACGACTGAAATCCTGAAGGGCTGGGCTTGAAAGGAAGGAGAACCTCGCTTCTCTTCCATCTGTCAAAGGGCCTAACTAAGGCCTGCACTCCATATGGCAGAGAATGAGGTGGTGGGCCCCTGCCCAGAGGTGGTAAGACAGGGATTTCAGCTGCCAATATCCCTTTACACTGAGACTTTTAAATGGAAAAACTACTGCAACGAAGAGAAAGGCTTTGACCCCTCTTCTTTTGCTCTTCTGGGCCGATTTTCTGTTTGGAGTTAACTTTTAGCACTTGGGAAGTCTTCCAAAACAGACTTTGGCTGAAAGGCTTTTCCAGGAAGCTGCCTGTGTAAATCTGAGCTTAATGGAGCACCTAATTACGCACCAGGTGGTGGCAAGGGAGTGGAGTGTGCCCTTTGGTGGGAGAAGAATTGAGTTGAGGGGGGATTACGTGCCATATGCTGGGAGTTAAGTGTGGCAGGGCAAACTTGCCTGGTCCACTTTTGTTAACTTTTAAATACAGACAACCTCCCACCCTAATTCAGTTCAGTTTATCAAAGATAGCTGATCCAAATAAGTGGGGAGGGGTGCAGATTAGATCACTTCCTGCAGTGTAGTGGCGCAAAGTGGTAAGCTGCAGTACTGCAGTCCAAGCTCTGCGCATGACCTGAGTTTGATCCCAGTGGAAGCTGGGTTCAGGTAGCTGGCTCAAGGTTGACTCAGCCTTCCATCCTTCTGAGGTCGGTAAAATGAGTACCCAGCTTGCTGCGTGGAAAGTGTAGATGACTGGGGAAGGCAATGGCAAACCACCCTGTAAAAAAAGTCTGCCATGAAAATGCCGTGATGCGACATCACCCCAGAATCAGAAACGACTGGTGCTTGACGGGACTATCTTTACTTTTTAGTAGTGTCATGGTTCGAGTGTCTGAGTCGGATCTGGGAGACCCAGGGAACCTTGCTGGGTTATCTTGGGCCAGTCCAGGCCTTGAATTCAGCAGGGGCTCACAAGAGCACAGCTCCTGAACCTTTCTGATGGCTCCCCCTCTTCCTCCCCATTTACCTATCTTGTCCATTGAATAGTAGGTGCAGCTGCATAACAAACCCTGGATTAGGAGAGTGGGCAGCCAGCCACCAGGAGCTTTGCCATGCCCCCAGCAGACCTCATTAACCCCTGGAGAAGTCCATGCCACCCTTTCTCCACTTCTTATGTGATTTTGGGTGGCGGGTGGCTTGCTGGCCTTTTGACTGGGAGTGGGGGGGCGCAATCCAGGAAAGCTCCAGGTGATATTCTAGTCCAGCATCCTGTCTTACAGAGTGGCCAACAGCAGAGAACGGAGGCCGAGGCCTTCCCCTGATGCTGCTTCCTGGTTTCCACAAGTGTGACAGAAGTGCTTGGAAGGCCACAGCCCCTCTGTAGGGTTTCCACCGTTGCGTTAAGTGCAAATGGAAACAGTGGGACAAGCAGCACAGGCTTCTAGACTCCACACTACAGTGGCATCGGATGGGGTTTTGGACAGGGGCCAACTCAGCAGATTTTTTTTTTTGCTCAGATCAGGGCAGGAAGCTCCCCACCTCCCATGCGATATGGCAGTTTCGTGGTGCCTCGTGGGCAGAGCTGCTGCTGCAGCTCATCAGAGTCGCTGCGGCTAGGTGGTGTGAGAACTGTGGTTGCCATGGTCTTGGAAACACCTTGCCAGGCAGTAGTGTCTCTCCACCCACCATTAATTGGCGAACACCCATGTCTTCTGCAAAGGGACCTTTGGCCGTTCTGCGGTCCTGAAGGTTCAGAGCTTCCCTCCTGCAAGCCGGCGGTTGTTACTTGCAAAGATTTATCAGCAGTGAACATCGACCCTTTGATTTGAGGGCTTTTGCAGTTGCTCAGCGCTGTGGCATCCTGTGCTGCTGCTGCAGGATTAAGCTGGGGTACAGAACTGGGGTCACTTGGGGGGTGAGGGAGGAGGCAGCTGTGAGTTTCCTGCATAGTGCAGAGGGTTGGACTAAATGGCCTCTGGGCCCCTTCCAGCTGTTACGTTTCTAAGCTTTTTGCAACAGATGCCAGTTCTCTCTCCACCCCCACCCCCTTGGAAGGGGGAGGGTTGATTTAGCGTTATGCAGCACTAGGAGGTGAGCGAGACTTTTATTTGTCTCCCCCTTGCGTAATAAACACTCCATCTGTCCTCAGATTTTGAAATTGATCTGTTAGGTTGTTCATTTCACCATTGCTGCTTAACAGGCAAGTTTATTTTCCCATTCGTCTAAACTCGGGCAGATGTCTTGATTTCCATTTTGCTGCATAGATGATTCAAGCCGCTGTCTCCATATATTTGATTTTCCTCTTACAGACCTTTGCTAATTTGTAGCATGTTCTTAGCTTCCGTAGGAAATTTGAATTTTAATATGTTCTACATTTTCCATGAATTTCCTTGCAGTTTCTTTTAGCCTTTTTTTTTCTTTCTTTTTTTACAAGTCCAACACATACGGGAAAAAGTTCCATCTGTAACTTGGCATTTCCAGCATTTCCCTTTGTATTTTTGTCTACTTTCTCAATATCCTTTGGAGTTATGTACCTTCTGAAGAACATTTTATACCAGTTTTCTCTTAACGCCTGACTGGCTGTGAACTCAAATTTCTTTTTTGCCGTAGCTGTTCCCATCGATGCCGTGGTGTTTGCTCTCTACCCAGGAGCTTCTTTTGTGTAGGCAAACATATACTATGTGTGTTTGCTCTTGTGCATGAAAAATGCTCTTGAGTTGCTGCCACACGTACACTCAGTGGAAATTTAACGATTGGCCCCAGTATCCCTGTGGAACGCGACGGTCTGTATGTGTTGGACTTGTGTTTATTTCTCTCCTTCCCGCCCCCCTCTCCCCGGCATGTCAATGAGATTCTTATTTGGAGGGGAAGTTCTGTTAAAAAAAGCAGCCCTTGAGATACTTTCTCCTTCGGGGGATGCCTTCAAAACGGATCTTCATGGAACAAATTGCACCATTGGGAACTGGCCTTCTGCTTGTAAGGTCATGGGAATCTCAGACGGCCAAGTCCTGATTGACTCCCCTCTCCTTTTTCAGACTCCTGTATCCTGGCACGAAGTGGAGGTGGGGAAAGCCACCCTTCATAAGCGTTCAGCCTCCTGGGGCAGCATGGGTCATCGCAGAGAGGTAAGAGAGACCTGCTTGGCCACCAGAAAAAAATGTTGTAAAGCTGTCGGGTGGGTGTTGCAGTCCTGACCGTGTTCTATGCAGCAAGGGATAACACAAGCAGGCTGATGCTTTTACTGATAAGGGAAGCTTTCCAGATGCAATATGAGGCCCTGTGGGGAGGTGGCCGAGTCCTTTTTGAGGCCTCCACTGAAAAGACAGCATGCAGCTGTTCTTTTTTAAAAAAGAATGTGTGTGGGTGTGTTGGAGGTGTGTGTGACAAAACTAAAAATGACATTTGAAAGGTAGCAAGAGCAAAGCTGTCTGAAATAGATGTCTACTCAGGCCTCAGATTCAGCAGGAGCTCACAGTTGCACAGCTCCTGAACCTTTCTGAGGGTTCCTTCTCTTCCTCCCCACCTACCTTGTCCATTGAGTATTAGGTGCAGCTGCATAACAATCCCTGGATTAGGAGACCGGGCAGCCAGGCAGGCACCAGGGGCTTTGCCACGCCCCCAGCAGCTCTCATTAACTCCTAGAGAAGCCCACACCACCCTTTCTCCACTTCTTATGTGATTTTGGGCATCAGGTGGTTTGCTGGCCTTTTGACTGTGTGTGGGGGGGGCGCCTCAGGAGAGTCCCAGGTGAGTGAGGCCTGCTTGGGCTGGCTGGATCTTTCTTGCATTGGGTTGCTTTTGGCTGGGGGGGGCGGCATATGCTAATGAGCTCCGCCGCCTGCTTTTCTACAAAACGACCCCTGTCTCTACCTGCCCACAAACAGAGGAGTAGCAGATGTTCTCCAAGACTGGATCTCAGCAGTGTGATAGGACTTCTGTTCCACTTCCCGTCTGCCCTTCATGAGAACCTCAGAGGGCGGGGCGGAAGGAGCCACATGCCCCACTCCTCAAGCTCCATCTCTGCTGAGAAGCTCCTCCCTGAAGAACGCTTTGCAAGGAGCATCAGTGGTCATTTCCGTAGAATGTTGACTTCCTGGGGAAACAGCTTTTGTCTTGTCAAAAAAGAGATTAAAATAATCACTCTTACCGGATCCTAATTTTTGCCCAAGGGGCTGGGAGAATCCATTAAGGGAAAAAATTATTGCCGAGAAAGTAGTGTTGTGCACAGTGCTTTTTTTTGAGCAGCAACACAGTTCCGGCTGGCTTGGTATCAGGGGGTGTGGCCTAATATGCAAATGATTTCCTGCTGGGCTTTTTCTACAAAAAAAAGCCCTGGAACTTGTGCTTGACTAATGGAAGCGCCCTGTCCCAGGCAGAGGGTCAGAATAGACTGTGGAAAGCTTTAGTGGAGCTGCTGCTTCCTTGGCAATTTCCACTTGCTATAATAAAATCTCGGATCTTGGTTATTTCAAGTTTCAATTCAATTATTTATTTCAATTCAATTATTTAAAAGCCACCCGCCCCCCCTGGACAAAAAAAAATCCACCAGTGAACTCAACACTGTACTTGGTTGCTGCAAAAGCAGCCATGTTGAAAGCAACTGGGCAGCCAGGTCCTGGGGGGGTGGCCATGTTAGCCCACTTCAGCCAAAACCATAGAGGCTGGTGGCAACTTAAAGACATAGGCAGGGGTGGAATTCTAGGAGGAGCTCATTGACATATTAGGCCACACACCCCTGATGTAGCCAATCCTCCAAGAGTTTAAAAGGCTCTTGTTTGTAAGCTCTTGGAGGACTGGTTACATCAGGGGTGTGTGGCCTAATATGCAAAGGAGCTCCTGCTAGAATTCCACCCCTGGACATAGGGCTTTTCGGAATTCTCATTTTACTCACTGCTCAGTCCTTTTTTCTTTGGGCTTCCTCCCCTCCCATTCTTCACGTGTGTTGCTCCCTCTACTGGTCAAATGGATATTAAACAGCGTTATTGCCAGTGTATCTCCCTGCAAATAGCAGTCAAATGAAATGACTAGAGGGAATAGTCACAGAACCTTTATTGGCATAATAACAGTAGCAAAGCAAGAAAGCAGGGGGGAAAAGTTTGTTCATTTAACATTTTAAACAGACTTCTCCTGTAAGCGCAGTAAAGGAAGTTTGCCACCGCTTCGATGACTTCAGCTTTATTTGAGGCTAGTAAACTCACTATCTTACTTATATCAGATTTATCCAGCTAGAGGGAACAAAACATTTGGAACAGGAGGAAACCCCCCCCCCCCACCCAATGAAACAGGAACACAACAGCAAGTAAAATGAAAATACAGAAAAGCCCTTAAGTGTGCTGTGGCAGAAGGTATTTGTGAAGGGTTTTTTGAGCCAGAGCCAAGTTCAACAGATGCAAGAACTGTTGTACAGAGAGGATAGAGAGAGAGAGGTCTACAAAATTCTGGGGGTTCAACAACCAGGTAAACGTAACTTGATTCTCCAATTTAGTAGTTAATTTGCTTTAGGCTTTAATTTAAAAGACTCACCACAGAAAATATTTCCGTCCTTATATAATCGCAATGTCTATTCTAGTCTGGCTAGAACATTAGATTGACATTTCTGTTCCTTATGTAATGTCTGTTCTTAAGATTTTCTTTTAGAAAACTTTTATTGTATATGGCATTTATCATCAATAAAATTCTTTTGGAAATTTAAAAAACAAAACGGAGACCATTTTTTCTCCCACTAGAACTGGGTGGGAGGGAGAGACCCATTTCTGCAGTGAGCCTGGTCCATGAGTTTGCCCATTTCTGCCCACTCCAGATCTTTCCTTCGCCTTTGTAATTCACGTGTGAGAAGATGTGGGGAGGGGGGGGGTGACCATTTGGGCAGTGCTGAGCTCTTTAAAGGCAGTTTAACTTGTTTCCCTAGATCGCCAAACTGAAGCAGCAGCTTCAGCGAACGAAGCTGAGCACCAGAAACGGCAAAGAGAAGGAACGGAGCTCCCCCGTCCAGGGCGATCATACGGTGCTTCCAACGGTCAAGGTACGTTCGGCTTTGAGCCTACAAACAGCCAAAGAGGGCAGCAGACTCGAATGCTTCCTGTCAGCTAACTGCCTTCGCTCATTTTGAGTCAAATTCTGTCTCCCAAGAAAGGTCTTCTGTATAACCAGAAGATAACCAGTCTGTTGTGAGGAGGGGGGCCTTAGCTCAGTGACAGAACTCCCCATTGGCTTGCAGAAGGTCTGAGGTTCAATCCCTGGCATCATAGCCCAAGAAAGAAAGGAAAAGAAAAAACGTCAGCCTAGAAAAACAAGGTTACCATGGAAGTTAACACAAAGAATAATAGCAAAGTAATTAATTACTAATGGATTATATAGGTTAAAACAGGGGTGTCAAATATGCTGTTTGGGAGCCGAATCAGGCCCTTGGAGAGCTCCTAACAAGCCCCCGAGCAACTGGCTGTCATCTGCTTCCTTCTCCTTCTCTCTTGCTTCCTTCTGCATAACAGCTTGCTTTGCGAGGCTTGTTCATTTGCACAGGAGCCACAGAGCAAAACCTCTATTTTATCCATTAGCTGAGGCTCCTCCCTTGGGGAGGAAGGGGGGAGGAATAGCTTGCTTTGCCAGGCTCTCTCAGTTGCACAGCAGAGCTACTGAGCCAAGCCTCTCTTCCTTCTATTGGCTGGGGAAGGAAAGAGCCAGAGCTTCCTTTGCCCAGTTCCCTGGATCCCATGGGAGAAATACAAAGAAAACATCTTTAAGACCAATGAGTGCTAACATTTTAAGCATGTTTTAAGGTTTTTAATATATATGTTTATATATTTGTCTGTGTTATTTATAACATTTACATCTCTACTACTTAATCTTAAATAGGTACACACATGGCCCAGCCCAACAAGGTCTCATTTATGTCAGATCTGGCCTCATAACAAATGAGTTCGACACCCCTGGGTTAAAGCAACCAAGCTTTGGTGGTGTTGGAAAATGCCATCAAGTCACAGCTGATTTACAGCAACCCCGTGGGGTTTCCAAGGCAAGAGACATTTGGAGGTGGCTTGCCATTGCCTCCCTCTGCGTCATGACCCTGGTATTCCTTGGAGGTCTCCCTTCCAAATACTAGCCAGGGCTGACTCTGTTTGGCTTCTGAGATTTGACAAGCTAAGACTAGCTGGGTCTATCCAAGTCAGGGCAACAAAGCTTTAATTAAAAATGATTTTAAAAACTCCAAAACCAAATGCATTTGGGCAACAGAGCCTCGCTCTGTGGTATAAATGATTAAAATATGCACCATAAAGTAAAATTATTCACACACACACGCACAAAGTACGGCCTGTTCATTAACTAGACAAGACCCACTTCATGATTATAATACATTAGGACCATCAAAAATTATTTTTTCAGATGGTCATTGTTTGTGGTCCAAATGTCTCTGTAAGCAAGATTAAAATGAATCGTAACTCAGGAATACGATTCCACATTCAGGAAGCAAGACCTGTAGTGTTTGGTTTTAACGGAATCTTTTTATCAATGGTTGTTTGTAATGCATTAGTATTTATTCTGTCGTTAGGCTTTTTGTCAACGTTCTTGGTTACCTCAGTCCCTTGCATCACCAATTAAAAGATGGCCACACCTGGCTCAATGGAAAAATTGTTCAGAGTTACATGGTGACCCATTCATTGTATACCTGTACCCCATCCGTAGGAAGTACTTACTGTGTGTATAACAGTATCCATCCTTTCAGTGGAGGCACAGGTCGTGAATGTAACGAGGCTGGCATTCTTTCATCTATGCCAGGCTAGATTACATGCTCCCTATCTGTCTTGCCAAGATTTAGCCACAGTGATCCACACAACAGGCAGCTCTAGGCTGGGTTACTGTAACTTGTTCTACACAGGGCTATCCTTAAGGCTGATCCAGAAAATGTAATGTGGTGGCGCAGATCCTCACAGGTACACTGTTGAGAACACACATTCCACCAACTGCATTGGTTCCAAATTGAGTACCAGATCAGGTATAAAGCTCTGGTGTTGACATTAAAGCCCTGAATGGTCTGGGATCAGCATTTCTCCAGGACTGCCCTTCCCAGTATGTTGCTCAAAGATCATTATGCTCAGTGAGTGACAACCAGCTGGTGTTCCCCGGCCTGAAAACCATCCAGCTATACTCAACCAGGGACGGGGCCTTTTTGGCCCTGGCCCCTACCTGGTGGAACGTTCTGTCTAGTGAGACCTGGACCCTGTAGGACCTAAAGCAATTTCACCGGGCCTGTAAAACAGAGATGTTCCACCAGACATATGGTTGGGGATAGCGATGGTCTGAAAACCACCGACCTCCATCCCTGGGCTTTCCGTTCCCCTTTCACCTGTCCTTCCTGAGTTACCATCTGTAATGCATTGGTTTTTATTACATGCCGATATTAGTTAATTGCTTAATATTGTAAAGTTCAAATGTAACTATTTATTATGAAGCAAATCTGCCCCGAGCCCTGCTGTGCAAGGAAAGAAGGGCTAGAAATCGAAAGATTAAATTAAAAGGGTCACTGGCTCTTCTATCAGGTCATTAGATGCTGTTGTTGTTTCTAGGTCTCCCCACCTGCACCCTTTCCAGCCTCAACTGCCGTGTCATTCATCCACTTGAACAACAGCCTTGACGGTCTCAACCGGGAGCTGGAAGAGGCGTTTGTGAAGGAGCAAGGAGACGAGGAACTGCTCAGAGTAAGTCAAGACTGGCCATGAAAACCCCTTTCAGGCTCAGGGCTAGAGCTCTGCCATCTCCAGGGGAAAGGATGAGGTAGTGGCTGATGTGAAAAACCCCCAACAAGAGACCCTGGAGAGCAGCTACTGATCAGAACAGGCCATGTTGACCTTGTGAGACAAAAGGCCAGGTTTAGTATAAGCAGGCCGCATTTTGGGCAGGAGCTCACAGGAGTGGAGCTTCGGAACCTCTAAATTTTATTGTGCTGTTTATTTCTTACCACCTGTGCCCAAGGCTGTGCTTGCCTCTTGTGCACAGGGTCTGGAACCTCACTGCAGGTAAAACAAAGAGAGGGAGAGAAAAGCTTAGTGGAGGCGGCAGGTCAGGATGACTCACTTTCTCCTTTCCAAAGGGCACCCGCCTGGCATTGCTACAAAGAGAAAAGGGGGTCCTTGCAGCTTCGCCTGAAGCTGCCTTATACTGAATCAGACCCTTGGTCCCTCTAAATCAGCATTGTCTACTCAGGCTGGCTGCAGCTCTCCAGGGTCTCAGGCAGAGGTCTTTCCCATCACCTGCCGCCTGGTCCTTTTTAACTGGAGGCACCAGGGATTGAACCTGGGACCTTCCGCAGATCAAGCAGAGACTCTATGACTGAACCTCAACTTCATCATCTGTGGCTGCTGCATGGGCTTGTAGCTTGGACCAGACTCCTCTCCAGGTGCTCTTGATCTCAGAATCCCCAGGTTGGGAGAGGGGCTGTGGCTCACCTCTGCTTCACATGCTGGAGGTCCAAGTTCAGTCCCCAGCATCTCCAGCTAAAAAGGACCAGGCAGTGAATGAAAGGAAAGATCTCTGCCTGAGACATCTGGATCGCTGCTGCCAGTCTGAGTAGACAATACTGATGGTTCAAGATAAGGCCGCTGTGTGTGTGTGTGTGTGTACCTCACACTTTTTATTCAGCTGCAGCCTCCCGATTTTCCCTCACATACATTTGCTGCTCTTCCTCCTTGCATGACTATTGGATTTCAGGCTCATTGCAAAGTCATCTTTTGCCCCTGCAAGAAACTCCCCCTGCCCTCTCTTCCTTACAGAACTAAGTAGAGATACTGAGAAACAGAAGGGTTGGAGAGGGCTTGCAAGGGAATGCTTGCTAACCCCCTCGTGTCTCTTTCTTGGCGACTCTTAAAGCCTGCCATTATTTCCTCTGCTATGCCCTGTGCTCTCCTGTCTACCTCTTTGTTTAAAATTGTCTTTCCCCTCCCAGATTCTGGATGTCCCTGATGGCCGCAGGGCTCCAGCCCCTCTCCAGAGGGCCCCTGGCGATTCCTTGCTGCCCCAGCTGGAGCATAGCAGCAGCAGTTGCAGCAGCCTTTCTCTTTCCCCGTCCCCTTCTGCTGCTCCGGGACGGTCCCCGCATACTCCTGCTCGCATAGCTACAGAAGACCCTTCCACTGGTGCCTTAGAAACACCCACGCTGGAAACCAAAGGAAAAGGTAAGGGCAGGGGTTTGCCCATGGCCTGCTCTGAGCCCGGTCCTCCAGGGATTCTCATGCACCTTGACATATTTCTTTCCCAGCTTCACAGTCCCAAATTGCTCATGAGTTATCACACTACTAAGATTCAGTCTGGATGGCAGTGGGAAAATACCAGCACTGTTGTCTGGGTGTGGGTAGGAGGAGAGTGCGTAGAAGGCTGCAGGAAGCCAACAAAATGCTTCAGACTGGTTAAGACATCTTGCTATTCTGTTTCATAAATTGTTTTAAGTGGGTAATCCAATGAACATTCATAAATTCTAAAAAGAATCGAAGCGCCTTCCCATAGCTCATCTAACTTTCCCACCTTAGCCAGGTGCTGCATTGGCAGTTTCATAAAGGGGCTTTGTTCTGACCACGGGTTGTTTTGTAGAAAAATAGGTGATGGAGCTCATCCAGGGATTGTTATGCAGCTGCACCTACTATTTAATGGACAAGGAGGCGGAACTCTCAGGAGGAGGAGGAGGAACTCTCAGAAAGGTTCAGGAGCTGTGCTCCTGTGAGCTCCCACTGAATCCAAGGCCTGGTTCTGACCTGTCCTTTGTATCTGGGGCCCAAGAATAAATTCCTGCCCATGATTTTAGCTAATCTACCATCCTTTTCAGTTTCTGAAAAATTAGTTTATATGCTCTCCGACTCGAAGCCCTCTGTTTCCTCCAGATAAGTTCTTTTTGTCCTGGCTGCTAGGAAGATTAGAGTGAATTTTGTTTATAAGAATACGTCTAACTGAATGGTTTTAGTATTACCATGCTGATTGTATGCATGATAATATAACTTTGGCTGCTTGTAGTTTTGTTTTAGATATGTTTAAACTGGGAAAGCCCATGGCCATTGATGATGAATAAACATTTAGAAACCCCCAAAAGAGTCCAAGCTCCTTCCCATGGCCCCTCAAACTTTCCCAGCTTAGCCAGATGCTGTACTGATTTTTTTTTCTTTTAAAAAAGGGCTTTGGTTGGTTGTAGTTAAAGCAGAATCACAATTTGCATTTATAGCATAGTCGCTTTGTTATCTGAAACGAGAATTCTCAGACTTTCTTCCAGCTCTTACCTAGGATTCTAAGCTTGTCCTGCACACACGCATACACCCTTGTTGTAAAGGAAATTTGAAATGCTGACTGCTCAGAATGAGAAGGGGTGGTTAAGAGAGAAATTCCAGCTTCAAAATTCATTTTTAAAATTCCCCTTCCTTATATGGGCTACTAATCTTGTAAAATTTCTGGCAGCGTATGAAGCACTGTCACATTCTGAGCTGCAATGGGAAGCCCAGCAGGGCGGAAAGCTGCACAGACACTTTGAGTCTGGGAGCAAGAGTGAACTTGGGGATAATGTCTGGTGTCCCAACTCAGTGCTGTGGCTCCTTGCATGGGGAGAAAGCAAGATCAAGGGGCCACGGAATGCAAGAGGGAGGGGGTACTAGGTGAAACGGAACACAAAATTCCTATATAAGGAACGGTCTGTCTACTTTATGAGTTGTGTTAAAGCTAGTTAACACTTGTCATGGGCGGGGCCTTGCAAGTTTTGCTAACACCAGTAGTGACTAATAAATCCCAAGCCCTGGTTAGGGCTAGATTGCATCAGACTCTTCAGTGACTTCTAATTGGGCAGTTTCATATGGGCTTCTCCTTGCGAAGTTCTTTTACTGGAGAACAGAGAACTGGGCACAGGGCTGGCATCAGCATACCCTGAGGTGGGACAGCTGCTGGAGCCCAGAGCTTTAAGCGGGCCGCACTGCCATCCCTGCCCCACTCACTTACTAATAAGTGCTACGCCATCCATAATCCCAGCTGCGTGTGCTGCCCAGTGCCACTGGCACATTTTGTGTAAGGAGTGCGCAGTAGTGGCACTGGCTGCCATAGCCATGATACTTCCAGTTGTATTCAGTACACAGTACCATTGGGGAAAGGGCATGTGTGCAGTGTAGGCAGCTATGACTGAAGGTGGTGGGAGGGCTTACCAGGGAGTGAGGGTGATGCAGGTGGGTGGGAAGGAAGGGAGGCATAAGTGGGAACCTTGTGGTGGGCAGAGGGGGATGCTGGGGATTTTTGCAAAGGCCCCCCAAAACCTTAAACTGGCCCTGAAATGTATCCTCTTATGGGAGTCTCTCTTGCTGTCTTTCTTCTGCATTTTTTTTTTAAATCAGAGTTAGACCTAGTAGTTTTCTTGACTTAAGCTGTCAATTTTTCTTTCCCTTTGGTTAGAAAACAGCAACAGTCCTCCGGTCCTTGCTTTTGCCTTGTCTCCTCGTCCCAACCATACCTATGTATTCAAGAGGGAACCGCCAGAGGGCTGCGAAAAAATCCGTGCTTATGAGGAAGCAGCGTGAGTAGAAGGAAGACTGAGTTTTGTTAAGACCAGGTGGTCCGGAGCTGACTGAATATTGAAATAGACAAGTCTGTAAAAAATGGGTGAGAACTGGGACAGAAAGGGTAAGGACTACATCCCCCCCAAACAACTTCTCTTAGACATGAGCAGGGGTGGAATTCTAGCAGGAGCTACTTTGCATATTAGGCCACATACCCCTGATGTAGCCAATCCTCCAAGAGCTTACAAAAAGAGCCTTGTAAGCTCTTGGAGGATTGGCTGCATCAGGGTGTGTGGCCTAATATGCAAAGAAACTCCTGCTAGAATTCTACCCCTGGATTTGAGTCACGATACAATGGTGGCATAAGAATACATAGCAGTGCCATTTGTGCTATGTACCATCATGGTAAGGTAGAGCAGTAAGAGAGGTGAATGATGGGGGGAATGGTTCGTGGAATGCCTTAGGGCAGCCAAGTTGATGAAAATGAGTTCTCCCCTTCCTGGCTGCTGGTATTTCCAGTCACATACCATTGCTTTCCAAATTTTCAGCAGAGTTTGCAATTACTTTTTAAAAAAAGGTTACCCCCATTACCGGAAAAGATTCATTGTTTTGAGTTTAAGATCGCATGGTCATGAACATTATGTATCTGCTTAAATGACTGCTGAAAGCCATATCCTGAGACCTTCCAGAAAATAGGATATGACCATTCGCGGGGGGGAGAACTGAAGAGATTTCAATTGCCTATGGTTCAGCCCATGTGATTGCTTACATGGTTTCTAGATCTCCCATTGTGTTGCTAGGCATCTATTCATGCCAGCCAGCTGGTGTTGCCAACTTCCAAGCAGTGACTGGAGATCTCCCCTATTTCAGTTTATCTCCAGGTGACAGAGATCAGTTCACCAGGAGAAAATGGCCACTTGGGAAAGTGGACTCTAGGGCATTATACCCCATTGAAGCCCCTCCCCAAACCCCACCCCCAGGCTCCACCCCCAAAATCTCCATGTATTTCCCAACCCAGAGCTGCAAACCATATTTACAGCCCAGAGCCATCGACTTTCCCCGCTCTGTCGCTTCTTCCGATATTAATGCAGCATCAAACCCAGAACGCCTGTCTCTTGCGAAAGGATCTTCTTCCAAGGGTCAGAATTCATTCACACATCCTTTTCTTTGATTTTTTTTCTGCTCCAGACCATTCAGCCTTGATCAGACCTTCCTGCCTTCCTGTCCAGATAAGAACAAAGTCCACTTCAACCCAACTGGCTCTGCCTTTTGCCAATTCAGCTTGGTGAAGCCTCTGATTCCCAGCGTAGACTTCCTTTTCACAGACTTCTCTTCCTCTCCCAGCCCTGCGGTGCCAGGCATGTGCTCCCGCCAACCCATGTCCAAGGTCCCGCTCCTCCCTTTGCAGAAAGACTCCAGGGGTGATGACTTCAGTGAAACCCCTCAGTCAGAATCCTGGAAGCGGAACCAGGCTGAAGATACTATGCTCTTCCACAGCTCCCTGGTTGTCTGAAGTTCCGTGGGCAGAGTGGAGGCAAAATCCCTTAGCGCACTTTGGCCGGTGGAGAAAGGAACTGGGAAACTGAGCACTCTCCTGCCCTCCAGCAGCCTTAAAAGCACAGATTGCCAGTGGATGCTCTGTAGCCACCGTAGTTTTTCTCCCTTCAACTTCTGGTACTTTAAAGCACTTCCTTTCCTTATGAGTTAATGGGAATTTCCTTCTGCTGTTTTGATGTCCAGAGAGCGCATACTATTATCATCCACCAGGTTTTTTTTCCCTGTCTTCACTTGTTGGGTGAGGCAAGGGCTCTCACATGGTTCTGAATACCCCCCCGAGGATGTTGCACCGGCTTCACACAGAACATGGAAGACAAAAAGAGTTCCCATGTAGCTAAAGGAGCTGACATGTACTGCTGCAGCAGATGACCACTGAGCAAGAGTTTAGCAGGGAAAGCTGCTTCCTACAAAGCAAGCCCCGTAGAGCGCATGACGGGAAACACAAGTCTTAAAAGTCTGCTAAATGCTCTCCTACTGATCATACTGTACCCAGGTAGAAGTTAATAAGCAGCCATTCAACTTGTGTGCCTTTATTGAGGGAGCATGTTTTTAGATGGTTCTCCATTTTAGGAAGGAAGGAGTGTTCCCTCTATGTGGTTTTCGGGGCGGGGGTGGGGAAGAGCAGTGTCTCTGAAGATTCTCCTTGCTTAGAAATTCAGAAAACAGCACCTAAAGCTCTCTGGTAGAATGAATCTGTTGGTCGTTTCAGCATACATTCTCTTCCTTTTTATCATAACTGACCAGTCCAGACTGACACTACTACTATTCTAGTGAGGTTGGGGAACCTGCACAGCTTTAACCGTACTGTTTATGCACAGAAAACGAACACTCCAAAGATCCCAGGTTCACTTATGCAGACAGCCTGTTCCATCCCCTACCAACCCCACGAAAGGCCTTAAACCTGGTGATGCCTTGATTCTAACGTGTATTTGAAAATGATTTGTTGTCTTGTTGCTAAACCTCAGGATTGCATTGGAAAGGTTTCTTCAAACCTGAGGGAGAAATTATATTTTTCTTTGGAAGACAGTATTTTTGCAGCTACTTTTGAAGTTTTGTATGTATCACAAAAGCTTATGGAAGAATGTTAGCCTGAGAGGTTCACTGACTTGACTTGTTCAGAGGTTTTTGTGGATCTTGGTGGTTTTAAACCAGTTCAGAAATAAAATTTCAGGCATTTAAAGTCTTTTAGTTCCTTTAATAGGGGGTGTAGAGCATAAGGATATACATTGGTGGGATGGGACTCCGTGCTGGATGTATCACTCTTTGCATTTCTCATAGCTACTGTACCGGTTAAAACTCTCAGCCCACCAAGTACCTTTCAAAATTGAATGAGGAGCTTGGAGAATGCATGGCTTAGGGGTGGGTCAGTATGCTCCTGTGGTCCCTTCTAATTCAGCTAGCGCCGACTCAGACTTTGTCTGTCTGACTCCACTAGGTCCAATATGCAAAGTGTGCAGATATCTTTAAAGTTATGGCACAGCCTCCTTTAAAGATGTCAGGAATCTTAAGAGCAAACACTGTAGTAACAGTCACAAACGATAGTACATGTGTTGAATTTGGATATGCAGAAGTTACAAGTTAGGGCTAATTAATATGGTGTTCACTGCAAGTATATATGGACTGGTTAGAATTAAATCAAGACAGGTGTGGTTACAAAAAGGTAGGTTAAGACAGGTTCAGCTGAAACGATAAAAAGTGACTACATGCATGAAGATTCCCAAGAGCATCACTGCTAGCAAGGGCTTTCATTTTCTGTAACCTTCCACTCAGAAAATATACAAGTAAAAAATTCCCACTTCAGTTCTTAGGGGGTGGGACTCGGAGCCTTTGGTTAGCTGCTATTACATCCTAATCTTACCTCTTGGGGTAGGGTTGGAAACAAAACTTTTAAGGAAGGGAACTGTGAGAGTGAGCAAGAAACAAGAATCAATGATGTCTTTATTTCACCCTCCAATTTATCTTTATCTTATAAGTTTATCTTTATCTTACCACCTTTTATTCCTTGGGCTGCCTCACTATAAAATTACCAATGTTAAAACGCACCAGTAGAATCACCATTAAGCACCAACTGCCTTTCTAAAAATCTTGTGTTATTTCCTTATTGGGGACCTTTGTCATTACCCCTCCTCCACTTAAATCCTTACAACAACCTTGTGAAGGGTAGTTTAGGCTGAGCTATTGTGACAGGCCCAAGGTCATCTGGCAGCTTTCCATTGTTAAGTAAGGGGTTCAAACCGCTGTCAATCACTATGCTACACTAGCCCTATATTTTAAAAATCATTTGGCTAGAAGTGGGCCTTAAAGATAAAACGTTGATGAAATGCGTAAGTAATGTTTTGATCCAGCAGCTAAAGGATAATAAGGCAGGCACCAACCCAGCCTCAAGGGCACTAAAAGCATTATAAAGACAAAGCAGGACCTCTGGAAAAAGTTCTGTTTCTGGTTGCCACCTGTTTGATCTCTATGTGCAGATGTACAATGAGCAGCCCTATGTTTAAGGGGTGGCTGAATTGTAAGGGGTGCATGCCACAGTTGCAAATAAAGAGTTGGTGCGTTACTGGCCGGAAGTCACCAAGCAAGCTTCATGGCTGACTAATATTAGCAAAGATCCAGGTGGGTAGCATTACTGGTCTGAAGCAACAGAGCAAAGTGGGAGTCCAGTGGCACCTTTAAGACCAACACATTTTTATTCAAGGCATGAGATATTGTGTATAAAACTCTGTTGGTCTTAAAGGTTCGTCTTTAGCGAGGGATGGTGGTTCAGTGGTAGAGTATCTGCTTGGGAAGCAGAAGGTCCCAGGTTCAATCCCTGGCATCTTCAACTAAAAAGGGTCCAAGCAAGTAGGCGTGAAAAACCTCAGCTTGAGACTCTGGAGAGCCACTGCCAGTCTGAGTAGACAATACTGACTTTGATGGACCGAGGGTCTGATTCAGTAGAAGGCAGCTTCATATGTTCATAAAGGTACCACTTGAGCTCTCTCTTTATTCTAATATCAAAATAATGCAAAAAAAAAATCCAGCGCGCCTGAAAATACATTTATTTCAATACGTGCTTTTGCCAGTCACAGTTCACTTCTTCAAATAGATACTGGGAAACCTTACGGGGAAGACACACCTTGGAACATGTCCCCGTTACATCCATTTTACAGAGAAGGAAAACTGAGGCCCTTAACCAGAAACTACTTAGTGCAGCCCTGAAGCGCTTCCTCTTCTCACGGCTCCTCCTCCACCGTCTCTTGCTAGGAGGCAGGACTAGGGTTTCTCGCCCCCAATTTTTTTTTGCCTTGGGCCAGTCCTCCGACGTGGCTTCTCCTCCCCTCCGCCGCCAGCCACCCCCTCAGCCTTCCTTTCCCCACCAGCGGCACCCCCAGCTCCGCCCTCTTGTCTGCAGCACCAGCAATAAGAGCCCGACACGGGGAGCCCCCGGCCAGCAGCACCGCCTCCTCCGCCGCGCAATCGGCACGCTCCACATAGTCTGCCGTAGAATCTCGTTGCCTTTAACTCTTTCAGGACTCAGCCTTCAGGCCGTCTTACGCAATGCCTGAAGAGGCGTTTCTTCGGAGGCGAGCACAGCCTAACAGAGCAAGGGGGGGAAAAGAAGAAACCCCCCGCAAGGTTCTCATCCGACGAAGCTCGCTTTCGCCGACGCTCAGCCCATTCGGCCGCCATCGTTTCTGAGGAGTTGAAACCACCAGGCAGGACGAGGGGCAGCCAACCCGGGAAAGGGGAGGTCCTTGAGGGCTGTAGTCGCAGCCGCTTCTATGAGGCCCCCCTTTGCCTCACCGGCTGCACCGCTGCGGGATGTGTGTGTGGAGTTGCCGCCGCTGAGGTTGCCGGGGCCCGAGGTGGCTCCAGGGCCGGTCATGGGGGCCGCCGCAGGGGTAAGCGGCGGCGGCGGGAGTGCCTTCTTGTCCGAGCGGCTGCGGCTTCCCATTTGTTGCTTGGGCGTCTTCGTGTGTTACTTCTGGTACGGCGTCCTGCAGGAGACAATGTAAGCCGCCCAACGAGAAAACGCTTCCTTGCCCCTGGTTCCACCCGCAGCCAGACGCCTGTGCGTCGAAGCTGTTCGCTTGCCTGCCTCTTTGCTTTGCAGAATACTTTCAGAGGGTAGCCGTGTTAGGCTACAGTAAAACAGCTAGACTCGAGACCAGTAGTGCCTTAGAGATATTCAGGGTATGAACTCTCTAACTAAGGGAGTTCTGGCTCTCGAAAGGGGAAGGACGGTGGCTCAGGGGCAAAGCATGGTAAGCAGAAGGTTCCAGTTTCAATCCCCGCCATCTCCAACTAAAAAGGGTTCAGGCAAATAGGCGTGAAAAACCTCAGTTTGAGTCCCTGGAGAGCCGCCGCCAGTCTGAGTAGACAATACTGACTTTGATGGATCGAGGGTTTGATTCAGTATAAGGCAGCTTCATATGTTTATGTTTATATCAGTACTAATATATATGTTCATATGTAAGCTTTGTACTCCGAAAATTTTGTTGGCCTCTAAGGTGCTACTAGACTCGAGCCTGGCAGTTGTGTTGCAAGAGAGTCTGGTGGCTCTTCGAAGTCCTCAAGCGCTCCCTATTTCCCTGACACATTTTCCTTAAGGATCTCTGGGTGTCATCCTCCAGCAAACTGCATGAATTACACCTCCGGAAGAAATCTCCCTTCCTTTTCTCTCGCTTAAGACTGTTGTCTTTTCATTTGGCAGCCAGCCTGTGCAGTGACAGTATAACAGGTGGAAATCCCACAGGTGATTTTGGGAGTTTACCTATGTGTCTGCTGATTATGCAACTGTTACGGGTGCAAGAGAGGGAAAGGTTAACAATTCAGTTTCTTACCTGCATGGATTTCTTTGATGTATGTGCTCTTAGACTTACCAGTTTTTTTAAAAAATTGCCAGATTTTATAGCTATTTTTGGCTTATTTTTGTTGCACTTATATTTTATTTTATTTGTATTCCGCCCCCCGCCCCCCATCGAAGCAGGCTCACGGCCGCTCACAGCATAAAAACACTAAAAACAGTTAAAAATACACATTATAAATCATACATTCTATAACTTACTCATTTTATAGTTAAAACAGTCAAAATTCATTTGGTGCTAGGTCTTGATGTTATATTTGTTGTAGCTGCTTGCCATCTAGCTACTTCTGTGTGTGTGTGCGCACACACCTAGAAGTCATAGTGACCTCTGGTATCTGACCCCTACTGGGGGTCTAGGGGATACTCTAGGTTGCTGAATAAAGCCTGCCCCTGCCTCCCAGCTGCTGGTATTCCAAGGAGGTCTCCCATTCAAGTACTTGCCAGAGTTGACCCTGTTTAGTTCCCAAGTTCTGATGAGATCAGGCTTGCCTGGGCTATCCATGCTGGGTGCTTCTGTAAATCTTGTAGGGTACTAACAAATTAGACTAGAAAAGAGCGAGAGTCCAGCAGCACCATAAAGACTTTGTTGACAGAGGATGAGCTTTTGTGAGTCACTGTTCAGTTCTTCAGATATCACTTTAAAATTAGACTGCAATTTCATTCTTCCCTAATCTGCAAGGCTCATAGTTAATGAAAGCATTTGCTTGATTTGTTTTCTCTACATGGGCAGAAGGGCAGACTTTGAGCCAATATTTAAGTTCTACTTTTAGATGTCTAGATATTTTAAGGCAATAGTTTCCTTCTTTTACAAAAAAAAAGGTACATGCATAACTTTGCCACCAGTTTTAAAAGTTAAAATTCCAAAGGCATTATAAGTATTGCATAATTATTCAGATTTTTTTTATTACAGTGAAAGGGGAAAGATGATGTAATGGTGCAGTCAGTGGAATCATCAGTATAATCTAGATATAATATTGACCATGGCTCTTGCTTAGATTTGCAGTATTCCCATTGCTTCTCAAAGAAACATAACTAGCAGGAACATTTAACTGTATAAGTGTTTTACTCCTGGTAAATGAAAAGGTGGATTCAAGAAGTTGCCAGTCAAAAATACTTAATTTTAATTCTCTCTCTGTGTCTTTCTCTGTTTCTCTTATGATAGATTTATTTTTGATGGGACTTTATTTTTCTCTTCTTGCACTCAGTGCTGCCATGGGAGGAGGGGATGGAGCAGGGATCACTGGGGATGTGTGTATGCATGTGTGAGGGAGGTATACGTGAATTGCCTGCATTGTGCAGGGGGTTGTCTAGGTGACCCTGGACGTCACTTCCAACTCTTATGATTCTATGAGGCTTTTCATACATCTCATCCTAATAAATCAAAAGACCAGCAGCACCTTAAAGATAACCAACATTCATTTCTCTATGAGTTTTCATGAGCCACCATTTGTTTCTTTAGATAGCTCCTATACAGAGTTGTACCTTGCTCAGTCTGTTAACCAAAAGGATGTAATTATGCATAGGATGGTCCTGTTCAGTTCTCAGTTTAGTTGCATCATCCGTGAATCTTGCCTTGAGTTCCTCCAAATTTTCCTCTTCTCTGTGTGTAAGGGGCTTATGTATCCCCCCAAGTACTTCACTGTCTGGTCTTGTTCTCTTTCCCTTTTTCTGCCCCTGTAACCTCAAGTTTTTGCTTGGTGGGTTTTGCTTACCCTTCCTCCCCCATCTACCCTCTTTTCTCCTTCAACTGGTACATTTTGGTCCTTGGAGAAGAGTTGATAAGATCTGTCATTTGTCTCCTGGGAAGAGCCGGAACTGCTTTCTACCATGTCCTTGCTAGTTCTGAATAATTGGCTTCCCTTCACTACCCCAAAATGCTTGCCAATGCCTGTGATCTCAAGAACAAACAAGATCCCAGTGGCTGTTGCTGGAACACTTATTAAGGAATGAACTGTACCTTGCAATGTTGTTTTCTGCCCACCCATGAAACCAGCCACATAGACATGCTTTGCTAATGATCTGTATACAAGATACACATTGATGGATATCTCATTTTAAAATTTTATATACTGCTAGTCTGCTGTTGTACTTTTAAGCTGGCTCCTCCTTTTGCCTCTGACTTTCCTCTTGCAACTTATCTTCCCTGCAGTACAAGAGGCAAATATGGGGAAGGAGTGAAACAGGAGAAGTTCCGCTATGCCCTGTCGCTGGTCTTTATTCAGTGCGTGATCAATGCGGTTTTTGCCAAGCTATGTAAGTATTCCCAAAAGGAACCATAAGCCAGCCAGCTGTGCATTCTTAGCTGCTTTATTATTATTATTATTATTATTTTAAAACAACTTTTTTGGAACTGCTGGGGTTTTGAGGCGTTTGCCTGTGATAGGAAGGAGCAGCTAGGGAGAAAATGGATTGGGTCCCATGGACCTGTTCTGCCTGAGGCTCTTGTGTTGACAGGAGGCTGCTTGTGCTGAAGGAAAGCACTGCGGCTGGAGGAACAGTACTGCAGGATCCCAACTGGGGCATGCAATCAGATATTGCTGACCTGGTAAAATATGCAATATTTCCTGGGTCAAATTGGCAGCGTACAATTCTGTGAAAGTGTCCCCCTTCCCGGCAGATTTCTGGGTCCTGTATTTCAGTTCCCAATAATATTGGAATTGTGTCAGGTAAATAGCAGGAGCAGCTAGAAAGGCGAGCGCATGCTGCAGCTGTTCCACAGCTTATTGGCCCTTTAACATTTAGAGAGCTCTTCAGCTGTATGAGATTAGCTGGTGCACCGAGGGCTGGCTGGGGGGAGAGCACTTCCTTGCCTTCCTTCCCAGTTCCTGCTGCCTGTCAAGGAGGAGGCACTTGTGAAATTATCGTTTTAGTTTCTTTAGCTAGCCCAGGAAGGGCCTGGCTGCAACATGCAATACATCAGAAGAGTTTTCCTGATATCTAGGGCCTTCTTGGTGGCAGCACCAGAACTGTGGAATGCTCTCCTGGATCTTTCCACTTTCCGCAGGGCCTGTAAGACCGAATGGTTCCGACAGGCCTTTGATATCTAACCGGGAGAGAACTGCCACCCGACATCATATAGAGTACTAGGTGATCACCGTCAGAAAATAAGAACTCGCTTATATTGTAGTGACACAGCACCACGAAATGGTTTTAAAATCTGAAATTGTAATTATGTTTTATTGGTTTTAACTTGTAAATATGAATGTTGTCAGCCGCCCTGAGTCCGCTTGCAGGGAGGGCGGGATAGAAATTTAAAGTAATAAATAATAAATAAATAAATAATCTATGGAGAATAAGCTATAAGAACATAAGAGAAGCCATGTTAGATCAGGCCAACGGCCCATCCAGTCCAACACTCTGTGTCACACAGTGGCAAAATTTTATATATACACACACACACACACACACACACACACTGTGGCTAATAGCTTTCCCAATGCAACTTTACAAAATGATAACAAAACTCCTGATATTTAATGAAAAGGATAATGACTCCCTTACTGACTTTCCAGTAAGGAATGAAAAGAATATTTGCCTCTCAATCCTGATCCTGACCTGTTATAATCCTGCATAAGGTACCTGCAGTCATTGGTTGTGCTTACTGTTTCACATCCACATATGGTTACTCCCCACCCCTGCTTCTCCGGCCTCACTGTGCCCCTCTTACCTCACCTCCCTGGTCTCTTTTCTTTATCTCTCCCTCTGCTGCTGCATAGCCTGTCCTGCCCCAGTTTTCCTTAGATCTCGTTTTTCAGCTTGTTTCCCCCAGTCCTTGTTTCCATTGTCCACTGCCTGCCCTTCCATTCAGCTGCTCATCTTGCTGGGCCCTCTGACCTCTCCTCCCCAGCCTTATGCCACAGCCACTCTGTCACCACTCTGCCCCTGGATGCTGTATCTGTCTTGGCCTCTGTCCTTCTGATGATGCTGCCTTGTCTACCATGCCTTCTCTCTCGCATGTGTCCGTCACAGCTTGCTGTTTTGCATCGCCTCCCATCCTGCCCTCAGCTGCCTGAACACCCTACCTTCCCTAAGCTTTCCCACCATATGGAACCTCTTCCTACAGCTTCTTGTAGCATCCTTGCCCATCTTCCCTTTTCCAGGCACACTGGGAGAAACTGGGTTTCCCACCCAGGAAAAAACAGAAGGATTTCTCATAGTAGCTGCCAAGAGATATTTCTTTTTCTTCCTGTTCCTCTTTTTCTTCTCCATCTCCTATTTCAGCTGCCAGCACACTTCTCTCCCTCGCCCTCTATTGCTTTGGGAGAGAGAAAAACATATTGATCCACTCTTTTTGATTTCTCTTGCCCTCCTCCACCCTTTCAGAAATGGCTGGAAAGAGGGAAACAGGCGGGAGAGAGGCACCCCAAAGAAGAAGGGAACCTGCGCCTCATGTGCCGTTCTCCTTTTGTGCTTTTCCAAGCCTTTGCCACAGTTCAGAAAAGCAAAACTTGTGCAAGAGTGAGATTTCTACCTAATGGCCCCCTTTTTTTTTGCCTCCAAGGACCACTTCTAACCTGAGGTTTTTAAAAAAGATATAGGACCAGTGTGGCATAAAGGTTGGAATGTCAGACTAGAACTTAGGAGTCCTTGGTTCGAATTCCTTTCTTAATTGTGGAAGCCTGCTAGGTTATCTTGGACCCATCACAATAGGTCTGCCTTACCTACCCTTCATGAAGCTTAATTGTCACGTCCTGAGATGCTCTCCTGTTTTTTGGTGGAGGAAGAAATTAAAGCCAAATCTACATATAGGCATAGGCAGGGGTGGAATTCTAGCAGGAGCTCCTTTGTATATTAGGCCACACACCTCTGATGTAGCCAGTCCTCCAAGAGCTTAGAAAAAAGAGCTACATCAGGGGTGCAAAGGAGCTCCTGCTAGAATCCCACCCCTGGGCATAGGCAAAAGGGGAAGCAGGTGGCAGAGGGAGATGCAGAGATCTGTACTGTACTCTCTTCCCCCCCACTCCACATCCAGTGAGGAGGATCAGTGTGGCACTGCAGCTGGTGTTCTCAGATCTTATTAAGCCAGTGCTGCACCGTTTACATCAGAGGTGGACAAACTTGGTTCATGTAAGAGCCACATATTTATTTATTTTATTTGTGATTTATATCCCGCCCTTCCCACCAGGTGGCTCAGGGCGGCTTACAACATGTAAAATCTAACATAAAAATATAAATTATGGATAAAAATTAGTCATTCACAGTTTACCTACTAAAAATCTAAACAATCACATAGTTATATTACATAGAATAAATGTCAGATGTTTGAGAGCCACAAGACAGGGAGGAAGGAAGGCAAATAGATGGGGGGAGGGAGAGATGGAAAGAAAGTGACTTTAACTTTAAATGCATCCTCCAAGCTGGCAAACAGGGTGATGGGGGCTTCAAGAGCCAAACAATATGTGTGAAAGAGCCATATGTAGCTCCTGAGACACAGTTTGGTCACCCCTGGTCTACATAGTTTTCCAGATCGTTTCTGGGCTCAGTACAAGGTGCCTCTTTTGACCCTAAGAGCCCTAAATGCCTTGGACTTTCAGGACTCAGACTGTGTTTGCTTTGTGTGCTTTCTCTTGCATTCTAATGTACTGGCAGGCAGCACAAAAAGTACACCCACATGGTCTACCTGCCAAGGGTGGCTTCACTTTAATTTGAAATTCAGATGGATCCTGGAGGTGAAGTCCCTTGTCCTTCTCATCTTTTGGCACATTCCTAGTCATCCAGCTAGCCTTAAACTACCTATGTCATTAACTGGCACCCTAGCCAATGTACCTATTGCTTGTTTTTCCCCTCTCTACCATCAGTGATCCAGTTTTTCGATACCGTCAAAGTGGATCGGACACAGAATTGGCTGTATGGCGCTTGTTCCCTTTCCTACCTGGGAGCCATGGTTTCCAGCAACTCAGCTCTGCAGTTTGTCAACTACCCAACACAGGTGAAGTGGGGCAGGTTGCTGGGAAAGTGGGGAGATATGGGAGAGGTCATAGGATAAGGAAAAGACCTCTTTTCTGATCTTCTTCGTGGTCTCTGTGCTTCACACTTATGGGATAGAGCGCCTGCGCCGATCCCCGAATCGGTATCTGAAAAGCCCGGGATTTTTCCGCGCTCGGCGCCAGTGGGCATGCGCAGGAGTCCCAGTACGCATGCTCACCGGCGCCAGCGTGGGGATCCTGCCAGTTCCTTTCTGACCGCTGCGCGGAGAGGTTTGCCTTTCGTGTCCCCGGTCGGTGAAATATCGTTTTTTTGCCTTATCGTTGTATATAGCCCGTTTGTTGTTTTTTCTTAGCGTAGATAGTTAAATAGTTAGTTTAGATAGTTAGTGTAAAAAAAAAATTGTGTGTGATTGTTGGGCTGCCCTTCGGGGCCTTTCCCCCCGTTTGTTTCCCCCCAAATTTTTCCCATCAGAGGACTCTGAGTGGGTTTTTTTGCAACTGGCGTCTATGGAAAGACGTTGGGGGTTTTTCAAACGCTGCCGCTCTTGTGGGAAGAAGATTGCCCCCCCAGACAACCATTCTCTGTGTCTTCTCTGCTTGGGTGAAGTGCACCACGTGGAGTCCTGCCCACACTGTCTCCGCTTCTCCAAGCAAACGAGGAAGAACCGGGCGGCGCGGCTTTCGGCTGCCTTAACCGAGTCGGCACTCCGCCCTCAGAAATCGGCATCGGGCCCGTCAGCATCGACCATGGCAGACACTCCGGCCCCGACGGTCACATCGGCCGATGTGACTCCGATCGTGACCGAAATGCCGACCGAGCGAGGCTCCTCCACAAAACGATCCCATGAAGGATCAGTGGACACGCCCGCCAAGAAGTGTCGGGATGACTTGGGGACCCGAGCATCCGCTCTGAAGAAGGCCAAGTCCAAAGAGAAGTGGAAGAGGTCCCGCACTCCATCGCCTTCTCGCGACATTTCGGCACCAATGACTTCTGCTCCGCCGAGGAAGATCCTGGCGTCCCCATGCCACAGCCCATCGGCATCAAGAGGCATTATTCAGCAGCCCCGTCTCTCGATGTCTGAGCAGGAGATCGACCTCACTCAGCGATCTTCGTCTTCCGGGTCGCGGTGACGTAGTGGGAGTGGTTCGATCTCCGAAGTAGAGGCATCGGCGCGGATGGACCCGTCTACCCCGATGGAACATAGAGGCAGACGGGAGCTAGAGCCCTCCATGGCACCATGCCATTTCGCACTGCTACCACCGTGGGAGCAGCTTCAGTGGCCGCCCACCTATCTGTACCCTTACCCTCCATATCAGTGGTTTCCACCGAGGGAGTTTGCGGAGTGGGATCAACAATCGGAGGCATCCTGCATATCGAGGCTTTCGCACCATTCCCGAAGACCATCGGCATCGATCCCTCCGGAGAGGCACACCGCCCCAGCGGCTGAAACTCATCGGCGACTATCGACATCAACCTGTTCGCCCATCCGGGAATCGACGCCGATCCTGTCCGAGCACTCCATGCAGAGGGAGTCTTCCTCGTTGGACTCTAAGAGCGGTACCGACAACCAGGAACGTGCTTTGGAGCCTTCCCCAGTGTCCCATATGGCTGAGGATCTTCCTATCTCGCCATCGGAGGATCTGAAGTCCTATGGCGAACTGGTGAAGAGGATGGCAACCTCCCTCTTCCTGCCTGTGACGCAACCACAACCCGTCGTGGATGATAATGTCTTTGACATTATGCAAAGGGACACATCCACAGCAATCACTTTGCTGGTCACCAAAGTGATTCTGCAGGCAGTCAAGGAGCCCTGGAAGAAACCATCTTCTACGCCGGTGTCATCTAGAAGGCTGGACCACATGTATAGGGTCCAGGAGACGGGTGCTGAGTTCCTTTTCGCCCATCCAAAACCGAACTCAGTGGTCGTCTCTTCTTCTTCTAAAGCACGTAAGGTCCACTCATCCCCACCTGACAAGGAGGGAAAAAAGCTGGACAATATGGGAAGAAAGGTCTACTCTGCAGGGGCCCTAGGAGTAAAGGTATCTAACTATGCGGCTTGCATGACTAGATACCAATACTCCGTATGGGAACAACTCACCCCTCTCCTCTCTTCCCTGAGCGAAGACAAAAAGGCTGCTGCTAGGAAGCTGCAGAAAGAAGGCTTTGCTGTGGCCAAGCAACAATTGGCTGCAGCAAAGCACATGGTGGATGTGTCAGCAAAGGCCATCACGTCCGCTGTGTGCATTCGTCGGCACTCATGGCTACGGTCAACAGCCCTGCAGCAACATACTAGGGCCTTTGTTGAGGACTTGCCCTTTGAGGGGGATGGCCTTTTCAGCACTACCACAGACAGTGCACTGCAGGAGATAGATAAGAGCCTGAAGACCTCCAGGAACCTGGGTGTGCAGGCCACCTCCAGAGCTCCCAAGGCGAAGCAGTGGCACAAACCATGGGCCAAGAAGCCTTTTCAAAAGTTCTCGCCCGAACAGCAATGGCGACCTCGCTCCACCCAGCCTGACAGCAGACCATCGTACTCAGGCAACAACAGGAACCGTTATGGTTCTCAGGCTACTGGCAAATCCAAGGGTGCTTGCCCTCAAAAGCAGGGCCTTTGACTTTCTCGTGGCACGCGTCATCGTCCCTACTGGTTCAACATCTATCCGCCTCCGCCCTTTCCTACCTGCCTGGGAGTTGATCTCTACAGACAGGTGGGCTCTGTCCATCATAGAAGAGGGCTACGAAATAGAGTTTGCTCAGATTCCGAACCAATCCGTGGTGATCACCACTCCCCCTTCCCCACCTCTGCTGGCAGAGGTGAACAACCTCCTACAGAAACAAGCCATAGAAAGAGTTCCGATGGAGGCCAGGACGGGAGGTTTTTACTCTCGCTACTTCCTGGTCCCCAAGAGGGATGGGGGCTTAAGACCAATTATGGATCTTCGGAATCTGAACAAATTTATTCTGTACCAGAAGTTCAGAATGTCCATGCTGCAAACAATCCTGCCCCTCATCAATCAAGGGGACTGGATGGCGACCTTGGACCTCAAGGATACCTACTTCCACGTCAGCATCCATCCGGCGTTCAGGCATTTCCTTCGGTTTGCAGTGGGTTCCCAACACTTCCAGTTCAAAGCCCTTCCATTCGGCCTGTCCACTGCACCTCGGGTGTTTACAAAGATGATGAGCGTTGTGGCTGCCCATCTCCGTCTCCAGGGAGTTGTTGTTTTTCCATACATCGACGACTGGCTCCTTGTGGCGAAGTCGAGGGAAAGTTTGTCAACGCACATTGCCATCACTCTACGTCTTCTCGACACCTTGGGGTTGCAGGTCAATTTGGAGAAATCTCACCTTACTCCGTCAAGGACAGTGCAGTTCATAGGGGCTTTGCTGGATACGAACCAGCATTGTGCATACCTGCCTCCGCAGAGAGCGAGGGACATTATCGGTCTGGTACGACTTCTACAGAGGCGAAAGTGGGGCACAGCACAGCAGCTGCAGTGGATGCTGGGGCTGATGGCGGCGACGACAAGCGTGCTACTTTTTGCGAAACTGAGGATGAGAGGCCTGCAGTTGTGGTTTCTTCGCCAGTTTCGCCCACTCAGAGACTCACCTCGAAAGAGGTTCGTCATCCCATCTGTGACTCTCCAGACGCTACAGTGGTGGGAGTCAGAGAACAACATCTGTCAGGGAGCTCCCTTCCATCTCCCAACTCCTACTGTGACTGTCACAACAGATGCTTCCTTGTGGGGTTGGGGGGCCCACATGGAAGGCCTGTGTGTGGGGGGCCAGTGGCCACCAAAACTGACTCAGTGCCACATAAACTACCTAGAACTGCTGGCGGTTCACTTTGCCCTACGCTCTTTCTGCCCCTTGGTGGCAGGGAAGACTGTAGCGCTACTTACGGACAATACCACTGCCCTGTGCTACATCAACAGGCAGGGAGGGACAGTGTCTCGTCGGCTCTGCGCATTGGCGATGGATCTCTGGTTGGAGTGTCTACAATACGACATCTTTGTGAAGGCGGCACACCTTCTGGGGGTCCTCAACATACAGGCAGACTCCCTCAGCAGGGGTGGCGCTTCCCCACACGAGTGGGAACTGCAGTGGCATTTTCTGAAGCCTGTATTCCAGCTTTGGGGGTACCCACAGCTGGATGTCTTCGCCACGGCTGAGAACAAGAAATGTCCCATGTTCTGTTCCAGAGGGGGAGCGGATCCAGCCTCTCTGAGAAACGGGCTCCTGCTTCCTTGGGAGGGCCGGTTCCTCTACATGTTCCCGCCTCTGCCGTTGTTGATGAAGGTGGTCAACAAAATAGCAAGCGAGAGACCCTGCTGCATCCTGGTGACTCCCTGGTGGCCTCACCAGAACTGGTTCTCGATCCTGCTTCAGCTGTTGGGGGGTGGGGAGGTCTTCTACCAGTTCCCGGCAGAACCAGACCTTCTGTCATCTCAGGGCGGGCATGTATTCCATCACAATGTGCCCCATCTGAAACTGACAGCATGGTTCATCAACCAGTAGGGTTCTCTGACAGGGTCCAGCAAGTCCTTATGAACAGCAGAAAACTGTCCACCCGCGCTTCCTATGACAGGAAGTGGCGGAGATTCACTGAGTTCTTAGTTGATCCTTCAGTCTCACCCAGCAGGGTGGGATTGTCGGCAATTTTTGATTTTTTGCTATCCCTAGTGGATGTGGGCCTGGTTTTCTCCTCCATCAAGGTATATTTGGTGGCAATATCTGCCTTCCATGATCCAGTGGAGGGGTAGTCTGTTTTCGCACACCCTCAGTCCAAGAAATTTTTGAAGGGGTTGTTTAGGCTGCATCCACCATCAAGATCGCCCCCACAGTTGTGGGACTTGACTTTAGTGCTGGACAAACTAACTCGTCGCCCCTTTGAGCCGATGGCCACGTGCTCTTTGCAGCTCCTCTCATGGAAGACTGCATTTTTGGTTGCCATCACATCAGCACGTCGTGTTGGGGAGCTCACGGCAATGCGTTGTGATTATCCTTATCTTGTTTATTGAGAGGCTGGGGTTTCCCTGGCTCCAGACATTAGTTTTCTTCCGAAGGTGGTCTCTCAGTTCCACCTCAGTTTAGAAGTTTGGTTGCCCACTTTTTACCCTAACCCTTCCTCGGACGAGGAACGTAGGTTGCATGCTTTGGATGTTAAGCGTGCTTTGCTGTGTTATTTGAACCGTTCAAAGATTTTTCGTAAGGACAAGCAGCTTTTTGTTTCGTATGCTGCTCCCAAGCTAGGTTCCAGGATTTCGTCTCAGAGGCTCTCAAAATGGCTCAATGAGACGATTAAACTCTGTTATTTGTTGGCAAAGAAGTCGTTACCTGGACCTGTTCGTGGACACTCCACAAGAGTGATGGCCACGTCAGTGGCGTTCCTGAGAGGCGTGTCCTTACTGATGTCTGCAAGGCTGCCACCTGGTCTTCTCTGCATGCCTTCATGAAGCACTACGCGCTGGACGTGCATGCTCAGCAGAGGACTCGGTTGGGAACTGCGGTGTTGCAAGCTGTTTCTTCTGGTTGACCGTCTTCCCGCCTCCAGGTATGTCTTGCTTGCTAGTCTCCCATGAGTGTGAAGCACGGAGACCACGAAGAAGATAGACAGGTTGCTTACCTGTAACTGTAGATCTTCGAGTGGTCATCTGTGCATTCACACTACCTGCCCTCCTTCCCCACTGCTGACGGTCTCCCTCCAGTAGGGGCTTCCAGCGGTCAGGAAGGAACTGGCGGGATCCCTGCGCTGGCGCCAGTAAGCATGCGTACTGGGATGCCTGCGCATGCCCATTGGCGCCAAGCACAGAAAAATCCCGGGCTGTTCAGATACCGATTCGGGGATCGGCGCAGGCGCTCTATCCCATGAGTGTGAATGCACAGATGACCACTCGAAGATCTACAGTTACAAGTAAGCAACCTGTCTTTTGGAGAACTCATTTTTAAAAAAAAATTATTTACGTTAGATTTATATGCCATCCACTCCGCAAGCGGACTCTGGGCGACTAATGGTCATGATAAAAATAATTTAAATTACAATTATAAAAGCATAAAAAGATACATAAGCAATTAAAAAAAGTTAACTATTTTTTTTAATCAATAAATGTTGATATGTTATCAATAAATTGTTAAAACACACAAAAAAGTTAACTATTAGGTGCTATAGGAAAGATTTTAAAACATAGGAAGTGTATCAGTATCTCAGTTCTCCATTCCTTTGTTACTCTATTAGTGGTCTTACAGATAATACTATTCAGCGACATGAACATATGAAGCTGCCTTATACTGAATCAGACCCTTGGTCCATCAAAGTCAGTATTGTCTTCTCAGACTGGCAGCGGCTCTCCAGGGTCTCAAGCTGAGGTTTTTCACACCTATTTGCCTGGACCCTTTTTTGGAGATGCCAGGGACATAACAGTGGCAGCCTCCTCCCACATTAGTTGTTGTAAGCCTGTCAAAAAAGTTCGGTTTTACAGGCCCTGCGGAATTGGGAGAGGTCCCGTAGGGCTCTCGTGGCCTCCGGGAGAGCTCAGCAGCCTCTTGTGCTGAAAGCAATATAGACCCTATAGCAAGAGCAGAAGACTTTGGTCAAACAAAGGTGGCTGCTAATGGATTTACCCTGTTTAGTTGGTGATGGTGGAAGGTGTCCTCAAGTCACAGCTGACTTATGGCAACCCCTTAGGGTTTCCAAGGCAAGAGATGAACAGAGGCAGCTTGCCATTGGTGGGCTTCCTTGGTGGTCTCCCACCCAAGTACTAACCAGAGCCCTGCTTGGCTTCCGAGATCTCACAAGATTGGGCTAGCACAGTCCATCCAGGTCAGGGCTGCTGTTTAGCTACCAACTGTAATCCCGAGATGGGGGCAAAGACAGCAAATATTCTCAAAGCTAGCATGCAGCCTTTCAAAAGTTATACCAGCGGTCAAGCAGATCTTTGCTTGTCTTATTAGTAATAGGCGTGGAAACTGTTGACGTGCAGAGAATCTGAAACAAGCCAGCTTTGGGTTTTTGGGGGACCTCAGGCAAGGAGGAGACCAACAAAGTGACTTCACACCCTGTTAACATTGGGCGAGTTTTGTTCTCCCTCTCCATTTCCTCCCAGAGGATTAGAGTGAGAAGGACAAGCTCTCCTCTTTTGTGCTGGGTTTCCGGGGAGGCAGCAATTGGCGCATGCCGTGTGCTGTTCTCTAACCTTCCCTGTAGACCAGCATCAATGGGGAGTCCTTCCTCCTATTCCTCCCCCCGCCCACAATAATATAACCAGAGGTGAGGACACGTTAGAATTGGAGCTCATCTGGGGTGCTGCCATTTGCTTGTTTGAGTTGAGAGTTTTTGTTGGTGTCCTGTCCCTTAAATGTTAGGTGAGCTGCCTTGCATGTTAATGTAACGGCCAGTGGTGCATACATCTTTACAAACTGAGTGATGGATTCTTTCCTCTTATATAGGTCCTTGGAAAGTCCTGTAAACCAATTCCAGGTGAGATGCTTCTCTGCTATAATTGACATTGCGTGAGGGCCATGCCAGGAGACCCCTTGGATCATCCATCAAGATGATTAGGGAGTTGGAGCACATTCCTTATGAGGAAAGCCTGATGAGTCTGTGACTTTTCAGTGTAGAAAAGATCTACGTAATCCCTTTTTAAATGTATTCCTGTGGCCACCACTACATCCCTTAGGGGTTTCAAGGCAATAGGTGAACAGAGGTGGTTTGCCATTGCCTGCCTCTGCATTGCCCTGCTGATGGCACCTGGGTTTTGAGCCACTGCGTGAGACAAGGTGCTGGATTGGCTTGGTCTGATCCAGCAGGGCTCTTCTTTTGTTCTTAATTGACAGTTGCCTTGTGCTTGCAGGATATAGGAATTGACTGGAGTGTCAGAAGAATGGGGGCAAAGAAGGACATTGGTGTAGAGGTCATGTGGCTCATGAGTGCCAGTTTGGTGTAGTGGTTAAGTGTGCAGACTCTTATCTGGGAGAACCAGGTTTGATTCCCCACTCCTCCACTTGCAGCTGCTGGAATGGCCTTGGGTCAGCCATAGCTACCACAGAGCTGTTCTTGAAAGGGCAGCTTCTGGGAGAGCTCTCTCAGTCCCACCCACCTCACGGGATGTCTGTTGTGGGGGAGGAAGGTAAAGGAGATTGTAAGCCACTCTGAGATTCAGAGTATAGGGCGGGGTATAAATCCAATATCTTCTTTTTCTTCATAGGGTTGAAGGGAGAGGGATTTAGAGTATGTACTGAAGGTGTTCATGCTGGTGGAGCTCTTCCTGCACTCTTCTTCCTACAGCTGCTCTCTGCAGTCCCCAGAAACCTAGAAGGTCTGGGATGCCAATGGACAAAGAGCCATGGGTGGGCTGCAGTGGAGAGAATGAATTGGGTAGAAGCATCCCTATCTTGCTGAGCCCCGCTTTCTCTGCCCAGTCTGAGGAGAAGATCCATGACTGACAGCACCTTCTGGTTCCAGATTGCTGGATCCAGCCACTTGAGAACTTTTTAATCAAAAGGAACACCAAGTACTCTGTGGACTTATTAATATTTGGTTTTTTCTGTAGAGGGTCACCGTTTGCACCATACTCTGAGTTGCATGCACGCATGGACAATTTCAGTAGAAACTGGCCATCCATATGTCATTTTCAGAGAGGATTCTGCCAGCAGGGCACAGAAAATTTGCACAGATTTGTCCCCTGGAGAAGGGGGATGAGAGCGGTGGATAACCAAATCAGGCCTTGCTTGCCTTCCTTTTCTGCTCATTCAAAACTCGATTCTGCAAAGCATAAAAAACTATTTTGGAGGAACCCTGTCCTGGATAGCCCAGGCAAGCCTGATCCCGTCAGATTTTGGAAGCTAAGCAGGGCAGACTCTGGCAAGTACCTGGATGGGAGACCTCCTTGGAATGCCAGCAGTTGGGAAGCAGGGGCAGGCTTTATTCAGTCACCTCTCTGAATATCCTCCAGGCTCCCAGTAGGGGTCAGTCACCAAAGGTCTCCATGATTTTGAATGCGCACACACCCACACACATTAAAAAAAATACAAAACTACCCCCCCCCCCAAAAAACCCCCTCCAACCCTAGTTTGGGGGAGAACTTCGCCCTGTCTGCATTCATACAGAACAGGGAAGGGATGGTAGTACGATGCCCCCTGTTGAGAAATACGGGCTTTTACAGCTGTTCCTGTTACGAGATGGGCATACATGAACTTTGCTGTGAGAAACAAGATCCTTGCTGCTGCGCAGAAATGAATGTTGCAGACAATTTCAGTAGCCATTGGCTAGCTAACATTTCCTAACTGGACTCTCTGGAAGTTCTGTTTTTAAAAAAAAATTCTCACAGCACTTTTTCTCTCCATAGTCATGCTGCTAGGGGTGACAGTTCTGAGGAAGAAGTACCCCATCTCCAAATACCTGTGTGTCTTACTGATAGTCACGGGTGTGGCCCTTTTCATGTACAAACCAAAGAAGGGAGGCGACATTGTGGATGAGCATCTCTTCGGGTATGGTGAGCTCCTACTGGTAAGGACTGATCTCTTTGAAGCCCGTGGGGACTACAGGGCTGGGATGGGGGCTGCTTCTTGTTAGGAAGGGTCCGTAAGAGCAGGGAATTTTTATTTATTTATTTATTTACTTTCCATTTATATCCTGCCCATTCCAAACAGACTCAGGGTGACCAACCATCACAAAAAAACCAACATCTCAATTTCAAATATAAAACAATAAGACAGTCAATAATAATTTAAAACAATTAAATTATAATTTATAGGGAAGGGACAGCGGCTACTGAAAATGCAAGGCTTGCCCTAACTGGGTGCCAGTTTGTTTCTTAGTGTTTCTCTTGGTGCAAGGCACAGTGGATTGCAGCTGTTGCAAGTTTTCAGACAGGAAGGAAATAGGGGAAGTCCACAGCTGGGTCAAGTCCAGTGTGATTTTCAGGACTCGGTGAGACGAAGGTTCCACTGTTTCTCTGTGTTGAGGGCTGTGCTCTATAAGGGGGTCCCCAACCTTTTTTGAGCCTACAGGCACCTTTAGACCACTGACCCAGTGTGGTAGGTGGCACCAGCAACAAAATGGCAGCCCAAGCTTACTTTAAATCACACAGCTAAAGATCCCAGTGCTACGGTGGCAGCTGCTGCCAAATTATTATTTAAAAAAATAAATCTGCAAAGTGGCCAACCAGAAACCTTGCTGGGCAAAAGCCTCATGTGGCTCCACCCACTTTCCAAAAAACAGTTGGTGGGCTCTACCTAACCTGTACAGCTCAGGCAAGCCTGATCTTATCAGATCTCAGAAGCTGAGCACAGTTGACTCTGGCAAGTACTTGGATGGCAGACCTCCTTGGAATACCACAGCCAGGAGGCAGAGGCAGACTTTATTCAGCCACTTCCCTGAATATCCTCCAGGAGTCAGTCACCAGGGGTCCCCAGGGTCTCAAGCTGAGGTTTTTCACACCTATTTGCCTGGACCCTTTTTTGGAGATGCCAGGGATTGAACCTGGGACCTTCTGCTTCCCAAGCAGATGCTCTATCACTGAGCCACCGTCTCTCCCCAATGGACCGCTGGATCATAAAAGAAATTGAGATATCTTTAGTATTGAAAAATATATATTTTATTTCTAAAGGGATAGGGACACTGGGTTGAAAATAATAAACTGTAGACTACATCCTTACTTTTTCACTAACATGGTTAGTACAAAGTCAGCTCGCCCAGATCCAAAACTGCCAACTGCTCTTCTTTAACCGTCTCTTCAACCCTCTCAACATTCCGTCAGCTCTCATCTTAGTAGCAGTGAGCCAGATATACCTTCCTGAGCCAGCTAAACAATATTTAACTATAATGACTGAATTATAGACATTGCCTAGACATGCAATGTAAATACTCAGAATTTCAACACCCATGACTTCCAGGTGCAGACACACACATATACAAAATGCAATATTTTTTTTAAAAAGGTGGGTACTAGGGAAGGTGTCAGTGGATCCCATGACACTCGCGGGCAATATGCTGGGAACGCCTGGTGTACAGTTATGTATTTATTTCAATGTATAACCTGCTCTCCCCGAAACCAGCTCAGAGCAGATGACAGCAGTTTTTAAAAATACATTCTAAACCCACTAAGCATGGCAAAAAGGTAATCAGTTTCAATAAATACAATAAAATCTGCAAAAACAACTACCGTGCAATCCAAGATGGCATAAAACTCATACGGAGGGACAATATATAGGCGTCTAATAAGAAGGGAAAAGGAGAGAAACGGGTGTGGGAAGGAAGGAGAGGCCAAAGCTAGAGGACCTCTATTTAACAAGGATCCCGTCAGTGCCCTCAACCATAGGCCCAGCAGAGCAACTCTTAAGTGCGTCATGTTGTGTAAGCCTGGTGTCATATCCAGCCCCATGGGCTATGTTCCTTGTGTTCTGTACCCAGTCTCCCTCAGATAAAGAGGGGTGGGGTTTTCTTGGCCACTCTTGTCAATGCCCTTCTCACCCCAAGCACTGTTCTTCCAGAGTTGGCCTGTCCTCCACTCTTTTATAGCCCTCACCAGGCTCCTCTCATGCCCAGTAAGGCCCCTTTTTTAGGTCTTGCAAGAGGAAGCTACCTCATCTCAGGAGACAAGGAACTGTTCCATCAACAGCCGTGGTATACCTCTTTGTTGTTGTTCAGTCGCACAGTTGAGTCCGACTCTTTGCGACCCCGTGGACAAAGTAACGCCAGGCCCTCCTCTTGTAAGACCTAAGATGGCAAGGTAGCCTCCTCTTGCAAGACCTAAAAAAGCGGCCTTACTGGGCATGAGAGGAGCCTGGTGAGGGCTATAAAAGGGTGGAGAACAAGGAGGACAGGCCAACTCTGGAAGAACAGTGCTTGGGGTAAGATGGGCATTGACGAGAGTGGCCAAGAAAACCCCACCCCTCTTTACAGGTTATTGACCACCCAACAGCCTATTAATTAAAAAGCCTTTAAAGGGTCACTTGTTATCTGTGTCAGAGCCTACTCAGGTGGGCAGCAAGCCAGTCTCTTATGGAGAGGAGAAGATGGGAGGGATTAGAGATTTTTATGGGGGTGGTAAGGGATAGGTGAACAGAAATAGAGAAGCAAGGATATGCATCTCGGGAGCTGAATGTTGTGGAAAACTTGGTCAGTTTTTAATCTTTTATTGACCAGCTTCCCAGGTGGTGTCATTTTGTAGCCCTGAGGGGTAGATCTTTGTCCCTACCTAAATAAAAGCTGAGATTTACATGGTTTTTGTAATACCACCGAGTGTCTGCACTGCAGAGCCACATTTCAATTCTTGCTATGCAGTTGTAACTGAAAAGCATGCATTTCCTTGTGTTTTAAGCCCACTTGCTATGTAGCTGTCATTTTCATCATGTATGAAGAGTATCCATGTGTGATTCCTCCATCTTTTCAGTTGCTATCTTTGACCTTGGATGGACTGACCGGAGTGTCTCAAGACCACATGAGAGCGCACTACCAGACTGGTTCTAATCACATGATGTTGAATGTTAATCTGTGGTCCACATTATTCCTAGGAGCTGGTAAGAAATTTGCTTGCAACGCAAAGGAGGGAAATGCACGGCAGTCTGGTTTGAACTCTGTGATTCTGGCCCCAGCGGTCAGGGGAGCAGCAGATGGCTGCACTCTTGCTGCTGTTCACCCATGGCCTAGCACATCTTCTTCAGTTGCAATGAGCATTTTAAAAGCATAAAATGGTTCTGTGCATGCTACTTAAGTTGATTTATTTAGAATATTCTATGTTGCCTCTTCAGAGTTCTGCTTTGAGGCAAGCTTACATTTAAAAACTATAGTCTAAAACACAAGTTATTGCAAAAAAAGGACAGTCTTTCCCTGGCCCCTTCTATATTGCTGTGCTCGAACCGGCTTCCTTGCATGGCTTGCATTTTGTGGGTCAGGGCTGACATTTCCTTGATGGGCAGTAAGATTGCAAACCAAAAAAAGATGGCAAAAAATCTTAAGTGAAAACAAATTGAATTAAGTACCTAAAGGTTAGGAAAACATAAGCATACAGGCCAAATAATAGCACTGGTCAATTTAAAATTAACAATCCATGAAAATACATGTATTTATTTCACAATATATTAAAAAACAATACAAGAAGTAGTGGGCAGCCAATGAAATTAATGAGAACAGATCAAAGGAAGTACATCTTTGCTAAAAGAGCAATTAACATGTGGAATTCACTGCTGCAGGAAGTGGTGGCGGCTACAAGCATGGACAACTTCAAGAAGAGATTGGATAAACATACGGAGCAGAGGTCCATCAGTGGCTATTAGCCACAAGATATAGATGGAATGCTATGTCCAGGGCAGTGATGCTATGTATTCTTGGTGGCTGGGGGGCAGCAGTGGGAGGACTTCTGGAGTTCTGGCCCCACTGATGGACCTCTTGATGGCATCTGGTGTTTTGGCCACTGTGTGACATAGAGCGTTGGACTGAATGGGCCATTGGCCTGATCCAACATGAATTCTCTTACGTTCTTATGTAACAGCTTCCGTTATCATTGATAATCTGTAATTACATACAAAACTTAGAAATACTGGCTTCAGTCCTGACTTGCATACACCATAACAAACTAACCAAAATGTATTCTGATAATAATAGTCTGTGACCGAGGGAAAGAATATTGGTCATAAACCTCATTCTAAAGAATCCACTGCCATGGTCCAGTATACTCCTTCCTATGGAAATGATTCAGTCGTGTGCCTTTCTCACTTGAGTCAGAGAAGTTCTGTTTATGATGTATGCGTAGGTATGTACAATATTTGGCCAGTTAGTCAGTGTAAAACCAAGGAGGCTGGTGTTTGCATTGTCCCAGCTCCACTCTACCCCACCCCTTCTGTCCCAGCTCCACTCTACCCCACCCCTTCTAATAAGTGGAAGCCACCAAGCAAACCTCTCCTGTTCTTTCTGGACTGCAGCTGCTCTTCAGTTCTTCAAACAGCCATGGAGCGGTGCTGCTGCTGCCCCACTCAGAAAGCCATTATCATCTGCAGTCTTGTTTTGCTCATTCGCAGTCTGTTCCGCCGTTTGGGGTCTCCCTCGGTCTAGCAACCGGGGTGATGGAGGGGCTGCCTGATTCCCCATTCCTCTATTTGCAAGTTAAACCCTCGTAATTTATTTTTGTGTGCTATTGTTCAAACTTCTCCATTGAGGCTGCCTCAGGAGAAAGGGTTGGATAATTAATGAAAAGGAGCGGTCCCTTGCAGCCAAAGTAATTTGGAGAATGATTGTTTCCCTCTGTAGTGTTTTAAAAAAAGAAAAACACAAAAGGTTTGGGAAAGTGCAAAGCTGAATTTCACTTGAAGCTGTAAAAAAGGCTCATGTACCGAGAGGCCTGCTGCCTCCAAACGTTTACAATAGAGCTCCCCAGAATGGGAGGGTGTCAGAGGCTCCTGCTCTCTGGGAATCAAGGGGGGGGGCACAAAAATCTCAGCCCTGCGAAGCTCACTTTGTGAATATATCCTGCTTTTCACCCCAGTGGGGACCCAAGAACATAAGAGCCCTGCTGAATTAAACCAGTACTCCCATCACATCCAACATCCTGTCTTCACAGTAGCCAACCAGAGGGCACAGAGGCCGAGGCCTTCTCCTGATGCTGCCTCCTGGCTTTGGGACTCAAGAAGATAAGAGCACTGCTGGACTAGACCCATGAACCATCTAGTCCAGCCTCCTGCCTCCCACAGTGGCCAACCGGTTCCTCCAGAGGACCAACAGCAGGGCATAGAGGCCAAGGCCTTCCCCTGATGTTGCCTCCTGACTCTGGGATTCAGAGGTTGATTTACATATAATACTGATGTTACATGGGCCCTGATAAGGGGATTTTACCCTTAGGACCTAAACTGGAAGGTGCATATTTGCAATATTATTATTTGCTGTTTATGTAATTGCTGCTGACATAAGGTTGAAGAACTACTGAGGACTGCTGGTGTTGCTAATGCTTCTTCGGTTCTGGTGTTTTTTGTGCATGTATGAGATGCAGGTTTAAGAGTCTGGGACCTGGTTGACTAAAACAGTGAAGAAATTCATTTTGTTCTCAGTGTCTCTCTTTCCCTTCCCCTGCAGGTATCTTATTCACAGGAGAGCTCTGGGAGTTCTTGAACTTCACAGAACGTTATCCCAGCATCATATACAACATTCTTCTCTTTGGCCTCACAAGTGCTCTGGGCCAGGTGAGTGGCCTGCTACCATGCCCCAGGGCTTGATTCAGCCTCATAGCCTGTGTTTTAAGCCAGCCTTCTACTTGCTCCTACTTTTCTGTTACAAACAGGACCAGGGAGGGCCTTCTGCTGGCTGCCACCACTCTGGGGGGGGTGTCCAGAGCACCCACCTGACCCCTGTCTTCCTTCTCAGCAAGCACCTTTTATCTATGACCAAAGAGTCATGCAGACCCAGGAAATATAACCATAATAAGTGCTCAAGAACAAACAAGTGAGCTTTATGTATTAGTGCAACAGTGAAAGGTAGAAACAGTAAAGTGGTACAAAGAGTAAGTGCTCAAGAACAAACAAGTGAGCTTTACGTATTACCGCAACAGTGAAAGGTAGAAACAGTATAGCGGTGCAAAGAGAATAAAAGCCCTGATGTGACTAATTATACATTCCCTTCTTTCTGATTCCAATTGAATTACCACTCGTTGAATGAGGGAGCTCTCATGACTGCAGCCTTTCCAGAGAGAACACTTCCCCCTCTTTAGCTTGGCCTTTTATTCCCTTCCTTCCAGGTCCTACCTCTCTGGTCTCCACTAGGCAAGTTTTCCCCCTCAAAAACTGCTTCTCACCCAATCAGAGGGACATAAGGGATCCTGGGAAATGTAGGCCTTGTAACTGTTCTAACACAAGTTTCCCTGGAGCCTATAGGCCTTTGTAGGCCTAGGATCGTGTAGGGGCCTGGAGATCTCCCACTTTTACAACTTATCTCCAGTTGTCAGAGATCAGATGCCCTAGAAAAAAAGGGAATTGTACCATGCTGAGGCCGTTCCCCTCCCATGCTCACCTGGATCCACCCCAAGTCTCCCAAGTATTTTTCAACACAGACCGGGCAACACTAGGCTCATGACACATTTGTTCTGTTTTCAAGGGGTGCAGAGAGAAAAGTAGAACATGGGTTTGCTGCAGTTAGGGGAAACAGGAGGTTTTGACCTTGGAAAAGAAATGTGCCCCCGTTTTGGACCAGGAGGAGTGGATTTATTTTGTGCTCCAGAGCCGTCAGCCTTGCCCCCTTTTTCGACATCTCAAGAGAAGGAAGAGTGATAAGTGACATTTGGTTGCTCCTGAGTCCAATCCAAATTCAGCAGCACTGAAGTAAACTGCCTTGAAGCAAGGCACTACAGGGCACAAGCTCTCATGATCCTATGAAGCAATCTTCAACTAACTATTGGCCCCTCTAGCTTAGTATCAGCTCTTTTCTGATTGATAGAGGCTCTCCATGGTCTCAGGCACTGAAAGGTCTCCCTCAGCATCTGCTGTCTAAGGGCCTTAACATGGGGAGATGCCAGGGACTGAACCTGGAGCCTTCTGTATGCAAAGCAGATAGGTCTAACCCATCCCCTCCTTGAATAAACACAAGAAGCTGCCTTGATGGGCTATTGGTCCCTCGAGCTTAGTATTTGGATTAGAAGATGATATTGGATTTATATCCTGCCCTATACTCTGAGTCTCAGAGCGGTCACAATCTCCTTTAACTCCCCTCCCCCCCCCCACAACAGAAACCCTGTGAGGTAGGTGGGGCTGAGAGAGCTCTTGCAGCAGCTGCCCTTTCAAGAACAACTACAAGAGCTATGGCTGATCTAATGCCATTCCAGCAGCTGCAAGTAGAGGAGTGGGGAATCAAACCTGGTTCAAATCCAGTTACAAGCGGCTTCTCAGGCAACAGAAAAGTCTTTCTCAGCACCTCTTAGCCTTTTAGCATAGAGATGTTCAGGGCTGAATCTGGGGCTTCTACATGCACAGCAGGTACTCCACTAGAGATCTAAATTTGCCAGAATTGCGGAAGCCATGGGGTTTTCCCCCTCACACACACTTGACACAATGGAAATGAAAGGGTTTAAAATATGTGCAGTACTTGCTTAAATGTAATCAATATTCCACATAGGACAGCTTTATATGCTAACAAAAGTTACAAATGATTTGAGCTTATGTTCTTAGAGCAACAAGATTAAGGAAAGCTTGATAAGCCATATCAGTGCATGAGTTTTGTTCAAATGAAGTTGCAAAACACTAGAGAGAAAGAGATGCAAGCAGATACCTAAACACAGTTTTGTTTTGCCAATTGGAATGTAGGAAAAATAGAAGTTGAAAATAAAAACAGTAAATTTTGTGGCAAACAAGAGAAGGTACATTACTTGGCCTCGATCCAGCTTCATACAATCACTGTTGTAAAGACTGGATTTGGATCAGAGTTGACTATAACCCGGGCTTTTTTTTGTAGTAGGAACTCCTTTGCACATTAGGCCATACCTCCTTGATGTAGCCAATCCTCCAAGAGCTTACAGGGCTCTTATTACCGTAAGCTCCAGGAGGACTGGATACATCATGGAGGTGTGGAAACAGGAGTTCCTGCTACAAAAAAAGCCCTGACTATAACAGCACTGAACACATTGACCCTCTTTACTGTGCAGTGTGTCCTGCTTGCTGGGGGAGGAAATTTGTCCCATTTAAACAATATATCCTTGCAGCTATGTTGAATATACAGGAATAATGCTTCTGTAATCCTGTTGTTTTGGCATAAAAATCTTCACACTACTCTTTTGAGTAAAACATTGCTTTAAAAGCATTTCATTGAAAACCAGAGCATTTTTCTAGGGTTTTTTTGTCCCTTAAAATTTACTTGGTTTTCAAACTGGAAAAATTGACAGTGGGGAACTTGATGCTTTCAGAGCTCCACCATCTCCAGCCCCTCCCAGAAGCTTGGTGGGTGTTCGTTTCCTCCTTGCTCGTTCTTACCTGCTTAACTTCATCCTCTTGTTCCAGAGCTTCATCTTCATGACTGTGGTCTACTTCGGTCCCCTGACCTGCTCGATTGTCACCACCACCCGCAAGTTCTTCACCATCCTGGCGTCGGTCATCTTATTTGCCAATCCGATCACCAACTTGCAATGGGTGGGCACCATTCTGGTGTTCCTGGGTGAGGTTCAAAATGCTGGCTAATCTTCCCCTGTTTGTTGTCATTGGGGATTTGTATCCCACCTCCTTGCAAAGCTCCCTTTGAGGCAGAAAGCCTCGAAGTCATGGTTAGGGCTTTCTGTTGTAGTTTGGTTAGGACCTCCTTGCATCCTTCAGTGAAAAGGAGATTGTTCTAACAACCCCTGCCTGTAAAGCAGGACCAGCCTGCCAGATCACTATGATCAGAAACAGGGCTTTTATTTGTAGCAGGAACTCCTTTGCATATTAAGCCACACACCCCTAATGTAGCGAATCCTCCAAGAGCTTACTGGACTCTTAGTACAGGACCTACTGTAAGCTCCAGGAGGATTGGCTACATCAAGGGGAGTGGCCTAATATGCAAAGGAGTTCCTGCTACCAAAAAAAAGCCCTGATCAGAAAGCAAGGGGGCCCAGCTGGCCAAATGTAAGATGCTAACTAACCCCTGGTTTGGGGCTGAAACTGTTTCACAGATAGCCATTGCTGCCTCTGATAGTTGCTGCAATCTCAGAAGCAGTAAAACCAGGCCACCCTCTGACAATACAGACGTTTCTGCTTCTTTGGAGGACTATTTGGGTCTGTGGAGAAATACGACTCGGTAAATTAGTCTGATGAGGACTGAGCATGCTTCAGGAGGCACAGGATGTTCCACGCAGCTGTGAAGTCACTTAAAAGGGAAGTAAAACAGAAATGGAGAAATTGGCATGCTCAGGTTCTGGGGAATCTGTACAGTTCTGTAGGGGGAGATTTGGTGAGGCGAAGGGAGAGAATTTACTGATCTTTCCCATGCTGTTCCTTGTGAAGGCCCAGCTTGCTATCACTCTAATAGTGGGCTTGTTGGCCCCCTGGTCTTTCAATAGGGGAATGAAACAGGGCTGCTAACAGTCAAGGGTTTAAGCATGCTCCCATATATACATGGGGAAACACTAGTTTGTATGCTAAAAGGCAAGCAGGGGGCAGAGGAACCAAAACAACCAGATAAAGGCTGCTTATCTGCTGTTCAAGGCAATGGAGGGGTGAGAACACAAGGCGGTGGGGAAAGGGAAACTGGTTTGATTAGGTATCCCAGGAAGAGAGGCGCACCAGGAAAATGTTTGGTGATGGAAAGTGCTGTCAAATCACAGCTGACTTATGTTGACCCCATCGGGTTTTCAAGGCAAGAGACATTTAGAGGTGGTTCACTATTGCCTGCCTCCACGTCATTGCCTGGCATTCCTTGATGGTCTCTCATCCAAATACTAGTCAGGCCAACCCTGCTTAGCTTGTGAGATCTGATGAGATTAGGGTAGCCTGGGCTAGGAGAACATATAAAACCTTTTAAATAGTCGGACTGCTTTGAAGCTAAAAAGTGAATTGGGACTTAAAAGGATGTACTTTCTTCAGTATTACTCAAAATCTCGCCCGCTCACTCACCTATAGGATTACTTCAGTTGCAAAAAGCAGCAGTCCTAGCAGCTTATAGTACTCTGAGTTGTGCTAGCGTGAGGGCTATATTAGGGGATCTGTGCCACGAGATATACATTCCTCAGTCACAGCTTTCTCTCATTCTGTGAGACACATGGAGGAAGTGGTAAATATTACGCATGTTCTCCTCTCTGCCACTCAAGTTCCTGTGTGCTTCATTCCAGACACTCAGCTGTCAGCTTGATCAAGCAGCTGTGCCCTAGTGCTAGCTTGCAGAGTTTCATGGTGACACGAGCTGGCAGAAACCGATCTGTTCTTTACACTTGGGAAATTTGTGGGTTTGCCTTTGAAAACATGCTGGGAGAAGGGATTTCCCCCATTCCATTTGGGACTCTTAACTTGCCTGAACCTATGATATAAAGACAAGCTAACGCTCAAGGAGCTGGCACACCTTTTCTGTGAGGAGACACAGAACAGCCTGGGGCTTTTAGGTTTGGGTGGGGCAGGAAGACTAATGGGGCATAACAGAGGTCTATAAAATTATGCATGAAGCAGAGAGCGTGGATAGAGAAAGCTCCCCTCCCATAATATTAAAACTCAGGGGCACCCAGTGAAGATGATGGGCAATGGATTCTGGAAGGGCAAAAGGACATACTTTCGTAATTGGAGCTTGAGTAAGTTGTGGGATTCACTACCAGAGAATGTAGTGATGGTCACTGATTTCTGTACCAGTTAATGTGTCATGTGAATACTTAATGCTGTGTGCTTTAGCTCTTCCTGGTGGTTCCAGATTTCTAAAATCCTAACACCTGGGCTATTTCCAGTGCAATCCTTTCCTGGGAGTTAGCCCCATTGAATAGACTTCAGTAGAATTCAGAGAAGACCTGCTTAGGTTGGCTCTCTTTGTGTCTCATTTTTGTGATTGTGTTGACTCACTCTGTGTAATCTGCCTTGAGCCCCTGTAATAATGTTAGTAAATAACATTTTTTTAAAGCCTAGATGGCTTTAAAGGGGGGTTAGGCAGATTATTGGAAGTGAGATCTGTCAGTAGCTGGTAGCCAGGATTGCTAAAGGGAACTTTCATATCCAGAGGCAATAAACCTTTGAAACTCAGGTTTGAAACAAACCCTGTTTGTTGGCCCTCCAGGCTGTTGGGTGAGATGAGATGGTGGCCTAGATGGGCCACTGGCCTTGGTCCAGCAGAGCTCTTATACTCTTTGTTCAGCTATTCTGCAGAACAGTCCCTAAGAACACTGTTTTCCTTTGGTTTCTTTGCAGGACTTGGACTGGATGCCAAATTTGGGAAAGCTTCCAAGAAAACCTCGCATTAAGTCTTTTGGGTAGCTCTCTTCAGAACCTCAAGCATCACAAACTGTTAACTTATTGTCTTATTTCTCAGCGACCATTGTCAGAACGGACTCAGGATGAGAGCTTGGGCGGGGGGGGGAGAAGGATGGGGTTTTATTGGGTGCGAATGTGTGCTTTTGTTTCTTTTTTAAATTCCAAACTATTATATTTTTTTTAACGTTTTGGGTTGGGAGGGGTTAATTATAATCAAGAAGGTGAATTCCCCCCGCCCCCTCATTCACTGCCTACTCTGCAACAATCAGAGTTGGGGTTGATAGGTGGCAACAAGGGGGTGAAATTCTCAATAGAATGAAAGGAATGCTTTAAAACAAATAAAAAGAGGGGAACTAGAGCTGTGCCTCCATTTCTATTCTCCCTGGTGTATTTTTAATGTGTTTTTTATCTTTTTTTGGGGGGGTGGAGGTCTGTAGCCCCATCTAGTGTCACTAGGTCGGTCAGGCCAGCAGGTGGGGGATGCAGATAAACTTATCAGAAGCGGAGAGGGAGGAAGCTGGAAATAAACATGATGTGCCTACATCACCCAGAAGTAACATAGGCATGTCAGGAGTGACGCTTTGGTTTATGGGCAAAACCTCTATGGTAGAATTAGCTCCTAATCATAGTTTTGCCCCAGAAACCAGAGTGTCACCCCCTGACATCACCAATGTGCATACATCACTTCTGGGTATGGAACAACAGTTGCAGGTAAGTGCAACGCTGTTTTCATCACTGTGGCTTCTGTGCAGTCCCAAGTTGGGAGATAAGCAAGCTCAGTGCGTAAAGGAGGTGGGTGTGAAGCTCTCAAAGGAAGAGACCATGCAGGAGCACCTTTCCAACAGTTCTTTAGTGTCCCATATTGACCTTCACCCAGAACTGTCTTATAAAGGAACTCTCTACAAAGGTCCCAACTGAAATGCACATAGGGACATGACAAAGAACAGCAGCACTTTGTGTAATCATCTGCACTATGCAGAGAATGTGTTGTCACATCCAGTTCCTTCCCAGGATCAGCAGTGTTTGGAAAGTAGCGGTGTGGATCATGGGAAGAGAGTATACGCATGGACACTTTCCATGCATGTAGGCCCTGTCCTCTCTAGCCAGCAGTTACACGGAGGTGTGGCCAACCTGCTTGTGCCTGTTCTTCCTCCTCATGGGAGTCATCTGTACAAGATTTGTTTAGCGACCAGAAAATGTTTGGTGGTCCTATGATCGTCTTGCAAATTGGTGTTAGGGGCTTTCCATTGTGGTCTTTCACCATTTCCCACGGAGATGGTGTTACCCTGGCAAAGCTTGAGAGTCAGGCTTCATTTGGGATACTTGAACTAAAAGCTGACTTCTGTTATGAATTTGCTGCTGTTGTGGCTTTTGAGAAATCACAGCCTTTCAGTTTCTTAGATGGAAACTATAGGGATGCCAACCCCTAGGTGGGACTTGGGAATCCCCTGGAATTATGGCTCATCTGTAGACCACAGAGATGAATAAGTAGGTTTGTATACCCCGCTTTTCTCTACCCTAAGGAATCTCAAAGCAGCTTACAGTTGCCTTCCCTTCCTCTCCCCACAATAGACACCTTGTGCAGTGGGTGGGGCTGAGAGAGTTCTGAGAGAACTGTGACTGGCCCAAGGTCACCCAGCAGGCTTCACGTTGGAGGAGTGGGGAATCAAACCTGGTTTTTCAGATTAGACTTTGCTGCTCGTAACTAATGCACACCATGTTGGTTCTGATAAGGAGGTCAGTTCCCTTGGAGAAAATGGCTGCTTTGGAGGGTGGACTCTACAGCATTGTACCCCACAGAGGTCCCTGTCCTCCCCAGGCTCTACCCCAAAATCTCTAGGAGCTTCCCAATCTGGAGCTGGCAACCCTATCCCTTAATTCCCTGCCAGTGGCCGGGCAGGGGTGGGGGGGGGGTTGGTATCTAGCAACCCTAGAACTATGGAGATCTTCTCCTGGGACCAAGAAATCTGCAAGCTCTTTTGACTCCTTTCCTGTTTTTTATGTTGGATTTGGCTATGCTGAGGTTTTTAGTTCGGTGGTCTAGCTCTCATTAGGATGTTAATGGTGAGCCACTATCATTTCAGACTGCAGGACAGAGCTACCATGATTGAATATTCCCATGACTGAATAATAAAACCAACTCCATCCACATTGAGAGAAAACCAAGCTTATTCTTCTTGATGCGGTTTTCTTTTTGCTAGAATTACTCCCCACCCCCTTATACAGAGGAAGATTTAACTAAACTTGAATTTGCAAACTACAGGGGTACATACCTGTTTTTTTATCACCTTGGTGAAAACACTGTGTATGTGCTTTAGTAGACCTTTAGGTAAATAAATAAATAGGTTAAGAGCAGAGACAAGGCAGGAATAGCACAGGAGGCCCTGAGGACAAGCAATGGACCATTGATAAAAGTATAGGAGCTGAAGGAATGTTTCTTCTTGTGTCTCCTTGCCTGTGTTGTCATCAAAGTGACCTGCACAGCAGCTGAGGCTAAATACTTGTGTTTTCAGAAATACTGGTAAATTACTTGGGAAATTCTGCTCCACATACCAAATCCCATACTTGCTTCCCTTTGCAAAAAAATAAGTAGGAGCTTTCAAGGCAGGGCAAAGGAAGTTGTAAAAGCAGTAGTAATTTTCTGGGTATAATCGCAAGGTAATTGTGGAAGGCTTAAGTATATGTCTTTTTCCCCCTCTCTCCTTCCTGTTTTTTACTTAGTACGCAGCCTCTTATGAAAATCTGGTGCTCCTTATAACTAAAGCATGATCTTGGCTTATTTAGCTTATAAGGAGAGCAAAACTACAAAAAGATTGTACTGAGAAAAGCCATCAACTCTGAAACAGGGCAGCCCAAATCCTGTATGTTACTAATCCTTAATGATTTCAGTTTTCTTAACATCTTTGATATTCAAACCACTGTCTCCCCCTGCCCCAATATGTGATCCTTCCATGCATATACAGAGAAAGGACCCTTATAAATTGGTCTATATGGGGTCAGAGGGCGTTTCCAAGATCACAGTGGGGCGTAGGTGCTTTTTGCATAGAACTACAAGAAAGGATCTTTTCAGGAAAGGAAAGTACAGCACTGCACCACTTTCAAAACATGCTTTTTAAAGAATGGAAGGAAGCAAGAGTTCCTACTCCCTTGCCACTGTAAATGAGGGATGCTATGAACTTTGCAGGAAACGTGCCATGTGGAACATTCATGGTCACCATGAGCCAAACTTTGAGTCTGTGCTTTGCAGCTGTGTGGTAGCAACAGTGGTGGAGTTCAATTTCCTAGTGTTGCAGAGATTATTGTCACTCATAATCAGCGCATGGGATTCACTGCAGCAGGAGTTGGTGGTGGCTACAAGCATAGACAGTTTCAAGGTGGGATTGGATAAATGTATGGAGCAGAGGTCCATCAGTGGCTATTAGCCACAAGGTATAAATGGAACGCTATGTCTGGGGCAGTGATGCTCTATATTCTTTATGTTTGAGGGGCAACAGTGGGAGAGCTGCTGGTCCTCCTGATGATGCCTGGATTTTGGCCACTGTGTGACACAGAGTGTGGGCTATTGGCCTGATCCAACATGGTTTCTCTTATGTTCTTATATCATCTATATGCAGTAGCTATGATTATTCTACTGAGTGGCATGGATGCTAAAGCTGGGTAATTAAATTATATGGGTGAGGATAACTGTGCCTCCCATTAGACTGAGCAACACCAAACAATGAGCAAAAACCGAACCTAAAATGGAATTGGATACCTATTTAATAAGTCAGTGTTCTTTAAAAGGTCATTAGAAACAAAACAGGCCTTTAGGCCATTGAGGTCACACACTGCACACTACACATTATAAATAATACTTCATGGTTTACAAGGACAGCACATATATGCACACTGGGTGAAGGAACTGCTGTATTTGGTATGGATATAACCATCTCTCATTCCCTTTAGTGTGACTATAAATATCAGGAGCCAGGTATAATGCTCCCACAGAGTATTTCTGTGTCGTTATATATATATTGGAAAGCCCCCCACAATATTTTATATACAATCATTAATTATCATATGGCAGTGGGCTTAATATAGCCAGGAGATCCAAAGATTGTCTGGCAGCTGAAACTGTTAGCTTTTTGTGGCAAGTTAGATTTTTTGGGCTGAGGGAACTGTGACTAACCAAAGGTCACCCGTCTGGCTTCAAGCGGAGGAGTCAGGAACTGAACCTGGTTCTCCAGATTAGAGTCACTGCTCTTAACCATTTCACCAAACTGGCTCATACAGTGTGTATGTGATATTAAGTTGGAACCTTTGAAGAAGGCCTTTTTGGCCAAAATGCATCTGATCCAATTCCACTGGTTTATTGGTTCCAATCTGTGCTACTAAGCATATACAGTATTATGTTATGTATATTGCAAAGTGTGTAGCTAAGAGTGTACTGTATCACATATGTAATGTGTGCTATATCTCATGTAATGTGTGCTTCAGTGTGTGACTTTTATTGCCTTGGGGCTCATTTTGTTTTTAATGATCTTTTAAAGTGCATTGTGTTATTAAAGATATATTTTGTTTAATCTTTTTAAATATATGCTTGTAACCTCAACCTTTTAGGTATCCAAACCCCTCCCATAAGGCTGTACAAAAAATGTACATGCATGAAATTATGTCTACTACTTAAGCAAACAGCAAATGGAAAGGGTTTACTTTAAAAAAAATAGTGTTAATAATCACCAGATGATTGATTTTTCACTGTTTATACAAAGTTGCCCTGACCTGAATGGCTCAGGCTGGCCTGAGCTTGTCAGATCTTGAAAGCTAAACAGGGTCAGCCCCGGTTAATACGTGAAAGTTCAGGGTTGCTAGGCAAAGCCAAACCACCTCTGTTCGCCTCTCACCTTAAAAACCCTGCAGGCTCACCTGACAGCACTTGCCACTATACACGATCACAGTGCATAGGTATAAACTTTGCGGATGCTGAGGTACTCAAGCACACACACTCACACCCCAGACAACCAGTGTCAGGCAATATTAACAAACTCACGTGAGGGGCTCAGTTACAATGGATGGCAGCCGAAACACAGGACTGAGGTTTTCTTTTCTTGCAGTCAGAGAACAGGAAGGCAGCCCCTTGCGTCTGTATACCAATGCTAATAGGGCAAGCTCAAGGGGTTCCATCCTATGTTAATAGCAGTTAAAATTCACAGATCATTATTAATATCTACAGCAGTTTACACAATTGCTTTCCCTCAGATTAGTGAAACTGAAATGTTTGCCATAGGACACTACATATATTATCAACTTTTACAAAACCGACTTTGATGCTGCCCAACTACAGCCTCATCGGGATATGTTTTTGGACATTGCAAGGGAATAGGAAGTTAAAATTTTAGCTTTTCCTGATGCGATTGATCTATTCAGTGGAGAACAAGGAAAAAGTCTGCATCAACTGCTACAGAATTAGCTACACTTATCAGAACAGGCCTTACATACCTGTTTCCTCCTGTGCCTCAGAAAGGCCATCTTAGTAGAATTTTTTTTCTTGTCAAGCATGAGACAGGCAAGGCTCGATCACACGGCTCTTATTCATGGACATAAACAGATCTCTCAGGAAATTGATCTTAATGTTACAGCTAATGAGTTCATTCAAATTAGAACAAACACATTCAGATTCATTTAAGTACAGGGGTTTCTGAATTGCTACATATTAACAAATGGGTTGTACTTAGATGAGGCAACCTGTAGGTTTGTCACTAATCATACCAACACATGCCAACTATTGGGGTGGGGAAGTGAAGAGAAATTGGTTAGGATAGGTGGAGTATGGCAGGAGAGGATGCTTGTGGGAGCAGGAGAAGGGGTAATAGGGGATTCAGATAATATTTGATTTTATAATTGTAAAAATGTAAATAAACAACATAATTTACATTGTTAAAAGTTAAAGTTGTATTTCAGCTGTCTGAAGATCATCTGTTGAAGCCAAATGTGTTTTACAAGTTGAACCTAAAGAGCAGAAATTAGCCATACCCAAGAATGCAGTCATTTCCCATAAACTTAATTATGTGATTTTATTAAGGATTTGTTCTGAATGTTTTTAAGGTGTTTTTAAGGTGGCATTTTTAAGCAGTGTGCTAAGATGGCAAGGTATAGAAAATCCCAGGTGGCATAACTGTGGGTTTTCTTAGGGGTCATGAATAGTGTTCCCTCTAAGCTAAGTTAGCATGAGCTAGCTCACAGATTTTTAGCCTCCAGCTCACACATTTTTGTCTTAGCTCAGGAAAAACGGCCCCAGAGCACACAACCTTAATGTCAGTAGTTCACAAAGTAGAATTGTTGCTCACAAGTCTCTGCTGCTTATAGGGAACATTGGCCATGGGCTATCGACACTGTTTTGAATTGCCTCAAAATGTACTTGTACTCACTTGCAGGATATGAGTTTGAAGTGAGAAGACTGCTACTACTCTGAACTCTGTACATTGTTCAGAAATTGAATGCACAGTAATTGTTTTGTATTCTGCCCTGGCTCAGAGACTTCACCTGCTTATTTACCAAATGAAGGCATCTATGATGCCATAATTTAGTACATTTCACTACTAAGTAACCTTTATAAATAAGGCAGAAACAAGACTCCTATAAATGAACACCCAAGAAAATATCCCCCATGGTCCTGCCTCCACAGATAGTGGGAATGGAAGGCCCTCCTTCTTTCAAGGACCTAGCATAGCAACACCAGCCCCAGCAGACACCCCCCCCCCCCCCCGGAAATTGGAAAGTCTACACTCTTGTTGCAGTGTGCCAGTTGGCAGCCAAACAGCCTGGTGGGGAGAGAAGGAGGGTGGGGCTCCCCCTGTGTTGAGACTGCATGTGCAAAACTGCCTATGCTCTGTACTGTCAGAATATACAAGTAGTAACAGGCAACCAAACTGATCCATGAAAAAGCACATCTGTTTGCAAGCAGCAAACGGACCGTGAGACAAAGTAGATGGACATTTCAGCATCCCTGCCTTAAGCTACTAATGGCATCCTGGTGTGCATAAACACCCACAATAGCTTGCCTCCTAACTGATGGTGTATGTCTGCATCCTTACATCTGGTTGTCTGACTCTCTTGAAGCAGAGGAAAATGGAGGTAGACAGAGTTTGCTTTCAGCTAGCTTTGCTCTATCATGCTGGGGAAGAAGCTCAGCTCAGCTCCCTCCAGCTCATCACCAAACTTTGGGCCCAGACTGACATTACAGTGCTGTTCCAAAGGAGTCCCTTTTTAATTAACTAGCAGCCCTTGAGAACTGTAGGGGGCCTGTTTCTCTGTAGCTCCGGAAGACCAAGCTTCAGCATTTAAGGATGCCTTCGGAGCAAACTTTACACATGAAAATCCGTCTCCAGCAGCCACTGCCACTCGTCTCGCATCTGCTCTGTGCCTTTGGCCTCTCGGCCTTCCAGGTGAGACCTTGATCTCCCTTCCTTGGTAGTTGTTGCAAGCTGACTTTCCCCTGCGGGCTTGCTATCACAAGAGGAAAGCCTGCAGAGTCGCCTGCCCCGCTTAAACATCCCAGAGAGATGGCGCACTCTGAACACAGCCAGGAGGAGGATGGGGCTTTCATAGCACAATTTATAAAACTGATCAAAGAGGAAGCAGTTGAGATAGCCCTGGAGACAGTGGAATGAAGATAAAGACTCAGCTGCCCAGGGCAGAGCCTGCTGCTGTCCACCCCTAACCTCGCAGGCCCCCTTGTCAATCAAGGCAGCCTTTGAGATCTGTATCAGGTGTGTAATAAAGACTCCCCCCTGTGCCTCCCCACCCTTTCCAGTTTTCAACTGACTTTTATGTTTAACAGTACTGATGTCCTTGTACTACTCCCCTTTCCATCACACAGACACACACAGTGTTAGGTTTTCCCTTTTCTAATGAACATGGAGATCTTTTGAGGAAGGAATTAAACTGGGTGGCACTGCAGTAATCCCACCCCCAAACCCTGTCCTTATTTTCCTGAAAGTCCAAAAATGGGAAAATAGGCTGTTCTTTAGCAAAAGTCTTCCTTTTATTGAACAGATAAGCTAAATTTTGGAACTGTTTCCTTCTGGAACCCAGCAGGAAGATTACAGGAGCCAACTGGTTTGGAAACAAAAGAGGGGAAGAAAGAGAACCTCGATGGAGGCTGTTTCAACTGGTGCCTTCTCGATTTTGGATCCAGCCAGTGCTTAATTAAAAAGAGGGGGAGTGGAAGCAGCAGCTCTGGCCAGCTGCTGGCTTGTATATTTATTTTCAAAGGGACAACAATCCTTATGTGGTGTTCTGTCCCTGATGCAACTTGAAATCTGTTTTGTACCCGTCATTAAGACTGTGACACTATCAGAACATGAAAATGGCAACCTGAGTCAGTCACAAGTTCTCACAGAGCTATTCCTCTCAAGGGCACTTTCTGTCAGAGCTCTGTCTGCTCTACCTCCTTCACAGGGTGTCTGTTATGAAGAGGGGAAGGGACAGGAGATTGTAAGCCGCTGTGAAACTACTTTGGGTAGTGAAGGGCAGGTATCAATACAATCTCTTCTCCCCCCCCCCTTATTTTTCTTCCTAAAAATGCTTTCCCTTGAAGTCATTTCACTTCCTGTTAGATGAGAGGTGGTATCCAAGCCTGCAATCTCCTTCATCGCTTCAGTCACTCCATTACTGTTATTTGGAACCTTACCTACACCATCAATGTTCTGGTAAGGCCTATAAATATCAATCTCTTCTTCACTGCTATTATTCAGTGTGGGGGAGGACTGTTCAAGACTGTCCTGTTTTGGTTCCACCCTACGACCACTGGCTTGCTCTTACAGAGATCTTGTGAGACAACCTCACTGGTGAGTCACTGCATACACTCTTGTCTGTCTAGCATAATTATAGTAGGTTTCACAGCAATTGTTGGTCTGTTGGCCACAGTGGGATGTAAACTTCCCGGGTTCTTAGGCCACTGGCTGTTTGCATTTGTTTTCAGAATCGTATTCGGAACTGGAGGTTTTTCAGAGGCTAGAGGCAACTGGTGGAAGCTTTTTGGCTTGAATCAGTTTTTACATTCACCAGTTTCCAGACGTGTTCACTGAAGGCATTGCAAGCAGACATCTTCCACAGGGCTTAGCCTCTGATGCTCAGATTTGTTCAGTGCATGGTAAAACAATTACTAATTTCTTTTCACTTTATTTATCCTGGTTACATAATCAAAATTCAGGCCATTCATTCAAGTCTGAAGCAGGAGCGGTATGATGCATCCCTGTGCCAACAGGTCATCTTATAAGACCTTCTGATGCAGCAGGCACTAAATCCTCTTGAAAAGTCCTAGCATGCCTGATTGATCCCAGTCAGATACTTTTTTCCCCCCACTGGTCAACACAGATCAGCCAAGGAATGCCTTCTGTAAATAAAGGTTCCGATGGAGAGTAGGAATAAATGGCACTCATTACCACTGATCTTCAAAGTAAAAGTTTGTGAGTTTACATCTTTTTGGAGTTTTATGGATCACCACAAGCTCCGCTCACAGCCTGAGTTTGATCCCAGTGGAAGCTGGGTTCAGGTAGCTGGCTCAAGGTTAACTGAGCCTTCCATCCTTCCGAGGTCAGTAAAATGAGTACCCAGCTTGCTTAGGGGGGAAAGTGTAGATGACTGGGGTGTAGATGATTTGCACTGGCAAAACACCTCATAAAAAGTCTGCCATGGAAATGTTGTGATGCGATGTCACCCCAGAGTCAGAAAACAACTGGTGCTTGCAGAGGGGATTACTGCCTTCCATGAGCAACAAAAGGAATTTTCTCTCAGGTAATCCTGAAGAGGAAGATTCCCCCCCTTCCCCCTCAACGAGTTCTGATGGAAGCCCGACGGAAGGACCCACTTGGGGAGAGACAGTGACTCAGTGGTAGAGCATCTGCATGGTAAGCAGAAGGTCCCAGGTTCAATCCCCACCATCTCCAACTAAAAAGGGTTCAGTCAAGTAGGCATGAAAAACCTCAGCTTGAGACACTGGAGAACTACTGCCAGCCTGAGTAGACAGTACTGACTTTGATGGACCGAGGGTCTGATTCGGTATAAGGCAGCTTTATACGTTCATACGTTCATGACTACCACCCCTCCCCGCAACTTCTCTCACCAACTAACCCGCCGCCCTCCGGAGACCAGAGAGAAGGCCACGCCCACTCCTCCCAGCTCAGCCACGCCTACTTCCATTCTCTCCTCGGCGCGAGAGGCCAACCGTCGACGCCTTGCTGGAAGTTTGAATACGGGGGTACCTCATGTGTCAGGCTAAGGTACTACTGGACTTTGGTCCTCAGCCGGTCCTGAAGGAAGCCCAGACGGAGGGACCCGCTCGGCCGCGCCCCCCCCCCCCCCCCGCGATTAAAACTTCCTTAACAGGCCACCCGCCAAAGAGGAGGACCATGCCCACTCCCACGGCGCAAGACGCCAACCATCGACATCTTGCAGGACTTTGAATACGGAGGTACCTGTCTTAAGGCGCCACTGGACTTTGGTCCTCAGCGGGTCCTGAAGGAAGCCCAGACGGAGGGACCCGCTCCGCCCCGCCCCCCGCCTAACGCTTCCCTCGCTAACTGAGCCTAAGAGGTGGCCACGCCCACTCCTCTCAGCCCGGCCACGCCTACTCCCCCCCACTCGCACGCGCAAGGCACCAACCTTGGACACCGCCGGGACTATGAATACGGGGGTGCCGGGGTCAGCCTAAAGTGCTGCTGGTCTTTGGTCCTCGACGAGTCTTAAAGGAAGCCCAGAAGAAGGGATCCGCTCGGGCTCCCCGCCCCCTCACCTTGACGGACGGACTGACTGAAATTTCCCTTATTAACCGGCTGCCCGCCGGAGCCCAGAGAGGCGAGCCATGCCAACCCCGCCTCAGCTAGGCCACGCCCACTACGCCCCAAGCCAGCCGTCAACACTTCCACTGATTTCCAGCTGGCAGAGATCAGTTCCCCCTGGAGGAAATGGCTGCTTTGAAGGGTGGGCTCTAGGGCATTGTACCAAGATTTGGTCGGGCTCCTCCCCCAAAGTGTCCAGATATTTTCCAACCCAGACCTGGCAACCTTATTTCCAGGGCTTTGAATACTGGAGGGGGGAGATACCTGTGTTAGTCTAGGATGCTACTGGACTTTTGTTTTTTTAGGATAAAGACCAAAGATATTTGTTAGCATGGCCTTTAGGGCTGCCAGCTGTGTTGGAAAACACCTGGATGGAGATTTGAGGAGGGTGGCGCCTGGGGAAGGGAAGGGTTTGGGAAGGGAAGACATCACAAGGGTATATAATGCCATATAGACTATGTTCTCCAAAGCAGCCATTTTCTCCAGGGGAACTGATCTTTATAGCCTGGAAATCAGTTGTAATTCCAAGAGATCTTCAGGTTCCCCCTGGAGGTTGGTAACGCTACCTTTCATGCATCTGAGGAGGTGTGTTCTCAATCAGAAAAACTTATGCTTGAACAGCCAGTCTATAAGGTGCCACTGGATCTGTTATAGTTGCCACATCCAACTCAGGAAATATCTTGGGACTTTGGGGGTGGAGCCAGGAGCAAGGATGTGACAAGAAGGATTGAACTCTGAAGGGAGTTCTGGCCATCACATTTAAGGAGACTGTGCTCCTTTAAAATGCCTTCCTTTCATTCGAAATAATGGATGGGAGCACCTTCTTTTGGGGCGCATAGAATTGGACCGCCCTGGTCCATTTTTTTAAAAACGGGGGGAGGGGTTTTGAGGAGAGGCACCAGATGCTATGCTGAAAATCTGGTGTCTCTACCTAACCCCTCCCCCTCAAGAGCCCCACAGATCGATTCTCCATTATACCCTATGGGGATCAGTCTCCATAGGGTATAATGGAGTGTCCAGTGGACATTCATTCCCACACACACTCACTTTCTGATAACCCTGGAGTGGGCAGAAGACCTTCAAACCAGGGGATCCCCTGCTCCCAAGTGGGGATCAGCAACCCTACTTCCTGATCCCCCCCCCCTCCGAGAATTAGAAACTCCAGAGTTGGAGGCTTTGTCTCTTCTGCCCTGCCCCTCCTTTTTGAATTGAATCGCTTAGCCGAATTCAGGAAGGGTAGCCTCATTACACTATTGCAGCAAAAATAAACAAGAGTTTCATAGCGCTTTAAAGATAAATTCATTTTTATTTCAGCTTTCATAGATAAGGGCCTACTGCACTAGGTGAATCCTCACTGTGTAGTCTTTTGATCTAGCATTATGATTATCTTGTTTGTCTTTTTCACATAGCCCTGTATAAAAAGATTGCACCTAGTCTTTTGGTGCATTTGAAGAAGCGGACTGTGTTCCATGAAAGCTTATGCTGGAATGTTTCGTTTGTCTTGGAAAGTGCCACAAAGACTTCTGTTCAGACTGAAAACAAGAGTTCTGGGAAAAACAAAAGTTTGTTCAGCCTCAGTGACTTCTTATTTGCTTCATTTATACCTTTTTCTCCCCATTGAGGGAGCCAGAGTAACTAACATTGTTCTTCTCTCCTCCATTATAGAGGTAAGCAATGGCAAACCGCTTCTCTTCATCGCTTGCCTTGAAAACCCTAAAGGGTCGCCATAAGTCAAGCATCACTTGACTGCACTCTCTACCACCACTCCTTCATTTCATCCTCACAACAACCTTTTTGATTGGATTGGATTTATATTCCGTCCTCCCCACCGAAGCAGGCTCAGGCCGGCTCACAATACATAGTGAAATACAATGAAAACATTTACACTGAGAACATTAAAATTAACAGTTTAAAATAATTTGTTGCTAATTTTGATGCCGTTTAAAGATGGTGTTCAGTGATCTTAAACATCCATTACATCTAGTATATCGGTGGTAGTCGGCATTTCAGTTAAAAGCTAACTGAAATAGTATTGTCTTACAGGCCTTGCAGAACCGGGCAAGGTCCCGCAAGGCTCTCACCTCAGGCATCGGTTCCACCAGTAAGGGGCGGCAATTGAGAAGGCTCTTTCTTGCGTTGTTTACAGTCTTGCCTCCCTCGGCCCGGGGATCAGTAGTAAGTTTTGTGTTCTTGATCCAAGTACCCTCTGGGGAACATGTGGGAAGAGAGGGTCCATAAGGTAGACAGGTCTTCGGCCGTATAGGGCTTTAAAGGTAATAACCAGCACCTTGTAGAGAATCTGGTATACCATCGGCAGCCAGTGCAGCATTCGCAGCCCAGGCTGTATGTGCTCCCGCATGGAGAGCCGCAATAACAGTTTGGCTGCTGCATTCTTCACCAGCTGCAGTTTCCAGATTCGGGACAAGGGCAGCCCCATGTAGAGGGCATTACAGTAGTCCAATCTCGAGGTGACCGTAGTATGGATTACCTTGTTGAGAGATCAGGCTGAGAGCGTGTGACTTGCTCAAGGCCACCCAACAAGCTTCCTTGGCAGAGCAACACCCAGGGAACAGACCAGGAGCCAAAGTGGACAGGCATTTGAGCATCTCTGCCTTAAACTACTAACAGCATCCTGGGTTGTGCATAAACAACCATAACAGCTTGCCTCATGGTTTATGATGCATGTCTGCATCTTTACTTTTAGTTGTCCAACTCTCTCGAGGCAGAGGAAATGGAGGCTGACGGAGTTTGCTTTCACCCAGCTTTGCTCTATCCTGATGGGGAAGAAGCTCAGCTAGGCTCCCTCCAGCTCATCACCAAACTTGGGCCAAGACTGACATTACAGTGCTGTTCCAATGCAGTCCCTTTTTAATTAACTAGCAGTCCCTGAGAACTATAGGGGGCCTGTTTCTCTGAGCCTCCTCAGGCCCCCTTCCCTGGCGCTATAATGGGGAGGGGCTGTTAACATAAGGATGCCTTCGAAGTCAGAGTGCCAGGCTCTCTGCGGTGCAAACTTTACACATGAAAGCCTGTCTTCACCAGCTGTCGCCACACGCCTCCATCTGCTCTGTGCCTTTGGCCTCTCGCCCTTCCAGATGGGACCTTGATCTCCCTTCCTTGGTGGCTGCTGCAAGCTGACTTTCCCCTGTGCCTCCCCACCCTTTCCAGCCCCTCTCCAGTTTTCAACTGACTTTTATGTTAAGCTGTTCTGATGTCCCTGGTCTTTACCCCAAGAACACTATCCCCCCCCTCCCCACAATATGCACACTGTTAGGCTTTTGTTTTCTAAAGGACACGGAGATCTTTTGAGGAAGGAATTAAACCAGTCTGGGTGGCATTGCTGTAATCCTCACCAAACCCTGTTCTTATTTTCCTAAAGGTCAGACAATGGGAAAATAGGCTTCTCTTTGGCAAAAGTCCTTCTTCCTCTATGGAACGCAGCAGCCAAATTTTGGAACTGTTTCTTTCTGGAGCCAGGCAGGAAAATCAAAGGAGCCAGCCGATTGGTTTGGAAACAAGAAAGGGGAAGAAAGAGAACCTCAATGGAGGCTGTTTCGACCGATGCCTTCTTGGTTTTGGATCCAGCCAGTGCTTAATTAAAAAGAGGGGGAGTGGAAGCAGCAGCTCTGCCCAGCTGCTGGCCTGTATACTTATTTTCAAAGGAAGAACAGTCCTTGTGTGGTGTTCTGACCCTGATGCAACTTGAAATCTGTTTTGTACCTGACATCATTAAGTCTGTGGCTCTTCCAGGACCTTGAATACAGGGAGACCTATGTTAGTCTAAGGCACTACTGGACTTTTGTTCAGATAAAGACTAAAGGAATTTATTACAGCCTGGCCTTTTGTTAGGGTTGCCAGCTCTATGTTTGGAAATACCTGGAGATTTGGGGGCAGGATGGAGCCTGGGGAGGGCGGGGTTTGGAAAGGAGAGGGGCCTCAGCAGGGCTTTATTTATTTATTTATATACTGTGTACAATTCTGGTCATCGCACCTCAAAACGGATATTCTAGCACTGGAAAAAGTGCAGAAAAGGGCAACTATAATGATTAACTGTTTGGAGCACTTTCCCTATGAAGAAAGGTTAAAACATTTGGGGCTCTTTAGCTTGGAGAAACGTCGACTGCGGGGTGACATGATAGAGGTTTACAAGATTATGCATGGGATGGAGAAAGCAGAGAAAGAAGTACTTTTCTCCCTTTCTCACAATATAAGAACTCATGGGCATTCAATGAAATTGCTGAGCAGTCAGGTTAAAATGGATAAAAGGAAGTACATTCACCGCCACAGGAGGTGGTGGCGGCTACAAGCATAGCCAGCTTTAAGAGGGAATTGGATAAAAATATGGAGCAGAGGTCCATCAGTGGCTATTAGCCACAGTGTGTATACACACACACACACACACGTGTGTGTGTGTGTATACATATGTGTGTGTATGTGTATATGTATGTATGTATGTAAATGTGTGTGTGTGTGTGTGTATATATATATATACTGTGGCTAACAGCCACTGATGGACCTCCATGTGTGATGGACACACATATGTTGGCCACTGTGTGACACAGTGTTGGACAGGATGGGCCATTGGCCTGATCCAACATGGCTTCTTTTATGCTCTTATTTGTATCCCGCCCTCCTTGTGAACAGGCTCAGGATGGCTAACAGCACAGTAACATGATAAAATACAATAATTATAAGACAATATTAATATAAAAACAATAACAAACTTTAAGCTATTATTAAAACCAAATACATAAAATTAATTTCTTTGGTGCTATATCTGCTGACATGGAGTCCCCTCTCCAAAGCAGCCATTTTCTCCAGGGGAACTAATCTTTATAGCTTGGAAATCAGTTGTAATTCTGAGAGGTCTTCAGGCTTTCCCTGGAGATTGGCAATGCTACTTTTCATGCATCTGAGGGAGATGAGCTCTCACTCATAAAAACTCATGCTTGAGCAGCCAGTCTTTTAGGTGCTATAGGCTTTCCTGTTTCACAAATTAGAAATTTCAGAGTTGGGGGCATCGTCTCTTCTCCCCTTCTCTTTTTCAAATGGAACCCCTTCACCGAAAGATTCTAGAAGGGTAGCCTCATTATGCTATTGCAGTAAAAATAAACAGTCTCATAGCACTTTAAAGATAAATTCATTTTTATTTCAGCTTGCATAGATTAGGATTCACTGGATGAACCCTCACTATGTGGTCTTTTGATCTAGCATTATGACTCTTGTCTGTCTTTTTCACATAGTTATAAAAAGATTACATCTTGCCATTTGGTGCATTTGAAGAAGTGGACTGCGTTCCCTGAAAGCTTATGCTGAAATGTTCTGTTTGTTTTGGAAGGTGCCACAAAGACTTCTGTTTAGACTGAACACAAATAAAAGTTCTAGGGAAAGCGAAAGTTTGTTCAGCCCCAGAGCAAGCCTTGACGCAGCTTGTTCAGCCCCAGTGACTTTTTATTTGCTTCATTTATAACCCCCCCCCCCTTTGAGGGAGCCAAAGTGACTAACATTGTTCTTCTCTCCTTCATTTTAGAGGCAGGCAATGGCAAACTGCTTCTCTTCCTCTTCAGTTAATTAATTAATTTCTAACCACTCTTCTGGAACTAGCTCAGAGATGGTGACAACAATTCATAATTACACAATAAAACCTTCTAAAACACAACATAAGGTAATCAAGAGCAATAAGATCAATAAAACAGCTTGTATACCTATAGGGTCACCATAAATTGACTGCAACTTGACTGCACTTTCTACCTCCCCTCCTCCAAGTTTACCCTCACAACAACCTTGTGAAGTAGCGTAGGTTAGACCGAGAGAGTATGACTGGCCCAAGGTCATCCAGCAAGCTTTTCAGGCAGAGTCGGGGTTCCAACTTGAGTCTCACAGATCCTAGTCTGACACAGCAACCACTATATCATGCTGGTTCAGTAAATAAAAGGCTTGACTTTGATTCTGGATATTTTTCTAGTAGACAGGCCCAGCCACTTGCAACAGTTTCCACTCTGTCCTGGGAGTCTTTCTCTCTGTAACTGAAAACTTGTCCTGCTTTACCCTCTTCACTGGAAAGCTCAGACAAGCCAGCAAACAGCCTTGGAGGCAGGGGGGAGGCAACTTCATTGTATTGGACAATTGATTTGGTGTCACTTTTAATGGGTATTGAAGCTGGCTAAGAGATCTGAACTCTGCACAGACTTGCATTTCCCTGCAGGGCTTTGTTTGTAGAACAAGCCCAGCAGGAACGCATTTGCCTATTAGGCCACACCCCCAGATATCACCATTGTTTCACATAGGGTTTTTAATAGAAAAGGCCCAGCAGGGACTAATTTGCATATTAGGCCACACCCCCTGACACAAAGCCAGCCAGAACTGTGTTCCTGCTCAAAAAAAGCCCTGCTTCCCTGTTAGTTTCAAAGCCCAGTTCTGGATTGAGATCCAGAGCCAGCCTTGACGCAGCTTGTTTTATCGATACACATATATGTCGTTACTGGCAGATTGTTAAATCAGCTGCTGCTGTGTCACATTCATTGTGACAGCTGTGATTTTTGCAGAGCCTGAAGCTGTAATTGCAGCACTGTACAGGATCCTTCCTTTTAGCAAATCAAAGGCAAAGGTAATGTGTCCTCAGGGACGTTCCCCCCCCCCCCCCCCACACACACACCTCCTACAGCCTTTATCAGAAATTCTTGGTGCTGGATTTTCTTTCTCATAGTGATCTTCATTTATCATCTTAACGCTTAGTGATCCTTTACTAGGAAACAGCACCCAACCAAAACAAAAGCCTGTGAAACTGCACAAATCTGGTAAAAATGCAGAGTTTGAATTGTTTGAATAGTTTCAAGTTTTGAAGCTGAGGTTTGTGAATACCCCGGCAGTCAATGTCAACTTGCCTAATTCAGTACTCCCCCCCACCAAAAAAACCCCTGGAAGACTATAAAATGAATGTATGCAGGCAAACTAGACTTATGTTAATGGTTTCCTCTCAAATTTACATCTGTTTACTAAACAGGCAAAACCAGCAAGCAAGAAATATTTAATAATTTAGAAATATTTAGAATAGCTGATGTCAGATTTCCCCCATCTCCCCCCCCCCCCCCCCAATGCACTTGCATGATTTTTTTTTCCTCCCAGAAACCAGATCTGGCAAAGCCCTTGCACCTTTGTTACCTGCCTTATGGTAGCTGACAGCTGATCTATTATGTCTGGTGCTGTCTATTCAAACAGGAAGACAGTCTCCAAAATCTCAGGTCCGGACTTTTTTCACTGCAGGCGTCAAAGACTACAGTTGGGGGTGTTGCCTATGCCTGCATTGAGCTATGGGCATTCCCCAAGAAACAGACAGCTACATTTATTCTTTCTTACTCCATCTCTCATCTGTATCTTTCAAAGTAGTTTGCCAATTCCACCAAAAATACAATTGTTTTGCTACACCCAGCTGGTGGGTCCAAAGTTCCAGTGGGTGTTTTCGCACTGACCTTACTTGGGAGCGACGTCCCTCTTCACCGCGCAGCGTCTGCACAGATTTCGCACTAATTGCTCCGCAGAACCCGGAAGAGCCGTGAAGTCCCGCAGCTTTTGCGTCACAAACTGGCCAAAAACCAATTTACATTTGCGACGCAAAAGCCGCGGGACTTTGCGGCTCTTCCAGGTTCTGCAGAGCAATTAGTGCGAAATCCGCACAGACACTGTGCGGTGAAGAGGGACGTCGCTCCCGAGTAAGGTCAGTGCGAAAACGCCCAAAGTCTTTTTCAGCTCTTCCTGCCATGGTTATTCCTACAGACTGAGGTGGCTACAGGCTCAAAATATCTCTCCCCCACCCCAATAGGGGCAGACTGCCAAATTTAGACTTAAATCCCAGGGTTATTAGCCTCTGCAGGGAAGGGGCTTCTTCCTCTGTGCAGATTCTGGGTTGGATCCAGTGTGAAATTCCCACTTGAGTTCTTGTGCATGTAGCAACACAAGAAAAAGACTAGTTGCAGTTTACACTAAGGCAAATATATTGAATCCCCACTTCTGTTTCCACTTGTGCAGCCAATTTCTGGGTATTGTAATATAGCAAGGGAAGCATAACATAGAACGAGACTTCATAGAGCAGCTTGAAGTCCATTTATGTTTTTACTTGTGCATTGCAGGAGCCAAGCCTGTATTTCTTCTTGGCATTTTTAGACCGTCTTTTACCTAAAAGGGACTCTAGGCAGGTTACAGTTTGTGGAGAAACGCCACCTTAGTTGGGAGGGAACATGAAACTGCTAAGCAGGCTTTGGCCTAGCCTCCCTCCAACGCCCCCTCCCTTCCAGAGACAAACCAGCAACTCTAGGGGGAAAGCCTCCTAGAGCGGCAGGAAGTTCTTTTGTCCTTTGCATTTGAGTTAACCAGGAAGAAACGCAGTTCTCAGCGGGCGCTCAAAGGAAGAGGTTGCCAGTGTGGGGGCTCCTGCCTGTGGAAGAGGCCTATTCAAGAGGAAAAGGCCCCCAGGTAGTCAGACCAAGTAAGTCATCCACAAGACAGGGCAAGTTTAGACCAGGGACAGTAGGATGCGTTTATAACCACCTTTTCTTTGTCATGCTGTTTGCTGTGCGGGTGCTGTGCTGTGCTAACCTTTTACATGCAACTGTTTTTGTTTTGTTCTTCTTTTCTTTTCTTTTTCTCTTTTAATTAAATATTCTTACTGTTTTGAATGCTGGCAGTCAAACTCTGTACCACATAGATCCTCAACCGCCTTAGACCACGCTGCTTTAAGAAGGGGGCCCCGGGGAAGGCATGCAGTTGGATAAGGTGCCAATCCTCCAGGGGTTCCCCGAAGAAGTGCTGTGGTCTCTGTGATACCCAAGTACTGGGTGGCAGAGGGCCTTGAGGCCTGGCCTCGTAGCTGGAGAGGGGGATTGGGAGTCCTGTTCCTCTCAATCTGAACCCCTAGACTGAGCAGGTGGTGGCAGCGAGCCCAAGTGGCAGGAGGAGAAATAGCTCCCTCCAGGAGTTGGCGACTCAACAGGGAGTTGACGGGACCGGGTCTGAAGGCAGAATCGGGCTGGTTCCGTCACACAGTTATTTCTAAAATATGCTGGAATTAAACAATCTACATTCACTGATTAAAATAGTAGTTTCAGATGACTGGAGGAAACTTCATCTGTTAAAAAGGCTGACTAAATCTTTGGGTCTTGTGCTGCTGTTGAAATGCTAAGTTGCTAATCTTGTGGGGGCCTTCCTTGGCTGTGCAAGAAGGCTATTCTACCACACAGAAGCCACCCCAGAAAAAGCCCTGGGATAGGTCAATGCTGATGTAACCTGTCTGTGCGATGTCACTCTTAGTCTGACAAGTGAAGCTATTGCCCAGCAGTATATCTTGAGAGAGGCATTCCTGTAGATTACTGGGCTATGAAGAGCTTTGAAGGTCACAACCAGTACACTGAACTGGGCCTAGAAACAACCACGCGGTCAATGCAATAATTGAAACTCTGGTGTGATTTGAAGGGGTAGACTGGCTGGCTGCTGTCTCCATTTTTCCTGATGGTCTCTGTTAGGGTTGCCAAATTTCTGGAATTTGGGGGGGGGGGTAGAAACGGGAAGGGCAGGATTCATGGAGGGATGGGACCTCAGCAGGGTATGCTGCTATAGAGTTCACCCTGCAAAGCAGTCGTTGACTCAAGGGCAACTGATACCTCTACCTCTGGGGAGGTCTTTTGTAATTCTGGGAGCTCTCCAGGCTGTACCTGGAGTTTGACGTCCCCACTAGCAGTTGGAACTTGGGAGGGGCGAGGTGGCTTTCAGGGAATGGTGGGACCATGCCAGATGAATGGATGCCTGGCTGCTTCCTCCTCCTTCACATGGTCTGGCTTCTGGGCAGCCACCACCAAGGCCTACTGGATAGGGTTGCCAGCTCTGGGCTAAGAAATACCTGAAGGTTTTAGGAGTGAAGCCTGGAGATATGGGGAGGGGAGGGACCTCAGCATGCTCCAGTTCTGTAGAGTCCACCTTCCAAAGTAGCCATTTCTCCCAGAGGAAATGATCTGAGTATTCTAGAGATCAGTTGCAAAAGGAGAGCTCCAGGTCCCAACTGGATAGTGCTGCACCAAACCCAGGCTACAACATGGTGTTCCCCTTAACGGCTTGAACAGCCATTCTTGTCACAGCAACATATTTGGAATTTTCTTTTTTGTGTTACAGCTAGCTATGCTTTCTGTGCTGGCTTGCAGGGCTCCAAGTATCAGGTACCAGAAGTCAGGCAAGGCAGAGTCCTATAGCCTAAGGTCAGGGGTCCAGAAGTCAGGTGAGGCTTAGCATCTATCCTACTCATTGCATCCACACCTAACACCCAATCATGACTGTTATTTTTAGCCCCATACCTAAGAGTCATGCTTGCAGCCAGTTGCTCAGAACCAATTCTACCATTACTTATCTTTGTTATCAGCAAGCTGTTGACGTCAGGCCAGGAGGCATGAACTTTGCAGTCTTGTCTGCAGCTTTGTTCTCAGCCTCTATCTGTGCCATCTGCGGCAGTGATACTAGTGGGCTGGGAATGGCCGACTGAGATTCACTCACTGAATCAAGGGTGGAGGATGTCCTTGGGTCTGCACCAGCTGATGGCTGTGAATCCTGACAAGCCTGCTGCTCATCTTCCTGCTGGTCAGCTTCTGTTCACTCAGGGCTCCTCTTCTATTGAGTTCTTGGTGTCGCTGAGCCCTGACTGACCCACAACACTTTCTCCAAAGTACATGGGAGGCTGCAGGGTGAGGTTTGGTGGTTATTAAGGATCAGCCCTTTGTCTAGTTTAAACACTCAGGGCTGGTCTCCTAGTGGTAAAAGGTTTTTAGAGCTCTCAGGGAAAAAAGCTATTTTTACTTCTTCAGATGCTCTCTGGTGTACACAGACCAATCGCTACTGGCTTAGCTGTGGCCTGCATAACAGCTGAACAAGAGAGGCCAATCCTGCTGTCAAGACGGTGTGAGCTGGTTTTGTTTCTGAAAAAAACATGCTTCAGCTGGAAGCCTCTGAGGACCCTTGTCAGTTCTTGGTCGTTCCAGAGACATGAGTGGACTGTGCTCATGGATACCGAACCAAACAGCAGATTGTGACGCTTCTGGGTCAGTGGGCCCTTTCTAGGGGAAGGAGCTGCGTGATAGATCTGCTAAGAAAGGTGAAGCTTTATCTGTTAGCCAACCAAGATGCGGTGTCCGTGGAGGGGTGTGCTTGGCAGTGTGTTCTTCCTTTCATCCTACCCTGTCTTTGTTGATCCCTGATGCAGCTTCATAGTCTTAATAAATAAAATTGGAAAGAGTGTGTGTGACAGGGAAAAGCTGGGCGAGCAGAGGCAGGCACAGTCTTGCAGTGAATACTGGAAAAGTCTGAGCTTTCCTATCCAGTGCGGGAAGAAGGAAATGTTTCATCCTTGCTCATGCTGTGACTGGGGTTGCCAGTCTCCTGGTGGGACCTGGAGATCGCCCAGAATTGCAATTCATTGCCAGATAAGAGATATCACTTCCCCTGAAGGAAATGGCAGCTTCCATCAGTAGACTCTGTGGGATTATACCCTGCTGAGCTCCCTCCCCAAACCCCACCTTCTGAAAGCTCCAACCCCAACTCCAGGAATTTCTCGACTGGGAAATGCTCAATAAAGGGAAGTTCCCTTGAAATCACTGAGGGGGTGGACTTTGTGCCATTCACAGTGAAAGACATAGTAAGGGGTTGGTGATGAGGTTTGTGCAGAGCTCAGCTGCTGTTAAGTCATTACTTCAATACACAGCCAGCATCCAACTGGACATGACCTCTCAAAGGTGTCAGAAGGGAATGTGGTCAGGAGTGTGGTAAATGTGGCTTGAGAGGCTGAGCATGTGATGAAATAATTTGCTAACTTGCACCTGTCTGCACTGCAAGGGCAAAAATGATTTTCTTACCCTGCAGGGCAGCTGGTTTTGTTTGCGGGGGGTGGGGTGGGGGCAGGATTTTGACAATCTCTTTATTCTGCAACCTTCCCTTGCTATTTCTCTTGGCCAAGCCTTCCATCAGTTTCAGTTTTTTCTTACCAAACCCAACAAAGTCAGAAATAAGATTTTGCCCCCCTCTTTAGATCAAATCAAGCCTGAAGTCTCTCCCTAAAAGCCAAAATGGCTAAACTGAAGCTATTGTACTTTGCTCATATTATGAGAACACAAGAGTTGCTGGAAAAGCCAATAATGCTCGGAAAAGTCAAAGGCGGCAGGAAAAGAGGAAGACCCAAATTGTGGCAGATTGCCTCTATTAAAAAAGCCACAGCCTTCAGTTTGCAAGACCTGAGCAAGTCTGCCAATGAATGACAGGCCATTTTGGAGGTCATTCATTCATAGGGTCACCATAAGTTGGAAGCATCTTGATGGCAATTAACGTGCACACACCTCTTTAGATTTCTTCTATTGTAAAAATGCAAAAAAAAAAAAAATACTGGAAGACTAGGCATTTTAACAGTGTTTATACATCCTTAGCAACATGCAGTCTCAATGCAGACTACATACCTAAAATCAGTTATTTTTTTCCCGCTGACAGAGCAAATGTGTTTCTATACAGAGCCTAACCTTTTTTTTTTTTTGTGGTGGTGGTGGGGGGAGTGTTTTGATTTAAATAGCTAAATGCCATGAAGAAAACTCCACCATTGTTACTTGTCAGATCTATATTTAATCCAATGACCTCAGCACCCCCTCAGTTTACTTTATATCACTGCAGATACATTCCAGTTTTTAAGAAATCTGGAAGATCCAGCCATGGATATCACACATAAATCGGCTGTTGGGTACTTCATCGTATGTAGCGTTGGCTGTTCCTTGTATTTGACTTGGCCACTGGAGACCTGGGCATATTAGAAATCTGGTGGGCTGGCAAATATCAGCTGGACAGTTATTCCCAGATAGAAAATCTATACAAAGGTCAGAATAGTTGATAGTACAGGAAGCATTCACTACCTGCCAGAAGAATAATAGATTCCAGTAAATTAAAAGTCTTAAAAAACAAATTAAGTCTTAAAACAAAACTATCCAATGTGAGAAGAAATAATCAAATCCCTGAGGGGAAGTAGAGAAATTATCTTATTCCCCAGCTTGGGCTTTTTCATCACAGAGATCACTATTCCAAAGGGAAGAAGCAAACTATACATAACTTGAAGCTTCCTTTACATTTTACATTTCCCACAAGTCCTAAGGTCCTGGTGGTCAGACATGTGGTCTGTGTGCACCTGGTTTGGAGTTCAATTCTCCCTAAGAGGCGGAGGACATCTTGGGTGTTTCCCACCGTCCAATCAGGGAGGCAGGAATCTTAAAAAACTTCCCCTTCCTGTGGCTGTGGGAACCACCCTCCTTCCAGTTTATTTCCTGCCTCAACAGGGAGTAGCAAGGGATCACCGCACACTCGACCAGGAGTGCAGCTACCAATGCTGCCTTTAGCAGGAACGCCTCCATCGAGGAGGTGTGCAAGGCAGCTACGTGGTCATCTATCTCCACTTTGATCCGCCATTATAAGTTGAACGCATATGCGTCGGCGGATGCAGCCTTTGGCAGGCGAATCCTGCAACATGTGCTGCCTGAGTAGGACGATCCCACCCGGAATAAAATACTGCTATGGGAGCACCCAAGATTTCCTCCGCCTCTTAGGGAGAACGACCCTTGGCACTTACCGTGAGGGGTCCTTCTCCTAAGAGGACAGGAGGACATCTTGCCCTCCCCTTTTCTATCACCCTACCTTGGGCAGCATCTATCTGTATATGTATCTGTATCTGGTTCTTTCTCCTGTAGCCTTTGTCTACAACTGTTTTTTACCCTCTAATATAGGCTACCTGTAGTTTACCTGTTCTTATTTTAGTCGGTATGGGAGGCTGATGCCAAGTTTTTTACCGACCGCCAGTTAACTTACCTTTTCATAGCAGCGATAGTTGCAAGAGTTTTTTACTGCTTCTCGGAGTCACCCGAACTGGAAGGAGGGTGGTTCCCACAGCCACAGGAAGTTTTTTAAGATTCCTGCCTCCCTGATTGGACGGTGGGAAACACCCAAGATGTCCTCCTGTCCTCTTAGGAGAAGGACCCCTCACGGTAAGTGCCAAGGGTCGTTCTCAGGCGTGTGAAAGTCAATTTGGACAGGGACTAAGGTGTGTGAGGAGATGACAGAACCGAGCCCCTTCTCCTCCTCACCATTTCCCTCACATGAAATGGCCCTGGGGAGGTGCTATTTGCACCTTGAGTGGCTTTGTGCATATGTAATACTACTTGTTCTACACAGCAACGTTGTGACAGCTTGTGGATGCCTTTGTTCAGTCTAAGAATGAAATATTCTCAAAAACTGAGGCTTGTTTCCATCTCAGTAATGATCAGGTAATTAAAGTGACGTGGTGGTGGAAAATGCTGTCAAGTCACATCCAAATTATTGCAACCACTGGTGGAGATTTCAAGGTGAGAGGTGAAAAAAGGTAGTTTGCCATTGCCTTCCTCTGCAAGAAGACCTGGGTATGCCTTGAGGTCTACCACCCAAATACTTGACAGGGACAGCCCTGCTTAGTTTCCAAGATCTGATGAGATCAGGCTACCCTGGGTTAACCAGGGTTAGGGCCAAGTGACTACTTCTGTTGTAAACCAGGGAAACACTTGCAGTTTGTCTCTTTTTCACCTGGGTACTCAGATGCATACTTTAAAACTGGATTACACTGCCTGCTTTTTGATCCTATACAAACGGGCATCTGTTTGAAAAGTTCTTGCAATCTTAGCTGAGTTCCTGAGTGTACACAGAAGGCACACAGAGATACTATAAGTCTAAAAAAAACATGAAAATTTTCTTTTAAATATATGCTCGATTGAAGAGGGGAGGTGATTGCTGGAGAAAAGTAGTATAATAATGCAATAGAGCAGTGTAATCCTCTATATCAGGGGTCCTCAACCTTTTTAAATAGGGGGCCAGTTCACTGTCCCTCAGACTGTTGGAGGGCCGGACTGTTGTGGTGGCTGCCGTTACTGTACAAGGCCGCGGGCCGTCAGTTCTCCGTCTTCTGCATCTCTCTCCCTTCCCCACACCACACACCCCAGCCTGGGAACTCACCTCACCTCGGTATCGCCTCACACTCTGTCTCTGCCGCCTCAGCCCAGTGCCGGAAGTGTGCATTGCTAACGCGAGTTTAGGTTGAACGTCACTTCCGGTCTGATTTTGCCATAACCCGGCGGGCCGCATAAACGTCCTCAGCGGGCCGCATCTGGCCCACGGGCCGTAGGTTGAGGACCCCTGCTCTATATGGATACATTCAAATCCTATGAATACATCCAAACAGCTTATTGAACAACTGTTTCCCTGTTCACAACCAATGTGCAGCTTCACTAGTGAGCACTCTTGACTACATCTAGAATCTTTTGGGACACAAAATACTTTGCAAGGACATCACTTCTAATTTCAGGGGTTCCCCCCCCCATTTTTTTTTTGAGGGGAGGGGGTTAACATCCAGTCATTTAGCATGTAGAATTGTTCCAATCCCACCTAGTGAGGAAGGGCAGCTATTACCCTGCAATGGGTGAAAATCATTCACTGCTGTGAAAATTCTTCTCAAGAATATCCTGTACATATTGCCCTTTTTAACAGCCGCTGGTCCTTTAACCACATTTTTTTTCTTTCTCAGCCATCGATAAACCAACAGCTGCCTCCTTGCACAATATTTTTTGCCACCCTTGTTTCATTCCCAGTCTTTCCATTAAGGCCTCCTTTCTTCTCGCATTTATTTGCGGTTGGGTTTTTTTAATGGTTTATCGCCACTTGTCATACTAGATAGATCACCCTCCTCTTCTACTGTGCCCTTCGGCCAATTATCCCTCCGTGCTTACCTGCAGCTAGAAGGAAAACACACCAATAAAAGCTCCCCCCCCCCGCCTTTCCAACAGCTTCCAGTCAGTTCCCCATTTCTCCTTTTGCAAAAGCAGATTGCCAAGATAACGATGAAGATTAATTTCTCTCCTGAAGAGGGGAGCAGATCAGAATAACTCAGAGAGACTCTTGACAATGTTTCGTGAGCTCCCCCAGCTCTACGGACAACCAGCTGAATTAGCGGCATCTTCCAGAAGGGGGAAATAATTTCACACACCATTACGACTGTTGGGAAGCAGCAGGATCAACTTTTAATGAATCCAGGATCAAAAGTATCTTCAAAGCAACCAGTTGCAGAAACAAGAGCGAGTCTCGCCAGGGAAGAGAGGACGGCGATGCTTCTAATGAGAAACAAAGAATGGCTCAAAGACACCAGGGAGCTGATTCCCCACAATTGCATATTTTAAAGAATAATCTCTGCCTCTTTAAGAAATTAACTTTGATTTCCTTCCTCCCCCCCCCCCCCAAAAAAAGGTATATACAGAGTGTCACACAACTGGAATACAATTAAAATCTCCAGATCTCATTTAAAGGTAATAAAAATAAAGAATAAACCAACTGAACAAAGCCTAGGATGGTATCTTGTGGAAATCCCACAGCTGGAAATGTACATCCTGATATTTTAGCAAGATGGTTCCTGAGTGAGCTCTCCACCCTCTCATCAATACCTGTGGCTTAGTCAGTGTTTAATTTGTCAGGGAGAGAACAGGGTTGAATCCCACGTGGAGGATTGCCTTGGAGGAATACTGTTCCTTATATTAGGATCCTGCCCTCAAGGGGAGCATTTTAGTCCCACAACAACTTTGTGACATAAACGGGAGACTTGTGGCACCATAAAGATAAACAAATGGTTATTCTAGTGTACACCTGGATGAATTAGAGCCCATTTCATGACGTGCGTGAAGCACATCTCGATTTATCAAGCACACATAGTTATGAAGGGGGGGAAAGCTGTAAACAGCATGGTCAAAGGGCCACAAAATTCAAGAACTAAAATTCAAGTGTGATGTAGAAAAGTGAAGCCCATATGCAAAAGAGATAACATGTACTCCACAGTATTGCTGAGAGAGCAATCGTAAGCAGGTCTACTCAGCACTGAACCTAGGGTTGCCAAGTTCAATTTAAGAAATATCTGGGGACTTTGGGGGTGGAGCCAGGAGCAAGGTTGTGACAAGCATAATTGAACTCCAAAGGGAGTACTGGCCATATTTAAAGGGATCACATACTTTTTAAATTTCCCTCCACTGGAAATAATGGATAGGGGCACCTTCTTTTGGGGCTCATGAAATTGGGACTCCCTGGTCCAATCTTTTTGAAACTTGGAGAGAGGCATTGGATGCTATGCAGAAAAACTGGTGCATCTATCTCAAAAAACACACACACCCCAAGTCCCAGATGCCCGTGGATCAATTCTCGATTATATCCTATGGGAATCAGTCTCCATAGGGCATGGAGTGCCCAGCAGACATTCCCCCCCCCCTGCTTTCCAATAACCCTGAAGTGGGGGGAGGGCCTCCAAATGGGGGGGGGAATCCCCTTCCCCCACCTGGGGATTGGCAACCCTAACTGAACTCAGGCCTACTGAATGAGATCTATGCTGAGGGTGGGAAAATGTCACATGAATTCTAATTCAGAAGTAGGGGGAGGATATGCTGTGGTCCCCACTCTGTCAGATCAATGGAGAGGGCATTTCAATTCAACTCTAAATTCTTGTATGAAAATAGCAGCAATAATATCCTAAACTGCATTGGTGATGGGTCTCCTCAGTCTGCCCCACTGTACTGATTCTGGAGAGGCCCACTGCAAATGTAGCTCTTTGCATTCAAGGTGGGTTATTTCCCAGCCCCAAATTTCCCCCTGCTCATGGAAAGATGTATTTTTTTTTGTCTCTGGCTCACACGTTTTTGTCTTAGCTGAGGAAAGATGACCCCAGAGCAAATAAGTTTGGGCTAGGGTTTCCAGGTCTGTATTGGAAAATATCTGGAAACTTTGGGGATGGATCTGGGAGAGGGCAGGATTTGGGAGAGGAGGGGCCTCAGCAGGGTGAAATGTCCTAGAGTCCACCCTTCAAAGCAGCCATTTTCTCCAGAGGAGCTGATCTCTGCCAGCTGGAGATCAGTTGTAAAAGTGGGAGACCTCCAGACCCTACCTGGAGGCTGGCGACACTAGACTTTGGGCTAGTGTTGCTGGTAGTGGTGGCATGAGACCCCCTGGGATTACAACTCATCTCTAGGTGACAGACATCAGTGGACTCTAAGGCATTATACCCCAATGAAGCCCTTGCCCTCTCCAAACCCTTCTCTTCCCTGGCTCCACCCCACAAATCTCTAAGAATTTCCCAACCCAAAGCTGGCAGGAATAGTTTGGGCTGATATAAGGCAATTCAGTAGCATGCTCTCTTTCCAGACCAGACACTTGATTTGGGTGGAGTTTCCTGTATCCAAGGTGAGCGGTAGGGTCCTAACCTCACCTGCTGAGACCCCACTTTCTTTAGCAATAAGGATTTTGTGAGCCTTAACTCTCTTCTGTGCTTTTAGATGTTCATAGCTCTGCTTATCTTGCCATTCGTAGCTAAAAAAGGGCAAGGGTGGAGTAGGGTTGCCAGGTTTGTACTGGAGCATACTTGGAGACTTTTGGGGTGGATCTGGAAGAGGCAGGGTTTGGGAAGGGGAGGGGCCTCAGTATGGTACAATGCCCTAGAGTCCACCCATCAAAGCAGCCATTTTCTCAAGGGGAGCTGATCTCTGCCAGCTGGGGATGAGTTGTAAAAGCAGGACATCTCCAGGCCCACCTGGATGCTGGCAACCCCAGGATGGAGCAAGGAAGTGGTAACAACAAGCTGTTATCTAAGGACCTTCTCTACTTCCTCAGGAATTAGTTAGAAAGTGGTCATTCAAACAAGCTGGGTCTTCGCCTGCCATCTGAGTGAGACATTCCTTCACAACCCCAGTGAGAACTACGCAATCAAGGACCAACATACGCAATGCCATGGGACTGAAGGTAAGAATCACCGGAAGGGTTTTCTTTTCCTTTTTAAATGGAAGGCAACTGCAGGAAGCTACCATTGGGAATGAACAAGTGGTAGGTAGAAAGTGGTGGTGGGGGGGGGGAGGTTGAGTAGAAAATTAGCCAAGGGGAAGGGTTCAATCGCTTCTCCCCTCCACCTTTCCCATGTTCCCCATCACAACATCCATCCTGCAGCTACTTTTCATTAAAAAAAAATGTTGGGCAGTAATCTCCACTGTAGTGCCTGTGGGAGCCATGACTACGGTTGCCAATTCTAGGTTGGGAAATACCTGGAGATTTTGGGGGTGGAACCTGGGAAGGGCAGAGTCTGGGGATGAGAGGGACTTCAGCACACCGTAATGCCATAGAGTCCACCCTCTAAAGCAGCCATTTGCTCCAGGTGAACTAATTTCAGTTGTCTGAAGGCCAATTGTAATAACAGATGTCCAGGTGCCACCTGGAAGGTTGGCAACCCTAGCCGTGATGCCTGACAATGTGTTTTCTGGCATCTCTTTTCTTTTTCCCCCCACAGCAAAGGGCCAGTCTTGGCTTTCTTCCACTTCGCTGGAGGAGGAGGAAGAGCTTCAGGAAGGCCCAGGAGCATAAAGAGCCCATTCAGAAATAGCTCCCTCCATCATAGGGGATACTTGGTTTGGAATTGGCCAACATTTTGGAATTGCCTCCTTCCCCCTAAACATGGTGGGTAGTTCATAGCTGATCATGCATCCCACTGCAGCCATTATTTGATAATGCCTACTATCCTTTTTAAAAACTGCACATCTTCCATCAAGGTTGGGAACTCCTGCTGCTGGGTGGGTGTTCTTTGCATCTCTCACATTAATTGATTATGACTATTTTGATTATGATACAACTGTACAGTGTACATACATGTGCAAGTGCAGTCAAGTTGCAATTATCATGACCCCAGCAAGGGGTGTTTCAGGGCAAGTGATAAGCAGAGGAGTTTGCCTTCCCCTGCAGAGTCTTCCTTGTTGGTCTCCCATCCAAATTATGATCTCGCTTAGGTTCTCACCAGATCAGACTATACCAGGGTGGCCAAACTATGGCTCAGGAGGTAGTTTGCCATTGCCTTCCTCTGCAGAGTCTTCCTTGGTGGTCTCCCATTCAAGTATCGATCTTGCTTAGCTATAGCAGGGGTGGCCAAACTGTGGCTCAGGAGCCACATGTAGCTCTTTCACACACATTGTGTGGCTCTTGAAGCTCCCACAGCCCCATCAGTTGGCTTGGAGAATGCATTTAAAGTTAAAGCTGTTTTCTTTCCACCCTCCCTTCCCCATCTATATGCCTTCCTTCCTCCTTCTCTCAAACATCTGAATCCGATGTTCATGTCTTATAGCAATCAAACATCTGATGTTTATTCTATGTGGCTTTTAAGTAAGTTTGGCCACCCCTGGGCTATATCATGCTGCCTTCCCTCTAACCCCACATGGAGACAGTGGAAAAACATTGGCTATCGTGAGATGGAGCTCACCAATGCTATACTCGACATGTAAAGTAATAAAAGATAAGCTGATGCCTCCGGGCAGGTGAGAAGACCTTTTTAAATTAAGAAATTAAGTATTAGGAGAAAAGCAAATAAACAAATGAAATTTAGAAATAAAACCGTCCTCTGAATGTAGCTAAGCCTTGCTTTTGGACACATTGTTTTTTTAGATTACCTTCGGAAAACCAGTTGTGAAGATTTCCCAGCGGCGAGGTGAATCAAATTGAGCTTCCTATTGTCAGTTTTGACTGTTGCATAGATAAAAGTCCTATTAAGTCGTACCAGTGGTGAGGTTTTGTTTGGAGTACTTTTTTGTTTGTTTTGCTAAAACAAAGATTAGCAAATAGAGGGAAATAATTAAATAACTGTGGCTCCCCCCCCCCCCCTACTGTCTTGATCGTCAGGAGCTTATATGAGTTTTTAATTAGTGTTGCATTTTCAATAAGTCTATCTGTACGTGTTACCGATTCTTCTTTGGATAACGGGGAGATAATTATGAGAATCCTGATTCTCTCCACCCCCCTTCCTTCCATTCTCTCACTAAAGAACCGCTGATATATTTAATCATGATGTAGAAATGCTGGCAGCTTTCTTGCAGCCCTGCCTCCCTCTAATTACATTTCTAGGTTTTTAGTAAATTGAAAGGGAAAAACGTAGGAACAAAAAATAATTAAAAACTGAAGAGGAAGTGAATGTTTCAAAAAGCTGATGCTGTTAAAAATCCATACACGCTTCTGCTTTCAATGACATTGGTTTAGAAACTCGGGGAGACAAAAGGCTTTAGAAATACCATCTCCAAAGACTTGTTGATGCTCACAAGGTTTGGTGCAGCTTTTTGAGGTGGGGGGGGGGGGAGGGACGACAACCTGTCTGTCATTGTTCAGACGTTCCATAAGGATTTAAACCTCATGCTAGGGCAATGGAAAATTTCTAGTGATTGCACATGCACACCAATGCCAAAACTCATACCGCAGTGATCTGTTGTGAGGTTCACTCCAAAGACGTTGTCTTCATGTGGGGGCTGGTCTGCACTATTAAGTCTTAGTGGCACGTCTTTGGACACAGAAGCATTTTTGGAAAATGTGTCATGGGTTAACATCTATCCCCTGAGAACCAATGAGTCTGATCTGAACTAATTTGTCTTGTCATGGTAAAAGGTAAAGGTAGTCCCGTGTGCAAGCACCAGTCGTTTCCGACTTTGGGGTGACATCGCATCACAACATTTTCATGCCAGACTTTTTATGGGATGGTTTGCCATTGCCTTCCCCAGTCATCTACACTCCCCCCCCCCCCCCTCAGCAAACTGGGTACTCATTTTACTGGCCTCGGAAGGATGGAAGGCTGAGTCAACCTGGAGCTGGCTACCTGAACCCAGCTTTTGGTGGGATTGAACTCAGGTCGTGAGCTTGGACTTCAGTACTGCAGCTTTACCACTTTGCGCTACAGGACTCTTCTTGTCATGGACAGAGGGGGTATTTGTCTTCCTTAGGGAATTTTTTTGTATTTTTTTGGGGGGGGGGTTATAGGTGCATGAGTGAGTGTGTGTGCACCTGGAAGTCATGGTGACCTCTGGTAACTGACTTCTAATGGGGGCCTGGAGGAGAGGTGAGTATTCAGAGAGGTGGCTGATTACAGCCTGCCCCCACCTCCTGACTGCTGGCATTCCAAGGAGATCTCCCATCCAAGTACTTGCCCCGCTTAACTTCCGAGATCTGATAAAATCGCACTTGCCTGAGCTATCCAGATCAAGGCAGTTTAATATATCTTCACCCAATGTTGTTTGTTCAGTGATTTTTGTCCCCGTACTATTGCTGATTACTTTCTGTTAGACCAGCTGTCCTCAATCTTTTTGAGCCTGTGGGCACCTTTGGAATTCTGACACATGGCAGTGGGAACAACCACGAAATTGCCACAGTGGGAGGCAGAACTGACAAGAAAACAGCCTCCATTGGAGGCAGAGCACCACAAATACACTGAAAACTCAAGTTCAAGGGACATGAGGAGTAATTTTAAAACATATGCTGGGAAATAAAAATGCGAGAGAGAATAAAACCAACACTGTGGTGGCAGTGTCGGCCGAAACAATGTTATTTTAATCTGCGAGGCCAATCAGATCTCCAATGGACAATCAGAAGCCCAGATGGATAGGAGTCCCTCCAGCCCCATAGCTACGGTGGGACCCGGGGTGGCCAGGCCACTCCACTCAACCCCCCCTCTCTTGGTATGTTCCACTGAACAGCTACACTCATCAAACAAAACTGTTTAAGAAGAGGGTATTTCCATGAAGGGAACACGAATCTGGAAAAATTGAACTCTGCTAGATGGCACTTCCTAGAAAGGTAACAGGGTAGTGTTGCCAGCCTCCTGATAGGGACTGGAGATTACCAGACTATATACATTGCTTATTTATGTAATTAAAATATTTATTCCTGTTCTCCTGTCTGCCTTGGAAAATGGACTGCATGGAATTATAACCTACCAAGGTTCCTCCTCTCCCTAAACCCCACTCTCCCAGGCTTCACCTTCAAATCTCCAGCTATTTCCAAACCCAGGGTTGGCAATCCATAATAGGATTGGAAGGCTATATTGTTTACTGGATATATTACACAGTCTTTACCTTATTTTCCTCTAGTTGTGAAATCCAGTTTAGTGTATCCTACAGTTTTTAAAACCCAAGCTATTGCAAATATTTATACTGTTTTTTGTTCCATGTTATTTTATTGCATTGTAGTTTTATTGCATTGTTTATATTATACTTGTGGGGTTTGTTTTTTTCTCCCATTGCTTTTATAACTTTGTAATCCACCTTGAATCTCAGTAAGCAAAGCAGGTAGTAAATGCAGGAAATAAATAATCAATGTTATGCCACAAAAGCCTCTTATTTTTGATTCTTGACAGGGCAATTTCAGATTGTCCTACACCAGGGATGGCCAAACTGCGGCTTGGGAGCTACATGTGACTCTTTCACACATATTGTGTGGCTCTTGAAGGGCCCCCCCCCTTGCCTCATCAGCTGGCATTGAGAAGGCATTTCGCTCTTTAAATTACTTCTCAAAGCCAAACCAGCCGGTGGCTTGGAGAATGCATTTTAAAGTTAAAGCTCCTTTCTTTCCACCTTTTGCTCCCTCCTCCCTCTCCATCTTCCTTCCTTTACATCTGACATTAATGTCTTGCAGCTCTCAAACATCTGATGTTTATTTTATGTGGCTCTTACATTAAGTAAGTTTAGCCACCCCTGCCCTACACATTGGTCTAGCATGAGGATGCTTCTCTGAGGAACACAGCCAGAAACAGCTTTCTGCAATTAGCATGGCTGTACGGGGAAACAAATGACCGCATCCATCAATCTGGCAACACATGCTGCATGCTTTCCCCTTGTAAGGATCCCTATGCAACCCAATTTCTTCCCAAGGTACTATTTGTCTGTGTGCCATGCAGCATAAGCATGGTCTTTTGCTACTCTTGCAGTTCTCTGGTTTAGCAAGACACTAAAAGTCTCTCAACTGTGTGGTTCAATGGTAGAGATAGGCAATCAGTTACCTAACATAGCTATACCCTGCACACTCTATTAAAAGGGCCTATGTAGCCTCACAGCATCACTGTTAGAACACATTTCAACCAAAATAAAACATCAGATGAAATTTAAAAACTACCCTGAAAAAGCCCAGCAGCAGCACTCTGTTTTAAAAACAGTGGAAAACTCTAAGGCTGAACACTAAAGAAAACTTGAAAAGCAAAAAAGGTTGAAACTTTTCAGTTTAGAAAAGAGATGACTAAGGGGAGACATGATAGAGGTTTCTCTATTTATTTGGATTTTTAAGCTGCCCTTCCCTGTCAGTCAGTGCTCAGGGTGGTGTACAATAACAGAATATAATAAATACAGATAAAAAGTAAGATAAAAATATGATGATCAGTTTAAATAGATGACCCTCAGAAATTTCCAGTGGTGTCGTGGGGGAGGGGGAGGGGGAGAGAGGCAGGAAGAAGAAGTGCCAGATGGACAGAGCCATCACTGTCCTCAAGCAAACGCCTATAAACTTATGCACTAGAACTCAAGAGCATCCAATGAAGCTGATTCAGGACAGACAAAAGGAAATATTTGTTTATGTAGAGAATGATTAAAATGTGGAACTCGCTGCCAGAGGATGTAGTGCTGGCCACAGGCATGGATAGCTTTTAAAGGGGTGTGTGATGGAACAGGCCTGCTTTGACTTGCAAAACCTGAAGGCGGTTACGTCTTCCTTCAACTAGTGTAACTCGCTGCCACCACCTGCCCTTTGGGGGGATGTTGTTGCTAGGAGGGACAGGGCTCCTAGCCTCCCTTCCCAACCTGAAGCCTCACCTCTATGTCCTCTGTTACCCAGAGCCTGGTTACCAAGGTGACACAACTTGGGGGCTCACCTGGAGAAATAGCCATGTTTACACAGGCTGCTTTCCTCCCAATCTGAGGGCCCCTCTTGCATTAGTCTGTCCAAGATGGTGGGGGATCTGGGCGATAGAGACTGAGAACCAGTCTCCAAAGTAAAAAAAAAGAAAAGAACATTGAAAAGAAAACATTTACAAGATTCCTTAAATATAGCACTAGATCAGCAAATGGAGTTCAAAAGAAAATTGGTCATAAATGCAATCCCTTTTCTGTTTTAGACGTACCCTACTTGATGTTAAAAGATGGCAGCCTGCTTCCAGCCTCAGACAAGAGGTCTGTCCAGCTTAGCATCTCAAGAAAAAAGATAGCAACTTCCCCTTCATGGAAGTTGTCTTAATCTCTTTTTCCACCCACTTCACATTACCCCCTTGACCCAGTCCACCCAGTGGTTTCCAGTTGCCTGACCTTAAGTTATATCATGATGCAGTTTGTTTGGTTTGGATTAAGGACTGGATAACTTTACTTAATAGAAAATTATTGGCATTAGAAGGCCATGGAAATATTTTTGGTTGGCATGCCTGCATATATTATGGAAAGGAGAAGATGGATGGATTTTTCTTACATCATTATATAAGAAGAAACTTGTTGAATACTTGGAAAAAATATAACAAATATGGGGATGAGAGAAAACCACTATGGATTGTACCAACAGAAGTTATAAAGTTGTTTTCAGATCCACAGGAAGATAAATGGCTATCATATAAACAACTGCTAAAAATTCAGGGAAGCAAGGTGGAACTGAAATCGGCGGAAGAATTGCAGGATAAATTTAACTGGTTTCAATTGTGACAAATTAAAAGCTTGGTGGAGCATGATATTAGAAATACAGGGATAAGACAAGATCAAACAGAATTGGAAAAAATGCTGATGGGCGAGGACAAAAAATTGATTTTGAAGATTTATAAGTTACTATTGAAATGGTCTACAGAAGATGAAGTAGTGAAACCTCAAATGATATAATGGGCAATAAATATGAATAAAGAAATACAAATGGAGACATGGGAACACCTATGGAAGAACTCTATGAAAATATTGACATGCTATAATATAAAAGAGAATTGTTTGAAAATGTTGTATAGGTGGTACATGACACCTAAGAAACTGGCAAAGATGAATAATCATGCATCAAACAGGTGTTGGAAGTGCAAAAAACATGAAGGTTCTTTCTACCATATGTGGTGGACTTGTGAGAAAGTGAAACAATTCTGGCAAATGATTCAACAAGAGATTTCAAAAATCTTGGGATACAATATCAAGAGAGCACCAGATGTCTTTTTGGTGGTATTACAAATGGAAAGTTTTCCGAAGCAAGATAGAACATTGGTGTGGTATTAGATTTCAGCTGCAAGGACATTATATGTGCAGATGTGGAAGCAAGATAAAATACCGAAGAAATGGGACTGGATCTTAAAAGTACTACACTGCAGTGCAATGGACAAACTTACTAGAATCTTAAAAGACTGTAATTCAGAAAAATTTTGAGATGATTGGGAGAAATTTCAAAAATATATCGAAAAACAACGGAAAGTGAAGAGACTTAGTGATTTTTGATAATATTAACTGAATCTTTATTGAGAAGATAAAGCTGCAAATATCAACTTTTAATATGTAATTTAGCAGAGGGTTAGATTATGAGATAAACAGAGGGTCAATTATAATAATAAGTATTACATAGTCTTGGTCTATCAAGTGTTAAGGTAAATGTAATTTTAGTGAAGATTTTATAACTATGAATTTTACCTTTATTTTCCTTTTAATTGTTTTGAACACCGGCAGAGGTCATGAAAAAGAGGAGGTGGGGGGAGGAGGAAATTTTGTAGTGTATTGGTTAATGTTTGAGGAATACTTTTCAATATATTGCAAAACAATAAAATTGGTTTAAACCCAGTCCACCCAGGTCACAGGTTCATCCTGGAAGCCCTGGAAGGCATTCAAGCAAATCTCCAAGAATCACCTGGTGACTTCCTAGCACCAAATTCCTTAGTTGATTTTCATATAAAGGCCATTAAAGGTAAAGGTAGTCCCCTGTGCAAGCACCAGTCATTTTCGACTCTGGGATGACATTGCTTTCGCAACGTTTTCACGGCAGACTATTTACGGGGTGGTTTGCCATTGCCTTCCCCAGTCATCTACATTTTCTCCCCAGCAAGCTGGGTGCTCATTTTACCGATCTCAGAAGGATGGATGGCTGAGTCAACCTGGAGCCGGCTACCTGAACCAGGTTTCACTCGGATTGATCTCAGGTTGTGAGCAGAGGGCTCCGACTGCAGTACAGCTTTACCACTTTGAGTCATGGGGCTCTTATAAAGGCCATTAGTATATGTATAGATGTAATATATAGGTGTAATCTAGCATTGAACTAGCTCCCTGCCACTTCCAGAGGGGGAAAACCCCCCACACTATTAAAAATCAGGGGGAGGGGTTCTTCACACGGGCATTAGATAGATTCAGAGGATAGAGGTCTATCAGTGGCTACTAGCCATGAGGACTGAGGGAACCTCCACATTCAGAGGCAGTCAACCTCTGAATCCCAGAGCCTCCATGCCCTGTTGTCAGCTTTCCAGAGGAACTGAGAAGCAGAAGACAACATTGGGTTTATATTCTGCCCTCCACTCAGAGTCTGAGCGGCTCACAATCTCCTTTATCTTCCTCCCCCACAACAAATACTCTATGAGGTAGGTGGGGCTGAGACAGCTCTCTCAGAAGCTGCCCTTTCAAGGACAAGCTCTGTGATAGCTATGGCTGACCCAACGCCATTCCAGCAGCTGCAAGTGGAGGAGTGGGAAATCAAACCCAGTTCTCCCAGATAAGAGTCCGAACACTTAGCACCACACTGAACTGGCTCTCTGGTCTGATCCAGCAGGACATGTTCTAAAAGAACTGCACATTCAACCTCCCATCCCCATGTTCACTGTAGAATTTGGATATTATTAGAAATATAACTGGCTACACGTTGGAGTTACAAAAAAAAATTGTATCCAATGTTTTCAGGAGATTAAAAAGAAAAGCAGAGAGGGAAGGAAACATGGTTTTCTCTGTCCCTTGCGGGCTGAACTTTGGAACAATAATGTCTTCTTCTTCTTCACACTTGGAGGACATGGAAACAGAACACAGACCCATGTTGCTTAGGCTGTGATATCAGAGCAAATGAACCAATAGAAAACAGACTGAGACAGATTTGCCTGGTCAGGAGCCCAGTGCCATCACAACAATAGAGGGAGATAGGATAATTCCTCTCATTAAGAAAAAACAACCTCTGCATAGCCAGCTAAAAAATATAACATGCTATTCACTTATGAACTAAATCACTACTCAACCATTCTGTGCTGTAACATAGAATCATAGTAATAGCTGACTGAAGTTCTACAGATTAAAGTAAAATAGAATGGTTTAAATACATTTGATTTGATTAAATTAACTTACATAGGCAACAATAGCAGACTGAATAGCTCTGACTAGCCTGATCTTATCAGAGCTTGGAAGCTAAGCAGGGTGGGCCACATAATTGGATAGGAGAACACCAAGAAAGACAGGAGTTGCTATGCAGAGGAAAGCAATGGCAAACCACCTCTGCTTGACTTGCCTTGAAAGCTCCATGGTCATGAGGTCATCGTGAGTTGATTGCAACCTGATGGCACATGATTATTATTATTACATCGGCAATTGGACTCAACCAACGTGTTTATTCAGGAGCAAGTCCTAGAATGAGGTTCATTCCCAAGTGTTCATAAGATTACAGCCTTAGGAAATGGTACATTTACACAGATTCATTTACACTGAACTAAAAATAGGCTACCATCAGACAATTTTATTTACTGATTTTTGTGAGTTGTAGGGGAAGGGATTGTTTAAACCCAGGGCTTTTTTTGAGTAGGAATGCACAGGAACGCAGTTCCAGCTGGCTTGGTGTCAGGGGGTGTGGGCTAATATGCAGATGATTTCCTGCTGTTTTTTTCTGCAAAAAAGCCCTTTGTGAAACAATGGTGATGTCAGGGTATGTTGCCTAATATGCCAATGAGTTCCTGCTGGTTTTTTTCTACAAAAAAAGCCATTTTAAACCTATATTATACTTAAATGTGCGTGTAGATTGGTAGATAGATAGGTAGTGCTTACATTTCTGTAGAAAATATTTTTAAACTCAACCAAAAACACATGACCCAGCCAATGTTAAGCACTACAGCACAATCCTAAATAGAGTTACACCCATCTTTGGTTTGGAAGGGTGTAACTCTGTTTGGGATTTAAGTCCCTACATTTGGAAGGGTGTTAACTCAGTTCACGATTGCACTACAAGTTTCTCTTACTGAAACAAATGAAAATAAAAAAGTCCTTCACTAAGGCTAGGTCATGTCTATTTTTTTTTTTTACGTTAGGAACAACTGGAATATTCCAAGAGTGATGTAAAACTTATTGTTTGTGTGTGTGTGTGTGTGGGGGGGTGCGTTTCTTCTATAGTTAAGCTTCCAACTCTGGGTTGGGAAATTCTTATATATTTGCGGGTGGAGCCTGCAAAAAGGTGGGGTTTGGTGTGGGAAGAGACCTCAGTAGGGTTTAATGCCAGAGAGCCCACCCTTCAAAGCAGCCATTTCCTCTCTGTAGTCCAGAGATCTCCAGGTCCCACCTGGAGGTTCGCAACTCTATTTATTCTTTTCAAGGGTTTTCATAAGTTGAACATTTGAGCTACATATCAAATTAATAAATTAATGCATATTGTTTTGGGGGGCTGTTGGAGAAAGAATAAGCTAGCAGCTGTGAAATGCATGATTAATGATGACTGTACGTAAACATTCTAAAATGTTTATAAAGGTAGTTAAAATAGACCGGGGGATGCATCAAACTTGTATATTTATGCCACCCCCACTCCCTTCCAGAACGACCATTGGTACTTACCATGAGAGGTCATTCTCCTCTGAGTACAGGAGGACATCTTGGGTACTTTCCACCATCTTGTCAGGGAGGCAGGAAATAGAATAATTCTTCTTCCTCTTCCTTGGCGTTGGAGCACCCAGATCTCCTCAGTTGGGATACTCCGATAAGCAGTCTCTAAACTATCAACCTTACTCACAATAAGGAAACAGTAATAACAGTCAGTTAATATGCAAAAAGCATAACATAAGGAACTGTAAAGAACTGTAGAGCAGCAGAAGAAAATGGAATAGATATAGCAGAATAGACCCTAGTATGAGCGATGCAACGTGGTGGAAAAGATGTCCTCCTGTACTCAGAGGAGAATGACTCCTCACGGTAAGTACCAATGGTCGTTCTCCCTCTGAGTTGGAGGCCATCTTGGGATCTCCTATAGCAGTAACTTAATGACTGGGTGGGGCATCGCTGTCTTCTAGGACCGCATGTTGTAAAACCTTTCTGCCAAATGCTGCTTCTGCTGAACTGTAGTTTAATTTGTAGTGGCGGACAAATGTTGAGATAGAGGACCATGTTGCGGCCCTGCACACCTCGTCTACCGAGGCATAATTGTTAAAGGCTGCGTTAGTTGCAGCACTTCCAGCTGAATGTGCTGTAATACCTCTGGGTACTTCTAATTTCATTGCTCTATAGGCTTCCGCAATACATTGTTTAATAGCAGAGCTGATGGCTGAAGTTGACATCTTTTGGCCCAATCTTAGTTGTGCAATGTTAATGAACATGGCATCCATTTTCCAGATTGGTTCAGTCCTGATTAAATATGCTTTTAGACAGCGTCTGACATCTAAGTTATGCCACATTCGCTCCCTAGGATGTTTAGAGTCTGGACAAAATGATGGCAAGTGAAGTTCTTGAGACTTGTGAAATTTTGACACAATCTTGGGTTGAAAAGTAGGATCTGTACGAAGAACTACTTTGTCTTTGTGAAAAATACAAAGTTCTTTCTTAACAGACATTCTTAGATCTGCACTGGAGAACAGATTAACTGTATAGAGAACAGACCAAAATGAGTAGCCATGTTAGTCGGTCTGTAGTAGAGATGCCAGGTCCAACTCTGGGGACCTTGGGGGTAGAGCCAGAAGCAAGGTTGTTACAAGCACAATTGAACTTGGAAGGGAGTTCTGGCCATCACATTTAAAGGGACCACGTTCTTTTTAAATGCCTTCTCTTCATTGGAAATACTGGAGGATAGGAGCACCTTCTTTTGGGGCTCATAGAATTGGACCCCCTGGTCCAATCTTTTTGAAACTTGGGGAAGTTTTGGAGGATTGGTACCAGATGCTATGCTGAAAATTTGGTGCCCTTGCCTAAAAACAACAGCCCACCCAAAGCCCCAAATACCCATACATTGGGGGGAGGGCCTCCAAACCAGGGGATCCCCTGCCTCGAACTGGGGATTGACAACTCTAGTAGCAAGAGAAAAGAGCAAGAATCCAGTTGCACCTTAAAAGACTAACAAAATATGTGGCAGGGTATGAGCTTTCATGAGTCCCTGCTCACTTTTTCAGATACAGTTAGAAACTATCTAGCTGTATCTGAAGACGTGAGCAGATACTCATGAAAGCTTGTACCCTGCCACATGGTTTATATAGACTCTGGCAGACAGTTTTTCTTTCTCTTCATGACAAGCCCCACCAGCAGACATTCTGTTTTCCACAAAAATAAAAAGCACCACAGTAATCTTTAACCTGACTTAATACTGGATATGATCAAGGTTAAACTGTGACCTTTAACTAACTGCTGCTGTTCATATTTGCAAAAGCAAGAATGTGATTTCACTCTTTGCCCCTGCAGTTTAATGCCTATTTTGTAGCTGACACTATCTACCAATTGAGTCTGTAGCATATGCTAGATCCAGGTGGGCAGCCATGTTGGTCTGAAGCAGTTGAACAAAACCGGAGTCAAGTTGCACCTTTAAGACCAACCAAGTTTCATTTAGAACGTAAGCTTTCGTGTGGTCTCTAAGCACACTTCATCAGACGAGGGGATCAGGTATTGTGGGCTGAAATACAAGCAGTTTGTTGATTAAGAGTGCAGACTGGTCACATGGTAAAACAGTGTGGCTTGGCCATTTGGTCTGGATAGCCATAAAAGGTAATAAAGTCCTCTACCAATTGGGGTTTCTGTAAATCTAGGTGAATCACAAAAGGACATGCATTTCCCAGTTGTAGTTCACCTAAATCCTGTTTACCATTTTAAGACTTTAATTGCAGATTTTAGGTTTTGCCATCATGCCTTGAAACAACTCTCTTTTGGGGGGGGAGTTGAGAGTTCCTTTTGCCATGCAATTTTGTAATGGTTTGGGTGATCTTCATAAGAAGCATCACACATTTTTTTTAATTTGGGGATTTATCTATTGCTCAGCCACTATTCTAAACATAGTTTCAGGTGGGTAGCTGTGTTCGTCTGAAGTAACAGAACAAAGTTTGAGCCCAGCGGCACCTTTAAGACCAACAAAGTTTAATTCTGGGTATAAGCTTTTGTGTGCACACACAGTTCTTCAGACACATTAAAACAGACTTACTTATTGGCAGGGGAGGGGGGGGTTAGTTGCCAGGAGTTAGTCAAGATGCATAAATAACTGGACAATAAGTATAGCTAAGATTGGAATAATGCAGTTGGTAAGATCTGTGAATAGCAGCAAATTAGCATACAGATAATAATAGTTAACAACAGATGTGAGAATATAAGCAAGATCTAAGTGGTTTTGCATGTGTAGTGACATAAGAACCCAATATCTCTGTTAAACTCTGGGGGTTCCACTGTCTTGAGTGTTGTAATAATTTATAATTCAGCAATCACCTGATCCAGAGCTTGCAATAAACTCAGATACCAACTTTGCTGTCACATATACCCAGACAACATAATCACTGGATCTAACAATGTTAGCTATACCATTTCCGGCTCATTTACTTGCTTGTATATACATTTAATGGCGTATACACTGTATATGCCGTTGAATGTCAACAAGGCCCTTCAGTTCTCTACATAGGGCAAACAGGTCAGACCTTACGCCAAAGAATAAATGGACACAAACCTGATATCAAGAATCACAAAACTGAGAAACTTGTAAGAGAAAATTTCAGCCTCCCAGGGCACTCAATGGGGGATCTCAAAGTAACTGTTTTATTGCAAAGGAATTTCAGAAACAGACTGGATTGGGAGTTTGCTGAATTGCAAGTTATTACAACAGTGATGACAATGAAACCCCCAGGGTTTAACATATATATTGGATTCTTATCTCACTACACATGCAAATACACTCAGTTCTCGCTTATACCCAGAATTAGGTGCCACTGGACTCAAACTGAGCTTTCACATCTGTTATTAACTTTTCTATTTATATGCCAGTTTGTTGCTAATCATAGTTCTTACCAACTGCGTTATGCCAATCTTAGCCATATTTATTGCTGTTACTTTTGCATCTTGACTCTAATTAGCCCTTCCTGGCAAGTATTCCACCACCTATATGTAATGTTGGAGGAAGTCTGTTTCAGTGTATCTGAAGCGATGTGCATCTACACATGTTAAATCTGTCTCACATATACCCAGAATTGAAATTGGTTGGTCCTGGAAGTGCCACTGGACTCATAGTTCTCACGTCTGTTTCTTGTACTTGTATGCTAATTTGCTGCCATTCACAGGTCCTACCAACTGCTTCAATCCCATCTCAGCTATACTTATCACCCAGTGATTCATGCATCTTGACCCTTAACTAGCCCTTCTGGGCAACTAGGCTTGATGAAGCTTGTTTTAATGCATCTAATGTACTTTGTTGGTCTAAAAAAGTGTCTCTGGGCTGAAACTTTGTTCTATCTTAAGTGTAGCTTGTGAGGGCTTGATTTGATTTTGTCTTCTTGTATCTCTCATAATGACTTTTAAATCTTCAATGCACATTCCCTAGTTCAGGGATCGGGAACCTCCATCCCGAGGGCCATATACGGCCCTTGAGGTCACTTGGTGTGGCCCTCGGGGATTGCTGGGCTGAACCGAGCCATGTGGCAGCCTCCCTGGGGCCTGGCTGGCCAGCGTGGATCATGGGCCCAGCTGTGCTGTGCAGCAGCCTCCCCAGGGCCAGGCAGGAATCACAGGGCCCAGATGTACTGTGCGGCAGCCTCCCTAGGGCCTGGCTGGCCAGCCAGAATTGCTGCAGGGTCTGGAAAAGTTACTGTCACAGTTCAGTTTGCACTTGATTATCCCAGGTGGTATGGCCTAATATGCTAATGTGTGTGACCTAATATGCTAATATTAGGGGATGTGGTATAATATGCTACTAAATTCCTGCTGGGATTTTTCTACAAAAAAGCCCTGGACCTATGCATTTGCCTAGGGCGGCAGGCTGTGTGTGTGTGTGTGTTCCAGATTAGGCTCTCCCCACATGACTCCAAACAGAAAAACAATTATTTGCATTAATTTTGCTGGCCTGAATCATTCTCCCTCAGCAGAGCACTGTTTTTTAAGTTGATGATTTTTATGGCCCGCAAATTATGTTATTAATATCCATATTGCCCTTGGCAGAAGAAAGGTTCTCCACCCCTGCCCTAGTTCAATTGTTTTACAAGAATATAAGTAGTCAATCAATACAAGGAGGTACACACTTGTATATTCCTGAGGAAGCCTAAACGCTCAATACAAAGCCAGGCACGCAACACTCCTCCAGAGTATTACACGAGGCGCATGCGCCTCTCCTACCTATTCCTCGCCATTCGAAATCGACGGCTTGGTGTCTTTTCCCGCCTTTCTTGCCCTTCGCGTCGGACCTTTTTATGACGCATGCGCAGTGCCTCCACCACTGTGAAGGAAGGGTGCGTCGTTTCAACGTCACGGAGAGTCCCGGATGTGTCAGGTCAGGGCGCTATGAGAAGACCACAAGGGGATGGCCGCGGCCACTGCATATCTCTATCAGGTGAGAAGGAAGGGCTGATGGATGTAGTCCGGCACTTCGCAGGGGTAAAGGGAGACACACATAACGCCAGCGGGCGAAAAGTTGCAAAATAATGAGCCAGAAGACCTGACGCAGAGAGAAGGGGCGGGGCAGAGGGAAGAAGCCTCGGGCCAGATATGCGCATGTGCATAGGGTCGGTTTCAGTGCTCAGAGCCAAAGCGCATGCGCCTTCATTCGACTGCTTTTTGAGACTGCGCAGGCGCCCCATATTGGAGGTGGTGTATAAGCGAGGGACAGGTGAAGTCCGGGGCACGCATGCGATGCAAAAAAGTTTTCTTGTACACTCACGGCTTGCGCCTGCGCCGAGGCAGTAATAACAGCCACATCCTGCAGCTTCCTGGCTTCTTTCTCAATCTCCCACCCCTTTCCTGTTGCGCCTGCGCATAATGTTGCTGCAGGGGCCTTGCGGAATAATGATCCTCTGCAGCTGCGCAAGGGGGAAAGAGCTTCGAAGAGGGAGACATGCTGCCAAATAGTGAGCTGTGAGTGCTGTGGTTGCTTTGCACAAGGGGACAGGAAGAGGAGGAGGGGACCAGGCATGGTGGTGGAGTAGGGGGGGGTCATTTAAAAAAAATACCTCCACACAGTACACCTGTCTGGGTACCTGGCTTACTCCTCCTATCCCGATAGAGAATAAAGTGGCAGAAGTTACTTATAGAGGCCAACAGGTAAGAATTCCCCCTCAACTCACACACACACACACACTTATTTCTTGGAAGGTAATGAAAGTGGGTGGGAGAAATAGGCCTATGTTCACTGTGGTAACAATGAAATTGTGTGTTGGTTGCCTCTAAACCTTAAAAGCATAACTGAGTCTTGACAGTCTAGTGGACAGAGGCTTGAGTTTGGGTCTGAGAGTCATGGTGTAAATAGGAAGATGGCTGGGCACCTCTTGGGCTAGACACATTGCTTTGGCCTCGTTTTTTTTTGTATACTTGTGTTTGTCATGATACACAACATAAGGATCAGGGGGCTTGTGAATGAATGGCTGTGCCTTGTGATGGGAGCTGAGGTGGACTAGGGTGTTTTAGAGTGTCCTTTAGCTCCTATGGTTCTAAAACTTTCTCCCTAACACAATTTATTATGCCAGTTGTGGAATCTGCATTCCTTTGAATCCATATTGGAGCATTTAAAGCAGTTGAGATAGGTTTGGTTAGGAATTTAGTTAGACTAGAAATAGAAACCCAGTTTCTTTCTCCTTGTCTTTTCCTTCAGTGTTTCTGTAAAGGTTGTGAAATGTAGAAATCATTCCCTGTGACGAGGGAATTGAATGGGTTGCGATAAGCCTAGTTGTGAGACAGAGAAGAAAAATTAAAGGAGTCTTATGCTACTGTTTCGCAGCCGTAGTCCATGTTGTTGAATATGTGGAGTGACAGTTCAGTATGTGATGGGGTTGTTGCATACGAAGGAGAGTTTTCCTCTCAAGTGTCGCATCACTGTCAGAGTACTACAGTGATGGGAAGAGAGATCCAGATGGGAATAGATGTACCTACTGAATCTCTGTTTTGCTGCACAACTGTTGAAGACATTGAAGTCTCTTCTCCTGCATGGAATCTGGTAATGGTAATATCTTCAAATCCAGGAGGATGTCACTGCTGTCACTGATGTAATTGTTAATATGCATTTCTAGCTTATGGTTTGGTAGTGTGTGTGCAGATTAACCATAGTGCTGAGCTGTAGGGTGCAAGGACTGGAGAATAACGGGGGTGGGGGATGGGAAATGGCTCTGAGAGTAAAAAGGCCGTATCATACTTTTTAACCCATCTCAGAGGCTCAGATGTACAATTTTAAATCAATAAATTACTGTTTAGAATCTAACACACTTAATAAAATGCTGTTTGAAAGGACATTGCTTACATATCCAAGACCAGTTGTCAGAACAAAATTATGTGGCACATCCAAAGTCTGTTGAGTCTTGAACTGTGGTATATATTGTGAGTGGGGGAGAGAACTTTTTGGAGAGTGAAACCTTTTGGTATACTTTTGCCATTAGTACTGTGGCAAGAGTGGTCATAACAGTGGTTTAGGGAACCCAGCTAGGCCAACAATGTTAATAAATATTTCAGTAAATATATGTATTGGAAGTTTTATTTATTTATTTGATTTGATTTATTTCGTGCCCTCCCCGCCGAAGCAGGCTCAGGGTGGTTCACAACATAAAATCCCACAAATAATTAAATTAATGTATTAAAATTACACATTCAGTAATAAAATAGATATGCAATGATTAAAACAGTTTAAACAGAATATTGAGTTGTTGCTATTCTGGTGGTGACAGCCATCTTCCACTTCTCTTGATGGGTAGGTGAGAAAATAGAAAGGAAGAACTGCAAGAATTGTGATGGTAATGAGAGGATGGTGGACTAGCATTATGTCATAGCACCCCTCAGTTGTTACACTGAGCTGTGAGGAAACTTCTGGCTGACTTTCCACAACAGCCAGTGCGTACTAGTAACAGCAAAGCACGGAAGGTGAAGATGGTAGTCACAGATTAAAAACAGGCTTCTCATTTAGTTATGTGTGGCAAGTGCCCAGTCGCAAAGTTTTCATGTCTTGTTTCCTAGATAAAAGCGTCATCTATCAAGCAACCAGGCTTGAGGGTGTGGAATTTTATTTTGGGGGAAATGGGGGGGGGTGTTTCAGGGAGGCTTTAACTTTGAGTTACAGATTGTATCGTCCCTAGGTTTTGGGGTGTTGAGATCAGTTGTTTGGATGATCCTAAGTGAAACACAGGAGAGGAAAGCCACTTGGTTTGGTGGGGATCTCTCACCTTGGCCAAAACCACTAAAAGAAAAGGATAGGGACAGAGCAAGTTTTGAGCTGTCTGAGATAAAAACAGTTTTTCCTTTAATGTGTGACAGTGAGCTTTAAAACAGACATATGTCTCTTCTGTCTCTTGGGCTGTACTATTGAAGATAGCAGATGAGAATTAAATATGAGGATCTTTAACATTTTAAATACTTACTGTGCTGTCAAGCAGCATGCTGGGAGAAAACCAGGGCTGCCAAGAGCCACTGTGGCCCCCCAGACAAAGTTTCACCTTCGCCCCTCGTGACTCTGACCCAAACCAAATATAACATAACAAATCACTTTGCATGGTGGTACTATGTATTTATAATAATAAAAAATTGGCCTGTCTATCTATCTGTTTTTTATTTATACCTCTTCTTTCTCCCCAGTGGGGATAGGGTTACCAGCTTTGGGTTGGGAACTACCTGGAGATTTTGGGGGTGGAGCCTGAGGAGGGCAGGATTTGGGGAGGGGAAGAATCTCAGCATAGTATCATGCCGTAGAGTCCACTATCCAAAGCAGCCAGGGGAGATATATGCTTGTGTGTGTACATGTGTGTGTGTTTGACATCTAGAGATGAATCGTAATAGCAGGAGATCTTGGCAACCCTAAATGAGACCTCAAAGCAACTTACATCATCCCTTCCCTCTGTAGGTTAGACGGAGAGTGTGAGACTGACCAAAAGTCACCCAGCAAGCTTCCATGGCAGAATAGGGATTTGAACCTGAATTTCCCAGAGCCTAGTCCACGGATGGCCAAACTTGCTTAACGTAAGAGCCAGATAGAATAAATGTCAGATGTTTGAGAGCCACAAGACATGAACATCAGATGTTTGAGAGCAGAAGGAAGGAAAATATATGGTGAGGGAGAGAGAGGTGGAAAGAAAGCAACTTTAACTTTACATGCATTCTCCAAGCCACCAGCTAGCTTCGCGTGGCAAAGTGATTTAAAGAGACAACTTTCTCCAAGCTGGCCAACAGGGCAGTGGGGGCTTTAAGAGCCACACAATATGTATGAAAGAGCCACATGTGGCTCCCGAGCCGCACTTTGGCCACCCCTCACCTAGTCCAACACTAACTACTATGCCATTCTGGCAGGCATAATTAGAGAATAAAGCTAGGAGACTCAAAATTGGCCACCAGCTGCAGGATGATTGTGGGAGTCCCAGAACCAAAGCATGGGAAAATCTGGGGAAATCCTGGCCCAGGTGAGACAAACTGCAACCACATCATGCTATTTACAGTGGAAGCCAAGAGTCTGTTTGTGGCAGAAGTAACTTAGAATGTAATGATGTATATTTGAAAACTGGCTAGCAACTCCAGATTGACGATAAAGTTGTAATGCCAGAAATGAAGGGAAGTGGAACACCCTGAACCAGGTTATCTTTACAATAAGCAACATGTAATAAGAGAACTTTTAAGTAACCTGTCATGTGTCTGTAATACTTAGATCCCCAATCTTCCATGGAAGGTTACAGGGTGACACACTCTCAGCCGACTTACCTCACAAGGTTATTGTGAAATGAAGAACAGGAAAACAATACAGCTTTCAGTCTCTATTAAGGAGAAAAACTGAGTATATATTTTGTAATTTTAATGACGTTACGAAGTGCTGTTAGATTTCTCAACAACACAATAACAACAACCCAGTGCCTGAACTGAGAGTTCTAACTTCTATATGTATAACTACTAAAACAGATTAATGTAGAAAAATGTGGTGGAGGAAGAGAGAAATGAATGAGAGAAGTGTGGAAAAGAGAGAGCGGCATTAAGGAAAAGAGAGTGAAAGGTTATCTTGCTACAACACCCTAACTCCTCCTTTGCAAGATTTGGCTGAGTTGGGTACATGGAAAGGAAGAGAGAAAGGCTAGACCAGAGGTTTTGAACTCATTTGTTACAAGGGCCAGATCTGATATAAATGTCACTTTTTTGGACTGGGCCATGTGTTTCATAAAATGTAATGCCAGGTACAGAAGGTATAACCTTATTAAGGACACAGACAAACCCAATTAATGATATATTTTTACTCAAAATACAAACATGCTTGAAATATTAAACCTTTCCTATAGTATTTCTTTTAAGTATCTCCCTGATGCCCACCCTCCCGTTTCCACCACCCATTACTCATTAGCACTGGATCGTATGCAAGGACATAATGCATAGCCTGTGTCATTTGGCAATAAAGGTAATGACAAGTTGCTCGCAGGCCAGATAAGAACCCTGTACAATCCTTACGTTTGATACCCCTGAGCTAGACTATTGGAGAAAATGACCTACAGGCTGGCAATTACTGTATCCACTATCAGCGTGCTGTCTTGTCTTGTTCCAGTGCTGGCTTGGTTGATAGACTTAGTCTTATCATTTAGGCAAGGTTGCTTCAGTCTTGGAAAAAGGCAAGTCTAGCTGATCGTAGAGTACCTTTTACTTTACTCAGACTTCCCAACCCTCCTAGAACTAGGGGGAAGTATATAGGGGGAATTTGAAATGGCTGGCGTTGTAATTCCATGCGAGGACGGGGGATATTGTTGTCAACGCAGCCCTCTTACAGTCTCAAAGCTACATAGGTTCCTTTTATAGTTCTCCCAGGTCTGAATTTCCGTGTGCAAGTTCCTAGATGGAAAGAGACTCAATTGTGCGTATGGGGGGGAGGGGGGGAGACAGAAAGAGATATGGTAGAAGTAACCTGGATATTGAGTTTTTGATCTCATTAGCTGCTTAATTGTTCACTCGTAATACTACCAATGAATTGTGTGCTGGGAGATGTGGTGTGAAATTGAGCAGCATGTGGCTCTCTGTGGAATTTTTATGCATTCTTGAGGTGGTTGGTGGAATTTTGACACGTTGAGCTTTCGTTTAAGGAATTTTTTTTAGCTGTTCTGAAAATATAAAGGTGACAAATGTTAAAGGGTAGAAAAAGCCGAGGCAGATTTAGAATACCTGAAGGAGGCTTATAACTCTGGGTTCTTCTATCCCAAGACTTTCCTCCTTGCGCTCCTCGGGAAAATCTTTTTTATCTTGAGTATCTCAGTTCTAGTGGAAGAACACTGTAGGGTTGGGGTTTCTTAAGCATTATGTCATGTTATCCTTCTGAATGTAAGGACATAAGAAGAGGCCCAGTAGTTCATCTAGTCCAGCATTTTGTTTCACAAGTTAGAAGGGCAAATAACTTACAGGTTGTTCTTTGTTAGTCTTGCACGAGAGCCCACTGGCTATTCTTCCTTTGCTCTTTATCTCCCATCCAGCATCTGTAGCCATGAAACAACACACTTTTTTTCCCTGCTGCACACTCTCGGCTCTTCTCTCTCCTGCATCTAGACTGAAGTAATGAGGTGCATGGTCAGGGACTTGAAATCCCATGTTTTCCTTGCAACTGTATAATTCCAGCTTCGGGCAGGCCTAACCTTTTGGCTGTTTATATAGCTCTGTTCCAGAGACATCATACAAAACTGTGCATATCACTGTTTGTGGAGGGGATGAGAAGCGTAGAAGAACACTGACAAAAGCAAGGGTCAGGTAAACGTCAACCTGTTTTGTCAAGACCTGTGTTCATAATAATAATTGGCGTTTACATCACTTCTTTAGAGTGTTCCAGGCACTTCATAACATGTGTAATCCTTAACCACACCCTAAGGCTTGCCTGTCTTATCATGTTCATATGATACACAGTCACAGACTTGGAGGATGTACTAAGGGCATGTAGTATAACGGAGGAAAACCTAAGCAGGGTTGAGCTTTATAAACACCTGAATGGGAGAGTGCCTGGGAGCCCAAGATAAGTTACTTGAAATGTATAGAAGCGAGGCAGTAAATGAATTGAATGCAAGCTGTTGCCCGCCTAGATGCAGCCTTGACAAACTTTCTTCAGCTTTAGGAGCCACCCCAAAAATGTTTGGAGCCAAACTTATTTTTCAATCTTCAATATTTTATATTGTAATGACTGTAGTAATTGCTGCCACAAAACCTACCCCTAAACTCTTCCACAGTTGCTTGTCATTATAAAAAAAGTTATAAGAAAAGTTTTGGAATGTATAAAGAAATAACATGGTTGCTCTGGGTGTCATCACAAAAAAAAAGCTAACATCTGTTCCTCACCTAAATAAGCTTTGTACTTCTGCTGAGAATTGCTTAAGATGAGTGACATGAAAATACTAGGTGTCACAATGAAACTTCTAGGCTCCATGGTACCCTGGTGTCTGGGATTTATCAAGCCCCACTCTAGATCATGACAGCAACTACAGGTACCTCTTCTGTACTAAGAAAAGCTCGTATTTCTTTGTGTTCCTTTTGAGAACACTGACGAGCTGTTGTGTCTGTCTTGATTTGTACTTGTTTCATCCTGGTGAGAAAGTTGTCTGCAAAGGCTGTATTCTTTGAGATCCTATTCTCCATTTGCTCTTTATTTAGATGCTTCTGAAATTAAAGATCTATCTTGATCTTAGTCTTAAGGCAGGGGTGTCAAACATGTGGCCCGGGGACTGAATTAGGCCCCCGGAAGAGCTCCTGTCAGCCCCCCCCCTCGAGCAGCTGGCTGTCATCTGCTTCCTTCTCCCTCTCTCTTGCTTCCTTCTGTATCACAGCTTGCTTTGCCAGGTTCTCTCCATCACACAGGAGAGCTACTGAGCAAAGCCTCTTTTCCTTCTGTTGGCTGGGGCTCCACCCCCTCCTGGTCCCCTGGGGAAGGAAGGAAGGAGCCAGAGCGTCCTTTGCCCAGTTCCCTGCATCCCATCAGAGAGATACAAAGAAAGGCATCTTGAAGGCCACTGAGTGCTAATCTTTTAAGCATGTTTTATGTTAAGTTTTAAAAAAAAATGTGTTTGTGTCCTTTATAAAGGTTATATCTCCGCTACTTGGCATTACATTTTATGACATACACATGGCCTGGCCCGACAAGGTCTCATTTATGTCTGATCCAGCCCTCATAACAAATGAGATCGACACCCCTGTCTTAAGGAGTGTGCAACAAGCTTGATTTCAGGCGTTTTCTAACTAGTGTGGGGAGAATCCAGCATGCACTACTTGATTGTTTGGATGTATATGGCTTGCCCTTTTCGAAGAACTTGAGCTAGTTGCTGCAACATTGCACAATATAAAATGAATTTTGTGTTCTGAAAGCTCGCTTTCTAAACAAGAGCCAATTCCCCCCAAGTGCTTTGCAGTGGCGCTACTTTAAACTGTCTTGCGTCTTCAAGTTGGCCCTCCCTGATCCCACTCCTTCTTGCTACAATATAGAAAGTGATAAAAGCCCACTTAGTTATCTCTTAATTGTGGTGATAATCCACAATGAGAACTGTGATAATATTTCTTCCCTGGGAAGCCAAAGTGGATAGTCCCCTGGTAAGTACCAGTTAGCAGTCAGCCGGAACAAATGCTATTTAATTTAGATTAATTTATTCAACTGTGAGGGCTTAAGCTCAGGTAATGGCACTTAAAATAAAACCCAGGCATAAAATAAAGTCACCTCTCATCTATCCTGCTGTAATTTCCTTGCTGTCCTTCCTTTCTAAAGTCGATTTAGAATTCCTCTCTTAAATTAATCTTTTTCTATTTAAAACATAACCCTGCAAATTAAACAATCCATATCAGCGATAAAAATTAAAACAATATGCAGTATCCAAATTAAAATAATCTCCAATGCTGTTTGTTTATTATTCCATTTAAACCCAGCCTTTCTTCCCACGATGTCCCAAAGCAGCTACCGTTGTTCTCTCCTCCATTTTATCCTTACAATGAGCTTGTGAGGTAGGTTAGGCTGAGAATGGGTGACTGGACCAAAGTCACCCAGCAAGTTTCCACAGCCAAGTGGAAATTCAAATCTGAGTCTCCCAAGATCCTAGTCCAGCACTCTAGCCCCTTTACCACATTGGCTTGGTATAATGAAAATAGCCACAAAGAAGACTCCACAAATAGTAATGCCCTCTTAAAGGCACTTCTCCGTTAAGACACTGAGCGACCTGTATTCTGTGCCCCCTTACAGAGCCCCAGATGCCTTAATGCACAAAAAGGACATCAGGAGAGCCCCTGCCTCACTTTGAATGCTGTTCCTCAGTAGGAAGCAGATACTGAAAATGATTGCAGAGGAGCAGCAGTGGATTGCAAGGTTGTGTGTGTGTGTGTGTGTATGTAGGGGTGGTACAGAAAGAAGGCATTGTTGTACTGAGCAGAACTCCCAACATTGGTGTGTACTGGAAGAAGAAGTCCTTTAGGTATGGGGGTTCCAGGTCATGAAGGGCTTTAAAAATAAGCCCCACTTTAAATCAGACCTGGAAATAAACGGCTAACAAATGCTTGAATTTCAAAATGGGATTTGTGTGCTCCTGGCAGCTAGCCTCCTAACAAGCCTTTCTGTTGCGTTTTCGTACAGACAAATGGATCTTGTCCATCTTCCAAGGAACTCGGGGTGGTATATTCTTGATTCTTCCTGCCTCCTCCATTTTATCCTTGCAACCACCCTGCGAGGTAGCTTATGCCAGCAACTTTATGACTGAGTGGGGATTTGAACCCAGGTTCATTCAGTCCTAGTCCGTGGGTATTCCGTGCACCCTCTTCCCATGTTTCTTCCTGTGCTTGAAAAAGCCTTTGCTGTTTCTCTCTGTCTGCTTCTACCTCCCCTTCATCCACATCCTTAGCGAAATCTTTTTTTAACAGCGTGAGCCTTTCTTAATTTGCCTCCTTCACTGCCACCTGAATCTCCTCCCCCAGTCCTCACCACGTTCTTATCTGTCTGTGATTTCTCCCTTCCACCTCTGCCTTGTCTAGCATAATAGATCATAAGCTCTTTTGTCAAGGGCTGTGTTCCATATACCATGGAGCAGCCTGACTCTGAATAAATGTGCAGTCGTAGTTATAACTTTCTCTGCATTCACCGCAGATAGACAAGCGGCAGCCTTGCACTGTTCATTTTGCAACGTGTTAAGAGCACACAAATGATCTTCTTCCACTGCTCCCCCCCCTTCCATTTCTTCCTTTACGTAAGCCTGAGGGCAGGACCCCTGTTTTGTCTTTGTTTGTATATAGCATCTGCCGCTGCAGTTGTATATCAGTTTTTAAGCTGCTCTGGAAGGCAAGTTGAGTCTGAAGAATGGGATAAAAATACAGTGGGAATGAATTGGCTAAATTCAGCAAAGCAGGTTTGTCCTGTGTTCAAAAGTATGTGAGGGCACAGGTTGAACCTGTGCAGTCCTACCAGTGCAGTCATCTTCAGGGCTGTACTTTGGGTACTTTTAGTATCAGAGGCTAGATGGGTGGTAGCCTGAGAAAGTGGCATCTGAGGCTAGATGGGTGGCAACCTGTCTTGGTCGCGGCATCACAATGATGGAATTCCCTTCCCAGGGAACTTCATCTATCCCCTTTGCTCATTGTCCTTCCCTAGCAGATAAAGACTTCTGTTTTGCTTGTTCCTTAACTCTGACCCTCCTCCCTGTTTATATGTTTGTGTTTCATCCTTTAATTTAATTGTTTTTGTAGTATTTACTTTAAAAAAAGTTTTTCATTGTTAACCACCCTGGGAACCTTAAGTTGGGTGGGAATCAGCATAAAAATGTTATAAAAAAAGACAAAAGGCTTCACACCGTAGTCTGAGCACTGGACAGGCAATGGGAAATTACTGGATTCAGGTCTGTAGCAGGGCAGCAGATTGTCATGGGTTAAGGGAGACTGGATCCTGGTAGGATTTATAAACTGGATGTGAAGGGACTTGTTGGAATTTTCAACTGAAGGTTTTTAATAGTCCTCAGGCTGCACAGCTGCCAACTTGCCAGTCACAGCCTGACAGTATCTATACCAGGGGTGGCCAAAGTGTGGCTCAGGAGCCACATGTGGCTCTTTCTCACATACTATGTGGATCTCGAAGCTCCCACTGCCTGGTCAGCGGACTTGAAGAAGGCATTTGTTTCTTTAAATCGCTTCCCCAAGTTAAGCTGGCCGGCTTGGAGAATGCATTTAAAGTTGAAGTTGCTTTCTTTTCACCTCCCCCCCCATCTATTTCCTTCCTTCATTCCTTCTTCTGTCATTCGTGTCTTGCAGCTCTCAAAACATCTGATGTTTATTCTGACGCTCTTGTGTTAAGCAAGTTTGGCCACCCCTGATCTATACCTTTAACCCTGCATGTATTTAAACTTGACTTGCAAGGAATATCAGCTTTCTATGGCTGTATTGCCAACCCCAGCCCTTATTCCTGGCAGAACAAAGAGCTGGATTGAGAATAACTTGATAGTTCACACCTTCTCAGTGCATACCAGCCTCACAATTCCTTAGGGTCCCCTGTCTTCCAGGAGCAGCACTTGTAGGCTGCAGAGGGAGGGGAGAGGCAGGAAGGTTCATTGGAATATCTAGACTGGATCCATCCCATAGTCAGTTTGCAGAGCAGCCAGTGAGAGAAAGAGTGCTTAACCCCCCTTCCCTTATTGGCTACTTTTGCAACTCTGCTCCACCTCTACTTCTGCATCTTTTTCTCGAGCTAGGATTCTGGGAATGGGTGTTAGCTGAAAACAGATTTCTGAATTTGGAAGTTCCCTTTGTTTGTTTAGCTAGCTTGCATTGCTAAATGAACAGCATGCACACAATGATCTTCTCTTTGATATAAAGGTCAGCAGTGACACTTACTGGAAGCATATTCAGATGAGGGAGTGAGGGGGGGCCCAGAGCCCCATTTTCTCCTCTCCAAGTGGCCTCCTGCCAAGGCCTGTTACTCCAGATGCTCCACACCCCTCTCTTTTGGGCTTGACAAGGGAGGCGCCACGTGGCGCAGCATCTCACAGGGCCAGACGATTGCTAACATACATTTGTTAAGTTTTGTTTAAAACGAGCAGACTGCAGCTTGGGTTCTTGAGTGCAGCAGTGCTTGTGGAATGAAGCTGTCTAATCTGCTGCAACTGCCCATGTGACCCCCCCCTAAAAGAACCCTGCCTCCTGGGGGTCAGTGGGCCCCCTGGGAGCAGCATGGGATGAACTGGCAGTTTGCTGTGAGAAGGTAGAATTGGTGGAAATTACTCCCTCCTTTTCCACTGGTGGAAGTACCTTCTGTCAGTGGAAAACATAGTTAAGATCCAAGCCTATGTTTTTAGAAAAACTTAGTATTAAAAATTAACTTCTACCCCCCTGTCCAAAACAAGCATTTCCTGAGAAACTGTCAACTTTTGTATGGACTTTGCCAAATCAGAGCTGACTTGAAGAATCCATGTGTAGCTGTTGAAGAAACTGTTTTATAATCTCAAATGGATCCGAAACCTGTAACCTCAGTAACTTAACTCTAGGTACTGAACATATTGTTGTTGAAGACCTGGGGGAAAAAGCATGGCCCCTTTTTCAGTTAGCTTTGATCCAACAGGTATTGGGGTGCACATGTGTGAACATGCGTGAACTTGCACTGCTTCACATGTGCATGGCCCACTGTTTTATTCAGTTATTGGGCAGCTCTGTGACACTGAAGAAAGCAGGGTAGCTTCTGCAGGAGCAGAGTTCCTTGTATGCAGAGTTTCTACCAAACTCTGTCTTGGGGCCTGTGTTTAATTAGGGATTCCATAACCACTTTTGCGCCAGAGATTTGCTTGTGACAGCTGAGTGTTTCTTGTGCACCATCTATTGTCTTTTTCTGCTGGGCTGGAGCTTCTTCTTTTATGCATCTTTGAATTGTCTACTCCCCACCCCCTCCAGGCTTCTGGGCTTTTTGCTTTAAAATGGCCTATGGGTGGAATCTTCTCTTATTTTTAAATATGTGCTGAAAGTAATCGTGTGGCGCTTCTCTAAAGGATGCATATCTGATGTTGAATATTAAACGCTGTGCTGTCGAGGTAATGGACATTATCCTTGTGAAGATCTTTCTGCTTGTCAAAAGGCTGTGGGAAGCGTGCGTTTTCCTGAGGTGTTCTGTCTCTTCAGAGAGGTCCTCCTCCTCCTCCTCCTGTGAGAAAAGGCATGTTTATTTAAAAAATGTACCCAGGCATCTCAAGAACCAAGGCAGAGTTCTTCTTTCCTAATGATCAGTGTTAAAAAGTCTTAAATTCTTAAGGCAGTTTAGGCAGGATGTTGGCTTACTGCTGTTGCCTTCAGCAGGTCTGTTTGGTTTAATCCCCCCTTCCTTCACAACTGACTGTGCTTGGAGTGTCCCCTCTCTTGAAGAAAGGCAGGCTGTGCAAGTATCCAGCAAAAAAAAACAAAAAACCAAAGCATTATTACTGCTGGATTCTGTGGCAGTTACTTTCATAGAAAAATGAAAGGAAATATCTAGGTATTGTTTTACCCACATACATGTGCGTGCACACACTTTTAATTTGTGTGTGTGGTGTATTTGGTGTGTGAGGTGTATTAGCATCTCATTAGAAGGTGGCAGCAGCTCTTTACTAAAAGATATGACTCCAGTAATGTTAAAGGAAAGCATTAGCAGCAGTTTTCCCTCCCTGGCTAGGTAAATGTGTTTTGCAAATGGCACAGCGGTCTTTTCAGCAGGTTGTTTTCCCTTGGTTTCTTTTACAGCTTGATGCTCAGACTTCATGCCCTTTTTTTATCTCTGCACATCAATCCCCTAATTATATACTGAGCCTCTTGCTTCTACCTTACTGGTTCCATTGTCTGTTTCCCATTAGTGCCTTTGCACCTTCCCATTATCCATAGACTGTGCCATCTCTCATTTCCTGTCTATGGTTCTTTTCCCCCAAGTCCACAAACACCTATTTGTTTTATTAAGGGTTTCGCATTAGGGGTAGTTTCTTTGTTTTTGGAACAAGGTGGATTGCAGATCCACTTCTCCTTTGCTGATGTTCGGTGGGCCCTGCCAACCATGTGTGCTAGATACCAGAGGTTTGCTTATTTGTTTTATTCCTATCTCAGAAGCTTGGTCTTACAGACTGGATTTGAACTGGAAAGTGTATGTAATCGTTAAAATTGTGTTCCACACGGTAATTTTTTCTTACTGCTTCTCCGTCAATAGAGTTATAAGATTTGCCATATCTTGAAAAAGAAAGAGTCTTCAGCGGACATCCAGGACATAATGTATTTCAAGCCTTCCTGCAGGGGTGATCATTGAGAAGAACCGAGAAAATTATGAGGGATGAGCTGCCTTGGGGGGGGGGGGGTGACCATTACGCATCAAGAATGATGCGTCAAGAATGTACTCAAGCTTGAATTATAGCAAGCAACCAAAGTGAAGGAAGTTCCGCAGCCAGCTGCTAATTATGCCTTACTGTGCCCTTTAGTGATATCTGGGATGCATCTAGTCATGTTGAGAGACATCGACTATGTCAGCTTGACATTGCAGTGGGATGTTGCAAGCAAGATAATCTAAGGTCTGCAGACTTCTGGTCTTGTCTTAGTATCACACTGTGGTTTTACCATCTGCACCTGTGGCCACTTTGGCATCTGGAGAGGAGATCCCCAAATAGATCCACATGTTTGGACATCTTGAGACATTTGGTTTGAGAATTTGATCTGCCCTTTCCTATTTTGTGCATAACAGAGTGGGAGAGGAGATATCTAATCATTCAATCCATCCACTAGGGTGAGATGTGTTCCTTTTCTCGCTCTCCTTTTCTAGTTTACCAAGCTGGGTTGAGTTTCCTCACTTACAGTCTTTTTAAAGGATGTTACACCTGAAGACATCTATTTCATCTGAAAACTCAAGAAAAATTCCAGTGTTAACTCAGTGATTGGTACAGTGAACCCAGAAGTGGCTTCTGTGCCAAGACTAAACCATGGAATATGTGAAGTAACAATAATGTAGCCCTAATAGCTTTTGTCAGCACTGAGTAGCTAGAGCTAGCCTCTCAGATCCTGAGAGACTTCAGAGAAGGGTTTCCTAGTCACTATGCCTTCCAAGCAGGGTTGAGCTACAAACACTTCTCATTTTAAAAAAAACACTGCTGCCCTCTTCCATCTTCATCCATTTTATAAAAATTCTCTCCAACTTTTTAGCTGGCATGCAAACATAAGTAACCTCTACTAACTATACTTTTGGCAAATATCCAGGGGTAGCATAGCAGATTGTATGTTTGCCTTTTTGATCATGGAGAAAAAAGTGCTTCTTTCCCAGCTTCTCATTGGATCCATCTTCAGAAGGAAGTGTATTCATGGCCAGTGTTCACTCTAAGCTGAGTTAGTGTGAGCTAGCTCGCAGGTTTTTAGCCTCCGGCTCACATATTGTTGACTTAGCTCAGGAAGAATGGCCCCAGAGCTAACTAATTTATGCAGTAGCTCACAATGTTAATGTCAGTAGCTCACGAAGTAGAATTTTTGGTCACAACACAGCTTAGAGGGTGTATTGTTCATGTGCTGTGGAGTTTTCAGCCGTGAGACATGAAATATTGAATATTTGTATCTGTCTCATGCTAAAACAGGATGGGGTCTCAGTCTTTCTTAGATACTATTTCCATATCTGTGGGTCTTATAGGTTGGTTGTCATATGGGAAAACCTAGCATGGAACACAGTCCATGCTGTTTAGGCATAATTAGTGGGTTTCACTCTCTTTAGGAAGCCTAGTTGTAGTTAAAATCAGAAAAGGTACATAGAAGACCAAAAGGATTCAATTCCTGCCCACCAAAAGGTAGGAGGGCTTTTTTTCAAAATCCTTGCCAACATTAAGGGAGAAAACCCAAGAGAATATTATCTCTGGCAAGCAAATATAAAGCAAGAAGCTAAAGAAGTTTCGGAAGTAATATAATGGAGACTCAGTGATGTAGGCACATGGCTTCTTTGTGCTGTTTGAAGTGGCTAAGCATGTAAATGAATGTTAAACACAGAGTGATGCTTTAAAAGTAAAAATATCAGCTCTCTTTAAATTCTTATGGCAGAGTTGATGATAACTTTGACTTCCCACTTCTGGCATATTTAATCCTCTCAAAGTGCACATTTCTGTGGTTTATGAAGTGGAGTCTCCACTTAGTTTCCTGTTGCCAAGGTAACGAGTGGACTTGGACAGTAAGGTTCGTTAATTCCATATTCCACTGATCTTCATTCCATTACATAGTTTTGACAACTTAAGTTTTTGGGAGAGTGGTGGTGATTTTCACCAATCTCCTCTCCCCTGCATTTTTTTGTTCCTGGGGTCAGTAGACACCAAGGAACAACAGTGGAAGTTGAGTTCAGGTCTGCAGTGGGACAATTAGGGACAGTCTTTCAAAACCCAGTGTCCTTAAGTTGTTGGAATGCATGCATGTTATTGCCCACTGTCTTCTCTAGCTTTTCTTAGCATAGTACCCTGTCCTGATCTGGATACCCCAGGCTAGTCTGATCTTGTCAGGTCTTGGAAGCTAAGCAAGATTGGTCATGATCAATATTTGGGTGGGAGACCACCAAGGAATACCAGGGTTGCAAAACATAGGTGGGTATTGACATCTCTTGCCTTGAAAATCCTATTTGGTTGCCATAAGATGTCTGTGACTTGACAGCAACAACAAACAACCCTGCAAGGCATCAATTTTATCATGACATGGCTTTGATACAATATTTGTTTTAATCTTTCTGTCTCCTGTAGTTTTTGTTGGTGTTTTTAGTAAATTTTTATGAAGCTGTTTCTATTTGTTTTCATTTGCCATTGCATCTGTTTAGATTTCTGTAATTAGCTTTTTGTTAAAGTTTTTCAATAGAGAAACAATAATGCAGTTAATAGTGCAGAAAGGAATACTGAGTATATCCAAGTAATAAGCAGTTGTAAACATGAGATAAACACTGATTAAGTAAAACATAGCAACATTATTGTTTATGAAGAAGAAAATAATGAGCAAGCACGATTGATCAGGTAATTTAACAAAACAAATAAGACAGATTTGTATATTTATGTAAATAAAAACCAGTATAAATAGCAGTAGAAGTAATGAGTACTGTGACAGATATGCTCCGTGATAATGTGAGCAGACTTCGGAGGATGGTGGAAGACAGGAGGGCCTGGCGTGACTTTGTCTATGGGGTCGCAAAGAGTAAGACTCGTCTGTGCGAATGAACAACAGCAATATACTTATGTTCCTGGGGTCAGTAGTACTTATGAAAAGTTCAGACCACAACCAGCACCAACAGAGATGGGGAAAAGATATGACAAGTGAAGAAAATTTAGAGATAGATCTGTTTAGATTTTCAGTGGCTGTGTAATCTTAATAGCCAAGGATGGGAATAAACTGTTTTAGTAATGGAGATAAACAAGCAATGCGGGTGCTGAATAATCCACTCAAGGGCTGGTGCTGTTGGCCCGCTAGCAGATGAGTACTGAGGAGGTTAGGGGAATTTTGCTGTACTTGCTGTGCTTAGGAAGTGAAATTAACAACTATGGTACTAGAAATAATTCCGTTGCCAGGCCATACTTCCACTAGGGTTCAGCTGTTGTCATTCTCATCAAATAATGAAAGCTGGGAAATGAAGGTACAGAAGGAAGAAACTAAAATGATTAAGTACTGGAGGCCTTTTAGTCACAAGTGTGGTGTTTTGCAGGAGGCCTTTTTTGCCTGAGGCAGAGGTCCTCTTAATTGATTTGGATGGTCAGAGAAACTCAGTGAGGTGGAGTACCATGGCAACACATATATTCTTTAATTACAGGGGAAAAAACCAAGCCACAATATACATAAAGACAATTTCTTTGGTCACTGGGGACATCCTACAGTAACAGCTGTTCCCAGCTCAACCTCCTTCCATCCCAACCCAGTTATCTTGTTTATTCCACCACTAGTGGCATCTGCTGACCAGTTTTCTGGAGTGGAAAGTCGTCTCTGCTGTCGTAAGTGCCGAGTAAAGATAGTTTGCAAGAGGGTGGTGTTCCCAGGCTTCCTGTCTGGGGAGGGGAACTCTGGTCCAATGAGGTATGGTGAGCCCCCCTGGAGAACAACCAACATGACCGTATTGGTTAGCAGAAAGGAAAACAACCAACATGACCGTATTGGTTAGCAGATCTAGTAGACTTTTCAAGCTGTCACACTTTTCAAGTGTCATACTTTTCAAGTGTCATACTTTTCAAGCTGCTTAGGTGCAGTTTCCCAGTGCAGCTATCACTGGGCAGTCAAGCTGAATCATTCCATCTTGGTTCCATTTCTTGCACCTGGCACTCCCTTATTAGGCAGGCTGAAGTCTAGGGGGAAGTAATCCTGTAGCCGCTTAGTGATGGAATCTAGTTGCCAGTATGCTGGAAGGCAGAATAAGGTCACCTGACATCACCATTCTCTAATCCTCTGGGGGGCGGGGTTTCTTCCTCATTGGCACTACACATGGCTAAGGTTTGCAGGACCTTTTAAAGGTAAGAATAAAGGGTAACAGCCAGTAGCTGAAACAGAGTCAAAACCATTGTGATCAGCATGAACGGGGAGAGGCGGTTCTCTCTTTGAAGACTAGAACTTGGGGTCTTCCATTGGAACCAGCATTACGTTTAGCAGAAACAAGCATTTACTCAAAGAATTCAGGACAAGCTTATGAAATCTGTTATTAAAAGGTGAGGTGAGAGCCTCTAAAAATTAGGGGCTCATCACGTTTGCTTAAAATCCAGATTACGTTTCTAGTTCTGGTTCTGTATTTTCATCATGCTACTTATGGTGCATATTTCTACAGCTGTAGCTGTTAGGATAATTCAGTTAAGTCTTTTCTCCTCTGGAGAAACGAGATAACAGTGTGTAGAAATCTTTGGTACAACAGCCCCATGGTTCTGGAAAGAGCTTCTGGAAAAGGTGCGGCATCTCTTTATTGACATTCAGGAAACAACATAAGGCCCATCTGTTCAGGCAGGCCTTAAAGATATGAACCACAGTAGCACATCAGCAGGGCCTGTTGTAATGGAATTACATTTCTGATTTTAGTTACGCTTGTAAGCAATCTCAAATGGTTAAAAGTGGAGAATAAATCTTTTTAAATGAATTGGAATCTGCACTTGAAAGAGCACGCTGTTGCTTGTGAGTAATGAGACAGTTTTTGCCCCATATAATTCAGATTGACATACAGTCTTCGAGAATGAATCAGGGGACTACATAGAGTCTAATACACAGTTTATGGAGAATGGAAAATGTCTATAGATAGCTGCATTGGTCCAAAGCAGAATCCAAAAAGAAAAATCATGTAATACCTTTTATTTTGGGGCCACTCAGAATAATGCAGAGCTGTGCAAGCTTTCAAGAGCTACAAAACTCTTCATCAGGCTGGATGTTAAAAGGAAGAGGCGATGTCTCAGGTCATGCTTTTAAGGCTTCTCTTGTCAGCATCCTACTCAGCATTTTGCACAGCATGATGCCAAGACAAGGCCTTAAAATGTGGCCTGAAATCTCTCCCTCCCCTTTTTGTTTTTAACATCCAGCCTAATGAAGAGTTCTGCAGAACTCACAAGCTTGCCCATTGTTTCATGCCATTTTTATCAATCCTACTGTTATATGACTGGAGGGTGGGGGTAGTTAAGTCACAAGCTGTTGTTTTGAGTATTTTCCTTCGCTGGAGAGAAGGGACAGAATAGAGAATGAACCACCAAGTTCATCCTGGAATCCCCTTACGCCATTTCTGCTGCCACTCCTTGTGTGTGGTGATTAGCAAACCACTCAGGATTTCAGAGTTCAGTTGCCTCAGATTCTCCTCAGAAAATGTATTTGATATTTGCAGGGGCAACCATTCTTTCTGAAGAATAGCAGGAGAGAGGAGAGCTTTTGTCTTTCCTGTTCTCCCCCTTCGCCCCCCCCCCCCCACAAGCTGGCGGAGAAAAGAAACAGCAGCCATTGCTTTAGATTCACTTGCTTATACTTTCTTTGTTAGCCATGCTGACATCTGCTCTCTGGGAACAACCCAGCGAGCATTGGATGGGACTTGCGGGAATGCAGAGGTCTAAGGCGGGCATTTGATGGACAGTTTTGCATTAAGTGTACGTTTCCAAATAAAAACAGAAAGCCAGGCAGCAAGGTGACATATTCACACGGACAGCCACAGAAGTTGGCAAGGAGCACAGGCAGTCCCGCTACTCCCCTGTGCAATGCCGCCTCACCTTATATTCTGTCAGTATTCCACTCTCTCTTTCGGATATAACTAACAACCTTTGTCCCCGGAGACATCTGGAATTGGCTCACAAAGCTAAGCCAAGTAATCTGCACTTTGGTGCGTAACTGTTCACAACTGCCAGGCTCGTTTTCTGTGCAATTAAAGTAAAGTGCCCTCTCTGAAAGCCAGAAGAGGGAAGCTCAGTGGACGCAGTTGCCCTCCTGATTGGATCTTAGCCTGACAGCGGGGTCTTAAAGCTTCACCCTTGCAGGTGTCAGTCTTAATGTGAAGAGCTCTCGCAGTAAGACCCATCCTGGGAACCCAGGAGAAGGAGGAAAATAAATAAGTCAAATATTCTGGGTATGGAATGACTGGAATTCAATTTTTCCCCGCTTACCTTTCATGTTCTGTGCCTGCACTTCATAGCAGTGTTCTCTGAGGCACAACCCCTGCCCCTCATTCATTGTGAAGCAGTAAAGGAAAAGTACTCTGCACACGTTTAGATGGATCAAGTAAGCTTATACATGCAGCTCTCCCTCATGTGAATATATGACTAATCTGATCTGCATATTCAGAAGGTTGATGCAGGTGTAGGGTGCGCAGATGCAGGTGCAGTGTGCTGAATCAGACTGTATTTGTTGGTCCACCTAGTTCAGTATTGTTTACTCTGATTGGCAGTGGCTGTCGAGGGTCTTCCGCAGAGATACTAAGTTAGACCATTGTTCTCTTAAGGTAACACTTGTCTGCTGTGACTGGCAGTGGTTCTCCAGGGTCTCAAGTAGCAGTCATTCACATTACCTATTTTAGGTGTTATTTTTAACTGGAGATGTTAAGGATTGAATTTAGGACTTTCTGCATGCAAAGAGACTGCTTTTCCACTTGTTTACAGCCCTCCCCCAACCCCAGCAGATAGTCAGAGCAGCAGTAGCACTGAACATACGGGCTCCATTTAGCTGCCCTTGTTAAGAGCTCTTCATCAGACCTGTTGTCCATGCATATGCTTACTCCTTCTTGAAAGTCAACTGAAGTAGGGGCCACATGTGTGGCACTGTATCCCACAGGTTGATTTGGGACAGAAGTGGCCAAACTTTCTTAATGTAAGAGCCACAATGAATAAAGGCCAGATGTTTGAGAGCCACAGAACATGAACATATACTGCACACAGATTTTTATTAAAATTCTTAATAGTGGACTTGGTGGCACAGCTGGCAGCTTCCCTGCCATACATCCTCGCTTTTCTCCCTTGGCTCTTGTGTTGCCTTTCCCCACTCTAGGTCTCCAGGCGACTTCTGCAGTGGAGGAGAAGAGCTTGCAAGCCTGCCTGTTTTCCCCTCCTTCCCCCTTCACATATGGTGGAAATAGTCACCTACATATGGGTCAGAGGCTGACTGAGGCCCCAATGCTACACACACTTAAGAGTAAGCCTCAACCACTGGGAGCTGCACAATATGTGTGAAAGAGCCACATGTGGCTCCTGAGCCACAGTTTGGCCACCCTGATTTAGGACTTGGGGTGCAGTCCTGAAACTGCTGGTGGTGGGAAGTACTGTCAAGTCACAGCCGACTTAAGATGCTCCTGTAAGGTTTTTTAGGGAAAGAGATGAACTGGGGGTGGTTTGTCATCGCGTGCCTCTGCACAAGTGCTAAGCACTGCCAGCCCCGCTTAGCTTTCAAGATATGACAAGATCAGGCTAGCCTAGGTCATCCTGAACCTATTGCAAATCAGATTCATTGGCTAAATCTAAATTTTGATCTTTGGGGGAAGAATAATGTCTGACAAGCCTATTGATGTTGTTACTTACGTCTTCTCTGTAGTCATCTGTTTTCTAAATTGAGTAGTCCCACTAGGTTTTCTGACGATGACGCTCCATCCCACTGATAGTAGTTGCTCTTTTCTACTTCCTCAAGCTTCAGGATCTTTTTTGTGTGGCTGGGCCAACAGAACAGAACACAGCATGCTTCCCTCATTCTTTCAGTCCTCCTTTTACATCCAGTGTTGTCTAACAGTTTGATTACTTTCTCTGCTAGTTCCAAGCTTCTGATGTATTTTAAAAGAATTGAACTTTTTATAGTGTAGTGGCTCAAGGGTCAGTTGAGGGCTAGGGAGACCCATGTTCTAATCCATTGTAAGCTAGGAATTTCTTTAGGCAACCATGAGTAAGTCATTCTTTGCAATTGTGCTACCACACAGAATTATTGTGATGCAGGGGAGAACCATGTACCCCATCCTTAACCCCTTTTGAGGAAAGGCAAGGTAAAAAGGCAAATAAATACATTCATTTGCTTTTCTCTGTTGTCAGTTCACATTTAGTTAGTAGTTTCTTTGATCTTTAGTTCTTCCTGTGGGTAAAACAGCATTGCTTTTGATATTCTTTTTGACTGTGCTGTTTAACCAGACTGGCATCCTTCTGGTATTGTTTGTGCTTCATTCCCCTATGGTATACATGCCGTTTTGAGCGTTGATTGGTGTGGCTTCAAATAACCTCCAAGGTTTCGGCAATGATTGAAGTCTTTTAATTATATTTCTCAGCTGCCTTTTATCTTTTCTGTCCTCTTGTCGGTTCCATTACTTTGTTCCATGGCGCAATTGCTTATTGTCTCCGTTATGATACAAAACTACCTTTATCCAGCTGGTGGGAGTAGTTGAAGTCACTTTATTATTGGTATTTTTCTTTGTCTGCCTCTGTTTTTATCTCCAGATTATCACTGGACTGTGTTAGTAGGCAGTGCTGTCTCTCTCATTCAGTATTTCTTGGTCTCTTGTCCATAATAGGACCACTTCCATGCTGACTTGCAATTTTAAAGAAACATAAGAACCAGGAGTTCACAATTTTTTTCTAGCCTTGTCATTTGTGGTCTGTACTTCATTTCTGTCTTCTTACTCTGGTGAGAAGGATAGTATTGTGGATTCCTGGGTTCTAGCGTTTTGTAGTCCATGTAGTTTCTCTGGGGGTGATTGGGGCTAGTGATGTCTCTCTGCTTCTGAGTTCCTCTGAAGCCCAACACAAGGTCAGAGACAGGCCCCCAATTATGTCATGTTTTCTGTTGATCTTGGGTGTGCTCACCAGGTTAAGGGATACTTGGGAATCCTGTTTGTGGAACTTTAATTGAAAACGCCACAGTATAAAGTCTTTTCATCCACCTGCCTGTCCCCACTGTGAACATAAGCGCCCAGCTGAATCAGAACAGAAGTCCATCAACTCCAGCAGGCTGTCTCACACAGTGGCCAACCAGTTCCACTGGAGGTCCAACAACAGGGCATGGAAGCTGAGACCTTCCCCCAGTTTTGTCTCCTAGCCCTAGTATTCAGAGACTTGTTTCCTCTGAAGGTTTCTTTTAGTCATTCTAGCTTGTAGCCACTGGTGGACCTCTCCTCCTTGAATTTGGCTAATCCCCTTTAAAGCCAGCTGTACTTGTGGCCCTCCCTACACCTGTCGCCTGGTCCCTCACCTCACAGGCTTAGTCACACCTTAGAATAAACTCTCCCACTTTAGGCTGCAGGCGGAGGCTCATATTTCAGAATGCTGTTAAAATTCCCATAAGTGGTAAACCAGCTTGGGGGTGTGGGGTGTCTCTGCTGTTGTGGTTTAAAAAAAAAATTGCATTGCATTCTTTATGCAGAGGGACATTCAAATTTGGAATCCATCCTGCAGTGGGAAGTGGCACGATCCATTCTGCCACCTCAGGTCTCTGCCTCTTCATCGCCACCTCACGTTCATGCCTGTTTAAAGCAGACCTCCCATCAGCAGCCAGCCATCCTGCAGAGAGAGCAGGAACAAGGCGTCTTTTATTCAGCCACAGCTGGAACAACACTTGATTTTTGCTGCTGTTACGGTGTTAGACTTTGGTAGTACCGCTTTATTCTTTTGTTGCTGTGAGCTGCCTTGTTCTTTTTTTTTAAAAAAACTGTGGGATACAAATACCGTACTGTGCAATCCTAAGCAAAGTTACACGCTTCTTAGTCCATTGAAGTCAGTGGGCTTCGAAGGGTGTAACTAGGCTTACGACTGTGCTGTCAATCACTTTTTAAAAAACACAGTACAATCAAGACATGACATTTTCCTTTTCCCAGTTTAAAAATTTTTAAGACTCCAGGTGATTATAAGGTATTTTGAGCCCTGTGTTAATCAGTGCTCAGATTCTAAAGGACTTAGCATTTTAGGACAGGGGAATAGTTTATTAAGCATGGACAAAGTTGAACCAATACCTCAAATTTCTGGATGCCAGCATCTCATATTTAGGACTCCAGCTAATAAGGCACACGGGAGCTCTTTCAGTTCTGTTGTCTTTTAGCCCGAAGCAGGTGACTGTGTAGTTAAAGAAAGGAAGTGAACCAGCAGTGAAGAATTCAGCAGAGAGCAACTGTGACATGGTTGGGATGTAAGTCAGGAATGTGATCTGTGTTTGAAGCTGGGGGCCATGTTGGAGATATTAACAGGAGGCCAGTTGTCAGTTTTTTCAGAGGAAGCAAAACAAACAGGCCAAACAAACACACAAAGCAAGCATGAAAACAGGGAATAATGGCCACCAGAGCTGTCCGCTTTCAAACCAGGGCAATCGTTTCATCAGGAAGAGGAAAATCCCAGTTGCCTGGATCTCTAGAACCTGGAGGCTGTCGGGTTTACTTGTGTGCGCGTGTGTAGTGCTGTCAACAGCTGACTGACGATGACCCCAGCAAGGAGTATTCAAGGCAAGTGGTTAAGCACAGGTGATTTGCCATTGCCTTCCTCTGCAAAGTCTTCTTTGGTGGTCTCCCATCCAAGTACTGACCCTGCTTAGCTTACAAGATCTGATGGGATTGGGCTAGTCTGTACCATTCCAAATCCCAGCCAGTGCCTACGACTTGGAAATGTTTCCCTGCAGCCCTGTTTACTTGCGTGCTGGTAACAGCAGTGGTGCCTGCTGAAGAGACACAGTGGCCCCTCAGCAACTGCTTGTGCCTCTTTATGGAAGCCTGTCTTGACATTTGAGGTTTTTAAAGCCTCCCCTCTTTATTTCAGTTTTCCCCCCTAAAACAACAATGATAGAAATCATAACTGCTGTGTCCAGGAGTTATGGGTTCAGTTTGTTCTGCCTTTTGAAATCTGTTTTTATTTTTTATATGCATGCTCAAGGCTGCATCTTTTCTGTTCTGCATTGAGGAAACCTTTCTAATATTTCACTGATTCACTTATTGAGCTTCTGTGATCCAGGTTTTTAGGCAATGTAGACTGAGAAGCCAGTAGTGGGGTAAATAGAAGGGTATGGATGTTGGCTATAGGGTAACAGTAGGGGCCTTGCGTTGAGGAATTATAGCTGCAGGGTGGACGGAAAGGGAGAGGCAGAGATTTGATAACAAGGAGCAGCTCCTAGCCTATGGCACTTCAGCAGGTTGGCCCCTTCTCCTATATCTGAGATTTTTCCAGATTTCTCTGCAGCTGTCAGAGCTGGGAATATATTTTAAGAATAAAGGAGAATATTGTTAGACTTGCAGAATTGTTTTGCATCAGACACTAAACACCACGGTGATGGAGGAAGCCTGGTTTCCCCATTCTTTTTCCATGTCGTGAAAAGCATCCAAAGATCGTTATTCCCTCCTGTTATTTTAGAGGAGTTGCTGGTGGTTCCTTTCAGAATAAAGTTTTGTTCCATGTTCCCATGCTTTTTCCGTTTTAAGCTGCTTTTAAATGGGGTTTTAAATGTGGTTTTTATTTGTATATTTATTTGAAGCGCCCTCTGCTTTAAATGTACACAAATTGCACAGTAGAAATGTTATTCCTTGAAGAACAAAATTGTGACTATGGTAAACACACACAGCATACTTGTAAAAGGCAAACCTGCTGTTTTAACCTTGTAAAGTACCCACGTAAACGATGCATGTCTACATGCCAAGTATCTGGGGCATACTTTGTACAAATCTGCCTTGCAGCCTCCATCTAATCAGACCTTTCTGTTTTAAGGAGTAGGATGAAACCAACACACAATTGGCAAAAATGCAAGCAGAAGAAGCACTGAGATTCAATACCCTCTGGAGCATCTGGCCATCTCCACCACCATAGCCTGGGGATTTGTGTTGACATGTTCTTTTTGTGTTCTCTTTACCGATACTGCTGAAGTGCTCCCTAATGTCATGCAAAGTTAACCATGCTACACCTCCATAATGTTACCCAAAGGAATTCCTGAGACTTTGTGTAGAAATTTGTGCGAGCCTTTTGGCAGCTGGTTTTAATTCGAGCCACAGCTTAACCCCAGAGTCTGTTTTCAGTGCTATACTTAGACCTTAGGCTTTTGTGTCTGTGTTCAGGCAGGGCCTTCTGTTTAAAGAGGCCAAGTCAAGGCCCTGATGGGAATTTCTCTGGACCTCCCAGCTCTTATTCTACTTCACACACACACAACAAAGAGGATCTGCCATCTTCACAATCTGCCTCCACCTGGGATGTCTCAATAAGCAGTGCTTTTAGATTAATATGACTATAATGAATAAATGAAAAGGAAGCACCACACTGGTTCTTGAGTGATGGTTTGTATCTGGAAACTGGTTTGGGGGCCAGAACTGGAATTCTAGAGTGGTGATTTGTATGTGGAATCTTGTTTAGGAGCCAGAACTTGAATTCTGGAGTGATGGCTTGTGTCTGGAATCTGGTTTAGGATTCAGAATTTAAATTCAGAATCTCCCATGACAAGTAGTTTTAACCCTAGTCCTGTCTCTAGTGCTGGTAAATTTGGTTCTGGTGCCAAGAAATATTTTCCGTGACTCAAAATGTTCATTTTCTGGCATTTTTAAGAAATGTGTCAGGACAGGAAGGTACTTCTGAACATGTACAGAGTTCTCTTTCGCCACCAGTGAGTCTCAGCAAGCTTCTGTGGATCTAGTGGTGTCAAAAGGGTATGTAAATGACTGAGAAGTTGATGCTTGTGAAGAGCTCTTCGCCACAGGAGTCAAGTTAATGGCTCATTCCAAGTTGTAATTTGACGCCCTGGCATGGCAGTATATGAAATCTTCTTTTCATAGAGGAGAAGCATGGCAGGTAATCTCTCTGTGCCAGGCTAATCTCAATATCTGCTGTGTTTCTGAAAGCTCTGTTGCCTTTTGAAAAATCTATTTAATTTTCTCCTGGCGATTCAGAACTGTGTTGATAATACTCTTATCAGCTTGCCTTAAACCAGACTTGTATGGTATGCACAGATTTTTCTGCTTGTGGGGTGTGTATTTAACATCTTCTACACTAGTTACTTCTAATCCACCTCCCCCCCCCCACATACTCTGAGAGAAAAATCTCATATTTCCAATTCCACTTTGCCAGGGGGAGGGGAGATAGTTGAAGCTGGTATTGAAAGCAACTGATAAGGATAGCACATTGATAGATCGTTTTCTTGTTTGAACTGCTGTAAACTATTTAATGTATTTTAATATTCATTAATCTTAGTGTTAAAATTTTATGTTGTGAGCCGCCCTGAGCCGCCTCGGTGGGGTGGGCAGGGTATAAATCGAATAAAATGAAAATGAAATGAAATGAAATGAAAAATGATAAGGCTTGGATACGTTAGGCAAATATCTTTATCTCTATAACTTAATGAGCATTTACCTTGAGTCTTCCCATCAACTTGCCTCTTCAGGTACTCCAGGCTGGGTCCACATCTCTGGAAGGAGGGGAGGGTTTATTGTTGCCAACCTCCAGATAGTGGCTGGAGATCTCCAGGGGTCACAGCTGATCTGCAAGCAACAGCAATCAGTTCACCTGGAGAAAACGACTGCTTTGGAAGGTGTATTCTGTGGCCTTGTACTGCGCTGACATCCTTCCCCAAACCCCTAGTGAAGGTGTTGGGCAGAAAAAAAAACAGCGGCTGCTCAGTGAAGGAAAAGCAGAGCTGGTGAAGGTGTATGGGGAATAATGATAGAAAGCTGGATTCTAGTCTTCAGTCTGGCCACAAATCTGTTTTCTTCCTTTCGACTGGAAAGTGTAGCCCTCCTCTTAAGCGTATCGTTCTTTGTGCAGTGGGAGTAATGAGCTACATTACAGGGTTGTTGTGGACATGAGTTATAATGAGCTTGACAAAGCTCTGGGAAGATGTTTGGTAGCATACCTTGGGTCCTAAAACCATCTCATGCTTGGCAGTACAGTCCTGTAAACTGGCCACCCTGCCTAATGTCTCGGCCTTGCTCTTTGGCTAACAAGCTGATAGTTGTATGAAAATATGAGCACATAGCTCTGAATCTCCCATCCCAGGGAGCCATTTGTATAGGACGTCCTGGACCAGCTGCTGGAAGCCCCTTTTGGATTCTGAGCATTGTTAAAAATGTTTCTGTTTCAGCTTTTCTTCTGTGTCCCTATGAGGACTAGAAACTTAAATGGAAGTGGATTTTTTGGGCAACCAGCTGCCTCGTACTCTGGACTGTGTTCAGTCGAGGTCTCTGCTGTTACTGATAATTGCTGGAGTTGACTGATTGTGGCTTGAGCGACTTACGGTGCCATTTCAGTAGTTAATTTATTTTACTTCATTTTTACCCAGTCTTTATTCCCAATGGGGACGCAAAGTAGCCTGTATCATTCTCCTCTCCTCAAAACAGCTCTGCGAGGTTGATTAGTCTGGGACAGTGACCATTGTGACTGGTTCTGAGACCTGTATATATTATCCATACTGTGACAGGATGGTGACTGGTAATGGTGGACGAAGCATCAAGAAAGCTTATATGTGGCAATTCGCAGCTAGTGGTAAATTGCGGGGGAATAAATGATACTTGCCCAACACATTCTCAGGTTGATACTCTCTCTTTGTTCTCTTTGCCAAGGTGGTGGGATCAGCAGGCCTGAAGACTTCCCATGGGGGTTATATATATATCAGGCCTGATATCAGTAAACATTATAAAAGACGATATAAATTCTCTTTTTACTGCCTTTTCAAAACGAGCTTATTCCTCAGAGCAGAGGTTTTGTAGAGGGCTGCATTCATTCTTTTGTCATCCTTTAAGATTGTGAAAAATAATAAAGAGGAACAAATATCTCATAACTCGATGGCTGCACATCTGTGTTTTTTAAAAGAGGTGGTGTCAATTTTTTCACTTACCCTGGATAAAGAATGTGTTTATGTCTCAGGAGTCCTGCAGGCTCGCGAGCAGCATCTGAAAATCGTATCAGGAAAGGTAATGAGAACTTGAAACTTGTGTCAGCTTTGATGAGATTGGTTTGACTTTCCTTTTGCCTTCCAAAATTGACATTTTTGGTCCTCTCCTCCCCCCCTCCCGTCAGTAGTGCTGTGAGAACATCTGTTTTTTTCTGTAGCTTATCTCTCACACCTCTGCTGTTAGTAGCAGATTTTTTTTAAAAAAAAATTCGTTTTTGCCAGGCTGGCAGAATGCACACATTTCCCAACAGCTGCTGGCAGTCAAGTGTGTTAAGGGAGTCACTGGGGATAAGAAGTGAGTGTGTCATTCACCAGGACTGTGCCTGTGATCTGTGTGTATCTCTGCATGGCAGGCAGTGCATCATTCTGCCGGTATGGTCAGATAAGGCAGGCTGTAGGGGAGTTCCAGGTCACTATGGCACCAAGAAATTTCCTAGTGGCATCTAATATTTTCAGCAGTGATTTTATAGTTCTGTCTCTCATATGATCCTCAGAAGCACAAAGCGTATCATTTCACATCAGAATCTGTTTTGCTGTATGCTATAAAAATGCACGTACATGAAGTCCTTTTAATTGCTGATTTATATGTTAACTTTACACTCTTTGGCAGTAGTGGATATGTTTGTTTCTTAACCAGCTGCTTTCTATACTGGTTCCACTATTCAATTATGTGGAGCTTTTAAAACCAGTATTGAAATTATGAGAAATAGCTTTTTTTTGCTGTAGTGATGGCAACTTTGGTTACCCTTGTATTTGTTTCTGAAATACTACACTTTTGTTGTAGCTTTTATAAAATCAAAGGAAACTGTAAAGAAGCTAGGATTAGGCTTCATGGAACCAGTAATAAGAAAAATGTGATTGTTTAAAATATGAAAGCCTAAAGGCTGAAAAAGGACAGCTACTAAATTTTTGGGCTGTCTCCTCAAGCCCAAGGGCAAATTTGGCATGGCTTTTACTAAGAAAAGGAACCCTCGGTCTTTTAAAATTTGAGCTGATTCTGTGTGTTTTGCTGGGTGAAGCCTTGAGGAGCCAATCAAAGGACTGTTGTTTTACCCACTTTAGTTCAGCTGTGGCATTTACCCACCCACCTGCTTTGTTGGAGCAAGTACCAACTAGATCTCCAAGCCAGCATCCACGTGGCCATCTTCGACACCATGTCCGCAATAGCTGCTTAACGGTACACATGGATGGGGTGTGACTTTATTTGTTTAAAACATGTTTAGGCTGCCTTTCCATCCAATTCAAGTGGTAAACATTAAAACATTTCAGACAACAAAACACATTTAAAATACACACACACATACATAAAGTATTTAAATAAAATATTTAAATTTGTAAACTCAAAAGTATACTAACAGGGATTAGGCCAATGAGAGTCAGTAAGAGATGACAGAGAGACTAGTCTCCCTGGGGAGGGAATTCCAGAGTCTTAATGCCACAACCAAGAAGGCACTTCCTCAGGTTATTGCCCATCTAGCCTCAGGTGGCGGGGGCACCCAAAGTAGGGCTTCTGAACATGACCAAAGTGATTGGGTAAGTTCATACGAGAATCGGTGGTCTTAAGTTATCCTGGTGTCGGGCTTTAAGGTCAGTGGCATCACCTTGATTTGAGCCTGGAAGGAAATGAGGAGCCAGTGTTGATGGAACGAGATTGTAGCAATACAGTCCTTGTGGGCCCATTGCAGTCTGTGTCCTGGCTGCAGCCTTTAGTGTAAGGATGGTCCTCAGGGGCTGGCTCGCATCGAGTGTACTGCAATAATCTAGACATTACCTTTAGAGAGCTAGGGTTAAAACTGAGTCTGCTGTGTTGCCACTATGAGAAAGAAGCAGGACAAACTGGTCAACCACCCTGTCGGTTGTGCAAGACCATGTTTCTCGCGATCTCGCATCTGTTGAATTTGCTTGCATTTCCGCTGTCTCGCCTGCTAGTGAAAATTCAGTTGTAACATCTTTGGGGCAGGGACCTGGGGCACTGGTGTTTTTCTTTTGCTGAAGTCATTCTGCAAAAGTCACAGTCTTTGTTGCCGTTGCTGAAGAGCAACCACGGTACACAGTCTTCCTGAAATACCGAGCAGGCTGGAGTGTGGGCCCATTCAATAATGGGATTGGCTGTTTGGCTGATGTGGGGGAGGGGGAGACTTTGTCCAACTATCAGTTTATTCATCAGATATTTTTAAAGCATTCACACTTATTGGAACAGCAAAAGAAGTTGCTTCAGATATGAATAGGTTTATGCTAATTACAAAAAACCAAATGTGTTAACCGTTTTGAAACAATGCCACTTCTGTAAGATTGTAATGAATTTTAACAGATAAGGTTTCTATAAATTTGAATGATTCACTGAACGGTTCTTTTTTGGCTTTGATCCTGGAACAGCCGCCGCCGTCTACAGCTACAATTTAAAGTAATGAAAGTAAAACAAACAAAATAGCAGTAACTAACAAACCCCAAACCCAATTACTCCAGTTTTTTAAAATTCAGTTGAGCTAAGCAGGTAGTATGCTGTTCTTCTTGTTTGCAGATGCCTGCAGATATAGCTTGGTGGTCAGGAGGAGAAGTTTTGCTGTGTATACAGGCAGGGGGTTTTTTTGTAACAGGAACTCTTTTGTATATTAGGCTACACCCCCCCTAATGTAGCCAATCCTCTAAGAGCTTACAGTCGGCCCTGTAAGAAGAGCCCTTGGAAGACTGGCTACATCAGGGGTGTGTGGCCTAATATGCAAAGGAATTCCTGCTAAAAAAATAAGCCCTATATATAGGTTTGCCCCATTGGCTGCAAGGTTAGGGGGCAAGCTGGCTCTGCTCCATCCCCTGCTCAAATAAGGCCAGAAACAACCATTTTCAAAGAGAAGGGTTGGTTTTTATACTCCACTATTCACTACCCTAAGGAGTCTCAAAATAGCTCACAATCAATCACCTTCACTTCCTTTTCCCACATCAAGCTTCTTGTGCGGTAGGTGGGGCTGAAAGAATTCTGAGAAAACTGTGACTGGCTCAAGATCACCCATCAGGCCCCATGTGGAGGAGTGGGGGATCGAACCCAGTTCTCCAGTTTAGAGTCTAACACTCTTAACCCCTACACCATGCTGGCTCTCAATTAACAATGGCAGAAGACTTGTGTAGGGGTTACATGGACTGCTGCAGGTCACACTATAATCCAGGTTTTTTTTGTTTTCAAATGCAAACTGATGTTTCATGGAGACTCAGGTCCAATCTAGTGACCAAAAAGCTTTCCAAACAGCCAGTAGTAGCCAGCAAAGGCTTGGGTTGTACTACAAAAGAAGGCCAACAGGCATGGATGCAATCCTCTGCTCTCAGTTTGGTACACAAGTCAAACAACTGACTGCAGTCAAACATTCCATGAGTGAAGCAAACCTGTATGTAGGTGGCAGCAAGAATGATTTCCCGCTCTTCCTCCATAGGAAGCCTGCTTAAGTGATCTTGGACCAGTCACATAAGAACATAAGAGAAGCCATGTTGGATCAGGCCAACGGCCCATCCAGTCCAACACTCTGTGTCACACAGTGGCAAAAAATTTTATATATACACACACTGTGGCTAATAGCCACTGATGGACCTGTGCTCCATATTTTTATCTAAACCCCTCTTGAAGGTGGCTATACTTGTGGCCGCCACCACCTCCTGTGGCAGTGAATTCCACATGTTAATCACCCTTTGGGTGAAGAAGTACTTCCTTTTATCCGTTTTAACCTGTCTGCTCAGCAATTTCATTGAATGCCCACGAGTTCTTGTATTGTGAGGAGAGAAAAGTACTTCTTTCTCTACTTTCTCCATCCCATGCATTATCTTGTAAACCTCTATCATGTCACCCCGCAGTTGACGTTTCTCCAAGCTAAAGAGTCCCAAGCGTTTCAACCTTTCTTCATAGGGAAAGTGCTCCAGCCCTTTAATCATTCTAGTTGCCCTTTTCTGGACTTTCTCCAATGCTATAATGTCCTTTTTGAGGTGCAGCGACCAGAACTGCACACAGTACTCCAAATGAGACCGCACCATCCATTTATACAGGGGCATTATGATACTGGCTGATTTGTTTTCATTTCCCTTCCTAATAATTCCCAGCATGGCGTTAGCCTTTTTTTATTGCAAATGCACACTGTCTTGACATTTTCAGTGAGTTATCTACCACGACCCCAAGATCTCTTGGTCAGTCTCTGCCAGTTCACACCCCATCAACTTGTATTTGTAGCTGGGATTCTTGGCCCCAATGTCATAGTTCTCTCAGAACTCTCTCGGCCTCACCTGCCTCACAATAGTGCCTATTGTGGGGAGAGGAAGGGAAGGTGATTGCAAACTGCTTTGAGACTCCATAAGTTAAAGAGGGATATAAAAACCTACTCTTCTTCATTATCCTATTATCTCCCCTCCTCCCAATAATTAATTTGTGTAGTCCAAAAAAATAAATAATACGCTGTTCTAGGTGCATGTTTCCCATCTGGCTCTTAGTGATTTCTCTTCTTGTTTCCATAGTCAAGCTCTCTGGAGAAATTAGCAGCTGTCCTTGCATTGCATGATTTGAGAACCACTTTGTTGGTAAAGCTGCAGCGCTGAGTTGGCCTCCAGCCCTGGTCTCATTGCATGTGGCCTTTGTAAATCATTCTCTCCCATCAGTTTCCCACCTGTAGCAGGGAGTTGTGGAGATCCGATGACAATGATGGGTGCTACTTTATAGATTGCAAAAAAATCCCTGCTCCCTCCCACTTCCCTCGATTAAGTATGCTGAAGAAGTCAGCAGGAGGAGGAATGTAGGGTGATGGATGGGGCTGCGGAAACCTTAGGTGTTTAACAATTTGATGCAGACTTTTAGGAATTGGAAATGCTTTCCCAGAGCTAGTGACAGACAGCCTGGTCTTGCCAGGACTTAATTAGGAGTAATATGGTTAACCTAGCATAACACATGCCAAATGAAGTATATACTAAAGATGGGAGGAATGGAGAGGAACAGCTGATGAGGCTGTGAGAAGCAAAACACTGCAAATCTAGAACTGTAGAATTTTGCTGTGTTGGCACAACTGCTGTTCTGTTTTTGTTTTAACTCCCCTCCTGCCTGCTTTTCATCTGGGCCATCAGGGTGAAGATTGTGCATGCAGATTTCTTAACTAACCTGTGAAATCCTGTTTGACCTCCAAACTGGCGATGTCAAGGGTACCGAGTCCACCTCCTCCGGCAGAAATGTCAAGTGGACCTGTTGCGGAGAGCTGGTGTTACACTCAAGTAAGTCTGCAATTTGGGATCCTTCTGGCTTTGCCTTGTCAAAGGGAAAAGGATTCTGGGTAAATCATCATCACTGTACAATCAAATCATTTGTTCCCTGCCTGATTTGTGCTTGGCCTAAGCAAACCCTTTGGAGCAGTTTGTGCAGCAGTCATTTGGCCACTAAATCTATCAAGGTTGAATCCTGCCAGTTTTATCTATGAGATATGAAAGCATGGAATGTTCAGCTTTAGATGGTGGCCCTGCTGTGATTCCCAGAGATCAAACTGTAAAAGTCTGCTTGGGGCCCTCTGCTGTTCAAGATACTGAACTTTTGCAGTGTGTATGCCATTTCTGCAAACTCTGGAGATTTGTGAGGTGGTAGCTGGACCCCAGTGTATAACATTTTACAATTTGCGTCTTGATATTTGTAGCCCACATCCTTGGGGATGGGTATCACATCAGCTTAATGAAATTCAGAATAAAACAGGCAGCAGAAAGTAAAATAATGTGTGCAGGATCCAGCCCAAAGTGAGGCAGTTTCAGGTCTCTTTGAACTGAAGGTGCGGGGCGGGGGGAGAGTGAAGGCATGTGGAACGCTTCAGTGAAGATCTGTGCAAATCGTGGGTTTGACCTACTTTCAAGGAAGCAGAGCATGGTGGTTGTGGGATGGCCCTCAAAACTTGGCTTTCTTTATGTACATGGCACTCTAACATGGTATGTGAATGTTTTATAATCAAGAGAGGTCTTAAAGGTAGTGAAGGATCCATAAGGGTAAAGCTTTCCTCAGAAAAGCGTCCTCTGATGTGAAAATCCAATGCTTGAATGAAAATCCAAACTTTCTTAAAACAAATACACACTCTGAATCCTATTAGATTTGAAGAAAGAAAAAACAACAGCACACTGGCAGTTTAAGATCTCAAGAGTTCTTTCTGTGGGCTTTTGGTCCCTTCCAATAGCTTTCTGTTTTCTTCAGTTAGGCATAATTATTCCTGTGACTGAATTCATGAGATCTGCAAGCTTGCCGCAAATGATCACAGTAGGTTCCCAGATCTCCCCCCCCCCCAAAAAAAAATATATATATATATACCAGGTTCATAGCCCTGGGCATCTCTCAATTGTGATCTTATCTCAGAACTCATTAAGTGTGGGCCAAAATCTCCTCTTAATCTCTGTGTGAGAGCATTGGTGTGGCCATGGGAAATTCAAGGTGCCCCGTACCAAATCCTCATGGAACACTTTTCATGTTTCTAGAGGATGGTGAAGAACCAGCAGTAGCATCATTTTTCCTCAATCCCTGATAAATGAAAAGTACCTTCTCAGATTTAGGAACGCTGGTGGTAGTTTTTTCCCCGTGCTCTTCTGTTCAAGCATCCTGTTCTTTGCAACTGTGCATCTGAGCTGCTAGTTAGTCTTGTCAATGTTTTCTTCTAAGATTAAAGTGGTCAAATTCTCCTACATGTGGACCATCAACAACTTCAGTTTTTGCCGGGAGGAAATGGGCGAGGTCATCAAAAGTTCAACCTTTTCGTCGGGAGCTAATGATAAATTGAAATGGTACGTAAAGGTATATTGAAATGGTAGGTAAGGAGAAATGTTCAGAAATGTAGGTAACAAGAAATGTTCAGCTGGGGAATAGCACAGTGGGGAATAGCAAGACAAAGCATGTGGTGTTAGATGTGGGATCAAGATCCAAGCCTGGCTATAGATTCAGTGAGAGGCCCCAGTCAGGCTACTTGCTTGCCCTTAACACTGTTCTCTGTAAAATGGAGTAATAACGTTCTAACTCACTGATTCATCACAAGGATCAGAACTGCTGAGCTTTGTAGGCAGCTGAAGATGTCATTTGACCAACATACTTTAAGGCAGCATCCCAGAGGTCTCCCGTAATGTACCTAAGAGAGTTCATAGGATATGTTGGATGGGGAACAAAACACCCATCTTGTCTAAATGGCCTGCAACAGAACAGGGCCTTTGACCCAGCAATCCAGGCCACAGACGCACCACAAGAGCAGATGGCTCAGACAAGTGAAAACAGCTGCATTTGTAGAGGAATGAGATAAAATCGAGGGTCTCTGGTCAGTCTGCACTGTGAGAAAAATTCTGTCCTGGATCCCCAAATGTGTGATAAGTATGCATAAAGCTACCTCATACTAAGGGGACCCCAAGGAAACGCAGATCTTTTTTGTGTGTGTCTATTTTGGGGCATTAGGGACAATTCCAACTTATGTGTGGAGGTGAGCGTTGGAGAAGACAGACAAAAAAAAAAGTTCAAACTCCACTAACCTTCTGTTTTGGCAGCTGTACAAGTAGCCATTGTAAGATATGAGTATTGTCCTCTGCCCTGTAAGTCTTTGTGCCCCCCAGGTACAACAGATCTGTATACAGAGATTGGGCTTTTGCCAGCTGTTTGGGTTCACTGGCTAGATATGCATGATTGTAAAGTGGGATAGAGAAGGTAACAGGTGAAGTTGCCTTGTACTAAACCAGAACATCGGTCCATTTATTTATTTAATTTATGTTCCACCCTTTCCTGTGAATGGACTCAGGACAGAACACAACACTGAGGTCATTGTTGTCTACTCAGACTGACAGCAGTTTTCCAGGATCTCAGGAAGAGTTTTTTTCACATCACCTATTGCCTGTTCCTTTTTTTCCTAACTTGAGGTGCCAAGGATCCAACCTGGAAGTTTCTGCATGCCAAGCAGAGCTTCTTCCACTTAGCCACACACTGCCTTTCCACCTTCACTGGAGATGAAGCATGTTTTTCTGCTTTTGCAGGTGTTTGCGTGTGAACCCAAAGGGCTTGGACGAAGAGAGTAAAGATTACCTTTCGCTCTATCTGTTGTTGGTCAGCTGTCCAAAGAGTGAAGTCAGAGCCAAATTCAAGTTCTCCATTTTGAATGCAAAGGGGGAGGAAACGAAAGCAATGGGTAAGCAGAGGAGGTGTTGGGTGTACTTTGTGTTTTTGATTGATTGATTTTTGGGGGAGGGGGAAACAAATAATCCTATCCTGTGTGCTTTCAGAGAGCCAGCGAGCCTATCGGTTTGTGCAAGGCAAAGACTGGGGCTTCAAGAAGTTTATTAGGAGAGATTTTCTCTTGGATGAGGCCAATGGACTCCTTCCAGATGATAAGCTCACTCTCTTCTGTGAGGTAAGGAGGAAAGCGTTGCAGAATCCTTCTCTTATCTTCACAAGGGGAGGGGGGGCTGGAAAGCAAAGAACATGTCTTTATAAATATGCTTGGATTTTCCCCCTGTAAAGATTCCTTCTGTCTCAGCTCCTTCTATAGATCCAGTCTTTTGTTCATCACTCATGTTGCATTCTTTATCCTGCCTTCTCAAGAGAGTCCAGGGTTCAGTATACATGGTTCTCTCCTCCAATTTAGCAGCATGACAACCATGTTGGGTAGCTTCGGCGGAGTACGTGTGGCCTTGTGTGGGTGAGGATTTGAACCTAGACTGTCACACTAACCACCCTAGTACACTTTTTTGTTGTTGCTGATGCTGTTGAAATATGTCTGTCCTGCTCTTGGGTTGGATCCAGACTAAATTTCCATTTAGCCAGAGGAGAACTTTCCTATCTCTGCTCTCCTGAACTCCACAACATGACCTGTGTTCAGAGTCAGAAAGGAATCTGGCTAGTGACCCTGAGGGTTCTGTTGTATATCTTTCTCCTCTCTCCAGGAAGATCTGGGATTGGCTCACTTACATGAATTGTTCAGAGTTTACTACTCTAAATAGGTTCTCTCCCCCCACCACCACTGCACTTCCTTGTGGCATACTATGAACTATGGCCAATGGAAGTGGCCGTGGGGAAGCTGGAGGTTGCTAATCTGGTTAGGCAAAGTGATTTTTCTGTTTTCTCACAACACTAAGTGATTCTTCAGGACCCCTCTTGAACTAGAAGGGGGTCTTCATAGGCATTTGTTGGAGCGGAAAAACTATGAACCTGGGAAGGCTCAGGAAGCCCAAAGTTGTGCAGAGAAATGAAAAACTCACACTGGGTTTTGCTGATGCTGAGCAGTTTTCCTGCCATTTGGGTAGTTGTGCCATATGCTCAGCTAACTTATTTCTCCTCCTCCGTTGGCCACAGGTGCCTGCAGCTGTGCTTCAGTTTAGTGGGAATAGATGGTGTGTGGTTTCTTTTTTGTTTTGTTTTTTTTGGGGGGGGTTGCTCTGCAGATGCTCTCTAAGGACTCGGTAACATTTGGTGAATCGAAAGACTATTGCGGGGGGTTACTGTTTCCTTTCAAACTCAAATTATCCCAGAGGAACAATGTTTTATGCTGGTCTCTTTCAAGAAAATTTCTCTTCTGTTCTTCTGTAGCTCCTCCTCCCTCCCTGTGTCAGCTTGTTTCAGCAGCACAGGCTCGGTTGGTGGTCAGGTTCGGAACTCATGTCAAGCAGTCACCCTTCTTTGGGATGCCTGCGGAACTGTGTTGGGATCCCTGAGGCATATGTTACGAGGGTGGGTGTAGCTGCTATTTGGGTTCCTGGTATACTGAGATTGCACTGGAGTATCAGGCACAGATCCCTGAGCACCTTCGTTTTGATTTAATGCCAAGGCAGGATTTTGTCTCTAGTTCTTAACAATGGCAAAGATTGCCGACCATGATCCCTCTCTGGTTGTTTAAACACATGCTTAATTTTTCTGTTGAAATCATTGAGTCAAGAGTACTTAACGTTAGCTGAGTCATGCTCCAAGCTTTTAGATAAATAGATAGGAGCTGCGGCTGGCATAGTTCCCAAAACCCAGCAGTTTGCTGAGGCTGGCCATGCAGATTTGCAGAGGAGCTCATCAGAGAGGACCTGGAACCCCAGTTTGCACTGAATTGTGTAGAGATAGCAGTTGCCTTAAGGTCTGTTGCCTTAGGATTTGTCACCTTCTGTCAAGGATCTTTTTCCCCCTGAATAGCAGGAAGCCTGTTAGTGCCTTCTAGTCAGGGAGGGTAGAATCTTTGTGACACTTGTACATTTGTAACTAACAAGATGATGAGGACTTGCAACAGACGGCAGTGTTTTCCTTCATGCTCTGCATGCAAGTTTCTAATGGAATCATAATGACTAGGGTAGCTACACATACTGTGCACTTGTCTCCTCTGTTTCTTTTCCACTTTGTTCCTTTTGATACGCTTACACCTCCAGGGCCAGAGTTGGCACGCCTGGTGGTGGGAAGTGTCATCAAGTTGCAGTTGATTTATATCGACCCCACAGGGAGCCAGTTTGGTGTAGTGGTTAAGTGTGCAGACTCTTATCTGGGAGAACTGGGTTTGATTCCCCATTCCTCCACTTACAGCTGCTGGAATGGCCTTGGGTCAGCCATAGTTATTGCAGGAGTTGTCCTTGAAAGGGCAGCTGCTGTGAGAGCCCTCTCAGCCCCACCCACATCACAGGGAGTCTGTTGTGTGGGGAGAAGATATAGGAGTTTGTAAGCTGCTCAGAGTCTCTGATTCAGAGAGAAGGATGAGGTATAAATCTGCAGTCTTCTCCTCCTCCTCCTTCACAAGAGACCAATAGAGGTGGTTTGCATTGCCTGCCTCTGCATAGCAACCCCTGGACTTCCTTGGTTGTCTCTTATCCATTTACTAGCCAGGGTTGACCTACTTTGCTTCTAAGATCTGATGAGGTTAGGCTAGCCTGGGCCATCCAGGTTGGCTCCCCTAGGATTGTATTCAGGTTAGTTTCAGAGCTGTTGCTAGTTCTGAATAGGTTTCATTTTCATGCCACTTTGACTGTTGCTTGAGCGTTTTCTCACTGAACAGCCCCTGGAGTGAAAAGGACAAGGAATTGTCATGCCCTTTGCTATTCAAATGCTGTATTGAAATGAGTCTGAAGATCCTTCTGGATAAAAAGCTCCCTTCTGAATAGCCGTTTGCTTCGCTTAGGAAGGCTGAAAATATACCAGTGTTTAGAAGAGGCTTGTTCTAAGTATGCGAGCTGCTGCACCAGCTAAACTGGATCTCTGCTCTGGTTCTGCTTGTGCTTAGGCTGCTGTGCACAACCAGGCTCATAAAAGAATGTGTTTAATGGCACTGAGGGAATATAGTGGCCTACAGAGGGTAAATTACCAAAAATTGTGTAATCACTTAGCAAGGGGGTATGTAATGCCCTGCCCGAGAGTCAAGGGATTGGATTCCCTGGTCTGTGCACCATGGCAGTCCCCACTTGATAAATGGCCACTGACTGCCCACTGTTTTTGCTTTGTGCTGGGTTTTGTGGCTTGATAAATGTGCTCGTGCCACCGCAGACTATGTGCCCATTAGTAAGTACAGTTTCTGTTGTGCCCCTGCAATTTGCAAGAGGCACACATTGGGCATTTGCATTGTGTTAGCTGATCTGTGGAGGTTGGATGGCTCCTTGTTGGAGGTCAGTAACACCAGACTTCTCCAGACTAGGGTGGAGTCTGGAAATCCACATCAGAAGAACCTGCTCCACTGTATTTTAGGTCTGATTTAAAATGACATTAACCGTGTTGCGTTGCATGTGCCCACTGTTGTGCGGAAATTGGGCCACAGCACCTGCTATCCTGGTGCGTGTGTGTGTAAAATAGCATGCTAGCACAATGCTTTTCCGCATTACATGTCTTTGGTAGTAGCTGCGGGTCAAATTTGAATGAGGTACGAGAGATGTGCAAAGTCCCATGAGTAAGCTCTTCTTGCCTCGCAGCATCATACTTAAATCAGATCTTATTACTTGCAGAGGGGAAAAACCTGCTCTACTGCCTGAGAAGGACTCTGTTTTCTGGGGGTGGGGGTAGCACCTTGTGTTTTGTTGTCACTGCTGCACGTCTTGTAGATTTCCCCCCTTGTGGAACAGCCTGCCTGAGGAGGTCAGGAAGCCTCCTTCTCATCTGTCATTCAATGAGAAAAACATAAATGTTCAGGAAGGCATTTTTATAAAGGGATCAGAACTGCAATATAATGGGACAATCCGGAGAGGGTCCTTTCTTAATTGAAGACGATCATAGCTGTGTTGTACTACCTTGCTTTTACTGCATTGTCTTGTCCCTTTGTAACCCACTCTTGGTGTTCTTTTTGGCATACCGTGCCCTCAGACAGTTTTCTGTGTATTGTTCCCTAAATTTCTGTAATTCTAGTCCTCTTTGCATTGCTTTTTAAAAATACCTTATGCCGTCAGAGTGAGCGGTTTTCTACGCTTTGTTTTACTCTTTGTGTCCCAGTGGAAAAGGCGGGCTATGAATGAACCGAGTAGACAAAACTGAGATGCTGACCCCTCTCTGCTTCCTTGCAGGTGAGTGTAGTGCAGGACTCTATCAATATCTCCGGCCAGAACTCCATGAACATGGTGAAGGTACCTGAATGCCGCTTGGCTGATGAGTTGGGAGGCCTCTGGGAAAACTCTCGCTTCACAGACTGCTGCCTGTGTGTGGCAGGCCAGGAATTCCAGGCTCACAAAGCCATATTAGCAGGTCTGTATCGACATGGGCAGGAAGATTAGCTGGATGGCGGATGGACAGATCAGTCACAAGCCCTAAGTGCCTTGATGCGTCTTTTGCCGGTTGCCTCTTTGCTCAGAAAGGGGGCTCCAGATAACATTTTTGTAAAAGACTACAGAGGAGAGGGGGAAAGAAGACATAGCTGAGTTGTGCCTCAGGAAACATTACACCAATAGTGAAGAGTGTCCCAAAATAAAATTCACAGAATTTAAAATCTGCTTTGTCAGGGGCTGTCTAAAACATTAACATGCATGCCTTGTGCTGCAGAGTTCCATAGGCTACCGGATTCAGCTTTCTATGAAACGTAACCTTCATTTTTAGTTTATTTTTTTTAATGTCAAGTGTCTGGATGGAATGGCTATGAAAATATACTTGAACAAATGCAGGCAATGTCTACTGGAAGAAGCCAGAGAAGAGGCTAATTAAGATTTCCGTTTGTGTTAGGGGGTGCAGATTTCAGGGCTTTCCTAGGAGTAGCAAAGCTGGAATAGATCTCAAGAGTGTAAATTTTGCTCACTGTTTGCATGATGAATACTTTTAGCAGAAGTCAGCCATTCTTGGAATAGGCTTTCACTTTTTGGTTAGCTTGAAGTCCACACATCCCTGCGTGGTGAATTGCATACAGGGTTCACTGTCATGGCCTCTTAGCAAATAATCCTTCAGAGCTGTAGTGGAAAGGAATGGAGTTGAGGATGACTAGTTGAGAGAACATACAGTGTAACTACAACTCCCAGTGTCCCATGCATTCAGGTTGTAACGGGATAAGAAAGCCATGACATTTCTTAAAAACTAATTTTTGACAGGGTTGCCTTCTGCTGTGTGTGTATGTCCTGAGAAGGGTGTTGGTATTCTCTCCTGAACATCCTACTTGCTTAGTTTTGGCTTGTCCCTTTTTACATTGGAGGACATGTTATATAAGCAGGTACAGGTTGTATGCCTCAGGTCCTTCTCTAGCAAGGAGGGTTACCATTTCAGCTTTTAATTGCATTTGTGTCTTCTCTCCTCCTCCCTTTCCCAATTCCCCCATCCCACCCTTGACCACAGCACGTTCTCCGGTTTTCAGTGCTATGTTTGAACACGAGATGGAGGAAAGTAAAAAGGTAAGCAAGTGTTTTTTTTGTTTTTGTTTTTTAAAGTGGCTTTTTACTCATGAGTAGCAGCCAGGTATCAATCCACTGACTTGACCCTGATCCAAAAGAAAATCACATCCATAGGAATTTCCTTGGATGCCTTTTATCTATCCTCTGCTTCTGCAGTATTTCAATCCATCAAACGTAGACTACTAGATATCCAGTTGCAACGTCTAACTGAGGCAGCTTGGAAAACTTGCTCCCCAAGCTATCTGGGTTTATCCCAGATTCCTGGGCTTTTAGCTCCCAATTTCCTCTTTTTAACTGATCCTCACCAAAGAAGAGCATTCATGCTGGCTAGATTTAATGCATTACCATCGGCCATCCTCTCCGGAAGATACCACAGAATCCCCCGCAATCTTAGACGATGCCCTTGTAGTCAAGGAGTCATCGAAACGGTCCCTCATGTTCTTTTGGACTGCCCTTTTTATAGCAGTCCACGTGCAAGATACCTAGATGCACTGCTTTCTGACCATCAAGGCCTTTCTGACAATGCCAAGGTTCGTTTTTTACTCCACGGGAAACACAACTTTGTCACTACTCACGTTGCTTGCTTTTTACAGGTTGCGATCCAAATCAGAGAGGCTTTTACTCATGCATAGCCTACTGCTATTTTATGTCATTTAACTTTTGCTGGTTTTTTTTAAGGTTTTATTATATTCTATAGTGTCACTGTTGGTTTTAAAGTATACTGTATTCTTGTATTAATGCCAATAAAGGTCTATGGTATGGTATGACTTGGGAGAGACTTGAAGAGGTTATATGATTCTCCATTTGACCCAGCAGATGTCTCTGAGTCTTGCAAGCTTCTGACCTCTGCCCACAAAGGTCTTCCTTGGGCGGGAGCAGAAACAGAATATACATTTTGTGGCACATCCGGGCTGATAAAGTGGTTTTCTCTGGGATCACAAAAGGAGAGGCTGCAGCAATGCAACTGCAGCTCAGACAGGTCTTGGCTGGAAAAATGGCTGGGGAAATGACACAGCCCCTAAAAGTATAATACTGCTGCAGTGGAGCATTGTGGCTTTCTTTTTCTTGCATTTCATAAAATCATAGCTAAGAACATGAGAGTCTTGTTGGGTCATCAAGGGTTCTGTTTCACATAGAGGCCAGACTTGTCCTGGAAAACCAGAAAATGGAGCAATGAATCCAAGGCCATTCCCTTGATGCTGCCTCCTGGTATTTAGATTCAGAGAGTTAAATCTTCTGAGCATGAAAGTTCCATTTAGTCATCCTGATTAGTAGGCGGTGATGGGCCGCTCTTCCACGAATCTGTTTTGTCCCCTTTTAAAGCCATTTGCGCTTGTGGCCATCGCTATGGCAGCAAACCTCACTATTTAATTACTCATTGAATAAAGATGCATAGAGCACAGGATGTCTCTTACGATTCAACTCTGTGTAGCTGCAGTGCTTCCCAGTTGGTGTCTTTGGTCCAGTAGATGCAGGCTTGGTATGAGGGTAAGAGAGAAATATAGAGGTACATCCTAACCTATCCCAAACTGTTGAGATTGGGCTGGAAAGAATAAACCCCTGCAAGGCAATAACTAGGCCAGAACCTACACAATAGAAAAAGCTGATGATTAATTGGGAATGCACTCTAGAGAGAGTTAAAAGGGACTGCTGGTTTGCCAGCATTTCACAGTTGTGCTATTTAAGACAATGATCGTGTAACAGCAAGTGCCAATTCCTTCTGTCGCTCTCTGAGATGGAATAAGAGCAGGCTGAAAGAAAGAAAGATACAGTGCCTGCCTCTCCTAGCCGGGAAACGCTGGCAAAGCTGAAACTTTGTGCCTTCTGCACGTTCTTTACTATTTGTCCTCCCAAAGAATCCTCCAGGGGCAGAGAGGGGCAGTTGGGTGTGTTCAAGCATCAGAAGGATAACCATATCCTCCCCCCCATTTTGCAGAATCGAGTAGAAATCAACGATGTGGAGCCAGAAGTTTTTAAAGAAATGATGTGTTTCATTTATACGGGGAAGGCACCCAACCTTGACAAAATGGCAGATGATTTGCTTGCAGCTGCTGACAAAGTAAGTGGGCCACTTGGCAGATCAGCCATTGGATTTTAAAATTTCCTTTTATTTTAAAAGGACTTGGGGACAAAACCAGCCGGGAAACTTTCAGAGGACAGATTGTAATCTGTGCTTTCTGCATATCGTAGGAGACATCGAGGCTTTCATTTTCGCCTTCTGCCATGCATTTCAGTTGGTGACATGGTCAAATTTATCCCTTGTTCTTTGGACTCATCTCAAGAGGCTTTTCCAAACAGCTTGCTTTCTAGCCAAGTTGAGGGCTACACTTTTCCAGCCAAGCAGCGTGGAAAGGTAGTGTTCATCCCCACTCCTAAGACATTGATAGGGAAAAATCAGTTTGCAGGGATCGCAAGGTCTGCACGAATAGCTTGCTGCTTCCTTACCCTGAAAGCTTTGAAAATTCTAGGGAGACCTCATTTCTGAAAGAGGTGGCTGCTCTTGGAAGCAACACATTCCGTTCTCTCTCTCTCTCAATCCTGTGAACCAGCATGGCCTTACAAGCGTAACGGTGCCCTTCTCTTGTGAGGTGAGAGGCTGCCTTATTGAAAGGCCTCTGGGGTGACCTCAGCACCTCCCATGGGTCATCTTCTCCACATTTGAATACAGAATGGGCCAAAGGTAAGCACAGGTGGGGCATCAGTCCTTTGGAAGCCTAGGGCTTTGATTTCTGAGCACATCTGGATTTAGAACAAGTTCTAAGTTGCTTGGAGCCAGGAGCTTGGGAAAATAAAATGGGGCTGAATAAGGTGGACAAAAAAAAAAGTTGACTTCTAGGAGTTAGGAAGAATGTTCCCAGTCCTGACCAAAGTTAGCAGCCAGAGTAACAAAAAAAAAAAAAAAGTCTTCCAAAGGGGGGTGGTAGCAGAAGAACCCTGCTTTGCCAAGCATCAAGCCAGTTTACCTTGACTCACCTGAGACACCTGTGCAGGGTGACATCTCCCCCTATCCACCACATAGGAGCAGGAGGAAGAAGGCAACCTACATGCTATCTTCATGGCTTCAGAGGAATGTTGTTCCAGAGCTTGCTTGCTTGCTTGCTTGCTTGCTTGCTTGCTTGCTTGCTTGCTTGCTTGCTTGCTTGCTTGCTTGCTTCCTTCCTTCCTTCCTTCCTTCCTTCCTTCCTTCCTTCCTTCTTTCCTTCTTTCCTTCCTTCCTTCCTTCCTTCCTTCCCTCCCTCCCTCCCTCCCTCCCTCCTTCCTTCCCTCGCTCCTTCCTTCCCTCGTTCCTTCCTTCCCTCGCTCCTTCCCTCGCTCCTTCCCTCCCTTTCACCAAAGCCTATGAAGTCTGGGAAATGAAGGAGAGCTCGGCAGGGAGAACCCTGCTTTGCCAAATGCGTAGCAAGTTCACCTCAGCTTGCCTGGGATGCCTGTGCAGTAATAATAATAATAATTTTTATTTGTATCCCGCCTTCCCCGCCGAAGCAGGCTCAGGGCGGCTCACAGACATGGAAGTACCATGATTACATTTAATACATTATACGGTAAAATACATTAAAATACATTAAATAAATAATTAATAAATAATTAGTTAAAACCATTACAGTTAAGGTGCTACAATGCGAACATATTAGATGTATATCAGATGGCTAGGTGTCATTTCAGGATTCAATCTTGTAGGCCATTTGAAAAAGGCTAGTTTTGCAGGCCCTGCGGAATTGATTATAGTCCCGCAGGGCTCGAACTTCCGCTGGTAGTTGGTTCCACCAATGAGGAGCCGTTACTGAGAAGGCCTGCTCCCGAGTTGTGACACCTCCCCTCCCCCAACAGGAAGGCAATTTGTGCACCACCCAGATGGCTTCAGAGGAGCACACTTTCTGGGTTCCCTCTATTCTTTTGTATCCAAAGCCTGTGGCTATGCCGCTAGCAATGCCTGAAGGGTGTTGCCCTCTGATGTGGCTAAACTGAGGGCCGGCCTGGGCAGGAAGTACTGTTTTTTATCCCTTTATTTCTTCTTAATTTCTCCAAGATAGTAGTTAGTTCCTTTTATCTATTGAGCATTAAGCAATAGAGCCCCATAATAGTAGGCAAATATTTCATAAATTACACAAAGGGCAGATACCTTTTTTATACAAGAAGCACATATTAAATTTCCCAGTTATCATTCATAGAGCAGCCAAAGTCAGGGAAAACTATATTTAGCAATGAATAAAAACAAAAAAGTATGTGTGTATGAAAAATACATAAAAATATTTTTACAAGCCACATGCTATCATTATGACAAGTTGCAGGATCTGGATCGGAGGGAGAGAGTTGAGAATTTTGATAATAAGCTCAGGAGAATGTGTTTAAAATTTCAGGGTAAAGAGCAAAAGAATATGAAAATGTTAATGAAGAACTTTTCGTTGTGATTCTTCGCTGAAACTATACTGAAAAGGAGAATATCACCAGAGCTTTTAGGGTTAATCTACAAGCTAGTAGCAGTAAACAAACATGCAGAGATATTGTTGTGATGTTTGACTGTCTCGTAGCAATATATAAAAAGTTATGAGATGAACCTCTTAAAATTCATAGTGGGAGTGCAAATTTACCCAGAATATATTACCCATAACTCTGCAAAAAAAAAGGAGGACCCTGAATTTCCTGACAGATAAACTTAGAGAAAAAGTCATTTCAATTTAGATTGACTTTTAGACATAGAGGCAAATCTTGTATGGTTAAAACTCTGGAAGAAGCTGAAGCAGTAGCAAAAATTAATTTTGATAATTAAGCGTTGGTTATTGAAATTTATAGAAAATTTTGTACTGTGCTCGTGCACTAATAAATAAAATGTTAAGATGGATTGTCTAAATTTAATTTCTTTTAGTATAGCTATAAGAGGGGAAATATTTCATAAATTACACAAAGAAAGGTTGGATATCTTTTTTATACAAGAAATGTATATTGAAGCTTCCTAGTTATCATTAATAGAGCATCCAGAATTAAGGAAATATATGTTCCAGCTAATAGCAAGTAAAATAAAGGTGGAGCTATATATACATATATCCAAAGTAATTAATGCAGTATTTGATAACAATGCTAGATTTTTTTGCTAAAAGGACAGATATTCCAACAATTAATCACCCTTGGGAACATTTATGCTTCAAACTGCAATCAAAGGGCATTTTATAAATCCTTGCAAGAAGAATTCATTAAATTTGCAGAGGGTGAAATTATCATTGCAGGAGAATTCAGCTGTGTCATGAATAATGAGTTAGATCAACTTAGAAATCAAATACCCCTACTCTGCCTTACATGTTTAATAAGGTGTTCAAGATATTTAAACTAATAGACGTACGAAGATTACATAATTTGGGAAAAATTTATTCTGCTTGACATAGATTGTACTCGAGAATAGACTGTCCCCACCACCACCACCACTTGTATCCCCCTTAATGCAGGGGTGGGGAACTTGGTGTGGCCCTCAGGGATTGCTGAACTGAACTGAGCCATGTGGCAGCCTCCCTGGGGTCTGGCTGACCAGCTAGAATTGCTGCAGGGCCTGGAAAAGTTACTGTCACAGTTCAGTTTGCACTTGATTATCCCAGATGGTGTGGTCTAATATGCTAATTAGGGAGAAGGGCAGGGTAAAAATCTGCAATTCTTCTTCTTCTAATGAGTTTGCGACCTAATATGCTAATATTAGGGGATGTGGTCTAATATGCTACTGAGTTCCTGCTGGGCTTTTTCTACAAAAACCCTGGGCCTATGCATTTGCCTAGGGTGGTGGGCTGGGTTACTTGATATAATATGATTAAGTAAGGCATGTTGATAATTTCAGCATTTGTATTAACAGTAATTATAGGGTTAATTTTTTCATTCCTGTATTTTCTTCTCTTGCTCAGTAAAAAGAATAACTTTTCTCAGTAAACGAAAAAAAGTTTCTATGGGGTTCTGTCTGATCTGCTAGTTACAATTTAAGGAACCAAACTCACCGCCTTACACTTTTTGTATGATCAGAATTTGTTGTTGTTCACTCACACAGTCGAGTCCGACTCTTTTCAACCCCATGGACAAAGTCACACCAGGCCATCCTGTCTTCTACCATTCTCCAAAGTCTGCTCAAATTCGTGTTAGTTACATCAGGCTGTCCAGCCATCTCATCTTTTGCCGTCTCCTTCGTCTTTTGCCTTCTGTCTTTCCCAGCATCAGGGTCTTCTCCAGGGAGTGCTCCCTTTTCATTTGGTGGCCAAAGTATGTGAGCTTCAGCATCAGACCAGAATTAGAGGTTGTTAATCACACTTTAATAGATAGAGCCCAAAGAACTCTGCTGCTAAACATTTTTGAACTTTTTCCAGAAGAAAATCAGAAATATGTTTACCTGTGGTTTAATTTTTTCCCCATCTACCTTGGATTGAGAGAAGATTCTATAAAAATGTTGTACCACATTGTAACCACATAAATCTACGGAAAAGTGCACGATACAAGTTATTCAACAGATTATCTACATATTTGCTAGGCATGTTGCAGGGCACAAACTTATTGATCCTCTGTTGTAGACTATTTAAGAAAAGGCTGTGTTGTAGATTTCCCTTTTTCAGTTGAGGTTACTAATTTATACCATTATTTTATGTACAAAAAGATATATTGTCATTTAAAAAGGGGGGGAAAACATATAAAATGAGTCTGCCTATGTAAAAATATTTGTTTGCAGAAAATGACATGATGTGAAACTAAAAACTGAGAAAACCAGGACAAGGGCAGAATTGGTATGGGTAGACCTGCTTGTCTTTATATTCTTAGCTTTAAAGGAAAAAAAACCTCTGTCATGCAGCAGTAACTAGGTAATGGAATTATTCCTTTAAGACAACTAGAGAGATAATTGAGAATACTTGATAGCAATACAGTGGGTTTTTAAAGAACATTTGGACACCTCTGATATCTGAATGAGCCCTGACCTGGATAGCCCAAGCATGTCCATCTCGTCAGATCTCAGAAGCTAAGCAGATCAGCCCTGGTTGGTACTTGGATGGGAGACCTCAGGGTCTTGACGCAGAAGTAGGCAGTGGCAAACTACCTCTGAATGTCTCTTGCCTTGAAAACACCATGACTTGATTGCACTTTCCACCCACTGATCTCTGAACATAGCATAAATCCCCAGTAAAACTAGTCGCACTCTTAAATTGTTATGGAGACGGAAGGCTCAAACAATAAAATTGAACATAGCAGGCAACAGAAGCCATTCCTAGTTAGACTTTGATGTATAATTAAGTTGACACAGTAATAATAATTAAAAAAAAGTCTTCCAAGGGGAGGTAACGTGACAGTGAATTTATAATGGACCAATGCACCAGAGGGCTTCTGTATCTGCTAGAAGGAATTTGCTACCATGCAAGTGGTATCGCATCTCCCCACTGCACCTTCCTCTAACGCAGTATCTCTTTGTGCCTTCCAGCCGTTCTCTAGGTGCCAAGTGGGCCTGCCCCTTGTACAGCAAAAGGCAGTGAGAACCTCTGGGTCTCTTTCTAGTGGGAGGCAATTTATGAATTCCTCTCTAATGCCCCGACTCTTGTGGGATAGCAAGGTTGAAGGAGGCTTGCATTCTTTGGGTTTTGTGGCTTTTTATATAGCCCTTTCCTCTCTAAACATACCCGGGCGCCTTTTTAAAAACAGAAAGCAAAACCTTTTATGGTCACACATCAGACCTCTTAATATTTGCCCAGGAGGCCTCAGAACAGCTTGTTCTGTCTTCTTGCAGTCTCTTGAGGAAAATACGCAATTATACTATAAACAAAACAACAGCACATACCCTCAAACCCTGGAGATCTGCCACTGGGCTGTTGGGCAGGGATGCAGTTAGAGGGCTGGGCTTTTTTTACCCTTCTACAGTGCTATTGAGGATGATGGGGGAAAGGATGCTGTTGTACCTGAAAGATCAGAAGACCTTATTGGTCTTGTGTTGTCTTTGCCCAACCCTCCTAAGTTTCTGCAAAAAGAATAAATGACTGGGGACCAGCTACAGAGCTGATCATTTATTGCCCCACATCAACACATGCATCGCCCCACATCAACACATGAAGCTGCCTTATGCTGAATCAGACCCTTGGTCCATCAAGATCTGTATCACCTTCTCTGATTGGTGGTGGTGTTCTAGGGGCTTAGGTAGAGGTCTTTTCCATCAGGTACCACCTGGTCCTTTTGACTGGCGATGCCAGGGATTGACTCTGGGACTGTCTACATGCCAAGCAGATGCTCTGACAGAGAACCGCAGCCTTCCCTTTCCCCCCTCTCTGCTCCTCTTTTCCTAATCCTCTCCTTCACAATTTTCTTCTAACTGGAAATGGACCTAGAGGGTCTCGCTGGTCTTTGTTGTACAATGGGGGACAAGACTCATTTGGTATCTACTGAACGGCCATTTTCTTTTTGTCATCTCTCTTACCTTTAACTGTTGTTTTTCTGCAAAGCTAGATTTGCAGAATGGGGAAAGCCATGGCAAACCACCCCGTAAAAAGGTCTGCTGTGAAAAGGTTGTGAAAGCAACGTCACCCCAGAGTTGGAAACGACTGGTGCTTGCACAGGGGACTTTTCCTTTCCTTTTTAGATTTGCAGAAACCGCTACTACAGCCCTATAAAGGGCCCTCCTCACCCCTTGTAGGTTTTTGATTTGCACCAGAGGTGACATGTCTGTCTATTTGATGCGTGATCATGAGGATTAGCAACTTGCTTATTCTAAGTGAGGGGTTTCTTTTATATAGTTCTGCTTCTGTGGTTCAGTCTTGGCACTGTTTTTTGAACACTTAGTTTTTGTTTTAAGAGTGACAGGAAGAACAGAGATGTCAGAGGGTTTTTTTTCCCCTAGCCAGAAGGACTTGGAGGCTCTTTGTGTTTGTCAGAATATTCAACACTTGTGTGTGGTATTCTATCATGGGCCCTGAATATATATCCTACTTCCCCCTCCCCCAACAAAACATTGCTTTTGTGTAGGATTCTTGAATTTTCTCCTGTAAAATTGGAAAGAATTTTTTTTTTGCATATATTACCTTGGCGTGTTCTGATTGCAGTGGGCCTTTTGGAACAGCTTAGACAATAAACCGGAGATTCTGACTGCACAGCATTCTGACAGATAAAGGGGTGGGTAGGGGGCATCCTTGTAAAAAGATACGAGATCCAAAGTGATGATATATCAACCACTTGGCTGCAAGAGAGCCAACCTCAGCACCCCAGCTGGTTTGCAGTTCTCCCCTCCTTTCCAATTCACCCTCAGCCTAATGTCTCTTTGTCTCTTGCAGTATGCGCTGGAGCGTTTGAAGGTGATGTGTGAGGATGCTCTTTGTAGCAACCTATCTGTGGAAAATGCAGCAGAGATCCTCATCCTGGCTGATCTACACAGTGCTGACCAGCTAAAAACTCAGGCAGTCGACTTCATCAACTAGTAAGTGAGATTTTTCCACCCCATCCCACCCAAACTTTGCATTTGTCCCCAGAGAGGATGAAATCTGGAAAGGCGAGCACCTCAGGAATTAAATCACCCCCCCCAAAAAAAAAAAATTGCATCTCATTTCTTCCAGGTTGTATCCAAGGTCTTATTTCACTAGTAGAAGTTTGTTTGGGGTAGGGGCGGGGAGAAAGACGCCACCTCCCCTTTTCTGTGCATCTCTGCTTATCCTCACTGGGGAGGAGAACAGGATAGGAAGAAAGAAGTGCAAATACATCCCTGTTTCCCTTTTGAGCAGCAGTCGAGTCCATCCAAAACCCTCTTCTGCTTCTCACATTTGGGCATTTTGGTCGTTTTTTGCTGTTTTTTACCTTCATGCCAAAGACACGTGGCAAAACTTATTCTGTTGCATGGAGCAGCCTGCGTAGTTCATTTTATTGGTAGTCCTCCTTTCTCACTGAGACTTGTGGCAGATTCCACAGTATAAGTCAATGCCGTTGGTAGGATGAGACAGCCAATAAACTGTGGAACAGGACTGGGCAGACAGTCCTGCTGGCTGGAAAATGAAATGAGGCATTAAAGCAGAACCCAAAAGCAGAGGCATAGCAAGAAGACTATAGGTGTTTTTGTTTGGGATGCTGAACTTCCAAGTTGGTAATCTTGGGTTTCTTGATGTTCTTCAGCCACGCTTCGGATGTCATGGAGACTTCAGGCTGGAAGTCCATGGTGGTGTCCCACCCTCACTTGGTGGCAGAGGCGTATCGCTCGCTGGCCTCCGCGCAGTGCCCCTTTCTGGGACCGCCACGCAAACGGCTGAAGCAGTCCTAAGGCTCGGACCTCGCATCGCACAACCCCGCGTGTGTGTGTTTGTGTTTTTTTTTAAAACGGAAATAGCGACAGAAACAGTTGCTTCTCCAACCTTGACAACCAGGTAGACGATGCAACCTGTGGAGTTTTTTACTCTGTTGTGGGGAGGGTGGGATGGGGGGGGGGGATAAACAGACTGCTTTGGGACATGTAGACTTTTAAACAAAAAGGAAAAAAAAACAGCACCAAGTAAATTTGGGGGCAATTGGGGGAGGGATGAACTTTGGGTAAAAGGGGGCTGTTCAACCTAATATATCCCTGTTGCTGCGTTGTCTGTGTGTTTCCCTTTGACTTGGCTCAGTAAAGGATTTGAGGGGGTTGGCCAGGTGCTGCCCTGAGACAAACAGATCCAAATGATGATATGGAATTTTAAGGAAAAAAAAGCAAAACAGAGACAGCAAAATGCCTCTGCACCTGACGGCAACAGAACCAAGTGGCGAGGCATGCTTGGAGCAAAGATGACGCTCTCTTTGTTTTGGAAACGATTACGTGAGAGGTGGCGGCAGATACATCGATGGAATGAAGCTCACGAATGGGAGCATCTCTGGGGATTTTCCGTTGAGAGACTTTTGAGACGGAGAGACTTTCTCCCTGTGCTGAAATCCTTGTGTTTGCCACCCAGCCATGAGGTGGCTGTTCTTTCCCAGTAGCACTTGTATACATTGATTGCAAAGGGGGTGGGAGGGAAGAAAACTTCTTTCTCTGTCTCTCTCTCAAAAGAAGGCTACTTTTTAGAGGTGAAGAGGACTGTGGGAGGCCAGTGCTGCCTGGAAGACACGGACGGGATGGAGGCAGCCACTGGTGGCATTCAGGAACTGTTGCAATCTATTCTTGACTTGGAATCAGCTGTCCAAGAACATTGGTTACTTGTTTAGATATCGTGGGAATTTTGTTCTTCTGGTATCTCCCCCCCCCCTTCCTTCCGCTTTAGTTTTGTTTCCTCTACTTCTTGTGATTCCTTCACATCCTCTGAATTTTTGTTTCTTAAAAAAAAAAAAATATTGTTCATGAACGCTGTGTCAAAAGTTCTTTCTTTTTTGTCTTGAGTTGGTAAAACGATTCTTATCGAGTGTTTGTATTAAGTTTGCTGATATGTAGAAGACCTGACCATGTTCTGTTTTCAGCCAGTTTTCTTTTACAGGAATGAAGTTCCAAAGTAGCCAGTAAACTTTCTCTCCCGCCCCACTCCTCTTTCTTTTTTTCCTTTTTTAGAAATATAATTACTCTTTTGTACTGTGTGTTCTGTCTTGTTGTCTTCATGGCTTTGTTCTTTTTCTTTTTTTTAAAAAAAAATCTTTCTCCATTTAAGATTTGGTACTTTTATTGCTGCTGATGTCATGTTTTTGAGGGCCAGGAATCATAGCAGCTGTTGCTGAGATACTTCATTTCAGTATTTTAGTAGGAACTGGTTATGAGAATTCATCTCTCTGGAGTTGCCAGGGAGGGTGTGGGCATCCACCTAATTATTAGTCTGGCCACCCGTTCTGCTGTTTATAGCATGCAAAGCGGCATGCAAGAAACAATGCAATATATTGTGCAGCACTTATAAAAACATGCAGCATTAATAGAAGATCTGTGAACAGCAGTGTACATAACTGCCAGCCAGCCATCATAGGAACAAGCTAACAGAGCTGTACATAGAACATAAGAGAAGTCATGTTGGAGCAGGCCAGTTCAACACTCTGTGTCGCACAATGGCCAAAAAAACCAGGTGCCATCAGGAGGTCCATCAGTGGGGCCAGGACACCAGAAGCCCTCACCCTGTTGCCCCTCCAAGCACCAAGAATACAGAGCATCACTGCCCCAGACAGAGAGTTCCAACAATACGCTGTGGTTAATAGCCACTGATGGACCTCTGCTCCATATGTTTATCCAATCCCCTCTTGAAGCTTTCTATGCTTGTAGTCGCCGCCACCTCCTGTGGCAGTGCATTCCATGCGTTAATCACCCTTTGGCTGAAGAAGTACTTCCCTTTATCCGTTCTAATCTGACTGCTCAGCAATTTCATTGAGTGCCTAGAGTTCTCATATTGTGAGAAAGGGAGAAAAGTACTTCTTTCTCTACCTTCTCTATCCCGTGCATAAACCTCTATCATGTCACCTCCAATCACCCCCAATCTCAGAAGCTCTCTGGAACAGGCAAGTTTCAGCAGAGTGATTTAAGAAGGTTAGGAGGAAAGGGGACAAACAAATCTCATAAGGCAAAATTCCACAGCTTCAGTGCAAAAACCTAGAACTAGGCCCATCTTGCTCCTGGTAATGTGAGCTTGTAAACTGGGATTGCCATCAGCTGATTTCAAGCCCCCAACAGGTTCTTGTGCATCACAGACCTGATTCTCCTCTCTTCTTTCTGCATGAATTGCTTGGCCCAGGAGGCAGAGGGCCAGACTTGTCCCTACTTGCCTGCAAAAAAGAGCTCTGGGTGTTGAGTCTACCCTAGAGCACCTTCACTTTAGTTTCCAATGTTCAGACGTTCCCAGCAAGAAGGGCCTAGTGTGGAAATGGGGAACTGATAGCAAACCTTGAATTGTGCCCAAGTAACTTTTTGTCTCAGTTTTCTGTAAGTTGAGTGAAAGAGCTGTAGGTTTGGCAGAAGAAGTGACAAATCCCTGAAGAAAGCCCCAATTCCTGTGCTCCTTTTGTTCATCATTCCTGAGGATCAGAGGTCCTCTTTCTTTTCTTTTTCCCCCCTCCAAGCTCTTCCAGGGTGTGACCTTTTCTTTCTTACCTTTCTTACCAATCCGGAAATCACTTCAGAGCTCCTGACTGGCTTTGTAAAATTCTTGGAGGATGTGGGGGAGGGTAGAAAAAAGAGGGTTTTAAAGGCCCAGGTCTTCTAAATTACATGAGATTCAGACAAACAAATCGCATTCACATAGGACTTTTAAAAATACCAAATCATGCAATACTTTTTTTTTTTATTATTAGGACCGACTCCAAATTGCCTGCAAATGTTGTTCATGTTGCTTTAAGCTGCCCTGTAGGGAGCCTCTGCAATCAATGGTCTGCTTAACCCCGACTGGCAACAGCCGTCCCGAATGTCGGAGCAAGGTCTTTCTAGCGGGACGTCCTGAAAATTGAACAAGCACATGAACATGTACTGCAGTATTGATTAATGGAAGGTTCCCTTGTAAATGGAGCTGTCACCCACAGGAGAGTGTTGTGGGAGGTGGGGAGATAATGCTGGCTTGAATTTGTTCCCTTGGTGTTCAGGCTACACAATGTGCTTGCTGTCAAATCCAATAATAAGCTCTTCCGGTAGCCTGGCTTGTTTTTTTTTTTTTTTTAAGGGACTACACTGCATCTTTGCAAGAACAGACTGGGAAAGAATGACCACACGTTAAATGTGCAAAGTGTTTTGTGCTTGTTTTATTTTCAGGCACCCTTGAGAAATGGGCATTTGCCAGTAGGCAGTGGTGGGACACTGCCGTGTTCAGCTTGGCTAGAACAATATTGTCTGCCTATCATTGCTGTTATCAGACCTGGCATGGTGGTGTGTGGTAGGTTCATAAAGCATCTAATATTATGCTAAGCATTTGTCCCTGCCAATGGCTTACGGTCAAACAGAACAAGACACAGTAGGGAATAGGAAGGCTGGAATAATTAAAATTGTACAAAAGCCGTTGCTCAGATACACACCAAGCTGCCTTATGCTGAATCAGACTACTGGTCTGTCAAGGCCAGTTTTGTCTACTCTGACTGGTACCAGTTCTCAGAGATCTTTCCCATCTTAGACTAGAGGTGCTGGGGATTGAACGTGGGACCTTTTGCATGCAAAGCAGATCCTCTTCTGCTGAGTCATGGTCCCATCCCAGTGAGAATGAACACATGTAGTTGATTTTTACTGAGTTAGACCATTGGTCTGTTAAGGTCAGTTTTGTCTACTCTTGATAGGCAGCAATCTCCAGTCCTGACCTTTTAACTGGAGATGCTAGGGACTGAACCTGAGATTTTCTGCATGCCAAACAGATGCTCTTCTACAGAGCCACGGCCTCTCTTGTTGTGATTGCAAAATCTGTCTTTTTTTAAAGACATCCCATCCTGCATCCACATACATCAGGTGTGGATTCATGGTTTGCCCACTGCTATTTCATCCACAAAACAAGCCTATGAGGGCAGTCAGTGACTGACCCAAGGTTATCCAACGAGCTTTGTGAGATTTGAATTCAGCTCTTACATCTTTAAAATGACATATTTTGCAGTCAAGACTGCTGTCATGCAAGGGGAAGACGTCTGAGAAGGAAGAGAGGGTTTGAGAAGTGCAGCAGCCTGACATAAGTGAGAAAGTAAAAAAATAAAATTTCAGTTTGGGAGTGGGGAAGAGAGATAAATGAGCAAGTGAAGGAGAGATTTGTGTCTTAACAGCAGCCTGATGGATTATCTCCTCCCATATCAACGTGCCTGAGCATTCGTGATCAATGAACAGGATTTGCCTGTGGCTGCCTTGGCTAAGGTAAGAGTGGCAGAGATTCATAGTAGGGAGGGTCTCTTCATCTGCTTCTCATTGGTTGTGGAACATAACCTCCTCCCCCCCCCCCCCCCGCCAAACTCTGGAGCCCTCTCTTCTAAGGAAAAATGGAAATGAGAGATGATTCTATGTCTCTCCTTTTACTGTGTTCCCAGAGTACTATTATGTTGCCTTTTTTTAAAAAAAAAAAGCTTAAGATATTTTAAAATAATTATTGCCTGCTTATAGGGATGCAAGGCATCATGCAGGTTAAGTACATAAATGGAATGGGGATGAGTAGTGGAGAAAAAGTAAGTGTGTAGAAGCTACTTGGATTGGATGCTGGGATGGAACAGATGACCTTTGCGGTAAATGTGAGAGAGTTGATCAAAGCAGGAAAATACGAGCGTCAGGGTAACAGTTGAGGGATGTAAGATTCGACTCAAGAAAAGTGTGGTAAAAATTCTCCTGTCTGCTATGAACTCTGGTGACCTCTAGAAAACAATAGTCTGTCTTGGTGGTGGTGGAAAGCACCATCAAGTCACAGCTGACTTATGACAACCCTGTAGTCTGAGACGTTCAGAGGTGGCTTGTCATTGCTTGCTTCCGTGTCGTGACCCTGGAATTCTTTGGAGGTCTCCCATCCAAATGTTAACCAGGGCCAACCCTGTTTAGCTTCCTCGATATAATGAGCTCTGACTAACCTGGGTTGTCCAGGTTGGTTTGTCTTACTGCATTTTTTATCCAGCCCTTCCTCCCAAGGAGCTAAGAGCAGCAGTAGACTTGATTTTTTCCCCTTCCTTCTCAACCCCACAACAGCCCTGTGAGGTAGGCTTAGACTGAGAGAAAGTGATTGGTCCCACAAGTGTCTTTGTGCTGTGGAAAGCTAACTAAAGATTTCTAAAAAAGGTAAAGGTCATGATCCATTAAGAGATACCTATTGTTACCATGTCTCTGCCATAAAAGGTAAAGGTAGTCCCTTGTTCAAACACCGAGTCATTACCAACCCGTCGGGTGACATCATGTTATATTTTCTTGGCAGACTTTTTAAGGGGTGGTTTACCATTGCCTTACCCAGTCATACTTATTTATAAATAAATAACATTGTGTTTCTGGGCCTCGTTGGCTGCTCTTCCCCGTGGCTCCCAACCATGTAGCATGTCCTCAGCTTGAATTTTAAGAGCATAGGCTAGGTAACAGAAGGCCTAAAGATAGCAGTTAGTTTAAACATAGAACCTTCAAAATTGGAGTTCAGTATCTTTTCTAAAAACTAAGTCCTGGGCATCAATACCACAGAAGCCCTTCAGCTTCTGAAAGGGTCTGACTGGCTGTTTTCTGAGGTAGAGCAGACCTTTTACTTGAGAGCCAGTTTGGTGTAGTGGTTAAATGTGGGGACTCTTATCTGGGAGAACCGAGTTTGATTTCCCACTCCTCCACTTGCAGCTACTGGAATGGCCTTGGGTCAGCCATAGCTCTCATACAGGTTGTCCTTGAAAGGGCAGCTGCTGTAAGAGCTCTCTCAGTCCCACCTATCTCATGGTGTCTGTTGTGAGGGTGGGGGGGGGGGAGATAAAGGAGATTGTGACCTCTCTGAGATTCAGAGTATGGGGCAGGATATAAATCCAACATCCTCCTCCTCTTTCCCCCCATGGTTTGTATGTGGATCTTCACCCTGCCCAAAGCATGACCATCCTGTCTTCTTTTTGAAACAATCTCTGTTCTTTTTCCCAGCAGTCCCCTTGCGGGAGACAGGAATAAGCCAGTCTCCAGGTTTTATACGACACATTGAATTGAAAAGGAGGTGGGGAGAAGAAGAGTTGTTTTGTTTCACACAAAAGGTTTCCTTGTGTCAGTTGCGTTGCATCTGCGTCTCTAGGTATGGGAGAGGAGGCCAGCTTAATTATCCCGAGGAAGAAGCCGCGTTGTTTACCGAAAGGGTTGCAGGAACTTGTCAAAGATTCCGTCCCCATTGGGTATGTGGGAGCAGCTTTATAACTGCTCAGGGAGTCTCTTGCCTCGGCTTCTGCTTGCAGGATGCAGACAGGATTGCAAGAAGTTAAACGGACCTTGACATCACCGACTCTGCTCTCCTTTTTTTTTCTTCCTTTCTTCAGGGAGGTGCCTGACTGGAAAGCAAGGCCAGTTTTGACAATCACCCTGGAGAACTGAAGGCAACACAGGTAGGGGAGGGTAACCTGTTCTGTGACCTCCCCTCCTCCCCCTTTGAGGACAGAGTAGACCCAGGGTTGGGTGTCCTCAGTGGCTTCGCGGGATTCCCTTAGGCAAAATGACGGATTTATAACTTAGGTTTAGAGCGTTCTTTCGAAGGACGAGGAAACCAGAGCACAGAAATTAATACGGCAAATGTTTCTTAATCACGTGGCCTACGTGAAAGCTCCACGCACCCCAAGGCTTCCTGTTCCAGGACAGGAAGTGATCCGTGCCCTGCCTGCAGTGGAGAATGAATAATTCTTGTCTTGTATTGAACTCTGCATGCCCAAAAAAGGTGGCGGAGGGGGGGAGAGCCATAGTTTCTTGATGCTTGACAGAAGAGATGCAAAAGAAGCCCCCCCCCACCCACCCAGTCATATGTTTCAAAGCTGTTATTCTATCTCTCAAAATACAGAGCTGGCTGAAATTTTGAATGTGGTCAAAACTTTTGTTTTTTTAAAGCCACCGATTTGTGCTGTTGTTTCCGCTCGGCTCGACGCTGCCAGTAAAGAATTCGTTGCTTTTCAGCGTACAGAATGCTGCTCGATTCTTGCGTGGATTTTTGACTTCACAAGAATCCTGTGATGCTTGAAGGGTAAGCGAGGCCACTCAGTGAGCTTTTGCAGCTGACGGAGCGTTGGAAGTTGGGTCTCCTCATCCGAACCTCTCAACATCTGTACTGCCTTGATCTTGTCATCAAACATTGTGTTCCTTTCAAAAGGCTTCTTTTTCTTTTTTTTTGTTATCTGAAGCTGCAGTCTTCAAAAGCTGCCTGTGTGGAAGGCCAAGCATTATTTTTGGATGCGTGAACAGCCAACGAGGGTCCCAGGAGCTTTGTGTGATGTGCTTGCTGCATCTGCCCCTTCTGAAATCCATCGGAGATGTAGCGCTGCATCAGGTCTAATGTTGTGCACTCATATAGAGCCCCAGACCTAAAGAGCCAGGTTCAGATCCCCATTCTGCCATAAAGCTTTCGGCTAGTCACTTTCTTTTGGCCTAACCTAGCTCCCAAGGTTGTTGAAATTATAACCTGAAGACTAGAACCCCTGTATTCCTTCCCTAGCTCCTTGGAAGAATGGCAGTACAAAACTGTTGGTGGACCATAGAATCAGAGTTGGAAGGGACCTCCAGGGTCATCTAGTCTAACCCCTTGCACAATGCAGGAAATCCACAAATACCTCACAGGATCCACATTTCTGTCAGATGGCCATCTAGCCTCTGTTTAAAACCTCCAAGAAAGGAGAGCCCACCACCTCCCGAGGAAGCCTGTTCCACTGAGGAACCGCTCCGATTGTCTGGAAGTTCTTCCTTAATTTTGAGCCAGAAATTCTTTTGATGTAATTTCAACCCGTTGGTTCTGGTCCTACCTTCTGGGGCAACAGGAAACAATTCTGCACCATCTTCTATATGGCAGCCCTTCAAGTACTTGAAGATAGTGATCATATCATCAGATCCTTAGACTGAGATACAAGCTTCTTAAAGCTTTCCCATGCTCATCTCTGATATTCATATGTTCCAACTCCTTTGAAAGTTCAAAGATATTGTGCCTTCCAACGCTCCTTACTGGTTTTTTTTCTTCTGTTTTCAAAATGCAAATAAGTATATCTCGGGGGTGGCCAACGGTAGCTCTCCAGATGTTTTTTGCCTACAACTCCCATCAGCCCCAGCCACTGGCCATGCTGACTGGGGCTGATGGGAGTTGTAGGCAAAAACATCTGGAGAGCTACCGTTGATCACCCCTGGTATATCTGATGTCAGGGAGATATCCAGTTCCATTTAATGTACTCATTGATGGAAAGAGAGGTGGTTTATCAGTTTGGCGTAGTAGTTAAGTGTGTGGACTCTAATCTGGGAGAACCAGGTTTGATTCCCCACTCGCAGCTGCTGGGTGATCCTGGGTCAGCCACAGTTCTCACAGAGCTGTTATTGTCTCAGGAACCGCTCTCTCAGCCCCACATACATCACAGGGTATCTGCTGAGGGGAGAGGAAGGGAAGGAGATTAAGGCGTTCTGTGACTCTGAGCAAAGGGTGGAATATAAATCCAATCTCTTCTCTCTCCACCCTGGTGTTCACATACATCATAAGAGAAGCCATGTTGGATCAGGCCAACGGCCCATCCAGTCCAACACTCTGTGTCACACAGTGGCAAAAAAATTTATATATACACACACACTGTGGCTAATAGCCACTGGTGGACCTGTGCTCCATATTTTTATCTAAACCCCTCTTGAAGGTGGCTATACTTGTGGCCACCACCACCTCCTGTGGCAGTGAATTCCACATGTTAATCACCCTTTGGGTGAAGAAGTACTTCCTTTTATCCGTTTTAACCTGTCTGCTCAGCAATTTCATCGAATGCCCACGAGTTCTTGTATTGTGAGAAAGGGAGAGAAGTACTTCTTTCTCTACTTTCTCCATCCCATGCATTATCTTGTAAACCTCTATCATGTCACCCTGCAGTCGACGTTTCTCCAAGCTAAAGAGCCCCAAGCGTTTCAACCTTTCTTCATAGGGAAAGTGTTCCAGCCCTTTAATCATTCTAGTTGCCCTTTTCTGCACTTTCTCCAATGCTATAATATCCTTTTTGAGGTGCGGCGACCAGAACTGCACACAGTACTCCAAATGAGACCGCACCATCGATTTATACAGGGGCATTATGATACTGGCTGATTTGTTTTCAATTCCCTTCCTAATAATTCCCAGCATGGTGTTGGCCTTTTTTATTGCAAACGCACACTGTCTTGACATTTTCAGTGAGTTATCTACCACGACCCCAAGATCTCTCTCTTGGTCAGTCTCTGCCAGTTCACACCCCATCAACTTGTATTTGTAGCTGGGATTCTTGGCCCCAATGTGCATTACTTTGCACTTGGCCACATTGAACCGCATCTGCCACGTTGACGCCCACTCACCCAGCCTCAACAGATCCCTTTGGAGTTCCTCACAATCCTCTCTTGTTCTCACCACCCTGAACAATTTAGTGTCATCCGCAAACTTGGCCACTTCACTGCTCACTCCCAACTCTAAATCATTTATGAATAAGTTAGAGCATGGGACCCAGTACCGAGCCCTGCGGCACCCCACTGCTTACCGTCCTCCACTGCGAAGACTGCCCATTTATACTCACTTTACAGGTAATATGGGGAGTATAAGTGGGGTGGGGGGAGCGCTTGAGCCCAAGAGAGAGTGCCTCACTTTGTGAGATCATGGCAGAAACAAGATTTTGACTTGGTCTTGGTCATTCTGTTACACCAGAGCTGTCAGATGGTTCTTCTTTCATGTTACCTCATAGAGGATAATGTTTTTTGCCCCCTTCTTGATAAGGTGTATCGCGTAGTTAGCCTGCCCTCTCCTTGAGCGCTCAAGATAGGGTAAATATTTGCAAATGTGTTTTGAACCATTAAAAGATTTTCTTAATCGGCCACTCATGTTTTGGGCTGTCAGGGTTCTATTCAAATAAATAAGCGAGGTCAGGCATTTTTGCTTAAGTCCCTCTGTTCTCCTTTCTTGAATCTCAAAAACAGATATGCAAAAACATAGTTTAGACCCCCAAATAATAATAATAATATAATAAAATTTATTTATTTATATCCCGCCCTCCCCGCCTAGGCAGGCTCAGGGCGGCTAACAAAAAAACCAAGGAAAATATACCTGCTCAGCCTGCTCCTGGATCCGCTCAGCCAATTCACTCTGGAGGGACAGTGGCTCAGTGGTAGAGCATCTGCTTGGTAAGCAGAAGGTCCCAGGTTCAATCCCTGACATCTCCAACTAAAAAGAGTCCAGGCAGATAGGTGTGAAAAACCTCAGCTTGAGACCCTGGAGAGCCGCTGCCAGTCTGAGTAGACAATACTGACTTTGATGGACCGAGGGTCTGATTCAGTAGAAGGCAGCTTCATATGTAGTCATATGTAGGTTGCAAGCCTTGCCGAAAGGCACCTTTGAGCACACCCAGGCATAAATGCCCATGACAGGAAGGTTTTCCCAGCCTCTTGAGGAAAGGGGTGGGGGTGGTCTAAAGTTGGAGAACATCACCTTTTAAAGACTTGTAGAGACGTCTGCTCCTTGGGAAGGACAGCTATGGCAAACCTTGGCAATATAATAAAAAGTAGAGACATTACCCTGCCAACAAAAGTCTGCGTAGTCAAAGCAATGGTATTCCGAGTAGTAATGAATGGCTGTGAGAGCTGGACCATAAGGAAGGCCGAGCGCAGAAGAATAGATGCTTTTGAGCTGTGGTGCTGGAGAAGACTCTTAGGAGTCCCTTGGACTTGTAAGATGATCAAATCAGTCAATCCTAAGGGAAATCAACCCTGACTGTTCCCTGGGAGGTCAGATGCTGAAGCTCAAATACTTTGGCCACCAAATGAGAAGGGAACACTTACTGGAGAAGACCTTGATGCTGGGAAAGACAAGGCAAAAGAAGAAGGGGACGGCAAAAGATGAGATGGCTGGACAATGTTAGTGATGTAATTAACATGAATTTGAACAGACTTTGGAGGATGGTGGAAGACAGGAGGGTCTCACATGACTTGGTCCATGGGATCGTAAAGGTTCATAGGGTCGCAAAGAGTTGGACTTGACTGTGCGACTAAAGAAAAAAAAGATTGCACAAGGATGTACAGAAGAAGGCAGTTTCAAACGTTAAAGTTGTGAGCCTTAGTCTGCGTTAGGCTAAAACAAAGTACCCCAAGTTGCATCTGGAAGTTTATAGGGAGCAAGAGCAGACGTTTGCCCTTGACACAACAAGGGACGTCTTTCTTCAGGAGCAGATGCCACATCCACGCGTTCACCTTCTCCACCCACGTCCTGCTTGTTTGAGCCCCATCGTATAGGCCAGCTGCATCTTTAGACTTGCACCCCCCCCACACACACACAGACCCAGAGCTGCTGCTTCCACACAGCCAGTCGCCCGCAACGGGAGAGGGATGACTAATTTTAGCTCCTCCATATAGCAAGCTGTTAATTCGAAAGACCTTGAGGAGCAGCAACCTGTTGGTGGTGTTGCACCTCTTCTTTGCAAGCTAATACTTCATTTATCAATTTCTCCCCCCCCCCCACCCGTGTGGGTTTTTCCTCTCTCCCCCCCTCTTTCCTTATAAACAGTAATTGATACAGCTGAAGCCATCTGGCGATGGTAAGATCAGAGCCGCAGCATACCGTTCCGAAACCTCCCACTAACGTCCCCTCCCTCCCGCCTCTCCTTCGCAATCCAAACTGCAGCTCTCGTCTGCGACTACGTGTGCTGTGCTAATGCAGGGAGGTCCGAGCCAGCTGAACATTTGGGAGAGCTGAATTCTGCAAGGAGGGATGTTTATCTAAACAATATTTCAAAGGCAGTTAAAAAAAAAAACCCCACCCTAGCCGGCTGTCTCTGCAGTCCAAATGAGAGCGTGGGGGGGGGGGGTCTTGGCTCTTGGCACTGTTGTTTTGAACTATGATTTTTTTTGTGGGGAGGGGGGGATGTGCTGTCAATTCACAGCTAACTTACGGTGTTTTGAAGGCATGAGACTTCACAGAGGTGGTTTGCCATCATCTGCCTATATGCCACTGCCCTGATATTCCTTGGTCTCTCAAATACTATCCAGGGCCGAATCTGCTTTGCTTCTGAGATCTGATGAGATCAAGCCCTAAATTTTCCACTGGCCACTCATTGGGGTTTGTGTGGGTAATTTGTTTTCTCTTGTTCTCCCTGAAACTTGAATGGTTTCAAAGTTGAGAATTCAAACTTTGGGGCTTAGCATTTAAAAGAAGGAGCTGTAAATTTGGAACTTGCATTTGCATATTGATTTCTCGTATTCTGCTTTTAAAAAACAGATGGGCAGGGAGGGACAAGACCATCAAGAGCTGCTATGGACCCCTAGATAAAAATCCCCTCTGCCTCTGCTTTTCAGACCTGGGCCAAGCATCTTACAAAAAACCAAATGAAGAAGATGATAATATTGGATTTATATCCCGCCCTCCACTCCGAAGAGTCTCAGAGCGGCTCACAATCTCCTTTACCTTCCTCCCCCACAACAGACACCCTGTGAGGTGGAGAGGGCTCTCAAAGCAGCTGCCCTTTCAAGGACAACCTCTGCCAGAGCTATGGCTGACCCAAGGCCATGCTAGCAGGTGCAAGTGGAGGAGTGGGGAATCAAACTCGGTTCTCCCAGATAAGAGTCCGCACACTTAACCACTACACCAGACTGGCTTGCCCAGTTTCAGGAACCCTCAAGTTGGGGAGGGCCCTTCAAATGTTGCCCCCATCCTGGCAGCCTTGGGGAGGACCAGTTTACACTTGCCAATTAAATGATACGACACTGTGCTTTGCACCAGCTCTTTATTTTTTGTCCCTTCATTGAAATTAGGTTTTTATTTTAATACTAATTGCAATTTTGTGGTTTTTCCTCTGATGAATAGCAGTATAAAGAGACTTCTGCACATTTAAAATCCTACCAAATAAATTGTAGGGTTTTTTTTTTTTTGAGGCTGCAGGACATTTATTGGTTCACCATCAGGGCATCTGTGCAGTCCCACATTGGGACTGCCTGTGCCCAGGTCAGCTGCAGCCAACTTGCATAGGTGCAGTAGTCCCAATGTGCAGACGACCTCAACAAACAATAGTTATAGGTAAGTGCAACTATGTTTTGTTGCCAGTACTGCGCATGTGCAGGCCAGTCATGACTGGGCTGGGCATGCGCAGTCCCAGTGTATGCCTGCATAGAAGATCAATTGATGAAAAACAGTTACAGGTAAATACAACCCTGGTTTTGAGGGACTTGCCTTTGCTCTAGCATTGGAGAAGAACTCCAGGGTTATCTCTTGCAATTCAGTAACAAGCAAAGAGGTGCATTAATGTAGCCATGGTTTTATTCCAGAAGCATAGCATTCAATTTGTCCTTGTGGCAGTGGAGAGAAGACGTGAGAATTGAGCAGTGAGCATTCAGTGTACAATTCATTTAGGTTTCCACTGTGTAAAGGCGTGCCAAACTCTTTCTGGTTTTACCTTTCGTGGTTTGTACCCTCTGTTGCCCTACAATGTTTTGATACCCATCTACACCGACATCAAAAACATTGTAATGCCTCTCATTACAGTTTATGGGAAGCTAGGACAGACATTTTCACTTCATCCAATGAGGATCCTTGGTGTTCAGGAACCGGGTATGCATCAGCACACTTACCCTCCCCATCCACAACATGCTTATCTGAGCACATCTGTAACTCAGTCATTTATTTATTTATCAGATTTATATCCCGCTCTCCTCTATAATAATATAATAATAATAATAAATTTTATTTGTATCCCGCCCTCCCCACCTCGGCAGGCTCAGGGCGGCTAACAACATTTCATAAAAACATACAATAATAGATAAAACCTTTAAATTTAACAATATAAAACATTAAACTTAACAACATTAAATCCAATATATACAATTAAATAACTTCGTCTGACAGTACTGATGGTGTTTGACGCTAGTTCTGCCAGTATATACACAGCAGTATAGGTCTTTAAACCGCATTGGCGGATCCTTAATTAACAGTCTTCTTTAGCAGTCCAAATGTGCAAGTTTAAAGAGGGTGGTCTTGCAGGCCCTGCGGAACTGATCAAGGTTCCGCAGGGCCCGCACCTCGTCGGGGAGTTGGTTCCATAGGGCAGGGGCTGCGATTGAAAAGGCCTGCGCTCTGGTATTCTGATATTTAATCTCTTTCGGCCCAGGGATAGTCATTAGATTTTTCCCGGCTGACCTCAGTGCTCTCTGGGGTTCATATGGGGAAAGACGGTCCCTCAGGTAGGCGGGTCCTCGGCCATATAAGGCTTTAAAGGTAATGACCAATACTTTGTACTGGACCCGGTATATAATCGGCAGCCAGTGCAGTTCACGTAGCCCCGGCCGTATATGTTCCCATTTCGGGAGTCCCAACAACAGCCTGGCCGCCGCGTTCTGCACTAGCTGCAGTCTCCGAGTCCGGCACAGAGGTAGCCCCAAGTAGAGGGCGTTACAGTAGTCCAATCTTGAGGTGACCGTTGCGTGGATCACTGTTGCGAGGTCCCGGCGCTCAAGGAAAGGGGCCAACTGCCGTGCCCGCTTCAGATGGAAGAATGCTGACTTGGCAGTGGCTGCTATCTGGGCCTCCATCGATAATGAAGGCTCCAGTAAAACACCCAGGCTCTTTACCTGGCGCGCTGCTTTCAATGGCGCGCCGTCGAAGGCCGGGAGAGCTATTTCCCTTCCCAGAGCGCCGCGACCCACACAAAGGACTTCTGTCTTCGCTGGATTCAACTTCAGCCCACTCAGCCTAAGCCATGTTGCAACAGCCTGTAAAGCCCGGTCGAGATTCCCTGGGGCGGAGTTGGGCCGTCCGTCCATTAGTAGATAGAGCTGGGTGTCATCTGCATATTGATGGCAACCCAGCCCAAACCGCCGGGCAATCTGGGCAAGGGGGCGCATATAGATGTTGAACAACATCGGGGAGAGAACTGCTACCTGAGGCACCCCACAGTCCAGTGTGCGCCTCCGGGACCGCTCACTCCCAATAGCCACCCTCTGTCCCCGACCCAGGAGAAAGGAGGAAAGCCATTGCAAGGCCGACCCCTCAACCCCAGTGTCGGCGAGGCGGCGCGTCAGTAGCCGATGGTCGACTGTATCAAATGCAGCCGACAGATCTAACAGCATCAGCACCGCAACGCCGCCTCGATCCAGTTGCCGCTGGAGGTCATCCACCAAGGCGACCAACACCGTCTCCGTCCCATGGCCTGGCCGGAAGCCAGACTGGCATGGGTCTAGGACAGAAGCGTCTAACGGGCTCAGGGCGGCTAACTACAGTTAAAAAACATTAACAAACATAGCATATTAAAAATAAAATATATAATAAAACATTTCCATACATAATTAACAATCATCAATCCATTCATTAAAAGTCCAAGATGGCAAGTTTCTAATTTCCATTATATTAGTTCAGTGAGATTGTTGGTGCTGTAAGGTAATAGCCACCTCCCCCTAATGAGTTTGAATAATTCAGTCTTACAGGCCCTGCAAAACTGTGGCTCTGATGTTTTCGGGGAGGGCATTCCACAAAGTGGGGGCTATTACTGAGAACGCTCTGGCTCTGGTGGTGGACAATTGAGCTTTTGGTCCAGGGATCTTAAGGAGATTTTGAGATCCTGAACGTAGTGCTCTCTGGGGTACGTATGGGGAAAGAAAGTCCTGGAGGTAGACAGGTCCCAGGCCATACAGGAACACCACAGGCAACCAGTGTAATGCTTGCAGCACAGGTTGAATATGCTCCTGTACAGGTAGCTCCATTAACAACCTGACTGCTGCGTTTTGCACCAGTTGTAGCCTCCGAAGTTGAGTCAAGGGCAGCCCCATGCAGAGGGCGTTACATTAGTCTATTCTCAAGGTGACCGTTGCATGGATCACTGTTGTCAAATATCTGCGCTCCGGGTATGGAACCAACTGCCTTATCCGCCTAAGATGGTAAAATGCGGATTTGGCAGTGGCTGCTACCTGAGCTTCCATTGTCAGCGGAGCACCCCCAAGCTCCTGACCCTCAACGCCAACGCTAATAGTGTCCCAGAATGGCCAGCAAGGGGATTTCCCTATCCAGGCCACAGCGACTTAGGCATAGTACTTCTGTCTTTGGTGGATTTATTGAGGCATTTATAACAAGAGTGCAAAGTTTTGAAATACTTGGTGAGATTCCACAGAATTTGTATTCTTAGGCCTCCACCTTTTGTCCCTTTTGCAAGGTTATGTCCCCTCAGTCCTCGATGCAATCACATTTCTTGTTTCCACCGCATCTCGCTCCCTGTATTCTGCCGGGGCTCAGCTTCTGCCATTCTGCTTTGTCTCCTCCCACACACATCTGTGCCTTCTGCCCGCAGTAATCACCTCCTCCCTTCGGCAAGTGTCTTTGCTTCAGAGCCAGTTTGGTGTAGTGGTTAAGAGTGGTGGACTCTTAATTTGGAGAACCAGGTTTGATTCCCCACTCCTTCGCATTCAGCCAGTTGGGTAACCTTGTGTCAGTCACAATTCTCTCAGAGCTCTCTCAGCCCTACCTACCTCACAAGCGATACTCCCTCGAAACTGTGGAGTCTTCTGAGCAAAAAATCCGACTCTGTAAGCTGCTGGCATTCAAGTTGTGAGCTACTGCATGAGTTAGTCTGTTCTGGAGCCATTTTTCCTGAGCTAAGATGAAAATGCTTGAGCCGGAGGCTAAAAACACCCTGTGAGCTTGCTCGCACGAACTCAGCTTAGAGGGAACACTGCTCACAAGGTGTCCTGCAGTGCACAAGCTGATCAAAGTGTAGATCTAGATTTATTTAGGAATTAACATACTTGATAGTAAAGAGGAGACACAGTTAGGATCCTGACTACATCTCTAGCTGAGAGAGAGAGCAAGACTAAGTGTGGAACTTCCAAGAAGTAGGAAGGTATTTTCCTAAAAGTAGCAATCTGAAGACAGGCAAAGAATGACACTCAACAGGAGAGAAAGTACTGCTGACCTCACTATCCTATCTAATTGTCTTCTTGCTGCCCCCTGTAGGATGGTCTTTTCTTCTTTGAACACCAGACATTGCCTTTTCCAACACAGGCTGTATAAGGCGACTTCACATGACTGGAATATCCTCGTGATTGTTATGGGACTACAATCTTTTCGAGTACTGAATTTTTCAACCTTGTTTTCTGCTTCACCGGTATTTAAGTTAACTGCATGTTCGTTTATTTTTTAACAAGGTGTCATTGACAGCAAACTTGGTTCATTTAATGTAGATATCTATACACCACTTTTCTACCCGTTAGGGACTAAAAGCAGCCTGCAGCGTTGTTCTCCCTCTCAAACTGGAGAGCCAGTTTAGTGTAGTGGTTAAGTGCGCGGACTCTTATCTGGGAGAACTGGCTTTGATTCCCCACTTCTGCACTTGCAGCTGCTGGAATGACCTTGGGTCAGCCACAGCTCTGGCAGAGGTTGTCCTTGAAAGGGCAGCTGCTGTGAAAGCCCTCTCAGCCCCACCCACCTCACAAGGAGCCTGTTGTGGGAGAGGAAGATAAAGGAGATTGTGAGCCGCTCTGAGATTCCGGAGTGGAGGGCGGGAGATAAATCCAGTTTCTTTCTCCTCCTCTGTTTTACCTTTCCAGCAACAACCCTGTGAGGTAGGTTAGGCTGAGAGTGTGTGACTGGCTCAAGATCACTCAGCAAACTTCCATGGCACACGTGGGGATTTGAATCTGAGTCTCCCAGATCATGGTCGGATACTAACCACCCCATCATACAAAATCAAAACGGAAACTAATGGCTGCTACCAGCTTCTTCCTGCTTGCAAATCCTTGTCGGGTACAGCATGTGGCTCGATGCTATATTAATACTCTCTTCTATAGATTTTTTTCATCAGCTCAATTTGTATAACTTCCGGATGTTTTATTGGTATAGAAGCTGGGTTTTTCCATTTGCTTAGAGGTATTTGTCAGAGCACACGTAACCCCTGCCTGCGTACCTGAATCTACGTCTTGAAGGTTTTTGGTCGTCTTTGCGCCGTCGAAATGAGGGGAAAAAACCCCTCTGCCGTGAATCTGTTGTCTCCTTCAGGCAAACAATAAATGTAGACAGCAAACTTCAAACCCCAGAAGCTTTGCAGAGTCCTTCCAGTGATCGCTTGCAACGGCAGAACCTAAACCGTTATTGGCTAAAGAGATTTTTCACCGCCGGCTCCCTTGAGCGTTGAAATTATTATTGGCGGGTTCTGCCGAGGTATTCTCTCATTTTATTGCAGGAGAGTAGATTTTATTTTTTGTTTTGTTTTGTACTGACTCCCTTTCTGTGAAAGACAGCAGCTTGTCTGTTAGCACACAAAACCAACCAACCAACCAAGCGGGGAGCTGCTGTGCTTTGAAAACTCCTGCACTTTTGTTCTGGCATTTCTAAAAAAGAACTCTTCTTCTGTGTCTGCACTGAGTCTGCATATGGGGAAAATCTGTTTCCTTTTGTTTCTTTCTGTTTTCAGAAGAGCGTTTGGAGTCTTTGACAATGACTCCCTTGCTAAACTAATTACCTAGGCTTTTAAAAAAAAATATGTTAAGAATCAGATTAGGCCCTGCATGTTTTTCTTATGTTGATTGTGGCATCAGACGTGTGCAACTAGTTGGCTGCTAATGGCCCTTTCTAAAAAGCCTGAAAATCAGAAAGGCACAAAAAGAGTACTACTGAGGCATTTATGTAGGTATACTTAACGATGCGTGCAAACAGTAGAGGGATCTCAGGTGTAGATTATGAGACCCTTTTGCCTGAAAGCCCTTAGCCAACTCCCTAATGTTAACTTGGATCCCTGCTTGCTATGCGGCATTTTTTTAAAAGGGCAGACCACTAGGAGCTGAACTATGTCTTCAATGTGTAGTGAGCAATATAATTTTATTTCTGCGGATTTAGATTCCGCCCTTTCCCAAATTGGGCTCAGGGCAGATTCCAACATATCAAACAGTAAAATCAATAATTACACTATTGCAATAAAACAGTTAAACAGTTAAAAACATTAACAATTAAAACAGTTAAGCCAGTAACAGCGTGGATAGTGTGGACACTTAAATACACAGCCTGGTGTCCAAAGATGCCAACTATATCGGCCCGATTTTCTCCTCAGTCCAGATGGTAGTCGCTGGTATCAGTATTGTCAGTGTTGGGAGGCCAGTTAGATGGTATAGCAAGATAGGGATGTTCGCCTGTCTCAGCCAAATAAAACCGGCTGTCGGAAGCCATTTTGAGCGGGGCAAAATGGGTGTCTGAAACCTCAGATTGCCCCCCTCTATTTTCCCTGAGAAGTTCTAAATGTTTTCCTCCTCCCCACTCCACGCCAAGATTTGGTTAGTGTTACCTCTCTCTGTTGTGGAGGCTGTCTGGGTGGGATGAAACTGAGGAGGGGAGATTTATGTAAGCCACTTTGTGGGTCTCTTCACCATCAGGATAAGAATCCGCCTATATTAATGACAGCACCATAGAATGTTTTTAGAATGTTTTAATTGTAGTTGTATTTTATTGGTTTTTCAATTGTAAATGTCAATATTTAAATTGATTGTTAGCCAACCTGAGTCCGCTTGTGGAGAGGGCGGGATAGAAATTTAAGGTAAATAAAATAAATAAATAAATAAAAGTGATGTATGAACATCTAAATCAGGAACCCCCAACCTTTTTTCGCCGAAGGGCTCCTTTGGGATTCTGACACAGGATTGTGGGCTTAACCTCAGAACGGCTGCCTTAAGAGACAAAAAAAAAAAAGAGAGAAAAGGTAAAGGTAGTCCCCTGTGCAAGCACCAGTCATTTCCAACTCTGGGGTGACGTCGCATCACAACGTTTTCATGGCAAACTTTTTACAGAGTGGCTTGCCACTGCCTTCCCCAGTCATCTACACTTTCCCCCCAGCAAGCTGGGTACTCATTTTACTGACCTTGGAAGGATGGAAAACTGAGTCAACCTTGACCCAGCTACCTGAACCCAGCTTCCACCAGGATCAAATTCCGGTCGTGAGCAGAGAGCTTGGACTGCAGTACTGCAGCCCTACCACTCTGTGCCATGGGGCTGCTAACCCCGGAATGGCTGCCTTAAGAGGCAAAGCCAACCACAAAACGTCAGGGAGAGAAAGCAAGCATAACTCCAGTAGTCCTCAACATTTCAGGCAGAAGCTCACTAATGTAAAGTGGGGAAGAAGGGCACAGAGTCCCATTTTGGAATGAACACATTTTAAAATATTTTCTTGTATACATACATCTTACCTTCAGCGATGCGGTGAAAATTCTTGCACTCTAGCTGCTGCTGATGAAGCAACTTTTGCACAGCCAGTCAGAAACCCTGCTGGACAAAAGCCCCACCCACTTTCTAAAAAGCACTTGGCAGGCACTTAGAAAGGTGTTGGTTGACAGGCACCCAGGTGCCCATGAGCACCAGGTTAAGGCCCCTGTTCAAACTACATAAATGGATCACAGTGTGAAGGCCTGGATGGCCCTGCTTTAAGGAATTACTGCTTTTTTAAAATTCTGTGTCCAGTCAAATTCAACAGCACCAGGGCTTGTAGGCCTCAGACCCGCTGGACCCTTCATATTGGGAATGAATTGGTGTACTGGTTACTAGCGCGAACTCTAATCTGGGAGAGAGCCAGTTTGGTGTAGTGGTTAAGTGCGCGGACTCTTATCTGGGAGAACCGGGTTTGATTCCCCACTGCTCCACTTGCAACTGCTGGAATGGCCTTGGGTCAGCCATAGATCTCGTAGGAGTTGTCCTTGAAAGGGCAGCTGCTGTGAGAGCCTCCTCAGCCCTACCTACCTCACAGGGTGTCTGTTGGGGGAGGAAGGTAAAGGAGATGTTGAGCCACTCTTGAGATTCAGAGCGAAGGGTGGAATATAAATCCAATATCTTCATCGTCATCTGGGAGAATTTGATTTGATTCTTCACTCTTCTACATGTGCCTGCTGGTGTGACCTTGAGTCAGTCACACGTTCTCTCAAGGAGTTCTTGGGGGGAAAAACTCAGCCCCACCTATCTTACAGGGTGTCTGTTGTGGGGAGGGGAAGGTAAAGGAGATTGTAAACCACTCTTGAGTGAACGGTGGGGTATAAATCCAATCCCTTTTTCTCTTCTTCAGGGCACTGTCCTTCTTTAAACATTGGGTCATGTGATGTGGCCAGGGCCTCAGAAGCCCGTGATTGTAGAGACTTATTTCTCAAGTAATGTAAAGTGGGGAAGAAGGGCAGTCCCAGTTACTGTATCAAGGTCACAACAGGTCAAGGGTTTGTAAGCATCTGGCCAGCATTACAAAGGATTCAGGCTTAATTCAGATTAATTTTCCATGCATCAAGAAAATCTCTAGGGAGCAAGCCTAGAAAAGCAGGTTATAGGGACTTGTCACATCCTTTGCCTTGCACTGTGTTTCTTTGCTTCTGTCCCTCTCCCTGAAAACCATTTGGTCTGCCCCCAAGCCCCATAGGCAGCTGCTGGCTTGGATTGCCTTCGGCTGTCTGAGTCTTATCAGATCAGCAAGATTTGGCTACCTGAGTTTAGTCAGCAGCCAGGTATCCTAAACAGTTAGCTCGTATTTATTTAATGAACTTATATCCCGCCCTTCTCACCGAAGTGTCTCAGGGCGGCTCACAACATAATGATTCATACAATTCCATTTAAAACATTTACAGATACAATAAAAGCATAGTTAATAAAACAAGATAAAATAAAGCCAGCGGTCTATAAGAGCATTTTGTTCCATCCAAAGATGTACTGGTGAGTTGTTATAAAGCAGAAGCTAAATGTGTTTTATTCCTGAGATAACAAAGTTGGTCTTGAGTTGTGCAAGGATGCTTTCAAAAGCAGCTGGCAAGGTTTTCTGGGGTGGAAGAATGCAGAGCCCAGTAATGCCTGTAGGGTATGGGATCGATAGGACTCTTCCGGCTTCCTGTCTGGAATGCCAAATGTATGCTCTGTGTGTGTGTTGAAAAAAGATGACTTTTGCAAAAGGCAGCGCAGCTGATGACAGCATGATATGGTATTTTAAAAAGACCAATATCAGGTTGCTTCTCTCTTTGTGTGTACACACGCACACACATCACTGATGGAAGAAGGGAGCTCAGCTATTACACACAGTCTTCCTGCCTTCTCTAAATATTCTGTAACACCTCCATTCTAAAATGCAAAGTGTTGGGTTCAAAAATTCCCCCGAGTTTTCCTAATTACAGGGTATTGGCTTTGATAGCACTGTGATCGAGGGAATGCTCTTCCTGTGCGCTTGGGGCTACTGATCTCTTCAGACCTGCCAAAACTCAGCTTGCATTTTGGTGGTGTTACTACTAAGTATCTGGCTCCCATGGTGGCTGAGAAGTGCATGAGGCACACTTGCTGAAGCCTCAGAAGCCAGAGATCCCAGGACTTTGGGGCACAGGATTTAGGGGCTTTCATTCCTCTAGGCCTCTCCATGGCTAGTAAAATAAAGTTTATTTAGGTTGCACAATTCAACTTTTCTTGCTTGGAATTTGTGTGTTAAGTGCTGTTGAGTCACTTCCTTATGAATCAGTGACCTTCAAAATGTCCCATTGTTTCTCTGCTCGGTTCTTGCAAACTAAGGGCCACGGCTTCCTTTATCGAGTCAGTCCATCTCACATTGAGACTGATTTCCCACTCACCTTATGCTGCTCTCACGTTGGTCTTCTCAGCACAGCTTCCTTCCGATTTCACACTATCTGTCCCGGGGCTGCATCAAGCCTCGGTGTTTTCGCGCAGCAAACAAACTGGTTTTTAGTGGTTTCTGTTTGCTGAGTGAAAACGCCGACACTTGCTGCAGCCCTGGGGCAGATAGTGTGAAATTGGAAGGAAGCCCCGCTGAGAAGACCAACGTGAGAGCGGCGTAAGGTGAGTGGGAAATTGGTCTGAGTCTTCCTATCTTTCTGCTGCCTTCAGCTTTTCCTAGCATTGATGTCTTTTCCATTGACTCTTGTCTTCTCATAACGTGCACCTCAGGCTAGTCATTTTAGCTTCTAGGGAGCGTTCAGGCTTGATTTGTTCTAGAGGCTTGTAGAGGAAGCAGGTTTTTAATTGTTCTGCAGCGCTAAGGACACACAGAGCGGAGTTGTAAATTATAGTGTACACTGCCACTGTCAAGTCTGGGTCATGGCTCATTGGTAGAGCACCTGCTTTGCATGGAGAAGGTCCCAAGTTCGATCCCCTGCATCTCCAGTTCAAGCAGTTGGGTAGAAGATGATATGTAAGACTACTATTCAAAACTTGGAGAGATGCCACCAACTCAGAGCAGTTAATACCTGGATATATCAGTTGTCTGCCTTAAGATAAGTCCACTTCATGTACCCTTGGATGTCCAAATGGCTTTCAGGGCGTTCTTCATCTTTATGTACTTCTGGATCATTAAAGCACTATGCTCCCAGGAATAAAATGAGAAGGAGCCTCCCCTAGAATATCTTACATGGAACTTGTGGCTCTTTGTCCTCAAGGATTTTGCCTTTTCTCCGTCATCTCCCTGCTGGAGCGTTCTGGAACACAGGCCTCTTTAGAAGTAAATATCGGTAGCCACGCCACCCAGCCTGTTTTAGTGTCTCAGTGAAGGTGGTATCTTTTTGCATTTATTGCGACAGATACCATGTACGAGAGAAATTAATATATAGCATAGCCAATAGAGAAACAATGGCCTTTCCCCCGATAATATGCTACCGTTACCTTAGCGGTAGCTGGAAGATTTATGACTGTTTCTAAACTCATTTTCCCCTCACCATTTTATCTAAACAATTCAATAACCCCTGGGATGGAATTCTGAGGGGCTTTAAAACTGGCGTTACAGAAAATGAGCAGTGGCAGCTGTATGTTGTGTGTTCCAGGTCTATCTGATCCCTGGGATGTGTGCTCAAGAGAGGATGTGCTCAAGAAGGGATGGTCTCGCAGGCAAAAGTGAATGGTCAGAGTGGGTGTCGGTATGTGTGAGAATTGTCGTTCCCATGTATAAGAATCCCCCTTCCCACATGACATGTTTGGCTCATTTGCCCAAGTTAGCTCATAGCTGACTTGCAAATACAAACTTGGTGAAATGTTCATCTCTGCTACTATTGCTGGGCATGTTTAGCCTGGAGTGGAGGTGGCTGAGAGGTGATATGATCACCATCTTCAAGTACTTGAAGGGTTGTCATATAGAGAAGGGTGTGGAATTGTTTTCTGTGGCCCCAGAAGGTAGGACCAGAACTAATGGGCTGAAATTAAATCAAAAGAGTTGCCGTCTCAACATTAGAAAGAACTTCCTGACCATTAGAATGGTTCCTCAGTGGAACAGGCTTCCTCGGGAAGTGGTGGGCTCTCCTTCCTTGGAAGTTTTCAAACAGAGGCTAAATGGCCATCTGACAGCGATGACGATCCTGTGAATTTAGGGGGAGGTATTAGTGAGTTTCCTGCATTGTGCAGGGAGTTGGACTAGATGACCCTGGAGGTCTCTTCCAACTCTAGGATTCTGTGAGTCTCACGCAAACAAACCAAGGCTCAGTGAACACGCAAAATGTTTTCCTCTTCTGCAATATTGTGGGGCTCAGACCACTTGCTTAAGCCAGCTGGGCCTGTCCATAGCTGTCCTTCTGCATGCATATGTGGGCTGCTTTTTAAAACATAAAGCAGCGCGCCACACCCCAAGTCTCACCTAGTGTTGGACCAGAGGTACTGGCTGATGGACAGCCCCTCTCTGTGACAGATGAATTGGGTCTGTTCCCTTCCTACTTCTGATTCTGCGATCATCTGTTCACCAAGAGCTGTTGGCCTGCTTACTGAGCCGTTGCCTGCGCATTTGGTAGAGAGAGAGCAATTAGGAAAGCAGCGAAAGCTATATTTGTTGAATGGCTGCAGAAGACTTTGCTTTTGGAACACCAGCCATTCATTTATATGCAGCTCGATATTTCATACGGTTGCAGTCCCCTGGCGGCAGCGCAAAGCCCCGGCCATCTGTTGGGCTGCCGAGCGACTTCTGGAGAACAACGTGGTGGTCTTTGCTGCTGACAGATATATCTGCATCCCCCAAGAGACCACCGCAGCTGCTACAGAGTGTCTGCTTTTGTCAACACTTTCAGGGGCTCATTTGCGCAAACACGGGTTGCAGTGATCCTTAGTAAACTTCACCTTGTTGCGGTCTTTGCAATTTTGGGGAGGGGGGGTTGTGGGTTTTTTGTATGTTAGAAAAGTGGTGTTTCCAGAATTGAGGAAAGGAGAACATAAGTCTGGAAAACTCATAAGCAAACCAAGTCTGTTGGCCATCCGTCACACATTTATACCCGGTTGCAAAAGAAACCCCTTTCTGATGGGTTCCTAAGCATGCACTGTTCTTTTTAAATTAAGTGAAGGAGAATAATGGTTAATGCTGAAGAAAAAGAGTTGGATTTATACCCCACCCTTCACTCGGAGTCTCAGAGCAGCTTACACTCTCCTTCCCTTCCCCACAATAGACAACCTGGGAGAGGTTGGTGGGACTGAGAGAGCTGTGATTGACCCAGAGTCACCCAGTTGGCTTCATGTGGAGGAGTGGGGAATCAAACCCAGTTCTCCAGATTAGAGTCCTCCACTCCTAGCCACTACACCAAACTGGCTCCTCAGCAGAGCATTGTGATTTTGTGCTCCTCTCTTTGCTAGTTTTCTTGGGTGGGACTTGTGTGTGAAAGACATCAAGAAGACTAAGAGAGCTGGCTTAGAGTTCAGCTTGCTCTCCTTTCTGTATGATTATCGAAACATCTTGCAGTGCTTCAGATTGTACAGATGACCAATATCAAAAAGTGACCTGAAAGCCAACCTCTTGTTCCCAAATCCTTTGCCTCTTGGGGTCCCACTGACCCAGAGGAAGCTACATTGGGACTTTCACACATCCCAAGGGGAATAATGGCAGCCCCATCAGAGGAGGAGCAGATTATGGACCCTTGGATGGAGGAAAAATGCAGATCAGCCAGGTGAGCAGCTCAAACAGTCTAATGACTATACATGTCAATTGTCCAGGATCCTGTGTTTAAAGGGATCAACCCCCAAGTTGCTGAGTACTGTAATATTCCAGGTTCAGCATTGCCTCTTTAAGCCCTGTTCATTTTCTCGCTTAGTGCCTAGCCAAGAAAACTTGGAGCTGTCCATGGTCTGGATTCCTGTTTCTGCTCAAAACTCTTTCTTTATATATGCTCCCGCTGCCTGTTAAAACCATCTGCTTCTCCTCCACGTCTGTATCCAGGCCCACTACAAAGGACTTTGAATACTATTCATGCGGTCTGGCTAGCAATGACAAGCAGTGTGGATGCTGGTTGAGTGAGTGCGGCTCATTTGGAAAGGAAGGGTTGGTGATTCCAGTTGAGGTGTTGCCTTTCTCTTTGCCCTTCCTGGCAAATGTGCAGTTTTGTTTTCTGAAATAACTGGAATGTGTAGGAGATAGGCCACTTAGAAGGGACATTTCGCCATGCTGATTTTTTTACCAGGGTCAAAAAGTGAACTGGAAGCCAATCTCTTGATTCCTGAAGTCCTTTGCCTGCTGGTGTCCCTGATCCTGAGCAGCCATGCTGTTGTTTCTAGCTGTGCTGCATCAGACCATGTCATAGCCTGGGCCATGAGGCCTAGAGGGCCTGGAGAAGCCTACCTTGGAGTTACTAGTAGGCCAACATCTCTCAGGATCCCTTCTGTCTCTTCTATGTGATAGAAATTTTGGAGAGGAAACTTGCCCAGTGAAGACCAAAGGGGTGGGACTTGCAAGGAAGGAACTACTCAAGCTAGAGAGGGAGGTGGGCTCTCTAGAAAGGCTGAGCTGGAGATAGGCTGCAGCAGGAGAGTTCCCTCATCCAGAGGGGTGAGTAGGTTTAAAATTGGAAGGAGGGAACATTTAGCTACTTGTGTCAGGGTGTTTATTTGTACCACTTTTACTGCTTTCCCCCTTTTTCTCTGCTGCACTAATAATTTTACAACTCACTTGTTTTTTCTTGAACACTTACAATAAACTTGTTATACTGCCTGGATCCTCATGTCTCTTCAATCTCAGATAGAAGGTACTTGCTTAGAAGGAAGAAAGAGAGGTTAGATGGGTGCTCTGGGTCCTCCTAGACAGACCTGTACCAGAGTAGTGGCAGCCTGTAGAGGCCCTCCCTGGTTCCCTGTAGGTGACAGACCAATAGCATCTTGACTGCAGAAAGGCACACTCAAATACCCCTGGAAGGACTTCCCATGGAGCCTGCTGGCATCAGCCATCACCTGCCAACTACTCTCCAATATCTGACAAATGAAGAAATTCTGTTGCTGAACCCCAAAAATCCTATTCAGCTATCGCAGCTAATATCAGTTTGCTATAATGTAATAGTTTGCTATTCCTCTGGAATGATCATGGAAGGAGCGGCCAGCCGTTAGCTGTATGAAATATGGAATCCATCAGCCTCATGATCAGAATCTCCAAAATGATTTCCTTCGCACAGCATCTGAGTGCTGACTTCATAAAAACTGGAATAAATGTTAAGTCTTTCACTTGCCACTGAACTTCCATTTTATTTTAACAGCAGTAGGCGCATCCACCATAAACTTGTCATTCCCACCTCTTTCGAATCCACCTATGCCAGCAGCCATTCCCAGTCCCTGAAGATCAAGTGTGCCCATGAGTGAATTTGTCTAAGTTCCCCTGCCCCCCAATTAGTCTCACTTTTGGAGCCTGTTTGGGGATGGGAGCAATTAAAAGTGGCTTTTGAGGCCATTTTTGTTTTGGATTTTGGAGCCTGTTTGGGGATGGGAGCAATTAAAAATGGCAGACAATCGGAGCCAGATGAAATATTACGCTCCCTGTCTGCTAATGCTGCCCTGACAATGTCCCTAATGCCCCCCATTGTATCATGACAAGGGTTGCCAACCTCCAGAAGATATCCTGGGATTATGACTGATCTCCTGTGACAGATCAGTTCGCCTGGAGAAAATGGCCACTTTAGAAGGTGGACTCTGGCATTATGCCCCCATTGAAGCCCCTCCCCTCTCCAAGCCCTGGCCTAAGGTTTCATCCACAAAATTTCCAGTATTTCTCAACCCAGAGTTGGCAACCCTAGTCTTGAGGGAAGTGGGACATCTGTCTGTTCCTTGTGACATCTAATTCTGTCCTTGGAATGGCTTTGTGTAAGTCTAGCTAGAGAAAAGTTGAGATATTTCTCTTCTGAGGCACCACTCAAAAACAATTTGCAGTTCTGACAGGATTGGGATGGGCGTTCCTTGGCTAATATAAATATTGTAATATACCTCCCTGTTTCCCCCAATGTCTAGAGACCCTCATTCTCTTCGTCACATGTTCCTTTCCCACACACCCTGGTAAAGCACCACTGAGAGAACCTGTGGTTAAATTGTTGGACTGAGGCAGCCCTGGTTCAACTCTCATGCAGCCATCTTAAGCCAAGATATCCTTTTTTTAAGCTCATGACCTTCTATGGGTTAGAAAGGTGTAACTTGTCTTGGGATGATACTATGAGGGACTTTGGACCTAACCTACCTCACTAAGTGGTTGTTAGGAGAAAATAGGGAAGGGGATTATCTTGTATGGTGCTCTGAGTCGTTTAGTGGATGGTATACTAATGTCATAGAATTTCAGGTACTGAGGTTGTAGCTGAGCTAAATAGTTGTGTCTAGGAAAAGCGGTTGGCTGTCTAAAGTGCAATGTGGGGTTTGTAAGTTTTGAATCCAACATTTCATTGGGTTTGTCTCAGGCTTTAATTTCTGTCAGGTCCCGCCCCCCCCATCCCTTTACTGAAAAATCATCTTTGTGATTCTGGCACCCCTGCTATTTTTGTTTGTTTGTTTGTACCTGTAGCTGAGAAAAATCAAATGTTTGTGGCAAACCCATACACTACCAATATGGCCAGCCTGGTGTACTGGATAGAATGCCAGCCTAAGATCTGAAGGACCTGGGTTCAGATCCCTACTGCGCTGCTGTGAAACTTGCTGGGTGACCTTGTGCCAGTCATTCTGTCAGCCTTATTGACCTCATAAAGTTGTTGCGAGGATAAGACGGAGAAGAAGCTTTTTGGAAGAAGAGTGGGATAAAGCATTAATAAATGCATATGACAGTGGTGTTTTCTTATTTTCCCCACCTTTCCCATAGTTGAGATTTTCTGATTGTAAGCTCCTTCTGGCAGAAACTTTCCCCCCCCCCTTTTGAGATTCTGTAATGCACAGTGAACATGGATTATGCTTGTTAATGTGAGGAAATAAGAGTGTTTGCCCCTGGTATATCGTGCCCACAGTAGGCCATTCTTAAAATTATCTCCTGTTCTGCAGCTTACTGCTGACAAAGCAACGTTATCCCGAATAACTGATTTTTAGGAAGGGGGTGGAGAGAAGGAAACTGGACACAGGTGGAGGTCTTATTATCATAGGTAATTAAAGTATACTAATTAAATTAAGACTCCATCTGTCTGAGTTGAGCAAGCCAGCCGAGTCCTTTAATTAAGATACCGTGTTTACCATAATGGAGGCTGGGAGCAGAAGGCTTCACTACAGCAGGGATAAGCAAACAGCATCCAGCCAATGAGAGCGTGCCAAGGAATGGATCCCTGAAGTTGCAGAAACGATTTAACGAAGAAAAGGAGGGCGGGGGACTTGAGGCAGGAGGCTTAAAATAAACCTTTGCTTACAGAGGCCCTTGGGGAAACGCATTAGTCCTGCATTCTGGTGTTTGAACATATGAAGCTGCTTTGTACTCCTGAGTCAGACCGTCGGTCTGTTTAACCCAATATTTGACTGCTAGCTAAGAGCCCATCCTTCTATACGCTGGTAGCAAATCCTTCAGCCAAAGAGTTAAGGGGAGCAGGTGCAGTTCTCTGCTCTCCTATTTTCTCTTCACAACAACCACATGAGGTAGGTTGGGCTAGGCTGAGAGAGAGTAACTGGCCCCCAGGTCAACCAGTGAGCATTCCTGACAGATTTGAACCTGCATCACACTAACCCAGAGCTCCCCAACACGGTGCCTGTGGGAGCCATGAATCAGATCCAGTACTCAGTTGGCAGCCAGTGCAATTGGTGGAACGCCAGCTGAATGTGCAACTGCACAGATGTCGCAGTCAGCAGGTGTGCCACCACATTTTGCACTAGCTGCAGTTCAGTAGTCAAACTGGATGCCATGTGGGAGACAAGGATCTTTACCAAAAGTAAGCTTTGTCAGCCATTTTGTGGCTGGCTACACCTCTTGCGGCAGCCATTTGTGGCAGCCAGCTGCATCTACTGCACCGTGTCAGAATTCCAAAGGTGCCGCCAGACTCAAAAAGGTTGGGGGCTTCTGCACTACACAGTACCAGTTCAACCTGTAGCAGGAGGTACTGGGGGTTGGATGGGGGACCTTCTGCGTGCTACAATAGAGCTCTGCCACTGAGCTATGGCCCCTCCTTTTGCTTGGGCAAGGGATAAAAGTTTTCAGCAAACTAAAATAGGGTAGCGTAGGCATGCATGATGTAGTTTTCTTTTTCTTTTATTTCTATCTTGCTCTCCCCCATGAGTGGGCTCAGGGTAGTCACAACAGTTATATCACAATAATGTCATACAAAAATATAACAACCATGTTAAAACATAAATTAAAACTAGATAACCAATTCAAATAAGATGGCAGACCAATTGGTGGGAGCCCAGAGTGCCTCCTGTATGGGCACAACTAGCTGATCAATGGGTATCCAATTCCCTGGAGAGTGCCGTGCAGATCTCTGTAGCACTGAGGAGCTATTGAGTAGGACAGGATGAGCAGAAGAGGCCAAAATGATTGGACGTCCACCACTTCAACCAAAGACCTGGCAGAACAGCCCCTTTTTACAGGACTTCTGGAATTGCAGTAAGTCCTACAAGGCCCCGATTTCAAGTGGGAGCGTGCGTGTTCCACCATGCCAGAAAATGTCCTGGCCCTGGCTGAGCCTACGTGGATGTCTTTTAAGCCAGAGACTACCAAAAGGTATGCAGAGCACAAGGCTCTCTGGGGCACTTACGGGGAGAGCCAGTGCCATAGGTATCTTGGTCCCTGTCCACATAGCGGTTTGAAGTTTAAGACCAAAACCTTGAATCAGATCCAGTACTCAGTTGGCAGCCAGTGCAATTGGTGGAACACCAGCTGAATGTGCAGCTGCACAGACGTCGCAGTCAGCAAGTGTGCCACCGCATTTTGCACTAGCTGCAGTTCAGTAGTCAAACTGGATGCCATGTGGGAGATTAGTGAGCAGAGCGCCGAACTGAAATTCTTCAGAGAAAATGCAAGTGAATGATTAGAAGGGCAGCAGATCCCTTTAGAGGAAATTTCATATTTAGGAACAACTGCCTCACCCCAGTTTTCCTGTGGCTAGAGAGAACTTCCTCCCTTATCCCATGACACTAAAACTAGGTTGTGGGATATGTTTGTAGAATTGTAGGTGGATTTGTAAAGCTTTGTATCCAACTTTTTTTTTTACTGAATAGGGATTTTTTATTTTAAAACTGAAGAGGACCACCTCATGATGGGCAGGAGTTCCTGGATGAACAAAAGGAAGTAATTCCTTTATTCAATGAAGAATTCAATAGTGGTGCTCAGTGCCAGTGGATGTAGTGGTATAAATGGTTTTAAAAGACAGGTCCATCAATGATGCCCAGCCATGGTGTCAAAAGGGAACCTCCACATTCAGAAGCTATAACCTAAGAAGTCTAGTGCTGAGAAGGCCTTGGCCTCTGCCATGTTTGCTGGCCACGTCATAAAATACAGTGCTGGACTAAATAGATTACTAGTCTGACTCAGCGCTGTGCCCTTAATGTCCTTGTCTTGGTATATGGTATGACAACCTCAAGAGGGTGTGATGTCCCCTTCTCAAAAAGTAGGAAGGAGAGGGATGGACGTATGGACTCCATGTGACTGGGGGTTTGAGAACAAAGACTGAAGGAAGGGAAACCAGAGTAGGTGCTGGGGTGTTGGCAATCTCAGTGGGCTTGGAGTTCTCTTGGAACTACAGCTAATCTCCAGACTAAAGAGCCAGTGTGGTGGAGTGGTTTAGAGCAGTGGACTTTAATCTGGAGAACTGGGTTTCATTCCCTGCTCCTCCACATGCAGCCAGCTTGGGCCATTGACAGTTCTCTCAACTCTCTCAGCCCCACCTACCCCACAGGGTGCCCATTATGGGGAGATGAAGGGAAAGGTGGTTGTAAGCCACTCGGAAACTCTGTCAGGTAATGAAAAGTAGGGTCTAAAAACCAAGTCGTCTTCTTCCCCTGAGGAAATGGCAGTTTCACAGAAGATTGGCTTCAAAGGCAACATATTCTCACTGAGCTCCCTCCCCAGGCACTGCCTCCAAATCTCTGGGAATTTCCCAAGCTGGAGTTGGCAACCCTCTGTGGAGCACTGGTGCAATGAACACCTGGTGACTCAGCTCTGTGTGAGCTGTTGGGGGTTCAATTATGTTGGCAGGAATTTATTGCCTGTGATTTTGGAGAATGGGCTGCACCGTTTGGTTCTTTTTAAGCTCTTAAAAATTACAGGGCAGATGGAGGTGGGGAGGGAAGGCGCTGTCGTGCCTTGCTTTTCTCTTTCTCTGTGTTCTTTCCCCTCCTCTTTGGTCCCAGGAGAGGTAAGAGGCTGGGAGGAGAGCAGATGGGCAATCGGAGAGAAATGTATCACGTGGGGGAACAGATCTCTCTCCGCCCAGTAGGAGGGTTCCAGCTTCATCTTCAGGACACCATGTTAGCCTCACAGCATGCCTGAGGGAATAAAGGCCCCATCCCCTTTTGGGCTTTTGGCCCAGAGTTGTGTGTTCAGCTGAGTTGGCTGGTGGTGTTTAACTACAGAGTTTCCCTCCTCTCCTTTCTATTAGATTAGGCTTCTTTAGCCATCTTCAGAGAGCCAGTTTGGTGTAGTGGTTAAGTGTGCAGACTCTTATCTGGGAGAATTGGGTTTGATTCCCCACTCCTCTACTTGGGCCTGCTGGAATGACCTTAGGTCAGCCATAGCTCTTGTAGAGCTGTCTCTGAAAGGGCAGCTTCTTGTGTGAGAGGTCTCAGCCCCACCTATCTCATAGGGTGCTTCTTGTGGGGGAGGAGGGTAAAGGAGATTGTGAGCCACTCTGAGATTGAGTGAAGGGTGGGATAGAAATCCAATATCATCTTCTTCTCCCTATTTCTTGACCAGGGCCGGCTCAACCACTAGGCAAACTATGCATTTGCCTAGGGCACTGGGAGGGGGCATCAAATTGGGCTCTGCTCCCCCTGCTCCCCATACCCAGGGCCAATGCCTAGTTTACCTCCTTACTGTCACCACACTGCCTCCTCCCTCTCCCCCTTCCCTTCTGCCCTCCTCAGGAAGGAACAGTGGAGCACCTTCCCAGCCTCTTTAAGCCCCCCCCCGCCAATCAGCTGATTTGTGGGTAAAATGCTGCCGCCCTCTCTCTTCTGCGGTGCCCCGCTCCACCACTGCCCCCCCCCCCATCCTGATGCGCTCAGAGAAGTGCAGCTAGAATTGGCCCTACCCACTTAGACTTGGCCCAGGCCTCTCAGCGCTCTCTCTTAAGAGAGTGCTGGACAAGGCTTTGCTCCTTCCTCACTTCTGCCAAAAGTGAGAGCACTGAGAGGCCTGGGCCGAGTCTAAGGGAGGAGGCACCATGAGGGGTGGGGGGCAAGGGGTGGCAGCTAGCGAGTCTGCCTGGGGCACCATGCACCGTAGGGCCAGAGCTGTTCTTGACCCTTCAGCATTGGATGTGGGGGACATTCCTCCACATGCCTGCATTTGTTTCCTTATGCACTGCATTTTGTGATGCAGTGCCTAATTTGGTAAATAATAGACGCTGCAGCTCAAGGCAGCCCAAGCGACCAACCTACCATCTGACCTGGGAATTTCATTTAAATTAAAGATAGCTGTGGTTACTCATCAGTGATGGACTTACCTTTTGTGCATGCTCGGAGGCATGTGATTCTCAAACTACATGTTCCACAGCTGTCCTGACATTCGGTACTGGTTTTGAGACTGGGCCGAGGTATATTTTGAATTCAGCCTGGAGCTGAATACATTCAGGAGAATAAGATGGTGGAATCCTGAGGTGGCTGAATGGACTGTTGTAGAATAGTCATGTTTGATTGTCCTTGCGAATGAAAACGGTAAGTCCAGCGATACCTTAAAGACATACAACATTTATAACAGTGCAAGCTTTTGTAAATCACTGCTGTCTTCAGATATCTGAGGAAGTGAGCGGTGACTCAGGAAAGCTCTTTAAGGTGACACTAGTCTTTTTGTTTTATTTCAACTGAAGGAGCATGATGCTGTACTTAAATATTCTTTTTTGGTTTGTTTTTTTACATCTATGTTTAAAAAGACACCCTAACACATCAAAGGGAAATGTGCAGGCTTTCATGTTCTGCTAGTTTTCGATTTACAGGGAGACTTTTATGCGGGGGACATTGATTATAGTATGGGGAATTTTCAAATATCCCTCAGTGTGAAATGGTTAGTTGAGAGTCAGCATGGCATCAGGGTTCGAATGCTGGACTCAGATCTAGGAGATCCAGGTTCAACCTCCTACTCTGCTATGGAAATTTGCTGGGTAATCTTAGGCCACTTGCACCACTCTCAGCCGCACCTGCCTCACAAGGTCGTTGTGAGGACAAAATGCAGATGGGGAGAATGTTGTAAGCCACTTTGAGTCCTCATTGGAGAGAAAGCAGAGACATAAATGAAGTAAGTAAATAAATACATCATATCATGTCAGTCTTCTGTTGGTGCATTTAGTATCTTCTTAATTATATTTGTTATGGTACCTTTCTACCTTGCTCTTTCATGAAGGATCTCATGTAGCAGCATAAATGAGTCACTCTCACTCCCCTTTATCCTGACAACCTCTTTGTGAGATAAGTTAGGCTGACACAGTATAATTTAAAAAAACAAACAGAAGTCTGTAGGCACGAAGGACTAGACACATTCATTCCAAGATGAGTTTTCATGAAACACAGCTCACTTCTCACAAAAGTATCTTGTGAAAGCTCATTCTGGAATAAATGTGGTCTGTTTTTCAGGTGCCACTGGATTTCGATTTAGTTTTGCTATGGTAGACTAAATGCAGCTACCCCACTGGACTTTTCTCTACCCTAAGGAGTCTCAGAGTGGCTTAAAATTCCCTTCCTCTTCCCACAATGGGCACCTTGTGAGGTAGGTGGGACTGAGAGAGTTCTGAGAGAACTGTGACTGGCCCAAAATCTCCTAGTAGGCTCCATGTGGAACAGCTGGGAATAAACCAATCTCTCCAGATTAGAGAGTGTTTGTGTGTGCTTGTGTGCCTGCAAGTCATGTTGACTTCTGGTGACCCCTAGTAGGGCTTGGACATTTCAAAGAGGTGGCTTGCTATTGCCTGCCTCTGCCTCCCAGCCCTGGTATTCCTCAGAGGCCTTCATTTCAAGTTCTTGCCAGGGCTGGTCCTGCTTAGTGTCCAAGATCTAACAAGATCGGGCTTGCCTGGGCTATGCAGATCAAGGCTAGAGTGCTGCTCTTAACCACTACAACACTCTGGCTGTTATCATGGATAATATGACTAGTCCTAGATTTTTCAATGAGCTTCATGCCTGAGGATATGACACTGGGCCTTCCCACTCCAACTCTGTAACCACTACATAACACTGCCCTAGCATCTCATCCTGTGACTTGTGTTGACTAGACCTGTGTCACTTCCTTTAGAATGAGCAGTAACATTCCAGACTGTAGGCGGGGAAAGTCATTCTCCCCCATGTAAGAACTCCCTTTAAGGGGAAATGTTACTGTAAAGAAACTTCAGCAGCTGTAACCCCTTGCTTGTAATAGTTCATTCCACCACCTTATCCCTATGTTTACATGCTGGATGTGTTGACCAGACTGTAGAGTTCATGCATCTCTCCATGGCGGAATCCTGACATGTATCTCTTTCTATTATTATGAATGGAGGGTGTGTGGAATTAGGGTTGCCAGCCTCCAGGTAGTGGCTGGAGATCTTTAGGAATTACAACCAGTTTCCAGGCAACAAAGATCGGTTCACCTGGGAAAAAAAAAAGGTTGCTTTGGAAGGTGAACTCTAGAGCCCTTCCCCTCCTCGGGTTTTCCTTCCCCCGCTATCTCCAGGTTTTTCTCAACCCAGGTTTTTCTGAACCCTTTCTTCATAGGGAAAGTGTTCCTTCCAACGCTTTAATCGTTCTAGTTTCCCTTTTCTCAAATAATGATTTAAAAATGTATTTATTTATATATCATTTTTTTCCCCAGTGGAGATTCATAGTGGCTTTCAACAGTATTTTCTTCCTCCTTCCTCCATTTTATCTTCATAGCAACAGGCCTGTAAGGTAGGTTAGGCTGAAAGTGTGCAACTGGCCCAAAGCCACTGGGCAATCAGAGAAGAGATTTGGTCATGGGCCTCATGGATCCTATTTTAACACCCAAACTTCTACAACACTCAACACTCTCTCTCTCTCTCTCTGTTTCCCAGGGATTCACTTTAGATCTTGTATGTGTCTTGGGGGTGGATTTTTCCAGCTCATCGTTAAGAACGGCCTTCTCCTCTGAAATGCACCAGCGCCTTAACTTAATTCCATCTCTCAGCATGGGGCTTTGACTGTGGTCGCTTGACTCAGGGAATGAGGAAAAGCAATCTCTAGAGGCGCTGGCTCTTATTACAGGATGTGTGTATGGCAAGGTGCAAGTCGAAAGCTCCTTGGACCGGGCTGCTGGTCAGCTTAAAGCCTCATTTTGGATTTCTTTGCCATTGTGCGTAGCTTTGCCTCTGTAGGCCTGTTAAGAGACCAACTGTCTGTGACACCCCCCCCTTCCCCGCCACCCTTCGAAATCCACTGCCTCATTTCTCAATACCAGTGGTGATATGAGAAGTCAGCGGCAGTGGATACTCAGGGCTCAGGCAATCTTAGCGGCCCTCTTTTAATTATATTTTTACTAGTGGAAGCTGCCTTGTTCGGTTTCATTCTGTTTGCTTTTATGTCTGTGGGGGGAAGAGAACGGGGAATGGAGAGAGAGAAAGGAAACTCAGCAGGGAAGACAGGGTTGTGGGCTATAAATTCTGACTAAAGGGGCACATTCTCCAGATTGCCTAATGCACATTAGGGACCTGCTTGTGCTCTGTCTTGCTTGGAGGGTTCAGGATGGCGATTCACCCTTTCCATGCCAGCTTCTATTTGAAAGGGAATTCTAGCTTTTCAGGGGCTTCTACGTGGAACCTGGTGGAAGGGACGACTTGGAGGTAAAGTTGCCAATTCTATGATGGAAGATACCTAGAGATTTGGGGGGGGGGGTCTGGGGAGGAGTGGGACCTTAAAAAGGACACAATTAGAGTCCACCCTTCAAGGCAGTCATTGTCACTAGGGAAACTGTTGTCTGAAGATCAATTTTAATAGCAGGAGATCTCCAGGTCCCACCTGGAGGCTGGCAACCCTAGTATATCTCAGTGGCCCTTATTGTTCCCCCCACTATAGAAGGACATTTGTTGGAGAGAGCAGGCCTTGATCCAACCCTCTCAGTCCAAAAAAGAAGGACATTATGGACAGGGCAGGATTGTTGTTATGGAGTTTAATTGATTTTAGTACCTCTTGCTTTTATGGTTGTTGGCCTGCAGCGACTTAAAACCTGTTTTTTCTTTGCCTACCAGAAGCTACGCCATATGCTGGCATGATGCTGTCTTGAAATTATGATTTGAAAAATCTGTTTTTCGCCCCCCCCCTCTCTTTTTAATGTAACATTTGGCCTGATGAAGAATTCTGGTGAACTTGAAAGCTTGCGTGTTGTTATGCGTCATCAGGCTGGTCCTGTCACAGGACATTACATAGATTGTGTTGCTTGGCTTCTTGAATGAGGAGCTTCACAGCTGGAGATTGGATAGACTATGGCCTCCTAAGCAGCTCTAGGTTGTGTGTGCATAGAGCAGGGGTGTCAAACTCATTTGTTATGAGGGCCGGATCTGACATAAATGAGACCTTGTCGGGCAGGGCATGTGGAGCCAGGCAATGTGTGTACCTATTTAAGATTAGGTAGAACAGGTATAAACTTTATAAAAAAACACAAACACAATTAAAGGGGTTTTTTTTAAGGGAGGAGCCTCAGCCAATGGAGAAAATAGAGGTTTTGCTCTGTAGCTCCTGTGCAATTGAGCAAGCCTTGCAAAGCAAGCTGTTATGCAGAAGGAAGCAAGAGACAAAGAGAAGAAAGCAAATGACAGCCAGTTGCTTGGGGGCCTGATCGGAGCCCTCTGGGGGCCTGATCTGGCCCCCGGGCCACATGTTTGACACCTCTGGCCTAGAGATTCCAGCATTCTTCAGTTGCAGAAGTGAACAGGGGTGTGTAATATTCGAGCCTTCCATTGGAGGCAGTATAGAGCTCCCAGATTGGCCAGGACTTGTAAATAGTCTCTCACTGAGTGGATATATAGCAGGATGTGGGGCCTATGGTTCTCTTCAGCTACATTTTCTATCCTCACTATGAGGTAGGTGACACTGAGAAACAACAGCTGGTCTAAGGTCAGCAAGCAGCCTTCATAGCAGAGTGGAGATTTGAACTCATATCTTCCAGATCCTAGTCTAGTGCCTTAACCACAGGTTCCACCCCCAAATTTTCAGGAGTTCCCTAACCTGGATTTAGCAACTGTGTTACCCACCATCCCCTGCCAGTGGCCAGGAGTGACCTGGCAATCCTAGCTAGTTTCGTCTTCTCTGATGGCATGCTAAACAAAATGGGACCTTTTTCTGTAGCATTGTAGACTTCCACCCCCAATTAGAATCAGAACCACAGCACATATGGAAATAGAGTAGCTAACCTCCAGACTGCAGCTGGAGATCTCCTGGGATGACCACTGATCTCCAGGTAACAGAGATTTATTCACCTGGAGAAAATGACTGCTTTGGAAGCTGGATTCTATGTTATAACAACGTATGGCATTATAAAGGTAAAAGGTAAAGGTAAACCCTGTGCTAGCACCAGTCGTTTCTGACTCCGGGGTGATGTCGCATCACGACTTTTTCCCAGCAGACTTTTTTCATAAGGTGGTTTGCCATTGCCTTCCCAAGTCATCTTCACTTTCCCCCCAGCAAGCTGGGTACTCGCTTTACTGACCTCGGAAGGATGGAAGGCTGAGTCAACCTCGAGCCAGCCACCTGAACCCAGCTTCCACTAGGATCAAACTCAGGTCATGAGCAGAGCTTAGGACTGCAGCTTTACCACTCTGCACCATGGGGCTCTTTATGGCATTATACCCCACTGAAATTCCTCTGCTCCCCAAACCCCACTCTCCTCAGGCCCTACACTCCAAATCTCCAAGTATTTCCCAACCTGGAGCTGACAACTCTATGTGGAGAAGGGCCCTGACCATTCCCCTCTGCACCATTTTACCAACATGAAATGGGGAGACTGATGGGGGCAAGACTTGCCCTAACTGTGTCCCATAATGCCACAACATGACTTCCGGCCTTGTAACAAGAAGTGATGTCACTGCAGTGTGGGAGATTCTGAGATTCACCCCAAACTCTGGTAAAAACTATAGAGCTTCAGGTAAATCCTAGAGTGTCCTACAACACAGTATAACTGTACTGTGCAAGGCTCTTTTTTGTAAGCTCTTGGAGGATTGGCTACATCAGAGGTGTGTGGCCTAATATGCAAAGGAGCTCCTGCTAGAATTCCACCCCTTTATTTTTGTGCCGTGGGATGTTGTTCCCTTCCCATTTTACTCCCATTGCTTCATCGAGTGGTGATGGATCTGTGAAATCATCGGCAGGGATCCCCCTGCTTTCGTAGGGCAAATGGAAAGTCTAGGAGGGCTTTTTTTTTTTTTTAAGAAACCCACATTTCCCCAGGTATGCATGTGAATTTCCTCAATAGATCCAATAGCGCCAACCCTCCAGACTGTCTCAGGCCACTGTGACTTTAGGATGAATTTGCGCAAGCCAGAATAGGTATGTACAAAAATGCACTGAAAAACAGCAGCAAACCACTTCCACCCTCTGCAATACAATATTGGTCTTGTCAATTTAGAAACATGTTCAGGCACACCCACCCACCGTCCTGCTCTTTCTTGGCCTTTACACAGAAATAGACCCAGATGTGGAGGCGGATTTTTTTTCCCCTTTTGCAGTATGACATGTCTTAATGAAGCAGCTTTTTGTTTAGAAAGTAGCTCGTTTAATAATTGCCTTTTTTGGATCAGACCAACAGTCCCTGTAGTCTTCCATACCGCTGCCAAACAGAGAACAGCCAAAGGCCAGAGATGCTAAGAAGAAAGATAGAACAAAGACAACTGTTCCCTGTCCCAGCTTCTCACAATCAGAGATATTTTGCTCCTGAACATGGGTTATATACCAGTGTGGTGCAGTGGTTAAGAGTGTTAGAATAGGCTCTGGGAGAGCTGGATTCAAATCCTCTCTCATGCCATGGAAGTTTTTTGGGTGATCTTAGGCCAGCCACACTCCATCAGCCTACTTCACAGGGTTGTGAGAATAAAGGTGGAAGGGAGAATGAAGTAAACCTCTTTGGGTACCCATTGGAGATAAAGAAAAGGTATAAATGAATTAAATAAACAATATCAAGCTCTAAGCTTGTGATAAGCTTGAGAGTCATGGAGTAAAAGGACAGGTCCTCTTGTGCATCAAAAACTGGCTGAGTAATAGGAAGCAGAGAGTCAGTATAAATGGGCAGTCTTCGCAGTGGAGGACGGTAAGCAGTGGGGTGCCGCAGGGCTCGGTACTGGGTCCCATGCTCTTTAACTTGTTCATAAATGATTTAGAGTTGGGAGTAAGCAGTGAAGTGGCCAAGTTTGCGGATGACACTAAATTGTTCAGGGTAGTGAGAACCAGAGAGGATTGTGAGGAACTCCAAAGGGACCTGTTGAGGCTGGGTGAGTGGGCGTCAATGTGGCAGATGCAGTTCAGTGTGGCCAAGTGCAAAGTAATGCACTTTGGGGCTAAGAATTCCAACTATAAATACAAGTCAATGGGGTGTGAACTGGCAGAGACTGACCAAGAGAAAGATCTTGGGGTCGTGGTAGATAACTCACTGAAAATGTCAAGACAGTGTGCGTTTGCAATAAAAAAGGCCAACGCCATGCTGGGAATTATTAGGAAGGGAATTGAAAACAAATCAGCCAGTATCATAATAACCCTGTATAAATCGATGGTGCGGTCTCATTTGGAGTACTGTGTGCAGTTCCGGTTGCCGCACCTCAAAAAGGATATTATAGCATTGGAGAAAGCCCAGAAAAGGGCAACTAGAATGATTAAAGGGCTGGAACACTTTCCCTATGAAGAAAGGTTGAAACGCTTGGGACTCTTTAGCTTGGAGAAATGTCGACAGCGGGGTGACATGATAGAGGTTTGCAAGATAATGCATGGGATGGAGAAAGTAGAGAAAGAGTTACTTTTCTCCCTTTCTCACAATACAAGAACTCGTGGGCATTCGATGAAATTGCTGAGCAGACAGGTTAAAACGGATAAAAGGAAGTACTTCTTCACCCAAAGGGTGATTAACATGTGGAATTCACTGCCACAGGAGGTGGCGGCGGCCACAAGCATGGCCACCTTCAAGAGGGGTTTAGATAAAAATATGGAGCACAGGTCCACCAGTGGCTATTAGCCACAGTGTGTGTGTGTGTGTGTGTATATATGTATGTGTATATATGTATGTGTATATATGTATGTGTGTGTATATATATATATATATATATATATATATATAAAATTGGCCACTGTGTGACACAGAGTGTTGGACTGGATGGGCCATTTGCCTGATCCAACATGGCTTCTCTTATGTTCTTAAGTTAAAGATTAGACTTGTTGATTAATCAGTAAGGGCTAATTTTAATCACCAGGTATGGAGAAGCGTGAAGTGTTTGCATCTGGGTATTGAAACAGTGAAGAAAAGAAACTATGACAGATGCCAGTGAATGAATGGTAGCTTCTGTCTATTAAACTGGAAAAGTCTTGCAGTTCGTTTTCACAAAGAGGTAGCCCTATTGTGGTTTATCCCCGCTGGGTAGCTGTGTCAGTCTGGGTCAGCAAAATGAAACAGGAGTCCAGTACTTCGACTTGCGTCTGTGGCAGTGAGCCTGGAATATGCTGGAATAAATCTTGTTCTTCTTTAAGGTACCACTGGATTCCTGTTTTCTATTGTGGCTTGGCAATGCTGGAGTTTATTTTAACTTTAATCAACAAACTGATTGGTTAACAGGCAGGTGGTCAATTGATGAAAAACACTTCATTCAGCTGTAAGCTCTGTGCATGTAAATTCTGTACGATTTAATCCATCTCTTCTTGGCCTCCTCAAATATATATAATTTTGACATTTAGCTCTTAAATACTTCTAACTAGCCCTCTGGCTCAAAGACTATATCAGACCCAACAGATGACATTTTTCAGCCACCGAGAACCAGTGCGGTGTACTGGCGAAGAGCTGCAGATTCTAACCTGCTCAGTTTGATTCCCTGCTTCTCCACATGCCGCCTGCTGGGTGAACTTGGGCCAATCACAGTTTGCTCAGAACTCTCTCAGTCCTACTGACCTCTCAGAGTGCCGGTTGTGGAGAGAGGAAGCAAATATGATTGTAAGCTACTTTGAACTTCCTTAGGATAGAGAAAAAAGGTAAAGGTAAAGGTAGTCCCCTGTGCAAGCACCAGTCATTTCTGACTCTGGGGTGACATCACATCACAACGTTTTCACGGCAGACTTTTACAGGGTGGCTTGCCATAGAGAAAAATGGGGTATAAAAAATAACTCTTCTTAACAAAGATCATTATGGGGAATAGAAACTTGCCCTTTTGTTTAATGAAAGCATCGCTCTTTCCGATCCTGAATTCTGCACCGGAGATGAACACAAACAGGTAGAATTTACACCGCCCCAGTGACACCAGGAACACAGAGCCAGAGAACAAAACTGGTCCTTAAAACCATTCAGTGGGAAGGATTTTGTTATTGTTCCAGAAACACGCATCCCCTCAGCTGTTATACGCTAGAAAACATCTCTCTGATTTGGTCTCTTGGTTGCTTCTGATTTCTGTTCTTCCTCCCTTGTCCTTTTGTGTAGGGTTCAGCCAGGCAGATGGTTGCAGCGTAGGCAGCTGTGTTAGTGCGGTTTCCCCCCCTGTTAACAGCTAAGCATGGTAGATTTGACTGGGGTGTTTGTTCTGAGTGGTTGGTTTTCTGGATGTGTGGGAGCAAAGGTTATTGGAGGCTCAAGCTTTTGAGGCTCATTAAATTTAAATTAGAAGAGGTTCTCTCTCTCCCCCCACCCCGCCTTCTTCCTCCACCAGTTTCTGATGCGAAGAGGGAATCTATTTATTAGCTAACTGGCAAGCATGGTGTTCTGGAAGATGGGAGTAAATTCAACCCCTGTTTATGGGCCGTCAGAGCAGGGGAGCGGGCAATCCAGCCCTGACATTTTCTCTCTCTGTGTGTCTCTCCCTCCCTCCTTCAGACCAAATTCTTGTCTTATTCCACCTGCTCTTTGGGGGGATGCAGGACCACTTAGCTCCCACTCCTTGCCGGTTCTGCCGGGCCATCTTTAGCCTTGATCATGACATCTGAATCAAGACTTCCTACCTTGTCACCTCTTCACAGGGGCTCCATTAGCTGTGCCCCATTTATTAACAGATAGAATCACTGGTTTGCTCATTGGAATTCATCTGGAACTCGCAGTGCAGCTGGCAGGATTATGGAGGCACTCCCTGCAAAGTAGCAGTCGCAAGAGAACCTTGGGGGCAGGTGCAAATCCTTGCCCTCCCTAATGTCCGGAGCTTGACCTGGGGATTAACACCTCTCAAAACCTGACAGCGCTGTTCTCTGTTTCTGCTTGTCTTTTCCATTTTGTTTATTATTACCTTATCCCCAACACTCTTCCATCCTGGATCTCAAGGCAGCGTCTTCCATCTGGCCCATTGCCCATGCCCGGGTCTGCTTCAGCAAAGTGGCTGTATCGTTTAATCTCCAGAATGGTCCTGATGATAGTCTGCAAATGTTAAAATGACAGAGTGGCTTTACCTTTTGCTAGAGCAGCTGTTCACGGGTCTGGCTGGTAATTCATATGGAACATTAGAGGTCTCAAGGCAATATCCTTTCCTTCCCACCCCCCACCGCCCCATAGCTACCTTATCCACCTCCCTAAGGTGGAGGCTGTTTATTTCGGGGCTGGTCCAATTAATAGACCCCGATATTTTGAGAGCTGTTTTTGCCACTGCGGCATCTTATGTCAAGAAGTTTCACAGGTTAAGTGCTTCCTTTTGTTTGTTTGTGTTACCTCTACTACCTATCAAACTCAGTCTCTTCTTGTAAGAGTTAACAATTTCTCCATGTTATCTCTGCATTGTTCCGATCTGACACTGTTATGTTATTTCAACAGTCTGTTGTGCAGTGTTCCCTCTAAGCTGAGTTAGTGTGAGCTAGGTCACAGATTTTTAGCCTCCAACTCACACATTTTTGTTTTCGCTCAGGGAGGCTGACCCCAGAGCACACTAATTTTATGCAGTCGCTCACAAAGTAGAATTTTTGCTCACAGGACTCTGCAACTTAGAGGGAACATAGCTGCTGTGCGTGTGTGTTGACAACAGACTGCATCCAGCAATGGTGTGTTTGTGTGTGTATGAAGAAAGGCTGAAACGCTTGGGACTCTTTAGCTTGGAGAAACGTCGACTGCGGGGTGACATGATAGAGGTTTACAAGATTATGCATGGGATGGAGAAAGTAGAGAAAGAAGTACTTTTCTCCCTTTCTCACAATACAAGAACTCGTGGGCATTCAATGAAATTGCTGAGCAGTCGGGTTGGAATGGATAAAAGGAAGCACTTCTTCACCCAAAAGGTGATTAACATGTGGAATTCACTGCCACAGGAGGTGGTGGGGGCTACAAGCATAGCCAGCTCCAAGAGGGGATTGGATAAAAATATAAAGCAGAAGTCCATCAGTGGCTATTAGCCACAGCATTTTATTGGAACTGTCTGGGGTAGTGATGCTCTGTATTCTTGACGCTTGGGGGAGGAGGCCAAAGTGGAAGGGCTTCTAGCCCTACTTGTGAACCTCCTGATGGCCCTTGGGTTGTTTTTTGGCCACTGTGTGACATAAAGTGTTGGACTGGATGGGCCATTGGCCTGATCCAACATGGCTTCTCTTATGTTCTTATGACATATGCACAATTCCACTCTTCTGCATCCTGATGTGCTAATTGTTGATTGGTCATACAAGTTTAGGGCCCCAGCTCTACAGCTGCAAAATCACAGACTTCATCCTCCAATGGGGATCCAGTGTCCCTTACAACATTCTCCTCTCTTCCATGTTATCCCCATAATCACAACACCCACCCTGAGAGATAGGTTACGCTGAGTGTGTGTGACTGGCCCAAGGTCATCCAGTGTGCACCTTTGGCAGGGCAGGGATTCAAATCTGAGCCTCCCAAATCCTTGTTCAGTACTCTGACCACGACTATACCATGCTGACGCTCTGTCTTGCCTTCTGCTGCTCTCTGGAAGTGCATGGGGACACTGAACTAACAAATCATCTCTCATCTCCCTTAGTGCCTCCTCCAGCCAATGATCTTTTCTCACAGTCTTCCCCCTACCCGTACCCCATTTCAGTGCCAGATCAAACCCTGTGGAGGCCCCTAGGCAGTTGAAATTTTGGGGGGCCCCTTGCAAATTATCTCAGAGTCGGAGCACCCCCCCCACCTCCCATGGCCCCTGCTGTAACCTGCAGGCACCTTCTCAAAAGCCCCTTTTACTAAGCTGCAGGGGAGAAGCAGAGAGAGGCAAACTTGGCGACAACGGTAGCAGCAGCCACACCAGGCAAGTTGGGCAAAGAGCTGCTCAGATGTCATGATCAAGGCTAAAGACGGCCCGGCAGAACGGGCAAGGAGTGGGAGCTAAGTCCTGCATCCCCCCAAAGAGCAGGTGGAATAAGCCAAGAATTTGGTCTGAAGGAGGGAGGGAGAGACACACAGAGAGAGAAAATGCCAGGGCTGGATTGCCCGCTCCCCTGCTCTGACGGCCCATAAACAGGGGTTGAATTTACTCCCATCTTGCAGAACACCATGCTTGCCAGTTAGCTAATAAATAGATTCCCTCTTCGCATCAGAAACTGGTGGAGGAAGAAGGCGGGGGGGGGGGGGCTGCAAGCAGGGGGGAAATTGGGGGAAAAACCATCCCGGGGCCCCTAAAGGCATGGGGGTTTATAGGCAAGTGCCTACTTGGCCTAATAGTTAATCCGGCTCTGCCCCATTTGAACGCAAGTCTCTGCCAGCTATGGGGTTGAGTAAGCCTCACCATTCTAATGCAGCAGATATGGTACTGGGGCCCTGCAGATAAGTCCCTTGCCTACTTGCACACCTTAAATGGCTTATCTGAACTGCCGATAAACTCTTCTGGAAGGCTGAAGTTTGATCTAGTGCCTCTTCCCTTCCGCAAACCCATCTGGAGGCTGTCTGATGAGTTTTTCTCTGGCAAAGTCTGAGCCGTACAGTTTTTGCAAAGCCTTGCCAAAGAACACTTGGAGGGCTTTGGGCCACCTGAGCCAAGTCAGTACAGGGCAGCTTCTAGGACTTCATCTGTGTGGCAGTGATTCTCTGTTGTGTGTTTATTGCAGAAGCATTTGCAGCAAAAATGGAGCATCTGTGTGGGACTTTCTGCATCCCTTTCCTCAGTCATCCTCTCATGGCTTCGGTCCCCCCCCCCCCCCGCCTCCTCCCAGTCTCTGGTTCGATCATCATTTGGGAGACATTTACGTAATTAGGGCTTTTTTGTAGAAAAAGCCCCACAGGAACTCATTTGCATATTAGGCCACACCAGGCCTCAGATTCAGCAGGAGCTCACAGGAGCACAGCTCCTGAACTTGACAGTTCCCCCTCCTCCTACCCACCTACCTTGTCCATTTAACAGTAGGTGCAGCGGCATAACAGTCCCTGGATTAGGAGAGCAGGCAGCCAGCCAGCCAGCCACCAGGAGCTTTGCCACAGCCTCAGCAGCCCTCATTAACCCCTGGAGAAGCCTGCTTCACCCTTTCTCCACTTCATATGTGATTTGGGGCATCGGGTGGCTTGCTGGCCTTTTGACTGGGGGGTGGGCAGCCCAGGAGTGCCCCAGGCGAGTGAGGCCTGCTTGGGCTGGCTGGATCTGTAGCCAGCCCAAGCAGACCTCGCTTGCCCAGAGCTCTCCTTTCTTACATCGGGTAGCTTTTGGCTGGGGGGCTATGCTAATGAGTTATGCTAATGAGTTCCACCACCTCCCCCCCTTCAAAATGACCCCTGGGCCACACCCCTGATGGAACCATTGTTTCACACAGGGCTTTTTTTGTAGAAAAAGCCCCAGCAGGAACTTATTTGCATATTAGGCCACAGCCCCTGACACCAAGCTAGCCAGAACTGCATTCCTGTTCCAAAAAAGCCCTGCCTTTAATCATCTGGGAGAACTTTAACACTCAAGGAGGAGATGTCAAGGGTATGACTCCCACTGATTAGCCTACGGGGTGGGGGGGAGTTCGCCCTACTCAGAACCAAGAACCTTTGTAAGTTATTATCAGAGAACAGAAACGCGATGACAAAACCAAAAGCCCACTCCTCGTTCTTCCCCCTCTATATTTCAGAGGGTAACTTTATTCTTCACTTCAAGGACAGTATTAAAAATAAATACGTGATATAAGGAGATGCGCCTGTCGTTCTTAGAGAAACAGAGTAAAATACAGAGCAAACTGGAGGGACAGAGGAGAGATCTGACCCAGGAGATGGGGGAGCCCCTGGAGAGAAGGGAAAGTTGGATGGGTGATGAGAGAAGCATGGAAATTTGGGGAAGGAGGGGGTGGGAGAGAATAGTTTCATGAACCATTTGTATTGCACTGCACACTTTATCGTCCTGATCCATCCGCACAACAATCCTTTGAGGTAGGTCCTTTGTGTTTCTGTTTCTCAGGTAGGGAATGGAGGCTGAGAGGGGGGTGGTCTGTGGCCATTTGGGGAGATCTTAGTCTGGTTGGGATTTGAGCCTGGCTGACCTCTGGCAAGATGCATCTGGAAATAGGTTTCTGTGTGACTTGGATGTACCCCGGGGGAGGGACGGACAAAGAAGCATGCCTAGCAACTGGAACTCTGTGCATCACCCCCAAAGGGATCTCTGAGGATTTGATCCAGACTACACGGGCAGTTTTCACTGATTCCCCTTCCTGCTGTAGGACCCCCCCCCCCCCATATCACTCCTCTGGGTCCCTGTCTGCCAGGAGCACCATTTCATGAGTGGGCTGCAGTGGGAGGGAGGCAGGCAGGGAGCTCCATTCACCCTTTGGAAAATGTAATTGTGTCCAACTCCATGTGCTTATATGGGAACACACAAAGCTGCCTTCTACTGAATTGGACCCCTGGTCAAATTCAGAATTGTCTACTCAGACTGACGGGTTCTCAAGGGTCTCAGACTGAGGCCTTTCACAACACCTCTTACCTGATCCTTCCAACTGGAGATGCCAGGGATTGAACCTTCTGCGGCCCCAGAAGGGAGGACCGGAACCGATGAGTTGAAGTTAAATCAAAAGAGTTTCTGGCTCAACATTAGAAAGAACTTCCTGACAGAGCGGTTCCTCAGTGGAACAGGCTTCCTCAGGAGGTGGTGGGCTCTCCTTCCTTGGAGGTTTTTAAACAGAGGCTAAATGGCCATCTGACAGCAATGAGGATCCTCTGAATTTAGGAGGAGGTATTTGTGAGTTTCCTGCATTGTGCAGGGGGTTGGACTAGATGACCCTGGAGGTCCCTTCCAACTCTGTGATTCTATGAACCTGGCACCTTCTGCATGCCACAATGCTCTACCACTCAGCCACTGCCTGCCTGCCTCTGTGTGTGTGTGTGTGTGTTGGGTGGTAGTGATAATAATAGCTATATTTCTGGACATTGCTGGAAAGTATTTTGAATCTCTGGAATTTGGGCCATCTTTGGCAACCGATCCCAGTATGAAAGCATTTGCAATTAACTTTTAGAATGATGAAACTCATTTTGGGAGTTGTCACTGTTGAGATGCAACCCAGGTCTGAGGGTAGGATTCTCTGTACTGCATGCATTGTCGCTGCCAATGCAGAGGCATCCACGTTGGCATTGGAGAATCCACAGGGGAACTTTCTGCCAACTTTTCGCTATCAGCTGCCATTTTTGTAGCATGACACCGAGGAAGAGGGTTAAAAGAAGCCAGCAACTGCGATAGCATTGTAGTGTGGTAGCAATTACTAATTCTTTTTAAAAGCCCTTTGAAAAGATGAACTTTCTCATCTGGGTGGCGTGCAAACAGCTTAGACTGTGTTGTTTCCAAAAAGATTGTAGTATACGATGTTGAAGGAAAACAGTACTGAGGGCAAGAAAAGCCTGGAAAGTGACTATTAGAGGATAACGCTGTGGGGATATGCCCTCCAATAGCGCTGCAAGCAAAGTGTGTGTGTGTGTGGGGGGCAAGTCCATGTGGAAACATCCTAAGAGAGAGCCAGTTTGGTGTAGTGGTTAAGTGTGCAGACTCTTATCTGAGAGAACTGGGTTTGATTCCCCACTCCTCCACTTGCACCTGCTGGAATGGCCTTGGGTCAGCCATAGCTCTTGCAAGTGTTGTCCTTGAAAGGGCAGCTGATGTGAGAGCCCTCTCAGCCTCACCCACCCTACAAGATGTCTGTTGTGGGGGGAGAAGACATAGGAGATTGTAAGCCGCTCTGAGTCTCTGATTCAGAGAGAAGGGTGGGGTATAAATCTGCAGTCTTCTTCTTGCCATCAGAATTTGACAGGGTGCCATTGAAAGCACATCCCAAATTGACTTTGGGAAGATAAATCTCAACATGGGGAATTAAGAGTAGATCAGCTAAGATATTTTAAGAGGGTCCTGTTTGGAAGTCTCAGTCCTCCTAGTCTAAACTCTCAAGGGTGTCAGCCAGTTAATCCAACCCCCTTTTCTCCTTCAAGTGGCAGCATCTCTCAACATTCCGTATCTCCCAGGACATGCTTAGCCCCTACCAAGGCATTGTTAAGGGGGAGCAGGGCTTCCCTTAGTTGTTTTACTTATAATTTTTATGAATTACCCAGGGAGTCCCTTGAGTGTGTAGAGACGCTTTGACCTGTAGATGGGCAGCCTGGTTTTGCCATTCATGCAAGGAGCACCTAGTTCAGGGTTAGAAACAGCAGCAGGGTGTGTATGCCTTTGTAACTCATGTTCGTTTTAACACCACTGCCTCCCCCCCCCACCCCCGGAAGCTTTCAAGTGGTTCAGCATACCAAGGTGCTCACAGCACCATTGTGGTATCGATGGCCTATCATCACCATCTAATTTAAACCCTTAGAGGTTGTCTCGTCCCTCCTATGTTCTGTTGCAGTCAGAGGTGCCAACTCTAGCTTGGGAAATTCCCGGAGAACTGAAGGCAGTGCTGGTATGTGATCCTACAGAATCCACTCTGAAAGCTGTCTTTTCCTCCAGAGGAACTGATCTCTGTACTCTGGAGATCAGTTGTAATTCTGGGAGCCAGGGCTTTTTTTTTTTTGCAGCAGGAACTCATTTAAATATTAGGCCACTCCCCCCTGATGTAGCCACTCCTCCTGGAGCTTACTGTAGGCCTTGTACTAAGAGCCCTGTAAGCTTTTGGAGGATTGGCTACATCAGGGGTGTGTGATCTAATATGCAAAGGAGTTCCTGCTACAAAAAAAGCTTTGCTGGGCGGATTCCAGACCCCACCTTGAGACCGGTAGTCCTACTTGCAGTCTTTAAGTTCAACGGAAGATGCTGTCCTTTGTGCCACCTGTCTGGCCAAGTTTGAACATGCAGAGAGGTGTATTCCCAGTAGCCTTCCTTTTGGGACTCTTCCATTAGGGAAAGTCTCCATAGGCTGGTGGAAGACTTTTAAGCCTTGCTGAAAGCAGTGGTTAAGATACTGCCCTTTGTATTTGAGTTTGCTAGCATTAAACAAGCAGGTAGAATTGTAATACATTTTTAGCATGGCGTGTTCTGTTTGAATAGGTGTTTTATACAGCAGTGACATTTAGTCCGTTGGCTAGATCAATAGATTAAAAACCCCTTTGTGCAATGAAACATTCACATTTCTTTCTTTTTTTAAAAAAAATGCAAGAACTGATGAAAACAACCTCCCAACTAGAAGCTGGACAACAGGCACAAACATCACAGTTTGGTGTAGTGGTTAAGTGCGCGCTTATCTGGGAGAACCGAGTTTGATTCCCGACTCCTCTACTTGCAGCTGCTGGAATGGCCTTGGGTTAGCCATAGCTCTCACAGGAATTGTCCTTGAAAGGGCAGCCGCTCTGAGAGCCCTTTCAGCCCCACCCACCTCACAGGGTGTCTGTTGTGGGGGGAGAAGCTATAGGAGAGTGTAAGCCGCTCTGATCCTCTGGTTCAGAGAGCAAGGTGGGATATAAATCTGCAGTCTTCTTCTTCTTCTGGAAAAGTCAACAAAGTTTGAATCTAATGGTCCCTTTAAGAGCAGCAAAGATTATTCCCAGGTATGAGTTTTCATGTGCATGAGCTCTTCTTAAGTGCGCATGCACACGAAACCTCATCAGTGCTTGTATTTTTTTTTTAAAGAAAGCTTGCTGGATTTGGGAATGTTTCATTGCTTCAGAACCAACCCAGCTACCCACCTGAATATCTCTTCAGGAGAGGTGGGAATGCCTTTTCTAAGATGATTCCTGCTGCAACGTTTGTTCGTATCAGTGCAAAGCCACGGAAGAGGTATTCCAGCCTGTGTGTGGCAGGAGGAATGCCTCTCCTAACAACTCCTGCTAACTGCTGGCATTGTATGATAAGCCAGAGGCAGGTACAGGCAGCTCGTTACCATTATCTTGAAGGCTAGCTCCATGATTCCCCATGGCCACAGAGATAGAACTAATTTCTGCAGGTTTAAGGTCCTTACCACCCCCCCCCACCCCCGTGTATCTCTGCCTTGCCAGGCTAATGTAAATTCAAGCAGTTCTTCTGCAATTAAATAATATTTTGGGCAAAAGCCCTGGTATTTTATTTGAATTGGGCCAGATTGCAGTCACTTTCAGTAGTACTCTCTGCTTTTCTCCCTCGATGCTTGTTAAAAGTACTGTAGAAATAAGATGCATTTTGTCTCTGTCCTTTAAACCCTTGACACTGGCTTTGCTAGCCCCCTTGGGATGCTGCTAGGGCAGGAATGGCCAAACTGTGGCTCAGGAGCCACATGTGGCTCTTTCACACATATTGTGTGGCTCTCAAAGCCCCCCCACCCCATTGGCCGGCTTGACGAATGCATTTAAAGTCATTTTCTTTCCATCTTTCCCTCTTCCCATCTATTTGCCTTCCTTCCTTCCTTCCTTCCTTCCTTCCTTCCTTCCTTCCTTCCTTCCTTCCTTCCTTCCTTCCTTCCTTCCTTCCTTCCTTCCTTCCTTCCTTCCTTCCTTCCTTCCTTCCTTCCTTCCTTCCTTCTTTCTTGTGGCCCTCAAACATTTGACATTTATTCTGTGTGGCTCTTACATTAAACAAGTTTAGCCACCCATGTCCTAGGAGCTGGCTCGAATGGGACTTGACCAAGTTGGGTTGGGGAGTGACCCAACTGAAGGCACCATCATGGCCAGAGGTTGTCCACCTTTTGCTTCAGGGAGAGAAGCTCATGCAAGTGACAGATGGGTGGTGGCCCTTGGGACTCCCTAAAAATCCCATTGGTTCAACCCACTTTGCTGTTTTTTCAAAACAGATCAAAGATTCTAGGGGCTCTTCGGGGACACATCTGGTTAGATATGTCATTAAATGTGACTGCCATATCTGACCCAAGAGGCACAATCCGCCAAGAAGTTCTCCTGTGGATACCCCATTAAGGTGCACCCACGAGAAAATCATGGTTGATTTTTGCCCCATATTAATTTTTATGGACGCTGGGGAAGAAGAGCACCACATGGGTTTTCCACAGAGCACCTAAATACCTTGGTTTGGTTCCAAGTGCAAACTCCACCCCACCCTCCAAAGGAAATTTAGGGTAAATGGATTCAAGGACAGTATGTTTGCTCTCTTCTCTTGACTCTTCTCGAAGCAGAGACCAGGTGCTTCTTGGTTTGTCCGGCATCAGTGAGACGTCGCTTGTTCGTCTCCCTGTGAGCTGCCTCTGTTGTGTTTCTCAACCTAAGCCCAACGTCGAGGTGGACTCTGGGCTGCTTCAGAGACCAGAGAGGTATGTTGTCAACCAGAGGGGTAATAAGGAACATTGCTGTGATAATTGTAGTCTGGACACACTTTCTGGACAAGCCTGTAGTCTATGCTGTAGAAGGTTATGTAGATACAGATGACCTTGAATGGTTTGGAGCAAACCCAGGAAACTTGGCTTTGTGTGTGGTTGAGGAAGCAGGTTTTGGAAGGGTCATAGGTGCAGAGGGTGGTCTTCTTTGCCTTGTCCACTTTCTCGTATTCCACCCGGCAATTGAAGATCTTGGATTCTTTTGCCTCAATGAAGATTTGCTGCTCGAGGTCAAACTCCACTGCTTTGTTGGGTGGCACTAGGCTGACGGAGATATTCCCGTGTCCGGTGGAGTTGTGCCTGAAGAACACGTTGACGGTGCCGTTTCCGTGGTCGACCACTTTCCCTGTAATCAAGAGGTTCAGCTTGACCGTCTTGATGTTAGAGTAGAAGTCTCCCCAGCCAAATATCTTCTTAAGTCGACCAGAGTTGCCGACAGAGTCCCTTCGGCTTCTGGATGGCCCGACTTGATCCTGTTTGGACAAGCTATCTAAGATGTTCCAGAACTCTTGTGAGTTGGTAGAGGCCAACTCCAGCAGAGTTGTGTTCTGAAAGTGAGATTGGGGTGGTGGAGACTTCAAGGAGAGCTGGCCTTTTTTCTTTTGTAGCCGGGATCGTTGTTGCTCTTTGGACGGTTTTCCGCTGTCCTCCTCCTCCTCTTCTGTTGCTTCGTCTTGTCCACAGATCACCTGTGTGAAACAAGAAGAGGTCAATACCACATTGTTCGAGCATCCCATTTGTCCCTTTTTGGTTCGTTCATGAGCAGTGATCCCCAACATGGTATCCACTAGTGGGTTTACTGCAAAACAAAGAGCCAATTCTGGCTTTCCTCTGCCTTATAGCATTAAGCGAGACCACAGAACACCCCTTTCATCCACAAGAAGCACACATTCAGAAAAAGCTATCATAGAAGGATGTTTGCCTTGCAACCTCCCAACATTCTCTGGGCAGTCCCAGATCTCATGGCAGCCATTTTGTGTCCCCCCAGCAGCCATTTTGTGGTGGTACCCACTTTTTATCCTCCAAATTGCAAAAGTGCCTACAAGATCAAGAGTAATCTAGAGCATCTGTCTCATCATGACTGTTTCCTGCAGCAGAGAGACTTTTTGGGGGGCGGGGGGGAAGAAGTTGTAATCAATGCATGGAAATTGTTCAGCATGTGCATAATCTAGCCCTTGTGCGAAGAACAGCTCAGGCAAGTGACCATGAATATCACGTCTTAAGCTGTACATGATTAATATCTAATCAATAGATCTTTAATTTTAGACAGAGCAAGGCTTGTGACAAGCTGAAACTGCTGCTCATGGGGGATATCGAAGGGCTACCAGTGTGCGTCTCGTTTTCCCAAGACATCGCCTGCCTCTGTTTACCAAGTATGACTTCATCAGGGGACATTCGGTAGAATGAGGCAACAAAGATAGGCTTCTGCCCCAAGGAGCCTGCAGTGGAAACTTCAACAGAAGGGAGAAGAACCATTGTGAGTGACTTACTTGTTCATAATGGGATTTCTGTTTCAGTTGGGGATGGGGATCAGCAGGGGGTTTTCCCTTAGAAAAAGCCCAGCAGGAACTCATTTGGCTTTTTTGTAGAAAAAGCGCAACAGGAACTCATTTGCCTATGAGGCCACACTCCCTGACACCAAGCCAGCCGGAACTGCTTTCCTGTGCGTTCCTGCTAAAAAAAAAAAAAGCCCTGGGGATCAGGAGGTTGAGCTAAAGTTTTTATGGGACGTTTTCATGAAGTGGATTTGAAAGAGAAGTGGCACCACGTAGCTGAAACTCCAGAGAGAAGGAGCAGCTATATAGAGAAAAGTGAATGGCAATGTTTCAGGAGGGGAGGGGAGGGGAGGGGAGGCAGCATGGTATAGGAGGGATGCCAGCCTCCAGGTGGGAAAAAAAAGACAGAAATCCCCCTGGAATTCCTGCTAGTATCCATTCTACAGGGATCAGTTCCCCTGTAGAAAATGGCTGCTCTGGAGGGTATGCTCTATGGCATATCCCAACTGAGGTCCCCATCCTCACTGGCCTCCATCCCCAAATCTTCAGGAGTTTCCCACCCTGGATCTGGCAACCCTATCCCCCTCCCCTGCTGGTGGCTGTGGGGGGGGGGAGGGGATATAATATTCAAAACATTGAAATGCAACAATTCCTAGGAGGAACCAGCATCCTTTGACTCGTCGTGTTTGAGAATAGAGTGTGACTATATGAAGATTTGCACAGCCCCAGTTTGAATATCGGACGAAGCTACAAGTGAAACGGCCGATTCCAGCCTGCGGCCCCGTGATTAGCCTAGAAATTTGGGGTACAGCCTTGGTCTCCGCTGGCAACCACCAAAGAAGAGCACTGCTTTTGCTTCTAAATCACTCAAATGACTGCGGTGGAGTTTAGTATGGTTGGAACTGCTGGTCTTTCGTCTCCCGACTTCAGCAGGAGCTTGTTGGATCAAAGTGAAGAAGGAAAGGGGGGAAAAAAACACTCATTGAGTTGTTTATGCTCGTTTATTTGTGCACTTGGAATTGCTGCATTTCAATATTTTGAATATTATATTCTCAATTTTGTACAATTGTTGTTTGCCAATAATTTATAGCCGTGAGCCTTTGAGTTTCCTTGCCTGTGTTAATTCCATGGCTTCTTCTTGTTGCTTTCTGGTGGCTGGGGGGAACGTGGCATCCCTATGGTATACCTGCTCAGAGCCCATTTGGGAAAGGGCAGGCTATATATTGGAAATAACAAATAAATTATAGCCCAATTCCATTAGATCCCTGGAAGATAAGCAGGGGAAGCATTTGGGAGGAACACCCAGGAGGGATGGTGGCTCAGTGGTAGAGCATCTGCTTGGTAAGCAGAAGGTCCCAGGTTCAGTCCCTGGCATCTCCAACTAAAAAGGGTCCAGGCAAGAAGGTGTGAAAAACCTCAGCTTGAGACCCTGGAGAGCTGCTGCCAGTCTGAGTAGACAATACTGACTTTGATGGACCGAGGATCTGATTCAATAGAAGGCAGCTTCATATGTTCACCCCCAAAGAAGACTGCAGAGGAAAGTGATGGCAAACCACCCCTGCTTCTCACTCATCTTGAAAGCCCCTTGCTGGAGTTGCCCTAAGTCAGCTGAGGTGTGACATCCCTTTACTCACACAAGCAGTGTTTCAGGAACGAACGTACAGAGCAGGATTCATGGCCTGGAACAAAATATTTTCTTTCCAGATACGCTTTGTGCCGTTCTGGGTGAAACGACTGCAGTCTGTCTTCTAACAATGGCACTTGTTGCAAATCAGCAGCGTGTACCGAAAGGACTGATGCGTCTGCGATTTGACCCTCTTCGGGGTGTTATGCCCTACTAGAGAAATGTTCCCAACCCCACATGGGATGAAAAAGGGAAAGGTTTCTTCTGTCAGCAGGCGGTGCTTTTAGTTTGTTTTCAAGCTGTCGCTCTTCAACAGAAACAGCCTCCTTCCTTCAAGAGCCTTGGAGAGGCCTGCCATTTTTAATATGCCCCTGGCAAGAGCTCTGTTACTCAGTTAAATGTTTAGCCCTGCAAATGATTAAAAGGAGGTCCCTTCCAACTCTATGATTCTATGCTTTTTCTGGAGAAAATGACTGCTTTGGAAGGTGGGCTGCATGGCGTTATACCCTACTGAGGTCCCTCCCCTCCCTACATCCAACCCTCCCAAACTCCACCCTCAAATCTCCAGGTATTTTCAAACTAGGGTTGCCAGCTCCAGGTTGGGAAAAACCTAGAAATGTGTGTGTGTGTGTGGGGGGGGAGCCTCTGGAGGGCAGGGTTTAGAAGAAGAAGAGTTGTTTTTTGTACTCCACTTTCCCCTACGCTAGGGAGTCTCAAAGTGGCTTACAATTGCCTTCCCATCCTCTCCCCACAACAGGCACCGTGTGAGGTAAGTGGGGCTGAGAGAGTTCTAAGAGAACTCAGCAGGCCTCATGTGTCTCAGAGTGGCTTACAGTCATGTTCCCTTCCCTTCCCCTCCCCTCCCCACAACAGTCACCCTGTGAAGTACATGGGGCTGCGAGGCTTCTGATAGAACAGTGACTGGCCCCCAAGGTCACCCAGCAGGCTTCAGGTGGAAGAGGAGTGGGAAATCAAATCTGCCACTCTAAACCACTACACCATGCTGGGTCTCCTTTAGGAAGGTGAGGGACTTCAATGGGGCATAGTGCCATAGAGTCCACCTTCCCAAGCAGCCATTTTCTCCATGGGAACTGATCTGTCACCTGGAGATCAGTTGTAATAGTGGAGGATCTCCAGCCACCACCTGGAAATTGGCAACCTTATTCCAAAGCCTGGGTTGGTGACCGTAGTGGCAAAAGCCATGTATGCTTGAGGCCATAGTGTGGAGGGCAAGACTGTGCAAAAGTAAGTTGCCTGGATCTGACCATGTGTGTGATCAACTACGGCTTAGGCTAAGGGGGAATAGCAGTGGGTGATGTTTGGGACTAGGGTCTGGGAGACCGAGGTTCACTCCCCTTCTGCCATGGTGCCCGCACTGGGTGAGTGTGGCTGGTCACTCTCTCTCAGCCTAACTCATCTCACAGGTCTTGAGAATATAAAAGGGGAGCTCTGTGCATGACCACCTTGAGCACCTGGGAGAAAGGGCAGGATAGAAATAATGTACTGGATAGAATAGCAGCAGTGACATGTATACTGTTTGAAGGTGTACAGGACTGTCTGGCATCCTAGGCAAGGCTAACTTCTGTCCCCCTCCCCCCGCACTTACAACATCACCGAGTCACATGGAGGATGCCCAATTTGGCAACCCAAAAAGGCTGGTGCCCTAGACAATTGTCTAGTTTGCCTAGTGGCAGGGCCGGCCCTGGAGGTATAGAACAAAGTGAGAGGCCAGTAACACATTTAAGACCAATAAAGTTTTATTCAAGGTATGAGCTTCCGTGTGCATGCACACTTCTTCAGATACCAACTTGGTCGGTGTTAAATGTGCCATTGGACTCTTGACTGCGTTCTCCTGCTTCAAACCAACATGGCTGCCCACCTGGATCTGTTTGAAGGTATGCTTCTGGAGGACTAAACTACTGGTGTTCCTAACTGTCCTTACAGATACTGTCCTTAATGATCAGGACTCGGTGCTGGGCCAGTCTGTCAGCTCCAAAACATGTCCCACGTCAACGTTCAGCTCTATAGTATGGGAAGAAAGACTTCAGTATGGTGCCTTTCCCTGTACGCTGAGTAGAAACAGCCAGTCCCCCTCCTCCTACTCAGAGCCAGTGTGCCTCTTCCCCCCCCCATTTTATTCTATGACAGGGGTGGCCGAATTTGCTTAACATAAGAGCCACGTGGAATAAATGTCAGATGTTTGAGAGCTGCAAGACATGAACGTCAGATGTTTGAGAGCTACAAAACAAGGAGGGAGGAAGGAAACTAGATGGGGAGGAGGAGGAGGGAGACTTGGAAAGAAAGCAACTTTAACTGCATTCTCCAAGCCACCAGCTGGCTTGGCTTGGCGAGCCACACAATATGTGCAAAAGAGCCACATGTAGTTCCCGAGTCACAGTTTGGCCACCCCTGTCCTATGATAACCTTGTGACGAAAGTTAGGCTATGAGATAGACTGGCCCCAAATCACCCAGTGAACATCATGTCAGAGTAGGGATTTGAACCCAGGTCTCTTTGTTCTGATTAATACATCAACTTGGGCTGGATCCTGTTGAATGATCAGGACTCTGTTTGGGGAGAGGTGATTATATTTATTTGGAAAACATGCCAAGAACCTTCCCTAAATCTTAAGTAGCCCCTGAATCTTTGGTGCAAGAGAGGAAGGGATTGGTTTTTTTTTGTCTGCGGGCAAGTCCTGATAGATGGATTCTGTTCCTTGAGAAATCAAGCCCTGCAAGGAGGCCATGCCGAAGAGGAAAACTGATCCCACACATCCCTCCCCTTAAAATCGAGTTCTTGAAGCACTCAGTCAAGCTGCCTTTAAACTTAAGATGATGATGATATTGGATTTATACCCTGCCCTTCTTTATGAAAGAGTGGCTCACCATCTCCTTTATCTTCCTCCCCCACAACAGATACCCTGTGAGGTGAGTGGTGCTGAGAGAGCTCTCCCAGAAGCTGCCCTTTCAAGGACAAGCTTTGTAATGGCTATGGCTGACCCAAGGCCATCCCAGCAGCTGCAAGTGGAGGAGTGGGGAAATCAAACCCAGTTCTCCCAGATAAGAGTCCGCACACTTCACCACTACACCAAACTGGCTCTCTTAAGCGTGTACATGTCTGTCCCTCCTTTCCTCCCAGGAATTCAAGGCAGCATGCCTTTCAGATTTCATTCTCACAACAACCCTGTGAGGTAGGTTGGCTGAAAGAGCAACTGGCTCGAGGTCAGCCCACCGAGTTTTGCGGCAGAGGCGGGGATTCTCGTTCAGTTCTCTAGCCGTTAATGGAGATGCTTTGATTCTCTCCCAGAAGTGCTTGTTTTAAACTGTTTCCAAAAACAATTGCAGTTAACTGTATTTGCTGCAATAAAGGTTGACATTTACTGGTCATCGTAAAATCTCGGAACACCACCAGGGAGCGGTTGCGAATCCTAGCGCTCGCTGGTCAGGCTTAAGGACAATCAGATAACCCGAACAGACGACCAGACCTCCTCCTCATTTGCATCATTTAGCAGGGTTTTTTTTTAAAATGGCAATTCAAAATTGATGAAAATTAAAAGACCATGATCAACTCATTTGGGTCCCTGCCACATCTCATTTGTGTGTGTGTTTGGGGGGGGGGTTTACCTTTAAGCAGGCCTTGAATTCAGCAGGAGCTCACAGGAGCACAGCTCCTGAACCTTTCTGATGTCCCCCCCCCCACCTACCTACCTTGTCCATTGAATATTAGGTGCAGCTGCATAACAATCCCTGGATAAGCTCCACCGCCTATTTTTCTACAAAATGACCTCTGCCTTTAAGTCACAGCTGACTTACAGCAACCCTGGGGGGTTTTCAGGGCAAAAGATGTTCAGAGGTGGTTTGCCATTGCCTGCCCCCATGTCACGACCTTGGGCTTCCTTGGAGGTCTCCCATCCAAATACTAGCTGGGGCCAATCCTGGTTCCCTTCTGAGATCTGACGAGATTGGGCTAGCTCGGAGCGCCCAGGTCTGGGGTTTCGTTTCTCATCACCTTTCAAAATCCTCAGAGTGAGCGGTAAATATCAGCTCCTGACAACACTTGCGATACATACACCATGTAGATGTGATTTGTTTTGAACCATCCTGTTTAATAAGGACAATTAAAAAAAAACCCTTCCTAAACAAAGTATATATTTAAGGAATGAGCCAAACACAGTTTGAGAATGGTGGACTGTGCTCATCAGACACCATCTAGATCCCCCACCTACATCATATTGGTAGAATATGCACATCAGATTTGTTGCCCTAAGATTATTTCCTGATGTGAATTGGGTCACCCCTGTTCGGATATAAAAATGGTAGGGGGAAGCTGTCAGCTGGGGCTCAAGCCTCCAGAAAGCACAAGAACAAGACGACGACATTGGATTTATATTCCGCTCTCCACTCCGAGTCTCAAAGTGGATCACAATCTCCTTTATCTTCCTCCTCCACAACAAACACCCTGTGAGGAGGGTGGGACTGAGAGGGCTCTCCCAGCAGCTGCCCTTTCAAGGACAACAAATACAAAAGCTATGGCTGACCCAACGCCATTCCAGCAGGTGCAAGTGGAGGAGTGGGGAATCAAATCTGGTTCTCCCAGACAAGAGTCCACACACTTAACCACTACACCAAACTGGCTCTCAGAAAGTTGAGAGGAGGAGAAGGAGAAGAAGAGAACTCGTGGGCATTCAATGAAATGGCTGAGCAGACAGGTTAAAATGGATAAAAGGAAGTACTTCTTCACCCAAAGGGTGATTAACATGTGGAATTCACTGCCACAGGAGGTGGTGGCGGCCACAAACATAGCCACCTTCAAGAGGGGTTTAGATAAAAATATGGAGCAGAGGTCCATCAGTTTTTGCCACTGTGTGACACAGAGTGTTGGACTGGATGGGCCATTGGCCTGATCTAACATGGCTTCTCTTATGTTCTTATGATTTATACCCTTCCCTTCACTAACCAAAAGAGTCTCTCAGAGTGGCTTACAAATCTCCTTTCCCTTCCCCTCCCCACAACAGACACCCTGTGAGGTAGGTGGAGCTGAGAGAGCTCTGACAGAACTGCTCTTGAATGGAACAGCTCTGAGAGAACTTGTGGCTGACCCAAGGTCACATCAGCAGGTGCATGTGGAGGAGTGAGGAATCAAACCTGGTTCTCCCTGATAAGAGTCCATGCACTCAGCCACCACACCAAACTGAGAATTTATAATGCACTCTTCCCATCTTAGCATCCTTCTAAAATTTATGTATTGTTCCCTTCCCTCAGGAAGCTTAGAGCAGTGTTTTTAATGCTTTCAGAACCAAAGAGGTATTTGAGCCTGGGCTTCCCAACACTTTAGCCTCTGCACCACACTGTCTTAAAGTTTCCACTGGAGGAATTATTTTTTTAAAAAACCCTCTGACTCAGCCTTAGTGGTCCATCTGTAAAATGAGCACAATACCTGCTCACCTCTCAGCTTGTTGGACTATGGAGGCAAAAATTATGAAGCAATTATATACATATAATGAGTCAGGAATGCTCTACTTCAACAAGTTTTTTTCTTTAAGTGCCTTACACTGACCTTGCCACTGAAAGTAAAAATTAAAACTTCCACTCCCCCTTGTGTGTGGGGGGGTGAAAGCGGAATGATATATTGGCTGGAATGGGGGTGTACCACACATAGGGTTGCCAGGTCTGGGTTGGAAAATACCTGGAGACTTTGGGGGTGGGATCCAGGAGAGGCGGGGTTTGGGGAGGGGAGGGGCTTCAGCATGGTACAATGCCATAGAGTCCACCCTTCAAAGCCACCATTTTCTCTGGGGGAGCTGATCTCTGCCAGCTGGAGGCCAGTTGTAAAAGCCGGAGATCTCCGGGCCTCACTGGAGTCCGGCAACCCTAGAAACAGAGCCTTAAGATCCAACCCTATGGGTTGAATTAAAACACATATTTTGCATATTTGGGAATGAATCTGACTTGAGTCTGTTGCCATCTCTCACCCCTTCATCTACTTTGCAGGGGTGTTGTGAGGATAAAATAGGATAGTGCACTAAGTAATAATGAAGAAGAAGAAGAAGAAGAAGAAGAAGAAGAAGAAGAAGAAGAAGAAGAAGAAGAAGAAGAAGAAGAAGAAGAAGAGAAGAAGAAGAAGAAGAAGAAGAAGAAGAAGAAGAAGAAGAAGAAGAAGAAGAAGAAGAAGAAGAAGAAGAGGTGGTGGTGGTGGTGGTGTGGTGGTGGTGGTGGTGGTGGTGGTGGTGGTGGTGGTGGTGGTGGTGGTGGTGGTGGTGGTGGTGGTGGTGGTGATGATATTGGATTTATATCCCGCCCTCCATCCGAAGAGTCTCAGAGCGGGCTCACAATCTCCTTGAGGAAGTAAAGCTTGCTTGCCCTGATTTGAATAGCCCAGGCTATCCTTATCTCATCACTTCTGGGAAGCTAAGCAGGGTCGGCCCTGGCTGCTGTTTGGATTGGAGATCCCTAAGGAATACCAGGGTTGTGATGAAGAGGCAGGCAATGCAAACCACCCCTGAATGTCTTGTGCCTTGAAAACCCTGCAGGGTCACTGCAAGTCAGCAAAAAACCAAGCCAAACCTAAAAAAAAGAAGAAGCTTGCTTTCTAATACATTTGGCCTGGGATGACAGGGTTGAACATGTTTTCAGTTTGATCCTGGGTCATATTATTTGCTGATGGAGAGCTCATTAGCAGCTCTCTCTGGTAGCACAGGACACTTGCTGGAATCAAGTGATGATGATATTGGAGATGATGATATTGGATGATGATATTGGATTTATATCCTGCCCTATACTCTGAATCTCAGAGTCTCAGAGTGGTCACAATCTCCTTTACCTTCCCCACCCCCACAACAGACACCCTGCGAGGTAGGTAGGCCTGAGAAAGCTCTTACAGCACCTGCCCTTTCAAGGACAACTCTGCGAGAGCTACGGCTGACCCAAGGCCATTCCAGCAGCTGCAAGTGGAGGAGTGGGGAATCGAACCGGTTCTCCAGATAAGAGTCCGCACACCTCACCACTACACCAAACTGGCTCTCTTACCCAGGGTGAGTCAAATGGAGCCTCCAGGATTCAAGGCACTGTACCCCTGGCTGTCTTACAGAAGCCGGACGAGGCTGTCGCATGACTGTGAGCTCCCATGGCGGGTTGCTTCCAGAGGCAGGACCTTGGACAGGGCTGACTATCCTTATGTTGTTGCTTTTTTACATTTAACCAGCTGTGATGTGTCATCCGGCCTGCCTTTGGGGAAAGAAGGGGGAGGCTGATGTGACCTTGGTGACAGGAAGGCTGTGAAAAAGACACTCTGTGGACTACTGTTGCTGCAAGGGAGAGTCGGAAGACCTAGGAAAGGATGAGTTCAGCGGATGATTGGGGGTGGGGGGTGGGGGGCTGTGGTTCCCGCCCATCCTACTTTGTCAGTTTTTAATCCCCTTCTCTAAATTAAAAACAACAGATAAAAAGCAGTTATCCCCGAAGCAAAATATGTCTATATACATATGTCTAATCTACAGAATGTTACACCAGGGCATAAAGACGCCTTCTGGAAGCATCCAAATCTTGCCATTGTCTCCCCCCAAGCAGGCAAGGGCAGTCTAAGGTGGGAACTCCGCTGCAAAGGGATCCCCCGCAGCATCGATCCCCTTGCCCTCTGCTCTGATCACACCTCGTCGATAGACTGTGTTTGGCACGAGGCCCTCCACTGAGGTCTGGAGGGCAAAGGGGCTTTGGTAGAGCAGGCTTGATTTTTTAAAATATCACGTCTGACCGAGTCGGCTCTCTGTCTACAGGAGCTTCTGTTGGCAGAAAACGTTGCAAGCTTGAAAGGTGCGGCTAGATGTCCCCTTGATGTTTTCTGCAAACGATTAACATGGCTACCCCTCTTGATTCACAGAGGCTCCTGGCCCGGGCTCAGTGGCAGAGCATCTGCTTTGCATGCAGGGGGTCTGGTGTTCAATCCCCGACATCTCCGGCTCAACACAGTCTCCGGGAGCAGGTGCTTGGGATGTTTTCTCTGCTTGAGACTTGGAGCAGGACCAGGGCGGAATGGACCAGTGGCCTGACTCGCTAGGAGGAAACTTCTTGTATCGATGGTGGTCCATCTCCCGGCTCTGATTCAGTGATTCTCACGAGCCAAGAGCAGCGGCTGGTTTTAAGGATCGCAGCACTACAACCTGCCTCTTTTTCTCCCCACCGCTTTATTGAAATGATCCACAGGCAGGCAGGCAGAAGTGTTAAATTAAACAGGGTGGAGGGGGGCGCAGGGAGGAAAGCCCCGAACCCTCCCCGCTAGACTCACTCTAGTCAACCCCACTTCCCAACCTCCCAGCTGCCGTGCCCCTGTGCCTGCGGCATTTAGAGGGAGATGTATCCGTGCTGGGATCCACAGGGACTAAAAGCGCTCGGCTGGCGGAGAAAACTCTGGGCTCATTTCCCCGTGGACTTGAAATGTTTTCTGTGTGGAGAACAACAGAACAGCTGGGGAAGAAGGGCAAAAGGAGTTCTGATCTGCGGGCACATAATGCACAAAGAACAGAGAGGTTTCTGACAGTTCTGACCTTTTTCAGGGTTCATGGGAAGCTACCTGTAAGCACCAGCAATTCCAGCGAGACCCCCGCTGCTTTGCAGTGATTAAATTGGGAAGGGGGGGGGGGAAAGGTCAAGGTTTTGACAATCAAAAGAAAGATTATTCTTCCCCGTTTTTGCCGGTCCAGCCCTCCCAAAGCATAGCCCCGATCCCACACTCAAAAATTAAAATGCTGGTTGCAGAAGTATCTGAATAGTCTCACTTGTCCACATTTCTGATTCTAGGGAAATCATCTAAGTCGCTTCTCCTGGAAGACAATCTCTCTCAGCCCACGCCAGTCCACCAAATGATGAACAGTGCCTCTTGAACCTCAGAACTCCAGGAAGGCTTGCTTTAAATCCACCACTCATTTGGATAGCCACTGGCAAAGATGCCTTCCCTCTTGATGAGCCGCAACACTGCTGAGCCCAGGGCAGCCGTCTTCCTGTTCTACGTTCCTAAGGCCTCTTTTGATGAACTGCAGAAGAACTGCTTAAAAACTGGCCATTGGTGAGTTCGTGCATTTTGCAGAAGATACCTGAAAACTGTTGTTGTTTTTTTTAAACTAGCAAATCATTGATTTGGTTCAGCATGAGATCTGAATCTGTGTTCGAATCTCTGCACAGCCAGGGGCCACACTGGGTGGCTTTGTGGAAGTGTCTACATCTGCTCAGATGCCTTCTTTTTGGTTCTTTTCAGGGAATTTTTCTCTCCTGTATGAGTTGTTTCCCCCACAACACCCCCCCCCCCCCAGGAATAAAGGATTGTAACAGTTTGAAGGAGGATATTTGGTGGCCTTCAGATTTTCTTCAGAGAACTTGCAGGAAGTGTTTTGCTTAGGTTTTGGATCCGACTGCTCACCACAGGAAAAGAACCCCACCCTGCACTGTCTGATTGGCTGGGTATCATGGGGATAAAATATTTTCCTTTGTGCAGCTGACTTGTTTACCAGCTTGGCTCACTTGCTTGAGTTATCTGGAGAAGTTTGCTTTGCAGGCACCATTTGAAGGTATACCCAGCCTCTCCTTATGTTACATTCAAGGCTACCTGCTGCTCCAGCTGACTTAAGTAAGCAAGCCAAGTTGCAAGTAAACCAACTACCCAGAAAGCAAGCAAACAAAAATTATCCCTGTGCTACCAAGGCAATTTGAGGGGGATTGAGGTTGAATTGCCTCCTGCAAAGTTCCATTCTTTGTGTGGGAGTTGCCCCTCCTCGAGCCTTTTAACGACACAAAAGAATTTAGCGGGAGAAACCTGAAGTTGCAGGGGACAAGAGCAATCAGGGAAAAAGCTGCTCCGCTTTTCATGCAGTGAATCGAGTGCTGGAGCAGAAGCCATCTCCCAAACTATGGCAACTTTCCTTCCAAAGTGGCCAGTCCTGCCTTTTTCACAGGCATGGGGGTTGGACTAGATGGCCTTTGGGGCACCCCTCCCCGAGTCTGCGATGCTATAACCTCGTCTCGAAAAGTTGACGCAAGGATAATTGAAAACCAGGCAAGCCCCGGTGCATGCTAAAAAGTGCTGGAGAAAACAGCCGTGCATTAAAGGAAAAAAAAAACTGCTTGATCATACTAATTTCAGGCGACGCTTTGCGCCGGCCACCCCTTGGCTCTGCTTTTAGGCATCCACAAGGGCACGTCCCTGCCTTCTCCCCTCCCCTCCAGCCTTGCCCGGTCCAGCGGTCACTCACCAGCAGATAGATGCTCCCCTGGATGAGAAATATGAAACAGCACCGTGTCAGCTGCATTTTTTCCCCCCAGCCTCTTCCTTCCTATCGATTTTCTGCAAATCTGTTCTGCCTTCTCGATCTTGCTTGTTATACCCTGGCCTCTGGCCTCCTAGGATCCCCCCATTCCAGGCTCGCTGGGGCAGTCTCTTTCCAGCCAGACATGGGTTGCTGGGGAGGGGAGAAGGCAGCTGGTTCACCCACTGCAGCTGGAGACCTCCATGTGTCTGACTACCGGCTGTTCCCTGGTTTGCTGGAGACTCTGGTAAAACTCATTCCAGTCCCTCGCTCTGCTCTCCACTAGCTCCCTCCCACTGATAGGTGCCACCACTGGAGCATCGAGCCTCGCCTTAACCCTTGCATGCCTGCCAACTTGGAAACTTGAAAACTTGGCCTTTTGGTGTGCATGTGCGGAAGGGGAAAGGGACAGAGAAGGCCATCCCACAGAGCTAGGCCAGGAAGAAGGCTGCAGGTGGGCTCGAAAAAGAGGCTGCATCCATTTCAAGAGGGATTTTCATTTGGTTTTGCAGGGTTTAAGTTAGCAGGATGTTTGGGGCTCTGAACTGAGCTGGGGGTTCTGTTTGCAGCAGGGCTGTGCTGTATAACATGGCTGGAGTAGAATACTCCCTCCAACCTAATCTTTTTGGGTTTATCTATCTGCGAAAGGCAGGCTCGGAGTGACTTTACTGCCCCATGGTGCTAGTGGAGTCGGTTGCTAAGTATATGGGTTTAAAGGCAAGATGGCAGTGCCCTTTCCAGGTGTGAATTTCCTAAGCTCCAGTCTTCTCATTTGAGAACTAAGGTCTTATCATTAAAAAAAGAAAACAGAATAAAAAGACGGAGAGATATTGGAGAGTATGGGAACGCAGTCCTTGCGACCCTAAACGGAGTTCCACCCTTTTGAGACCGTCGAAGCCTTCCGGTGTTATTCTTCTTAGGATCGCCCTGTCATGTTGTGTGTGACATTCAGTGATCATTGGTCCAAATGGTACTTTCTACCCACTCCTTATTACCAAAGAGCCCAGCCCGCCCGGATTGGTGGAAAGCCTTATTGAAACAAATGGTGTTCTTACAGAGCTCCTTTCAAGGATGATTGTGCAGGACAGCTGCCGGATGGGCTACAGCATGTCTGTCTCTCCATCTGCCGTGTTTGGCAGTGGTACCGACGACGCACCTTGCTTTATGGCATGACCACCTCTGCCTTCCTCCCCCCTTCCCCCCCTCCCAGTTTCCTTACACCATTTACCTGTAACAACCATCGCAGGGGCTTAAAGAGAAGATGAAAGATCTTGGAGGGGATCCAAGGCTCCTCTGTCATTCTCTAGCAATATAACAAGGGAAGCCACTCACCAAGCCCCATACGGTGGGGGCAGCACTGTCCCTCCTCTCTTCCTGCCAAGAGACCAGCCCCTCTGAGTTTGAAGAATGGTGAAGAAAAGAAATGTGTGGCTTAAGGGACATTGTTTGGAGAAAGCTGCTGTATGAAAGAGTTAGACAGGAGGGGGAATTTGTGCAGGTCCAGCTTTTCCCATCGGAGAGCTGCACCAATCAAAAGTGCTGATCTGAAGGTCTTTCTTTCCTTGGTGGAGTCCTTCAAGGGGCGTGGGGGACCCCAGAGTTGGGCTGCTCTCTCTCTTTTTTTAAATGGAAGCTGCTCGTCTCACTTTTTCAAACAGAGGTTTGATGATACAGCAAGGAAAATCAGGCTCTGGCTGGGTCCTGAAATGGGGCGTTCTTATCAGTGCTTGCAAACAGATGACTGGTGTCTGTTGGCGGCTGGAAAAGGAAGGGTGGGGAGCCTCTTAATGCAAGAGACTTGGGCCCAAATGACAAGATATGCTCAACAAGTTCTGTGTCGTGTGGAGTCAGGGCTTTTGGGGGGCAGGCACGCACAAGAACGCAGTTCCGGCTGGGTTGATATAAGGAGGTGTGGCTTGATATGCAAATGAGTTCCTGCTGGACTTTTTGTTTCAGTGTGTGAAACAATGGTGACATCAGGGGGTGTGGCCTAATAGGCAAATGAGTTCCTGCTGGTTTTTTTTTTTTCCTTTTTTAAAAAAAAGCCCTGAGTTGAGCCAGACACTCTTGCACCTCACGTGGAGTCAGAGAGAAGGGGCAAACAGACCATCACCACTGCTGTTTCTACTGGCAAAAGTGGGGCAGGAAGGAAACCAGAACCACTTTCTTCCCCTGCCCCTTGCAGTGCCGAGTGGACAAGCACTGTTCACGGTGAGTTCCCTCAATGTACATCCAACTGCAAGCCAGATTGTGCATCACGACCTGCCACATGTTGAGTGTATCATGTATTTGGGCCCTTAGGGAGTTGCCAAAACTTTCTCTGGCAGAGGCACTGTGCCTTTTAATAGCTACAATACAGACACAGCTTTCAACAAGTGCAGGCTCCATCGGTGTAGGAATGAAAGATGTCCATGTTGAATTTTTGCCTCCTATAACTGTTAAAAGGCACAGGAACCCCGGCTGGGGGAAAAGTTGGCAATCCTACAGACAAAAAGAAAATGCAGAAACTTTTCTACTCTAATTAATTAACTAAAATGGAATTGATTTTTTTTAAGATCCTGCTTTTCCATTTGAAATAAATGTTGAAGGCAGCTAGGAGAGAAATGGCTGGATGTTTTAGATGACTCTGCTGCTCAGTGAAGACATTATTTATTTTTAAATAAGTTAGTCAAGTCATATTTTATGGTATGGCCCAGAGCCATGACAATATTACAAAGAGGTAAATCAGTCAAAAAAAGGGAGATCAATGAAACAGGAACAAAAGCTAATCTGACCCAGACCAAATGAAACCAATTCATTTTTCAAATCAAACCTGCCCTTTCGCTGAATCCTGGAATGCTGCAATTTGAGAAACCTGTTTGAATTGGACAATTTTTTTTTTTTAAATGAGTGGAACTGAACAAATGCTTTCAAAGTCTGCAATTTTAAAAAGGGGTACATTCTTGACCTGAAAACTGTTCCCCATGATTCCAGATGCTCATGTGTGACATAAAAGGGGCTGAATGAATTTGATCAGGAGGAACGGAAAGACACTCCGCACATGTTCAGAGGTAGCTCAATTCTCAGGTTCCTTTAGAAAAAAATTGGAGGAATTCCCATGCAAATCCAAAGGTAAGCCCAATAGATTGTTTTTTTTCAGCAAGGAGGTGATCGTATCTCCAGTTTAGATCTGGGAAGGGTAGAGACTTTGCCCTTTGGCTTCTAACTCCTGGGTTAGAGAAAAGGGGCTGTTGGTAGACTACCAAGCCGGTGTGTGAACAGACAGGATCCAGAGTTTTGTTATTTTGTGTTGCAGCCCTGTAGCAGGAGGCTTTTGGTCTGGGCTGGGCCAGATGACTTCTTAACAATCACACAAACATTGGCAAAATAATGTGACTGGGTGAGGAACGAGGGGATTGAGCACCACTCCCTGAATCTCCATGGGGATTCATGGGGCAGCAACAGAGATGTCAGCCTGCAGCTGTTCAGAAATCACTCGATTCACAGGTTCCCTTAGAAAAAGACTGGAGGAGCTCATGGGCAAATCCAAAGGGAAGCTCAATGGACTGGCTTTTGGGGGAGAATATTCTTTGTACATTTCAGCAGGGAGGCACTCCCTTCTCTGTCTTCCAGACATGCCTGGTAAATCCGAACTCTTTCTGACTCTCAAGCACCTTTCTCCATCCTTTTATCTTCTCCTGGAATCCTTCCCATCTCTCTTGGCTTGCTCTTCCTTTCCATCTTGAGAGGCTGAACTCAGGGTCTTCTTCCAAACACACTGTTTAAAAAAAATCGAAACAACTCAGATATTGTGTTAACCAACCCAAGAGGTTCCCTTCTCAAGGGAAACACATTTCGTATGCAACTTGACAACTTCGAAGCCCAATCTTTCCCTCTGTGCGGCCCCCCGCACCCAAGCTGTAGCTATCATCTATAGTCCACAATCACCAGTTTCCTAATAATTACAGATTGGAGGGGGGGGGGTGTTTTGTAGAAAAAGCCCAGCACAGACTCATTTGCATATTAGGCCACACCCTCTGACATCACAATTGTTTCACACAGGACTTTTTTGGAGAAGAAATCCAGCAAGAACTCATTTGCATATTAGAAGAAGAAGACTGCAGATTTATACTCCGCCCTTCTCTCTGAATCAGAGACTCAGAGCGGCTTACAATCTTCTATATCTTCCTCCCCCACAACAGACACCCTGTGAGGTGGGTGGGGCTGAGAGGGCTCTCACAGCAGCTGCCCTTTCAAGGACAACCTCTGCCAGAGCTATGGCTGACCCAAGGCCATTCCAGCAGCTGCAAGTGGAGGAGTGGGGAATCAAACCCGGTTCTCCCAGATAAGAGTCTGCACACTTAACCACTACACCATACTGGCTCTATTAGGCCACACCTCCTGACACCAAGCCAGCCAGAACTGCATTCCTGTGCATTCCTGCTCAAAACCCCCCCTGATTACTGAGTTTTAAAAATGTTAACGGAAATGCTTTGCTTTTCAGTTTCATCTAAATTAGTGGATCTTTGAGCATCTAAAAAGAAGCCCATTTTGAAAAGCCAGTGTGGTGTGATGGTTAAAGTGCAGGCCTATGACCTAAGAGGCTTGGGTTCAGGACTCCACTTGACCATCAACTACACTGGGCGTCTTTGGGCCTGTCACTCACTCAGCCTAACTTCCCTTGCAGAACTCTTACGGGGATAAAAGCGAGGGGAGCTATGAGCACCTTGGAGGAAGGGTGGGATAAAAGTGGTGTTAGATAATACATTTATTAGGATATGCCGCTTTTTCTCTCAGCTGTACAGCTCCTAGCATATTCATTTATTGTGGTCTATTTTATTCCATTTTTCCTCCAGGTCGCTCAAGGTGCTGTCTGCTTTCCTTCAGTTCTCCACAACACTCCTGTAAAATAGGCTAGGCTAAGAGAAAGAGACTGAGTGACTGGCCCAGGGCCACCCAGTGAATGTTTATGGTCAACAGCAGGGCTTCTTTTGTAGAAAAAGCTCAGCAGGAACTCATTTGCATATTAGGCCACACCCCCTGACACCAAGCCAATCGGAACTGCATTTCTGTGCGTTCCTGCTAAAAAAAAAATGTCCTGGTCAACAGAGATTTCAACCTGGTACAGAATGATAAAATCGATGTATAAATCGATGGTGCGGTCTCATTTGGAGTACTGTGTGCAGTTCTGGTCGCCGCACCTCAAAAAGGATATTATAGCATTGGAGAAAGTCCAGAAAAAGGCAACTAGAATGATTAAAGGGCTGGAACACTTTCCCTATGAAGAAAGGTTGAAACGCTTGGGACTCTTTAGCTTGGAGAAACATCGACTGCGGGGTGACATGATAGAGGTTTACAAGTTGATGCATGGGATGGAGAAAGTAGAGAAAGAAGTACTTTTCTGCCTTTCTCACAATACAAGAACTCGTGGGCATTCGATGAAATTGCTGAGCAGACAGGTTAAAACGGATAAAAGGAAGTACTTCTTCACCCAAAGGGTGATTAACATGTGGAATTCACTGCCACAGGAGGTGGTGGTGGCCACAAGCATAGCCACCTTCAAGAGGGGTTTAGATAAAAATATGGAGCAAAGGTCCATCAGTGGCTATTAGCCACAGTGTATATATAAAAATTTTTGCCACTGTGTGACACAGTGTTGGACTGGATGGGCCATTGGCATGATCTAACATGGCTTCTCTTATGTTCTTATGACAAACCACCTCTGAAGGCCTTGAAACCTCTACAGGGTTCAGTGCTCCAGCCGCTCCACCACAGCGGCTCTCTTTAGTTAGCATGAAACAGAAACCTCCAGCAGCCGTAGCAGAAGCAGTTCAAGAGTCCTGCGAATCGGTGCCCAAGCTTGCAACAGAATGAATGTTTTTCCAAAGCCAATGGTGAGTTCTCAACCCAGTCCCTTAAGCAGGCTGGCTTAGTGGCTCTCCATCTCAGAACACATCAAGCAATAAAGGAAGGAGCAAACGGATGCACTGAGGAAGCACAAGCCATCTTTCGCCCTTGAGAAAGGGTCACCAAAGGCTTGCGTCTGAATACTTCCCTTCTGGGAAAGAAGTAGCATCGAGTGGCCCCTCTCTGTTAACATCTTTCCACCCACACCCAACTTCGGTGCCTTAAGGACAGAATAGCACGGGGGTTAGATTTTATTCCAGCAGAAGTGTTCATGAGTCAAAGACCACTTCCTAAGATAACCGAGAGTGTAAATCCATTAGGCTCAATTAATATACAGAATGAAAAAGTGTGTGTGTATGTGTGGGGGAGATGTCACAAGGAGAAGCCAGTGCACAGCAAGATCTGATGCGAAGAGTAAGTTCGCTCAGCATGGGTGCAAAAACCCTCTCAAGCTGTTAGCAGATAGGCAAAAACTGCAGCCTGGTGCAGGATGAAATAGGATGAGCAGAAGTGATAGGGAGTTCCAGAGGTATAGCTGAAATCAGGGCTTTTTTTGAGCCGGAACGCACAGGAACAGAGTTTCAACTGGCTTGACATCAGGCGATGCGTGGCCTAATATGCAAGTGAGTTTCTGTTAGGCTTTTTCTACCAAGAAGCTCTGTGTGAAACAATAGTGATGTCAGGGGGTGTGGCCTAATATGCTAAGGAGTCCCTGCTGGGCTTTTCTACAAAAAAAGCCCTGGCTGAAATAATTAACATTTGTAAGGGATGACATATCCTGACCTGGATAGCCCAGATCTTAGAAGCTAAGCAGGGCTGACCCTGACTATTGCTTAGATGGGAGACTTCCAAAGCAGCTGTTTTCTCCATGAGAACTGATCTCTGTCTCCTGAAGATCTGCTCTAATCTCAGGAGATCTCTAAGAGGATGGGGACCATGCCGCAAAAGGACCCTTGTGCAGACAGGAGTGGCACTGAAATAGGGTTGCCAGACTGCAGGTGGGCAAACCAAACGGGAAGAACACAGTGAGGTTAGAAGCCTGGAGAAACCTGTGTCCACTAATTGCAATTAACAAACAATCACAACGTGTAAGTATTCATAAATATTTTTTCAACAGGGAGGCGGTCATATCCCAACACAGACTTGGAAACCCTACACTGAAAAACCTGTCAGCTGTGGCTTTCCCCATCCTCAGAAGGTCATGTTGGGAAAAGTTACATTTGGTGAAACCTTTCCCCTGTACGACTTTGAAGAGCACTGGGGCTCTCTCAAGGCTTGAAGTTGGGTGCCTCTGCTTTATTTAAAAGGCTCCCAGTCTCCAGGTGGGACTTGGAGATCTTCTCCAAATCACAGCTCATAAGGGCTTTTTTTTGTGTAGAAAAAGCCCAGCAGGAACTCATTTGCATGTTAGGCCACGCCCCCTGATGCCAAGCCAGTCGGAACTGCGTTCCTGCTCAAATAAAAAGCCCTGCAGCTCATCCCAAGACGACAGGGATCATTTCAACTGGAGGAAATGGCTTCTTTTGAGGGTGGACTCTATGGCATTGTAGCCCACTGAGGTCCCTGTCTTCCCCAGGCTCCATTCCCAACCTCCATGGGTTTAACAGCCTGAAGCTGGTGACCCTGCCCCTCCTGCCCCCCCTTTAACAGCCTGAAGCTGACAACCCTAGCCTTTTTAACAGGCTCCCAGGCTGCAGGCAGGGAGTGGGTGAGGCTCTTCCTAGCCCTGAGATCAAGGCAAGCGAAAATGCCCATCAGATCCAGTCGTCTGGGGAGAGGTGCCAGGAGCAGGGCCCCGAGAAATGTTGGCGAGTCTATTTACGAAGGATTTAAAAATAAAGCTGGAGCGCAGGAGGCGGCATTTTCAACCGACTGACCTTGGCAAGAGTCTCTTCATTTGCTGGCAAATAGCAAGTGCCAGGTTTACTTTATTTTAAGCTTTCACTTTGCTTTGGTGCCGTCACAGAAATAAACGCATGCAGTACCTGTCGCCCGTTTTAGCTGAACTGCCCGGCCTCTCACACCTGCTGCTCTTTCCCCCGTGCCCTCCCCTGAGGATGTCTCGGAAAAGTAGCAAGCGGCACACGCCGGCTGGTGCAATATTACATCACAGATGGTTTCACTTGGGGGGGGGTGGTGGAGAGAAGGGTTCAAACCCCTTTGGCTTTGCAGAATGTACAGAGGGTCCCCCGGCACAGGTGAGCGGTTTCCACCGGTTGGTTAAAAAAAGAGATGTGTAGGTTGTTAGAAGAAGAAGAAGAACTGCAGATTTATACCCCGCCCTTCTCTCTGAATCAGGGACTCAGAGCGGCTCACAATCTCCTATATCTTCTCCCCCCCCACAACAGACACCCTGTGAGGCGGGTGGGGCTGAGAGGGCTCTCACAGCAGCTGCCCTTTCAAGGACAACCTCTGCCAGAGCTATGGCTGACCCAAGGCCATTCCCCCAGCTGCAAGTGGAGGAGTGGGGAATCAAACCCAGTTCTCCCAGATAAGAGCCCTCTCACTTAACAACTACACCAAACTGTTAGCACAAAAACCAGTTAATTGCCAAGTATGGGAGGGGGCGGAATAAGCAATTACATATTTATTTTTTTAACAAAAGGAACTATTATTTATTTATTTTCTGTTTTATATACCCTGCCCTTCCTTCCTGCAAGGGGGCTCACAACAAATAAATTACAAAACTGAAAATAACTAGAAATAAATATCGACATAATTAAAAACAGTTAATACAGTTTAAAAGGCGGGCATTGCACCTTTTTATTGGCAACTCTGTGTAAAAAGTGTCGTCAGGTTGCAGCTGCCTTCTGGAGAACCCAGCAAGGGACTTCCAAGGCAAGGGAGAGGCAGAGGTGCTTGGCTGTTGCCTTCCTCCGCAGAGTCTTCCTTGGTGGTCCCTCATCCAAGTGCCGCTGACCCTGCTTTGCTTGTAAGATCTGACGAGATCTGTATATACTCAAAGTACCATGTGGAGTACTGTGTGCAGTTCTGGTCGCCGCACCTCAAAAAGGATATTATAGCATTGGAGAAAGTCCAGAGAAGGGCAACTAGAATGATTAAAGGGCTGGAACACTTTCCCTATGAAGAAAGGTCGAAACGCTTGGGACTCTTTAGCTTGGAGAAACGTCGACTGCGGGGTGACATGATAGAGGTTTACAAGATAATGCATGGGATGGAGAAAGTAGAGAAAGATGTACTTTTCTCCCTTTCTCACAATACAAGAACTCGTGGGCATTCGATGAAATTGCTGAGCAGACAGGTTAAAACGGATAAAAGGAAGTACTTCTTCACCCAAAGGGTGATTAACATGTGGAATTCACTGCCACAGGAGGTGGTGGCGGCCACAAGCATAGCCACCTTCAAGAAGGGTTTAGATAAATATATGGAGCACAGGTCCATCAGTGGCTATTAGCCACAGTGTATGTGTGTATATAAAATTTTTGGCCACTGTGTGACACAGAGTGTTGGACTTGATGGGCCGTTGGCCTGATCCAACATGGCTTCTCTTATGTTCTTATGTTACCATCAACTAATGGTGCCCAGAGCAAAGGACTAGCAAGGCGAGTAAGAAGCAGGGGTGGTTTGCCATTGCCCTCTTCCACAGAGTCTTCCCTGGAGGTCTCCCAAGTATCGACTGTGTGTAGCTTCCAAGATCCAACACGATCGAGCTGTGCCGTGCCACCCCTTGGCAACTGTACCTGCCTGAAATGTTTAAATTCTATATCCATAAGTGCTGCTTTTCAGTGGATTGAGAGAAACACTCTGTACACACACAAAGGCACTGTCGCCCTCATTGTTGAACATAGCAGAAGAAGAAGAATTGCAGATTTATACCCCGCCCTTCTCTCTGAATCAGAGACTCAGAGCGGCTCACAATTCCTTTATCTTCTCCCCCCCACAACAGACACCCTGTGAGGTGGGTGGAGCTGAGAGAGCTCTCACAGCAGCTGCTCTTTCAAGGACAACCTCTGCCAGAGCTATGGCTGACCCAAGGCTATTCCAGCAGGTGCAAGAGGAGGAGTGGGGAATCAAACCTGGTTCCTCCAGATAAGAGTCCACACACTTAACCATTACACCAAACTGGCTCTCAGGTTTTTCTTCTTGAACAAACCTCCTCTGACATTGGCAGCAACTCCAAACAGGGGCTGAGGTCAGATTTCAACTGGCAGCCTTAGGGCGTTTTCGCACTGACCTTACTCCGGAGCGATGTCCCTCTTCACCGCGCAGCATCTGCGCGGATTTCGCACATGTTGCTCCGCAGAACCCGGAAGAGCCGCAAAGTCCCGCGGCTTTTGCGTCGCAAATGTAAACTGGTTTTTGGCGGTTTACATTTGCGACGCAAAAGCCGTGGGACTTTGCGGCTCTTCCGGTTCTGCGGAGCAACGTGTGCGAAATCCGTGCAGACGCTGCGCGGTGAAGAGGGACGTCGCTCCGGAATAAGGTCAGTGCGAAAACGCCCTTAGTGGGTCATCTTTTAGGAAGATGGACCCTGGCCAAAAGACCCTTCCTACTTAGGTACAACTCCTTGCACCGTTCTAAGACACAGCTTTTAGGTTTAACAGCCCTGTGCAGAGAGAAATTCAGCTGGACTGGACATCCCCTCTCTAAGAAAAACTACACCTATTGAATTTTGCTGCTTGCAATCAAGCTGTTTAAGGGCCACAATCTAGTCAGGTTCAGGGGCAACATGCCTGAAACAGGTCAGGAACCAGCCTCATCCTTGGCTAAATCTAACCCAGAACTAAGGCTTGTCAACCTCCAGGTGGTGGCTGGAGATTTCCTGCTATCGATCTCCAAGCGGCAGAGATCAGTTCCCCTGGAGAAAATGGCTGCTTTGGAAAGTGGACTCTGGCATTATACATCATTGAAGTCCCTCGTGTCCCCAAACTCCGCCCTCCTCAGGCTCCACCCTCAAGTTCTCCAGGTATCCCCCACCCCAGAGTTGGCAGTCCTGACCAGCCTGAGAGAGAAAAACCCAGCTGGTTCCCACAATCTGCTTTTCAGTGTGTGCTTCTGCCTTGCCCACTCACTGCAACAGAAGGCTCCTACCTGCTTCCAGGAGAACTGGTTGGGTTGGATGGAGCTGGCTGCTACCAGATAAGGACAATTCTGTGTGGAGTTTCATCCGCATAGCCTGATGGAGGCTTTTCATGTAAAAGGAAAGACAGGCAGTCATTTCCTGTCCTTCAGGGGTGGCACAGCCGATCACGGCCATGGCAGGTCTTGCTTCTCTCCAATGTGGCGATGCCAGGTGGGCCACTCCGAGGTAGGGTTGCCAATCTCCAGTTGGGGGCTGCAGCTCTCCTACTTATTACAGTTAATCTCCAGATGGCCAAGGTCAGTTCCCCTGGAGAAAACGGCTGCTTTGGAGGATGAGCTCTTTAGCATTATACCCTGATAGGGTTGCCAAGTCCAATTCAAGAAATATCTGGGGACTTTGGGGGTGGAGCCAGGAGACATTAGGGGTGGAACCAAGATCCAGGCTGTGACAAGCATAATTGAACTCCAAAGGGAGTTCTGGCCACCTTTTCAATTTCTTTCTTCCATAGGAAATAATGAAGGATAAGGGCACCTTCTTTTGGGGCTCATAGAATTGGACCCCCTGGTCCAATCTTTTTGAAACCTGGGGGGTATTTTGGGGAGAGGCACTAGATGCTATACTGAAAATTTGGTGCCTCTACCCCAAAAAACAGCCCCCCCAGAGCCCCAGATACCCGCGGATCAATTCTCCATGATTTTCTATGGGAATAAATCTCCATAGGGAATAACAGAGTTCCCAGCAGACATTTCCCTCCCCTCCCCCCGCTTTCTGACGACCCTGAAGCGGGGAGAGGGCCTCCAAACCGGGGGATCCCCTGCCCCCACCTGGGGATTGGCAACCCTATACCCTGAGGAGGTCCCTCCGTGCGCCTCCCCAGACCTGGGATTGCAAGGTTCCCCCTGTCCCACCAGCAAGGGATGGGGTAGGAGGGTACGGTTGTCAGCTCTAGGTTGGGAAACTCCTGGAGATTTGTTTAATTCTTTTATTCATTTATTTACCTTATATTTATATCCCACCCTCTCTGCAAGCGGACTCAAGGCGACCGCCTTGCCCATTCCCTGCAGCTGAAGGCTCCTACCTGCTTCCAGGAGAACTGGTTGGGTTGGGTGGAGCTGGTCTCGGCTGCTCCCGGGTAAGGACAATTCTGTGCAGAGTTTTATCTGCACAGCCCTGATGGAGGCTTATTGTGTAAAAGGAAAGACAGGCAGTCATTTCCTGTTCCTTCTGGGGAGGTCATTTGAGGGCGGAGCCTGGGGAAGACAGGGACCTCAGTGAAGAAGACGACGACTGCAGATTTATTCCCCACTCTTCTCTCTGAATCAGAGACTCAGAGCGGCTTACAATCTCCTATGTCTTCTCCCCCCACAACAGACACCCTGTGAGGTGGGTGGGGCTGAGAGGGCTGTCACAGCAGCTGCCCTTTCAAGGACAACTCCTGCGAGAGCTATGGCTAACCCAAGGCCATTCCAGCAGCTGTAAGTGGAGGAGTGGGGAATCAAACCAGGTTCTCCCACATAAGAGTCCTCACACTTAACCACTGTACACTTAAACACTGTACTCCACTTAACCAGCGGGGTACAATGCCACAAAGTCCACCCTCCACAGCAGCCCTTTTCTCCAAAGGAAGTGATCCCTGGAGCCTGGAGATGAGCAGGAATTCTGGGAGATCTTCAAATCCCACCTGGAGGCTGACATCCTCAACAGGGCCGTAGCCAGGATTTTAAGTCAGGGGGCTTTTTAAAAAGTCAGGGGGCACCCTTTCCTATCCCCTGTGGGGCTTGCTGTTTCTCAAAAGCTTTCTGGGATGGGGCAGAAGCTGGAGGCTCTGAAAGTGGCCAACTCAAGGCAGCCAGCCCTAAAACTTTGGAGTGAAGAAGGGGCTGGACCTTGCATGCTGGGTGGGGGGAGTCCTTCAACCTCCCTCTCCCCCACCCCAGCACTTTACAACCAGCAGCTCCATCTGTCCACCCCTCCCCAGCCCATTCCAAATGGCTTCCCCTGGAGAAAATTCCAAATGGCTCCCTCCTCCTCCCTCCTCTCCGTTTGCTGCTGCAGCGCACTGTGCCCTGCTCAGCTCTCCCAGCTGCTGCTGCTGACACTTCGCTAGCTCAGCCATGACAAAAAGAAAACAATCCCAAAAAGCAGACTGCACCCCAGATTCCCCCTGGGAGTTGGGGAGGCCTGCCTGGAATTCAGGGGGCAGTGCCCCCACAGGCCCCCCTATGGCCATGGGCCTTATCCTCAAACCCCACCCCAAATCTCCAGGTATTTCCCAGCCCAGAGCTGGTAGCTCTGCTCCCAGATAAGGAACTGCAGGATACATCTCTCTCTCTCTCTCTCTCTCTCATTCTCTTGGGTTTTGTTGAGTAGTCAAGTGGGGGTCCCATGAACTCTTGACATGAACTTGGGGCGGAAAGACCCGTTTCTGAGGGCTGGTGGTGAGTGTAGGAGGTTGTTTCCAAGCAAAGCACCAAAAGCTATTCTTGTCCCCATTGCAAAAGCTTTAAATGCTGTTCGTTCAAATGCTAATTTGTGCCTGGGCTGGGTCTGGGGAAGCTGTTTTGAGTAATGCTTCCCCTGGGGTGGAAGCATTTGCGAGTGAGCACACGCGGCATGCATTTTCTGACCTCGGAAATGACTGCTACCAAGCAAGGTTGTCGGCCTCCAGATGGGACCTGGAGATCAACTGTTCGATATCCAGGCAACAGAGATCAGTTCCCCTGCAGGAAATAGCTGCTTTGGAGAGTGGACTCTGGGGCAGTGTACCTGCTGAGCTCCCTCCCCTCCCCAAATCCACACTCCTCAGGCTCCACCCCACCCCCCCCTCAAATCTCCAGGTTTTCCAGCCCAGAGTTGTCAACCTTTGCCACCAGCCTTTGGGGGCAGAAAGTGGGACTTCTGTTGAGGACTGAGGCCCAGATGTTCTAATGACAAACTGCCCATGCTGGACTGTGGAAGACCTGGAGATTTTAGGCATACAGTCTGGGTAGGGTTGCCAATCCCCAGGTGGGGGCAGGGAATCCCCCTGTTTGGAGGCCTCCCCCTGCTTCAAGGTCATCAGAAAGTAGGGGGGGATGGCTGCTGGACACTCCATTATTCCCTATGGAGACTTATTCCCATAGAAAATAATGGAGAATTGAGCTTTTTGGAGTTCAGTGCCGTTTTGAAATCTTACTGGTGACTTTCTGTCCCATTTGTCCATTGGGAATTCTATGCGCAATCTTTGGACGCACTGAAAAAGAATCTTGTGGGGTTTGCAGCTTTTTGCAACTTATTGATGCATCAGAAACACTTCGATATTTTTTGGGGGGCTTTTGCCTTTGGTTGACACATGTGGTTGGAGCACCCTGTGCTAGAAGAGGATTTGAAGCAGGAATAATCAAGTTGACCTCCTGTTCATTGGGGCTCCTTTGATGGAATTGTGGAACTTTTGGGGAATTGTTATTGCTATTTCATCTTCTATGGAACATATTTGTATGATTTTGTTTCAATACATGCTTAGTTATATGGTCACTATAACCTTGGTTGTGCTGCCTTTATCCTACAAGTAACCTCTCTCCCTTTACCCACCTGGAGGCTGGCAACCCCAGGCCATGTTCTGGGAGACCTGGGCTCCAGTCCCCACTGGACTATGAAGCTCTCTGGAGGATTCCTTCTCAGCCCTGCCTACCTCACAGGGTAAAATCAATATGAACTTTCAGCATCTCTTGGGGCTAGGAGGCATTTGGGACCTTGTATTCTGTTTGGTTTTCATTTGTAAGATACCTTTAACTGAAAGGAAAGGTATACCTGGAGATTTAAGTATAACTTTATATTGAATTATACATATATAATTTATAAATATAACTAATTGTAATTTAATAATCACAAAAAAGGAGAAGGGGAAAACAGGATAGGCTCAGTGCTGGGTGCCTTCCCTGACAGAGGGGAGGAAGATGGTGATGAGGGACAGGGTCCTTTTGGTGGTGGCACCTCATCTGTGGAATGCCCAGCTCCACTGCAGCTTTCCTGGTGCCTACCTCTTCCCTCTTTGGGTGCCAGCCCCCCCCCCCAAGTTTCTTTTAACTGAGGTGTTTTATCTTTTTAAATGATCTTTACAGTCTGCTTTTAGCCTGAGGACCATTTCACAAAGATCGTCTTAGTCTGAAAATAACGCTTGGGTGGGATGAGGTGCTTTTAATAGTATCCGAACTGTAGTGATTTTTACAATGTCTTTATGATGTTTACTGTGAACTATCTTCAGGTACCTGGAGATGGGGGGGGGGTACATAAATCTTCAAAATGAGTAAATAAAATGGGGACGAGAAAATCCTGTACTTGGCCCTGGGCTCCTTGAAGGAAGGACAGACTAAAAATGCAGAAGAGAGAACGATGCCCCCACTTCTGATTTAACCCACTGACGATGAGACCCAGCACAGTAGTATGGCCAGGGCTTTTTTTGTAGCAGGAATTCCTTTGTATATTAGGCCACACCCCCTGCTGTAGCCAGTCCTCTAAGAGCTTACAGGACTTTTAGTACAGGGCCTACTGTAAGCTCCAGGAGGATTGGCTACATTAGGGGTGTGTGGCCTAATATGCAAAGGAGTTCCTGCTACAAAAAAAGCCCTGAGTATGGCCATTTGCTGTCTCTGGTGGGGAACTGCCCACCAGCACTCAATTGGGTTGTGGTGGGAAATGCGGGGGGGGGGGGGGGCATGATCTTCCAATGCCACTACATTGCTGCCAGCTACATAGCTGGAAGTGATGTCGCCATGTCACTTGAAGTTATGGTGAAACCTGTAGCCCAGAGAATCCTAGAACATCCCATGAAACAGTCCCATCACTTCTTAGTGTTGCCAGGTCTGTGTTGGAAAATATCTGGAGACTTTGGGGGAGGAGCTAGGGGAGGGCGGGGCTTGGGAGGGGAGGGGGGGCTCAGCATAGTACAATCCCATAGAGTCCACCCTTCCAAGCAGCCATTTTATCCAGGGGAACTGATCTTCCAGCTGGAGATCAGTTGTAAAAGCGGGAGATCTCCAGGCCCCACCTGGAGGCTGGCAACACTATCACTTTGAATTATGTAGCTGGAAATTATGCAGTGATGTTGAAAGGTCACCATTAAGTCCCGCCTCCACCTGTCTCCTGGGGGTTGGCCATCCTCTGAGTGCAATGAACTGAAGGGACGGTGGCTCAGTGGTAGAGCATCTGCTTGGGAAGCAGAAGGACCCAGGTTCAATTCCCGGCATCTCCAAAAAAGGGTCCAGGCAAATAGGTGTGAAAAACCTCATTTTGAGACCCTGGAGAGCCGCTGCCAGTCTGAGAAGACAATACTGACTTTGATGGACCAAGGGTCTGATTCAGTATAAGGCAGCTTCATATGTTCATATGAAGCGAAGTGACAAAGAAGTTTAACACTGGGGAAACTTTCACTCCTTAAAGAAGGCATTTTGGAGCCGGTTTTTGGAGACAGCGGGTTATAAATCTAATAAAATAATTTTTTTAAAAATATGGCTGCTAGTTCTTCAAACACAAATCTCTTTCCTTTCTAGGAGGGTATTCTGTGTTTGGGGAAACGCTTTGTTTTAGGCCCAAGACTGTCCCTTTCTCCCGATTCTCTGACTCTCCTAAGCTGTGCAGAAAATTCCACAGAAAGCAATTAGACGGTAATTGGTTTGTTGCGGTCAGGCCTTTTATGGGCAAGAGTCCCTGTTCAGATGCGCCACGTAGACACAGAGTGAATAATGTCCCTGCTCAGAATCAGACCACTGCAAATTCATCAAGATTAACTACATGTTACAGGGTTACCAATCTCCTGGTGTGGCCTGGAGTTCCAGAGAGGACTTCCCCTGAGGGGAAAAGGGACGCTTCAGAGTGCAGACACAATGAACTCACATCCCTGATGAGATATCTCCCCCCTTCAATCTCTCCCCTTTTCAAGCACACCCCCAATCTCCAGGAATTTCCAAGCCAGAGTTGGCAACCCTGCGTATGGAAAGTCAGGATTGTTCCCTGCTTGTTCCCAGACCTCTGCTCTTTAAGCAGGGTGCCTGATCTTGTGTGCAAAGAGAACCAGTTTAAGTGTGCAGACTCTTATCTGGCAGAACCGGGTTTGATTGCCCACTCCTCCACTTAGAGCTGCTGGAATGGCCTTGGGTCAGCCATAGCTCTGGCAGAGGTTGTCCTTGAAAGGGCAGCTGCTGTGAGAGCCCTCTCAGCCGCACCCACCTCACAGGGTATCTGTTGTGGGGGGAGAAGATATAGGAGATTGTAAGCTGCTCTGAGTCTCTGATTCAGAGAGACGGGCAGAGTATAAATCTAAGATCTTCTTGTTCTTTATGCAGACTGTTAGGCATGCATAAGGCTAAATGGAAGCGGGAGGCAGAGGCTGTGACTGATTGCCTCTTTGTTCAGCCTTCCCCACATGTTTAGTGTGCCTGTGCAGAAGGTATGGTAAACAAGGCTTTTTTTAAAGACAGAATGCAGTTCCAGCTGGCCTGATGTCAGGGTGTGTGGCTTAATATGGAAATGAGTTCCTGCTAGGATTTTTCTACACCCCCCCCCCCCGATGTTAACCATGCACACTTACCCTTGTGCTGTGAATATAGAAGAGCCCATGTATGTCGGGTTCAGCTACCCAGCTTTTCCTCCCACTGGGGACCCAAAATAGCTTATAACAACATAATACTCTTCATTTTCATCACCACAACAACCTTGGGAGGTAAGATGGGCAGGGAGGCGTAGGAGTAGTTGTTTTATACCCTGCTCTTCACTAACTGGTGGAGTCTCCGAGTGGCTTACAATCATCTTCTCTTCCTCTCTCCACAACAGACACCTTGTGGAGTAGGTGGGGCTGAGAGAGCTCTGAGAGAACAGCTCTGAGAGAACTGTGCCTGACCCAAGGTCACCCAGCAGGGTTCATGTAGAAAGTGGAGAATCAAACCTGGTTCTTCCAGATTAGAGTCTGCCCCTCTGAACTACTACACTGAGCTGGCTCGCAGGAGTTGCCCTAGGTTACCCAGTGAGCTTCCATGGCAGAAATGGGAATTCAAACATGTGTTTCCTGGATCCTAGTCTATCTGCTACACTTTTCTGCACTTCTTATTTTTGTTGCTTGTGTGCCCCTGCTCTGTCATTTCTCCCCCTTTTCTGCAAGTGTTTTCCTCCCTCTGTTGGTCACTTTGATATTTCATTTCTGTATTCTGGTTCATTTCCCTGCACTTTAAAGTGTTTTGGAATAAACTGGTGATATAATGATGAAATATCAACGTGACCACTAGAGGGAGCAAAACACATGCAGAAAGGGGGTGGGGTGATGCAATTATGGGCACACGAGCAATGAAAAAACATGTGCGGAAAACCCCTAAGAGTCCCAAACTTTTGAAACCTGCAGGGGACTTTCAGAAAGGGTAGGGGCCACCACCTCTAAATGCCTGCCATAGGACTGGGGCCGTTCACAAAATGTCAGCAACTGCCATGCCAAGCACCTCCCTACAATGAACACAGCTGCTTTCCCATGAGCCCTCACAGCAGAGAATGCTCTCCAGACTTCTGAAGTACCCGATGGACCAAGGAAGTTGAGGAAAGCCAGGATCGACCTTTTACTTTCCGTGGGGTCCTGTTTCCTTTCAGTTTCCAAAGAGAGATTTGTTTCCTTTGCAGTTGCAGGGAGAAACAGCCAAACTCAGAGACAAAAGGAAGTGTGTGTCTGTGGCCAAGCTGAGGATGTGTGGTTGCAATACTTTTGCCGGGGCTGAGTCAAGTGCTTTGCCAGTCAGTCTGGCCAAAAGCTCCCTTTTCCCTCCCCCACCAATGTTTCAGTCAATATCCTTGACTGAAGGAAGCTGGTGCCAGGAAATACTTGGGTAGGCACTATGTTGCTCCTGGTGTGGACGGCTGGCTTAGGTCTCTTGGTGAAGTCTTATAGGCAGGGCTTTTTTTGTAGCAGGAAATCCATATTAGGCCGCATCACTGATGTAGCCAATGCTCTGGGAGCTTACAGTAGGCCCTGTACTAAGAGCCCTGTAAGCTCTTGGAGGATTGGCTACATCAAGGGTGTGTGGCCTAATATGTAAAGGAGTTCCTGCTACAAAAAAGCCCTGCTTATAGGGGAAACTTGTAGGGTTGCCAGCCTCCAGGTGGCACCTGGCGATCTCCCAGTATTGCAACTCATTTCCAGGCCACAGAGATCAATTCATCTGGAGAAAATGGCCACTTTTGAAGATGGACTGGATGGCATTATGTCCTAAACCTCCTCTCCAAAAGCTTCACCTCCAAAATTCCAGGTATTTTCCAGTCTGGAGCTGGCAACGCTGATTCATCTCCAGACAATCTAGATCAGTTTCCCTGGAGAAAATGGCTGCTTTGGAGGATGAAGTCTATGGCATTCTACCCTGCTGAGGTTCCTCTCTTCCCCAAACCTCACTCTCCCTAGGTTCCACCCCCCAAATCTCCAGGTATTTCCCAACCCAGAGCTGCCCACCCTAGAAAAGCAGATGTGCTTGGTCTCTGTTGTTGCTGCTGGTGGTGGTGGTTTTTTTGCATTGTCTAAATGGCACAAAGGTGGCAGCTGAAGAAGGGAGGGTGGTGAGCTGCCCATATCCAGACTGTCTCTGTATTCCTTCTCAGAGTGGCTGCTGCCTGTTCTGCAAGGAACAGCTCGAAGAAGACTGCAGATTTATACCCCGCCCTTCTCCCTGAATCAGAGACTCAGAGCGGCTTACAATCTCCTATGTCTTCTCCCCCCACAACAGACACCTTGTAGGGTGGGTGAGGCTGAGAGGGCTCTCACATCAGCTGCCCTTTCAAGGACAACACTTGCAAGAGCTATGGCTGACCCAAGGCCATTCCAGCAGGTGCAAGTGGAGGAGTGGGGAATCAAACCTGGTTCTCCCAGATAAGAGTCCGCACACTTAACCACTACATCAAACTGGCTCTCAAGGTCACCACTCTCTCTCAGCTGGCTAGCTTTTGGTCTCCAGGGTCTCAGGTGGAGTTGGTTTTTTCCCCGCATGACCTGTTACCTGATTTTTTAACTGGAGATGGCAGGATTTGAAACTGGGACCTCCTGAATGCAAAACATGAGCTCTCTCCTACTGAGCCTAGAGGTCCTTTTTCTTCAGTGCAAGATCAGAGCAAGCAATCAAAGAGGGAAAGATGACGCAAGTGTCTAGGGTGACTTAGCAAATGGCTGCTGATGAGGATTTTTGGAGGCCGGCCCAGGTATGGTAGACTTTGATCTTGGCAGGTTTGTTGCAGAGTGGTCCATGAGTTTTCTTAAGGCTGCTCGTTTCCTGGGGCTGTGCTGCCCTCTAGTGGGCAAGTGTGGTGCGGAAACTATTTCAGTCTTTACAGGGTTGATGTCTGGGATTAGTCAGAGGTATTTTCTCTTGGGTTTCTCTGGAGAGCCCTTGCTTTATTTATCTGTTTAAAAAGGAAAATCCTTTATACAACTACTAAGTATTTTAAATATTTGGATTTTCTGTGTTTATTGTGCATGTGGATTGTTGGATAGTGCCTTCTGATTTTTTAAAAAGTTGCCTCAGGTGGTTCTGTGTTCTAGTTTTTTCATAAACAAATACTGCCTTTTTTGCACTCCAAACAGCATGCAGACCTAAAAACAAGGGGTTAGAGTGTCGGACTAGGCTCTAGAAGGTCCCGGTTTGAATCTTCACTCAGGCGTAGAAGCTCGTTGGGTACTGTCAGGGCCGAATTAATAATTAGGCCAACTAGGCACTGACCTATGGGCCCCCATACTTTTAGGGGCCCGGGGCCAGCTTTCTCCCATGGTTTCCCCCCTGCTTGCAGCCCTCCCAACCTGCATGCCCCACCAGCAACAGAGCTGCTCTTTGCCCTACTTCTCTGGTGTGGCTGCTGCTGGCTGCTGTTGCCAAATTTGCCTCTCTCTGCCTCTCCCTCACAGCTTTGTCAAAGGGACCTTTGAGAAGGTGCCTGCAGGCTGCAGTAGGGGCCAAGGGCAGCGGGGTGGGTGCTCTAACTGAGATAATTTGCAAGGGCCCCCCCCCCATTTTTTTTAACTGCCTAGGGGCCTCCGCAGGGTTTAATCTGGCACTGGGTGTTGTAGGGGTTAGATTGTCAGATTAGGATACAAAAGATTCAGGATACAAAAGATTCAAATCTTCACGCAGGCGTAGAAGCTCTTGGGTTACCTGGGGCCAATCGTACTCGCTAATCTGTTTCACAGGGTTGTTGTTGGGAAGATAAGGAAGATAAAATAGAGGTGGAGGAGAAGTACATTATAAACTGCCTTGGGTCCCCTTTGGAAAGAAAAGCAGGGTATAAAACTCTCTAGATAAACAGCAACCCAGAAAGGCTCAGTTCAACCAGCACGAAAGCATGGGTTGTTTGAATTATGGCTAGTTTCTGAAACTAGAGTTTAGTTCACAGACAATCACTCAGATCCTAGTTCGAAGTGTGCTAGTTTCATTGCCTCTATTCTGTCTGGGTGTATATGTAGCCCAGGAGCAAGCCAGGATGGCTAGTGCTATTCTAAGCAGCGTTAAACCCTTCTAAACTCATTCACGGAAATGGACTTCGGTGGGGCTTTTTTTTTGTAGAAAAAGCTCAGCAGGAACTCATTTGCATATTAGGCCACGCCCCCTGACATCACCGTTGTTTCACACTGGGCTTTTTTGTAGAAAAAGCCCGGTAGGAACTCATTGGCACACCCCCTGACACCAAGCCAGCCAGAATTGCGTTCCCGCTCAAAAAACGCCCTGGACTTAGGTACAGCTTTGCTTGGGATGGTACTGTGCATCGCCAAAAAAATCAGAGTTATAATGAAATTAAGCACCATCAAGTTGCGACCGATTTATACCAGCCTCTCATGATGTTTTCGAAGTAGAGCATAGAATCATGGAAGGGGTCATGCAGGCCATCTAGTCCACCCCCCTGCTCAGTGTAGGATCAGCCTAGAGCATCCCTGACAAGTGTTTGATAGAATCATAGCTGAGCAGAGGTGGCCTGCCATTGCCTTCCTCTGCGTAGCAGCTTTTGTTTTCCATGGTGCCCCACCCCAAATGCTCACCAGGCCAACCCCGCTTAGCTTCTGAGTTCTAACAAACTCAAGCTAGTTTGTGCTCTTCAGCTGACTAAGTCCCCTGGTTTCAGGTCCTGTTTTGACTTGCCCTGACCATGGTTAGTGTAATGGTCTGCACTCAAGTGCACTAACCTCAGGCTGGTTTAATAAAAAGCTCATCTAGCATGTCTGACTGTAGCCACCAGTAAGCAAAAGCATCCGACAGCCACCATCTGCAAACTCAACCGAAGGCCGGCCACAACTAGACAAAGAGCACGTCAGCTTGTCTGCCGAGATGGTGTGGTCCCTGCAAATGCCGCTCTTTGTGGTTTCCCAGATCTGAATGTGGACGCTTTTAGCAACTTTCAGTAAGTGCAATTATTCCCCTTCAGTTAGCAGTGGGGATGGCAGTGTGTGTGTGTGTGTGTGTGTATGCAGTGATGTTATGATCACCTGTTGGATAATCATGCTGTTTTGAATGCCCAGAATTTGAAAAAGAAATATACCCACTTTAAAAAAAAACCAGCATGTTCATCTGTTCCAGTGTTCACAGCTTCCCCCCCTCCCAAAAGGAGTTTTTCCCAATCTGTCTTCAGCAGTGATTGCATGGTCCTCCAGCCAGCTTCTATGTCAGAGTGAGGATTCGAACCCAGGTCTCCAGGTCCTAGGCTGACACTCTAACCCAGTGGTCCCCAACCCTTTTGGTACAGGGACCGGTTTTGTGGAAGACAATTTTTCAGTGACCGGGGTGGGGGTATGGTTTTGGGATGATACAATTGTGTACATTATTAGTTTGGCATGGTGGTTAAATGTGCAGACTCATCTGAGAAAACTGGGTTTGATTTCCCACTCCTCCACTTGCAGCTGCTGGAATGGCCTTGGGTCAGCCATAGCTGTCATGGAGCTGTCCTTGAAAGGGCAGCTTCTGCGGAGAGCTCTCTCAGCCCCATCCACCTCACAGGGTGTCTGTTGTGGGGGAGGAAGGAAAAGGAGATTGTGAGCTGCTCTTGAGACTCTGAAATTTGGAGTGGAGGGCAGGATATAAATCCAGTGTCGTCGTCTTCTTATTTTTATTATTACTACATTGTAATGTATAATGAAATAATTATACAACTCACAGCCCAGTTGCTAACAGGCCACAGACCGGTCCCAATCCATGGACAGGGGGTTGGGGACCCCTGCTCTAACCACTACACTACACTGGCTATACAAAGGCTGTATTTAAGGTTGTTTTTCACATGTAGATGATGCAGTTGTTCCTGCATTATGGGGAGAAGCTGTGGCTCAATGGTAGAGCCTCCGTTTAACACACAGAAGGTCCAAGGTTCAATCCCCGGCATCTGCAGTTGAAAAGATAAGGTAGCAGATAATATGGAAAACCTTTTTCAACCTAAGACCCTGGAGAGCTGCTGCCGGTCTGAGTAGACAGTTCTGGCCTTGATGGACCAAGGGTCTGACTCAGAAGGCAGCTTCATATTGAAGAGAGAAGACAGAGACCTCTGTGGCGGATGTTCCCCTGGCTTTGTGCGCTTTGAAAAGGAGCTGTTTAGCGTGTGGCAGAAATTCCTGAGGGAGGAGGAAAGAGGCTGGTGGGAGAGAGTGTCAAAAAATGTTGAAGGTCTTCGGTTTGCTGAAGTTTGAGAACCACTGATGTGACTGAAGCGCTGCTACAGACGAGGAGAACAACAGAGGGCAACAGAGAGCCACTTTATGGATTGGGGAGATGGCGGGGTGGAATGGGGGAGGCAGTTGCTTGGCATCTGTTTTAAAAGAGCCTGCAAGCTTTTGAAGTTTAAACGAAGGCTGAGTTAACAGAATATTTCTCCCCCAAATCCCAACTTCGGATTGGGATTCAAACCAAACACAACATAAAAATTAAGCTAATTTGACTGGGAGTCTTTTTTTTTTTAGACTTGATTTTGAGTGCTTGTTTTAGGGTACCTTATATAAGGAGAGGTGAGAGGACACCCACCATTTTGTTATCCCCTATGATGGTGGGTCAAGGCTGCCCCCTCCGGCTTACAGAGTTGTCGTGACAACTGATAATTCTGTTTACCTCAGAAGACGTCTCCATTCAGTTTCTTAGAGCTTGGATGAGTTCCACAAGGAGGAATTTTATTGATTTATTTAGAAACCAAAATGCACCCTGGAATCTTGTTCCTGGGGGTCCCCTCTCAACCCGGTATCTAAGTCTCACTAAATGTGTCCATCCTCACAGTAAGACAGTGGTTTGATCAGGTGTGGGACTTGGTGGAAAAAGATAGTTTCAGCACAATTACTGCAGGTTGAAAATCCTCTGATGGAAAATTCATTTGTAGAAAAATGGTTTGATTTCTTTGCTTATATAAATGAAAAACTTTCTATTGTATGTTCAATAGCAATTCAATATCTTGATTTTGTACTCTACTAAAAATGCTTGTATTCATTTGTAAGGGTGTTTGGGTAAAAAAGTTGTTTGTGTAAAAATTAATAAAACTTTGAGTTATAAAAAAGAGTAGGTTTTTATGCCCCCCACTACAATCTCCTTCCCTTCCTCTCCCCACAACAGACACCCTGTGAGGCAGGTGGGGCTGAGAGAGTTCTGAGAAAACTGTGACTGGCCCAAGGTCAACCAGCAGGCTTCCTGTGAAGGAGGAGTGGGGAACCAAACCCATTTCTCTGGATTAGTGTCTGCTGCTCTTAACCACTATACCACACTGACAGGATGAGGGAGGTTTTGGTGAACATGTACAATAGGAAAAGAATTAAATTTCCTCACCATCATGACACCATGTCATCATATTATACCTGCAGGTGTTTTATGAAGCTAAATTCGGCCACCTTGATATTATCAGCGCTAGTGGTCGTTTGGGCAAGAGCCTGGCTTAGCTGTGCGCACTACTCTCATCAGAAAGCCTGCTTATAGTTTCTTTGTTGAGATCTTTAAATGCACAACCCACATCTGTTCTTCTTAGCCCGTGAGACACTGTTTAAAGATGCCAGAGCATCTTTGTAGGATTTCTTGTTTTCCCTTGGCAGGAGACTGAGGTGGCAAGTCCACAAAACCGCCTCGGTCTGTTCTTCCTGACAAAAGGCAGAGCTGTCAGAATCTGGGTATGGCTCAACCCTCGGCTCTTCAGAAAGGTCCTGACTCCTGTCAGTTGGAGGAGCTCTGCCACTTCCGTCGAGGCCTGGTGGAGGCTGTCTATCGGCCTCGATTTAAACAGCATAGACATTTTGCTGATCCGTGGGGATCAGATGATGCGTCTCAGCTTTCTGCCTAAGCCGAGATGGCCAGAGGCCTGTTTTCTGAGCAAACACTCTAATGAGTTTTCACTTTCCTTTTGCCAAGAGGTGGTCCCCAGAATCTGAACTTTCACACCTCCTCAGCCAGTCCGCCAGTCCATTAGATAAGCAGATTAGAATGCATGTTAACTTCCTGCCCTCCTCTTTCCTTTTCCCCTCACTCCATCATACATAGAATTTATCAGCCAGCCAGCATATATTCTTGCAAACTGGAACATTTTAAAGCCCTTGAAATAGTGCCCAGTTAGGATGCAAACACATTTATTGAGTCTGTAAAGTTTTAAATGTCCAATTATATTTTTTTAAAACAAGAATCAATAATGGCAAGACCCAATTGCATCCCAAGCTGGTACCCTTTGCCTTCAAATAATGTCTTTCATGTGGGTGGGCTTCGAGTCCTGGCACCTTCCACATGCTTGGACTCACTCAGCGCATTCCCAGCCCGAGTCCTGACTCCAGGACATTAATTACTTGCTTTTAAATTCTGTGACCCTTAGAGATGTCTGGAAGCATATTCTCTTGAACCCTGTAAACTCTATTTACCCCACCCTGTTCCAGATACATGGGAGATAGCTGGGGTGATTCCATGTGTGAGGAGAGAACTCTGCTTAAAACACTCCCCTGTGGCTTTATGGGGCATTAAAACCATATTCTGGGTTCAGAATTCTGGCCTTGGCAACACTACGGTCCAATTAAGCTCTGATTAGTGGAAGGCAGGTTTGTTTTTCTAACTAGGGTCAGTTAACTTGGGTCAGTCTTTCAAACCAGGATCTGAAACCACTTGGTTTGTTAACCGCAGTTTATCTTCACTATGATTTTTCATAATAGATGGATTCAGGCACCCAGGTTTAATCCTGGCTTCTTCCCTGGTGTGGCCCTCGTTGCTGGTCTCGAGGGAAATAACAGAAGTACATCTCAAAGGATGTTGAGAGCCAGTTTGGTTAAGAGCAGCAGACTCTAATCTGGAGAATCAGGTTTGATTCTCCACGCCTCTCTATATAGCCAGGGTGACCTTGGGATCAGTCACGGTTCTCCCAGAGCAGTTCTCTCAAGAGCAGTTCCCTCAGAACTCTCTCAGCCCCACCTACCTCGCAGGGTGTCAGTTATGGGGCGAGAAAGGGAAGGTGATTTTAAGCTGCTGCTCTGAGACTCCTTCCTGATGTAGCAAACACGAATTTGAGCAGACATCGGAGGATGGTGGAAGACAGGAGGACCTGGCATGACTTTGTCCATGGGGTTGCAAAGAGTCAATCTCGACTGTGCAACTGAACAACAACAAGACTCATCCTCCTCTTCCTCTTCTCCTCCTTCTCCTCCTCCCCCTCCTCCTCTATGGACTTGGCTCTGGTTTTACAAACCGACTGTAATGAAAATAAACCATGGGTTTCATATTAGGATGGAACCAAGTTCTACCGGTAGGACTGCTCCATGTCCATTCTCTGGGTTGGATCCTACAGCGGATTTCCACAGACGGAAGAAATGACTGTGTGTGAAACATAGCATCCTTGCCTCCCACCTATTTTTGTGGCCCCAGACACCCCCTAAACTGCTGTTCCTGTAGAATACAAAGCCCCTAGGAATGGGGGGTTGTCAGCAAAAAAATCACCTCCCATAGAAAGCCTCTTTGGGATCCATGCTTGGATGTCGAAGGTGCAGGTTCTAAGAACAGAAGAGGTGCCTTGGTGGATCTGACCAGTGGTCCATCTAGTCCAGCATCCTCTTTCAGAAAGTGGACAACTAGTCAACCTGGATAGGCAGCAAACAGGGCACGGAAGTGGAGGCTTTCCTCCTGGTGTCGCCTCCTAACAGTGGGACCGATTCCTCACTAGCAGTCACTCTGCCCCTGGGCTTCTGCTTTCCTTGGATCGAGTGATCCAATTCCCCACCCATTGCTGCCAATCATTTTGATTGACAGCTCCCTCCAATTTTCCTCACCACTTCCTGTTCTGTTTTTTTGGAGACTCATAAGCTGCAAGGGAAATTGGAGGGAGCTGCAAGTCAAAATGTGGCCGCACAGCAACTAGTGGGGAATCGATTGCTTGATCTGAGAAAAGCAGAAGTCCAGGGGTGGAGCAACTGCTAAGGAGCAATTGGTGTGGGATTCATAGGTTTACTGTCTCAAGGTGTGGATTGTTCCCTTTGGTCTTTAAATCGCTGGTCAACAATACCCCCTCTAAGCTGCGCAGTCTTGTGAGCAAAAATTCTACTTCATGATCTACTGGCATGAAAGTTGTGAGCTACTGCGTCAATTAGTTTGCTCTGGGGCCATTTTTCCTGAGCAAAGACAAAAATGTGTGAGTCAGAGGCTAAAAACCTGTGAGCTAGATCACACTAACTCAGCTTAGGGGGAACACTGCTGGTCAACCATAGCTGTTTCCACATGGAGGCCTTTCCTTGCCTTTGCTTTCAAACCGCAGCATGACTTTTAAAATTTTACATGACGTCCTGTGGTGGTTGTCATGTTTCCAGGTTTCTCGCTTCCAGAATACACTCTTCATCCCAAATCCATTTTTTCCAGAAAGAATGCAGATCCAGGTGAATCATCATGCCACCTGGAAAGAACAATGCACATTTCCCTGCCTTGCAAAGGACATTGGTGCCATCTTCTTATCTTCAGCCCTCACGGACTCCATTTTGCCAGCCCTGTTTTCCTGCTGCGTCACTGGAGAGCTTTTAAAAAACCAGTTATAGCTCCAGCATTGTAACAATGAATATTGCCACTTACCTATTTCCAGCTTAACACTTATGGGGCTATAGTAAATGGATATTGAAAAGAACAGGCAAAAGGAATAGTGAGTTGCTGTAGGAAGGCATTTAAAGAGACGAAGGAAGGAAGGAAGGAAGGAAGGAAGGAAGGAAGGAAGGAAGGAAGGAAGGAAGGAAGGAAGGAAGATAGTTCATGGGTGGTTCGCAAACAACACGATTGCCCGAATTGTGGTTCATGAACCAACCACCCAGCCCAGTTCGTCACGAGCTTTAGTTTGTAAATTGATTCATGCCCAACCCTAGCTGTGACACCCAGGCCCCCAAGATCCAAGGCAGAGTTGCTGCAGAACTCATGCAGAAAGGCAAATTTCAGGAGGAAAAGATAGAGAGAGTGAATACGTGAAGCTGCCTTCTACTGGATCAGACCACTGGCCCATCAAAATCGATCCTGACTACTCACTCTGGCAGCTGCTCCCCAAGATCTCAGGCAGAGGTCTTTTACATCACCTCTCTAATCCTTTCAACGGAAGATGCTGGGAACTGAGCCAGGAACCTTCTGCATGCCCAGCAAATGCTCTACCACTGAGCTATGTTTGTGCATGGAAGGTCTATTGCCAGTGTGCATGCCTTTGCATCCATGTTGGCACCGACAACAACATGGGAGAATCCTCACCATATGGAAGCAGACCATGATGCTTGTCGAGAGACCTTAGACAAATACAGGCCTTCAGTACTTCCCAAGGATGTCTTAAAGAGCAATAACTTATTGAATGATTCTATATGCTAGAAGGTACATTGGACAGGGCTTTTTTTTGCAGCAGGAACTCCTTTGCATATTAGGCTACACTCCCCCTGATGTAGCCAATCCTCCTGGAGCTTACAGTAGACCCTGTAAGAAGAGCCCTGTAAGCTCTTGGAGGATTGGCTACATAAGAGGGGTGTGGCTTAATATGCAAAGGAGTTCCTGGTACAAAAAAAAGCCCTGGCATTGGAATAAGAGTTCATCCACTTCTTGAGGGGCGTTGAGGCTGGATTATGTGCACAAGCTTGGTCAGCGTTTCTCATCTAATCGAGGAGGTCAGAAGTTGCAAATCGGCAAATAAGCTTTAATCAATAGAGTCTGCTCCATAAGCTTTGGTCTGAGCCTGTGATTGAGAGGTGTGTATGTGTCTGATCTGGGATCAATGCAGGTTGGGTGGGCAGAAGCTATTGAACAAATGCTAAGTGGAGACCGGCAAATTGGAACCATGGTTTGGACACAAGACCTTTTGCCCTCTGCTTATGCTTCAAAACTGCCAGCGCCAAAGTGGATTAAGACCTGGCTAATCTTCTTGACCTATCTGTGAAACAGGGATCAGAGATGAACCAAGGTCTCCCAGCCTCTCTTATTGCCCTGAGGTGCTTGAATTAGTCTCGTTGAGTGTTTAAAATAATAACGTTAGTGTATTAGATTTGAAATGGCTTATATGATAGTAAACTGGGGCCCCAAACTTCTGCCAGTGTGACCTCTCTCCTTTCTCCTACCCTCTCTTTTTATTGTTTCCCTTCTATTTCTTTTTCCTGTAGATTATCAGCAGGGCTTTTTCTGTAGCAGGGACTCTTTTGCATATTAGGCCACACCTCCCCCTGATGTAGCCAATCCTCCAAGACCTTACAGGGCTCTTCTTAGAAGGCCTACTGTAAGCTCTTGGAAGATTGGCTACATCAGGGGGTGTGGCCTAATATGCAAAGCGGTTCCTGCTACAAAAAAAGCCCCGCTTATCAGGAACTGCAGGAATATAAAAATGGGTACTGGAGAGAGGCATCCATTATGCAGACTCAGGAATGGGTATAATTTATATGGCCTTACTTTACTGGGGCTTGTAGGACAAGGCTGTAATCCCAAACAGTACCCGGTGGTGGAAAATGCTATCAAGTCACAGCTGACTTAAGGTGACCCCAAAGGGTTTTCAAGGCAAGAGGTGTTTCGAGGTAATTTGCCGTTGCCTGTCTCTGCATAGCAACCCTGGACTTCCTTGGTGTTCTCCCATCCAGGAATTCACCTGCTTAGGGCCTGAGATCCAACAAGATCAGGCTAGCTTGGCCATCCAGGTCAACCATTTTAGAAGACTCCCTCCCTCTTCACTATCCACTAAAGCAGGAGTCCCCAACCACCGGTCCATGGACCAGTACTGGTCCGTGGCCTGCTAGCAACCGGGCTGCGGAACAAGACAGGTGATGCGCCACCCTCTCCCACCCATGACCCGGGCAGATGAAAGAGGCAGCACAGACTCAGGTGGGGGTCTTTAAATGGGAGGGGGAGGCAGATTGACCTTTTGCTGCCTGGCCATCTAGCAGGAAGGCGGCAGAAACAGCCTGTATATATATGTGTGTGTGTGTGTGTGTGTGTGTATGCATGTATGTATATACCCATAATTTAGCAGAAAGATACAAAAGGGGGCCTTAGAACCCTCTTCCAGTGGGTGGGATTCAAAGTCCTTCCAGGCTAATTCTAGTTCTAGCTCATACAAGATCACAGGCTGCAAGCCAGAGGGTCTCTTTGCAAAAGCAACTGACCATGTTGCTGCAGAAGGTTCCCGGTTCAATCCCAAGCATCTGTAGCTAAAAGGATCAAGCAACAGATGATGTGAAAGACCTCTTAGTCCCTGGAAAGCTACTGCCAGTCAGAGTAGATGATATTGACCTTGACAGACTAACATTTCTGACTCAGTATAGGGTAGCTTCATGTCTAGGGTCAAGAGAGTCCTTTGCCTTGAATCTTTGGCAAGCTATGGTTTAAATTACTTACAAAAAGAAGACAGAGGTCTTGTTTAGCTAGCTCAGATTTCTCCTCCTGTTTAAGACTTGTGACAATGTATAGTGCTTGAGCTTTGCCAGTATCCCATCCAGTGTTATGCTGTCGGAGCGGGAGTAGCAGAGTGAGGGAGATGACTTGCCCGACACAGGGCTTCAGGAAAGAAAATCAGGCAGACACGTGCAACTAGTGCCAAAAGGTGTATTAACATATATACACAACAAGTGCTCTCTTGTGCAGTCTATACAATATCACCTCCACGGACAAAGTGCTTCGCCTAACCACCATCTCACAGGGAGAGACCTGTGTGATGCACACACAGATCATATATAGTCCAAGCAGCCAATCCTGGCCATGCTGACTCAGCAGATTGCATCACTTGGCTTCTGCCGGCTCAAGCCGGTCTGCTGATCAGGTCACTGTGACCTAGCCTGGCAGCTAGATCACCAGCTGTCATACTGTGGCTGTCAGACTGGGTTTATGTAGATTCTTGCTCCAACACACCTCCTAATCTATTTAAACCCAGTGCACCAAAACACTTTACACAGTTTACATACATGTCCACCAGCAACATTACAGTTCATATTTACGTAGCTCGGAACCCTTTCCGGAATTCGTTCAGGAACTCATCATGATTGTAAAACACATCATCGTGTTCCTGTTCAGCCAGCTCTTTCAGACGCTTGGCTTCAGCCTCCTTCTCCCTTGCCTCGCACTCTGCCACCCAGGCTTTCCATTTCTTAGCCTTTTCTTTTAACATTTCCTCTAATCCGGGTGGGTCTGGATTGACAGTCAGAGTGACATAGGGACACTTGTACCTAGCGGGACGTTGGCCTTTGGTGGACCTGGCAGACACCCGTGGCCCTGTGCTTGGACCAGCTTTGTCTTCTTCGGGTTGCTCTGTTCCCACCTCCTGGGCTGGTTGCTCTGCCCCTGTAATTGGGTGTTGAACCTCCTGACTCTCACACTTTACCTCCAGTTCCTGCATTTGAGGCTCTGCCTCCTGACTCTGCTCGTCAGGCTCTGTGCCAGCATTCGGCTCACCTTCTCCAGCCCCACTGGGTGCCACCTCCTGGGCTGGAGTTCTGGGCTGCGCTCCAACATCGTTATCGCTACTTGGCAGCAGGACAAATTGTTTCTGCAAGGAGTGCAACCTTGGCCAGCTGCTTTCTTCATTGAACTGGGCACTCTTACTAAGTGTTATCTTGCTTTTGCTATTGCAGAAACGATAACACCTGGCCCTTGGCTTGTAGCCCAGAAAAATTAGGCTCTCTGCCCGGACATCCCCCTCCCCGCTACTCGTGGAGTGGATGCCAACCCGAGCCCGTGACCCAAAGACTTTTAAAGAACTCAAATCTGGGGTCTTGTTCAACAGTAACCTGTAAGGCACATTTTTCACAGTATTACACCAAACCCTATTTTGCAAAAAAACAGCTGCATGTATGGTTTCTGCCCAATAGGTCATTGGCAGTTGTGCATCCTCTAACATGCAATACATCACATTCTGCAATACAGCCCCATGCCCATTTTCTCGGGGCGTTGCCGGGTTCGTCAGACGGTGGGCAATGCCCTTGTTCTCCAGCCAACGTTTCATCTGGTTAGATAAGAATTCCCCCCCTCTGTCGGTTTGTACAGCTAGGAGATTAACCCCTAATTGTCTCTCCACTGTTTTGACCCACTTGGTGAATGTCTTATACACCTCAGACTTATGCACCATGGTGAAAACCCACGCGTACCTCGTGTGGTCGTCGGTGGCCACCAAGCAGTATCTCCTCCCCGACAGACTCTTTGGCAATGGGCCAATAACGTCTAAATGGACTAGTTCCAGGGCTCGTGTGCTTTCCCTTGAGCTTTCTTTAGCAACAGCACACGCCTTGCTTTTGGTCTTCTTGCAGACCTGGCAATCCAAGTAACATTTGCAAGGATTTACTTTCAAACTAGGCACAAGCTCCAGGGTTTTCTTTAACGCCCTAAATCCGCAGTGCCCAAGTCTCCTATGGAGCAAATGTATACAATTATTGTGCACAGGCTCATTCGACACCTGAGCCACCTGGGCACAATCACTCTGGACCACATACAGTTTACCTTCCCTCTTTCCTGTCACAAGCAACTTTCCCCCACCTCCCAGGATTTTGCAGCAGGTTTTCTCAAATCTCACCTGGTATCCCTGGTCAAACAGTGTGCTAACACTCAACAGGTTAGACTGCAGTGAGGGTACATACAACACATTTTGCAACATACATTTCAGTGCAGGAAATTCCACATTGCCTGAGCAAACAGAATTGGCAGTGGTCCCATCAGCCAATCTCACATACTTATGCTCAGGACTGTCAATGTTTTTCAACAACTCCTTCTCGCAGCAGAGATGGCTCGTTGCCCCGGAGTCTAAAATCCAAGCAGACCCTGCGCTCTCTACTGCAGACGTGACCAGCCGGGTTGCTTCCTCACACGGGCTGGCGGTCCTCCGCTCTCGCCGCACACGCCCCCGCCTCTTCTCCCTCTCAGGGCAAGCTCGGAGCAGGTGCTGCGACGACCCGCATCCATAGCAGCGACGGACTGCAAACGCAGTCGGCTCCACTTCCTCCACCTTCGGACGCCTGCCAGCAGCAAAAGCTGGCTCATTCTTGGCTGTCTTCCCGGACACACCGATAACAGCACGCTGCCTGGCCGACACCCCCGGACAGCTCACGGCCGCAATTCTCTCTTGGAAGTCAAGCAGGTGGGCACAGACGTATTCCATGGTCAGGGTCGCTACGTCCACCGTCTCCAGAGAAGTTATCAGGGGAGTGTACTCAGGTGGCAACGACGACAGCAAAATGTACACTCTGTCGTCTGGAGCTACAGTCTTGCCTCTTGCCTCCAGCTCAACGAAACAGTCCGTTAGCCGTTTGATGTGATCTTTCACACACCCTCCAGCCGGCATAACGGTGCGGAACATCCTCCTTGTCAAGGCCATGAGGGAACCAGCAGTGGTGCTAACATGCACCGCACTCAACGCGTCCCAGGCAGCCTTGGGAGTGTCCTTCCCTCGCACATAAACCAGCTGGTCATCTCCTATAGATAGCACTATGTTGGCCAGTGCCTTATCCGATAACACAGTCTCGGCAGGAGATAAGTCAGCAGGGGGGTTACTCACGAACAGCCATTGCCCTTCACGCTTGAGGTAGTGTTGCATTCTCAGGCTCCACACCGCGTAGTTGGCTGAGGTGAGCTTCTCAACGGCTACTCCAAGCTGTTGCTGAGCCATCGTGCCGACTCCTCCTCACGGCTGGCTGCCGACGTCCCTCTGGCTCTCAAACAGAGAACGGTGGTGCTTCTGTGTCCTTCACCGGCGTTCCTCGCCTCCGGCTCTTTCCAAACTCACAGTCAGCTCAACTCTCAACTCTCTCCTCCGCGCAGCGGAACCGCCCTGGGCCCATAACCCTGTCGGAGCGGGAGTAGCAGAGTGAGGGAGATGACTTGCCCGACACAGGGCTTCAGGAAAGAAAATCAGGCTTACACGTGCAACTAGTGCCAAAAGGTGTATTAACATATATACACAACAAGTGCTCTCTTGTGCAGTCTATACAATATCACCTCCACGGACAAAGTGCTTCGCCTAACCACCATCTCACAGGGAGAGACCTGTGTGATGCACACACAGATCATATATAGTCCAAGCAGCCAATCCTGGCCATGCTGACTCAGCAGATTGCATCACTTGGCTTCTGCCGGCTCAAGCCGGTCTGCTGATCAGGTCACTGTGACCTAGCCTGGCAGCTAGATCACCAGCTGTCATACTGTGGCTGTCAGACTGGGTTTATGTAGATTCTTGCTTACAAGGTGGGGTGGGGGCACGTAGGCACCTCCAACCCAGCCCAGTCTTCAGGGCTGCCTGCCTCTATGCCAACAGCCCCCAAAAGAACTGAATAGTAAGCAAACAGAAGCTACTGCAGTGGTGACCAAACTGCGGCTCAGGAGCCACATGTGGCTCTTTCACGCATATTGTGTGACTCTCAAAGCTCGCACTGCCCAGTCTGCCAGCTTGGAGAAGGCATTTCTCTATTTAAATCACTCCTCCAAGCCAAACCAGCTGGCAGATTGGAGAATGCATTTAAAGTTGCTTTCTTTCCACCTCTCCCCCTCCCCTATCTATTTTCCTTCCTTCCTTCCTTCCTTCCTTCCTTCCTTCCTTCCTTCCTTCCTTCCTTCCTTCCTTCCTTCCTTCCTTCCTTCCTTCCTTCCTTCCTTCCTTCCTTCCTTCCTTCCTTCCTTCCTTCCTTCCTTCCTTCATCTGTTGCTCATGTCTTGTCGCTCTCAACCATCTGACATTTATTCCACGTGGCCCTTATGTTAAGCAAGTTTGGCCACCCCTGAGCTACTGAATTTACATAGGATCAAATCACACACACAGTCCAAGTCAGAAACTCAACAGTAGAAAGACATACTGATCAGTGCAGTCCTCTTTGGTGGCAAAATATGACTTCTGGTTGGTAAACATCATTACCAGTTACATATTTGCTCTTTGGCCTTGAACTCTGAGCCAGGTGCCAGCTATGATAGCCAGGCATAGCCTGGCAATGGGCAGGAGGTAGGAACCAGTGTTCTCTCTATGCTGAGTTAGTGTGAGCTAGTATGCAGTTTTTTAGCCTCCAGCTCACACATTTTTGTCTTAGCTCAGGAAAAATGGCCTCAGAGCAAATTAATGTATGCAGGAGCTCATAACTTTACTGCTAGTAGCTCATGAAGTAGAATTTTTGCTCACAAGATGCCACAGCTTAGAGGGTGCGTTGGTGGGGACTTCTGGTTGGGGGAGGCATGTCCCAGCATAGTGACATCACTTCTGGCATGACACAGAAGTGATGTCATTGCATTGAGAGTAACACTCTAGCATTTAGCCCAAACTCTACGGTTTAACCATAGAATCTGGGGTGAATGCTAGTGCACCACCTGGCATGATGGTGCCACTTTCACATCATGCCAGAAGCAGTGCCATTATTCTGGGGACACCAGTCACCCTGCCTCATTTTGCCCAGAGATTTCTTCTCATCACCCAGCTCTTCAATGGCAGGCAATAGGACAGAGCTAAGGGATGTCTCTCATCCCCAGTGGAAATCTGGGAACCCTAGCAGAAGGTTTCAAAATTCCAGTGACTATCATTTTCAACTCAGGTTAGTTATAATAATCACGTTTAACAAACACACCATTCATGGTTTGGGTTGTTGTGGTTAGTTCAAACGCACCTCCATAATAGTCTTGGGCTGGCTGTGTGGGAGGCAGGAAGCGGGGGCTTAGGTGCAGTGATTGTGGGGGGATTTTGTTTGGGTGTTTTGGACTCTAGGGCCTAGACTGAACGTGACTTGGCCTTTGAATGAAAGGCTTTGGCTGCCATCCCTGTAAATTTGTAAACAAACTGAAGAAAGACGCCTTCTTCTGGCGGGAAACGGATTGTCATTTAGGACAGAGCTGAAGCAGGTCTTATTTCAGTGATGGATTTCTTTAATCTCACAGCTCAACCCTGTAACCCAGTATGAACACCAGTTTAGGTCCTCACAATGGTATCTATCACATTTTTAAACCTGCCCTCCTTCCAAAGAGCCCAAGGTGGTGTACATTATTCCTCCCTCTTTCTTTTTGTCCTTGCAACCACCCTGTGAGGTAAATTAGACTGAAAGAGAGTCAGAGCATAAAACAGGAGGAAACGCTGAATAGCCTGTAACGATCCTCATAAACCAGTCTCCTTAAGGCTCGAAGAATACTGCCTAAATGGCTTCACAAGATCAGACCACTCAGTTCAAAGTCTAGGTAAAAAGAAATGTTTTGACCTGGTGCATAAAAGACAGTAAGGCAGGCACCAGGTCAGCATCAAATGGGAAGGGCATCTCATTGGTGAGGGGTCATCACTGAGAAAGCCCTGCCTCTGATCACCGCCTACCTCAGTTTTGCAGGCTAGGTTGGGTTGTCAGGTTGTTCCTGGCAACAGACAGGAGGGGTGGGGACATGGTCATGGGGAGGGGGGTTACTAGCATGACGGTGTTATTTCCATGGAATACTCAGAAGCTCTGGCGATTCGTAAAGCTATTCCGGGTATTCCCAGGAACTGATGTCACTATATGGGTAACGCCAGTAAGTTTTTATTTATTTGTAATTTATGTTAATTTTTTATTTTCCACTGCCACCACTTGGAGCAGCAGTGGGGATTGGGGACTTGGGGTTGGGGATCCCTCCCAACCTTTTCCGCCTTATGCTTAAGGTTCTTATTGCCTTGGAAAATATTGGGAAATTGGGGGAGGGTGAGTGTTTGGGGAGGATGTGATGTCACTTCCAGGTGATGCTGTAGGCTACCTCCCCCTAGTCTCTATGGTCTTTACCATGGAGACTAATGTAAAATTCTACAGCATCACTATGGGGATGTCATTTTTTTTTCTCCTGCTCCTCAGTTACTCAAGGGCTGGAAATTGTGACTGGGGACTGACAATTCCCTGCTTTGTGTGGGTAAATAGGAAGCCTGATGAAGATGGCAAAATGAAAACTTGTGAGAGGGACTTTAAGCCTTTATCACATTACCTCAGTTCTCTGGGAAGAACTACCACAGACGGCTTCTCTCTTTCTGTTGTCCAAAGGGAAAAGACCCCCTCAAAGGCTGACCTGAATTTTCTCCCATTTGGAAAGCAAGACAGTCATGGCTGTTTCACCTTTGAATGGCCCTCAGTTTGAGCCAGTCAGCCTAATCGGGCATCCATTCTACGCTTTGACATTGGGGAAGTTAGCAGCTGTTATAGTCTGTGGAGGGATGTTATCCAGGACACGTCCCCTCCTTTTGCTGCTTGAGAGACTTTTATATCCCAATAAACGCTCTGACACCAAGGGCCCTGATCCTCCTACAGAAGCCAGAGTGGAAACTGAGACTGCTTCTCATGTGTAAAGTCTGTTTTTCCTCAGGTTATTGTCCAAACTGGATGAGGCCAAAACCACCGATGGCTTTATTTGGTCATGTTTCCTTGTCAACCGTGCATGTGTGTGAGTTAGGGGGGATGGCAAAATTTCTGTCATCAGAGCACTGTGTCTGCCTAGCTCATAAAATCTCCTAGACTTTGGAGATTTGTGTCCTGTTAATACTTCAGACTTGGGAAGCAACTTGGCTTTTGAAGAAAGCCAGGCTGAAATCAGCCAAATAGGCCTTCGGTGGGAAGTTCAGTTTCTAGCACCGCAGCCAAAATTCAGCAGATTTTGGGATTTCAGTTTATCATTTTGAATTTCAATAATTTTCAGACCTTACATTTATCACCTGCAGGAAATTTTTGGGCCAGAAGTTTTGGAACTAGGATCAGACAACACCCAGAGCATGAGGGTACTGCAGCAACCCTGTGAGTCTTTTATATGACTTTTCATTGCTTGTTTTGCATTTTGTTGTGAAGTGGAGCTTAGTCCAGAAGGTTGGGAGGGAGGGGATAAATTCTTTCTCATCCTTTTCTTTTAGTGCTTGGCTCTATCACTTGTGCAAGGCCACAGCTGTTTTTTTGAGCAGGAATGCAATTCTGGCTGGCTTGGTGTCAGGAGGTTTGGCCTAATAGGCAAATGAGTTTCTTCTGGGCCTTTTCTATTTAAAAAACCTTGTGTGGAACAATGGTAATGTCAGGGGGTGTGGCTTAATATGCAAATGAGTTCTTGCTGGGCTTTTTCTACCAAAAAAGGCCTGTTCAAGGCTAAACATGACTGTATGTGGATAATTCTCCCTCTCCCCTTCCCCCCCTCCAAATCTTTTGTCCAGTTTATGTGCAATTGCTCTGTTTCACTTGTTCTTTAAGATTTTCAGGTGTGGCCAATACAAAGACTCCTGTCCTGTGCCATTCAAAAGAGCTAAGAACATAAGAGAAGCCATGTTGGATCAGGCCAGTGGCCCATCCAGTCCAACACTCTGTGTCACACTGTGGCCAAAAACCTCCCAGGTGCCATCAGGAAGTCCACCAGCCAGGGCCGGATCTAGGGAGGGGGCAGAGGGGGGTGCTTGCCCTGGGCACCAATTGTGGGAGGGTGCCAAATTGGGTATGGAGTCCATTGTATTCTATGGGACCATAAGATAGAACGGACCAAAAGGGGGCACCATTTTTTAATTTTGCCCCCCCTCAGAAACTTGTAGATCTGGTCCTGCCACCAGTGGGGCCAGAACTCTAGAAGCCCTCCCACTGTTTCCCCTCCAAGCACTAAGAATACAGAACATCACTGGCCCAGACAGAGTGTTCCATCTATCCCTTGTGGCTAATAGCCACTGATGAACCTCTGCTCCATGTGTTCATTCATTCCCTTCTTGAAGCGGTCTGTGCTTGTAGCCGCCATCACTTTCTGCAGCAGTGAATTCCATGTGTTAATGACTCTTTGAGTGAAGAAGTACTTCTCTTTATCTGTTCTAAACCTACTTTTAATTGAGTCCCCACAAGTTCCTGATTTTAACACATATTGACCCAATCAATGTGTGGGTAGTTAAAATCACCAATTGTGACACAGTTATTTTGTCAAGCCGTTTGTCTCAATTCTTTTGCTATATTTAAATCATCCTTTCACATTTGATTGGTGGGAGATAACAATCTCCCAGGGTTAAATTTCCTTTGGGGCACACTGTTTCCACCCATAGTGTTTCTATAAATGAATCTGGTAAGGTTGGGAACCTCTACTTTGTTAAAATGTAGTTAATAAAGTCTTTCCTTTGGGTGAAGAAGGAAGTACTTTTTCACCCAAGGGTGATTAACACATGGAATTCACTGCCACAGGAGGTGGTGGCAGCTGCAAGCATAGCCAGCTTCAAGAGGGGATTGGATAAACATATAGAGCAGAGGTCCATCAGTGGCTGTTAGCCACAGCGTATTGTTGGAACTCTCTGTCTGGGGCAGTGATGCTCTGTATTCTTGGTGCTGGTGGGGCACAGTGGGAGGGCTTCTAGTGTCCTGGCCCCACTGGTGGACCTCTTGATGGCACTTGGGTTTTTTGGCCACTGTGTGACACAGAGTGTTGGACTGTATGGGCCATTGGCCTGATCCAGCATGGCTTCTCTTATGTTCTTATCCAAAATGGCTTCTCTTATGTTCTTAATCTAGTTCTCCTACATTCTCAGTCTTACTGGAGTGTATACCATCTCTGAGATGCAGAGCCACTCCACCTCTGACTCTTCTCCCCTATTCTTCTGATACACTAGTCATCCCTAGTATTGCTTCTCCAGCCCTGACTTGCCCAGCCTAGCTGAATCTCATCAGATCTCAGACCCCAAGCAGGTCCAGCCCTCATTACTGCTTGGATGGGAGACCTCCAAGGAAGTCCAGGGTCACTAGACACAGGCAGGCAATGGCAAACCATATCTCTTTGTCTCTAGTCTTAAAAATCATATGGAATTGTCATACGTTGGCTGTGACTTGGCTTTTCCCGTATTGCCGTGGAGACAGAATGAGGCATACCTTTCTGTTCTGTGCATTTCCAGAAGATGCAGATCCAGGGCTTTTTTTGTAGCAGGAACTCCTTTGCATATTAGGCCACACACCCCTGATGTAGCCAATTCTCCAAGAGCTTACAGGGCTCTTAGTACAGGGACTACTGTAAGCTCCAGGAGGATTGGCTACATCAGGGGTGTGTGGCCTAATATGCAAAGGAGTTTCTGCTACAAAAAAAGCCCTGTGGGGTCCACTTTGGAGCCTCATCCCAGTAGTTCTACTTATTCAAAGGCTGCTATAGCTTTCCACTCTCTTCTCCTTCTTTGTTTTTCTCTCTCTCCTTTTCCTTTTGGCTGATCCGTCTTTATTTTCCTTGTAGAGACTGTTTTGGGAGGCTGGATGTCCTGAGAACACAGAGGCAGAGGAATTTGAGATGGCCAAACTTTCTGTGTTTTCCTGTCATCCATAAGTCATCCAAGCATCTTGTATTCTTTGGAAATGGCTTTGGAGAGAAAGGCTGGCCAGCTTAAGCCATGATATCGTAGAAGGGGTGGTGATGGGGAATGACCGGAGAGCATGGATTGAACTGCCGGTTCTGATCTGGGTCTGCCCTTTTTTGTTTTGTTTCATTCAATTGTACCCACCTTTCTTCACAATTGCTCGCCTCTATTTGATCCTCACAACCAGGGATGAAATTCTAGCAGGAACTCCTTTGCATATTAGGCCACACCCCTTGATGTAGCCAATCCTTCAAGAGCTTATAAAAAAGAGCCTTGGAAGCTTGGCTACATCAGGGTGTGTGTGGTCTAATAAGCCAAAACAACCCTGTGAGGTAGATTAGGCTGCAAGAAAGTGACTAGATCAAGGTGATTCAAGCAAGTTTCCATGGCAGAGAAGAGATTCAAACCTGGGTCTTTCACATCCAAGGCCATGAGTTGCCAAACGGCAGCTTGGGAGCCACAAGTAGCTCTTTCACACATATTGTATGGGTCTTGAAGCCCCCACCAACAGATCAGGGCCCAATCTCCCATTTTAAATATGAATCAAAGCACATATAGGACTGCAGATTCCTCTAAATTGCCTTGCAAAATCTGGATGAGAAATTCCAAACATCTATCTATCTTCCTCCCTCCCTCCCTCTCCTGCGGCTCTCAAACATCTGACATTTATTCTATGTGGCTCCGACGTTAAGCAAGTTTGGCCATCCTGTCCTAAGCCAACACTCTAACCACTGCTCTATGTTTACCACACCCAGGACTTTTTTTGTAGAAAAAACCCAGCAGGAACTCATTTGCATATTAAGCCACACCCTGTGACACCAAGCCAGCCAGAACTGTGTACCTGCTCCAACCCCCCCCCCCCCCCAATCACACCACATTGACCAAGTTCTAGGGACATACTCAATGCACAGTAGGCAATAATGAGACTCAAGAGTGCCTTCTATCCTAGGTTCAAAATCTTAATTTTTGTGCTGCTCCAGCTATGACCCTTTCATCTCTGTCCATGCTTTTCCTTATGCCTGGAGACAGCTACCCCGAGTCCGTTTTCCTCCGTCCTTCAAGTCCCTTCACCAAAACTCGGCAGCTGCACCTTGCTTTCACCCAGGGTTGTTTTTTTTTCTGAGCAGGAATGCAGAGGAATGCAGTTCCGGCTGGCCTGGTGCCAGGGAGTGTGGCCTAATATGCAAATGAGTTCCTGCTGGCCTTTTTCTACAACCCCCCCCCTGCTTACACCTATTCACTTCACCACTTTCCTCACCACTGATTTATCAGCCTCTGACTTTCTTCCTGTTCCAGCAGTCTGCTGGCCATGCAACGGTCATCCTGGGGAAGGCACGTGGTCAAGCGTCAGAGCTCTCGCATTGCACGGGGAAAATTCCTCATTCAGTCTTTGGTTTTTCTGGTTAAAGGATCTCAGGTAACTTGAGGATGCCAGCCTCCAGGTGGGACATGGAGATCCCCTGGAATTACAGCTCATCTCCAGACTACAGAGATCAATTCCCCTAGAGAGAATGGATGCTTTGGAGGGTGGACTCTAAGGCATTGTACACCACTGAGCTCCCAGTCCTCCCTAAGCTTCACCCCCAAATCTCCAAGAGTTTGTGTTGGATATTTAGCAGAGTAAATGAAGTGCAGCAGAATAATGCATCACAGACGTGTGTATTGAGCTTCTAAGAAAAAGTTTACTACAAAATTAGCGAAAAGGTTACATGGAAAGAAAACAACAATAGTCTAACTGGCCTTTCTCGTTCTAATCTACTCCAGCTTGTTTCTTTGTTCCTCTGTGACTCTAAGAAGAAAGGTTTGACAATTTCGCCTCAAAGCTCCACCCCTTGGAGATGTGCAGAACAGCATGAACTATCCCTAATAACTTGATTAGCCAATAGTCAATCTTAGGGTCTCCTCGTTAAAAAGAAAACTTGAGAGCCAGTTTGGTGTAGTGGTTAAGTGTGTGGACTCTTATCTAGGAGAACCGGGTTTGATTCCTCATTCCTCCACTTGCACCTGCTGGAATGGCCTTGGGTTAGCCATAGCCCTGGCAGAGGTTGTCCTTGAAAGGGCAGCTGCTGTAAGAGCTCTCTTAGCCCCACCCACCTCACAGGGTGTCTGTTGTGGGGGAGGAAGGGAAAGGAGATTGTGAGCCTCTCTGAGACTCTTCGGAGTGGAGGGCGAGATATAAATCCAATATCTTCTTCTTCTTCTTCTTCTCTCTTTTTGGTGGGAAGAATCTACTCTTAGGCCTAATTGGATCTATGCTTAACTCGCTATCACTAGCTTACAAAAAACTTCAGCTTAACCCTTTAATGACTGAAGTGATGGCACTTGCAAAACCCAACAGTTTGCCAACCTGGCTCTGGCAACCCTGCCCCCCACATTCCCTGCTGGTGGTCAGGGGGGACCTGGCAACCCTACAGATACCGGAAAAATGAACTCAGCCCAAATTCTTGGAGAGTCAATGAGATTTACAGCCAGGATCGGCCCTAGACTGTCTGGCACCCTGGGCAAGGCTAACTTCTGGAGTGCCCCCTCGCACTGATAACATCACCAAGTCACATGGGGTGCCCAATTTGGCGCCCCCAGAAGGCCAGCATCCTAGGCGATTACCTCGTTTGCCTAGTGGCATGGTCGGCCCTATTCACAGCAGACAAGCTAGAGGGGCTGTTTGTCTGGCTCTAGATAAGGCAGGTCAAAAGGGGACATACAAAGGGAAACCCGTGCAGTTTCCTTCTTCAGGCACAATGATCTTGCACTGTGTAGTGTGCTCATTTGGCTGGCACTGCAGAATCGTCACATTTGAAGCTGTTAAAATTTATCCCTCCAATAAATTAGTGGTGCATCGCATGCTATTTTCCGAAACCAGTTTTTAAAAGATATTGATGTAAGTAAATCATATAAAAGTTAAAATGCAACCTCCTGGGTAATATAAAGTCTCTGCTAGTTTGTAAATCAGCATGTTTTAATGGCTTTATTAACCTATTAGCATGCACTTTAGGAAATATCTGAAGCACAACTGGGAAAACTTGATTTAAATCTTGTGATTTTAAATTGTTCTTTGTTTTTCTCTTGGCAATTTAAGGCACGGTTTAATCGCTCCAAAAGAATACATATTAGTGGGGGAAAGTTTACCAGATGACTTGCATTTTCCAGATATAATTTCCAAATATTTCAGAGAGCGCCACAAAAAGAAAAGCTGCTTTTCCACGTAGTTTCTTATTCTTGGAAACGACATCTCCTTGGATGGAGGAAATAATTTTGATTTAAGTGTTGGAATGAAGGCTGGTCTCATATCTGGCCTTAGAGTTTCTTAAATCACCATGCCTCCTGCCCTGAAAAGTATCAGGGGGATTAGATGATTACCAAGGGTTAGATCCAACCAAATTTCCCCCTCTGCCTCCTCAATCTCCCTCCTTATTATAACCCCCATCCCACATGTCCTTTGTCCATGCAGGGCACATGATCCTCAGATCCTGGAAATGCAAAGGGACTCTCTCCTTCCTTTTTCACCAGCAGAAAAACTGGTTGGATCCAGCCCCAAATATTTTAGAGCAGAGGTGGCCAAACTACGGCTTGGGAGACATATGCGGCTCTATCGTACACAGGGTGGATTTCTAGCAGGAGCTGCTTTGCATATTAGGCCATACACCCCTGATTTAGCCAATCTTCCATGAGCTTACAAGGCTCTTTTTTGTAAGCTCTTGGAGGATTGGCTACATCAGGGGTGTGTGGCCTAATATGCAAAGCAGCTCCTGCTAGAATTCCACCCCTGATCACACATATTGTGCAGCTCTCAAAGCCCCCACTGCCTTGTTAGTCAGCTTAGAGAAGGCATTTATCTCTTTAAATCCCTTATCCAAGCCAAGCTAGCCAATGTTTGGGGGTTTGGAGAAAGTATTTAAAGTTGTATTCTTTTCACCTCTCCCTCCCTCCCCATTTATCTCCTCCCTCCCTCCCTCCCTCCCTCGTGTTCATGTCTTGCAGCTCTGAAACATCTGACATTTATTCTTTGGGGCTCTTAAGTTAAGCAAATTTGGCCAGCCCTGTTTTAGAGCCTCCATTTCACGTTGGTATCCCCCTCCATCCTATCATGGTGTCTTGGCAAGCTTTCGATCAGGTGTGAGCTAAACTTTCACCAGCCAGGTAGCTGATTTAGGAGCAAAAATGCTAAGAATGGGGATAGAAATAATATATCAAATACTTTTATTTGGAGAGGAGAGAATTTCTCTCTTTACATTTCTGTAATCCTAGCAGCAGCTGCCCCCTAGATGCTAGAGGAAATGGGGATGAAGATTTGCTAGATTTCCCTTCTTCTTTTTTGTTTTGGCTTGGCATATGGAGAGAAAAGAAGGGGCAGATGGATGAACTCGGGAGTGGGTTTGCCCTTTGTGTGTGCATGCATGCAAAATCTTATCTTGCTCATCTATCAACTCTCAAAAGCATTAGTAACATGACCATCTTCAATCCCGCTTCATCTCTGACCCCCTTCCCTCCCAATGACCTGTGACAAACTGAGAAAAGTGATATGAAAATCTAAGAATTCCCTGCCTGGATCCATCCATAGGCTGATCCTCCGCATTCTGTCTTCTGAAAGCAATCAGGCAGATGCCATTGAGAAGGTCTGTTGTTAATTTCCAGCATCTGCTTGTCCAAAGCACGTCTCTCCCCTCCACTTTTTGTTTTTAGCATATCAGCCTTGCAAAACTGGTTTATAGTGGGTTTCACCAGTCTCCTGTGTTGACAGTCAGGGCTTCAAACTGCTTTAAAATTGTTGTGATTGTGTCACACAGAGATGTCGCTTCACATTAGCTTGGCTTGTAGTTTCTACACGGACCTTTGTTCCCCAGAGTCACTGGTCCAGATCGCTCAGGATTATTTATATTTATATTTATTTACATCTTCAATTTCTATCCTGCCCTCCCCACAAGTGAGTTCAGGGCAGGTAACAAGTAGTATAAGACAATCAAAAGACATCATGAACAATTTAACAATTTAAAATTAAAATATCAATTAAGATAGCAATTAAAACTATCAGATGGCAACATAAACAATTACCCCATGTTAGCCTCCACATCTGGAAAAGGCAGATCAGAAGAAGAAGAAAAAGAAGATGAAGATGATGATGATGATGATGATGACGACGATGATATTGGATTTATATCCTGCCCTTCATTCTGAATCTCAGAGTCTCAGAGTGGCTTACATCTCCTTTACCTTTCTCCTGCACAACAGACACCCTGTGAGGTGGTGGGGCTGAGAGAGCTCCGAGAGAAATTCTCTTGAGAGAAACAGCTCTGAGACAGCTGTGACTGGCCCAAGGTCACTCAGCAGCTGCATGTAGAGGAGCAGGGAATCAAACCTGGTTCTCCCAGATAAGAGTCCACACACTTAACCACTACACCAAATGGGCTCTCACTTCTGTGTGATATTAATAATCCTGTGGGCAGACCCCACTTATCAGCAGCTATGCTCTGGGGGGCGGGGTAGGGTTGCCAGCTTCAGGTTGGGAAATACCTGGAGATTTTGGGGGTGGGGTCTGAGGAGGGTTGGGTTTGGGGAGGGGAGGGACTTCAATGGGGGTATTAATGCCAAAGAGTTTACCTCCCAAAGTGGCCATTTTCTCCAGGTGAACTGATCTCTGTCACCTGGAGCTCAGTTGCAATAGTGGGAAATCTCCACCCAGCACCTGGAGGTTTTGGCTTGGACTCCATAGCGTGGGAATTGGTTTGACGTAGAAATTTAGCAGCCAAAATGTTTCCTATTACAGTGAGAATGTGATGGGCAATAATGTTCCTGGGTTTTTTTTTGTTTTAGGTTAGGCTGCTGGTAACACCACAGAAACAGGGCCAGTAAAAAACCCTTGGGAAGAATATCTTGTCCAGGGATGACTAACCTCTCACCTACAGTCTGAACATTCATACGGGGCAGGTGACTAGGGCTTTCGCCCCTGCTCAGTCCAGGGTGGTGAGAACAGAGTCAAAGGTTTTTTGGACCCAACTGTCCTGTTTTGCAAACGGACTATAATTATCTTGGCAACCTGAGCATACTTGCTTTGGCGTGGTTTACAACTCTCTTACACGAAGGTTTTTAATTTCCTCTTCTCTGCAGTTTTTTGGATTGCCTTTTTTGCATGTCTTTGTTGTTCTTCCAAGAGCTCCCGAATTACCCGCATTCCCGGCCTGTTTCTCTGCCCCTGGACAGGCCTAATAATCTCTCCACAGTGTTGGAAGTCTCCCATAGGTTGAAGGGTTTGGGGTTGCGGTGGGATTTAGACTGCCCAAGTTCCCTCCCTGAAGCTGATCCCTTTCGTAAGTTCCCTTTTCAGCCCCTTCATGTGTTTCTGGTTAGGAGAAATTTGGCCTCCATATTCTCCGCTTCCCCTTCTCTTCCTGGCAAAAAATACTAAATCTAGAGTCCCAGAAATGTATCATTTCCCATTACATTTCCCCTTTCAGGGAAAGGGAGAGGGAAGAATAAGATATCAGTGCCAGAAAGCTCATTTCCCTGAGGAAACTGAGGAATATTTAGAAGTCAGTCCAAAAATCAATTAAGAAGTAAACAACAGGCTAAAATTACTGTGATTGAAAGTTTCATTGGAAGATGCATTCCAAAAGTCTGGGTGGTTTTGGAAAAGGATGAATTAGCTAGGGCACACCTCCGCTCATAACTGAAGCTGGTTATAAACCAGTTTAAAGGGAGTTCCTGTTTCACACATAAAACTCTTCGTAGCCTTTCTTGCCCCTGGTTGACAAAGTGGAGTCAAGACCACAAAAGAATATACTTCAGTAATCAGTAGTCTTTAAGGTGCTGCAGGGGTTCCGTAGTTTTACTGCAATGGACAAACACAGCATGCCACTGGAATCTGTGATGTGCATCATATGTGAAAGACAGAAATCCATCAGATCTAGCCAGTTACTTCTCAGTTTCAAACTTACCATTTCCAGGCAAGGTAGATGAAAGAGCGGTAGCTGAACAACTTCAGAGCTTCCTGGAGGACACATCAGTGCTAGATCCATTTCAGTTAGGCTTCTGCCCTGGCCATGGGATGGAGACTGTACTGGTTGCCCTAACAGACGATCTTCTTAGACAACTGGATTGAGACAGGTCAGTGCTGCTGTTACCGCTAGATCTTACAGCAGCGTTTGATACAGTTGATTATGATCTTATGACTCACTGCCTCGCTGATGTGGGGATACATGGGGTAGCCCTCCAGTGGTTTTCCTACTTTCTCCATTGTCGGGGACAGATGGTAGTGCAGGGAGGGGATGTATCCACCAGATATCCTTTGTTGTGTGGGGTCCCTCAAGGGGCTCTCTTTTCCCCAATGTCATTTAACATCTACATGCACCCGCTTGATCAAGTGGCACAAAGTATCAGGCTTGGGTGTCATCAGTATGCAGATGACACCCAGCTGTATCTGTTAGCTGTATCTGGAGAGCCGGTTTAGTGTAGTGGTTAAGTGCGCGGACTCTTATCTGGGAGAACTGGGTTTGATTCCCCACACCTGCTGATGTGATCTTGAGTCAGTCACAGATTCTTGCAGAGCTGTTCCTCTCAAGAGCAGTTTCTGTCAGTCCTCTCTCAGCTCCACCTACCTCACAGGGAGTTGTGGGAAGGGGAAGGGAAAGGAAATTGTAAGCCGCTCTGAGATTCCTTTGGGTAGTGGGGTATAAATCCAATTTCTTCTCTTACTGGGTAGTCAATCAGCCACTGTCCCTCAATCTTTGGCTGAGGGATTGGAGGCTGTGGTGGGCTGGCTGAGAAAGAGCAGGTTGAAATCAAACCTTCCAAAGACAGAGTTTCTGTGGCAGGAGGAGTGGGGATGGAGTTGGAAAGTCAGTTACCAGCTCTTGACAGGGGCCAACTGACACCAACGCCATCTGGGAGTGATGCTGGATACCTCCCTTACGGTGGAGGCCCAGGTCACACATATTGCCAAAGTGGCATTTTTCCATTTTTGCCAGGCTCAGCAATTGGCTCCCCTCCTGTCCCGCTCTGATCTTGCCACTGTAATCCATGCAACAGTCACCTCTAGACTAAACTACTGTAACTTGCTCTATGCTGGCCTAGCCTTCAGACTGACTCAGAATCTCCAACGTGTCCAGAATGCAGTGGCATGAGTCCTAATGGAAACATCATGGACAGCACACATTCAAACTGTGCTGTGCCAACTACACTGTCTTCCAGTTGAGTACCAAGTCAGTTTCAAGGTTTTGGTATTGAACTTTAAGGCCTTGAGAGGTCTGGGGCCGATGTATCTGCAGGACCACCTCCTCTGCTATGTCCCTGGAAGAGCGTTATGCTCTGCTGACAACAACTTGCTGGTGATCTCGAGCCCTAGAGAGGTCTGGCTGTCCTTGACAAAGGCCTGGCCCCAACCTGGCAGAACTCTCTGCCAGATGACATCAGGGCCCCGCGGAACCTTTTACAATTCCACAGGACCTGCTAGGCAGAGATATTCCACCAGGCTATTGATTAAGGACAGCGTGGTTGCCTATCTGGCACCCTTATTCCCCCCCCCTCCCTGCTCCCCTTGATATGACGCCAATAGTCTGGATTGAAGACGTTAGCAGGGCCCATCCGGGGGGGGGGGGTTATAAAATGTTCTTATCTAGATTCTTTTAATGGTTTAAACTTTATATTATGTTGTATTACTGATGTAAATCACCCAGAGCCCGGCACTACTTGGGAGGGGGTGATTAATCGAATCTAGATTATGATGGTGGTGGTGGTGGTGGCGCACTTTTAAGGACACGTTCAATTACTGCCATGCTCCTGTCCTGGATAGCCCAGGCTAGTCCAATCTTGTCAGATCTCAGAAGCTAAGCAGGGTTGACCCTGGTCAGTATTTAGAAGGGAGACCACCAAGGAATACCAGCTGGCTGGCGCTAGGGGTTCTAGCACCCCAGGCCGAACCCTGCCCCCTGCCCCCCAAGGGCTCCACTCATGCATGTGGCCAATGATGTCACCGGAAGTAGTATCATCAGGCGTGTGAAGCACAAACGCTTGGCCCACCCTGTGCCCGGCCCTCTCCTGCTTCAAAGGCGTCCGGAAAGACCTCTTCCCGGCTCCCACTGAAGTGGAAGAGGGCCAGGCATGGGGCAGGTCAAACCGTGCATTCTTTCTTCAAGAACACGTGGCTCGGCCCGCCCTTTGCCCAGCCCTCTCCCGCTTCAGAGGGAGCTGGGAAGAGCATAAGGGTCGGTGTGAGTAGGGACGGGGAGGGGGCTCCCACCCCCACCCTGCAGCAAGGGTGGCTCCCCAGGCAGGGCCGGTGCTAGGCTTTCTGGTGCCCTAGGCAAGTCACCCACTAGCACCCCCCCCCCCTGTTATTTAAGAAATGTAGGGAAAATGAAGAGCACCAAATTTGAAACTTTTCACATTTTTAATTTACTGATTTTTAATTTTAATTTTTCAAAAAAATGTGATAAGTTATAAAAAAAAATGTGAGGATAAGTGTTCACCAGCCATGCCGGGAAGGAGGGTGGTGGGACAGGATGAGATGGGAGGCCAAGTTGCACATCGGGGGGAGGAAGTGGCTTGGCTTTGTTGAGGGCAGCTTTGTGGTGGGAGAGAACGAGGCGACAGTGGTCAGGAGCCAGAATCTTGAGTCAGAGAGGGGGCACCCAGCGGTGACCCCTAGGCCAGGTGGCACCCTAGGCGAGTGCCTACTTTGCCTACTCCCACGCACTGGCCCTGGCCCCACGCGGCTGCCTACCTTGCCAACTCCCATGCGCTGGCCCTGAATACCAAGGGCATGACACAGAGGCAGGCAATGGCAAACCACCTCTGAACGTCTCAGCTGTGACTTGATGGCAAAAATATAAGGAATGTGACATGGAGAATGCAGAAGACAGGCAGCCCTGGTTCTGAACCAAAATCTGCAGGTTGAAAGGACAGGGAGAGGAGGGGATGAGGGAGAAGAGCAAGCAAAAGGGAGCTTTTCAAGACCTCTTTGTTTGTGGCTCCAGTCCAAAGAACTCTCAGGACTATTGAGCATCACCCCTTCCAGTTGCGTTGAGAGAAATTTGACCTTCTAATTGGTGGAGACTAGGGACAGTGGAGATTAGATTAGATAATTAGAGAGGGAAAATTCTTCCCCTTAACAATTTGATGGATGAAAGAAGTCTGGGGAAATGGATGTGTGGCCCTGGGAACAAAGGAGCCTTTGAGGAGACTGCGGGTTGCAAATTAATGTCTCTTTCTCCCCCCCCCCCCCACTCCATCTCTGTTGCTAGTGACAGCAAGGAAAAGGCCCAACAAAGTTACCTTTCTGAATGACTGGCTTTGCACACTCCCCCCCCCCCTGCCCCCAACTGCCTTGTGTGCAACAATCTGGCACTCTTTAGCAGAAAACCGAATCCAGATGCCCGCGTATTGCAATTTTGTTCATTGATCCCAGAGGATCGTAGTCCCCTTTCTCTCCCTCTCCCTCTCTGTCGCCAAATTTGACTGCTTTCCAGCTATTTTCCCCAGGTTGCTTGTCATTTCCTCCTTGGAAAAAAGAAATCTGCCTCTTGTTCCCCTCCTCCCCACCCAACTCTCCATTCTCACTGAGCAGTCAAAGCAGACCCTTCTTCATCTTGGTTTTGCCATGAGAAAAGTTGTCTGGAGCCAGCCCTACGTTTGCATAATGAGCAAAATATTTTAAGAAACAAACAAACACAATTGGACAAGGCAAACATGAGAGTGTGCAGGGTTGTTGTTGTTGTTTTTTTTTTTAAAGCAGGAACGCACAGGAATGCAGTTCCTACTGGCTTGGCACCAGGGGGCGTGGCATAATAGGCAAATAGGTTCCTGCTGGGCATTTTCTACAAAAAAGGCCCTGAGAGTGTGGCTACAGGAAGGGGACTAGAGTCCTAGGGATGTCAGTCTCCAGGTAAGGCCTGATCTCCTGGAATCACAGCTTCTCTCCAGACTACAGAGATCAGTTTCCATGAAGAAAATAGATGCTTTGGTTGTACTCTATGGCATTTTACCCCATTGAGGTCCCTGTCCACCTAAGGCTTCATCCCCAAATCCCCAGGAGTTCCCCACATATACACTCTCTACCAGCGGCCAGGGGTGACCTAGGGTTGCCAGGTTTGATTCAGGAAATATCTGGGAATTTGGGGAGTGGAGCCAGGAGCAAGGCTGGGATAAGCATGATTGAACTTTGAAGGGAGTTCTGGCCATCACAATGAAAGGGACCGTGCTCCTTTTTAATGTCTTCCCTTCATTAGAAATAATAGAGGATGGAGACAGCTTCTTTTGGGGCTCATAGAATTGGACCCCTGGTCCGATCTTTTTGAAACCTGGGAGGTTTTTGTTTTTAAAGGAGAGGCACCAGATGCTATGCCAAAAATTTAGGGCCTCTACCTCAATCCCTCCACCAAAGTCCCTAGATACCCATAGATATCACCTGGACCATGTGACGGAGACAGTGCTGGTCGTCTTAGTAGATGATCTCCAGCGATAACTGGATCGAGGCGGGTCAGCAGTGCTGTTGTTGTTGGACCTGTCAGCGGCGTTCGACACGGTCGACCATCAGTTGCTGGTTCACTGCCTCGCCGATGCGGGGATTCAGGGGTTAGCTTTACAATGGCGTTCCTCCTTTCTCTGTGATCGGGGACAAAGGGTGGCGATCGGGGGACGATCGTCCCAGAGGCATCCGCTTAATTGTGGGGTGCCTCAGGGGGCGGTGCTTTCCCGATGCTGTTTAATATCTACATGCACCCCCATGCCCAGATTGTCAGGAGATTCGGGCTGGGTTGCCATCAGTATGCAGATGACACTCAGCTTTATCTGCTGATGGATGGCCGGCCTGCCTCCGCCCCAGAAACACTGGCCCTGGCGTTACAAGCCGTGGCGGGGTGGCTCAGGCTGAGTCATCTGAAGCTGAACCCAACGAAAACAGAAGTCCTTTGTCTGAGTCGTGGTGGCCTGGGAAGGGAAATCCCTTTACCAGCCTTTGATGAGGCGCCACTGATATTGGCGCCTAAAGTCAAGAGCTTGGGGGTGCTACTGGAGCCCACATTGGCTATGGAGGCCCAGATAGCAGCCACTGCGAGATCTGCCTTTTTCCATCTTAGGCGGGCACGACAGCTGGCACCCTTCCTAGAGCACAGCGACTTAGCAACAGTGATTCATGCTTTGGTCACCTCGAGACTAGACTACTGTAATGCCCTCTACATGGGGCTGCCCATGTCTCGAATCCGGAAGCTGCAGCTGGTGCAGAATGCTGCAGCCAGGCTGTTACTGGGTCTCTCTATTCGGGAGACTGCACTGGCTGCCAATAGTATTCTGGATTCGCTACAAGGTGCGGGTTATTACCTTTAAAGCCCTATATGGCCGAGTTCCTGTCTACCTTAGGGACAGTCTCTCCCCACATATTCCCCAGAGGGTACTGAGATCTGGATCACAAAATCTATTAGAAATCCCCGGGCAGAGGGAGGCGAGATTGAAGGATACCAGAGAACGAGCCTTCTCTATTGCTGCCCCCTACTGGTGGAACCAACTCCCTGATGATGTTAGAGCCTTGCGGGACCTTGCCCAATTCCGCAAGGCTTGTAAAACAACATTTTTTCGAATGTCCTTCAACTAAAGTACAGAGCTGCTTAACATCATGGTATGGAACTTAGCACCAAAACTGTTTTTAAAATCTGTTCAATATTTAAAGTGTAATTGCTAATTTTAAATGATCTTACTGTAATTGTTTTTATTACTTTATGGTTTTATTGTTTTATTGTTGATATTTAATGATGTTCTTAGCTGCCCTGAGCCTGCTTCGGCGGGGAGGGCGGGATATAAATGCGAAAAATAAATAAATAAATAAATAAAAACTATAAATTCTCCAATATAACCTATGGAGATCGGTCTCCATAGGGTATAATGGAGTGCCCAGCGGACATTCAACCTCCCCCTCCCGCTTTCTGCTAACCCTGAAGTAGGGGGAAGGCCTCCAAACCACGGGATCCCCTGCTTCCACCTGGGAACTGGCAACCCTAGCTGGGTCTGCAGTACAATGATGCTGAAGCAAGTATGATGACTCTGAAGCAGGAAAAAAACCCAGATCTTGCCAGGGCTTTTTTGGTAGAAAAAGCCCAGCAGGAATTCATTTGCATGTTAGGCCACACCCCTGATGTCAGGCCAGCTGGAACTGCGTTCTTGTGCGTTCCTGCTCAAAAAAAGCCCCGGATTTTTCAATGATAGAAGCAGTTTCAGAGGGCAGACATGCTGATCTGCATTAGAACAGTTATATTGGAGTCCAGTAGCCCCTAGTGACAGACAAAAGTTTCAGGGTATTTCCACTCCATGTGGCTGAATGTGGTGCCTTCCATGAAGAAAGTTTCAGAGGATAGCTTTGCTCATCTTCAGTAGCACACTTAGATTTGAGTCCAGTTTCACCCTACAGACTGACAAGAGTTTCAAGGTATTTTCAAGGAGTGCTTTCCATGAGGAAGCACATTTTTTTCCCCCACCCCTGAAATTGCACATCATTTCAGTTCCTGGAGTGGGGCAACCCCTCCTTGCAATGTCTCAGAATTGTATTAGAAAGGATGCAGCTTATGGCCCTCCTCGGCAACACATTCTGCTGGAAAAGTGCTTGGGATCTGCATAAAACAATCATCATGTCAGCCTGGCAGAGGACTGTCAAAGAGCTCCCACATACCCAGTGGTCCCCACATTGTTGAGCACTGGGCTATCATTGTGCTATAGCAACTCTTTGCCATTGGTTTAGACTGTCTGCCAAGGATAATCCAGTTATACATCTATGCATCTAATAGTGATGCACGACCCCTAAGAACATAAGAGAAGCTGTGATGGATCAGGCCAATGGCACATCCAGTCCAACACTCTGTGTCACACAGTAGCCAACCCCCCCCCCCCGCCCACAAGTGCCATCAGGAGGTCCACCAGTGGGGCTAGAAGCCCTCCCACTGTGACACCCTCAAGCACCAAGAATACAGAGCATTGCTGCCCCAGACAAAGAGTTCTAACAATACGCTGTGGCTAATAGCCATTGATGAACCTCTGCTCCATATGCTTATCCAATCCCCTCTTGAAGTTGCTATGCTTTTAGCTGCCATCACCTCCTGTGGCAGTGAATTCCATGTGACAGTGACCCCTATTTGTGGATACCAAAATCCACAGATCAGGGCCATGTGGCTGCTAAACAGATTTTCCCGTGTTTTGCAGAAAAATCTGAAATGTTAAAAAAATACATGGGGGGGGGGGTTTAAATTCCCCTCAAATTGAAAAAAAAATATTTATTGGACTTTTTTACTGCCCTCCCCACAGAAATGGGTTCAGTATTATCTGCACATGTGCAGACAATGGAAAAAGAGGAGTAGGAGATTGGATTTACACCTAGCCCTTCACTGGGAGTTACAATCTCCTTTCCCTTTCCCTCCCTACAACAGACACCCTGTGAGGGAAGTGGAGCTGAGAGAGCTCTGAGAGAACTGTGACTGGCCCAAGGTTACTCAGCTGACTGTGTGTGGAGGAGTGGGGAATCAAACCTGGTTCTCCCAGGTAAGAGTCTATGCACAACCTCTACACCAAACCAGTAGAACTGGTGGCCGCCACCATCAGGAGCCACTCTGGGCTTGGCCACTGCAGTAGAGGATGCTAGGAGCTGTTTCAGGCTCAGAACAGCTCCTAGATATTGCTGCTGTTTCCATCCGGTTCAAAAGTGGGTGGCGGGACCTGGAGCTCTTCCAGGCTCAGTGGTGGGGAGGATGAGATCCCCTTCTCCGTAAGTCCAGGGCTGGCCCTAGACTGTCTGGCATCCCAGGCAAGGCTAACTTCTGGCACCCCTCCCCCACACCCACTGATAACATCACCGAGTCGCATGGGGTGCCCAATTTGGTGCCCCCAGAAGGCCAGCATCCTAGGCGATCACCTAGTTTGCCTAGTGGCAGGGCCGGCACAACGTAAGTCTCAAAACCACCCCCACCCTCAATTGCCAGCACTTTTTTTGAGCAGGAACGCAGTTCTCGCTGGCTTGATGTAAAAGGTATGGCCTAATATGCAAATGAGTTCATGCCAGGCTTTTTCTACAAAAAAAGCCCTGTGCGAAATAGTGGCGATGTCAGGAGGTGTGGCCTAATATGCAAAGCAGTTCCTGCTGGGCTTTTCCTACAAAAAAAGTCCTCACTATGGCAGAATGGAAGTTAAATAGCCATATGCTCAGCATCCAACGATGTGTGGATGGAGCCCAACATCTTATTAACTCTTGTATGTTCTCTCTCCTACCTTCTAGAATTCAGAAAATTCAACATGTGCTCTTTTCTTAAACCGAGATGGTCATTCCTGCAGAAGGCTCATCCTTCCATCTACCTTTTTTTCTGGGCCAAAATATTCCGGTGATTGCAAAGGCAATCAGGCGGCCTCCAGAGGGCTGTATGGAATCCCCACCTGTGCTTGCAGAGCCTAAAACCCAGGAAGAGTGGGAGGCTGATGGAGAAAGAGACACCAATGGTTCTTCTGATGAAAATCCAGCTTGGCTTCCTCCCCTCGTCTTCTGGCATTGCTTGGTTGACAAGCAGCTGTTTCTGCTCCTCCCCAGAGGTAGCTGTGTGTACTGCTGGCTTGTTGGTGCCTGGGATCTAGAGTCATAAAAGTTCAGGGGTCCATCTGGATGGAAAATGCCTTGACGGAAGCCAATTCGTGTAGTGGTTGTTGTTGCAAACGGCAACTCTGGAATGCAGCATATTTCCGGTGACCAGTTTTATGTGTTTTTATGAGCCTAAGGTCTCGAGCAGGTCCTATTTTTCCAGGGTTAGGGAGATTGGATCAGTGCTGGATCTCCTGGTTCACTTGTTACCTTTGTGATGAGGACTTGGGCAGTAGCCATGATTGTAACTAGCCTAGGGTTGCCAGCCTCCAGATGGGGCCTGGAGATCTCCCACTTTTACAACTGATCTCCAGCTGGCAGAGATCAGCTCCCCTGTGTTTCAGCTCTGAGCGGCTGCAAATATCTTATGTCTGTACTTGTGAATGTTTATCTGAATTGCACTGAATAGAGCATATATACACACTGAATGTGTGAAGGTATTATTGTTTACTGATGATTAGTCTTGTAGTTTTTTTTCCCCCTGGAGAAAATGGCTGCTTTGAAGGGTGGACTCTATGACATTGTGCCATGCTGAGGCCCCTCCCCTCCAAAATATCCAGGTATTTTCCAACACAGACCCAGCAATCCTCAAACTGGTCCCACCCCTGGATTGTGTAGCATCAGGAGGCTCAGAAGGATTGGCCTTGCCCACAGCTCGTCTTCCTTCTTTTGGCATGCTCACTGACATGCAGCACACATGAAGATTCCCCAGCTGAACAAATAAAGGAGCTGCTTCAGGGTAAGAAATTAGGGGAGGGGACTCTCTCCCCTCAAGCCGTGACCCTGATCTGGATCAAGTCCATGCACACCTGGAAACTGAGTTCCAAGCATGGAACTCCCAGAGTTTGTCTGGAGAACAGAGCTGTGGATGAGACCTGGAGAACAATAACGTGCATTTAGGCCTGCGGTACCCAATATACAGCTCAGAGCCAGAGATGAAAATAGGCCCCATGAGTCACCAAGGTACAGAAAGCCAAAAAAAAAAAAAAAAACTCCAACTCACTGCGAGTGGCAGAGCCTTATTTTATTTGCTAGCAACAAGAAGTTTTGTTGGGATTGAAGAAAAAGAAATAGGCATAGCTGTTTCAGGATCAATTTTATTAAGAGGATTACTTTTGGCCCAATGTTGGAGAACCCCCGCCCAGCCCGGGAGCTAAGATTACTCACCAAGGAGCTAGATTCTGCTTGGTGATGTTGAGGTCTTGGAAACTGAAATTAGATCTTAAATTATTTTATCTGGTTTATTTATTCCTTAACTTTTTAATATGTAAATGTGCTATATGATTCGTCAGAGGACTGTAATAAAGAATGACTGACTGAATCATGGAGGGCAGTGACTGGCAGATGGTCCAGTTCAGAAAAATAGGTGGTGGAGCTCATCCAGGGATTGTTATGCAGCTGCACATACTATTCAATGGACAAGAAGATGGAACTCTCAGAAGGAGGAGGAGGAACTCTCAGAAAGGTTCAGGAGCTGTGCTCCTGTGAGCTCCCACTGAATCTGAGGCCTGGTCCAGTTCCTGTATCCCCTCCAGAAAACTAGGCAACTTCCAGATCCATCTTGATGAAAATCAGCCAGGCAAATAAGTTTCATCTGCCAGGCTTTTTTTACTCAGTGAAGGGGGAGACATTGAAGGTTCTTCAGATAGTTCAGGCAGTTTCTGGGTTGCAGCTCCTCCAGGTGTTTGTTGAGGATGTTCAGATGTTCCAGGCAATCCTCCCCTCACCAATCATAGGCTCCATTTTTGCTTTTTCATATGTGTTTTTTTTACAGGCACAGCTCCTTTCTCTCTTGCAACATTGGTTTATAATAAGTGGCCACTGCCATTATTTTCTGCTCATAGCTAGTGAAGGTAGCAGATCCATGCCCTTGGTTACACAAAGAAGAGGAATAGGAAGAAGAGTAGTAATAGTAGTAGTAGTAGTAGATTGAATTTAGTTAGTCCATGTATCAGTTTTGGAAACATCATTTAGTCAAAATCTTCTGTATTCTTGGTGCTTGGGGGGGGCACAGTGGGAGGGCTTCTACTGTCCTGGCTCCGCTGATAGACCTCCTGATGGCACCTGGGTTTTTTTGGCCACTGTGTGACTCAGAGTGTTGGACTGGATGGGCCATTGGCTTGATCCAACGTGGCTTCTCTTATGTTCATCAGTCATAGTCCATTTCATCTGGTCACGATCATCCGCAATTGTATGGAAAGCAAATATGCCAGCAAATGCAACTCCAAAGGTACAAATAATTAATTAAAACCATGTAAATCTTCTCATGAGAAGTCCAAGGCTGCCTTAGGTCTTCAACTGTGACTCTTCTTTCCTTGACTATGTGTCAGACTTTGGAAGCATTAAAAACCCTTTCATTTAGGCTGGCTTTCAAGTATGAAAGATGTGAATCTTTGTAGGATTGCCCTATTTCTCCCCTGGATGTATCATCTTGTCTGTCGCTTTGAAAAACTACCCCTTCCTCAAAGCATTAGATTGCTAGGACAGGCTAGAATTGGCTTTATAAACAGCAAGACTTTTTATTCCTTCTTTATTGCTCATTTTCTCCCATCGGCTCAAGGAGGATTATAGCATTGTACTGCAGTGTTAAGTCAATTAACCTGTTAGATTAGACCATTACAAACACTTTGAAAGGTGCCCCCATTGAAACACTTTAATTAATTTGAGTGCATGCACATTTATTAAAAAGCTGCAGGTGGCATCACTTACAAGAAGCACGCACCTGTGAGTCTCAGCAGGTCTGGTTTTAGAAGAGGTTTTCTTTCTCTTTTGTGCATGAGAGAATACAGCAAGACCTCCTGCGTGAATGAAGGAAGAATGCCTCTTAGAAAAATGCCTGCTAAGACACAGCCCTGAACATAAGAACATAAGAGAAGCCATGTTAGATCAGGCCAATGGCCCATCCAGTCCAACACTCTGCGTCACACAGTGGCAAATTTTTTGTGTGGCTAATAGCCACTGATGGACCTCTGCCCTGTTCACGAGTTACGACTGTACGTACAATCGGTGTACAGTGTCCATCTGTTCGTAAGAAAGAGCTGGCACGTGTTCACTTTACAGATGAAATCCAGGATCCAGGCAATAGGGTAGCACTGTCACAAAAACTTCTCAAAGTTACTTGGATAAATTATTGGGGACTGTACTGGTGGCAGAAAGTGCTATCCAGCCACAGCTGATTTAAAGTGACCCCTCAAGGGGTTTTAAGGCAAGAGATGTTCAGAGGTGGTTTGCCATTGCCTGTCTTTGCATTATGACCAATGTTCCCTCCAAGCTGCAGAGTCTTGTGAGCAGAAATTCTACTTTGTGAGCTCCTGGCATTAAAGCTGTGAGCTCCTGCATGAATTAGGGTGCTCTGGGCTCATCCTTCCTGAGCTAAGACAAAAATGTGTGAGCTGGAGGCTAAAAATCTGTGAGCTAGCTCACACTAACTCAGCTTAGAGGGAACACTGATTATGACCCTGGCATTCCTTGGTGGTCTCCCTTACAAATACTAGCAAGGTCAACCCAGCTTAGGTTCTGAGATCTGACAAGATGGGGCTAGCCTGGGCCATTCAGGTCAGAGCACTGTGGTCTCTACTGTGTAGCTTGATGTGGTTTGGCTCCTGTTGTTAATGTTTAATGTGTCATGTTAATACTTATGCTTTGCTTCCGTTATGGGTTTTTTTTAGACTTCTGGCTGGATCTGCAGCGCAAATCCGATTTTGTTGTTTATTGAGTGTCCCATCTTGTTGATTGTATTGACTCAAGTTTAAAGGTCTAGTGCGGAATTGACTTCAGTCTCTAATCTGCCTTGAGTCCCTCACAAGTGAGAAAAATAGACTATAAATAATGTAAATAAATAAATGGTGGGCTTTAAGTCACGTGTTCAGCCATCCATGCATTGAATAAAAAAAGGGAAAGGTAGTCCCGTGTGCAAGCACCGCGTTCTTACCGACCCATGGGGTGATGTCACATCACAACGGTTTCTTGGCTGACTTTTTACAGGGTGGTTTGCTATTGCCTTCCCCAGTCATCTACACTTTAACCCCAGCAAGCTGGGTACTCGTTTTACCAAACTCAGAAGGATGGAAGGCTGAGACAACCTGGAGCCGGCTACCTGAACACAGCTTCCACCAGGGACTGAACTCAGGTTGTGAGCAGAGCTTGGACTGCAGTACTGCAGCTTACCACTCTGCGCAACGGGGCTCCTATGCATTGCATATACCATGATAATTACTCGACACCTGCGCGAAGGGAAAAAAAATCAAGTGTGCACTGTAGACAGAAGCCTCATTCACAAGTTACTGTGAATTCATGAACTAAATTTAGCCAGGGCTTTTTTTGAGCAGGAACTCAGTTACGGCTGGCTTGGCATCAGGGGTGTGTGACCTAATATGCAAATGTCTGTTAGCCGCCCTGAGCCCGCCTGGCGGGGAGGGCGGGATATAAAAATAAAATATTATTATTATTATTATTATTATTATTATTATTATTATTATTATTATTATTATTATGAGTTCCTGCTGGGCTTTTTCTACAATAAAAATCCTGAATCTAGCTCTGTGCAGATGACCCATCTATGCATCAACTCGCCTCATGGGAGGGATAGTGGGCAAGAGCACACCGGTCCCATACTCTGCATGATCAATGGCTGACAAAGTTGCCAGGTCTCCTGCTTAGTATGGTATAGGGTGAAACCATTAAGTTTCTGCTGAATCTCCATGTGACATCACTTCTGGGTTCGCCTCACAGTTGACGTCATACCATCTATGCAATAACTTCTCCCATGCTGCTATTTCAGTGTGTCACCTACCAGCTAATGAACATTGGAAACTACACACGGAGGAAGTGTCCATGCTGACACTCTCTCCATCTGATCAGCGATGCTGCTTTCTGAATGTGCTGATTATGGAGATGGAGCATATGTGCAGACCACCGCCTCCACGGATCAGTGCCATGCCGATGCTTGCGCCTGCTATCCCTCCTCGTGTTCAGTTAGTACACAGGGAGGTCACCCATGCAGACCTTCTGTCCAAAGTGTACACCTGATCATTTTTAAAATATCTACGTTAAGTAACTCTCATGTTGCGCTCATTGCATTTACAGTTGAATGTGTACTTTAAACCCCACATTTACCCAGGTCCTGATCTCCAGTTTCTTTTGTAAAGTGGAATGGGCATTAGCTCTTTTTTTTACACATTGATGTGGGCATGTACATGCAAGATGTGCACGCATTAACTGGCACTTGGGAATGTGGGTACATGTGTTCCCTGTAACTGGTGAACAGGTGTAGATTAGTTAAAGAAAGGAAGTCATAGCGTCTCTTGACACGGAGCTTTTCTTGCCTTCTGGGTGCTGACATGCAGCAGTTTTTCCTCCAAGCTTCTTCACAACATTGTTTTCCAGTCCTTGTCCCCCAGGGTATCTTTGTCATTGTCATTTCTCCATAGTTTCTCAAGCCAGTTTTGATCGGATCTGAGAAAACCCAGAAAAAGCCATCTGAGAACAGATGGAAAACAATCTTGCGAGGAAGCGCTGTCATGTGGGACCCAAACTATGGGAAAACGTTTGTTTTAAAGACCCAATATTTGTTGGAGGTCAAAATTGAGTTTTTTTCCTCATATGCAAATGTGTACAGATTTAATCAAGCAGTGCACAATTTATAAGCTCATTTTAACATCTCTCCCTCATGGCTTTTCCCTCTCCTGCTTCAGCAAGCACACACCAAACAACTACAATGTCTGTAGCTGAGCAGAACAGGAACACAACTGCCTTAGGGTACCTATTCATCCCACCCTCCTAGTCAAAGGATTATTCCCAGCAGCTGCTTATAGTCAAGAAAGGTGATGGAAGACTGGATGGAGAAATCCAAACCTTAGCAGAATTTACATACATTAAACAGGGGCTTTCAGGTTGTGACTGCAGTACTGCAGTCCTAAGCTCTGCTCACGACCTGAGTTCAATCCTTGGTGGTAGCTGGGTTTTCAGGTAGCTGGCTCGAGGTTGACTCTGTTGGGTTTCTGATGCAATTTCACTTCCTGTTGTCATGAGTTAATTATATGTTTGCATATGCATGCTGATGTTTAGCCAGTGAGTAGGTAGAGCCAATGAGAATGTTTGCACGGACTTCCCAAGGCTAGGTGTCAATATGCATAGTGACCATTCAGGGAGAGTCCTAATAGGCTAATCCATATATTTGGGTGGTGGTCTGAGGGAAACCATTTGGTCAGTTTTATTGTCCTTTGTGTTAAGCCCTTAGATCTTCATGCAGTTGAAGTTAGGACTCCAGAGAGTCGAGATGTAGTCTAGAAGCTAGAAAGGATATTGAATCCTTCTTTGTTTTCTAGAAATCCCGGTTAACCCTTTCCTCATTAGTAAAGTAAACTACTTTGATTCTTAAGCTAAAGCATGTGCCTGGCTGCTTTTTGTGGTTATCTCCACGTTACTCTGCTAAAAGTATATGTAAACCCCAACAGACTCAGCCTTCCATCCTTCCGAGGTCGGTAAAATGAGTACCCAGCTTGCTGGGGGGAAAGTGTAGATGACTGGAGAAGGCAATGGCAAACCACCCCGTAAAAAGTCTGCCGTGAAAATGTTGTGAAAGCAACTGATGCTTGCACAGGAAACCTTTCCTTTCCTTCAGGTTGTAGAATTTGGACTGTTTTAACTAATGTGATTTATTCTTCCCCAAGCAATCTAGACTAGAAATAGTGGTTTTCGATGCGGTCTGACTCAGGAAATATTTGGGAACTTTGGGGGTGGAGTCAGGAGTCTTTGGGGGTGGAGCCAGAACAAGGGTGTGACAAGCACGATTGAACTTAGAAGTGAGTTCTGGCCATCACATTCAAAGGAACCTTTTAATGGCCTTTCTTCTATTGGAAATAATGGACAATGGGGCACCTTTTGGGGCTCATTAAATTGGACCCCTTGGCCCAATCTTTTTGAAACTTGGAGGGGTGTTTGAGGAAAGGCACCAGATGCTATGCTGAAAATGTGGTGCCTCTTCCTCAAAAAACAGCTCCCCTCAGAGCCCCAGATACCCACACATTGAGTCTTCATTATACCCTATGGGGACCGTTTTCCAAGGGTATAATAGAGTTCCCGGCAGACATTTCCTCCCCTGCCTTGCTTTTGGATAACCCTGAAGTGGGGGGAGGGTCTTCAAACCAGCAGATCCCCTGTCTCCAACTGGGGATTGGCAACCCTAACAACACCTGCCATTTTCTCCCCTGGTTCCTACAGGCTAACAGAGCCGGCGCGTGGGAGTAGGTGGCCGCCTAGGGTGCCACCTTGCAGTGAGGGTGGGCACCCCCTCTCCATCCCTGCTCGTGCTGACCCTGATACACCGCGTCATTCTTTCTTCACTCCAATTGCTCGGAGTGAAGAAAGAAGGCTGTGGCCCCTGCCCAGCCAGCTCCCTCTGAAGCGAGAAAGGCAGCTCCCTTGCAAAGTAAGAAGGAAGCAGGTGGTCGTTGCCCAGCCATCTCCCTCTGAAGCAGGAGAGGGCTGGACAGGGGGCAGGCCGAGCATTCTTTCTCAGTTCTGAGTGATCAGAGCTGTGAAAGTGTGCCGTCTTGCGCAAAGTGTGCCGTCATGATGATGTCACAGAAGCCACAGAAGAAGCCATCTGAGAACAACAGATGGGAAACAATCTTGTGGGATTGTTTCCCCAAACTGTGGGAAAACCCTTGTTTTAAAGTCCCGGTATTTGTTGGAGGTCAGAATTGAGGTTTTTTGCCCCCTCCTATGCAAATGTGTAGAGATATAATCAAGCATCGCACAGTTTATAAGCTCATTTTAACATCTCTCCCTCATTTTGGGGGTGGAACCTGAGGAGGGCAGGATTTGGGAGGGAGGGACCACAGTGGGCTATAATGCCGTACAATCCACTTTCCAAAGTGGCCATTTCTTCCAGCTGAACTGGTCTCTGTCAGCTGGAGATCAGATGTAATAGGAGGAGATCTCCAGCCACTACCTGGAGGCTGGCAACCCTATGTTTAGATGAATTCCCTAGAAAAATCCAGACACAGACATCCGTGGATTGTGAAACACACCAGACATTGGTGGGAAAAGGGCCTGAGAGTCCAACGATGAGCCACTGTCAACAATGAGCCTGCTGTGGGTGTCTGTTCGAGTCCTCTGCCCTTTTCCAGATGTTCAGCCCCTTCCCCAGTTCTGTTAACAGCACGGAGACTTTCTTGGAATGACAGCAAAGACTCCAAGTCTCACTCCCTGAATTCCTTGGTGAGTTCTTCTCCGGAATGTGCCAGCGGTGTCCAATGAAAATTAGATGTCCTCTGTAGTGAACTTGCAGGCTTTGACTTTGGAATTCCACATCAGTCCCTTGACAGACTGAAGGAGGATAAATGGATTGGCACAACTCCTAAATCCTGTGTGTGTATCAGCAAAATTGTGGTGGGCGTTCAGGAAGTCAAAATTGTGGTGGGCGTTCATGAACTGTCATGTGTGTGACCGGTACAGGGGGGGTTCTATCTGAAGGGCTTACATTTTCCACAGAGATATGCTAGGTGTTCTCAGACAGGGTTTAGTTTCAGATGGGTAGCCATGTTGGTCTGAAGTACTAGAACCAGGGCTTTTTATTTTTTTGAGTAGGAACGCACAGGAACGCAGCCCTGGCTGGCTTGGTGTCAGGGGGTGTGGTCTAATATGCAAATGAGCTCCTGCTGGGCCTTTTCTGCATAAAACCCCTGAGTAGAACAAAGTGGGAGTCCATTGGCACCTTTAAGACCAACAAAGTTTTATTCAAAGAGTGAGCTTTTGTGCGTGCGCACACTTCCTTAGATAGTTTAGTTTGACAACAAGGGGGAGTTTGGCCATGCTATAGAACAAGGGTGGCCAAACTGCAACTCAGAAGCCACATATGGCTCCTTCACACATCATGTGAGACTCTCTATGCCCCCACCACCCCAATGGCCAACTTGGAAAAGGCATTTCTCTCTTTCAAAAATTTATCCAAGCCAATCCAACTAGCAGCTTGGAGAATACATTTAAAGTTAAAGTTGCTTTCTTTCCACCTCTTCCTCCCCATCTACCTCCCTCCCTCCCTCAAATATCTGACATTCATGTCTCGCAGCTCTCAAACATCTGACGTTATTCCATGTGACATTAAGCAAGTTTGGCCACCCCTGCTATAAAACATATCTAGGTTAAATATTCTGTGTTCCTTTTCTGCCTTCTTTATTTTTAAATTTCCTGAATGTTTACCTTATAGAGCAGTTTTTAGGTGTAAATTATTATTGAAAAACTTCGATATATTGGTGAAATGCTTTGTTTTTTTGTGGGGAGGATTTTGATATTTTATTTTTGTTAGCAGAAAAAAATATTTTAAATAAATAAAAATGGTGAAAAACGGGAGTTTGGCCGCAGTTAATGAGAAATAATAACACCGGAGTGCCTTTCAGCTTATGCAGAATGTGGTTCCCACAGTACTGAATAAGCACAAGCCCCTGTAAGAATATATATAGCTTGAATCCTACCTGGACCCTGTATCTTCTCTCCTCCCCCATTCCATCCCAAATGTGAAATATGTAAAAACACCTGTGGTTACTTAGGCGTGATTGGAAGGCACTTTGTATATGCTTAGTTATTAGGGTTTCCAGCTCTGGGTTGGGAAATTCCTGGAGATTTGGAGGTTTAGCCTGGGGGGCAGGGTTTGGGGGGAGGAGGAACCTCAGCAGGGTCTAACACCACAGCTTCTACCCTCCAAAGCAGCCATTTGCTCCAAGGGAACTGATCTTGGTCCCCTGGAGACCAACTGTAATAGCAGGAGATCACCAGGTGTCACCTGGAGGTTGACAACCTTATCAGATATCCTTTCGTTTTGTTACAGCATTTGCTTAATTGCTGGGCCTTGGTATTGAAAACAGAGGTGTGTAAAAGGATCAGACACTTCTTAGGCTGGGGTTGTGGCTGAGGTAAATCACGTCCGCTTCATTTGTGCCTCCTCAGTTTATCCTGTGTGACATCACCCTCTGAACCACTTTTCTTTACCACAGCTAATTGTGATGTCACACAAACAGATGGGGGCGAGGATGTGAAACAGCAGGAGGCTAAGAAAACCCTTGAGAGAACCAGCTGTCCCAAGGCATAAGGCAAAGGAGGAGGGCAAAACCTGATACACCAGCAGAACCAATTCAAATTCAAAGCTTTTTTTTTTAATATATAAAAATGTATAGTCTGCGTCACTGGGAATGGAAGCTCTTTTCCACTCCCACACTACTGCTTTGTCCCACACATTTTGGCATTCTCCACCAGCTGGGTTCTTGAAGGGTGTGTTACCTAGTGGTCTTGTGTTAAAAACTCAAATGGAGGAATTCTAAGCCAGTAGAACTAGATGAAGGTGGAGAACTAGGTGACTGATGATGAAGCAAAATTAACACACCAGTCTGGCCTAGTCTTCAGTCTTTGGGCTGGATCATTACTGGTGGAGATTTAAATATCTGAATGTTTTACTATACAAAAAATTCCACAGATGAACAGTAATTTCAAAAAGAACATTCTTTCTAATTCTCGCTGACAAGAGACTATGCGCCGGGATTTTATTAAAAATGAAAACCTATTCAGTCACCTGGCATGAAATGTTATAGCTTAGATTTATCACAGTGAAATTAGATTTAGTAACTAGTAAAGTTTCCTAAGCGATACTTTTGAGAACAAAGGTAAAGAAATGGGACACTTGCTACTCAGCATTGTCGTTTTGCTGTGCAAATAGTTCATTTGTTGCATTTCTTTATTCTTTGCTCTCTTATATAATTTTTTATAATTATAGTCGCTGACAAACTCAAGTAGGCTTTGCAAGACCTGAGCTGCCAGACCAAGATGGAATTCTGTGCAAGAGCTTCACTTTCAGCCAGATCTTAATTAGTTTTGTTTGCTCTGTTTTCTCACACCAGTAAGATTATTTCAGTCCTGTTGTTGTTACAGTGTGTATTTCATCCTGTTATCAGCAACTAAATTCAGCATTGCAAGACATTCGTTGTTAAATGGAGGCAGCACTGACCGCAAGATGTGAGCTCTGAAGTCCCAGTTTGTATGGTCTCAAAGCCTTTATGTGCTTTCTGATGTAAGAAAGAGAAAAATGCAAGCCAATAACTAACAGCTTTGCAAGAGCAGAGTTGTTCCGCTAGCGTGGAGCTCCTTTTAAGAGCCCAGGGCCTCCCTCACCCTGGCAAACGATAACATCTGCAATGCCGAAGCAAGTTTGCATTTCCAGGTTGTTGTGTACAGTTAAACAAGACATAAATGGCTTTTGGAAATTATTATTATTACTGTGCCCAGTGAGTGAAAAAGTGAGATTGCTTGCAGCTATTTGTTATAACTGAAGCCTTCTGGCTGGATTCCACACTGGATCGATATGCATCTAGTCTGGAGGTGGAAGGTTAGCACATTAAAATACATTTAGTAAACACAATCATTAAAGGCAGCAAGAAAACAAAGGCAAGAAATCACTGGGAAAGAGCTTTGGCTGGCATGTTGAGGGGGAGGAGTGGGGAAAGAGCCTGACAATAAACCTTCATCAAGGGTCCGTCGGTCTATGTGCAGGGTGGAGAGATGGGGGAAGGGCTGAGTGAACGAACGCCCCACAAACCAGGATGCAGCTGGAATGAGAGTGTTCAGATATGAAGGGAGGGGGGAGGGATGCTCCAGAAACACTGAGCATCAGGAAAGAACAGTTGCTCAGAGCATCGGCCTTGCATGCAGAAGGTCTCCAGTACAATCCCTGGCATCTCCAGGTACAAGGGGTGGTTTCTAGGTGCTGCAAAACAGGCCAGTCTGAGTTGACAGTAATTGACTTCGATAGACCAATGGTCTGATGTGGTAATAAAAAACCTTCATCTATTCATTATTTTAGTGTTGAAGGTGTGGGTCAGTGGGAAAACATCTGCTCACACGCAGAAGGTCCCAGATTCAGTCCTTGGTATCTCCAGTTAAAAGGACTGAATGGTAGATGTTGCAGAAAACCTCTGTCTGAGACCCTGGAGAGTTGCTGCCAGTCTGAGTAGACAATGCCATCTTTGATGGACCAGTGTTCCCTCTAAGTTGAGTTAGTGTGAGCTAGCTCACAGTTTTTTAGCCTCTCCCTCACACATTTTTGTCTTAGCTCAAGAAAAATGGCCCCAGAGCAAATTTACTTATGCTGTAGCTCACACCTTTAATGCCAGTAGCTTACGAAGTAGAATTTTTGTTCACAAGACTCCACAGCATAGAGGGAGCGTTGCTTCTGACCACATAAGATTATTTCACATGAACTAATTTAGAGTCAGGGCTGCCAGATCTCAGAAAAGAAGAGTTGGGTTTTATACCTCACTTTTCTCTACCCTAAGGAGTCTCAAAACGGTTTATGATTGCCTTTCCTTCCTCTCCCCACAACGAGTACCTTGTTAGGTACATCGGGCTGACAGAGTTCTGAGAGAACTGTGACTGGCCCAAGGTCACCCAGCAGGCTTCCTGTGGAGAAGGAATCAAACCCAGTTCTCCAGATCAGAGTCCACTGTTCTTAACCACTACACCACGCTGGCCGTCTGGTAGAGCATCTGTTTGGTGTGCAGAAGGTTTCAGGTTCAATTCCCCCCCAAACACACTTCCAGACGAAATTGGTCCCAAGCCAGGAGAAAGATCTCTTGCTTCTAGTCAAAGTGCTGAGCTCAGTGAACTGATGGTCTGACTTGGTTCAGGGAAGTTTCATAAATTCATACAAGGAGGAGATGGGGCATAGTTCAGCAGCAGAATGTTTGCTTTGGGCCATCACATTGGCACTTAGTTGAGAATTGCTTTATCCCAGCCTGGTCCTCTCAGGGAAACTGGATGTGAATGACTGCTGTAGCAGGATAGTCCTGGATGGACAGAGATCTGAAGAGAAGCCAGAGTACGTATGAATAACATGGACAGTCATACTCAATCATGTGTGGCTAAAGGACACTTCCTGGTATTGTCCAGTCAGTAGTTCTGATGATAGGGATGGGGCCGTGACCTGGATAGCCCAGTCTCATCAGATCTCGGAAGCTAAGCAGTGTTGACCGTGGTTAGTGTTTGGATGGGAGACCACCAAGGAATACCAGGGCTGTGACATAGAGGTTGCCATAGAGGGCTTTTTTTGAGCAGGAACACAGTTCTGGCTGGCTTGGTGTCAGGGGGTGTGGCCTAATATGCAAATGATTTCCTGCTGGGCCTTTGCTACTAAAAAAGCCCTGCTGCTATCAATAGGGATGGGAGAACATCTTTCCTTGTCCATTCTTATACTGCCCTTCCTCCAGTGAACTCAGAGCAACTTGGCCAAGACATGCTGTAACAACATCACAGCTCAGCTGAGAAAGGGAGAAGGAGGTTTTTGGGCCACGGTGGGTGCCTGGCACGATTGCTGTGTGATGAAAGCAGTGAGCGGCATGGTGGTGAGAAATGCTGACCCTGTTCCTTCCCATTTCCACATTGCTTGTGGCTGTTCCTGCAGCAGGGACTCATTTTTGCAAAGGGATCTGTTCCCTAGCCCAGGGGTCCCTAACACGGTGCCCACTGACAGCACTCCTGGTGCCTGCCAACTGTTTTTAGAAAGTGGGCAGGCTAGGTGGGGCTTTTGCCCAGCAAGTAGGGTTCCCAGGTGCCTCCCTCCTGCTATAGAGGGGAATCTGGGGAGCATTCACTTGGTAGGGTTGCCAAGTCCCCTCTGCTCCCTGGCGGGGGAATTTATGTGCCTATTGTACCATAAAGTTTTCCCTCTCAAAAGGCTAGAACGTCTGGGAAAACCATAGAGTTTTCCTGGAAACACCTAGAGTGGCCACTGCACGACGATGTCACTTCCAGGTGACATCATTGCGCCACCGATGTTGGGGGAGGTTCCCCCCACCGGCCCAATGTGGGCTGGCAGGTTGGGAAGCTCCTGGGCGGGGGAACCCCCACCCAGACTGGGGGCTTGGCAGCCCTAATTCAGGGGTGGGTGGGGACATGGGTGCTGCTCTGATGTCACTTCCAGAAGTGACACCATCATGTTGGTGGTGACACTGTACTTTTTCTGCATGACGCTATGGTAAAAATGACTACAAACCATAGAGTTTTGCCCCAAATGCTAGAGCATCACCCTGACATTGCCAACACAATGGAATCACTTATGGAAATGATGTCATTGCATTGCCAGCTTTGCTCAGGGATGTCTGTTTAGGGGCAGGGTTTTCTTGCCAGCCAGCTGTCCGGAGGCAGGCTGGAGCCTGCAAAAGCAGGGGATTACCCGCCCCCGCATGGGAACTGGCAGACCTACCAGTGGGACTTCTGATTGGCCACTGGACATCTGATTGGCTGTTCAAAATTTTCAAACAGCCCAAAGATCTTCATTGTGTAATTGGAGGAAGCTGTGACAGCCATTTTGTGGCTGCACCCACCATGCTGTTTAAGAATTCTGAAGGTTGGCTCAAAAAGGCTTGCAACCTCTTCTCTGGTCCTACACTCTAGCCACCCTAAGCCTTTGAAAGAACTTTGTCTGGGGGAGGGAAATGTGTTCCAGTTCCAGAACCAATTCATTGTAAACCATGAGGCCCCAATCATCCATCCAAAATTAGACTTAATCTTACGTAGCTAAATATGATTCATGCTTAATGGTTATATTTTGCAATACAAAACAGATCAATCGCTTTGCTTCTGTCTTCCATACGCCATCTCTGAAAACCAAACTTAAAATTGCTTCCATAAATGGGCATACACTTTCATCATGCTTAAAGCATAAATGCCACACTGTTGCCTCATGCCCCAAAAATCTTTTTTCTACAAAGACTGATACCCGCAGACATGAAAGGGAGCTTTCTGTCAGCCTACAACAGAGTCTGAAGCTTGAAGTAATTTGGTCTTCTGAGTGTCTTTTGTGCTTAATATTATGGAATGAAAAGAATGTCATGTGCAGCTTCCAAAAAAAGAGAAGCACACCTTATAAAGGAGCACCTGGGGGTGAAAAGGGTGGGGCTTGCAGGTCCTATATACAATATCCCTAAAATTCTGATATCCAGTGGGGTGTCCAGAGGCCTTGAAAAGTTTCCCATCCTCAGCGCCTGACACTATGGAGAGTTGTATTTCTATTTAAATCATAGTTCTATGCAAGTTTTGCATCTCTGAATATAAATTATCTATGCAAATCTTGTGTTTCTCTCACTTCCCCCCCATTTTTAATTGTTCGGGGGGGGGGGGTGTTTCTTCCATAGATGACCATCCAAAACTCAATCAATTCTTCCTTGGTTATGTTAGTGTCAGGTCTTTTCTGCTTACTCATCTTACTCCTGATTTTCTTGGCAAGTTGATCTACAAGCACTGGCATTGGTTTGGGCATGATTTCTTCCACACATCTACCCTCCAATGATGGAGTCAGTTTATTTTCTTTGACACATACCTTAAATAATCAGGATTTTCAAGGGACTGCACTGTTGTCATTACTGGCAGCCTGGCATCAGTGGTGTCATAGCACCAAAAATGGCCCTAAAATATTGATATCAACATGTCATTGTACTGATAGGTTAAGCAGGCTCTCTGAATCCCCAGGTTTAATTTTTTTTAAAAAGTCTCTAGCTCCTTCCCTTGAGGAGATATAAGGGAAAAGGCATATCTCCCCAAAGGAAGGGCCTAGAAAAAAAATTTTTAAAGCAAAAGCTGGGAATTCAAAGAACTTGCTAAGCCCATTGTTACAATGCTCCAGTAATATATCAATAGTTTATGGCCTTTTTAAAACAAATAAAAAAGACAAAGAGTAGAGAGTGAGGTTTGATGATGACAACACTCAAACCATTAAAAAGTGTGTTGGGGGTGGGGTGGGAATGGGTGCGACAAAGAAAACTGACAGTAATATTAGGCATGAGGAAAAGGACTGCAAAAGAAAAGATGGGAGTAGAAATGGTATCAAAAGAAGTGGGAAAAGACTTGGGGATAGGGGAACCCAAACAAAAACTGAAGGCACAAAAGTGTGTGAGGAAATGAGGGGATAAAGTGAAGCAGTACAGGGCCAGAACCAATGGAAAAACCCATGCAGAAAAGCCCTCAAGTATTCCACCAGGGACTATGGATACCTTGTTCCCTTCAGTCCCACACTGCTTGACTTGTTTTCCCCCCCTGCCATTGGTTTCTGTTGCTCTGAAATTGCTCCTTGTGTCTGCTGTGAGTTGCTTATTCAGGGAATGGCCTTGGTTTATGCCTGCTAAGCAGCAGTGACTGCCTAAAGCTCACAGTGTCCACCCCACAAGTCCCACAGGCCCAGTTCTGCTGCCAGAACTGGCCCCACATGCAGGTGGGCTGCAGACTGTTGGACAGGTTTCCGATCTTGATGTGTGAGAAAGAAAACCACCTGATATATCAGCAGTAACGATTCCAAATATGATACGAGCATAGGTGTTTATAAAGATATTAGACACTAGAATTATACGCGTTATCTGTTTGAAGGAAAACGGTTTGGGGAGTAAAAAGAGAAGGTAATAGAGACAGGCATTTTAGAATGTGCTACGGGTGTGATTTCTGGAATAGCGCCAACCGCAAAGTGGCCAATTTTTGACAGAGAGTTAAGTTTATCACCTCCTTGCCAGAAACCAGTTTAAAGCCCGTTTGTAGGGAAGGCTGGCTGGCTCATGACATCCAACGCCTGTTCTTCCAAAGTATATATTCCATCATTCCTCCTCATTTGGAAGGATATTCTGCCGCCATAAAACAAATTCTTCTGTCTCTTTTTGACGGCTATTTCCTGCCTGGGCTTCTCTTGGCGAGGAAGAAGAGGGGGGGAAAGGAGGGGCAGAGCTCTCTTTCTCAAAGGCACCTTTGGCGCTTGAGACTCTTTGTAAGCTCAGCCAAAAGGGCTTCCGGAAAACTTGACAAATCGGGTGGGAGTCAGGGTAAAGCGAGGAGAATATGAAGGTGTCGTAAACAGAAAGGGCTGTCCTTGATATGTTCAGCGGGAAAGAATCTGAGAAAGGTCACAGCTTCAAGCTGGATTAATTTAAAGAGGTCCATAAGTTGGAAGGAGATGTGGTCTGTCTGTAACTGAAATGTGTCATATTCTGAAATAGTGGGGAATTGTTCTGCTCCTTTGTGCTTTTCTGTGTGGACCAGCACCTGTTTGTGTCTAAGCAGGGATGCTCAGACACCCACTGGTTTGGCGTATGTCCTATTTGCCAGTCACAGACGGCACAGATTTTTGTTGACCTGTTCATGGCTTTTTGGCAGGTTGATTCACTCTATTCCATCCTAACAATCAGCCTTTTTATGCATGTACATTCTCATGTACACCCCTACTGAGTTCCCTGTTCCTTCCCTGGTTCTTGCTACACTACTGCTGTGATAGACAATTAAATCACTCACATATCAGCCATAAACACTGCTTTTTTAAAGAAAAAACCACCCTGCCATTCAGTGTTTAATCCTTATCCTCATTTATGACTGCAGATCTGTTTAGATCAGCCACATTTTTTGTGCATGCACAATTTTGCAACATTCTGGGATTTTTGCTCTTTTTTTTAAATACAAAGTGGTCATCTGTCACTGTATATGCATTTTGAGATGGATCCAGCCAGCTTTTTTGCTTCATCTCAAGTCTTGCTACAGCTTCTCTCCAGAATGTTTTTTTTGGCCATGTAAGTCCAATGGATGAGCCCTGTGGTACAGAGTGATAAGCTGCAGTACTGTAGTCTAAACTTTGCTCACAACCTGAATTCGATCCCAGCAGAAGCTGGGTTCAGGTAGCCAGCTCAAGGTTGACTCAGTGTTTTATCCTTCCAAGGTCGGTAAAATGAGTACCCAGCTTACAAACCACCCTGTAAAAAGTCTGCCATGAAAATGTTGTGATGCGATGTCACCCCAGAGTCAGAAACGACAGGTGCTTGCACAGGGGACTACCTTTACCAAGTCCAATGGTCCCCAATATAAGCTTTTCTTTGGGGGGGGGGTAACTTTTCCTCCCCTTTTACCAGTGGAAAAGCCCATTGGAGCCAGTCTCTTTTAGCAGAGGTTAAATAGGGCTGTTTGAAAGTTTGATCCAAGGTTCTTCCTCCCCCCTGCTCTCCAACCCCCCACTCCAAACCTTCCACAAATTGCTTCAGGTCAATTAGAGGTGCAATTGTACCCATTCAGCACTTGTTTAATTAAACACACAATTTTAAAAGTTGGAACCTGCCTTTTTTTGGAAGCTATATATAGAATGCATGCCAAAGATTGGAGATAAACAATAGATTAAAAAAAAAAGAGTTTAAGATAGTGTGATAAGGACTTTTGTTCATTTCAGATTTCACATCAGACCAGGGATTACATTCAACATAAGACATTTGACTGTCCTCAGCCAATGACATTTAACTCAGGGCTTTTTTTGTAGCAGGAACTCCTTTGCATATTACACCCCTGATGTAGCCAATCCTCCATGAGCTTACAGGGCTCTTCTTACAGGGCCTACTGTAAGCTCTTAGAAGATTGGCTCCATCAGGGGTGTGTGTGGCCTAATATGCAAATAAGTTCCTGCTACAAAAAAAGCCCTTCTCAGCCAAAGACATCTGACTGTCCTCAACCAGGGCTAGTGCCTTGGCCCCAATCTGGTGGAACTCTGCTAGATACCATTCAGGCCTTGCGGGATATATACTTGTTACTGTGTAGAGCACCTTTGTGTTGCTATCCAACCCCCAGGTGGTGGTTGGAGCTGTCTCGCTATTACAATTGATCTCCTGGTGACATAGAACAATTCACCTGGAGAAAATTACTGCTTTGGAAAGTGAACTCTATGGCATTATACCCCATTGAAGTCTCTCTCTCCCCAAGATCCACCCCGCCCCTCCACCAAATTTCCAAGTATTTCCCAATCCAGAACTGGCAATCCTAGTAAAGCCCCGAGATTGGGGGGGGGGGGGGCGAAATCTGGACCATAGCAATTGGGTAAAAGGAATACTTATCCTTTCCCTCACCTGCTGTTTCTCCACTCCTGACTGCTCCCTACAAACAACTTTCTTCCCCACGTGGTTTCAAATGCAACGGAGAAGGTTGCCAGCCAAAAATTTATACGTTATTTTCTGGTTTAATTCTCTTTCCTCACTGGCGGTTGGCGGTTTTGGCTTTGCTTGATATGTTCCCAGAGGTAGCTGAGTGAAAGGATCTTCATATCTGGGTTAGTTTCCCCCCTCCCTGATAACTGCCTACAGTGTAGAGTCATAAAACTTTAGCCCTGGCCAAAATGGAATGCGCGCTGCTAAATCTTTGGCGTGGAATTGTAAACGGTGGGAAGTGAGGGTAACAACTGAGACGTCGCAGCTGGCCCTTCCCACATGGCAGCAGGGAAAGAGCCTTATTTCAGGGTGCTGAAGATTATTTCATGTCTTGGCTCCATATTGTCTGCTCTAAAAAGGGGGCTGATGGAGGAAGGGAGAACTCGTCTGCTTCAGGGCCCTCAAATCCCGATTCTCTCCCTTCTTCTCTTTTTTCTCTTTACAGTCCTGCTCTGCACAGCTGGCCTGCAGCTTTGGTTGATTTTAGTGCATAAATTGCATTCCAGAACGAATCTTTTGGCTCATTCTTGGAACTTGGTCAGAACTTTGAAATCCTCTGCCCACCCCGTCTGCTTTGGTTCCGGTCCGGTTTTCTTTCTTTCAAGGTAGCCGATAGCAGCAAAGGGTAGACATGAAAGGCCATGGAGGCTGCGCCTCCCACAGTCACTATGCTCAAAACAAGCCAATGCAATAGTGGCAAATTTGATTATCTTGCACTCCATGGTTTAGTTTGCCTCTGGCCAAGCACATGAGAAAAAAGAAAAGAAGTGGACTTTTTAAGGCCGAGATGTTTCTGGTGGAAGTGTGAGCTTAATGCAGTCCAGAGATGTATTCAGGTGTCCAAAACAAAACTCCTTATTTGTGACATATCTGTTTTACACCCAGGCTCTGATGCTCCTTTTCTGTGGGCAGGGGCAGATTAAGGCTCACTGGTGCCCTAAGCACTGACCAATCTTGGTGCCCCCCTCCTTTCCACACTGACCCAGTCCATTTTAGTTGTTGACCTGTCTGACCAGATATACAATGCAGGTTGCAGCAATACAAAAATTTATTCATATGATAACACAATATACTGCACAAACTAAGCCAAGCCTGGGCTACATAAAATTCTTCAAAAATGCAATACAACATCTATTTTAATATTTCACAAGTTAAATGTATCAAAGTTCCAATATTCATGACCTGAAAGGCATTTTTCTACATTTCATTTTTGCAAAATCACTGATAACATCCTCGAAATTAATACTTCTCAGAATGTCTGCTTCAATTGTTAATATACACAGTGAGTTGAGTCTTTCTTGAAGCATAACTGATCTATTTGGGTTTTCTAATACATTTCAGTTGTGAGAAAGACCTCTCTGTTGTGTAGTTGGTGACCATTAATGTTAAAAATATTCTTAAGGCAATTTCAGCATTTGGAAAGGCACTCTCTAGTTTGTCTTCTGTAATTGTGTTGTAAAGTTCCATGTGAGTGAAAGATGTTTTCTTGGTTGTTTTAAACTTATGAAGAACATATGAATGGAACTGCTGAAGCTCTGTAGACAAAGTATTGTTTATGTCATTTGGATAAGCATCAATGAGTGTCTGACAAGTCTTTGAGTACCTTTCACTTTCTGATAATTGGGAATTAGCACCTTGTTGGGTGGCATTAGGAACATCTGTCAGACAAGAGAATTTGTCTGCTATTTCAGTGTACACCTTTCATCTCTCCTCATTTCCATTTCTAACTTTTCAACAATTACATAAAAAGCAGAGATATGGAGTTTGTCTCTGGCACTGAGAATGACCTTTGGTGCATTTCCGTCGTTGGGCATTATCTTTCTTATACGCTTACGCGTTTGAGTTGCTTTGTATTCTACATCAGGGAGCATGTCCTTTGCAAGTGATTCAAATCTCTCAAACTCATCTCTTGATGCATGTAACTGGTCTGCCAATGATGAATATAAATCTGCACATGTTTGCAAGATCACATTTTCACTTTGAAGAAGTTGATTTGTTCTATGAAACTTCTAGTTTCATTCCAAAAATTCAGCATGAACACAATTTCCAGTTCTTGGATCTTGTTTGCAATATTCTTTGCCTCCCTTCTAGAGTCACCTTTTTGCAACTGGTCATCTGATAAATCTTCCAAAGCTTTCAGAATCTTGAAGAAAGAGTTGATAATTGATGCAGTTGCCACAGCATGTGCTTCCCATCTGGTGTCTGAAAGTGATTTCAACACTTTTTCATTTCCAATCAAATCTTTGAGAATTCTCCACTGAGCAGTTGAGGCTGAAAAGAATGTGTAGAGCAGTAGTATAGTGGAAAAGAAATCTATTGCCTCTTGACAGCAATCCACAACACTTCGTCCAACTAAATTTAGTGAATGAGCTGCATTTATGTGAGTTTGCACATAAATAGCAAACTGATTTACATCTAAAAGTTTTTGCTGCATGCCATTATAACGTCCAGACATGTTGGCAGCATTGTCGTATGTGCCCTCTGCATTTAGAAAAATCCAATTTACAATCATCACATAAGTACTTCAACACCTGCTGTGCCATAACTTCACTGGTGTGGTTTTGTAATTCCAAAAATGTGATAAATCGTTCAACTGGCTGTCCATCTTGCAAGTATCTTGCACCATGCTCAGTTGGTCAACATGCGAAAGATCAGGCGTTGAGTCCACAGACAGACTGAAGTACCCAGAAACATTAATTTTGTCAATGATGATGGAGTGCACTTTCTTTGCCATTAACTCAATAAATTCCTCACATGTCGTTTTGGACAGGTATGAAGGGTTGCCTTTTCCAACACTGCCATACCGTGATATGTGAGCAGTCAAGAATGGGTCAAACTGACATCAATTTGAGTAGTCCCAAATAATTCCCATTATTGAGAGACCCAAATGTTTCCACTTTTCCTCGGGATGCCAATCATCATTCAACCAGTGTGCATATGACTGCTACAATATGCCGAAGTACATTCTCCCAGTAATTGTACTCCTCTTCCATTTGTTTTTCCAGTGGCTGTGTCAAGCCTAAACCTTGTTTCCGAGTTAAATATGTTAACATGGCATCTCCGTGAGTTGTACTTTTTTCATGGTTGCCAATTACAGCAGTGTTTCGCCAGTCATTGAATCCCTCATTTCTAGCAAAGTGCATTGACCCTTTGGGCGCAAATAGCTTACAAACAAAACAGTAAATTGATCCTTTTGAAGGAGAGTACAACAGCCATTCTCTCTTGTAGTGTTCACCATTGGCTTTTATTCCAAAAAATATCTTCTGTGAACAGTATCTCTTTGGCTTCTTACTGATGAAATTGCGACACGATTTGTCAAATGGCCCATTGTGGTGCTGACATTCACTGGGTCCACAAGCAACCCAATAAGTCACATCATCACCATAAAATTCATCCCACAACCCTGGGTCCTTAGCTTTGTTCATTTCATCCTTGGTCAGTTCTCTAAACTCCTTGAACAGTTCAAAAGGATTTACACATCTTGTCGTGGAAGTAGGCCCAGGTTATGGCACTTCATCATGTGCAACGTCATCATGAAAATCTGGCCTTGCACCAACACTGCCTGTTTCTGATGAAGGAGATAGATTTGATTCACTTCCTGTCTCTGAAGACTGACACTCGTTTTGATCTGGATCATCTTTCTCTGCGGTTTGTAAGAAGAAATCTGTCAGCTTTCCTGTCTTGGCTACAATAGACAGATTCTTTTGCTCATTCTCTTTTGCACATTTTCTCTTTTGTGCACCACTCAACTGAACACACTTCATTTTTGACATTTACATGGGGCTGAAATTAAAAAGGGGCAGAGAGGGTGATTGAAATGATTGTCATGACAACTGAATTTGACTCCATCATTTTGCTTTTAAACATATGCATTTTACTTTTAAACATAGCCTATGACACTGCAGCTCATCAACAAAAATAGAAGATAACCCTAGGGTGCACCATGATCAATCTGCACTAGTTTTATCAATTTTTTTAAACAAATCTTCATTCATTTTTTCCTTTTCACCCTTTTCCCAATTTGGCTGTGACTTGACAGCACTTTCCACCATGACAGATACATTCAGGGCTTTTTTAAAAAAGAAAAAGCCCAGCAGGAACTCATTTGCATATTACGCCACACCTCCTGACACCATTATTTTTGTAGAAAAAGCCCAGCAGGAATTTATTTAAATATTAGACCACACTCAATGGCACCAAGACAGCCGGAATTGCATTCCTGTGCATTCCTGCTCAAAAAAAGTCACAAAGCACAAGTGGGAAAACTGAAAAAACCAGAGAGAACTTCTGAAAATGCTCTAAGCATCCACTTGTAGGTCACTCTTCTTGGCTACAGAGCTCAGATACAACAGCTGGGCTTTGATTTCACCTTTACCTGAAGCTTGCCCTCAAAGTGGCTACGTAGGTCCCAGGGTCACATTTTTCCACACTGCAAGCCAATAACAACATAGGGCTGCTACTATGCTCCGAAACAAAAGGAACAGTTCCCAAAGCTTGGTGTAAACTGATGTCCAAAGAAAGCGGCAGCTGTTGAGAGATTCGTCCTTGCGTTTGGCAGGAACTTTGTTGTTTTTTTTTAAATGGTGCAGAATGAGAATAAGCAGGTATTGGTAAGACTTAGGAAAAGAAGAAACAATCTCAAGGTTAGAAAGCTTTGTGTCCGTTCACTGTGTCCCACCAGACAAGTCCAGTGGTTATCTGGCAAATGTGAAAGTGGCTTCATCAGACCACTGGTCCATCAACCTCAGGTGTCTACCAGGTTTGCCAATCCCCAGGTGGGGGCAGGGGATTCCCTGGTTTGGAGGTCCTCTGCTTGCTTCAGGGTCATCAGAAAGTGGGGTGGGGGTGGGTGGGTGGGGAAATGTCTGCTGGGCACTCCATTATTCACTATGAAGATCAATTCCCATAGGGCAGGGGTGGCCAACGGTAGCTCTCCGGATGTTTTTTGCCTACAACTCTCATCAGCCCCAGCCAGCATGACCAATGACTGGGGCTGATGGAAGCTGTAGGCCAAAAACATCTGAAGAGCTACCATTGGCCACCCCTGCCATAGGGTATAATGGAGAATTGATCTGTGAGTATCTGGGGCTCTGGGGCGGCTGTTATTTGAGGTAAAGGCACCAAATTTGCAGCATGGAATTCAGGGCCTCTCCCCAAAATACCCCCCAATTTTCAAAAAGATTGGACCGGGGGGTCTAATTCTATGAGCCCCAAACGAAGGCACCCAATCCTTCATTATTTCCAATGGAGGGAAGGCATTTAAAAGGTGTGTGGTCCCTTTCAATGTGATAGCCAGAACTCTCCCTTTGGAGCTCAATTATGCTTGTCACAGCATTGTTCCTGGCTCCACCCCCAAAGTCCCCAGATATTTCTTGAATTGGGCTTGGCAACCCTAGTGTCCACACCAACTGGAAACAACTCTCTTTCTAATAGTAAAGAGTCCAGTAGCACCTTTAGGACTAATGAATTTTATTGTAGCATAAGCCTTTGAGAAACGCAGCTCTTTGTGAGATGTCAGAGAGCTGTGTTTCTCAAAAGTTTTTGCTACAATAAAAATTGTCTGTCTTAAAGGTGCTACTGGACTCTACTATTTTGCAGCAACAGACTAACATGGCTAACTCTCTTTCTTTAATTGGAGATGTGTAGGATAACCAGTCCCTAGTTGGGAGCAGGGGATCCCCTGGTTTGGAAGTTCTCCCCCATAGGGTATGATGGAGAATTGATCTGAGGTTATCTGGGATTTGGGCCCCCCCTTGTTTTTTGAGATAGATGCACCACATTTTCAGCATAGCATCTGGTGCCTCTCTTTAACCTCCCCCCCCACAAGTTTAAAATTTTTTGGAATAGGGGGTCCAATTCTATGAGCCTCAAAAGAAGGTGCCCCTATCCTTCATTATTTCCAATGGAGGGAAGGCATTTAAAAGGCGTGCGGTCCTTTTATATGTGATGACCTGAACTCCTTTTGGAGTTCAATCGTGCTTGTCACCAGTCCTCAGATTCAGTGGGAGCTCACAGGAGCGCAGCTCCTGAACCTTTCTGAGAGTTCCACCTCCTTGTCCATTGAATAGTATTGCAGCTGCATAACAATCCCTGGATGAGCTCCACCACCTATTTTTCTACAAAATGATCCCTGCTTGTCACAGCCTTGCTCCTGGCTCCATCCCAATATCTCCTGACTCCACCCCCAAAGTCTCCTGGCTCCACCTCCAAAGTCTCCAGATATTGCTTGAATTGGACCTGGCAATCCTAGCTTTGGTACATATTTGGATGAGAGACCACCAAGGAATACCAAGATCGTGACACAGAGGCAAGCAATAGCAAAACATCTCTGATGTTGATAGTAGTTATGTCTGTCAATTAATACTAAACCATAAAGCTTGAAACTGATATTTTGGCCCACATTCTCCTGTTTCAGATAACTAATCTAAGCCCTAACATTAGAGCAGGGCTTTCTTGAGCCTTTGGGCACTTTTGAAATGGTGAGGAGTGGACACCATCATAAAATGGCTGCCGTGTGTTGTTGGGGCTAGTCCCCAAATGGTGGGAGCCTATGGCTGATTACAGATCGGCACTTTGGGTCAACTCAGAGACGCTTCTGAAGTCGACCCAAAAAATTTGTGCAGACGGCAGCATCTGCCAGCCGTCCTCCTCCCGTCCTTACCCCATCCTCCAGGCGCCTGAGATCGGCTCAAAAAGCTACCGCTTCCAAAGTGGTAGCAAATCTTTGAGCCGGCCGTCAGTCACCTCCCCGCCATCTGGATGAGGAAGGGCGCAAGCGAGGCGACTTGGCGGTGTGGAACTGCCAAGCCACCCCAAGCTGGTCCCAGATTTTTTTTAAAATAAATCATTCAGAGCGCTGGAGCGCTTGTGCACATGAGCGCTTGCCCCCCGAGGGAAAAAAAAGGAATTCGGTTTCTGAGGTGCCTTTCCGTGCGGAGCCGCCCAGCTGCTGCACAGACGGGATGGGGGCAGCATGCGGGTGAGTGTGCGAAGGTGTTGGGACAGCCGCCCCAGAATAACCATATCTTCTCAGTCTATGAATCATGCATCCTCCTAAGAAAAAGGCACCTAGGCTATTTCTGAATGGGTGTTCCCAACAACCTAAGGGCAAGGCCTCCTGTGTTTTTTTGGCAGTACTGCTTGCTACAATTAGGTGGAGGAAATCCAAGACTGGCGGTTTGCTTTCAGAAAGAAGCAAATGGATGTCAGGAAACCCGCTGGGAGATTTTGGTGCTTGGGGAGGGGGGAGTTTGATGTAATGTTACTTATTGTAGGGTTGCCAGTCCCCAGTTGGGGGTGGGGATCCCTCAGTTTGAAGCCCCTCTCCAGGGCCATCAGGGTGCAGGAGAAAAAGGATGCCAGAACTCTCCCCCCGGAAATAAACTTGACTTACCTAAAGCAGTGAGGGAAGTAAATGTGATAAGTGATATGCCTCTGTCACCCAGAAGTTACAAAGGCATGTTGGTGACATCGGTGTGTGTGTGTGTGTGTGGAACACTGGTTTGGGGGGAAAACGGTATGGTTTGAAGCCAATTTTACCGTGGAGTTTTGCCTTAACCAAGAGCATTGCCCCCAACATCACCAATGTATGTACATTAGGTTATGTAGGCACATTGCATTTCTTTCTGGGTACAACACTCCTGGAACACTTCCTCAGTCCCCCCCATCTGTGGGTCTGACAGATCTGGCAACCTAGTTCTGGGTAATGCTCTAGAAATTCTTCTAATCTTTATGGTAAAGACCATAGAGATGTGGGGAAATTCCTAGAGCAAAACTGTGGAGACCATTTTTCACCCATTTCTCCCCCTCCTGCTTCTCAGTTTGAGGGTGGAGGATTGGGGCTGAGCCTGAGGGCAGGGCTTATGTGCCCTGGTGCAAATGGTGCTGGGGATCACTGCTTTAGGCCCTGAACTTCTGGTTCATACTCTCCAGTCCTTGATATTACATCTCTTACAGAACGTCCCAAATGAATACAAAGTTTTATTTGAACGTCAAGTCGCAATGTAATCTTTCAGTACTGCTTTTGAGCTTGATGGGGGCTGAAAGTTTTCTGGTGGGTGTTTCTTTAATCCTGACCATAAAACCTTATGAAGAACTTATGATCTCCTGTATTTTGGCTGCTAGGAGTCCCCAGTCACACAAAACGACATTAGTCACTTGGAAAAAAAATTAAAAACCAGGTGTTGTCTGTGTTATGTAAGCTTTAATTTATTTTAAATTAATTTGCACAGAGGGAGACAAAAAGGTGAATTAGCTCCGCTCCACCCCAGCCCTTCCAGATGAGAAGGAAAAAGGGGGGAGGGTGTTGTGAGGAAAAGTCTTGAGGCTTCCCTCAGGGAATAGTGAGGAAAGGCCCCAGCGTTCTATTCAATTAGATGCAATAAAGCTACATTTTCTTGTTTCCTGATCCTCCAGCACAGTGGAGGAATTTGCATAGGTAATTAGTTTAGCCTACTTATTTGATCAGTTAAGTCAACTCCTTCCCAGTTTTTCTTTCTTTACCTCAGAAATGGGAGAGGGGAGAGTTCAATTATCCATTAAACTACAGAGGGCATTCTTGTAAGAGAAGCTGAAGGAAATGTTATTCCATATATTTCAACATGGGTCAGGCACAAACACTTGGAATGTAACAGGAAGCATTTTGAAACTGAAAAATATCAACTAAAAAGTAGATACTTGGAATTTTGATCAAGGCTTGTAGTTTTAACATAGAGATGCTAAAATGAATTGGAGGAGGTGAAGAATCATACTGAGAGACAGTTTTCCTTGCGGCGGAGGGACATTCTTTGCTCTGAGGAATTGAGTTGATGGGCCCAATCCTACTATCTAAAATTCATCACTAAAATTTTGGGTTTTTTCAAAAGTATTTGTAAAATGTCTAAATTTTAAAGCAATATTTGAGACATTTTTAATGTTTTGGTTGTGGGATGCAGAATGGTATGTGTAATGTACTGGGAGACGAGACGTGGTGAAGGCATAGGTCTTTATTGGCTAGTACATCACACGCAACTGAGGACACGCGGCCGGGTCCGCTAATATATACATGCCTCCCGGAACATCCCCTTCGCTGGCCAGCCCAATCCTGGCCAGTCAAACTTCCCGCCCTTGGTCAGGATTGGCCGTGGCTTTTCCCGCGCTGCGCACGGCGACCCGAGGGTGGCTCGGGTCGCGCGGCGCTTGCGCTGAGTCCGATACACTACACTCCTCCCCTCCTAGTTTAAACTACATAGTCCTGTAGGTACGCTGGCGTCCTGCGTTCCCGTGTTGATCTCCTCGGGGTTGCCGTTGGTGTGGGGCCCGATCCCAACGTGGGTGGCGCCGTTTCTGGCTGTTGCCGGCCCGGGTCGGGTGCTGGCTCCGGTTCTGGTCCCGCGGCTGCCGGGGCCTCGTACGTGGGTAGCTCCTGTATTGGCGGGGCCCCTTCTGGCGGTTCTGTTGCTGGCGGTTCCCTACTCTCTGCCTCTTCTGCCTCCTCGGGTAGGGTGCGGCGGCGCAGCTGGTCGATGTGCCGCCTCAGCACCTGGCCTCCGGCGGTGGTTACCTCGTATGACCGGGAGCCTGTTACCCTCAGAACCCTTCCCGCCAACCACTCGGGGCCGCTTGCGAAGTTTTTCGCATACACTGGGTCGCCCGGAAAGAATCCTCTCACTGCTTCCCGGACCTCGGGGGACCCGCGGACATCCGGCGCCCGGTCCGGGTGTAGCCTATCAAGACGAGTGGTCAGTTTCCTCCCCATGAGCAGTTCTGCGGGGCTGAAACCGGTTACAGGGTTTGGGGTGATCCTGTTGTGGAACAGGAATGCTGAGAGGCGGTGGTCCCAATCCCCATGTACTATACGGCCAAGGGCCTCTTTGGTGGTCCGCACCATGCGCTCCGCCTGGCCGTTGGTGGCTGGATGGAATGGGGCGGACCTTATGTGCCTTATGAGGTACCGGTCGGTGAACTCCCGGAATTCCCGGGAGGTGAATGCCGTGCCGTTGTCCGTCACCAGGGTGTCAGGGATCCCGTGTGTGCAGAGGACCCTTCTGAGCGCCCTGACTGCTGCTGCGGTGGAGGTCGAGGCCACCGGGATTACCTCTAGCCATTTTGTATATGCGTCCACAAGTATAAAGAAGATCTGGCCCTGATACGGCCCCGCGAAATCCACATGGAGGCGGGACCACGGCCGCCCGTTCGACTCCCACCTGTGGACCGGGGCGGACGGCGGATTGGGTCTGGACTCCTGGCATGGTTGGCACCTTCTTACCCACCCCTCTATTTCCTCATCCATGCCCGGCCACCACACGTAGCTCCGGGCCAGGGCTTTCATTCTCACGATGCCCGGGTGGGTCTCGTGGAGATCCTCCAATACCTGTCTGCGCAGGGGGGGGGGCACCACCACCCGGCTCCCCCAGAGTATGCACCCCTTGTGTGTCGATAGCTCGTCCTTCCTGGACGCGAACGGCCGAAATGCTTCTTCCACCTTGCCCGAGGGCCACCCCCTTCCCACCCAGTCCCTGACCCGTGCGAGGATGCGGTCTCTCCCAGTCGCCCGAGCCACCTCGTCCGCGTGCAGTGGGCGCTCGGGGAGCGACTCAATGAGCATCACCCCGTGTGCCGGGGCGGGATCTGGGTCCGTTGTGGGTAGCGGCAGGCGGCTGAGGGCATCTGCGTGACCCATTGCTTTACCGGGGCGGTGTATCAGAGCGTAAGTGTATGAATTCAGGAACTGGTTCCACCTTAAAACCCTCTGAGACAGAATCTGGGGGGTCTGACGATCGGGGGCTAGGAGGCCGAGGAGCGGCTTGTGGTCAGTGGCGATGGTGAAACGCCTACCGTAGAGGTAGTCATTGAACTTTTGCACCCCCGCCACGATCGCCAGGGCCTCCTTATCGATCTGGGCGTAGTTCCGCTCGGCAGGGGACAGAGTCCGGGAGTAGTAAGCGATCGGCGCCTCTCTCCCGTCCGGGAGTTGGTGCCCTAAGACCGCTCCTACTCCGTAGGGGGAGGCGTCGCAAGCCAGGATCAGGGGTAGGTTTTCATCGTAGTGATGAAGTACCGCGTTAGAGACCAAGAGGTCTTTCACTGCCTGGAACGCCGCGGCTTGGCGTTTACCCCAGACCCACGGGGCCTGTTTATCTAACAAGCGGTGCAACGGTTCCGCCACGGCGGCTTTGTGTGGCAGGAATGCATGATAAAAGTTCAATAATCCTAAAAAACTCTGTAGTTCTGCCTTGCATTTGGGGGCCGGGGCCTGGACTATGGCCCTGGTCTTGTCCGCCGTCGGGTGAATTCCAGCCGCGTCCACGGCGAACCCCAGGAACTCCACTCGCGGAACACCCAACAAACATTTCTCCTTTTTGACTCGCAGCCCCGCCGCTTGGAACCGTCTGAGGACCTCACGCAGGCGGCAGCTGAACTCTCCTTCGGTGGGGGCGGCGATTAAAACGTCGTCAAAGAAGGGTTGAACTCCGGGGATCCCTTTCAAGAGAGAGTCCATTATGCTCTGGAATATCCCCGGAGCTACACTGACCCCGAACTGCAGCCGTTTAACCCTGAACGCGCCCCTGTGGGTCACGATCGTCTGCGCCTCCGCTGTCTTAGCGTCGACCGGCAGTTGCTGGTATGCTTGTGCTAAGTCCAGCTTTCCAAAAACCCTCGCCCCGGCTAGTGCTGCTAGGACGTGGCTAACCACCGGGACTGGGTAGGGGTTGTCTTGCAGCGCCTTATTGATCGTGCACTTGTAGTCGGCGCAGATCCTAACCTCCCCGTTGGGTTTGACTGGCGTTACTATGGGGGTCTCCCATTCCGCATACGTTACAGGTTCTAGGACGCCCTGGGCTGTTAGGCGGTCCAGTTCTGCCTCTATTTTAGGCTTAAGGGCGAACGGGACGCGCCTCGCTTTAAGCCTTATGGGCCTGACCATTGGGTCTATCGGTAAGGTGATGGGCGGACCCTTGTAGCTCCCCAAGGACCCGTCGAAGACCTCGGGGAACTCCCGGCAGACCCCGTCGAAATTGCTGGCCTGCAATTGGTCCACCCCCACCAGCTGGATCCCCAGTGGATTGAACCACGCCAACCCGAGAAGTGTGGTCAGTTGGCGCTTGACCACTAGGATGTCTAGGGGCCCCCTAAAACCCCCTCTTTCTACATGCACCCGGGCCCACCCCACGATGTGTACTGGGTTCTTCTGAAAGTCCCTCAGTACGAAGTCCGCTGGCCTCGTTTGGATGCGGCGGCGGGGACATAGTTTCTTGAGGGTTTCCTCCGAAATGATAGAGATGGAGGAACCCGAGTCTACTTCCATGATGCAGGGGGCGCCCTCGATTAGGACCGACATTTTGACCTTGTCTGGGGCCGAGAGGGGCAAGTTCAATACCTGCAGACTGGTGGATGCCGTCGTGTGTGTGTCCAGGGAGTCGTGATGCGCTGACGGTTGGCGGCGGCTGTTCTTGGCCCGGCAAGCCCGGGCGATGTGGCCTGTCTTTCCGCAGCTGCGGCAGTCCAGGTTGCGGTACGGGCAGTCCCGTCGCTCGTGGGGGTCGCCGCAGCTGGCGCACCTGGAACCGGTGGTGGCGGTGGCCCTCTCCGTCGCTCGTTGTCTCGCGGGGGCCCGTGTGTCCGTTCTCTGAGGCCTCCGGAGCTGAAACGCTTCTTCCTCTGCTCGGTCTTCCAGCTCTGTTTCCCCTTGGTGGACTGCTTCGCCGCGTGGCTGGCCGAACGCCTTGGTGGCCCTCTCGAACGCCGTCGCCTCGTTGAAGGCTTGTTGTAGCGTGAGCTCCTCCTTAGCGAAGAGCTTCTGCTGCAGTCGTTCGTCTCGGAGGCCCCAGACGAAACGGTCCCTCAGGGCTTCGTCCCTTTTGTCAAAATTGCAGTTCCCGGCGATCTGTCGCAGGGCCGCCAGGTAGACCGCCGCTGTCTCCCCCGACTTTTGGTCCCTCTTGTGGAAGAGGAATCGGCGGGCGACGATGGACGGTTGGGGCGAAAAGTGGCCCGTGAGGAGTCTCACGACTTCCCGGTAGGTCCTCTCGGTCAGCTTAGCTGGAGCGGAGAGGCCTCTTGCGATCTCGAAAGTTTCTTCTCCACAGACGCTCAGCAGGACGTCTCTCTTCCTGTCGTCATCTTCGATCAGGTTCGCCCGCAGGTAGCACTCGACCCTTTCTGTGTAGGTCTCCCATCTCTCGGGGTGCTCCGGGTTGAATTCCGCAAGATGGCCCGTCGTTACTGTAGAGTTCGCCATGGTGGCGGCGGGCTGTGCGATCCTGCGGTCTCACGCCTTCCTCGTCTCCGGCCCGGTCAGGTTCCCCTCGGGGCGGCCGGACCTATCTAGATCCCATCCTCGTCGCCAGTGTAATGTACTGGGAGACGAGACGTGGTGAAGGCATAGGTCTTTATTGGCTAGTACATCACACGCAACTGAGAACACGCGGCCGGGTCCGCTAATATATACATGCCTCCCGGAACATCCCCTTCGCTGGCCAGCCCAATCCTGGCCAGTCAAACTTCCCGCCCTTGGTCAGGATTGGCCGTGGCTTTTCCCGCGCTGCGCACGGCGACCCGAGGGTGGCTCGGGTCGCGCGGCGCTTGCGCTGAGTCCGATACACTACAGTATGGTATAACCCAGGGTCCCCAACGTGTTACCCGTGGCATTCATGACATATTTCCTTGTGCCCTCCAAGTGTTTTTTAGGAAGTGAGTGAGGCCAAGTGGCATTTTTGCCCAGCATGCCATTTGATTGACTGTGCCGATTTTTAAAAACATTGCATTGGCAGCAGTTGCCACCACAGCACAACAGTCTTCACTTGTGTGATAAAAGGTGTGCTGTAGCAGCCATTTTGTGGCTGCACCCACTAAGCTGTGTTGGAATTCCAAAGGTGCCCATAGGTTAAAAAGTTGGAACCACTTGTATAGTCTGATCTCATCAGATCTTGGAAGCTATGCTGGGTTGGTACTTTTGTGAGAAGATGAAGAAGATTTTGGATTTATATCCTGCCCTACACTCTGAATCTCAGAGTCTCAGAGCGGTCACAATCTCCTCTACCTTCCCCCCCACAACAAACACCCTGTGAGGTAGGTGGGGCTGAGAGTGCTTTTTATAGCAGCTGCCCTTTCAAGGACAGCTTCTATGAAAGCTGTGGCTGACCCAAGGCCATCTCAGCAGGTGTAAGTGGAGGAGTGTGGAATCAAATCCGGTTCTCCCAGATAAGAGTCCGCACACTTAACCACTACACCAAACTGGCTCTCTTGTGAGGGACCACCAAGAAGATTCTGTAGAGGAAGGCAAAGGCAAACTACTTCAGCTCCTCATTTGCCTCAAAAGCCCATTGCTGTGGTCCTAAGGTTGCCAGCTCTGAGTTAGGAAATACCTGGAGATTTGGGGAGTGGAGCCAGGGTATAATACCATAGAGATAAATTGTAATCAGGGGTCTTTTCATAGAAAAAGAGGTGCTGGAGCTTATTATCACAACTCATTTGCATAGTTCATTTGCATATGCCACACACTCCTGACATCACCGGAAGGTGTACTAAATTATATCAGCTTAGCATCTACCTTAAAATGCTTCTTGAATTATAATTGTCATAATAAAACCTTACTGTCTCATCATACTTTTAAAATGACTTTCTCCTACATGGCCACAGTGGCTTGATGAAGATTTCCATCTGTCTGTTTTATATGTTTTGGTTATTTTCTCAAATTTTTTTTTTGTGCGGAAAATATTAGAAAGTTTGTCACGTTTTAGAGCTCAGCAAAATTTTCAGAGGGGATTTGAACAATGGAGCCCAGAAGAAAGTATGGGAGGGGGTGAGAAAGAAAGAACACAATAAAATTTAGAGGTTCCAGAGCTCCGCTCCTGTGAGCTCCTGCCCAAAATGAGGCCTGATTGTAATAGCGAAAGACCACTGGGAAATTGGCAAACCTAGGGTCACCATAAGTCTGTTGTGACTTGATGGCACATAACACATAATGTTTTGACTTTTCTTTAATGTATCTCATACCACTCCTCAACTTCTGTTTCACTGTTTACAAACACAGAAAACTAACAGAAAAACGACAAAGAGACCGATGGGAAGCTTCAGGCTGTGCTGTCGCCTTACAAAGAAATTTACTTACAGGGAGACGCCTCAGCCTACTGCTTGAAACAGCAGGTTGGGGAGACCACTCATAAGTAAATCTACTTGCAAGGACACTCACCTGTTTCTTATCTGCCAAGCTTGAGAGAGGCAGTTTTCTGTGGAATATCTGTACAGACACAGTAAGGAACTTTATAGCAAAGGTTAGTTTGCACATGTAATTTTCTTCTCTGTGGAGAAAAAAGTCTGTCCTGATCTCCCCTAGGCATGCATTTGGGGTAGACAGAATAACATGTGTGAACAATCTAACCATAAAAACTGATGCCAGCAGTTGATGTGACAGAGATTGCTGGGAAAAAAACCCATCATCTTAACAATGGGGAAATACCCATTTATGCTAGAGGACTATTTATGTATAGAATAAAATCTCTTTATCCATTGACCTTCTGTACAGGGTTAAGAGTTGAATCTACTTAAGAAACAAACAGATACATTTATACCCCATACCCCATGGTGTGGAGTGGTAAACTGCAGTACTGCCGTCCAAGCTCTGCTCATGAACTGAGTTCAATCTCGGCGGAAGGTAGCTGGATCAAAGTTAACTCAGTCTTCCACCCTTCCGAGGTTGGTAAAAGGAGTACCCAGCCAGCTGAGGGTAAAATGTAGATGACTGGATAAGGCAATGGCAAACCACCCCGTAAAAAGTCTGCCATGAAAACGTTGTGAAAGCAACGTCACCCCAGAGTCAGAAACAACTGGTGCTTGCACTGAGGATAACCAAGATCAGTTCTCCTGAAGAAATGGCTGCTTTGGAGAATAGCCTCTCTACAGCATTATACCCTGATGAGGTCCTTCCCCTCCCCAAACCCCATTCTCCCCAGGCTCCACCTCTAAAATGTCAAGGTATTTTCCAACCCAGAGCTAGCAACTCTAATGGTTCATTTTGGACCAAGCAAAAGCTAGCCACAATGAGTACCAACTGGCTAGTGCCTGTGATGTCACCAACACACTTCTCCACCCCACATGAATATGAATGCCATATCATTTCTTGTTTAAAGAGGCAGGCCTCCTACTTCAGCATGGGGGAAAGGAGAGACAGCTGAAGGTGTGACATGTATCTGTCATGCAAGCTGTGATCCCACCTCAGGTGAAGAACCTGCTGCAACTACTCTTCAGTTACCCTGTCTGCCTTCACCTTCACTTTCCCAGTACAGAATCCAGAAATGGAGTCTTAAGCAGGAACAGAATCCAGGACAAAGTGCTGATTGTCCCACCGGACTGAGCTGTGCTCCAGCGCACCCCTTATCAAAAGAAAGAAACCCGTGCAGACGCTTATCTTGAGGTGAGACATGAAGGACTTGATAAACAAAAGGGAGACCTGTGCACTTTCTCCTTTTTGCTCTCCAAATGTTCAAAAGCTGTGAAAGGACTTCAGTCTTTCCACGGAGACACCTGATTAGAAATGATGGCTTCTAACTGGGGCAATAATAAATTCAAGATGGTCACTGCTTCAACTCATCTCCTTAGAGAGAAGCCGCTCAATCAAAGCCAGGTTGACTGGCAAGGATGAGATCTGAAGCAAAAGAAAGGGAGTGAGGAGGGATGGGGGAGGAAGAGGCTAAGAGGTTCTTCCTGGAAGTCGCCTTTAATAACTTGGTTGTGTCTGCTTCAAGATGGACGTTTAATCTCATAAGGCAGGAGCTAGTGGCTGGGATGTGGGAGGCAAAAAATGGGAAATGAGCTGTAGAAGCTGGTTCGAGCAACCCAATCATAGTCTATTTGATTTACAAGCGAGGGAGATATTTTAATTCACCATTTTGTTGTATGTAGCACTGATTTGGGATTCTGGAATGTTGCACTGCCGCAGAAAGTGGTGTTGGCTACAATCATTGGATAAACATATGGAGCAGAGGTCCATCGGTGGCTATTGGCCACAAGGGATAGATGGAACACTCTGTCTGGGACATTGATGCTCTGAATTCTTGGGAGGGCTTCTCGAGTTCTGGCCCCACTGGTGGACCTCCCAGGACTGGCCTTCTAAGCAAACCAGGTGATTGCATAGGGTGCTGGCCTTCTGGGGGTGCCAAACTGGGTGCTTCCATGTGGCTCGGTGATGTTATCAGTGCAGGGTGTGTGTGTTAGCCTTGCTTACGGTGCCAGACAGTCTAGGGCCAGCCCTGGCACCTTCTGATGGCACCTGGTTTTTGGACACTGTGGCTGAAAACAGACAAGCATTTAAAGCTGCCCGGGAGTGGGGGCGGGAGGCAGGCGGACCAAAAAAGCGCATCCACACGCGAATATCTGCCTCCCTTCCCTGTCCCACCCCGGCTTGCTGGGAGCCAACTTTGAAAGTGGTGCCTTTTCACTGGGGCACCTCTGAGGCTCCTCCCTGGCCGTCTGGAAGGCCGGGAAGCGCCTAGAGCTTTCCAGATGGTCCCCGGGTGCCCACGGCCCGCCCCTTTTCTGAGTGCTGTCCGGAAGCTCCAGGGCACTCTATTTCCGGCCGTCTATCTTTGGGGCAGCTTCAAGCCGCCCCGAATCAGCCGTCTGCTATCAACCAGAGTGACACAAAGTGTTGGACCAATGGTCTAATTGAAGATGGCTTCTCTTGTGTTCTTTTGTGGAAGTCTGCACTTGTGATGCCTTCTCTCTCTGTTGATCCCTTCCTCACAGCATCTGCTCAGAATTTGCTGCTGATTGCAATATAAGAGCAGCTGTTCCCCATCAGCCCAAGACTGATGGGAATAGGGTTGCTAGACCTCCCACCAGGGTGGGAGACCTTCCTTTGGCCACCCTTGTTGCATTGGTGTCAGCCTGAAAGTGATATTGCTATTTAGACAATGTGTGCTCACCTGGTTCGTCCCAAAAGTGATATCATGATGCACAGCATGGCAGTGCCCTCCATGTCCCTGCCCTCAAGCACAGCCTAGCAACCCCAATCTACAGTGCACTGCAACCCTAAACCCAGTTATACCCTTCTAAATTAGGGTTGCTAGGTGCCCTCTGGCCACTATTGGGGATGGGTAGACACAGGGGTGGAATTCTAGCAGGAGCGTCTTTACATATTAGGCCAGACTTCCCTGATGTAGCCAATCCTCCAAGAGCTTACAAAAAAGAGCCTTGTAAGCTCTTGGAGGATTGGCTACATTAGGGGTGTGTGGCCTAATATGTAAAGGAGCTCCTGCTAGAATTCCACCCCTGGGTAGACAGATCTAGGTTGAAAAACTCCTGGAGATTTGGGGTGGTGCTGGGGGAGGACAGAGACCTCAGTGGGTTACAATGCCACCAAGTCCACTCTCCAAAGCATCTGTTTTCTCCAAGGGAACTGATCTCTGTAGTCAGGAGTTGAGCTGTAATTCTGGGGAACCCCAAGTCCCACCTGGAGGCTGGCATCCCTATTGAAGTCAATTGGTATGTCACAGTATTCCATCATTGTTGGGCATGAAGCTCCCCATACAATGCTGACCCTCAAAAACTGTTATCCAGAGCATTTGGAGAGTAATCCCAAACAGGAGGAAGAGGAGGAGGAGAAGGATTTATACCCTGTCCTTCCCTCAGAGTGGTTTACAGTCTCCTTCCCTTCCTCTCCCCTCCCACAACAGACACCCTGTGAGGCAGGTAGGGCTGAGAGAGCTCTGAGAGAAGTGCTCTTGAGAGAATAGCTCTGAGAGAATTTGTGACTGACCCAAGATCACTCAGCAGGCCTCAAGTTTCTTAAAAGAGGCTTACAATCTTCTTCCCTTCTTCTCCTCACAACAGACACCCTGTGAGCAGGCTCGTAGCCAGAAAATTTTAGGTGGGGGGGGGGGCTGCGGGAGGCCAAAATGATGTCTGACTTTGAGGGCTAGAAGCAGGACTTCATGGTGCTCACTGCCTAGATCACAAACCACATCAGGAAGGTGCCCAAGTTGCAGTGGGGTGAGGAGGGGTAACTTACAAAATTTCTTGCCAAAAGAAATGGTGAGTTTGTCTCCCTCTCGAGCAGTGCTGTACATGTTCAGAGCAGCAGTGAGCAAAGGGGGCATATTGGAGGCTGTCCAACGGAGAGGCCATATGGATGGAAGGGGGGTTGAATGGAGTGGCCTCCCCCCGTGGCCCCCACTGCAGCTACAGGCCTGCCTGTGAGGCAGGTAGGGCTGAAAGAGCTCTGAGAGTAACTGCTCTTGAGAGAACAGCTCTGAGAGAACTTGTGACTGACCCATGGTCACTGAGCTGGCTGTATGTGGAAGAGTGGGGAATCAAACCCAGTTCTCCGAGATTAGAGTCTGCCCACTTAACCACTACACCAGGGGTGGCCAAGGGTAGCTCTCCAGATGTTTTTTTGCCTACAACTCCCATCAGCTCTAGCCATTGGCCATGCTGGCTGGGGCTGATGGGAGTTGTAGGCAAAAAACATATGGAGAGCTACCCTTGGCCACCCCTGCACTACACCAAACTGGCTCTCAGGTCTACTCAGTAGTAAGTCCCCATTTGTTCAGTGGGGTTTACTCACAAGAAACTGTTGTTAGGATTGTAGCCCTAGCCTCTGAACACCAAGAGGTCCCACTTAACTATCTAGGGCCAGGATGTGCTGATTATACATTATATGGATAAGAACTTTCTTCTGCTGCCAGTCTGTTTTATTGGGTGGCCCCCCCCCCAAGCTCCATTGTTATGAGAGAGGAAGAATTTGCATTCACTTTTTCCACCCTCTATATCATTTTGCAAAAGTCTATCAAGTCCCCTTTTGAGTCATTTTCTTTCTGAAGCAATAGAGGCCCCAACATGCTGGTGCTACAACTCCTTGATCATTGTGACTAATGGTGCAAGCCAAATAATGTTAATTATATGTTTTATCCTTTCAAAAATGTTTTATTTCAAACCTACTATGCAATCATGTTGAAGCTACGTATATAAGCATCTCATAAAAGCATAGTAACTAAATCACAAGCATCTATATTACATCTCAGATTCCAAAATGTGACATGATGTTGCCCTCCTGGTACAGCAGATTTTATCAGTGTGTGTAATTGGGGCTCCATGTCTGATTTCATAGGGGTGAAGGAAAATTCACAGTGAGGTTCAAAGGTTGGTTCTTGCATGCATGCAAGGCTATATTATCAAACGTCACGCATGTTTCTAATAGGGTTTATAGTGGCTATTTTTTAAAAAAAGAATCCTTCACAAAAACCAGAGAGATACATGTTCTTGCCAAATAAATTCCTGTGTGATCTAAAATGGGGAGAGATGCTGCTTACGCTTCCAAAATTAGGGGTTAATCCTTCCTAGTCCTGGTTGTGCAAAACCCTCTTTCAGCCTCCAGATTATGTTTACTAGAAAAGGGTCTGAAATCTGCAATGGCTGCAGGGCACACATCTCCCTGCTGTGCCTCCATCAATCCCAATCACGTACTGTCATCCAATGCATTGACCTTGTTTATCCATATTTCTCTTTCTGCCTCCACACTGACTAGTAGACTTTTATGCCACTCTTCTTCCCAGGGTAGCATGCATGATCCTGCCATTCCCATTTTAGTTTCACGGAAACCCCAAGAGGCAGGAGGGGTTGGGCAAACATGACTGGCCCAAGATCATCTGACAAGCTTCATAGACAAACTCCCAGATTCTAGTCCAGGGGTGGCCAAACTTACTTAACGTAAGAGCCACATAGAATAAATGTCAGATGTTTCAGAGCCACAAGACATGAACATGAGATGTTGGAAGGAAGGAAAGAAGAAGCTGATCTATCTGACCCATTTCCCAGTAAATTATGCCTCACATTACTTACTACTAAGAAGCAGGGCTTTTTTTGGTAGGAAAAGTCCCAGCAGGAACTCATTTGCATATTAGGCTACACCCCCTGACACCAAGCCAGCTGGAACTGCATTCCTGTGTGTTCCTGTTTTTAAAAAAGCCCTGCTAAGAGGCAAGAAAGGAGCTGTTTCTGCTGCAGGATCACAATGTTCCCTCTAAGTTGCAAAGTGTTGTGAGCAAAAATTCTTTGTGAGCTACTGACATTAAAATGGTAAGCTGCTACATAAATCAGTGTACTCTGGGGTCATCCTTCCTGAGCTAAGACAAAAATGTGTGAGCTGGAGGCTAAAAATCTGTGAGCTAGTTCACGCTAACTCAGTTTAGAGGGAACAGAGCAGGATTTCCAGTGTCTTAGGCTAGTGGTCTTTTTTTGCAGCAGAGCATTTGAGCAACCATAATACTAACAGCCTAAGGCAGCCAGAGTCCCTATTTCATCAGATCCATCACAGTTTTCCCTCCGAAAACAGGAAATTTCATATGCTTTTTTAAAAAAAGAACGAAGCATAAACATAAGTTAAATCCTTAAGTGCATTTTAGCCCCATTGATCCCTGGACTTGTCACACCAGAGGGGGTAGGGAAGTTGGCTCCATTGTGAATTAATTATTCCTGATGCTTTAAAAAGCCCTCCTTTCATTTTCTCTGTATGTCTGCATGCAGAAGGCTGACCGTTTTGCAGGGAAATCTGAAACCATGTGAAAGTGGTTGACTTTGGGTCCCCCCCCCCCCCCAAAAAAATGTAAGCTCTAAACTCAGACCAGATTCTCCAAGAGCGTTTCAGTTGAGTTTGCAAGGCTTTGGAGCAAGCATGTTTGACTTGTCAGCCTAACGCCCTGGCTTTGATGATGTGCACGTAGCCTCTCAGCCTTTGCACTTTAAAATGAGGGACAGAAGCCCTCTAAATGAGGAGAAATCAGAGACCTCCAAATTCCTGATTGGGGTGACCCAATAAAGGGTAACAAATGTACCAGGGCTCAAACCTGTTTCGTCATTATGCCTTCTGACATGGCTGTTCATGCCTTTAATTTCACTGTGGATTTTCCCTCTTCAACCTTTCTCATTGCTAAGGAAGGGAAAGCACACATTGCTTATACTTAGAATCACTCTTGTCTTTATTAATGCTTCACATGTCCCTCCTGTTTTCACCTGTGCAAAAGCTGGTTGGATCCAACCCAACATGCTAAGGCAACAGTGTTTCTACAGCAGAATCTACAGAAGGCTTCTTGCAATAGGTACCTTGTGGGATCAAAATTCAATTAAACTGCTCCATACTGTGTCAAGCCAGTAGTCCTCCTACTCAGTGTTTCATTATTTATTTATTTCTGTCAATTTGTAGTCCGCCCTTTCTCATGGTGGGCTCAGGGCAGATTCCAACATAGTAAAACATTAAAACTAACAATAAGCAATCTAACAGATAAAAAGTAGAACAAACAAACAGTTAAAACAGATTAAAATATTAAAATAAAATAGTTAAGCTGTAGCTCAAGAATTAGTTCAAGGCAGCATGGATGGCAATTCAGTCATGGAAGGTGTGGACATATCACTTAAGGCATATCACTCTGACTGGCTGTGGTTTTCCCAAGATTTCAGGTAGAAAAAAAAATGTCTTTATTCAACATGTATAATCCTTTAAAAATGCAGATACCAAAAATGGAGCCTGGGATCTTCCACATGTAAAGCAGCGGCTTAACCTCTGAGCTATGCCCTGTTCCCGAATTCCATGACTCCATTTCTAGAAGAAAAGAATGCATGATAGAAATCAAGGACACGGACACAATGGGGCAAGGCACGAATCAAGGTGAGGTTGTAGCATCATGCTCATCATGAGGGGTTGTTGAATAGGAGACAATTTAAACTCTGGAGGACTACACATGTGGTGCTCTTGGACAATCCTGTTGGTTTCAGTGGCAACTGAGTAGAATTCACCAGTAGACTGCAGCTCAAGGTCAGGACCGGATCTACATGTTTTTTGAAGGGGGGCAAAATTAAAAAATGGCGCCCCCTTATGGGCCATTCTGTCTTATGGTCCCATAGAATACAATGGACTCCATACCCAATTTGGTGCCCCCCTCTGTCAGCGCCTGGGGCAAGCACCCCCCTCTGCCCCCCCTCCCAGCCCTGCTCAAGGTTAATAAATAGTCACCATTTTTATTTTCTGCCTGAGGCACCCTCTCGGGGCCAGCCTCCAAGAGGAACCTGGGGATCCCATAGAATTATGGTTCATCTCCAGATGACAGAGACCAGTTCCCCTGGAGAAAATGGATGCTGGACTCTATATGGCATTGTACCCTACTGAGGCCCCTGTTCTCCCCAGGCTCCACCTCAAATACGGCAACCATATCCAACATCCCCTACTGGCAGCCATGGAGGATCTGGCAACCCTTGGGACCAAAATATTTTGGGCTGGCCTTGATTAAAAGTGGAGTTAATGGGAAATATAGTTTCCTGGCAGCAGGTCTTACTGGAAGGGGGGGAGGTGCAAGTTAGGGCTGCCAAGCCCCCGGCCTGGGCGGGGGTTCTCCCACTCTAGAGGCTCCCAACCTGCCCTCCCCCAACATCGCTGGCACGATGACATCACCCGGAAGTGACGTCATTGTGCCAGCACCCTTGTGCGCCGGCTGCTCTAGACATTTCCGGGAGAAAACTGGTTTTCCCTGATGCTCTAGCAATTTGGAAGGGAAAACTCTATAATAATAATAATAACAACTTTTTATTTGTATCCCGCCCTCCCCGCACAAGCAGGCTCAGGGCGGCTCACAACATGTAAGTGCAATACAATATAATAAAATCATATAAAACAATAAAATTATCTTAATCAGTGTACAGTTACATTTAAAATTAACATTAAGGTGCTAAATAGATCTTAAATTCAGTAGAAGAGAAGAAACATACACAGCGACGTTATCTTAGCTCAGCATGGGCGAAGGCTATTCTGAAGAGGTATGTCTTACAGGCCCTGCGAAATTGATTTACACACCGCAGGGCCCATACCTCCTCCGGGAGTTGGTTCCAGAGTAGTGGGGCCGCAACGGAGAAGGCCCGATCCCGGGTGGTCTTTAATCTGGCCTCCCTTGGCCCAGGTATATTCAGCTGGTGCTTACCGCTGACCTCAGTGCTCTCTGGGGCTCATATGGGGAGAGACGGTCCCTCAGGTAGACAGGCCCTCGGCCATATAGGGCTTTAAAGGTCATGACCAGCACCTTGTAACGAACTCGGTAGACCACTGGCAGCCAGTGCAGTTCGCGCAACCCTGGCTGTATGTGATCCCATCTTGGAAGCCCCAATAGCAGCCTAGCTGCCGCGTTCTGCACCAGCTGCAACCGCCGAGTTCGGCACAAGGGCAGCCCCATGTAGAGGGCGTTGCAGTAATCTAGTCTGGAGGTACCATAGGCATTAATAGATGAAGCCCAGCTGCAGGAGGAAAGAGGGTAATTTTAAAAATACACTGTGGTGATTGCAGCTGCTGAAACAGCATTATTTTAATCTGCATAGGCAATGAGATCTCCAGTGGCCAATCTGGAGCCCTGTTGGGCAAGAGCCCTGCCTTGTCCCACCCACTTTCTAAAAAAGTTAGTGGGCACCAAGAAACATGTTAGCAGGCCCTATTTGGGAACCCTTGATGTCGATTGTAAGAATTCTCATTTCCAACTCTATTACAAATCTACTATAATAAACACGAGGAGATTTTCTGACAAATGAAATATTCGCCAGTACATTTGCATATAGCAATTACCTGATGGATGTTGAATCCATAAAAAATTTTTGGGCTTGATAATACTTATTGCACCACTGAGGAAGGCAGTTGTTGAAAATGCGTTTGGCGTTTTGTTGTTTTATCATATTCTTTGACTGACCGCATATGTGCCGCTCGGTGACTGCTCTGTAAGAATTAGTCTGTTGGTTTTTATTTTATGGTAATCCATGGATAATTAAAACTCATTTAGTTATTGTTTGAGGAGGGGGGTTATATATATTGTGAGTTTTGCTTGCTTATACCCTTTTGGCTATTTGTTCCATTCCAATATACCCAAGCTGGAAAATACAGACATTGCCCCGTTCACCCAAAATAGTGCTCACTTGAAGGGCTGCAGGTGGTCTAAGCTCCCATTGTGTACAGTTTTCCAGCTGACAAACCTGAATGTATTCTCTGTGAAGTGTTTTGTTTTTTTTAAAGGGGGCAGTTCCCCTCCCCTCACAACAGCACGATTCCTCCTCCTCCCTCTCGATTTCTGCAAGCGTTTCAGTCAGATTAAAAATCTCATTCATCAAGAGACTTAATTAACTCCCATTCTCTCATTTTTATGTTTTCACAGCTTATGCAACCTCTGCCTGCTGGGGATTGCTGCATCTGGAGGCGGCTTGGCTCCCCCCCATTCCTTTCCTGGACCGATGTTTTGTTACCAATAATGGTTTCCTGTACTGGGGAGGAGAGTTATTTTGAGAATGTTGCAGAAGGGAAAACAACAGGCAAGTGAAAGTGGAACACTGACAGGTAAGCAGGCGTACTGGGGACCCTCCGATGAAATAATCTGAATCCCCTTCACCCTCACCTCACCCTAGAGACGATCAACAGTTTCTGGGGCAGTAGAAGTGAATTCTTTCCCACCCTCTCTCAGGTCACCCAGAGAAACTGATGACTGGTATGAGTAATTCATACATTTATTAAATATTCTTCATAAGAACATAAGAGCCTTGCTGGATCAGACCAGTGGTCCATCTAGTCCAGCATCCGGCCTCACACAGTGGCCAGCTAGTTCTTCTGGACAGCTAACAACAGGGCATAGAGGCCAAGACCTTCCCCTGATGTTCCCTCTTGGCTCTGGGAGTCAGAGATTTAGTGCCTCTGAATGTGGAAGTTTCCCACAGTCACCATGGCTAACAGCCATTGATAGACTTCTCCTCCATGAATCTATCAAATCCCCCTTTAAAACTGTTTATTCCTGTGGCCATCACCACATCCTCTGGCACCGAATTCCATGTTTTAATCAGTCTCCATATAAAGCATTTCCTTTCATCCATCCTTCCCTGTCTTGGGTTCAGCAAACCATAAAATATGGTGGGTTGAATCTAGGGACAACATCCTCTGGGTGGGGCCTGGAGATCTCCTGTTATTACAATTGATCTCTGGGGGACAGAGACCAGTTCCCCTGCAGAAGATGGCTGCTTTGGGAGGAGGGCTCTATGCCATTGTACCCTTCTGAGATCCCTCCCCTCGCCAGATCTAGCCTTCCCCAGCTCCACCCCTCAAATCTCAGGTATTTTCCCACCCAGACTTGGTAACTTTTGTTGGATCCCACAAATCTATTCCATGAACAGTGCATATTGGAGGACTTCTTGCATTGGGGGAAGATGTCTTGTACTTGGGGAAAGTGCTGCTGTTGGTGGAACAGACCTGGGGGATCCTAATATGCAATTATATTAGATTTAGGACAGAGCAATGAAAACAGACTCAATGAACAGCCTCTCACAACTAATGCAAATGCAACTTATGCACTAGCCTAAATGGCTTTTTAGAAAGGATTAGACAAAATGATGGGAGTCTAGCTGCCTTGGTGGCCTTCATTGGGCAGGAAAGTGGCAGGCAACTTTTGTGAATGAACAAATAGATAGCAAAGGCTGTTAGCGGTGACAGCTATATACAACCTCCCAGAGCTTTTTTTTTGTAAAAAAGCCTGGCAGGAACTCATTTGCATATTAGGCCACACCCCTGATGCCAAACCAGCTGGAACTGCGTTCCTGCTCAAAAAAAGCCCTGCAACCTCCATGTTTGGAAGAGTCTCGGAGCACCAGATACTGGTGGGGGTGGGGCCGTTGCCTTCATATCGGTATCTTTCCTCCCTACAGACTGGATAGGGGTGATTCTGAGATAGGAAGGATTAGACATGCCCTCTCCACCCATCCTGGTTGCAATCTCAAATGGCAGTTTCTTTTTCGCATTTTCAAAAATGATGCAAGGGATTTTGCGTAGTGTATAATTGGACTCTTAGCATCCCAGGTAGGCCTGGATATTGCCACTTGCAGTCAAAAATGCTCCGCCAGTTCTGGTATAAACCAGCATAGCTCAACCCATAGGGGAGAAAATTTGTTGATGCCAAAGTTAACATGGCTTTGAAGGCTACATTAGTGCTCCTGCAAGTGCTTTGCGCTCACATGCAACGTACGTGTGGATCTTATCTATCCGTCTGTCTGTCTATGCCTTCCTCGGGAGAGTTCAGGGCAGCTTTCCTCTCATTCTGTCCTCATAACAGCCTTGTAAAGAGGGCAGCCAGCTCAGGGTTGGGAAATTCCTGGAGATTTGGGGGTGGATTCTGAGGGGGGTGGGCAGAGTTTGGGGCCAGGAGAGGACTCAGCTGGGATGTGATGCCGTAGAGTCCCCCACCCTCCAAAGCTGCTTCGTGGTAACTGATTATTGTAGCATGAAGATCAGATTTAAATCTGGGAGAATTCCCGCTCTCACCTAGAGGCAGCAAATCTACCTGTGACGCATGTTAGTGTAATATTGTTCCAGGGCACCAGAATGTGGAGTAGTAACAGACAGGCCTCGGATTCAGCAGGAGCTCACAGGAGCACAGCTCCTGAACCTTTCTGAGAGTTTCACCTCCTCCTTCCCACCTTGTCCATTGAATAGTAGGTCCAGCGCATGACAATCTCTGGATGAGCTGCACCACCTATTTTTCTACAAAACGACCCCTGGTAACAGACCTTTTTTTTTTTTTTAGGGCTTGAGTTAAGCTGCTTAGGAAAACTGCTTTGAAGGACTGTTAGATATGGTTGCCAGCCCTGGATTGGAAAATACCTGAAGATTTTGGGGTTGGAACATGGGAAGGGCAGGGTTTTGGGAAAGGGGAGCCATCAGCAGGGAATAATTTCCATAGGAACCACTGTCCAGGTCATTCGGAGGTCAATTGTAATAGCAGAAGATCTCCAGGTGCCACCCGGAGGTTGGCAGTCCTATTAGGTTTTGTGTTCTTTTCTGAATAAAGGCACGCCCATGTTTGCTTAAGGAGACCTTGTATATCAGGGGTGTTGAACTCATTTGTTATGAGGGCCAGATCTGACATAAATGAGACCTTGTCGGGCCGGGCCGTGTTGGGCCGGGGCATGTGTGTACCTATTTAAGATTAGGTAACTGATATAAACTTGATAAAGGACACAGACAAACACAATTAAAGATTTCTTTAAAAAAAAACCTTAAAATAAACCATGCTTAAAACACTAACACTCAGTCTTAAAGGTGCTTTTTTTTCCTTTCTCCCACGGGATCCAGGGAGCTGGGCAAAGGAAGCTCTGGCTCTTTCCCTCCCTCCCCAGGGGACCAGGAGGGGCAGGAGCCTCAACCAATGGAGAAAATGGAGGTTTTGCTCTGTAGCTCCTGTGTAATTGAACAATCTTTGCAAAGCAAGCTGTGATGCAGAAGGAAGCAAGAGAAAGGGAGAAGGAAGCAGACAAGAGCTTGTTGCTCAGGGGCCGGATAGGAGCCCTCCGGGGGCCTGATTCAGCTCCCTGGCCACCCCTGCAGAGTATATCTTCCAGAGTGATTGCAACATCTGACAATTACATTGAAGGCCCATCAAAAAGTCATTGTTTTTAAATAGTTGAGCCAGGGTTCTCTGGACCCAAGTCATTCTCCCTGTGGACACTAAGCAGCTGCAGGGAGCAGCTTCTTAAAAAGGAGTGGGTGGGTGGAAGGAGAGCTCAAGTGCCATAAGGAGGAAGGGTTCTTGCCTCCCCCCCCCCAGCTGTTTTCCCATGCAAAAACTGTGCTGGGGGTTGTCTTTCCCTGGGGAAATTGTACCCCCCCCCCAGCTGTTTCTGCTTGGGAAAATGGCTGGGTGGGGTAGGAGCCCTTTCTCCTCCCTGCAGTCCTGTTCCAAGCCCATTTGGACTCTACTTTTTTTTTTTTTTTTAAAGTCTTTAAACATTTCTAAAACAGTGAATGTTTAGTTTGGCACTGAGAGAAAGTGACAGGTCCATCAGTAGTCACTGTATTGCTGCCAAATTATGGGAGCGGGAAGCATCAGGAAACCGGTTGCCTTTGGAGTTGTGCCATTTCAGTCATTCGACTGGGGCATTTCTTTCCCAGCAGCCCCATCAACAGGAAGAGATGGAGCTTACTTTAGTGCTCGTTTTAAAAAAGGTAGTCCCCTGTGCAAGCACCAGTCTTTACCGACTCTCATTTACAGGTCTCCAAATTATTGCCTGGAGCTATAGTTGAGCACTTAAGATGGGAGAACTTGTTAGGGTTGCCAGGTCTGTGTTGGAAAATCCTCTTTGGGCGTGTATCCGGGAAAGGGTAGGGTTTGGGGAGGGAAGGGGCCTCAGCAGGGTACAATGCCATAGAATCTACCCTTCAATGTAACCATTTTCTCCAGGGGAGCTGATCTCTGTCAGCTGGAGATCAGTTGTAAAAATGGGAGATCTCCAGGCCTAACTTTGAGACTGGCATCCCTAGAACTTGTGCGGGTAACCAGCTGCATTGTATCTTGTTACTCAGCAAGAGGATATGGTGGGGCGCAGCAGCCAGCCAGAAACTGTAGGATATACTAGTGCTTCATTCTCCGCTGCTGCAATAGTCATAGAGGAGGTGGAAATTGCTGTCAAGTCGCAGCCGACGTATGACAACCAGTAGGGTTTTCAAGGCAAGCAGTCATACATACTTCAAAAAGAGAGCCCAACGCATCTTTGCTGCAATCTTTTTGCTGTATGCATCCAAAGGTTAAAAAAAAGTTGTGAAGTCTGTTTTTAAAATGTAGGACTAGACTGAACTGGCTGGCACCTATTGTCTGTGATGTCTCTGCTGTACAGCTATTGGCTGAGCTCCTGTGATGTCACAGAACGTTCATAAACAGACCTGAAACGTGAAGCTGAGGATCATGGAATGCTGGCAATCCATGTTCTGTGAGGGAGGTATAGAAGGTTAATTAAGCTAGAGTGTGAACTCTCACAGGGCTTAGGGTCAGGTGGAGGCTGTAAGTGGTAGAAAAGCTGATAGACAGGGAAACTTGGGACATAAAGCGGGGGGGGGGGAGGGTCACGGATTGCAATCCATCTGTAAAAGTCCAACTGCATGCAGGCCCAGCTGTGATTTTTATTGGAAGCCATGGCGATAGTAGAGGGGGTTGTGCTTTAAAAGAGAAAAAAGATGGAGTTGGGAAGGACACTATTTTCTCCTTTAAAATGTGACCCAGGGAGCCTGGCTTGGATTCCCCAAATTAAGGGTTAAATCCCTTCTCTACTCCCCACACGGCACCCATCCAAACTAGGACTGCTCATCTGCACAATTTACTTTTTATATATGGACAGAGATCCATGGCCATCTGTTCTGGCCCTCTGGAAGATGCATAAGAACGGGGAGCAAGTCGAGAAAATGTCTCGGTGGGGCGGGGAGGAGGGCACTTGTATGAAATGAGAAGAACAATTTCACTCTTAATTCAAAATAGCAAGCCAGATCTTTGGCTGGAGGGCTCTACCAGTTGCCAGGGCAACTGTAATAGAAATTAATGATACTAATACCAATGATTACTGGTCCTGTGTCATGAGTCAATGAAAGGTATTCTTTCTTCCTTCTGCTCCATCTGATCTCCTCTGGCTGATGCAGTCTGGCCTTGGACAGAAGTATCAGCCCTGATCTTTCTGCTTCTCTCCCTATGGCTCTTACAGAAGGGATCAAAGAAAAGAGGGACGCCGACATTCCCTTATTCAACAGAACCTGAGCTTTCTGCTGCAAGCTGGAGCTCCATTGTTGGCAGGGAAATCTTAGCTGGCCGAGAAGATACCAGGATATCCATAGAGAAAGGGAACTCTGGAATGAGATGGCAAAAGCAGGCGTAATTTTGCAACCTGACCTTTTTCTCTCTTTCATCGCAAACAAAAAAGGCAGAGAGAGATTTAGAGATTACTACAGCAGCATTGTTGAGGTGAAGAAAGGTGTCTTCGTTGATGGACAAGAGGGAGTGGAGACCATTTGGATCCCATCTCTTTTTGCCAAACAAAACATTGTACAGACATGTGTTCTCTCTCTCTTCCGTCTGGCACACCTGTTCTTCTATGCCATCCGATTGTGGGGGCTGAGATTTCGCCCCATTGCCACTGTGGGTAACACAGCCAGATGGAGAATCAGAATGGGGTGACAGAGCAGTGGGTCTAGATGGGGATGGACCTGGACAGGGCTCTTTTTCTAGGAGGAGCTTCTCTGCATATTAGGCCATGCCCCCTGATGTAGCCAATCCTCCTGGAGCTTACAGTAAGCCCTGTACTAAGAACCCTCTAAGCTCTTGGAGGATTGGCTACATCATGGGGCGTGGCCTAATATACAGAGGAGCTCCTGCTAGAAAAAGAGTCCTGGACCTGGATACAAAATGGACAGCATCAAATAGAATGACGGTGATGGGAATTTTCAGTGATACGGTGTTTTCAATAGGGGATAAGTGATTGTACTTTTCAAGAAGGTAGATGAGTAGGCTTGCCAATCCCCAGATCCCAGCAGGGGTTCTTCTGCTTTCCCAGTCTCCTTCCCGCCCTCAATCAGCTGGCCGGCGGGGGGGGAAGCCCCGCCCCCAAAGCCACCATGTGATTTTTTTCCCCTCCGGAGGCTCCAGTCTCTGATTGGAAAGGCTTCCTCTTGGGAGGGGGTGTCTGTGTTACTTGGAAGAAGTTGGCTGCAACTCGTGAGTAGAGAGGCCAATCCCTCACTTCAGAGTCGCCAGAAAACGGGGGTGGGTGGGGGAGTGGGGAGGAATATCTGCTGAGCACTTCATTATTCCCTATGTGGAGATCGATTCTCATAGGGTATAATGGGGAATTGATGTGGAGGTTTCGGGGGCTCTGGGGGTAGAGGTAGAGGCACCAAATTTTCAGTATAGTATCTAGTGCCTCTCCCCAAAGTACCCCCCAAGTTTCAAAATGATTGGACCAAGGGGTCCAATTCTATGAGCCCCAAAAGAAGGTGCCCCTATCCTTCATTATTTCCTATGGAAGGAAGGCATTTTAAAAGGTGTGCTGTCCCTTTAAATGTGATGGCCAGAACTCCCTTGGAGTTCAATTATACTTGTCACACCCTTGTTCTTGGCTCCACCCCCAAAGTCCCCAGATATTTCTTGAATTGGACTTGGCAACCCTATAGATGAGGAACCAGATATCAGATTGCTTCGAGGCCCGTTTTAAGCTCTTGCGAAGCCGTTAAGCTCATGTATTTTGGAAAGCATCAAGATTTTTGCATAGCAACTCTTGAACAAGGAGCAGTTTATCTGAGATCTTGGAATGACAGCAACACTATATTCACAATTCAACACTTCAGAGTTATGCTATGTTACTTTTGGGGCTTCCCTGAAAGCAATGTAGCCATGCAGCTGACATCACTCTTCTTCTTCTTTTCTCCTGTGGCTGCTTAGAGTAGTGGCCTGCAACCTGGGCTACTGGTGGGAACCTTCCCACTAGGTTTCCAACCTATGGGTGGGGGGTGAAGATCTCCTGGAATTGCAACTGATCTCCAGACTACATAAGTCACTTTTTATTTATTAATTTCAAATGTTTCTTCCATCTCTCCTGGAGAACATGACTGCTTTGGAAAATGGACTTCACGGCCAGGTCCCTCCCTTCCCTACTCTACCAGACTTCATCCTCAGATCTGAAGGTCTTTCTGAACTTGGCGTTGCAACTTATCTCCCACCTTCATGCCCCCAGTGTCCTTCAAAATTACAGTGTTCCTTCAGGGTTTACCCTTGGGCAGTGGAATTACAGTGTTCTCTATCAGACTCCATCCTCAGATCTGACGGTCTTTCTGAACTTGGCATTGCAACTTATCTCCCACCCTCATGCCCCCGGTGTCCTTCAAAATTACAGTGTTCCTTCAGGGTTTACCCTTGGGCAGTGGAATTACAGTGTTCCTTCAGGGGTGGAATTCTAGCAGGAGCTCCTTTGCATATTAGGCCACACCCCCTGGTGTAGCCATTCCTCCAAGAGTTTACAAAAAAGACTCCTGTAAGCTCTTGGAGGATTGGCTACATCAGGAGTGTGTGGCCTAATATGCAAAGGAGCTCCTGCTAGAAGTCCACCTTGGAGGTTTGGGGTTTCCTAGAGTATTGTGACATCAATAAACACCCCTTTTCCCTCCATTTTTTCCCTTTTTTCAGCCATTTGAGCACTACCAGGGGTGATGCCAGAGGTTTTTTTTGAGCAGGAACGCACAGGAACTCAATTCCAGCTGGCTTGGTGTCAGGGTGTGTGGCCTAATATGCAAATGAGTTCCTGCTGGGCTTTTGCTACAAAAAAAGCCCTGGCTGAGGCAGTGTGGTAAGAAGGCAGAACTGGGCAAATGGAAGGCCTGCTCGTTACCAGTGTGTGAGACAGGATGCTGGACCACTGGTCTGATCCAACCGGCTCATATGTGGGTATGTTTTTAAAAAGGTTTTGCTCCCTCTCACTTCCATACTCCGATACTCCAAATGTACTGCAAACGTTTCAATGAGAAATGGTGGTCTGGAGATTGCCTGTATTATACACAGCTCCATTTATAGAAGAGGTCCAGTGCTAAAAATGGTCAACAGAGTTAATCAGAAAGCTTGGGTGAAAAAAGGGGCATTGGAAGATTGATTGGACATAGGGCACATGAATGAGAAAGGGTAATTTAAAAGCAGCTGTCTGCAGTGGAAGCTGCAAGCTCCAGTGTGAATGTTATATAGCTGTATATGGGGGGAGGTATTTTTATTGAGTAGGATTAAAGGATCAAGCCAGAGCTGAGAGAAGGAAATGAGAATCAAATCATGTTGAAGCTTTCCTAGGAAATCAAGAAATAAATTTGCAGCATGCTGAAGCTAAATTAAATAAGAAAATCTACAGCATTCTTCACTCATTTTAGGCAGGACGATCAACCCCCCCCCCAATCTGTTTGCAAAGCCAGTCCTTGGGAGGGGAACTTAATAATGGAAGGACGTTAATTTGAACATGAGCAGAGTATCTTATTTTTCTTCACCTTTGAATGTGCCTCACTGGTTCTACATATCTGGCTCTAGGGTTCTGCCACTCGGGGCAGACCCCTGCATTGTGCCCACTGCCCCTGCAAGCTCCCTTTATGGAGCTCATTGCACACGTGTGGCATGATTTTATTTATTTATATTTATTTATTTCTGTAGATTTATAGGCTGTCCTTTCCCATAGTGGGCTCAGGGCTGCTTCCAACATAATAAAGCAATCAAAACAGTTTAAAACTATTAACACAGTTCAGACAGTTTAAAATTAAAACAATTAAGCCACAGCTCACATTAATTAAGGCAGCATGGATAGTGTGGACAGATCAATTAGGCATACTTGTCCCAACTTAGATGTTCAAAAATCTCAGCTATATCGGTTTTAAGCAATCACTGCGGGGGCGGGGGCGCGTGGTTTAGATGATAAGGACGTCCATCTGCCTCAGCCATAGGCCCGGTGGAACGGCTCCATCTTACAGGCCTTCCGGAATGGCAACAAATCCGGGAGGGCCTGAACCTCCACAAGGAGCTGGTTCCACCAGGTTTGGGGCCAGGGCCAAAAAAGCCATGGCCCTGGTCGAGGCAAGCCGGACGTCCCTTGAGCCAGGGATGGTCAAAAGATGTTGATTGGTCGATCGTAATGACCTCTGGGGCTCATATGGGGAGAGATTAGGCTTCCCAATCCCCAGGTCCCAGCGGGGGATCCCCTGGTTTTACAGGCTTCCCCCCTCCCCCAGCCAGCTGGCCGGCGGGGGAAGCTCCACCCCCATAGCCATTATGCACCTCCAGGAACGATTCCCATAGGGAATGATGGGGAATTGATCCGCGGGTGTCAGGGGCACTGGGGGGGCTGTTTTTTGAGGTAGAGGTGCCAAATTTTCAGTATAGCATCTAGTGCCTCTCCCCAAAATACCTCCCAAGTTTCAAAAAGATTGGACCAGGGGGTCCAATTCTATGAGCCCCAAAAGAAGGTGCCCCTATCCTTCATTATTTTCTATGAAAGGAAGGCATTCTAAAAGGTGTGCTGTCCCTTTAAATGTGATGGCCAGAACTCCCTTGGAGTTCAATCATGCTTGTCACACTCTTGCTCCTGGCTCCGCCCCCAGTGTCTCCTGGCTCCACCCCCAAAGTCTCCTGGCTCCACCCCCAAAGTCCCCAGATATTTCTTGAATTGGACTTGGCAACCCTAGGAGAGATGGTCCCGCAGGTATGCTGGTGCCAGGCCGCGCAAGGCTTTAAATGTCAGTACTGAAATCTTGAAGCGGATCCGGTACTCGATTGGTAGCCAGTGCAAACTGCGCAGCATCAGCTGACTGCTTGCCCATACAGGCGATCAGACAGCAATTGTGCTGCTGCATTCTGCACCAGCTGGAGCTTCTGGATCAGCCTCAAGGGCAAGCCTGCGTAGAGAGAGTTACAATAGTCTAGCCTGGAAGCATGGATCACTGTAGTTAAGTCCCAGGGGACCAGATAGGGCACTAGTTGTTTGGCCTGCTGAAGATGGTGAAAGGCAGATTGTGCAACAGCTGTGACCTGGGCCTCCATAGAAAGGGTGGCATCCAGTATCACACCCAAGCTCCTCACCTTCTGAGCTGGCACAAGAGATGCACCATTCAGAGTGGGGAGCCGGATGCCCAATTTATTTCCGTAGATTTAAAGGCCGCCCTTTCCCATAGTGGACTCAGGGCAGCTTCCAACATAATAAAACAATCAAAACAGTTTAAAACGACCCATGTACAGGACCTCCATCTTAGTTTGATTAAGCTTCAGCCGGCTCAGTTGCAGCCAACCGGCCACTGCTTCCAGCGCCCTGGTTAGATGGTCTGGGGCGATGTCATCATGCAGGCTGACGAGTGAGGGACAAGAGAGTGATGGGCGGCGTTCAAGAGTGCTGCCACACCACCGCTTTCCCTATGCTCCTTCCTTGGAAGCCTCCAAGGAGTGCACTGTTTTAGTGGTGCCCGGCTGCTTCCGACCCAAAAGCGGCCAGACACCTCTAAAACAGTGCACTCTTCGGAGGTTTCCAAGGAAGCCTCCGAAGAGCGCAGTGCACTGTGCAGTGCTTCTTTGATCCTGCTTTCAAGGCAGGCTTGGAGGAGTGCTCTGCATGGGCAAGGGGGAGTAAGGGAGTGCCTGGTGGCACCCCCAGGTAGGGTAGCGCCCTAGGCAGCCACCTACCTCACCTACTCCCACATGCCGGCCCTGGGAAGGTATTCTTTGAGCTGTTGAGCAGTCCTAGACCCCACTCCCTGCTGACCCCTTGGTGTCAGCTTGTGTTCAAATGCATCCTATTGATCCTAACCACATTGCCTATACTGTTTATTTGCTTAGAACTAACCCTAGGGCCCTTTGATAGAATGCTAGGTATGCCAACCAGGGGGAGGGAAGAGCAGGGTGCCAGAAGCCATAAACGGCGGGAAGACCAGAGGGAGGCGCCGCCGCTTCCCAGCCGCCGCAAGGACATCGGCCGAAAGGGGGAGGGTGGATGGCCCAGGGAAGGAAATAGCCAGCGTGTGAATCAAACACCTTTGAGAGGGAAAGTAACTTTGTTTTGAGAATGATTTAAAGGCCCCTGTCTTTGATGTGCCCCCATAAATGCTAGTGCCTGTTCCATGTATGTTATCACTCTCAAAGACCTTCTGCAGCAGTAACATTGTATATTCAATAAAAGAAACTTATTTCAAAAGAAAGAGTTCTATTATTTTGAAGAGTCAATGAACCCTGCGCTGACACTTGGCTCCAAGATCAAGCGTAATGCAGAGGGCTAGTATCTGGGAGACCCACAGCGTTGTCAGCTCTGGCTTGAGAAATCCCTGGAGATTTGGGGAGAGTGGAGGTTGGAAGGGGGAAGGACCTCAGTGGATATATGAGGCCATAAAGTTCACCCTCCCAAGTACCCATTTCCTCCTGAGCAGGACTTTTTTTGTAGAAAAAGCCCAGCAGGAACTCATTTGCATATTAGGCCACACCCCTGATGCCAAGCCAGCCAGAACTGTGTTCCTGTGCATTCCTGTTCAAAAAATTTGGCCCCTTCCCTGGCTGAGCCACTACAGCGGCTACAGGCCGGGGGCCACTTTTGCCCCCCCAGAAGGATTGGGAGGCTGGTGAAAGGGGTGGAATTCTAGCAGGAGCTCCTTTGCATATGTGACCTAATATACAAGAACTGCTAGGGGCAGAGCACCGGGGCTATATTAGCCCCACCCCAAGCCTTGCAGTTCCCTTTGGGCTCTTGGCCTGCCTGCCCACCCTGCAGTAGTACAGGCTTGGACTGTTCGTCTTATTAGGAGCCAGGTAGGAACTTTTTCACTCTTTCTCAATTGGCCTTGGTAAGAGTGTTTTTCACCTACCTTCTACTGCTTGATAGTGGAATTTGGTTAACAAGCTGGTTGTTATGGTTAGGTTGGTTGGTCACTTGGCCGGAGGAAGAACGGGCTACAGAATTTGGTAGGTGAGCACCCATGGCTCAGCACCAGATGGAGTGCATCTGGTCTGCAGGAGTGGCAGATGGGCTATACGGCTCAATGCTGCAAATGCGGACCAGGAGGAAGCCCCCCCTGGGTGTTGACTCCTTCTGCATGATGGGGGCCTGTGCCAGGGGAGGGTGGACTTTTGGCTTGGCTAGCCTGGCATTAGCCTTACCTATATGGCTTGGTCTTGGGGCAGGGTAGCTTGGCCGTCCCTGGACAAGAAGGGGTCTTGGGATGAACCTGAGGCTTGTCCTGTTGTTGTATAGCCCTTGCCATTCCAGTTAAGTTTAATATGTTTAATAAAGTGGTCCAGTTTTACCCAACCCCGGTGTCAGCCTCATTATTCTGACTGCTCCTGAGGAACTGTTCTCTGTAGTCTGGAGAAGAGGTAGAACTCTGACAGAACTCCTCCAGGCCACAAAAGCAATAAACAGCATTGTCAGAACCACTGGCTGATTGTTAACTAAAAAACTAACTGGAATATCTAAGACTAAGATACAGTTGAAACCAGAGTCCTTTTTGTTAGGTTTAATGGACAATCAGCTGGGAAAAAAAATCATGGAACTTCATTTTTATACATGTTCACTGCAGTGAGAATGACATATGCACAAAAAATGGAAGTCTTTGGCAAGACCTACAGTTGAAGAATGATTCAAGAAGATGTTAGCCGATGCAGCTACAGCTAAACTTACAGTACTTGTTAAAGAAAAGACAATTACACCATTTATTAGAGATTGGAAACCCCTCGTTGACATTTTGGATGAAAAAGATAAGAATGACTTGATGATTTGTGGTTTCTCTGAGTAAGTATGCCTAAGGGGAATGAAAAGAGAGACTTCGTGTTCGTAGTTATAAGCAAGGAAAATTTTGTAATCAAAATCATATTTGTTGTAGAGAAAATCGGAAGCCTTTTATATCCCCTCCCCTTCACCTTTCCCTTTTAGTTTATTTGATGGTGCCTAGTTTTGGAAGTTTTTACATTCTTTGTTTGTCTTCTAGTTTTTTTCCTTTAATAAAACTAAAATTTACACACCAGAAAATGGAAAACATAACACAAACCCCTCTTTTTGTTTCCAATGCCCTTTATAATGCTGGAGATACGCAGGGGGCTCAAACAGACAAATTGTAGAGTCTCCTGAAGGATGCTTCTGAGGTTTTCCACTTCTAAAAATCAGGTCACGAGGGACTAATTTGGATCAGGAACATGGTACAAGGGGGAGTAAAGCCCATCTCATCTTTCTGACACGAGACAGTTTTGGGAACTGCTATTTGCCCCGGTTGTGAAAACACTCAGATAATTCCCCAGTTCCCATCTGGCAGGGTAGGCCTGATGGAGGATTTACCTCATTTCCTTCTCTGAATGCTCTGACTGAAGGAGGTTGCTCCTGGCGCCCATTTTGGATAAAAGCCTTCCTGGCTCTGCACCTCAGAAAATAGATTTGTTCTTGATGGCAGAGATCTGTCAAATTACTCCTGAGGGAATCCTAATTGCAAGGGCTGAATGATTTTTATCAGTTATGTTATCAGAAAGATGAGGCAAAATTATATGAGCTGCATACCGTATTTCTTTCACCCCCCCCCCTTTTCTTGTTCCTTGACTTTATTACATTAGCATTTTGTCTATTACCAAAGTTGACGCCCAAGTTCCAACCAGTGGGGCAGCAAAACAAATCATCTGTAGGCAAGGGAGGAGTTTCGCCATACTCAGGTGATTTCCCAAGTAGTCTGAAAAAGTGAATAAGGAAAACAAAAAGAAGAAGAAGGAGAAGGAGAAGACATTTTAGCCCTATACTCTGAATCTCAGAGAGGTCACAATCTCCTTTACCTCCCCACCCCACACAACAGACACCCTGTGAGGAGGGTAGGGCTGAGAGAGCTCTTGCAGCAGCTGCCCTTTCAAGAACAACTCCTATGTGAGCTATGGCTGACCCAAGGCCATTCCAGTAGGTGCAAGTGGAGGAGTGGGGAATCAAACCCGGTTCTCCCAGATAAGAGCCCGCACATTTAACCACTACACCAAACCACTACACCAAAGAAAACATGTCAAAAAAGCATTAAGAATAATCCTAATTACAGTGCCATTCTATGCGGAGTTACTCCAGTCGAAACCAGATGATTTCAATGGGATTAAATTAGAGTAACTGCATAGGATTACACTGCGCAACCTAGGAAGCATGGAAAGTTGTTGCTGTTATTTGTTTTATAACTTGCTGTCCTGGAACCAGCAGAGTGGGCAACATCGATTTGAAGAACATACAAGATTCTCAAAACATGAAAATACAATCAATACTCTAGAAATTATGATGATTACAATAAATATCATAAGGTCCATAAAATACATACAGCGAAAAGATGGTGTTCCTATGGAGGGCAATATAACTGTCTCATGAGAAGGAAAAGAGCAGGAGAGGGGAGAAAAAGGAGGGGGAGGTCAGTGATCGTAGATGAAACTTGTCAGAAAAGAGCCAGTTCAGCTATAGACCCAGCGGATCAGCTCTGTTTTACATGCTCTGTGGAACTGTAAGAAGTCCCACAGGGCCCTGATCTCTCCCAGAAGAGTGTTCCATGAGGCTGGAGCCAGGGCTAAAAAGGACAGCCATGCAGTCTTCGAGCCAGGAACCACCAGCGACTTTTGAGCACTAGAGCGTAATTCTCTTTGGGAGATATACCAGGAAAAGTGGTCCTGAAGGTATGCTGAGGATAGTCAAGGGTAGGGTTGCCAAGTCCATTTCAAGAAATATCTGGGGACTTTGGGGGTGGAGCCAGGAGACTTTGGGGGTGGGGCCAGGAGACATTAGGGGTGGAGCCAAGATCAAGGCTGTGACAAGCATAATTGAACTCCAAAGGGAGTTTTGGACATCACATTTAAAGGGACGGCACACCTTTTCAATGCCTTCCTTCCATAGGAAATAGTGAAGGATAGGGGCACCTTCTTTTGGGGCTCATAGAATTGGACCCCCTGGTCCAATCTTTTTGAAACTTGGGGGGTATTTTGGGGAGAGGCACTAGATGCTATACTGAAAATTTGGTGCCTCTGCCCCCCAAAACAGCCCCCCCCAGAGCCCCAGATACCCATGGATCAATTCTCCATGATTTTCTATGGGAATAAATCTCCATAGGGAATAATAGAGTTCCCAGCAGACATTTTCCTCCCCTCCCCCCGCTTTCTGACAACCCTGAAGCAGGGGGAGGGTCTCCAAACCTGGGGATCCCCTGCCCCCACCTGGGGATTGGCAACCCTAGTCAAGGGTTATTTTTGTTACAGGGAAACAGTGGGGGAAGTTGGCCTGTTTGAGATTTAGGGTTGCCAGCCAGTGGGAAACTGCAAGGTGGGGACATAGGAGGGTGCCGTGATATCAACAGTATGACATCATTTTCAGGGCAAATGCTAGAGTGTTACATTAATGGAAATGGCATGCCATTAATACAGTTTAGGGTTGTAAATCCCCAGGTGGGGGCAGGGGATCCCCTGGTTTGGACACCCTCCCCTCACTTCAGAGTCATCAGAAAACAGGGGTTGGGAGAGGGAAATATCTGCTGGGCGCTCCATTATTCCCTATGGAGACTGGTTCCCATAGGGAATAATGGAGAATTGATCAGCAGTTATCTGGGGCTCTGGGGGGGGGCTTTTTCTGAGGTAGGCACCAAATTTGTAGCATAGCATCCAATAACTCTTCTCAAAACATCCTCCAAGTTTCAAAAAGATTGGACCAGGGGGTCCAATTCTATGTGCCCCAAAAGAAGGTGCTCCTATCCTCCATTATTTCCAATTGAGGAAAGCATTTAAAAGGCACATGGTCACTTTAAATGTGATGGCCAACACTCCCTTTGGAGTTCAGTTATGCTTGTCATAACCTTGCTCCTGGCTCCACCCCAGTGTCTCCTGGCTCCATCCCCAAAGTCCCCAGATATTTCTTGAATTGGACTTGGCAACCCTAGTGACTTTTGTCTCATTTTTCTCCCTGCATCCCTACTCAGTGCTGGGGTGGGGTTGGGCTCCAAGAGCTTATGCCATCCCAGAGGGGAAGATTTTAGCGGAGATAAATTTCCTTTTATCCTCCCTCCCCCTCCCCTGACATCTTCCTGCTAGCAGCAAAACATGGCTGCTGAGTCAATGAAATGGGACCATTGACCAACACAATAAGGGGTTCTGTATTAATGGGGAAGGGGACTAACTACTACACAACACTGGCACCATGCTTATTATTACATTTTTTTATCCCAGCCTTCCTTGTAGAAGTTTAAGGTGACATGAATAGTTTCCGCCAGTTTGGTGCAGTGTTTAAAAGCAGCAGACTCTAATCTGGAGAACTGGGTTTGATTCCCCACTCCTCCACATACAGCCAGCTGGATGACCTTGGGCCAGTCACAAGTTCTCTTAGAGCTGTTGTCTCAAGAGCAGTTCTAAAAAGAGCTCTCTCAGCCCCACCTATCACATTGTGTCTGTTGCAGGGAGAGGAAGGCAAGGAGATTGTAAGCCTCTCTGAGACTGTGAAGGACGGGGTATAAATCCAACTCTTCTTCTTCTACCCTTTTCTATTACCCTCACAACGGCCCTGTGAGATAGGCCAGGCTGAGAACAAATGACTGACCCAAGGTCACCAGTTGAATTTTATGACAAGCAGAAATATGAAGCTGGGTTTCACTGCTCCCTGTCCAACAATTTCACTTCTTCACCACACAGTGTTGGGGGAGCAGCTACCACTTTCAAAGATGTGACTTCCAGACAGGACTAAACCTACAGCTAGGTCACAAATTAGCTTTGGCATTCCGAAGGCTGCAATCTTCAGACCAGCAATATTTCTGCTACCTCTTTAAATCCCCAGCTCTCCCCATATAATTGTGCCACTGCCGCCTCTAATCTAAAATAGGGGAGGAAAGATCAGAAACGTCCCCATAAAAATGAAGAAAGTTAATCACAGCAATAATTAGAACCAGAAGTTTGACAGCTCCTTGCAGACGGCAAGCTGATTTTCTCTCTCCCCCTCTGCACCCCCATACCTGCTGCCGATGAGGCAATTAGAGCTCCTCCACCCCACCCGAAGAAAAGTCCATCTGGTTTGCAACAGCCTTTCCCAGGAACTTTAGCCTTGGCTCAATCATAAATGTCTCAACCTTTTCACATCAAGTGCAAAAGCCCGAAGTGAAGGGGGAAAATGGCTTGGCTTGGTTTGAAATAGATATCCTTGGGCTGAGTCCGCGATATTAGCCAATCGACAAAGAATTGCTGATGGTGGCCAAAACTGAGACTCTCAATGTGTTTTGCCGTTCAGACGAATTAATCTTTCTTCCTTTTGAAAGGCAAATGCGGCATCTGTGGCTATGTTATGGGGAAACGTGATGAATTCAACGAAGAGTCCCAGCAACACCATCAAGAGGGGTTAATTGGATTAGAGCTGTAATCTCCCCCTTTCCCAAATGCTCAAGGTGAGGAAATGAACTCTAAATTTCCTGAATCACAAATAGATATAACGTTGCAAGCATAAGTTAAAATTGCCCCAAAGAAGTTTAATCATATCTGTTAAGCCTGGATGGTCCAGGCTAGCTTGCCCTTATCAGATCTTGGCAGGGCTTTTTTTGTAGCAAGAACTCCTTTGCATATTAGGATACACCCCCCTGATGTAGCCAATCCTCCTGGAGTTTACAGTAGGCCCTGTACTAAGAGCCATGTACACTCTTGGGAGGACTGGCTACATCAGGGGTGTGTGGCTTAATATGCAAAGGAGTTCCTGCTACAAAAAAAGCCCTAGATCTCGGAAGCAGAGCAGCTCTGGTTAGTACTTGGATGGGAGACCATCGAAGATGTCCAGGGTCTCTACACAAGGCAGCCAGTGGGTGGAGCCGGCCATACTACTAGGCAAACTAGGTGATTGCTTAGGATGCCAAATTGGGTGTCTCCCATGTGACTCAGTGACGTTAGCTGTGCCAAAGCAAGTGCTCTTCATAGTTTGAATTCTGGTTCTCTTTTCTGCTGCTCAAGCTTATATATTTATGAGCGTCTAGGGTTGAAAGGAAAGGAAAGAATTCTAGTTTGGCATAAAGAACGAAGCAGTCTTTAACTAACCTTTTAATTCAAAAGAGCTGGTGATCTGACTGTGTTGCACTCCCCCTTTTAAGAGCACTAGGAAGGAAAGGTCTTAAAGGTCAGTGTCCTTGTGAGACATACGTTGTCTTAATCATATTTGTTCATTTGCAAATACACACATTTAACAGTGAACAGCAGCAGTGTTCTAAAAGCTGCCTCACAGAGAGTCATTTCATTCATCCATCTAGCTCAGTACCGTTTGTACTGATTGATAGCTAGAGACGGACTTTTTCAGGACATTTCTGAAGCCAGAGAGGAAAATGTTGGAGCTTCTTCCCCCCCCCCCTTCCAAAACAATTGATATTTTGGGAGTGCAGGCAGTGGGGTTCCACATCCGTGTCCCATGGTTGGGGGGGGGGAGGAGTGTGGTCTGTGGGGGTTCCAGCAGCACTATCAGTGCAGTATGGGAGGAGTGCGGGGCAGTGGGTTCAGGAATCCCCTTCCTGTGGCCTAGTAATGAGAAATGCCAGCTGCTACACTCTGCTCTCTGAGCACACAGATGTCAGGATCTGCCACTGGAAATGCCACAAATGCAACTCCCAGTATTTTCTCTGTAATAATCAGGCATTTGGGGTCCAAGTCAGACCAGGACTGAGGCATGAGGGGTCTAAGCCTCCCCCCCCCCCATGCTTGCAGGGCTTTTTTTGGTAGGAAAAGTGCACCAGGAACTCATTTGCATATTAGCCAGTTTGGTGTAGTGGTTAAGTGTGCGGACTCTTATCTGGGAGAACCGGGTTTGATTCCCCACTCCTCCACTTGCACCTGCTAGCATGGCCTTGGGTCAGCCATAGCTCTGGTAGAGGTTGTCCTTGAAAGGGCAGCTGCTGTGAGAGCCCTCTCCAGGCCCACCCACCTCACAGCGTGTCTGTTGTGGGGGAGGAAGGTAAAGGAGATTGTGAGCCGCTCTGAGACTCTTCGGAGTGGAGGGCGGGATATAAATCCAATATCTTCTTCTTCTTCCCTGATGCCAAGCCAGCTGGAACTGCGTTCCTGCTCCAAAAAAGCTTTGCTTGTTTCCTATTCTGAAACATGCTTGGTGAGAATGCTATTTGCCATCTTGGGGACACATAGCAGTTACCCATGTCAGTATCCAGGGCTTTTTTTGTAGAAAAAGCCCAACAGGAACTCATTTTCATATTAGGCCACACCCCATGACATCACTATTGTTTCACACAGGGCTTTTTTGCAGAAGAGGCCCAGCAGAAACTTATTTGCATATTAGGCCACACCTCCTGACACCAAGCCAGCTGGAACTGGGTTCCTGTGCATTCCTGCTCAAAAAAAGCCCTGTCAGTATCTGTTATGTTTCCCCAAAGCAACAGACATTGACTCACAGGGGCCATTTCACATCAGGAAGATGGAGCAGCAGGAAGGCTTAAACTGACTTTCCTCCTTGCATCATGGTTTTAGTCTCAACTGGGCCTTCACATTCCAGGTCTGTTTCAACTCTTCTTTTTTTATCCTCTCAGAAGGAGGGGAACCTAACAGTTGAAAACAAAACCCATAATTTTTGTTGCAAACAAAGAAAAAAAGAGGGTTTTTTTTTAAATTTAGAAACAGTCTTTGTACAGTCATGGCAATGAATGGATGTGGAATTCTGCTTCAATCAATGAGTAATTAAATTGTGGAACTCAACTGCTAGTGGATGTATGTAGTTATGGCAGTAAGCACAGATGGCTTTAATAGGGGATTAGATTCACGAAGGAGAGAGGCCTATCTGTGACTGCTAGTCATAGTGACTCCGCATCTAGAGTCAGTAAGCCTCTGAACTCCAGTGCTAGGAGAAAGTACCAGGGGAAGGCCTTGTGGCCTCTGTCCTCTTTGTTGGTTCTCCAGGGCAACCGGTTGGCCGCTGGGTGAAGTAGGATGCTGTCCTGACCTAATAGGGCTCTTTTTATGTTATTATAAAGAGCCGCATACTGCAGTCCAAGCTCTGCTCACAACCTGAGTCCAATCCTGGTGGAAGCTGGGTTCAGGTAGCTGGCTCATGGTTGACACAGCCTTCCATCTTTTCGAGGTCGGTAAAATGAGTACCCATCTTGCTGGAGGTAAAGTGTAGATGACTGGGGAAGGCAATGGCAAACCACCCCGTAAAACATCTGTCACGAAAATGTTGTGAAACGACTGATGCTTGCACAGGGGGTTACCTTTACCTTTTTATGTTATTATAACTACCAGCAGATTTGAATGACTGAATGAAACTTGAAATTTGAATGCCTGAATGAAATCACTGACCACTTCAACAGTATATTATACTGATACATGCAGACTGCTATATTAAAAATGCACCAGACTAGTCATATTTAAATAATAAAGGTATCCTTGATATGTGCATATGTATACGTATATAGTAAGGTTGCCAGCTGTATTTTGGGGAATTCTTGGAAATTTGGAGGTGGAGCTGGGGAGGGCAGAATTTAATGAGGCAAAAGGACTGCACTTGGGATGTCATGCCACTTTTGTTTCTATAGAGTTTGCCCTCCAAAGTTACCATTTTGTCCAAGGAGATGATCTCTGGATCAGTTGGAATTCTGGGAGAACTCTAGAGTTGCCAGGTCCATTTGAGATGCAAGCAGGGGTGTGTTTGTGGGAACTTTCTGGCAGCCAGAAGCATTCCCCCTGACCGGAAGTGACATCACATGCCACTCAGAAGTGACAGGCACGTTGGGGGTGATGCGCTGGTTTTTGGGCAAACCTTAGAGTTTTGCCCAAAAACCAGAGCATCAGTCCCAGCATGCCCACATCACAAAGTTGATAATATTAATATATAATATAATTACAAAATGAATATATAATGTTATAATGTGAAATCGGAAACAGAGATAACAACTCACAAAACTTCACTAATATTAGAATATTTGCAAAACTTTGTTTTACTTTTTTGGGAGATTAGACCAATCAAAGAATTAGTATACCCCCAAAGTCTCTCATTACAAAGTGTCATTTTAACAGATTTCAAACAAGTCCCTAATCTGTCACTTTACCTCAGCTTGTATAGTGAATGAGCCAACCTCTCCGTGTACCATTCTTTTGCTCTCTTCCAGGCTCAACTGAGGGCCCAACAGGTCACCCCTGTCAGGACATGTGCAGCCCCAAGCCCAGGGCTAGGGCCTCAGGCGCCCCAGGTCGGTCGGCACCAGCGCTGTGGCCCTGTCACCTGTGCCTGCCCCATTACTGCACCCCTGCCCACAGGGAGGGCAGGTGCAGCAGAGCAGCCCAGGAGGGCTGGGTGGTCTCTGGGCAGTCTGGAAGCACCTCTGAGAACACACTGTGCAGGTGAAGCTTGCTTGCAACCCCTGTTCAGCCTTCTCGGGCAGACCCCAGAAGACTGAGCAGGGGCTACAGGTGAGCCGTGGCAATGCCCCCCATGGCTGCTTTCGCCTTCAAGATGAGAGCAGCCAGAGGGGGCGAATTTCCCCCCGAGCCTGGCTTCCTTCATGAGGGAAGCTGGACTCGGAGGAGAGCACATGCTGATGTGCTGATGCGCCATTTCACAGCTTTCAGCTTCCTGGGTCTGCAACCTGGGAAGCCAAGAGAGGTGGGGAGGGGCGCCCAGCGGCACACCCATAGACAAGGTGGTGCCCTAGGCAGCCACCTACCTCACCTGCTCCCACCTGCCAGCCATGTGTAGCCCTCCTCATCAAGGCAGATAGTATCCTCTGGGACATTTGGGGTCAGGAGAATGGTGATGGGAGAAAGATTGAAACCTCTCCCTTCCACATCATGGTCCCAATGTGAATTGGAAACATTTTGCCCACGTTTAATGTATGATTAAGTCAAAGTCAGATTGGGGAACCCAGAGCTGAGACATTAAAAACTGTAACATGTTGCCCTGACCTGGATAGCCCAGACAACCCTGATCTCATCAGATCTTGGAAGTTAAGCGGGGTTGCCAGTGGTTAGTACTTGGATAGGAGAGTGTCATTGAAACACCCATGTAGATAGATCCAGGTGGGCAGCCGTGTTGGTCTGAAGCAGTTGAACAACACAGGAGTCAAGTTGCACCTTTAAGACCAACAAAGTTTTATTTAGAATGTAAGCTTTCGTGTGCTCTCTAAGCACACTTCATCAGACGAGGGGATCACAATACCTGATCCCCTTGTCTGATGAAGTGTGCTTAGAGAGCACACGAAAGCTTATGTTCTAAATAAAACTTGGTTGGTCTTAAAGGTGCCACTTGACTCCTGCATTGCTCAATTGAAATACCCGGTTAGGAGACAGAGGTAGGCTTTATTCAGCCACCTCCCTGAATATCCTCCAGTCCCCCAGCAGGGGTTAGTCACCAAAGATCAACATGACTTCCAGGTGTAGACACATACACACACACACACACAAAATACCAAAAAAGGCCCAACCCCCATAACATGTTGTTTGGCCCTGAATCACAGCCAAACCTATTTATTATTTGAACTTTCTGTAATTACAAGGTTTAATTGATCATTACATTTAGTCCTAAAGAAAAAAAAATAGTCTACCAAGCACAACAAAACTTCTTTCCATCCCTTCAAGCTGAGAGACAGAGCGAGCTCCTCACGTGTGGGAGTGACGTACTGAGGCAAAGCTTTCCAAAGTCTGTCAGTTCACAGGTCCAGCCCTTTTAGTGGTGTGCAGTAAGATACTAAAACTGAACTAATTCTTTCTTTCCTGCCAAGAGGACGTATAACCACAGGTTTTGTGTGTCTGACCCATGGAGGCCAGGTGCTTGCTGATCAAAAGGCAGCCGGATACTTTGTTCCGCAGAGTGAGTTCCTGCATTTTGATTATGTACTGGCAAGGGTCCATCAGGTTTATAAAATTGGCAGGTGGGGAGGCATGCCATCCCAGATGCTTACAGTCATCAACCCACTCCTCTTACAACCCCTAGCATGATAGCAGTCTCGAGGAGGAGAAGCAGGATAGGATCATGACATTTTTTACAAAGAGAGGTTCAAGGGATATGTGATCATGTCTATGCAAAAGCTGAAAGGCTGAAATTAATCTTGCGTTGAGTAGGGTGTTCCTTTTCTGAGGCAGTGCTGCAGTGACTGAAATGCAATGTTTGAGCTCCGGCCTAAGCAATCCATCCTGAGAGCCTTGCTCTGGATAGACTTGGTCCAGCCATAATCTCACAGTCTAATCTACCTCCACAGCAGGATTAGCCACAGATTTTTACAGATCTTGATCCTACTGGTGTAGTTGTCTGCTGCCCAATAGTGGCCACATGCTATCCCCACCTGTGTTTCTATGACCCATTTCCCGCTAGCCTTATGCCGCTCTCACTCTCCTTTTCTCTTCGGGGTTCCTGTTGGATTTCATGCTATCTGACCCAGGGTTGCAACTCGCTCCGCCTCTTTCACGCAGCAGACAAGATCCTCTAAAAACCAGTTTCTGTTTGCCGCGTGACAAAGGCGAAACTAGTTGCAGCCCCAGGACAGATAGTGTGAAATCCAACAGAAGTCCCGCAGAGAAGAGGAGCATGAGAACGGCATAAGGCTAATGGGAAATTGGTCTGTTATTCCCTGCCATTGCTACAGCTTCCCCCCAGCCAATCATAAGAATACAAGAGAAGCCGTGTTGGATCAGGTCAATGGCCTATCCAGTTCAACTGCCTATGTCACACAGTGGTCAAAACTCAGGAAGTCCACTTGCCAGGCCAGAACTCCAAAAGCCCTCCCACTGTTGTCCCCAAGCACCAAGAGTATAGAGCATCACTAACCCAGACATAGTGTTCCATCTATTCCTTGTGACTTATAGACACTGATGGACTTCTGATCCATATATTTATCCGGTCTCCTCTTTTCGAAGCTGTCTATGCTTGTAGCTGCCACCACTTCCTGTGACAGTGCATTCCATGTGTTAATTACTCTTTGGGTGAAGACGTACTTCCTTTTATCTGTTCTCTAAACCTACTGCTCATTCATTTTGTTGAGTACCCATGAGTTCTTGTATTGTGAGAAAAGGAGAAAAGGACCTTCTGTATCCCAGGCATAATTTTGTAAAGCTCTATCATGTCACCCCTCATTTGTCATTTCTCCAAGCTAAAGACTGACTCTCTTCTCCCCCTTCTTCCCTAAAAGAGTGTCTACTCTGATAGATCCAAGTGGGCAGCTGTGTTGGTCTGAAGCAGTAGAACAAAGCAGGAATCAAGTGGCACCTTTAAGACCAACCAATTTTTATTCAGAACGTAAGCTTTCGTGCACTCTCTTAAGCACACTTCATCAGACGAGGGGATCAGGTACTGTGAGCTGAAATACAAGCAGTCTGGCAAACTAATTGGTCACATGGTCACATAAAACAGTGTGGCTAGGCCATTTGGTCTGGATAGCCATAAAAGGTAATAAAATTCTCTGCCAAATGGTGTTTTTGCAAATCTAGGTGAATCACAAAAGGACATTTATATCCAACTTGTAGTCCACCCAATCAACTTATCAACATCAATCGATACATATTAAACATCATTCTAGTCAGCCATTAGAAAACAAGAATACATAACATGAAAATGGGTTGAGTATATGTAATGAGATAAATAGCCAATATCCCTTATTTGAGTATGTCAATATAAAACATTATTCTGATACACTATTATAAAAGAGGAATACATTGGAATACTGTGGATGTAAGGTATACTCACTGAGAGTGGGTTTAGCATATGTAATGAGATAAAAAACCAATGTCCTTGTTCAGTCCTGGAGAGGTGTTTGTTCCAAGTTTCATAATAATTTGTAATTCAGCAATTTCTCTCTCCATTCTGTTCTTGAAGTTCCTTTGCGGTAAAACAGCTACCTTGAGGTCACCCATTGAATGCTTTGGAAGGTTAAAGTGTTCTCCCACAGATTTCTCAGTTCTGTAATTCCTAATGTCAGATTTGTGTCCATTTATCCTTTGGCGTAGGGTTTGTCCTGTTTGCCCTATGTAGAGAACTGAAGGGCATTGTTAGCATTTAATGACATATATAATGTTGGAAGATGAACAAGCAAATGAGCCTGAGATTGTGTAGTTAATGCAGTTAGGTCCAGTGATTGTGTTGTCTGAGTGTATGTGGCAGCAAAGTTGGCACTTGGGTTTATTGCAAGCTTTGGTACCGGTGTCCATGCTCAGATGAGATGCTGTATTGTTGTGGGTGAGTGTTGGAATCTTTTATCATCTGCTACCAAAATGTTAGGAAATACATGCTAAATTCAGAGGTTTGGAGTGGCAGTAATTGGAGTCGAGGCTTAAGCTTAGCAAAAGAAATAAAGTTTACTAGAAAACATCAGGATAGGGTACTTGGGATAAAACAGAAAAACATCTAGCTTACCAGCTAGTTCTATCTACGTCTTATCTACATGGCTACTTCTTTGTCTTCTCTGTTCTTCTCCCCAAAAAGCATTTCGCCAGGAAGAAGAGCAATAAACCTTGCATACAAGATCAAAGCATTTCACACCTAACATCCTCTCTGACCAATGTTGTGTCCACAACTTTCGCGGGCAAAGTAAGAACCATCCCACAATTGAGTTTAGGTCACAATACATCACTTCCTCTATCAGGTAAACAAACAGTTAACTATATAATGGCTGGAATGTACATAGCTTGTATTCCAACAGTGAGGAAATTGGGTGGCTGTCTATGTGCAAGAAAAGGTTTACCCCCCAGTACTTTTGAAAGAGAGTTGTCACTGTCCAATAGAGGTTGTAAGTTGTTGATGATACGTTGAACTGTTTTAAGTTGAGAGTTGTGGGTGACCACAAGTGGTGTTCTACTCTGGAGGAGAGGAGTACAACTTTTTTTTTAACTTTTAGCATCATCAGAGCTGGTATTTCTAAAAAGAACAAGGAAAGGTTACTGTGATTTTCCAGTATCTTTGGGGCCAACAGAGAAGGGCACTTTGAAGAGGCAGCAGTTCTCTTTCTCTCTCTTTTTCACTGCCATTGAATAATGGTGGCTGACTTCCTGTCTCCAGTTGGGCCTTTGGCCAAGCTATGGATCTAGACAGCTGCTGAGCCATGTGCCAACTTCTAATGCTGGCAATGCTTCACACAGCTAATGCGAAGCTAATACTGCTTCCTTTAGCTTCTTGGCAGGAAAAGCACAGGACTTACAAAATATTGTTCCTAGTTTTTGATAGCAGCCCTCTCCTCCATTTGTTGCATTGGGGGAGTGTGTCAGTTTCTTCAGGGTTTCTTATAGGGTTGCCAGCTCCAGCTTGGGAAATACCTGGAGATTTTTGGGGTGGAGTTTCAGGAGGGCAAAGTTTGGGGAGGGGCGAAACTTAAACACAGCATAATGCCATAGAGTCCGCCTTCCAAAGCAGCCATTTTCTCCAAGTGAGAGGATCTCTGTCACCCGGAGATCAGTTGTAATCTCAGGAGATCTCCAACCACCGCAAGGAGGTTGGCAACATTTGTTACATTTCTCAAGTGGTTTCCGTATGTGGTAGCCCTAACATGATCCTGCTTGTTATGCTTGTAGATAAGAGAAGTCCAACCCATTTCACTTCCCTTCAATAACCTTATCCAAACTTTCTTCATCACTCAGTATTCTTCAACTGTTATACTTGTCCAGATTTGTTTCACTTTTCATGTTGAATGATGTGAAATCTGTTGATGGATGTGTGTGCAGGTATAGGGTTGAGTTGGTGGTGGTGTGTTTTCCAACATTGTGGCTCAAAAAGAGAAACAAAAAAGGAAGGTATGTGTAGATCCTTTAGAGGAAGGCTCCTTGTCTCCATGCCTTCTGATTTGGCTTCAATCAGTTATGGATGCTGAGAGCACTGCAGTGGACAGGTTCAGTAAATGAACACACCATACTGGACTGCCATGACCACTTGTAAGCAGAGCACTGGATCTACTCAATTCACTGACATCTACCTCGAGCAGCTGCTGAACAGCTCTTCAGCTGCACAGCAGCTGCGGTGTTTTAGTTTCAGTTCCTTCTACCTTGCAGACCTCCTTTGTATCTGTACTGTAAGTAAAACTATGAGCTCTTCCAGGCTCATAGATGGTTTGGCCAGGTAACTAAATGATTTTTTTTTTGGGGGGGGGGGGATGTTACTACTGTAACAAGGAGCCCCATGGCATGGAGCGATAAGCTGCAGTACTGCAGTTCAAGCTCTGCTCACAACCTGAGTTTGATCCCAGTGGAAGCTGGGTTCAGGTAGCCGGCTCAATTTTGACTCTGCCTTCCATCTTTCTGAGGTTGGTAAAATGAGTACTCAGCTTGCTGGGGGTAAAGTGTAGATGACTGTGGAAAGCACCCTGTAAAAAAGTCTGCTTAGAAAACCTAATGATGTGATATCACCCCATGGGTCAGTAACAACTCAGTGCTTGCACAGGGGACTATCTTTACCTTTACTACTGTAAAACTAGGCAAAATGTGCATCTATGAAGTAACTTTGATAAGATAGGTTTGAACACCAAGAGGTAAGACTTTAAAAAAAAAGAAAAGAATGCAGTTTTGTTTTATAATCACAGGCTGACCAATTAATTTGTTCACTATTTATAAAATTGGCTGCCAAGCCGCTAGCAGTGATGGAAGGTTTGTGGGAGAGGTGAGAAACCAGGACTTCAGTCAGCCAAAGTGTTAAATAATGGTGACTGCACTGAGCTTTATTACACTCTTTGAAAGTGGGAATGCAGCCTGATGCATGAATAGCCAAACTGTTAAGTGAAAAATTATCTGCCTGTTCATGAGTCACAAACTTAGGGTTGCCAAGTCCAATTCAAGAAATATCTGAGCACTATGGGGGTGGAGCCAGGATACTTTGGGGGTGGAACCAGGAGCAAGGGTGTGACAAGCATAATTGAACTCCAAAGGGAGTTCTGGCCATCACATTTAAAGGGACCGCACCTTTTTTAAATGCCTTCCTTCCATAGGAAATAATGCAGGATAGGGGCACCTTCGTTTGGGGCTCATAGAATTGGACCCCCTGGTCCAATCGTTTTGAAACTTGGGGGGTATTTTGGGGAGAGGCACTAGATGAAAATTTGGTGCCTCTACCTCAAAAGGCAGCCCCCCTGAGCCCCAAGTACCTGAGGATCAATTCTCCATTATTTCCTATGGGAATGTCTCCACAGGGAATAATAGAGTTCCCAGCAGACATTTCCCTTCCCTCCCCCTGCTTTCTGATGACCCTGAAGTGGGGGGAGGGCCTTCAAACTGGGGAATCTCCTGCCCCCACCTGGGGATTGGCAACACTACGCAAACTGAATGTTAGCCAAAGTGGCAGGTGTTCCAGCATCCCTTACCACCAATGAGACTCAGCTTTGAGGTTGGGTGCTGAGGGTGAGAATCAGCTTAGAGACAGAAATACTAAAGAAACACATGTTTCCAGTTAGGGCATTTATGCCTGCATGTTTGAATGTCTCACAATCAGTGGTGCTGTCAGGAAGTTTTAATGGCATTCCACACTGTAATAGATTTTGTGGATGTAGTATGAAGCAAATTGACTCTGTGGATCATATTCTTTTGGATCACCCTGAATTTTCAGATTTGAAAACTGTATTGATTTGTCCTTTGCTTAAGCAGGATGCTATCACTGTAGAAGTTTAAGTATTCTTGCTTACTAAGAGAAGAAGACACGCGAGTTACTTTGTTGGGTGGCTACGTTTTTAGTAGTTGTAATAAAATCATGGAACTTGGACGGTAAATCTTAGGCTTCCCTCTTAGTGTGGGATGGCTCTCTGTTTACAACTTTTGTCAGGAAAACAGTAATTTAAAAGATGTTTCCAGTTTGATCTGGGAAACCCATCAATCTCTGCCTGATCTGCCCACTGTCCAACTGGCTCCCACAAGCAAAGAAGTAGTAGATATCGTGGACAGGAACAGCCTGTAAACCTGGTCCACACTGTCAACCAGGGGTGTCAAATGTGATCAGGCCTCTGGAGGGCTCCTATCAGGTCCACAAGCAAGTCTGCTTCCTTCTCCCTCTCTCTTGCTTCTTTCTATTTCACCGCTTGCTTTGCTAAGATTTCTCCATTGCACAGAAGCTACAGAGCAAAAGCCTCTATTTTCTCCACTGGCTGAGGCTCCTCGCTTGGGGAGGAAGTGAGGGGGGGGGGAGATTGCTTTGATACTGATCACAATATTACAAGAGTGTTAATATTTTAAGCATGCTTTATTTTAGGGGTTTTAAAAAACAAACAAAAACTAAACAAATCTTTAATTGTCTTTGTCTGTGTCCTCTCCACTACCTCACATTATATTTTATGACACCCATGGCCCAGCCTGACAAGGTCTCATTTATATCAGATCCGGCCCTCATAACAAATGAGTTTGACATATCTGCGACTTTCCAGTGCATGGTTCTGCCATGTACTATTATTGCCCTGCTGATGAATGCAGGAAACCCCCTTTGAGAAATGCATGCCTATGTACCAAAGCTCCTTCAGCCTGCCTCAAAATTCTTCATGCTGGTTTGCCTAAATCCCCATCAAACGTAAATTTGAGTGAGATTTGGCAGTGATCTTGGGATGTGTGAACTCAGCCTGGAAAAAAAAAATGCCTTGTAATCTTATCAAAACCCTCCTTTAGCACCTCTTGACATTTCTCAGATGAATGTATCATTCTGTTTTATTTAAAAGATTTATATCCCCACTTCTTAGCCTAAGGGTTATGAGGTGACATACAAATCAAACCCACAAATCAATAAAGTAGTAATTCAAAGGCATCAACTCCCCAAGCATTAAGAGCTGTTAAAACAGTTTAAGACATGCATTCCACGTACATTTTTTTTAAAAACATCAACTAAATGCCTGAATGAATGAAAAGGTTTTAGATTGATATTCCTCTGACATGAGTGGCCTAGTTTTTTGTTTGTTTATGTATATATTAAGTTACTTCCATTACCTTTAGCTGAAATCTGGGGGAAACAGCATTAGTCTTTTGTGGCAAAATGTCACACTAAGTTGTACCTTACCACCTTAGTTCAGTGGGGAGAGTTCCTCAGAAAGAAAAAGTAGAAAAGGTAGAAATGTAAAGAAACAGGTAAAAGCAGCCCGCCCCCAGAGCCCCAGATACCTGTGGATCAATTCTCCATTATATTTTATGGGAACAGGTCTTCATAGGGAATAATGGAGTGCCCAGCAGATATTTCCCTCCCCCCCACCCCCACTTTCTGATTACCTTGAAGTGGGGGAGGGCCTCCAAACTGTGGGATTCCCTGCCCTCACCTGGGGATTGGCAACCCTACCCAGCACCCTTAATCCTGGTGTGGTAGTGTTGTCTCCTCATGCATGGCTAAAGATCTTGTGGGATTGCAACCCGCAAGAAGAGATCAGTTCAGCTGGAGAAAATAGCCGCTTTGGAAGGTGGACTCTGTGCCACAGAAGTCCATCCCCCCCGCCCCCAAATCCTGCGCTTCTCAGGCTCCACTCCCCCAAATCTCCAGGTATTTCCAAACCCAGAGCTGGGAATCCTACAGATGAGGCTGTCACAAGCCAATCTGGGCTTCACATAGGGCTGGAAACTCCAGTTGGGAAATCTCTGGAGATTTGGGGGTGGAGCCTGGGAAGAGTGAGGTTTGAGGAGGGATCTCTCATCTCTGGGAGATCTCCAGACCCCATCTGGAGGTTGGCAACACTAGCTTCAGGAGGAACACAGCTGCACTCCAAATGGGGAATGTGTGTCACTGCATTTGGTGTATTCTGTTACCTATATTGTGGAAGTATTTTGTTACGTTAGTATATTTTGTAAAATGCAATTTATTCTTCACAGTGCATGTAAACTATGTAATGAAGAAGGCTTTGCAATTTGGGGTGTTTATATTTTGTAGCTTGCATGGTGAGTGAGATCCAACCAGCTTTTCCCCTGGTGAAAAAGGAAGGGGTGTGTGTATGTGGGGGGTGTCTTCTGTGACTACTCAGAAAGTCTGTGCTGGGGATCATGGGACTGACATAGACAAATAGGGTTGACAGCTTCAAGTTGTGAAATACCTGCAGATTATTAAAGTGGAGCGTGAGGAGGGTGGAGCTTGGGGAGGGGAGGGACTTCAATGGAATGGGTCAGCTACCCCCAACCTTTTTGGCACCAGGGACCGGTTTTGTGGAAAACAATTTTTCCGTGGACCGGGGTGTGTGTGTGTGTGCACGATGGTTTCAGGATGATACAACTGTGCACTTTATTTTGGTGTGGTGGTTAAGTGTGCGGGCTCTTATCTGGGAGGATTTGATTCCCCACTCCTCCACTTGCAGTGGCTGGAATGGCCTTGGCTCAGCCATAGCTCTCGCAGAGTTGTCCTTGAAAGGGCAGCTGCTGTAAGAGTCCTCTCCGCCACACCCACCTCACAGGGTGTCTGTTGTGGGGGAGGAAGATAAAGGAGATTGTAAGTGGGTCTGAGACTCTGAGATTCAGAGTGGAAGGCAGGATATAAATCCAATGTCTTATTATTATTATTATTACTACACTGTAATATATAGTGAACTAATTATACAACAGACCGGTTGTGAACTATAGTGAACTAATTATATCACAGACCGGTTGTTAACAGGCCACGGACCGGGACCAGTCCGCGGATCGGGGGTTGGGGGCCCCTGGAGTGGATAATGCCATAGAGTCCACCTTCCAAAGTGGCCATTTTCTCCATGTGATCTGATCTCTGTCACCTGCAGATCAGTTGTAATAGTAAGAGGTCTCCAGCTACCTATGGACAAAAGGGAGGGGCTGTGGCTTAGTGACAGAGCATCTGTTTGGCATGCAGAAGGTTCCACGTTCAATCCCCGGCAACTGCAGTTAGAAGGACCAAGCAGTAGGGGATGAGAAGGACCACTGTGTGAGATATCTGGAGAGCTGTTGCCAGCCTGAGTAGCAGTACTGACCTTGATGGACCAAGGGCCTGATTTAGTATAAGGCAAAATCCAAGTGGGACATTAAGTGATGTAAGAAACCTCTATCCTGGAGAGCCACTGCCAGTCTGAGTTAATACTGACCCTAATGGACTCATGATCTGATTCAGGACAAGGCAACTTCGTGTGTGTTCATGTGGCTGTAAGAAGAGGGGAAACGGAGTAAGATTTAACAAGAAAACTGTCTGGATCTCACCCAATGTCTGGCACTACTTGACCCCAAAGTGGGTATCAGAAAAGAGAGCTAGGGAAAGAAAGCAGAAAGCAGAAAAGAAAACAGTGCTTGGAGGGAAGGAAGGATTAAGTATGCTGTTAGCAGGGGCACAGTTTTGAGATAAGCGGTTTGCTTTATATGCACACAAAGAGTAGATGGATGGTATAATATAGTGGGTTAATGCAAGGAGAAGACGCGGTTGCAGTGATCATAGCTCTCTTTATTCGTTACAGCATGGCAATGGTTGAACTAGAAGGCTGCTCAACTGAGCCAACAGGGCCAACTATATACAGTTTAAGGTTCCCACTCTAGGATGTCATTGGATCATTCAAACCAGCAGGAGGGCCATGATTGGAGCAGGGCAGCAGGGATTTGGATCCTACTACCCATTTTTCCTGAGTCCCCAAGCTCAGTCCTATAGGCTCCAATGAGCCAGGCAGGAACACTAGTAATACATAACATTAGTCCACATACACAACAGATGGAGACTTCAAAATCTGAGCTATACTAATTATCCTGAGATGTTTCCAAACATCAGTCCAGCACAAACTGCTTGCTAACATCTGTGGCCCAGCTTGAGGGTTGAATAGACTGATACACTTGAATGCACAAGTATATAACCAGGGCTTTTTTTGAGCAGGAATGCACAGGGACACAGTTCTGGCTGGCTTGATGCCAGGGGTGTGTGGCCTAATATGCAAATGAGTCACTGCTGGACTTTTTCTACAAAAAAGCCCTGTATATAACCCACATGTCGCCTGCATCCCACCAAAATTCTGACATTGCTGAAAATTGAATTGTCATCTTCCTGCATAGCCTTTATTATAAGCTACCATGATGGGCTACCTGAGTGTTTGGGGGAGGGGAGTTGCCTGAGATAACCCCAACAATCTGCATAGAAAATAGCTGAGGAAAGAGGTATCCATAAAACAGATCTCAGACCAGCAGCAAATTATGAAAGAGCTAAAAATATGAAGTCTGGGTAAAAAGAAATGTTTTCTCCTGGTTCTAGCATTGCTAGGTATGTGTTGGGAAATACCTGGTCGCTTTGGGGGTGGATCCGGGAGAGGGCAGGATTTGGGGAGGCAAGGGGCCTCAGCATGGTACAATGTCATAGAGTCCATAGAGGTGGAGGAAGCTGTGTGGAACGGGCAGGACCGGATCTACATGTTTTTTGAGGGGGGGCAAAATTGCCCCCTCTCTGTCTGTGCCCGGGGCAAGCCCCGCCCCTCTGCCCCCCCCCCCTAGATCTGGCCCTGGGAATGGGCTGGGGAGGGGGGAATTGATAGCACCGCTGGTGGCAGTGCTGGGGTGGAGGAGAGGGAGGTCGAAGGAAACACCACTGCTTGCACACAAAGTGCAGCCCCTCCTTGACTCTAAAGTTTTAGGGCTGGCTGCCTTGACTTGGCCACTTTCAGAGCCTCCAGCTTTTGCCCCTACCCCAGGAAGTAGTGGTTCCATCTAAGTGCAGCCAGAGTAAGATGACCTGTTGAAACATGCAACTTAACCTAGGAAGCATGTTGTCACATCTGTGTTGAACTTTGGTCTGAATTGAACTACTAGCAATAATTCAGAGTCTGCTTTAGGGCTATCGGACTTTTGCGGTGCAAAATGTTCAGGGCAGCTAAGGAAAAGTCCTCTGTTGATGGACCACGAAGCTGACAGAAGTGAAAAAAGCTTCAGTTTCTTATCAGTACTGCCTCTGTTGATGCAGAAGATGGGAGGTACCACCCTGGTCCTTTTTAAAAATTTTACCATTTCTCCATATTGGCCAGCACTTTCACTCTCAGATGATGATGGTGTTGGCACTGGCAGTCCATTCCTGTTCTGTAGCACAAAGGCAGGCTTTTATAGGTGGAAACAATTTGCAGTCTTTTCTTTGTAGAATTCACTTTACTCAGCTGCACATTTTGTTCTCCAAACAAACAAACCCTTCTTAAGAATTCCTTTTTTTGTTCTTTGTTGTTTCCCTCCCACTCCTACATCCTTTTGGGCTTTAATTTAAAAAAAAAGATGCTAACTTCTATTAATGTGAAATTGTGAAAATGAAAAAGGGAATTGAGACTGGAATCAGGAACAGACAGTGTTTCTAGTTTACACTGAGCATTCAAATCCACCTACTTCTGTCCTCTTCCTTCTTGTGTCCTCTGCTCTTTGTATTAGGCTCAGTTTCCATGAAACATGTAACATGGTATACAATGATGAGGACCCTGCAGATTCTTTCACAGTCATATGTGCTAAGCAATCAGTGCGATGCAGTGGCAAAAAAGGCTAATGTGATATTGGGTTGTATCAACAGAGGCATAACATCCAAATCACAAGATATCATAATCCGACTCCAAACCAATTGGTCAAGCTGCACTTGGAGTACCGTGTACAGTTCTGGAGGCCTCGCTTCAAAAAAGATGTGGACAGAATGGAGTGGGTGCAGAAGAGAACGATCAGGATGATCAGGGGCCTAGAGACCAACCCTGTGAAGAAAGACTGGGGGATAGGGTTGCCAGATCCCTCAGTGGGGGATGGAGGTGCCCTTAGGGGGGAAGGAAGAAGAAGCAGGAAATAAATGTGATGTGCCTACATCACTGCTGGGTGATGTCAGCACAACATTGGGGATGTCGCTCTGGTTTGTGGGCAAAACTCTATGGTAGAATTAGCTTCAAACCATGGAGTTTTGCCCAAAAACCAGGATGCCCTCCCACATGCCTATGTCACTTCCAGATGATGTGGACATATCACATTTACTTTTGGTTTCTTCCTGTTTGTGTGTGGGGTAATTTCCTCCAGTTTCTGATAGCCCTGAACCAGGGTTAGAGGCTCCAAACTAGGGGATCCCCCAACTGGGGACTGGTAACCCCAAAATGGACCTGCAAATATTCAGTCTGGAGAAGAGGATGTTGAGGGGGAACATGATTGCTCTGTGGCAGAACTGGCCTGTTCTGGCTTGCTGGCCCCATTTCTGCCCAGCCATCCTAAGGGTTCCCAACTCCTTGGAGGGTCTTTTCTTTAATCTTGAGCAGTCCTCCACCACCGCCTGCCTTTTACAAGGAATAGCCCACTGGGAGGAACAGGACTCCCTTCCACATTCAGAGGCCTTACCTCAGTGTCTCCTGCTGCCCAGTGCCTGGTCACCGCAGGGAGAGATTAATGCCTCAGGTGTCCTTGAAAGAATAGCCACTTGCCTGCCTTCTGCCAGCTTCTCTCTTCAGAAAGTGTGTTCAAGACAGTGGGGATCTATGTGGTACAGAGAACCACAACCAGCATCAAAAGTTTAAAGTATTTACTTAAAAGAAAATGTTTACAAGCATACTTCTAGCACAGCACTAGATCTGAGCAAGGAATACAAAAGAAATTCATCGAAAATGCAAATCCTCTGTCCTTTTCTCTATGCATGCCCTATCAGCTGTTAAAATATAGAGCAGGCTCTTTAGCTTAGCTGTTCTAGATCCCTGCAGAGTTACCATTACCTTGAAGCTTGCTCCAACTCTCCCAGGTGACCACATGGTCAATGGCCACCTGCTTTCAGAAGAGTTCTCCTCAATGCAGCATTCCAAAGAGAGAGACTTCCTGTTGCCAGGAAGTTTTATCACCTCTGTTCCTCCCCCTCCTTGACCCGATCAGCACAGGTCAAAGATGCATTTCCTCCAGCTCCTTCCTGGAGATTCTTCCTGGAGCCATTCTAGCCTAAAGCCCTCTGAAGTCTGTTTCCTGCCTGGAGAAGCATTGCAGGAGAATGGAGAAGCTTGACCATCCCCTTTGTCTAGCTCCATTAGCATTTGTACGAGGGTGGGCGGAGGACTCAACTGACTTCCTCCTCTGCTGAGACTCTAGAGAGAGAAAAAAATCCTCTGTTAAAATGCAAAGTGGAGGCTTTGCGCGTTGCCAACCTTCCAGGAGAAAATACATTTCTTCACAAGCTGTCTTTTAAAAATTTGAAAGGCTGTCACTTAAAGAAGGGTAGGGAGCTGTTCCTGTTGGTAGCAGAGGAGAGGACTTTCAATAATGGGTTTAAACTACAGGTGGATATTAGGGTTCGGGGATCGGGGATAGGATATTGGGATCGGGGAAAGAGGGGGTTTAAAAGCACAATACATTCTGGTGGTGGTGGGGGGTGGGCTCCCTCTGGGAATCCTACCCCCCCAGGGAAAGTGCATGCGCAATACATAGCCTCTCCTCTCCCGGTGTAGTGAACGCCGCGTGGTCACTGTCTGGCTATGCCTGGCAGATGGTCACTGCAATGGCCTCTCCTGCATTACTGCATCCGTAGCAACACCTTCTCGCTGGTCCCCCCCGTTTTCACAGAGTTTGCTACGTCATGGTGCGACCGAATTGTCCGGCGGTATAACCGGATGGGCAGGCTGGGCCCACCAACTTCGTCAGCCTAAGAGAAGGAAAACTCTAACATCAAACCCGGGCAGATAGAGCTCGTTAATGTAACACCTACCACCTGGAGGACTCACTGCCGGCGTCCCGGCTTACTGGGCCATGGCAGATGACCCCCAGGTGAAAGGGTGGAGCCAGTACCGCGCACACTGCGCTTCACCTAAAAAATTCCTCTGCGCAGGCCTGAAGGGCATATCCACACACACAACCCACAACGCATCAAGTCCTGCAGCGATAGGCAAGGGGCGAAACGGCAGGTGGAAGGTGCCACTGGAAGCCGCAGTCCCGATCCTGCATGTAGGCGGTTCAGGATATTGGTCGCCTGATGCTAACCCGGAGACGAAAGCATCTTTCGGCAGCACCCTGAACGACCAAGCAGCCTTATCTAGGGACAGCACTGCTTGCTCCACACGGAGAGGGGCCTAGAAAAGGTGGCCTAAACAAAGCTCGTCTCCCCTACCCCAGTTGGCTAGCCGCGGTCAACGGGCATCCTTACTTGCGGTCGAAAAATAACAACAAAGAAAAGGCATGCACCTGCCTCACAAAGTGTGCAAAGACTAAAGCTTGCGTGTTGGAACATCAGAACCATGCTTGACACAGTAGGCAGTGGTCGCCCTGAACGACGCTCTGCTCTAGTTGCCCACGAACTTCTCAGGTTGAATATCGACATAGCAGCTCTCAGTGAGGTCCGTTTCCCTGAGGAAGGTAGTCTTCAAGAACACGGTGCTGGCTATACCCTCTACTGGTCGGGTAAGTCAAAGGCTGAGAGCCGCCTTTCTGGCGTTGGCTTCATGGTCAGGAACTCCATTGCCTCCAAACTCGAAAACCTTCCAACAGGTCACTCAGATCGCATCATGTCCATGCGCCTCCCACTTCAAAACAAGCAGCATGCAACACTCTTCAGTGTGTATGCCCCAACCCTTCAAGCAGATCCTGCAGAAAAGAACAAGTTCTATGCTGATCTACGCAACCTCGTACGGAAGACCCCTACAGAGGACAAGGTGATCATCCTTGGCGACTTCAATGCCAGAGTAGGTAAAGACTCGGAAGCCTGGAAAGGAGTACTTGGCAAACACGGCATTGGCAACTGCAATGACAACGGGCGCCTCCTGCTAGAATTCTGCATGGAGCACCAGCTCACCATCACCAACACTATCTTCCAGCAGAAGAACAGTCTGAAGACAACCTGGATGCACCCACGGTCCAAGCATTGGCACCTTATCGACTACATTCTGGTGCACCAGAGAGACCTTCGAGATGTCTTACACACCCGAGTAATGCCCAGCGCAGAATGTCATACGGATCATCGTCTTGTACGCTGCAATCTCCGTCTTCACTTTAAGCCCACACCCAGGAGAGGAGGTATCCCTCGGAGGAAGTTTCAGGTTGGCAGCCTCCAGTCAGCCGAAGTTAAAGCTGCCTTCCAGGCAAAACTCCAGTCAAGAATTGAGGACCTCAGTTGCCCCACAGACCCTTCTTCAGAAGCACTCTGGGAACACCTAAAAACTACCGTCCTGCAGATCTCTGAAGAAGTCCTCGGGTTCTCCACAAGGAAGAACAAGGACTGGTTTGATGAGAACAATCAAGAGATCCAAGAATTACTGGCAAAAAAGAGATCTGCCTACCAAGCACATCTTGCTCAGCCCTCCTGTCCTGGGAAAAAAGCAACCTTTCGCGCTGCATGTAGCAACCTCCAGCGCAAGCTTCGAGACATTCAGAACGAGTGGTGGACCAAGCTTGCAGAGAGAACCCAGCTGTGTGCAGACACTGGTGATTTAAGAGGGTTCTACGAAGCCCTGAAGGCAGTATATGGTCCATCATATCAGGCTCAGAGTCCCTTGCATAGTGCAGACGGCCAAGTGCTCCTCACAGACAAGGCATCCATACTGAACCGGTGGTCGGAGTATTTTCAGGTTCTCTTCAGTGCCAACCGCGTAGTTCAAGATTCAGCAATCCACCTCACCCCACTTCAACCGGTGAAAACAGAGTTGGATGAGATCCCCACCCTAGAAGAGACTGTTAAAGCCATCAAGCAACTGAAAAGTGGCAAGGCAGCAGGAGTTGATGGAATTCCACCAGAGATCTGGAAGCATGGGGGCACAGTACTACATAGCTCACTTCACAAAGTACTTGTCACCTGCTGGGAACAAGGCAAATTACCACAGGACTTTCGCGATGCAATCATCATCACCCTATACAAGAACAAAGGGGAAAAGTCAGACTGCTCCAACTACCGGGGGATAACCCTGCTCTCCATCGCAGGCAAAATCCTTGCCAGAATACTCCTGAACAGACTGGTGCCCACCATTGCAGAAGAACTCCTCCCAGAGAGCCAGTGCGGCTTCAGAGCTAACAGGAGCACCACCGACATGGTATTTGTTCTCAGGCAGCTCCAAGAGAAATGCAGGGAACAGAACAAGGCTCTGTATGTGACTTTTGTCGACCTTACCAAAGCTTTCGATACCGTTAGCAGGAAAGGCCTGTGGCAAATCTTGGAACGTTTAGGATGTCCCCCAAGGTTCCTCAGCATGATCATCCAGCTACACGAAGACCAGCGAGGCCAAGTCAGACACTGCAACGACCTCTCGGAGCCCTTCCCAATAGGCACAGGTGTAAAGCAAGGCTGCGTTCTCGCGCCAACTCTCTTTACGATCTTCTTTAGCATGATGCTTCAAAGAGCCGCAGTAGATCTAGATGAGGACGATGGTGTCTACATCCGCTATCGCACCGATGGCAGCCTGTTCAACCTGAGGCGACTAAAGGCACACTCCAAGACAATGGAAAAACTCATCCGAGAGCTACTGTTTGCTGATGATGCTGCACTCGTCTCCCACTCGGTATCAGCTCTGCAGCATATGACATCCTGCTTTGCAGAGGCTGCCAAGCTATTCGGCCTAGAAGTTAGTCTGAAGAAGACAGAAGTTCTCCACCAGCCTGCACCCCAGGAAGATTATCACCCTCCCTGCATCACTGTGGGTGAATCAGTTCTGAAGACAGTCCAGCAGTTCAGCTACCTGGGGTGCATCATCTCCTCAGATGCCAAGATCGACAAGGAGATTGACAACAGGCTGGCAAAGGCAAACCGTGCATTTGGCCGACTGCACAAAAGAGTGTGGAGCAACAAGCATCTGAAAAAAGGCACAAAGATCAATGTTTACAAAGCGGTTGTGATGACAACCCTCATCTATGGCTCCGAATCGTGGGTTTTATACCGTCATCACCTGCGACTCCTTGAGCGCTTTCATCAGCGCTGCCTTCGCACCATCCTCAACATCCACTGGAGTGACTTTGTGACCAACACTGAAGTCCTCAAGCGGGCAGAGGTTACCAGCATCGAGGCACTGCTGTTGAAGACGCAGCTGCGCTGGGCAGGGCATATTTCTAGGATGGAAAACCACCGCCTTCCCAAGATTGCCCTGTATGGCGAACTCTCCACCGGCCATCGAAATAGAGGGGCACCAAAGAAGAGGTACAAGGACTCCTTGAAGAAATCCCTTAGCACCTGTCACATCAACCATCACCAGTGGTCTGACCTAGCCTCAGATCGCAAAGCATGGAGGCACACCATCCACCAGGCTGTCTCTTCCTTTGAGAACGCACGCATAGCTGGTCTTGAGGACAAAAGGAGATTGAGGAAGAATCGCACTGCTACAGGACCAACCCTAAATCAGACTTTTCCCTGCAGCCGCTGTGGCCGGACCTGCCTGTCCCACATTGGTCTTGTCAGCCACCAGCGAGCCTGCAGCAAACGTGGACTACTGCACCCTTCTTAAATCTTCGTTCGCGAAGCCAAGCCGAGAGAGAGAGAGGATATTAGGGTTTGTGGTTTGTATATATATATTTTTACAATAAGAGTAGTGGAGTGCGGTAGTCAGGCAACAGTGGAGCAGGCTGCCTAGGGAAGTAGTGCATTCCCCTCCCTGGCAGTCTTTAAGCAGCAGCTAGATAAACACTTGTCAGGGATGCTTCAGGGTGTTGGACTAGATGGCTCTATAGCCCCTCCCAACTCTGTGATTCTGTTCTATGAGACTCAGGTGGTCTCCTCTTTTGCCCCACGTGCTGTTCCTGCCTTGGACCTTGTTACACTAACTAGGTCTAGGGGAAATCTGTTTGACCTGTGGGCAGGAAACCATGTAGCCAAGTGGTTTTCTGCAATTAGCCAAATAAATCCCCCCATACCATTTCTGTATGGGACCTCGGGATCCTCTGGCATTACAGCTCATCTCCATACTACAGAGATCAGTTCTTTTGGAGAAAATGGCTGTTTCAGAGGGTGGGCTCTGCGGCATTTTACCCCACTGAGGTCTTTCAGTAAGAGCCAGTTTGGTGTAGTGGTTAAGTGTGCGGACTCTTATCTGGGAGAACCGGGTTTGATTCCCCACTCCTCCACTTGCATCTGCTGGAATGGCCTTGGGTTAGCCATAGCTCTGGCAGAGGTTGTCCTTGAAAGGGCAGCTGCTGTGAGAGCCCTTTCAGCCCCACCCACCCTGTGGGGCCACTCTGAGACTCTGATTCAGAGAGGAGGGCGGGGTATAAATCTGCAGTCTTCTTCTTCTTTCCTCCCCAGGCTCCACCCTCAAATCTCCAGGAGTTTCCCACCCTCCCCACCCCCTGCTGGTGACCAGCAGAAACCTGGCAACCCTAATTTGGGATAACAGCATGGTGGGAAGCAACTAGTGCTCCTTCTGCATGCACTGCCATGCCCCATCCACAGTGGGAGCAGGGTGTGCCGGAGACAAGGGAGAACATATGCATTGCATAGCACTGTAATTGAGTTCCCCCATCCTGTGATCGTTGTCTCATGGAAGTTGACCCACAGAGTTGGAAGCCTTGTGGGGCGTGCTTGTCATTTCTTGCCATTTTCTGTAATGCACATTAAGGCTTGTACTACTAGTGGTAGTACTGTTGTTAGGCTTTGACCCCAAGTGTCAGGTTCATTCTCCGGGTGGCAGGTTGAAGCCCACACACTTGATGGCGTCTTCAAAGACTTTAACTACTAACTATGTCAACTGGAGATGGAAAGCAGTAATCTAGCAATAGCGACATTTTACGCATAATACTTGGATAAACCACAATGCATGCACAAAGGGATTTCTTTAAAATATTTTTGTTTCTTTTTGTGGTTGTTGTTCCTTTACACACGGTTTGCCTGGACTGTAGTATTAAAAATAGGCTCTCTCAGATTAAAAGCCTTTGCTATATCAAGGCAACCATGCAAGCTCCCCTTTCTAGGACAGGAAGAATTAACTGCTTTATCCTTCTCTCCTTTCTCTCTTGATGTTTGGGTATCTGGCTAATGGACTTTTCCAGATGTTAGCCTTTGTTTCCCCTTGGTACCTATAGCACCTGTAGGCTAAAAGCAGAAAGTTTGTTCTCCCCACCACCACCCTGGCCCCTTTTAAAAGAGAGGAATTAAAAGCCAGGTGAACTTGATGGGTGCAGTAGCCGGAGCTGGGGCCTGGTGCAAAGAAAGCAAGAAGAGACCAAAAAACTAGTTCTGGTAAGAATTAATAGGGCTTTAGTTGCACCATAACCTTCTAACTTGGCTTTTATTTTTGCATGCCTTAGATCTAAAGTGCATTTTAAGTGGGGTCCTTTCTGCAATTATGATCTCCAGTGGGAGCTTTGTTGAAACTGGAGCAAGTGACGGTGTAAACTTCTCAGGAGCAAAGTTACAACACATTGTGGGTTAATGTGTCACAGCACATAGGAACAGCAAAGCTGTAACACGTTGGAGCTTAACAGGAAGATCAGGGAGGTCTTGGGAATTAACAGGCCACCCTCTGGCCCACGTGAGCCATTAGCATTCTCCAATAGGGTTGCCTGCCTCCAAGTGGTGGCTGGATATCTCCTGGGATCCCCACGTGGCAGAGAACAGTTCCCCTGGAGAAAATGGCACTTTGGAAAGTGGACTCTGCAGTATTATATCCTATTGAAACCCCTGCTTTCCCCAATGCCCCCATCCTCAGGCTCCACCCCCAAAACCTCCAGGTATTTCCCAACCCAAAGGTGGCAACATATGAAACTATGAAGCTGCCTTATACTGAATCAGACCGTGGGTCCATCGAAGTCAGTATTGTCTTCTCAGACTGGCAGCGGCTCTCCAGGGTCTCAAGATGAGGTTTTTCACACCTATTTGCCTGGACCCTTTTTTGGAGATGCCAGGGATTGAACCTGGGACCTTCTGCTTACCAAGCAGATGCTCTACCACTGAGCCACCATCCAACCCCATTTCCAAGAGCAACCAGGAGCACGCTTTTAACAATACCCTTTGTTTGATCAACCCAGTGCTCCAGAAAGGTGTCAATGGATTTTTTGTGCCTGAGATTTAATTCTCAGGGTTGGCTGGAACTAGTTGGGACTGGGACTGCAGACCGAGTCAAGCTTTCCCCTATGCACTGTTTTCCAGACCTGAAATGGCCCTGGGGAACTGCTATTTGTCCCATTGACAAAACTTACATGTAGCCCCTCACTACATGTAAGTTTCCCCAACAGGGCACAGTGTTTCTCACATTGGCCAAGGAGATGTTAAGATTCCCTCCCTGCTGTTGCCTGCCATGCATTAGTATTCAGAAGTACGTGGAGAGGTTCCATTTATAGGCATCTTGGCCAAAAGCTGGTTAAAAGCAAAGTCGGTTCTGAAAATGTCCCAGGAGAAACCTGAGCCAGTACCCTCGATGGCAGTAAGGACAACAAAGAGGCCTGGCTTCACTCATTGCTTTTTCCCACGGTGGCCATAGAATGGGCTGTGCCTGTGAGGTAGTGGGGCACTCCTTCGGAGCGGCACCACAGAAACATTGGAAAAGGTGCAGAAAAGGAAAGGTAAAACAATTAAAGGGATAGTTAGGGCTCTTTAGCTTGGAGAAATGACAACTGAGGGTGACATGATGGAGGTTTACAAAATTACGCATGGGGTAGTGAAAGTAGGGAAAGAAGTACTTTTCTCCCTTTGTCAGAATACAAGAACTTGTGGGCATGCCATGAAATTAATGAGCAAGAGGCTTAAGATAGATAAAAGTAAATACTTTGTCACCGAAAGAATGACTAACGTGGAATTCACTGCCGCACAAAGTGGTGGCAGCTACAAGCACAGGCAGCTTCAATAGGGGATTGAATAAACATATGAAGCAGAATTCCATCAATGACTATTAGCCACAAGGGATAGATGGAACACTCTGTCTGGGGCAGTGATGCTCTGCATTCTTGGTGCTTGGGGAGGAGCAATAGTGGAAGGGCTTCGGGAGGTCTGGCCCTGCTGGTGACACCTGGGTGTGTGGGACACAAAGTGTTGCATTGGATGCGCCACTGGCCTTATCTAACATGGCTTCTCTTATGTTCTTAAGCTTCTCAGCTCAGACCTTACTGGCACAGAAGGAGCTGGCATGAGGCCATTGTTGCCACTGGCCAGACTGAAGCTCTCTAGCCCTGCAGCACTGAAAATGCTACTAGGGCTTGGTTTGGAGAGCTCCTCTCTGTCAGTGGCTCTCTGGGAACTTTCCCAGAAACTTAAGGGATCGCTCCATCCTGGCTAAATACCATTGCAGAACCCACCCTCCATGAAAGTTCTGTTTTCTGAGAATGGATTCTGTGAGACAAAGCGAATGACAATCTACAGTACCCATGACTGGGGCTCATTAAATGCAGAACACATTTTAATTGTGGGGATGAGCAAGCACTTCCTGTTTTGCTTCTTTTCACATTTGCTTTTCCCCCCTGATGTTTTTGTTCTTTGTACTATTGCTTTTGAGGAGCTCTGTGGCGCAGAGTGGTAAAGTTGCAGTACTGCAGTCCTAAGCTCTGCTCACGACCTGAGTTCAATCCCAGTGGAAGCTGGATTCAGGTAGCTGGCTCAAGGTTGACTCAGCCTTCCATCCTTCCAAGGTTGGTAAAATGAGTACCCAGCTTGCTGGGGGGGAAAGCGTAGATGACTGGGGAAGGCAATGGCAAACCACCCCATAAAAAGTCTGCTGTGAAAACGTCATAATGCAATGTCACTCCAGAGTCAGAAATGACTGGTGCTTGCCCAGGGGGCTACCTTTACTTTTTTTAACTTTTGCTTTTGTGCTCTGACTTGGGTGGCCCAGGCTAACCTGATCTCATCAGATCACAGAAGCTAAATTGGTCAGCCCTGCTCAGTGCTTGGGTGAGAACTGCCAAAGAATACAAGAGTCACTATACAGGGCCAGGCAACGGCAAACCATCTCTGAACGTCTCTTGCCTTGAAAACTCTACAGGATCACCTTAAGTCAGCTACAACCTGACGGCAAAGGAAAAAACACACACCAGAGGGTGTAGATTCATTTGCTCTATGAATGCCTATTTCATGGTTTCCCTCTCCATTTTATATGGTTTTATTACGTGTTCGGTGCTCATAATAAGACCAAGGATTATTAAGGTAAATGAGAACTGGTTCAGTTTTGGCTTTGGTTTTCTTGGTGGCTGCTCCTGTTTTATGGAGCAGGCTTCCTGAGGACTTGTGTTTGACCTCAACCTTGCATCGATTTCAGACGCTTTGTGAAGCAGAGTTTTGCTTTTGGTGATTTGTTGGTACAGGTCAGTTGTAAAAGGCTTCCAGCCTGTCTTGTGAACTGAGATGGTGGTGGTGGTGGTGGTGGTGGAAAAAGTCCCAGTTGACTTATGGTGACTCCAGAAGGTTTTCAAGGCAAGAGACTCTCAGAGGTGGTTTGCCATCATGACCCTGGTATTCCTTGGTGGTCTTCCATCCAAATACTAACCAGGGCTGACCCTGCTTAGCTTCTGAGATGTGACAAGATCGAGCTATCCTGGGCTGCCCAGTCCAGGGCCAAACTGAGATTTGAGTTGGTTGTAATGATGTTCTGTGTTTGGATATGCACATAACGTTGAACAATGTGTCCATTTTATAGGAAATAGTATTGTTGCTGGTCGTATTGCCAGGTCTCCCCTGGCCACTGGTGGTGGTGAGTAGGGTTGCCAGACCCAGGTTGGGAAACTCCTGGAGATTCAGGGTTGGAGCCTGGGGAGGACAGGGACCTCGATGGGGAATAATGCCACCCTGCAAAGCAGCCATTTTCTGCAGGGGAACTGACCTCTGTTGTCTGGAGATAAGCTGTACTTCTGGAGGATCCCAGGTCCCACCGGGAGGCTGATGTCCCTGTGTGCCAGGAAGCAAAAAAAAAAAAAATGCAAAAAGAAATATTTGATTGGCTTGATTCACCTGAGGGAGTACGGAAATCCTAACAGGGATTTTCAGGTCGAAACGTCAAAGCTGCAAACTTTGAAGCCGTCTGTAGTCAAGTGTGCCCATTGACATATGGGGTACACACTGTTTCTTCCACAGGAATTTCTTGAGGATCAAAATGATTTTTCATCCACAGACATTTTCATTTCATTTCATCTCATTACTTTTTTAAAAAAAAATCGTCTGAAAGTTTCTTTCAACCAGGAGGCAGGCATGTTATAAATCAGATACCAGCCTGGTCTTGTTTAGTGTCAACTAGACAAGTTTGTCTCGAAGCTGCCGCTGCCTCGGGCTGTGTGGAACCAAACAATTTCCACATAATGGTGTTTTTGCCCTTTTCAAGCCTTGCCCCAACTTCCCCCCCTAAAAAAGTAATTAATGAGTTTAATTAAGGGACTGGTGAGGTGGGAAGAGGTGTTTCCTGTCGGAACCTATGGCAGGTCAGAAAACCGAGAGTGACAACTGGTTTCCCAGCAGAAAGGAGGGTGGTCCAGGAAAGAACATCCCCCTTAAATTCAGTGTAGTAAAGTGTTGGACTAGGAGCTGTGAAACCCAGGTTCAAATCCCCACTCATGCCATGGAAGAGTTGCTGGGTGACCTTGGTCATTCACACACTCTCATCCTAATCCACCTCAGAGGGTTGTTGTGAAAATGAAATGGAGGAGAGGAGAATGATGTAAGCCGCTTTGGGTTTCCATTGGGAGAGAAGGGCATAGGGTTGCCAGATCCTGGTTGAGAAACTCTTGGAGATCTGGGGTAGAGCTTGGGAAAGAGAGGAACCTCTGGGGTATAACGCCATAGAGTCCACGCTCCAAAGCAGGGGTGGCCAAACTTGCTTAACCTAGGAGCCACATAGAATAAACGTCAGATGTTTGAGAGCCACAAGACATGAGCATCAGATGTTTGAGAGCCATAAGACAGGGAGGGAAGGAGGAAAGCAAATAGGTTGGGGAGGAAGAGGTAAAAAGAAAGCAATTTTGACATTAAGTGCATTCTACAAGCTGCTGGCTGGCTGGCTGACTTGGCTTGGAGAAGTGCATTAAAGAGAGAAATGTCTTCTCCGGGACAGCTGACGAGAGCCGCACAATGTGTGTGAAAGAGCCACAGTTTGACCACCCTTGATCCAAAGCACCCATTTTCTCCAGTGAATTGATCTTTGTAGTCTGGAGGTGAGCTGTAATTCTGGGAGATGCCCACATTCTACTTGGAGGGTGGCATCTCTAGAAGGACGGGGCATAAATAAAGTAAATAAATTAATAAATATTCTACCTGAGGCTGTTGTCAGTCTCCTGGACCACATGAAACAGTGCTTCTGAACGTGTACAGAATTCCCTTCCTTCGCAACCAGCCTACCTGTTTGTTTTCAGATCGTTTATATGGTTACTGTTTCCCATGAGATTTTTTTAAACCTCAGGAGTGTGCCAGACATTGTCTCTGGAGCATAATCTCTTTGTTTGGTCCCGAATGCAGAGACTTTCAAAGGCTGAGCCAGATGAAGCATTGAGCAATTTGTGATCAGATCTCCTTAGCAGTTTTTAATGGTAACTTGCAGCTGTGGGTGGCCCTGATTCGTATCAGGGAGGGGGTTTCGTTCTTTCGTTCGCTGTGCCATTTCCCCACCCTCAAATGGTCCCCTGGAGCTGTGGAACTTCTTGGCACAGGTGGCAACTCGCCGTCAATGAGATTCTGTGTCAGTGCAAAAGTCCCAGGCGTGTGCTTTTTCCTCCCCCAGTGTCACGTTTAAATGGGGCCTGAGGAACTACAGTTGACAGTTTGGAATTGGGAAACAGCATCACGTGATGTGACTTTTGGAACTGCGTGACTGGATTGCTAGATGTAGCCAAAAATCAGCTTGAGAGGGGTGGGGAAGATATGGGTCAGAGCCATAATAGTGGCCATGCCATTTTTGTAATTCAAAATGCCCACCTCCTGCTTTGAGCCCTAATATAAAAAAGGACCATGGACTTCTATTATGCCTGTCTCTTCTTCCATGCAAGGACTTAAAGCAGCCCAAGAGAGCCATATGTAGAAGTGTGGTGTAGTAGTTAAGAATGGCAGACTCTAATCCGGAGAACCAGGTTTGATTCCCCATTCCTCCTCCACATGCAGCCAGCTGGGTGACCTTGGGCCAGTCACAATTCTCTCAGAGTTTGCACATAGTTTTTTGGCCACTGTGTGACAGAGTGTTGAACTGGATGGGCTCTTGGCCTGATCCAACATGGCTTCTCATGTTCTCTCTCAGAACTCTTTCAGCCCCACCAACTCACAAAGTGACTGTTGTGGGAAGAGGAAGAGAAGGAGATTGTGAGCTGCTATGAGACACATGAGACCTGCTGGAAGACCTTGAGCCAGTCACAGTTCTCTCAGAGCTCTCTCATCCCCACCTACCTCACAGGGTATCTGTTGTGGGAAGAGGAAGGGAAGGAGATTGTAAGCCACTCTGAGACTCCAAGTGAAGAACAGGGTATAAATCCAATTCTTCTTCTTCTACTACTCTTCTTAAGAATGTCAGTATCTGGGAGACCCAGGTTCAAATCCCTGCTTGTGTCATGGGTGACCTTGGAGCCAGTCAAACTTTTTCAGCCTAACCTACCACTCAGGGTTGTTGTGAGGATAAATTGAGCAGAATGAGGGGGGGGGGGAGCCAACAATCCTACTTAGGGCTCAAATAAACATGGGGATGGGGGTTCTGTGGAGCACCTGGCCTTTTGTTTTCTTTAAAAACCAGGCATTTGGTGCCCATTTTGTATGAGGACCTTGGTGCAAATGGTTACTTCTCCCCTTTCATATCAAATGGTGCCCTTTGGAGCCAGTTTGGCGTAGTGGTTAAATGTGCGGACTCTTATCTGGGAGAACCGGGTTTGATTCCCCACTTCTCCACTCGCACCTGCTGGAATGGCCTTGGGTCAGCCACAACTCTGGCAGAGGTTGTCCTTGAAAAGGCGGCTGCTGTGAGAGCCCTCTCCAGCCCCACCCACCTCACAGGGTGTCTGTTGTCAGGGAGGAAGGTAAAGGAGATTGTGAGCTGCTCTGAGACTCAGGGTGAAGGGTGGAATATAAATCCAATGGTCTTCTCCTCCTCCTCAGTATTTTTATATTTCTCTAATGAGGCAAAAGTGAGCCCCCACCTCCAAGTGGGAGATGGGGATCCCCACCCTCAAATTACAGATCCTCTCCAAACTACAGAGATCAGTTCCCCTCAAAAAAATGGCTGCTTTGGAGAGTGGAGTCTGTGGCATTTTACTCACTGAGGTCCTTGTCCTTCTCAGGCTCCATCCCCAAATCTCCAGGAGTTTCCCAACCTGTATCTGGCAACCCCTACTCCCCATCCCCCACTTGTGGCCAGGGGAGACCGAGCAAACCTCAACATTCCACCAAGGTACCCAATCATCTTGACCTTGCCTTTTCAAGCAACTGAGAGACAGAACAAACCGCTTTCAGCAAGAAAACCACGCAAAACAAACAAAGGAAGCTGGAAAGACTCGTGCCGGGGGTGGTGATGGAGAGCCGACAGAGGCTGTTGCATTTGCGTTTCCAGCAGCTTCAAAAACAGGCGATTTGGATTTTGGGGGGTGGGGGTAGGTGGGAGGAATGAGGTGGGGCTGGGAGGTTTTATGAACCTAATGGGAACAATGAATTAAATCCCAGCTAACTTGTTCTCTGCTTTCACTGTTTCTTTTTAGGATTAAGGGCGGTTTGGAGAAAGTCTGTTCAAAGCCGCCTTCCCAAACTATGCAATCTGTTGAGGTGGTACAAAGGCAGTGGCAGACTCGGGGTAAAAATGTGAAGAGGTTGGTGGCTTGACGTGTACAGACATATTGGTATGTACACAATAGTCTTTTAAGAATTGCCTACTGGTGTCAGATGCCACTGGATTTCTGCCCGGTGGGCAGAGTTGTCCTGTTGATGCCTTTTTTGTTTCACCCCCATGAAGACTCTGCATACTGTGTGGTAAGAAAAACAGAGACAAACTAGGAACCAGGACTTTTTTTCCCTGCAAGAATGTTCCCTGCAAGAATGCTCTTTGTGGAAACACAATTATCAAAAAATGTCTAAAAGCTCACAAGGGGCACCCATGTGTTCTCCTTCATTTCCCTCTTGAGAGTTCCAGCGCCTCTTGTTCCAGAAAAAAAAGCCCTGCTAGGAACTATTTCTTTAACAAATCTATTGGGCAGATAGCGTGCAAACCTTAAGGCCAATTCACATGTTAACCAAATCCTTGCGTCTCTCATGTGCCTAGTCAACAGACTTGATCTGGGATTTCCATGCTCAGAACCTTTCCCATGTGCATGTGTGGTGCAGAGGGCAGAGTGTCAGACTAAGCAGGAGACCCGAGTTCGAATCCCCAGTCTTTCATGGAGGGTTGCTGGGAGACTAGGATTACCAACATCCAGGTGAAGCCTGGAGATTACATTTTATCTCTAGATGACAGAGATCAGTTCCCCTGGAGAAAACAGCTGCTTTGGAGGGTGGACTCCATGGCTTTCTACCCTACTGAGGTCCCTCCCCTCCCCAAACTCCTCTCTCCCAGACTTTACCCCCAAGTCTCTAGAAATTTCTCCTCTGGTAGCTTGCGACCATAAGGGTGACCTTGGCAGTCACACGTTCTCAGCCTAGCCTACCTCACAGTGCTGTTATGTGGATAAAATGGAAAAGGGAAGAATGTTGTAAGCCACTTTGTGTCACCAATGGAGAGAGAAGTGAGCTATAAATTTACTAAATGAATGTGGGCCTGATTTGAATGGGGGCCATTTTTGCAGGCAGAGAGCGGGCTGAAGCTGTTATCATCACCTGAAAGGGCCTAGGGCTGGGGTGAACAAACTGTGGCTTGGGAGCAACATGTAGCTCTTTCACACATATAGTGTGACTCTTGAAGCCCCCACTGCCCTGTTGGCCAGCTTGGAGAATGTATTTAAAGTTAAAGTTGATTCTTTTCCACCTTCACCTCCCTCCCCCCTCTATTTTCCTTCCTTCCTTCCTTCTCTCAAACATCTAATGTTCATATCTCAAGGCTCTCAGACTTCTGACACGTATTAAATGTGGGTCTTACATTAAGCAAGTTTATCCAACCCTAGCCTAGGGGTTCTGCTCTGTGCCCCAATGGGGAAAGTTACATGTAGCTTATCAGGGCAACAGGGCAAATATCCCTAGGGCTTTAGGAAGATGATGCACAGGAAAGGTTTAATCCCCTTCAAATCAGGTTCTGTGGTCCGACTGCGAATTGGGGTCAGGTAGACCTGAGAATTAGAAGAACAGTAGATTGTATATCCCACCTTTCGCTACCCAAAGGAGTCTCAGAGTGGCTTACAATAACCTTCCCTTCCTCTCCTCACAACAGACATGCTGTGAGGTAGGTGGGGCTGAGAGATCTCTGAGAGAACTGTGCTTGACCCAAGGTCACCTGGATGGCTGCATGTGGAAGAAGAATGAGGACTCAACCCCAGTTCTCTAGATTAGAGTCTGCCATGCTTAACCCCTTCATCACAGCTGGGGCTGTTTCTACACTTGACAGAAGATCCTCTCTCGGTACGCATTTAAAATGTTCATCTACATTGCATACTGCCGATACTTTGCATTATCTTGTCATCTATACTCATTTTCTTGAATTGGCACTGAAAGTGGCTTCACCCTGGAGTTGCTCCTCATTTTACAAGAGTACATTTGAACAGGAGTTTTCTGCAGGTGGATGCAAGGCTCATAAAATCAGAATCAACCCTGAGTGTAGAAACAGCCTGGTTCTCAGGTTTTTAGCATGTACCTTGTGAAGCATCTCTGGTTGAAGGGACCCGAAGTAGATATGTGGGAGGCATGAGGCCTTTGTAATGTGTCCACTGCTGCCTCTGTTGGTGCAAACAAATAATGAACACACACCAAGAAACCCTTACCTCCTCCTGTGTTCTTTTATATAAAAGTTAGCAACTGGCTGTTAAAAACGGCATGTGTTTGGCTGGTTCACGGTGTTACAAAATGGCTGCAATGATAAGCTCCATAGATGTAGAGGAGGAGCTGTGGCTCAGTGGCACAGCATCTACTTGGCATGCGAAAGGCGCCGGGTTCAATCCCAGGCATCTCCAGTTAAAAGGATCATGTATGAGGTGCTGTGAAAGGCCTCTGCCTGAGACCCTGGAGAGCTGCTACCGGTCTGAGTAGACAGTACTGAACATTGATGGACCACCAAGCACTGATTCAGGATAGGGCAGCTTCCTGTGTTCATGCAATACTGGGGACAAGAGCAGGGTCAGACTGTCTCAAACCTGCCCCAGTCCCAGCGGTGGCTCAGTTCAAAAAGTCATATGTTTCCTAGCAAATGGTTGATTGGCCAGTGTTTTATATAAGCCGCCCCCACTCACACAGTTCCAAAGCCTGAACAAGGATTTGTTTGAGTGAGCTTCATTCACAGCTGATGTCTCCTCCGACACTGGCCCAGACACTGCTCTCTTGACGGCAAATTTATCACATCCTTCTTCGGCCCACAACTTCTGCTCTTTTAAGATGCACATATGGAAGCAGATGGAGTTAGGCAACAGTCCACCCGGCTCGTGAAGAGTGGGCAGTCTTCCAAGATGTGTGCCTCAAGCTGGACTCCAATAGCCTCCTTCTATATCTGTTTACTTGAAAGTGAGTCCCACTGATCCCAGTCAGGCTTACTCTTAAGTAAGCATATGCAGGATTGCAGCCTTCAATGCAGAACTGTGGCCATTTTTAGTCCTTCGTCCATGCCTCTCTCAGCGGGACAAAGAGGGCCTCCCTGGGGCTATTTCAGGTTGGGAAACTGGTGTAGAAGAGAAGACTTCAGACCCCCTCTCCCTGTACACTGTGGTCTTGGTCTGAATTAGGATCATCTGCAGCTAGATTGCAGGATTGCCAACTCGAGGTTCGGAAATTCCTGGAGATTAGGGCTGCCAAGTTCCCACTGGGAGTGGGGAATCCCCCCAGTTTGACCAACCCCAACCAAGCAGGAGAGAGGAGGCCGCCGGGGGGATCCCTGCCCCTGAGGATTCTATAGTACCATAGAGTTTTCCTCCAAATTGCTAGAGCATCCCAACATAAAACAATAGAGTTTTATGCAATTTCCTAGAGTATCCCCATTCCCCTTGCCTAGCACGATATGTCACTTCCGGATGATGTCATTGTGTCGCATGCACTGCATGTGCATGAAAAAAAATTCCCTCACCAGCAGCCGGTGGGCACTTGGCAATCCCACTGGAGATTTTGGTGGTGGAGCACAGGGGGGTGGAGTTTAGGGAGGGGAAGGACTTCAGTGGAGTGTCAGGCCATTGAGTCTACCTTCCAAAGCAGCCCTTTTATCCAGGGAAACTGACTTGGAGGTCAATTGTAATTCCAAGAGCCACCATGTGGAAGTTGGCAACCCCAAAAGGAATTAAGTTCCGAGCGTGGGAATTCCAGCAGACATCTGGTCAACAGGACTGGAGCAGACACATGAGGAGGCACACAGACTTTATAATGTGTGAATTGGCCCTAAGAGTTCTGGGGAACTCCCAAGCTTGTGTGCAACATTTTGGTTTGTCACAGCGTTGGGATTTTTCTGTCACTGGCTAATTCCAAATGGGTTGAGTGCCTTCCTCATTGAGCCATCCCTGTGGCGCCAGAAGGCAGGGGAGGCCAGGGCTCCAAAAGAGTCCTGCCAGGGTAAGTGGTAGCCCTACACAGCCTCCATTAGGAGTTTCAGTCATGGGTTCTCTGGGACTTTCCTGCTTGGAATTTAATACTCAGGTGTGCAGAGGCCCCGATTTAAATTGAGACTGCAAAGCATGGGAGATAAGCTTGAGGGGTGGTCATGTTCATGAAACAAAGAACATGTGTACATTTGATGCTCAGAGGGGGGAGGGAATGACATCCTTGGCAGAGAGGGAAATTTCATGTAAACATTTTTTTTTTGTATTTTTGTGTGTGTGTGTGTGTAGGCGCACACCTGGAAGTCATGGCAACCCCTGGTGTCTGACTCCTACTGGGGGCCCGGAGGATGTTTAGGGAGGTGGCTGAATAAACCCTGCCCCTTTTCTTCTAATTGCTGATATTTCAAGGAGGTCTCCCTTCCAAACACTTGCCAGAGTGGACCCTCCTTAGCTTCCGAGATCTAATGAGATTGGGATTGCAGGCACTACCCAGGTCAGGGCTTCATGTGTACGTTTGTTGCTCAAAGGCGGAGGGCGGGGGGGCGGGGGGGGGAATGACTTTCAGGACAGAGAGAGCAATTTATTATTTATTTATTTAAAACATTTCTATGCCACATTTCCACCCAAATGAGGTCCCTGAGACAGTGAACATCAAAACATGAGAACATGACTTATAACACAGCATTTCAGGTTCATTCACTTGTTCCTCTTCCTCTTTCACTGTTATGCATGCTATCAAATGTCTGCAATGCCTTTGTATTCGCTTCATTGGACTAACAGTCCTATGTCAGGGGTGGCCAACAGTAGCTCTCCAGATGTTTTTTTTTTTGCCTACAACTCCCATCAGCCCCAGCCAGCATGGCCAATGTTTGGGGCTGATGGGAGCTGTAGGCAAAAAAAAATCTGGAGCGCTACCGTTGGCCACCCCTGTCCTATGTAAAAGTATAACTGAACAAATCTGATGTTAAAAACCACAACGCTAAAAAAAAGAGTGGGAGAACATTTCACTCTTCCAAGTTATTCCATTGTAGACCCAAAAGTGGCAGCTTCGAGGCACTATCTGGAAGACTGGGGAGCGCCCGGGGAGTACTCCTGAAGTTTCGGGGGCAGGCTGTGTGCCGTATGGAGGCTTCTGGTCCACTCCTTTTCCAGCCAGTTCCAGCCACCCTGAGCCGGCTGTCTGTAATCACTAGGCTTCCCAATCCTCAGGTCCCAGCGGGGGAGCCCCAGTCTTTATAGGCTTCCGCCCGCCCCCAGCCAGCTGGCAGGCGGGAGAAGCCCCACCCCACACAGTCATCATGTAGTTTTAGAGCTCTTGCAGGTTTAGAAACCTGCAAACAGGTCCGTTTTTAAAATGTGTGCCTTTAAGGCTGAGCAGGAAACAGGAAGGGCTTCATGGGAAAGGGTCAGTAACAGTTTCATGGGAGAATGGCCCCTCCCTTTATTTTGCTTTAGTTTTCAGAGCAAGTAAAGTTCTGCAGGAACAAGACCCAGTAAGTATTTGTGTGTGTGAGAGAGGGAGCGGGTAGGGGATTCCCTGGTTTGGAGGCCCTCCCCACGCTTTAGAAATGTCTACTGGGCACTCTGTTATTCCCTATGGAGAATGATTCCCATAGGGAATACTGCAGGTATTGGGGGTTCTGGGGGGGACTAGTTTTTGAGGTAGAGGCACCAAATTTTTAGTATAGCATCTAGTGCCTCTCCCCAAAATACCTCCCAAGTTTCAAAACGATTGGACCAGGGGGTCCAATTCTATGATCCCCAAAAGATGGTGCCCCTATCCATTATTTCCTATGGAAGAAATGCATTTAAAAAGGTGTGCTGTCCCTTTAAATGTGATGGCCAGAACTCCCTTGGAGTTCAATTATGCTTGTCACACTAGGCTTCCCAAACCTCCCGCTCTGGCGGGAGACTTCTGGGTTCACAGCCTCATCTCCCACTCTTCAAAACTCTGGAAGCGGGGGTGGGGGGTGGAGGGGGGAGAGAACATACCTTTAGGCTTCATGTTGTAGAGCTCCTGAGCTGTTTGCAAAATGTCTGCCCCTTTAAGGCTGGGCAGGAAGCAGGAAGCAGAAAGGGCTTCTGAGAACGGCCCCTCCCTTTCTTTTGCTTTCGTTTTCACAGGAAGTAGAGTTGTCCGGAGGAAGATCTGGTAAGTGTGTGTGTGTGAGAGGGAGGGGGCAGGGGATTTCCTAGTTTGGAGGCCCTCCCCCCCTTTAGAAAGCGTTGGGGCGGGAGGGAAATGTCTACTAGGCACTCTATTATTCCCTATGGAGAATGATTCCCATAGGGAATAATAGGAAATTGATCCGTGGGTATTGGGGGCTCTGGGGGGGCTGTTTTTTGAGGTAGAGGCACCAAATTTTTAGTATAGCATCTAGTGCCTCTCCCCAAAATACCCCCCAAGTTTCAAAACGATTGGACCAGAAGGTCCAATTCTATGAGCCCCAAAATATGGTGCCCCTATCCTTCATTATTTCCTATGGAAGAAAGGCATTTTAAAAGGTGTGCTGTCTCTTTAAATGTGATGGCAAGAACTCCCTTGGAGTTCAATTATGCTTGTCACATCCTTGTTCTTGGCTCCACCCCCAATGTCTCCTGGCTCCACCCCCAAAGTCCCCAGATATTTCTTGAATTTGACTTGGCAACCCATAAAATATTTAAATAATGTATGGCTTTCTTTGAGCAGGAACTCCTCTGCATATTAGGCCGCACACCTCTGGTGTAGCCAATCCTCCAAGAGCTTACAGGGCTCTTAGTACAGGGTCTACTATAACCTCCAGGAGGATTGGCTACATCAGGGGTGTGTGGCCAAATGCAAAGGAGTTCCTGCTGCAAAAAAAAAGCCCTGAAATAATGCACTAGAAAACGTGACCACATTGAGGAAGTAAAACCACAGTGAGACAGGATCCAAGCTACAACTTAAAAGTTTAATGATGTTCAAACTTTAGGGCCCAGATTAATTTATTTGTTTTTGGAAGCGTGCCTCTCAAAATATGCTTTTGACATTCTTTTTTTCAAAAGAAATTAAGCCTGAAGGAGTCTGTGGTCTTTTTTGACTCAAGGTACATGGGTGTGCCACCCTCCGTGGGCTTGTTTGGTTGGGTGTGGTAGAATTAGCATAACAGGCCATCAGCTATTTGCCTTACCTGCAGGGTAATTTAAACCCTGTTGGAGAGGCATTTTAGTGAATCATTGAAGGCTGGGCTCTGCTGAAGCATAACCATGCACTGCCCTTGATGTGCCAAGATGGGACAGATTCTACTGATTTGCATTCCACATACGGAGTGGAAAAGGTGTCTCCTCTTTTTAAAAAAGATATCGCAGGCCTCACTTGGGCCTGGAAATCATTTTTTTTTTCACCTTTTCGATTAACTTGGTGAGGAGCAAAAGGCTTTTTTTATTTGTTAAAGAAGAGTTTCAGAACTGGCTTTCTCCTAAATTAAACACAGGTAATTAAAAAAGAAAACATTTTGCCACCTAAATTCAGAAGGCTTTGGCATCTGGTTAGGTTCAGGACTGGCTTGCACCATATAAATTTAAACACAGATACTGATTCCTCACTAGCGTTTCCCAGTCTCATGCTCCTCTTCTCCGTGGCGCTTCCATTCAATTTTGCGCAAGCTGCCGTGGGACTGCGACTTGCCTTACCTCTTTCCCGTGGCAAGCAAGATCCTCTGAAAACTGGTTTCTGCTTGCCGCGGGAAAGAGGCGGGCTGAGTCACAGTCCAGTGGCAGCCTGTGCGAATTTGAATGGAAGTGCTACGGAGTGTCAGAACTTGTAACTGTGATTTCTTTGCTTAGCCAAACTGCCTCCATGTTGTAACTTAGAAAGCTGACTGCGGTCATTGACCCGGGCCTCTCTGCTATGCCAAATATTTAGGGCAGTAAGACAGGCAGCAGAGAGTCTCTGCTTAACATCCACAGGTGCCCTTTGAAGCCGAGCCGTTTGGCCTTCACAATAGGGGGGCATCCTCCTTTGCTGATAACGAAGGCTGGGAAGGAGAGACAACTGCTTGGGACCCGTGTGAATTATTGTTTTATTATGCTTTGCTGTGGGCATAAAATGTAACCAACTGCCCAGAATCGCCATTACTGTTATTTCGTTACTATAGTACTGTAGTTCTTCCAATAAAGATTCCTAACTTGCAACAAGTATTGGACTCTTCTGAAGTTCATCCAAGTTCTGACATTATAACAGTAATCCTTTTGTTTGGGCTTATCGGAGCTGGCAACCTGGCCCCATGGCGGCACTGGAACCAGACAACGGAGAGCCCAATATCCCACCAGACGAGGAACCCCTCGACCCGAAAGTAACCGGAGCGAGGAGGAAGATTAAAGTCCCGGCGCCGTTCTCCGTTGACGCCTTCCCCTCACGAACCTGGAGCCCGCGGAAATCGACGGCCGCTATGGAGGCCGCGGAGCAACGCTACCGACTCATCGCCACGGGCGAAAGGGAAGGGGACGAGGACGAGCCCAGAGACGAAGGGCTCGGGACCTACGGAGGAGGGGACCCGATCCGAACGCTGCGCAACGAGCTGTTCGATTGGGGGAGAGAGATCCACGACGAGGTTCATGCCTTCAGAACCCTGATGGCGGAGGAGATGCAACAGAACCTGGGAGCGATCCGCGACCAAATCCGCACGCTCCAAGGGGTCGTGGCAGCAGGACAAGCCCCGGGAGGAGGGCCGTGGGTCCGCCGGCAGGCGCGCCGGCTGGACCCCCGGCCGGAGCTCCGGCGGGGCCGCCGGTTGGCCCCCCAGTAGGGCCACCGGCCGGGCCTCCGGTGGGACCGCCGGCCGGCCCCCCAGCAGGACCCCCAGTGGGGCCGCCGGCTGGGCCCCCCGCGGGACCCCCAGCCGGACCGCCGGCTGGTCCCCCAGCCGGACCACCACCGGGACCCCCGGCGGGCCCTCCGGTGGGTCCGCCGGCCCCGCCACCTGTTGGGCCGGTGGTTCCGGTGGCCCCCGCTCCCGCCGCCCCGGCCGGGGGAGACGGGGGAGGACACCGGGAGTTGAAAATCACGTTCGACGGGGACGGAGAAGCGGTGGAATACTTCACGATCCAGTGCAACACGTTTTTTACGCACTGGGGAGCGGGGTACCCCACGGAAGCAAGCCGCGTAGCCCAGATCGCCTCCAGACTGAGGGGACCGGCCCAGAAGTGGTACGTGGGGCTCTACACGGGACGGAAGCCCGAACTAGCCACCGTGGCCGATTTTCTACAGGCGATGCTCCGGCAATACGGGGATCCCCTACGAGAAGAAAAAGCTGTTGCGGACCTCCAAAGGATCGAGCAAGGCAACCGCACCACCCGAGAGTACGCCACCGAGTTCAAGGGCTACTGCGCGGCAGCCAGGGGGTGGAATGAAGTTATGAAATACACCGCGTTCAAGAACGGCCTGAACGCCAACATCCTGGACCGGTGCTACCACCAGGGACGGCCAGATACCCTCGTGGGATGGATCCAACTGGCCGGGGAGGTAGAGACCGACCTCCAGCACGTCGGGATGCGACACCAGCAACAGAGCAAGAAAGGAGGGAAACTGAGCCCCGCGCCGAGCAAGACGGAAGGGAAGCGGGGGCCCACAACCTCAACCCCGGGGTCGGCAGCGCGAAAGTGCTTCAGGTGCGGGGACCCGAATCACCTGGCCGCAAACTGCCCAGTGAAATCGACCCCTACTCCGACGCCATCCAAAACGACGCCCACCGCACCGAAGAAGAAAGGCGGACGAGCGAAGGAGCCCAGTCGGGGCACCGTCGCCACTTCCTTGGCGATTGACGAGGATATTACCACCGTAGAAGAATCCAGTGAGGAGTCCTGGGATCAAGAGTCGGCGGGAAACGACAGCGACCTGCTTTAACCAGTGCCGCGAGGCAGGTCGACAAAACAGCGGCACTACTGACGGTGAGAGTTACCGGGGGGTTGTTGTTCATGGCGGTCACTCTTTTGAACCCCAACTTGAAAAGATTTATGCATGCCCGAGCCCTAATTGACTCTGGGTGCACGAGGGACATTATCACCCCCCGCTTAGTGGAGGCACTGGGGTTAGCCACGGCCCCCCTTCCCCATCCCATCCAGTTCGAGCAAATGGACGGGACGCCGATGAGGGGGAACCCTGCACCCTAGAAACCCAGGCCATCCCAGTGGGCACTGAAGAACACTGGGGGGTGGAAGCTTTTGTCATAGCCCCTTCCTGCTCTTTCGATGTAGTGGTTGGATCAGGATGGCTAGCGAGGCACCAGCCGGACATTCGTTGGGCAGAGCAAATAGTGCGGTTCCCGGACTGGCGGTGCAAGCACCACCACTGGAGACCCGAGTGGGGCCCGAAGGCACCCCCGCAGAATGAAAGACTCTGCCTTACCCTCGAGGAGGTGGGATCGATCCCCAAGGAGTACAGGGACTTGAGGAAAGCGTTTAGCGAAAAGGAGGCGGACGAACTTCCCCCTCACCGCCCTACAGACTGTGCCATCGAACTCATTCCAGGGCAGGCGCTACCAAAAGCAAAGCTGTACTCCATGGGCTGGGCAGAGAAAGAGGAGTTGAGAAAGTTCATTGACAAAAATTTGAAGCGGGGCTTCATTCGACCAGCTACCGCCCCCCACGCGGCCACCGTACTATTCCGCAAGAAAAAGGATGGGGGGCTTAGGCTTTGCACAGATTTTCGTGGGATAAATGGGATTTCTATGTCCAATGCTTACCCGATCCCGCTGATAAGGGACCTTTTGAACACAGTGGCAGAGGGAAAGATTTTCACTAAGCTCGATCTCAGAGACGCGTACTTTCGCGTGCGGATTAAGGAAGGAGATGAGTGGAAGACTGCGTTCAACACTCCTATGGGACAGTTTGAGTATCTAGTGATGCCATTTGGGCTTCAGGGGGCACCAGGAGTCTTCATGAACTTTATAAATGAAGTGTTGAGATAATTTTTATTTAAGGGGGTGGTGGTGTACCTGGATGACATCATTATCTATTCGAAAGATCTTGAATCCCATGTGCCTCTTGTGCGAAAAGTACTGGCTACCCTCTGTAAAAACAAACTGTATGCTAAACTGTCTAAATGTGAATTCCACAAAACGGAACTAGACTACCTGGGGTTCCGAGTGTCGGGGGAGGGACTAGCAATGGACCCCGCAAAAATCCAAGCAGTCCTGGATTGGGAGCCGCCCCGAACCCGACGGCAGTTACAATCTTTCATCGGGTTCGCAAATTTCTACCGCGGGTTCATTAAAGGGTTCGCCCGGGTGATGCTCCCCCTCACAGAGCTCCTGAAAACAAAGGGAAAAGGGGAAGCGGCGAAAAAACCCGGGGCGCACCTGGCCTGGACGCCAGAATGTCACCGGGCGTTCCGAGAACTTAAGCAACTCTTTACCTCTGAACCAATACTGGCTCACCCCAATGAATTAAAACCCTTCGTGGTGCAATGCGACGCCTCCGACGTCGCCGTAGGAGCCATATTGATGCAGAGGAACGAAGAGGGGGAACTGCGTCCCTGCGCTTACATTTCTCACAAATTTTCAAATGAACAGAGAAACTGGTCGGTGTGGGACAAGGAGGCTTTTGCGGTGATGTTTGCTTTAAAAACTTGGAGATCCTGGCTAGAGGGTGCCCGAGTCCCCTTTGAAATCTGGACCGATCACAAAAACTTGGAGGCCCTCACGGGCCGTCGCAAACTGACAGCCAAACAAATCCGGTGGGCGGGATTCTTCGCCAAATTTGATTTCGTGCTGAAACACATCCCAGGCACTAAAAACTTCTTGGCCAACGCGCTATCGCGCATGCCCCAGCACGAAAGCCAGAGAGAGGAAGTGATCGACTCTCTCATCCCCCCATCGGCAGTCGCGGGAGGGGTCACCACACGTTCCGGGAAAACGACCGGAGCCCCGGAGTTGCCCCATAGGGAACGCTTTGCGTCAGAAGCAGACTTAGAAGGAGCAGAGCGCCCCGAAGGACTAGAACAAGGGGAGGGGGGACTCTGGCTCCACAAAGGAAAAATTTATGTACCAAAGTCTATGAGGAAGGAGGTATTAGAGCAGGCCCACTCCAACCGCCTGGCCGGTCACTTTGGGTATGTGAAAACGCTCCACCTCATAACCCGACAATTCTGGTGGCCGAAACTAAAAAGAGACGTTTCTGAATTCGTGTTGGCGTGCCCTACTTGCATCATGTCCAAACGTAGGGGAGGGAAGCCCCCCGGCCACCTAGTCCCTCTCCCCACGGCCAGCAGACCCTGGGCTATAGTGTCGATGGATTTTATAGTGGAGCTACCCCCGTCCCAGGGGAAAACGGTGATACTGGTAGTGGTGGACACTTTTTCAAAACAGGCACATTTCATCCCTTGCAAGAAATTGCCCACCGCTAAGAAATTGGCCCAACTTTTCTTTAATCACGTGGTCCGCCTACACTCATTCCCTGAAAAGGTCATTAGCGACCGCGGGCCACAGTTCGTTGCCAACTTCTGGCGGGAGTTTTGCAAACTAGCTGGCATCGAACAAGGGCTTAGCTCAGCCTATCACCCGCAGACGGACGGACAGACGGAGAGAGTGAATGGGCTTCTCGAACAATACTTAAGGTGTTACATCAATTACCAACAGACAAACTGGGTGGAACTGCTACCATTCGCAGAGTATGGGTACAATAACAGCCTCCACAGTTCCACCAAAACCTCCCCTTTCCAAATCGTCAACGGCTACGAGGGGAGACCTTTCCCTAACCTCCCCCTTCCGGCAGGACCAAAAGAACCGACTTCCTGCCTCCAATGGTGGGAGGGAATAAGGGAAGGGTGGAAGGTGATTCAAGAAAACCTGGAAGAGGCAAAAAGGGAGTACAAACGATACTTTGACAAGAAGCATGCCCCACAGTGGGACATGAAAGAGGGGGACACGGTATTCTTATCCACAAAAAACTTGCCCCCTCCGCAAGGGTGTCGCAAACTAGCCCTCAAGTATCTGGGTCCATTCAAAATAAAGAAGGTGATCAATAAAGTGACTGTCGAACTGGAGTTACCCAAATCCCTTAGTAAGATCCACCCTGTTTTTCATTGCAGCCTTCTTCGCAAGGATCCTGGAGCTACGCCATTCCATCCCCGCCCCCCGGAACCGCCGCCGACATTAGTGAGGGGTCAGAGTCACCATGAGGTGTTAGATATCCTAGATTCTAAGGTTCGGAGGGGGGTGCTGTACTATCTCATTAGATGGAAATACTTTCCCCCTAGCTGTGATGAATGGGTAAAAGCCGCTGATGTATCTGCACCGCAATTGCTAAAAAAGTTTCACCTACTGTACCCACACAAGCCCAAGCCGAAGGTCTTAGGGGGGGGGGCAGTATGTCAGAACTTGTAACTGTGATTTCTTTGCTTAGCCAAACTGCCTCCATGTTGTAACTTAGAAAGCTGACTGCGGTCATTGACCTGGGCCTCTCTGCTATGCCAAATATTTAGGGCAGTAAGACAGGCGGCAGAGAGTCTCTGCTTAACATCCACAGGTGCCCTTTGAAGCCGAGCCGTTTGGCCTTCACAATAGGGGGGCATCCTCCTTTGCTGATAACGAAGGCTGGGAAGGAGAGACAACTGCTTGGGACCCGTGTGAATTATTGTTTTATTATGCTTTGCTGTGGGCATAAAATGTAACCAACTGCCCAGAATCGCCATTACTGTTATTTCGTTACTATAGTACTGTAGTTCTTCCAATAAAGATTCCTAACTTGCAACAAGTATTGGACTCTTCTGAAGTTCATCCAAGTTCTGACACGGAGAAGAGGAGTGTGAGACTGGGACAAGGCTAATGGGGAATTGGCTTTAAGTTGCACAGAGAGGATGCTAATTTTGAAGGAAATAAAAGAGGTTGCAGGGAGCATTTTGCCAGCCAAATCCAGAAGGCTTTTGCATCCATTTAGAGAAGAAGCAGGCACCATTATGCAACACATGAAGCTGCCTTCTAGTCTGAGTCAGACCACTGGTCTATTATGATCAGTGGTATTTACTATTGGGAGTCAACAGTCCTACAGGACAAGTCTTTTGCATTAGCTACTGCCTAGTCCTATTTAACTGGAGCTGCTGGGGATTGAAACTAGAACCTTCTGCATGCCAAGTAGAGGTCCTACTCAGGGCTGGTGCATGGGAGTAGGCAAGATAGGCAGTTGCCTAGGGCGCCACCTCACCGCAGAGGGGCAGACACACCCTCCCTGTCCGCACTCGCACTGACCCTGATACTCTGCATTGTTCTTTCTTGGCTCCGATCGCTTGGAGCCAAGAAAGAATGAGGCGGCCCCTGCCCAGCTCCCTCTGAAGCCAGGGAAGGCTAGGCAGGAGGCGCACCAAGCGTTCATTTTGGAGTAGAGAGCCAGTTTGGTGTAGTGGTTAAGTGTACGGACTCTTATCTGGGACAACCGGGTTTGATTCTCCACTCCTCCACTTACAGCTGCTGGAATGGCCTTGGGTTAGCCATAGCTCTGGCAGAGGTTGTCCTTGAAAGGGCAGCTGCTGTGAGAGCCCTCTCAGCCCCACCCACCTCACAGGGTGTCTGTTGTGGGGAGAGGAGATTGTAAGCCGCTCTTGAGTCTCTGGCTCAGAGAGAAGGGCGGGGTATAAATCTGCAGTCTTCATCTTCTTCTTTTTCCTCTGTTCTGAGTGATCAGAGCCAAGAAAGAACACATGAAAAGTGCACTGTCATGATGATGTTGTTTCCAGGTGATGTCATCATGCTTCACGCACTTTGCGCGCACTAATAGAAGAAGACTGCAGATTTATACCCTGCCCTTCTCTCTGAATCAGAGCAGCTTACAATCTCCTATATCTTCCCACCCCCACAACAGACACCCGGTGAGGTGGGTGGGGCTGAGAGGGCTCTCTCAGCAGCTGCCCTTTCAAGGACAGCCTCTGCCAGAGCTATGGCTGACCCAAGGCCATTCCAGCAGCTGCAAGTGGAGGAGTGGGGAATCAAACCCAGTTCTCCCAGATAAGAGTCCGCACACTTCACCGCTACACCAAACTGGCTCTCAGGAGTTGTCCTTGAAAGGACAGCTGCTGTGAGAGCCCTCTCAGCCCCACCCACCTCACAGGGTGTCTGTTATGGGGGGAGAAGATATAGGAGATATAGCCGCTCTGAGTCTCTGATTCAGAGAGAAGGGCAGGGTATAAATCTGCAGTCTTCTTCTTCTTTCTCGGTTCTGAGTGATCAGAGCTGAGAAAGAACACATGAAAACTGCAGTGTCACAATGACGCTGTTTCTGGGTGATGTCATTGCGCTGCACATTTTGCATGCACTAATAGAGTCCACAGGGGAGGGGTGGTAGCACAGGGTTCTGCCTAGGGTGGCAGAACCCCTAGTATTGGGGCTGGCGCTACCACTGAGCCACAGCCCCTTCCCAACACTTCTTCAGATTTCCCCATGCCAATCAGAATGCACACCCCTGGGGATCCCTATGCTCTGTGCTTCTGTGCATTCCTCGCTAGTCTCAGACTGCTGCTCCCCCACCAGCATTACTTCAGCATCCCCCTTACAGCTGACCTGCACCCCAGTGTTGCTTTCTAAGTGTGAATTGCATTTGTTAGCTTTGTGATATTACGACCCGGTAACGTTTTTCTAATACTTCAGCGTGAGATCTCTCTCCAGAAGGAGGCCTACAGTTGAAATACAACCCCTCGTATCTGCGACAGGAACCATGAATCGGATACATTCTCACCTCCCCTTTCAGCCCAGTTGTTTAATTTGTGGTGGGAATAGAACTCCCACACTGCACAAGCGCGAGGCACTTTCTCATTGCAAGAAAATCCAGAAATAAAATCCTCTGTTTCCGGGTTTTCACCTCCCGCCAAGCCAGCAGGATTCTGTAGGCCTCTGACTCCATTTGGAAGGAAACCAGGTTCGGCTCATTCTTGTGCCCCCGGACTTCATAAATAATCCTCTCCACTTTTTTCCCACAACTGAAATAGAGGGAAGCATTAAAGGCCATGAAAGAAGGGGATTGCCAGACAGTTTGACTGAGCGGGATTGCTCCGCATTGAACTCATTCCCCGGCCTGCAAAAAGGCAGAGAGATAGCTGCTGTTCCAGCCGGCGAGGGCGGTGGCAGGTGGTTCGAGGGGGCGGGCGGGGGAAAAGCGCATCTGAAAAGACTGCGCCTTTTCAAAATTTGCGATGGAAGCGATGCCATGTGTCTGGCTTCTAAGTCCGGCGTGTTGTTCTGAAATCATCCTTTGCGTTCTCAAGCTGCTTTCCTGCTTTATTAAATGCGATGCTTAAATCAGTTTTTCTATTTCCTGCACCTGTCATCCGAACATTAAAAAAACGAAAACCCTTACTTTGGCCAACATGTGGGTTGGAACTTGAACGGGGCTTTCTTTCGCTCTCCGTCTTGGATTAACAGCGCTCAGGAGTGGCGCGACCCAGGCTCAAGGGAAGGGCTGGCATCAGCAACCCATGAAATAGGGCAACTGCCCAGGCCCACAACTTCCTGCTTGGCTTGCTGCTGCTAAAAAAAAGGAAAAGGAAGCACCAGTCGTTTCCGACTCTGGTGTGACATCGCATCATGACGTTTTCACGGCAGACTTTTTTACGGGGTGGTTTGCCGTTGCCTTCTCCAGTCATCTACACTCCCCCCCCCCCCAGCAAGCTGGGTACTCATTTTACCTTGAGCCGACTACCTGAACCCAGCTTCCGCCGGGATCAACAACAACAACAAATTTTATTTGTATCCCGCCCTCCCCGCCGGAGCAGGCTCAGGGCGGCTAACAACATAGTTCAGGGTTGAATTATACAAATGGATAAAATTACATTAAACATTATAAGCGTTTAATTAAAATCTGGTTAAGTTTTAAAATTAAATTAATTAATTTTTAAAAGTGCTAATGCTATGTTTACTTTTTCTGATGGCGGTTTCCTTCGCAATTTACATTTTCATCAGCGAAAGCCAGTCTGAAGAGGAAGGTCTTGTCTTGCAGGCCCTGCGGAACTGTTCTAGGTCCCGCAGGGGCCGCATTTCCTCTGGAAGTTGGTTCCATAGGCTCGGGGCTATAGAGGAGAAGGCCCGGTTACGGGTGCTTTGCAACTTCACCTCTCTCGGTCCGGGGATCGAGCTCAGGTCGTGAGCAGAGAGCTCAGACTGCAGTTTTACCACTCTGTGCCACGGGGCTGCTTTTGCTGCTGCTACCCCCACCTATAAACATGGGGGCATGAGCAGCCACACTGAATGGGGTGTGCAACGGGCAGTGTGTGTGTGGGGGCAGCCAGCAGATGAGAGAGTGGCAGTGAATGGGAGGCAGGGACAGGCATGCTACTGGTGGTGGTGAGTGGGAGACAAGCGCAGAGGTGGCAGGTGGGCAAAGGAGGGGAATGAGTGGCTATAGCATCAATCTAGCCAACATGGGCAGTTTGTAGCTCTGCAATCGGGGGTACTGACTGGCCAGATGTTTTGCCATTGCAGCAGCGGTAGGCGCTTCACCTTCCTTAATGGAGACCCCAAGCCATTTGTACAAATTGATTGTTCCAAGTCAATGGGGACAGCAGCCTGAGTGCAAGGACCACCCGAGTTCGGACCAGGTTATCTTGCTGTTGTTGCTGGAAGGGGTTGTACGCAACTACAGTGCAAAACTAAAATGGGATTTGGGAACACTGTGGCTGAGCATGTTCATAGTTCATGGGCATGCATATGTAAAAAGTATCCATAGTCCATTGCCCCTTTCTGGGGCAGTTCAAGAGGGGCTGCTGTCTCAGGGGGCTGCCTAGGATGGAGGCAGTGCCTGGGGAAAGTGGGATTTAAGGAGGGGAGAGAGCTCAGTCATACAGTCTGCTCTCTGAGGTTGTCTTAGGGTTGTCAGGTCTTACCTGGCTCCCAATGGGAGGAAGTTCCTCATGCACATGCAGCATTCATGATGCAGTGGCGTCATTCAGAAGTGACATCATTATGCCGGGCACGTCACATGGGGACACTCTAGCAATTTGGGAAAAACTATGGTGCCATAAAGTTTTCTCCTAAATTGCTAGAGCATCCCTGTGTTATGTTCCTGGTGCAATGATGTCACTTCTGGGTGATGTCATCATGCTGGGCATGACAGAGTTCTTTGGGGCGGGGATCCCCCACCAGCCCGCTCTGTGCTGGTGGGTTGGGGGCCCCAAAACCAGGGGAAACTCCACCCCTAGTGGGAGGCTGGGAACCCTAAGTTGCCTCTTTTTCCTGGAGAATTGATCCCTGGAGACCAATTGTAATTCCAGAAGAACAGCTTCAAGAGGGGATAGGATAAACATATGGAGCAGAGGTCCATCAGTGGCTATTAGCCACAGCTTATCATTGGAACTCTCTGTCTGGGGCAGTGATGCTCTGTATTCTTGGTGCTTGAGGGGGCACATTGGGAGGGCTTCTAGTATCCTGGCCCCACTGGTGGTCCTCCTGATGGCACTTGGGTTTTTTGGCCACTGTGTGACACAGAGTGTTGGGCTGGATGGGCCATTGGCCTGATCCAACAAGGCTTCTCCTATGTTCTTATGTTCTAACTCCATTCTCTACCTGGAGGCTGGTAACCTAAGCTTGGAGCGAGATGAGCTCAGCTTCTGGAGGGGCTGCTGGACTCAGTTCTGGTTAGCAGAAGCTAAGGATGCTGGGAACCTCACCACAAATGCGAGAGTTGACTTGCCATGTTCAGTTGTGATGATCAGACATGAGCCAATCTGCCACTTGGTCTGTTCAGTTCTTACTGCGCAACTGGAGATTCTGCAGAACCAACCAGCCTCCCATCTATATGACTCCATGCTGAGTTCACTCCTCTCCTTTCTCTGTTGAATCTCAAATGTAGCTCCAGAAAAGGGGAAAGACAACTTCAGAAAACCTTTCTATACAATCCATTTTGGGGAATACAATAAATGTTAATTTTTTTCCTAGTGCACAATGCATATCTCTTCCCACAGAACAAGCCCCAGTGGTACTTTTACGACCAACAAATTTTAATTCTGGATATAAACTTTCGTGTGCATGCACACTTCTTCAGATAAAGCATGGAGCAGTGATTAAGGAGTATCAGACTAGGATCTAGGGGACCTGAGTTCAAATTCTAACTGTGCCATGGATGTTCTGAGCCATTTTGGGTCCTCATTGGGGGGAAAAAGGAAACAAGCAAATAAATGAATTAGGAGTGTTGTTTATATATATATATATATATATATATATATATATATATATATGTATATATATATATATATATGTATATGTATATGTATGTATGTATGTATAGCTTGTTTATCCCATGTGCTCCTGCAACTAATGTGCATGAAACTGTTAAGCTAGTGGCTGAAATCAAAATACAATTAAAGGATGGCATTAAAATGAAAGAAGCAAAATCTTTTCTGGACCTTATGAATCTCTGCTCTGCCCCAAAGGCTGCGGAGAGGAGCACAAGAAGAAAGGAACGAACATTCTGCCAGAGACCGCATTCTGCATTTCGCCAGGGCAAAGCCCTTCCTGACAGGCCTTGAAAATGCCAGTGTTCAGCCACGCCTCGGTGCTTCCTGTGCCAACTACCCTGAGGGTCCTGATAAAAGCAGACAGTGACTCAGTACTAAGCGTTGGGCAAGAAAGATGGAGGTGGGGAGAGAGAACAAGAGAAAAGCAGAACCACTCGGGAATTCTCCTGAGCCCATGCCATTCTCTGTTCAGTTGCACAAGAGAGCTGGTTGGCACCTATGCTTTCAGCAACAGGTATGAGGGTTTGCTTCTGTGTGCGTAAGTTACCAACCTCAAGATTTCCCAGAATTCCGCCTAACCTCCAGACTATAGAGATCAGTTTCCCTGGAGAAAAAGGCAGCATTGCAGAGTTGACTTTGGCATCTCAGCTCCATGTAGCTCTTTTCCCTCCCCCAAACTCTACCCTCTTCAGACTCCACCCCAGATCTTCAGGCATTCTCCAGTCCAGAGTTGGCAATTTTATTGTGTTAAAAAAGATCTTTCTTGGAGATAGTTGTTCAGGGTGTAATATTTATGTCTAGGCATTTGGGGCTTCAGATGAGAATTGTGGTCCAATCCTACAAATCCTGGCATATTGAATTTAAAGCGGGGATATGTCAAAATGGCTGACCTCCATAAATACATGTGTTTGTTAACTTATAGTGGTGGAACTGTGGGCCACCACAGTAAAGTCCCAGCAGCAGTCATATTAGCAGGAAGCAACAGGTACATTTTGAGGGAGACACGGTATATAGAGTCATCATGTCATTCAAAAGGACTTTGTTTCAGATGTGCAGCAGGAGTTTGGTGCCTCCTAGATACACATCAGCCCTTTTCAACTTGCAACTGCATCATGGTTGCCACCTCTGGGTTGGGAAACACCTGGAAATTTGGGAGGGAAGGGAGTGACTATTTAGTTTGGTGGTAAGGTTGCCAAGTCCAATTCAAGAAATATCTGGAGACTTTGGGGGTGGAGCCAGGAGACATTGGAGGTGGAGTCAGGAGCAAGGTTGTGACAAGCATAATTGAACTCCAAAGGGAGTTCTGGCCATCACATTTAGGGACTGCGTACCTTTTAAATGCCTTCCCTCCATTTTGAATAATGAAAGATAGAGATACCTTCTTTGGGGGCTCATAGAATTTGACCCCCTGGTCCAACCTTTTTGAAACTTGGAGGGTGTTTTGAAGAGTGGCACTGGATGCTATGCAGAAATTTTGGTGCCTTTACCTCAAAAAATAGCCCCCTCAAAGCCCCAGATACCTGCAGATCAATTCACCATTATACTCTATGGGAATTAGTCTCCATAGGGAATAATGGAGCATCCAGCAGACATTTCCCTTCTCCACCACTTTCTGATGACCCTGAAGCGGGGGAAGGGCCTCCAAACGGGGGGGGGTCCCCTGCCCCCACCTGGGGATTGGTAATCCTATTTGGTGAACATTTTGTGCAACCAGTTTCTGGGTGCTACAGTATATATGGAGGAAAGTGTTGGGCTTTACACAAGATCTTCCGTTAGTGGAATTGCTCTAAGTCTGGTTTTTGTTTTGTTTTGTTTGTTTATGTGTTGCTGGATCCAAGCCAGTGTCACATTTGAGGGGGAGTAACTGTCAATATGGGCAGCTTCATATGTGCGTGTTCACAGCGCTCCAGATCTCCTCTGTCATTGATGACTTCTCATTTGGGGAGGTAAGAAAGTTGCAGAAGCTCAGAACTGGCACAGGCATTCAAGCTGCCCTTCCATTGTCTCACTGTCAAAGAGGGGGATGTGAACTCATCCTTTGTTCATAGCAAATTGGCTGAGTGCCAATTCAGCTTCACTGAGTCCAGCTCTTCCCCCTTCACATGTGCCAGATGTGATTCTGAAGGACATTTAGGAAGACACTGGACTCGATCCAAATTATTGTTTGCATGGGTGTTAGGATGCCCACTCTTGAAGCATGATTTTTTCCTTGCTCTTGCCTTCCCATGGGAACTCAAAATGCCTACTGAGATTAGGATTGGAGGGGTAGGAGCATTTTGGATGGCCACACAATGCAAAGCCAAGAAAATTGTGCTCCGTGGGCAGAAGTCCTGGCCCCACTGATGGATCTCCTGATGGCCACTGGGTTTTTTGGGCACTGTGTGACACAGAGGCCGATTCCCACTCACCCTACGACACTCTGACATTCCTCTTTTCAGTGCAGCATCCTTCCGATTTCCCACTATCTGGCCCAGGTTTTCAGCTTGCGTCGGTGTTTTTGCACGGTAAATAGAAACCGCTAAAAAAACAGTTTCTTGTTGCCATGCAAAAATGCCAATGCAATCTGAAACCCTGGGGCAGATAGTGGGAAATCGGAAAGATGCTGTGCAGAAAAGAGGAATGTCAGAGCAGCATAGGGTGAGTGGGAAATCTGTCAGAGTGTTGGACTGAGTGGAGCATTGGCCTGATCCAATGTGGCTTCTCTTATGTTCTTATGTTCACCCACAGAAATGTGAATCAGGATCAAAGCCACCTCTTTCCCAGCTTCCTGATTAAAGTGGAATATACATTATTGTTTGTGAAGGTTTTTTTTTTTTTTTGCTGACTAAGCTCATATTTAAAGTTAGACAAAATTCACTCGTGCTTCTTAGAAGACTCGGCACCCTCTCTCCATCTGTCGGTGCCTCTGGATGAAAAGCAGAAGGGCAGCCTGAAAAATGCTTGTGGCCATGGTATTTTTAAAATAGCGTCAATGTGAAATGTGCTAGTACCCTGTTTGGTGTAATGGTTAAGAGCAGCAGACTCTAATCTGGGAGAACTGTGTTTGATTCCCCACTCCGCCACATGCAGCTGCTGGGTGACCTTGGACCAGTCACAGTTCTCTTGGAACTGTTCTTTCAAGAGCAGTTCTCCCAGAGCTCTCTCAGCCCAACCTACCTCACAGGGTGTCTGTTGTGGGGAGAGGAAGGGATGGAGATTGTAAACCATTCTGAGATATGAAGGGTGGGGTATAAATCCAATCTCATCAACCTCCTCCTCCCCTCCTCCTCCTCTTCATCATCATCATCTTCATCTTCTTCCTCCTCCTGATTCAGTCAGTAGTTGGTTTCTGATCATGTCCCAAGCTTCCTGTGCTTTGCAATATATGTGTGATTTTGGCATTCAGTTGCATTTGAATCAAATGCACATCCATTCCTTTGCTTGGTAATCCTGTCTTCCTGGTCCATATCTGCACCTGCTCTGAGGCACTCTATTCTCAAGCGGAGCCCTGGCAGTCAGACTGTGCTCATGCCTGGTCAGGTCTTGGTTTCATCTGAAACATGTTTAATGACTCCTCAACACCAAGTCCCTTGCTGTGCCCAAATAATGTCACCACATCAATCCTTCCATTCTGAGAGTGGCCCTCATGTTTATAAAGCTGGCCCTTTGGGGAACAGAGCCAAACTCCAATCTGGCGCACAGCCGACAGGCCGCCGCCACTGTGGGCTTTGCAAGTGACCTGCTTTGCATTATTGGGGAATGCATGTTCTCTTCCACATGTGGCAGACAGATTGTGCCTGGGGCCAGGGGCTGGTGAGCCGGCAGCTCTCCTCCAACTTCTGATCCGTATAGCCTGCATCCTTTCACTTCCCGCCTCCTCTCTCTCTCTGTTCCAGCCAAACCCAGAAAGCGAGAGGGGGCCAGCCGGAGGTGCATCCTTCATTTGTGATTGCTGATAACTTCCTAGCATAAGGTGGACACTACAGACAATAACTGGTGGTTCTATCCTGTTCATTCTCCCTTATAGCATTTTCCGGTAGGACAAGCAGTCTTCAGTGTTTCTAGGCCCACTGAACGTGGGACCCACCAAGCTGCAAGGATATGACAGGAAGTCATATGACATCAGAGTCATTGGACAGGAAGAGGGAGAACAAAGCATTAGAACCTCACCAGGGTCAAAGCCAGGACCATGGACAGCACCCCAGGAGAGTTGGGGACAAGAAACACAAGCCAAGTACCACAATGAGGAACAAGCCAAGGGGCAGAATCCCACAGGAACCCTTTCCTGCAAAATGCTCTCACCTCATCCTGCTGCTCCTCTGATCAAGTGGGCAAAGAGAGGAGAGCGGCATGGCACCCTTCCTCTTAACACATGCATGCAAGTAGCATGGACCTTCCAAAAATCAGCAACCTCTCAGCAACCTATAAAGGTTCTCAACATATCAGATGGGCTTCCATGACCCACCTGAGCATCCTGACCCGTGGGTTGAAACCTATACCCCTCCTTGGACCAATGCAATGCTCCAAAATACCACAGCTCCATAGAACATAGGCATGATTGCCACTTGTTGGGTTGGATCCAATCAATTTTTGTGCTGGTGAAAAGGGTAATAAGATCAGGGGCAGTCTTAGTAATTCTGGGGCTCTGGGCAAACGGGTGAATGGACAGACATGAGCTGCAGTTGTGGGGGCCTGTTCTTTTAAACCCTCCCTTGAGGAGGCCTCCGGTGTAGGGCCTGGGACAGCTGCCCCTATGGTCCTTTGGCTAAGGCCACCTCTGAGCATCCCTTTGACCATGAGGAAATCTGTGCTGGGGATCATGGAACTTGCATGGACAAAAATATCTGGGAAAATATTCCTATTTTTTTTTTCAAAAGAAAAAGGGGTTCAGAAGGAAAAAGGGGAAAAGTATAGATTCATCAATAATTATCAAATGTTATGAATAGTTACATACAAGTAAAATCCAGTAAAATCAACTTTTAGTAAAAATACATAATTCACCTGTGAGCAAGTATTAAAACATTCTTATTGCAGTATTTTGAAGTGAGTTCTCTCTATGAAAGAATAGATAAAAATGTTCTTGATTGTGATATTCCATTAGCAATAAAAAGGTTACATCATTTATGGTTAGACGAATTCCTGTACTGAATTTAAACCATCCTAAAAAGCCTAGATATTGTCTTAACCATTTAATATTTAGCAATGTAAGAGCAGATAATAGTACATCATTGTTACAGTATTTGAATTTTCTCTTTAAAAGAATAAGATCTTTCTTAGTTGTGGTATCCTATTAACAATAAAAAGATTACATCTGTTAGACAAATTTTAATGCCAATTTTAACCATCCTAAGAGCCTAGGAATTACCTTAAACATTTAACAATTTCTACATCTTATTCTTACAATAAGTAAGGAGGAGAATTGAATGATATTTATTGCAAATGCTGGCTAGATCCAACCTCATTCATTTGTATATGTTGTGGTCCCTGCCCCCAATGTGCTTACAATTTACACTGGAGAAGTTAGGAATGGAGGAAGAAGTCTAGGGGTGCCAAGATGAAAAATGGTAGCTAGGAGAGCTGCAAGTGTAAGGTACAGCACTGAAGAGGCGGATCTTCAGAGAGACTTAAAGAGAGTCTGGAAGAGAGACTTGAAGGTGGAGAGGAAGGCAGCCTGGCAAATGGTGGGGTAAGGCTTTTCCAGGCACACAGAAAAGGAGGGCAAGCTGGAGGGAATGGCAGAGGAGTCCAAGGCTACCAATAGAAGATGATCATGCATGATGTGGAGAAAGCAACTATAAGAAGAGATGAGTTGATCATGAAGAGATACATCACAAGATCTAATTAGCCTTTTTATGGCTAATTGGCCTGGAGACTAAGTCCTATGAGGAAAGGCTGAGGGACTTGGGAATGTTCAGTCTGGAGAAGAGGGGGGAGCATGATTGCTCTATTTATGTATTTGACGGGTTGTCATTTAGAGGAGGGCAGGGAGCTGCTGCTGTTGACAGCAGAGGAAAGGACTTGCAATAATGGATTTAAAAAGGCAGGAAGTGCTGGATATTAGGGCCTTTTTTATTAGGAATGCTCAGGAACGCAGTTCTGGCTAGCTTGGTGTTGGGGTGTGCGGCCTAATATGCAAATGAGTTCCTGTTGGGCCTTTTCTACAAAAAAGCCCTGTGTGGAACAATGGTGACCTCAGGGGGTGTGGCTTGATATGCAAATGAGTTCCTGCTGGACTTCTTCTACAAAAAACCCCTGGATATTAGGAAGAAACTTTTTTACAGTAAAAGTTGTTCAGCAGTGGAATCAGCTACCTAAGGTGGTGGTGAGCTCCCCCTCACTGGCAGTCTTTAGGAAGCGGCTGGACAAACACTTGTCAGGGATGCTCTAGGCCCATCCTGCACTGCACAAGGTGGACTGCATGGCCTGTATGCCCCCTTCCAGCTCTGTGACTCTATGAGACAGGCAGAGCACTGGAAGTGAGAGCTGCAAACTCTAACACCCATTCTCAAAGCTACCTCAGTCATGCTCTTCTAGAACTGGAGTTGAAATATTTAAACTGATCCCTCCCCCCATCCTTTTGAGCTCAGTCTCATCTGCAGCAGTTATCAGGTGATGTTGTTTAACTTTATTCCATTTCATTTCAACTGCAGATTTCTGCATAATAAACCTATTTCCCCCCCTGGCCAATTGTCAACCATAACCAGAAGGGAACAAAGAACAAAGCTGGTTTCCTCACTTGCATACTTTTATAATTCTTCAGAGTTAGTTCTCTGTTATCCCATCCAATGGGAAAACCAGGCTTCACCCTCTCACCTGGTACCTATCTGGAAGTGTATGGAGACCACTTCCGCAGGTTATTTTGCTATATAGCCTGGCTATTCTGCTTGACTGGGGATATGGAATGGCATAGTATAGCTCAGGGGTAGCCAAACTGAGGCTCGGGAGCCATATGCGGCTCTTTCACACATATTGTGTGACTCTCAAAGCCTCCACAACCCCGTTGGCCGACTTGCAGAAAGCATTTCTCTTTTTTAAATCATTTCTCCAAGCCAAGCCAGAGGGTGGTTTGGGACATACATTTAAAATTAAAGTTGCTTTCTTTCCACCTCTCCCCCTCCCCCATCAATTTTCCTTCCTTCCTTCCTTCCTTCCTTCCTTCCTTCCTTCCTTCCTTCCTTCCTTCCTTCCTTCCTTCCTTCCTTCCTTCCTTCCTTCCTTCCTTCCTTCTCTCAAATATCTGACATTCATTCTATGTGGCTCTTACATTAAGCAAGTTTGGCCACTGGTATAACGATCTTGTCAGATCTCAGAAGCTTGAACAGGTTTGTTCCTTGGATAGGAGACTACCAAGAAGACTTTGCAGAGGCAGGCAATGGCAAGCTACCTCTGCTTTACCACTTGCCTTGAAAAGCTTATAGCAGGGGTGGCCAAACTTGCTTAATGTAAGGGCCACATAGACTAAATGTCAGATGTCTAAGAGCCACAAGACATGAATGTTAGATGTTTGAGAGCCTCAAGACAGGAAGGAAGGAAAATAGGGGAAAAGGGGAGTGAGTGAGAGGTAGAAAGAAAGCAACTTTAAATGCATCCTCCAAACCACTAGCTGGTTTGGCTTGGAGAAGTGATGTAAAGATACAAATGCCTTCTCCAAGCCAGCTGACAGAGTGGTGGGGGCTTCAAGAGCTGCACAATGTGTGTGAAAGAGCCACATGTGGTTCCCAAGCTGCATTTTGGCCACCCCTGACTTATAGAGTCATCATAAGCAAATTGCCACTTGACAGCACTTTATGCACACATGTTCTATTTGATTAGGGAGAGATGGCTGTGCCAATCTTTCTGGATTATAAAATCCATCCCCTCCCTGTGGAGCCTCTGTGCCAGGGGCAGCATGATGGGATTTGGGCCACCCAAACAAGCCATGTCTTCTTTGTTACAGAGGGAAAGGAGGATTTTTTTGGGGGGAAGGGACTGAGCCACAGCTGGGGGGCATTGCTGAAATCAACCAAGCATAGAGAAATGAAGCGTGAAAGGGGAGGTTCAGGGATTTGCTCCCCTCACCCATGTGCTTCGTTTTGTGTTCATGAGAAAACCCCTCACTTGGCAATTTGAGGAAAGAAGGGGAGGAGCCTCCCCGCTCTCTATGTTGTCACTCCTTCCTGTGTCCATAGGAATTGCCTATAAAATGAGGGTGCTTTCTGATGGAAATATGGCATGAAGGATCTCATGGGATACAATGTTGGAAAGTTTCATCCTAATGGCTTGGGGGAGGGGAAAGCAACCATGGAGCTGAGGATTCCTGCCGGCTCAGGTCTACAGCTCTATCCAGGTTAGAGGCATAGGAGCAGGGGCTGATTTAAAAGATGGCCATTCTCAGGGAAGATGAGATCCTTTAGCTATCAGCATGATGACAGGGCTCAGTTTGCATGGTGCAGTTCACAGTATTTGGTGAGGCCAATAGGCCCTGGTACAGACCATTTACCTCATGAGTGCCTGAAAAGGCTGGTGTGGCATAGCAGCTGGTGTGTTGAATTTAGATTGGGGAGATCCAGCTTCGGATCCTAGCTCTGCCATGAAGTTCATTGTGGTACCTTGGGCCTGGGTTGCCAACTCCAGCTTGGAAAATCCCTGGAAAATTGGACAGGGATTATACCTGGGGAGATGGAGTTTGTGGAGGGGACACAGCATGGGGATGTGATGTCACTGCAGGATTTCCATTTCTTCTAGATTCTATGGTAATACTGGTGAACTGCTGTAATTTGGGGAGAATGTAGGTGTGAGGGACCCCATCAGAGGCTTTACTCGGGAGGGCAACCTCTTTAAATTTCTTCCTGGTCACCTTCCCTCAATCCCTCAGTCACACTCACAGAAACCCTGTCACAGCTATTAATAATTGGCGCCAGAAAATTTTAAAGTTAAAAACCACAAAATATTTATTAAGGAACAAAAGACAACGGAGAGGGATGAAATGATATTGATTATGTCTGTTTAATATGCAGGAGGCAAATCAGTTGGCAGCGAGTTGGCAGAATAAAACAATTACAGAGAGTAGAGATTAATCAGGTTGAGGTAAAATATAACGCTACAATGGCAGAATATCTTTAAAATAAACAATAAACCAGGCAGGTTTTAGAGTCACACTAGACTCTACTTCACACAGGCTGTCTATGCCTTCTGGGCACTCAGAACGCTGTTTCTTCAGATGTTTTACCCTAACTTAGGCAGTGCGAAATCATATAAATAACAAACTTTAATCACTCTTCCACACACACATAGAGAACTGACTGGTTTCAGTATTCTCCCTCACAGACCCTTTCACACTAGCTATCTCCCAGGACTCTCACCCCTCTATACCGATGCATCTCAGCTCCACAGCTAGTCCTCTGGTCTGAGTCCTGGGCAACCCTGCTGACCACCAGAATCCAGTTCACCCCTCAGTGTGTATTTGTGTGATCTTGTTTGTGCTTGGAGATTGTGGAGGCAAAAATCTCCCCGAGAGTTTCTAACTGTCTGAAAACTCCCTCTTCCAGACAGAGTCCACTCAGTTCTGTCTGCCACAAGGAGTTCAGCCACTCTGGCCACTCTCAGCCCCTCGTCCAGTTGGTTTTACAACTGCCCTACCTAAGCCCACTGTCTTCACTTCAGACTGGTATTCTGAAGACTTCTCTCAAAGACCCCCTGGCTAAGACTAAAAATCCTGAGGTGATTTTCTTCTGAGCAAACCTCCAAAGGATACTTTTCTGTTGCTTGGGCAACGTTCCAGCCTATCACTGCAAGCCTGTTTCTCAGATACTCAGGCTAAAGGCTAAAGGCCTGAGTCCATCACAGTAGGTTTCCAACACTACCTTGGCAAATGGTGGGTGATTGGGGGAGCAATGTCTGGGGAGGGCAGAGTTTGTGGCAGATGTGATGTCATTTCTGGGAGACACTCTAGGCTGCCTCTTTACCACAGTGGCTGAGGGAAACTCACTATGTAGAGGCCTTTTCTCATCCTGTTCCCCTGTTCTTTAAGATTTGGAAATTGGGGCTGGGCAAGTCCCTGGCCTAGGTGGCAAATGAGAAACCAAGGAGAACACCAATTTCCACTTTGGACTTGGTGATCCTACCTTGGGCTTCTTTCAGATTAATTCCCCTCATGGGGCAATTGTGAAGGTAAACTGAGGAAAGGATCACCTCTGTACTCCATTCCTTGCCTGGGTTGCCAACTGGCTGTAGAAAAAAAAAAGTCTAGTCCCTTTAACTGAGTGTTAATGGGATGTTATACCATTATTTACCTCCATGTCATGAAAAACTTCACCTGCCCATATTCATACATTAAACCTCCAAGAGCCAGGGCATTTCTTCAGCCCTGTTGGCAGCCTTGCTCCCTGAACACAAGGCAGGGTGTACATGTCAGTGCAATAAATATATAACAGGCCTCACCAAAGGCCTAGCTCTGTGACTTGGATTCTGCTGTGCCCTTTAATTTGTGTCCCGTATTTCTCTCCCTCCCCTTCCAGGATGGAATTCAGTAGCCCCCAAAGTTATGGAGCATGACGAGCCTGTGCAGCAAGCTAACAAGTTCCAGATCTGGGAGATGAAGAGGGGGGAAGCAATAGCTGAGGGTTAAGTGCCCTTTCCCCACCTGCAGAAACACTTATGCCACCCCGAGCTCCTCAGACGAAGGGCGAGATGAAAATGTGATTGATTCATTGATTTTCTTATTGATTTTCTCCCTCCTGGCTTCACTTTGCAGGGGGGAAACAGCCACTGAGTTTGGAGACTGTGTCTTGGGGAGATGGTGGACAAAAGGGAGATTGCTGCCCTGGTCCTATTTCCATTGCAAAAGAAGGAAGGGGGAGAATTGGATCATCAGGGAAAAGGTTATGGGTTGCCTTTAATTCCTTTAATCCAATCTCAGCTTTACTTATTGCCCAGTTATTTATTATAATTTTATTTTGTTCGATTTATAGCCCTTCCCGCTAAACAGGCTCACGTGGACATTCAATGAAATTGCTGAGCAGTTGGGTTACAACTGATAAAAGAAAGTACTTCTTCACCCAAAGGGTGATTAACACATGGAGTTCACTGCCACAGGAAGTGGTGGTGGCTACAAGCATAGACAGCTTCAAGAGGTTATTGGATAAGCATATGGAGCAGAGGTCCATCAGCGGCTATTAGCCGCAGCGTATTGTTGGAACTCTCTGTCTGGGGCAAGTGATGCTCTGTATTCTTGGTGCTTGGGGGGGGGGGCACAGTGGGAGGGCTTCTGGAGTTCTGGCCCCACTGGTGGACCTCCTGATGGCACTTGGTTTTTTGGCTACTGTGTGACACAGAGTGTTGGACTGGATGGACCTTTGACCTGATCCAACATGGCTTCTCTTATGTCTTCATCTTATGCATCTTGACTATAAATAGCTGCCAACTATATACTAATCTCCAGAAGGTTCTGTTAGATAGTCTTTCCTTACCATTCTGTAATCAAGAAAATAGGATTGATTGCCGTTTCCTACTAAATGACAACTTAACCAATATCACAAGAGCTATTGCTAGATTCTTGGCTGAAATTGTCAAAAATTATTCTAAGCAGGTTTTATTGTGATTCTTAAATCTTGTTTTAGCCTTTTATGCTTTGAACAGATATATTGGATTGTTGTTTGGTTGACAAGTCTCTGTATATCTCTTTTGGTTATGCCAATAAAGGTGTGCTTTTGCTGTTGACAGTAAATAGCTCTTCCTGGCAACTAACTCTTTCCCCTACACTTCCTATACCCAGGGTTTTTTTTGTAGCAGGAACTCCTTTGCATATTAGGCCACACACCCCTGATGTAGCCAACCCTCCAAGAGCTTACAGAGCTCTTAGTACAGAACCTACTGTAAACTCCAGGAGGATTGGCAACATTAGGAGTGTGTGGCTTACTATGCAAAGGAGTTCCTGCTACAAAGAAAAGCCCTGCCTGTACCTATACATAAGACTCAAGGAAATCTGTTTCAATATATCTGAGGAAGCATGCATACACACAAAAGCATATACCCAGAATTAAACTTTGAAGGTCATAAAAGTGCCACTGGACTCAAACGTTGCTCTGTATCTTTTCCCTGCCATCCATTTTTAACACGAAACTCCCCCTCCACCCATTTCCCCCCTCACTGCTAACATTCCAAGTCAGGGATTGCAGGCAAGTCTGGGAATCAAAATTTCCAGGACCTGGATAGAATGGTCTAAGAACTTGTAAGTCTTTAAAGAAAGGAATGATAAGACAGAAAGTTTGACACAGTAGTTTCAGCAGCAGACTCAGAGTCTGAAGCCCCATGATGCGAATGTCTCTGTTGTGAATTCAATACTGCTGGCAATGCAGAGGCATTCCTTGTGACAGTGGAGCATCCACGAGGAGATTTCCAATGTGCTTCCCTTGGCCATCCCACTGCACCTGCTATTTTTTCCTGCCATGTCCCCAGCAGGCTTTTGAGATGGCTTTTAAAAAAAGAAATTAGTAGTTTAGTGGTTATAGAAATACAGTAGCTATAGCAATACCATATTGATAGCTATAACAATACAGCAACTACTTTTTTTAAGACAGCAAAAGGTGGAGTGAGGCAGAGGAAAATGACAGTGGTGAAATGGTACCAGTGTGGATCAGGAGGTTCAAAAATATGTGTCTTCCGGTTCATACCATGTGCAGAACTGCTTGGCCTGGAATCTTTTAAGATAGACTGAAGCAACGCAGGTTGGGAACAATTGGAACAAAACTGGGGGAAACCCAGAAAGTAGGTGATTAGGTGGCTATATTATGTGGATGCCCTGAAGAACACTGCTCCAGTTGGGGAGTGAAACTTCTGTGGAGATGAAACCACAGGGACTGCAGGTCATTTTATTTAGAAGATATTGGATTTATATCCCGCCCTCCACTCCGAAGAGTCTCAGAGCGGCTCACAATCTCCTTTACTTTCCTCCCCCACAACAGACACCCTGTGAGGTAGGTGGGGCTGGAGAGGGCTCTCACAGCAGCTGCCCTTTCAAGGACAACCTCTGCCAGAGCTATGGCTGACCCAAGGCCATTCCAGCAGGTGCAAGTGGAGGAGTGGGGAATCAAACCCGGTTCTCCCAGATAAGAGTCCGCACACTTAACCACTACACCAAACTGGCTACTTTTCGGATTTTTCCAAAGGCCGGTTCCTTTAAAATGAGAGCCTAGCATGGGCTTCTGCTTCCTGTTCCATCGCATTCCTTCATACCCAGAAACTACTGAATTGTTCTCTGCTATCAACTGGGCAATCCACTGGGATCTTGTCACTTGGAAATCCTGTTATAGCAGGTGTGTGATTAAAGATTTATTCCTGTCTGTTTCCCAAAGAAACTATAACATTGTCAACAGGAGTCTCTCCCCAAATTGATATCGGCCTCCTGCTCTTTTCCAGCTCCTCCAGTTAATATTTTGGCCTCCCACAATAACCATAAATTGGATTGGTTTCCCTTAGGGGCACATTACATGAAAAGTCTCAAGCATGCAGGGCCACCTGGTCAGGTCTAGCAGTTCAAGCCTGACTTGGGCTCTACCTTCCTTCCTAGGATGTGCTTCTCCTCATTCTCCACTTCCCAACTGGAATGTGTGTTGGGATATTAATTAATCAGACACAGAACCAAAAATGTCCCATTTGTTAATCCTAATTAAAAAAAAATTGACAATAACTTGGTAATATCCATAAATGGTGGGCTCTGACCATTATCCTAGCATCTGGCTCTTGTTCAGAGTTCCTGGATGTCAGAGGGAGGACTGGAGAGTAACTCAACAGATAGGTAACTGGGAAGGATGTTTGCCAAACAGCAGAGTTACACACAGCAGATTGTGTCATTGAGTTTCCCCTTGCCAAGTGTTATTTACATCAAAATAAGGAGCAGAGGTCCATCAGTGGCTATTAACCACAGTGTGTGTGTATATATATGTGTGTGTGTGTATAATTTTTTTTGGCCACTGTGTGACACAGAGTGTTGGACTGGATGGGCCATTGGCCTGATCCAGCATGGCTTCTCTTATGTTCTTATGCTTTGATTTGATGCTGTTCTTCTTTCCCTAGTGCTGGGTCAGTTAGGCACAGGAGTAAAGGTTTTGTGGGTATGTGTTGAAATACAAACAGGCTGTGTTTCCAATGGGGAAGGGAGATATGACCCATGTAACATTTGCCTTCAGGATGGACAGAGACAAACATTTTACTTGCACACTCTGGCATATAAACATGCTGTTTTGTCAATGGGGGGAGGGAACATGAATGCTAGGCTTCCTCTGCAACCAAACACCAGACAGGACCTTTTGTCTTCTGCCCAAAATACTAATGCATTGCAGTCAGTAACACATGGAAAACTTTGCATCAAGCCAGGCAAGATGGAAGACATCAACCATGAAGCTCTGACATCTCTCAATGCATTTTGGTGGTGGAAAGTGCCATCAAATCAAAGCCCCCATGAGGTTTTCAAGGCAAAAGACATTCAGAGGTGGTTTCCCATTGTCTGCCTAGGTGTCATGTGACCCTGGTATTCCTTGGAGGTCTCCCATCCAAATACTAGCCAGAGCCAACCCTGCTTAGTTTCTGATGAGATTGGGCTAGCGTGGGCTATCCAAGTCAGGGCATTTAATTTTTTCTTAAAACCAGCCACTTGGATGTTGCTGAACTACCTGGGAGATCTGAGGTTTGTGTCTCCTGCAGTTTGTGAAAGTCTAAAAGCAGTAGGGGTGAGTCTAATTTGAGTTTTCTTTTTCTTATTTCTGTTCCACACTTCATTTGAGGAAATCAGGTTGGCATGCACGATTCTCCCTTCCTCTGTTTTATCCTCCCAACAACTGGGTCGCCGTATTTTGAAAAGCAAAAAAGAGGACATATTTCCTGACCGACTACTTCAAATGAATGATCGCTATAACAAATCTGCTTTTAAATACCTCTCCTATCTAAACTGAGATAATTGCTACTAACTAGGAATATTCCTAACCTAGGTGAGCCTGAAAGATCATGGCAGGTCCAAGGTAACCTTCATGGCAAAGTAGAGATTTGAACCTACAGCACACTAAATCAAGGCCATGGGGGTTTGGATAGATGCTTAGCTCTTTCCTCCCCTGCAAATTGCCCTCTGTGGAAAACTGTCCGGGTACTTTAGCTCCTTGACCTCTTCAAGCAACTTGTGGTAAGAGGTGCATGTGAGCATGGCAGAACTCTCAAAGTTTGCTTGGGGATGAGCATTCATCCACATAAGCTCAGTGGGAATTTCCTAGGAAGGGAAAATGGGTTGATAATACACCCTCAAATGCACAGCAGGCTGATGTCACATAGGTCAAAGGTGAACATGAACGTGTTTTCAGTGTCAGGACTGAGTCTAAGGACATGTGAACTAATACAGAGGACTGTGTCTTTGAGCCTCTGCAGAGTGCCTTTCCCTGCTCACGGAATTCAACCGCAGCAACCCCCTTTCTCACATCTGAGGTTATGAAAGGCTTCCACTTTCGGATCTGTTTCTAAACTGTTGAGTCAAGATAACAACATTGAATTAAACAACTGCGGCTATCCTGCAGCGTGTAAACAAAACTCTCTTTTAAAATAAGGAACATCTGGAGAGCGCCGTCAACTTCTCCCGCTGCCAGTGCTCGCTGTTTGTTCCCTTCCTGTGGGAGGTTTGGGGTTTAAGAGGAAATGGGTTGAAGTAAATAGTTACTCAACATCACTCTCAATTCTGGATGGTGTTGGAGCATCTCCCCATCTCAGCTTTGTACACGTGTGGTTTTCTATGGGGTGCTGAGTGGTAGCGTGTAGCTAGAGCTGAGCTTCCAGTTGTTAGTATGGTGGTGGGGGGGGAGAGAATACTTCCAATTATGCTCACACATAAATGCGTACACCTACATGTGGACTCAGTATTTAGTCATGTATGCAGATTTTGTTAATGCGTATGCATGCACACAATATTTATACCTGCACATGGGTGTACAAATTATGCTCATGGGCACACATATACAAATAATGCTCAGCTATTAACACACATGTACAAATTATGCTTATCCATGCACCTACAAATTCTGCTCACATACACAGATACAAGTTATGTTCATTCATGCACATGCCTGTATAAATTATACTCATGCATGCACAGATGTACAAATTATGCTCATCTGTGCACATGCACATATGTATACAGATTATGCTCATCCATGCACACATGCATAGAAATTATGCATGCACATCCATGCACAAATTAGGCATGTGTATGTGCCCTCTCAAACAATTCTGGCTGGCACATGCAGATGCATAGAACAGGACCAGATCTACATGTTTTTTGAGGGGGGGCAAAATTAAAAAATGGCACACCCTTAAGGGCCATTCTATCTTATGGTCCCATAGAGTACAATGAACTTCATACCCAATTTGGTGCCCCCCCTCCATCGGCGCCTGGGGCAAGCACCACCCTCTGCCCCCCCTCCCTAGACTCGGCCCTGGCATAGAGCACTCAGAACCATTGTCAGGTTGGGGCCCAGTGCTGCTGATGTGTGCAAAGATGTAATGCAAATGGCACTTCTGAGCATGTGCAGCACAAAAGGTTTTTTTCCCCTCGTTGCAACCGGTAATCATTGCCAGCTGCCCCCCGTTAAAAGGTCCGAAGGAGGCCAGTCACACCAGGCAGATAGCTTCCAGGCAATCTTATGTTCTGGCACCTCTCTTTCTCCAGCACCTCAGCCAAGAGGACTCAGGGGGGCCTGTTCCATTACAGGTCAGTGTATACAGCAATGCTGCCTTACAATATAAATAACCATTACACCAAAACAAGCAAACCATTCCGATCTGGAATCATTCAAATCAACTCATCACCTCAGCGGATTGGCATCTGATTCTGACTAAATTGGGAGCAAACAGGCATCAACTGCACATCGCGCAATCTTGCACTGCACAGATTTCTCTGTGATGGCCACAGGTCCGCAGGATATAGGAAGAGGCTTCCTTGAGTTTTGCTGTATCCTGAGTGCCTCGGAGTGCTAATGTGTCAACACAAGTCAAGGACAGTCCCCACAGGAGGGGCTGTGGCTCAGTGATAGAATCATAGAGTTGGAAGGGACCTCCAGGGTCATCTAGTCCAACCCCCTGCACAATGCAGGAAACTCACAAATACCTCCCCCTAAATTCACAGGATCTTCATCGCTGTCAGATGGCCATCTAGCCTCTGTTTAGAAACCTCCGAGGAAGGAGAGCCCACCACCTCCTGAGGAAGCCTGTTCTACTGAGGAACCGCTCTAACAGTCAGGAAGTTCTTCCTAATGTTGAGCTGGAAACGCTTTTGATTTAATTTCAACCCACTGGTTCTGGTCCTACCTTCTGGGGTCACAGAAAGCAATTCCACACCATCCTCTATATGACAGCCCTTCAAGTACTTGAAGATGGTGATCCTATCACCTCTCAGTCACCTCTTCTCCAGGCTAAACATGTTCAACTCCTTCAATGTGGTGCCCAAAATGTGGTGCCCAAAGCTCAAATGTGAAACTACAAAGGGGCAGTCTGACCTGCAGGCTCATCAATTAGCACTCGTGTACTTGAACTGGCATATTAGGAAATGCAAACAAAGGTGGTCGAGGACATTTATTCCTAGAAGCAATAGAGCATCTGCTTGGCATGCAGAAGTTCTTGGGTTCAGTCCCTGGCCTCTCTAGTTCAAAAGATCAGGTGATGAGAAGGATCTTGACCTGAGGCCACCATGAGCTGTCTCTCATCAGAGTAGACAATGCTGAATCTAGCAAAGTAAGGATTTGACCCAGGAGAAGACAGCTTCCTGTGCTGAGAGGAGTCTATAGCCCACTGGCACAGCATCTGCTTGGCATGCAGAAGGTCCAAGTTTCAGTCCCCAGCATCTCCAGCTAAAAGCATCGAGCTACGGAAGATGAGGAAGACCTCTCTGCCTGAAATCCTGAACAGCAGCTGCCAGTCAGAGTAGGTAATGCTGAGCTTGATAGAACAATGACCTGACTCAGTAGATGGTGGTTTCATGCATAGCAGGAAAAAAGGCAGCTCTGCCGCATGTCAAGATGAACTTGGAAGCCATGAATCTTCTGTCTGGTTTTATGCGCATTGGCAAGATTTGGGAGGCAAGATTGCACCTCTCTTTTGAGCTGCGAGCCAGCTTTGTTTGGAGACCGCATATTTTTGTTGTCTTCCAAGGCCAGTTCAAACCAGTTGGCCCATGTGGTAGCTGAATGTGCTCAAGCAGGGCTTTTTGTTTTTTTTGTAGCAAGAACTACTTTGCATATTAGGCCACACACTCCTGATGTAGCCAATTCTCTTGAAGCTTACAGTTGGCCCTGCACTAAGAGCCCTGTAAACTCTTGGAGGATTAGCTACATCACGGGGGTGTGGCCTAATAGGCAAAGGAGTTCCTGCTACAAAGAAAGCTCTGTGCTCAAGCACCTGTAGAGCTGATCTTCTCCCCCAAAACCACATGGCAGTCCAAGGAAGGAAGATGCTAGCACTTAACCTTTGGGCACCATTCAGAAAGAGAAGGACGTAGCATGTGAAACCTAGCTTTCTAGCTTTGGGAACTGCTTCCAGAGCATGGTCTGAAGGCACCTGCTAAAACAGAGCTGGCTTGGACCTGACCAGCCACTGGGTGGGAGACCACCCAGCTGCTGAGAACTCCAAGCACATTATGCCAAGGACCTTTGGGAAAGATCAGGAGACTGATGCAAAAGAAATAAGCTCCTATGTGAAACTACAAAGGAGCAGCCTGACCTGCATGCTCATCAATTAGCGCTCGTGTACTTGAACTGGCGTATTAGGAAAGGCAAACAAAGGCGGTCCAGGACATTTATTCCTAAAAGCAAACATCTGTGGTTGGACTGGAATGTCTGGAATAAATGTATGCAGATGTTTACCTAAATCTGCCACTTTGATTGCAAAGTAAACCTGGAGGGCAGCTGGGAGGAGGGGTTGTTTTGGCATGTTCCAGGGGCAGGAGACAAGATCATGGGATGAAGGAGACACTGGTCATCTGGAGAGCAATCGGACAACTGCTGGAATATATACAAAATGCAAGGGGCACAGGTATGCGTATTTATTCACATCTGAACAGTACACAGTTACAGTTGTCCACGCAGCCGCTACAAAATCATCTAAGACCACAAAGGTGCATCCACCCCCCACCCCCTGCTGAAACCCTGCCCTCCCCCCAAAAAATGTGTCATCCATCCATGCAAACTGAAACGGGAAGGGGAATGGGTCTTTGGAAGACCCCAGTCAAGCCTACAAGACCAATCCAGAGCTTCGGTTACAGAAATATTTATTCATGGTAAGAATTTTCTAATAAACTGGCATTTTGTATTACAGGCAAACCATGGGACAGTATCCACAAAACAAATCTCCCACACACTTTGTAAAAAAAAATTAGAAATAAAAATATAAAAGGCAAAAAGGTCATTAACTTTGGCTGTTTTACGTCTCTTTCAAGAGCAGTAATCTTTTTTTTTTCTTTCTTGCTGATTTTCTGAATACAGTTTAGAAACATGCCAACACATTTTATGGGGAAATGTAGCTTTCCGAACAATGATCTGTATCTGACCACTTTGCAAAGCAAACGTTGAAGCCTCCTTCCTGCCTAAAAAGGCTTCCTACAGGTGATGGGGTTGTTCCTCCAATGGAAGAACTACTTTGCCCTGGAGGGACCAACCTCCAGCCTAAAGTGGGAAATGTCCCAAGGTTCTTTTTCCATGCAAATTCTCTTTAAAACTAACATGGCTCTGACAGAGGAGCCCATTCTTGTTCATATGACTTAGTCAATGCAACTCACCATGTTTTGACTGATGCCCCATTTCCCCACCCCCTTTGTCCCTCCCCCATCACAGATAACTGTTAGCTTAACCATTCACCATTCTTGAATTCCTAGGTGGAAAAGAGTATTTGGTTCTGGACTCCTATGTCCCCAAATACACAGTGAGTACTCCTTTGGTTCTCAATGACTCCATTGTTCTCACTGGTCAAGTATGACCAGGCTCATCTATATCCACTCCCACAGCAATATCGATTCAGCTCGTACTGCAGCTGGGTCAGATCCAAAGGTTTCCTTCCACAAATGGTGGACCTTCCTCTCTTTCAAGGATTCCTTCTCCAGTGGCAGAGATGTGGTCTTCCAGTGAAAGACTCCTCACTTTGCAAAAATCCACCATGAATGGAACCACTCGCATCTGAACAATGGCATGGCCTGCCAAGCTGGTGTTGTGCAAAGTCTGTATTATTGATGGATATTATTATTGTTTCAATCCATTACTCTTAAAAAAAAAACCCCTTCTCTATACAACACACTCAGAACACTGAAGGTGGAACTAAAAGACACAGAGAGTTGGCAGCTCTAGGAAATGCTCTAGGGGAGGGACAGTGGCTCAGTGGTAGAGCATCTGCTTGGGAAGCAGAAGGTCCCAGGTTCAATCCCTGGCATCTCCAAAAAAGGGTCCAGGCAAATAGGCGTGAAAAACCTCAGCTTGAGACCTTGGAGAGCCGCTGCCAGTCTGAGAAGACAATACTGACTTCGATGGACCAAGGGTCTGATTCAGTATAAGGCAGCTTCATATGTTCATATGTTCAAATGGGTTGGATCCAGACTATATTTCCCACAAATGAAAACTTCCATCCTGTCCTGAAGAAGCAGAAGAATCGTGGAATTGGAAAAGCCCTCCAGGGTCAAATAGTCCAATCCCCTTCAAGAAAATGGAGGAGGAGGGGGAAGAGGAGACTGGATTTATACCCCGCCTTTACTAGCTGAAGGAGTCTCGGTGTGGCTTACAATCTCCTTTCCCTTCTCCTCCCCACAACAGAACACCCTGTGAGGTAGGTGGGGCTGAGAGAGCTCTTTCCAGACCTGCCCTGGAGAAAACAGCTCTGAGAGAACTTGTGGCTGACTCATGGTCACATTAGCAGATGCATATGGAGAAGTGGAGAATCAAACCCAGTTCTCCTAGATAAGAGTCTGCACACTTAACCATGACACCAAATTGGCTCCCAATTCCTTTTAATGCTGCTGCAGTGAACTCCCATCATGTTATTTCCTGGAGTATATTGAATACTTCTGACTTCTCTCCTACCCACTCTGCTCAGTGAAGGTTGCAGTCTTCCTCCATCCTAAAGGTCCTTCTTCCAAAAGCAGTGGCTCTTCTTCCAGCAGCAAAGCTGCACCTTATGCTGGAGGAAGTCTTCAAACATCACTGAGAGGAGTGGTAGGATACAGGATCTTTCTTTTTCTCACTGTAATCTGCTTAGTGCCACCTCTCAATTTTTGCCTAATGCCAAAGTCATGGCAAGCTTGGCATTTCCTGTTCAGGCCATACAACCTAACAATTTCTCAGGGGGATCCTGAAGATTTCTAATCACACCTGACCACCATTTGGGGCAGGTGGGGTGGATTTCTTCTCCCCTGTCACCTCTTTGGATTTCCTCTCATTTCCTAACTTTGTAGGACGTCCTTCTTAATGTCATTCTAGCTCAGAGGGACAACAAAAAGAGACGAAACATACTCTTCACTAGACCAACTAGCTGTCTAAAATGCTGCAAACTTGCAGGTTCTTCAACTTTCACGTTCTTCATCCATGTTCAGAAGAAAAATAAAAACAGATAAAGCCAGGGAGTGTGATAAAATTTCAGTTCATATTTTTGTTGACCCACGGAATACTGGTAAGTATCTCCTCTTAGCTCCTGGAGAATCTTCCCTCCCATTCCCACACTGTATTTTTTTTAAGAACCCATCCATGGAAAAAAAAAACCCAGCAAGCCCCAACAGAGGTGCATTGGAGAAGACCCAATTCTAACCTAGATATATTGGTACAGAACCAACTGAACTCTTCCCTCCATCCAATGTCTTAAGACTCAATCCTTTAATGCAACAGAGGTAATGGCTTTAATAACCCACAGTGATTGGTTCACTAGTCTGAGGAAGAACATAGGGCTTATCTTCTAATGTTTCACCAAGGCAACATCTGGGATGATAACAAAGATGACATGTGGCCCGGCTTAGAGTATCACAGTGATTAGTAACTGACATGCCCACGAGCCATTTGTACGGTTTTGGTTGGCTGGGTTGGTTCCTCCAGCTCTGATCTCCAGTATGGCTTTTGACCCCATGATGTCAGTGCTGTCCATTCACTTTTGATCAAGGAACAATACTGGCAAGAGCGTTGAGTGCCAACTACAGAAGTGCGTCAAAGCAAAAAAGAGAAGGTAGAGACCAAGAGTGCTCTTGATGTTTGGAGTGCATGGATGGAAATGTGGAGGGAAAACCTCTGTACCCCTTTTCATTCCATCCCCACCCTTCGAGGTTTGATCTTCACAGTGTCAGTTTGGACAGACACAAATCATTCCTTCCCCCTTCAAGGAGGATCTCTCTTAAAACAAGTGTCTATGATTTTTTTGAAATGTTCCCTTGCTCTTTCCCTCTCCTAAGCGGAACTCATCCACTTTCCACCATCTTTGAGTCATGCCACATCTCCCACCAAGCTTCCTTCTACTTCTTGGCTGAGGAAATGTTCAAGAGAAGAGCTGGTGACTGAACAGAAGTGGGTGAGAGTGCAGAAAGAGAAGCGACATCGAATGGAAGCAAAGAAGCACATTGGGACGGGCGATGATATCAGAGAGGCACCTGAAAGAGAGGCATTGACTGGATGCAGTTCTTCACCCTATGTTTTAGCAAGAGACAGCAAAACCCTGCTATTCATCTCAGGAGACATTTCATAAAGAAAGAAAAATCCACTCCAGTTACCTTCCTCCTTTTTTTTAGCATCCCTCAGTCTGCTATCAGCAAGAGGTATTGGGTGAAGATACTCAGATGGGGAAGAGGAACAACAATCAAGTCATTGTATAGAGGATTGCTCCAAGACCCCAGACATCAGGGGGAGGAGCAAGCTCTGTTTTTCCTTCACATGTTTTCTCCCAAGAGGCACCAGTGAGGACAGGTGGGGTGATCCCAGGGGGGGCCACCTGGTGCACCACCACCCCTTCTCTCTGCTTCAGACTGGCGAGCTAGCAGTGGACTCGCTATACAGGCTCTCCACAATGTCCCCTCTTTGGATTTTACGCAAGGCAGAATAAAGGGCGTCCATGGTGGCACTGTCCTTGCTGGACCAGTCGGAGAGGAGGGCGCGGACTGGGTATTCCTCCTGCGTGAAGGAGTCTATGTGGTCTTCCTTGTAGCCCAACTCGCCCGCCAAGTGACGCCATGTCTCCTCTGTGGATCCATTCAGCAGCTTTTCAACCTCCTCTCGCTTGTTGGCTGGCAGGCTGGTGTAGAGGTTCCCATCTCCTTTCAGGCCTGCGTTGGGAAGAACAAGAGGAAAAGGCAGAAGGGTGATCACAATGAAGGATTAAAATATGGAATTCTCTGCCAGAAAACGCAATGGCCACAAGTTTGTATGCATGGGGAAAGGGATGTTGAAACAGCTGACTTATGGCAACCCCAGCAAACGGCTTTCAAAGCAAGTGAGAAGCAGAGATGGTTTGCCATGGTCTTCCTCTGCAGAGACTTTCTTCGTGGTCTCCCATCCAAGACTTATGGTGACCCCATAAAGGGGCTTTCAAGACAAGTGAGAAGCAGAGGTGGTTGACCATGGCCTTCCTCTGCAGAGACTTCCTTGGTGGTCTCCCATCCAAATCCTGGCCCTGCTTAGCTTCTGAGATCTAAGGAGATTGGGCTATACCATGCTGTCTTCCCTTCCAGCCACAAGTATAGATAGCTTTAAAAGGGGACTAGAGAGATTCATGTAGAATAGGGTCCATCAAGGGCTACCAAAGGGAACTCCACATTCAAAGGCAATAAACCTCTGAATAGCAGTGCCAGAAAGCAAGCTCAGGGGAAGGCCTTGACCTCTGTGCCTTGCTGTTGACCCTCCAAAGCAACTGGGGGGCCACTGTGTGAGACAGGATGCTGGACCACTGGTCCGATCAAGCAGGGCTCTTTTTATGTTTTTAGGTTAGCTTTAGATAGATAGCTTTAAAAGGGGACTAGAGAAATCTCGGTCTGAAAGCATCAGGTGTAGTCCAACTCCTGACCACTCAAAAAACAAACAAACAAATCTGGACCTAAAAAGTTCCTGGAATGGAAATAACTGGGAGCTCCGTCATTGGCTTGGTTTCAAGCTCATGAATAAAGGGCAATCTGCTTTCCCACATGCTGAATAATGCAGTTTCAATCCACTTCAGTGATGACAGCTTGCAAGTGGATTTTGCCCTTGTACACAATAAAATCCAGTTGCAAAGTGCATTGAAAGTGGATTGAAAGTGCATTATTTAGTGTGTGTGACGCCGCCCTCTAGATGTAACAAAGTGATGAAAAACACTCAAACAGGGTGGTCCTCACTATCCACTCACATTTAGTCTGTTTCTGCAGCAGTGTGGAATGTACATCATTTATTTAGCAAGTATCCCTTTTTGTATGTTATGCGTACCAGGAGCCCAGCAATTGCAAATATTGGCAGTATTCAAAGTTGCCTTGATGTCGTCATGTTGTCTGATCAGTGGAATGCACATATTTTTTTGCATTCAGGTACAGCTTCAGTATATGCAAAGCAGAACCCTGGAAAATAGAGTAGCTGATTCAGGCTGTAAGTGGATGCAAATTATGTGGACCTCCACTGTCTGGACAACATGGGAGCATCAACACGTAGTACCAGGTAGATATAGATGTAACATCTGAAAAGGACTAGAATTTATGGCGAACCCAGATGATGTTATCGGGAGCCCAGTGCATCTCAGTATTTTCTGTGTTATCTTTCCATCTTATAAAGATCCAAGCGGGCAGCCGTGTTGGTCTGAAGCAGTAGAACAAAGTAGGAGTTGAGTTGCACCTTTTTAAAATTGCTTTCTTTTATTGTTTTCGCATACTCCTGGTACCCAGATCGAAGGTTTGCTCAATTTGGTAATTTTACTATTCTGTCATTGGATCTTAAACTTGTACCATTTTGAATTCTAAACCACTCCCTACCAGCTTTATGTAGCTCTGCCCACTGTACCTGAATCTTCGTCCGATGACGTGTGCTTGGAGCACACGAAAGCTTATGTTCTGAATAAAACTTTGTTGATCTTAAAGGTGCACTCGACTCCTACTTTTATCTTTCCATCTTGTTTTGCGCCTGTATTACGGGCCAAAGCAGCTGTATTCCTCCATGCCTTACTGTGTCGGGAAATAATTACTCACTGTATGCACTGGCTATGGAGCCTGGGAGAAGATGGGCCAATGTGTGTATGTTGGCATTCCCCTGTTGTGTTTTTCTTAGTTCACTTTTTCATCTCATTTGAAAGTGCTGCTCTACAGACAACTTGCGCATACCAGGTCTCTGCCTTGGCATACGGCGGGCAAGATTTCACTGCCCAATTTACTGGAGAGCTCGAAGAACCACCCCCTGCCATCTTCCCGTGACCACTGATGTCCCTTCGCCTCAATTTGGCTCCCCCCTTGGCTCCCCCCTCCCCATTCCTGTGGAAACCATCGTCTCCCTTGCCTTGCATGGACGCCGTTTGCGTCTGGGGCTGTTGATCGTGGAGGCTTTGGCTGTCGACCGAGATGCCGCTATCGCTGTGGAGCTTCTCCCCTTCCGGCGAAGGTGTCTGATTAACAGGGCGGTTGTTGGCACCTTGCTTGTTCTGCTTGCAGCTGTTCCACCTACAAGTGAAAGCATCCAAAAGCCTTTTTTTTTTCATCCCCAGGTATCCTTCCCAACTCAAGGTGTACAACCCAGATTTGGCACAACAACGGACTTGCAGGTTCTTCGAAGCTCTGGGTGTGGCTAAGCCTGTCTTGGGGCTTGCATGCACCACCTTCGATGCAGAGACTGCTTCAGTAGTCTGGAGGTGAGGATGCTTTGTGCCACATTAGGCTTTCCCATCCCACTGCCGGGTATCTGAAGGACCCAACAGAGGTTGTAGGCAGGGCTGGCTCGCCCACTAGGCAAACTAGGCAGTTGCCTATAGCACTGGGAGAGTGGGCACCAAATTGGGCTTCCTCCCTCCCAGTGCCCAAGACAACAGTCCCCCCCCACTGTCACCAGCCCCCCCCCACTGTCACCAGCCCCCTCCCTTCCCATCTGCTTCACTCTGCCCACCACACTCCCCCTCTCGCCGCGATGAGGCTGGGCCCTACCGGCTTTGAGGCAGCCGGCAGGGCCGCATTTTTTGAAGAGAAAGCTGGGGGAGTCTTTGCTCCCCCCTCACTTCTGGTTCCAGAAGGAGGGGGGATAAGCCTCCTCCAGCTTTCTCTTCAAAAAATGCGGCCCTGCCAGCTGCCTCGAAGCCAGTAGGGCCCAGCCTTGTCGCAGCAAGCTTTGGGGTGGGGGAACGAAGCATGGTGGAAGGGAAGGGAGGGGGCTGGCGGTGACGGGGGTGAAGCAGCAGGGCCACCAGCCACGGAGTCTGCCTGGGGCACCATGCGCCCTTGGGCTGGTGCTGGTCGCAGGCCACGCCATCCTACTCTCATGCATGGGGTGGGGAGCATGCCTGCCTTTCTCTAGGAACTAGCATTGTCGTGCTGAACCAGGAGTCTCTGGAAGCCATCCCTGGAGGTTGGGTTTGGGTTGATGAACAGTCCATCCCAATGCCTGGTGGGATACTTCGGCCCCAAATAGTTAGTCATTTCAAGTTACCTCCAAATTGGGTTTGGGTGTGCCCCAAGAGATGTTTGACACTCCAAATGTGTGTAACAAAATCACCCCGCTACCTGCGATCCTCCTTATATGCACACTCAGCCGTCTTGTGTGAACAGGTCAAAGTACATTTATTTCCCATGGACACAAACCTTTAGTAAGCACAAACACATCCTCTGAAAAATCTATGGTTCTTATGGTGCGCACCATGCATAGAAAATGCACACTGACCCATTCCCACAAAATGGGGAGGACTCTTAGAGGGAGGATCACACGCAGCATGTGTTCTCTTTACCTGTGCTTGGAGGGCTAAAAGAGGAGTGGGAAGAAAGGAGAAAAAAGGGCTAAATTTGATGAAAAGGCATTGGAAAACATTAAGGCGTTGTTCCTTGGGCCACCTATCCTGCCTGTCAGACATTTCCTCAAGATATTCTTGCTCATCGCTCTCATGTTGTCCTGCTGAAGAAGAAGAGATTGGATTTATACCCCGCCCTTCACTCAAAGTCTCACATTGGCTTCCAATCTCCCTCCCTCCCTCTCCCCACAACAGACACCCTGTGAGGTAGGTGGGGCTGAGAAAGCTCTGACAGAAACTACTCTTGAGAGAACAGCTCTGAGAGATCTGTGACTGACCCAAAGTCACCCGGCTGGCTGTGTGTGGAGGAGTGGGAAATCAAACCCGGTTCTCCAGATTAGAGTCCTTAACCACAATACCATGCTGGAGTGCGTAAACCTGAATGGCTCTCCAGCAGTTCACTGCTTCATTCCTAAGGAGGAACAGTTAAGGAGCTAAGCCAGGGTGTGGGAGTAGCTGGCAGTGGGCTGCTATTCCTATCCTGTGAGTCCACCATTGCCCCGCAGAGCATTGCTTTGTGTGAGATGAGCACGATGCCAGAGCAGGGTTGCATGTTGAGTGTTTTGTTTACAGTTCTCTTTTGGTCTCAGTTGCACCCTATCTGTGGATAGCTTTACAGATCCTGGGAACGAATGTCATGGCCTTTACTCCAGTTCTGAAGGCTGCCTAATTTCTGGGAACTTCTGCCGCTCAGAGGAGGAGGAGAAACTCCAGAGTTGGAGAAAGGCTGCTGCCTCCAGAAGACGTTCACAGAGACCGGCTGGCAAATTCAGAGAGCTTCCCTCACTTGACTCTTTTGCATTGCAAATTCCAGAAGAGTGGTAAGGTTTCATCCGTTTTTGCCAGAAGAGCAGTGCCAGATTAACAATTAGGCCAAGTAAGGCACTGGCCTATGGGCCCCCAACCTTTTAGGGGCCTGGGCCAGCTTCCCCCCACCCTGGTTTCCCCTCTGCTTGCAGCCTCCCAGCCTGCACGTGCAGCCAGCAACTGAGCTACTCTTTGCCCAACTTGCTTGGTGCGGCTGCTGCTGGTGTTGTTGCCAGGTTTGCCTCTCTCTGCCTCTCCCCTGCAGCTTAGTTGAAGGGACTTTTAAGAAGGTGCCTGCAGGCTGCAGTGGGGGCCATGGGTGGTGGGGCCAGTGCTCAGACTCTGAGATCATTTGTGAGGGGACCCCCCCGGATTTCAACTGCCCAGGGGCCACCACAGTGTTTAATCCGGCACTGCGGAAGAGAAAAGAGTCTTGGGACACCCAAAAGACTAATCTCAGCCATGGGCTGTGTGTAGGGTTGCGAACCTTAAGGCAGGGGCTGGAGATCTCTTGGGATTACAACTGATCTCCAGATGACAGAGATCAGTTTTCCTGGAGAAAATGGCTGCTTTGGTGGGTGGGCTGTATGGCATTGTACTCCACCTCTCCACAACCCCTGCCCTTCTCAGGCTCCACCCCCCCCACCCCCCAAATCTCCAAGTATTTCCCAACTGGGAGCTGTGTAACTGTTGTTGTGAACATATGAAGCTGCCTTATACTGAATCAGACCCTTCGTCCATCAAAGTCAGTATTGTCTTCTCAGACTGGCAGCGGCTCTCCAGGGTCTCAAGCTGAGGTTTTTCACACCTATTTGCCTGGACCCTTTTTTGGAGATGCCAGGGATTGAACCTGGGACCTTCTGCTTCCCAAGCAGATGCTCTACCACTGAGCCACTGTCCCTCAGCCACCGTTGTGCCTGTACTTTTGCCCTGGCATGACAGGAAGCAAGGGGGAGGAGCAGGGTGGTGGCAGCAGAAAAAGGCACAGAAATCCCAGTGTTGGAAGGCACAATCTCTGCGTCTTCTCATGCTGCTTGCTGGTAGGGTTCCCATTCCCCTGTCCTGGGTGGGGAACCCCCAGGTTTGGGTGCTTCTGCTCAGGGGAAACCTGCCCCTCAAAAGCGATATCATCATGCAACATTCCTGATGTGCTGACATCACACGGAAGCCCCTCTACATGGGGCTGCCCCTGTGCTGGACCCGGAAATTGCAGCTGGTGCAGAATGCCGCGGCCCGGCTATTACTGGGCCTCCCAAGATGGGGGCACATTCGGCCGGGTCTTCGGGCTCTGCACTGGCTCCCAATAACATACCGGGTCCGGTACAAGGTGCTGGTCATTACCTTTAAAGCCCTATATGGCCTGGGACCTGCCTACTTGAGGGACCGTCTCTCCCCACACGTTCCCCAGAGAGTACTGAGGTCTGGGACTCAAAATCTTCTCAACATCCCCGGGCCCAAGGAAATGCGTCTCAAGACAACTAGAGACAGGGCCTTTTCTACAATGGCCCCTATGTGGTGGAACCAGCTACCGGAAGAGGTGAGGGCCCTGCGGGATCTTACTCAGTTCCGCAGGGCCTGTAAGACGACCCTCTTCCGGTTAGCCTACGCCTGACTGGATAAATGTAGCTTTCTAGATCTCTGTGATTACTGTATAGTTTTAATGCTAAAAATTTTAAGGTTTTTAGGTTTTTAAATGCTTGATTTTAAATGTAATTACTTTGTTCCGATTTTATTGTTTTATTGGTTGTTGTAAGCCGCCCTGAGCCACTCGTGGGAAGGGCGGGATATAAATCCCGGAATAAATAAATAAATAAATAAATAAATAAATAAATAAATAAATAAATAAATAAATAAGTGATATCCCCCTGCTGGCGCAATAGTTTTACCTGTCAGCCCCACTTGCTGGTGCTGTTGTGCAGGGGTGTATTACTTGCCTTTGTCTGGAAACAGGCTAAGTTGGCTCCCATTTCTTTGGATGAAATGATATACATCAAGCGCTTCACCAAGCCTAGCAAATGCCTGCTCATTATTTTTCCTTGAATTGTAGCACCTAATACCAATATATATATGTTTATTATGATATATACATCTATGGTATATATATGTTTATTAATTTATTCGTATTTTCCTTAAATTGTGTTCCTTTACTCCCCGAGCTTACTAGTAATGATATGTGTATTGGATACTCCGTAGCTTCTGTAATAATAATTGAGCATAATTAATGTGATATATGCATACTGTGCCCTATGTTTTCTTTTTAGTGTGACAAACTACTAATCCATTTTCCCTTTCCTAAGTTCTCCTGTGTTGTATCCTGTTTATAGCCAACAAAATTTGAAAGATTTTAAAAAAAGGAAGCAGGCTAAGTGAGCTTGGGCCAATGCAAGGTTATGCTATAATACATTGGTTCAACTTCACGGTGCCACCGGAGTTTTTGCCATTTTGGCCTTGCAAAGCTGACCACCGTGTAGAGCCAAAGATACCACCCAAGAAGTGTGAAACGAAGGAACAATTGTTTTGCTTGGGCTTTTTTTTTTGCATCACCCAGTTCTCTTTTTCCTGGATCTCCACAGGATCAAACTACACTTACCTCTTGAAAGCAATGTATGCCACCAGCCCCACGATCACAGCCGCCAAGATGGAGCAGTATACGGGGATGAGGTTGTCCGGCGTGCCACTTGGGACGACGGGCTGAGAGCTTCCCATCACCGTGGCTGCCGTGCCAGCTACTGTGCTGCCGAAACCATCCACTTCACTGGGATCATTTGTGAAAGGAAGGGGGTTCTCAGAACTCTCTGTATTGTAGTCTGCTACAGAAAGACAAGGAAACAGAAAGACAATGGAGGAACAAGTCTGGAAAAATCGGGGCTGCAAATCAGATTGCTGGAGAAAAGCATTTTGGGGCCAAGTGACATGTGAGAACAGCCATGCTGGATTGGTCCAATGCAGGGCTTCTTCTGTTGCAGGGACATATTTGCATATTAGGCAACACCTCTTGATCAGGCCCGGTGCATGGGGTTCTGGCGCTTGAGGCAGAACCCCAATGTGTGCCCCCAAATCCCGGAAGCAAACTAATTGCACACGCGTGGCATGATAACATTGCCAAGAGGTGATGTCATTGTGTCGGGTACTCGGTGGCTCCCCCTGCCCAGCGTGCTCAGAGTTTGGAGCATGCTGAGCAGGGGAAGGCTGGTTCTTTCTGGGCTTTGAGGGATCAGGTGAGCTCCCCCGATCCCTTAAAGCCCAGAAAGAACACTCGGCGCCTTCCCCTGCCCAGTGGGCTCCAAGTTCATAGCGCACTGGGCAGGGGAAGCCGCATTCTTTCTCAGCTCTGAGGGATTGAGGGAGCTCCTCCGACCCCTCAGAGCCAAGAAAGGCTCAGGGACGGCGCGAGCAGGGATGGGGAGGAGGTGCCCGCCCCTGCCCCCGCTGTAGGCTTCCCAATCCCCAGATACCAGCGGGGGATCCTCTGGTTTTGCAGGCTTCCCCCCTCCCCCAGCCAACTGGCCGGCGAGGGAAGCCCCACCCCCACAGCCATCATGCATAGGGAATGATGGGGAATTGATCCGCGGGTATGGGGGGCTTCGGGGGGCTCTTTTTTGAGGTAGAGGTGCCAAATTTTCAGTATAGCATCTAGTGCCTCTCCCCAAAATACCCCCCAAGTTTCAAAAGTATTGGACCAGGGGGTCCAATTCTACGAGCCCCAAAAGGAGGTGACCCTATCCATTATTTTCTATGGAAGGAAGGCATTTTAAAAGGTGTGCTGTCCCTTTAAATGTGATGGCCAGAACTCCCTTGGAGTTCAATTCTGCTTGTCACACCCTTGCTCCTGGCTCCGTCCCAATATCTCCTGGCTTCACCCCCAAAGTCTCCTGGCCCCACCCCCAAAGTCCCCAGATATTTCTTGAATTGGACTTGGCAACCCTACCCCGCTGTGAGCTGGTGCTCCAGGCAGTCCCCTCGTTTGCCTACTCCCACGCGCCAGCCCTGCTCCTGATGTAGACAATCCTCCAAGAGCTTACAGTAGGCTCTGTAAGAAAAACTCTGTAAGCTCTTGGAGGATCGGCTACATCAGGGTGTGTGGCCTAATATGCAAAGGAGTTTCTGCTACAAAAAAAAAGCCCTGGTCCAATGTTCCATCTGGTCTGGCTTTCGCTTTCTAACATTGGTCTGTCAGATGCCAAAGGAAAGTCTACAGGCAGAACAACCTTACAAGCTGGCTGCTCCCCAGTGTCTGATAAATTAGAGGTCCCTACTCACAATGTTAGAGGTCCCTGCTCACAACAGAGCAACACTAATTTTGGTCGTAGCATCAGTTTATTGCCCCCTTCCGATTTCCCTAATATAAGCTGTGCTCCCGTTAGTTGGTATTAATTGTACTGGCCACAAGTGTTCCCTCTAATACTGAGTTAGTGTGAGCTAGCTCAAAGGGTTTTAGCCTCTGGCTCACACATTTTTGTCTTAGCTCAGGAAAAATTGGCCCAGAACAAACTAATTTATGCAGTAGTCAAATCACTCACAACTTTAATGCTGGTAGCTCATGAAGTGTCATTTGTGCTCACAAGACTCCACTATCTAAAGGAAGCATTGCTGGCCACTAATGATGTCCCTGCAGCGATGGTTGCCATGCCAGCACATTTTACTGAATATATAGACCCCCACACACTTATTACAGAATTGTAACGGATTTAACTTCCATGTAACCCCCAATGCACGGAACATTTTAGAAGAAGAAGAATTCAAATTCTCAGCAGGATCTATGCTGGGCCTCAAATCATCTAAATAGATTAGCCATGGTTTTCGCATTGCTGGAAAAGCAAAAAGGTACCTTCATCTGGCTCTGGATCGTCGGTGTTGGACTCCATCGGGAATGTGGTTGTTGGTGAAAATCGTGGGTGAATCTCTGTGAAGAAAACGCAAATGGCACCTTAGTGATGTTTCAGCTACAGCCAGAATCAAAAGTCTCCATTCCCTCTTACTGAAGGTCCTGGTTCCCAAGAAGGCAAAGCCTGTATTCAGGTATCACAAGAGATCATCATTTGATCAAACCCTAGTTCATTGTGAGATGTGAATGCACACAGGTTCAGCAAATTAGAGTTTGCAAGCTGGCGTCAAACAAGTTCAGATCTCCATTCCGGCAGGGAAGCTTGTGGGATGACCTAGGGCCAGTCATACCTTCTCAACCTAACCTACCTCACCAAGTTGTTGAGAAGGTAAAACAAAAGACAGGAGACCAATGTATGCCACCCCAACCTCCTTGAAGGAAGGGCAGGATAAAAATGTACTAAATCATTACAAAAGTGAAACGATTTTTGAATGCACATCCTCTAAAATTAAATACTCACCATTCTTTTATATTCAATAATGTCTCCAATGTTGTTATTTAGAAGAAGACGACTGCAGATTTATACCTCGCCCTTCTCTCTGAATCAGAGACTCAGAGCGGCTTACAATCTCCTATATCTTCTGCCCCCACAAAAGACACCCTGTGAGGTGGGTGGGGCTGAGTGGGCTCTCACAGCAGCTGTCCTTTCAAGGACAACTCCTACGAGAACTATGACTAACCCAAGGCCATTCCAGCAGCTGTAAGTGGAGGAGTGGGGAATCAAACCCAGTTCTCCTAGATAAGAGTCCGCGCAAAACACCAAACTGGCTCTGAAGGAGAATTTTCATATATATATATATATATATATATATATATATATATATATATATATATATATATATATATATATATATATATATATATATATATATATATATATATATATATATATATATGTATGTATGTATATGTGTGTGAGAGTGTTGCATTTTTGCATTGGTTTTTTAAATTTTACTTATTGCAAGTGAATTCTTGCAATGTTGCAGTCACAAAAATACTTGCATTCACAAAGAGCAAATGTTGCAATGCTGTTGTTTTCTTTGCATCTATCTTGGTAGGTTTCAAATATGAAAATCTGGTGAGCCATCAATTCTCAAATACTAATTGCGGGTTATTTATCAAACGCTGTCAAATGCTCCTTATCACTACTTGATGCCTATCATATATATTAACTATAGTTGTATGCCAAGACTCCAGTGCTGTTAACAGTGACAGAAAATGTTTCTCAGTCTTCTGGAGAACCTTCAGCCCTTCTGACCCTTGCCAGGAATTTTTGCATAGAGTTGCCTGCTTTGGGTTGGGAAATACCTGAAGATTTTTTTGGGGGTGTGTGGAGCCTGGGGAGGGGGGTTTGGGGAGGGGAGGGACCTCAACAGGGTACAATGCCATAGAGTCCATCCTCCAAAGCAGCCGTTTTCTCCAGGGGCACTGATCTTGGTTATCTGGAGATCAATTGTAATAGCAGGAGATCTCCAGGTGCTACACAGAGATTGATAATCCTATTTCTCCATCGGAAGATTAGCAGCAGTTGTTTCCATACAGGCATTTCCCCCTTCCTTTGCTTCCAAAAGGCAGCATGGTTGTGGTAGGGTTGCCAAGTCCAATCCAAGAAATATCTGGGGACTTTGGGGGTGGAGCCAGCAGTAAAGTTGTGACAAGCATAATTGAACTCCAAAGGGAGTTCTGGCCATCACTTTTAAAGGGACCATACACCTTTTAAATGCCTTCCCTCCACTGGATATAATGAAGGATAGGGACACTTTCTTTGGGGGCTAATAGAATTGGACCCCTTGATTCAATCTTTTTGAAACTTGGAGGGTGTTTTGAGGAGAGGCACCAGATGCTGAAAATTTGGTGCCTCTACCTAAACAAAAATAGCCCCTCCAGAGCGCCAGAAACCCACGAATGAATTCTCCATTATACCCTATGAGAATTGGTCTCCATGGGGAATAATGGAGTGCCAGCAGATATTCCCCCCCGCCACTTTTTGATGACCCTGAAATGGGGAGAGGGCCTCCAAACTGGGAGATCCCCCGCCCCACCTTGGGATTGGCAACCCTATTGGGGAGGTATACACATATTGTTGTCCTCTAGTTGTCCCTTTCCAGGTTTTCTCTGTTCTCAGTAGGCTCTGTCTCAAACCTGCTTTGCTACAGTCTTTTCAAAAAGAATGAAGTCTAAGCATGGGTGTTGAAAGAAAGAAAGGGTGTCGTCGGATTCAATTCAGTATTCCTTAAAGATTAAAAGTTTGAAAACTAATATCCCATCTGCATCCGCTACCAATAAAACCAAGCACACCCACTGTAGTTAGATAAAGGTAAAGGTAGTCCCCTGTGCAAGCACCAGTTGTTTCCGACTCTGGGGTGACATCACATCACGGCGTTTTCACAGCAGACTTTTAGATATCAAATTTCAAAATCAGATATTGTTCTGTGTCAGACCAAGGAATTAAACCGTTGAAGAGAATTCAGAATTAACTGGCACACCCAGCGAATATTTAACACACAAAATTCACCAAGGAACATTTTGAGGCTAATTCGTTTTCTCAAGTGCAGCTACCTAAAGCTCTATCCGTTCCTTATGGACATACCGTCTTCTCCTTCCTTTTTCTCAACACACCAACCCCACCCAAATTCCATTTGTAAGCTCCTTGGGGACAGAGTTCTGTTTTGGGCTGATGTTAATCTATAAAAGCACCAGGACTAATGATCGTACAACATTAAGGGGGAAAAAAATCAGAAGAGATGGAAGGTGAGCAGAGGAGAGAGCAGCAGGCTGGAGGAGAAGAGCCGGTGTGGTGTCACAGTTAGCGAGTCAGAATTGGGAGTTCTGGGTTCAAATCCTCATTAAAACCATGGGCAGTTCCCTCCTAAAGCAAAATTACACCTTCTAAGTCCAGCGACTACAATAGACTAGAAGGGTGTAACCCTGCTTAGGCTACTAGCACGGTGGATGACAGTGGGTCTCTCCTGCTATCTCAATAGGGTTGCCAATCCTGGGGGGGGGGGGCGGGGCAGGGAATCCCCCCGGTTTGAAAGCCCTCCCTCCACTTAAGGTTCATCAGAAAGCAGGGGTGGGGGAGGGAAATGTCTGCTGGGCACTCCATTATTCCCTATGGAGACTGATTTCTATAGGGTATAACGGAAAATTGATCCTTAAGTATTCGGGGCTCTGGAGGGGCTGTTTTTTGAGACAGAGGCACCAAATTTGCAGCACAGTATCCTATGCCTCTCCTCAAACCCCCCCCCCCAAAGTTTCAAAAGGATTGGACCAGGGGGTCCAATTCTATGAGGCCCCAAAGAAGGTGCTCCTATCCTTCATTATATCCAATGGAGGGAAGGCATTTAAAAGGTGTGCAGTCCCTTTAAATGTGATGGCCAAAACTCCCTTTGGAGTTCAGTCATGCTTGTCACAACCTTGCTCCTGGCTCCACCCCCAAAGTCCCCAGATATTTCTTGAATTGGACTTGGCAACCCTATATCTCAACCTAGCCTACCACACAAGGCTATTATGAGAATAATAAGAGAGGTGGAGAGGATGAGTTCCATTTCGGAGGAAGGGCAGTCTTTTAAAAATCCACCAAGTGTCCAATTGTGCAAGATTTACAACAGAGGATGCAGGGAGGGCAGGATGAAGTGTTGGGGTGAATAGAAACGGCAGCAGCTTGCTGACAAAACAGGGAGTTCTCATCAGTTATATACACACACACACACACAACACACACATACACACACTTTCCTGGTTATCTGGCATGTCTGCATAAAGTTGAGTTTTAGCACCCTTTTAACACCACAGCGTGCTTTTAGCCTGAAAACTGTCATTTCTTTTAAGATGCCTCATAATTTATGCATTCTGCACATACTTGCCCATACTTGGTTTCATTTACCAACTTCAAATGCTTTTATGTTTTTCTAAGCTTTCGTTTTTAAGCAGCTGAGGGCCGGATCCCTGGAAAGCGATCCTGAAAAGCCTATAAACAAATAAATAAATAAATACAGGAGTTTTGCTTTCCGAGGCCCTGATCTGAGAAAGCAGCCATACAATCTTCACAAGCAGCTATACAGTCTTCACATCCTTGTCGATGCAGAGAGGGGTGTGTCTCTGTAGAACTGCTTCTGTACTTGCAGACATCTTGTCTAAAAGAAAATTATTAAAGAACATTCTGGGAAACTGGTGTGTGTGTGTTTGCATAGAACTGATGCACACTCTATGTTTTGCCAGCCAACTGCTCCTGTTTGGGAGGAAAAGGAGTGGCTGAATTGCATGCAGTTCTCCTTCACCGTGCTGTCTGGCCTGCTCCTTCTTTGCCCATCAAACAGCGCCCCTCTGAAGAACTTGGCATCATGCCATGTTCTGTGCCAGCGCTTCCCGGTTGTGCATTGCAAGTTCTTCTGCCGTCTGCCTCGCTATTTCACAGGCCTCATGTTCAAGCGTTCTGCGTCATGCGCAACTCCTCCGACCAATGGGTCTCATGCTTGCAAATTAGTTCCTGCTGGGCTTTTTCTACAAAAAAAGCCCTATGTGGAACAATGGTGACATCAGAGCCAGTTTGATGTAGTGGTTAAGTGTGCGGACTCTTATCTGGTAGGACCAGGTTTGATTCCCCATCCTCCACTTGCACCTGCTGGAATGGCCTTGGGTCAGCCAGAGCTCTGGCAGAAGTTGTCCTTGAAAGGGCAGCTTATGTGAGAGCTCTCTCAGCCCCACCCACCTCACAGGGTGTCTGTTGTGGGGCGAGAAGATATAGGAGATTGTAAGCCTCTCTGAGTCTCTGATTCAGAGAGAAGGGCGGGGTATAAATCTGCAGTCTTCTTCTTCTTAAACGGACTTGACTGTCCAAGATGTCACACGGCTCCCTGCTACTGATGCATTTAATGTGCCTGAATGCCTCTATAGATTTGGGCCCTGCTCTCAAATTCCCAGTTGCATCTGGCTCGATCTCTGTTCAAGAGATGCTGCACCAAAAAAGGCTCCCCCACCGAATCCACAGCGCTCCAGGTTGGATTCCCCCTTCCCTCCTTTCAAGGTTCTCTGTCGTCCTGACCCGCCCCCCGCTTCATTTTGTAATTTGGCAGCGCCTAAGGGAACAGCTGTTCCTTCTGCTCTGCAGCCTGCACCGCTTTCCCCACCTGGAAGCCTGTTCTGTCAGACCCAGGCTTACTCATCTTCAATGGCAACGGCTCAGTGATTCAGCTGCTGCTCCACCCATCACCGAGGGAATCCTGAGGTGCAGTCGGGGTGTCCAGATGCCTCTTCATCCCCAACAACACCGGCTCTGCTTTGTTATTGTTAACTTACTATGTTTTTAGCTTGCTTTTCAGCCCCTGAAACTGGTTTTCAAAGTGACTTGCAGCGATTAGGCTCGGATCCAATAGCACCTTAGAGGACAACATGAGTTTTAGAGGGTAAGCCGTGGAGAGTCAATGCTCTGGGGATCTTTGAGTATCAGAAGCTCACACCCTGAAACTCTTGTTGGTCTCTAAGGTACTACTAAGGATGCCAGCCTCCAGGTACCACCTAGATCAGGGGTGGTCAACTAGCTTAATGCAAGAGCCACATAGAATAAATGCCAGATATTTGAGAGCCACAAGACATTAACGTCAGATGTCTGAGAGGAAGGAAGAAAGGCAAATAGATGGGGAAGGAGGTGGAGATGGAAAGAAAGCAACTTTAGATTAATTCTCCAAGCTAGAGAGAAATGCCTTCTCCAAGCTGGCTGATGGGGCAGTGGAGGCTTTGAAAGCGACAAAATATGTGTGAAAGAGCCACACGTGGCTCCTGAGCTGCAGTTTGGCCACCCCGAATGGATCATCTCCAGCAAGGCTTTAAAAAAAGAAAAAAGAACACACAGGAACGCAGTTTGGGCTGGCTTGGCATCAGGGTGTGTGGCCTAATATGCAAATGAGTTCCTGCAGGGCATTTCCTACAAAAAGCTCTGTGGAACAATGGTGCCACCAGGGGGTGTGGCCTAACATGCAAATGAGTTCCCGCTGATCTCCAGACTACATAGATCAGTTAAATCTTCCCAAGCTTTCTTTACTTAATGGAACTAAAGTAGCCAGAAATATGGGGCATTTCTTTCCAATCTTATTTTCCCTAACCCATCACATTGTCAGGAAATACTGCTTTACCCAGTGAGTGATTAAAATATGGAATTTGCTGCCAGAAGATGTAGTGATGCCCACAGATTAGACAGATTCATAGAGGAGAGGTCTATCTGTGGTACTAATAGGGTTGCCATCTCCAGGTGGGGCCTGGAGATCTCCCACGTTTACAACCAATCTCCAAATGGCAGAGAAAATGGCTGCTTTGAAGGGTGGGCTCTATGGCATTGTACCATGCTGAAGCCCCTCCCCTCCCCAAACCCCACCCTCTCCCGGATCCACCCCCAATGTCTCCAGTCATTTTCCAATCCAGACCTGGCAGTGGCAACCCTAGCTACTAGCCAAGGTAACTAAAGGGAACCTCCACATTCAGAGGCAGTGAGCCTCTGAATCCCAGAGCCCGGAGACCTCAGCTTCTCTGCCCTGTTGTTGGCCCTCCAGAGGAACTGGTTGGCCGCTATGTTAGGCAAGATGCTGGAGTAGATGGACCACGGGTCTGATCATCCAGCAGGGCGCTTCTTACGTTCCCATGTCTTCCATCTTAAGAACTAGAAGACTTTAAAATTGGATAATTCTGATAAGTATTCCAGTAATGTAAGTAAAAAGAGAGGGCTGGGTTCAGCCGGGAAAGTGGATTTGAGAGGGCCTCAAAGCCATGTAATTGATGTTGGAGAAAGCTCTCTGGCCTTTTTCCAGGAGCAGAGAAGAGGAAAATAAAGGATAGACTGCGGTTGGATTCTCATTCGTCTCTTATGCCCTCGGAGGGAACATTCAGTCAGTGAGATCCATGAGTACAAATCCCCTCTAATGTACGATAAATGGAAGGCGGGAGAGGAAACATGGCCACTTGCACAGAAAGACGTATCAGGGTCTGGATCAATCTTTCAATTTTCTGCTTTAATGTTTTTCGGCTGCATTCGGCTGCGTGTTGTTACAGGCTGCTGTGATTAGATCTGGGTTTGTGACTTGGTTATACTTCGTTCAAGAGGCTCGGTTTCTATCGAATGAAAAGCAAAACGATTTTTTTTTTAAAAAAAGATGATGATTACGGATGGGCTGCCCTCCGAAGCGCTCTCCAAAACAAGTGCGCAGTAAGAGGCCAAGAAGGGGAGTGCCGGATAAATGGGATTTGTGAAGCCAAGGAGACAGGCTGTCTATTGTTGGTGGTTCTCTTAGCTTGGGGGGCTGTGAAAAAGGGCAAGGTTGCCACAAGCCGGAAATAGCCAGGGCTGAAATGGTGCTTTGAAGACCAGGGAGATCCAACAGGCAACACTCTGTTCCTGAGGCTCTGAAGAAAAGGACGGAGGCCAGGGTCGTGCTCCAGCCATTCTTCCTCTCAGCCAAGAGCTATTGTTGGCGTGAGATAGCTTCTTCTCATCTGGCTTTCAAACAAGGCTTATCCATTTCTTCAAGGACCCCGCTATGGGGGAGAGCACAGGAACGTTAGCTCTGAGCCACTCAAATGGGACAGTGGTGAGAGACTGTGGAGAGGAAGAAGCGGTCTCTCGTGCAGTTCTGACTAGCAGATATGCGAGGGTGGCATTGCAACTGGCAGGAGTCTGGGTAGAGCAGGGACGTAGGGGGCACCTTCAGCGACAATGTAATATCATTTTCAGAGGAGGAGTTGGATTTATACCCTGCCCTTCACTTGGAGTCTCAAAGTGGTTTACAGCCCTTTCCTTTCCCCACCACAGGCACCCTGTGAGCTATGTTCCCTCTAAGCTGAGTTGGTGTGAGCTAGCTCACAATTTTTTAGCCCCAGTTCACACGTTTTTGTCTCAGCTCAGGAAAAATGGCCCCAGAGCAAACTAATTTTTATGCAGATGCTCACAACTTTAATGCCAGTAGCTCACAAAGTAGAATTTTTGCTCACAAGGCTCCACAGCTTACAGGGAACATTGCCTGTGAGGTAGGGGGGGGACTGACAGAGCTTTTTGAGAACTGCTCTTGAGAGGAACAGCTCTGAGAGAGCTGTGACTGACCTAAGGTCACCCAGCAGCCTTCGTGTGCGGGAGGAACGGGGGAATCAAACCTGGTTCTCCAGATGACAGTCTGCTGCTCCTAACTGCTACACCAAACTGACTCTCAACGCCACATTTTCTAGGAATCACTGTGAACTCTATGATAAAACCACAGAGTGTTCGGGTGACTTCTGAAAGAGTTCTGACATCACTTCCGGTCATGCCATCACGGATGGCATTTTCCCCATTATTCTTCTCCTGCTGCCCTCAGGAAAAGCAATGGGAAACAGGAGCTGGGGGTGAGGGATCCTCCACCTTTGATGAGAAACTGGCAGCCCTCGCAGATTAGGAGAGGAGTTCTGGCTGAAGGATGCCTGAGAGCTACAGTGAATAGGCATGGCTTATGGGGCATTATTTAAAGCAGGGGTCCCCAACCCCTGGGCTGTGGACCAGTGCCGGTCCATGTCCTGCTAGTAACTGGGCCGTGAGTTGTATAATTATTTCATTGTATATTACAATGTAATAATAATAATAATAGTACGATACTGGATTTATATTCTGCCCGCCTCCGAATCTCAGAGTATCAGAGCAGCTTACAATCTCCTTTATCGTCCTCCCCCACAACAGACATCCTGTGAGGTAGGTGGGGCTGAGAGAGCTCTCACAGAAGCTGCCCTTTCAAGGACAACTCTGTGAGAGCCATGCCTGACCCAAGGCCATTCCAGCAGCTGCAAGTGGAGGAGTGGGGAATCGAACTGGCGCACTTAACCACTGCATCAAACTAATGGAAATAAAGTGCACAATTGTATCACCCAAAAACCATCACCCCCCCACCCCACCCACCCCGGTCAATGGAAAAATTGTCTTCCACAAAACCGGTCCCTGGTGCCAAAAAGGTTGGAGACAGCTGATTTAAAGTCTACCTTGGTATTTTTTGCCCACCAAAAGAAGCAGTGTTCAGATTCCCCCCATCCTCCCCAGTTCTGTTTCACAGGCCACCTAAGCCCCTTCCTTAAACACAGGGCTACTGTGGGGGGTGGGCAGGGCTTGGGGACCAAAACTCTGTGGGTCCTTGTTATCCTGGGGCCCCATACATAGGCCCCATATATATTTGCTCCACATGATCAAAGTCCTGGTGGATGCTACACATGATGCTGCCTTGTATTGAATTGGGCCAAAGTTGGAATTGTTTACTCAGACTGGCAGCAGCTCTCCAGCGTTTCAGGCTGATAGGGTCCCTAGGTCCCCTCTGGCCACCAATGGGGTGGAGGGGTAGGGTTGCCAGCTCCAGGCTTGGGACTCCTGGAGACTTGTGGGGGAGCCTCAGGAGGACAGGGTGGAGTCTCCTGGAGACTTGTGGGTGGAGTCATCAATGGAGTACAATGTCAAAGTCCAAAATATCCATTTTCTCCAAGCGAACATATCTTTGTAGTTTGTAGATGAGCTGTAATTTCAGGAGATCCCCAGGTCCCACCTGGAGGCTGGCATCCCTACGGGAGGCTGAGGTCCTTCACTGCCTGGTCCTTTTTAACTGGAGCTGGTTCCCTCTAAGCTGCAGAGTCTTGTGAGCAACAATTCTACTTTGTGAGCTACTGGTATTAAAGCTGTGAGCTACTGCATAAATTATTGTACTCTGGGGTCCTCCTTCCTGAGCTAAGACAAAAATGTGTGAGCTGGAGGCTAAAAATCTGTGAGCTAGCTCATGCTAATGCAACATAGAGGGAACACTGGTGGGGACTGAACCTGGGCTCCTCTGTACGCAAAGACTTCCACTGAGCCACAGCCGCTCCCTGCAAGAGCTGTGTGTTCATTTTGTGGCTCCCATACGCACAGCAGCCCGTTGGTGCTCCCAACCACAGAATGCAATGAGAAGCAGTTTCTGCCTCCCCACTCCACACTACTTTCAGTTTCCCCAAAAGCCCCATGAAACCACTACCGGCTCCATTCTGGAAATCATACCACTGACATGGCTTCATTTACGTTTTTGCAACAGAGCCAATAGTAGCTCCGCGAGGCTGTGTGAACACACATGAAGCTGCCTTCTACTGAAGCAGACCTTTGATCCATCATGGTCTACTGTCGTCTACTCAGACGGGCAGCAGCTCTCCAGGGTCTCAGGCTGAGGTCTTTCACGTCACCGACTGCCAGATCTTTTAACCGGAGATGCTGGGGATTGAACCGGAGATCTTCTGCATGCCAAACAAATGCTGTGACACTGAGCCAAGTCCAGGGTGGAATTCTAGCAGGAGCGCCTTTGCATATTAGCCCACACACCCTCGATGTAGCCAATCCTCCAAGAGTTTATAAGGCTCTTTTTTGTAAGCTCTTGGAGGATTGGCTACATCAGGGGGTGTGGCCTAATATGCAAAAAAGCTCCTGCTGGAATTCCATCCCTGGCCAAATCTACTCAGATTGGTAGTGGCTCTCCAGGGTCTGAGGCTGAGGTCTTTCACATCTCCAACTGTCCAGATCCATTAACCAGAGATGCTGAGGATTGAACCAGAGATCTTCTGCATGACAAACAAATGCCATGACCCTGAGTCAAGTCCACTCAGTCTGGAAGTGGCACTCCAGAGTCTCAGGAGGAGGTTTTTCACATCATCAACAGCCAGACCCATTAATTGGAGATGGTGGGGACTGAACCTGGGACCTTCTGCCCTCCAAACAGATGCTCTGACACTGAGCCCTAGCCCCTCCTTCCTTGGAGGTTTTTAAAGAGAGGCTAGATGGCCATCTGACAGCAATGCTGATTGCGTGAATTAGATCATGAGAAGGAGGGCAGGAAGGGGGTATGTGGGGGGAGGTATTTGTGAAGTTCCTGCATTGTGCAAGGGGTTGGACTAGATGAGCCTGGAGGTCCCTTCCAACTCTATGATTCTATGAACCAGCAACTGGGCAGGAACTAAAGCAGAGGGAATTGGGCCAAAGGGCAAATGATGGAACTGTGGTTATCAGCTAGAAAACTAGAAAGACAACAACCACCATATGTCAGAAAGTTGTGAAAATCAGCCTCAGATCTGTTCTCATCATCCCTTTCTGGTTACTTCCATTCTACACAAGCTTGTATTGTTTTCAGGCCCATATGTCTCCTCCTTTCCTCTGTGTGACCTGCTATGTTTAGGGTTACCAGCCTCCAAGTTAGAGTAAATGGCTGTGGTATAGGATAAGCTCTAGGGAAACATGGCCCTGCTGATCTCCCTCCCCTTTCTAAACTCCACCCTCCACAAACTCTGCCCCCAAATCTCCAGCAGTTTCTCAGGTACAATGGTCAGGTCTGGGTTGGAAAACACCCAACAACTTTGGGGGTGGATCCAGGAGAAAGCAGGATTTGTGGAGGGGCCTCAGCATGGCACAATGCCATAGAGCCCACCCTTCAAAGCAGCCATTTTCTCCAAGGGAGCTGATCTCTGCCAACTGGAGATCAGTTGTAAAAGCGGGAGATCCCCAGACCCCACCTGGAGGCTGGCAGCCCTATCATACCAGCAGCTGGAAGGCCCTATTCTGCAGAAGAGTCTTCCTTACACCCAGGGCTTTTTTGGCAGTAAGAACTCCTTTGCATATTAAGCTACATCACCCCGATGTAGCCAATCCTCTAGGAGCTTACAGGGCTCTTCTTACAGGGCCTTCTGTAAGCTCTTGGACGATTGGCTACATCAGGGGGATGTAGCCTAATATGCAAAGAAGTTCCTGCTACAAAAAAGCTCTGCTTATACCCCACAGCAAGGCTGGTGTGATGGTTCTCCTCAGGTCCAGCTATCCTCACTGCAAGCACACTTCCACTCACAGCAGTTAAAATGTCTGTGAACAGTCACAGGTGCCAACCAATTTGAAGAAGACGACTGCAGATTTATACCCCACCCTTCTCTCTGAATCAGAGACTCAGAGTGGCTTACAATCTCCTGTCTTCTCCCCCCACAACAGACACCCTGTGAGGTGAGTGGGGCTGAGAGGGCTCTCCCAGCAGCTGCCCTTTCAAGGCTAACCCAAGGCCATTCCAGCAGCTAAAAGTGGCGGAGCGGGGAATCAAACCTGGTTCTCCCAGATAAGAGTCCACACACTTAACCACTACACCAAACTGGCTCTCAATTTGGAGCATATTCAAACCCTTACCTTTGCACTCTGCGTCTGATCCTGCGGTACATTCCTTGATCATGATCTCATTCTCCTCACAAATGGTGCAAGGGAAACAGGGGTCCACGTGGTTGGCATCATCCGAGAAGGTCCCCACGGGGCATTCCTCGCAGAACGTGTTCTGATTGTCACTGCAGGGATACACAAGACCAAAGCCCACTTCGCAGACGGTGCATTCTTTGCAGTCGCCGCTTTCCTCATCCTGGTAGTAGCCGTAGATGCATTTGCAGACAGTGTTGTCTGACTCCACGCAGGGGGCCAGCATGCTCTGAAGGCCCACGCACTCCTTGCATGGCTTGCACGGCTCCGTGGCACTCATGGTGTCTGAATAGCTCACACCTGGAATGCATCAGAAGAAAAGAATGGAGGTGAGCCGCAGCCCTGCAAGGAAACAATATTCCACTGACCTGAGAGTCCAATAAATGCACACCGAGGGCCAAACCACAGGTTACAACATACACAAATCGGCCAGATTGTAGCTGCAGCTTCATGGTGAGAATTCCATTTAAAAGGGCCAGGAGACCTGGTTTGAATTGGGATCTTGGCAGGGGGCAGGATTCTTGCCTTTCCCTGGCACGGTTTTCTCATGCCAAAATGGTACCAAGGGGGAGTTATTTGCCCTTTCGTGGGGCTCTGTGTGCAAGCAGCCAGTTTTGATTTGCAGGAGTGACAGATTTGAAAAAATGCCGGCATGTTTGTTTTCAAAGTGCCAATGACCATTGCTTCCTGGTCCTGGGATGTTTTGGGGTAGCCTAAATTCTTTTTGTACTAGACACAAACCGGCCTCATTAGCTTTCTGAGTCACTGTTTTAAAATAACATGTTGCAGATGGGGAGTCGTTTACACCTTTTGCTAACAACACAACTTTCTTCTCTGTTTAAAGAATATGTTTTGGAAAAATTGAAGGATACCTCACTGCTTTGTGATTTTCGGTTGGACCTGAACCACACATTATGATACTGTGCCTGCTTGGAGCTATTTTTTCCTATTGGACAATTATGGTTTGTGTTTGTATGTCTGTGAAATAGATAGATAGATAGATAGATAGATAGATAGATAGATAGATAGATAGATAGATAGATAGATAGATAGATAGATAGATAGATAGATAGATAGATAGATAGACAGACAGACAGACAGACAGACAGACAGACAGACAGACGATGGATGGACAGATGGACGGACAGACAGACTGATGATGGATGGATGGACAGACAGATGGACGGACTGATGATGGATGAATGGATGGATAGACAGACGGACGGATGGATTGATGATGGATGGTTGGATAGACAGATGGACTGATGATGGATGGATGGGAAGATAGATAGACAGACAGACAGACAGACAGACTGATGATGATGGATGAATGGATCATAAGCTGCTTACAGTGCCATTCTAAACAGATTTCTTCTGCTCTAAGTTCACTGACTTAGAAGTAAGGTTGCTAGGCAGCCCAGAGTTGCCAACCTCCAGGTGGGGCTTGGGGATCTCCCAAAATTTTCAGCTCTTCTCCAGACAACAAAGATCAGTTTCCCTGGAGAAATTCCTGCTTTGGAGGGTGGACTTTATGGCATTATATCCCTTGGAGGTACCTCCCCACCACAAACTCCACCCTTCCATGTTCCACCCCCAAATCTCCAGGAATTTCCCAAATTCAGCAACTTTACCAGGTGTCTGCCTAGAACCCTAACATAGAGGCCAACCTTAACACAGAGGTACAAGGCCTAAAAACAGTAAAGAAATGTTTCTAAAAGCTATAAAACCAGCCATAAATTTTTAAAAACAAAGCCAGCACAACACAACTGAGATAACAGAAAGTTGGGTTTGCAGGAGGGGTTATTTGAACACCCACCGGTTTGTTCCGTGTTCTGTTTGCCAGTTGCAAGTGATTTTTTGGCTCAGCAGTTCATGGGCCACATGAGCCTGTGCATCAGGTTACCTTTCATGTAATTGGACAGGACAGGACAGTGCAATTGGTGGTGTTTCACACATTCACACGCACACTAGGCTATATAGTAAAGCATGCCTAACGACAATACCTTGGTTCTCCTAATGATGGTCCCTCCCCCCTATTTCCTTCCCAAATTAAGCAACTGAATTGCGGATCTCCGAGGATGAAGGGAGGCCTGCTTAGAGTTTGTATAACTGTGCCTGATGGCCAAATTCACTCGCTATTCATCGCTGTGCAGTTATAATCAGCTCGTAACAATAAAATTGACCGGACTCCCTTGCAAGCCTCCCATCGGATGAATCACACACTGGCGAGTATTATAAAGTGCCCTGGAAAGCCTGAAGAGGTAATATATTACGATTTAATGGGGAAGTTAAACCAGCGGAAGGAGCGAGGCGTACACGCTGACTTCAGGTTAAAATATTTTATTTCGATTTCAGCTCCAGGCTTTGGCTCCAGTGAGCTGTCTCCTTCTGCTTGGAAAAGGATGAGGAGGAGCTCCAGTTTCACATGCAGAGGAGGCGGGTGCAGGGCAGGAGAGCCGCAAGGCCCAAGAGGGCCAGATCGCACAGATGGGATGGGAGGGAGGGTTCTAGGGCTGCCAATCCCCAGGTGGGAGCAGGGGATCCCCCGCTTTGGAGCTCCTCCTCCCGCTTCAGGGACATCAGAATGTGGGGAGAGGGAGGGAAATGTCTGATGGGAACTCCATTATTCCCTATGGAGACCGATTCCAATAGGGTATAATGGAGAACTGATCCATGAGTATCGGGGACTCTGTGGGAGGGCAGTGTTTTGAGGTAGAGGCACCAAATTTTCAGCATAGTGTTTGGTGCCTCTCCTCAAAACACGCTCCAAGTTTCGAAATGATTGGACCAGGGCGACAAATTCTATGAGCCCCCAAAGAAGGTGCCCCTATCCTTCATTATTTCCAATGGAGGGAAGGCATTTAAAAGGTGTGCTGTCTCTTTAAATGTGATGAAGAGAACTCCCTTTGCTTCAATTCTGCTTTTGGCTCCACCCCCAAAGCCCCCAGATATTTCTTGAATTGGACTTGGCAACCCTAGAGGGTTGGAAAATGCCTGGAGACTTTTGGGGTGGAGCCAGGAGAGGGCGGGGTTTAGGGAGGGGAGGAGCCTCGGCAGGGTACAATGCCCTAGAGTCCACCCTTCAAAGCAGCCATTTTCTCCAGGGGAGCTGATCTCTGCCATCTGGAGATCAGTTGTAAAAGCAGGCAATCTCCAGGCCCCACCTGGAGGCTGGCAACCCTAGAGGGAAGATACCACCCGAGTGGCTTTTCCCATTGCATACTTGCGATAACCACAGAAGCAGCATTGCTGGAATTCTCCTTTCCAAGTAACCCATGGCAGGTTCTAGGGTTGCCAGCCAGGAGAAACGGGGGTGGGGCAGCGAGTCATACCACTGTTGCATGGATGTACAATGTTACTTCCAGCAGAAAGCCAGAAATGACATCTCGTCATGGTGATGCTCTACGATTTGTGGAGATGCTCTAGGTTTTGAGCTAGAAGCAAGGTCATTCACACATTGGTGCAATGCTGTCAGTTTCCCCCACCTAGTTTGTGAAGCAGTGGTAAGGGGGGGGGGCAGATGTTGAGAGGTCTCCGGCTATAGCTATAAGGAGCTGCACTCTCCAGCAGGTTCACACTTATAGGGTGTTTTTACGCTGACAGTGTGTCACTCTCTATCACCGCATTGAAAACTCACCTTTTACATTACCTAACATTCTCACAACTGTTTTGCATCGTTGCTGCCTGAAGCATCTACATTTGTTTTGGTGAGATGCGTTTCGGAGCTGCTGCTGCTGCAACGTTTTTCTCGACACTAGTTTTGATCTGATCTTTTCTCTACAGGTGTTTCAAACCTGAATAGTAGAAGTTTTCATGCATTTTAAAAGACTCCTCCAAAAGCCACAAGGTGCAGTAATTTGCATGAGAACTGACAGCACTTGAATTTTTTACATATCATTGCTTGCCTCATCTAGCAATTTATTGTTTTTGCAGTGTTGACACGATTTCCAAGCAATCGTACATTTAACTAAGCACTGGTATTTTGGCTGCCCCCTGAGCAGAGACCCCCCCCCTAAAAATTGAAATGCTTAAATGTAAAAGGAAAATAATTAAAGCGGAACAGTGGCAGGCGATTCGAAGACTCTAAAACTCTGGATCAAACTAAATGTAAAAACACCCATAGTTGCTGGCTCTGGGTTAGAAAACACCTGGAGATTTTGGAGGGTTTGGAGAGGGGAGGAGCCTCAGCAGGAAATTGATTTCATTTCTCCCCATTGGTTCTGGTCCAACTGTCTTGGACAACAGAAAACAACTCCACACCATTCTCTATTACAGTCTTACCATCACACCATGTGGTGACTCCAGACCTAATGTGTACAGTTTTCCTTCTTTCCCACCTAACCTGCAGAGCGCAGACCTCAGTTCAGCTGGGAAGGGGGGAAGGAGGGAGGTTGGAGGGCCATGGGCGGAAGGGTTAATCAGGGTGGAAAATTCCTAGAGATCTGGGGGCAGACTCTGAGGAGGGTGGGGCTTGGGAAGGGGAGGGATATCAGTGGGTATAACATCATATTGTCTACCCTGCAAAGCAATCATTTTCTCCAGGGAATGGATTTATGTAGTCTGAATATTAGTTGAAATTCTAGGAGATCCCCGGGCCCCACCTAAAGGTTGCGGACATCACACAGGGTTGTGGCTGTTGGGGATGGGTCTTCTTCTCACTGGCCAGCTGGCCAACAGTGGGCAGAAGCCCACTAAATTAGGGGATCCCCAGCTGCTACCTGGGGGCTGGCAACCATATGGGCCCAACAGGCCCATAGCCAGAAAATTCCAGTTGGGGGGACCCACGGGAAAAATTTTTGGATGGAAGGCCCCCGCTCTGGTGGCCCCAACTCCCTCCACCACGACTTTTCTCCCCACAGCTCTGGGGCAGCCAGCGCTGAACTTGCCCATCGTGCAGGAAAGCCGGCATAGGAACCGCTGACTTCAGAGCTGCTTTTCCAGCTGATCATGTGATCAGCGGGGGCAGGGGGGTGCCTTGCAAGAGCCCCCAGAGCCCGCTCTTTATAGTTTCTCCCAGTGAGTGAGTGGGAGGAAGGGGGAGGTGTTGTGTAGAGGGGAGCCGCCAGAGCTGTGGGGAGAAAAGTGGCAGCAGAGGAAGCAGGGGCTGGGCAAAGGGAGGCCCATAAGGGTCCGAGGGGGGTCGAATTGGGGGCCGTGCCTAGGCTTGCCAATCCCCAGGTTCCAGCAGGGGTTCTTCCGCTTTCCCAGGCTCCTTCCCACCCCCAGTCAGTTGGCCGGCAGGGGGAAGCTCCGCCCCCAAAGGACCATGTGCCTTTCCACCTCTGGAGGCTTCAGTCTCTGATTGAAAGGCTTCCTCTTGGGATGGTGTGTCTGTGTTACTTTGAAGAAGTTGGCAGCAACTTGTGAATAGAGAGGCCAATCCCCTTTCAGAGTTGCCAAAAACGGGGTGGGGTGGTGGGGGGGAGGGAAATGTCTGCTGAGCACTTCATTATTCCTTATGTGGAGATCGATTCTTATAGGGTATAATGGGGAATTGATCTGGAGGTTTCGGGGGCTCTGAGGGAGCTGTTTTTTGAGGTAGAGGCACCAAATTTTCTGTAGAGTATCTAGTACCTCTCCCCAAAGTACCCCCCATGTTTCAAAACGATTGGAGCAGGGGGTCCAGTTCTATGAGCTCCAAAAGAAGGTGCCCCTATCCTTCATTATTTCCTATGGAAGGAAGGCATTTAAAAAGGTGTGCTGTCCCTTTAAATGTGATGGCCAGAACTCCCCTGGAGTTCAATTCTGCTTTGTCACACCCTTGCTCCTGGCTTCGCCCCCAATGTCTCCTGGCTCCGCCCCCCAAATCTCCTGGCTCCACCCCCAAAGTACCCAGATATTTCTTGAATTGGACTTGGCAACCCTAGCCGTGCCCCCCAGTCCCCCGCTGTGGCTACGGGCCTGAGCCCCAATATGGATGCAACCGCTGATACTCTTCTGTTTCCCTGTCTGGACCAAAGAAAGGGAAATTCTAATAAAAAGGGGGACATTACAAAAGACTCTTAGGAATTCAGTCCTATGGTAATCTCCTCTCTAGTCACTGTTCATTTATTTATTAGATTTTTTTTTAGTTGCCACTGAAAGGGTCTCTTGGTACTTACTTCAATAAATTAAAAACAACACAAAAATACATAGCAAGTATAAAATATTAAACTATTAGAATACGTGGTTAACACCATAACCACTAACAAAAATAACCAAAACATATAGATTACTCCAAAGGGCTGACCAAATCAATTCAGCCCTGTATGCCCTGCAGAAACTAAACAAGTCTGTCATGGCATGGGTGTCATCTGAGCGTGCATTCTACAGGAGAGGGGCTACAACTGAGAAGCTCCTTCCCCCGATGACAGCTAAGCAAGTCATCTTGGCCTGGGCACCTTCAAGGGCCCCCTATATGATGACTATAGGGAGCGAGGGGTGGGGTTGTAACAGGACAGACTGTTGCGATTCCCCTCGAAGTCTGCTTGGGAAAAGACCTATCTTGAAGAGATAGCTGGACTCTCTTTTCCTAAAGAATTACTTTTGAAAGGGCTTGGATTCGAACCAGTGACCACTCTGCTTATTGAGATGCATACAAACCAAATAACACAAAATGCTCTCAAAAGAGTGCTTCAGTTGGATGCACGTGGCAACTGACACCTTAAAAAGAATGTGAACTCCGTTTTCTTTGGACTCGTGTGGTTCCAAAACAATTTGGAAGACCACTCTACCCTATTTGAAAGCGATCTCATTTCTAGAGCCAGTGTGAATCAACCAAGGCTTACACAGACAACCAAATAAGTCCCAAACCACATAAATCAATCATGAAGACATTTAGGGTTTAAAAGAAATCCTGCTGCTTGGCATTTTTCTAAGCAGTCCTTTCTGATGTTATTGGCTGCCAGTCTGTTTGGTTCAACCTCCCCTGTATGCAGGCGCAGTTCTGTTGGGTTCGGCAGGCATTTGAGTTATTCGGTGCTCAACCAAACAGACCTGGAAATCGGTTCACATCAGATCGCCCCAGTTAAACACTGCAAGTCCAATGTGAATGTTATGGCCTCCCTCATTCCAGCCACATCCACTGGAGATGTTGTGGGAAAACCCTGGTGTGTATCTTTTAAAAGAGCCAACCTACTACAGCAGCTGCTGACACTGAATGACGCTTCTGCCCCACAGAATTCTCCAAGGGGAAATACAGCAAAAAATGTTCTCAATACCAACGCACTGCTCCTATCGCTATACATTACAGTGGCGTCTGCTTTGGTGGGGAAAGAGGGGGGGCTTGTTTGATCGTGCATTCGGTTGCATCTGTTTTCCCTCAATTAGCTATGGGAAAGGATTAAGGTGGTGGTGTCCAATATAAACATTTAACGAGGATGCCAAAAATGGCTGACTTTCGGCTGACCCCAATCTACATTCCCCTCTCCTTTGGTTTCAGCTGCTTTCCGCAGGGAATTAGAGCTGGGATGTAAATCAAATCTTCCTTTGCCTTGCCCCACGTCCCTGAAAGTCTTCCTTGCCCCCGCTTTCCTCCTCGTGATCCCCGTTGCCACCAGCTCCCAGAGCTGTCAGAAGCAGCAGTGGTTGCTTCAAAATGTTGCCACCAGTGGCTGAGTGAAACAGATGTGGCCATACTGGGACCTTATCACTGGTGTCTCATCATTAAGTTGAGATTCTTTCAAACAGTGATTTCTCTTTGCGTTGTTTCCCATTATTATTAAATATTTGTGGCTGGACTGAAATATAAGGAAGCAGAAAGTGCAGCTAGGGAGTTGGAAACCAGCTTCATTCTCTGCACTTTTAATTGGAAAGGAACTTCTACCTGCAGAGGGAGGAATTGGCTCAGGGTGCAACTAGAGGTCTGTAACTAGACCTTCCACCATTTTACATCTGTATTATTAACAGGGCTTTTTTGGATCAGGGACACACAGGAATGCAGTTCTGGCTGGCTTGGCATCAGGGGGTGTGGCCTAATATGCCAATGAGTTCCTGCTGGGCTTTTTCTTAAAAAAAAAAAGCCCTGAGAGCCAGTTTGGTGTAGTGGTTAAGTGCGCAGACTCTTATCTGGGAGAACCAGGATTGATTCCCCACTCTTCCACCTGCACCTGCTGGAATAGCCTTGGGTCAGCCATAGCTCTTGTAGGAGATGTCCTTGAAAGGGCAGCTGCTGTGAGAGCCTTCTCAGCCGCACCCACCTCACAGGGTGTCTGTTGTGGGGGAAGGAGATTGTACGCTGCTCTGGGTCTCTGATTCAGAGAGAAGGGCGGGGTATAAATCTGCAGTCTTCTTCTTCTTCTAATAGCAACCAAACAAAAAGACCCAGACTGGATTGGAGCTGTGGCACTTGATGAAGGGTTAACCCCTTTCTCCCCAGGATTTATCACCTGGATCTCCGGAAGAGAGCTGAACCTGATTCATCCACCACCAGAGCTAGTAATAACATTTTAAAAAGACAAATGAATTATGTAATTCCATTGTCTCCTCTAGTCTTAGATGGCATTTTAAAACAGATTCAACAAATGCCTGGAAGATAGACCAGTGTAAATGCTAAGTGCTCACATTGCTTCTGACTTAAGGCAACCCTGTGAATTAATAACATCCAAAATGTACTTTGCATTTCAGATTTGTCTGAGCATTGGGTTTTTGAGGTGAGAAATGATCCAAAGCAGTTTACCATTGCTTTCTTCTGCGCAGGGTTAGCTGAAGAAGCACTGCCATTATCACCATCCTCTTCTGCTGGTGTGGCTATTGATAGCGGGGGGGGGGGGATGCATCTTAGTCTGGTTCCCTACCTGTGGCCATTCCACCTGGAGTGACTCTGCTACGGAATCAGATTGGTGGAGCAATAGCAATGGCCAAATAGCAATAGTAGACCGGTAAATTAAATTAAATCCATTCATCCACCACCAGAGCTAGTAATAACATTTTAAAAAGACAAATGGATTATGTAATTCCACTGTCTCCTTTAGTCTTAGATGGCATTTTAAAACGGATTCAACAAATGCCTGGAAGATAGACCAGTGTGAGTGTTAAGTGCTCACATTGCTTCTGACTTAAGGCAACCCTGCGAATTAATAACCTCCAAAATGTACTTTGCATTTCAGATTTGTCTGAGTATTCTGAAAGGTAAAAGTGGCGAACTCCAATTGGGAGAACCGGCATTGATTCCTCACTCCTGCACATGAAGCCAGCTGGGTGACCTTGGGTCAGTCACAACTCTTGCAGAGCTCTCTCAGTCCCACCTATCTCACAGGGTGTTTGTTGTGGCGAGAGCAAAGGAAGGTGATTGTAAGGCTCTGAGACTCCTTCGTGTAGTGAATGGTGGCGTATGAAACCTCCTCCTCCTGACAGTCTAAATGCCTGATGGTATCCATCTCAACTTTGCTGCCATGTAAAAACCTCACCATGTTAAGGTGTGTATCCAACAGGGAAGGAAAACAGACCTACCAATATCTATAAACCATGATGCCTAATTAGAACCTCCATGTCCAGGGACAGCATATCCCTGGATACTAGTTGCCTGTAAAGAGGGCAAACAGCAGAGGAATGCTATTTATGTTTTGCTTATGGAAGAGTCTGGTTGGCCACCTTGGAAAATGGGGCTTTCTGGCCCAGATGGACCCACAGCATGATTCAGCAGGGCTCTGCTATAAGTCTTAAAGTTCAAAGGGCAGAAGGTAGAGGGGCAGAGTTCAAAGGGCAGAAGGTAGATTGATGTTGCTCATCAATCCAGCATGGTATAGGATCTGGGAAATCCAGGTTCAAATTTCCCCTCTGCCATGGAAGCTCTTACTCAGACCCTGGGCCAGTCTCTCTCTCTCTCTGCCCAACCTACCTGAAGATAAAACGGAGGAGGGGAGGACAATGTTGTAAGTTGCTTGTAAATTGGGGTCCCTGTTGGAGGAAAGTGGGCCACAAATGAAGTAGATAAATCAACACATTCTGGGGAAGGGTTGTTGTGTGCCACAAACCCTGAATCAAAATATGGGATGACTGAATTCAAGTTGGCAAGCCAACATTTGCCAGGCTTCTTTCCCATTGGCAAGGCTTCAGTGGGGCAGGAGGAAACAAGACTTACCAGCAGCAGGCTGGGAAATACCTGGAGGATTTGGAGATGGAGCCTGAAAAGGATAGAGCTCAGGGAGGGGAGGGACTTCAATGGATATAATGCCACAGAATCCGCCCTCAAAAGCAGCTATTTTCTCCAGGTGAATAGATCAGTATTGCCTGAAGATCAGCTGCAATCCCAGGAGGTCTCCAGCCATTGTGAGGAGGTTGGGAAACCTAGAAGAAGCCCCAAAATTCACACCCCAAAGGTGCTGGAGCTAGGGTTGCCAAGTCTCCTGCAGCTGCCAGCAGGGGACTTTTTCTCGTGTGCACGGCACAATGACGATACCCGGAAGTGACATATTTCACCAAGGACATCATGCGAGCCACTGTAGGAATTTGCTGGAAACTCTATGATTTTGTGTGGGGACGTTCTAGCAATTTGGGGGAGAGATCTATGGTACTCTGTGGGCAGGAGCTTGGAAGCCCTAGCTGGAGCTATCGCCGTGAACCTGCCATTGATCACCTCCAATGAATTCACCGTGCCGTTGAGCTCCTCTCCCCTCCTCCCATCCAGGGCAGGGCATTAATCTTGAATGAGCACTGCGATCTCTTGAGGACGTTCTCGGGGAAATCACCATTTTCCCTTCTGAATGGCAGGATGCAAAGACTCTCTCACTCTGGCAGATGGAATGCCTCCATCCGCACACGCCCTGCTCTCATTTAAACTTGCCGTTGGCTGTCACTCCCAATGAGGCGGTGGCCTTTGTCAGGGGCCCTCCCGGCATCACCCCCCCCTGCTGGGCCGCTGCTCCCTCCTTGCAACTTCAGTCAAAGAACTAATATGTCTAAATTGCAGGAAGAAACATTGAGGTTAAATAGCAGAGCAATTTTGGGATCAGAGTGAGGCTAACAAGAACTCGAAAGGGTTTTTATGGGAGGCCGTTGGAAAAGGAAATATGCGGGTTATAAAACAGGGCAGACGGAGAGGTTATCAAATCCGCTCAGGTCAGACGGGTTAAAAGAGGCATGATGCGGCAGATCTGCTGTCCTTTTTGGATACCCAGGGACTGTCTGACACCCTAGGCAAGGCTAACTTCTGGTGCCCCCCCCCCACAGTGATAACATCACTGAGTCACATGGAGGGTTCCCAGTTCATCACCCCCAGAAAGCCAGCAACCTAGGCAATCACCTAGCAGAGCCAGCCCTGAACTCACCAGCAGCCATGGGGATTTTGTGGGGATTTTTTGATGATGGGCAGTATGCACCAGTATGAAGCATGGTAGTAGAAAGTGCTGTCAAGTCACAGCTGACGTAAGGCAACCTCATAAGGTTTTCGAGGCAAGAGATGTCCAGGGGTGGTTTGCCATTGCCTGACGCTGTGTCCCAGTGCTGGTAGTTCTTGCTGGTCTCCCATCCAAAGACTAGCCAGGGACGACCCTGCTTAGCTTCCGAGATCTGATGAAATCAAGCTAGGCTGGGCTATCCAGGTCAGGACCGATACTGACTTCCAGCACATTTTTCAGGGCTCCCTTGATCCTCATGCACTGCCTCACCGCTCAGAGTAATTAATTAATTAATTAATTAATTAATTTAGAATTTATATCCCGCCCTTCCCACGAGTGGCTCAGGGCGGCTTCCAACAATAGATCCAGCATAAAATTACGAAATATTTAAACATAAGGGAATAAACATTTAAAACAGGTAAAACAGATAAAACCATAAATATTAATAATTTAATTTAATTTTTAGATTTATATCCCACCCTATCCCACAAGTGGGCTCAGGGCGCCTTACAGCAATAAAACAACAGAGTTAAAAAATATAAGAACAGACATTACAAAACAGGAGCAGCACAGTAAACAGTCTTACAGACATAGACGGTAAACAGCATGTGGCTGATGGCTAATAGCATAACGTAACACCATAACGGTGAAATGCTGGGGGAAGTGATGACTTTCAAATGACGCCCGCTGGATTATTTAAAAGCCTGGTGGAAGAGCTCCATCTTACAGGCCCTCCGAAACCTTGATAAGTCCCGCAGGGCCTGGATCTCCAGAGGGAGCTCATTCCACCAGGTAGGGGCTCAGACCGAAAAGGCCCTGGCCCTCATTGAAGCCAGCTGGGCGTCCTTAGGATCAGGGATTATGAGAAGATGTTGAGCAGCAGACCTCAGAGTTCATATGGGGAGAGATGGTTCCGAAGTAACCTCGTGGAGATCTATAATAGCCGAGATGGGAACTGATGAGAGAGGAGGAATTGGTGGTGCAACCTTTTACATGAGTACTGGCATCTTTTGTTACCCCCCCCCCCCCGAAAAAAAAAATACCCCTTGGGATTTTGATCAGAGCAGTGGCACTGTGGGAGGGAGGCTTTAATCCCTTCTTACTGTGCTATTTCCCTCAGTCTAAATCTATGCCACCGATATTAGCTTCAGATTCCAGGCATGGGCATGGCCTGACAACCAGGAAGAGATGAGGGATGGGGGCAGAGACACTGGTGGGGCTGCTGTCAGAGAAAGCCTATCACTTCCAGGGAGAACTCATTAGTGACATCACACCTCTCTAGGAACTGCCAGACTCTATTGTAAAACCATAGTTCCTGCCAATTCCTAGAGAGGACTGATGGTCACTTCCAGGTTTTCCTCAGAAGTGACATCACGCTGTTGGGCTGACAGTTACTTTGTTTTGTTTTTCCTCTCTCTCACCACTGCTCAGAGCAGTGGCAGGAAATGGGAGCTGGTGGGGCGGACTAAGGCATGATCGACATACATGTGTTCTTTATGCATTGCTGCTGCAATGCAAAACAGAAACCCCTGGACAGCTTTTCTAAGGAACGTATTATTTGTTAGACACTTACAAAAGTATATTTATAAAAGCTACCCATTGCAAAGAGGACATGATTGTTCAGTGCAGAATTCTGGTTGTTCATGTGTAGCTTAAGCTTATTTGCCAGGTGACTTTCTATACATATGCATAGCTTCTGCACAAATGGGTATGTCTCAACGTGTTTGAGGGTTTTATTAGAGTAATTTCAGAGCAATCAAAATGCCAACTGTAACTACTTTAAATGATAACTTTTTTTTGCACTGTAGAATGGATAGACCTTCTCAGACCTGTGCAAAACATTTTCTTGTGAAGACTGAGTATCTGGTGTGTCTCTGACATCACTTCCGACCACATCTGTAACCCGTCTAAAGCAGCTGGGAGATCCACAGATCTCTTTGCATCATGTCTGTTTCATCCCTCAGGGCAAGGAAAAACACAGGCATACTGAACAGAGTTGCTGACAGAAGAACTAGTTCCAGATGTGTCAAGGAAGTGAGCCAAGGTGCATTCTGTAGCGCAACAATGAATCAATGCAACCCAAAATCTCTAGCCTTTGGAAATCTATGCAACAATTCCTACCCAATGTGGCCCCAAGTAAGTTAGTCAGATCCCGCTGTGGAACAAATCTCCAGTTGCATACTGCAAATCCCAACATGTATTCAGCTCTGTTTTACTTTTTCAGCAGTCAGATGAGACACTAGACGTTCTGACTCAGGGCCTGCAGGCAATCAGGGAGAGCTGGTACACCAGAGCTCAGTCCAGACAGGAGTGAGATGCTGCTGGTCAACAGTGGGAGCAGTCAGAAGTTGAGGAGTCAATCTGTTCTGAATGGGATTTTACCACCTCTCAAAAAAAGGCCAGGTTCACATCTTGCCAGGGCTACTAGATTATTTGTCTGCATAGAGACTCCAATATCCTCTGTGGCATGTGTGGTCTTTGCCATCTTGGGGTGGTGTGCTAGCTGAGGCCATAGCCCCCATGTTCGGATTGCATGCAAGTTCAACTACTGCAAAAGGGGCTGCCTTTGAAGATGGTTTGGAAACTTCGATAGGTTCAAAGCCCTTAATGGTCTGGGACCCTCATACTTACAGGTCGGGACCACTTCTCCGGTTACAACCCCCCCCCCCAAACACACAATGCTCCCATATGATCATTGTCTAGGGGCCTCTTGCAGGTGCCTGGCCCCAGGATAGCTCAGTTAGCGAGCACCAAGGGAAGGCCTTCTCAGTTGTGGCCCCTACCCTTTGGGATGCACTCTCAGATGACACCCATGCCCTGCCAGACTTGTTTAGATTCCACAGGGCATATAAAGCTGAATTATTAAGGTTGGCCTTTGGAAGGGTAACTATATGTTTAGGCTATTTTAATAGTGGTATGGTGACAGCCTTTACTTCACTAATGAGGGAAGGGATCGACTGGGAGTTCTAAGAAAACAACGAAGGATTCAATATCCTATCTGACTCCTTAACTACATGTTGACTCTCTCGAGTCTTAACTGCAACTGCATGGAGATCTGAGGACTTAAGACAAAGGGCCATAAAAGTAACCTAATGCTTCCCCTCAGACCACCACCCAAATATATGGATTAGCCAATTAGAGCTCTTCCTTACAAGTCACTATGCATATTGACACCTAGCCTCTGGCGAGAAGTACATGCAGACATTCTCATTGGTCCTACCACTGAATGGATAAACCTCAGCATGCATAAACAAACAATTAATTAACTCAGGATGAAATTGCCAAAAACTCAACAGAATCCAAGAGTGTTTCCAGTGTGATGATCTAGGAATCATGGTAAAACTCTATGGTGCCATAGAGTTTTTAGCATAAGCTCTAGAGCATCCCTGAAAACGTCCCCAGCACGATGGCATCACTTCTGGTTGATGTCATCACACCGCACACACTTTGTGCATGAAGAACAAGTCCCCCACTGGAGTGGTGGAGGGACTTGGCAACTCTACTGGTTACTAATGTATAAAAAACAACCACAGTGGTCTGGGACCAATGTTCCCTCTAAGCTGCAGAGTTTTGTGAGCAAAAATTCTACTTTGTTAGTAGTATTTAATACCAGTTAATACCAATAGTATCACAACTGGTATTAAAGTTGTGAGCTACTGGCATTAAAGTTGTGAGCTGTTGCATAAATTAGTGTGTTCTCGGGCAATTTTTCCTGAGCTAAAACAAAAATGTGTGAGCTGGAGGGTAAAAATCTGTGAGCTACCTCACGCTAACTCAGCCTAGAGGGAACACTGTCTGGGACCAGTGTACTTCTTGCTGTTGTTCAGTCGCACAGTCGAGTCCGACTCTTTGCAACCCCATGGACAAAGTCACGCCAGTATACTTCTAGGCCCACCTATTCCCGCATGAACTGGCACTAGGGTTGCCAAGTCCAATTAAAGAAAAATCTGGGGACTTTGGGGGTGGAGCCAGGAGACATTGGGGGTGGAGCCAGGAACAAGGATGTGACAAGCATAATTGAACTCCAAGGGAGTTCTGGCCATCACATTTAAAGGGACAGCTCACCTTTTTAAATGCCTTTCTTCCATAGGAAATAATTAAGGATAGGGGCACCATCTTTTGGGGCTCACAGAATTGGACCCCCTGGTCCAATCGTTTTGAAACTTGGGGGGTATTTTGGAGAGAGGCACTAGGTGCTATACTAAAAATTTGGTGCCTCTCCCTCAAAAAATAGCCCCCCCCCAGAGCCCCCAATACCCACGGATCAATTCCCTATTATTCCCTATGGGAATTGTTCTCCATAGGGAATAATAGAGTGCCTAGTAGACATTTCCCCCCCACACACGCTTTCTAAAGGGGGGAAGGGCCTCCATACCAGGGAATCCCCCCTCCCTGCCCCCTCCCTCTCTCACACACACAAATACTTACTTGGTCTTCTTCCCTCTGCCTGCTGTGAAAACAAAAGCAAAGAAAGGGAGGGGCCGTTCTCCAAAGCCTGTTTCCTCTTTCCTGCCCAGCCTTAAAGGGGCAGACATTTTACAAACTGCTCAGGACAGGCGTTTTACAAACTGCTACACCAACATGAACCCTACAGGTATATTCTCCCCCCCTCCAACCCCCCCCCCGCTTCCTGATTTCTGGAGACCGGGGGATGAAGCTGAGAACCCAGAAGTCTCCCGCCAAAGCGGGGGGGGGGGGGGGGGGGTTGGGAAGCCTAACTGGCACATCAATTGAAGTCTATCTATTCACTACCTTTTTATTCTACCCTTCTCGAGGGCAACATATATGTGTTTCCTCTTTCTGTTTTAGCTTTTCAACAACCTTGTAAACAGATAGTGACTAGCCCAAAGTCCTGCAGTGAGTTGCACTGTGGAATGAGGATTTGAACTCAGATCTTCAGTAACCCAGATGACATTCTAACCTCTGCACTACAGTGGTTTTTATCACTGGAGATCCTACTCTCTGTTCCCATTCTCTGAATAAGGTAGTTGGGCCCCCAAGACAGAAGGGCAGCTGTCAGATGTCGGGCAATTCAATGCCGATCAGACAGAAGTCCTGTTGATGTGGTCATGATGAGCATCCCTTACTCACATACCAATCAATCCCTTCCTCTAGCCTGGGTTGCCAACAAGCCTGGGTACTCAGTTTATTTATGTGGCACCAATCCAACAAAAAAAAAGATCTAATAATTTAAACGAATTTAAACATTAAATGGCAAAATGATCCATGGTTAAAACAGAATAGTAAAATTAATGAAAGTATCAATAAAATAGATATATGCATTTCTAATACAAAGACAAGCGTTAGATACCTGTTTTGTAATATTTTAATTGGCATCAGAGAGGAGATAAGACTACCTGAGCAGGCTCTGTTAGCCCTGGCTTAGCCTTAACCGAAGGGGAAATATATTTAGCATGGAGCAAGGACATCTTAGAAGCACATGTTCGATTGTTTCTATTTCTCGCAGGCCTGGGTAAAAATGTCTTGCTTCTCTAACAAAGATTTAAATACGTGGAAATGGGCAGCATGACAAGGAGGTAAAGAACATCACCTGGTAAAGATCATCCCATTAAGCTTCTATGAAAAGGACAATTTTTCCTCCAGGCAGTTGGCAACCCACCTCTAGCGTGCAGAGCTTGATTAAACACTTAAGCCTCATCCTTCCTCATTCATTACAGCATTTGAGTCCCAGTGCATCGGTGACTCGGAGTTTGTTTACTCCACGTGGGCCAGGATTCTAAGCAGGGATGAAACCAAAGTTTAGCATCCTGGGTCGATTTCGCACTAGAGCTTTAATCCTGATTTAACTTTGTCCCCAAACTGACTTTCTACACTAAAACCATAGAATCATAGAGTCATAAAGTTGGTTTCTCTGACTCTATGATTCTAGTGTAGAAAGTCAGTTTGGGGATAGAGTTAAACCAGGATTAAAGCTCTAGTGCTGGTTTCTGGGGAGTAAACAAATGCTGATTCACCTGGCGGCCTGCATTCAGACTTCATCGCAAACTGGAACAAGATCACACCGGGAAGTGCACATTCAAGCCCTGCATGGCAGGAGAGCAAGAAGGAGGGATGAGGGCATGTGTGCACCTACCAACCAACTGCATCCGTGCCCAATCAGATTTGAGTTGCAGCTTGCTGGGGTGTCCACCTGCAGCCAGGGCCTTTTCTGACATGACTCCACCATTCCGGAACTCCCTTCCATACTAGCGGTGCCAGGTCCCCCCTGGCCACCAGCAGGGGATGGAGGGTAGGGTTGCCAGATTCAGGCTGGGAAACTCCTAGAGATTTGGAGATAGATTCTGGGTGTGGTGTGTGGCTCCTCCATAAGGTGTACTCACCATGGAGGGCGGCAAATGGTCTGAGCTGCAGTCAGAAGAAATAGGAGGGGGGGAAACGCCACACCTCCAGTGTTCCGTCTAAGATGAGTTAGCGTGAGCTAGCTCATAGATTTTTAGTTTCCAGCTCACACATTTTTGTCTTAGCTCAGAAAGGATGACCCCAGAGCACACTAATTTCTGCAGTAGCTCACAACTTTAATGCCAGTAGCTCACAAAGTAGAATTTTTGCTCACAAGACTCTGCAGCTTAGGTAGAACACTGCACACCTCCTCTTTCTCTGCCTTCTCTGCCGTTCCAGAGCCAGTTTGGTGTAGTGGTTAAGTGTGCAGACTCCTATCTGGGAGAATAGGGTTGATTCCCCACTCCTCCACTTGCAGCTGTTGGAAAGCCCTTGGGTCAGCCATAGCTCTCGAAGAGTTGTCCTTAAAAGGGCAGCTTCTGGGAGAACTCTCTCAGCCCCACCTACTTCACAGGGTGTCTGTTGGGGGTGGGGAGGTAAAGGAGATTGTGACTGCTCTGAAATTCAAAGTATAAGGCAGGATATAAATCCAATATCATCTTCTTCTTCTTCCTACACTATTTTACCTCATAGTTCCACTTAGAATGGGTTTCAGATAAAGGTTCCATATATTACACTAAGGAGGGCAGGGATCTCAGTGAGGTACAATTCCATAGAGTCCAATGTGTATATTTTCTTCAGTTCACCAGTTACCAGTTCAAAGTTGAGAAATACCTGGAGATTTGGGAGGGATGTGTGTGGAGCATGGGAATGGTGGGATCGAGGAGGGGAGGAACCTCAACAGTCTACAGTGCCATTAAGTCCTTCCTTCCAAAGCAGCCATTTTTTCCAGAGGTCTTGGCCATCTGAAAATCAATTGTAATAGAAGATCTCCAGGACAGGCACTAGGGTTGTCAATCCCCAGTTAGGGGCAGGGAATCCCCCAGTTTGGAGGCCCTCCTTCTGCTTCAAGGTTATCAGAAAGGGGACAGAGGGAGAGAAATCTTTGCTGGGCATTCCATTCCTAAGGAGACTGGTTCCCATAGGGTATAATGGAGAACTGAGCCATTAGTATCTGGGGCTCTGGGGGGCTGTTTTTTGAGGTCAAGGCATAGAGTTTTCAGCATAGAATCTGGTGCCTCTCCTCAAAATACCCCCCAAGTTTCAAAAAGATTGGGCAAGGGGGTCCTATTCTATGAATCCCAAAATAAGTTACCTACATCCTTTATTTCCAAATAGAGGGAAAGCATTTAAAAGGCATGCATTCCCTTTAAATGCGATGGCCAGAACTCCCTTTGGAGTTCAGCTGTGCTTATCATAACCTTACTCCTGGCTCCACCCCCAAAGTCCCCAGATATTTTTTGAATCAGACCTGGCGACGCTACCAGGCACCACCTGGAGGTTGGTAACCCTGTTAAGTCTGGAGATGAGCTATAATTCCTTGGGGATCCCCAGGTCCTACCTGGAGGTTGGCATCCCTATCCCACACTCACTTGCATCTTATATTTTTGCCACTGGGGTAAAGGCATTTCTTTTTGCCCAAGATTTTTGTTAACTAGTTGCGAATCTCTTTGACCTACGGGTATTATTTTATGATCTCTACTTGCCTATACTATAAACAGCTTTTATGTTGCAGGGGATCCCTAATCTACTGAGACCAGAGTGAAATCACATTTTGGGAGGGAGCGCCACCCCAAAATGGCTGCTGTTGGGGCCAAGGAGAAATGGCCACCGTGTGGGATGGAGCCAATCGCAAAATGTTGGCTGGTTCCAGACCAGCTTCCTCCTATGACAGAGGCAGCTGTTTGAGAATGAGTACTCCCCACAGACACAAAGATGATACCTCCTGGGATCTTCTGAAGAACCTCCTGCTCCAATTAAATGGAGGACAGCCAGGATTGGCTCTTTGATTTACGGAAGAGACACTCTGGGGGAAGAAGGAAGTGGGTGCCAAGAAACACATCTGTGGGCGTCATGGGGATCAGTGCTCTATTGTTTTAATATTTTAACATCTTTTATTGCACTGAAATTTGGGAAATTAGTTTTACAGCTGGTTTTAGGTTTTAGGCCAATTGCAATTCTGCTGCATGTGGATATTATTGATCTTTTTTGTTTTAATATATATATATATATATATATATATATATATATATATATATATATATATATATATATATATATATATATATATATATATATATATATATATATATATATATATATATATATATATATATATATATATATATATAATTTTATTTTAATGGTATTTATATTTGATGAGTCACCTTGGCTGAGATCAGTGCAGGATCACAACCATTTTAAATAAATAGAGAAAAGGAGCTGAGAGAGTCTGAAACCTTGGCATTTGGGTACCCGATAGAACAGATGGGATTTATTGGCACCATCAAGAGGTCCCCAACTCACACAGTACATAAAGTGGCACTTCCCCGCCCCGCCCCCCCATCTCTCCTACTGTAGTTCCCCCTCCACCCTCAATCATAACAGAGGAAGCCGCTCCTGACTGCTCCTTTGTCAGAAAAGCAGATGGATTTGTATGGAGTTAATTTTAGGAAGGATGGTAAATTATTCAGCAGAATAATAATTCACACCAGGAAACAGGATTCCAGGCATGAAAGGCTAAGAGTTCCTGGGGCTCTGGGTGACGTGAGATGATTTAATTGGATCTCTTACTCGAAGAGTTCTTGTTCTAGGAACTGCTCGAGATCTGAGCTGAAAGGAGCAGGCCCAGCAGCTGCTTCTAGGGCTGCCAGCCTCCAGGCGATGGCAAGAGATTTCTCACTATTACAACTGGCCTTCTGGTGACAGAGACCAGTTCCCTTGGAGAAAATGGCTGCTCTGGAAGATAGATTTTGGGTGTGGAGCCTGAGGAGGACATGGTTTGGGGAGGGAAAGGGCATCAAGGGCAGTGTTCCCTCTAAGCTGAGTTAGTGTGAGCTAGCTCACAGATTTTTAGTCTCCAGCTCACAATTTTTTGTCTTAGCTCAGGAAGGAGGACCGCAGAGCGCGCCAATTTATGCAGCCGCTCACAGCTTTAATGCCAGTAGCTCACAAAGTAGAACTTTTGCTGACAAGACTCTTCAGCTTAGAGGGAACATTGATCAAGGGGTATAATGCAATAGAGTCAACCTTCCAGAGTAGCCATTTTCTCCAGGTCTCTGGATCTCTGTAGCCAGGAGATCTCCAGCCAACACCAAGAGGTTGACAACCCTGGAAATGTGCCTGCAATATCTGGACACTGCTAACTCTCTTGAACATGTATTGGATAATTCTCATGCTATGTTCGACACCTGTTATTTTCTAGGGCTGCCAACCGACCCAGGCAAAACAACTGCCAAACCTTCCCTGCTTCTGTTTATGGTTTTATGCCAGTTGTCACAAAATCAACAGGCAAAGTTTACTTCCTTCTTCTGGCTGTATTTTTGTAAAAGAGGCATAATTTAGGTGAACAGGGCACTTTGGGGGATTGTGTTCCCCTGCCAGACATGCCAAAAACCATTGGACTCAGCCTTGTTGCTAGGGATGCCAGCCTCTAGACGGGCCGTGGGGATCCCCTTGAGATATAGCTCTTCTCTAAACCATAGAGATCAGTTCCACCGGAGGAAATGGATGCTTTGGAGGATGGACTCTGCAGCATTGTATCCCTCTGAGGTCCCTGTTCTCTCCAGGCTTCACCCTAAATCTCCAAGAGTTTCCCAACCTGGAGATGGCAGTCTGGCTGCGGCATGTGTCACCCCATTGATCGCCAGGGTTGATTCGGCTGATCTGGCTGGCTAGGCAGTCCCCCCCCCCCCAATGCTTGTGGCCAGAGGGGGAACCTGGCAACCCTACTTGTAGCACATCCATGGGGTTCACTCTGGCTCCACCCCGACCTAAAGTTCCACCTCTCCCAGTTCATGAGCGGCATCACACTTTTTTGTTTTTGTAACCGTAGTCTTCCCTCAGGCTTGGATGTCTCCACTTGCCATTATGGTCCCCACCCCATGTACTCAGTGTTCCCTAGCCACTTAAGAAACCAATAAATTTGAATTACATTAAATTACAGCAAATGTAATTAAGGAGCGTTTGTATTTGCTTGCAAGCCAATTGCACCCCTAACAGGCAGGATGTGAACGTAATTACACGGTGTGAGTTCCGTGCCTCTGCTGCTTGTGCAGTTGCACTCTAAACTGACTTGTAGCAGAATCCTCGCAAAGCTTCTCTCACCCCTCGTAATCCCGAAAGGTGCGGAGCTCTGGAGGAATGCCCTGTTTCTCGCAGCTCAGTTCTTGGCAAACTTGTCCTGATTCCCTGACAGACAGTGATTTCTAAATCATTCGAGAAAGGCTTCTCCGCCTTCATTGCATACAGGTTTCTTGCGACCCACTGTCACTTCTGTTCAAAGAGGTTAATAAGGTTTTGTTTTTTAAAAAAAACTGTGGAGAGGAACTTGCAAACAGTGCTGGATTAAATCCTGTGGAGGCCCCTAGGCAGTCAAAATCTTGCAGGACCCCCTCACAAATTATCTCATAGTTAGAACACTCCCCGCCCCGCCACCCATGGCCCCTGCTGCAGCCTGCAGGCACCTTCTTAAAAGCCGCTTTTACTAAACTGCAGGGGAGAGGCAGAAAGAGGCAAACTGGCAACAACGCCAGCAACAGCCGCACCAAGCAAGTCGGGCAAAGAGCAGCTCAGTTGCTGGCTGCAGGCTGGGAGGGCTGCAAGTAGGGGGGAAACGGGGTGGGGAGCCAGCCCAGGGTCTCTAAAAGTTTTGGGGCCCAAAGGCCAGTGCCCACTTGACCTAATTGTTAATCCAGCTCTGTTTGCAAATGCCATTTAACTAGGATATATGCAGGGCCTTTTTTTGAGCAGGAACACACGGGAACGCGGTTCCATCTGGGTTGGTGTCAGGGTGTGTGGCCTAATATGCAAATGAGTTCCTGCTGGGCTTTTTCTACTAAAGAAGGCCTGGATATATGTATCCTTGCCTTAAACCGGCCATGGCTTATTTAGCTCCAGATTGCCTACTCCACAGGTCCACCACCTTTTGTGGGCACCTCTGGAATTCTGACATAGCATGGTGGGCACAATCACCAAATGGCTGGAGCAAGAGGCTGAGCCAGATACAAAATAGCAGCTTACCTTCAGACAGAAGGTGAAGATCCTAGTGCCACAGTGGCAGCTGCTGCCAAAGCAACACTTTTAAGAAGCGTTTAGATTCTAACCATAACAGGGAAACAAAAGCAGATGAGAGCGCAAACAAAGAAACATCAGAAGAGAAACAGGTAGAAGATAATGATGATTATCATGGAAGTGATGAACAGGTAAGCATCTGCTTGGAATGCAACGGAGAAAGTGGATTCACTGCTTGACACAAGTCACAGTCTTGCATCTAAAGAAGTTCAATGCCAAAAACTGAACCTTTCTTCTTTTAGTGAGGTAATAATTGAGTACCGGGGCGAAGGTGTGTGTGTGTAGAGAAAATTAAGCATGGAGGTATTTGTATCTGACAGGCATGGGTTCTTTGCTGTAAATTGTTGATATTATTTATTGCTTTATCATTTTGCTGTCTGATGTTTCTATGATGTAAAGTGCTCTGACCCCATTTTTGGGATAGGGCGGGGTATAAAGTAAATAAACGAGAAGGAAATTAAAAATCTGCACTGCCAATCCAATCTTCAGTAGCGAAATGGAAGCCTTGCTAGGTCAAAACCTCACCCACTTTATAAAAACACTTGGCAGCCACCAAGTTGGCGGCAACCCCTAGTCTAATCAGATCGGCAGCAGGTCTCTGGGGCGTTGGGTGAAGAGAAGTCTTTCCTAACTCCTAATGTCTTAAGTCCATTAACTAGAGATGCCAGGGATTGAACCAGGGACCTTCAACATGCAAAACAGCTGCTCTACCACTAAGTCAAACCTCCCCCTCCTTAAAGCCCTTCCTCAAGACTGACTTACTTCTATAGCAAAGCCTTTCCTGAACCTCCTGCACCTCGCTTTGACTTCTCGACAGCATCTCCTCTACTTAGGTGTCATCCCTAAATAGACTGCAGTGCTCCAAGGCAGGGGTGTCCAGCATTGAGGGGGTTAAACGTATTAAATACCATTGGTATTTGCACCACAGCCCACTCCTCCTTGCTAAATTAATCCAGCACAAGAATGTTCAGCACTGAAACCCCTTCCTCCTTCTGGGTTGGATCCAGCCATCTATTTTCATTCGGTCTCGTCCAATTCTCCTCCTTAATCCAGTCCCCATCTCACCTGGCTGTTCTCTGTGCAGGTCCCATGTTCCCCAGCATAGTCCTTTTGGGGTTGTGAAAGGGGAATTCTCCTTCGTGTTTTACCAGCAGAAAACTTAGAGGGATCTAACCTTCTGTCTCAGGAAGGACCCGTCATTTCACATCCGCTCTGACGCCATAGCAAATGGATCCCGTTATTAGCCTGGGTAATTCCTTGCTTTGCCTTAAATTATTGATGGCAGCCGTTGCATTAGTACAGGGGAGAGGGAGAAGGCAACATGCTGGGGTGGGCAACAGATGAATTGCGCAGGCACATTTTCGGTGGAGTGAGAGTAGCATAGGAGATGAGCCATTCAGATGGCGAAGCAAGGCAGACTGTCTGTGGTGATGGATGCTGAGGGGTGGGATTGATCAGTTCTTTTCCTGCCATCAGCGGTGTGTTACTAAGAATCCAGCTGATCCCCACCCTCCAGGAGGCACCCAAAAGAAAAAAAGCCCCTGGGGTCAACTCTACTCAGCTTCCAAGATCTGACAAGTTTGGGCTATCTTGGGCTATATTTCAAATGCTTTTAAGTTAGAACATTTTATTTTCCACCCGGGGGACCCTATATGGGTGGCAAGGTGGCACAGATACATTTAAAATAATTAAAGTATTCCGTGGGACAAATTTGCATCGCTATTTTACAAAGTCCTCCTTTCTATGACACTCAGTGCAATCCTGAGGACACTTTCCTAGGAGTAAACGCCATTGAATAGGCCTGAGTAGGATTCTGAGAAGACCTGTTTAGCACTGCTCTCGCAGTTGCTAAGGTTTCCTCTGAAACCTACCTCGCCTCTTTTTCTCCATCCCTGAGAGAAGCCTGTTTCCAGACACGTTCCTTCTAACTTTCTCTTTACCATTTTGACGTCACATAAGGAAAACCCACAAGATCACTTCTTCCTATGCTTCTCTTTGGGTTTTTCTTTTAAGGCGACACTCTCCGCAGCGACAGAACACACCAACCCAAGCTAAAGATTCTCTGAGGTTGCAGTCCGGCAATTAAGACCAGCAATACTCTCTGGAATCATCTTGGGAGCATCTTGGGAGATGCAGAAGGACATGGCAAGGTCAAATCTGTGCACACAGTAACTGAAAACAGCGGCACATGTGTTCACGCGCACCACCACCCACAAGCAGATTAATGTGGTCGTTGCAATGTGGCTGTCAAAGCATAAATCTGCAAATTGCCGGCTTCCCTCCCACTCATCTTCTCAAATAGATATCCCAGATGAGAGAGGAAATGTCTTCATCCAGGAACGTCCTAGGATCTGAGGTTTGGCTGGGTGGGAGGGAATATTCCCAAGAGTGAAAGACTGAGGCACATGGTGATCCCTATGACTTTAAGTATGCGTCACTTCGTTATTTGATGTGGGCTCTTCGCTAAGATGCCCATCACTACCACCACCAATGTAGCTTCTGTACACCTAATTTAGAAAGGCATCCGTGGGGAGAAAAAAAACATATTTGTGCATTTGGATTTTGTTTGCGGGATCAGAACATCAGGCGACAACTGTACTAGCATCCCTCTGTTTTGCCTCAAATTATATATTCTTATCTTCATAGTGCTTTTCATATCATTCTGACACAGTAGATTTTTCCTCCCTTTCCTTAAAGACACACAGGGCCCTGAAACTGGCTATTATTTTGATTGCATGTGAGATCCCTCCCCTTGAAAAGGGTGTCAAAGGGACTGCACCTGTGTGGTAAAGAGCAGCACTTTAATCTGGAGAACTGGGCTTGATTCTTCTCCACTGCTCCACGGTTAGCCTGCCACAGCCAGCCACAGTTCTCTCAGAATGCTCTCAGTCTCACCCAAGGGTTTTTTGTAAGAGGAACCCCTTTGCATATTAGGCCACACACCCCTGATGTAGCCAATCCTTCAAGAGTTTACAGGGCTCTTCCTACAGGGCCTACTGTAAGCTCCAGGAGGATTGGCTACATCAGGGGGTGTGTGACTTAATATGCAAAGACGTTCCTGCTACAAAAAAAGCCCTGGCCCCAACTCCCACACAAGGTGCCTATTGTGGGGAGAAGAGCAAGAGTCCAGTAGCACCTTAAAGACTAACAAAATTTGTGGCAGGGGATGAGCTTTCATGAGTCACTGCTCACTTCTTCATAAGCAGTGACTCACAAAAGTCATTAGTCTTTTAGGTGCTACTGGACTCTTGATCTTTTCAACTGCTACAGACAGACTGACAAAGCTACCCATCTTGATGTGAGGAGCGGAAGGGAAGGTGGCGGTAAGCCACTTTGAGACTCCTGAGGGTAGAGAAAAGCAGGGTATAAAAATGACCTTTTCTTCTTCTCCCACACAAGGCTCTAGACAAAGATCCCATCTGTATATAACACATAAACGGCAGCCTCAAATTGTCTCAGGGTCATCCAGGGAACAAAAAGGGGGATTTAACCCTTCCATCTCCGCTCAGTTTTGTTGCCTGAAACCAACTTCCCAGGTCAGCAATTAGCACTTTGAGGAAAAAAAGATATGACTTTTTTTTTGTATAGCTCATTTAGTATGCAGGACAGCATGTTTCAAACAGTTTAACCAAGTGGAGACAGAAGGGTCAAGTTCCTTCACATTTCCCTGTTCAGCCCAGAGGCAAATTAAGGCTGCCTGAGCCTGCAATTTGTATGTTATGGACCTACCAGATGTAAGATCTTCATCTCCACTATCTTGAACCCTGAGGGACTGTAAAATAACAAGGGTTGGGCAACCTACTCCTGGTGTGTGATCTGTGAGCCAAGCAGACCCCATTCAAACTTCGTCTATAAGTGGAGAACTTGCTAGATAGCCTTCAGAAAACCACTTTTCCCTTTCTGTTGGCCCGCTGCCATAGGACCATTGTAAGTCAACCTTTTTTTTTGTTATAAGTGTTATGTATGTGGACTCAAGTGAAGACTGGATGTACCTGCCGGGCTCATTGGAGCCATAAGGACTGAGCTTGGGGACTTGGGAACAAAGGGCTGCATAATCCAAATCTCTGCAGCCCTAGACCAATCACAAGCCCCCACCGGTTTGAATGACCCACTGATGTGCTAGCGCGGATGTGTATAAATTGGGCTGGTAGGCCCCCATCCCCAGTCTTGCAATGTAGTCCTCTCCTATATCATGTCTGTTAAAGAGCTTGTTATCACTCAACTGGCTACTCCTCCATGCATAGAACCCACTATATTATAGTAAGAATACCCGCAGCAACATTTGCTCTGTGCTTTGTTGGCTTAAAATGGGGGAGTCATAGAAAAAGCCCAGCAGGAACTCATTTGCATATTAGGCCACACCCTCTGACACCAAGTCAGCTGGAACTGCATTCCTGTGCATCCCTGCTCAAAAAAAGCCCTGCTTAAAACCCATCATATAATATTAGAGACAGACCAAGGACCAAGTCCTATGAGGAAAAGTTGAAGGAGCTGGGGATGTTCAGCCTGGAGAGGAGGCGGCTGAGAGGCGTTAGGATCACCATCTTCAAGTACTTGAAGGGTTGTCATATAGAGGATGGTGTGGAATTGTTCTCTGTGACCCCAGAAGGTAGGACCAGAACCAATGGGTTGAAATTAAATCAAAAGAGTTTCCAGCTCAACATTAGGAAGAACTTCCTGACCATTAGAGTGATTCCTCAGTGGAACAGGCTTCCTCGGGAGGTGGTGGGCTCTCCTTCCTTGGAGGTTTTTAAACTGAGGCTAGATGGCCATCTGACAGCAATGAAGATCCTGTGAATTTTGGGGGAGGTGTTTGTGAGTTCCCTGCGTTGTGCAGGGGGTTGGACTAGATGACCCTGGAGGTCCCTTCCAATTCTATGATTCTATGAATGCAACTGGCTTTCTTGAGTATATGTTCAGATAGTATGGGCTGACAGTGACTTGCATTTGGGATGCATAGAGTTGCCAACTCTTGGCTGGGAAATACCTGGATATTTTGGAGGTGGGGCCTGGGGAGGGTGGGGTTTCAGGAGGGGAAGGACTTTGGGGAAATCTAATACCATAGATTCCACCCTCCAGAGCAGGCATTTTCTCCAGGGAAATTGATCTTGGTCATCTGGAAATCAACCAGGGCTTTCCAGCAGGAATGCACCGGAATGCAGTTCTGTCTGGCTTGGCTTCAGGGGGTGTGGCCTAATATGCAAATCCAAATCCAATTAAATATGTAAATGAATTCCTGCTGGGCTTTTTCTAGAAAAAACCCTATGTGAAGCAATAGTGACATCAGGAGTGTGGCTTAATATGCCAAGGAGTTTCTGCTGGGGGTTTTCTACCAAAAAAAGCCCTGAGATCAACCATAATAGCGGGAGATTTCCAGCTGCCACCTCGAGGTTGGCATCCCAACACCAGTAAGATGTTTGTCCAAATGAGTGTAAGGGAAAGCAGAGAGCCCCTGTTTAATTAGGCATTAACTTCAGCACAAAGAAATCCTGAGGTGAGGACGTATGTGGACTGGGCCGGCAAGTGGAGGCAAATTTAGATGCTCCTGGCGATGTTTTGGATGCGAGCGGAGAGAGCAGGTCCGCACTGGTGTTGTAGGAACTGATTCATCTGGAAGTTGGTCTTGCTAAGCAGCTGTGCTTGCTTCTCTCTATTGATCTTCCCTTATCCGGTGTCAGCTTTCAGCTGAACAGCCCCCTCCCACCACCACCCCCCGCCACCGGCTGCTGCCATGTTGGGCTTGTAAGCATTTTCTGCCAGCCAGTCAGTGTCCAAAATAAATGAAAACTGCTGCGTCGGCTGGGTGCATGATGCAACTGAGTGACTCGTCCCTAATAAAGGATCCTGCAAGGTTCAGAGCCTGGGGACCCAGAGAAACTTTGGCAGAGCCCAGAAACCAGCATCCCACCCACTCCCAGGCCCCCTCCGAATCCTAGAGCACAGCAGCCAGAGCTTCCTGCATTCTTTCTGCCCTGCCAAATGCCAATACAGCAACTCTTCCAAGGTCAGATTATCAGCCTGGTATTCGATACCCAGCTTCTCCACTGCCATTCTCTGCGAGGTTAAGTAGCAGCCATTGATTTTGCATAGGAAGGTTATTTTTAGTTATTTTTAACCAATGCTGTGTCGAGCAGAATGGATCACCAGTCTTTCCTGCTTTTGTTGCTGGGTCACCGTGCTTTTGAGGGTTTGGAAAGGGAGTGGTTGCCTTGGCCGGGCACCCCTGATTCCACGGTTTGAGGTCAGCTATAGCTTTGTCTGATAGCAAGTGCTGCCCATATTTAGCATTTAACCATTCATTTGGCACACCCAGTAAACAAAGCAGCTTCTTGCAGTCCTTCCAGAGAAGTAGCTGTATTCCTTTCTTGCAGCAAAAAAAAAGGGGGGGGTCATAAGAACATAAGGGAAGGCATGTTGGATCAGGCCACCACCGCCCCCAGATTAAAATGGCATGTTCATGCACACACGTCTGTGCCCCGCCACACAATCATCCATACCCTGTGCCTCCAGTCCACTTCAAAAAGCCACCAGGGACTTCCCAGTGGCAAATAGCTGAAGCGCTTCCCTGTTGCCTTTCCTGGCTGTCCTGGACTGCCATGTGCTTGAGCAGTGTGACCACTCCTCCGGGGTGCACGCAGCCCATGCTTGTCTCGGCAGCTAGGCGTGTGCCATCTGAGCGCCCCGGGGTGCCTCGAACTGTGCTGACTTTTCCTTGAGCTGGGAAATTGCTGCCACAAGCTGCCAGCCTGAATGCAGCCACTTTATTTTTGCCACCTTGTGTTGAATTATGGAGTTTTAGCTGGTTACTGTGTAGTTGCTTTTATTTTTTAAAATTTTTTAAATTGCTTTTCAATATTTTATGTGATTGAATTTGTTGTGAACTGTCTTGAGCCCACTTGCAGGGGAGAGTGAGATAGGAATATAAATAAATAAATGGATAGGCCTTTATACCAGGTGGAGTGGCATGGCCCTAGCTTCTCAGATGCTGAGTTGGTGCTTGAATGGGAAACCAACCAAGGAAAGCTCAGCAGAGACAAGCAATGGCAAACTGCCTCTCATTGTCCTTGAAAGCCCCTTGCTGGGTTTGCCAGTAGTCATTTGAGACTGGCCAGTCGAGGAAGCCCCACCCCCAAACAGCGACATCGCTGTGCAACAATCCTGATGCTGTGACATCACCCGGAAGTGACATCATCATGCCAGGGGCACCATACAGTGACACTCTGGTTTGAGGGCAAAACTCTATGGTTTGAAGCCAGTTTTGCACAAGAAGCCAGAGCCTTGCCGTGATGATGTCACTTCCAGGTAATGTCATTGCATTGACGATGTCTCAGAATGCCCTCAAACTCTCTGCCAGCGCAATGTGGGAACTTGGCAACCCTATTTCCAAGTGTCACTGAGATTGGCAAGCTTATGCCCAGCTCACTTCCATGCTGGTTATCAGCAGTCCTCCAGGGCAGCAGTCATCATGGACATTTCCCAAAGGAAGAGGGCCAAGCAGGGCTTTTTTTGTAGCAGGAACTCCTTTGCATATTAAGCCACACCCCTTGATGTAGCCAGTCCTTCTGGAGCTTACAGTAGGCCCTGTGCCGAGAGCCCCTGTAAGCTCTTGGAGGATTGGCTACATCAGGGGTGTGTGGCCTAATATGCAAAGGCGTTCCTGCTACAAAAAAAGCCCTGGGGTCAAGGGAAGATTGGAATCCAGGGCTGTCTGGTCCAAATCCAGCAATATTCCTTCCATGACTTGACCTTGTCAGTTGCATTAGCCAAAGAGGAAACAGGCCATATATTCAAGTAAAACAAACACAAGGAAACACACACCCACTTCCAACATCTCTTTTGGTGACCAAAAGTTCTGCACGTTCTACAAAAGAAATGAAGCTAACAGGTTACTTACTGTCCAGACATGGCTCACAGACGGTTTGGTTGATCCCACAGGGCTGGGCAACTCCTTCCCCAAGGTTGCAGGCTTTACAGCACTCCCCGTTGGCGGTAAAGCGCCCAGTGAGGCACTCCTCATTGGTGGTTCCCAAAGTGTCCTGTCCAGGAGGTAAGCAGAACGAAAGGAGTTACTCGCCTTGTAAGGGCAACTGGGTGCTCAGTACCATTGACAGCATGCAGGCAACAGTGCTCGGCCACTTCCTTCAAACCTGTCCTGTTTAAAGGCGCTTTTGGCACAACCTCTAAGGCACCCTCTCTGACCAAGCCCAATCCTGGGTAAGTGGAATGAATGCACATTCTTCTCTTTATTTCCACTCACCTCTCATCGCTTTATTTAATCACATCATTTATACCCAGCCTTTTTGTCCCAGTGGGGATCTAAAGGGGCTGACACCCATCTCCTCTTCTCCATCCTATCCTCACAGCAACCCTATGAGGTAGCTGGTAGAAAAGAACAAGAGTCCAGCAGCACCTTAAAGACTAACCAAAATTGTGGTAGGCGGTGAGCTTTTGTGAGTCACTGCTCACTTCTTCAGATGGGAAGACTGGAATCCAGGCCTTTCTTCACATGGTATCTGAAGAAATGAGCAGTAGAGCTGACAAGTTCCTGCTGGGGATGGTGGATCCCTGGTTTGGCAGGTCCCAACCTGCTGGCAGGGAGGAGGCCACCAGGGGGATTCCCCCCCCCTCCAAAGAGACCCATTGCTACATGACATGTGTAGCACCCAGAAGTGATGTTTGTGCCAGGCATGTCACACGGGGATGCCCTAGGAATTCACAGGAAACTCTATGGTTTTGTGCGAATTTCTAGAATTCCACGATATATTGCTTCTGGGTGACATCATTGCACCGCGCATGCAGAGTGTGTGTAAAAAACGTCCCCCACCAGCAGCCGCAGGGGACTTGGCAACCCTAGTGAGCAGTAACTCACAAGAGCTCCTGTCATAAATGGTGTTAATCTTTATGGTGCTACTGGACTCTTGCTCTTTTCTACCACTACAGACAGACGTGGCTATCCATCTTGATCTATCTCCCTAAGAAGCAGGTTAGGCTGCTGATGTGTGACTGGCCCAAGGCCACCCAGCAATTTTCTATAGCAGAGTTGGGATTTGACCCTGGATCTTCCAGGTCAGAGTCTGGGGCTGGTTTCACACTGTGAAATTGACACGATTGTACCTCGTTCAGAAAAAAATCCACTAAAGTGTGCACCGTTTCTGGGCAATCAGACAGCTGCTGCTGAAGCGGCAGGATCCTGGCAGCGGTCAGTGGTTGCCCATTCACATTGCTAGCCTGGTTCAACCACGGACTGCTGTGGAAAGGGTTGTCTCTTTAAAAAAAGGTCCCGTGTGTGCACCCAATGGGAGAAGCGGAGACGGGGTGGGGGGGGGGACCTGACCTTGCCGGAAATGGCTTGACACCATCACACAGCTCTTCCCAGGGCATTCAGGCAGCAGCTGATTATGCGACCTACATCCGATTCAGGGGGATGCTACTGGGAAAATCCAGGTAGCTTTTTAATGTGGCTAGGAGGCGTCTGGGGACGGGGTGAGTGTGGGTGCAGCTCAGGGGACAGATGTGCTCATGCGATCGTGCACTTTTAATCCGAATGGGAAGTGGGGCTAGGTCAGGGCAAATCTCCTGTGTGAAACCACCCTGGTAGCTGAACCACTACACCACACTGGTTCTCTCTTGTTTCACATTTCTCTTCCTCGTTTTACTTATTTTAAATTTGTTTCAAATGATTTCTCTTTGTTTCTTCTCTCTGTTTAAAACTTTAGGCAGTAAATTCCTCGGGAGAGGAACCCCCATGCCTGCCAGGAAATCTGGAAGCTGCCATGAGCATTGAGGACAACATATACAATGTGCTCACAGACCCCTTAGATAGCCTCAGCAGTGACACACTGAATCAGGGCCCAGTTGAATGCGATGTTTTTATAAACATCATGGACTGCAGCATAAGAGTCAGTGCAGCATAGTGTTGATGCAGACTTGAAGGACTCACATTCAAATGCTCACCCACTATGAAGCTCCTTGGGTGACCAGCCCCCCCCTCTCTCTCTCTCAGGGAGGGCTACCAACCTCCAGGTAGGGCCTGGAGATCTTCCAGAATTACAGCTGATACTCAAAGGTATGCCATCCTAAGCTCCCTGGAGGATGAGCAGCAGGGCTTTTTTTTTTAGCAGGAACTCACAGGAACGCAGTTCCAGCTGGCTTGGTGCCCGTGGGTGTGGCCTAATATGTAAATGAGTTCCTGCTGGGCTTTTTCTGCAAAACAATGGTGATGTCAGGGGTGTGTGACCTAAGATGCAAATGAGTCCCTGCTGAGCATTTTGTGCAAAAAAAGCCCTGTGCAAAACAACGTTGATGACAGAGGGTGCGGCCTAATATGCAAATGGATTGCTGGGCTTTTCCTACAAAAGAAGCCGTGACGGGCAGAATAAAAATGTGTGAAAGAAAGGACTGGGAAGCCACCATTCTAAAGCTGTGTCAGCCAGAACTGTGTTCCTGTGGGTTCCTGCTCAAAAAAAAGAGCCCTGGACGTGCTCATAGCAGTGAACAATAAAAGAGCAAAGCACAGTGAAGAACTGGGGGGTGGGGAGGGGGTGTTATGAAAAGAGCAAACAAGCTCCCTTACCAGTATTAAAAATTACCTTAATTATTTATATGATTGTCATCTTATAAAAGCAATGTAAGGGCAACTTAAAATGTTTCTAAGCAGGGTTTTTTTTTTTTTGGTCTGGAAAAAAAGGTGCCGGAACTCTCAAGGGGGAAATGAAGGAAAAACACATGGGTGCCCCTCACGAACTATTAAACATCTTTTGAGAATTTTGTTTCCACAGAGAGTTTCCAGGAAAGAAAAAAAGAGCTGTGTTGGGTATTTTGTTTGCTTGTTTGTTTTAATCATTATGCAAGCTAAAGGCCATCATGCAGAAAAATCACCAATATCCACTTGTGGACAGTCCCCATGTGAAAGCACCCAAAGAGAAAAGTTTTCTGGGAGGGAGATCCAGGCATGAGGGGCAGCAAGGGAGAAAGAGCACGGCCGTTTAAGGAAGCAGGAATTTTTTAACAAGGAAAATGAATGGATTTTTAAATAAATCAATAATAAATCATATTACACAGTACTTATCTCATGATGCAGTCCCTCTGCGAGGCAGATCATTACAATTCCTATTTTAGACATAAGGAACCATCTGGCCCAAGGCTACCCAGAGAGCGCATGGCAGAGCATAGATCTGAATTCCCACCTATCTAACCTCTTATCCATCAAGCCAGGCCGGCTTTCCTGTCGCTTTCCCGTCAGCTAAGTACAAAGTGGGAGGAGAGGTTGGAGATATGAATGCAGCCTCCGGATTGCCCCTGCAACTGCTAAGAACGCAAAAAAAAAAAAAAAAATAGCACCAGGCTCAGCTGTGTATCTTTGTGTATGATGTGTCATTAAATCCAAAGATTGCATTTCTTAAAAGAGCAAAGTGCATCCATATTGCTTCTGCAGGCTTCCGGGCTTTTCTTAGGGCTGTCTTGAAAAAGAAATGAACATGTAAGGGACCCTCTTCAAACTGCTCTAATTTAAGCTGATGTGAGTCTGAGGGGCAAGGCCATCGGACTATATTGCTGCCAAAAACAGTCTCCAGTCAGGACTGATCTCCACCCCCACCCAGGAGTGGAATTCTAGCAGGAGCTCCTTTGCATATTAGGCCACACACTCCTGATGTAGCCAATCCTCCAAGAGCGCAAAAAAGAGTCTTGTAAACTCTTGGAGGATTGGCTACATCAGGGGTGTGTGGCCTAATATGCAAAGGAGCTCCTGTTAGAATTCCAGCCCTGCCCCCTCTCCATCATGGGAAACTGTGGACACTCCCAGTGGCTGAGTCCACAAAGGAATTTTCCCCTCTACACAGGCCGTGGAAATCCCCCTGACAAAAATGGGGGCATCTGGATGATACCATACATCAGGGGTGGCCAACGGTAGCTCTCCAGATGTTTTTTGCCTACAACTCCCATCAGCCCCAGCCAGCATGGCCAATGGCTGGGGCTGATGGGAGCTGTAGGCAAAAAACATCTGGAGAGCTACTGTTGGCCACCTCTGCCATACATAATATAGGCATGACGTGTTCCCCCCTCCCCAACCTGGAGCCAGAGATAAAAAAAATCTCATTGTCTCAACCAATACTCCCTCTAGGATGTGGAGTCTTGTGAGCAAAAATTCTACTTGATGAGCTGCTGGTATTAAAGTTGTGAGCGAGTGATTTGGCTACTGCTTAAATCAGTTTGCTCTGGGGCCATTTTTCCTGAGGTATGACAAAAATATGTGAACTGGAGAATAAAAAACCTGTGAGCTAGCTCACACTAACTCAGCTTAGAAGGAACACTGATCTCAACTGGGAAACTCTACTCCACTTGTAGCTAGCACCGGCCCGAGGGAACATGGCGCCCTAGGCAGACTTGCAGCCTGCTGCCCCCCTCCACAGCGCCCCCACGACTCCCCCCCATGGCACAATGGCACCGCCCCTAGCCCCCCACACCCTCCCCGCCATGCCTCCTCCTCCCTCTTTTCCCCACACCAGGTCTATTTCAAAACCACTTCTTTCCAGACCTGTTTTCAAAGCTGGCTGAATGTATTGTTATATTTGAAGAATTCTTGGGAGGGGGTTAGGGGCGCACAGTATCATGATGCAAAAATGCTCTCATATGTAACATGGTATAGTCAATGGAGCCCAGAAGGGCTGCCAGGCCACCCACATGCAAAAATCTTGAATGTTAACAATTTAACCTACCTCAGCACCTGCCATAATTTGACAGGCCTACTGACAGACTCACAAATCAGTTTTTCTAGAGTTCTAATGAGCAGCACAATTTTTCTGAATGAAAATGGGAAGCATGCTTCACTCTTCCTCTCAGGAATTCTTAGTTTTGAAAGCCTGAAGGGCAGTGACTCCCCGATAACAATTACCAGTGTTTCCAGGTATCTTCTTGCTTCTTCCCAGAACCAAGAACTAATCCTGGGTTTTTTTCCCACCAGATCAGACTAGGAGGTGCTTCAAGAAGACCACCAGGAGGCAACATTTTTTAGTTAGCAAGGGGCACTCATTTCGAAATAGCTGCCTTTTGGGGTTCCCAGCTGCCTGCTGGGGGCGGGGTTTCCCTCCAATTTTGGGGGGCCCAACCTACTGACACAGGGCTGGCTGGCGGGGGGGTCCCCATCCCCAAAGAGCTCCATTGGTGACCAATGTGCCTGGTGCAATTACATCACCTGGAAGTGACATCATTGCACCAGGCACATCATGTGGGGGACACTCTAGCATTTGTGTAAAAACTCTATAGCATCATAGCGTTTTTAACCCAAATGCTAGAGCATCCCCTGTGCCATATGCCTGGTGCAATGATGTCACTTTTGGGTGCATCCTCCGCCCAGAGGCAGGTAAGACCTGGCAACCCTGCTGCCTTTATCACTGGAAAATGCAGGTAATTCTGTGATATCTCTCTCTCAGCAGTGATTGAATGATCCAATCAAAACCGATTGTGTGACAGATGAGCCACCCACAGTAGAGGCTAATAGAAAGAAAGCAAAGCAGGAACAGTGAATCACGCCAGAGAGGCAGTGGTCAACCTCCTTTGTGAGCAAGTATTTTCAGCTTCCAAGAGCTTTTAATTATTTCAGTAATTTATTTTCTGCAATTATGTTTCTACTCGCTATCGCGCACATTGTTCGATGAATTGCTGTAATAAATCTTAATTCCAACCACAGCTGGAACGCATGAATTTGATATGAATTCATATGGGGAAGAATTAGCTAGTCATTACTCACATAGTGAAATTGACAGTCAATTGATTTCTCAAATGACAAAAGTTCTCTCCCCCATGCCATGTAGCATTACCAACCTACTTTTGGGGCTGAAAATTTGGCACCTCTACCACAAAAAAATGCCAGCCCCTCCAGAGCCCCCAGATTTGCAGCATAGCATCTAGTGCCTATCCTCAAAACCCTGCAAGTTTCAAAAAGCTTGGACCAGGGGGTCCAATTCTATGAGCCCCCCAAAAAGGTGCCCCCGTCCTCCATTATTTCCAATGAAAGGAAGGCATTTAAAAGGAACACGCTACCTTTAAATGTGATGGTCAGAACTCCCTGCAGAGTTCAGTTGTGCTTGTCCCAACCAGTGTTCCCTCTAAGCTGAATTAGTGTGAGCTAGCTCACAGTTTTTTAGCCTCCGGCTCACATATTTTTATCTTAGCTCAGAAAAAATGGCTCCAGAGCAAATTAATTTATGCAGTAGTTTATGACTTTAATGCCAGTGGCTCATGAAGTTGAACTTTCGCTCACAAAATGCCACAGCTTAGAGGAGTATTGGTCACAACTTTGCTCCTAGCTCCGCCTCCCAAAGTCTCTTGGCTCTACCCCCAAAGCCCCCAGGTATTTCCTGTCAGACCCGGCAACCGTAGTAGACCCTCCATTTCCCAAGCCCTGCCCTCCTCATGCTCCACACCGATCTTCAGGAGTTTCCCAAGGCACCGTCGGAAGCCCTAGGCCTTCAGCACTTGAGACTGCAATGTTTACAAAGGCCTTCAGTAAAGCATTCAGCTGCTCAGGACCTCAAACGAGGGGTGCCAGCCCCTTGCCCAGAGCTGTGGCACTCTGCACGCAAAGCACATCAACATCCTGTGGACTATGTGTACATTATGTCAAACTGGAAACAAATCCATGTAACTTTGCCAGGTTTCCAAAGACCTTTCCCACATCTGCAACTCTGAGATATTATTAGCTGAATGCAAATGAGTCACAGCGCCTCTTTAGTTAGGGTTAATTTAGTTAACCAGCGGGAGACCAGGATGGGGAAGAATTTAAAAAAATTGTTGATGTCATGACATCCCTTCTGGAGAAAACCCAGAGAGGACTGGCATCACTTCTGGTTTCCCCCCAGAAATGAGGTCATGTGTCTATAGGGTTGCCAAGTCCAACCCCAGAAATATCTGGGGACTTTGGGGGTGGAGCCAGGAGACTTTGGGGGTGGAGCCAGGAGACTTTGGGGATGGAGCCAGGAGACACTGGGGTGGAGCTAGGGGGAGGGGGGAAACGGCGCCGGGGAGCGTGGCGAGCCGCCCCGCAGCTGAGCCCATCTCGGAGGAGCTCGCCCGCTCCGCCTCTGGGGTGGAAGTTGGGGGGCTTGTGGAGACGGGCCGGGGGCGTGGCGAGCTGCAAGTCCGGGTCCTAGAAGGGCCCGGATTCGCGGCTCGCCATGCTCCTGGCCTGCCTCGCCCTCCCCTGCGCTGCTGCCGCCTCTTGGCTGCTCCTCCGAGATGGGCTCAGCCTGGGCCCATCTCAGAGGAGCAGCTGCGGTGGGCAGGGAGGGGGCGGCAGCAGCGCGGTGCGGTGGCCTCACCCGCTCCAGGATCAGGCGGCTCACCATGCTCCCCGGCGTCGTTTCCCCCCTCCCCTCGCTTCCGTTTTTTTGGGGAGCGGGGGAAGAGGGTGGAAATCCTGGGGTCCCCCGCCAGGGCGGGAGGGTTGGGAAGCCTATGTGCCTACTATCCAAAGCAGCCATTTTCTCCATGGAAGCTGATCCTTGGGATCTAAAGATCGGTTGTAATTCCAGGAAATATCCTGGCCCCAGGGCTTTTTTTTAGAGAAAAAGCCCAGCAGAAACTCATTTGCATATTAGGCCACACCCCCTGACATAACCATTGTTTTACACAGGGCTTTTTGTAGAAAAAGTCAATCAGGAACTCATTTGCTTATTAGGCCACACACCCTGATGCCAAGCCAGCCGGAACTGCATTCCTGTGCGTTCCTGCTAAAAAAAAAAAGCCCTGCCTGGACCCATCTGGAGCAGGGGTGGCCAACGGTAGCTCTCCAGATGTTTTTTTGCCTACAACTCCCATCAGCCTCAGCCAGCATGGCCAATGGCTGGCGCTGATGAGAGTTGCAGACAAAAAACATCTGGAGAGCTGCTGTTGGCCCCCCTTGATCTAGAGGGTTACACCAAAACAAGAAACAACACAGTGTAAGGTTGAGCAACCACGTAGATATCACCGCATACAAATCACACCGCTTGCGTGACAACTCTTGGGTATGCACTATATTAGTTCATTCACCCATATAAAGAAGTAACATGCTTATTAAACAATGCAAATGTTACAATCAGCCACAAGTTGGGTTTACAGACTTCAACAGAATGGTTCTCACAGCCCCTGGTTAGAGGGGAATGATAATATAGTGCATACCAAAGTTTCATCACACAAGTGGAATGATTTCTGCATGGTGTTATCTACACGGTTGCCCATCTAGAGGGTGGCAACTCAAGGAGGGCAGAGTTTGGATGGGGAAGCTCAATGAGAATTTGATGTCATACATCACAGTCTCTGAATCTGCCCCTTATTCCAGAGGGACCGATCACTATTGTGTGTGAAGAATTGAACCAGGATGCCAAGCAGAGCCAAACTACCAACCTCCAGGTGGTAACTGGAGATCGCCTGGGATTACAACATCTCCAGGCGACAAAATCATTTCATCTAAAGAAAATAGCTGCTTTGCAAGCTGGACGCTGTAGCATTGTACCCATCAAAGTCTCTTCTCTCCCCAGGCACCTCTCTCCTCAGGCTCCACCCCTAAAACTCCGGTTATTTCCCAACCTGGAGCCAGCAACCCTACAGGCTACAAAAGGAGATTGAGGAAGAATCGTACTGCTACAGCACCAACCCCAAATCAGACTTTTCCCTGCAGCCACTGTGGCCAGACCTGCCTGTCCCGCATTGGTCTTGTCAGCCACCAGCGAGCCTGCACTACTGCACCTTTCTTAAATCTTCGTTCGCGAAGTCAAGCCGACAGAGAGAGAGTCCACCTTCTAAAGCAGTTGTGGCCAAATTGTGGCTTGGGAGCCATATGTGGCTCTTTCAGACATATCGTATGGCTCTCAAAGCCCTTACTGCCCTGTTGCCAGTTTGCAGAAGGCATTTATCTCTTTAAATCACTTCTCCAAGCCTCAGCCAGCAGCTCAGAGAATGCATTTAAAGTTGCTTTCTTTTTCTTCTCTCTCCCTCCTTCCTCCCCCCATTTATTTTCCTTCCTTCCTAGGCTTCCTTCCTTCTCTCAAACTTCTGATCTTCATGTCTTGTTGTGGCTCTCAAACATCTTATGTTTATTCTATGACTGTGGCTCTTATGTTAAGTAAGTTTGGTCACCCCTGCTCTAAAGCATCCATTTTCTCCAGGGAAACTGATAAATAGTCTGGAGATGAGCTGTAATTCCAGAGGATCTGCCAGGTCCTACTTGGAGGCTGGCATCCATGTTCTGAACAGTCTTAGAAGCCCTCTATCTTTAGCAGAGCTTCATGGTTCCCTGGCTGTTTCCTGGCACTGAAGAAAACAGATTCCAGAGCTGCCCGGCAGGCTGAAATGTAGTCACGGCAGAGTACCAGGCCCTGTAAACTCTAAGGTCATCTCAAGCGGGAAGGCACGAAATGAGCAGAACACATCACCCCCCATTTCTGACCACCCCGCCCCCCCACAAGCCTGCATTTTCAATGATGCGGAAAATGTAACTTCCACTCCACATCCAAGTTTCACAAACAGGCTCGAATGCTACCCCTGTTTCAGCTTTGGGGTTTTCCAGAGGGTTCGATATGTTCCGCCGTCCCTTTAGATTAGCACTCTCACGGGAGGGCACATGGTCTGCATTAGGCCCATCCGAATGTGCTTGCCATTAACACAACTCCTGTTGACAAAGCCGCAGGTATTAACCCCATAAAGCATTCTGACAGGTGGAACAAAAGGGGGAAAGAGAGAGAAAGAGCAAGAGAATGACACTTTTGCAGAGCCTTTAACTGCTTTTTAAGTCGAGGTTCCTGTCTGGATTGTTTTTATACCTTTTTTTTTTTAAGGAAGCAATGGGGTGGGGCAAAAACTGTGAATTCCATACTTTGGGTCTCCCCTCCCCCAAAACCTGTAGGTCTTTGGACAGTTGTCTTGACCACATTGAAATGGGATTGGTTCTTCCTTGATGGAGATTTTATAGAGATTTTCAGAGCAAGCAGATTTCCGTCTGCGCCTCCCGTTCAGCTGAATCTCTGGCCTCGCTCAAAACACACAGAAGAAGGAGGGGGTGAAACACTGAAATCGTAGCATGGCGTGCACCATTGGAGAATGCCTAAGGTTGCCAACTCCAGCTAGGGAAATTCCTGGAGATTTGGGGATGGAGCCTAGAAAAGGGAGAGGTGGGGCTTCAGCAATTATGTATGCCATAGACTCCATCCTATAAAGATGACATTTCCTTAGGGTTCCCAAGTCCCCTGCTGCCTCTGGTACCTATTGTACCATAGAGTTTTCCCTCCCAAATCGCTAGAGCATCTGGGAAAACCATAGAGTTTTCCCAGAAACAGCTAGAGTGGCATGATGATGTCACTTCTGGGTGATGTCATTGCACCGGTGACGTTGGGGGAGGTTCCCCCCACCAGCCTAATGTGGGCCGGCGGGTTGGGAACCTCCAGGGCGGGAGAACCCTCACCCGGTCCGGGGGCTTGTTAGCCCTACATTTCCTGCAGGGGAAATGATATTTGATAAGTGATCATTCCAGGGGATCTCCAGGACCCACCTGGGCACTGGCAACCATAGGGTGAATTCTGGTTTTGGATCCTCATTGTAAAAGAACTTCCTGCAGGTAGAAAATGTGCATACCACGGGGAAGATGCCGCTCCCTGTCTTTGCTGGCTGCCCTACTTTGCAGGAAGCTTTTAACATGGGAGATCCCTCTGGATCTTCTGTCTGAAGTGTTCACAGTCCATTTAACCACCTCCACATTCCAGCACCTCCTTGCCCTTCTTGTGTAAAGCAGGCCTGAGGCCAAACTTAATCCTAATCTCATTTAATCAAAAGAATATACAGATGACTTTGAGCCAGATGCCTCTGTAGTTCTGTGATTGTGTGTTCAGCTGTCTTATTTGGTCACTAGAAGGGCTGTGGCCTTGGAAAGGGAGGGAATAAGGTCACCCACACCTAGTGCTGTTTCCCTATCAAAAATCTACTCCCAGCTTGCTTTAAGATCTATGGAGGGAAAGACTCACATTGTACCTGGGAATTTTCCCCCCTGTGTGTATAAAGTATGGTCAAGTCCAGTGTTCCCTCTAAGCTGAGTTAGCATGAGCTAACTCACTGATTTTTAGCTTCCAGCTCACACATTTTTGTCTTCGCTCAGGAAGGATGACCCCAAAGCACACCAATTTCTGCAGTAGCTCACAACTTTAATGCCAGTAGCTCACAAAGTAGAATTTTTGCTCACAAGACTCTGCATCTTATAGGGAACATTGGCCAAGTCACATTTGCATATGCCATGACTTATGGTGACCCTGTAAGGTTTCCACGGCAAAAGACTGAAGTTGCCTTCCCCTGGAGTTCCTTCCAAGTTCATAACTTCCAGGAGACTGAGTTGTCTGAAAGAGATTGTTCATTTCCCTTGCCTTCACACTTCAGTCTACCATGAGAAGAGTTGAACTGTCATTCCAGATGACAACTCACTGTAATTCTTTGACATTTCTTACATCATTCTTCCACTGAATCACATCCCCTGCCACGAATGTGTTACATCTGACAGGGTTGTTCCACTTGAACAACAAAAATTCAGAAAGAAAAACTAGAAGGCATTCTCCAATTTTATTGTTTCTCCTGTTTAGGATAAGGATTTCAGGCAGTTCTCCAAGGATGCTCTTGGAAGAACTCCAGAATTAGGAACATACAAGAAACTGGTATGTTGATTCTAAAAAAAAGAACAGTTGCTTGTAGTGCAGGGGTGTCAAACTTACAGACCGTGGGCCACAGCCAGTCCACTCAGGGCTTTAATCAGGCCTATGGCTCTTTTCTTCCCTCTCCTTCCACTCCTGTCCTCATCCTTTTAAGCTCTGAGCTCCCAGCTCCTTCTGCCTTGTCTTTGCTTGTTTCAGCAGGAAACTTTTCTGGGCTTGCAAAGCTGCAAAGAAAATGCAGAATGGATTTTTGTTGGATATATACATTTAAATTAAGGCCTCTGCATCCAGATAGACTATTCTGGGAGTAGTCTGGAAGTAGTCTCTCTGTACCCAGAGACCTTAATGGAAAATGCATTCCAGGTTTTCCTTGCAACTTTGTCTATGCTGCAATGTATTTCAATGGAGTGGAGCTCAAGTAGTTTCACTTCCAGCATTCGTATGGCCAGTTGAAGCTGTTGCTTCCTGGAGTTGTCTCCTTGCAAATAAAGGGTTGATGCTTTGAGCCAGCTTGTCTCTGTTGAGTGGACCTGAGAACTGGTGCCTTGTAAGTATGCTAACCTGGAAACTCACAACCAAAGGGGATAGTACACTGGAGAGCCATTGCCAATCTGAGTAGGCCCGGGGTGTGGGGAGAAGCTTGCAATGCCTAGCCATTTCATGTTTTCCTAGGCTCAGAGCATTATATTTTTAGTTTTTACTGTGGTCTGTGCTTTTTCTTGATGTTTTATTTTAAAAATTGCATTGCCAAGTCCTATTATTCCCCCACCTTTCTATTTTAGACAATATATTTCAAGAGTTTTAAGCATGTTTGTATTTTAAGTAAAAAAAAAAATCTTTAATTGTGTTTGTATCCTTTATAAAGTTGATATCTCTGCAGTCTGCAGCCTGGCATTATATTTTATAATATGCATGACCCGGCCCCACAAAGTTCCATTTATGTCAGATCTGGCCTTCAGAACAAATAAGTTTGACGCCTCTGGGGTCGCGGATAGAGGGGCATAGCGAGGAGACCCCTGTTCACACACACCCTACTCAGGTAACCCTGGGCCAGTCACATGTCACAGTCCTCCTCCCACTGGAGCATATTTCAAAGATAGGGGTTTTTTTTGGGGGGGGGTGTAAGTGTTTGACTTAGATGAGAGCCGGTGTGGTGTAATGGTTAAAAGTGTTCGACTAGCAGACTACTAGCTGGGAGACTGGCATTCAAATCCCCATTTGTGACATGGAAACTCACTGGGTGAACTTGAGCCAGTCACATTCTCTCAGCCTAACCTACTTCACAGGGTTGTTGTAAGGATAAAATGCAGGTAACCTTGGGGCAGTCCCGGTCTGCCAGAACTCTCTCAGCCCCACCCACCTCACAGGGTTTCTGTTGTAGGGAGAGGAAGGAAAGGTGATTGTAAGTCTCTTTGGCCACTAGCAGATGGCCGGCTCAGGGCAGCATCAAGCTGACCCAGAAGTGAGCCGGCCGGAAAAGGAGCACCTGGGAGCATCCTGATGGCCTGCGGAAAAGGGATGGGCCACGGGCACCCCGGGAGCGTCTGGAGCACTCATGTGCCCCGTCTGCAGCTCTCCAGGTGTTCTCTGGGTGCTTCCCAGCCATCGAGAAAAGTGGTACCTTTTCAAGCCGGCTCCCGGTAAGTCGGAGACAGTTCAGGGGTGGGACGGGGACAGCAGGCAGATGCACGTGTGTAAACACGCTTTTTAGATCCGCCTGCCTGCTGTCCCCGGGGCAGCTTTAACGGCCTGTCTGTAAGCAGCCCTTGAGACTCCTCAGGGTAGAGAACAGTGGGATATAAAAAAACAACTCCTCTTCTTTCTCTCTCTCTTTCTCTCTCACACAAAACATTTTGCAGATTATAAAAAAGCTCCCTTTTTCAGTTTTTAAATGAGCTCTTTGGAGTCTGAATCCTCCCTGCTGTCAAGCAGCAAAACCCTGGGAGGTTTTTAGAACATCAAAGAGGCGATGAGCACCACAAAAGGAAGAGCTCCAGCACAGTTGCCAGGCATCTGACGTTCAGCCCCCAGCAGCAGGGCAGGCATCAGCATACCCAGGGCTCTTTTTCTAGCAGGAGCTCCTCTGCATATTAGGCCACGCCCCCTGATGTAGCCAATCCTCCAAGAACTTACAGGGCTCTTAGTACAGGGCCTACTGTAACTCCAGGAGGATTGGCTGCATCAGGAGTGTGCGGCCTAATATGCAGAGGAGCTCCTACTAGAAAAAGAGTCCTGAGCACACCCTGAGGCAGAGTACTTCTGGTGGGGCCCAATGCCACTGACCCTCACCCACTCACCTCCCCTGCCACCTGTCTGTAGAAGAAGATATTGAAGAAGATAATGGATTTATATCCCACCCTATACTCTGAATCTCCTTTACCCACCCACCCCCACAACAGACACCCTGTGAGGTGGGAGAGGCTGAGAGAGCTCTTACAGCAGCTGCCCTTTCAAGGACAACTCCTACGAGAGCTATGGCTGACCCAAGGCCATTCTAGCAGGTGCAAGTGGAGGAGTGGGGAAACAAAACCGGATCTCCTAGATAAGAGTCCATGCACTTAACCACTACACCAAACTGTACCCATGCTCCCAACTGCCCAAAGTTAACAAGGTGGCCAGTCCCCCAATCCTCTGGTTTGGAGGTCCTCTCCCCACTTCAGGGTCATGAGAAATGCGGGGGGCTGGGGTTTGAATGTCAGCTGAGCACTCCATTATACCCTATGGAGGCCAGTTCCCATATGGTATAATGGAGAATTAATCTGTGGATATCTGGGGCTCTGGGGGCCTGTTTTCTGAGGTAGAGACCCCAAATTTTCAGCATAGCATCTGATGTCTCTTTTTGAACCCTCCTCCAAATTTCAAAACGTTTGGACCAGGGGATCCAGTTCTATGAGCCTCAAAAGAAGGTGCCCCCATCCTCTATTATTTCCAGTGGAGAGATGGCATTTAAAAGGAGCGCCACGAGGGCTTTTTTTTTTTTTTAAGCAGGAACACACAGGAACACATTTCTGGCTGTCCTGGCCAGGGCTCTGGCTCAAAAAAAAGGTCTCCAGCAGATGGAAGGCACTAGGCAGCCAGATGCTCCCAGACTGTGCACTCCTTCCTCTTTGCTGCCTCCAACCTCCAATGGGCTTGCTAAGAGAGAGAGACTCAGAGCTGCCCATGAGTGCTTCCTCCCAGGAGAAGTTGGGCCTGCCACTGCCCACTCTGCTGCACGTAGCTCTCTCTGTATGGCCATGTTTGGGGGGGTGGGGGAACAAGGGTTCTCATTGGGCTGTGTGAGAATACACATCCATAAAATGCAGCTGAATGGCACTGTACGGTTCTGCATCAATATGCAGAAAGTAACCTACTGACCGGGTGACACCACTTCTGGTGATGTCAGGGGGTGTGGCCTAATATGCAAATGAGTTCCTACTGGACTTTTCCCTACAAAATGTATTTAAATGTGATGGCCAGAATTCCCTTTGGAGTTTAATCATGCCTGTCACAGCCTTGCTCCTAGCTCCACCCACAAAGTCCCCAGATATTTCCTGAGTTAGATCTGGCAAGCCTACCAGAGTAGGTGAGGGAAATCATGTGGGTGGTTCACAGCAGTTGCACTTCTGCCTGTAATGGTAGCAGCTGCACTTTCAGCTGCGTAGGCTGGCCAGTGCTGTCAGGGTGTGCTGGCCAGTGCTGTCAGGGTGTGTGGGTGGTGCTGCCGGGTGGTGGGTGTGCTGAGTGTTTGGGTAGTGTTGGCAGCAGAGCTTGGATGGTTGGAGGGCTTGCAAGCAGAAGGATGCATGCCCCCCCCCCCTAAAACTGGCACTGTCTGTCCAGTGTGCCCCCCCCCCCAAAAAAAACACCTGAAACAAGCAGTGCCTAGCACTTCTGGTTCCAAAGACCTCAGGTAACCAGTCTGGGAATAGCAGTTGCCTGAAATCTTGGGAGAGCCACTGCCAGTCAAAAACGGCTGGACTGGGCTGGGCCAGAAGGACCTTCAGTACCAGTGATTTCACTTGCCATATAAGGCAACTGTATTTATTTACTTCATTTCTATCCTACCCTTTCCCCTCAGTGTGACTCAAATCATTGTACTCTCCTCTATTTTATCCTCACAACAACCCTGTGAGGTAGTCAAGGCTGAGAGAATGTGGCTGCCCTAAGGTTAGCCAGAAAACTTCCTTGGTGAATTGGAACTGGTTCTCATAAATCCTAGCCCGGCACTCTGGCTTCTACCCCATGCTGGTTAAGGATGTATGTAAAAGATACCTTTTCCCCTTCAGCACTCTCTCCTCCACCTATTTCACAAATCCTTTTGTGAGGGGTGCAGGTTTCTTTGGATTTGCTTAAAATAAGGATTCCTTGGAAGTCAATCTAATCAATTAGGACTTCCTGTACTTAAGTTATGTGTTCTCTGGAGCTAGATGATACATCTTACTTTGGTGGGGGAGAGACGGACAGAAAGCAAGCTCTCTCCCACAGCAAATTTTCTGTCCTAGAGATGCCAGCCTCTTGGTGGGACCTCACCTGGGGATCCCCTGGAATTACAGCTCATCTCCAGACTACAGAGATCAGTTTCCTTGGAGAAAAATGGATGCTTTGGATGGGATCAACGGCATTGTACCCCACTGAGGTCCCTGTCCTTCCCAGGCTCCATCCCCAAATCTCCAGGCGTCTCCCCAGCTAGGGGCCGCAGGGGGAGGGGGCCCTTTAAATTGTGCAGAAGGCTGGTGACTGCTCCTGCCACCCCTCCTGCATAATTTAGACCCCACCAATCAGCTGATTTCTGGGCCCTATAAATGGCATCAGAGGGGCAGCAGCTACTCCTGGATGCCCCTCCCATGTGATTTAAATCATGCAGGAGGGAGGCAGCAGCCTGAAGGTGAGGGGCCACCCAAAACTGTCAGGGGGCCAGGCCCCGTGGGCCCCTGGTTAGCTATGGGCCTGAGTCTCCCAATCTGGATCTGGTTACCTACCCCCTACCCCTCACCAGTATCTGGCAACCCTATGTCAGGGGTGGCCAACGGTAGCTCTCCAGATGTTTTTTTGCCTACAACTCCCATCAGCCCCAGCCAGCATGGCCAATGACTGGGGCTGATGGGAGTTGTAGGCAAAAAACATCTGGACCGCTACCGTTGGCCACCCTGCCCTATGTCATCCTCTGGACTTTTCACCCTTACAGGCTCAGCACCTCAAAGACTGCATATCCCGATAGGCTCTGCCCCTGATTTTAGAGATGCTGCAGGAATTCGTAAGCCATTTCCCTAACAAAGTAAATGGATGAGTTCCATTGTACAACAAGGGCCAAGAGGACTATGTAGCACTCAGTGTTCAATGCATGCCTTTACTGCTTAACAGGAATGTTTTCAGATATGCCGCGGATATTAAGCCCTTGCCTCCCAGCATCGGAGATAAGCGGATTAAAGTGTCCAAGGATGAATAACCGATTGAATTATTAGCATGGTCATCTGCGCTCTGTCGTGGAGGCATTAGATACTTCAGATAATGCTCTTCAACAGCATAGCAACTGCAAGCAATTTTTAAAAATAAACTTAAACACTTGGAAAGAGAAGAAACTAGCCAATCACTTCAGAAGGAGCTGCAGCCGTGGCCTCCGGAGGCCTTTATTTTCATGAAGCCTCTTTTGAATGATGTAGTGACCCTGCAGACAATGGAGTCCTCGCCCTGGCACTCGGCTGCCGGCTTCTGCAAGTCGTAAACATTGGTGGATGCTCCAGCATCACAGACATGTGGCTGCACAGTGAATGCCTTTGGAAAGAATCATGGGCATCTGCACAGCGTAGATTTTTCAGGCCACGTTACGGATGAAGGCATAAAAGCACTAATTAGTGGAATGGGTCCAAAGAAGATTCACATGTGAATCTAACCAATGTAATTCTGGAAGCTCTTCTGACTTGCTGTCCTATGATCAGGCCTCATTTTGGGCAGGAGGAGCTCACAGCAGCAGAGCTCTGGAACCTCTACATTTTATTGTACTCTTTCTTTCTTACCCACCCACCCACCCTGCAAAAAAAAAAAATGCTTTCTTCTGGGCGCCACTGTTCAAACCTCCTTTGCTGAACTTTAAGATTTCACAAACTTTCTAATATTTTCCGCACCAAAAATGGGGAAATAACCAAAATATATAAAGCAGAGAGATGGAAATCTTCAACCTGCTGCTGTGGCCACAAAGTAATTTTAAAAGTATGATGGGAGTAGTTTTATTATGACCATTATAATTCAAGAAGCATTTTAAAATAGATGCTGAGCTGATAGAATTTAGCACACCTTCCGGTGATGTCAGGGGTGCATGGCATATGCAAATGAGTTGTGCTAATGAGCTCTGGCACCTCTTTTTCTACAAAATGACCCCTGCTTTTGATATACATTCTTCTGTTTTACAGATGCCCTGTGATAGTGGATCATTCCCGAGAAGCCTTGGAACAGCTGGTTGGACCCAATGAATTTAAGCAAAATATGTGGCCTGTTTATTGGTTTTCATGTTTCCCATGTGCTTGTGTCAAATGGCAGGCAGGATCTGTTGGTTGGGGAGGATACAGTTGCCACTGGAAAGACACAGGTCAAGCAGAAGGCTGTGTTGGTTCCCCACTGAGTGATCTATCATCACCCAAGTAATTCCCTGTATTAATGCTCTGTCAGAGTTACAAGAAAAACAAGGACATTGTACTCATTGCAGGGTTTTTGTTTTTTTTTACTCCGAATTATTGGTAAAAGACAGGGACATTTCTTTTAATGTTTGTAGAAGAACAACACGAGAACACTAATAAATGTTAAAAATAATTGGACTGAATCCAAAGGTGCTTTTCTGCTTGCAGTTCAACTAGTTCAAGGTGTTAGTTTAAGCTTCAGAGCTCTATGCAGTCTGGGACCAACATATCCGTGGGACCATCTCTCCTGGCACAGCATTATGCTTTTCTAAGAACAACACACTGGAGATCCTGGGTCCAAGGAGCATTCACCTGGCTTCAACCAGAAACAGAGCCTTTTCAGTGGTAGCTCCAATTTGTTGAACACACTCCCAACGGAGATTCAGACCCTATGGGATTTGATACAATTCTACAGGGCCTGTAAAATGAAGATGTACTGTCAAGCATATGGACTAGGAGAGGGGAACTCCCATCTGTGTAGTTCCGCTACCTGCCCCCTCCCTCTCTCTCCCTAGGGTGATAGTATAGCAAATGTATGAGCCATCATGGAAATTGTATGGTTGGAATTGTTTTACTTGAATTGTTTTAATCTCATGTATTTATTATATGTTGAAACAAACTTTAGTATGGGGAAGTAGTAAAGAGTCCATTAGCATCTTTAAGACTAACAAATGTTATAGTAGCATAAGCTTTCGAGAAACACAGCTCTGTTCATCAGAAGAGAGCTATGTTTCTTGAAAGCTTATGCTGCTATAAAATTTGCTATTCTTAAAGGTGCTACTGGACTCTTTACTATTTTGCAGCGACAGACTAACAGTGCTAACTCCTTTGGATTAGTGGGGGAGAGCAGCAGACAAACTGAAATAAATAAATACATGTGTTCCAGTGTGAAGTCCTGCACTAGCAAAGGGCCAACAATAAATGAAGGCATGCAGTGTGTGGAGTGAACCAGCAAGGCTTGGGAAGAGGACTAACGGGGTTAAATGCCTTATCAGGCGTCCCTTTGAGGACCAAGTATGTTTCAAAGTAGGTCTTGTAACTGGAAATGTGTTTTCTTTGTGCTGTGTCTTATTTGCAAAGTAAAATCTCTGGCTTTCTTTTGTTTAAATTACTGTAATCCTCCCATTCTTTGGTTGCCATCCTCCAGGTGGCAGCTGGAGCTCACCCAGATCAGTTCCCCTGGGGAAATGGCTGCTTTGGAGGGTGGACTCTGTGGCATTCTACCCTGCTGAGGTCCCTCTCTTTTCCAAACCCAGCCCTCTACAGGCTTCATACCCCGCCAAATCTCCAGGTATTTCCCAACCCAGAACTAGCAACCTTGCCCATTCGACAAGGGTAGCATTGCTAAAACTAGGTTTGGGTGAAGCGCCCAGGTCTGGCTCTTCTTTTTGTTTCCTTCTTTCCAAAGCTATCAGCGGCAGCATGAGGGGACTTGGAACAGTTTGCAGTGCAATAAAATTCATTTCCTAGAAGTCGCTTTTGCATTAGTTCTCGGAAACATCCGAAGGCGCAAGAGAGACAAGCTTGGAAAACGAAGTTTGCGTCTCTCTCTCTCTCTCTCTCTCTCGCTTTCTCCTTTCTCAGAGTCCCCGTTTGCTGGAGGAGCCAAATTCCTCCAAGAGTGCTGGTGCCTGCCTGCCTTTGGATGCCCGGACCTTTGGAGACTGGAGCTTTTGAACACGGAAGCATAAGGGCAACCCTGGTTTAACTTCTCATCTGAAAGCTGCTCTTGCATTCCTCTGCTAAGCTCATGTAAAATGCAACCAGGATCTTGCTTCTGCTGCTTCTCTCCCTCCCCCGCCCCCCAGTTCTGCTCCCCCTCCCCCTTTCCTGCTTCTGAATTTTGCTTTCTCCCTGCTCGGTTTCATTTCTTCTTTTCTCTCTCCACCTCCACCCCTGCACCTTCTTTCCTCTTCCAAAGAAGTGATCCGCTTCTTGCAAAGAATACTTGGGAGAAGCCAGATGGTCTCCCTTGTTTTCGTATAACTTTGAGACACATTTTACATGGCCCTTCCAGATTCTCATTTAAGAGATGACTGGAAGTCACCTTGGGCTTCAGAGACATAGTGACAGAGATGCACAGGTCCCTGGGCGTTTGTGGGACTGCCTTCTGCCCATGGCTGGCCCTGCGCTGTCTGGCACCCTAGGCAAGGCTAACTTCCGGCACCCCCCCCCCTTGCGGTGATAACATCAGTGAGTCGCATGGGGGCACCTAATCTGGGGGACGCCAGAAGTGAGTCACATGGGGGGGGGGATTGCCTAGTCTGCCTAGTGGCAGGGCCAGCTTCTGCCACCCCACCCAGCCAGGAGCAAGGCTAGAATTAAGGCTGAAAGGAATAGACAGGCCTCAGCTGTTCACAGCCAGAGGGAAAAGACAGGGCTACGCTGGAAAAAGAACAGAAATAGGAATCTGCCCCAGCTGCTCCTGACTCTTCTAATGCCAGGAGCTCCTAACCTACATGACGATGCCACACCTCTCTCGCATGAAGCTACCTTACACTGAAGCAGACCCTCGGTCCATCAAAGTTAGTATTGTCTAACTCACAGCAGAACCCTGACCTGGACTGCCCAGGCTAGCCTGACCTGCTCAGATCCCAGAAACTAGGCAGAGCCAGCCCTGGCAAGTATTGGATGGAATACCAGGGTCCAAGGAGTACCAGGTTCATGATGTGGAGGCAGGCAATGACCAGCCACCGCTGAATTGCTCTTTCCTTGGAAACTCTAGGGGTGGGATTCTAGCAGGAGCTCCTTTGCATATTAGGCCACACGCCCCTGATGTAGCCAATCCCCAAGAGCTTACAAGGCTCTTTTTTGTAAGCTCTTGGAGGATTGGCTACATCAGGGGTGCGTGGCCTAATATGCAAAGGGGCTCCTGCTAGAAAACCCAGGGGGTGACGAGGTCACTAAAAGTCAGTTTTGACTTGACAGCACTTTCCATCACCAGCTGAAGAACTGGTGGTGAAAACAAAACGAAAGTGGCAGATCTCCAGGGGCTGAGGCAGAGACATATCTTTCACATCACCTCCTACCTGGATGAAGCTCTACTCCATGGCCACTGAGAGACACCAAACATTTCTCAAACATGCCCAGACCCAAGGTAAACATTGTTTGGAAATTAGTTAGTTAGCATAATGGCAACATAACCCCCCTCCCTGTTTCCCCTTTCATAGCCCAACTTCCCTCCAAGGAGTTTAAGGGAAGTGGGCCTGCCCCTTCCCATTTCCTCTTCACAACAGCCCTGTGAAGTAGGAAGGGAGAGCCATTATCGGATGCCTTGAGCTCTTTGCAGGAAAGAAAAATGGATGGGGAGACGGATGAATGGGTGGACAGAGAGAGACAATAGATGGACAGAGAGATATATGGATAGATAGGAAAAAGTTCAACTCTCAAGAAATAGATTAGGTGGCTAGAAAGATGACAGACAGACAGATAATGAAATGTAGCCCAAATTCAATCTTATCCTCGCTTGGAACAAAAGAGTGCATTGAATGTATACACACATGTTGCCTTCTGCAGATCATCCCCCTCTTTGCTGCCACCAGTAGGACCTCTTGCATTTTATTCCTCTCATACCCCCACCCCACCCAGCAAGCAGTTCTTCCCTTCATACTCAACTATATGCTTGTGGAGCTGGATTTTCCCACCCATCTGTTACTTTTCCTTCTGTGTCTCCCTTCCCTTTGTTACCCCCCCCCCCTCCCCTCTCAAACTTGTAAACTAAGCTCCTTGGGAGAAAGGTGTCACTGTCTCTTTGCATCTGTATATTGAGAGCAGAGCAGTGTCTAAATAACACTGTTAAAAAGAAGGAAATAATTGCAACCCTCCCACCATGTGACCTGGTTCTGATCTTATGCTCAGAGTCACTTACAAATGGTTATTTCAGGGATAAGCAGCCCTTGCGCTCCAGATGGATTCTTCTTGTAATTAATCCTTGGCCAAAGGGTTAAGAAAGCTATTTGGGATGCCACTTCCAGGATCCCCCAAAAATCACCATTTTGGATTTTTTGCCATGGTGCCAAAAATCTGTCATCCATCCATCCATCCATCCATCCATCCATCCATCCATCCATCCATCCATCCATCCATCCATCTAGCTAATCTTCATTTATACCCTGCCATTCTCCCCACTATCATCTATGCATGCATGCATCTATCTATCATCTATCTATCTATCTATCTATCTATCTATCTATCTATCTATCTATCTATCTATCTATCTATCTATCTATCTATCTATCTCTGTCTGCCCGTCTGTCCTCTATCAGTCTCTATCATCTATCTGCTCATCCGTCTGCCTGTCTGTCTGTCTGTCTATCTTCATCTGTACCCTGCTTTCCCCCCCCCCCCCCAATGGAGACACAAAGCAGTTTACATTGTTCTCGTCTCCATTTCATTCTCACAACATTCCTGTGAGGTAGGTGCAGCTGAAGGTCACCCAACAATCTGGCCCTAGGATCCTCCATCCGTATCCATCCATCTTTCTAGGCATTAACAGTGTCCCTCTAGGTCAGTCATTGCTGGTTCCTTACCACATTAACCATCCACTTTCCTACACAAGGTTCTCCACAGGGCTGGAGCCAAAGAAGAAAAATGACTCTGTTCATACAAAATCATTCATTTCCAATGAATGGCCATGTTTTGCATGAATACATGAAGTTGCCTTATAGTGAATCAGAGCCTCAATCCATCAAGGTCAGTATTGTCTACTCAGACTGGCAGCAGCTCTCCGGAGTCTCAGGCTGGGGTCTTTTGTTTCATCTGTCCCTTGACTGTCTTAGCTGGAGATGCCAGGGATTGAACCTGGGACCTTCTGCATGCCAAGCATACGCTCTTCCACTGAGCTGCAACCCTTTCCCAACTGATGAAAATCTTGACAAAAATCTTGTGCGCAATTGAATGCACGAAGCTGCTTTATACTGAGCCAGAGCCTTAGTCCATCAAGGTCAGTATTGTCTCCTCAGCCTGGCAGTAGCTCTCCACGGTCACCTGCTGCCTGGTCCTGCCAACTGGAGATGGCCAAGACTGAACCTGGGGTCCTTCTGGCTCTGCCACTGAGTCACAGCCTTCCCTGCCCCCGTTGCATGTGGCATTCCAGGACCAAAATCGGACACCTTTGCAAACTGGACCACCATCCTCCCCTTGTCAGTCCATGCCACCGATCTGCCTCTTTTTCCCTGCGCCGGTCTCTCCGCGGCTCCTGCCCCGCCCACTCCCCCTTCCCCTCTTTCAGTAGTTTTCCTTCTGTCTCCTCGAGCCCCGCGCCTTCTGAGCGACCCGCAGCAGAGGACGGACGAGAAGGCTGCGCGAGATGTTTCTGGAGGTATTTCTCCCTGGCTTTCCCCTCCCGTGGTGGGATCCAGAGCGGCTTACAGTAGCCACTTTCTCCTTCTCCCTGAGACTGAGAACGAGAGAGCGGCTTTAGCTCTCCACCTCCTCCAGTTGTAGGGAGTCTCAAACGTTGAGCTTCCCGGAGGGAGGGCTGGGTGGGACCCCACCTGGGGCAGTTTCCAGCTTCGCTCCTGAGCCTGCTGCAACCCAGGTGGGAACGGACTTCTGCTTAAGCCTGCCGAGGACGAAGCATGCCCAGGGGAGGTCCTTCCTCCTCCGATCTCGGACTTGGACCGCCTTGATGATTCACTACTAGCAGGGGTGGCGTTCAGCGGAGATCTCTATGAACCACCGCCAGAGTTTTCTGCGCACCGAGTTCTCTTAGCCATTCTTCTCTCGCTGCAACTGACAATTTCCGAGAACGCCCCTGATGGACCGAAATCCCACTCGGGGGAGAGCAGCTCTCCGGCTTCCCTGCTGCGGAATAGTTGCAAAGAATTCCTCACCGGAGCGCCCCCTCCCCCCCCGCACCTTCCAAGTCCGTCCAAGCCAAAGGGGTTAAGAAAGACCTAACCCTGTTTAGGATTTGCGCTGTTGATATGCGCCGGGAAGAATAGGGGTTGGATCCCGCCGGTTCCTCGGGGCCAGATTCTCCCGTGCCCTAGTCCCGCCTGGCTCTATGCAGGGCCACGATCCCCGGCACAATCTTTGGGGCACTTTCCTCTCTCCCCGCAGTTGACAGGCGCCACTCCATCGCACGCACACGCAAAATTTATTTCAGCTTTTCTCGCGGCGGTGCGCATCCGTCAGCCACCGCAGGCGCGCCCACTTCTGAACCTCCCCAAGCCCTTCGCGCCACCTTTCCCATCTCCGGATCTTCCCCTTTTCCCAGCCGGGCCATGCTGCCTTCTCTCCCCCCCACCCCCCACCCCTCGCGCCCCACTTTCCTCTCTCCGCACTGCTGGCTGCTAGAGAGAGCTCCGCTCGGGGCCATTCCCAGAAACGGAGAGGCCAGGTGTGGCCAGGGCGCGCCCTGCCCGCTTGCGCTCCGGCGGCCGCGCACCCCGCCGCTTCTCCACCCCGCCGTTTCCCTCTCCTCCGGATCGGCGCACACAAGTCCTTTTGCACTTCTGGGGAGGAGGAGGACGACGGCTGACAAACCAAGCCCCCCCCCCCCCCCATCCCCAGCGGCAAAGCAATCCGCTGCCCCGTTCCCTTGGAGAAGGGACAACCTCTCCACTCCGCAGTGCCGGACCCCTATCCAAACCCTTTCCACAAGCCCCCCCGAAGAAAGGCACCCAGCAGTTGCCCCCCCCCCAAGAGGAGCGCTGCCCCTTGCCTGGTTTTGCCCCCCCCCCGCACACACACACCGGTTTGATCCAGGGTGCCTCCGGCGCGCCCCCGAGAGCGCCCAGCCCAGGCGGCACTCACCCCGCGGAGCATCAGCAGTGCGAGCCACAGCGCCAGGCTCCGCTCCATCTTCCTCAGGGCTCCTCCGGGGCGGGCGAGGGGGGGCGAGGCTCCTGCCACATGCCCTTGGGCGAGCTGGAGGGGAGCGAGACGCGGCGGCAGCGACGGGGCTGCGGCGAGGCGCGCTCCCTCCAGCTGGGACAGCAGCAGCAGCAGCACCTGCTTTCTGGAAGGGGCAGGCTCGGCCCCCCCGGCTTTATGAAAGCGGTCGATGCTCTCCTCCCACTGGCTGGGTGGCTCGGAGGAGCCTTCAAAACAAGAGCGAGAGAGGCGGCGAGGCGACCCTCCCCCGGTCCTCTCGGCCCCGCCCCCTTCGCGGGTCCCCGGCAAGCGCCGAAGCCAGGCCAGCCAGGGGAATCAGGGCCCGCCCGGGGCTGCTGCTGCTGCCGCTTTTTTTTGCTTCTCCTCCTCTCTCAAGGTGGGGCGACCTAAAAGGAACGCGCAGCTGGAAAGGGGGAGCCCTTTCCAGGCTTCATCCTGGCTGCTGGAGGACAGCTGTCTAGGGCGAGGTTGCCAGCCTCCAGGTGGTGCGTGAAACCAGAGTGCCCAAGGGTATAGTAAAGGTAAAGGGAGTCTCCTTTGCAAGCACCAGTCGTTTTTCAACTCTGGGGTGACGCTGCTTTCACAACGTTTTCACAGCAGGCTTATTGACGGGGTGGTTTGCCGTTGCCTTCCCCAGTCCTCTACACTCCCCCCCCCCCAGCAAGCTGGGTACTCATTTGACCCACCTGGAAGGATGGAAGGCTGAGTCAACCTATCTGAACCAGCTTCCACTGGGATCGAACTCAGGTCGATTGCAGTACTGCAGCTTTACCACTCTGCGCCTCTGGGCTCTTTCAAGGGTATGAGTCAGGTATATAACAGGGGTGGCCAAACTGTAGCTCTTTCGCACACCACCACCCTGTCAGCCGACTTGGAAAAGGCATTTCTCTTTTAAAATCACTTCTCCAAGCCAAGCCAGTCTGTGGCTTGGAGAATGCATTTAAAGTTGCTTTCTTTCCCCCTCCCCATCTATTCACCTGCCTACCTGCCTTCCTGTCTTGCGGCTCTCAAACATCTGACATTTCTTCTATGCAGCTCTTACATTAAGCAAGTTTGGCCACCCCTGGTATTTAACTTAGAACAATCTATGAGAACTTTAACTAATAAATATATTAAAAACAAAGTTTTAAACCACAATATTTTTCTCATATTAATTTAGGATTATTTTACAGTCCACTTTACAATATGCAATGTTTTTTCTTCATTTGTAGGACTTCCTGAGGTCCAATGCAGGTGTGATTATAATTCCTAAACTGGTGTGGCTGCAGCTGGACAGCTGCTTCCGTCCACTTTCCGAGTGAATCCTTCCTTAGGCAGCTGGACATCTTTCCCCCTTAGCACTGAAAGAGGAACGACCCCAGCTATGCCTAGAGCCACTTTAGAAACATAGAGCTGGAAGGAATTCCCGAGGGTCATCTAACCCAGCCCCCTGTACAGTGTGGAATATTCCCAGCTACCTACCTGTTTCTGTCCTTGAGACCAGTGTTCCCACTAAGCCGTGGCATCTTGTGAGCAAAAATCGTGAGCTACTGGCATTAAAAGTTGTGAGCTACTGCATAAATTAGTGTGCTTAGGGGCCATCTCTCCTGAGCAGGCTGAGCTACAACAAAAAATGTGTGAGCCAGAGGCAAAACAACTGAGCTAGTTTACATGAACTCAGCTTAGAAGAAGAAGAAGAAGATATTGGATTTACCGTATATCCCGCCCTCCACTCTGAAGAGTCTCAGAGCGGCTCACAATCTCCTTTACCTTCCTCCCCCACAACAGACACCCTGTGAGGTGGGTGGGGCTGGAGAGGGCTCTCACAGCAGCTGCCCTTTCAGGGACAACCTCTGCCAGGGCTGACCCAAGGCCATGCTAGCAGCTGCAAGTGGAGGAGTGGGGAATCAAACCCGGTTCTCCTAGATAAGAGTCCGCATACTTAACCACCATACCAAACTGGTTCTCAGTGTTCAGAGGGAACACTGCTTGAGATACATCATCATCTGGAGGTCATGTGAGGTGGCAGATACTCCTGACTACGGTTTAAGGCACCATCAAGGGGGTTGTTATCGAGTTCTGTTTATGCACAGGTCACCAACTTTGTTGTACTTCCAGAAAGAGTTCTTATAACCAATTTCGTAAAGAGTCTGTTTAAGATCATAAAGAGGGCCAACCCAAAATAAATTCCGCCACAGGGATCTGGCCTAGGAGCATGGAATGGAGAATGTAAGGGTCTCAAGCCCTCCCTCCCAAAATGGGTCCAGGGCATGATCAGGATGGAAACTTCCAGTAAAACTTCTAGCAAACCCCCAGACTGCTAATTGACATCTCCCAAAGAATGATGTGCAGAGGAGGGATCCTAAGAGCTGTCATCCTAGAAGGCCATGCCTAGAAGTGAGGCCCACCGAATAAAATGACTTCTGAATGGACACACTTAGGCCTGCTTCCTAGGGCACACTTATTGGGGGTGTAAGGCTCTCCATTCAACACAGTGGGATTTACGTTTGGGTAGACAGGCAGGTGCTACAAGAAAAGTGTTCATAGTCAAGTCTGGCAAAATGGAAATAGGTGCCAAAAAGGGCAAAATCCATTGTGTTTTGGTTGCCCATCTTGGGGGGTCGGGATGGCAGAATGCCCTCTGGTTATGACTCTCTGGGAACCCCTCCAGCAACATATGAAGAACATATGAAGCTGCCTTATACTGAATCAGACCCTCGGTCCATCAAAGTCAGTATTGTCTTCTCAGACTGGCAGCGGCTCTCCAGGGTCTCAAGCTGAGGTTTTTCACACCTCTTTGCCTGGACCCTTTTTTTGGGGAGATGCCGGGGATTGAACCTGGGACCTTCTGCTTCCCAAGCAGATGCTCTACCACTGAGCCACCATCCCTCCCTTTGCATAGCTGCCTGCCATTCTTCAGCTTGTGCCACCCCCAGTTATAGGCTGGATCCTGCCTCATGTTACTGAATGGATTGCGAGTGACTGACTCATGCCTTGACCTGGATAGCCCAGGCTAGCTGGATCCTGTCAAATCTCTGAAGCTAAGCAGGGTTGGCCCTGGCTAGTATTTAGAAGGGTGACCTCCAAGGACTGCCAGGGTTGTGATGCAGAGGCAGGCAATGGACACCACCTTTGAAATGCCTCTTGCCTTAGAAACAAGTCTAGCTCATCACCCAGTGGGGCATAAGACTTACAAAAAAACACCCAAGACCTTCTGGCTGCCAGACAGTCTTAGGATCTCCTGGCTATTCTACACACAAGGCCATATGATAATTATTATTACCTATTTGTTTCATGTTAATCCCTCCCTCTTTTCCCCTAAGGAAAGCCAGAGCGGTGCAGTGCTTAGAGCATTAGACAGAATATACCCCAGTGCACGTACCTTCTATCATCTGCCGCTTTTGAGTATAAATACATTTGCCTAATTGTTGAACACTCTGATGCATCTGATGAAGAGAGCTCTGACTCACAAAAACTTTAGGCCGTGATACCTTTGGTGAGTCTTTAAGGTGTCACTGGACTCCTGTTTTATTCTGCTGAAACAGACTGCCGCAGACTAACCCACGTATAATAAAGGTGTTTATGGGGGGGGGGGGGGGTGTCAAATGCCATCAAGTCACTTTGAACTTATGGTGACTCTACAAACTGAATGTTGAATTGAATGAATATCTGAAGAAGTGTGTCTGCACACGAAAGCTTATACCCTGAAATAAACGTTGAGGTTTTAAAGATACCCCTGGACTCAAACTTTGTTCTGTGAATTAATATCCTCCAAAATCTCCTGTCATTAGCAACTTTGCTCAAGTCTTGCAGACTGAGGGCCATGGCTTCCTTTAGTGGGTCAATCCATCTCATGGTGGGTTTCCTCTTTTCTTGCTGCCTTCAACTTTTCCTAGCAGTCCTGTCTAATAAAAGAGTTTATTATACCCTGTTGTTATTACACTCAGGGGTGGAATTCTAGCAGGAGCTTATTTGCATATTAGGCCACACCCCCTGCTGTAGACAATTCTCCAAGAGCTTACAAAAAAGAGCCTTGTAAGCTCTTGGAGGATTGGCTACATCACGGAGGTGTGGCCTAATATGCAAAGGAGCTCCTGCTAGAATTCCACCCTTAATTACACTGTTTGTAAATTTTGCATATCAGCCGTATGTGTACATACCATACACTTTTAGCACCTCTTATTTTGTCCTCTTATTTGTAACCAATACTCCCTCTAAGCTGTGGAGTCTTGTAAGTGAAAATTCTACTTCATGAGCTACTGGCTTTAAAGTTGTGAGCTACTGCGTAGATTTGTTTGCTCTGGGGCCATATTTCCTAAGACAAAGATATGTAAATTGGAGGCTAAAAAACTGTGAATTAGCTCACACTAACTCAGTTTAAAGAGAACACTGTTGGTAACCCAGTTTTATTCACTCTTGGTTGTATGTTTGATGCTGTTTCTATTGCACAATTTTTCACTCTGCTGTTTGCCAAGAGCCTTAGAGAGAAAAGTGGACTAGACGGGAGTTAAATAAATATTAAATATTAAGTACCATGGAAGATGAACTGGCTCTGCAGCAAAACATAGCCCTGTCTGCGTTTGAAAACACCTTGACACCTGGGGGGGAAAGCTGAGCTCCACCCTGCTCTGGAGCAGAACTTATTTGCTTAGATGATGCACACACCACAGGCAGGGAAACAGCAATTCTTTTGGGTTTTTCTGCCCAGATCCTCTGCTTCGTGTTGCTTCGTGTTCATCCACCTCAGCTCTTTCTTTTCATTCTCAGCATCTTGCAAGATGGGTTCTCTTTCCTCAACTCAGCCAGCTCCTTTCTGAGCCCTCTGCGAGATCAATAATAATAAAAACAAGGATCTAATTGTCTGACTCAACAAAATTCTCCCATGCGCAGGCTTGGCGCTCATTGGATCTCTATCCAGGCCCCCTGTCTCTTGCATTTATGAAAGGCGCTGCTGACTTCTCCGTTCCAGGCGCCCAGGCTTCGAATAGCTAAATCGTCCACTTGTTTAAGGACGGACAGTTCAAAATGCCATCTCAACAAAGCATTCCAGGAGAGGAGAGATCCGGGGCACAGCGCTGCACGTCAGAGCATGACTCGGCTTGAGCGCATTCTCCAGTTGCTCATCAGAGGTTTAATGGCTATAATTGGGGCTTTAATAATGAATGCCAGTTTGAAAATCCACCCTGAAAGCACTCTGCTCTCCTGGAAGATGTTCCCTTCAAGCTGAGGTCAAGGCTGAAGGAAATACAGCATCTTGTTAAAAAAACCCAATGCGCCCCAGAATTTCTATAATATAGTGGATTCCATGCCATGAAGAGGTGAGGTGGTAGTGAACATAGCTCTTTTATTTGCACAGCATAATATAGGGCTGCACTCAAAAGACTGAAGACTGGGCCAACAGGGCCAGCTATTTATATACTCCAGGTTCCTTCCCATGCTAGCATTCCTATTGGACCATTCAAATCAATAAGGGGCCCATGATTGGAGCAGAGCAGCAGGGATTTGGATCCTACTGCTCATTGTTCCCAAGTCCTCAAGCTCAGTCCTACAGGCTCCAATGAGCCAGGCAAGAACTCCATATAATAGACACATTACCGATCACATATATTACGATTTCTTTCTTGGCACCGTTCCTTTGAAGTCCTGGCGCATCTATAACATGCTGACATTCACACGTGCTGCTTTTCAGCCCTTCCCCTGCTGTGCAAAAGGCATATTTTGTGGGAAAATCAAGTCTGGTGGGATGCAAGACAGCCATTTTTTACCATGCCGGTTTCTTCTTTCTGAGGGCCGGGCAGGGAAGCTGATTTACGGCTACAGTTCAGCCTTTCCTGTGTTTTACAATGCAAGGGTGATTTCAGCCTTGGGTTGAGGGCAAAATTGCATCTTTGGTATTTTGCAAGAGAACGGCAGGGAGGTGGCTCTGGGGGAGGCAAGGATGCATTCACATGGCTTTCATTAGAGCCCAGAGTGTGGTTGCTTTTGGCCTTTGAAGAACCCAGGTCCCCTGCAAATCGAACAGACAGAGACTGGTCTGTGTTGAGCGATTGCAGCAATGTCTGGCTTTCTGCGCAGAGCAGAGAAGCCACCTTTTCTTTGCCTCTTGATAGTCTACTCTCCATGGACATTCCTTTGCCATAAACTGCTTCAGGAGTCAATGTCGGGAACTGACTCATGTAATGGCCATATGGACATACTGTTGTGACCACATGAAATCTTATCCTGTACAGTGGCTAAAACGGTAAGAATAGATAGACGCAAGTCAGGATCAGTGGATTTTTAAAGCTTCTTTCCCCTTTAAGAGCAGATCCACCCCACCCCTCTATCCTGACCAGGATAGTCCAGGCAAGCCCAATCTTGTCAGATCTTGGAAGCTAACTAGGGGTGACCCTGGCAAGTACTTGGATGGGAGATCTCCAGGTTTTATTTTGTTGTTGCTGTTTTTGTAGCAGGGACTCCTTTGCATATTAGGCCACACACCCCTGAAGTAGCCAATCCTCCAAGAGCTTACAGGGCTCTTAGCACAGGGCCTATTGTAAGCTCCAGGAGGACTGGCTTCATCAGAGGTACATAAGAACATTAGAGAAGCCATGTTGGATCAGGCCAATGGCCCATCCAATCCAACACTCTGTGTCACACAGTGGCCAATATATATATATATATATATATATATATATATATATATATATATATATATATATATATATATATGCTTGTAGCCGCCGCCACCTCCTGTGGCAGTGAATTCCACATGTTAATCACCCTTTGGGTGAAGAAGTACTTCCTTTTATCCATTTTAACCTGACTGCTCAGCAATTTCATCGAATGCCCACGAGTTCTTGTATTGTGAGAAAGGGAGAAAAGTACCTCTTTCTCTACTTTCTCCATCCCATGCATTATCTTGTAAACCTCTATCATGTCACCCCTTAGGCGACGTTTCTCCTAGCTAAAGAGCCCCAAGCGTTTCAACCTTTCTTCATAGGGAAAGTGTTCCAACCCTTTAATCATTCTACTTGCCCTTTTCTGCACTTTCTCCAATGCTATAATATCCTTTTTGAGGTGCGGCGACCAGAACTGCACACAGTACTCCAAATGAGACCGCACCATCGATTTCTACAGGGGCATTATGATACTGGCTGATTTGTTTTCAATTCCCTTCCTAATAATTCCCAGCATGGCGTTGGCCTTTTTTATTGCAATTGCACACTGTCTTGACATTTTCTGTGAGCTATCTACCACGACCCCAAGATCTCTCTTTTGGTCAGTCTCTGCCAGTTCACACCCCATCAACTTGTATTTGTAGCTGGGATTCTTGGCCCCAATGTGCATTACTTTGCACTTGGCCACATTGAACCTCATCTGCCACTTTGATGCCCACCCACCCAGCCTGAACAGATCCCTTTGGAGTGCCTCACAATCCTCTCTGGTTCTCACCACCCTGAACAATTTAGTGTCATCTGCAAACTTGGCCACTTCACTGCTCACTCCCAACTCCAAATCATTTATGAACAAGTTAAAGGTGTGTGGCCTAATATGCAAAGGAGTCCCTGCTACAAAATCCCCCCCTGCAACTTCAAGGAATACCAGGGCTGGGATGCAGAGGCAGGCAAACAAGTCACCTCTGAAACATCCAAACCCCAGTAGGGGGTGTCAGAAGTCAACCATGACTTCCAGGCATGCACGCGCGCACACACACACACACTTTTAAAAAAAGATCAGATTCCCCCCAGTCAGGGCAGTCTTAGTCCTGGGCATCCAGGGTAGCTGGCGCAAGCCTTGTACTGGAGGGGCCACGCCAGGGGCCTGAATGCCGCCCTGATTAAGCCTTCCCTGCTGTGACTGCAGGGCCCCAGTCACCCTACAGAGAATTGCTGAAGAGACTCAGGAAAGTTGCCAGCTCTGAGGCATTCAGGGGTGAGGTGGGATGTCGCGCTCAACACTTTGGTTTCTGGGCAAAACTTCTGGTTGTGGATGGTTGCCTTCAAAACTATGCAGTCAGCCCCAAAAGCAGAGCATCGTCACACCACGTCCCCATTTGGAGGTGGGTTTTCCCGCTGGCCAGCTGGCTGGTCAAAGCCCCCCAAAATAGGGGAACCTCCACCAGGGCCTGGGACTGGCAACCCTTGTGCGTCCTCTCCCTATTTACTTTCCTGTCAGTGTCCCCTGGTAGACAACTGATGGATTTCAGGAAAATTGCTTCTTTTTGCTTGTTCCCTCTCTCTCACCACCACCATCCCTCTCTCTCTCTCTCTCACACACACACACACACACACATCCACAATGGAGGCTGGATGTCTTTCAGCATCCAGATCCGTTCAAGGTAGTTTGGGTTAGTTCTGTCTCAGTCTCTTAAACTTCACTATCTAGAATGTGGTTCCTAAATAAAAGGACTATTATTAGTCCTTGAAACTGACAAGTGGCTGTAGCTCTGTGTAACTTTGTAACTCTGCCAGCACACAGAACAAAGGGCTCCTACTGCATGTAGCCAAGGTGCATTCTGCTAAATTTGAGACAGGATCAGAGCTTTCCCCCCCTAGAAAAAGCCCAGCAGGAACTCATTTGCATATTAGGCCACACCCCCGACATCACCATTGTTGCACACAGAACTTTCTATAGAAAAAGCCCAGCAGGAACTCATTTGTATATTAGGCCACACACCCTTACACCAAGCCAGCCAGAACTGCGTTCAGGCCATTCCTGCTAAAAAAAAAAAAGCAGTGGATGGAATACTGGACTAACTACCCTGTTAACTCCTGATATTGACTTCACTAGACTTAGAAGGGTAGAACTCTGCTTAGAATGGTGCTGCAAGAGCAAGAGGAGACCCCAGTGAGTATTATTTTGTCACCAGCTGGAGCCAAGATTTCACTGGCCAAGGGGAGTTTGGTTAGGGAAAGGAACAATCCTGTATGCCAGCAGTCCTGAATGTGGTGACCATGTGCCATAGAGCCAATCAACACCTTTCCTGGTACCTGTCAAGTTTTGTTAGAAAGTGAGCAGAGCCAGGTAGAGCTTTTGCTCAGCAAGGCTTCTGGTTGCTCACTGGAGATTGGATTGGCTGTGCAGATTTCTAAAAAAACGCCGTTGTTTTGGCAGCAGCTGCTACCACAGCACTAGGATCTTCTTCACTGTCTGAAGGTGTGGGAGACACTGGTGGCTGGCTGCACCTCTTGCAGCCAGGGCCAGTGCTAGGATTTTTGGTGCCCTAGGTGAGCAGCCCACTAGTGCCCCCCCCAAAAAATTTAAAATAACAGAGAATTGTGGGAGAGATGAAGAAACTTGAAACTATTTACATGTTTGATTTACAGGGTTTTTTATTTTTTAAAAAATGGTGAGATTAAGCGATAAAAATGGTGAGAACACTACTTGATCCTTTTCACTGGAGGTGGCAGGGACAAGACCTTCACATTACTATTTCGACTCGATCCTTTTAGTTGGAGGTGCCTGTGGCAAGACCTTGCGCATGTGAGAAAGATGCTCTGCCTCTGAGCTGTGGTTCCCACCCCATGGCTCTGTTAAGGTAGAGCAGGAAGGATGAGTGGCAGCATACGACTTCATATGAACATATGAAGCTGCCTTCTACTGAATCTGACCCTTGGTCCATCAAAGTCAGTATTGTCTTCTCAGACTGGCAGCAGCTCTCCAGGGTCTCAAGCTGAGGTCTTTCACACCTATTTGCCTGGACCCTTTTTTGGAGATGCCAGGGATTGAACCTGGGACCTTCTGCTTCCCAAGCAGAATCTCTGCCACTGAGCCACCGTCCCTCCCAACTTCAACAGGAGCTGATTTTTAGAAACTGTAATTGGCCCTTCTTCAGCTTTTACAGTTGGTTAATTTACCCCTGCCGGGCTCTGAGGAGCACACTGTGCAGGTGCTGTCCGCTTTTGTGTTTCCTGGGTCTGGAACAGACCTGGGGAATGCAAAACGGGCCAGGCAGCATTTGTGCTCCATGGAACCTGCTTTCCATTGGGGAAGGCAGGCTCCAAGGAGCACACACACTGCACGTTGGGAGAGGGGGCGCCTAGACCAGGTGGCACCCTAGGCAGCCACCTACTTGGCCTACTCCCATGCACCAGCCATGTTTGCAGCAGATGTTTTGTGGCAGCCATTTTTTGGCTATGCCCACCACACTGGGTCCAGATTCCAAAAGCATCCGCTGACTCAAAAAAAGTTGGGGATTCCTCCAGTCTGCTTTGCTGGCTGTTCCATCCCATCCACCCAGTGGGAGCAAGGCCAAGTCAGTCAATTCAGAAGTCCCATTTGATTCAATAGGATTTATTCCCAGGAAAATTTCCTTTGGGTTCTAGCTTTGATCTCTTTGCTGGGAGGAGTCTTTGCCAAGCAAACTCAGCCCTGGAGGCTGTTTCCCTTTTTGGATCCTACCTCCCATGAACACAGCTAGAACAAAGGGGGAGAGAGTTTGTACTGTGGGTTTGGGGCTTTGTTTTGTTTGTTGGCAACGGAAGCAAAAAAAATAAAATAATGCTTATTAAAACATAGGCACAGTTCTCTTATTTCAGCACAGTTAAAACCCGAACTGGGAAGTTTTTACTTGGTACAGTTGGTAGTCTGAATGCAAAAGGGAACTGGGTTCCTATGCACTTTCTTGCTTGTGGTGCATAGGTTAAAACATAAGAAGAGCCCTGCTGGATCAGACCAAGAGTTTGTCTTGTCCAGCCTCCTGTCTCACACAGTGGCCAACCAGTTCTTTTGGACAACAAACAACAGAGCATAGAGGCCGAGGCTCTGGCACTAAGCTCCCCTCCGTTACTGTGGCTAGTAGCCGCTGGTAGAATGGGAAAGGATTCCCATATGCTTTCCATTAATCTCCTCCACTTGCAGCTGCTGGAATGGCCTTGGGTCAGGCATCGCTCTCGCAGGAGTTGTACTTGAAAGGGAAGCTTCTGTGAGAGCTCTCTCAGCCCCACCTAACTCACAGGGTGTCTGTTGTGGAGGAAGAAGATAAAAGAGATTGTAAGCCGCTCTGAGACTCTGATTCAGAGAGAAGGGTGGGGCATAAATCTACAGTCTTCTTCTTCTTCTAAAGCTGTTTATTCCTGTGGTTATCACAACATCCTCTGGCAGTGAATTCCACATTTTAATCACTCTCTGTGTAAAGTGTTTCCTTTTGTCTGTCCTGAAGATAAAAAAAAAAGGTAGTCCCCTGCGCAAGCCCCAGTCATTTCCGACCCTGGGGTGATGTTACATCACGACGTTTTCATGGCAGACTTTTTATGGGGTGGTTTGTCATTGCCTTCCCCATTCATCTACACTTTACCCCCAGCAGGCTGGGTACTCATTTTACCAACCTTGAAAGGATGGAAGGCTGAGTCAACCTTGAGCTGACTACCTGAACCCAGCTTCTGCCAGCATTGAACTCAGGTTGTGAGCAGAGTTTGGACTGCAGTACTGCAGCTTTATCACTCTGACCCACAGGGCTCCTATCCTGAATCTACTGCGTGCCCATCAACTTTGTTTGATGACATCGAGTTCTATCATGTCCCCGTTTAGTCATCTCTCTTCTAAACTAAAAAGTCCCAGACTCTTCAGCCTTTTCTGATAGAGAAAGTGCTCCAACCTCCTCATTAAACGCAGCTCATAATGGTCCCAGGCCTATTTGAATTATTTATATAGTACCCTATAAGAGCTGGGGGGTGGCACTTGAGAACCAGTGGGAGGGGCTAAAATTGATGGGCATTAGGAACGAGGATTGTGAATCTCATGAAGGGCTGCTGTATTCCAACCCACCCTGCCCCGCAATTTAACAGGAGATGGCCTAGGCTAGCCTGATTTCCTCAGATCTTGGAAATTAGACAGGTTCAGCCATGGTTAGTAATAAGGTTGTAAGGGCCTCCATCCACTGGATTTAGGGCAATGGGCATTTATGTCTCCAGTGTTGTAATAGAAATCTTTTAGCAACTGTAAAGACACAGAGGGTCCATTTTCATTGACCATCATTTAGACTCCAGGAGACAGGCAAACAGTTTAAAAGTACATAAGTACCCTCAAAGACCAATTAATATTTGAATACAAAATTGATACAAGTAATTACTTCCTCCCCAAAAAGACTGAATGACTGGACACACTCAAAGAGACATATTGTGTTAAAAGGCCAGCAATTAGACACTTTACTTAGACATTTACTAATAAAGCACTTTGGTGTCCAGTATAATCCTAAACACATTTTGCTTTTTTGCTGAATAGGTTCCAATTTAAGATCCACGGAAACAACAGGTATAAAATGTAGGGCCATATCCCATTGCTTTGGCAAAAAAAGGGTGATCTCCTTCCTTGTTTGGAGAGCCGGTTTGGTGTAGTGGTTAAGTGTGCAGACTCTTATCTGGGAGAACCGGGTTTGATTCCCCACTCCTCCACTTGCACCTGCTAGCATGGCCTTGGGTCAGCCATAGCTCTGGCAGAGGTTGTCCTTGAAAGGGCAGCTGCTGTGAGAGCCCTCTCCAGCCCCACCCACCTCACAGGGTGTCTGTTGTGGGGGAGGAAGGTAAAGGAAATTGTGAGCCGCTCTCAGACTCTTCGGAGTGGAGGGCGGGATATAAATCCAATATCTTCTTCTTCTTCTTGTTCCATCATTCCTGGGGCTTTGGATATCATGTTTCTTAATCCATATCAAATATTCATAAACAAATATCGTCGGTTTTGTTTTCCAAATGAGAATTTCCAGGACGAAGGGAGATTCTGGCTGCGATCTCACACTACGGAATGCACTTTCAATCCACTTTCAATGTGACCGCAGGACCATATTTAGATACCAGCAGATGTTGCAGTAGTGAACACAGTCATTCAAAAGAGGTTGACAAGTCATACCTAGACCTCAGCTGAGAAAATGACAAAAACTCATCATTTCTGTTTAAGCAGGAATGCTTGTCTTTGGCCAGGTCTCCTCGCATTCCCAGTCTCACAGGTGTTGTCATTACCCCTCCCTTTTGCTCTTCCAGCTGTGCCACACAGTAAAACTACTGTCATTTTAAAGGCAGGGGTTAGCCCCAGTCCTCCCCTCCTTATATTGTTTGCACTAGACAATGTACTTAGATACTCTGGCCACACAGACACTGGATCAAAGGAGAATTTCCTTAGATTTTTCTTTAAAGGGGACAGCTCAAATGTTCTACTTATTGAAACATATATACCCCAATGGGGACCCAAAGTAGCTTACAATGCCAATCTCCCCTCTCCATTTTATTCTTTCAATGCTGAACTGATAAAGGTACATTAGACAGAGAGAGAGAGTGATGACTAACAAGCAGTGTTCCCTCAAAGCTGAGCTAGTGTGAGCTATCTCACAGTTTTTTTTAGTCTCTGGCTCACACATTTTTGCCTTAGCTCGGGGAAAATGGCCCCAGAGGAAACTAATTATATGCAGCAGCTCACAACTTTAATGCCAGTAGCTCACAAAGAAGAATTTTTGCTCACAAGACTCCACAGTTTAGAGGGAGTATTGCTAACAAGCTTCCATGGCAGAATGGGTTTTCAAACCAGGAGCTCCAAGATTCTAGTCCACATTATGTGGAAGCTCCCCTTTAAACCAGGGGCTTTCTGTGTTCCATGTGGGAAAAACCTCTGTGTGGCTGCTGCTGTAGTCATGTTATGGGAGAACCTGATGGTTGCAGAAGGGCAGAGAACTGGTTCAAAAATGGCATTGCCAACTCAAGGTTGGGAAATTCCTGAAGACTTGGGGAGGGTGGGGTTTGGAGTGGGAGGGACCTCAGTGGTATATAGTGCCATAAAGTCCAGCCTCCCAAGTATTCCTGCCAAGGAAATTGATCACTCTAGTCTGGAATTCAGTTGCAATTCCTGGAGATCTCTAGGCACTCCCATAGGATTGCCAGCTCTGGGTTGCAAAATACTTGGAGATTTTGTGTATAGACTGAGCCTAAGGAGAGTGGGGTTTGGAGAGGGCAGAGATTACAATAAGGCATTATGCCATAGAGTCCAGCCTCCACAGCAGCCATTTTCTGTGTTGACTCTCAAGTCTTAACTTCAACTGCATGGAGATCTAAGGGCTTAAGTCAAAGGGCAATTAAAGTAACCAAATGCTTTCCCTCAGACCACCACCCAAATATATGGATTAGCCTATTAGGGCTCTCCCTTTCAGGTCACTATGCATATTGACACCTAGCCTCTGGTGGGAAGTCCGTGCAGACATTCTCATTGGTCCTACCAACTCACTGGCTAAACTTCAGCATACATAAACAAACACTTAATTAACTCATGATGACAGGAAGTGAAATTGCACTAAAAACCCAACAAGAACTCCCTTCAGAGTTTAATTGTGCTTGTCACAACTTTGCTCCTGGCTCCACCCCCAGAGTCTCCTGGCTTCACCCTCAAAGGCCCCAAATATTTCTTGAGTCAGACCTGACCACCCTAACTGATCTCTACTGTCAATAGTAACAGCAGAGATCTCCAGGCCGCGCCTGGAGGCTGGCAACCCTACCTGGAGTTTTAAAAAAACCCAGACAGTGATGTCAGTAAATAGCTCCCAATCCTGATCTGATGTTTCTGCAAGATGTTGTGGCGCCTTTTGCCCCCTTCCTAGAGTCTCTGTGTTTTGTTCCCTTTTTTCTTCCCCCTTCACAACATCAGTCCCTCCTCCCTGTGACCTCCTCCACCTCTCCTTGATCATCTTTCCTCTCTGGTCTCTCCAGTCCCTCCTGAGTAACGAGGTGGCCAAAACCCACCGCAGCCAAATGAAGGGTGGATGTGTTTTTTCAGATGCCGATCGTAAAGGGGGAAAAAAAACCCCTTTCTTTTATTACCCTCATTATTTTCCAGGCCTCACGGCCAACAGAGCTGTGTTGCCTCTCTTCCTTCACCCTGATAAAGGGAAAAGAGAAAAAGCCTTGGGAATCCAAGACACCGGTGAACCATCCATGTGTAAAGCTGCTCTTTCCCTCCCAGACGTGGTTGCAAAGCTGTGGGGCTCTTAGGAGGCCTTGTCCAGCCTTAACGTTGTTTCCCTCTTTGCGAGAAGGACTTTGTCATATTGATTGTTTCAGACTGGGTTTCCTCTCGAAAACAGGAGCTATCGACCCACCAAAGCTTGCGGGGTCATCGACTCGGTTGGGCAGCTGATCTGCTGCGTTTTTGGGGATGGGGTGGCGGTGGATCTGTCCGCTCTGATTAGCAGTCACAAAAGGCTCTTAGTGGTAGAAGAAGAGCAGGGGCACGGCCCCCACCCTTGTGCCGAAATATGATGTATCAAATATTTCTCTGGTCATGCTGTTAGAACTGCTTCTTGCGACACAAAGGGAGGCAATCCCGCAACAGAGCTTTAAAGTGTAAGCCCCTAAACCTGGTTGGTTGGTTTTTTTCTCAGTACTTCCCTTTGGAATCTCTGAAGTGTTGATAGACGAATGTCTCTGAGCATGTGCAGAGATTGCCCCCTTCACAGCTGAGACAACACATTGATATTAACGAGGAAGTCTTCCCTGTTGGGGGGGGGGGGTGAAAAATAGCTGGGTATCTCCTAGGATTACAACTAATCTCTGGGTGACAGAGATTAGTGCCCCTGGAGAAAATGGCCACTTTGGTTGGTGGAATCTATAGCATTATAGCCCACCGAAGTCCCACCCCTCCCTAAACCCCTCCCTCCCCAGGCTCCACCCCCAAAATCTCCATGAATTTCTCAACCCAGAGCTGGCAACCCTTGTGTGAGCTCCAAGCGAGCTGAAGCACCAAAATCTCCCAATGTTAAAATTAAGAGCAAGCTGGGCATCTCAGAGACGGTCTGCTCTGAAGGTGTGTCCAATCTCTCTGTGTGTGATTAGAAACATCCTCCTTACCCATGGCCTTCACATACAAAAAGGGGAAAGTACACTTAAAATTACATTCAACACATTTGCAAATCCAATACAGGTGATGGCGAATGGAAGAGCTTTAGGAAAGTGGTGGATACTTAACCCTTTCCAAACAGTGATTGCTATTTCAGCTCCAGTTCTTTCCCCATAGAGGTTTGTGGAGGCAGACAAGGGTTTGAAACTATGGGAGGCAGGCAGGGGAGCCACATGGAAGGTGATTTAAAGTGGGACAGCACTGATTAGGGTCTCCTGCAATGTGCAGCATCCCTTTTGAAAGCAGATTTCTACTATCAAAAGGGGTACTGCCTGGGGCTGCTGTTTCCCCCCATACATACCCTGACTGGCAACAGAATGTAATGCTAACTAGACAGGCCCTTTAAAATCATTACTGCCCTTTGCAGTCAGGGTGGAAAGAAATACTGCAGTGAATGGGAAGTGGGAAAGAAAGGTTTAAGCCTTTCTCTTGCTGTGGCTTCTTTCCCTAATACCTCAGTTGCTAACCTCCAGGTGGAGCCTGGAGTAGAATTCCCCTGGAATTACCATTCATTCCCAGACTGTAGAGATCAGTCCCCCTGGAGAAATATGGTCGTCTTGGAGGGTGACCTCCTCTTCTAAAACTCTGTCCCCACCAGGGTCTACCCCTAACTCTCCAGGAATATCCCAACCTGGAGTTGGCAACCCTGCAGTCCCCGCACAATTTCACCACCTTTGGATTCCACCCCCAGCCTTGCAATGTAAACTAGCCGAAGAAAAACCAGGTGGGGGAGAGGGGCTTGCAGTGAAAGAATTGTGCCATCATCCCATCTCCCTCTGCTTTTCTACTACAAAGCTTCCCCTCCCAGTACGGTGGCCAGCCTCCAGGTGGGGCCTGGAGACCTCCCAGAATTACATCTGATATCCAGATTACCGAAATCAATTCTGGAGAAAACAGTTGCTTTGTGTTGGAAGAGGAAGATGTAATGCTGTCTCTTAGCCTCAGCCTTCCGGGGAGGGGGGTGGGGGTGGGGATGTTTTGCAAACAAGTCTGTGAGATAGACAGGCAAACTGGAGTTTTTTTTTCCTGTTTATTCTTCTGTCTCGATCCCTTTAATACAGATCACAGGGAAACAGCTTCCTTCTGCTCTGCCCTCACACGCTCTCTTCTCTCGCACCCACAACAAAGAAGGAGCATGCTGCTCTCTTTTTTTGCACAATAGATGCAGGATACCCCTCCAGATCCACATCTATTCAGGGCCTGCCCTGCCACTAGGCAAACTAGGAGACTGCCTGGGGTGCCAGCCTTCTGAGGGCTCCAAATTTTTTTTGGGGGGGGAATGTGACTCAGTGACATTATCAATGGCCGTTTTCCCACTGAGCTTACCTTGGAGCGATGTCCCTCTTCATCGCGCAGCGTCTGCGCGGATTTCCCACCAACTGCTCCGAGGCTGCTCCGAGTAACCAAGTAGAGTCGCGGCTTTTGCGTCGCTAACGTAAACTGGTTTTTAGCGGTTTCCATTTGCGACGCAAAAGGTTGGGAACTTCCTGGTTCCTCGGAGCAGCCTCGGAGCAGTTGGTGGGAAATCCATGCAGACGCTGCGCGGTGAAGAGGGACGTCGCTCCGAGGTAAGCTCAGTGGGAAAACGGCCAATGTGGGGGTGGGGCAGAAGTTAGCCTTGCCTAGGGTGCCAGGCAGTCTAGGGCCAACCCTGCAGAGATGGCTGCTTTGGAGGGTGGACACACTATGGCAGGGGTGTCAAACTCATTTGTTATGAGGGCCGGATCTGACATAAAAGAGATCTTGTTGGCCTGGGCCATGTGTGTCATAAAATGTAATGCCAGATAGCGGAGATATAAACTTTATAAAGGATACAGACAAACACAATTAAAGATTTTTTAAAAACCCTTTAAAATGAAACATGCTTAAAGTATTAGCACTTTTGCAATACTGTGATCAGTTATCAAAGCAATCTCTCCCTCCCCCCACTTCCTCGCCAAGAAAGGAGCCTCAGCCAATGAGGAAAATAGAGGCTTTGCTCTGTAGCTTCTGTGCAATTGAGAAATCCTAGCAAAGCAAGCCGTGACACAGAAAGAAGCAAGAGAGAGGGGAAAGGAAGCAGACTTGCTTGTGGGCCTGATAGGAGCTCTCCAGGGGCCTGATCCGGCCCCCGGGCCACACATTTGACACCCTGCACTGTGGCATTGTACCTCACTGAGATCCCCAGGCTCCACTCTAAAAAATCTTTAGGAGTTTCCCAACATGGATTTGGCAATCCTACCCCCCGCATCCCCCAATGGTGGCACAACTGGCAACTCTTCTGCAGTGTCTGGAGAAGTCGCTAGGGAGCAGTGTTCCAACTAAGCTGAGTAAGTGTGAGCTAACTCACAGTTTCTTAGCCTCCAGCTCATACATTTTTGTCTCAGCTCAGCAAAAATGGCCCCAGAGCAAACTAATTTATGCAGCAGCTCATAACTTTAATGCCGGTAGCTCACAAAGCAGGCCTGTAGCTGCAGTGGAGCCTGGGAGGCGCCGGGCCCATTCATTCAACCTCCCCTTCTAACCATACGGCCCCTCTATTGGAGGGCCCCCAATCTGTCCCCTTTGCTCACCGCCACTCTGAACAAGTCGTAACATTGCTGCAGGTCTTTTCACTTTTCCTTCTCCCCTTCCCTAACACAGCGTGCACAGCAAAGGGGCGGGGGAGAGTCAAGAGGTCTCTGTCTCTCTGGGAGAGGGGCACATAAGAAAGGGGTGGGGGGAGCAGAGCTGCTGTAACTGCCCAGGCATGAAGGGGGGTTAGCTTGTGGAACTCAAGGCAGCTTACAGTGCTGAGAGCCCTGGGATGCCAAACTGGGTGGCCCCCATGCCCCCAAACAACAAATTCCACTGTGGGCCCCACCAAACATGGAATCTTGGCTATGGCCCTGTCACAAAGTAGAATTTTTGCTCACGAGACTCCACAGCTTAGAGGGAACACTGCTAGGGAGCTGTCTTGCATGGGATATTTTAAGGTAGGGAAAGAGTTCAGCATCCACTCCTGTTTTAACTTAATCCCTTTTGTTTCACACAAAAAACTGCTCTGGGGAGGGGGGAGGTGGCCTTGTGATTGTCACAGATGAGGCAGCCAATCAGGGCTGAGCATACATCGTCCTGGACTACAACTCTGAAGAATGTTGCCCTCAGCTGCAGCCTTCGAAGATGGTTGGGTATCACATCCAAACTGCAGGGGGAAGGGGGGCTGCTGTATCATAGTGGATTTATGAGGGATGCATCCTGACTTCCTGAGAAACCAGAAGCTGGGGCCAGGACCTCACTAGAGGATCTTAGAGAGTAGGCAGGTTTAACTTTGAAGTATAGCAATCGGGATCTTGGAAGAAATTGGCAGCCAACGCGAGAATTCTTGTTAAAAGGCATGCTGTATCTCAATCCAGCCAGGAGTGGAAACTGAATGATTCTGCTCCACCTGTAGCAATTTGGGACCATTTTCAAAGACTGTTTTATGCACTTTCTCAGCGCAGTGCTATTGCTTGCCTACAGTAAGGGAAGCTGTTGCAAGAGGGCTAAGACTCCAAATGCCCCACTTTTCCCTTTAAAAGTTCTGACTGCTCCCATTGTAAAATTTGTAGACCATTTCATAGGCGGGCTGTGTGGTTGCAGTTAAGAATCACCAGCGTAACCGTAAGGGACGGGTAGGTAGGCTCTCTGACCTCATGCAAATATAAAGTATCCCACCCCGTTGTCAGGACTGATATCCCATCCTGTGCATTCCAGGAAAGCACTGCAGGAGGTGGACTTGATCTATTTGGCTCCACACATGCTGCTTTCTTCCTTAATCCCAGGCTTTTAATTCTTATTCTTTTGCCCAGCAGGGTCTCTCTCCCTCTTCTCTTGGCATCTCCACTTGGGTGTCTCTCCAGAAGAGCCCATGTTCTGAAGCTGGTTTTAGCTAGCCAGATGCTGGTCTCTGATTTCCCCCTCCCCAGCTCCTCCCCACCTCCTTTGCACCTCCACCCCCCCCCCCCCAAAGAGGGGACTTGATGGAAGCCAGCAGCCTCTTCCTGGTATTCCAAGGAAAAGTAGCCATGTGGGAAGCACATGTATGAGCCACTTAGGAGAGATTAGGAGAGCCGCCGCTGAAAATATTTGGGGTGGGGTTTCATTTTGTTCAGAGGCATAATGAGGGTCCTGGCACGGACAGTGGGGGGAGGAAGTAATTATGTCTCTTTTCGAAAACCAGAAGGCTGGAGGATACTCAGATGTCATCTAGCCCATCCCAATATCCCACTGAATTGTTGTTGTTGTTCAGTCGCACAGTCGATTCCGACTCTTTGCGACCACATGGACAAAGTCACACTAGGCCGTCCTGTCTTCCAGCATCCTCCGAAGTCTGCTCAAATTCGTATTAGTTACATCAGTAATGCTGTCCAGCCATCTCATCTTTTGCTGTCCTCTTCTTCTTTTGCCTTCTGTCTTTCCCAGCATCTTCTCCAGGGAGTGCTCCCTTCTCATTTGGTGGCCAAAGTATTTGAGCTTCAGCTTCAGCATCTGACCTTCCACGGACTGACTGACTGGATCTTCTTGCAGTCCAAGGGACTCTGAAGATTCTTCTCCAGCACTATTTACATCAGTAATGCTGTCCAGCCATCTCATCTTTTGCCGTCCCCTTCTTCTTTTGCCTTCTGTCTTTCCCAGCATCTTCTCCAGGGAGTGCTCCCTTCTCATTTGGTGGCCAAAGTATTTGAGCTTCAGCTTCAGCATCTGACCTTCCACGGACTGACTGATTGGATCTTCTTGCAGTCCAAGGGACTCTCAAGATTCTTCTCCAGCACTATTTCTCAAAAGCATCTATTCTTCTGTTCTCGGCCTTCCTTATGGTCCAGCTCTCACAGCCATACATTACTACTGGGAATACCATCGCTTTGACTATACGGACTTTTGTTGGCAGGTTGATGTCTCTACTTATTATTATACTGCCCAGGTTCACCATAGCTGTCCTCCCAAGGAGCAAACGTCTTTTAATTTCATGGCTACAGTCACCATCTGCAGTGATCTTGGATTTCAGAAATGTGAAGTCTGTCACTACTTCCTTGTCTTCCCCTTCTATTTGCCAAGGTGTGATGGGACTGGATGCCATGATCTTAGTTTTTTTGATGTTGAGTTTCAAGTCTACAAAAAAGAGCCAAGTGGAATAGCGTGTTAAAGCTGCAGTACTGCAGTCCTAAGCTCTGCTCACGACCTGAGTTTGATCCCTGATGGAAGCTTGGTTTTCAGGTAGTCGGCTCGAGGTTTACTCAGCCTTCCATCCTTCCAGGGTCGGTAAAATGAGTACCCAGCTTGCTGGGGGGAAAGTGTAGATGACTGGGGAAGGCAATGGCAAACCAAACAAAAGTCTGCCGTGAAAACGTTGTGAAAGCAACATCATCCGAGAGTCAGAAACGACTGGTGCTTGCACAGGGGACCTTTCCTTTCCTTCAAGCCTACATTTGTGCTCTCCTCTTTCACCCTCAACAAGAGTTTTTTTATGTTCTCCTCACTTTCTGCCATTAGAGTGATATCATCTGCATATCTGAGGTTGTTGATGTTTTCCCCAGCAATCTTAATTCCGGCTTCTGCTTCATCCAAGCCAGCATTCCTCATGATGTACTCTGCATATAAGTTAAATAAGCAGGGTGACAATATACATCCTTGTCGAAACCCCTTTCCTATTCTAAACCAATCAGTTGCTTCATATCCTGTTCTGAATTGTAGTGCTCCATAAAAGAGATTGTTTTAAAAAAAGCACAGACAGGGCAATGAATGGTTGCTTTTGAATCCCAGTCATGTGCAAGTTACTTGTGGTTTATCCCTATGTGGTGAAGGAAACATACTGTACCCACAGGACCAGCCCTAGACTGTCTGGCACCCTAGGCTAACTTCTGGCGCACACACATACCCTGCACTGATAATGGGGAGGGACAGTGGCTCAGTGGTAGAGCATCTGCTTGGTAAGCAGAAGGTCCCAGCTTCAATCCCCGGCATCTCCAACTACAAAGGGTCCAGGCAAATAAGCTTGAAAAACCTCAGCTTGTGACCCTGGAGAGCCACTGCCAGTCCGAGTAAACAATACTGATTGTGATGGACCGAGGGTCTGATTCAGTATAAGGCAGCTTCATATGTTCAATGTCACTGAGTCACATGGGGGGGAACACTGAATTTTTCACCCCCAGAAGGCCGGCGCCCTAGATAATCACCTAGTTTGTCTAGTGGCAGGGCTGGCCCTGTGTCTCTTGTAGTCTGGAGGTGACCTGTAATTCCAGACCCCACCCGGAGAAGAAGAAGAGTTGGTTTTATACTCTGCTTTTCTACTACCCAAAGGAGTCCCAAAGTGCCTTGACAATTATTTCCCCCTACTCTTCCCACAACAGACACCCTGTAAGGTGGGGGGGGGGGGGTTGAGAGAGCTCTGCAGGAACTGTGACTGGACCAAGGTCACCCAGCAGGCTTCACATGGAGGAGTGGGGATTCAAACCCAGTTCTCCAGATTAGAGTCTGCCGCTCTCAACACCACACTAGCCGGCATCCCCACCTACCCTGCAGGATTTCAAAAGGGCAATTTTTCTACGTTTGGAATCCAGCAGGGCACAAACCTACTTTGCAGAATCAATTTAAAGTGGGCAGAGGGAGAGAAAGGATTAACCACTACCTTGGTTTTGAACTGCAGGAATAGATTGACCATTTAGTCAACAGGGGAATTTTCCAGTGGGCCACTGACCTGTAGAGTTCCCAGGATTTTTTTTTTACCAGGAATGCAGTTCCAGCTAGCTTGGTGTCAAGGGGGTGTGGCCTGATATGCAAACAAATTCCTGCTGGACTTCTTCTGCAAAAAGGCTTTGTGTGAAACAATGGTGAGGTCGGGGGTGTGGCCTAATATGCAAATGAGTGCCTGCTGGACTTTTCCCCACAAAAAAGCCCTGTGTGAAACAATGGTGATAATCAGGGGGTGTGGCCTAATATGCAAATGAGTTCCCGCTGGGCTTTTTCTACCACAAAAGCCCTGAGAATTCCCATTCCACAGCTGCTGGGTTGCCACTTCAGAAGCAGCGATTCCTTTTTCAAAAGGGCCATCCGGATTTGACAGGACCCGCAATTTGCATGTAGTACGGAGTTTGGCTCGTTGACGTCAGATCCCCAGCAGGGACGCATCTGTTTAATCAGATTTCAAGGGCCACTAAGTTGCTTTCAAGTCCTGAAATAGTTTTGAATAGTTAGCATATTATAGGGTCGGGAGGGGGGGTGGTTATTTTGTACATGGCTTTGATTTGTAAATTGGTGCAATGCTTTTTCTTTTTTTTACTGCTCTTCTGTTTAATTGTTCTAATTGCTATGGTGTGTTGGGCCTGTCAACCACGTGGGGTGCTTGAAGTGGGGGGGAGACAGAACAATATGGAAAAAATTAAAATAAACAAGGCACTGCAATCCATCATTGCTTTGCATGCAGGCTCCGGCCTCCCCCCACTCCCCCATGCCCGTGCAGAGTCCAGGGTTGTACAAATCCGTCTTCCTCGTCAGCAGGGGTCGTTTTGTAGAAAAATAGGTGGCAGAGCTTATTAGCATAACTCATTAGCATATCCCCCCCAGCCAAAAGCAATTCAACTCAAGGAAGGAGAGCCCCGGGTGAGTGAGGCCTGCTTGGGCTGGCTAGAGATCCAGCAAGCAGGCCTTGCTCACCTGGGGCTCTCCTTGGCCGCCCCCCCGCCCCCAGTCAAAAGGCCAGCAAGCCATCCACCACCCAAAATCACATAAGAAATTGAGAAAGGGTGGCGTGGGCTTCTCCAGGGGTTAATGAGGACTGCTGGGGGTGCAGCAAAGCCCCTGGTGACTGGCTGGCTGCCCGGTCTCCTAATCCAGGGATTGTTATGCAGCTGCACCTACTATTCAATGGACCAGATAGGTGGGAGGGAAGAGGGGGAACCATCAGAAAGGTTCAGGAGCTGCGCTCCTGTGAGCTCCTGCTGAATCTGAGGCCTGCTTGTCAGTAGCACGGAGTTAGTTAAAGCCTCCAGCCCCGGATGGCAATCACCCGCTGCCTTTGGAATGCAGTGATTGATTCCCGCTTTGCTTTGGAATTCCGCTTTTGGACTCGATCAAAAGCAGGAGTCCCTCTTTGGCTCAGCTCCTGAGGATCCCCCCTTCTTTTTTCCATGCCTGGGGGGTGCTGCAGACCATCCTTATCCCATCCCGGTAGCACAGTCGCTTTCTGCCAAGGCAAGACAACTTGGGGGGAGAGGGGCTGGGCAACACCGAGCAAGAGCAGAACCTACTGATCACATAAAGCAGACATGTGGAAGAGGAAAGGCGGGAGAGCCGATCCAACGGGTTGCAGCTGCCGGGCTGGTGGAGGTAAGTGGAAACTGCTGCTCCCCGTAGCAACTTTACACAACTCCCTTTGATAAATGTGTTAGCTCTTAGCGGAGAGTAAACTCCTGACACGAACTTAGCGTCTGTGTCCCGTCGGGGACTGTTGGCCCTCTATGACTTCACAGCGAGCTGACAAAGAAGCCTGCTTCGGAGGTGAAAGGTCACACTTCCCTCAGCTCCAAACTTTGGTTCAAGGTTACCTGTGCCCTCCTCTTCATTTCAGGGGGATTTGAACAAGATGTCAATGCGCTGTTCATGTCAGTATTGGTTCAAGATGGATAACATGTTTCTACTGCTGACATCTAGGAGAAGCATGTAGGGTTGCCAGTCTCCAGGTGGCACCTGGAGACCTCCCGCTATTACAGTGGATCTCCAGATGACCAAGATCAATTCCCCTGGAGAAAAGGCCTGCTTTGGCACAAATGGACAGGGCTGGCCTTAGACTGTCTGGCACCCTCGGCAAGGCTAACGTCTGTCCCCTCACACACTGATAACGTCACCAAGTCACGTGGGGGGGGGCACCCAGTTCAGCAGTCCCAGAAGGTCGGCGCCCTAGGCAATTGCCTAGTTTGCCAGTTTGGTGTAGTGGTTAAGTGTGTGGACTCTTATCTAGGAAAACGGGGTTTGATTCCCCACTCCTCCACTTGCAGCTGCTGGAATGGCCTTGGGTCAGCCATAGCTCTGGCAGAGGTTGTCCTTGAAAGGACAGCTGCTGTGAAAGCCCTCTCTTACAGGGTGTCTGTTGTGGGGGGGGGGGGGGAGATATAGGAGACTGTCAGCCACTCTGAGTCTCTGATTCAGAGAGAAGGCCGGGGTATAAATCTGCAGTCTTCGTCTTCTAGTGGCAGGGCCAGCCCTCAGCATTGTACCCTGCTGTGGTTCCCTGCCTCCCAAAACCCCTCCCCTTCCCCAGGCTCCACTCCCCAAATCTCCAGGTTTTTCCCAATCCAACCCACAGCTAGCAACCTAGCATTTGTGTGTGTGTGGGCACACGTGTGTGCATTTGTGCCCCCATGCCTGGAAGTCATGATGGTGACTCCTGCTGGGGCATGGAGGACATTCAGAGAAGTGGATTGATAGCCTATCTCTGCTACCCGTCTCCTGGTATTCCAAAGAGGTCTCCCATCCAAGCATTTGCCAGGGTCAGCCCTACCTAGCTTCCGAGATCTGATTAGATCAAGTGTGCCTGCAGGGCCAGCCCTAGACTCTCTGACACCCTAGGCAAGGCTAACTTCTGCCCCCCCTCCCCGCACTGATGATGTCACTGAGTCACATGGTGAGTGCCCAGTTTGGCACCCCCAGATGGCTGGCACCCTAGGCAGTTGCCTAGTTTGCCTAGTGGCAGGGCCAGCCCGCTTGCCTGGGCTATCCAGGTCAGGCCCAGACCTGGCAACCTTAAGAGCAGCAAAATGGGATTTGAAAGCACCAGGATGCTGATCAAAGCATTCAAAACACAGTGGAAGGGCTTCTAGCCCCACTGGTGGACCTCTAGATGGCACTTGGTGTTTTTTTTGGGGGGGGGGGGGCACTGTGTGACACAGAGTGTTGGACTGGATGGGCCATTGGTCTGATCCAACATGGCTTCTCTTATGTTCTTATGTTAACCCAGGTGACCATTCTCATCCAGCATTTCTACCATCATCTAGGTCAGGGGTATCAGACTCATTTGTTATGAGGGCTGGATCTGACATAAATGAGACCTTGTCGGGCCGGGCCATGTTGGGCCAGGCCATATGTGTGCCTATGTAAGATTAGGTAGCAGAGATATAAACTTTATAAAGGACATGGACAAACACAATTAAAGATTTTTTTTTAAACTTCCCCAGAGGACCAGGATGGGGAGGAGCCTCAGCCAATACAAGGAAGAAAGGCTTGGCTCAGTAACTCTGCTGTGCAATTGAGTTAATTATGCTTTTCCACCCTTCATCTCCAAGGGAGGAGCCTCAGCCAATGGAGAAAACAAAGGTTTTACTCTGTAGCTCCTGTGCAATTGAGCAAGCTTTCCAAAGCAAGCTATGATGCAGAAGGAAGCAAAAGAGGGGGAAGGAAGCAAACAACAGCCAGTTGCTTGGGGGGCCTGATAGAAGCCCTCCAGGGGCCTGATTTGGCCCTCAGGCCACATGTTTGACATCCCTGACCTAGACAATGTTATTGACTGATTCAAGCTGCAGCAACTGAAGTGCTGGCCCAAAGCAGCGCTTCCTGCAAGATCTGAGCTCTTTTGCAGAGTAAACAGCAAGTCACTCGATGCAGATTGGTAAATTTAGGATTCAGGGGACCAATGTACCTTCTTTACTGACACTTGTGGCTAAATTCCTTATGTTTTTCATGAGCTCAATCCAATTGCAAACAATATAGTGAGCAAAACTTAACTTGTGGCAACACATCTCCTTCCATTATTGGCAAAATATTTCTCCTCTTGATGGGCACCGTGGTGTAGGAGACCATATGAGTTTCAGAATGACTGAGTCAAATTGGAGATCCTTTCAGGAGCTGAGCATGAGTTCGGCCACAAATCAATTAAGGTTTTACCTCATACAAAAAAGAGCAGAATCAGGGAAAAAAGGGTTTCAGTTAGGGATGAGAGACATTTTTGCAGTGCTCAGCCCAAATTAGGTGTTTCAAAGGGATTGACACTGCATTCAACGAACCGGTTTTCACTAGGGTTGCCAGGTCCAATTCAAGAAATATCTCGGGACTTTGGGGGTGGAGCCAGGAGACATTGGGGGTGGAGCCAAGAGCAAGGTTGTAACAAGCATAATTGAACTCCAAAAGGAGTTCTGGTCATCACATTTAAAGAGACTGCACACTTTTTAAATGCCTTCCTTCCTTTGGAAATAATGAAGCATAGGGGCACATTCTTTTGGGGCTCACAGAATTGGACCCCCTGGTCCAATATTTTTGGAGGGTATTTTGAAGAGAAGCACCGGATGCTATGCTGAAAATTTGGTGCCTCTACCTCAAAAACAGCCCCCCCCACAAGCCCCAGATACCCATGGATCAATTATCCATTCTCTATAGGAATTGGTCTCCATAGAAAATAATGGAGTGGCTAGCAGTCACCCCCTCCACACACACTTTTTGGTGACTCTAAAGTGGGGGGAGGGCCTCCAAACCATGGGATCCCCTGCCCCTACCTGGGAATTGGCAACCTTAGTTTTCACCGTATTTGAAAAATCCATTTTATTTTGCTATAATATGCAAATAGAATTCTTATCTATGTATTTTATATACAGGCATCAAATTTGAGGATAAAAGGTGACCTTTTTCTTAACAGCATTTCTCATCCTTCACCGGGCAGTCATCCTTTCCGCTGACATCACAAGGCATCAATTTTTCAAACCTTCTGAAACAGTTTCCTGCCACAACGTGGCTTTCACTGTATAATCAGAATCATCTGTGGGTCTACCCAGCCAATGCAGGGCGACTGATTGATTTGTTTTAAAATTTTAGCATAAAAACAGCATAAAACAACATCCAGCAGACAGAAACGATATCCCTACAAAATAGTCCAGAGGATGGAAGCAGGCTATAAAAACAAACTGGAAACGATGGAAACCTTCAGTTTAAAGTCTGGGCATCAAGAAATCTTTTGGCCAGCCACCTAACAGCAGTAAATGGCAAGGGAAAATGGTGTGGGTAATATTCAGGGGCCTTTATTGGGGCATCCCCATCATTTGAGCCTTGACAAGCAGCAACCATGCGAAAGGACCATCTTGGTCATGGCACCAAAACTATGGAAAATTCATCTGTTTTCTTGTATTATTGTCTTCCATCAGGGGATGAACACTTTTCTGTCTGGTATTCCCTCATTGACCCTCCTTCCTGCCTAGGCGTTTTGTTTAAGTTAGGGTTGCCAGGTCTGAGTCAGGAAATATCTGGGGACTTGGGGGTGGAGCCAAGACACTTTCAGGGCATAACCAAAACAAGCCCAGCAAAAGCTGCTGCCCTTGACAACAGCAACTGGTCCTCTGCTTACAGTCCCCCTCCTCCAGGGGTCTTTCAGTTGAGGAAAATGGTATGGGGGGAGGCAGGGACCCCTCCAGCTATGGGTACAGTCTAGGGTTGCCAGGTCCCCCATGGCCACCAGTGGGGGATGAGGGTAGGGTTGCCAGATCCAGGTTGGGAAACTTCTGGAGATTTGGGGATGAAGCCTGGGGAGGACAGGGACCTCAGTGAGGTCCAGTGCCACAGAGGCTAACCCTCCAAAAGCATCCATTTTCTCCAGGAGAACTGATCTCTGTAGTCTGGAGCAGCTCACCTGCAGAAAATGGCTGATCAATGCATGCTCTCAACATCTGCTATGAAGAGCTGATAACAGATGTTGAAAGCATGCGTTGATCCATGTTATAGAAAAAAGTACTGTGGTTCCATGTAACATCGGGAGAAAAGGCTGAAGAAGAACTTGATAAGCGAAACCGTGAGGATTCCTTTAATAAGCAGTTCCTTATTCCTCCCAAGTTTGAACCAGGGGGTCTGAAAGAGGGTGCCCCATACTTCATTATTTCCAAATGTAGGGAAGGCTATAAAAAGCATGTGGTCCCTTGAAATGTGATGGCCAGAATTCCCTTTAGAGTTCAATCATGCTTGTCACACCCTTGCTCCTGGCTCCACCCCTCCCCCCAAAGTCCCCAGATGTTTCTTGAGTTGGACCTGGCAACCCTAATAATAATAATAATAAAATTTTATTTATATCCCGCCTTCCCCGCCGAAGTGGGCTCAGGGCGGCTAACAACATATTCATATAGTTATACAAAGGTTTAAAATCACATTAGTTTTAAAACATTCCAATTTAAACAAATACAATACAAAAAATTTTCAGGTGCTAATTCTATTCATAAGATAATGGTGACAAAAGTCACCCAACATCAGTCGCTCAGCCGGCAAAGGCCATCCTGAAAAGGGTGGTTTTGCAGGCCCTGCGGAACTGGTCAAGGCTCCGCAGGGCTCGCACTTCTTCTGGGAGCTGGTTCCACAGGTGTGGAGCTGCGATAGAGAAGGACCGTGTGCGAGTATTTTGTAGTTTGGCCTCCTTTGGTCCGGGGATAGTCAGCTGGTTCTTCCCTGCTGACTTCAGTGCTCTCTGGGGTTCGTATGGGGAAAGACGGTTCCTCAGGTAGGCAGGTCCTCGGCCATCCTCGTTGCTATCTTTAAGCTGATTGAGAGTTAAGAGACCCCTCTGCGCCCACGGCTTCCAAATCACCGGCCGTCCCCCTATCTTCACTTCAGGGTTGCCCCATAGGGTCATCCGACTATGGATGTAATTGTCAAATCCGTAAATATCACCCAAATATTGCCATGTTTGTCTTGTTGCTCGAATCGATGGAAGAACCGACTCTCCCTGATAGTATGTTGACCCAAGCGCGTTCCATGTCGACAAAGGAGTAAGAACAGCAGTTTCCAAGTTCATCCAGGGAGACTCGACAAGATGATTAAGTGGAGCCCATCGCTGAATACCAGCCAGCAAATATGCCCGATGGTATAGGCATAAGTTTGGCAAGCCAAACTTCTCTCTTTTGAGGATCTACAAAGTGTCTTTGGGTTACCAGCTAACCAATGGCTGCAATTCCAGCAACTGTCTACTTCTTTCGGCATAGACACCTTGGCAGTTCCGGATGCTCCGCCTCTTCTGCAGACCCTAGAACATGCAATTGAACAAAATAACCCAGTCCGTGTTTTATATTTATGTCTGAAAAAAGACGCGCAATACTCTATGGAAGACTTGCGATGTCAATGGAGTGAGGAAATTAACTGCCCTATTTACCCTTTTCAATGGGCAGCTATCTGTAGTGGTCTCCGCCATTGTTCGAAAGATCTTCGTTTGATTTTAATTCAACAAAAGCTTTTGTTCAGAATTTATTGGACCCCTCTTTGCCTTTATAAGCACAATTTGGCTGAATCCTCGGCTTGTTGGCGGTGTCCACATTCAGAGGCGGGTCTGGCTCACATGCTGTGGAAATGCCCGATGTGAAAAAATTTCTGGGATTGGATTGCTCGATGGATGATAAAAGGTACTTAACATTGACCAGTCTATTTCTGCCATGCAGATATTACTGAATTATTTCCCGACGACCTGGTCACTGCCTCGTTGGTAGCGAAGATGGGCGGCACGTGCGATAATGATTGCGAAGCGGCTTATCCTGCTGCAGTGGCGTGAAGGCTTCACCGGCACGATTACTACTTGGCTTGAGGGAATGTATGCTTTGGCTGTGCAAGAAAGGATAGCATATCGCCGGCAATGTCAACAACAACAATTTGAAGAGATTTGGTCGGCTTTTTTAGAAGCATCTAATGCTCAAAGCTCTGCATTTTGAAGTCTGGGATTTGTTTGCCCAGGGGCTCTTGGGCTGGGGAATTGGCATGCCGGCATCTAATTAACTCGATTAAGTTCAGGCAGTTCAGATTAGGAGAATATATGGTGGCGGTGCACAAGGTGTAGGATGAGTGCCTCTGTTTGTTCGACGGAATGAATGTCTGTGATATGCTTTATGAAAAACTTAATAAAGTATAAATAACAAAAAAAAGGCAGGTCCTCGGCCATATAGGGCTTTAAAGGTAATAACCAGCACTTTGTAACGAACCCGGTAAATAACTGGCAACCAGTGCAGTCCGCGTAGCCCTGGCTGTATGTGCTCCCACTTCGGGAGCCCCAATAGCAGCCTAGCCGCCACGTTCTGCACCAGCTGCAACCTCTGGGTTCGGCACAGAGGCAGCCCCATGTAGAGGGCATTACAGTAATCCAATCTTGAGGTGACTGTTGCATGGATCACTGTTGCTAGGTCCCGGCGCTCCAGGAAGGGAGCCAACTGCCTTGCCCGCCTCAGGTGGAAGAACTCCGACTTGGCAGTGGCTGCTATCTGGGCCTCTATTGATAATGAAGGCTCCAGTAGGACTCCCAAGCTCTTGACCCGGTGCGCCGCTTTCAGTGGCACACCGTCAAAAACCGGGAGAGGTATTTCTCTCCCTAGAGAGCCACGACCCACGCAAAGGAACTCTGTCTTTGTCGGGTTCAGCTTCAGCCCATTCAGCCTAAGCCAAGCTGCCGCGGCCTGCAATGCCAGATCCAAATTCCCTGGAATGCAGTCAGGCTGGCCATCCATTAGCAGATAGAGCTGGGTGTCATCTGCATATTGGTGACACCCAAGCCCATACCTCCGGGCAATCTGGGCAAGGGGGCGCATATAGATGTTAAATAGCATCAGGGAGAGAGCTGCTCCCTGCAGCACCCCACAATCTAGTGCGTGCCTCTGGGACAGCTCACCCCCAATTGCCACCCTTTGTCCCCGTCCCTTGAGGAAGGAGGAAAGCCATTGTAGGGCTAGCCCCCTAACCCCTATGTCGGCGAGGCGGCGGGTCAGTAGCTGATGGTCGACCGTATCGAATGCGGCCGATAGATCTAGTAGCATCAGCACCACCACGCCGCCTCGATCCAGATGCCGCTGGAGGTATCTACTAAGACGACCAGCACTGCCTCCATCCCATGACCTGGGCGAAAGCCGGACTGGCAAGGGTGTAGGATGCAGTGAAGCTGCAACCCTAGCTGCAGTGGAGGCTTTCAGCCAGTTCATCCTCAGAACTTGCTTGCAGTGGCAGCTTGAATCTGAGTAAAGTCTATTTGAGCATGTGCAGGATGCCTTTCTGTCATTGCTGAGTAACTACATCTAGCTCAAGTTGCAGATCTGCCCGTGAGAGGGGGAACAGACAGAAGAAGTGACTTCCCTTCAGGTTTAATTCCCATCATGCCTGTTCAGAGATCGTCTCCCCTTTCTCCTCCCTTGCTGTGAGAATGTTTGTCTTCTTGCTTCTCAGAGGCAGCTCAGAGATGCATTGGGACAGCCAGCTGGGCCTTTTGAACCTTCCAGCCGCTGGCTCTGATGGGAGCATCCTTCATCTTGAATAAACAGGATCCTGTCATCTGTGGCCTGGCTTTCCTGTGGGAAAGAAAGGACCAAAGAAAAGCATTGCTTTTGTCCAAAATCTGAATACCCGGTTAGGTCAAACCCTGGCAGCTGAACTGAAGGGCCACAAAGACCTCAGGCATGCAGGCTGGCACAAGGGCGCCTGATGTTCCAAGAGGGGCAGAGGCTGAATGAGCAGCATCTGATCCACTGGGAGTGCAACGGAGATGGTGAGGGATGCCAGAGCTCAAAGGAGGAAGAAGGGGATATGCCAAGAAAAATAGCAGCTTTTCTTTTTGAAAATGATTTCAAAGGGCTTAGACTGGAGTAACTCTGCTTGGGATTGCACTGTACATTTCTTTTGGGGTAGTTTCTTTCTTTCTTTAGTCAGAAACTGGCACAGCCATGAACACAGGAATCGGGATGTGGCCCTGGCTCTGTAGGTCTGCAAGTAGAAGGTCCCAGGTTCAGTCCCAGGCATCTCTAGTGAAAAGGATCAGGTGATGTGAAAGACCTCTTGCTGAGACCCAGAGCAGACAATAGTGACCTCAATAGTCAGAAGAAGAAGATGACGACTGCAGATTTATACCCTGCCTTTCTCTCTGAATCAGAGACTCAGAGAGGCTTACAATCTCGTATATCTTCTCCCCCCACAACAGACACCCTGTGAGGTGGGTGGGGCTGAGAGGACTCTCACAGCAGGTGCCCTTTCAAGGACAACTTCTACAAGAGCTATGGCTGACCCAAGGCCATTCCAGCAGCTGCAAGTGGAGGGGTGGGAAATCAAACCCAGTTCTCCCAGATAAGAGTCCTCACACTTAACCACTACACCAAACTGACTCTCAGATCTGACTCAACAGAGGGAACAGTTGCCAACCTCTAGGTGGTGTCTGGAGATCTCTTGCTGTTATAATTCCTGCTGTTACAACTCATCTCCATGCAACAGAGATCAGTTCCCCTGGAGAAAATGGCTGCTTTGGAAGATGAAATCTGTGGCATTCTACCCCACTGAGGTCCCTCCTCTCCTCAGGCTCCACCCCCAAAACCTTAGACTCCACCTGAAAAACTCCTATGCTGGCAACCCTTGCAAAGGGTGGCTTCATTGTCTTCATGTTAGAACAAAGTTTGAGTCCATTTGCACCATGAAGACCAACAAAGTTTAATTCAGGCGCTCACAATATTTCAGGATGTCACTCCATCCGCCCCCCGCCCCCCCCCCCCCCCGCATCCATTTTCGCTCCTGCTGGAGTGAAGCAACTGACTGGCAACCCTCACAGCCATACATGAAGCAATTGTTATTGGGTTTTAATTAATTGTTAATTATTTTAAAATATTGGGTTCTGTTATTTATCATAGTGTTGAAGCCCATCCATACCACAAGTTAGGAAAGGCACAAACAGGCATAAGAAAAGGCCTGCATGGTTAACAAACAAAGTAATGGAAGCTGTAAAAGGTAAGAAGGACTCCTTTAAGAGATGGAAAACCAGTCCAAGTGAGATTAGTAAAAGGGAACACAGGCTGTGGCAAATCAAATGCAAGACTGTGATCAGGCAGGCAAAAAGGGACTGTGAGGAGCATATTGCAAAAAACATAAAGACCAACAATAAAAATTTCTTCAAATATATTAGAAGTAGGAAACCAGCCAGGGAGGCAGTGGGGCCCTTGGATGACCATGGGGTAAAAGGATTGCTGAAGGAGGATAGGGAAATGGCTGAGAAGCTGAATGCATTTTTTGCCTCCGTCTTCACTGTGGAAGATGAGAACTTTTTGCCCGCCCCAGAACCACTAATTTTGGAAGGGGTGTTGAAAGACCTGAGTCAGATTGAGGTGACAAAAGAGGAGGTCCTACAACTGATAGACAAATTAAAAACTAATAAGTCACCGGGTCCGGATGGCATACATCTGAGAGTTCTGAAAAAACTCAAAGTTGAACTTGTGGATCTTCTAACAAAAATCTGTAATCTTTCATTGAAATCTGCCTCCGTTCCTGAGGTCTGGAAGGTAGCAAATGTCACCCCCATCTTTAAAAAGGGTTCCAGAGGAGATCCGGGAAATTACAGGCCAGTCAGTCTGACTTCAATACCGGGAAAGTTGGTAGAAAGCATTATCAAGGACAGAATGAGTAGGCACATTGATGAACATGGGTTATTGAGAAAGCATGGGTTCTGTAAGGGAAGATCTTGCCTCACTAACCTGTTACATTTCTTTGAGGGGGTGAACAAACATGTGGACAAAGGAGACCCGATAGATGTTGTTTACCTTGACTTCCAGAAAGCTTTTGATAAAGTTCCTCATCAGAGGCTCCTTAGAAAGCTTGAGAGTCATGGAGTAAAAGGACAGGTCCTCTTGTGGATCAAAAACTGGCTGAGTAATAGGAAGCAGAGAGTGAGTATAAATGGGCAGTCTTCGCAGTGGAGGACGGTAAGCAGTGGGGTGCCACAGGGCTTGGTACTGGGTCCCATGCTCTTTAACTTGTTCATAAATGATTTAGAGTTGGGAGTGAACAGTGAAGTGGCCAAGTTTGCAGATGACACTAAATTGTTCAGGGTGGTGAGAACCAGAGAGGATTGTGAGGAACTCCAAAGGGATCTGTTGAGGCTGGGTGAGTGGGCGTCAATGTGGCAGATGTGGTTCAATGTGTCCAAGTGCAAAGTAATGCACATTGGGGCCAAGAATCCCAGCTACAAATACAAGTTGATGGGGTGTGAACTGGCAGAGACTGACCAAGAGAGAGATCTTGGGGTCGTGGTAGATAACTCACTGAAAATGTCAAGACAGTGTGCAATTGCAATAAAAAAGGCCAACGCCATGCTGGGAATTATTAGGAAGGGAATTGAAAACAAATCAGCCAGTATCATAATGCCCCTGTATAAATCGATGGTGCGGTCTCATTTGGAGTACTGTGTGCAGTTCTGGTCGCCACACCTCAAAAAGGATATTATAGCATTGGAGAAAGTCCAGAAAAGGGCAACTAGAATGATTAAAGGGCTGGAACACTTTCCCTATGAAGAAAGGTTGAAACGCTTGGGACTCTTTAGCTTGGAGAAACGTCGACTGCGGGGTGACATGATAGAGGTTTACAAGATAATGCATGGGGTGGAGAAAGTAGAGAAAGAGGTACTTTTCTCCCTTTCTCACAATACAAGAACTCGTGGGCATTCGATGAAATTGCTGAGCAGACAGGTTAAAACGGATAAAAGGAAGTACTTCTTCACCCAAAGGGTGATTAACATGTGGAATTCACTGCCACAGGAGGTGGTGGCGGCCACAAGCATGGCCACCTTCAAGAGGGGTTTAGATAAAAATATGGAGCAGAGGTCCATCAGTGGCTATTAGCCACAGTGTGTGTGTGTATGTGTGTGTGTGTGTGTGTGTGTGTATATATATAATTTTTTTGGCCACTGTGTGACACAGAGTGTTGGACTGGATGGGCCTTTGGCCTTATCCAACATGGCTTCTCTTATGTTCTTATGTTCTGTGACTGCTTGACAGGTAGAAGGGCTAGAAGTCAAATAAAGATTAAAAAAGAACGAAGCCAGGGACCTCAGTGGGGCACCCAATGCCATAGAGTTCATCTTGCAGAGCATCCATTTCTCTCCAGGGGAGCTGATCTCTATAGTCCGGAGATGAGCTGTAATTCCTGGGGATCCCCAAGTCCAGTGTTCCCTCTAAGCTGCAAAATCTTGTGAGCAAAAATTCTACTTTGTGAACTGCTGGCAGGGGTCGTTTTGTATAAAAATAGGTGGTGGAGCTCATCCAGGATTGTTATGCAGCTGCACCTAATATTGAATGGACAAGGTGGGAAGGAGGAGGTGGAACTCTCAGAAAGGTTCAGGAGCTGTGCTCCTGTGAACTCCCACTGAATCTGAGGCCTGGCTACTGGCATTAAAGTTGTGAGCTCCTGCATTAATTATTGTGCTCTGGGGTCATCTTTCCTGAGCTAAGACAAAAAGGTGTGAGCTGGCGGCTAAAAATCTGAGCTAGCTCACATTAATCCATCAGGCGGAACACTGCCCAAGTCCCATCTGGATGCTGGCATCCCTACCTTTGAGGGAGGACAAAATAAAAAGTAATAATAGCTGGAGAGATTTTGTTCTCAGTCCAGCCCCACCCCCAGAAGATGAGGGTGGGTAAAAGCAGTTTGAGTGATGGAGGTCCCTTAAGGACAATTTTTGTGGATCCAGATGTTCCCTTTCAACTCCTATTCAATTCCTAGAGCCCACTTTTGATGCGCATTATTGCACTCATCCTTCCAACTTCTCTCTTTCCATCCTTGCCTCCTCTCTCTCTCTCTCTCTCTTCACCCCATCTTTCTGCTTCACTCTCTCACAAAACTACTTTATCAATCTGAACAAAAGACACATGAGAATGTGGTGTTGGTGGAGACACACCCGGAGCTGCCCAGTGTGACCCAGTTTTTATTTCTGACCCACCAGGTGGAGACCAGTGCCTTAGAGGGAAAGGCAAACCTTTGTGCAAGTGTGCAGGTGCGAGAGCTGCCAACGAGGCTCTTCCCGAAATGAGTAAGCTGCAAATCTGTCCCCACAGATACAGACACGTGCACTTGCACACCTGCCCCAGGCAATCTTTGAAATAGGGCATCTGTTCTTCCCGCTGTCTGGTGGGGTGGAGGATGAATGCCCATTCTCCTCCATTCCTGCAGTAGATCAACTTAAGCACTTTGTGCTCATTTGCACCTCACAAAAAGTTTTCCATTGATTTTACTAAAAAGCAAGAAATAATTACACTCATGACAGAATGGCCATGCATTAGCGGGAAGTTATAAATAACAGAGCATAAATATGACAGTAGCAAGAGGAAAGGATTACCCAGAAGGCTGTGCAGCAGAGAACATAAATATGGTCTGTGAAAGGGACAGGGGAGCAACACTGAGTGGGATACTAAGTTCTGATGCCCAGCCAAGAGGCAGCATGGTGTACTGGTTAGAGTGTTGGACTAGGATAGGGAAGACTGCAACTGGAAGCTTGCTGGATGCCCTTGGATCAGTCACCCACTGTCAGCCTAACCAGCCTCATGGGATTGTTTTGAGGATAAAACAGAGGAGAGGAGAATGATGTAAACCTCTTTGGGTCTTCACTGGGGAGAAAGGCAGAATATAAATAAGTTTGGTTTTTGCAAGTGTCATGCATCAGTCACGAAAGAGTTAAACAGTAGTTTGTGTATGCTAATGTTAGCTGGTTAACTTGGAACCAATTAGCTATTGCGTGTAACAGGGGTGGCCAAACTTGCTTAGCACAGGAGCCACATAGAATAAACATCGGATGTTTGAGTGCTGCAAAACATGAACATCAGATGTTTGACAGCCACAAAGGCAGACAAGCAAGGAGTGAGGAAGGAAGGAAGGAAGGAAAATAGATGGGGGGGGGAGGAAGAGGTAGAAAGAAAGCAACTTTAAATGCATTTTCCAAGCCACTGGCTGGCTCGGCTTGGAGAAGTTATTTAAAGAGAGAAATGCCTTCTTCTAGTTGGCCAAAGGGGTGGGGTGGGGGCTTCAAAAACCAAACAATATCTGTGAAAGAGCCACATGTGGCTCCTGAGCCATAGTATGGCCACCCCTGTTGTAGAATCTTCCTGCCAAGAAGGGGAATATATTATTCCTAGTGAGATGAGCTGTAGAACGACTATTGGCTAATCAATATATTGGGCTACAGTACATGCTGTCTGTCCCATAGACAAGAGGTGGGGCTTTGGGGGAAACTCTCTCTCTCCTTTGTTCTCACACACCACGTGAGTTTGAGCAAATAAACGACCAAGATGGGAACTAGTTAGCTAGGATGTTGTTCTTTTCTTCCATATAATCCTTCCCTAATTTTTCTAGTAAAACTTCCTACATTAAATGCATGTAAGTCTTAGTTCACTTTATTTTCTGCTGCACAATGTTGCTCTACTAAAAGAATCCAACGAAGTGAAGCCAATAAATAGGGCTGTCAGCAGCACCCTGCTGGGGGTAGGGGATTCCCACCCATGGACCTTGCCCTCTGCTGTCAACCTTCATCTGGCCCATACGGGGGCTTACCAAGAGCAGGAGGGAAGGCCAGGCTATGTTACCAGCAGTACAGCCTCATCACTTCCTGTGTGTACCAGAAGTGATATCATTGTGTTAGCGACATTTGGTATTTGGGCAAAAACTCTATGGTAGAAGTCATTTTTACTATCGGTCTTTTGCTTAAATGCCAGAGTGTCATTGGGACATCCCAGTTTGATGGCATTATTTCCAGTACACGCTAGAAGTGATGCTGCCACATTGCTGGTGAGGTAGCCTAGGCCTCCCTCCCTCCCCCCCATCCCCTCTGGTCACCAGATGCGATGTTGCAACCCTATACATAAATAAGTTCTGACTTGCACTACACAAGAGTGTAGCTATTTGAATTTGAAACAGAGTGAACTTCAGTGGGGAACCTTTATTTATTCAAATAAGTCTTGCACACTTTTTCCCAATCAAACAATTGCTCAAGGCAGAAGTTTGGGGAACACAAGACCTCTTCTAATGTTGTAGCTTCATAAACTGGGAGCAGGGGCAGACTGCAAAGCTAAAGTGGTTCTGTAAGAAGTCAAACTAAGGGACCTTCTGATTAGGGTTGCCAAGTCCAAGAAATATCTGGGGACTTTGGGGGCGGAGCCAGGAGAGTTTGAGGCGGAGCCAGGAGATACTGGGGGTGGAGCCAGGAGCAAGGTTGTGACAACCGCAATTAAACTCCAAAAGGAGTTCTGGCCATCACATTTAAAGGGATCGCACACCTTTTAAATGCCTTCCCTCCACTGGAAATAATGAAGGATAGGGGCACCTTCTTTTGGGCCCCAAAGTTGGACCCCCTGGTCCAATCCTTTTGAAACTTGGAGGGTGTTTTGATGAGAGGCAGTGGATGCTATGCTGAAAATATGGTGCTTCTACCTCAAAATACAGGCTCCCCCAGAGCCCCAGCTACCTGCAGTGCAATTCTCCATTATTCCCTATCGGAATCGGTCTCCATAGGAAACAATGGAATGCCCAGCAGACATTTCCCTCCCCCCCCCCTGCTTTCTGATGGCCCTGAAGCGGGGGGAAGGCCTCCAAACTGGGGGATCCTCCTGCCCGCACCTGGAGATTGGAATCCCTACTTCTGATGCTACATCACAGCAGAACTGAAGGCCCACTTGGCTTATTGGCAGCCACAAGTCCTCAGTTCTCTGGTTGCCTCCTCCTGCAAACTGGTGGAGTTCTGGAGTAAATGATGAGCAGACAGCAATCTCTGCTTCTCAGGTGTCCAAACCAAGCAGCCCATGCCGCAGAGCCGCTGGGACTTGGCTCTGCTTACTTCTGGCTGCCAATGGGTTTGTAGGCAGTGACCCATTGGAAGATTTCCATCAGTTACACAGCCAATCCACCCCAAGTGAGAGCCTCCCAACTCCTCCCAGTATTCATGTTCTCCGAAATGGGGCAATGGGTATTTTGCATGCATGCATGCCTCTGGATTTGGGGTTCTAGTTTATGCTTACCAAAGCTGTATGTGCATGCAAAATACAAGCATGGCCCCTATTCAGACAACATGACTACTGCAGGTCTCAGGAGCATAGGCAGTGGCATGCACTCCTGATATGTGCAGTTGCTGGTATCCTGTTACCTCTGAAAAGGACTATTGCAGCAGAGGATTCTGGAATGCATTGTAGGGCACAATACTTACCTAGCACTTTGGGAAGGTAAAGCTGTCATGCCACATGAACTCAGAGAGTCCTTCCTCAAGCATGTGAACACCATTCCCAAAAGCTGTAGATAAAGAGGCTTAATGGAAGACAAACTGGCTGTCTGCTCTGACTGATTGTGTTATTAGGGAAATGCCAGTGTTCCTTGAAATATCATTTGGTATCTGCAGATCTACCCCGCACGCTTGCTTCATCTACTTCCCAGAGTGCCCATAAATCTCATGGGAGAGGCAGCTTCACTTTGTTTTTCCATGTAGCTCAATGGCAGAATTCATGCTTTGCACGCAAGAGGACCCAGGTTCAATCCCAGCATCTACAATTGAAGGGTTCTCACACAGGTATTAGATGCTGAGAAAGCTCTTTCTCTGCCCTGAAGAATCCTTGCTGAACAGAGAAGACAATACTGAGCTAGATGGACCATCGGCCTGACCAGATGTACAGCTCAGTATGTTCATATTACAAAGAAGGGAAGAAGAAGAGGAGGAGAAAGAGGAGGAGGAGGAGTTGGTTTTATACCTAGGAATCTCAAAGTGGCTTACAATCTCCCCTTTCCTCTCCCCACAACAGGCACCTTGCAAGAAAAGTGGGGCTGAGAGAGCTCTGAGAGAACTGCTCTTGAGAGAACAGCTCTGAGAGAACTGTGACTGGCCCAAGATCACTCAGCAAGTTTCCTGTGGAGGAGCAGGGAATCTGACTCGGTTTTCCAGACTAGAGTCCACCACTCCACCATGCTGCTGGCTCTCTTGCAGCCACAAGCAGCCACACGCTGAGATTTGTCAAGATTTCAAAGAGGAAAGCAGAGGTGGCTTGTTGGAGGAGGGGGAGAGATAGGTTGATGCCTCCGGACCAATTTCTCTTGTTCTCCTTTCTCTGATGAGAAATTTATTTATTTAAATTTATGCCTCACCTTTCTCACCAACAGGAACCCAAAACGGCTCATGTTGTTCTTCTCTTCATCATTTTATCCTCGCAACAACCCTGTGGGGTAGGTTAGGCTGAGAGGTCACCCAGCAAGCTTTCATGGCAGAGTGGGGATGTGAACCTCAATCCCCCTGATCCTAGTCCACCACCTTGGATCTTATTCATTAAAATCAAATTAAAACACAAGAAATAGTGTTTTGTCCATACAAGGCATGGCTTATGCATGCTCATGGAAGGACTCGAACCCAGGTCCAAACCTACCTTCTTACCCACTCAAAACCTAGTGACAAGCAACTCAAAATGGAAATTACAAATCTGTTATCAGTGTTCCTAGGTGTGAATTAGGGGAAGTCATTGCCAAATCATATGTGATGTGATTTAATCTCCCAATGGTTTTAACATTTCTTAAATGCAGAAGTAGGGAGTCCAAAACTGGATCAAAAGATTAGTATTTGGCAGAGGAGGACTTAACTCCTTCCTCTGTGCTATATTCCTGTTCTAAATGGTATCTCTGCAACTGCTGTTAACGAGGGTTACCATATTTTGAACAGCAAAAAAGAGGGCATATTTTCTACAAACAGCTGTTCACGATGACAAATCTCATTTTAAATACCCCTCCTATTTAAGTTGAAGCTTGAGAGAGCCAGTTTGGTGTAGTGGTTAAGTGTGCAGACTCTTACCGGGTTTGATTCCCCATTCCTCCACTTGCACCTGCTGGAATGGCCTTGGATCAGCCATAGCTCTGGCAGAGGTTGTCCTTGAAAGGGCAGCTGCTGTGAGAGTCCTCTCAGCCCCACCCACCTCACAGGGTGTCTGTTGTGGGGGAGGGAGATAAAGGAGATTGTGAGCCGCTCTGAGACTCTTGAGTGGAGGGCGGAATAGAAATCCAATACCTTCTTCTTCTTCTTCCCTCCACCGGGGGGCTTTAGGGCAAAACAGCTTCAGCCTCCGCACCCCAAAAGAGGACATTTTCTTAAGTTTTTTTTTTAAAGAACCCTAAAGTGGACTGACACACAAATAAAGAGGTCATGGACTCTAAAAAGAGGACATCTGGCAACCCTATGGCTGATAACAGACGGGCAGTTTGGGCTGACTCAGAGACACCTCAGCCTTCCAAACAATAACATCTGCAGTCTGTCCCCATCCCATACTCACCCTGTCCTCTGGAGTCCTCAGAGTGGCTCAAAAAGCTACCACTATTGGTTGCAAATTTTTGAGCCGCACTCCAGTCGCCTCTTCAGCATCTGGATACAGCAGTGCGCAAGCAAGGCGGATGGTGGTGTGAACCCACCAAGCCACCCCAAGCCGCATCCAGCTTTCAGAAACAAAAAACGGCCCAGAGCGCATGTGCACATGTGCATGACCACTCAAATGTCTGGGGAAAACAAACCGAGTGACGAAGATTGTGCACGACAGCCATCTGATCGTGCCTGTGTCACCCCATGGATGGGATGGTGATGGCTTGCGGGGGAGCGTGGGGAATGTTCAGGACGCCTCTTTCTGAGCTGGCTCGGTTTGGGACACCTCCCACGCACCCCAAACTGCCCATCAGTTATCAGCAAATGTTAACCCCACTGGTTTTCCACTGAAACTTTGAGAGTGATATAGATCAGGAAAATAGGACAAGAAAGCGTGTTAAATCTCCTTTCCCCAACTTGCTGCTACACCAATCCTTCAATGGCCGCTTTGAAGTAAAGCTGAAAATATCAGAGGATTCAATCCCTTCTCTCCCTCATCACATATCACTTGGCCCAGAGTGTGTGCACTTATTTGTGAAGTGCACCTTCCCTGGCAGCTTTCCTAACCATCTGGATGAGTTTCCAAGCCCTGAGAACTTTCATAGGTAAATTTATTTATTTCCCAACCATTGCAACAACAAGCCTGAACAGAAGGGCTGGCTGGCTGGTTTTAGAAACTCAGCTCTGTTTTGCGATCCTTTGCCAATCAGATCGGTTTTGAGAGGTACAGAAGCAACATTGCACTGGGAATCTATAATTGCGCTGTTGCAATTAGAAACATACATTAGAATAATAGCTCCTCTTGGAGGAGGCAGACAATAAAATAACCAGTCAACACCAGCCTCAGGTAGTAGAGATAAATTTTACTATTAGGAGTAAATCTTTTAACTATAAGTGCACGATCAATACAAGACACCTCTGATGTTATGCACTGTCAATTCACATCTGGGAACAATATGGGATTACCGTATTTCATTTTAACGAAAATGGCGTATTCTTCTTCAAAATGTTTTCCACAATGTTAAGAGAAAAAAGTTGTGATACCTTGGTTACCAGCTTACAAATAATAGTATTGTAATAGTATAATTGTACAAATAATAGTCCTGCTACACCATCTTATTGTATTGCCCTGCTGCACCATTCTGTTGTACTGAATATTGTAACTGGTTTTTTATTACCATGCTGTTGTGATTTTACTGTGATATTATTATTTATGTTGTACTCCTCTCTGAGCCCCTACGGGGGAATGGGTGGAATATAAATAAACAAATAATAATAATTTTGCCACAAAATCCTGTATATCACAATTTGATATATTTTTAATGTTGATTGTAAGCAGAATCATTTGTTCAATAAAATTCTTTTTATTAAAAAATGTCCTATCCTTATTACACACACACACAAGACAAGCATTTATTGACATATATAAAAATATAAAATAGAGGGTCAGCCAGGTTACAGATTAGGAGAGTACAAAATCCATGCAGCATAAAATTAGGATTACAAGATAAAAACAAAGTAGCAACGTAGTAAAACCTGATACAGAGTACTATTTATCAGGATGAGTAACCATAGCTCTATAGAGAAACTTTGCTACTAATTCAGTTATTTCCGAATCAGAATTATCAAGCAAAAAAAAGCACCTTAAGACCATCTCTAAAATCTGGGCCAATATTTTACTATTAGGAGTAAATCTTTTAACTATATGTGCACAGTCAATACGGGACTCCTCTGATGTTATACGCTGTCAATTCACATCTGACTTACGCGACCCTGTAATAAACAACCTTCAGAATGTCCTATCCATATAAGCTTTGCTCAGGTCTTGCAAACTGAAGGTCGCGGCTTCCTTTATTGAGTCAATCTACCTCACACTGGGCCTTTCTCTTTGCCCACTGCCTTCAACTTTTTGTAACATCAGGACTTTCTTTGTAAGAAAAAAACCCAGCATGGACTCATTTGCATATTAGGCCATGCCCCCTGATGCCACCATTGTCTCACGGGGCTTTTGCAGAAAACACCCAGCAGGAACTCATTTGCATATTAGGCCACACCCTCTGATGCCAAGGCAGCCAGAACTGAGTTCCTGTGCGTTCCTGCTCAAAAAGCCCTGCATAGCATCATTGTTTTTCTCAGTGTATCTAGTCATCTCACAATATGACCAAAGTTCCACAGCCTCAGTTTAGTCATTTTAGCTTCTAGAGAGAATTCAGGCTCGATTTTATCTAGAATGCACTAATCGGGCTTTTTGGTGGTCCACAGGATCTGTAAAACCCTCCTCCAACAACACATTTCAAACAAATCTGTTTTCTTCCTATCAGCTTTCTTCACTGTTCAACTTTCACGTCAAGTCATAGTATATTCGAGACAACATAGAATATGAGGAATATCACAGTATGAATTATCAAACCTTAGTATGAATTATCTTGGTCTTGGTTTCCAGCAACACTTCTTTACTCTTAAGGATCTTTTGTAGTTTCTTCATGGCTACCTTTCCAAGTAGGGGTGCCAGGTTCCCCCCCCACCACCGCCCAGCTGCCTACTACATGTTTGCCATTTTGTGTGAACCAGGCAATGTGCACATTTTCCAACCTTGGAGCACAAAAACAGAATACTAAATTTTTAAGTGCATGCATTCACATGAAGCTGTATGTGCATAGAAAACGGCTCTGTGTAGACAAAATGTTGAACATGGATATGTGAGCAGCATGGACTGGAATTATGTGTGGTTGGTGTGACCAAATCAGATATTTGGAAAGTGCTTCTGTCTCAGCCTGAAAGTAGCAGAGAGGCTGAGCTGCAAGTTGGTTAAAAGTGGAAGCACCTTGGGGTGAATGCTCTTTCTCTCTCTCTGTTTGGTGTAGGGGTTAAAAATGGTGGACTCTAATCTGGATAACTGGGTTTGATTCGCCACTCCTTCACATGCAGCCAGCTGGGTGACTTTGAGTCAGTCACAAGTTCTCTCAGATCTGTTCTCTCAAGAGCAATTCTCTGAGAGCTCTCTCAGCCCCACCTACCTCACAGAGTTACTGCTGTAGGGAAAGAAAGCAAAGGAGATTGTAAACTGCTCAGAATTAGGGAAAGGGATAAAGCTGCAGTACTGCAGTCCTAAGCTCTGCTCATGACCTGAGTTCGATCCCCAGCGGAAACTGGGTTTTCAGGTAGCTGGCTCGAGGTTGACTCAGCCTTCCATCCTTCCGACTCGAGGTCAGTAAAATGAGTACCCAGCTTGCTGGGGGGAAACTGTAGATGACTGAGGAAGGCAATGGCAAACCACCCCGTAAAAAATCTGCCATAAAAACGTTGTGAAAGCAACATCACCCCACAGTCGGAAATGACTGGTGCTGGCACAGGGGACCTTTCCTTTCCTACATGGAAAGAAAACAACAACAGTATAACTAACTTGTCTTTCAAGTTTTGATCTACTCCAGCTTGTTTCCTTGTTGCCTCTCTGACCCTTAGAAGAAAGGAATGGAAGTTTCCTCCCCACCAAAAAAACCCTCCATCCCTTGCGTTGGTGCAGAATGACATGAACTATCGCCAATATATTGATTAGCCAATAATCAAAGTCAGCTTATTAGTCAAGCTCAATAGTCAGGCTAAATAGTCAAGGTCACCCCTCCCCCTTTTTGGAGGGAAGAATCTACTCTACACCTAACTGGTTCTATGCTAAACTTGCTATTGTTTCCTTACATAAACTTCTGCTTAACTTTTTCATGCCTGAAGGGATGATACTTGCAAAACCAAACACCACCAGCAGCATCACTCAAGTTCTAGTTCACCACTCTAACCATTGCACCACATTGGTTCATCTGGGGCTACAAAAGAAATCCCTCTATGCTGAATGGCATTATTTGATTAATTTTTTTGTATCAGGAACTCCTTTGCATATTAGGCCATACACCGCTGGTGTAGCCAATCCTCCAAGAGCTTACAGGGCTCTTCTTACAGGACCTACTATAAGCTCTTGGAAGACTGACAACATCGGGGGTGTCGCCTAATATGCAAAGGAGTTCCTGCTACCAAAAAAGCGCCCTGGTTATGATTACATATGCGTTGAACATGCTCAGCACAAAGGCTGTTGCAGAGAAGCAGAGCAGAATGAAATAAAAGACTGGTTAAACCAATGCAATCCATTTACACCTGGTTTTAAACAATGAAGAGAAAGGCAGCCTATCCATAAAACTGTTCCGAGAAGACATTCCATCAAACCAAAGGGCTTTGCCATGAAGCTGAAGGTCTTGTCTAATCTGCTAAAGCGTAAAGAGCAGACCAGGTGGGCTTCCCAGGAGAGGAAGTGTTAGAAAGTGGAAAAACAAATTGTAGCTGCAACGTTTGCCCTGTACTCAGCCAGGCAAAGGAAACGTATTGCTTGGATTTGTCCAACATTATGAGGCCCAGCAAGGCAGCCTCTCGGTTGTTAACTAAATTACAGTATGATCTACAACACTTGCTGGCGCTCAAGAAAGGTTCACCCTGGATCTAGGCTTAACCACATTCAGAATTCATCTGTGTTTGAACTAAGGTAGGGTTGCCAGTTGTCCTCTTTTTAGAGGACATGTCCTCTTTGGAGGGCTCTTTTTTTAAAAAAAAAACCTGATAAAATGGTCTCTTTTGGGGTTGGACAATTAGGAATGTTTCTACTTAGTAGCAAGGATCACAGCTGAAATAGGAGGGATATTTAAAATGAGATTTGTCATCGTGATCATTAGTTTGAAGTAGTCAGTTGGGAAATAAGTCCTCTAAGAAAGGTTAAAACGCTCAGGGCTCTTTAGCTTGGAGAAACGTTGACTGAGGGGTGACATGATAGAGGTTTACAAGATTATGCATGGGATGGAGAAAGTAGAGAAAGAAGTGCTTTTGTCCCTTTCTCACAATATGAGAACTCGTGGACATTCGAAATTGCTGAGCAGTCGAGTTAGAATTGATAAAAGGAAGTAGTTCTTCACCCAAAGGGTGATAAACACATGGAATTCACCGCCACAGGAGGTGGTGGTGGCTGCAAACATAGACAGCTTCAAGAGGGGATTGGATAAACATATGGAGTCGAAGTTCATCAGTAGCTATTAGCCACAGCATATTGTTGGAATTCTCTTTCTGGGGCAAGTGATGCTCTGTATTCTTGGTGCTTGGGGAAGGGGTACAGTGGGAGGGCTTCTGGTGTCCTGGCTGCACTTATGGACCTCCTGATGGCACCTGGTTTTTTTTGCCCATTGTGTGATACAGAGTGTTGGATTGGATGTGCCATTGGCCTGATCCAGCATGACGTCTCATGTTCTTATTTTTTTTTGCTTTTCAAAATATGGTAACCCTAGCTAAAGATGAGCAGCCCCGTGGCGCAGAGTGGTAAAGCTGCAGTACTGCAGTCGGAGCCCTCTGCTCATGACCTGAGTTCGATCCTGGCGGAAGCTGGGTTCAGGTTGCCAGCTCAAGGTTGACTCAGCCTTCCATCCTTCCGAGGTCGGTAAAATGAGTACCCAGCTTGCTGAGAGGAAAGTGTAGATGACTGGGGAAGGCAATGGCAAACCACCCCATAAAAAGGCTGCTGTGAAAATTTTGTGATGTGACGTCACCCCAGAGTTAGAATCGACTGGTGCTTGCACACTACCTTTACCTTTTAGCTAAAGATGAGAAGGCTGCAAAGGAGAATGCCTGACCTGAGAATGATCTGACTTCATTTGCTAACCAAATTGAGATTGTTTCAAAATATAATTCAGTCACAGGTGGCTAGTGGAGGTTGCTACTGAGCAAAAAAAAAAAGGACTGCGAATCACATAAAATCTAATGTGGAGAGAGAAAGATCTGCATTGACTGTCTGGAGTATTTTAGTACTTGGTTGATTAATTAGCTGGCTAACGAGTTAAAAGCAGCATGCTTAATCAGATAAAAATGTTAATTGTTCCGGCAACACTCATTTAAGTATGATTTACACCCTTGCACAAGATACACTTGCTCTTTGATGCATTTAGCTAAAGTTCCCATTCATTTCCAGAAATTGCGTATTAAATTGCTTTTATGCCCAAGGCTTCTTTTTAGATACCAGGCAGCCTGATTCTAAGCAGGTATATTCAGGACTAAGTCTGCCAAGCAGGAATAGGTCTTAAACCTTTTCTGTTCATTTCAGTGAGAGAGAAGAAGAAGAAGAAGAAGAAGAAGAAGAAGAAGAAGAAGAAGAAGAAGAAGAAGAAGAAGAAGAAGAAGAAGAAGAAGAAGAAGAAGAAGAAGAAGAAGAAGAAGAAGAGGAGGAGGATGTTGGATTACTATCACCTTCTTTCATCTCCCTACCCTGTGAGGTAGGTGGGGCTGAGAGAGCTCTCAGAGAACTGCTCTTGAGAGAACAGCTCTGAGAGAACTGTGACTGACCCAAGTTCACCCAGCTGGCTGCACTTAGAGGAGTGCAGAATCAAACCCAGTTCTCCAGATTAGAGTCCACCACTCTTAACCAGTACACCAAGCTTGCTCTCCTGCTGCATAATGCTCATGGATTTAAGTAATCTAGATCCCCCAGTTCATACATTACAGTTTACACAGGTTGAATCTGAAGTTAGGTTTGTCAGTTGTCCTCCTGTCCTGGCAACCTCCCTCCTACCCCAGTACTCCCTTCCTCTGGCTCATAGCAGCAGCTGGAGAAAGGGGTGAAATGATGGTGTGGATGCCATGATGTCATTTCTGGATGAGCACTCAGAAGTGACATCACAATATCCACAAGACTCTAAGAACTTCTTGAATCTTAATGGGCTTTACCATAGAGATTGTGGGAAATCCTAGAGCACTGAGGCTGCCGTAATGTCACTTATGGTTGCTCACCAGGAAGTGACATCACAGCATCAGCAATCTGTTCTCAAACTGCTGAGAAACCTCTGCTCTGGAATCCCTGTCATTGCTTTGCTGTATTGGCAGCAAAGGCGGCAACAGGGAAACTACATAAGCCTGTTGCCGTGTGGAAAGCATCCCAATTGTACACATCCCAATTGTAGTTTCAAAGTTTTAAAAATGAGGGTTTTGTACATCTGTGGGGGAGGGGAGAGGAAGGTAATACACCCGGTCTCCCATGCATCAAATGATCTGAATCTGAATAGAACTGCAACCAACCACTAAGTTAAGTCACATAGGTTCCAGCAGCCCTTTCAGACCCCCATGTGGATATCTTTGTGAGATCACTCAACAAGTAACCCTGTTTCCAATTTATTTCTTTGTATTTTTGTTTATATTTTAGTGTGTGTGTGTGTTTGCACCTGAAAGTCATGGCGCCTCTGGTGACTGACTCCTACTTGGGTGCCTGGAAGATATTCAGAGAGGTGGCTGAATAAAGCCTGCCCCTGCCTCCCAACTGCTGGTATTCCAAAGAGGTCTCCCATCCAAGTACTTGCCAGAGTCAACCCTGCTTAGCTTCCCAGATCTGACGAGATCAGGCTTGCCTGGGCTATCCAGGACAGGGGTGTTTCAAATTTCTAGAGGATGGCAGCAAAGTACTCCAAGTATCATTTCATGGCCTCAGTGTAATGGTCAATACATATCTGTGGCCGAGGTCAGACTCACATAAACTGACGAGATGGACATGGATGAAAGCCCACGCCTACTTTCTATGTTTGAACGCTCCATTGTAGCCGACTCGTCGCAAGCGCACATCCGCTTCCCTGCGAGAGCCCACTCCAAATAATATCTTTGAACATACATATGAACATATGAAGCTGCCTTATACTGAATCAGACCCTAGGTGCATCAAAGTCAATATTGTCTACTCAGACTGGCAGCGGCTCTCCAGGGTCTCAAGCTGAGGCTTTTCATGCCTATTTCCTTGGACCCTTTTTTAGTGGAGATGCCAGGGATTGAACCGGGGACCTTCTGCTCCCCAAGCAGATGCTCTGCCACTGAGCCACCATCCCTCCCTCCTTTGCGCCAGCAATTGTTGACTTCCAACCTTCTGAGGTTGGTAAAATATGTACCCAGCTTGCTGGGGGGGAAAGTATAGATGACTGGGGAAGGCAATAGCAAACCACCCCGTAAAAGGTCTGCCATGAAAAGTTTGTGAAAGCAGCGTCACCCCAGAGTCGAAAACGACTGGTGTTTGCACAGGGGACCTTTCCTAAAAGGGGGGGGAGGCAGATCGCCCACCTTTGCTGTCCCCCTGCCAGGGGAGGAAAATGACCCACCTTTGCCGTCTCCCCGCCAGGCGGAGTGACAGCAAAGAGAGTTGCCGTGCTCCCCCCCCCCCCATTTAAACACCACGTTGGGGTGTTTAAATGGGGGGGGAGGAAGATCCCCCACCTTTGCTATCTCCCCGCCAGGCAGAGAGACAGCAAAGAGAGTTGCTGTGCTCCCCCCCATTTAAACACCACGTTGGGGTGTTTAAATAGGGGGGGGGGAGATCACCCACCTTTGCTGTCTCCCCGCCAGGTGGAGAGACAGCAAAGAGGCAATGGCAAACCACCCCATAAAAGGTCTGCCATGAAAACTTTGTGAAAGCAGCATCACCCCAGAGTCGAAAATGACTGGTGCTTGCACAGGGGACCTTTCCTAAATGCTCCAGATGTTTCTCTAACCCCTCCCAGGGGATCCCTGGGATTCTCCCACTGTTACAGTTGATCTCCAGACAACCAAGAAAAAGAAGATGACCATAGATTTAACCCCTGTAACCCTGCTGTTCTTTCTGAATCAGAGTTTCAGAGCAGCTCACAATCTCCTTTAACTTCTTCCCCCACAACAGACACCCTGTGAGGTGAGTGGGGCTGAGAGAGCTCTCACAAAAGTGGCCCTTTCAAGGACAACTCTTACGAGAGCTATGGCTGACCCAAGGCCATTCCAGCAGGTGCAAGAGGAGGAGTGGGAAATCAAACCTGGTTCTCCCAGATAAGAATCCGCACACTTAACCACAACACCAAACTGGCAGTTGCCTGGAGAATATGCTGCTTTGGAGGGTGGACTCTATGGTATTATGCTCCAGTTTGGTCTAGTGGTTAAGTGCATGGACTCTTATCTGGGAGAACCGAGTTTGATTCCCACTCCTCCACTTGCTGCTGCTGGAATGGCCTTGGGTCAGCCATAGCTCTCGCACGAGCTGTCCTTGAAAGGGCAGCTGCTGTAAGAGCCCTTTCAGCCCCACTCACCTCACAGGGTGTCTGTTGTGGGGGGAGAAGATATAGGAGATTGTAAGCCACTCTGAGTCTCTTATTCGGAGAGAAGGGAGGGGTATAAATCTGCAGTCTTCTTCTTCCACTGAAGTCCTCCCCTCCCCAGGCTCCACCCTCCCCCAAATCTCCAGGAATTTTTCAACCCGGGGCTGGCAACCCTATCAGCCTGCAGCCTCTTAATCTGGAGCAGAGTAATTCCACCCCCCTCCCCATAACGTGCCGGATCTTAGAATCCTGCTCCTTATAACTTTGTACAAGATAGGAAAGGAAAGGTCCCCTGTACAAGCACCAGTCGTTTCCGACTCTGGGGTGACGTTGCTTTCACGTTTTCACGGCAAATCTTTTACAGGGTGGTTTGCCATTGCCTTCCCCAGTCTTTAACACTTTCTCCCCAGCAAGCTGGGTACTCATTTTACCGACCTCAGAAGGATGGAAGGCTGAGTCAACCTCGGGCCAGCTACCTGAATCCAGCTTCTGCCGGAATCGAACTCAGGTCGTGAGCAGAGAGTTCAGACCACAGTACCGCAGTACTGCTGCTTTACCACTCTGCGCCACGGGGCTGAGGTAGAGCCGTCCCCAAAAGCTCTACACCGAGTCTGATTTCTATTAATGTCAAAGAATCCAGCTCTGGTTTCTATTACAGCCCTTGATTCTCAACCCTATAATTTCTCCTAATGTCCCCCCCTTCCCCACCTCTCAGTTCACTTGTTAATCTTCTCTGGTTAAAGGTTTCCTATCTCCTATTCTTGGCGTACAAAGTGTCCTTTCAACGGGATGTCTCCGTCTGAAGAACGACAGGCCAAGGGGGCAGCCGACGTCACGGCAGCTTTGATTTCCTGCAAGGAGCCAGCGCAACCGAAGGCAACACTGACCACAAAATGTGATCCGTTAATAGACAGCAAAAGTCGTGAATTGGGGAAAGATGCGGAAAATGTGGTTTAGTTTGCGAGGTTGTATGTATGTCTATGGGAGGGTGTTTGTTTCAGGAAATTCAAATTACATATTCGAAGGATAAAACTATAAGGAGGGAATTTTTTTGGGGGGGGGGGGATGGACGGAATCCAACGCTCCTTGTGGCCAATATAATAAGGCACATAAATATGTCTGCAGCAGCTTGTGGATTGCATTATCAATATTTCTCTGCTTTAAAATATTGATTCATTCCACATGCAAAGGGCCTGGCAGGCTTTCTTCTCACCGGTCGGGGTTTTAGGAGCCGATTGATCCACTTGTGTTGTTGATAGAACAGGATTTCTGTTGTTCAAAGGAAATGAACTTCAAACACCAGGTTGCCCTGGATATGGGGGAAACAGAAGAGGACAGGAGAGGTACAGGCAACCTGGCGTTAGAGTTTATGGGGCTGAAACGGGGCAGGAAACAGTGAGAATTCCTGGGTTTTTAATATTTAATCTCTTTTAAAAAATGAAAGGAAAGGGGGCTGGTTTACTTCCGATTTTTCTGTATTTGGGAAATGAACAGAAAGAGCCCTGTGGCGCAGAGTGGTAAAGCTGCAGTACTGCAGTCGGAGCCCTCTGCTCACGACCTGAGTTCAATCCCAGCGGAAGCTGGTTCAGGTAGCCGGCTCGAGGTTGACTCAGCCTTCCTTCCTTCCAAGGTTGGTAAAATGAGTACCCAGCTTTCTGGGGAGAAAGTGTAGATGACTGGGGAAGGCAATGGCAAACCACCCTGTAAAAAGTCCGCTGTGAAAACGTTGTGAAAGCAACGTCACCCCAGAGTAAAAAACGACTGGTGCTTGCACAGGGGACTTCCTTTACCTTTTACATTTGCATATTAAGCCGCACACCCCTGAAGTAGCCAATCCTCCGAGAGCTTTCAGGGTTCTTAGTACAATGCCTACTGTAAGCTCCAGGAGGATTGGCTATATCAGGGGTGTGTGGCATAAGAACAAAAGAGAAGCCATGTTGGATCTAGCCAATGGCCCATCCAGTCCAACACTGTGCATCACACAGTGGCCCAAAAAAACCCCAAACAAACCCAGGTGCCATCAGGAGGTTCATCAGTGGAGCCAGGACACCAGAAGCCCTCATATTGTTGCCCCTCCCAAGCACCAAGTATGCTCATCACTTGCTACAGACAGAGAGTTCCAACAATACTCTGTGGCTAATAGCCACTGATGGACCTTTTGACCACAGCATATAATATGCAAAGGAGTCCCTGCAATAAAAAAAAAGCCCTGGCTAAAGGTAATGGTCTGTTAAGCTCTTACTCAAAGCCGTGTTCTTGATCTGTGGGATGATCCTTCAACCCAGGGCTTTTGGGGGGGAAAAAGCCCAGCAGGAACTTATTTGCATATGAGGCCACACATCCCTGATGTCACAATTGTTTCACACAGAGCTTTTTTGTAGAAAAAGCCCAGCAGGAACTCATTTACAAATTAGGCCACACCCCCTGATGCCAAGCCAGCCGGAACTGCATTCCTGTGCAAAGCCCTGCTTCAAGCAATCGTCAGTCTTCTGCTTTTGGTGTATACTGTCTCCCCACACTTTCCATCCAAGCAATCTGTAGTACCCATACATAATAAGTACAGATGAATGGAGAAAATTAGGGTTGCCAATCCCCAGGTGGGGGCAGGGGATCCCCCGGAGGCCCTCCCCCCACTTCAGGGTCATCAGAAAGCGAGGGGAGGGGAAGGAAATGTCTGCTGCGCACTCAATCATTCCCTATGGAGACTTATTCCCATAAGAAATAATGGCAAATTGATCCATGGGTATCTGGGGCTCTGCTTTTTGAGGTAGAGGCACCACATTTTCAGCATAGCATCCAGTGCCTCTTCCCAAAATATCCCCCAGGTTTCAAAAAGATTGGGCCAGGGGTTCCAATTCTATGAGCCTCCAAAGAAGGTGCCCCTATCCTTTATTTCCTATGGAAGGAAGGCATTTAAAAGGAGTGCGGTCCATTTAAATGTGATGGCCAGAACTTCCTTTGGAGATCACTTATGCTCGTCACACCCTTGCTCCTGGCTCCACCCCCAAAGTCTCCTGGCTCCACCCCCAAAGTCCCCAGATATTTCTTGAACTGGACTTGGCAACCCTAGAGAAAATACCTCCAGTCTTTGTCATATAGCCACATGGGTACCCAAAAAAGGCCTCCAATGAGGTCACAAATCAACCTGACCTGCGTCGTAAAATTCCTTCCTGACTCTCAATACAGGAATCCACCCAAGTCTGACTAGAAGCCAAACATGTGCATTGACTCATCTCCAAGCCGTGGGGTACAACTCTGCATTTCTTCCTCGGGCGCAGGCTTTGCCGGGCTCCGAACTGATTTCCCATCTGTTGCTTAAAGGGACAGAGCGAAGCCGCTGCTCTCCATCTGAGCCCTGCCCCTGTGTTCTCCTCCAACGGCTGCCAGGAAATGGCTCGGATTCCTGCTCCCGAATGGGAATCCCATCTCTGAAATCGTTAACGCCAAGCATCGTTAAATCACAGGCCACCATCCTTTCTTTGGACAGCTGCGCAGATTGGGGCGCTCACCTCCTGCTGCCGGGGCACCTCCGCAAACTGCTGGCGTCTGGACAGCAAGATTCATTGAGACGGTCACCATGCAGCTCGTTTGTCATCTGACAATTTGGGTCCGTGGCCTTTCAGGTTGCTTTCCTCTAAATCAGGTTTGTTTCCCCTCCACAGACTCCTGATTTCGAAAGGGCCTTTCTGAGGCCAAAGGAGAAATGCAGAAAGGATGGCAGATGTGAGCAGGTCAGGGCAACATATGTGTGGCACAGCCCTACAATGCGCAGGGGCCATCCAGAGCCCAGGTGCTCCGGTACTGCAAAGTTCCAGTGTCACTGCGTAGATTCATTCCATAAAGCAGCCACTTCCTTCGTGTCTTGACAAGGGAGCGTGCTTAGGAGGGCCCAAGAAGAGATCCATTGAGCCCTTACAGCTGCATCTTTCATCTTTTCACATCCTCTTCACCTTGAGTTCATGATAGAAATCCTTCAGTCTGCTGCTGCTCACCTTAAGGCCAAATGAGAAGTTAAAGGGGGGTTTTTTAGCCCTGACCTGGAAATGCCAGGCACATCTGATCTCATCAGATCTCAGAAGCTAAGCAGAGTTGACTCTGGCAAGTACTTGGATGGGAGACCTCCTTGGAATACCAGCAGTTGAAAGGTGGGAGCAGGCTTTATTCAGCCACCTGCCTGAATATCCCCCAGGCCCCAAGCAGAAGAAGAAAAATTGCAGATTTATACCCCACCCTTCTCTCTGAATCAGTCTCAGAATGGCTTACAATCTCCTATATCTTCTCCCCCCACAACAGACACCCTGTGAGCTGAGAGGGCTCTTACAGCAGCTGCCCTTTGAAGGACAACCTCTGCCAGAGCTATGGCTGACCCAAGGCCATCCCAGCAGGTGCAAGTGGAGGAGTGAGGAATCAAACCCAGTTCTCCCGGATAAGAGTCTACGTACTTAACCACTACACCAAACTGGGGTCAGTCACCAGAGGTTGCCATGATGACTTCCAGGCAGTGCCAGTCCTATGGCACATGGTGCCCCAGGCAGACTCCCTGCCTGGCATCCCCCCACCGCTGCCACTGCCTCCCTCCACTGTGCCGCTCTCCGTTGCCCCCCCCCAACTCACCGCGACAAGACTGGGTCCTATCGACTTCAAGGAGCCGCGCGTTTTTTGAAACCAGCATGGGAGGAGGCTTCTCCCTCCTCCTTTCCAGAACCAGAAATGAGGGGGTGCGAAGCTTCAAAAAACACCCAGCTGCCTTGAAACTGGAAGGGCTCAGCCTCGTCGCAGCTAGCTGGGGGTGGATGGGAAGCGTGGCAGAAGGGAGGAGGCTGGCAGCAGGAGCAGAGGCGGCGGCGGGGGTAGGGAGAGGCAAACTAGGCAGTTGTCTTGGGCACCCGGAGGGGGGAGCCCAATTCAGTGCCCCCCTCCTAGCATCCTAGGCAACCACCTAGTTTGCCTAGTGGGCGAGCCAGCCCTGCTTCCAGGTGCACACACACAAAAAAAAAAAATACAAAAAGTTATTTTTTTTAACAGCTGAGGCATGGGTAACCCTGTACTTTCCACTTTCCAAACAGCCGGACAGCAGTTGTTGAGAAGTGCTTTTTAAAGGGCGACAGGTTCCCAGGTCAGCTCAGGAAAAATGGTTTGGGGGAAAAGAAGCTGCTGCCCAGCACCTCCTGCCCACTCACTGGCTAGCTGTGCACATTGCCCAGTGCCCCTGGGAAAGGTCTGCAGGCATTCATGAGCATGGGCAATGAGAGAACTTGTGAGCAGCAAGGGAAGGATGCACAAACAGGTGGGCAACATGCAGGTGGGTGGGAGCAGGGCTTTATTTTAGCAGGAATGCAGTTCTGGCTGGCTTGGCATCAGGGGGTGTGGCCTAACATGCAAATGAGTTCCTGCTGCTTTGGAACAATGTATGAAACAATGGTGTCAGGAGGCATGGCCTAATATGAAAATGAGTTCTTGGTGGGCTTTTTCTACAAAAAAAAAAAGCCCTGGGTGGGAGGGAAGAAGGGGATGCTCACATTGGGATATTTGGTTAATATCACAGAGTTTTGCCCAGTCATAGAAATGTGATGCTGAGAGCAGTAAATAAATCTCCCAATAAGTATATGGGGAAAAGGTAAAGGGCGTTTTCGCACAGAGCTTACCCCGGAGTGATGTCCCTCTTCACCGTGCAGCGTCTGCGTGGATTTCGCACCAACTGCTCCGCAGAACCCGGAAGAGCCCTGTGTGAAAACGCCCAAACTTACATTTATTCAAGTAAATCAAGCTCATATTCAGGTTGTAGTTAAAAGAAGAGAACGAGAAGCCTACTCTAAAAAGTACTTTCCCTTTCCCAAATGGCCAGCTTGTCCAGCATCATGAGTGTGGCAGAATGAAGACATTGTCTCTACAGGACAGACCTAAAAAGACATCTGTCTCCATAGAAGGCCATGGAGAGAGAGAGAGAGAGGACAAAGGGACATGATGGGTCAGAGGACAGTTTCCAGGTTAAGACAAGGAGAGGCATTCCATTCAAGGAGATTGTAATGTACTCAGAGACGAGACGTGTAGAAGGCAACATGCTTTAATAGCTGGTACATCACAGAACAGGGCAACGCGGGCCGGGACCCGCTTTATATACATTGACCCGGAGCAGCCCTCTAGCTGGCCAGTCCAATCCTGGCCAGTCAAACTTCCCGCCACTGATCTTGATAGGCGGAGTCTTTTCCCGCGCTGCGCAGGGTGACCAAGGGACTTCCCCTGGTCGCCATTGCTGCATGGAACCAGCCTTTGTTAAGGATGCTTGGATTCACACTAGTGAATCACTCATAAACAGGGAGCTAGGGTTTTCACAGACTGTATGTTGGTCAACCCATTTGTGACTGTTTCAAAAAGAAGAGTGGCTTAGAAAGCACAAAACTTAAGCATTTTTTTTCTGGGCCTGGTACAAATTTGTAATACAAGTGCTGATCCATTATTCCATCCCATCTATAGTCCAGCGGTGTCGAGCACACAAAGGCCAGATCTGACATAAATGGGACTTTGTGGGGCCAGGCCATGCATGTCATAAAATGTAATGCCAAGTAGTGCCATTACATAAAGTTTGTAAAGGACACAGACAAACTTAAAATACAAACATGCTTAAAACTATTGCAGTATTTTGTTTAAAATAGAAAGGTGGGGGGAAATGAGATTTGGCGATGCAATTTTTTGAAATAAAACACCAAGAAAAAGCACAAGAATCACAGCAGAAACCAAAAATATAAAATGCTCTCAGCCTGGGAAACCATGAAATAGCTGGCCATTGCAAGCTGCGCCCCCCACCCCCAGACTACCCAGATTGGAAATGGCTCTCCAGTATAATATCCCCCTTTGGCTGTGGGTTCCCAAGTTAGAGTACTCACTAGGCACCAGTTCTCAGGTCCATTCAGCAGAGACAAGCTGGCTCAAAGCATCAACCCTTTATTTGCATGGACACAACCATCCAAATTCACTGCTGGAAAGTGAGACTGAGGTCCACTCCATTGAAACACATTGCAGGGAAACACTTTGCAAGGAAAACGTGGAATGGATTTTCCATTAAGGTCTCTGAGTCCAGAGATCTTAATGGAAAATCCATTCTGCATTTTCTTGGCAACTTTGCAAGCCCAGAACGAGGTAGGGTAGGCTGGCGGTATGTGACTGGTCCATAGTCATCCGGCAACTATCCAAAGCAAAGTGGGGACTTGAACCTGGGACCCCCAGATCCCAGACTGACTATATAAGCAATCATGTTTGCATGATTATTTCCAGGCCAGACTTAGCAGACAAGAATTTTCAGACTATCTAAAAATGAGCTCCTGATGATTAAAAGAATGGACCACTTGCTCCTGTTTTTTTTGTTCCTCTCCTGTGTTGTTCCCAAGTCTTTCATCAGGAGGTTTGGAAGGCATCCTTTGCCATGGCATATGAGCCCTTGCAATTTTCTCCCAGGCAATTAAGTGTTTGTAATAAAGTTTATCATATTACATCCTTATTACAAGCCTGTGACATTTCCGATGATGGAACAGAGGACTTTAATATCCCTCCTCTGATGGCTGAGTGCTTTTCCAGCCATTTTCAAATTAGTTCAAACTCTAAATATTTAATTATCTTGCTGACTTCCAACTGAAAAAAGAAAAGCCTTCCCACTAAAATAGGTGACGCTGAGTTTTCAGACATAACTTCCAGCCTCGCGAGACAACTGTCTCTTGACAATCGGTGACTGTTGACAGAGTCAGACCACAGTTCTATGCTGCTGATTCGGGTGGGCTCAGATCCTTTCTTTCTTGTTGCTTGGGTCTTGCAGACATCAGGGTGGGTTGTAGAGCCAGACAGTGATGGAAAACAGAACGCTGGGTTTCGGCACGAATGTCTTGCAATGAAAATCTTTCATTTCTCTGAGCCGCTAATGTCTGGCCAAGTTTATAGTTGTCTAAATTAGAGCCAATATCTTTTGGTCGTGACCCCATCCCTTGCCTCCTTTGCTTTCCTGTGGCACTACCATTTCAGATCCATTAGGTGTAGTAGCATCAGTAGCACACAGAAGACCTGACCTGGATACCCCACTAAAGCTCGATATTGTCAGATCTTGGAAACTAAGCAGGGTTGATTCTGGCAAGTACTTGGATGGGGGATCTCCTTGGAATACCAAGAGTTAGGAGGCAGGGGCAGGATTTCTTCAGCCACCTCTGTGAATACCCTCCTTGCTCCAGAAGGGGTCAGTCATCAGAGGTCACCATTATTTCCAGGTGCGCGTACACACATTCAGATATAAAAGTAACACACAGCCGTAATCTTGCACTACCAAGTCTGTAACATTCTCAGCCATCCACCCTATTGTGCCACTTTTTTGTTATTGTCGTTCCTGGGAGCAGAGCTGGCCTACAACTTGTGGGATGACTAGGTGGTGGAGACGGTGGGGGGGGGGGGGGAATGGGGTCTTGAAATGCTACAATGTCATTTACAGATGAAAAACCAGAAGCGACATCACTGCATTGCATGCTGCTCTAGGGATCTCCTGATCTCTATGGGTTTTACGATAGACATCTGGAAGGTTCCTAGAGCATCATATGATACAATCATGTTACTTCCATTTTTAGAGCAGGCAAAGATATTGCATCATTGCATGATGCTGTATCCCCACCCACCATTTCCCACCTGCCATGTCACTGAGTACCAACAGGCAGCGTGGGAGCACGGGCAGGGTCACACCCACCCACTCACCAAATACAGAAGGAAAATCATAACCCTGCTCTGCAGGAAGATCAGGCAGAGATGAATGGATGCCTCCAAATCAACACAGAATCCCAAGGGTGAGTGATGCTACAGTTTGTTCAGACACACACACACATGGAGCTTCAAAACCATACCATGAATCTCAAAGCCATCCATTGTTCATAGTAGTCAAACAAATAAGCACAGACACTGGCATCTCCTCCTAAGGAACTATACCCTTCCCCCCCTTTGTTCTTTTTGAACCCAGTGAAGCTCAAAGCTTTCTGATGCACTTCCAAGTGAAGGAGTCATGCACAGGCCTAAAATGGTGAGGGCAGAGGTAATGCCTCCTCTCCAATACTCCCTCTAAGCTGTGGAGTCTTGTGAGCAAAAATTCTGCTTTGTGAGCTACTGGCATTAAAGTTGTGAGCTACCGCATAAATCGGTTTGTTCTGGGGTCATTTTTCCTGACCTAAGACAAAAAGGTGTGAGCGGTAGGCTTAAAAACTGTGAGCTAACTAACTCAGCTTAGAGGGAACACGTCTTCCTCTCCTGTGATGTTCCCGTGATCGTCTGCATTACCTGTCCCAAGTTAAAATGAGATCTTACTGCCCTTTCATTCCTGATAGTGGTGACACCAGAGTCAATGAAAGTCAATCAGAGTCAACACTTCAACCTGAGCTGGATCCCTAGGAGGGCTGCTGATGATTCTACCAGCAAGAGGGAGCAGCAGCACTCTGCGGGGCACAAAACTCCAATAGCATTCCCCTGCTTCCCCCCCCCTCCCACCTGTCCTTCAGGGTGATGGTTAACTGAAAGGAAGCCACTCTTACTTAAAGGCAGGGGTGGAATTCTAGCAGGAGCTCCTTTGCGTATTAGGCCACACACCCCTGATGTAGCCAATCCTCCACGAGCTTACAAAAAAAGAGGCTTGTAAGCTCTTGGAGGATTGGCTACATCAGGGGTGTGTGTCCTAATACGCAAAGGAGCTCCTGCTAGAATTCGACCCCTGCTTAAATGGGATGGTTACAAATGAAGTATGTATAAGACAGCAGCAGGATCAGCACTTCTAAAGAGGCAGAGAGCAATATGTTAAATGATACACTTTGAGAGGCCTCCAGATAATGTGGGCAACATGCACAGACTAGGAATTATTGACCCATGACCCTAGCCCCAAGTTAACTTTTTCTCACCACCAGCCTCATCCCGTGCCCTTGATTGACAGTACCACCCTAAGAACAGGCAGATCCTGATTCCTCAAACCATCTGCCAGTTCACAGGCCATTGTCCCATTACTTTTCCAGGATTCTTCTGCCCTCCAGACAGGGTGGCCTTGGTTATGCATCAGCTTGGTTCGACATAATAGGAAACCATGGTTAACTATGGTTCATTTGCAAAACCAGAATTCAGCCTGCAGATGATTATTCAAACCCTAGTTTGCCTTTGTTCTTTTACTCATATTGTGGAATTCCCTGCTAGTGGATGTACTGAGAGCCACAAGCACAGATGACTTTCAAGGGGGGGTTAGAGAGATTTGTAGAGGACAGGTCTCCCAAGGGGTAATAGCGATGGGTTACTAACCATGCACCAACCCCAAATCAGACTTTTCACTGCAGCCACTGTGGCCGGATCTGCCTGTCCCGCATTGGTCTTGTCAGCCACCAGCGAGCCTGCAGCAGACGTGGACTACTGCACCCTTCTTAAATCTTCGTTCGCGAAGTCAAGCCGAGAGAGACTAACCATGGTGAGAAATGGGAACTTCCATACTCAGAGGCAGTAAACTTCTGAAACCCAGTGCTAGGAGACAATGTAAGGGGTGGACCTTGGCATCTCTGCCTTATTTACTGACCCTCCAGGGCCACTGAGTGGCCTCTGTGAAAAACAGGATGCTGGTCCATCAGTAGCTATTAGCCACAGCTTATCATTGAAACTCTCTGTCTGGGGCAGTGATGCTCTGTATTCCTGGTGCTTTGGGGGGGGCACAGTGGGAGGGCTTCTAGTGGTCCGGCCCCACTGGTGGACCTCCTGATGGCACCTGGGGTTTTTGGCCACTGTGTAACACAGAGTATTGGACTGGATGGGCCATTGGTCTGATCCAACATGGCTTCTCTTATATGGAATGGATAGATCACTGGTCTGATCCAGCAAGGCTCTTTTGTTCTGTCTCTCAGAGACCCAACTGGTATGTTGGCCTGTGTTGCAGTGACAGCCGAGTCCAGAAAGAAACCAGGATCCAGACTGAATTTCTGTATTTTGTCAATCACAGAAAACCATAGTTAAAACTAGGGATGTCACGAACAGGTTTACACTGAAGTTTTGCAAAACTGTACATGCATGAAAGCACTGCCAACCTAAACAGATCATCAGCCATCCACATTGCTAAGAGCTTCTTAGACAAACACCAATGGCTGGGTTATTTTTAAACACAGCATTTCATTTACGACTGATTTATACAATTTGTGGCTGATTCAAAGTCTCTATTTAAACAATTACCTGCCAAGCAAAACAGCAGAGCTGCAAGGGGACAGTAGAACTCCTTCAGGTTGCATGAGAACGCACTTGCGCAAAAAGCCGATAGCACTGTGCTGTTTGGAAGGGATAGCTGAAACAATCTGCCAAAAAAGCCACAAGCTAGTCAACGAATATGTGCATAATCTGACCGATTTCTCACTAGGGCTTGTATTGGTCTCAGAGCCCTCTCCCCACCAGCACTTCTCTCTGGTTTTGCACAAGCTGTTGCGGGGCTGCGACTTGTTCCGCCTCTTTCTCATGGCAAGTAAGATCCTCTGAAAGCTGGTTTCTGCTTGCCTCAGGAAAGAGGCAGCTTGTGCATAATCGGACAGAGACACTGGGTCACCATCATATCTGGAGAATTTAGGAGAAACCATGAAGAACTGTGGTACGCTGTCCATCTATCTGGTTATATTATACACCACATATCAGCAAATATAGCACCAAATTAGTTGATTTTATATATTATGGTTTTAATAATTGCTTAATGTTTTATAATAATATTGTTTTATAATAGATTATTGTATTTTATGATGTTAATATGCTGTTAGCTGCCCTGAACCTGTTTGCAGGGAGGGCAGGATACAAATAGAAATAAATAAATGAAGGGCTCCAAGACTGGAACAAGCCTAGTGAGAAATTGGTTTCTGTTAAAAAAAAAAAAAATGGTTCCTGATTGTGACTGGAGAGCAGGACTGGTGATGCTGCAAATTTTGCTCTGAACAAGTTCAATAGTCGAACTTTCTGTGTTCGAAGAGAGCAATGAGATGTGATCTGGTTTGAGGGACGGTGGCTCAGTGGTAGAGCATCTGCTCCGTAAGCAGAAGGTCCCAGGTTCAATCCCTGGCATCTCCAAAAAAGGGTCCAGGCAAATAGGTGTGAAAAACCTCAGCTTGAGACCCTGGAGAGCCGCTGCCAGTCTGAGAAGACAATACTGACTTTGATGGACCAAGGGTCTGATTCAGTATAAGGCAGCTTCCTATGTTCATATATGTACTCAGTTTGCTTGATTCATGCTGAGCAGCTTTGAAACTACCAAAATGGTTTGCCTCAGGTTTTCCAAAAAATGCTCATGTGCAAAGATTGCTGCTGATTCAAACTGATCGGCAGCTACTAGCATCATCAAGGACTGCTTAATCAAAATACCAAAAGGGTAGGATTTTACTGAAACATGGCATTTATTGATGATTACTTTATATGATTTGCGGTGGATCTAGTTGTCTATTTAAACCATTGCTCGCTAAGCAGAGCACTTATGCAGGAAGGATGGGGAGGTAGGAGACCTCAATCGGGCTGTGTGAGAACCCACATACGCAAAAAGCCAATCGCTCTGTATTGTATGGTTAGTAAGAAATGTGGTGAAACAACCCAATGAACCTCCATAAACAGACCGATAAACTATTGAAATGATCAACAACAAAAATCATGTTCCCGTTTGCAACTGGCAAACAGTGCATGAACTGAACTGGTGGGCATTCAAGCATCCCTAAACAGGATATGCCGAACCAGAGGATTCGAAGCATCTCAAGTTAAGACCATGGTTTTAGATCATGGTTTGACTGACTTTGACTAAGAGCACAATCTTATGCAGGGTTACTCCAATCTAAGCCCATGGATTTCGGTGGGTTTAGACCAGAGTGATTCTGCAGACGATTTCACTGTAATTGTAGCTAATAAAGTGGACTGTGTTTACTCATGCTAACCAAAGTAAGCTGCGTTAAATCCTAGGTTCACATAACATGTGAACCAAGCTACTGAGTCTTTGTAGCTGCACCCTAGTGTGTATCTGTTTGAAGTGTGGCCTTCCTTCCAGGTTCATGTCTTGCTAGTTCCAGGTTCATGTCTTGCTTGTGACTATCTTACCCAGGACTTTTTTTTGTAGCAGGAACTCCTTTGCATATTAGTCCACACAACCCTGATATAGCCAATCCTCCTAAAGCTTACAGGGTTCTTAGTACAGGACCTACTGTAAGCTCTTGAAAGATTGGCTACATCAGGGATGGGGTGGCCTAGTATGCAAAGGAGTTCCTGCTGCAAAAAAAAAGCCCTGATCCTACCTATATTTGTCACTACTGGAAACAGAATAGTGGACTAGATGGATCTAATCCTGCAAGATAAGTCTTCTGTTCCTGGGGGAACCGAAGGCGAGGGTCATCCAGCACAAGCCTAGTTTTGCATCCTAACACAAGACTGTTAATTGTTTTTCCGATACACGAGAAGTTTCGCTTCCCACCGACAACCCACCAGAGGATTTTTTTCAGGTGTCTTCCTAGCTGACAGCTCTATGAATCTGTAACGACTTAAAGACAAGTATGGGTCAATTGGCATGACCTTCTGTAAGCTTGCTGTGATGAAGAGTGCTGGGCCTCGGTAATATGACCAAAGATGTCATTGGGGTTTATGGACTACCATTGGTGGGAAGTTTCATAACCAGCTGAGGATACACTTCGAGACAGTTAATCTGGAGGATTTTATTTAATTGTTTACTTTCCTCCCAAAGCAGCTTCCATCAAGGCCTGACCTAGATAGCCCAGGATAGCTTCACTTCATTAGATCTTGGAGGCTAAGTAAGGTTAGCCCTGTCTACTATTTAGATGGGCTGTCTCCAAGGAATACCAGAGTTGTGATGCAGAGGCAGACAATAGCAAACCACCTCTGAAACATCTCTTACTTTAAAAAAAAAACACCAAGTCTAGCTCACCACAAGATTATGTATGGGATGGTTTACAAGATTATGCACGGGATGGAGAAAGTAGAGAAAGAAGTCCTTTTCTCCCTTTCTCACAATACAAGAACTTGTGGGCATTCAATGAAATTGCTGAGCAGTAGGGTTAGAATGGATAAAAGGAAGTACTTCTTCACCCAAAGGGTGATTAACATGTGGAATTCACTGCCACAGGAGGTGGTGGTGGCTACAAGCATAGCCAGCTTTAAGAGGGGATTGGATAAAAATATGGAGCAGAGGTCCATCAGTAGCTATATATATATATATATATATATATATATATATATATATATATATATATATATATATATATATATATATATATATATATATATATATATATATATGTGTGTGTGTGTGTGTATATGTGTGTGTGTGTGTGTGTGTGTATGTGTGTGTGTGTGTGTGTGTATGTATGTATGTATGTACACACACACACACATATATTGGCCACTGTGTGACACAGAGTGTTGGACTGGATGGGCCATTGGCCTGATCCAACATGGCTTCTCTTACATTCTTACCACCTAGTGGTGCACAACACTAAAAGAGCTAGATCTTTTGACTGCCAGACAATCTTAGGATCTCCCGGAGATCTATACTTCACACACTATACTTAGGATCTCCAGGAGATCTACACTACACATCCTGCCAGATAATAATTATTATTAGCAGCTTTCATCATTTGCTTCTCCTCCATTTTCAAATCAGCCCTCTAAGTTAGGCTTAGACTGGGCCCAAGGTCACCCAGCAAGCTTCCATGTCCAAGTCCAATGCTCTAACAACTACATGGCACTGGCGATCTGATTGTCAGAACCATCCGTGGCTCAGTTTATGGCTCCACCTCAATGCCTCAGCCCAACTCCAATATGATAATTATTATGGCTTGACATCTGCCACACTTGCTGGCCAAGTATGCATCTCTCTCACTGTGGTGCTCACAAATTAATATCATAGTTGTAAAGAAAGCTGTACCTTGAACATAAGAACATAAGAGAAGCCATGTTGGATCAGGCCAATGGCCCATCCAGTCCAACACCCTGTATCACACAGTGGCCAACATATATATGCACACACACACACACTGTGGCTAATAGCCACTGATGGACCTCTGCTCCATATTTTTATCCAATCCCTTCTTGAAGCTATGCTTGTAGCTGGCTGTGCTTGAGTGCCAGGTAAGGAAGAACCCCCATTTTGCCACAAAACTCATTGAGTGGCCTTGGGCCAGCCATTCTCTCTCACCCCATATTACCTGTTGTGAAGATGAAACTGAAGAAGGGAGAAACACCAGTTCTACCCTGAGGGATGAGGGGTTATAAATATTACACTTTGTGAGAAGTCTCCTGCCCTTGGCTCTTGATCCCCACTGACTTGATGGAGCAGCAGGGAGAAAATGGGTGGGCCAAAATGTTCTCCAGTGGTGTCCTGCAAGTCTCTTTTGCAATTTGATACAGTCGTAACCATGGCTGTGGCCCAGCCAATCAGTGCAAGCTGTTCCCAGCTTTCAGGCTAACTGTCTGAGTCCATTTCACCAGTCTTCAGCAGGCAACCCTATAGCAGGTAGGTAACAAATGTAGCTCCTGGTCCCATTGTGGTGTTTCAGGATGGGACCTGTCTATGAAACGGAGGAGGCAGATATCTGGTTGCCTCCCCTTACTCCTCTGGCTGCCTCCCCATTTTGGGTACTGATGCTTCCCTTTCATTTCTGGCCCACTCAAGTTTACGTCTGGTTGTGAGGGAAGGGTGAAGGAGACACATAGAGGATTTTACACTAAGCCACATTAATGGTGGCAGTGGTGAAAAATACCATCAAATCGCAGCTAATTTATGGTAACCCCATAGAGTTCTCAAGGCAAGAGATGTCCAGAGGTGGTTTGCCAATGCCTGCTTCTGCATCATGACCCTGGTTTTCCTTGGAGATCTCCCATCCTAACACTAGCCAGAGCTGACCCTACTTAGCTTCCAAGATCTGACAAGATTGGGCTAGCCTGGGCTCTCCAGGTCAGGGTACATCAATAATATGAGGTTTCAAACAGTCAGGAAAAAGTTTATGCAGTTTCCCTGTTCGATGTATCCCCCCCCACCCCAACTTTTAAAATGCTAGCAAGCAGAACAGAGGAGCAAGTTTCAGATAAGTAAAACCAGGATGAGGTTGAGGGGTTGAACATCCTTCCCAGCATGGGAAACTGAGGCTGCCCAAGCATGTACCTTGTTCTGTTTGAATCCTAAAACAGCTGATAATGTGTTAGAAAGCAATGACATTGATTTTCTTTCAATTTCCCCCCTCAGCGCTTAATGATCTTGGCAAGTAGAGTGACTCACTTAGCTCATGAAATGATGAACAAACCCATAATCTATCATTCTTCCCATTGCCAAGACCGATGGTAGCCTGCAAGACCAGAAGTGTCTCATTAAAGAGACACAAACTGTTGTGAAGATTGTTGTGCTACTTCAGCTGTTTCATGCAATGATAGTTTCTCCTAGCCACCCCATCCCTCCATGTGGACGCTGCTGATTCACTGGACTACAAACAATAACCCTTGCCCTGACTGATCATGAGATTTTCAAGATTTGTGCATTCCAAAATATCTCTACGGTACAGCTGTATCCTTCCCTTTCTCCAGGGCTTTTTTTGAGTGGGAATGCACAGGAACACAGCTCTGGCTGTCTTGGCATCAGGGGGTGTGGCCTAATAGGCAAATGAGTTCTTGCTGGACTGTGCAAAACAATGGTGATGTCAAGGGGTGTGACCTGATATGCAAATGAATTCCTGCTGGACTTTTTCTACAAAAAAAGCCCTGTGCAAAACAATGGTAATGACAAAGGGTGTGGCCTGATATGCAAATGAGCTCCTGCTGAACATTTTCTTTTAAAAGCCCTTTGCGAAACAATGGTGAGGTCAGGGGGTGTGGCCTGATATGCAAATGAGTTCATGCTGGGCTTTTTTCTACAAAAAACCCCCTGCCTTTCTCTAAAGAACTCTGAGCACCATAGGTAGTTCTCCTATCCCTATATTGACCTGCGTATATTAGACAACTACAGGTGCAGTTAAATTGATCTGAACTAGTTCAGAAACTGGGTAAAAGAAGTGCCATATGTCTAAGCAACAGCAGAGATCAGTTGGACCCAGGGCTGGCCCTAGGGTGCGCAATGCCCTAGGCAGACTTACTGCCCATGTGCCCCCAGGCCACCCCCCTCCCCTCTTCTCTGCAGAACTGCAATCTGGTGCCACACTCTGCTTTGCTGCCCCCCCCCCCCCCAGTGCGCTTAGAGGCATTGCAATAGACCCCTGGCAGGCATCGCTTCGCTCACCCCTCCCTTCTGAAACAGGAAGGGAGCAGGAGCGAAGCCTTGTTTTGCTCTCTATTAAGAGAGAGTGCTCTTCTGATGCCCGCCAAAGTGGGTAAGCCTGAGGCTGGTATTGCTCCTGTCAGTGGGGGAAAGAGGTGGCCTGCCCACCACTGCCACCACCACCACCTAATTGCTCTGCAGCTATTAGGCATTTGTCTTGGGTGCCGGGGGGGGGGGGAGAGCCCAATTCAGCACCCTCTTCCTGGCACCCTAGACAAATGCCTAATTTGCCTAATGGGTGGGCCGGCCCTGGTCAGACCACCAAGTTATTAACCACTCATATGTTTTCCCGCCAAAAGGTCCACATTGGAAGTTGTAACAAACTTCCTTTCTAATTGCTATAAATGTATTGTGTAAACTCAAATCTTTGAGCTTGCTTCTCTTGGATCCATGCATTTAAAATAAATTATGGTTTTTTTGTTAAGGAGTCTCTGGTTTGGGGTGTGGTTGTGTCCAGATTCAACCTTTTGGACAGTCAGCCAGTAAGCTTCATAACAGAGTGGAGATTTGAATACAGATCTCCCAGGTCCTAGTTTGACATGCTAACCATGACAGCACTGCTTTTCTGCCTATGAATCAGTATACTTGCATGGGTCATGGAACCTCATCAGTTGGGTTGTGAGTCCCTATGGAGTCACCTATTTCTTTGTGGCTGTTTTGGGAAGGATCTGCTTCTAGACCAAATGAGTAGAAAGCAAGGGTCCCATATATCCTGCCTTCCTGCATGCAAACTGAGAACAGTAAGATAGCAAATCAAAGCCCTGAGTGGTAGAAAGGTCCCCTCCATGCCTCTACCTCTTTGCTTCCTCATTCCCCCTCTCCCTGTCACATGACTGATATCATGAGACTATGATGCTGTGTGCTTCCAGCTGAATGGGTCTCATGCTTCCACCTAGTGATTAAAGGTGGCCCCCTTGAAGTCTAGAAAAGCTGAAGACTACAGCATTACACTACACTGGCTCTTCAAATTAGTGTTCACCTAAATGATAGATAATGCCACAGCAGCTATAAAAACCCAATATTTTTATGAGAGTGGACACAGTCTATTTATGCAGATATTCTACTATGTTTACTTCTTAAAAGAGCCCCATGGAGCATGAGTGGTAAAGCTGCAGTACTGCAGTCTAAGCTGTCTGCTCACAACCTGAGTTCAATCCCAGCAGAAGCTGGGTTCAGGTAGCCAGGTCAAGGCTGACTCAGCCTTTCATCCTTCTGAGGTCGGTAAAATGAGCACCCAGCTTGCTGCGGGGGAAGTGTAGACAACTGGAGAAGGCAAGGGCAAACCACCCCGTAAAAAGTCTGCCGTGAAAATGTCATGATGCGATGTCGCCGGAAACAACTGGTGCTTGCACAGGTGCTTGCATTTTTACCTTTACTTACTTCTTTGAAGGAATGCTTTGCCATCTTTCTTCTCCTGTAGTTCTCCTATAGTTATTTTATCTAAACTATCGCTTGATAATGATACTGCACCAAGTTCATGTTTTATATATATTTTAAAATGTGAAATTCTAGGAGGATCTACAATAGCTAGGAAAATGAAACTTGCTTGTTTAATAATATGTCAATAGGTGATAACAGGGAAACAACTCACCCCCAGCAACACCTGATTTTCATCCCCTTATGCCATTCCATACATTTAATTTTAGATACAAAAAAAAAATCAGTTGGCTCTTTTTTGTCAAATATCACATAGAGAGAGGATAAACTGCAGAGAGATTTTGAATTTTTAGAAAATGGAGGCATCCTGTACTCCAGTCTGGGAAAAGTACTATTTTTATAGGCTCTGATGAAAATCTGCAAGGTTGACTTGAGCAGAAATGCAGTGCAAGCCTTGCTCAGGAATCCCGAACTTCCAAAAGAAGGAAAGAAAATTATTAATGTTTCCGTTTTGAAATGCTCACACACCCATTTCTGCTTACTGGAGAAATTACCTTGAAACTTCATTACTTCCATGCAAGATGGAATCGATTTTAATTTTTGCACACCAGACTGTTGCCATTTCACGGAAATTTGATAATTTGAAACCCTAGCTCCTTCTTCCTGTCCCTCCATCACAGGATGTCCTCCTCACCCCATTTCTGTCCATCTGTCCGTGGACATTTCCCATCCTCTTTTTTCACGCCTCCCCCTTTGTCAGCTTGGCAGCACTCAAATGCTAATCAATAGGAGAGATTGATTCCCCATTGGAACACAAATGCCCCTGAGCTAAACACCTTGTACTTTCCCATCAGCTCTAGCCCTGGCCTTTCAAAGAGGGCTCTCTGTGACGGGGCATATACAGCAGATTCAGTTACAAGAGGCTTCAGGCTGTATTTCTTGGCACCGATGAAGAATTTGGTTCCCTGAAGATAGCGGGAAGGGAAAATGAAAAAGGAAATAGAGCAAGACAGCCAAACAGCCCCAGCTGCCACTCAGAAAGACTGTCCCCATGGCAACCACCCCACTCAGCCTCAGTAGCATGCCCCCCACCCTCCACTCAATCTTCTCTGCCTGTACATCAAGCTGTATCAGCAGCTTGAAAGGATGGGTCGTCAATTCCAGCATGTTCAGATCGAAGGACTGCGTCTCTCATGGGAAGAGTTTCTTCAAGAGGCTTCAAGCACAAGGGGGGAAGCGAAGTAGACAGCTGGATTTGTGCTCTGGGTTCTTCTCCAAAATGTGGAGTGGGACCAGGAAGAAGATAATATTGGATTTATACCCTGCCCTCCACTCCAAATCTCAGAGTGGCTCACAATCTCCTTTACCTTCCTCCCCCACAACAGACAGTCTGTGAGGTAGGTGGGGCTGAGAGAGCTCTCACAGAAGCCGCCCTTTCAAGGACAGCTCTACAAGAGCTATGGTTGACCCAAGGCCATTCCAGCAGGTGCAAGTGAAGGAGTGGGGAATCAAATCCTGTTCTCCCAGATAAGAGTCCGCGCACTTAAACACTACACCAAACTGGCTCTCCAAGTAGTAGACGCAGGACCTGGGATGCTCGAACACCCACATTTCAGCTTATGTCCTATTTTCCAGCTGTTAACAGGGAGCGAGTTTTTCAGCAGACTATTCGGCTGTCAGTCAAGCCATTCGTGGCTGTTCTCCACATTGCTTTACTGTGTTCCTTGATAACAGTGCGATTGGCTTATCGCGCCTGTGCCCACTCACACAGCCTGATGAAATCCTACCTCCTCCCCACCCCCCCTTGCAGCATTGCTTTTCCACTTGGCAGGTAATTGCTTAAATCAACAGTTAAATCAGTCCCAAATCTATAAATAGGTCATAAATAAATGCTGTATTAAAAATATCCTACCAGTCAGTATTTGTCTAAGTAACACTCAGCGATATTAATCAGTAGCTGATCTATTTGGACTGGCAGTATTTTTGCACGTGTGCAGGTCTGGAAATGCCCTAACCTCTTTGGCAGGCATTCAAGCTGTTTGGTGTGAACTGAGCTGACTGGGGGACTGGCTCACATCTGATTGCCTCAGTTCAATACGTTGCAGCAAGATTTGCAATAGCCCTGTCAGGGACTTGAGCAACCCCACTCTGAGGGGAGCCAGGGGCCCACCCTCAACGTCTATGTGCCAAAGTGGCAGCACATGTGGTACCTTTAAAGTGAAGCTCCGTTACTTGATAGGGACTGCTCTTTTAAAGCTCACTGCCTGGTTCTCAGCTGAAACACAGCCTTGAAACAGGGGTGAGAAAAAAGATGAGTGATAGCCTGGATGTAGCCTACATCATGTAGCGCCGGCAGCAGCAGGGCTGGATTAACAAACAAACCAAGCAGGCACTGGCCTAATGGCCCCCATGCTTTTAGGAGCCCTGGGTCGGTTTGCCTCTCTCTGCCTCTCCCCTGCAGCTTTGTCAAAGGGGCTTTTGTGAAGGTCCTGCAGGAGATATTAGGAGATAATTTACAAGGGAACCCCCAAGATTTTGATTGCCTAGAGAGCCAGTTTGGTGTGGTGGTTAAGTGCGCGGACTCTTATCTGGGAGAACCGGATAAGATTTGATTCCCCACTCCTCCACTTGCACCTGCTAGCATGGCCTTGGGTCAGCCATAGCTCTGGCAGAGGTTGTCCTTGAAAGGGCAGCTGCTGTGAGAGCCCTCTCAGCCCCACACACCTCATAGGGTGTCTGTTGTGGGGGAGGAAGGTAAAGGAGATTGTGAGTCACTCTGAGACTCTTCGGAGTGGAGGGCGGAATATAAATCCAATATCTTCTTCTTCTTCTTCTCCTCCACAGGGTTTAATCCGGCACTGGGCAGCAGCTTTCCACAGAATTACTCAGAGTCCAAGGGAGTTCCAGAGGGGAGGAGCCTCTAAAGGGGCTAGCTCCAGGCCAAGCCAGGCCCTTCATAAACCAAAGGGAAATTGGTCAGGGAGGACATTCTGGCCAGGGCCAGCTCTGCCCCTAGACAAAATAGGCAATTGCCTAGGGTGCTGGCCTTTTGGGATGCTGACATGGGAGCCGCCCATGTGACTTGGTGATGTTATCAGTGCAGGGGGGGGGGGACCAGAAGTTAGCCTTGCCTAGGGTGCCAGACAGTCTAGGGCTGGCCCTGATTCTGGCTCCTGTTCCTAAGGTTCAAAAGAGCAGAGGTTGAAAGGAGCTGAAACCCTGGGTGGGACATATTATTCCTAAATCAAAGTTAGAGTCCAGTGGCACCTTTACGACCAACAAAGTTTTACTCAAGGCACGAGCTTTTGTGTGCTTGTTTTAAACCTCTAACAGAACTTTATTCTGTTGCTTTAGGCCAACACAGCTACCCATCTGTATCCATATTCCTAGATCAGTTATACTGGTCATTAATCTACTAACTCCTCTGTTTTCTCTATGGTGGGATCATGGCTTTTGTGACATCAGTGAAGAATAACTTGATTTACGGCATATCAGAGAAATAAACCTACAAAGTGTGCAATGTGTAGCTTTCACAGGGGTTAAAAACCAGTTCATTCCAGCAACTCTGAAAATTTACAATGCCAAAATCCTTCCTCAGTTGCTATATGGAATACGTTTGTGGACTGGAGCCTTTAGTCCCTGCATGGCGAATGTGCAATCATCATTCTTCCGTCAGATTTTAGGTGCTCCTAAATGTGTCCCCTACTCATCCATTTGTGCAGAGCTAGGTTTACATCTTCTAGAAACCAGAGCCTGGATTATGGCTTTTAAATTCTGGCTAAAAATTGATTTCAGAACAGATCCAGGAAGTTTACTGAACTACCTGATAAAAGGCAGGCACAGTATTACTTGGCTCTCTGCATTTACCAACAAACTACAAAAACTTGGTATTGAGGTGGACACTCTTTTCTTATGTGATGAACTATATGTTTTAAGAACAATCCAACTAAGGCTTATGGATCATGAATACCAAAAAGTGTTCCCCTCACATCCCCCTGTTTGCTCTGCCGCCAATCTAGGTATACTCCAAAGACATGGGAAGACACCACATTATATTTTTCCTTTAGATTCCCCATTCCATTGTCGCACTTTTAATCTGGCACATTTAAATGCCTTCCCATCAACAGTTCTCTTTGGTAGGTTTAGACAGATACCTCTCCAAAATAGATTATGTCCTTGTAAATTAGGAGTCCTTGATTCTATATCCCATATTATTTTAGAATGTCCTTTCCTGGCCCTCAATGTAGACAATTTTTAGCTGAATATCTCCAACACAATGTATTTACTAAAAGGAAAACTCTAACTTACTTTTTAGAAGATGTTAATCTTCACATTACTACATGTGTTGCAAATTTCTTAGTAGAAGCCTATAAAATTAAATCTAGGCATACTTCTGTATTTTAATTGCTGGGTGTCTACTTTTGATTAGTATTATTGGCTGCCATTTTAATTGATTGCTTTGTTTTCTTACTATACTTCAGGCCTTTGTACCTACTTTTGATTGCGAATCATGATTGCTTTTATGCCAATAAAGGTCTGAACTGAACTCAAGGTTAAAAAGCATGTTGCTAATTTTTATTTACTTATTTTTGCCATGAAGTCACGCCTGATTTAAGATGACCCCATGGAATTTTCAAGGCAAGAGGTGGTTTGCCATTGCCTTCCTTGTAACCCTCATATTTCTTGGTGGTCTCCCATCTAAATACGGACAAGGGCTTTTTGAGATCTGACAAGATCGGGCTTGCCTAAGCTATCCAGTTCAGGATGTGTGTGTGTGTGTGTGTGTGTGTGTGTGTGTGAAATGCTGCCAAGTCTCTTCCAACTTATGGCCACCCTATGAATTAACGTCCTCCAAAACGTCCTCTCATTAACACTTATCTTGCAAATTAAAGACCTTGGGGAGAGCCAGTTTGGTGTAGTGGTTAAGTGTGCGGACTCTTATCTGGGAGAACCGAGTTTGATTCCCCACTCCTCCACTTGCACCTGCTGGCATGGCCTTGGGTCAGCCATAGCTCTGGCAGAGGTTGTCCTTGAAAGGGCAGCTGCTGTGAGAGCCCTCTCCAGACCCACCCACCTCACAGGGTGTCTGTTGTGGGGGAGGAAGGTGAAGGAGATTGTGAGCCGCTCTGAGACTCTTCGGAGTGGAGGGCAGGATAGAAATCCAATATCTTCTTCTTCTTCTTCATTCCTGGAGTACATCCCTCTCATGTTGGATCTTCCCCTTTTCCTGCTGCTTTCAATTTTCCCTACCATTATTTGTCTTTTCTGGTGGCTCTTGTCTTCTCATAATATGACCAAAGTACAATAGCCTCCGTTTAGTAATTTTAACTTTTAGCTTCTTTTTAGCTTGTAGCTTCCAGCTTCTTCTTAGCTTCTAGGCGGAATTCAAGCTTGATTTGGTGTAGAATCCACTTATTTGTCTTTTTGGCACACTGGGGATCCATCAAACTCTCCTCCAAAAATGCATTTCAAAGGAATCGGCTTTTTTCCTGTCAACATTCTTCATTGTCCAGCTTTCTGACCCACAGGGCACACAATTTTATTCCAGCATGACTTCCATTGACTAGAGGGCTCAAGTCCATGATAATTTATCCTGGGATAAAACTTGAACTTCAAGAGACCTTTAAGAGGCCACTAGACTTCTGTTTATTTTTTGCCACTAAAATGGCTATCCTTCTGGAACTGAATCCAAAAAAGAGTATTTTTTATTTTAAAAAAATGGTTCCCCCCCCACCCTTCACATGCCTTCCTGGGCCTGTTTCCATAATTGCTTCACCACACTTTGTTTATACACTACTAAGTTATTAATGGAAAGCACTGCTTTGAAGCCTATTGAGCTATTCAGGAAAAGTACACTTTGGCTCTCGTACACTGGAGAAGACTAACAGAGACCATTATTCATATATTGTAGATATAATAATACTTAGCACTTGTAAAGTGCTTACAAGTGGTCAAAGCACTTTTGTGGTATTTTGTGATTATCCTTACAGCTTCTCTATTTGGCAGGTGAGTATTGATTCTATCCAGGCGTAATTTGAAATGCTGCTGCTTACCTTTAAACCTCTAACCAGCATCAGACAGTCCAAGGTTCAATTCCAGCATCTCCAGTTAAAAGAATATGAACATGAAGCTGCCTTATACTGAATCAGACCATTAGTTCATCAAGGTCAGTACTCTTACTCAGAGTGGCAGCAGATCTCCAGGGTTTTAGGCAGAGGTCTTTCACATTACCTTCTAGTTGAGCCTCTTAACTGGAGATGCCAGGATTAAACCTGAGACCTTCTGCATGCCATCTATATGCTCTAGAGCCAGTTTGGTATAGTGGTTAAGTGCCTGGACTCTGGAAGAACTGGGCTTGATTCCCCACTCCTCCACTTGCAGCTGCTAGAATGGCCTTGGGTCAGCCATAGCTATCACAGAGCTGTCTTTGAAAGGGCAGATTGTTATTGTTGTTGATTTATAACCCGCCCTTCCCTCAATGGGCTCTGGGTGGGAACAACAATTACTAAATATACAGAGAAAGATTAATTCATACAATAAAAGAATATAACAATTTTAAAAACAAGTCAAATTCTGCAGATGGTGATATCAAACCATAGCCACTCCTCCCATACATCTCCCAGGTGGTATAAGACAGATGACATAGGCCGTTTTCCCACTGAGCTTACCTCGGAGCGACGTCCCTCTTCACCGCGCAGCGTCTGCGCGGATTTCCCACCAACTGCTCCGAGGAACCAGGAAGTGCCGCGGCTTTTGTGTTGCAGATGTAAACCGCTAAAAACCAGTTTACATCTGCGACGCAAAAGGTCGGGAACTTCCTGGTTCCTCGGAGCAGCCTCGGAGCGGTTGGTGGGAAATCCGCGCAGATGCTGCGCGGTGAAGAGGGACGTCGCTCCGAGGTAAGCTCAGTGGGAAAACGACCATAGCCTTAATGTAGTGGATCAATTCAACAGAATGATTTCAGCAGGGAGGCCCCAGATTGATAAGTGTCCACCTTCTTAGTTAAAAGTCTAGTGGAACAGTTCTGTCTTACAGGCCCTGCAGAACTGCAACAGTCCCCACAGGGCACTAATCTCCAGTGGGAACTTGTTACACCAGGTAGGGGCCAGGACAGAAAATGCCCTGGCCTGGGTTGAGACTAAGTAGACTTCTTTTGGGCCAGGGATTACCAGCAGATGTTGATCCATGGAGCGTAAAGCTCTCCAGGGGTATATGGGGAAAGGCAGTCCCATAGATATGCTGATCCTAGGCCATTCAGGGTTTTAAAGGTCAAAACCAAAACCTTGAACCTCAGCTCCACCAACCTCACAGTGTGTCTGTTGTGGGGGAGGAAGGTAAATGAGATTGTAAGTCACTCTGAGATTCAGAGTGAAGGGTGGGGTATAAATCCAGTATCACCATCTTCTGCCACTGAGCCACAACCTCTCTCAGTCCATATACTGAGAGAGGTGGAAAGCACTGCAAGTCCTAGCTGACTTATGGTGACTCAGTAGGGTTTTCAAGGCAAGGGACACTCAGAGGTGGGTTGCCATTGCCTGACTCCACCTCATGACCCTGGGTATGCTTTGGATGACTTCCTTCCAAATACTAGCCAGTGGCTGACCCTTCTTGTCTTCTGAGATCTGATTTATTCTATGTGACTCTTACGTTAAGCAAGTTTGACCACCCCTGATATAGGCGGTGACATGAAAGACTTCCGCCTGAGACAGGAGAGCTACTACCAATCAGAGCGGACAATACTGACCATAATAGACCAACGGTCTGACTCAGTATAAGGCAGCTCATTAGTGGAGGTTTGGGCTGTGGCTTAGTGGTACAGCACCTCCTTTGCCTGCAGAAGAGCCCAGGTTCAATCCCCAGCTTCTCAATTTAAAAAAAAGGATCAAGTAGTGGTTGATGTGAAAGACCTTGGCCTGAGACTGTAGAAAGCTACTGCCAGGCAGAGTAGACAAGACTTACCTTTAACAGACCAGTTTTCTGGCACAGTCTATGACGTTTCATGCTTTCACGTGAAAGAAGCAATGAGCCTTTGTTCCTGCAGAACTCCATCTCTCTATTCCCCCTGCTCTCTCTCCCTCTCTGAGTCATCAGGATATTATTCCTGTGCTGGATTTCCAGAAAACCCACAAGATCCTCAGTCTATCTTTTCAGAGACATGATGGTCAAAGCCTCGAAGAAATGGCAAGTCCACTCCAAGGCAAGTTGGATGCATTATCGTATAGCAATGTGGTTCTGGTAAATGCATTTTCAATCCATCTCCTTGTGTCTGAGAAGACGTTCTGATTAACGCTCAGAAAACGAAGTGTTCTTCAAGGTCAAAAGAACAAATGTGATAATGGGGTAGGGGGTTTCAGCTGTCGCACTGATATTCATTAAGGTTCCCGGACAAGGAAATAAATTTTCAGAGTTAGCATTATCAGCCACTTCCAGAGAAAGGGTGCTGAAATCTGCAAAAGATTCGCGGAGTTGCTTGGAAGCTCCTGCAATCCACAGTATTGGTTCGTTTTTTGCTGGTCTTGAATTTGACATTCAGTATTGGGAAGTTAAACATGGCAAAGAGAATAGTCAGGGCTGGATTTCCTCCACTCAAAAGCAAAATAGAAAACTATTGCAAAAACAAGCCCAAGCAAGCAAATGAAGAAAACAAGAACCATTTTTAAATGACTGTTTGGATTTGCTCTCGGCTATCAACGATGTGCTTTTATTTTTAGCCCATTAAGATGCTAGACAAATACACAGTTTCATCTGTCTTTCTTTCTGTGGAGCATTCGAAATCTGTGTTGCTTAATCTGTGCTAGACAAGTGTCTAATTGCAGCTTTCAGAGAAAACTATAATAGGTTCATTGGAGGCCAGACCATTTGGATAGTGCTCATAAAACCTTCATGCAAGTGGGTTAGGCTGGGCTGGTTGCATATGAAAAAGCCCACAGAAACATAGTTATTGTTGCAGTGGTTCTCCCTTGAGGCAGGCATCCTGTGCTGAGAAGATAAGGCCTTGCAAGGAGCTCATCTACATTTTAGACTCCCTGGTGTGCTACACAATGGGCTAGCTTGCCCAGGAGCTGAGATCTGGACAAGGGCTGATAGTTTTCATATCAAGGTGCCAGAGAGAGCCAGAGAGCCAGTGTGGTCTGCCTTGGGGACCCTATTCAGTTTGAAAGGGAGCCTAGAGATGTTCTTAATAAACAGCTGCTAGTGTTAGACTAGGATCTGGGAGACCCAGGCTCAGATCTCCATTCTGTCAGGGAAGCATGCTGGGAAAGGTTGCCAAATCCAGGTGGTGGCTGGAGATCTATTGAAGTGGCATTATAACTTATCTCAAGGAGATAGAGATCACTTCACCTGGAGAAAATGGTAGGATCGCCAGGTCTGAGCTGGAAAATACCTGGAGACTTAGGGGGTGGATCTGGGAGATGGCATGGTTTGGCAAGGGGAGGGGCTTCAGCATAGCACAATGCCATAGAGTCCACCCTTCAAAACAGCCATTTTCTCCAGGGGAGCTGATCTCTGCCAGCTGGAGAACAACTCTGAGGTCAGTTAGCTTGAAGTAAGAAGAAGAGTTGTTTTTATACCCCGCCCTTCATTACTCTAAGAAATCTCAAAGTGGCTTACAATAATCTTCCCTTCCTCTCCGCACAAGAGGACCCTGTTGAGATAGGTGAGGCTGAGAGAGTTCTGAGAGAACTGTGACTGACTCAAGGTCACCAAGCTGGCTTAGGGTTGCCAGCCTCCAGGGGGTGCCTAGAGATTTCCTGCTTTTATAACTGACCTCCAGCTGGCAGAGATCAACTTCCCTGGCTGCTTTGAAGGGTAGACTCTATGGCATTGTACCATGCTGAGGCCGCTCCCCTCCCCTCCCCTCCCCAAACCCCACCCTCTCCTGGATCCACCCCCAAAGACTCCAGGAATTTTCCAACACAGACCTGGCAATATGAGGTATGGAGCTTACAGGCCCTGGAATATACTATTAGGACTGCTGAAGAAAAAAGCTATTGGGTTGGATCCAGCTTTTCCATTCATTCTCCTCTAGTTCCCTTCCTTAATACCTCCATCACACACAACCTTTGTCAATGCAGGTCCTGTGATTTTTTTTTTTTGATAGCCTAAGGGGACTCTTTGTTTCTTTTTCACTAGCAAAAAAGCTGGTTGGATCCAACCCATATCAGCTCCAATTGATTCTGGAGGATTTCTCTCTCCCATTGGTCACTTTGAGAACTGACTCCAATCTCTGAAGACAAAAAATAAATCCTGGTGAGAATTTCTCTCCTCCACCCCCCAATTTCCAAGGTCTGGTTCCTTTTAAAAATGATTCCTGCATTGCGGGGGGAGGGGAGTCTGGTGCGATAAGCAAGAGGAATTCTTTTTTTTTTTTTCTTCATCACGTTTTGGCAAGGAATGCTCAGCCAGATTAATGCCAGAGAGTCCGTTTATTTGTTTTAGCGATGAGGAGCGTGTTTGGAGAGTTAGAGATCCCCATAAAAATTCTTCATTAGCCATGTGCTAAGCTCAGGGGACCACTTGCGGTCCTACACCAAGCAGGGAGATAACTTTATGAAGGGTTCCCTCCTCTCTTTGAACAGGCGTTGAAGGCTTCAAAGGCCTTTATGAAGTGTGGACCTTTCAGTAACCCGTCAGTGCTTCAGAATTGCAGCATGTATCACCAGCCTCTGCCTCCTTCTCCCCTGTTTCAAGGAGGCTGGTTACAAAACCACAGAGGCAGTTCTATGTATGAAGCAAGGTGAGGCAATGCTTCAGAGAGCAGATTCGGGGCGTCATTAAGGGTTGCAGAGTGGGAGGCTGGCAAAACCGAGCTAGAAGGTGTTAGAGACAATTTGTATGCCTCCCCTGGCCCCTCCAGGAGATGCAAAGAAAAAGAGCTGTCAGTCGGGAGTCTCCTTTGAAGTATACAACTTTATTGATATCAAGAAAGAGGGGAGTCGCTTTTCAACGAGCTCCCTGATTAGTTCCATACATACCCTTTTATCCTTTACTCCCGGCCGATGAGTCCCTCCTCCTTTCCCCATAGGCTGAGGTACTTAGAGGGTACAGGCTACCCGGCACGCCTACTTCACCCCCTCCTTGATATGTACCCCTCCCGTTACATACATTGCATGTGCATTTAAATTTACTTTTCCCCGAGGTGGGGTGTGTCAGTTAATATTCATTACTTGATTACGCCTGCGTACTTGCTACTGATTAATTTCTATTGCTGATTAATCTCTATTATTAATCTTACTGTTGCCATGGCTTGTTCAGCCGTGTTCTTTTCGGTTTCTGCGTTTTAACAATGGCTACTACCCCTGTGCTATGGTTACTAAATGTTTGTACCCGGTTCTGCTCCTTGCACCTTAACAATCACTAAGACATTACATTTGGTTCCTCCTGTTTCAGCTCATTTCATTATTTCACTCCTCTCAATCCCTACTCTTTTATTTTCACCTGAGCTGAAACATTCTCAAACTTTGCAACCATCAGCTGAGCTTGCCCTTTCTTGGTATGCTTCTTTATTGCTGACTGGCAAGCACTGCTACACACCGGCAAGCAGTGGAGACAACAACAACAGATGATGCTGATTACCACTATGATCATACCGATCTGCAATATGCTCTTGAGCCACCCCCAGTCTGGTAACCAGGAGGTAAGCCAGTTCCAGGGACTTTGTATTCCTTCATAGTTTTCCTTTGAAGTAGTTTGCATTTCTTGTAAGTGCATTTCTATGCTTTTGTTTAAATCATGAAACTGCACATGACATTGTGTTCCTATCACCTTGCAGAATCCTCCTTGCTGTGCTAACAAATAGTCTAGGGCCATCCGATGTTGTAGCTGGATTTGACTTAATTCTTCTATCTCAGTTTGCAATTCTCTGATGACCTTCCCTGTTGCATTCACCGTTTTCTCTAGTCTACAGGTCAGACCTATTATGCTTTTACGATTTTCTTGTGCCACTATTCCTGGATAGGCTCCTAATGTTAAAAGACCTGTTATTAATCCTCCCCCTATGCGGCTGCCTGCATCATCTGAGAGCTGATGGCCCACAATTACTTCATCTTTGCAATTTGTTCCTAACTGTCCGTCTCTGGGACCGAGGTGATCTTCCCTTTTTACCCGGGAATGCTTGGGCAACACCTGTACTGGGAATGTTAAGAATCCTATCCCAACACATGCCCCTCTCTTGTACCCAGGATGATAATTAGTGGCCCATTTATCAAAGAAAAACCACAGGTTGGGATCTTTTATTTTCATCCCTGAACATATACTACCTTTACCTGAATAATCAGCCTGGAACATTGGTATGTCAGGAAAAATATCTCCCAAATTTGTCTTGCCCCACAGGAGAGTTTTGTTCCCCCGTGTATGATTTCCTGGTTTTGACAACCAGAAGTAGTCTGTGCAAGCGCTGTAGTTACTCAGCTTGCTCATTCTTTCTTGTGCCTGGTTGAAGCCTGGCACTATAGAGTTCCATACCCCACTATGAATGCAACAGAAACATAAGCCTGGGGTCAACTTGCTGTATCTAAACCACCTTAATCCGGTTTTTCCTATTTTTGAGGGGGGGACAAACAATATTTCGCGTTCTAATCATTGAGATAATGCTCGTAAGGACCCTACTACTAATGGGGGGCTCACTTATTAGTCCAGGTAGCAGACTCAGCGTTGCTACTGATGTGGGATGCTCATAAATTAATCTAGAGCTTTTCCCATGCTGCTGAAACATATAATGAGCGTGGCGGATCCAGGTATTTCCTCCAGTTCCAGGACATTGGACCTTAGAGATCAGTATTATTAACAGAAGTTTTTGTAAAATCAGATACAATCTTCGTCATGATAGGGTCCAGCCATCTGTCATTCTGGTAAACCTTAACCTTATATGTGTTACACAATCTCCCTTTTGCAACCTACTCCTACTCCAAAGTTCTAATAATGTATCAAACGATATGAATTATATAAAACAATCTTTTCAGAGTCCATTTAACACTTAGAAAACTTAAATTAAAAGTTATTTGTTTGTGATTTTATGCTACTGTTCAACAATTTTATTTATCAGCCATGTAATTCACTGCTGCTGGAGCCTCTTTCACCACGTGTAATACATCCAGCCACTCTCTGCTGTGCCAACTGCTGTTTACGTTGTTAGTGTCACCTGGCAAGGTTCTAACCACTGCTGAGACAACGGCCTTTCCTTTCCAGTCTTGACTAAAACCCAGTCACCCAGTCCATGTTGGTGTAGGGACAGCGTTCGCATCAGCAAGGCTTTTCTGTTGAAGAAAGAAAACAGCACGGACAGTAGCTGATCCAAATAACACATAATAACTCAGCCAGTTATTCCTGACTGAGGCAAACTTTTTAGCAGCATTTTGATAAACAGAAGTAGGTATATCAAGGTAGAGTAACTGATAGCCTTCCTCCTCAAGGCAGTACAATCCACTTTTATACACCACACACACAATATAGGTTTTATTTCAAAATTTCCTAAACACACAAATTTCCTATATCCATCTTGGCTTGAACTCCCTAATACTTCCCTTCATACAACCACTTTAACACTTATTTAATTAATGGCTTGGAGAGCCACTGTTTTTCCTTTTACAGTCTCCTACACAAATTATACCTTAAATTCAACAAAACTTTATAATGCCACTTTTCCCAAAACCCTGTTATTGTTTCTTCTTTAGCTTTTTTTTTTTTAACTGCCACATTGGTTAGCTTATTCTCTATAACCTTATCCAAAAATTAAATCTGATACCTGCACACACATAATTAACTGTTCTGTTCCCTTTGCTTCACCAATCCTTAATTCTTCTGATATTAATTTTATCAGGGGTATTGTAAAAAAAAATAGTTGGTGGATTTCATCCAGGAATTGTTATGCAGTTGCACCTATTTTTCAATAGTCAAGGTAGCTAGATGGGGAGAAAGAGATGGTGCCATCAGAAAAGTTCAGGAGCTGCTCTCCTGCGAGCTCCTGCTAAATTCAGGATCTGAATTCCCCACCTTTACTGGTTAGCATTTTCATTTTCATTTTCCCTTCAAAATGTTTAAGAGTTTTATTAACCTAAATAAACTACCCTTTCTCTTTAATAGAGTTCACATTTGAAAACATGAAGTACAGGTTTGGCCAGACCATCCCAAATTAATTATTCCTGCCATTTGTTCCCCCTTGTTCCCTTTATATCGTTGCACCTTTTCTCCTCTACTGTTTGGAAAGAACCAGCACTTCCCTGGAGTAGAGGAACATCTTTTAGATTTGGTTAGCTTTTTGATCTGGAGGTTTTGTAAATTTTACATTATCATGTTTCTCCATTCTTGTCCTTTAAAAGTCTCCATTAGTTTTACATTTTAGAAATCTGGAATTTGTCATAACTAGCATTATTCTGTTTTATTGCTTATAAACTACTATTAAAAGTATTTCTCAACAAAAGTTATTTCTCTAGGCAGCACACAAGGTTGCCATTAAAACTTTGAGTCCGCTTAAGATAATGTTATTTCCTCTGGGGGTCCAATTCAGATATCTCACTTTTTATTCCACAACTTCTGATATAATAGTGCATTTTTTTTTAATAGTGCATAATTTTAACCCTACCAATGTTCCTTTTAAGCTGCCGAGTACTGGCAGTTGTGCTCTGGGACTACTTTTACAAAAAGTGTGAGCTGAAGGCTAGAAATCCATGAGCCTGCCCATGCCAACTCATCTTAAAGGGAACATTGGCCCTCACCCTTTTAGGGTTAAAGCATTATGTTCTTTATAACCAATGACATAAACATTGCACTTTCTTCTCCCACTGATTGTGCTTCAACAACTTCCTTGTTTATTTACAGAACATTGATAAAAACCAGGTTTAAAAGCCGTAAATGCTTAAAATTAAAAACTTAACAAAACTGGAAACAACCGGCTTTTGAAAGAGTAACATTAGGGGAAAAATAATTTATCTACAACTGTCCTTTTACTTTATAAAAACTTTTTTTAAAAAAAAACTCTCATCTTACATTCATTCTGAATACTTAACTCTGCTTTGTTTTAAGGCAAACCTCTGTTCAGCAAGAAAAAAAAAATCCTTGGAGAAAGAACCTGCTTTCTCCATTTTAGCTACATATTGTATTGTTTCCTAACATTCCAAAAGGAGGGGCTAGGACTTGGAGGATGCCAGTCTCCTGGCAGGAGAAAGGCTCAAAGTTTGGTCTATAAAAGGTTTTGCCAAACAATTTACAAGGAAAGCAACTGAATCTGTTTTAGCTACTCAAAATATGTACACCAAAATAAACTCTTAACTCTCATTACCACTTTAAAAGAAAGAAATCCTTCCTAACACTTTCAACTATTTTAACCTTCTGTGCCACAGTTATCCTGCTAAACTCCAACCATGAAAGCAAACTTTATTTTAACACTTTACTACCTTCCAACACTTTTAATCTCTGACTATACAGACAGCACTCTCTTTATAATGTATTTCTTTATAATGTTCCAACAACATTTCCAAATTAGCTTACTTATGCAACGCAGAACTTACACTTTTCACTAAGTGTAAAGATATGTCACTTCTTTACAAATACCAAATACTAACAAGAACAAAAGAAGGGAAAAGAAAGGAGAAGGAAAAAATATTCCAACAGAGTGGGGGGGGGGTGTTGACCAGTTCTCTCCCCTCTCTGTTTCCCAACACTCATTACTATAAATACTTTCTTTACTACAAGAGGATTATCTGACAAAGATCACCCAATAAGCATGTCCAGGTTGAAGTTCCTGGAATACTTTAAGAATGCAGCTGCAATCTAGAGAAATTGCAGGATGTCTCCTGGCTACACCTGGAGACTGGTATCCAGACTTGAACATGAACATATGAAGCTGCCTTATACTGAATCAGACCCTTGGTCCATCAAAGTCAGTATTGTCTACTCAGACTGGCAGCGGCTCTCCAGGGTCTCAAGCTGAGGCTTTTCACACCTATTTGCCTGGACCCTTTTTGGAGATGCCAGGGATTGAACCTGGGACCTTCTGCTTCCGAGCAGATGCTCTACCACTGAGCCACCGTCCCTCCCCAAGAGAGTTCCCTTTTAGTGTGGCCACACTAAAAGCAACCATTTCTTTTTGTTTTTCCCTTTTAAATTTCATCATGCAGACCAGTGATCCTGGTTGAGGCATCCATGCCCCCACGTAACTGGATTCCTCATTTCAAGGCCTCCTTTCATTAATATAAATGTTTAACAGCTGTCTCACTGTTTCATCAAAGCTACCAAAGGGAGGCCAGATAAGTCCCCGCAACTTATACTTTGGCCACACAAAAACAGAGAAGTTCACCATCTTCTCCTTATTCAAACAGTCTAAGACTATCCTTCTAGCTTCTTTAGCATCAGTGCTAAATGACTGTCTGCCTGTATCTGGGGGACTCCCTAAGCCTCCCCGTTACCCTCTTTAAACTGAGAACTTCTATTTCCCATTTGCCGCGGTCTTACCTTAACTAGACGGGACGTCCCGATTTCCAAGTTTGTGCGAGCTCGTCTTTCTGGCAGGCCCCTCCTGCCTGGCAGGCCCCTCCTGCCTGGAGCGTCACCGACTGACTGCGATCTACAGTGTCACGGGTCTTGAGCTGTCTCCAATCCCAGCCAACGGAGATCCAATGGGTCGTGAAATACTCACGAGGTGCACCTTCCCAATTGGAGTTCGCTGAGTGGGCTGGTAACAGGTCACGTGATCCCGGACGAGCCCCCAATTGTTAGAGACAATTTGTATGCCTCCCCTGGCCCCTCCAGGAGATGCAAAGAAAAAGAGCTGTCAGTCGGGAGTCTCCTTTGAAGTATACAACTTTATTGATATCAAGAAAGAGGGGAGTCGCTTTTCAACGAGCTCCCTGATTAGTTCCATACATACCCTTTTATCCTTTACTCCCGGCCGATGAGTCCCTCCTCCTTTCCCCATAGGCTGAGGTACTTAGAGGGTACAGGCTACCCGGCACGCCTACTTCACCCCCTCCTTGATATGTACCCCTCCCGTTACATACATTGCATGTGCATTTAAATTTACTTTTCCCCGAGGTGGGGTGTGTCAGTTAATATTCATTACTTGATTACGCCTGCGTACTTGCTACTGATTAATTTCTATTGCTGATTAATCTCTATTATTAATCTTACTGTTGCCATGGCTTGTTCAGCCGTGTTCTTTTCGGTTTCTGCGTTTTAACAATGGCTACTACCCCTGTGCTATGGTTACTAAATGTTTGTACCCGGTTCTGCTCCTTGCACCTTAACAATCACTAAGACATTACATTTGGTTCCTCCTGTTTCAGCTCATTTCATTATTTCACTCCTCTCAAAGGTAGGATGTTGGGAAAGCTGCAGCGCTACAGGTTTCTCCATGTGTTTGACTTACCATGTTCAGCTGTAATCATAGAGTTGGAGAGAAACTCCAGGGCCATCTAGTTCAACCCCCACAATGCAGGAAATTCACAAATACCTCTCCCCATACACACCTAGTGACACCTGCTCCCCACCCAAAAGATTAGTAGTAGTAATACCCTCCAGGATCCCTGGCAAAACTGGCCTAGAGAAAAACTGCTGCCTGACCCCAAAGTAGCAAATGGCATTTCCCTTGGTGTGTAAGAAAGGGCGAGAAGAACGAAGCACTGATGCAACCTTTCCTGCCCTCCGTCTCATGATCTGCCTAAGTTCACAGAATCAGGATGCTGTCAGATGGTATCCAGGATAATTTGTGATAATTAGAGCTATGCCCAGGAAGCCTTGATCTTGTCAGATCTCCGAAGCTAAGCAGGGCCGACCCTCGCAAGTACTTGGAAGGAAGACCTCCTTGGAATACTAGTAGTGGGAGGCAGAGGCAGGCTGTATCAAGGCACTTTTCTGAATGTCCTCCATGCCTCAGTAGGGGCTGCCAGAAGTAGCCATGATTTTCAGGCATGCGTGCACATGCACACCCCCCCCCCAAAAAAAATGATAGAACTGAGCTAATTGCCCAGCCTGTTTGCTTCAGCACTGAATGACTCAGATACTTGCTGAAACATCTGCACTTAAAACTGTGCACGGACACGCTGGTGTTGACCCAGGCAGATCAATGACTATTATTAAAGTTCCTTAGGGCTATGTAAGTCAGAAGGGTTTTTTTTAAAGAAATCACAGTGTTTATTTATGGGATTTATATGAATACACATGAAACTTCCTTATAGTGACTCAGACAATCAAGGTCAGTATTGTATATTTAGCCTGGAGGCAGCTTTCAAGGTTTTAGTAGAGGTCTTTCACATCAACTGCACAGGAATAGAGGAAACTGCCTTATACTGAGTTAGATCATTGGTCCATCAAAGTCAATATTGTCTACTTGGATTGGCAGCGGCCGTCCAGGGTCTCAGGCAGAAGTCTTTCACATCACCTACGGACTGGTGCTTTTAGGGATTTTCAAAAAGTTTTATTAGTTTCAAGAAAAGACAGGGATGGGGAATGGGAAAATAAAAAACACAATACATTCCGGTATTATTTTGCATAGGAATACTTTCAAAAAGCTTAATTCTACAATAATTTCTTCACATAAATTGTCCCCTATTATTTTGTCTCAACTGCACAAAGTCCATTTTCAAATTTTATAGTATACACCTTTTGTTAAAATTATTTAGTAATTTTGACAATTCCAGTAAAGATAAATTTTATAAAGAAAAAAAAATAAGTTCACATCAGAGAATCTTAAAAGTCTTGGTTATCTATCCAGGCATAGAATTTCATCCAATATTTTCTTGCTTCTTCTTTAGATTTCCCAGCCAACAGCTGGGATAAGAAGTCCAACTCTGCTTTCCAGAACTTTCCCCACTAACTCCATTTTCGTGGGAATTTCCTGAGATTTCCATCTCTGCGCCAAAAGGATCCTAGCTGCTGTATTAAAGTGCGCCAACAAGTGTCTCATCTCTTTGGAATAGTCCTCAGGGAATATATTCAATAAAAATAGTTCTGGTTTGAAATGAATCTGTGTCTTCATGATCTTCTGTAGCATTTCGTGCACCATTTTCCAATAGTCTTTCACAATCTCACATGTCCACCACATATGGTAAAAGGAACCAATTTGTTTAGTACATTTCCAACATATTAGTATAAATCTTTCACAGTTTCTGAGGTGTCAGATACCATCTATAAAACATCTTATATAGATTTTCTTTGAAAGTTACTGACCTAGGTTGGACTGGTGCTTTTGACTGGAAATTCTGGAGAGTGAACCTGGGACCTTCTGCATGCTCTGCCACTGAGCCACAGCCCCTCCCTAATTCAAATACTAGCCAGGGCAGACACTGCTTAGCTTCTGAGATCTGATGACATCAGGCTATCCTGGGCTATATGATCTTTCAACTATGAGATGCTGGGGTTTGAACCTCAGATCTTCTGCATGCAAAGCAGATGCTCCATCACTGAGCCATGGATTGGTGACTGAGTTCAATGTCTATTTAAACAATGACCTGCAGATTGGACTAGTGGCATAAGCCAAGGTGGACCAAGGTGATGAACCAAGGAGACGTGGAAGACCTCATCCAGAGACACAGGAGAGCCACTGCCAGTTTGCGTAGACTGCAATACTGAACTTAATGGATCCAGGTGATGGACCACAGTGTGTGAAAGACCTCAACCTCAGGAAAGCCACTACCAGTCTGAGTGAACAGTACTGACCTTGATGGACCAAGAGTCTGATCCAGGATAAGACAGCTTCAGGTGTTCATATGTATTGCGCTTCCAAAGAACAAAAACAGTAAAGCAGCCTGTTGAACAGGGCAACAAAAAGATGGATACCCTGCATAAACATATGCAGGGCTTTTTTTGTAGCAGGAACTCCTTTGCATATTAGCCCACATCCCCCTGACGTAGCCAATCCTCCAGGCACTTAAAGTAGGCCCTGTATTAAAAACCCTCTACGCTCTTGGTTCAGGTAGCCGGCTCCAGGTTGACTCAGCCTTCCATCCTTCCGAGGTTGGTAAAATGAGGACCCAGCTTGCTGGGGGGAAAGTGTAGATGACTGGGGAAGGCAATGGCAAACCACCCCGTAAAAAGTCTGCCGTGAAAACGTTGTGAAAGCAGCGTCACCCCAGAGTCGAAAATGACTGGTGCTTGCATAGGTGCTTGCACCTTTACCTTTTTAAGCTCTTGGAGGATTGGCTACATCAGGTGGGTGTGGCCTAATATGCAAAGGAGTTCCAGCTTCAAAAAAAGTCCTGAACATATGGATAAACATATGGAGCAGAGGTCCATCAGAGGCCATTAGCTACAAAGTATAGATGGAACTCTATGTCTGAGACGAGTGATGCTCTATATTCTTGGTGCTTGGGGGGGCAGCAGTGCGAGGGCTTAGAGTATCCTGGCCCCACTGGTGGACTTCCTGATGGCACCTGGTTTTTTGGTCACTGTGTGACAGAAGGATAGACTGGATGGGCCATTGGCCTTATCCAACATGACTTCTTTTATGTTCTTATGTTCTTCTGAAATCTGACAAGATCAAGCTATCCTATGCCACCTTCCATCCCATGTTGATTCTTAAAATAAAAAAAGAAACAAACAAAAAGATGAGCAATCTGTTAAAAAAATCAGCTCCCTGTTGTAATTGGTTGAACATGACATGAGCTAGGTGTTTGATCACTCCTAATTTTGGTAAGAACATTACCTGAATAGCCTGATCTCATCAAGTCTCAGACCAATTCCGCAATTAGCACTTGCCTCCCTGCTGTGCAGAGCTCCTCATGGTGGCTCTTTTTCCAGGATTCTGCAGAGCTGTGTGTTTCCCGCTTGGTCCCTACCCTACAAAACTCGAGAGTAGAGAATGAGTCTGGGACAAAAGCTAGCATGGAATCGGTATCAGAAACAAAGCAGGGTCAGCCCTGGTTAGCAACTGGATGGGAGACCCCCAAGGAAGTCTATTGTAGCTTAAATCCAATTAGGAACTGTCTCTTGTAAACTGGAGGGCCAGTTTGGTGTAGTGGTTAAGTGCGTGGACTCTTATCTGAGAGAACTGGGTTTAATTCCCCACTCCTCGACTTGTGCAGCTGGTATGGCCTTGGGTCAGCCATAGCTCTGGCAGAGGTTGTCCTTGAAAGGGCAGCTTCTGTGAGAGCCCTCTCAGCCCCACCCACCTCACAGGGTTTCTGTTGTGGGGGAGGAAGATCAAGGAGATTGTGAGCCACTCTGAGTCTCTGATTCAGAGAGAACGGCGGGTTATAAATCTGCAATTCTTCTTCTTCTTCTTTTCGTAAACACTATATTGGTCAACTAACACCTTGTGTGTCAGATAGCTTTGCTCTAATATGCAAGCTGAATTGTCCTATTTCCTGTCCAAAAGTTCTCTGAGAAGAAGCAGCAGAAGGACAAAGAGTTGTAAAAGTAGCCATGTAGCAGATAGGACATAGATGCAGCATGTAGAATGCATTGTTTTATTTCTTTTACTCCCAAGTACCTTTTCCTGATGTTTTATGCTAGTAAACTTTATTTCTTTTGATAAGCAATGGTCCTTGACTCCTTTATGCAAACTCCTCGCCTCTAATTTAAATGAATTTCCCAACAAAGTCCAAGGTTCCTACACAGAGGCAGGCATTGGCAAACCACTTCTGTTCAGCTTTTGCCTTGAAAACCCTACTAGGTCACCATAAGTCAGCTTCACAGCACATAACTTCACAGCACATTCCATGGCCAGTTTCAGTGAGGTTTGCACAGAACTTCCCAGTGGGTTGTGCCTCAAAGGAAAGGAAGGGCAATTTGGATTGTCAGCATCCAGCATCAAAATGTTTGGGGCTGGCAAAGTGCTGCACCAACTGATGAAGCCACTTCTGCCAGCTCCACTGGGACACACTATCCTTGAAAGCCAAGTCATTACCGGAGCAAACTGTCACCAGATCTCTCTGATGATCACTCAGATGCAGGAAGATATCTTAAGTGACTGTCTCCTGCAGCTACACTGTTGCAGAAACACACATTCCCAACTCTAGCACTTACAAATGAAGCACAGTAGTACATGCTGGGGTGTACTATAGCTGAGATTCAGGGGTGTCGAACTCATTTCTTACCAGGGCCGGATCTGACATAAATGAGACCTTGTTGGGTCGGGCCATGTCGGACCGGGCCATGTGTGTACCTATTTAAGATTAGGTAAGAGATATAAACTTTTTAAAGGACACAGCCAAACATAACTTAAAAAACCCTCTTAAAATAAAACATACTTAAAACGTTAGCACTTGTTGGTCTTAAATGTGCTTTATTTGTATTTCTCCCATGGGATCCAGGGAACTGGGTAAAGGAAGCTCTGGCTCTTTTCTTCCTTCTCCAGGGGACCAGGAGGGAGAGGAGCCTCAACCAATGGAGAAAACAGAGGTTTTGCTCTGTAGCTCCTGTGCGATTGAGCAAGCTTTGCAAAGCATGCAGCGATGCAGAAGGAAGCATGAGAGAGAGAAGGAAGCAGACAAGAGCCAGTTGATCAGGGGCCTGATAGGAGCCCTCCAGGGGACTGATTTGGCCCCCAGGCTGCATGTTTGACACCCCTGGCCTAGAGGACACGGAAGTATCAGATGTCTTAAGTTTCTAAAGCAAAAGGGTAAAAATAATGGTTAAATTGTTTTTAAAGGATGCACGTGCCCCTGGAGGATAGAGAAGGAATGTTAAATTTCTGACAAATGAGGGTATTCTTTAAGTGTTTGCTTTTCAAGCTCCTCTCTCTCTCTCTCTCTCTCTCTCTTATATTGTGGTCATTGTGTTGTAGGTTCTGGTCTGGATTATCAGAGGTCATGTGATAGCTCAGCATGTTCTGTTGCTCAGATACCTTGATGGTTTGTAGTCCGGCTGCTGTTGGGGAATGGGATAGTTGTCATTCTGGTTGGGGTTAAACGGGGCAGACGGCAGAGTTTCCAGGGGAGGGAAATTAAGGGGCAAGAAGCAAAGAACCTGAAGCAAGGTTAGAGTAAGCAATATACTGAGGGACAGGAACCTAGAGGAAGAGTAGGAGAAGAAAAGATCAGAGGAAAGGGGAAGAAAAAAATAGCAAAATGAATCAAGAAGAAACTGATTACCCATACTCTAAACAGGCCCTGAAAAAATGTCACCATTCTTAAAATTAGGAGAGACTATATATTATACAGGAGGAGGGAAAGAGGTGTGTCAGGGATACTGGTGCCAGGAAATCTGAATATGAATAAACATGGAGCATAGGTTCACCAGTGTCTATTAGCCATAAGTTATAGATGGAAGGAGCCCTATGGCACAGAGCGATAAGCTGCAGTACGGCAGTCTAAGCTCTGCTCACAACCTGATCCCAGTGGAAGCTGGGTTCAGGTATCCGGCTCAAGGTTGACTCAGCCCTCCATCCTTCTGAGGTTAGTAAAATGAGTACCCAGCTTGCTGTGGGTAAAGTGTAGATGACTGGGAAGGCAATGGTAAACCATCCCATTAAAAGTCTGCTGTGAAAATGGGGGGGGGGGGCGGGTAACAGTAGAAGGGTTTCTGGGGTTCTGGCCCTGCTGGTGGACCTCCTGATGGCACCTGGGTTTTGGCAACTGTATGACACAGAGTATTGGACTGGATGGGCCATTGTACTATCAAACTGCTAGAGTAAAATGGTTGAAAGACTGGCTATCAAATGCTGCTGGATATAACAGCCTGTATAAAACAATCCTTTGTAAAGGTATCTCTGAAAAGCTGGCCTTGGGTGAAGAAAGAAAATAGGAAAAAATAGTATAATAATTATAACACTATCATAAATGTAATGCTTAATGTATGGGATCAAGTTAAAAATAAATTTTTGCCAAGATTCTCTCCCTTAGTATCTATCACATTTTAGTGATGTGATTGATTAAATGAGCCCAGAATTTCTCCCCTTTAGAAGGTGGGAGTTCTCAGGATTTAGCCATTACAGAAACTTGATAATTGACAACTAAGTAATCCTATTTAGTAATATAGAGTGTCTAGAGCCTAGTATTTCAGTATTTTCAAGTTAGTGGCTACCTATGTGAACTGACACAAAACAATGCTATTTTAAGACCTATCACAGAGTCTGAGGAACTACTACCAGCAGATTGTAGAAGTTTTATTTCTAGTAGGTATTTTAATTTATTGAAAATGATACTCAATCCTGATCAAAACTTCCACATTAGGTGGCAACCCCCCCCCCCCAGATAACATCTTAGATTATTCAAAATGCAAATTTATCTTCACCAATGGTACTGCCTTTACAGTTTGCCTTTCCTGCTGAAAATCATTTACAGGTGGCATTTACCTCTTGTAAGGTTGGCAAATATCTATAAGACTATACGCTGATTCTATAAAGAAGATATGACTTCTTTCAGATGTGGTAGACGTGCATACTGCCTTCAGCTATTGGAAACAAGTACTGAAAATTATCAATCCGGTTGGGAAAACAAATCCCCTATAAACCAGAGGCACTGCTGCTGAATTACCTACCTGATATCCCAGGAGATCAGCAAATGGTTGCCTTACATATGTTTACTGCTGCCAGGCTGACTTTTGCCAGACAATGGAAACAAACAACCAACAACAACAAAAATCCGCTACAAGACTAGTTGTTGGAAATAAAGGAGACGTATATTTTAGTAAAAATTAATGGCTAATCAGAAAAGTGGAGATACATATAGAGTAGACCAGGGGTGTCAAACATGTGGCCCAGCAGCTGAATCAGGCCCCCGGAAGGCTCTTGTCTGCTTCCTTTTCCCACTCTCTTGCCCCCTTCTTCATCACAGTTTGCTTTGCCAGGCTTGCTCAATTGCACAGGAGCTGCAGAGAAAAGCCTCTATTTTCTCCATTGGTTGAGGGTCCTCCCATGGGGAGGAAGGGGGGAGGGATAGTTTGCTTTGCCAGGCTCTCTCAATCACACAGCAAAGCTACTGAGCCAAACCTCTCTTCCTTCTATTGGCTGAGGCTCCTCCCACTCTGGGGATAGAAGGAAGGAAAGAGCCAGAGTTTCCTTTGCCCAGTTCCCTGGATCCCCTGGGGGAAACACAAAGAAAGCACCTTTAAGATCAAGAAGTGCTAATGCTTTAAGCATGTTTTAAGGTTTTTTATTTAATTTTTTTAATTATGTTTTTCTGTGTTTATATCTCTGCTACCTCATCTTAAATAGGAACACACAGAGCCTGGCCTGATAAAGCCTGGCCCAACAAGGTCTTATTTATGTCAGATCTGGCCCTCATAACAAATGAGTTTGACACCTCTGGAGAAGACTTTCTATGATCAAAAGCAATACAAAGATTGGAATTGGCAATTGTATAATTGGAAATAGTATTAAAATTGTCATTTGCTGGTGAAGGGTTTTCTATTCCATGGAGGCAGGATGTAAGAGGGTTTAGATTGGCAATGTATCCTATGTAATTATGTATAATATCTGTTATTTGTTTTTAAATAAAAGTGGGTTGAAAAGCAGGGAACGAAGGAAACGATAAGTGCTAAAGATGCAGAGTGGAAAGCCAAACAGAAAAAAAAACAGAGTTGAGCCAAGGAAGAGACAAAGATACAAAGTTGAACAATGGGAAATGAAACATGGAGCTGAAAAAGGAAGAGCCGATGAACAGATGGAGAAGAAAAGAAGAATAAAAGAAGACATCAACTAAAGAAAGGAGTAATCAAGTAACTCTGAAACTCTCTCCCCATGGAGGTTTGTCTGTCTCTTTCTACTGTATCCTGCTCCAGGAGGTGAAGACTTTTTTGTTTTATTTGTTGCCCCCTGACTAACACTTATTAGCCCTCCTCCCTGTTTGTGTGTTTTTATGTGTTTATATTATGTTTTATTTAATTGTTTTAAATATTTTATATGCATTTAGATTTTAAGTGCTTTTTTAATGTTTGAAATGTTTTTAATGTTTGCTGCCTTGGGGACCCAGAATTGGGTGGAAAGGCAGCATAGAAATGTCTTAAATAAATAAATAGAGCGGGAATGGAATAAAACCACCACATACACCTACAGGCAAGAGGAACTGTGAAGTATTGGTTAGAGATGGGCGTGAACTGGAAAAATACAGTTCACAGCTGAACCACAAACTGAATTAAACCAGGAGGTTTATTTATGAGCCAAACTGGTTCATAGTTTGTGGGACCACAGTCCTTTTAACCAAGATTTGCAAAAAGCCTGAAACAGCTAAGTGGGGGGAGCAAGTCCCTGCCTGCTGCTCAGCTGTTTTTGTGGCTTTTGCGAGGAACAGAAATCTGGAGTCCCGTTTTGCGAACCACACACAGGGCAAAATTCATGACGAATTTTTCTTTGCGGTTCAGTTCAGGTTCATCCCTAGTATTGGAAGGAAGGAAGTCGGCTGTCAAGGGAGGGAATCCAGGACTGATAGGTTTCCTAAATCTGAAGTCCAGCCTACACAAGTGAGTTCTACAACTGCATGCGGCCAGCATCCAACACCATCTAGTTAGCAAGAACAGGTAATCTATCCCTATCTCTTACCTGCAGACTTCCGGGGGAGGAAAATGCCGAGTTGAGCTGTCTCTCATAACGGGAGCAGGCTGGAACTTCTGTTCGGGGTAGTGGAAGGCAAATTAATGCCTACTGCCTACTTTTCTCAGTTAGAGAATAGTCCAAGACATGCACAGAAAACTTTAAGGAGATTTACCTTGGCTAAAAGGGAGCCCCGGAGGGGACTTCTTTGAGGGGTCTCAGGAAAAGTTGTATAGTCATCGTCTGCAGAAGTGCCCAGAGTCATTTATTTGACATAAGCTCGTCAGGATCCTAACCTTCTTAAACATTGCTAAACATCTAAAGCTTTGAAAGACCAGTGGAAATTTGGATAATTGGAAGAAAAGGTACAGAAGATTATTTTTTTCATTCCAGAGCTATTTATAGCTTAAAGGGACAAAGTTAAAAGGTGGGAAAAGAAAATATAGAGAGCTTGGAAGAAGAGGGAAGGAAGAGGTGAAATTTGGATTTTATAAATATAAAGGACAGCGTTAAAAACTGCTAAAAAGTTAGAAGGAATTTATAGTTTTGTCTACTTGCGGTTTTGGAAGTAAAAGCAACATCATCATACTGGTACAGACCTGCAGCACATCTGAGCAAGACAGGAAATACGTGAGATCTCCTTGTGACTTTGTGGTAACAAAAACAGGAAGTAGTGGAAAGAAAACCTAATCTAGGAATATATACCATTGAGAAACATCAGCAGCCATTGCTGGGAGGCTAAATTATAAACATTGTTATAAAAAGAATTCGGGACAGTATAAATTGTTGGAATCAACTGAAAACAGGGTAAGAAGATAAGAACTATTGGTCATATTATTTGTGTGGTCCTCAAAAATTTTTAAAAGGGAAAAGAAATTGCAAGAAGTAATAAAAAGTTGTGGCCGCCATTTTGGAAAATTTAAAAACTTTAAAAATAAATATCTGGACTTTGGGAGCTCAGAGGATGGCGAAATTGGGCTTGCCGTAAAGGGCAAGTCCTACTCTTTTGAATCTGATAGTCAAAATGAAAATCGGTGAGATCTAAAATTTCATTGTTTTTTGAAAGGTTTAAAAGTTTTAAAAATTTATATCTTGGTCTAGGAAGCTCTGAGTAAGGTGAAACTAAGTTTACTATAAAAAGCAAGCCCTAATCTTTTGAACCTGACAGTTAAATCCGAAATCTGTGAGGTTAAAATTTTTGGTGTTTTTAAATGTTTGAAGCCAAGCAGCCCCGAACAAGGGCTCTTTCATTGGAGAAGATGCAGGAACAATTGGACGCGATGGAAGCCAGAATGATGAGAGGGGTAAGGAAGATGATAGATGAATCAAAAGAAGAAATTATTGCAGAGATTAAAAAGGATATGGAAGATCTCAGAAAGGAAACTGGGGAAACATCTAAGAAAGTGCAGGAAGTAGAAGGAAAAATGAAAGTATATGATTCCACCTTGTTGAAAATTCAAGAAAAAGTGACAATCCATGACTGCAAATTGATGGAAACTCAGATACGCCTGAGAGGAGTACCTGAAGTGGAGGATGGTGACTTGAAAGGATATATAATAAAAATAATTGCAGAATTTTTAGATGAAGATCCTGAAGAGACTAAAAATATGTATGACTATATGTACAGAGTGAATTCACTTTTTGCCAAGAAAAATAATCTACCAAGAGATGTTGTTATAAGATATATGACAAAGGAAATGGTGGGAAGGATCATGAATAAAAATTTTGAAAAGGCACTGATAGTGGGAGGCAGTAAAGTGAGAATCATGAAGGAGTTGCCAAGGCAAGTGATAAACGATAGGAGAACATATAAAAAGCTGACAGAAAAATTGAGGGACAATGGCACAAGGTTCAGATGGATTATACCTGAAGGTTTGAGCTTTGAAGTCCAGGGGAAAAGAGTCACACTTACAAATGCTCAGGAGTTGCGTAGATTTTTTTGAAGAAAATAAAGAATTTGCACCATGATGTATTAATAATTATTGTCTTGGAATGTTAATGGACTAACTTCACCACAAAAAAGAAGGGCAACATTTCATTGGATTAAGAAACAAAACTGTAATATAATATGTTTGCAAGAAGTACATATTAAACAAAAGGATTATAAATTTTTATGGAATAAACAATTGGGAGTAGAATTTTTTTCACTAGCTGAACAGAAGAAAAGAGGAGTGGTTTTATATATCAAACAAGAATTGGAGCCAAAATTAGTGTTTAAAGATAAGGACGGAAGATTTGTAGCAGTGGAGACATTATTAAATGGGGAAAAAACATTGTTATTGGGATTGTATGCGCCTAATGGTGCAAAGGATGCTTTTTTCAAAGACATTACACAACAATTTGATGAACTGACCTATGATCAAGTATTGTTAATGGGAGACTTCAATGGAACAGTTAAGAACTCATTGGATAGATCTGGAGGGGAAAAAAATGATGGGAAAGAAGGGAAATTGCCAAAGTCTTTCTTTGAATTGACTAAACAAGAAAATTTAGAAGATATATGAAGGAAATTTAATCCTGAAGTGCGGGACTATACTTTTTTTCAGCAAGACACAAAACTTTTTCTAGAATTGACATGCTGTGGGGAACTAAAGACTTAAGTCTTATAACAAAGAAGATAGAGATTTTACCTAAAATAGGGGCTGACCATAACCCAATAATGTGGATTACAAAATTGTCCAAGAAATTGAGAAAATGGAGACGGAATGAAGATTTGCTACAGAATAAAGAAACAGTGACATATCTAGAAAAAAAAACTAAAGCCTTTTTCCAAGTGAATGATAAAGAAGATACTGATTTTCAGACGGTCTGGGATGCTTATGAAGCAATAATGAGAGGAGTGTTGATTACTTTGAATAATAAAGACAAGAGAAGAAAAGAAAAACAGTTTTTGGACATTCAAAATGAAATAAAGAAAAAGGAAGGGGAGTTGAGAAAAAGACCAGGGAAAAAGAAATTTTTAAGGAAAATTGCAATACTACAAACTCAATTGAGACATTTGTTGAATAAAGAAGTGGAATGGAGTTTGAAAAGACTTCAGCAGAAATCCTTTGAGGGAGCAAATAAACCGGGAAAGTATTTGGCTTGGCAATTGAAGAAAGAGAGAGAAAATAGAATTATTAACAGAATTATGGTAGATGGAAGAGAAGTGGTTACTCAAGAGGGAATAAAAAGAGAATTTTTCAAGTACTATGCCAAACTGTTTAAAGGTGTTAAAATAAAGAAAGAGAAGATGGATGAATATTTACAAAAGTTAAAAATAGAACCCCTAACTGAAAATATGAGAAAAGTTTTGAATGATCCAATTGAAAAGATAGAAATTGAAGCAGCAATCAACGCAATGAAAAATGGAAAAGCTCCTGGGCCAGATGGATATACAGCTAAATATTTTAAAACTTTTAAGGATGAATTAATACCAAAATTGCAGAAGTTGATGAATATAATAAGAATAAAAGGGAAAGTACCAAATACATGGAAAGAAGCTGTTATTTTGTTGATACCTAAAGATAGAGATGCCAAGAATGTAAAAAATTACAGACCAATTTCGTTATTAAATAATGACTATAAAATATTTACAAGAATCTTGGCAGAACGGCTTAAACAACATTTGATAAATTTTATAAAGGAAGATCAAGCAGGGTTTCTTCCCAAAAGACAAATAAGAGACAATATTAGGACTGTTGTAAATATTGTAGAATATTATGAAAGACATCCAGAAAAAGAAGTAGCATTATTCTTTGCAGATGCAGAGAAAGCATTTGACAATTTAAGCTGGGACTTTATGTTTGCGGTAATGGAAAAAATGGAGTTGGGAGAAAGTTTTATAAAAATGATAAAAGCAATATACTCCGAACAAAGGGCAAGGTTGTGTGTTAATGCAGATCTTACAGAAGAAATGAAAATTAGCAAAGGTACTAGACAAGGTTGTCCGCTTTCACCACTGTTGTTTATAATGACTCTTGAAATTTTATTGATGCAGATTCAAGAAGAAAAAGATATACAAGGTTTACGAATAAAAGGATGTACTTACAAATACAGAGCGTTTGCTGATGATATAATGTTTATAAATGAAAACCCCATACAAGTTACACCTTTGCTGTTAATTAAAATACAAGAATATGGGTAGTTGGCGGGACTCTCTATAAATAGAGAAAAATCTAAAATTCTGTGTAAAAATATGCAGATGAATAGACAACAAGAATTACAGAGACTAACGGGTTGTGAAGTTACCTCTAAGGTAAAGTATCTAGGGGTGGAGATAACAAACAATGAAAAATATTGATCTGTTTAAAAATAATTACAAGAAGTTATGGCATAAAATAGATGAAGATATGCTAAAATGGAATAAGCTTAATCTGTCATTGCTGGGCAGAATAGCTGCAATTAAAATGAATATTCTACCAAGGATAATGTATTTGTTCCAAACTATTCCTATTGTGAAGGATGCCAAACAATTTGATAAATGGCATAGGAAAATTTCAGAATTTGTGTGGGCTGGGAAGAAGCCAAGGATTAAAATGAAAATTCTGTCAGATGCAAAAGAGAGAGGCGGATTTCAATTACCAGATTTAAAATTATATCATGAAGCAGTTTGCTTAGTGTGGATGAAAGAATGGATAACGCTGTTAAACAAAAAACTTCTAGTGTTGGAAGGTCACGGAAATAAATTTGGCTGGCATGCATATTTGTATTATGGAAAAAAGAGGATGGATGGTCTTTTCTCTCACCATTATATAAGAAGCAATTTATTAAATCCATGGACAAAATATAAGAAATATGGAGATGAGAGAAGACATTTATGGATAGTGCCAGCTGAAGTAATAAAGATAATGGCTGAGATAGGTGAAGAAAAGTGGTTGTCATATAATCAATTGTTAAAAATACAAAGTGGAAAAATAGAACTGAAAACTGCTGAAGAATTGAGTCACAAATATGATTGGTTTCAAATGCAACAAATAAAGAGCTTAGTAGAGAATGACATTAAAACTGAAGGAATAAGGAAAGAGCAACAGAAATGGAAAAAGTTCTGCTTGGAGACAATGATAAACTAATTTCAAAAGTATACAAATTACTTTTACAATGGTCTACAGAAGATGAAGTAGTGAAATCTCAAATGATTAAATGGGCAATTAATGTAAATAAAGAAATAAAGATGGAATTTTGGGAATATCTGTGGAAGAACTCTATGAAACTCGCAACATGTCAAAGTATTAAAGAAAATTGTTTTAAGTTGATGTATAGATGGTATATAACTCCTAAAAAATTGGCAAAGATGAATAATAAGATGCCAGACAGATGTTGGAAATGTAAAAAGCATGAAGGTTCTTTCTACCATATGTGGTGGACTTGTGAAAGAGCTAAAATGTTTTGGCAGATGATTCAGCAAGAGATTTCTAAAATCTTGGAATATGAGTTTAACAAAGTTGCAGACACTTTTCTGTTGGGACTACAAATGGAAACATTTCCAAAAGAAGATAGAACTTTAATCTGATACTTGCTCCCAGCCGCTAGGACATTGTATGCGGAGTTGTGGAAGCAAGAAAAAATACCAGAAAAATGGGATTGGATTATAAAAGTTATGACATGGAGTGAAATGGACAAATTAACAAGAATATTAAGAGACTATGATTTGGAAGTTTTTAAGATGGAGTGGAAGAAGTTCAGAAGATATGTAGAAAAAGAGTGGAAAATAAAAGGACATTGGACAATTTTTGATAATGATTAAGTTTTAAAAGAATATAACTTTTGGTTTTCTTAATAGTTAAGGGTACCTTTAATATTTGTTTTTTTTTTAAGTAAATAACACTGGCGGGGGTCAAATAACAGGGGGAGGGGTGGGGGGAAAGTAAGTTATGGGGTAGATGAATTTTTCTTTTTAAGTTGTAAGATATTGATATAGATTTGCTACCATATGTTACCAATAAAATTGTTTATACTCCCTATCTCTTACCTGCACTCTTATGTATGTATTTCTTTTAATAAGAGTTGTTCATTAGTCTTACAACCAGCTGCTGACTCCATGTAACTTTGTTAGGTCTTTTGCCCCAGCTCTGCTACATTAAAGCCTTGAACACTCTGCTGCTTTTACGTGGTCCTCTGGAAGTAACAAATCCAGAGAATCCAACAAGTTCTACAACTACGGCTACTGCTGTCACTTCAGCACTGACAGGGAAACCCTAAAGGGACCACAGAACATTGCAGATTGATTTGACCTAATTTGTCCATTCTTTGGCTGCAGGCATCGAGTTCAGTACAACTATGTTCTCCATATCAGTAGTACATATCCTTCATTTCATTTAATCCCTCACTTTTTCATCTCTTACTTGATTTAATCTTTTCTCATATCCTCTTGCACGTTCTGCTGTCCCTCTGTCCTGGTTTCAGGGGAAAGATTTTAAATATATATGGCTCATCTGTTCACTCCCCGCACCCAACCAAGAAATACAATTCCCATGGAATTGCCTATGGTTTATCCATTGCCTTTAAGGCCTCCTCTGTTAGCTGAGGTAATGCAATGCCATGGAATGTTCCTGAGCATTCTAACTACAGAGGGGAAAGTCTCCATGATAGAAGGCGTCTACTGCAGAAGACCGTATCTATTCATAGAGGAATGATAGCGCTCCTCCGCTGTTTAAGTTTACATTTACGGGCTCTCAACCAATTCAAATTTGATTTGTGACTTCGTTTGACAAACAGACTGTTGTCACTTTAAGAGCTGTACATCAACAAGAAGTGCATAGTGGAAGCTTTGCTTGACAGTGCATCTTCTTGCTAGGATCAGATTTAGATCTGCATTGTGAAAACAGAAGAGCTGGTCCATAAAAACGGTGGTAGTCCTAATGCTAATGTCCATGTCGAACATGTAAAATATCATGTTGCAAGAAAGGCTAAAGAATTTGGGATTATTTAGCTCACAGAGCCAATTCACATGTTGTGAATTAGTCATGTGCTGGGGGAAGGGCTGGAGTCAGTGTATGCTGAGGTGAGACAGTTGTTAGGGCTCAGGACTTCTTGAAGGACCCACTTCCACAGAGCCCCTCAACCACATGCCACCAGAGAAGAAATGGGAGCACTCCTGGTGGGCACACATCTTTCTGCACACACCACCAAGCACCATCAGGGAAAGACAGCCAGATGGGGATATGGAAGACAGCCAGATGGGCATGAATGAGGGACCCCCAGAGATGGTCAGAGGAGGAAGAAGAGAGGGGGGCCATGCACTCTATGCCTGGAGTCCCTCAAAACCCAGAACTGGCCCTGGCTGAGGGTTCCATGCTTAGAATGTAGGGATGGCTCCTATGGCTTTTTTCTGCTAACACTAGCATGTTCTTCCAGTCAGTGCAAGATGCCTTTTCCTGATGCAAAAGGTCTGATCCAGCAAGGCTAGGGCCAGTCTCCAGGTGGGATCTGGAGATCCCCCAGAATTGCAACTCATCACCAGGCTCCAGAGGTCCATTTCCCTGGATAAAATGGATGCTATAGAGGGTGGATTCTGTGGCATCATATCCCACTGAGATTCCTGTCCTCCTCAGGCTCCATCCCCAAATCTCAAGGAGTTTCCCAACCTGGCTCTGGCAACCTTATCCCCTATCTCCTGTTGGTGGCCAGGGGGACCTGACAACCCTACGCATGGTTCTTTTTACTGTGATTATTCACAAGTGCTATTTTTGTAGCAGGAACTCTTTTGCATATTAGGCCACCACCCCTAATGTAGCCAATCCTCCTGGAGCTTACAGTAGGCCCTGGGCTAAGAGCCCTGTAAGATCTTGGAGGATTGGCAACATCAGGACTGTGTGGCCTAATATGCAAAGGAGGTCCTGCTACAAAACAAAAAGCCCAGTCAGAAGCTAAAATATGTTCTTAACCTTATATGTGTGTATAGGATACAGGGCCTCTCATCCCAATACCCTTGGCCCAGATGGCTTCTAAAGATACAAACAATACCCTTTCCAGAACCAGATTAGGCTAGTGTTTAGAGAAGCAAGCTTTTGAGAGTCACAGAAATCTTCACCAGGCAAAGCAATCCCTCTTCAAGACCCTTGTTCTATCACCTTCAGGACCACAGTGGTCGATTGGGGTGAAGGTGGGGGAGCATCTGGGGGAAAAAACCATTTCTCTCCAAAGAAACTGGGCAGCCCTTTTCTCATCAAGGCTGAAATTCAACCCTTGTCAGTGATTGATTTGATTCCGGGTTAAATGTTCCTTTTCAAAGACTTCTGGGCTTTAAAAGCATTACGGCTCCCCCGGCTAATTAAAAAAAAAAACACAACTGGGGGCTTTTCATAAAAAGGGGGGAAACATGCCTGCTTTTGGAGTACCCATTTTCTCTGGATCCTTTTCTGTGGCATGAATCACCAGATAGTATGAACTCAATTAGTTCAGACAGAAGGCTGGAGATAAATCACGATCCCATTAGGGAAACTCATGAGGTTAATTTATGGCTTTCAAAGCAGGCTTGGCTCTTTCCCTCCATCCCCACGCATTTGCTTCACGGAGATAGCAGCTCTCCGGCTTTATCTCTTCTGCTCACAGACAGGACACAACGGTGATGGTGGCAGGAGGAGCCGTTAGCCCTGGTGCTGACCCTCCCCCTGGCACCTTACCTCTGATTTACTGGTGAAATTACTTCTCCTATTGCTGCAGAGGTCACACTGGGCCAGGGGTTATTCTGTGTTGAATTACAGCAGGAAGACCCAGGGGTCGTTTACCACCATTCCCCACCCCACCCATCCCCCATGGCTTGAAAGAGACAGTGCAAAGACTGTTTGTGAGCAGGGGCAGATTATGGAGCACAGGGCAAGGTGTTGTTTTCAAAGATATTCCCTTATTCAGTGCAGAGGAGGACTAAGCTTTCCTTCCTGGCCTGAGTAGAAAATACAGCATGATATAGAGCAGGGCTGGCCAAATTTGCTCAACGCAAGGGCCACATAGAATAAATGCCAGATGTTTGAGAGCCACAAGCCACGAATGTCAGATTTTTGAGAGCCACAAGACAGGAAGAAAGGAAGGAAAGGAAGAAGAGGTGGAAAGAAAGCAACTTTAACTTTAAATGCATTCTCCAGCCACCAGCTGGCTTCACTTGGAGAAGTGATTTAAAGAGAGAATTGCCTACTCCAAGAGGTCCGATGGGGGGGAGCTTTAAAAGAGAGAGAACGGAGAGAACAGAAGACAAGCGACTCATAGCCACCAGCTGGCTTCACTTGGAGAAGTGATTTAAAGAGAATTGCCTACACCAAGCGGTCCGATGGGGGGGGGAGGAGGGCTATGAGAGAGAGAAAACAGAAGACAAGCAACTCACATTTTGCACAGCTGTGACAAGAGCTATGGAAAGAGCCACATGTGGCTTCCAACCTGCAGTTTGGCCACCACTGATGTAGCAAAAGCAGATGTGGTGTAGTGGTTACAGTGTTGGATAGGATTGCGAACTCTGGGTTGGGAAATTCCTAGCGATTCAGGAGTGGATCCTGGGGAAGGAAGGGGAGGGACCTCAGCAGGATATAATATCATAGGGTTGCCAATCTCCAGGTGGCGACTAAGTGAGAAGCTCAAGGAAGATGTAAACAAAAAGGAGACTGCAGCCCAATACATTTATACCTTCGTAATATGTGCATAGAGAATGTTATAAATAATAGTAATTAGAGCTTCTTTTTTTGTAGCAGGAACTCCTTTGCATATTAGGCTACATCCCCCTGATGTAACCAATCCTCCAAAAGCTTACAGTAGGCCCTGTAAGCTCTTGGAAGATTGGCTACATCAGGGGTGCGTGGCCTAATATGCAAAGGAGTCCCTGCTACAAAAAAAAAAAAGTCCTGATACTAATACATTGAATGATTAATCTAAAGGAATTAGGTGGCAAATTTCACATTATTTCCAATTCCAGACTAGACTACCTCATGGCTGGGTGCAGGGGAGAGGAACAGAGCAAGGAGGGGGTGCCAACCAAAAATAGAAGCCATTGCTGTCTTCAATGAAAAGCCTGGCAGAATATCTTTGCCTTACAGGCCCTGGGGAATTACATAAGATCACACAGGCCCCGATGGTGTTCAGCAGAGAGTAACCCTGTAGAGTTTTTGAGACGAGAGGTAGCTTGCCATTGCCTGCCTCTGCATAGAAGCCCTGGACTTCCTTGGTGGTTTCCCATCTAAGAACTAACCAGGGCTGAACCTGTTTAGGTTGTAAGATCTGAAGAGGCCAGGCTAGCTTTGGCTATCCCAGTGGGGGCAGCCATACATATGCCACCCCCGTTATTCACTTGCATGGCTCCTGTCCCCCATCACAAGCACCCGAGGTAATTCATCTGGGCAGGAAGTAAATGCAACCATCATGAAATGACCATTTGCTCGGTCCCGTTTTAATAACCCTCACGAGCTTTCCTTTGTGTCAGCTGACATTGTTATTTTAAAAGCCCAGGGAAAAAAAAGAAGATATGATTAAATCCAGCCATTGCTGGGGAAAGATTTTAATGAGACTCCTTGGGAGAACAGAAGACAAGCGACTCACATTTTGCACAGCTGTGACAAGAGCTATGGAGCCCCAACTTGGAGATTTTCAAGGGCAGGGTTTGTGTGCATGTACAGTTTCGGTACATGAGGGGTTCCTGCAGTGCATATCGAAGCTGTACAGCGGGTTGCCAGCATCAAGATAGGCCATGGGGATCTTCTGTTATTGAGAGGACCTTGAGAGGAAATGGCACTTCAGAGGGAGGATGGTATGGCATCATACCATGCTGATGCATCCTGCCCCTCTCCTAATCCCAGTTTAAGCATGGGCATGAACCAAACCACAAATCACAATTTGTGCACAAATTAAGCCACTTTGTGGACCGTTCGAATCGCTTCTGACCAAATTTTGTCTTTGCATTTTGTTTTCCCAGACAGCCTGGCGCTGATTTAATCAATTGCTAGGCAAAGCTGGGGGTGGACTTCCATGAGCCCTGGAAATAACCATAGCAGTTGTCCACAGCTTGATTGGCAGCTCCAGGAGCCAATCACGGAGCTCCCATTCTGCAGCACAAAGAGTTGTCTGTGAGAGCTGAAGCTGAGCTTTCCTGGGGGCACCTACTTTGGGGGGCTATAACTTGGACATTCCAAATCCAGTCTTCGCCAAACCTGGAGGGTGGGTGGAGGAGAGCCTGCTGAAGACTCCCAGTGAGTTTTACACATCCTGAACCAAACAGACCAATGAACCCTGATCTGGGTTAGAAATCAAATGAATCACAAAATGAACCACCACTTTCACGTTCCATGTCCATCCCTATCCCAGCTTCCATGTCCATCCCTATCCCACTTTCATGTTCCATGTCCATCCCTATCCCAGCTTCCTCCACACACAATCTCCAGAAAGTTCCCTACCCCAAGACAAGAACTGGAACTCTTCTGGAATTGCAACTGATCTCCAGTCTACAGGCATCTGTTCCCCTGAAGGAAATGGGAGCTTCAAAGGCTGGAGTCAATGATGTCATCACTATCCACTGAGCTTCTTCCCCTCCCAGTCTCCACCTTCCTCAACACCAGGGGTGGAATTCTAGCAGGAGCTCCTTTGCATATTAGGCCACGCACCCCTGATGTAGCCAATCCTCCGAGAGCTTACAAGACTCTTTTTTGTAAGCTCTTGGAGGATTGGCTACATCAGGGGTGCGTGGCTTAATATGCAAAGGAGCTCCTGCTAGAATTCCACCCACTATCATATTTCCAGGAATTTTTCAAGCTTGAGTTGACAATGCTGGACAGATCTAGGGTTGCCAACTCTGACCTGGGAAATTCCTGAAGATCTGGAGACAATGTCTGTGGAGGGACGAGCGGGGCGAGGATTTCACCTAGAATCTATGGTATGACATAGAGCTTGCCTTCTGAAGCTGCCATTCCTCCAGGGGAACTGAACTTGGCAGTTTGGGGGAAAGTTAATTCCAGGAGAAATCCAAGTCCCACCTGAAGGTTGGCATCTCTAGCATAGAACTCAAATGAGAGTTTCGTTTGAAGCTGATGCAGAGAAGGACTGCATAGAAAATGAAGATAGAAAAAATAGGGTTGCCAATCCCCAATTGGGGGCAGGGAATCCCCGGGTCTGGAGGCCCTCCCCCCACTTCAGTGTTATCAGAAAGTTGTGGGGGAGGGAAATGTCTACTGGGCACTCCATAGATTATAATGGAGAATCAATCTATAGATATCTGGGGCTCGGGGGAGCCTATTTTTTAAGGTAGAGTCACCAAATTTTCAGCATAGTATCTGGCGCCTTTTCTCAAAAAAAAAAAATTGACAAGTTTCAAAAAGATTGGACTAGGGGTCCAATTCTATGAGCCCCCAAAGAAGGTGTCCTCTCCCCCATCATTTCCAAAGAAGGGAAGCCATTTATAAGGATCACATGTGAATCACATGATGTGAGGGTCAGAACTCCCTTTGGAGTTCAATTGTGCTAGTCACATCCTTGCTCCTGGCTCCACTCCCAAAGTCCCCAGATATTTCCTGAGTCAGACCAGGCAACCTTAAATTGCAAACCACCCTCAAACATGAAGGTGAGCAAAGTGATGGGGTGGCTCAGAGAACATAAGAGAAGCCATGTTGGATCAGGCCAACGGCCCATCCAGTCCAACACTGTGTCACACAGTGGCAAAATTTTTTTATATAAACACACACACTGTGGCTAATAGCCACTGATGGACCTGTGCTCCATATTTTTATCTAAACCCCTCTTGAAGGTGACTATACTTGTGGCCGCCACCACCTCCTGTGGCAGTGAATTCCACATGTTAATCACCCTTTGGGTGAAGAAGTACTTCCTTTTATCCGTTTTAACCTGTCTGCTCAGCAATTTCATCGAATGCCCACGAGTTCTTTTATTGTGAGAAAGGGAGAAAAGTACTTCTTTCTCTACTTTCTCCATCCCATGAATTATCTTGTAAACCTCTATCATGTCACCCCGCAGTCGACGTTTCTCCAAGCTAAAGAGTCCCGAGCGTTTCAACCTTTCTTCATAGGGAAAGTGCTCCAGCCCTTTAATCATTCTAGTTGCCCTTTTCTGGACTTTCTCCAATGCTATAATATCCTTTTTGAGGTGCAGAGTCCTGAGTCCACCTAACACCCACAAACCGCAGAAGGGGAAGAACCCATTAGCTAAGGCTCTCTGGCTGTGGGAGGCATTAAGCCTTCACAGTCTGTCACATTTATACAAGTTTCCAAAGTTCAGTCCGTCATACACCCCCAAACCCCAGCAGGGGAGAGGAATCGCAATATTTATGTACTGTTTTTTTTAATCATTATTTTACCTGCTCTGAGTCTGGACTAAGGGACAGTGGGATACAAACCCAATAAAATGAACTACCCTATGGAACAAAGTAGGAGTCTAGCAGCACTTTTAAGACAAACAAAGTTTTATTCAGAATGTCAGCTTTTGTATGTATCCACCCTATGGAGTCACTACTGCCTTTGTTGTGAAACTTAGGTATCTCATGAAGATAGATCCAGGTGGTTAGCCGTGTCAGTCTGAGGAAGTGTATGTGCACACAAAAGCTCACGAATAAAACCTTGTTGATCATAAAAGTGCCACTGGACTCAAAATTTGTTTACGTATCGCATGTAAGTAATGTGTTCTTCACAACAGATGTGAAAGGGCAGGGGGAGGCTACAGCTTCTTCTCCCTATAGAGAGAGCCAGTTTGGTGTAGTGCTTAAGTGTGTGGACTCATATTTGGGAGAACCGGGTTTGATTCCCCACTCCTCCACTTGTACCTGCTGGCATGGCTTTGCATCAGCCATAACACTCACAGAGGTTGTCCTTGAAAGGGCAGCTTCTGGAAGAGCTCTCTCAGCCCCACCCACCTCACAGAGTGTCTGTTGTTGGGGAGGAAGATAAAGGAGATTTTGAGCTGCTCTGAGACTCTGAGATTCAGAGTGAAGGGCGGGATATAAATCCAATATCATCATCATCATATGCTTTGTCACAAACCAGAACCAGTGTGCATTTGGGAGGGACAAAACTCCCATTGCACATATGGTACAGTTTCCCCAACAAACAAAAGGACTTTGTAATGTGTAGACAGAATCTCAGCCTCCCCTACTTTTAAAGGATCCTTGTTGGGAAAAGGAAATAAGTACATCTGCTGTCTTCCTTTGGAGGAATAGAACTGCGCATATCAAAAAGGCCTGTACATGTGTTTTATTGTAATCATGGTATGTACCATGTCTTGTGAGCCGCCCTGAGCCTGCCTCGGCGGGGAGGGCGGGATATAAATAAAAATTTATTATTATTATTAAGGCAATGTCACCTCCAGGGCTTTTTTTTGTAGAAAAAGCCCAGCAGGAACTCATTTGCCTATTAGGCCACACCAAGCCAGCCGGAACTGCATTCCTGCTCAAATAAAAACAACCCCTGTCATCTCCCACAAATATTGTGGCACACTTTTACAACAGAGCTTGCTTTTAAAGGCATTGGATTGTGGAAGCACACTTGGTGTGTTTTGCTGTGTGTTCCCAATGGCTTCTCTCAGGGTCAGGGTCAAGTGCGGGAGCAGGCCTTAGGGGTGGTCAAAGCACCTTTACAGGAAAGCTGGCTGTGCTAATATTTGAGGAGCCCTGGTGAGAAAGGCCCTTCCTCCTTCTCCTCTTCCTCTACTCCATCCCCACATGGCCCCAACATCCTGGCTTTCACCTGGCCATCAACAGCTGCAAACTAGGAGGAGCCATTGTGATTTAAGGCCAGGCCATTGACCTCTGTTAACAACCACTGCATGGAGTGTATTTCCAGACACCCTCATTGCTACCGTCCCTTTCTCAATCTCTGCTAGGTGGTTTCCTCACCCATCCCTTCCTGTGTGCTGATGTGCATGCAGGAGACTGATTTCAGACTTTCTATCTCAGCAAACGTCCAATGTGCAAACAGTAGACATTTTGTGGAGGGTATTGGCTAAGTTCAGAGATAATGCAAAACTCTGGCTTATCTTAACTGCTGTTCATTTGTGAAAGGAATCTGTCTTGTAGACAGTCACCCAAAGCATGGCTTGTGTCAACAAATGGGGGTTGCCTCAAGCCTCTATGTAGCCAGGCAAGGTTTGAGGGCAACACCAGAAATAAGTTTGAGGGCAACACCAGAAATTACAGGCAATCACACCCATCTAGCTAAAGCAAAAAGAAACTCAAGAACAAGAAAGTAGAAACTCCCTTTGCAGTTCAGGCAATCACACCCATCTAGCTAAAGCAAAAAGAAACTCAAGAACAAGAAAGTAGAAACTCCCTTTGCAGTTCACAGTCTCCACTGCACTGTTAATCAGAAGGGAGAAGCTGGCTACTGTGGATAATGCAATGGCTATACTCTTGGTGAGCAAGGGGTACATCCATATTCAGAGGTGGCACCTGAAACCCAGTGCTATGAAGCAGCAGCAAGGGAAGGCTTTGGCTCCTAGGTCCCGTTTTTTGGCCCTGTGTGAAACAGGATTCTGGACTAAATGGACCACTGGTCTGATCCAGCAGGCCTAGGACTGCCAAGTCCCCGGTCCAGGCAGGGGTTCCCACATTGGGCCGGTGGGGGGAACCTCCCCCTATGTCGCCGCGATGATGGCACCCAGAAGAGACGTCATCACACTGGTGTGCAGCGGCCATTCTAGGTGTTTCCGGGAAAACTCTATGGTTTTCCCGGATGCTCTAGCTATTTGGAAGAGAAAACGCTATGGTTTTCCCGGACGCTCTAGCTATTTGGAAGAGAAAACTCTATGGTACAATAGGTCCCGCTCCGGGACGAAGGGAACTTGGCAACCCTAAGCAGGCCTGACTTAAGTTGTTATGTTCTGCTGTCAGTGTTCACTGCCCACACTTATTGCCCACACAACTCTCAAATATCCAGTGCCTTTTACTCAGCTGGGGACATCTAATTTTAATTTCCAGGGCTGGCAAGGAGCTTTCCTCCAAGTCAAACTGAATAAAGTGGCTTTAGGCACAATCTGCCAGGAAATTCTCCTGTTCATATCCCATTGGAGAAAGCTACAGAACAGAATTACCAGACGTTAAGACTGTTTATACAGATGTATTTTCTCCTTGAAAAATGCTAATATCAGAACTGGGGAGCCAATTCAAAGAGCAGAACTGAGTGTAGGTTAAAGGGTAAAACTGCCTCTCCTTCCCCTGAATGGTACCAAGGCAAACTGAGGCTGCATGAGCTTGCGGTGTGCGTTCTAAGGACAGAACAAGGTGTGTGTGATTGAATGAGATGTATGTTGAATGAGGTGCATGTGATTGAGAGCCAGTTTGGTGTAGTGGTTAAGAGTGCGCATCCTAATCTGGGAGTATGATTCCCCACTTCTCCACATGCAGCTGCTGGGTGACCTTGGGTCACTCACAGGTCTCTCAGCACTGTTCTCTCGAGAGCAGTTCTCTCAGAGCTCTCTCAACGGCACCTACTTCATAGGGTGTCTGTTGTGGGGAAAGGAAGGGAAGGAGACTGTAAACGGCCAGCCACAGTTCTCTCAGAGCTGTTCTCTCAAGAGCAGTTCTCTAAGAGCTCTCTCAGCCCCACCTAACTCACAGGGTATCTGTTGTGAGGAGGGGAAGGGAAGGAGATTGTAAGCCACTCTGAGATGCCAAGTGAAGGGGGGATATAGATTCAATATCCTCCTCTTCTTCTTCTGTGATCATGTCTGTTTGTAGCCCTGTGTCACCACCAAAGGCAATTGCACCGATAGGCTGCTGTGCACATTGTAGCAGAGGCCACTGAATACCCCTGAAGGGGGAGGTGATGCCCCTAGCCCTTCATCACCAGCCCCATCAACCTGTCACATTTCCTACAGAAGCCAAGGTTTATCTCCATTTCACAGATGAGGCAAGCTGACATCGGCCAGGAACGAGTACAATGGGGCTGCTGGGAGATCAACATTTGACGAAGCAGCGGCACCCTTTTAAGAGCAGGAATGACAAAGCCTCGCTGAGTCGGCCCTAATTGCTGGTGCATGGAAGAGATTACAGGTCTACTCCTCCTGCAGAGGCCCAGGAGGCTCTGCTTTAGCTCTCCCATGGAGGAGCTTGATTCTTCTTGGCACCAAACACCGGCTCTTCCCGCACAAGCACTGCAGCGTTGAGTGTGCAGCTGTTTTTCTTCCTCTGGCTTGTCTTTTCCTCCTTGCCATTCTGAGTGACAATCAGCCTGCCACATTAAAAAAAATCACACCACGATTTAGATAGCTGATTTGTATTTCAAAAGCACTGGGGACGGCTTCTTTGAAGGGGACAGTGACCCATGCACCTACCCTGACGAAGCTGTTTCAGGTTTTGATCTTCACCCTCATTTTAGCCGAACTAGGCTAGGAAATGGGGAAGGGAAGGGGAGGCATTTTTATTGTGTGTTAAAACATCCCGCCCGTGCCCACGTCTATAAACTGCTGAGCCGAGTTCCTCCTAGAGTTTATAGAGTTGGAAGTGGAAATGCTTTGAAAGGCTTAAATGTTAAGCAAACACTAGAAGGCTTTCCTGTTCTTCACCATTCGGTATGTTTTTCTTCTCTCCAGGAGATCTTGCCCTGGGATTCTGAGGTTGGCTGGTCCTCTAACTTTGAACAGCTTTCAAGTTGCAAGCTGATCTGAGATACTTCCATCATTCCAAGTTTGTATCAAGTCCGTGCATTCAGTTTCAGAGAACCCTGGTCAGTACCAGCCCAAATCAAGACCTATTGTGCTTCAGCCCTGAAGACTTCAAATTGCCATCTAAGTGGGCTGGTCCCCCTGAAGAGAGGAGGAGGAGGAGACTTATACCCTGCCCTTCTCTCTGAATCAGAGTCTCAGAGCAGCTTACAATCTCCTTTATCTTCTTCCCCCACAACAGACACCCTGTGAGGTGGGTGAGCCTGAGAGGGCTCTCACAGCAGCTGTTCTTTCAAGGACAACTCCTGCAATAGCTATGGCTGGCCCAAGGCCATTCCAGCAGCTGTAAGTGGAGGAGTGGGGAATCAAACCCAGTTCTCCCAGATAAGAATCCCTGCACTTAACCACTACACCAAACTGGCTTTGTGGAGCAATACCACTTTTCCTTTGAAGGTGAAAGCTGAGTTGAACCTTCCTACTCAGTCAGGTATCTGATCTCCATAAAGGCAAACTTATAATGGTGAAGGAAAGGTCTTGCATCAAAAGCTTCTTATGAGTTGTGAGAGAAGAAAGCTACTCGGCCGAAGCAGAGAAGGCATAAGGAGCAACTCAGCAAGAGCCAAAGGAATGGGAGCCGGTGCGATACAGTAGCTCAGAGTTTGAGTTCAGTGGCACCTTTAAGACCAACAATAGTTTATTCAAGGTATTAGCTTTCGTGTGCAAGTACACGTCTTCAAATACATAGAAATGGAAGATAATGTTTCATATATATATGCCTCTACCTAGGTGAACAGCAAATTAGCATACAACTTATTCTTCACCTATGTAGAGGTTCACCTATATGTTGTTCACCTATATAGAGTATCTTCCTATATATATTAAACATGAGCTTCCATTTCTATGTATTTGGGGAAGTCCGCGTGCACAGGAAAACTCATACCTTGAATAAACTTAATTGATCTTAAAGGTGCCACTGGACTCAAAATTTGCTCCAATGCTTCAGATCAAAATGGCTGCCTACCTGATATGGTACAGTGTTGGCATCAGAATTCAAGAGTGTTTGGATTATGTGCCATCAAGTCGTTCCCCACTTATGGTGACCATGTGAAAGAATGCCCTTCAAAACATCCTATCATTAACAACCTTGCTCAAGTCTTGCAAATAGAATGCAGTGGCAATCTTTTTTGAGACAAATCAATCCCACGTTGGGTCCTCCTTTCTCCCTATTGCCTTTTGTTATCAGCTCTTCTTATCAGGTTGGCATAGGTTCAAAAGACCACTCAGCCATGGAGCTTGCGTGTCTATGACCCATGAGTTATGACCCAGTCACTCTCTCAGTCCAATCAACCTTACAGGGTTGTAGTGAGGATAAAATGGAGAAGGGGGGAATCTTGATGTGGAGAATAAGAAGGAATCCAGTGCCCAAGCATCAGGGGTGGGATTCTAGCGGGAGCTCCTTTACACATTAGGCCACACAGCCCTGATGTAGTCAATCCTCCAAGAGCTTACAAAAAGAGCCTTGTAAGCGCTGAGAGAATTGGCTACATCAGGGGTGTGTGGCCTAATATGCAAAGGAGCTCCTGCTAGAATTCCACCCCTGCCAAGTATCATAAGAACATAAGAGAAGCCATGTTGGATCAGGCCAATGGCCCATCCAGTCCAACACTGTCACACAGTGGCAAAAAAACCCAACAACAGGTGCCATCAGGAGGTCCATCAGTGGGGTCAGGGCACTAGAAGCCCTCCCTTGCGGCTTTCTTTTTATAGGGATGGGAGATAAGGGCTGCAGACATGTTTGCTCTTTGAAAATTTAGATGCCAATGATTTGATTTTCTTACTTTGGTCAAACTGCCCATACCAAATGTCAGCTTCGAGAGCTTGAAAAGAATATATTGGGTTCAATTTAAAAAAAAAATTGCCATGAAACTTTTTCACTGTATCCCTGATTTTCCATGTTTCCAGGTGGGGGGAATTCTGCTTAAACCAGTTACAAAGATTATTTTCCAATGGTAACAAGGAAAAGAAATGTTTACTTACAAAAATAGATGCGCACCTTATATGACCTATTCACATAGGTACGTTTAAGCTTATTGTGAACAGGTTAACTTGCCACAGCTCCAAGTCCATGTGAGGGAGAGAAGAAGAGAGGTCCTATATCAGATGAAACGGAAGGCAATCAATGGCCAAAGAGGCTCAACTTCTAACCAATAAAGGGGCAGGGCCCACTGCCAACCCTACCTCAGGGAGAGAATTCTCTTAACCCTTTCCCTCCCAAATCCTCTTTTATGCAGTTACAATATCAACATAATAAATGTTTGAATCCTACCAAGTTTTCCACCTGCAGCCCCTTTTGACGATCAAAGAGACTATGCTGGGATTGTGGGACCTGAGTAGGCAAAAGCCATGCAGAGTAGGGACTGAAGGGGCAAATTTAGGCAGGACTGAGTGGGAAAGCTGGTAGAATTCAATCCAATCTTTAAAAAAAAAAAACTCACTAAGGTCAGTCCAACAAATCATATGACTTTTCCTCTCCTGTGCTTCCAAAGAGGATGTCATAAATCAGATGGGATTCAACGAAACATCCTCCAGCTTTTGTGCAGTTCATGCCCTCTACTATTTTATGGATGCAAATAGGGATGATTCTGTCAAATTGAAAGGCCCCTCTGCAAACACCCCTGCCCCCCCCCCCCAATTCCACTTTGGTGCAAGCCTCATCCGTGATCTGGCATGTGGGCTCTGTTCATTTACTACGCACAGGAACATCAGTAAAAAGATGCGGAACTCTTTTCTTTTTAATAAATGTGCTAGATGTTTAATACTGTCATAGCTGCAAGCCATCAAGTTCCCTTGTTAAGCTAACAGCTGAGAATGGTTGACTGCCACTTTCATCAATGAGAGCTAATGGCTAAGCAATGGTTCCCTGATGAGTGGGAAATCTGTGTGTTTGAACGATTTGCCCATCAGAGCTTTGAGAAGGTGCCACACACCCCCTTTGCAGAGAGGACAGATGCATGAGAAGAACAGAGAATGAAGAGACAGAAAGAGAAGGAGAGAAAGAAATGAACTGGCTTTATGGTGGAGCATAGGGTGGCCAGCTCCAGGTTGGCAAATACCTGAACATTTGGGAACTGTACCCTGAGGAGGGTGGGGTTTGAGGAACAGAGGGACATCAGAGGGGTATAATGTCATAGAGGCTACCTTCTAAAGTGGCCCTTTTTTCAGGTGAACTGATCTCTGTCACAAGAAGAAGATGAAGAAGATATTGGATTTATATCCCGCCCTCCACTCCGAAGAGTCTCAGAGCGGCTCACAATCTCCTTTACCTTCCTCCCCCACAACAGACACCCTGTGAGGTGGGTGGGGCTGGAGAGGGCTCTCACAGCAGCTGCCCTTTCAAGGACAACCTCTGCCAGGGCTATGGCTGACCCAAGGCCATGCTAGCAGGTGCAAGTGGAGGAGGGGGAATCAAACCCGGTTCTCCCAGATAAGAGTCCGCACACTTAACCACTACACCAAACTGGCTCAACTGCAATAGCAGGATGTCTCTAGTCACCCTAATGCCAATTGGCAGCCCTAATGGAGTACTTTAAGGAGCAAAATCTCTTTCTCTGATACCGGGTAGCTGATCTACTGCTTTGGAAGAGTGCTTATTGATACCCACTTATGCTATGCTTGTGCAATTGTAAAGCATGAGACTCCCCTGTCTCTAGCATGGGCTCCCCCAGACAAAAAGGGAAGCGAGGAGGAAGACCTCACTCCATCCTCAGAATTGGGAAGGAGAAGGGGTTCTGGCAGCCTGGTCCACTTCCTTCCCTGGACTGCTTCATCTGACCTTCTCTCTCCCCTTCTAGGAATTCAGTCCCTTCCTTTCTCCCTGACTGGTGTGGTGCCTTCCCTTTTATGGGATTCCCTGCCCCTGCCCCTATCTATCCAATCCCCTGTACCTGCTCCAACAGGGAAGCTATAAAAGGAAAAGGAAGCTTTCCCTGCCTCCCCCCCCCCCCCCAGCTGCCTGGCTCTCTGCACTGCTCCTTCCTGTAGTTGCTCAGGGCTGCTCCCTAGCCTTTCCCATCTTGGCCTTCCACAAGTCTGGGCTCAGCCTTGCCTTCTGAGCATGTTCATGCCTGCCAATGCCTAGCTGCCAGCCTTATTCTCAGCTGTGTTGGAGCAATATGCCTGGGCCCTGGCTGCCTCTCTTTCCCAGCTTTCCTCATGTGGGTGAATCTGGCCCCTCAGCCACCATCAGTTTTGGCCGCCAAAGGAGAGTTGGAGTTGGGGGTGGGCATCAGCTCCCAACTTAAAGCACATATTATAAAAATACCCTAAGTCTCTGGTATTCCATCACCCCAACTCACTACTTTAGAAATCAAGGAGCATGCAAATCATACAATCCTGAATCTAATAATGGACACCATAGGGCAAAAAATGTCAGCTTGGTGTAGTGGTTAAGTGTGCAGACTCTTATCTGGGAGAACTGGGTCTAATTCCCCATTCCTCCACTTGCAGCTGCTGGAATGGCCGTAGGTCAGTCATAGCTCTCACAGAGTTGTCCTTGAAAGGGCAGCTGCTGTAAAAGCTCTCTTAGCCCCACCTACCTCACAGGGTTGTGGGGGGGGGAGGTAAAAGAGATTGTTGGGGGGGGAGGTAAAGGAGATTGTGACCACTCTGAGACTCTGAGATTCAGAGTATAGGGCAGCATATAAATCCAATATCATCATCTTCCTCCTCCTCAAAGCAGGATTACAACTGAACACCAAGAGGAAAAGGGTAATGACTACTAGGGAATGACACAACTTAAACGGTTGATGATATAGAAATCAAAATAGCGATTTTTCTGTTCCTTGGCTCCATCATCAACCCAAAGAGGAACAGCACCCACGAAATTAGAAGGAGACTGAGACTGGGAGAGGTAGCCATGAAGGAACTAGAAAGAATCCTGAAGTGAAAGGATGCGTCACAGGTGACCAAAGTCAAGCCAATTCATGCCATAGTATTCCTGCTACTATGTTTGGATGTGAAAGTTGGACAGTGAAAAAATCTGACAGGAAGAAAGTAGATTCCTATGAAATATTTTGTTGGAGGAGAGTTTTACAGATAGCCAAAACGAGGCTATCACACTTTGTTAACATACAACTTAAGGGCCAAAAATTAAAAGCAAATTATACAATTAAATCATAAATAAAAAATACATGTATTTATTCTAGAAAGTTAAAAACGTTTAGGGGCCCATCATTAGCTTATTTCTTAATGCAGTCATAATGCAACAATGGGAAACCACTTGACTGACACGTTTCAACCTAGAATGGTCTTTTTCAGAGGTCAAAGAAGTATATACACTTATAAGCTCATGATACAAAAGAAGGAGGCTAATGATGGGCCCTTAAATGCTTTTTTTTAAAACTTTCTAACATGTATTTTTGTTTATGATTTAATTGCATAATTTGCTTTTAATTTTTGGCCCTTAAGTTACATATTAACCTTGTAGGTTCCTTATTCCAGTTTTTGGGTTATGTTTCATGCCCCTCTCTGTTTTTTCCTTCACTGTCATACTTTGGACACCTTATGAGAAGACGAGAGTCACCGGAGAAGACAATAATGTGAGGAAATGCTGAAGGCAGCAGGAAAAGAGGAAGACGCAACATGAGATGGATGGACTCCATCAAGGATGCCACAACCCTCAGTTTGCAAGACCTGAGAAAGACCGTTAATGATCGGACATTTTGGAGGATATTAATTCATAGTGTCCCCATAAGTTAGAAGTGACTTCATGATACACACATAAACACACATTCCTGGTAAATTGTTCTCCCTAGTATGTCCTGATTTTTTGACTTTCTAAACTGTCCTTCAAAATAAATGGCTGTTCTGAAGGTGTCCCTTGAGTCTTGCATGATTCAAACAGCTGTGACTCTGGGACTTCCACAAACAGAATCCTCAGTGTCCCCTCTTCCCCTAACAATCAGGCATGCAGGGCCCCAAAAGGATCAAAGCAACAGCCTGAGGGGAGATTCAAAGAAGAAGAAGAAGATATTGGATTTATATCCCATCCTATACTCTGAATCTCAGAGTGGTCACAATCTCCTCTACCTTCCCACCTCCCCCCCCACCCACAACAGACACCCTGTGAGGTAGGTGGGCCTGAGAAAGCTCTTACAGCAGCTGCCCTTTCAAGGACAACTCCTTTGAAAGCTATGACTGACCCAAGGCCATTCCAGCAGGTGCAAGTGTAGGAGTGGGGAATCAAGCCTGGCTCTCCCAGATAAGAGTCTGTGCACTTAACCACTGCACCAAACTGGTTCTCAAACAAACTACAGTATGGGGAGAGTTTCCCCATGTGCTGGTTTCCCAAACTGAAATAGCCCAGCAAGCTGTTTGCCCTCTTGGGGAAGCAGAAGGTATCCCTATCTTCAGACCTCATTTTGGGCAGAAGCTCTTTCTTAACCCTACCACCACCAAATACTTGCTTCTGGGCTCCATTGTTCAGACCCCCTGTGAGAATTTTGCTGCACTCTAAGATGTGACAAACTTTCTAATATTTTCCCCCACAAAAAAATGGGAATGTAACCAAAGCATATAAAGCAGACAGATGGAAATCTTCATCATGTCACTGTGGCCACATAGGAGAAAGTAATTTTAAAAATATGATGGGAGAAAGATTTTATTATAACAATTATAATTCCAGAAGCATTTTAAGGTAGATGCTGAACTGATATAATTTTGTACACCTTCTGGTGATGTCAGGGGTATGTGGCATATGCAAATGAGTTGTGCTAATGAATTCCACATCTCTTTTTCTACGAAATGACCCCTGCCTATCATTAATTAAAATCTACTTTCTGCTTGAACTTTCATCAGTAATTGTTTCAAGTCTTTACCTTTTTCTGCCAATAATGTGGTGTGTGTCATCTAAATACCTCAGATTTTTAGTGTTCCCTCCACCAACATACACTTCAACAAAATAATACTGACTTTCCCTGGGAAATTACGGTATATGGTTTCTCCCTATATAATCTAGCCCTAGAAATGACTGTAAAATGGCAGCATTTGTAGGCAAAAGCCAAACGTCTGGATCATCTACAGGTACTGAAAATATTTTTTTTTTAAAAAAAAACACCTTGTGATAATAAGTGTTCTTTTGCAAATCATCCCAACCGAAAATCCTTTCTCAGTCCATTCTCTCCCATTTTTCTTCCCCTAAGCTGCTTTTATCCACATAAGCAGCTGTGATGTCTGAGTCATCCATTCCTTACCCCCTCCAGGTAAGTGTTATATAATGACCTAGGAGGAGAAAACCATGCTTTCCTTGGGGTGATTGTGGTTTTGGTTTTTTTGTGTTTTTTTTTTTTTTAATAGAACTTGGCTTTGGTCCAAGAAGACCTTCAAGGAACTTGAACCTTCTTTATGTCCCAAGAAATCTTGCCAAGGGTATCACCTAATTTGTATGATCAGAAAAAAAAATCATCATAATAAAACAGACTGAACCCAACTTTGCATTTTTAAAAAAGCTTTGCATTTTTAAAAATCTTTGCAGCATTTGGGAAATGGATCTCCGGTGGCATTTGGAGAGCATTCAAGAGACTTCATGGCTCATTCATGTCAATTCTATTAAGGCTGCAGAGAGAACCCAGAATTCAATTGGATAGGAGGGAGGAGCTAACTTCCTGCATCCTTTCTTTGTCCGCAGGTTCTGGTTATCAGTATTGAACCCCAGAGCAGACCCAGTGTGTGGTCAAGGGACTCTGTAGTCTTCTTGGGAATTGCCAGGTGTCCAGTATTGATCTGGACAGTCTGGTATTTCTTTTGACTGTCTGGGGGGAAACTGAAAAAATATTGGACATTTAAATGTCTGGTATTTGTTCAGCATTTTTCCTGAAGAGTCAGTCAAAACACTAGACTGTCCAAGTCAACTGGTAGCACTGAGGCCCCCCAAGCATGAAACAGGAACTGCTGATGCTTTGCACTTGAGATGCAGCCATTCCGTCCTGGGATGACAGAAGCAGACCATCGGCCCACTGAGAAATCTCCCTATGTCTAAAATGGCCAGTCCTCCTCTGCTCCTTCCCCTTTCCATTACTATGTGTGCGCAAAGGTGTACTATGATGGCAAGTGTGCAAGAACTGCCCTCTGCCCCACTTTTTGTCATCAAGACACAACTAAATTATGGTGACCCCATTGGGTTTTCAAGGCAAGAGACATTTGCCTGCCACTGGGTAGCAACCCTGGTATTCTTTGGTGGTCTCCCATCCAAATACTGACCAGGGCCAATCCTGCTTAGCTTCTGAGATCTGACAAGATCAGGCTAGCCTCGGCCAGGGCTTTTTTTGTAGCAGGAACTCCTTTGCATATTATGCCGCACACCCCTAATGTAGCCAAGCCTCCAGGAGCTTACAGTAGGCCCTGTACTAAGAGCCCTGTAAGCTCTTGGAGGACTGGCTACATAAGAGGTGTGTGGCCCAATATGCAAAGGAGTTCCTGCTACAAAAGAATGCAAAGGAGTTCCTGCTTTCTGGTTCATACTGTTCCACCCATCACATTCATTCATTCATTCATTCATTCATTCATTCATTCATTTATTTATTTATTTATTTATTTTATGATTTATATCCCGCCCTTCCCAGCAAGTGGCTCAGGGTGGCTTTCCTTTCTCAGCTCAGACACTCTGTAAGGGTAGAGATAGGTGCTTTCGTAGTTGCTCTACAAGTGTGAAAGATTAATTAATCCTGGCATGAGATCAACAGCAGCAAAGAGTAGAATTTACCAACCAAGCTGAGCAGCAACACGGAAAGCTAGTTATAGAATCTTGAAGTCCTACTAGCCAATGACTTTTGAAGTTCTTTGAACAGACACCAGAGTGAGAAAACCTGCAATTTCCTCTCCTCATCTTTCAGACACAGGTCAATATGGTGGATAAGTAGTATTTTCATATCACAGCTGCATTGATTATAATTTGGAAGGGGGAACTACCTTTTCATCAAAGTTCTTGTTGTGCGTGGGACTCCACTGAATGAATTTAATGAAGAATTCAAGTTGATGAGCCATTCATCCTGAGCAGCTTTGGGAGCTGTTGACTGTCAAGAAAGGAATAGGAGAGAATTCTTCCAGGTCAAGTTGACAACTTCTGGAAGAATCATCTGGAACAGAAGGAAGGAAGGAAGGAAGGAAGGAAGGAAGGAAGGAAGGAAGGAAGGAAGGAAGGAAGGAAGGAAGGAAGGAAGGAAGGAAGGAAGGAAGGAGTGCAGATTTATACCCCGCCCTTCTCTTTGAATCAGCCTCAGAGTGGCTTACAATCTCCTTTATCTTCTTCCCCCATATCAGACACCCTGAGAGAGCTCTCACAGAAGCTGCCCTTTCAAGGACAACTCCCATGAAAGCTATGGCTAACCCAAGGCCATTCCAGCAGCTGCAAGTGGAGGAGTGGGGAATCAAACCTGATTCTCTCAGATAAGAGTTCACGCACTTAACCACTACACCAAACTGGCTTTAAGCAATCATAAGCAATGCTTATGGTGTACTGGAACTGCAATGTAATTCTAGATCACAGATGTGCCTCTCTGCCACTGGAAAGGAAGTCCAGCTAGATGGCATTTTGAAATCTTGGTTAGGATTCCATTCATGGGGTCTATAATATAATAAGCATCTTTCTGAGCTATTGTGGCTGAGTTGCACAAAGTCCTAGGTGCACATCTTGCAATTGGCATCATATCTCCGGATAGTGTAGGTAACCTACAGATCCTTCTGTCTCAGCCCCCATGACCCCCACCACCAGATACATGCTTGTACTAAGATAATAATATGAGTGATGGTTTGTACAGCAATTTTCCTTATCATTTCACCACCACTGAGTGCCCTCTTGTATCTACGGGCCTGCAGGATGGCACCTTTAGAAGGCTTTGTTCAAATTGGCAAAGCTGTCACAGCGGCATTTATTGAGAGAGGTGGTCCTCTAGATATGTGTCCCATGAGGAGCTTTATAGGTAATAAACAGCAGCTTGAATTGAACATGGAAACCAATCAGTAGCCAGTGGAGGTCCTGAAGAATAAGTGTAATATGCAGGGCTTTTTTTGAGCAGGAACGCAATGTGGCCTAATATGCAAATGAATTCCCGCTGGGCTTTTCCTACAAAAAGGCTCTGTGTGAAACAATGGTGATATCAGGGGGTGTGGCCTAACACACAAATGAGTTCTTGCTGGACTATTTCTAGATCAACTTGTGAGTGAACCAGTTTGCCAGTTAAAACAGCAACTGTTATATGAGCACAGCTTGAAATATCAGCAGTTCACTCAGGATGGTGTAGTGGTTCAGAGTGTCCAGGGCTTTCTTTGTAGAAAAAGCCCAGCAGGAGCCCATTTGCATATTAGGCCACACACCTTGATATCACCATTGGTTCTGGCAGGGCTTTTTGTACAAAAAGCACAACAGGACATCATTTGCATATTAGGCCTCACTCCCTGATGCTAAGCCAGCTGGAACTCCATTCCTGTGTGTTCCTGCTCAAAAAAAAGCCCTGGGAGCATCAAACTATGATCTGGTTTAATTCCCATTCTGCCATGAAGATTGCTGGATGACCTAGGACCACTTACTTTTTTTTCAGCCTATCACTGAGTAGACATCCAGCGGGATAAGTGATTTTGTGCTGCACCGATGCATTGCGTCACTTCCAGCATGAAACTAGACACTCTAGGATTCGTCCAGCTCTATGGTTAAACCATAGAGTTGGGCTGAATCCTAGAGTTACATAATGGCATAATGTTTGGTTTCATGCCCTAAGTGACATTGCACATCAGCAGGGCTCCAAATCACCCTCTCAGTATCATCAAACAGGGGCAGGGAACCAGGGGTCCAGGGTAGGATTATATTTGGATACCTATCTCTGAAGGACAATAATGTCCGCCATCCAGAATTCCTTGGAGGAATGGTAGGATTCAAAATAAGCTTAATAAATGTGCTCAAATATTTTGAATAACCATGTACTGAATAAATATAAAGGGAATTTGGCAACCAAGTATTTAATAAGGCCCAACTGTAGGGATATGAATGTCTCCTCAAGGGGCGGTGGGAGGGAAATCTCAAGCCCAATTTGCATATTTGCAAAGTCTAATTTCAATTCTATAAACCGGGATAATAATACACATCGGCTACTGACTGGGCGGCAGGGCAATAAGAGCCGAGTGTGGGGGAGGGGAGTGCGGGGAGAGCAAATTTTGCTATGTTGTAATCATAATATTTATTAGCAGCCATAAAATCCCCATTCCCTGCCCCAAGGGAACAAATATACGGAAAGCAGAACTTCCGTACTCATATGGTGACTGCATGAGGGGGGGGGGGGGAGCAGGGGCTGGTGGAATGTATTATGAACCTTTGATAATGCAGGCTGATTCAGGATTCTATGAAAGCATGCTCCTTCTCTCTCCAGTTCTGGAGTTTCAAACACTTCTTTTTTTAAAAAAATGCTTTCATCTAAAAACCGTTTTATAACCCACACGCTGAAGATGCTGCAGTGGATAATAGCACCTTTTGTTCTTCTGTCTTCTTTTCCTTCTGCTTTTCATGATACAGGACAACCAATTTATTGTTGCCAAGGAGCCTGTTGCATCTAGGATAGTTCCGTGTCACTCTTTTTCCCCTTTAAGGCCACAGACTTGCTGCTATCAAGACAATCTATCTGAGTCCCTCTTTTCCTGCTTAGAAGTCCATCCAGGCAGGAAATGTCCCCCTCATAAGAAAGTCCAGCAGGGGGGCACTTCCATTCCACCCCTTCTCCCCTCCCTCCCCCTTTCTCCCCACCAACATCCCTTCTCCATGTGAAAAGGTCAGCGCCACGGGGTTCTGTCTAGGTCGAGCAAAAAGGCTGGAGGTGGGGAAAGGGGCGGGAGAGGGGAGCACTCTTACGCCAGACCCATGTGGTTTACACAGCAGAAGAAACCAAACTCTGTCCTACTCTGTCTGCAACTTGCGTCTCGAGATATTTATTCTTTTAGACGTTGAACCTGCCATCTTGATGAGGACTCTGGATGGGGAGGAGTGGGGGGAGAACAATATTGAAAAGTCATTTTGAGGGGAAAAAAACAAGAGACTCATACAGAATATGCTGCAGACATGCAGCCGAAAGATCCGGCTTGCTTATTGTGAATCAATGCGAATTCCAGTTTTCCTCACCTCTGCCTCACAAAGCAGCACATAGGAGAAGACTCCTACTCTTCCTGAAGCTCATGTGAGGTTTTCTGCTGTCTGTTTCCCACTTCAAGTGCCCTATTTTCCAATCCAGTCCCCTGTTTTCCTACCTTGTGTGCAGGGAAGAGCATCTTGGTTGCATGGAGGTTTCTCTCAAACTTGGCATTCAAACTTGGGTGCATTTGAAGCATCCCTTAACTGTCTACTTTCCTAATTTTCCCATGCTTTGAAGCACTCTTTCCCAGACTTGGTCTATTTAAAAAGACTGCAGTTAAAGCATCTTTGCACGCCACAAGGCTGAGCACCCAGAACTGCCCGCTGAACACTTCCATGCTGCTAGTAGGCAGGCCGGGTCTCCTGTCTCTTGCCCCAATTCCCCACCTCCACTTCCAAGGCTGGCAGGAGGAAAATACAGCACATCATATCCCCCACTGCGTGAGGTCCCTTTTAGTAAAACCTCAAAACTGGCATGATTGTGTTGGGGTGATGCTAAGATTAGCCCAAATGTCTATGATTTGATCCCTAGGAATGCTGACACAGCAGTGCTGCACGACATCACTTCCAGTGGAAAACCAGAAGTGAAGTCATTACATTGGGACTGATTCCTCACCAGAAGTTGCTCCACCCCCAGGCTTCTGTGCACTTTGATCTGGGGCAACCTCCCATTCCCCTTGCAGCAACTGGATCTGGGTTTTTTTGGAGAACTGGTCACCATGAGAGGAATGGGAGGTAGCCATGTTTGATCTCTTGAGCCAGCTCAAGCGGAAGCCCAGGGGCGAAGCTACCGCTGGTGCGCAATCAGTCCCAATGGACTTCATTTCCAGTTTTCCACTGGAAGTGATGTCATGCAGCACTGCTGTGTCAGCGTGCCTGTCCCTGCCCTCCAGTTTCTCTCCGGAGCTTGCCGACTGCTGCCAGCAATCTTTGCTTCTAGAGCTGTAGAAGAGTGGACCTTTCCCTCTTCCAGCTCCCTCACCAGTGAGGCGGGGGGACGCTGAACTGTTTGTAATCGGTTTCCTTCACAAAGTGTTCTGCGTTTCATTTTTATGAAGAGTCCCGTCGACATCAAAACATAACTGCCCACAGTTTCTTCATAATTCAGGCCCTAAGTCCACATCTTCACCCCAACCCACAACAAGCAGAAGTGTGTTAATGAACATCTGCCCCTGTTTCCGCAGCCAATCCCTAGACTCGTGCCAACGGAGATTAAAGTTTACAGCCCGCTCTGGGTCACTGGAGGCGCGTAAAGAGAAACGAGCATGAAAATGGGAAAAATGTGGAGGGAAACACCCGGCGGGAAAGAGACAGCCTTTATAGCGTGGAAAAGGAGACATTCTACCTCATGCGAAACTCCTCCACGCTGCCCAGGCAGTAAATACTTCCATGCGGCCCACTGTGAATGGCCTCGGGTGAGGTGAGAAAAGGCCAGAATCTGTTCACAGTTGAAGCCACTGGATGGTCTTCCAAGGAAGCCAAGATAAACTTTGCAACTCAGGTCACCACAGAGCCTAGAAGAAGAGTGGAAGCACAGCCAAAGCAACCCAATCCTCTTTCTCCACAAACTGGATAGAGGGTGAAGAGCAGGGGGGATGATGGCCCTAGCAGTTCTCTCAAAGCTCTCTTAGTCCCACCTACCTCCCTGGTTGTCTGTTTTGTGTTTCCAAAATTAGAAAAGATTCTCTTACACACTTATCTCCTATTTTAACATATTTATTGCTTCTACTGTTGTTTCCCCTTAATTGGATCCATACAGCTGTTGACGCTGTGCACTTAGCTTGTTGTACCTGCTTTGTCTCAAAATATCTACATCATGTTATATACTAATCTGTTTTTTTTTCAACCCTGTCTATAAGTTTGAATGGTTTTCTCCCAATGTATCCGAAGAAGTGTATGTGTACACACGAAAACGTATACCTTGAATCAGGCCTCTTTTTTTGTAGAAAAAGCCCAGCAGGAACTTCCCTGTGCCTTCTGGAGATGGCTGAAGCCATCGGGGAGGCATTTAAAACTGCCTCCCTGCTAGGGCTGTCAACATAGGAGGAGGAGGAAACCTCCTTCTGTGTTGCTGCGTGATGACATCACCCGGAAGTGAAGTCATCGTGCCAGCAATGCCATGCAGTGACTGTTCTACGCATTTCCAGGAAAATTCTATGGTTTTCCCAGATGCTTTAGCAATTTGGGAGGGCAAAATTCTGTGGTACCTGTGCTTTGCGGCACAGGGGACTTGGCAACTCTCCTCCCTGCGCCTTCCCCAGTATGTCAGCCAGAGCCCTGGTCAGCCCAGGTGGAGCTCCACTCCTGTGCGCTCCTATCCCCCAAAAAGCTCTGCCTTGAATAAAACTTTGTTGGTCTTAAAGGTGCTACTGGACTCTAACTTTATTCTGTTGCTTTAGACCAATGTGGCTACCCACCTGGAGCTGTGCTGTGTAGAGAGAAAGGGAAGGAGATTGTAAACTGCTCTGAGACTCTGAGTGAAGTGCAGGGTCCAACTCTTCTTGTGGTTGTTTGGGTCCTGAGGGGTGATTCTAGGGCCCTATCCTATATTTTTGCCCAGAACCCCAGAATTACTAAAACTGCCCTGAGTGTCAAATCTAGTAATTACCAAACTGTGTAGCTGCTCTCTAGCAGTGTCTCCTTCACACTTGAAGGGAACAATTCTGCTATGTTCCTGCAGCAGAATCATTGAATGAATTGGATCATTCAAGTGCCCGTTCTGCTGAATTTCAGCAGAATTCCCTGTCCCAAAGGAGGTCTCCCAGAGCAACATTTGTGAGTGTGGTCATCAGGGCTTTTTTTGCAGCAGGAGCTCCTTTGCATATTAGGCCACACACCCCTGATGTAGCCAATCCTCCAAGAGCTTACAGGGCTCTTCTTACAGGGCCTACTGTAAGCTCTCCAGGAGGATTGGGTACATCAGGGTTTTGTGTGGCCTAATATGCAAAGGAGCTCCCGCTACAAAAAAAAAAAAATCCCTGGTGGCCATTCTTATGCATAAACTTCTAAGTAAAAGAGCCAAGTGTGCCACCCATTTAAAGGAAGGGAATAATGTGCCTTGACTACTAGAAATTTGGGGAACCAAAGCAATCAAGAGATTGTATGTTCTCTGTGGCCTTTTGAACAGTCCTGGAAAAACACTTCTTTAAAAAAAAATCCAAGATCAGCCTTAGGAAGAGGCAGAGATCAAAGGTCTCACCATCTGTCAGTTTCCTTGGCAGGGACAACAGTGCCCAATTGAATTAAATTATGCAAGGGCTTGTTCCATAGCCCTGGGGAGGAAGAGACAACAGAGCTGAAGTGGCAAGAAGATCTGTGAGTGAAGTCTCAGGGAAGGATCAGTAGTAATTTGGTTGATGTATTGGGGAGAATGGAACATCCCATTTACTCTCCCATGGGGTGGAAAGGCAAACCTAGGCCAGATTCCAGCTGCTTGGAGGCCAATTAGATCAGACCATTCATCTAGAGTGAAATTCCTCTTCTGTCCTCAGCTTCCGCAACAGGGATGTTGTCCATCTGAGGCTTTGTCACGGCCTCTGCATATCCTTACGGAGCCTTCTAATCAGCAATGTGTTTTAAAAGCTTTGTTCCATTCACCGTAACAAGAAACTCTGTTTATTCCCATTATACAGGTAAAGAAGCAGGGTGTGTTTTTTAGCAGGTACGCACAGGAACACAGTTCCAGCTGGGTTGGTGCCAGAGGGTGTGACCAAATATGCAAATGAGTTCCTGTGAAAAAAATGGTGGCATCAGGGGGTGTCGCCTAACAAGAGAAGAAGAAGAAGACTGCAGATTTATACTGCGCCCTTCTCTCTGAATCAGAGACTCACAGCGTCTTATAATCTCCTGTATCTTCTCCCCCCACAACAGACATCCTGTGAGGTGGGTGGGGCTGAGAGGGCTCTCACAGCAGCTGCCCTTTCAAAGACAACTCCTGCGAGAGCTATGGCTGACCCAAGGCCATTCCAGCAGCGGCCAGTGGAGAAGTGGAGAATCAAATCCAGTTCTCCGAGATAAAAGTCCGCACATTTAACCACTGCACCAAACTGGCTCTGTTCCTGCTGGGCATTAAATGATGATGATGATTTAAGCCTAGAAAAGAAATTAAGTCAAATGTGCATACACATACACAAATTAACCATAGCTGATAACCCTGAGCCAAGCCATACTTGACTTACTCGAAAATGTTTTGCTCCTTAAGACAACACATTTTGGTCCCTATGGTGGTCCCTAACAGTTCGAAAATCTTAGGTGGTCCCTAAGATGGAAAATCTAAATAGCAATATGTACACCCACCATACATCATTTCACTGTCCTTTCATTTCATTTTTGCTCACTTCCCAATTGACTGTTCTCTAAGGATCAGATCACATACACAAAGCTGCTTATAATAAGTCAGTCCATCAAGGTAAGTATTGCTTACTCAGACTGGCAGTGACTCTTCTGAGAGACAGAATGATATAATGGTTAAGAGTGGCGAACTCTAATCTGGAGAACCGAGTTTGATTCCCCATTTCTCCACATGCAGCTGCTGAGTCACCTTGGGCCGGTCACAGTTCCCTCAGAACTGTGACTACTGTGGTGACTACTGTGGGGAGAGAAAGGGAAGGCGATTGTATGCTGCTTTGAGACACATGAGGCCTGCTGGGTGACCTTGGGCCAGTCACAGTTCTCAAGAGATGTTTTTGTCAGAGCTCTCTCAGCCCCACCTACCTCACAGGGTGTCTGTTGTGGGGAGAGGAAGGGAAGGAGATTGTAAGCAACTCTGAGGGAAGGGTGGGGTATAAATCCAAACCTTCCTTCTTTCTTTTCTCCTCCTCCTGAGTCTCAGGTAGAGGTGTTTAGTATCCCTTGAACTTGAAAGGTCAAGGATTGAACCTGGGACCTCTGAAATGGCTGATTGGAGAATGCATTTAAAGTTAAAGTTGCTTTCTTTCTACCTCTCTCCCTCCTACCTCCTCAATCTATTTTCCTTCCTTCCTATCTTGCGGCTCTCAAACAGCTGATGTTTATTATGTGTGGCTCTTATGTTAAGCAAGTTTGGTCATCCCTGTTCTGGAGATTTCAGGATGAAGCCTGGGGAGGACAGGGACCTCAGTGGGGTACAATGCCATAGAGTCCATCCTCCAAAGCATCTATTTTCTCCGGGGGAACTGATCTCAGTTGTAATTCCAAGAGATCCCCAGGTCCCACCTGGAAGCTGGCATCCCTAGATGTGAGTTTGGGGCACCAGTGCTGCATAATACAAAGCAGTTGTGCAAATTGGGTATTGGGTCTTTCTGACCAGTGAAATCTGGCCTGACCCCTCTCCCTGCCTCACAAATTGATCCCACACTCTTTCTTAAAGGCTGCTCTGGTCCCCAGGGCTGCGGGGTCTCAAGGTTACAGCATGAAAATTGATGGAGCGTCTTCTGACTCCTGAAAGGCCCGTCCCAGTCTTGCTGTGGCCTCTCCTCAGCCTGCACAGGAAGGAGTCCCGCCCCCAGAAGGGTCCCCCTCATTAGTTCTCCCATTAGTGTGGCAGATTGCTCAATTAGCAGCCGCTTGAAAAGTGAGTCTCCCTTGCTAATGTGCAGCCCCCGAGGAAAGGCACAGCCACGCACTATTCAGACCAGGCGGTAATAAATCCTTCCCGGGCAGCTGGTTGCATCCAGCCCTCAAATACCAAGGGCCTCTAACGCTCACACCTCGCTCCTCTGCAGAGGCGAAATTGAAGTGGATGCCAAACATGGCTGGGGGATATCAGATGTTTCAGGGTGAACATATCTCACAAAGATATAGAGGAAGTTTCTGAATGACGTGCTTCACCAAACCCGTTGTTTGGCCGTTCCTGCTACAAGGAAGTGTCACCAACAGGAGAGGTATCTGCAGAAGTGAGCACTGAATGCTCCTTCCCTGCAACAGATTTTGTCAGTCTTTAAGGTGGTGCTACTGGACTCTTACTCCTTTCTGATGCACCAGGAGAGAAAAAAAAACCCAGTTCTGTCCCCAGAGATGGAATCAACACCTTGTCTCAGCTCCTTTGCAGAGACAGAATCATTCTAGATGGTTGAAAAGTTTATTCCATGTGGCAGCCAAGTCAGTAAGAGCACTCTATTGGAAGAACTAATCACGCCATCTTGGATTCTAGGGAATGAAATTGAAACTGAATGGAATGCTTTTAAATTGTACGGAATGGTATGAAATGTTTTTAATGATTGTATTGTGATTTTATTTTGAGCGCTATGTTGTTTTAAATCTTGTTAGCCGCCCTGAGCCTGTCAGGGGAGGGCGGGATACAAATGTAATAAATAAATAAATAAAAACAAAAATGTCCCAACAATCTCCCTGTGTTATGGGAAATTGCGGAAGTATGTATTTATGGATAAGATTTCAGAGAACATGCTGTTGTTACAATCTCATCAGTTTCATTCTAACGTTATGAGAAAATGGTCTCCCCTTTTTGATTGTGCATTGGAATCTGATTTACTTAAATAGTACAAATGTACAACTTTATTTTAAATGGAAATGGTCATTCTATCTTATGGATATTGTCACCTATAACTCACAACTAAGTTTTGTCTTCTTTCTTCTTGTTTGCTGTTGTTTGATGTTATTTGCACAAAGTCTAAAAATAAAGTATTTTTTAAAAAAGTTTGTTCCAGGGTTGATTGTATTATCTTGCATTCTACTCTTCTGCCATCTTCAGGTTACTGCACTCCAGGTGCAGCCTGGAGTTTTCCCTGGATTACAACTGATTTGCAAACTACAGAGATCAGTTCCCCATGAGAAAATGGCTGCTTGGGAGGGTGGACTCCATGGTATCACATCCCTACTGAGTTCCCGCCACTCTCCAGAGCACATCCTCCCTAGGCTCCATCCCCAAACCTCCAGGAAATTCCCAACCCAGAGCTGGCACTGAACAACGTAATAACACTTTGTAATAACAGCTTTGTTCCTCTGGTACATGTTTGAGTGGTGATTCTCTAATCTTAGATTTCAATATTTCTGACCTTGAAAAACTCTGTTTGCATCCTTGATATTGTTAGTCATTGATGATACAAGTACTGACTATTCACCGACTTGCCATAAATTCTGAGGAAGCCAGACAGTTGTTTTCATATTTACCTGATCGAGTCAATGTGATTGGACTTCATACATATTATGTTACTGTGCGTTTCAATATTTTTGACTCTGTAAGCATTGTGGAACTGTGTAGCATTATTGGGGCTGCTGATAAACTACATATATTTTGGAATATTGAACACACCTACTCACTTTAATTGTGAATATATTTTATTACAATTTCACTGTGTATTCTTCTTGTAATTATAATTTCACTGTGTATTCATTTCTACTGTGTATTCTTGTGGCAGTTTCCTGTTCTTTGAGCTTCATACACACCACGTTTGAACCTTTTGTTTGTGTACAACTTCCAGCGAGGCCTAGAGATCTAGAATTACAGCTGCTTTCCAGGCAATGGAGACTTCCCAGAATTACAATCGATCCCCATACTGCAAGGATCAGTTCCCCTGGAGAAAATGGCTGCTTTAGAGGGTGGAGTCTATATCATTATGCCCTGCAGAGGACTCTCCCCTTCCAAACCCCACCCTCCTCCAGTTTCACCCCCAAAATCTCCCGGTATTGCCATACCTAGAGTTGGCAAACCCTACCAGTTAGACAAAACCGTCAGTAACTGCATTATTCCATAGTAAAATGCAAAAACATACACCATATAATGCCTTTATTAAGACGAGCCAAAATAGCCCAACACAAGAAGTGCCCTGCAGGCAACACGTTTTAACAAGGGGGATGTGGAATTTACTCAGCTGGCCCAGGTCCCAAGCCACAAGACCCTAAATGAGGCATTCCTGTCCAGCATTATTCTACTCCCTTCAACACGCATAGGATTTCTTTTCACAGACACCACTAGAGAAATTAGTATTCTGGACTGTAGACCCTCTATTTCTGTCTCTTAAGATTAAGAACTACCCACTTACTACAAATCACTGCAGATGTAAGGAAAGCCTCGGAACTTGTTGTTTTGCTTGGTATTGTGGCTTTTGTTCCTCACAGGGTTGTCAACCAGGTCTCATTTTGGGCAGGGACTCACAAGAGTGGAGCTCTGGAACCTCTAAATTTTATTGTGCTTTCTCCTTTTTACCTCCCCAATACTTTCTTCTGGGCTCCATTTTTCAACCCCCCCCCCCCCCGAGAACTTTGCTGAACTCTAGGACTTGTAACAAAAAAATGGATACTCCGTATAGATTAGCAACACCAAGAAAAACCGAGTAGCACAACACTCTATATTCTTAAAGTTACATCACCAATTTACAGCCAAGTGTAACAAAAGTCAATGTCATAGAAAATTCTTGTGTGGAAATCAAGTCCTCAGTATCCGTTGGTTCTTGATGTGAATTCAGGGAAGACAGCCATCCACGTGGCACTGTAGTCCACAATACTGGTTTCGGACATGCCTTTCTCAATTGCAGACTCTAGCAGCAATCAATGCAACAGTTTCCCAGTATCATCAATTATTCACAAATGGGGACACCAGTACAAACTGTTTTTTGCAGGCACACCTTATCATGCTCTCATTACTGGTAACGTCCCTGACCAAGCCAGCTGGAACTGCTTTCCTGTGTGTTCCTGCCCCAAAAAAGCCCTGCCAAAGCGTATAAAGCAGACAGATGGAGTTCTTCTTCATGCCACTGTGGCCGCATAGGAGGAAGTAATTTGAAAGTATGATGGGAGGGGGTAAGGTTTTATTATGACAATAGTAATCCAAGAAGCATTTTAAGGTACATGCTGAGCTGATATAATTTAGTACACTTTCCAGTGATGTGAGGGGTGTGTGACATATGCTAATTAGTCATGCAAATAAGTCGTGCTAATGAGCTCTGGCACTCTTTTTCTATTAAATGACTCCTGTTGCCAACAACTAGTTGGGATGTACCTGGAGATACTGTGGGTGGAATCTGAGGAGAGTGGGGTTTGGTGAAAGGAGGAACCATAGAGGGGCATAATGCCATAAGCCCACCTTCCAAGGCGGCCATTTTCTCCAGGCCAACAGATCTGTGTCACCTGGAGAACAGTTGTAATCCCAGAAGATCTCTATCCATCCCCTGGAGGTAGGCAACCCTATTAATTGGCCCAAGGTCACCCAGCAACCTGATGGGTGAAGCTCAAACATTTGTGTTACTGGGAGTTCTGTGAATGGGTGTGTGTGACATCCTCTGCTCAGTTATGTGACTGTTTTTTTTCCCCAGAAGTGATGTAGAGGCAAAGCTGATGACAGCTTTTTAAAAATTCTCCTGCCACTGTGGGCTTGATTTAAACTGAGAGACTGCTTGTTTTCCTCTCACACACTATTTTTCCTGACCTGTGGAAGCTATCCCATTGAAGGCACTACATGTACTGATGGAGTACCTGAGGTTTCCCCTGTGGGAAATTTCAGGTTGGGGGAATGGCAGAGCAGGAAGATATAAGAGTCCTAAACTTCTGCTGCCCACACATCATGGTCCCACTCTAAATCTTAGAACTGAGTTCCCACCAGGGAACATGCAACTCCTATCTGATTAATCCGCTTTCATGTATCCAACTTGTCTGGGGTTGTCACAAGCTGAGATCTTTAGCTTCAGGTGAGCTGTTTTTATTAGCTATTTAGCCAGCTTCTTTACAGTGTTCCAATCATAGTGACTTGGTGAATCAGTCTTTCTGCACAAGATTCCTACAGCTGCAGGTCTAGACACCGTGCTCAAATGGAGAAGTTTGTTCATTGCCTCTCTGTATTGCTGATTGCTCTCGAGCAACAGTCCATCTTTAAGGATCCTCTCATCTGCCCGCCCAACAACTTGTAAACTGGACCCATGCCCTTCCTGGCTTATTAAATCTTGCCAGGGGGATCTCAGATATCCTATACAGGATATCATAAACAGATCCCTAACGGAAGGGCTTTTTCCAGCGCCACTCAAAGAGGCTGTGGTCCGTCCCCTCCTAAAAAAAACATCTTTAGACCCGGCCCAATTGGCACACTATAGGCCGGTCTCAAACCTGCCCTTTTTGGGCAAACTCATTGAGAGGGCAGTGGCGAGGCAGCTACAGACTTTCCTGGAGGACGCTTCCATCCTTGACCCACTTCAGTCCGGCTTCCGCCCAGGTCATGGGACGGAGACGGTGTTGGTCGCCCTAGTAGATGACCTTCAACAGCATCTGGATCGGGGTGGCTCGGCAGTGCTGATGCTGTTGGACCTATCGGCGGCGTTCTATACGGTCGACCATCGGTTGCTGACTTGCCGCCTCGCCGACGCAGGGATTCAGGGGTTGGCCTTGCAGTGGCTTTCCTCTTTCCTTGAAGGTCGGGGACAAAGGGTCGCGATTGGGGGGGAACTATCCCGGAGGCGCTCACTCGACTGTGGGGTGCCCCAGGGAGCGGTTCTCTCCCCGATGTTATTTAACATCTATATGCGACCTCTTGCCCAGATTGCCCGAAGGTATGGGCTGGGGTGCCACCAGTATGCTGATGACACCCAGCTCTATCTGCTTATGGACGGCCGACCGGTCTGCACTCCAGATAACTTAGATCGGGCATTACAGGCCATGGCCGAGTGGCTCAGACTGAGTGGACTGACATTGAATCCTGCGAAGACAGAGGTCCTTTGTTTGGGCCGTCGGGGGCCGGAGGGGGGGAAATCCCCCTGCCAGCTTTTGGCGGTGTCCCGCTGAGGCCGGCAGACAGGGTCAAAAGCTTGGGGGTGCTGCTGGAGCCGTCCCTAAATATGGAGGCCCAGATAGCGACCACTGCCAAGTCCGCGTTTTTTCATCTTAGACGGGCAAGGCAGTTGGCCCCCTTCCTGGACCCCGACGACCTAGCAACAGTGATCCATGCTACGGTCACCTCGAGGTTGGATTACTGCAATGCCCTCTACATGGGGCTGCCCCTGTGCCGGACCCGGAAATTGCAGCTGGTGCAGAATGCCGCGGCCCGGCTGTTATTGGGCCTCCCAAGATGGGGGCACATTCGGCCGGGTCTTCGGGCTCTGCACTGGCTTCCAATAATATACCGAGTCCGGTACAAGGTGCTGGTCATTACCTTTAAAGCCCTATATGGCCTGGGACCTGCCTACCTGAGGGACCGTCTCTCCCCACACGTTCCCCAGAGAGTACTGAGGTCTGGGACTCAAAATCTTCTCACCATCCCCGGGCCCAAGGAAGTGCGCCTCAAAACAACTAGAGACAAAGCCTTTTCCACAATGGCCCCTATGTGGTGGAACCAGCTACCGGAAGAGGTGAGGGCCCTGCGGGATCTTACTCAGTTCCGCAGGGCCTGTAAGACGACCCTCTTCCGGTTAGCCTACGCCTGACTAGACAAACGTAGCTTTCTAGATCTTAGATTTTTGTGATTATACTGCACAATTTTAATGTAAAATGTAAAAAATTTTAAGGTTTTTAGGTTTTAAATGTTTGAATTTAAATGTATTAATTTGTTCCGATTTTATTGTTTTATTATTTGTTGTAAGCCGCCCTGAGCCACTTGTGGGAAGGGCGGGATATAAGTTACGGAATAAATAAATAAAATAAATAAAAATAAATAAGGTTCCAGCTCCAGCAATACACAAAGGACTCCCGTCTGCTTGAATTAGATTTTGCTTTCTCTCTTTATTCAACGCAACAAAACCACTTTTATCTTGACAAACATGGGAATAAGATCCAGAATGCAACAGCCAATAGTCCTTTACAGCTGATTCTTTATTGCAGAAAACATAAGTAAAACACTTGTTGGGGGTGGGGGGGTTCTCCGTTTGACTCTCACCCTTCTGCTTGCTTGCATTGAGCACAGGAGAACACACACCCCTTAGTTGCTCAAGCTCCTTTTTGTTCTACAGAACTTTGCAATGTGTCCCTTTGTTTGGCAATTGTAGCATACAACATTTTCAGTTTCATATTTTAGCTTTGGAACAATCCTTCCATCTGCAACTTCTGAAACAGATCTCTTTGTAGCCTTGCCTCTGAGAAGACTTAGCGTATAAGACAGGTCCACTTTATCTCTAGACTCCAAAACAGCAACCTGCTTATCATAGGATTTGGGAAAACTGTTCAGAATTGTAGCATTTATTTCTGATTGTGTTATTTCAAGACCCACAGCTTTAAACCCTGCCACTAACTTATGCTATCTAAATGTGCAGATACATCACCACCTTCGTGCAATTTAAAACTATAGTTTCCTTCTTAAAAATTGCATGTGTTTGTCTGCTCATTTTGCATATTTTTCTTTCAGTATGGCCTAGATCTCTTTGGCAGTTGTACAGCTGGCTGCCAAAGGAGTTTCTTAATCAGATATAGAATACAGAATAACATCTTAACTAACTGGTTCTAAACTCCACCTTGGTTACTCTTCTTCTTTGGGACTGAGAACAGAACAAAGGAAAGGAAAGATCCCCCACAAAGTGCCACCCCTGTGTATGGGCAGATCACCACGTAGTATCTTCCAATATATTGATGAGCAAATAGCTGGTTTCAAACTCATCTCATTAGGAATAGTACCTTCCATTCTCTGGTGAGAAAAATGTGCCCAACACCTAAAATGTGCCCAACATTAACATACATAATCTTTTGTGACTGATATGTCCCAACAAAATGGCCTCTACCTGATACTATTTCAAAATAGATAAACAGCATGAGAGAAAAGGTTTATCATCTCACCTCACGCCACACTACCCCAATTCAAATTAGGCCCCCTACACACAGAGACACAATTTTAGGGTTGTCACTGGTAGGAGGATTTACCAATGGTGGGGGACCTCACCGGTCAGGTAACGGCATTGCCAGCAACACATTGATGTTACTCCTTGTTCTCCTGGAAGTGACATCATAGTCACCATGGAGTTTTACCCAAATGCCAGAGCTTCCCTGGCATCAGTTGGTGATGCACTGATGTCAGGTCTGGGAAAATGGGGAGTGACGCATTAAGATAGTGCTGGCATTTCCCCCATATGCCACTACTTTTCCTAAGCAGTGGCAGAAAAGTGTCCTCCAGGGTTGGGGGGTCCCCTGCCCCCTGTTGGGTCTGGCAAGCCTGCTTAATTTTTAGGGGGAGAGATGAAAACTCCATTTGTGGAACTTCTAGCATCATATTTGTTTTCAGTTCTGAGGGGAGGATCTGAACCTGATATCCTCAGTCCTGTTCCACTACACCACATGATGAGTATTGCTAGTTCAGAGTAGGTGTTCTGTAGGTTTGGATGGGTTTACATAAAAGTTTTCCTCACAATGAGTGACTTATACAGGACTTTCCCTATGAACATGTATGACTAGCATTAGTACTACCAGAACTTCCACTATAAAAGCAACATAAGAAACTGCATAACCAGAAGTGACATCACATGACACCATGACATTCTAGCAATTCCTCAAAACTATGGTAAAAAACATATAGTTTAAAGAGGAGGAGGAGATTGGATTTATACCCTGCCTCATCACTTGGAGTCTCAGAGCAGCTTACAATCTCCTTTTCCTTCCCCTCTGCACAACAGACACGCTATGAGGTAGGTGGAGCTGAGAGAGGTCTGACAGAAACTGCTCTTGAGAGAAAAGCTCTGACAGAGTTATGACGGACCCAAGGTCACTCCAGCTGTTGCATGTGAGGGAGGGGGGGATCCAACCTGGTTCCCCCAGATAAGAATACATGCACTCAACACTATACTCAGGGCTTTTTTGTAGCAGGAACTCCTTTGCATATTAGGCCACACCCCTCTTATGCAGCCAATCCTTCAAGAGCTTACAGGGCTCTTAGTACAGGGCCTACTGTAAGCTCTTAGAGGATTTGCTACATCAGGGGTGTGTGCCCTAATACGCAAAGGAGTTCTTGCTATTAAAAAAAGCCCTGACTATAACAAACTGGCTTTCAAACTTGGGGAGGGGGGGATTTCTAGAGCATCCCTGCGATGCCATGATGTTACATCTGGTTACATAACCAGAAGTGCCATTGCAACATCATGGAATGCTACACAACAGCTGGCCCTGATCACAAAAGTTCTCAGGGTTGCCAGCCCTTTGCTGGCAATCCTAGCTGATATACTCAACTGGCCAAGAAACAGTAGGAGTCTTTGTGGGTGGCACAGTAAAGTCAGAGGAGAACTGTACAGTTTTAAGCATTGCAGGACTGCCTCTGAGGGGTGGTTCTCAAGACCTGGTTGTCCTAGAGTTGCCAAATCTCCCCTTCACCATGGTGCGGGGGTTTGGGGGGGGGAGCATTCCCGTGGTGAGCAGGACATTGCACATGGTGTCCCCAATTCAATGACATCACCCGGAAGTGATGTCATCGTGTGGGCAATGTCAGAAGTGGCACTCTGGTTTGGGGGCAAAAGTTTATGGAATTGTTTTGATTCGAAGCCATAGAGTTTGCCCAAAAAAACAGAGTATCACTGCGCAATGTCCCCGGTGTGAGAACATCACCCAGAAGTGATGCCAGCTGGCCAGCAGAAGGCTGAAACCCCCAAAAGTGGGGGAACCCTTGGCAGGACCCAGGGGCTGGCAACCTTAGGATGTCCTTCAAAATTTTAAACTAGTCATCCTGTTTGCATTTTATTTATTCCCCTGGGCTTTGTTGGGGGGGGGGGGGTTAAAGCTCCTTCTTCCCAATGCCTCACTCAACAAATGAAGCAAAACAGGAAGTCCACAGGCAAAAAAAAAGGACACAATTAAAAATGTATCCTTGATAGAGATTAAAAGTACCTTTAGCCTGCTTCAGCACAGCCTGTTAAAAAGCCAACAAATCTTAGCGAAAAGATTGTGGCTCAGCCTTCCACGCCCTCCCCTCGGCATCGGATTTTCAGCTTTTCAATCGAGATCCGCTCTGAGCCTTCGGAGAGGGCGAGAAAGCAGTCAATAAACAGAGAGGTACCTATTGACCGGCTCTCAAACGACCACAAGCATATTGTTGTGACCATTTCGTTCCTGTCATGCAATGCAGAGACATTTCCCTGCTCTCATGAGCATGGGGGAAGCGCCGGCTGATGGGGGCAGCGGAATCATGATTAATGGGCAATTAACTTCAGCATGAAAGCTTTTATTCCCAAGCAACTGGCAAGTCACACTCATTTCACAAGGAATGGGGGTTGAAAGGTTTGGCCTGGCCTTGCCGGTGGTTGCTAGGAGAATGCTGAAGCAGGAGTAGGGTTGCCAGGTCTGTGTTCGCAAATATCTGGAGGGTGGATCCAGGAGAGGCCAGGCTTTGGGAAGGGGAGAGGCCTCAGCCTGGAGTCCACCCTCCAGAGCAGCCATTTTCTCCAGGGAAGCTGATCTCTACAGCTGGAGATCAGTTGTTAAAGTAGGAAGTCTCCAATCCCCACCTAGAGGCTGGCAACCCTATTTTGCAGCATTCAGAGCTAGTCTGGTTGGGATTGGGAGGCTAGTTCTGTTCAGATGCCTTTTAGTTTCCACATTAATGTAGCCAAGGCCGGCCCTGCCGCTAGGCAAACGAAGGATGCCAATCCCCAGGTGGGGGCAGGGGATCCCCCAGTTTGGAGGCCCTCACCCTGCTTCAGGGTCATAAGAAAGCGGGGGGTGGGGGGTGGGAAATGTGTGCTGGCCCCTCCATGATTCCCTATAAAGATCGATTCCCATAGAAGATATTGGAAGATATTGGATTTATATCCTGCCCTCCACTCCGAAGAGTCTCAGAGCGGCTCACAATCTCCTTTCCGTTCCTCCCCCACAACAGAAGAAGAAGAAGAAGATATTGGATTTATATTCTGCCCTCCACTCCGAAGAGTCTCAGAGCGGCTCACAATCTCCTTTCCCTTCCTCCCCCACAACAGAAGAAGAAGAAGAAGATATTGGATTTATATCCCGCCCTCCACTCCGAAGAGTCTCAGAGCGGCTCACAATCTCCTTTACCTTCCTCCCCTATGAGCCCCAAAAGAAGGTGCCCCTATCCTTCATTATTCCAAATGGAGGGAAGGCATTTAAAAGGAGTGTGGTCCCTTTAAATGTGATGGCCAGAATTCCCTTCAGAGTTCAGTTGTGCTTGCCACACCCTTGCTCCTGGCTCCATCCCTAAAGTTTCCTGGCTCTGAACATAGCCTGCATGCTTCTTAATAATCCACAGATGAAAATAGGGATCTGTCCCAGGTCAGACTCAAACCAGGTGTTCTATCAGCCAGACCCCAGTTTACACCACAGGGCCACCTGAGTGTAACAGTCAGAAGATATATGGAGCCTGCGTCACCCAACAGAGCCATCTGAGCAGTTATCTCTGTTTGAGAGGAGGTATCATCTCTGTTTGAGATTCAGGTATCTGAAGAAGTGTGCAAGTGTACAAAAGGTTATACCCAGAATTAAACTTTGTTGATCTTAAAGGTGCCACTGGAGCAGGGCTAGAACCGGAGTTCCTGGCACTCTAGGAACCCCACCCGGGCAGGCCCAGGAAGGCGACAGCGGCAGGACAGCGTGTGCTCTCCTCAGAGATTTGGAGAAGAGCATACACTGGCATGCCACCTGGGAAGGTGAGAGCAGTGAGATGGGGGGAGGGGCACCTGGCAGCACCCCTGTAGGCCAGGTGGCAGCCTATGTGGTGCCTACCTGGTCAACTCCTACACGCTGGCCTGCACTGGACTCAAAGTTTGTTCTGTTTCTTCAGACCAACATAGCTACCCACCTGAATGAAACTTAAGTTAGTTTCATGCCAGGTCTTTCTTTCTTTCTTTCTTTCTTTCTTTCTTTCTTTCTTTCTTTCTTTCTTTCTTTCTTTCTTTCTTTCTTTCTTTCTTTCTTTCTTTCTTTCTTTCTTTCTTTCTTTTTTTTTCTTTTTTTCTTTTTCTCTTTTTTTCTTTCTCTCTTTCTTTCTCTCTCTCTCTTTCTTTCTTTTACATGCATGCTAATTTGATGGTTAGGTTTTGACATGAAGAGGGCCAATGTTTGAACAAAGAGATCTATGTGCACACAATCCCCCCCCCACACACACACACAACTGTCCCCTCCCCATCCCTACCACGGCTGGATAAAACCTGTCAGGATCACCTGGTCTTTGCACACTTGCAAAAACTCATGTTGGAAGGATCATGTTGAACACATTCCAGGATTAATGTATCTGTTAAGCTGGAGTTCCAAGTCTGACTGTAATAAAACTTCAAAGTTCCCCTCGGTGCCCAGTCATTAGCTGGGCTGTTTTTTCATCTTTGTTTCATCCTCCGTTCATTATTCCTGACTCTCTCTGTTGACGTTTTTCCTTCGCTGCTGGGGGAAAAATGGCCTTTGGAGAGGGGAAAGGAGATGCCCTTGTCTCTTGCTGCTGGTTTTGCCTTTGCGAGAGGATTGGGGGCATGAACTCCGTGTCTCCAAGAGAATTGAAAACATACCCTTGAGCCTACAGCATAACCTACTTAAACGAGTGGACCAAAATGGGAGTGCAATTCTACACAGAGTTACTACAGTCACATCCCACTGATTTTTAATAAGCTTTCACTGGAGTAACTTTGAGTAGGACTGCACTACCAAAAGAGCTTAAAGCTTGATACTTCTGACCCAGCCAAGTCCACTTGAAGGCACCACCTTTCAAGGGATGAAGACGGCCTGGGTATCACCTTTACAGTCCTTTGAGACTGAATCACTCCAGTAATTGATCAAACGAAGGCACTCTTGAATCGCTCACAGGTTTTTCAGTTCACTGCCAGCTTCTTGATTAAAGAAGTATACATTTTTTTCTAAATATTTAGCACTGCTGTACTTGTCAAGTTCCCACTTTTTTCTTCAACAAAGAGGACTCTCCATGTATTTGGATAAGCATTTATTGTAAGGCAGGATACATAGACACTGACCAGGTCAATTAGTGCTGAAAGTGATGCAATCCAGTACAGGCTCAGATTATATACTCTTGCAGTGGTAGTTAAAAGCACCGAACCTTAAGGCCTGAAGACAGTTCAAATTTAGTAGCGATAGGTCACATACACACATTTCCCTACAAAGCTTTCCACTAATCATCCTAGGGAGGGAGGGAGGAATGGCCTTGGTTTCCCAGCCCCTAGGAGGCGAGCCCGGTGGTGCAGAGTGGTAAAGCTGCAGTACTGAAGTCCTAAACTCTGCTCATAACCTGTTCGATCCCGGCGGAAGCTGAGTTCAGGTAGCCGGCTCCAGGTTGACTCAGCCTTCCATCCTTCCGAGGTCGGTAAAATGAGCTTCCAGCTTGCTGGGGGGAAAGTGTAGATGACTGGGGAAGGCAATGGCAAACCACCCCGTAAGAAGTCTGCCATGAAAATGTTGTGAAAGCAACATCATCCCAGGGGACTACCTTTACCTTTAGGAGGTGAACAGGTTAACTTTCATTTCTGCAATAGACTAAGCATTCTACTCTCACATTCCACATTCTACATCAAAGAGCCTAGGGAAAATACAGATAACAAAATGGGGACTTGACAGTACTGGGCCTGAGCTTGAAGCATGCTTCCATTACTCTCCTGGATCCTGATACTTACATTCTGATTGGCCATTCTCTTAGAACTGGCCATTCGGGACACTAGGCATTTCTTAAAGGAAATGCAAATGAAGGATCCTGGAGAGACCAATAGGAGTGATTACTGCCAACCAAAGGGGGCGTGTTGTACTCAGCCACTGTGTATATATTGAGTGAGTTGCCTATGTTGTGTTTCTTCTTGAATAAATTGTTGCTCTTTACTTAAGAGCTGACTGAACTCACTTTACAATAAGCACCATGGAGCAAAACAGAGAAAGTGTTCTTATCTAGGAAAAGAAACTGAAATCATGTTACAATAGGCTTGATGCAGCTTTCAGAGGGGGTTAAACAGATTTGTGGAGGACAGGTCCAGCAATGGCTACTAGCTAAGATGATTAAAGAGAACCTCCATATCCAGAGGCAGTAAACTTCTGAATACCCTTCCTAAGGGACAACAACAGGGGAAGGTCTTGTCTTCCGTATCCAGTTTGTTGGCTCTCCAGGTAGGGACACAAGGTCTCCTACTTCAGTGAGAGGCTTCCTGCCCTCCACACACTTTGCCTGCTGCTGCTTAACTGGGTGGAGGGGAGAAATGCAGGGGGAAATGGGAAGTCAGCATCACACTAATGCAATGATGTCACTTTTGGTTTCACCCAGAACGGATGTCATCATACTTGGCAACACTCCAGCTTTTCCCAAAAACTTTATAGAGTTAAATCACAGAATTTTGGGTAAACACTAGACAGTACAGCATTGCCCCAACAGGATAACGTCACTTCCAGGTTGGACTGGAAGTGACATTAAGCCACCAATGCTAAGCCAACAAGGTAAGCCCCAGCACCATGCGGTCTTCTGCCAGTTACCAGTTATGGGCTGGCGATCCTACCTCCAGTGCAATTAGTTGGCCACTGTGCGAAGCAGGATGCTGGACTAGATGGACCACTCCTCTGATCCATTGCAGGAGTGTAGCTGGGACAGAGTGACAGAGACATAAACTATTGAGGGTAGGGTTGCCAGGTTCCCCCTGGCCACCAGCAGAGGATGAGGAGGGGAGGGTGGCCAGATCCAGGCTGAGGAACTCCTGGAGATTTGGGGATTGAGCCTGGAGAGGACAAAGACCTCAGTGGGGTACAATGCCACACAGTCCACCCTCCAGATCATCCATTTCCTCCAGGGAAACTGATCTCTGTAGTCTGAAGATGAGCTGTAATTCCAGGGCATCCCCAGGTCCCACCTGGAGGCTGGCATCCCTAGCCAAGGTACAGAATAGGTATTGTCTTATAATATATCAGGATGTGCTAAAATAACGTCAGGTACCACACTGTTTTCTGTGTGTATTAATGAGGTAGGTTTTCCAAACGGTCGATGCAATGCTGCATAGCGGCTTGCACAGAAGCTGGCCAGAAGGTAACACTCTTGCCACTTCTCTTTGGTCAGTGCTTGCAACAGAGCAAACACAATATTGCTGGCGGGGGAGCAGAGAAGTTGGAGGTCTGGGATGCTGGATGGACAGCTTCCTCCAACAGATTTTCTGCACAACACTTCAGAGCACGCAAACTTGGGGTTTCTTAAACGGCTCCGCTGCTGGTTCTTGGAGGGGCAGAGAACCGAGCCCCAGGCGTAGAAAATGACTAATTACAGCACTGAAACAATAACTAGAAACATATCCAGTGTTGGCTGCTAGTCCCTTAGGGACCTAATCATTTCTTTTTGCTAGTTGGCAAACGGGGAGGGGGAAGGTTTGAAAATAGAATCTGAAAATAGAAACAACCAGCAGGGAGGAACAGCAAAATAAGGGAAAGTGTTGTTATTCGGACTGAGAAAGCCCAGCGACTTCGGCAGGAGAGAGAAACAGACAAGAGAGCAAGCTCAGGAACTGAACATACCTCTAATGGAAAGAGCAGAGGGTAATATTAAGAGCTAGCAGGAAATATGGATATTTCGCTCCACATCGTGCGCCAGCTCAGAGCCATATACACAAGGAAACCTCTATCCCTGCCTGCATCGAAGCATCACAAATGCAGGGCGGGGGGTGGGTGGGTTTAGAGAGATGCTAAGTATCTACGATTGATGAGCTGTTTGGGGATGGGAAGCAGGGGGCTCGCTGGCATATTCAGCCATATTCAGCTGAGCCATATTCAGAGCAGCTCAATTAACAGGATCTGCTCCTAGGCCTTTGACAGTAAGTTTGGGGGGAGGAGTAAAACCTGCTTCTGATGACTTCCGCTTTAGAAACTACAGCCTCTTTTCACAGAGCTACTGGAGTAACTCTGCAACATCTTTCAAATATGCATTTGTGATCTTCTGTTTAGTCTGCCTGTACTTTCCTTTGGAATCAGCAGTAGGCTTCACTCAAGGCTGCACATTCAATAATGTCTGATTCAGCTTTGCCACCTCTGGATGGGGAAATACCAGGAGATTTTGGGAGGGGGGGTGGAACTAGGGGAGGGTCCTCAGCAGGGTACCATGTAAGCTTCCCAGCCTCCCACTGGGGGTGGAGGTTCCCCAAGTTGATTTCGAGAGCCCCAACTCGCTGCCATGGAGCTGGCTGCTGGGTAGGGTTGCCAAGTCCAATTCAAGAAATATCTGGGGACTTTGGGGGTGGAGCCAGGAGACATTAGGGGTGGAGCAAAGATCAAGGCTGCGACAAGCATAATTGAACTCCAAAGGGAGTTCTGGCCATCACATTTAAAGGGACGGTACACCTTTTCAATTCCTTCCTTCCATAGGAAATCATGAAGGATAGGGGCACCTTCTTTTGGGGCTCATACAATTGGACCCCCTGGTCCATTCTCTTTGAAACTTGGGGGGTATTTTGGAGAGAGGCACTAGATGCTATACTGAAAATTTGGTGCCTCTACCCAAAAAAACAGCCCCCAGATACCCGTGCACCAATTATTTTCTATGGGAATAAATCTCCCTAGGGAATAATAGAGTTCCCAGCAGACATTTCCCTCCCTTCCCCCCGCTTTCTGATGACCTTGAAGCGGGGGGAGTGCCTCCAAACCAGGGGATCCCCTGCCCCCACCTGGGGATTGGCAACCCTACTGCTGGGGGAAGCCCTGCTCATGAAGAGCACTGGCACACCACAATGTTCCTGGTGTGATGATGTCATGAGGAAACGACACTATTGTGCCAGCCATGTTGCCAGGGGATGGTCTATCACTTAGGAAAAACTCTATGATGCTACTGCGTCGAGCATGTTGCCAGTGGGACACTCTATCACATAGGAAAAACGCCCTTCTGGGTGACGCCATCATGCCCTGCGTACAAAGCGCACAATTGAAGCGCCCCCCACCTGGAGCCAGGTGGGATCCGGCAACCCTAGTCCTTTGCCATAGAACTCACCTTTCAAATCAGCCATTTTCTCCAGGGGAGCCAATCTCCGTCACCTGGAGAACAAATGTAATAGCGGGAGATCTCCACGCCCCAAATGGAATTTGGTAATGCCACTTAGGCATTCTTGCTGTTTTTCTAGCCTATCAAGCAAAGCAAAAGCTTCTTCCACACAGAGGTTTTGTTCCGGTTTCACATCTAAACTACGGTTGCCAGTCTCCAGGTGGTGGCTGGGAATCTCCTAGGATTACAACTGATCTCCAGGCAACAGAAATCAGTTCACCTGGAGAAAATGGCTGCTTTGCAAGGTGGACTCTAATGGTATTATACCCAATTAAAGTCCCACCCCTTCTGAAGCCATGCCCTCCTCAGGCTTCACTGCTAGGGTTGCCAGGCTCCAGGTGGCGCCTGAAGATCTCCTGTTTTTACAACTGATCTCCAGCTCCTCTGGAGAAAATGGCTGCTTTGAAGGATGGACTCTAGGGCACCATACCCTGATGAGGCCCTTCCCCAAACCCCGCCCTCTCCCAGATCCACCCCCAAAGTCTCCAGGTATTTTCCAACACAAACCTGGCAACCTTAGGCTTCACCCCAAAATCTCCTGTAATTTCCCAGCCTGGAGGTGGCAACCCTCTCTAAACTTAAGCTGTGTCTAGGGGGAGGGGTTGGAGCATCCACACAACATCATCTCAGTTGCCCACTTTTGGTGTGTGCTTCACATGAATGGTATATTCTTCCAGGGCTAGGGCAATATGTCAGTTACCTATAAAAAGTTTGCGAAAGCCCTCTAGTGGTGTGAGGAAAATATCAAGCCTGAAAAACTGGGGCAAGGAAAGGGTGCGGAAACTACCTTGTGGATACTTCATTGCTGCCAGAAAAGTCTTTGCAATTGCAGCGGCAAAGGAAGGAACATACAAAATGGTCTCTGCATTGATACTATCCTCTCCCAACCCACAACTGCTATTCAGGAATTCTAAAAACTCAGGAGGTCCATCCAGGGCTCACTAGCACTGCCTAGAATCACAGAGTTGGAAGGGCCCATAGAGGCCATCTAGTCTAACCCCCTGCTCAGTGCAGGATCAGCCTCAAGCATCCCTGTCAAGTGTCTGTCCAGCTGCTGTTTGAAGACTACCAGCGAGGGGGAGCTTACCACCTCTCTAGGCAGATGATTCCACTGCTGAACTACTCTTACTGTATTAAAAAATTCCCTTCTTTTGGTCTTCAGCATCTGAAAGATTGACAGCTTCTGATTTTCACAGATTTCTGAGAAACCACAAGATTTCCAGCTTAACGTGAAGCAAATGTTCTCAGTTCTTTAGCAGGCCAGCCCGTTTCTAGCTGTGGTCTTCCTTACACTTGAATGATTTATGAGTTCTTAGAAGCATTTTTTTTAAAGGCACCGCGACGATATTATTTGCAAATACCGCTCGCTTCATTGATCCTTCTGAACGAATATTTCACTTCAGATGTTTTTTTTCCAGTCATCTCTGCCACCACTCTTTTATATCAAACCTCAGCGAGAAAACAAAACAGGGAAAACAAGCCCCCTTAGTGCTTTAACGTGTTGCCATTAAACAGCACGGCCATGTTTGCTTCTATAGAGGAGCTATTTAAGATGTACTTTTAGATGCACGCTGACTCCATTTACAGTTTGCAGCTTCTTGGGAGCATGCCAGCCGTGGCATAACAAGGCTCAAGAGGCCGGTGGGAGCCAGCACTGACCAGGGGGAACCAAATATTGATCTGACTCTTTAACGTCCAGTTGAATCTCTCCTGGGCCCCAATCTTAGCCCTGCCAGAGGGATGTTTATTTGTTGGAGTCCTGCTGGCTGAAACTCTTTCTGATGTTCAACATCGAAAGCAACTCCTTTTCTGTTGAGATGAAGGAAAGCCAGGACAGGTTATTTGCTTTGAAAAACAAGCGGTGAGGGGGAGGGCATTGGAAAAATAGGGATTCCAGTCTCCAGGTGGTGCAGCAAGGAAAAAAGCCACGTAGAATTGCTAAAAATGCTGGATACCTTCCGCCAGGGCTCTTTTTCTAGCAGGTGCTACTCTGCATATAAGGCCACATACCCCTAATGTAACCAGTCCTCCAAAAGCTTACAGGGCTTTCAGTACAGGGCCTACTGTAAGCTCTTGGAGGATTGGCTATATCAGAGAAGCTCCAGCTAGAAAAAGAGCCCTGCCTTCCACAAATATTTTAAATACTTTATCAGGTAATTGGTTCAACTTTCTTGCAAGCACCTTACAGCAAGATTATAATCCTTTATAAATGAAATGCAATCATATGAAGGTACAATTAAAGGAGCAGACTCCTAATGAAATGTAATTATAAAGAACACCAATGAGGGAGTCCATAAATCTTCACTGCAAATTTTCCTGTGGAATTCTGTACTACACAATTAAACAACTCAAAAAACGGAACAGATCATGGAACAAAGACAGAATGCTGCCGTTGCTATTCACAAGTTGCATGGTGACTGTTGCGTGATGACACGCTTTCCGGATTTTATCTTTGTGGCCGTTTTCCCACTTAGCGTTTGCTCCCCTTATTCCCCGGCGCAATTATCTCCGGATCATTTTTCTCGTTTTCCCACTAGTGACTCTTTGCGGAGTCGCCCTCCCTGAAGCGCCGGCTCAAATCGTTTTCCCACCGGCGTTTTCCCAGTGGCATCGACTGGAGTCGATGCCCTGTCAATCATTTTTTTTTAAATGCCATTCTAGTTGCGTAATTACGTAACAACGTAACAACGCGACAACGTAATAGAGAATTCCCTTTTTCGCGGGCAAACCATCACGTGACGGCTCTGTTTTAATACTTGCCGCAGCAGCGTCCTCCACACTGCCTCGTATCGTCAGAAGCATTCACAATGGAGAATCCTGATGACGAGACTATGGCGCTGCTTTATTCAGCAGTGGAGCTTCTGATTTTGTGTCTCTACGCCGGGCGCCAAGTCCTCCGCACCGGAGAAAAACTCCTCGCTCATGGACTTGGATCACCGAAACCTCTGGTCGCCTCTAGGAAGTCTGACGCCCGGCTTCGGCTGATTAGAGGTGGCAGTCGCCGCCAGGAACGTAGATGGCACTACCTTGCCGGTATCCGGTTCTCGCCCAGGTACTGGGTGTTCCCCCGTGAACTCGGCTGGTGGGAGAACTTTGTGCTTGTGTACTGGGGCGACGAGCAATGGCTGGATAACTTCCGGATGACCAGAGGTACCTTTATGGAGATTTATGCCGCTTTGAAGGACAAGCTGGAAAGGCAAACCACAAGGATGAGGTCTCCGGTCCACCCTGAGAAGCGGCTCGCGGTAGCGCTATGGTACCTCGCTACCGGAAGCGCCTATCGGGAAGTCGGTACGCAGTTCGGGATCGGCGTTACCACCGTCCATGGGATTGTGATGGAGGTCTGCGAAGCCATCGAGAAACGTTTGTTTTCAAAGGTCGTGTGCCTCGGTGACGACATCGGAACGGTGTGTATATTTTTTTTCTTTTTTCCCTAGTTTTGCGTTATAACGTAACATCGATATATCGGACCCTGATGTGATTCTCTATTGCTAATACAGTGGAAGTTGAAATATCCCTGATCCATTGTACTCCATTTCTCTACAGATTATGGATGGTTTCGGTAAACTCGGTATGCCGCATACGGTGGCTGCTGTGGATGGATCGCATATCCCGATACGGGCGCCTGGGGGCAGATCGGAGGAGTTCTGCAACCGGAAGATGTTCTGCTCCGTGATCCTCCAAGGCACGGTTGATCACACAGGACGCTTCGTGGATGCAGAGTTTGGCCACAGCGGAAAGACCAACGATGCCTTTGTTTTCGCGAACAGCCATCTCTGCTCTGGCAATGATGCAGGGCTCTGGGTTCCGGGGAACCCCAGGGTGACTTTGGGAAATGTAACCATACCTGCGCTTGTATTGGGCGACGGAGCGTACCCCCTTAGACCGTGGCTGATGTCCCCGTACAGGACACCCGTCGGGCCCGTGCAGAAGCACTTTAACAAGAAACACGCCAGGGCCAGGAACGTGGTGGAGCGTGCTTTCGGGAGGCTTAAGGCTCGCTGGCGTGTCCTGCTAACGCGAATGAACGCACAGTACCGGAGTATTTTCTCCATCGTGACCGCATCTGTGACTCTGCACAATATTTGTGAGGGAAAGGGACATGCGGTCACGCTGGACATTCCAGATAAGGAGATAACACTCCTCCCAGACCCAGAAGAACCAGACTTCAGGGTTATAAACAGGAGGCAGTTAGAGAGTGGGAGGATTGTGCGGGATGCTGTCGCAGAATATATTTATCAAAGGAGATGATTCTTCGGCTTTCCGTCCCCCATGCCTCTCGCTGCCGCTGCCCTTGAATGAAAGACTGCTTTTTCGGTGCTGCGAAGTTACGCTGTTTCAACTGTTCTATGTATAACCGCCGTAACGTTATGCCTGCGTTTGTTTAGACTGCTTCCCGTTTCAGCGAATAAAGCTTTGGGCATTATAAACTGCATAGTTTTCATTTACTTTGGTTAAGGTTGGGGGGGGGCAATATTTCGGTGCACCAGTGGTCCTACACGTGCTCCTGGGCTGGCTCTGTTTTTGCCTTGTCGATCATAAAATGCCTTCCCCATGATTGGATGGATGAATTTTGATTTTGCTATTTCGCCACATCGAAGGAGCGTTATTTCGAAATGGCGGCCAGAGGGAGAGGAGGGAGAAGAGGGACGTTCTGGCAGCGGGAGGAGGTGCTGGCAATGTTGGAGATTGTGGAGAGGAGCGGGCACGCTCGCGAAGTGATGTCGAGCACCCACCTCACCACAAGCCACATCTATGAGGTGATAGCCAGGAGGCTGCAGCGGAGGGGGTTTGACCGGACTGCCGCGCAGTGCCGGTCAAAAATCAAACGCCTCCGCTGCAGCTTCATGGCTAGCCTGCAAGCGTGGGGCGGTATCCCCAGGGCCTCAGGACGGACGCCCTACCACGACGCCATGGTGCGTCTTTGGGAGTTGGCGGGGCGGCCCCGTTGGGAGGACCGTCATCATGATTGTGAGTAACACCACACACACACACAACACACAAACGCCACACACACACCTTCCTTCTTTATTACTGCTTCATGGCAGTACAGTACAAGATCCACCCCCCCCCCCTTTCTATGCTCTGCTGTGCCTTCCTGGTGGAATGGGGGGGGGGGCATGGATGATCACAGAAACCTCATTAATTGGATCCCAGCCCCCAAACCTTTCTATGCTCTGCTGTGCCTTCCTGGTGGAATGGTGGGGCATGGATGATCACAGAAACCTCATTAATTGGATCCCAGCCCCCAAACCTTCCTATGCTCTGCTGTGCCTTCCTGGTGGAATGGGGGGGGCATGGATGATCACAGAAACCTCATTAATTGGATCCCAGCCCCCAAACCTTTCTATGCTCTGCTGTGCCTTCCTGGTGGAATGGGGGGGGCATGGATGATCACAGAAACAGAAACCTCATTAATTGGATCCCAGCCCCCAAACCTTTCCATGCTCTGCTGTGCCTTCCTGGTGGAAAGGGGGGGGCATGGATGATCACAGAAACCTCATTAATTGGATCCAACCCCCAGCCCCCACCCCATTCTATTTCCTGATGTGCCTTCCTGGTCCAGTACATATTACCTGCAGGTTACAGTGCAGTTTTCACATATGCTGTGTGCTTTCATTCACACCACTTGCATGTATGAGTTTCATTGCTTGGTTTTTTTCTAGTTGACACCTGTCCACGAGGCACAGCGGAGCAGCCAGGCCCACCCTTGGAGGGAGAGGAGGAGCAGGGTGCGGAGGAGCAAGAAGGTACATTACCTGACAAAGCGGCCGCCTCTTGGTTACTGCGCAGTAAACGCATTAATAAGCCATGTGCGCAGGGGGTTCAAGATAATAATATAATGATTACTTTTGCAAATCTTAGGCGGTGTGAGCCCAGCAGCACAGCAGGCAGGAGGCGCTGAGGAGGCGGGAGGCGCTGAGGAGGCGGGAGGCGCTGAGGAGGCAGGAGGCGCTGAGGAGGCAGGTGAGTTCGCTGAGCCGCAGATAGAAATCAATAGGCATGGCATGCAAGTTTCTAATAAATATGATGTTGCAGCCCTTGTCAGCCGCCCTGCCAGATGCTTACAGGAGTGCACTAACTACCTGCCTCTAGGGCCACGAGGCGAGGCAGAGCGGCCAGGCTCACCCTTGGAGGGAGAGGAGGATGAGCAGCAGGGTACTGAGGAGCAAGAAGGTACATTACCTGACAAAGCAGCCACCTCTGGGTTACTGCACATTAGAGGCATTAAAAAGCCATGTGCGCAGGGCGTTCAGAAAAATAACTTAATGATTACTTTTGCAAATCTTAGGCGGTGGGAGCCCAGAAGTCCCGCGGGAGGAGGGCGGTGATCCGGCCAGAGAGGCAGGTGGGTTTGCTGAGCTGCCTCTCAGGGCACTGCGAACTAATGTTGCTATACAATGGACACATGCCTATACAATGCACACATGCTATGTGTGCATTGTATGTGCTATACAATGCACACATGCCTATAATTTTCTAATGTGCATGCATGGTGTGCTTGCATTTCAGTGGTGGAGGAGCCGGTGCAGCAAGCACAGGAGGACACCATTGCCCGTCTCGAGGCCCTGATGCGCCGGATCGAGGCCCTCGAGCGGCGCCCAGCACCGGAGGCACCAATGGAGGCCAATGCCGGGCTGGAGGCCCTCACCCAACGAATCGAGGCCCTCGAGCGGCGCCCAGCACCGGAGGCACCGCTGGAGGCCATTGCCCGGCTGGAGGCCCTCTGCCGCTCAGCGTGTGAGTGCTCACTATTTTGCATGATGGGTGGTTCTTGTGAGTGATTGACTGCTGTGCGTACATTACTGAGGGCGTTGCACTTACTTGCTTCTTTTCTAAATTGCAGTTAGCGCCTTCCCACGCCGGATTGACGCCCTGGAGCGGCAGTTCCGGAGGCTGGAGCGGGCCAGGGGTGGGGGGTTGGGAGAATAAAGGTTTATATATGTTTACTAAAGTGTTTGTCAGTTGTAATAAATTCTTGTTAATGTTGAAACCTGAAGATATCGTTTTTCTTCACCTAAACACCGAACTGGGACCTTTGCAAAACATAACTTTATTAAAAGTGCGTTAACCTGACAAGAACACAACATCAGCTGTACACAGCTGCTGCGTATTAATCTCTAAGGTAGGAACAGCCTGCCCGTGCAGGTATAAGCACTGAAATAACATCATCAATAACAACATGCACAACATGTAAACAATGAAATAACATCATCTTGCCCCTACGGGAAGCCGCCACACTGCCACTTGAGCAGGGTGCAGGAGACAGCAGGCTCTGACTCTCAGGCATAGTGTCTTCTGCCAAAACCGGGCAAGCTATATCTGAAGGCAGTGGCCCATGAGTTTCGCTGCAGTCACAGTTTAGGTGAAGCTGCCTATGTGTGACAGATGGTGGAGATGCTGCATATGGTGGAGATGTTGCAGTGGCTGGTACCTCACCCACCCTTCCCTGCGCCCTAGCTTCCCTAAAAATTTGGGCAATGCTGCCTAGCATATCAACAGCTGCCCTCATAACATCCACAGTCTCCCTTGTGGCCTGTTCGAAATTCTTTACCAAGCCTGTGTCACGCTCTCCCTGCAAAGTGAACCTGCGTTCTTCAAAAGCTAGCATTCGGTCAAAGCGCTCCATCGCGTCTTCATGATCCAGACGGCTTTCCAGGTCCTCCCCTTTGGATACTGCACCCTTCTTCCTCCTCAAAGTCACCTGGAATTGAAATTGACACCACACTCATTCCTCTCCATGGTTAGTGCTGCAAAGCCCATGCTTACCTTAAAAATCTGTACTATAACATGTCTTCAGGAGCAGTTCTGCTCATACATGAAGCAGGAAACGCAGGGTCAATGGCTCAGCAATTGTAAGCTGGGCAATGCATCTAAGTTCCACTGAAAGCTTTCACATTCCACATAAGACTTATCAGAAGCACTGCAGGCCGCACATACCCCGAAATGACTCCTCGCCTGGATGTTCATCAGTAAAAACCTGGCTGTGTTCCTGTTCCTGTAACGCATTGCTTGGGTTCACGCCGCTTGAGCCTATAGCAATGCAGAAAAATCAACAGTACTACGCTAGCTGGGGGGGGGGGGGGAGGGAGGCAGAAGGCGGAGGAGTGTTGCGATTATAATAAGTGCCAAACATCCACGTCTCCCTTCATTAAGGGGCGGTTTCATAAAGGTTTTCCCCATGGCTCCCTATCACCGGCCAACCCACAGCAACCACTTACGTTTTGTAGTTTCGTTAGTACGAAGTATCGCTATTGCGATAAAAGTTTGAAAAAACTAAGGAACCCTTTACCTGGAACCATAAAAATTACACAGCTGAGGGGCACTGCATCGCCGGGATACTCACCAGGAGGTGATTCACTGGTGTGCGTCAGGAGATCAGCAGCGTTGATTGTTTGGAGGTCAGCTGAAGAGATGCTATCTGATCCTTGAATCGGGATGCTTTCCTTATTTGCCTTGTAATACCGCGCCGTCAAGCTTCTCTTGCACGTAGCTGCTGTGCGGTGGCGGGAGTAAGATGCTCAATGGCGGCCAGCAATATCTGTCCCTTCTTCCTCCCAGTGTTCTGTTCGGCTCGTGCAAATTGTGACGACAGCTGCTTCTCGCCTCATGATTGGCCACTAGCATCGGCAGCATGATGTGGGCGATTCCCTGATTCTAGCTCGGCAGTTGCAATTCTCGCGAGACCCAACACCCTCAACTATAATGTATCAGCCGCAATTCTCGCGAGACCCTCGCCATAGCACCCATCAGAGTCTCGCAAACCTAACACCCTACCAATAATAATGCATATTATCAATAATCATGTATCCGCCGAAATGTGTTATGTGTGATGCAACTACGAAGTAACGAAACATCACTCGGAATGACCCTTCGGTTTAGCGAAGTAAAAAAAAAAAAAAAAAACATTAATGCATCCACCTTTGAAATGGTGTAACAGCGGAGAGACAGCGTAACATTGCAAAAAAAATTGCAATTGAGGCTATTCCGGGAGGGGGTGGTATTTCGAAATATCGCTATTACGCAAAACTGAGATGTTTTAAAAAAAAAAATGGCCGCGCCGGCACTTCGGGGAAGCGCCGCGAAAGGCTGATGATTGGCCAAGAGGGTGGATGGGTTGGGAGGACGGAAAAGGGGGAGGGTGACGCCCCCAAAGCAGTCGATCCGGCGTGGATGGATTTCCCACAGCAAACTCCGCTGAGTGGATCCGGAGTGGATCCGGAGGTTTTCGGAAACTCCGGCAACATGCTGGAAAACATACTCCGGCGTAAAATCCCTGTAGCGCCGGAGCAAACCGCAGCGCCGGAGCAACATGTGCGAAATCCAAGAGAAGATCCGGAGGTAAATGGGGCGCTACGACGGAGCAAACGCTAGTGCGAAAACGGCCTGTGTGTTTCGAAGAAGACTTCATCTTGACCACACACAGGCCTCGGATTCAGCAGAAGCTCACAGAAGCACAGCTCCTGAACCTTTCTGAGGGTTCCCCCTCCTCCTCCTCACCTTGTCCATTGAATAGGAGGTGCAGCTGCATAACAATCCCTGGATAAACTCCACCACCTATTTTTCTACAAAGCAACCCCTGACCACACACAAGCAGTTTACTCTGGAACCAATGCTCAAGCAATAGAGGCGCTGCCAGTCAATTTCACTCACTCCAGCATTGTGCACTTTAGGGAACTCTGTAGTTCAGAGATGTAGTTCCACCTGGAGGTTGGCATGCAACCCTAATATTCTAACTATACCACATTTTTACACAGCCGAGCCAAAAACCTTGAAGCCTTGGTTCAGCTGTGAAACTGATAGCATTTGGCAAGGCTTTTTTTCTTTTTTGTAGAAAAAGCCCAGCAGGAACTCATTTGTATATTAGGCCACACCCCCTGAAGTCACCAAAAGTAACATCAACTGTTCAGTTGGTTACTTTCTGCATATTGACACAGAACAGTACAGTGCTACCAGCTGCATTTCCTGGATGTGTGTTCTCACACAGCCCAATGAGAGACCTTGTTTCCCCATCCCCACCCCACCAACATAGCTGGAGAGAAAGAGAGCCACATGTGGTGCAGCGGGCAGCAGGCCCAGCTTCTCCCAAGAGGGGGCGCTTGTGGGCAGTTTCATGTTTCTTCCTCTCTTCGCAAGCCTGATGGAGGCTGGAGGCAGCAGAGAGAACGGAGTGTGCAGTCCAGGAGCATGTGGCTGCCTAGTGCCTTCCCTTCCTTTTGCAGAGACCTATTTTTGAGCTGGAGCCCTGGTCAACCCAGCTGGAACTGCGTTCCTGTGCGTTCCTGCTTAAAAAAAAGGCCCTGGCATTTGACATGATTCTTCAGCTGCGATACCACACACTAAATAGTGCACTTTCAATGCACTTTCCAACTGGATTTTGCCAGTTCACACAGTAAAATCCAGTTGGAAAGTACATTAAAAGTGGGTTGAAAGTGCATTATTTAATGTGCGGGATTGCAGCCAAGCTTGAGGGTAATAATACTGTCTTACACTGCAGGGCTTGTTGTAAGAATTACAGGAATCACACATGTACAACAATTTGCTACAGAACAGCACTAAATAAGTACTACTAAGTTTTGGGAGTAGTTGGTTAGTTAGTCCAGTATCCCATCTCAAACTTAGCAGAGTGCACCTTGGCTACATGCGGTAGAAGCTTTTTGTTCTCAGTGCCACTTATCAGTTTCAAGACTAATGCTGATCCTGTGAATTTAGGGCAGGGGTGGCCAAACTTGCTTAATATAAGAGCCACATAGAATAAAAGTCAGATGTTTGAGAGCCAAAAGACGGAAGGAAGGAAGAAAAGAAGGAAAATAAATAGATGGGGAAGAGAGAGGTAGAAAGAAAGCAGCTTTAACTTTAAATGCATTCTCCAAGCTGCCAGCTGGCTTGGTTTGGAGAAGTGATTTAAAGACAGGAATGCTTTCTCCTAGGGCTGCCAAGCCCCCGGTCTGGGCGGGGGTTCCCCCGCCTGGGAGGTTCCCAACCCGCCAGCCCACAATAGGTACCATGGAGTTTTTCCCTCCCAAATGTCTACAGCATCCGGAAAAACCATAGAGTTTTCCCAGAAACTCCTAGAGCAGCCGCACGCAACGTTGCCAGCATGATGACGTCAATTCTGGGTGATGTCATCGCGCCAGCAACATGGGGGGAGGTCCCCCCCGCTCCAGGATGAAGATGACTTGGCAACCCTACCTTCTCCACATCAGGCAATGGGGTAGTGGGGGCTTCAAGAGCCACACAATATGTGTGAAAGAGCCACATTTGGCTCCCGAGCCACAGTTTGGCCATCCCTGATTTAGGGGGAAGTATTTGTGAATTTCCTGCATTGTGCAGGGAGTTGGACAGGACTAGATGACCCTGGGGGAGTCCCTTCCAACTCTATGATTCTATTATGCTACTATTCTAAGCAGGGGTGGAATTCTAGCAGAAGCAGGTTGCGCCCCTGGAAATCGGGGGCAGTGCCCCCACAGGCCCCCCATGGCCACACACTCCTGATGTAGCCAATCCTCCAAGAGCTTACAAAAAAAGAGCCTTTTAAGCTCTTGGAGGATTGGCTATATCAGGGGTGTGTGGCCTAATATGCAAAGGAGCTCCTGCTAGAATTCCACCCCTGATTCTAAGGCAGAATGGAAGGAAGTTGTTTCCCTGTAATCTATCAGTCTACATCAAAGGAACAGCGACAAGGCAGTAAACAGGAAGGAAAACCCACAGTCTGCCTGTCTATCTCACTGACTTGCTTGCAAATGCCCCCCTCCCCCCCAATCAAAGGCTGAGGCTTGAGACAGCATCTCTTCTAACATTAGATTCTCGGTAAGCCACTGATATCAAAGAGAGGTATGTAATACGTCCATACTAAAACCATCTCTGCCTTACATTAAGGGCCCATCGAGAGGGGTAGCCATGCCTCTCCTGCATCCTCCCCCTATAAGGAGTCTCTTTTCCTGCTGCTAATGAGTGTCTATTGGCCCTGAGTCCCCCCCCCCTTCTTTCAAAGTATCTCCAACTTCAGCATTAAGTGCAGCTCTAAGGAGGATTCAACAGGTAGCCCATTAAAGGTCCCTGACATATTGCTGTACAGGAGAGAGATGCATGCAGAGAAGGTTTAATCTGCCAAGATCCATCGCTCTTTGGTAATAATGTCAGAGGTGGGGAAGATAGAGATGGATGAGAAGCCCAGGATGAAGAGACTGGGGAGGAAATTGTCCAGGGAGCGATGCTATTTGGCAGGCAGTTGCTGCTTGCTCTTAGAAGCTTTCAGAGTGAACGAGGAGGGCTGTAAGATCCACTCCAGCCCAGCGTGCTTTCGTTGAACGGTTTTGCCTCTGAGGTCCAATCCTGTTTCCCCTTTGGGTCAATTGCAAAACTCTCCCGAGCATTAGTAAGACTAGGAGGAGGGGAAACGTCTGCTGGGATTTCAAAAGGAAGGGAGAGGCAACAGGGGAAGCTGTGCGAGGAGGGATGTGAGTATCCAAGTCCTGGGCTTACCTGAACACACACAAAACTGCCTTATATCAGAATCAGATTGAGTGTGAAAGACCTCTTCTACCTGAGAGCCTGGAGAGCCGCTGCCAGGCCTGTAGCCATGGGTGGGGAGGGGGTCTGTGGAGGTACTGCCCCTGACTTCCAGGTGTGCAACCTGCTTTTTATCTTTTTCCTTCCTTCCTTCCTTCCTTCCTTCCTTCCTTCCTTCCTTCCTTCCTTCCTTCCTTCCTTCCTTCCTTCCTTCCTTCCTTCCTTCCTTCCGCCACAGGGCTCTTAGTACAGGGCCTACTGTATGCTCCAGAAGGATTGGCTACATCAGGGGTGTGTGACCTAATATGCAAAGGAGTTCCTGCTACAAAAAAGCCCTGAGAAAGGGTATGGATGGGCTAGCAGTTGGAGCAGATACCTTCTGGTGATAGGACTCCATAACCTGGCTGGAGAAAAGAGTCTTATAGATCCAGCATTTTAGCTTTTCTGTAAATTCCTTTTTCGTAGATGGTGAGCAGGACTGGGTTTAAAAAAAAAAAACATTTGAACACGTCTTTTTTTTTTTTAAGCAGCTCAGGAGTCTTCCACACAGCACTGCTTTCCTGGGATTCTACCAGTGTTGTTATAGCTGTTAGCACAGCACTATGCTTCCCAACAGAATTCAGGTCAAAGAAAACAAGATATGTGTGAGTGTCCTCAGAGTATTTTGTAACTGGGGAAGTTACAGAGGGGGGAAACATCAGCACCACAGCTGGCTCTTTTGGGAGGCAACATGAGGCAGCAGAGTTGGGGGGAAGCTGTATCTTCCCATCCCACCTGCCACCAGCCAGTTCCCCAGTTGCCCATTCTCTGGACTACCTGCTTTTCCCTCCTGGGGACTTGGAGATAAGCAGAGGTCCATCAGTAGCCACAAGATATAGATGGAACACTCTGTCTAGGGCAGTGATGCTCTGTATTCTTGGTGCTTGAAGGGCAGCAATGGGAAGGCTTCTGGCCCCACTGGTGAACCTCCTGATGGTACCTGGGTTTTGGTCACTGTGTGACACTGACTGTTGTACTGGATGGGCCATTGGCCTGATCCAACATGTCTTCTCTTAAGCGATCCTCCTTATCTCTTCACTCCCTTTGAAACTAGTATACCAAACCATGCAACCATTCCCAAATTCCTGCAAGAATTTTTTTTCTTTCTCAACAGGGTTTTTTTTTAACAGGAACTCCTTTGCATATTAGGCCACACACCCCTGATGTAGCCAGTCCTCCTGGAGCTTACAGTAGGCCCTGTGCTGAGAGCCTTGTAAGCTCTTGGAGGATTGGCTACTTGGGTGTGTGGCCTAATATGCAAAGGAGTTCCTGCTACAAAAAAAGCCCTGCATTCTCACAACTGTTCTGCTACCATTTCAGCTTATCTGTTGCCAGAGCAGTGTAAGCTGTGCTGATTTTACCACCCCAGGCTGAACCGTGCTTCATGGTATGCTGTGCCTCCCAGCAACATGAGCGGCAGAGGGAAAGGTGCATTACAACTGATCTCTGAGCAATGGAGATCACCTGAAGAAAATGGCCACTTTGGATAGTGGGCTCTATACCATTGTACCCCATGGAAGTCCCTCCCCATCCCAAACAGCACCCTCCTTAGAATTTGCCCCCCAAATCTCCAGGGGCGTTTTCGCACTCACGTTCAGCTGGCGCGACCCCCCTCTTCACCGCGCAGGATCTGCGCAGATTTCGCACTAAATGCCGCGGAGCAGCCGGAAGAGCCGGAAACTCCCGTCGCAAAAGCCGCGCAAACGGAAACTGCTTTTTGGCGGTTTACGTTTGAGCGGCTTTTGCAGCGGGAGTTTCCGGTGCAAAAGGCTGCTCTGCGGCATTTAGTGCGAAATCCGCGCAGATCCTGCGCGGTGAAGAGGGGGGTCGCACCGGCTGAAGGTGAGTGCGAAAACGCCCCAGGTGTTTCTATTAGGATTTAGAGATACAATTAGCAGAGTAATGTGGAGTGAACCGCAATAACAGCCAGGCACACGGTTTAGCTTAAGAAACAAAGTAGTTTACTTTACTAATGAGGAAAGGGATGACTGGGATTTCTAGAAAACAAAGAAAGGATTCAATATCCTATCTAGCTTCTAAACTACGTCTTGACTCTCTCGAATCTTAGCATCAACTGCATGGAGAATCTAAGGGCTTAAACAAAGGGCTGTAAAACTGACCAAATGCTTTTCCCTAGACCACCACCCCAATATATGGATTAGCCAATTAGGGCTCTCCCTCAATGGTTGCTATGCATATTGACACCTAGCCTTGGTGGGAAATACGTGCAAACACTCTCATTGGTCCCTACCAACTCACTGGCTAAACACCAGCATGCATATACAAACACTTAATTAACTCATGACGACAGGAAGTGAAATTGCATCAAAACCCCAACAGTTTCCCAACCAGGAGCTGGCAACCCTACAGGAAACCCACTGGTGGGTACCACCACATTGGGGAACCACTATTTTACCAGGCTAAGAGGAAAGGAGGCAGGCAGATAGGGTTGCCGACTCTCTGTTGGGCTCTTGGGAAATTCCTGGAGATTTAGAGAGGGTGGCGTTCAGGGAAGGGCCCCAGTAGGTTAGAAGGCCATAGAATCCACCCTCCAAAGCAGCCTTTTCCCACAGAGGAACGGAGAAAATGGCCACTTTGGAAGGTGGACTCTATGGCATTATACCCTGCTGAAGCCCCTCCCCTCCCCAAACCCCACCCTCCTCAGGATCCACTCCCAAATCTCCAGGTATTTCCCAACCCAGAGCTTGCAACCCTAGATGGCAGGGGGAGGTGCATATGTGGGAATCAGCAGCAGTGGGCCTCACCAGAAGCCCTGGGACTTGGTAGTGGCCCCACTTCAGGGAATGCTGCCAATGCCAGCCCTGGTGTGAGGAGACTGTTTCCTGTCACTTATGATTCTCCAGAACAACAGAAACTCCTCCCACCCACCCAGGATATTCTGGAATTGCCTTTAAAAAAAAAATAGATCACTTGGGTTGGATCCAGCAGCACAAAATTTCCATTTGCACTAGAGTTCTTGGGCAAAGAGAAATGCAGGAATAAGACTGCAGTAGCTGCTTAGGCGAAGACAAGCATTGTATTCCCACTTGCATTTCTGCGTACACAAGATCTTGTGCAACCAATTTTGAGGCCATATAATATGGAGAAAGGAAAGCATTAAACATTGCGCAAGAGTTTGGGCAAGTGAAAGTGGACTGAGTCCATTTATGTTTCTGCTTGCCAGTCTTCAAGGATGATTAGAGATCTCCTGAGATTAGAACTGATTTCTTGGCAACAGAGAGCACTTCGCCTGGAGAAAAATGGCTGCTTTGGGAAGGTGGACTCTATGATATTATATCCTATCAACGTCCCTCTCAGGGCTTTTTCTGTAGCAGGAACTCCTTTGCATATTAGGCCACACACCCCTGATGTAGCCAACCCTCCTGGAGCTTACAGAAGGCCCTGTACTAAGAGCCCTGGAAGCTCTTGGAGGATTGGCTACATCAGGGGTGTGTGGCCTAATATGCAAAGGAGTTCCTGCTACAAAAAAAGCCCTGGTCCCTCCCCTCCCCAAACCCCACTCTTCTCAGGCGCCACCCCCAAAATCTCCAGGTATTTCCCCACCCAGAGCTGGCAACCCTACTCCTTGCGGAACACTGGATCACTGAAACTTGCTATGGATGTTAGTCTTCGATTTATGATTGTGGGAAGTGCCATCAAGTCACAGCTGCCTTATGCGGTTTTCAAGGCAAGAGACATTCAGAGGTGGTTTACTATTGCCTGCCTTTGCGTCATGACCCTGGGCTTCCTTGGTGTTCTCCCCTCCAAATACTAACGAGCAGTGATCCTGCTTAGCTTCCAAGATCTGATGAGATCAGGCTAGCCTGGGGTATCCAGATCAGGGCTGGCTTGTAACCGCATTGCTACTCTTGTATTGTTTTGCGGTATTATATTGTAATTGTATTGCTGTAATTGTATTGCTACTCTTTTATGGGGTTTAATTAAAATTGTTTCACTGGAATATTCTGCTATCGGTTTTAGCTTTCAGTTCGCTTTTGACCTAAGCATATATAGAGTGTTCTGTGATTTTTTTTTTTAAAAATAGAAACATTATTTTCATTCTGCACTTTTTAATTGTTTGTTGTATTTGGAAAACTACCTCAGACACGCTTAGGAGAATGTGGTATATAAATACATCAAATGTGTTTGAAAGGCATTCAATTCCACTGAGAAATCTGGAGTGTGAATTTAGCTGCAGTGGATTTTGGAGAAACTAAGAGGGATGGGGGGAAATCCCCACTCTGATGTGTACATCTGAAATCAGTGCTGTTTATTGCCTATTCTAAATGCAGTTTTGGCTCTGTTCAATATGATAAATTTTGCAATGGGAATAAAATGAGGGGTTGGATTACACGCTGTAGCATCAAACCGGTAAATCTGACATCGCAACCTCTGTTTAAATCTGGCCTTTCTGATGGGCACCAAGTAACATTTGGAACGTCATGGTCTGAAAACCAGATGTTAAGGTCTCTCTTCTTCGCCTAGCCAAATTCTCACTGCTCAACTCATCAGAGGAGCTTTTCAGATATATTTACTTCAGTTTATTTACATAATTTCTTTGCATGGCTGAGCATCTGTGCATCTTTCTGGTTCTTTTCCACTTGACAATCCTTTTTTTTAAAAAAAAAAAGTGGTTTTCCGCCTTTCTCATCACCGAGAGGCTGAACACAGAGAGAGAGGGGAGGGGGAGGAACCAGGAGCCCTATTATATATTTGTCTGACATTAGATTTTCACCATCTCACTTAAAGCAAACAACCATACAAGCTGTTAGTATGGTCTGAAGTGGGCCTTGGAGACCTGTGAAGGAGCTGCTAGGAGAATCTCTCCAGTTCCTGAAAACAAAAGGTCTGGGATTGTTTTAGCAGCCTGAGGAGGGAAGGCAATTTAAAAAAAGAGAGAGAGCCCAGAGCACACTGCCTCTGGATGTGGTTGATCAATACCAGCTGCCCTCGGCCCCTTTTTCAATCACATCACTCCTGGCGTCTCCATTGTCACTGAGAAAGGTAACAGCTTCCTGGGGTGTCAAACTCATCTGTTATGAGGGCCGGATCTGACATACAGTAAATGAGACATTGTCAGGCTGGGCCATGTATATCATAAAATGTAACACCAGGTAGCAGAGATGTAAACTTTATAAAGGACACAGACAAACACAAAGTTTTTTTTTAAAAAAAAAACTTAAAACCTGCTTAAAACATTAGCACTCTTGCAATATTTTGCACCATGACACAGACTGAGGGCTGGGTGTTTGTCTTCAAAACTATAGTCTTCCCCAGAGAAATAATTACAAATCCTGTGTGACTGAGAAGCCTGGCAAAGCAAGCTGAGACACAGAAGGAAGCAAGAGGGAGAAGGATGCAGATAACAGTGAGTTAGGGTTGCCAATCCACAGGTGGGGGCAGGGGTTCCCCCGGTTGGGAGGCTCTGCCCGCCGCTTCAGAAAGCGGGGTGGGCGGAGAGGAAATGTCTGCTGGGCACTTCATCATTCCCTGTAGAGACTGGTTCCCTCTGATCAACCAACGATGGGACCAACACTGCTTAGAACTGAAGGATGGAGGGATGTCTGATCAGGAAATTCGTTGTAAAAAAGCTGCGGGGTATAATAGCAACGGGTTAGGGATGGATTTAATGGTGAGTGTGACCGCGGCCCAAGCTAGCCAGAACTGCATTCCTGTGCATTCCTGCTCAAAAAAAGCTATGTCAGAAGCCATCCATTGTCAGCCTCATCCTACCACATGTTCCACAGCCTCAGTCCAGGAAAAGCTGAGAAGGCTGAGGGGAAAGGGCTGAATTACATGCAAGACCGGTTCAGTTCCAGACTTCAGGAGACCCTGGGCGGAGAGTTCCCAGAGGCTCCTTTCCCACCCATTCACCCATGTGTCTCACTTCCTATCTGAGCATACCAGGGCCGGATCGGGGGGGGGGGGGGCAGAAGGGGGTGCTTGCCCCGGGCCTGACAGTGGGGGGACGCCAAATTGAGTATGGAGTCCATTGTATTCTATGGGACCATAAGATAGAATGGCCCATAAGGGGGCACCATTTTTTAATTTTGCCCTCCCTCAAAAAACATGTAAATCCGGTCCTGGCGCATACTTCCCTCTTCACCCAAAGAGTAATGAACATATGAAATTCACTGCTACTGGAAGGGGTGGCATCTACAAGCACTGGAGGCTTCAGGAGGGGTCTGGATAAACATATGGAGCAGAGGTCCATCAGTGGCTATTAGCCACAGGGGATAGAGGGAAAACTATGTCTGGGGCTGTGATGCTCTGTATTTTTGGCACTTGGTGGGGCACAGTGGGAGGGCTTCTAGAGTTCTGGACCCACTGGTGGACCTCCTGATGGCACCTGGGTTTTGGCCACTGTGTGAGACAGAGTGTTGGACCAAATGGGCCATTGGCCTGATCCAGCGTGGATTCTCTTATGTCCTTATGTTTTCTCTCTATATTCTTATGCTCACAAACCTTCTCACTGCCCATGCTTACAGCCGCCTGCACTGCTTGCATCCCTTTCCCTGATGCCACTGAGCAGTGTGTACAACTGGGCATATGGGTGGCAAAAGGCTCACAAGTGAGCAGGAAGGGAAATGGCGTGTTGAGGAGTTAGCAGAAGCCCTGGATTCCAGCAGCTGCACCATCTGAGGGTCAACTGACGCTGGCCCTGATTATATGAGATATTGCTGATCTGTGATCAGAACTTCTGTTGGGTAATTCAGCCTCCAAAAGCCGCTGTATCGATCGATGCTTCGGTTATGGATTGCAGCTATGGTAGTTGCGGGGGTGGGGGTGTATGAAACTCTTCTTCCCCATACCATTTTCCAGACCAAACTCCCTCCTGTGCTGCTTTTAATTCCAGCAAATGAGGCAAGTACCCATATGGAAAAAGAATACGAATTGCAGATTTATACCCCGCCTTTCTCCTTGAATCAGAGACTCAGAGTGTCTTACAATCCCCTATGTCTTCTCCCCCCACAACAGACACCCTGTGAGGTGGGTGGAGCTGAGAGGGCTCTCACAGCAGCCGCCCTTTCAAGGACAACTCCTGCCAGAGCTGTGGGTGACTCATGGCCATTCCAGCAGGTGAAAGTGGAGGAGTGGAGAATCAAACCCGGTTCTCCCAGATAAGAGTCCACACACTTAACCACTACACCAAACTGGAGAAAGAACAACCTTTCCCAGCGTTGAGGCCCAAATCTATAATTTCTACCCAACTCCCCAGTGGCTGCTTTTTGAAATTACATTACCTGTAGGGTGATTTGATCATGGATCCCAAACATCAGATGTAATTTGAACCTAAAAGGCACTAAGGGACAGAAATAAGAGACAAGAAATAATTTGTGAGAATTAAAGGTGGCACGCGCTGCCTGCAGCTTACGTGCTTTTTGGATGAATGTCTCCAGCATTCTAGGCTTCTGCTCCATGCCCAGGTCTGTTTGGCTACAGATATAGCAGAGAGATGGCAGAAAGCACACCACACACATTAGGGTTCCAGCTCTGAATGGGAAACACATGAGGATTTGAGGGGTGCAGTCTGAGGAGGGTAGGGTTTGGGGAGGAACCTCAATGGGGTATCTTGCCATAGAGTCCACCTTCCAAAACAGCCATTTTCTCCAGGGGAACTGATCTCTGTCATCTAGAGATCAAGTGCAAGAGTTTAAAGTCTGGATCTGATGATATGCTTTGTCTTGAATGTGACGCTTAGATGAAGCTTTCAGCGAAAACGGGGTCTGAATATTCCAGAAATGCTCATTTAGCTGTATGTCTGAAAACTTATTTACTGCACATTTGAGAATTGAGTTTGGGCTGGAGTCCATCTGAGAAATCTGCTTCTACTTGCGGAGTTGTGGATGTTTACCTGAGGAAAGAGAAGAACAATTGCATTAACAATTTGAACTTTCCCTGTTGGACTTTGGGATTTTACGCCCCAGTCTCTGTTGCGTTTCTTCTGCTTTTTTTATAATTTTGTAATTCTATGGATTTTCTTGTTCTAAGTAATTGCGGTGGGTTTCAGTCACTTTAAGAGGCTTCTGTAGACACATTTACGCAGAGGCGGTGCCTTTTTCTTTACCACTTGGAAGCTGGCAACCCTACTACCTCCCAGACCTTGAGGAATTTTACAGCCTGGAGCTGACAAATTTAGGTGGAGGAGAAGGACAGTGGCACAGTCAGGACCCAGCTACGGGCAAGGAAATACCTGAAGATCTGGGGGTCGAGTCTGAGGAGGGCAGGGACTGGGGAGGGAAGGGACTCCAATGGGATATAATGGGACTCCAATGGGATATAATATAAAGGGACTCCAATGGGTTGCCAGGTCTTACCTGACTTCCAGCAAGGAAGAAGATAGAAGAAGATATTGGATTTATATCCCGCCCTCTACTCCGAAGAGTCTCAGAGCGGCTAACAATCTCCTTTACCTTCCTCCCCCACAACAGACACCCTGTGAGGTGGGTGGGGCTGGAGAGGGCTCTCCCAGCAGCTGCCCTTTCAAGGACAACCTCTGCCAGAGCTGTGGCTGACCCAAGGCCATTCCAGCAGCTGCAAGTGGAGGAGTGGGGAATCAAACCCGGTTCTCCCAGATAAGAGTCCGCACACTTAACCACTACACCAAACTGGCTCTCCACAAGGGGCTCTCAGAGCAGGTTTGCCCTTGCTGTACAGATAAAGTGGAAACGGTTGACCATGTTTTGCTTGAGTGTGGACTATACAAAAGCATACGTGCCAAGTATATTCATCCTTTGCTTGAGATGCTGGGGCCTTTTGGACTCCAAAACTAGAAATATATTGTTAGCAGACTCTAATCCCCAAGTTATGTATGATTGCGCCAGATTTCTGGCAGTTGCCAGGAGAATTCGTGATAGTTTTGTAAAGAAGGGACTTTGAAGTTGACCATTTTTATCCTTTTTGTGTATTTTAAAATTGTGCTAAGCTCCCCTTTTTGAATATTTTTATTCTAGTGTAACCATCATGCCTAAATGTTTGAGTACTTTGTACATCGGATTTGAATTGATTGGCTTCTTAAATTGTTTTTATTGGTTATGTACCATAATAATAAATAATCTGAATCTATTTGAAGATTTGGGGGGTCGAGTTTGAGGAGGAGAGGGACTGGGGAGGGAAGGGACTCCAATGGGATATAACGCCATAGAGTAGGGTTGCCAGATCTTACCTGACTTCCAGCGAGGGGCTCCCAGGTCCATTCTGGGATGTTCCATCGTGCAAGCTTTGTGCGCGCAGTCCAATGATGTCACCCGGAAGTGATGTCATCACAGTGGGCATGTTGCACTTGGATCCTCTAGCTAGCATTTTGGTCAAAAATACTGAAATGCTAGAGCATCTATATTTGACATGACAGAAAGTGGTAGCCTTTCCCTCCCCCTTTCCCCCATATTTGTGGATTATTTCCAGATATGGCCTCATGCCATTACTGAGAGGCAACAACAACAACCTCCCTGGAGAGGGAATGAGTCACTCTGCACCCTCCATTTTCAATGCCTTTGCCCTTTATCGTGTGGTTTCTCACACTGTAAAAACTCAAACACAATGCGGGTGTGTAATGTCCGAGGCCTTTTGCTGTAGGACTCCGTGTGGGTGGGGGGCTCATGGGAGTGAGTGGGCCATCTTTTGTGCCCTTCAGACAAAAAAAATTAAAAGAGAGAGAGCGAAGAACCAAATTAGTTACACTATTAGTCAACTACAAGAGGCTTTCTTATTTATTTTCGCAGAGGCCTTTTTTTGCCCCCACAAAAGGTGTCACTGTTTGACGCTTATTCTATTTGGCCCTCAGAGGGAAAAAAAACCATAACAAATATGATGTTTCACTCCCAGTTCCTTAAGCTGTGCACAGTTCATGGCAGCTTTTGCAGGGTCCATTTCCTCAGGAGAACAGAACGCTTGAGGCTTCTGAGGCCTTTGTAAAAGCCCCTTCACAGATTGGGCAAGAACTGTAATGAAGTACAGCTGGTGTGAGAGTCCCTCCGTAGAACCAGCGCAGGCCCCAGAATCCAAATAGTATGGAATACTCTAGGCTATGTACAGAAAGGTCACTGCATGGTGCATCATAACCCATGGTATACAAACTCAGAATTTTTTTTAAATGATATATTTTTTTTGTCTCTGAGCAAGCCAGCTTTTCAGGTTCTTCGTTTTTTCTAGACAGCTTTAACCCAGATGGCTGGGCCAGGTGCATGCAGCAACATTTTTGACTCATGTGCTGGGGGGGGGGGGGAATGCACTACCCATAAAGATGTTGGAGGATAGGGTAGCCAAGTCCAATTCAAGAAATATCTGGGGACTTTGTGGGTGGAGCCAGGAGACATTAGGGGTGGAGCAAAGATCAAGGCTGTGACAAGCATAACTGAACTCCAAAGGGAGTTCTGGCCATCACATTTAAAGGGACGGCACACCTTTTCAATTCCTTCCTTCCATAAGAAATCATGAAAGATAGGGGCACCTTCTTTTGGGGCTCATATAATTGGACCCCCTGGTCCAATCTTTTTGAAACTTGGGGGGTATTTTGGGGAGAGACACTAGATACTATACTGAAAATGTGGTGCCTCTACCCCAAAAAACAGCCCCCCCAGAGCCCCTGATACCCACGGATCAATTCTCCATGATTTTCTATGGGAATAAATCTCCATAGGGAATAACAGTTCCCAGCAGACATTTCCCTCCCCTCCCCCCACTTTCTGATGACCCTGAAGCGGGGGGAGGGCCTCCAAACCAGGGGATCCCCTGCCCCCACCTGGGGATTGGCAACCCTATTGGAGGAGAAACAATGGGTTGGATCCATCCAGCTAATGGGTTGGATCAAATGGGATGGCTGGATCAAGTGATTCAATTATGAAAGGGGATAGTTGGAAAACGATGATGTGCAACATCGATAAAAGAGTTTCAGATGACCACCAAATAGTAACATTTTTTTTAAAACCTCAGGTTTTAACTCTTTATGCAATTGGCTATGGAGCGGTGTGAAACACGGAAGGAAAATTAGAGCTCTCCTTGGCTTTATTGAGAATGCACATGTGGGATGCTGCCAGTTGCACCGTGTTGTATTTGAATGCAAAGGAAGTAACTCAACCGGTAGCTCTAACCTGGGCAGTCCAGCCTACTCCAATCTTGCCAGATCTCAGAAGCTAAGTAGGGTTGGCCCTGGTCAGTATCTGGATGGAACTTCAGGGCTTTTTTTTTTTAGCAGGAATTCCTTTGCATATTAGGCTACACCCCCATGATATAGCCAATCCTCCAAGAGCTTACAGTAGGCCTTGTAAGAAGAGCCCTGTAAACCCTTGGAGGATTGAATGGCTACATCATGGGGGCATGGCCTAATACGCAAAGGAGTTCCTGCTACAAAAAAAAAAGCCCTGGATGGGAGACCACCAAGCTAAACAGGGTCAGATCTGGTCAATATTTGGATGGGAGACCACCCAGGAATACTAGGGTCAAAACACAGAGGCAGGCAATAGCAGACCACCTCTGAATGTCTGTTGCCTTGAAAACCCCATTGGGGTTGCCATGAGTCCATTACGACTTGATGGGAAAACGAAAACAAAACAAAAAAAAACCATCTTGAGCTGCTTATCACCAGCCAAACTGCTCAATGAAAATCCAGCTCACCATTGACCAGTGGTGAGAAAACTGTGAGCCAAATCCATGGTTGTTTGAGCATCCCTAATTCCACATCACTTTACTGGGAATACTAGACCTCACCTCTCTTGACTATACTCAGCATTAGCTGGGGCTACAAATTTCTGGGTAAAGTCAGAAAATGCTTCCCCAACTATTTGCATTTTGGAAATGGAAAGTATGGATATTATGACCCAAGAGGCTATATCTCCCTGGCTAAGCCATTCCTGTTTGAATGTACCTCTTTTAAGCCTCCATCTTTTTAAATTTTGTGAATGTGTGTGTGTGTGCGCACTTGTGCACCTAGAAGTCATGGCTGACTTCTGGCTGACCCCTAGTGGAGCTGGGAGGCAAGGATATTCAAAGAGGTGGTTTGCTGCCTGTTTCTGCCTCCTGTCCTGGTATTCCAAGGAGGTCTCCCTTCCAAGTACTTGCCAGAGTCAGCCCTGCTCAGCTTCTGAGATCTGATGAGATCGAGCTTGCCTGGGCTATCCAGGTCAGGGCTTAAACCCTCTTGTTGACAACCGTAGCTGTCAGTTTGTCTGCCAGACGTTTTCCTGTTCCAAAAATAAGCACTCATTTTTCACAGGAAACTACCATATCACAGATTAAACCTGATTAAAAAACAAAATAAAACTAGGTGGGCTGCAACAGTGCCCCAACCAGCTACAGCCTTCACATCTCTTCAACCATCTGCTACTATTCAATGGGGGGAAAAATTATTTCTGTGTTATGAGAAGCTAAAGGTCTGTGTACCTGGCTGCTGTGAATGACACAGGAGCCCCACCAGCAGTTCTATTTGCAAACTTGTATCACTTCGAAAGAGCCTTTTTCACAGTGCTAATGATGTTCCCACTTCCCCATGCGCTTTGCAGATCTTTGATCAAAGTTTGGTCCAGTTCTTCGAACCAGTTTGCAGCCTCGATATGCAGAATGTTATCCACAGCCGAAGAAGAACACATGCCTTGCCCATATGGTTTGATGCCTATATTATCAATCACTCAGCAGACATCTTGAAGGGGGATGGAGGAGAAAAGAGAAAAATCGATGGAACATCTTGGAATAGCACAGCAGGGTTGCAAATGGAGTTTCGTCTGGGGTCAGGCAAAGGAGAACAAGCACCTGGGACTAATTGCACTAAATAAATGAGCAATTAAGGATATTACAGGAAGACTGAAACATCCCAGACCTCTCTCTGACCCTCTTTGAGTATTTCCATGATAACCAGCTACCCCTCCCAGGTGTCTTCATTCCTGCCAATCAAACTACAAAGATGAAGTGGAGGTTCTGATTCCTAAATAGAAAAGAAGATTTCTGCTCTCCTTTGACCAAAGTGGAATTCTGAAAGTAGAGAGAATAAAAACTATAAAAGGTAAGGTAGTCCCCTGTGCAAGCACCGAGTCCTTACTGACCCATGGGGTGATGTTGCATCACTTTTTCTTGGCAGACTTTTTGTTACTGGGTGGTTTGCCATTGTCTTCCCCAGTCATCTACACTTTAACCCCAGCAAGCCGAGTACTCATTTTACCCACTGCAGAAGGATGGAAGGCTGAGTTAACCTTGAGCCAGCTATCTGAATCCAGTTTCCTCCAAGATAGAACTCAGGTCGTGAGCAGAGCTTGGACTGCAGTACTGCAACCTACCACTTTGTGCCACTGGGCTCCTAAAAGGCTATAACTATATATCTATATCTATCTACATATACATACATACATACAAGCTGGTTGCCCACAAGGGATTTGGAAAATCATCCACTCCCTATATCTCCTTCTACCAAAATAATCTGATGGGCTTGATCCATTTTCCCATCCTTCTTTTTCTCAACTACTTTCAAAATTCTATGCTTACTGGAACATATTCAATCCTCATCAGGTTATTGGAAGGGCAGATCTTTCGCTTAATCAAAGTCATATTTTCCAGCATCCCTTGAACATCCACCAAGTATGTAAAAAATCCCTTTCTTCTCTGTTGTTAAGGTTAGTGTACTTGGCACAAAGACCAGCCACCTTCCTATTAGATTAAGTGATGGTTCCAAAACTAAATTTTGTGTTCCATTTTGAAAGCACAATCAAATGTTCCATACAGACACAATGTTAAAAGTGAATTAAACAAAAGGAATCAATTTATTGTATGGTGCGCTTAAAATACAAATGAAAAACACAGGTCTTGAATTTAGCCTTTAGACAGAAACCACCAGAATAAGTAGTCCTCAGTGTACATCAAATGATATAAATAAATGTGACATTAAATATAACACCACATTTGTAGTAAACAGAACCTAATGCATTTCAGCCCAATGGGCCTTCTTCAGTGCTTACTAATACATAGATATAAGCGCACACTAAGCACAATTGTTGGTATAATAAACCAAAGCAGGTGTGCATTGTTTCTTGCATATTTTATACTGTGGTCAAATCTTGCCATTATTAGGATCATAGGTTTTGTTCCATTATTTCCATGCTCGCACATAAAAGGTATGGTTGTAAATTGTATCAAAGTCAATCTTATTTATGAGGGTATAATTCAGTTTAGGATTGCATTGTTAGCTTCTTCCGGCACGGGCTTATTGTCAGGGCCTTTTTTTGCAGAAAAAGCTTGGCAGGAACTCATTTGCATACTAGGCCACACCCCTTGACATCACCATTATTTCACACAGGGCTTTTTGTGTAGAAAAAGCCCAGCAGGAACTCATTTGCATATTAGACCACACCCCCTGATGCCAAGCCAGCCAGAACTGCATTCCTGCTCAAAAAAAGCCCTGCTTATTGTCGATCATAGGTATAAGGCAGCAGGTCTCATTATTATGCTTGCTTCCTTATGACAAGGATTCTCGATTCTTCAGACAAGTAAATATTTATTTATTTCTTCGACTTCTTAACTGCCCTCCCCTGTACATAGGGCTAAAAGCAGTGGACAACATTTCTGATAACAATATTCAAAAGTCAGCTAAAACAGTTAAAATACATTTTAAAAAATTCCAATAACAATTTACAGATGATGCTTAAATCCTCCAATTGGTGTCATTCCCCTGTGAGAGGGGAGGGAGAAGGAAGGAGCCAGACTAGGTGGAAACCGTTGCTGTCCTTAACCATAGGCCTGGCGGAACATCTCTGTTCTACAAGCCCTGTGGGACTGCACTAGGTCCCCCAAGGCACAGATGTCATTCAGCAGAGAGTTCCACCAAATCAGACACCAGGACTGAAAAGGCCCTAGCTCTGGTAGAGGACAGCTGGATATTTTTTGGACCAGAGATCACCAGTAAGTCCTTTTCTCCTAAGCGTACTGCTCTTCAGGGGGTATATCAGGAGAGGTGGTCCTGTAGAGATGAGGCACATGCACTGGCAACACAGCATCCACACTGGAGCAGTCTGTCATCTTTTTGCCATCAGCCGCCATTTTCCATGCATTTTTCCACACTGGGCCACCAAAAGGCTACAGTAATTACAGATTGTTTTATTAAAAACTCTCAAAAGGCCCTCCATTTCCGGAGGCAATTCTAGCTTCAAGCAGTCTATTGTTTCTGAAATCAGGGAATCATCATCATCATCATCATCATCATCATCACACTTTATTTGTATCCCGCCCTCCCCGCCGAAGCGGCTCAGGGCGGCTAACAACAAAAAACTTAATGCATACATTGTACAGTATATAACAATTTAACTACAATTGATTAAAATCTATTAAAATTCTAAAAACAAAAACATTAATATATTGGTGCTATAATCGCTGGCAAGTTTACTTAGCAGTTTAGCAGTTTCAGTCGGTGAAGGCCATTCGGAACAAGGTGGTCTTGCAGGCCCTGCGGAACTGTTCAAAGTCCCGCAGGGCCCGCATTTCTTCTGGAAGCTGATTCCACAGCTGTGGGGCCATAGCAGAGAAAGCCCGAGTACGGGTGCTCTGAAGTTTTACCTCTTTTGGCCCGGGGATGGTCAGCAGGTTCTTCCCTGCTGACCTCAGTGCTCTCTGGGGTTCATACGGGGAGAGACGGTCCCTAAGGTAGGCAGGTCCTCGGCCATATAGGGCTGCTCTAGTAAACAGAAGCTCTTTCTTAAATCCTTGATCTTTCAGGACTCTTCATTGTAACTTGATGGTGGAGGGTAGTGCTTTAAAAAGGTAAAGGTAGTCCCCTGTGCAAGCAGTGAGTCGTTACTGACCCACGGGGTGACATCATATCATGACGTTTTCTTGGCAGACTTTTTACGGGGTGGTTTGCCATTGCCTTCCACAGTCATCTACACTTTCTCCCCAGCAGGCTGGATACTCATTTTACTGACCTCAGAAGGATGAAAGGCTGAGTCAACCTTGAGCCAACTGCCTGAACCCAGCTTCCACCGGGATTGGACTCAGTTCATGAGCAGAGCTTAGGACTGCAGTACTGCAGCTTACCACTCTGCACCACGGGGAAGTGCTTTACACATGCTCAAATGCACTCATTTCTTCCTTGTGGGTTTCACATGCCACAGAGCTGAGCTCTGACCCTGAGACCTGGTTCCAAGCCTAAGCCCTAGTTCCAAGGCAAACCCGAATGGAAGAGCTCTCCTTCAGATCTTGCCTTGGTGGGAACATCATCAAATGACATTTAGACAGAGCAACTGTTTTTTAAACGAGACTTCCCGGCAGGTTCAGCAGCTGTCCCTTGACACAGCATTTCCTAGTAATGTTGAGAGCCTTTCTCTTTCAATCAAAGGTGACAGCTTTGGGTGCAGAAGCGATTCACTCTTCGAGTTCATTTGTCGAATAAACAATGGCTTTTGGTGTCCTGCCTGCAACGCCCTACAATAGCGGCACATTTTGAAAACCAATTATTAAAAGACACTCTCTCTGTCTCTCTCTCTCTCTCTCTCAGACAGCTGCGACTGCCTTCAAGGAGCAAAAAGCGATCCATTAAAAAGCACAAATGAACGTGGTAGGCAAGGATGATTTCAGATCAATGGCGTTTGCACTGTTGTTCATGTTATATTTATTACTGGCTTCACTCAGAGCTCTGGCTGGCCCTGTGCTCAGAGAGATGCTCGTCTAATGGCAATTCCACTCATGCCAAGGACCATTACAGTAAGGGCTGGATGCGAGGTGCACTTCTCATTTGGAGACCCACCAGCACAAAAACAGGAAACAAAAACAAAGCATTTAGCCTTGGGTTTACTAACTGGGTGGTCAATTGCTCTAGGAAACCTGTCACGTCAGGTGAAAGATTCTGACCCTCTGCATATGTTCCATTCCAAGCTGCTTATTTAAATGGGGAGCTGCTAACTGTGCATGTCAGGAGCATGACCCAAGAGGTGCAAACCGGGCAACACATTGATTTTCCATAACAAGCTACACATTTGCTCAGTTCACGCGAGACAGCAGTCATGCGGGTTGCACTCCCAATACGTGAGGCTAGCGGGCTCCAAGTTGGCATGAACAGAATGGAATGGAAGGTCTGCAGAAGCTTTCCCTCCTATTAAGGCCTCCTCATATCCCTAACCTAATATTTACTTTGGCCACAGGCTCCCCGAGGATCCCATCAGTACACCTGAATCATCTTGACAGCTCAAGAGTAGACTTCTGTAATGTCCTTTTCATGCAAGGGATGCGATTGAAAATGATTCAGAAACGTCAACCGCTACAGAATGCATCAGGCTACCTCCAAAGAAATCTGGAGTCCTGAAGTACATTTTAAGAATGCTCCTGCTCTGGCTCCAAGTCCTCTTCAGGACAAGATGGTCAGGATTCCCATAGTCCCATCCCTGTGTTCCTGTGCCCCTTCCCACTCAGCAAAGCCACTACATTCTATGACACTCTTAAGAATTCTCCCCTTCTCTATGGTGTTCATCACAGAGATTGGAGAAATTCCTAGAGTGTCATTCAACTTGGTCATGTCACTTCCAAGTCTTCATTTGGAAGTGATGTTGATGTGTTGAGCAACAATCCACCTCCCCACGCCTCACCCCCAAATCTCCCAGAACTGGCAGACTTATACATAGTAACCCTGCTTTTGGGCACTGTTTCTAGATGCTGCATATCTTTTAGTAAGTTCTCCTGTTGTAGTGGCAAATCTGACCATGTTGATTGGTTGGGGCTCGTTGAGACTGTGGGGTATCAGCTTTTGGCCCGTCAAACTATTAGTCAAGAATATTTGCGTACCATGGGTTGAGTCTGCTCCTCTCTCCCACCTGACTGGCTGTTAGTAGCCAGCAAAGCTGATTCTTTCAGTTACTGTGGGAACACACTATTGGCCCATCACACATCAGTCATCGTCTCTGGCCTCCCACTGGCTGACTCCCCTGCCTCCACCTACTGCAGGCCCAGGAATATTGAACACACTGCCAAAAGCAGTCACCCCAAAGACAGCCGGATCTCCAACTCTTCTCTGTGTCGTCTCTGTCAACTGGCCTCAGAAAGGGCTGCAGAGCTACTGCTGCCTCACAAAAGCAGCAGAGAGAAACACCCTGGAATAAGGCATGGCCTGGCAACCAGCCCAGCAGGAGATGGGGGGAGGTGGATACTTACTGCAGAGAGTGTGGTGATCTTGGTCACTGTGCAGTGATGCCACTTCCAGTGCAACCAGAAGTGCTGTCATTGCAGCAGGGCGATGCTCGAGCACTTGCCTCAAAACTCTATGGAGTTTGTGGGCAAATACTAGAGCATTGTCCTGGTATAATGCCAGTACTTCTGGGTCCCACCAGAAATGATATAATCTCAAGGTAACAAAAATACCCCTCTTTTGCCCTCCTGCTTCTACCTGCTGACCATATGAGTGTCAATGGGCATCAGTAAAATCACCAGAAACCTTCCCACTATTACTACTTAGCAGGCTTCTGCTAAGCCTAACTTGGAAGCTTCAAGCTCCTAAAGGTTTGCCGAAATCTGTGCCTCGGGCACCTTCCAGAAGCATTGCAAGACTGCTTGCAGGGGCCGTGATTCAAGTTCTGATTGCTGTGTGAGTTTTATTTCCCAGTGGTTGCCACTTTGTATCAACTGCAACTGCTTCACAGAGACACACACCATTTATTGTCAGAGTTTTGTTTAAAGGATAATATTGAAACAAAGAGCAACACTACAAATTTTAAAAAGCTTTTTTCCACTCCTAAACCTCACTTATTCATTAGTTTTGTTTCCCTTATTTAATTACAGTCACTTGTGGTTTGCGTTTTCCCACATTTTAGGGAGAATATAAAACCGAAGGCAAGGAAAGTGACAATCTAAACAGTCATTGCACTTCACTGGAGCAGGAGAGGACCAAGGAATCCCTTGCTGACTCATGAGTGGCTACAGAGAGCCTGATTCAAGAGGAGAGGAAGGACCAGAGTATTCACTGAACCTCTCTACTTTCAGACTGAGGACTCTAAGAGGTCAAGGGATGGATGCCCTGAGGTTAAGATTCTCAGCCTCCCTCTGGGGGCAGGGGTTCCCCTGGTTTTTGCCCCTCCAATCCACCAGCCCAGAGCTGGCTGGTGGAGGAATCCCCGCCCCCAAAGAGCTCCATTGGCACGTGATGTGCCCCCATGCGATGATGTCACCTGGAAGTGATATCATCACACCAGGCATATCATTTATTTATTTGATTTATATCCCCCCCACCCCGCCGAGGCAGGCTCAGGGTGGTTCACAAATCTGAGGTCACACAGTTACATTGTGTGACCAAATAAAATAAAGCAACAATAAAAACAATTTCTAAAAACATCTACTTATACTGGTATCAAGGTTTCAGACAGTGATCTGAATGGTGGCTAGCCATTCTAAGAGCTTCATTAGGGTTTGTAGAATCTTTCGGGCTCAAGTGCCGTGTTCTACTGGAGAAAGTTTTTCTTCCAGACGTTTCGTTCTCGGCTGCGGAGAACATCCTCAGTGGCGTTGCACCCGGAGCAGGCGCTCTGACCTTCTTGGCTGCTGTGCATTTAGTGAGGCCAGGGCTGCTGGAGAGCTGCTATTTCTAGGCTGGAGGGGGTGTGGTGAAAGGGCAATAGGTTTGTGGATGTGCCCATTGTTTGGTGGGGCTTCCTGGAAGGGTAGTGATAAGGAAACTGGCTGTTGAATGTGACCATTGTTCTGTGTTAATTGCTGGGAGGGTTGGAAGGGGTGTGAAGATAAGGAAGATGGTTGTTGACTGTGCTGATTGTTCTGTGGAATTTGCTAGTTGTTCTGAGACTTTCTGCAAAAGGCATTTCCATCCACCAATCTTGGTATCCAGCTCTGCAAAACACCCTACAGACTATAAATTGCAGAAATTCACAAAACAACCAGTGTGAAAGCTCTCACAGGGCCCTGATCTCTTCTGGCAGTTTATTCCACCAGCAAGGGGCAGCAATGGGAAAAGGCCCTAGCTCTTGGTGATTTGAGCCTCGCTTCTCTGATGCTGGGAACCGTCAATAGGTTTTGAGACCTGGACCGAAGTGCTCGCTGGGGCATATGCAGGGAAAGGCGGTCCCTAAGGTATGCAGGACCCTGGCCATATCATGTGGGGGACGCTGTAGGGTTTGGGTTGAAAACTCTATGTTCTATCCTCCATCAGCAGCCTGGCAACACTACCTGAGGTAGACTAACTTGGCATATATAGTTAGGGTTGAGATTTACTGGTGGCAGGAGCCCTCACACTGATGTCACTCCTCATGCACCTTGAAGGGACATCAGTGTGTCACTGGGCATGCTCTGGCATTTGGCTTAACCATAGTTTTTTGCTTCAATGCCAGAAACAATACCTCCGGGTGTCCTCAGCCAGACACAGGCCTTTGTCAGCCAACCTGGTGGAACTTTGCCACTTGAGATTCGGGCCCTGCAGGACCTAATGCAATTCAGCAGGGCCTGTAAGACAGAATTTTCCCACCAGGCCTGTAGTTGAGGCCAGCAACAGTCTTCCATCTTAGACTGGCCTCCCTTCCTTCCTCTTTCCCCTCCCCTCCTAACATCTAACAGATGTTAAGATATTTATCTCCCTCCTGGGATATTTGTATGCTATCTATTAGTTGTGATTGGTGGCTGTTATTTTAGTGTATCGTGGAATTTTAGCCACATGGAATTGTTTTATGAATTTTGTTACTCGCCCTGAGCCCTTTTATTAGGGCTGCCAAGCCCCCAGTCCAGGTGGGGAATCCCCCGCCCCAGAGATTCCCAACCTGCCAGCCCACATTGGGCCAGCAGGGGGAACGTCCCCTGCATCGCCAGCGCGATGATGCCACCTGGAAGTGACATGATCAAAATGGCGCTGTGCATGCGGGCCGCTCTAGGCATTTCCGGGGAAACTCTATGGTTTTCCCAGATGTTCTAGACATTTGGGAGGTAAAATTCTATGGTACAATAGGTACCATAGAGTTTTAACCTCCCAAATGGCTAGAGTATCTGGGGGAAAACCTTAGAGTTTTCCCAGAAATGCCTAGAGCGGCCCACATGCACACCACCATTTTGATGACGTCACTTCCGGGTGACATCATTTCGTAGCACAAAAATGACCCCTGCCAGGGCTTGAGGAAGATTTGGCAACCCTACCTTTTATACAGGGCCAGGCGGGCTATAATCTGAATAAATAAATAAATAATAAACGTCCCTGGAATCCCTCAGCAACACTCTAACATCACTTCTGGGAGCAAGGGTCTATGTGTTGGGACACTGCCCACATCCCTCCATTTCCAGCCATTTTTTCCTCACCAGCCAACTGAGTGGTGGTGAAGAAGCACCCACTGGTCATGGGCAATCCCCCGCCACCAGCGGAGGAATGGCAACCCAATATATAGTGTTTCCAAATAACTCAAAGGGCACACTTGGACCAGAAATATCTTTAAAGTTATAATTTAGTGACCACTACCTTCTACTGTGTCTCTCAACGGGGGACACAACTATTCCTCCAGAAAGCTCTGTTCAAACTCCAGATGGCCAAAAGGCCAATTCATGTGATCATTGGATGCCTGCCTGGAAGCCAGTGAAAAATGTTGGCTTCCTGCCCGTGACTGACTGGCTGGCTGGCCATGTGCAGCTGTTGCCAAGTGCAAAATCTGGGTTCTTTCAAAAGTCTGCAAATACTTGAATGACTTTTGATCTAACCTTAATCCTGTGTACGCTGGCAGCTGCACACAACTGGCTGGTCACAATGGAGTATCGGCATATCCAGAAACTGCAGTAGCACAAGAAATTCAAGAGTTGTGTGCTGAGGAACAATTGAGAGAACCTCTTGTTGTTGACCTTCTGCATCTGGTACTCAGGGATATCTGGCCTCTGAGTGTGGAGGTTCCATTCCAAATGATCACATCAAACAGTCCTTGTTCACTTCCATGCTGTAATCCTTTTAAATACCTTCTTGTGTTCGTAGCCGTGCAACATCTAAAACTTTATTTCCCTTGCTCAGCACCAGACCAGGGGTGGCCAAACTTGCTTAAGAGCCCCATAGAATAAATGTCAGATATTTGAGAGCCACAAGACAAGACAGGAAGGAAGGAATGTAAATAGAGATGGAAGTGGAAAGAAAGCAAGTTTAACTTTAAACACATTCTCCAAGCCACTGGCTGGCTTGGCAAAATGATTCAAAGTGACAAATGTCAGTTTGGTGTAGTGGCTAAGTGCTCGGACTCTTATCTGGGAGAACCGAGTTTGATTCCCCACTCCTCCACTTGCAGCTGCTGAGATGGCCTTGGGTCAGCCATAGCTTTCATAGAAGCTGTCCTTGAAAGGGCAGCTGCTGTAAAAGCACTCTCAGCCCCACTTACCTCACAGGGTGTTTGTTGTGGTGGGGGGGGGGGGGGAGGTAGAGGAGATTGTGACCGCTCTGAGATTCTGAGATTCAGAGTGTAGGGTGGGATATAAATCCAAAATCTTCTTCTTCATAAGAACATAAGAGATGCCATGTTGGATCAGGCCAATGGCCCATCCAGTCTAACACTCTGTGTCACAGTGGCCAAAAAAAAATTATATATATATATAGACACACACACACACTGTGGCTAATAGACACTGATGGACCTCTGCTCCATATTTTTATCTAATTCCCTCTTGAAGCTGTCTATGCTTGTAGCCGCCACCACCTCCTGTGGCAGTGAATTCCACATGTTAATCACCCTTTAGGTGAAGAAGTACTTCCTTTTATCCATTTTAACCTTACTGCTCAGCAATTTCATTGAATGCCCACGAGTTCTTTTATTGTGAGAAAGGGAGAAAAGTACTTCTTTCTCTACTTTCTCCATCCCATGCATTATTTTGTAAACCTCTATCATGTCACCCCACAGTCGACGTTTCTCCAAGCTAAAAAGCCCCAAGCGTTTTAACCTTTCTTCATAGGGAAAGTGTTCCAACCCTTTAATCATTCTAGTTGCCCTTTTCTGGACTTTTTCCAATGCTATAATATCCTTTTTGAGGTGCGGTGACCAGAATTGCACACAGTATTCCAAATGAGACCGCACCATCGATTTATACAGGGGCATTATGATACTGACTGATTTGTTTTCAGTTCCCTTCCTAATAATTCCCAGCATGGCGTTGGCCTTTTTTATTACAATCGCACACTGTCTTGACATTTTCAGTGAGTTATCTACCACGACCCCAAGATCTTTCTCTTGGTCAGTCTCTGCCAGTTCACACTCCATCAACTTGTACTTGTAGCTGGGATTCTTGGCCCCAATGTGCATTACTATGCACTTGGCCACATTGAACCTCATCTGCCATGTTGACGCCCACTCACCCAGCCTCAACAGATCCCTTTGGAGTGCCTCAGAATCCTCTCTGGTTCTCACCACCCTGAACAATTTAGTGTCATCTGCAAACTTGGCCTCTTCTTCTTCTTGTTCTTCTCTAAGTCAGCCAATGGGTCCACACAATATGTGTGAAAGAGCCACATGTAATTTCAGAGCCACAGTTTGGCCACCCCTAGACCAATTGCATTAGACCAATCCTTTATAGCTAACCAAACAATAAGAGTCTGTTAGAATATCCAAGTGTCTCCGCTTGTGTCATGAAAGAGTTAATCTATTGTTTATGTTTACAACCAGTAGTTAATTAGCATAAAGGGTGGTGGTTGGCCATGTTGGTCTGAAGCAATAGAATAAAGTTAGAGCAGTGGCAACTTTAAGACCAACAAAGTTTTATTCAAGTTAAGTGTGAACTAGGGCTGCCAATCCCCAGGTGGGGGCAGGGGATCCCCTGGTTTGGAGGCCCACACCCCCCCCCCCCGCTTCAAGGTCATCAGAAAGCGAGGGGAAGGGAGGGAAATGTCTGCTGGACACTCCATTATTCCCTATGGAGACCAATTTCCATAGGAAATAATGGAGAAATGATCTGTGAGTATCTAAGGCTCAGGAGGGCTGTTTTTTATAAATAAAGGCACCAAGTTTTCAGTATAGCTTCCAGTTCCTCTCCCCAAAATACCCCCCAAGTTTCAAAAGGATTGGACCAGGGAGTCCAATTCTATGAGCCCCAAAAGAAGGTGCCCCTATCCTTCACTATTTCCTGTGGAAGGAAGGCATTTTAAAAAGTGTGTGGTTCCTTTTTTTAGTGATGGCCAAAACTCCCTTTGGAGTTCAATTATGCTTGTCACACCCTTCTCCTGGCTCCACCCCCAATGTCTCTTGGCTCCACCCCCAAAGTCCCCAGATATTTCTTGAATTGGACTTGGCAACCCTAGTGTGAACATGAAAGCTCATGCCTTGAATAAAACTTTGTTGGTCTTAAAGGTACTACTGGACTCTTGCATAGAGACTATTAGGCATCATGTAGATTTCCCCACTAGAGAAAGAGGAGGTGGTATTCTAAATAAGGGGATCTAAGTTCCCCTATTGGCTAACTGATAATTTAGAGAGAGTCAGGCCTCGGATTCAACGGGAGCTCACGGGAGCACAACTCCTGAACCTTTCTGACAGATCCACCTCCTCCTTCCCACCTTGTCCATTGAATAGTAGGTGCAGCTGCATAACAATCCCTGGATGAGCTCCACAACCTATTTTTTTTTACAAAATGAGCCCTGGAGAGAGTTACCTGCTTTTGGTCATGTAGGCACTTTTGGGGAACCTTCCACTTTCTTTGTTCTAGAGACCACAAGAGCTTTAGCCAAGATAGAGTTTAGGTCAGCAAAGACTAATTCATCTGTTTATGCTTAGTTATTTTTCAGGTCCAATGTACCCTTCTCTCTCTCTTATCTCTTAGTAAAGATTTTTTTCCCCCTTTTTAAGCAAACATGCATGACTGACAGTGCAATCCTAAAGAGAGCTACACCAGTCTAAGCCTATTCAATTTAATGGGCTTAGAGTGGAGTAAGTCTCTTTAGGATTGTACTGTAAGTGCTGCATTTATTTTGCATTTATTGGTGCTCTGCTAAATCTTTTCCCAACAGAATCCCTACATCTAGTGTTAATGATAGATCTCCAGACTACAGAGATCAATTCCCCAGGATGGCAGCTGCAGAGGACCATATCATATCACATCCCTCCAGAGCTCCCTCATCTCCTGAAATTCCTTCCTTCCCAGGCACCACCCCCAAGTCTCCCGGAATTTCCCAAGCCAGAGCTGGCAACTCAAACTGCATCCAGTTCACCCATTGCAATAGTCATTCATTTATACAGCATACATGCTTAGGGTTGCCAATTCCCAGGTAGGAGCAGGGAATCCCCGGTTTGAAGGTCCTTGCCCCATTTCAAGGTCATCAGAAAGCGGAGGGGGAGAAATGTCTGCTGGGCGCTCCGTTATTCCCTATAGAGACTGATTCCCATACAGTATAATGGAGAATTGATCTATGAATATCTGAAGCTCGGGGGGGGGGGCTGTTTTTTGAGATAGAGGCACCAAATTTTCCACATAGCCTCCAGTGCCTCTCCCCAAAACACCCTCCAAGCGTTGAAAAGATTGGGCCAGGGGGTCCAATTCTATGAGCCCCAAAAGAAGGTGCTCCTATCCTTCATTATTTCTAATCGAGGGAAGGCATTCAAAGGACCTTTAAATGTGATGGCCAGAACTCAATTATGCTTGTCACAACCTTGCTCCTGGTTCTACCCCCAATGTCTCCTGAATCCACCCCCAAAATCCCTAGATATTTCTTGAATTGGACTTTGCAACCCTATACATGCTTGCCTTTCTACAATAAAGTACTTGTGGCTACTTACAACATAAATGAAAACAAGACAATAAAAACAGACATAATGGTAAAAATGTATAGAGTGAATAGTATGGATTAATAACAAATGAAATCAACAAAAAGCCACAACAACTGAAAAATGGCGACCCCCTACCCACCAAAGGTTATACAATAAAGAGTAGCAATAAGAGTAAGATTCAGTAATACTCAACAGACCTAAAAAGCAGAGCTGGCGGGGTAGGGTTGCCAGGTCTGGGTTGGAAAATACCTGGAGAGTTTGAGGGTGGATCCAGGAGAGGGTGGGGTTTGAGGAAGGGAGGGGCCTCAGCAGCATACAATGCCATAAAATCCACCCTTCTAAGGAGCCATTTTCTCCACCGGGGGGGTGATATATGTCAACTGGAGATCAGTTGTAAAAACGGGAGATCTCCAGGCCCCACCTGGAGGGTGGCAACCCTATTAAGGGTCAGAGGAGGATTAACTCTCCTCTCAAATGTCTTCCAAAAAGCAACATTGCCACCAATGAGCGGATCACGTGGGTGCCCAGGGCTTTTTTTTGAGCAGGAACACACAGAAACACAGTTCCGACTGGCTTGGCTGCTGGGTTTTTTCTACAAAAAATGCCCTGTATGAAACAATGGTGGCATCAGGGGGTGTGGCTTAATATGCAAATGAAATCCTGCTGGGCTTTTTCTACAACAAAAGCCCTATGGGGGCCCAAGATAGAGAGTTCCAAAGATTGGGGAGGGGAGCATAGAGTGAAGAAGTACCTGGCAATCTCAACTCGTAAGTCCTGGAAGCTAACTGGGAGCCTAAGTAATTGTTCTTATATGATGGAACTGTGATTCCCCCCAGCACGTCCCAGTTAAAACCTTGGCTGCAGCATTCAGCACTGGAGGAGGTTTTCAAAGGCAGCCCCATATCCGGCTCATTACAGCAGTCTAACCTCATTTTTTTCCATAGCATGCATATTGCTCACAGCAGCATTAAAGATCCCAGGTCCCCTCCAGTTATGCTGCCCAGAATTCCAAAACAGAGCCTTTCCCAAGGTGAACCTCGAACTCTCTTTTTATTTTGAAGTTCTTATCTGTCGTTTCCTGGATAGACCGTAGAGGCAGTTCCGGCGAGCTCTTTGAGCGAGTCCCAGATAGCACCTGTATCCAACAGCAGCATTCATTATTGCCGATGCAGCTAATGACTGAAGGGCTGTGCGACTTGCCTCCAGGCAACTGTGAGGTTAATGCTAATAAATCCCAGAAAAGTCTCGATGTGATAACCAGCGCACTTTTATAACATGTGTGCCGAGGAGAAACTCAGCAGATTGTTTTTGCAGAAGGATCATTGTTTCTTGCTTTATAAAAACATCCTTCATTCATTCATTTCATACCCTTTCTCTCTCACACATGCAGTTTTTCCCTACGGACCAAATAGCGCCCCCATTTCAGGTCAGGAAGTGGTACAGCAGGAAGGCTGAAGCCCTCTCTCCATGTGCACCACAGTCACAATGATCTCTTACAAGACATATTTTGCTGATTGCAATTAATATTATATCTGTTTTTCAGAATGGATCTCTTCAGTTTATGGAGGATGAATGAGTGAGAATCTCAGGCTTTGAGCAGCTGGTTGGCATGTCAAGCTGGAATCCAGGAAACCCAGGTTCGAATCCCCACTCTGCTGTGGAAGCTTGCTTGGTGATCAGTTGCACACTCTTCTGCAGAGAATAGTTGTGTGGGTAAAATGTAAGCTGCACTGAGTCCTCATCGTAGAGAAAGGCAAGAGATAAATGAAGAATGTACATAAGTACATACATACATATATGCAGTCTGCCAGTACTATGTCAGATCCTTTCAACAAAGCTGCACCAATGTCTCACAGGGTCGCAGCTGACCTCCTGCTAATTTACAGCTGACCTCTTGCAACACCTATCTTGTTTTTGGCAGTTAATCTGCAGCAGAACTGAGTGCCCAGGGATTTTTTTTTTCTGGGCAGTCCACAATACTGTAAAAAATGAGGGCATTTGGAAATCATTCCTCTGCATCCTTCCCCTATTTCAACCATTTCTATTATGTCGCTGGTGCTTTGTTCCCACCTAGTAAATGCAACATACTCAGTTCCCAACTTCGTTTGCCAGGATGGTGGGGAGTGGGGGTGCAGAAGAGGGGCCCAGATGCTCTGGCCATAATTGCTTCTAAATGAGAAACAGCTCTTTGAATGGGAGAGCGATTAGCAGTTGAATGGAGAGAGGAGATAATGGAGTGGGAGACCCTGAAACCGAGAAGAGTGTGGGTGGGGGAGAACCGAGAGAGGGTGTGATGTGATGTGGAGGGCAGACACCTGCAGTTTGGCTTTTCAGTTCTTGGCCTCCGCACTACTGTTGTCAGGCAATTACCGGCCATTACGGCCTTCCTCAGAGCAGAACCAGGCTGGAGATCAGCAAATTTCAGACCACAGGCCAGGTCTGTAGAGGAGACAACTTTGTTAAAAAAGACGATACAGATCTGGAAGTGGCATTAAAGGGAAGGAGAGAGAAGCAGAACATTGTCCAGATCTGGAGACCCTTCTCTTTACCATTATCCTCTCAACCATATGGTTCGTTGCCTCCTTCCATAAAAGCAATAATACCCACCTACAGGCCAACGCAAGCTAGGAAATGAATGGGAATTTGGGGATAGGGTTGCCAGGTTGCCCCCAGCCATTGTTGGGGGATTAGAGGGTAGGGTTGCCAAATCTAGATTGGGAAATTCCTGGAAATCTGGGGTTGGAGCTTGGAGAGGCCAAAGACTTCAGTGGGGTACAATGCCATAGAGTCCACCTTCCAGAGCATGTTGTAGGGTTGCCAGCCCCCAAGTGGGAGTGGGGGGATCCCTCAATTTCAGGGGTTCCTGCTCACCATTGGCCAGTTGGCTGGCAGGGGAAAGTCTTGCCCCCAACAGCCACAAGCCTGCGGGACAACTCTACCATGATGACATCATGCAGATGTGATGTCATCATGCTGGGGACGACACTCGATATTTTGGGCAAAACTTTGCCAAAATATCAGTATCACTGCACAACACCCCTGTCATGATGATGTCACTTCTATGTGATGTCATCACTTCAGGGACGTCGCATGTGGCGGTGTCACTCTGTCCTGCACACTCCTAGAGAGCTCCTTTCCACCGCCCACCAACACCAGGTAAGGACCTAGTAACCCTAACTTGTTGTCCCTGTTTGTACAACATGGCAACTGTGTGTATTGGGACCTCTACAAGAAGCCCATGGTCCCAATATGCACCATTGCTGGACTTCTAGTGCATGTCATAACATCTGCTGCTCTTGTAATCTGATCCAGATCTTGGTCCCATCAACACTTGGATCCCGGAGAAGCCATCGATGGGTATTTCCATGCCTTGGTCTCTTCTTTCCTCAGGCCTGCATCTTCGTGTCGGGAGTTCTTTATTCCAAAAGAGCCGGATGAGTACTTTCCCATTAATATTTATTCATTTATTCATTACTAGATTGTTGAATGAAAACAGAGCTGAGCAGACAATGAATGTTTTAATTGCAGGTACTCGCTGCCAAAAAGCAATTTCTCTTTCTCATGAGACATGAAGATAGGAGATATAAGAAGTTAAAAAAACAAAGAAATCTCCGTGGGGTTCAGAGATGATGCAGCGGGGGAGGGGAGTGCAATGTGTTACTGCAAATTTTCATAATGCCCCAGATGCATCCATTTTTTGTAATATTCCTAAATTTTGTCCTTTTGATAATTTATATCCTTTGCTTTGCAGCTAAGGTACCATCGAGTTTCCACCAAATTGCTAGAGCATCCCTATGTGAAACCATAGAGATTCAAGCTAATTCCTAGAGCATGCCCAGCACAATTTGAGTGATGTCATCGCACCGCACAGTGATGGGCTATTTGGGGGAGGGGATCCCCCTGACGGCCTCCTCGTTATCAGTGGATTGGGGCCTACCAAACTGGGGGATTTCCCTCCCTTGGCAGGAGCTTGGGAACCCTATTCAAGAGGGAATTGGATGAATACATGAAGCAGAGCTTCATTGGTGACTATTAGCCACAAGGGACAGATGGAACACTCTGTCTGGGGCAGTGATACGCTGTATTCTTGGTGCTGGGCGGGGGGGTGCAACCGTGGGAGGGCTTCTGGAATTCTGGCCAAACTGGTGGACCTGATGGACCATCAGACAGGGCATTGTGGCCCAGGATAAAGGTTGACCTGCCATGAGCAGGCAAATGGCAAGCCTACTATCATCTCATCTTTGAACGATGCAGAGACTAGCCAAATATAAAATGAGCCTATGAAGGGCTAACAGGGGCTTTGCTTGCTCCCACTGGGCCAAGCCAAGCACAACCCTCATCTTTTCCTTTCCCTGATTGTTTTCTTGAGACTTAGAAGCCAGAAGATGTAGCAAAGAGCATTTGTCAACAAGACCAGCTACTCAAAGCCTTCAGCTATGAAATAAACATCTCCACTGAAACAATGGTGATCGGATGTCCATTTTCTTCAAGCACAGCATCTGTGATTGTAGTTGTAAACTGGGGCTTTTCCATGTCTGCAGGGTCTGGAAATTAGTCATTACTGTAGTTAACAACCAGCGGGCTTCGCTCATTAATTGCCCTGCCCCCAGCTGTTAAATAGCAAAATGGTTGTTAACTCCAACTTTAAAGAGAAAAGAAAAAGTCAACAAGCACGTTGATCAGGAAGGGGATTATGATGAGGATTATGGACAATAAACTCCTGCTGGTTAACGTAAGCGCGAAAGGCTTGAATGCTCGACCGCTGGCTAGCCCAAGTAAACATAAATGCATGCATTCATAAGACACTTAGCTGGGCCTGCTTCTCTAGGAAGCTGTTTCACAATGGGGAAATACAAGTCGGCGGATTCAGGTTCCAGACAAGCAGATTGCTTCTGGGTTTGAAAGGAATGTTTATTTTTAAGTAGGGTTCCTAATCTTCAGTTGGGGACAAGTAGGGTTGCCAATCCCCAGGTGGGGACAGGGGATCCCCCAGTTTGGAGGCCTTCCCCCTCCCCATTTCAGAGTCATCAGGATGGTGGGAGGATGTCTACTAAGCACTCCATTGTTTCCTATGGAGACCAATTCTCATAGGGTATAATGGAGAATTGATCTGTGGGTATCTGGGACTCGGGGGGCTGCTTTTTGAGGTAGAGGCACCAAATTTTCAGCATAGCATTCAGTGCCTCTCCTCAAAACACCCTCTAAGTTTCAAAAAGATTGGACCAGAGGGTCAAATTATATGAGTCCCAAAACAAGGTGACCCTATTCATTATTTCCAATGGAGGGAAGGCATTTAAAAGGTGTGTAGACCCTAAACCGGATGGTCAGAACACCCTTTGGAGTTCAATTATGCTTGTCACAACCTTGCTCCTGGCACCATCCTCAAAGTCTCCTGGCTCCCCCCCCAAAGTCCCCAGATATTTCTTGAACTGGACTTGGCAACCCTAGTTGCCTTCAGAGTCAACATTATTTCTACCGTGAAGAAGATGAGCAAGTATTCCTGGAAGCCTGCACATAATGAGGTTGGTCAGTGCTCATGTGGAGGCTCTTCACTGCTGCAGACGGAGGAGAACAGCTGTGGCTCACTGGCACAAAGCACACACTTTGCATGCAGCATAAGGCAGGTTCAGTCCCTAGGACCTCCAGTGAAAGGATGCCAGGTTGCAGGGATGCATTAGGAATGCCAGCCTCCAGGTGTGGCCTGGTGATCTCCCGGAATCACAGTTTATCTCCAGAGATCAGCTCCCCTAGAAAAAAATGGCAGCTTTGGAGGGTAGACTTTATGGCATTGCGCCCCACTGAGGTTCTTGTCCTCTCCAGACTTCACTCCCAAATCTCCCTAAAATATTACCTGGAGATGGCAACCCTACCCCCACCACCAGTGGCCAGGGGGACCTGGCTACCATAGGATGAATCCAGTCAATTTTTCCACTGGTGAGAAAGTAAAATGCTCTTCTAGCCAGTTTGATGTAGTGGTTAAGTGCATGGTCTGTTATCTGGGAGAACCAGGTTTGATTCCCCACAAGCACCTGCTGATGTGACCTTGTGTTGGAATAAAGTTGAGGGTTCTTTGACAGGTTGTATTGTTGCACAAATTCCAAGTCTTGGCGGTGGTACGCCTCTGTTGCTCCTTGCTGACTTTCTCACACCTTGAGTCAGTCACAAGTTCTCTCAGAGCTGTTCTGCTCAATAGCAGTTCTGGGAGAGCTCTCTCAGCTCCACCTACCTCACAGGGTGTCTGTTGTGGAGAGGGGAATGGAAAGCAGATTGTAAACCGCTTTGAGACTCTTTTGGGTAGTGAAGGGCAGGGCATAAATCCAATCTTTTCTTCTTCTTCTTCTAACTACTAGAACCAAGGGCATCCAATGAAGCTGACAGTTAGTAGGTATAGGATGGACAAAAGGAAATATTGCTTTACCCAGAGAGTGATTAAAATGTAGAATTTGCTGCCGGAGGATGTAGATGGCCACAGGAATAAATAGCTTTAAAAAGGGATTAAATAGAATTGTGGAGGATAAGTCTATCTGTGGCTACCAACCAAGGTAACTGAGGGGAACCTCCACAGTTTGGTGTAGAGCCAGTTTGATGTAATGGCTAAGAGCGGTGAACTCTAATCTGGAGCACCAGGTTTGATTACCCACTCCTCCACATGCAGCAGCTGGGTGACCTTGGGCCAGCCACAGTTCTCTCAGGGCTGTTCTCTCAAGAGCAGTTCTCTGAAAGCTCTCTCAGCCCCACCTACCTTACAGTGTGTCTGTTGTGAGGAGAGGAGAAGGGGGAAATTGCAAGCTGCTCTGAGACTCGGAGTGAAAGGTGAGGTATAAATCCAACATAATTACTACCAGGCCTCAGATTCAGTGGGAGCTCACAGGAGCACAGCACTTCTGAGCATTCCTCCTCCTCTTTCAGAGAGTTCCACCTCCTTGTCCATTGAATAGTAGGTGCAGCTGCATAACAATCCCTGGATGAGCTCTACCACCTATTTATCTACAAAATGACCCCTGACTACTACTATTTTTTCCTTCTTTTTCTTTTTTCTTCACATTCAGAGGTACTAACCTTCTGAGCCCCAGAGCAGGAGACCTCAGCTTCTATGCACTGTTGTTGGCCCTTCAGAGGAGCTGATTGGCCACTGTGTGAGACTGATCCAGCAGAGATATTCTTATCAGGGGAAGGCCTCAGCCTCTATGCTCTGTTGTTGGCCCTCCAGATGAACTGGTTGCCATTGTGTGAGACCAATCCAGCAGGGCTCTTCTTACGTTCTTAAGAGGAGAAGGCCTTGGCCTCTATGCTTTCTTGTTGGCCCTCCAGAGGAACTGGTTGGCCATTGTGCAAAACCAATTCAGCAGTGCTCTTCTTATGTTCTTATGACCTTGGGCCAGTCACAAGCTTGTAGCCTAACCTATCTCAGAGGGTTCTCATGAAGACGTGGAGAAGAGAACACTGCAAGCCCTTTTGCATCCCCATCAGGGAGAACTGCAGAGTATAACATGAAATAAGCAAGTCAGTAAGTTAGGGTTGCCAATCCCCAGGTGGGGGCAGGGGATCCCCCGGTTTGGAGACCCTCCCCCCGCTTCAGGGTTGTCAGAAAGTGGGGAGAGGGGAGGGAAATTTCTGGAAACTCTATTATTCCCTATGGAGATTGATTCCCATAGAAAATCATGGAAAATTGATCTGTGGGTATCTGGGGCTCCGGGGGGGGCTGTTTTTTGGGTTAGAGGCACCAAATTTTCAGTATAGCATCTAGTGCCTCTCCCCAAAATAACCCCCAAGTTTCAAAAAGATTGGACCAGGGGGTCCAATTCTATGAGCCCCAAAAGAAGGTGCCCCTGTCCTTCATGATTTCCTATGGAAGGAAGGAATTGAAAAGGTGTGCCGTCCCTTTAAATGTGATGGCCAGAACTCCCTTGGAGTTCATTTATGCTTGTCACACCCTTGCTCCTGGCTCCGCCCCTAATGTCTCCTGGCTCCACCCCCAAAGTCCCCAGATATTTCTTGAATTGGATTTGGCAACCCTACAGTAAGTTAAGCAGCAAGACCACAGATCGAGAACAGAAGGGACACAAAAAAAGACCACCTATGAAAGAGTGGGAAGCTGGCAATATCATTTAGCGCTCAGAGGACTGAGGACTGGAATGCTGAAATCGATAACTTGTTTTAAGCCAGATTTTCTGGGCTGGGGGCCATGGCTCAATGGCAGAGTATCTGTTTTGCGTGCAGAAATCCCTAAATTTAATCCCTGGCATCTCCAGTTAAAAGGATCATATAGCATGGGATGGAAAAGGCCTCTGCTTGAGACCCTGGAGGGCCACCGCCAATCAAAGTAGACAATCCTGTCAATAGACCCACGGCCAAACTCCACATAAAGCAACTTCATGTGACCTTTAAGAAGAAGAGGCCTGCGAAAAAGAGAGGATTCATATATCTCTGGCTCAGCTCTGACTCATTGCAGTCGTTGAAAAAAGGCTGGACGTTGTCAGGATCCTTGCATTCCTTGCTGCAATGGGCTTCGAGTTTTGCTCCATCTGGATTTTTGTCCCCTTTGACCCTTTTTTATTTTAAAAGACCCAGGCAGATGCCAGCTCCATCAGTTTTCTGGGCCCATTCGGGCCGCTGCTCCAGTTCCTCAATGAATGGCTTCATGTAATTGCAGCGCGAAAGACCGCTTGAATCATAACAAGCCTCTTGAATGCCAACAATTCAAAAAAAAAAAATAACCCTCACCATCTTCGTCCTCTCCCACCCTCCCTGTCCCAAGCCACCGCTGCCAGGATGCTATTTTTAACTGATGCTGAACAAAAAGATATTGCCAAAGCCACTCTGAAAAGCGGAGCAGGGAGTGGGACGGAAACGGGGCTGAATACCGTCTCTGTGTGCTACTGGGAAAGGTTTGTTTCTTCGTACTGGGGATGTTTGATTGATATAGCCAAGTTTGCCAAGTCATAGAAACGTGATCCTGAGTGCAGTAAATAAATCTCCCAAGAAGCATGTTGCAAAAAAGGTTAAAAACTTACATTTATTCAAGTAGATTCAAGGAGAGCCAGTTCGGTGTAGTGGTTAAGTGTGCAGACTCTTATCTAAGAAACCGGGTTTGATTCCCCACTTGTCCACTTGCAGCTGCTGAAATGGCCTTGAGTCAGCCATAGCTCTCACAGAACTGTCCTTGAAAGGGTAGTTTCTGTCAGAGCTCTCTCAGCCCCACCTACCTCATAGGGTATCTGTTGTGTGGGGTGGGGGAAGGTAAAGGAGATTGTGACTGTTCTGAGACTCTGAGATTCAAAGTATAGAGTGGGATATAAATCCAATATCTTATTATTATTATTATTATTCTAGATTCACATTCAGGTTGTCATCAAAAGAAGAGAACGAAGCCTAATCTAATCTAAAGATTTCCCTAACACAAATGGACAGCTTGTCTGGCATCATGTGTGTGGGAATATGAAGGCATGGTCTCTATAGGAGAAACCTGCAGAGACATGTGTCTCCATGGAAAGCCATGGAAAGTCAGTGAGAGGACAAAGGGGGGAAGGAGGGGGCAGAGGGCAGCTCCCAGGTTAAGACAAAGGGAGGCATCTCATTCAAGGAGATAATGCCTAGATGCCCTTAGAGTGATGTAGCACCTCCCAGCGTCCAGGCATGCTGAGTTGTTCACTTCAGCATTGCAAGATTTTCCATTTGTTGTCAGGGATATCTTCCTCTCTGGATTCGGAATGCAAGAATCGGCATGTGTCACTCAGCAGTACATGAATTGCCAAGCTACATGTTACAATTCTTTCCCCATGTTTTGTTTGTCATATCTCTGTGCTTTCTGGCATCAGATTCAAGGTCATTTGATAAAGCACAGAGCAATGATGAGGAAAACACAGAAAGATAGCAGGGAAGGAGGGGGAAAACATGTTGTTACCCACTCAGAGCCCATTCGGGAAAGGGTGGGCTATAAATCTAAATAAATAAATAAATAAAAACTGCTGTAGTCTGGTGCCCAAACCAAGAGACAACCTCCAGTCTCCATAGCCACATCGCCGCTTGATCAGCATCTTACTTTTTCTATGGTTACACAGGGCTTTTTTTAACAGGAATGCGCAGGAACATAGTTCTGGCTGGCTTGGTGTCAGGGGGCGTGGCCTAATATGCAAAGGAGTTCCTGCTGGATGATAACCCCTGGTTATGCCTTCAAATGATAACCCCTGGTTATTCTGTGGCCTCCCTGCTGCAGGGGCCCCAATGAAATAACTCTGTTGAGTCATTTATCATACCAGCTGGGCGGATGTATGGGAGGAGTGGAGGCAACTGATACCACCAATTGCGGAACTACAGTTTGTTTTTAGACTGTTATATTGTTTTAATATATTAATTTGATTTTAACCTTGCATTATTGATTGTTGTTACCCGCTCAGAGTCCATTCAGGAAAGGCTAGAAGTTGAATATAATATACATATTAGTCGCAGGCTCTTCTCCAACTCTAGTTGTGTTAGGGTTGCCAAGTCCCCCGCTGCCTCTGACCTCTATTGTACCAGAGAGTTTTCCCTCCCAAACTGCTAGAGTGTCTGGGAAAACCATAGAGTTTTCCCGGAAATGCCTAGAGCAGCCGCCACACAACATAGCCGGCACAATGACATTACTTGTGGGTGATGTCATTGCACTGGTGATGTCAGGGGAGGTTCCCCCCCCCGCCAGTCCAATATGGCCCAGCAGGTTGGGAACCTCCCGGGCAGAACCCCTGCCCAGTCCGGGGGCTTGGCAGCCCTAAGTCGTGTGCCAACTTGTTGCATGTCACCACTGATTGCTCAGGCTGTGAATCCCCACCTGGCTAAAAGTCACAACTGGTCAGTTCAGCAGGGCACTGGATAAATATTGCAGTGCAGAGAGGAAGTGTACATCTGCATTGACTATGTACACAACAACAAACCCCCCCTGCTGCTTCTTTCTAGATAAGGAGATCTGCTTTTGCCCATTTCTGCATTCCTGCTTGGCTGCATTTCTCACTTTTCCATCAGACTATTTCTTTGTTTGCTTGGAAAATGTATATGCATATCTCCAAAGATCTGCTCAAGATGCCTTACTGCCAAAACAACAAGAACAACGAAAACTGTAAAACAAAACCATAAAAATGCAGCCTTTTACAAAACAGAACACAACCATTATGGTCAAGCCATTAAAAGCAAACCAGGACAGCATTAAAAAAAAGCCTTGAGGAGTCATGCAGTGAGCAAACCAACTTTTTCTTTGGAAAATTAAACTAAACAGGGGCTCTTTTCTAAACCAAGCAGAAAACAAACATCGAGGAGTCATGCAAGCGAGCAAAAGTACTTTTTCCTTGGAAAATGAAACTGAACAATTACTCTTTTCTAAACCAAGCAGCAGATACTGGCTCTCTTACGACACTTTTCTGGAGCAGGGGGCATCTGAGAGCACACCAGGAAGTACATAAGAACATAAGAGAAGCCATGTTGGATCAGGCCAATGGCCCATCCAGTCCAACACTCTGTGTCACACAGTGGCCAATACACACACACACACACACACACACACATATATATATACACACTATAGCTAATAGCCACTGATGGACCTCTGCTCCATATTTTTATCTAACCCCCTCTTGAAGCTGTCTATGCTTGTGGCCGCCGCCACCTCCTGTGGCAGTGAATTCCACATGTTAATCACCCTTTGGGTGAAGAAGTACTTCCTTTTATCTGTTTTAACCTGTCTGCTCAGCAATTTCATCGAATGCCCACGAGTTCTTGTATTGTGAGAAAGGAAGAAAAGTACTTCTTTCTCTACTTTCTCCATCCCATGCATTATCTTGTAAACCTCTATCATGTCACCCCGCAGTCGACGTTTCTCCAAGTATCACTGTTGTAGTTGCAGGGGCCATAGAGCTGCCTCTGTCATAGCTGGATAATTGGTTTAGATCTTCCCAATATGTAGCACCTCCCCACATTTCACTAAAGGGGAGCAGGGGAGGTCAGGCCACTCCATTCCCCCCCCCTCCATCTTTATGGCCCCTAGGCTTCCCAATCCCAAGGTGGGGGCAGGGGATCTCCCAGTTTGGAGGCCCTCCCTCCACTTCAGGGTCATCAGAAAGCGGGGTGGGGGAGGGAAATGTCTGCTGGGCACTCCATTATTTACTATAGAGACAGATTCCCATAGGGTATAATAGAAAATTGATCTGCGGGTATCTGGGGCTCTGGAGGGGCTGTCGTTTGAGGTAGAGGCACCAAATTTGAAGCATACCATCCAGTGCTTCTCCCCAAAGTACCCTCCGAGTTTCAAAAAGATTGGATCAGGGGGTCCAGTTCTCTGAGCCCCAAAGGAAGGTGCCCCTGTCCTTCATTATTTCCAATGCAGGGAAGACATTTAAAAGGTATGCTGTCCCTTTAAATGTGATGGCCAGAACTCCCTTTGGAGTTCAATTGTGCTTGTCACAACCTTGCTCCTGGCTCCACCCCCAATGTCTCCTGGCTCCACCCCCCAAATATTTCTTGAATTGGACTTGGCAACCCCAATGGACCCTCCATTGAAGGGCCTCCAATCTGCCCCCTTTGCTCACTGCCACTCACTGCCACCTGAACAAGTGCAGCATTGCTCAAGAGGGAGACAAGCTCCACCATTTCTTTTGTAGGTTCCCCCCCCCCCTGCAACGTGGGCACCTTCTCAATACGGTTTATGTTCTCAGCAGTGAGCACAGCAAAGTCCTGCTTGTAGCCCTTGAAGTCAGACTTCATTTTGGCCCCTCAGCCCCCCCCCCACCTAAAATTTTCTCCCCCAGGCCTCCCTGTCTAAAATTTTCTGGCTACGGGCCTGATGATATAGGGTTGCCAGCCAGGCAGAGTCTAAAGTTCCAGGCTGGAATGACAACCAATTTCTGGATGACATGGAATAGTTCCCCTTGAGGAAATGGCAACTTCAGAGGGCAGAAGCTGTCGCATCACAGCCCTGCAGAGCTCCTTCCCCTCCTCAAATTCCTCCCCTCTCTGGGCACGACCCCCAGATCCACAGGAATTTCCAAGCCAGCATTGAAGGGTAGAAGAGTTGGTTTTATACCCTGCTCTTCACTATCCAAAGGAGTCTTGGAGTGGCTTACAATCGCCTTCTCTTCCTCTCCCCACAACAGGCACCTTAGGAGGCTGAGAGAACTCTGAGAGAACAGTGACTGGCCCAAGGTCACCCAGCAGACTTCATGTGGAAGAAGAGTGGGGAATCAAACCCAGTTCTCTAGACCAGAGTCCACTGCTCTTAACCACTACACCAAGCTGACACTATACTGAGCAACTCTGCGCAACACCCATGGCAGCCATTTTGAGGTGGCCCTCAGCATTTTTCTCAATTTTTCTTGAAGGAGAACACAGATTCGAACCTCTAATGTAGAGTGAGGAAGAGATTGGAAAGGGTTGGTGGCTGCCAGAGCATTTCTATTTATCACAATACCCATCAGAGCTAGTTTGGTGTAGTGGTTAAGTGTGCGGACTCTTATCTGGGAGAACCGGGTTTGATTCCCCACTCCTCCACTTGCACCTGCTAGCATGGCCTTGGGTCAGCCATAGCTCTGGCAGAGGTTGTCCTTGAAAGGGCAGCTGCTGTGAGAGCCCTCTCCAGCCCCACCCACCTCACAGGGTGTCTGTTGTGGGGGAGGAAGGTAAAGGAGACTGTGAGCTGCTCTGAGACTCTTCGGAGTGGAGGGTGGGATATAAATCCAATATCTTCTTCTTCTTCATCATCATTTGTATTTGAAAATATGCATTGCTCTGACAGTTGAAAAGCTTTGAAGACAAGAACAGGACTTGAGGGAGGTATAGTGCTTTCTAATGGTTCTTGATAGCTCCTGGTTGATGCTCTAAATCCAGAGAACCATGTCAGTGATGTCCGGGGTTGACGCTCTGGTTTTGGAGCAAAACTATTGGTAAAGTTGTCATCAACTATAGAGCTTTGTCCAAAACCCAGAGCACTGGCATGCAACGTCCCCAACGTTAGGGATTTTTTTTTGTAGCAGGAACTCCTTTGCATATTAGGCCACACCCTGTGATGTAGCCAGTCCTCCAAGAGATTACAGGGTTCTTAGTACAGGGCCTACTGTCAGCTTCAGAAGGATTGGCTACATCAGGGGTATGTGGCCTAACATGCAAAGGAGTTTCTGCTACAAAAAAGGAAGAAGAAGATGATATTGGATTTATATCCTGCCCTATTCTCTGAATCTCAGAGCGGTCACAATACCTTTTACCCTCCCCCCCCCTCCACAACAGATACCCTGTGAGGTGGGTGGGGCTGAGAGGGCTCTTACAGCAGCTGTCCTTTCAAGGACAACTGTGAGAGCTATGGGTGACCCAAGACCATTCCAGCAGGTGCAACTGGAGGAGTGGGGAATCAAACCCAGTTCACCCAAATAAGAGTCTGCACTCTTAACCACTACACCAAACTGGCCCTCTGTCTGACATGATGACAATACTTTCGTGAGGGGATTCCCCACCCAGACCTTGAGAATGGCAACTCTATCGAAAGGTGCCTGCAGGCTCCAAAAGGTGAGGGATCCCCCGGTACAAGAGCCTGAATGTTAAGACTGGTTTCAGCCAGGACTCATTAAGAACTTTAGCATTAGAAGTGCAGCCATTTTGAGATATCTTGGCCCCACTATCTCCTCTTCCGTCCTGCAGCCAAAGCTAAACACAGCGACTCTAAGGATTCCCTCCATGAGATGGGAAGAGATCAATGGCCGTCTTTATGCTGACAAGATCTCTGGGGTCACTCAGTGACAAGCACTTCAAATTCTCCAGAGTTTGCAAATTTCATGCCATAAATTTTCCCTGGGGGTGGACTTTGGACACCATTGTCTTTGGGCAACCGACTGGGGTGGGTTGAGGAAGAAGGGCCCCTTTTGTTCTCCTTTGCGGCCTTGCTCCATTCGCAGAAAGGAGTCAGAGCTGGTCTGGACTCCCAGCAGACAAATACAATGGGGCACTTCTTGGCTTAGAGGCCATGGCTTTGCCCAGTTGATGGCTCTGCCCTCCTTTCCGAATGGATCTCCGACAATAGACCTGATTCCCACACAGAGCCCCGATTCAGGCTTTTCTTTGGGCTCCGCAAGTCGTCATCTCTTGGAAATCCCATTGTCAGCCATCAGGGAAACTCCGTTTGGAGTCCTGAAATGCAGAACGGCACAGCCTTCAGAACCCCTCGCTAGAAGTTAAGGAAGGAACAAGAGGGAGACAGCTAGGCTGGCCCAACATCCCACAGAAATGGGGGCACTGCTGATGATACGAGCCAGTGGGGAGGGCAGCAAAGGTGCTCCTTCTTGGCTTGAGTATCATGAGAAAGCCACAGCTGCTGTTGGCAACATGCCATTTTTTTAATTTTTAAAAATCTTTTTTATGATTTCTTTTTATGATTTCAGAATTGTGGTCAAAACAACACAAAGTACTCCAGAAACATTAAAACATAGGGGGGAAATAGACTTCTACCCAGGGCTTTTTTTGCAGCAAAGCCTTTGCAAATTAGGCCACACACCCCTGATGTGGCCAATCCTCCTGGAGCTTACAGTAGGCTCTGCACTAAAAGCCCTGTAAGCTCTTGGAGGATTGGCTACATCAGGGGGTGTGGCTTAATATGCAAAGGAGTTCCTGTTACAAAAAAAATCCCTGCAAGCCTCACCTTTAATATTCATCACTCAAGACTGCACATGATTCTTGGCCTTCCTCTACTATTGCATAAACCTCTTAAAGAACTCTAAGTGGACATTGTTTCACCTTGGCAAAAGCACAACCTTTGTCAATCTGAAAGAGCTTCCGAATAACCCGCTGTTGTCTTCTTCTTCATTTGAATGACTTGTTTCTGCTTTACTTTTTCAGACTTGTATCTCTGTTCCTAGGATATGAGGGGTTGGCTTCACACACCCTCAACTTTGCGCTCATACAAAGCTGATACACCAGGGCTTTTTTTTAAGCAGGAACTACTTTGCATATTAGGCCACACACCCCTGATGTATCCTAGACTAGCAGTCCCAAGTCTTTCCATCTCTAGGACTCAACTTTAACCTCTAAGCAATAATAGAGATTTTCTGGGTTGCAAGCACAGGACACCATAGGTGACATCACAGTCATGTGACTGGAACCTGCCGATGCTAAAAGAGAATCAGCCTTTCCCAGAAGAAAAAACAATTGCTACGATTCCCACGCATGCCCCATCTTCTGGATGGGCATCCACTGAGAACCATTTGAGTCAAGAAAGTGGATGTGGTTATTTGAGCCAACAAACTTCGGAGAATAAAGCGAAGGAAGGAAGGCAAAACAAAAATGTTGACGATTCGATTGCAAGTCGCAGAAGGATTTCATGGCTGTCTCTTGCTGAATAAGCAAACGTTTCAGCAGCTTGATTTGAAAGTGAAATTTGGCTGATGTGATTCTTTGTGAACCCTGCCTAAGCGCTCCTTCAGCCTCATTAAACAGTCAAAACTCCCAATAACAATCAGCACAGGAAGAAAACAGGACAGAGGAGGCCAATTCACCCGCGGAGGATGCTACAGTCCAGCGTGTGTCTGTGGAAGGTGATAGTGAGTGCTTTATCCTGAGTCAGCTCATTCGCTATTCTCAAGTCCTGATTTAGTGGAGGATTTACGTCTTTGTTCCCTAGGCAGCCAGGACCATTTGGAGAACCACTCTATGCTCCCTTTCTGAAAAAGACCTTTAGATCCTCAGCTGCAAAGTTCAAATCTAGATCAGCTCACAGACTTACTGGGCAGCCTTGGGAAAGTCACTCTCCGTTTCTGTTCCTTTATAAAACTGGAATCTTGATGAGCTGCCCCAGGAAGGATGTGCCATGAGCAGGAGCGGAATTCTAACAGAGTTCCTTTGCATATTAGGCCAGACACCCCTGATGTAGCCAATCCTCCAAGAGCTTAGAAAAAAGAGCCTTGTAAGCGCTTGGAGGATTGGCTACATCAGGGGTGTGTGGCCTAATATGCAAAGGAGCTCCTGCTAAAGTTCCACCCCTGGAGGTGAGGACAAAATATCAGCAAATGGACAGGTTTTTTGAACATCACAAATTTGGGTCGCCAACCTCCAAATTGTGACCCTGATTTGTGATGTTCAAAACATCATTTGCTGATATTTTGTCCTCACGGTAGCTGGAGATCTCCCACTATTTGCAACTGGTCCAGGCGACAAAGATCAGCTCACCTGGAGAAAATGGCCCCTTTGGAAGGTGGACTCTGTGGTCTTATATCTACTGAAGCCCCCTCCCCAAACCTTGCCCTCCTTAGACCACCCCCAAAATCTCCAGGTATTTCCAACTTGGAGCTGGCAATCCGATCAGAAACAATATGACTGAGTAAACCTGCCAAAGACAAATCAGGCCATCTCATTCAGTGTTGTCTACTCTGATTGACAGAGGCTCCCCAGAATAGAAAGGGCTTTGACGGTACATGCAGCCCTTTAACTAATGATGCCCAAGATAGAACCAAAGCCCATCTACATGCTACGTAGGCGTGTGTCACCAAGCAAGTACGGAATACAGTCTCTAGCTCAGTGGTGTAGCAAAACAAGGACTCTCGTTTTGATTAAATAATGCTCATGGAGTTCGAAAAACTTTCAAAGCTGCTGACAGAAAGGGCCAGTATAGCAGTAAAACTGCATATCCAATATTCTGGAGTGGATCGGCAATTAAGATGACTGGTAAAAGTCCCAGTGGAGTGATGGTCTGAGTGGAACCAGCCCCAAGTGACTCAAGACTAACCTCATTCAGGGGAGCCCCCACACAAGGTAGGTGGAAGCCACTACCAGCCCTCGCTTTGTGCCAGGTGAACAGGCAGGAGCTGTCTGGTGAAGTAATGGGCAGTGGGGGGGGGGGGACATAGCAGATTTGTTTGCCTGGTTTGTAGCTAAAGCTGCACGACTCAAAAGCAATTCTCATGCCAGGATATTCATCTTTGGTACATCATCTGGGCTCCCCCAGCTCTGTCCATGACCCTAGGAAGTAATCTTTAGTGGGGGGAGTGTTGCAAAGAATGGTGGGAAACTTGAAATCTGTAAGCAGGAACTCATTTGCATATTAGGCCACACCCCCTGACATCACTATCGTTTCACACAGGGCTTTTTGTAGAAGAGGCCCAGCAGGAACTTATTTGCATATTAGGCCACACCCCCTGATGCCAAGCCAGCCGGAACTGCGTTCCTACTTTTACAAAAATAAGCATAGCAAAGTAAGATGCTGATTGTGTGGCGAGAGCACACTTGCTGGCTTTTTTTGCTGATATTTATCTTTGGTGCATTTGTTCCCACAATTCTGTCCATGATCCCAAGAAGTAATTTTTGGTGGGGGTGTCACAAAGAATGGTGAGAAATTTGAAATCTGCAAACATAGCAAAATGAGATGCTAGTCACGTGGGTGGCGAGGGCACACTTGCTGCCTTTTTTCTTTTTTTGCCGCAAAGCCCCCAGCTTCCACCCTGAGCCACGCAGCAATTAGCAGCTCATCAATTGTTCAGAGCGGCTAATTAGCAACCACCAGGGGGATCTGCTGTCGGCAACATCAAGCCACTCAGCCGGCCCGGATCAGAACATGCAGGGCGGGGGGGGGGGGCGGGGGAGTGGGGGTGCTGCTGTCTGTAATTGAAACTCTCAGCCCAGATCCAAGTGCCGTGCACTGTCCCCTGGGTCGAGGCGAGCTGGGAAATGCCGTAAATTGCACTTGTCATAAGTGCCAGCTTCATGTGGAGCCTGCAAGAAATAATAAAACTCTTCCCGCTTGGGCTTCATCCTCATGCGCAGAGTCCTCCAACGCTCAATGCTTTTTGTAAAGCGCATTTTCTATGGCCACCATGCACATTCTGTATTTAGTCCCGAAAGCGGCACGGTCCTTAGCAGGGTTTTTTTTTTTAAAGAAAAAGCCCAGCAGGAACTTATTTGTCTATTAGGCCACCCCCCCCCCCGACATCACCATTGTTTACTACAGGGCTTTTTTAGTAGAAAAAGCCCAGCAGGAACTTATTTCCATATTAGGCCACACCCTGTGACATCACCATTGTTTACTACAGGGCTTTTTTTGTAGAAAAAGCCCAACAAGAACTCATTTGCATATTAGGCCACACACCCTGAAGCCAGTGGAAACTGTGTCCCTGCGCATTCCTGCTCAGAAAAAACCCTGATCCTTAGACTTGGTGAGCCAGTTTGGTGTAGTGGTTAAGTGTGTGGATTCTTATCTGGGAAAACTGGGTTTGATTCCCCACTCCTCCACTTGCACCTGCTGGAATGGCCTTGAGTAGCCACAGCTATCGCAGGATTTGTCCTTGAAAGGGCAGCTGCTGTGAGAGCCCTCTCAGCCCCACCCACCTCACAGGGTGTCTGTTGTGGGGGGAGAAGATTAAGGAATTTGTAAGCTGCTCTGAGTCTCTGATTCAGAGAGAAAGGCGGGGTATAAATCTGCAATTCTTCTTCTTGGTTATAACTCACAGGCTGCATAGACCTGGGAAATGCAGGAAGTCTCTAGACAGAAGACAGCATCACATGGACACTTGTGTCAGACCTGTGGACTCTCAAGATCAGTATTGTCTGTTCTGATTGGCGGCAGCAGCTCTCCATGACTTCAGACAGGCAGAGGTCTTCCACATCATCTATTGCCCTGACCTGGATAGCCCAAGCTAACCTGATTTCATCAGGTGTTGGAAGCTAAGCAGCGTTGGTCCCGGCAAGTATTTGGATGGGAGACCTCCAAGGAATACCAGGGTTGTGATGTGGAGGCAGGCAATGGCAAAGCACCTCTGAATGTCTCTTGCCATGAAAACTCCTCTAGGGGTCACCATAAGTCAGCTGTAGCTTGACGGTACTTTCGTAAGAACATAAGAGAAGCCATGTTGGATCAGGCCAATGGCCCATCCAGTCCAACACTCTGTGTCACACAGTGGCCCCAAAAAAAAACAAGTGCCATCAGGAGGTCCATCAGTGAGGCAAGGACACTAGAAGCCCTCCCACTGTTTCCACCCCCACGCCAAGCACCAAGAATACAGAGCATCACTTGCCCCAGACAGAGAGTTCCAACAATATGTTGTGGCTAATAGCCACTGATGGACCTCTGCTCCATATGTTTATCCAACCCCCTCTTGAAGCTGGCTATGCTTTCCACCACCACACATATGTTCTGAGAACCAGTTTGGTGTAGTGGTTAAGTGAATGGTCCCTTATCTGGGAGATTTCCCCCCACTACTCCATATGCAACTGCTGGAGTGACATTGGGTCACTCATAACTCTCTCAGAGCTGTTCTCTCAAAAGCAGTTTCTGTCAGAGCTCTCTCAGCCCCACCTACCTCACGAGGTGTCAGTCATGAGAAGAGGAGGGGAAGAGGATTGTAAACTGCTTTGAGACTCTAAGTGAAGGACAGTGTATAAATCCAATCTCTTCTTCTGTGGCTTGTTGAGCAGGGTTTCTGTACAAGCGCACACTAGAAAGAGCATCAGTAACCCACCTGGAATATAATGGCCAGGTTTTGGATGCATCTTGGGCTGGATGCCCTCATTGTCTGCCTTGCATGGCCCACTCATCTGCTTCTCTCTGGGCGCAGTCTCCACTGCCACCCAAAGCAATAAGATGAGGGGAATGGAATCAGCCAGTTTGGTGTAGTGGTTAAGTGTGCAGACTCTTATCCAGAAGAACAGGGTTTGGTTCCCCACTCCCCCACTTGCAGCTGCTGGAATGGCCCTGGGTCATCCATAGCTCTCGTAGGAGTTGTCCTTAAAAGGGCAGTTGCTGTGAGAGCCCTCTCAGCCCCACCCACCTCACAGGGTGTCTGTTGTGGGGGGGTGGGGAGAGATGAAGAAGACTGTGACCGCTCTGAGACTCTTGAGATTCAGAGTAATAGGTAGGATATAAATCCAATATCTTCTTATCATTTTTATCATTTGAGCAAAGAGGGCAGGCAAACCAACATCCATGCAAAGAAGAGAAACAGCAGGAGATCTCCAGGGCTTAGCAGTAGTCCCTCTGCTGAGGCATGGGCCTTTGCAGGTGCTCTACAGCATAGTATCAAATGTGTGGCCCGAAGGCCAGATCAGGCCCCTGGAGGGCTCCTATCAGGCCCACGAGCAATTCACTACCATCTGCTTCATTCTTTCTCTCTTGCTTCCTTCTGCATCACAGCTTGCTTTGCCAGGCTTGCTCGATCACATAAGAACTAGAGAGCAAAGCCTCTCTTTCCTTTATTGGCTGACCAGCACGTGAAGCAACTTATGTACAAAAGCTCGCAGCGCCCAGCCATTTCATGTTTTCCCTTGGGTCTTAGGCTCAAAGCACTGACCATGAGATTTCTGTAAGAAATGTCAATAAATTAAAAGTAGCTTTGCAACTTACACACACACACACCTGAACAGCATACTCAAAATTACTGCGGCTTAGAGATTGTCTCCAGATTCTGATGCAATAATTCGGAGCAAGGGGTGTCAGTTATCCGATACGGTTAAATAAACAAAATATTGCAAGAATACTAATCTTTTAAGCATCTTTTAAGTTACAAAAAAATTCTTTAATTGTGGAACCAGCTACCAGAAGAGGTGTGGGCCCTGCGGAGCCTTAATCAGTTCTGTCGGGCCTGCAAGACCATCCTCTTCCAGCTGGCCTTTTAAGGTGGAACCATTGTATCATCGCCATGAAAACTATGTTTATATGCATATATCAAGACTGTAGCACCATATCATACTGTGGTTTTAAATTATTAGTTTAAATGCTGTTTTAAATGTAATTGTACTTTAAATGTTACGGATTTTATTGCTGTATTATTGTAATGATGTATTTATGTCATGTAAGCTGCCCTGAGCCTGCTTCAGCGGGGAGGGCGAGATATAAATGTAAATAATAATAATAATAATAATTATTATTATTATTATTATTATTATTATTATTATTATTATTATTATTATTATTATTATTATTATTATTATTATTATTATTTGTCTGTGTCCTTTATAAAGTTCATATATCCACTACCTGGCATTACGTTTTATGACACACATGGCCCAGCCTCACAAGGTCTCATTTATGTCAGATCTGGCCCTCATAACAAATGAATTAGACACCTCTCCTCTACAGTGTCATTCCCTGACAAGGGCCATAAACACCATATGGGCAGCATAAATGGCCCGTGAACATGCTTTTGTGGTGCTCCCATTCATATGTTCAGGAGCATGCGGAGTAGATTGTGACTCTGTGTCCTATATTCATTAGCAAGAGAAAGGATGTTGTTATTATTTTTTGCCTCAGGCACCCAAATGCCTCGAACCAGTCATGGTGCTGTTACTGAAAAGGGTAAAGGAAACTCCACTGAATTCCACTGAAACATTCCACCTTCAACAATGCTCCCAATGCTACCTAATTTGTAGAAATGTGGGAGATAGGCAAGGTCTCTAACACATAAACACAATGTCTTGGTCTCACTGTTGCGGAAAAAATTCTGTCAGGCGTCAGCCTTGGCTGAACTCGCTCTTAAGACATTCCTCAGACAATGACACCATTTTGGGGGTCTCGAAGCCTCCTGCTCGGCCAGTCCAGAAATCATAACTGTCTTGTTCTCTGGAATGTGTCACCAGATGGTGACCGGGCAGTGACTGAGGAGCATGTGGTGATTCTCACTGTTGTCAAGGCATAACACGCAGAAGGAACTTGTGGTGGAGGAACGGCCTGAAGACAGCAACAGTGTTGTGAACTCTGAAGAAGCCAGCTGCAGAGAGACATGCCTGCCAATGGGCCTTATTTGTTTCCTCTTTATTTCAAAAAGTCAACTGCAGTTGGACTTGGTCAGTTGGCAGCATGCTGCGTCTGTTGGTCTAGTCAGAACAGGAGATGGATGCTGATTGTATTTTTCACTTCCACATGTTGAGCAGTGATAGGAGATACCCCTATACAAGAAGTTCAGGAGGTGACCATATTTTTTAAGACAAAAGTTAACAAGTTCCAGCCAAGAGCACTGCTAACAGCTGCTTATACAGCAGACCTAAGTATCATAAGCATATTGATGGTACACAACTCCATATTTCCTGACAATCTCAGCAAGAGGGTGCATATATGAGTTAAATAACATTGGAGAGAGGATCAAGCCCTGTGGGATCCCACAATTCAGGCCTTGTCAGAGAGCCAGTTTGGTATAGTAATTAAGAGCATGGACTCTTATCTGGGAGAACCAGGTTTGATTTCCCACTCCTCCACTTGCAGTTGCTGGAATGGCCTTGGGTCAGGCAGAGGTTGTCCTTGAAAGAACAGCTGCTGCGAGAGCCCTCTAAGCCCCACCCACCTCACAGGGTGTCTGTTGTGGGGGAGGAAGGTAAAGGAGGTTGTGAGCCACTTTGAGTCTCTGAGATTCAGAGTGGAGGGCAGGATATAAATCCAATATCATCATCTTCTTCAAGAAGACCTCTCCTCCCAATAGCAACCTTCTGAGAGCATTCCTAGAGGAATGAAGAGAACTAGCTAAGGGCAGTGCCTCCTTAATACCCAGGAAGGCAATGTGGTCAGTCAGGATCAAATTGTCAACTGTACTGAAGGATCAACAGAGCTGGCAGGCCTTGATCCAGATATAAACAGAGATAATCAAACAAAGCAGCCTGTGCTTTCTCAGTCCCAATGTGCAATCCACAGTCATAGCATCACTTTATGGAAGCTGGGGGAAAGTGAGAGAAAAACTGTGAAATTTCTGTACTGATGGCAGCATCTCACAGCATCAGAATCCAGAAAATACACAATAATATGCCAGATAAATATTGCTAGTACCAACTTGAGGGAGGCAGTGTCAGCAGCATGGTAACACTACATTAAAAGTGCTAGTGGTGTTGCTTTGAAGGGGTATAGGGCTGCCAACCCCCCGATCCGGGCGGGAAATCTCCCGCCCAGGAGGTTCTCAACCCGCCAGCCCAATGTGGGCCGGCAGGGGGAACCTCCCCCTGCATCGCTGGTGCAATGACGTCACCAGGAAGTGATGTCATCAAAATGGCGGCGCCCATGTGGGGCCACTCTAGGTGTTTCCAGGAAAACTCTATGGTTTCCTAAACACTCTAGCCATTTGGGAGGTAAAACTCTATGGTGCAATAGGTGCCATAGAGTTTTAACCTCCCAAATGGCTAAAGCGTCTGGGAGAACTCTATGGTTTTCCCGGATGCTCTAGCCATTTGGGAGGTTAAAACTCTAGAATGCCTAGAGCAGCCCCACACGGGCAATGCTTTTTTGAGTATGTCACTTCTGGGTGATGTCATTTTGTCACACGGCACACAGCACGCGCATGACTGTCCCCCGCTGGGGGATGAAGAGGACTTGGCAACCCTAACGGGTATATGGCAAAACAGCCCCACTGACCCACAGGCCCCACTCTGTTTTTGCTCTTGAAGGTGTCTAGGCACCTGCAGTTATCTCAAGTCTCTGCCCAGAGATCTACCATTCTCCTAGGTCTCCCAACTTTTGGAGGGCTTAACTTGAACTTCTTTGTTACACTGCCACCATCTGGTCAGTTTTGGACTTGCCTGCCAAAAGGGCCAGCACTCCCAGCTTCCATTCCACATTGCCAATTAAGGCTCTGCTGCATGCCTGCATCTTCCACTACCCAGCCACTGGCTACCAGAGGATTGGCTTAGCTCAACACACTCTCAGGAAATTAGCAGTCCAGCAACTAACAGCATCCCTTCCCTGCCACCCATTTTGGATAGCATGTTTTAATAGCAGAGGACTAAATAGTACAGAAAATAACTACCAGTATTTAAAATAGTAAATAATTTATTAAAAGAAAAAGTCTAAACTGTACCTTGCAAAAGAAAGGTACAAACACACAATTCCCCTGCCCCTCAGCTCTGTACATGCCCTAGCTGGTTTTATTCTAAGGCAGGTTCTTTATGCTTTGAAGCTATAGCAATCTAAAAGCTTCTCATTACCTTTGTGTTTTTCGTCCAAGCTTTGCCCCTTTGTCCACTATATGTGGCAATGGCAGCCATCAAGATGGTGTCTATTTGTGTGAGCTGCTTCCTGCAAATGGAATCAGCCAAATAGACTCCTCTTTCTCTGTGCCAAGGGATTTTATCTCTTCTCACCAGCCACTCCCTCTGTAGGTCTCTTTTTCCTGGGGTCAGATTCCAATCACAGTGTGGGCTTGCCCTTTCATTGACTTCAGCCAGAATGTTCATTTGTGTAACGTACTCAAACGGGAGACGCAAGTAGGGCAACATTCTTTATTAGGAGCACGTTGCAAGAGAGCGAACACGCGGGCCGGGTCCCGCTTATGTACAATCCCCGGTACAGCCTACTGGACAGGACAGGCCAATCCTGACCTGTTAAACTTCCCGCCACAGCTGGTGATTGGCGGGGGTTCCGCGCCCTACGCTGGAGCGCCTGGGACAGCCCAGTCGCCTCTGCGCATGGGCGCGTGTAGCTGACGATACACTACAATTTGTATTTGCAAAGCTTTGAAGGTTCAGTGCTCCCTAGAGCACTCCCCCACTGACTATATGGGGGATTCTTGGAAGCAATGGTCTTCCTCCCTCCTGCCTGTCTTCTGCTAACCAAGAACAACCTTTAAAACTATGTGGCTGCGATCACACACACTAAATAATGCACTTTCAATGCACTTTTCAACTGGATTTTGCCAGTTCACACAGTAAAACCCAGTTGGAAAGTGCATCGAAAGTGGATTGAAAGTGCATTATTGATCACAGCCTGTGTTTTTTTGCAAAGTCCATGTTTCATAACAAAATGCATGTTTCCACAGTGTGCAAAGTTTCTTATATTTATATTTATGGGAATGTGTTTGTCAAACTAACCTTCTCTCTCTCTCTCTTTTTTTTTTTTTAAATTACTACCTTGCTGGATCAGGGGAATGTTGTAGACATAGTTTATCTTGATTTCAGTAAGGCTTTTGATAAGGTTCCACATACTATTCTTGTTGACAAGTTGGTAAAACGTGGTTTGGATCCTGTTACTCTTAAGTGGAACCATAACTAGTTGACAGATCACACCCAAAGAGTGCTTGTGAATGTTTCCTCTTGGAGAAAAGTGACAAGTGGAGTGCCTCAAGGATCTGTTCAATATCTTCATAAATTATTTGGATGAAGGAATAGAGGAAATGCTTATTAAATTTGCAGATGATGCTAAATTGGGAGGGGTCGCAAATACAGTCAAAGACAGAGACAGGATGATCTTGACAGGCTGGAAAACTGGGCTAAAACAAATAAAAGGAATTTTAATTGGGATAAATGTAAAGTTCTGCATTTAGGTAGGAAAAATCCAATGCATAATTATAGGATGGGAGATACTTGTCTAGGTAGTAGTATGTGCAAAAAGGATGTAGGGGTCTTAGTGGACCATATGCTGAACACCAGTCAGTGGTGTGATGTGGTAGCTAAAAAGGCAAATGCAACTTTGGGCTGTATCAACAGAAGTAAATTGTCCACAGATCACATCAGGGCTTTTTTTGTAGCAGGAACTTCTTTACATATTATTCTACACCCCCCTGACGTAGGCAATCCTTCAAGAGCTTACAATGGGCCCTGTAAGAAGAGCCCTGTAAGCTCTTGGAGGATTGGCTACATTGGGATGTGTGGCCTAATATGCAAAGGAGCTCCTGATACCAAAAAAAAAAAAAAACCTGCATGAAATGATGGTATGACTTTGCTCTGTTAGACCTCAACTACAGTACTCTGTTCAGTTTTGAGCACCACAATATAAGAAGGGTATAGACAGGCAGGAATGTATCTAGAGGAGGGCAACAAAGATGGTGAGAGGTCTGGAGATCAAGTTCTATGAGGAAAGGCTGAAGAAGCTGGGTGTGTTTAACCTGGACAGGAGTCGACTGAGAGGTGATATGATCACCATCTTCAAGTACTTGAAGGGTCATCATACACAGGATGCTGCAGAGATGTTTTCCATTGCCCCAGAAAGTCAGACCAGAACCAATGGGTCAAAATTAGATCACAATAGTTTCTGGCTAAACATTAGGAAGAACTTCCTAACAGGGCAGCTCCTCACTATAACAGGCTTCCTCAGGAGGTGGTGGACTCTCCTTCTTTGGAGGTTTTTAAACAGAGGCTAGATCAGGGGTGTCAAACATGCAGCCTGGGGGCCAAATCAGGACCCCGGGGGGCTCCTATCAGGCCCCCAAGCAACTGGCTCTTCTTTGCTTCCTTCTCCCTCTTTTGCTTCCTTCTGCATCTCAGCTTGTTTTGCAAGGCTTGTTCAATTGCACATGAGCTACAGAGAAAAACCTCCATTTTCTCCATTGGTTGAGGCTCTTCCCCGTCCTGCTCCCCTGGGGAGGGAGAGAAAGAGCCAGAGCTTCCTTTGCCCAGTTCCCTGGATCCTGTAGGAGAAATACAAAGAAAGCATCTTTAAGACCAACAAGTGCTAATGTTTTAAGCATGTCTCAAGTTTTAAAAAAATCTTTAGTCATGGTTGTCTGTGTCCTTTAAAAAGTTTATATCTCAGCTACCTAATCTTAAATAGGTACACACATGGCCCGGCCCGACAAGATCTCATTTATGTCAGATCTGGCCCTCATAACAAAGGACTTCGACACCCCTGGGCTAGATGGCCATCTGACAGAAATGCTGATTCTGTGAATTAGACAGATCTTGAGAAGGAGGGCAGGAGGGGTTGCATCAGTGGCTGTTTCTTACGCACCCAGGGAAATGCTGCTTGCCACTTTGGGATCAGTCAGCAAATTTGCTCCAGGCCAGTTTGGCAAGGGATCCTTGAGGTTTTTGCCATCTTCTGGGCACAGAGCGGGGGTCACTGGTGGATATATATGGGGGGGGGTGGTATTTGTGAAGTTCCTGCGTTGTGCAGAGGGTTGGACTAAATGACCCTGGAGGTTCTTCCCAACTATGATTCTATGATCAAGTCATGTTTATCCTACTCTCCCCCTAAGAGAGAGCTAATACCCCCTCCATTGTATGCTTACAACAATCCAATGAGAAAGTTTAGGATGAGGGTGACTGACTCAAGGTCACCCCAATGAGCTTTCAGGGCAGAGTGGAGATTTTCACCTGGGTCTCCCAGATCCTAGCCCACAGGGAGAGCCAGTTTGGTGTAGTGGTTAAGTGTGCGGATTCTTATCTGGGAGAACCAGGTTTGATTCCCCCACTCCTCCACTTGCAGCTGCTGGAATGGCCTTGGGTCAGCCATAGCTCTGGCAGAGGTTGTCCTTGAAAGGGCAGCTGCTGTCAGAGCCCTCTCCAGCCCCACCCACCTCGCAGGGTGTCTGTTGTGGGGGAGGAAGGTAAAGGAGATTGTGAGCCACTCTGAGACTCTTCGGAGTGGAGGGTGGGATATAAATCCAATATCTTCATTTTCTTCTTCTTCTTGTAGCAGGAACTCTTTTGCATATTAGGCCACACACCCCTTATGTAGCCAATCCCTCAAAAGCTTACAGGGCTCTTCTTACGGGGCCTACTGTAAGCTCTTGGAGGATTGGCTATGTCAGGGGTGTGTGGCCGAATATGCAAAGGAGCTCCTGCTACAAAAAAGCCCTGCTAGCCTGGCATTCTAAGCACTGCATGACATTGCCTTCTCACGGACATGCATCCCATTTCCACACTCTCCTTTCTCCCGTGTGTACTTTACTCGGATGACATCAACTCCATATGGCTTTAGAGATCCACCTCTCACCCCGAAGTGCTGGTCCATTACAGTATCCGACCTCTGAAACACCCCAATGAAGAGCCTCCAGTGGTTCATATTTTCTTTTTTTACGAGAACAAGCTCTCTGGAATTCCTAGCTGTCTTTTCCTATCCTCCACCCAGGTTGTCCCCCTTGAGGATTTTGTCCCCTCACCTCTTCCTCCTTTTTTCCCCCTTCCAGTGAACGGATTATTAGCAGCGTTTGCAGGAAGCGATTCCTGCCGTCAAAGGCCTCCTTCCCTCCCTTTGTCCCCAGGAGAGGGGATGCGAGAACGATCTGCCACACCTGTAAATGCCTTCCCCTCCTTTTTTCTTTTCCCTCTAAAGTTTCCGCTTCCCAGTGCTGTCAAGACATTAAAAAAGATCTTTTGCAAATGCAGAGAAAGTCTTGGCCAGAAACACACTCCTCTTCCAACCACGCTACCACACATCTGGTCCATGCAGCTGGCCGACAACGCAAAGAGGGACTTGGGTATGCATACATGGTTTGCGTGTGTATTTTTTTTTTTTTTTTAAAAAACAGGAACATTTTTGTAGCCAGAAGTAAGGTTGACAGTGAACTCAGTCCTCCTGCTTGGGAGGGAAGTTCGTATTGAGGAATGAGGAGGCAGTTCTTTGGGTCTTCAGTGGGGAAAAGACTCCTGGTGGTTCAAGATCTTCTGCATGGGGATAGCTTTCTGTAGATACGTTGCTGGCTCAAGACGTGCATGTTTCCACCAGTTTGCCTTTGGAGGCCACCCACAATCACTCTGGCTGTTTGTAAACAACAACAGCTGCTTTCTTCTCCAAAACACTTCCCGGCAAACTTTTAAATATGTATAACCTTTGCGAAGATAGACCGAAGGGAATCTTACTGGATCTGCGCATTGGAGAGGGAATTATCAGAACCAGATGGAAGGTGGGTGGGAGTCCTGGAGCGGGGAGAACATGAGTGAGGCGGGGGCACCATGATGGAATGGTGCCCTGCCCCCCCCCCAACAGAGCGACATGCAGATCCATGCTCTCCTTCCTACCCCCTCCATCGCTTTGCATTTCTCCTGCATTGCAATGCAAAGCAGATTCTGGGATTGTCAGTAGCAGCCAACTGCATTCAAAGCGCAGCTGAATAAGGTTGATCATAACCCAAGTGCATTGAAGGGCATTGCGTGGCTGTTTCTCTAGCTGTCAGCAGATGGTGCTGTTGCTCCTACACACCGTGTTCTTAGGCACCTGCGTCTTCTCTCCCAAGGTCAATAACTTTCAGTCTTCCATTATCCAAACAAAACCCTCACATGGTCAGCATTTTCATTGTTGTCTATCAAAGAGAGACAGAGACTCAAAGGCTGGATGCTCTGTGCGCATGGGAGGTGTCGCAAATTGTGCCACCCCAAAAACACAGCAGATCAATCCTGATCATACACGTCCACATGAGGCACCCATATATAGCATGGGAGGAGGTGCATTGGCATGTTCACACAGTTGTTGCACATCACCCCCTTTTGGTTTTTCCCTTACATTTTTAGTGGCCATGCGCTCATCTGCTCCGTGGCAGTGATTTTTTTTTTAAAGAATACCAGTGAGTGCTGGAGTGAATTGGCAGATTCACACCACCCATCTGCCTTGCTTGCATGCTCAAATACCAGGAAACACAGGAGGAGTACTGCAGAAGACTTTGCTACCAGGTCTCAACTAGTAGCTATTTGATGCACCTCAGAAACGTCAGTGTGAGTGCGAAGGGCAGAAGAGGGGACAGCTGTGCCTTTCTGAACGTGACTTTTTGAACTGCGCGGGGGAAGTGCCTGTGTTGGCTCAAACTGGCCATCTGAATCCAGCCAAAGACTCCTTCCCTTCCCTGCCTATCAACACGACTTTTGCCAAATGAAAACTCATGTCACATATTATCACACATTCTAATTTGGATGCCACTTATTTGGCTTCGAATCGCAGGAAACTTGAGATTTCATGGCAAACCAGATTCAACATCCCCATACAATACCGGTTAGAATGCCATACGAGGATCTGGGAGACACGGGTTGAAATCCCCACTCTGCCACAGCTCACTGGGTGACCTGGGGCCAGTCACTCTCTCTTTCATGCTAGCGTACCTCACAGGGTTATCGTGAAGATAAAACGGAGAAGAAAATGATACAAGCTTCATTGGAAAGAGTAAGGGAAGGGAGAGTTAAAATGAAGTAAACCCCCCTGCTTTCTGCTCCCCACCCGCCACTCAGCTGTTTTTCATGAAGAGCAGAAAGCATTCTGCTCCTCGCCAAAAGTTCATATTGGTTTGTGGTTCGGTTTGTGGTGTGGCCATGAACCACAAACCGAAATGAACCGCAAAAATGCAGTTCATGCCCATCCCTAGCCCTGAACTGTCAAGCCTAATCACAAAAATGAAGCAGGGTCAACCTTGGCTAGTATTTGGAAGGTAAACCTCCGTGAACACCAGGGTCATGACACAGAGGCAGGCGATAGCAAACCACCCCGGAATGTCTCTTGCCTTGAAAACCCTGTAGGGTCAGCTGTGACTTGACCACACTTTCCACTGCCACCTCCTCAAGTTAAGCCTGAACAGTGTAGCGCAGGCAGAGTTCACCTCTTCCAAGCCTGTTGACTTCAACGGACTTAGAAGGGGTGTGGCTCTGCTTTGGATTGCAATGCAACACATCTCACCAGCCTGCACCACAGGCTCGCAGGTGACTCACTGACTTGCAAAATGCATTTGTCCTTCCTCTCCTCCCAGTTTTATCTATAAACGTTGGGCAAAAGTCCTGCACATGTAACTAAACCCAATAGTTGTTTCCATTTGAATTGCTTTTCTCAAATGTGTTTTGAGACGTCTTTTAACCAGAGAAGCCCTGTAAATGGATGAGTCACCCTGTTTGCAACAAGGCTCCCATCAAATGTTCTTTCACACGCATGACCGATTCATCCCGCCTTTTGCAATTTTGATGTGTGTGTCACGGTGGGGAAAACAAAAGCTCACATGAAAACCCCCGTGTGCCCATGTTCCATGTGCTTCTGATTGGGTGGGTGGCAGCTGATAATGGATGAATACCAGCCCCTGGGGAAGATTCCCCTTTTCTGATGAATCGCCCCGAGCGGTTCAGCCATCACAGGGGTGTGCATGCAATGCTCTCGTGTGACCGCTTTCTCTGTCACATCTGCCTGTTGTTACTCAGCAGTGGCAACTAAAGAACTTTTGTTCTGGCCCTCGAGGCCCAGAAATGCCACTTGGGATGACTAATCAGCTGCAAGGCTGGCGTTCAGACAGAGTTTTTTTCAGCTCCTCTGCCACTCCAGCATTTAAAAAAAGAACCAGAGAAAAAGGGAGAAAAGAACGTTGTCATTTATCCTTCTCCTGGAGAACAGACAAGTCAGCCTGCAGTTTGCAAAAGTTAGCGCTCGGGGACCCACTGATTGCCCTTGTGGGACTAATTTTTCCACTGCAGATTTGTTATCATTGTTAATGGGTTGGATTCAAAAGAGCCCACGCCCATTAATGCTGGAGATATACATTTAAATTCAGAGGCTTGGAGTTTTCATAAAGGAGTCAGAGACAATTGCATATCAAAAGGAATAAAGTTTACTAGAAAACATCAGGATAGAAAACCCAATTGTGAGCGGAGTCTTCTTTACCCGGGAAAGATGTAAACACAACATTGGTTAGAAAGGATGTTAGGTGTGAAATGCTTTGATCTTGTATGCAAGCTGAACTGCTCTTCTTCCTGGCGAAATGCTCTTTGGGAAGAACTGTTAGACAAAGGGTTGTATAATGTAGCCATGTAGAGATCATAGTTAGACTAGCTGGTATGCTAAATTGTTTTTCTTTTTTTTATCCCAAGTACCCTATCCTGATGTTTTCTAGTAAACTTTATTTCTTTTGATAAGCTTAAGCCTCGACTCCAATTACTGCTACTCCAAGCCTCTGAATTTAACGTGTATTTCCCATCAAAATGGCACAATATGATATATGCTATATGATTTCGAGTCCAAATAAAAAACTTTTTAAGGCATTAAAATGGTCTTGAGTTAAACAATTACATCTCCTACTGTAGCCCTAATACAAATTGTCCCAGTGGCAATTTTTAAAGAAAATTCAAAACATCTGGAGATCCAGGATCTGACCACCAAAGTTATGCTTCATTCTGCTTTCAGATGGTGTTTGCTGGAACACAAATATTAAAACAAACATAGAAAAGAAGTGTGGTCTTTCCTTGTTTTAGAATGCTTATTCTATATGCACACTGTGCACATTTAATCAATTAACAAAGCAATGAAAACACATTAAGATTTATTTCATTCAGTGGTTCTCAAACTTCTTGAAGCAGGGCCCGCTTCCAAACCCTGTAGTTTTCAGAACCCACAAGGACTTTCCATCAGATGTGTTTGGGGAGTTTTGTGATTCCCAGGCACACGCTAGCCTGATTCAGACTGGGACTATGCCTAGAGTTGCCGGCCCCTTATCAGAGGTCAGGGGATTCTATACCCCCTCAGCTTCTCTTTCCTGCTGCCATTCAGAGCAGCAGCCCCTGGGAAATTTAAAATTGGCTGCTGTGCAAATGACATGACATCACTTCCAGGGAAAACCCAGAAGTGATGTCACACCTCTCTTTTGGGACTCACAGAATTGGACCCCCTGGTCCAATCTTTTTGAAACTTGGAGGGTGTTTTGAGGAGAGGCACCGGATGCTATGCTGCAAATTCAGTGCCTCTACCTCAAAAAACAATCCACCCAGAGCCCCTGATATCCTTGGATCAATTCTCCATTATACCTTATGGGAGTCACCATAGGGAATAATGGAGTGCCCAGCAGACATTTCCTCCCCCCCTGCTTTCTGATGACCCTGAAGAGGAGGACAGGCCTACAAACAAGGGGATCCCCTGCCCTCATCTGGTGATTGGCAACCCTATCTCTAACCCACTTCCCACCCTCTGAATTCTAAAAGCATTCACAGGCCTACCCAGATGGGAGATCCTTGGACTACAGCAGGGGTGGCCAAAATTGCTTAAACTAAGAGCCACATAGAATAAATGCCAGATGTCTGAGAGCAGCAAGACATGAACGTCAGATGTTTGAGAGCCGCAAGACAGGGAAGAAGAGAGGGAGAGAAGAAGGAAAGCAAATGGATGAGAGAGAGGGATAGAAAGAAAGCAACTTTAACATTAAATGCAGTTTCCAAGTTGCCAGTTGGCTTGGACAAGTGGTTTAAAGAGACAAATGCCTTTTCCAAGCTGGCTAACTGGGCAGTGGGGGCTTCAAGAGCCACACAAAATGTGTGAAAGAGCCACATGTGGCTCCCAAGCCACAGTTTGGCCACCCCTGAACTACAGCAAGCAGGTTGGTCTCTATTTTCTGAGGTACTCCATTGACGTATCTTGACAGCAGAGGAGACATCTTGAGATACGAGAAAGAACACCAGCAGAGTCTTAATGAGGAGAAGACTCCAATTCAGTGCAGTACAGCTACTGCAGCCCTGATTTTTGCCTCCCTGACCCGCATCTGGGGGAAGGCAAGAGAAGGCCACACTGGGAGGGCGGGAAGGGCTCATTACAAGAATAGCTCCCGCCGAGGGGGATGCAACCTTGGATGCTCAGAGACCCTCCGCAGGCACTGACTGATGTTTTGGGTTAAACTTAAGACAGCAAGACAAAGAGACGGCAATAAAAATGATTTATTTAGGAGCGCATAAATCAGCACTGTGCCACTGAGAGGGAGGAGAGCCCTCCATTAGTGGCCGGTTCTCTCTCCAACGCCCCTCCCCCTTTCCTCTCACTCCCCTCTTGTCCCTCTCCTGTTTATCTGATATCTGAGGGATGTCAAGATCCAAGCTGCTTTCGCAAATCACCAGCCACTGTGTCTTAATGAAGACCCCATGCATTGAGGCATTAAATTGAAGACAGGCCAAAATAGGGCGGGGGGGGGCGGGGGGGGGGACTGCAAGTGTCTGAGATGAGAGGCTGAAGGCTTAGCCAACGTTTAGCTGAGAAAGGAGCTTAGGGGAGCCTAAACTCTCTTTTCCTTCCTCCGTGGACGCAATCAAGGGGCAAAAGCTTTCCAGCCAAATGGCACATTTGTCACCGGAGTCTTACAAGAGAGGACAATATTGCCTCCCAGTGGCCGTCCAAGGGTAATGCATGAAGGGAGGAAAACTTTGCCAGACAGGATATAGGATCAACATATGAACATATGAAGCTGCCTTATACTGAATCAGACCCTTGGTCCATCAAAGTCAGTATTGTCTTCTCAGACGGGCAGCGGCTCTCCAGGGTCTCAAGCTGAGCTTTTTCACACCTATTTGCCTGGACCCTTTTTTGGAGATGCCGGGGATTGAACCTGGGACCTTCTGCTTCCCAAGCAGATGCTCTACCACTGAGCCACCGTCCCTCCCCCAATTTAAGAAAAAGCATGGGTGGGCAACTTGTTTGTCACAGGGATCGCCTTTAGAAGCATCTGACCAACAGAAGAGGCAAGCTGGTAATCTGCATATTTCTCGCTTGTAGTTATTCTTTCGCACAAACGTGGCGTCTCACCAAAACCACTGTCACTGGGGCAGACATCTGGCTTCTGCGCTGTCCTTAAAAAGCCCCCTATGAACAGCCTTGAAACAACACAGTTAGAAAGCATGAGAAACTAGAGATCAGGGGAGATGCCTTTCTCTGAAGATGGCAGATGGGGGTGAAGAGGTGGGTGGCAAGGGGCTCCGGGCAGTACCTCTCCCACGGCAGGGAGAGGGCCATAAGACACTGCAGGAAGAAGCTGGGCGACAGGTTGAGCCACTGAAGGAGCAGCACCAAGACAGAAGCCATGCTCACTCACTCCTCTTTCTACCCTCCTCTGGTTTTTCCATGGCACACCGAACAACTCTCGCCTCCTCTCCAGCCATCCAGGGCCGTAGTCGGGATTTTAAAAGTTGGTGGGGGGGGGGTTTTAAAAAGTCAGGGGCCCCCTTTCCCATCCATGGCAGGGCTTGCCACCTCTCAGAAACTTTCTGAGGGAGGGGCAAAAGCTGGAGGCTCTGGAAGGGACCAGGGCAAGGCAGCCAACCCTAAAACTTTGGAGTCACGAAGGGACTGAACCTTGAGTGCAAGCAGGGGTGGGGTTCCTTCCACCCCCCTTGCCCTACCCTGGCACTCTGCATCTAGCAGCTCCATCCATCCCCCCTCCCCAGCCTGTTCCACGCAGCTTCCTCTGCCTCCCTCCACTCCGCCTGATGCTTTTGCTGCTGCAGTGCACTGTGCCCTGCTCAGCTCTCCCAGCTCTGGCTGCTGCTGCTTTGCTGGCTCAGCCATAGTGGGAAAAGAAAGAAGGAAAAACAGGCGAGAGGGCCTCTTGGAAGTCAATGGGCCCCACCTGGAAGTCAAGAGGCAGTGTCCCCACAGGGCCCCCCACCCCACAGGGCCCCCCAGTGGCTACAGGCCTGCAGCCGTCCATCCCTCCACATTTGTTTCAGTGACTACCATGACGTTACTAGTTGCTGGAAGGCTCCCCACCCCCATAATTGTCACAAAAAACAAGAGTGGGAGATAAGAATGTGAGAAGCCAGCGAGGAGAAAAGAAAGAGAAGGATGCAAAGGGCAGCAGCTGCTGTTAGAGAGGGCTGCCCTGCGATCCAGGGGCTCAGCTAGGGTTGCCAACCTCCCGGTATGTCATGGACATCTTTTGGAATTACAACTGGTCTCCAGTCTACAGGGATGAGTTGCCCTTGAGAAAATGCCAGCTTTGGAGGGCAGAGTTCATGGCAATCACATCCCTGCTGAGAGCCAGTTTGATGTAGTGGTTAAGTGCATGGACTCTTATTTGGGAGAACCAGGTATGATTCCCCGGTCCTCCACCTGCAGCTGCTGGAATGCCCTTGGGTCAGCCATAGCTCTTGCAGAGCTGTCCTTGAAAGGGCAGCTTCTGTGAGAGCCCTCTCAGCCCCACCCATCTCTGGGTGTCTGTTGTGGGGAGGGGGAGATAAAGGAGATTGTGAGCCGCTCTGAGAGTCTGAGATTCAAAGTGAAGGGCAGGGTATGAATCCAATATCTTCTTCTTCCTCCCTCTCCAAGCTCTGTCCTCCCTAGGCTCTGCCCCCAAATATCCCGGAATTTCCCAACCTGTGGCTGGCAACACTAGACTCAACTCTGGGCCAGCTGGCAGCTGCAGGAGGCATTCAGCCATGCCTGTCACCTTCTCCCCTGCTGCCAACTCCTCACTGGGCAGGGAACCAGCCCTGCTTGCCAAGCAAAATGATCTGTGGAGCCACTGTTTGGTCTACCCCTGCTTTATTACACCTGTTAAACTTTTAAGTTGTCTTGAGAACCAAGCTGCATGAGAGGGCAGGACACATAAACATACATATACACACACACACACATATACACACACACACATACACAAACACACACACACACACATACAGGCCTCAGATTCAGTGGGAGTTCACAGGAGCACAGCTCCTGAACCTTTCTGAGAGTTCCACCTCCCTAAATAGTATTGTAGCTGCATAACAATCCCTGGATGAGCTCCATCACCTATTTTTCTACAAAATGACCCCTGTATATATGTATGTATGAACTAAAAGTTGGGTGGCATTGAAACATTATTATCCATACTACCTACAACATAATGTACACACTACATAAAATAACGAGTTCTACAGAGTTTCCTCCCCCTTTTTACAAAGCATTAACCAATTGCTGGGATATTATATTATATTATATTATATTATATTATATTATATTATATTATATTATATTATATTATATTATATTATATGCAAATGCAATTATATTATATTATAATATATGCAAATGTTTAACATGACATTAACTAAGCAGCATTTAAGATAGAAGAAGATATTGGATTTATATCCTGCCCTATACTCTGAGTCTCAGAGCGGTCACAATCTCCTTTTACCTCCCCCCCCCCACAACAGACACCCTGTGAGGTGGGTGGGGCTGAGAGAGCTCTTACAGCAGCTGCCCTTTCAAGGACAACTCCTACGAAAGCTATGGCTGACCCAAGGCCATTCCAGCACCTGCAAGTGGAGGAGTGGGGAATCAAACCTGGTTCTCCCTGTTAGGGTTTACAGATACCTTTAGCAGAGTTGTGTGGAGAGAACCACACATAAACAAGCCAGACAGACGTTTTAGCTTAAGAATAAAGTAGTTTACTTTTACTATGAGGAAAAGGTAGACTGGGATTACTAGAAAACAAAAGAAGGATTCATTATCCTATCTAGTCTCTAGACTACATCGCGACTCTCTTGAGTCCAAACTCGAACTGCATGGAGATCTGAGGGCTTTACACAAAGGGCAATAAAAACTGACCAAATGGTTTCCCCCAGACCACCTCCCAAATATATGGATTAGCCTATTAGGGCTTTCCTTCACCCAGCCTGAGCGGGAAGTACATGCAAACATTCTCATTGGCTATACCTCTCACTGGCTAAACATCAGCATGCATATACATTCATTTAATTAACTCATGACAACAGGAAGTGAAATTGCAATAGAAACCCAAAACTCCCAGATAAGAGTCTGTGCACTTAACCACTACACCAAACTGGCTCTCATTTCTTTGGAAATTATGTAGGGTTTGCTTGCTCTCAGTACTGAACTGCTTGCACAAGACAATCCTACACAGGTGAGGATCCATTTTTTAGGGTTGCCGGAACCCCAATCTGGGCTGGGTTTCCCCCACTTTTGCAGGTCCCTTTCCTTTTGTGGGAAACCCTGCCCGCAAATGCCCCAAAACACAACTAATGAAATCACCCAGAAGTGACATCATCATGTCCCCAACATCAGGGGGTGACGCACGAGCTTTTGAGCAAAACTCTATGGTAAAATTGGGCTCAAATATAGAGTTTTGCTCAAAAACTAGAGCTTCATAGGGAGTAATGGAGTCTTCATACGGAATAATGGAGTGCCCAGCAGACATTTCCCTCCCTCCCCCTACTTTCTGATGACCCTGAAGCAGGGGGAGGGAGGGCCTCCAAACTGGGGGATCCCCTGCCCCCACCTGGGGATTGGCAACCCTAGCCTGGGAGGGGCCAGGCCCATCCTTTCAACCCCCCTTCCAACTGTGTGACCCCTCCATTGGTGGGCCCCCAATCTGCTCACCATCACTCTGAACAAGTAGTAGTATTGCTGCTGGTCTTTTTGCTTTTTACTCTCCCCTTCCCTAACACAGCATGCAAAGGGGGGGGGGGGTGGATTTTCTTGCAGCTGGCCTTTCAAGCGCCCAACTTCGGTTCAAGAGGTCTCTCTGAGAGAGGGGCACATAAGAAAGGGTTGGGGGGGGCGAACAGAGCTGCTGTAACTGCCCAGATGAAGGGGAGTGTTAGCTTGTGGAACTCAAGACAGCTTACAGTGCCGAGAGCCCAGGGCCACCAAACTGGGTGCCCCCCTGCCCCTCCCCCAAACAATAAATCCTGCAGTGGGCCCCACCAAACATGAAATTCTGGCTACGACCCTGCTGAAGCAGCAGAACCAAGTTTGAGTCCAGCAGCACCTTTAAGACCAACGAAGTTTAATTCAAAATATAAGCTTTCAGGTGCATGCAACACTTCTTCAGATATCTGCAGAAGCATGCATGCGGAAGAAAGCTTATACCTGGAATAAAGCTTTGTTGGTCTTAAAGGTGTTGCTGGACTCAGACATTAACATTTATCATTTAGGGATGCCATCCTCCAAGTGGGACTGGGGATCCTCTGGGAATTACAGCCACTGCTGGATTAAACCCTGTAGAGGCTTCTAGGCAGTCAAAATCTTGGGGCCCCCCTGGCAAATTATCTCACAGTTGGAGCGCCCCCACCATTACCCGTGACCCCTGCTGCAGCCTGCAGGCACCTTCTCAAAAGCCCCTTTGACAAAAGCTGTGGGGGAGAGGCACAGAGAGGCAAACTTGGCAACAACACCAGCAGCAGCTGCACCAGGTAAGTCGGGCAAAGGGCAGCTCAGTTGCTGGCTGGGAGTGCAGGCTGGGAGGGTTTCAAGCAGGGGGGAAATGGGGGGAGCCGGCCTGGGGCCCCTAAAGGTGGGGGGGTGGCCATAGGACAGTGCCTACTTGGCCTAATTGTTAATCCGGCCCTGATTACAGCTCATCTCCAGACTACAGAGATCATTTCCCTTACAAAAAAATGCACTTTGGAGGGTGGAATCTAGGGCACTGCACTTCCCCAAGTTCCCTGTCCTCCCCAGGCTGCATCCCCAAATCTCCAGGAATTCACAAACTGGAGCTGGCAACCCTCCGTCCCTCGCTGGTGGCCAGTGGGGAACTGGCGACTCTAATTAGAGTGCTATATCCTCCTCAAAAAAAGAAAACTTTTCAAATAAAGATAAAATCTAGCAACGCCAATCTCCCTATGCAAAGCAGCCGGTGTCATGTTTATACGGAAAGTCGTCCCTTTCAGCTCATCTTTTTTTTCTCCCTGCAAAAGATCCATTACATTTTATTTCCCTGTTTTGTACTCCAGTCAGATCTGCTTGTCTGTACTTAAATAAATAATATCCTGTCCCCTCCTAAAGAGATATTTAAATCAGTTCCATTTCCCTGGGGATGGGGGGAGAGGAAACGTGAATTGCTGCTTTTCTCTTCTCAGCAAAACTGATTGCTCGTTAATTTGGTTAAAATTTTTGTATGACAGCAATTTTGTAATTGTTTAGTTATAATTTTTAAAAAATTTAAAGCCACTTGGCTTGGATAATGCATTTAAAGTTAAAGTTGCTTTCTTTCCACCTCTCTCATCTATTTCCTTCCTTCCTTCCTCCTGTCCTGCAGCTCTCAGGCATCTGACATTCATGTCTTGCAGCTCTCAAACATCTGACATTTATTCTATGTGGCTCTTACATTAAGCAAGTTTTGCCACTTCTGCTATAGAAGAATTCATGTAATATGCTAGCAGGGGTGGCCAACGGTAGCTCTCCAGATGTTTTTTTGCCTACAACTCGCATCAGCCGCAGCCATTGGCCATGCTGGCTGGGGCTGATGGGAGTTGTAGGCAAAAAACATCTGGAGAGCTTCTGTTGGCCACCCTTGTGCTAGAGGCTGATATAGACCCATGCTCTGAGCATGTGCTCTGAGATTAGGTAACTGTGTTTTTTAGCCATTTTTCCTTACACATTTTTAAATTGTGGTTATTTAACAACATGTGGTTTCTTAGGTTCACTACACATTTTATGGTAGATCACTTTGGGTCATACTGAGACCTTGGTGCCATATGAACAGACACAATGTGTCTATTTTCAGCAATGAATCTTTTAAAACTTTTTTCCTTCTTGCTCTGTACAAGTTTAATCTTTTAACTTTGTTTTTCATTAACTTAACAGGCTTCAGATTCCAATGAGCAGCCTGAATAGGCCAGACCACCTTCAAGTTTCTCACAGCTTGGAAGTTAAGTACGATCAACCCTGATCAGTACTTGTATGGGAAACCACCAAGGAAGCCTTGGGTCACTGAGAAGAAGAGGAGGAGGAGGAGGAGGAAGATTTATACCCCACCTTCCACTTGGAGTCTCAGAGCAGCTTACAATCTCCTTTCCCTTGCTCTCCCCACAACAGACACCCTTGTGTGGTAGGTGGGGCTAAGAGAGCTCTTTCGAGAACTGCTAAGAGAACAGCTCTAGGAGACTATGACTGGCCCAAGGGCACCCAGCAGCTGCATGTGGAGAAGTGGGGAATCAAACCTGATTCTCCAGATTAGAGTCCACCACTCTTAACTCCTGCACCAAACTGGCTCTCGTTTTCGATAGGATACACTGGTCCTTAGTTCAAACATTTTGAATTTCAAATTTCATAACTAATCTTTTTTTGCAACTATATTACTAATTTCCTCATTATTACATATTCTACATTATATATTTCATTGTTTCTACATACTAGCTATAACTTTTACTACATCAAAGCTTAAAGGAAAGTCTATTATATATCTCACATATAAGATAAAAAATAACATATATTTTTGTTCAAAATCCACTAAATTGTGTTCTTTCAGATCCCATTTCCATTTTTAGAGTCTCAAAATCATCTCTCCCACTCCCCTTTTTCTTTTCTTTTTAAATTTTCTTTTCTCAATTCCCTGATTTCCCTGAGTTGCATTTAAAAACAGCACCATGAATCAGGTCTGGGAAAAAGACAAGAAAAGAAAACAGAACGGAACACCAGTTGTTTGACAATAGTGTTTGGGTTCTCTGTAAAAACTGAGCAAGTAGGTTATATCCCTAAGAAGGGTCCTGCCAGATCAGAGCAGTGGTCCAGTCCATCCTATTTCACACAGCGGCCAACCAGTTGCCAAGCAAGGCTTCACCCTGACGTTGCCTGCCACCACTGGAAAAGAGAGGTTCCCTTTAGTCACCACGGCTAGTAGCCACTGATGGACCTCTCCTCCTTAAATCTGTCTAGCCCACATGGGAAGCCATCCAGGTTTGTGGCCCACATGGCATCCTCTAGGCCTGCCAGCTCTGGGTGGAGAAATACCTGGAGATATTGGAAGTGGAGCCTAGAGAGGGCAGGGTTTGGGATGGGGCGGGACCTCACCAGAGTTGGCAACCCTAACATCTACTGGCAGTGCCTCCCACAGCGCCTCCTGCAGTTCATGGCAGGTATGGAAACTGCCTTGAGGACCCTATTTGGGTGGACAAGTGACATCGAAATGTTTCAATAAATAAATAAGGAACCCACGTGTAGATGGATCTATAATCTTTATTGGTGCAAGCAGGGCTTTTTTTGTAGCAGAAACTCCTTTGCACATTAGGCCACACACCCCTGATGTAGCCAATCCTCCTGGAGCTTACAGTAGGGCCCTGTAAGAAGAACCCTCTAAACTCTTGCAGGATTGGCTACATCAGGGTGTGTGGCCTAATATGCAAAGGAGTTCCTGATACAAAAAAAAGCCCTGGGTGCAAAACAGTTTCGGATGCTCAAGTTGTACACATACTAGGACTAGGAAGGAGGCCCTTTCCAGATTGGGATGCCAGCCTCGAGGTGGGACCTGAGGATCCCTGGAATTACAGCACATCTCAAGACTACAGAGACCAGTTAGCCCTCAGAAAATGGATGCTTTCAAAGGTGGAGCCTATGGGGTGTCAAACTCATTTGCTATGAGGGCCAGATCTGACATAAATGAGACCTTTTCAGGCCAGGCCAGGGCGTGTCAGGCCAGGTCATGTGTGTACCTGTTTAAGATTAGGAAGCAGAGATAAAAACTTTTTAAAGGACACAGACAAACATGACTAAAGGGGTTTTTTTTAAAAAAAAACCTTAAAATAAAACTTGCTTAAAATTTGCACTTGTTGGCCTTAAAGATGCTTTCTTTGTATTTCTCCCGTGAGATCCAGGGAACTGGGCAAAGGAAGCTCTGGCTCTTTCCCTCCCTCCCCAGGGGACCAGGAAGGGGAAGAGCCTCAACCAATGGAGAAAACTGAGGGTTTTCTCTGTAGCGCCTGTGCGATTGAGCAAGCCTTGCCAAGCAAGTTGAGACGCAGAAGGAAGCAAGAGAGAGGGAGAAGGAAGCAGACAATAGCCAGTTGCTTGGGGGCCTGATAGGAGCCCTCCGGGGGCCTTATTTGGCCCCCAGGCTGCGTTTTTGACACCCCTGGTCTATGACACTGCAGCCCACAGAGGTTCCTGTCCTCCCCAGGCTCCACCCCCAAGTTGTCAGGAGTTTCCTAACCTGGATGGGGCAACCCTGCTCCCCCATCCCTCAATGGCTTCCAGGTGATGTCTGGAGATCTCCAGTTTTTACCACTGATCTCAGCTGGCAGAGCTCAGCTCCCTGGGAGAAAACGGCTGCTTTGAAGGGTGGAATCTACAGCATTGTACCATACTGAGGCCCCTCCCCTTCCCAAACCCTGCCCTCCCGCGCATCCACCCCCAACGTCTCCAGGTATTTTCCAACACAGATCTAGCAGCCCTGCCTCCAGATGAAAGGGCCTTGCTTGAATGCAGACGGGAGCCTCTTAGGAAGGAAGCACGGCAGCGAAAGAGTGGGCAATCAATCACTCTCTCTTGTTCAACGGCTAGACAGGTGAAGGTATTATCCTCTCCCAAGGTGTATCATCAGCAGATTCCGAGGTCTATCAGTCTCAGCGCAAATATACTTCTATTTCTCAAAATGTTGCTTACTCAGCAGCATATTAAAGGGAAGAAAGGCAATTTTGTGCCTTTTTTTCTTTCGCATTTAATGGAACGAGGAGGAGATAAAAAGTAATGACCGATTGCTCTGATTCTGCTTAGTTAGCACTTAATGCTTGGGGGGGGGGAGGGGTTGGGGGGAGCCTGATGCCACAGCCGGCTGGGAAAGGAGCCAAAAACGTGCCCTGCTTGGCTGAACAGATGAGGAGAGGATGCTGGACCAAAGCACAGTGCTTTGATGCCCAGCCACACCTGGGACTATGGTGGTCAGCTCTGGGTTGGGAAACACCTGCAGACTTGCAGGATGGAGCCTGGGGAGGGGTCTCAGCAGGATACAATGTCATAGAGGCCATTTTCTCCAGGGGAACTGATCTTGATCGTCTGGGAATCAACTGTAATAATGGGTGATTTCCAGGTGCCACCTGAAGGCTGGCAATGCTAGCTGGGACCCAGAGCACCTCTCCAGGACGCCTCATCAGACTGGTTATTCTGTGCAGAAGGCAAGGTCTTTCCAGGGTCTTTGGCAGAGATCCTCCATATCAACTGTGACCTGTTCTTTTAACTGCAAATGCCAGGGATTGAACTGGAGACCTTAACAGACAAGGGGCAATAGAAGCAGGGCTTTTTTCTTTTGCAGCAGGAACTCCTTTGCATACTAGGCCACACACCCCTGATGCAGCCAATCCTCCATGAGCTTGCAGGGTTCTTAGCACAGGGCCTAAGCTCTTGGAGGATTGGCTATATCAGGGGTGTGTGGCCTAATATGCAAATGAGTTCCTACTTTAAAAAAGCCTTTAAGCCTTCCCAAATATTTATTTATTTATTTATCTATCTATCTATCAGATTTATATCCCGCCCTCCCCTGACAGGCTCAGGGCAGCTAACAACAGTTTAAAAACATTAGCAAACATATTAAAATTAGCTCTATAAAAACATTTCCATATATATTAAAAATCTGAGATGGCAAGCTTCTGTTTTCCATTACATTGATTCAGTGAGATTGTCGATGCTGAAGGTAATAGCCACCTCCCCCTAACCATTAAAGGCGAGTTTGAAAAGTTCGGTCTTACAGGCCCTGCAGAACTGCAGCAGGTCCCACAGGGCCCTGATGTTTTCGGGGAGGGCATTCCACAAAGTGGGGGCTGTTACCGAGAACGCTCTGGGTCTAGTGCTGGTCAATTGAGCTTCTTTCGGTCCAGGGATCTTAAGGAGATTTTGAGACCCTGAACGTAGTGCTCTCTCGGGTACGTATGGGGAAAGGCCGTCCTGAAGGTAGACAGGTCCCAGGCCATATAGGGCTTTAAAGGTTATAACCAGCACCTTGAAGCAAATCCAGAACGCCACAGGCAACCAATGTAACGCTTTCAGCACAGGTTGAATGTGCTCCTGTACAGGTAACTCCATTAACAACCTGACTGCTGTGTTTTGCACCAGTTGCAGCCTCCAAAGTTGAGTCAATGGCAGCCCCATGTAGAGGGCATTACAGTAGTCTATTCTCAAGGTGACTGTTGCATGGATCACTGTTGCCAAGTCGTCACGCTCCAGGTATGGAACCATCTGCTTGATAGAATGCGGTAGAAAGATGGTAGAATGCGGATTTGGCAGTGGCTGCTACCTGGGCCTCCATTGTCAGCGAAGGCTCCAGGAGCACCCCCCAAGCTGTTGACCTTCGATGCTGGCGCTAATAGCGTCCCATCAAAGGCCGGCAAGGGGATTTCCCTACCCAGGCCACTGCGACTCAGGCACAGGACCTCTGTCTTCGCTGGGTTCTATTTCAGTCGACTCTGCCTGAGCCATTTCACTACAGCTTGCAATGCCAGGTCCAGATCCTCCAGGGTGCAGCTGGACCGGTCCCCCAACAATAGATAGAGCTGGGTGTCATCCGCATACTGGTGACAACCCAGCCCGTCTCTCCAGACAATCTGGGCAAGGGGGTGCATAGATGTTAAACAACATCGGGGAGAGGACTGCCCCCTGAGGGACCCCACATACAAGAGGATGCCTCTGGGACAACTGCTCCCCTATAGCCACCCTTTGTCCCCAGCCGTGGAGAAAGAAGGTAAACCATTGAAGGGCAGACCCCTGAATCCCCATGTCATAAGAACATAAGAACATAAGAGAAGCCATGTTAGATCAGGCCAATGGCCCATCCAGTCCAACATTCTGTGTCACACAGCGGCCAAATATATATATATATATATATATATATATATATATATATATATATATATATACACACACACACACACACACACACTGTGGCTAATAGCCACTGATGGACCTCTGCTCCATATTTTTATCTAACCCCTTCTTGAAGGTGGCTATGCTTGTGGACGCCACCACCTCCTGTGGCAGTGAATTCCACATGTTAATCACCCTTTGGGTGAAGAAGTACTTCCTTTTATCCGTTTTAACCTGTCTGCTCAGCAATTTCATCGAATGCCCACGAGTTCTTGTATTGTGAGAAAGGGAGAAAAGTACTTCTTTCTCTACTTTCTCCATCCCATGCATTATCTTGTAAACTTCTATCATGTCACCCCTCAGTCGACGTTTCTCCAAGCTAAAGAGCCCTAAGCGTTTCAACCTTTCTTCATAGGGAAGGTGTTCCAGCCCTTTAATCATTTTAGTTGCCCTTTTCTGAACTTTCTCCAATGCTATAATATCCTTTTTGAGGTGCGGCGACCAGAACTGCACACAGTACTCCAAATGAGACCGCACCATCGATTTATACAGAGGCATTATGATACTGGCTGATTTGTTTTCAATTCCCTTCCTAATAATTCCCAGCATGGCGTTGGCCTTTTTTATTGCAAACGCACACTGTCTTGACATTTTCAGTGAATTATCTACCACGACCCCAAGATCTCTCTCGGCGAGGCAATGGGACAGAAGCTGGTGGTCGACTGTGTCAAACGCAGCCGACAGATCTAACAACAACAGCACTGCTGAGCCGCCTCGATCCAGATGTCTCAAGAGATCATCCATGAGGGCGACCAGTACCGTCTCCGTCCCATGGCCTGGCTGGAAGCCGGCCTGAAATGGGTCTAAAACGGAATTTGGCTGCATCTTGCTTAGCAAATTAAAGGTCTATATTCGGGGTTTTACATAGTGATCAAATAGTTGGGGACTGTAAAATAAGTAATGGGAATATGCCCATTGAATCCTTAGCAAATGGTAGGACTGCAAAGAGAAAATAAGATCTGAAGATGATTTGTAGAAGGGCTGATTTATACGAACGATGGCGAGGAAGAAATCATGGGCTTGCTATTTTATGTGCTCCTGTCAGAGTCTGTTCCATTTGGTGCAGCTCCGCAGTAAAACAGCGCAGGATTCTGTAATGCAGCCTAACAAGAGCGGAGAAGCTAGAGCAGGAGTGGCCAAACTGTGGCACAGGAGCCACATGTGGCTCTTCCACACATATTGTGTGGCTCTCAAAGCCCTCACTGTCTTGTCAGCCGGCTTGGAGAAGGCATTTCTTGCTTTAAATCACTTCTCCAAGCCAAGGCAGCTGGCGACTTGAGAATGTATTTAAAGTTAAAGTGGTTTTCTTTCCACCTCCCCCCCCATCTATTTTCCTTCCTTTCCTTCTCTCAAACATCTGAAATTAATTCTATGTGGCTCTTGTGCTAAGCAAGTTTGGCCATCCCTGAGCTACAGGCCGGGCAAAGCAGCCTGAAAGTGACCAGAATGTTGCAATTTTTGTATATGCAGGAGAGAAGCAAGTTTTAATCCTCCAAGACCTTGCATACTTGCAAAAGGTATGGGACTCTGCTGAAGACCACAGCTGGCTAGTGTTCTTGGCTCTCTTTCGATGACAAATTGGAGCAAGGTTAACAATGCACTGGTCACTTCTGCCTTTGCTACGCAGGCAGACACTGCAGGACTGTAACAGGGTTGTTGTTTTTTCTCGTTCACCGTCAAGTCACATGTAATTTACGGAGACCTCAGCGGGGTTTTCATGGCAAGAGATAGTAAGAAGTGATTTGCCATTGCCTGCTTCTGCGTCATGCCCCTGGTATTCCTTTGTGGTCTCCCATCCAAATACTACCCAAGGTCAACCCTGCTTAGCTTCCTAAATCTGAAAAGACTGGGCAGTCTGGCCTATGCAGGTCAGGGCGTAATAGGCAGGAGTCGTTTTGTAGAAGAATAGGCGGTGGAGCTCATCCAGGGACTGTTATGCAGCAGCACCTACTATTCGATAGACAAGGTGGGAAGGAGGAGGTGGAACTCTCAGAAAGGTTCAGGAGCTGCGCTCCTGTGAGCTCCTGCTGAATGCGAGGCCTGGTAATAGGAACAGGGTGATATATTAAGTGCTATATGGAACCAGGGTAGTAATGTCACTTGCATGTGAAGAGCAACACAACAACAGTGTTAAAAGAAACACTGTGCAAATGTAATGCACCATGTACAAAAACATAATTCAGGGGTGGCCCAACTTCAGCTCAGGAGTGACTCTTTCACACATATTGTTTGGCTCTCAAAGCCCCCACCGCCCCATTAGCGAGCTTGGAAAAGGCATTCTCTCTCTAAATCACTTCTCCAAGCCAAGCCAGCCAGTGCCTTGGAGAATGCATTTAAAGTTTCCTTCTTCCCACCTCTCCCCCTCCAACCTTTTGTCTGTCTGCCTGCCTGCTTTCCTTCCTTCCTTGCAGCGCTCAGATATCTGACATTCATGTCTTGCAGCTCATAAGCATCTGACATTTACTTTATGTCGCTCTTAGATTAAGCAAGTTTGGCCACCCCTGCTTTAATTCCACAAAGCCATGTTTTATCATAGCTCAAGAAAGCCTTAACAGCTTCATCCATTCTAATCAAAGGAAACCCCAAAATATAAAAAGCTTGCATTGTATTCCTACTGGATTGATTTATTTAAATTAGCTTTATGAAAATTAATGACATTCCATGAAAAGCTCCGTTTCTGTGATTTGTTTTAAACAAAAGCAATCAAGTTTCCACGAGCTTTTAAAGTTTCGCTGGTACCTTGTCAGCAACGGACCATTCTGGAAAGAAAGGCTACCTGTGCTTTCTTTACTTTTGAAGCCCCTATAATCCCTTTTAAAAGAACTCAAAATGCATCAGCATTCTGCTTGTTTGTTTGTTTCATTTAATTACTCTTTAGAAACCCAGTAAAATGTGATCGCTTATTCAAAAGGGCTGTTTCTTTGTTAACAGGTACACATATATTGAAGTGCTTATGTATGACAGCTAAATCGCTTGCAATTTAAATTATCAGTTAAGAAAGGAACTGTTTTCTAGGGTGAAGATATTTTTGTTGTTCTTTTTTCCTTATATGGTTTAACTTATCAATAGTTCTGGGGAATGCATAGGGTTCCCGAGTTTCCCCTGGCCACAGGCTGGGGATGGGGGAATTAGAGTTGCCAGATCCAAGTTGGAGAACTGGAGAGTTGGGGAAGGAGGTAGAGCTGCCAACCTCCAGGTAGCACCTGGAGATCCACAGCTATTGCAACTGAACTCCGCATGGCCAAGATTTGTTCCCTTGAAGAAAACGGCTGCTTTGTAGCATGAAATCTATGACATTATACCATGCAGAGATCTCCCCTCCCCAAGCTGTGGAGTCCACTCCCAAAATCTCCAGGTATTTCCCAACACAGAGTTGGCAACCCTAAGCCTAAGGAGGACAGGGACATTCAGTCCACCGGCTTCCAAAGAAGTTAATTTTTGCCAGAAGAACTGATTTCTGTCACCTGGAGATCATCTGGAGATAAACTGTAATTCCAGGAGATCCCCAGGTCCCACCTGGAGGCTGGCACCCCTAAATCACAGATATATCCAAGGGTCAGCAGAAAACAAAAAAATAGTGTGTATATGATCTCATATCTTCAATATTGTATTCCTGGGCTAATATAACTTAACCCTTCTAAGAAGTTTTGCCAGCTCTAACTTGGGGAAAATTCTGAAGATTTTGATGTGGTACTGAGGACGGCAGGAATTGGCGGTGTGACATCAACAAGGTATAACGTCAGAGCAACTTCCGGGGTTGGAAAATGCAGAGCTGAATTGCTTCTCAGAAGGGGAGCAGGCTGGGGCTTCTGTTCCGGGTAGTGGAGGGCAATTTAATGCCTACTGCCTACTTTCCTCAGTCAGAGATCAGTCCAAGATATGCACAGGAAACTCTGAGGAGATCTACCTTGGCGAAAAGGGAGTCCCGGGGGGGGGGGCTTCTTTGAAGCTTTGAGGGGTCTCCGGAGACGAGTTGCATATTCATCATCTGCAGAAGTTTCCAGAGTCATTTATTTGACATAAGCTCGACAGGATCCTAACCTTCTTTGAGACTGCTAAACATCTAAAGCTATATAAGACCGGTGTTGGATCTGGATAACTGCAGAAAAAGGTACTGATCACTATCTTCATTCCAGGACTATTTAAAGTTAAACAAAATAAAATCAGAAGGCGGGAAATAGAGATTCAGAAAGCTTGGAAGAAGGGGAGAAGGGGCGAAATTTGAACTTTGTAAATTTAAAGGACAGTGCTAAAAAGTGAAAAGGAATTTATTGTTTTGTCTACTTGCGGTTTTGGTGAAAAAGCCCCATCGTCACAGGTTTGCAGCTCTCACAGTCAACACAGGAAATACGTCAAACATCGCAAGATCTTTTTACCAGTGAAACGGGATTTGGTGGCAAGAAAAGCAGGAAGTGTCGGATGGAAAAGGGAAATCATTGAAGCAGCTAGCCTACTCTAGGACTATAATATCATAGAAAAACATCGGCGGCGATTGCTAGGAGGCCAAAATTTAAACAAAGTTTTTAAAGTGTTCGGGACATTAAAAATTGGTGAAGCTGACAGAGGTGACAATTATAAGGTAAATACTATTGGACATTATCGCTGATAATTATTTTAGAAGCCTTTTGAAGGAAAAATTTTTTAAAGGGAAGCAGAAAGTCGCGACCGCCATTTTGGAAGAAATAAAAATTTTAAAAATTAATACCTGAGCCCAGGAGGCTCTGAGGATGGCGAAATTAGGCTTATTGAAAAGGGCAAGCCTTACTCTATCAAACATGATAGTTTAAATTTATTTTGGAGAGGTCAAAATTTTCGGTGTTTTTTTAAATATCAGAGCATAAATTAACCCCGTGCAAGGACTGCCTCAATAGAGAAAATGCAAGAGCAATTAGAAGCAATGGAAGCCAGGATGATGAAAGGGGTGAGAGACATGATAACTGCTTCTAAAAAAGAAATTAGAAAAGACATTGAAGAGCTAAGGAAAGATATACAAGATCTCAGAAATGAGACTGTGGTTACATCAAAGAAAGTGCAAGAGGTGGAAGAGAGAGTGAAAGTACATGATTCCACCTTGCTAAAAATGCAAGAAAAGGTGGCAATTCATGACTGCAAATTGATGGACATTAAATGTGCAGTTGTGGAAGCAAGAAAAAATACCAGAGAAATGGGATTGATTGTAAAAGTGATGACATGGAGCGAAATGGACAAATTAACAAGAATTTTAAGAGACTATGATTTAGAAGTTTTTAAGATGGAGTGGAAAAAGTTCAGAAGATATGTATAAAAGGAGTGGAAAATAAAAAGACATTGGACAATTTTTGATAATGATTAAGTCTTAGAAAAAATATTAATTTTTGTTTTTATTAGTTAAGGGTACCTTTAAACATTAGTACTTTAAGTAAATAACACCGGCAGGGGTCAAGTAACGGGGGACGGGTGGGTAGAAAGTAATATATGGGATAGATAAAAGAAGTTATTAATGATACAAGAAATATAATTTGTTACCATATGTTACCAAATAAAATTGCTCTAACAAAAAAAAAAAAGTATAATGTCAGAGATTCCACCTTACAAAGCAACTATCTTCTATAAGGAAACCAGTCTCTCTTTTCTGGATATCAGTTGTCATTCCAGGAGATCTCCAGACCCCACCTGAAAGTTGGCAACTTTCCAGGAGCTCAGCTCTGTTGGTGTAGCCAGTTTGGTGCAGTGGTTAAGTGTGCGGACTCTTATCTGGGAGAACCAGGTTTGACTCCCCACTCCTCCACTTGCACCTGCTGGAATGGCCTTGGGTCAGCCATAGCTCTGGCAGAGGTTGTCCTTGAAAGGGCAGCTGCTGTGAGAGCCCTCTCAGCCCCACCCACCTCACAGGGTGTCTGTTGCGGGGGGAGAAGATATAGGAGATTGTAAGCCGCTCCGAGTCTCTGAATCAGAGAGAAGGGCGGGGTATAAATCTGCAGTTCTTCTTCTCTATCGCCTTCGGCAAAGAACAGAGTAAGGGCAGTAAAACCACTCCTTACTATTCTCAACAAACTCAAGTTTCCTTCACGGCTCCGGCAGCGCCTCTTTTATACCTCACCCTTGCTTTGCACAGCATTTCGGGATTTGTAGTTTGTAACAGCCACTCGGTGACAGCTTACGCAACAGCTCACTGTCTCTTCCTTTCCATGCTGGGGGAAGAACAACGAGTCCCGTCAGGCGTTGCGGCAGCAGGTCGCGAGCCAATTGCCAGGCAGTTCTGGCGCATGGGGCCGTGCGCAGGCGCGGTGGGACCAGGTGGCTTGCTGGGGTTTCATGTGGAGGTCAGCGTTGCAAAGGGAGGCGAGATAATAAAAGTAAGTTACAAGAAGGCGGCGACTCCTCTTCCCCCCATTTTGCTTCTTTGGTTGAAGCCACTGCTGGGGTGAAATGGTGGCCGCGGTTATTTTGAAGGAGTAAAACAGGGGAGGGGAATGGAGGCTGCAAGGAGGTCCTGCCTTTCCCTCAGGAGGGAGGGAGGGGTGAGAAACCGTGCAGCGCCGTTCACAACGTTGGCCCCCGAGGAAGGAGAAAATAGCAGCAGGAAAGGTGCTGGAGTGGGGTGGAAAGGGGCAGAGGAAGCCGAGGGGAAGCTCTTGGGAGGGAGGGAGGGAGGGACTTGGGAGTGAAGGGCTGGAGGGAAAAGCTCTGGATCGTTCCATGTAATAGGTGACGCGGAGGGACATGGTGTATCGTACACAAACGCTTAATAATGCACTTTCCGACTGGATTTTGCCAGTTCATACAGTAAAATCCAGTTGGAAAGTGGATTGAAAGTGCATTATTTAGTCTGTATGATCCAGCGTCTCCTGGAACTGAGAGGAAAAGGGTCCCATGTCTGTTTCCACCCCTCTTTCTCCAAGGAGCTCAGTTGGGGTAGTGTAAGTGATGCTCCTCTCCTCAGAAGAAGAAGAACCCTGTGAGGTAGATTAGGTCGAGGGAGAGCAGCTGCCCCAAGGGCCCCTTGGTAAATGAATGGCTGAGTGGAGATTTGAAGCATGGGGCTCTAAATGCTATGCCCTGGTCGCTGCCTGAACTAGCAATACTTGTGATTCTCTGCCCCAGACAAAGGAAAACAGGGAGCGAGGGAGCCAGCAGTATAACCTGGCGTGGCCTTGAGCAGCAGAGACGGTTCTGGATAGGAAACATGAGCCAAATGCCAGGAGGTGTACACAAGGGTCAGAAGTGTGGAGAAATGCTTTCTGCTGCTCCGTGACCTTGCCTTGCTGGATCTCTCAGCCTGCATGCAAGGAGAGGCAACAAGCATGGGACCACTGCAGTGGCTTTTGTGATCCAGCAAGCTGGGCTCTGTGCCCCCCCCTCCAGACCCATGGGCTGAAGTTTAGAAAGTTTCAAGAGCTGATATACCGGGGATGGAGAAGCTTGCTTGGAGAGGGGAGGGTTTACTTATCAGCCCATGAGAGCATGCCCAAATGAATGCCGTTGCACCCCAAGCCTGTACTGAGTGCGCTTTCTCCAAAAGTGTAGCTGCGTGTATTTTATATTTCCTCCAATTCTCTGAAGCCTCAGCTGCTAAGAGCCCAACCTAGGGCACAGTGATGCAGCAGCATAGCCCACTGAGTTCAGTGGAGGTTACACCCACATGGAGGCCAAAGGGCAGCAGCCCAAGCCAAACCTAAGTGGATCTAAGCAAACAAACAAAAATCCAGCTCTTTGATTTGCAAGTCTTTTGCACCGTTTTGTTGTGCCAAATTTTGAATACTGCTCTACCTTTCCTGGCTGTTGTTGCAGGCGTGACACTTCTGGGAACAAAGGGACAGGACCGAAGCGGATTGAATGGCTGCCAAGGTTTTTGAGACTGTCGGCAAACTTGGCCTTGGCCTGGCTATTGCTGGCGGGGTTGTCAACTCTGCTCTTTATAATGGTGAGGAGGCCTTTTCTTCTGGCATTTTGAGTTGTTACTTAGAACAGGACCGGCTCCGAGGGTTAACTGTGAATTCCTGTCTTCATCGAAATGCTTCTCTTGGTTTTTTAAACAGACAAATGTGGTTAGGAGTGTTGAACATATGAATATATGAAACTGTCTTATACTGAATCAGACCTTCGGTCCATCAAAGTCAGTATTGACTATTCAGACTGGCAGCGGCTCTCCAGGGTCTCAAGCTGAGGTCTTTCACACCTACTTGCCTGGGCCCTTTTTAGTTGGAGATGCCAGGGATTGAACCTGGGACCTTCTGCTTACCAAGCAGATGCTGTACCACTGAGCCACTGTCCCTCCCCTGTTGTCCCTGGGCACAGCTTTGAAGGTAGCCGGACCTTTGCTCCCAGATCCTGGAAGGATCCTCCTCTGCAGCAGGGGTCGCCATCGTGGTAGCCATGAACACCGGGCCACCTGCCAAATGCTTTTTGGTTTAAAACAATTTTATTCCAGTAACATATGGTAACAATCAATTCTTGCATTATTAATTACTTCTTTTTATTTATCCTATATATTACTTTTCTAACCCCTCCTCCCCCCGTTACTTGACCCCGCCAGTGTTGTATACTTAAAATACTAATATTTAAGCCGGTTTGGTGTAGTGGTTAAGTGTGCGGACTCTTATCTGGGAGAACCGGGTTTGATTCCCCACTCCTCCACTTGCACCTGCTGGAATGGCCTTGGGTCAGCCATAGCTCTGGCAGAGGTTGTCCTTGAAAGGGCAGCTGCTGTGAGAGCCCTCTCCAGCCCCACCCACCGCACAGGGTGTCTCTTGTGGGGGAGGAAGGTAAAGGAGATTGTGAGCCGCTCTGAGACTCTTCGGAGTGGAGGGCGGGATATAAATCCAATATCTTCTTAAAGGTACCCTTAACTAATAAAACAAAAATTTCTATTTTTCTTTCTTTTAAGACTTAATCATTATCAGAAACTGTCCAATGTCCTTTTATTTTCCATTCTTTTTCTATATAACTTCTAAACTTCTTACACTCCAACTTAAAAATTTCTAGATCATAGTATCTTAAAATTCTTGTCAATTTGTCCATTTCACTCCATGTTATAACTTTTATAATCCAATCCCATTTCTCTGGTATTCTTTCTTGCTTCCACAACTGTGCATACAATGTCCTAGCAGCTGAGAGCAAGTACCAAATTATAGTTCTGTCTTCTTTTGGAAATTTTTCCATATATAATCCCAACAGAAAAGTCTCTGCAAGTTTCTTGATTTCATATCCCAAGATCCAAGATAGTTCTTGTTGAATCATCTGCCAATACTTTTTTGCGCTTTCACAAGTCCACCACATATGGTAAAAAGAACCTTCATGTTTTTTACACTTCCAACACCTATCTGGCATCTTATTGTTCATCTTTGCCAACTTTTTAGGAGTTATATACCATCTATACATCATTTTAGAACAGTTCTCTTTAATACTATGACATGTTGAAAGCTTTATAGAATTCTTCCAAAGATATTCCCAAGTTTCCATCTGTATTTCTTTATTTACATTAGTTGCCCACTTAATCATTTGAGATTTCACTACTTCATCTTCTGTAGACCATTTCAAAAGCAGTTTATATAGTTTTGAAATTAATTTTTCATAATCTCCAAGCAGAACTATTTCCATTTCTGTTCTTTTCTTATTCCTTCAGTTTTAATGTCTTTTTCCACCAAACTCTTTATTTGTTGCATTTGAAACCAGTCATATTTATTGTTCAACTCTCGCAGTTTTCAGCTCTATTTTACCGCCTTGTATTTTTAATAGCTATGGTAATTATATGACAACCACTTTTCTTCACCCACTTCAGCCGTTATTTGTATCACTTCTGCTGGCACTATCCATAATGGTTTTCTCTCATCACCATATTTCTTATATTTCATCCACGTATTCAGCAAATTATTTCTTATATAATGGTGAGAGAAAAAAAACATCTTTTTTCCCATAGTACATATAAGCATGCCAGCCGAATTTATTTCCATGACCTTCCAACGCCAAAAGTTTTCTGTTTAGTAGCATCACCCATTCTTTTATCACACTAAGCAGACTGCTTCATGATATAGTTTTAAATCTGGTAATTGGAATCCTCCTCTCTCTTTTGCATCTGTTAAAATTTTCATTTTGATCCTTGGTTTCTTCCCAGCCCACACAAATTCCCAGCCCCCCCCCCCCCCGGCTGGCCCACAACTAACGGCCCTGTATACCGACTACCGAATGCTGTATATTGTATACTGAATTTTTACCTGAAGCTGAATGGAGTGTAGCTTTACGACTGCTGGCTGTTTTAATTATGTATAGTTATAACAAATGTTTTATTTTAATTATATATTGTGAATTGTTAATTTAAAGTGTAATTTTATACTTTTATGTTAGTTTTATATATGTTGTAAGCCGCCCTGAGCCACTCGATGGGAAGGGCGGGATATAAATCCAAGAAAAAAAAAAAAAAAAAAAAATTCTGAGATCTTCCTCTGCCATCTGTTAAACTGTTTGCTGTCCTTCACAATCGGAATAGTTTGAAATAAATACATTATTTTTGGTAAAATGTTCATTTTAATTGCAGCTATTCTTCCCAACAATGACAAATTAAGTTTATTCCATTTTATCAAGTCTTCATCCATTTTACGCCATAGCTTCTCATAATTATTTTTAAACAAATCAATATTCTTCATTGTTATCTCCAAACCAAAATATTTTACCTTCGAGGTAACTTCACAACCCATTAGCTTTTGTAACTCCTTTTGTTTACTTACTTGCATATTCTTACATAGAATTTTTGATTTTTCTTTATTTATATAAAATCCCACCAATTCTCCATATTCTTGTATTTTAGCTAACAGCAAGGGTGTTACTTGAATTGGATTTTAATTTATAAACATTATATCATCTGCAAATGCTCTATATTTATAAGTAAATCCTTTTATTTTTAATCCTTCTATTTCTTTGTCTTCTTGAATTAGCATCAAAATTTCAAGTGTCATTATAAACAACAGTGGAGAGAGCGGACACCCTTGTCTTGTAACTTTACTAATTATCATATCTTCTGTTCTCTCGGCTTGGCTTCGCGAACGAAGATTTAAGAAGGGTGCAATAGTCCACGTCTGCTGCAGGCTCGCTGGTGGCTGACAAGACCAATGCGGGACAGGCAGGTCCGGCCACAGTGGCTGCAGGGAAAAGTCTGATTTAGGGTTGGTGCTGTAGCAGTGCGATTCTTCCTCAATCTCCTTTTGTCCTCAAGACCAGCTATGCGTGCGTTCTCAAAGGAAGAGACAGCCTGGTGGATGGTGTGTCTCCATGCTTTGCGATCTGAGGCTAGGTCAGACCATTGGTGATGGTTGATGCGACAGGCGCCAAGGGATTTCTTCAAGGAGTCCTTGTACCTCTTCTTTGGTGCCCCTCTATTTCGATGGCCGGTGGAGAGTTCGCCATACAGGGCAATCTTGGGAAGGCGGTGGTTTTCCATCCTAGAAATATGCCCTGCCCAGCGCAGCTGCGTCTTCAGCAAAAGTGCCTCGATACTGGTAACCTCCGCCCGCTTGAGAACTTCAGTGTTGGTCACAAAGTCACTCCAGTGGATGTTGAGGATGGTGCGAAGGCAGCGCTGATGAAAGTGCTCGAGGAGTCGCAGATGATGACGGTATAAAACCCACGATTCGGAGCCGTAGATGAGGGTTGTCATCACAACCGCTTTGTAAACATTGATCTTTGTGCCTTTTTTCAGATGATTGTTGCTCCACACTCTTTTGTGCAGTCGGCCAAATGCACGGTTTGCCTTTGCCAGCCTGTTGTCAATCTCCTTATCGATCTTGGCATCTGAGGAGATGATGCACCCCAGGTAGCTGAACTGCTGGACTGTTTTCAGAACTGATTCACCCACAGTGATGCAGGGAGGGTGATAATCTTCCTGGGGTGCAGGCTGGTGGAGAACTTCTGTCTTCTTCAGACTAACTTCTAGGCCGAATAGCTTGGCAGCCTCTGCAAAGCAGGACGTCATATGCTGCAGAGCTGATACCGAGTGGGAGACGAGTGCAGCATCATCAGCAAACATTAGCTCTCGGATGAGTTTTTCCATCGTCTTGGAGTGGGCCTTTAGTCGCCTCAGGTTGAACAGGCTGCCATCGGTGCGATAGCGGATGTAGACACCATCGTCATCATCTAGATCTACTGCGGCTCTTTGAAGCATCATGCTAAAGAAGATCGTAAAGAGAGTTGGCGCGAGAACGCAGCCTTGCTTTACACCTGTGCCTATTGGGAAGGGCTCCGAGAGGTCGTTGCAGTGTCTGACTTGGCCTCGCTGGTCTTCGTGTAGCTGGATGATCATGCTGAGGAACCTTGGGGGACATCCTAAACGTTCCAAGATTTGCCACAGGCCTTTCCTGCTAACGGTATCGAAGGCTTTGGTAAGGTCGACAAAAGTCACATACAGAGCCTTGTTCTGTTCCCTGCATTTCTCTTGGAGCTGCCTGAGAACAAATACCATGTCGGTGGTGCTCCTGTTAGCTCTGAAGCCGCACTGGCTCTCTGGGAGGAGTTCTTCTGCAATGGTGGGCACCAGTCTGTTCAGGAGTATTCTGGCAAGGATTTTGCCTGCGATGGAGAGCAGGGTTATCCCCCGGTAGTTGGAGCAGTCTGACTTTTCCCCTTTGTTCTTGTATAGGGTGATGATGATTGCATCGCGAAAGTCCTGTGGTAATTTGCCTTGTTCCCAGCAGGTGACAAGTACTTTGTGAAGTGAGCTATGTAGTACTGTGCCCCCATGCTTCCAGATCTCTGGTGGAATTCCATCAACTCCTGCTGCCTTGCCACTTTTCAGTTGCTTGATGGCTTTAACAGTCTCTTCTAGGGTGGGGATCTCATCCAACTCTGTTTTCACTGGCTGAAGTGGGGTGAGGTGGATTGCTGAATCTTGAACTACGCGGTTGGCACTGAAGAGGACCTGAAAATACTCTGACCACCGGTTCAGTATGGATGCCTTGTCTGTGAGGAGCACTTGGCCGTCTGCACTATGCAGAAGAAGTCCTCGGGTTCTCCACAAGGAAGAACAAGGACTGGTTTGATGAGAACAATCAAGAGATCCAAGATTTACTGGCAAAAAAGAGATCTGCCTACCAAGCACATCTTGCTCAGCCCTCCTGTCCTGGGAAAAAAGCAACCTTTCGCGCTGCATGTAGCAACCTCCAGCGCAAGCTTCGAGACATTCAGAACGATTGGTGGACCAAGCTTGCAGAGAGAACCCAGCTGTGTGCAGACACTGGTGATTTAAGAGGGTTCTACGAAGCCCTGAAGGCAGTATATGGTCCATCATATCATATCTTCTGTAAGGTCTGCATTTATACATAGCCTTACACGTTGTTCAGTATATATTGCTTTTATCATCCTTATAAAGTCTTCTCCCATCTCCATTTTCTCCATGACTGCAAACATAAAGTCCCAGTTCAGATTATCAAATGCTTTCTCTGCATCCGCAAAGAATAATGCTACTTCCTTTTCTGGATGTCTTTCGTAATATTCTACAATATTTACAACGGTCCTAATATTATATCTTATCTGTCTTTTGGGGAGAAACCCTGCTTGATCTTCCTTTATAAAGTTTATCAAATATTGCTTAAGTCGTTCTGCCAGTATTCTTGTGTATATTTTATAGTCATTATTCAATAATGAAATCGGTCTATAATTTTTTACATTCGTGACATCTCTATCTTCTTTTGGAATTAATGAAATCACTGCTTCCTTCCATGTATTTGGTATTTTACCTTTTAATCTTATCATGTTCATCAATTTTTGGAGCTTTGGTATTAATTCCTTTTTAAATGTTTTTAAAAACTTAGCTGTATATCCATCTGGCCCAGGAGCCTTTCCAATTCTCATTGCATTGATCGCTGCTTCAATCTCTATTCTTTCAATTGGCGCATTCAAAACTTTTTTCATATTTTCTGTTAAGGGTGCTATTTTAATATTTTGCAAATATAGTTCCATCTTTTCTTTCTTTTAACACCCTTAAATAGTTTAGCATAATATTTTAAAAAATCTCTTTTTATTTCTTCTTGATCAACCATCTCTCTTCCATCAACCACAATCTTACTAATAATTTTACTTTCTCTTTTTTTTTCAATTGCCAGGCCAGGTACTTTCCAGGTTTATTTGCTCCTTCAAAGGACTTTTGCTGTAGTTTTTTCAAATTCCATTCCAATTCTTTATTTAACAAATGTCTCATTTGTGTTTGTAATATTGTAATCTCCCTCATAATTTTCTTTTTCCCTGGCCTTTTCCTTAATTCACCTTCTTTTTTCTTTATTTCATTTTGAATGTCCAACATCTGTTTATCTTTTGCCCTCTTAACTTTGTTGTTCAATGTTATCAATATTCCTCTCATTACTGCCTTATAGGCATCCCACACCGTCTGGAATTCAGTATCTTCTCTGCCATTTTTTTGGAAGAAAGCTTTGGTCTCATTTTCTAGAGATGTCACTATTTCTTTATTCTGTAGTAAATCTTCGTTTAATCGCCATCTTCTTGATTTTTTCAACGAATTTGTAATCCACATTATTGGGTTATGATCAGCTCCTATTTTAGGCAAGATCTCAATTTTCTTTGTTATAAGGCTCAAATCTTTAGTGCCCCACAACATGTCAATTCTAGAAAAAGAATTATGTCTTGCTGAAAAAAAGGTATAGTCCCATACATCAGGATTAAATTTCCTCCATATATCTTCCAGATTTTCTTGTTTAACCAATTCAAAAAAAGATTTTGGCAATTTTCCTTCTTTATTAGTTTTTTTTGTCCAGATCTATCCAATGCATTCTGAATTGTTCCATTAAAGTCCCCCATTATCAAAACTTGATCATATGTCAATTCATCAAGTTGTTGTGTAATATCCTTAAAAAATACATCTTTCGCTCCATTTGGCATGTACAATCCCAATAACTTTTTTTTCCCATTCAAATTTATTTCTACTTCTACAAATCTTCCGTTTTTATCTTTAAGTACTAATTTTGGATCCAATTCCTGTTTAACATAAAAAATCACTCCCCTTTTCTTCTCAGCCAGGGAATAAAATTCTAATCCCAATTTTTATTCCATAAAAATTTATAATCCTTCTGTTTTATATGTACTTTTTGTAGACAAACTTACAATTTTGCTTTTAATCCAATGAAATGTTGCCCTTCTTTTTTGTGGTAAATTTAGTCCGTTTACATTCCAAGATAATAATCTGTAACATGGTGCAAATTCTTTGTTTTTCATAAAATCTATGCAGTTCCTGTTCATTTGTAATTGTGGTTCTTTTTCCCTGAAGTTCAAAGCTCAAACCTTCAGGTATTATCCATCTATACCTCATTTCATTGTCCCGTAATTTCTCTGTCAGTTTTTTGTATGTTCTTGTCATTTATCACTTGCCTTGGTAATTCCTTCATGATTCTTACTCTGCTACCTGCCACTATCAATGTCTTTTCAAAATTTTTGTTCATAATCTTTTCCACCATTTCTTTTGTCATATATTTTATGACCACATCTCTTGGTAGATTTTTTTTTTTTGGCATAGAATGAGTTCACTCTATACATATAGTCATACATATTTTTAGTCTCTTCAGGATCTTCCTCCAAAAATTCTGCAATTATTTTTATTATATATTCTTTCAAGTCACTCTCTTCCTTTTCAGGTACTCCTCTTAGGCGTATCTGAGTCTCCATCAATTTGCAGTCATGGATTGCCACTTTTTCCTGTATTTTCAACAAGGTGGAGTCATGTACTTTCATTCTCCCATCCACCTCCTGCACTTTCTTAGATGTTTCCTCAGTCTCATTTCTGAGATCCTCAATATCTTTTTTAATCTCTTCTATGATTTCTTTCTTAGAGGCAGTTATCATGTCTTTCATACCTTTCATCATTTTAGCCTACATTGCCTCTAATTGTTCCTGCATTTTCTCCAGAGAGGTAGCCCTTGTACAGGTTTGCTTATGCTCTGACATTTAAAAACACCGAAAATTTTATTCTCACCCATTTAAAATTTAACTATCAAATTCAAAAGATTAGAGCTTGCTTTTTCCAACAAGCCTAATTTCGCCGTCCTCAGAGCCTCCTAGGCAGAGATATTAATTTTTAAAATCTTTATTTCTTTCAAAATGGCAATCGCGACTTTCTACTTTGATTTTTTTTCCTTTAAAAGCTTCTAAAATCCAATATTGACAATAATGTCCAATAGTATTTATCATTTCATCACCATCTCAATTATTTCCAACAATTATTAATGTCCCGAACACCTTAAAATTATTATTTTAATTTTGACCTCCTTGCAATGGCCGCCAATGTTTTTCTAAGGTATTATAATCCTAGAGTAGGCTTTTCATCTAATACTTCCTGCTTTACTTGCCACCAAATCCCATTTTCACTGGTAGAGAGATCTCACGATACTTGACGTACTTCCTGTGTTAACTGTGTATTCTGCAGGTCTGTGACGATGGTGCTCTTTTTTCAAAACCTCAAGTAGACCAAACAATAAATTCCTTCTCACTTTTTAGCACTGTCCTTTAAATTTAAAAAGTCCAAATTTCACCTCTTCATCCCTTCTTCTTCCAAGCTTTCTAGATTTCCATTTCCCATCTTTTGAGTTTATTCTGTTAAACTTTAAATAGTCCCGGAATGAAAGATAGTAATCTGTATCTTTTCTGCAAATTATCCAGATCCACACCGGTCTTGTGTAGCTTTAGATGTTTAGTAATGTCCAAGAAGGTTAGGATTCTGTTGAGCTTATGTCAAATAAATAACTCTGGAAACTTCTGCAGATGATAAAAATGCAACTCTTCTCTGGAGACCCCTCAAAGCCTCAAAGGAGCCCCCCCTCCGGGACTCCCTTTTAGCCAAGGTAAATCTCCTCAAAGTTTTCTGTGCATATCTTGGACTAATCTCTGACTGAGAAAAGTAGGCAGTAGGCATTAATTTGCCTTCCACTACCCCGACAGCAGTTCCAGCCTGCTTCCTTTATGAGAAGCAGCTCAGCTCGGCATTTTCCTACCCCGGAAGTCTCACTTGCCAAATGTTTTTTGAAGTAGTGTGGGGCTCTTGCCCTTTAGGGCATCCGATTAGCTATGCAGACCAAATAATATTATTTCAGTTGTAGCTGCTACCACAGTGCTGGTTTTATTTTCTCACACTCCTCTCTCTAGTGTGTTTTTAAAATGATCCCTTTTCTCCCTTGCTCTTTGGCTTTTTCTGTTTGTGACTGCCTTCTGTGGCAGCCATTTTGTAGTTGCACTCACCACCCTTTGTCAGAATTCCAGAGGGGCCCACAGACTTTAAACAGTTGAGAGCCTGCAACACCTGCTGTCAATTGAACCAATCAGAAAAGGTTCTGTGGAATGGGCTGGGAGGGAACAAAGGTCAGTCTGGTGGGGAGAATGGCTCTTTAGCTCTGAAGGGTCTCTCTTGTAGGGCCTCTTTGCCTGCCTCTCCAGTCCTGTTCATAAGGCCCTGCTTATGAATTCTGTCGGGCTGTTCCACTTGGCATGAGCACAGTTTCTTCTATTGGTTCAGTATTCCCAGATTCCTTTTTTATTATTTAGAGTGTATAGTTGAGCTGTTTCTTCTCTATGCCACCTTCTTCAGTGGACGCAGGACACAGGGCTGTCATCTTTGACCGCTTCCGGGGCGTTCAGGATATCGTGGTGGGAGAAGGGACCCACTTCCTCATTCCCTGGGTACAAAGGCCTATCATCTTTGACTGCCGCTCTCGCCCCCGCAACGTTCCAGTCATAACAGGCAGCAAAGGTAAGTGCTCGAGACCAGAGGCAGGCTTCAGTTAATTTTAGGTCTTTTATAGGCCTGGATAACCTAATCTCATCAGATCTTGGAAGCTAAGTGGGATTGGATTGGCTCTGGCCAATATTTGGGTGTAAGACCACCAAGAAATACCAGGATAGTGACACGGAGGTAGGCAATGGTAAACCACCTCTGAATATCTCTTGCCTTGAAAACCATATGAGGTCGCAATAAGTCAGCAGTGACTTTACTTTTTAAAAAATTCCATTTGTTTCTTTCTTATTTAGAGTTAATATGCTGCCTCTGCAGATAACTGCTCTAAATGACTAGCTAACAGAAATGATGCTATTAAAACGATTCAGATGTCAACAAATGTTGTTAAAGATGGAAACCATTAAAAATACATTTTAAATTCTTACGAGGTGGAGAAAAGAGGACAAGCTGGCCTTTGAATGCCTGTTTGCAGATGTAATGGCTAATAGCATCTCAGATGCTTAGCCACGCACGCCATTTTTAGCAGCAGCACTCCACTGTGGAAGACTCCGTGCTAAAGTGCTGTCAGCTAGATTTGTGGGTCACCGTATATGCCCAGCTGTCTGGTTCTTTGTGAACCTGCAAAGCCACTCAGTAGATGAGGCATGCTGCCCCCTGGAGGTGTAAACTTACCAAAAGAGTAAGCATCTCCCCTTGTGAGAAAGAAGGGAACTGATAACAACCTGCTGTCCTGCAAAGTGACCAAGGAGGTGCTATCAACAGGGTTTCAAAACTTAGACTGGCCTTTAACTTCCAGTGTATGGGGTCACTCTTGATACAGTCAGGGGTCTGTTACTGTGAAGATCAGTCATGACCAGCAGAAAGCCAGCAAGCCAGCATGGTATATTAGGTAAGCGTGGTGGAATGTAATCTGGAGAGCTAGGTTCAGTTCCCTACTCCTCTACATGGAGCCTGATGAGTGATCTTGGGCCAGTCACAGTTCTCTCAGGGCTCTCAGCCCCACCTACCTCTCAGGGCATCTGGAGAGGAAGAGAAAGGAGATTGTAAGCCTTTGAGACGCCTTAAAACAGAGAAAATTGGATATAAAAACTTCTTAATCTACTTCCTTGATGCTTCAGTTGCACCCTCCTGCGGTAGTGAGTGGCTTGAGAGTGTGGGAATGTTCTGTGACACATTTGCAGTTCATGTGCCTGGCCAGTATCAATGCCCAGAGAGCCAGTTTGGTATAGTAGTTAAGTATGCGGACTGTTATCTGGGAGAACCAGATTTGATTCCCCACTCCTTCTCTTGCACCTGCCTTGAGTTAGCCATAGCTCTGGCAGAGGTTGTCCTTGAAAGGACAGCTGCTGTGATAGTCCTCTCAGCCCCACCCACCTCACAGGGTGTCTGTTGTGGGGGGAGAAGATATAGGAGATTGTAAGACGCTCTGAGTCTCTGATTCAGAGAGAAGGGCTGGGTATAAATCTGCAGTCTTCCTCTTTGCAATGTACGGGGCTGTGTCAGAAGCCTGCCTTCTTGGCAAACAAGTCAAGGTTTGTACTAAGCGAGAAAAGGTTTGTACTAAGCGAAAAGGTTTGTACTAAGCGAGAAGCATGAAAATTAATGGCTCAGATTCTTCTCTCAAGTATCCTTTTTGGCTCTGATAGCTCCTAAACACTGCTCAATCTAGGCTTTGCTAAAGGAGGAGAACAAAAACCCTGAGGTTGATTAGATAGGACTGTCCTCTGAAGGAAACATCGTCCAGGCGGTCCTTCCTTTCTCCTGGTTCATGGCCCAGTTGTTTTCCATGTTGTTTCCATGGCACCAGTGTCAAGTTAGAGCAGTTTCCTCCTTGACCTGCAAAAGCCCACTCCTGCTCTGAACCCTCTTCTCTACTTCTCCAATAGATCTACAGAACGTGAACATCACTCTGCGAATCTTGTTCAGGCCTGTGGCCATGCAGCTTCCCCGAATTTACACCACCATTGGAGAAGATTACGACGAACGAGTGTTGCCCTCCATTACAACCGAGATCCTCAAGTCTGTGGTGGTAAGAGGCAGGCAGGCAAGCCAGGATCATGCATAGCTCTAGCACTGGTAACTGGAACCAGCGTGGTGTAGTGTCACACTAGGGTCTGGGAGATCCAGGTTCAAATCCCTACTCTGCCACAGTAGTTCACTTGGGTCCTCCACATCTAACCTATCTCATAGGGTGGTTAGGATGAAACGGAGGAGGGGAAAAAGAATGATGTTGTAAGCTGCCTTTTTAAAAAATATATGTTTTTATTTTTAAAAAAAGGGTTCAGAAAGAAAAAGGGGAAAGGGAATATTTAGAAAAAAATACGCATCTCAAGGACAATCAAAGTTATTAATAAACATATAATACGTATTTCAAGGATAAAACATTTGTAACATTCAAAGGTAGTCTCTCTCAATCTTAATGCAGTTACATCACCAAATATTTAATGTACTATGTAAAGCTGGTTAACTTGAAATAAAAAATTATTTAATTTTCAGACCTCAAATATTATTTCATCATAGCAATGTATTCTTAAAATTATTTTGAAATATTAAGATATCCTATATAATGATTGCTATAATTAAACGGTAATCAAAAGAAGTAAATATACTTCCAAACTATTTCAAAGCAGTGTAATGAACTAAGTATTCATGCCCTGTAGGCTCTCCAGAGGAACTGGGTGGCCACTGTGTGAGACAGGATGCTGGACTTAGTTGGACCACTGCTCTGATCCAGCAGGGCTCTTCTTACGTAGCAAAAAGCACTAAATGGTTTGTGGACACATCTTTATTTAGTCAACAGAAGGTGGAACATGGTGATGAGTCCTTCAGGGTTGCCACTTCCAAGAAAGCCAGGGAAATGGAAATTGTTTTGGGAAAGTCAGGGAAATTGGTCTGAAGTCAGGGAAATTGTGATTAACATATATTCAAGCAGTGGATTTTTGACCTGCTGCTGCAAGAGCATGATCTGTTTTTGTGGCAAATAGCAGAATACAAGTAAAACTTAATGATGCCCTTTCCCAGCTACACCTTTTTCTCAGCTCCACCTCCAGCAACCAGCCTAATATGTTTGTTGAACTCTGCCCCTGCATGATTTCCAAGGTCTGCTTGTAGCATTTGCAAAGCAAGGCTAGTTTAAACATTTAGCAAAATATATAAACTTTAAACATCTAACTGTTTTCATCCCTACCTGCTAGTACTGCACTTAACTTGCATATAAAGATAAGCATGTTTTGGGATCATACTTGTGTATGGAAAGGAAGTGGAGTTTCTACAATCTAGAGAAGCAGATAACCCTCATTTGCAACCTTTATGCATGGGAGAAGTCAGGAAAGCTGGTGAAAGAGCTGATACTCTATAAACTCCAGCAGGAACAAATTTTACTTTGTACGGTGCAGAGTAGCAAGTGCTAGTTGTCAGTGAAATCCAACAGTGGCAAAACTCATTTGAAACTCTGTTCTGTGTTTAGCAAGAGACAAAACGTCCATTCTTGCTGCTAATCTGCTCATTACATGTTCTGGAACCAGAAAGTGAAAATGAAACTTCCCCAGCTTTGGAAAGTTCCTGCTTGTTAGCATTCAGAGTTCACTTGAAGTTTGTATCTTGGTGTAATTTGTGTTGCAATTGCAAAATATTGCTGCAGTTAATGTTGAAAGAAGCTGATATTAAATCTCTTAACTTTGACAAATATTTTTGCAGTTGAGACTTGTATAGTTGTAGAGTGGAACATTTCATTAAGCCTTGGAATAATGCAACACGGCCTATTAATTCTTTAACTTGTGGTTATATTTGAATGGTGGTCAGGGAAATTGATAAATGTTGGTCAGGGAAAGTCAGGGAAATGAAAAATAACATTTTAGCGGTAACCCTGTTCTTTGATTATGGAAGTAGATACCCCAGAGCCTAACAGCCCCTCTCACACACCTCCTTCCCTAATCTGTCTCCTTCTTGGCTGTTTCTTAGCTTTTGTGTTTCTCTGTCCCAATCTCTGCAAATGTCCCGTCACTGAGGAGGATTATGTCTTCTCTTTTGACTGTGATATGGTTGTCCGTGTGGTGATCTGGTGAGGCCAACAGCATCTCCTTCATCTTGGATCCAAGGGGATGAGGACAAGGTGAAGGGCATGCTGGCCTCAAACATGGCCACCATACACCTTTGCAGTTGCATGGGAGCCCTGTGGTTTATTTTTCCTCACCTTTGTGATTCTCTTTGTTTCAGGCTCGTTTTGATGCTGGGGAGCTAATCACACAGAGAGAGCTAGTTTCCAGACAAGTGAGTGAGGATCTCACAGAAAGAGCAGCAACATTCGGCCTCATCCTGGATGATGTTTCCTTGGTAAGGGACTTCTTGGTTCCAGAAACTTTGCTGGGAGAGAGGGACTGAGGAGTGAGGGGAAAAGGGCTCCCTGAGTTTTCAAGCCCAGTTGGCTGAAGTGTGCAGCCAACTGGCACAAGCAGAGCAAATGGGAGCTCTGAAGTAGCAGGAGTCTGCATTGCGACTCAGAATCTGCTAGATTTCTTTTCTTTTCCAAAGCAGTTGTATAAATGCACATCATGCTTGTGTTTAGCCATCCTGTTCTCTCCTCCTTTCAATCTCTTGAGTTTGTTGTATCCTCCTGGGAGGCTTCCTATAGCCTAGGATACGCTATTTAAAGCCACTTATTTGGTTATTTATAGCATTTTAATCAGAGTTGGAAGGTGCCTTCGAAGTCTTCTAGTCCAACCTCTTGCAGAATGCAGGAAATCCACAAATACCCCCCTCCAGTGCCCCCCTGCCCCACACCCAGAAGATGGCAAAAAAACCTTCCAGAATTCCTGGCCAAACTGGAGAAAATTGCTTGCTGACCCCAGAGTGGTGATCAGCATGTTCCTGGGCATACAAGAAAGGGCCACGAGATCTAAGCACTGACACAACCCTTCCTGCCCTCCCTCTCTTGATCTGTCAAAGTTCACATAATCAGCATTGCTGTCAAATGGCTGTGATTGTAGCAGCTGTAGTGTTCAAGCCCCAGGTTCAAGTCCCCCCTCTGCTGTGGAAGCTTGCTGGATGACATTGGGCAAGTCACACAATTTCAGCCTAACCTACCTCACAGGGTTATTATTGGCCGGGATAAAATGGAGAAGGGGAGAATGTTGTAAGCCACTTCAAGTCCCTACTGGGGGACAGGGCAGAAGTGTCATATAAATGAAGTAAATAACCTCTTCCCTTGGCTTTTTTTTATATGCATGTGCTCCATTGTCTCCCCCCCCCCCAATTTTGTGCATCTCATGTGACCTCCAGCACATACTGAAGGTTGTATATATGTAATGGCTCTTTTATGGCAGTGATCATGTATTGCCCAAGGGTGCCATGGCACCCCCTTCTTGGTTCCCTTTTGTTGATCTCAAAAGGCTGCCTCCCGCATAGGATGATGCCTGGCCTGAAATCACCAATCATTGTCCTCCTTGGGTCCCCATAGCAGCCATTTTGTGCTGCTGCCCATTTCTTGTCTCAAAATGCCAAAAGTGGCAACAGGCTCAAAAGGTAGGGTTTACAGAATAACACCTTGTTGTCAGACAAAAATTCCCTTAATACAAATTCAGTCCTACCACATATTCAGAGATTTTTGTTTGTGCAGTTGCCACACAGTCACTGTGTGGAACTCCTGACTAATACAACAAACGTTCTTAGGATTTTATAGAGCACAGGTTGAAAACTAGTGGCCCCTCCTGTGCAGGTCGGTGTCCCTGCAAAGTGCTCAGGAAATTGTAGTCCTGGGGGAAGGGGGGCTGCAGCTGCAGTTCACGTGCCTTTTGGGGCGGGACTGACTTCTGAACTTCCTTTCAGGATGCACTCACTAATAAGCGCCACACTGCTTTTCTTCTCTCAAGCACAAAATTCAGGATTCTCACACCACTTAACAATGAACAAGTTTATAACTCTGTGTGTGTATGGGTATAGATCAGGTGTCCCCAACCTTTTTGATCCTGCAGACAACTTTGTACTTGTGATGCAGAATGGTAGGCCTGCTAACAAAATGGCGGCTGCAGGAGGCAGAGCCAACCACAAAATGTCAAGGAGCGAGGTTGTATATAACTCTAATAGTAATTCTTCAGCAGTTCAGGTAGAAGGTCGGTTTACCAGAATGCCTTTTAATCTGCGCAGCCAATCAGAAACCCTGCTGGGCAAAAGCCCCACTTTCTAAAGGCACTTGGTGGGCACCAGGAAAGGTGTTGGCAGGCACCACAGTGCCCACGGGCACCACATTGAGCATCTCTGGTATAAAGCATTACTAACAGGCTATGTTTGGCAGCTGTTTTGAATGTTACGCAAAATCAAACCACATTTGCTATGCAGCCTTCTCTCCTGCCTTAGCCAGTGGGTATTGATTGAGGGGGGGGGGGGGGGGGGCGGAATGGTTATGATTGTATTCTTAGGGCTTTCAAGACCGAAAAGCAGGATACAAATGTAATTTAGTATCCCTGGCAAAGGCATAAATCTTAGGGTTGTGTCCACCTAAAGTCAGATCTTGGGCAAACACTGAAGATTTGATACTGTAGAATAGAATCTCGGAGTAACAAAAAGGAGACTCAAGGGCTCCCTCTGCTGCTGATGATGAGAAACTGTGGAGAGCAAGGTTCTGTCCCAGGGCTGCATAAGTGCTTCAGATTCCTGGGTGACAGTCTTAAAGCTCCAAAGCTCTCGGCATCTAATGTTTAGGAACCTGGGCAGTCAGGTGCTAGGAGTTCTTCCAGCTCTTTCCACTTTGGAGAGGACTGTGCAGCTTTCGGATGGACCCAATCTGCTTTTCCACTGGTGAAGGAGAGGTGTCCCCTGTGGGCACCAAAGATCATGAGACCTGTATGAACAAACGCCTGTATGGGATCTGCACTGTCATGAGGAGAACTGGGCAACAGTGAGTGAGAAAGGTGGCTAGATTCAACTCTTGGTAATAATGGAAAAAAAATCCGTAGGTTTCCTTTTACAGAGCTCTTTTGTGGCTTCATACAGGGTGGGGGGTTTTGCCCAAAAGAATGCAGAGGTCCCACAACCCACTTCTGATATTTTCATTCCTCCCTCAATAAATTGATGTGTCATGGGTAGTGTGTAGTCTTAGATAAAACTGGCCAGAATACAAATTTGAGGTAAATCAATAAAGGGGCATACTGAGTTTTCTGTAACTACTAGAAAAACTAGTTGTTTGGGCCTTTTATCATGGAGAGTTCTCAGAATCTCTTCTTCCTTCTCAAAGGACCCATAACCTTAGCCATCATTTGAAAAACTCAGAGGCCCAAACTTATTCAAAAGAACCCATCCCCAAGCTCATATTTTACCTTATAAATAGGAAGCTAATTTAAATTGGTAATTTATGTACCTCCAGCAAAATTGGGGGTGGTGGGGGGGAGAGATTTAGAGCTTAGAAACCAATGAAATTTTGTCTAAAGCTACATTTGAAGTAAATTTGGAATGCTCCTCAAGCAATGATAGTGAAATTTCAAAGTAAGATTATCAAAAACTCAAAAGAGCTTGCTCACCCATTCTTGAAATGAATTCTCAGTCATTTGCTGTTAGGTTAACTGTGAATGTGAACAAATACGGTCACTTCTAGAAACTTCTTGGAAAAGCCAAAGTGCATTCTAAAGCCACAGCTGTGCATGTTTTGTGCCCCTGATGCATAAATAAAACTTGCCTATCAGACTGTGGCCTTCAAGGGGTAACTGCTTGTAACCTCGGTTGTGTTTTGCTATCTTTGATATGATGTTGATGCTCTTCCTTCATTGTGACCTTTTCTTTGTTCCTTTCCCCCTCTTAAGACACATCTGACCTTTGGGAAGGAGTTCACAGAAGCTGTAGAAATGAAACAGGTTGCCCAGCAAGAAGCAGAACGGGCCAGGTTCATAGTAGAAAAGGTAAGAACAAAGAGTCTTCCCAACCAGATCTGAGCAACTGTGTCAACTACTTAACCAGTGCACCAGTCGCTTCATGGCGCTCCAAAACGCATCACTTCCCTCGCACACCTTCCCCAGCATACAAATATGTCTTTGGTGTTTACCCTCATAACAAGTTTGCAAATGGGATCAGACAGTGGCTCTCAGTCTTCCATATGTCCCATCAACCATTCTGTCTAAGAAACTGGGTCCCAGCATGATAGAGACAAAAGTCCACTTTTTCAAAGACATGAGGATATAAAAAATTGCAGAAGCACAGCAGATCATCCTTGGTAGGTAGCAGGGCTTTTGTATAGCAGGAACTCCTTTGCATATTAGGCCACACAGCCCTGATGTAGCCAGTCCTCCTGGAAGAGGCCCTGTGCTAAGAGCCCTGTAAGCTCTTGGAGGATTGGCTACATCAGGGGATGTGTGGCCTAATATGCAAAGGAGTGCTTGCTACAAAAAAAAAACCCTGGCAGGTAGGACTGATGAGAAGCGGCACATCAAGGACATTTGCTGGAGGCCAGGACAAAGGGATTTAAAGAAGCACTGAGTATCCCAGGCTGCTACTAGAATGCCAAAAAATGGCAGATGGATAATCCATGGCAGGCAAAGTTTTCAGGAGGTAGCACGTCACATTTGCAGGTGGGTACAGAGATTGTGGGAAGAGCAAATTCACTCTGTGTCTCAAGTAGGCTACTTCTGCATCCCGCTGATGATAAGCATACCCCACCAGTTAAGAACCACAGGGCTAGGCAAACCTGCCTCAGGTGTAGAACTGGACTTGGCCTTTCTCATCCCAACCATTGTATTATCTCCATGGTCACTGAGGTCTGCTAGTCAGATCCTGCTCTGGATTCTCTCATTCTCTGAAGTAATTCTGGCATTGTAGAACATCCTCCCTGTTGCAGTCCAGTTGCTTACAATATTTATTTTAAACTTTTCATCATATTCTTCAACTCAGGCTGACAGTGGATAATTGCATAGGGAGGTGGAGGGGCTTGTGGGTTGGAGGACAGGGAGGGTATTACAATGCAGCAAGAAAAGCCAGATTTTGATTGGTCATTTCAAATGTAGCAAGAACTAGCTCATGCAACACTTACACACACACACACACACACACACACAGAGGGGGTCGCTGTATAGAGAAAGGCCTTTCTGGGGATGTGCAAAATGTCTTTGGGTCCACCAATGGTACAAAATTCAATAAGAGGGATTTTTGCCTAGTTTTAATTTGTGCAGTTATTTTATCAGCTATTAAAATGTCCCATTTCACATCACAACCGAAATGTTTGGCAAGGGTTTGTGTAGTAAGCAGCAGCGCAGTTACCATGGAGGGTTGTGCATATATTATAACCCCTGAAGCAGTGACCGTGGTACTGTCATACAAAGGAACCGGGTCAAAGAAGCTGTTTGCAGTATAGGAAGCACCTCTCAGAAAGCAAGGCACAAGGAGACAGTGGTTCATTAAGATCCTTGACGCCTGCCCTGACCTGGATAGCTCAGGCAAGCCAGATCTCAGAAGCTAAGCAGGGCCGACCCTGGCAAGTACTAGGGCCGCGATGCTGAGACAGGAAGTAGCAAGTCACCTCCCTGAAATGTCCGTGCCCCACTAGGTGTTGCCAGAAGTCAAACCATGACTTCCAGGCATGCATGCAGTTAAACGCACCCACCCAAAAAATTCTTGAGACCTTTAGCATTAACACCTATCTGTGCACATCAGCCACTGCTGCCCTCCTATGATACGGTTCATATTGAACCAGAAAAATTGCATGAAATGAACAATTGGCTGTACTTCATTATTCTTCCACAAATACACACACACACTTCTTTAATAGTCCTCTCATTTGGACTTCATCATGAGGGCTTGAAACTTACTCACTTGCAAGTAAACCTGCCTTTGTTCCAGATCCTAAGGAATGTCCCACAATTCTTGATATTATCGGTTTCTAGAAACCCAGCTCTATAGAACTACTGGGCTGGAGAGGGGAGTACAGGTTGATGCCCCATTGACTGGCCTCCTTCTGTCTGGCCAAGCTTCATGTCCATTTCCTCACGTTTCTGCAGGCGGAACAGCAGAAGAAAGCAGCGATCATCTCGGCTGAGGGGGATTCAAAGGCGGCAGAGCTGATAGCCAACTCGCTGGCCACCGCTGGAGATGGCCTGATTGAACTGCGCAAGCTTGAGGCAGCCGAAGACATCGCTTACCAGCTCTCACGATCCCGTAACATCACCTACCTGCCTTCGGGACATTCAATGCTTCTCCAGCTACCCCAGTAGGGGTCCCCTCTGTTCCTAGCCCCACCCTTTTTTTCTACTGTCCCTTTGAAAGCAAGTTTAGCCATACATAATCACTGAAGTTTCTCAATTTGGGGTTGATGAGGGGAAAAAACATGAAATAGAAATTGGATTGAAAGTCCCTTAATAAAGGCAATCAATTTTCCTCTTTCTCTTTCTCTCCCCCTCCATGGAATATCATTTTTCAGATCAGTGTCCAGAACAGAAGCTGGAAAGGATTGGGGTGGAGTGGGTGGAGGCTAAGAGGAGGATATTATTTGTCATATGGGATTCTACCAAGAAAAGGCCTATTTGAGCAAAACTTTGCAAATCCAGTTCATTTTAAGCTCATTGAACTGGCGCTGGCTCATCTCTGGTCCATTGCAGTGAATGGGGAGGAATTTGAGAGCTTCCCCCAACCAACGTCACCCCTTTCCTGCCAGATTTCCAGCCCTCATTGTGGTGTCCACTTTGAATGGCAGTGGGGCTGGTGGTTAATATCATTTTTAGCTCCATGTAGAGAATATGGATAAGAATAGGGGGCAATTCTACAGATAGAATTCCTGCTTTGCCTTTTCTTTCACGTGAGTCTCTCTTTCCTCTGGGACAAAACTCTGTGTGCCTCAACAACATTACCGGAAGGAACTGATCTCTGTTTTGGAAGTCTGAAGTTCCTGGTCTTAAGAGAGATACAGGAGGCCTATTCTGATGCCAGCAGCATTCGTGAGGCTTTTATTAAGAAATCTTCCAAAGAAGTTCACTTAGCGATGAAGATATGAAAAAAACCCAGATTGTATTAATCAACGTTGAATAAATGAACAAATAAAACATCCCCTCCTTAACACTGTGACTTTGTATTTAATATAGACGGTATTCATGAACATTTGGGGAAAGCAATGGCAAAACAACCCTGTAAAAAGTGTCTGCCATGAAAACATTGTGATGCGATGTCACCCAAGTCAGAAACGATTGGTGCTTGCACCTTTTTATTCATGAACATTAATGCTTTTGGGGAGGTAGATATTAGATCTGGGGGTGAAGGAGGTTGGGATTCCTGGAGAACATTGGCAGACATCAGGGGTTGTTTTGTAGGAAAAAAGGTGGTGGAGCTCATCCAGAGATTGTTATGCAGCTACGCCTACTATTCAATGGGAGGAGGAGGTGGAACTGTCAGAAAGGTTCAGAAGCTGTGCTCCCGTGAGCCACTGAATCCGAGGCCTGGCAGACATACATTTTGCATCAGGAGCAACTTGAGAAGGCTCATGTTTGACCACCAAAGTTCTCACTAGCTCTTTGTCCGAGCTGCTCTCTACAACTTCTTGTATTCAGGGTAGAGACTGCTGCTTTCTACTTGGCTCTTACGCCTGGTTTTGAATGGATCATTTCCGCTTCGTTTGGAAATCAATATACTATCCTCAAAAGTTCTCGCTAACCTTGTGGGCCATTTTCATTTGGGAAGCTCTTTGGATTGGATTTTACAAATGCAAAAATCACTGGTCTTTGCCCACTCTTCCCCCTGCAGACATTTCTCACCCTGGCCCAAAGTGTATTTTCATGATTGCAGGATGGACCATGTGGGTTGGCAGGCTGCAATGAAGAAGAGGAGAAATCCCCCTCTCCTGTATCTTCCTCCTCCAATTGGGACTCTTGATGGCAATAATAGAAGCATACAGGAAATACCTCCATTCCATTAATTTAATTTTCTCAAGCAGTGTGTTTATGATTTGGTTGGTTCTGGTTGTTCAGCAATTAAAAATGCCGGGGGGGGGCAGGGCGGGGCTTGAAGTACCTACAGCTCATAATGGGCCCATGGTTGCAATTGAGCTAACAAACACTGGAATATAGTTAAGGAAATATATTTTTGGGATGTAAAATGGTATGGAATAGCCTGATCTCATCAGACCTCAGAAGCTAAGCTGGGTCAGTACCAATGTTCCCTCTAAGCAGAGTCATGTCAATAAAAATTCTACTTTGTGAACTACTGGCATTAAAGTTGTGAGCTACTAAATAAATTATTGTGCCCCGGGGTCATCCTTCCTGAGCTAAGACAAAAACGTGTGAGCCGGAGGCTAAACATCTGTGAGCTAGCTCATGCTAACTCCACTTAGAGGGAACACTGGTCAGTACTTGGATGGGAGAACACCAAAAGTCTGTTCAAAAAGTAAGCCTCTGTCGTCTGCATGGTACAGCTTCCGGATTGTCTTGTTGAGCACTTGAGGGAAGTGCTGCGGCTCAGTGGTAGAGCATCTGCACGGTATGCAGAAGGTGGTTCAATCCCCAGCATTTCAGCTAAAAGGACCAGGCAGGAGGTGATATGAAAAGTCTGCCTGAGACCCTGGACAGCCGCTGCCAGTCTGAATAGGCAATACTGACCTTGGTCTGATGTGGGATAAGGCAGCTTCATGTGATCTCAGGCGGTGTTCATTGTAATGTTCCAAACACGAGACGAGCAAGGCTTGGATGACTGAGACCAAATCCCAGGGCAGCTAGACAGCTGCTGGTTGCCCAGCCAAAGCTAGTAAGAAGCTCTTCAAGCATTTGGACAGGGCCAAGGACACCACTCTGATTACAAACCTGTGTTATTGGGGTGTGTGACCCCATCTTGGATGGTCAGAGCCCCAGTTTGGTGTAGTGGTTAAATGCACAGACTCTAATATGGGAGAACCTCCAAATACACGTGCTGATGTGACCTTGGGTCAGTCATAGTTCTTGAAAGAGATAAGATAAATTTATTTTTATATCCCGCCCTCCCCCGCCAATGGCGGGCTCAGGGCGGCTCACAGACACGGAACACCGTGATATAAATAAAATACAATATAAAACAAACAATTTTAAAATACAATTCAGTTACAAATTCAATCACTTAGTTAATTAGATGGATAAAACGGTGCTATAAAGTGCAATAGATCGCGATCATGTACAGGATGGCGGGATGGCTACAGATCCGTTTAACCAGGTTCTGTCCCAAAGGCAAGCTGAAACAGAGAGGTTTTGCAAGCCCTGCGGAACTGAGTCCCGCAGGACTCGCACCATCTCTGGAAGTTGATTCCACCATCAAGGGGCCATTGCTGAAAAGGCTTGCTCCCTGGTTGTCTTCAGTCTAGCCTCTCTTGGCCCAGGGATTTTTAAGAGGTTTTGGGAGCTAGATCTCAGTGCTCTCTGGGGAACATATGGGGAGAGGCGGTCCCTGAGGTAGGCAGGTCCTCGGCCATATAGGGCTTTAAAGGTGATAACTGCTCTCAGTTCTCTCACCTACCTCACAGAGTGTCTGTTGCACGGAGGGGAAGAGAAAGAAGACTGCAGATTTATACCCCGCCCTTCTCTCTGAATCAGAGTCTCAGAGCAGCTTACAATCTCCTTTCTTCCCCCACAACAGACACCCTGTGAGGTGGATGGGGCTCTCACAGCAGCTGCCCTTTCAAGGATAACTCCTGTGAGAGCTATGGCTAACCCAAGGCCATCCCAGCAGGGGCTCGTTGAGAAGTGGGGAATCGAACCCGGTTCTCCCAGATAAGAGTCCACGCACTTAACCACTACACCAAACTGGCTCTCAGGAGATTGTAAGCTGAGTGATGGACGGGGTATAAATCCAATCTCTTTATCTCAAGAGTCCAGCCATCAACATTTCTATCTTGTCCCGATTAAGCTTCCAAGAAAGCTTCCAAATGGACCACAGCCATTTTTGTTTGCAATAAGTTTGTATCTTTTGTGCCTCCCCTACTCCATTAGGGGATGGAATAGGTCAGTGTTGCATTTGAGCAGGGCTGGCCAAACTGAAGCTTGGGAGCCACATGTGGCTCTTTCATACACATTGTGTGGCTCTCAAAGCCCCCAGCACCTGTTGGCTGGCTTGGAGGAGGCGTTTCTCTCTTTAAATCTCTTCTCGAAGCCAAGCCAGCTGGCAGCTTGGAGAATGCATTTAAAGTTGCTTTATTTTCATCTCTCCCTCCCCCATCTATCATTTATCTATCATCTTTCTTTTTTCCTTTCCTTTTTTCCTTCCAGCTCACAATCATCTGACATTTATTCTGTGTGGCTCTTATGTTAAGCAAGTTTGGTCTCCCCTGCATTAGAAGAAGGAAAGAGTCCTTTTTCCAAACCACATCCTTAACAACATCCCAGAGTTTCTAAATTGTTGGTTAGAAAACTGTCAACCCTCACCACAACTGTACCTAGAACAGGAGAGTAGACAATTCTCTGCAGCAGTTAAGCCCAAGAATTTAAGGTCGAAACTCTTTGTCAAGTGAAACCGCAGGGAGGATATGGAAGAATATCTGTTGGGAAGATGGCCAAGATACCTGGAGAGAAAGGTGCCATGAGAAATATTCTAAGACTAGGGTGCATCGCTGTGAAAGGGTGGCAGGGCGGATTAGCTATCAGCAGCCTCCAGAGCCTAAAAAAGAAATCGCAGAGCAGATAAAATCTGCAGCTCTGAGGCAAGGTGTTGGCAAACAGCTGCAGTCCAAGGAAAGGTGTGGGTTTGTTATGTACTTTCTCTGCCCAGGTGACATGCCCTTTCATGTCAAAAGGGAGATCAAAGGAAGAAGGGGAAAAAACTGCAAACAACCAAACTGGACGTGTGAGAACAAGAACACAGCAGGAATTGCCTATGGAAAGCTTTGAATTCGTCTGTGACAGTATTTTGGCTTACAGGAACAATACCTGACTGTTTAAGCATAGAGCCCGGGTGATGGTTAGAGGGTTAGACGAGGCAAAGGGAGACCCATATTAAAATCCTTATTCTGCCATAAAAATCCCTGGTTGGTGGTGACTAAAAATCTTCATGGGGTTGGGGATAAGACAGTTTCAATACACTTCATTGACTGTTTCCAAGTGGATTTTGCCATTTCCCAGTTAAATCCAGTTGCAACGTGCCTTGAAAGTGTATTTAGTGTGTGTGAAAGTACCCTATGTGTGTTACTGAGAATTCAAAAGATAGGATTTTTAAAAAGTATTCTGCAAAAAGTTGTGAAGGGGCTTATTGTCATAAGAGAGCCCTGATTCATCAAGTCCTCCATCCTTTCCCCCCATCATGGCCAATCAGCTGTTCCTAGAAGACATACCACTGGCCCACAGTTTTTCTCTTTTTGCCCCCCAAGGGACTGAATATTGAAAGGCACACTGCGCTTGAACATGGAGGACCCATTTCACTATCATGTTGAACAAGCTTCTTTGTCTTGCACTGTATCAAATCTCAAGCAAAAATATTGGAGCAGCTTTTTCTGGAAGTGAGAATTGGCCAAGTGCTACTCACTCTTCAGAATGTGCCACAGACTTTTACAATAGAGCATATGTAAAGGATCGTATTTGAATGATATGCTGAAGGATGGATCTGGGAGGTTGAGCAGCACTTTCAGAACATCCTATCCAGGGCGGCTTCTGGGCAAGCCCCTTACCTGTCACATACAAATAAGATTTTTCCTTCCAATTCTGTGGAAAAATACAAAATTCTCCATTTTCCTTGCACCACATGACACTCAGCACCTATTTTCTCTTCTTAGATAATGCCACGATCCCCCTTTGCCAATACGTTCAAAACCGGCCCACTGCTTTAGAATAAGTAATGCAGGATTAACAGCTTTGCTCTCAGTAAACATGCCTTGTTATTTGATGATATATTGCTAATCTCTTCTGAAATCAGCTAACAACACAGTCAGGAACGTGGATCAAAGCGAAAAGCAGAAGCCTTGAAGTAAATCCAGCTGATTTAAATGCTATTATGGTCCGATTCTTACAGCCCAGTTCTGAAATGAGCCATGGGCGTGGCCAGGGCCGGCCCTAGACCGTCTGACACCCTATGCAAGGCTAACTTCTTGTGTCCCCCCCCCCCACTGCACGGATAATGTCACTGAGTCACGTGGGGGGCACCCAATTCAGCGCCCCCAGAAGGCTGGTGCCCTAGGCAGTTGCCTAGCGGCAGAGCTGGCACTGGGCGTGGCAAACAGTGACCGGCATCAGTGTAAGCAACAGTTGTGCTCCCCTTTTAGCATCTGAAAAAGGCTCACTGAAGGGACTTCCCACTCAGCTTCCTAAATTACATTGCAAGATATAATAAACCCTGATTCCATTAATCTACAGCACCATATTAAGTAATCACACCGTGAGGTGTAACTCCGATTACGATAACACTGTTTTGGATACTTAAGAGAGCATAAATCAAATAGCTAAAATACTAACACCAAAATAAAGTTTCCTGGTCAAACAATAACTCTGCAGTTTTAAAGGATAAAATGCCATAATTGTTACTTTACAGTTCCAAGAAATTTGACGCGGCATACATAAAGTACACCAAATAAACATGAATGTCAAAATGAAGCGCAGTGGGGCTTTTTAATCAGACTTTATGACAGCAGGTAAGAGCAACAGCCCAAATCAAGATTGTTATGCTTCTTGGAAGCTTCTTGGAAGCCACTGTCGGAAGTCAGGTGTTGTGGTTTGATCTAGAAGGGCTTTTCTTGTATTCCAGCTTCCTAATACTTCAAGTCCCCTGTGCTGACAGTGGGAGAAATGTGAGTAGAGACAAGGAGAGGCAAAAGTTAGAGAGGATGGTTGCTTGCAACTGTGTTTTTGACAGCTGCTCTTCTTGAAAACCAGAGCCAACAAGCGAAGTGAATTAGGGGGGCAAAATTCCCCCTTCCTGGGTCAGCTAGAAGACTGCCATTGCTTGGTAGCATCAATAAACTGATGACTTGTTTCTTCTTTTCATCTAATCCAACTGAGGTCTGAATCAGAGTTTATATGTTGTACTGGGCAGGATGAGAGAGACTAAACTGAGGCTCAATCCAGACAAGATTAATTTGACGATGGTGAGGTTCTGCGGACAGCCAGAGAAAAGCTTTTTTCTAGAAGTGGTTTCACTCTTCTTGAAGGATCAGAGTTTGAGTGGGAGTCTTCAATGTGATGTCCATGGGTACCATGGCACCCACTGACACCTTTCCTGGATTCAAGTGTTTTTACAAAGGGGGTGGGAGGAGGTGGGGCTTTTGTCCAGCAACACTTCTGATTTGTTACTGGAAATATAACTGGTTGTGCAGATTTTGTAAGACATTGCATTGGCCTCAGCTATCAAACAACAATGTAAGGAGCTGGGAGTGGTCCTGAATGCCTCAGTCTCCATGGAGGCCCAGGTCACTGCAGTGGCCAAATCGGCCTTTTATCGTCTTCAGCAGGTTAAACAACTGGTACCTTACCTCTCCCCTCAGGACTTGGCTACAGTGATCCATGCAATAGTCACTTCCAGACCTGACTACTGTAACTCTCTATATACAGGCTTGCCCTTGCAACTGATCCGGAAACTCCAGATGGTGCAGAATGTGGTGGCATGCCTGCTGATGGCATTGCCTTTGCGGAATCACATTCAACTAGCACTCTGCTGACTGCACTGACTACCAATTGAGTACTGGATCCATTTCAAGGTTTTGGTACTAACCTGAAAGCCTTGCATGGCCTTATTGTATGTGGCCCAGTTTAGGAAGTTGGAGACCAATCGAGTCCAGTTGGAAACCCTGTGTTTCTAAGGATTTTATATTGTTTTCATTGAAGTTGATTGCTATTTATGTTGACTTTACATGTTATTTTTATGTTATGATCTGTCCTGCTCCTGACTGAACCCACTTGCAGGGAATGCAAAATATAAATCTGAATAAGAAATAAACAAATCTCAATTTGTGGCTGAAGCTGCAGAAGCCATTTTATGATGGACTCCGCCTCCTGCAGCAACCATTTTGTGGCAGCCAATTTGTGGCTGCATCTATCACATTTTGTCAGAATTCCCAGTATGCCCACAGGCTCAAAAAGGATGAAGACCCTTGAGTTTGAGGATACATTTGGACCTGGATTTGCTACTGGAATCACAGAGTCTACATCTATGAGTGCTTTTAAACCATTTTAACAACTTCACCCACTGCTGGAATAATCAGCCACTGCCATCCATACCTGGGATATTTCCTGATGCACAGAAGTGCACTTAAAGTAGTATATAATTGCTAAAAACAATCAGTAAAAGGTTGTAGGTAGTTCAATACCCCCATTTAACAGATTTGTTTTATTGCTGATCAACAGTCCTTGACATTTCAAGCCTCCCATGAAAAATCCCTCCTGACAAAACGATGAGGTAAGCAAATAATTATGAAAACCAAAAAGAAAAAAGAAATCCAGATGTACAATGAAAAAAGAAAATGTTACTGAAGAACATATTCCCACAACATTTTCCCATTTTTGTATTCTATCTGACTTGACTGCTAACTCCAATAATTTAAATATTTAGTACCCAACCACTGCTGCTCTTTCTAATTGCAACCTGTTGCTTCATGTTTCTATTCCAAAGAGCTGGCATTTATCCAAATGTTAGCACCTTAACAGTGTGACTAATTTGTTAATATTATTGTATGCCAAGATAATCCTGTTTCATTATGAGATGGACTGAATAGATTAGAGAGATCTGATGTGAGTCTTATGGCAGTTAAGCTGTGCATAGCCAGCAACTGGGAAAGAGTAAAAACCCATCAGAACTGCTTGACAATAGTAAATGGCTCCAGTTACAGGGGTGGCCAAACTTGCTTAACGTAAGAGCCAGACAGAATAAGCAGCAGAAGTTTGAGAGCTGCAAGGGAGGGAGGAAAAGGAAAGGTCCCCTGTGCAAGCACCAGTCATTTCCGACTCTCAGGTGACATTGCTTTCACAACGTTTTCACAGCAGACTTTTTATGGGGTGGTTTGCCATTGCCTTCCCCAGTCATCTATGCTTTCCCTCCAGCAAGCTGGGTACTCATTTTACTGACCTTGGAAGGATGGACGGCTGAGTCAACCTCGAGCCGGCTACCTGAACCAGCTTTCACTGGGATCGAACTCAGGTCGTGAGCAGAGCTTAGGACTGCAGTACTGCAGCTTTAACACTCTGCACCAAGGGGCTCTAAGGGAGGGAGGGAAGCAGGCAGGCAAACAGATGGGAGAGGTGGAAAGAAAGCTACTTTAAATGCATTCTCCAAGCTGCCGACTGGCTTGACAAAGTAATTTAAAGAGAGAAATGCCTTCTCCAAGCCAGACAACAGGGCAGTGGGGGCTTCGAGAGCCACGTAATATGTCTGAAAGAGCCCCACGTGGCTCCCAAGCCACAGTTTGGCCCTCCCTGCTCTAGCAGAATAAGCACATTACACAAAATGTAAAGTTAAAACTCAGAATTATATAAATTATGTAAAGTTGTTACATTGTGAAATAAGGTAGGTCCTGTGCTTACTAAGCATTATAAATTTAGGTAATTCCCTGTGTGAATTTATTAAGGTATATTACTCCTTTGATACCACATTTCTCACATTTTCCAAGTATACAATTAATACCTTTGTGCCCACGACCTGAGTTCGATTCCAGCGGAAGCTGGTTCAGGTAGCCGGCTCGAGGTTGACTCAGCCTTCCATCCTTCCGAGGTCGGTAAAATGAGTACCCAGCTTGCTTGGGGGGAAGTGTAGCTGACTGGGGAAGGCAATGGCAAACCACCCTGTAAAAAGTCTGCCGTGAAAACATTGTGAAAGCAACACCACCCCAGAGTCGATAACGACTGGTGCTTTTACAGGGGACCTTTCCTTTTCCCTTTATCCACTTGCGCATAGAATTTAACAACTTTTGTCCATTCCCAAACAAGTTTTTATCCAATATTAAAACCTTCCTATAAATTTCTGCTAACTAGTCTTAATGAACAGAGGATGAAGTACAAATAAACTAACACAAATGTAAATAAAACTATATGACAATCACAACATTATATAAAACGTTTGTCATGTTTTTCTTTAAAAATCCCAAAGGGTAGCTGAGTCTTTGCAGCAAAATGAGACACCAGCATTGTGCCTAAGATTTCATTCCACTATAAACTCTCCTGGACTATATTAGCACACTTCATCAGGAACACCCAAGTTTGCATAAAATCCTATTAGTCTATAAATTGACAAATCTATTTTTCAACAACTGAGGTAATGCAAAATCAAGTGCTAGCCACAAACTTGAATATGAAATTTACTAGCTCCCCCACTTCTTGCACTAATTTATAAAATTGTTCTTCAATAGGTTCATAGATAATTTAAAATTCCAATTAACAAGGAAGATGGCAATGGTGATGGAAAGTCCCGTTAAATTGCAGCCGATTTATGGTGACCCTGGAGGGCTATCCAGGTGAGAGAAATAGTAAAGAGTCCAGTAGCACCTTTAAGACTAACAAATTTTATTGTAGCATAATTTTATTATAGATAATTTTAGTGATGCATCTGATGAAGAGAGCTGTGTTTCTCGAAAGCTTATGCTACAATAAAATGTGTTAATCTTAAAAGGTGCTTTAAAAAAAGGGAACGGTAGTCCCCTGTGCAAGCACCAGTTGTTTCCAACTCTGGGGTGATGTCGCATCACAATGTTTTTACGGCAGACTTTTTTACGGGGTGGTTTGCCACTGCCTTTCCCAGTCATCCACAATTTCCCCTCAGCAATGTGGGGACTCATTTTACCGACCCCAAAAGTATGGAAGGCTGAGTCAACCTTGAGCCGGCTACCTGAACCCGGGATCAAACTCAGGTAACTGTTTACTATTTTGCAGCACAGCTAACTCCTCTGGATCTATGACCAGGTAAGAGACGCTCAGAGGTATTTTGCCATTGCCTGCCTCTGAGTCACGACCCTGGTATTCCTTGGTAATCTCTCATCCAAATACTGACCAAGGCTACCACACCTAGTTTCCGAGATCTCACCCAGGTTAAAGGGGAAAAGAATAACCAAAAAACAAAACCCTCCTTTTCTTCCATCTCACCTGAGGCTGAGAACGAAGTAACAGCAGGGGGATGTTAAACTTTCTCCACCTTCCCTCTCAGTAGCCCATCAATCATACTCCTCACGCGAGCATTCGGATAAAAGAATGGCAACCAAACCACATACACACACACACACACACACACGGCAGTAGGCCTGCGCAGAGGAGGGCTTGGTGCTAGAACACCTGCTTGGTAAGCAGAAGGTGCCAGGTTCAATTCCCAACTCCAACTAAAAAGGGTCCAGGCAAATAGGCGTGAAAAACCTCAGCATGAGACCCTGGAGAGCCGCTGCCAGTTTGAGTAGACAATACTGACTTTGATGGACCCAGGGTCTGATTCAGTATAAGGCAGCTTCATGCATATATGTGTATTATGTTTCGTGCACGTTAAAAGAGAAGCGGCGGGGGGGGGGGGGAGGGAACGGTTGTCTCGCGCCTATTGCGCGCGCAGCAGACGGACTTCCGTGCCGCCGCCGAGAGACGAGAAAGGGGAGACGAATGGGGGAGAAAGGAAGCCGGGAGAAAGCCGCGCGCCACTCTCGCGTGAGTTTCCCTCCTCCCGTTCCCCGCCTTGGCGCAAGCGCACCTGCAGCCTTCCCCGCGACGAGCCAACGAAGCGACGCTTCAAGGAAAAGCGATGGGAGGAGGAGAGAGGGAAAGGAAGGAAGGGAGGAAGGAAGGAGGTGCCGTCGCGAGGCTGATTGACTGACTGCCTCTGACTGGGTTGGCTGCGGCGGCGGCCACGTAGCGCTGCGGCGGCGGCGGCGGCGGCCGGGAGGAGGGCGCGCGCGCGCCAGGGAGGGCGAGCGAGGGCTCCGCTGCGAGAGAGGCATCTGGAAGGGCCTAGGCCTGGTTGCGAGGGCGGCTGAGGAGGGGGGGAGGCTCGCGTGAGGGGAGGGCAGGAAGGAAGGAGGGGCCCTGGCAGCCCTCCGCCTTCCCCCCTCCCCTCCCCAGGCATGGACCGCGGTGGGGGCGAAGGAGGAGGCGGCGGCGGTGAAGGAGGAGGCGGCGGTGGAAGCAGCAGCAGCGACGGTGGAGTAGGAACGGCGGCACTGGAGGGTCCTGGCCTGGGTGAGTGTTCGAGAGAAGCGGCGGGGGTGGGGGCGGGAGAGTGGCTCTCTCTCTCTCTCTCGAAATCTCTTGATTTGTTGCATTTGATACCTAGGCTCTTCCCCGGAGCACCCAGGAACAATAGGGAAGCGTGCCTCTGAGCATCCACAAAGTGTCTCCTTCTCCACCGTCTCTAGACGGCTGCTGATCGGCTTCATGCGCTGGGGATAAAGTTAGGAAAGGTTTTTAGGTCAGAGGGCATCGTGCACAGGAAAGCTGCGGGGGGGGGGGGCGTCGTTCTTCCCATCTTTCTTTCAAAATACTGTGGAGTTGGGGGAAGAGGGAGAAGCTCAAGTTGATGCAGAGGTTTGTAGATCCGGCTGTGAAGGGAGGAGGCTCAAGTGTTGGAAGGGCTGCAATTGCGGGGAGTGTGTATATGTGTGGATCTGGGACCTTGGGGCTGGAAGTGAGGAACTGGAAGTGGAGAGAAGGGTCTTGGTCTGTCCTTTGAGGGAAAAGAAAGGTTGGTCACAGGAGGGTCCCATTAGTGATTTTGGGGGTTGAGGTATCCCATAGTTTAATTTATGTAATCTTTAGAACAGAACATTATAAGTGCCTTGCATCCTTGCCTAATATAGAATATTAGAATATATCAAACAGAACAATTGCACACTAAAGGATGGTATACTTCAGATGCATAAGGAAAATACATTAGAAAATTTTACTATATTTCCAGTGGTAGAAGAGTAGATAGTGTGTTCAGTGTCCCTCTCCATTCCAAGTAATTTCACTGATATGACTGGAATTATTATATTAATATTTGCAAAAATTTTATGTTCTAAATCAGTGGTTGTCTAGGTCTGCAAAATGTGCTGCAGGTACTTAAATATGTGTTCAGCTCTGTGGATCATGACTGGAACCTGTCATTTGATAATACCTTATAGGCTTAATAAAAATGGCTTTGCACCATGTCTGTAATGAGAGTTAAGAACAAAATCCATTCCAAGTTTTTATATCCTGGCTTTCTTAGGAAAAGTGATACATTTGTTTCATACACAATTAGCTTGAAAATGCTGCTCTAGTGAGTATAGATTGAATACTCAACAAAATTTAGTATATTTCTCTCATGAGGCAGATGAAGCAACACTATTTCTGTCCAATCTGCATCTGTTTTATGGGGAAACTTTGGGAACTTCCAGTGGAGAACAAGATAATTCTTGATTTTGGGGAGAAGGGATAACTTCTCCTGGGTGGAGGGGAAAGCGTGAAGGACAATAATAGTCATCTTGTACAGTGTTATCTAGACCGAATATATACCAGGATAACATGAAGGAGAGGGGGCGAAGAGATTTCGCAAGGTGAGATGGTCACTAGGGTATCATTGATTGCTGAATGGAGCTTGTAGTGGAGTCTGCCCCTGGGAAAAGTATATGCAACTAGGAAAACAGTTCTTTCTGTTTACACAGTGAATGGGGTTTGAAATGGTTGTAATTCCCTTGGGATGAGGAGTGAGAAGATTCATTTTAAAAGCCATATTGAGGAATGTGATTTATTGTGTGTTTTGTAGGCAATGTTGTGCTGATTAAAATAGGTGGCAGGGGAGGCTGTGCATAGACAAGTTGTGGTATGTGCATAGGAGGAATTGATAGCATCCAGTCTGTTGCTAACTTGCCAATGGAGGTAGCTGATGACAAGATTAGATGGGAAGGGTGATGCTAACAGGTGTAGGAGGCACAGGTATGCATACAAACAGTAATTCCTCAGAAGTAGAACTAAATGCTTTACTCTTGTCCTGATCTATCAGGTATATATAGAATGGGTTTGCAACACTGTGAAATATGTGGAACAGCACAATGATAATATTGTGGTAGCGGCATATAATTTTTCATGAAATGGTGGAAGTGCACACTACAGATGAGTTGTGCTGACAGGAATACGCAAGCAACTGAAGAATGTGTTTATGACCCTGTTTGCAGGTGTAGTGTTTCTCTTGCCAAGGAAGAATTGTGTGAGTTCTAATATTGCTGTATGAAGTGACAGTATTATTGCCTTCATTTATAGTCTGTGACCCAAGGCTGATGGTAATTATGATAAAAAAAACTTCTCAATCAAACCGTTAAACAGATAATATGATAACATTTGAATCTTAACAGAAATTATTCCAAGCAAGACAAAAAATGTAGATAGGCTGAGATTGGGGTGACGTGTGTGTGAGGACAACATATGTGTTTAAGGTCATAGGAAAAACTTTATCCCTAATAAAAGTCATCTTCTGAGCCGAACCATTTCTCCAGAGCTTTGCTTCTACAAGCAAGTCTTCTTGGATAATTTTGTTTAGTACATTTTACAAAATGATAGAGACACAGAAAGTACATAGGTGTGTTGCACTGACCTGGATAGCCAAGACAAGCCTGATTTCAGAAGCTAAGCAGGGCCGACTCTGGCAAGTACTTGGATGAGAGACCTTCTTGGAATACCAGCAGTCAGGATGGCAGAGGCAGGTTTATTCAGCCACCTCTGTGAATATCCTCCAGGCCCCCAATAGGGATCAGTCACCAGAGTTCATCGTGACTTCAAGGTGCACACACATGCACATAAAAATATAAAAATAACCCCTCCCCCAAAAGAAAGTGCATGGGAGTAAGCTTTTGTGCTAAGTTGCAGTGTTTGCATTAGATGTGCATGAGAGAGCAGAAAGATGCACTTCAGGTTTAGCAAAAAAGAATAAAATGGTGTTAGTTTCTGGACTTTAGCTAGGATGTACTAAATCTTCCTCCTGCTGCATTTTGTGATTATACGCAGATAGAGGAGTTTAGGATGGACAGGGTTTATATCAAGTTTGTGGGAAAAGATGAATATTCACTACAATGGGCAAAGAACAAACATAGGAAGTTTTGAAGGGTTCGTTGGCTCTTTGAGGATGAGCTTGTAGCAGTTGGATTACCTTCTACAGATGATTGTTTTGTCACAGAGTGCCACACTGATCATTCTCCAGCTGCATTCATTGTAGGACAAAATGAAATTGCATTGAAGAGATGCATTCCACTCCTACATCCTTAGGAATTTAGCTTGGGATGGGATTCAATGCTACTTTCTGTTGTGTTGCTTCATGATCTGGAGTGTGTGCTGTGGATGGGGTGTTGAAGGGTAGGAGAGAAATGCTGGAAGGTTGTATGCCTTTTATCATTATTCAGTATGCTTATGTATATCACTTGAAGTTACTGTTAGGATAAGGAATAGTATTGTGTGCATGGCTGCAATTGTTTGGGACAGAACCAGTGTGGCTTTCACTTCTGGGAGTGCTTTGGCAGCACCTGCATTGAGACAGTAGTGATTGTGCTTTGAGATAGTGTTTCTCTTTAATCTGTTGCAGCATTGTTCTTCAACTAAGTTTCTATTGAAGTCCACGCATTATACGAGACACCAGTGGTTTATGAGAGGGAGCAGGGAGGGGATGTCACCTTGGGGTTGAAGGTTTTGCTGCGTGGGTAAAGATGTAAAATTTCCAGAAAGTTTGAAGCAATAGGAGACTTGAAGCAATGTGATGAGACCTGCTGAATGGTATTGGGGGTGGGGATGAAATATTGGCAACCCTTTCTAATCAAACCAGTCCTGATTTTACTAATTTGACATAATAAAATGTGTGTTTTAACTTAACATACTATATTGTTATCTTTGGCATATTTATGGAATTAAATATAAATTCCTTGTTTTTTCAAGCAAAACTCAATATCCAGTGCTTGAGGGATATCACTGTAGACTGCTGCACTCTCTGCTACTTCAATGCCTGTACTTTAGATTTTTGTCAGCTATGATGTATGACAACAGAATGGAAAACAATTTTTGTACTGAACAAAACAAAAGCATATGATTTGGACAGAAATGATCTCACATCTGCATACTGAGTTAAAGTTTATAACAGTGAAAACACAGCATTCTTTAATAGTGTATTATCTTACAGCATATTTTGGACAAAATTAGTTACATTTAAATAATGAACATATCTTTGAAAATGCATTGCATACTTCTGTAGCATATGTAAGATCATTATATAATGCTGTGTATTTTTACATGCAAATCTTCATACTGCACATTTTGAGTAACACTTCGCCTAAAAAGCATTTGATTCATTCCAGTAAAGAAAGTTATTTCATCAGAGTGTTTTTCAGAGCTCTCCAAAATGTCTAATTTTTAGCTGGCAAAATGGTGGTGGAGAGAGGGTCCTCAGCAGAAAAAGGGGATGCCCCCTGATCTTTTCCCCATTTTTTCTGCATCTTCACAGGTTTAGTGAAGGTTCAGTGTGAGGTTTGCGGGGGTGGGGGGAGAGATAATGACCCATTACCCCAAAAGCTGTAGAACAAAGTAGGAGTCAAGTGGCACCTTTAAGACCAACAAAGTTTTATTTAGAATGTAACCCAAAAAGTGTATTCACTATTCCAGGGCCAGCAGTAGCTTATGTTCGCTAGCTGAATAGTGACATACATTGGTCTATGACTGTTCTATTTGACATCTTCTGCATTTGCTCATTCTTGACTATTTATATATTTGGTCTGCCTTGACTAATTACATTAATGTTTGTAGTCTCTAGTATGAAATTGTGTGAGCTCATCTTGTATGCAGTATAAGTTCATGTACAAGCAGTGACTGCATCTGGCCTACAATTATAAGCACACAAGTTTTGTGCATTTTAGTTGAATTGTATTGCATCCTGTGAGCCTGACTTACAGAAGTAGCAGAAGGGTCCGCATACATGTTATAATGAATTGTGCTAGATCTGTTTCTCTGTTGCATCCTTTTCCTGTGCTGTTCTTCATGAGTTCCAGTTAAGGTGCTCCATTCTTGTTTTGTTAAATTATTTGAGGATGGAGTATGCTTTCCAAAGTTTTTTGGTGCTACATAATCCTGAACCAACAAGATTCATTTGTGTAATTTAAATGTAGCTGGCATATAGTAGCTCGGTGATACTTCTGGTGAATTTATGCTTTGGGAGATAACTGTCACAGTGGTGGTGATTAGAATGGGGGGGGGGTCTTATTATTCCCCCAGCCTGATTACTCCATCTTGCATGTACACCTGTATCTTCCACATTGTCACATTTCCATGCACACTTGTATGCTCACCTATATGTATTCACATATGCATTCACCAGGATCAATTAAACATGATGATTTTTAAAAAAACTGGATTTGTTTGGTTTGGATATTGGATTTTAAAGGAATTGTTTTAAAAAGGGATTTACATAAAACATTTCACATTTTGTAAATCTCTTAAAACTGAATCCTAACAAAACTGATTTTGTGAAGCACTGCATTAAAAAATAAGAAAAAAAAGCTGACTTCAGAAGTGTATAAATTGCAAGTGGTATGCATTGTATTATCGTGATCTTGCTCCTGGATCTAGGAAGAAACAAGATGTCCTTCTACATCTCACTAGGAACAGTTGATCAGTACAGGATCAAACATATGGGGTTGGATCCAGTGCCAAATTTCCACTTGTACTAGAGCTGTTGCACAAACAGAAATGTTAAGGAAAAGACTACAATAGCTGCTCACACTTTTGTCAGATTTGTATTTCCACTTTTATTTCTCTTTGTACAAGGACTTTGATACCAGTTTCTGGGGAGTGTAATGTACTGGGAAGAAAGCTCTAGGTCAGGGATGGCCAAACTTGCTTGATGTAAGAGCCACATAGACTAAATGTCAGATGTTTGAGAGCAGGAAGGAAGATAAGGGGGGAAGAAGAGGTGGAAAGAAAGCAAATTTAATTTTAAATGCATTCTCTAAGTTGCTGGCTGGCTTGACTTGGAGAAGTGAGTTAAAATGAGAAATACCTTCTCTAAGCCCGCTGAAGGGGTGGGTGGGGGCTTCGAGAGCCACACAAGAAATTTCTAGGATCTTGGGATATGAATTCAAGAAAGCTGCAGAGACTTTTCTGTTGGGGTTACAAATGGAAAAATTTCCAAAAGAAGATAGAACTATAATTTGGTACTTGCTTTCAGCTGCTAGGACACTATATGCGCAGTTATGGAAGCAAGAAAAAATACCAGAAAAATGGGATTGGATTGTAAAAGTTATGACATGGAGTGAGATGGACAAATTAACAAGAACTTTAAGAGACTATGATTTAGAAGATTTTAAAAGGGAGTGGAAAGTAAAAGGACATTGGACAATTTTTGATAATGATTAAACTTTAGAAGAAAGAAGAATATTAATTTTAGTTCTTAGGAATTAAGGGTACCTTTTAATGTTAGTATTTTGAGTAAATAACACTGGCGGGGGTCAAGTAACAGGGGGGAGGGGTGATTAGAAAGAAGCATATGGGATAGATGAAAAGAAGTTATTAATAGAAATTATTACCATATGTTATCAGTAAAACTGTTTAAGAAAAAAAAAGAGCCACACAATATGTGTGAAAGAGCCACATGTGGCTCCCGGGCCACAATTTGGCCACCTCTGTTCTAGGTGTTGCCCAAAGTGTCCTCCTACCCATTCCCATCCTTGGTGCTCTCCCCTCTCCCCATCCTCTTGAAGAATGAGCCCAGCCTCCTGGCTTTATTGCTGGCCACAGCCAGACCAAAGAGTGAAGAGCCAGGCCTGGGGCTGCGATGGTAATACTAGGAGACATACCAAGGGCAGTGGTGGTGACAGAAGAGGCCAGTAGTAAGCGTAGAGCTGTGGCAGAGTATGTGTAGGGCCAGACTTTGGGGGTATGGCAGCAATGCTGGGAGTGGTATTAAGTGTACGGCGATGGTGGTGGGGGCTGGCAGCAAGGATGCCATAGTGATGTCAGGGACTAACAACCACAGGGGTGAAGCCAGAAATTGTATTAGACTTGGGGGGCAGGCTCAAGTCCAGAACAGCAACAACAATGGCTTCTCTCTTAGGGGACAGTTTTTCTTCCCATTCCCTCTCTGCAGCAACTGGGACCTTTTTACCTCCCTCGTGCACTGCCCTCCCATCCTTCCCAGACCTCTAAGCAGCTGGCCATTGGGCAATCCACCTCCCCACCTGAAATGCTGCTGCCACTTGCCTACAGTGCCTCCCTGCTCACTTGTTTACTAGAGAGGCATCTACATATGGTCAGATAATGCTCCTCTGTTTTGCAGCATTTATTGCCCCCCCTTCCATTGTTTTCTGGCTTTTAGATTTTTTTAAAGAGCAAAGTTAGAATCATAGCATCATAGAGTTGGAAGGGGTGGGGTGGGGGTCCTCCAAGTTTGTTTGATTTTTTTTTTTAATCTTCCTTCTGTATGAATAGCCTTGCTCCACAAATGGGACCACACTTCCCTGTCAGAATATACAAGTGGGGACCTGCAATACTGGTGTGGAAATCTTTCTACCCTCTTAGCTTTTTCCCCTTTCTTTGCTGCTGCCAGCCAACCATGGCTCCCGGCCACTCCTGCTACCCATGCTGTTGGCCCACCAAAACAGGCAGGTGCATTGTCTGCTGATGGATGGATAACAGTTTTATTTTTAAAGGAGATTTAAATTACCCACTGTAATTTTCAATGATTTCTGTTTTCAGGAAGTTTTCTGTGTGGTCCCGATCTATGGATCTAGGTATCCGTAGATCGGGCCACAGTTGACTATTAGAATGTATGATGATCTGCAGTGTATGTGATCTGCATGATCAAAGATTTTGGGTTGTGCTCTTAGTTAGTTCAATACCTAGTATTGCAGATGACTGTGTTTTAAGTGTTATAGGAATTAGTTGGCCAAGTATACATGCTTATTCAAGAAATATATTCTTTGCAAAGTGGAAAATTTGATTCAAATCAATTTACTTAATGTATTACACAGTGCATTGGAAAGAGAATCCCCTCTCCCATCTCTTTCAGCTTCAGGAAGCTGCCTTGAACCCACTATGGGAAAGGGTGGCCTATAAATCTACGAAATAATAATTATTATTATTATTATTATTGCTCTCTCAGAACATAAGAAAAGCCATGTTGGATCAGGCCAATGGCCCATCCAGTCCAACACTCTGTCACACAGTGGCTAAAACCCAAGTGCCATCAAGAGGTCCATTAGTGGGGTCAGAACTCCAGAAGCCCTCCCACTGTTGCCTCCCATGCACCAAGAATCCAGAGCAACACTGCCTCAGACATAGTGTTCCATCTATCCCTTTTGGTTTTAATGAAATAGGTTATATACAGAAGTTGCCTGAACAATTTAGACAGTCATTTTAATTGGGCTAAATCTGTTGGCATTGTAGGGTGAAGGATTTTAAAACTGCACAAAACCCTTCTTGGCATGCACACCACATGCTTCCTAGGACCTTTTCATATATTATGGGGAAATTACTATTTGCTATCGGTGGTCTTCCTTAATTTCCATCAAAATCTGTAGAGGTGAAACATATGTCTGACAGGACACTAGAAGCCCTCCCACTGTGCCCCCCCCCCCCAGCACCAAGAATACAGAGCATCACTGCTTCAGACAGAGAGTTCCAACAATACGCTGTGGTTAATAGCCACTGACGGACCTCTGCTCCATATGTTTATCCAATCCCCTCTTGAAGCTGTCTATGCTTGTAGCCACCGCCACCTCCTGTGGTAGTGTGTTAGATTTATATTTTTATTATTTATTTTCCCTATGCTCCCTTTGTATTGGATTAAATTCAATAAAATATTTTTTTATTTTTATTTTTTTAAAAAGAGAGAAGTAGGAACTCTGGTTTGGAGTGATCCCTAGTTGCATTTTAAGCCTTGTTTATGTCTAATGTGTTGGTGACATACCTGGTGCAGCATAATGGGTAGAGTATTAGATTTGGAAGATCCATGTTAGGTTTATTTTCTTCAATTAACACCTTTTGAAGTATAGCATACTTTATGGATCTTACGTTACTTTATAAACACCTCCAAAAACAGTAAAGAAAGGGATTTTAAAAAACTATAGAGGAGTCCAATAGCACCTTAAAGACCAACAAAATATATTTCAGCATAAGCTTCTGTGAGTCAGCGCTTGCTTCTTCAGAGGCAAAAGTGTACACTAAAATAAACTGTGTTAGTCTTTAAGATGCTATTGGACTACTGTGTAATTTCTTTGCAACAGACTTACATAGCTAGTCTTTGGGAATGGAAAGTTGATTGTTTGAATCTCACTCTATATCCATTTATATTTGCCCGCTGAGGCGAGACACCTTTCCTACATAGAATGAAGCAGACTCTAGGCCACAGACGCTTGTACCATGATAAATATTAATTTTTAAAGTTTTTTTCTGTAGGGTCACAGTCCTGAACAGAAACGTGGTAGGATCCAGTGTATGTTTTCTCGGAAAGTGTCATTGAATTCAGTGGGACATTTCCAAATATGCTGTGTGTCTAGTGACACTCTCCCTAGTGCACAGACTTTGAGATATCTTTGGATGCCTGCAGAAAGTTGTTAATCTGTGCAATTAGTCCTGTGCTTTCAACAAGGCTTTGGGCATATTTGTGAACCATCCCTCCCTAATAAATGTCAAGCTGCTTTTGGAGCTGAAGGAAACTTTAAAATCATTGTATAATAAAATGTCAGCTGGTCAAAGGAAAAAGTTTGAAACCCACTATGCAAGTCCAGTTCTTTGTATCCTGGCATTTCATTTCCTTTGCCACCTTTCCAAAAAGCTGTTCAAGGCTGCCCACAAACCAACTGTTAACACTTGCAATTAAAAAAAATCACAGCTAACAAATAAAGCCATATAAGTAGTATAAATGACAATAAGCCAAGAAGGAAACCAAATACTAAGGTTAAAAGCTTTGGTATACAAAAATGTCGTAATGGCAAAGGGAAACATAGAAGCTTGGCCAGGTTCCCAGAGGCTGTTCCATTATATAAAGGCTATTGCTGAGAAGGTTCTTGGTTTGTTGGATGCAGTTGTTTTCCCACAGACAGAAGGCTTTCTGTGCTTGCTACAGGAAGTCACCTGCAGAAATTTATTCTACCGTGCAGATCAGATTCACTAAATTGAAGGAGCTGCATTGTTTCCACATAGTGCTACTACATAACATTTCTATAATTTGTATTCTTGAATATGTGCCTATATATTTTTGATCACCTGTAATCCATTTAGACCAGGGGTGTCAAACTCATTTGCTATGAGGGCCAGATATTGACCTTGTCAGGCCGGGTCGTGTGTGTAATAAAATGTTAATGCCAGGTCAGGGAGATATAAACTTTGTAAAGGACACAGACAAACACACACACTCAGCCTAATCCACCTCACTGACTTGCTGAGCCTCAACCAACAGAAGGAAAAGAGGCTTGGCTCAGTAGCTCTGCTGTGCAATTGAGAGAGCCTTTCAAGGGAATTGAGACCTGTCAAGCATCTAGGAAATTCAGACCTTCCTTTTTTTTAGAAGGGCTTTTGCCTGACTGTTTCAACACTAGCTGACAATGCTTTACGCAACACCTCTGGAGCATTTGTTTTTGGTATGTTTTGTGTGTGGTGTAGTTGGATGAGCAGTACACTGGCTGTAACTGGGTTTTGGTTTTTATTTTTTGTGAATTCATTTTTCAGTGTTTGTAGCTACTTTGGAAACTTGTATTAGAGAAGCTGATTAGAAACACAAGCAGCACATCAGTGGTACAAACAGAGCTAAAATCCAAGTGAAATGATACAGCCTCATATTTGGCAACCCCACAGCAGGGTACAGTGGGCACTGGTGATGGTAGCAGGTGGTTGGCACTATAAAGAGCCTATATTAGCCTCTTTCCTGTTGGTTGCTGCCCCCCAGAGAGAAATACAGAGAGTGATTAAAATGTGGAATTTGCTGCAGGAGAATTTTGTGATGGCCAGAAGAATAGAAAGTTTTAAAGGAGGATTAGATTCATGGAGAATAAGTCCTATCAATGGCTACCAGCCATGATGACTGAGGGGAACTTCCATATTCAGAGACACTGATCCTCTGAATCCAAGAGCCAGGAGGCCACATCGGGAAGGCCTCAGCCTCTGTGCCCTTTTCCTTGCCCTCCAGAGGAACTGGTTGGCCACTGTGTGAGACAGGATGCTGGGCTAGATGGACCACTGGTCTGACCCAGCAATGCTGTTCTTACGTCTTCTATTAACAGCAAAGAACAAGTGTGCTGCAAAGGGGCTGCACATGGTACTCTTGCAGATTCTGCAGTTCCTCCTTCGACCTCGGGGGTGGGGGGGTTCTGCATAGTGGGATGAATCTATTAAGGAACTATCGAGTCAGTACTTAGCTATCCCTTGTAGAAGTTGCATCGGGACTGTCTACCCTATCTCCTTGGTTTGCTTTGTGCACCTCTAATCTGGGCAATAGAGGTTGGTGGTGTTCGTCTAGCAATATAGCATGGGGTAGAATGGAGTGGCTGGCAGCTACCTGGGACTGTAGTTGTGCTCTATGAGTCCCCACTGGCATAGTATTCTACTAATAGAAACTAGAATTGGTAACCAGCTTGGTGTAGTGGTTAAGTGTGCGGACTCTTATCTGGGAGAACCGGGTTTGATTCCCCACTCCTTCACTTGAAGCTGCTGGAATGGCCTTGGGTCAGCCATAGCTATCACAGGAGTTGTCCTTAAGGGCAGCTGCTGTGAGAGCCCTCTCAGCCCCACCTGGAGAGCCAGTTTGGTGTAGTGGTTAAGTGTGCGGACTCTTATCTGGGAGAACCGGGTTTGATTCCCCACTCCTCCACTTGCACCTGCTAGCATGGCCTTGGGTCAGCCATAGCCCTGGCAGAGGTTGTCCTTGAAAGGGCAGCTGCTGTGAGAGCCCTCTCCAGCCCCACCCACCTCACAGGGTGTCTGTTGTGGGGGAGGAAGGTAAAGGAGATTGTGAGCCGCTCTGAGACTCTTCGGAGTGGAGGGCGGGATATAAATCCAATATCTTCTTCTTCACCTACTTCACAGGGTGTCTGTTGTGGGGGGAGAAGATATAGGAGATTGTAAGCCGCTCTGAGTCTCTGATTCAGGGAGAAGGGTGGGGTATAAATCTGTAGTCTTCGTCATCTTCTAATAGTGCAACAGCATAGTGCCAGTTTATCTCCACCCTCCTCCTTTGTTATAAGGAAGCAGAATGGTTGAAGAACGCACAGAGTTGATACATATTGAGTGCATGGGGAGACAGCTGTGGAAGGGTGGCGCACCTGTAATGGATCTGACCAGAATACTGTTAGCAGTGCACTTAATAACATTTGTTCTCCTTGCTTATATCTGCAAAGTGCCCTTTCTGTGGGACTTCTATCACCAAAAACCCACCTCCTATGTTTGTGTAACAGTAGGCCAGAAAGTTAGACCCCCATGATGCACCCCTTATCATCTGAGCTATGGGCATCCTGTTGTCATTTATACTGTGCTTAGGAGGGCTATGATTGCCTGCAGACTTATTTGGTATCCAGATTTTGCCAGAGCTTGGAGAGGGGCAGGAGTCTGGGGACACACACATGCACTTTGCTGGCACAGTATATCAAAAGAATGACTAGGCCGAAAGAGGTTTAGGTTGCCAACAAAGTCCTGCTTCTCCCCAGTGCTATCCTGTTCTCAGTCCACAGAAGAGTTACATTGGCCTCACAATGGCATCAGCACAATGTGGGGCCAGCATATTTTTGAGAGATGCCAGCCTAAGGCAGGGCAGATGGCACCCTAAAATAGGCTATTTGGGACCATGGCTCAGCAGGAGAACATCTTTTGCATGCAGAAGGTCCCTGGATCAGTACTCAAGTCTCTTCTAGTTCAGTGGCCCCCGACCTTTGTGGCACTAGGGACCGGTTTTCTGGAAGACAGTTTTTCCATGGACCGGAGGGAGCATTGGGGGTTTTGCTGCCCCAGGCTACCCCCACGCCCACAAGCCATCCCTGCCCGCTATGGGGGTCTTTAAATGAGGAGTAGGCAAAGGTCTCTGCCTCACTCAGTGGCCCAGTACTGGTCCAGGGGGTGAGGACCCCTGTTCTATTAAATGGGTGAAGTAGTAGAAGATGTGAAAGACCTCTGTCTGAAAGCCCAAAGAGCTGCTGTTGGTCAGAGTAGACAATAGGTAGGCCATTAGCCTGATTCATTATAAGGCAGCCTTATTTGTATTTTTGCTTGCCGCATTTGAATTAGGTGGAGCAGTAGCTCTAGGAATGTATTTCAGGGCCTTTACATTGCTCTAGGGACAGCTGAAATATTTGCCAGCATTAGAATTAAGCTCTTCACCCCTCTTCCCCCCCCCCCAATGCAGTGGGATGAATGGGCTATTATGAATAAGAATGGCTAACGACCAGTGTAGCAAATCCTGCCCTGTGCTTGGATTAAGCCACAAGTGATTTCAGGGATAAGTTCCTTCAATTGTTCTGTAAGCCACTGACTTAATTTTCTTCTTCTTTTTCTAGACAAAGTGTTCAGCTGTTGGTTGGCAGCTTTCTTCCTGTGAACTGCTGCCGACGTCTTCGTGCTGTAAAACCAGAGTTCCATGACCTACACGTGCCGTGGTGCTCTGCTCCCCCAAAGCAGTCATGTGTTAGTTTTTCCCGATGCTTCATCTTGTTCCAGAGGAGTTACTTTGGTTTTCTGGAATACGAGGTGCTCAATGAATCGGGAGCCCCCATGAATGACGCAGCCAGCTCTTGCCAGCAGATGGCTAAAAACTGCACCTCACACGTAGCAGGGATGGCGCAGGAGGACAGCCACCAGGATCAGGTGCCACCCCCTTTCTATCACGAAGCCAGTCAGGAACTTGATTTGTCCACCAAGGTGTACAAAAGGGAGTCTGGGAGCCCTTATTCTGTATTGGTGGACCCCAAAGCGAGTAAGCCACATCTCCACGAAAGAGAGGAGGAGCCATATTTCAGGGAGGACAGAGCAGTAGGAGAGGCCCGAGCCGTGAAAGAAGACAGGGAGAACTCTGACGACTTGCAAGAGGAGGAAGATGATGTGACTTACAAAAGGGAGCAGATAATAGTCGAGGTAAACCTTAACAACCAAACCTTAAATGTATCAAAAGGGGAGAAAGGGGTCCCCTCCCAGTCCAAAGAAACTGCTGTTCTTAAGACCAGCAGTGAGGAAGAGGAGGGTGACAGTGGGGAGGAAGAGGCCACTGAAGACAGTAATGATTATGAGGAGAATGAGAGGCAGAAGAAAGAGCAAAGAGAGGCGAAAGATAGTGTTGCACAGAGGAGGACGCGGAGAGCTGCATCTGCTGCAGCCGCCACAACTTCCCCTACTTCCAGAACTACACGGGGGCGTAGAAAGAGCGTTGAACCCCCCAAGCATAAGAAGAAAGCTGCAAAGGAGCCCAAGGCACCTGTGCAGAAATCAAAGTGTGAAGAAAAGGAGACTTTGACCTGTGAGAAGTGCCCCAGGGTGTTTAACACACGCTGGTATCTGGAGAAGCACATGAACGTCACTCACAGGCGCATGCAGATCTGCGACAAGTGTGGGAAGAAATTTGTGCTAGAAAGTGAGCTCTCCCTTCACCAGCAAACAGACTGTGAAAAAAACATCCAGGTAGGTCTTACTTGCCTGCTCGCCAGATTTCCCTACCTTCTGCTGTCCCCTGGACACCTCGGAAGGGACGGAAATCCTCTGAGGAGAACAAGGGCCCAAGCCTCTCTGCGTCTGTCGCCCTTTCTTGTTGCGCACCCAAGGAAACTGATCTGTATGAGTGTGGGGGAGATGATGATGGCTGGCTGGCTGGTTGGGATTTCTCTGCACAGTGCCTTAGGGGAAATGGAATTGTCAGCTTTTAATAGAGGTAATGTGTGCCTACATTAATGGAGGTGGGAGTTGGATTTCCAACACGCCAGTAGTAAAGCTGAGCCTGTAATGCTCCAAGAGCAGGTTAAACTGACACTTTCTGTTTCTTTGAATAATTATTTGGCAGAATATGGTTGTTACAAAGGGAAAATTGGGCAGCTAGGGATGAGAGGTGTGAGACCCATTGAAATTTTGGCCAGACTGATTTCTTACATGGCCATCACTCACACTGTCGGAACTGTAAGCACTATAATGCGTGACAAACAGATGGATATCTGCACTATATAAGGAGCCAGTCACATCTTCCTGTTCGTGCTTCCATGATGCAAATACACAGACCTGTATTTATCATGCATTACAGTGTAGATGCATTACACGTGGCTGTGTTGGAAATCATCCCTTATGAAACTGCTCTAGGTGCCACAAGGGAAGAGGGGGCTGTTGTGCCGTTGAGAACTCTGCACTTTGTCCCTTGGCTCCTGCCCACTGTATGATAAGGCAGTAGGTATGTTGAAAAATCCTAAGAAGTTTATTCACCATTTTCTAGCTTGCCCAAGATTCCCTTCTCTTCTCCCTCTCCCCACCAAAAGCATTCCGCAGATGCCATCTGCCTGTATCAAAATTCCTCCACAAATCATTAGGTTCCAGTACTTTTTTGAGAATTATAAGTCACTGAGTCTCTTGGCCTCTGGAATTCCCAGGCAGCACAGTATACATGCAGAAATATACAAGATACTCAGTCATTGTGTGCTAGCGGCATACATAGGTTGCATTATAAGAACAGTTTCCCAGAAGTAGGCTCTTGAATAAAACAGGACATCTGAGTAGATACTCATAGGATTGCTGTATCAGAGAAAAGTACAGGTAAATGAGTTTCTTCTTTGGCTGCAGAGTAAACCAGGGACAAACATATAACGAACAGTCACGCAAGTGGGACATCTTGGCAGATGTTCAACATGTTAGAAGCTGCCTTGGCTTTTGTGTTCTCAACGACAGGCAGTCCATCAAGTTACATTCACTTGGTGCCTGCGTGCATGTAGGCTTGTGGAACCTTTCTGTCAGTCTGTTTATTTGAAGTGCTGAAAATAAATGCAACATTGAATATTCTGTTGGAAATTATCTCTGTGCTGCTCAGTGCCTGGAGGTTTCTCTTAAAAAAAAAAAAAAACTTACACATTTAAACCATAGGTTTTTGGACCCTTTTTCTATTGTGACAGATCAGGCTCTCGGATTGGCAAATTTTGTTCTCAAGCCCAAATAAATTAAGTGGCCTACTGTTTCTGTGAGAGCCAGTGTGGTGTAGTGGTGAAGAGCATCGGATGCTAATCTGGAGGACCGAGTTTGATTCCCCACTCCTCCTCCACAGGAAGCCTGCTGGGTGACCTTTGACTCTCAGCCCCACTGGCCTCACAAGATTCCTGGTGTGGGTAGAGGAAGGGAAAGGCAATTGAAAGCCACTTTAAGCATTCTTAAGGTAGAAAAAAGTGGAGTAGCTCTTCTTCCTCTGACTTGAAGGCTCCTCGACTGACATCCTCCAGATGTGCCCTTCACGCTGCCAACTGGCTCCTGTTACATTCCATATGAAAGTTTAGTTCTCCCTCACTCCCTTGTCCTAACGTAGCTTGCTCCTTCCATTTGAAAAAGATTTACTGTTGTAAAACTGCACTTGCATGATGCAGCTGACTTTTGCAGGACTTTTGAGTCAAGATCATAGCTTTAAGTCAGTACACAAGGTGGAAAACTTGTACACAAGGTGGAAAACTTTGCTGGGAAGGAAAGTTTTTAAAAGTCATCTCACTCTTCAAGCATATAATGTTTATGTGAGAATGCTGCATGCAAGTGATTGTCTTGTGTTGCAAATGGCATTATACAGCACTTCGCCAGCCATGAAATTAAACCCACTTACCCACATAGCCCTGACCTGGATGGCCCAGGCTGGCTCAATCGGAAGCTAAGCAGCTTCAACAAAAGGCCCCACACTTAGGAGAGAAGTCTGATGGCATCTAGACTTATGGGGCTGTTTAACACGGTACGGAAGAGCCCTTGCTTTGGATTGGGTCGGCTTCCAGGAGGGTGAAGGTCTGCAAATTGGTTTAGTTCCAAGATGTGGCAGTGGAGTGTTAGTCCCCTATGAAAGCTTCTGCAGTTCCACACTTGGATTTTTCAGCTTCTCTGACAATCAACGGCATGTGACATTTCTGATGCAAATATTTGATAGAAGCACAGAAGACTGTAAGTCATAAGAACATACAAAGCCACCCTTTCTGGATCAGACCAATAATCCATCTAGTCCAGCATCCTGCCTCACACAACAACAGGACGTAGAGGCCAAGACCTTCCCTTGATCTTGTCTTCTGGCTTTGGGATTTAGAGGTTTAATGCCTCTGATTGTGGAGGTTCCCTTCAGTCACCATGACTAGTAGCCACTGAGAGACTCCATGAATCTATCTAACCCCCTTTTAATGCTGTTTGTTCCTGTGGCCATCACTACATCTTCTGGCCGCAGACTTCACATATTAATCACTGTCTGTGTAAAGAAGTGTTTCCTTTCATCCATCTTGAATCTGCTGCCCATCAGCTTAATTGAACGCCCTCAAATTCTAGGGGGAGGAAGAAAAAAATTCCCTTTGTCAACTCTGTCCACCCCACGCATAATTTTATAAACCTCTATCATGTCCCCTCTCCCATTTAGTTGTCTCTTCTAAATTGAAAAGCCCCAGACTCTTCAGCCGTCCCTCACAAGGAAGATACTCAACTCCCTAAAAAGTCCTCCTGCTGTTTTCACCTCACTGGTTCTCTTGCATACCCTGTCTCAGCTTTGAACATCCTCATTCCTGAGATTATCGTGCCCTCTTCTATGGGAACTGGAACTCATTCCTTTCTCTGTTTACCTTCCTGAATCTCAGTTTGTATATGAGAGAGACATATCCGGGCAATATAGTAGATTAATCAGGTGGGATTGAGTGTGAAGAATTTGGCAGCCATATGAGCAGTGTTCCCTCTAGGCTGCAGAGGCTTGTGAGCAAAGATTCTACTTTGTGAGCTACTGGCATTAAAGTTGTGAGCTAATAATAATAATAATATTTTATTTATATCCCGCCCTCCCCGCCAAAGCAGGCTTAGGGCGGCTAACAACATCGATCCATACAATAAATTATACAACAGGTTTTAAAATCACATTCATTTAAAAACATTCCAATTAAAATTAACAATCCTTGTGCTACTCTGTTAGGTGTAAATGCTATGGCAGAATCACTTAAGGCGAATTATCAGTTAGGTGAAGGCCATCCCCAAAAGGAAGGTCTTGCAGGCCTTGCGGAATTGTTCGAGGCTCCGCAGGGCCCGCACTTCTTCTGGGAGCTGGTTCCATAGGTGTGGAGCTGCAATGGAGAAGGCTCGTGTACGGGTGTTCTTTAATTTTGCCTCCTTCGGCCCAGGGATAGTCAGCTGGTTCTTCCCAGCTGACCTCAGTGTTCTCTGGGGTTCATATGGGGAGAGACGGTCTTTCAGGTAGGCAGGTCCTCGACCATATAGGGCTTTAAAGGTAATAACCAGCACTTTGTAATGAACCCGGTATATAACTGGCAGCCAGTGCAGTCCGCGCAGCCCTGGCTGTATGTGCTCCCATTTCGGGAGCCCTAATACCAGCCTAGCCTCCGCGTTCTGCACCAGCTGCAGCTTCCGGGTTCGGCACAGAGGCAGCCCCATGTAGAGGGCATTACAGTAATCCAATCTTGAGGTGACCATTGCATGGATCACTGTTGCTAGGTCCCGACACTCTAGGAAGGGAGCCAGCTGCCTTGCCCGCTTCAGATGAAAAAACGCCGACTTGGCAGTGGCTGCTATTTGGGCCTCCATTGATAATGAAGGCTGCAATAACACTCCCAAGCTCCTGACTTGACCATCAAAAACTGGGAGGGGAATTTTTCCTCCCAGAGCGCCGCGGCCCACGCAAAGGATCTCTGTCTTCGTCGGGTTCAACTTCAACCCACTCAGCCTAAGCCAACCTGCCACAGCCTCCAGATTCCCTGGGACGCAGTCAGGCCAGCCATTCATTAGCAGATGGAGCTGGGTGTCACCTGCGTATTGATGGCACCCAAGCCCATACCTCCGTGCAATCTGGGCAAGGGAGCGCATGTAGATGTTAAATAACATCGGGGAGAGAACTGCTCCCTGCAGCACCCCACAATCTAATGTGCGCCGCTGGGACAGCTCACTCCCAACTGCCACCCTTTGTCCCTGTCCCTTGAGGAAGGAGGAAAGCCATTGTAGGGCCGACCCCCTAACCCCTATGTCAGCGAGGCTTCGGGTCAGTAACTGATGGTCGACCGTATCGAACGCAGCCGACAGATCTAACAGCATCAGCACTGCCATGCCACGTCGATCCAGATGCCACTGGAGGTCATCTACCAAGGCGACCAGCACTGTCTCCGTCCCATGGCCCAGGCGAAAGCCGGACTGGCAGGGGTCAAGGATGGAAGCATCATCCAGAAAGCCCTGCAACTGCAACGCCACTGCCCTCTCTATAATTTTACCTAAAAACGGTAAATTAGAGACCGGTTGGTAATTTGCCAGTTCGGCTGGGTCTGCTGTACTTTTTTTCAGGAGGGGGCGGACCATAGCCTCTTTCAAGGGTGCTGGAAAACGCCCCTCCGAGAGGGATCTATTTATGATGTCCCGTAAAGGACATCTAAGCTCCCTCTGGCAAGATTTAATCAGCCAGGAGGGACAAGGGTCCAAATCACAAGTTGTTGGGCATGCAGTCGAGAGAATTCCGTCAACTTCCTCCAGGCTGAATGTGTCGAAGTGATCCAGAACTAAATCAGAAGGCAGGCACGGAGCCTCATGTTCATGTACTGTATCTAATGTGATAGGCAAGTCCTGGCGGTGCGACGTGATTTTATCTGCAAAAAATTTTGCAAAAGCTTCACAGCCTATCTCTAATTCTCTCACGTTTGGTCTGCCTTGAGGCAGAGTAGTAAGGTTTCCAATTATTCTAAATAATTGTGCCGGGCGCGAATTTGGAGACGCAATCCTAGCCGCAAAGTAATTTTTCTTTGCGGCCTTGACTGCCATCTCATAAGACTTCATAAACGTTCTATAGGATGTTCTCGTCGCTTCATCACAAGTATGCCGCCACTGCTGCTCTAGCCGTCTGAGCCCTTGTTTCAGCTGTCATAGCTCCGAGGTGTACCATGGAGCCAGCCTCACATGAGGGCACAGAGGGTGTCAAGGTGCGATCTTGTTGATAGCCCTGGATAGCCGGCTTTGCCAGGTCTCCACCAGGTCATCAAGGGAATCGCCAGGGGCAAGGGATCCCGCAGAGCCATTTGGAACCGTTCCGGGTCCATCAGGCTCCGCGGGCGAGCCAAAATAGGCTCACTGCCCGTACAGGGTTGAGGTGGCGTCTCCATATGGGTCTTAAGGGATAGGTGATCCGACCATGGCACCACTTCTGCCACGATATCGGTCACCAAGATCCCGGACGCAAAGATCTGGTCTAACATGTGCCCAGCCTGGTGCGTAGGAGTCGTAGCAAATTGAGAAAGTCCTAGTGACGCCATGGAGGACACTAGGTCCATCGCCTGACTGGAGGCCGTGTCATCAGCATGGACATTGAAATCACCCAGGACCATAAGCCCTGGGTATTCCAACGCCCAGCCCTCCACCGCCTCCATCAGGGATGGTAAGGCGCTGGCTGGTGCGTTAGACGGACGGTACACCAGCCAAATCGCCAACCCTTCTCCAACATCCCACGCCAGACCGGCACATTCAGTGCATTCAATTGTTGGGGCCGGGAGAGCCCGAAAGGAGTAACCCTCCCGTATGAATAGCGCCACCCCTCCCCCCTCACCCCCTAGTCCGCGATTGGTGAAAGACCGAGTAACCCAGGGGGGTCATCTGGGTGAGAGCCACTGTCTCCCCATCTCGCACCTAGGTCTCGGTCACGCAAGCCAGGTCCATGTCCTGCCGAAGCAGGAACTCCCTAAGGATCGAGGTCTTGTTATTTACGGACCTGGCATTGCATAACACCAATGACGGAGACGGGCAATTCCTCTTGGCCCCACTACCTGTCACCGTTGGGATGGGAAGTAGACTGGAAGGAGGCCGAGTGCTGTTTTGTCTCCGCCTCCTTCCTTTATAGTTCTGTCTATTCATACCATCCCCTCCCCAGGAGCACTGGAATCTCCTGGCCAAGCATCCACACCTATGCCCGGTATGGTCTTACTATTATTAGGACGACTTCCCCTTCTCACCTGAGTTGTCTTAAACTCACAGTTTAGGTTTCCACCCCACCATCCACTTTAATCCCTAATTATCCAACTCACTATTTATTTATTCAGTAATCAATATCAAACCCACCCTAATATTCCCCTCTGATTGATTAGTCAAAAGTTAATTAATTCCATTCTTAGCATTTTAATAAGAAAGCCCCCCCCCATTTCAATCCCCCCAATTAATCTGCTAAAAATATAAATGTATAATATTGAATCCATAGTACCAATCAGTTGACTAAAATCTAATTAATTAATAATTTACAATCAAAATAGTGGTCAGTAAAAATCTATTGTTCTGTGGAACGGGAGTCCAGGATACCAGGTTAGGGAGGAGGATGGTAAAGTGCGATTTTTAAAGTGCTGTTTTTAAAGTGTTGGCGTCCCAATGTTCACAAATGCTCTCAAAGTGCGGGTGCAGTTCATATTGATGTGGTTTCCTCGGGGCCTATTAGCATTCGCAGCTCAAGTGACCCGGGAGGAGTGAGACCCCCCCCCCCCCCCCCCCCCGTGTCCTCCCAACTGCTCAGCCAAGCCCCCACACCACCTCCAGTCGCTCCAAGGCTCAGCACACTGGGCTTCCTCGCGTCGAGCCCCGCACAGGGCTTCTCGGTCGGGGAACTCCCAGCTGCATAAATTATTGTGCTCTGAGGCCATTTTTTTCTGAGCTGAGACAAAAATGTGTGAGCCAGAGGCTAAAAATCTGTGAGCTAGCTCACACTAACTCAACTTAAAGGGAACACTGCATACGAGGTGTTACGTTAGAAACCTTCAGTGCTCTTTATATGTTCTATAAATATTTTTATCTTTTTAAAGTGGTGTTTCTGTGTTGGCTGCTGCTGTTGACATATATTGCATAAATTAGGTTGCAGAACTCACCCCCATCTGTCACATAATTTTACATTTTGAGAGCAGAATATACCCAGCTATGAATATAGCCAGATCATTAAGGATCATGTTGATATTAATTCATGGATTATAGAATTTCTGAAGAGTCTTCAGCCACATAAAAAACAGATCCATTTGATACTATATATCAGGGGTGGCCAAACTTGCTTAACATAAGAGCCACATAGAATAAATGCCAGATGCTTGAGAGCCGCAAGACATTAATGTCAAATGTTTAAGAGCTGCAAGGAGGGAGGGAAGTTGGAGGGGAGGGAGAAGAGGTGGAAAGAAAGCAACTTTAAATGCATTCTCCAAGCCTCTGGCTTGGCTTGGAAAAGAAATTTAAAGAGACAAGCTGGCAAGTTGGCCACATGTGGCTTCCAAGCTGTAGTTTGGCCACCCCTGCCGTATATCCTCATAATCTATCTAATTGTATTACTTTTGATCACTGATTCAGTTGTCAAACAAGGTCAGCCACATTACCGTATGATAGGGATCCGCTACTTCTTACATCTAAACACTCTTAACTTTGTGAAAATTCAGAGGAGCAAGCAACAAAGAACCAGTATAAGAAAGTTAATTTGAGTAACTGAAACTATACAAATTCATATTATTAACAAAATGTATGTCTCATGGCCACAAAGGTGACTAAAGAATTGAAACATGATAAAATACATTATAAAACCATCAAAATACCCCCCCCTCCTAAACATACCTCATTTAAACCATTTGTAAAAGTTTTTTTAAAAAAAACAGGTAAAATATATATATAACAGTTAAAATACATATAAAACATTGGTTAGGAAGGATCATGGAGGGAATGCCAAGGAAACAAAAAGGTCTTCACCCACTGGCAGAAGATGACAGCAGAAGGGGACAGAGCAATCTCTTGAGAGGAAAGTTTCAAAGCTTCGGTGCTGTGACCAAGAAGGCCCTTTCCTCGGTTGCCACTGACCTAATCTCAGAAGGTGGTTGCACCCAAAGCAGGGCCTCTAAACATGACTATAGTGATCAGGCTCAAGACAGTGCATCCTCCTGGATTGAAACGATTGGGAGGTCTGACAAATATGTTTGTCCCAAACCATATAGGGCTTTGAAGGTCAAGACCAGCACCTTGAATTATGCCTGGAAACAAATTGGAAGCCAGTGTAGGCAGGCTAAGTGATGTGTTCTGTAGGACCCACTCCAGTCAACATCCTAGTTGCAGCATTCTGTACAGATTGGAAGTTCCGAACACTGTCTTTGAAGTCCCATGCAGAATGCATTGCAGTAATCTAATCTAGATGCAACCAGAGCAGGCATCCTAGTGGCCACATTTTTCCTGTCCAGGGAAGGCCGCAGCTGGCTCATCAGCCAAGCCGGTAAAAGGCACTTTTGGCCACAGCTGCGATGATGTTAGTGATGATTGACATGTTAATTAATAATCCATAACATTTCTGTAGTCCAAACACTGGTTGTTACACTTTATCTCACCTTTCCTGTTCTGCAGCAGCCCAAATGCTCCCTGAAATCTTATTTTTTTATTTCTTTATTTAACAGATTTATATCCCCCAACAGGCTCAGGGGCGGCTAACAACAGTTTGAAAACATTAACAATTTACAAACATCATATTAAAAATAAAATATATAAAAAACATCTTGTTTCTTGTGGGGATAAGAAGCCCCTTGAAACAAAATTTGGGGGGCTTTTCAGGCTGCCACAGGAGGTGAGAGGCAGGACAGTCACACTCTGTGGGTGGGATTCCTTGTGCCTATAGAAACATTATCTTGGATCCAACTCATGGTTCTCACTGGGACTACAGGCAGCTGTTCAACCTGTTATGTAAAGCATCTCTAAGAGGCCCTTTAGTCCCATAAGAATTTTTTCCCTGCTGTTCCTTTCACCCCATGGTTATTCTCACATCCCACCTCTTCCTCCAATATGCATCACTTCTAGATAATGCTTTCTTTCTTTAAAGAGCCACATTTAGCATTAGAGCCATAGATTGCAGACTCCTTGCGTATTTTAGTTCTGTTCCACTCTTAACCTTGGCTAGAAAAAGTGTATTGTTCCTTTTCTCCATACTCACCCCTTGTTCTACCAAATAAAATTCTATGGGCCAGCCATAGCTCTGACAGAGGTTGTCCTTGAAAGGGCAGCTGCTGTGAGAGTCTTCTCAGCCCTCTGTTGTGAGGGAGGAAGATAAAGGAGATTGTGAGCCACTCTGAGATTCGGAGTGGAGGGCAGGATATAAACCCAATATCATCATCTTCTTTATCCCCCATTATAGAACAGAGGGAGAAGTGGTTGTGTCACTGCATATCCACCAAATTCTTGATAGCTGGTTCAGAACAGAGGACCTGCACCCCCGCCCCTGCTGAATAGGGACATGGGATCCTTATCTCGCTACTGATGCTACTTTTCTGCCTTCAAATGTTTCCCCTCTGCTCTGATCAAGCTGATTACAATTTGCATTATACATCTGCATCACATAAACATTCTTTACAACACTCCCTCACAATGCCACCTTGCTGGGATAAAAAAAAATTAGACCTCAATTCATACTCATGTCTGAAGAAGGGAGCTTTGACCCCTCCAAAGCTTATATCCTGGAAATGTTGGTCTCTAATGTGCTGCTGGACTCAAATGTAACTGCTGTTCTGCTCTTCAGAAAACAGCAGGTGGCGCCACATGCCAAGAACATTCACTTATCCTTTGTTGAACTTGTAATTTTTAAGCGGCCGCAAAAGCAGCAGAACTCTATACTGGAATGAGCGGCATTGTAGGAGCAGCCATAAAACTGTATACCTAGCCATTGTGAGGTATTCTCTGTGTAGGTTCTTCATTTGTACCACAGGAGGGGCATGGAATTCCCCAAATAAGCTCTGTCTGAATGACCCTTCTTTGTCCCCATCCGTTCATTCAGTGCGTTTCCTGTAATAAATCATTCAAGAAGCTATGGTCCCTTCATGAGCATATCAAGATTGTCCATGGATATGCAGAGAAAAAATTCTCCTGCGAGATATGCGAGAAGAAGTTCTACACCATGGCTCACGTGCGCAAGCACATGGTTGGTGAGTGTTTGCCACTCGTTTTTGGCCGGCTTTGTGCCTCTTGCTTCTCAGCCCCCCGACTCTGAGAGGCTGTTTAAAGGGCTTTCCTGTGTTTTAAATATGATGCAAGACCTCTTGTCCATTACTGAACCCTTGATTGTCTCACCAGCCGTTGGCAAAGCTCCGGAGAAAGATTGTCCTCCACAAAATCTCCATGTGGGAAAAGAACAGAGGATTAGACTGTAGTGTCTGACTTCATTACTTTTTAAAAATCTAGGCTTCCATCCTCATTCACTTGCCTTATGAAACCTCCCATAAACAAGAGCTTGCTGGAGCTATCTGTGGCAAGTGAAAACTATCGATGCATCTGAAGGAGAGGCAGGTGGTGCTCTGTTGTGTGTCTAGCCCGGGGACGTTGCACTTTGATTCAGCTGCTTAAGTTGCCCTACCTCTGCAAGCTGTGTAATAAAGCCTGTTGCCAGGGCATGTATCTGATTGCAGCAGAGGGTAGGCCAAGCATCGCACCACAGACTGCAGCTAAAGCGGAATGTGGTGGGTATAATTTTAGTGGGGTGGGGGGAAGGAAGTCATCACCCTAGGCCATTTCTAAATCGGGTAGCGGGATTTGAATGGGGGAGGACTTGATCGTGACCCTGCTCTTTTGAAGCCCTTTCATTTTATTAAGATACGGTTTTGGCATTGAGAGGGGTGGTACAGCTCAGTAAGGTTATAGGAAGTGTAAGCTTAAAGGTATGGTGCCATGCAGAGAGGACTGGTAGTAAAAGGATGTTTTCCTCCAGTGATAAGAGATTTAGGCAAGGGTGGTCTTTTGCTTTTATATTTAGGGTTTTAGCTAAAAATCATCATTTGCTCGCAGAAGGAAACCTTCTGTGTCAGGTTGATAGGCTTTGATAGATGTTTTATTTTCTCCTGAATTCTGTGGCAAGGCCCACTTGAGTTGTTTTGGCAAGTAAATGATTGCCTTAGGGATCCCTCCGGTGCAGTGTTTTTTTACCATTCCCTGCTCTCAGCCTGTAAGACACAATAAGATCATTTAGTGTTATCAGTGCTTGTGGAACACTCTGCCTCTTAATATTTAATAGGCTAAAGTTGCTTTGACTACCTGTATCCCTTTGGAGTCTGAAACAAAACATAGAAGTCTTCTCTCTGTGATTATTTAAATTAAGCCATCTGTTCATGATCAGAAGTGAACTTTCTTCCCTAATTTAACATTTCAGCACATACTAAGGACATGCCATTCACGTGTGAAACCTGTGGGAAATCCTTCAAACGCAGCATGTCGCTCAAGGTTCATTCTCTGCAGCATTCTGGCGAGAAGCCTTTCCGATGTGAGGTACGGCCCCTGCTCGTTCATTGTGGAAGCGGAGTCAGAATGACTCAGAATCTGAACAGTATGCACATTGTGTTGAACAGAAGTGGAGGTTGCATGTTGGTGACTTATTTATCTCGTGGCAGCTGCTTAAATTCACTGTGGTTCACAAGCTCAGTGCAGTCATGTAGCGATTCCTGCCATCTGTAGCATCCAGCCTTCTAAAGCAGGGGTGGCCAGTGGTTTGCCTACAACTCCCATCAGCCCCAGCATGGCCAGTGGCTGGGGCTGATGGGAGTTGTAGGCAAAAAACATCTGGAGAGCTACCTTTGGCCACCCCTGTTCTAGAGAGATGTATTTTACCATGTCCTGCAACTGATGAAGGGTGTGAAGTAACAGGCCCATGGCAAAATGTACCTCACTCTGATCAGATACTGCAACTGACCTGTGTCCATGTGGTTGCATTTTTGCCACAGTGAATTCATAAAAATCCACAAGGTAGCAGGTAGGTGTGTGTCACCAGAGTGGTGTTATTTATATATTCAGGGGCTTATAGCCTACAAGGTACCATCAGAGTGCTGATTTTCCCGGCATTCTTGTACTCCCACGCAGTCTCTTTCAGCCCTCCAAAAGATTGTTTGGCGGGGGGCGGGGGGGAGGTCTATAGGATGACGAGCCTCATGAGTTGTGGGGGTTCTGCAGTGAAGAGAAGGAAAGGGGTTTAAACCACCCCTCCTGCTTCTTCCACGAGCGCTGCTCCAGAGCGGAGGGGAAAAACATTTCACCATCTCCTCCCTGCAGCCGGCAGAGCTGTTGTTCCACATGGATTCTTCAGTTCCAGAAATAATCAGGGGAGGTGGGATGTATGAAAGGGACAACAGGGAGAAGGTGTGATATGGAGAGAACCTGTATGACTTCCATTGTTGTTGCATAGGATACAAGTTTTTTTATGTGTATTCTAGTATTACTAATTGCTTTGGCTCCTAAGTTCTCGGTCTGAATTTTGAGAATGAAATAGATCCAAATCCTCCCCCATTTCCTGCTCTCCCATCAAGTCACCCAGTTGTGTTCCATCCTACCTAATGTAATAGTTCATGCATTTGAGAGAGTTGCTGTCCCCCCTCCCTCCCCAATATCTTCAGATAGGATTGTTCAGTAAAATCTTAACTTGCGGCTCGTCTTTCATTTTGAGATGGTCTGGCAGTTGCCCCTAGAATTAATCAGCATCGATGATTTCATGCTTGTGGGCTTTTGTTTCTTACTCCTGCCAGTAAATGCGCCTGCCCCGTTCTTGTGATTCAAGCGAGTGAAAAGATTCCATTTATCTTTTTCTAGAACTGTGACGAAAGGTTTCAATACAAGTACCAACTTCGTTCCCACATGAGCATCCACATCGGGCATAAACAGTTCATGTGCCAGTGGTGTGGTAAAGACTTCAATATGAAACAGTACTTCGATGAGCACATGAAAACCCACACTGGTAAGGATTTTTTTTTCAACGCTTTGTAAAAGTACACTAGACCTTTCAAGTATGAGTGTAAAATCCATTCTGTAGAGAGTTCGACTGTATTATCTAAACCAGGGGTGGCCAAACAGTGGCTCGGGAGCCACATGTGGCTCTTTCACACATTGTGTGACTCGCCAAGCCAGCCAGTGGTTTGGAGAATGCATTTAAAGTTCAAGTTGCTTTCTTTTTACCTCTCCCTCCCTCATCTATTTGCTTTCTTTCCACCTTTCAATTTTTCCTTCCTTCCTTCCTTCCTTCCTTCCTTCCTTCCTTCCTTCCTTCCTTCCTTCCTTCCTTCCTTCCTTCCTTCCTTCCTTCCTTCCTTCCTTCCTTCCTTCCTTCCATCTAACTAATGTTTCAAACATCTGTCATTTATTCTATGTGGCTCTTGTGTTAAGCAAGTTTGGCCACCCCTGATCTGAACTTAAACACTTAAAAAAAAAAGCCAGGCTTCCCTCCTCTTCCAGCCTTATAAAACTTCCTGAAAACAAGAGCTGCTGGAGCTGTCTGTGGTATGTGAAAACTGTCAGCGCATCTGAAAGAGAGGCAGGAGGGGCTCTGATCTCTGTGTAGCCCAGGGACATTTTACCTTGCCTCAGCTGCTTCCATTGCCTTTCCTCTCCTAGCTGTATTATGAAGCCTGGTGCCAGGGCATGCATCTGATTGCAGCAGAGGGTGGGCAGCCCTTCTCGTGCCTCCAGGCTGTGCATCCAGAGAGAATTTTACAGAGATGCACCACAGATTGCAGGGCTTCGATACTTAAGTGCTTCCCCCATCTGATCAGTGGTACTCTTTACCGCTTTAAAGAATAATAACGGGAGAAGGCAGAATCCTGCTCCAAGGTGCCACCATCTAAGTTTTGCCCTGGGAAGGAAGAGAAGGGGAGTCAGGATAAGTGAGATTAATGTGGGTAAATGTAATTACACATCAGCTTTGTTTCATTCGGGAGAGGTTTATGGGTTTTCATTTGTGAGGCCTTATTGGGAGGAAAGCCAGTTTTGAAGAGAGATTTTGGCATAAGGAACAGGGTCCCTTATGTATCTGGGATATGAGAGCAAAGGCTAAAGGGACAGGTTGCGGTAAAAGTAGGCAGGGCTTCAGAATTTTATGCTGAATGCAGAAGGGAAAAAAAGGATTTGTGGGGGGGGGCAGGGAAGAGAGGTGTTTCATAGTTTGGCAACAGAGGCGAATGATCTGGGTGACAGAGTTCTAGGGAAAGGTAGGATGCTACAGTTGAGGTGAGGGAAAGCCAGAACAAAGAATCTGGCAGTAGTTGGCAAGAGATTCCCAGAGGATTCACCCAAACTGTTCCCAGCTGCGCTGGAAAAGACTTCTGTCTGGAACCATGGAGTGGTGCTGCTAGCCAGAATATACCGTGCTGGGCTAGGAGTGAAAACTCTTAAAAGCAAAATTGAATGGTACCCAACAAGCCAAACTGGTCAAGAGAGAAGCAGCTGGGAATTAGATAGGAAGGGGGCCATGTGAGGGGTGAAATGAGCACAGTGGAGTGGTTGTCTTGCCAAACAATTCTGGAGTGGGGAGAAGGAGAAAGAGTTTACGGATCTGTGGTTTCAGGAAAGGGGTTGGCAGAAGAGATCCCTGTGGATTTATCACACAAGAGTGTGGTGACAAGGAGAAGTCTTAGACTACCAGGGTTGGAGAAGAAGGACCAAGGATTGTTAAGATGTGATATGACAGCATGTCTCAGCCAAGAAGGTTACAGAGGAGTACTTCTTTACAGCAATGAAAACCTTGATTCCTTTCTCTGCTAGCTACGAAATTCTTCTGAAACATTGTTGACCACCAAGCTGGTCTTTGCCTTTAGCAGCATTACGGTTAATCCAAGCTGAAAAGTTGGAATTCGGCTGAGGCAGTCTTAGCACATCAAGGTGGGTCTCCAGTTGTCAGACAAGTGCCGTGTTTTAATTTTTAACAGGAGAGAAGCCCTTTATCTGTGAAATCTGCGGCAAAAGCTTCACCAGTCGGCCCAACATGAAGAGACACCGCCGAACGCACACAGGGGAGAAGCCATACCCGTGCGATGTGTGCGGCCAGCGATTCCGCTTTTCCAACATGCTTAAGGCACACAAGGAGAAGTGCTTCCGGGTCACCAGTCCAGTCAATGTGCTGCCTGCCGCCCAGATCCCCCTTGCCACAACCTCTCCTGCTACCACTGTACCTTCTGTTGCGAACACGCCCACTGCCCCGACCCCTGCTCCGCCGATTAATATGAACCCGGTGAGCACACTTCCTCCCCGACCCCTTGCCCACCCGTATTCTCACCTGCACCTTCATCCACACCATCCGCATCACATCCCGGTCCCGCCTGTCCCTCACTTACCCCCACCTCCAGCTCTGTTTAAGAGTGAGCCTTTAAATCACAGGGGCCAAGGTGAAGACAGTTTTCTGAGGCACCTAGCAGAAAAAAACAGCTCAGTACAGCACCACTAACTACTTGTCTTCGGCCTGCCATTCTCTTGGGTCTTTCACACCTGGAACTGCACCCCCCCCCCTCCGACCTCATGAAATCGTGTGGGGTCGCCTATAGCTCCAGCCGAAGGATCTTTGCATTGATCTCGACTGTTTAGCGGAGTGGTCATCGGATGCAGGAGGGACCCAGCGGAACCGAAGCCCAGCTCGGCTTGCACGTTTTACTGCTGACTTTTATAGGTTCACAAGGACTGAGACTTTGTGGATTTTTTTTTTTTTACCGTTTCATATCAGCTGATGAGGTATGCTTGCTTTTATATCCCGGACTTTTCTCCTCAAAGAGGGGGCAGGCCTGGTTTCCTTTGTACTAATCGGAAAGACTGTGAGACTAAATCCCAGAGCATTAATTATCACTGTGTATTTGTTAATTTCTTTCCAGCTTTTTTTTCCCCCCCTGGTGTGCGTGTGCGCGTGTGTGTGCGCGCTGGTTGAGTGAGCCAGACACATGATCGCAAGATATTAAGCATTATAGCAAAAAAGGAAGAAAAAAAAAGACAGTAAGCAAAACATAATCTCATTTGAGTAGTTCTCCTAACACACTCTTTATTTTAATACGGAAAAATTATTTTAGAGGGTTTTTTTTGTATAGACCTATTTAGTAGCCTGTTTCTAAAATGAAATGTATTTCGAATAAGCGGTGTAATTTTTTTCAGTGTAGCTGGACCTATGTTGTTATAATAGATAATTTTTATAATCATTCAAATGTGATTTCTTTAAAAAAGAGAGAGAGATGCAGATAGCTTCTATAGTAAAAAAAAAATTATTCTTACATCTGTACTACTCTTTAAAAAGGTGCTGGGGTGGGAGGGAAAGAAACCCAAGAAGTTTGTGGGAAGGCTGACTCAGAAGTGGAGACGATTTTCAGAACTTTATAATAACTTATTTGTAGGGGTTTTTTCCCTTAGCCTTGTATTATCTTTCACTTGCAGTTATAAGACCAGTACATTAAATTACTGTGTTTTCACAAACGTTTTTCACTCAGCTCCGCTAGACATAAAGTGTGAAATGTTTCAGAAAGGGTAGACTTTCTCGTGGGGCAAAATTGGGGCATGAAGCTGTGCAGGACAGGGGGAGACTCAGCTAGATGTGGGAAGTAGGATGTCATTTCTTGGGCATACATTAGAACCTGGTTCATTATGTAAATGTGTGTTTAAGGTATGATTTCTGATCTGGGGATCATTTAATGCTGCTGCTTTTGTGTTTGTTTTTCTTCTCTCTCGTTTCTCCCTGCCCCCCCACTTTCAGAGATCCTTGAGTTCTCTAGGAGAAAAGTGGGGAATCACAAATAAGGTGCTGTGTGGCTGAATTTGTGTAGAATAAACCTGGATTGGTGTATCCGGTGGGAATGTGAATCACAGTTCTTATTTGATTAACTGAAACTATAATACGGCACCATGTAAGCAGCTGAAATGACTTCTTGGCACCTTGGAGGAGAAGGCACACAATCTCCTACCAATCTTAGAACCTAAATTTCCATATGGCTGTTCCCCCAAAGCTCAGTTTCGTCCCCCCCAAGAGCAACTTTTGCTAATCCTCAGCATGGCATTTCCTTTTTTAAAAAATTAGTCCTTGGAGCTAATTAGGTGGGGGATATTGCATCAGATTAGCCCCCACTGTTGCACTCTGATAATTGTGCTTTTACCATCTAACATCAGTTTTGCATTTTTAAAAAGATATATATAGAGAGAGGATTAGGTCTTTTTGATACTTGTTCTCATATTTGAATGACAGTTTCTTAACTCCCCCTCCTTTTTCTGACAAACGAGTCTTTTAAAGTTGTTGTGATAACATTTTACCTGTTCCTTCTCTTTTGTAGGTAGTAAAGCTAGCTATAAAAGTGAAACATTAATATAACGGTTCAACATCTTCGACTGCCCAGGATGGTTCTGTACATTCCATGTCATGTTTGCAAACCCATAATTCTGTATAGTTTATCTATGCTGCAGGCCGACAGTCTGGCCTGGTGAATCTACTTTTATAAATTTAAAGGAAGGGAAAAAAAGCCCAGCTTACCTTGGTAAATCAGTTGTAAGCCAATTTTGCAACAATGGTTTTCTCAATAAATTTACAGTATTTGGCTGCTATTTATGAATCCTAGTATTTGAAATTGGTGTATGTTTTATATTACTGTTTTTTTGGAAGATTTTATGCTGCCTCTCTAAGTCTTGGGGAGTGGTGTTGGGTGCTTCATAGTGGTATTTCTCAATATAAAAATGGATAAAAGTTGGGCTGCTCTCAACAAATGTGCAGGTTGCAGTTCAAGGTGATGTTTCTGTCATCTTTTCATCCAGACTAATGTCGTTTCTGGCAGAGAACTTCCTTTTTGCATATCTGGCTCTTAGCAAAGGTGCCACGCTTGACTGCAGAGGCACAGTAGTTCATTAGATCTGGATTGCTGTTCGGTGTAATGTCTTCTGATACAGCGACTCCAGTTGGAGCTTTGTAAGCATAGAGTTTAGCCCATTCTCCAGCACTGGAGAATGCTGTTCTTGATTGTCTTGACTGGTGAATTCTGGAACCTGTTTATTTTGTACCTTGATTCAAGTGGCTGTGTAAGGCATGTTTCCCTGCTGAAAATATTCGTGGGATAGATCAGTAGAAAATTAAATAAGTAAGCCCGTCGTGGCCTGAGCAGCATATTCTGCTCCATTCCGTTCCCCCGTTTAAACGAAAACGTGGGCCACAGTTCTCAAGAGAACTAGAATAGAGCAGGTACCAGAAAGCAGCAGAGATAACTAAGTGAACAGTGATGCAGATGCAAATTAGGATATTGTTGAAGGTGCCCCCCAAGCCTTTGGTATTGAATTGAAGTCTATATTCTGTTTCACTCAGTTACAAACACTGAATTATTATGAAGGGTTCAGTCTGTTCTTACAGTTCAGTTTTCAGGGTGGCTGCGGGAAGCGCCTGACAGTGGCTGAAGAATGGCTTGGAGAGGTAAGTCGACCACAGCATGTCATTTTGTAGTCTTTCTGTATGAACAGCAGTATGCATGTGTGTTTGAATTATGATTTGGCTGCACCAGTTTCTGAATTGCATATGATGAGGCTTGTATACAGCTTAGCATCAGTGCCGTAACAATCACATAGTAGCTGGCACTCCAAGCAGCCTTGCAAAATCAGAAATGTGTGAGGTTACCAGATATCACAGACTCCACTGGACTTCACACACACACACACACAAGAAACTTCTTTGCCTTGGCAACTCTGCTGTGGGCTGGTACTAAAGCACTGTCCTGCCATTTGTACTTTATATAGTTCTATTTTAAAAAAAACCAGGAAGAGAGAACCTTATTTTTAGACACATTAAAAATTGTGAAAGCCTTCTTTGTGACGGCGCTGGGAAAACAATTGGTGTTTTTCTTGTTGTGCTCTATATTGTAATTTATTAACAAGATCCCCTTCCAACCAGCGCTTCCCACTTTTGCCCACATAAAGAGAATTTTACATACAGTCTTTGGATTCAGGAGGAACCACCCAAGATAATAAACAGCTGCTGTTGGGCTGTGAATGTCTCTTTGAAATCTCCCTGGATTAAAGTTTTGGCTTCTTTTGCAGGAGTCTGCACAAAATCCTATGGTTTGGTATAATTGAATGTTTGCCTCGAAACTGTCATTGTAACAGACCACTCTTGCATGTATTGGCATTCTTTTTAGTTTCAAGTTGTGTTTGAATGTAACTCTTTTTCATAATTCTGCCGTCCTACCACCCGACAGTGCAAGATGCTGTGTGACTAATCCTGTTTAGCTAATTGTATTAGGAAAAGTGATTTTGCCCTTAATCCGAAAGAACTGATGGTAGAGGAGTCTGCCTTTTTAAAGGGCGTGGTGGACTGCTGGAGAGTGAATCCTCTGCAAACCATCATGGTTGCTAGTTTTGTCAGGCTTCACTGTGTCACCCTCTGACCTGTCCTGCCCCTTGGGGTCCATGGCTATGAAGAGGTGTGTGGGGCGTGTGCACGAGTGTACTGAATGCTCACATGCACCTAGGCTCTCAGTCAGTTTGGTGTAGTGGTTAAGTATGTGGACGCTTATCTGGGAGAACCAGGTTTGATTCCCCACTCCTCCACTTGCAGCTGCTGGAATGGCCTTGGGTCAGCCATAGCTCTGGCAGGGGTTGTCCTTGAAAGGGCAGCTGCTGTGAGAGCCCTCTCAGCCTCACCCACTTCACAGGGTGTCTGTTGTGGGGGGAGAAGATATAGGAGATTGTAAGTGAGTCTCTGATTCAGAGTGAAGGGAGGGCTATAAATCTGCAATTCTTCTTCAGTCCCTCTGGTTTCCCCATCTAGGGACCCTAACAGGGCAGTTCTTTATGCCCTTTGAACACCCCAATGTTTTGCATCCCTGCAGGCTTTTCCTGCACCATGTGATACCTGCTCTTCCAGGGACCACTGCAAACCTGGAGCACAAAGAGGTTGTTTTATTATTTATTGCTTCATTTGTTCTCCACCTTTCTCCCCAAAGTCGACGGTGTTCTTCTCCATTTTATCACCCCAATAGCTGTGAGTAGGTGACCAACCCAGTTAAGGTCATCCAAGCGAGCTTCTGTGGCAGAGTGGGGATTCAAGTCTGGGTCCTTGTGCCGGTCCTAGTCCTACAGTCTAACCCAGGGGTGTCAGACTCATTTGTTATGATGGCTGGGTCTGACATAAGACCTTGTTGGGACAGGCCATGTCAAGTTGGGCCACGCGTGTACGTATTTAAGATTAGGTAGCAGAGATATAAATTTTATAAAGAACACAGACAAACACAAATATATATTTTTAAGAACTCAAAACATGCTTAAAACGTTAGCACTCATTGGTCTTAAAGATGCTTTCTTTGTATTTCTCCCATGGGATCCAGGGAACTGGGCAAAGGAAGCTCTGGCTTCTTCCTTCCCCAGGGTGCTAGGAGGGGGAGGAGCCTCAGCCAATAGAAGGAAGATAGGCTTGGCTCAGTAGCTCTGCTGTGCAGTGAAAGAGCCTGGTAAAGCAACTTCTGCCTTCCCCCCCACTTCTTCCCCAAGGGAGGTTTCCTCAGCCAATGGAGAAAATAGAGGTTTTGCTTTGTACCTCCTGTGCAATTAAGCAAGCCCAGCAAAACAAGCTGTTATGCAGAAGAAAGCAAGATATAGGGAGAAGGAAGCAGATGACAGCCAGTTGCTCAGGGGCCAGATAGGAGCCCTCCGGGGGCCTAATTCTGCCCCCGCAATGCATGTTTGACACCCCTGCTGTAACCACTACATCACAGTGGCTCTTATTGCATTCTTTGTGTCAAGGCTGGTCAGCTTCTGCACAACCATGCTTTTAATCATTTCCCCTGTGAATCAAAATGCATTCTGTTTATCAGTATGGCTCCAGGTTGGAGATACAGAAAGATGGTGAAATAATATTATTTCAAAACCACCTTTAGGCACACCTGAACTATAAGGAACCTATTGTGCCTGTTTATGAGAGAAGTGGGGGGGGGGGGGGCAATTTAAAAAAATTAAGGAGCCATCAGTGTTACAAAACGAAGAACATTATTTTATTTCCTCTAATCCTCCTACTCCATAGTACAACCAGCTGAAATGACAGGTGTACAAAAAATCCACCAACTTTACCAACTAGATGAAGCAAGGGGAGGGACAGTGTCTCATTGGTAGAGCATCTGCTTGGGAAGCAGAAAGTCCCAGGTTCAATCCCTGGCATCTCCAAAAAAGGGTCCAGGCAAATAGGTGTGAAACACCTCAGCTTGAGACCCTGGAGGTCCGCTGCCAGTCTGAGAAGACAATACTGACTTTGATGGACCAAGGGTCTGGTTCAGTATAAGGCAGCTTCATATGTTCATATGTTCATGTTCAAGCCCACAAGCAAAAAGGTAACTGCAACCTTTTCCCATCTCTTACGACAACCGCAGTCCCCACCCCTAAAAACAGAAATGCATCTTTCTCTTGCAGTTGAGAAATGTATCCTCAGTATTTTCTTCCTTTTTGAATTGTATTCCAGCATTTGCTTATCCTATGTGTACAGGAATTACAATGATGCAATACTTTATACAGTCTTGCATAAAAGCCTTCATGTTAGATAGTTCTTTGAAATATTATTGGATGATTAAATATATGAACACCTTGTCATAAACATGTTATTATTGTAAAAGAAAATATTTCATAAACCAATTTTTATTTTTTTTTCCTGGAAAACAGCAGCTTCTGAAAAAACGGGGTGGAGGGATGGGGTGTTTCTAAATGAGACCAATCCTGCATTTCACATCTCCATACACTTCCCTGAACTGTAAATGCATACCAGAGAGACGTGTGTATTGGAGGAATTCTTTTATGACTGTGTGTAGGCTTGGGCATAGATAACCTTGCTAATTTATCTCTGTAAAATTAAATGGGAATGAGCTGTTGAGGGAGGAGACAGTATAACTATTGCCTTTTTCTGAATACATTGGAGTTTGAATTATTACAGGAATGGCTGTTTTTTTTAAAAAAAAAATCTGTCATGACTCACAGCTGGACACCTCTGGCGTTAAAATGCAGTCCAGCTTTAGAAAGGGAAAGAAGCAACACCAAAAGCATGTGGTTGTTCAGTGGAGAGGTAATGGGGTACTGCTAGTAGCAGAAATGTGTGCTTTGGAGATACTACGTTTCAGGTTCCGTTTGTGACCTCTTTCCCTTAATGGTGCGGTAGTTAGATTGTAGTAGCCAGCTGACATACTTGATACAGTCTTCCTAGAGAATTGCCTGGTGGGAGCAAAAGTGGCACATAATGTGTGGAGCCCCCCAAGGGAAAAGATCCTTAGGGTTTGCAGTGCTGTGAATCAATTTTAGGGCAGAAGACAGAAGGTGAAACAGTTAAAGGGGAAGGGAGGTTGGGAAGGATAACAGTGGGTTCTGTAGAGGATTTGTTTAAGAGAGCTGTGTGAGCTGTACATTAAAAAATCCCTGTGACGTATGTAAACACTTTTTAAAGAAAAAAGTTAGCACTATTACCTTTTAATATACTAGCAATATTGCACTTTTATCCCTCCCTTCCTCCAGTGATCCCAAGGCAGCAGGTGTGCCTTCTCACAACAACCCTGCAAAGGCAAGTTAAGCTAGAGTGATTAGCCCAGGATCACCTAGTGCAGGGGTGTCAAACATGCAGTTTGGGGGTCGAATCAGGCCTCTGGAGGTCTCCTATCAGGCCCCCAAGCAACTGGCTGTCATCTGCTTCCTTCCCCCTCTTTCTTGCTTCCTTCTGCATAACAGTTTACTTTGCAAGGTTTGCTCAATTGCACAGAAACTACAGAGCAAAGCCTCTATTTTCTCCATTGGCTGAGGCTCCTCCCTTGGGGAGGAAGGAAGGAGGAATAGCTTGCTTTGCCAGGCTCTCTCAGTTGCACTGTAGAGCTGCCGAGCCAAGCCTCTCTTCCTTCTATTGGCTGAGGCTCCTCCCCCACCCCACCCCACCCCAGTCCCCTGGGGAAGGAAGAAAAGAACCAGAGCTTCCTTTGCCCAGTTCTCTGGATCCCATGGGAGAAATACAAAGAAAGCATCGTTAAGACCAATGAGTGCTAATGTTTTACGTTTTTAGACATATATATTTGTGTTTGTTTGTGTTCTTTATAAAATTTATATCTCTGCTACCTAATTTTAAATAAGTACACACATGGCCTGGCCTGACATGGCTTGGCCCAACCTGACATGGCCTGGCTCAACAAAGTCTCATATATGTCAGATCTGGTCCTCATAACAAATGAGTTTAACACCCGACCTAGTGGGTCCATGGCTAACCACTACACCACACTGGGTCTCATTCTGCGAGTCAGAACTTAAGGGCAGCAGATTAAAAGGAATGTCCACATTCAGAGGGGGTAAATCTCCATACCAATAGGCAATCTCCAGTGAAGGCCTTGACCTGTATGTTGTCAGGCCTTCAGAGGAACTGGTCGAGCCAGTGTGTGAGGCAGGATGCTGGACTAGATGGACCACCAGTCTGATCCATCAGGGCTCTTATGTTCTTAAACTATGCAGGGCACTGAGGGTTCCTGTGCATTACACTTTTAAACCTGATATTAAAGCCTTGAGGTTTAGAAAATTCTAAAAAAAAAAAAAATGATATTCTGAACAGTGTACTCTGCACCAAATTCCACTCATGCATCGTGAGGGCCTAGCAATACATTCAGCCCTGTAGATGGAATTGTCAAGAAAGCGGAAACCGTGGAGGTGTAGTGCTCAGCTACTGTGTGCTGTGCTTACATTCAATACAGATAAACACCTCAATCATCCTCCTGTTTACAGCTTATCTTCTCAAAAGGCTTAAGAGACAGGGCTCCCTGAAGAGAGGGGATCGTGTCATCTGTGTATGTGGGAGAGAGATAGATTAGAATCTTGTATCTGAGTTAAAAAAAAAACTCTTGTGGTTTCAAAGCTGGGTTTTGAGATGGAGCTTCCAAAATGCAAGCTTTAAGTTAAGAGATCCTGTGGGGTAAATCACAGCTCAGGCTGTCTACCACCACCACCAGCATCACTCTTAAAATTGACCTTACTGGCAGCTCTGGAGTTGGTTGCTAGCTATTCAAGGTCAAGGAAGCAGAAGATGAGCTTATGTTGATTTTTTTTTTAAATCGGTGTGCATTCTTTTGAGTTTGCAAAAGTGTTGCGTTGGATTACAAACTGTTGCCTCAATCTTGCTAATGCAATCTACATGAAGAAACTGGTTTTGCTTGCTGGTTAGTGCACAAAAATCTTTTGGTGTGGTGGAGGCCACCTTGGGCAATGGTACAGAATGTGGCACCTTGAGCGTTTGTCCCTTATGCAGCTCTCATTATGATGAAGTGATGGAAGGCACCAGAAATCCAGTCGAAGCCTGCGTACAAGGCTTGGTAGTGGCGTTGTGTGGTGGTTTTCTGGCCTTGGCGTTGTTGTGGAAAAGCTTCTTGATGATGGGGGGGGGGGCAACAGTAGGAGGGCTTCTGGAATTCTGGCCTTGCTGGTAGCCCTCCTGGTGACCCCTGGTTTGTGGCCCCTGTGTGACACAGTGTTGCTGGGTGGGCCATTGGCCTGATCCAGCATGGCTTCTCTTACATCCTAAAAAATCCATAAATTGGTTATTTTTGCATTTCTCCTCCCTCCAAAAAAAAATTCAGTTCATTAGAACTGCAAATATTGGACCATTTCCAACCAGCTTTTCCAAAGGTCAACAGATTATGCTTGGGGGGATGGTGGGGGAAGTATGATGGAAGTCTAAATGAGGAAGATAATTGAGTAAGACTAAGTGGGGGCAAAAGCTTGCTGGATACAACCTAATATGCAGTTTATTAACGCTTGAGACATTTTGCAGAAGAAATGGGTTGTGCAAATAAACTTTATTTCATTTATACCTCGCCTGTCTCCACAATGGAGGACCCAAAGCGACTGACATCCATAGCCAGGATTTCATGTTTGGTGGGGCCCACAGCAGGATTTGTTGTTTGAGGGGCTCTCGGCACTATAAGCTGTTTTGAGTCCTACAAGCTAACCCCCCTTCGCCTGGGCAGTCACAGCAGCTTCGCTCCCCCCCTTTCTTGTGTGCCCCTCTCTGAGAGACAGAGACCTCTTGACTCCCCCCCCCCCCCCTGCTCTGCACACCTCAGGCATTCCTGCATGGCTAAAAAGCAGGGACTTAAATTATCATACTGCAAGGGCCACACCCCAGGCTTTTAATATGCTGTTTGCTTTATCTTTCCGAAGCATGTGGTACAAAATGAGAGGGCTCTGCAAAGCCACAGATAGTTCAGGGTGGAGGGTGAAGCTTGTTTCACGTGCCATCCTGTAATCTCGTGTTCTGTGTGGCAGGGCTGAGGAACTCTAGTTAGCCATTAGCAGGGTGATGTTTTCCAGCTGTGGTGATTTTTTTAAAGTGAGTCTATTTTTGTTACTTGGATTTCCAAGTCTTTCATTGAGGATAAGGGTATTGGGGGCGGGGGGGTGAGTGATTATGGTGTTGGTGAAATTTTTGAAGTTAAAAATATGTAATTGAAGAGAGTATTAGAGTTTATGAAACACCTCTTCATTTCCACCGTTCTGCAGAGTGGCCTGACTAAAGCCTCTTGAAAAGAAACGGAAAGTCCTAATTTGACAAACTAGCTGCAATTCCAGTTGGTCTGTACTACCCACATAGATATATTTCCTTGTTTGTTCACTTATGCAAGAATAAAAGTAGGGTTTCTTCAGGGTTTTGAGATGCCCTCCATCCTTGGATTGAACTGCTGCTTGATGGGGACTGGAAATCATAAATTCAAAAAGGGACCTACTAGAGTCATTTGATTGTGTTAATAATGCTGGTTCTGGCACTTTTCACTCGCATTGAATAACACACTTCCAACCCACTTCTAATGCACTTTGCAACTTTTTTATTGTGTGAAATGGCAAAATCAACTTGCAAACGATTACTAAAGTAGGTTGAAAGTGCATTATTCAGTGTGCGCGAAAGTGCATACTGACTTTTCCCTGTTTCTCCTACCAAAGGTTCTATAACTAGATTCCAGACACCAACCAAGGATCTTCTACATGCAATGCATGCTTCTTCTATTACTCTATAACAGGCCTGTTCTATTACTCTCTAATAGGGGGTGGCCAAAATTGCTTAGCGGAAGAACCACAAGACATGAACATCAGATGTTTGAAAGCCACAAGACATGAATATCAAATGTTTGAGAGCTTTAAGACAGAAGGAAGGAAGGAAGGAAAATATGAGGGAGGGAGGAAGGAGAGGTGGAAACAAAACAAGGTTAACTTTAAATGCATTTTCCTAGCTGCCAGCTGGCTTGGCGCAGAGAAGTGATTTTAAGAGACAAATGCCTTCTCTAGCTTGGCCGACAGTATGGGGGGGGGGGCTTTGAGAGCCACACAATATGTGTGAAAGAGCCACATGTGGCTCCCGAGCCACAGTTTGGCCACCCCTGCTCTATAACAAACTTGCTTAATGTAGGAGCTGCATAGAATAAACATCAGATATTTGAGAGCCGCAAGACATGAACATCAAATGTTTGAGAGAAGGAAGGCAATTAGATGGGGTGGAGGGAGAGATGGAAAGAAAGCAACTTTAAATACACACTCTAAGCTGCTGGATGGCTTGGCTTGGAGAAGTGATTTAAAGAGAGATATGCCTTCTCCCAAGGCAGCCAATAAGGCAGTGGAGGCTTCAAGAGCCACACAATGAGTGAAAGAGCCACATGTGGCTCCTGAACCACAGTTTGGCCACCCCTGCTCTATAACCTTTCTCATCCCTTCTTTATAGATAATGCTGCTGGTGGGAATCAGCATGCAGAACGTTGGTTACTTTTTTAAAGTTCTGTGCCCAGAAAATCCAAATTATCAAGAAAAGCTTTGCAAGTTACACGAATGGAGGGTATTTACATAATGTCTCCTATTCTGCACCCTGATTTTGGTAGTCCTAGGGAAGTGAAGGAACAGAAGAGCGGGATCATAGAATCATAGAGTTGGAAGGGACCTCCAGGGTCATCTAGTCCAACCCCCTGCACAATGCAGGAAACTCACAAATACCTCCCCCGAAATTCACAGGATCTTCATTGCTGTCAGATGGCCATCTAGCCTCTTGTTTCAAAACTTCCAAGGAAGGAGAGCCCACCACCTCCTGAGGAAGCCTGTTCTACTGAGGAACCACTCTAACAGTCAGGAAGTTCTTCCTAATGTTGAGCCAGAAACACTTTTGATTTAATTTCAATTCATTGGTTCTGGTTCAACCCATTGGTTCTGTTCAAGGTACTGGGAATTTGGGAGGAGGATCTCAGTATTTTGAGATTTCACCAGGCATTGGTTAATAATTGTATTTCTATTCTGCTCGAAGGAATTGGGGGGGGGGGTACTTTCCCTTCCCTTCCCTATGTATTCATTGGAAGGTGTTTTGCTTTCCTTTTTAGAAGTTTTGTTTTGTTTTTAATTTGCCTCCTTTCCCATGTCCAAAGCAGGATCCATCCATTTAGATTCTGCCCGTCCTCCAAAGAAATAAGGCTGGTGGTACAGGATCCCCCGCCCCTGCCAATCTTCTCCTTACAACAACCTTGAGGCAGGAGAGGCTAAGACAAGGTGACAGGGACCAAGATCGCTCACGGGTGGCCCTTGCGCCACCAGCTTTTAAAATGTACCTTTGCAGCCACGCGGGCTAAAGGCTTGCTTTGAAACCCACGAAAGCCCAACGCTGCCGGCTTCCGCGTCCCATCCTACGCTTTCCTTGCGCGCTTCCCACGGACCCGCGGCCTCACCCGCAACACGGCTCAGCCGGCTGAGGAGCTGCTTGACATTCCTGGAGCCTGAGAGGGCTTTTCTCTTCGACTCGAGAGCCCATCGGCAAGGCGTTATTATCGGCCTTATCGAGGGAATCTTCCCTCCGGGGCACGGCAAACCGTGCCGATGGCGTAAGTCAGAAGTTCCTCCTCGTCCGGGGCCCTTCCGCTGCGGGGACAAAAAACGGAGGAGTCAGTCCGGGCAGGTGACCCAGTTCGAGCTCATTCGGGTCTCGGCGAACTTCCCCAGCGGGCGGCTTTCGGTCCTCTTCCTCTCGGAAAGCGATGGCACAGGTGGGTCTCGGCTTTGCCTCGTTTCCCCTCCCTGGATCGTCTCTCGGCGCGCACCTCCCTTGGCTGCACCGGGCCAAGGCGGGAGACATCGGCTGCGATCCCACATGCTAAATAACGCCGTTTCGATCCATTTTCCAACCGGATCTTGCCAAGTTCACATAGTAAAATCCAGTTGGGAAGTGGATTGAAACGGCATTATTTAGCAGGTGTGATCGCAGCCTTTGCTGGCCAAACGGCCTGGGCACTTTTGCTCGCCACGCCGCTGTCAGTTTCGCCGAGAGGGGCGCGCAGTATCGAAGAGGGGCAAAGAAAAAACTCCAGGGGTCGCTTCTGCTGTCCTGAAATGCCCCTGGGAAGGGGGCGGGGGCGCGGCTGGCGCTAATGGATGCTGCCTCTTTCTCTGTTGCGGTCTCGCTCCCCTTTTGATCGGCACTCAGGCGCCCTTCCGATTGGCCGCTCCGCTTGTGACGTGAGAGGACTGCGGTTGTCCTGTGTAGCAAAAGCGCCGGGCTTAGTTTCCGTCTCTTTTTCTGGGGAATCGCGGCGGGCGGGGGGGCCTTCTCTGCAGCGAGGGGTGGGGGGGAGAAAGATGTGATAGGGGGCAGGAGCTAGGGAAGGCCCGGGTCGTCTTCGGCCGCGCCCCCCAACCCTTCCCCCAAGCCCTTTCCTTTATATAAGGGAGAGATCTCCTGGTCCCACTGGCTAAGAGCGCTCGGGCTGGGAGGGAAAAGCAGCTTCTCTTCTTTCTCTCTCCCCCCCCCTCCCCCTTTCTTGACCGAAGCCCAAGAAGAACCATGCAGTGAGCAGAGTTCAAGTCTGAACGGAAAGTAGGCATTTCCCAGGCCCCCCACCCCGGCTCCTTCCCCCCCCCCCCTCCTGCTCCTTTTAAACCGGCGTCCGATCCAAGAACGCACGTGAGTCTGCCGCGCTTGCGGGGAACGGGGCGGGCGGTGGGGAGGCAGAGAGTTCAGGATCGGCCCAAGGGCAAAAGGGACACCCGGAGGAGGCAGCTAGCCGTGGGAGGGGCGGGGGCAGGATGTTAGCGAGGGGTGAAATCCAAACGCTTTGGAGCGGCTGGGGGAAATGTCAGGGGCAGCAGAAGGCGGTGGGAGATTGTACGTTCCTGCAGAGAAGTCTGGATGACTCTTGGGAACCGGGGGGGGGGGGGGTGGCGGGAGCTGCGACAGGGATCTTCCGGTGTCCCTAGGGCTGCGGGATTAATATTGGAAGAGGAGTCCTCCTAACCCTTAGGGAGGGTCTCCATCTGGCCGCTGGAATAAGGGGGAGCAAAAAGACAAGACTTTTTTGACACGCACGCGCACACACACCCGGGCTATTCTGGTGGGGAAGGGGGATGTGGTTCCCTTCAAGGCGAGGGGAAGAGCAAATGGGTAGAGGCGCTGGGAAGGGAGGGAGCGGGGCCCTATCCATAATCCAGCAGCATCTGTGTTCAGAATGCGCAAGGCATCGCTGAAAATGCTGCATAAGCCTAGCATAGGGACTCCTCTGGGAGTTACCCTTCAGTCTTCCCTCCCTGATCCCATTGTAAAAGTTCTTTAGAGGCCTGGAATGAGTCTCCTCAGGACCACTGCCCCTTCTTGCTTCTAGTCTGGGGGCCCATACAAATCCCACCTTGATTTCTCTGTGCAACAGTTAATTTTGTAGGTTATGTTCTGTCTTGTCTGGGGGTTTGCACAGTTGTCTTGGGAGAGTGGGGGAGGTGAAAGAGAAAGCCCTCCCTCCCCACCATCCACTTTTTCCTCCTACCATAGTGCCATATCTGGCAGTGAGGCTGCCATGGGCTCCCAAATAGGATGGGACCCCAAGAAAGACACACAAAGGCCCATGCCGTGGTAGAAGAAAAAGTGAATTGTGTGTGTGGGGGGGGTGGGGCACGTCTGCCTGTCTTCCAGTATGGCACATAGATTCATAAGCATCTTTGGGCATTTATTGGCAAAGGAACCCCGGTGTTGGGGATACCAGTCCAGGAGTAGAAGTATCTGTTGGCCATGGCAGAACTGGAGACAGACGGCCAGAGTGGGGAGACCGATGCAGGCAGTTGTTTCTGGGGAAGAAGTTCTAGAACTTTGGTTCATCAACACCAGACAAGTTCCATTTTGCAATTTGACTGCCAGTTGCCATGTTGGGAAGTTTTAATCCCAAACTGATTCCAAACAGCCGTATTGAAGGAATCCAAGAAGCAGCTGGATTTAGGGAAGGCTATAAAGAGACCGAAGGCCTGCATCTGGAGTGCCCATGCGAGCACCTCTGCCCCCCACACCTGACCTTCAGGGATGCTCTTGATTTATCAAAGCAATACATTGTGGCTGTGCTTGGAAACAAGTGACTGGCAGCAACTAGGTTATTTAAATATGCATACTCTGCTTTTCTCCCTAATGGAAATCCACAGCATTGTTCTTCCCTCTTCCGACACCCCTGTGATAGAAGGTTAACCTGAGAGAGACTGACGGGCCCAAGATCACCGAGTGAGCTTCCATGGCAGAGTGGGGATTTGAACCTGGCTCTCCTCGATCCTAGTCCAGGGGTGGCCAAACTTGCTTAACGTAAGAGTCTCACAGAATAAACGTCAGATGTCTGAGAGCTCTAAGACATGGACATGTTTGAGAGCTGCAAGACAGGAAGGAGGGGAAAGAAAACGACTTTAACTTTAAATGCATTCTCCAAGCTGTTGGCTGGCTCGGGGAGGTGATTTAAAGAGAGAAATGCCTTCTCCACGCTGGCCCACGGGGCGGTTGGGGCTTTGAGAGCCACACAATATGTGTGAAAGAGCCACATGTGGCTCCCGAGCCACAGTTTGGCCACCCCTGTCCTAGTCCAATGCTCTAACCACCACACCAAGGGTGTGCAGACCTGCCCCAATATAAAAGATGTTCCATAGCACTTTTTGACTTATTCATTTGACTGTTGTCCCCTGGCTTTGTCTCTAAAGGGGTGTTATGTGTTACTATTGCAAAGAAGGGCAGTTGCAGCAAGGAGAGACTAAAGCTGGAGTCCAGAGGCATGTTAAAGATGGACCAGATTTATTCCAGTAAAAGCTTTTACTTCCTCAGATATGTAATGAAGAGGAGCTTGTTCAAGCCAGTGAGCTGAGCAGATCTTTGAACCCAATACCCTTCTAGGTCCAAGGCTAGTTAAATAAAACCCTGCTGATCTCTGCCCCTCTGTGTATGGTAATCTTGTCAGGAACAGTAGTATCGAGACTACTTTGTCATGCTCAGAGCTGAAGATGACATCCATACAGAGCGCTGGAGAAATAAGGGAAGAGTGCTGGAATCTCAAAGGCTGCATCGGCACTTTAGCAACTGTGAGTAGCAGATTCTCTCATCTGCCATGAGCAGGAGGCTGTTCTCAAAAGCATGGGATTCTTCAATGTGTATACATCATGCAAACTAAGTCAGTCTACTAAATGGCTTTGTATTTGCATTGTTCCAGTCTTTGCGCACAGTGCAGAATTCTACAGGATATCAAAAGTCGGAACTCTAAAATATTGAAATCTGAAATTCCCAGAATGTGATTTACCAAATGTGCCTGTGTAATGCAGCTGTGCAAATACAAATAGCCATGGCTGAAAGCCATCCTCTGGACTTGTGAGTCGACTTTGTTGCCAGTGTGGTGAAGTTGTTAACTGGAGGGGAGGGTGAGGTCATAGCGCATTGTCCGGACTTGTACATTGCTCTTTTCAAAAGTCGTTGGCTCTTACTCAAAGGAAGCTGAAAGCCCTGATTTCTTCACTGCCCCAAATACGCAGTTTGGCTCGCTGCCACTGCCCTGAACATATTTCCACCCACGTCTCTGCACCCACAAAGTCCTAATCACAGGTTTTTTCCTGTCTCCCAAATTGTTCTGTACTTCAACTCATCTCCCTGGTATCCCAGCTCAACTTAATCAATAGCTTCTCCTCTGGTTCCTCATGCAGCTATCCTTGGCATCCCCTTGTTCCTGTCCTCGCTGTCCAGGTAGCAAAATGCCAAACCAAAGTGGGACACTGGGATTCTCTTGGATGGGCAGTGGCAGAAGAGAGGGGTCATTGAATGCCGTGTTTGAACTAGTGGCTTCGGCACTTTCAAATATAGCATCGGCGGGATCCTCTCCCAGTAAGCAAGCTTGTTTTTCTTCTGGACGAAATACCTGCCAATGTCAACAGAGGCTTCTCTGTACAGAGTTTTATTTCATCCTATTTTAATTTCCCTTCTAGCTTGTTTGTTCTTCCTTAAGGATATTTTTTCCCCCTGGGTCAGGTGTTCGGGTGTGTGTATCCCTTCTGGGGGACTCCAAAGATCATTTGGCACTGAGCCAGTCGTGTGTTGATCACTGGGAGGGAGGATTTCAGACTCTATACCAGCTTTTCTGAAGAACAATCTTTTCTGAAGAACAAATTCACTGCCACAGGAGGTGGCGGCGGCTACAAGCATAGCCAGCTTCAAGCGGGGATTGGATAAGGATATGGAGCAGAGGTCCATCAGTGGCTATTAGCCACAGCTTATTGTTGGAACTCTCTGTCTGGAGCAGTGATGCTCTGTATTCTTGGTGCTTGGGGGGGGCACAGTGGGAGGGCGTCTAGTGTCCTGGCCCCACTGGTGGATCTCCTGATGGCACTTGGGGTTTTTGACCACTGTGACACAGAGTGTTGGACTGGATGGGCCATTGGTCTGATCCAACATGGCTTCTCATGTTCTTATCTATAGCAGAAACTATATTAGGACACCTACCTACATGCATTTTAAAGAAAAATGGCCTCTCTCCCTTCCCAAGTCCCTTCCCATCGGATCCTGCCAATGCTATATTTGAAGGTGCTGAAGCCACTAGTTCAAATACCAAAGGTAAGAAAAATCTGTGAAAAATTACCAATACAATTTCAATCACTCACAATTAATATACAATTCGTATAATTTTCAATAAATAGTAAATAGAAGTCATGTAAGCCACATACAATTTCACAATAATTTCATAAATCACGGATTTTTCTTACCTTTGGTCTTCTCTCCATGATTCTCTCTACCATTTGACTAGTTCAAACATGGCATTATAGCTTCTTACAGCCTTTCCATATAGAAAATAAACAGGGAGATTTCTAACAGAGCCTGAACTGCTAGTTTTCTATATGCAAGTGGCAACACGTGCCCATTAGAAATGACTCCCATCTTAAAAACATTTTTTTTTTCATATCAGAACAGGATATCCTTCCTTCCAGTCACTCCTATCACTCTTGATTATTTTTTTAAATTTACATATGACCTGAAAAACCCACTAATGAGTAACTCTTCTCAATAACTCATCTTTATACTTCATCTTTTACACGGTAGTAGTTACAATCTTAAAAGAAAAAAGAAAAGAAATAATTCCCATTCCCATTGGGAATTTCCCAACTTGATCCTGTAGCTCAGGGGTGGGGAACCTCCATCCCAAAGGCCGTATACGGCCCTCGAGGTCACTTGGTGTGGTCCTCGAGGATTGCTGGACTGAACTGAGCCATGTGGCAGCCTCCCTGAGGCTGGCTGGCCAGTGAGAATCATGAGGCCCAGCTGCGCTGTGCAGCAGCCTCCCCAGGGCCAGGCAGGGATCACAGGGCCCAGATGTATTGTGCAGCAGCCTCCCTGGGGCCTGGCTGGCCAGCCAGAATTGATGCAGGGCCTGGAAGAGTTACTGTCACAGTTCACTTTGTACTTGATTATCTCAGATGGTGTGACCTAATATGCTAGTATTAGGGGATGTGGTCTAATATGCTACTGAGTTCCTGCTGGGTTTTTTCTACAAAAAAGCCCTGGACCTAGGCATTTGCCTAGGGCGGCAGGCCGTGTGTGTGTGTGTGCGCCAGATTAGGCTCTCCCCACATGACTTCAAATAGAAAAAGAATTATTTGCATTAATTTTGCTGGCCTGTATCATTCTCCCTCAGCGGAGCACTGTTTGTTAAGTTGATATTTTTTTATGGCCCACGAATGATGTTATAAATATCCATATGGCCCTTTGCAGAAAAAAGGTTTCCCACCCCTGCTGTAGCTGTTGTCTAGTTCTGGGCTTCTATGGCTCCATGGTAGTGTAGTGTAATGGTAAGGGTGTCAGACTAGTATTTGGGAGACCCAGATTCGAGTCTCCCGCTTGCCATGGAAGCGCACTGGGATGATCTGGAATCACTTTTTCTCATCCAAATGCACCTCACAGGTATAAAGTGTGAGTGTAAAGACAAGGGGGATAATAGCATTAGCTGGTTTAGGTTGCTACCAGACAGAAAAGCAAGGAACAAATAAAGGGCTGCCTCTCCTCCAGTCTTGCAGGGTTGCTATAAAGATGAATGAGCTAGGGACTGTAAACCATTCTGTGAAGTGCTGTATTAGAGGAGGAGATCTTCTTGTGCTGAAAGGGCCATTTTGCAAACTTGAGTTACTCAAGCCTGCTCTAGGTTTAGCCTTACTCAGGGGTAAAACCCCTTCAGGCCATACCCCTTCAGACTTCCAGTAGGAAGCTGACATGCTTCAATGCTTCTTACAACCTTCCCATATAGAAAATAAACAGGGAGAATGCTAACAAAGCCTTCCCCCTGAACTGCTAGCTTTCCATATGCAAGGATTTTAAAACTGAATTAACATTCATTCATGCAACCATCTCTTCACTTACAGCCTGAAGTGGGTACAGCCAGACGCAAATTTATCATGTCTGTGAGAACGCTGGCCAAGTAAAACAGAACCCCGAATAGATCTATGTATAGGAAGGAAAGATCCTAAGGAGAGAGGCAGATGTCTGGGCCTTGGTTAGGCTTGCTGAGGCAGAGGGAGAAGATTTAGCTCCTTCCTTAAGGGTGTTTCTTAATTGCATTCCTTTTCTTACCTTTACATAACAGGATGATTTCATTCAGGGATTTTTTTTTTGTAGCAGGCACACCTTTGCATATTAGGCCACACTGCCCTGATGTAGCCAATCCTCCCAAGAGCTTACAGAGCTCTTAGTACAGGGCCTACTGTTAGCTCCAGGAGGATTGGCTACCTCAGGGGTGTGTGGCCTAATACGCAAAGGAATTCCTGCTACAAAAAAAAAAAAAAAGCCTTGATTTCATTCATTCCTAAAGTGGGAAAGTCAAGCACTGTAGCTGAGGATCCTGTCAGGCTGATGACAGAATCCTTCCACCATGCCCTGGCACTAGCTGCTCGATCTGGCCTTCCCCAAGAAGTTTGTGCAAAATATAAAAAGGGTTTGTTTGCTATAGTTCCAAGTGTTGGGCTATTTTATTTATTTGTTCTACCTTTTCCTCTTCACAAGAGCCGCCAAGATGGCTAACAAAATATACATAACACAGTCACAGAATCTTTATTGGCATAACTATATACATAATAAAATGACAGTTTAAAACCACTCACCCCCCCCCACCACATATCATTAAACTCAGATATAAAATGCAAAGACATAAGAACAACAAAAACATTGTTTTTAATTTGAATAGGAGAGTTCCGAGTTCAAATTCTTGCTCAGCCATTCACCTCACTGGCTGTGACCTTGAACCGGTCATATTCATTCTCTATCAGCCTCCCTCCCTCTCTCTCTCCCTCCCTCCTTGCTAAAAGAGTGCGATAAATATGAACTAAATACAAACTCATTTCCCTCTCCTAGGCATATGCCTATCAATCCATAAAGATGAGTATTATGCCAATAGATAATGAACCACTACTGTCTGCAGAAATCACAGAATGAAGGATTTGCATCCCATTGAATAAAGATATATCTGGAAGGCTTGGGGGGGGGGGTGAGGGGGAATTTGGAATTGCATAGTTAGATGGAGCCCTGACCTGAATGACCCAGGTTAGCCTGATCTTGGCATATCTCAACAGCTAAGCAGGGTCAGCCCTGGTTAGTATTTGGTTGGGAATTCCCTGGTCTGTTTGCAGAGAAATGGCAAGCCAACTCTTTCAGCCCGTAGCCTTGAAAAACCCTTCTCCCCAGTGCTTCCTGTGTCCAGGCTCTTCAGAGAACCACCATTTTCATCTTTGGGCTTCTCCTTATTTTGTATTTGTTTTTTAAAGTATTTACTGCTGCAGCTTCTTTCCTTCCCCCCACCCCACCCCTCAATTCTGCTTTTGTTTCGATGACTCAGAGGGGAGTGATAGAGAGCAGTCCGGGTAATGCTTGCCATGTGCTGAGGCCGAGAGCAAAAGAAGTAGCTTGTGGAAGGTCAAACGGGGACACAGGAAAATCTGACAGGCAGCCTGCTGGTGTTTTGACTGCATTCGGCCTTCTGAGTTTAAAAAAAAAGGGGGAACTGCTTCAGCTCTGATGAGAAGGCAGTTTTGAAACTTAGAGTGCAAGACGAAAGGGACTCTAATGGAACTGGCCCAGCAGAAAAGAGCAGGAGCACCTTAAAGACTAACAAAATTGGCTCACCCAGCGTTCATCCCTCCTCCCTTTCCTTCCTTCCTTCCTCAAATTGTCAACAGCTTGATGGGAAGGAGTTTGGGCATCTGTGCCTGTGTTTACCACAATGAGGACCCAGAATGCAATTTAATTACAAAACAGAAGTGAACAATACTTCCAAATCTTGGACAAGTCTGAGACAGGGTTGCTAGCCTCCAGGGGGGGGGGGGCTGAAGATCTCCCACTATTACAGTTTTAAAATACATTGCAGTTGATCTCCAGGTGACAGAGCAGTTGCCCCGGAGAAAATGACTGTTTTGGAGGGTGGGCTCTGTGGCATTGTACTCTGCTGTTTAGGGAGGAACCTCAGCAGGGTATAATGCTACACTTCCCATCCTCCAAAGCAGCCATTTAATCAAGGGAACTGATTTTGGTCATTGGAGATCAATTGTAGCAGGAGGAGATCTGCAGGGACCTCTTGGAGGCAACCCTACCCATTCGCTTCAGGCTCTTGGGCTATGAGCCAACAGACCTTTCACTCCTGCCCTTCGGGTCACACCTCCAGCCAGGCTTTAAAAAGCTGCAAATGGGACAGATACCCAGTTTAGATATTCTACTCATTAAAAAAGATGCTCCTCAACCAGGGCTTTTTCGGTAGGAGGAACTCCTTTGCATATTAAGCCACACACCCCTGACGTATCCAGTCCTCCCAAGAGTTTACAGGGCTCTTATTACAGGGCCCACTGTAAGCTCCTGGAGGATTGGCTACATCAGGGGTGAGTGGCCTAATACGCAAAGGAGTTCCTGCTACAAAAAACCCCTTGATCCTCACCTTCTTCCCTTGCTGGATGTTATCATTGTGCTGCAATTGTCTTTGTCCAGCATAGCCTTAATCTCATCTGAAAAGTTCCACATCCCCTACAGCTGCCAGGCAGGAAGAAGTGGATCACCTGGGTCCAAATGTCCCCTCTGCTTCTGGCTTGATGTATGACTTTGGGTTTATCTCACACACAGCCTCGGTTCCTGTATCTGTAAAATGGGGCTAATGTTTATTTACTTCCCTTAGTTGTTGGTGAGCGCATGATGAAGCTTGTGCTGTGTTGGAGTTTATTTAAAAGTGCATTCACAATGGGATACCTGAAGGATGGTTGAGGCAGAGGGTCTGTTGCTGGTCCTAAGTTTGTGGGGGGAGGGGCTTGGCTCATGGATGCAGGAGGATGAGGTTGTAGATTGAATTCCTTCTGTTTGCAGATTGGGTAGGGTCTCATCTCCCTGCAAGTAGAGAATCTGAAGCCAAGGAGTGTGGGCAACGCTTTGCCTTGCAGTGCTAGCTTTCCAATTGTGTGGCATTCAAAGCTGGAGCCTGCCATTTGGGGTTTAGGGTTTCAATCCGTGCAATCATCTCAAACCTCTGCGCTTTCATTGCTGCCTCGTTTCCCCTGCATGTGTCCAGAACAGGTTGGATCTTTTCCATCTTCAATTAGCCACTTTGGGCAAGCTTAGAATTCTGTGACTGCTCCCAGGATCAGTGTATTTTGACCACTTTATACACATGAGACTGTGGTTCAATGGAAGACACCCACTTTGGAAGCAGAAGATCCCTAGGTTCAGTCCGCAGCATCTCCAGTTAAAAGGCTCGTGGTACCAGATGATGTGGAAAATCTCTACCTGAGACTGCAGAGAACCTGAAACTAATTGGGAAATGTGTTCTCTTCCCCCTTTTTAATCCTCTAGCGCCTGGATAATGTTATCCTGATGCGGTTTCCTTTTGGTTGCCAAAGGAGACTGACTACACATGAACATATGAAGCAACCTTATACTCAGGGCTTTTTTTTGTAGGAAAAAGTCCAGCACGGGCTCATTTGCATATTAGGCCACACCCCCTGACATCACCATTGTTTCACACACGGCTCTTTTGTTAGAAAAAGCCCAGCAGCAGCTCATTTGCATATTAGGCCACACCCCCTGGTGCCAAACCAGCCGGAACTGTGTTCCTGTGCGTTCCTGCTCAAAAAAAAGCCCTCTTTATACTGAATTGGAGCCTTAGTCTATATAGCAGCTCAGATAGCAGGTCTCCAGGGTCTTAGGCAGAGGACGTCTGCATCACCTGAGCCTTTAAATGGCAGAAGCCGATGACAGCATGCAGGGACCTCCCTGGCATGCGAAGCAGATGCTCTGCGACTGCACCACGGTTCCTCCCCTGGAAGGAGAGGGATTCAGGCATATTAACGCTTGAGCATGAGCAACAATAACCACAGGCACAGAGAAAGTTGCAAAGCAAGTTGGCAGCAGTCATAGCTTCAAGACTTCAGACTAACCACTTGTGAAAGGCATGCCTTGCGCAAAGGCTGCGTTTCCCAGAAAAGAAGAAAGCAGTGTGCTGAGATGGAAAAGAATTTGATCATGCTGGGCACAGAGTTAGGTCATAAAGACGTCCGTGCAAGATGGGATGCTACTGGAAGGAGGGTGGAGTGGAGGGGGACTCCTTTGAAGAGGTTTAGCAGAAGTGGCTGTTCTGTTTGCTCATGCTTTTAATAGAATTCCATTATGCTTAGATGACTAGAGGTCTACAAAATTGCACATGCGGAGAAGAGAGTTGACAAAGAGAAATTTTTCTCTCTCTCCCAAAACGCTAGGACTTGAGGGCATCCCGTGAAGCGATGGGCAGTAGATTCAGGACAGGCAAAAGGAAATACTGCTTTATACAGAGTATGATTAAAATGTTGACTTGTCTGCCAGAGGATGTAGTGATGGCCATAAGAATAAACAGCGTTAAAAGGGGATTTGGTAGATTCTAGGAGAGGGGCTGTGGCTCACGGGCAGAGCATCTGCTTGGCATGCAGAAGGTCCCAGGTTCAATCCCCAGCATCTCCATTCAAAAGGATCAGGTAGGAGGTGATGTGAAAGACCTAGGAAAGCCACGGCCATCCGAGTAGACAGTACTGACTTCGATGGAGCAAGGGTTCGATTCTGTATAAGGCAGCTTCATGTGTCTTCACGGAGGATAGGTCTCTCAGTGGCTACTAGCCGTGGTGACCGAGGGGAACTAAACCTCTGAATTCTAGAGTGAGGAGGCAACCTCAGGGGGAGCTATGCCCTTGAGCCAGTTTGGTGTAGTGGTTAAGTGTGCGGACTCTTATCTGGGAGAACCGGGTTTGATTCCCCACTCCTCCACTTGCACCTGCTGGAATGGCCTTGGGTTAGCCATAGCTCTCGTTGGAGTTGTCCTTTTTTTTTTTTTAAATGTAATCATTTTATTGTTAAAACGCTGAAACACACCACTCAAATAAAAACAAAACACACATATATACAATATACACTGAAGCATAAGGATCAAACTAAATTACATACATCATATTCCATCCTTATCTGTTTCAAGGACTCGCATTTACAAATCAAGTTAATATTCCAACTCTTTCATCTTTCATATCCTAATATTTAACTCAATATCTGTTACCTAAATCAACTTATAACCTTCATCCACTCATATAATGGCTTCCAAGTTTCTTTACATTCTTGTGTATCGCCCTCCTTCAACTTAACTGTTAAAAAATCCATTTCAGCAGTCTCATATAATTTTTGAAGGAATTCCTCCCTTTTTGGAATCTGCTGGGATTTCCAATATCTAGCATATACCAATCTTGCTGCAGTTACAGCGTGTAATAGAAATCTGTTGATTAATTTAGGTAAGGAGTTCGGACACATGTTCAGCAAATACAATTCAGGTGAAAACGGAATATTCATTTTTAACATTTTTTGAATCCAACTGTTAACCTGTCCCCAGTATTTCCTAGGCTTCTCACATTGCCACCAAATGTGGTAAAAAGTACCCTTTACCTTTTTACGCTGCCAGCACTTATTGGTGGTGTTCGGAAACATTTTGAACAACTTCTCTGGTGTAATATACTATCGGTATGCCATTTTATAAAGATTTTCCTTAAATATGGATGATCTTGTTATTTTTATATTTTCTCTCCATAATTTCTCCCATTCTAGCAGCTCTATATTATGCCCAACATCTTGCATCCATTTTATCATATTTTCTTTGTTTCATCCTGCATTTTAATATTTAACAAAAAATATAACTTTTTGTAATCAATTTCTCATTAGTTCCTAAAATTATAGTGTCAAATTCATTCATTTTTTTACCAAATCCAAATTCTTTATCACTTTTATATCTGGATGTAACTTGCATTTTTGTCCACAAATCTAATTGCACATTTTCCTGTATCTTCAAGTTACCTCTATTATCTAATAAAGATTCATAAGTATATGTTTCGTGTCCTTGAAAAGGCAGCTTCTGTGAAAGCTCTTGCAGCCCCACCCACCTCACAAGGTGTCTGTTGTGGGGGAGGAAGATAAAGGAGATTGTAAGCTGTTCTGAATTTCTGATTCAGAGAGAAGCGTGGAATATAAATCTGCAATTCTTCTTCTTTTATTGGCCCTCCAGAGGAACTGGTTGGCCACTGTGTGAGACTGGATGCTGGACTAGATGGACAACTGGTCTGATCCAGCAAGGATCTTATGTTCTTAATTTTTTTACTGTTGTCATTCACTGGCTTATTGTGTTTGTTTTTGCTGTCCAGTGGTATTAGTCTATTACTGTAACAAAAATACACTGGAGTTCAACAGCACACTTACCAATTAATGGTCATTGCTGGCTGAAACAATCCAACACCCAATCTGCAATACTGAACTCTGATTTTTTCAAAATTCAGTGCCCTTCAGCTCTTCCACAAAATGCACATGATTTGTGATTCAGCCTTTTAGATGTTGCGAAATTGAAAGGAGGAAATAACGCCAAATGTACATCCTGGTTGCATTTAAACCAAATTGAGGCTTGCTATCGGGCCAAGTATCTAACCCTTTCCAGGAAGTGGAATAACTCGAGGTACCAGCCTGCACGTGCCTGATTGGCATGAGCTGCTAATTGGTGTGTTCTCAAAGCCCGTGGCAGCAGGAAAACATAAGTTACCTTGCATGCATTTAATTGCTGAGGTAGGCGGCCCCACACCCTGACCAGCCGCATTAGGACTGAAGCGTTGGCAGCATGCCAAAGATGTGATGGTATTCCTGGCTTAATTGCTGTACTCCTGTCCGTGGTCCATTGAGGTCAGAACTCTGGCTCCCCATCTTGCTGTCACATGACTCTGAGATCACATGCTTGTGGTTCGACGGGTCCCTCCAGGTTAAGTGGGTGCTACAGGTTAAGTAGCACTGCACTGTGGGAATAATGAGGCCCTGGTTGACATGGGATACCACCCACCTCACCTCGGAAGGGGGATAGAGAGGTAGGGTTGCCAGTTCCAGGGTGGGAAATTCTTGGAAATGCAGGGTGGAGCCTGGGGGGGACAGGGACCTCAGTGAGGTACAATGCCATAGAGTCCACCCCCAAAAGCAGCCATTTTCTCCAGGGAAACTGGTCTCATAGGGTTATCAATCTCCAATTGGGGACAGGAGATTCCTTGATTCGGAGGCCCTCCTCTTGCTTCAAGGTTATCAGATAGTGGGGGTTGAACATCTGCTGGGCGCTCCATTATATACCTTATTAAGACTGGTCTCCATAAGGTATAATGGAGAATCGATCAATGGGCCCCTGGGGCTCTGAGGAGGCTGGTTTTTGAGGTAGAGGCACCACATTTTCAGCATAGCATCTAGTGCCTCTCCTCAACACCCACCCACCCCCCAAGTTTCAAAAAGTTTGGGCCAGGGGGTCCAATTCTATGAACCCCCCAAAAAAGGTGCAGCCTCCTCCATTATTTCCAATAAAGGGAAGGCATTTAAAAGGAGCGCTGTCTTTTAAAGGTGATGGCCAGAACTCCCTTTGGAATTCAACCATGCTTGTCACAGCTTTGCTCCTGGATCCACCCCCCAAAGTCCCCAGATATTTCCTGAGTCTGACCTGGCAACCCTATCTCTATAGTCTGGAGATGAGCTGTAATTCCAGAAGATCTTCAGGTCCCACCTTGGCATCCTCAGGGAGATCAGGGTTTGGGAGAAAGATCTTAAATGGTGGTGTCAACTATAGTAGGAGATGGTCCTTCAAGGATCCAGACAGCACCATTTAATTTCTTCTCTACAGATGCATGGGAGCTATTTTCTTCTATTAGGAAATGTAGACTTCTGTCCTGACTTTTTATTTAAATTTTTGTATCCTACTCTTCTCTCTGATCAGGACCCCGAATGGCATTTTCACATCATTTCTCCCCCCTACTTTTTCCTCACAACAAGCTTGTGAGGTAGGGTAGGCTTGGAGAGATTAGGCAGAGTCATTTCTGGCGTTACAGATGCAGCATGCGTGAATTGTATAGCACTGAGCCATCCCATCGAGTGCAAAAGTGCCTATTGTGCTTTTCCTCTGTAATTGACCCAGGCAGCGGGTTGCTAAAATAAGCATGGAGAAGGTTGACTTGGCCAAGTCCGTTCCATCCATCTGTGGCAGAGGTGGCTGGAGCAGGAATCCAAACCCTCCATCTGTCTTTCCTCCTTTGCCAGTGCATACAGAGTGTGGGGATAATAAAACCCATCTTTGAATCCTGCCTTTGTTCCATAAGAAGGTAATTGATGGATATTCTGGCTGGCTGTGGGTTAGCTAACCCTACAAATCTGGCCAGCTCAGGTTGTCCCCAAAAATAAAATTCTAGAAAAGAAGAAGAGTCAGTGCCACGTACTGCTGTATTTAATTGGTAGAGTGTGGCACTGCTGGCTCGACATATCCCACATGCTCTCCGCCTGTCGCCTGCCAAGCTGGGGGCAGCCTAGGACAGAGAACACCCTGTGAAATGGAAAACACCCGTCCCGGCCTTAGAACTTTGCCATCTGCTGGAGTGAAGAAGCTCTCTGCTCGACCACAGCTCAGGTTTGCAGCCAGCAGTTGTTTCCCCAACTTAGAAAGGAGGGAGGGAGGGAAGGCAGATGAGAAACCAACACGCTCACAAGCGTCAGCCTCCGCTCTCTGTGCACATGAGCCTGCAGCTTCAAGGAATGCCTGGATCAGTGTTCCCCCTAAGCCAGGGATGGCCAAACTTGCTTAATTTAAGAGCCACACAGAATAAACATCAGATGTTTGAGAGCCTCAAGACACGAACATCAGAAGTTTGAGAGCCACAAGACAGGAAGGAAGGAAGGAAGGACAGAAGGAAATTAATACAAGAGAGGGAAGGAGGGAGAGGTGAAAAGAAGGCAACTTTAACTTTGAAAGCATTCTATAAACCACCAGCTGGCTTGGCTTGGAGAAATGATTTAAAGCGATCAATGCCTTCTCCAATCCAGCCGACGGGGTAGTGGGGGCTTCAAGTGCCACACAATGTGTGTGAAAGAGCCACATGTGGCTCTCAAGCCACAGTTTGGCCACCCCTGCTCTAAGCTGAGTTAGTTCACAGTTTTTTAGCCTCTGACTTACACATTTTTGTCTTCGCTTAGAAAAAAATGGCCCCAGAGCAAGCTGATTTACACAGTAGCTCACAGCTTTAATGCCAGTAGCTCACAAAGTAGCATTTTTGCTCACAAGACTCCACAGTTTAGAGGCGGTATCGGCCAGGATCGTCACACTTCCTCCAGGCTGGGGGACGGACTCCTTTGCTTTCTGATAGGAATCTAGCTGCCGTTGCGGTGGGCTTTTGTCATTCCAGCCCTATCCGAGTTTCACTCAGAGTATCTGCAATGGTGTGAACATCACCAAGTATCTGCAATGGTGTGAACATCACCAAGCTTGAGCTCTCAGACAGACTGGGGCGGGTTCTCCCCCTGTCCAGCCACTTCACTGAGCAGAGTATGTTTAAATATTGATACCCGACTTTTCCTTTTGGCTAATGTTGGAAGCCTTTCTCCAATGTAAATAGAGCCACTTAAAGTGGAAGAGAATCCTCCAGCTAATTGGAAGGTGGTTGGCTCCACCCCACTGCATTTGTATGTGTGTTTTTAAAATCCAGTTTAGTTTATTGCTCCTGAGCCTGTCCTTCTGGGCACTGAAGTGCATTTCTTCTTCCCTCAGTAGAAGGAGCCCTACAGCTGCAGTATGAAACTTAGGTCTGACAAAGGGAATGCTTGTTAGGGCTGCCAGATCCAACTCAGGAAATATCTGGGGACTTTGGGGGTGGAGCCAGGAGCAAGGGTGTGACAAGCATGATTGAACGCCAAAGGGAGTTCTGGCCGACACATTTAAAGGGACCGTGCTCCTTTTAAATGCCTCTTCGTTGGAAATAATGGAGGATGGGGGCACCTTTCTGGGGGGCTCATAGAACTGAACCCCCTGGTCCAATATTTTTGAAACTTGGGGGGTGGGTTTGAGGAGAGGCACCAGATGTTATGTTGAAAATGTGCCTCTACCTCAAAAAACAGGGAGCTCCCAGATACCCACAGATTCCCACAGATTGATTCTGCATTATATAGTTTATGAGGACCGGACTTCATCGAGCAGGGATATCAAGCTCATTTGTTATGTGGGCCAGATCTGATATAAATGCACCCAGGCCAGGTGTGTACCCAGAGCCAGTTTGGTGTAGCGGTCAAGTGTGCAGACTCTTATCTGGGAGAACCGGGTTTGATTCCCCCCTCCTCCACTTGCAGCTGCTGGAATGGCCTTGGGGCCATAGCTGCCACAGAGGTTGACCTTGAAAGGGCAGCTTCTGAGAGAGCTCTCTCAGCTCCACCCACCTCTTAGGGTGTTTGTTTTGGAGGAGGAAGATAAAGGAGATTGTGAGCCACTCTGAGTGGAGGGTGGAATATAAATCCTATGTTGTCTTCTTCTATTTAAGATTAGGTAGCAGAGATATAAACTTTTTAAAGGGCGCAGACAAACATGACTATAAAACATACACCTTAAAAAAGAACATGCTTAAAACATTAGCATTTGCTGGCCTTAAAGGTGCTTTCTTTGTATTTCTCCCATGGGAACCAGAGAACTGAGCAAAGGAAGCTTTGAGGTTTTGCTCTGTAGTCCTGTACAATTGAGCAAGCCGTGTAAAGCAAACTGAGATGAAGAAGGAAGCAAGAGAGAGGGAGAAGGAAGCAGACAAGAGCTAGTTGCTCGGGGGGGGGGGTGGCGGCTGATAGGGCCTTCTGAGGGCCTGATTCAGCCCCAGGCCACGTGTTTGACACCCCTGCCATAGAGTATAATGGAGTGCCCAGTGGACATTCCCCCCCCCACACACACACACACACTTTCTGATAACCCTGAAGCAGGAGGAGGGTCTCCAAAAAAGGGGATTTCTACTTGCCCCTATCTGGGAATTGGCAACCCTATTAAGTTGACAATTTTGTTAGTCTCTACAGTGCCGCTGAAACTGAATCTAACACATCTTAGGTTGAGCTTTCTCTTCCCTTAAGGGTCTGTCCCGGCCACTCAATAGGTGTCTTAGGCAAAGACAACGCGGTCGTCTACTGTATCAAAGCTAAAATGCAAGAACAAAAGCCTGCGTGGGGTAGTGAGGAGGCTCTGGGAGGGAAGTGATTTTGTGGCAGGCCCGCAGTCTCAGCCCGACCTGCCTCACCAGGGCTGTTGTGAAGGTAAAACGGACAAAGGGAGAATCTTGTAAATCTGCTTGGGTCCCATTGGGGAGGGGGAAAGTGGGGCATAAGGGAAGTAAGTAAACCATACATTTTATTAGGACCAACCAAAATGACCCAAAACTGTAAGTTTTCCAGTTCTCCAGAACTCTTCATGAGGTTGGATGTTCAAAAGAGGATATTGGATTTCTATCCCGCCCTCCACTCAGAGTCTCAGAGCGGCTTACAATCTCCTTTACCTTCCTCCCCCACAACAGACACCCTGTGAGGTGGGTGGGGCTGGAGAGCGCTCTCACAGCAGCTGCCCTTTCAAAGACAACCTCTGCCAGAGCTATGGCTGACCCAGGGCCATGCTAGCAGGTGCAAATGGAGAAGTGGGGAATCAAACCCGGTTCTCCCAGGTAAGAGTCTGCACACTTAACCATGGGGGGGGGAAACCCAGGTGTTTCAGGCCCTGATCTCTTAAGGCTGTTTTATGCACCTTGAAAGTAATTGATGAGGAGTATCCAAAACCACTCTGAAGTCCTATAAATAGCGGGGATTTGTACAGGACCGATCCTATGGGAGAGAGGAAGAACCACAGGATAGCTTGGGTGTTTGACAGTCAAACACGGTTTTGTTTTGTGTGTAGATTGTCTAGAATTCTCCAAGTTTGCCCTGTGTGTGGGTGTGTTCCTTTCCCTGAGGGTGCTAGATAGCTTGGTGGTCACTACTCTGAGTGAAGAACTTTGTATGCATCTACATATTGTTTGAGTTGCGACGGTGTTTTGAAAGCACATCGACCATGTTTATTTCCAAACATTCTTGCACAGTCAGTTTCTGCCAGTTTGCAGCAGAAACCAGCTGTGCACAGCACTGACTGGCTGCTTTCCATACCACTACTAACCCAGGCTCTACCTCCACTTCATAGCAATTTTGCCACTCTTTCAAAATTGGCAGGAAGCCCCACCCCCAGAGGATCATGTGCCTTTGCACCTCCGGAGGCTTCAGTCTCCAATTGAAAGGCTTCCTCTTGGGATGGGGTGTCTGTGTTACTTTGAAGAAGTTGGCAGCAATTCCTGAGTAGAGAGGCCAATCCCTCGTTTCAGTCGCCAGAAATGGGGGGAGGGGGGAGAGGGAGGGAAACATCTGCTGAGCACTTCATTATTCCCTATGTGGAGATCAATTCTCATAGAATATAATGGGGACTTGATCTGGAGGTTTCGGAGGAGCTGTTCTTTTAGTATAGTATCACTATAGTATCTTTTTTTCAATATAGTATCTAGTGCCTCTCCCCAAAGTACCCCCCAAGGTTCAAAATGATTGGACCAGGGGGTCCAATTCTATGAGCCCCAAAAGAAGGTGCCCCTATCCTTCATTATTTCCTATGGAAGGAAGACATTTTAAAAGGTGTGCTGTCCCTTTAAATGTGATGGCCAGAACTCCCTTGGAGTTCAAATATGCTTGTCACACCCTTGTTCCTGGCTCCACCCCAATGTCTCCCGGCTCCACCCCCAAAGTCCCCAGATATTTCTTGAATTGGACTTTGCAACCCTGTATGCTAAGTATGCTAATGAGCTCCACCACCTATTTTTCTACAAAACGACCCCTGCATATCTAAATAAATCCATGTTTAGTTTTCTTGCCCATTCTCTTACAGCAGAATTTCTCTTTCTGACCACAAGAGGTCAGCAGAACATAGGAAGAAATTTTCCATTTTACACTTGAGTATTTGCACAGACAACCAAATCGACATTACTGAATCAACAGTCATGCATGTGGGTTTATCTAATTCTAGCTGCTGAGACTGCATAATTTAGACAGGTGTGGCATTCCAGCTCTGTTAAATGCAGCCCTCAGGATTTAATTTTTTTGTTAACCTGTGCCTGCCAGTGAATGGTTAGAGTGCTATACTATAATTTGGGAGACGTGGATTTATATCCCATATTGCCATGGAGACTTGCAGGGTGAACTTGGGCCAGTCTCACACTCTCAGCCTAATCTACCTCACAAGGTTGTTGTGAGGGTGAAACGGAGAAAAGGAGAATGTTTGGGGACTTCATTGGGGTGGAAAATGAAAGTAAATTGAGCAGATAAAGTTAGTGGTTCTACGTCTGTCTGTCGTGTTTGTATCTTGTCCTTCCTCCAAGGAGGTTAGGGCAGCATATAAATGCTCTTCCTTTCCTTATTATATTCTCACAAAGAACCTTGTGAGGTAGGTTAGGCTGCCCCAAAGCCATCCAGTGAACTTTGTGTAGGGTTGTGAATTCTGAGTTTTACAAATGTTATACCTTCTCTTTTGAGTATCGTAAACAGACAATTGTGTCATTTCCTAACATGGGGGAAAGGGTATAAGAGATGGAAGGACGATTATGGGTGAGGGAGAGAGAGGTCTAAGAAGGAAGGGGGTGAGGATTATGGGTGAGGATAATGTTCTCAGCAGGAAAAGTGTGAACACTGGGGGGAGATAATGCTTCTTTCTCTTCTCCAGTCCTTATCTTGAAAGATCTCTTCCCTTCTCTTTAGCTATAGCTTGTCAACTCCAGAAGGGCTGTGGCTCAGTGGTAGAGCTTCTGTTTTGCATGCAAAAGGTCCCAAGTTCAATCCCCGGTACTTCTAGTTCCAAGGGATCAGGTGATGAGGAAGACCTTGAGCCAAGATCCTGGAGATCGGTCACCAGTCAGAGTATTGTGCTAGATGGACCTATGGTCTGACTTGGTCTAAGACAATTTCATATCCTACCTCTGAAACTATTTCACCAGAACTTCCCAGTGATGGAGAAGGAACCCCTGGAAGATCCTCCAAATATACAGGGGTTCTCTTAGAAACCCTAACTCTGATTTACTCCACTGCTCATGAGACTTGTTGAAAAGACGTAGGCAGGGCTTTTTTTGAGCAGGAACGCAGTTCTGGTCGGCTTGCCTTCAGGGGTGTGTGGCCTAATATGCAAATGATTCCTGTTGGGCTTTTTTTGTAGAAAAAAGCCCAACAGGAATCATTTGCATATTAGGCCACACACCCCTGTGTGAAACAATGGTGACATCAGGGGGTATGGCCTAATATGCACATGAGTTCCTGCTGGGCTTTTTCTAAAAAAAAAAAAGCCCTGGATGTAGGAAAGGAATGTTGTATAGAGGTGCCCCTGGCAGTAGCAATTCTCAGGTGTCCAGCAGCAATGTTGGGTGCGTTCCTTTTTCCTAGCGTAGAAAAGACATAAAAGGGCAGATCAGGCTCCGCCAAGTTTTGTCCACAAAACAATGACGACTTATGGTTTGTTTGGCAGCCAAGAGGCCTTTATGCAGAGAGAGTGTCGCACACGGGCCAGTGTACCGTGGTGGCCACTAAAGCCTTGATTGAAGATGAAAAGGTGCTTCGAAGGTGTCGGGCTGGGATGCCTTCTCAAGGTGAGCACAATTCTTGGCCAACGGGGTTGTTGCAAAGCAGAATCTCCAGCCACGCTCCTTGGGGTCCAAAGGGACTCAAACATACAGCTTCATAGGTTAAAGTCAGAACTGCCTCAGCACTGTGGCCTATTGGTTGTTTCCTTAGTTATTTTGCTACCCACACCATCTTGGCCACACCTATGTCCCTCGCCATTGGTTGGCATTCCTCGTTTCTGATTGGTGGGCTGAATATATATAAGGTCATGTCCCAACATGAACCAGGTACTTAAACCAGTTAAGAAATGTAGAGGAACCGGGCAGTCTGGTGTGACAGAAATTCTGTCCAACGCTGAGTCGGTTTGTCTCCTGATGCTGCAAATAGAGTTGCCAACCTCCCAGAGGTGGCTGGAGATCTCCTGGGATTACAACTGATCTCCAGGTGACAAGAGATCAGTTCCCCTGGAGAAAATGTCTGCTTTAGAAGGTTGACTACATGACATTAGAGCCAATTGAAGCACTCTCCCCTCCCCACACCCTGCCCTCCTCAGATGCCATCCCCCAAATCTCCAAGAAATTTCCCAACACAGAACTGGCAATTATAACTGCAACAAAATCTATAATTATAAAGACTGTTGTGGGGTGGAATTCTAACAGGAGCTCCTTTGCATATTAGGCCACACACCTCTGATGTAGCCAATCCTCCAAGAGCTTACAAGGCTCTTTTTTGTAAGCTCTTAGAGGATTGGCTACATTAGGAGTGTGTGGCCTGATATGCAAAGGAGCTCCTGCTAGAATTCCACCCCTGGGCTATTGCCTTTTTTCTTTGAACCGACAGCTGAACATCTTAGGAAGTCAAATTCCAACCAGGCTTCTTATCCAGATACCGGTAATTGCATGGAATTTTTTTTTTAAAATCCCTGTGATGTAATCCCCACCTTTCCCTCCCCAAACCTTCAGTGCATTCTGAAATTCTCTTGTCTCACACCACTGTCCTTTGGGGATGCTGACGTGGAAGTTTCAAGGCCGGTAATGGTCCTGTTCGCAAAAGAGCATGACCGGGCTTAAGAAAGACGCAAAGCCTGATCTCTCTTACCGCTGCTAAGCTTCTTACGGTCAGAGTTGAAGATATATGAAGAAAAGATTAAGGTCCCAGCTGAGCTTGAAGGATGCCCTAAAATGCTGTCAAGGTATACAGCTAAAGAATCCACAGTCACAATAGAATATATCAAAAAGTCAGTGTAACCAATGTAGCACACCACTGTTTATAATAAAAACCCTGTATTTCACCTGTTTATGTGTCAAGCAATTGTCTCATTAAAAAGAAAAAGGTAAAGGTAGACCCCTGTGCAAGCACCAGTTGTTTCTGACTCTGGGGTGACGTTGCTTTCATAATGTTTTCATGGCAGACTTTTTATGCGGAGGTTTGCCATTGCCTTCCCCAGTCATCTACACTTTCCCCCCAGTAAGTTGGTACTCATTTTACTGACCTCGGAAGGATGGAAGGCTGAGTCAACCTCAAGCTGGCTACCTGAACCCAACTTCCACCAGGATCGAACTTAGGTCCTGAGCAGAGCTTAGGACTGCAGTACTGCAGCTTTACCACTCTGCACCACAGGGCTCTTCATTGTCTCATATATCACGATAAATCATATTTCTATCCAGGGACATACATGTCCTATGCTTGGTACAATCAGACAAATGGAACACAAACTTTGCGCAACTGACAAAGACCTGTGGGCTTAAGCTCTTAAATTATTTAAAGCTTCTTAGAGTCCAGCAAAAGACAAGATGTTCCTACATTACACAGACAACATCCAATGGAAGTTACATAGACATACATACATTGACGGCCTTCACTTGGAAGTTTGTGCTCCATTTTTTGACTACCAAGCATGGGATATGTCCATGTATAGAAATATGATTTATTCTATGAAACAGTGGTATTGCTTGAGACATAAATAGGTGAAACACAGGTTTTTATTATAAGCCACAGGTGGCCAAACTGCAGCTTGGGAGCCACATGTGGTTCTTTCACACATGTGAAGCCCTCACTGCCCCATCAGCTGGCTTGGAGAAGGTGTTTTCCTCTTTAAATCACTTCTCCAAGCCAGCCAGAAGCTCGGAGAATGCATGTAAAGTTAAAATTGCTTCCTTTCCTTCCTTGCTGCTCTCAAACGTCTGACGTTCACGTCTTGCAGCTCTCAAACATCCGACATTTATTCTCTGTGGCTCTTACATTAAGCGAGTTTGGCCACCCCTGCTATATATAGTGGTGTGCTACACAGTTTATACTGACTTTCTGACACAAAGACCCCATCAGGCAGTGTCAGTGTTTCCAAGTTGTCTGCTTGCATCGCTACAGACCCCGATTTACTCCCTGCTCGGATGGTGAAGTTTTTATTGCACCGGGGTTTCCATAAGCACGTTGGGAAGGGAAGTCGTTGATGCCCGGCAGCATCTGGCAGCTAAAGGCAGCACTCTGGAAAGCACTGCCTGACCGCAGCAGACCTGAGAAAAGCAGGATCTGTTTCATCTCTCCAGCAATGATGAGGGTTGTTAAGGACCCAAGTCGCTACCTCCGTATGGATTCAAAGGTAGAAGCGGCACCTAGTCCACTTCACCAGCTGGGGGCACAGCTGTGAACTGAAAGGGGGACATGTGACGAGGGGGACAGATGCCCCAGCTTCCCACCATTTCCTTCCCTGTAGGTCGGGGTGGCCAAACTGCGGTTCAGGAACCACGTGGCTCTTTCATACATATTGTGTGGCTCTCAAAGCTTCCACTGCCCCATCAGCTAGCTTGGAGAATGCATTTAAAGTTGCTTTCTTTCCACCTCTCCCTCATCTTCCGTATCTATTTGTCTTCCTTTCTTCCTTGCAGCTCTCAAACATCTGATGTTTATTCTATATGGCTCTTACATTATGCAAGCACACGCTTTGCATGAAGAAGGTTATGGGCCCGTGGTAGAGCCCACACTTTGCATGAAGGTTATGAGCCCATGGTAGAGCCCACGCTTTGCATGAAGAAGGTTTCAAGTTCAGTCTCTGACCTCCCCAGTTATAAGATCTCAGCAAGCAGTGGAAAAGCTGTTTCTTGGTCTGGGACCCCAGAGAACCACCCCTCACATATGATATTGCACTGATACAGCAGCTTCTTATGTTTGTGTCTATCAAGAGAGAATTATGTGCTTCAATGTATTTCCTAAAGCAGAGTCATCTTTTCTCCCATTTCACCCTTGAGACAAACCACCTTGTCTCTCGCCTTGTGCTGGGGTTGGGGAGGCATTGTCAATAGCAGCGGTGAACGTAGGACACTTAGGCTGTTGCTCCTGTTAATGGGTCTTGTGTCTGTTATTGATGCAGGATGGGAACCCGGTGGCCACGCAGTCCCCCAAATACCTCCTCATCTTTGACTTTGACGAGACAATCATCAACGAGAACAGCGACGACTCAGTCCTCCGGGCTCTTCCTGGGAAGCAGCTCCCAGAGTCGATCCGCCAAACCTACCGAGAGGGTTTCTACAACGAGTACATGCAGAGAGTGCTAAAGTACATGGGAGACCAAGGTGTGAAGATGGCGGACTTCAAAGCCGTCTATGAGAACATCCCCCTCACTCCTGGCATGCGTGACCTCTTCCAGTCCCTTTCCCAACATCAGGATCGCTTCGAGACCATCCTCATCTCTGACGCCAACATGTTTGGGATCGAATGTGCCTTGAAGGCCACCGGGGCCTACCCCCTCTTCCGCAAAATCTTCAGTAACCCTTCCAGCTTTGACAAAAGGGGCTACTTCACCTTAGGCCCTTACCACTCGCACAACTGCCCAAGATGTCCGGCTAACATGTGCAAGCGCAAGATCCTGACAGAATACCTGGCCGAGAGGGCTCACAAGGGAGTCAGGTTTGAGAAGGTCTTCTACGTGGGGGATGGAGCCAATGACTTCTGCCCGTCTGTGACTCTGAAGACCACGGATGTGGCGTTCCCAAGAAAAGGCTACCCGATGCACCGGCTGATCCTGGAGATAGAGAAAAACCAACCTGGGAAATATCAGGCTCTGGTAGTTCCTTGGGATTCAGCTCTAGAAGTCTGGAGCTTCCTCCAAGAAGCTCTCAAGAAGAAAAATTGAGGATGCAAGACCTGGTGTTGGAAGAAACAGCTCTGTTATCACTTTCCAAGCTGCATACCTCTCTTGTGCTTGGGGTCAATGCTGGGTTTTCTCCCTCTTGGTCTCTCAAAGCCTTTGTCTCTGGATCTTCCCTTCCTTTGGTCTTGGGATGAGGGTTCTCTATGCAGTTAGGAAATCCATTCAAAGAAGGGTGGATGGATGGATGGCCATTTTAGCTCTGTATTCATCTTTTGAAAACTTCTTTTGCTTCCAAGCTCCCTAAACTCATTCTCTCTCAAGCACATTCTCAGAAGCATTTGGGGGATCTGGGGAAGGTTTCTGCCACCACCAAAGCACTTAAGCCCCAGGGTAGGGGTTAAAATTAGTAACTTTTCCCCTCCCTCCCCCCCCCCTTGCATTTGCAGGTCTTGGTTCATCCCATCCTACAGGAGAACAGAATGTTTTGTTACTGCTCTGGAGAAGGAGAAGGGCTCAAACCTCTGGAGAAGAAAACATGGCCCAGTCACCTGTTCGGTCTGAAGATTAATTCTTTGCCTGTTGCAGGGCTCAGTTTGTGGAGAAGATGAACTGCCCAAACCCAGCTGGTTAGAAGAGAAAGCAATACTGCTGGAGGAGTGGGTGGATGGGAACTGCTCCCTAACACAATTGTGCAGGGGTGCTTTGATGCTGCTCAGGAAAAATACACAAAAGAAACACACACAAAAAAAAACCCTGGGTCAAATACTTGGCATTGGTAGGAGAAGGTCCATAGGCTACAAAGAAGCAATCTGAGATAGGAGTGTCTGAGGAGAAGGAACTAGCTAATAAAAGAGCCCACTTAAAAGTAGACCACATGGGGAGCCTCAAGCAATAAGGGGCTGCCTTTGTTACCCTACTTCTGTAAGGGTGTGTCCAAATTAGAGCTCTGATGTCATTGCTGTCCTGGTCGTGATCTTCCCACATTTCCCACTTGTATGCACTTCCAGCCATTGCAAACTTTTTTGCTCAATGTGTAGTATGCCTTCTCCAGTAAATTAGTGGGAGAAACCTGGTACAGAGGAACTTAAGGCTCAGTCAGACTGGTCATGTATTTCAGTCTGTCTTCAAGCTATCGACTGTAGACTCGATTTGCCTCAGGGCTCTGCACAGAATGTTGAACAGGTTTAACCATTCAACTTCCACTCTGCATTGTTGGAAACTGCCTCCCCTCTGCTCTGGTAATAGCATTTTGAGAAAGAAAAGGTGTTTTCTCCTTTTAAATGCCAATAGCGTTTATTTTAAATGCCAGTGATTTCAAATAGCTGATTATTTTAAATACCAATAGGGTGGTTTGAAATAGCAAAGACGAGCGGAGGTTAAAGGGTTAAACCCTCTTCTTTTGTGCATGGCTCCAAGGCACACTGAGGCTGTGCTAAGGTTGCCATTTCCATTGCAAAGAAAAGAGTTAGGTGTGTGGTCTTCATGCCTACACTAACCAGGGGGTCATGATGCAAATTCATCATTTTAGAATAAAACAGATGGGGAGGGCAATCCAATCTTTTATTTTGTATCAGTTTAGCTGCTGTAGTGCGCACACACCGCTTTGAATCCTGGTGAAACTACAGAATATTCTCTCAGGTTAAACCGTGCCAATCTAAGCGGAGTTTACCTTCTTCTAAGGTAGTTCACTCCAATGGGCTTAGAAGGGTGTGATGTAGCTTAGGATGACCACTGCAAAGGTGGTGATAGGGAAAGGAGGCTATACAAGTTGGGAAGCAGACTTGAATCCAGAGCAGTTGTAGAAAAGCATCTATCTCCTTTAACAAAATACAACATCCGAGTACAAACGTGTGCCAATTGTTACCATGGGGGAGGAATGGATCTCAGGATATGACGTAGCTTTTGCCAATGCTTCATGGTCCAGTTATCGATTGAGCCTGGCGTACCCCTTGCAGCAAAATAAAGGGTTTGGGTCAGGGTGGCAAGGGAGGTCAGAGGGGTTATATGATTTCAGAGCCAAAGCAAGGGTGGTCCCTGGGCTGCGAACCTCCAGGTGGGAACACGTGAGATGCATGGATGGCTTTTGGGGGCGAGGGAAAACCTCCATGCAGATAAATCTCAAAATTCAATACAGAAATTAGTTATTGTATTATATAAATAATTCAAAAAACATTCACAGAAAACTACAATCGGGGAACTGAATCATAGTTCACGAGTCGTAGAACAGAGAGTCCAGTTCCAAAATCCAAATAAATATGTCCTCCTAAAATAATCCAAGTTGAAGTTCTCATAGGTGGGTATCCTCTGTTCACAAAGACATAGTGCAGATATTCATCAAAACAGATCAAACACTATGTCTTTGTGAAGAGAGGATACCCATCTATGAGAAGTTCAGCTTGGATTATTTGGGGACTTACCTAGATGGACTTTGGAACTGGGCTCTCTGCTCTACAATTCATGAAGCATGATTCAGTTCCCTGTTTGCACAATTATTTCATATGAATGTATTGATTGTAGTTTCCTAGGAATGGTTTTTGAATTATTTATTTAATACAATAAGTAATTTCCATATTGAATTTTGAAGTTTATCTGCATGAAGGTTTTCCCTTTTCCCCCTCTAACCTCCCAGTGGGGCCTGGAGGTCTCCTGGAATTAGAACTGATCTTCAGGAAACAGAGATCAGATCCCCTGGAGAAAATAGCTACTTTGGAGGGTGAATTCTTTACCTGCTGAGGTCCCTCCCTCCTCTAAACCTTCCCTCCCCAGGCTCCACCCCCAAAATTGCAAGGTGTCTCCCAACCAAGAGAGGGCAGCCTTAGTGGACCCTTTTTTAAAAAGCATATCTGGGTGAGAGTTTCTAGCCCCTCCCCCTTTGCATGGTATTCTGGTTTTCCTGATTCTTGGGAATGATTAATGTGAGCCCACTTTTGTGCAGCTGCAATCCTTCCTTTTCAGCCCAAAGCGGGTGGGTACATTCCCTTCTGTCACCAAAGCACTCGCCCACCTTGCGACCACTTCATTCTCCTGCATTTGAAGACCAGGCCATGTATGGTGCTCAAAGAAATGAGGGGCGGCAATCTACAGCACCTTCTGCACTCGTCTCTCTTGCTGCTAAGTTCACATTTTTACTAGCCCCTCCTCTACTTTTTTTTTTGCCTACAGACTGTGGCTCCTTCTCTAACCAGGCCTTGGTCCTTTTGTAGGAGAGATGTAACCAGCCCTGCCTGCGGTGTCCTCTGCTTCCTTTTTATTATTACCTTCCCTCTTTCTTTTGGTCTAGCCAGTCCTGTTGGAACTTAAGCCATGGAAACTTCTTTTGTAAGCAAGAGGAAAGAAAAAATCTATATATCTAGCAAATGATTCTAGATTTGTTGGTGTCGTGTTGTTATCAAGTTCTGAAATGCAGTCCCTTCCGCCTCACACTCCTTGAAGCGAGAAGGGAAGTGTTGTTTTCCCCCACCCCTCTATGTAGTAAGATTTTGGAATAGGCGGATGTCTGAAGAGGAGCTCCATAGAAAGAAGAAGATATTGGATTTATATCCCGCCCTGTACTCTGAATCTCAGAGTCCTAGAGTAGCTTAAATCTCCTTTACCTTCCTTCCCTATAGCAGACACCCTGTGAGGTAGGTGTGGCTGAGGGAGTTATCACAGCAGCTGCCCTTTCAAGGACAACTCCTTCGAGAGCCATGGCTAACGCAAGGCCATTCCAGCAGCTGCAAGTGGAAGAGTGGGGAATCAAACCCGGTTCTCCCAGATAAGAGTCCGCACAACTAACCACTACACCAAACTGGCTCTCAGAACGAACCCCAGAACTAACTACTATGAGGTTGGATGTGACTCAGGGACAGAGAGATGCAGAAGGGCCCAGGTTCAAACCCCGACACATCTCTAGTGAAAAGGAGCAGGTAACAGGTGAGGAGCAGTGCCTCTCCATGAGATGAAGGAGAGCTGCTGGCAGTCAGAGAAGGCAATAGCACCTTTCATAAAACAAGTCCTGTATCAGTACAAGGCAGTTTCATGTGCTCACGACCTTCTCCAAGCCAGCCAATAGGGCAGTGGGGGCTTCAAGAGCTACACAATATGTGTGAAAGAGCCACATGTGGCTCCCGAGCCACAGCTTGGCCCGTTCTAAATGAAGCAACGCTCAACTTTAGATCATCTGTCCAACTCTGCGGCTTCCTGACCAAACCCCACCCCTCTTGTGTTTGCCATTCCTTTTAAGCATCCCAAGCAATGCAATTAGCACTATGAGCTGGAAGACCAGTGGAAAAGACCACACAAAGCCCTTCAGTGCTCTTTAAGGGTGTTTAATTGTCAAGTGAGAGGCTGGGCAGAATGGGGTTGTGGCCGATGCTTCAATAACTGCTTAAATACAGTAGAAGAAGAAGAAGAAGAAATTGGATTTATATCCTGCCCTCCACTCCGAAGAGTCTCAGAGCGGCTCACAATCTCCTTTACCTTCCTCCCCCACAACAGACACCCTGTGAGGTGGGTGGGGCTGGAGAGGGCTCTGACAGCAGCTGCCCTTTCAAGGACAACCTCTGCCAGAGCTATGGCTAACCCAAGGCCATTCGTGCAGGTGGAGGAGTGGGGAATCAAACCCGGTTCTCCCAGATAAGAGTCCGCACACGTAACCACTACACCAAACTGGCTCTCCGCTGTGGGGAGGGGGAGCCCAAATAATCACTAGGCTACAAGTCTTTCTATGGGAATAATCAGAGACACTTGACCTACCTGTAACGCCCTTTATTATCAGGCTGGCTTACAGAGCGATGGGCAAACCTGGCTTAGGAGAGCAGCCACCACCCAACCAGGAACTCTCCTTCCTGCTTGCTAGGGTTGCCAATCCCCAGGTGGGGGCAGGGGATCCCCCAGTTTGGAGGCCCTCCCCCCACTTTAGGGTCATCAGAAAGGGGGGGAGGGAGGAAATGTCCGCTGGGCACTCCATTATTCCCTATGGAGACCGATTCCCATAAAATATAATTGAGAATTGATCTGCAGGTATCTGGGTCTTGGGGGGCTGTTATTTGAGGCAGGGGCACCAAATTTTCAGCATAGCATCCAAGGCCTCTCTTCAAAACGCCCTCCAAGTTTTTAAAAGATTGGACCAGGGGGTCCAATTCTATGAGCTCCCAAAGAAGGTGCCCCTATCCTCCATTATTTCCAACTCAGGGGAGGCATTTCAAAGGTGTGCGGTCCCTTTAGATGTGATGGCCAGAACTCCCCTTGGAGTTCAATTCTGCTTGTCACAACCTTGCTCCTGGCTCCACCCCCAAATTTCTTGAAGTGGACTTGGCAGCCCAACTGCTCGCGTCAATGTGCCTGTTGGCAAACGTAGAGCTTGACAAACTTAGAGCATATCCTTAGAGCGTGACAGCAGAAGCCCCTCCTCTCCAGTCTGTCAGTGCAGAGGCTCGACGTAGTTCCCTGGGAACAAGCCCTCGGCATCGCTGCTCACCCCCTGGCACCAGCCGTCCGAGTACCTCCGGGTCACATAAAGAACAGCCCCTTCTTCAAACGACAGTTCGTTCTCGTTCTGCCTCGTGTACGGGTAGAGGGTCACCACTGCAGCCGAGGGGAAGAGCAGGAAGGGGGAGAGAAAGAGTCAGAGGAAGGGAAGAAGGGATAAAAAGCAACCTCACACCTTAAGATCCGGTTGCGAAAGGCTGCCCTTTGGTGAGTGTCCATGCAAACAGATTTAGATTTAACCAATGGAACTCATTGCTACAAACTTTAGAGAAGGGGAATGGCATAGAAGAAGAAGAGCTTGGATTTATACCCTGCCCCTCACTCAGAGTCTCAGAGCGGCTTATAATTGGGGCCAGCCCTGCCACTAGGCAAACTAGGCAATTGTCTAGGGCACTGGCCTTCTGGGGGCACCGAATTGAGTGCCCCCCATGTGACTCAATGACGTTATCAGTGCAGGGGGAGGGGCACCAGAAATTAGCCTTGCCTAGGATGCCAGAAAAGCCCCATGGCGCAGAGTGGTAAAGCTGCAGTACTGCAGTCCAAGCTCTCTGCTCGCGACCTGAGTTCGATCCTGGCGGAAGCTGGGTTCAGGTAGCCAACTCCAGGTTGACTCAGCCTTCCATCCTTCTGAGGTTAGTAAAATGAGTACCCAGTTTGCTGGGGGAGAAGTGTCGATGACTAGGGAGGCCAATGGCAAACCACCCCGTAAAAAGACTGCCGTGAAAACGTTGTGAAAGCAACATCACCCCAGAGTCGGAAATGACTGGTGCTTGCACAGGGGACTACCTTTACCTTTAGGATTCCAGACATTCTAGGACCAGGAGACGATTTCCAAGAAATGCCAGGGTCATGATCAGTGTTCCCTCTAAGCTGAGTTAGCATGAGCTAGCTCACAGGTTTTTAGCCTCCAACTCACACATTTTTGTCTTCGCTCAGGGAGGATGATCCCAGAGCACACTAATTTTATGCAGTAGCTCACAACTTTAATGTCAGTAGCTCACAAAGTAGAATTTTTGCTCACAAGACTCTGCAGCTTAGAGGGGACATTGGTCACGATGCAGAGGCAGGTGATAGCAAGCCATCTCTGAATGTCCCTTGAATTAAAGAAGTACAAGAAGTCAGCTTGGCTTGGTGGCAAAAAAAGAAAGAAACTGTGCAGGATCCATCTCCTAAACTGCATATACAGAGAAGAAATACAGCCAGCTAGAAGTGCAAGATTATGTTGTGCAGACACGGGGGCCAGGCTTCCATCAGGAACATAGATGGACATCTGACAGCACTGCTGATTCTGAGAACTTAGGCAGATCATGGGAGGAAGGGCTGCATCAGTGCTTAGTTCTTATGGTCCTTTCTTACACATCCAGGGAAATGCTGATGGCCACTTCAGGGTCAGGAAACAATTTTTCTCCAGGCCTGTTTGGCCAGGGATCATGGAGGTTTCTTTGGCCAGGGCACGGAGCAGGGGTCACTGGGGATGGGGTCAGGGAGCATTGTGCAGGGGGTTGAACTAGATGACCCTGGAGGCCCCTTCCGACTCTGTGATTCTATGAACGGAGAAGAGAGTGCCCTACGGCAGGTACAGAAAGCCTTCGCCTCACCACTGGGTGGATAACTGCAACCCATTCTCCAATAGCTGGAATCAGGTGCAAGTTTTTGCACAGCAGAAGGAATGTCTCTGGGGACAGGCGGGCCATTTAACTTAACAGGAAAGTTTCCAGTAGGGTGTTGCCCTGGAGGCCCCTGACAGCCAGAAGCAAACCAAACTGAGCCCAAGCAGTGCTACAAGTGCCACAGGGAGCGCTGAATTCAGCCTGCCAAGGTAATGACAGGGCTTTTTTTGTAGCAGGAACTCCTTTGCATATTAGGCCACATCCCCCTGATGTAGTCAATCCACCTGGAGCTTACAGTAGGCCCTGTACTAAAAGCCCTGTAAGCTCTTGAAGGGGAGTGCAGCCTAACATGCAAAGGAGTTCCTAGTACAAAAAAAAAAGCCCTGGGTCATGCCACTGGGCAAGCAACCTTCCGCCCATTGTCGGTGCTGCTATTGGTCCAAGCTGAGGGACCTCTGAAAAGGCTTGCTCTACTTGCTGCTGAATCCTATAGGCCTCATAGATGGCATAGAGCTCCACCATCTTTCATTTTGGCATTATGCCCACGGTCACCCTTGTGGCTTTTTCCAGTAGGCAGAAATAGTTAGACCCCCTTGGCAGTTTTTTTTAACAAGGTACCTTTTTCTAGGTAGGTATCTGGGGGCCATTGCAATTTTTCCAGGGGTGGTGGTGAAGGCAGGACCGGAGGCTCCAATAATTCGAGATCAGTAACATCCAGAGGTGGTGGCGGAGGGGATGCTGGGAAATCCAGATCTGCAAACAAGTCAGTAATTTATTTATGTATGACACTTATATCCCACCCACCACCCACCCCTGCAAGCAGGCTTAGGACGGCTCCTGACAAGGAGACTTAGAACAGCGGAACACAATAAAAGACTTAGAACAGCGGAACAACAATCAAATGGAAAGCCCCATAATTTAAGATGGCAGAACAAATTCACAAATTTCCCAGGAGTTGTTGCATGTATGCCCAATGGAACAGATATTTGGGGATCAGGCTGAACACCATTTGTAGATGGAATACGGAGTATGGGGTGAAGCAGGGGAAACACAGAACAACTGTATTTTGCAGGCCCTGCAGAACAGTTGATGCATGTTAAGTCGCTTCCAACTCATCGTGACCCTATGATTTAAGGCCCTCCAAAACAGAAGAAAATCAAGCTTAGGTACTTTTCCATATGTATTTTTCTGTCTTTTAAGTCATGGAAGAGAGACAGTTGAACAGGGCACTAGAGCACCTAACCAGCCGTTAGACACTCTTCTCAAACTCCCCCTGACTTCTGAAATTTCACTAGATCATAAGGGTTCTTGTTGCAATGATGAGACCTAGAAATTTAGAAAAAGAAGAAGATATTGGATTTATATCCCGCCCTCCACTCCGAAGAGTCTCAGAGCGGCTCACAATCTCCTTTACCTTCCTCCCCCACAACAGACACCCTGTGAGGTGGGTGGGGCTGGAGAGGGCTCTCACAGCAGCTGCCCTTTCAAGGACAACCTCTGCCAGAGCTATGGCTGACCCAAGGCCATTCCAGCAGGTGCAGGTGGAGGAGTGGGGAATCAAACCCGGTTCTCCCAGATAAGAGTCCGCACACTTAACCACTACACCAAACTGGCTCTCCTTTTTGTCAATCTGAAGAATGAATGGAGCTTCCAGGATGCTGAATTCTGAAGCCAATACTGATTCCCATACTCATAGGTTGTGTTGTAAGTTCCATCTTGCCTGAGCTGCTTTTGAATTCCATGTACTGACAAAGCCCTTACCCAGTGCAGAGAGTGGAGGCAAATCATCCATCGCAAGAGGTGGCGGTGGCAATACATCTGCTTGTGGGGGAGGAGGAATGTCGTCTTCTTCCATTGGAGGAGGGAATGGGAATGGCAAAGGGGGCGGAGGAGGCGGTTCAGTAGGTGCCTTCAAACCGGAGTTGCCCATCACTTCGGTAGAACTGCTGCAACAGTCACACGTGAACACATAGTAAGCTGATGCATACTGAATCAGACACTTGGTCCATCAAGGTTAGTATTGTCTACTCAGACTGGCAGCTGCTCTCCAGGGCCTCAGGCAGAGGTCTTTCTCATTGCCTACTGTCTGACTGGTATTAACTGGAGATGCCGGGGATTGAACCTAGGATCTCCAAGCCCCAGCCCCTCAACCACAGGCTGTATCTTACCACTCCACTAAGCAAAGTGGGATACCTTCCTCTCATTGCAGTGGCTCAATTCCCAACATATATGGGCTGCAAGAGCCATCTTCTATAGGCTTTGACCAAAGAGTGTGTATCTTTTCTAGAAGACCTGAACTGTTACTAGCCTCCACCCATCCCAGTCCCTGGAAGCTGGAGCAAAGTTGTACATGCAAGGAGGAAATAGGAAGGGGAACACTCCATTTAACAGGGCTAGAAGACTTCCTTGATAAGACTCAGGTCTAGGGCTTTTTTTTGTAGCAGGAACTCCTTTGCATATTAGGCCACACACCCCTGATGAAGCCAATCCTCCAAGAGCTTATAGGGCTCTCAGTAAAGGGCCTACTGTAAGCTCCAGGAGGACTGGCTACATCAGGGGTGTGTGGCCTGATATGCAAAGGAGATTCTGCTACAAAAAACCCCCTGCTCAGATCTGTATGTCTGTCATTCCTCACTGTGCAGATGAGGGGGGCGTGACTCCTTACATTATAAGAGGCAGTTCTTCCAGCCTAAGGAGCTGTCCTCCAGCACCACACTGTTCCATCGAAGAAGAGCCAGTTTGGTGTAGTGGTTAAGTATGCGGACTCTTATCTGGGAGAACAGGGTTTGATTCCCCACTCCTCCACTTGCACCTGCTGGAATGGCCTTGAGTCAGCCATAGCTCTGGCAGAGGTTCTCCTTGAAAGGGCAGCATCTGTGGGAGCTCTCTCAGCCCCACTCACCTCACAGGGTGTCTGTTGTGGGGGAGGAAGATAATGGAGAATGTGAGCTGCTCATCATCATCAAGGAAGGGGCTCAGAAGCTGGAGGGAGGCTCCATAGCCTCAAGAAATTTTATCCAGCCCGCAATAGGATACATGTCCCCAGATGTGGGAAGACTGTGACATACATGCCTGGGACTTGGTCAGGAGAAGTAAAGGTGGGATTGAACTGTTCTTTGTGCCATCGCAAGAAGTATTTTGTTCTTTCTGCTGTGATATGGGTTCTCCCCCATCCAGCACCATTATACTTTAATATACAGAATGCTTTCTACTTCTCGCTACTAGCAAAAACAGTTTGTGATGTTGATTCTGTCTCAAGCATGCTTCAAATTATCCTGACCCCGAGACTAAATTTTAGACTACTTCAGTCAAGAGCAGCCTGTTCTGTAGAGATTAAGCACTGAAGAATTTCCGAATCTATTCTTCTTCCTGCATTTCCATTCTCTCTGATGTTGTCTTCCCAGATACGGTACCTCGGGGAGGACTCCAATGAAGCTGGTGGTAGTTTGGCATCTGGGATGACAGGGGACTGTATTGGCTCCAGGGTCCGGTGGCTTCTCCTAAACCCAAAAGACAGGGATTATAACCCTGAGGTGCTTCTCCATAGGTGCCTCCGCATAGCCACCCTGGACTTAAGAATGTAAGAAGAGATCTGCTGGATCAAACCAAACGCCCATCTAGTCCAGCATTCTGCTCACACAGTGGACAGCCAGCTACCTCTAGAACATAAGAGAAGCCATGTTGGATCAAGCCATTGGCCTGAGTATTGAATAGGACTGAAAATAGAGCACCCTGATTTTAAAAATTTTGTAACCCAGTGCTTGACCCGTTGCTGGATTCAGAGCAGTCCACAGCATTCTCTCCTGTCACAATCCCCCATCCCGTTAATGGGATTCATAATCTAAATTTCACTGCACTCTATGGAACCGACTCCCAAGTAGGTGTGCACAGGAGTGCATCCATAGATGTTTGTTTTAATAGAGGGCAATACACAATTAAGCCTGAATAAATTGGTGTATGAAGAAGATTCCATTTTAAAAGGGGGGAAGCAAACTTTGTTCTTAGATTTTATAAAAGGGTTGGATCCAGACAGGTGGGTTTTTTTCCCACGCAACAGCAGTCATTGCCCCTCCTTATTACAACCCACATCCCATATGGCTTTTAGCCATGCAGGTCCCATGATACCAAGCATAGCCTTTCTGAATGGTCAACGGAGACCCTCTCCTTTTTCACCAGCAGGGGGGAAAAAGTTGGATCCAACGCTAGTAGGCACCTCCTTAGAAGAGGCATATCCTCCTGGTTAAGAGGAGTGCCTGTTTCAAGGCAAAAGTAATTAAATCAGGCAACATTAGAAAAAATAGGGCCCTGACATGGATAGCCCAGGCAAGCCTGATCTCATCAGATCCCAGAAGCTAAGGAGGGTCAACTCTGGCAAGTACTTGGATGGGAGATCTCCTGGAAATACCAGCAGTTGGGAGGGCAGGGGCAGGTTTTATTCAGTCACCTCTCTGAATATCCTCCAGGCCCCCAGTAGGGGTCAGTCACCAGTGGTGGACATGACTTTCAGTTGCACACAGACACAACCCCCTCAAAAAAATACCTCCCAAAATCCCCCAAAACAGGCACAGCTTTTTAAAATTGATCAAAACTTTTGCCATTGATTATACTAACCGATCCAATGCATACTGCAGTTCCAATCAAAAAGGGTTTTATTTTACTCCTATCCTAGAGGAGGAACAACATGGCACAATTTTTGGTCCAAGGTAAACAATACAAGTTATTTGAGTCAAGTCGGTGTTTCCCCCACAGTCACAAATACATGGGGAAACTCATCTTAGAAAGTGCTCCACTGCTCGGTGCAGAGCCAAACACTGTGGGAGGGAGAGGCTTTATGCTCCCTTCCTACACCATTTTTGCCAGTAGAAATAGCTGTCAGGGATGGGCTCTGTTTGCCCCTTTCTTGGGCTCCACTTGTCCTCTGCCTGTTTGACTTAGGGAACATGGTACCCAAGCCAGGGGCAAACAAGGCTCCCCACAGCTCTTTCCACTGATCTCCAAGGGAGCCCCCCCCCCATATGCCCAGGTGATTGTGAGACAAGCTGGGGCAGACCCACCCAACCCAACTCATATCACTTATAGTTGGGCTTTTGGCAGAACAATCAACTGTGCCAACATGCAAAAGGAGGCTCTGTCACCTCTAGATGACGCATCCTCACCTGAGGCTTCCAGGAGACTGTCCTGCAGATGTTTTGGTTCCTCTCCTGGCTAGAGTCCCTGTTCTGGCCAGCTGTGTGCTTTGATCCTAAGTGAGGAAAAAGAGGGAGAAGATGAAAAGTGTGCCTGAGCGAAAGAAAATCTAGTCTTTCCCCGCAGAGGATTCATGCACCATCAGCGGTTTCCCCAAAGAAGGCATTAATCATTCTGCTTTAAAAAGGATGGTTGCATGTGGTGGGGGGGGGAGGGCTGATTTGTGTATTATCTATTAACCAGCAATGAGGGCAGATTAAGGTGGGGCAGTGGAGGCCTGAGTAACTCTTGGGAGCTGATGGAGCTATAGATGGGCACAGCTACATACACAGCCACCTGCTCCAGAGGGGAGTGTGCATTGGCAAAGAGGGGAAGTGCTGCAGATAAGTATAACAATGTAGGTGCGTGTTGATCTGCTTTATCAGGTGGATCTCCTTTTCCTGGATCAGCACACCTCTCACTTGAAGAATCCACCCCCCCCCCCATTTCCCAGAAGAAGAAGACTGCAGATTTATACCCTGCCCTTCTCTCTGAATCAGAGTCTCAGAGCGGCTTACAATCTCCTATATCTCCTTCCCCCACAACAGACACCCTGTGAGGTGGGTGGGGCTGAGAGAGCTTTACAGCAGCTGCCCTTTCAAGGACAACTCCTGCGTGAGTTATGGCTGACCCAAGGCCACTCCAGCAGCTGCGAGTGGAGGAGTGGGGAATAAAACCTGGTTCTCCCAGATAAGAGTCCGTGCACTTAACCACTACACCAAACTGGAAGGATGGAAATGCATGGAAGAGTGGGGAAGCAGAAACAATGAACAGTAGTAAGAAGTAAAGAAATGGGTCCTCTGTGTCCTAAATAATCCATAAGGACATTGATAGGTTCAGATGACCAGTTATAAAGAACCTGAAGGGGAGTGTTCCTCTGGAGAAGAGCAAGGAATTTTGGAGGACTCTATAGTTCAATATGCTGAGTCCAAGTTACCCTTCCCCCCGGAGGGAGATTCCCCAGGTTTGATGGACTTCTGGTGGACATTTCCAGTTTGTAGCTCATCTCCAATCCTACAGTACTGCTGTCTCGTCAATGTTTCCAGATGCAGGAGGACCTAAGTTTAACCCTCCCCCTCCACCCAGTGGCAGCATGGTACCCATTAAGTTGCAACCATGTGACAGGAAATCATATAATATCAGAATTGCACGGCAGGAAGAGAGGGAGGCCATCGTTATGACCTCATCAGTGTCAAAGCCAGGCGATGGACTGCAGACCAAGGTAACTGTGGAGCCAAAAAGGCAACCTGAGCATCAGGCGACGGTACCAGAGTGAGGAACTGCACCATGGAGAGGATTTCCCACCTCCATAGAGTAACGACCTCACCTCACTGTCCTGCTGCTCCTCTCTCAGTGGGGGTACAAAGAGAAGCAGGAAGCACCAACAGCAGGACATTCCAAAAGAAATGGAATGCACTCCCCGCACTGTACAGCTTCACTGTACTCCCCGCACTGTACAGCTTCACTGTACTCCCCACACTGTACAGCTTCACTGTACTCCCCGCACTGTACAGCTTCACTGTACCCCCCACCACTGTACAGCTTACAGTTCTTGGGGGGGGCAGGGAACAGTTCCTCCCTCTTTTGCCAGCAGAACAGCTGGTAAGATCCAATCTTTAGTCTTCAAGGGCCCACAAGGCTCAATTTTTGGTCATAAGTAGTGAGATGCCACTGATGGAATCTATATAATAAGTTTACTGCTTGTCACAGTCTGAGCAAGTCATGCATTTCTTTTTATTCAGAGAGGTGTAATCAAATCTCATTTTGGGCAGGAGCTCACAGGAACGGAACCTCTAAATTTTATTGCGCTCTTTCTTTCTCCCCCCCCCCCTGCAAATACTTGCTTCTGGGCTCCGTTGTTGAAATCCCCTGTGAGAATTTTGCTGAACTCTAAGATTTGACAAACTTTCTAATATTTTTTCCCACAAAAAAAGGGAAAATAACCAAAACATATAAAGCAGACAGATGGAAATCTTCATCATGCCACTGTGGCCAAATAAAAAAAAAGAAATTTTAAAAGTATGATGGGAGCAAGGTTTTATTATGACCATTATAATTCAAGAAGCATTTTAAGGTAGATGCTGAGCTGATAGAATTTAGTACACCTTCCGGTGATGTCAGGAGCGTGTGGCATATGCAAATGAGTTGTGCTAATGTAACGTACTCGAAGCGGAGGCGAGAGTAGGGCAACATAGTTTATTAGGAGCACGTTGCAAGAGAGAGAACTCGCGGGCCGGGTCCCGCTTATGTACAATCTCCGGTACAACCTACTGGACAGGTCGGGCCAATCCTGACCTGTTAAACTTCCCGCCACAGCTGTTGATTGGTGGGGATTACGCGCCCCGCGCTGGAGGCGCCTGGGACGGCCCAGTCGCCTCTGCGCATGGCGCTTGTGGCTGCCGATACACTACACCCCTCCCCCCCCGGTTAATGAACATAGTCTTTAAGATACGCGGGAGGCCGGCGCTCCCTGGTGGACCGTCTGGGGAGGTCCTGTGGAGGGGGCGCGGTCGCCGCTGTCGGGGCTGCGGGTCTGGTTCTGCTGGTCCCTCGGGCTCTGTTGGCCCCGGCGCTTCTAGCGGGGGTATAACTGGTGTTGGGGCCGCGTCCTCTGATCGGTCTCCAGTCGGTTCCACCCCTGCTCTCTCCCCCTCAGTGTCTGCTGGTTCCTCTGGTAGCGTGCGGCGGCGCAACTGGTCTATGTGCCGCCGTAATACTTGGCCCTCCTCCGTGGATATATCATAGTGGTGGGACCCAGTTACTCGTAGCACTTGGCCCGCCACCCTGTCGGGGCCCCTCGCATAGTTCCGGGCGTATACGTGATCGCCCGCAAAGAAACCTCTGGCTGCGTCCCGTACCTCTGGACTCTCGCGGGTGTCTGAAGCCCGGTCGGGATGTAGTCTGTCCAGTCGGGTTATGAGCTTGCGCCCCATGAGGAGCTCTGCCGGACTAACCCCTGTGACCGGGTTGGGTGTGATCCTATTATCGAAGAGGAACGCGGCCAACCTGTGGTCCCAGTCGCCCTGTACAATTCGGCTCAGGGCTTCCTTTGTTGTGCGGACCATCCACTCTGCCTGGCCGTTGGTGGCCGGGTGGAAGGGGGCCGACCTTATGTGCCTAATCAGATATCGCTGGAGGAACGCCTGGAAGTCGGCTGAGGTGAACGCGGTCCCGTTATCGGAGACTATGGTGTCCGGGATACCGTGTGTACATAAGACCCTGTGCAGCGCCTTGATTGCGGCGGCTGACGAGGTGGACCCTACGGGAATGACCTCCAGCCATTTGGTGTAGGCGTCCACGATTATCATGAAGATCTGCCCCTGGAATGGCCCCGCGAAGTCGAGGTGGAGTCTCGACCATGGCTTCCTGGTAGACTCCCACCGTGTCGCGGGGCCGCTGGGAGGCTCGGGCCACGTTTCCTGGCATGTCTGGCACCTCCGAACCCAGGTCTCAATCTCCCCGTCCATCCCCGGCCACCAGACGTAGCTCCTGGCTAACGCCTTCATTCGGACTATGCCAGGATGGGTCTCGTGTAGGGATTCCAGGACCCGCTTCTGCAGCGGGGGCGGGACCACCACCCTGCTTCCCCATAATAGGCACCCTTTGTGGGCTGCTAGTTCCTCCCGCCTGGTCTTATATGGCTTAAATTCTTCCCCCATGTTCCCTTCTGGCCAGCCCCTCACCACCCAGTCGAGCACCCGCGCCAGTGTCTTGTGTTTCTGTGTGGCCTTGGCTACCTCCGCTGCGTGGAGGGGCTGCTCTGGGAGGCTCTCCATCAGCATGACCTGGTGTGCGGGGGCGGGGTCTGGACCCGTTTCAGGAAGCGGCAAATGGCTGAGCGCGTCCGCGTGACCCATAGCCTTGCCGGCCCGGTGGACCAGTGTGTACGTGTATAAGTTGAGGAATTGGTTCCACCTCAACACGCGCTGTGAGAGTATTTGGGGGGGTTGTCGGTCTGGGGCCAGTAGACCTAAGAGGGGCTTGTGGTCCGTGGCAATGGTGAACCTTCTCCCGTATAGATACTCATGGAACTTGCGGACTCCCGCCACGATTGCCAGGGCCTCCTTATCTATCTGCGCGTAGTTGCGCTCGGCTGGAGTGAGTGTGCGGGAGTAGTAAGCGACTGGTACCTCCCTCCCGTCCGGAAACTTGTGCCCCAGGACTGCTCCCACCCCATAAGGCGACGCATCGCAGGCCAGGATGACGGGGAGGCCCTTGTCAAAATGGTGGAGCACCGCATTGGACACCAGGACGTCCTTGACCGCCTGAAACGCGGCGGCCTGTCGTTTGCCCCAAACCCAAGGGGCTTTTTTGTCCAGCAGCCGGTGAAGGGGCTCTGCCAGGGTTGCCTTGTGGGGGAGGAATGAATGGTAAAAGTTGAGCACCCCCAAGAAGCTTTGTAGCTCCGCTTTACACGTGGGGGCCGGGGCTTGCACGATGGCTCGGGTCTTTTCTTCCGTTGGGTGGATTCCTGCCGCGTCGACGGCGAACCCCAGGAACTCCACCCGTGGGACCCCCAGCAAGCATTTCTCCCTCTTAACCTTGAGCCCCGCTGCCTGGAACCGGCGGAGCACCTCTCGAAGGCGGTTGCCGAATTCTTCGGGGTCCGGGGCGGCGACTAAAACGTCATCGAAGAATGGCTGGACTCCTGGGATCCCTTTAAGAAGAGTGTCCATTATGCTCTGGAAAATCCCCGGAGCGACGCTAACCCCAAACTGTAGCCTCTTCACCCGGAAGGCCCCCCTGTGCGTCACGATCGTTTGGGCCTCCGCCGTCTTGTTGTCTACTGGGAGCTGCTGGTAGGCCTGTGCCAGGTCTAGCTTCCCAAATATCTTAGATCCCGCTAGGGCGGCCAGGACGTGGCTCACCACCAGCACTGGGTAGGGGCTGTCCTGTAGTGCCTTATTAATGGTGCATTTATAATCGGCACAGATCCGCACCTCCCCGTTTGGCTTGATGGGGGTTACGATGGGGGTTTCTCAGGTGGCGTAGTCCACCGGCTCGAGGACACCTTGGGCCGTGAGGCGGTCTAGCTCTGCCTCTATTTTAGGCTTCAAGGCGAACGGGACCCTCCTCGCCTTGAGCCTAATCGGCCTGACCATGGGGTCTAGTGGTAGGGAAATGGCCGGCCCTTTGTAGCTCCCTAGAGACCCATCGAACACGTCCGGGAACTCTCGGCATATTTCCCCGAACCCTCTGGGCGTTAGGGTTTGCCCCACCCCCTCCAAGCGGATCCCCAAGGGTTTGAACCACGCCAGTCCTAGCAGGGTGGTAAGCTGGCGCTTTACCACCAGGATGTCCAGCGGGCTGTAGAAGGGCCCCCGCTCGACTTGCACCCGCGCCCACCCCGCAATTTGCACCGGGTTCTTCTGAAAGTCCCGGAGTATGAAGTCCGCCAGCCTTAGTTGAAGCCGCTGGTGGGGGCACAGCTTCCTCAGGGTCTCCTCCGCTATAATGGAAATGGAGGAACCTGAGTCCACCTCCATTTGGCAGGGGTTCCCTTCGATGAGGACCACCATTTTAATTTTGTTGGGGGTGGCGAGGGGCAAGTTCAGTACCTGAAGGGACGTGGAGTCTGTGGAGTGGAACTCTGCCGACTCGTGATGCGTGGTCGGCCTCCGGCGGTTGGGCTTGGCTCGGCAAGCCCTGGCTATGTGGCTGGTCTTCCTGCAGCTCCGGCAGTCCCAGGTCCGGTACTGGCAGTCTCTCCGGTCGTGGGGGTCGCCGCAGCTGGCGCACTTGGTGGCAGGAACCCTCTCCGACGCTGGTGGTCGATCGGGTGCTCGGGGGCGTTGGGCTGCTCTGTTGGGTGGCCCGGCTGGGCGACGCAGCTGGTAGGCTTCTCCCTCCTCTGCGCGGTCGTGGTCCAGCTCCTCGTGGTGGACGGCATCTGTCCGGGCCTTGGGAAAGGTCCTGGAGGTCCTCTCGAATGCCACTGCTTCGTTGAAAGCGCTCTGGAGGGTGAGCTCTTCCTTGGCGAAGAGCTTCTGCTGGAGCCTCTCGTCGCGGAGGCCCCACGTGAAGCGATCGGCCAGGGTGTCTTCCAGCTGGGGGAAGTTGCAGTTCCCGGCGATCCTGCGGAGGGCCGCCATGTAGTCGGCGGCCGATTCTCCGGCCGCCTGGTCCCTTCTGTGGAACAGGAACCGGCGGGCCACCCGTGAAGGCTGAGGTAAGAAGTGGCCGGTGAGGAGTCTGCTGACCTCGGCGAAGGACTTCTCCGTGAGGCGGGTGGGGGCCGAGAGACCTTTGGCGATCTCGAATGTGGCCGCCCCGCAGACGCTCAGGAGAACGTCCCTCTTCATGCTGTCCTCCGTGACCTTGTTGGCCCTCAGGTAGCATTCGACCCGTTCCAGGTAGGATTCCCAGGCCTCTGGATTCATGGGGTCGAACAGCTCGACGTGACCGGTGGTTCTGCCCTGGTTGGCCATGGTGGCTGCGGCGGCGGCCGTGGCCTGGTGGTGCCCTTGGTCTCCGATGTAGCCGATGAGGCTAGAATCCCACCTTCGTCGCCAGTGTAACGTACTCGAAGCGGAGACGAGAGTAGGGCAACATAGTTTATTAGGAGCACGTTGCAAGAGAGAGAACTCGCGGGCCGGGTCCCGCTTATGTACAATCTCCGGTACAACCTACTGGACAGGTCGGGCCAATCCTGACCTGTTAAACTTCCCGCCGCAGCTGTTGATTGGCGGGGATTATGCGCCCCGCGCTGGAGGCGCCTGGGACGGCCCAGTCGCCTCTGCGCATGGCGCTTGTGGCTGCCGATACACTACAGCCAATGAGCTCCGGCACCTCTTTTTCTGCAAAATGACCCCTGGGTGTAGTGATTTGAGCATCATACTAGGATAATGTGGGAGACTTGGGTCCGTTCAAATGCTGCCCTGGCATCCCTGTCCACTTCCCTCCCCCTCAAGTGTCCCCTCTGTTTTTTTCTTCCCTTCTCCTCCCTATTTCCCAGACTTCATGAGCAGTGACTTGTGAAAGCTCCTCCCCTGCCACAAATTGTGTTCACCTTTCAGGTGCTCCTGGACTCTGGCTCTTTTTTGCTGCTACAGACAGAGCAACACAGCTTGATGGTGTGGAGGAACGGTGGCTCAGTGGTAGAGCATCTGCTTGGGAAGCAGAAGGTCCCAGGTTCAATCCCTGGCATCTCCAACTAAAAAAGGGCCAGGCAAATAGGTGTGAGAAACCTCAGCTTAAGACCCTGGAGAGCCGCTGCCACTCTGAGTAGACAACACTGACTTTTATGGACCCAGGGTCTGATTCAGTATAAGGCAGCTTCATATGTTCATATGATTTATCTCCAGTTGAACAAGCATCAAATGAGAAGCTACAGGGGCACACCGTCAGGCAAACTGGTCTTTAGTCCCCCCCCCCCCCCCGCCATGTCCATTGCAGGACATTTGGCTCAACTGAGCTGGAGCTGCATTGCCAACAAAGATCCTGCAAAAGACACCCTCCCCCGGTGTGGCCTTGGCTGCAGCAGCGACAAGAATGCAGCTGGAGAAAACAGAGGCAGGCGTGGGAACGGAGGCCTGGTGGCGTGGAGCTTCCTCTCTGGTCGAACCTCCTTTCTGCTACATCAGACACAGACGCTTGCGGTGTAGGTTGACCGAGATGGCTGAACCGCAGCTGACAGCACAGTTCTCCTTTTCTCATGGCAGGCCGCTTGCTAAGCCAAGAGGAAGAAAGCACAGTTTGTCTCTCTCACTCCAATGCCCTTGCAAGGGCTCTGCACCTGCCACCCGTTTCATTTAGCACTTGATGGGGATGGCTCCCAAGGTGAGAACAAAAGAAGGTGCAGAAGTGTCAAACTGTAGATCTGGGTGGAATTCCTTCCCTGACACCTCCTGTTTCCAGAGAGTCTGATCCAGCATGAGCATGAACAATTCCTTTAGACCAGGGGTGTCAAACTGACTTGTTATGAGGGCCAGATCTGACATAAATGAGACCTTGTTATGTCAGGCCATGTCACACACACACACATATATATAAAACTTGAAACATTAGCACTCATTGGTTTTAAAGATGCTTTCTTTGTATTTCTCCCATGGGATCCAGGGAACTGGGCAAAGGAAGCTCTGGCTCTTTCCTTCCTTCCCCAGGGGCTGGGGAGGGGAGCCTCAGCCAATAGAAGAAAGAGAGGCTTGACTCCATAGCTCTACTGTGCAATTGAGAGAGCCTGGCAAAGCAAGCTATTCCTCCCCCCTTCTTCCCCAAGGAAGGAGCCTCAGCCAATGGAGAAAATAGAGGTTTTGCTCTGTAGCGCTTGTGTGATTGAGCAAGCCTTGCAAAGTAAGCTGTTATGCATAAGGAAGCAAGATATAGGGAGAAAGAAGCAGATGACAGCCAGTTGCTCAGGGGCCTGATAGGAGCCCTCCGGGGGCCTGATTTGGCCCCTAAACTGCATGTTTGACACCCCTGCTTTAGACTTTTCCAAAGGAACACCAAGGGGATACCAACCTCCAGGGGGAACTTGGGGGAGCCCAGCTTTACAGCTCAGCTCCAGACTACGCAGATCAGTTCCCCTGCAGAAATTGGATGAATTGGAGGGAGGGACTCTGTGGCATTGTACCCCAGTGATATCTTTGTCCGTCCCCAAATCTCCATGAGTTTCCCAACCTGGATTTGGCAACCGTGCCCCCCATACCACACCAGTGCCCGGGGCGGGGGGACCTGGCAACCATACTCTGGGCTGAAGAGTAAGTCCCAAATCTGCACATTCACAAGAAGTTGCAAAAGAATTTGACCCAAACTGAAATTAGAACAAAGAATGAAGGCTTGAGTTCTGAATGACAGACTCTGCTGTTGTGTTACAGAGAACAGGGGTCAGTGAAAGAAAAGGGAAGAAGCTCTTTATTTCCAAGCCTCTGCAGCAGAGATGGCCAAACACATGGCTCTTTCACACAGTCCCAGGCACAGAATCTTTATTGGCATAATAACAGTATCAAATCAAGGAAGCAGGAAAAGGTAATTAATTAAGAATTCTAAACAGACCTCCTCCTATAAGCCCAGTAAACCACCACTTTGATGGTTTCAGCCTTATTTGAGGCAAGTAAACTCACTATCTTGCTTTCATCAGATTTACCCTCCAGGGAGTGCAATATAGGATCCAGACAAGATGCACATAAATCACAGTAGAATCTACAGGATAAAAGTACATGGTCTGTTCCTTCAGTTTCCTTCAGTCCACAGGGACATAGCCTATCATCAAAGAGTGATTTTTTTTAAACCTCCCGTATAACATGGCAGAAGGAAGCATATTAAAACAGGCCAACACAAATGCTCTTCAAATATGGGGGGCTCTTTCACACATAATGTGTGGCTCTCAAAGCCCCCACCACCCTGATGGCCAGCTTGGAGAAAGCATTTGTCTTTTTAGATCACTTATCCAAGTCAATCCAGCCAGCAGCCTGGAAAATGCATTTAAAGTTACAGTTGCTTACTTTCCCTCTCCCCCTCCCCATCTATTTTCTTTCCTTCCTTCCTTGTCTTAAGGCTCTCAAACATCTGACATTCTTGTCTTGCAGCTCTCAAACATTTGGCATTTATTCTGTGTGGCTCTTACGCCTTGTGTCCTCCCCACCTCATTCCCCAGCCATGTTGATGCTGAAATTCCTTCCCTAAACTTTAGTTTCTCTTCCTTCCAAAGCCACAGCCCACATTTTTCTTTAAAAGATTTCCCAGCCATCAAGAGGGCCAGAATTTTTAAAAATTATTCTTTCGCTTTTAGGAAACCAAGCACACAAGTTCAGTAAACTCCTCTGGGCTTAGTTTTTCTCTGAAGCATTGAGTATGCAACTAACTACCAGTCATTCTCTGTTCATTGGGGGCAGGGGAGTTTGTTTTTTTAAGGAAGTGAAGAATAGCTGTGAGTTCATCAAGAGACTCAGCTTTTCCACAGAGGAAGTGATAGGAGACTCACTGTCTATTGCCGAGTTTATGTTTCTGAATCAGTCATCAGACCTCCTGGGCAGCCATACCAGCTTCTCGTGTGAAGCAAACCACATGTTCTCAACTATAGAAAAAGCTGCAAGTGTCAGAAAAACCAAGTTTATAGAAGAAGAAGAAGAAGAAGAAGAAGAAGAAGAAGAAGAAGAAGAAGAAGAAGAAGAAGAAGAAGAAGAAGAAGAAGAAGAAGAAGAAGAAGAAGAAGAAGAAGAAGAAGAAGAAGAAGAAGAAGAAGAAGAAGAAGAAGAAGAAGACAGCAGATTTATACCCCACCATTCTCTCTGAATCAGAGACTCAGAGCGGCTTACAATCTCCTATATCTTCTCCCCCCACAACAGATGCCCTGTGAGGAGGGTGGGGCTGAGAGGACTCTCCCAGAAGCTGCCCTTTCAAGGACAGAGTCTCAGAGCGGCTCACAATCTCCTTTATCTCCCTCCCCCACAACAGACACCCTGTGAGGTGGGTGGGGCTGAGAGAGCTCTTACAGCAGCTGCCCTTTCAAGGACAACCCCAATGAGAGCTATGGCTGACCCAAGGCCATTTCAACAGCTGCAAGTGGAGGAGTGGGGAATCAAACCCAGTTCTCTCAGATAAGAGTCCACACACTTCACCACTACGCCAAACAAGGCTGTTTGAGGACTCATCATTCATTCTGGTGGAGATCTGAGAGATCCCAGGTGTCATCCTATCTAGGAGCATCAGCAGTTCCTCAGGGATTTTTTTTGCTCTGTGCCAGCTCTGGGTTGGGAAATACTTGGATATTTAGAGGCGGGGTGGAGCCTTCAAGGATGGGGTTTAAGGAAAGGAGAGACCAGCAGGGTACAATGCCACAGAGTCCACCCTCCAAAGCAGCCATTTTCTCCAGGGGCACTGATCTCTGTAGTCTGGAGATCAATTGTACTAGCAGGAGATCTCCAGGTGCCACCTCGAGGCTGGCAACCATATCATGTCACACATATTGGGATGGATCCAGTCCAGCATTTCCATGGGTTCAAGGTCTTCTGCCTATGCAGCATTACTTCCTTAATTATTGCTTCTCACAGCAACCTGAAATACCCTCTAGCTCCTGTTCCTGAGTTCCTGTTAGAGTTCCTGTCCTCCAAGTGGGCCCTGGAGTCCTTTAAGCTATAACTGAACGACATGATGTATATAAGAGTTTATAGTATACCTTTAAGGTGAGTCCTGAAGGCCTGTATGGTTGGGACCTTAACTCAGGCCTTGTTCTCTCGGGGTACATATGTGCTGCAGCCTTCCAATCAGTGTTCCTCTAAGCTGAGTTAGCCTGAGCTAGCTCGCAGATTTTTAGCCTCCAGCTCACACATTTTTGTCTTAGCACACTAATTTATGCAGTAGCTCACTACTTTAATGCCAGTAGCTCACAAAGTAGAATTTTTTACTCACAAACTCTGCAGCTTTGAGAGAACATTGCTTCCAATGTGTGTTTTAGTTAGTCTGTAAGGCCGTCACCGGATAGCCCAGGTTAGCCCAACCTTGTCAGATCTCAGAAGCTAAGGAGGGTTAGTATTTGGAAGTGCAACCTCCAAGGAATACCAGGGTTGTAACACAAAAATAGACAATGGCAAACCACCTCTGAAACGTCTTTTGCCTTAAAAACAAGTCTAGCCCACCACCTAGTGGTGCATGATGCTAAAAGAGATAGAACCTCTGGCTGCCAGACACTCTTAGGATCTCCTGGCTGTACTTCACACACCGCCATACAATGATGATGATTAGTCTGTGTTATTTTCAAAGTGGAAGCAATAAAGAGACCTATTTTTGAAGCAATCAGAGCCTTCTATGAGCTGACTACAGAGCAGCAATGAAGACTGATCTGATAGGTAATCTTGTCCCTATCCCCGAATCCCTGGAGGATGTGGCAGCTTCAGAGGGCAGATTCTACAGCATCCTTTCCCTGCTAAGCTCCCTCCCCAAACCCTAAGGCACCTCTCCTAAACATCTAGGAATTTCCCCCGCTTGAATGGGAAGTCCTAGCCTTCAACATGGAAACCCTAGAGGCTCAAAGTGGACAGTGATGTCATAAGGAAGCTTGGTGGAAAAAGACACAAGGAGGAGTTCAGTGAGGAAAACCTCCATGCATCCTGCTCTTGCCTTGCCTAACACAGTTGATGCCACAGACACTATCCAATCAGCCCCTAGCTTTGATGCCCACTTCAGCTGTGTGGGAGCTGATTAGGCCTAGTTTAACACACACAGCAATGTAAAGCAGTAGAATGAATTTGTATCACATCTGACTGAAGCTGAAGGGTCACATTTTGGAACATTCTGCTGGGTTAAAAATTCCCTGCAAATAGAAATCCAGCATCGCAAAGGAAGAGAAGAGGGTAGATGCTTTTTTTCTGCATTATATTTCTACAACAAAAGAATATTCAAGCTGTGAATCCTCCACCAGCAATCTGAAGGATGCATTCCATTCTGCCATCTCAATGTTCCACCACCTAATTCTTCAGCAGGTATGAAGCAGGCATTCCCTACTTCCACACCTTGGTTAAGACCAGGGGTAGCCAAACTTGCTTAACATAAGAGCCACATAGAATAAATGTCAGATATTTGAGAGCCAAGACATGAGCATCAGATGTTGGGAGGGAGGAGTGGGAAAGAAAGCAACTGCAACTTTAAATACATTGTCGAAGCTGCCCAGCTGGCTTTGCTTGGCAAAGTGATTTAAAGAGAGAATACCTTCTCCAAGTCAGCCGAGGTTCACTGTAGAGTTTTGCCCAAAACCTAGAGCATCATGCGACATTGGCAACATGATGACATCACCTTTCAGGCCAGGAATTTTCCCTGCTGCAAAAGCGGGAGTTCCCTTAGCCCTGGCAGGGGACCACCCCCAATATCTCCAGGTATTTCCTCACCTGGCAACCCTAGGTGTAAGTCTTCTGAGAACTGTAGTGATAACACCTGTACAGGCCCTACTAGATCTGGTATCCCGCATCTGCTTTGCTGGCCTGTTTTGGCTCAGAGGAGGGGCTGAGATGCAGCCATCCCTGTTCTTACCTTTATCCCATGTCCAACGTCATCTAAACTGCTAAAATTCAGCGGCTTCCTGTAATAGGCCTCCAAGGGCTCAAGGCGGTCTGGATAGATGATTTTCTGGCAGTGTGGAAATCTCTTGCAAACGGCAAGCATCCCGATCTGTTGGCGGGCACTTTTCTCTTTGTGCATTTCAACCACCTATGGAAAAGAGACTTTCAAAGGAGGAAGGGCCTTATTTGAAAACTACTTTGGGGAGGGTTTCTCTGGAGAACTTCTCCTGGACCTCAGTAGCTCCACTGAATGCTAACTGGCAGGGGTTGCTCTACTTTTAGGCAAATGGAGGCCAACAATTTCTTACTTGCTTCCTTTCCTTTTTACCAAAACAGGAAATGCCATATGGATTGGTTGCCTTGGGCTCCCATATACATCAGGTTATCTGGTCATTTGAAGACCATATTGAGAATGCTAAATTGAATCCAAGAAAGATGTGTGAACTCGTATGTGGAGCTTGTATCTATAAGCGCCAGTGGTCTATTGTGTGATTCTGTGTTTGCAGTGAAGAGGTAGATGATGGCTCAGCCTCATATCTATTCTTTTTTTTGGGGGGGGGTTGTATTCGTTGTGTGCAGGGCTTTTTTCGTAGGAGCTCCTTTGCATATGAGGCCACACACCCAGATGTAGCCAATCCTCCAAGAGTTTACAGGGCTCTTAGTACAGGGGCCTATTGTAAGCTCCAGGAGGATTGGCTACATCAGAAGTGCGTGGCCTAATATGAGAGCCAGTTTGGTGCTGTGGTTAAGTGCATGGACTCTTATCTGGGAGAACCTGGTTTGATTCCCCACTCCTCCACTTGCAGCTGCTAGAATGGCTTTGGGTTAACTATAGCTCTCCCAATAGTTGTCCTTGAAAGGGCAACTTCTGTGAAAGCTCTCTCAGCCCCACCCCTCACAGGGTGTCTGTTGTGGGGGAAATAGATAAAGGAGATTGTAAGCCACTGAGTCTCTGATTCAGAGAAAAGGGTGGGGTATAAATCTGCAATTCTTCTTCTTTTTCAAAGGAGTTCCTGCTACAAAAAAAGCCCTGGTTGTGTGTGTGCGTGCATGCATGCATACCTGCGTGTCATGGCAACTTCTAGCGACCCCTACTAGGGGCCAGGAGGATATTCAAAAAGATGGCTGAATAAAGCCTGCCTCTGCGTCCTGGTCCTGGTATTCCTTGGGGATCTCCTATCCAAGTACTAGCCAGGGTCGGTCCTGCTTAGCTTTCAAGATCTGATGAAATTGGACTTATCTAGACTATCCAGATCAGGGCAGCCTCAGCTCTGTATACATGCTAACTCATCTATTGTGGCAAGAACAAATAGTTCTCCGCACACCACACACAGAGACCACTAGAGAACAAAAACACCAGAAATTCTAATGACCAATGGTTTTACTTGGCACATACTTGAGGGACTCATTCTTCCAGCCATGTTGCAGACACAGGAGAGAGAAAAAAAGAACAAGCAAATGCACAATTCAGGCATGTTCTAGGGTACACTGTCAGGATGTTCAAATTAGTTACAAACGTAAACTGTTATGCCTTGTGACCTCCCCACCTCATTCCTCAGGCCCATGGAAAAGAGCTAAATTTTTAGGAGTGTTTGGGAAAGACCTGGTGGAACAGCAGAGGTGATTAATCCATTCCACTGATGTTTCCTGATCCTTTTTTTTTTTAAGTATTATTCTCAGGGAAACAGGAAAAGCAATCAGGCACATCTCTCCAGTAACAGGAAGAAGGCTCTGATGTCCAAGAACATGGTGTGAGCCTCCCTAAATTCCACTTAGGAGGGAGGAGAGATGGAGGAGAAATCCTTTGGACTGACTCACAGTGTCCAAGGGTGTGCCTGCAACAATTCAGAAGTTCAAGGAGGGAGGAAAGCCCCTGAAAAGCAAGACAGCGCAGAAGAATCCTGCATCTGTTTTGCTCCTTTAATGGCCTATCAACATCAGGGGTCCCCATGGTAACCCCGGGGACACTTTTGGAATGTTGAGTATAAAGAGTGGGCGGTACCGCAAAAATGGTCACCCTGTGGTTCTTAGGGGTAATCACATTGCACAGGAAGGCTGCAGACCAAGCATTCTCCTGTCATGAACTAGTGCTGAATAAGTCCTCCCTGTGGACACAAAGGTGTGCTTCTGTAGCATCTCCAGTTCTAATGAAGAAGAAGACTGCAGATTTATACCCCGCCCTTCTCTCTGAATCAGAGACTCAGAGTGGCTTACAACCTCCTTTATCTTCTCCCCCCAACTATAGAAAAGGCTGCAAGTGTCAGAAAAACCAAGTTTATTGAAGAAGAAGAAGAAGAAGAAGAAGAAGAAGAAGAAGAAGAAGAAGAAGAAGAAGAAGAAGAAGATGACAGCAGATTTATACCCCGCCCTTCTCTCTGAATCAGAGACTCAGGGCGGCTTACAATCTCCTATATCTTCTCCCCCCCACAACAGACACCCTGTGAGGTGGGTGGGGCTGAGAGGGCTCTCACAGCAGCTGCCCTTTCAAGGACAACTCCTGCGATAGCTATGGCTAACCCAAGGCCATTCCAGCAGCTGTAAGTGGAGGAGTGAGGAATCAAACCCGGTTCTCCCAGATAAGAGTCCGCACACTTAACCACTACACCAAACTGGCTCTAATGAGGTTTAGGGAAGTCAGTACTGGCTATTTACTTTGGAGGGGAAGTGAGTGGGTACCAGAAACCCATCAATAGACACTGTGGTACTCACAGGCACCACTCTTGAGGATCACTGATCGACACTGTTCAAGCCAGTCCCATGGTTGACCCCACCAGCTGTAGTAGAGGTAGATGTTGGGAACCATGAGGAAGATCTATGTAGCACACATTTCTTGCATGTAAACCATCTCCTCATGGAGCAGACAGACCTGAGTAGATCAGCCAGACTAACATTCTGCCTCAGTCTAAAGCATCTCTTTAGATTCTCCCACTCAAGCCCTTTCTGGTCCTCTCAAAGTGACCGGAGCAGGAATTAATTCAAGTTAGGCATTAGCAGAACACATTTGGAATGGAGGAACAAGACTTGCCCTGCAGACAAGCATGGCTTCCAGGAAAGTCTCTGCCCTGGCTCTTTTTCAAAAAATTAAGCACCATGTTCACCTGTGAGTGACTTGGTTCTTGAGGGGCCTTTCTGAACTGGATATTATATCTATTATGCCCATCTACAGGTTCACTTTGATGAAGAGAGAGCTTAAGAATGCTTGGAAGCAACACTGCTCAGCCTCTGGTTGCATTCCCAACTATGCAGTGGCCTGCTCTGATTGCTTAGCCATAGGAAAGGACAGTAGGCAAATCCTGGTATGAACAGAGCCTGTGATGCTGCCATAGCTCATGGCTGTAACAAATAAAGTGCTACTCCCGCAAGCAACTCTCAGAGGACTCTGAAAGTAGTATATTCTAGTTCTGCAACCTAGTTCCATTTTTAAAAAACTGGAACAGCAAAGAGCCTTTGGGCACATTAAAAAATTAATACATCTGTTATGGCATTTGTTTTCATGAGCCACAGGGGAGGAGGTATCGTGGGTAAATGTTAAAACATTCCCTTTGTGCGCAGTTCAGCTCCCAGTTCAATTCCTGGCAGTTCCAGTTCAAGGATATGGAACGGGCAAATATTGAGAAACGGCTTTCTCTAAGCTAGGTGGTCCCAAAGTCTAAGTCCATAGAAGGCAACTCCGTATGAGCCAGTATAGTGTCGTGGTTAGAGTGTCAGACTAGGACCTGGGAGATCCAAGTTCAAATCCCCACTGTGCTCTGGAAGCCTGTTGGATGATCTTGGGCCAGTCACGCATAAATGAAGTAAATAAATAAACATGCAACCAGTTCAGCAGATGCCTGTGTGGGTTTGGAAAGTGCTCCTCTAGGATTTTTTTTCACTACAGATGCCAAGGATGGAAACTGGGACTCTGCAAACAATTCACTGGGCTATGGTCCCACACCAGTGATGTAACATTTTGCAAGTTTATATCTTTTCTTTGTGCCTTAGGCAGCAGGATTCAAGCTGTTGCACATCACACAACAACAGAGTGGCAAGAAATATGTCACATGCTGTTAAGGTTAGATATAGGAAAATGGTCCCCTGGAATTAATCTCTGGACTACAGAGATCAGTCCCCTGGAAGAAGAAGATGATGATGATGAAGCTGAAGAAGAAAAAGATGATGATGATGATGATGATGATGATGATGATGATGATGATGATGATGATGATATTGGATTTATATCCTGCCCTAAACTCTGAATCTCAGCGTCTCAGAGCAGTCACAATCTTCTTTACCTTCCCCCCCTCCCACAACAGACACCCTGTTCCACTTTACAGCAGCTGCCCTTTCAAGGAAAACTCCTGCAATAGCTATGGCTAACCCAAGGCCATTCCAGGAGTTGCAAGTGGAGGAGTGGGGAATCAAATCCTCCAAGATAAGAATCTGTGCACTTAACTACTACACCAAACTGGCTTTTCTGGAGAAAATGGAAATTTTGGAGGGTGGATTTTATGGCATTGGACCCCACTGAGCTCCCTGTCCTCCCTAGGCTCTATCATCAAATCTCCAAGAATTTCCTAATCTAGAGCAGGCCACCTACCCTCCCCCCCCACTTCCCTGCCAGTAGAAGAAGAAGATAAGAAGAAGATATTGGATTTATATCCCGCCCTCCACTCCGAAGAGCCTCAGAGCGGTCACAATCTCCTTTATCTTCTTCCCCCACAACAGACACCCTGTGAGGTAGGTGGGGCTGAAAGAGCTCTCACAGAAGCTGCCCTTTCAAGGACAATTTTGCGAGAGCTATGGCTGATACAAGGCCATTCCAGCAACTGCAAGTGGAGGAGTGGGGAATCAAACCCGGTTCTCCCAGATAAGAGTCCGCACACTTAACCACTACACCAAACTGGCTCTCCAAGGGAGACCTGGCAACCCTAGTTTTAGGGCATGGCCCTGCCCCAAAAGAAGCCCTACCCCACCCTACACACCCAAGGCACACAGACATCTCTTCCACATCTTTCTTGTAGTCCACTCCTCACTCACCTGTGTGACAGAGCAGATGCTGCCCTCCACATGTCGCACTTCAGTGGCCTGCAGGTCCAGTATCCTGAGGATGCTGTTGGCCAGGGTGCTGATTTGGTAGGCCACGCTGGCTAAAGACTGAGTAGTGAAGGCCATGGTTTCCTCTAAGGCTTTCCGCTTGTCTTGGGCCTAAAAGATTTTTTGGGGGGAGTGGGGGTGGGGGAGTTGTTATTAAAAGTGTGAGAATCATGTGACAAATCACAACAGCAGGTTATACAGAGCAGGGGTGTGCATTGCAATATTTCTGATCTGAAATTGTGCTCAAAATTCTGGTTAGTTTTGTTTCCCACCCAATACCTAACAGGAAATTTCAGACACTGTTCTGGACAGGAACTATCCAAATGAACACCCCCTCATACAGAGGTGTTTTCAGTTGTAGAGTCTTGTGAGCAAAAATTCTACCTCATGAGCTACTGGCATTAAAGTTGCGAGCTACTGCATAAGTTAGTTTGCTCTGGGGCCATTTTTCCTGAGCTAAAATGAAAATGTGTGAGCCAACGGCTAAAAATCTATGAACTAGCTCAGACTAATTCAGCTTAGAGAGAACACTGGTTTTCACCCCTCTTCTTCCCCATCCTTACCTAAGGGAGTAGACATTTATCTGGCATGGACCTATCCTTTGTTAACCTGTGATATCAAAAAGACACTGGCTATTTTGTGCAGACCTTGTTAGGGAATGTGTAGTCCTTAAAGGGAATATCCAACTGGGATGCAGCTGACTCTTAATTCTTGAGCCACTCCCTGAAAGATGTCCCCTGTGCAAGGTGTAGTGCTTACAGTGATTGATTAGTATCTGGGAGAATACACACTCTGCTCTGGAAGCTTTCTGGATGACCTTGGGCTGGTCACTCTTTCTTAACCTAACCGACCTCACCATGAGGATAAAATACAGAGGAAGAGAGAATGATCTTGTAAACCACTTTGGATCCTCATTGGAGGGGAAAGCAGGGTATAAAATAAATAAAAGGGAGATGAATGCTTGCATGCATGTCAACCTGTTATCAACCCAGTGCCACCAACACACGCCTCTGTCCTTAACTGTGCCAACTGTCCCTTTCCCATTCCAAAATGTGGACTGATGTATTCATTTGGCGATGCTTCTTTCTGCATTATGTAAAGTAAATCCTTACATATCTGGGGGATGAGTGCCCCCGGGCTAAGCCTGGACCCTGGCCATTGTTCTAATTAGCAACTAAGCATTGCCAAGGAATAAAATATATTCCTTATAGTAATTTGGCCAATGCACATGATCTGACCGATCACTCTATCAGAAGCAGGGAAAAGACAGTTTCCCCACATCTGATAAGTTTGTGAATGTTTTCCCACCTTCTTCTCCAAAGCATTTGCCTGAATCATCTGGAACTATCTGTGCAGCCAGGAACTTTCTACAGTTGCACCTGTTTCCTGGAGGAAATGGAATCCTGTGACACCGCAAAACTGACACATTTCTTGAAGGGAAGCTTAAGTATGAAGTGAAACTCTGGTCGGCAGAAATACACACATGGGGAGGGACTACAAAGAGTCAAGTGAGATGCTCTGAAATGCAAGAGGCATTGTCTATGATGCTTCTGCTTAAAACTCAGAAGCTCCTGGGGCCCAGACACAGAGGTCTGCTTCTCATGGAAGGGGCAAGCAGAGCTGGGTTAAGCACCCTTTAGGACCCCTCTGATTCCACAATAATAAATCTGGAGGGGGTAGCTGTATTTGTCGCTGAAAAAACAATCAGGAATCTTGGGGCACCTTATTAAAAACCAGCAACATTTTACTCCAGTGTAAACTTCCATAGACTACAGCCTGCTTGTTCCAAAGCCTCTGAAGAAGTGGGTTGAATTCCAAGAAAACTGACATTTGGAAAGTTATTAGTCTTTAAAGTGCTATAAGACTTTTGTGATTCCACATCAAAGTTGATGGGTTGTGTCCAACTAGGATCTGGGACATCCAGTTTCAAATTCGCACTCTGCCATGGAAGTTTGGTGGGTGACCTCAGGCCAGTCCCCCTCTCTCAGCCTAGCCTACCTCACAGGGTGGTTGTTTTGTGAGGATAAGATGGAGGCAGAGAGAACGATGCTGTAAACCGCTTTGGATTCTCACCAGAGATAAAAGTGTGGTATAAAGATCTCATCAATAATGAACCTGTCTTGCCCTGACCTGGAAAGCCCAGGAAAGTCTGATCTCATCAGATTTTGGAAGCTAAGCAAGGGCAACTCTGCAAGATGGGAGACCTCCCTGGGATATCAGGAGCCAGGGGCAGGCTTTATTCAGCCACCTCTTTGAATATTCTCCAGACCCCCAGTAGGGGTCAGTGACCAGAGGTCATCATGACTTCTAGGTGCACACATGCACACACACACACACACACACACACAAAAATACCACCCCTACCACCTCCCATGAGCCTGTCTTTTTGCTTTGCTTCTAGCATCTGGGTCCCAACCTGAATGTTGCTATCCTAGGAAGCTGCAGCCTAGCATGGCTATACTGAACCTGCAACTCACCCCGTCGTAGTTGCTGTCGCAGTAATCCGCCACTTTGAGCAGGTTCTTGTAGTTGTCCTGCAGGACCTCCCTGGCATGTGGGATGGTGCTTTCCGTCAGCTGCTGGAACTCAGACATGCTGCCGCTTTGCCGGTCTCCTCACTTCCTCCTGAGGGCACAATGTCTCAGCAGAGCAGTTCTGAACCCCACAGCTCTCAGCCACACAAGCACACACGTGGGCTTTGTGGGGACTGTCTTATACTCAAGTTGCCTTCCGTACATGGACTGCTCCCTCCCCTTAGACTTGCCCAGAAAACATCTTGTGGAGATGGATTGCTGTCCTCAGCCTGCCCACCAGCTCCTAGGTGTCCCTTTGACTCTGAGAGAGTGAACACCTGCATTCTATGCGCGAGATGTGAAAAATGCCTGGCTCCACAAGGACAAAAGGGATGAGATTTAACAGAGGAAATGTTGGGGCGGGGGTCACTGTCTCGAGAGGAAACCAGTATTTTTAGAGTCAGGCAGGCTTTACTGATTACAGAACTTTCTAGCGGGGGCTGAGAGAACAAACGCTGGTTTTCATTACTCGGAAAGCTAGGCAGGTATCTAGTATAGCTTCATAAGTTGCTGTGGATTTTGTTCAGGAATAGCTGAAACCAGGGGGGTTTTACAGCAGTGACTTCTTTGCATATTAGGCCAAACACCCCTGAGGTAGCCAATCCTCCAAGAGCTTACAGGGCTCTTACTACAGGGCCTACTGTAAGTTCCAGGAAGATTGGCTACAGCAGGGGTGTGTGGCCTAATATGCAAAGGAGTTCCTGCTACAAAGAACGCCGGGCCTGCTGAGAAAGACATAGAATGGTCACTAAAAAATAACTTGAGGCCTGGGTGCTCCATTCTTTGAGATTTTTTTCTCCTCTGTGTTTAAAATGATTAAGAGGATATTGCTCTGCGAGAGAAGCTCAGCTGTGGATCAAGATTCTGAAACCAGACCTTTTGCATTGACTACCAGTCAGCTGAATGGATATTTTTATCTCCATCAGTAGTACCATCAGAGACTTTTCCATGTAGCTACCTAGAGAATTTGTAACAGAATTTTGAATAGCAGTTTTGACTTACAGAAGTATGGACTTGGGAGTACGGTATGTTTGTATATTTTTGTTGTGTGTAATTTCTAATTGTACTATTGAAAGTTCATTGCTTACTGTGTCTTTTGATATTTTGATACTGTATGAGTAGGGTTGCCAAATCCCCTACTTTCTCTAGTGGGGGACTTTTGCACGCGCGATGCAATGACATCACCCAGAAGTTATGTCATCGTGGTGGTGACGTCACATGTGGCCGCTCTAGGTGTTTCTGGGGAAACTCTATGGTTTTCCAGTACGCTCTAGCCATTTGGGAGGGAAAGACTCTATGGTACCTATTGTACCATAGAGTTTTCCCTCCCAAATGGCTAGAGCGTCTGGGGAAACAATCGAGTTTTCCCAGAAACACCTAGAGTGGCCACCGCGTGACATCGCTGTCGCAATGATGTCACTTCCTGGTGATGCCATCAGACCAGCGATGTAGGGGGAGGTTCCTCCCACCGACCCAATGGGTGCCAGTGGCTTTGGAACCTCCTGGGCGGAGGAACCCCACCTGGACCGGTAGCTAGGCAGCCCTATGTATGAGAGGCAGCCCTATGTATGGTAAAGTATTAGTGAAGACTGTTATGTACTATTTACTGGAGGTTTCCTTTGCTTGAGCCTAATTATCCCCAGGACCCCGTGTGTTTTCTTTTTAGTACAAAAAAAGCCCTGGGTGAAATTATAACATATCACATTGGTGTACATTCTTCTCACAATCATGGCCACTTTGGGGAGGATGCTGAGCAGCAACAAGGTCTTGAGTAACAGAGAGAGGGAGAACCATTAGAACCTTTCTTTGAGCCCTGACCTGGATCTTGGAAGCTAAACGGGGCTGGCCTTGGCTAATATTTGCATGGGAGACCACCAAGGAAATCTAGGGTTACTATACAGAGGAAGGAAGGCCTTTTTTGTAGCAGGAACTCCTTTGCATATGCCACACACCCCTGATGTAGCCAATCCTCCAAGAGCTTACAGGGCTCTTCTTACAGGGCCTACTGTAAGTTCTTGGAGGACTGACTACATCAGGTGTGTGTGGCCTCATATGCAAAGGAGTTCCTCCTACAAAAAAAGCCCTGGAGGAAGGCAATGGCAAACCACTTTTGCTCTGGAGGTTACAGTAGCTTCCCTCTAGTGGTCCCCAGTTTGGTGATCATCGGAGGTACATGCCATAACTATCTGGGGTTCACTGAGGAAGAAGTCATCGGAACGAGGGATTATCTAGAATCCTTGTGTGGACTAGAACTTCATATTGGACTTCTCATGGACTTGATGGTTTCCATATGAGAACTAATGAGTGTGAACTTATAACGGACTTTGTGAATTAATTTATTTGTTTATTGGACTTTATGTACTCTGCCTGTTGCTTTAATGCTCCATGTTTAGAGTCAATAATATTGTGTAAAAATACAATAAGATTCTGTCATCTTTGACATTAATGAAAATTGTTTGTGTGCTGTTACAGCTGACAGTGTGTTGGTTTAATCTGGCCCACCTTGAGACTGGCAACCCTGTAATCAGCTCAGCCGCAGACATCATGTCTTGGTGCTCAAAACCTCTTCCTGTTGCCACTTCCTCTTCCTTTCCTAAATGAACTAAACAGCATCCCTTCTGCAAAGCAAAGAGGTAAGCCCAGCTTCCCTTCACTTCCTATGTGCAGGAGGTGCTTCAGAAGAGCCCAGGAAACATCACCCTTGTGTCTACAGGGGAAGGCACAAACGGTTGGAACTAGAAGCCTTTGTGCTGTCTCTTAGCCTCAGGCTTCAGAGGGGGCTGCCAAAGAGAGACAGAGAGATAGCCATAGGACGGGGTCCCAACCAGTGTTCCCTCGAAGCTGAGTTAGTGCGAGCTAGCGCACACATTTTTAGCCTCCAGCTCAAACATTTTTGTCTTAGCTCAGGAAGGATGACCCCAGAGCACACTAATTTATGCAGTAGCTCACAACTTTAATGCCAGTAGCTCACAAACCATGACAAACTATAATGTATGACAATTAATGTATAATGTAATGACAAACTATATATATGTTGCATGTTTAAAGGTGGGTTAGTTGGAAGGGAAAACATAATAATTCCTTCCTTTTGGCCCAGGTTCATAGCAATAGACAGATACTCTTACATTTTGACATACTACAGTTTTGTTGCTTTCACATGCTCATGCTACTCAGATCAAAGGTTTGCTCAATTTGTTAACTTTACTATTTTGTCATTGAATCTTATATTGCAAGGGTGGGCAATGGTAGCTCTCCAGATGCTTTTTGGCCTACAACTCCCATCAGCCCCAGCCGTTGGCCATGCTGGCTGGGGCTGATGGGAGTTGTAGGCAAAAAGCATCTGAAGAGCTACCATTGCCCACCCCTGTTATATTGAATCTAAACCACTGCCTACCAGATAATTTTACTTCACTGTCATTGGTTCTTAAATCTGTACCATTTTGCATTCTGGGCCACTGCCTACCAGCTATGTATGGCTCTGCTCACTGTGCCAGATTCCTCGTCTGATGAAGTGTGCTTAGATAGCACATGAAAGCTTACGTTCTGAATAAAACTAAGTTGGTCTTAAAGGTGCAATCGACTCCTACTTTGTTCTACTACTTCAGACCAACATGGCTGCCTACTTGGATCTAACTTTCATGCCAGTAGCTCACAAAGTAGAATTTTTGCTCACAAGACTCTGCAACTTAGAGGGAACATTGCTCCCAACCCCCAGACCGTGGACCAGTACCAGTCCGTGGCCTGTTAGCAACCAGGCCATGAGTTGTATATTTCATTATATATTACAAAGTGATAATAGAAATAAAGTACACAATTGTATCATTCCAAACCAGTGTTCCCTCCATGCTGAGTTCGTGTGAGCTAGCTCAGTTTTTTTAGCCTCTGGTTCACACATTTTTGTCTTAGCTCAGGAAAAATGGCCCCAGAGCAAACTAATTTCTGCAGTAGCTCACAACTTTAATGCCAGTAGCTCACAAAGAAGAATTTTTGCTGACAAAATCACAAAGCTTAGAGGGAGCATTGCCCAAAACCACCCCCCCCCACTCCCCAGTCCATGAAAAAACTGTCATCCACAAAACTGGTCCCTGGTGCCAAAAAGGTTGGGAACCACTGCCATGCGACACAGAGCATCCTTCCACTCCTCTTTACTGCTATCCCTTTGAAGCGTAGATAGCCACTCTTAGGGAAGTCCCTTCCTTCTGACTTGACACCTCTCTCTCTGTCACTCACTCACTCACTCACCCACACAAACACATACAAACATACAAACTCACACACATTACCAGACTCTCCATCTTGGCACCATGAGAGCAGGACATACGTCTTGTATCTCTGCTCATTCAGAGAGTTAAATTAGATTAGTTTAGACATGCTATCTCTCATCTTTCTTAACTAGAGAATGGAGTTCTTTTAATAAACTTATTAGTTTGAAGCTGAAGAAGTCTCCATGTCTCTTTTGTTTTCATACCTGCAAACACCTGCAGCCTCAGCTACCCACATGGCTTATGCTGTGCTCACCGCCTGATATACTTTGCTAAGTTACATGAATACATTGGAGTAAGTTCTCAGCTCAAATACCTGCCTCCATCATAGGAGGATGCTTGGCTTGGATCCTCCCCATATTTTGTGACTGACACCACTCCTACTACAGTGATGAGGAAGAAAGTGATGATTGGTTCTTTACACTTTGGGGGAGACACGGGGTCTGTGCATAGGACCACTTTATCTTGATGGAACATGCACAGATCCTTGTGGGTAGAAAGGGCCTGAAGCTCTGAAACCCTGCGCGCCAATGTAATGCCAACTAGAAACACCGTCTTGAAGGTGAGTAGTTTAAGACTGCAAGATGCCATGGGCTAAAAGGGCTTACGACAGAGAGTGTCCAACACCGTGTTTAAGTTCCAAGAGGGGAACCGGTGCACCTGAGGTGGATTAATCAGAGCCAGCCCTTTCAAAAATCGCCTAATGTGCAGATGAGCTGTCAGAGATCTGCCCTTCTTTAACCCCCTAACGGCAGCAATGGCTGCCACCTGTCTGTGCAGGGTACTAGTACTAAGGCCTTTCTCTAGCCCATCCTGAAGGAAGGCATGGATAACTGGGATAGGGGCCTTCAGGGGATCCTTCCCCCTCTTCACACACCAAATGATATTATAGGCCCTATTGGTAGAAGGATTTCTGGAGGACAGCATGGTATCCACCATCGGTGCCAGGTAGCCTATGCTAATCAGCTGTTGCAGCTCAATCTCCAAACAGTGAGCTGGAGAAGCGTGGGTGATTCAGGCTTCCTTGTAAAAGTAGGTTTGGTCTTAGCGGAAGCCTCCAGGGAGTCTCCACTGCAAGTCTTTGGAGTTCCTGGAACCAGGCTCTCCTGGACCAAAAAGGAGCCACCACTATTGCTTCTGCCTTCTGCTCCTGAAGTCTCTGCAGGAACCATGGAATGATCTGGAAAGGGGGGAAGGCATACAGAAGCATCCGCAGCCAGTCCGAGTTTAGGGCATCTATTGCCATGGCTCCTCTGCTCCTGGTCCTGGAGAAGTACTGAGCTATCTGGCGATTGCTGTCTGACACGAAGAGGTCCACTTCCGGGGTCCAGAATCTTTGGCAAATCTGATGAAAGATCTCGCGATGAAGTGCCCATTCCACTTGGTCCAGCGGCTTTTCTACCACATGGGTGGCTTTGATGGATGAGAGATGATCTTCCGCCCATCGAAACAGTGTCTCTGCTTCAGACTGAAGCTTCCTGTACCTTGTGCCCCCTTGTCGGTTTACGTACGCTTTTGCCGTCATGTTATCCGTCTGGACGAGAATGTGTGCACCCTCCACATGCTCCACTATCTTGAGTAGGGCTAGTCTTATGGCCCTCAGCTCCAGGAGTTTTATGCTGACTTCTTGAGGCTCCACTGACCCTGAGCTACTACTCCTGTCATGTGGGCTCCCCATCCGAACAGACTGGCATCCATCGTTATCACCAATCTCTTGGGCTCCCTCATCTCCTGTCTCAGGAGGAAGTGGTCGGGAACCTGCCACCATTCAAGAGCGTGTAGCAGAGTGGTTGGTAATGAAAGTAGCATCGAGCTCCTGATGCTTATTTGTTTCTGGAAGGGAAGTAGAAGCTTTTGTAGGGGTCTTGTGTGGAAGCGCATCCACTGAACTACATCCTGACATAACACCAGCATGCCCAGCAATTTTGCCAGGCTCATCAGCTTGGCTGTCTTTCTCTGGTTGATCTCAGCCAAGAGCTGGAGAATCTTCGTCCGTCTCTCTGTTGTTAGAAAGACTTTATTCCCACTGCAGTCGATCTGAACCCCTAGGTGTGTCAGGAACTGGGACGGTTGCAGTGAGCTCTTCTGCAGGTTTATGACAAACCCGTGAGATCTGAGAGTCCTCATGGTCTGACCTGGTCTGTTCCGCTGACAGGGCCTTGACTAGGATGTTGTCCAGGTACGGAAATAAGGACACCCCTTGGAGCCGGAGGGCTGCCACTAGGGTGACCAGGACTTTGGTGAACACTCTGGGAGAAGATTTGAGACCAAAGGGCAGTGGCCTGTATTGGTAGTGATGCCCATCGTACGAGAAATGAAGGAACCTGCAATGTTTCCTCGCAATGGGGATGTGGAGGTAAGCCTCCAAGAGGTCTATTGAGGCCATGAAGTGCCCCTGTTGGATTGCCACTAGGATAGACTTCAGGGTCTCCATCCTGAACTTCTTTGTGATGATCTGCTTGTTCACCCACTTCAAGTTCAGTATCGCCTGAACATCCCCATTTTTCTTGGGTACCACGAAAAAGACCAAGTAGGCTCCGTGAAACCTTTCCGCTGTGGGAACCGGTTCTATGGCTGCTATCTGTACCAGATGGTTGATGGCTAGCAGCAACGTCTGATGCTTCTCGGGAGATCGGGACCTGGGTAATTCCAGAAAATGATCCCGGGAAGCAGAGTGAAACTCTAGGGAATAGCCATTGGACACCATGTCCAGCACCCACCTGTCTGTTATCGTTTGGTGCCACACGTGGGAGAACTTCTGAGTTGGTCACCTATCCCCTCCGTGACCGGGGTCCCGCCCCAGTCATGCTGAGGTGGGCTTCCTCAATCCTTTAGGGGACTGGCTCTGTTTCCCTGCGAAGGAGGGTCTGCCTTCTCTGGATTTCGGTTGCCACTTTGCTCTTTAGGGTTTAAAGGAGGATTGTCTGGAGTCCCTCCTGTTATCCCGAAAGGGCTGAAACCTCCGTTTGGCCCTATTGTCCCTTCTCTTGGCTAGCAGAACTTTTTTCTTGTTCCTGTCTTCAATGAGGTATCTCTCCAGACCCTCGCCGAACAGGGACCCCCCTTTGAAAGGAACTGCCTCCACCTTAGATCTGGTGGACAGGTCCACATCCCAATTACGCAGCCATGTGTTCTGCTGTGCTGTGACGCTAGAAGCCATGGCTCTGGCTGAGAGTTGAGCAGCCTCCAACGTGGAGTCTGCTGCAAAGACAGCTGCCAATGTAACCTTCTTCAGTGAGCCCTTAGGCAGGTCATCCCTCTTGGCCAGGTCCGACAGCCAGATGTAGGAGGCTCTGCAGAACAGAGACGTGGTGGTGGACACCTTTAGAGTGCTGGCCGATGCCTCGAAGTCCCGTCTGAGAGCTTGCTCAATACGCTTGCCTGTGGGGTCCTTTGGCATCCCATCAGCATCCATTGGAAAGATGGAATTGGAAGCCAGGCTGTTGATCGGGTCATCCACCACTGGCAGCTTTAGTCGTTTGGTAGCTTCTGGGATGAAAGAATAGAACTTAGTGAAATTAGAAGAGGTGGCTTTAGACTTTGCCGGGTGCTCCCATTCTGACCTGATGATGGAAAAGAATCCAGCTGGCAAGGGAACCTGCAGGGGTTTGAAGTCTGATTTTGGAATGATGTCTTCCATTTCCACCGGGAATTCTGCCGCCTCCTCCTCCTCTTTGGTCTTGGGAGTGTATTGAATCTGTAGTGATCTGATCACCTTAGGGTATACGTCCGGGGGAAACAGTTTGGAATGGGTGAAGGCCACCGCCTCCTCTTCCTCAGAGAGTTCCATAGTGTCCTGTGGTATAGAAGCATCCGAGAGATCGGAGTCCTCCTCCTCCTGATCTGAAGGTGAGAGGCTGTGGTCCACTCTACTGAGCTTAGGAGGTCTGGGGGAGAAGCTCTCTTCCTCTCTGTCTGGTTCCCTGTGCTTCAGCTTTGCTGTTCTCTTGGGTGGGAGGGCTGGGGTGGTGGCTGTGGATGCCACCTGGACCTCCTTCTTCACTAAGCGTTGGATCCAGGAGAAGAGGTTATTCTTCGCCTCATATCCAGACAGATCAACGTGGTGGCTTTCAACCCTCTCTTCCTGGGCTGGCGTGTCAGACAGCACCAGGTCACATGTATTCCCTTCCAGGACTGCTCCCTTAGGGAAGCCAGTGGAGGCAGCCATCTTGGGAAGGGTAATACTGAAAGTGAAACAACACACCAAAATGGCTTCTGTTCCCACCAAAAAAACGCTCAGTTCCCCCCCCCTCAACCCCCTAGCGGGGCTTTGTTCCCCACTGCCCTTCTCCCTGCCCCTCCAGCCTGATATTGGCCAGTGTGGCCATTTCCTCTGGTTGCTAACGAAGGATGGAGGGGGTCCGCCCGACCGATGCTGCAGCTGCGGCGAGCAGGCGTTCAGAATCCTCCTTGGAGGAAATATTGCCTTGGGCATGGAGTGTGCCGGGGTTGGGGATGGGCCGGATGGATGGATCTCCTCTGTCCCCACACCGCCCTGGAGCCTTCCTCCCCGGCGCGAGTCTTACCACGACTCAGATGATGCATAGTCTTCCATCATTCATGCCAGGCGATCTGGCTCTGGCGGTCTGGGAGGGCTATGCGGCAGCCGCGAGTCCTCTCCCTGTCTCCCACTCTCCACTGCTGCTTGCCTGGCCCCCGCAACTGCTGGGGTAGGGATGTGGGATATGGCAGGAGAGGATGCTTGTGGGAGCAGAAGGGGTAACAGGGGATTGGGAGAATATTTGATTGTAGTGTAATTTCTAAAAGTAATTTCTAAAGAAACAGTTTGCATTGTTAATTAAAAGTTAAAGTTGTATTTCAGCTGTCTGAAGATCATTTGTTGAAGCCCAATGTGTTTTGCAAGTTGAACCTAAAGAGCAGAAATATACCATGCACAGGAATGCAGTCATTTCCCATAAATTGAATCATGTGATTTTCATTAATGATTTGTTCTGAATATCTGTGTTTTTAAGGTGGAATTTCTAAGCAGTGTTCTAAGAGGCCAAAGTATATAAAATCCTAGGTGGTATGGGGTCATGGGCCATGCGCACTGTTCTGAATTGCCTCAAAATGTACTTGTACTCACTTTGTAGGATATGAGTTTAAATTGAGAAGAACATTGCCATTAACTCTGAACTTTGTACATTGCTCAGAAATTGAGCACCCAGAAACTGTTTTGTATTCTGCCCTGGGTCAGAGACCCATGAATTTATCAAACAAAGGTATTTGTGATGCCATAGTTTTGTCAATTTCAGTACAATTGTACTTTATTAATGAGGCAGAAACAAGACACCTGTAAGTGAACATCCAGGGAAACATAAAATGTTCCCCTAAAGCTTTTCTGTATTGCCTTTTACTGTCAAATTTGTGACCATTGGTTTGTCCTATGCACATGATATGTGTATTTGCAGATCTTAAAGTGACTATTCTAAAAGTGAATTTCAAAAACAGGACATAGCAAGAGACCTCTGAGATATCACTATAACCACTGGCAAACTCTCACCTTTTCCTGGGTTTGGCCCAGTCCATGGGCATTGTTGGGGGGGGGGGGGTGCTCCCTAAATTTATGGGGAGGGAGCTTCTCTATAAATTCATAGGTAGTGATAATGAGGCCCCTGCCTGTGATGTCACTGGATCAAATGTCTCTGGCTGGGCCCCGTCTCGCCCCCCCCCCCCGCCCAGGAAATTGAAAAGTCTATGCCCCTGCTTCAGTGGAATATAATGCTACAGAGTCCACCCTCCAAAACAGCCATGTTCTGATCTCTGTAGTCTGGAGATAAGTTGTAATTCTGGGAGATCTCCAGGACCTACCTGGAGGGTGGCGATGCTACTTTGCCCCATGCAGTTTTGTTAATCCTAGGAAGAGTTACTCTAGTCTAAGCCTATGGAAGTTGATGGAGTACCTCCGCATAGGATTGCAATGCAATACGTTCCTATTATTACCTGTTATTACTGGAAGGGAAATAGGTTTGTGGACTGAGAAGACCACATCTAGACTTTGCAACAGCTCCATTGACCCCTCATAAGATGAAGATGATATTGGATTTATATCCTGCCCTCCACTCCAAATCTCAGAGTCTCAGAGCGGCTCACAATCTCCTTTATCTTCCTCCCCCGCAACAGACACCCTGTGAGATGGGTGGGGCTGAGAAGACTCTCACAGCAGCTGCCCTTTCAAGGACAACCTCTGCCAGAGCTATAGCTCACCCAAGGCCATTCCAGCAGGTGCAAGTGGAGGAGTGGAAAATCAAACCTGGTTCTCCAGATAAGAGTCCACACACTTAACCACTACACCAAACTGGCTCTCAAGGAATACCAGGGCTAGGACATAAAGGCAGGCTGTATCAAACCACCTCTCTGAAATGTCCAAGCTCCACTAGGGGTCACCAGAAGACACCCTGTCTTCCAGGTGCATACACACACACACAAATACCAACCAATCAGTCAACAAATGCAGGTGTCTCTAGCTTTGGAGGTACTTTTGGAATTTTGAGGAAAAGAAAGGTACCCTGTGCAAGCACCAGTCGTTTCCAACTCTGGGGTGATATTGCTTTCACAACGTTTTCACGCAGACTTTTTACTGGGTGGTTTGCCATTGCCTTCCTCAGTCTTTTATACTTTCCCCCCAGCAAGCTGGGTACTCATTTTACCGACCTCAGAAGGATGGAAGGCTGAGTCAACCTTGGGCCAGCTACCTGAACCAGCTTTCGCTGGGATAGAACTCAGGTCGTGAGCAGAGAGTTCAGATCACAGTACTGCAGTACTGAGAAAGGTTAGCAAATGCCTCTTCAAAAAAAAAAAAACCCGAGATAAGATAAGCTAACTGAAGGGTTGAATGGGTTGAACACATAACATGGATAGTGGGTGGTACACAGCACCAAAGAAGAGTTGGAACCTCTCAACTCGATGGCTTTAGCGGGTCTTGGGAAGGCTGACACCAGAGTCTTTGCCTGCAGTCCTTCTGCAGCTCAGAAGGATCAATGGATCCGTTTTTTTGCAAATGAGCCATCTGCCATCTCTTCTCTCTCCTCTACTTACCCTGAGCTTTGAGGTTAATTCTCAACACCTGACCAGTTTTAACTTGCTGAGTTAATTATCAGATTAAGGACAGGAGACAATCAGTCCCAAAAGCAGGCCATTTCCGAAAGCCAAAGACATCTTTGAGCAGAGAAAGGAATACGGCAGACAACTTCATTCCACCAGACCCAGCAGATTTCTCTCTGGAGCACTTTAGCACTTGGGAGAAGAAAACTCATCAAAAGCGGTAAGTCGGACCAGCTGCGGTGGAAACGATCAATTAAGCATGCAGATAGATACCTTACAGAGATCTCCTTAGAATGCGTTTGTTTTTTAAAGAAACTGGAAGAAAGTATCTTTTTTTTTTCCAGAGAAAGTTATTTACAAGTAAAAATGTTTAGAGCTGCAGCCTTATACCCTAAATCTCAGATGCAGTCAGCAAGAGAAAAGAGGTTCCCATAAGCAGATCTGCAGTAGCAAAAAAAGATAGTTTTAAGGAGAACTGGAAGGGCTATTAAAGAGCATTGTTGCATAATGGGCACACACACACTTCTGTCCCATTGGTTGGTGTAGGTTTTTAAAGCACTACAAAAGCCTTGCAGACTTCTACCTGGAGTGAAAGTGGGGTGATGATGCTTGTCACAGACCCCCATCTCTCATGCAACAATTTAAGGCTCTGAAAAATGTTGTCCTCAGACAGCAGCTTGGGTGCACTAAGGACCAGATCAAGCAACCCAGCTGCACACCCAGAACTTCACAATTCATCAAGATGAAGCTCTATGTACTGCAGGTTTGTGCAATAAGCACGGTCATTTCTGCAGATTCAGCATGCACTTTTGTGGCACTTTAGTTATTTTCTAGGCTAGAGAATTGCTTATTGTCTTATTCCGGTATTGTCTTTATTGTCTTATTCCGGTATTATCTCTCTGCTGATCTCTGTGCAGGACAACTCAAGACACATCCAGATCACAAAGGATTACAAATGGGCAGGGGGGAAAGGGTTAAACACTCCTTTTCCTCTTCCCTAAAGTCCTTTCCCACTTCCCTAAACAGTCCTTTTCCTCTTCCCCAAATAAACTCACAGTTTCAGCCCCCAGAGGCTGGGAAATAATTGTATAAATCAACCTCTAGTTTATCCCTTTGGCATGTGTGGTCTGGCTGAAATGAAATTTTGGACCAATTCTATATTTGGCAACCTTTCAGAATTTTCATTTTTAAAAAAACTTTGAAAAGAAGAATTGTAGATTTGTACCCCGCCTTCTCCCTGAATCAGAGACTCAGAGCGGCTTTCAATCGCCTATATCTTCTCCCCCCACAACAGACACCCTGTGAGGTGGGTGGGGCTGAGAGGGCTCTCACAGCAGCTGCCCTTTCAAGGACAACTCCTGCCAGAGCTGTGGCTGACTCAAGGCCATTCCAGCAGCTGCAAGTGGAGGAGTGGGGAATCAAACCCGGTTCTCCCAGATTCTCCACACACTTAACCACTACACCAAACTGCCTCTCTCAATGTAAAAAATGTTTACATTGCACTTTTGAAATTTGATTTTTGAGATGTGATTGTTACAACAATACTTTTTTGCATGCTTTCAAGCAAGTTGTAGCCAACCTTTAGTGACCCCAGCAAGGTGCTTTCAAGGCAAGTAAGAAGCAGAAGTGGCTTGCCTTTGACTTCCTCTGCAGAATCTTCCTTGGTGGTCTCCCACTCTAGAACCAACCCTGCTCAGCTTTCTAAATCTGATGAGGTCTGGCTAAACCGTACCATTCCACATTCTCTCTCCAAAACATGAAATCTCTACATTCTGGTCTTTAAAATCAGCAATGAAAAAAGTGACTCAGGTTTCCAAATCCTTTAACAGTTTAAAAGCATCCTTAAATTCTGTGGTGGAGGGAGGGGGGGAATCCAGTTAATAAATCCAATTAATGTTAATTTTTACAAGCACATTTGAGTAAGAAGAATTTGCTTGCAAATCGGTGCTGCCAAAATGTTTGTACAGGACCCTTGCAGGAGCTTGGATTGGCTTATTAGAAGTGTTTGAGCAGAAGCAAAGAATTGATTATAAGTGGTGTAACGTTTTACGTTAGGAGATATGGAATTGTTATGGTATAGATTGATTCCATTGGATCTTGGATGCTAAGCAGGGTCGGTCCTTGGGTGGGAGACCACCAAGGAAGGCTCTGCAGAGGAAGGCCATGGCCAACCACATCTGCTTCTCACTTACTTTGAAAACCTCCTACTGGGACCGCCATAAGTCTTGGATGGGGAACCACCAAGGGAAGGCTCTGCAGAGGAAGGTCATGGCCATCCACCTCTGCTTCACACTTGCCTTGGAAGCCCCTTGCTGGGATCACCATAAGTCTTGGATGGGAGATCACCAAGGAAGGCTCTGCAGAGAAAGGCAATGGCCATCCACCTCTGCTTCTCACTTGCCTTGGAAGCCCCTTGCTGGGATCACCATAAGTCTTGGATGGGAGATGACCAAGGAATACTCTGCAGAAGGCCATGGCCAACAACCTCTGCTTCTCACTTTGAAAGTATATACATGCTTCAAAAACATCCACTTTGTGGCTAAAATGTAGCTACATGGAAAGTCCTCATGCTGTTAAACCCATTGTGCCTGCACACCTCCAGCCAAAGAAGAAGAAACGAGGAAGTGTTTTATCTCTTGGTGTTAGAGATGCTTCTGGCTGGGGCATTGATTTGCTGCAGCCAGGAAGTCATGTTCTCTTCACTACATATGCTAAATTCATACAATCCTTACCAATATTCCCTCTAAACTGTGAGCAAAAATTCTACTTTGTGATCTACTAGCCTTCAAGTTGTGAGGTGCTGCATAAATTGGTTTGCTCTGGAGCCATTTTTCCTGAGCTAAGACAAAAATGTGTGAGCCGGAGGCTAAAAAACGGTGAGCTAGCTCACATGAACTCAGCTTAGAGGGAACACTGGTCCTTACATCTGTGTTCCCATCAAAAAGGGTCATACATCCTCTTTATTTTAGTGTGTTTCTTATTTGGAATAATAGATTTAGAACAGTGATAGTAATATAATGCAATGAATATTAGAATGGTATATTGGAATGCATTTCTCTGGTCTGCTAACAGAAGAGACATAACCAAGTGGTACAAATCACCCCACCTCAAAGAAAAAAGATGTTATTGGTTACCACCATGCTCGAGAGGAAACAGGTGGAGGGCAACTACAACAAGGTCTCAGTCAATTACTCTTAGCACTCTACAATTAAGAAGGAGACATTTACACATCTTGGACTCAAACTTTGTTCTGCTGCTTCAGACCAACACAGCCACCCACCAGGATTTACCTTGAACGGTTTCTTCTCTTTGTCTTTCCAGTGTATGCAATGTGCAAACATGAACACACATTATAAGACTGATCCTATAAGATCATTTGCTTTCAATGTAGATTCCATTTACAATTAGAGAGACTGTACCAGCTTATTTCATCTAGGTAATGCAGGCTAGATAAAATATTTTTCCCAGTGGTTGACTAGTGCAAGAATGGAGAAGGATGAAATGACACAGAGACCAAAGTCACAGGAGGTGACTAAAGGCCCATCTATCCTAAAGGTAAAAGGTAAAGGTAATCCCCTGTGCAAGCACGAGTCATTTCTGACTCTGGGGTGACGTTGCATCACGTTTTCACGGAAGACTTTTTTTTATGGGGTGGTTTGCCATTGCCTTCCCCAGTCATCTACACTTCCCCCAGCAAGCTGGGCACTCATTTCACCGACCTCAGAAGGATGGAAGGCTGAGTCAACCTGGAGCCGGCTACCTGAACCCAGCTTCTGCTGGGATCGAACTCAGGTCATGCGTCATGGGGGCTCCTCTATATGAAACTGCCTTATACTGAATCAGACCCTCTGGTCCACTGAAGTCAGTATTGTCTACTGAGACTGGCAGTGGCTCTTCAGGGTCTCAAGCTGAGGTTTTTCACACCTATTTGCCTGGACCTTTTTTAGTTGGAGATGCAAGGGACTGAACCTGGGACTTTCTGCTTACCAAGCAGATGCTCTACCACTGAGCCACCATCTCCCTCATCTCACCTATCCTACAAATGTACAATTAGCTTATACCACTTTAGCTGTAAAGAATTCTGGGGATTATAGTTTGAAGAGGTTGCTCAGAATTCTTTGTTCGAGACCTTTAGGGAACAGCAGTTTCCGCAATCCACTGTGGAGAAAGAAAAACTGTGAAACCAGTCCAAGAGTCTAGTAGGAGAACCACAATGGGTGCTTGTTTGGAGCAGGTGGTGGAGAGACAAGACAAAAGTTACCATTTGGTGTTTCAATAGATTTTTCATCACTCCTCATCAGGTGTGTTGCTTACTTCCAGGTACACAATTCCCCTTGTTCTAAGCCATTTTCAGAGCTTATGCTCAGGGGCTATCTAGTGTGCACCCTACCAGGAACGTGTGCTACCTGTGATCTTCCCCATATGCATTGTCACCATTTTATCACATATGTTCAGCTTCAGAATAAGTTTCATGAAAAACATATAAAAGGATAACTACACATTATCAGGGGGATTGGTAACATGTGCTCCTGATACACATATTTGGAGAACCCCAAAAGTAACCTCTGAGAAAGGCTAGAGTCATGAAACATTGAAGACTTCTGCACTTGTGCTGTGGAACAGCTACTAAAGTGACAACATATGGCGATAAGAGGCCTTTGAATAAGCTGCTTAAATATAGAAGTAATTGATTAAACCGAGATTTGTGTCACTTAAGAGATGCTGGAAGTCTTCACTGGGCATACAACATGGTCTAGTTCTAGTAGATGCCCAAGAGATTCAGGTCCCATATTATAAAAAGTAACAAAAGAACCCAGTTCTATATGTCATAACGTCATGAGCCAAGTCCCCAAAGTTTAGGACACTGCAGTTTTTGCAATGATTGGCTTCTACAAGTGCCAAAATTTAAACACAGAACCAGGGCTGATAGTAACTTAAACTTCCTGCCAGTTCTGGTTGGATCCCAGCAAAGATTTCCATGGGAGCAACAGTCCTTGCACAAGTGGAAACTGAAAGATGCTCATCACTGTCTGCTGGCACTAAAAAAGCTGTTGTGTCCCTCATGACCTTTTCCACAAGATGTAGCACAAGATATTTCATCTACCAAATTAAATGAAAGCATGCCATCTGTTCTAAATTCCATGGGTTGGATTGAACCCACTTTGTTGCTCAATCTCACTCCATTCTCTTCCTTCCTACAATCCCCCGTCCCACTTGGCTTTTGTCCACATAGGCCCCCCAACATGACAGAAGTCACCAGAGGTGACCTGTCTGTCCTACAGATGTACAATTAGCCTTTTTGGTGGTCGAAGGGAAACCCCTCCTCTTTTTCACCAGCAGAAAAGCTAGTTGGCTCCAACCCCATTGCTCCAAATGTGTATTGGTTTGGGTCCAGGATCCAGCCCTAGGGAAGTTTATTTCTGGGAGTGAATGGATCTATTATGTACAAAAAGCTGCAATGCTAGGCTGCTGCAGTGGAGAGGGGGAAAGGCAAATGAGATCACCATTTCTGTCTCTTGCATGAGTGGAGAAGTGAAATAAAGGAGTGATTTCACCTCCTTCCCCACTGTATCCATCCAACTCATGTGGCTGTTAGTACACATGAGCCTACTACCCTAGGAAAAAACTTACCCATGGTTGAAAAAGTGCCCCAAACAGAGGGGAGGGAGGGGCGATCCCGCAGTGATTGCAGGATCCAACCCATAGTTATTTCATTTAAAATTGTATTAAAGCACAATGTGTTTCTTGCTTGCTGCAAGCACATGTGGAATGGCACTAAGTGCATCTTACTTTCTGATGAAGCATTGCAAGATCCAATCCTTTGTTTCTCTTGGAGGGCTCAAAACACAAGATGGGAGGGATGGGGACCACTTTGCCGACTTTCTTTCTGGTCCTCCATACTGGCACACGCACCCCTGCAAAGGATCGCAGACATGCGGTGATGGACATATGACTTGTGAATGTTCAGCAACATAATAACATGTACTGTCCTTGGTGCATATATTATCCCAGAGGCATCCCCACATGACAGAAATTTAGTCAACAGGAGTCATGTGTCCAGAGCTTTTAGCTGCTCCTGGAATTGGCATCTTCCACCAATTCAAATTTAAAGATGCAATTAAAAAGGCAATTTGTCACACACAAACAGCAGGGGAAAAAGAAAGCAAGACTAAAGCAAATCATGAGTCAATAAGATAGGTCACATTAAAAGGCATCATGTGACCCAGAGAACCAAGCTTTTGACCTAATGGCCAAGCACATATTCAGCATTACTGCAGATAAGTGGGTATGTGTTTCTGTATCACAGAGGGATTTTTCAAAAGATGTATGTAGATGGCTAATGTGGATTTATGTCTGCATTGCAGGTCAAGATGGCGATGGACATGACTGAAAAAGAGATCTTAAAAATGCAAATAGACCAGCTGAAAAAGGAAACAAAAACTGAAAGGCACTTGGTAACTATTTCAATATGCTCTAGTACAGGTTAATTTTAAAAATATGCCATTGTTCTGACCAACCAGTTGGAGCTGGTATGTTCAAATCCAATCAGATGGGTCATGTTAAGAGTTACACAAAGTATTTGCCAGATAGAATGGAGTGGTAAACTCTCTTGGGCTATAAATAAAACAGAAAACTTGTACAACCATATTGGTCCATGCAAAATCTAAAACCAAGAATGAAATCTGGATATTTTTCATTAGAAACCAACCAAATTGACACAAGACATTGTGCAAGCTCTTGAGGACACCAGAAATCTTGATAGGGTTGGAGGTTACAAAATGTACAAAGATAGTAGGGCAGAAGACAGATTTTCCAGGCTATTTTTTGAAAAGTCTCATCATCCATGAGATATGATCAGTTCAATTAGCTTAATTTTATTGCAGTAGTATTGCTGTAGCATTATTGTTGTTGTTGTTGTTTTGGGGGGTTACCCCACAAGCGGGCTCAGGGCAGCTTACGTTAATTCATAAAAACAATCAATTAATTCATAAAAATGTTACAATAATAAAATAACTTTAGCCAAGTTAAAATTCAAATTAAGCATTTAAATATCAATTAGCAGCTCCGTAATTAATTTCCATGTCGGCATGCTCCACTTATGCCAGGAGAGGCGGTGGAACATTTGGTGGAATAAGTCCGCTGCTTCTAGTGCCAATGATCTAAATCGTGCTCTGAAGCGTACGAAGCACTTGAGGCTTGAAGCAGGGCAGGCTGACATATTTTGACGTGTCTGGGATGCTGCATTCAGTACATGTTCTTCAGTCTCTCGCTGAAATTCAGAGTTCACCCAAATCCATCCAAAAATCATCTCAAAGGCTAAGCAAGAAACACAGCCTCTTGCGGGGTGAAATAAAATAGTTGAAGCAGTTAAAACAGTTGTGGTGGGGGGAACGCAAGAGACACAATCAAAGATGCAAACATTTAATAGTTTAAAAATCCCTTGGGCTGTTAGAAATTAAATCCCCAATGCCTTTGACGTTTTTCTCCAGAGAAATCTACCAAAACATGCATAATGCATAAGTATAATATCATATTGCATTATTTATAAAATACCAACAAAGACATCTGGATGCATGAGTGGTACACTCATTAAAACTATAATAATAATAATAATAATAATTTCCACTAAAATGAAAAAAAATAGCAATAGGTTGGATATAACAATCCATCAACACAAGAATTGTGGGTCTTTCCTGCATTCCCCTAATCCCTGGCAATCCTTTCATACTCCAGGAAAATTTATTCCCAGGGTCATGGGATCTGCTTGCCGAGGAGCGGAAGAAAACTCCTCCCTCTTCCAGAAGCAGAGCTTCATGGAAGGAAGATAGACTGTTTTGTCCATTTTCTTTCTCCCCAGTGAAACCCCGCCCACAACCACATGCCCCACATGGCCCCATGATCTGGGGGATAACTTTTCGTGGGTTGGAAAGGACTGCCAAGAGAAGGTTAACTTGGAAAAGACCCAAGACTATAAGCACCTTCTGGTAACAGACTGCTGGATCCAACCTCATTTTTTTTAATAAACAAAATTCAAATATGACTGATTTGCAGTGTTGCTTAAGATATCAAATATCTTATCAGATATCATAAGGCAGCAAAGATTTCACAAGATATTGCAAAAGGGAATTTTATTTTGAGCATCTGGTTGCACTTTCTAGCTTTTTCTAGGTACAGAACACAAGAAAGCACCAATCCACTAGGACGTTTTCTTGCACGAAGGGTTGGATCCAGTGTTCCTGGCAGGTTTTTCACTCTCACCCAATTTCCTTCCCTTATTACAGACCTCATCCCACATGTCTTTTGTCCATGCATATCCCAGATTCCCTAGCACAACCTTTTTAGGTGGTCAAAAAGGTATGCACAGCTTCCCCTTTGTACGAGCAAAAAAGCTAGCTGGATCCAACCCCAAGTCTATGGAAATGAGCAGGAGCTATGCAAGTGTACAACGCTGTTTTGACAGCTCCCAAGTATTGAAATAAGGCTTGCATAGGAGAGCCTCCTAGTGGACTATATTACATTATGTTTATTATAGCAAAGATTTTTTATTGTTTTAAGTGGACAAGCTCCCCAATTGCAAAATCCAAGGCATTTCAAACACACAAGAAAAATACTGCACGACAGTTCAAGTCACATGTAAACCATGTTGGTTTGGGTTTTATGCAAGCAAATTCAAAATAGGAGCATTTACTTGGGAATTTCCCCTCAAAAGTATGTTTCAGGCTGCATTCATGCATAAGTGTGCGGACTCTTATTTGGGAGAACCAGGTTTGATTCCCCACTCCTCCACTGATAGCTGCTGGAACGGCCTTGGGTCAGTCATAGCTATGGCAGAAGTTGTCCTCGAAAGGGCAGCTGCTGTGAGAGCCCTCTCAGCCCCACCCACCTCACAGGGTGTCTGTTGTAGGAGGAGAAGATACAGGAGATTGCAAACCGCTCTGAGTCTCTAATTTCAGAGAGAAGGGCGGGGTATAGATCTGCAGTCGTCTTCTTCTTCTTCTTCTTCTTCTTCTTCTTCTTCTTCTTCTTCTTCTTCTTCTTCTTCTTCTTCTTTTGTGATACGGTGGTGCTAGGCAGCAATGATTTGCAATAAGATTGTCTTGCCTACACAGGAAAATCCAATAGCAAATGCTTGCAGTGATAGCAGCACCCATATCCAACTGTAGCCTAAAACTCTTTTACATGGCTTATACCAAAACCTAGGAGTTTTGAGGTCCCCAACTTGTTAAATGGGGTGAAGCGATACTAGGCCCCACAGAGTTGTTTATTGATTTAACATCCCAACCCTAAACAGATTCACTTTTCTTAATGTACCTCAGCCTCAATCCAGGGTGGCCCTACCACAGGCTCAGATGAGACAGCTGCTTCAGGAAGTGGATTTTGAACAGCAGAGGAAATCCTTACAAAACACTTCCTCTAAGTTGTGGAGTCTTGTGAGCAAAAACTGTACTTCATGAGCTACTGGCATTAAAGTTGTGAGCTAATGCATAAATCAGTTTCTCTGGGGCCATTTTTCCTGAGCGAAGACAAAAATGTCTGTGTTGGAGGCTAAAAAAACTGAGCTAACTCACACTAACTCAGCTTAGAGGGAACACTGAACACAACTGGCCCAATTATCATTTCATCTTATAGTGACCCTGTAGGGTTTTCAAGGCAAGAGATTTCAGAGGTGGCTTGCCATTGCCTACCTCCGCATAGCAACCCTGGACTTTCTTGGAGGTCTCCCATTCAAGCACTAGCCAGGGCCAACCCTGGTTAGCTTCTGAGATATGACAAGATTGGGCTAGCCTGGGCGAGAAATTGTGCTGCTGCTGATGGTGGTGGTGGTGGTGGTAGGGTTGCCAAGTCCAATTCAAAAAATATCTGGGGACTTTGGGGGTGGAGCCAGGAGACTTTGGGGGTGGAGCCAGGAGACATTGGGGTGGAGCCAAGATCAAGGCTGTGACAAGCATAATTGAACTCCAAAGGGAGTTCTGGCCATCACATTTAAAGGGACAGCACACCTTTTCAATTCCTTCCTTCCATAGGAAATAATGAAGAATAAGGGCACCTTCTTTTGGGGCTCATAGAATTGGACCCCCTGGTCCAATCTTTTTGAAACTTGGGGGGTATTTTGGGGAGAGTCGCTATACTGAAAATTTGGTGCCTCTACCCCAAAAAACAGCCCCCCCAGAGCCCCAGATACCCACGGATCAATTCTCTATGATTTTCTATGGGAATAAATCTCCATAGGGAATAACAGAGATCCCAACAGACATTTCCCTCCCCTCCCCTCGCTTTCTGACGACCCTGAAGTGGGGGGAGGGTCTCCAAACCAGGGGATCCCCTGCCCCCACCTGGGGATTGGCAACCCTAGGTGGTGGTGATTATTATCCCACCCTTCCCTCCAAATCAGGCTCAGGTTACAACAGAGTTAAAAGCAATTACAATAACTTTAAATAAAATAAAATAGATTAAATATCAATTGGTTCACCAAAAACCAACTAACACAGTGCCTCAACGGACACAATCACTCAGGGAACAGAGCAGAGTCAGCCAATGCCATGCATATGTACTTGAGTGATGTTTGATGGGCCAATGGTTGATGGAGTGCATCCCACAGCCAATGGGAGAGCTAGAAAATGCCAATATCGTAGCACTTATATAAGATGATGATGGTGGTGGTGATGATTTGCCTTTCCCAACCCCAATAGAGCAAAAAATGTCTCCAAGGAGCAGCATTTCAGAGAGCATTTAGAGCTGCCATGGGGAAGCCTGAAAGTTACACTCTGCGGGTAGAAATCCTTCCATCAGTGCAAATGCTCCATTGGATCCAAACCATAGCCTTTGGCATGTTCACCGAGCACATTTTATGCAAATTGGCTTGGATCCTCTGAAGAAGTTCTGCATGTGCCAGACAGCTCTGCCACGGACCTTGCTTCCTCTTCTGCTAGCAATTCCTTATCTTCAAAATCAGTGGACTTCAATGAGACCACAAGCAAAGTGCTAGAAGACGAGAACACGAGCTCCATGTCAGATGCTGTCTAGAAGCACGAAGCTTGTACAGGGTTCCTTCCTTCCTTGTTTCGTGGCAGTCAAACAACTGAGTGTTCATGACTTGGGGCTCTCAATCATCTGATGTTTATTCTACATGGCCACCTCTACCATAAAGTTTTGCCTGAAATACCAGAATGCCACTGACATGATGATGTCACTTCTGCAGGACATCATCATGTCATGTTTGGGGGTGGGATTTCCCCCTGCCAGCCAGGTGGCCAGTGATGGACAAGGGGCCTGAAGATTGGGGGATTCCCCCGCCCCCAACTGGGGAGTGGCATCTCTAGGTATAATGCCATGGCCTTCACCTTCCAAAGTAGTCTATGGCATCTCTGTCACCTGGAGATCAGTTGTAATCAGTGTTCCCTCTAAACTGAGTTAGCGTGAGCTAGCTCACAGATTTTTAGCCTCCAGCTCACACATTTTTGTCTTAGCTCAGGAAAAATGGCCCCACAGCAATATGATTTATTCAACAGCTCACAACTTTCATGCCAATAGCTCACAGCTTTAATACCAATAATTCACAAAGTAGAATTTTTGCTCACAAGACTCTGCAGCTTAGAGGGAACATTGGTTGTAACCCCAGGAGATCTCCAGCCACTGCCTTGAAGTTGGCAACCCCAGTAAGCCCCATTGAGAGAAACGAGAACTCTTCAAGAGCACCTCTTCTCTGTTTCAATGAAGCTTTTCAAGACAGCTTCTTGCTACAATGCACCCTATAAAAATTCATTAGGAAAGCTATCTTATATGTATTTTCTTCCTCAGACATGAAGGGGGTTGGGGACAGACCTCAGCAAACACCAGAATAATAATACTCATCAACATATATATATTTATTGCTCACAGATCTTTTGGTCATAAGCAAATGGCAATGAAATAGAAAATTCATCAATAATATATATTTTACAGATTTGACAAAATAAATGTTTAGAATCAGCAAAGTGCACAACATAAAACGTCAAAACACCAGAATAACGCTTATTTCCCCCACTCACACAGATCTCCAAGACAGGAAAAGAAATCAAGGAATATATAGAGGCCAATTCAGCAGAAGACCCTCTCTTGAAGCCCATCCCAGAAGACAAGAACCCTTTTAAGGACATTAAGGGAGGCTGTACAATAAGCTGACCCCAGCCCCCCCAAGACAAGATCTTCACTGCCCTCCTCAAGCAATACCTGGACTCTGTCTTTCTAGCTTAAGTGATCTTCCATGGGAGAAATAAAACTACTGGACTTATTTGCTGGAGTTTAAGCCTCCCACCGAACAATGAAATTAGGAAGAGGTCTTCGCTTGAAGTAAAGAAACAAGAAGACACCCATCTAAAGATGTCCATGTTGTAAATATGCTGTAATCTTTGCAAGTTCCTCAAAGAAGCCTAGCTATTAATTGCTCTCTTGTTTTCTTTAGTGTAGGCTCTTGAGTTTGCTAGTTTATGGGTGTTCTTTTTTTTTCAGTAGACACTGGCTTGAAATAGACTGAACGCAGCACAGGGTATTCCATTTTAAAACAGTCACACTTAGGATTGCTGACTCTGGCTTGGGAAATTCCCAGAGATTTGTGGACAGCACTTGGGGATGGAGCTTAGCAGGAATGTGATGTCACTCTAGGACTTCCATTTCTCCTAGCATCGGTGGTATACCATAGAGTCCACCGTCTGAAGCTGCCATTTTCTTCAGGGGAACTGATCTCTATAATCAGTAGATTAGTTATAATTCAGAGAAAACCTTGAGGTTAGAAACCCTAGAGAGCCAGGTTGATTTAGTGGTTAAGAGTATGGACTCTAATCTGGGAGATTTCCCACTCCTCCACATGCAGCTGCTGGGTGACCTTGAGCCAGTCACAGTTCTCTCAGAGCTCTCTCAGTCCCTCCTACCTCACAGGGTGTCTGTTGTAGGGATTGTAAACCACTCTGAATGAAGGTGGAGTATAAATCCAATATCTTCTTCTTCTTGTGCACAAGGAACAATTCTGGGTAAACATCCAGATATTAAATCTTAGGTAGCTTCATGGCTTGTCCTGGTAGTCTGAATGATTAATGCTTCTGGCTGCATTTATTTATTTACTTAGAAAATATACCTGCTGCCTCTCCATAGACCTACTTGAGGCAATCTTTTCCTGAGTACATATTTACCCTGCAATTTCTGAAAACTGTCAAAACCTACCATCTTCTATACCCAGATGATGTTTCACCTGGAAGCAAGAAAATGAAATGACCACCTGTGAGGGAATAGTAGAGTGGGAGACAGGCAATTAATTCATGGGGCACAGTTAGGGTTGCCAACTGCATTTCTAGGGGTGGAGTCTTGAGGAGGAGGGGAAGACATCAGCAAGATATGCCATTTTGTTTAGGGGGAGAGACCTCTGTCATCTGGAGATCTGTCGTAATGCTGAGAGATCAGCTCAACTGGAGGTTGAATATCCAACAAAGAGGGCCATGGAAAGACAAGTGGAAGCACAATAGATATACCATGGTCAAATTACTAATCAATCAACTAGTTATATTAATCACCAGTTAATCCGGACTTAATACAATTCATTCAATGCATAAGTATTTCCACACTGTATATCAATCTTCCATTAAAATGCTTGTTTCAAAGTAAAGTGCTTGTGTCGAAATCTCTTAATAATTCAATCAATAGTGCCAAAATGGAAACTTGTACAGGATGTCTTAGATAACATGGCTAAGACGTCCTGTACAAGTTGCCATTTTGGCACTATTGACTTAATTATTAAGAGACTTTGACACAAGCACTTTACTTTGAAACAAGCACTTTATTGAAAGATTGTTATATACAATGTGGAAATATTTATGCATTGAATGGTATCGAGTCTGGTTTAATTGGTGATAAATATAACTAGTGGATTGATTAGCAATTCAATCACGGTATATTTATTGTACTTCCCCAACTGGAGGTTGGCAAGTTTATCCACAGAGAAATTCTCCTGTGCACGCCCCATTTAAATGAACAGGAATTGTACTGCTCCAGATGGTGCCTGCCTCATGTTAAGTAGTAGAAGAGGAACTGTCCTGTGAATTTTCTTTTTCCTCCTTGGGCATCCCACTTTTTTGGTCCGGTGCTGTCTGTAAGTTACTCCTACCAAGCTCTCTTCAGCATCAATAGTGTTAGATCATATCACTCCCTATCCAGGACACTGAGTAACAGCCTTGCTGTGGAGGTGGGAGGACAGCCATATTGTGCTCTTCCCCCCTCCCTCCCGGCTGCTTCTCCCCCCTTAAAATGTCTGTACTAAATGTGCTTTCTATCACAGAACAAATAGAACATTCAGCACACAAAGAAAGTTTCTCAATATGGCAAGGCCTTCTAAGAAATAAGCTCTTAAATCAAAATATATGGCCAGTCTTCAGTAAATGTTGGAAGAAGGAAGGAAGGAAGGAAGGAAGGAGGAGAGGGGGAGAGAGATTAAAAGACTACAAAATGAGTACAGGAGAATAAGACACAAAGCATATCCTACTTGAAGCAATAAAAGGCATCAATGTTGTCTAAAGTGTCTGAAGTTCAGGTGTAAAATTCAAAATATAAATCCAGGGAGAAAAATGGCACTATCCCCACAACAGAAGAATGGTCACAACACAACAAACTAGGAATACATGTACATGTCTTGCATACAACCTGAGCACAGGTAAAGGCTCTTATTGATATTCAACTGTCAAAATATTTCCGCTCCAGTGAGGAAGGCAGAGATCTTACAGATGTCTCACAATGCTATTGTTCTCGGGGCCTACCTACGCATTAGACACAAACATCTGTAGCAGAAGCCAGACAGCTATTTCTCCTAGAGAAAAGTCACTTCAGGAGGGGTTATACAATACTGCCCTGCTCCAAATCATTCTCTCAATCGTCTTTCAGGCGGAGGTTCCATAGAAAACCTCTCAGCTTCACAGTGTTCAGGAACAGTTGGATTTAACCAGCATTTTTGCTTTGACTACTCAAAAGGGATTTTAGGATTGCCAACTCCAGGTTGGGAAATTCTTAAGAGATCTTGGAGTGGAGTCTGGGGAGAGCAGGGTATGAGAAGGGAGGACATCAGTGAGGAATAACACCATATCCTCCCAAGCAGCCCTTTTCTCCAGGGGAACTGATCTCTCGTTTGGAGATCTGTTGTAATTTGGGGGGATCTCCAGGCCCTAGCCGCCCTGAGCCTGCTTCGGCGGGGGAGGGCGGGGTACAAATAAAATTTATTATTATTATTATTATTACCTGAAGACTGGCAACCCAAGCACTTGAGAAATCATAGGAACTGCATGGACAAAAGCCATGTGGGATAGGGGATATAAAAAGTAAAACTGGTTGAGATGGCTTTTTAAAAGTTGGCTGGATCTAATCTGACAGCTGTCTTATCAGGTTGAACGCTTCATCAGTCATCCACCTTGCCACTCTCCCTTACTTCATGGTGGTTTCCCACCTTCTTATAACTCTGTGGATTAGAGCAAATGTGATTTAGCCACAGAGTTACGTAGAAAAGGATGCAGCAATTGATCACATATTCTCGGATTCAAGTGAAACTGCCTGTAGCTATCGTGGGAAATTCATCTTGTTACGTTGGTTTTTTCTAAAAGTAATACAGTTTTAAAGCAGTGTCCTCCAAACATAATTGTTTTGTAAGCAGCATTAGTCGGAAAGTTGGCTTTTTAAACTGTTAACTGTATTGTGCAATACAAACGCAATCATGGAAGTATAATAATATTAAAAATGCAGATTTGTGTGAGCTGGAAATATACTGCATTTATCTTTATTGAGCCATTTATTTATTTGGGAAAATCGAGTCCAGTTTTGCTGGGGAAATGTATTTCAGTCACAAACAGCGGAGGGAGAAGGGGGGGGGGATCCACAAAAGAGAATATGTGTTGTGGGAAAAAAATTCTGGGTTTGTCACTATTAAAAACCCCATTTATTTCATCTCTGAACCAGAACCAATAAATAAGCATTTCGATGCCATGTTTTAAAGAGGTGGCACTTGGAAGATCTGCTATTACAACTGATGAATCAATGTTTCAGCACTATGTTATAGAAAAACATAGCCTGATTTTCTTTGACATTTTGAGACCCAAACTATGAACTAAAACTCTGGTTCAGTTCATTCTTGTAGTGGTCCACATAGGAGATTATGTGAATGCACAAGGCAGAGTTTATACAGAGGTACCGCCTGTAAATACCAGTGAGTTGGATCTAACCGGCTTTTATACTGATGAAAAAGAAAGGAGCAGTCCCTTTGAACATCAGAAGAGGCTATGTTGTGGATCATCGGTAGGGCTGCCAGTTCTGGATTGGGAAATACCTGGAGATTTTGGGGGTGAAGCCTGGGGAGGGGAGGGACCTCAGCAGGGTCTAATGCCAGAGTCCACCCTCCAAAGCAATCATTTTCTCCAGGGGAACTGATCTTCCGGCCGCAGCAAGAATAAACTGACCCAGAATTTGAGTTCATAGTGTGAGTCTCACAACGTTGAAGAAAATCAGGCTGTGTTCTTCTGAAACATGGCATTGAAATATCGATTCACCAGTTGTAATAGCAAGAGATCTCCAGGTGCCACCAAGATATTGGGAGCCCCTAATTCATGAGACTTACCTACACAAAAGCCATCTGGGATGGGGGCTGTAGTGAGGTGGAGAATCAGGTGAGATCAAGTGAAAAGGCCACCTTTGTGAAGGAACTGCCATGACTTGGATGGCCCAGGCTAGCCTGATCTCATCATATCTCAGAAGCTAAGTAGAGTCAGCCTTGGTAGTACTTGGATCCGAGACCACCAAGGTTGCCCAGGGTTGCCAGGTAGAAGCAAGCAATGGCAAGCTACATCTGTTCATTTTTGCCTTGACAACACTATGGGGCTGCCTTAAAGTAGCTGCGACTTTTCAACATGTGGGGGATTAAAGATATAGGCTTTGTACAGCTGAAGTATTTGGGTCACACGATCATACAAATTATAGCTTCAATGTATGACATGTCTATGACACCTTTTGAGAGCCAGTTTGGTGTCCTGGTTAAGAACATGGACTCTAATCTGGGAGAACCAGGTTTGATTCCCCACTCCTCCATGTGCAGCTGCTGGGTGACCTTGGGTCAGGAACAGTTCTCAGAACTGTTCTCTCAGAGCTCTCTCAGCCCCACTTACCGCACAGGGTGTCTGTTGTGGGGAGAGGAAGTGAAGGAGATTGTAAGCCACTCTGAGACTCCAAGTGAAGGGTGGGGTATAAATCCAATCTCCTCCTCTTCTTCTCTCAGGCTAGCAAACACAGCTTGCCCTAGTTTAGAAGAAGACTAGATTTATACCCTGCCCTTCACTACCCAAAGGAGTCTCAGAGCAGCTTAAAATCTCTTTTCTCTTCCCCTGTCCACAACAGACACCCTGTGAGGTAGGTGGGGCTGACAGAGCTCTGACAGAAACTGCTCTTTGAGCAGAACAGCTCTGGGAGAGTTATGACTGATTCAAGATCATACCAGCCAGGTGTATGTAGAGGAGTGGGGAATCAAACCCGGTTCTCCCAGATAAGCGTCCGTGCATTTAACCACTACAGCGAACTGGCTCTCTTTATTCCCACAAGAAGTACCCCGGTGAGGTGGGTTTAGATGAGAATGGTGACTGCCTCAAGGTAATGCACTACTGTGCTTCATGATTGAATGGGGATTTTGACTTGGGTCTTCTTAGTCCTAGCTTCTACACATGTAACTTTTTGCAGAATGAAATCCAGTCGCAGGCCTAGAAGCAGTCCTATATGCTCCCTAAAGCACTTCTATAAGGAGGACTGCCCTTCCTCAACAAAGATACATGCTTTGTAACCTATGTCAGAATGACATAATCTCATTTAAGAGAGATTTGAGCTTCTAAATCTCTTCCTGATTTGTCTTTGATTGAGAGCCAGTACGGTGTAGTGGTTAAGAGTGGCAGCATCTAATACAGAGAACTGGGTTAGAGTCCCTATTCCTCCTCCACATAATCTCAAGTATTCTGTGAGGTTAGGCTGAGGATTAGTGGCTGGTCCAGGGTTACCCAGCAATCTCCATGGCTGAGTAGATTCAAGCCTAGAAGATTATGTCATTCTGACATCAGGCTAGCCTGGGCTATCCAGGTCAGGGAATCTAGGGAAGTGGCTGTGGTTCAGTGGTAGAGCATCTGCTTTGCGTGCAGAAGGTCCCAGGTTCAATCCCTGGCATCTCCAGTGAAAAGGATCACATAGGTTCTGCCACAGAGCGCTGCTGGCAGTCAGAGCAGACAATACTGACAAAGCAGACAAAAGGGCCAGACTCAGTATAAGGCAGCTTCGTTTGTGCTGAGAAAACTGAAAGGTACAAGAACTGAAGTGCTATGGAATATTAACATCAGCCTTTATACCCTAACAATCCTATGAAGGGGAATGGAAGAAAACCAGTACCTGAGAATCTCCCATGAACAGTTAATAGTCCAGATTTCTCCCCAGGTAGCCTATCAGGGTTCCCAGTCATATGAGGATTCTCATTTCAAAGGCCTCCCAACAAGACCTTTAGCGCTCTAGTTTGCAAATATACAGAATGTATTTCCAATATTTAAGTTTGCTTGGTTTGAGTACCAACTGTGGTAATGGTGGGATACAGCTGCAGTTTATAACACAGCCACTGAAGCCAAATAATGTTGTTGGAAATCCAGATGTGTAATTTGAATATAGCACGTAGCTATGGAGAGTCCCAGTTTGGGCTGGGGCTGTGGTGTGCGTGAGGAAGGGGGCGTTAATTCTCCTCTCCTGCTGCTTCACTAACCAGGCAATGTCCCTCACTGGCAACTTTCAGGCTACAACAGGAATAAAAGACCTTTTATTAAGAGGCAAATTACATGTTTGGAATTCCAGCAATGATGCTCAAGCCTTGACCAAAAGCATCCGTTGTGGGCATCTTGTCGAGCTGCTGGTGCAAAATGCAAAAGGCAGTGCAAAATGTTTTCACAGAATAGAGAACTCTCAAACGTTTTCTTCGGACAAATGAGAATAAACCTATGGAATTCACTGCCTAAAGATGCAGTGACAGCTACTAAATTAGATTTAAAGGGAGGAAAGGAAAGGTCCCCTGTGCAAGCACCAGTCGTTTCCAACTCTGGGGTGACGTTGCTTTCACAACGTTTTCACGGCAGACTTTTTACAGGGTGGTTTGCCATTGCCTTCCCCAGTCTTTTACACTTTCCCCCCATCAAGTTCGGTACTCATTTTACCGACCTCAGAAGGATGGAAGGCTGAGTCAACCATGGTGGGTTTATAATAAACCATAATGAATAAGTGGAATCTGAGTGTTCAAAAGCGGAGTACCTCTGACTACCAGACGTGGCAGCAGAAAGAAACAAAAGCAGCAGGGAAACCTCAGTGTGACGTAATAATTAAAGTTTGAGTCCAAAAGCATCTTTTAAGATGAAAGAAGTTTTATTCTGGGTATAAGCTTTCTGGTGCACGCACGCTTCTTCAGATTCATAGTTACAGTGTCAAACTGGAAGTCCTAGACTTAGGGTTGCCAAGTCCAATTCAAGAAATATCTGGGGGACTTTGGGGGTGGAGCCAGGAGACTTTGGGGGTGGAGCCAGGAGACATTAGGGGTGGAGCCAGGAGCAAGGGTGTGACAAGCATAAATGAACTCCAAGGAAGTTCTGGCCATCACATTTAAAGGGACGGCACATCTTTTCAATTCCTTCCTTCCATAGGAAATAATGAAGGATAGGGGCACCTTCTTTTGGGACTCATAGAATTGGGACCCCCTGGTTCAATCTTTTTGAAACTTGGGGGGTATTTTGGGGAGAGGCACTAAATGCTATACTGAAAATTTGATGCCTCTACCCCAAAAAACAGCCCCCCCCCAGAGCCCCAGATACCTATGGATCAATTCTCCATAATTTTCTATGGGAATAAATCTCCATAGGGAATAATAGAGTTCCCAGCAGACATTTCCCTCCCCTCCCCTCCGCTTTCTGACGACCCTGAAGCGGGGGGAGGGTCTCCAAACTGGGGGATCCCCTGCCCCCACCTGGGGATTGGCAACCCTACCTAGACTCGAATCTGCACTCGGCCATGGAGATCGCTGGGTAACCCTGGGCCTAATCTCACCGAATATTTGAGATGATCAGATGGAGAGTATGTGTCACCCTGAGCCCTTGGGATAAAAGGTAGGATAATTTTTCCCCCTGCGATCCGTGCAGCATCCTATGTGTTCACTTCCAACTGCATAAGAACGCTGTGTACCTAAATTTCTGCAGACTGGGCGGTCTTTCTCTTCAAACTGCTGCATTTGCGAAAAAAAGTCAACATTACCCGGCATCGGTTTACAGTTTCGTATTGCACCAGCGCAGCGCATCCCATACCGCAGAACTCAACGCATTCTATTGCAATACGTTCCGCCAGTCCTCATTTTACCTAGGAGGAACGGAATCTACCTCCCCCCCCCCAGTTCGCGCGCACAGCTGATTGGTTCGTTCAGTGCTTCTCTGCCCTCTTGTAGCACACTGGCGTATCCCATGATGCCTTGCGGCTGCCGGCTCCCTTGTCACGTGACCCCGCCAAAGACATCATGGCGGCTGTCAGGCGAGCCCGCCGGGTTTTTCTCTCTGTTTTGCTCTTGCTTCTAGCGTCGCTACCGTCCCTTCTTGTCCAGGCCGGAGCCGGGAGTTGCCGGGGAGAGCCGGGCCTTAGGGTAAGTCGTGGGGTGGTTGCTCAATGTAGAGGAGCGCTGAGCCGTGAGCGGGTTTCGGTGGAGCTGGCTGACCAATATTAACTTAGCTGCCGAGTGAGTGCTTGTTAATATTCGTTTTAGGTTCGTGAATATTCATGAGCCGAGTGACGATTTAGGAAAGGGACTGGCAAGGTTTGCTGTTTTTTTGCTGCTGAGCAACCTGTGTAAAACTCAGCGGGGACTGACGGTCAAAGAACGGCTGTGTTCCAGTCTGTTACAATTTTATCCTTCCTCCAAGGCGACTGTGTCTTATTCCGGCGTCACAATAGCCCTGTGAGGTGGGTTAGGCAAGGAGTAACTGGCTGAGAGGATAGGTAGATCAGTTATTATTAGCCATGGTGGCTGAGGGGAGCCTCCACGTCCAGAGGCAATCAGCCTCTGAACCCCAATGCCAGAACGCAATATCAGGGGAAGGCCTCTGCCTCTTTACTGTGTTGTTGGCCCTCCTGAGGAACTGGTTGCCCACTAGGTAAGACAGAAGGAATGCTGGACTAGGTAGACCACTGGTCAATTCAGCAGAACTATTCTTATGTTCAGGGTTGCTTTGTGGCTGGGTGGAGATTTGCCTTGGCTCTTCCAGATCCTGGGCTGCCACTCTGACCCTCACACCATCCCGAGTCAGACCATCATTCTTTCAAGTATTGTCTATTCTGACAACTGGTCTCCAGTAGAGGCCTTTCCCATCACATACTATCTGATCCCTTCAACTGGAAAAGTTGAGGACAGAACCTGGTACTCTTGAGGACAGAACCACCGTGCCACAGCCCCTAAGGTCTTGTTTCCTGCAAAGGGTGATCAGATGCCCTGGAAGGTTCACAGCAGGAATGTGAAGACCTAAACCATTTTGTTCTGTTATCTTCTGCTTACTGGTTCCTGGGATGGCTAACACTACATTCAAAAATTAAAACTCTAGTAAAAACCTGTTTTTCAAAAACAGTAAAAAAAACCCCAAGAAATAAATCAAAATGCAGATTGCATACGCTTGACAATTCAGCAGTATCACCTAAAAGTAGCATAGATTTGAGTGGGATGAAGAATGAAATGGAAAAAAAAACCTCCCATGTATCTAAAACTCTGGGAGAACAAATTCTGGCATCCAGAGACATACAGCTTCTGAATGTGGAGACATCCTTCAGCTATCGTGGCTAATGCCTATCTTCCATAAATTGGTTTACTCTCCTTTTGAAGTTAGTATCCTGTGGCAGTGAGTTCCACAACTTTATTTAGAAGTAACCCTTACTGAATTCAAGGACACAAAGTCAAGCATCTTGCACAGTCTTATGTATGTATATACTCAGGAGAAAGGACAGTTGAACTTGGTGGATCTTACTTATGAGTAAAGATGTATAGACTTGTTCTTCATATGCTTAGAGTTCACATAGAAAGTGAGCAGGCTGCTTCCAAGGGACGTTCTAATGCTGTAGCCCAGGAGTGGTCAAACTTGCTTAACAGAAGAACAACACAGACTAAACATCAGATGTTTGAGAGCCACAAGAAATTAACAAATATTACACACACGTCTTTATTAAAACTCTCAATACTTTTTTTACACAGAAAGATAGAATACCTATCTATGCATTTTACAACATGACCATGCTAAACTTAAAAAAAAAGCTGGGAATAACAGTCCCCATAAGACCAGCATTGGGAGAGGTAGTCCTTCAACTAATTTTTAAAAGGCTAATGTAGTGTCATCCCAAAACCACACTTGTATCTAGAGAAGCACAAATATAGACTGTGTTGCTATTACCAGATAATATAATTACATAAGTGGCTCATTTGCCTCTGGTCTTTTGGTATATAGGATGAACGACAGCTTTATTGGTACATAGATACGCAACGGTGGGCAGAAAATATTCTGATGCTGTATTTTTCGGTGGAAAATTTTCTGCCCCACATCACAGTTCATCAATCACTGTCAGGGTTATTGTGCTGCAGATCAGTTATGTTAGCTGGGCAAAACATAGGATACGAAGCATGGACAAACCCCAGACTTATTCATGGTGTATTTCCCAAATGTTGATAACATTATTTCAAGTTTGTTAATGTATTTAGATTATTTGTTTAAATGTGTATAGTCAAGAAAAGCAACATACACAGGTACATGCCCATGCATTTTTAAGGGGACTGTCTTCCTTTTGAGGTAGTACAGTATCTGATAAAGAGACTTTAGTCCTCCAAACAGATGCAATAAAAAATCTCTTTGTCACTAAAGGTGTATAGTAAATCTTGACCTTCTCAGTTGATACACAGGATACTTGGTGTTTCATGTTTGGTGCATATTAGCACATCTGTGAGATTCAGTTCCTAAATAAGGCAGGCTGACTTTGAATACAGCTTTGTTGCAGTATGTCCCGTGTGCCTTGCATTAATGCTACCTGGTAGCATTGGGGCAGTGGGAAGGTGAGGACTTTATCTGTCTCTTTCTTCTCAGACAGGTGAGTCTCGAGACTCTGAAACGTGTGGCTTGACTCTGCAACTGGAGCACTCATTTGAGCTGGGTGAGTATGGCTGATGAATGTGTAACTGAAGAGAGCATGCAAGCCAGCAATTAATCATGCTCATGCCCAGGGCTTTTTTTTGTAGCAGGAACTCCTTTGCATATTAAGCTACACCCCCCTGATGTAGCCAATCCTCTTGGAGGATTGGTTACATCAGGGGGCTGTAGCCTAATATGCAAAGGAGCTCCTGTTACAAAAAAAGCCCTGCTCATGCTTGACATGAACAACCTGAGTGTGACATCCAAATGCAGTTGGATTGTAACACATAAGGTTGGCACATCATTGGGAAAGATTCCTGTTCACGTGCACTACTGAAGTCAGGAAGGGGTATGGGTTTGTATGTATGTAAGAGCTTTAACTAGTATACTTGTGGTGGGCCCTAAATTGCTTAAAGAAGTGTATTAAAAACAATCCCTTCCTTCCAGAGGGTTGGAGGCAACCAGCTTGTCTGTGGGCAAACATGAAGGAAGAGGCCCCTTTGACTACAAAAAAAAGACAGTGCTGGGCAATGTTCCCTCTAAGCTGAGTTAGTGTGACTAGCTCACAGATTTTTACCCTCCAGCTCACACATAGCTCAGGAAAAATGGCCCCAGAGCACAATAATTTGTGCAGTAGCTCACAACTTTAATACCAGTACCTCACAAAGTAGAATTTTTGCTCACAAGTGTCTGCAGCTTAGAGGGAACATTGCTGCTGGGCATCATGGGACCAGTGTCCCTTCTAAGCTGAGTTAGCATGAGCTAGCTCACAGATTTTTAGCGTCCAGCTCACACATTTTTGTCTTAGCTCAGGAAGGATGACCCCAGAGCACACTAATTTATGCAGTAGCTCACAACTTTAATGCCAATAGCTCACATAGTAGAATTTTTTCTCACAGGACTCTGAAGCTTAGAGGGAACATTGCATGGGACCCGCATGTACAAAGGCCATATGAGACAGGCTTCTCAAGTGCAATAAAGAGAATTGGGCATGATCTATTGAAAATGCTGTCTGCATCCCACCGCCTTGCTTGAATCCTCTCCAGAGTTTGCAGCTTAGCCTTTGTTTGTGCCACACTGACTGTTGAATTGCGTAGGCAGCGCAGGGTGACCTTTACATGTATATGTTAAGCGGGGGGAGCAGATTGGGGAAGGGGCAACAATATGTTCCTTGGTTTATCTGGAGGAAGGAGCATTTTTAGTGGAGACCGAGTGGGAGGCCAGGTACTGAGATTCCAGAGAGAATCCTTGGGCCTGCTGCGTGTATATAGGGGGCTGGGTTCATCTTGCATAAGTAAGCCCAAGATCTGAGACTCTTTGGTTTTCTGAATCCCGCAGATGACAGCATCCAGTTTAAAAAGCGGGGGACTCTCCAGTGGAACATGACCCCCGATTCCAGCCTCTCCCTAAGCCAGAAGCAGTTAACTGAGGAGGAGCACAATAAACTTAGGGTGAGTGTGCAAGAGAGGAGACTTGGTTTTGCTATGGCTAATGATGCCGGGCTGCCAGGATATCGCAGCCCAAGGTCCTTGCTTTAAAGGAGGACGTGGACAGAGCTGTGTAGCTATGGCAAGCCTTGCCTTTGCAGCATGGAATCTGTCCAGCACAGAAACCAGCAAATGAGTATCTAGCTCTCCTGAGGATAGAAGCTTGGAAATGCCTCTTTCTGCCCTTCTGGCTTTTAAAAAAAAATTCATATGATGTGAAACGTGGAATCATGGAAGCAAAATAAGTTATTCTCAGTCAAGGTAATGTATTCTGATCGCCTGTTTTTTTCAGTTCACACAGACCTGGATTTGGCCTTTGACATCTTATTGAGAGAGGGGAGGAGCACTGATAGATGTGGGGGTGAGGGGCAAAGAGTTACCTGCTGAGCTTTTTTTCCCCTCTACAAATTCCAGGAGGTAGCTACAGAAGGTGGACTCTATCGGGTGCGGATTCCACGACGACCCGTAGGGATCACCGAGGAGAGTGGAGTTGAATATGTCACCTCTTTTGTCCGGGCGGTGAGTGTCTTCTGACGCTAGTCTTGGGAAGGTATTTCCGTAAAACCCTTTCTAGCTTGTAGACAAAGAAGCCGACTTCTGCCCATCATACAATCACAGGAGCTGCTGTATATTATCAGTATGCCTAGTTCAGACTGGCAGCATCTGTACAAGGTCTTGGGCAGAAAAAGCTCTTTGCCAGCTTTGGTGGTTGAAATCTTTGAATTGAGCATGGCAAGGATTGAATTTAGGACCTTCTGCATGAAAAACCCCTGCTGTATCATGGCCTTTCACCAAGCTGCCCTGAATCAATCTTCCCTCTTTTCCAAAACATCCTCTTGCTCACCTTAGAGATGTAACATTCTTTGAACTTTCTATAGCATAAAGGGAAACTTGTTTGTCTTTTCCCCTTTAGCTTTGCGCTAGAAATCTGTGGACACACTTTGGGCACAATCTTGCCCCGCTTAAGTGCTTTTAACACCTGTTTAAACCATTTGGGTGGATTAGGCACATGCTTCAATCTTCCCCGTTGAAGAAGACGACGACATTGGATTTATATCCTGCCCTCCACTCTAAATCTCAAAGTCTCAGAGCGGCTCACAATCTCCTTTGTCTTCCTCTCCCACAACAGACACCCTGTGAGGTGGGTGGGGCTGAGAGGGCTCTCACAGCAGCTGCCCTTTCAAGGACAACTCCTGCGATAGCTGTGGCTGACCCAAGGCCATTCCAGCAGCTGCAAGTCCAGGAGTGGGGAATCAAACCTGGTTCTCCCAGATAAGAGTATGCACACTTAACCACTATACCAAACAGACTTAAAAAGCATGGAAGTTTGACCCGGTGGTGCCCTTTTCTGTTACCATAGTGAAATGAACAGGAGTATTTAGCTTAACAAATTGGAGATAATTGTGTTGGCAAAATTGCACAAGGCACAGGGATTCAAGCTTCAAGGAATGTTGATTACCAAAAAATGGAAGTCAAGAGGAAAACTTCTGGCACAGCAGCCTTAGCCACAAATAGCTTCCAAACTCCATTTGATAATTGGGCATCCCATTTAAGCCAAGTAAAAGGCAAAATAAAATTATCAGGGGAAAAGTGAGCCCTGTGAATTCAGAGAAGGGTGGTATACAGATCTAATTTATAAATAAATACAAATCTGATTTATAAATAAGTTGTGTGGAAGTGAACTGAGGCTGTTAAATTTCTCTGTTTTGAAATTGCTAGCTTATAGCTGAATCCTTCCTCCTTGTACATTGTGTTTTACATTGCAATACTGACAGAATAATTTGTGTGTTAACATTGCTAATGATAGAATTATTAAAAGTTTTTGAATTCTAGCACAATTTAGTGCTTTAGTAACACAAGAACCATTCTTTCAGTCTACTTTAACCATTCTTTCAGTCTACTTTAACCGAAGCCACTATGTGAGACAGAATGCTGGGCTAGATGGATCACTGGTCTCATCCAGCAGGGCTGTGTTTAACAATGGTGACGTCAGGGGTGTGTGGTTTGGTCCAGCAGGGACTTAGGAGGGCTTTTCTTTGAAGAGGGGGGAAATCATAAATTCATTTTAATGTGTCAACCTCTCAGTGAAATGCTTTGGCCAAAAACCAGGTTCAAAGTCAACCCTTACTGAATCATTGCATAAAATATAACTTGTGTTTTGCACATCTGAACCCTGTATTGGTGAACCACTATGATTTTTACATTCTCTCAGCAAAGCAAGAGAAAACTTCTTCAGGAATAAGCTAAATTTTGAATCCAGGAGCACTTTGGAGATCAACAAGATTTTGGGGGTATAAACGTCCCAGAGTCAAAGCTCCCTTTGTCAGAATAAGCCGTGTCTCAGCCTACTCTCTTGTCATGCCACCACTTTTTCTACAGTTACAGCACCAGAATAAAACTGAAAGGTGCACAGGAACCGTCCCAGCGTTTCAACACTTAATCCCGGTCCTGTCCTCAAAGATGCCACATAACAGGAGCCTCTTTATATGTCTGAGACTTTCCATGCTAGAGGGAAACTGTAGAGCAGGGGTGGCCAAACTGTGACTCGGGAGCCACATGTGGCTCTTTCACATGTATTGTGTGGCTCTTGAAGCATCACCACCACCACCCCATCTGCTGGCGTGGGGAAGATATTTGTCTCTTTAAATCACCAAGCCAGCCAGCAGTTTGGAGAATACATTTAAAGTTGCTTTCGCTCCACCTCTCTCCCTAATCTTCCTTCCTTCTGGCTCTCAAACATCTGACATTAACGTCTTGTGGCTCTCAAACATCTGACATTTATTATATGTGGCTCTTACGTTAAGGAAGTTTGGCCACCTCTGCTGTAGAAGATGCTAATAGTTGATTTTAAGAAGGGGTTGGAGCGAGGGCTTTTTTTGAGCAGGAATGCAGTTCCAGCTGGCTTCTGCAAATGAGTTCCTGCTGGACTTTTTCTATAAAAAAGCCCTGTGTGGAACAATGGTGACAGGGGGTGTGGCCTAATATGCAAATGAGTTGCTGCTGGCCTTTTTCTACAAAAAAGCTCTGTGGAACAATGGTGGTGTCAGGGGGTGTGGCTTAATATGCAAATGAGTTCCTGCTGGGCTTTTTCTACAAAAAAGAAAAGCCCTGGTTGGAACATTGTAAAGGAATGGCCTTCCTTAGCTTCAAAATGGGGTCAGCCCCTGGAAGGGGAAGAGCTGAGCCCCATTTGCTCACTTGTGCCATCTCGCCAATATCTTTGCTAAAGTGAGGGCTACAGGAGGTTGGACCCATGGCCCATGACATGTTCTCCTTTATAGAAAAGAGTGAGATAACCAGAAGTATCTTCCTTCCCCCGCTGCAGTGCTCCATGGTAGAGTCACATCTGTCTGACAGGCTGACGGTTCACACGGATGTGGCTGGGAACATCATCGGCCTCTCCATCGTGACCATCCCAGGCTCCTGCCACGGGGCCGAGGTGGAAGACGTGGACTTGGAACTGTTCAACACCACCGTCCTTCTCCAGCAGCCCATCCCTGCAGCTGTGTGAGTTTTCCGTAGGACACCAGGTGGGGCCGGTGGTGGGTTCTGACACAGCTGAAGAGGTTTGCAGCTGGGGATTCTGAATTTGCTGAGGAGGGGAATGGGATATACTCTGTTCGTTGTTGTTGAGAATTTGATAGAAAAACAGCCGCTGCATAATGAGCAGAGTAGGATGCTAGGACCCTGGAGCTGCATGCTTCAGCAAAGAGGCCTCTTGTCTTTTCCTGACGGGAGATGAGCTGCTAGCAGGTTAGAGATGAGGAACAGAAGCTATTTGTTAACTCCTAGTTACTGTGGAAAGTAATGGCTGGAGAGCGGCTCTCAGATTCTCAGAAAAGAGTCTAAGGGAGGCAGGGGAATTACCAAGTAGAATTTCTGAGCCAGTTTGGTGTAGTGGTTAAGTGCGTGGACTCTTATCTGGGTTTGATTCCCCACTCCTTCACTTGCACCTGCTGGAATGGCCTTGAGTTAGCCATAGCTCTCTTGGGAGTTGTCCTTGAAAGGGCAGCTTCTGTAAGAGCCCTCTCAGCTCCACCCACCTCACAGGGTGTCTATTGTGGTGAGAGAATATAAAGGAGATTATAAGCCGCTCTGAGTCTCTGATTCAGAGAGAAGGGCGGTGTATAAATCTGCAGTTCTTCAAGATGGAGCATATGGAGCAGAGGTCCATCAGTGGCTACTAGCCACAACTTATCGTTGGAACTCTTTGTTGGGGCAATGATGCTCTGTATTCTTGGTGTTTGGGGGGGGCATAGTGGGAGGACTTCTAGTGTCCTGGCCCCATTGATGGACCTCCTGATGGCACCTGGTATTTTTGGCCACTGTGTGACACAGTGTTGGACTGGATGGGCCATTGGCCTGATCCAACATGGCTTCTCTTATGTTCTTATGGAGTTAATCTGTCTGTAGCAGTAGAAAAAATCAAAGAGTCCAGTAGTGCCTTAAAGACCAACAAAATTTATTTATTCATTTTAGATTTCTATCCTGTCCTTCCCCAAAATGGGCTCAGGGCGGGTAGCATCTTAAAGACTAACAAAATTTGTGGCAAGGTGTGAACTTTCATGAGTCATGTTAACCATTTTTCTTTGATATTTAGCAAAATACATCTCAGCACTTTTTTCCCTGAGTTCTCCTTTTACTGTCGCTTCATTATGAAGTCATAAAGCACTTTCAGTGACTCATGAAAGCTCCTACCTTGCCACAAATTTTGTTAGTCGTTAAGATGCTGCTGGACTCTGGCTCTTTTCTACTGCTTCTGAGTTCTTTGATGGGGACTGATCCAGAGGTTTAGGCTGTGATCCCAAGCATTCTTGAAAAGAATAGGCACCTTTGGAAGCTGGCTGGCCTTGCTTCCAAGGAAGTGAGTGTAGAATCAGGGCAAAACATGTCTTAGGTTTCTGTCTGTAGCATTGTTATCTTTCTACAGGGTTCAAGGGTTTCCCTTCCCCATTTTATCACTCACAACCCTATGAGGTGGGCTAAGCTGAGGGAGTGTGAATGGCCATGATGACACAAGCTTCATATCTGAGCAGGGATTTGAGGACTACCAAATCCTAGGTTTGGATCCAACCAGCTTTTCTGTTGATGAAAACAGAAGGAGCAGACTCTTCTTTGGCTCCCTCAAAAATGCTGTACTGGGGATTATGGGATCTGCCTGAACAATAGTCTTGTGGCAGAGAGGCAGCATCAAGGAAGGGAGCTAGGTGCGAATGGGTGGACAGCCTGGCCGGATCTACCCACCGTACTACACTGGCTGTCAAGGGGGTTAGGAAGGACCTAGCAGCCACAGCCTCTCTAGAAGAGAAGTGTTGGAATTCATTGCCACAGGAAGTGGTGGCAACTACAAGCAGAGACAGCATCAAGAGGGAACTGAACAAACACATATCAGAGGTCCATCAGTGGCTCTTAACCACAAGATATAGATGGAACACACTGTCTGCGGCAGTGATGGTTTGTATTCTTGCTGCTTTGGGGGGCAACAGTGGAAGGGCTTCTGGAGTTCTGGCTCCACTGGTCTCCTGAGGACATCAGGGTTGGACTGGATGGGCCAGTAGCCTGACCAACATGGTTTCTCTTATGTTCTTAAATGTATCCTCTTGTCTCTGATAGCCTGTGGCTTTCTTCCCCAGACCTGAGACGGCAGCATTTATCGAACGCATGGAGCAGGAGCAGGCGCAGAAAGCCAAGAATCCACAGGAACAGAAATCCTTCTTTGCCAAATATGTAAGTGGGAGGGTGGAAACCCAATTCTCCCACCCCACCTCCCTCTTCCCCTCACAAGATATCTAAGTTACGGAGCTGGCCTGCTGGCTTGACTCTTGGTCTGGGGATGGAGAGGGCAGATGGAGATAATTGCGCCCCCTCCACCCTGCTTTTCAATTCACCACCTAGGTTTGCGAAGGGGTGGGAGATGCTCTCCCCACTCTGATACCTGTTCTCCCCAATCCCTGCAGTGGCATTTAATTCTGGGCGGGGCAGTGCTTCTCCTAGTGACCAGCTCCGCAACAGCCCCTCGGGAGTCGGGACGTCAGCCCTGAGCCTAAGTAATGCCACCCCTGCCTCCGCCTCGCTTCCATCTTCTTCTGCACACTTCTGAATAAGCTTGACACTCTCCCCCCTGTCTTATTTCTTCTCCCAGTGGCATAAAAAGGTTTCCCTGCTCCAGAAATGGAGGCTTGTCTGTCATTCTTGCACACAGATTGTGTCAGGGCGGGAGGCACTCGAGGTAGCTCCATTTCCCCTCCAAAGCCACCCACCGTGTTGATTGACCTCAGTGGGCTGTTTTGAATTGTAGTGCATTCAAGGAGCCGCCCAAACCCTTTGAGCCTTGTGGGCCTCGAGCTCCCTAGAAAAAGCAGGACATGTGGTAGTGACTATAAGCCCTCTCCCCTTCTCAGTTTTATCCCGCCAGGTGGCTTCCTTGCTTCTGTCCCCCACCCCACCCCTTGCATGGTAGAAGCAGATCTCCCTTTCCTGGTGGCAGGTCTTTTCTTCATCGATACAACCAACCCTCCCTCGGTGGCTGTCACTCGGGGAGAACTGTGTGCATTTCTTGGTGATTGGGGGGGGGTTGTCTCCTGAGCAATGTTCCCTGTGAGCTGTGGAGTCTTGTGGGCAAAAATTCTGCTTTGTGAGCTGCTGGCATTAAAGTTGTGAGTAAGCAATTTGGCTAACACATAAATTAGTTTGCTCTGGGACCATCCTTCCTGAGCCAAGACAAAAATGTGCGAGCCAGAGGCTAAAAAACTGTGTGCTAGCTCACAGCGACTCAGCTTAGAGGGATCACTGCTCCTGAGCAGGGTCTGAAGAAAGGGCAAGGTTTGTGTGCAGTGTGGGAAGGAGAGAGGCTGGGGGGGGGGGGGGGCGGGGCGTGGCACGCAGCATGGATTTGGCTTCAGGTAACCCCAGAGGTCGAGGGATGTGTGTGGGAAGGGGTCTAGAGAAAGGTAAATAGAACTGGAGGAGAGTAAAAGGGGCACAGCTTAGAATAGAAGGGAGAACCTTTATGTAATTAACTTCTCTATTTTCTTCCCCCCACAGTGGATGTACATAATCCCCATCGTCCTCTTCCTGATGATGTCTGGAGCACCCGATGCAGGGGGACAGGGAGGGGGCAATGGGGGCAGCGCTGGAGGAGGAGGACGATGAGGGGAGCTTTGTCTCTCCTCCCATGTTGGGAGGAGCAGCTGTGTAAATAAATTATTACTGGAGGAAGGTCATCCCTCGCCTGGTTTCTGACTGGCGCAAGTTGGGTTATTTGTAAAGCATACATGAAGGGATGTTATGTCACTTGAAAATTTGAGGGACACTGGATTTTTGTGGGGGGGGAGATGTAAGCCTAATAAAGGGGAGTCTACTCATGTTCTAGACCCTCAAAGAGTATTTACATCCGAGGAATTGTTGAGACACTACAGTTAACTCTACCTTTCCAAAAAGTGTGCACCAGAGCATAGTCTTGACAAGTGTATACATGGAGCTGAGCTCTATAGTGATCAGGGTTTTTTAGGGATCTGTGCAGGCAAAGATGGGGTGATCTCTCCTTAAGAGTATTTTTGGATGTTGTTTGTTGCAGAGTAGTTTTAAGCATCTCCACCAATAGGGGGCAGTGATCCAGAAGGCTCTCTCCCTGGTGATTTTTAATCTTGCCTCCCTCAGCCCAGGGATCGATAGTAGATTTTGTGTTCCAGATCTGAGTACCCTCTGGGGAACACGTGGGGAGAGACAGTTCCTAAGGTAGGCAGGTCCTCGGCCATATAGATAATAACCAGCACTTTGTAGTGAATCCGGTACAAATTGGCAATACACTATGAATCTCCTGTTTAGATTGCATTCTTCCTCCAAATGGATCGATCCCAAGTGATTCTTAAGTTCAGCTGTTCACAGAAGGTTCGTGTGGCTCAGGTCCCACTTTAATGTTAGACTTCCAGAGACTGCCAAAATGGCCACCCCCCAAACTCTGCTCACTAAAGCATTAAAGGCAAAATGTTTTCAAAATTTGTCTCTCTTTACATCTGCACTGATGATCTCCCCCCCCCCCATTTTGTTTGCATGCAGCACCAAAATCCTTTTTTTGTTGTTGTTTTTTGTTTTTGCCTCGGGGACGCTGCTGCTTGCCTCCTCTCCAGTACCCATTTCAAGTCGATACCAGCAGGGAGCTCCTTTTAAACTCCCTGCCCCCATCATTTAAAAAAAAAATTCATGGATCCAGGACTAGTGAGAGACTCATATCACTAGAGTCATGGCACTTGTCAAAAAAAATTTTTTTAAATGAGGGGGAAATGGAGCTTGTACATTGATGAAGGGGGGGAGGATGGCGGAAGGTGACCTTTAAGGGGTGGAGGAAATCTGTATGCTTTTGAATTACCTTCAGCTTGGAAGTGAAACAAGGGCACAATGTACACAAGAGCACTCTTAGGAAACAGCAATTAGAAAGCAAATTCAGCCCTGATCAAATCAGTGCAGAATGACAAAACAGACCACAATGAAAGCGAGGAAAAACACTCATACAAAATATGCCCTAGTCTCTTTGCCGTTAATTAAGTGGATTCAGTGGATTCCCCCTTCAGAATTTTGATCCTTCTGTGGAGAAAATGGCCCCATTACAGGAATTCCCCTGTAATGTGCTCATTGATTGAAAACCAATAATTTTTTTTCAGTCTCACAGCTTCAAAAATGGCAAATTCTGAAATCTGATTTTTACAAAATGTAACATTTGCACAGATCTTTCCAGTGAAACAGATCATTCTGGTCCACGATGGCTACTTTTGGATTAGCACAAGGATGGCAACCAGGATGTTTGGGCTGACTCCTTTTAAATTCTCCTTTTGTCTATTCCCAAATCCAAAGCAGTCTGAGTGAAGAACAAAACGGACCTCAGTGGATCATTAATAATTTGGAGTTGGGAGTAAGCAGTGAAGTGACTAAGTTTGCAGATGACAATAAATTGTTCAGGGTGATGAGAACCAGGGAGGATTGTGAGGCACTCCAAAGGAGATCTGTTGAAGCTGGGCGTCAATATGGCAAATGAGGTTCAACGTGGCTAAGTGGAAAGTATTGCAAATTCTAACTAAATACACGTTGATGGGGTCCAGACTGGTGGAGACTGACCAAGAGAGAGATCTTGGAGTCATGGTAGATAACTCACTGAACATGTCGAGACAGTGTGCAACTGCAATAAAAAAAGGCCAACACTATTCTGGGGATTATTCAGAAGGGAACTGAAAACAAATCAGCTAGTATCATGATGCCCCTATATAAATCAATGGTGCAGTCTCATTTGGAGTACTGTGTACAATTCTGGTCACCACACCTCAAAAAAGATATTATAGCATTGGAAAAAGTCCAGAAAGGGGAAACTAGAATGATTAAAGGCACAGAGTGGTAAAGTTGCAGTACTGCAGTCTGAGCTCTCTGCTCACAAACAGTTCAATCCTGGCAGAAGCTGGGTTCAGATAGCTGGCTCAAGGTTGACTCAGCCTTCCATACTGGGGTTGATAAAATGATTACCCAGCTTGCTGGGGGGGAAGTGTAGATGACTGGGGAAGGCAATGGCAAACTATCCCATAAAAAAAGTCTGCCATGAAAATGTTATGTTACATCACTCCAGAGTCAGAAACGACTGGTGCTTGCACAGGGGACTTTTTTTTTTTTACACTTTTCCTATGAAGAAAAGTTAAAGTGCTTGGAGCACTTTGGCTTGGAGAAACATCGACTGAGGTGTGACATGACAGAGGTTTACAAAATTATGCTTGGGATAGAGAAGGTAGAGAAAGAAGTGCGTATCTCTCTTTCTCACAATACCAGAACTCATGGATACTCAATAAGATTGCTGAGCAGCTGGGTTATAATGGATAAGAGGAAGTATGTCTTCACCCAAGGGTGATCAACACATGGAATTCACTGCGACTGGAGGCAGTGACAGCTTCAAGAGGGAATTGGATATGGAGCAGAGATCCATCAGTGACTATTAGCCACAAGGTATAGATGGTACTCTCTGGGACAAGTGATGCTCTGTATTCTTGGTGCTTGGGGGGCCAACAGTAGGAGAGCTTCTAGTCTCCTGGCCCCACTGGTGGACCTCCTGATGGCACCTGTTGTTTTTTTGCCACTGTGACAGAGTGTTGGACTGGATGGATCACTGGCCTGATCCAACATGGCTTCTCTTATGTTTTCATGAGACTCAACATTTCTGCAGAAAAACAACCAAGGGGTGTTGACCCTCAGTATCCAAAAAAGCCAGTCCTTTTGATTGTGCCACTTTACTTCTACAAGGCCATCAATAAGCTGGGCAAAGACCTTGTGGAGTGCAAGATGGCGGCCAAAGTGACTGAGGACTGGCTGAAACCCAACTCCAAAAGACATTGCAGAGGTTCATCCTCATACCAAACTCCTAGAGGAGTGACCAGCAGACATTCAGCTCCATAAGACAAAGTAACAAACTTTAAAAAAAAATCGGATATTTATCCCACTTTTCTGGAGAAAAGTGCTGTGTCTCTTTAATAGAGGCTGAATGCACTGAAACAGGAAGGCAAAGCTGTTCATGGCATGGAGATAAAGAGCACCCCCTGATAGGTAACGTTCCATTAAGCATTTCTCTCCAAGCCACTTGACAAGTCTTCCCCAAAGCTGCTTACATCTCCTCTTTTTTACCTTAACCTCCCTATGGTTGTTAGGCTGAGAGTCAGAGTCCAGGCCTGGATCACCCACAGCAGAGTGGAGATTCAAACTTGGGTCTCCCAAATCCGCTAACCACTACACCACTTACCCATCCACCTGCTGTGAGGGGAAAGGAAAGAAACTTCCACTCTGCATCCCCCTTTTGTTGTCCTGCCTGGATGCAGTGAGTAGGTTCCTGTTCCATCCCCCCACCCCTGGGGTGGGGGAGCAGAGATCTGTGGCCCAGATGGTGGGAGTTAAGCTGATTTTTGTACCCTGGGTCCTGCTTTAGGAGAAGAGAGATGGAAGAGATGGGAATATTTTTGTCTTTTTTTTTGTCTCTGTACATGGGGGAAGAGGTAAAGCTGGTTTCCCAAATATGTAAAGTGAGGTGATCCAGTTGTCCGAGACCTTGCTTCAACCAGACACTTCCATGTTTTTAGGCCAGGGTATCTGAGAAGTCAGTGTTTACTCTGGATTCTGAGATGCATTTGGAAAATTATACTGAGTATCCACTATGTGAGTGGTGTAGTTGTTACAAGCGCTGGTCTAAGACTGGGGAGGACAGAGTTCAAATGTCCACTTAGCTACAAAGTCACATGGTCAGCCTAAATTGTGAGGGAAAGAGAGCGGGGAGAGTATTTCCTTCCTTGCGTCCTAGGTATTCCATGCCTGGGCTAAATACCAGGCTTAAAAACGGAGAGAGCTCTTTAAGTTAGTTAACAAATCTTAAAACTCCATTTGACTGAAATGTTTATTTTATATAAAATAGACTTAAGAATGTTTTAATATAAATAGAAATAAGACACTTTGAAACAGTGGGGGTCTTTGTGGTAGGCATGTGCTTCCAAGCGTAGGCATATACATGGAAGATTTTGTCCTGGTTCTTTCGTTCATTTCAGACAATCAGTGTACCAGTTAGGCCAGGGGTGTCAAACATGCAGTTTGGGGGCCAATCAGGCCCCCAGAGGGCTCCTATCAGATCCCTGAGCAACTGGCAGTCATCTGCTCCCTTCTCCTTACACCTTGCTTCCTTCTACATAACATCTTGCTTTGCAAGGCTTGCTCAATTGCAGGAGCTACAGAGCAAAACTTCTATTTTCTCCATTGGCTGAGGCTCCTCCCTTGGGAAGGAAGGCGGGAGGAATAGCTTGCTTTGGCAGGCTGTCTCAATCACACAGCAGAGCTACTGAGCCAAGCCTCTCTTCCTTTTATTGGCTGAGGCTCCTCCCCACCTAGTCCCCTGGGGAAGGAAGGAAAGAACCAGAGCTTCCTTTGCCCAGTTCCCTGGATCCCAGAGGAGAGATACAAAGAAAACATCTTTGAGACCAATGAATGCTAACATTTTAAGCATGTTTTGAGTTTTAAAAAAATGTATTTGTTTGTGTTCTTTATAAAATTTATATCTCTGCTACCTAATCTTAAACACGTACACACATGGCCCAGCCCAACAAGGTCTCATTTATGTCAGATCCAGCCCTCATAACAAATGAGTTTGACACCCCTGAGTTAGGCTATCCATTGTGGTCTTACCAAGACTTACAGACCTTACATCTCAAGGCTGAAAAAGAGTAAAATCCAATGATCTGTTTCTTTTCCTCTTTTTGGGGAATTTACAGTCTGTTTTGAATTAATTCCTTTTTCATTAAAGGAGAAATGTAAAGAGAGGAGAGAGAGAGGTTCTGCAAACTTTCACTCTGCAGATATTCCGGGCAGGCAGCATCTTGCCCATTCACCTGCTAGAGCATAACACTGTGGTAGGTATCATAACCCACTCCCCGCAAGGGCTGAAGTTACAAAAGGATGCATAAGCAGGAAACCACAAACGGAAATCAAAAGAAATTCTTCTTTTGAAAGAGAAAGGAGAGAGTAAAAGGAATCAAGGGCTGTATCTAAAAAAGTGCAGTTCAGAAAAAAGAATTCCACTCTCCATAACAATGCTAGAGCTGACCATTTCTCCCCACCTCATTAAACCTAATGCGCAGTCATTCTTCCTGATTATCTGGAGAGTTCCTGAGTATATAGACACCTGTATGTGGATGTTCTGCCTTTGCTGCTTTCGTGACTGCAATAAGCTTTACTGTTGGGAGTGGAAAGTGCTGTCTAGTCACAGCTGATTTATGGTGACCCCTAGTGAATTCAAAAGAGCCCTGGAGCGCAGAGTGGTAAAGCTGCAGTACTGCAGTCCTAAGCTCTGCTCACGAAGAAGAAGAAGATGATATTGGATTTATATCCCGCCCTCCACTCTGAAGAGTCTCAGAGCGGCTCACAAACTCCTTTACCTTCCTCCCCCACAACAAACACCCTGTGAGGTGGGTGGGGCTGAGAGGGTTCTCACAGCAGCTGCCCTTTCCAGGACAACCTCTGCCAGAGCTATGGCGGACCCAAGGCCATGCCAGCAGGTGCAAGTGGAGGAGTGGGGAATCAAACCTGGTTCTCCCAGATAAGAGTCCACACACTTAACCACTACACCAAACCGGCTCTCCTCCTGAGTTCGATCCCAACCTGAGTTCGATTCCGAAGGTGGCTTGTAGAGAGAGACAGAAAAAGGCTGTGACATGTGTAGTTAGGGCATTTCACTGTACTCTGAGGAAAGAGAAAAGCAATCACGTTTAAAGTGCAGTTGGAACCATTTTTTTTTCTTAGACAACAGATTGTATCCCATTGAAGAACACGCTGAGATGTGCTAAAATGAGGATGGAGAAGGGTCACCCTAAAGTTCTCTGTCACCCTTTATATAATGTCATATAAAGTCATCCTGGGGTATAGTAAAAAGGCTAAACTGAGGCTATCAAACTTAGGTTACATCATAAGCCCAGCCTCATTAGAAAAGACAAATTGTTACTCACCTGACCTCACCTGGAGTATTGTGTTCAGTTTGGGGCACCACATTTTAAGAAGGATCTAGACAAGCTGGAATGGGTCCAGAGGAGGCCAACAAAGATGGTGAGGGGTCTGGAGATCTATGAAGAATGGTTGAAGGAGCTGGGCATGTTTAGCCATGAGAGGAAGTGGCTGAGAGGTGATAGGATCACCAAGTACCTGAAGGGCTGTCATAGAGAGGAGGGTGTGGAATTGTTTTCTGTGGCTCCAGAAGGTAGGACCAGAACCAATGGGTTGAAATTAAATCAAAAGAGTTTCCAGCTCAGCATTATTAAGAACTTCCTGACTATTGAAGTGGTTCCTCAGTGGAACAGACTTCCTCAGGAGGTGGTGGGCTCTCCTTCCTTGAAGGTTTTTAAACAGAGGCTGCAATGAAGATCCTGTGAATTTAGGGGGAGGTATTTGTGAGTTTCCTGCATTGTGCAGGGGGTTGGACTAGATGGCCCTGGAGGTCCCTTCCAACTCTTATGATTCTAAATAACGGTAGGAAAAGAAAACAGTGGGAAAAGAGGAAACAACATGAGATGGGATTGACTCAATCAAGGAAGTCAAGGCTTTAAATCTGCAAGACCTGAGCAAAGCTGTTAACAAGGTTTTGCAACTAATTCATTTGTAGGATCAACATACAGAGCAACCTGAAGGCACAGAACACTGAATGTTCCACTGCAGGGCTTTTTGTTTAGCAGAAATGCAAAGGAACACAGTTCCAGCTGGCTTGGCATCAAAGGTGTGGCCTAATATGGAAATGAGTTCCTGCTGAGCTTTTTCTACAAAGCCCTGTGTGAAACAATGGTGGTTTCAAGGTGTGGCCTAATATGCAAATGAGTTCCTGCTGGGCTTTTTCTACCAAAAAAACCCCCTATTCCATTGCAAGAGAGTCCCAGGGCTGAGAATTGGGGTGGGGGGAGCTGATAAGGACATCCAGACAAAGAACAAGAACTGCAGTCGAATGAAAGGACAGCCAATCACATGAAGATTGTATAAGGCACAATTTAAAGGTATTGTGTTGCTCTCACAGGCAAGACCACAGAGAAAGAATTTCTCAGTGGATTTCCCACTGGCTGACATTCATCCTGTTCTTCTGTATCTTCCCATAACTTTTGCATCAAAATTTATTTATTTAGTAGGCTTATATTTTTATTTAGTAGGCTAATAAATATGCATTTATAATATGAATTCATAATTCATTTTGGGCACTCCATTGGCAGATGGAATGTGTCTGTGTGTGTTAAGCTGCCTAAACCCAGCTTCCGCCAGGATAGAACTCAGGTTGTAAGCAGAGATTATGGACTGCAGTACTGCAGCTTTACCACTCTGCGCCATCGGGCTGCTAACTTCCAACATACCTACAGCTAAAAACCTATAAATTCCAGATCAGGGGTGGCCAAACTTGCTTAATGTAAGAGCCTTGTAGAACAAATGTCAGATGTTTGAGAGCAGCAAGACATGAACATCAGATGTTTGAAAGCAGGCAGGCAGGAAGGAACGTTTGAGTCCAGCGGCACCTTTGAGAGCAACCAAGTTTTATTCTGGGTATAAGCTTTCGTGCACATAAAAGCTTATGCCCAGAATAAAAGTTGGTCTTAAAAGCGCCACTGGACTGAAACGTTGCTCTGCTGCTTCAGACCAACGCGGCGGCTGCCCACCTGAATCTTTAAGAACTAACACAAAAGTGAAAAGGACAGAAGAGAACTCTGGAAAGCACACACAGCGCGGAAGACTGTACAAAAGTCAACATCCAGTTTTTGAATGCACGCCTGCGTTCAGCACTCCAGAGCATACATTACAACGTTGCCATGTTGCCTCTCTGTTAGCCAATCACCGAGCGGCAGAACGGCAACGTTCCATTGTGGCTGCCCAATGAGAGGCGACCGAACGTTCCTCTCGGCCGAGCTGCTGTCGGCCTCCACTGCTCCCATCTTGCCAAAAGGACGCATGCGCGGGGCTTACCCGATGGTCTTGCAGGCGCAAAAAAACAACAGCGTTACCCTGATCCTTGACATGAAAGTTAGCCCTTCCTGTTTATTAGGGTTCCCAAACGTGTTGGGAAGCCTCCACAGAATTTATGGGTCCTGTTTTCAGGCAAAAATGTCCCATGAGGTCCCACCGAGATTTGAACTCGGATCGCTGGATTCAAAGTCCAGAGTGCTAACCATTACACCATGGGACCTGCTGACTTCTTCTCTGTGCAGGAGGCTTTCTCAGTCACTGCAATTGAGCTTGCGCATTTCTTGTACACATTCTGTTAAGATATAACCAGCGCTAGAGGCAAGTGCGGCTGGGCTGCGCACAAAAAAAAATGACAACATTAAAAATAAAATAAAACCGCGAACTGACGTTCAGAGTAAAGCCGGGAAAGGATCGTCTGCATTCCCCCCCCCCCCTTCCCAGCATGCTCTCCAGTTTGTGCAACAAAACAGACGTGAGCTGCAGCAACCTCCGTATTTAGTGCTCTGCTGATAGGAATGCAACGGGCAGATACTGGAGCCTGAATGAAATGTGCATCCGGGTTGCGGGGAGGGACGGGAGACAGAAAGATGCATCGCGTCTAGTCCTGCGAGTTCTGGCGCTCACCTCGGAGCATCCATGGTTTAGAAGACAGGCCGGGAAGGAAGAGGCACTGGACGGTCGTTTTGGTGCGCCCTGCAGAGCATCCAAAGGACGCCCCTCCTACTTGGTATTTTTGCAAAGCCCGCTCCATCTGGAAGCTCTCCTGCAAATGCCTCATTGGAATGAACGGGATTTGCTCGGTGGGTGAAATGTAGTGTGCAGGATTGCCAATTCCAGATGGGGAAAATGCCTGGAGATTTGGGGCTAGAGCCTCCAAAGCAACCATCGGTTATAATTAAGGGAGATCTCCAGGCCCTACCTGGAGATTAGCAACCCTTGCAACGACCATTTGCAGCCAGCCTTTGTGTCTCTATCAGGCTTTTCCCACTCACCAGCCTCTTCTTCCTGCTTGTGTTTGTATGTTTATATTTTTCCTTTGTACTGAATGGTTTATATATATATATTTATTTATTTATATTATATATATATATTGTTTTTAACTGTTGATTGTTTTTTTATGATGTAACCCGCCCTTAGCCTGTTCTATGGGAAGGGCAGGCTAAAAATAGAATTAAATGAATAAATCTTTTAAATACGGCTTTAATATATATAGTTTTAATGTTCTGCTGTTTGCTGCCTTGGGGACTTTTATGTGGATGGGAAAGGTGGCATAGATATGTTTTAAACAAATAAAACGAAATAAATAACACATTGGAAATGGCACATGATGCTTCTGCCCATGTATTTCAGTGAAGCATGTGCTGGTGAATTTAGCTCCCCCCACCCAAAGCTGTGCTAAGGTGATGGTATGCAACAACCATGTGAACATGCCAAAGCACCCCCTCCTCCCACGCGCGCACCCGATATATGTGCATCCGGCCTGTCTTCTAAACCATGGATGCTCCGAGGTGAGCGCCAGAACTCGCAGGACTAGACGCGATACATCTTTCTGTCTCCCGTCCCCGGCCCACCGCCCTAGGCAAATGTATAGGTCCCGGGCTTTTTTGTCGAAAAAGCCCAGCAGGAACTCAGTGGCGTATTAGACCACATCCCCTAATACTAGCATATTAGGTCACACCATCTGGGATAATCAAGTGCAAACTGAACTGTGACAGTAACTTTTCCAGGCCCTGCAGCAAATCTGGCTGGCCAGCCAGGCCCCAGGGAGGCTGCTGCACAGTACATCTGGGCCCTGTGACCCCTGCCTGGTCCTGAGGAGGCTGCTGCACAGCACAGCTGGGCCCCACGATCCTCACTGGCCAGCCAGGCCCCAGGGAGGCTGCCACATGGCTTGGTTTGGTCCAGCATGGCTTGGTTGGGCCACACCAAGTGACCTCAAGGGCCATATATGGCCCTCGGGACGGAGGTTCCCCACCTCTGCCTTTAACAATATGTTAAAAGTGTTAATGACCTTTTAGTAGCTTGAAAATATAATAGAAGTTCCAATATTATTACTGTAATGCAGCTAAAATTTACTTTGCGTTACTTTTTTAATGAATTTTTAAAATAAAATCATTTTTCAAGGATACCTCTGTATTTCTCTTCTGCACTTTCCCTTTCCTCTGTAGTTTCCCTTCTTCCTTCAAGTTTTCTTGGCCCCAGAGGCAGGTTGGCCATTATAGCTGCTGGGGAGCTTCCATGTGGGCCAGTGGCCTGTTTCCACCCCCTCCCCCCCACACACAGAGGCATGAAACAGGAAGTTCTACCAGAAGATCAGCTGGTCTAGCAGATCTTTTATTTTTCTTTCCTCATGCTGTGACTCCTGCGTTTGTAAATGAAGGGCACCTTGCTACCCTTGGGACAGAGCATCTTCAGTAGAGCTACCAAGCTCAAGACAGAGCCTAAAGTTCTTATGCTGATCCAGCCCAGAGAAGGAGGGCTGAAAAAGGAGGCAAGCAGTACACAGCCCAAGCAAGCAGCATGTAGCCAGGCGCCCAGCCCAGAGAAGGTAGCATCCTAGCTCAGACAAGCTGTAGGCAGATGTGCCTAGCCTAGCAGAGCCTGATTTAACATTTTGTTGCTGTTCAGTCACACAGTCGAGTCCGACTCTTTGCGACCCCATGGACAAAGTCATGCCAGGCCCTCCTGTCTTCCACCATCCTCCAAAGTCTGCTCGAATTTGTATTTGTTGCATCAGTAACACCGTCCAGCCATCTCATCTTTTGCCGTCCCCTTCTTCTTTTGCCTGCTGTCTTTCCTAGCATCAGGATCTTCTCCAGTGAGTGCTCCCTTCTCATTTGGTGGCCAAAGTATTTCACCTTCAACATCTGACCTTCCAGTGAACAGTCTGGGTTGATTTTCCTTAGGACTGACTGATTTGATCTTCTCGCAGTCCAAGGGACTCTCAAGAGTCTTCTCCAGCACCACATCTCAAAAGCATCTATTCTTCTGTGCTCAGCCTTGCTTATGGTCCAGCTCTCACAGCCATACATGACTACTGGGAATACTATCACTTTGACTATACAGACTTTTGTTGGCAGGCTGATGTCTCTACTTTTTACTATACTGCCCAGGTTCGCCATAGCTGTCCTCCCAAAGAGCAAATGTCTTTTAATTTCATGGCTACAGTCACCATCTGCAGCGATCTTGGATCCCAGAAATGTGAAGTCTGTCACTACTTCCATATCTTCCCCTTCTATTTGCCAAGGTGTGATGGGGCCAGATGCCATGATCTTAGTTTTTTTGATGCTGAGTTTCAAGCCTACTTTTGTGCTCTCCTCTTTCACCCTCAACAAGAGGTTCTTTAGGTCCTCCTCACTTCCTGCCATTAGAGTAGTGTCATCTGCATATCTGAGGTTGTTGAAGTTTTTCCCAGCAATCTTAATTTCGGCTTGTGTTTCATCCAGGCCAGCATTCCGCATGATGTACTCTGCATATAAATTAAATAAGCAGGGTGACAATATACATCCTTGTCGAACTCCTTTTCCTATTCTAAACCAATCAGTTGTTCCATTTCCCGTTCTGACAGTTGCTTCTTGACCCTTATATAGGTTTCTCAGGAGACATGTGAGGTGGTCTGGTACTCCCATCTCTTTAAGGACGTGCCACACTTTGTTTGATCCACACAATCAAAGGCTTTAGCATAGTCAATGAAGCAGAAATAGACATTTTTCTGATACTCCTGTGCTTTCTCCATAATTCATAGAATGTTGGCAATTTGATCTCTAGTTCCTCTGTCTCTCCGAAACCCAGCTTGAACTTCTGGTAGTTCCCGATCTACATACTGCTGAAGCCTAGCTTGTAGGATCTTTAACATGACCTTGCTGACGTGTGAAATGAGTGCAATGGTGCGATAGTTTGAACATTCCTTGGCATTACCCTTCTTTGGGATTGGAATACAAACTGATCTTTTCCAATCCTGTGGCCACTGTTGTGTTTTCCGAATTTGTTGACATAATGTGTGCATCACTTTAACATACTGATGGACATACATAAGCTCAGCAGAGCAGTGGGAAGTGCCCAGTCAAGCCATGCAAACTGTAAGGCTGGCTGGCTTTTTCTTCTTCTCTTTTCTTTCTCTTTCCCCCTCTTTTCTGGGGGTGTGGCCAGGCTGGGATTGGGGCAGCCCCTTGTCCAGAGCTATTTTTCCCTCTTGGTCTGTGTCTGCGTTCCCCTATTGGATAAGTACAGGAGAAATGACCCATGAAAAATACCCATGGGACTTCTCATCACGCTCCTTATCTCAGTAGAATAACTTTCCATACTCTTCCTCTGGCTGGACTCTCCACACAATTTAACCACAAGTGATCTGGGTGGATGTTCTGCTGGAGGGCTTTCTGCTGTTTATTCTGGAGCCTTGTGTGCCAGTAGCACATTTAGTGAGTTTTGTATATGTACAGTCCCTTGAGTTGAAGCAACTGACATGTCTTAAGAGGATTCCCTTCCCCAGACCTTCAGTGCAAGTGGGGACATCTCCATCTTGTCTTACTTGAGTGCTAACTGGGAGGCTGAATCACATCCTGTGATTCATTTCACAAAAGTTTTAATTGTACCTTACATATTTTTTGAAAATTTTATTTATTTATTTAAAAATTGATAGCCTTATAGTTGTGGGTGGGCTCCCTTTGTCTCCTGGCAACCAGTATTTTTAGAGCCAGTACGCCACTGCCTCCTGGTTTGGGTTTATGCCTATCAAAGTAGAGGAGCAGGGGGAGTTTTCAGCAGTTAAGGATTCGGAGTTTTTCCGTTAGAAAAAATTGACTGCAGACAATTCTATACATGGCCAACTGGTGGCAGCAGAGAGTAAAACCAATATTTGTAAAAGGAAGAAAAAAGGAAAGGTCCCCTGTGCAAGCATCAGCCATTTCCGACTCTGGCGTGATGCTGCTTTCACAACGTTTTCACGGCAGACTTTTTACAGAGTGCTTTGCCATTGCCTTCCCCAGTCATCTACACTTCCCCCCCCCCAGCAAGTTGGGTACTCACTTTACCGACCTCAGAAGGATGGAAAGCTGAGTCAACCTCGAGCCGACTACCTGAAAACCCATTCTCCACCAGGGATATAACTCAGGTCATGAACGGAGCTTAGGACTGCAGTACTGCAGCTTTAACACTCTGTGTCAAGGGGACACCCGTGAGATAAAAACAGGAGAGATCAACCACGTCATTGTGGTCTAGCTGCTTAAGATCAGGGCCCGCAGTATCATTTCCTCATTCTCCAGGATAAAAAGAAAGACCAGAGGGATCGTTGTATAAGACATGAACAAAAAAGGAGGAAACAAATTTTTACTGAGCAAAAGAGGTGCTATAAAACCTCGTCTGGAATGCGTCTTGGCAGTCAAGCAGAATACTTAGCTCACGGCTGTGAATCCTCAAGATTATTATGGCTCTGATTCCTTTTCTCTCCCCCCTCCTGACCGTCGACTGTAAGCAAATGCACTGTCCACAAAAGCAGCCACAAATACAGAAAACTATGCAGCATCTTCTAAGAAATTGTACCCCTCACATGCCTCCAGCTGTTCTGTTCCTGAAGAACCCAGAAACACCACCTTTTGTCCAGACTTCCGCTCCTGGATCTTTTTTGAGCCAGCGTGTTAAGTGCTGTCAAGCCGCTTCACTCTATGAATTAATGACCTCCAAAGAGTCCTATTGTTAACAGTCTTGCTACCTTTAAGACCAAAAAAGTATTATTTTGGATATAAACGGTCATGTGCATGCACGCTTCATTCATTGTATTGGAAGAAATATGCAGGCACCCAGAAACTTATACCGAGAACTAAACTTTGTTGGTCTTAAAGGTGCCACTGGACTCCCAACTTTGTTGTGCTGCTTCAGACCAACATGGCTACCCACCTGGATCAGCCTTGCTTAAGTCTTGTAAACTGAGGGCTGGTGACTTCCTTGACTGAACCCATCCATCTCACGTTGGGTCTTCCTCCTTTCCTGCTGCCTTTCACTTTTCCATTGTAATCCAAAGCTGCTGCTTCTTATTGTTGCGAACACTGTAGGAAAGAGAATCTGGGTCTCTCGAACAACCCTCACGTTGTATCAGAGCATTCATTTGCGTTCTGTGGCTCTCAGAGATGTGGCACAAGCAATGGAGGATAACTAACATGATAAAAGGACTGGAGCACCTTTGCTAGGAGGAAAGGCCAAAGAATCTAGGACTTCTCATATTCCAAAAAATGGGACTGAGGGGGGACACAGTAGAGGTTTATAACATCATATTCACAGGGCACAGCAACTGGATACAGAGAACTTTGTCGTCCTATCCTATAATACTAAAACTCAGAGGCCACCCAATGAAGTCAATGGGCAATAGATTTAGGAAGGCCAAAGCCTGCATTCCCCAACTGGAGAAATCTCCTGTCCCCATGGCTTCTTTTGTAGAAAAAAAACAGTAGGGACTCATTTGCATATTAGACCACACCTCCTGATGTCACAATTGCTTCAAACAGGGCGTTTTTGGTAGGAAAAGCCCAGCAGGAACTCATTTCCATATTCGGACACACACCCCTGATGTCACCAGTGTTTTGCACAGGGCTTTTTTTGTAGATAAAGCTCAGCAGGAATTGACCCCTTGATGCCAAGCCAGCCGGAACGGCTTTCCTGTGTGTTCCTGCTCAAAAAAGCCCTGCCTGCCTAAGCAAGAGGATGCTGGGCTATGGCCTAAAAGCCATCCATTGTATATTTTCAACAGAAATTATATATATAGAGAGAGAGACAGACAGACAGACAGAATTAGTTCCTAGGGTTGCCAGCTCAGGGTTGGAAAATACCTGGAGATTTGGGGGCACAGCCTCAGAAGAAAGAAGGTTGGGGACCTTAGAGAGGTACATGCCATTCAGCCACCAACCAAAGCAGTCATTTTCTCCAAGGGAACTGTGGATCTGTTGTATTTAGGGGATCCGTTGTAATTCTGGAAGATCTCTGTCCCCTACCTGAAGATGTTACTCAAATTAGTAGTTTCCTAATTTGTTTGAGGAATTAACTTTAATTGGAGACAAGCAAGAGGCAGATAACTTGAGATCTCCACCTATGTATACAAGGATATTCTGTTAGAGAGCTCGCAAAACAAACCAGGCTGAAGTTCAACTGGAAAGGTGTTTTACTATAAAAGGATAAAAGAGTAAAACATAGACACAAAACAGAAAAACACACAAGCTAGCTAAGAGGAAAATAATGGAGGAGGGGAGAAAGTGATTTCAGGGAAGCTGATATTTACTAATCTTGGAGGGTGAGGTCTGCTGAAGGCAGTGAGAGAAACCACCAGCGTTTCACAGATAAATGAAGAGGACCCTCACGCAAGTGGGGGTGTGAGGTTTAGCACTGACAACACATGCACTGGCAGTTATAGGAAAAATTGGCCCTGAGGCTTTCTGATGTGTTTGCCCCTAAAACAATGCCTTGATGGGCTTTTCAGAGATTAAAAAAACACACAAGTATTGTGAAACTCGCAATGGGTTTTCCTGGAAGTTGGGCTAATGGCACTAATGTTTCTTAATGACTCTTGAGTACCAAATGGTACTATCAGGTATTATGAATAGTGTGGATTATTGCTTTGGGGTTTTTTGTTTGTTTCTTCCTTCACATCCATGCTCTGTTTCAGGTAGTTTCCATTTTGTTCATTTCTAGGCCAGACAGTGCAGTGCACATGGGGGTGGTATTACATAGTGGTATTTTGTCTCTCTCTAGCCATCAGACTGCCCATTTGTGGGAGGTGTCTGACTTTTACAGAGGCTGGCAATCACACCAGGCCCATTATAGGGTTGCCAGCCTCCAGGTGGGGCCTGGAGATCTCCTTTTTTACAATTGATCTCCAGCTGGCAGAGATCAATTCCCTTGGAGAAAACGGCTGCTTTGAAGGGTGGACTCTATGGCATTGTATCATACTGAGGCCCCTCCCCTCCCCAAACACCGCCCTCTCCCAGCTCCACCCTCAAAGTCTCCAGGTATTTTTCAACATGGGCCTGGCAACCCTAGGCCCATGGCTACAAGATCCCTGTTAAATCTCTCCCAAGAACTAACTTTAATTTTGCAGCTCTCATTTTTAGAAAGTCTTTAGCCATTACAGAAAAATGTGCAAGCAGTTTACTCTTCTTTCAACAAATGGTGAGGGAAATGCACTGGTTCCTGTTCCGGCACTGAATCCAATTATACTGTTATTGAATTAGCACATCCTCATACGCTCGGTTCCATATCCTTTTCTCCTTTCATTTTGTCTTGTTTGATTTCTCTTGTCCTTAATGACAGCTACACAAGAGAGCAGTCTCCAAGAAATCTGAACCAGACCTCTGCTACGTTTTCCTCACTTCCTGCACTTGCTGTGAGGAATTTGCCCCAGAAATAGGATGGGGGGGGGGGGGATGTGGGAGACCAAGCAGCTGGCCTGGAGTCTGTTGAGCTGAGAAAGAACAGCAAAAGTAGCACAAGGAGAGGATTTTTGAAATGTATTTCTTGTATTTATTCATACCCTGCTTTTCTCTCCAGTGAGGGCTCAGATGAGTTTATATCATTCCCCCCCCTCCCGCATTTTCTCATAACTACCACCATGTGAGGTATGTTAGACTAAACAAGTGTGACTGGAAGCACACTTCCATGACAAAGTGGGGATTCAAACCCAGATCTCCCAGGACTTTGTCCCCCACTCTAACCACTACATCATATTTGAGAGGACCTTGATTATTTTGAAAAAAAGGTAAAGGTAGTCCCCTGTGCAAGCAGCAGTCGTTTCTGACTCTGGGGTGACGGCGCATCATGATGTTTTCACGGCAGACTTTTTATGGGGTAATTTGCCATTGCCTTCCCCAGTCATCTACACTATCCCCACAGCAAGCTGGGTACTCATTTTACCAACCTCGGAAGGATGGAAGGCTGAGTCAACCTTGAGCTGGCTACCTGAACCCAGCTTCCACCGGGATGTAGCTTAGTATGTTAAAACAGCCCTACAAAGAACCAGGATGGTGTTGTGGTTAGCAGCGGCAGACTATAATCCAGAGAAGTGGGTTTGATTCCCCACTCCTCCACGTGAAGCCTGTTAGGTTACTTAGTTCTCTCAGAACTCTCTCAGTCCCACTTACCTCAAAAGGTGCCTGTTGAGGGGAGAAGAAGGGAAGGCCTGGTTGGAGCCAGGAGACTTTGGGGGTATTCTGACTGGAAACAACTCTATAGCCAAAGGGTTGCCAGCCTCCAGGTGGGGCCTAGAGATCTCCCGCTTTTACAACTGATCTCCAGCTGGCAGAGATCAGCTCCCCTGGAGAAAATGGCTGCTTCGAAGAGTGAACTCTATGGCATTGTACCATGCTGAGGCCCCTTCCCTCCCCAAACCCCACCCTTTCCCGGCTCTACCCCAAAGTCTCCAGGTATTTTCCAACACAGACCTGGCAATCCTATCTCCAGGGTCTTCAGACTTTCAGTTCTTACCTGATCCTTTTAGCTGAAGATGTTGGGGACTGAACCTGGGACCCTCTGCATGTTAAGCCACTGAGCTATAGTCCCCCCTGTATCTCCCATGGTAATGTAGGATGCAGCTACCTAAGTATGCACTCTTGCAATCAGGTTTTGCTTTCTCTTAAATGAATGCATTTGGAATACAAAACTAGTTTAACACCCACTTTCTACTTCTTGAGGACTGTGAAGTACACACTAGACAATCTAGGACAGGGGTGTTGAACTCATTTGTTATGAGGGACAGATCTTGACCTTGTCGGGCCGGGCCATGTGTGTCATAAAATGTAATGCCAGCTCAGGGAGATATAAAATTTATAAAGGACACAGACAAATACACACACTCAGCCTAATCCACCTCACTGGCTTGCTGTCAGAAAGACAGGTTGCTTACCTGTAACTGTAGATCTTCGAGTGGTCATCTGTGCATTCACACTCATGGGATAGTGCGCCTGCGCCGATCCCCGAATCGGTATCTGAAAAAGCCCGGGATTTTTCCGCGCTCGGCGCCAATGAGCATGCGCAGGCGACCCACTGCGCATGCCCACCAGCGCCCGCGCGGCAATCCCGCCAGTTCCTCCCTGACCGCTGAAAGCCCCTTACTGAAGAGAGACCGTCAGCAGCGGGGAAGGAGGGCGGGTAGTGTGAATGCACAGATGACCACTCGAAGATCTACAGTTACAGGTAAGCAACCTGTCTATCTTCTTCGTGGTCTCTGTGCCTCACACTCATGGGAGATTAGCAAGCAAAGCATACCTGGAGGCGGGAAGACGGTCAGCCTGAAGAAACAGCTTGCAACACCGCAGCTCCCAACCGAGTCCTCTGCTGAGCATGCACGTCCAGCGCGTAATGCTTCATGAAGGCATGCGGAGAAGACCAGGTAGCCGCCTTGCAGACATCGGAAAGGGACACACCCAGTGGTGGGATTCAGCAGGTTCGCACCAGTTCTATGGAACCGTTACCTAATGTGCTATCGGTTCTATAGAACCGTTTGTTGGTCGGGCACCCTCGGATCAACGGGGACTTTCCCCTCTAAGTGCCTAAAACTCACCAGTTTCTTTTCCCCACCAGACTGCAAAAAAGCCCAAGCGAACAAGTTAGACGCGTGCCCTGCCAGGAATTGCATCTCACTCCCTCCAGCCCCTTCCAGCTTCACCACTCCCACGTGTGATTAAAACCCAGGCGCCGAGGAAAAAGCAGCTCAAGCTAACCACCGCGGCGCCTTTTGGGACTCGTAGTCCTTGTGCCCGGTAGCGCAGCAGGCAGGAGGCTCGAAAGACTACCAGACCCGGCATGCCCCTTGGCAAAGAAGGGCTCCGCTCGCTCGTGCGCGCTCGCGGAGTCAGGAAGCCCCGCCCACTTTCATTCCTGGAAGGATGAGTAGGCGAAGGTCTGTGGGCTGCAAACGCTTGTGGGGGCGTCGGGCTTGTTTGTTTTTTTTTGCAAATGGCAGTCAAATTAGGTGACAGATTTTTCTTTTTGCAGAGAGATAAATATTGGAGCGTGTTGCCATGTATGCAAAACAAGGCTTGATAGCCGGGCTTTTCCCCAGCCAACGGTTGATCTGTTCAGATGGGTTCTGTGGCATGCGTTTGGGTGCCCCAACTGTAGTAGCTTTCAGGTGATGGTAAAAAAAAACCTCTGCCTGGACATGTGAGTCCTCCACCCGTGTTTGCTCAAGCTTGTATAACCAGCTTTGGTTGGCACACTGCTTTTTTAGGGAGGCCAGCCTTTTAAGCTCACATTGCCAGAGTGACACTTCGTTCTGCAAAGCCAGGGTGTCAAACATCTGACCTGGGGGCCGAATCATGCCCTCGGAGGGCTCCTATCAGGCCCCTGAGCAACTGACTGTCATCTGCTTCCTTCTTTCTCCTTTCTGTATAACAGCTTGCTTTGCAAGGCTCCCTCAATTGCACAGGAACTGCAGAGCAAAACTTCTATTTTCTCCATTGGCTGAGGCTCCTCCCTTGGGGAGGAAGGAGGAGGAATAGCTTGCTTTGCCAGGCTCCCTCAGTCGCACAGCAGAGATACTGAGTGAAGCCTCTCTTCCTTCTATTTGCTGAGGCTCCCCCCCCCCCAGTCCCCTGGGGAAGGAAGGAAAGAGCCAGAGCTTCCTATGCCCAGTTCCCTGGATCCCGTGGGAGAAATACAAAGAAAGCACCTTTAAGACCAACAAGTGCTAATGCTTTTAGCATGTTTTAAGTTTTTTAGGAAATATATTTGTGTTTGTGTCCTTTATAAAGTTTGTATCTTTGCTACCTAATCTTTAAATAGGAACACACATGGCCCAGCCTGACATGGCCCAGCCAGACAAGGTCTCCTTTATGTCAGATTCGGCCCTCATAACAAAATGAGTTTGACACTTCCATAGCAGTCTGTACACTGGTTGTAACGGGCTTGAACCTCCCACCCCCACTTCGCTTCAGGTTCCACTGCAAGATTCTCTGGTTTGATTTTGGTTCTCTGGCTTGACACATTGGCTTGTGGTTCCTCTGGGATTACTGAGTTCTGTAGAAGTTCTGCTGAACTCGCTGTCTGTCAGTGATTCCTACTTGCAGACATGGGGGGGTTTTGCCCTGGAAGCAGCTTGCAGGGTTTTCTGTCCCCCCTTCCACTGGAAATAATGTTCAGAGGCCCATAAAATTGGACTCACTCCTTGGTCCAATCGACTTGAAACTTGGGGGTTATTTAAAGCAGGGGTCCCCAACCCCCAGGCCATGGACCGGTCCCGGTCCGTGGTGTGTTAGCATCCAGGCTGCACAGGGACAGCACTCTTGGCTTCCTGGGTCACAGATCTGGGAAGCTGAGAGCGGTGGGATGGATCAGCGGCGTGTGCTCTCCTCCAAGCCCAGCTTCCCAGGCATAGAGGAGAGCAGGCTTGCTCCACCACCCCTTTTGCCCACCCACACAGCCTCACTCCAAAGACGGTGGTGGACGAAAGAGGCAGTGTGGCCTCGCTCTGAGGCTGCCTCCCCTTCCAGGGAAGGTGGCCAGAAGCAGCCCCAGTCTCCCCCGTATTTAAAGACCCCCATGGGGGCAGGGACATGGGAGCAGGGTGGCCTGGGGCAGCAAGAACCCCTGCACCACCCCCCACAGTCCGTGGAAAAATTGTCTGCTACAAAACTGGTCCCTGGTGCCAAAAAGGTTGGGAGCCACTGATTGAAAGGACAGGCACCAGCAGCTTCCCTGCGATTGTGGTGCTTGTGCCTCTAAAAGCCAGTTTGGTGTAGTGGTTAAGTGTGCGGACTCTTATCTGGGAGAACTGGGTTTGATTCCCCACTCCTCCACTTGCACCTGCTGAAATGGCCTTGGGTCAGCCACAGCTCTGGTAGAGGTTGTCCTTGAAAGGGCAGCTGCTGTGAGAGCCCTCTCCAGCCCCACCCACCTCACAGGGTGTCTGTTGTGGGGGAGGAAGGGAAAGGAGATTGTGAGCCCCTCTGAGACTCTTCGGAGTGGAGGGCGGGATATAAATCCAATATCTTCTTCTTCTTCTTCTTCTAAAAACAACTCCCCCGGCCACCTGGAAATCTTTCAAAACAACTGTTCCATTTCCCCAGCCATTCCCCATACAGAATAATGGTCCTGAAAAAACTGGAAATGGGGGGGGGACCCTCCAAATCCAATTACCATACAGGTATCTGGAATTCAGGAATATTGGAATTACCAATATATTCCCAGTCCAATATACCTGAACCTGAAAAGGTACTTTTTTGGCACGTCCCACCCAGGACCCTGGGAATTATATTGTTATGGACAGTTGTTGGTATTTATGGCGAGAAAATGGTTGGATCCAACACTGAAGAGGGAAAAAATCAAACATTACTAAGGACATAGGTGTATTAACAGCAGTTAGTGACTAGTTTACCAGGTTTCTATCCTGTTTATCCTTTCTATCAAGAGCCAGTTTGTTGTGGTGGTGAAGTGTGCGGACTCTTGTCTGGAAGAACTGGGTTTTATTCCCCACTCCTCCACTTGCAGCTGCTGGAATGGCCTTGGATCAGCTATATCTTGCAGAGGTTGTCTTTGAAAGAGCAGCTTCTGGAAGAGCTCTCTCAGCTCCACCTACCTCACAGGGAGTCAGTTGTGGGGGAAGAAGATAATGGAAATTGTAAGCCACTCTGAGACTGATTCAGAGAGAAGAGTGGGGTATAAATCTATGGTCTTCTTTTTCTTCTTCTTCTTCTCTTCCTCAAAATTGTTCAAAGCAATTGTTCAAATTGTTCAAATTTAGGAGCAATCGTGTTTTATTTAATTGGCCAGAAGAAGAAGCCAAGATTTGTTGCAATCAGAATTCTGGACTGGGAAGACTGAAGGTCAGATTCCTGCAAAATTCACAGGCTGATTTCAATCAGTCACTATCAGTGCAATCCTAAAGCCATTTCCCTATGCAGCCCAGTTGCATAGACCTGCGTGAGAGTCTGAGTTAGATCTCCTAAGGATGGTGCTGTGTCTGTCACAAGGTTGTGCGGATTTAAAGGGGAAGGCTAGTAAACCATGTATAACATCATGAGTACCTGAATACAAAGATGGGCTACATCAGGGGTAGGGAAATGGCTGAGAAGTTGAATGCATTTTTTGCCTTCACTGTGGAAGACGAGAAGTGTTTGCCCGCTCCAGAACCACTAATTTTGGAAGGGGTGTTGAAAGACCTGAGTCAGATTGAGGTGACAAGAGAGGAGGTCCTACAACTGATAGACAAATTAAAAACTAATAAGTCACCAGGTCCGGATGGCATACATCCGAGAGTTCTGAAAGAACTCAAAGTTGAACTTGTTGATCTTCTGACAAAAATATGTAATCTTTCATTGAAATCTGCCTCCGTTCCTGAAAACTGGAAGGTAGCAAATGTCACCCCCATCTTTAAAAAGGGTTCCAGAGGATTTCTGGGAAATTACAGGCCAGTCAGTCTGACTTCAATACCGGGAAAGTTGTTAGAAACCATTATCAAGGACAGAATGAGCAGGCACATTGATGAACACGGGTTATTGAGGAAGACTCAGGATGGGTTCTGTAAGGGAAGATCTTGCCTCACTAACCTGTTACAGTTCTTTGAGGGGGTGGACAAAGGGGACCCAATAGATGTTGTTTACCTTGACTTCCAGAAAGCTTTTGATAAAGTTCCTCATCAAAGGCTCCTTAGAAAGCTTGAGAGTCATGGAGTAAAAGGACAGGTCCTCTTATGGATCAAAAACTGGCTGAGTAATAGGAAACAGAGAGTGAGTATAAATGGGCAGTCTTCGCAGTGGAGGACGGTAGTGCCCCTCCCCAAAATACCCTCCCAGTTTCAAAAAGATTGGACCAGGGGGTCCAATTCTATGAGCCCCAAAAGAAGGTGCCCTTATCCTTCATTATTTCCTATGGAAGGAAGGCATTGAAAAGGTGTGCCATCCCTTTAAATGTGAGGGCCAGAACTCCCAATATGGAAATATCTTCAATAAATCTTTCTTTAAAAATAATCTAGTTGTCTTTAGCTCTTTTACTGTTCTTATTGCAGTATTTAATGCGTGAATTATTAAACTACCTTTCGGTATATCTTTTGATATAGTTAAAATGGTCATTAGGACATAGAACCTGTTGTTAATTTATTTGAATCCCACCACTGGACACACCCTTCAGGAATGCCACCGACGTGGCCATCGCCCTTGTGGAGTGTCCACGAACAGGTCCAGGTAAAGGTTTCTTAGCCAACAAATAACAAAGTTTGATCGTCTCAGTAAGCCATTTGGACAGTCTCTGAGAAGAAATTTTGGACCCTAACTTCGGGGCAGAGTAGGAAACAAAAAGTTGATTGTCCTTACGAAAACCCCGTGAACGATTCAAATAAAACAGGAGGGCACGCTTAACATCTAACGCGTGCAGTCTGCGTTCCTCATCCGAGGAAGGACTAGGGTAAAAGGTGGGCAACCAAACTTCTAAGTTAAGGTGAAACTGGGAAACCACTTTCGGGAGAAAGGTAATGTCTGGAGCCAAAGAGACCCCAGCCTCCCTAAAGGCAAGGTATGGGTAGTCACACCGCATCGCCGTGAGCTCCCCCGCACGACGTGCCGAAGTGATGGCAACTAAAAATGCAGTCTTCCAAGACAAAAGTTGCAGGGAACATGTCGCCATAGGCTCAAAGGGACGACGAGTCAACTTGTCCAGAACCAAAGTCAAGTCCCACAGCTGTGGAGGGGATCTAGACGGGGGATGAAGGCGGAACAACCCCTTCATAAATCTCTTGGACTGCGGGTGAGCAAAGACAGAGTAACCCTCAACTGAACCATGAAAAGCAGAAATAGCTGCTAAATAGACCTTAATGGATGAGAATACCAGCCCCTCATCCACCAAGGACAAAAGAAACTCAAAAACTGTGGGCAGCCCAACAGTGTCAGGTGACATTGGAGAGTCAGCCACAAAGTCACTGAACTTTTTCCACTTCCTCTCGTAAGAGGCACGGGTGGAAGGTTTCCTGCTACTCTGGAGCACTTGCTGAACCCTGGTGGAAAAGTCTAGTGGTCGATGAACCACGCTGTCAGCTTCAGGTGCGGCACGTTGTGATGGAACACGTGCCCTCCCTGGGCCGACAACAGGTCCGGTTCTGCCGGGAACTGGTAAAAGGTCCCCCTCGACTGCTGGAGCAGAATCGAGAACCAGCTCTGACGGGGCCACCACGGGGTCACCAGAATGCAACGTGGCTTCTCCTGCACTAATTTGTGGACCACCCTCGTTAGCAAAGGTAAGGGCGGGAACATGTACAGGAACCAGCCCTCCCACCAAAGTAGAAGTCCGTCTCCCAAGGAAGCCGGATCCGCACCTCCCCTGGCACAGAACAATGGGCACTTCTTGTTCTGCGCTGTGGCGAAAGCATCCAGCTGTGGGTAACCCCAAAGTTGGAACACCGGCTCTAGGAACCTCCATTGCAGTTCCCATTCGTGTGGGGAGGCTCCACCCCTGCTGAGAGAGTCCGCCTGTATGTTGAGGACCCCCGGCAGATGTGTAGCTTTTACAAAAATGTCCCACTGGAGACACTCCTCCCAGAGATCCATCGCCAGCGAGCATAGCCTGCGAGACACTGTCCCCCCCTGTCTGTTTATATAACACAGGGCAGTGGTGTTGTCCGTAAGCAATGCCACAGTCTGTCCCACCAGCAGTGGACGGAACGATCGAAGGGCAAAGTGAACTGCCAGCAGTTCTAGATAGTTTATATGGCACCGGCTCAGTTTCGGTGGCCACTTGCCCCCCACACATAGCTCTTCCAGGTGGGCTCCCCACCCCCACATGGAGGCATCGGTAGCGATGGTTACTGTAGGGGTCGGCAGATGAAAAGGGGCCCCTTGACGGATGTTGCTCTCTGTTCCCCACCATTGCAGGGAGCGGAGAGTCCCGGGTGGAATGGTGAACCTCTTTCGAGGTGAGTCTCTGAGAGGCCGAAAATGGCGCAAGAACCATATCTGTAGGCCTCTCATGTGCAGTCTTGCGAAACGTAGCACACTTGTCGTCGCGGCCATCAACCCCAGCATCCGCTGGAGCTGCTGAGCCGTGCCCCACTGCCGCCTTTGAAGTAGCTGTACCAGATTGATGATGTCCTTCGCTCTCTGCGAAGGGAGGAATGCTCGATGTTGTTGAGTGTCCAACAGAGCCCCTATGAATTGAACTGTCTTTGAAGGAGTGAGATGGGACTTCTCCAGGTTGACTTGCAGCCCCAGGGTGCCAAGAAGACGCAGAGTGATAGCGATGTGGGTTGTTAGACTCTCCCTCGACTTCGCCACAAGAAGCCAGTCGTCGATGTATGGGAAGACAACGACTCCCTGCAGACGAAGATGGGCAGCCACCACACTCATCAGCTTCGTGAACACCCGAGGAGCAGTAGACAGTCCAAACGGCAGGGCCCTGAATTGGAAGTGACGAGCACCCACTGCAAACCGTAGGAAACGCCTGAACGCGGGATGGATGCTGACATGAAAATAAGCATCCTTGAGGTCCAGGGTCGCCATCCAGTCTCCCTGATTGATGAGGGGCAGGATTGTTTGCAGCGTAGCCATTCTGAACTTCTGGTACAGAATAAATTTGTTCAGACTCCGAAGGTCCATGATAGGCCTTAGGCCCCCGTCCCTTTTGGGGACCAGAAAGTAACGGGAGTAGAAGCCTCCCGTCCTGGCCTCCGGTGGAACTACCTCTATGGCTTGTTTCTGTAGGAGGTTGTTCACCTCCGCCAGCAGAGGTGGGGAAGGGGGAGTGGTGACTACCACGGACTGGTTTGGGGTCTGAACAAACTCTATTTTGTAGCCCTCTTCTATGATGGACAGAGCCCACCTGTCTGTGGAGATCAACTCCCAGGCAGGCAGGAAAGGGCGTAGGCGGATGGATGAATTCCCAATGGGGACGATGACGTGTGCTTGGAAGAAGTCAAACCCCCTGCTTCTGGGAGCGAACCCCCTTCGACTTGCTGGGCGGTTGTGACCCGTAACGGTTCCTGCCGTTACCCGAGTAGGGTGATCGCTCGGACTGGGCAGGGCGAGGACGCCATTGCTCAGGAGAGAACTTCTGATAAGGCTTCTTGGTCCAGGGTTTGGACCATTGCTTGGATTTGGAAGCCTTAGGAGCAGATTGGACACCCAAGTTCTTAGAGGTCTTGACACTCTTGTCGAACTCTTGCAGCGCCGAGTCAGTTGTGGTGCTGAAGAGCCCGTCACCCTCAAATGGCAGATCTTCGATGAAGGTCTTAGTGTCCTGGTGGAGCGTGGTAGACCTGAGCCAGGAGTGCCGTCGGATACAGACTGCAGACGTAATCTGTTTGGCTGAGGCTTCCACCATATGTTTTGCTGCGGCCAGTTGTTGTCTGGCCACAGCGAGACCTTCTTTTTGTAGCCTGGTTGCAGCAGCCCTCTTGTCCTCAGTTAACGAGGAGAGGAAGGGGGAAAGTTGTTCCCACACGGCATACTGATATCTAGCCATGCAGGCGGCATAGTTAGACACCTTTATGCCGAGTGCCCCCGCGGAGTAGACCTTGTGGCCCATTCCATCAATCTTCCTCCCTTCTTTGTCCGGTGGGGAGGAGTGGACCTTCCTTGCCTTCGAAGAGGAGGAGACTACCACCGAGTTCGGGCGCGGATGGGTGAACAAGAATTCAGCCCCGGTCTCTTGGACCCTATACATATGGTCCAGCCGTTTCGATGAGACTGGCGTCGAGGAGGGTCGTGCCCAAGGCTCCTTGACCACTTGGAGGATCACCTTGGTCACTGGCAGGGCAACCGCAGTGGATGTGTTCCTTTGCATTATATCGAACACATTGTCGTCCACTACTGGCTCTGGTTGCGTCACAGGCAGCTTGAGGGTGGCAGCAATCCGTTTCACAAGGTCCCCATAGGACTTCAGATCCTCCGACAGCGAGATCGGGAGATCCTCGGCCGTCTGGGAACCCGGTGAAGGCTCCAATCCCTGGACTTCACTCTCCGACTCCGACGACGAGGAGTCCTTGTGTGTGGAGTGCTCCGAGAGCATCGGGGTCGATTCTCGCGGTGGAAGGATCGGTGGTCTTCGATCCGCATCTACCGGAACCAGCTGTCGATCCGGGGGAACCGACGCCGACGCAGAGGCCTTCCGAGACCGATGGGATACCCTCGACACCGATGAAAATTGGGATGCCTGCTCCCAATCGTGGTAGTCGTCCGGGTACCAACGACAGGTCTCGTACCGGGAGTAGGGAGGCTGCCACCTGCTTTGCTCCCATGGTGGTATCGGGAAGCGTTGAGGAGGGTAGAATGTGTCTCGCCTGACTCGGGGCTTGAATGGTGGGTCGATCACCGGTGCCGACGCGTCAACCTCCGAGGTCGATTCGCTTTCGGAGCGACGACGGGAGCCCGAAGACGAAGACCGTTGGGTCAAGTCGATTTCCGGCTCTTGTTCCGACGCTGACAGGCGCTGCTGGTCAGCTGGGCTACGGCGCGGAGGCGTCCGAGGTTTTTTCGGAGGTTTTGTCGACGTCGATGTCGACGCACCGCCCGATGGGGAAGGAGTGCGGGGTCGCTTTCGCTTCTCCTTCGACTTCGCCTTTTTCGGAGGTCGGGTCCCCGAGTCCTCCTGGCGCTTTTTAGCGGGCGTATCCACCGCGCCCTCAAGGGAACGTTTCGTGGAGCCACGCTCTTCCGGCAAATCCAAAGTCAGTATCGGAGCCGCATCGGCCGATGCGAGCTCCAGGGCCGGGGTTTCGGACGACTTCGGTGCCGATACCTCCATCGGTCGATGGGGTCTAAGCGCCGATTCGATCAGTGCCGCAGATAATCGAGCCGCCCGGTTCTTCCTCGTCTGCTTCGAAAAGCGGAGACAATGCGGACACGCGTCTACTCGGTGGGCCTCTCCCAGGCACAGTAGACACAGGGAATGACCGTCTGGAGGGGCAATCTTCTTCCCACACGCACGGCAGCGCTTGAAAAACCCCCAGCGACTTTCCATAGAAAGGAGCCGCAAAAAAACTCCCCAGAACAATCTGAGAGAGAAAAAGAGGAGCGGGGGAAAAGCGCAGGCGAAGCGCCCCGAAGGGCCGTCAGCCGGACGAACACAAAACGCTTTTTTTTTTTTTTTTTTTACTAACTAACTAACAACTATGAACTACAACTAACTACTAAACCACAACAGTAAACGGGCTAAAACGAGAAGAAAAGGCGAAGCCAAAAAACTTCTCACCGACCGGGGAAACGGAAAGGTAAACCTCTCAGCGCAGCGGTCAGAAAGGAACTGGCGGGATTGCCGCGCGGGCGCTGGTGGGCATGCGCAGTGGGTCGCCTGCGCATGCTCATTGGCGCCGAGCGCGGAAAAATCCCGGGCTTTTTCAGATACCGATTCGGGGATCGGCGCAGGCGCACTATCCCATGAGTGTGAGGCACAGAGACCACGAAGAAGATCTGGGAACTTCAAGAACGACTCATTACTTTGTTTCAAAAGTTAAGACGTTTATTGAGAACTTAGTATCCAGGAAAGAAGCAGATTGACTCTGATAGCTTTTCTCAGCTATCGGCACATTCTTATGCAGTGGTAACAGAAACAATAAAACCATTTCTCACACCCAGAGAGACAGGCGTCTGTTCCCAGGCCCCTTATCTCTAAACGCGGGGGAAGGACCCCCGCTGCTCTTCTCTGGCATCTTGGCTTCAAAGGCCACCTGCAGATGTTTCCCAGGGCTATCTGTCACCCTTCAATGGTTAGTGTTTGTTTGAAATGCAGAGTTACAGGGTTAGTATACATTTCTAATATGGAGTCAGTTAGGCTAACAATAGTTGCTCAGCATATAGGAAAGTTACAAGTTCTGACACTTGCTGAACCTCAGCCAACAGAAGGAAGAGAGGCTTGGTTCAGTAGCTCTGCTGTGCAATTGAGAGAGCCTGGTAAAGCTAGCTCTCCTTCTGCCACTTCCTCCCCAAGGGAAGAGCTTTGCTCTGTTGCTCCTGTGTGATTGAGCAAGACTGGCAAAGCAAGTTGTGATGCAGAAGGAACCAAGAAAGGGAGAAGGAAGCAGACAACAGTTGCTCATGGGTCTGATAGGACCTCTTGTTTGACACCTCTGATCTAGGATGTAAAATGGTGGAATGGTGTCAGATGAATGCCCTCTTCATCAGGTCCGGCGCTGGGCTTTCGAGCACCCGAGGCCAAATCGCACTCCAGCGCCCCCACCCCCAGGATAATATTCATGTGTGCAAAGTGTGCATGCCCCAATGACATTACCAATGACATCACTGACACGCCCCCCCCCCCCCACTTCACGCAGGCTTCCCGAGCCTCGGAGAGCATGGGCGAAGTCCCGATGGGACAACAGCGGGCGCTTGTGGCCCTGCCCCCCCCACTTTGCCCAGGCTTCCTGAGACTTGGGAAGCCTGGGCAAAGCCAGGACCAATGCAGGCATGTGAAGAGGGGGCACCTCGTGGCACCCCTAGGCCAGGTGGCACGCGAGGCCACTGCCTAGTTGGTCTACTCCCTCGCGCTGGCCCTGCTCTTCATTCAAGTAACTTGAGGATGGATACTATTCTGAATCTGAACAATCATGAGTTCACTGGATAGGGATATTGTACATCGGTATGGGAGATGCTCCTGATGTGGTGAGTGCAACCAGTGTAGAACTCTTCCAAATGTCCCATTTTTCAGAGGAACTAGGACAGAGCCTCCCTTGACACATAATCAAATAGAAGGGTTGCCAGGTCCAACTTTGGGAGTGGAGCTGGGAGACATTGGTGGTGGAGCCAGAAGCAAGGTTGTGACAAGCACAATTGAACTCCAAAGGCCATCACATTAAAAGGGACTGTAAACCTTTCAAATGCCTTCCTTCCATTGGAAATAATGAAGGACAGGAGCACCTTCTATGGAGGCTCATAGAATTGGACCTCTTGGTCCAATCTTTTTGAAACTTGGAAGGTATTTTGAGGAGAGGCACCTATTGCCCTTTCACCACACCCCCTCCAGCCTAGAAATAGCAGCTCTCCAGCAGCCCTGGCCTCACTCAATGCACAGCAGCCAAGAAGGTCAGAGCGCCTGCTCCGACTGCAACGCCACTGAGGATGTTCTCCGTAGCCGAGAACGAAATGTCTGGAAGAAAAACTTTCTCCAGTAGAACACGGCACTTGAGCCCGGAAGATTCTACAAACCCTAATGATGATGCCAGCCGTGAAAACTTGAAATCTTTGATATGTATGTTTTTAGTGTTTTGTATGAGAGTGTTTATGAAGAATATAATTTTTGTCTAAATTGTGTTACATTGTATCATTTTGGAGGCTGGATATCACGGAACATGTTTGATTTTTTTCCCTGCCACACACCTGGGGATTGGCAATCCTATCGAATAGTGATTATTTTGGCAAATGTTAACAGAGCAGTAATGTTGATGCTTTCCTCCATTTTGCAAATAGCTTTAAGAACTTTGTTTAAAAATTGGAAAAGCAACTAAGAGTGGAGTATAGTGCCATAGACAGGGGCAAGGCTCTTTTTTGAGCAGGAACACAGTTCCAGCTGGCTTAGCCAGGGCTCCAGCTCAAAAAGGGCTCTCTGGCAGAGGGAAAGCATTAGGCAGCCAAACACCCCCAGACTGCACGCTCCATCCGCTCTTCCGCCTCCAGCTGCCAACGGGCTTGTGAAGAGAGTGAGCGATGCGGAGCCGCTCACAATCACCCTCTCCTGGGAGAAGCTGGGCCTGCTGCCGCCTGTACCGCTGCACATGGAGCTCTCTCTTCGGCCATGTTTGTGGGGGGTGAAACAAGGTCTCCCATAGGGCTGTGTGAGAGCACAAATCCATGAAATACAGCTGATGGCACTGTACTGCTCTGTGTCAATATGCGGAAAGTAACCTATTCAATGGGTGACGTCACTTCCAGTGACAGCTGGGGGTGTGGCCTAATATGCAAATGAATTCCTGCCAGGCTTTTTCTACAAAAAAGCCTTGGACGGGGCAATGCTCCCTCTAAGCTGTGGAGTCTCATCAGCAAAAATTCTACTTCGTGAGCTACTGGCATTAAAGTTGTGTGCGAGTGATTTGACTACCACATAAATTGGGCTGCTCTAGGGCCATGCTTCCTGAGCTAAGACAAAAATGTGTGAGCAGGAGGCTAAAAAAACTGAGCTAGCTCACTTTAACTCAGTTTAGAGGGAACACTGGACAGGGACCTAGTACCAACTCAAAAAATGAAGGTTTTATTCCAGCATAGTCTATGGAAGTTTAGCCAAAATAAACCTGTCTTTAAGGTGCTGCCCTTTACCGTTGCTACAACAGAGTAACATGGCTGCCCTTCTGGAATTAAAATAAACAGGTTTCCACAGACTGATTTTGCTCTAGTGGCTGGAGAAGAATCGCATTTGACCACATCAAACAATGAGGTAATGCTTCATTAAGCTCCTTGCTTATTCCATAGGGACGCCCAGAGAAGCAGGCTGACCAAAACATAGTCCACATCAGAGAAGGCACAGAGCTGCTGCTTCTCGGGATTAGGGGAACCAATTCAATCCTGCATTCCTTCTGGCTGAACCCTAAAATTCTGGGAGACATTTGGACCAATGGAGAAAAGGCTCACCCAATATCTGACCTGAGGAAGAAGACACAAAGAGACTTCATCACTAATTTGGGGATGAGCAGTACTTCTGTTTTTCTCAGGTGGCCAGGCCAGTATGTTCCTATTAGACTCGAGGGGAGGTGGGAATCAAAACAATCCAGAAATATATTTTCAAACCTCAGCAGAAATATTTCTCCGTGTGGTTTAAACACACTTATGAGAGTGGTCCAGAACAAATGTATCCTCACCTCTCTTAAGACCAGCCCATGAAGTTAACCCCCTTGGAAAAGGAAAATATTTGTTATACCTGTGGATAGGCGGGGCTGCTGGATAACGGGTGCCTGAAAACCACTGGCTGCTTATTCCTCTTTCTGAGTGTTGGTCTGGATCTGGATCTCAGTATACACAGTGTTAAGATTCCATCTGTATATTTTTAAGTACCCAAAATATATGCCTTTGCTCCATGCTAACAAGGGAGCACCTTTGTTCATCAGGACCTTCATCTTTGGATTAGAGGATAGAGGTGGAGCTAAGGAGATTTCAGCACTAGAAACGAGGATGGAATGTAGTGGGTGGAGATCAGAAGTACTTGCTTACAGACCACTTACTCTTTGCCAGCTCTGCTCCTTTGGGAACTTTCTGAGTATTTAGGATGCTCTTGAAGTTTCAGAGGTAAGTGGCTTTTGAAATATTTGTGCTAGTAATTGAGATTGCAGGGATTTTTTTCCAATGGATATGACAACAACGTCTCCAGCTTCTCTCTGAGATGGGGACTTTTGTTTAATGTAGAAAGGAAAATGAACTTTGAGGGAGCCTATTTGATATTCCTTTTGAGATGTTTCTCACCGTGGTGTGCTTTTCTCATTTTTGCCAAATATTGGTGCTTGGTGCTGCAGTAGCTCACGACCTGAGTTCAATCCCGGCGGATTCAGGTAGCCGGCTCCAGGTTGAGTCAGCCTTCCATCCTTCCGAGGTTGGTAAAATGAGTACCCACCTTGCGGAGGGGAGGGGAGTGTAAATTACTGGGGAAGGCAATGGCAAACCACCCCATACAAAGTCTGCTGTGAAAACGTTGTGATGCTATGTCACCCCAGAGTAGAAACGACTGGTGTTTGCACAGGGGACTAACTTTACCTTTACCTTTACTGCAGTAACAGAGTGGAGGAAGGGGGACAGGGAGGGGGATGTGATGCTAAGAGGGGATTCTTTCCTTGCGAAAAGAAACACCAGGGCACTGAGAACTGCTAAGCAAGCGCACAATCCTAAACAGCATTACATCTTTCTAAAACCATTATGAGAAGACAGGACTTACTGAAAAAGACAATAATGTTAGGAAGAATTTAAGGCTGCAGGAAAGGAAGAAGACCCAGTGTGAAATGGATTGACTCAATCAAATAAGTCACACGGCCCTCTGTTTGCAAGACCTGAGCAAGGCTGTTAAAGATGGGATGTTTTGGAGGACATTAATTCATACAGTCACCATAAATCAGAATTGACCTGATGGCACTTAACACACATGCACAAATCCATTGACTTAAATGGACATAGAAGGGAATAAATTTGCTGAGGATTGTGTTGCCGGTAGTTCCATGGAAAGACTGTGAGAATAAGGACACCCTTTTGCCTCTTTGCCAGATTTTGTTAGCACACAAGATGGTGGGCTGGTTCTTTTTGGCAGTCTTCGAGAGTGCCTGTCACTCTTTCATCTAATCGTCACACTCATCTGGTTAAGCGAGTTTTGAGGTATATCAGATTCAATTATATAAAATCTTCACTTTCGGGGGAGTGTCAGAGCGTGACAGTGAGTTCCTCTCCATAACATAATGGATGAAGTGGCCTTTTACTTTGTTGTTGCCAGATTTGGCCCAAGACAATTGGTTGCCCACAGGGTAATATCCCAATAACACTTCTGCCTTCCTACTGAGATGGGCCACACAGCACCTGTCTGCAAACGCAAGAGGGGAAACTGGATGTATCTACTGTCACAAGAGCAAAAAAAATTGTAGAACGAGTATCTGGTGAGCTCCTTAAAGACTTACAAAATTTATCCTAACATAAACTGTTGTGCATCAGTACTCACGTCATTAGATACATTTGAGTATATCCAGGCCTTATTTTGGACATGAACTCACAGCAGCAGAGCTTCAGAATCTCTAAATTTTATGGTACTCTTTTTTTTCTTAACCCCCTTCCCCAAATACTTTATTCTGGGCTCCGTTGTTCAGACCCCCTGTGATAATTTTGCTGAACTCTAGGATTTGACGAACTTTCTGATATTTTCCCCCACAAAAAAATGGGGAAATAATCCAAACATATAAAGCAGAACGATAGAAATCTTCATGCCATTGTGGCCACATAGGAGAAAGTAATTTGAAAAGTATGATGGGAGTGATAGGAGTAAGGTTTTATTATGACAATTATGATTCAAAAGGCATTTTAAGGTAGATGCTGAGCTGATATAATTTAGTACACTTTCTGGTGATGTCAGGGGTGTGTGGTATATGCAAATCAGTTGCCCTAATGAGCTCCAATACCTCTTTTTCTACGAAATGACCCCTGAGTGTATCCATTTGGTGGATGTTTTTATATTCACAACAGAAAAGCTGGGGGAGGAGAAGAAATATGGCTTAGAGTGGGTAAGTACCACCCCACCCGTTCCCCCCCCCAGTAATTTTTATTGGTCATTTTGTTATGCAGCAATACAAACGTATGCATTATTTAACAGTATTAACAAATAAATACTTTTCCATATCACTGGTGTCAGACTTATTTTTACAAGTAAATAACTGCATACATTTGTCATAAATGAAGAGCTTCTATAACATTAGGTGTCTCAGATCTTTCTTGTAGGAATTCTAAAACTGGAAACCAGACAGTCACTATATCAGAATAGAAGTTAGAGTCCCTTAATAGTTTTGATTTGTCGTTAAGTTTTGCTGGATATATAACTTCCAGAGTTTATAGTACCAGGTTTTTAAGGAAGGAGTTTTGTCAATTTTCCATGTACTGGCTATTGTTGATCTAGCTGCATACCTTTAAAGCCCTATATGACCTGTCTACCTTAGGGACCGTCTCTCCCCATATGCACCCCAGAGGGTGTTGAGATCAGGTTCACAAAATCTACTGATAATCCCCAGGCCGAAGGAGACTAAACTGAAAACTATAAGAGAAAGGGCCTTCTCAATCATGGCTCCCCACTGGTGGAATCAACTACCAGAGGAGGTACGAGCCCTGCGGAGTCTTGCTCAGTTCCGCAGGATCTGCAAGACTACCCTCTTTCAACTGGCCTTTTCTTAACGCGGAATCTGCTGTACCGTCGTTACGGAAATCTGTAAATGAGCAAGATCAGAAACTTTTGAAAATGTAGCACCAAGTATGATTGCATGAAATTGTTTTGTTTTAATTAGATGGTTTTAAGGGAATTTTAAGGAAATTGTACAATGTTGTAGATTGTTGTTTTATTATGTAATCTTTGTATTTTATATTATGTTGTGAGCCGCCCTGAGCCTGCTTCGGCAGGGAGGGCGGTATATAAATTAAATGTTGTTGTTGTTATTACAGTAATACGGTAATTCTTTCTTGTACAACTTTGGGAGCTTTGTTCTCTGATCTAAAATTCAGTAGCAAAGCTTCTGGTGTCACATCACCCTTGTTGTTAGCCCGCCCTTGTTGGCCGTTGTTCCCCAGTGCATTGAGAGCTTTCCTTTGGCACTACCCTTCCTGTATACTTATCTTGTCTGACCGATCCTCACATTCGCAGGGTGTTTATGTTAGCTCGTTTTAACACTCTTCCATCTATGGTGTTATATGGGAGATTTAAGAAAATTCCATATTTAGATAGACTGTGCCCGTGTGAGATGAATGAGAGAGAGAATAATCACCATGTTCTTCTGTATTGTAAATTCTGTTACGATCTTTGTGCTGTATTTTTTAAAGTCCTTTTTGCAATCTTTGGAGGGTCGATCTGAGGACCATAAGATCTTTTCAGTATTAGCCTCAAACAAGAGTGAAACCACTGAATCTATAGCAAAATTCTTTTACCACGCTTCCAGGAGGAGATGTTCTTTTTGACCGCAGACTCTATTGTTATCCATATGGTGTTGTCTGTTATGCCAATAGTTTTGTGACATGATGTGATTACATAGATTCATATGCTTGCAGCCTGCAGCAAAGCTGCTAGGCTGCAAAAGCATGCTTTGCCTCCCTGGGAGGGAAGGGAGGAGTACCGCCTGTTTGGGTGCGCGATTTAGGGGCTGGGGCCAGGCCATTGTAACGGCCAAACCTCCGCTCCCTGTTGCAGTCCGGCAAAGATCGGGCTCTGGTGAGGAGCGTGTTTGGGTGAGGACCGTGGATTTCATGTGGGGATGGAGGCCCCATTCTTCGTCGGATCGGCTGGCTGTGAGAGACACGAGCCGCATGTCTCTGAGTGCGGCGGGGGGCCGCTTTGGCGGTTGAGGCTCTTAGCGCTAGGGGCTGAAGGCTCCTGGGGCTTGTCAGCTGAAGGCTCCTGGGGCTCATCAGTGGTCTTGGCGTTTGCGGCAAGGGATCTGCTATTTAAGACGGCAGTATTATTTCTTGTTATTGGCTGGGTGGCTTATTAAGGCGGCAGTATTATTTTTTGTTTTGGGCTGGGTGGCTTGCCCTCTCCCTCCTTTGGCAGGGAAGGGGTTTTTTGCCTTGGTCTCGGACTCCTGGTGGGGGTTGGGGGGAGGTGACTTAGGTGGACCATCCATTTTGCTTCCCCCTTCTGTGTGTGGGGTGTCGGCCATTTTGGGCTCCCCTTTCTTCACAAGGGGAAGGTGGCCATCTTAGAAGGCTCTTTTGGGCTCCCTTTCTTCATAAGGGGAAAGCGGCCATCTTAGAAGGCTCTTGTTTGGTTGCCATTTTGAGAGGTGTCGGCCATTTTAGTCTCCCTTTCTTCACAAGGCGAAGGTGGCCATCTTGGAAGGCTCTTTTGGGCTCCCTTTCTTCATAAGGGGAAGGCAGCCATCTTACAAGGCTCTTGTTTGGTGCCCATTTTCAGGGTCGACGTTAGCTGATAAGTATGTCAGGTGGAAAAAGGTCTGGTAGGTTAAAAAAAAAAAGCCGGTGCCAAAGGCCCCTAAGGCACCTGCTAAGAGGCCTCCACCCCCGTGGTCATCATCTGATGAAGTAGGTGATGAGGCTGTTAGTGATAACATTGTGCAGAGACTATGGGCGTCGGAACAGGTGTCGGGTATTTCTCCTCCTGAGGGAGGGGGAAGGGGAAAGGCTTCTAAAAAGGGGCTCCAAGCGAATGTGTTAACCAGGTTGTCTATCCTTGAGGGCAGATCTGGTGCTTTCATCGTTGGCAGTGCCATGGGTCTCGGTGGTCCAGATGCAGCATCGGCGTCATCATCAGGAGCTGCTGGAGTTGGGTCAACGCTGGTGTCTGCTGGATATGTGGGTAAGGCTGGGGACATTTCGCAGGCATATGCTGGGCCGGCTTGGCCATGGGGGCCTTGGGGTTCTGCTGCGCCTAATACAGGGTTTGCTTCCCCTTTAGGTACGGGCTCGTTATCAAATTGGGCTTGGCCAACTGGTCAATGTGGCCCTAGTGGAGCTTGGCCGGGTGTGGGGCAGCAGGGTGTTGCAGGCTCTTTTATGGAGAATTGGGGCGTCCCTTCTCTTTATGGGATGGTTCCTTTTACTGCTTTACCCTTTGGGGATGTAGCGCCTTTGGGGGACCACTTGTTACCTGCAACTATAAAAAAAAAATCTTAGAGGGTGAGTATGTGGATATTTTCTCCCTCCTTTTTCAGGAGTTGGAGAAAAAGGACAAATCTCAGGGAGTGTGTAGCAGAAAGGCTTGTCAGTTCAAGCATGAATGCCCCATGTGTTCATTAATGATGGGATTTCTGAGCATTTATACTCCGTTAGGTATACCAGCTTCGATCAGGCTGTTTCCGTGGAACGTCGCTGCGGGCTGGGTGCAGAGTCAGCAAAAATGCGATATTAAATCTACATTTCACTTTTTACCAGTTCATCCTGCTGATTTTGAGTTCTTGGGATTTTCTTTTGAACGTCAATTTTACATGGACACAGCATTGTCAATGAGCTGCTCTGTATTGTGTTCAGCTTTTGAGTGTTTCAGCACATTTTTGGAATGGGCTGTTCGTGGAAAAGTGGGTTTGCTGGATGTCATCCATTATTTGGATGACTACCTTTTTGTGGGTCCTGTGGGGACTGGGTGTCGTGCACAGCTGCTGTTTGGCGTTATGGAGCTGGCCGCAGGACTTGGGGTTCCTTTAGCTCAGGAAAAGATGGAGGGTCTGGCTCAAAAACTGATCTTTTGGGGGATTGAGCTGGATACCCAGGGGCAGCTGTCCTGGATACCTTTCTAAAAACTAGTAGATTTAAAGGATAGATTTCATTCTTTTCTTCTTAAACGGAAGGTCTCCTTGATGGAGTTGCAGCAGCTCGTTGGGCATCTTAACTTTGCTTGCAAAGTGGTTGCCTCTGGGCAGGCCTTTCTCCGTAGGTTTTGTGACGCTATGGCAGGCCTACGCTTGCCTCAATATTGAACATGGGTTACCAGCAGCATGAGGGAAGATTTGGGGGTTTGGCAGGAATTTTTGGAGTCCTTTAATGGGATCTCCTTTTGGAGAGAAGACTTGAGGCTTGAAGCTGAGCTCCAGGTCATTTCTGATGCTGCTGGACCTCTGGGTTTTGGAGTCTTTTTTCGTGGACATTGGCACGTGGACGGTTGGCCAGACTCTGGGATGCTGGAGAGAGTGAACTGAGAGCTTATGTTTCTTGAGTTCTTTCCCATTCTGGTTGCAGTTTGGCTATGGGGAATGGATATGGCCAATCGCACAGTTCATTTTTGGTGTGACAATAGGGCAGTAGTCCATGTCATTAATTCCCTTCCATCCAAATTCCAGCGGGTTAGGAGTTTGGTGAGGGCCTTCACTCTGCGTTGTCTGCGGCTTGACATATTGTTTTAGCCAAGCATGTCCCTGGGGTGAATAACGGGGTGGCGGACGCTCTTTCTCGTAAATAAATGGAGAGGTTTCATCAGGTGGCCCCAGATGACGATCGAGAGGTGGCGTCAATGCCCTAGGAGCTATGGCTGATTGGAGAGCCGAGGCCTGCAGAGTGATAGGCCTAGCCATTGTGCCTAGCACCAGGAAGTCTTACGAATGTGTTGTGCGATAGTTTGAGGACTTTAGGGCTGAGGTAGGGTATTGCATTGTTTGGTCCCTCCTGGTGGAGCAGTTGCTCCACTACTGTGTTTCTCTGCGAGGTAGGGGACTGGCTGTGCAATCCATTAGGGGGCGCCTGTCTGCGTTTGCTTTTGCCAGTAAGGCGCAGGGTTACAAGGAGGAAACAGCTGATTTTCGTCTCTGGAAAATGCTGGAGGGGTGGGCCAGAGTGGTTGGATCTAGGCTGGGCACACGGAAACCTATTTCCCCTCGGATTCTTAGGGGTCTGATGGGGGGGGGGTTGGGGTATGGTGTGTGCTTCATTTTTGAGGCCTCCTTGTTTCATGCTGCGTCCTTGGTAGCTTTTGGGGGGCTCTTAGAGTCAGTGAGCTTGTGGCTCAGTCCAGAAACGATGTTTCTGGTAATGCCTTGTTGCTACGGGACCTGAGGTTAAAGCGGTCATTACTGTCGATCGTTCTAAGACGGATCAGGGTCAAAGAGGTACCGTGCTTGAGCTTGGCACCTGCTCCGAGCTTCAGCTATGCCCATTTTCTGCTTTGGCTGCTTATTTGGCAGCTCGGGGGCCCAAGGAAGGGTTTTTGTTCTGTCACAATAATGGTAGCCTGCTGACAAAGCATCAGTTTTGGGCTGTCACATCTCGGGCTTTAGGTGAGCTGGGGTTGTCTGGGGTGCGGTTTGGGACCCACTCCTTTAGAATTGGGGCAGCTTCGACAGCTGCTGCCCTGGGGTATTCTTCCCCTTCTATTCAGCGCTTGGGCCATTGGCTCTCATCGGCTTACAAATATTATGTTTGGCCTCTCCTCAGTCCCTAGCTTTGCTTGTTTGGCTGAAATGTTATTGGTTCATGTTCTTGTTTGACCGTTTTTTCTTTTTAGATGCTGTTGTCCTTGGCCAGAGGAGCCGAGTTCTCGTCTGTGGCAATAGCCATGTGTTTTGGGCCACTCATCAGGCGTGGAGAACTGGGACTCAGCTGATAAGTTTGTTTCGAGTGGCAGGGGCGCTGAGGCCTTCAGTGGCTGGCCGGCTAGGGGAGGACCATGAAGCATTCCCCTTTTGGGGAATTTGGGGGTCTGGCATGATTAACCTTGGGGTTTGATGACCCGGGGTGGGGAGAATGCAGACCGTCCCAGAGGCTCGACTAGAGGGTACCTTCCATTGAGACATGCGTCTGGTGGTTGGGCCCTCTGGGGCGTGCCTCCCTGCTGGGCTGGCCTGGCCTGGCGGGAGCTGTGTCACACAGCTCCGGCTGGGGGCTGGGTCTCTCACCCGTGAATGGCAGGGGAGTGGTCTGTTGAGACCCCTAGCCCTGACCAGGCCGCAGTTTGGGTGCCCTTGCTGTTTTTATTATGAGGGCTAATAAGGTGGCCCATTAAGGGAGTATGGGCCTTCCTCCTCAGGTTTTTTATTCACCTGGGAGGGAATGATCTCAGGCTAGTAAAAGGCAAGGCATTAATCTGGCAGGCCCGTGAGGATTTTCAGTACATTAGGGAGCGATGGCCTGGGGTCACTATAATTTGGTCAGCCATGATTCCCCGCCTTGTTCGGTGTAGTGTGTGGGACCCTGCATCTATTGAGAGGGCACGCTACAAAGCTAATAAGGAAATTAAGAAGGCATTGGAAGGGGGGTTGGGCAACTACCTGCCCATCCGGACATTTCTATGGAATTTCCTGACCTCTACAGAGGGTATGGGGTGCATCTCTCAGAAAAGGGTAATATGCTTTTTTTGAGGGATCTCCGGCAAGGGCTATGGGTAACTTTGGGCTTCTCAATGGGTGCTAAGCCCTAAGTAGAGACTTGGCCTTAGTGGTGGCAGGTTTTCCTGGGTTTATGGTACTACGCGGCTAGACAAGGACCATGAAGCATCCCCCTTTTGGGGAATTAGGGGTCTGGCATGATCAACCTTGGGGTTTGATGACCTGGGGTGGAGAGAATGCAGACTGTCCTGGAGGCTCGACTAGACGGTGCCTTCCATTGAGACGTGCATCTGGTGGTTGGACCCTCTGAGGCGTGCCTCCCTGCTGGGCTGGCCTGGCGGGAGCTGTGTCACACAGCTCCGGCTGGGGGCTGGGTCTCTTGCCCACGAATGGCAGAGGAGCGGTCTGTTGAGACCCCTAGCCCTGACCAGGCCGCTGTTTGGGTGCACTTGCCGTTTATTATGATGATTAATAAAGTGGCCCATTATTTATACCAATGCATTTGTGTCCGACTCTTCATTCTGACTGGGGGGCAATAAGTAGGATTAACATAAAAATAAGATAAGCAAATGCAACAGAAAGTTAAAGAAAGATATGCACCTACAGTAGCAGGGTATTCCAGATCTTTGTGAAGACCTGTTAAGAACTGATTCATTCAAATATGAGCACGTTTATTGATATACGCTGTTATGGGTCGCAGGGTTGCCAGCCTCCAGGTGATGACCAGAGTTCTCCTAGAATCACCATTGATCTCCAGACTACAGAGATCAGTTCGCCTGGAGAAACTGTCTGCTTTGAAGGGTGAACTCTTACGGCAGCACATCCCTGCTGAACTCCCTGCCCTCCCCAAACTCTGCCCTTCCCAGGCCCCACCTCCAAATCTACAAGAATTTCCCAACCCTAAGATGGCAACCATAGTCACTGTCCAGATTATCAGATGTATGAAGTCATTCCTTGTTTGTATTGATGGCAAGAGAGATTGTGCCTGCAGGATCTGCCATCACTTGCAATTTTAGCACAACTTGTGAAAGCGCCTGCATATGAATAAACTTGTGGGGCTGCTCCTGGCCGTGGCCTACCTCTTGCCCCTTTGTCACAACTGCTCTTACCACTAGAGGAGCCACTTTGGTGTAGTGGTTAAGTGTACGGACTCTTATCTGGGAGAACCGGGTTTGATTCCCCACTCCTCCACTTGCACCTGCTAGCATGGCCTTGGGTCAGCCATAGCTCTGGCAGAGGTTGTCCTTGAAAGGGCAGCTGCTGTGAGAGCCCTCTCAGCCCCACCCACCTCACATGGTGTCTGTTGTGGAGGGAGAAGATATAGGAGATTGTAAGCCGCTCTGAGTCTCTGATTCAGAGAGAAGGGCGGGGTATAACTCTACAGTTGTCTTCTTCTTCTTCTGTGAATAGAGGGGAGGGGCCTGCAACTCCAAGGTCCTCCCATTCCCCATTGACCTGTGCTCCAGAGTACTCTGAGCAGGATCAGCTTCTAGAACATCACTGGCTGGCTTGTGGGCCCTCGTTATACAGCCACAGGGACTTGGTAATTTACACCTAACCCATGCGACCTGGAAGTGCTGTGGATTGGGGGGAAATTCTCTTTGGGCTGGATAGATTCTTCCTACCCCACCCATCTGGTATTATGTCAAGTGCTTTCTGTATTCTGTTGCTTTTCAGGGGCCTTGACACTGGAAATGGGAAGATAACGAAGATGTTTAAAAGATTGAAGCACTTCTCCTATGATGAAAGGCCAAAGAATCTGGAACTTTTCAGATTAGAATACATACACACACACACACACACACACACACACACACACATATATATATATATATATATATGAGCAGCAATTATAACAGCTTCATAACATCAACAAGTTGGAATTCATGAAAGTGGGTACAAAGGAAGCCTCTGACCGTAACGCCAGCATTTCTTTCTGTTTCCGGTTCACCCTTCCTTTGTACCCACTTTCATGAATTCCAACTTGTTGATGTTTCGAAGCTGTTATAATTGCCTCTTGGAAATAGGAAAGAACTGATAAGAACAGAAGGCATTTTTCTTCAACGGAATCAGCACAAGCACTAGCACTTTAACCCGTCCAGGTGAACAAAGTTATTGATGGGGAAATAAGCTACTGAAGTTGGAAACTGACATGCTTACATGGGACTGAATGAATTTGGACACTGATTGTTATCTTATGTCTGATTGTGAGAGTTTACTATGATATTTATATAAATATAATAAATGCCCCTAAATATAATATTGTATATGAATCCTATTTTGGACTGTTTCATTTTTAAGAAAGTTTTTTGGAATTAGGTTAATAGTAGCCATTTCTTGTGTATGATAACTTCATTAATTTTCCACAATCATTTGAGTTGTTCAATCCCCAGGTGAGGGCAGGGGATCCCCCAGTTTGGGGGCTCTCCTCCTCCTTCAGAGTCATCAGAAAGTGGAGGGCGGGGAGGGAAATGTTTTCTGGCCACTCCATTATTCCCTGTGGAGACCGATTCCCATAAGGAACAATGGAGAATGATCTGTGGCTATCTGGGGCTCTGGGGGTAGAGACACCAAATTTGCAGCATAGCACCCGGTATCTTTCCTCAAAACACTTTCCAAGTTTCAAAAGGATTGGACCAGAGGGTCCAATTCTGTGAGCCCCAAAAGATGGTGCCCTACCCTCCATTATTTCCTATGGAAGGAAGGCATTTAAAAGGAGCACTGTCTCTTTAAATGTGATTGCCAGAACTCCTTTTGGAGTTCAATCGTGCTTGTCACACCCTTGCTCCTGGCTCCACCCCCAAAGTCTCCTGGCTCCACCTCCCCAAAAGTCCCCAGATATTTCTTGAGTTGGACTTGGCAACCCTAGCCTGGGGGATAGTGAGAACCTACTGTAGTGTGGAGAAAAGCTGTAATCCCAGGGATCCCCAGGTCCCAACACATACCTAGTATCAGGTATTGAGAATGTATTAACATGATTTCATTATTACCAGACTGTACGCAAAGGGTGATTGGTAATTGTTGTGATTTAGAGACACATCCTTTAAGTAACTTAAGAGCATGGGAGTTTCCAGATGATCCCTGTGGCTAGGGTAGGAGGATCTGTAGGCAGTAAGGGTAATTGTAGAACCTAAAAGGAAATTAGAAAAAATAGCTGCCTGTTTGGCAACAGTTACATTTCCTTCTCTTTTGTTGTGTCCCTCCAGTGACATAAACCATAACTCATTGCATGGGGTGAGAAGCTGGATACCAAACAGACATCTGATAAAACAGATAGGAGGTGCATGTTCACCAAATGTTTGCATGCCTGCTTTGATAAGTTAAAAAGGTAAAGGTAGTCCTCTGTGCAAGAACCAGTAGTTTCTGACTCTGGAGTGACCTCGCATCACAACATTTTCACAGCAGACTTTTTACGGGGTGGTTTGCCATTACCTTCCCCAGTCATCTACACTTCCCCCCCAGCAAGCTGGGTACTCATTTTACCGACCTTGGAAGGATGGAAGGCTGAGTCAGCCTCAGACCGACTACCTGAACCCAGCTTTTGCTGGGATCGACTCAGGTCATGAACAGAGAGCTCGGATTGCAGTACTGCAGTTTTACCACTCTGTGCCACAGGGCTGCTTGGTAAAGGATAAATCACTACTTGGTAAAGGATTGTATGTTTTCATCCATCATTACTCTGAGTCCTGTGTTAGGACTGCCAACTTCCAGGTGGGGCCTGGAGTCTCCCACTTTTGTATGTGATATCCAGGCTACAGAGGTCAGTTCCCCTGAAAAAACTGGTTGCTTTGGAGGGTGGGCTCTATGGCATTGTACCATGCTGAGGTCCCTTGCCTCCCCACCTTCTCCAGGTTCTACCTCCAAAATCTCCAAGTATTTTCCAACCCAGAGTTGGCAGTCCTATTAATGATGATACAAGCAGTAACCTTGTAACTACTGCTGAAACACACAAACACAAACACACAGGTGCCTTATACTGAATCAAACTAATATTGGTCTGTCCAGTTCAGTACTGCTTGGCTATGAATTCCCAGGGTCTCAGGAAGAGATATTTCACAGCACCTGCTACCTGATCCTTTTAACAGGATGCATTGAACTGACTGCACCACTGAGTCATAGCCCCTCCCCAAAATGTCTCTTGAAGCTGCCTTCTACCAAGTCAGGCTATTAGTCTATCAAAATCAGCACTGTGTCCACTCGGACTGGCAGCAGCTCTCCAGGGTCTGAGGCAGGGGTCTTTTACATAACCTACAACCTGATCTTAGTGACTGAACCTAAGACCTTCTGCATGTCAAGCAGATGTTCTACCACTGAGCTATAGCCCCTCCTGTATTTCCCATGCAACTACTTAAGTACCTCTTAAATGAATGGATTCGAAAACTGATTTACCACCCATTTGCTACATCTTGAGAACTGTACAGAACCACACAATAGTAGACAGTGAGGGCAAACTGGGATGTGAAATGGTAGGAAAATGCCAGGTGAATGCACTATTAATTAAAGTAACCCTGGGGAGGAGTCCTATTCTGCATCTGAATAATTATAAGTTTACCATGTAGATAGTGTGTTGCTATAGGAGATGGTCTTGATTTAGAACAACTGATATGTAAACCAATGTACTCTTCAACACGTACCATTTTCCAGAGGAACTTGGAGGGCAGAGGCTCCTTTTGGATCACAGTCACAGCAGTTCTTATTGGTTAAGAGTAGAAAAGCATCTAATAAATACAACACCCAGACAGGAGTCTAGTAGCAACTCAGAGATAAAGGTTTTATTTCAGTATAGTCCATGAAAGTTTAGGCCAAAATGAAATCTTGTCTGTCTTTTTTTTTTTCTTCCCACAAAATATACTTTATTCTAATGCCAAAATACATAAAAGAACAAAAATAAACTACGATCACATTAACCAAAATTTCCATATAATTTACACTAATACTAAACACAATAAAACGAAGGAAAGTGTGGTTTACCAGTACAAGCATCTATTATATTCTTATACACAACTTTATATTCCCTTTTCCTCTTACTTATCTCATTAATTTTCAATATCACATTCTACAATTAATTGGTTTGATTCTCTTAAACCATCTCAGTTATTACATTTGCACATCCATTCATAAAACAAATTCCATTTACATATTTCCCATCTCCCTGATCTTATCAAATTTGACAGAATATCAATCTCTACTATATCCAAAATCTTAACCATAAGTTTGTCCATGAACAGTAAGTCTCTTTTTTTCCAGTACTGTGCTAGTAAAATTCTGGCTGCTGTAACAATGTGCAAAACCATATATTTAATTTCTTCCTCCATCTTAGTAGGTACAATACTGAGTAAAAACAATTCTGGCTTGAATGGAATTTCTATCTTTAACATTTTATGCAGTAGTTCATGTACCTTTATCCAGAACCCCCAAACCTTTTTACAAGACCACCAAACATGGAAATAAGTGCCTGTATTGTTTCCGCACCTTGTCTGTCTTGAAGGTGCCATTAGACTCCTGCTTATTGTTGCTTCAAGAGACTAACACAGCTACCCCTCTGGAATTTTGATAAACAGATTCCCGCAAATTGAATCTGCTCTGGAGGCTGGAGAAGAATCACATTTGATCACAGCAAACAATGAGGTAAGACTTCATTCAGTTCATCCCTTAATCCATAGGGATGCCTAGATAAGCAGGCTGTGCAAAGCAGCTATTCCACATCAGAGGAGGGACAGAGTCCCTGTTTCTCAGGATTAGGGGAACTGATTCAATCCTGAACTTTTTCTGGCGATACCCTAAATTTCTGGGAGACGTTTGGACAAATGAGGAAAACACTCACCCAAGTATCCTACCTAAGGAAAAGACACAATGAGCCTTCGTCACTAATTTGGGAATGAACGATATTTTTGTTTTTCTCAAATGGCCAGGCCTGTATGTTCCCGTTATACTCAGGAGAAGGCGGGAATCAAAAATATATTTCCAAGCCACAGCAGAAAGATTTCTCAGTGTGGTCTGTGCATTTTCCATTGGAGGTCTGGAACAGCCCCATACTAGGGACCACGGGGGAGGGGGCCATGGGGGCGGGGGCCTTTTAGATCATGCAGGAGGCTGGTGACTGCTCTTGCTGCCCCTCCCAGTGATTTGGACTCTACCAATCAGCTGATTTGTGGACCCTTTAAATGGCATCGGAGGGGCAACAGCAGCTCCTGGGTGCTCCTCCCATGCAATTTACATCATGCAGGAGGGACAGGGGCAGTCCAGGGGTGAGGGCCCCTCCAAAACTGGCAGGGGGCCAAGCTCTGTGGCCCCCTGGTTAGCTGCAGGCCTGGTTTGAAATGAGCAAAACCTTCACTCTGAGTTTCAAAAGTCCCCACCCCACCCCCACAGAGAACAGGTAGGAAAAGGGCAAGTCCATGCAATTGCTTTCCAGACTTACCTCAGCCCACCTTCAGACAAATGCTAATAGGTCTACTAGACAATAGTATGGTTGAGCAACCTCCCCACCCTGCCCTTCAAAGAGGAAACAGAGACCTGGAGGAATTAACTGCTCACTCAGGTGCAATGCTAAAAGCATGCTTGTGAACATTTTCTCTTTAATAAATACTTTATAACTTTGGGTGCTGGTAGTGGTTCTCTGTACCACACACTCCTCCACAGTCTTTGACATGTTATTTCAAAAAGAGTGCCGGGGAGAGGGAAGACAGCCAGCAAATGGCTATTCCTCCAGAGGCGCACAAGGCAGCGAATGGTCCCCATGGTGACCAGGTGTTGGGCAGCAGGAGATACATCAGTAGAAGAAGCAGACAATGACTGCAGATTTATATTCTTTAAACTCGCTTTTAACGGCTGAAGGGAGGTAGCTGCCGGTACTCCATGGCACCAATAATCCCACTGAATCGTTATAACTGAATCAAGAACATCAGATTAATCAGAAACTTGGTTTTAATGATTGTAAGCTGTATGATTGATCTTATTGTGTAATTTGTTTTTAATGTTTTATGTGGTTTAATTTGCCGTTGTTAGCTGCCCTGAGCCCGTCAGGGGAGGGCGGGATATAAATCTGATAAAATAAATAAACAATCTCTTATATCTTCTCTCCCCACAACACACACACTGTGAGGTGAGTGGGGCTGAGAGGGCTCTCCCAGAAGCTGCCCTTTCAAGGACAACTCCTGCGATAGCTATGGCTGGCCCAAAGCCATTCCAGCAGGTGCAAGTGGAAGAGTGGGGAATCAAACCTGGTTCTCCCAGAAAAGAGTCCACACACTTAAGCACTACACCAAACTGGCTCTCTGGCAAGGCCTCTGGACATGGAAGGGAAGCTGGGTGTCCTGACCCTCCCAGCGGGCAGTTCCTACACAGCTCAGGTGGTGGTGGTAGGTTACCAGAGAGAGAAAAGCCTCTCCAGGTGTTGGGAAAACCTTGGAGGGCAGGGTGGAACAGGGCCTGTAGGCCATAGCAAGTCCATTTCACCACATGATCTAAACACACCCAAATCAAATATATTCTCATTCCTCTTGAGACCAGCCCATGAAGTTAATCCCCTTTGAAAAGGAAAGCATTTGTTATACCTGTGGATAGGTGGGGGCGGGGCTGCTAGATAACAGGTACCCGGGAGCCATTGGCTGCCTCAAAGAGAGTAGAGGAGGAATTAAGGGCATTTCAGCACTAGCAACAGTGCTGGTGTGCAGTGTGGCTGGAACTCTGTGCCTGCTCTGCTGGGAGCTTTCTGAGAATGGAAGGGTGCTCTTTCCACCTGCTCTTGCGGGGAAGGAGGTAAGTGACTTTTGCAATACTTTTGCCAGTAGCTGAAATTAAAGGAATTGTTTCACAATGGACATGACATCCCCTCCCCGAAGTCTCCAGTTTCTTTCTGAGATGTAGACTTTTGTTCAAATTGGGAAGGAAAATTGTCTTTGAGGGGGGCCCATTTGAGATGCTTGTCATTATGTTAACTTTTCCCCCAACCCCCCCCTCCCATGACCCTGCCCAAGTCCAGCTGTGACTTGCAGATGCCAGCCTCTAGGTGGGACCTGAGGATCCCCCAGGATTACAGCTCATCTTCTGACTACAGAGATCAGTTCCCTTGGAGAAAATGGATGCTTTGGAGGGTGGACTCAAGGGCCTTGTACCCCACTGAGATTCTTTTGTCCTCCTCAAGCTCCATCCCCAAATCTCCAGTTTTCCAACCTGGAACTGGCAACTCTACCCCTCCATCCCCTACTGCTGGCCAGGGGGACCTGGTAACCTTAGGATGGGTGGTGCCCGACCAGCCTGACTTCTGACCAAGTGGGGCATGGCCTGGCCACTGGTGGAGCAGGCTGTCTTCTGTCATCATAGACAGGAAAGGAGGGACTTGTATTGCTGCAGCTGGTAAAGTCAGGTGTGGTCCTGCCACCTGACCCACTGTATATGCATTGACACCAAGCGAACACTTGGGGAGAGGTGGGGCTGCTGGATAGTATATGCCTGGAGGCCACTGGCTGCAGCCAGGTGAATGAAGGTGGCGTTAAGGGAATTGCAGGTGGAGAGCAGTGGGTGGGGTTCGTAGTTACTCTTTGCCTACTCTGCTCTGAGAATGGAAAGCTGTTCTTTCTGTCTGCTCTTCAGGGTACGGAGGTGAGTGAGTTTTGCGATACTTATAGTAAAGTAAGTAAAGTAAATTTATTTTTCTATCCCGCCCTCCCCCGCCAAAGGCGGGCTCATAACCAGTGCTTGAGACGAAAGTCTCCAGTTTCTCTCTGAGATGTGGACTTTTGTTAAAAGTGGGAACGAAAATTATCTTTGAGGGGATCCATTTGAGATCCCTTTAAAGATGGTTGTCATTGTGTTTAGCTTTTCTCATTTTGTCAGATGTTGGGGTCTGGGGCTGGAGTAACTAAGTGGAAGACGTGCAGTGGGAAGAGGATTGTGATGCTAAGGCAAGGTTTTCCCTTAATGGACGAAACACCAGGGCATGAGGAAGTGCGCAGTCTGAAGCAGCACCACACCCTTTTGTATCCATTGACTTCTATACACATAGAAGGGTGTCAGTGTGTTCAGAATTGTACAGCAAGGAGACCCGTGGAAGGAGCCCTTTTGTCTCTTTGCCAGCTTTTCTTGGCACATAAGAACATGGGTTGGGTTTTTTTGCGGTTTCGGAGAGTGCCCGTCACCATCTAATTGTCACAGACTTCGGGTTGAGTGAGTTTGGGTAGGTTTGCCAATGCTGAGGTGGGAAATTCCTGGAGATTTGGGGATGGAGGCTGGGGAGAGGTTTAGGGAGGGGAGGGGATGGTGTAATGACATCTAGCCTAGTCCACCCGCCAAAGCAGCCATTTTCTCCAGGGGAACTGATCCCTGTCATCTGGAGATCAGTTACAGTTCTAGGGGATCTGGAGGGATCTGGAGGTTGGCTGCCCTACTTTGGGGGTATATCAGATATGACCCATCTCTGCTTTAGGCCTCTAGGATGGGTGACTTTCCACAATGTAAGGAATGAAGTGGCTTTTGACCCTGATGTGCCCAGAGTTGGCCCAAGACAGTTGGCTGCCTGCAGGGGAATGAATATTTGAATGGCACTTCCTCCCCTGCCACAACGCCTCAGGGCAAATGCAAGTGGGGAAGCCGGGTTATCTGTTATCACAAAAACAAAGAGACTTGTAGAACAGGTGTTGAGTGAAAGGCCAACTAAGTTTTTATGTGTCAGGAAACACGTCATCAAGTGTGTTTAAGTATCTATCTATCCAGGTGATGTTTTAATGATCAGAGCAGAAAGGCCAGTGGAGGGTGAGAGCCACCACCACCCCCTTGTTGTTACATAGGCCAAGTAGGATTAACATAAAATAATACAGCTGGTTAGCCTGGGCATACACTGAGCCTCTGACCAGTGGGTACCAGGGCTGCCAGACCCAGGTCACAGAGCTGGGTTCTCCCAGTTTTCAGGGCTTCTCTCTGTTGCTGGCCAACTGGTCAGTAATGGAAACCCTATCCCCAAAAGTCCAAGGCAGCATTAACTACTACGGACTTAAAAGGGTGTCATTGTGTTCAGAAGGGCTTTTTTGAACAGGAACGCACAGGAACACAGTTCCAGCTGACTTGGTGTCAGGGGGTGTGGCCTAATATGCAAATTAGTTACGTGGGCTTTTTCTACAAAAAAACCTTGTGTGAAACAATGATGACATCAGGGGGTGTGGCCTAATATGCAAATGATTCCTGCTGGGCTTTTTCTACAACTAAAGTCCTGGTGTTCAGGATTGTACTGCAAGGAGACACATGGAAGGAGTGAGACGATAAGGGTGACCTTTTGTCTCAAAGACATCTCCTGAGATAGCTATGGCTGACCAAGGCCATTCCAGCAGCTGCAAGTGGAGGAGTGGGGAATCAAACCCGGTTCTCCCAGATAAGAGTCTGCACACTTAACTACTACACCAAACTGGCTCTCAAAGGTTGTTGACGTGATTGCCAAGGGTGCCAGAGCCACTAAAAGCGGGGAGTCCTGCGGCTTCCTGGTCCCAACTCCACACCCTGGTCTCCAGGCTGTCCAGTGGCTTGGGGCTTGCCTCCTGAGCCAGTGAACTGTCCTTACAGGAAATGGCAGCTTCAGACAGCAGGCTGCTGAGCTCCCTCCCCAAACTGCACCTTCCCCAGACAGTCCAGGAATTTTGTAAGCATGACGACCTCTCTTTTTCCTGTACCCAGTACAGACACAGGAACCTTATGTTAGCTCCATTATTCCCTCTAAGCTGAGTTAGTGGAAGCTAGATCACAGATTTTTAGTCTCCAGCTCACACTTTTTTGCCTTAGCTCAGGAAAACTGGCCCCAGAGCGCACTCATTTACGCAGTATCTCACAACTTTAATGCCAGTAGCTCACAAAGTAGAGCAGGGGTGGCCAAACTGCGGCTCAGGAGCCACATGTGGCTCTTTCACACATACTGTGTGGCTCTTGAAGCCCCCACCACCCTGTTGGCCAGCTTGCAAAAGGCATTTCTCTCTTTAAATCACTTCTCCAAGCCAAGCCAGCTGTGCATTTAAAGTTAAAGTTGCTTTCTTTCCACCCCTCTCTCCCTCCCCTTATCTATTTGCCTTCCTTCCTTCCTTGCAGCTCTCAAACATCTGACGTTCGTGTCTTGCGGCTCTCAAGCATCTGATGTTTATTCTATGTGGCTCTTACATTAAGCAAGTTTGGCCACTCCTGAAGTAGAGTTTTTGCTCACAAGACTGCACAGCTTAGGGGTAGCATTGGTTAGTTTACCTTTTATTTTTGTAGTTTAATATTTATGAATGCTGAGCAGGTGGCTGGATTTCATGGCCATTTTGTTGTACAAATCTGCACATCTGCATGTCCTTGGCCAATAAAAAACATACAGCGAAGTCCAGGTGAGGAGGAAGGAAAAAACATTTATTGCAGAGCCAAGCCAAAGGCCTGGATACCAAGCTGCTCTGAGCTTTTTCAAAATAGTCAAATTCTTATATACCCTTGAGGACACATTGGCACGTGTTAGCATATACACGAACTATTTGGTGGCAACATCCAGTATAATTTTATCATGAGAGCCAGCTACACACTACTGACATGCTCTGCCATGGTGGCATAAGCCCATTGAACAGGATCTACAGTATTTTTTGCACCATAAGACTCACTTTTCCCCCCCAAAAAAGTGGAGGGAAAAGTGTGTGCGTCTTAAGGAGCGAATACTGCAGGTATATCGCAGAAAGAAATTCTGTTTCACATGCACCTTGACCAAATAAATCCAGTTTGGGGCTCTAAGAGCCCCCCCTACTTCTATTGTTGCTTAGAAACACAGCAAAGATTCAGTAAGGCATAGCATAACTTAGGTTAGTGTTATAAATAAGCAGTTTGGTGTAGAGAGCCAGTTTGGTGCAGTGGTAAAGTGCACGGACTCTTATCTGGGAGAACTGGGTTTAATTCTCCATTCCTTCACTTGCAGCTGGTGGAATGGCTTTGGAATCACAGAATCATAGAGTTGGAAGGGGCCCCTAGGGTTATCTAGTCCAACTTTGGGTCAGCCATAGCTCTCACAGAGCTGTCCTTGAAAGGGCAGCTTCTGTGAGAGCTCTCTCAACCCCACCTACCTCATAGGGTGTTTGTTGGCGGGGGAAGGAAGGTAAAAGAGATTGTACGCAGCTCTGGAACTCTGAGATTCAGAGCGGAGGGCAGGATATGAATCCAATCTCCTCCTCCTCCTTTTCTTCTTCTTCTCTTCCTCCTCCTCCTCCAGGCCTTATGAAACCTTGTGAGAGAGTTATAGCCCAGTTTGAGGTCCCAAACCACAGTTTGAGACCCATCACATTTAAGTGGCCAATTCATGTTTCTTATGAGCCAAACCAATTTATGCATCTCTGAGAAAAGTTTCCAAGAGAGATTGAATAGTTATGCCTCCCTGCCCTTTATCCAACAAGAGGAATCTGTCAAGTTCCTTTCCATTATCTGTATTTCTTTGATGTAGGCTGTGGAATGTGTGAGTAGAATGCTTAGTCTGCTGCGGAATCTAAACTTAACCTGCTTGCCTCCTAGGAGCCGGGAAACTACTTGGTCCCAAGGTCATTACTCCCTCCCTGGGATGTTTGGTAGACAGCTTTGTAGTGAATGTGTGGGTGACCTATAGCCACTACATTTTAACTGTCTTTGAGCCCTAAGTTCAGGCGCGCTTCTAACAACCATTGTGAGGGTATATAATCTGAGCCTGTGCTGTTGTGTGTCACTGTTGACACCGACTGGCCGAGTCAGTATCCATGTATCCTGTCTTACAATAAATGCTTATCCAAACATATGAAGTCATCTTTATTGAAGGAAAAGTGGGAACTTGACAGAACCACAGTTCGACATTGAGTAACCACAAGATAAAGATCAACTGTGATGTAGACGCAGAAAACAATGTCATAAAATATCCAATAAAGAATATTCAAACAGTATCTAATCTTTATACATCCAGGTAGGCAGCCGTGTTGGTCTGAAGTAGTAGAACAAAATAGAAGTTGATTGCACCTTTAAGACCAACTTGGTTTTATTCAGAAAGCTTAAGTTCTGAATAAAACTAAGTTGGTCTTACAGGTGCAATCGACTCCTATTTTGTTCTTAGCTTTATACAATGTCTAATTTATGCATCAAAACTCAGAAGCTATAACTTATCCTTGGAAACAATCCAACAACTAGTGCTTCAATACAAGTAGATAGATATTGGATTTATATCCCGCCCTCCACTCCGAAGAGTCTCAGAGCGGCTCACAATCTCCTTTACCTTCCTCCCCCACAACAGACACCCTGTGAGGTGGGTGGGGCTGGAGAGGGCTCTCACAGCAGCTGCCCTTTCAAGGACAACCTCTGCCAGAGCTATGGTGGACCCAAGGCCATGCTAGCAGGTGCAAGTGGAGGAGTGGAGAATCAAATCTGGTTCTCCCAGATAAGAGTCCGCACACTTAACCACTACACCAAACTGGCTCTCCTTAGGAATAATATAGACCAGTGGTCCCCAACCTTTTTGGCACCAGGGACCGGTTTGTGGAAGTCAATTTTTCCACAGACCGGCGGGGGGAAGGGGGGTGGATTTGGGATGATACAATCGTGCACTTTATTTTGGTGTGGTGGTTACGTGTGCAGACTCTTATCTAGGAGAACTGGGTTTGATTTCCCACTCCTCTGCTTGCACCTGCTGGAATGGCCTTGGGTCAGCCATAGCACTCACAAGAATTGTCCTTGAAAGGGCAGCTTCTGGGAGAGCTATCTCAACCCCACCCACCTCACAGGGTGTCTGTTGTGGGGGAGGAAGATAAAGAAGATTGTGAGCCACTCTGAGATTCAGAGTAGAGGGCAGGGTATACATTCAATGTCTTCTTAGTATTTGTTATTATTAAATTGTAATATATAATGAAATAATTATACAACTCACAGCCCGGTTGCTAACAGGCCATGGACCGGGACTGGTCCACGGACCGAGGGTTGGGGATTCCTGATATAGACATACAAAGAACCCTATGTATGTCCCAAGGGCAGTCCTGAAAATGTGCTGCAGTGAAGTAAGTAATCTTGGGTCGCGAAAAGACTTGTTCATGAATGACCACAAAAGTTAATAAGGTTCTCTATGATATAGAAGATCCTCTTCGTATAACATGGCTCCCACATCATGCCATCGTGTTGTTTGTGATCTTCCTCTTCCAAGCTTGTAGAACAAAGGGAATTATACTGGCATTTTGGACTATTTGTGAAGGTACAGATACATTAAAAACTTGGAGCGTTTTCGCACTTACCTTAAGCCGGAGCGATGTCCCTCTTCACCGCGCAGCGTCTGCACGGTTTTCGCACTAATTGCTCCGCAGAACCTGGAAGAGCCTCAAAGTCCCGCGGCTTTTGCATCGCAAATATAAACCGCCAAAAACTAGTTTACATTTGCGACGCAAAAGCCGTGGGACTTTGAGGCTCTTCCAGGTTCTGCGGAGCAATTAGTGCAAAAACCGTGCAGACGCTGCGCCGTGAAGAGGGATGTCGCTCTGGCTCTAGGTAAGTGTGAAAACGCCCTTGGTGTTTTTCCAGAGAGAAAGTTCCAAATGTTGTCATTGAGTAGGGTTGCCAAGTCCAATTCCAGAAATATCTGGGGACTTTGGGAGTGGAGCCAGGAGACTTTGGGGGTGGAGCCAGGAGCAAGATTGTGGCAAGCATAATTGAACTCCAAAGGGAGTTCTGGCCCTCACATTTAAAGGGACTACACGCCTTTTAAATGTCCCCTTCATTGGAAATAATGGATAGGAGCACCTTCTTTCGGGGCTCATAAAACTGGACCCTCTGGTCCAATCTTTTTGAAAATTGGAGGGTGTTTTGAGGAGAGACACCAGATGCTATGCTGAAATTTTGGTGTCTCTGCCTCAAAAAACAGCCTCCCCCTCCCCAGCTGGGCCAGTGCCCAAGATACACACAGATCAATTCTCTATTATACTCTATGGGAATCGGTCTCCATAGGGAATCATGGAGTGCCCATCAGACATTTCCTTCCCCCCCCCAGCTTTCTGGTGACCGTGAAGTGGAGGGAGGGCCTCCAAATCTGGGGATCCCCTGCCCCCCACCTGGAGATTGGCAACCCTATCATTGAGTGTTCTGCATATTCAGAAAATTTATCTAATGAAGGTCACGAACGCAATGATGGAGTGATCCGGGAGCATCTGATGAAGCTGGCTCTAGTCCTCAAACACTTATGCTGGAATAAAGGCTTGGATTCTGCCTAAAATTTCCATGTGTGTAATGGGTTTTTTTCTTCTTCACCATTTCCCCCTCCCAGACCTGTCCCCCAGGAGCTACATTTCAGGGGGTATTTTGGGCTTCAGGACATGAGGGGAAGTCATGCTTCTTCAGATGGGAAGTCTGTGGAAATCTGAGGTGTGATCCAAGACCATATTTTGTTAGTCTTCTAGATGCCTTAATGCTCTCATTTTATTCTTGCTGCAACATATTAACACAGGAACCCCTCTGGAATCATTTACAAATTGCATTTCCTTCTCGGAAGCAACAACTTAAAAATCAATATGGGTTTACTTTGTATGACAAAAATGACTCGTTGTACTTGTTGGACACCAGAGGCAAATTTTTCTTATCGTAGGTGAAATGGGAATGACCAATCTAGATGTTTATGCGGCGTGATTAACTGGGGTGGAAAAGTAAGTACTAACTGATTGTCTGCACTGTCTTCCTACAGCTATAAATACATCTGCATAATTCTCTTGTGCATGGGTCTCGTGTTCTATGTCACCGTACGCAAAGGCAAACTAGTCAATGCTAAAGGGAAATCGGTGATCACCTCAGCACCAGAACAGATGACAACAAGAGGATCTGAGTTACCCTTGAAGCTTTTGTCTGAGGAAGAATATAAGTCCCTGTTCCAATTTGATGGAATTTGGTAGGTTCTCCAAGCACGGCTTTCTTCTCTGAGTATTTAACTTTGGGAAGTAGAATGAGACAAAACTGTATTTTGTCTCCCTTTCTTCTTTATCTTTGTGTTAAAATATTAGCTATCATTTTAAAATCAAAACCTTCTGGGAGTGATTGGGGTTCTTTTTTCTTGGGGGGGGGTACATTATACAGACTAATGTGGTGATTAGGGAGGGTAATTGTGCCAAGGTGTGTCCCCCCCAAAAAACTTTGCCAGTAGTTGTGTTTTACCTCAGATGTGAGAGAGACCAGACTTCATGTCACTACTGAAAGAGGAATGGAAGGCAATATACAACATCTTAAGACAAGTTAGAGTTCTTTGAGAGGGTGAACAAACATGTGGACAAGGGGTGACGCAGTAGGTGTTGATTACCTAGACTTCCAGAAAGTATTTGATAAAGTTCCTCATCAAAGGCTCCTAAGTAAACTCTGCTGTCATGGGATAATAATAATAGGACAAGTCCTCCTGTGGATTAAAAACTGGTTAATTATCAGGAAACAGAGAGTGAGTTTAAATGGGCAGTGTTGACAGTAGAAGGTGGTCAGCAGAGGCGTACTGCAGACTCAGTACTAAGTCCGATGCTTTTTAACTTGTTCATTAATGATTTGGAGTTGGGAGTAAGCAGTGAACTGTCTAAACTTGTGGATGACACTAAATTGTTCAAGGTGGAAAGAAAGATCTGTCGAGGCTGGGCAAGTGGGCATCAACATGGCAAATGAGGTTCAAAGTGTACAAGTGAAAAGTAATGGACATTGGGGCCAAAAATCCTAACTATAAATAAAGAAGAAAGAAGATGACGACGATGATGATGATATTGGATTTATATCCCAGCCTTTACTCTAAATCTCAGAGTCACAATCTCCTTTACCTTCCTTCCCCACAAGAGACACCCTGTGAGGTGGGTGGGGCTGAGAGAACTCATACAGCAGCTGCTCTTTCAAGGACAACTTCTACAAGAGCTATGGCTGACCCAAGGCCATTCCAGCAGCTGCAAGTGGAGGAGTGGGGAATCAAACCTGGTTCTCCCAGATAAGAGTCTGTACACTTAACCACTACAACAAATTGGCTCTCGGTATATACTTATGGGATCCAAACTGGTGGTAACTGACCAGAAGAGAGATCTTGGGATTTGTGGTAGATAATTTACTGAAAATGTCAATTAAATGTGCAACTGCAATAAAAAAAGGCAAACGCTATGCTGGGGATTACTAGGAGGGGGATTCATTGAAAACAAATCAGCCAGTATCATAATGCCTCTGTATAAATCAATCTCTCTCTCGGCTTGGCTTCGCGAACGAAGATTTAAGAAGGGTGCAATAGTCCACGTTTGCTGCAGGCTCGCTGGTGGCTGACAAGACCAATGTGGGACAGGCAGGTCCGGCCACAGCGGCTGCAGGGAAAAGTCTGATTTAGGGTTGGTCCTGTAGCAGTGCGATTCTTCCTCAATCTCCTTTTGTCCTCAAGACCAGCTATGCGTGTGTTCTCAAAGGAAGAGACAGCCTGGTGGATGGTGTGCCTCCATGCTTTGCGATCTGAGGCTAGGTCAGACCACTGGTGATGGTTGATGTGACAGGTGCTAAGGGATTTCTTCAAGGAGTCCTTGTACCTCTTCTTTGGTGCCCCTCTATTTCGATGGCCGGTGGAGAGTTCGCCATACAGGGCAATCTTGGGAAGGCGGTGGTTTTCCATCCTAGAAATATGCCCTGCCCAGCGCAGCTGCGTCTTCAACAGCAGTGCCTCGATGCTGGTAACCTCTGCCCGCTTGAGGACTTCAGTGTTGGTCACAAAGTCACTCCAGTGGATGTTGAGGATGGTGCGAAGGCAGCGCTGATGAAAGCGCTCAAGGAGTCGCAGGTGATGACGGTATAAAACCCACGATTCGGAGCCATAGATGAGGGTTGTCATCACAACCGCTTTGTAAACATTGATCTTTGTGCCTTTTTTCAGATGCTTGTTGCTCCACACTCTTTTGTGCAGTCGGCCAAATGCACGGTTTGCCTTTGCCAGCCTGTTGTCAATCTCCTTGTCGATCTTGGCATCTGAGGAGATGATGCACCCCAGGTAGCTGAACTGCTGGACTGTCTTCAGAACTGATTCACCCACAGTGATGCAGGGAGGGTGATAATCTTCCTGGGGTGCAGGCTGGTGGAGAACTTCTGTCTTCTTCAGACTAACTTCTAGGCCGAATAGCTTGGCAGCCTCTGCAAAGCAGGACGTCATATGCTGCAGAGCTGATACCGAGTGGGAGACGAGTGCAGCATCATCAGCAAACAGTAGCTCTCGGATGAGTTTTTCCATTGTCTTGGAGTGTGCCTTTAGTCGCCTCAGGTTGAACAGGCTGCCATCGGTGCGATAGCGGATGTAGACACCATCGTCCTCATCTAGATTTACTGCGGCTCTTTGAAGCATCATGCTAAAGAAGATCGTAAAGAGAGTTGGCGCGAGAACGCAGCCTTGCTTTACACCTGTGCCTATTGGGAAGGGCTCCGAGAGGTCGTTGCAGTGTCTGACTTGGCCTCGCTGGTCTTCGTGTAGCTGGATGATCATGCTGAGGAACCTTGGGGGACATCCTAAACGTTCCAAGATTTGCCACAGGCCTTTCCTGCTAACGGTATCGAAAGCTTTGGTAAGGTCGACAAAAGTCACATACAGACCCTAAATCAATAGTGTGGCCTTATTTGGAATATTATGTACGATTTTGGTCACTGCACCTAAAAGTGTGTATTATAGCATTGGAGAAAGTTCAGAAAAGGGCAACTGAAATGATAAAGAAGAAGAAGAAAACTAAAGAGATTTGGAAAAATAACAATTGAAGGTGACATGAGAGATTTACAAAATTATGCATGGGATAGAGAAGACAGAGAAAGAAGTATTTTTCTCCCTTTCTCATAAGGTTGCCAGATCCAATTCAAGAAAGATCTGGGGACTCTGTGGAGCCAGGAGACTTTGGGGGTGGAGCCAGGAGCAAGAGTGTGACAAGCATAATTGAACTCTGAAGGGAGTTCTGGCCATCACATTTAAAGGGACTGCACATCTTTTAAACGCCTTTCCTTCATTTGGATATAAGGAAAGATAGGGGCACCTTCTTTGGGGGATCATAGAATTGGACCCCCTGGCCCAGTCTTTTTGAAACTTGGAGGGTGTTTTGAGGAGAGGCACTGGATGCTATGCTGAAAATTTGGTGCCTCTACCTCAACAAATAGCGCGCCCCCAGAGCCCCACAAATCAATTCTCTATTATACCCTATGGGAATCAGTCTCCATAGGGAATAATGGAGTACCCAGGAGACATTTTCCTCCCCCCACCCTGCTTTCTGATTACCCTGAAGCGGGGGGAGGACATCCAAACCAGGGCATCCCCTGGCCCCAACTGGGGATTGTACATACACACAGGAAAACATTGCAGATGGATTGAACAACACAGATTGCTGGTGAAAAAAGTCTTAAAAACCACTTAAATCCTTTGCAAACCAGGTTCTATTATATTCACAGAACACATCAAAAGAAATGTCCACAAACTGACATTTTACACTAAAATCATAGAGTCGATTTCTCTGATTCTAGTGTAGAATGTCAGTTTGGGGACAGAACTAAACCAGGATTAAAGGTCTAGTGTGAGACTCAGCTCCCTGAATCAGAGACTCAGAGCGGCTTACAATCTCCTTTATCTTCTCCCCCCACAACAGACACACTGTGAGATGAGTGGGGCTGACAGGGCTCTAACAGCAGCTGCCCTTTCAAGGACAACTCCTGCGATAGCTATGGCTATAGCTATGGCTGACCCAAGGCCATTCCAGCTGCTGTAAGTGGAGGAGTGGGGAATCAAACCCAGTTCTCCCAGATAAAAGTCCACACACTTAATCACTACACCAAACTTCTGCACACTTAACCACTACACCAAAAAGCCTCCTTCTGTGGCAATATCTTTTGAGACATCTGTCAAAAAATAACAATGACCTTTATAAACATACAGAACAGTGCATTCTATCTCATCAAAAGTGTGCTTGAACTCAGAGCAATGAGCCACAGTTGGTGTTTCCTCCACGCCCACTTTTATGCGTGACTTAAGACATTGCTGCTCTTTTGATGTGTTCTGTGAATGTAATAGAATCTGGTTTGCAAAGGGTTTAAGTGGTCTTTAAGACTTTTCCACCAGCAATCTGTGTTGTTCAACAAAACTGGAGATTGGCAACCCCACTTTCTCACAATACAAGAATTCCACTCAACGAAATTAATGAACAGATAAGAGGAAGGAGATTTTCACCAAAAGAATAATTAACATGTGGAATTCTCTGCCACAGGAAGTGGTGATGGCTACAAGCATAGACAAGTATAGAGAGCTTCAAGAGGGGATTGGATAAACTATGGTTGCCAGCCCCACAGTGGGAGTGGACAAAACCCCTGCTTTCCCAGGCTCTTGCCTAGGGTTACCAATCCCTAAGTGGGGGCAGGGGATCCCCCAGTTTGGAGACCCTCCTTCCACTTCAGGATCATCAGAAAGTGAGGGGAGGGAAATGCCTATGGAGATTGATTCCCATAGGGCAGGGGTCCTCAACCCCCAGTCCATGGACCAGTACCGGTCCACGGCCTGTTAGCAACCAGGCCATGTGTTATATAATTATTTCATTATATATTACAATGTAGTAATAATAAGAAGGAGGAGGAGAAGAAGAAGACATTGGATTTATATCCTGCTCTCCACTCTGAATCTCAGAGTGGCTCACAATCTCCTTTCTCTTCCTCCCCCACAACAGAAACCCTGTGCGGTGGGTGGGGCTGAGAGAGTTCTCTCCAGATGCTGACTTTTCAAGGACAGCTGTGCGAGAGCTATGGCTGACCCAAGGCCATTCCAGCAGCTACAAGTGGAGCAGTGGAGAATCATATGAACATATGAAGCTGCCTTCTACTGAATAAGACCCCTGGTCCATCAAAGTCAGTATTGTCTACTCAGACTGGCAGCGGCTTTCCAGGGTCTCAAGCTGAGGTTTTTCACACCTCTTTGCCTGGACCCTTTCTTGGAGATGCCAAGGATTGAACCTGGGACCTTCTGCGTACCAAGCAGATGCTCTACCACTGAGCCACCGTCTCTCCCCAAATCAAACCCAGTTCTCCCAGATAAGAGTCCGCACATTTAACCACCACACCAAAATAAAGTGCACGATTGTATCATCCTGAAACCATCAACACCCCACCTCCCCCAGTCCATGGAAAAATTGTCTTCCACAAAACGTCCCTGGTGCCAAAAAGGTTGGGGACCTCTGCCATAAGGTATAATGGAGAATTGAACTGCGGGTATCTGGGGCTCTGGGGGGGCTATTTTTTGAGGCAGAGGCATCAAATTTTCAGCATAGCATCCAGTGCCTCTCTTCAAAACACCCTCCAAGTTTCAAAAGATTGGACCAGAGGGTCCAATTCTATGAGCCCCCAAAGAAGGTGCCCCTATCCTTCATTATTTCCAATGGAAGGTAGGCATTTAAAAGGTGTGCGCTCCTTTTAAATGTGATGGCCAGAACTCCCTTCGAGTTCAATTATGCTTATCCCAACCTTGCTCCTGGCTCCAAGCTCAATGTCTCCTGACTCCACCCCAAAGTCTCCTGGCTCCATTCCCAAAGTCCCCAGATATTTCTTGAATTGGACCTGGCAACCCTACTTTTGCCACCAACTGACCATTTCGGGCCTACTTCTGGTTTCAGGCCTACTTCCAGTAGGGGGCAATGCTCTGGTTTTTGGACAAAACGATGGTTTGAGGTCAAATTTACTATGACCCAGCCCGACAAAGTGACATTTATGTCAGATCCGGCCCTCATAATAAATGAGTTCAACACCTCTGATATGTACTTCCTTGACCACCAGGATCAGTTCAATTTCTATTTGTTTAAGATGTTAGGGTTTTTTATGTGTGACCAAATCATCCGGCTTGTCACATCCTGAATCCTATAAAATGGGAAGAGTTTATGAGGCTATTGCCAGAGTGGAAGCCTGTGTGTACAGCTGCCCTTTGATTTTTAAAGCAGACTGGTAAATTTACGGCAGGGCAGCGTTTATCAACAGGTCACAAGTTTTTAGAATAGAGGAACTTCTGGCTTAACCAAAAAAGAAAAAGAACAAAATTCAAGTCTAGTAGCACCTGAAGACCAACAAAATTTCCCCAAGGAACAAGTTTCTGTGACTGTGAGTTTTGGCTCATGGTTCCAGGTTACATCATCTTGAGTTCAGGGGTGTCCGCAGATCATCCTCCTGCGGCACCTTTGAATCAGGCGGTTGGAGGGGTGTCACAGACGTGGCGCCCCCCATAGGAAGACTCTGGAAGGGTTTTTCTTTGGCATGGGACTTTTGCGGGAAGCTAGGGGTGCTCCTGTGCTTCTTGCATGTCCCAAGGCTCTGCCGCCATAATAGCTGCTGCAGCAGAAAAAGATGAACACCCGACTGCTTTCTTTTGTCCTTTCAGTAAGCTTTTGATGTATCGCCTTTCTACTTCTCGTGTGGCAATTCCATTTGGCAAGTAAGTGAGCTTTCAATTCCACTGGCTAATGGGTCGTTTTACATAACAACGAGCGGCTAGCTCAAAGGAAGCGATAAGAGGCTGATTATACGCCTCCTTCTCCTGCGAATGAGGCCTCGAAAAGTCAAAGAGCAATCTTAAGTATCGGTAATTACTTGAATTGGATTGAATACAAATACTTAAATCGACCCGGATTATAATTGGACATATGTTAAAGAGACTATTATTTAGCTGCAATATGATCTGAACATAGATATATTCTAGAGAGATCTGTTCTGTCGTCTGACTGCAATTGAAATGATAACATTTGAAATCTCAACTGGAGCTGATTCGGAATGACGATTTAACAGGATCTTTAAACTACTTTTCAACTTGGATTAAGAGACTTGAGTTTGCTGACAGAGAAAAATGGCACTGCCAAGCGAAATGTCTTATAAAAAAGATATATTATGGAATATTACTTCTCTGAAACATTGGCTCATTAATTCAGCTGATTAAAAAGCAAATGGGAGCTAGCGAACTTTCAAATCTACATGAGCTGAGTGCTAAAGAGATTCTGGTGACGTCTGCGGAATTAGAATGGGAAAGTGATCCGTTACGAAACGACCAAAAGAAAACCAAAATGGATCCTTATGGCGCAGTTACAAAACAAGACCGGAAATCAAGATTGAGTGAAGTCATGCTGAGAGGAAGAAATGGTGCAGAATTCTTCTTCCCATTTTTTGAGAGGGCAGGCCACATTGAGAAGAGAGAAGGTGCATCCCGGCCAGCTAATTAAGGTGTGGAAATCTTTCAGGAAGAAGGAACTTTTTCCCTTTGTGGATAGTTGGATATGGAGCTCTCAATAAGAACTGACATGCGATTTTAAAAGGCAAAGTGTGGTGTCTGGGTTACACTAAGTTGGTTTTCTCTGACGTAATATGGATATAGAAACTAAAGGAATCCAAAAGTTTTTAAATTTTGGGAAGAAGGATTCCTGAGTTCTGATTTTCCTTCTTGGTAAACAAATATGGAATTATGAATAATGAATTGATATGTGATTTTAAAAGACCAAGGGAGATCCTAAGGAAGGAAGGATGTTGTTAAAATTTTAGTTAAATATACAGTTAATCTGGATCAATGCTAAAGAGTGCAGACAACACATTTATTTATACATTGCAGATTTATTCTTAGTATGTTTATTTGGTGAAATTGCTCATATTGATATAAGAGTTGGATTAATTGTTAAAAAGGCAGATAGCACAATTATTTTGTAATCTGGTAGATTTGTTTTTAATATGCTCCTTTGGAAAAACTGTTTATGCTGAGAGACAAATTATTATGTTGTATCTTTTTAATTTGTTAAGGATAAAGATATGATTTTTATGTGCTTATTTTAACAAGGATATTGTTAAACCAACAAATTAGTCTGTGCTTTTAACATGATTAAGCTAAATCAGACAGCTTTGTGTTGAGATCGCTTTGAATTTTTTTTATATACTTATCTGTGTTCAAGGAGAATTGTTTAGATTTATATTGCTAGTATTAGTTTAGTAAAAAATTTCTATAATAAAAGACAAGGATGGTAAAATATATGGAGAGCTTCATACTTGCAGGTAGAATGAACTGGGTATTTTATTTGGAGGTAGAATTATAATTGATATATTTGTACTTTTTTCTGTTTCTATTCTTCCCACTCTGTAAAAGCCCTTTCTCCCCTTTTATGTATCTTTGCTCTTGCTTTTCCTCTTTGTAGTTAAAATCAATAAAAATTATAAAATTCTGAGTTTTGTCTCATGGAAGCTTGTACCTTGGAAAACATTGCTGCTCTTTAGATGCTGCTGGATGCTAATTTTATTCTACCTTTTCTTCAGATTTTGTTCTAAATCCTGACATGGCTACCCACCCCATCAAAATATCAGTGGCTGATGCTCTTCAAAATTTATGGCGTTTCAAACTTTGCCTATTCAATCCTCCCCAAAACAAATTAGAGCAAAGGTGTCCAAACTTGCTTAATGTACGAGCCACATAGAATAAATATCAGATGCTTGAGAGTCGCAAGACAGAAGGGAGGGAGGGAGGAAGGAAGGAAGGAAAATAGATGGGGGATGGAAGGAGAGTTGGAAATAAAGCTACTTTAACTTTAAATGCATTCTACAGGCTGCCAGCTGGCTTGGTTTGAAGAAGTGATTTAAAGAGACAAATGCCTTTTCCAAGCTGGCCAAGGGGGCAGTAGGGGCTTCAAGAGCCACACAATATGTGTGAAAGAGCCACAGGTAGCTCCCGAGCCACAGTTCGGCCACCCCTGAACCTTGCAGAGCCTTAGAAACTAACACATTTCTCAGAAATTATTTCTGTTATAGCATAAACTTCCTCTAATGCCATTCCTTCCATAATTCCCCTGGTTTAAGGTGGTTTTTTTAGGTTCACTTTTATTCTTATTATTTTGATCCTACACAAACTGCCCTTTATGGCTATCTGAGTTGCAGTGTCAGGTGTTCCAAAAACACTTCCTTCCTCCCAATCATTTCTACCTGTACACACTTCTATGTATACAGATGCAGGTGGAGTCTTGCTGCAGATGCTCAGCTGCACATCTGGGGCCACCAGGCAGGATCACTTTTTCCTCTATGTTCACAATTTTTTAAACACTCTGTCAAAAGGATTTGAACGGCTGTCACTTAGATAGGGTTGCCAGGGCCCTCAGATCCACCAGCAAGGGATGGGGAGGGATGAAATGACTTGGAGCAGGAGGAATGCTGAAAATAAACACAATGTGATGTAGGCACATTGGGGATGTCGGGGCAGGGGGGTAACGTTCTAGTTTGGGGGCAAAACTCTACCACAGACTTTAGTATCTTGCTGCTTTAGTATTCCACAGATTTTTGCCTTGTTTTCTCCTGCACCAGACTTCTCATCATTATTGGTGGGCAGGGTTTATACTAAGAGCCCTGTAAGCTCTCTGCCATTTTACCTGCTGAAAGGAGGTAGAAGTGAGCTCTGAGTCACAGAAGCTCATGTTGGAATAAATTTTGTCAGTCTTTAAGGTGCCACTGGGCTTCAGTTTTATTTTGCTGCAACAGACTAACAGTTACCCCTCTGGAATTTTTTTTTTAAATGGAGGTCAAGTAGGGTTGCCAAGTCCCCAGCATTCCCCAGCGATGTCATAACCCAGAAGTTATGTCATTGTGCTGTCGCTCGCAGCCGCTCTAGGCATTTCTGGGGAAACTCTCTGGTTTTCCCAGACACTCCAGCCATTTTGGGAGGGAAAACTTTATGGTATCTAGTGTACTATGATACCATAGAGTTTTCCCTGAAATGCCTAGAGAGGCCACGAGTGACATTGCTGGTGCAATGACGTCATTTCCCGGTGACATCATCATGACGATGTTGTGGGGGGTTCCCCACACCAGCCCAATGTGGGCTGGTGGGTTGGGAACCTCCTGGGTGGGGAAACCCCCGCCCATACTGGGGTCTTGGCAGCCCTAAGAACAAGGCTGGGTATGATATCAAGTGAGCTATGTAATGTTCAGTTCAATTACCACAATACAGTAAAACTAGATTAAGATACAGTGAAAATTACATTTTAAAACTTGTTTTATATGAAAAGGAAAAACTCCTATAAATGTGTGTTGAATACGAGTTAAATTATTAATTGGACTATGCTAACACTAGCTTAGTTTGGATTGTCTTTGCTGCTAAGGCAAAAGGGTATCCTTATATGAAACATCTGGCTCCGCATCTGCAAGTAAAAACATAACTTTTTCCTCCGCAGTGTGAGGGTCTCAATTGGCTAGGATTGTACCAAAGAATTTCTTCCTTGGGGCTGAATAAAGTGGACAGGCCAATGCACGGGTCTTCAGGATCCAGACCTCCACACATGCAGAGGCACTGAGCAACTGGTGTTTGGGTGTAACTGCCTTCAAGCATAGCTGTTTGCATTGTTTGAAAGTGAATGGATGTAAAAGCTGAACGTAATTTGGAAAAGGAAATCATGGACAGATATTGTGCCCTTAGATGATCTAATTTAATTGGTTTAAACCAGGTTAAAATTTGGTTTCTATTTATGACTTGCCTGTGTAAAGCAGCATCATGATATTTGAGCCCTACCTTCGGCCAAAAAGGTTCCTTTGACAACGTCTGGCAAATTATATATTTGAAGGAGTTTGCTATATTTGGATTGCCATTTAGGATCTTTTAGACTTACAGAGAAATGAATGCTTGAAAGATGATCTACTGGGGCCCTCTTCAATTTGTGCTGGTAATTAAAAAGGGCTTTGTGTGCACGTGCCTGAAGAGAAGGGAAACCCGGTTTGGCTCTCAGCAGTTCAGCTGGGGTATTTGGAGGCAGCACTAATAACCTTTTTAGGAAAAGGTGGGGGCTTTATGGTATTTTTGTATATGTTTAGGTGTGTGTGTGTATCTGCACCTGGAAGTCATGTCAACCTCTGGTGACCGATCCGTACTGGGGGCCTGGAGGATATTCAGAGAGGTGGCTGAATAAAGCCTGCCCCTATCCTGGGTATTTCAAGGAAGTCTTCCATCCAAGTACTAACCGCAGTCAACCCTACTTAGCTTCCGAGATCTGACAAGATTGGGCTATCCAGATCAGGGCTCAAGAAAAGGTTTTGAGTTCTCTCCAAGTTTGCAATCAGGGTGTCATTCTATCCCCAAACCTCCACACAGTAGAGGAGTTGGGCAGTTATCTTACTCTGAAAGAGTTTTAAGGCTAGGTCTAAATGGAGACCCCCCCCTTTGGAATGGTAAAACCTGAGAATTACTCCCTGTTGACTGGAGGGCTGTTGATTTTATCATTTCTATGTGTGCTTTCCATGACAGTGTGTCACTAAAAGTTACACCCAGGTATTTAAAGATTCAGCATTGATTGACTGGGGTCCTTCCCATCTATTAACCAGTGAGCAGTACACCGCCATTTTCCAAAGACCATCACATTGGTCTTTGAATAGTATATTTTTAAAAGCTTTTCTTTACAAAAATCACTAAGCCTGGACCTTCTTAACCTGATGTGAGTTACGAACTACAAAACCATATTGCCAGCATAATGAAGGACTGGAATCTTCCATGAGCCCAGGCGGGGAGAAAAAAGAGCCTCAAAGCCTCTCAGTGATGTCATTAATGTAAAAGATGAAAAGGAGAAGGGCAAGAATGCAATGCTGTTTCGCCCCTCTGACTACCGAGGTACTGTCAAGGAACCTGAGATACATACTCTAATTTTAGACATGTTACTATGGAATTTCCTCATTCAATGCACAAGGCATTTGTCAATATTTGAACCTGCCAACTTAGAGCAGAGCTTTTCTTTATCAGTTGAGTCAAAAGTGGCCGCAAGATCAACAAAGGCTGCATATCAGTGTTTGGTGGAATCCATTACACAATCTGTGGCTAGATGTTGTAGTGTCAGGCACCACCTAATAGTACTTTCGACATAGATTTTTTTTAAAAAAAAAAAAAGCTTGTTCTGGGGAGATGACCTGATTGTCGGCTTCCCAGTCTTCCACTTTTCTTAGTAAAAATTTGCTAAAAAGTTTGGAGGCTGTGTAATGATTAACTTTGAACTTTGAACGGTCACCTCAAGATTGGACTACTGTAACGCTCTCTACATGGGGCTGCCTCTGTACCGGACCCGGGAGCTGCAGCTAGTGCAGAACGCGGCGGCCAGGCTGCTACTTGGTCTCCCAAGATGGGAGCATATACGGCCAGGGCTGCGCGGACTGCACTGGCTGCCAATCATATACCGGATCCAGTACAAAGTGCTGGTCATAACCTTTAAAGCCCTATATGGCCAAGGACCGACCTACCTGAGGGACCGTCTCTCCCCATATGAGCCCCAGAGAGCACTGAGGTCAGTGGGGAAAAGCAGACTGAATATCCCTGGGCCAAAAGAAGTTAAACTTCAAAGCACCCGCACCCGGGCCTTTTCTGTTGCGGCCCCACAACTCTGGAACCAACTCCCAGAGGAGGTGCGGGCCCTGCGGAACTTAGACCAGTTCCGCAGGGCCTGCAAGACCGCCCTCTTCAAACAGGCGTTCACCAATAACTGAATTAATGTTTACCGCCAGATTAGTAACGTTTACCGCCAATGTTGACTTAGGAATGTTTTAATTAATTATTGATTATTGACTGATTTTAATGTGAATTTTAATGTGAATTTAATGTTTTTATTACTATTGTTTACCTGAAATGCTGTTAGCCGCCCTGAGCCTGCTTCGGCGGGGAGGGCGGGATATAAATAAAATTTTACATTACATTACATTACATGCCTTGTTACTTCTGCAAACAGTGCAGAGTAGGTGAGGCCAGAGCAATAGATAAAATAAAGGGTAAATAAATCACCTTAGAGACCATAAGGATATCTTATATATATATATAAGTGCTACAATATTGAAATTTTCTGGCTCTCCCATTGGCTGTGGGATGCACTCCATCAACCAATGGCCCATCAAACATCACTCAAGTGTATTTGCATGGCATTGGCTGACTCTGCTCTGTTCCTTGAGTGATCACGTCTGAAGAAGAATTGCAGATTTATATCCCGCCCTTCTCCCTGAATCAGAGACTCAGAGCGGCTTACAATCTCCTATGTCTTCTCTCCCCACAACAGACACCCTGTGAGATGGGTGGGGCTGAGAGGGCACTCACAGCAGCTGCCCATTCAAGGACAAGCCTGCGATAGCTATGGCTAACCCAAGGCCATTCCAGCAGGTGCAAGTGGAGGAGTGGGGAATCAAACCCGGTTCTCCCAGAAAAGAGTCCACACGCTTAACCACTACACCAAACTGGCTCTCCTTGAGGCACTGTTAGTTGGTTTTTAGTGGATTATTTGATATTTTAATCTTTTTTATTGAATTTTTGGTGTCATAAACATTCAGTGACCCAGAGCTCACTTCACTGGATGCATGAACAGTAAATATAGCCCTAATTCTCAACATTACTTTAAAGTGTGTCAAAAATACTACAAAACCTTGGAAAAAATAGGTATTTAAAGGGTTCCCCCTCCCACATTGGTGAAGGGTAATATGATCAACTGTTTTAGGCAGGGGTTTGCTACCTGTGGCTCTAGGATTAAATCTGGCTCAGTATAGAATCAAATACAACTCTTTGGAAAAGGAAATGTTATCATAAAGTATATCAGAGGATTATATAGGATGCAAGAATATCCACTGTGCAAAGGGGGTGGGAGGGTAAGATTTTGATGGGGCTGAAGCACTTCTTAAAGATATTTTATACCAAGGGAAATAGGAGGAGTGAAAAGTTGCCAGTAACCCAAGCACCAACTATACACAGATTTATTTGTAGTAACGTCACACGACTCAGGGTTGATGTTCTCACAGTCTGTCCTTGCTGCTTGTGTCTCAGTGACAGTGGTTGCATTGCTTTATATTAAACATTCCTCTGTACACAGTCATTGACTAACAACGTGCAGCTACTGGCTTTAAAGTTGTGAGCTACTGCACAAATTATTGTGCTCTGGGGTCATCCTTCCTGAGCTAAGACAAAAATGTGCAAGCTGGAGGCTAAAAATCTGTGAGCTAGCTCACGCTTACTCAGCTTAGAGGGAACACTGCTTCCCAGTAAAGGGCTCAGCGACCAGTATATGGGATGCAAAAACTTTATGGATTCTTAATCAACATGTCAGTGTTCTCTAATATTAAACTGCGTATTTTCATTTATACAAATGGACTTTCTTATACTGGCTCTTTGTTGATCTCTGCATGCTGATGTAGTTTGGCTCTTTAATTATAAACAGTTGGTTTAGCCGATAAGGAATTGCAAAAACAATTGGACTAAGAGTATGTTCTTTTGCTATTTAAAAACTCGAGTCATATTTTTTTCATATTTTTAATGCTGGAACTAAAGCTAGTCATATCAGGAAATAAGTTGTATCTACAGGGAGCACATTTCTAGGTGGCTCTTCCTTCCCTGAAAACCAGGGATGCCTAGCAGTTGTAGTCCCAGATAGTGAAAAGCTCACAGCTTTGAGAGTATGCTTATATAGAATCAGATATCTGCACTCCACTGAAATAGACTTGTAGACAGTGGAAATGATGTACCCAGAAATGTTAGAATCATAGAGTTGGAAGGAATCTCCAAGGTCATCTTGTCCAACCACTTGCACAATGCAAGAAATTCACAAATACCTCCCCCACACACATACACACACAGTGACCCCCAGGAACTCATTTACATATTAGGCTACATCCCCTGACATCACCATTGTTACACATAAGGCTTTTTGCAGAAAAAGCCCAACAGGGACTCATTTGCATTTTAGGCCACACTCCCTGACACCTGCTAAAAAAAAAAAAGCCCTAGTGACCCCTGTTCCATGCCAAGAAGATGTCAAAAAACTTCCAGGATCCCTAACCAAACTGGACTTGAGAAAAATTGCTCCCTGACCCCAAAGGGATGATCAGCATTTCCCTGTGTGTGCCTCAGAGCGGCTTACAGTGCTTATGTTAATAGGAATGATATTGAGATCATTGGCAAACTCTTTTGGCTGGACAAGATCTCTGTTAGGAACATACCTCTGGAATCTCAGATAGTGCTCTCTGACTGCTTGGAAAAATTATTCTGTCACCTCCCTGTCTGGTTTCAGTTGGGTCTCTCATTGTTTCTGGCCATTACCAAATGCCAGAAGTTCTTGCTGCTAGATGGGTTTGTTGGGTGGGGAGGGCGTTGGCCTGAGTAATGGCAGATGTGTGAGGCAATTGCTCCGGCCTAACCACCACTAATCATCCATTTATCCAAGAAGCTGTGACTTCTGTGAAGAGCTCATGGAGCATGGGAAAACCTGGCAGTCCGAAATCTATTTCTCAAACAGCTGCTTCACAATCCTTTCTACCCTTTTTATCAACTGGAAGATCTACCAGGGAGAAAAGCTTAACACAAGCCAAAGACTCCAAGATGGCTGCCAGAGGGAAAATCCTCACCAAATCAAGGAACTGACTAAACAAAATCTAGATCACCTGGCAGGTTCCATCAAATTGCTTAAAACTGAGATACTAGAAAACAGGACAACTCTTCTCCAGCCCATCACTGTACAACTGGAAGTCCTAAGATCTTCCCTTCAACAAACTGCAAATACAGCTATGGAAATGAGGCTGTTTGCCCAGAAGATATTAAGACTCTGCAGAAGAATGACTCCTGGATAAGAGAAAAGATCATAATATTGGAGACTACTATGAAGAGAAATCGTATTAAAATCTGCGGGATTGCTGAAAAAGCCAAGGGCACTACAGACTTAGCTGCCTATCTAGTACCACAGAATTGCATTTGGAAAATTTGTGAATGCGCACCAACTTGGTTCCCTGCACAGAATTCCCCAGAAGGGCTCCAGAGACATAATAGTGCTTCAGGACAAACATACAACAACAACAACAACAAAACCTTACAAGAGGTCAGGTTTCAGGGGGGGGGGGTGGATTCCAACACCTTGGCACCAAAGTCCAGATCTTTCATGATCTTCCTCTGCAGATCCTTCAGATTTGGTGCTCTCTAAAACCCATATCAGCACAGCTAATTGCCACCTACATCAAGTATGGATGCCTAGCAACTGGAGACATGCAAGTATCCCATCAAATAAAAATGCTCTATGCTTCAGAGCCAGAGGAAGGTCAAGGTTTACAGGGATGGCCAATATGTGGATCAGGAGCCACATGTGGCTCCTTCACACGTATTGTGCGGCTCTTGAAGCACCCACCGCCCTGTCAGCAGGCTTGGAGAAGGCATCTGTCTATTTAAATCACTTTACCAAGCCAAGCCAGCCAGCGCCTTGGAGAATGAATTTAAAATTGCTTTCTTTCCACCTCTTCATCCCTCCATTTATTTGGCTTCTTCCCTCCCTCCCCTAAACATCTGACATATCTTACAATCGGGGGGGGGGGCGGGGTTAGAGCAGGAACTCTTTTGCGTATTAGGCTACACCCCCCCCCCCGATGTAACCAATTCTCCAGGAGCTTACAGGGCTCTTCGTACAGGGCCTACTGTAAGCTCCAGAAGGATTGGCTACATCAGGGGTGTGTGGCCTAATATGCAAAGGAGTTCCTGCTACAAAAAAAGCCCTGTTTGCAACTCTCAAACTTCTATTCTGTGTGGCTCTTACATTAAGCAAGTTTGGCCACCCCTGCTTTACTACAAGCTTTGGATCTGTACACACCCTCAGAAGAAGCAACCACCTCATAGGAGAAAATAAAGTTTGACTCTCCCAATTCTTTGCCCCGTTGGAGCAAAGTCTCGTTTTGTGAATCTACCTAAAGTGAAGGGAAGTCAATGATCATTTAAGTATAACAGGGGTGGCCAACGGTAGCTCTCCAGAAGTTTTTTGCTTACAACTCCCATCAGCCCCAGCCACTGGCCATGCTGGCTGGGGCTGATGGGAGTTGTAGGCAAAAAACATCTGGAGAGCTACCATTGGCTACCTCTGAAGTATAGGAATATAGCTCATGGGTAAATTAATATTTTGTATTCAGAATTTAATAGTTTTATATTATGTCAGATTGTTGGGCAGGATGTGGGGGCAGGAGGGTTGTGGTCTCCTCACAGCCTTCTTATTGAGAACAGTCTCTCCTGTTGGTAGATCCAAGTGGGCATCCGTGTTGGTCTGAAGAAGTAGAACAAAATAGGAGTCAAGTGGCACCTTTAAGACCAACTAAGTTGGTCTTAAAGGTGCAATTTGACTCCTATTTCAGTCTCTCCTGTTGAGCTTTGTGCTTGGCTTTACTTCCTTTGAGAACTAAGAGTTCAACTGTTCATTCATAAACGTTTCAAACTTGCATTTCTTTCCCTGCTGTTGTTCTTACTGTTTCTGATTAATTGGTATTTATTGCTAGTTTCCATGTTATACATTGTACTTTATTGCCGACAAAGGTGATTCTCTTAATGGTTGACATTTGTTCCATTTTATTGCCTCTTTATAACTTACCTGCTTCCTGGAGTTGGAGCTCACCTTTGCTGGACTTAGCAGTAGATGGTGTTTATTTTTTTTTTCCATTTAAAGAATCATCTATTCAGGGCTGCATGGCAGCTACATGAAATGTTTGATCTGAGCATATGGCTGGATAACAAACATAACCGCTGTATCTTCCTGCTAGTTCACATATATTTAGTTGATCCACTTGTTAAGAGGGCTGATGGTCAAAACCAATATGAATTACTTCAGACTCATTTCCTGTGTTTCTACCTTGGAGTCGCTTTACTGATATTCTCTTCTGATCCTTCTCTGTTGAGCAAAAAACTCATGACTTCAGTTTATTTATGTTTACCTAATGAAGGCAGACATGTGTTGGTAATAGATCTTTTTTTGTAGAAAAAACCCAGCAGGTACTCATTTGCATGTTAGGCCACACACTCCAATGCCAAGTCAATCAGAACGGTGTTCCTGTGTGTTTCTGCTCAAAAAAAGCCCTGTTGGTAGATACTTTTGATAGGTGTAGTCAAACAAAAAAAATTTCCCCAGAAAAGAACTTTAATTTCACTAGGGGCATCAGACCCCAAATATTTCAGTTTACATTATTTTCAGAGCAGTATACTATGGGATGTGCCATCAAATAGAGATTACAGCTCTAAGTCTATCACATTAAACAACAAACCATTATGAGTATGCCTTTTAGTGTAGTCTCTTTAAACTGTAAAGGCTTAAACAACTTCAGATCTTCTCAGACCTTAAGACTCATATACATTGCCTTCCTACAGGAAACCCATATTAAGAATAGTCAATTCCCATTTCTTAATTCAAATTGGTTTCCAATGCAATTTAGCGCACCTGGATCGTCCAAATGAAGGGATACAGCAATTCTTATATCCAGAAATATCAGATTTGAATTTGAGGCAGCTGAAATTGAACCAAAGGGGACGTGTTTTTTTGTTAATGGAAAACTAAACAGCTTCAACACTGCATTGGTCTCTGTATATGCAACAAATGATGGACAACTGAGCTTCCTTAGGGTCGCATTTCAAAAACTGGCTTTCTTCCAAGATGGTCATTATTTTGGGAGGAGATCTTAATTGTATAGCTGACCCTGCTCTTGACAGATTGAAGTCAAAATATTTTGGTCTGCGAGCGCTGCACTGGCTGCCTGTGGCATACCGGATTTGCTACAAGGTGCTGGTTATTACCTTTAAAGCCCTATATGATCTGGACCTTTGTCTACCTGAGGGACCGCCTTTCCCCATATGTTCCCCAAAGGGTACTTTAATTAAGAGTTCAAAATCTGAGATCGATCCTCAGGCCGAGAGAGGCAAGGCTTAAAACAACACGAGCAAGAGCCTTCTCTGTGGCTGCCCCTTATCAGTGGAATCAACTCCCAGAAAATGTCAGAGCCTTGCAGCACCTTACTCAGTTCTGCAAGGCCTGTAAGCAGGACTTTTTAGCAGGAATGCACCAGAACACAGTTCTGGCTAGCTTGGCATCGGGTGTGTGGTCTAATATCCAAATGAGTTCCTGCTGGGCTTTTTCTACAAAAAGGCCAGTGTGAAACAATGGTGATGTCAGAGAGTGTGGCTAATATGCAAATGAGTTCCTGCTAGGTTTTTACTCCAAAAAAAACCCCTGCCTGTAAGACCACAGTATTCCACATGGCGTTTAAGAACATAAGAACATAAGAGAAGCCATGTTGGATCAGGCCAACGGCCCATCAAGTCCAACACTCTGTGTCACACAGTGGCAAAAAATGTTATATACACACATACACTGTGGCTAATAGCCACTGATGGACCTCTGCTCCATATTTTTATCTAAACCCCTCTTGAAGGTGGCTATACTTGTGGCCGCCACCACCTCCTGTGGCAGTGAATTCCACATGTTAATCACCCTTTGGGTGAAGAAGTACTTCCTTTTATCCGTTTTAACCTGTCTGCTCAGCAATTTCATCGAATGCCCACGAGTTCTTGTATTGTGAGAAAGGGAGAAAAGTACTTCTTTCTCTACTTTCTCCATTCCATGCATTATCTTGTAAACCTCTATCATGTCACCCCGCAGTCGACGTTTCTCCAAGCTAAAGAGTCCCAAGCGTTTCAACCTTTCTTCATAGGGAAAGTGCTCCAGCCCTTTAATCATTCTAGTTGCCCTTCTCTGCACCTTCTCTAAAGCTATAATATCCTTTTTGAGGTGCGGCGACCAGAACTGCACACAGTACTCCAAATGAGACCGCACCATCGATTTATACAGGGGCATTATGATACTGGCTGATTTGTTTTCAATTCCCTTCCTAATAATTCCCAGCATGGCATTGGCCTTTTTTATTGCAAACGCACACTGTCTTGACACTTTCAGTGAGTTATCTATCATGACCCCAAGATCTCTCTCTTGATCAGTCTCTGCCAGTTCACACCCCATCAACTTGTATTTGTAGCTGGGATTCTTAGCCCCAATGTGCATTACTTTGCACTTGGCCACATTGAACCGCATCTGCCACGTTGACGCCCACTCACCCAGCCTCAACAGATCCCTTTGGAGTTCCTCACAATCCTCTCTGGTTCTCACCACCCTGAACAATTTAGTGTCATCCGCAAACTTGGCCACTTCACTGCTCACTCCCAACTCTAAATCATTTATGAACAAGTTAAAGAGCATGGGACCCAGTACCGAGCCCTGTGGCACCCCACTGCTTACCGTCCTCCACTGCGAAGACTGCCCATTTATACTCACTCTCTGCTTCCTATTACTCAGCCAGTTTTTGATCCACAAGAGGACCTGTCCTTTTACTCCATGATTCTCAAGCTTTCTAAGGAGCCTTTGATGAGGAACTTTATCAAAAGCTTTCTGGAAGTCAAGGTAAACAACATCTATCAGGTCTCCTTTGTCCACATGTTTGTTCACCCCCTCAAAGAAATGCAACAGGTTAGTGAGGCAAGATCTTCCCTTGCAGAACCCATGCTGAGTCTTCCTCAATAACCCGTGTTCATCAATGTGCCTACTCATTCTGTCCTTGATAATGGTTTCTACCAACTTTCCCGGTATTGAAGTCAGACTGACTGGCCTGTAATTTCCCGGATCTCCTCTGGAACCTTTTTTAAAGATGGGGGTGACATTTGCTACCTTCCAGTCCTCAGGAATGGAGGCAGATTTCAATGAAAGATTACAGATTTTTGTTAGAAGATCCACAAGTTCAACTTTGAGTTCCTTCAGAACTCTCGGATGTATGCCATCCGGACCCGGTGACTTATTAGTTTTTAATTTGTCTATCAGTTGTAGGACCTCCTCATTTGTCACCTCAATCTGACTCAGGTCTTTCAACACCCCTTCCAAAATTAGTGGTTCTGGGGCAGGCAAAAAGTTCTCGTCTTCTACAGTGAAGACGGAGGCAAAAAATTCATTTAGCTTCTCAGCCATTTCCCTATCCTCCTTCAGTAATCCTTTTACCCCATGGTCATCCAAGGGCCCCACTGCCTCCCTGGCTGGTTTCCTACTTCTAATATATTTGAAGAAAGTTTTATTGTTGGTCTTTATGTTTTTTGCAATATGCTCCTCATAGTCCCTTTTTGCCTGCCTGATCACAGTCTTGCATTTGATTTGCCACAGCCTGTGTTCCCTTTTACTAATCTCACTTGGACTGGTTTTCCACCGCTTAAAGGAGTCCTTCTTACCTTTTACAGCTTCCATTACTTTGTTTGTTAACCACGCAGGCCTTTTCTTATGCCTGTTTGTGCCTTTCCTAACTTGTGGTATGTATTTTATCTGAGCTTCTAGGATTATAGTTTTAAATAGCGTCCAAGCTTCCCCAAGGGTTTTGACCGTATGTACCTTTCCTTTCAGTTTCTTCCTCACATGCCTCCTCATCTCAGTGTATTTACCCCTTTTAAAGTTAAACGTGGTTGTGGCGGTCTTTTTGGACAACCCCTATTTATACAAACGGTGAAATCAATAACATTATGGTCACTGCTCCCAAGCGGCGCAATCACTTTTACATCTCTCACCAAGTCTTGGGCATTACTTAGGACCAAATCCAGGATCGCCCCACCCCTGGTAGGTTCTGAGACCATCTGCTCCATAGCACAGTCATTGAGAGCATCAAGAAACTCAATCTCTTTCTCTCGACCAGAACACATATTGACCCAATCAATCTGCGGGTAGTTAAAATCACCTATTACAACACAGTTTTTACGTTTAGCCGCTATTTTTAAGCCTTCCATCATATTATAATCGTCCTCTCTCTTTTGATTTGGTGGGCGATAACAAACTCCCATAGTTAAATTTCCTTTTGGGCCCTCTATTTCAACCCAAAGCATTTCTAAAAGTGAATCTAATTCTCTGATCTCAGCCTTACTGGACCGTATATCCTCTCTGACATACAGAGCCACCCCACCTCCAACCCTTCCCTCCCTATCCTTCCGATATAGCTTATATCCAGGAATCACCGTGTCCCACTGATTCTCTTCATTCCACCAAGTTTCTGAAATTCCCACAATGTCTATGTTTTCTCCCAACACTAAACATTCCAATTCACCAATTTTACTTTGAACACTTCTAGCATTTGCATACAAACATCTATAATTTCCCAGGCGAGCTAGGCCCGCCACCTTCCTCCTGCCGCCTCGAGACACTGGCAGACAGTCCATATTGTTTGTCACCTTCACAGTGGACAACTCCGGTCCGCTACCCGGTAGAAAAATAGCAGCAGTTTGATTGTTAACTATGGAATCTGACGAAATGATTACATCAAATCTGCTATGTTACCATCGGGACCGATAGACGTGGCTGGTGCCTATTAAGATTACTTGAATGCTGCCTATTTATTTATTATTGTATTAAAATAGCACTTGAATGTCATTTTAATGCAATGTTTTTATACTGCTGTTGTTTTAGCATGAATTGTGAGCCGCCCTGAGTCTGCTTTGGTGGGGAGGGCAGGATATAAATCAAATAAACTAAAATAAACTTTTATGGCTTCGCAGTTAAGGAAAAATAAAAAAAGAATAATTGATTCTATGTACCTATCACCTAAAGCTCAAGTGCAAATAAATGGATACTGCTCAAGAGACCTTTGTTTATCCGAAGGCACAAGGCAAGGCTGTCCTCTTTCCTTTCTTTTGCTTGCCCTTGCAATTGAGCCTCTAGCAAACTCTGTTAGGGATAATTGTATGATCTCTGGTATACCCATCAAAGATGACTGTTATAAAACCAGTCTATACATAGACAATATGGTTTTATATGTAACAAATCCAGAAAAGTTACCTTCCCTTACCATGCTCTAGGAATTCAGTAATATATCTGGCCTCAAAATTAATCATTCCAAAGCCTTACTGTATGCAGTTAAACTATCTAGCTCACACTCTGTAAATTCACAAAAATCATGCTTACAAATTGGTGACACAATGACAATACTTGGGTATAAAAATCTCCTTGAAATTACAAGACTTATTGAAGACTTATTTAAGCACTAGAAGGCTGATTACAGACTGGCACTTTGGGATGACTTAGAGACACCTCTGAATTCAGCCTAAGAAAATCCCTCCACACACAAACATCTGCTAGGCGTCCCCATCCCGCACTCACCCCATCCTTCAGAGAAGCTATTGAGATTTACAAACACCAGCACAATTTTAATAGAAAGGAAGAAGGCATTTTCATCCACCAATCTTGGTACCCAGCTCTGCAAAACACCCTACAGACTATAAATTGCAGAAAGTCTCAGAACAACCAACAAATTCCACAGAACAATCAGCACAGTCAACAACCATCTTCCTTATCTTCAAACCCCTTCCAACCCTCCCAGCAATTAACACGGAACAATGGTCACATTCAACAGCCAGTTTCCTTATCACTACCCTTCCAGGAAGCCCCACCAAACAATGGGCACATCCACAAACCAATTGCCCTTTCATCACACCCCCTCCAGCCTAGAAATAGCAGCTCTCCAGCAGCCCTGGCCCCACTCAATGCACAGCAGCCAAGAAGGTCTGAGCGCCTGCTCCGGCTGCAATGCCACTGAGGATGTTCTCCGCAGCTGAGAACGAAACGTCTGGAAGGAAAACTTTCTCCAGTAGAACATGGCACTTGATCCCGAAAGATTCTACAAACCCTAATGATGTTACCAGCCGTGAAAACCTGAAATCTTTGATAATAAGAGAGTTACTGTAATTCCAAATCAGTAACAATAGAGAGTCAAATATAATTCTTTTTAAAAAGATCATGTCCTTATAAACATAGATGGCAATCTATCCTAACTTGTTTCATCTGGCAACAAAAGAAACCAAGGGTTTAATTTTAATATTTTATGTTGACCCCGAGAGGAATGCAGGTTTGCTTTTCCAGTCCTCAGCAGGTATTATGATGCGACTTTTCTTTCTTTCTTACCAAAATGCTATAATAGGCTTCCAGGTTTCATCAGCTTAAGCTCAGTGGAGGTCCGCGGAGCTTGTGTTTGTGGCCCCCCTAAATCGGGTGGTTGGAGGTGTGCCACAGCCTCAGCATCTCTAGGGATACCCTGGAGGGGGTTTCCTTTTAGTATGGGGCTTTGCAGAGAGCCAGGGATATAGCGGCAGCTGTTCCCTGTCCTTTTTGTGTGCTCCAGTGCTCTGCCGCCATGATCGCCATTATGGCAGAAAGAGGTGAACACCCGACTGCTTGCTTTTCTTTCTTCTAACAAACTTCTGATGCATCGCTTTTCTACCTTAAGCACTGCAATTCTTCTTTGCAAGTAAGTTTGCTCTTCAATAACATCGGATAATGGGTCATTTTACATAACAACAAACAGGATAGTTCAAAGGAAGGGAAAGAGGTGAATCCCCCCCCCCCCCACTTTTCCATGAGTGCAGCTTCAAAAAGACAAAGAACAACTTTGAGCATTTGCAGTAATCTGAATTAGACTGAATATAGATACTTAAATCAACCCGGTTTATGATTGAATAAGTGATAAGGAGACCATCATCCAGTTATAATTTGGTCTGAACAAAAACGAGATATATTTTAGAGAGATTTGTATTTGTCGTCTGAGTGGAACTAAAATGCCAACAATCAAAACACACAGCTGGAGAAGATTTGGAAGGATAGATTAACTGGGTTTCCGAGTCATTTCTCAACTTTGATTACTAGACTGAGTTATTCTGTGGAGAAAAATGGCATTGCAAAGCAAAATGTTTCAGAAAAAAAGATATAATGGATACCATAATTTCTCTAAAGCAGGACCTTAGTTCACTAACAGAGTTGATAAAAAAAGCAAATAGGAGCTTTTATTTTGAAAGGTAGCAAAACCTTAAATCTTTATGACCTTTTATTTTGAAAGGTAGCAAAACCTTAAATCTATATGAGTGATAAAGAAATCTCAGTGAAGTTTGTGGAATTGAGACAAATGGATAAAGATCCATTGAGGAAGAAAAACAAAATGGAACCTGATGGCACAGTTTTTAAGAGGGACCGGAAATCAAGACTGTCTAAAGCTTCTCTGAGAGGAACTGGTGGCGTGGGATTCTTGTTATTTTTACCAAGAGGGGCGTACACACTAAGGAGCGAGGAGGCATATTTCAGCAAAAAAATCAAAATGTAGAAAACTTTCAAGAAGAAGGGATTTTAAACTGTTTTTCTCTCTGTAGGTAATTGGCTAACATGGAACTCTTAACAAGAACTGATATATCCAAGCGGGCAGCCATGTTGGTCTAAAGCAGTTGAACAAAGCAGGAGTCAAGTGCACCTTTAAGACCAACCAAGTTTTATTTAGGACATAAGCTTTTGTGCGCTCTTAAGCACACTTCATCAGACGAGGATCACTGTACTGGATTCCTTGTCTAATGAAGTGTGCTTAAGAGCACACAAAAGCTTATATTCTAAATAAAAATTGGTTGGTTTTAAAGGTGTTACTTGACTCCTGCTTTGTTCAAGAACTGATATGCGATTTTAAATGGCCAAGTAAGATCCTCGGGACATATTAGGTTTGTGCCTCTCAGAGCAATATGGATATAGGAGCTATAGTATCCAAAAGCTTTAAAAAGAATCTTACATAAATAAACAATTAATTTGGATCAATTTTTAAGTAGGGAGACAACACAATTATTTTATAATCTGGTAGATCTGCTCTCAATATGTTTGTTTGGAGAAACTGTTTATACTGAGACAGATAAACTACTATGTTTTATTTTTGTTCGCCACTTCTTTATCTCTCTACTTTTTATGTTATTTTAAATTTGGGGTGGTTTTTTTGCTCTCTCTGCTTGAAATAAGTAAGTTAGAAGGATAAAGAGATATTTGTTTTTATGCTTATCCAAATGATGACATTGCTAAAATAATGAGTCAGTTTGTATTTTTAATATGGTTAAGCTTAGCCAGTTAGTTTTGTGTTGTGATCTCTCTGACTTTTTAGATCTATATGCGTTGAAGAAGAATAGTTTAGACTTCTATTTTAAATAAGAGATTAGTAAAAAATGTATAATGGAAAATGAGGATGGTAGAATGTATGGGAAAAATTCAATACTTGCAGGTAGAAAGAATTGGATATTTTGTTCTGAGGTAGAAATGTAACTGATATATATGTAACTTTCTTTGTTTCTGGTTTCCCATTCTGTATCCACCCTTCCCTCTTGTTGTTTCTGTATTTTTATATATGCTTTTTCTTTTTATAGTTAAAATCAATAAAAATTGTAAAACACCAAAATGCTATAATAAAGCATATCTAGCAAATTTCAAAGCTCATAGAAAACACATGCTTACACCCTAAGAAATTTGAAGAAATATTGTGGGCTAGAGTCAGTGATAGATCCTAACATCTGGGACAAATATTGGGGCAGTCATTCTCTATTTCCTTCTTCTCTTACTACCTTTTCCAGTCACCAGTGGTTTATTCTGGGAAAGGATTAGCGTGTTTTCAAAAGTTGGAAAGAGACCAACCTCTGCAGATTTATGGAAATCTCTAAAAGAAGGTATATAATAGACAAATCGTATTAGATAGCTGACATCCCTACCCTGTTCATTCATCATGCATGCTGGGAGACCATGCATACTGGGAGACATGTAGAACGCATGCATTCCCAATATACAAGATTGCCTAGTCTCTTGTACTGGTACAAGTCAGTGTGTCTGAAAAGGATTGAAGCTAGTGTCTAATCGGGATTCTCTGTGCATATTTATAAACTTCACTAAAAGCCATTTTGTGCACATTTTGGCTTAATGTTGGCTGGTCACTGTATCAGAATGCAACCATGGTACAGAAATCCCTTTGCAATACTTTTGACAGAGGCACAATTCTGGGGAAATCTGCCAGTTGTATTGTGTTTGCTTTTAAATGGAAATAGTCTGAATGGTTTATAAAATAAAATCTAAGGTTAGCTCTTACACATTGCAGAACTGCATACTGGAATGCAACTATATCTTTCTGTTAATAATTATTTCCTGGGGTGTCTCCCTCTCCCTGCCCCCACATTAGGCTTGGACCAAAGAATAGCTGTGAATGTGTCAAAACCACGAGGATGACAGTCTATCAGATGAAGGACCATATTGCTAAGGATCAAATTGCCTCCGTAACAGAACGACGAGAGAAGGAATTTAAAGAGTATCGGAGAAGGTAAGCATAACTATCCTTGAAGAATAGAGGCCACATTTTCTAGGACAATACAATGGAACTGGTTGCCTGAGAACTGCCTTGCTGCACCAAGCATATTGTCTCTAATAAGCTGGTACTCCAGGAAAAGGCTGTGGGGAGTGGATGTGGCTCAGTGGAAGAGCCTCTGCTTTGCATGCAGAAAGTCTCGGGTTCAATCCAGGGCATCTCCAGTTAAAAAGGTCACGTAGTAGGTGATGTGATAGACCTCCACCTGAGAGTCTGAAGCGTTGCTGCTGACCTTGATAAATGAATGGTCTGATTCAGTATAAACTTCCAGCTTCATGTGCATTCATGTCTGAAATCACTCAAGCTGGGTTGTAGTTTGTCGACCCTCAAGTATCTGATAATCAGAGGGAGAGGGCCAGATGCATCTAGGATTGCCAACATTGGGTTGTGTAATTCCTGGATATATGAGGATGGAGCTTGGGGAAGGTGGAGTTTGGGGAAGGGAGGAAATGCAGGATCAAGTCTACCTTCCAAAGCTGCCAGGGGAACTGATTTCTGTAGTCCAGCGATTTGCTGTAATTCCAGGAGAGCTCCATGTCCTACCTGGAAACTGGTAACCCTGGATATTATACAAGACTTCATTCTTAGCTACTGTAGTTTGTGTAGCCTCTGTGATTCTGTGTGTCAAAGAAAAATATCCAGTGGCCATCCCAACATCCTACTTAGATGAGCTATAAATAATTCTCTAAATAGAGAGAAGTGTTTCGATCCAGAGCTACGGATGCCAGCCTCCAGGCCTGACCTGGGGAATCCCCTGGAATTACAGCTCATCTCCAGACTACCAAGATCAGTTCCTTTGGAGAAAATGGATGTTTAGATCAAATGGTTATTCTGCAATCTCCCCATCTGAAGCTATAGGGAAGGGGGAGTGTGGCTCAGTGGCAGATGGGGTGCCAGCCTCCAGATTGAACCCAGAGATCTCCTGCTATTACAATGGATCTCCAGACAACCAAGATCAGTTCCCCTGGAGAAAATGGCTGCTTTGGAGGATGGATTCTATGGCACTGTACCTTTATGCGGTCCCTCCCCTCCCCAAACCCAGGCCCCCCCCAAGCTCCACCCCCAGAATCTCCAGGTATTCCCCAATACTGACAGCCCTAGTGGCAGAGTATTTGATTTTTCAATTCCATGGGGCAGTGTCCAGTTTAAACAAAAGGGGGTCATAAATATGGGTTTCCTGGTCCTGTAAACATAGTCCCATTTTTGCAGGTGCGCATGTGTTAGCTTCTGGAAAGCTTCCTGGCCTATTTGCCACTTCTGTCTCTCTGCTTTATTACAGATATCCCACCATGACAAAAGATGCCGTTATTGCTGCACCAAACACACCTTTAAGCTACCCCATTTACGGGGCTGAAGTGATGCCCTTGCACACCATTGTAATTCCAGGTATGCTGAGCCCCAAACAGAGGGTGGAAATGGTGCTTTAGAAAAACTTCATTCCTTTCTCTGTCCTGCCAGGTAGAAGTACCCTCTGGACTCGGGGAATCCTTCACTAGTTGCCACTATTCTCACTTAAGAGTCTTGACAGGCGTGTGACAGCCTGTGTGGTTAGAGTGTTGGACGTGACAGGTTCAAATCCCCACTGAGGCAACTCTCTACAGTTTGTTGAATAGCAAAACTCATTAAATCTGCAGATGACACCAACCAGGGAAGAGCAGTGAACACACCAGAAGATATAGAATTCAATGAGATCTGAGCACACTGGAAAAGTGGGCAGATGTGAACAAGATGCAGTTAACAAGGATAAGTGCTAAGTTCTACATCTAGATAACAAAAATAAGGAACACACATACTGGGTGGGGGATACGCTTCTGGGTATGAACAAGACCTTGGGGTGAGGGTGGGCCATAAGTTAAATATGAGCAGCCAGTGTGATGCCACAACAACAAAAAGCCAATGCCATCTTGGGGTGTATCAACAGAGGCATAATACCCAAATTGCAAGATGCCATTGTCCCACTGTATGCTGCATTGGTCAGGCCCACACCTGGAGTATTGTGTGCAGTTCTGGAGGCCTCACTTCAAAAAGGATGTGGACAGAATGGAACAGGTGCAGAGGAGAGTGATGAGGATGATCAGGGGCGTGGAGACCAAGCCCTTTGAGGAAAGGCTGAGAAACCTGGGAATGTTCAATCTGGAGAAGAGGAGGTTCAGGGGGGACATGATTGCTCTCTTGAAGTATTTGAAGGGCTGTCACTTACGGGAAGGGCTGAGAGCTGTTCCTTTTGGCAGCAGAGGATAGGACTCGAAATAATGGGTTTAAATCAAGGGTGGGGAGGTACAGGCTGGATATTAGAATAAACATTTTTAGAGTTGTTCAACAGTGGAATCAGTTATGTGGAGAGGTGGTGAGCTTCCCCCTTACTGACAGTGTTTAAGCAGCGGTTGGATGAACATCTGGTCAGGCATGCTCTAGGCTGATCTTGCATTGAGCAAGGGGTTGGATTAGATGGTCTGTATGGCCCCTTCCAATGCTGTGATTCTCAGATTCTATGAAATACGTCTGAATGGACTTTTCTTTTTTGACTCAAATATTAATCTCTGTCCTGTGTCTTGTATTTACTTACTGCTCCATTTGGGGTTTCTTTTGCTTTTGTTCCTAAAGGGCTTGGTTTCCATGGCAAAAGTCCAGGAAAAGTCCAGGTAATGTATTTCACAAAAATTTGGAAGTGTGCATTGCCCCCATGGTTTTCTATTTCTGTAGGCAATCCCAGGGGTGAATTTGTGGATTCCATCTTGTATTTAACAAGTGTGAAAAGCAGAACTTCAGAAAGGCCTTTTTCATAGGCTCAAAAAACTGGGTGGTTCTCAAATGACAGTGCAGATTGCCAATGTGTATATTAGAGTTGCCAACTTCCAGGTAGGGCCTGGCGATCTCTGGGAATTACAACTGATCTCCAGATGACAGAGTCAGTTCTCCGGGGGGGGGGGGAATGGCAGCTTTGGAGGGTGGATTTAATGGAGGGTGGACCCTTCTGCAGGCTCCAGCCCCAGATTTCTGCAGGCTCCAGCCAGATTTGTTACTTCTTGTTCTTTGCCTCCTGTTTGTTCATTGGGTGGGGGGTTGCGTGTAAATTTGTTCTATTTTTACTTTGTTCTTTCTTTTGGGGCCCTCATGAACTTTTTCCAGGGAGTAGACAGAGAGGTTAAAAGTTCTGATTTTTACTTGTAGCAAGCTGAAGTCACTGCCTATTTGGGGTGGCCCAAATAGCTGGATTATGAAATAACCACAATAGAGGGTCAGGGTCTTTGGTTGATGCAAAATACATAATGATAGTTACGAATGATTTCTGACTACCTGTAGAAAACCTGCCAGCCACCTGGAAGAATTTGTTTATTTATTTATTCAGTTTCTATTCTGCTCTCCCCCATGCACTGCCAGCTCTGGGCAAATTAGGCATTTACCTAGGGCACTGGGCTGGAGGGGGTGCCAAATTGGGGCACTGAGCACTCCAGGGCTAGCCCTGCCCCCATCGGTCATGGGGTTTAGAGCTGATTACAACCTAAAGTCAGTTTGGTATAGGGGTTAAGTGCATAGACTCTAATCTGGGAGAACCGGGTTTGATTCCCCACTTCTCCACATGCACCTGCCAGGTGACCTTGAGTCAGTCACAATTCTTGAAAGAGTTGCTCTCTCAGGAGCAGTTCTCAAAAGAGCTTTCTCAGACCTCTCTTACCGATTTCCCACTAGCCTTATGCTGCTCTCAAGCTCCTTTTCTCCACGGGGCTTCCATTGAATTTCACACTATCTGCCCCGGGGCTGCAACTAGCTTCGCCTTTTTCATGCGGCAAACAGAAACTGGTTTTAGAGAATCTTGTTTGCAGCCTCGGGGCAGCTTGTGCGAAATCTGATGGGAAGCCCCGCTGAGAAGAGGAGAGTGAGAGCAAGGTAAGGCTAGTGGGAAATCGGTCACAGTGTCTGTTGTAGGGAGAGGAAGGGAAAGGAAATGGTAAGCCACCCTGAGACTCTGAGTGAAGAGTGGGGTTTAAATCCAATCTCTTCTTTGTCTTCTTCTAATGATCAGTAGTGACAGGCTTCACATTTCTGGGATCCAAGATCACTGCAGACGGTGACTGTAGCCATGAAATTAAAAGACGTTTGCTCCTTGGGAGGACAGCTATGGCGAACCTGGGCAGTATAATAAAAAGTAGAGACATCACGCTGCCAGCAAAAGTTCATATAGTCAAAGCAATGGTATTCCCAGTAGTAATGTATGGCTGTGCGAGCTGGACCATATGGAAGGCCGAGCGCAGAAGAATATCCATATAGATTGCCATAGGATGGGTTGGTATATGCAATATGACAAAGAGCATTGCATATACCAACCCATCCTATGGCAAACTATATGGATGGCATAATCTCTTGAGTAAACATGCCCTCTATTTAAACTAACAAAGCCAGAATGTTACCTAGATTTATGGTACCCTATGACAGCAGTCTGCTTTTTATCACTCTCTAGTGCTTTTTCAGTCCTGTTTTGTCCTACACTAACAAATGCAGATCCTATTTGTGATTCTTTTAATCTGCTAAAACAGTCCCATGATTCCACACTGCCCACTTATATTAAGAATTGCTGCTTCCATTCCTATTTCTCTGATGAAGTCTGCTTAACAGCATACGAAAGCTTCCATTCTGAATAAAACTTAGTTGGTCTTAAAGGTGCACTTGTCTACTGCTTTGTTCTATTGCTTCAGACCAACACGGCTGCCTCCTGGGATCTATTTGCCTTTTTAGTTAGTGCATCACAGTGCTGACTCATGTTCAGTGTATGAATTACTAAGACCCTAGATCCTTTTTACATAGACTGCTGCCAATACATGTTTCTTTGGTCCTATAATTATGCAGTTGATTTTTCATTTTAGCCCAGTTTTCCAGCCTGTCAACATCATCCCTTGTCTTCATTCTGTCTTTATACTGTATTTGCTATCCCTCCCAATTTAGTCTCATCTGCAGATTTAATGAGCACCACGTCTATTCCTCCTTTGAATCCCAGCAGATATCGCTGCAATAGTGTTGGCATGCAATTTGGTTTCTAACACTCTGCTCCTAAGTTTTTTCCTCTTTTGCAAAATGATAGGTGATTCTACGAGCTTCGTTTGGTACTTTGAACACCCTTGCTGATACATCCAAAGATGTGGTGAACGGGCGAGGGGGAAAGGAGCTGACCATCTCCACCTCCAATGCGAAGCTACTAAATCACATACTGAAACACCTCACATATACCAGTGCAGTATTCCTAGTCAATGCAGTAGACATGGGTGAGTTGAAATACTGGAATTGGTATTGTACCTCTGCAAGATTTCCAGCTCCCACTTAGAAGCTGGAAATCCTATAGAATTACAACTGACATCCACAATACAGAGATCAATTCCTCTGGAGAAAAATGGCTGCTTTGGAGGGCGGACTCTATGGCATTGTGTCTTGCTGAGGTCCTTCCCTTCTCCAAACCCCACTCTCCTTAGGCTACACTCTGAAATGTCCAGGAATATCCCAACCCAGAGCTGACAACACTAGATACTGCTGGATAAACCTGCTGAGTGCTGGACCAGCTCTGGGTTGATCTTAAATGCAGAGAACTCCCTAGCTTTAGAAGTACTGTTGGAATTTTGAAAAGGGTAATGAATGTCACTTCAAAAAAAAACCTGTTAACGGAGGTGGGGCCAATTACAAAATGGCTGCCATGAGGCCCAAGGCCAATCACAAAACTTTGGGTTGTTTCTGCAGACATCACCTTAGCTAGTATCTGCATAAGGTGTGAACTGATTTTTTAAAACAAGAGCAAAATATTACCATTAATTACCGAGACAGGTTGGTCTAATCATGGCTCTAATGTTTCATGATGACCCTTGAGTACAGTACGGTAGAAGTTATTGGGTTGTATGTCTAGAGTTAATAATTCATAATTTCTGTTTGGCCACTCATAATTGTGTTGCAGCCAATCTTATGAACAATGTTGGCCATTTGGATTCCACCACATACCTTGCAACATTTGAGAGCCTCCCAACATGTGACATCCAGTTCTGTGGGGGCTGATCTTCAAGAAGAACCATACCCTCCAACACCGGACCTCACATTTCCCAAAGAATCTAAACCCTTTACTGCTTCCTTCTCTGCTATTCTGCCTGCAATGCACATCTTCTATCATTTGCAATGGAAAGCTACAATCCGGCAAACACCTAATCAACTGTGTCCCAATTGCTTTCCAGTGAGCTTCGAAACAGGGTCATACCTTGTAAAGTTTCCTGTGACCATCCGGCAGCTGGCCCTTCCCAAGCTCTTTGACCCAGGACAAGGTGAGCAATTTTATATAGTGTGATGGGCCAATTCAAACATTATGGACTATACCAGTTGGGTTGTGGATTTTCAGTTCATATGTGTATGGTGCCCTATTTGGATCAGGACCACAGTGCACATTGAAAAGGAGTTTCAGCCTTCCCTCCTGCACAATTTTCCCTATTTGAAATAGCCTTGGGGGAATTCCATTTGGGGAAATAAATGAACAAAAAAACCCCAAAACATACACACAGAACACACAGAAAACACACAAACTAGCTAAGAGGGGGGAAAGGGAAGAGGGAAAGATAGTAATTTTGGGGAAGGTGATATTTACCAAGTCTTGGAGAGTGAGGTCTGCGAAAGGCAGCATTCAATTTTCAATGTAGTGTAGCCTCATACAAAAATTGAATGCTTTAATCTGTGAGGAACAAATCTTTGATGGTGCCTTGCTAGAAAAAAACCCCAAATACTTAAAATTACTGGGGAACTGTAGAAAATTGCCATCAGGGCTGGTGCGTGGGAGTAGGAGGGGTAGGGTGCTAGGCAGTTGGGGGTGCTGCCAGGTGCCCCCTTATTCTCCCTTGCCCTTGCAGAGTGCTCCTCCGAGTCTGCCTTGTAGGCCGGATCAGAGGAGCATTGCACAGTTCATGTGAGGAGCGCCTTCCCATTGCTCTCATCAGTGCAAAGGGCTACTAGGCCGCTTTGAACCCAAAAGTGGCTGGGCACTGCTAAATCAGTTCGCTCTATGAAGACTTCCAAGGAAGCCTCTGAAAAGCATACTGCAGGGGAAAGCAGCGGTGCAGCAGCAGTCTTGTGCGCCACCCGTAACTCCCTTGTCTCCTGCTCATTCGGCCTGCAAGATGATGTCACTTTTGGTGATGACATAATGCCACGTGCATGGAAGATGCAGAGGGAGCTTGCAAAGGGGTGTGTGCCACAGGGGTCTGCCTCAAGTGGCAGAACCCCTAGCACCGGGGTTGTTTGCCATATTTCAAGTATGTCCAACAGGTAGATCACGATCTACCAGTAGATTGCGGAGGGTTCAGAGGTAGATCACCAGCCCCACTTGATCTCATGGTTTGCTGGACAGGGGTTTGGGGTTTTTTGATGATTGTTTGGTGTAGTGGTATTTGATTATTTGTGCCAGTATGATGAATTCTTATTTTTACTTTTAGAACTGCATGTGTGGTTTTGGCATCATCCAGAGGTCTTCAGTTCCTGTTGATCTTTAATACTTTGAGACAGTGACAGTTTTGGACCAGATTCAACCAGTGTTAACTTAGCTCCCCACCCACCCCAGTATAACGAAGATGAGTGTTCCAAAGAAGAGCAAAACCTACCACTTTCATCATGAATGGGAAATGGACTACTTCTTCATCATGGTGAAAGACAAGTGTTGTTGTCTTACTTTGTATCCTTGCCCAAAAAGCGTAATCTGGAGCATCATTATAAGGCTCTGCATAGCAATAAGTTTGATGCTGATTTTCCACCCAAAAATGAAATTCATAAACTGAAGCTCAAAGAACTTAAATCTAAATTGGCTGCACAACAACAGTTGATGGTGAAGCCGAGGTCACATTCGGTCAATTCAACCATGGCATCCTTTAAGGTCACCAACCTGATTTCAAAAAAATGCAAACCTTTCAAGGAAAATTTGTAAAAGATTGTTTTCTTGAAGCAACAGAAAATCTTTTTGAAGGATTTAAGAATAAGAAAGAGATCATAGATGCTGTTCAAGATGTACAATTGTCAAGAAACACCATCATGCGACGAATAGAAAAGATGTGTAGAGACACAACTGAACAATGGTTGGAGGATGTTTCAGTTTGTGTTGCTTTCTCACTCCAACTGGATGAATCTATAGACGTAAGAGATGTAGCCCAGTTACTAGTCTTTATCTGGATTATTTTTGAAGACTTCAGTTTTAAAGAAGAACTACTTGGAATGATTTCTTTAAAAGGGAGAACTACCGGTCAGGAAGTATTGAGCTCTTTCCATTCTTTTGTGACAAAGTGTAATCTTCCATTGCATAAACTTGTTTCCATCACTACTGATGGAGCAAGAGCAATGACAGGTGAGGTTAACGGTTTCATAGGCCTCTGTAGACAGCATGACAACTTTCCAGATTTCCTTTCTTACCACTGCATCATTCACCAGCAAGTTTTGGCAAGCAAGAGACTCAATACAAAGAATGTCATGGACATCACTTTCAAAATTGTAAATTCAGTTCATGGAAGATCACTTCAAAGACAGCTTTTCAAACTTACTCTTGATGAAGGGGCAGCGGAAATAATTTTGCACACAGAGGTAAGGTGGCTAAGTAGGCACAAATTTCTACAAAGATTTCATGAGTTGTTGAATGAAATAAGAAGGTTTTTGAAGGAGAGGGGAGATGACAAAGCAAAGTTGGAAGATGGGAAGTGGTTATGTGATCTGGCATTTCTCGTTGACTTTACAGGCAAACTAAGTGATATGAACATTGAACTACAAGGTAAAAACAAATGCATTGGCGAGATGATGAGTACGGTTTCATCCTACAAGAGCAAATTTGAGCTAATGATGACTGACCTTGCAAACAACACATTTGATCATTTTCCTAATACGCAGGACCGTCTGGGACAATATCCAAATTTTGTTTTTCAGAATGAGAAGTACGTGACAGAAATCTGCTCTGTTATCCAGGAATTTGAAAAAAGATTCTGTGACTTCCAAAGAATTTAAAAGGTTGTGGAGTACTTGACATACCCATTCAAAGCAGATATAGACATTAAGGAAACTGCAGCTGCTATCAGTAAAAATTACTCATTGAACAAGGCATCTCTTGAAAACGAAATAGTAACCCTTAAAAATGACATTTTTCTCAAGACCCGTACTGAGCAAGGATCATTTTGGAAGCTAGTGCCTAGAGACAAATATCCCAACTTGAGAAGATGCGGTGAAACTATACACTCCTGTTTCGGTTCAACTTATTTGTGTGAATCTGTGTTTTCCCATCTGAAAATGACAAAGGGTACACAGCATTCTAACATGACAGATGAACATCTCCAGGATTCCGAGACTGGCCCTCACGCAATATTCACCCAACTTCAAAAAGCTGGTGAATGAAATGCAGGCTCAGATGTCTCACTAATTAGCAAGAGCGAAGTTTTAAAGATTGCGCAAGATCAGCCTGGATCAATACTTGACCTACATTTAACACAAATTACTCAATAAAAGTTTAAAAAGTTATTAAGACAGTTAAAGAAAGTTATAACAATAAAAATTTAAGAAAAACTGCAGTTCTTTCTGGATCTTCGTCTCTCCGTTTTGTTTTTGCTTATTTTGTTTACCAGTAAATGACAGAAGGTAAATTGTAAATGGGGGGAGGGGGCGGTGGAACCCAACTTTGCTGGGTTAAAATCTAATTTGAAACTAATTTGAAACTTAATTGTCATGGTGGTAGATCATCAGCACTTTTGTCCAGAAAAAATAGATCACGACCTGTTCAAAGTTGGACGTGCCTGCCATATTTTACTAGGGATCAATTCTATCATCATAGTCGGTTCGCTGAAGAAGAGTATTCGCAATGAGATGTATACCTAGAATTCTTGTATGAACATCGGAGTGAATATTAAATACAGCATTAAATATATGCGGGGGGGTATTTTTTAGCAGGAACACACAGGAACACAGTTCCAGCTGGCTTGGCGTCAGGGGCTGTGGTCCAGTATGCAAATGAGTTCCTGCTGGGCTTTTTCTACAAAAAAAGTCCAGTGTGAAACAATGGTGATGTCAGGGGGTGTGTCCTAATATGCAAATAAGTTCCTGCTGGGCTTTTTCTACAAAAAATATATGGATTTGATAGTGAATATGGAATATTGGATTGAACGTGTTGTATGAAAATATACATATTGCATGAAACTTTTATATTGCCCCTATGCAAATTATTTTTGTGCCCTTGAGGTAGTATTCTGAATTGGCTCTGTATTGTTGTACTTCTATATGCCTGTTGTTTTGAAAGAATATTATAGGCATAATGATTAACAAAAAATACACACATGTTACGGTGAGTTATAAACTTTATTGAGATGCTATTACAGCGAATTCTCTTTTGCAATCACATTCTATATGCTGTAATTCTTAAATATATTAGCTGCCCCATCTTGGCTATGTGAGCAAAGAACTGGCCCCATGTGCCAAGCAAAATGGTCTGGCAGGCCCCATTGTTCAGCACATGTCACCTAAGCCTGCTATAATCCAGATGGCCCCAAGATGGTGCCTACAGGCACCCTGACACCCGCCAACATCTTTCCTGGCACCTGCCAAGTGTTTTTAGGCTTTTGCCCAGTAATGCTTCTTGGAGACCTGATTGGCTGTGCAGGTTTTTAAAATGCTACCTTGGTAGCTGCCAGCAGAGCACAGAGATCCACACTGTGTTACTAAAGTCAAGCTGTGGCAGTCATTTTGTGGCTGGCTCTGCCTCATGTGGCAGCCATTTTGTTACTGTACCAACCATGCTGTGTCAGAATTACAAATGTGTCCACAGGCTCAAAGAGGTTGGGGATCCCTGCTCTAGACTGTGAGCAAATGAACACGTTCTAATCAGTAGTGCATTAGCTGTTAATACACTACTCTCACACAGTTATTACACAACTCTTGGTTTTGGATTGTATGCACTCATTTTTAGCCCTGCTTCTTTTTATGCGACAGGTAACAATATCCGGGATCTTGTGACCATTACCATCAAGACTTTCTTGAGGTACCACAAGCTGCGAGTCCTCCTTAAAAGCATAAGACAGTTTTACCCAGACATCAAGGTGATTGTGGCAGATGACAGTGAGCATCCAGAGAAGATTGAAGAGGCCAATGTCGAGCACTACATCATGCCCTTTGGAAAGGTAGCAGCATGTGGTGCCTCTCTTTTTGTTACCAGTCACCTGAAGTCCCAATCCTGGCTACTGTGGATGTTGGTAGTCCTGGACTTTTGGATATCTCTGCAGCAAAGGGATACTTGATGAGCTGCATTTCATGCTGAACTTGGAGTCCTTGGGCTGGTTGCTCTCAAATGGTTCCACTTCTCACACACATACCTTCATATAGCATGTTCTTCTTCAATGCCACCACCCCAAGTTAATTCCATCCTCTCACGTTTCCATCCAGCCTGGATGTTAAAACCAAAATAAACAAAAAGAAGTGTGTATGAAAGAAAAATGCATCGTTCAAGTGAAGTTGTTACAGTCTCTTTGTCTACATAGGACTTGCATTGGATGGGTCTAGCTCTTCTCTGATTACTGCCTAGGACAGGGGTGTCAAACATGCGGCCAGGGGGCCAAATCAGGCCTCCAGAGGGCTCCTTTCATGCCTCTGAGCAACTGGCTCTTGTCTGCTTCCTCCTTCTTCTCTCTTGCTTCCTTCGGCATCTCAAATTGCTTTGCAAGGCTTGCTCAATCGCACAGGAGCTACAAAGCTAGGCTTCCCAACCCCCCCGCCCTGGCGGGGGACCTCCAAATTTGCAGCCTCCTCCCCCGCTCTCCAAAAATCCGGAAGCGGGGGGGGGGGAGAGAACATGCGTGTAGGCATCATGTAGTTGTAGAGCTCCTGCAGGTTTAGAAACCTGCAAACCGATCCATTTGTAAAATGTGTGCCTTCAAGGCTGCGCAGGAAACAAGAAGGGCTTCATTGGAAAGGGTCAGTAACAGTTTCCATGGAGAACGGCCCCTCCCTTTCTTTTGCTTTTGTTTTCACAGCAAGTAGAGTTCTGCAGGAAGAAGATCTAATAAGTATTTGTGTGTGAGAGAGAGGGAGGGGGCAGGGGATTCCCTGGTTGGAGGCCCTCCCCCCCCTTTAGAAAGCATGGGGGAAGGGAAATGTCTACTGGGCACTCTATTATTCCCTATGGAAAATGATTCCCATGGGGAATAATAGGGAATTGATCCGTGGGTATTGGGGTTCTGGGGGGGCTATTTTTTGAGGTAGAGGCACCAAATTTTTAGTATAGCATCTAGTGCCTCTCCCCAAAATACCCCCGAAGTTTCAAAACGATTGGACCAGAGGGTCCAATTCTTTGAGCCCCAAAAGATGGTGCCCCTATTCTTAATTATTTCCTATGGAAGAAAGGCATTTAAAAAGGTGTGCTGTCCCTTTTAATGTGATGGCCAGAACTCCCTTGGAGTTCAATTATGCTTGTCACACCCTTGTTCCTGGCACCACCCCCAATGACTCCTGGCTCCACCCCCAAAGTCTCCTGGCTCCGCCCCCAAAGTCCCCAGATTTTTCTTCAATTGGACTTAGCAACCCTATACAGAGCATAACCTCAATTTTCGTTGTTTGAGGGTCCTCCCCTTCCTGGTTCCCTGGAGAGGGAAGGAAAGATCCAGAGCTTCCTTTGCCCAGTTTCCTGGATCCCATGGGAGAAATATAAAGAAAGCACCTTTAAGAACAACAAATGCTAATGTTTTAAGAATATTTTATTTTAAGGGTTTTTTTAAAAAAATCTTTAGTCTTGTTTGTCTGTGTCCTTTAAAAAGTTTATATCTCTGCTACCTAACCTTAAATAGGTACACACACATGACTCGACCCAACACAGCCTAGCCTGGCCCGACAAGGTCTCATTTATGTCAGATCCGGCCTTCATAACAAATGAGTTTGACACCCCTGGCCTAAGATGTTTAGTTCCAGAGCAGTGCTGAGGGAAATTGCTTCCTTAAACTTCCAAGTGGACTGGCTAACTACTGAGGAAGGAGCTCAAGGCAGCCATTTTATGTGCTGTCACCACTGGAGACTCAACAAGGGTAGAAGGGAACACAGTGTGCAAAGTTTTAGCGGTTGCAAAATTGAATATTAAATTTGAAGGTTTTTATATTGTTGTGAGCTGCTGGAGCCAGGTAGGGGGAAGGAATGCATTGCTAAAGGCCAAGAAACATGTTTTTGGCACTATTTATTTTCTTCCTTTGCCCTGTTTTTTTTCATCTTACCAGGGTTGGTTTGGAGGGAGAAATCTTGCTGTCTCTCAGGTGACAACCAAATACTACCTCTGGGTGGATGATGACTACCTCTTCACCGAAAACACCAAGATCGAGAAACTGGTTGAAGTACTGGAGAACACCAACTTGGATATGGTATGGAAATCTGAGCAATATCCAGGACTAGGCATTTCCAACAGGCCTGGAAGGGGGAAAGTCCTGTCCTTTTTTTAATTAATTGACTTTGTTTAGTGATGATCTTCCACTAAAACTTTAATCCTGGTTCAACCCTGTCCCCAAAGTGACATTCTAAACTACACTCGGGTTAACCCTTGTTTTTATCTCCGGTGTTCTTGCAAAGCAACCAGCAGCTAAGCCCCTCAGCCTCGTGGGAGCAGAGAGAGAGGTGGCTCAGAGCCCTGAGTCCTCTCCACCTCATGCAATCCTAGCCAGACAGAGCTAGTAGTCACAAAGCCCAAGTGAGAGAGTGGTCCTCAGCCAAGGAACCAATGAATCTAAGCCCCTCTGCTTGGAGTGAGCAGAAGGAGAGTTCCTCAGAGTTCTTAATAAGCACCAAACACCCCAACCTCACTGTTCACAGGAGGAATGATTTCCAGTTCCCTTCCCTCTCTGTCTCTGTCTCTAAATCAGGGGTCCCCAACCCCCGGGCTGTGGACCAGTACCGGTCCATGGCCTGTTAGCAACTGGGCCGTGAGTTATATACTTATTTCATTATATTTTACAATGTAGTAATAATAATAAGACATTGGATTTATATCCTGCCTTCCACTGCGAATCGCAGAGCAGCTCACAATCTTCTTCCTCCACAACGGGCACCCTGTGAGGTAGGTGGGGCTGAGAGAGCTCTCCCAGAAGCTGCCCTTTCAAGGACAACTCCTATGAGAGCTATGGCTGACACAAGGCCGTTCCAGCAGCTACAAGTGGAGGAGTGGGGAATCAAACCTAGTTCTCCCAGATAAGAGTCCGCGCAATTAACCACCACACCAAAATAAAGTGCATAATTATATCATCTTGAAACCATCCCCCACCCCCATGGAAAAATTGCCTTCCACAAAACCGGTCCTTGGTGCCAAAAAGGTTGGGGATCACTGCTCTAAATAACCCAAGCATGACTGCTGCTAACAGAAAACAATGGCTGTGTGTAACTTGGGGATATATATCATTCTGCTCCAATGCAACAGAATGGGAGATTGGGAGCCAGCACTGCCTGTTGAGCTTTTGATGCTTCTAGGTCTCCAGAAGTCCATCCTCCCTGTTGCTTTGATTATTGTGATTAGTGCCAGTGTGTCTGCCATAGGCGCTGCCAACATGCCCCACTGTGAGATGCCTGAAGCTCCAAGAAAGCACATGGAGGATCATGGGAGGTTCACTGAGGCGAGATTGCACAGACTTCAGCTTGTAAACAACAACCCTGGTGGTTTTAGTTGCAAATTTAGGTTCTTCGGCAGGTTCATGCCCATCCCTTATGATGACTATGTTGACTTTTGCGAGTGAATCTAGCAATACACTGCCATACCTCCAGGAGTGCTTTCAAATTAATTTTATTTATTTTTCTTTTCTTTACTTTCTCAATGAGACTCAAGGTGGATTGCAGTATATAACACAGAGAGCAGAGACCTCCAGAGAACACTGCAGTAGGACTAAGAGCATTGGACTGGCCAATAATGCACACAAGTTGCTTAAACATACCTTAAAGCAAAAAGTGGGTCACAATAGTTGAAGAAGACAATTCAGCAAAAGGAAGGTGCTACGTACCCCACTCCCACCCCACCCCACCCCAAAAATTGTGATGGTGTCATCTTTCATTCCAAGTATGGCCATTAGCCTTCACCTCAATGTGAAAGCAATCAATTGGCTAAACCTTTCAAATGGAAATCTAGGTGGATAAATCTCTTCTGTGCCCCATAACTTTGTTATGACAGCAGCTGATGCTCCAGAACAAGAAGGGTGCTTTTATGTAAGGGAATAGTCTACTGCCATGTTCATTGCATGAATTATCTGGCCTTTACTGCATTGTCTTCTACTTTGTGAGCTGCTTTCTGCCTTGTTTATGATATAGTATGCTTTAGACAGGGGGAGGGGTTGCATTGTTTCTAATTTTGTTAATTTTCATCCTATTAAAAAGTTTATTGGAACTGTTATGCTTTCCATTTGTATTTATAAAAATACATATTTTGTAACCTGCCTCGAACCTGAAAGGCAAGGATAGGCTATAAAGAAAGTAAATAAAATAAAAACAAAATAATATGGGTGGGTGGGAACTAGGAGTGTGTGCTTGGTATATACCGAGCCTAATAAATATCCAGATTGCTATTTCCCAATACCCTTATTGGAATTTTCTAGGTATTTATTCAGCCAAATCAGATTAGAGAATCTGATTCTTCAACTGAAATAGCTTTGCCTGAATAAAAGCTGATAATATTTGGGAGCAAAAGAAATTGATGAAATGCCTTTTAGCCATTTATATCTAATAGCGGACAGGCTCATCCACCTCACTGTTAGGTTTCCTTTCCTTTTATTTTATTAGATTCTTTGACCAATGGTCTTAAGCTCAAGATAAAATAAGACAGTAAATACAAAACAAATTACAAATAATTGAAAACCAAAACAGATGGTAAGGAAGAAAACCAATAAACATGATCACTGGACATAATTAAATAACCTGAAAGCACCGTTAGGTTTAAATGTCTAAAAGCCAATTCATTGATCCTTTTGCCTCCCCCTGCTTGGAAACGGGGGAATCGATGTCAGCCTAACATCAGATGGGCTCACCTACCCCGCTGTCAGCTTTAAATGGTTAAAAGCCATTCCATTGATTGCTTTCACTCTCCCATGCTTGGAAGCAATGCTCCCTCTAAGCTATGGAGTCTTGTGAGCAAAAATACTTATTGAGAGCTTAAGTTCTCAATAAAACTTGGTTGGTCTTAAAGGTGCAACTTTAATGCCAGAAGACCAACCAAGTTTTATTGAGAACTTAAGCTTTTGCGTGCTCTCTAAGCACACTTCATCAAACTTGGCTCCTGCGTGGTTCAGCTGCTTCAGACCAACACGGCTGCCCTCTTGGATCTATCTGGCATTAGAGTTGTGAGCTACTGCATACATTAGTTTGCTCTGGCGTGATCCTTCCTGAGCTAAGACAAAAATGTGTGAGCCGGAGGCTAAAAAAACGGTGAGCTAGCTCACACCAGCTCAGCTTAGAGGGAACACTGCTTGGAAGCAGTGTGTGTGTGTGTGTGTGTGTGTGTATGAAAGGGATTGATGAATTGGCTTCCAGCCATGTCAGTCTAACAGCAGAATTCTGAACTCCATTATACCCTATTGGGATGGTCTCCATAGGGTATAATGGAGCTGAATAAATTCAGGTTTCCTGAATATTTACCTAAATTCCAATACAATACTGATATTAGGACTCAGGGATACCAATATTTTTCAGGTCCAGCAGACCCAAATTGGAAAAATACTGAATTTTGTTTTTGTACACCCCTAGTGGGAACCCATCTGGCCCTCTTTCCAAATGACAGGCTCTGGTTTTTACACTCTCTTGAAAGTGCCTGTTTGACAAGAGACCTCTACATACCTGTCATGTGTTGTGCATAGGATTTGCGAATATGTTTTGAGCCAGACTACTATAGTAGTTAAGAGTATTGAAGAAGTATTGGAGACCCAGGTTCAATTCACCACTTTGCTTAAAAGCTCAAGATGCGACCTTTCAGCCTAATCAGCCTCACAGGGGTTTCTGGAAGTGCAAAATGGAAGAGGGGAGCAAGCCATCCTGAGCTGCTTGAAGGAAGAATTGGGTTAACTATCATAATATTTCAGGCTATATCTCTAAGTAAGTTTTTTCCATTACCCTGTGTGATCCAAGAGCATGCCCTGAGACAGCCGTCACAATCCCCTGCAATTGTATCATGCTGGGGAAGATTGCAGTGGCACAGAACCCCACCGACCATCTCTGAGCTATTCATTAAAGAATATGGCCAAGTGTGTTCCCAGGGAAGCCACTGGGTTGGATGGAGCAGGTCTCTTTTGCTTAATCTCACCCAACTCTCCTTTTTATTACAGCATCTGTTCCCCACGGCTTTTATCCATGCAGATCCCATTATACTCAGGGCAGACTTTTTGAGTGGTCAGACATGACTTCTTTCTTGTTGCACCAGCAGATAAAGCTGGTTGGATCCAACCCATCGATTATTCCCAGTATCCTCAAAAGACTGAACATGCTAATTCCTACTGAGATAGAATTTCTATAATCAGGTTGCATAACATGGTTGGATAGGACTAACCCAGCCCAATCTTCCTTATAGGTTGGAGGCCGTGTGGCTGGGAATGACTTCAAGTTTAAAATTTTCTATGAGGACGGGGAAGATGGCAGCTGTCTACATATCAGAAGTGGATCCTATTATCCCTTGGAAGGCTTTCCCAACTGTGTGGTCACTGGTGGAGTGATCAACTTCTTCCTTGCTCGTACAGAGGAGAGTAGGCGTGTTGCTTTTGACCCTAAGCTTCAGAGGGTGGCTCACGTAGGTAAATGTCCTTTCAACACCTGGTTACAGCAGATTTCTGTGGTCTGCAGGGCTTGAAAATCCTGAACATTGCAACTTTTGAAAGCGGAAAGTTGCTTGCTGGCCCTTATGGTTGCAGAGGTAAGGATGAAGTTGTCTAAATGAGCAGTTCTTGGATTTCTCAAGGTTTCCTTTTCCCAGAAAAGAAAATTAACTTTCTAAGCAAGTCTCTTCAAATACTAGATGGAAAGTTCAGGTTGCAATGATGATTTTTGTTGGTCACATCTCAGGAGTGAAGACTGAACCCCCTTATTTTCTGTAAAAAGAGTCCATTTTGTGTGAGGACCTTAGTTTGAGAATGATATTCTCCAGGAAATAAATGCATTGTTTTGTCCCAGGTATTGCTGTCCACCAGTTTCACAAACGTTACATGCCATCTCTGTCAGTATATTTGCCAGCCAAACTTCCAACATTTTGTGTCTCCATTAATTGGTTCCACAGATTGCTGACCTATTTTTCTCTTCTCCTTCCAAATCTCCTTTCCAGAATTTTTTATGGATGCCCTGGGAAACCTACTGATCGGTTCCTGCGGTGATGTTGGTATAGGCCACCAGAGTCATAACTCTGCCACTGATTCTCAGCTGGCTGCTGTTGAGAAGAATTATACCAAATTCCGAACCAATACTCAGGAACAGGTCCAACTGAAGTTGTCTTTACACTATTTTAAGAACAGGTTGAAATGCTACACGAGGACATGATAACGGCTGTTTGGCTCAGTCGCTCCTGTGTCTCCAGAGGTGATGTTTCTGGAAGGAATTAAACTGATGAACTGGGTTCACCAGCACTGAGCATCTTGGCCTACAGACTGTCCCTTCTGGCTGGGACCAGAATCAGCAAAAGAGTTTCTAGGCTCACTGGATGGAGACTAAAGATTCCATTTGATGTCTCAGTCTGTGCCACTTCCTTCTCGTAGGTCACACTGAGAGAATGGTTACCATGAAATGAATGTCTGAAGTGCTATTGATTTGCATTGCTGTTGCCCCTTTAAAATACCAGATTCAACACAGTAATAAATATGCCTATTCCAGGGGTCAAGATGGTAGCCACCATGAATCTTAGGGTTGCCAACTTTCAGGTGGGGCCTGGAGATCTCCCACTTTTACAAGTTTAAAACAATTTTATTAATCTGCAGTATATTGTTATACTATTTACAAGGAAAACAAAGAATAATGCCAGGTGACAACAATACATCACACTTTTCTCCCCTCCTCTCACCCTTTTCTTGACTCCCGCCGGTGTTTACTTAAAATTATAAAAAAAAGAAGGTAATTTTATCCAATCAAGAATCTCCATTTTAAATCTTTATAACTACAAAAAGAAATAAAAACAACAAAATAAGAAAGTTAAAGTCTATAAATCCATCTTCACTTTTTCTTTACACCTTAAACTCAGGAAAATTATTCCTTTAAAAATTTTAGTCCATTTCAACTATTGTCAAAAATCACTAACTGTCCCTTTACCTTCCAATGTTTTTCAACATATTTTTGAAATTTCTCCCACTCTTTTCTGAACTTCTCTAAATCATAGTCTTTTAAGATTCTTGTAAGTTTGTCCATTTCACTCCAAGACATAACTTTTAAAATCCAATCCCATTTCTCTGGTATTTTATCTTGCTTCCATAACTGCGCATAAAATGTCCTTGCAGCTGAAAGCAGATACCACAACAACGTTCTATCTTGTTTCGGAAAACTTTCCATTTGTAATCCTAACAAAAAAAAGTCTGGAGACCTCTTAATGGCATAGCCAAAAATTTTAGACATTTCTTTCTGAATCATTTGCCAAAATTGCTTTGCCTTTTCACCAGTCCACCGCATATGGTAGAAAGATCCTTCATGTTTTTTGCATTTCCAACTCCTATCAGACACCTGATTGTTCATTTTTGCCAGTTTCTTAGGTGTCAAATACCATCTATATAACATTTTGAAACAATTTTTTTTATTATAACATGTCGATATCTTCATAGAGTTCTTCCATAAATGATCCCATGATTCCATTTGTATTTCTTTATTAAAGTTTATTGCCCATTTTATCATTTGAGATTTGACTACTTCGTCTTCTGTAGACCATTTCAATAATAGTTTATAAACTCTTAAAATCAATTTTTCATTATCCCCCAACAGCATTCTTTCCAATTCTGTTTGCTCTTGTCTTATACCTTCACATTTAACATCCTGTTCCACCAAACTCTTAATTTGTTGCAATTGAAACCAATTATATTTATACTGTAATTCGTCAGCTGATTTTAGCTCCACCTTTCCTCCCTGTATCTTTAATAGTTGATTGTACGTTAGCCACACCCCTGCATCAGTTTCTGAGGATAATTTTATTACTTCTGTTGGCACAATCCATAGCGGCTTTCTCTCATCACCATACTTTTTATATTTTAACCAGGTACTTACCAGATTTCGTCTTATATAATGATGTGAGAAAAAACCATGCATCTTATTTTTCCCATAAAACATATATGCATGCCAACGAAAAATATTTCCATGGCCTTCTAAAACCAGCAGTTTAATATTTAATAACATCATCCATTCTTTTTCCCATACCAAACATACTGCATCATGGTACAATTTTAGATCTGGCAATTGGAAACCTCCCCTTTCTTTTGCATTAGTTAAAATTTTCATTTTGATTCTTGGTTTCTTGCCTGCCCATACAAATTCTGAAACTTTTCTTTGCCATTTACTAAATTGTTTATTGTCCTTCACAATTGGAATGGTTTGAAATAGGAACATAATTCTTGGTAGAGCATTCATTTTCATTGCAGCAATTCTGCCCAGCATAGACAGGTTCAATTTGTTCCATTTTATCAAATCTTCATCAATTTTTTCTCCAAAGCTTTTCATAATTATTTTTATACAGATCTGTATTTTTCATGGTAATGTCCACACCTAAATATTTTTCTTTTGAAGTAACTTCACACTCTGTGCACTTCGTAGTTCTTCCTGTTGACTCTTTGTCATATTTTTACATAACATTTTTAATTTCTCTTTATTTATATAGAAGCCTGCTAATTCTCCATACGCTTGTATTTTTCGAAGCAGCAATGGTGTCACAGATAAGGGATTTTCATTAATAAACATTACATCAGCAGCAAATGATTCATATTTATAAGAAAAACATTTCAATTTCAGCTCTTCTATTTCTTTATCTTCTTGGATTTGCATAAGCAAAATCTCTAGCGTCATTACAAATATCAGTGGAGATAGAGAGCAGCCTTGCCTTGTTCCTTTAGTAACTATTATTTTCTCCGTCAAATCAGCATTTCTACAGAGTCTTGCTTGTTGCTCAGTGTATATCGCCTTGACCATTCTTATAAACATTTCTCCAAGTCCCAATTTCTCCATCACTGCAAACATAAAGTCCCAATTTACATTATCAAAGGCCTTCTCTGCATCTGCAAAAAATAATGCCACTTCTTTTTCGGGATGCTTCTCATATTATTCAACAATGTCTATAACAGTTCTGACATTATCTCTAATTTGTCTCCTGGGACGAAATCCTGCTTGTTCTTCTTTAATAAAATTGTTCAAATGCTGTTTGAGTCTTTCTGCTAATATCCTAGCGTATATTTTGTAATCATTGTTAAGTAGGGAAATTGGTCTATAGTTTTTTACATATGTGGTGTCTCTATCTTCTTTTGGTATCAACGAAATTACTGCTTCCTTCCATGTATTTGGTATTTTCCCATCAATCCTTATACTATTTATCAGCTTCTGAAGTTTTGGTACTAACGTCTCTGCGAGGATTTTATAAAATTTGCTGTAAAACCATCTGGGCCCGGTGCCTTTCCTATTTTCATTGATTTTATTGCAGCTTTAACATCAATTTTTTCAATTGGATCATTTAAGACCTTTTCCATATTTTCTGTTAAGGAATTTATTTGAATTTTTTGTCAATTACCAAGCCAGGTATTTTCTGGGTTTGTTTGCTCCTTCAAAAGATTTCTGTTGCAGTCTCTTAAGATTCCATTCCACCTCTTTGTTTAACAAATCTCTCAGATGATTCTGAAATATTGTAATTTCCTTTATTATTTTCTTTTTGCCCGGTCTTTTTTTAAGTTCCCTTTGTTTTTTTCCAATCTCTTCTTGAATATCCAGCATTTGTTTCTCTTTAACTCTCTTATCTTTGTTATTCATTGTAATTAAAATACCTCTCATCACTGCTTTGTACACATCCCACACAGTTTGAAATTGAATATCCTCTTTTTAATTTATTTGAAAGAAAGCTTTGGTTTCTTTTTCTAGAGACATCACTGTCTTTGTATTTTGTAGCAAATCTTCATTTATTCTCTATCTCCTAGTCTTTTTTACAGTTCTTGCTGACCACATCAATGGATTGTGGTCAGCTCCAACTTTAGGAAGAATCTCTATTTTTTCTGTCATAAGTCCAAATTCTTTTGTAGCCCATAGCATATCAATTCTTGAGAAAGAGTTATGCCTAGCTGAAAAAAATGTATAATCACGTACATTAGGGTTAAGTTTCCTTCATACACCTTCCAGGCTCTCTTGTTTCACTAAATCAAAAAATGACTTTGGTAATTTCCCCTCTTTATTTCTTTTTCCTGATCTGTCCAAAGCATTTGTAATTGTTCCATTAAAATCTCCCATTTTCATTATTTGATCATAGGTCACTTGGTCTAATTGTTGCACAATGTCTTTGAAAAAGGAGTATTTTGCCCCATTTGGGGCATACAGTCCCAACAACAAAGTCTTTTTATCATTCATCATCACTTCCACAGCTAAATATCTTCCTTCATTATCCTTAAAAATTAATTTTGGATCTAATTCTTGTCTGACTCCCCTTTTTTTCTCCTTAGCCAAAGAAAAAAATTCTTTACCCAGTTGTTTGTTCCATAAAGAATTATAATCCATTTGTTTAATATGTACTTCTTGTAGGCAAATTATACTACATTTTTGTTTCTTGATCCATTGAAATATAGCCTTTCTTTTTTGAGGTGAATTTAGTCCATTTACATTCCAAGATAATAATTTGTAATCCATAATGGTTTTTCTTTTTATTCTGTACCCCAAATCCCTTATTTGAGCGCTACACACCTGCTTTTAATGTGACGTGTGACCGCACCCCAGGTAAGTCTGCCTAGTGATTCTGGGAGTTTCTGACTGTGGATGGATTAATATTTATCACTGTGCCTGACTAGAAGTCAATGAACTTTATTATATGGTCAACTGACTTTTATTTGGTAATACAGTCTTTAAAACAAAATAATAGTGTTTGTACATATCTGGTTCACAGAATTCACCATACAGGATATAGTCTCAATGACTAGATTAAGAAATCCCAAAAGTAGCATTTCAGGGGGATCCAAAATAAAGCAAGGGGGGGTGGAATTAATACATGTGAAGTGTATTGCACCCACACCACTGCATTTCTGCAAGCACAAAGAATTCAACCTGCTGAAAGCAAAGCTGGTCCAATTCAGTTCTTTACTTCAGTTATAGTTAGCATGTCTTGTGGAGACCCAAGGTAGATTTCACAATTCAAAATAATGCAATAGGAGCAAAATAAAACTTTAAAAATACAACATGTCATTGAAACACAAACACCCAGATGCTACAAAATCAGAGAATACATTAGAAAACAAAATAAAATATATAATATAAAGTAGAATCACAAAACTGGAGAGCAATGCAACAAAACAGTATAAAATATACAATGAATCAGGGATTTTTTTTGAGCAGGAACATAGGAATGCAGTTCTGGCTGGCTTGGTAGGCCTACTATGCCGAGTAATCTTAGCGTGACTTTCACTCTGACAGCATGATGTCACTCCAGGTTTGTCCTGGAAGTACAGTGCAACTCTTAGGGTTGTCAACCCCAGTTTAGGAGCTTTTTCTACAAGAAAAAGCCATTTAAACAGTAGCTACCATGCTGTTTCCTTCACACAAAAATTAGTTAAGGAGAGGGAGATTATTTTCCACCTCAGGCATCAAAAGCTGCATTTTTTTTAATTTTCAAAAACAAGCTTTATTAAAGTTATTATCCCAGTACAATCAGGACTTTTTTGTAGAAAAAGTCCAGCAGGAACTCATTTGCATATTAGGCCACAGCCCCTGACACCAAGCCAGTCAGAACTGCATTCCTGTGCATTCCTGCTCAAAAAAAAAAAAAATCCTGAGTACAATCAAGAATAAAATATAGTAGAATGACACATTCTCGAAAGGAATAAGCAGTAACTATTGTGAGGTAAAGAAAAAGCACTCTAGGATAGAAAAGTAAGTTCTGACAAGCAAGGGTCATTTTGTAGAAAAATAGATGGCAAAGCTCATTAGCACAACTTATTAGCATATGCTGCTAGCCAAAAGCAACCCAATGCAAGAAAGGAGAGCCCTGGATGAGCAAGCTCTGATTGAGCTGGCTAGAGATCCAGCCAGTCCAAGCAGGCCTCATTTGCCTGGGGCTCTCCTGGACCACCACCACCCAGTTAAAAGGCCAGCAGACCACCTGCTACCCAAAATCACATAAGAAGTGGAGAAAGGGTGGGGTGGGCTTCTCTAGTGATTAATGAGGGCTGCTTGGGATGTAGCAAAGCCCCTGGCGGCTGGCTGGCTGGCTGCCCGCTCTCCAAATCCAGGCATTGTTATGCAGCTGCACCTACTATTCAATGGACAAGGTAGGTGGGAATGAAGAGGTGAAACTGTCAGAAAGGTTCAGGAAATCCAAAGCTCCTGCTGAATCCGAGGCCTGGTGACAAGCCAATGTAATATAGGGAAGTCATATAAGAATTGAAGCTCTGTCAACCAAGAAGAGTCCCAACAGTGTGCCAGAATAAAAGAAAAGCTGCAATTTCTGACACTTGAGTTATTTGGTCTCTGGACTCACAAAAAACACCTCCTACTTTGGATTGGTTCTTATCAAAGTATATGAGAAGAGCAGATAGAGTCTGTCTAGTTAAGGAGTCTGAGTTTTTCCTTAGAATTTGACTGTGCAGAGTACAGTCAGGCAGCAATTCTACTCATGGCCAACTGGTAGCAGCAGAGAGTACAACCAAAATTTGTGAAAGGAAACCCATGGGATAAAAACAGGAGAGATCAACCACCTCTTTGTGAGTGCTACAGCATCACCTCAGTTGGCACTTCTGGGTAGGGCTGGAAGTGATGCCATCATGGAGGGGCGATAATCACGGCCTCCTGAGGTAAATGGCCCCCATCTCCCACTAGCTGCCAAGCTGTGCCTAGTAATTTTAGCGTGACTTTCACTTAGCATGACAGCATGATGTTACTCCAGGTTTGTCCTGGAAGTAATTGCATCAGTGCAACTCTTAGGGTTGTCAACCCCAGTTTAGGAAATTCCTGGAGAATTGGGGGCAGAGCTTGGGGAGGGTGGAGTTTGGGGAAGGGAGTGAGTTCATTAGGGATGTGATGTCATATAGTACACCCCCCAAAGTTGCCATTTTATCCAAGGGAACTGATCTCTGTTGTCTGGAGAAGCTTGGGGATTCACTGGAAACTCTATGGTTTACCCATAGAGTTTCTGATTGATCCTAGAATGTCATGTAGCTTTAATGACATCACTTCCAGGTTCACCAGAACTGAAGTCACACCATCAGAAGACCAGCAGTTTTGTCCACATATTTTCACCATGCCACCCTACTGAGCAGTGGTGGGGGTCAAGGGCTACACTGGGAAACCTCCTGCAATAGCCGGAGATGTAACAGACCTAGACATAAGTTTGTTCAGACAAGCTGTAATTACCATCATCAACCATCCTCATTATCCATATCTTGGCTCAAGGCCAAGTTAAGTATTACATTTTTTACTTAGATGTCACTGTTGGGTAGGATTTCCACCCTCCGTGTTGGGCGTGGTAATCACCAAGAATTATTAATGGCCTCCAGATAACAGATAACACCTACTACCTTATAAGAAATCCAAACTTTATGATTCCTGAAAAATATAGATATACTACAAACATGGCCCAATATCTTAAAAATATAGAATACCACCCTTATAGAAGGGCTTTTACTTTTGCCAGGTGCAATGTTATGCCATCTAAGGTAACAGAAGGGAGATATTGAAGGAACCCATACAGTGAAAGAATCTGTACATGCCCCATTGGTGAGGTGGAAACACTGGAACATATTCTTATTCATTGTCCCCAGACCAAAGGTTTGCTCAATTTGTTAATTTTACTATACTGTCATTGAATCTTAAATTTGTACCATTTTGCATTCTAAACCACTGCCTACCAGCTATATGTAGCTCTGCTTACTGTACCTGATTTCTCGTCTGATGAAGTGCGCTTAAAGCACGCAAAAGCTTATATTCTGAATAAAATTTTGTTGGTCTTAAAAGTGTAACTTGACTCGTACTTTGTTGTACTGCTTTAGACCAACACGGCTGCCCACTTGGATCCCTCTATAAGGAAGTTAGGGACAAGACAATTCCCCCTATTTTGGAACAGTCTAAGGTGCTAACAAATAAGATATCTCTAGGGAAACTGCTGGTTGATGAAATACCAGCAATCACTAGAGTGACAGCTAGGTTTTGCACCCAAGTGATCAAACAGAAGAATAGTTTTAAATCATAGGAGCTTTCTCTTTTGGTGTAGACCAGGGGTGGCCAAACTGTGGCTCGAGAGCCACATGTGGCTCTTTCACACATATTGAAGCCCCCACTGCCCTGTTGGCCAGCATGGAGAAGGCATTTCTCTCTTTAAATCACTTCTCCAAACCAAGCCAGCTGGTGGCTTGGAAAATGCATTTAAAGTTAAAGTTGCTTCCTTTCCACCTCTCCCTTCTTCCCCCATCTATTTGCCTGCTTGCCTTCCTTCCTTCCCTCAAACACCCGACATTCGTGTCTTGAGGCTCTCAAACGTCTGGCATTTATTCTATGAGGCTCTTATGTTAAGTAAGTTTGGCCACTCCTGGTGTAGACTTTGTGGCCAAACTGTGGCTCGGGAACCACATGTGGCTCTAATTAAATAAAAACTTCCTCTGTGTAAGAGACCTTCTTCCTCTTCCTGAGTGTTGGTCTAAATCTGGACCTCAGACTACACAATGTTAAGATTCTAAGTGTATATTTTAAGTACTCAAAATATATGCCTTTGCTCCATGCTAACAAGGGGGCACTTTTGTTCATGTCTTGACCTTCATGCGTATGTCGATTTGGATAACAGGATGGAGGCAGAGCTAAGGGGATTTCAGCACTAGAAACAGGGATGGAGTGTAGTGGGTGGAGATCAGAAGTACTTGCTTACTATCCACTTACCCTTTGCCAACTCTGCTCTTTTCTGAGAATTTAGGATGCTCTTGAAGTTTCAGAGGTAGATGGCTTTTGAAATACTTGTTCTAGTGGTTGAGAGTTTGCAGGGATCTGGAGTTTTGTTTAAAGTGGAAAGAAAAATTATATTTGAGGGAGCATTTGAGAAAGCCAGTTTCATGTAGTGGTTAGGAACACGGACTCTGATCTGGGAGAAGTGGATTTGATTCCCCACTCCTGCACGTGCACATGGTGAATGACCTTGGGTCAGTCACAGTTCTTGAAAAGAGCTATTCTCTCAAGAGCAGTTCTCTCAGAGCTCTCTCAGCCCCACCTACTTCACAGGGTGTCTGTTGTGGGGAGAAGGGAAAAGAGATTGTAAACCACTCTTAGACTCTGACAAATCCTGTCTCTTCTCTTCTTCCTTTAGAGATGTTTCTCATTGTGGTTAGCTTTTCTCATTTTGCCAGATATTGGTGTTTGTTGCTGCAGTTGCTGAGTGGAGGAAGGGGAATGGAGAAGGGAGTGTGATGCTAAGAGGGGATCCTTCCTTAAGAGATGAAACACCAGGCAATGTTCCCTCTTGCCTTATACAAATGTTTGAAACAGCTGCAGAGTCTTGGTCAAACAAAAGGTTGATTTGAGCATCAATACACATTCGTGACTCACACCCATTTGGGCTGCCTGGCTTTAACAGTTTAGCAAAAGCTCCTCTGAGGGGCCTCCCAACAGTCACTCTAAATGTTGCACCAGACATTCTCTTTTGAAGGCACAAAACCATATTTTCATGTATTATTATTATAGAGGTGTTCATTAATTATTCAGGGGTCTCCCCTTCACCAGCAGACATCCTCCCCCTGGCTTTCTGATGACCCTGAACCAGGGGGAGGGCCTTCAAAACGGGGGATCCTCTGCCCCACCAGGGAATTCACAGCCCTACTCCTGGAGCTTACAGTAGGCCCTGTACTAAGACCCCTGTAAGCTCTTGGAGGATTGGCTACATCTGGGGGGGGGGGGTGCCCTAATATGCAAAGAAGTTCCTGCTTCAAAGAAAAGCCCTGTCTAGGCATAAAGCCCTGTAATATCATTAATCTGGCCACTGATCACAAAAATGATTGGACCACTGGACAGGACCACCAGCAATGCTGGAAAGAACCCCAGAGAACCACAATTCCTCCACTGAAGAGGAGAGTCGGAAGAAGTCATGTGGTGAAGCTTTACAGGGGTAAGGTACCATTGGCCCATGACCTTGAAGGATTGCACTTTAGTACTGATCACTTTGGCACAGCTGATACAAGATTTCCAGATAATCTGCCAATGATCAATAGTGAAATGTGCCATGAAGTAGTATAGGTTGGGAGAATAGGGTTGTCAGAAGAAATTAAAAGTTTGCATAGCAATGAAATCAAACCTTGGGATTGTGATTGTTCCTTAAGTAAAAGCTGTTCGAAGTCAGTAAAAGATTTCCTAATTTTGTTAGCCATTGTGAGGGATTCAAACAGGATTTATTGCTATGCTAGGAATAAGGTCTGTTGTGGGGGAAACTACAAGAGGCTCTAGAAAGTGACTCTGGGCAAGTGCTCCCCCATGTTGCTGTCTTCTCATCCACCCATTCAAGTGGAATCTGATGCCGTGCTAAAAGCACACTTCTAAGCGGTTTCTCTTTCACAAATACTTTATAACATTGGATGCTAGTAGTGGTTCTCTGTACCACATAGACCTCCATGTCTTTGATATGTTAATTTAAAAGGAGTGCCGGGGGAAGGAAGGCAATTGGCAAGTGGCTATTACTCCAGAAGCGCACAGGGCAACAAATGTCCCTATAGTGACCAGGCACTGGGCAGCATGAGACACAGAGGCAAGGCCTCAGATCTTGGAAGGGAAGCTGGGAGTCCTGACCATCCCAGTGGGAAATTCCAAAAACAAAACTGAAATGTATTTTTAAATATTTTTCCTAACCTTTTTCCCTTCCCCCCCTTTGCCACCCCCTCCTTAATTTCCCTCCTGTTTGAAAATTAATAAAAATGTTAACCATGAAAGAGAGTGGCCCAAAGCAAAGGTATCCTCATATCTCTTGAAACCAGTCCATGAAGATAATTCCTTTGGGAAAGGAAAGTATTTGTTATACCTGAGGATAGGTGGGGGCAGGGCTGCTGGATAGCAGGTGCAAGGAGGGCATTGGCTGCCAACAGGGTGGTGGAGGTGGAGTTAAGGGGAGTTCAGCACTAGAAACAGTGATGGATTGTAGTGGATGGGGTCATAGTTACTCTTTACCTGCTCTGTTCTGAGAATGGAAGGGTGCTTTTTCCGCCTGCTCTTGAGGGTACGGAGGTGAGTGACTTTTGCGATACTTACGCCAGTGGCTGAGATTAAAAGAATTGTTTTGTAATTGGTATGACACCCTTCAAAGTCTCAAGTTTCTTTCTGAGATGTGGACTTTTGTTAAAAGCGGAAAGGAAAATTACAGTTGAGGGGGGCCTATTTGAGATTCCTTTAAAGATGGTTTTTGTTGTGTTTAGCTTTTCTCATTTTTTGCTCATGTTGGTGTTTGGTGCTGGGGTAGCTAGGTGGAGGAATTGGAGTGGGGAAGGGATGGTGGTGCTAAGGGAGGATTCTTCCTTAAGAGAGGAAACAGCAGAGCACTGAAAATCGCTGAGCAAGAGCGCAGTCCACAGCAGCATGGCACCCTTTTGTATTCATTTACTTCAGTGGACTTAGAAGAGTGTAAATTTGTTCAGGATTGTACTGCAAGGAGACCTGTGGAAGGAGAGAGAGAACAAGGGTGCCCTTTTGTCTCTTTGCCAGCATATGAGAACATGGGCTGTTTCCCCCCCCCCCCCCCTTGATTGCAATCTTCAAAGCAACCGTCACTCCTTCTCTTATTGTCACAGAATTCTGGTTAAGTGAGTTTCGGTAAGGTAGTCAACTCTGGGGTCAGAAATTCCTGGAGATTTGGGGGTGGAGGCTGAAGAGAGTGAGGAGTTATTTGGGGGGTGGGGGGGAGAGATATGTCTATAGTCCACCCTCCAAAGCAACCATTTTCTCCGGGGAACTGATCCCTGTCATTTGGAGATCATTTATAATTCTAGGGGATTTCTGGGCCCCACCCTAGTTTGGGGGTATATCAGATTCAGTTATGTCCCATCTCTGCTTTAGTCCTTTTGGGTGAGTGACTCCCCCCACCCCAAACATAAGGAAGGAAGTGGCCTTTGTCCCTATTGTTTTCTCAGAGTTAGTTCAAGACAGTTGACTGCCTGCAGGGGAATGAATATTCAGATAGTACTTCCTCCTCTCCTTACTGAGATGGGCTGCAGCACCTCAGGGCAAATGCAAAAGGGGAAGCTGGATTATCTGTTATCACAAAAACTAAGAAAATGGTAAAGCAGGTATTCAGTTGGCTCCTTAAAGACTAACAAAGTGTATTCCAGTGTAAGCTTTTGGGAGTCATCAAATGAGTTTACATATATATCTATTCAGGTGATGTTTGACGTTCACAACAGAAGACCAGGGGAGGGGGGGAAGAAGAAATTGACTCAAAGAGGATGAGCCCCCCTCCCCCCGGCCGCCGCTTGTTACATAGGCCAAATAGGATTGACACACAATAAACAGTTCCCACACACACACACCCCTATGAGCCTGCTCAAGTCCCCCAGAATTACAGCTCATCTTCTGACTACAGAGATCAGTTCCCCTGGAGAAAATGGATGCTTTGGAGGGGGAACTCTAGGGCCTAATACCCCACTGAGATCCTCCCCAAGCTCCATTCCGAGGAGTTTCCCAAACTGGACCTGGAAACTGTTTGGTGTAGTGATTAAGTGTGCATTCTTATCTGGCAGAACCAGGTTTGATTCTTCACTCCTCCACTTGCAGCTGCTGGAATGCCCTTGGGTCAGTAGTAGCTCTGGCAGAGGTTGTCCTTGAAAGGGCAGCTGCTGTGAGAACCCTCTCAGTCCCACCCTTCTCACAGGGTGTCTGTTGTGGGCGGGGGCGGGGGGAGATAAAGGAGATTATGAGCCACTCTGAGACTCTGAGATTTGGAGTGGAGGGCGGGATATAAATTCAGTATCATCAACATCATCATCAACTATACCTCCCTATCTCCCACTGTAGGCCAGGGGGACCCCATAACCCTAAAATGGGTGGCACCAGGCCAGCCTGACTCCTGACCAAAGGAGGAGGGGCAGATACCCTTCCAATAGAGCCTGACCTGGCCAGCGGTGGAGAAGGCTTGTCTTCTGTCATCATGGAGGGGAAAGAGGGACTTGTATTGCTGCAGCTGGTAAAGTCAGCTGTGGTCCTGCCACCTGACACACTGTATATGCATTGACACCAAGTGTGTAATCAAGGGCTCCTGCATTTTATGATACTGCTGTCCTGTCTTGGCACATACACATAAAGGTTTTCAAGTGGAAGAGGAAGGAAGGTTAGGATTGCCAAGTCCAATTCAAGAAATATCTGGGGGGGTTGGGGGTGGAGCCAGGAGACAATGGGGGTAGAGCCAGGAGCAAGGGTGTGACAAACATGATTGAACTCTGAAGGGAGTTCCGGCCATCACATTTAGGAAAGGAAAGGTCCCCTGTGCAACCACCAGTCGTTTCCAACTCTGGGGTGATGTTGCTTTCACAACGTTTTCATGGCAGACTTTTTACAGGGTGGTTTACCATTGCCTTCCCCAGTCTTTTACACTTTCCCCCCAGCAAGCTGGGTACTCATTTTACCAACCTCGGAAGGATGGAAGGCTGAGTCAACCTTGCGCCGGCTACCTGAACCCAGCTTCCGCCAGACTAGAACTCAGGTCGTGAGCAGAGAGTTCAGACCACAGTATTGCAGTACTGCTGCTTTATGATGAAGGAACCTAAGGAAGGTTCCCGTTTGACACCTCAAAAGAAGAAGAAGACTGAAGATTTACCACTCTGCGCCACAGGGCTGCATTTAAAGGGACCACAAATATTTTAAATGCCTTCCCTCCATTGGAAATAATGAAGGATAGGGGCACCTTCTTTTGGGACTCATAGAATTGGACTCCCAATCCAATCCGTTTGAAACTTGAAGGATGTTTTGAGCAGAGGCACTGGATGCTATGCTGAAAATCTGGTGCTTCTACCTCAAAAAACAGCTCTCCCCCCCCAGAGCCCCAGATATCCGCGGATCAATTCTCCATTATACCTTAAGGGAATTGGTCTCCATAAGGAATAATGGAGTGCCCAGCAGACATTTCCCTCCCCTCCCCCCACTTTCTGATGACCCTGAAGTGGGGGGAGGGCCTCCAAATCAGGGGATCCCCTGCCCCCACTTGGGGATTGGCAACCCTAAGGAAGGTTCCTGTTTGATCATCTCAAAAGAAGAAGAAGAAGACTGAAGATTTATACCCCACTCTTCTCTCTGAATCAGAGACTCAGAGCGGCTTACAATCTCCTGTATCTTCTTCCCCCACAACAGACACCCTGTGAGGTGGGTAGGGCTGAGAGGGCTCTTACAGCAGCTGCCCTTTCAAGGGCAACTCCTATGATAGCTATGGCTGACCAAGGCCATTCCAGCAGCTGCAAGTGGAGGAGTGGGGAATCAAACCCGGTTCTCCCAGATAAGAGCTCGCGCACTTAACCACAACACCAAACTGACTGTCAAAGGTTGTTGATGTGATTGTCAAGAGTACCAGAGCCACTAAAAGCGGCATTCCTGGTCCCAACTCCACACCCTGGTCTCCAGGCGGTCCAGTGGCTTGGGGCTTGCCTCCTGACCCAGTGGACTATCCTTACAGGAAATGGCAGTTTCAGAGCGCAGGCTGCTGAGCTCCCTCCCCAAACTGCACCTTCCCCAGACAGTCCAGGAATTTTGTAAGCATGACGAGCTCTCTTTTTTCTGTACCCAGTACAGACACAGGAACCTTATGTTAGCTCCATTGTTCCCTCTAAGCTGAGTTAGTGGAAGCTAGCTCACAGATTTTTAGCCTCCAGCTCACACATTTTTGCCTTAGCTCAGGAAAAATGGCCCCAGAGCACACTCATTTATGTAGTAGCTCACAACTTTAAAGCCAGTAGCTCACAAAGTAGAGCAGGGGTGGCCAAACTGCGGCTCAGGAGCCACATGTGGCTCTTTCACACATATTGTGTAGCTCTTGAAGTCTGAACCCTGTTGACCGGCTTGCAAAAGGCATTTCTCTCTTTAAATCACTTCTCCAAGCCAGCTGGCGACTTGGACAGTGCATTTAAAGTTAAAGTTGCTTTCTTTCCACCCCTCTCTCCCTCCCCTCATCTATTTGCCTTCCTTCCTTCCTTGCAGCTCTCAAACATCTGACGTTCATGTCTTGCGGCTCTCAAGCGTCTGATGTTTATTCTATGTGGCTCTTACATTAAGCAAGTTTGGCCACTCCTGAAGTAGAGTTTTTGCTCACAAGACTGCACAGCTTAGGGGGAGCATTGGTTAGCTCACCTTTTATTTTTGTAGTTAAATATTTATGAATGCTGAGCAGGTGGCTGGATTTCATGGCCATTTTGTTGTACAAATCTGCACATCTGAATGTCCTTGGCCAATAAAAACATACAGCCAAAGTCCAGGTGAGGATGAAGGAAAAAAACGTTTATCGCAGAGCCAAGCCAAAGGCCTGCTCTGAGCTTTTTCAAAACAGTCATTTTATATACCCTTGAGGACACATTGGCACGTATTAGCATATACACAAACTATTTGGTGGCAACATCCAGTATAATTTTATCATGAGAGCCAGCTACACACTACTGACATGCTCTGCCATGGTGGCATAAGCCCATTGAACAGGATCTATATCGCAGAAAGAAATTCTGTTTCACGTGCACCTTGACCAGATAAATCCAGTTGGGGGCTCTACTTCTATTGTTGCTTAGAAACACAGCAAAGATTCAGTAAGGCATAGCACAACTTAGGCTAGTGTTATAAATAAGCAGTTTGGTGTAGAGAGCCAGTTCGGTGTAGTGGTAAAGTGCACGGACTCTTATCTGGGAGAACTGGGTTTAATTCCCCATTCCTTCACTTGCAGCTGGTGGAATGGCTTTGGAATCACAGAGTTGGAAGGGTCCCCTAGGGTCATCTAGTCCAACTTTGGGTCAGCCATAGCTCTCACAGAGCTGTCCTTGAAAGGGCAGCTTCTCTGAGAGCTCTCTCAGCCCCACCTACCTCACAGGGTGTCTGTTGGCGGGGGGAGGAAGGTAAAGGAGATTGTAAGCAGATTGTAAACCACAGTTTGAGACCCATCACATTTAAGTGGCCAATTCATGTTTCTTATGAGCCAAACCAATTTATGCATCTCTGAGACAAGTTTCCAAGAGAGATTGAATAATTATGCCTCCCTGCCCTTTATCCAACAAGAGGAATCTGTCAAGTTCCTTTCCATTATCTGTATTTCTTTGATGTAGGCTGTGGAAAGTGTGAGTAGAATGCTTAGTCTGCTGCGGAATCTAAACTTAACCTGCTTGCCTCCTAGGAGCTGGGAAACTACTTGGTCCCCAAGGTCATTACTCTCTCCCTGGGATGTTTGGTAGACAGCTTTGTAGTGAATGTGTGGGTGACCTATAACCACTACATTTGAACTGTCTTTGAGCCCTAAGTTCAGGCGCTTTTCTAACAACCATTGTGAGGGTAGATAATCTGAGACTGTGCTGTTGTATGTCACTGTTGACACCGACTGGCCGAGTCAGTATCCATGTATCCTGTCTTACAATAAATGCTTATCCAAACATATGAAGTCATCTTTATCGAAGGAAAAGTGGGAACTTGACAGAACCACAGTTCGACATTGAGTAACCACAAGATAAAAATCAACTGTGATGTAGACGCAGAAAACAATGTCATAAAATATCCAATAAAGAATATTCAAACAATATCTAATCTTTATACATCGAAGTAGGCAGCCGTGTTGCTCTGAAGCAGTAGAACAAAATAGGAGTTGATTGCACCTTTAAGACCAACTTAGTTTTATTCAGAAAGCTTAAGTTCTGAATAAAACTAAGTTGGTCTTACAGGTGCAATCGACTCCTATTTTGTTCTTAGCTTTATACAATGTCTCATTTATGCATCAAAACTCAGAATCTATAACTTATTCTTGGAAACAATCCAACAACTACTGTTTCAATATAAGTAACCTTAGGAATAATATAGACATACAAAGAACCCTATATATGTCCAAAGGGCAGTCTTGAAAACGTGCCGCAGTGAAGTAAGTAATCTTGGGTCGCGAAAAGACTAGTTCATGAATGACTGCAAAAGTTAATAAGGTTCTCTATGATATAGAAGATCCTCTTCGTATAACACGGCTCCCACATCATGCCATCGTGTTGTTTGCGATCTTCCTCTTCCAAGCTTGTAGAACAAAGGGAATTATACTGCCATTTTGGACTATTTGTGAAGGTACAGATACATGAGAAACTTGGTGTTTTTCCAGAGAGAAAGTTCCAAATGTTGTCATTGAGTAGGGTTGCCAAGTCCAATTCCAGAAATATCTGGGGACTTTGGGGGTGGAGCCAGGAGACTTTGGAAGTGGATCCGGGAGACATTGGGGGTGGAGCCAGGAGCAAGGTTGTGGCAAGCATAATTGCTCCAAAGGGAGTTCTGGCCATCACATTTAAAGGGACTGCACACCTTTTAAATGTCCCCTTCATTGGAAATAATGGATAGGAGCACCTTCTTTTGGGACTCATAGAACTGGACCCCCTGGTCCAATCTTTTTGAAAATTGGAGGGTGTTTTGAGGAGAGGCACCAGATGCTATGCTGAAATTTTGGTGTCTCTGCCTCAAAAAACAGCCTCCCCACCTGGGCCAGAGCCCCAGATACACACAGATTGATTCTCCATTATATTCTATGGGAATCGGTCTCCATAGGGAATAATAAGAGTGCCTATCAGACATTTCCCTCCCCCCTCTCTCACTTTCTGATGACCCTGAAGTGGAGGGAGGGCCTCCAAACCTGGGGATCCCTTGCCCCCCACCTGGGGATTGGCAACCCTATCATTGAGTGTTCTGCATATTCAGAAAATTTATCTAATGAAGGTCACGAACGAAATGATGGTATGATCTGGGAGCATATGATGAAGCTGGCTCTAGTCCTCAAACACTTATGCTGGAATAAAGGCTGGGATTCTGCCTAAAATTTCCATGGGTGTAATGGTTTTTTTTCTTCTTCACAATTCTCCCCACCCAGAACCTGTCCCCCAGGAGCTACATTTCAGGGGGTATTTTGGGCTGCAGGAAATGGGAGGAAGTCATGCTTCTTCAGATGGGAAGTCTGTGGAAATCTGAGATGTGATCCAAGACCATATTTTGTTAGTCTTTAGATGCTTTAATGCTCTCATTTTATTCTTGCTGCAACTATTAACACAGGAACCCCTCTGGAATCATTTACAAATTGCATTTCCTTATCGGTAGCGACAACTCAAAGACCAACACAGATTTACTTTGTATGACAAAAATGACTTGTTGTACTTGTTGGACACCAGAGGCAAATTTTTCTTATTGTACGTGAAATGAGAATGACCAACCTTGATGTTTATGCGGTGTGATTAACTGGGGTGGAAAAGTAAGTATTAACTGATTGTCTGCACTGTCTTCCTACAGCTATAAGTACATCTGCATAATTCTCTTTTGTATGGGTCTCGTGTTCTATGTCACCGTACGCAAAGGCAAACTAGTCAATGCTAAAGGGAAATCAGTGATCACCTCAGCACCAGAACAGATGACAACAAGAGGATCTGAGTTACCCTTGAAGCTTTTGTCTGAGGAAGAATATAAGTCCCTGTTCCAATTTGATGGAATCTGGTAGGTTCTCGGAGCACAGCTTTCTTCTCTGAGTATTTAACATTGGGAAGTAGAATGAGACAAAACTGTATTTTGTCTCCCTTACTTCTTTATCTTTGTGTTGAAATATTAGCTATCATTTTAAAATCAAGGCCTTCTGGGGGTGATTGGGGTTCTTTTTTTGGGGGGGGGTATATTATACAGACTAATGTGGTGATTAGGGAGGGTAATTGTGCCAAGGTGTGTTCCCCGAAAAAACTTTGCCAGTAGCTGGGTTTTATCTCAGATATGTGAGAGACCAGACTTCATGTCACTACTGAAAGAGGAATGGAAGGCAATATACAACATCTTAAGACAAGTTAGAGTTCTTTGAGAGGTTAACAAACATGTGGACAAGGGGTGACCCAGTAGGTGTTGTTTATCTAGACTTCCAGAAAGTTTTTGATAAAGTTCCTCATCAAAGGCTCCTAAGTAAACTCTGCTGTCATGGGATAAGAGGACTTGTTCATTACTGATTCGGAGTTGGGAGTAAGCAGTGAAGTGTCTAAGCTTCTGGATGACCCTAAATTTTTCAAAGTGGTGAGTACCACTTTGAGATGCTCCAGAAAGATCTGTTGAGGCTGGGCAAGTGGGCATCAACATGGCAAATGAAGTTCAAAGTGTACAAGTGAAAAGTAATGGATATTGGGGCCAAAAATCCTAACTATAAATAAAGAAGAAAGAAGATGATGATATTGGATTTATATCCCACCCTTTACTCTGAATCTCAGAATCTCAGAGTCACAAACTCCTTTACCTTCCTCCTCCACAATAGACACCTTGTGAGGTGGGTGGGGCTGAGAGAACTCTTACAGCAGCTGCTCTTTCAAGCAACAAAACTGGTCCCTGGTGCCAAAAAGGTTGGGGACCTCTGCCATAGGGTATAATGGAGAATTGAACTGCGGGTATCTGGGGCTCTGGGGGGGGGCTATTTTTTGAGGCAGAGGCATCAAATTTTCAGCATAGCATCCAGTGCCTCTGTGGCGGAACCGGCCCGATTCTGCCTTCAGACCCGGTCCCGTCGGCTCCCTATGGAGTCGCCAACTCCTGGAGGGAGCTATTTCTCCTCCTGCCCCTTGGGCGCGCTGCCACCACCTGCTCAGTCCCGGGGTTCAGATTGAGAGGAACAGGACTCCCAATCCCCCTCTCCAGCTGTGAGGCTAGGCCTCAAGGTCCTCTGCCACCCTGCACTTGGTTTTCACAGAGACCTCAGCGCTTCTTTGGGGCACCCCTGGAGGATTGGCACCTTATCCAACTGCATGCCTTTCCCCTTCCCCGGGGCCCCCTTCTCAACACAGCGTGGTCTAAAGCGGTCTGGGGATCTAGGTGGTACAGAGATTGATTGCCAGCATTTAAACAGTAAAAATATATTTATTTAAAAAGAGAAAAAGATAGGAAAAGAAAAACAAACCAAAAACAGTTGCCTTTAAAAAGTTAGCACCGCACAGCACCGCACAGCAAAGTACAGCAAACAGCATAACAAAATAAAGGTGGTTTTTAAACGCATCGTATTGTCCCTGGTCTATACTTGATCTGCCTAAGAAAATGACTTACTTTGTCTGCCTGCCTGGGGGCCCCCAGGCAGGAGCCTCCATTGCTCACCACATGCTTGCTCGAGCGCTCGCTCAAATCTCCCCTCTCTTCCTGCCTAACACATGGCAAGAACAACAGCCCTTCCTGCCTCTCTAGGAGACTTTCCCCCTAGCGTTGTTGGTTTGGCTCTGGAAGGGAGGGGGGGAGTGAGGGGAAGGCTACAAAGCCGGCTGAATGGATTTACTGATCCCTGCCTTTTTGGATGAAGCACCAACACTCTCAGATGGCGTTTCTCCACACGTCCCCCTCCTTAAATTCTGAGCCGGAGGGGTTGCCTCCTACAGAGGTGACCCCGTAGCAGAATCCAAACAAACAAGGAGAAACCCGTTAACCAAAACATTACACAAACATTCAGGTATTTCTCCAATAATACACAAAGTCCAGCACCCTAGGTGCCCATGTCCTTTCTGGACAAAACGTTGCATGGCTGCATGCAGCAGGAATGTCCAGTCTTTAAGATGTACTCCTCCATCTCCCAGGACCACCTCTGGAGTTTGGTGCTCTCCCTTCGTTGCTGCTGTTGCTGGGGTGAGGGGTCCATCAAAGGAGGAAATCCCTGGCCCCACATATGGGGTTGGAAACTGCCCAGTTCCCACACAGTTGCTTCTTCTTTATCCCTCATTGGTGGAATGTTCCCTCTGTCCACTCTGACCTCCCAGAAACCCACCTCTGGGGCTCCAAACAATTGCTGTCCCAGCTTCTTTGTGTCTCCTTCCTTCCTGCCTACATGCAACACCATGGACCTCGCAGAGAATGGCTGTGGTATATTCACCTGCACCACTGTAACTGCCTTTCCTGTCTTCTCCATAGCCACCACATAAGTAGCCTCGTCTAGGTCATCCACAATCACATGGGGTCCCTCCCATTCCACTTTCCGTTCACCAGTATGAAGGGGCAGGAAAACCATCACCCTATCCCCTGTCTCAGCTTCTGAGAACTCCACTTTCTGGTCCCTTGCCACCTCACACAGTGTTTCCAGCCTAGGGTCACTTTGAACCTCAGACAGGAACATTTCTGGCTCCCCCAGACTTCCTATCATCTGTTCCTTCAAGCCACCCCTAGTCCCACTGTTTCCAGAACACTCAGCCAACGTTTGATCTGGGTTCTCCGCCCCCTCAGTTGGTTTTTCAGTGTCAGCCAACTGACCCCCTTCCTGCCTGGAAGGTCCCACAGCTTCCCAGGACTCCTGTCTGCCCTGCTTCAAGACAACCTGTTCCGAGAGAGTCTCGGACGATCCCACTTCCTGATCCACAGCTACTTGGTGAACCGGTTCCAACCTAAGGCCACTCCGGACCCCCTTCTGGAACCGCTCCCGTTCCCCCAAGCCTTCAGCTATGTGCTCCTCTGAGCCCACATTAGCCTTGCTGCTCTCAGAACCTCCTGTGAAATCTCCACTCTCCACCTTGGTCTCTTCAGCATGCACATCCTTTATGCTAGACAGGTTCCCTTCCTCGCTAGGAACATCCACAGCCTCTTGCTGCACTTGGGGAAAGCTACACCCCTCTTCCCCTTGGGAACACCCTACTCCAGGGCTTGAGACAGGCTGGTCCTCCCCCTCCTGGGTGACTGCCCTCTCTTCGTCCTCAGTAACCTGTGCTGTTTCCCCCTCCCTGGTTGGTGGTGAGGTGGCTTCCTTAAAGTTGCCTTCCTCCTCCCACTTTCCCCTGGGGGTTTGGCTGCGGGGTACAGCCTTGATAGGGTACTGGCCAACCACCAAATCCCGGCCCAATAACACTGGAACTGTTTGTTCCTTCATTACCCCACATTCAGAATAGGATTTACCTTCTTGTGGAGCCAAACCCCTGAACTGCTTTCGGGAGTGGTCTGGCCCCAGTTTAAACCTTTTAAATACAGTGGCTTTATAGGCCGCAAAAGTTATCCCCCCATCTTCCATAGGCATGCTGTGATAGATAGCTGAGAGTTCTCCAGTCAGGATGCTACAGAGGTAAGACATATAGTCTTCCTCTGCAATCCCCCACTGTTTGGCTGCCCTCTCAAAGTTGGAGAGGTATGTGGAGGGGTCTTCTCCCTCCTTGTACACTGCAAAGTCTTTGGGGGTGACTTGGATCTCTTTGCTTAGTTCAGCTTCCAGACGTAGCACCTCAAGCTCATGGCGACGTTGCTCTTCCTGCTCCCGTCTATGGATTTCAGCTTTCTCTCTTTCTTCCTGTCTGCGGATCTCAGCTCGTCTCAGCTCTCTCTCTCGTTCCTCCTGTCTGCGGACTGCATCCCTCTCTGCTTGTCGTTCCTCTCTCTCTCGTTCCTCCCGTCTGCGGACTGCATCCCTCTCTGCTTGTCGTTCCTCTCTCTCTCGTTCCTCCTGTCTGCGGACTGCAGCTTCCTCCCGTCTGCGGTCTCGGTCCGCCTCGATACGCATTCTCTCCAGTTCCATCTGTAGCCGCAAGGTTGCTTCTGACTGGGTGGGGGCCACTTTTGCAGGTGCCCCTGCATGCTCAAGATGCTCCAACAGGAGGACTTGCATATCTACTACAGTCAGGTTGTCACACTCCAGCTCTTGCTTTGTGCACTCTTCCTGGAGCTGTGGCTTTGTCATCTTCAGGATTTCCAGTTTCTTAGCACGCTCCATCCTAACTAGCTAAACTTTCCCTACTCCAGTTGACCCGAAAAGAAAACAAAACCGCTGTTGCTTCCTCTGGGTGCTTGCACGTATCAAAAAGCAAAAATGCCTGGCCAATCAAGTTCTCTGTTTGTTCTCATCCCACCGTTGCCGCCAAGTGTGGCGGAACCGGCCCGATTCTGCCTTCAGACCCGGTCCCGTCAGCTCCCTATGGAGTCGCCAACTCCTGGAGGGAGCTATTTCTCCTCCTGCCCCTTGGGCGCGCTGCCACCACCTGCTCAGTCCCGGGGTTCAGATTGAGAGGAACAGGACTCCCAATCCCCCTCTCCAGCTGTGAGGCTAGGCCTCAAGGTCCTCTGCCACCCTGCACTTGGTTTTCACAGAGACCTCAGCGCTTCTTTGGGGCACCCCTGGAGGATTGGCACCTTATCCAACTGCATGCCTTTCCCCTTCCCCGGGGCCCCCTTCTCAACACAGCGTGGTCTAAAGCGGTCTGGGGATCTAGGTGGTACAGAGATTGATTGCCAGCATTTAAACAGTAAAAATATATTTATTTAAAAAGAGAAAAAGATAGGAAAAGAAAAACAAACCAAAAACAGTTGCCTTTAAAAAGTTAGCACCGCACAGCACCGCACAGCAAAGCACAGCAAACAGCATAACAAAATAAAGGTGGTTTTTAAACGCATCGTATTGTCCCTGGTCTATACTTGATCTGCCTAAGAAAATGACTTACTTTGTCTGCCTGCCTGGGGGCCCCCAGGCAGGAGCCTCCATTGCTCACCACATGCTTGCTCGAGCGCTCGCTCAAATCTCCCCTCTCTTCCTGCCTAACACATGGCAAGAACAACAGCCCTTCCTGCCTCTCTAGGAGACTTTCCCCCTAGCGTTGTTGGTTTGGCTCTGGAAGGGAGGGGGGGAGTGAGGGGAAGGCTACAAAGCCGGCTGAATGGATTTACTGATCCCTGCCTTTTTGGATGAAGCACCAACACTCTCAGATGGCGTTTCTCCACAGCCTCTCTTCAAAACACCCTCCAAGTTTCAAAAGATTGGTCCAGAGGGTCCAATTCTATGAGCCCACAAAGAAGGTGCCCCTATCCTTCATTTATTTCCAATGGATGGAAGGCATTTAAAAGGTGTACGCTCCTTTTAAATGTGATGGCCAGAACTCCCTTTGGAGTTCAATTATCTCAACCTTGCTTCTGGCTCCAACCTCAATGTCTCCTGACTCCACCCCAAAGTCCCCAGATATTTCTTGAATCTGACCTGGCAACCCTACTTTTGCCACCAACTGACCATTTCGGGCCTACTTCTGGTTTCAGGCATACTTCTCGTTTCAGACCTACTTCCAATAGGGGGCAATGCTCTGGTTTTTGGACAAAACGATGGTTTGAGGTCAAATTTACTATGGCCCAGCCTGACAAAGTGACATTTATGTCAGATCTGGCCCTCATAATAAATGAGTTCAACACCTCTGATGATATGTACTTCCTTGACCACCAGGATCAGCTCAATTTCTATTTGTTTGAGATGTTAGGGTTTTTTATGTGTGACCAAATCATCTGGCTTGTCACATCCTGAATCCTGGCTATAAAATGGGAAGAGTTTATGAGGCTATTGCCAGAGTGGAAGCCTGTGTGTACAGCTGCCCTTTGATTTTGATTTTTAAAGCAGACTGGTAAATTTGTGGCAGGGCAGCGTTTATCAACAGGTCACAAGTTTTTAGAATAGAGGAACTTCTGGCTTAACCAAAAGGAAAAAGAACAAAATTCAAGTCTAGTAGTAACTGAAGACCAACAAAATTTCCCCAAGAAACAAGTTTCTGTGAGTTTTGGATCTTGGTTCCGGGTTACGTCATCTTGACTTCAGGGGTGTCCGCAGATCGTCCTCCTGCGGCACCTTTGAATCAGGTGGTTGGAGGGGCGTCACAGACGTGGCGCCCCCATAGGAAGACTCTGGAGGGGTTTTTCTTCGGCATGGGACTTTTGCGGCTGCTCCTGTGCTTCTTGCATGTCCCAAGGCTCTGCCACCATGATAGCTGGTGAAGCAGAAAAAGATGAACGCCTGACTGCTTTCTTTCATCCTTTCAGTAAGCTTTTGATGTGTCGCCTTTCTGCTTCTAGTGTGGCAATTCTACTAGGCAAGTAAGTGAGCTTTCAATACCACTGGCTAATGGGTCGTTTTACAGTACTTTTTTCTGTTTCTGTTCTTCCCACTCTGTAAAAGCCCTTTCTCCCCTTTTATGTATCTTTGCACTTGCTTTTCCCCTTTGTAGTTAAAATCAATAAAAATTATACAATTCTGAGTTTTGTCTCATGGAAGCTTGTACCTTGGAAAACATTGCTGCTCTTTAGATGCTGCTGGATGCTAATTTTATTCTACCTTTTCTTCAGATTTTGTTCTAAATCCTGACATGGCTACCCACCCCATCAAAATATTAGTGGCTGATGCTCTTCAAAATTTATGGCGTTTCAAACTTTGCCTATTCAATCCTCCCCAAAATAAACTAGAGCAAAGGTGTCCAAACTTGCTTAATGTACGAGCCACATAGAATAAATATCAGATGCTTGAGAGTCGCAAGACAGAAGGGAGGGAGGGAGGGAGGGAGGGAGGGAGGGAGGAAAATAGGTGGGGGATGGAAGGAGAGTTGGAAATAAAGCTACTTTAACTTTAAATGCATTCTACAGGCTGTCAGCTGGCTTGGTTTGAAGAAGTGATTTAAAGAGACAAATGCCTTTTCCAAGCTGGCCAAGGGGGCAGTGGGGGCTTCAAGAGCCACACAATATGTGTGAAAGAGCCATAGGTAGCTCCCGAGCCACAGTTCAGCCACCCCTGAGCCTTGCAGAGCCTTAGAAACTAACACATTTCTCAGAAATTATTTCTGTTATAGCATAAACTTCCTCTAATGCCAGTCCTTCCATAACTCCCCTGGTTTAAGGTGGCTTTTTCAGGTTCACTTTTATTCTTATTATTTTGATCCTACACAAACTGCCCTTTATGGCTATCTGAGTTGCAGTGTCAGGTGTTCCAAAAACACTTCCTTCCTCCCAATCATTTCTACCTGTACACACTTCTATGTATACAGATGCAGGTGGAGTCTTGCTGCAGATGCTCAGCTGCACATCTGGGGCCACCAGGCAGGATCACTTTTTCCTCTGTTCACAATTTTGTAAACACTCTGTCAAAAGGATTTGAATGACTGTCACTTAGATAGGGTTGCCAGGTCCCTCAGATCCACCAGAAAGGGATGGTGGGGGGGATGAAATGACTGGGAGCGGGAGGAATGCTGAAAATAAACACAATGTGATATAGGCACATTGGGGATGTCAGGGGGGGGGGAACATTCTAGTTTTGGGGCAAAACTCTACCAGAGACTTTAGTATCTTGGTGCTTTAGTATTCCACAGATTTTTCCCTTATTTTCTCCTGCACTGGACTTCTCATCATTATTGGTGGGCAGGGTTTATACTAAGAGCCCTGTAATAATAATAATAATAATAATAATAATAATAATAATAATGATTTTATTTATATCCCACCTCCCCGCCTAGGCAGACTCAGGGCGGCTTACAAGACATGGTACATATACCATGATATAACAATAAAATACAATTAAAACAATAAAATACAGTTAAAATACAAATTCGTGAATTTAAGTTAAATAATTTAAAACAGGTATAAATTAATGGTGCTACAGTTTCAGTACATATATAAAGATGGCTTGATATCATTGCCAAGATTCCACCTTAGAAGGCAAGTTGGAAGAAGGCGGTTTTACAAGCCCTACGGAACTGGTTAAGATCCCGCAGGGCCCGCACCTCCTCTGGCAGCTGGTTCCACCATTGGGGAGCCATTATTGAAAAGGCCTGATCCCTTGTTGTTTTTAGCTTGGCCTCCCTTGGACCAGGGATTTTCAGAAGATTTTGCAAACTAGATCTCAGTGCTCTTGGGGAACATATGGATAGAGACGGTACCTAAGGTAGGTAGGTCCTTGGCCATATAGGGCTTTAAAGGTAATAACCAGCACCTTGTAATGAACTCGGTACACAATTGGCAGCCAGTAACAGTCTGGACGCTGCATTCTGCACTAGCTGTAGTTTCCGAGTTCGGTACAGGGGCAGCCCCATGTAGAGGGCATTACAGTAGTCCAACCTCGATGTGACCGTTGCCTGGATCACTGTTGCCAGGTCGCCACGCTCCAGGAAGGGGGGCAACTGCCTCGCCCTCCTAAGATGGAAAAAGGTGGATTTAGCAGTGGCTGCTGTCAGGGAAGGCTCCAGTAGCACTCTGTAAGCTCTTGGAGGATTGGCTATATCAGGGAGTATGGCCTAATATGCAAAGGAGTTCCTCCTACAAAAAAAATAGCCCTGTTGGTGGGAGTTCTTCCAGTATAGAATGAGACTTGGCAACCCTAAGTGCACACACATTAGCATTAAGGTACAATCTGCCATTTTACCTGCTGAAAGGAGGTAGAAGTGAGCTCTGAGTCACAGAAGCTCATGTTGGAATAAATAAATAAACAGCTAGCCCTCTGGAATTTTTTTTTTAAAATGGAGGACTAGTAGGGTTGCCATGTCCCCAGCATTGCCCAGCACTGTCGTAACCCAGAAGTGATGTAATTGTGCTGTTGCTTGCAGCTGCTCTAGGCATTTCTGGGGAAACTCTGTGGTTTCCCCAGACACTCTAGCCATTTAGGAGGGAAAACTTTATGGTACCTAGTGTACTATGATACTATAGAGTTTTCCCAGAAATGCCTAGAGAGGCCACGAGCGACATCGCTGGTGCAATGACGTCATTTCCAGGTGACATCATCACAACGATGTTGGGGGAGGTTCCCCACACCAGCCCAATGTGGGCTGGTGGGTTGGGACCCTCCCGGGTAGGGAAACCCCCGCCCAGACTGGGGGCTTGGCAGCCCTAAGAACAAGGCTGGGTATGATATCAAGTGAACTATGTAATGTTCAGTTCAATTGCCACAGTACAGTAAAACTAGATTAAGATACAGTGAAAATTACATTTTAAAACTTGTTTTATATGAAAAGGAAAAACTCCTATAAATGTGTGTTGAATACGAGTTAAATTATTAATTGGACTATGCTAACACTAGCTTAGCTTGAATTGTCTTTGCTGCTAAGGCAAAAGGGTATCCTTATATGAAACATCTGGCTTCGCATCTGCAAGTAAAAACATGACTTTTTCCTCTGCAGTGTGAGGGTCTCAATTGGCTAGGATTGTACCAAAGAATTTCTTCCTTGGGGCTGAATAAAGTGGATAGGCCAATAAATAATGGCACAGGTCTTCAGGATCCAGACCTCCACACATGCAGAGGCGCTGAGCAACTGGTGTTTGGGTGTATCGGCCTTCAAGCATAGCTGTTTGCATTGTTTGAAAGTGAATGGATGTAAAAGCTGAATGTAATTTGGAAAAGGAAATCATGGACAGATATTGTGCCCTTAGATGATCTAATTTAATTGGTTTAAACCAGGGTGAAAATTTGGTTTCTACTTATGACTTGCCTGTCTAAAGCAGCATTATGAGTGTATATTTGAGCCCTACCTTCGGCCAAAAAGGTTCCTTTGACAACATCTGGCATATTATATATTTGAAGGAGTTTGCTATATTTGGATTGCCATTTAGGATCTTTTAGACTTACAGAGAAATGAATGCTTGAAAGATGATCTACTGGGGCCCTCTTCAATTTGTGCTGGTAATTAAAAAGGGCTTTGTGTGCACGTGCCTGAAGAGAAGGGCTCTCAGCAGTTCAGCTGGGGTATTTGGAGGCAGCACTAATAACCTTTTTAGGAAAAGGTGGGGGCTTTATGGTATTTTTGTATATGTTTAGCTGTGTGTGTGTATCTGCACCTGGAAGTCATGTCAACCTCTGGCAACCGATCCCTACTGGGGGCCTGGAGGATATTTAGAGAGGTGGCTGAATAAAGCCTGCCCCTATCCTCTCGACTGGGTATTTCAAGGAAGTCTCCCATCCAAGTACTAACCGCAGTCAACCCTACTTAGCTTCCGAGATCTGACAAGATTGGGCTATCCAGATCAGGGCTCAAGAAAAGGTTTTGAGTTCTCTCCAAGTTTGCAATCAGGGTGTCATTCTATCCCCAAACCTCCACACAGTAGAGGAGTTGGGCAGTTATCTTATTCTGAAAGAGTTTTAAGGCTAGGTCTAAATGGAGACCCCCCCTTTGGAATGGTAAAACCTGAGAATTACTCCCTGTTGACTGGAGGGCTGTTGATTTTATCATTTCTATGTGTGCTTTCCATGACAGTGTGTCACTAAAAGTTATACCCAGGTATTTAAAGATTCAGCATTGATTGACTGGGGTCCTTCCCATTTATTCATTCATTCATTCATTCATTCATTCATTCATTCATTCATTCAGGGCGGCTCACAACACAAAATTCTGACAATAAATCAATTTAAAATACATTAATAATTTATACAATAAAATAGAGTAAAAACACAATTATCAGTATGCCATGCTAAGTCTTCCTTAAAAATTCAGCTATTCAGATATTCCGATATTCGGATGTTCAGATATTCGGATGTTCAGATATCGGTCAGTTGTATGCCAACCGGAAGAGGACTGTCTTACAGGCCCTGCGGAACTGCCCAGGGTCCCACAGGGCCCTCACCTCCTCCGGCAACTGGTTCCACCAGCAGGAAGCTGTGATCTATTAACCAGTGAGCAGTACACCGCCATTTTCCAAAGACCATCACATTGGTCTTTGAATAGTATATTTTTAAAAGCTTTTCTTTACAAAAATCACTAAGCCTGGACAATGACCTTCTTAACCTGATGTGAGTTACGAACTACAAAACCATATTGCCAGCATAATGAAGGACTGGAATCTTCCATGAGCCCAGGTGGGGAGAAAAGAGAGCCTCAAAGCCTCTCAGTGATGTCATTAATGTAAAAGATGAAAAGGAGGAGGGCAAGAATGCAATGCTGTTTCGCCCCTCTGACTACCGAGGTACTGTCAAGGAACCTGAGATACATACTCTAATTTTATACATGTTACTATGGAATTTCCTCATTAAATGCACAAGGCATTTGTCAATATTTGAACTTGCCAGCTTAGAGCAGAGCTTTTCTTTATCAAGTGAGTCAAAAGTGTCCGCAAGATCAACAAAGGCTGCATATCAGTATTTGGTGGAATCCATTACACAATCTGTGGCTAAATGTTGTAGTGTCAGGCAGCACCTAATAGTACTTTGGACCTTGACTTAAAAAAAAAAAAGCTTTTTCTGGGGAGATGACCTGATTGTCTGCTTCCCAGCCTTCCACTTTTCTCAGTAAAAATTTGCTGAAAAGTTTGGAGGCTGTGTAATGATTAACTTTGAACTGAGCATGCCTTGTTACTTCTGCAAACAGTGTAGAGTAGGTGAGGCCAGAGCAATAGATAAAATAAAGGGTAAATAAATCACCTTAGAGACCATAAGGATATCTTATATATTTATATATATATATGTGTGTGTGTGTGTGTGTGTGTGCTACAGTATTGGCATTTTCTGGCTCTCCCATTGGCTGTGGGATGCACTCCATCAACCATTGGCCCATCAAACATCACTCAAGTGTATTTGCATGGCATTGGCTGACTTTGCTCTGTTCCTTGAGTGATCATGTCTGAAGAAGAAGAATTGCAGATTTATATCCCGCCCTTCTCCCTGAATCAGAGACTCAGAGCGGCTTACAATCTCCTATGTCTTCTCTCCCCACAACAGACACCCTGTGAGGTGGGTGGGGCTGAGAGGGCTCTCACAGCAGCTGCCCTTTCTTTCTTTTTTTTTCCCAAGCCTTTATTGGCATAAAACAGATTTAGCAGTAAAATAGCAATATAAATAATATAAAATCCTAGATTATAAAGTACATAGGGAGCTAAAATACATAAAATAAGTAAAATATATATGTCGAGTTTTGCCAAATTAAATAATTAAAAGATAAAATGTGGTCATTCCAGAACCATTCTCTGTCGTATTTCCATGGCCTGTTGGAAAAGTCTAGCCACCATTAAAGTTACCTCAGCGCAAGTGTCATTTAAAAGTTTGTGGACTTTGCCTGAATCAGCACAGCCCAACATATCTGCTAAGATATCTTTCAAGTATATACAACGAATATCATCATAAAGAGGACAGTTAAGTAGTACATGGGAAATAGTTTCAATACACTTGAAATTACAAAGACAGTGTCTATTAGAGTACTCAATCCTGTTAAATCTACCAAATAGGATAGCAGATGGTAATGCATTACATCTCGTTAACGAGAATGCACGCCATTGCTGTGGAGCTTGCAGAGAGGAGAAATATGACGCTAATTTCCCTACTGAAAGAGGAAGTTTGAAATTCAGCGGGGAGCAGGACTTGTTGGCCAGGCTATATAACGTTTGCATTTCAATATCTAGAATTCTGAGCTTAAGTTTCAAAAAAGCTTCTTTTAAGGATAGCATAAGAAGTGAATCTAAATCAGTGCCCATAGATTTTATTTTCCTCTCAATAAATACTAGCCAATTTGACAAATTAGATTCTGAGAGCAGTTGATATAAAAGGCTCTCTGAGTCAGAGTGGAAATGTAGCCGAAGCCAGTATTTAAGTGACATTAGCCATGCTTGTGTTTCGACAAGATTCGTCCCTGTTTCTAAACACAAAACTGCATATGGTACGCACATTGGGAATCCCAGAATTTTCCATAGGAATTTTGATTGGACACCTTCAATGTTGTTATCCAAGGCTGTGATCCACACTGGGACCCCATATAAAAGCTGCGGTATCACTTTAGCCTTAAAGATTTTTAGCGCAGCTGGGATAAACTGATTTCCTCTGCTGTAAAAAAAACGCTGGATAGCTGCAACACTAACATTGACTGACTTAATTATACAGTTACGATTAGTCCAAAGTGTGTTATACTGAAAATGAATTCCTAGGTATTTGTAGTATTTTACTTGTTCTATCTCTTTGCCGCCTATTGACCATTTAGTTGGTTTCCAAGATTTGGAAAAAACAACAATTTTAGATTTGTCATAGTTCAATAGGAGCTTATTGTTGTCAAGGAAGGTGATACAGTGAACAAGCAAACGCTTTAATCCAATTCTGGAACAAGATAGTAAGACTGTATCGTCCGCATATAACAGTAAGGGAACATGTCTGGCACCAAGTTTTGGACTATGATGGTCAGTATCTGACAAAAAGGGAGCAAGATCTAGTATCTAACATTCTTAGTTCACTAAATGTTAAACCTAAAAATGTAAAAAAGGGAAGAAATACAAAATCTCTGCAGCCCTGGTTTGATGAAGAATGTACAGCCGTTAAAACTCTGTTGCGTAACACCTACAAATGTTACCGCGACTCTGGGGCTTTGTCTTTACCATCAGAGTACTTTGATCTTAAAAATCAGCTGTCCCAGGTTATTATAAGCAAAAAGAATGATTATGCTGAACTTCAGCTGCCCTTTCAAGGACAAGTCCTGCGATAGCTATGGCTAACTCAAGGCCATTCCAGCAGGTGCAAGTGGAGGAGTGGGGAATCAAAACTGGTTCTCCCAGAAAAGAGTCCGCACACTTAACCACTACACCAAACTGGCTCTCCTTGAGGCACTGTTAGTTGGTTTTTAGTGGATTATTTGATATTTTAATCTATTTTATTGAATTTTTGGTGTCATAAACATTCAGTGACCCAGAGCCCACTTCACTGGATGAACAGTAAATATAGCCCTAATTCTCAACATTACTTTAAAGTGTGTCAAAAATACTACAAAACCTTGGAAAAAATAGGTATTTAAAGGGTTCCCCCCTCCTTGGTGAAGGGTAATATGATCAACTGTTTTAGGCAGGGGTTTGCTACCTGTGGCTCTAGGATTAAATCTGACTCAGTATAGAATCAAATACAACTCTTTGGAAAAGGAAATGTTATCATAAAGTGTATCAGAGGATTATATAGGATGCAAGAATAGCCAGTGTGCAAAGGGAGTGGGAGGGTAAGATTTTGATGGGGCTGAAGTAAGGTTCCTTCCACCTTACTCTCCCTCACCCCGGCACTTGGCAGCCAGCAGCTCCATCTGTCCCCCCTCCCCTGCCCATTCCACCTCCCACTTCTCTGCCTCCCTCCTCTCTGCCTGCTGCTTTTGCTGTTGCAGTACACTGTGCCGTGCTCAGCTCTCCCGGCTCCGGCTGCCGCTCATGACAAAAAACAAAAACGGCTCTGCTCCAGAGGGCCCCCTGGAAGTCAGAGGGCCCAGCCTGGGAGACAGGGGGCAGTGCCCCCACAGCACCCTCCAGTGGCTATGGGCCTGAAAGTGCCACTTCCTAGCTATGTTCCCTCCAGGGCTTTTTTGGTAGAAAAGGCCCAGCAAAAAATTATTTGCTTATTAGGCCACACCCCCTGTCACCACCATTGTTCCACATAGGGCTTTTTTGTAGGGAAAGCCCACCAGTGCCTCATTTGCATATTAGGCCATGCCCCCTGACACCAAGCCAGTCGGAACTGCATTTCTTTGCGTTCCTGCTCAAAAAAAAGCCTGGTTCCCTCTAAGCTGCACTTTTGTGAGCAAAAATTCTACTTTGTGAGCTACTGGCTTTAAAGTTGTGATCTACTGCACAAATTATTGAGCTCTGGGGTCATCCTTCCTGAGCTAAGACAAAAATGTACGAGCTGGAGGCTAAAAATCTGTGAGCTAGCTCATGCTAACTCAGCTTCTAGGGAACACTGCTTCCCAGTAAAGGGGCTCAGCGACCAGTATTTGGGATGCAAAAACTTTATGGATTCTTAATCAACATGTCAGTGTTCTGTAATATTAAACTGTGTATTTTCATTTATACAAATGGACTTTCTTATACTGGCTCTTTGTTGATCTCTGCATGCTGATGTAGTTTGGCTCTTTAATTATAAACAGTTGGTTTAGCCGATAAGGAATTGCAAAAACAATTGGACTAAGAGTATGTTCTTTTGCTATTTAAAAACTTGAGTCATATTTTTAATGCTGGAACTAAAGCTAGTCATATCAGGAAATAAGTTGTATCTACAGGGAGCGCATTTCTAGGTGGCTCTTCCTTCCCTGAAAACCAGGGATGCCTAGCAGTTGTAGTCCCAGATAGTGAAAAGCTCACAGCTTTGAGAGTATGCTTATATAAAATCAGATATCTGCACTCCACTGAAATAGACTTGTAGACAGTGGAAATGATGTACCCAGAAATGTCAGAATCATAGAGTTGGAAGGAATCTCCAAGGTAATCTTGTCCAACCACTTGCATAATGCAGGAAATTCACAAATGCCTCCCCCACACACATATACACACAGTGACCCCCAGGAACATTTACATATTAGGCCACATCCCCTGACATCACCATTGTTACACATAAGGCTTTTTGCAGTAAAAGCCCTACAGGGACTCATTTGCATATTAGGCCACACCCCCTGACACCAAGCCAGCCGGAACTGCGTTCCTGCTCAAAAAAAAAAAAAAAGCCCTAGTGACCCCTGTTCCATGCCAAGAAGATGTCAAAAAACTTCCAGGTTCCCTGACCAAACTGGATTGGAGAAAAATTGCTCCCTGACCCCAAAGGGATGATCAGCATTTCCCTGTGTGTGCCTCAGAGTGGCTTACAGTGCTTATGTTAATAAGAATGATACTGAGAACACTGGCAAACTCTTTTGGCTGGACAAGATCTCTGTTAGGAACATACCTCTGGAATCTCAGATAGTGCTCTCTGACTGCTTGGAAAAATTATTCTGTCACCTCCCTGTCTGGTTTCAGTTGGGTCTCTCATTGTTTCTGGCCATTACCAAATGCCAGAAGTTCTTGCTGCTAGATGTGTTTGTTGGGGGGGGGGAGGGCATTGGCCTGAGCAATGGCAGATGTGTGAGGCAATTGCTCCGGCCTAACCACCACTAATCAATCATCCATTTATCCAACAAGCTGTGACTTCTGTGAAGAGCTTATGGAGCATGGGAAAACCTGGCAGTCCGAAATCTGTTTCTCAAACAGCTGCTTCACAATCCCTTCTACCCTTTTTATCAACTGAAAGATCTACCAGGGAGAAAAGCTTAACACAAGCCAAAGACTCCAAGATGGCTGCCAGAGGGAAAATCCTCACCAAATCAAGGAACTAGGCTTGCCAATCCCCAGGTCCCAGAGGGGGATCCCCCGGTTTTACAGGCTTCCCCCCTCCCCCAGCCAGCTGGCCGGCGGGGGAAGCCCCGCCCCCACAGCCATCATGCACCTCCTTCACACATATTGTGTGGCTCTTGAAGCACCCACCGCCCTGTCAGCAGGCTTGGAGAAGGCATCTGTCTATTTAAATCACTTTACCAAGCCAAGCCAGCCAGCGCCTTGGAGAATGAACTTAAAATTGCTTTCTTTCCACCTCTTCATCCCTCCATTTATTTGGCTTCTTCCCTCCCTCCCCTAAACATCTGACATTCATATCTTACAATCGGGGGGGGGGGGAGTTAGAGCAGGAACTCCCTTGCATATTAGGCCACATCTCCCTGATGTAGCCAATCCTCCAAGAGCTTACAGGGCTCTTCGTACAGGGCCTACTGTAAGCTCCAGAAGGATTGGCTACATCAGGGGCGTGTGGCCTAATATGCAAAGGAGTTCCTGCTACAAAAAAAGCCCTGTTTGCAACTCTCAAACTTCTAAAGTTTATTCTGTGTGGCTCTTACATTAAGCAAGTTTGGCCACCCCTGCTTTACTACAAGCTTTGGATCTGTACACACCCTCAGAAGAAGCAACGACCTCATAGAAGAAAATAAAGTTTGACTCTCCCAATTCTTTGCGCCGTTGGAGCAAGGTCTCGTTTTGTGAATCTACCTAAAGTGAAGGGAAGTCAATGATCATTTAAGTATAGCAGGGGTGGCTAACGGTAACTCTCCAGATGTTTTTTGCCTACAACTCCCATCAGCCCCAGCCACTGGCCATGCTGGCTGGGGCTGATGGGAGTTGTAGGCAAAAAACATCTGGAGAGCTACCATTGGCCACCTCTGAAGTATAGGAATATAGCTCATGGGTAAATTAATATTTTGTATTCAGAATTTAATAGTTTTATATTATGTCAGATTGTTGGGCAGGATGTGGGGGCAGGAGGGTTGTGGTCTCCTCACAGCCTTCTTATTGGGAACAGTCTCTCCTGTTGGTAGATCCAAGTGGGCATCCGTGTTGGTCCGAAGAAGTAGAACAAAATAGGAGTCAAGTGGCACCTTTAAGACCAACTAAGTTGGTCTTAAAGGTGCAATTTGACTCCTATTTCAGTCTCTCCTGTTGAGCTTTGTGCTTGGCTTTACTTCCTTTGAGAACTAAGAGTTCAACTGTTCATTCATATACGTTTCAAACTTGCATTTTTTCCCTGCTGTTGTTCTTACTGTTTCTGATTAATTGGTATTTATTGCTAGTTTCCATGTTATGCATTGTACTTTATTGCCGACAAAGGTAATTCTCTTAATGGTTGACATTTGTTCCATTTTATTGCCTCTTTATAACTTACCTGCTTCCTGGAGTTGGAGCTCACCTTTGCTGGACTTAGCAGTAGATGGTGTTTATTTTTTTTTCCATTTAAAGAATCATCTATTCAGGGCTGCATGGCAGCTACATGAAATGTTTGATCTGAGCATATGGCTGGAAAACAAACATAACTGCTGTATCTTCCTGCTAGTTCACATATATTTGATTGATCCACTTGTTAAGAGGGCTGATGGTCAAAACCCAGAAAAGAACTTTAATTTCACTAGGGGCATCAGACCCCAAATATTTCAGTTTACATTATTTTCAGAGCAGTATACTATGGGATGTGCCATCAAATAGAGATTACAGCTCTAAGTCTATCACATTAATCATCAAACCATTATGAGTATGCCTTTTAATGTAGTCTCTTTAAACTGTAAAGGCTTAAACAACTTCAGATCTTCTCAGATCTTAAGACTCATATACATTGTCTTCCTACAGGAAACCCATATTAAGAATAGTCAATTCCTATTTCTTAATTCAAATTGGTTTCCAATGCAATTTAGCGCACCTGGATCGTCCAAATGAAGGGATACAGCAATTCTTATATCCAGAAATATCAGATTTGAATTTGAGGCAGCTGAAATTGAACCAAAGGGGAGGTGTATTTTTGTTAATGGAAAACTAAACAGCTTCAACACTGCATTGGTCTCTGTATATGCAACAAATGATGGACAACTGAGCTTCCTTAGGGTCGCATTTCAAAAACTGGCTTTCTTCCAAGATGGTCATTATTTTGGGAGGAGATCTTAATTGTATAGCTGACCCTGCTCTTGACAGATTGAATTCAAAATATTTTGGTCTGCGAGCGCTGCACTGGCTGCCTGTGGCATACCGGATTTGCTACAAGGTGCTGGTTATTACCTTTAAAGCCCTATATGACCTGGACCTTTGTCTACCTGAGGGACCGCCTTTCCCCATATGTTCCCCAAAGGGTACTTTAATCAAGAGTTCAAAATCTGATATCGATCCTCGGGCCGAGAGAGGCAAGGCTTAAAACAACACGAGCAAGAGCCTTCTCTCTTGCTGCCCCTTATCGGTGGAATCAACTCCCAGAAAATGCCTGTAAGCAGGACTTTTTAGCAGGAATGCACCAGAACACAGTTCTGGTTGGCTTGGCATCGGGTGTGTGGTCTAATATCCAAATGAGTTCCTGCTGGGCTTTTTCTACAAAAAGCCCTGTGTGAAACAATGGTGATGTCAGAGAGTGTGGCCTAATATGCAAATGAGTTCCTGCTAGGTTTTTACTCCAAAAAAACCCCTGCCTGTAAGACCACAGTATTCCACATGGCGTTTGATTGTTAACTATGGAATCTGATGAAATGATTACATCAAATCTGCTATGTTACCATCGGGACCAATAGATGTGGCTGGTGCCTATTAAGATTACTTGAATGCTGCCTATTTATTTATTATTGTATTGAAATAGTACTTGAATGTCATTTTAATGCAATGTTTTTATACTGCTGTTGTTTTAGCATGAATTGTGAGCCGCCCTGAGTCTGCTTCGGTGGGGAGGGCAGGATATAAATCAAAAAAACTAAAGTAAACTTTTACAGCTTCACAGTTAAAGAAAAATCAAAAAAGAATAATTGATTCTATATACCTATCACCTAAAGCTCGAGTGCAAATAAATGGATACTGCTCAAGAGATCTTTGTTTAACCAAAGGCACAAGGCAAGGCTGTCCTCTTTCCCTTCTTTTGCTTGCCCTTGCAATTGAGCCTCTAGCACACTCTGTCAGGGATAATTGTATGACCTCTGGTATACCCATCAAAGATGACTGTTATAAAACCAGTCTATACATAGACAATATGGTTTTATATGTAAGAAATCCAGAAAAGTTACCTTCCCTTACCATGCTCTAGGAATTCAGTAATATATCTGGCCTCAAAATTAATCATTCCAAAGCCTTACTGTATGCAGTTAAACTATCTAGCTCACACTCTGTAAATTCACAAAAATCATGCTTACAAATTGGTGACACAATGACAATACTTGGGTATAAAAATCTCCTTGAAATTACAAGACTTATTCATAGGCTTCCCAATCCCCAGGTACCAGAGAGGGATCCCCCGGTTTTCAGACTTTTCCCCTCCCCCAGCCAGCTGACCGGCGGGGGAAGCCCCGCCCCCAGAGCCATCATGCACCTCTATGAACGATTCCCATAGGGAATGATGGGGAATTGATCCGTGGGTATCGAGGGCTCTGGGGGGGCTGTTTTTTGAGATAGAGGCACCAAATTTTCAGTATAACATATAGTGCCTCTCCTCAAAATACCTCCCAAGTTTTAAAAAGATTGGACCAGGGGGTCTAATTCTATGAGCCCCAAAAGAAGGTGCCCCTATCCTTCATTATTTCCTATGGAAGGAAGGCGTTTAAAAATTTGTGCAGTCCCTTTAAATGTGATGGCCAGAACTCCCTTGAAGTTCAATTATGCTTGTCACACCCTTGCTCTCGGCTCCGCCCCCAATGTCTCCTGGCTCCACCCCAAAGACTCCTGGCTCCACCCCCAAAGTTCCCAGATATTTCTTAAATTGGACTTGGCAACCCTACTTATTCAAGACTTATTTAAGAACTAGAAGGCTAATTACAGACTGGCACTTTGGGCTGACTTAGAGACACCTCTGAATTCAGCCTAAGAAAATCCCTCCACACACAAACATCTGCTGGGCGTCCCCATCTCGCACTCACCCCATCCTTCAGGCCACTCCACCCAGCTCCAAAATATTTGAGCCAGCCGTCGGTCACCGGATTGCCGTCTGGATGGGGAAGGGCGCATGCAAGGCGACTTGGCAGTCTAGAGCTATCAAGCCGCCCCAAGCTGTTCCATTTTTTTAAAAATGAAACCGATCAGAGCACTGCTGCACTCATGCACACCAGCACTCCCCCCCCCCCCAGAAAAACAAAGGAATCTGGCTTCCTGGTCGCATTCCCATTCGGTGGCCCCCAGCCACCTCACAGACAGGATGCCGGTGGCTTGCGGCTGAGTGTGGGGAGGCTCCGGGATGGCTCTTTTTGCACCGCCCCCCTTCGGGACGTCCCCTAGCCGCCCCAGAATGCCTGTATGTTCTCAGCCAAAAAGTCCATTTTATCTATGCTGAATCAGTGGGCAGACATACAATCTTCTTGGATAGAATTAGTATTATTAAGTTATTTATTTTACCTAGATTTTTTATTTTTCTTTAGAGGGATTCCAATTCCTAGTTCCTAGTTATAATCATCGAGAAGTACTTCAGTTTTCCACAGCCATACCTTTTTACCAGTAGCCAAAAATTGCAACTCCTTAAGAATCTTCTTAGCCATAAGAACCCTGAGGTTACATACAAATTAGCAAGATTTGGCTGGCTTGCCACAAGAATAAGGAAAACTCTAATAATTCAGTCAGGAAATGGCTAAACACTTTTGGCAATCTGTTTGCTTTAACTGCCATGTTCTGTTATATTTGTAGTTTTACAACAGTATTTATGCCTTTTTATGTATGATTTTATGGTCAGTCAGTTTTAATTTAGTATGATTTTACTGTTTTAAATGCTGACTTAGGCTGCAAATAAACTATTTATTTAGGGAAGAAACAAAGAGGTATTTAGTTTTTCCTTGGTTTTAACACTAATTTTTCATCTTCCGTGTCTTAAAGTTTGTATTCGTATTTTATGTATATTTTAGGTGGTATCATATTTTAGTATTGTATAATAATTACTGTATAATTATCTCAACTTTTATTGGTTATGAATTGGACTTTTATGAACTGTTTGCTGGTCTATGACCTTTAATAGATAAATTCAAATTCTAATGCTGAATATTGGTAAAGGATGGGTGATGCTAAATATTGATGAAGATTTGAATTATGTTACTTTTTTCTAAATTACTTTGTTTAGAATAACTTCTTCATGTATGTTAGCATTTTCACAAGTCTATAACCAAATATGCCTTCCTAGTGAGCATATTTGACCTTACAAATCTAATACTGTTGATCTGCCTTTCCCAAATAATGTCACAGGGCTCCATTGCATCCTAATGAAAGAATAATTATGCCCCCATGTTGCAGTTGTGCTATGATAGAATGTGGAATCAACTGGTTATGGCAAAAATTGCAACAGACTTGGCACAATGAGATCAATATAAAGAGTTTTCAAAATATATGGAAATTTGGTTCTCAATTATTGATTTTCCAGCCAGTAATGAGGTCACCCCTTTGAATCCCAACTACAAGGATTTGTTATATTTCTGATGAAATCTCTCTGTGTTACTTATCTGTAACTTGAAATAGCAGCTCTGAATGAATAATTTCTCTTATTTTACTGTCTGTGATCCCTTTTGCATTGTATATTGTTACTGTATTTTCTGTTTATCTTTCCATTTTATTTGACAAAATAAAAAAAGTTAAAATTACAGAAATAAGAGTTACTGTAATTCCAAACCAGTAACAATAGAGTCAAATATAACTCTTTTTAAAAAGATCATATCCTATAAACATAGATGGCAATCTATCCTAACTTGTTTCATCTGGCAACAAAAGAAACCAAGGGTTTAATTTTAATATTTTATGTTGACCCCGAGAGGAATGCAGGTTTGCTTTTCCAGTCCTCAGCAGGTATTATGAGGCGACTTTTCTTTCTTTCTTACCAAAATGCTATAATAGGCTTCCAGGTTTCATCAGCTTAAGCTCAGTGGAGGTCCGCGGAGTTTGTCCCCTGAATCAGGTGGTTGGAGGTGTGCCACAGCCTCAGCATCTCTAGGGATACCCTGGAGGGGGTTTCCTTTCAGTATGGGGCTTTGCAGAGAGCCAGGGATATAGCGGCAGCTGTTCCCTGTCCTTTTTGTGTGCTCCAGTGCTCTGCCGCCATGATCGCCGTTATGGCAGAAAGAGGTGAACACCCAACTGCTTGCTTTTCTTTCTTCTAACAAGCTTCTGATGCATCGCTTTTCTACCTTACCTACTGTAATTCTTCTTTGCAAGTAAATTTGCTCTTCAATACCATCAGATAATGGGTCATTTTACATAGCAACAAACGGGATAGTTCAAAGGAAGGGAAAGAGGTGAATTTCCCCCCCACACACACACTTTTCCATGAGTGCGGCTTCAAAAAGACAAAGAACAACTTTGAGCATTTGCAGTAATCTGAATTAGACTGAATATAGATACTTAAATCGGCCCGGTTTATGATTGAATAAGTGATAAGGAGACCATCATCCAGTTATAATTTGGTCTGAACAAAAACGAGATATATTTTAGAGAGATTTGTATTTGTTGTCTGAGTGGAACTAAAATGGCAACAATCAAAACACACAGCTGGAGAAGATTTGGAAGGATAGACTAACTGGGTTTCTGAGTCATTTCTCAACTTTGATTACAAGACTGAGTTATTCTGTGGAGAAAAGTAGCATTGCAAAGCAAAATGTTTCATAAAAAAGATATAATGGATACCATAATTTCTCTAAAGCAGGACCTTGGTTCACTAACAGAGTTGATAAAAAAGCAAATAGGATCTTTTATTTTGAAAGTAGCAAAACCTTAAATCTATATGACCTTTTATTTTGAAAGGTAGCAAAACCTTAAATCTATATGAGAGATAAAGAGATCTCAGTGAAGTTTGTGGAATTGAGACAAATGGATAAAGATCCATTGAGGAAGAAAAACAAAATGGAACCTGATGGCGCAGTTTTTCAGAGGGACCGGAAATCAAGACTGTCTAAAGCTTCTCTGAGAGGAACTGGTGGCGTGGGATTCTTGTTATTTTTACCAAGAGGGGCGTACACACTAAGGAGAGAGGAGGCATATTTCAGCAAAAAAATCAAGACATGGAAAACTTTCAAGAAGAAGGGATTTTAAACTGTTTTTCTCTCTGTTGGTAATTGGCTAATATGGAACTCGTAACAAGAACTGATATATCCAAGCGGGCAGCCATGTTGGTCTGAAGCAGTTGAACAAAGCAGGAGTCAAGTTTCACCTTTAAGACCAACCAATTTTTATTTAGGACATAAGCTTTTGTGCACTCTTAAGCACACTTCATCAGACGAGGATCACTGTACTGGATTCCTCGTCTGATGAAGTGTGCTTAAGAGCACACGAAAGCTTACATTCTAAATAAAAATTGGTTGGTTTTAAAGGTGTTACTTGACTCCTGCTTTGTTCAAGAACTGATATACGATTTTAAATGGCCAAGTAAGTTCCTCGGGACATATTAGGTTTATGCCTCTCAGAGCAATATGGATATAGGAGCTATAGTATCCAAAAGCTTTAAAAAGAATCTTACATGAATAAACAATTAATTTGGATCAATTTTTAAGTAGGGAGACAACACAATTATTTTATAATCTGGTAGATCTGCTCTCAATATGTTTGTTTGGAGAAACTGTTTATACTGAGACAGATAAACTACTATGTTTTATTTTTGTTCGCCACTTCTTTATCTCTCTACTTTTTATGTTATTTTAAATTTGGGGTGGTTTTTTTGCTCTCTCTGCTTGAAATAAGTAAGTTAGAAGGATAAAGAGATATTTGTTTTTATGCTTATCCAAATGATGACATTGCTAAAATAATGAGTCAGTTTGTACTTTTAATATGGTTAAGCTTAGCCAGTTAGTTTTGTGTTGTGATCTCTCTGACTTTTTAGATCTATATGTGTTGAAGAAGAATAGTTTAGACTTCTATTTTAAATAAGAGATTAGTAAAAAATGTATAATGGAAAATGAGGACGGTAGAATGTATGGGAAAAATTCAATACTTGCAGGTAGAAAGAATTGGATATTTTGTTCTGAGGTAGAAATGTAACTGATATATATGCAACTTTCTTTGTTTCTGGTTTCCCATTCTGTATCCACCCTTCCCTCTTGTTGTTTCTGTATTTTTACATATGCTTTTTCTTTTTATAGTTAAAATCAATAAAAATTATAAAACACCAAAATGCTATAATAAAGCATATCTAGCAAATTTCGAAGCTCATAGAGAGCACATGTTTACAACCTAAGAAATTTGAGGAAATATTGTGGGCTAGAGTCAGTGATAGACCCTCAACTTTGACTTTTGTTTCCTAACATCTGGGACAAATATTGGGGTAGTCTTTCTCTATTTCCTTCTTCTCTTACTACCTTTTCCAGTCAGCAGTGGTTTATTCTGGGAAAGGATTAGCGTGCTTTCAAAAGTTGGAAAGAGACCAACCTCTGCAGATTTATGGACATCTCTAAAAGAAGGTATATAATAGACAAGATCGTATTAGATAGCTGACATCCCTACCCTGTTTATTCATCATGCATACTGGGAGACCATGCATACTGGGAGACATGTAGAACGCATGCATTCCCAATATACAAGATTGCCTAGTCTCTTGTACTGGTACAAGTCAGTGTAATGTCTGAAAAGGATTGAAGCTAGTGTCTAATCGGGATTCTCTGTGCATATTTATAAACTTCACTAAAAGCCATTTTGTGCACATTTTGGCTTAATGTTGGCTGGTCACTGTATCAGAATGCAACCATGGTACAGAAATCCCTTTGCAATACTTTTGACAGAGGCACAATTCTGGGAAAATCTGCTGTTGTATTGTGTTTGCTTTTAAATGGAAATAGTCTGAATGGTTTACAAAACAAAATCTAAGGTTAGCTCTTACACATTGCAGAACTGCATACTGGAATGCAACTATATCTTTCTGTTAATAATTATTTCCTGGGGTGTCTCCCTCTCCCTGCCCCCACATTAGGCTTGGACCAAAGAATAGCTGTGAATGTGTCAAAACCACGAGGATGACAGTCTATCAGATGAAGGACCATATTGCTAAGGATCAAATTGCCTCCGTAACAGAACGACGAGAGAAGGAATTTAAAGAGTATCGGAGAAGGTAAGCATAACTATCCTTGAAGAATAGAGGCCACATTTTCTAGGACAATACAATGGAACTGGTTGCCTGAGAACTGCCTTGCTGCACCAAGCATATTGTCTCTAATAAGCTGGTACTCCAGGAAAAGGCTGTGGGGAGTGGATGTGGCTCAGTGGAAGAGCCTCTGCTTTGCATGCAGAAAGTCTCGGGTTCAATCCAGGGCATCTCCAGTTAAAAAGGTCACGTAGTAGGTGATGTGATAGACCTCCACCTGAGAGTCTGAAGCGTTGCTGCTGACCTTGATAAATGAATGGTCTGATTCAGTATAAACTTCCAGCATTCATGTCTGAAATCACTCAAGCTGGGTTGTAGTTTGTCGACCCTCAAGTATCTGATAATCAGAGGGAGAGGGCCAGATGCATCTAGGATTGCCAACATTGGGTTGTGTAATTCCTGGATATATGAGGATGGAGCTTGGGGAAGGTGGAGTTTGGGGAAGGGAGGAAATGCAGGATCAAGTCTACCTTCCAAAGCTGCCAGGGGAACTGATTTCTGTAGTCCAGCGATTTGCTGTAATTCCAGGAGAGCTCCATGTCCTACCTGGAAACTGGTAACCCTGGATATTATACAAGACTTCATTCTTAGCTACTGTAGTTTGTGTAGCCTCTGTGATTCTGTGTGTCAAAGAAAAATATCCAGTGGCCATCCCAACATCCTACTTAGATGAGCTATAAATAATTCTCTAAATAGAGAGAAGTGTTTCGATCCAGAGCTACGGATGCCAGCCTCCAGGCCTGACCTGGGGAATCCCCTGGAATTACAGCTCATCTCCAGACTACCAAGATCAGTTCCTTTGGAGAAAATGGATGTTTAGATCAAATGGTTATTCTGCAATCTCCCCATCTGAAGCTATAGGGAAGGGGGAGTGTGGCTCAGTGGCAGATGGGGTGCCAGCCTCCAGATTGAACCCAGAGATCTCCTGCTATTACAATGGATCTCAAGACAACCAAGATCAGTTCCCCTGGAGAAAATGGCTGCTTTGGAGGATGGATTCTATGGCACTGTACCTTTATGCGGTCCCTCCCCTCCCCAAACCCAGCCCTCCCCAAGCTCCACCCCCAGAATCTCCAGGTATTCCCCAATACTGACAGCCCTAGTGGCAGAGTATTTGATTTTTCAATTCCATGGGGCAGTGTCCAGTTTAAACAAAAGGGGGTCATAAATATGGGTTTCCTGGTCCTGTAAACATAGTCCCATTTTTGCAGGTGTGCATGTGTTAGCTTCTGGAAAGCTTCCTGGCCTATTTGCCACTTCTGTCTCTCTGCTTTATTACAGATATCCCACCATGACAAAAGATGCCATTATTGCTGCACCAAACACACCTTTAAGCTACCCCATTTACGGGGCTGAAGTGATGCCCTTGCACACCATTGTAATTCCAGGTATGCTGAGCCCCAAACAGAGGGTGGAAATGGTGCTTTAGAAAAACTTCATTCCTTTCTCTGTCCTGCCAGGTAGAAGTACCCTCTGGACTCGAGGAATCCTTCACTAGTTGCCACTATTCTCACTTAAGAGTCTTGGCAGGCGTGTGACAGCCTGTGTGGTTAGAGTGTTGGACGTGACAGGTTCAAATCCCCACTGAGGCAACTCTCTACAGTTTGTTGAATAGCAAAACTCATTAAATCTGCAGATGACACCAACCAGGGAAGAGCAGTGAACACACCAGAAGATATAGAATTCAATGAGATCTGAGCACACTGGAAAAGTGGGCAGATGTGAACAAGATGCAGTTAACAAGCATAAGTGCTAAGTTCTACATCTAGATAACAAAAATAAGGAACACACATACTGGGTGGGGGATACGCTTCTGGGTATGAACAAGACCTTGGGGTGAGGGTGGGCCATAAGTTAAATATGAGCAGCCAGTGTGATGCCACAACAAAAAAAAGCCAATGCCATCTTGGGGTGTATCAACAGAGGCATAATATCCAAATTGCAAGATGCCATCATTCCACTGTATGCTGCATTGGTCAGGCCCACACCTGGAGTGCAGTTCTGGAGGCCTCACTTCAAAAAGGATGTGGACAGAATGGAACAGGTGCAGAGGAGAGTGATGAGGATGATCAGGGGCCTGGAGACCAAGTCCTTTGAGGAAAGGCTGAGAAACCTGGGAATGTTCAATTTGGAGAAGAGGAAGTTCAGGGGACACATGATTGCTCTCTTGAAGTATTTGAAGGGCTGTCACTTACGGGAAGGGCTGAGAGCTGTTCCTTTTGGCAGCAGAGGATAGGACTCGAGATAATGGGTTTAAATTAAGGGTGGGGAGGTACGGCCTGGATACTAGAATAAACATTTTTAGAGTTGTTCAACAGTGGCATCAGTGATGTGGAGAGGTGGTGAGCTTCCCCCTTACTGACAGTGTTTAAGCAGCGGTTGGATGAACAACTGGTCAGGGATGCTCGAGGCTGATCTTGCATTGAGCAAGGGGTTGGATTAGATGGTCTGTATGGCCCCTTCCAATGCTGTGATTCTGAGATTCTATGAAATAAGTCTGAATGGACTTTTCTTTTTTGACTCAAATATTAATCTCTGTCCTGTGGCTTGTATTTACTTACTGCTCCATTTGGGGTTTCTTTTGCTTTTGTTCCTAAAGGGCTTGGTTTCCATGGCAAAAGTCCAGGAAAAGTCCAGGTAATGTATTTCACAACAATTTGGAAGTTTGCATTATCCCCATGGTTTTCTATTTCTGTAGGCAATGCCAGGGGTGAATTTGTGGATTCCATCTTGTATTTAACAAGTGTGAAAAGCAGAACTTCAGAAAGGCCTTTTTCATAGGCTCAAAAAACTGGGTGGTTCTCAAATGACAGTGCAGATTGCCAATGTGTATATTAGAGTTGCCAACTTCCAGGTAGGGCCTGGCGATCTCTGGGAATTACAACTGATCTCCAGATCACAGAGTCAGTTCTCCGGGGGCGGGGGGGGGGGATGGCAGCTTTGGAGGGTGGATTTAATGGAGGGTGGACCCTTCTGCAGGCTCCAGCCCCAGATTTCTAGGAATTTCCCAATCCTGAGTTCTCAGTCTTATGTAAAGTAAGCAGCCAAACCAATAAAAATGCTTTGGTACTTGTGACAGAAATTCCAAGTTGTTCTTCCTGCTATTTTAATTGAAATTGAGGTGGGGTAAATTCCCCCAAGCATTCAATATAGGGCGGTTTTCCCTCTTAAAATCCATCCCCACAAGCAAATATCTTGTAATTGTTTATGTAGAAGTACATAGTAGAAGTTCTATTCCTTTCTGCATTTGTCCTTTTTTGTTTGTGTTCAGCCAGATTTGTTACTTCTTGTTCTTTGCCTCCTGTTTGTTCATTGAGTGGGGGGTTGCGTGTAAATTTGTTCTATTTTTACTTTGTTCTTTCTTTTGGGGCCCTCATGAACTTTTTCCATGGAGTAGACAGAGAGGTTAAAAGTTCTGATTTTTACTTGTAGCAAGCTGAAGTCACTGCTTACAGTTATTTGGGGTGGCCCAAATAGCTGGATTATGAAATAACCACAATAGAGGGTCAGGGTCTTTGGTTGATGGCAAAATACACAATGATATTACGAATGATTTCTGACTACCTGTAGAAAACCTGCCAGCCACCTGGAAGAATTTGTTTATTTATTTATTCAGTTTCTATTCTGCTCTCCCCCATGCACAGCCGGCTCTGCCACTAGGCAAATTAGGCATTTGCCTAGGGCACTGGGCTGGAGGGGGCGCCAAATTGGGGCACCGAGCACTCCAGGGCTTGCCCTGCCCCCATCGGTCATGGGGTTTAGAGCGGATTACAACATAAAGTCAGTTTGGTATAGGGGCTAAGTGCACAGACTCTAATCTGGGAGAACCTGGTTTGATTCCCCACTTCTCCACATGCACCTGCCAGGTGACCTTGAGTCAGTCACAATTCTTGAAAGAGTTGCTCTCTCTGGAGCAGTTCTCAAAAGAGCTTCCTCAGACCTCTCTTACCGATTTCCCACCAGCCTTATGCTGCTCTCACGCTCCTTTTCTCCACGGGCCTTCCATTGGATTTCACACTATCTGCCCCGGGGCTGCAACTAGCTTCGCCTTTTTCATGCGACAAACAGAAACTGGTTTTTAGAGGATCTTGTTTGCAGCCTCAGGGCAGCTTGTGCGAAATCTTATGGGAAGCCCCGCTGAGAAGAGGAGAGTGAGAGCAAGGTAAGGCTAGTGGGAAATCGGTCACAGTGTCTGTTGTAGGGAGAGGAAGGGAAAGGAAATGGTAAGCCACCCTGAGACTCTGAGTGAAGAGTGGGGTTTAAATCCAATCTCTTCTTTGTCTTCTTCTAATGATCAGTAGTGACAGGCTTCACATTTCTGGGATCCAAGATCACTGCAGACGGTGACTGTAGCCATGAAATTAAAAGACGTTTGCTCCTTGGGAGGACAGCTATGGCGAACCTGGGCAGTATAATAAAAAGTAGAGACATCACGCTGCCAGCAAAAGTTCATATAGTCAAAGCAATGGTATTCCCAGTAGTAATGTATGGGTGTGCGAGCTGGACCATATGGAAGGCCGAGCGCAGAAGAATATCCATATAGTTTGCCATAGGATGGGTTGGTATATGCAATATGACAAAGAGCATTGCATATACCAACCCATCCTATGGCAAACTATATGGATGGTATAATCTCTTGAGTAAACATGCCCTCTATTTAAACTAACAAAGCCAGAATGTTACCTAGATTTATGGTACCCTATGACAGCAGTCTGCTTTTTATCACTCTCTAGTGTTTTTTCAGTCCTGTTTTGTCCTACACTAACAAATGCAGATCCTATTTGTGATTCTTTTAATCTGCTAAAAACATTCCCATGATTCCACACTGCCCACTTATATTAAGAATTGCTGCTTCCATTCCCATTTCTCTGATGAAGTCTACTTAAGAGCATACGAAAGCTTCCATTCTGAATAAAACTTAGTTGGTCTTAAAGGTGCCACTTGTCTACTGCTTTGTTCTATTGCTTCACACCAACACGGCTGCCTCCTGGGATCTATTTGCCTTTTTAGTTAGTGCATCACAGTGCTGACTCATGTTCAGTGTATGAATTACTAAGACCCTAGATCCTTTTTACATAGACTGCTGCCAATACACGTTTCTTTGGTCCTATAATTATGCAGTTGATTTTTCATTTTAGCCCAGTTTTCCAGCCTGTCAACATCATCCCTTGTCTTCATTCTGTCTTTATACTGTATTTGCTATCACTCCCAATTTAGTCTCATCTGCAGATTTAATGAGCACCACGTCTATTCCTTCTTTGAATCCCAGCAGATATCGCTGCAATAGTGTTTGCATGCAATTTGGTTTCTAACACTCTGCTCCTAAGTTTTTTCCTCTTTTACAAAATGATAGGTGATTCTACGAGCTTCGTTTGGTACTTTGAACACCCTTGCTGATACATCCAAAGATGTGGTGAACGGGCGAGGCGGAAAGGAGCTGACCATCTCCACCTCCAATGCGAAGCTACTAAATCACATACTGAAACACATCACATATACCAGTGCAGTATTCCTAGTCAATGCTGTAGACATGGGTGAGTTGAAATACTGGAATTGGGATTGTACCTCTGCAAGATTTCCAGTTCCCACTTAGAAGCTGGAAATCCTATAGAATTACAACTGACATCCACAATACAGAGATCAATTCCTCTGGAGAAAAATGGCTGTTTGGAGGGCAGACTCTATGGCATTGTATCTTGCTGAGGTCCTTCCCTTCTCCAAACCCCACTCTCCTTAGGCTACACTCTGAAATGTCCAGGAATATCCCAACCCAGAGCTGACAACACTAGATACTACTGGATAAACCTGCCGAGTGCTGGACCAGCTCTGGGTTGATCTTAAATGCAGAGAACTCCCTAGCTTTAGAAGTACTGTTGGAATTTTGAAAAGGGTAATGAATGTCACTTCAAAAAAAAACCTGTTAACGGAGGTGGGGCCAATTACAAAATGGCTGCCATGAGGCCCAAGGCCAATCACAAAACTTTGGGTTGTTTCTGCAGACATCACCTTAGCTAGTATCTGCATAAGGTGAGAACTGATTTTTTAAAACAAGAGCAAAATATTACCATTAATTACCGAGACAGGTTGGTCTAATCATGGCTCTAATGTTTCATGATGACCCTTGAGTACAGTACGGGAGAAGTTATTGGGTTGTATGACTAGAGTTAATAATTCATAATTCCTGTTTGGCCACTCATAATTGTGTTGCAGCCAATCTTATGAACAATGTTGGCCATTTGGATTCCACCACATACCTTGCAACATTTGAGAGCCTCCCAACATGTGACATCCAGTTCTGTGGGGGCTGATCTTCAAGAAGAACCATACCCTCCAACACCGGACCTCACATTTCCCAAAGAATCTAAACCCTTTACTGCTTCCTTCTCTGCTATTCTGCCTGCAATGCACATCTTCTATCATTTGCAATGGAAAGCTACAATCCGGCAAACACCTAATCAACTGTGTCCCAATTGCTTTCCAGTGAGCTTCGAAACAGGGTCATACCTTGTAAAGTTTCCTGTGACCATCCGGCAGCTGGCCCTTCCCAAGCTCTTTGATCCAGGACAAGGTGAGCAATTTTATATAGTGTGATGGGCCAATTCAAACATTATGGACTATACCAGTTGGGTTGTGGATTTTCAGTTCATATGTGTATGGTGCCCTATTTGGATCAGGACCACAGTGCACATTGAAAAGGAGTTTCAGCCTTCCCTCCTGCACAATTTTCCCTATATGAAATAGCCTTGGGGGAATTCCATTTGGGGAAATAAATGAACAAAAAAAACCCCAAACATACACACAGAACACAAATAAAACACACAAATTAACTAAGAGGGGGGAAAGGGAGGAGGGAAAGATAGTAATTTTGGGGAAGGTTATATTTACCAAGTCTTGGAGAGTGAGGTCTGCGAAAGGCAGCATTCAATTTTCAATGTAGTGTAGTCTCATACAAAAATTGAATGCTTTAATCTGTGAGGAACAAATCTTTGATGGTGCCTTGCTAAAAAAAAAACCCAAATACTTAAAATTACTGGGGAACTGTAGAAAATTGCCATCAGGGCTGGTGCGTGGGAGTAGGAGGGGTAGGCAACTGCCTAGGGTGCTAGGCAGTTGGGGGTGCTGCCAGGTGCCCCCTTATTCTCCCTTGCCCATGCAGAGCGCTCCTCCGAGTCTGCCTTGTAGGCCGGATCAGAGGAGCATTGCACAGTTCATGTGAGGAGCGCCTTCCCATTGCTCTCATCAGTGCAAAGGGCTACTAGGCCGCTTTGAACCCAAAAGTGGCTGGGCACTGCTAAATCAGTTTGCTCTATGAAGACTTCCAAGGAAGCCTCTGAAGAGCATACTGCAGGGGAAAGCAGCGGTGCAGCAGCAGTCTTGTGCGCCACCCGTAACTCCCTTGTCTCCTGCTCATTCGGCCTGCAAGATGATGTCACTTTTGGTGATGACATAATGCCACGTGCATGGAAGATTTCCACAGAGGGAGCTTGCAAAGGGGTGCGTGCCACAGGGGTCTGCCTTGAGTGGCAGAACCCCTAGCACCGGGGTTGATTGCCATATTTCAAGTATGTCCAACAGGTAGATCACGATCTACCAGTAGATTGCGGAGGGTTCAGAGGTAGATCACCAGCCCCACTTGATCTCATGGTTTGCTGGACAGGGGTTTGGGGTTTTTTGATGATTGTTTGGTGTAGTGGTATTTGATTATTTGTGCCAGTATGATGAATTCTTATTTTTACTTTTAGAACTGCATGTGTGGTTTTGGCATCATCCAGAGGTCTTCAGTTCCTGTTGATCTTTAATACTTTGAGACAGTGACAGTTTTGGACCAGATTCAACCAGTGTTAACTTAGCTCCCCACCCACCCCAGTATAACGAAGATGAGTGTTCCAAAGAAGAGCAAAACCTACCACTTTCATCATGAATGGGAAATGGACTACTTCTTCATCATGGTGAAAGACAAGTGTTGTTGTCTTACTTTGTATCCTTGCCCAAAAAGCGTAATCTGGAGCATCATTATAAGGCTCTGCATAGCAATAAGTTTGATGCTGATTTTCCACCCAAAAGTGAAATTCATAAACTGAAGCTCAAAGAACTTAAATCTAAATTGGCTGCACAACAACAGTTGATGGTGAAGCCGAGGCCACATTCAGTCAATTCAACCATGGCATCCTTTAAGGTCACCAACCTGATCTCAAAGAAATGCAAACCTTTCAAGGAGAATTTGTAAAAGATTGTTTTCTTGAAGCAACAGACAATCTTTTTGAAGGATTTAAGAATAAGAAAGGGATCATAGCTGCTGTTCAAGATGTACAATTGTCAAGAAACACCATCATGCGACGAATAGAAAAGATGTGTAGAGACACAACTGAACAATCGTTGGAGGATGTTTAAGTTTGTGTTGCTTTCTCACTCCAACTGGATGAATCTATAGACGTAAGAGATGTAGCCCAGTTACTAGTCTTTATCTGGATGATTTTTGAAGACGTCAGTTTTAAAGAAGAACTACTTGAAATGATTTCTTTAAAAGGGAGAACTACCGGTCAGGAAGTATTCAGCTCTTTCCATTCTTTTGTGACAAAGTGTAATCTTCCATTGCATAAACTTGTTTCTATCACTACTGATGGAGCAAGAGCAGTGACAGGTGAGGTTAACGGTTTCATAGGCCTCTGTAGACAGCATGACGACTTTCCAGATTTCCTTTCTTACCACTGCATCATTCACCAGCAAGTTTTGGCAAGTAAGAGACTCAATGCAAAGAATGTCATAGACATCACTTTCAAAATTGTAAATTCAGTACATGGAAGATCACTTCAAAGACAGCTTTTCAATCTTACTCTTGATGAAGGGGCAGCGGAAATAATTTTGCACACAGATGTAAGGTGGCTAAATAGGCACAAATTTCTACAAAGATTTCATGATTTGTTGAATGAAATAAGGTTTTTGAAGGAGAAAGGAGATGACAAAGCAAAGTTGGAAGATGGGAAGTGGTTATGTGATCTGGCATTTCTCGCTGACTTTACAGGCAAACTAAGTGATATGAACATTGAACTACAAGGTAAAAACAAATGCATTGGCGAGATGATGAGTACAGTTTCATCCTACAAGAGCAAATTTGAGCTAATGATGACTGACCTTGCAAACAACACATTTGATCATTTTCCTAATACGTAGGACCGTCTGGGACAATATCCAAATTTTGTTTTTCAGAACGAGAAGTACGTGACAGAAATCTGCTCTGTTATCCAGGAATTTGAAAAAAGATTCTGTGACTTCCAAAGAATTGAAAAAGTTGTGGAGTACTTGTCATACCCATTCAAAGCAGATATGGACATTAAGGAAACTGCAGCTGCTATCAGTAAAAATTACTCATTGAACAAGGCATCTCTTGAAAACGAAATAGTAACCCTTAAAAATGACATTTTTCTCAAGACCCGTACTGAGCAAGGATCATTTTGGAAGCTAGTGCCTAGAGACAAATTTCCCAACTTGAGAAGATGCAGTGAAGCTGTACACTCCTGTTTCGGTTCAACTTATTTGTGTGAATCTGTGTTTTCCCATCTGAAAAGGACAAAGAGTACACAGCATTCTAACATGACAGATGAACATCTCCAGGATTCCGAGACTGGCCCTCACGCAATATTCACCCAACTTCAAAACGCTGGTGAATGAAATGCAGGCTCAGATGTCTCACTAATTAGCAAGAGCGAAGTTTTAAAGATTGCACAAGATCAGCCTGGATCAATACTTGACCTACATTTAACACAAATTACTCAATAAAAGTTAAAAAAAAGTTATTAAGACAGTTAAAGAAAGTTATAACAATAAAAATTTAAGAAAAACTGCAGTTCTTTCTGGATCTTCATCTCTCCGTTTTGTTTTTGCTTATTTTGCTTACCAGTAAATGACAGAAGGTAAATTGTAAATGGGGGGAGGGGGCGGTGGAACCCAACTTTGCTGGGTTAAAATCTAATTTGAAACTAATTTGAAACTTAATTTTCATGGTGGTAGATCATCAGCACTTTTGTCCAGAAAAAATAGATCACGACCTGTTCAAAGTTGGACGTGCCTGCCATATTTTACTAGGGATCTGTTGTGTCCTAGGCTCAAATGGGAGAACTGTTACTTTTGGAGGGAAGCTGAACAAGCCAAAGCTTGTACTCCACACCAGGGTTCCAGAGAAGGCCTAAGTGTGCCCAATCAGGGGAAGGATTGAAACATAAGTAGCCAATTAACATCTAGGCTCATACTGTACCCTGATAGGCCCTTAGGCCCCTGTAAATAGCCAATCCATGTACATAGTTACGGACCAATCAGAAGGGGGCAAGAATTGTATAAAGGAGCGGGAGGTTTGAATAGAGCTCAGTCTGTGTTTGTGTTCCTGAAGTAAAGCTTGCTGAAATCACTCTCCGACTCTGGTCTCTTACTGCGTCGGCGCCAGTACTTTACACTGACGACGAGGGTGGGATGCCAGTAAGAACCAGCAACAGAACCAGGAACACGGAAAGGTGGCTAAATCCAAGCCATCTGGGTCCGCACCTCCGCTCTGCGCACACCCCATCTTTCAAGCCGCCCAGACACGCTGCCAAGAATGGAGGCTTCAGCTAACCTCCTGCAGCCCTTTAGCATCGATCGCCCCGAGCTGTGGGACTCGTGGGTCGAAGGCTTCCAGTCATACCTGACCTTCCGGAAGATTACAGAGACTACCATGCAGAGAGCTCTGCTTATCAGTACGTGTGGCACGGAGACCGTGGACTTAGCCAGGGCTCTTCTCCAACCCAGGAAGCTCTCAGAGACGCCGGTGGACAACATCATCAGCGCTCTGGATAAGTATTTCCAGCCCCAGCCAACCAAGCTCACCCGGCACTGGGACTTCCGACAAAGGACACAGAAGGCAGGCGAAACCACCATGGCGTTCTTGACAAGCCTGCGCCGGATGGCAAGCCGATGCAGTTTCGCAGACCTCAATGAAGCCCTGCTCGACCAGTTTGTATGGGGCTTGAGGGACGAAAAACTAGTACAGAAACTCCTGTCCCTCTCCGAGTGCGACCTAGCAAGGGCAATCGACATGGCCACCAGCTGGGAGAGGGGCAGATCAGCAGAGCCGCGGCTGACGGGACAGGCTGCGACACACCAGTTCAACCCTGAACCATCTGTGGAGGACTCGGATGGGGACAGAGCTCTGCAGACCGGCTGTCGTTCAGCGGGAAGGAAGACCACCCATGTCCCACAGGGCATGAGACACAAGACACCACCTGCATGTGCAAGTTGCGGGGGCCAGCACGAGCGGAAGACCTGCCGATTCCGTAATGCCACCTGTCGACTCTACAACAAGGAAGGCCACATCACCTGTGCCTGCAGATCCACATCCCGAGAACGCGTCCCGCAAAGATCTGCGCACTCCGAAGGCCAGCCAGACTTTGAGACCGACGCTCTCCACGCCCACCCATACCCGGTACAGTACCTACCCTCGCCAGTCAGGCCCTCCAAAATCCGGGTCAATGTAGGGATCGGGGGGGTGCCCTGCCAAATGGAGGTGGACTCTGGGTCAGCATCATCTATTATAGTGGCAGAGACATTTTTTAAAATCCCCACCAGGCTGAGGCCTCGTCTCAGGGACCCGGGGTTTACCTTAGTGGACTTCCAGAAGAATAAGGTGCCTATCTTGGGAGTGGGCCCGGTCCCAGTCCAATACAAGAGGTTCAAGGGCCAGCTACAAGTGCTAGTGGTCAAGAACCACCTTACAAACCTTTTGGGTCTCGACTGGTTCAAGCCCCTGGGAATAGAGATCAGGGGGGTCAATAAGACTGTCGGAGTGGACTTTAACAAGGTTTGTGAAGAGTTCCCGGCCGTTTTCGATGGCACCTTGGGCTGCTACACGGGTCCCCCGGTTACACTACACCTCGACCCCACAGTGCGGTCTATTAGGCTTAAAGCGTGGCGAGTTCCATTCGCGCTCAAGCCTAAAATTGAGGAGGAACTGGATAAACTGATTGCACAGGGAATACTAGAGCCTGTCACCCACGCAACCTGGGAAACTCCCATCGTGACTCCAGTCAAGCCCAGTGGGGAGGTGCGGATTTGTGCAGACTATAAGTGCACCCTCAACAAGGCTCTTCAGGCCCACGCATACCCTGTGCCCATCGTCAGCCACGTTTTAGCCACCCTAGCCGGCGCAAAATTTTTTGGCAAGTTGGACTTGGCCCAAGCTTACCAACAGCTGCCGGTGGATGAGGCCATGGCCAACGCCCACCGGGGGGCCTTTAGAGTAAAGCGGTTGCAATTTGGCGTGAGTGTGGCTCCGGGGTTGTTCCAGGAACTCATGGACTCTCTTTTAAAAGGACTTCCCGGAGTCACTCCATTCTTCGATGATGTGCTGATCGCTGCAGCCTCGCCTGAAGAATTCGCCGCCCGCCTTAGAGGAGTCCTACAACGTTTTGAAACAGCCGGCCTCAAGGTCGAACGGGAAAAGTGCCTCCTGGGCGTGGATCGGGTGGAATTCTTGGGGTTCTCCATCGATGCCCAGGGGGTCCACCCCTCCGACGCCAAGCTGCGTGCCATCAGAGATGCTCCAGCGCCCACCAACAAGCAAGAACTCCAGGCCTTCCTCGGCCTCCTAAACTTTTATCATGCTTTTCTCCCCCACAAGGCAGCGGTGGCCGAACCCCTGCACTGGCTTCTAGACAAGAACCGACCCTGGGCGTGGGGCCGCCAGCACGCTAAAGCCTTCCAGGATATCAAGGGCCTCCTGATGTCCAACTCCGTCCTTGCCCATTTCGACGAGACCCTGCCCTTGGTCCTTGCATGCGACGCATCCCCTTATGGCGTGGGGGCAGTTCTGGGCCACCAACTCCCTGATGGGACCGAAGTCCCTATCGCGTACTACTCGCGGACCCTCTCGTCGGCGGAGCGGAACTACGCCCAAATCGACAAAGAAGGGTTGGCAGTTGTGGCCGGCGTCAAAAAATTTCATGATTACATCTACGGCCGGCCCTTTACCCTCTATACAGACCACAAACCCCTCTTGGGCCTCTTTGCATCAGACCGGCAGACCCCTCAGGTGTTGTCCCCACGGGTCCTCCGTTGGTCCATTTTTCTAGCCGGCTACACTTACACCCTAGTGCATCGCCCGGGCAAGGCAATGGGCCATGCTGACGCCCTGAGCCGCTTGCCCTTGCCTGACGTGGATCCCGATCCAGCCCCGGCTCATCAGATCCTACTGATGGACATGCTTCCGGACAGGCCATTGCTCGCCCGCGACGTTGCTGCCCGCTCCGCTCGTGATCCAGTCCTCTCCGGTGTCTTGGACTGGGTGGGGAGGGGGTGGCCCAAGGTCTCGACTGGGCCGGAATTTACTCTGTTTGCAGCCCGGAAAGACGAACTATCCACCCACAAAGGCTGCCTACTATGGGGCAACAGAGTCGTCATCCCCAAACCCTTGCAAGACCAAGTGCTTAGAGCCCTGCACGAGGCACACCCGGCATAGTCCGCATGAAGGCTCTCGCACGGAGCTATGTCTGGTGGCCCGGCCTCGATGCAGAAATTGAGGCTTGGGTTAAAAGGTGCCCGACATGCCAGGTGTCAAGGCCTGACCCCCCACGTGGCCCAGTGCAACCATGGGAATCCACCAAAACCCCCTGGTCAAGACTGCATATGGACTTTGCTGGCCCCTTCCATGGGCAGACTCTACTCACACTAGTGGATTCATACTCCAAGTGGTTGGAGGTGGTCCAGGTGCCCTCGCCATCATCGCAGGCAACCATCACGGCTCTGAGGGCCATCTTTGCAACCCACGGGTTGCTGGAGACCATCGTCACCGACAACGGCACAGCATTCACGTCCGCAGTGTTCCAGGACTTCTTAGCCAGGAACCTCATCAGGCACATTCGCTCTGCCCCATTTCATCCAGCCACCAATGGCCAGGCAGAGCGGATGGTGCGCACGGCAAAGGAGGCCTTGAACCGTCTGGTCCCCTCAGACTGGCCAAAAGACGTGGCGTGTTTCCTAATGGCCTACCGGACCACACCCACCGCCTCAACAGGTCGCAGTCCAGCCGAACTCCTCATGGGCCGCCGCATCACCACCCTGCTGGACAAGCTGCACCCTGACCGAGCCCCAGACAGGCAACTGGCGCCGGAACACCTTAAAGCCCCCAGAGGGTTCTACCCAGGTGAGACAGTGTGGGCACGGAACTATGCCACCACTGGCCCCGCCTGGCTCCCTGGAAAGGTGGACCACGTCACCGGACCGGTCTCCTATGCAGTGACCTTGGAGGGTGGACATCTCCTGAGGCGACACATCGACCAACTCCGTGGTCGCCTGCCTGCCGGGGAGCCAAGGTCAGAGGCTCCAGATCCGGACAACGTAAGTCCCCATGAGCCTGACACAGAACAGGGTTCCGTGGAGCCCGCTTCGGCCCAGCAGGAGGAGACCCCCGACCGCGCAGCTGAACCCAGGTCTCCCGGGGCCGCCGTCCCAGATGTCTCCAGCTCTGCAGCCGCGGAACCACCAACCGAGTCGGAACGCCCAGTCCCCTCGGAGCTCCGACGCTCGACACGAGACCGCCGCCCTCCGGCATATCTCCAGGACTATGTCACCTGATAGCTGGAACTATGGGGGGAGGGGTGTTGTGTCCTAGGCTCAAATGGGAGAACTGTTACTTTTGGAGGGAACTGTTACTTTTGGAGGGAAGCTGAACAAGCCAAAGCTTGTACTCCACACCAGGGTTCCAGAGAAGGCCTAAGCGTGCCCAATCAGGGGAAGGATTGAAACATAAGTAGCCAATTAACATCTAGGCTCATACTGTACCCTGATAGGCCCTTAGGCCCCTGTAAATAGCCAATCCATGTACATAGTTAAGGACCAATCAGAAGGGGGCAAGAATTGTATAAAGGAGCGGGAGGTTTGAATAGAGCTCAATCTGTGTTTGTGTTCCTGAAGTAAAGCTTGCTGAAATCACTCTCCGACTCTGGTCTCTTACTGCGTCGGCGCCAGTACTTTACAGGATCAATTCTATCATCATAGTCGGTTCTCTGAAGAAGAGTATTCGCAATGAGATGTATACCTAGAATTCTTGTATGAACATCGGAGTGAATATTAAATACTGCATTGAATATATGCAGGGAGGGTATTTTTTAGCAGGAACACACAGGAACACAGTTCCAGCTGGCTTGGTGTCAGGGGCTTTGGTCCGGTATGCAAATGAGTTCCTGCTGGGCTTTTTCTACAAAAAAGTCCTGTGTGAAACAATGGTGATGTCAGGGGGTGTGGCCTAATATGCAAATAAGTTCCTGCTGGGCTTTTTCTACAGAAAATATATGGATTTGATAGTGAATATGGAATATTGGATTGAACGTGTTGTATGAAAATATACATATTGCATGAAACTTTTATATTGCCCCTATGCAAATTATTTTTGTGCCCTTGAGGTAGCATTCTGAATTGGCTTTGTATTGTTGTACTTCTATATGCCTGTTGTTTTGAAAGAATATTCTAGGCATAATGATTAACAAAAAATACACACATGTTATGGTGAGTTATAAACTTTATTGAGATGCTATTACAGCTAATTCTCTTTTGCAATCACATTCTATATGCTGTAATTCTTAAATATATTAGCTGCCCCATCTTGGCTATGTGAGCAAAGAACTGGCCCCATGTGCCGAGCAAAATGGTCTGGCAGGCCCCATTGTTCAGCACATGTCACCTAAGCCTGCTATAATCCAGGTGGCCCCAAGATGGTGCCTACAGGCACCCTGACACCCGCCAACATCTTTTCTGGCACCTGCCAAGTGTTTTTAGGAAATGGGTGTGGCTTTTGCCCAGTAATGCTTCTTGGAGACCTGATTGGCTGTGCAGGTTTTTAAAATGCTACCTTGGTAGCTGCCAGCAGAGCACAGAGATCCACACTGTGTTACTAAAGTCAAGCTGTGGCAGTCATTTTGTGGCTGGCTCTGCCTCATGTGGCAGCCATTTTGTTACTGTACCAACCATGCTGTGTCAGAATTACAAATGTGTCCACAGGCTCAAAGAGGTTGGGGATCCCTGCTCTAGACTGTGAGCAAATGAACACGTTCTAATCAGTAGTGCATTAGCTGTTAATACACAACTCTCACACAGTTATTACACAATTCTTGGTTTTGGATTGTATGCACTCATTTTTAGCCCTGCTTCTTTTTATGCCACAGGTAACAATATCCGGGATCTTGTGACCATTACCATCAAGACTTTCTTGCGGTACCACAAGCTGCGAGTCCTCCTTAAAAGCATAAGACAGTTTTACCCAGACATCAAGGTGATTGTGGCAGATGACAGTGAGCATCCAGAGAAGATTGAAGAGGCCAATGTCGAGCACTACATCATGCCCTTTGGAAAGGTAGCAGCATGTGGTGCCTCTCTTTTTGTTACCAGTCACCTGAAGTCCCAATCCTGGCTACTGTGGATGTTGGTAGTCCTGGGCTTTTGGATTTCTCTGCAGCAAAGGGATACTTGATGAGCTGCATTTCATGCTGAACTTGGAGTCCTTGGGCTGGATGCTCTCAAATGGTTCCACTTCTCACACACATACCTTCATATAGCATGTTCTTCTTCAATGCCACCACCCTCAGTTAATTCCAGCCTCTCACTTTTCCATCCAGGCTGGATGTTAAAACCAAAACAAACAAAAAAAAGCTGTGTATGAAAGAAAAATGCATCATTCAAGTGAAGTTGTTACAGTCTCTTTGTCTACATAGGACTTGCATTGGGTGGGTCTAGCTCTTCTCTGATTACTGCCTAGGACAGGGGTGTCAAACATGCAGCCAGGGGGCCAAATCAGGCCTCCAGAAGGCTCCTTTCATGCCTCTGAGCAACTGGCTCTTGTCTGCTTCCTCCTTCTTCTCTCTTGCTTCCTTCGGCATCTCAAATTGCTTTGCAAGGCTTGCTCAATCGCACAGGAGCTACAAAGCTAGGCTTCCCAACTCCCCCGCCCTGGCGGGGGACCTCCAAATTTGCAGCCTCCTCCCCCGCTCTCCAAAAATCCGGAAGCGGGGGGGGGGGGAGAGAACATGCGTGTAGGCATCATGTAGTTGTAGAGCTCCTGCAGGTTTAGAAACCTGCAAACCGATCCATTTGTAAAATGTGTGCCTTCAAGGCTGCGCAGGAAACAAGAAGGGCTTCATTGGAAAGGGTCAGTAACAGTTTCGATGGAGAACGGCCCCTCCCTTTCTTTTGCTTTTGTTTTCACAGCAAATAGAGTTCTGCAGGAAGAAGATCTAATAAGTATTTGTGTGTGTGAGAGAGGGAGGGGGCAGGGGATTCCCTGGTTGGAGGCCCTCCCCCCCCCCTTTAGAAAGCATGGGGGAAGGGAAATGTCTACTGGGCACTCTATTATTCCCTATGGAAAACGATTCCCATGGGGAATAATAGGGAATTGATCGGTGGGTATTGGGGGCTCTGGGGGGGGGCTATTTTTTGAGGTAGAGGCACCAAATTTTTAGTATAGCATCTAGTGCCTCTCCCCAAAATACCCCCGAAGTTTCAAAACGATTGGACCAGAGGGTCCAATTCTTTGAGCCCCAAAAGATGGTGCCCCTATTCTTAATTATTTCCTATGGAAGAAAGGCATTTAAAAAGGTGTGCTGTCCCTTTAAATGTGATGGCCAGAACTCCCTTGGAGTTCAATTATGCTTGTCACACCCTTGTTCCTGGCACCACCCCCAATGACTCCTGGCTCCACCCCCAAAGTCTCCTGGCTCCGCCCCCAAAGTCCCCAGATTTTTCTTCAATTGGACTTAGCAACCCTATACAGAGCATAACCTCAATTTTCGTTGTTTGACGCTCCTCCCCTTCCTGGTTCCCTGGAGAGGGAAGGAAAGATCCAGAGCTTCCTTTGCCCAGTTCCCTGGATCCCATGGGAGAAATATAAAGAAAGCACCTTTAAGAACAACAAATGCTAATGTTTTAAGAATGTTTTATTTTAAGGGTTTTTTTAAAAAATATCTTTAGTCTTATTTGTCTGTGTCCTTTAAAAAGTTTATATCTCTGCTACCTAACCTTAAATAGGTACACACAAATGACTCGGCCCAACACAGCCTAGCCTGGCCTGACAAGGTCTCATTTATGTCAGATCCGGCCTTCATAACAAATGAGTTTGACACCCCTGGCCTAAGATGTTTAGTTCCAGAGCAGTGCTGAGGGAAATTGCTTCCTTAAACTTCCAAGTGGACTGGCTAACTACTGAGGAAGGAGCTCAAGGCAGCCATTTTATGTGCTGTCACCACTGGAGACTCAACAAAGGTAGAAGGGAACACAGTGTGCAAAGTTTTAGCGGTTGCAAAATTGAATATTAAATTTGTTTTTATATTGTTGTGAGCTGCTGGAGCCAGGTCGGGGGAAGGAATGCATTGCTAAAGGCCAAGAAACATGTTTTTTGCACTATTTGTTTTCTTCCTTTGCCCTGTTTTTTTTTCATCTTACCAGGGTTGGTTTGGAGGGAGAAATCTTGCTGTCTCTCAGGTGACAACCAAATACTACCTCTGGGTGGATGATGACTACCTCTTCACCGAAAACACCAAGATCGAGAAACTGGTTGAAGTACTGGAGAACACCAACTTGGATATGGTATGGAAATCTGAGCAATATCCAGGACTAGGCATTTCCAACAGGCCTGGAGGGGGGAAAGTCCTGTCCTTTTTTTAATTAATTGACTTTGTTTAGTGATGATTTTCCACTAAAACTTTAATCCTGGTTCAACCCTGTCCCCAAAGTGACATTCTAAACTACACTCATGTTAACCCTTGTTTTTATCTCAGGTGTTCTTGCAAAGCAACCAGCAGCTAAGCCCCTCAGCCTCGTGGGAGCAGAGAGAGAGGTGGCTCAGAGCCCTGAGTCCTCTCCACCTCATGCAATCCTAGCCAGACAGAGCTAGTAGTCACAAAGCCCAAGTGAGAGAGTGGTCCTCAGCCAAGGAACCAATGAATCTAAGCCCCTCTGCTTGGAGTGAGCAGAAGGAGAGTTCCTCAGAGTTCTTAATAAGCACCAAACACCCCAACCTCACTGTTCACAGGAGGAATGATTTCCAGTTCCCTTCCCTCTCTGTCTCTGTCTCTAAATCAGGGGTCCCCAACCCCCGGGCTGTGGACCAGTACCGGTCCATGGCCTGTTAGCAACTGGGCCGTGAGCTGTATACTTATTTCATTATATTTTACAATGTAGTAATAATAATAAGACATTGGATTTATATCCTGCCTTCCACTGCGAATCGCAGAGCAGCTCACAATCTTCTTCCTCCACAACGGGCACCCTGTGAGGTAGGTGGGGCTGAGAGAGCTCTCCCAGAAGCTGCCCTTTCAAGGACAACTCCTATGAGAGCTATGGCTGACACAAGGCCGTTCCAGCAGCTACAAGTGGAGGAGTGGGGAATCAAACCTAGTTCTCCCAGATAAGAGTCCGCGCAATTAACCACCACACCAAAATAAAGTGCATAATTATATCATCTTGAAACCATCCCCCGCCCCCATGGAAAAATTGCCTTCCACAAAACCGGTCCTTGGTGCCAAAAAGGTTGGGGATCACTGCTCTAAATAACCCAAGCATGACTGCTGCTAACAGAAAACAATGGCTGTGTGTAACTTGGGGATATATATCATTCTGCTCCAATGCAACAGAATGGGAGATTGGGAGCCAGCACTGCCTGTTGAGCTTTTGATGTTTCTAGGTCTCCAGAAGTCCATCCTCCCTGTTGCTTTGATTATTGTGATTAGTGCCAGTGTGTCTGCCATAGGCGCTGCCAACATGCCCCACTGTGAGATGCCTGAAGCTCCAAGAAAGCACATGGAGGATCATGGGAGGTTCACTGAGGCGAGATTGCACAGACTTCAGCTTGTAAACAACAACCCTGGTGGTTTTAGTTGCAAATTTAGGTTCTTCGGCAGGTTCATGCCCATCCCTTATGATGACTATGTTGACTTTTGCGAGTGAATCTAGCAATACACTGCCATACCTCCAGGAGTGCTTTCAAATTAATTTTATTTATTTTTCTTTTCTTTACTTTCTCAATGAGACTCAAGGTGGATTGCAGTATATAACACAGAGAGCAGAGACCTCCAGAGAACACTGCAGTAGGACTAAGAGCATTGGACTGGCCAATAATGCACACAAGTTGCTTAAACATACCTTAAAGCAAAAAGTGGGTCACAATAGTTGAAGAAGACAATTCAGCAAAAGGAAGGTGCTACGTACCCCACTCCCACCCCACCCCAAAAATTGTGATGGTGTCATCTTTCATTCCAAGTATGGCCATTAGCCTTCACCTCAATGTGAAAGCAATCAATTGGCTAAACCTTCCAAATGGAAATCTAAGTGGATACATCTCTTCTGTGCCCCATAACAAGAAGGGTGCTTTTATGTAAGGGAATAGTCTACTGCCATATTCATTGCATGAATTATCTGGCCTTTACTGCATTGTCTTCTACTTTGTGAGCTGCTTTCCGCCTTGTTTATGATATAGTATGTTTTAGACAGGGTTGGGGTTTTTTTGCATTGTTTCTAATTTTGTTAATTTTCATCCTATTATGTTTATTGGAATTGTTATTCTTTCCATTTGTATTTATAAAAATACATATTTTGTAACCCGCCTCGAACCTGAAAGGCAAGGATAGGCTATAAAGAAAGTAAATAAAATAAAAACAAAATAATATAGGTGGGTGGGAACTAGGAGTGTGTGCTTGGTATATACCGAGCCTAATAAGTATCCAGATTGGTATTTCCCAATACCCTTATTGGAATTTTCTAGGTATTTATTCAGCCAAATCAGATTAGAGAATCTGATTCTTCAACTGAAATACCTTTCCTGAATAAAAGCTGATAATATTTGGGAGCAAAAGAAATTGATGAAATGGCTTTTAGCCATTTATATCTAATAGCGGACAGGCTCATCCACCTCACTGTTAGGTTTCCTTTCCTTTTATTTTATTAGATTCTTTGACCAACGGTCGTAAGCTCAAGATAAAATAAGACAGTAAATACAAAACAAATTACAAATAATTTAAAACCAAAATAGATGGCAAGGAAGAAAACCAATAAACATGATCACTGGACATAATTAAATAACCTGAAAGCACCGTTAGGTTTAAATGTCTATGTGACGGAACCGGCCCGATTCTGCCTTCAGACCCGGTCCCGTCAACTCCCTATTGAGTCGCCAACTCCTGGAGGGAGCTATTTCTCCTCCGGCCACTTGGGCTCGTTGCCACCACCTGCTCAGTCTAGGGGTTCAGATTGAGAGGAACAGGACTCCCAATCCCCCTCTCCAGCTATGAGGCCAGGCCTCAAGGTCCTCTGCCACCCTGTACTTGGGTATCACAGAGACCTCAGCACTTCTTTGGGGAACCCCTGGAGGATTGGCACCTTATCCAACTGCATGCCTTCCCCCTTCCCCGGGGCCCCTTTCATAAAGCAGTGTGGTCTAAGCAGTCGGGATCTATGTGGTACAGAGTTTGACTGCCAGCATTCAAAACAGCAAAAATATTTATTTAAAAGAGAAAAAGAAAAGAAAAGAAAAGCACAACGAAAACAGTTGCATGTAAAAGGTTAGCACAGCACAGCACCCGCACAGCAAACAGCATGACAAAGAAAAGGTGGTTATAAACGCATCCTACTGTCCCTGGTCTAAACTTGCCCTGCCTTGAGGATGACCTACTTGGTCTGACTGCCTGGGGGCCTCCTTTTCCTGAGTAGGCCTATCCCACAGTCAGGAGCCCCCATGCTCACAACCTCCTCCTTTGAGCGCCAGTTGAGGACTGCCTCTCATCCTGCCTAACTCACATACCAAGAACAAAAGAACTTCCTGCCGCTCTAGGAGGCTTTCCCCCTAGAGTTGTTGGTTTGGCTCTGGAAGGGAGGGGGGAATGAAAGGAGGGCTAGGCCCCAAAGCCTGCTTAGCAGTTTCATGTTCCCTCCCAACAAAGATGGCGTTTCTCCACAGTCTAAAAGCCAATTCATTGATCCTTTTGCCTCCCCCCTGCTTGGAAACGGGGGAATCGATGTCAGCCTAGCACCGGATGGGCTCACCTACCCCGCTGTCAGCTTTAAATGGTTAAAAGCCATTTCATTGATTGCTTTCACTCTCCCATGCTTGGAAGCAATGCTCCCTCTAAGCTATGGAGTCTTGTGAGCAAAAATACTTATTGAGAGCTTAAGTTCTCAATAAAACTTGGTTGGTCTTAAAGGTGCAACTTTAATGCCAGAAGACCAACCAAGTTTTATTGAGAACTTAAGCTTTTGTGTGCTCTCTAAGCACACTTCATCAAACTTGGCTCCTGCGTGGTTCAGCTGCTTCAGACCAACACGGCTGCCCTCTTGGATCTATCTGGCATTAAAGTTGTGAGCTACTGCATACATTAGTTTGCTCTGGCGTGATCCTTCCTGAGCTAAGACAAAAATGTGTGAGCCGGAGGCTAAAAAAACGGTGAGCTAGCTCACACCAGCTCAGCTTAGAGGGAACACTGCTTGGAAGCAGTGTGTGTGTGTGTGTGTGTGTGTGTATGAAAGGGATTGATGAATTGGCTTCCAGCCATGTCAGTCTAACAGCAGACAGGCTCACCTGCCTGCCTGTTAGGGAACTCAAAAGGCATTTAAAGTTTAAATGTCTTCTGAACTCTCTGAGTTGTGCCACTGTACCAGTGTGACTTGGTGAGTGAACTCAAGGCATTTGAATTTGAATTCTGAACTCTATTATACCCTATTGGGATGGTCTCCATAGGGTATAATGGAGCTGAATCAGGTTTCCTGAATATTTACCTAAATTCCAATACAATACTGATATTAGGACTCAGGGATACCAATATTTTTCAGGTCCAGCAGACCCAAATTGGAAAAATACTGAATTTTGTTTTTGTACACCCCTAGTGGGAACCCATCTGGCCCTCTTTCCAAATGACAGGCTCTGGTTTTTACACTCTCTTGAAAGTGCCTGTTTGACAAGAGACCTCTACATACCTGTCATGTGTTGTGCATAGGATTTGGGAATATGTTTTGAGCCAGACTACTATAGTAGTTAAGAGTATTGAAGAAGTATTGGAGACCCAGGTTCAATTCACCACTTTGCTTAAAAGCTCAAGATGTGACCTTTCAGCCTCACAGGGGTTTCTGGAAGTGCAAAATGGAAGAGGGGAGCAAGCCATCCTGAGCTGCTTGAAGGAAGAATTAGGTTAACTATCATAATATTTCAGGCTATATCTCTAAGTAAGTTTTTTCCATTGCCCTGTGTGATCCAAGAGCATGCCCTGAGACAGCCGTCACAATCCCCTGCAATTGTATCATGCTGGGGAAGATTGCAGTGGCACAGAACCCCACCGACCATCTCTGAGCTATTCATTAAAGAATATGGCCAAGTGTGTTCCCAGGGAAGCCACTGGGTTGGATGGAGCAGGTCTCTTTTGCTTAATCTCACCCAACTCTCCTTTTTATTACAGCATCTGTTCCCCACGGTTTTTATCCATGCAGATCCCATTATACTCAGGGCAGACTTTTTGAGTGGTCAGACATGACTTCTTTCTTGTTGCACCAGCAGATAAAGCTGGTTGGATCCAACCCATCGATTATTCCCAGTATCCTCAAAAGACTGAACATGCTAATTCCAACTGAGACAGAATTTCTATAATCAGGTTGCATAACAAGGTTGGATAAGACTAACCCAGCCCAATCTTCCTTATAGGTTGGAGGCCGTGTGGCTGGGAATGACTTCAAGTTTAAAATTTTCTATGAGGACGGGGAAGATGGCAGCTGTCTACATATCAGAAGTGGATCCTATTATCCCTTGGAAGGCTTTCCCAACTGTGTGGTCACTGGTGGAGTGATCAACTTCTTCCTTGCTCGTACAGAGGAGAGTAGGCGTGTTGCTTTTGACCCTAAGCTTCAGAGGGTGGCTCACGTAGGTAAATGTCCTTTCAACACCTGGTTACAGCAGATTTCTGTGGTCTGCAGGGCTTGAAAATCCTGAACATTGCAACTTTTGAAAGCGGAAAGTTGCTTGCTGGCCCTTATGGTTGCAGAGGTAAGGATGAAGTTGTCTAAATGAGCAGTTCTTGGATTTCTCAAGGTTTCCTTTTCCCAGAAAAGAAAATTAACTTTCTAAGCAAGTCTCTTCAAATACTAGATGGAAAGTTCAGGTTGCAATGATGATTTTTGTTGGTCACATCTCAGGAGTGAAGGCTGAACCCCCTTATTTTCCGTAAAAGAGTCCATTTTGTGTGAGGACCTTAGTTTGAGAATGATATTCTCCAGGAAATAAATGCACTGTTTTGTCCCAGGTATTGCTGTCCACCAGTTTCACAAACATTACATGCCATCTCTGTCATTTTGTGTCTCCATTAATTGGTTCCACAGATTGCTGACCTATTTTTCTCTTCTCCTTCCAAATCTCCTTTCCAGAATTTTTTATGGATGCCCTGGGAAACCTACTGATCGGTTCCTGCGGTGATGTTGGTATAGGCCACCAGAGTCATAACTCTGCCACTGATTCTCAGCTGGCTGCTGTTGAGAAGAATTATACCAAATTCCGAACCAATACTCAGGAACAGGTCCGATTGAAGTTGTCTTTACACTATTTTAAGAACAGGTTGAAATGCTACACGAGGACATGATAACGGCTGTTTGGCTCAGTCGCTCCTGTGTCTCCAGAGGTGATGTTTCTGGAAGGAATTAAACTGATGAACTGGGTTCACCAGCACTGAGCATCTTGGCCTACAGATTGTCCCTTCTGGCTGGGACCAGAATCAGCAAAAGAGTTTCTAGGCTCACTGGATGGAGACTAAAGATTCCATTTGATGTCTCAGTCTGTGCCACTTCCTTCTCGTAGGTCGCACTGAGAGAATGGTTACCATGAAATGAATGTCTGAAGTGCTATAGATTTGCATTGCTGTTGCCCCTTTAAAATACCAGATTCAACACAGTAATAAATATACCTATCCCAGGGGTCAAGATGGTAGCCACCATGAATCTTAGGGTTGCCAACTTCCAGGTGGGGCCTGGCGATCTCCCATTTTTACAATTTTTTTAATCTGCAATATATTGTTATACTATTTACAAGGAAAACAAAGAATAATGCCAGTTGACAACAATACATCACACTTTTTTCCCCTCCTCTCTCACCCTTTTCTTGACTCCCGCCGGTGTTTACTTAAAATTATAAAAAAAAAAAAACCAAGGTAATTTTATCCAATCAAGAATCTCCATTTTAAATTTTTATAACTACAAAAAAGAAATAAAAACAACAAAATAAGAAAGTTAAAGTCTGTAAATCCATCTTCACTTTTTCTTTACACCTTAAGCTCAGGAAAATTATTCCTTTAAAAATTTTAGTCCATTTCAACTATTGTCAAAAATCACTAAGTGTCCCTTTACCTTCCAATGTTTTTCAACATATTTTTGAAATTTCTCCCACTCTTTTCTAAACTTCTCTAAATCATAGTATTTTAAGATTCTTTTAAGTTTGTCCATTTCACTCCAAGACATAACTTTTAAAATCCAATCCCATTTCTCTGGTATTTTATCTTGCTTCCATAACTGCGCATATAATGTCCTTGCAGCTGAAAGCAGATACCACAACAACGTTCTTTCTTGTTTCGGAAAACTTTCCATTTGTAATCCCAACAAAAAAAAAGTCCGGAGACCTCTTAATGTCATAGCCAAAAATTTTAGACATTTCTTTCTGAATCATTTGTCAAAATTGCTTTGCCTTTTCACAAGTCCACCACATATGGTAGAAAGATCCTTCATGTTTTTTGCATTTCCAACACCTATCAGACACCTGATTGTTCATTTTTGCCAGTTTCTTAGGTGTCATATACCATCTATATAACATTTTGAAACAATTTTCTTTAATATTATAACATGTCGATATCTTCATAGAGTTCTTCCATAAATACTCCCATGATTCCATTTGTATTTCTTTATTAAAGTTTAATGCCCATTTTATCATTTGAGATTTGACTACTTCGTCTTCTGTAGACCATTTCAATAATAGTTTATAAACTCTTGAAATCAATTTTTCATTATCCCCCAACAGCATTCTTTCCAATTCTGTTTTCTCTTGTCTTATACCTTCGTTTTTAACATCCTGTTCCACCAAACTCTTAATTTGTTGCAATTGAAACCAATTATATTTATACTGTAATTCTTCAGCTGATTTTAGCTCCACCTTTCCTCCCTGTATCTTTAATAGTTGATTGTACGTTAGCCACATCCCTGCATCAGTTTCTGAGGATAATTTTATTACTTCTGTTGGCACAATCCATAGCGGCTTTCTCTCATCCCCATACTTTTTATATTTTAACCAGGTACTTAGCAGATTTCGTCTTATATAATGATATGAGAAAAAACCATGCATCTTATTTTTCCCATAAAACATATATGCATGCCAACGAAAAATATTTCCATGACCTTCTAAAACCAGCAGTTTAATATTTAATAACATCATCCATTCTTTTATCCATACCAAACATATTGCATCATGGTACAATTTTAGATCCGGCAATTGGAAACCTCCCGTTTCTTTTGCATTAGTTAAAATTTTCATTTTGATTCTTGGTTTCTTGCCTGCCCATACAAATTCTGAAACTTTTCTTTGCCGTTTACTAAATTGTTTATTGTCCTTCACAATTGGAATTGTTTGAAATAGGAACATAATTCTTGGTAGAACATTCATTTTAATTGCAGCAATTCTGCCCAGCATAGACAGGTTCAATTTGTTCCATTTTATCAAATCTTCATCAATTTTTTTCCAAAGCTTTTCATAATTATTTTTATACAGATCTGTATTTTTCATGGTAATGTCCACACCTAAATATTTTACTTTTGAAGTAACTTCACACTCTGTGCACTTCGTAGTTCTTCCTGTTGACTCTTTGTCATATTTTTACACAAAATTTTCAATTTTTCTTTATTTATATAGAAGCCTGCTAATTCTCCGTACTCTTGTATTTTTCGAAGCAGCAATGGTGTCACAGATAAGGGATTATTTCATTAATAAACATTACATCAGCAGCAAATGCTCCATATTTATAAGAAAAACCTTTCAATTTCAGCCCCTCTATTTCTTTATCTTCTTGGATTTGCATAAGCAAAATCTCTAGCGTCATTACAAATATCAGTGGAGATAGAGAGCAGCCTTGCCTTGTTCCTTTAGTAACTATAATTTTCTCCATCAAATCAGCATTTATACAGAGTCTTGCTTGTTGCTCAGTGTATATCGCCTTGACCATTCTTATAAACATTTCTCTAAGTCCCAATTTCTCCATCACTGCAAACATAAAGTCCCAATTTGCATTATCAAAGGCCTTCTCTGCATCTGCAAAAAATAATGCCACTTCTTTTTCGGGATGCTTCTCATATTATTCAACAATGTCTATAACAGTTCTGATATTATCTCTAATTTGTCTCCTGGGACGAAATCCTGCTTGTTCTTCTTTAATAAAATTGTTCAAATGATGTTTGAGTCTTTCTGCTAATATCCTAGCGTATATTTTGTAATCATTGTTAAGTAGTGAAATTGGTCTATAGTTTTTTACATTTGTGGTGTCTCTATCTTCTTTCGGTATCAACGAAATTACTGCTTCCTTCCATGTATCTGGTATTTTCCCATCAATCCTTATACTATTTATCAGCTTCTGAAGTTTTGGTACTAACGTCTCTGCGAGGATTTTATAAAATTTAAAACCATCTGGGCCCGGTGCCTTTCCTATTTTCATTGATTTTATTGCAGCTTTAACATCAATTTTTTCAATTGGATCATTTAAGACCTTTTCCATATTTTCTGTTAAGGAATTTATTTGAATTTTCTGTAAATATGCATCTATTTTTCTCTTCTCCACCTTTTGACCTTGAAATAAGTTAGCATAATATTTGTAAAATTCCCTTTTAATTCCTGCTTGGTCAACAATTTCTTTACCTGCTAATACAATTTTATTGACAAATTTATTTCCCCCTTTTTTTTTTCAATTACCAAGCCAGGTATTTTCCGAGTTTGTTTGCTCCTTCAAAAGATTTCTGTTGCAATCTCTTAAGATTCCATTCTACCTCTTTGTTTAACAAATGTCTCAGTTGATTCTGCAATATTGTAATTTCCCTTATTATTTTCATTTTGCCCGGTCTTTTTTAAAGTTCCCTTTCTTTTTTCCCAATTTCTTTTTGAATATCCAGCATTTGTTTCTCTTTAACTCTCTTATCTTTGTTATTCATTGTAATTAAAATACCTTTCATCACTGCTTTGTACACATCCCACACAGTTTGAAATTGAATATCCTCTTTTTAATTTATTTGAAAGAAAGCTTTGGTTTCTTTTTCTAGAGACATCACTGTCTCTGTATTTTGTAGCAAATCTTCATTTATTCTCTATCTCCTAGTCTTTTTTACAGTTCTTGCTGACCACATCAATGGATTGTGGTCAGCTCCAATTTTAGGAAGAATCTCTATTTTTTCTGTCATAAGTCCAAATTCTTTTGTAGCTTATAGCATATCAATTCTTAAGAAAGAGTTATGCCTAGCTGAAAAAAATGTATAATCACATACATTAGGGTTAAGTTTTCTCCATACACCTTCCAGGCTCTCTTGTTTCACTAAATCAAAAAATGACTTTGGTAATTTCACCTTTATTTCTTTTTCCTGATCTGCCCAAAGCATTTGTAATTGTTCCATTAAAATCTCCCATTTTCATTATTTGATCATAGGTCACTTGGTCTAATTGTTGCACAATGTCTTTGAAAAAGGAGTCTTTTGCCCCCTTTGGGGCATACAGTCCCAACAACAAAGTCTTTTTATCCTTCATCATCACTTCCACAGCTAAATATCTTCCTTCATTGTCCTTAAAAATTAATTTTGGATCTAATTCTTGTCTGACATAAAAAATCACTCCCCTTTTTTCTCCTTAGCCAAGAAAAAAAATTCTTTACCCAGTTGTTTGTTCCATAAAAATTTATAATCCATTTGTTTAATATGTACTTCTTGTAGGCAAATTATACTACATTTTTGTTTCTTGATCCATTGAAATGTAGCCTTTCTTTTTTGAGGTGAATTTAGTCCATTTACATTCCAAGATAATAATTTGTAATCCATAATGGTTTTTCTTTTTATTCTGTACCCCAAATCCGTTATTTTCTTCAAATAACTTCCTGAATTCCAGTACATTCGTAATTGTAATCCTCTTTCCTTCATGTTCAAAACTTAGACCTTCTGGCAGTATCCATCGGTATCTCACATTCTTCTCCTGCAACTTGTCAGTTAGCTTTTTATAGTCTTCTGTCACTTATAACCTTTCTTGGCAACTCTTTCATGATTCTTACTCTATTTCCTTCAATTTCCAGTATTTTTTCAAATTGCTTACTTAAGATCTTTCCCACCATGTCTCTTGTAATGAATTTGATTACCACATCTATTGGAAATTTGTTTCTCTTGGCATACAATGAATTGACCCTATATATATAGTCATAAAGGTAACTAGATTCATCAGGATCAATCTCCAAAAATTCAGCAATGATTCTTATTATATATGTCTTTAAATCAGTTCCTTCATCTTCAGGTACTCCTCTCAAATGGATCTGGTTTTCCATTAATTTACAATCTTGCAGCACTGCCTTTTCCTGCAATTTATTAATCATGGAATCTTGATCTTTTACCTTGTTTTCAACCACATGTACTTTATTTAACGTTGTTTGTGAGTCCTTTCTGAGATCTTCAATTTCTTTTTTGATTTCTGACTTCACCACCTCTGCACTTGATTCAATGTCTTTTTTTAGTTCTTTAATTAGTTGCTTTTTATTATCTGTTATTAGCTCTTTCATCACTTTAACCAGTCTTGCCTTCATGGCATCTAGTTGGTCTTGTATCTTAGGCATTTTCCCCTCCTCAAGTGAAGCGGTCCTTGCACGTGTCTGTTTTATTCCCGGCTTGTGTTCTGACATTTCAATCTTTTCACTGCCAAAATAGGCTCTCGGGTTGAACTCTCAAAGTGCAAAATAAACCACTGGATCTTGTAGATTAGGAGATGCCCTTTCCAATGCACCCAAAATCACCGTCCTCAGGGCTTCCTAAGTCAAGATATTAATTTTTGAAATTTTTAAAACACACAAAATGGCATCCGTGATTTTTCTAACCCCTTTTAAAAAGTTTTTCTTTTTCTCCAAAAGGCTACCAAAGTTAATTCCATTTATATATTCTAGTATATGTCGCTCTGTAATGATGATATCTGCCGGCTCCAGTAACTTTTAAAGTCCCATTCCTTATCCTTAAATTTTGTATTTTTTTTACCTTCTTTTAATGGCTGCCACAATTTTTCTATGGTTTTCGAATCCTAGAGAAGGCCAGGAGGTCTTAAAATTCCCTTCTTCCGATGGCTCCTTCCTTCCTTTCTTGCCACGGAGTCCCGTTCTTGATGACTGAAAGATCTCGCAATACAATTTGTGACGCCACTTCCTGTGACGTCCACCAGCTCAGCAACTCAGTGACAATGGGGGATTTTTGCAGAAACCGCAAGTATTCCAAACATAAGTTGGTTTTCATCTTTTAACTTTGCTTCTAAATCTCCAAAAATCTCAAAATTTCCCCCTTCTCTTCTTTATAACTTTAGAATATTGTAGTTAAGTCCAAACTCCAATCTTTATCTCATATAAAGTTGATTTTAATCCCGGAACGAAAGATAAAGATCTTCTTAACTTGCAGCCAAATTTAACCTCTTTAACACCGTTCTCTCCAAATATAGTTATTTAGAAATTGAAATAGTCCAAAGAAGGCTTGAATCTTGATGAATTTAAGTCAATTTAATGACCATAGAGACCCTCTGTAGATGCTGGAATGCGATTCTTCGATGGGGATTCTTCAAAGCCTAAAAGGAATCCCACTGGGACTCCTCGTCAGCCAAAGTAAATCCCCTCAGAATTCTCCCATGCATGTCTTAGCCTTTTCTCTCACTGAGAAAAGTAGGCAGCAGGCATTAGATTCGCCTCCTCTGCCCAGAACAGAGGCTCCGATCCGCTCCCCTTTTGAGAAGCGGCTCAGTTCTCCATGATCCAACTCCGGATGTCCGAGATCTCCCGCTTTTACAGCAGATGCCCAGCTGGCAGAGATCAGCTCCCCTGGAGAAAATGTGCTGCTTGAAGGGCACTTGATGAAATTAGTAGACTGATCAAAGCCACCAAGTAATACAGTGTCTTTCAGTTTGCAAAAATATAATACAAGGATTGTGTACAACACATAATAAACAATACAATAATGATAGAGGCCGGTGGTGCTAGGGCCTTTTAAAGTAACAAGGGGGCAAAAACCTCCGCCTACATTAAGCTTCTCATTTCAGTGTGAACACTGGGCTCTTTCTGAAAACCCACCTTGTGAATTTCAGTTGGACTATTTCCAAGTTTGGACTTATATCTATTCATTTGGTGAACCTGCTGTGGAGAGGGAGGGATATAAATTTAATAAAATAAAATAAACAAGGAACTCCAATAGAACAGTGTAAAATCTATAAGTATTTCAGCCTAATATTTAGTGAAATCCTGGATTGGAATGCCCATATGGCCTCCATGAAATCCACAGCAACTAAGATCATTGAAGTGATATTGAGGTTCTATTACACCAAGGGAGGCTTCCTAATAGATCCGGCCCCTAAACTTTATGTCAGTAAGGTAATGGACTTTGGGGCTGGAAGGAACAAATTCTAGTCTGGAGGTAATTTAAAACCTTTTTCTGAGATGCATTTTGACATTGCCAAAGGGGTTGTCAGCAGCTCTGCTGCAGGCAGAACTTGATCTCTCTCCAACAAAGTTCTGTATAACTTGGAGTTTTTAAAATATCGTATGTTCAAAAAGAAAAAAAGAACTTCTCTATCCCCCAGAGAGCATTGCGATCAGGGACAAAAAATCTGTTGTCTGCCCCTGGCCCAAAAGAAGCCAGGCTATGTATAACGAGATCCAGGGCTTTTTCGGTGGCAGCACCAGAACTTTGGAACACCCTCCCAGAAGCTATAAGGGCCCTGCGGGATTTGTCTGCGTTCCGCATGGCCTGTAAGACTGAATTGTTTAAACAGGCTTTTGCGGTTTGATTGAAAAAGGGCTGCCACCGGACATCCTACAGAATGCTGGCGATCATAGTCGAGAAGTCAATACCGCCTATACTGGACTGAAATAGCGCTATAGAATGGTTTTAAAGTTGATATATGTAATTTATGGTTTTATATGTTTTATTGAATTGATTTTTTTTATGATGTTGTAAGCCGCCCTGAGTCCGCTTGCGGAGAGGGTGGGATATAAATGGAAAGTAATAAATAAATAATAATAAATAAATAAACTTGTGCCCCTGTGGCAGTCTTAAAATCATGGAAAAAATATCACCTGCCAAAAACTGAATCACTTCGTACAACAAGCTTTTGTTTATTAGTAAGCAAGAACAAAACTCATCCTGACCTTTTTAACAATATTATTACTCACTATACAGTCCCTGGTGATTTACTTTAACCAGGGCTTTTTTGTACAAAACGCCCGGCAGGGGCTCATTTGCATATTAGGCCACACCCCCTGATGTCACCATTGGTTCACGCATGGCTTTTTTGTAGAAAAATCCTAGCAGGGACTCATTTGCATATTAGACCACACCCCTTGATGTCACCGCAGCCAAAACTGCTTTTCTGTGCATTCCTGCTAAAAAAAAAAGCCCTAACTTCAACCATCAGGGAATAATCATGATTTGTGGGACTGGGTGTATAATGAGGATTCCTTCATTGAATTCTGTTCCATGGTATAAAGTTATAAAGAAAGACCATTGCAGAGCTTCATTTGGCAAACGTCGCTGCACACAATCCGAGAACAGCATTTACAGCATTATGCTTTCAGGCAATGCCAATGGAACTACACAAAAATGTAAGGTAATTAGTATATATGAGTGTGAAACTGAATATTCAAAGATGGACACTGTGTTTTAAAATTTTAGTTTGTTTTAACTTGTAACGGCCAATGGCCACATACAATAAACTTGACTACTGTTACTACTAACCCACTGATTTCACCAGGTTTAGAAGGGCGTGACTCTCACTGAGTCAGTAGTGCTGGGCCAGAAGCACAAAATGCTCAGTCTTGGTATAAGGAAGCCTCCTACATCCACCTGTGAGCTCCTGCCGTTTGGAATGGGCTGCCTTTGACCTATTCTCCTTGACCTCCGCCCCCGTGTTCCGAACACCAGGTAGTGATCCTGGTTTGGGCTCAGTTCTGCACCTTTGGGCTCAGCGACTCAACTCTGGCAGTTTTTTGGGCAGCCATGTCTTTCTTGCATTGGCCTTCCACAGCATGATCCCAGCATTTTATGAACATGCTGCCTTTGAGGGTGAGCACTCTTCTACTGTAAGGTGTCATTTCTGGTACAATCCCAAAGGAGTGCTCTGAGAGCCAAATTAGACAGTTAGGTTGTCTGTGAGTTTAGACCTCTGGATGCCACCATTTAAAAGGTGACCTTGGGTCTTTTTAAAATGTTGCAAGGACCCAATCCAGATGGGCCAGGCGATCTTGTCTCCCAACACATGCCTTTTCTCTCCAATAGAGATTATCCAAAATGGTTTATATTTTTCTCCTGTGAGGTAGGAAAGGCTAAGCATGGCCCAAATGCACCTAGCAACCAACCTGTGCATTAAAGAAAACCAGATGAAAATCTAACAAATAATCCAAGATCTTTGAAACTGAAGATACTGCTGTCAAGAGCCTCGCTGGGTTACCTGTTGCAGAGGAGGACAGCAGGTACACCCGATTTGCCAGCACATATCATATGACTGCTTAAAGGCATTTATCAGTCTTTGGAAAGCTTGGGTCCACATTTACAAAGGTGCCATTTTTTTGTTTTCAGCTTGACCCCACATAAATGTTTCACTCAAAGCAATGGTTCTCTGGACTTTTCAAGTGGGACCCTCTTTGAATCTTACAGTACCATCCAGGGCTGCAGTTTTCAGGACCTACTTGCAAAGTAACCCCATCCCAGTTTCTCCATGTCCAGCATAAACAGCAAGAATCCCTAATCAATTAGTTCATAATTTATTTTTTCATGTTTGGCATTTATAAATATAAAAAGTAAAGATTTCCAACTCTGGGGTGACGTTGCATCACATTTTTTTATTATTATTATTATTATTATTATTATTATTATTATTATTAATTTTATTTATATCCCGCCCTCCCCGCCTAGGCAGGCTCAGGGCGGCTAACAAACAGGGCGGCCATTTTCATGGCAGACATTTTTACGGGGTGGTTTGCCATTGCCTTCCCCAGTCATCTACACTTTCCCCCCAGCAAGCTGGGTACTCATTTTACCGACCTCGGAAGGATGGAAGGCTGAGTCAACCATGAGCCAGCTACCTGAACCCAGCTTCTGCCGAGATCGAACTCAGGTCATGAGCAGAGCTTGGACTGCAGTACTGCTGTTTACCACTCTGTGCCATGGGGCTCCTATTTATAAATATACAGCATTACTAAGCAGCATGTTGTATTTCATGGCCATTTTACACCCCAAGCAAAAGCAAAATTAACAACTAAATGTTTTGTTTGACTGTGTTTATTTGACTTCACTTTTTTTGTGTTCATTTACCCCCTGCCCTTTTCTCTAACCAGAACTCCAAAGCAGCTAACTTTGTTCTTTCCTAAACATTATCTTTACATCCATCCTTTCAGATAGATTAGGATGAGAATATGTGACTTGCCCATGGTCACACAGCAAGTTTCTGTGGCAGAGTGAGGACTTGAACTCAGATCTCCCAGATCCTAGTCTGACCCTCTACCAGTACATAGTGCTGGCTCTCCACTTAGCCAATCCATTGTCTCTGGATTTGATATGAGACTGGATTGCAGTTCCCAGAAATTGCCTATAGATGGTGATGTTGGCATGTGCCAACATTATGGGACAATCTGATCCCAGTATCCCGTATAAATGGCCACCTGTAACACCAATATGTTGAATGGGAACCTTGATATTGCTGCCTTCTCCATTACATCTACATATTGTGTTAAGGTTGGAGGAGAGAAACAGAGAGATTCCAAGTAGGAACTCATCATATTGGTTGTTTAGGATCAGTGTCTAATAAGACACATCTTATTAATAAGCCCTGATTTTTTTTTTTAATGTGAGAATCTGAACTGGCAAAAACTAGTTAAAAAGCAAGTGTAACATTTCTAGGTCTCACCCACATGAGCACGGCATATGGAAGGCTTTGTGGCCTGCATCAAATTTCTAGGTACCCAAGAAACCTGGGATTTTCTATCTGGGGCCAGTTCCACAGTTTGGTGGGAAGATGGCCCCTAGTGGCATGCAAATGAATGCAGTTTATAAAAGATTTTCTGTTCCACCCTGTCTACAGAATATAATTTAGCTGTTAGCCCAGCCAAGGAACTTTCTGTGGAAAAGCAGGAACCCTCTTCTTGTTTCCCTTTTGAAATGACACTGAAAATGCATTCGCAGTAAAAAAAAAAAAAAAAAAGTTTATTCAACAGGCAGAGGTTGAATAGATGTAGTCAGGGATGGGGGGTTGCTGAGGTAAAAGTTATAGATGGAACTGAATGAGTTCTTTAAACAGGCAAAATGATGTTATTAAAGCTAGTTTTCAGTTATTCTTAGCAAGAGGGGTGAAAACAGATGGGCGGACCAGAAAAGTGTGTCCACACGTGCACATCTGCCTCCTGTCCCTGTCCCGACCGCAACCCACCTGAGGCCAGAATGAAGCCATCTCAGAAAGGCACCATCTACAAAGTAGTGTCTAAATTCTGAGGCAGCTTTGAGGCGCTGCCTGGGGCTCACGCAGCCTGTCGCTGTTCCAGGGGGAGGCCACGTACCGTCTGGAGGCTCCCGGCCACACCATTTCAAGCCAGCTTTTTTTGGGTGGCTTCATGCCACCCCGAGCTGGCCATCTGTTGTTGGCCAAGGTGTTTTAGCTTGGGGCCTAGCCATGCCTCCCCTCCCACACACACACATATCTTCCTCTCAAATTTTGCCCATACGTACCTCATCTGAGAGTGGTCTGGAACAAGATTAAATGGTTACTGGGAACTTCCTGGTAGCAAACCTCTAAAACGTAGGTAGGGTGCATTTCCCAGCTGTCTGAATGGCTGGATGCACACTGCACCCACCCTGCACCTGCCTGGCATGCACATGAGCAGTCAGAACACTCCTCTTGCACATATGTGGCCTGTGTCTCTTCAGGCAGCAGGGCAGGGCTGTGTGAATGCCATGGCATGGATACAAGAGAACTGGCTTTTTCAGAGCTGGGATATTGCAGCACCAAATGTCTTGTGTGATCTCACCAACTGACTGACCCAAAACTGGCAGAAACCAGCCGACTGCCTTCAGAATGGTTCTACCTGACAGAACCCCTCCAGAATGGAACTCAAACTGACTGTCCCCTCAGCACTCAGCTGATCTTATATTTTCCTCAGCTGGCGCTGGCCAATCACAAAAAAGAGCTCCACCTCAAATCCCCAGATATTTCTTGAACTGGACCTGGCAACCCTGAGGGAAAGGAATAGATGAGCTATATTCATATGAGCCTATGAACAAAATTTGAAAATAGGGGTTGATAACCTGATTCCATTAATGATTCTATCAATCAATCACCTTTTCACCTCTGAATAAGTGAATGTCTGGCATTGTATATATTGTATTCAGCACTATTAATATAAAACTCTACAGAATTATCAGAATTTCTTAGAATTTCTTGCACTATGACATTTACATAAGGATTTAAAAGTGTTAGGGAATTTTAGGAGTATAGGAACCATTCCTGGGACTCCCATCCCACTTAGCTTGACAAGGCTGTAACTGTAGTGTTGCCAGGTCTGACTCAATAAATATCTGGGGACTTTGGGAGTGGAGCCAGGGGCAAAGGTGTGACAAGCATGACTACAAAGGGAGTTCTGGCTATCACATTTAAAGGGACTGCATGCCTTTTAAATGCCTTCCCTCCATTTGGAAATAATGAAGGACAGGGGCACCTTCTTTTGGGGCTCATATAATTGGACCCTTTGGTCCAATCTTTATGAAACTTGGAGGGTTTTGAGAAGAGGTGCCAGATGCCGTGCTGAAATTTAGTCCCTCTATGTCAAAAAACAGCCCCTCCAGATTCCCCGATACCCATGGATCAATTCACCATTATCTCCTATGGAATCTGGACTTCATGGGGTATAATGGAGTGCTCAGCAGACATTTCCTCCCCACACGCACACACTTTCTGATGACCCTGAAGCAGGGGGAGGGCCTCCAAACCAGGGGATCCCCTGTCCCCAGCTGGGGATTGGCAACCCTATTAACTGGCAGGAACTCCATAATTTGAGAAAGAAACCTGTTCCAAAGTATCCATGGTTTACTGAAAGAAAACCATATTACACACCTTTTCAAGCAAGAATCAATTTCAGTATTCATCTTACAGAAGTGAAAAGACAAACCAATACTTATAAACAAATAGTGGACTTATTATTCACTTAGGCATTATTATCTATTTAGGAATGTATTCTTGCCTGCTCTGGCAAGATCTAACCACCACGTTGGCAAAGGGCCCTTAGCATTTCAAACACTGTTGTTTTATACCTTTAGAATCCAGCTTATCTGTCAATCAAGAAATTGGGTGGTCAGAAGAAGGAAGGATCTGACCAGAGCCATTTCATCACTAGGATCAAAATACCCTCCTTCTCAAGAGCTTGGAGCCACAGGTTCTGATATCCAGATGTTTTGACTTTGAGACTGAAATCATAAATGTAAACAGCTCTCTTTTAGAGCATAGGGCGCTGCCAGGCTTAAAGAGCCTCCTGCAATGCCTTATGGGAGAGAACCATACAGAGGCCTAAGCAAATTCAGGCTGCCGTACAGAATTACCCGTCTCACATAATTCTGCCACAAAAAGTTATATATATTTATATATACACACACACACATATACACAGTATGTCACAGAAGTGAGTACAACCTCTCACATTTTGTAAATATTTAAGTATATCTTTTCATGTGACCACACTGAAGAAATGACACTTGGCTACAATGTAAAGTAGTGAGTCTACAGCTTGCATAACAGTGTAAATGTGCTGTCCCCTCAAAATTACGCAACACACAGCCATTAATGTCGAAACTGCTGGCAACAAAAGTGAGTGCACCCCTAAGTGATAATGTACAAATGGGGCCCAAGTAGCCATTTTCCCTCCCTGGTGTCATGTGACTCGTAGTGGTACAAGGTATCAGGTGTGAAGGGGGAGCAGGTTATCGCTCTCACTCCCTCATACTTGTCAATGAAAGTTCCACGTGACACCTCATGGCAATGAACTGTCTGAGGATCTGAAAAAACGAATTATTTCTCTACATAAAGATGGCCTAGTCTATAAGAAGACTGCCAAGATCCTGAAACTGAGCTGCAGCACGGTAGCCAAAACCATACAGTGGTTTAACAGGACAGGTTCCACTCAGAACAGGCCTCGCCATGGTCGACCAAAGAAGTTGAGTGCCCATGCTCAGTGTCATATCCAGAGGTTGGCTTTGGGAAATAGATGTATGAGTGCTGCCAGCATTGCTACAGAGGTTGAAGGGGTGGGGAGTCAGCCTGTCAGTGCTCAGACCATACGCCGCATGCTACATCAAATTGGTCTGCAGGGCTGTCGTCCCAGAAGGAAGCCTCTTCTAAAGATGATGCACAAGAAAGCCCGCAAACGGTTTGCTGCAGACAAACAGACTAAGGGCATGGAATCTGGAACCATGTCCTGTGGTCCGATGAGACCAAGATAAACTTATTTGGTTCAGATGATGTCAAGGATGTATGGGAGCAACCAGGTGAGGAGTACAAAGACAAGTGTGTCTTGCCTACAGTCAAGCATGGTGGTGGGAATGTCATGGTCTGGGGCTGCATGAGTGCTGCCGGCACTGGGGAGCTACAGTTCATTGAATGAACCATGAATGCCAACATGTACTGTGACGTACTGAAGCGAAGCCTGATCCCCTCCCTTCGGAGACTGGGCCGCAGGGCAGTATTCCAACATGATAACGACCCCAAACACACCTCCAAAACGACCACTGCCTTGCTAAAGAAGCTGAGGGTAAAGGTGATGGACGGGCCAAGCGTGTCTCCAGACCTAAACCCTATTGAGCATCTGTGGGGCATCCTGAAACAGAAGGTGGAGGTGTGCAAGGTCTCTAACATCCACCAGCTACGTGAAGTCATCATGGAGGAGTGGAAGCGGACTCCAGTGGCAACCTATGAAGCTCTGGTGAACTCTGTGCCCAAACGGGTTAAGGCAGTGTTAGAAAATAATGGTGGCCACACTAAATATTGACACTTTGGGCCCCATTTGGACATTATCACTTAGGGTGTACTCACTTTTGTTGCCAGCAGTTTAGACATTAATGGCTGTGTGTTGCGTAATTTTGAGGGGACAGCACATTTACACTGCTATACAAGCTGTAGATTCACTACTTTACATTGCAGCCACGTGTCATTTCTTCAGTGTTGTCACATGAAAAGATATACTTACCGTAAATATTTACAAAATGTGAGAGGGTGTACTCACTTCTGTGACATACTATATATATATATCTGCACAGATAAGGAAAGTGAATAAATCATAGTCTTCCCTTTTTTTGTTGTTCATTGGAATTTTACAGCGTGTTATAGTGCTTCATAAAGCCCAACCGGAAATAGGGCTAAAGTCACCCTGGTTTGCTATTAACCAGGGCTGGAAGTAGGGTTGCCAGTCTCCAGGTGGGGAAAGGAGAAAACAAGCCCTAAGGCATCCACGAAAGACCAGCCTCAATTATGAAAATATAAAGTTTATCGAACAGTTTAAGCAAAAGTGCAAAAAATCACTCAGAAACCCAATGTCCTTTCAATTCATAATAGAATTTTGTAGTCTTTATGGTGGAGATCCAGGAGGCTGGTCTTTCGTGGATGCCTTAGGGCTTGTTTTCTCCTTTCCCCACCTGGAGGCTGGCAACCCTACTTCCAACCCTTGTTAAGGCAGTGTTTCTCTTTTCCTTTCCACGTTACTCTTTGTGTTGCTACAGCCTCCAGGTGAGGCCTGGAGATCTCCCGCTTTTACAACTGATCTCCAGCTGGCAGAGATTAGCACCCCTAGAGAAAATGGCTGCTTTAAAGGGTAAACTCTATGGCATTGTATCATGCTGAGAGGCCCCTCCCCCAAACTCCACTCTCTCCCAGATCCACCCCCAAAGTCTCCAATAGGCTTCCCAACCCTCCCGCCCTGGCGGGGGACCCCAGAATTTCCACCCTCTTCCCCCGCTCCCCAAAAAAACAGAAGCGGGGGGAGGGGGAAATGACGCCGGGGAGCATGGCGAGCCACCCCATCCCGGAGCGGGCAAGGCCGCCACGCCGCTGCCGCCCCTGCCCCCTCCCACCGCAGCTGCTCCTCCGAGATGGGTCCAGGCTGAGCCCATCTCGGAGGAGCAGCCAAGAGGCGGCAGCAGTGCAGGCAAAACCAGAGAAGGGAAGGGCGGAGGCAGGCCAGGAGCATGGCGAGCCGCGAATCCGGGCCCTTCTAGGACCCGGACTCACGGCTTGCCACACCCCCAGCCCGCCTCCAACCCCCCTCTGATTCCACCCCAGAGGCGGAGCGGGTGAGGCCACCGCGCCGCCCCCGCCCCACTGCAGCTGCTCCTCCGAGATGGGCTCAGCCTGAGCCCATCTCGGAGGAGCAGCCACGGCGAGCGGAGAAGAGGCGGCAGCTGCGCAGCGGCGTCACCCGCTCCAAGACGGGGCGGCTCGCCACGTTTCCCCCCCTCCCCTCTAGCTCCACCCCAGTGTCTTCTGGCTCCACCCCCAAAGTCTCCTGGCTCCACCCCCAAAGTCCCCAGATATTTCTGGGATTGGACTTGGCAACCCTAGTCTCCAAGTATTTTCCAACCCAAACCTGGCAACCCTAGTTGGAAGCTATTTTCAGCTTTCTAATTAATACTGCTATCTGATTAATCTTAGGTTAATATGGTGAAGAAATTACATGGTAGAGGGCAAGGCCTGTAACAGGAAACCTGTAATCCTGAACCTGCATTGAATTCCTTATCCATAGGTATTGTCCTTATCCACAACACATGGGATAAGTTTCCTGCAGCCAGTTTTTTTTCTATATGCTTACTACTGTGTGTGATCAGACATGCACATGTACCCTAGGCACATATCAGTGTGAGGGTAGCCTTTTCTCCAGTATGAGCCCAACGTCACACCAGAATAGCCTGGGCATAAGGAAGGAATCAAATGTTGCACCCTTTTAAGCAAGTTTGGCTACCCCCAGTCTAAAGTATATGCATCATAAACAATGCAGAAAGCAGATCACAAAGGTACAAGACAATGCAGTAAAGGCAAGATAATTCATGCAATAGACTGCCATCCTATTCCCTTACATAAAAGCACCCTTCTTGTTCTGGGGCATCAGCGGATGCCATAACCAAGTTATGGGGCACAGATGAGATGTATCCACTTCGATTTCCATTCAGAGGTTTAGTCAATTAATTGCTTTCACATTGAGGTGAAGGCTGATGACTATACTTGGAGTGAAAGATGACACTTCCACAATTTTTTTTTTAGCATAGCGCCTTTCTTTTGCTGAATTGTCTTCTTCTACCATTGTGACCCACTTTCTGCTTTAACGTATGTTTAAAGTCTTTGTATGCACTGTTGCCCAGTTCACTGCTTCTTGTCAGACAGCATTGTGATCTAGAGGCCTCCACTCTCTGATTGCGCATTATATTCTGCAATCTGCCCTGAGTCTCAGTGAGAAAGCAGGCTATAAAAGAAGTAAACAAAATAAAATTGAAAGTGAGCCTGGAGATAGGACATATCCCACCTGTGGTGTATTGCTGGGCTCACTTGCAATAGTCAACTTAGTTATCACAAGGGAAGGGCGTGAACCTGCCCACAATCTGAAATTTATAACTAAAATAGCCTGGGTCAAGGTTTGTGAGCTGAAGTCCATGTGATCTCTCCTCAGTGACCCTCCCATGACCCTCCATGTGGTTTTTGGAGGTTCAGACATCTCGTGGTGGGGCGCGTTGGCAGTCTCCATGGCAGACATGCTGGCGCTGATCAATCGCAATCATCAAAGCAACAGGAAAGATGGACCGCTCTAGCCCTGGACGCATCAATAGTGGCCCTCCATAGCTTGACTGGCAGTGCTGGCTGCAGGCCTGGCCCTAACTGTCTGGCTCCCTAGGCAAGGCTAACTTCTGTCATCAAATCACATGGTAGAGCACCCAATTCAGCATCCCCAGAAGGCTGGTGCCCTAGACAATTGTCTAGTTTGCCTACTGGCAGGGCCGGCCCTGACTGGCTCCCAATAAGAGAGCTCCCATTCTGTCTGTTGAATAGGAGCAGAATGATATATACTCCCAGCTCACATGCAGTCATGGTTTCCATCAACAGCAGGCATGCCGTGGACTAGCTAAAGATGAAGCCCGAGAGGGAAGGGAACTGGAAATAATTCCTCCTGTGAACAGTGCTGTTGGGGTTGTTTGGTGCTTGCTAGGGGCCCTGAAGAACTCTCCTTCTGCTCACTCCAAGCAGAGGGTGTTAGATTCATTAGTTCCTTGGCTGAGGACCTCCCCCCCTTGGGCTTTGTGACTACTAGCTGTGGCTGGCTGGGACTGTGTGAGAGGTGGAGAGCTCTGAGTCACCTCTTTCTCTTCTTCCACGGGGCTGAGGGGCTTCGCTGCTGGTTGAATTGCAAGAACACCCAGGATAAAAACACAGATGAAGGTGAGTGTAGTATAGAATGTCGCTTCGGGGACAGGGTTGAACCAAGATTAAAGTTCTAGTGGAGAATCACCCATAAACAAAGTAAATAAATAAAAAAGGGACAGGACTTTCCTCTCTCTGGGCTTGCTGGTGTCAAGCTCTGTTCATTGATACTATTGCTGAGTGCTGATTACTAACCATGTTGTTTAATGCACCTATATGCTAACTAACCCATGATAGCAAAACTGTAGGGGGGGGGGCCAAGTAAGGAATAGCCAAGGAGTAGTTTCCCAAGAATATCAAAGGATGTGGGGCAGTCTTTGAAGTGGAGAATGTTCGCTAGTTCTCACCTCCCCCCTAGAGGCAGCAAGGACATTGCCGCCGGGAAATGTAACCACCAACGGAAAAAGATAAGGGGGAAACACTGAGGGGGTTGATTGCACTGTTGAACAACTCTTACCATTAAAAAGTTTTTCCTATGCCAGTCCTCTCCTCTGCTGCCAGCAGGAACAGCTTCCTGCCCTCCTTAAGTGACAGTCCTTCTAATACTTCAAAAGAGCAATCATGTCTCCCCCCTCAACCTCCTCTTCTCCACACTGAATATCCCCAAGTCCCTCAGCCTTTCCTCATTGGGCTTGCTCTCCATGGTTACTTGGAAGTAATCTACAGTGAGCCCTGTGGCACCTACTCTCTACACATGCACAGGATTGCAGTTTTAGTTTAAAGAAAGAAGAAGCTATTGGATTTATATCCCACCCTTCACTCTGAATCTCAGGGTCTCAGAGCAGTTCACAATCTCCTTTATCTTCCTCCCCACTGTGAGGTAGGTGGGGCTGAGAGAAGCTCTCCCAGAAGTTGCCCTTTCAAAGACAGCTCTGTGATAGCTATGGCTAACCCAAGGCCATTCCAGCAGCTGAAAGTGGAGGAGTGGGAAATCAGACCCGGTTCTCCCAGATAAGAGTCCTCGCACTTAACCTCTACACCAAACTGGCCCTCCTTTCTCACATCAGACTTTCTAGTTAATACAATTTAGACTATCCCTGAAGTTTCCAAGGGTAGCCGTGCTGGTCCATAATAGAACAACTAGATTCGAGCCCAGGAACACCTTAGAGACCAACAAGATTTGGGGGAGGGGGCACAAGCTTTCCAGCATTAGAGCTCCCTTGATTAGATAAAAGGAGCTTTGACTCTCAAAAATCTTGTTCTCTAAGGTGCTGCTGGACTCAGATTTAGCCATATAAATCAGTGGACTATTTTCATCAACTTAATTTATTAACTAACATCATGTATTCCCTGCCTTCCTCCCCCAAAAGGACACTGAAGTGGTTTGACACACTCTCCCCTTCTCTTTTATCCTCACAACGAACCTATGAGGTGGGTTAACTCAGAGTATATTACTGGTCCAAGGCTTCCCAGCAAGCTGCCAGGACAGAGTGGGCATATGAATCAGGACCTCTGATTTGGACTCCCTAACCACCAGCTCCTACTAAACACACTATATTTCAATGTATTCTTTCTTCCTAATGGCAAACTAGAATGATATTTATAATGTATGTTACATGTTCAAAAGTAAATTACAAAAAAACACCTCTGGGAAAGGCATGTTCTCAGTTTAACCCAGACTTGCAAGCAACAGAGCAATTAACAGCCTCCATTTATTGCCTTCTGACACTCTCACCATCATTCTCCTATTCTGACATGTTACTATTTTGTTGGTTTCCTAAGCAAATGCTATCCAGACCAAATGTTCTTTCAATTTCTTAATTTCACTATGAGTTGTTTTTTTCTAAACTAAAACCTCAGTATTTGGGTTAAATTGCCATGTTGGCACTTTGCGATAAATAAGATTCGCCATCACTGTGCTAGGGCATGTAGAGAGAGAGGGACAGAGGAATTGTGTTTTACTCTTTTCTTTTGAATCCCTTGCTGAATCTGGTGCTGTGCTAAAAGTATGCTTCTAAACATTTTCTCTTTAATAAATACTTTATAACATTGGATGCTAGTAGTGGTTCTCTGTACCACATAGACCTCTATGTCTTTGACCTCTTATTTTAAAAGGAGTGCCGGAGGGAGGAAGGCAGTCAGCAAGTGACTATTCCTTCAGAGGTGCACAAGGCAGTGAATGGTTCCCATAGCGACCAGGCACTGGGAAGCAGGAGACACAGGGGAAAGGCCTCAAATCTTGGAAGGGAAGCTGGGAGTCCTGACCCTCCCAGTGGGAATTCCTACAAAAGTCAGGTGATGGTGGTGGTAATGAAAAACCTTAGAGGGCAGGGTGAAACAGGGCTGCAGGCCATAGCAAGCTTATTCTACCGCATCATCTAAACACACTCAAGAGAATGGCACCAAAAAAAATGTATTATTATGCCTCTTGAGACCAGCCCATGAAGTTAATCCCCTTGAGAAAAAAAATATTTGTTATACCTGAGGATAGGTAGGGGTGGGGCTGCTGGATAACAGGTTCCTGGAGGCCACTGGCTGCCAACAGGGTGGTGGAGGTGGAGTTAAGGGACGTTCAGCACTAGAAACAGTGATGGAGTGCACCGGGTGGGGTTCATAGTTACTCTTTGCCTGCTCTGCTGGGAGATTTCTGAGAATGGAAGGGTGCTCTTTCCATCTGCTCTTGCGGATACGGAGGTGAGTGACTTTTTCAATACTTATGCCAGTGGTTGAGATTAAAGGAATTGTTTTGCAATGGATATGACCCTCCCTCTCTTCCCAAAGTCTCTAGTTTCTTTTTGAGATGTGGAATGTGGAAAGAAAAATTATCTGCAGGGGGGGGGATGCTATTTAAGAGGAAGTGTGTTTAGCTTTTTCATTTTTATTGTGTTTAGATTTTCATTGTGTTTAGCATTTTGCTCGATGTTGGTGTTTGGTGCTGTGGTAACTAGATGGAGGAAGTGGGGTGGGGAGGGGATGTTGATGCTACAGGAGGATTCTTCTTTAAGAGAGAGAAGGCATGTAAAAGGTTTGAGGTCCCTTTAAATGTGATGGCCAGAACTCCCTTTGGAATAAATTATGCTTGTCACAACCTTGCTCCTGGCTCCACCCCAGTGTCTTCTGGCTCCACCCCCAAAGTCCCCTGATATTTCTTGAATTGGACTTGGCAACCCTAGGTTGTGGGCTGGTTTTTCTTTTTTGCAGTCTCCAAGAGTGCCTGTCACTCCTTCATCTAATTGCCACAGATTTCTGAATAAGTGAGTGTGAGTAGGGTAGCCAACTCTGAACTGGGAGACTCCTGGAGTTTTGGGGGCAGAGGCCAGGGAGAGCAGGCTTTAGGCAGGGGAGGGGTATGATGCCATAAAGCTCACCCCTCACACAGCCATTTCTCCGGGGGAACTGATCCCTGTCATCTGGAGATCAGTTATAATTCTAGGGGATCTCCAGATCACACCTGGAGGTTGGCCACCCTACTTTGGGGGCATGTCAGATTCAGTTATGTCCCATCTCCGCTTTAGGCCTCTGAAGTGAGTGACTCTCCACAGCAAAAGGAAGGAAGTATCCTTTGACCCTGTTGTTCCCAGAGTTGGCCCAAGACAGTTGGCTGCCTGCCTGCCGGGGAATGAATATTCAGATGGCACTTCCTCCTCTCCAGGGCAAATGCAAGAGGGGAATGAGTCATCTCTTGTCCCAAAAACAAAGAAAATTGTAGAATAGATATCTGGTGAGCACCTTTAAAAAGGTAAAGATAGTCCCCTGTGCAAGCACCAGTCATTTCCGACTCCGGGGTGACATTGCTTTCATGGCAGACTTTTTACAAGGTGGTTTGCCATTGCCTTCCCCAGTCATCTACACTTTCCCCCCAGCAAACTGGGTACTCATTTTACCGACCTCGGAAGGATGGAAGGCTGAGTCAGCCTGGAGCCAGCTACTAGAATCCAGCTTCCACCGGAATCGAACTCAGAGTGTATTCCGGCATAAGCTTTTGTGCATCATGTGATGTATTTACATATATATCTGCAGGGCTTTTTTTAAAAATCAGGGCTGCATAGGAACACCCGTTCTGGCTGGCTTGGTTTGGCCTAATGTGCAAATCATTTGCCAACAACTGAAAACACTGAAGGCTTAGTCTTTCATTTGTATCGTAGAGTGATGATTCTCTTTATTTAGGGTTGCCAATCCCCAGCTGGGGGCAGGGGATCCCCTGGTTTGGAGGCCCTCCCCCCCCCCACTTTGGGATTATTAGAAAGCCGGGGATGGACAGGTTGAATGTCTGCTGGACACTCCATTATACCCTATGGAGCAGGGTGTCAAACTCATTTGTTATGAGGGCCAGATCTGACATAAATGAGACCTTGTTGGGCCGGGCCATGTGTGTCATAAAATGTAATGCCAGGTAGTGGAGACATAAACTTTATGAAGGACACAAACACAATTAAAAGATTTTTTTAAAAAACTTTAAATAAAACATGCTTAAAAGATTAGCACTCTTGCAATATTTTATTTAACAGTCTCTGATGACTGAAGGAAGCAAAAGAGAGGGAGAAGGAAGCAGACTTGCCCCTGAGCTGCATGTTTGACACCCCTGCTATGGAGACTGGTTCCTCATAGGGTATAATGGAGAATTGATCCATGGGTATCTGCAGCTCTGGGGAAGCTGTTTTTTGAGGTAGATGCACCAAATTTTCAACATAGCATCTTGGGTCTCTCCTCAAACCCCCCCCCCCCAAGTTTCAAAAATATTGGACTAGGGAGTCCAATTCTATGAGCCCCAAAAGAAGGTGCCCCATCCTCCATTATTGCCAATGAATGGAAGGCATTTAAAAGGTGTGCAGTACCTTTAAATGTGATGGTCAGAATTCCCTTTGGAGTTCAATCATGCTTGTCAGAACTTTACTCCTGGCTCCACCCCCAAAGCCTCCAGATATTTCCTGAGTCGGACCTGTCTTCATTAGGATTTGACCAAATTGACCTAAAAATGCTTTATGTATCCCTCTAATTGTGTTGGCTGATTGCATTCAATGATGACACAGGCACTGAGAAGTGCACCCACTTGCTATGAGATCTGAAGATTCTTATTGAAACAGGAAGGACACCAACCATCTGCTTTCAAGTGATCAAGTTAATACTACTGGACATTGGACTTTTGGACTTTGTGGATGAATGCTTATGTTTTGCAATTTATATTTAGTTTTGAATTTTTGAAACCATTCATTCAATAAGACTTGTATACTGCATGTGTTATAGGAACAAGACACATTGCCACACATACTGTTTTTCAAATATATTGATGTTATTATACAAAGAAGTGTATGGCATTTGGTATATTAGCCCTGCAGTTCTTTTTCATGTGGTTGTTTCTTTCCTTTTCTGTTGCATTTCATTACACTATGTTTTATCCTGTGCTTGTATCTTCTGTTGTGGACATGGCTCTTTGGACAAACCAGTTTGCAAACTCTGACAAGGACAGAGACCATATTTTGGCCAATATGTCTAGCACGATGGAGGATGCCATTACAAATTTGGATTCAGACGGGTCGAAATTATTTTTTTCTGAATAAGAAAAAAGTCCATTTAAATTTACATTCTGCTTCCCCTATGGATAAAGTCAATCGTATCCCAAGACTACAAAAAGTCCCCCTCTCTTCGCTATACTAAATAAATGGACTGCGTGTTCAATGGACTTAATGCTCTTCATAATTGAACAGTCACATCTTGAATCGGAAAATCATAAAGGGGAGATTGAGGTCGTAGAAAAAAAACCTCTTTAAAATAACACTTCACCTGATAATTTTGATGCACAATTTGTGGAACTCAATGACAAGGTTAAAGAGTTCTAAGCCAATTTAAAATAAAGGAAAATAAAAAAAAAATTAATCACAATGCACATAAGAAAAGAGTTTTGCGGGCAGACCAAATAACTTCTAAATCTGATTCCTCTGGGGGAGAAGATAATCCTAGTACATCTGGAGATGAATCTGAAACCAGGTCTTTTTGAAGGCATTGCTTCAATCTAAGTGGAACCAGGGATAGTCCTGTAGAATGTTTTCCATGCAAGGGCAAAAAGAAAATATAGTTGTTAATTTACCCACCTGGAGGTTGGCAACCTTAACTAGAATTGTATGAGACTGAGTGGAACTGTTAGCTGGATCCAACCCAATGTTTATCATCCTATCTGTTAGCTGGTAGTTTTGTACATGCTGATCAGAATCTATTTGTTTGGTCGGACTTCATATGAATTTGCTTCCTCCATAGTCCTCTGAAAGGCATTCTGAAGTCTCTTGCACTATTTGAGGAAATATTATTCTCTTTGTGGGAAAAGCAAATCCATTGAAGTCAGTTGCCAGGGTAGCCAGCTTCCCGGTGGCACCTGCAGGTCTCCTGCTGTTACAATTGATTTCCAGATGACCAAGATAAGTTCCCCTGAAGAAAATAGTAAAGAGTCCAGTAGCAATTTTATTGTAATGTAAACTTTCAAGAAACACACCTCTCTTCGTCAGATGCATGGAGCATATTAGAAACACTCTCTCTCTCTCTCTCTCTCTCCCCCTCTCTCTCTCTCTCTCTCCTTGACTTTGTGAACGAAGATTTAAGAAAGGTGCAGTAGTCCACGTCTGCTGCAGGCTCGCTGGTGGCTGACAAGACCAATGCGGGACAGGCAGGTCCGGCCACAGTGGCTGCAAGGAAAAGTCTGATTTGGGGTTGGTGCTGTAGCAGTATGATTCTTCCTCAATCTCCTTTTGTCCTCAAGACCAGCTATGCGTGCGTTCTGAAAGGAAGAGACAGCCTGGTGGATGGTGTGCCTCCATGCTTTGCGATCTGAGGCTAGGTGACAGACCACTAGCCAGAGATATAGAGGTGGTAAGGGGAGAGGGAGTGGATGCAGTGAGTGCCATGTAATTGCAAAGCAGTTGCAAAAGTCATGAAAAAGGTAGAACGCACAATCCAGGCTGAATATGACCACTTCCTTCTATTGATGAATCTGAATGGAATACCTGAAAGGGAAAGGCAGTTACTTCTGGTAATGAGATAACCATCCAAAGTCCCTATTCAGTCCAAATTTACATATGAATTCCAACTCAGCAGCTTCCCACTGTATTTTGTTTTTGAAATGTTTCTGTTGAACTATGGTGATCTTTAAGTCCTTGATGAAATGTGCTGATAGATTGAAGTATTCTCCTAGTCATTTTTTGGTGTCAGATTTGTGTCCATTTATTCTTTTGCATAGAGGTTGGCTGATTTGTCTTATGTACAATTGTATGAGACTGAGTGGAACTGTTGGCATTTGGAGGATGGGCATATTGGAGGATGAGCAGCTATAAGAGCTATTGGCATATTGGAGGATGAGCAGCTATAAGAGCCTGAGATTGTGCAGGTGATACTATTGGGTCCTGTAATCGTATTTTCTGGGTAGATATGTGGCCAGTTGCATCTGGGTCTGGTTTCTTTGTTGGTGACTCTGTTAGATGGGCCATGGTGGTTAGTGAGAAGTTATTTAAAGTTGGGAATCTGTCTGTAGGCAAGGAGAGGTCTTCTACCCAGGGCTTGTGTGAGAGAGGCATCATCTTCTAGGATGGCTGTAGATTACTCATGATACATGGGACTGGTTTGAACTGGGAACTACAGATGACAACCTGTGGTGTTCTGTTGTTGAACTTAAAGTTCACCATAGTTCAACAGAAACATTTCAAAAACAAAATCCAAGCTGACTCAAGTCCTCAAATGCTTATGCTGCAATAAAGGCTTGGATCCTGCCTAAAATTTCCATGTGCGTAATTGGGGGGGGGGGTGTCACAGTTCTCCCCTCCGAGAACCAGACCCTTAGGAACTGCATTTCAGGGAGCATTTTGGGCTGTAGCGAAAGGGAAAAAGTCATGCTTCTGCAGATGGAATGTCCGGAAATCTGAAGTGTGATCCAGGACCATATTTTGTTAGTCTTCTAGATGCCTTAATGCTCTCGTTTTATTCTTGCTGCAACATATTAACTCAGGAACCCCTCTGGAATTATTTACAAATTGTCTTTCCTTATTCATACTGAGAGCTGGAAGACTGAGACAGGTTTGCCTTGTAGGACGACGGAAATGGTTCATTGTACCACTTGAGCCCTTAGAGGCAAATTTTTCTTATTGTAGGTGAAATGAGAATGATCAACCTAGATGTTTGTGTTGTGTGATTAACTGGGGTGGAAAAGTAAGTACTAACTGATTCTCTACACTATCTTCATACAGCTATAAGTACATCTGCTGCATAATTCTTTTGTGCACGGGTATCGTGTTCTATATAACTGTACGCAGAATCAATACTGAAGGGAAATGGGCGTTCCTCCCAGCTCCAGAACAGACAACAACAGCAGGAAGAGCTGCATCACCCTTGAAGCTTTTGTCTGAAGAAGAATATAAGTCCCTGTTCCAATTTGATGGAATCTGGTAGGTTCTTCAAGCACAGCTTTCCTCTCTGAGAACAGTGGAATGTTCTCAGTGGAATGTTTAACAGTGAGATGTGGAATGAGACAAAAGTGAATTTTGTCTCCCTTCCTTCTTTATCTTTGTGTTGAAATGCTGGCCATCAATTTTAAAATCAAGGCTTTTTTGGAGGGGTTTTTTTGGGGGGAGGGGGTTGGAGGGTACATTAAACAAGCCAGTGTGGTAATTAGGAAAGGCAATTGTGTCAAGGTATGTCCCCCACCAAAAGTCTGCCAATAGTTGTGTTTCACCTCAGATTTCTGTGTGAAAGAACAGACTTCATGTCACTACTGAAAGAGGAATGGAAGGCAATATGTATCATCTTAAGACAAGTCATAGTTCTTTGAGAGGGTGAACAAACACGTGGACAAGGGTGACCCAGTAGATGTTGTTCCAGAATGTTTTTGATAAAGTTTCTTATCAAAGACTCCTAAGTAAACTCTGTCCAGGGGGCATATTTGTAAACATAGCAATAAGTCATTTTGTGCACATTTTGGCTTAATGTTGGCTGGTCACTCACCATAGCACAAAAAACTCTTTGCAACACTTTTGACAAAGACACAATTCTGGGAAAATCTGTCAGTTGCATTTTGTTTGTTTTAAAATGGGAAAAGTCTGAATGATTACAAAATAAAATCTAGGATTAGATCTCACGCATTGCACAACTTTCCTGGGTTTTCTCCCTCCCTCCCTCTCCCCTCCCACCGCATTAGGCTTGGACCAAAGAATAGCTGTGAATGTGCCAAAAGCAAGACAATGTTGGTCTTTCAGACAAAGGACTATATTGGTAAGGATCAAATTGCCTCCGTGACAGAACGACGAGAGAAGGAATTTGAAGAGTATCGGAGAAGGTAAACATAACTATCCTCGGAGAATAGGTGCCTCTAGGACAATACTGGGTGCCTAAGAACTGCCTTGCTGGACTTCACCAAGCATATTGTCTCCAAGAAGACCGTGCTCCAGGAGAGAGCTGTGGCTCAGTGGAAGAGCCTCTGCTTTGCATGCAAAAGGTCTCAGGTTCAATCCCAGGCATCTCCAGATAAAAATGCCAGATAGTAGGAGATTTGATAGACCTCCACCTGAGACCCTGGATCATTGCTTTCAATTGGTATTGACCTTGATAAACCAATAGCATGATTCAGTATAAGCCAGCATCATGTGTGTTCACGTCTTGAAATCACTCAATCAGGGGTGTAGTTTGTGGACCTTCAAGTATCTGGTAACCAGAGGAAAAGGGCCAGATACATCTAGGGTTGCCAAGTCTGGGTTGTGAAATTCCTGGAGATTTTGGGATGGAACAGGCCCATAGCCAGGACTTTTCATTTGGTGGGGCACATTTTTTGGGGGCAGCAATCATGCTAAAACAGATTTGAGAACAGTCACTCATTAAAGACCAACACAATTTCCAGGATCTAGGCTTCAGAGAGTCAAAGCTCCCTTCTTCAAATACAGTCTTGCTCTACTACTGCAGACCAATGGAGCTGCCCATCTGAAACATTTGTGCAAGATTTCATTTTGGGCTCCTTTCAAAATAAACAGGTATAATTTAATGCAAATAGCCACGTCTTCCATTCCAATGCTTAGTTTCCCCCCTCCCTTTTGATCTTGTACAATACAGAACAGCTAAGAGCCTCCTGCTCTGGGAAACAGAGATAACAGGGAGGGGCAAAATAGCATTGCCAACCTCCAGGCAAGGCCTGGATTACGACTGTTCTCCAAGTCCCCTGGAGAAAGTGTTTGCTTTGGAGGGTTGCCTGTATTACTTTAGGCCTAGTTGGGGGGCATCCCCTCCCCGAACCCTGCCTTCCTCAGGCTTCCCCTCAGGCTGTTTTAGAACAGCTCACAAGGAACTGGAGGAAAGGAAGAGGCACTCTCATGGAAGGGACGATGCTGTAATTAAGCCTGAAGCAGAAGGAAGGGTAGGGGAGAATTAAGCTCCAACAATTACCTCTTGCCGCTTACCAAGAAGCCACACACTGCTACTCCCGGCTGCGGGCTGTGCCTCTGCTGTGGCCCTCCTTATTTTCTACTTCTTGCAAGCATTTTTTTTATTAACAGGTTTTCAGCTTACAATAAAGGACACTGTAACCCATCACATCAAAGAAGAATAAGAAGAATTGCAGATTTATACCCTGCCCTTCTCTCTGAATCAGAGACTCAGAGCAGCTTACAATCTTCCATGTCTTCTCCCCCCACAACAGACACCCTGTGAAGTGGATGGGGCTGAGAGGGCTCTCACAGCAGCTGCCCTTTCAAGGACAACCTCTGCGAGAGCTATGGCTAACCCAAGGCCATTCCAGCAGGTGCAAGTGGAGGAGTGCAGAATCAAACCCGGTTCTCCCAAATAAGAATCCATGCACTTAACCACTACACCAAACTGCAGCCATAGTGAGGACATTAATTAACAACTTAAAAGCACCAGGAAAAAGCAAAAACAAAACTTAATGTAGATTACCAAGAAGCAGCCATACAATTGTACTGAAGAGCATCCATTGCCAATACGTTCTGTTGACAGACCCCATTGTAGGAATGTACAAAGAGTTGTCCCAAGATTGCACTAAAAGATCAGATCCAATTACTCAAACTCAGCTATTGATAGCTCACACTTTTTCTGTATTCAGACCAGAGGAGAGAAAGCGAGCCTAGAATATATTAGAAATAGAGTCAATCATGATTTTAAAAATATTTTTTTGGAAGATTATGATGTTTGGTGAGACATTCCACTATTTGGAACCAGAACACAGTAAATTTTTCTTGGATATGTTCCATCAGAGCATCAGCACTATAAGTAGGGATTTTACTTATTAGGAAGTAATCCCATAGTCGGGTTCTCCAAGTGTGTACTGAAGGCAAAGCATTATCTTTCCAATGTGCAGCGACCTCCCACTGCAGCCCTCCTTGCAGTTTGCAGCCAGGGACTTCAGTTGAAGAGATGCTTGTAAAGTAATAAAGGAACCCAAAGGCGGACTGATTTGCCTCTGCACTGTGGCTGGCTCTCCTTGCAGTTCATGGCCAGGACTTCAGTTGAAAAGACGCTCACTTGTAATAAAGAAATTAGGTCTTAGAGCATCCAATGGGGAAGGCGGAGTTTGGAGAGGGGAGGAAGTTCAGCATCAAGTCTACTCTCCAAAGCTGCCAGGGGGGAACTGATCTCTATAGTCCGGCAATCTCCTGTAATTCCAGGTGAGCTCCATGACCTACCTGGAGGTTGGTAACCCTGAATATTATACAAGATTTCATTCTTAGCTATGTGTAGCCTTTGTGATTCTACATGTTGAAGAAAAATATTCAGTGGCCATCCTAAAATCCTACATGGGTGAACTATAAATAGTTCTCTAAATATAGAGAAGAGCTTGGATCCAGAGCTAGCGATGCTAGCCCCCAGGTGGGACCTGGGGATCCCCTGGAATTACAGCTCATCTCCAGACTACAGAGATCAGTTCCTTTGGAGAAAATGGATGCTTTGTAGGGTGGGCCTATGGCATTGTACCCTACTGAGGTCTCTGCCCTTCCCAGGCTCCAGCCTGGAACTGGCAACCCTATGCTCCCGCATGTTCAGATATTATCTAAATTGGAAACTGATCCGTATTCTTTTAAAATGCAGTTAATATAACTAATCAGATTGCAATCAAGAGTGACATGGAGCACAGACGTTAGGATCAAATGGTTATTTTGCCACCTCCCCATCTGGAGCTGTAGGGAAGGGGTGTCTGTGGCTCAGTGACAGATAGGTCTGCCAGCTTCCAGGTTGAATCTGGAGATCTCCCACTGTTACAGTTGATCTCCAGACAATCAAGATTAGCTCCTCTGGAGAAAGTGGCTGCTTTGGAGGGTGGACTCTGTGGCACTGTGCCCTTATGACATCCCTCCCCTCCCCAAGCCCCACCCTCCCAAGCTCCACCCCCAAAATCTCCAGGTATATCCCAACCTAGTGATAAATTATTAGATTTTTCAATCCCCATGGAGCCAGTTTAAACAAAAAGAGGTCATAAATGTGGGTTTTGTGGCCCTGTAAATGCAGTGCTAGCTTCTGGAAAGCCTCCTGGCCTATTTGCCACTTCTGTCTCTCTGCTTTATTACAGATATCCCACCATGACAAAAGATGCCGTTATTGCTGCACCAAACACACCTTTAAGCTACCCCATTTACGGGGCTGAAGTGATGCCCTTGCACACCATTGTAATTCCAGGTATGCTGAGCCCCAAACAGAGGGTGGAAATGGTGCTTTAGAAAAAACTTCATTCCTTTTTCTGCCCTGCCAGGTAGAAATGCTCCCTGGACTCACAGAATCCTTCACTAGTTGCCACTATTCTCACTTAAGAGTCTTGGCAGGCGTGTGACAGCCTGTGTGGTTAGAGTGTTGGACATGACAGGTTCAAATCCCCACTGAGGCAACTCTCTACAGTTTGTTGAATAGCAAAACTCATTAAATTTGCAGATGACACCAAACTGGGAGGAGCAATGAGCACACCGGAAGACAGAGAATTCAATGAGATCTGAGCACACTGGAAAGGTAGACAGATGTGAACAAGATGCAATTTAACAAGGTTAAGTGCTAAGTTCTACATCTAGATAACAAAAATAAGGAACACACATACTGGGTGGGGGATACGCTTCTGGGTATAAACAAGACCTTCGGGTAAGGGTGGGCCATAAGTTAAATATGAGCAGCCAGTGTGATGCCATAACAAAAAAAAAACTAATGCCATCTTGGGGTGTATCAACAGAGGCATAATATCCAAATTGCAAAATGCCATCGTCCCACTGTATGCTGCATTGGTCAGAAGTATTGTGGACAGAATGTAGCAGCTGCAGAGGAGAGCGATGAGGATGATCGGGGCCTGGAGACCAAGCCCTATGAGAAAAGGCTAAAGGACTTGTGAATGTTCATTCTGGAGAACAGGAGGTCGAGGGGGGACACGATTGCTCTCTTTAAGTATCTGAAGGGCTGTCACTTAGAGGAGGGCTGGGAGCTGTTCCAGTTGGCAGCAGAGGAGAGGACTTGCAATAATGGGTTTAAATTAAGGACAGGAAGGTACTGGCTGGATATTTGGAAAAAAAAACTTTTTTAAAAGTAAGAGTTGTTCAGCAGTGGAATCAGCTACCTAGGTGGGTGGTGAGCTCCCCCTCACTGTCAGTCTTTAAGCAGCAGCTGGACAAACGCTAGTCAGGGGTGCTTTAGGCCAGGGGTGTCAAACCTAAGGCCTGGGGGCCAGAAGTGGCCCATCCAGGGCTCTTACTGTATATAGCCTGTGAGTAACTGGTGCAAGTGAGGGAACAGGAGATTGCTGAGAGGGTGAGTGTGAGCCACCATAGAGTCACTGCGGTTATGGCTTCAGCACAGCAGAACAGCCTCATTTCCAGAAGACAAGCATCATGGGAGCATCTGCCAAGCCCTGTACCGCTGACTCTCCAGTCCATCCATGTGGGTTTTCTTCTGCACCCCTCCTCCCATGGGGCCTTGCAGTGAAGATACGCCAAGCTGGAGCTTACTAGGTGCTGTCCTTTATACTGCTTATCTCTCCATTACCTGGTATTCGTTTTATGGCACACGTAGCCTGGCCCAAAAAAGTGACACTTACGTAAGTTCTGACCCTTGTAACCCATGAATTTGGCACCTCTGCTCTAAGCTGACTCTGCATTGAACAGGAGGTTGGACTAGATGGCCTGTATGGCCCCTTCCATCTCTGTGATTCTATGAAATAAGCTTGAACAGACTGTTCTTTTTGACTCAAATATTAATTTCTGTCCCATGTCTTGTATTTACTTAGTGCTCCATTTTTTTTTTTTGCTTTTGTTCCTAAAGGGCTTGGTTTCCATGGCAAAAGTCCAGGAGAAGTCCAGGTATTGTCCTTCACAAAAACTTGGAAGTGTGTATTGAAGTGTGTACCTTGGGTTTTTAAACAATACAACCGAGTGACTGTAGGCAATACCTGGGACAGATTTGTGGCTTTCACTGTGTATTTAACAAGTGTGGGAAAGCAAGAACTTCAGAAAGGCCTGTTTTTCAGTTTTAGAGGGGAGATATAAAAAGGCTTCCATGAAGGAGAGAACCTGTCCATGTGGCACCAAAGAGGTGGAATCTGTTGAACATGTACTGTTTTATTGTCAGTTTTTATCAGGAAGTTCAGTCAAATATAATTTCCCCTTTGTTTAATAATTTTCCGGGTCGTTTTGATGTTGATATTTAAAAAAAAACTTTTAATGGCTGCTAAGCAACAACTCACAATTAGCTGCATTAAATCTTTCTCAGCAGCTTGTATAATTTGTCGTGACATTTAGTGTATTGATTTCAAATTTTAGAGATTAGTTTGACTAATTTTATTTCCAAATGATTTTACTGCATAGCTTTGGCTTTTGACTTGTACTGGTCATTGGCTGAATAAATGAATTGATTGATTGACAGTTTCTCAGGCTCAGAAAAATTGGGGGGTTCTCAAATGGCAGTGGAGATTGCAGAGTTGCTAGCCTGTGGATGTGGCTTGGAGATTCTGGGAATTACAGCTGTTCTCCAGATGACAGAGATCAGTTCCCCAGGGGAAAAATGGCAGCTTTGGAAGGTGGACTCAAAGGCATTATACCCTTCTGCAGGCTCCAGCTCCAAACCTGGAGTTGGCAACCTTATGTAAGATGAGCAGCCAACCCATCCATACATGTTTTGGTGCTTGTGATAGAAATTCCAATTAGTTACTGTAATTGAAACTGAGGTTGGGTAAATTCCACAAAGCACTTAATATAGGGCTGTTTTCTACATTAAATCTATCCTCACAAGCAAGTGCCTTGCCTTGTAAATGTCCATGCAGAAGTACGTCTCCTTTGGCAGAAGTTCCATTTCTTTCTGCATTTGTCCTTTTTTGTTTGTGTTCAGCCTAATCAATTACTTTTTGTTCTCTGCCTGTTGGTCTGTTCATTTTTTGTGTGGTAAATTTGTTCTTCTTTACTTCCTGTTCTTTCTGTTGGGTTCCACATGAACTTTTTTTCCAGAGAGTAGGAGGAGAAGTAAAAAGTTCTAATTTTCACTTGTAGCAAACTGAAGTCACTGCTCATAGTTACCTGGGGTGGATGGCCCAAAAGGTTGGATTACAAAATAACCACAATATAAATAAATGGAAAGGTCAGTGTCTTTGGCTGATGGCAAAATACACAACGGTAGTTACGCCTAATTATCTAGGAATGATTTGTGACTGCCTCTAGAGAACCTGCCAGCCACCTGCAAGAACAGAAAGTGCTTAAGTTGAAAAGAGAAAGAAGAGATGAGATTTTAAAGGGGGAATCGTCCAAATAGGGGGAACAGTCCAAACAGGATGACCTGACTTCCACAATCTGGTTTAAAAAAAGACTTGATCCCAGAAAATACAGTGGATCAGCTGAAACATCACCAGAAAGGGCCATGAGAGCCAAGCACTGGCTCACCCCTTCCTGCTTTCCCCTCTCACGATTTTTTTAAATTCACAGAATCAGCATTGCTGTCAGATGGCCATTTAGGCCCTGCTTAAAAACCTCCAAAGAAGGCAAGCCTAACCACCTCCTGAGGAAGCTTGTTCCACTGAAGAACTGCTCAGTCAGGAAGTTTTTCCTGATGTTTAGCTAAAAACTCTTGATTTAATTTCAGTCTGTTGGTTCTGGGGCAACAGAAAACTACTTCTATATAGGAAAAGGAAAGGTCCCCTGTGCAAGCACCAGTCATTTCCGACTCTGGGGTGACGTTGCTTTCACAATGTTTTCACGGCAGACTTTTTACGGGGTGGTTTGCCATTACCATCCCCAGTCATCTACGCTTTCCCCCCAGCAAGCTGGGTACTCATTTTACCGACCTCGGAAGGATAGAAGGCTGAGTCAACCTCGAGCCAGCTACCTGAAAACACAGCTTCCACCGGGGATCGAACTCAGGTCGTGAGCAGAGCTTAGGACTGCAGTACTGCAGCTTTAACACTCTGCGCCACAGGGCAGCCCCTCAAAAACTTTTAAGATGGCTATAATATCACCTCACAATTGTCTCCTCTGCAGGCTAAACATATCTAGTTCTTCATAGGACTTGGTCTCCAGACTCCCTCACCATCTTCATTGCCTTCCTCTGGACACATTCCAACTTTTCAGCATCCTTCACACAGTATTCAAAGTGAGGTCTAATCAGAGCAGAATTAAGCAATACTATCACTTTGCATGATCTGGACACTACACTTCTGTTGATGCAGCCCAAAATCACATTTGCCTTTTTAGCTACTGCGTCATACTGCTGACTCATGTTCAGTGTATGATTTAAAAAGACCCTTTACATCCTTTTCGCATATACTGTCACCAAGGCAACTCTCTTCCATCCTATAATTCTGCATTTGATTTTTCTTACTTAAGTGCAGAACTTTTCATTAATTTTGTTGAAATTAATTTTGTGTGTTTTAGCCTGGTTTTGCAGCCTTATCAAGATCATCCTGTATCTTAATTCTGTCTTTTACTGTATTTGCCATCCCTTCCAATTTAGTTTCATCTCCAACTTTAATGAGCATTGACTCTGTTCCTTCTTTGAATCTCAGCAAAAGAATCTCAACAAATGTCTGTGCAATAGTGTTTCCGTGCAATCTGGTTTCGAAGACTCTGTTCCAAAGCTTTTCCCTCTTTTGCAAAATGATAGGTGATTCTACGAGCCTCGTTTGGTACTTTGAACACCCTTGCTGATACATCCAAAGATGAGGTGAACGGGCGAGGGGGAAAAGAGCTGACCATCTCCACCTCCAGTGTGGAGCTACTAAATCACATACTGGAACATGTCACGTACACCAGTACAGTATTCCTAGTCAAAGCCATAGACATGGGTGAGTTAAAATACTGGCATCAAAACTGCCAACCTCCAAATAAACTGGGGCTGGAAATCATGCAGAATTACAACTGACATCCAAACAGAGATCAGTTCTCAAAGATTTCAGTAGAACACAGCACTTGATCCCGAAAGACTCTACAAACCCTAATAGAGATCAGTTCCTCTGGAGCAAATAGCTGCTTTGAAGGGTGAACTCTATGGCTGCACCATGAAAATTTATTATTATTATTATTAAATTTCTATCCTACCCTTCCTGCAAGTGGACTCAGAGTGGGTTACAACATAGATACAACATAGATACAAACACACAACATAAATGAGCTGACTATAGCACAATAAAAGCATTAACCCTTAAAATCCTTAAGAGAAGAAGACTGCAGAATTATACCCTGCCCTTCCTTCTCTCTGAATCAGAGAATCAGAGCAGTTTACAATCTCCTATATCTTCTCCCCCCACAACAGACACCCTGTGAGGTGGGTGGGGCTGAGAGGGCTCTCATAGCAGCTGCCCTTTCAAGGACAACTCCTGCGAGAGCTATGGCTGACCCAAGGCCATTCCAGCAGCTGTGAATGGAGGAGTAGGGAATCAAACCCGGTTCTCCCAGATAACCTGCACTTAACCACTACATCAAACTGGCTCTCCTTAACAGCAAGATGACATACTAAAAATCAGGTTACAGCTCGGTATAGCTCAAAAAGAGAGGCCAGGGCCATAAAATGTCCAAGTGGTACGTTCACTGCACTCCGATCCAAAGCAGGCGTCCTGCAATAACCACCCTTACAGCAGATTAGAGCAGGATTTGAGCAGGAGAGGTTCAGTGTCTGTAGCCTCACTCAAAAGCCTGGCAGAAAAGCTCTGTTTTGCAGGCTCTATGGAACTGTAAAAGATTCCACAGAATCCTGATCTCTGCTGGGAGCTTATGTCCAAGAATATTCTAACCCAGAGCTGGTAACCTGAGATACCTCTGGACAGACCTGCCCAGTGCTGAACTAGCTCTGGCTTGATCTTAAATGCAGAGGTCCCGAGCTTTAGAAGTACTGTTGGCATTTTGAGAAAGGGTAGTGATGCCACATCAAAAAAACACCTGTCACAGAGGTGCGGCCAGTTACAAAACAGCTGACATGGGGTCCAAGGCCAATCACAAAACTTTGGGTTATTTCTGCAGACACCACTTAAGCTAGTATTTTCATAAGGTGTGAACTGATTAAAAAAAGAAAGCAAAACATTACTTTTAGTTACTATTATGGGTTGGCCTATTGGCTCTACTTTTCTCTATGACCTTTGAGTACAGGAAGGGAGAAGCCACCGGGCTGTATGAATAGCGCTTATGCATGGTTCCTATACGGCCACTCATAACTGAGCAGGAACGGCGCTGCCACTAGGTAAACTAGGCAATTGCCTAGGGCACTCACCTTCTGGGGGCAACAAACTGGGTGCCCCCATGTGACTCAATGAAGGAGGCCTTCCATCCAACTACTTGCCAGAGTTGGTCCTGCTCAGCTTCTGAGATCTGACAAGATCAGGCTTGCCTGGGCTGTCCAGGTCAGGGAGCAATTTCAAGTTTTGTTCTTTTTATTTTTCCCACACGTCATCTCTTTTTCAAAAATAGTTATCAGTGCAGGGGGAGGGGGCGCCAGAAATTAGCCTTATGTAGGGTGCCAAATAGTCTAGGGCCGGCCCTATAACTGAGTCATAGCCAATCTTAGTTTAGTTTGTTGGCCATTTGAACTCAACCATATGCCCTGCAGCACTTGAGGGCCAGCCAACATGCGACATCCAGTTCTGTGGGGGCTGATCTTGAAGAAGATCCACACCTCCTGATACTGGATCTCAAATTTCCCATGGAACCTAAACCCCTTACTGCTTCCTTCTCTGCTATTCTGCCGGCAACGTATGTCCTCTACGATATGTGACTGAAAGCTGCAGTTAAGCAAACACCTAATCAACTGTGTCCCAATTGCTTTCCAGTGAGCTTCGAAACAGGGTCATACCTTGTTAAGTTTCCTGTGACCATCCGACAGCTGGCCCTTCCCAAGCTCTTTGACCCAGGACCAGGTGAGCAATTTTACATAGTGTGACTGAGTAATGTCAACAATATGGGCAAGTTCAAACATTATGGAGTACTATGAATAAGGCCCATTGTGAAGAAAAATACAATGGGCTCTAGAAAGAGGCTCTGGGTGAGTGCCCCCCCCACCCTTGCTATCTTCCCACCCACTCAAGTGAAGGCACCTCAAAGAGAGCTGATCTCTGCCATCTGGAGAGCAGATATATTTTTGAGTGACCTACAGTCTTCAAGTGGAGATTGGCAACAATGGTTTCCCAGGAGAAGATGGCTGGTTTGGAGAGTGGAGTCTATGGAATTGTACCTGTCTGAGGTCCCACACCTCTCAAATCCACCCTGTCCAGGCTCCACTTCTCAAATCTCCAGGAATTTGCCAATCTAGAGTTGGCAACTGCTAAGTCACAGTGGCTGTCATGGGGCGCTGCTGCTGAACAGGTGCAAGCAGCCAGACCTAATTAAGCCATGCCAGTCAGAAGAATAATGGGGGGGGGGGGGTGCATGACAACAGTCACACAGAAGCTGAAGCTCAGCATTCCTTTTGTTTGCAGTGCGTTGTTTAGCACTGCATTGTTTGCAGTGCATTATTTAGCATCAATGTAAGCTTGTGGCATGATCTGCTTTTTTTGGCCTGGCCTGGTTGTGTTATGGTATACTATAAGTAGGGGAATTGTTCTGACTTCAGCTTTTCATTTCCTCCCCACTCCCTGCAGCCTATACCTAGGAAAAGTACAGTTTTTCTCCACAGTGGGGACCAAAGCAGGAAGTAAGCAACCTAAGCAGGGTATAATGACACAGCAAAGCAGGCATTTTCTCCAGCAGAGCCTTTCTTTGCCATCTGGAGAGGAGCTGTAATTTTGATGCCACCAGCCAGGCAGAATCAAGTCACCTAGAGGGTGCTGCCAACCCTAGGGTAGTCAACCTCCAGGTGGAACCTGAAGATCTCTGGGGATCACAACTGAATTGCAGACAACAGTTCTATCCTGGAGAAAATAACTGGTTTGGAGGGTGGACTGTATGCCATTCTATTCACCTAAGGCCTCTTCCTTACTAACAAAAGCAGCCTGGATTGCCAAGCAACAGCAACAGGCTAGCACTTCTCAGGCAGCAGCCATGGCCTTTGAGGAAACACTCCCAGCAGGGCCTGACCTCGCTGGCTATTTCTGTGGCCTTCAGAGGCTGTGTGTGCTGGAAGGCCTTTCATAAGCTCAAAATAGCTTGGTAGCCCTTTCTGAGAGCAGTTGACGGAGAGGACACAGAGAAGGTTCGAGATGTGCTGTTTCTGAGGTAAGACTGCTTTTGGCAGTTGTTCAACATTCTTGGGCCTCCAGTGGGTGGGGGCAGGGGATTCAGCGAATGGAAGGCCAGAGACGGTGACCAATGTGTGATGGGCCTATAGTTTGTTCCTGCGCATATTAGCCAATGGCCACACTCAATTTGGCCACTACCACAAGAGAATTATTATAGATACAAATTGGGGTGTGGATTCTCAGTTCATGTATGTATGCTGCCCTAATTGGATCAGGACCACAGTGCACACAGAAAAGGTGCTTCAGCCTTCTCTCCTGCATTTTTTTTCCTACATGAAATAGTCCTGGGGGAGACGTCATTTGGGGAAGCAAAGGAACAAAAAAACAAAACATTCACACAGAACACACAAAGTATCTAAGAGGACAATAAGGGAGGAGGGGGAGATAGTGATTCCAGCGAAGGCGATATTTACCAAGTCTTGGAGAGTGAGGTCCATGAAAGGCAGCAAGAGAAACAGCCAACATTTCATGAAGGAGAGGAGAGAACCCAGATATATGGCGCTGACAACACATACAACTGCCATGGAGCAGAGCGCATCCAGTTATAGGAAAAATTAACCCTGGGGCTGTCTGACATATTTGCCCCTTGATTAGCTTTCCCAGGTTAACAAAAACGTCTCATTCAGGCTAGGCACCTCAGCAGCCTATGTAGTCTGCAATGTGTGAATTGGCCCATAGTGGTAAGCACAAACTTGGGTACAAGCAGCAGTACAAACAACCTGGGAGCAGCAATTTTGGATGAGGAGAATGGCTCAAGGAGAATAGTTAGATTCCTCTGCTGCTACTCTGGACAGCTCCTTTAGATTGCAAGCCCCACAGTAAGAAACAGACACTGGGCGCTTTCACACGTGCTAAATAATGCAGTTTCAAATCCATTTCAGTGATCATTTGCGAGAGGATTTTGCCAATTCGCACAGTAAAATTCAGGTGCAAAGTACATTGAAAGTGTATTTTTTAGTGTGTGGGAAAGCACCTAGCACAATCTCAGGAAGTAAGCACAGACATACATGTAAAAGTGGATCTTTGCGTCCTTCCTGTACTTGGAATGAAGTTTTCTGAATAAAGGGGATCAAACTTATCCCCTTATACATCTGATAGTTTATAGCATCAAATAGTATCCTGGGGTGGGTGTAAACTGCCATACTGAGAGAATCCAGTGCTGTTGGAAGTTCTGTGCTGTAGACCTGGACTACTGCACCTTCGCGAAGTCAAGCTGAGAGAGAGAGAGAGAGCTTTAGACCTGGGGCAAGCAACCTTGATTCAACTGCTGAAAAAAATGTCTGTGGCAAAAAACAAAGCCAGGGGTGGTGGTTGTGTGGGTAAACATGGGATGTGCTTGGCCAAGCACAGTGGGAGCAAGTCAAACTTCATTGGTGCTGCTGCCTCTGTGAGTAGAAAACTGGCCCCACGCGCTGAGCAAAATGGTCTGGCAGGCCCCATTGTTCAGCATGCATGGCCTACTCCTGTTTTAGACCAGGTGGCCTCAAGTTGGTGGGTGCTGTGACACCCCCAAGATCTTTTCTGGCAACTGCCAAGTGTTTTTAGGAAATAGGTGTCACTTTGCCTTATAAGGCTCTTTTCTTTTGTATTTTTTGCATATATCTGTGTGTGTGTGTGTGTGAGTGTGTGCACATGTCATGGCAACCTCTGGTGACTGAACCCGTTTGGGGGTCTGGAGGATATTCAGAGAGGTGGCTGAATAAAGCCTGCTCGTATCCTCCAGACTGCTGGCATTCCTTGGAGGTCTCCCATCCATGTACTTGCCAGGCAGCCCTGCTTAGCTTCTGTGGCTTGCCTGGGCTATCCAGGTCAAGGGACCCAGTAAGTCTTCTGAGAGACTATTGGAGGGTGGGTTTCTTAGCACTGTGTATGCATGTGTTTATGCACATGTGTATGCCTGGAAATCATGATAATTTCCCACACATTAATGGGGCTAGGACATTTCAGAGAGGTGGCTTGGATATTTCCTGCCTTTACATCCCAGCCCTGGTATTCCTCCCAAGTGCTTGCCAGGGTCAGCCCTGCTTAGCTTCCGAGACCTGACAAGATTGGGTCATAGAATCATAGAATCACAGAGTTGGAAGGTACCTCCAGGGTCATCTAGTCCAACCCCAGCCTAGATCAGGGGTGGCCAACGGTAGCTCTCCAGATGTTTTTTGCCTACAATTCCCATCAGCCCCAGCCATCAGCCATGCTGGCTGGGGCTGATGGGAGTTGTAGGCAAAAAACATCTGGAGAGCTACCGTTGGCCATCCCTGGCTTAGACTATCCAGGTCAGGGCAGGAACTATCGGAGATTTGATTGGCTTTGTAGGTTTTTAAAAATGTTGCTTTGGCACCAGCTGCCAGCACAGCACAAGGATCTACACTGTGTCACTGAAGTCAAGCTGTGGCAGTTTTTTGTGGATGGCTCTGCCTTCTGCAGCAGCCATTTTGTTGCTGTGTCAGAATTACAAATGTACCTCCAGGTTCAAAGGGGGTTGGGGACCCCTGCTGTTAATTGTGAGCAAATGAACACTTTCTAATCCGTAGTGTGTTAGCTGCTTATATAAGACTCTCAGGCAAAAGGAAACAAACCTGCATCAGTTTCAGATTGTATGCACTGGCTTTTAGCCCTGCTCCTCTTTATGCTGCAGGTAACAATATCCGGGATCTTGTGACCATTACCATCAAGACTTTCATGCGGTACCACAAGCTGAGGATCCTCATTAAGAGCATAAGACAGTTTTACCCAGACATCAAGCTGATTGTGGCAGATGACAGTGAGCATCCAGAGAAGATTGAGGAGGCCAGTGTCGAGCATTATATCATGCCCTATGGAAAGGTAGCTGCGCCTGGTGCTTCTCTTTTTGGACTTCACCTGAAGTCCCAATCTTGGCTACTGTTGAGGTTGGCAGTCCTGGGCATTTCGATGTCTCTGCAGCAGAGGGATACTTGACGGGCTGTAGTTCATGTTGAACTTGTCATCCTTGGGCTGCATCCTCTCAAATGGTTCACTTGTCATACACATGCCTTTGGTCTGTGTGGATTTACACGCATGTAGTATGTTCTTCTTCAGTGCCACCACTCCAAGTTAAATCCAGCCTCCTGTTGTATATCCAGTTGTAATCTTGACAGACAATTACCTTGGCGCTCTCTCCAGCTCTTCAGGCCCACACATAGTTAAAATGGCTGCCTCCCTCAGACCTCAGTTGAGAGTTCTGTCTGCTCTGATGGACTCAGCACAAAGGAGGGACCGTCCTCCTTGCTTCCAGGAGTTTTTAATCACCTGTCTTTTCCCCATCCACTGACCAAGCCAGGCCAGGTTAGAGAAGCTTTTCCTGGAGATTCTTCCTGGAGTTCCTCCCTGAAGTCTCTCTAGCATTTAATTCCTCCAAGTCTCTGATCCCTCCACGAAGGGTGGGGGTAGCTTGAGCATACCATTGTATAGTAGGTTTACAGGCATGTAACATGTTCTTCTTCAGTGCCACCGCTCCAAGTTAAATCCAGCCTCCCTCATTTTCCACCCGGACTGGATGTTAAAAGTCAAACAAATAAATAAAAGGGTGTGTATGTGAAGAAAAAACCGTCTTTTGAGTGAAGGTGTTACAGTTTCTTTGTCTACATAGGACTTGTGCTGCACGTGTCTAGCTCTTATGCAATTACCACCTAGGATGTTTAGTTCCAGAGCAGTGCCCAGGGGACAGGTGAAATTGCTTCCTTAAGCTTCCCAGTGGATGGGGAAAGCACTGAGGAAAGAGCTCTTTAACAAACGCTTGCCACCCAGGCAGCCATTTTATGTGCTGCTGCCACTGGAGACTCAACAAGGGTAAAAGGGAAAGACAGGTTGCTTACCTGTAACTGTAGATCTTCGAGTGGTCATCTGTGCATTCACACTTGTGGGATACTGCGCCTGCGCTGGTCCCCGATCGGTATCTGTAAGAAAGCCCGGGAAAGATTTCCGCGGACGGCGCCACTGGGCATGCGCCGGCGTCCCACTGCGCACGCCCAACGGCGCCACCGCGGCAATCCCACCAGTTCCTTCTTGACCGCTGAAAGCCCCTAAGGAAGGGAGACCGTCAGCAGTGGGGAAGGAGGGTGGGTAGTGTGAATGCACAGATGACCACTCGAAGATCTACAGTTACAGGTAAGCAACCTGTCTATCTTCTTCGTGGTCTCTGTGCATCACACTTGTGGGAGATTAGCAAGCAAGGCATACCTGGAGGTGGGAAGACGGTCAACCGGAGATGACAGATTGTAGCACCGCAGTCCCCAACCGGGTTCTCTGCTGAGCATGTACGTCCAACGCATCTCTCTCTCTCTCGGCTTGGCTTCGCGAACGAAGATTTAAGAAAGGTGCAATAGTCCACGTTTGCTGCAGGCTCGCTGGTGGCTGACAAGACCAATGTGGGACAGGCAGGTCCGGCCACAGCGGCTGCAGGGAAAAGTCTGATTTAGGGTTGGTCCTGTAGCAGTGCGATTCTTCCTCAATCTCCTTTTGTCCTCAAGACCAGCTATGCGTGCGTTCTCAAAGGAAGAGACAGCCTGGTGGATGGTGTGCCTCCATGCTTTGCGATCTGAGGCTAGGTCAGACCACTGGTGATGGTTGATGTGACAGGTGTTAAGGGATTTCTTCAAGGAGTCCTTGTACCTCTTCGCATAGTGCTTCATGAAAGCATGCGGGGAAGACCAGGTAGCAGCTTTGCAGACATCAGCCAAAGACACGCCCTTCAGGAACGCCACCGATGTCGCCATCGCTCGTGTGGAGTGGCCACGCACAGGTCCAGGCAGTGGCCTCTTCGCTAGGAGGTAGCAGAGCTTGATGGTCTCTGTCAACCACTTCGAGAATCTCTGTGAAGAAATCTTGTCACCCAGTCTGGGCGCAGTGTATGAAACGAATAACTGCTGGTCCCTGCGAAAGGACTTAGATCGGCTTAGGTAAAAAAGCAGGGCACGCCTAACGTCTAGGGAGTGTAGCCTCCGCTCCTCGTCCGAGGAGGGGTTCGGGAAAAAGGCGGGCAGCCACACTTCCAAATTGAGGTGGAATTGGGAGGGCACCTTAGGGAGGAAGTTGATATCAGGGGCCAGGGAGACGCCAGACTCTCTGAAGGCTAGGTAGGGGTAGTCACAACGCATCGCCGTGAGTTCCCCCACACGGCGCGCGGAGGTGATGGCCACTAAGAAAGCAGTCTTCCAGGACAGAAGCTGCAGGGAGCATGAGGCCATGGGTTCGAAGGGACGCCTGGTTAGTCTGTCTAGGACTAGTGACAAATCCCACGGCGAGGTGGGGAGCTTGGATGGTGGATGCAGCCTAAATAGCCCCTTCATGAACTTCTTGGACTGGGGGTGGGCGAAGACAGAGTACCCGCCCACAGGTTCGTGAAAGGCAGAAATGGCTGCCAGGTAGACCTTAATGGAGGAAAACACCAGGCCTGCGTCTACTAGGGACACCAAAAAGTCAAAGACTGCCGGCAGGCCTGCCTCCCTAGGTGCGACTGGCCGGCCAGCCATGAAGTCCGAGAACCTCTTCCACTTCCTGTCATAGGATGCTCTGGTGGAGGGCTTCCTGCTATTTAACAGGACCTCCTGGACCCTACCCGAGAACTCTAAGGATCTATGTGCCACGCTGTCAGTTTCAGGTGTGGCACGTTGTGGTGTAGCACCAGCCCCCGTTGGGACGACAGGAGGTCTGGTTCCGCTGGGAAGTGGTAGAAGTTTCCCCCCGACAGGGTCAGTAGGGAGGCGAACCAGTTCTGGCGGGGCCACCAGGGGGTCACCAGGATACAGCGTGGCCTCTCCCTCGCTAACTTGTTTATTACCCTGGTCAGCAGAGGGAGAGGAGGGAACAGATAGAGGAAGCGGCCCTCCCACGGGATGAGGAGCCCGTCCCCCAGGGATGCGGGGTCTGCACCCCCTCTGGAGCAGAACATGGGGCACTTCTTGTTGTCTGCCGTGGCAAAGGCATCCAGCTGTGGGTATCCCCAGAGCTGGAAGACTGGCTGTAGGAATCGCCACTGAAGTTCCCACTCGTGTGGGGAGGCTCCCCCCCTGCTCAAGGAGTCCGCTTGAATGTTGAGGACCCCTGGAAGGTGTGCGGCCTTCACGAAGACGTCGTGCTGGATGCATTCCGTCCACAAGTCTATCGCCAATGCACAGAGGCGGCGGGACACTGTCCCACCCTGCCTGTTGATGTACGCCAGAGCGGTGGTGTTGTCTGTGAGTAGTGCCACCGTCCTCCCTATCAGCTTTGGGCGGAAGGAATGAAGGGCAAAATGAACCGCTAGCAGTTCTAGGTAGTTTATATGGTGCACTGCCAGCTTGGGAGGCCACGGGCCCCCCACACACAGGCCTTCCATGTGGGCGCCCCAGCCCCACTGGGAGGCATCCGTGGTGATGGTCACTGAGGGCGGTGGGAGGTGGAAGGGAGCTCCCTGGCAGATATTGTCTCTGGACTCCCACCACTGGAGCGATTGGAGCGTCGTAGGGGGAATAGTGAACCTCTTTCGAGGTGAGTCTTTGTTCGGGCGAAACTGACGAAGAAACCATAGCTGTAGGTCTCTCATCCTCAGTTTCGCGTAAAGAAGCACGCTTGTCGTTGCTGCCATCAGCCCCAGCATCCGCTGAAGCTGCTTTACTGTGCCCCAGCCTTGGCTCCGGAGCAACTGTACTGAGTTGGTGATGTCCTCTGCCCTCTGGGCGGGGAGAAATGCTCGATGGAGGTTTGTGTCCAGCACCGCCCCTATGAACTGCACTGTCCTTGATGGAGTGAGCTTTGATTTTTCCAGATTGACCTGCAGACCCAGGGCATCGAGAAGGTGCAGTGTGGCTGCGATGTGGGTAGACAGACTTTCCCTTGAATTGGCTACCAGGAGCCAGTCGTCTATGTATGGGAAGACTATCACCCCCTGCAGCCGCAGGTAGGCGGCCACGACACTCATCATTTTTGTGAACACCCTGGGTGCCGTGGAGAGCCCGAAGGGTAGTGCTGTGAACTGGAAGTGTTGTGGGCCTACCGCAAACCTGAGAAACCTTCTGAACTCTGGGTGGATGCTGATGTGAAAGTAAGCATCCTTTAGGTCTAGGGTGGCCATCCAATCTCCTTGGTTGATGAGGGGCAGGATGGACTGCAGTGTGGACATCCTGAATTTTCGATACAGGATGAATTTGTTCAGATTCCGGAGGTCCATGATGGGTCTTAGTCCCCCATCCCTCTTTGGGACTAGGAAGTAGCGGGAATAGAACCCACCCGTTCTGTCCTCCGATGGTATTTCCTCTATGGCTTGTTTCTGTAGGAGGGTGTCCACCTCCGCCAGCAGAGGTGGGGATGGGGGGGTGGTGATCACCACTGACTGGGTTGGAATCTGAGCAAAGTCTATTTTGTAGCCCTCTTGGATGATGGAAAGGACCCACCTGTCTGAGGAGACCAGCTCCCAGGCAGGCAGGAAAGGGCGCAGACGGATAGTGGGCTGGGTGGTGGCAACGAAGCGTGGTGCAGGAAAGTCAAAGCCCCTGCTTGGGGGGGCGGGTGCCTTTAGGCTTGCCTGATGGCTGGGCACTGTAGCGGCCTCTGTTGTTCCCCAAGTAAGCCTGCTTGTCGGGCTGTGGAGGGCGTGGTCGCCACTGTTGGTCCGAGGATGGCTTATGTGGAGTTTTTCTCGACCAGGACCTGCTCCACTGTCTGGCTCTGGGTTGTCTGGGAAGTGGCTGCACCCCAAGGCTCCTGGAGATCTTGAGGTTCTTGTCCAGTTCCTGCAGTGCGTTATCTGTGGTGGAACTAAAGAGTCCGTCCCCCTCGAATGGCAGGTCTTCGATGAGCGCCCTGGTGTCTTGTTGCAGGGCGGTCGATCTCAGCCAGGAGTGCCTGCGGATGGAGACGGCGGACATGATTGCCGAGGCCGAAACGTCCACTAGGTGCTTGGCCGCCGTTAGTTGTTGCTTTGCGACCTTCTGGCCTTCGTGCAGCAGTGCCTTGGCAGTGGTTTTCTTGTCATCCGGTAGGAAAGACAGGAGGGGGGACAGTTGCTCCCACATGGCGTATTGGTATCTGGCCATACAGGCCGTATAGTTCGATACCTTGGCGCCGAGGGACCCCGCCGAGTAGATCTTCCTCCCCATGGCGTCGAGTTTCTTCCCCTCCTTGTCAGGGGGGGTAGAATGCACCCTGCGTGACCTCGAGGAAGAGGAGACGATGGCTGAGTTTGGTTTTGGATGTGTGAACAAAAATTCAGCCCCCGCCTCCTGGACCTTGTACATGTGGTCCAGTTTCCTTGAAGACACCGGTGCCGAAGATGGTTTCTTCCACGGGTCCTTGAGCGCCTGGAGCATGACTTTGGTCATAGGGAGAGAGACGGCTGGAGACGTGTCCCGCTGGACGATATCAAAAACACTATCATCCACGGTTGGCTTGGGTTGAGAGATGGGCAGGGAGATGGTCGCTGCCATTCTCTTGATCATTTCCGCGTAGGAACGTAGGTCCTCAGAGGGCGAGACTGGGAGGTCTTCTGACGTGTTGGGATCCGGTGAGGGCTCCCAGGATCTCTCCTCGTCGCTCTCCGACCCCGACGGCGAGGACTCTCCTCGGCCCGAGCGCTCCGATAGGCGTGGTGATGGCTCCCTTCGTGGCGACCGTGTCGGTGTCGGTGTTCGGCGTGGGGGCTCCGTCGGTGTGACGCGTTTGTCGTGAGGAATCGGGGCCGATCCCTGAGGTTGCTTGGACCGATGCGATGTCCTGGAGAACGAGGATAGCTCAGATCGATGCTCCCAGTCCGGGTGGTCGAGTGGCTGGTGCCAGTGATATTGGGGGCAGCAGGGATACGTCGATTGCCACCGATGGTGCTCCCAGTGCGGCATCGCTGGGTAGTGGCGTGGCTCGACTGAAGGCTCCCTTGGTCTCACGCGCTTGGGCGCCGCAGGCGTTGTCACGTCGACCGGTGGTAGTGACTCGACGTCCGATGCCGAGTCGAAGCTCCGCCGACGAGATGCCACCGATGGAGACCGACGGGTTAGGTCGATCTCCACTTCGTGTGTTGAGGGCTGTAGCCGATGGTCGCTGGGCCCAGGCGTCGGTGAGTTGCGATGCCGATGCGCGCTAGCCCGTGGAGTTGGAGGGCTGCGTGGCCGATGACCGCTAGCCCTTGGTGTTGGAGGGCTGCGTTGCCTTCTCGCGCTAACCCCTGGAGTAGCGGGGGTGCGGAGAGGAGAGGGGGAAACCCTTCTCACTGGTTCGGTGCCGATCGGTGCCGACACGTCGGAGGGAGGCGGAGGAGAGCGTGGCCGTTTTCGCTTCTCCTTGCTCTTCGCCTTCTTAGAGGATTCACGTCCCGGATCCTCTCTTCGTTTCTTCTGAGGCCGCTCGACCGACTCGTCGGGGGCCCATTTTGCCGACTGTTGCTCCTTCTGTGGGACATCGACCGGGGCCGCATCGGCCGATGGGGCCTTCGGAGTTTGGGCGGCAGCCATTTTCGGTACCGATGCCGAGGAAGACGCCGATTGTTTCGGAGGGCGAAGTGCCGAGGCAGTTAGCGCGGCCGAGAGTCTAGCCGCCCTGTTCTTTCTGGTCTGCTTCGAAAAGCGGAGGCAGTGCGGGCAGGCTTCCACGCGGTGTCCTTCGCCGAGGCAGAGCAGGCACAGAGAATGGCCGTCGGGAGGGGCGATTTTCTTCCCGCAGGCCTGGCACCTCTTAAAGAACCCCCAACGACTGTCCATAGACAGCGGTCACTGGGAATGACCTCTCAGAGTCCTCTGAGAGGAGGAAAAAAACTAGGGGCGAGAGGGGGGGAAGTCCCGGAGGACAAAAACCCCGCCACGACACGCACCCGAACAACAACGCACTTTTTTTTTTTTTTACTAACTAACTACGGAACTAACTAACTACTACACTACAGAAAAACAATAAACAGGCTAATATTTACAGGAGGCTCAGGGCAAAAGGGGGTAGAAAAAACCCAAAGCTCACCGACCGGGAACACGAGGAAAAACGCAGCTCTTCGCGCAGCGGTCAGAAAGGAACTGGTGGGATTGCCGCGGTGGCGCCGTTGGGCGTGCGCAGTGGGACGCCGGCGCATGCCCAGTGGCGCCGTCCACGGAAATCTTTCCCGGGCTTTCTTACAGATACCGATCGGGGACCAGCGCAGGCGCAGTATCCCACAAGTGTGATGCACAGAGACCACGAAGAAGATCACAGAGTGTAAAGTATTGAGTGGTTGCAGGGTTGTATATTGAATTTGAAGGGTTTCAGACTGTTGTGAGCTACTGGGGTCAAGGGGAGCAGAGGATTGTGTTGCCCAATGGCAAGAAACAGGTTTTATTGTGTGTTTTTTTCTTCCTTTGCCCTGGTTTGTTTCATCTTATCAGGGCTGGTTTGCAGGGAGAAACCTTGCTATCTCTCAGGTGACAACCAAATACTACCTCTGGGTGGATGATGACTACCTCTTCACCAAAAACACCAAGATCGAGAAACTGGTTGAAGTTCTGGAGAACACCAACTTGGATGTGGTATGGAAATTTGGGCAATATCCAGGACTAGGGGTTTCCAGCAAGCCCAGAGGGGGGAAAGTCCTGCCCTTTTATTTATCCATTGATTATTTATCCATTGATTTTGTTTATGGGTGATTCTCAGCCAGTTTGGTGTAGTGGTTAAGTGTGCGGACTCTTATCTGGGAGAACCGGGTTTGATTCCCCACTCCTCCACTTGCACCTGCTAGTATGGCCTTGGGTCAGCCATAGCTCTGGCAGAGGTTGTCCTTGAAAGGGCAGCTGCTGTGAGAGCCCTCTGCAGCCCCACCCACCTCACAGGGTGTCTGTTGTGGGGGAGGAAGGTAAAGGAGATTGTGAGCCGCTCTGAGACTCTGTCCTTGAAAGGGCAGCTGCTGTGAGAGCCCTCTCCAGCCCCACCCACCTCACAGGGTGTCTGTTGTGGGGGAGGAAGGTAAAGGAGATTGTGAGCCGCTCTGAGACTCTGTCCTTGAAAGGGCAGCTGCTGTGAGAGCCCTCTCCAGCCCCACCCACCTCACAGGGTGTCTGTTGTGGGGGAGGAAGGTAAAGGAGATTGTGAGCCGCTCTGAGACTCTTCGGAGCGGAGGGAGGGATATAAATCCAATATCTTCTTCTTCTTCTTCTAGACCTTTAATCCTGGTTCAACCCTGTCTCTTAAATAGCATTCTACACTACACTCGGCTTCATCCCTGTTTTTATCTCGGGTGTTCTTGCAAGACAACCAGCAGCTAAGCCCCTCAGCCCAGTGGGAGCAGAGAGAGAGGTAGCTCAGAGCCTTGAGTCCTCTTCACCTCACACAATTTCAGCCAGCCACAGCTAGTCACAAAGCCCAAGGGCGGGGAGGAACCTCAGCCAAGGAACCAATGAAGCTTAGCCCCTCTGTTTGGAGTCAGCAGAAGGAGAGTTCCTTGGAGCTCTTAGTAAGCACCGAACACCTCAACCCCATTGTTCACAGGAGGAATTACTTCCAGTTTCCTTACTTCTCTATCTCTAACTAAACCACAGTGTGCCTTCTGTTGATGGAAAACAGTGACTGCTCACATACAATAGACAGAATGGGAGCTCTCTTATTGGTGGCCAGCACTGCCTGTTGAGCTTTGGAGGGCCACCATTGATGTTTCCAGACAGCACTTTTTTTGTAGCAGGAGCTCCTTTGCATATTAGGCCAAACACCCCTGATATAGCCAATCCTCCAAGAGCTTACAAGGCTCTTAGTACAGGGCCTACCGTAAACTCTCGGAGGATTAGCTGCATCAGGGGGTATGGTCTTATAATTAAATTTATAAATAAATTTAAATTTATATCCCGCCGTCTTTGCAAGCGGACTCAGGGCGGCTGACAATCAATTATATAAAACAATTTAAAACCAATAAAATACATTTAAAACATTTTGTGGCGCTATACACTTTGATATGGCGGGATATTTCTTTTTTCTGTTAATGATTCCATGATATTCGTAGCTCCTCAGCGGTGAGAGGTCGTGGTTCTCTCCTGGATTCAGGTGTTGAAGGCCTGTTGAAACAGTTCAGTTTTACAGGCCCTCCAGAATTGTGAAAGATCCCGCAGGGCCCTTATGGCCTTTGATATGCAAAGGAGTTCCTGCTACAAAAAATGCCCTGCTTCCAGGGCTACAGAAGCCCATCCTCCCTGTTGCTTTGATGATTGTGATTAGCCCCCATGTGTCTGCCACAGGCGCTGCAAGCATGCCCCACTGCGAGACGCCTGAACCTCCAAAAACCGGATGGAGGGTCATGGGAGGGTCACTGAGGCGTGATCGCACAGAATTCAGCTTGCAAACTATGACCCAGGCTATTTTAGTTATAAATTTTGGATTGTAGGTAGGTTCATGCCCATCCCTTGTGATGACTAAGTTCACTATTGTAAGTGAGCCCAGGAATACACCACAGCCGGGATACGCCCTACCTCCAGGCCAACATTCAATTTTATTTTATTTTTAGGATCTGATTCTGCTACTGAAATAGCCTGATTAAAAACCAATATTATTTTGGAGCAAAAGAGATTAATGAAATGGCTTTTAACCATTTAAACCAGGGGTGTCAAACATACAGCCCACAGCCCACCTCTGGCTCCTGCAGGGGTCCTATCCAGTGTGCCAAGCAACTGGCTGTCTGCTGCTTCCTACTTCCTGTTTCTTGCATTGTGGCTCCTTTTGCCTAGTCTCTCCTATTTCCAGCTTCATAGAGGAGAGAAAGAAAGCCTTTTCTCAGTTGGCTGAGGGCTCCTTCCCCTCCTTCTCTGTGAAGGAAGAAAGAGCCAGAGAAAGAGAGAGAAAATGGTGTCCCATGGCAGCAGACCAACAATGTTTTATTCCAGGTAAAAGCTTTTGTGTGAAAGCACACTTCTTTAGAGAGGAGGGAGGAAAGATGAGTGGGAGGGGAAGAGAGAGAGAGATGGAGTCCCCTTTTTAAGACCAACAGTGCTTTATTCCTGTTACAAGTTTTGTGTGTAAGTACACTTTTTTCTTCAGAGAGAAAGAGGGGGGGGGGGAGAAAGAGACAGAGAGAGGAAAAAATTGAGCCTCCTATTTAAAACCAACAATGTTTTATTCCTCGTATAAGTTTTTTTTTGCAAGCACACTTTTACTTTGGGGGAGAGGTAGGAGGGAAGGGAAAGAGCCAGTGAGGGGTTTACAAATTCTATTGCCTGGGAAGTTTAAATAATATGATCATGATTACCTGACAGTGTGGCACTTTTAGAAAAACAGGTTTCCTACCTGTAACTGATGATCTTCGAGTGGTCATCTGTGCAGTCACACTTACGGGAGAAAGCGCCAGCGCCGATCACGATCGGTAACTTCAAAGCTGCGGATTTCCGCGCCCCCGTCCCAGTGCGCATGCGCAGACACTCCCCTCCCTGCGCATGCCCACTAGGACCGGAGCGGACATCCCGCCAGTTCCTTCTGACCGCTGCATAAGCCCTGTAGACGGACCCGCAGCAGTGGGGAAGGTGGGCGGGTAGTGTGACTGCACAGATGACCACTCGAAGATCATCAGTTACAGGTAGGAAACCTGTTTATCTTCTTCGTGGTCTCTGTGCATCACACTTACGGGAGATTAGCAAGCTAACAGCCTACCTGGAGGAGGGTTGCCCGGTCCGTCAACAGGTCAGCGACTGCAAAACTGCACGGCCCACAGACGAACCACGGTCCCACGGGAGGTCCAGCGCATAATGTCTTATAAACGTATGCGGAGAGGACCAGGTAGCCGCCTTGCAAATGTCCCGCAACGGCACCCCTTTCATAAATGCCGCAGAGGTGGCCATTGCCCTTGTGGAGTGAGCCTTGACCGGCCCCGGCAGAGGCTGCTTCCGAAGTAGGTAGCAGAGCTTGATAGTCTCTGTCAACCATTTTGATAATCTCTGAGAGGAAACCCTCTGTCCTAGCGAAGCCGGAGCATAGGAGAGGAAGAGCCGAGGGTCCTTACGTGAAGGTTTTACCCTATGCAAGTAAAAGGAAAGCGCTCTTTTAACATCTAGAGCATGAAGCCTACGCTCCGACCCCGTAGACGGGTTTGGGAAGTACACTGGCAGGCAGATGTCCTTATTTAGATGAAAGGAGGACACCACCTTAGGCAGAAAAGTCACATCGGGGCGTAACCGCACCCCGTCTGGTCGGAACTGAAGATAGGGGTCATCACATCTTAGAGCTGCCAGTTCCCCCACCCTCCGAGCCGAAGTAATAGCTACCAGGAATGCCGTTTTCCAAGACAGCAGCTGCAACGAGCACGTGGCCATGGGTTCAAAGGGCTTGCCCGTAAGGGCTTCTAGGACACCTGGCAAGTCCCAAGTAGGGGTCGGTTTCCTAACCGCAGGGTACAAACGCAGCAGTCCCTTAAGGAAGTCCTTCGTGGTCGGGTGAGTAAACACCGAGTGGCCGTCAATGCGCTCGTGATTGGCAGAAATGGCCGCCAGGTATACTCGAATCGAGGACACCGACAGCCCTTTATCTAGCAAGGTAATGAGAAAGTCAAGAATGCCCGGAAGGCCTGTAGTCCTGGGGTCGCCCCTGGACTCAGAGACGAAGTGAGCGAAACAGTCCCATTTATAAGCGTAAGACTTCCTTGTAGACTCACGTCTACAATTAAGGAGCACATGTTGAACCCTTTCTGACAGAGCAGTCATCGTAGTCTCCACGCCGTCAATTTCAGATGTGGGACATCGTGGTGAACCACTCGTCCCTGCTCTGAAAGTAGAAGATCTGGCACAGGGGGAAACTGATGAAAAACCCCCTCGGATAGTCTTAGGATGTGAGTGAACCAGTGTTGTCTCGGCCACCATGGGGTGATCAGAACGCCGCTCGGGCGTTCCCTGTATATCTTCTGTACCACCCGAACTAGAAGAGGGATCGGGGGAAACATGTAGACATGGCGATTGTCCCAGGGTAGCAGAAGTCCGTCCCCCAACGATAGAGGGTCCCTCCCCCCCCGACAACAGAAATTCTTGCACTTTCTGTTGTCGCGGGTGGCGAAGACATCTATGTCCGGAGTCCCCCATCTCTGGAAGACCGGTTGAAGGAAGGTCCAATTGAGTTCCCACTCGTGTATGGGAGCTCCCCCTCGGCTGAGAAAATCCGCGCACCCATTCTGATCTCCCGGCAGATGGGCTGCAGTCAAGGTTGTGTCCATTTCTCTGCAGATCTCCCATATCCGCAGAGCTAGCAAGCAAAGTTTCCGAGACACTGTGCCTCCTTGACGGTTTATATACGCCAGTGCAGTAGTGTTGTCTGTCAGCACCGCAACAGTCTGTCCCGTCAACTGGTGGCGGAACGAGAGAAGGGCGTGATGGATCGCCAGGAGCTCCAGGAAATTGATGTGGTATTGGAGATGGTCCCTGGGCCATCCGTCGCCCACACATAGTCCATTCACGTGAGCTCCCCACCCCCACAGAGATGCGTCTGTGGTCAGAGTGACGGTGGGCCGTGGCTTGTGAAAGGGGGCCCCCTGCAGTAGGTTGCGCTTGTGTTGCCACCAGAGCAGAGACCTGAGAACACCTTCCGGAACAAACAATTTGCGATGGGGGGAGTCTTTCATGCAATTGAAGATCCCCAGGAACCACAGCTGGAGGGTTCGCATGTGGAATCTGGCGAAAGTCAGCACCGCAGTAGTGGATGCCATCAGGCCCAACATCCGCTGCACCTGAAGGGCAGAGACAAATTTGCTCTCTAGGAAGATCTGCACCAAATCCATGATGTCCTTCGCCCTCTTTTCGGGCAGGAAGGCCTTGCACACTTGGGTGTCCAGGACCGCCCCTATAAACTGCACTCTGCGAGAGGGCTTCAAGTTGGACTTTGCTTCGTTTACCTTCAAGCCGAGCTGCTCTAGAAGGGAGAGGGTCATTGCGATGTGCCGGAGGAGACTGGTTTCCGATTCGGCCACTAGAAGCCAATCGTCGATGTACGGGTACACCGCCACGCCCTGTAGTCTGAGATGTGCCGCTACGACTACCATGGTTTTCGTAAAAACTCTGGGGGCTGTGGACAACCCGAATGGCAGTGCCCTGTATTGGTAGTGCATGGTCCCGATGGCGAACCGTAGGAATTTCCTGTGGGATGGATGGATGCTTACATGGAAGTAAGCATCCTGCAAGTCTAGTGTCGCCATCCAATCCCCTAGATTCAGCAACGGAAGAATGCTGGGTAGAGACGTCATGCGGAACTTTTGATGTGGTATGTACAGGTTGAGGTTCCGCAAGTCCATGATAGGCCTGAGCCCGCCGTCTCTCTTGGGAACCGCAAAGTAACGGGAATAGAAGCCCAGGCTCAATTGGTCCATCGGGACCCTTTCTATAGCTCCTTTCTGAAGGAGAACAGTCACTTCCTTTTGAAGTGTCACAGACGGAGTGGTATAGACGAATGTTGGAACCTCTGGTTCCTGTTGGAATTCTATTTGATAGCCCAGCCGGACTATCGACAAAACCCACTGGTCTGATGTTATTGCTGCCCATGCGTTGTAAAAAGGCCAGAGCCGGGTGTGGTCCAAAAAGGGGTAAGGGCGGGAACAGGAAGGGAGAACAGAGTCAAAGGCCCTGCTTCGGTTGCCTATTCCCCTTTTGACGAGACGACTGGGAGGAAGTTGGAGAGTATTTTGATTTTGGGTTATATTGTCCCTTGGAGAAGGATGTATTTTTCGGTCTCCATTGCTGTTCACCTGACGGCTTCGTGTAAGGTTTTTTGTTCCATTGCTTGGACCAAGGGCGTTTATTCTGTTGGCGCGAAGAGGCTGGGACTCCCAAATTACGAGATGTCCGGATACTTTTATCCATCTCTTGGAGAACTGTATCAGTGTTAGCGCTAAACAGCCCATTACCGTCGAACGGCAGGTCCTCCACGTAAGCTTGAGTGTCAGCTTGCAGTGCCGTTGATCGCAGCCAGGAGTGTCTTCTCAGTGAGATCCCCGTTGTGAGGGTTTTTGCTGCTATGTCCCCTGAGTGTCTGGCTGAGTTCAGTTGCTGCTTGGCCAGCCCCATACCCTCCTTCTGTACCTTCTGAATGGCGTTCCTACTGTGTTCTGGAAGCCCTGGGAGAAGGGTGGAGAGTCTGTCCCACAGATCGTATTGGTAGCGCCCCATACAGGCCGCGTAATTGGCCACTTTCAGACCGATCGAACCTGCTGAGTAAACACATCGTCCAACAGAGTCCAGTTTCTTTCCCTCTCTATCCGGAGGAGTAGTATGTGTCTTCCTTGCCTTAGAGGAAGATGCTACAACCACAGAATTAGGTTTTGGGTGATTGAACAGGAAGTCGGCTGTAGACTCCTGTATCCGGTACATGTGGTCAAGCCTGCGTGACGAAATGGGAGTGGACGCAGGTTTGTCCAGGAAGTTTTAGCTGTGTGGAGCATGACATTCGTAAGAGGGAGGGCTATCGCTGTCGAAGTGTCCCTCTGCACTATATCGAAAACGCTGTCTGTCCACTTCCGGTTGTGGCTGAATCGTCGGGAGGGACAAAGATTGCGCCATTCTTTTAACTAGGTCCCCGTAAGATTTCAAGTCCTCCGAGGGCGATATGGCCTGTTCCTCGGTGACTTTCTGGGACGGCGATTGTGGGGAGTCATGAACCGATCCGTCCGTCGACCTCGTGGAGCCCTCAGGGGATTCCGAGCGGTCCGAAGGCGTCGAGGGTTTCACTCGATGCTCCGGTGTCGAAGCGTCCGAGGTCGAGCGCGGAGAGCGGGTTTTCTTAGGTGGTTCCTCTACAGGGGGTTTTGAGATCGATGCCGAAGGTTGGCGTTTCTCGGGCCTGTAGGAGGTCCTCGACCGACAAGATGCCTCGGAACGTTGGTCCCAATCAACCCGGTGTGGGGGAAACCAAGGAAACATGGATGGCATCGGGCACGAACCGTATAAATACTGCCATTGGCGTTGGTCCCAAGGCAGCGTCGGAGCTTTGACAGGCGGGGGAGCGTTCCTCGGAACGTTTCCCGCTCGCAGCCGAGCCGCTTCGGTGTCGAGGGCTTCGGGATCGATCACGGCTCGTGGATTGTGCATTCCCCGCTGGCCGTTTTTGAGGAGTGACCGGTCGTCCCTGGCGTGGACTCCGCGATCGACCCCGACGGGGGGCTCCTGTCCTTCGGGCTTTCGTTCCCTCCGCCCATAAGGTCCAGGGGACTGGATTCCGCTCCCGACCCTTGGGCCAATTCAAGATCCCGTTCCGAGTCCGATGAGACGATAACTTGCGTCGACATCGATTGCAGTCTCTGGGGACTCACTCGACGGCGCGGGGACGCGAACAATTTCAATGGAGGGACCGTCGGCTCCAACGGAGACCGAGGAGAAGTGGGAGTCGGTTTGACGTGCTTGCTCTTCTCACCCTTTTTCTTCGGCTCCGCCGATGATTTGTCGGTCTTCGGTTTCTTTGCCGGTGTCGAAGTGTCCGAGGCCGAGACCGAGGAGGGTCTCTTGTTGGAACGATCGATATCGGGAGGGGGCCTTTCGGTATCGACCGCCTCCGCGACCGACGTCTTCGGCGCTTGCCCTGCCGGAGCCGCCATTTTATGAGAGGACAGAGTCTGTTCCAGCAACGCGGTGGCAAGGCGGGCTGCCCGGTTCTTCCTCGTCTGCCTTGAGAACTTTGCGCAATCCGCGCAAGAGTCTGGTCTATGTGCCTCTCCTAGGCAAAGCAGACAGAGTGTGTGACCGTCTGGCGGGGCGATTTTGCTGCCGCACTTGGCACACCTCTTGAAAAATCCCCACCGCTTTTCCATGCGGTGGCGGAGGTGAGGGGGAGTGGGGGGGGGGGGTGGGTAGGGGAACTGGGAAGCAGGAAAATAACAAACAAGAGCTGCTCTCTCTCCTCCCCACTCACGTAAGACGAAAGGCAATATTCCAATATTTCAGAATCCGCTAGAAGAAGCTAAGAAGAAGAAATCCACCGACCGTATTGAGGATCGACTGAACTCAACGGCGGTCAGAAGAGAACTGGCGGGATGTCCGCTCCGGTCCTAGTGGGCATGCGCAGGGAGGGGAGTGTCTGCGCATGCGCACTGGGACGGGGGCGCGGAAATCCGCAGCTTTGAAGTTACCGATCGTGATCGGCGCTGGCGCTTTCTCCCGTAAGTGTGATGCACAGAGACCACGAAGAAGATTCTATTTTATGTTGTCATTAAACAGTCAGTTTTAAAATACATATTAAGAAGTAAACTAAACCATCAAATACAGTAAGACTAAGAATGTTTTTTTCTAGCCTTCCTCATAGCAAAATCATCCAAAACTTCATCAAAATTTGTCTGTTTGTCACTCTCAATGTACAGAATGCTCAGTGCAGGCAACCTCTCTTGAGACATCATGGCCCTTAATTCAGTTTTAATTCTTTTGAGTCTTGAAAAACTCCTCTGCCCTGAACAGTTAGTGATCATAAAGCTAAGAAATAGCTGCAAGATTGTGTCCACATTAGGAAAGGACATCTGAATTTTTTCTTTGTATATAATTTGATAAAGGTCTGTATGAGACAGAGAGTGCTCTTCTATAAGCCTATGGCTTTGTCTCACGTAGATTCCACCATCCTGAGGGCAGCCTTTTTGAGTGGTCAGACGTGACTTCTTTCTTTTTGCACCGGTAGATAAAGCTGCTTGGATCCAACCCATCGATTATTCCCCGTATCCTCAAAAGACTGAACATGCAAATTCCGACTGAAACAGTATCCCTATAATCAGGCTGCATAACTAGATTGGATAGTGCTAACGCAGCCCAATCTTCCTTATAGATTGGAGGCCATGTGACTGGGAATGACTTCAAGTTTAAAATTTTCTATGAGGAAGGGGAAGATGGCAGCTGTCTACATATCAGAAGAGGTTCCTATCATCCCTTGGAAGGCTTTCCCAAATGTGTGGTCACTGGTGGAGTGGTCAACTTCTTCCTCGCTCGTACAGAGGAGAGCAGGCGTGTTGCTTTTGATCCGAAGCTGCAGAGAGTGGCTCACTTAGGTAAATGGAAGGGTAATATCCTTGTCCTTTCAACGCCTATTGAAAGCAGACTTCTTTGGTCTGCAGGACTCTAAAATCCTGAACACTGCAGCTTTTGAAAGCTGAATGTTGCTTGCTGGCCCTTATGGTTGCAGGGTAAGGTAAGTTGTCTAAATGGGCAATTCTTGGATTTCTCAAGGTTTCCTTCTCCCAGATAAGAAAATTAACTTTCTAAGCAAGCCCTTTCAAATACTAAATGCTTGGGAGGGGCAACAGTGTGAGGACTTCTAGTGCCCTGGCCCCACTGATGGACCTTCTGATGGCACCTGGTTTTTTTAGCCACTGTGTGACACAGAGTGTTGGACTGGATGGGCCATTGGCCTGACCCAACATGGCTTCTCTTATGTTAGATGGAAGCTTCAGCTTGCAGTGGTGATTGTTTTGGTCACATCTCGAGAGTGAAGGATGAGCTCCCTTATTTTTAGCGAAAAGAGTCAATTTTGTGTGAGGACCTTTGTTTGAGAATGATATTCCCTGAGAAACATAAATACAGCGTTTTGTCCCAATTGTTGCTGTCCACCAGTTTCACAAACCTTAACATGCCATCTCTGTCAGCTTATTTGCCAGCCAAACTTCCAACATTTTGTGTCTCTGTTAATTGGTTTCACGAATGGCTGACTTGTTTTTCTCTTCTCCCTCCAAATCTCCTTCCCAGAATATTTTGTAGATGGACTGGGAGACCTACTGGTCGGTTCCTGCAGTGATGTTGGTATAGGTCACCAGAGTCACCAACGTTCCTCCGATTCTCAGCTGGCTGCTATTGAGAAGAATTATAACAAATTCCGAGCCTTTACCCAAGAAAAGATCCGACTGAAATTGTCTTTATACTATTTTAAGAACAGGTTGAAATGCTACACAATGACACAATAACTGCTGTCCGGCTCAGTTGCTGCTGTGTCTCTAAAGGTGATGTTTCTGGAAAGAGTTAAACTGATGAACTGTACTGAGCATCTTGGCCTAGACTATCCCTTCTGGTTGGAACCAGAATCAGCAAGAGTTTCTAGACTCATCGGAGACTAAAGATTCCATTTGAAATCTGCGTTAGGGGCATGCGTTTCACTAAATACCTTCTCAGTATTTTCTGGGTATTGATTCAGGCAGATATAGATTTCAGATATTATCCACCTGTAATGGCCAAGCCCCCCAAATCCCACAAATATTTGGAATTTTTGGGACTGATGGATAGAAGAATTTTAAAAGGATTTAAAGCAGGGGTGTTAAACATGCAGCTCGGGGGCAGCATCAGGCCCCCGAGCGATTGGCTGTCATCTGCTTCCTTCTCTCTCTTTCTACCTTCTGCATAACAGCTTGCTTTGCAGGGCTTGCTCAATTGCTAAGGAGCTACAGAATAAAGCCTCTATTTTCTCCATTGCTTGAGGCTCCTCCAGCCAGTCCCCTGGGGAAGGAAGGCAAGAACCACAGCTTCCTTTATCCAGTTCCCTAGATCCTATGGGAGAAATTCAAAGAAAGCATTCTTAAGACCAATGAGTGCTAACGTCTTAAGCATGTTTTAAGTTTTTTTTTAAAAAAAAATATTTGTGTCTGTCTGTGTCCTTTATAAAATTTATATCTCTGCTACTTAATCTTAAATAGGTACACACATGGCCCCATCCGACATGACTCAGCCCAACCCAACATGGCCTGACCCCTCAAGATCTCATTTATGTCAGATCTGGCCCTCATAACAAATGAGTTCGACACCCCTGATTAAAGGGACTGTAATCCCTCTAAATGCCTCCCCCCCTCCACTGAAATCAATGGAGGCACCTTCATTGGGAGCCCATAAAACTGAACCTCGCATCAAATATTTTTAAACGGGGGGAGGGGTTTGAGGCAACAGCAGCTAAGCTGCAAATTTGGTTCCTCTACATCAAAAACAGCCCCCTAATAATTATAACCTATGGGGATCATAGGTTTGGGTTGTTGCCCCTTTAAAATACCAAATTCAACACAGTAATTAAATATGCCAATCCTGGGGGTCAAGATGGGAGCCATGAATCTACACATGTTGGAGGTCTGCGTTAAGACCCAAGGGCTCTGCTCTTGCAGCGGGTCTCATGCTAGAAAACCTCACAGTGGCTTTCTGCCCTTAGCTGGAGTTTATAAAATTAAAACCATTTAGGAAGGGGAAAACAGAAAAAAAATCATCATTGCCTTTCATGTGGGGGGTGCATGATTCGACCAGCAACGTATCCAGGGTAGAAGCTTTCGAGACTGAAATCTCCCTTTGCTAGACAGAAATATACTCAGGGTTTTTTTGTAGCAGGAACTCCTTTGCATGTTATACCACACACCCCTGATGTAGCCAATCTTTCTGGAGCTTACAGTAGGCCCTGTAAGAAGAGCCCTGTAAGGTCTTGGAGGATTGGCTACATCAGGGGTGCGTGGCCTAATATGCAACAGAGTTCCTGCTACAGAAAAAGCCCTGAGTATACTTATGTATATCTGCTTCAGGGAGCTTTAACTCGCCAAAGCATCTAGCCTAGAAATCTTGTTGATCTTTAAGATGCCGTTGGACTTGAATCTTACTTTTTTGCTGCGGACCAGCACAGCTGCCCATCTGGAGCAATGCAGGGGCAGTTATGTATTTTTTTTTAAGGTTGTAATTAAAACAGCACAAATCTCAACCGGCCCAGATGGGCGGCCGTGTGGGTCTGAAGCAGTAGAACAAAGTTTCAGTTCTGCAGCACCTTTAAGATCAACAAAGTTTTATTTGGTGCTCATAGCTTGACTAAAACTTTGTTGGTTTTAAAGGCGCCGCCAAACCCAAACTTTGTTCTAATCCTTAACAGAGTTACTCATTGTTAACCCTCTGACTTCAACAGGTTTAGAAGGGTGTGACCCACACTGGGCCAGAAGCACAAAATGCTCAGCCTTGACATAAGGCAGCCTCCTACATCCACCTGTGAGCTCCTGCCACCTATTTTATAATAATAATAATAATAAATTTTATTTGTATCCCGCCCTCCCCGCCGAGGCGGCTCAGGGCGGCTAACAACCTTTTATACATGTACAATAGTAAATAAAAACCTTAAGGTTAACAATGAAAACATTTAAACATTATAAAAACCAGTTAATATATAAAAATTCAAAGTTAAATTTAAGTTAATCTGGCAGCATGGTGACATTCTGACGCTGGTTCTGCCAGTTTAAGTAATTCTATGATAATGTAGGTCCTTGAAACAGGACCATACTGGCGGGTCCTTAAATCACAATAATTCAGCAGCTGGTGTACGCTCATTTAAAAAGGACAGTTTTGCAGGCCCTGCGGAACTGGTCAAGGTTCCGCAGGGCCCGCACCTCCTCCGGAAGCTGATTCCATAAGGCCGGGGCCGCAGCTGAGAAGGCCCGTGCTCTGGTGTTCTGGAGCTTGACCTCTCTCGGCCCAGGGATAGTCATTTTATTTTTTCCGACTGACCTCAGTGCCCTCTGGGGTTCATATGGGGAAAGACGGTCCCTCAGGTAGGCTGGTCCTCGACCATGCAAGGCTTTAAAGGTAATAACCAACACTTTGTACTGGACTCGGTATGTAATTGGCAGCCAGTGCAGTTCGCGCAGCCCCGGCCGTATGTGCTCCCATTTCGGGAGCCCTAACAGTAGCCTGGCTGCCGCGTTCTGCACTAGCTGCAACTTCCAGGTCCGGCATAAAGGTAGCCCCAAGTAGAGGGCATTACAGTAGTCCGATCTTGAGTAGTCCAATCCAAGCTGGGCCTCTGCCCCCACATTCCTAACATCAGGTAGCGATCCTGGTTTGAGCTCAGCTCCGCACCCTTGGACTCAGCAATTCAACTTTGGCAGTTTTATGGGCGGCCATGTCTTTGTTGCATTAGCCTTCCACAGCACGATCCCAGCATTTTACGAACATGCTGCCTTTGAGGGTGAGCACTCTTCTACTGTAAGGTGTCGTTTCTGGTACAATCCCAGAAGAGTGCTCTGAGAGCTAAATTAGACATTAAGGTGTCTGTGAGTCAGACCTGTGGATGCCACCATTTAAGAGGTGACCTTTGGACATTTTAAAAATGTTGCAAGGACCCAATCCAGATGGACCAGGTGATCCTGTCCGCCAACACATGCCTTTTCAAGATATGCCTTTTCTCTCCAATAGTGATTATCCAAAATGGTTGATATTTGTTTCTTGTGAGGTGGGAAAGGCTAAGCATGGCCCAAGTGCACCTAGCAACCAACTTGTGCATTAAAGAAAACCAGCTGAAAATCTAACAAATAATCCCAGATCCTCAAAACTGGAGATACAGCTATCAAGAGCCTCTCTGCGTTACCTGTCGCAGAGGATGACAGTAGGTATACCTGATTTGCCAGCACACATCATATGACTGCTTAAAGGGATTTATCAGTCATCAGAATGCTTCGGTCCACATTACAAAGGATGAATTGGTGACTATTTTTCCCAGCTTGACCCCACATAAGTGTTTCACTCCAACCAATGGTTCTCTGGACTTTGCAAGTGGGACCCTCTTTGAATCTTACAGTACTATCCAGGACCCAGTTTTAAACATACTGCAGTTTTCAGGACCTACTTGCAAAGTAACCCCATCCCACAGTTTCTCCCTGTCCATAATTTATTGGTTCATAATTTATTTTTTCATGTTTGACACATAAATATACAGCATTACTAAGTAGCAAGGTTGCATATCACGGCCATTTTACACCCAAAGCAAAGCTAACAACTTAATGTTCTGTTTGACTATTTGACTTCATTTTATTTGTGTTCATTTACCCCCCTGCCCTTTTTTTCCAATTAGGACTCCAAAGCAGCTTACTTTGTTCTCTCCTCAACGTTATCTTTACATCAATCCTGTGAGATAGATTAGAATTAGAATATGTGACTTGCTCATGGTCACACAGCAAGTTTCTGTGGCAGAGTGAGGATCTGAACTCGGATCTCCCGGATCCTAGTCTGTCCCTCTACCAGTACATAGTGCTGGCCCCCCACTTAGCCAATCCATTTTGACAGTGCCTTTGGATTCGACATGAGCCTGGATTGCAGTTCCCAGAAATTGCCTATAGATGGAGATGTTGGCATGACCAAGGTCTCATCATGGGACAATCTGATCCCAGCATCCCGTATAACTGGCCACCTGTAACACCAATACGTTGAATGCGAACCTTGATATTGCTGCCTTCTCCATTACATCTACACATTGTGTTAAGGTTGGAGGAGAGAAACAGAGGTTCCAAGTAGAAACTCATCATACTGGTTGTTTAGGATCAGAGTCTAATAAGACACCTCTTACAAGGGGTAACCCCTGATAATTCTTTTTTTTTTTTTTAAGTGAGAATCTGAACTTGCAAAAACCAGTTTAAAAGCAAGTGTAACATTTCTAGGTCTCACCCACACGAGCATGGCATATGGAAGGTTTTGTGGCCTGCATCAAATTTCTAGGTACTCAAGCAACCTGGGATTTTCTATCTGGGGCCAGTTCCACAGTTTGGTGGGAAGATGGCCCCTAGTGGCATGCAAATGAATGCAGTTTATAAAAGACTTTCTGTCCCACCCTGTCTACAGAATATAATTTAGCTGTTAGCCCAGCCAAGGAATTTTCTGTGGAAAAGCAGGAACCCTCTTATTTCCCTTTTGAAATGACACTAAAAATGCATTCGCAGTAAAAAAAAATATATATTCAACAGGCAGAGATTGAATAGATGTAGTCAGGGATTGCTGAGTTAAAAGTTATAGATGGTACAGAATGAGTTCTTTAAACATGCAAAATGATATTATTGAAGCTAGTTTTCAGTTATTCGTAGCAGCAAGAGGGGTGATAACAGATGGGCAGTTTAAGATGCCTGAGACGGGAGGCAGGTGGACCAAAAAAGCATGCCCACATGCGCACATCTGCCTCCTGTCCCCATCCCAACCGCAACCTGCCCAGGGCCGGATTGAAGCCGCCACAGAAACACACCACCTACAAAGTGGTGCCGAAACACACCACCTACAAAGTGGTGCGTAAATTTTGAAGCAGCTTTGAGGCACTTCCTGGGGCGCATGCAGCCTGTCCCTGTTCCGGGGGGGGGGGGGGCGGCGCGTGCTGTCTGGAGGCTCCCAGCCCCTCCATTTCCAGCTGACTTTCTTTGGGGCAGCTTCATGCCACCCCGAGCCAGCTGTCTGTTGTTGGTCAAGGTGTTTTACTTAGTAGAGGTTGCCAAACTGCGACTCAGGGTCTAGCCATGCCTCCCCTCCCACACACACACATCTGCCCCCCAAGTCTTGCCCATACCAACCTCATCTGAGGGTGGCCTGGAACCAGATTAAGTGGTTACTGGGAACTTCCTGGTAGCAAACCTTTAAAACGTAGGTAGGGTGCATTTCCCGGCTGTCTGAATGGCTGGATGCACACTGCACCCACCCTGCACCTGCCTGGCATGCGCATGAGCAATCAGAACACTCCTCTTGCACATATGTGGCCTGTGTCTCTTCAGGCAGCAGAGCAGGGGCTGTGTGAATGCCGTGGCATGGATAAAAGAGAACTGGCTTTTTCAGAGCCGGGATACTGCAGCGCCAAATGTCTTGTGTGATCTCACCAACTGACTGACCCAAAACTGGCAGAAACCAGCCGACTGCCTTCAGAATGGTTCTACCTGACAGAACCCCTCCAGAATGGAACTCAAACTGACTGTCCCCTCAGCACTCAGCTGATCTTATATTTCCCTCAGCTGGCGCTGGCCAATCACAAAAAAGAGCTCCACCTCAAATCCCCAGATATTTCTTGAATTGGACCTGGCAACCCTGAGGGAAAGGAATAGATGAGCTATATTCATATGAGCCTATGAACAGAATTTGAAAATAGGGGTTGATAACCTGATTCCATTAATGATTCTATGAACCAATCATCTTTTCACCTCTGAATAAGTGAATGTCTGGCATTGTATATATTGTATCCAGCACTATTAATATAAAACTCTACAGAATTATCAGAATTTCTTAGAATTTCTTGCACTATGACATTTACATAAGGATTTAAAAGTGTTAGGGAATTTTAGGAGTATAGGAACCATTCCTGGGACTCCCATCCCACCTGGCTTGACAAGGGGTGGGGCTGTAAATGTAGGGTTGCCAGATCCAACTCAATAAATATCAGGGGACTTTGGAGGTGGAGCCAGGAGCAAGGTCGTGACCAGCAGGCCTTGAATTCAGAAGCTCACAGGAGCACAGCGCCTGAACCTTCCTGAGGGTTGCCCCCTCTTCTTCCCCACCTACCTTCTCCATTGACCAGTAGGTGCAGCTGCATAACAATCCCTGGATGAGCTACACCACCTATTTTTCCACAAAATGACCCCTGGTGACAAGCATGATTGAACTCCAAAGGGAGTTCTAACTATCACATTTAAAGGAACCACACACCTTTTAAATGCCTTCCATTCATTGGAAATAATGGAGGACAAGGGCACCTTCTTTTGGGGCTCATAGAATTGGACCGCCTGGTTTTGAGGAGAGGTGCCAGATGCCGTGCTGAAATTTGGTGCCTCTATCTCAAAAAAACAGCCCCTCCAGATTCCCCTATACCCAAGGATCAACTCTCCATTATATCCTATGGGATCTGGTCTTCATAGGGTATAATGGAGTGCCCAGCAGACATTTCCTCCCCCTGACACACACACTTTCTGATGACCCTAAAGTGGGGGGAGGGCCTCCAAACTGGGGGATCCGCTGCCCTCAGCTGGGGATTGGCAACCCTATTAACTGTCAGGAACTTCATAATTTGAGAGAGAAACCTGTTCCAAAGTACTGAAAGCAAACCATATCACACATATTTTCAAGCAAGGAGCAATTTCCGTATTCATCTTACAGAAGGGAAAAGACAAACCAATACTTATAAACAAATAGTGGATTCATTTAGGCATCTATTTAGGAATGCATTCTTGCCCGCTCTGGCAAGATCTAACCATCATATTGGCAAAGGGCCCTTAGCATTTCAAATACTGGTGTTTTATACCTTTAGAATCCAGCTTAGCTGTCAATCAAGAAATTGGGTGGTCAGAAGAGGGAAGGGTCTGACCAGAGCCACTGCATCATTAGGATCAAAACACCCTCCCTCTCAAAAGCTTGGAGTCACAGGTTGATATCCAGATGTTTTGATTATGAGACTGAAATCATAAATGTAAACAGCTTTTTAGAGCATAGGGCGCTGGCCAGGCTTAAAGAGCCTCCTGCAATGCCTTATGGGAGAGAACCAAACATAGATGCCTAAGCAAATTCAGGCCCAACCTAAAATAGGGCTAAAGTCACCCTGGTTTGCTATTAATCAGGGTTGGAAACAGGGTTGCCAGCCTCCAGTTGAGGCCTGGAGATCTCCCACTTTTACAACTGATCTCCAGCTCGCAGAGATTAGCACCCCTGGAGAAAATGGCTGCTTTGAAGGGTAGACTCTATGGCATTGTATCATGCTGAGAGGGCCCTCCCCAAACCCCACCCTCTCCCAGATCCACCCCCAAAGTCTCCAAGTGTTTTCCAACCTAGACCTGGCAACCCTAGTTGGAAGCTATTTTCAACTTTCTAATTAATACTGCTATCTGATTAACCTGAGGTTAATATGGTGAAGAAGTTACATGGGAGAGGGCAAGGCCTGTAACAGGAAACCTGTAATCCTGAACCTGCATTGAATTCCTTATCCATAGGTATTGTGTGGCTCAGCATTTTGTTGGCAGAAGGTCCCAGGTTCAAAGCCCCAGCATCACTGGGTACAACGACCAATATTAAGTGATGTGAATGACATCTGTGTGAGACACTGGAGAGCAGCTCCCAGTATGACTCAGTATAAGACAGGGGTGGCCAACGGTAGCTCTCCAGATGTTTTTTGCCTAAAGCTCCCATAAGCCCCAGCCAGCATGGCTGATGGGAGTTGTAGGCAAAAACATCTGGAGAGCTGCCGTTGGCCACCCCTGGTATAAGACATTCAGGGGTGAAGGCTGTGCTCACTGATAGAGAGCACTTGTTTGGCATACAGAAGGTTCCAGGTTTAAAACCCGAGCATTTCCAGTTAAAAGAATCTACTGATGTGATCAGCCTTTACTATAGGCCCTGAAGTATAAGAAAGGAACAAAGCCTTCAGCATTTATAGTTTTGGTAAAGAATTTGAAATTTTGGAAAAAGATACAGTTTTGGAAAAGAATTTGAAATTTTGCAAGTATCCTCTTAACATTATGGCTGATTGTAGTCTGTAGCGACACAGTCACTGGTCATACACCGACCTGTTACATACACCGACCTGAACAGAAGCTTCATTTTGAAACAGGAAGGACACCGGGCATCTGCTTTTAACTTATCAAGTCGATGTTTTTTGACTATATATATTTCAGTGACATTTGGCTAATCGCTTATTTCTGGATATCTGTTGTATACCTTTGAAATGTTTTAACCGGACAGAAAGCGCGCTGCATTTCTTGTAGTGTTTAGAATAATCATTACACACATTGATATTTAAATATATCATTTTTATTTGTTTGAAAAATCATAACGTGTCTTTAAGTTTCATGGTGATGCTGTTCTAGTTGTTGCAGCTTTCACACCGTGCTTTATCCTGACTGTGAACAGTTCCTGAAGAGCCACGGTAAGGAAGGCAGACCTTAACAGACCAAGGGTCTGATTCCATACAACACAGCTCCCGCTGCAGTCAGTATGTATGTTCAGAAACCGACTTCTGTCTGCTCCTCATAAAAACAGGATAAAACTATGCACAAACACTGTTTAAATGAAAATATCCTGGGCAGAAGCCTCCCCTCCAAGCTATTTCCCATTCTCCAAGTCAGCTGGCCCAATTTCCTCTTCCCATCCGATTGTATTTGGTGAGAGCAGAACCTAGGAACGTCTCTCTCATGGGTGGACTTGTGGTCTGGTGGCTTTTTTAAAAAGCTGAAGCTAGGCCAAAAGGCTATGGGAGAGGAACTGGACAGGTAACGGTTGACAGACAAAACCAAACACAAAGGTGATTTTTTCCCCCTCCTTTTATTTTTAAAAATGTAACAGTGGAGTAAAAGCAGTTTGTGGCATTAACCAAGCTGGAAGTAAAAACGGAGCCAGCGGGCCCATCCATAATCACAACTTTGAATTGGAGCCAACTAACCTGCCTCATGCAAAAAAAAAAAAAAATTACAAAGGTCAAAGAACAGGAAATTTAGAAAGGGAAGTTTCAAAGGAGTGCCATTAAAAAAAAAATTACAGTTGACCGAAGGAAGGAAAACAGCTGTTAAAGGAGTACAACTGTTCAAGGACAGGGTCTGTACTCACAATGATTCTTAAAGGACGTGGAAGAAGAAGGGGGAAAGGGAGAAACACGTCTGAAGCTAGTATAATAATGTACAGCAGAGGCCTTTCCAAATCCACACAAGGTTTTGAAGATACATTATCTGACCATTCAGATGGTTAACAATTGATTGTTGTGACAGAAAAAAAGCCAGTACCCACACCCAAGTAGCAAAACATATTCCATTCCAAGAAACTGCAAGAACTTCTGTTTCTTCCATTTACCTGATAGAACTGTAGATGACCCTAAAGAAAGATCAGAGACATTCATGGAGGATTGGGCCATCAGCGGTTATTCGATTCAACTAAATTGGACCTCCAGGTCTATACCTCCGAATCTATTGCCCAACGAACAAAAGAAGATGGCATATTCCCTTCACGCTTCCAACTGTCATCTGGTTGGCTACTTTTGGAAGCAGAATGCTTTGACTGGACAGATCTCTGTCTGATCCAGAAAAAGTGGTTCGTCCATCCTCAGAATTCTTCCCCCTCACTCAAGTTAATGTTGATCAACTTGAGCTCCAGGTTCTGTTTTTAATGTGATGTAGATGTTTGGTACCCTTGCATGAAGGATGCAAGAGGAGAGCTTCACACTTGTGGGGTCTAAGGCACAATTCAATCAATCGCTGATCAACAGCTATCTAAAATCTGTTTAAACTCAACACTAAGGGGAAAAAGGAAAGAAAAATGAGTCTTGATGGTAGATGTGAGGGGGAAGAAAAGGAAACAAATATGGGAGATTTTTTTTTTTTAAAAAATGTAAGACATAAAAGGGGGGAGAGAATGGCTGAGGTTTGGGGGCTCTTACAAACTAACACACATTTTAAGAACAGGTTGGTCAACTCGTAGAGAAGAGGCATGCATACTGGCTCAGAGGAACACCCAATGACTCTTCAAATGATTGCTCTACTGCTGTCCCCGTTCAAGCTTAACTTCCTCGCAAAAGCCTAGTGAGGTAACGTTGTCCCTTTTGCTCTGTTATGACAGACTGGAAGTGCTCAGGCGAGAGCTGTTCTGAGTGAGCAAGCACAGAAAAATGCAGAAATTGGGTTCCCATTAACGGAAGGCTTGTGGGACTAGATATGTATCATGGCCCACATGTGAGCCATTGGCTGAACGGTGCAGCCTCACTCTGATCTCTGCATGCAACAAATCTGACAGTCTCCGGAGGGTGTGGCTGTGGATGTGCCACCATTTGCCGCTTCCTTGAGTCTTTAGATTGAGACCTACAACTTGCCCAATGATTTCCTGGTTAAGACCTGATCTGAACTCGGATTTCCGAGCCCAACAACAAGCCACGCTGGCTATGTGGTCTGTGTAGCCCAGAATCTCATAATACTCTGCAGTTTACCAAACCTGCTTTAAAATGCAAGAAGAGCCCTTAATTTCTAGTGTTTTGTTTTTTTTTAAGCAGAACAATATTTCTTTGGAAAAAAACAAAAGTATTTTTCTCCCTACCCTACACAGCATTGTGGGATATTCACTACCTATTTATTTATTTTTTTCTTTTTAATCTACTGGTGCTAAGAGGTAGATAAACAAACATGAATTGGTTATATTAATATCATAGGTATACATGGCCATCAGGCCCCTAGACGGACAAGAAGTGCAGATCGGCAGGCACTTTAACCAGGTGTTGATTAATTCATCGGTGGTGGGGAAGTGACAGGTGCTAGATGGAACCACAGGGCACCAAGTGCTTTTTGTTTCCTGCCCTTATTCACAGCATGGCATGGCTCTGGTTAAAAGAAGAGTGTCAGATGGGAGGAGATCATGGCTTGAATTCCTATTTTTGGAACAAGGCCAACCAGGCAGTCTTGCAAAGGAGAAATAAAAAGAAATGTGGCAAATGCTGGTGAGTTTCCACGTACCAGGTCAGTGGCATGCAAAAAAGGTTGCCACATATGCGTGTCGTGAGAAAATGCAACCTTAACATTCTCTCAGTAAACCTAGATGGGGGTTTTTTTGTGTAGCAGAAACTCCTTTGTACATTAGGCCACACAGCCCCGATGTAGCCAATCCTCCTGGAGCTTACAGGGCCCTGTAAGCTCTTGGAGGACTGGCTACATCAGGGGTGTGTGGCCTAATATGCAAAGGAGTTCCTGCTACAAAAAAAAAGCCTGAGCCTAGACCTGTTAAGACACTTGGGCGGTACGTGGCAGCTGACATGTACCCTCCCCTTTCCAGATTCAGGCAGCTATTTTGACTAGCTCTCGGGAAACGTATCTACATGTACAGAAGGAGAAAGGTCTTCTTGCACTATTTGGCTTGCTGAAAGCCCTTGGAAGGCAGATAAAGCAAAAGAGACCTTCAGATAATGTGGGCAAAGACCTATGATGGCTTTCACCTTTTGAAAGAACTCTTTTCAGGATTTCCAATGGTCCCCTTTGCTTTAAGACTGATAAACTGGGCATGGTGGATATCACTTTACACACAGGTAGTGAAAGGCTGCCCTGACCTGGGTGGTCCAGGCTAGCCTGACCTCAAAAGCAAAGCAGGGTTGGCCCTTCGTTTGTACCAAGAGTCACAACACAGAGACAGACAATGGCAAACCACCTCTGAACATCTCTTGCCTTGAAAACCCTACAGGATTACCGCAAGTCAGCTGAGACTTGACTTCACTTTCCACCACCAGTGAAATGCCAACCCCTCCAAACCTCAATCCCCCTAGAAACTGTTTAAGCTGCTCCTATACCCCCCACCTCCAGCCTGCCTTGAGCCTCTCTCCCTGTAACTACTTGGATTATGACCACGGTCAGCCATTCCAGCTGATGCCTTCTACCTTTGAAAGGTCTTAGCAGCACATCTGGGGGGGGGAAGCCAATTGCATCCATTCCGTCTTTGCCAGAAAGGCAACCAAAGACAGCTTTTGAAGAACAAAAGTCCTCTTCACACAACAACCATGCCTGAAACTGGTTTCGCCTGTAACACCAATCACATTCATCTTTGAAAAATTCGAACATTAATAAGATTCTGTAACGGACTACAAAAAAAGCAGGCGTGAAATACGTAATTAAGTGAACAAGGGGGCCTACAGGGTGCTTTTTTAAAAACAAGAAGCTAACTCTTGGTAAACAGACTATCATGTATCCAAGGGTAATTTATGCGCAAACATGTCAACAAGGCAGAAACTGCTCATTTGTAGTCTCAGGTCCAGTGGTTAGCCTTTATATAAATTCAATTCCTTCTTTACTACAGATGTCTGGTAAAATACTATTTGCTTCTAAATTGGATGTGAGAAATGACTGGCCTTTCTTGAGCCATATTATGCACTGTAATAAATTGCCACTGGGTAAATGATAGTCTGTAGCCATGCTCCAAGCTAAAGACTTCCCTGTTTCCATGACAAGTGACAAATTCACGTCTGCTACTAGGACCAAGGATCCAAGATGGCTTCAAGGAGGAAAACTGTGAGTGCTGAGGAACAAATCCTGGATTAATTTTTTGGCTGCTTGTGTATACAGCTGAGCGTTTTCATGAGGACTTTCCAAACACCCTCCTTTAAGACAATCCCATTTGTTGCAGTGTGATTTCAGAAAATTCCAGCTTGCATAATCACATGTTTTCCTGTTTCCAGGAGCCATTCCTTGGCTCAAATATATGTTACACCACTACTGGGACGCAGGCTCTGTCAATCTTTGCCTTCCTAAAACAGGATCTGTAGTGCCTTCAAGTTTCTGAACACTCCTAGGAGAGCCACAGATTGGGAGACAGGGGTCTTCCACGTTTTGGTGCAGTTTGTCACCTATTTAAGTTCTTAGAAAACCTTCTCAATTACAAATGGAGATGTCTGAATCATCAAGAGGCCTAATCTGGCCTGGCTCCTTCCAAAATGGGATGAATTAGGGACCTAAGGCGCCAATCCAGCAGGAAGCTCTTCTGTGAGTGTGATCTTCTACAGTGCTATGCACCATTCCCATTCAGTTCAATAGAGCTTGCCCAGGAAAACTTCCTGCCATCTTGGGCTCTTCCATGTTTTCTTCGGTCACATGACACATTCACAGAATTTTCATTTCCCCTTTGCGCTCCTTAAAAATCTAGTTATTTCTGTGCTGCCACATTAAAAATTGCTTCACCCCACAATCTTCTGTATACTAGCATGGCCGTACTGTGTTGCTTGCAAGTGTTGTCAGCTAACAACAGGACGATATGCTGCCATGTCGCAACCGACCTATGCACAATGCTCTTTGGACTCCTTCAACGTCACAGAGAAACATGACACTTCCTTAAACCCATTAAATTTGCTACCCTGGAATTGCTTCTAAGGCTTCTTTTTTAAAAAAAAACACCCTTTTACAAGTACACTGGTATCCTGATGTTCCTGAGAGTGATGCATGTTGGCATTGCCCAATCTGTTCCTATGTTTGGAGGTGGGGGGGGAACTGGCAAGGTGTTGTATCTTAGATTGATTTCACAGTATCTACCAAATTATGCCTCACAGGTCATTATCTGATCCTAGGCTGTATGTCATCTCTATGGGTCATTCTCCAAACATTAAGCGCTAGAGAGTCAAAAGGCAGCCTTGGTTACCAAGCAAATTATCTTACAGCACTGGAAATCCTGCATTCCTTCCTCCGTGGATGACTGAGTCAACCAGGGGTGGAATTCTAGCAGGAGCTCCTTTGCATATTAGACCACCCCCCCTTGATGTAGCCAATCCTCCAAGAACCTAGAAAAAAGAGCTTTGTAAGTTCTTGGAGGATTGGCTACATTAGGGGGTGTGGCTTAATATGCAAATGAGCTCGTTAGAATTCCACCCCTGAAGTTAATGATACATTAAATCTCTGTATAAGGGAGAGAATCGCATATAGCAGAGAGGAAATTCTTGAGACCTTCACTTCCATCTGGCAAGATTTTTTGTATCTGTTTGAGCAGTGATATCTCACGTTTGCCACACCCTGCTTAGCAGGATCTATATGACTGACTCTTACCTCCCCGTCGCTATTCTCAATCCTTGTTTTTTAAAAAAAAATCCACTCTTCGCTGCCGGTGTTTATGCTGGTCTACCTTTCTTCACTTGTTGATGGGATATGTTGGGGAAGAGGGTGGGTGGTCGAGTTATGCATGGAATTTATTATATGTGGAAAAGAAATAAAAATGAAAACAGTGAGATGTTTGGCTCTTGCTTACAGTATGTGCTAACATGACAGTCCTATTACTTCTAAATCAGGTTCTTCTAGGGTGCAGTTTTGGCAATAAATTCTGCAACAGGACAGGAAAAAATCTGTTATTGAGTTCCCATTATGTGAATATTGAGCTTTTCTGCATTCCCATCTTCCTCTCTTGTAAATTCCTATTTCTTCAAGGGGAGTTATTGTTCAGCATCTGTTTTGCTCCCTCTAGAGAGCCAGTTTGGCGTAGTGGTTAAGTGCGTGGACTCTGGAAGAACAGGGTTTGACTCTCCACTCCTCCACATGCTGCTGCTAGAGTGACCTTGGGTAAGTCATAACTCTCTCAGAGCTGTTCTGCTCAAGAGCAGTTCTCTAAGAGCTCTCTCAGCCCCACCTACCGCATAGAGTGTCTGCTGTGCGGAGGAGAAGGAAAAGGAGATTCTAAGTCGCTCTGAGACTCCGAGTGAAGGGCGGGATAGAAATCCAATCTTTTCTCCTAGTGGCCAATTTGATAGTACAGCAGTTTATGTCTGGCATAAAAACCTGCTGTTTACATCTGCAGGGAGATATGCCAGACATAAAACCAATGTCATATCTAATCAACCATAAGAGAGAGCAAAATGTACAGAACAGAAATCTCCTCCCACCTCAATTCTGAAGAAACAGGAATTGCAATTGAGGAAATGCAAGTTAGCAAATGACTGTGTCCCATCCTATTTTCCAATACAGCAGGGCTGGGCTTTTTTTGTAGCAGGAACTCCTTTGCGTGTTAGGCCACACACCCCTGATGTATCCAGTCCTCCAAGAGCTCACAGTAGGCTCTGTAAGAAGAACCCCGTAAACTCCAGGAGGATTGGCACATCAGGGGTTGTGGCCTAATATACAAATGAGTTCCTGCTACAAAAAAAGAGCCCTGCAGCAGGGATTGTGCCAAGGGTTTTCACAGTTATTATTTATCTTGTTTACTGAGATGCTGGCAATTAAAAATGAGACAACAAAACCAAATAAATGGTATGTCAGTGCACAGACACTAAACTTTTGTTATATGCAGGTGATGCTGTCTTTACACTGCAACAACCTGAAGAGTCCTTTTCTAGGAAAGATCTGAAATAAATTTCTGTTTTAGAGAACTGCAGAAGTTTTAGAAAGTGGAACAGCTTACTGAAAGAGGGGTGGGTAAAATGCCCTATTTATGTACTCTGCCCCAGGGGTGGCCAACAGTAGCTCTCCAGATGTTTTTTGCCTACAACTCCCATCACCCCAGCCAGCATGACTGATGGCTGGGGCTGATGGGAGTTGTAGGCAAAAAAATCTGGAGAGCTACCGTTGGCCACCCCTGCTCTACCCTACAAAGTCCACATCAAGAAATCCTAACTTCCCACTAGATAAACCAAGATTATCATGTGCTAACAGTTGTAATTTTGATCGACAATATATGTCAGATGATAACAGAGCAATTCTGAGCAATGTTATTATTGTTACAGAAATGGGTGTTTTTTGCGAGCAGATCATGAGGTTTCCTAGTTGCAGAACTTCTGATTTTGGGGTGCAGAATTCACAGAACTGATGACATTCCCCCCGCCCCCCCCAAGTTGTTTAAGTTTGGTCAGGGAGCCAACAGAATCCCAATGAACTAGAGTAAAAATGAAGGATCAGATCTTGAAAATGTAGCTGTGGAAAGGTTCCCACTGCATAAGCTACACCTTCCAGGGGTAAAATTCCAGTAGGAGCTCCTTTGCATATTAGGCCACACACCCCTGATACAGTCAATCCTCAAAGAGCTTAAAAGGCTATTTTTTGTAAACTCTTGGAGGATTGGCTACATCAGGAAGTGTGTGGCCTAATATGCAAAGGAGCTCCTGCTAGAATGCCACCCCTGATACCTTCTATACTTTCTTGAGGTAACAGTCCTTCCTCCAGGGGAGGACATGATTATGTATGACCCTAGAACGATCTTCCTTTTCCTGATTCACTTGGGGGTACAGCCTCAGAGTGGGGTAACACCCATGCATACACTCACACGCACATACCAATCGTTTAAATGTTATCTTTTCCTCCAAAATCTGAGGTAGTTTTTGCAAATGTGTAAATTCTCTTGCTTCGGACACCTGCATATCCTCAAAGTTATAAACTTACGATGAAGCTTCTTAAATTTCACTCTTCTTTTTTTTGAAAAGCAATACAAATGGCATATATGTTTACACACAAGCCACACCCCTTCTAATTATTTTTTTTTAACCATTCAATCAAGCCCAAACCCTTGAGGTATTTTCTGGGCGTCAGACTTGGATCCCAAGTTTTATCTTTTATGTGAAGATTTTGGGATATTGCTGGTGCTTTGGGGTGGTGGTTTAAGACTTGGGATAACTTGACAAAATCTTCAGAAGGTGTATATATATACTTTTTTAAAAAACACAAAAATGAGCCATACTCTGGACTCTGGAAATCAGAGTACAATTAAAGACATTCCAGATTTGGCCCTAGGAGAGACCAAGGTGTGAGCACAGAGTCTACATTCCAAAGAAGTTTTAGCTGTTAATGTCTACTGAGTTCCTCTTCAAGGCTACAGTTAAGCTCCACCTGGAAATCCCGTCCAAAGATAAATTATAGTTTTTAATGTTCTGTACATTTCATATTTCCATTAGGAATCTGGGGGGGGGGGGGTGAAGAATCAGTTTTAAGTTTTCAGACTTCCTGATTAGTTCCCAAGAAACATTGACTAAAACCCCCCAGGATAGAAGCCCAGTTACCAACGGAAAACAGGAATGCCGTTTGAAATCATGGCATTTTTAAACATCTGTACTTTGTCCCAAGTTCACTGAGACTTTAGCAAAATTTCTAGATTGTAACCCTGGGAGCAGTGTTCCCTCTAATCTGAGTCAGTGTGAGCCTAGCTCACAGGTTTTTTTTCACCTCCAGCTCACACATTTTTGTCTTAGCTCAGGAAGGATGGCCCCAAAGCAAACTAATTTATGCAGTAGCCAAATAGCTCACTCATGACTTTAATGCCAGTTGCTCACAAAGTAAAAATTTGCTCACAAGCATGGGCTTTTTAGATAGAAAAAGGCCAGCATGAACTAATTTGCATATTATGCCCCACCCCATGATATCACCATTGTTTCACACAAAGCTTTGTGTGTAGAAAAAGCCCAGCAGGAACTCATTTGCATACTAGGCCCCACCCCGACACCAAACCAGCCAGAACTGCATTCCTGTGCATTCTTGCTCAAAAAAAGCCCTGCTTGCAAGACTCCACAGCTTAAAGGAAGTATTGCCTGGGAGTGGGATGTTGAACGACTGGCAGGAGATTCAAAGCAGCCCAGAGCTTGAAAAGACCAAGAGATACCTTTTTCAATCTCAATGTTCGGGCGAAACTGGAGATTGTGAGCCAAGAACAATCCCTGAAACAGCAGCGAATGGAACTCAAGTGGAGTTCCTTTTCATCTAGAATGTTCTCTCACCCCCAGTTGTCGTGGGTAAGTATAATAAACCCAGATCCACATACCAACGACTGAGGTCCTTTTCCCACAGAGTAACCTGAAGGACAAAACAAAAGGACGAACTTCATCCAGATAATCTGAGTTAAAATTCTGATATGCAGCAAGATCACTGAGGTATTAACATAACTAGCAGAGTACATTTTCTTCCCCTTTTAAATAAGGAGTCGATTTTATTGGCTTGCTGAATAAAAACTTTTGCCGTTATTTTCTTCTTACGCTTCTTCTGTGTTTGTACAAGCTATCGCTGAGCCATTTTCAGATAGCTTGATCGTTAAAAATGAAGAAGAAAAGGGTGGTTGTGATTTCTCAAAACGTTATCACAACAGGGGAAAAAAACGGCTATCCAAAATATGAAAACTTTTCTCCCAGCATCCTTTCCATCAGAGAGCTTGTACAAATATTATTTTATTTTCCTTAAGCAAAAAATAAAAATAAAAATTAACCCCTAGAGTTTCTGGATATTTTCTGGCAGTTTTTACTTGCCAAGCATCCCTTGAGGAAAAGCTTGGAATAATGTGTGGGAATGTGTCAGGGTGAGGGTGGTTGTGGGAATTTGCAGCCCTGCTGTACCCACTTTAGTCGCCACTACTGAATTTCACACCAATAGCATTCAAAAAGGTGTTAAGTGAAGGCAGGAGGAGGCAAGCAGCTGATTTATGTCCAAAGGGCACGTGAGTTTGCAAGCTAGCTCAGAGAACCAGATCTGAAACTTGACTGGAGCCCCGCAAGTCACTGTGCTGTGTCATAGACCGACAGTGCCATCCTATGCAGAGCTACGACCTCCTAAACCCACTGATTTCAATGGACTTAACTCTGCTCAGGATGGCACTGCTTAGGAGAGTTCTGCTCCAGGAAGCTGCAGGGCCCAGAGGGAACTAACACTGAGTGCAAATTTCAGAATATAAAACGTTCAAAACCTCCCTCCCTCCCCCACAAAAAAATCCAAATTGTAAAATACAAAAGACAATATGCTGGTGCAGAACTCATGATTTTGACGACGACAGTGACAAGCTTCTGTAGCACAGCACGTGAAAATGACCGAGGTGGGGGGGGGATATCTTAACCTTCTTGCCAGCTTTGCAAAGAGCACGCCATCCTTTCAACCCTCAGAGAGTTAAGGACAATGCAAGAACAGCTGCACCCTTCTGTTCTGTTTCCAAGCCACTGCAGGGTGCGTTCACCCTACACTAAATAATGCATTTTGCAACTGGATTTTTGCTATTTTCACACAGTAAAAATTAAGTTGCAAAATGCACTATTTAGTGTAGGGTGAACACACGAATATTGCCTCTCTCCAACCGTAGAGGTTGCTTTCACATTTATGTCTGGCTTTTGGAAAATGCCAAATGATGTTCCCACTCTCACCCTGAACAAACTTTACTTTTTTGGCTCGAAATTCTAAAACAGAGCACAGCAAAAAATCGATTCTAAGAGCACTGATGGGATGCTTCTCTCCCCCACTGCTTTAAGGATGCAATTTGAACCCAAATATCCAAAATTGCTTGCTGTCAAAAAAAAAAAAGTCCAACACACCTTATTTGCTATGGCTGATGTCTGAATAAAAACAAAAATAAAAACCCTGATCTATGCAAGTCTGTATTAAAAGCAGAGAAGCCAGAGATTTTTAAATAAGGAAATTAGTTTCCCCTCTCCCCCCTCCATAGTGTCAAGAGAAACGTGCATTTGAAATAAAGCCCTCCCCATCCGACCCTAATTTATAATTCTTTTCCAGTTTCCATCTGGCAACTTTAGGTTTATCAATGGCCTTAAAACATCACCCTGGCCTACAATTAGATGTTTTAGGCAGAAAAGCAGATTAGAAACCCACATTTTGTTATCTAAGGGGAAAACTTCAACTTTTTGATAGATCTAGAAGTGCGGGCGGGACTTTGAGAAACGGCTTTTCTAGCCTCTAGCTCCTACAGGGAAAGGGTGGTTCTTAAAAAAAAAAAGTATACATTTAGCGGCCAAATACAGCACCCCTCAAGAACCCAGAATTTCCCAACATGTAAATGAGTGAAGACTCTCTGGGCCACAAATCAACATCAGCTTGGCATTTTGCAAATTCACTGACAGCCAATGATATTTTGAAAAAACTACATGTGGAGAGGGTTATCTACTCCAGGCACAATGGAGAAAGAGTATATGTGACTTTTAAAATAAAAAACCCTCCACAAACCTTTAAAACAATGGCAGCTAGGTTTGCATCTTTTCCGTGAGAAAGTACAAAAACCACACACACAAAAATTGGCTCCCATTTCTTCTCTCTTTTTTAAAAAATAATGGCCTGTTTCTCCTCAGGAAAACTGAGGTAATCTTTGTCAAATATTTCACAGCACCATAGCGGAAAAGAGGGCCCATTATTTACAAGATCAAGAGTTGGTTTCCAATTCACGGGTTTGAAGAAAAGTCTTTCCTGCTTGGCCATTCATTCATTGACAGTCTCCTCAACTGATCTTTTCAACCTAAACACACTTAACTGGTTGATTTCTTTGGTTTCTATGCAGCGACAGGCAAGTTTAGGCATTTGGAAAACCACATGGGCTCACTCTATCTTTCCTTCTTCCACGTGGGCATCTGGTGGTCGTCCCACATGGTCACTTGTAGACATTTTACAGTCTGGTGCCTATTGTAGAGAACTTATGAAGGACCAGCTGTTTTCAAAGGAGTTCTCTTTGCATTTTGCTAATATCAGGAGTTTAAAAACACTTTGGCAACCCCTAGCAATAAAAAACTTGCCCAACAAGCCCAAATTTGATATCAAATGAGAAACCAACCAGAGATTAAAAAAAAATCTACACCAGAATAACCAGCTACGCAATGCCAGCCACGTAGATCAACTGTAAACTCATCCTAACTTTCAGATTAATTATACTTAGAATCAGCCATTCTACAGACTGCAAACGTTATCTTTCATTTGATAGGCCTTTCTAAGCCACACAAATTTATACAATGTAATTAAAATTCCCTCAGATTCTAATTCAATCCACATTCCTGAGGGACTGAATATTGTCATTATATTCCTACAGTAAGGCAACAAGTAAATTGCTAATTTGGAAGGAGGGGAGGGGAGTGATCCGCCATCTTTTCCGCTACGTCTGAAAATCTCTTGTCGTTCTCCATAGAGAGCTTATAACACTGCTGACCTGCATAATAACTTCTGGCTCATAAGAAATTATGAAACTTAACTTCTCTTTTCATTAAAAAAATAAAATATTCAAGACTATCAGCTTTTATATAAAATATCAGCAAGCCCAAAAAACAAAACAATTGCTGAGGTAACTATACCTTGAGGTAGCTTTTTTTTTTCTCCCCCATTTTTTCTCTTTTTTTCTGTTTCCCCCCCCACCTTTCCCTTAAAACACACAGCAATGCCTGACCTATCCGCACATACCACTTTGTTGCAAGGTGTAAAAAGGACAGTAATTGCTTCTGTGTAAACAGCAAGATCCATGCAGCTGCAAAGACATCGGTTGAGTTTTAGGCACACGGAAATACATTGGAAATCAAACTCTACTGCTCTTAAAGATCTTGCATAAACCTAGACATCTGGTAAGTCAAATCAGAACAGAAGTCTCATCTCTGCTAAAATATAGATCAATGTTTATCACAAAAAAAGCTTGCTTCCCCCCTCCACTGATTCCTGTTTTCTATCCTTCTTCGAAAAGAAGGATGGCATTTAATCCATTATAGATTTGAATTTAAGACTTGATCTTAAAAACACTTAAGTACCCATGTTCTTGCATCTCAAGTGAACATGCCCTAAGGATCACAGGTTCAGCCTCAAAACTTTGGTTTACGTCAAAAAATATGTTTCTAAAGTTCAGTTAACTCCAACAGAATTCTACTAGCAACGCTCTGAGGACCCAAAAAATTAATTCATCCCAGGATGTTCATATATAAACCAACAGGACAGATGCAGCAGCCTCAGGGTGGAATTAAGACCTCTGGACATGATACCAATTTAACAAGGCTTTGCAGTTAGCCATGTGTTTAAAGGGAATTACCAATCCTCTGTGGCCAAATGCCCATCACAAACTGTCATGGAACAGACAGCTAACCAGGTGAAAAAAGATCAGACCTTTTTCATTTTGCCAGGATGTTTTTCCCCCGGGGCCAACTCAAAGGCTGATTCAATGTTCTTTAAGAACATTGTAAATAGGTTTGTTTAAATACCACTAAGGCAGCAATCCAGTGCACACTTATTTAGAAGTCCCAAATGATTCAGCAAACAGGTACAAGAATGGGCTGTAAAACTGTGATCCTATCCATGCTAACTTGGAGGTAGGTAAGTCAGGAGTGGGGAGAGGAATATACCACTCCAAGATTCACTGATCCAAAGGTTTACAGTACTGTTCCAGCCCTTTGGGTTTTGGCGGGGTGGGTGGGGGAGACATACTTTTGCTGATACTAAAGCAAATCAGTTTAAAATCCAAACCAAGAAGTATTAATGTTGGATTACCTGAGTTCAAAGCTCTCTGGAGCACTGTGGGAAAAGTTTCCCTTGAAAGAATGGCCAGATTAACAAAAAATCGAAAATCTATTTAACGCAGAGACGAAACTTGGTTCTGTGAGCAGAGCTGCTACACAAGCAATTCCTGTCCTCCACAAATACTCACAATCTATTTGAATATGAGTTTACACATTTTTTTCTTTCTTTTTAAAGTTCGCGTAAGAGTGACTGGGATCAGTAACCGTATTACATTCTTCTGATGTCTATATTTGGTATGGCCTCACAAAGACCCCTCTATGGCAGAAAAATTACTCCCCCCCCCCCAATTTTGATGTGTATCTTATTACATTTTTAAGAAAAACTGTTCATTTTCCACACACCCCACACACACATTTTGCGGCATTTTCAGCTCCCTTCCTCCTGCCCCCCAAACTCCCACAAAGAAATCCAACCTCTCCAAACATACTTGTTGAAAAATCATCTGTCATTATTAATTATCCTTTTCTGCAGGGGTGGAATTCTAGCAGGAGCTCTTTTGCATATTAGGCCACACACCCCTGATGTAGCCAATCCTCCAAGAGCTTACAAGGTTCTTTTTTGTAAGCTCTTGGAGGATTGGCTACATCAGGGGTGTGTGGCCTAATATGCAAAAGAGCTCCTGCTAGAATTCCACTCCTGCTTTTCTGCAATGCTGGGGTTTGAGTGAAACAGATGCATGATGGTACCCTAGCAGCTGGGGGTTAGCCACTTGAAGCTAGAGAATGCAATCTTTGTCACACATTTCCAGGTGATATTTGCTGTACCAGATAAAGAACTACCTGTTCCACGGAAGAGATGAGATTGCCAGGGCAATCCTAAACACAGCTGCACCCTTCTAAGTGCCCTGAAGTTCATAGGTGCAGCTGTGTTTCGGATTGCACTGTGCATCTGTCTAATAACACTGCAATGCCAGAAAATTACTGAGCTCCCCATGCAAAGCCTTGGGTACCATGGAACAAACTGCAAACAGCTTTCTGCTGCCTCTGGATCAAGATGGCCAATTGAGACTTTGTCTTCCCAATCTGTCAAAGCACAGAAGCTCCCTATAGGCAGGGCTTCCGGTCCTTTAAGAGCACCAAAGAAGATTTAGCAGATGGGAGTGTCTCTCCCCTCTCCTGCCCCAGCAGTGCAGCAGTATGAAGTGGTCGTTCTACAGAAGGGGACTGGAAGATCTAATTCTCACTACCTAGGATTCTGAAATTGTTCATTCTTGGCAAGAGATTTGGAAATGGGTTACTTTAGGCGACATTTAATCACCCTCAATAATAATTAACAATAATGACAAAATAAGAGTGCACACACTAGCTCTTTGACTGCCCTGCAGGTGAGAAAAAAATCATGCCTTAAAGGCAGATGATAACAAATATAAGGCAGTCCAGGGGCATGTGTTGCATAGTATATTATGCCATTCTGCTGATCTGCCAAAGCACACTGGCTGATAGCACCATCCTTCTAAGCCTCTTGACTTCAAGGGTTTAACTCTTCTGCTTTGGATAGTGTGTACAAGTGCTACATTTGCCTCTGGCTGAACAGCAAAGGAATATGTTAGTTGCACGGTGAAGTGTAAACCCTGAGATAGTTCGGAACTTAGATTTTGCTGTGGTTTAGGACTTCCACATCAAAACCTGTGTTCTCACAATCTAAAGAGGCATGACGTCTGAATTGCAGTACCCACTATCTTTCTAAAAATCTTTCTTGCATGGCTGTGTCTGGGCTTCCCAGGTGAAACCTGGCTTGTGATTAGGACCAGATCTACATGTTTTTTGAAGGGGAGCAAATTTTAAAAAATGACGCCTCCTTATGGGCCCATTCTATCTTATGGGCCCATAGAATAGAATGGACTCCATACCTAAGTTGGCACCACCACCCCCTTCGGTAGCACTCAGGGCAAACGCCCCCTCTGCTCCCCCCTAGATCCAGCCCTGCTTGTGATCTTAGTTTTTGAAAATGATGAGACAAGGGGGGGGGGGGGGACTAGATTCATGAGGCTCCAGCCAAAAACCCAACCAAAACCAAAGGAAAATGCAGACCCTTTTTTAAATTAAAAAAATCTGAAGATATTTGCATCCCGTGACTTGATAGTTTATGAATATTATAATTTGTGTTTTCCCTCAGTTTTATTTGGCTACTCATTTAGTCAGGGTTCCAATCTACAGACTGATACTTTGGGTGAACTAAAACCTTGGCAAGTTTTCCCAATTGCTTGGCTTTACACGCATTTCAGGGATGGGTGGAAGAGAATTTACTTCCTTCTCGAATCAGCAGAGTTTTTTCAAAGAAACTGGCACAATTCAGACATCACACAATGTACAGTTTGCCATGATATCTGAATTGGCAATGCCATAGTTTGCAATTGGTGGCAAACCAGAATTTTTTTTCAAAAAAAAAGATGGTTTGAGGTGGGTCAGCAAGCAATGGTTTGATGTGATAAATGAACTGACAAATTAACACTGTTCTGCCTACATAGCCTCTGAACTCCAGAAATATGAGTGCTGGAAGTAGACAATTAGTTCTAAACTATCTTCTGCTCATATGTGTAGAGAGTCAAACCAGGGTTTGTTTGTTGTAAACTATGGCTAGTGCAAACCATGGTTTGTTGTGATGTCTGAATCAAACCACTGTTTGAAATCCAGAAGAAAGAACGCTAAATTAAATTGTTTTCTCTACCTACTTTGGATTAGGATCGGATGGTCAACTTAAAATAAGGGGGGGATCCATTATAATATAATAAAAGAATTCTAGATCAGAAAAAGAATTAATATTCTTAAAGTGACAGGAAGTCCCTGAAGGAAATATGTGCCAACAGAGTTACACTGGGGTAAAAGATCAGTGTGATTCCATTTCCGAAATATTTACCTGAAAGCATTTTGGTCCAGAGGTAGCCATTGGGTCTCCTAATCATAAATGTGGCCTTGGAAACATGGAACAAGCCAGACCACAGAGGCCACTGCAGTGATTTCAGTTCTCAAAATCATGGTGCCACATCTGGAGAAGAAACCAGCAGGACTGACAACAAAGCATCCCCCAAACAAACCAAGCAACCCATTCAACTGAATACTTGGGGCTGTCTTTCCTAACACAGCAATGCTAGTCCAATCAAGGTTCTTGTCCCGCTGCTCAACAGCTGGGATAAAGAAGTTAAAACCAGCATACACTGACTTTTACAGTCACCAAAGTGCAGGAATCAAATGGAACCTGATTATCCAAGTGGTGGGAACGCAAAGCGTGCTAGACACCATCAGGGAATCTAGTCCCACTTAGTTTCCACCTCCTGACAATTACAACTCTGGTTGGAGGACAGGCAGTTGCCCAAGTAAAGAAAATCCTGTCGCATTTGGGAGGAGGAAGGAGAGGGAGACGGGATGTTACTCTTCTCTGCTCTTGATCTCATGCACAGCAAACTGTATGCGTGAACTGTCTGCCCCTTTGGACAATTTCACACAAACACACATCCTAATCAATTGAAAACTCATTCCGGGGTCTGATTAGATTTTTTTTCCCTACCAGCTGATCCAATTTTGCTCCCTCAAAGATATATTTATAAACTGCATGCCTGAGGAGCCAATCATATCTGCCTTTGGCTCTTGAGACATTAAGTCACCCGTCTACGTGAAAGTCACTAATACCCGCCTACGGTAAACCGATTCCCAGACACTCTTAGGGGTTCCGCATCAGCGCGTCACTCTTTCTGCTTGGCGTTCATTTCATCCGTTGTCATTGTCATCCGTTTGTCCATCTTTCTTTCTCACACACCCAGGGTAAAGCATCTTCCTATTTCCTTCGCGCTTGCGTCTGGCTGTTCTGTCCCTTCTGATGCTGTTGTTTCACCTGAGCGAGGATATCACGTATTTTACGTTGCGCCATCTGGCAAGAAAGAGGGAGGGGGAAAAGGCCTAATGCAGCAGATGAAATTTTCTCTTTTCCAGGTAAGTCTGTCCAGTGATTCTGGGAGTTTCTGGCTGTGGATGGATCAATAGTGACCAACTACGAGTCAATGAACTTTATTATATGGTCAACAGACTTCTTTTCAGTAAAATACAGTCTTTAAAACAAAAAAGTTATATTTGTACATATCTGGTTCACAAAATTTTACTGTACAGGATATAGTCTCAATGAATACATTAAGAAAATAGATCCAGAGGAGTTAGCCATGTTAGTCTGTTGCTGCAAAATAGTAAAGAGTCCAGTAGCACCTTTAAAACTAACAAATTTTACTGTAGCATAAGCTTTCAAGAAACACAGCTCTCTTTGCCTGATGAAGAGAGCTGTGTTTCTCGAAAGCTTATGCTACAATAAAATATGTAAGGTACTACTGGACTCTTTACTATTAAGAAAATAGGCACTCTTTCAGTAATATACCCATTTTAAGCAGCAAGAAAAATGGCCTATCACCATATCCATCTTGGGCCAACTTCATTCTCTCAGCCCAAAAAGTCATCATTTCAAGCAAAGTATGCGCATATATATATTTTAAAATAATAAAATATGGGCTTAGATGTACCCTAGAATTCTTGCAAGCTCAAGAGAGGGGGTTATTTTCACCAACACCCCCTCCCCCAGCTGCTGGGAAAGCTTTTATTCCCACCAATTTATTGCTAGTGGTCCTCCATCTCCCAGAAGCAGCATTGGGGCTGCCATGAGAGGGGGAAATCAGTGAAAACAGGCATCTCTCCATTGCACCTGCTGAAAATCAAAAAGTGATCCAAGCCATTAAAATTCATGCACACACACACATGCATTATGGGCTTTTCTGCATTCTCATTTTCTTTGCTTTTAAGTTCCTTTTTTGCTTTGGGTCCCTCCACCCCTTTCACACATGTTTCACTCTCTTTAGTGCCCAGTTCAATATTACACTGGATTATGACTGGCATAGAATCCTGCAATACAAATCTGCATGGAGATTTGCAAGACTTAAAACTAATCTAATATCAAAGTGACCACTAGAGGGAGCAAAACACAGGAGGAACAGACCCCCCCCCCTCCCCCCAAGAAACAGGAACTAACAAGCAAGGAAAATTAGAATGCAGAAAAGCCCAATGACTGGATTCAGACTTCCAACTGAACCATCGTTCAATAAAAAAGTGCACAAACTGGGAAGGGACTAATGTCGGGGGGGGGGGGGGCGGGGGATGATCTTACATTCTAATAGTCAAGTGCAGCCTCAGTCTTGGTTAAATCCGTGGACTGGAGCCATGTTAACATAAAATTAATAGTTCTGCAAACTATCTTCAGGATTGCAGAAAAACCTGAAAACCTTAAAAAATACACTGGGCGGGGGGTTGAATCCCCCCCCCAACAAGGCTGTTGTCCACGCATGGGCAGACAACGCACTTACTTCCTCTTCTGTTGGCACAGGCAGAGAACTGCAGTGGGCCCGCAGCAGCAGAAGGGAGTGCTGATTGCTACAGCGGACCAGGTGTCATTAACCTGTTAGGGGGTGCAGACAGCTGCTGTGAACCAAGCAGTGGAGGCCAGAAGCTGCACTGGGATCAGTGGCAGTGGGGGGGGGGAAGGGTAAGATGGGATCCCACCGCAGGTATCATGGGTCCCCACTTGTCGTTTTCTAATTTCATAGGACCAGGGCTTTTTTTGTAGCAGGAACTCTTTTAGATATTAGGCCCCACACCCCTGATGTAGCCAGTCCTCCAAGAGCTTACAGGACTCTTCTTACAGGACCTACTGTAAGCTCCAGGAGGACTGGCTATATCAGGGGTGTGTAGTCTAATCTGCAAAGGAGTTCCTGCTACAAAAAAACCCCTGCATAGGACAGCTTTGAGGGCATAATTCAATTGATTGGTCGTCTCAGATTTCTATAAGGAGAGTAGGGACTAGAACCCTGCTTCTGGGTATGCAGGATGGAACTTCATGTATCATTTTTGTTTAGAAAAATGCCTTTGTTATGGTTATCTTGTACCACATTTCACCACAACCACTGGCACTGGCATCCTACCTGGCTGGCATAGAAATGCCCTATGATTTTAACGATCACTTGCTCATTCTCATCAGGGGTTTGGTCCCGGGGGACGACTACCTCAGCTGCTGTCAGGTTCTGAAGTTCATTGACCTGAAAGTGGGAAACCAGCAATCTTTTAATCACTATTAACAAATACACACAAAACTTCCTTCAGCCAAACCCCCTCTCAACTGTGCTTGCTGGGAGAAACACTACAGGTTCCATATCTAGCTCTCTCCAGAAGAGGAGGTAGAATTAAGAAGAAGACTATAGATTTATACCCCATCCTCCTCTCTGAATCAGAGTCTCGGAGAGGCTTACAATCTCCTGTATCTTCTTCCCCCACAACAGACACCCTGTGAGGTACATGGGGCTGAGAAAGCTCTCATGGAAGATGCCCTTTCAAGGACAGCTCTTGCAATAGCTATAGCTGACCCAAGGCCATTCCAGCAGCTGCAAGTGGAGGAGTGGGGAATCAAACCCGGTTCTCCCAGTTAAGAGTCCACACACTTAACCACTACACCAAACTGGAGGAAGGAAAGATGGCTGTAAGCTTGCAACATCTAGGCAGAGCGTTATCTCTCTCTCTCTTGCTGCAGGTATTTATAGCCTCGGTTTGCTCTGGCCACCATCCCTTGGGCAGCAGCTGCTCAAGAATTTAAAGGCTCTTTGCCCCTGGATTGCAGCCCATGGCCTTCATCTAATGGACATAAGCCCAGGATGCCTTCATTACTTTCTGGATTTTTTTTTCTTTTTAAAAATATGGTGTAAGCTTGTTTAAAGTGTATTTTTTCTGTAAGTCACCTTGGGTCGTCATCAAGGAGAAATGTAGGATAAAAATATGCTAACAAAATAAACATACTCACCTGTCATTATAGTTTATTTAAATATTTTATATCAATCTTTCTCCCAGGCATTCTGGGACCCAAGATGCTTAAGGATCATCCATCCATCCATCCATCCATCCATCCATCCATCCATCCATCCATCCATCCATCTATCTGTCTATCTATCCACCCGCCCACTCATATACTTAAGCATAGTTCTACAGTCAAGCATAAAGCAAAGTTCAGAGTTTAGGGTCTAAGTCCAAAGTCCCAATTAGTTTGGCATGACCAGCATAGAGACAGTCTCCTGTCTCTAGTCCGATCAGCAACTTCCGCTCAAAATGTCAAGGTTTATAAAGGCTTTTCCCCCAGAAACTTGATCACTTATCTCTATTTCATCGTCATCTTATCTTATCATATACATCAACTACATTCCAGAACCTCAGCTGCACCTTACAGATGGCCAGTTATCTTCACTCTATCTGGTTCCTGCTCATACCATATAACGCTAAGGCTGCCTTGAGATAGCCCTTACCTTTCACCCGCTTTTCTGCTGACCTAGATTCTCAGCCTAAACTGTTAGCTGTTAGCAATATGAATGCTTAATAGTGCTGAATAGCTTGGACACCTTGTTGCCAATTTCATAGAGGGCCAACCCAAAAGAAATTCTGCCACATTCCCTCCTTTTGGTCATCTTTATGGAACATCCCCAAATTCCTAATTATTTATTTCATCCAGCTCAACGCCTATTGTTACATAAGGTTCCTTACAGCAGATATTATACATACAAGTCCTTATAAATACAAAAACACATACGCACAACACATTCAACCCAAAAGAAATTCTGCCACACCACCCACCCGGTTTTGATAAAACAACCAAACATTAAGAAAACACATGGCTCAGCCTAACCTGCCTTATAGGGCTTCTGTGAGGATAAAACAGAGGAGATGAAAAAGATGTAAGCTACTGAATGTGGAAGCTCCAAGTCCTTTGTCCCTGGCTGGAAGAAGAAGAGGATGTATAGACTAAGGGGGGAGGGTTGGGGGGAAAATGTAAAACGGATACCAGAAAGCATGTAAAAAAATGGATAATGAATAATAATAATAATAATAATAATAATAATAATAATAATATACATATTAAAAAAAAAAGATGTAAGCTGCTTTGGTTCCCCATTGGCAAGCAAGAAAGCTAAAGCGTAAGGGAAAGAAATCAATAAATAATGCCATACCTGCCCAAGTTTCCAAAATGGCCCCAAAACACCAATAACCTTCAACTCACCGTCTTGCCACCTTTGCCAATGACTCTCCCTGCGGCCGAGGCCGGTACTCGGATGTGCGTCTCCAGCTTCACTTCTTCTTTGGGCCCAAAAAAGTTCTCCTCTTTAAGCTTGCCGTAAATTCGCCCTTGAGCCTGCAGAGTGAACAAACCAGGAAGCAGTTCAGCTCCACAGTTCAGCCTTGCTCCATTCAAAGCCTGGCTATGCTTTAAAGACAACACATTTTACAACCCCCCACCCCTCCCACTGTTGGTCTCTCCCACTCCTGAGAGTGTAATCTCCTTGGGAGGACAGGGATTTTTCTCCTTCTGCTTATGTTGCTCTGCAAAGCATCATGCACAGAAGATCAGGGCTTTTTTTGTAGTAGGAACTCCTTTGCATATTAGGCCACACATCTCTGATGTAGCTAGTCCTCCTGGAGCTTACAGTAGGCCCTGGAATAAGAGCCCAGTAAGCTCTTGGTCAGGCTTTATTCAGCCACCTCTATGAATATCCTCCAGGCCCCCAGTAGGGGTCAGTCATCAGAGGTCCCCATGACTTCCAGATGCACAAACACACGTGTGCACGCACACACGCATAAAAAATACAAAAAAAGAGAAGCCAATTTAATTTATTTGAATTTTTCTATTTATACCCTGCCCTATCCCGAAAGTGGGCTCAGGGAGGCTTACAGCATTAAAACAACATTAACATGAATCACCTCTAAAAACTCATAACCACAGATATGCCGATCAGATTCAAGACCAGTAATCCATACAACAAACCACACCCAATTCCCATCTTTAGGAGCAATGGCTTTCTGGCAAAGAGTCATGCACGTTAAAATGGAGGAAACAAACCTTGAACTGGGCTTCCGGTGGTCCGGTGATAATCACCATCCGCACTTTGGAATCCGGCGTCTCTGGAGGTGCAATCTGGAACGCACAAGAAGGAAGCATGTGAGACAAACTGATTCACTGAGAACCTAATCGTCAGGCAAAATCTACTACTAAGAGTCCGCACACTTAACCACTACACCAAACTGGCTCTAATGGGAGAGAAACTACAGTCATTTAGAAGGGCATGGAAGCCTTCAGGACATACAGCTATTCCACCAGTTTTAAATCCATCAGCACTGCTACAGTGAAATGTAGTTAGCAGATTCAAAACAAAGCTGAGGGGAGAAATTAATACACGTGAGGTGATGGGTTGCATCCGTGCCACTGCACTTCTGCCAGCACAAGGAGTTCCACTTGCTGAAAGTGACTTTTGCTCCCTGCTCTGGTGGAGAGGAGAACCCTAGACACATCATTTTGGGAGGCATTTCAGAGTGCTGTCTACATACGGTGACTCCCTTTGACGGCGGGAAGGGACAGTGGCTCAGTGGTAGAGCATCCGTTTGGTAAGCAGAAGGTCCCAGGTTCAATCCCTGGCATCTCCAACTAAAAAAGGGTCCAGGCAAATAGGCCTGAAAAACCTCAGCTTGAGACCCTGGAGAGCCGCTGCCAGTCTGAGTAGACAAGACTGACTTTGATGGACTTTGATGGATGAAGACGTGCACCATCTCTTGCTCAGTATAAGGCAGCTTCATATGTTCATATACGTTCAACAAGGAGGCCAGAGAAGAAGAGCGGCGTCAAGCAGGCTGACAACCTTCAAAATACATTTTGGAAGGTTTAAGTCCTCCCCACCCCCCAAAATAAGTGTTGTCTATGCATGGGAAGACAATGCACTTAGTTCCCCCTCTGTTGGCACAGATGACAGCTGCAGAAGGCCCAATGGCAGCAACCTGTTAGGGCATGTTGACAGCTGCTGTGGGCCGAGTGATGGAGGTCAGGAGTTGCACTGGGACCAGTGGCAGTGTGTGTGCGAGGAAGATGTTATCCCCCCACAGGTATTACGGGTCCCCACTTGTCCTTTTCTATTTTCACAGGACACCGTTGAGGATATAATTCAATGGATCGGTAATCTCAGACTCCTATAAGGAGAGCAGGGACTAGAACCCTGCTTCTGGGTGTGCGGGACAAATTTTCATGTATCATTTTGCCCATGTGTGAGGTATGGTTAGAAAGGAGGAATATTTTCAAGGAAATTCTCCAGTGCGAGGGCAGGAGAGTGGCACAAGAGCCAGTCTAGTGTAGTGGTTTAGCGTTCGGACTCTTATCTAGGAGAACTGGGTTTGATTCCCTACTCCTCCACTTGCAGCTGCTGGAATGGCCTTGGGTTAGCCATAGCTATCTCAGGAGTTGCCCTTGAAAGGGCAGCTGCTGTGAGAGCTCTCTCAGCCCCACCCACCTCACGGGGTGTCTGTTGTGGGGGGAGAAGATATAGGAGATTATCAGCCGCTCTGAGTCTCTGATTCAGAGAGAAGGGCGGGGTATAAATCTGCAGTCTTCTTCTTCTTCTACAAGATAGGATGGTACCAGGTTTTCCACTGGTGAAAATATGAGAAGGAGCCCCTGCAGACCAATAAAAAAGCTACACTATACTAAGGATCATAGGACAAAAGCCATCATGTGAGATCAAACAGAAAATCTGGATCCAAGCAAGGACAGAAGCATTCAGGAGACAGAAAGAAATGAGAACCTTGATAGAGGCACTTGCAAATCTGGAGAGCTGTTTGATGTGTTGTCCTTTCTTGCCAATGATTGCACCCACGGCCTGGGCGGGGATGAAGACGTGCACCGTCTCTTGCTCAGGAGGCTGCCGAGAGAAGAATTTTTGTGGCTGTTGATCAGTTATGGGTTCAAACTGCACGGCACGATGGGTTAAACAATGGTTGCCCGTCATCCAACCCCTCCTACTAGCCAAGTTGCTTTGATGTCACTGAACATTTATGAACACCAGCGGTGAAAGAAGTAGGGCTGGCGGGTCATGCTTTACCACAGACAGGACTCTTTTTTTTTGTAGAAAAAGCCCAGCAGGAACTGCATATTGGGCCACACCCCATGATGTCACCATTGTTTCACACAGGGCTCTTTTGTAGGAAAAGCCCAGCATGCACTCATTTATATATTAGGCCACACCCGACATCAGACCAGCTGGAACTGTGTTCCTGTGCATTCCTGCTCAAAAAAAGCCCTGACCACAGAATTTCTGGGAATTCCTAGAGCTACCATATGTCACTTCTGTGCTGGTGTACCTACACCAATGATGTCACATTCTCCCCCCACCCCTCCCAATAGTTGCCAGTCTGTTTGGCAATTCTAGATAAGGCCTCGGGCCTAGAAGAAGAAGACTGCAGATTTATACCCTGCTCTTCTCTCTGAATCAGAGACTCAGAGCGGCTTACAATCTCCTTTATCTTCTCCCCTCACAACAGACACCCTGTGAGGTAGGTGGGGCTGAGAGGGCTCTCACAGCAGCTGCCCTTTCAAGGACAAGTTGGCTGCCATTCCAGCAGGTGCAAGTGGAGGAGTGGGGGATCAAACCCGGTTCTCCCAGATAAGAGTCCGCACACTTAGCCACTACACCAAACTGGCTCTCCAGTTCTGAACAAGGCTAAAGTGTTAAAACTGTGACCTGGACTGTGTCACTGCTGACTGTAAGAGGGAAGCTATTATTTAACAGGATGATGCTCCATACCAAAGCAAAACAAAGTCCACACAATCCAATACCAGGAAGTAGGATCTAGCCCATCCTTTTCCCTGACATGCTAGTTTTCTGTGTGAAGGAATTTCACACAGATCAAATCAAATGGCAGAGTGTATAACAGTTACAAAAGAAACATGTGAAATGTGGAAAGTAGCAAAGAAAATGAGTGGACTCTAATCGCACATGAAAGCAGGGTTCAGGCAGTCAACCTACCAAAAAAGAACTATACGGGGCTGCTCCAGAAACACTACTTGGAGGAGGTGGCACGGCGTTAGAAGAGGCAGGAAAGAGGCCGACAGCAGCTAAGTTAAGACCAGGTATCAAGTGAGACTGCAACTGAAAGAAAGAGAAAAGTAAAATCAGATGGGCATAATATAATAATAAATGTACTAATTTTACATTTTTCTTTTGACCTGTCAACACAGGCTTTAAACCCTGACCTGGATACCCCAGGCAAGCCTGATCTTACCAGATCTCAGAAGCTAAGCAGGGATGACCCTGGCGAGTACTTGGAAGGGAAACCTCCTTGGAATACCAAGGCAGGGATGCAGAGGCAGGCAAATATTAAACCACCTATCTAGAAATGTCCAAGCTCCAGTAAGGGTCACCAGAAGAGGGTTGGAAATAATAATTAATAATTATCGTATGGCAGTGTGTGTAACAGGGCTTTTTTATGAAAAGGAATGCAATTTCGGCTGGCTTGGTATCAGGGGGTGTGGCCTAATATGCAAATATGCTACCAAAAAAGCCCTGGTGTGGTATAGCCAGGAGATCCTAAGATTGTCTGGCAGCCAGAAGTTCTAGCTGTTTTAGAGTTATACACCACTAGGTGGCGATCTAGACTGGTTTTTTAAGGCAAGAGACATTTCAGAGGTGGTTTGCCATTATCTGTCTCTGAGTTAAAGGTAAAGGTAGTCCCCTGTGCAAGTAGCAGTTATTTCCGACTCTGGGGTGACGTTGCATCACAACATTTTCATGGCAGACTTTTTACGGAGTGGTTTGCCATTGCCTTCCCCAGTCATCTACTCTTTACCCCACAACAAGCTGGGTACTCATTTTACCGACCTCAGAAGGATGGAAGGCTGAGTCAACCTTGAGCTGGCTATCTGAACCCAGCTTCTGCTGGGATCAAACTCAGGTCATGAGCAGAGAGCTCGGACTGCAGTACTGCAGCTTTATCACACTGCGTCACAGGGCTGCATTGGCCTCTGAATTACAACCCTGGAATTCTTTGGAGGTCACCCTTGCAAATACTAGCCAAGGCTAACCCCCTACTTAGCTTCCGCGATATAAAAAGATCAAGTTAGCTTGGGCTATCCAGGTGAGGGCTAAGAGGGTTGGATTTTGATCTGCGCAAGAACTCTGAGTCATAAGAACAGTAAGGTAAGTTTTCTGTGGCCCCGGAAGGTGGGACCAGAACCAATAAGTTGAAATTAAATCAAAGAGTTTCCGGCTCAACATTAGGAAGAACTTCCTGACTGTTAGAGCAATTCCTCGGTGGAACAGGCTTCCTCGGGAGGTGGTGGGCTCTCCTTCCTTGGGAGTTTTTAAACAGAGGTTAGATGGCCATCTGACAGCAATGAAGATCCTGTGAATTTAGGGGGAGGTGTTTGTGAGTTTCCTGCATTGTGCAGGGAGTTGGACTAGATGACCCTGGAGGTCCCTTCCAACTCTATGATTCTAAAAAACAAACAACTGTGCAGAAAACTAGGTATAAATAGCCCTCCCTCACTTTCTTCATGATCTCCTGCTCTGTTCAGCAGCAGTTCTCAATGGATACTATAATCTAAATCCAAGTACAATTCATATAGAAAACAATTCATACTCATCATTTGCAATAAAAGCAAAGGTAGTCCCCTGTGCAAGTACCAGTCGTTTCCGACTCTGGGTTGATGTTGCTTTCACAACGTTTTCACGGCAGTCTTTTTACGGGGTGGTTTGCCATTGCCTTCCCCAGTCATCTGTACTTTTCCCCCAGCAAGCTGGGTACTCATTTTACCAACCTCGGAAAGATGGAAGGCCGAGTCAGCCTGAGCCGGCTACCAGCTTCCGCGAGGATCGAACTCAGTTCGTGAGCAGACTGTTCAGACTGCAATACTGCAGCTTTACCACTCTGTGCCACGGGGCTATGCAATACATGTTACAAATAATCCATCCTCACCAATAAGCATAACAATAAAACTAAGACGCTGTATACACTATAGCAGTAATTCCTCCGGGGTTCCACAATTAATCAAGAAGTCTTTCAACATTAAAATTTCAAAGTTTGAGAGTCCTCGTTATTAATATTTATGGTGGAGTCGCAGTAAGGAGTCAGTTCTGCAAGTTGTTCTGATGAATAGTTCAACCACTTCTGCCGCTCCTGTTAGCTTTTGGCAGTGTTTCACGATGGAGGCTTCCTCAAGAGTAACCCTTCAGCGTATTTGACATTTCCATTCACTCACTCACAAGATCCCTTTGCATTCAATGTAGATTTCAGCACCAGAGAGAAATGTGAAATCTACATGCATTTCTAGTCCAGGAGAAGTAACATGAATGGAAGACTGCCAATCACAGACGGCCAGCTCCTTATGGGATACTGGAAGTACATCTCAGTCCCAGGGCAGAAGAAAGGCAAGAAAAACATTTGACATGAGCCCACTCACACTCATAGCTGCCACGTCATTCTCGTAAGCCTCCCTCACTTTCTTCATGATCTCCTGCTCTGCTCGGCAACAATTCTCAATGGAGCCTTTCACAGTGATGGTCCTTTCGGGGTTGTAGAGAGTCAGGTCCTGCAGACTTTGGAGGGCAAAAAGGGACCCATCAAATACACATTAAATACTGCAGGTTTTTACGCTGGACGCAAACCCATGTGATATTCAGTTGACCACTAGAGCAAACAAAACATATGCAGAAGTGGGGGGAGGACCAAAGAAAGAGGAACTTACGAGCAAGGAAAATGTGAATGCAAAAAAGCCCTGGTATCAGGGAACACTGGCGAGATTTTTGATGTGATGGAGCCAATGTTCTGTATTGGAGGTGGAAGAAAATGGCCCACAACTGCTCATCCCTTATGGACAGAGAGCAAAGAAACCACCCCTCCCCGCTCAGAATCTTGCCTTACAACGTTCTAACCTTACACTATATACATAAGGAACTACAGGGCTTTTCTGGTAGAAAAAGCCCAGCAGGAATTCATTTGCATGTTAGCCCACACCCCTTGATGTCACCATTGTTTTGCACAGGGCTTTTTTGTAGAAAAGGCCAAGCAGCAGCTCGTTTGCATATTAGGCCACACACCCCTGACACCAAGTCAGCCAGAACTTTGTTCCTGTGCATTCCTGCTCAAAAAAGCCCTGGGAACTATGATACACAGACGGAGCGTTACCCTCCCTACTCTACCTTTTCATATACAAAACAAAGGGTGCTCACAAGATTTTCGGAGTTGGAGAGTTAGGTGGGGATCTAGGGTGGGGCAAACTGAAGTGAAGAGCAAACCCAGGCTGCAGATCCGTACCTCTTCCAAACTATCTAGTTCATCTGTTATGAGGGCTGGATCTGACATAAAAGAGACCTTGTCGGGCCAGCCCATGGGTGTCATAAAATGCAATGCAGGTAGTGGAGGTACAAACTTTACAAAACACAAAGACAGACACAATTTAAAGATTTTTTTTTTTAAAAAAACCCTAAAATATAACATGCTTAAAGTTTTAGCAATCTTGCAATATTGTAGTCAGTATAAAAGCAAGTTCCCCCTCCCCTCCCTTCCTCCCCAAGAGAGGAGCCTCGGCCAACGGAGAGAATAGAGGCTTTGCTCTGTAGCTTCTGTGTGATTGAGAAATCCTGACAAAGCAAGCTGTGGCACAAAAAAGAAGCAACAGGGAGGGTGAAGGAATCAAGACTTGCTCGCGGGCCAGATAGGAGCTCTCCAGGGGCCTGATCTGGCCCACAGGTCGCATGCTTGACACCCCTGATCTAGCTCATCTTGTATTAACACGAAGCGAGCAGCAAATCCTCCAAGTACACAGAGAGAAGAATATCTACCAGCAATAAATTCAGTTACTATTTATTTAGTACATTTTTATCCTGCCACTCCTCTAGAGTAGTAGGTGATGTGGAAAACCTCTGCCTGAAACCTTGGAGAGCTGCTACCAATCAGAGTAAACAATGCTGACCTCAATTAAGACTAATGATCTGACTCGGTAGTAAGGCGACTTCATTTGTTCAGGGAGCTCTGTTTTATCCTCACAATAACCATGAGTTTAGGTTATGCTAGGTTGGGAGACAGTAATGCTGCTTCCACACACATTGGAAAATACACTTTCAGTGGCCTATAGCCATCATTTGCAAGTGGATTTTCCTGTTTCACAAAGGAAAATCCAGTTGCAAATGATTGGTAAAGTGCACTGAAAGTGCATTGTACAATGTATGTAAAAGTCACATAAGTATTTCAATGTCACTCAGGCTGGATTCAGAGAGGCAATTTAAGTTGCCCCAGGGATGGCAGGCGAGAGCACAAAAAAAGCGAGTCCAAGTGTGCACATCTGCCTGCCGTCCTGCTCCCACCCGACCCATCCATGACTCAGCTGGAGCTGGCTCAAAAAGGTACCTAATTGCTGGGGGGGCCTCCAAGGTGCCTCCCCAGCCATCTGGATGGCTGGGAAGTGCCTGGGGAACGGTGGATGGGGCACACAAGCACCCCAAGGCGTCCGCAGACCACCCCTGTTCCGTGGGCTGTATGGACGCCTCAGGGGCACTCCAGTTTCCACCAGCTCACTTCTGGGTTGGCATGCTGCTGCCCTGAGCCAGCGGTGTGAACTCAGCCTCAATGAACTTTATGGCAGGATAGGGATTTGAACTCAGGACACCCAGACACCACTATACCATGCAGATTCTCTGGTAAGAATTATGACAGATGTCCCTCCTTCCCTCTACAAAGTGAAAGCATGGCCCCAAAGGGGTGTTCTTACTCATAGTTAGCACAGGGATGGAGGAGGAGGGATGTTCCAGAGTTCCAGAAGGCAAGCAAGACTGTATGCGGGGCATGGAGGTGGTGAAAGAAATTAAAAGGCCTTACGAGGAGATGGTGATCTTTGTCTCCGTGTCCTGCTCCACCTTCTTCAGGTTTCGGCCCTCTTTGCCGATCAGCCGTCCCACAAAATTGTTATGGGCCAGGATTTTCAGAGGCACTTCATCAGCGCTTGAGAGGGAAAAATAAATTAAGAAGGTTGTCATGGACTGGTATATCCTGCCCCACTGCTGGCCAATTCTGGCCTACCTGTTAAGCCTCAGTTGCCTTGCAGGAAGAGCAAGTCCCAAGACGTTGTGGCCCCTTCCAGATACTGAATGGAGACACACACGAGGGTGGGATTTGCATCTAATTCATAAACATGATTAGAGGGAGGAAAGGCTTCACCCGTGACAACAGATCAGGGACTGTTCCTTAAAATGTAATCCAGGCAATATTTCTCTCTCAGGAGAGCAATTTACGGACATACTGCAACCGATTCTCTATTCCCATTTTCATCACTTGAGTGTCTCTAATGCTGGGGGGGAAGGAAAGGAATGCCCTTGCAAGCACCAGTCGTTTCCGACTCTGGGGTGACACTGCTTTCATGGCAGACCTTTATACGGGGTGGTATGCCATTGCCTTCCCCAGTCATCTACACTTCCCCCCCCCCGCCCCCCCAGCAAGCTGGGTACTCCTTTTACCGACCTCGGAAGGATGGAAGGCTGAGACAACCTCAAGCCGGCAGAGGGATTCTTTTCCACATGTGTTTTGCTCCCTCTAGTGGCCAATTTTATATTACATCACGGGATGTCTGGAATATCTCTATGCAGATTTAAAGTGGGGGGAAATATGCCGGATTTACAGCGATGTAATATCAAATCAACCACTAGTGGGAGCAAAACACATGGGGAAAAAGAACCCCACCACACAAACACAAAGCAATACAGACACACACATGATGAAAATGAGACTGTGGAAGAGCCCGCAGACCGTATTGGGTTTGATAAACCAATGATCTGGACACTCTTAAGGTTGTTTTGTAGGGAGTGGGAGAAGCAGGCTTCTTCCTTCCTCCAAGGTCAGACCAACAACAGCCCATCCTTACGTCTTGGTATCTTTTGCCTCCTTCTGCATAATTTCCAAGATCATCTTGCAAGCTGCAGAGCAGCCCTCAGGTGTTGAATGGATGCTGATGGCTTTCTCTGCGGCCCCTGCATTCTCTTTCCGGTGCACGTCAATTCTGTGCAGGATGGGGAGGAAGAAGAAAAGCTGCTTTAATACAGAAGCTCAAAAACAGTCCACCATCTATGACAGAGATTCAGAAGCCTGACAGCTAGAGAAACAGACGCTTCAAATCCTACACTCCCCTTCAGGGTTAGTTGCATAATGTGGTGATCTAAGGTGATTTCCCAACTATCTGCCAGCTGCCCAACTGTGGGAGAAAACTGTGCCCCTCAATCCCCATCTAGGGCTCTTTAAAATGACACACCAAGCTGGACACGCCAGCTCTCACACTCTTACAAGAGTCCTCCTTGGTGGGAGTTCAGTCACCATTTCTGTTTGACAGTTGCCAGGGCAATCAAATGGTGGCTGAATTCTAGTGAGATGAAGTATACTTGCAAGCGTTCAAGAAGACCTACAGGCAAGCGTGGCTTGATGTTCTATTTATAATGAAGAAAGTGGTAACAAAAATGTAAGGAGGACCATCTCCTTTCGAGGTCGGGGGAAGCAGCAGCAGAGAAGAGTGAGCGGGTGGTTTACAGGAAGAAAAAGCTTTTAAAACCCCCTACTAATAAAATAAATAAACCCTCTCTGTGCCTCTCTTTCACCCTTAATAATAGCCCAAATTTGCTTCGGGGGGGGGGGGGGCGGGAAATCACACTGTAGGGCTACCTTTGGATCTGTTCTCTGCCTGCAGCCACTAATCCTGGAACTGCTCATCCCAAACTGTGAAGACCTTCCAAGCCAGAGCCAGGTGTTCACTGTGTTCATAGGCTGCTAGCCCACTCTTAGTGGTAGATTAATATGATAGTACAGCTAAACAGCTGTGGCCTTACTTGGACTGTGTCTGCTTGGTTATATTGCGAATGGTGGCGCCCTCTTTGCCAATGATGGCTCCCACATACTGGGTGGGAACCAGAAGTCGGAGGGGGATGTCGACTGGCTGCTGTTTCACAGGCGCTCCAGAAGCCACAGGGGAACCCTGCCTCGGGGCCCCCCGTGTGCCAAAGCCTCCCCGGCGCCCGTTCTCCGCGCCTTGCACCGTCTGTTCATCGGGGATGTAGGAGACCTTCAGGGCATGGTTTTCTAGCTGGTGTCCATTAAGTTTCATGATGGCTCTGAAGGACAGGCAGAGAAAAAAATGGTGGTGGGGAGAAAGAGTCACAACACACAAATCGCTTAGTTGCATCTCACATATTACATCCATGAGTTAGTTTACCAACTATGGACAGTTCAGGATGGTTCACAGTCTAAAATGTATTTACTTCACTTATACACATTTGTTCTTTCCAACGGAGATCCAAAATGGCTGACTGTTTTCTCCTGTGAAGTAGGTAAGGCTAAGGATGGCACAAATGCACCTAGAACCAAGCCGCACGTTAAAGAAAACCAGATGAAAATCTATCAAATAATCCCAGATCCTTGAAATTGGAGATACAGCTATCAAGAGCCTCACTGGGTTACCTCACTGGGAAATTGGAGATACAGCTATCAAGAGCCTCACTGGCTTACGCAGAGGACGACAACAGGTACGCCTGATTGCCAGCACACATCATACAACTGCTTAAAGGTCAGTCATCACAGTGCTTCAGTTCACATTAAAAAGAATGAACTACTCACTAGGGTTTTTTTAGCTTGACCCCACATAAATGTTTCACTCAAAGTAATGGTTCTGTGGACTTTTCAGGTGGGACCCCCTTTGAACCCAGTTTTAAACATACTGCTGTTTTCAAGACCTACTTGCAAAGTAGCCCCATCCCAGTTTCTCCCTGTCCAGCATGAACAGCAAGAATCTCTTATCAACTAGTTCATAATTTATTTTTAATGTTTGGCATTTATAAATAAACAGCATTACTAAGCAACAGGTTGCATTTCATGGCCATTTTACACCCCAAGTAGAAGCAAAACTAACAACCAAATGTTCTGTATAACTGTATTTATCTGACTCCACTTTATTCCTGTTCATTTATCCCCTGCCCTTTCCCGCAATCGGGACTCCAAAGCAGCTTACTTTGTTCTCCTCTCCTCTACATTATCCTCACATCAGTCCTGTGAAATAGATTAGGCTGAGAATATGTGACTGGCCAGCAAGTTCAGGGGTCTCCCAGATTCTAGTCTAGGGATGGCAAAACTTGCTTAAAATAAGAGCTACATAGAATAAATGTAAGATGTCGGAGAGCCGAGGAAGGAAGGAAGGAAGGAAGGAAGGAAGGAAGGAAGGAAGGAAGGAAGGAAGGAAGGAAGGAAGGAAGGAAGGAAGGAAGGAAGGAAGGAAGGAAGGAAGGAAGGAAGGAAGGAAGGAAGGAAGGAAGGAAGGAAGGAAGGAAGGAAAATAGATGGGGAGGGAGGAGGGAGAAAGAGGTAAAAAAAAAGAAAGCAACGTTAACTTTAAATGCATTCTCTTGGCTTGGAGAAGTGATTTAAAGAGATAAATGCCTTCTCCAAGTTGGCCAATGGGGAGGTGGGGGCTTCGAGAGCCACACAATATGTGTGACATGTGGCACCCAAGCCGCAGTATGGCCATCCGTGCCCTAGCTTGACTCTCATAGTGCTGGCTCTCTGCTTAGCCAATCCATCTTGACATCACTGCTGGATGTGATATGACTGGATTGCAGTTCCCAAAAGCTGCCTATAGATGGAGATGCTGGCATGAGCAAGACCCTATCATGGGACAATCTCATCCCAGCATCCCATATAAGCAGCCACCTGTAACACCCATAACTTGAATACTAATCTTGATACTGTTGCCCTCTCCATTACACCTACATATTGTGTTATGGTTGGAGGCAAAAAAGACCCATACATGCCCCGGAGGTCACTTTGTTCAGCCTCCCAGGATCTTCTGACAGTCCCGGGCCCAAGAGATGCCCGTCTTGCCTCTACCAGGGCCAGGACCTCTTCAGTCCTGGTCCCGACCTGGTGGAATCAGCTCCCTATGGAGATCCAGGCTGTACCTGGCTTGTTAGCCTTTCGTAGGGCCTGTAAAACGGAGCTGTTCCTGCCAAGTTTTTGGATGAGGCAGCGGGCATCTATTAGATCGGTTGGCCTCCCCTACTGTACTGCACTCCTATATGGCTGTACTACTCTTCTGTGCTATTCTGTAGTACCTATTCTGTGATGTCATCCTGCTGGACCATCTTATTGTACTTTACTAAATTTTGTAACTGGTTTTTATTATGATTGTAATTTTATTGTGATTTTATTACTATTTGTGTTGTACTCCACTCTGAGCCCCTAAATGGGGGAATGGGCAGAATATAAAATAATAATAATAACAACAACAATAATACTTAGGCATGGTTGGTTAAGATCAGGGTTTAGCAGACACACAGATTACAAGGGGTAACCCCTGATAGTTCTTTGTTTAACGTGAGAATCTGAACTGGCAAAAGCCAGTTAAGAACAAAGCTTAACATTTCTAGTTTTACACACAAGCATGGCATATGGAAGGCTTCATTGCCCTAAGTACCTGCATCAAATTTCTAGGTACCCGAATAACCTGGATTTTCTACCTGGGGCCAGTTCCACAGTTTGGCAGGAAGATGGAACCGCTCGCCCTCACTGTGGCACATGCAAAATACAATGCTCCTAGTCAGGGCTTTTTTTGACTAGGAGCACACAGGACCACAGTTCCGGCTGGCCTGGTGTCGAGGATGTAGCCTGAAATGCAAATTAGTTCCTGTTGGGCTTTCCCTACAAAAAGCCCTGCACAAAACAATGGTGACATCAGGGGTGTGGCCTAATATGCAAATGAGTTCCTGCTGGGCCTTTTCTTTGGTTCCTTTTTTTTTTTAAGCTCAGCTTCTAGTGTCTACTTGAAGTTCTATTTCTCCAGTTTGGTGTAGTCGTTAAGTGTGCAGACACTTATCTGGGAGAACTGGGCTTATTCTCCATTCCTCCACTTGCAGCTGCTGGAATGACCTTGGGTCAGCCATAGCTCTCGAAGAGGTTGTCCTTGAGAGGGCAGCTTCTGTGAGAGCTCTCTCAGCCCCACCCACCTCTCAGGGTGTCTGTTGTGGGGGAAGGAGATAAAGGAGATAGTAAGCTGCTCTGAGACTCTGATTTAGAGTAAAGGGCAGGACATAAATCTACGGTCTTCTTCTTCTTCCCTGACTTGGCATGTGGAGGTGGAATCAACAGACTCAGCTTCCTCAGGGTGGGCTGTGGATCTTCCACCCTACTGGGGAGGTTCTTTGCTGTGGATCTTCCACAGATCCTTGCTGTGGATCTTCTACCCTACTGGGGAGGTTCTCTTGGTACCACTGACCAGTCTTGCTCTCATCCCAACCTACATTGCAGGGCTGTTGTTGTAAGGACCAAGTGGAAGCAGGGAGAACAGTGTAGAAAGTCATTTTGGTTTCTCTGGGGAGGAATAAAACAGGCCACACACACACATCAGAACAAATTACGGCACACAATTGTAAGCTCTGTTAACTTACTGTCTGGTTTGCTCTCGGTTGGCGTACGTGACATTGACAACTGCTGTCTCGCTATCTGTATTCACTAACACAAAGAAAAAAGAAATCTGATTTAATTCAAATGGAGATTACTGGCTGGAAGTATTTATTATGACTATTTTTTAATGGACATTTGGCACTTTTCCTCCCACACAGGCTCTTGATACAGCTTACAAACCAGAAGGTTTCCTAACACAATAAAAGCAAAAATTATTCAAAACTCACTCCACGGCTATAAAATGACCTCAATAACAACCAACAGCCTAAATCCCAAATGAAATTCTCAATACAGCACTTTAAAACATCAGTGACCCAACAGCAACTTTAAAAATCTTATAAAATATTTAAAACCAACATGCTAATTAAGACAGCAATAAAACGGTATGGTATTAAAAATAAACCCGTAATAATAATAATAATATTCATATTATCAAACCAGCAAAAAAAACCCCCTTAAAAATAGAATTAACAGCTCAACCCAAGCTTGGAGGGAAAAACCAGGAGTGAATGGATAAAGTCTCTTAGGACTCCCAGCAAGATCAGATAAGAAGTCCCCGGAAGGGGAAAGGGCAATCCAACAGAACTGGAGCTCTGCAGTCGCATAACTTCCTGTCTCTCTCACTGAGAAAAAAGTAGTGTGTATTGGGGGTGGGGACCAAGAGAGTCACTATATTCAGCTGCTACAACAAAATCCTTGGGAGTTTACTCATGATTAGCACAAGTGTGCTGCCAGGCTCATGTGCTCCCCTCATGCATGGAACACAACTGAAATCTTTCTGGCTTGGAAAGACTAAACTCCAAATTTGCCATTAGGTTCAATTGCAGGTGCCCATACATGTGTCCTGGTGCTCTCCAGTCCCCCTGAAACTGAGATTCTGAAATAGGATTAAGCCAAGGTTTAGAATCTCAGTTTGTGAGAAGGAAACAACTTCCAATTTGCCCCCAGTGTCTGTATTTGGTTACTCACCTGGCATCCAACTTGATGGGTTTCTGTTGTCAGGGGAAGATGTTCCAAATGCTTCAATCATGGTTTATTATTTTGCGGGTTTAGCTGTGGTTTTACCATTCTCCTTGGTGGGTTTATTTGTTTGCTGAGAGCTGATTTGCTCTGCTTATGTTAACTTTGGCCCTTTTGTCAGTAAGCTTTGTATATGGGTTGGGGGGGGGGGCTGTTTGCGAGAGAGCTTCAACTGCTTTAGTGTTATGGTATTGTTTTGCTTCTGATGAGATCTTAATATCTATTTTCTTTGAAATACATCAACTTGTATCCAACCATCTGTGTGCTTAACAGAATGGGGCTCTACCTCTTCCCTCTCTAGCCCCGCCCCCCCCAAACCCCTGTAAATTTTGTTTCAAGAGGATGGTCAGCAGACCCTCAGGAACACTTTATGGGGCAAAATGTAATGGAAGCAAGAAACGGGAGAAATTACCTCCCACTATACTGCAACACAGCCTGCACCCCGGTGCTCAACATGGGCGCGACGCAGGCCAGCTCATCTGAAAGACTATGTATGTTAGGCTTGCCAACTGTGGGGGAGGGGTGTTACATATGTGAAGGCATGCCTGAACATGCTGGGTGTTGTGTCCTGAGCTTGAGGCGCAGCACAATAGACTGAGAGGATCCAAAGATATGCATCCTGATTGGCTGCATAACTCAAATTGGCCAATCGGGAGGCAGTATTAGAGGATCCTAGGATCTGCCAATAAGTATACATATTCTAACAAAGGATTCAAAAAGGGTACAATCACAGGATGCTTTCTGCTTCGTGGGGGCTGGGTTTCCCCTGCCCCAACTGCACATATTGCCGTATGTTCTGAGTACTTGGTTGTATGTTTGTAGTCACTTAATAAAGATGCTGAATCACTATGAACTCACCACCCCATAAAAAGTCTGCCGTGAAAACGTGATGTGACGTCACCCCAGAGTCGGAAACGACTCTACCTTTATATTACAACTGTCTTTCTGAAGATGAAGCTCCCAAAACCTCTTTGCTGGGGGGTGGGATATAATTCAGTAGTCCGTATGGAAGAGGAGAAGGTATGGTGGAAGAGGAAGGATATGCGTCAGCTCAACAACTGCTCCAGATTGTGCCCCTTACAAATGGAAGTATCTTCCGGCATCTGAATGCAGCCAGTGATAAAGCCCCTGTTAGGATTCAGTGGTCCAGCTCCTATATCTTGCTCCAAGACCCATTCCTATATGTTTTCTGAACATTCCCAAAGAATCTTACCTTGTTCACAGTTTTCCACGGTACCATATTGAGCTAGCAAACCATCCAGAACCTAACCAAAGGTGAAAATGGGGAGAAATTGTGTTACCCTGAATATTCTTGCCAGACAGAATTATAAACCGAAGTCATCACAACACTTTCTCCTAAGGGGTCTCCTTGTTGAATGGTTATTATTTTGCTTCTGCTCCCTTTCAAATGTTCAGAGTAGGAAAACACAGACTCAAATATCATTCAAATAGAAACAAAAAAAACCCCACCACAGCTTATGCCCTGTTACAGCAATTGTGGTGCAAGCAAAAGTTTGCACTGCAATGACATTATTGGTGGTCTACTGTGGTCAAAACGGGAAAAGCCACTTGGATTAAAAAGTCCCACTGAAACCTTAATAGCAACATTGTGTGGGGACAATACTATATTGGCACTGGATCTTTTGCCATGTTTCCCAAGGTCTTCCCCTCCTTCTCTATCCCCTGGCATTAAAAGGAAGTTCAAGAATAATAACATAAAAACGTAAAAAGAACGTTGCTGGATTGGACTAATGGCCCAATAGCTAGAGGCACAGACAGCTTTAGAAGGGGATTAGACAGGCTCACGAAGGATAGGTCTATCAGTGGCAACTAGGCAGGGTGACTAAAGAGAATGTGGAGACTGAAGGGAACCTCCTCATTCAGAAGCAGTCAACCTCTGAACACCAGTGCCAGGAGGCAACATCAGGGGAAGGCCTTGGGCTCTATGCCTTGCTGTTGGTCCTCCAGAATCCTGGTGGGCTACTGTGTGAGACAGGATGCCGGATTAGATGGATCACTGGTCTGATCCAGCAGGGCACTATCTTGTCCAGAAGCCTGTCTCACCAGTTCTTACAAAAGGCCAACAAAGCACAGAGGCTGAAAGCCTTCCCTCCAGTGTTGTCTCCTAGTTTCAGCTATTTTGTGCTTCTGATTATGGAGGTTCCCTCAAGACACCATGGCTAGTAGCCACAGATGGACCCATCCTCCGTGAATTTATCTAATCTCCTTTTAAGGACTTGCTGAGTTTACACAAGAATTCACATACACTGAAGCCTTGACTACTCACAAGGGCACCTAAGATGCCGTAGGGTAAAGGAGGACAACAGGTTTCCCCTGAACACTGAGAAAGTGCAGAGATGCTGAAATAAAACAATGCCCCATATTTACATCACAATAGATAAACGGTACTTGCAGGCAGATAGCTGCATACTCTCTTTGCGGAGATCAACTTGGGCAGCTTAGACTAACCACCAACAACTAACTCTTGGATTAGGGATTTGGGGGAGGGGGAGAGAATTAATTGTCTCTCTCCACATACAGACACTTGGGGGGGGGCACACCCTGCTTTTAAGAACAGTCAGGGCCGGCCCTAGAATGTCTGGCACCCTAGGCAAGGCTTAACTCCTGAGAATAGGAGACATCTTGGTTACTACCAGACCTCCAGTCAGATGCTCTGTTCAGAGCAGACATCATTAGCCTTCAAACTCCACAACCTGCTCTAAAAGCTGCCTATTCTGCCCTCATCCCAGCTCAGAAAACCTCTTCCCCTGGGTCCTTGCATCAGCCTTCTTCTTGGTGGTTGAAAACACAGGGAAAAGGTGGCAATGCTGAAGGCCTGTTCACCCCAGGAAATTCCCCAGCAGGCATGGCAATGCTAAGCCCCTATGAAGCAATTTTCTATTAAGATATTCCACGAAGAGAACAGTTTTCTGAAGAGTGCCACCAGATGCACAGTCAAAGGAGGACATATAGAGGAACAAAGGATCTCTCCACCCTTGCTCTGCTCGTTCTTGACCTGCACATATCACGGATTGCTTCACATATAAGTGTAGGTTACGAAGATGCAGACACACTTTTAGACCACCTACTTTTCAGTCTCTTCACTTACCTCCCATCGTAGCTGAGGGGGGATGTTTCGTATCTGAATCTTGCGGCTTCTAAAATAAAGAGGGGGGGGGGGAGTTTAGATTTCTGTCCCGCCTTTGTTTGGAGCTATTTCAGAGAAGTATAACTAAGTGCCAGAGAAAGTGTGTCAGTGGATAAGGACCTAGGCTGAGTCCTTGGCATCTCCAATGAGCACTTCACTCTGAAGCCCATACAGCCAAGCTCCTAGAAATGTAACATCCTTGTAAATTTTTAAGTAATGGATTTTTTTTTTTAGTAATGGGGGGATTCCCCCCTCCCTTTTCCCAGGGAGAGCCCAGACATTTCAGAGAAAATTGACATGTAAGTAATACTGAATTTCCTATCAAACAATCCTATTGAGAAAACATCCTGGGGTTGGGGGGGCAGAGTGTTTTTTTTTTCCGAAGACATTTTTTCAAAAGGAAAGTGATTACACAAAAGGCTCTTTCTACAATGGAAAGCTCCTCTCTCTGGACTGGCACTGCACTTAACTAAGCAGGATGATAAGATAAAAGCCAACACCCACACATCTGGTGTATAAGTCCTCTGCCACTCTGAGAAAGTGGTTGTGATGGTCTGCCCCCCCCCCCTCACCAAAGAAAAACCTCTATGGACTCAACTGGTTCCTAAAAAATTATCTGGAAGTTCACCTTGTGGACAAAAAAAGCTCACACCTATTCCAAATCTAAAACTGTGGCAGTGTCCAAACCTGATACATCAGATAAACTGTCTAGTCCAGGGGTGGCCAAACTGTGGCTCTTTCACACATATTGTGTAACTCCCAAAGCCTCCACCATCCTGTCAGCTGGCTTGGAGAAGGCACTTCTTTCTTTAAATCACTCCTCCAAGTCATGCCAGCAGTCGGCTTGGAGATTACATTTAAAGTTGCTTTCTTTCCACCTCTCCTTCCCTCCCCCATCTATTTGCCTTTCTCCTTCTTGTCTTGTGGCTCTGAAACATCTGACATTCATGTCTTATGGCTCTCAAGCATCTGACATTAATTCTGTGCGCTCTTACATTAAGCAAGTTTGGACACCCCTGGTCTAGTCTAACTTGCTTGGGTAGATTAATTTCTAAGGGCCAAACTAGCCCTGTTGTTTTTAAATAGGTCTTGTTTTCCCAAAGTCAAACAGCAGCTGCAGGAAATGTGTTAATTTTTTTTGTCTTTTTTCCCTGAATTTAGCTCTTATTATCCAAACCCATGACGATGGCTCCCATTCATTTGCTGTAAACATTTTCCCTTGTCTGAAATAACTTGCATATCAAATACTGGACAATCTTTTAAAAAAACCAATTTCAGATAGTAACCATTATCACATCCTGTTACCTCATCCCTCTGGCACATCATAAACTCTGTAATCCTAAACAGAGTTCTACCCTTCATAAATCCATTAACTTAAAAGGCAGCCTTCAATCTTGAACAGGTTCTTCAACCCAGTCTTAAAATTATTCTGCAAGGTAGATTATTTGATATCTCTTTGCAAATGTTGGTCAGAGCACACACTGTAATGACACCAGTTTTTATCAGACATGGTTTTGTTATTCCCCCTCTCCCCCATGCCCACCCCCGGTCTCCTAGAAAACCACATCCTGGAATACCAAGGCATCATTCAAACTCCTCTCCTAATGCTTGAAGGATTCAGGATCTGGATCCTCGTCTCCTCCACAACCCTCCAGAGCTTTCTGAAAATCGCATCCGTCGGAAGGAGATGGGACGAGCAAAATTACACTCGGAGAGCGTCAGTGAGAATCTCAGGGGATCAATAAAGAGACAGAATCTCTATAAAGGGCCTAGGGGTTGTCTATAAAACATGCTCTCATTTTAATGGCTGAGAAAGATTGAAGCCTGGGGGTGGGGGTGGATAACAGCAATAGAAGATTATGAAAAAGGTTCAAAAGACAAGAGCTACTAACTGCTTTTCCCCCCCTCATCTCACTCTTCCAAAATCCTGCCTCCCAAAATAGAATCTTTGGGAATTTTCAATGCCAAAATTAACCTATCCTGCTATAGCAGCTGCCACACGCAACTACAGGTGGATCGTGGATACTGCCTCCGCCTTGCTGGACATTCCTAAATTCACCAAGCAGCTGTGATTTAGGGGTGATGAAATGTAAATACCGTAATAGATCCATGGCCATGTGGGGCACGACCCGCTGTGACTATTTCACGCATGCAAACCCATATTTTATCTCTTCTCGCCCATCACATCCTAGGCCTTCGGGATTTCTGCAGCCAGCCTATCTGCTCCTCCTCATCCCAAATTCTGCAAGGAAACACTAGCTCTGTTTTAAAGACCAGTTACATGCCGGGCTTAACTGGCATTGCAGAGGCTACCATTCCAAATCGTTTTCTCTTGGGCTCTTGGCACGATTCACCAGTGTAATCCTAAACAGAGTTGCACCCTTTTGAATCCACTAAAGTGAACAGGCTTGGAGAGGTGCAGTTCTGTTTAGGATTGCATTGTCAGTTCCTTTAGATGGGACTTACATTTGTAAAAAGGGAGGGGGTAGGGTTCAGAAAGTCAAAGTCAATCCTGCAGGATTGGGTTAGATAGTGTGGCAGCTATGGGATGACAGGGAGAGGGGGGGGAGGGCCCTGAGGCAATTGCCTTCTGGGCCGAGGAATATCCAGTCCCCCACTCTGGCTTCTCCTATAGGTTATTTATACCCAAACTTCCCACAATCAAATAAAAAGAGGGCACAAGCCTTAAATTAAAGATTGGTAGTGTGTCAGCTTTGTACTCCCTTAAAATTTCTTATTTGAAAATCTGCTAGACTGTGGCTGTATTTATATGTTAGGTAAATAGAGATCACATTGTTTTTCCTCCCCCCCCCCATCAACATTTTATTGAATTCATGAGGAACAAACAATAACATATAGAATAGTAATTAACATCCAATAATAATAAGCTTGTGGGTTACGCGTATAACTTAAGCACAATAATTCTTAATCCAATTTTCCTTTGAGCAATAATTAATTAGTATATTACAAAGTAAACACTAAAGAGACAATATGATATTTCAGTGTCATAAAGGTATATACATGTTTCAGCAATAATAGCTCATTGCAAACAACGAATGATTTAAAAACGGATTGGAGAATTCAGAGATGTGTTAGATTATTTTTACTTGACAGAAAATATACAAGTAGAAACAAACAACAAAGGTTTATTTAACAGAAAACAAAGTATTTAGTAAGGTAAATAGGATGTGTGGATAACTTAAAACACAAAGCAAGCTTAGCTCTCCAAGTTAATAACCTCTGAGGGGAGTTCTCATTTCCCTTTCTCTAGACAGGACTTTGTTCCATTTAAAACTTATGTATAAAATTGTGCAAAATTGTAATATTTGGCATGGAAGTGGCGATGCATGTAGGGTGCAGGAAATGTACCAGACACCACGCTGGCAAACCACGTGGAAGCCTGTGCAGCCTGCACCCCACGTTGCCCTATCAGGAACTGCCTCGTGTGTATGTACTTTGCACTTGCGCTGCACTGTGGCCAAAGGTTATCAATCATTACCTGAGCCAACGCCTAGAGTTTAAATAAAGCAGCGCTCCTGCCTCAGGAGGTCAGCTTTCACCCACGGTCGTCGTGTCTTGCTTCCCGACTCCCACAGCTGGTGACCCCGACGTGATCAGCTCCCGGCCTCTGCTCACCCGACCCTTCGGTCTCCACGGTGCACCTCCTTTCAGGTGAGTATGGGGGAAACGTTGTCTAAGGAACAAGTTGTGCATGCAGATGAACTAAGGAAATTATGTCAGTCGCAGCAGCCAGACAGATGCCCGTCAGGGAAAGAGATCCTTGAGCTCCTGCGGGAGATAGACTGCCAGTGTCCATGGTATCCACAATGTGGTTCCATGAAGCCCAGTGACTGGGGGAAAATCGGAGCGGAGTTGCGGCAGGAACCCCGCGCTCCTATGTCTCTGCTCATAACCTGGCAGCGGATTCATCATGCTATTTGCCAGTTCACTCCGGCTGATAACATCCTCTGTAAGCCCCCTGAGACGTCGGGTGAACCCCCTCCTTATCTCTACCCGGCCCTGGCCCCTTGGTCAGAGGCCTCAGCTCCCGCAGGAGCTCCCCAGACGGTTGTGTCTCCCAGTGAGCCGCTGGGCTCAGCCCTCCCGGTGCCCCAGTCCTCTCCCGCCATCCTTCTCAGTCCCTTAGAACGCTCTTTGGCTCGAGCCCGAGAGGCAGGGGAACTGGACTTGTCAGAGGATTGGGGTGGGGAATCCCCAGGGCTGTTCCCCATAACACGGGGACCAGATCCTAATCACCCTAACCGAGTTCAGGTGACCTGGACAGGGCTACCTTATTCTGTTCTGAGAGAGTTGAATAAATCTATTAAAGATTATGGGCTAAAATCCACTTTTGTGCAAGGCACCTTGGAGGGCATTGCGACTGGCTACGCCATGTTGCCTTATGACTGGAAAACTCTCGCCCGTATGATCCTGTCTCCTTCACAGTACGTTGTTTGGGATAGTGAATATCGGGCTGCCGCTGTTGCTGCTGGCACCGCACAAATTACAGCCGACCAGCTCTACGGCTCAGGGGCCTTCGCAGAGCTGGAAAATCAGCCTTGCTTTTACCCCTGCATGAGATGGGGGAACAGGGAGTGTTCATCATTCCTTCTTGTGAGGAAGCCCCTCCCCCGGGGGTGCCGCTCCTAGTGCAAGCATGGAGCCAACTCCCTTTTTCACTTCCGCCCGGGACTCCTGTCGTTCACGCGCTTCCCATAAGGGGGCGCGAGGGTGGTTTCTCTTCTTCTTCTGTTTTTCAGATCGCTCTGGTGAACCAAGAGATTCTTGCTTCCAAGCCTTTACGAACCTATTTGGTCAACGGAAAACCCTTTGAGGGCCTTCTGGACACCGGAGCTGACATTTCTGTTATTGATTCTGCTCAATGGCCGGCCGAATGGCCGTTAGATGATAGTCCAGCGGTGCATGGTGTTGGTGGGACCAGGGCCGCCCGTCAAAGTCAGCGGTCCCTCCCCGTCGCTTCCCCGCACACGGCAACTCTTTTGGGCTATATTCAGCCCGTTGTGGTCCCGCTGGGGTTAAATCTCTGGGGGAGGGATCTTCTCAATCAGCTAAAAGCAAGCCTGATTCTTGATGAGTAATGGCCAAGCCTTCCGCAGTGGCCCTTTCTTGGCTTTCTCAAGAACCCGTTTGGGTAGAAGAATGGCCGCTGCCCCGTGAAAAATTACAGGCTTTGCACTCCCTGGTCGAGGAGCAAGTGACCGCAGGCCACCTCACGACCTCTACCTCGCCTTTTAATTCTCCTGTTTTTGTTATTAAAAAGTAATCTGGGAAATGGCGCTTACTACATGATTTAAGAGCTATTAACGCCATCCAGTCTCATGATCTCCACCACCAAAACGCTCGCTCTCTGGCGAAAGCGTTTCATCTGCCCCTCAGGGAAGCCAAGGCGATAGTGCAGCAATGCCCCCTGTGCTCTGCCATTGCTTCCCACCCCTCCATGGGCGTAAATCCCAGGGGTACCGCTGCCAACGATCTCTGGCAGATGGATGTCACTCACTTTCCTGCCTTCGCCCCCTGGAAGTATCTTCACGTGTGCATAGATACCTATTCCGGCTACATTTTTGCCTCCCCCCAACGTGGGGAGACTGTTAAACAGGTGATTTCCCATTTTGTTCGCGCCATGGCTGTCATGGGCCGTCCCGCCACCCTGAAAACAGACAATGGACCTGCTTACTGCAGCTCCGCCTTTGCTGAGTTTTGTGCCCGCTGGGACGTCCGGCATCTCTTCGGTATTCCCTTTAATTCCACAGGTCAAGCTATTGTGGAGCGTGCCAACCGTACCTTGAAAACTGCCCTGGCTGTTCTTGAAAAACAGAAAGGGGGAGAACCCCCCTCCGCTGTCTCCTGTGAAATGCTCTTAGCACAAACCCTCTTTACTATTAATCACTTGAATTTATGTTTTTCTCAGCAGTCGTCGTATACGCGTGCTCAACGCCATTTTCAGCAAGAGACCCCCTTGGCCCGGCCATTGGTTTATTATCGCCGCGCGCCCGATCCTGCGTGGCTGGGGCCTGCTCCCTTGATAAAGTGGGGGTCCCGAGAAGTGGGGAACGGGGCGGGCGGCCGCTGCAAGTCTCACAGGCATTTTAACCTTAGGCGGCTATTCTAATATAGTAGCGCAGGAGAACCGCGCTTCCATCATTGGACTCACCTGCCGTCTAGAACAATCCATTAATGCAACCACCTCCATTATTCGTGATCTGCAGAATGAAATCTTCAGTCTGCACCAAATACAGTTGCAGCACCGGCTTGCCCTGGACTATCTGTTGGCACGCCAAGGAGGGTTTTGCAAGATTGTTGGGCCAGCAGCCTGTGAGGTACGGTTTCAAGACTTCAACCGGACCATCGAGGAAGAATTGAAGCACTTGCACAGCCTCGTTGCGAATAATGCACTCCGTCCTGATTGGGACCCTTTTGCTTGGCTAACCTCCCTGCTCCCAAACCTTACTTGGCTCCGACAATTGATTTGTGCTATAATTGTTATTGTTGTTTTTTTAATTATTACTGGTTGTTGTATTCAGTGCCTTCCTAATTTGCTGCAAATGTATACGCGTTCTAAGGAAACATGGCAACGGCGTGCATTGTATTATGCTTATTATCAGCTTAAAAACAAAAAGGGGGAGATGTAGGGTGCAGGAAATGTACCAGACACCACGCTGGCAAACCACGTGGAAGCCTGTGCAGCCTGCACCCCACGTTGCCCTATCAGGAACTGCCTCGTGTGTATGTACTTTGCACTTGCGCTGCACTGTGGCCAAAGGTTATCAATCATTACCTGAGCCAACGCCTAGAGTTTAAATAAAGCAGCGCTCCTGCCTCAGGAGGTCAGCTTTCACCCACGGTCGTCGTGTCTTGCTTCCCGACTCCCACAGATGCAAGCCCCAGCCATCAAGGAGCAGGTTACTGGCTCTTAAAGGTGCCATACTTGGTTACAGTAGTGAGTACTCTGGTGGAGTTGGGGTGGTTCAGGGATTTGTGAGGCTTGAGGGATCAGTTGGGGAGAGACCTCAGGCGCTGTAGTGGGCTCTGGTGCCAATGGTCCATGTCCCAGTCAGAAGGCAGGGAGGTATCCCAGGGTGAAGGAGCTGACTTAGACTTTTGGGGCATCTTAAGTAAATCAAAGCGGGCTCCTTGAGGTATCTCAACTGCCTCCTTCTGGGGTGGTGCAAGGTGCCCAGGCTCATCCTCATATAAGTCTTGGTTTCTTTGCCTGACAAGGAGTCCATGTTCTGGCCCGTGACATTATCTAAGGAGGGGTTGGGCTCTCCATTTCTGGATGTCTCAAAGATGCTTGAGCTTTGGCTTTTGTACACTGAGCAGGACATTGGGCTAGATGGCTCATAAACCTCTTCCAATGTTATGATTCTGTGACAGGCTGTTTAGTTATATGCCCAGTCCTAAGGAATAAGAAGTGCCCAAGACCAGTTGTCCGTCCAGTCCTGCATCCTCTTTCACATAATGGCCAACCAGTTGCCATGGAACACCAACAAATAGGGGATAGCGGCCAAAGCCCTCCCTTGTTATTCTAGCTCCGGTATTGAGAGGTTTACTGACTCTGAATATGGAAGTTCCACTTACTTACCCTGACTAGTAGCCATTGATAGATTTCTCCTTTATGAACCTGCCTAACCTCCTATTTAAAGCTAAAAGTCCCAACCCTCCTCCAGGGCTCGGAACCAATCCTTGTGATTTAGGCCTCATGGAAATTGCTTGACAGCCAATTGGAGCCCAAGGAACTTCACTGAATGAAGAAGGTGAGCCAGATGTTTTTTAAGAAGTCCAAGCCCCTGCACAATGCAGGAAATTCAGAAATACCTCCCCCTAAGTTCACAGAATCAGCACTGCTGTCAGATAGCAACCTAGCCTGTTTAAAAACCTCAAAAGATGGAGAGCCCACCAACTCCTGAGGAAGCCTGTTCCACTGAGGAACTGCTCTCTCAGGAAGGTATTCCTAATGTTTACAACATAAATATCTTCTGATTTAATTTCAACCTGTTGGCTCCTGTCCAACCTTCTGGGGCCGCAGAAAACAATTCTAAACCATCCTCTTATATGACAGCTCTTCAAGTACTTGAAGATGGTGATCATATCACCTCTCAGTCATCTCCTCTCCAAGCAAATCATACCCATTTCCTTCAGCCTTTCATCTTAGGATTTGGCCTCCAGACCTCTCACCATTTTCATTGCCCTCCTCTGGACATGTTCCAGCTTGTCTATACCCTTCTTAAACTGTGGCACTCAAAACAACACAATACTCTAACCAGAGCAGAGTAAAGTGATACCATCACTTCACATGATCTGGACACTGTACTTCTGTTGATACAGCCCAAAACTGCATTTGCCTTTTTAGCTACTGCATCACACTGCTGACTCATGTTCAGTGTATGGTCCACTTAGACCCTTAGATCCTTTTCATGCATATTACTGCCATGACAAGTCTCTCCCATCCTATAATGATGCATTTGATTTTTCCTACAAAAATGCCCAGTTTTCCAGCCTGTATCCTTTCTCTGTTTTCTACTGTATTTGCAATCCCTCCCAATTTAGCATCATCTGAAAATTTAATAAGCATTCCCTCTATTCCTTCATCCAAATAATTTATAAAGATGTTGAACAAAACAGGTTCCAGCACAGACCTTGAGGCACTCTACCTGTCACTCCTCTCCAAGAGGACGAGAAACCATCCACAAGCACTCTGGGTGCTATCTGTCAACCAGTTACAGATCAACCTAATAGTAACAGGATTTAAACCACATCTTACCAATTTGTCAACAAGAATATTATATGGAATCTTATCAAAAGTTTTACTGAAATCAAGATAAACGGTTGTCTACAGCATTCCCTTGATCCACCAAGGTAGTAATTTTCTCAAAAAAAGAGATGTTAGTCTGACATGACTTGTTCTTGCGCACCTCATGTTGGCTCTTTGTAATCACAGCCATCATTTCTAAATGTTCCAAGACTGACTGTTCCAGGTATAGATGTCAAACTGACAGGTCGGTAGTTACCACAGTGTTTTCTCACAAGTATTTCCACATAATGTACACTTAAATACATCTGGTGATTTAAAGTTCTCAGGTGCTAGTCAGTGCCAGTGGTCCCTCTAAGTTGAGTTAACATGAGCTAGCTCACAATTTTTTAGCCTCCAGCTCATGCATTTTTGTCCTAGCTCAGAAAAAATGGCCTCAGAGCAAACTAATTTATGCAGTGGCTTACAATTTTAATGTCAGTAGCTCTCAAAGTACAATTTTTGCACACACAAGTCTCCACAGCCTAGAGGGAGTATTGGTCAGTGGTATTTCGAGATCTTGGCCGATACCATCATATTGTTTCAAATGAACAGGTGCTCCAAATTCTTCCAGCCCACACCTGTGTTGGTATATGAATTCATATCTTTAGGTACAGGATATCCTGCCCTAAGGAAAGATGAACAATGTAATATAGAGCAGCAATGGTGGTGTAGTGATTAGAGTCCAAGACCAGAACGGGAGACAATCCAGGCTCAAATTCCTACTCTGTCATTTATTTACACTTTATCCTTCCCTTCTCCATAGGAGCTCATAATGGCATATGTTTCCTATATTTCACTCCATTTTATCCTCATAACAACCATGTGAAGCAGGTTGGACAGACAGCGAGTGATTAGAGCATGGTCACATGAAGCTGCCTTATACTGAATCAGACTCTTGGCCCAACAACGTCAGTACTGTCTACTGGCAGTGTTCTCCAGGATCTCAGGCAGGGGGGTTTCACATTACCTCCTGCCTGGTCTTTAGCTAGAGATGCTGGGGACTGAACCTGGGACCTCCTGCATGCTAAGAAGATGCTCTACCACTGAGCCACAGCACCTCACCTCACTGAGCTTCTACAGTGGAGTGGAAATTTGAACCTCCAAGACCTAACCAGTTTGCCACACTGGTCACAAAACTCTCTGGGAGACCCTGGGCCAGTCTTTCTCTCTCAGCCTAACCAACCTCACAGGGGCATGAGGCAGAGGATCCATGTAAACCTGAGAGGAAGAGCAGAATAAAAATGTGTTAGGTGCCTTACTGGCCATTTGGCAGCATTATAATTCAAAGCCATTTCTTCGGTCAACTGGATCAAAAGTCACTCCAGATTCTTAAGGACATCTGACTCCTTAAGAGACTCAGCGATAAAGCTGTCTGCCCCAAACTACTGCAGTCTTTCTGGATCTCTACCGTCCTGCAGAGGAGTTGATATGGCTGTGCCACTGTGATATAGTTGTTCAGGGATCAGACCATACCCTGCAGCCCATCACAGGTATAACTACACATCTTGCCCTATAATCATTCCCTAGCTGATTGGGGCAGACGTTCAGCAAGCAAAGACATTATCGGAAGCAGAAGACATTATCAGAGTGAACCAAAATGAAACACTGGTTTCAGATTAACAGTGAAATCCTAGACAAAGTTATACCCATCTAAATCCCCTCTGCTCTTCCATGCTGAGGATTAGGAAAGAATGTTTGCCAAAATCAGGGAACACTTCGAATGGAATGTATCACTCCTGGGTAGAATGCCAGACAATCTTTAATTCTTTTTTTTTTACAACACTTGAAAACAGAGAGTATTTTTTTTAGACGAAGATGATATTGGATTTATATCCCGTCCTCCACTCCGAATCTCAGAGTCTCAGAGCGGCTCACAATATCCTTTATCTTCCTCCCCCACAACAGACACCCTGTGAGGTGGGTGGGGCTGAGAGGACTCTCACAGAAGCTGCCCTTTCAAGAACAACTCCTACGAGAGCTATGGCTGACCCAAGGCCATTCCAGCCGCTGCAAGTGGAGGAGTGGGGAATCAAACCCAGTTTTCTCAGATAAGAGTCCACACACTTAACCACTACACCAAACTGGCTCTTTCTTATTATAATACCATGCAAAACTCAAAATGGCTTCTCCCCTTCCCAAAATCCAACCAGTTCAAAGCACATCAATATTGTTGAAAATCTGTTGTTTTGTTTGTTTAACCAACATATCATCTGTATTTATCTCAAGGGATGGACAGTTACCTATGATAAGAAGGAAAGATATTACTGCTCGTCTCTGAAAGGCATATTATACAAACCTGAGAGGGAAAAGCAAAAGTGAAATCCTGTCACCCTCCCCCCCTCCCCAAGAAGTTTAACCCAGCATATTTGCCTTAGCATGTGGCTGGAATAACATATTTTAATCTTTAGTTAAATATTTCAGTTGGTTAATCACACTGCTGAAATCGACACAGGTTTGCGGCCCACACAAGAAACGTGACTCTCTGAGAACAAGCAGCCAAAGAGTAAAGCTGAAGAGGAATAAGAGCTGTTGAGTAAAGAGGTTCCATTTCTCTGCTTAAAACTGCACCTTCCTTCTGGGGCTGGGATAGGAATTGGTTATAGACACATGTTTTCCTCTATCAGCTTAAATCCTTCTGACCCCCTTCCTATAGCACGGCATTCCTTGCATTCCAGACTCTTTAAACAATGGCTCCTCCATTCATTCAGGGACACGGAGCAGCATTCAAGCTACAGATTTCATTACAATTTCCACCCCCCACTTTAAAAAAAAAGAAGAGGAGGGGGGGGGAACCCTGTGAAAACCAGACAAAAATCTTTGTTCCCCATCGCTACCCCCACCCCTTCACCCCAACCAGAAACACATTTCTGGTTTCTTTTCCATTCTCCATTAAAAGACTTTCCCAGACTACATAATGCATCTATAACTTTTCCAGTTTTTTTCTGCCCGAAGACTAGTTTTTAAAAATCATTTCAGCACTCAAAGAATTTCTGATGCATCCACAAAAAATGGAAAAGCAAGAGGCAAAAAATTAACAATGCCCAGAGAAAATCTAGAGTGCATTTACATGGCAAAAATTCTCTGTTTCTCTGTCCTTTACACTGAAAATGACCCATCCATACACAGCACTTTTGTGTTCACTTTCCTCCTTCAGCCACCATTTTAACTGGATTTTCCCCTCCTCCATGAATGGCTTTTTTTCAGGTGTTTAAAAATCCTGTTGTACTAATGGCATTGTAACATAACCATCTAGTGCCATGATCTAATACTGAATTTTCATCTTACATTCAAAAGAAATCTCCAGCCCTTTTTGTTATGGAGTACGACAAAAAGGCCTAGAGACATTTTTTTAAAAATGAAAGCTGGAAGTTCAGAGGAACTAGTAGATCATGGCAGTAGGCAGTTTTCCCTCTAAGCTGACTTAGTGTGAGCTAGCTCACAGTTTTTTAGCCTCACACATTTTTGTCTTCGCTCAGGAAAAATGATCCCAGAACAAACTAATTTATGCAGTAGCTCTCAACTTTAATGCCAGTAGCTCGCCAATGAGAATTTTTGCTCACAAGACTCCACTGCTTAGAGGGAATATTGGCAGTAGGTCATTCTAGCAATATTGTACTATAGTGATCTGACAAGTTGCAGTTCCAAAAAAAGGAGGGAACAGCCTGGAAAAAAGGTCTGCAAAAGTAGTGCTTCCCGGGGGGGGGGGGGGGGGGACACAGGGAAATCCAGCAAGGAAAATAGCACTGATGCAGGCAGAGTCTTAGACCAGGGGTCCCCAATCACTGGGCCATGGACCAGTATCTGTCCGTAGCCTGTTAGAAACTGGGCCATGAGTTGTATAATCATTTCATTATATATTACAATGGAAGACGAAGAAGAAAACGACGACATTGGATTTATATCCTGCCCTCCACTTTGAATCTCAAAGCAGCTCACAATCTCCTTTACCTTCCTCCCCTACAACAGACACCCTATGAGGTGGGTGGGACTCAGAGAGCTCTCCCCAGAAGCTGCCCTTTCAAGGACACCTCTGTGAGTGCTATGGCTGACCCAAGGCCATTCCAGCAGCTGCAAGTGAAGGAGTGGGAAATAAAACCTGTTTCTCCCAAATAAGAGTATGCACACTTAACCACCACACCGAACTAATAGAAATAAAGTGCATAACTGAATCATCCCAAAACCACTGGGGCCCCCTGTCTTAGACAATGCACAACTTTCCATCCACGTGGTGTGTGCATCACACTTTGACTGAAATATTTCCCAAAAGGTTGCCTCATACCAGGTTTGGGAAAGACTGCAGCAAAGCAAGGGAAAACCTGGACAGAAGACAATTAGGAGACGTCATCATGCGGATGCTTCAGATAAGCCAGTTCTACTTTGGAAGCCTATCAACCTGGGGCAAAACCTCTGCAGGGAAGCAACCTTGCTCTAAAGCAGGGGTCCCCCATGTGGTGCCCATCGGCCTCCTCCAACACTTTTTTCTGGTGCCCAAGTGCTTTTAGGAAGTGGGTGGCTTCTGAATATTGGAAATTTGATTGGCTGTTCAGATTCTTTAAAATGTTGCTTTGGCAGCAGCTGCCACCGAAGCACGAGGATCTGCAGTGTGTTGCTGAAGTTAAGCTGTGGAAAATCATTTTGTGGCTGGCTTTGCCCCCCTGCAGCAGCCGACAGCAACTCATGTCTTACTTGAGTCGAGTGTTTGGCTCTTCCTTCAGCCTGCTATCGATTTATGCATTTACTTTAGCAGTAGAAAAGAGTAAAAGTCCAATAACACCTTAAAGACCAACAAAATTTGTAGTAGGGTACATATGAGCTTTTGTAAATTATGGCTCACTTCTTTGGATAAGCAGCGACTCACGAAACCTCCTACCCTGCCACAAATTTTGTTAAGGCATTACTGGACTCTTACTCTTCTCTGCTGCTAAAAGGTAAAGGTAGTCCCCTGTGCAAGCACCAGTCGTTTCCAACTCTGGGGTGACACCGCGTCATGTTTTCACGGTAGACTTTTTAGAGGGTGGCTTGCCATTGCCTTCCCCAGTCATCTACTCTTTACCCCTAAGCAAGCTGGGTACTCATTTTACCGACCTCGGAAGAGAGACTAATATGGCTACACATCTTGATGTATTTACTTTAGTGATAGCCCACTATCACAGCCCACAGCTCTCCACCCCCAAGGGAGAAGAGGTGCAACATAGGCACAACCCTAAGGAGGGCAACAGCCCAGTGGCAGGGCTGAGAAAAGAGCCAGGTGGGGCAGTAACAGCAAGAGTGGCACTATCAGAAGGGATAGTCTTGACTCTTTGCTAGGGTTGGCAATCCCCAGTTGGGGGCAGGGGATCCCCCAGTCTGGAGACCGCCCCCCCCCCCCAGCTTCAGGGTCGTCCAAAAGTGGGGGGGAGGGAAATGTTTGCTAGACACTCCATTACACTCTGTGAAGACCAATTCCCAAAGGGTATAATGGAGAATTGATCTGTGGGTATTTGGGGCTTGGGGGGGGCTGTTTTTTGAGGTAGAAGCACTACATTTTCAGCATACCTTCCAGTGCCTCTTCTCAAAACACCCCCCAAGTGTCAAAAAGATTGGACCAGGCGGTCCAATTCTATGAGTCCCAAAAAAAGATGCCCCTATCCTTCATTATTTCCAAATGGAGAGAAGGCATTTAAAAGGTGTGCAGTCTCTTTAAATGAGATTGCCAGAACTCCCTTTGGAGCTCAGTTGTGCTTGTCACCCCCTTGGCTCCTGGCACCACCCCTACAGTCCCCAGATATTTCTTGAACCCTACTCCTCGTAGAGCAGAGGGATTCTTGGGGGTAAAGGTCTCTTCTAGAGGAGAAGTAGAGAAATAGGAATTAGGAATGGCCAGGTGAAGGAGGATAAAGGCCCCAAGTGAAGGGACTAAATATTCTGAATAAAATCTCCCTGTAAGTGATGCGTGTGAGCACCTGCCCATTAACACAGAAGTCCCTGCTCAGCATCCCATTTTTTAAGATTACAGCAATTGGTGGGAATGTCCCAAAGTCGGGGTTTTTTGGAAGAGTATCCTGGGAAAAATAGAAGAAATAGTTGGTTTCTCTATACCATTCATACCAGAATCAATTTTGTTGATTTTTGGCCAGATTTAAATCTCTCTTCTCTTCAGGAGTTGTTAGGCTTAATGTTACTGGCAGGGAAAATTGTTTTAGCTAGTCTTTGGAAGACTACTACAGTTCCTTTGTTGAAGTCCTGGTTTAACAAAGTTTGGGATATCTTTATTCATGATAAATTAGCAATTAATATTGCACAACAAGATAATCCTAAATCAGGAAACTGGTTTCTGGAGAGATGGTTTGTCTTTCTTGAGCATGTTAATGGAAAGGACTCAAAAGCTTGTAAAATTCCATCCAAATACATGGATCTTATGATATATTGACAGTGTCTTGGAATGTTTGCTTGTACTTTTCTTTGTGGCACTACTATGTATTTATTTGCATATAGTACTGCTGCTTCCCCTTTTTTCTTTTCCCCTCTTATGTGTTTATGGTTGTTCTTTATTTTGTATTATATGAAAAATATTAATAAAAATTTAAATTATGAAAGAAGATTACAGAAGTTATATACTGCTCAGGATGTGAACTGCCCCACACAGTAGAGGGGAAAAAATTAGAGGGAACTTTGGTAAGGAAGCAGCTGAGAAGGGAGAGAGAGGGGCTGTGGATAGATTGTGGATTCACTCACACATAGTGCAAAGTTGACAGCTGAGATAATCTCAGGGCTGCCTCTAGAGATGGATAAGAACATCAGAAGAGCCCATCTAGTCCAGCATCCTGTCTCACACACAGTTCCTCTGGAGGGCCAACAACAGGACATAGAGACTGAAACTGTCAAGCATGCATATTTCTAAGTACAATGGTGGGTTCTTAGACAGAAAGGAGACCATTCTTATCCTTCCCTCCCTTTTCCCCAAACGCTGGGCAAATAGTAAATCCATCTAGTCAAGGATGTTGACGCTGCAGCCTGGCTGTAAGATGCCTCTCCTCCACATTCACACAGACAGTTCTTATCAGGTCTGGAAGAAGTGTGAGAAAAGGAGATGTTTTTAATAATCTACATTCTTTAGTAGTAAACTAGATGCTATGTACTAACCTTTGAACCCGTGACTCAAAATGCATCTGTATGTTATCCTTTGAACTAATCCTATGTAGTAACAGTATAATCATGTATACGTCATTACTTCCAAGAATTCTGTCCTTGGTAAAAGCTTCAGAGTTTCTACAATAAAGTAACGTTTTATTTTACAACAAAAGATTGATTATTGAGAAATATCGATGCTTGACATTTTGGAAGTAATCTCACTTGGGGACATAACCAAACTGGAAACTTTCTAACCACATGGCGGAGAGTGCACCAGATAACGGAGAAGCCCCCGACACTCCAGAATAACTGATTGGGGAAGACCAAAGACCCGGTACCGGCCCTAAGCAACCTCCGTAGCACATACTTAACGCACGGAGAGCAGCAGGGAGAGGGTCTCCACTACACATACAGCGGCTGTTCATCACCCCCAAAGTGTGGGTCCCCCGAAGATCAACTAGCTTGATGGACGAAGCACCCGCTTGGAGAGAGGCAATCCTGGAGTGGCCTTCCCTGCATTCGAAGATGGGAGAGGACAGTGACCAGGGCACCTCGGAGGCGAGTGGTTGGAATGATTGGGATGAGAGGGGAGGACCGTGCCCTGACCCAGACCCGGATGAGGAGTATCCGGACCCAGACCCTCGGGAATTCCTCCGAACTGTAAGATTCGAGATGGCAGAAATAGTGAAAGGGTTGAGAGACGAAATACAAATCAACGCTACTTTCATGGCCCAAGAGGTGAGGAGGCAGTTAGAACAAGCGCTGCAGCCACCGGGCCCAAGAGGGGGGCAGCCACCTCCACCCCCCTCCAGTATTACAACAACCCATACTACCACAGCCACCACCATTGCCACGAGACTATGGAAGAGGCCGTGAGCTAGATGCCACCTTTGATGGGGATCCTGAAGAGGTGGAGTACTTTTCTATCCAAGCCGATAGTTTTATGTACTATTGGGGAAACACCTTCCCAGATGAATTCAGCAGAGTGGATTATTTAGGCTCGAAACTGAAAGGAGCAGCCAAACGATGGTACGTGAGCCTGTATGAGACCAGAAGCCCCGAATTAGACAACGTGGTGGCGTTTTTACGAGCCCTGCTGACCCAGTATGAAGATCCACTACAGGAGACCCGAGCCCTTACCGTCCTGTGGAACCTACAACAAGGATCTAAGGCCATTCAAGAATACGCAGCCGAGTTTCGCACGAATGCAACCAAAGTGTGTGGGTGGAACGAGCAGATGAAGATAGAGCGGTTCCAAAGAGGCCTGAATGCGAATGTATTGGATCGAGCCCTCCAACAGGCTCACCCCACCACGTTGGTGGGGTGGGTGCAACTGGCTGGTGAAATAGAAACTAATATAAACCGAGTGGCTCTCCAGTGCCAACAGCAGCAAGGGGGAAAGGGGGGACATGAGTCTCGGCCGGGGGCAAAAGCAGAGGGACAGAAAGCAAACCGGGGGGTGGGGGGAGGAGTCACCAAACCGACTATCCCCAGACGTTGCTCTCGATGCTGCGACCTAAACCATCTGGCTGCCAATTGCCCCGAACAGCCTCAAGACCCCCCCTTACTCCGAAGACCAGAGCACCCAAAGCGAAAAAAGCAGAAGGGTGAGCAAAGGAATCGGGGAATGGCAGCTCAGTGACAGCAACCCCTTTGGAGGAGGAAATTATCATATTGGACGAGTTGGGAGAAGACACCTGGGAAGACAAGCCGGTGGGAAACGGGGACAGCCTGCACTGAGAGGTGCCGAGCAGCAGGTCGCGGAATTAACGGCACCATTGAGGGTGAGAATAACTGGGACTTTATTTTTCATCCCATTGACATTACTGAACCCTAAACTAAAACGGTTTATGCATGCCCGGGCCTTACTAGATTTGGGGTGCACTAGAAACATAATCACTTCCAAATTAGTGGACGCCCTGGGACTCACTACAAGCCCCCTACCACACCCCATACAATTCAAACAAATGGAGTGATGAGAGGGGAGCCCTGCATGGAACAAATTCATGAAGTGCCAATAGGCATAAATGACCATTGGGACACAGAATTTTTCGTAGTGGCCCCCTTCTCATCCTTTGACATTGTTTTAGGAGTAGGATGGCTAGTCAAACATGAACCAGACATAAAGTGGGGCGACCAGATGATAGACTTCAAAGATGGGCATTGTGGGGTCCATGGCCAGTCCCTTCCCTGATACCCTGAAACCCAAATAGTCCAATTCCGTCTTATGAATTTCACATTTGGATAGTTTGGCATACCCCACTGGGATAAGGGTTGGGGTCCAAAGCCGCCTCCAGTAAATGAGAAACTATGCCTCACCATAGAAGAGGTGAAATCAATCCCTAAGGAATATGGGGACTTAAAACAAGTGTTTAGTGAAGAGGAGGCCAACGAGCTCCCACCTCATCGAGACACTGACTGTGCGATAGAATTGATCCCGGGGCAAAGCCTCCAGAAAGCCAAATAGCACTCCATGGGGTGGGCCGAGAAAACAGAGCTCCACAAATTTTTGGATAAAAACTTAAAACGGGAGCTCATAAGGCCAGCCACGGTGCCACATGCCACCCCAGTACTCTTTAGGAAGAAGGATGACGGGGGGCTCAGGCTTTGCACGGATTCTAGGGGGCTCAACGCGATTTCCACCTCGAATGCGTACCCCATTCCATTAATGTCCCGCCCAGCCCGGGCGGGGACTGCGTGGAGGAGACCCTCCGGCGCCTGCCAGCCGTTCCAAGCCCTAGTCGTCGCCCCAAGAGCCTTCCCCACCTCTCAAAGCCCCCGTGGCGGCCCCACCCCTCACCTCGACTGACGGGGCGACAGCAGCCACCCGAGCGACGCCTCCCAGACGGCGAGCCCGGCTTCGAGTCCGCGAAGTCTGGCCAGGGCAAGACGCCGGAGAGCAAGAGGGAGAAGCTGAGCCCAGCACCGGGCCAAGAGGGGGAGAGCCGTTCGTCTCGTCGCAGCGCGAGACGCTCCATCGCAGCACGCAGCCGAGGGCTAGGACGCCCGAGGCACGCCCAGTCAGCCCAGCCCCGGCGCGCCTCTCCCGGGCGTCTGGGGCTTTGAAGGGGGGAGGAGCCAGAGAGGGGCAGGACCCGGGAAGGGGGAAGGATGGGTCGGGAAGCATAAAAGGAGGGAGGGAGGAGGTCGCTGAGGAAGCTGGCTGATGCGCAAAGAGGCTGCCTCGCGAGAGAGAGGGACAGGAGCCACGGCACAGCCAAGAGGGGAACGGGGGCCTGCGGTGAAGTAACCCAGCGCCCACCCCCCTGTTTCTGAGACCTCCGGGGAACGCCCCAGAGTGCCCGGGAGGGGCAACGGCGACGCCGGGAGACCGGGAGGGGTACCGAAGACCCGACAGTTAATAAAAGATTTATTAAGCACGGTGTCAGAGGGAAAGTTGGATTTGTGAGACGCCTACTTCTGGGTGCGCATAAAAGATGGAGATTAATGGAAGACGGCATTTAATACGCTGACGGGACATTTTGAATACTTAGTCATGCTGTTCGGATTACAAGGGACCCCTGGAATTTTCATGAACTTTATCAATGAGGTGCTACGGAAATATTTGTACAAAGGGGTAGTGGTGTACCTGGATGATATAATTATTTATTCCAAGGACTTACCATCTCACATGAAATTGGTCAGAGATGTTTTAAAAACCCTTTACAAGCATCAGTTGTATGCCAAACTATCCAAAATGTGAAATTCATAAGACGGAATTGGACTATTTGGGTTTCAGGGTATCAGGGAAGGGACTGGCCATGGACCCCGCAAAAATACAAGCCGTATTAGACTGGGAACCCCCAAGGACACATGGACAGCTCCAATCATTCATTGGATTTGCAAACATTTACCGTAATTTTATACAAGGGTTCACCCATAGCATGCGCCCCCTAACAGACCTTCTCAAAACAAAAGGGAAGGGTCCAGACACCAAACAACCAGGGGCCAGATTAGATTGGACAGCTGCGTGTCAGGAAGCATTCAATAAACTGAAGAGACTGTTTACCAGTGAACCTATTTTGCTTCACTCCAATGAATTAAAACCATTCGTGGTCCAATGTGACGCTAGCGATGTCGCTGTGGGGGCAATTCGTATACAACCTGATGAGGAGGGGGCTCTCAAACTGTGTGCCTATATTTCCAAGAAATTTTCCCACGAACAGAGGAATTGGTCCGTGTGGGATAAGGAAGCTTTCACAGTGACTTCTGCTTTAAAAACCTGGCGATCATGGTTGGAGGGTGCAAGAGTCCCCTTTGAAATATGGACAGATCATAAAAACCTAGAAGCCCTAATGGAGCGCAGAAAGCTAACTGAAAAACAAATAAGATGGGCGGGATTCTTTGCCAAATTTGACTTCAAGTTAAAACATATCGCTGGATCTAAGAACTTTTTACAGATGCCTTGTCGAGACTCCCTCAGCACAATAGTCAAAGGGAGGAGGTAATCGATTCTCTCATATCCCCCAGCCAATTGGGGGGAGCTGTAACCACGTTCTCGAGAGCGAAGCGCAAGAAATTAGAAGAAAAGTTGGGGGGGGGGGAGAGACTGATTTCCGAGGTGGAAAAAAAGGGAAATGCCATACCGGAAGGAGTAAGGAAGGGCGAAGGGGGGGGGGGGAGGTTGGTACAAGGACAGTAAACTTTATGTGCCCGAGAGTCTCCAAAAAGAAGTACTCCAGTTTTGTCATGACAGTAAACTCTCTGGGCATTTTGGATATGTCAAAACCCTACATCTAGTAAACAGGCAGTTTTGGTGGCCGTTCATGAAGAAAGATATTTCCAACTATGTTGCTTCATGTCCAATATGCTTAATGGCCAAAAGAAGAGGGGAAAAACTCCTGGATTGTTACAACCGCTAGAAACGGCAGCCAGACCGTGGTTGGTAATCTCATTGGATTTTATTGTGGAACTTCCCCCTTCTCAGGGAAGGACTGTAATTCTTGTAGTAGTGGACACCTTCTCTAAACAAGCCCACTTTATTCCATGCTCGCAAATACCCACCTTCAAGAAATTAGCCCAATTATTCTTTCAACACGTGGTGAAACTACACTGATTCCCCGACAAGTTAATTAGTGACCGGGGCGTTCAGTTCGTTGCCAACTTCTGGCAGGAGTTTTGTAAACTGACTGGGATTGAGCAGGGTCTTAGCGTATCACCCGCAGATAGATGGACAGACGGAGAGGGTGAATGCTCTGCTGGAGCAATATTTGAGGTGCTTCGTGAACTATCAGCAATTAAACTGGGTAGACCTCCTTTTTGGGACCTTTTTGTATTAAACATGTGATTAATAAAGTGACTATGGAACTTGATTTACTAAAACTGTTTAGTAAGATACACCCCATCTTTCATTGCAGTTTATTTCGCAGACATCCTGGAGCCACGCCTTGGCATCCTCAATCCCAAATTCCAGAACCCATTCCAGTTCGGGATCAGAATCATCATGAAGTAAAGGAGATCTTAAATGCTAAGCTGAAGCAGGGTGTTTTATATTTTCTGATTAGATGGAAACATTTTTCTGTAGTCCACGACGAATGGGTCGAGGGTTCAAATGTCAGAGCGCCAGAGCTGATTAAAAAATTCTATGCGAAACATTCGCACAAACCCCAGAGAAGATCTTAGGGGGGGCAGTATGTCAAATATGCATATTTCTAAGTACAATGGTGGGTTCTTAGACAGAAAGGAGACCGTTGGCATCCACCGTCTCCCTCCCTTTTTCCCAAAGGTTGGACAAATAGTAAATCCATCTAGTCAAGGATGTTGACACTGCAGCCTGGCTGTGAGGTGCCTCTCCTCCACATTCACACAGACAGTTCTTATCACGTCTGGAAGAAGTGTGAGAAACGGAGATGTTTTTAATAATCTACATTCTTTAGTAGTAAACTAGATACTATGTACTAACCTTTGAACCCGTGACTCAAAACGCATCTGTATGTTATCCTCTGAACTAATCCTATGTAGTAACAGTATAATCATGTATACCTCATTACTTCCAAGGATTCTGTCCTTGGTAAAGCTTCAGAGTTTCTACAATAAAGTAACTTTTAAAAGACTGATTATTGAGAAATATCGATGCTTGACAGAAACCTTCCCTTGATGTTGCCTCCTGACTCTCAGATTCAGAGGATTAGTGCCTCTGAATGTAGATGTTCCCCCTCAGACACAAATGGTTAGTACCCACTGATAGACTTATCCTCCATAAATCTATCTAATCCCCTTTTAAAGCTGTTTATTCCTGTGGCCATCACTACATCCTCTGGCAGCGAATTCCACATTTAAATAATTACTCTCAGTGTAAAGTAGTATATCCTTTTGTCTGTCCTGAACCAAATGGATGAGTTCAACACACACTTCAAATTGTGCCAGTTGTGAACAGCATCAGAAGAATGCTCTAAAAAATATCATTTAAATCAAAAGTTCTAAACTGGGGCTCATTCCCCCAACCCCCTGCACCTGCACTTTCTTTCACTTCTGCTTGCAATCTGTAGTGTGTGTGAGGAGAAAGAGCATGCTATGTAGGTAACCATGCAATGTGGTAATACGAACTTCTGGTAATGTGAACTTCTGTTTCACCTTAAGGCTTTCACCTGTGCTCCATATTTGCTAGCATGACTTTTCTCGGGGTGGAGCAAACAATGGCAGATCTAGAGGCTTTTAAGTTTACATTTTTAAAATACTCAAGTAAATTTCCGCAATCAGGACACTTTCATCAAGGCCAAGAGGATTCAAAAAAATCAACGTGCAATATATGTTAACTCAGAAAATAACACGGTGCTCCAAAAGACATACCATCATTCCAATTCTATATTAAAGCAGGAAAATAGTTCCATCCCATTTTTCAAAATGAATGAACATTCTGATAGTGAATGAAGTCTACTTTTGGGGAAATGAGACCAGACCAAGAGTTCATTTCTATCCAAAGGACCTTAAATCAGGGCTTTTTTTGTAGCAGGAACTCCTTTGCATATTAGGCCACACCTCCATGATGTAGCCAATCATCCAAGAGCTTACAGGGCTCTTCTTACAGGGCCTATTGTAAGCTCCGGGAGGACTGACTACATCAGGGGTGTGTGGCCTAATATGCAAAGGAGTTCCTCCTACAAAAAAAGCCCTGGACCTTATCATTGGATTTATCCGTTTCTGCCACATTGCTCCTTTCTCTTATTAGCATGGGGATAATATTACTCTCTTTTTTATTGCAAAAAATATGAAAATAAAATCCCAATAGATTTTGTCACTTTCTTCATTTATATTTGAGGGTGGGGGTGAGTGGGAATTAGCTAGGAGCAATTTAGATGCCCTCTTCCACTAACAGGTGGGATTCCGGCTGTGGAACACTCAGAAAGAGATGACATCTGTAAGCATTACACTTGATCCTATTAACTGTTTGATAACATGTCAGAATTTCTTTTTGTTATATATCAGGGTTTGATTGACTGAATTCACTGGCCTCAGTCTTATATTTTCCCTTTAGCATTTTCTTTTACTGTTGAGTTTTCTTAAGAATGTACATCCCCACCCCGCAAAAAAACTGAATTAAATGTGTTGAGACCTGGATTGTTTTTAATGTTATTTATTCATTGCAAAATGCTTGGATTGTTTGTACCATGCAATAGGATCCACAATAACTGCAGAAATCATTTTTCTCACAATTGTTGCACAGGCAGGCAAGGTCACATAATGTGACCCCTTAATGTACTTTAATCACCATGTAAAAGAGTCAATTACCTACTTTTTTGATACATTCATGCAGCTGAAGAAGCAGATTCTAATTCACATTAGCAATGGCGACCATGAAAGCAGAATGCAATCTTATGGATACGGTGCATGTCTACCAGATGCTGACACATCCCCGGTTTGCACACACAGCACCCTATCCACATAGAGTTATTTGGCAAGTAGAATGTGAGCTTTGTGCTTTGATACCATCAACAAAATGTCCATCATTGTTATCCTGGGGAGGACTAAGGGGACAACATAATCTTGTCTCCTCCCATTAGTGCAGTCCCAACTGATGGGAGAGGAGAGGCTGATTTTGCCCCCTTTCCCTTCACAAAGGCAGCCTCCCAACCTGTGTGGCAATTAGACTATATGAGTCCTGCAACCCCAGGAATAAACTTTCCCAGGTACAGAAAGAACTATCGGGAGGATGGGAAAGCACGGAAAACATACTCCCCTAGTGTCTGCAGGACAAGGGATCCAACCGGAAGTATTCATGATAATATAGTGTAAACAGGAATCAGATGCATTCATCCTTGGTGGTGAAAAGTCCCATCATGTCATGACCAACTTATGGTGACCCTGCAGGGATGCAAGGAAAGAGATGTTCAGAGATGGTTTGCTATTCCCTGCCTCTGCATACCAAACCTGAACATCTTGGTAGCTTCCCATCCAGTTACTAACCAATACTGATTAAGCTTCTGAGATGTAACACGATAGGGCTATCCAGGTCGGGGCACCTCCATCCTTACTTTAAGTTAAACTGGCAGGCCTGATTAAGGAGTCTGCATGGACACAGAGTGAGAAAAATTGTTCTCCTTTGATCCCACATGGAATGGTATACCTAAATTCCTTCTCTTAAGCTAGTTTGGTGTAGTGATTACGTGTGTGGACTCTTATCTGGGAGAACCGAGTTTGATTCCCCACTCCTCCACGTACAGCTGCTGGAATGGCTTTGGGCCAGTCATAGCTCTTGTAGAAGTTGTCCTTGAAAGGGCACTGGTGTAAAAGCTCTCTCAGCCCCACCTACCTCACAGGGTGTCTGTTGTGGGGGGGGGGGGGATAAAGGAGATTGTGAGACTCTGAGATTCAGAGTATAGGGCAGAATATAAATCCAATATCTTCTTCTTCTTTAAAGATACCTCCTACAAAGTGATTTGTTCTCTGGAGAGATCCCAGCATACCCTCTCTTAAAAAAAGAGGAAGGAAGCAGAGAGACAAGATGTCAACTGTGAAACTTCTCTATACAACATTAGGATGACTTTAAGCATCATTGACATGAATAGAAGGAGGTGTGGACCACTATAGAATATTGGGGAGAAGGAGGAGATTGGATTTATACCTCACCTTTCACTCTAAGTCTCAGAGCAGCTTACAGTCTCCTTTCCCTTTCCCTTCCCACAACAGAGGTAGGTGGAGCTCAGAGAGCGCTCTGAGAACTGCTCTTGAGAGAAACAGCTGAGAGTTAGAACCGACCCAAGGCCATTCCAGCAGCTGCATGTGGAGGACTGGGGAATCAACCCAGTTCTTCCAGATTAGAGTCCATGCACTTGACCAGTACAAAACTGGTACCAAACAAAAGTGCATGAAATGGTACTACCCATCTTCTGTTTCATTCCTCCCAAGAGAGACAGTACTGGGCAGAAACATAAGTTACTTTTACCTCTAATTCCTAACTCAGTGTTTCAGTTTGTCCTCCTGACCCTATCCAGCATTACAAAGACAGATCTCTTCATCCATTTTCAACACACATGTAGGTCTTGATCAGGGCTTTTTTTTTTGTAGCAGGAACTCCTTTGCATATTAGGCCACACACCCCTGATGTAGCCAATCCTCTCAGAGCTTACAAGGCTCTTCTTACAGTGCCTACTGTAAGCTCTGGGAGGATTGGCTATAGCAGGGGCATGTGCCTAATATGCAAAGGACTTCCTGCTACAAAAAAAGCCCTGATCTCGATGATAATTCATGTCAGGGATGCCTTGTAGCACGGAATGTTGAACCATGAACAAAAAAGAGGCATTACCCCTTACGCTATCTGCTTGTGTGCAAAAAAAACGAAGCCTAAGTTAAGGACCAGTCGCGTTAACCAGGAACTGAGCACTGATTGTGCACACCTCCATTCCAGTGTGACATGGTTTTTGATAGGCACTGGGAGTTGTACAAGGGGTGGCGAGGAAGATGGCGCAGGGAGGCGGAAGAGAAAATTCAGATCACTGCTGGAAAAGAAGCTCCAACTGGCATTTCCAAGGTAACATGGATGATGAAGTGATTTACCCGGCAATCTGCAACTGACGGTCCTAGCCCACCATCCGGCACAAACTCCATCCCAACCCCCTTGCTCTTTGCTGCTCCTCCACCACATTCCTAGCAAGCTTTGTTAAATTACTTTCTCCTTCCTTCCCCCCTCCTGACAGTGCAAACCTATCCTCAAGTTATGCCAGCTGGAACAGGGATAGGATTGCAACTAAATCCCTCAAGCTGGCACAGCTCCAAGCTATAATGCCAGTGGAACTTTAAGTCAGTGAAGTGCCATTAAAAGGAGGAGGATGGGTGGAGTTAGGAGCACAGTTGAGGGAAGAACAGGGGCGTGTTTAGCTTCACTGTGCTTCCTTGCAGGATCCTGCCTCCTCCATCTAAAGTGACACAAGTACAGCTGTTGTAACTAATAGCACAGCCAATAGACAATGGAAAGACCCAGATGCCAAGGCCTCCTTCCAAAACTCTGAAAGCTGTTAAACATGCACCCGGGGCCGAATTAGGCCCTCAGAGGGCTCCTATCAGGCCTCCAAGCAACAGGCTGTCATCTTCTTCCTTCTCCTTCTCTCTTGCTTCCTTCTGCGTTAGCAGTTTGCTTTGCTTTGTTCAATAGCACAGGAGCTGCAGAGCAAAGTCTGTATTTTCTCCACTGACTGAGGCTCCTCTCTTGGGGAGGAAGGGGGGAGGGAGAGCTTGCTTTGCCAGGCTCTCTCAATCACAAGGCGGAGCTACAGAGCCAAGCCTCTCTTCCTTCTATTGGCTGAGGCTCCTCCTGGGGGAGGAAGGAAAGAGCCAGAGCTTCCTTTGTCCAGTTCCCTAGATCACATGGGAGAGGTACAAAGAAAGCACCTTTAAGACCAATGAGTGCTGATGTTTTAAGCATGTTTTTAACTTTTTTTAAAAAAAATCTTTAATTGTGTTTGTCTGGGTCCTTTAAAAAGTTTATATCTCTGCTACCTAATCTTAAATAGGTACACACACAGCACAGTCCGACATGGCTCGGACCAACAAGGTTTCATTTATGTCAGATCCGGCCCTTATAACCAATGAGTTCGACACCCCTACAAGATGACGACACAACACAAGGAGTATATCAACTCCATCCAGGAAGTATATCTTGAGCCATGCGGTGCGACGGTACATCACCATGTCTTCACAGTTACAAGGCCATGGATTAGATCCAGACAGCTTTTTCACTCTGAGCCAAACTACACAACACTTTCCTTCACTTTTCTACACTTGTTTTCCTGTGATCCCCACAGCCACACAGTAGATTTAGGGAACTTCTAAAAAAATGGATAACCCAAAAAGCCTTGGAACAACCGAGAAAGGGGAAGAAGGGCTCCTGCCTCCTTATTTCACTGAGTTAGGAACAAAATTGGCAAAATAACTCCCCACAATGTAGTTTTCACTGGGGAAGGGGGGGCAAAGGCAGGAGTCCTTTCTCCCACCACAGTGCCATTCCAAACCCATTTGTACTTTTTTTAAAACTGAAGGTGTTCCCCACAGCTGCTGCATGGCTACAGGAAACACCAGAAAACAAGGGTAAACAGGTAAAGGGAAGCATTGTGTAGTTTGGCTCACAATCTCACCTTTATGCTCCACTTTACTACAGTCCCCATCTCACGTAGTTTTTGTGCAGGCAAATTCCACGATCCCCAACACAACTGGGGGGAGGGAGATCATAAAGGACTCCCCTTCCTCCATTTTACAACTGTAGGAAAACTGGTTGGATCCAACAATGTAGAGACTGGCAAGGGGCAATGATGGTAAAAAGGCATTCAGAAAACTTTGTGCAAACAGCCAATGCTGACAAAGCAGGAAGAGAAGGTGAGACAAGCTAGTGTTCCCCGAGCCCTTTCAGATCCACCATCTTAGAACTCCAGACACAACAACCCAGCTAGGAAGTCCCACTTCCCTGTTCTGACATGGATGGTATTGGATTTATACTTGGAGAGCCTCAGAGCGGCTTACAATCTCCTTTACCTTCCTACACAAACACAACAGACATCCTTGTGAGGTAGGTGGGGCTGAGAGGGCTCTCCCAGAAGCTGCCCTTTCAAGGACAGCTCTACAATAGCTATGACTAATCCAAAGCCATTCCAGCAGCTGCAAGTGGAGGAGTGGGGAATCAAACCCAGTTCTCCCAGATAAGAGTCCGCGCACTTAACCACTGCACCAAACTGGCTCTCCCACGTGTCCCACAAGACAAGGCGACTCACACAGCTAAGCATAGGGGGAGTCCATAACTCAAAGCATAACTCCTGAGCACCCTGCTTCTGGAAAATATATGGTTGTGCACAGGGCTTTTTTTGAGTAGGAATGCACAGGAACGCAGTTCCAGCTGTCTTGGCATCAGCGGGTGTGGCCTAATATGTAAATATGTTCTTGCTGGGATTTTTCTACAAAAAGCCCTATGTGAAACAATGGAGATGTCAGGGTGTGTGGTCTAATATGCAAATGAGTTCCTGCTGGACTTTTTCTACACAAAAAGCCCTGGTTGTGCAGAGCACTCCATAGCAACAGTGAGCTCTCCCCTCTCCCTTAGAGAGGAGGAAAAGACAGGTTGCTTACCTGTAACTGTAGATCTTCGAGTGGTCATTTGTGCATTCACACTCATGGGATATAGCGCCTGCGTCGATTCCCTGAATCGGTACCTAAAAAGCCCGGGATTTTTCGCGCTCAGCACCAGTGGGCATGTGCAGGTGTCCCAGTATGCATGCTCACCAGAGCCAGCGCACGGATCCTGCCAGTTCCTTCTTGACCGCTGGAAGCCCCTAACATAGGGAGATCGTCAGCAGTGGGGAAGGAGGGCGGGTAGAGTGAATGCACAGATGACCACTCGAAGATCTACAGTTACAGGTAAGCAACCTGTCTATCTTCTTCATGGTCTCTGTGCTTCACACTCATTGGAGATTAGCAAGCAAGACATACCTGGAGGCAGGAAAATGGTCAATCAGAAGAGACAGCTTGCCGCACCACAGCTCCCAGACGAGTCCTCTGCTGAGCATGCACATCCAGCGCATAATGCTTCATAAAAGCATGCGGAGAGGACCGGGTGGCGGCCTTGCACACATCCATCAAGGAAACACCCTTCAGGAATGCCACCGACGTCGCCATCGCTCTAGTAGAGTGTCCACGAATGGGCCCAGGCAACGGCTTCTTTGCCAGCAAGTAGCACAGTTTAATAGTCTCAGTGAGCCACTTCGAGAGCCGCTGAGATGAAATTCTGGAACCCAACTTAGGAGCAGCATATGAAACAAAAAGATGCTGGTCCTGGAGAAAACTCTTAGAACGACTCAAATAAAACAGTAACACACGCTTAACGTCCAAAGTGTGCCACCAACGTTCCTCATCCAAGGAAGGCGTGGGATAAAATGTGGGTAACCAAACGTCCATCTTAGGATGAAACTGGGAAACCACCTTAGGAAGAAAAGAAACATCAGGAGCCAATGACACTCCAGACTAAATATGGGTGGTCACAAAGCATAGCCATGAGTTCCCCTACACGGCGTCCCGACGTGATAGCCCCCAAAAAAGCAGTCTTCCATGACAGAAGTTGAAGAGAACAGGTTGCCATTGCTTCAAAGGGACACCGAATCAACCTGTCCAATACTAAAGAAAAGTCCCACAACTGTGGTGGTGATCTTGATGGAGGATGCAATCTGAGCAGTCCTTTTAGAAACCTCTTTGAATGAGGATGAGCAAAAACTGAATTCCCCTCAACGGGCTCATGGTACGCTGATATTGCTGATAAATAAACTTTAACAGAAAAAAAGGAAAGTCTAGCATCCACCAAAGATAACAGAAAATGAAAAATCACCGACAGACCCACCCATTGGGGTGAGATTGTAGGGTCAGCCAAAAACTGAAGAAACTTCCCCCACTTCCTGTCACAGAAAGCATGGGTAGACAACTTTCTACTATTTAGAAAGACGTGTTGGACTCTGCTGGAGAACTCACAGGGTCGATGAACCACGCCGTCAGCTTTAGGTGAGGCACGTTGTGATGAAACGTGTCCGTCCTGGGCCGACAAAAGGTCTGGTTCCACCGGAAACTGATAGAAAACCCCCCTCACTAATTGAAGCAAGATCAGGAACCAGTTCTGCCGAGGCCACCAGGGTGTCACTAGAATGCACCGTGGTCTCTCCCTCGCAATTTTGTTGACAACTCTTGTCAGCAGTGGCAGAGGTGGAAACAGATATAGGAACCAATCGTTCCACGGGAACATCAGGGCATCTCCCAATGACTCTGGATCCATGCCACCCCTGGAACAGAACAGAGGACACTTCCGATTTCTGGCTGTGGCAAACACATCCACCTGAGGATACCCCCAGAGCTGAAACACAGGTTGAAGGAAGCGCCACTGCATCTCTCACTCGTGTGGAGACACTGCTCCTCTGCTCAATGAGTCCGCCTGCAGATTGAGCTCCCCTGGAAGATGCGCAGCCTTTACATAGATGCCATGCTCCAGGCACTCCATCCACAGTTCTATTGCTAGCGCACAGAGCCGTTGAGAGACTGTCCCGCCCTGCCTGTTGACATAACAAAGGGCTGTAGTATTGTCCGTCAACAGGGCCACAGCCTTCCCCGCCACCATGGGACAGAAAGACCGAAGGGCAAAATGAATTGTCAACAATTCCAGATAGTTTATGTGGCAACGAGTCAGATGTGGAGGCCAAGGACCCCCTACACAGAGAATCTGTGTGAGCACCCCAGCCCCACAAAGACAGATCTGTGGTGATCGTAACTGTCATCATAGGTAGATGGAAGGGAGCTCCCTGACAGATGTTGTCTCTGGATTTCCACCACTGCAGGGTCCGGAGGATTGAGGGTGGAATTGTAAACCTCTTTCGAGGTGAGTCCCGTAAAGGCCAAAACTGTCTGAGGAACCACAGTTGAAGACCTCTCATTCTCAATTTTGCAAACAGCAGCACACTTCTAGTCGCTGCCATCAGCCCCAGCATCCGCTGCAGCTGCTGTGCCATGCCCCATTTCCGGCTTTGGAAAAGATGGATGAGATTGATAATGTCCATCGCTCTCTGCTGAGGCAGAAAAGCATGGTGAAGGCTTGTGTCCAGAAAGGCCCCTATAAACTGAATTGTCCGTGATGGTGTAAGATGAGACTTTGTCATGTTGACCTGCATACCTAAGATGTGAAGAAGACGAAGAGTAGTTGCAATATGGCCGGATAGACGTTCTTCGGACTCCGCCACAAGGAGCCAGTCGTCAATATACGGAAAGATGACTATGCCTTGAAGCTGAAGATGTGCAGCTACAACTCTCATCATCTTGGTGAATACCCGTGGTGCAGTGCACAGGCCAAATGGAAAGGCTTTGTACTGAAAATGATTGGAACCTATTGCAAAACGAAGGAAATGCCTCTACGAAGGATGGATGCTGACATGGAAGTAGGCATCCTTGAGATCCAACATTGCCATCCAGTCCCCTTGGTTGATGAGGGGAAGGATTATTTGCAGGGTGGACATCCTGAACTTCTGGTACACAATAAACTTGTTCAGATTTCAAAGGTACATAATTGGTCTCAATCCCCCATCTCGTTTGTGAACCAGGAAATAACCAGAGTAGAAACCCCCCCCCCCCCCCATTCTGGCCTCTACTGGGACCGGTTCTATGGCTTGTTTCTGCAAGAGGTTGCTCACCTCCCCCAGCAGAGGTGGGGAAGGGGGTGTGGTGACAATCACTGACTGAGTCGGAACCTGAACAAAGTCTATCTTGTATCCTTCTGCTATGATGGAAAGAGCCCACCTGTCTGCGGAGATGGACTCCCAAGCTGGAAGATATTGACGGAGGCAGATATGTGACGAAGGAGGGGGTGGCAATGCGTGCTACAGAAAAGTCAAAGGCCCTGCTTCTGTGGGTGGGCACTCTTAGATTTGCTGGTGGTTTGAGATGCTGAAGCAAATCTGTTTTTGCTATTTCCCCTATAGGGGGACCTACTCTCTGGATGCGAAGAGCGAGGTCTCCACTGCTGGTTGGGGGAGAATTTCTGCTAGGGCCTCTTGGGCCAAGATTTATGCCATTGCTTAGGCTTGCCAGCCCTAGAGGAAGCCAGGACACCCAGGTTTCTTGAGGTCTTTATGCTTTTGTCCATCTCTTGAAGGACACTGTTGGTGGTTGAACTAAAAAGACCTTCACCCTCGAAAGGCAGGTCTTCAACGTAGGCCCTGGTGTCAGGCTGAAGAGCTGTAGACCTTAGCCAAGAGAGACGACGCAGGAAAATGGCAGAAGTGATGGTTTTAGCCGATACATCCACCATGTGCTTTGCTACAGCCAGTTGTTGCTTAGCTACAGCAAAGCCCTCCTTTTGCAGCTACTTAAACAAAGATCGCTTCTCCTCACTCAAGGAAGACAACAGCGGTGTGAGCTGCTCCCAAATGGAGTATTGGTAGCGAGCCATGCATGCAGCATAATTGGAGACCTTTACTCCCAATGCTCCAGCTGAACAGAATTTTCTGCCCGCATTGTCTAATTTCTTGCCCTCTTTGTCAGGTGGAAAAGAATGGGTCTTGAGCACCTTAGAGGACGAGGAGACCACCATCGAGTTGGGCTTGGGGTGGGTGAACAGAAACTCTGCACCAGCCTCCTGGACCCGATACATATGGTCCAGTCTCCGCATAGAGATTGGTGTAGATGCCGGCTTTGCCCAGGGCTCCTTCACCGCTTGCAGGATAACTTTGGTCACTGGAAGGGCCACAGCCATCGATGTGTCTCTCTGCATTATATCGAAGACGATGTCATCGACGACTGGCTGCGGTTGAACCACTGTGAGAGAGAGGGAGTGCGCTATCCGCTTCACCAGGTCCCCATAAGACTTCAGAACTTCCAATGGAGATATGGGAAGGTCCTCAGCAATATGCGACTCTGACGAAGGTTCCACTGCCCTGTCAGGATCATCGGTATTGACCTCAGAGTCCGATGACGAGGAGTCTCTTCTCACCGAGTGCTCAGACAGTATCGAGGTTGAAACTCGCTCAGGTGACCGCAGCAACACCGACGAGCACACTTGCACTTCCTCCACCCGCTTCTGCGTCACTCGGGAGGGATCGACACCGATGCTGATGCATGATGCATGGAGTGATGTGAAACCCTCGAGAGATGCGAGGCTTCCGACCTCTGCTCCCATTCGGGGAAGTCACGTGGAGGGTACCACTGGTATGGCGGGTACAGGTAACCATAGGAATGCCACTGACGTTGATCCCACAGCGGAGGTGGCGGGAAATGTCTAACCATAGCAGCCGATTCAAGCTCTCTCTGTCCCACAGTCGGTGGAAGAGGTGCAAGAGTTTCGTTCGGTGCCAAAGCCTCGATCTCTGATACTGAACCGCTGTCACTCCGATGACGCAATCCTGATCTCAATGAATGGGTGCGCTGGGTCAGATCTATCTCCTGCTCAGATCCCGACAGCCGGATCGGCTGTGAAGGTCTGCTTCTAGTCACCGAAGGACTCCGTGGATGCGGAGGCGCCAGGATCTTCCTTGGTGGAGCAGCTTGCGTCGATACCAAAGCATCCCAAGAAGGAGAAGGAGTGCGGGAAAGTCTGTTCTTCCGCTTCTTCTTTGACTTAGACTTCTTCGGGAGGGACGATCGGGTCCCCGAATCGTCCCGACGTTTCTTGGCCGGAGTCACTACTAACCCTTCAGAGGGTCATTTTGTGGGTCGGCCTCGCTCAGTCAGCATATCGGTCTGCACCGGTGACGATGGATCGACCGATGTAACCGTCGGTGCCTGAGTGGCTTCTCCCATCGATACCGATGGCCTGTTGCCATTTTCGGCGGACGAAGAGCCGATTCTACGAGTGCTGCCAATAGCCTTGCCGCCCGGTTTTTGCGAGTTTGCTTCAAGAAACTTCAGCAATGCAAGGACGAGTCGACTCGGTGTCCCTCGCCCAGACACAATAAGCAGAGGGGGTGACCGTCAGGGGATGCAATTTTGCTAACACACTTGCGGTAACGTTTAAAAAAAACCCAACGCCTTTCCATAGGCGCCGGAACCCACACAGACGATTTCTGAGGGAATGGGGGGGAAATAAAGCCCCGAAGGGCAAGTCCAACAACAGTCTTTTTTTTAACAACAATAACTAACTATAACATTTAACTACTATATTACAACGAACGGGCTATATAACAAGGAGAAAATCCAAAGGATTACCAAATACTGACTGGAGCAATCGAAAGGAGATCCTATCAACGCGGCGGTCAAAAAGGAACTGGCGGGATCCGCGCGCTGGCTCCGGTGAGCATGCGTACTGGGACACCTGCGCATGCCCACTGGTGCCGAGCACGAAAAATCCCGGGCTTTTTAGGTACCGATTCGGGGGATCGGCGCAGGCGCTATATCCCATGAGTGTGAAGCACAGAGACCACGAAGAAGATCTGTGTACTGGCTAAAGACCACAGAAAGTGTCTCCCACAGGATAAGCACGCCATATTCAACAGAGGACCCTCCTTGCTGAGAAGCCCATGGATCCAGAAAGCCATTCATCATGTGCTAGGAAAAGCACAGTGAACGTCAAAACCAACATGCCCTGAAATATCTCCATGCCCTGCTTTCTCTCCACCTCGCCTTCTTGGTACCTAAAAACCTGTTCAATGAAGAGTTCTGGGAAAATTTTTAAAAACAACTTGCAAATTTTGTTGGTCCTAATAAAAAGGTTATTACAACTGGCAGTGCTTTCCCCCATTGATTTCCCTCCCATGAATCAACATAAGTATTGACATTTTTCAGGAACTAATGGGTAGACAGCCTCACAGCAGTGTAGAGGTGGTAAAGGAAGGGGTGTGAACATGGGCAGTCTCTTTTTATTTCCCTTCTTCTATCTGTACTGAGTTGTGCATGTTATCTTCAACTTCACTCTCCTGTGTAGATAAACACTAAAGTTGTGTTTTTAGAAAGAAACATTGTACACACTAAACAGCATTACTGTGTGCACCAAATATTTACTTATTTTGTTTAGATATTTATGCCCTGCTTTTCTATCCAGTGGGGATCCAAAGTGGCTCACAACATTCTCCCCTTCATCCATTTTACCCTCAAAACAACCACCCTGTAAGGTAGGTTAGGCTAAAAGACAGCGGCTGAAACAAAGTCACCAAGCAAGCGCCCATGATCAATGGGGATTCAAACCTGTTTTAGCGTGTATGCATTGAATATAAAATGCTACTATTTCAAGGTCCACTAGAGTAAGAAGACATTTAAAAAGAAACATTGTGCAAAGTGTACTTTGCAATCAACTGAAAATGTCTTCGAAGAAGAATTGCAGATTTATATCCCACCTTTCACTCTGAATCTCAGTCTCGGAGCGGTCACAATCTCCTTTATCTTCCCCACACACACACACACACACACAACCGACACCCTGTGATGCAGGTGAGGCTGAGAGAGTTCTCCCAGAAGCTGCCCTTTCAAGGACAGCTCTGCAAGAGCTACAGCTGACCCAAGGCCATTCCAGCAGCTGCAAGAGGAGGAGTGGGGAATCAAATCCAGTTCTCCCAGATAAGAGTCCACGCACTTAACCACTACACCAGACTGGCTCTCAAAGAGATGAAATGGAAGGAAAGATGAAATGGAAGAAATGAAGAAGTAATGAAAAACTGTAATGGAGAACAGTCAAAAAAGTTGGACTAGGATCTGAGAGATATAGGTTTGACCTCACTCAGCCACAGAAGCTCGCTGGGTGACCCAGGCCAGGTCATTTTCTCTCAGCCTAACCTACTTTATAAGGTTGTTGCTGTGAGTATAAAATGGAAGAGGGGAGAACGATGTTGTAGACTGATCCAGACTCCCACGTGAGTATAAATGAATAGAATTATTTCTTTAAAATGGAGTGGGAAAAGAGACTGAGAGGCAAAAAGGAGACAAGGAAAGTGAGAGAAGCAGCAAAAATCAGAAGACAGATTAGGGAATCCCTCAACGCAGGGGTTGTTTTGTAGAAAAATAGGTGGTGGAGCTCATCCAGGGATTGTTATGCAGCTGCACCTACTATTCAATGGCCAAGGAGGTGGAACTCTCAGAAGGAAGAGGTGGAATTCTCAGAAAGGTTCAGGAGCTGTGCTCCTGTGAGCTCCCACTGAATCTGAGGCCTGCTTCCAAGTATTACAATAAAGCAAAGTAACCAGAGATCTAGACAAACACCCAATCAGATCCAAGGGCAATCCCAGCCCAATATATGTTGGTCAGCCCCAAAGTGGGAGTTCTCTCCATTCCTCAATCCTATGTTGCCATTGAAAACTAAATAAATAACCATCACCATTTAAAAAAAATACCAGATGTAGAGTAGGAGTATTTTGCATGTGCCGGTACAGAAACTACATTTCCTAAACCAGTGGGAGAGTCTTTGTGTGTGGGGGGAGGGGCGGTATTCCCTAACAACTCTACAAACTGGAGACAGAAGGAGCAGTGCTGTGGGATGCATAGGGCAGTAAACAAAGATGGTGCCATAAAAGCTTAATATGCCCACTGTGAGGGGTTGTCTATGTTCACTGTGAGTGAATGAAAGGACAAAACAGCACTTGTGCAGAGGCACTCTTTTCTTAGTGCTTTGCACAAGATGAAAACGGAGACCAGAGTCATGATCCACATGACTAAACCAAGACCTGTCATTAACTAGGTGGGGGAGGTTAAAATTAAACAGCTTCTTGATCTAACAATAATTCCAGAGGAGCAACCCTGTTAGACCACTGCAAGAAATGGGAATCCCACGGCACTTTAAAGGTTAACAATACTTTATGCCAGTATAAATTATTGTGGCCAAAAAGTTCATGGTAAAATAAAATCTTTTTATTGCTTAAGATGCCATTAGACTCCCCGTTTATTCTTGATTAAGTGATGTCTGATGTGTGTTGTTTTTAGTCTGAGTCTTCCAAGAGGCTTGGAGGTTCTTTAAAAACGTAATAACCAATGTTCCCTCTAAGCTGCAGAGAGTCTTGTGAGCAAAAATTCTACTTTGTGAGCTACTGGCATTAAAATTGTGAGCTACTGCATAAATTAGGGTGCTCTAGGGTCATCCTTCCTGAACTAGGACAAAAATGTGTGAGCTAGAGGCTAGAAATCTGTGAGCTAGCTCACGCTAACTCAGCTTAGAGGGAACCCTGTAATAACCACAGTGACTTCAGGCAGCCATTCCGGCTCATTTCCACCAGGAACTCCAGTTTTAAGGGCTTCCGTTCCCGAGATTGCAATGCGCACTGCAAAACTGAACTGAAAGCACAAGGCGGGGAAGTTTCAGGGGGAGCGAGACTCGGATGGCTGGGATAAACTGACGGCTCCTGCCTGGTGAGCAACCCAGCTATTTCAGGCGGGTGGAAAGTAAGCCCCAGCTGTTGCTGGACAAAGAAAAGAGAGGCTTCCTGCTGACTCCTGAGCCCGCAAAACCAACAGTTACCGGAGTCAAGGGAAAATGGCGCCTCTGGCCCTTGCACGCTATGCAGCCAGGCAAGCCGCTTCTCAGGATAATCTGTCCGCTTTGGAACAGACACAGATGGGCATGTCGGTCTTAAGGCTGCAGCCCCTCCCCCTCCTGAGCCAAGCTGATAAATGGACGAGACTCGCCTCTCAAGTAAGGCCAAGGAGTGAGGCTGGGAATTAATCCAGCTGCCCTTTTCAAATGAGGCACACAATGGCCGATATCCGTTGCCCTGCAGGGCCAACTAACAGGGTACAGAGGCTGAGGCCCTTCCCCTGATTTTATTTCCCACTAGGATGTTCAAAGGTTCTGGTGTTCTGAATATGAAGGTTCTCTTTAATCACCATGGCCAGCAGCCACTGAAGGATCTCTTATTCTTGAATCTCTCTAATCCTCTTTTAGAGCAATCTAGGCTCACGGCCGTCACTATATCGACTGACCAGGAATCCCACAATTTCATTACCTGTTAAGTAAAGAAGTTCTTCCTTTTGTCCATTCTGAATCTCTTGCCCATTAACTTAAATGGAGTGCCCATGAGTTCTAGTATTCTGGGAGAGGGAGAGAAAAGTTCTCTCCGTCCACTTTCTCCACCCCATGCATAATTTTATAAATCTCTATCATGTCAAGGTTTGTTGCCCACCAGCACCTCAGGTACCTATGGGAGGAAATGGGTGTAAGTGTGTGTGTGTGTGTGTGAGTGACAGACCAGTGCATTCACAACACTTCTGGTAAAACAAAAAAAATAAAGCGTTTATGTAGAATGCTACGGTGTTCATCATGTCACTTCTGGTTTTTAATGGAAATAACTAAGCACACCCTGGCATGGCAGCTTCCTCTTGGGAATTGCTAGCAGCAGCTTGGCTACTCTAATCCAGGGGTCCCCAACCCCTGGGCCGTGGACCGGTCCCAATACGTAGTCTGTTAGCAACCAGGCCATGAGTTGTATAATTATTTCATTATATATTACAATGCTGTAGTAGTAGTAGTAGTAGTAATGAAGAAGAAGAAGATGACGACATTGGATTTATATCCTGCCCTCCACTCCAAATTTCAGAGTCTCAGAGTGGCTCTCCTTTAACTTCCTCCCCACACCAGACACCCTGTGAGATGGGTGGGGCTGAGAGAGCTCTCTCCAGAAGCTGCCCTTTCAAGGACAACTCTATGAGAGCTATGGCTAACCCAAGGCCATTCCAGCAGCTGCAAGTGGAGGAGCGGGGAATCAAACCCGGTTTTCCCAGATAAGAGTCCACACACTTAACCACCACACCAGACTAATAGAAATAAAGTGCACAATTGTATCATCCCAAAACCATCGCCCACCCTCCCCACCCCCGGTCCATGGAAAATTGTCTTCCACAAAATCAGTCCCTGGTGCCAAAAAGGTTGGGGACCGCTACAGTCTAATCATGTATTTTAGTGGTCTTTCCCCAACCTCTACAGGAAAGCCGCAGGCTCCCTTCTTCATAGGAAAGGGCTCTAGTCTTTTAATCACTCTGGTTATCCTCCTCCACACTTTCTCCAGCCCTACGGTTTACAGATGCTTTAACCAGAAATGCCAGGTATTGAACCATGGTGCTTCTCCACTGCAAAACATGCACTATATCACTAAGCTATGGCCTTGCACCAATAACCAAATCCCAAAAAAGTAAATCTCAGGAGAGAACATCAGGTGCCTGCACACTCAATGGGACAGTGCAGCATTTGGCTGAGGCAGACAAAAAGCACCCAGATGGTGATGCTGATTCAGTTATTCACTCACCAACCCTTTATCAGCACCCAATAACAAGGAACGTTTGTCACAGCTGTTAGCCATAGTGCATCACTAGTCATCATGTCGTTCTCGTCTCTCCCCAGAAATACAGTTGATGAAGGCTTTGCACGACACAGAGAAGAAGGAATTGAAGAAAGCAACGTCAGCATGGGTAGTAGTTAAGAGAGTTAGACTCGGATCTGGGAGATCCAGGTTTGAATCCCCACTGGAAGCTCACCGAGTGACCTTGAGACAGTCACTCATTCTCAGCCTAAGCCTAACACCTCCCAGGATCGTTGTGAGCAGGGCTTTTTGGTAGCAGGGCTTTTTGGTGCTTCATTTGCATATTAGGCCATACCCCCTGATGCCTTGCCAGCTGAAACTGTGTTTCTGTGCGTTCCTGCTAAAAAAAAAAAAAGCCCTGGTTGTGGGGACAGATAGGAGGGGAAAATGATGCTGTAAGCCGTTTTTGATCCCCACTGGGAAGAAAAACAGGGTATCGGTGTCTAAATTAAAGACTCCCCTCCCTGACTGCTGCACAGCTCTCAAATGCTCCTGATGCTGTCACAACTGGATTCACAACAGATGCTTCTCAATAACAGCCTTGTTCACATGTTACAGTGAATGCACATATATCCTACATGTAAACGTGTGTTCATCTGCTAAACTGAAATAAGGTTGCCAGTCCCTAGTTGGAGGGACATCCCCCCCCCCAGTTTGAAGCCCCTCTTCCCAATTCAGGGCAACAGGAACTGGGGGGAATTACCACCCCAACAGGCAAAAAACAAAAATAAATGAGATGTGCCTATGTCACCCAGAAGAGATGGAGACACGTCATTGATGTTGGAGGGGTGACGGTCTTTTTTTTTTTTTAGCACGACTATATTTGTTGTTCAGTCGCACAGTTGATTCCGACTCTTTGCAACCCCATGGACAAAGTCACGCCAGGCCCTCCTGTCTTCCACCATCCTCCGAAGTCTGCTCAAATTCGTGTTTATTACATCAGTAACACTGTCCAGCCATCTCATCTTTTGCCGTCCCCTTCTTCTTTTGCCTTCTGTCTTTCCTAGAATCAGGATCTTCTCCAGGGAGTGCTCCCTTCTCATTTGGTGGCCAAAGTATTTGAGCTTCAGCTTCAGTATCTGACTTTCCAGGGAACAGTCTGGGTTGATTTCCCTTAGGACTGACTGATTTGATCTTCTTGCAGTCCAAGGGACTTTCAAGAGTCTTCTCCAGCACCACATCTCAAAAGCATCTATTCTTCTGCGCTCGGCCTTCCTTATGGTCCATCTCTCACAGCCATACATTACTACTGGGAATACCATCGCTTTGACTATACAGACTTTTGTTGGCAGGGTGATGTCTCTACTTTTTATTATACTGCTCAGGTTCGCCATAGCTGTCCTCCCAAGGAACAAACATCTTTTGATTTCATGGCTATAGTTACCATCTGCAGTGATCTTGGAACCCAGAAATGTGAAGTCTGTCACTACTTCCATGTCTTCCCCTTCTATTTGCCAAGGTGTGATGGGGCCGGATGTCATGATCTTAGTTTTTTTGATGTTGAGTTTCAAGCCTACTTTTGTGCTCTCCTCTTTCACCCTCAACTAGAGGTTCTTTAGGTGCTCCTCACTTTCTGCCATTAGAGTAGTGTCATCTGCATATCTAAGGTTGTTGATGTTTTTCCCGGCAATCTTAATTCCAGCTTGTGCTTCATCAGGCCAGCATTCCACATTTTGTACTCTGCATATAAATTAAATAAGCAGGGTGACAATATACATTCTTGTCGAACTCCTTTTCCTATTCTAAACCAATCAGTTGTTCCATATCCCATTCTGACAGTTGCTTCTTGACCCTTATACATGATTCTCAGGAGGCATGTGAGGTGGTCTGGTACTCCCATCACTTTAAGGGCTTGCCAAAGTCCTTAAAGGCTATATGGTAATAAGCTAATTCTACCATACAGTCTTGCCCACAAACCAGAGCATCACCCCCTCCCCAACATCCCCAGTGATGTAGGCATGTCATGTTATTTCCAGCTTCTTCCCTCCACACTCCCTGTAAATGCACCCCATCCCCAGCCCACTCGTCCAAGGGAGCTGGCAACCAATGTTCCCTCTAATTTTCTTCCCCTTCAGAATGGAGCAGATAGCATCCTGAGCAGAACATAACTGCTGTAATCTTAAAATGGACAGTGCAAGACCTTGTGCTGCTCCAAACTGCTGCTAAGTGGGGCTTCCTATGTTAATGAGTGGCTAATCATCCGCAGTGTTCCCCAAAGTGGGTGATATTGCCCCCGGGGGCGCTGGAACGATCCAGGGGGGCGGTAGTAGCCTTGGGTGCAATTGGGGGGCGGTGAATAAAAATAAGGGGGCAGTGGAAGCATAAAGGGAGAAGAGAAGAGAAGAGAAGAGAAGAGGGTGGGAGGTGTCAAAATATCACGTTTCTGGGTCCAGAATTTCTAATTTAGAGAAAAATTCCAATAAACAAAAATAAAGAGTTCCTTTTTGTCTGCTGCTTAATGCGAATTCATCCAATTAGGCTAGTAATGAGGACCAGAACTCCATCCAATTAAAACATAAGAAGGATGCAGGTTATTTACAAGACAATAAAAAACAGAGGTGTAGAGTCAAACAAGAAACACAGAAACAAAAAACCTTACTAGTCTATCCTAGCCAATACTTGTTACAGCTAGCAGCTTCTCAAGGTTGCTTGCAGTTTCTCTCTTAGCAATACAGTTTAAATCAGTACTGTGGAAGCACTGAAGCAATTGCAAACACCTCTCTGAAGAGTTCCAACCTGCAACTTTCTCCTCACAAAGTTTTCTGCAGAGAATCAAACTTCTTACAGTCCTCTGGCTACCAGTTGATTGCTTCTGTTGATTTCAGTCAACTACAGTGCCCCAGTGTTTTCTGCAGGGTCAGCACACGAGAGTAGGCAGAGTAGGCAATCACCTTGCAGAGAGCTCTGGGATAGAGCAAAGAAGTGCTACTAGAGTGAGGTTTGTGGCTCAGCAGCTAGGGAAGTTGCTGAAAACTTCTGAGTTTGTGTGAACGGCTAAAGGTGAAGGTGATTGAAGGTGATTGTTGCTGATTGAATAGGAATGGCTGTGTTCCCCACCCTCTTTGCTATATTAAGCTGTGCCTTGCCAGGGCGAGAGCTAAAGGGCTCTTGGCCTGTAGCTCTTAGCCTGGGGGCTCTATAAGGTCCAGGAACCCAGATTCCTTGTGTTCCCAATAAGGTAAGTAGACTCTCCAGATGGGGAGCCACATAAACTAACAGGGTTTAAAAGGGGACTGTGTATTTTTAAAAAACTATCCTGAAGGTAGAATGCCAGCAGGGGGGTGGGGGCTTTCCAGTGTTTTGCACTGTGTCACATGTATGACTATCTACCCACAGGACAGAAGTCTTGGATGTGTTCTTGATGCAAGGAGCTCCTGGTCCTCAGGGAACGAGTTGAGGCCGAGGTGACTGCCCTGGAGAAGCAGAGACGGTCAGTCAGGCACTCGGAGAAAATTCTCGGGCACATGTTAGATGAGCCCCGCTCTGAACGTGGCAGCCCCATTGCTGCCAGGGAGCATGAGGGTCCGGGCTGAGGATAAGGGGAATGCGCCCTCAGAAGGGACCTCTTCTTCAGATGGTGAGCAGGAATCCTTTCACGCCAAGGAACCATCCCTGGGCAGGGAGAGAGGGGGGGATCTTGGTAGTTGGTGATTCGATCCTTAGGCAAGTAGACAGCTGGGTGGCAAAACTGCATACTGACCGTATGGTGACTTGCCTGCCTGGTGCAAAGGTAGCGGACATTACGTGTGCAGTAGATAGGCTGATAGACAGTGCTGGGGAGGAGCCAGTGGTTGTGGTGCATGTTGGCACCAACGATGTGGGGAAATGCAGTCGTGAGGTCGTGGAGAAAAAATTTAGGCTGCTAGGCGGGAGACTTAAGGCCAGGACCTCCAAAGTAGCCTTCTCAGAAGTGCTACCTTTTCCACGTGCAGGGCTGGAGAGACAGGCACAAATTAGAAGTCTCAATGTGTGGATGAGACGATGGTGTAAGGAGGAAGGGTTTAACTTTGTTAGCCACTGGGATGCTTTCTGGAACAAGCAGGAGCTGTGCAAAAGAGACGGTCCCCACTTGTCCCCAGATGGAACCAGGCTGCTGGCACTTAACATCAAAAAGGTGGCAGAGCAGTTTTTAAACTAAATCTTGGGGGAAAGCCGACAGGAGATGAAATGTCTCTGGTTTGGGAGGACTCATCTCAAAGAGATGAAGGGTTAGCTGTTACTTTTCTACCAGGTAATGCATCAGAGTTGTCCACTGAGATGGTGACAAACTGTATGGACTGCCTGCCAGAGTCTCGAGGCAGCATGAGGAAGGTGGCGGGCCTAGCTTGCCTGGGAAGTTATAGATGTTTGTACACAAATGCTAGAAGTGTTCAAAGTAAAATTGGTGACCTGGAATGTTTAGTGTTGGCAGAAAACATAGACATTGTGGGAATTTCAGAAACTTGGTGGAATGAGGAGAATCAGTGGGACACGGTGATTCCTGGATATAAGTTATATCGGAAAAATAGGGAGGAAAGGGTTGGAGGTGGGGTGGCTCTGTATGTCAGAGAGGGCATACGCTCCACTAAGACTGAGGTCAGAGAATTAGATTCTCTTCTAGAAATGCTTTGGGTTGAAATAGAGGGCCCAAAAGGAAATTTAACTATGGGAGTTTGTTATCGCCCACCAAATCAAAAGATAGAGGATGACTATAATATGATGGAAGGCTTAAAGATAGTGGCTAGACGTAAAAACTGTGTCGTCATAGGTGATTTTAACTGGTCAAGAGAAAGAGATTTTTAGATGCTCTCAATGACTGTGCTATGGAGCAGATGATCTCTGAACCTACCAGGGGTGGGGCGATCCTGGATTTGGTCCTAAGTAATGCCCAAGACTTGGTGAGAGATGTAAAAGTGATAGCACCGCTTGGGAGCAGTAACCATAACGTTATTGATTTCACCATTTGTATAAATAGAGTTGCTCCAAAAGATCGGCACAACCACGTTTAACTTTAAAAGGGGTAAATTCTCTGAGATGAGGAGGCATGTGAAGAGGAAACTGAAAGGAAAGGTAAATACAGTCAAAACCCTTGGGGAAGCTTGGAGGTTATTTAAAACTACAATCCTAGAAGCTCAGATAAAATATATACCACAAGTTAGGAAAGACACAAATTCCCAATGCCATGCTGGGAATTATTAGGAAGGGAACTGAAAACAAATCAGCCAGTATCATAATGCCCCTGTATAAATCGATGGTGCGGTCTCATTTGGAATACTGTGTGCAATTCTGGCCACCGCACCTCAAAAAGGATATTATAGCATTGGAAAAAGTCCAGAAAAGGGCAACTAGAATTATTAAAGGGTTGGAACACTTTCCCTATGAAGAAAGGTTAAAAAGCTTGGGGCTCTTTAGCTTGGAGAAACGTCGACTGCGGGGTGACATGATAGAGATTTATAAGATTATGCATGGGATGGAAAAAGTAGAGAAAGAAGTACTTTTCTCCCTTTCTCACAATACCAGAAGTCATGGGCATTTGATGAAATTGTTTAGCAGTCAGGTTAAAATGGATACAAGGAAGTACTTCTTCACCCAAAGGGTGATTAACATGTAAAATTCACTGCCACAGGAGGTGGTAGCAGCTACAAGCATAGCCAGCTTCAAGAGGGGGTTAGATAAAAATATGGAGCAGAGGTCCATCAGTGGCTATTAGCCACAGAGTGTATATATATATATGTGTGTGTATATATATATAAAAAATGTTTGGCCACTGTGTGACACAGAGTGTTGGACTGGATGGGCCATTGGCTTCTCTTATGTTATTACCTAGGGTGCCACCCTTACTCCCCCTTCCCATGGGGCACAATTGTGCCAGCCAGTAGGCAAGCTGAGAGCCCTGGGCGGTTTTCTTTGCAGGGCAAATGTTGCTTTTTCTTTGCAGGGCAAACATTGCCTGTGCTTGCTGAAGGCTTCCAAGGAAGCCTCCAAAGAGCACCCCATTTTACTGCTGCCTGCTGCTTTCGGGTTAAAAGTGGCTGGGTGGCGGCACCTTCCCATTGCACTAGTTGGAGCTGACGAGCGCAATGGGAAGGTGCTGCCCACCCAGCTGCTTTCAATCCGAAAGCAGCAGTCAACAGTAAAACTGGGCACTCTTCGAAGGCTTCCTTTGAAGGCTCTGACAAGCACAGACAATGTTTGCCCTGTGAAGAAAAGCGGCATTGCGGCAGCACTTGTGTGCACCACCTGGGGCTCTGGGCTTGTCTGCTGGCTGGCGTGATGACATCATCACCGGCATTCAAAGAATATCCCCCCTTTGGAGCACACCGGAGGGGCACATGTGGGGTTCTCCCAAGGGTGGTAGAACCCCTAGAGCTGGCTCTGGTCTTCTGTTCCTCTCCTTGAATTTTGATGTTTTACTAATCCGCTTATATCCCTGACTGGCTGCCAAAGTGCTAGAATTGTGCAACCAATCATTGGTACAAAACAACCAATTTAGCTGGGCCCATCTAGATCTTCTCCTGTCAAATACCTGTCAAACTAGATGGCTTCCTGTCCCTGCTAGTTGGAATTAAAATTTCAAATATTTTCTCTGAATGCGAATGTTACTATAGTTGATTTTATAAAATTTAGAATTTCACGCTTCAAAGTGTCTTCTTTACAACATCTTCATTTACTCTGTGTGCAAATATGTCACTTCATCTTTGTCCACTTCTTGAGGGTAGATTTCCAGGGGGGCGCTGAGTAATTTTTTTTTTCTGAAAAGGGGGCGTTAGGCCAAATAAGTTTGGGAACCTCTGGCTTAGAAGAACACACTGCTGGCAACACTAGACTGAAATAGCCAAAGTGTGTTCCCTTTGCAAATGAAACCAGGGACCAGTACCTTTGTTTTTACTGTTAATTTTAATATGGTGTTTTAACTTTGATATATAAGTTTTTTATTGTTATTATTATATGTTGTGATCCGCCTTGAGCCCGTTTATGGGAAAAGGTGGAATATAAGCCTACTAAATAAATAAACATGTCGTTTCAATCACATGGTCAGCTGTACCTGTGTTGACCGTAACATGAAAATTACTCAACGCACATACAGTCAAGTATATGCTTTACATAGGTTGTACATGTGTTCACTTTAACTTGTGAACAGGGTTCTTGTTAGGTCCATTTCTGTACTCAGGAAGGCTGGCAAATATTAACCCCACTGAAGGCTTGATGCCTGCCCACTATTTCAAAGAACAGTTCCTTACTGAATATTATGATGAATCCCTTGTTGAACATTAAGAGAAATTAATACATTCAATAGGGTTTAAGTTGCAGGCATTTTCTTCAAGAGGGAGTTTAATGGGATTTTACAGTATTTTGCACATTTTTTAAATTTCAGAACTGTAAACTGCCTTGAGCCACAAGAGAAAGGTGGGGTATATTTACCCAAATAAATAAATTGTGGCAAATGCAGTTGCCAAGAATGAAGCCAAAGTCGCCATTCCCCACCCCCAAAACTCTTTTTAGGCTCTTCTTGACTTTGCCACTGGGGAAGTAAAGAACCCGAATGCTGCAGCTTATACGAATTCAGAGGATGCTGCACAGTCTGCAGGCAGGTCCCACAGTTCTGTCAATTTCCAGACAAACGAGGAGGGCAGAGCCATCCTGACCATATAACAAAACTGTTGTACCAGCATCTACTAGAGAAGCTGCATACGGCTCTTTTGAGTTCTTCCACCATCCGCAGAAGCCAGGTCCTCCCTGACTCTTTAGCACAGGAGTGTCGAACTCATTTTGTTATGAGGGCCAAATATGACATAAATGAGACTTTGTCGGACTGGGCCATGTCGGGCCCTCTGCTCACAAACCTGAGTTCGATCCTAGCAGAAGCTGGTTCAGGTAGATGGCTCGAGGTTGATTCAGCCTTCCATCCTCCCGAGGTCGGTAAAATTATTACCCAGCTTGCTGGAGGGAAAGTGTAGATGACTGGGGGAGGCATGACAAACCACCCCGTAAAAAGTCTGCCGTGAAAACGTTGTGAAAGCAACATCACCCCAGAGTCGAAAATGACTGGTGCTTGCACAGGGTGAGCAGTGGTGAGAAAACCTTTACCTTTTTTTAGCAGAGATATAAACTTTATAAAGGGCACAAACACAATTAAAGATTTTTTTTAAAAAAACTTAAAACATTAGAACTCTTAAAGGTGCTTTCTTTGTATCTCTCCCGTGAGATCCAGGGAACTGGGCAAAGGAAGCTCTGGCTCTTTCCTTCCTTCCCCAGGGGACCAGGAAGGGGAGGAGCCTCAGCCAAGAGAAGGCTCAGTAGCTCAGTGGTGTGATTGAGAGAGCCTGGCAAAGCAAGCTCTGCCTCCCTCTTTCCTCCCCAAGGTAGGAGCCTCAGCCAATGGAGAAAATAGGTTTTACTCTGTAGCTCTTGTGTGGTTGAGCAAGCCTTGCAAAGCAAGCTGTTATGTAGAAGGAAGCAAGGGAGAGGGAGAAGGAAGAAGACGACAGCCAGTTGCTTAGAGGCCTGATAGGAGCGCTCCAGCTGCCTGATTCGGCCCCCAGGCCCCATGTTTGACACCCCTGCTATAACATGTGTCAATTCCACCAAAGGTGGTTCTCATACCTTTTTGAGCCTGTGGACACATTTGGAATATAGACGTAAGGTAGCGGGCACAACCACAGCATGGCTGTCCTGGAAGGTGGAGCTGTCCACAGGAGGCAGAGCCACACACAAAGGAAATTTCAAGTGCAGGGCACAAGAGGAGTAATTTTTAAAAACACACAGCAGTGAGAAAGAGAATAAAACCATGACTGTTGTGGTAGCTGCCACCAAAACAATGCTCTTTTAATTTTCATAGCCAATCAGATCTCAAGACATTTAGTTACAGAGCTTCCACCGGACAAAGGAAAATCTCCAGTTCCAAACAGAAGCTGTACTAGACAGAAGCCCCACTTGGCCCCTCCCACATTCAAAAAATACTTAGCAGGCACCATGAATTGTGTCAGCAGGCACTGTGGCACACACGGGCACCATATTGGGAACCACTGCTATCGTTTCAGCCTTCAACTTCTGGAGCCACTCTGAGCGCTTCTTTAATTGACAAATAACTAATGAGGGCAAAAAATAAACCAATAAGCAAGCAACTAACTCTGGCACAGCAACGGCAACGGCAATCATCTTGACTGAAACACAGTATGGTGGATAACCATATTCTGATTCTTATTGACTTCCTAGTAAAATTCCACTATTACCATGCATATTTGGGATGAAGAAATGTCAAATCAAGAGAAAAAAAATGAATAGTTTGAATTTTCAGGCAGAAACTCTCTAATTTAAGATCAGCTACTTTGAGGTCAATTTTAGCCATCCCATGGGAGTTCAAAAACCAGGGCCACACCCTCTCTCTCATGGCTAAAACTCTCCTCACGTCCTTTTTTTTTCTAGTAGGTTGCCATTTAAACACAATTTCCATTCATCTTCCTCTCTGTCTGCTCTCTTCCCCTACCCTAGCTTTGCTGAAATAATGCCAAGTTCTTAAGAAATGTGAATCTTAGAAATAGCACATCCAAATATGCCAGATTTTCTAAGTGTGCACACTCAGGGTGCGTTCACATTAAGCTAAATAATGTGTTTTTGTTAGGATATCGTTAGCAGAGTAGACTGCAAAAATAGCCAGACACACTCTTGTAGCTTTAATCAAGTAATCTTTACTTGTCTAGTGAGGGGAAAAGGTAACTTGGAGTTCTACAAAACAAGAAAAGCATCCTATCTGACTCCTCTAACTACATGTTGACTCTCTCAGGTCTAAACAGCAATTGCATGGAGATCTGAGGGCTTAAAACAAAGAGTAATAAAAGCAGCCATGTAGCAGGTTAGACGTAGCTAGCCATGCTAGTAAGCTAAATTTTATTTCTTTTATTCCAAGTACCTTTTCCTGATGTTTTTCAAGTAAACTTTTTCTTTGTATAAGCTTAAGTCTCGTCTCCATATACTGCAAACTCCATGCCTCTAATTTTAAACACATTTCCCAACAGTTTTGCAATTGGATTTTTGCTATTCTCAGTAAAAACCCAGTTTCCAAACACATTATGTTGTGCAGTGTGAACGCACCACCCTCAGTTTTCTCAACACCCCTTGACAATGTTCATCATCGCTAATTTCTGATAATATCTTTCTGTCATTTAAATGACACATCTTAAATAGAAATTGATCACAATACAGACAATCCTCTTGGGGATAGCCACCACGGCACCCCCAATATCCAGTTCAGGATGTTCTAATCTGCAGGATGTGAACACAGACCCTTTAAAATTAAAAGGATGAAAGAAAGCAGTTAGTAACTAGAGACAGGCAAAGGACACACACAGAAGCAATGAGTCAGTTGCGAAAGGCATTAATAGGAGGGAATCGGAACGCACCAGCTGCCAAGTTAGTATAACTGGAGGCCATTACATGCTGGAAGGAGCGATGTTTACGGCATCCCGCTTGCCAGGCTTTCTCAGCAGCTCCTCCCAGGCATCAGGGGCAGTGTTTGGGAAAGCCGGATGGCAGCGTACAGCTTTGCATGTCATGGCATCGAATGCCACAATCCTACAGGAAGCCACAGAGCTGCCCAGACTTGGCAGTGTTCAGGGAGAGGCCAGCTGCAGCTGAAAAGCGGGCACGTGCCAGGCAGCAAATCCAATCCACCGCACAGAACACTGTGATCTCTTTCTTTTATTCTCGTTCTCACTGTGAATAAAGCCAAGTTTCTCAAAGTGCAAGGAAGGCCTCTGGAGAAGAGACAGGCAGCTGCTTGGAGAATGGCTATGAGGTCCCCTCTGGCCCTTCTTGGCTGTTATGTATGCCTTGATTAGCCCAAGAAGTGGAGATCTCATCCATGCTTCCCTGCTTTCCAATGAAGGCGGTTTTTATGACAGATTAGGTCAGCGTGTCTGTAACATTTCTGAACTCCCGCTGTGCTCTCAACAACAAACCCATCAACCCCACACACATACAACACTATCTACCAGTAGTGCAAGTAAGAAACCTCTGGGACCATCTTTTCCAATACGTTCCCTGAGAGCTTTATGCTCTTCAGAACATCTCCTGGTAATCCCTAAGACATCCATTTAAGCCTTGACCAGAACCAGAGCCTTTTCATCTCTGGCCCCAGCATGGTGGAACATGCTCCCAAATGACACCAGTGTCCTGAGAGTATAATTCTGCAGGGCCTGCAAAATGCAGCTGTTCTACCAGGCCTTTGGTTGAGATGATAGGTGTCTGGCTATACTGGTCTCCTAACCTGCCTATGCTGTAGATTGCACCAACTACACGATAGGCTATGACCTTACCCATCTACTGATATTCAGGCCTTAATGCACACACTCCCTCTAAGCTGCGGAGTTCTGTAAGCAAAAATTCTACTTTGTGAGCAACTGGCATTACAGTTCTGAGTGACTGCATAGATTATTGTGCTCTGGGGCCATTTTTCCTCAGCTAAAACAAAAATGTGTGAGCCAGAGGCTAAAAAACTGTGAGCTAGCTCACACTAACTGAGCTTAGAGGGAACACTTTGGCACTTCACCCATGGAAATTTGTTGACTCTGTTGGTTTTCAACTTGCCAACTTGGTTAATTAGCTAACTTTTAGGTTTAATTATTTCTATTTTATGTAGAATTGTTTTAATCTGTTTTATTGACTATCAATTATTGTAACTCACCCTGAGCCCACTTGCACGGAAGGGCAGCAGAGAAATCTCAATAAATAAATAAATATTCTGATGCAATATATGAAGATTTTGCACCAACGGCATGAGAAGAGGTCTGCAAAGTGTAGATGACTGGTAAAGGCAATGGTAAACTACCCCATAAAAAGTCTGCCAAGAAAACACTGTGATGTGATGTCACCCCATGGGTTGGTATTGACTTGATGCCTGCATAGGGCACTACCTTTACCTGCCTCTCACTGACGCCTTCTAACACCATCTTTTCCCCAAAATCATTTTAGAGATGATGAGGCAATGGAAATGTTCACAGTCTAATGTGAGTCAGTGAGCGGTCCTCTGTCCTGAGGCATTCATTCCACTTTGATGTTAGTGATACCAAGACAAAAGCTCCATTTCACAATCCTCTCTCCTTCTTATGGAAATCTGAAAATCTCCTCCAAGTACTCTGAACATCACAAATGGGGATGGCACCAAGGGTGAGAGCCACTAGATCTCCTGCCTCCACTGGAAGAAAGGACAGAAATGGGTGGGATTTCCACTTCCTGATCACCTACTTCTCTTCTCTATCCCTGCTCCCTCCGCCCCCAGGTAATATTTCTTATTAAAAATAACATTTTGTAATACCTTAAAGGCAATAACAGATTTATTGGATGATTACAGACGGATGGCTCAGGGCGGCACCAAGCTGTCCCAAAGAAAGCCTGCTGGAAAAGGAGCAGACCAGAAGCCTCCAGGCAGCCTGCAGCCTGCCCCTGAAACAGGGATGGGCTGCGTGCACCCTGGAGGAGCTTCCGGAGCACTCCTGCACCTCTCGGTCACTCCCCAGGCATTCCCTGGTCTTCCAGACGGCTGGGGAAGCGCCTCGAAGCCACCTCAGAAATTGGGCACCACTTTCTGAGGCAGCTTCGATTTGGTCCTGGGCAGACTACGGTTGGGACGGGGACGGCAGGCAGATATGCATGTGTAGACACGCTTTTTTTATCTGCCTGCCTCCTGTCCCCGGGGTGGCTTAAAACGCCCGTCTGTTATCACGCATTTAAAAACACATCTTAAGGCTGCCAGAAAATGGTTAGAGTTCCAGGCCCCAAAAAGCTACCAGGATCTTCCCAGCATCCAATGCTTCTGACTTTACACAAAATACATGACTATGGGCATCTGACAGTCATTTCACTAGAATTTTGCAAACTGCAAGCAAGGAAATGGGCTTAAGACATCTACTGGCCTTGAAAAAAAATTAAATTCCTAAGCCATATTTTTCAAGGAAAACTGGTCACCTTTTAATTCTCCAGCCCTGCACACATTACAGACCAGGGATGGCCAAACTTGCTTAACAGAAGAGCTACATAGAATAAATGTCAGATGCTTGAGAGCTGCAAGACATGAATGTTAGATGTGTTGAGAGCCGCAAGGAAAGAAGGAAAGGTGGAAAGAAAGCCAGAAAGGAAGCAAATAGATAGGGGGAGGGATAAGAGGTGGAAAGAAAGCAACTCTTTAACTATAAATGCATTCTCCAAGCCGCCAGCTGGCTTGGCTTGGAGAAGTGATTTAAAGAGACAAATGCCTTCTCCAAGCTGGTTGACAGGGCTTTGTGGGCTTCGAGAGCCACATAATATATGTGAAAGAGCCACGTGGCTCCCAAGCCACAGTTTGGCCGCCCCTGTTATAGACTGACCTCTTGGTAACACCAACTTTATCCTCTTCACTTTCCTTGCATGCCCTATTTCTACTGAGGGTTAATTAACCCTCTATATTTCCCTTGGGTAAGATAGTCCCTCCATGTAGAACAGCCAACTTCTCAACCAGTTCCTTTAGCTCCGTCTTTAACAGCAGCATGATCAGCATGAAAGGATCATGTCTACCTTTACACTCTGCCTACTAATTCAGCCCCAACCAAGGAACCCCCCTCTCTTCCCTCCAGCACTCAACTGCTTTTAATGGGAGCATCTGATGGGAGGACAGGAAGCAGCCAAGCTGAGAATCCCATCCCAAAGGAACATTTTTATTGAATTGTCATAAGTAGCAGCTATTTGTGAGCATCCTACCCCTCTATAAATGGAACAAGGAGTTTTCCCACTTTCCTTTCCGGTTCCTGCACCCTCTTTCCGGCCACCGGAAAGATTGTGCCCAGGGCTATAGAAGCAGTGAGGAGGAATAGCTGTGCGGGAGGGCTGGAGTGAGAAAGAATACAGAGACAGAATCTCTCTTTCTTCTTCTGCCAAAATACTAGAACCTGAGGATGTTCAATGAAGCTGATGGCAGGAGGCTCCAGGACAGACAAAAGGAAAATATTTCTTTTCAGGAGTAAGTCAAATGTGGTTTTCACTGCCAGAGGATGTTGTAATGGACACAAGCATAAACTGCTTTGAAAAGGAATCAGATTCATGCAGGTGAAGTTTATCAGTGGCTACTAGCAATAGGGACTAAAAGGAACCTCCATATTCAGAGACAGTAAACCTCCGAATACAAGTGCCAGGAGGCAACATCAGAGGAAGACCTGTTTCTATGCTCTGTTGTTGGCTCTCCAGAGTAACTGGCTTGCAGCTATGTGAGTAAGATGCTGGACTAGGTGGAAAACTGGTCTCATCTATCAGGGCTCTTTTTATGTTCTGTGTTTTCTTCTGCAAGCACAGTCCACAGAGGAAACAGACTATCTTCATACCCTTGCCTTTGTGCACTCCAGTCCACCGACCTGCACACTGATGCCATACAGATGCTGTGACCCCAGGAATGGTCATTCTGGGGATGAGAATGGACGCAGGGGTCATTTTATAGAAAAATAGGTGGCAGAGCTCATTAGCATAACTCATTAGCATATGCTCCACCAGCCAAAAGCAACCTGATACAAGAAAAGAGAGCCCTGGGCGAGCGAAGCCTGCTTGGGCTGGCTAGAGATCCAGCCAGCCCAAGCACGCCTCACTCACCCAGGGCTCTCCTTGGCCCCCTCCCACAGTCAAAAGGCCAGCAAACCACCCACCACCCAAAATCACATAATAAGTGGAGAAATTATGGCACAGGCTTCTCCAGGGGTTAACGAGGGCTGCTGGGGGCATGGCGAAGCCCCTGGTGGCTGGCTGGCTGCCCACTCTCCTAATCCAGGGATTGCTATGCAGCTGCACCTACTATTCAGCGGACAAGGTAGGTGAGGAAGAAGAGGGGGAATCCTCAGAAAGATTCAGGAGTTGTGCTCCTGTGAGCTCCAGCTGAATCCAAGGCCTGGCAGGAACACACGAGTGCAGGAAAACTGCACGCCTGTCATGTGGGAATACACATACTAGTAATAGTTGCAAACCACTCTGGGAACGCATTTTCGAATGAAAACCCCAAACAATAGTAGTAATAAATCTAACTTAAATAGAATAAATAAGATCATTCCTGCATACCAAGCCATGCTTACACACACAGATACAAGGTCCAGTTCAAAACCTGGCAACCCTATCCGCTAAGGTGCACAGTATACATTCAGAAAATATATTGTGGCCTTCATACAGAATCACTAAACAATGAAGGAAGAGGACCAAATTAACAATACAACACTATGTGTTACTGGGCTGCTCTCCTGGGCAGTATCTCCCTCTTCGTGCCAGACTTTTTTGCTCACTCACCTGATCCACACAGATCAATCAGTTTCTACACAAGGGCTCTGTTTGCTACAATCAGGAAATGAGCCTTTCCCCTACATTTCCATAAGCCACTGAGTTACCAACAATCTGTAACTCTGCTATGAGATTTTTGTCAAAGGTTAGGGTTAGGGTGCTTAACCTGTTATCTCTGGAGGGTCAACAGATGGGCTGCAGGGATACCAATAAATGATTCCTTCTTCGATTCCTTCTTGTTACTTTGAAAACTATCTTTATGAATAAAGATTCTTTTTTTAAGATGTCAAATTACTTTTGAGCCAATTTAAAGGTTACTTTTTGCTTTCTTTGCACAATATGGATTTATTTCAATCCCCTCCCCCCCCCCCGGAAATAGTGATTACTTAAAATAAATTAAATGCAAAATTCTGTGTGCATCTATTTATGCGCTTTTACTAGGGAGTGGGTTTGTAGGTTTCACCATATTCCCAAAGGGTGTCTGTGACCCAAAAAAGGTTAAGAACCACCGGGTCAGGGTTACACATTCATCTCTGATCCTGCCACCAATGTAGAACTCTTTATACCAGAAACTCAACACCACTGCAGAAACCAGAAAAATAATTAATTTCATTGTGGCCAGAACTCTCAGGTGTTTCTAGAAATTAAAAAATGGCCCATTTCCCAACAGAGCAAAAGGGGTCCTGGGGAAGAATCTCCTCCTCGTCTCCATTTTTGAGAACAAACCTGAGCTTTGCCTTCTATCACAGAAGACATGGGAAAATTAAATTAAACCAGTATTCCACAAACATAGGAGGCAAACAGGACCGGCCCCAGGCATCCCGCTGCCCGCCCTCCTCCGTGGTGCTGATCGGAAGGGAAGCAGAGTGAATCCAGCCAGTCACTGCACAACCAGGACATTTGCCTAGGACACCAGGAGGGGGAGCGCCCAATTCTGTGCCCCCCTGGCAAATGCCTAATTTGTCTAATGGAAGGGCTGGCCCTGGATGCAAAATCCACAGAACAACAGCTGATGAACCTGGGCACCGAAGTGGCTGGAAAAACAACTAGGAAGAAACTAGGCACATGCCACAGACATGAAGAGGTTTGATTTGTTTCATTTTTATTTCACCTTTCCCCCAAGGAATTCAGGGAAACATACCCAGCCCCTCTTCTCACAATAACCTGGCAAGGTATGTTAGAATGAATAGCAGTGACTGGTCCAAAGTCACCCATTGAGGGCTCAGTGGAGATCTGAATCCAAGCCTCACCGGTCTTAACAGTCTAACTATGATCCCCAATTAGCGCATGTGGGAGCTATTGTGCTTGTCAATCTGTTTCCTGGCACCACTTCCTTTCCCCCCCAAGGCAAAGAATCTTTCCTTTATTTACTCCATACAACTGAAGAGGCAAGTGCTTTGGAAGTAACAGGAGGCACCATTTTTGTGCACGGGTTACCTATTCTGAAACAGCTGTATCTCTTATAGGAGGGGTGTTTGGCTTGGAACCACCCACCATTTTGTGGCTTAATTCAGTTCCACTGGTAGCCATTTTGGAATTGCCTCCCCTCCGCACAGCAGCCCTTTTGTTTCAGCATCTCCTGTCTGTTCTTAGAACTCCAGAAATGTCCAAAGGCTCAACAAGGTTGGAGACCTGTAACCTCACCACTACACTGGCACTGCTATGTGGCTGGAAAACAAACAAAGAAGAGAGGTGGGAAAGGAACAAAAGAAAGGAAGAGAAATCATAGGGAAATGAGAAATGTGTTCTCTTGGGGAATGGATGTAGAGCAGTTGTGGCCAAAGGTAGCTCTCCAGATGTTTTTTTGCCTACAACTCCCATCAGCCCCAGCCAGCATGGCCAATGGCTGGGTTTGATGGGAGTTGTAGGCAAAAAACATCTGGAGAGCTACCGTTGGCCACCCCTGATGCAGAGAGATAAAAGGAATAAACTGGAGGGAAGAAGTTAGCTAGGAGTGTGTACTCTTATTGTGCCTTTCAACTGGAGATACTGTCTGGGGACTGAACCTGGAACCTTCTGCATGCAAAGCAGATTATCTACTACTGAGCCTGGTTCTTCCCCTTCCAGGAACAATCAATGCATCACTCTTGTCCCTTCTTAGGAGAAGCTGCTGTGATGTAGTGATTCTCAAGTCAGAATAAGAAATTGGATTTATATCCTGTCCTTCAGTTCCCAAAGGAATCTCGGAGTGGCTTACAATCTGTTTTCCCTTCCCCTCCCCACAACAGGCACCCTGTGAAGTAGGTAGAGCTGAGAGAGCTCTGACAGAAACTGCTCTTGAGAGGAACAGCTCTGCAAGAACTTGTGACTGACTCAAGGTCACATCAGTAGGTGCATGTGGAGGAGCAGAGAATCAAACTCAGTTCTTCCAGATAAGAGTCTGTCCACTTAGCTACTACACCAAACTGGCTCCTGAGACCACTTGGAAAGGAGCAGCTTTATCAAGAAGAGGTAGATTTTACATGTTGATTTCAAACATGCAAATTTGTGCTAATAGAATAATTGTATGCCACCTAGCTGCAACCAACTCTTGGTGACTCCAGGACCATGGGATTTTCCAGGCAGAAGATTAGGAGAAGTGATTTGAAATTGCCTTCCTCTGCACAGTAACCCTGGTCTTCCTTGGTGGTCACCCATCCAGGCACCAACCATGGCCAACCCCACTGAAGCTCTGACAAGATCAGACTAGTTTGAGTTGCTCAGGCTGCTTTGTGCTGTCTAAGTCAAAGAGGATGATAGTTACCACCTGCAGATGCTGTAAAGTTGTCTTTGGAAGGCAACACTAAAATACTTTGTGAAAGCTATCAAATAATCAAGTACTGAAGTAAGCCTCCCATCCAGGTAAGTTCCCCCATAAGACTCCCCCTGGTATGCACAGCAGGTGAGGATGTTAGTATTTTTGTGAGTTGGAAAATAATTTAAAACTATCTTGCAAGGTTGGGGAAAAAATGTAATGAGGTTTCTGACCACACAAAATTTGCCTTGGGCAATTTTCACATACTTCACACACTGATAATTATGTCGTAATAGTAGCTGCTTGTTTACAAAATGGCAAATCCAGATTTCAGTCCTTCAAGAAAACCTTTTTATTTCAGGAATGCTGAATTTTGCCCCAGCACTCAAACTGCAGCAGCTTGGATTCAACTAGTTTTTTTTTTTTTTGGGGGGGGGGGGGTTGCTTTGCAACCAGACAGGGTTCTCTCTGACCCCCCCAAAAGGCTCTATCTGGGGCTCATAGAGAAAAAACCATGTAGGATGGAATCTAGTTAGCAGAAGTGGGCAACACTGAGTGAGAAAGTGGAGGGATCCAACACAATATATTGTTGGTGGAAAATGCAATTCTTTTCCCTGTTAACGCTCTCCTGAGTGCTGTCTGAGAACTCACCGAGTGGCTAGTGCCCGTAAATAAATAAATACTGGCCACTGACCAGTTGTTGAGACGCCGAGGCATCTAAAGTAAACCACTGTGAAATAAAGTCACGTGAAATCATTTTAGCCCCTTGCTCTCCACTTCCTGCTCTCGATACCCAGAATTTTTTTTAAAAAGTGGCAACTCTTCAAAATCTTGGGTTTTCAACAAACCTGTAGAAAAGATGTTCTGTCCCTTTAACAGAGACTGGACAGCTGGTGGCATGAAGGTAAATAACATCACCTGGTAGAGACTCCCACTGAGACTCTGTTAAAGGAGGAGGACATCGCACCCCTCCCTCAATTTGCTGGAGTATCACACCATAAAAAGCAATCAGATCCAATTCACTGAATCCATTATGTTTTTAAAATAAGCTAAACCAGGGCTTTTTTTTAAAGCAGGAATGCACAGGCTGGCTTGGTGTCAGGGGTGTGGCCTAATGTGCAAATGAGTTCCTGCTGGGCTTTTTCTACCCCCCCCCAAAAAGCCCTAAACTAAACTAAAAACAGCATAAAATCCACTGGGCTAGAAAGCCAATCAAATAAAAGAAGCCTAGTACAAAACGACCATTGGTACTTACCGTGAGGGGTCATTCTCCTCTGAGTACAGGAGGACATCTTGGGTGCTTTCCACCATCTTGTCAGGGAGGCAGGAAATAGAATAATTCTTCTTCCTCTTCCTTGACCCTGGAGCACCCAGATCTCCTCAGTTGGGATACTCCGATAAGCAGTCTCTAAACTATCAACCTTACTCACAATAAGGAAACAGTAATAACAGTCAGTTAATATGCAAAAAGCATAACATAAGGAACTGTAAAGTACTGTAGAGCAGCAGAAGAAAATGGAATAGATATAGCAGAATAGACCCTAGTATGAGCGATGCAACGTGGTGAAAAAGATGTCCTCCTGTACTCAGAGGAGAATGACTCCTCACGGTAAGTACCAATGGTCGTTCTCGCTCTGAGTCGGAGGCCATCTTGGGATCTCCTATAGCAGTAAATTAATAACTGGGTGGGGCATCGCTCTCTTCTAGGACCACATGTTGTAAAACCTTTCTGCCAAATGCTGCTTCTGCTGAACTGTAGGAGTTTAATTTGTAGTGTCGGACAATGTTGAGATAGAGGACTATGTTGCGGCCCTGCACACCTCGTCTACCGCGGCATAATTGTTAAAGGCTGCGTTAGTTGCAGCACTTCTAGCTGAATGTGCTGTAATACCTCTGGGTACTTCTAATTTCATTGCTCTATAGGCTTCCGCAATACATTGTTTAATAGCATAGCTGATGGCTGAAGTTGACATCTTTTGGCCCAGTCTTGGTTGTGCAATGTTAATGAACATGGCATCCATTTTCTGGATTGGTTCAGTCCTGATTAAATATGCTTTTAGACAGCGTCTGACATCTAAGTTATGCCACATTCGCTCCCTAGGATTTTTAGGGTCTGGACAAAATGATGGCAAGTGAAGTTCTTGAGACTTGTGAAATTTTGACACAATCTTGGGTTGAAAAGTAGGATCTGTACAAAGAACTACTTTGTCTTTGTGAAAAATACAAAGTTCTTTCTTTACAGACAGTGCATTGATCTCCGACACCCTTCTTGATGAAGTGATCGCTATTAAGAAGATTGTCTTTAAGCGTAACCATCTTAGAGAAATGCCTTGAATAGGCTAAAAGGGTGTTTTAGTGAGTGCGGAAAGACAGTGTGTAGACGCCACAACAGAAACCTATGAGTCTGTGGAGGGCACTTGAGGGTGGCTCCCCTTCAGAACCTCTGTACATGTGCGTGCTTGGAGGGATCTTCACCCTGTATCAGTCCCAATACGGAAGATAGTGCTGCTACCTGTCTCCATAAAGTGGCTGGTTTCAGTCCAGATTGTAATCCATCTTGTAGGAATTCCAATATGTCTTGAATTGATGGATTTAGTGGATCTTTTGCTTTTCTACAACACCACCTATGAAAAGCTTTCCAAGTGGTATTGTAAATTCTAATGGTGGACTTCTTTCTGGAGGCCAATAATGTGTCAGTGATCTCTGAAGAATAACCTAACTTCAGGAATGTAGACCGTTCAATTTCCACACGGTAAACTGCAGCCAATCTGGATGTGGATGCCAAATTGGATCCTGCGTCAACATGTCTGGAACGATTTCTAGCCGGAGAGGTTGAGTGGTTGATAGCCTTTGGATAGATGAGAACCATGGGCGTCGTGGCCACCACGGGGCTACTAATATGACCCGGGCTTTTTGATGTTGTACCTGTCGAAGAAACCTTGATAACACCAGAATCGGGGGGAAGGCATACAGTAGGCCCTGAGGCCAACTCACTGTCATTGCGTCCACCGCTGCCGGGTGAAAAAATCTGGTGCAAAAGGTTGTTATCTGGTAGTCGTCGTGAGAAGCAAACAGGTCCATTATAGGTTGACCAAACTGTTCAACTATCTGCTGGAATATTGACGTCTTTAATCTCCATTCCCCTGGTTGTATGGTCTTTTGGCTGAGCCAATCTGCTTGAACATTGGCAATGCCCTTGATGTGTTCTGCCCTGATGGAAAGAAGGTGGTGTTCTGCCCAGTTGCATAATGTCTTTGCTTTCCTGGACAGAGCTGACGACCTCGAGTCCCCCTGATGGTTCAGGTAGGACTTTGCAGCCACACTGTCTGTTCTTACTAGTACATGCTGTTTCTGTACCTGATCGGTGAAGGATAATAGGGCTAGGCATATTGCTCGTAGTTCCAATACATTGATCAGCAGTTGGGTTTCTGACGGTAACCATCAACCCTGCGTTGGTTTGTTGTCGAGCATTGCTCCCCAACCTGACAGACTGGCATCTGTAAACAGCTGCATCTCTCTGAAAAGATAGTAAACTCTACCTTGTTGCAGATTGGAATCCCTGGACCACCACATCAGAGATTTCTTGACCTCTAATGTGACCTTGATCTGTGGATTGTTTTGTCATGATCTGGTACTGGTGAGGACTAACCTTTGTAACAGTCTTGTATGTAACCTGCCCCACTGAACTGCATCTATGTTTGAGATGAGCAAACCCATCAATTTGGCTAAAGTCAATAATGGAGTGTGAGTGTTCCGAATGACTAAATTCACAAGTTGCTTGGTTTTCTGTATCTTGTCGTTCAGAAGAAAGATAGAGTTCTTTCGTGTATCTATAATCATCCCCAAGTGTTCCAACCTTTGTGTTGGTTCTAGAGAGTTCTTGGCTATATTTATAAGAAAGCCGTGTTCCTGTAGACACTGCATAGTCGCTTGCACATCCAACAGAGATTTCCGGTTGGATGCTGATCTGATCAGAAGGTCGTCTAGATATGGATCAATGTGTATCCCCGTTGTCTGAGATGTTTCACAACATTTACCATCACCTTCGTGAATACCCTGGGGGCCATGGCTAGACCGAAGGGAAGCGCTCTGAATTGAAAGTGTCTGTTTCCCACACAGAACCAAAGGAACCGGCGATGAGATAGCTGGATCGGAATGTGCAAATAAGCTTCCGTGAGATCCAGTGAGGTAAGGAACTCTCCTGGTTGTAAGACCTCTGTGATTGACTTCAGGGTCTCCATACAAAAGTGTCGTAGATTAATGAATCTGTTGAGAAACTTTAGATCGAGTATTGCTCTCCAGTCTCCGTTTTTCTTTGGAACCGTGAAGAATACTGAATAAACACCTCGACCCCTCTGATCTGTTGGAACGTGTTCTATGGCATTGATCTCTAAGAGATGTGTGATGGCCTTGTTCATTATAGATCTTTTTGTAGAGTTCTTCCGGATCGGGGACACCAGAAAACATTCCGGTGGAACGCTTTTGAATTCTATTGCATACCCGCATGACATGATTTCTAATGTCCAGCAATCTGTTTGGGAAGCCTCCCAAGCGTCTCGGAAATATTGAAGTCTTCCCCCTACCGGAATTGAAGTCCAGTCACGCCTTGTTGAATTTTGGCTCCCGGTACTGCTTGTCTCTATGCTCTGAATTCTGCTTGTTGAATCTAGGATTATTGAACACTTTTCTGAAGGGTTGTCTTGGTTGGTTCCAGGATGATCTCTTGTTATCTGCATAGGATCTTGATCTGGCCAATGTGTGTGAGGAACGAAAGGACTGAGAATAGAAGCTGCTTCTGTCAGTTCTGCGAATGTTCCTTGGCATGGCTTTCTTTTTGTCTTTGGTTTCCACTAAGATCTTATCTAAGGCACTACCAAAAAGCTTTTCTTCTTGAAACGGATACGATATCACGATTTGTTTGGAATGGTTATCTGCAGGCCATGCTCTAAGCCAGATGACTCTTCTGGCTACTGCCCCTGACGCCAGACCTCTGGAACAGAAGGTGAGGGCATCTAGAGAAGCGTCGGCCTTGAACTCTGCTGCTTTAAGTAGTCTGGTGGTTCCCTCCATCAATTTCTTATTATTTTCTGGTAGCAATTGAGAGAGTCTCCTAGCCCAGACTATGGCTGCTCTAGATACAATAAAGGATGCAGTACATGCTTTAATTGCCATAGTTACCGCCTCGTGTGATCTTTTTAGGGCTAGGTCAACTTTCTTCTCCCAATTGTCTCTAATGGAACCGTGCCCGTCTTCTGACACCAAACCCGGATTTTGAAGAGCCATCACTGCTGCGTCCACTACTGGAACCTGCAACATTTCATTTGCAAAAACAGGCAAATCATATAACTTTTTTACAAAGGCAGGAAACTGCCAATTAGAGTTAGGTTTTCCCCATTCGGCTTTTAATTGTCTCTCAAAGAATTGTGGAAAAGGGAAAACCTTGGTAGTGGTGTGTGAGCCTGGGAAAAACTCCCTATCCCCAGTAGTTTTATTCCTGGGATTGGTATCGGTACTGGGATTCTCCTCCCCAGAGGCAGAATCTTGGAGCGCCAGTGCTGCCATGACCCTGGTTAACAAATACTGATAGTCATCAGCTTTAAAGCAGCGAACTGACTGCTCTGGGACACAGACATCCTCCACCTCCTCATCTGAAATAAAACTCTCTTGATCTTTGGATTGTGACTCCACATCCGACTGATTCTCCTCTGAATCTTCCTCTAACAATCTAGAGTTAGAGATCTCTTTTCTGGCTGCCTTAGTTGGCCAGTTGCGCTCTCTGGAAAGATTTTTCTCTGGGCATCTTGAGGAGGAAGAAGGAGGGGAAGGAGATCTGTATCCCACTGATCCCATGCCCATAGCCCCTGATTGACAGGCATTAAACCTTTCTGCTCTAATTGTTTGCTGGAGCATAGTCATAAATTCAATAGAAAATGGCCCTTTAGGGTACAGTACATTACCACTTTGTTGTATTAGGGTTGGGTTGACCGTGGAGGCGTGATCCGATAGGGGTTGGCCTCCTGTATTGTCTCCCACCGGGAGATTGGTAACTGTCCCAAGGGGCAAAGCATAAGGCTCCTGGCACCTGTCTGGCGAAACGCGCACCAAAAATCCCCCTTCAAAATGGCTGCCGTCAGATGCAAGCCTCTGGTGGGGAGGAACTTCAAGCCCTTCCGTTGAAGCCCCTGAACGTTTCAGCCTGCAGTGACTAAAGTCACTAAAACGGGCAACGTTGCCGGGAACCGCTGCAAGCTGAGAAGACATGCCGGTCCCAGGGTCCACTCCCAAAGCCTCAGTGCAAGGACTTACGGAGGACGCGTCTTCTAGGAACTCGTCCCTGAAATTTTCCATGCCACGCTCCACAAGTGAAGGCAAAGAAAAAAAAAAGTCAGCCGCTTTAAAAGCAGCCATGGCCGTGCCGCTCTCCCAACTACAGTGAACGTGTGAAGGCAGATGGAAAGTGAAAGTAGTTCAGTGTAACAGACTGGAACTTAAGAAGATTGTTAAACAGAGGAGTAAGATTGGGAAAAAGGAAGAATTAGATTAGGAATAAAGAATAGGATTAAAATTGCTTCCTATCTTCTAGGAGCTAAACTAGCTAGTTGCTCTCCCTCTAGAGCAGGGGTCCTCAAACTACGGCCCGCAGGCCAGATGCGGCCTGCTGAGGACGTTTATGCGGCCCGCCAGGTTATGGCAAAATCAGACCGGAAGTGACGTTCGACCTAAACTCGCGTTAGCAATGCACACTTCCGGCACTGGGCTAAGGCGGCGGAGACAGAGTGTGAGGTGATACCGAGGTGAGGTGAGTTCCCAGGCCAGGCTGTGTGGTGTGGGGAAGGGAGAGAGATGCAGAAGACGGAGAACTGACGGCCCGCGGCCTTGTACAGTAACGGCAGTCCGGCCCTCCAACGGTCTGAGGGACAGTGAACTGGCCCCCTATTTAAAAAGTTTGAGGACTCCTGCTCTAGAGGCAGGGAAGAAACTGAGGAGATCTGGGTGCTCCAGGGTCAAGGAAGAGGAAGAAGAATTATTCTATTTCCTGCCTCCCTGACAAGATGGTGGAAAGCACCCAAGACGGCCTCCGACTCAAGAGGGAGAACAGCATCATTTCTTTTTTCATTTTCTTAAACAGCATCATTTCTAACAGGGGCAACCAAGAATATATCCAGGAGCATGAGAAGGATAGAGAAAACAAACAAACCTCCTGATCAGTTTCACTACATTTATGATGGTTGGAAGTCCAGTCAAGTCACTGCTGGCTTATGGCAATCCTGTAGAGTTTTCAAGAAAAAAATATTCAGAGGTGGCTTGCCATTCCCTACTTCCATGTCACAACTCTGGTATTCCTTGGTGGTATCCCACAGAAATACTAGCCAGGGCTGAACCTACTTAGCTTCTGAGATGTGATGAGATTGGGCTAGACTGGGATGTCAAGGTCAAGTCACTATATTTATTCTCCCATCAATTCCGGTTTATCACACTTGGTTATCTCTTTAATTAATATATTATTTATTTATTTGTTCTTTTCTCCCTTCTTTTTATCCTTTTCTCTTCCTGGACTTAGGGATCTCCACTACCGGGTGCAGAGTCTCTTATTTGTTTGTTTTTAATTATTACTAATTCTATTTTTATTTGATTTCTCATGTATATGTATAAATGTGTATGTATATGTTTATATGTATGTGTGTATATGTTTATATAGGTGTATTTATACGTGTATATATTTATTTATATTCTTCTCCCTTTTTCTTTTTTGTTCCATTATTATTGTTATTACTATTATTTTTAATTTCTATTTGTTGTTTGTTTATATAATTATTTTGCTATGGGCTTTTATATAAATCTTGTTAATGTTCTTCCTCTACTCATTTAAGATGGCTATACTTCTATGTTTGCTCAATTATTTTTGTTGTTGTGGTTTATATATAATTATTTGTTGGTTATTCTTTGCTTATATTTTTGCATTCTTATTTCTGGCATTGTTGTAATGCATTAAGATTAAATAAAGCTGCAGGTTTTAAAATAAAAAAAGTCATTATATTTAGTTGCACTGCCGGAATGGCCTTGGGTCAGCCATAGCTCTCATAGAGGTTGTCCTTGAAAGGGCAGCTGCTGCAAGAGCTCTCTCAGCCCCACCCACCTCATAAAGTGTCTGTTGTGGGGGAAGAAGATAAAGGAGATTGCAAGCTGCTCTGAGACTCTGATTCAAAGAGAAGGGTGGGGTATAAATCTGCAGTCTTCATCTTCATCTTCTATTTGCCCTTGCATGGGCGGGAGATCGCTCTACATTTTCCCTTGTCAGACCCAGATCCTCTTTGAAGAATTCTCTGCAGACTTCATCCACCTTTAAAAGGGTTGAAACATGCTACCCTGTATGATGCACACCAATGCACAGAGGAACAAATAACACCAACTTTATGCTGATGAGGTTCGAACTTGCTAAAAGAGAGGGATAAAAGATCTTGGGGTTGCGGCTGTAAACTCAATGAAAGAGAAAACTCTATGCTGACTGAAAATAAAACAGCCAATATTATAATGCCCCGCAGAGATCTATGGGGCAGCAAAGGACACCTTGGTGGGAACTCCCAAAGTAGTGTCCTCATTTTCTGGGTGGGTCATCACCTTCAGTAACTAGAATGTGTTGCAGAACTCTTCTGCTAAAGGCAGCATCAGCTGAGTTGTATATATTTATTCACTTTATACTGTCTTAAGAAGGTGGAAACCGACAACCTTAAGAAGGTGGAAATGACCCTTGCATACTTTTTCTACTGAGGCATATTTGGCAAAGGCCGCATTCGTAGATGTGCTCCTCACTGAGTGGGCCGTAATGCCAGATGAAATTTCCAGTTTGTGTAACCTATAGGCCTCAATGATGCAGGCTTTAAGAGCAGACTTTGACATTTCCCTTCTTGTATTCAGAGGGGATATGCTTATAAACAAAGCGTCTGGGTGTTTTTTATATGCTTGGTTCTACATATGTATGCTTTAACCGCTCTCCTCACATCTTGTGTGTGCCACAATCTTTCTCTTGGATGCTTGGGATTCGGGCAGAAAGATGGGAGGCCGATCTCCTGAGACTTGTGGAAGGATGAGCTGACCTTTGGCTGAACTTTATGAAAAATGTACAACTCTGCTTTAACAGATAAAATGCCTCACTCCAGTACCCTCCTGGCCAAAGTTACTGTTATGAGGAAGACAGTCTTCACCCTCAACCATTTGACTGGTATTGACTGCCCTGATTGGCTCGAAGGGGGGGTCTAGTGAGTGCAGATAGAACTGTGTGCAGCTTCCATGCAGGGTATCTATGTATCTGTGGAGGATCTCTGAGAGTTGCACCCCTAAGGATGTGATGTATATGGAAGTTTGGAAGACTGATACCTTTAGATTGTGGTAAAACAGTAGCTTGCACTGCCATCTGCCTTCTAAAGCTGCAGCCACATACACTAAATAAGGCACTTTCATTCCACTTTCAAAGCACTTTCCAACTGGATTTTGCCAGTTCACACAGTAAAAGCCAGTTGGAAAGTGCACTGAAAGTGGATGGAAAGTGCATTATTTAGCATGTGTGATTGCAGCCAAAGTGTGGATGACTTGAGACCAGCAGTCAGCCCATCTTGTAAGAAGGCCAATACCAACTTGATTTGATGGTCCAGTGGATTAACCCCTTTTCTCCATCTAATGAACACTTTCCAGGAGGTGTTGTAAATTCTATTAGTTGATTGTTTCCTAGAAGCTAATAGTGTATCTTTCACACTCAGAGAATACCCTAAAACTGAAGGAAGTCCTTTCAGTCTCCAGGTCGTCAAATGTAACCTTTTTGAATGGGGGTGCCAGATTGGAACATGTCTGGAAATACTGGGAGGGCTAGGAGTAGATGGGTCACCATTTCCAGAAAAGCTGAGGACCATGGACAGTGAGGTCATAGTGGCACCACTACAATGACTTCCGCCTTCTATTCCTTCATTTTTCTGATCAACTTGGGATTCTTCTGACCAGCCCAATCCGTCCTATTGATTGACTGCTTGTTGAACCTGGCACTGAATGGTCCTCTTCTCAAAGGATGTCTTTGAGGATCCCCAATTGGGTCTTTTGGTATATTGCTTGTACCTAGCTAATGTGTGCTGTGGGCAAAAGGAATGATTCCCAAAAGATCTTCTGTCATTGTGCCTCAGAGTTCTGGACATCACCTTTTCCTTATCCCTGGTCTCCACAAGAATCTTGTCAAGAGCAATGCCAAACCATCTATTCCCTGTAACTATGTATTTGGAGTAAAGGTCTGCTTGCCATGTGCTCTTCTTGAGCCATAAAGGATTACAGATGCGGACGCCATGACTCTTGAGGAACAGGAACTGTGTCTAATGTAGCATCTGCTGTAAAAGAAGCGGCCCTGAGAATTCTGTTGGCCCCTTCTAAGGAAAAAAAACAAACAATTGTTTTCTGAAAGTCACAATCATTTTTATAGTCCAGACTCAGGCAGCCCTGTAAACAATGGAAGCTGTGGCTGATGCCTTGATTGCTGTGGCAGTGGCCTCATGTGCCTTCTTCAGAGCAAAGTCCACTCTCTTCTCCAGGTTATCATGAACATTTTCAAATAAAAGGCTGAATAACTGCAATGCTGCAATACAAACAGCTATTGGGGGGATCTGGAAAAGCTCATTAGTAAAGGCTTGTAAAGCATACACATTTTTAACAAAACCAGGTACTCGGTCTGCCATAGGTTTGGCCCATTCAGCTTTAAGTTGCTTTTCAAAAAACTCAGAGAAAAGGAAGGCCCTTTCCAGTGCTGTAGATCTAGAGAAGAATTCCTTTTCTCTCTAGGTCTGGCTTTCTGAGCTGGATGTGAAGCTGTGTTGTTTTCTCCTATAGAGGACTCTTGGAATTCTAAGGTTGATAGTGTTTTAGCCAGCAGGTACTGGTAATCATCAGCTTTGAAAAACTGAATGGACTGTTCTGATACATTAACTTCTACCTCATCTGACAAAAATTCCCCTTCTTCCCTGTACTCCAGGTCACTTTCTGAAGAGGGATCACCTTCTCAGTGGCTCGCTCCCCCTCTTCTTTTTTGCAGATGGGTTCTTTCTGAGCCGCCTTTGTCGGCCATTGAGGGCCCTTGTCGTAGGGCCTGACTGGGGGGGACTGGAGCGCACAAGATGGCTGCCACTCATCACTGCAGAGCTGATGAGGCAGCAGGGCCCACAGAATACTTCAAAAGATGGTGCTTTTTTATGCGATTCTGGGACATGCCTGCTCCTCCAATATCCTGCTCATCAGCAGTAGTTTTGAGAGGAGCTTCCATTTCTTCCTCTGATAGAAAGCCATAAAGCCTTGGAAGCCATAAAGAAATTTAAAGTGGTAGGCACTCCTGAAGATGTCAAAATGGCTGCTGCAGTTTTTAGAGGCTCTGAAGGTCATTGCTCAAGGCTTCAAAAACTGAGAGATTGAGGAGTTGAAATAGTGAGGGATAGAAGGTAGTAGGAAGGAAGGAAATGGACTGTAGAGAAGAGGTAGAGTATAAGAAGGAGGAAGAGATAACTGCAGATTTTAGAAAAGCCAAAAGAAGACAAAGCCTGCTCTAGAACTGCTATCCCTGTTGTAGCAGTAACAGAACTGAGAAGGCAGGTGACTCCCACAACACGGACAGGAAGAGGAAAAAGTTTTCCCTGCCTCCCTGAAAGGACGGTGGGAATCACCAAGATGTCCTCTACCTCAGAAGGAGAACTGCTAGTCAGCTCGGCAAAAAAGTTAAATTTTAATCAGCTAATAGATATAAAGCATCAATGAGAAACACGGCTTCACTTTATGGTTTGGCTGATTGGCAGAAATCGTTTTAAAGCAATGCTATGAAGAGTTTTCCAGACAAATGATTTTTCTTCTACCTTCCCAAACCCTGTAATTTTGTTATGACTTATGATCTAAAAACCAAAGAAGCTTATTTACTTATACTGCATTTCAATCAAGAGCCTGCAAGGCTGGTCCCATAAAGGCTAAAAATGTGGTTTACTTTAAACTTATCTGTATAAACCCCATCACAGAAATCAAAAGTTGCAATTCTAAGCAGAATTACTTCTAAGCCCCACTGACTCCAATGGATTTCGAACTCTGATTAGGATGGCACAACAAGCCTTTCACAATATTTTATCCCCCCAGCTGTACCTCCAAACTACCTACCAGACAAATAGTACAACCTGAAGCAGAGCCACTCCCTTCTAATTCCACTTAACGGATTTAGAAGGGTGTAGTTCTGCGTAGGATGGCCCTGTTAAGAGAGCAATTCTATGCCGCATTACTCCCAATATCAGCACACTGATTTCAGTAGGCTCACACTGGAGAAACTCTGAGCACGATTGCACAGCAATTATCTTAATTATAATACATATGAAAAGGAAATTGCATGTCTGGCTGATCCCCACATTGGAAGGGGGGATCAGAAAGAAATTCCCCCAGCATTCACTTCATGGAAAAGTCTGACAAGTAACCAGCTAACTTCTTGGCATTTGTGTTCATCCTCAGCCTTGCTGAGTGATGCATGGCTATTTGGACCCCAGGCACTTTTCTGTGCTGCACCAACTCCACTAGTACAGATGAGTGCAGTCTGAAATGTAGTCATGACCTGCAAGTTGGGGAAGGATTTAGTCCAGGGTAAAACCCAATGGCCTTTCAGCTTCTTCTTCCACAGATTTCCTGACTTCTCAAGTTGACCTTACACACAATGATCCACATGGAATCTTGGAAGAACACACTCATTGTGAACTCTATACTTCTACAAAGTATTTAGAGAATTTGGTTCAGGGCAGATCATGGACAACGGTCAATTCTTATCTCCAAAGTCTCACTATCCACCACAAGGGGGAAGGAATCACACAAGAGAGCAATAATTTATATAACCCCTTCATATGGATTCGCTTAATTCCCACTCTACCCTGTCCACATGTTACAGTTTGTCTGTACACCTGTACAACTGCAGGTAGATCCAGATGGGCAGCCATATTGGTCTGAAGCAATAGAACAAAGTTGGAGTCCTTTTAGATGAAATTGTAATTTTTATTCTAGTTTTAATCTTTGGAAATGTTTTATCTGCAATATATATATATTTATATCTGTGTTTTAAATGTACATCTGGTCTAAGGACTGTAATATCAATAAACTGTGAACTGTGCAAGACGGAGTCCAGTAGACCAACAAAGTTTTATTCAGAATGTAAGTTTCATGAGCATGCACACTTCATCAGACAATGAAATGGGGTACAGTGAGCACTGCTACATATAGTTGGCGGATAGTGATTAAGCATGCCAAGTAGTACGAAGTTAGAATCCAGGAGGGGAGGGAGAGATGCAGGTCCAGCTCCGGGGCCCTGAGTTGGGGGACCTCTGCTATAAGTTAGGAGCAGGACCCCCAGAGGCCCCCCCCAAGGTAAGGGCCTGCATGTTGGCCATAGCGGATGGACAGGGGGTGGTATTGCAATTATCCGCTCCACAGAAATCGGGTGACATGGAGTTCCAGATGCTCCTATAAAGGCCCCTCCATCTGAGCAACTCCTTGCTCAGGCTAAGACTGAGGTGCTATGAGAGTACTGCGGCAGTTATGGAGACGCTGGGCTCAACCTCCCTACTCAGCGATGAAATTCACTGGGTGACCAGAGGCCAGTCACTGTCTCTCAGGCTATCCTACTACATGAGCCTGCTGTGAGGATAAAATAATGGATAGAGAACAAGGCATGCTACTCTGAGCTCCTTGGAGAGGGGAGGATAAAAATGTGATTAATGGACAGGGTTCATGTCCACCTGGCTCCCTCCAACGGTCCAGATCCCAAATGCCGCGCATTCATAGAAAGGACAGTATTGTATTCCCTAATCCTCTCTGGTGTGTTCTCACCTCTGTTCCTGAATTCCTCTGTGTGCTTTTTTGTCTTTCCTCGTCTCCTTCCCCACCCATGTCAGTGTTAATGAGCAAACCCTCTGCCCTACAGCAAGGAGACACACACATTCAGTTTTGCACTAACAGAACACATGTGTGTAAGCATCTGACCCTCTGTGATTCAGCCCATTCTCCCTGACACACCCCATGTACTGACTCAACCGTTCTGGAACTTCTCACCGCGAAAACCTCAGGTGCCAGCTCTCAGCGGAAAATAGAGAAAGACGGTGACTGTTGTACTTGAAAGACCTGTCTTTTTAATGGTTTTGCTTGTTCCAAAATGGGGCCCCAGTCTGCTAAGATAACTGATGCAACAAACACCCATCAGCCCACTGGGAAAAAAAAAATCTCAAGCAATGAATATGGGTTTCTTAAGCACTGGCCCTAAAGAGGAATAGTAAAAAGAAAAAGAGGCACTGTTCAAGGACATCAAAACCAAACGCTTACATTTAGGATCTGTTTCAATTTACATAATTTCAAATAAGCCCTGCTCAAGTTACAGTGAATCTACATGCAACTTACATGTTCATGCATACAATTCATGTCAGAGAGTCACTGAGCATTTTCACTAAGGACAGCATGTAACAATACACAGATCAATATGGGGTTTAAATCTTACATTCACATGGGCTGAATGTAACATGAGAATTGTTCGAAGCAAAGAAGAAGAGGAGGGAATTGGTTTTTATACCCCACTTTATCCTAAGGAGTCTCAAAGCTGCTTATAATCACCTTCCTTTCCTCTCACCCCAACAGCCACCCTGTGAGGTAGGTGGGGCTCTGAGAGTTTGGAGAGAACTGTGACTGGCCCAAAGTCACCCAAGAGGCTTCCTGGGGAGTAGTGGAGAATCAAACCTGGTTCTCCAGATTTGAGTCTGCTGCTCTTAACCACTACACCACACTGGCTCTCAAGGAAAAGAAAAATGAAGTGTACACTGTATAGACTAGCCTTATTCATAAGTTACAGTGGACATACATACAATCCATGTACAGTGCAGGCCTCACATTCATCAGGAGCTCTCAGGAGCACAGCTCCTGAACCTTTCTGATGATTCCTCCTCTTCCTCCCCACCTACTTTGTCCATTGAATAGTAGGTTCAGCTGCATAACAATCCCTGGATTAGAAGAGCAGGCAGCCAGCCAGCCACCAGCGGCTTTGCCACACAGCCCCCTCCAGCAGCCTTCATTAACCCCTGGAGAAGCCTACACCATCTTTTCTCCACTTCTTATGTGATTTTGGATGGCGGATGGCTTCCTGGTCTTTTGATTGCGGGGGGGGGGGGAGGGGGGAGGGCAGCCCAGGCAAACAAAGCCTGCTTGGGCTGGCTGGATCTCTAGCCAGCTCAAGCAGGCCTCTCACCCGAGGCTCTCCTTTCTTGTGTCAGGTTGCTTTTGGTTGGCGGAGGGGGTAGCATATGCTAATGAATTATGCTAATGACCTCCACCACCTATTTTTCTACAAAATGACCCCTAGTACACACTTTATTTTTCTTTATAAGTGTGTTGAGCAATTCTCATGTTCAAAACATGTATAGTTTAATGTTCTTATCATTTGTGAACATCCATCCCTCTTACAGGCAATCGCCGCATATACATATTTAGTGACAGCTAAAGTAGTTTTCTGATCCTCACCTGCAAGGAAAAACTGGATAATTTTCTGAAAGGATAAATTCACATAACCAGATTAGAGTGAGGACAAATACCTTTCTCTCATATCAGACCATGTTTCACACTCCAATAAAATATGTTTCTTAGGGTCAGGGCTTTTTTGTAACAGGAACTTCTTTGCATATTAGGCCACACACCCCTGATGTAGCCCTGTAAGCTCTTGGCAGATTGACTACATCAGGGGCGTGTGACCTAATATGCAAGGAGCTCCTGCTAACAAAAAAAAGCCCTGCTTAAAGGGGGGGGGGGGCATTTGCTTGATCTCATCAGTTCTCAGAAGTTCAGCAGGGTCAATTCTGGCTAGTGTTTGCATGGGAAATCATCACAGAATACCAGAGATGACTCATAGGGATGCTTTCACAAAAGAGATTTGGCCCAACCTAGCCCCGCCTCCCATTCAGATTAAATGTGCACAATCACACAAGCACAACTGCCCTCCAAGCCACACCTGTTCTCACCCCATCTCCAGACACCGCCTATTTGGCTTAAAAAGCCATCTGGTTCTTCCCAATAGCTTCCCCCTGAATTGCATTTAGGTTGCATATTCGCTGGCCAACTGAACATCCAGGTGGGACTCATAAGCAGAAGAGCAGTGTGATCATGACAAGCCATTTCCAGTGTGTTCGAACCCCTCTCCGAGGAGTGCTTATGCGCTTCTCTGCTTGAGTGCACACACTGGGGGACTTTTTTAAAAAAACCAACCCTTTCTGCAGCAGGTCTGTGCTTGAGGCATGCTAGTAGTGTGAATGGCCAACCTCTGTCATGATCCTGCCGCTTTAACAGCAGTTGTCTGATAGCCTGGAAACGGACCAAACTCAAGCAGCTTTTTTGAAGCCGAGATAAGATTACGTCAATTTTCCAGTGTGATAGCACCCATAATATGGAGGCAGGCAATGGCAAACCACCTCTGAAAACCTCTTGCCTTGAAAACCTTATGGGTTTTCCACATTTACAAATTCTATTTGAATACACTTATGCTGTGAATTGGACCTCCAGTATAGCCAAGGAAAAAGAATTTAACCAAGCTAGCCTAACATATGTCCTATGAAGAAAGGCTGAAGGAGCTGGACATGTTTAGCCTTGAGAGGAGGCGGCTGAGAGGTTATATGATCACCATCTTCAAGTACTTGAAGGGCTGTCATATAGAGGATGGTGTGGAATTGTTTTCTGTGGCCCCAGAAGGTAGGGCCAGAACCAATGGGCTGAAATTAAAGCAAGAGTTCCCAGTTCAACATCAGGAAGAACTTCCTGACTGTTAGAGCAGTTTCTCAGTGGAACAGGCTTCCTCAGGAGGTGGTAGGCTCTCCTTCCTTGGAAGTTTTTAAACAGAGGCTAGATGGCCATCTGACAGCAATGAGGATCCTGTGAATTTAGGGGGAGGTATTTGTGAGTTTCCTGCAATGTGCAGGGGGTTGGACTAGATGACCCTGGAGGTCCCTTCCAACCCTATGATTCTATTCTATGATTCTATAATTTTATCACTGTATCACTGATTGAAACCCCTCATTTATCCACAGTGGTTTCATTTGTAAAGTGAACTGACACTGGCTCTTTCTTCCAACGGCTCCATACATGTTAAGGCAGGATGGATGGATGTTCACTGTAACATGTGAATAGCACTTGATGTTTATGCAAGAGATGTGAGCTTTAAATGGCAGTCATGTCTTTGAGTAAAAAAGGAGTCCAGTGGCACTTTAAACACTTATTCTAGCATAGTGCCGTTCGATCCACAGTTGAGCCAAAGAATTTTTGTGCATGATTAACAGGAAGCTTCCATGCATGATTACACAGTGATTGCATTCAAATGTAATGAGAAACCATGGAAGAGTTCAGATTCTGAGCTGCATACCATACTGACATTACAACGGTGAACCCAGGACTGTGAGACTTAATTCAGTGGCCAGGGAGCCACCGGTGGCTCTTCTGAGCTCCATCCCCCAAAGTAGCACACAATGGGGTGGGGATGGTTTTACTCCCCTTTCTGTACAGCCAGCTTTCTCTCCTCCAACCCCCTTGGCAATCTCACTCTCTCTTGACTGAGTTGCTGTGCCTCATGCTGAGAACAGTGTGAGAAGTTAAAGAGGAAAGCCCCTCCCCTCATTCCAAATACAAAAAGCTGGCTAAGGTTCAACAGTGGTGGGGTGACACAACTCCACAGAGGCTCCTCTGATCATTTACAAGGTAAGAATTATATATTTAATATTAATAATCATATCAGGTGTCCCCGACATAGTGCCCATGGGCACCAAGGCATCAGCCAACACTTTTTCTGGTGCCTACAAAGTGTTTTTAGAAAGTGGGTGGAACGAAGTAGGGCTTTTGTCTAGCAAGCCTTCTGATTAACTACTGGAGATTGGATTGGGTGTACAGATTTTTTTTAAAATGTTGCTTTGACAGCAGCTGCCACCACAGTACAAGGATCTACACTGCGTTACTGATGTTAAGCTGTGGCAATCATTTTGTGGCTGGCTCCACCTCCTGCAGCAGCCATTTTGTTGCTGCGCCAACCATGCTGTATCAGAATTACAAACGGTTAGCTCTAAAAGGTTGAGGACCCTGAATTATTTTTGCACGTGTATGTGGTGGAATACTGCAAAGCCCATATCACAGGTGTGCATGGCTTTTTTTGAGCAGGAACATAGGAACACTGGCTGGCTTGGCATCAGAGGGTGTGGCCTAATATGCAAATGAGTTCCTGGTGAGCTTTTTCTACTAAGAAAGCCCTGTATTGTGTGGCTTTTCTAGGAAGTCCACAGGATCCTCCTTCCCCACTCCCTTTGTATATGGCTCAGAGACTGATCTCTTCCAGGTTTGCAAAAAACCATATGTGGAATGTCACAGCCCAAAGGCCCAGGGAAACCATCAAGGCAACCCCAGGGCCAACAGAAGTGAATTCGATTGAAGGAGGGGCTAAATTTTACAGCGCACAAGTGCCTGATAGGGAGCCTCAGGACTTTTGTGGTAGAAAAAGCCCAGCAAGAACTCATTTGAATATTAGGCCACACCCTCGACATCACCATTGTTTAACGCAGGACTTTTTTGTAGAAAAGCCCAGTATGGACTTATTTGCATATTAGGCCACACCCCCTGACACCAAGCCAACCGGAACTGCATTCCTGCTCCAAAAAAAAAAAAAAAACCCTGGGGGGCCTATATAAAAGGAGGCACAAGAGGACCTTAGCGGTAGTTGGGAGATGTCTGGAGAGCTGAAAAGAGCTTGTTGCTGATGGGACAGGGAAAAGGCCAGCAAGTGATGGGATAGGAAAAAGGTCTAATTTGGACTGCCTGCAAAAAACAGCAACACAGAGATATGGCAATACTGGGAAACCTAAGAGTAACACTCACAATAACTTGGTTGGGGGACTCTGAAGGTACAAAGGAGTGGTGCAAAGCTACCCCTTTAAGCGATGGACATTTGATGAAGTAAGCAGGAGTTTTTCCTGTGTCAACCGGGCTTGCGTTACTCAGTCGGCTTATAACCCACAACCAGGACAATGTCCTCTGAGGCCATGTATTACCCCAAACTTTTGTTAACTGCTTCTGAATTCAGCCAATAAGACCTGCCAAGGTCAATGGGATATAATGGCCTGATCAGGAATGTTTCTGGTAATTTTCCTGTTTGTGTTTACAACAAATGCTCTTTGAATCAGATCAGTGTTGTTCTTGTCTTATAGATGGGGAACAAAAAACAAGAAATAGCGACTCAGACAAGGCTCTGCAATGAGATTTCTCAGGACACCTTATATCGTACAGCTACTCAGACAAATCCATCTCTTTTCGCTAGGTCAGATTCAGAATGGGCAGATACTGACAGTGGAAGCGAAATGTGCTGAAACTAATGAAAGGTTCAACTTGACTGGATTACAACAAAATACTATTTTAGTGCGGAACTGTTTTGTATTGCCACAGAAGTTCAGACCAGAACCAATGGGTTGAAATTAAATCGAAAGAGTTTTGGGCTAAGAAAGAACTTTCTGACAATTAGAGCTGTTCCTCAGTGGAACAGGATTCCTCAGGAGATGGCGGGCTCTCCTTTCTTGGAGGTTTTTAAACAAGAGATTTGGTGGCCATCTGAGCAGGCAGAGCCTCAGATTCAACTTATTTTCTCTGCGACACTTTTTTCACACACATACAACTGGATCAGCTGGAAAAACCAGATGGACAAAAAACACTAGAAAAATAAACTTCTTGGGTGTTTTCAACCCAGACAAAATATTTTGTGTGACTCCATACTTAATTGCAGTCCAGAGAAAGCATGCCTCAATCCCACTGAAACAATTGGGTCTTATTAAGTCCACTTAAGTACTTAGCTGTGGGTTTAAATCCCACAGATTTAAATAGGGTCCGACATGCCTAACTTCCTCTGGATGCGCCCATCTGACAGCAGAGGCAATAAACAGATTTAAATCCTAGTACTAGTTAACTGGATTGTGGATCTGGCTGAACCACAGAAATTCTGGGACAATCTAGTCCCAGTTAATCAGGAGACCAGCGTATGGTTTAACACATCAACACAGCTTTAAAGCCTTCAAGAAACTTATCTTTTCAAAGGGAAAAATGTTATAAAGAATTCTGCCTGAAGAAGATCAGAGGTGCTCTTCACCAAACAAGACAAGACTCTTAAAAGTTCCCTTTCTCTGATGTGCTATGGAAATGAGAGAGGACTGTAGGATTTCCTCACATATAAAAGCCACTGAACTCTCCCCTTGCCCTCCCCCAAACAAGCTTATCGTAATATTAGTGAGCAATGCAGAATTCCTCAAAACACACGTTCACATGATTTCCTAAGGCGACTTCAGAGAATGGTGTTTTCCAAGTGGGGACAGGCTTGTATGGTTTCCTTGTTGCTTCAGTGACAGCATAATCAAAATGTCCATGTGGCTGGTTCTACATATATTCCCCATACTAGGTCACCAGTAGCAGCTATCTTCCCCCTACTCACTCCCCACTGATGGCTTTTCCATTTAAAAAAACCACCAGCAACTGAATTATCATTATAGCACTATAACAATCCATATAGCATCATATTGTTATAACAATCTATCAGGTTCTCTGAATTGTAAATCTCTCACCCTTTCCTTGTGGGTAAGCAAGAAGGAATATATCCACAACAAAAGGGGCTAGAGACATTATTTTTAAAAAAATGGAAGATGAGAATTCAGACAACCCGACATACAAGGAGTACAATCCTAAGTAATGTTACATCCTTCAAAGTCCATTGAAATCAAAGGGTTTACAGGAGTGCAACTGTATTTAGGATTGTACTGAGACTGTTATAATGCTATAACAAAACGCAATTGCTTATTTTTAAAAATAAAAACTGTGGCAAGGAGGAAATGGGTACAGCACGGGACTGGGGCAAAGAAAATGGCATCAATGTGGGGGGACTGGGGAGATCTGGACTTTCCTGTCCACATGGGTGCCACTCTAGCTTTACTGTGTTCTTTCCCAACACAGCTGCTCATCTTTTCCTGGAAGATCCACAGATGTCCAGATACCTTTTTTTAATTTAAAAAGAAACACTGAGATTCACATAAATAGTTGTCACTAATTCTGCAGATCAGTAGGGGAGGGGTGTTTTTGGCTTGCTTTGATGGAAGGACGGATGGAGGATTTACTATGTTCTGGTTTCCAGCTGGAAACTTTTTATTCAAAATCACAGAAGATAAACTAAAAACAAAGACTAACAGTGCAATTCTATGCACAGTTACTCTAGTCTAAGCCCATTTAAATGAATGGGCTTAGATTGGAGTAACTCTCTTTAAGACTGCACTGTAAAAATCTGAGATTTCCAGTCCCCAAAGGTGGCATCCCCATCTATTCCTCTCTGTTTAGTTCTTGAGGCCTTTAAAGATCCTGAAAACTCCATACTCTGCCAAGATCCAAATAACAACAGCACATCCAAGGGGCGCTGGGGCATGTGTTTCTTACACAGCAAGAACCCACACCCACCCACATAGCATCCTGCACAGAAAATCGCATCTGAAACTGCAGTGAGTTTCAAAAGTCTGAAAATACGGGGATCAACTCCTCAACAAGAAAGGAGCAAAGATTCCACTGTTCCACGTTGTGCTGAAGCTACTTCTCTGGACACTTTCTGCTTCCTCCATTTTCAGAGATTCCTTCCTTTCTTTCTCAGAGGCCACTTCTTCCATTCCAAATTAGACGCACACAAGGTAAGACCACAGAGAGCCACCTAACTAAATTTGGGGTTAAGCTAAGGAACTCTGAAACCAAGAAGCAACATTTATTTCAAAATCCTTCACCATCCAAGCAAACCTCTTTATTTTAAAGGTAAAACTTAGTTTAGGATTACACCACATCATGACACCTGTTGCTCATTGTTCAGTTAACCACAGAGAAGTCAATTTCAGGTGGGTAGCCCTATTGCCCTGCAGTAGAACAATCCTGTGGCGCAGAGTGGTAAAGCTGAAGTGCTGCAGTTCGAGCTCTCTGTTCACAACCTTTCGATCCTGACGGAAGCTGAGTTCTGGTAGCTGGCTCAAGGTTCACTCAGCCTTTCAGCCTTCCAAGGTTGGTAAAATGAGTACCCAGCTTGCTGAGGGGAAAGAGCAGGGAAGGCAATGGCAAACCACCCCCTAAAAAGTCTGCCATGAAAACGTCATGATGCGAAATCATCCCAGAGTCGGACTGGTGTTTGCACAGGGGACCCTTTACCTCTTTTTTTTTTTAGAAGAGCTAGATTCGAGTTCAGTGGCACCTTAGAGACAAAAGATTTCCCAAGTATAAGCTTTTGAGAGTCAACACTCCCTTCGTCAGACTCTCAAAAGCTTGTATCAAGGAAATCTTCTTGGTCTTTAAGGTGCTACTGAACACAAATCTTCCTCTCTACAGAGAAGTGAGGCTGCTTCAACTTAAGCAGCACTTCCAGAATATAATATCCCTTTTCCCTCTTAAGTCAAATGATCTTGTGCAGCTCAAGCTAGCAAGTATCCTCAGTTCTCTCACCGACATCTCTTAATATAATAACAACAACAACAGACTTTATTAATAAAAGCAGAATATTTTTTAAAATCTTGCATGGGAAAGAAGTTCACAAAGCCAGCAACTAGCTGGGGTGTCCAGCACTGCAATCCTGAGCAGACTTATACCCTTCTAGACCCATTGACTTCAGTTGCTTCGAAAGGGCTTAACTCTGTACTGTTATTAGCAACCAGCAGTTCCCACCTACATGGGAATGAGGTTTATTCTGTCTCAATTTGTGGCCTTTCAAATCCGGAATCCATGTTCCTTTTCAACAATCTCTCCTGCTTTCCGAACTTGCTTGTTGGTACAATTCTGGAAAACATCAAGTGGAGAAGAGTAATTCTGTGTTTCTTCTAAGAGGGGAAGTCATTTATTATTTCAAATTTGTTTCACCACTAACCTAAAACAGATACCAGTTCTGTTTTAGTGCCCTTTACAAATCCTTTTTCTTCATGTTAGTGAAGAAATTCACTTTTTTTAACCAAAAGAAAACTGTAAAGTTCCAACAAGTCTTACAGCTGCCTGCTATTTCTCTCATCAGATCAAAGTGATAGGTATTAGAAAGGAAGGAAGATTTGCAGTGAATGTCTCTTAAACTCAACAGTGGGACCAAAAAAAATATGGGTGGGGAGCCAGACAGCTTTTTTACTCAGTCTCGTCCATCTCTCCCCTTTACTTCATCCCTTGTCCCACACTGCTTTTGTCCATGCAGGACCCATGATCCACAACACAGACTTTTTGAGTGGTCCAAGACGATCTCCCCTTTCCTCTTCACTAGCAGAAAAGCTGGTGGAACCCAATTCCGTGTCTCCAAGCAATTCAGAATTCCAAAGGACCATTTCCACCTTGCAAGCAGACATTTGTCTTATCCCAGAGAAACACAACATGTAGTTTCCACGTGTAGATCTCGTTGCTCTATGCTCTATCAATGCATCTGAGATGTGATACACTCTCCCTTACAGCTCTCCCTGTCAAAACCTGTAATACGGAGCTCAATTCTGAGCATGTGCAGTCAGAAGTAAGTCTCACTCTGGTAAGTGCATGCAGGATTGCACCAATTTGACTGTTTGATAAGTACTATTTGACTTTTTGTCATTGTTGATGATAAGATGAGACAGACAACCCTTTCGGCTCATAATTGTGAACAGTTTTTCGCTGACATTGCCATTTTTCAATAGCCTTCAAGAACTATTGCAATAACTGTATTCAAATCAAAATGCAAACTTATTTCCCAGTCCAGAGAATGGCAAACTCTGCTGTCCTTAATACTATTTTTCTCTGACGAGATTACTCTTACACTTTAAGAAGTTCACAAGACAAGATGTTTTGATTGCCTGTACCCCTCCCCACCAAATAACTGAAGCAATACTGAACAGGTAAATCCACCTAAGACTTCTGCAAAAAGCAAAACAGAACCACTATAAAATAATGATAAGCCAAGCATAATTCACTAAGAGCTTTTAGCATGATTTCAATATCCCAGCCTTTTTGCTGCAAATATTAGGAACACTTTTTGCCAGGAAATCAACACCAAGGATTCTTTAAGTTCTTCCTTTCAAGCTTTTTATGTGTGTTCATTTTGATAAGTGTAATGCAAAAACCTAAGAGCACTTCTATATGCACATATATTATCAGGTCTCTTTTGAGCAGCTGGTGCGAACCTAGGACGCACAGTTCATGGACCACTAAGCCAAGCACAACCCAACATCCTGATATGGCAGCCCACAAAGGGCTTAGTGTTCTCCAGAGATTGTCTGATATTATAAAACCAGGATGGGGAGATATGTCATGCAATTCTCAGGCCACAAGACATAGCTGGTGTACTGATTTGGTAGGCCATAAGATGCGCAGGGCCACTATAAAGTGAATGTTTCTAACAGGGCATCAAAAATATTTGCATCTCTACTGCTTTGTGTGCTAGCTACACAAAATGTCTTTAACCAATGTGACTATAATTCCACAGAAATGAGTACCAACTCCCCCCCACAAAACTAACAAGCAGACCACTTCTGTAGAAAACAAAACTCTGATCTCTACTTGCTTTAAAATCACCATACGCCAGGGCTTTTTTTGTAGCAGGAACTCCTTTGCATATTAGGCCACACACCCCTGATGTAGCCAATCCTCCAAGACCTTACAGGGTTCTTAGTACAGGGCCTACTGTAAACTTTAGGAGTGGCTACATCAGGAGGTGTGGCCTAATAGGCAAAGGAGTTCCTGCTACAAAAAAAACCCCTGTCATATTCAATGACCCCAGATTTGCTGGAATTTTGGCCAGTGAAGTATAATCAGTTTCCTCAGTTACCAAACTTCATTCCCCTTCAGGCTAGTCACTTCCAGTCTTCATATTTGGAATGTTTGCTTGATAGATTCACTTATTTTTTCCCTCCTCTCTTTATTATCCATCCATGTTTTGCCTCTCCCCCTCCCCAACAATTCCATTCACTTCTGTCTCTGCATTCTCAAGCAACCCACCCTGCCCTCTACACTTCTTTAAACATTCTTGAGCCTTTAAAACATATCCGAGGTTGTTTTAATTAACCCCTTTTCCTTATAGAAAGGCCTTCTCTGACGTTTGGAGAAACAAGTATACGTTTCCCCTAAGCCCTCTAAAAATAAATATATCACTAGGCACACTTACACCAAACATATAAGGTATTCTTTTGCTCAGTCTACACATTCCTATATTGTAAGATCAGACCACAGATCCTTCTAAGTATGTTCCTTTGAAATCAATGGGACTACTTAAAAGCGTTAAGGTAAAAGGGGAAAATGGCATATCACTTTACCACTCAATCATTTGTTTGTGTGCAATTCAATTTTTTTGGAGTAGACAATCACCCACATAAACATTGCATTTACTTAAAAGAAAACTAAGATGTAAGTCAATGTTTTCTTGTTGAGCGTCAAACATTATTTAACAGAAAATACTGTAGGAATCAGGTCATTCATGAAAACGGACTTCAAAGTGAAATATTAAAACCATTCCACAGTTCTGGTAGAAATCCCCCCCCCGCCCCATCTACTCCACAGTTCTTCTACAGGAATTTATGCATCTGTTTTGATTATTATTTAAACCAGCCAAATGGAAATATGGTAGTACAATTTATGAGTAGTAGATATGCCATATCAAAGACATCAGAATCCCATTCCTTTTTTAAAAAAAAAAAATCTATCCATCTGGCAGAGCATTCTTCTTAATTTCTAGTTAATGAGGCTCACCCAATGAGCTGATCTTAAGATTTATTTTATTTTTTTAATTAAATAAGCCCAGTGTGATTTTTTTAAATCTCTGGAAAGGGCTCACATTAAATTTTCCAGTGTTTTATTTTTAAAAATGACAACCTTCACAGGCATGGTAGTGCAGAAAGAGTTCTTCTGACTACCCACATGTTATTGAGACTCTGTTAATCATATTTAATTAACTAGTTCATTCACTGTTCATAGGAAAGACAACAGGAGAATCAAGTCCTATGACCAGAACACACACACTTCAAAATACAACCCTACACAATCTCATACTTTAATTTACAGAGAATGGGAAAGATCTACCATGAATGTGCTTTCTTCTTCTAACAACTTGCCCCAAAGATTCCACATTGTCTTCCCTGCTATCACAAGCAAGAAAATGATGCCCTGCCCCAGCAAATCTCCATTGGAAAATGATTAAAGTAATTTCATCACATGAGAACATGGTTTAAAAAAATGTATCTTCAGTGAATCTACAAACGAAATCCTTGGTATGCATCTAGTGATGTCACCTCAACGCCTTTAAGGAAGACTTTGAAAAACTCCCAACATGGCCTCCTCCGTGACTATAAAGAAAACTGAAGTTGCAGACACAGAGCAGATCAGACTGATAAAGAATTCTAGGAGTACGTTTAATCATTTTGATTGCTCCTAAAAGCATCCTAGCGGGTATTATCTCTCTAGTTTATAGATTTAACCACAATATGCTTGAATTACACACACACATAAAGTTTAAGTGATTAATCAGTTTCTTAGAGAGTATCTGAACTTGGAAATCTCTGAAAAATCAACCACATCCAACACAATATATTTTTAAAAGGAACATTGAAAGCTAACAAGGATTACCTCGTCTTTCCCTTCCCCCAGCCACCAATCCCCTCCCCCTTTCTCCCCCAGTATTTATTATGCTTTGTTTCATCCTGGAATCAGCTTCTCAACAATTTTCTTTCTTCTAATAGTCACTTAAAGCCTCTGCAACTCTTTCTCCAAATCCCTGTTGCAAACCCTATTGATCACCCATTACATAAGACCTCTGCCTGTTGCTACAAATAAAAAAGATATTATCCAATAGATTCTGGGATCTTTCCAATCCATAGAGGGAGCTGCAGGAAGCCATTCATAAAAAACAATTCTAGCCTCTATCAGCATATTTGGCTTTAAAAGTTTGAAAGTCCAAGAAACCCAACACACAAGGGAAGGAGTGGTTTTATCTATCATACACACACACAAATAATATATCGAGCTACAGCAAAAAGTAACTCCATTTTACCACAATTTTTTAACATCTATCTGCAAAAAAACAGGCTAAAGGAGGGGGAAATGTGTTCATGCTACATTCTGATAGAACAGTGTCTTGTGAATTTTGTGTCTAGTTTCTGGATTTCTCATGAATGAAGAGTTATTGTAACTTTTTTGTAAAGGACGGTGCTACATCATGCCTACCCAAATCTGCCAAACAGAATCTAGGCAACCCAAATCTTGAACAAAGACCAAGAAGACATGAAATATGGAAACACTTCTTGAAAGCATGGTGGGATACTCTCCACAAAAATGCATAGTTTTAAAATATTCCCTACAGCAGCAGTAACAAATGAAAAACCAATACATTCTTTTCTACTTTAAGAATCTGGGCTGGAAGTTTCCTTCTCAATACATTTGAGAAAGAAAATTAAATGCAAGAACGATTTGGATTTTTAAAAAACCCTCACACACAGCAAAGCTCGTTCAAGTAGACTTGGTCATACTTGTGGTGACATCACAATATGTACAACACACAACCTCCTGCCACCAAATTTTCACTGGCTACACCACTGAACAATTCTACTTTTATGTTATAAAACTTCCAAAGTATCTTTACGGATAAATATACAAGTAGGCCACCAGAGTTGATTCCAAGAGCTATGGAGAACTTCAAATAGACTAAGACCTGCCAGCACACATTCAAGACTTAAAAAAACAAAAAACCTGCAACTTTTTAGTCATTTCTTTTTACCATGGAAAAACTTAAAGAAATTAAACCACTGGATTACCTTTGCTTTTTAGGTACTGAATGTTCAATCTCTAGATGTTTTCCAAGAAGCTCCACTTTGCCTAAAAACACAAGTGTCTTCTTTTAAAAAAAAAGTAGTAAAAGAATCTGGACACCATCTTCACATACAAATTAACTTCTGCTTAAACTGCTCCCATTTTAATTAATGTTTATTAGATTTCAGATGGATTTCACCAATAAATCACACTGCTTAATTTAATTCCTCCCCCCTTTTAAAAATGTTTTTTCGTAAACTATGGGAGACACCAAACCTTTTTGAGGGCCATTTTTTTAGCAGATTTAATTGATTCCATATTTGGGTGCTAAAAGATGGGGTACAACAGAAGGAAGACAAAAAGAAGAGTTTTGAGGCCTCGTCTTGCTGGTTTCATTACGCCACCCCACCCCCAACTTGTTTGCTTTTCGATGTATTCCTTTCTGTTTTTAAAGAAAATCAATGCAAACTCTTCAGTTGAGAAGAAGGACTGTGAAGCTAGGAAAAGAGAAGACTCTAATTTGGGTTGAGTTTGTTTTCAGTAAGGGGCCAAGGAGATTTGTTCTCAGCAAAAGTCAATTTCAGCTTTGCTGTTGAGTTCCTCTCTTCTCTCTATCTGAGCAGCATGGCGACATCCGCGCGATTTATACACATCACATGTCCCAAGCAAAAAAACAGTTTAAAACCAAAATGGCCAAAGTCCAAGATCTCTTCTTCCTGCCCAGATCTCTCTTTTAGACCCCCCTATGCCATCCCCCAAATCACCAAACACTCTCAAAACCCCCCTCCACCCAAGTACAGCATTTTGCTTACATGGAAAGGCCTGAATGGCCTTAAAAGATGGGTAAGGGGGGTTGTGAGAAGGGATTATTAGACCCTTGGTAAATGAGGGTTACTTTCTCCCCTCTGCCATCTCTAGATTCCTTTTTTTTGGGGGGGGGGGTGTCCACACTGAAGGAGCTTCTTAAAAGCACATAAGCACTTTCTGGCCTTCGGGTTTTTTTCCCCCAGTGTTTGCATTGTTTGGGGAAGATTTACTTTTTTTTTTTTTAAGGAGGGTCTTACACAATATAGCAGCGACCAAAAATAAGGGTCAGACAAAGACCATCAGGAAGAATTCTGGATAGGATGGAGTATCATGGATCTTTGAAAAATAAACATATATGTAGGAAGGGCCCTCTGCAAACCGAATGCAAGCAGATGGGAAATCCTAGGCCTTGCGCGTTATTTATTAATTTGACATAGAGGACACACACACCTACGGATCCAGGTTCCAGGGCCAGGATCCGCTGGCAAAGTGAGGGGGGGCGGGGGCTTCTCAGTTGTGTAGGGTGGGGGTAGGAACCGAAAGTGAACTTTCATTGATGACAGAGAAAGAAACAGGGCGGAAGAAGCAGGCGTGAGTGTAGCTGAACGTCGCATCTTCACAAAAAAAACACGTCATTTGTGAAAGACACACACACACACATATATATAGGGGGTGTCTTTTTTCAATTGAATGTGTTTGGAGGGGGTACGCTTGTTTGGTATTCTTCCCCTTTTGCAAAAATTCCACGGCTGCAAGAGAAAGGCTGTGGGGTGTGAGAGAGGCGGAGAAAGAGAAAGATCCATTTGGCTTACCCGAAAAAGTTTCGATGGCTTTCATGGCCCATTGGTCATCAGGGCAATCGACAAAGGCGTAGCCAGATTTCACCAAGAACTGGCCACTGAAGGAGATTTTGTGGTCGTTGAAGACTTTCTCCAGATCCGCCGGAGTCACGTTCTCGTTGAGGTTTCCAATGTACAGCTTGTTCATGGCTGATGCGTTCCGCACAAAATGTTGGGTAGGACCGAAAGGGAGGGAGGTGGGAGAGAAAAAAAAATATCTCACGCACACCGGGTGGGAAAGGAGGGTGGTGGTGATAGGGAGGAGGGGGGAATGCGGAAACTTTGGGAATAGCCCCCTTAGATAGCTTTAAAAAAATTCCTCCCACTACCCTCTTCCAAAAAAAAAAGTTTCTTATTCAGTCTTGGTGGCCCGGCAAGGAGGAAAAGCCAGTTATTTGGGGTTGTGGGAAGGAAAGGAGGGGGGGAAATCTGAGAGGAAAGAAAAAGGGGGGAGAGAAATGGTCCCTGTTTGGCAGAATCAGTAGGGTGGAGGGGATGCAACTTGGTATGGCGGGCTTGGGGGAGAAATGGCTCTCTTTTTTTTTCCCAGCGACCCCCCCCCCCAACTCCTTTTGAGTCGCAACTCATGTGTCACACACATACACACACACCCAGGACGTCTCCGAGGCTGCCTTCCAGCCCCGCCCCTAAATAAAATCGACCTGGAAAAATGAGTGAAAAATGTTTGCAAGAGGAAACCACGTGGTGGAGCCCCAAAAGGTCCACCCCTCCAAGGGGAGGGGCACACACACGCGCTGATGTGTAAGGGAAGACAGGTTGCATTGCTGTTTTTCAAAACTGCAACTACGATTTTATTTACGTTTTGCTTTGCTTCTGAAAAAAGAAGAAAAAAAAAACACCCACCCCATTTGCAATCTTGTGCATCAGCAGGATAGTTGCGGTTCTGGTTTTCCGCGCACACTGATTCCTGAAACTAGTACGCTACACACCCAACCTTCCCCCGTCACCAATTTCCTCCTCCCCCCCCCCTTAGCCTTCTCCCACCCCTCCCCCTATCAGCTCCTTAAGAGTTTGAATGAGATTTTCTGGGGGTAAACTTCATCAAAAGGGACCTCTCCAGGAGGGGAGAGAAAGAAGCAACTCGGTTGTGTGCTTGGTGGGACTGAAAGTTTTGCGCTTACTCCAGTTGCACAATTGGGGGGGGGGGGGGGGTCGTGTAATATGGAAAGGGGATGGGTGTAGGATAACAGGCAAGGCATTATTGCAATGTAATAGGGGAGTGGGTGGCAGGGAGGGGGGCTTGAGGATGGACGAGAGCCATATTGGATCTGCTTGGTTTGCGCAGAGTTATGAAGACGTTGCAGGGAATCTCCAAAACTAAGAATATGTATTGTTATACCTACGCGCGCGCGCACCATGTACTTAAATCCGCTTCCGATGGAACCCTTCTTATTACGAACAAACGCTTCCCAGCAAACTAACAAAAAAAAGTGTGGAAAAGGCACTTTACATGTCTGTGCGGCTTTTTAAAAAAAATCATTTTGCTGTCTGCTAAAGAATTTGAGTGCAATGCAAATACAGGTGGGTGTGTGTGTGTGTGGGGGGGGGGGTGTTCGATCCGACAAATATCCAGCCGACGCTTCTTTAAAAGCCGATTTTAAAAAACCCCTTTCCCCTGCCACTATTTTAAACAAGTAAAGGGTCTTGACTATGGAATAACCTCCCCCTGCCCCCAGTGCCCAAGGGAAGGTGGGGGGGGGGAGAGATGGGAACGTATTTGATCTCCCTTTCCTAGGGAATGAATGAAATGCAATCAATAACTCCCCCCCGCCCCTTTGCGTTGCTACTTTTACATAGTCCCCCCCGCCTTTCTGGTTACACACATAAAAATTTCTAAAAAGAAATCTGATTTGTACTTTAAACACAACTGTTTCTCTCTCTCCGCCTAACAAAGGGGATCTAGAAGAATGACACGGTGCGTGTTCTTGGAGCGAAAGATGCCTTTGGTTTGCATGAATGGAAATCGGTGGGAAGCCATCAAAATTCAGTATATATATATATTTTCTCTCTCCACCAACTAAAAGGGCGGCGATTGCAAGGCAGCTTCCGCTTAACCCCTTGTCTTGCACAAGGTACCATGTGCCCTTCGCTTTCTTTGCCCCCCCCCAATCCTTTTTTTTTTTTTTCAGCAGCCATCCTTGAGCGTTTTCTCGGGAAGGAAATGGGTCGAGTGAATGGAAATAAAACGGCTTGCAAAGAACATAACTTTTGACTGTGCAGCAAAAAAGAAGCAAGCGAACAAAAATCAGGCACAATGCCAGAATTGGGCACACTTTGCGGAGGGTGGCTGAACTTTTTTTTTTTTTTTAAAGACTGCACTCCTTCAAGACGCACACACTTACTTCTGAGTAAACCCGCCTTAGCCAGAGCCTGGGCGCCTCTAGAGAGCAGCCCAAACAAATCAACCAGATTTGGGGAGGGGTCAGGGAGAAAGAGGAGGAGGAGGGATGCTACCCTTCCCCCCTCCCCCCCCCCACACACCCCTTCTTCATTCTTAATGTCCTTCCAGGACAAATACATTTATATGCATGTAACGTGTAGATAGATATAGATAGATATTAAAAGCTGGAGGTGCAATAGCTAAGTTGGCTCTGAAGAGGCGCCAATTGTCCCCCGGCAACGCTGATCCCTTCCATTATGGAGAAGAGATGGGGGAATGTTGAAAGCATGTCACTCACACAACCCCCCACCTTTCCAGAGAGTGGCGGCGGTGGGGGAGGAAAGGGGGGCTGGAAGGCAATTTGCAGGGTGGGGGAGGGGAAGACGAGGCTGGTGCATCGTTGGAATGCGCTGGCCCTTTAAATGGCTGCTTGTGCAGGGTGGCCGCGTGTGCAGGGCCACTAAAAAGACATTAAACTAAAAAACAAAAATCCCCCTGGAGCAAAATGATTGCATTTGGCACCTCGTCCGGAATTGGGAGAGTCTGAAATCTCATCTCTGAATGACTTTGAAACAACAGGTCTGGAAACAAGGCGCAATTTTCTTTTCTTTTCTTTAAAGAAAGAAAGGAAATCCCATCAGAAATGTGGACTGTGACCAGCGGGTGGGAGGGATCGATTTTCCTAATCGAACTGGACATTTGATACACTCGGACCTGAAATTCCGTTCTGTTTTAGAAAGAGGTATTAGCATTCTTTAAACTGGAGCCAGAGTGTCTAAAAGATTTGGGGAGGGGAGGAGGAAAAAAGGACCCATACAATTCATAATATATAAAGAGAGAGACGAAAAAAGCCCCTTTAACTTCTCGTGGCTTTGCTTTCATGAGAGCTGCCAAGCCCATTGATTTATTTCTGGATCTTTTTAAAAAGTTTGAGAGATCTATGAGCTCATGTTTCGATTGGAACTCAAGTTGTAGGAACTCTAAAATGAAAACTCTTGAGTTCAGTCACAAAAACAACTTTTTAAAAAAAGTTCCAAGGCTGTCATTTTAAATTATTTTTTTCTGCTAGATGCCATTATTTAATTCACTTTTCTGCCCTCAAGATAGGTTAGATATTGGTCAGTGAGAATCTAAAACTAGAATATCATACAAGAGTTTGGGTAAACCCTTAACAATATAGATCCTAACTTTTTTACTTCAGATATAAGTCTGAACATAAAAATATTAAAAGCCACTTTGAGGACTATTTAAAACTAGCAACTTTAGAAATTCATATATTTTTTAAAATCTGGACTTTACAGCAAGACTGTGTTTTTTTTTAAGTAACATATAAGTAGGCAGACCTTTTAAATACATACCGGGGAATAAATTTATTCAGATAATGCCTTTCAACATAGCCTCCAAACACACATTACCCTCTTGAGTAAAATCTCAAATATTTTTCTCTCATTCATTGATTTGATGGGATTAAGCGAAGATTTATCAGCATTCCTGAGGGCCTCTTAAACTGCATAATCAAAGGTTTATAGACAAATTGTTTTTTTCTAGAAGATGTTACAAATTGACTTTTTTATTTTAAAAAGCTTGAAATTTGCACACAACAAGGGAACAAAAATTGGGCAGAATTTCCTTAAAACAAAATCTATCTATATATATATATATAGATAGGCAGATGCAGTTAAAATCTTAAAAACTTGTGGGTTTTTTCCAGTGTGCTTGGCAGCTTACAAAAGCTTATGCCACAATAAATTTGTGGGTCTTTTAAGTTGCCACAAGACCCTTTGTTATTATCCCAACCAATCAGAAAAAACTTTAGTTCAGAATAAATCAGCAGTGTCCTCTTGATGGAGACATTTCCAGATCCAAAATATTTAGAGAATGCCCATAGAAGAGGCAGCTAAAATGATTTTGGAGATGATTTACTTGTAGCCTTTCAGGACAAGGTAGTGATACAGATTAAATGAATCCATGTCCCAAATGTGACCTTAACAAAGACTGAATTCGTATTCCCCCATTCTTTATATTATTCTCATATTTCCCCCCTCAGCATTCAAATGCTACCTTGAACTGAACTAGAACTCCACTTGCAGCTCTTGAGATGAAAGAACATCTTATGAACTTTGCTGTGGTCCTCAGCTTCATTCAATTCCTGTCCATTTTTATTTCTTCTAATTTGGTTATGTTTTTAAGGCCATCTTGGACAGCTGAAAGAAACACAACCAATTAAATGAGAATTCCTTTAACTTAGAAAACCTTGCTTAATATTTTTAAACAAAGGGAAATCTTTACTTTTGTTCATTTTTTTTATGATGTTTTATCTCCTCACAGATACATATGTGCACATCCATATTGCTGGATTGTCTCCCTTAATGTTCAAGTTGTTAGTAAAACTGGCAGAAGTCATAAATATGGTGTGACCATTGTATACAACTGTTTTCTAACCTTACATTCGCAATAAACCGTTGTAATAAAATTGCATCAATAGACAAAGTTGTATATTCGTTATAAATCAGATGCATGTTATATTTGAGCAACCTGTAATTGATTTTCCTAAGCAAATGCAGCTACTAACCCATTTTACATAACTTTTGAAGTTTTTTTAAACAAAAACAATACTCTAAGATTTATCAAACAGTTTTATCAAACATTTGCTGAGAGGGCGAGATCAGTATGAAGATTAAATTAAAATATCCCTCATACAAAATAAGTGTTGGATTTTTTGTTAGTTTAATGGAGATTTTAAATTTCATCATTCCATCAGTACATCAGGAGGACAGCAATAATTCAGATATAAAACAAGAATGTTTCGAAATATTTTTTAAAATGCCTTATTTGAGCAGTTTGTTCTTCATTCTGTGTGGAATATAAGGAGTGTAAATCTTGGAATTCCTAGAATTACATCATTTGATTCTAGACATTTGTGAAACTTATATCCTGATCCTAAACATGTTTACTTCATTTCTGCTGGATTTATTTCCAAGTATGTATTCTTAAGGATTGCAGCCTTAATTTAAATCCACTTCTTGAAACCAGTAGGTTGTTTTACAAAAGATCATTTTCTGTTGTTCATCCCCCCCAACAACAAAAGTTAATAAAATCAATACATTTTGTTAGAAAACATGTATAAAAATAATAAAATTTAGCAGCATAGAAGCAGTCAAAGAACAGTTACATATATTTTGTTGTTGCTTAAAACAATGTTTCAGATTAAAAATTAAGTAACTATTAGGGTTTTGACATGCTGAACGAAGATATTTATTTATTTTATAAGTGGTCGTATTCTACTTTCATCTTGAAAAATCTAATAAAAACATTCAAAGACAAAATCAAGTTGTTACTATAGTGGGAAATCTCCCCCCCCCCTCCCGTGCCATTAAAACCACCTTCAATTTTTTCTTCCCTGAATCCAGTCTGTTTACTGTATTGTCTTAAATAAACCTGATTGCTAGATATTTGATTTTTTTACTTCACAGACCCTGCTAATAAATATTTGGGGAAAGGCACATCTGACTGCAACACAACATCTTTTCATGTTTACATTACACCTTAAAGCATATAACCTGAGCAGGATTTTATTGTTTAAGAACTTCCTAAAACAGGTTTTAAAGATTCCCAGAGACATTGGTCTGCAAGGAGTAAGTCTGGATCCACAAGTGGGTTGTGCCTTTATGTTAGGCATGATACCATTGCCCCTATCTGTTCTTGTTTATCTTTAAAATAGGATAGAAAGGAGGATGGAGTTTGTGTGTCTGTGATAGGTCTGACCTCTAATGGCAGTAGAAGTGGTTTCAAGCAGGTACAGCTTTCCTCATCCCATCCTGCTAAGAATTTTCTGAAATTCTTCTTAACATGTTGAAATTGCAGAAATGCATCCTTCCCTTGCATGTGGTCATCTTAGGAAGAAAAAGAGAAAAAATATAACTTGAGTATACTGTCTCAGGTTGGCTCCTCCTGGCTCTGGGAGGATTGAAACTGTTGCCCTAACTGATATCAAACAAGCCCCAAGAATCTCCACTTTCTTTCTGAAAGAGTAAACTGAAGTTACCTAGATCAAGATGGGTAGCCATGTTAGCCTGTAGCTTTAGAAAAGGGCTTCCCCCCCTTGCTTTTTTCTGAAGCTACCTAGTTTCTTAAAAAAAAAAAAAATCCACACCCATTCTCCAGAAAATGAAGTTCCACGGCTTTCTTATCAGTGGGTTGAATCCTACTAGTTTTTCAGCTTGATGTTATCCAGTTTCCTTCCCTATTCTGTTGCTTTTGTCCACACAAGTTCCATGGTCCACAGTAAAAAAAACTGGGGAAATCCAACCTCCCTTTGTATGTGGTCATCTTAGAAAGAAAAGGAGAAAGACAAAACTTGAGTATAATGTCTCAGGTTATGAGGTCTTGGCTTGAGAGGATTGAAACCTTGCCCTAAAAAATGTCAGACTCCAAGTATCTCTGCTTTCTTTCTTAGAGATTGAGCTGAAACTACCTAGCTTCTACCCCTCCAACCCCCCCCCCCCCCCAGTTCTCCAGAAAACGAAGTTCCATGGCTTTCCTACCATTGGGTTGAATTCTACCAGTTGTTCTGCTTGATCTTATCCAGTTTCCTTTCCTATTCCATATGCCCTTTGTTCACATGAGTTCCACAGTCCACAGTATAAGCTTGTTGGCAATCTCTTTCTTTTGCCATCTGGTAAGATCCTGACCAATTCATTCCAAGCATTCTATCTGTGATCTAGCCTACTTTCCTCTAATGTACTCCTGTCCCACTTTCAGGAATCCACCCTTTGCTCATACAAAGATATTTCGTGGTATCCATTTCTGATTCATCATCCACTTCTTCAACAACACCATCATTGCCGCCTTTTGTAAACAGGATAATAGTCCCTCGTGTGTCTTCTGTGATGACACATTACCATGATTTAACCACCATCATTCCCACCCTATAACAAAGTCCATATAGATATTAAAGGCATTGCCAGTACTAGATAGCAGGGAAGTTTTATGGCTATGCATCCCAGCAGCTTAACTTTAAAAGAAGTACAACAACAAACATTTTAGACATTTCCTATAAGTAAAGCAAAAAGTGGGGGTGGGGGGAGATCTCCATGGTCAGAAGCTACATATCCTTTCTTGCATATACAAGTTTTGGTATAAGTTTTCATGAGTCATTGCTCACTTCTTTAGACTCACAAAGCTCATCCCCTACCACAAATGTTGTTAGTTTTTAAAGTGCTACTGGACTTTTACTCTTTTCTTCTGCTGCAGATAAACTGACACGGCTGCCCATCTTGAAATTTTAGTATATCTCTAAATATAGGCAAGAAGAACACTAACCCCACCCCCCCTTACTCTTTAGTAAGTCAGGCATTTTTTTAATGTCATGTGTGGGCAAACCTCAAAGGGGACCATTCTCATAGCCAGAAAATTCTCTGCTCTCCTCTGTACTAGTAGTAGATGGCTGAGGAGATGACAGGGAGTACATGGCTGAGGGGGGAAAGAGCAGGAATCCTCTTCTCACTTGTGCATTTCTATGTTTTCCTCAGTCTGACCTTATTTTTGTGCCCATTTCCTACTCAAGAATAGTGACATGCTGACTGAAACAGAATCACTTGGCTCAGCCGTACATGGTAAGCTGTTTTTGTGAGACAGGCTCTTTCACAGGGCAGTTTTTTGCCACATTGACAGAAACTGCCGCCAATGGCATGACTGAAATTGCTGTACATCTGTGGAGATGTGTTTCACAGAACTGACTAGCAAAACCAGATAATCCAACTCTCTCTTGGTTGGCTGTTTAAGAATTCAGGGAATCCCCTGTTTAAATTATCTGTCATATATTATTTTAAATGCCCATGTATCCCTTTTAGCCTTAAAAGGGCCAAGTTAGTGGTCACATAATTGCAAGCACTCCATTCAAAACCAAACAGCACTCAAATAAGTAGCTTTTATTAAAGGCGGAGAAACAATGGGTTCAGAATTCAGAGCTTTAAACAAAAAAATGCGTGAAAAATACATTATTCTGAGCAGACTTAAAGTGTGAAAAAAGAAAGAAAGTCTGTTTAGTTTCTGGGTTGTGACTCATAAACTGAAGACAAGCTGTGTCGTCCACTTGTTGAGGTCTCTCTTTTTTACAAGCTCTGAAGCCACTTTTCGTCACAGACACAGGCAAAGAATTCCCACAAACACTCAGGATCAACTGCCCACGTGAGAAGATGGCCACTCTTCTGTCAACTGCCTTTTCCATCTCCACAGGCTTTTTCTCCACTGGAAGAAATTCTCCACATCCTCAGGAGAAAAATGCCTGAGCTTTTCTCTCTTTTTCCCCTTGGAGTTCCCTCCTTTTCTGTTGCCGAGCAACCACTCACCCAGACTATTGGTAAAAGTTACCTCCCTCTGGAGGGCAGTGTTTTCAGACCAGAGGCTGCTATGCATATCACAAACTTTGAAATAATACATAATTTATTTCACAAGGCTTACACCTGAAAGGAAGAATCCTCCCTTGTGTATGTTTTCAGTTTCTGCTATTCAGAGATATGCTAGGTTGTATCCTGCCTCTCTGCTCAGTTACAGATGACAATAACCAAGAAGAGATTCACGGAAAGGAAGAAAGATAAATATATATATACAACAAATATTTGTGGTTACAGATTATGCCTTCCTCCAGATCAAGATGGCTTGTTCTGCAGAAACAGCATCTTCTAACAGAGGAAGGCTTTGGCAATTAGGTAAAATCCCAAGCCCCTCAACATGAAAGGTTCAGTTTAGCTACCATCATTCCTAAATGCTGTGATATTCTTTCTAGACGGGGGTGACCAAAATTGTACACACTATTCTAAAAGCAGCCGTATATAATGACATTATGAAAGCTGTCTAATAGCATCGTAAAACTGATATTTTTATTTTCAATCCTTTTCCTAGTTATTCCCAGTACAGAGCTTGTCTTTTTTCATTGCCACTGCATGCTGAGTGGATGGGTTCACCAAGTTCTCTTTCCTGGGATAGTCATGTGTTAAGGGGAGATTTCTGTCAAGGCTATGATAAGAGGGAAAGAATTAAACCTTACTCCCACACCACTGCAGATTGGGACACCAGCCTCCAGCTGGGAACTGGAGATCCCCGGGAATTACAGCTGATCTCTAGACTAAAGAAACATGTTATTTTGATGAAAATGGATCTTTTGGAGGGTGGACTGTGTGGCATTGTACCCCACTGAGGTCCCTATCCTCCCTAGGCTCCATCCTCAAATCTCCAGGAGTTTCCCAACCAGGATCTGGCAACCCTAACTGCAATGTTCCCTCTAAGCTTCAGAGTCTTGTGAGCAAAAATTCTACTTTGTGAGCTACTGCATAAATTAGTGTCCTTCCTGAGCTAAGACAAAAATGTGTGAGCTGGAGGCTAAAAGTCTGTGAGCTAGCTCACACTGACTCAGCTTAGAGGGAACACTACTGCATACTTGGTGTACTTTATTTAATTTTACTCCGTTTACACCCCAGTTTCTCCCCAGTGGGGACCTAAAGCAATTTGCACTGTTTCCCTCTTCTCCGTTTATATTTGCCTAACCTTGTGAGACAGAGATTAGATTATCAGAGAGTAACACCACCAAGCCAGCTTCCATGGCAGAGCAGGGATTCAAACCTGGGTCTCCCAGATGGCAGGGTGCATTCACACTACACTAAGTAATGTGTTTTGCAACTGGATTTTTGCAAAGCACATTATTTAGTTGCAATCCAGTTGCAAAGCACATTATTTAGTGTAGTGTGAATGCACCCGTTGTCCGACTCTCTGATCACTACTCCACGCTAAACTCCCTCTGCTGGTGGTTCTTAGTCCCAAGATTCAATCATGGTTCTCCCATATAATGGCTTAGATCCAGCTATACACCAGCAGAAACATAAAACAGACTTAGTGCAGTTTCACACAGGCAAGATCTTGTGGGCCACCAGCATTTCCCTCCCTATATATTATAGTGTCCATAAGTTGGTTGCATAAGATCTTGTGCAAGCAGAAACATGAATTTTGGATAATGTATTTCTGCTTCCCCGAGAGCGCTTTGCAAGTGGAAATTTTTGTGCTGTATCCAACCCAGTGTGGATTTATTTTTATTTATTTCAAGTTTTAAGCCACCCTTCCCTGAGATAGGACAGCATACTACAAAGAACATAATACAATAAATAATAGAAATCAGGTCAACATTAAAATCCTTAAAAACAACCCTAAATCCATACTGTGTCTAAAATGACAGATGGAATTTGCCCGTTCCAGGTCCCACAGGGCCCCCCCCCCCCCTAGGATGGAATGAGTGTGGAATGGTGGAGGTGGGGGGGGGCTGTAAGAGTGCCATACCATCGCTGTCCTCCACAAAATGCCTGGTGGAACATCTCTTCCTTGTATGCCCTGTGGAAAGGTTGTAAATCCTGCAGGGCATGGATGTTCTCAGGCAGAGAGTTCCACCAGGCCCTAGTTGAGGACAGCCGAATCTCTCTTGGGTCAGGGACCACCAGGAGTTTTTGTTCCCAGAGCCCAGTGCTCTTCCACAGGCATATTGAGAGAGGTGATTCCAAAGATATGTGTGTCCCTGGCTGCTAAGGGCCTTAAAGGTCAGCACCAGCACTTTGACCTGAATCCAGTGCTCCACTGGAAGCCAATGCAGCTCACGCAGCACAGGATAGATATGTGCTGTCCAAGGGGTCCCTGTTAGGACCACTCAGCCACATTCTGGATCAGTTGGAGCCTCCAGGTCAGGTGCAAGGGTAGGTCCACATACAGTAAATTACAATAGTCTTATCCTGGAGGCGACTATTGTGTGGATGTCCATGACTAGGTCAGGGTGAGAAAGGTAGGGGGCCAGTTGTGTAAACTTACAAAGCTGGGTGACCTTCACAACCGAGATGTGCTCCTAGTAAACTGTCAAAAAATTATTTTAGAAAAACACTTAAGATCGGGTCCTAAGACAACCTTTCATCAGGAGTTCCTCCAACAGAGAGAGACTTCCTTCATGAAAGAGAGATTTTTATCTTAGGATCAGATTCAGACAGGCAAAGTTCAATATGATCAAAATAAAAAGCTGCAAAATAAACTCCCTACATTGAGAATACATACTGACAAGTTCAAAAGAGCTCAAGATTTTGTGAATATTTGATTGCACTTGTATATCTTTTTTTTTTTAAGTTTAATTTAAAAAAGAGAATAAAACTAAAAGAAAGATTTTTCTCCATCACCAAAAGGCATTTTACCCAGGAGGTAGTCTTTCTTCCTTGGAGGAAGAGTTAACAGGAGACAGGATCCAACAAGGGATGTACGTAGGGATTTCAAATTCCAGGTGTGGTGTGGAGTTCCCGTGGAATTACAGCTGATTTTCAGAGTACAGAGATCAGCCTTGGAAGAAATGGCAGCTCTGAAACACAGACTCCATTGCAAAGGTGGCCAAACTGCAGCTCGGGAGCCACATGCAGCTCTTTCACACATATTGTGCGGCTCCCGAAGGTCAAGGAGGAACTTACTGCAAGCTTACTCTCAAGTAAGCATGCTTAGCATCAGGACCTCAATCAGCCTCTGAGTGCTGACCCATAGGTAGGCGACTATTTTCATTGTGTGTGAAGCAGGGAAACAGGCAGGCTTGCAAGTTCTTCACCACCACAGAGGTCACCCGGAGACCTAATGACCTAGAATGGGGAAAGAGAGCGCAAGAGCTGAGGAAGCTACTGGAAGGAGGATGAAATTAAAGAGGATGGTGCAGGGTTCCCCTTAAGTTTCATAGCTCTTGTAGCAGCTGTATTTACCAACCTTAGTGTCAAGGCAAAGAGAGATGCATAATGATGCAAACGGTGGTCAGTGATTTATATGGGACGTGTGTTTTTCCTTCTCCCACTGGTGCCAAAAAATAATGCCCTAACCTTTCCCTATGCTTGTCTTACAGGGACTGGCCCTCTCTACCTTCCCCAGGCAGTGTCCCCAGTCTTCAGGAGTTTCCTAAGCCAGAGTCATACGATCCAACCCTTATTGTTTAATTTCAGATTGATTCTACTGGTTATAGACTTGCATTTGGAACTCAAATGCATCCAGTGATGCTCACTAACCTATTAGAGTTTTTTGAGAGGGTGAACAAACATATGGACAAGGGTGACCCAGTTAGTGCTATTTACCTAGACTTCCAGAAAGTTTTTGATAAAGTTCCTCATCAAAGGCTCCTAAGAAAACTCAGCAGTCATGGGATAAGAGGACAAGTCTTCTCATGGGTTAATCAATAGGAAACAGAGGAAACTGGTTAATCAATTGGAAACAGAGAGATTATAAATGGGCAGCTTTCACAGTGGAAGCTGGTAAGTGCAGCGGTACTACAGGGCTCAGTACTGGGTCCAGTGCTTTTTAATTTGTTCATTTGGAGTTGGGAGCAATGTTCCTGTTGTGTCTGGTGTTTGTCCTGGAAAGAACGGCACAGCACACCTGTGGGCAGTGCCTGGAAGGGACAGATGCAGCCTGCCTATGATGATCAGTGGCAGGAAGTTTAACTGGCCAGGATTGGACCTGGCCAGGAAGAAGGTTGTTCCGGGAAATGTATATAACAGGGGACCCGGCCCTGCCATGTTGTCTTTGTGATGTACTCACTAGTAAAGCAGGTTGCCATCTGAACGTCTCCGACATCTAAGTTCCCTCTAAGCTGCAGTTCCCTCTAAACTGCAGAGTCATGTGAGCAAAAATTCTACTGTGTGAGCTACTGGCATTAAAGCTGTGAGCTGCTGCATAGATTATTGTGCTCGGGGGCCATTTTTCCTGAGCTAAGATAAATATGTGTGAGTTGGAGGCTAAAAATCTATGAACTAGCTCATGCTAACTCAGTTTAGAGGGAACACTGGTTGGGAGTAAGCAGTGTGTGAGTGTGCGTCAATCTAGCATGAGGTTCAATGTATGTAAGCAAGTATAAAGTAATGCACATTGGAGCCAAAAATCCTAATTATAATAAATATACATTGACGGGGTCCAAACTGGTGGTAACTGATCAGAAGAGAGATCTTGAAGTTGTGGAAGATAACTCAGTGAAGATGTCGACTAAATGTGTAAATGCAGTTTAAAAATGGAAATACTATGCTGGGGATTATTAGGAAGGAGATTGAAAATAAATCAGCTAGTATCATAATGCCCCTATATAAATGTATGATGGCGCCTCATTAGGAATACTGTGCACAGTTCTGGTTACTGCACCTCAAAAAGGATTTTTTTAAGGATATTATAGCATTGGAAAAAGTGCAGAAAAGGGCAATTAAATATTGAACACTTTCCCTATTAAGAAAAGTTAAAGAGGTTAGGGCTTTTTAGCTTGGAGAAATGATTGAGGGGTGACATGACAGAGGTTTACAAAATTATGCATGGGAGAAGGTTGAGAAAGAAGAACTTTTCTCCCTTTCTCACAATACCTTGTCGGCACTAAGTGAAATTAATTAGCAGTAGGCTTAGAACAGACAAAAAGAGGTACTTCTTCACCCAAAGAGTAATAAACACGTGGAATTTACTGCTGCAGAAAGTGGTGGCAGCTACAAGCATAGACAGCTTCAAGAGGGGGTTGGATAAATATTTGGAGCAGTGGTCTATTAGCCATAACGTACTCTGTCTGTGGCAGTGATGCTCTGTATTCTTGGTGCTTGAGGGGCAACAGTGGGAGGGCTTCTGGAGTTCTGGCTCTGCTGGTGAACCTCCTGATGGCACCTGTTTGTTTGTTTTTTGCCACTGTGACCAAAAATGAAAACAAACATTTTGTGCAGATCCTTAGCAGCAAGGAAGTTTTGGAATAGGACATGCAGCCAGAACATCTTTGGACAGCAGACCACTCATAGCTAGAGCAAGAACAGCCCTAGACCAAACTGGAATTGTCCTTCATATATCCATTAATGACTGTTAACTATAATGACTGAAATGAACTTCCACATTCAGAAGTAATAATCGTTTGAAATACTGGAGGTGGGGGAGACAACAAGGGAAGGCTTTGTAGATCTTTTTTGGAGGATCTGGTTGACCAGTATGTGAAACAGCATGGTGAACTAGGAAATTAGATAGATTCATGGAAGGTAGGTCTCTCAGTGGCTACTAGCCATGGTGAATGAGGGGAACCTCCACGTTCAGAAGCAATTAGCCTCTGAATCTCAATGCCAGGAGGCAACATAATGGGAAGGTCTCTCCCTCTGTGCCCCGTTGTTGACTCTCTAGAGCAGGGGTCCTCAAACTACGGCCCGCGGGCCAGATGCGGCCCGCTGAGGACGTTTATGCAGCCCGCCGGGTTATGGCAAAATCAGACCGGAAGTGACGTTCGACCTAAACTCGCATTAGCAACGCACACTTCCGGCACTGGGCTGAGGCAGCGGAGACAGAGTGTGAGGTGAGTTCCCAGGCCGGGGTGTGTGGTGTGGGGAAGGGAGAGAGATGCAGAAGACGGAGAACTGATGGCCCGCGGCCTTGTACAGTAACGGCAGTCCGGCCCTCCAACAGTCTGAGGGACAGTGAACTGGCCCCCTATTTAAAAAGTTTGAGGACCCCTGCTCTAGAGGAACTGGTTGGCCACTGTGTGAGACAGGCTGCTGGACTAGGTGCACCACTGGTCATCTGATCCAGCAGGGCTCTTCTTATGTTCCTATGTCTGTTCTTGTGTCCATTGGTCTGATCTAACATGGCTGCTCTTGTGTTCATCAAATGCATGAACCTGTTCTAAGGATGCTACATTTGCCTGCATGTGTGAACCAGCTGTACACAACTCCATAAAGTCTTGCCCTATGATGAGTTTCCTAACAGAACCAATTATGACTCAGTAGGGATGCCATGAATTTCATCAACAAACGTGTTGAACAACCAACCATAATCAACTGTTAGGCATGAGATGATCACTTGATCTGCTTAGTTTGGCACCAAACATCTCTCTCTCGGAAAGGCCTTGGGTTGGCCATAGCTATCACAGGAGTTGTCCTTGAAAGGGCAGCTGCTGTGAGAGCTCTCTCAGCCCCACCCACCTCACAGGGTTTCTGTTGTGGGGGGAGAAGATAAAGAAGATTGTAAGCCGCTCTGAGTCTCTGATTCAGAGAGAAGGGCGGGGTATAAATTTGTAGTCTTCTTCTTCTTAGACTTCTCTCCCTCCCTCCCTCCCTCCCTTCCTTTCCTGGACTTTTATCCCTCCCTTCTCTGCACACAGGGCTCACGACCGCTTAAAACAATTAAAACACAGAACACCTGTTGAATGAGTGTGCATCAAAGCTATTTCAAAACTGCACATGCCCAAAAATGCTGGCAGTCCAAACCAATCAGCAACCATTAATATTGCTGAAGACTAGTCAGATGCACACCAAGCAGTAGGAGTTTTTCAAGCCTTTTCAGCAATGGCCCCCCGATGGTGGAATCAACTCCCAGAGGTGGTGCGAGCCCTGCGGGACTTGAATCAGTTCCGCGGGGCTTGCAAAACCATCCTCTTTCAGCTTGCTTTTAAGATAGAACCCGGCTAAATTGACTTGTAGCCACCTAGCCATCTTATACATGACTGTGAACTGTAGCACCTTAACTATTAACTTATAACAGCTGTTTTATCTATTTAATTTAATCTATAACGGTAACTTAATTGTATTTTAATCTGCTTTTGTCTCGATTGTATTTTATTGAAATCATGGTTGTCCCATGTCTGTGAGCCACCCTGAGCCTGCCTTTGGCGGGGGAGGGCAGGATACAAAAATAAATTTACCTTACCTTACCTTACCTTTAAACACATCATTTCCTTGTAAGTTATTTGTATGGTCTGTGAAGCAACTGCCTGCCTAACAGAGCAGTGGCACAGCAAAGACGGATGAGACGTAGAATTCAATCAGGCTGTGTGAGAATGCACATGTGCAAAAGTCTGATTGCACCGCACTGTACTGTTAGGAGGGAATATGGAGTAGCAACCTACTCGACAGCTCCAAACAGTTTGATGAACAAACAGTCCATCAAAAAATTGGCACTCAGGAGAGAGCAAAATCAAACACTTCCAGCTTTCTGGTGAGCTTTCCCCCCAGGTGTGATATTAAAAGGATGTGATAAGGTGTTTGGGAAGTAAGGTGGCCTTTCTAAAGCAAACCCCTCTCTCCGATAGAGTGAAAAGGGCAAATGATAGCTCCCGACAGCAGGCCTGTATTTAATATTGCTGGATATTTATTTCATGCTATTAGCTCCCCATCTCACCGAAACGCTTAATGAAGGAAAAACAAATGCACAAGTAGCACTTTGTGGAAATGTGATCCTTGGAACATGCAGCCATAAAGTCATTGGGGCTAAACGCTTCCCATTAATTGATTACCATCCTGCCTGCTTACAGGGTGGCAGTTTGCTCCTTTTGTAGCAGCTTTGTATTCTGGCATTATTACAGCCGTCATTCAGAGGCAAAGGCGGCAGGGCAGTGGATATCAGGAGATTAATGGAGAGAGGCAGATCTGATCCAGGAGGAAACACTCCTGATATAAATGAATGGGAGTTAGGCAAGAACATGATATTGCAGGTGCCATTATTGAAGTGGGACTTCACTCATACACAGGGCTTTTTTAAAAGCAGGAACGCACAGGAACACAGTTCTGGCTGGCTTAGCATCAGGGGGTGTGGCCTAATATGCAAATGAGTTCCTGCTGGGCTTTTTCTACAAAAAAGCCCTGCTTTGCCTCAACAATGATACTGTGATTGCAATAAAACCAAGGGTGGAATTCTAGCAGGAGCTCCTCTGCATATTAGGCCACACACTGCTGATGTAGCCAATCCCCCAAGAGCTTACAAGGCTCTTTTTTTGTAAGCTCTTGGAGGATTGGCTACATCAGGGATGTGTGGCCTAATATGCAAAGGAGCTCCTGCTAGAATTTCACTCCTGGATAAAATATTTTGCTTTTCTACCAGGTGAGTGGCTGGACTGACCCTAACTTGCCAGTTTAGAGGGGAACAGCCCTCGCATTGGTGAAAAACAGGAAAATAGCCAAAACGCAAGATATGTCAAAGCCCAGACAAGTTCCATGGATGTTTTCTGCTGGGACCTGCTAATTAACAGAGAAATGGTTCTGGGGAAATCTGGATGGTTAATGGCTTTAATTATAGAAAACATACCGGATCTTCATTTTAGCTACACTGTGCAAGTTTAATTGCCATGAATGTAAACATACTTTAAAAGGGCATTTTCATGCTCCATAGGTCAGTGAACTTTCTCACTGCATATCTAAATTGCTTTTAATCTGGTTTGATTAGGTGACAAGCTTCCTGTTTTGTTTCACAGAAATGGCTTCACTTTCTCACACCCTCAGGTATATAAAGGATCCTCCTCCAGGTGCCCATTAACTGCTGGATTCATTGACTTCTCAAGAGCCGCTCTGAAAGATTCAAAAGGTAAGACTCCCAAGTTCGATTCCTCTGTTGGAGGGCCAAACAACATCTTAAGTGCCATTGCATCTCTCTCTAGCCTCTCTGGAGGAGGGAACCTCACTTCTAGAGGGGCAATTTGCAGTTGAAATGCAATGGGTGGCAATGAGGGTGCTTAACGCTTTCTCAGCTCACCATTGCCTTTCCTCTTTCAAAACTGACCCGCTCACTAGACAAGGGTCTTTCACAGATGTTCTGCCTGAGATCTTAAAACCACAGCTGAGAGCAGGGCCAAATTAACAGTTAGGCCAAGTAGGCACTGGCCTATGGGCCTCCGTGCCTTTAGGGTCTCCAGGACAGCTTCCCCTCCCCAGTTTCTCCCCTCCTTGCAGCCCCCGGAGCCTGCACATGCAGCCAGCAACTGAGCAACTCTTTGCCCAATTTGCCTGGTGAGGCTGCTGCTAGTGTCATCACCAAATTTGCTTCTCTTTGCCTCTCCCCACAGCTTTGTCAAAGGGGCTTTTGAGAAGGTGCCCCACAGGCTGCAGCTGGGGCCACCGGCAGCGGGGCGGGTGCTCTGACTCTGAGATAATTTGCAAGGAGGGCCCTGAGATTTTGACTGTCTAGAGGCCTCCACAGGGTTTAATCTGGCACTGGCTGAGATGGTCCTACTCTCACATGCACAAGGCAAGAGCTTGCTGTGACTCCTTTCATCACCCACCTATCTCCATCTGGCTGAGATCTATAAATGAGATCTATAAATGTCTCATCAGCTGCATTGGGAGCCCATAGGATTCTTGGCAAAAAGAGGGCAACCCTTGCAGAAGAGGGTAACCAAGATTATTAAGGGTTTGGAGCACCTTCCCTATGAGAAAGGCTTAGAGCAGAGGTGTCAAACATGTGGCCCAGGGGCAGAATCAGGCCCTCGAGCAACTGGCTGTCATCTGCTTCTTTCTCCTTCTCTCTTGCTCCCTTCTGCATCACAACTTGCTTTGCCAAGCTTACTCATTACACAGGAGCTATAGAGCAAAACCTCTATTTTCTCCATTGGCTGAGGCTCCCCCTTTGGGGAGGACGGCTTGCTTTACCAGACTCTCTCAATTGCACAGCAGAGCCACTGAGCTAAGCCTCTCTTCCTTTTATTGGCTGAGGCTCCTCCCCCTTCTGGTCCCCTGGGGAAGGAAGGAAAGAGCCAGGGCTTCCTTTGCCCAGTTCCCTGGATCCCATTGGAGAAATATAAAGAAAGCACCTTTAAGGCCAACGAGTGCAAATGTTCTGAGCATGTTTTATTTTAAGGTTAAAAAAAAATCTTTAATTGCATTTTTCTGTGTCCTTTATAAAGTTTCTGTGCTACCTAGTCTTAAATAGGAACACACATGGCCCGGCCCGACAAGTTCTTTGTCAGATCCGGCCCTCATAACAAATGAGTGTGACATCCCTGGCTTGGAGAGTCTGGAACTTTTTAGTTTAGAAAAAAAGGCAACTAAGGGATGACAAGTCAGAGGTTTATAAAATTACGCCTGGGATGGAGAAACTGGAAAAAGAGAGCTTTTTTTCCCTCCCACATAATACTAGACCTCAGGAACGTCCCATGAAGTTGATGGATATTAGATTCAGGACAGACAAAGGAAATACTTCTTTACTGGAGTAAATAGAGGAATTCACTGCCAGGGACGTAGTGATGTCCATGAGCACACGTGACTTTTAAAGGCGATTCGATAGATTTATGGAGAAGAGATCTATCAATGACTACTAGAAGAAGAAGGAGAAGAGACTGGATTTATACCCCACCCTTCACTCAGAGTCTCAGAGCAGTTTGCAGTTTCCTTTCCCTTTCCCTCTCTACAACATACACCCTGAGGCAGGTGGGTCTGAGAGAACTCTGAGAAAACCGTTCTTGAGAGAACAGCTCTTTTGAGAATTGTGACTGACCCAAGGTCACTCAGCAGGTGCATGTGGAGAAGTGGGGAATCAAACCCAGTTCTCCCAGATTAGAGTCTCAGGCTCTCCTAGCTATGCAGAATAAGGGAACTTCTACATTCAGAGGCAGTATACCACTAAGTAGTTGTGGGAGGCAACATGAGAGGACACCTTGACCTGTATGTCTACATATATTGGTCAGTGTGTGAAGCAGGATGCTGAAAAGATGGACCACAGGTGTGATCCAACAGAGTTTCTTGCATTCTTAAATAAGGTCTCAATTGAATAGACTGGGAAACAGTATCAGAATGTAAGAGCAGGTAGCATTTTTCAATGGCCCCATTAGAATCAGATTTTTGTGGATCTTCTGGAACTTGGTCCCATGGAGCCTAAAGCTCAACTAGATGCTCTAGAAGAAAAAGACCACAGATTTATACTGCACCTCCTCTCTGAATCAACTGCAAAAACTCCCTCCCTCCCATTTTGCGGTTCTCAAACATCTGACGTTCATGTCTTGCAGCTCTCAACCATTTGACATTTATTCTATGTGGCTCTTATGTTAAGCAAGTTTGGCCGCCCCTGGTCTAAGCACTGGTTGGATTTTCCATTTCAGACACTGCAAAGTATCAGACCAGTCCGGCACTGTTTGTAACTCTGTGACCTTCAGAAGCTGGTACATCCAGGACCAGTAGCAAAGAAGCTGAGGATACTGGTTAAGAATGCCAGAAAACTTAGTGTAAATTCTGACTGCCCCAAGAGCAGGACTCATGGTAAACCTCTGAAAGCCAGTGCTAGGAGGCAGCATCACAGGAAGACCTCGGCCTCTATGCCCTATTTTAGGTGTCCCCAACCTTTCTGAGCCTGCAGGCATATTTGGAATTTGGACATAGCATGGTGGGCGCAGCAACAAAATGCCTCAGGAGGTGGAGCCAGCCTCAGGAGCTGCCTCAGGAGGTGGAGCCAGCCACAAAATGATGGCCACACCTGAACCTCAGTCACACAGTGAAGATCCTTGTGCTGTGGTGGCAGCTGCTGCCAGAGCTACATTTTAAAAAATCTACATAGCCAATCAAATCTCCAGTAGCCAATCAAAAGCCTTGCTGGGCAAAAGCCCTACCTGGCCCCACCCACTTCCTTCAAAAGTTCTTCATGGGTGCCAGAAAAGGAGTCAGTGATACCACATTGGGGACCCTTGCCCTATTTGTTGACCCCTCCAAGACAATTGGTTGATGACTATGTAAAACAGGATGCTGGACTAGATGGCCCACTGGTCTGACCCATGAGGGTTCTTCTTATGCTTTATCCAGCCAGCTTTTTCATTTGTTCTCTCCCAACCACTCTCCTTATTACAGCCTCCATTTCACATGGTTTGTGTCCACACAGGTTCCTTCATCCCCGCCGTAGCCTTTTTAGGTAGTTCTCCTTTTGATGACAGAAAAGCTGGTTGGATCCTACCTCGTCAGGCTGACTGTCATAATTAATATCAGAGTTCTCCTGAATCACAAATTGCAGCATTACAATTTGTGACCCCCTGTTTTTGTTCATTTAATTACATTTCCAAGGACACTTGTATATATTTGCAGGCTACATGCTGTGTTTCAGTCGCAGAACTAAAGCTGGGAACAGGATGCCTTTCCAGGTGGTCTCCCTTCTCCTGGTCTCACTCAGCTTTGTGGTGATGGAGGAAAATGGCACCAGGTAAGCCCATAAACCAGCAAAAAGACTGCATAATTTTTCCACATCTAGGTTCACGCTACATCCCGTCTAATGCTCTCTTGCTAACCTCTGTTAAAAAATCCACACAAGCATGGTCTTGTTTTACCAATTCCCAATTCCAAAAACCTTTATTGGCATAACAATTAAAAAAACAAGGTAGCAGTACAAATCAGCCTATATGCCAAGAAGGAGAAACAATCAGGGTACAATGATTTGCAACATTAGTTGTAGTAATAATAATAATAATAGGACAAAGTGATAAAAGTTTGGAACAGTAATCTCAAATATTGCAGTAGTTAAAATGATTATAGTAAAAAGCTTAACTATTCAAAGAGGAATCATAGATACACCTTATTTCTCTCACTCACTCTTCCCACCCTTTCCTCTTCCCTCTTTTCTTTCTACTTTTTCTTGGCCCCTGAGTACATTTGTCAGGAACTCTGCCACCTGCTCAGTAACTTCGGGGGTTTTGTCTGCTAGCAAGAACTCGATGCCTCTATTAGAAAAGAGCAAGAATCTTGCAGCACCTTAAATCTGTCCTACTGAGGACAGGTTGACTTAGGTTCTAGTTGTATCTGAAGAAGTGAGCAATGTCTTACAAAAGCCCCTGCCACAGATTTTGTTACTCTTTAAGGTGTTCTTGAACTCTTGCTCTTTTCTGCTGCTACAGACAAACACTACTATCTGTCTTGATCTATCATTTTATACTGTTGTGACAGACAAGCTGTGTTAACTAGCTGCTTCTGTGGGATTGTGTGATGTTAATGAAATTTGAAAATCTTGAACTTGGCTTGTACTTATCTCTGTATCTTGGAACAAATGTGTTTACTCTGTAGCACCCACAGACTTGTAGACTTCTCCCCCACTGTCACACTGCCTTTTTCCTGTTCCACCCAAAATGTAACAGCTGCCACAGGTGGGAACTGGAAACAGGTGGCAGAGTTTGTCTCTTAATGGTTTTTACTAATAGTGGGGACAGGGCTTTTTTGGTAGAAAAAGTCCAGCAGGAACTCATTTGCTTATTTGGCCACACCCCCTGATGCCAAGTCAGCTGGAACTGTGTTCCTGCTAAAAAAAAAAAAAAAGCCCTGAGTGAGGGTAATAATAATTGCCATAAAAACTTCATTTGCTTCCACAATGGGTGTTTGATCCTCTCTGTTCCTGCAGCCCCTTCTTACCCCTGGAAACAACCATGTGGGACTCATGTGGAGGAATAGTTGTGTGGGCTGAGAAGGGTGGAGTGAAAAAGGACATGTTCCACATGGCTTTTTTCATAGAGGTTCCATGATCCCCAGCACTTTTTGAGTGTTCAAAGGGAACCCCTTCCTCTCTTTTTTACCAGCAGCGAAGCTGGTTGGATCTAACCAGCTGTTGAAGAGGTAGAGACAAGGGAATTTCCCATATTTTTCCACTGTGTGGACATGTTTCCTCTCTGTCGCCAGGGCAAACACAAAGATCCTACAGAGACGGTATTCCGAGGGGACGTTAGCAAGTGATTACAGTCGAACTCTAGACAGCATGCTGAAGAAGAATTTTGTGGAGTGGCTCTTGACCAGAAGAGAAAACAATATGGAGTAAGTCTCTGTTTGGTGCCAACCTAAAGATTCTGGGTTTTTACATTAATTGTCTTAATTCAGACATCACAACTAATTGGAGCTTGATCTAATGATGGTTTATCATGTTGTCTGGCTGCAGCCTTGGTCAGCCAGGGGCCGGGCATATTTGATTTACTGTAATCAGGGCTTTTTTTGTAGCAGGAACTCCTTTGCATATTAGGCCACACACCCCTGATGTAGCCAATTCTCTAGGAGCTTACAGGGCTCTTCTTACAGGGCCTGCTATAAGCTCCAGGAGGAGTGGCTACATCAGGGGTGTGTGGCCTAATATGCAAAGGAGTTCATGCTAGAAAAGAAGCCCTGTCATGTAAAATGTGAAACACAACATGCTCAGGGAAAGTAATGAGATGGATTTAACAGCTGAAACATGTAGTGCTGTCTATTGGAATCCTGGAGTTTAACTCTCCTGTACATTTCTCCTCCAGTAATAGCATTGACCCATCCAAGAGAGAAATTGAATCCCCAGCATTAAACACAAACTCTCAAGGATCTGAAGCTGGATCTCAGGGACCAAAGGATTTTTTAATTTGCACTCTACAACAAAGGTGAGAGCAACAGAATTACTGGTATGTGAAATTAGACAACAAGCCCATTATTCACGCACATCTTACTGCAGATTTTCCAAGCAGTAAGCCTTTAAGCTTGACTTCAGAATCTGTACCTGCCTCACGCATCATTCTTTTTCCTTTAGTGTATTTATTCTACACACAGGGGTGTCAAACATGTGGCCCGGGGGCCAGATCAGGCCTCTGAGCAACTGACTGTCCTCTGCTTCCTTCTTTCTCTCTGTCTTCCTTCTGCATCATAGCTTGCTTTACCAAGCTTGCTCAATTGCACAGGTCCTGCAGAGCCAAGCCTATATTTTTTCCATTGGCTGAGGCTCCTCCCTTAGGAAGGAAGGGGGGAGGGATAGCTTGCTTCAGAGGAGCTCTTTCTTTCCTTCCCCAGGGAACCAGAAGGGGGAGGAGCCTCAGCCAATAGAAGGAAAAGATGCTTGGCTCAGTAGCTCTGCTGTGCAGTTGAGAGAGCTTGGATTGCATGAGATACAAAGAAAGCACCTTTAAGACTAACAAATACTAATGTTTTAAGCATGTTTTTATTTTAAGTTTTAAAAAATCTTTGTATTTATCTACGTCCTTTATAAAGTTTATATCTCCACTACCTGGCATTACATTTTATGACACACATGGCCCAGCAAAGTCTGATTTATGTCAAATCCCGGCCCTCATAACAAATGAGTTTGACACCCGTGTTCTACAGGTACACACACACACACACACACACCCTTCTCTTCACCTGGAGGTTGGCATCCCTAAAAAGGAAAGGAATTGGATGATTTAGGGCAAAAACTTGGCTTGATTCATTCCTGTATGTTTAGCTTAGATTAATTACATTGTTGATTCATGAGCTGGGGATGCTTTGATTGTACAGAAGCACAATGGCTTCAGTAGGCTTCATTGTTAACATTTGCTGTGCCTGGCTGGCATAATAGCAAATTTGCTTGCACATGTTGATATACAGGCAAGCAATGCTGCAGACTAAGGATAGGACGGGATATGGTGGGAGGAGGCTAAATTTTTGCTTGTACCTCTGTGACCACAGGCAGCTCTGCAGGTTGGGGGAAGCACAGAGACCCCTGCTTGCCCCGCCCCTCCCCCAAAATAACACCAGGTAGTGTCAATATCTTTTTGCAGAGTGGATCCAGCCATCTTTTTCACTTGGTGATTTTGGGGGGAAACAGATAGTACAACGTGCAATCACAGTGCGCAAGGCGTGAGAGAGGAGAGGAATGCCTAGTGCAAAGCATCGCAGAACATATTTCCATGTTTGCTGAACCGGAGAGATTGCCTATGACAATTTATTAAATCCTAAATCTACTTTGGCCCTTTTTATTGTTTCACATCAACAGTATGAGACTGGAAAGGTCAGTACAATGCCATGATTGGACTAGGATTTCCACTCTGCCATGGAAGTTCACTGAGTGACTTTGGTTAAGTTACTCTCTTTCAGCCTGACCTACCTTACATGCTGGTGGGTATAAGAATAAAACTGTAGAATGGAGAACAATGTAAGCTGCTCTGGGATCCCACTGTGAAGAAAAGCTAAATATCTAAACAAAAAATAAAATGTCCAATTCCTAGGTACGCTCACCAAGTGTTTAGTTGCCTAGGCAAGCAGACACCTGTGATATCTTCCAATTCCACCTGTATAATAGCATTTTCACCTCTTCCCATTCTGCTCTCCAGTCAAGCTGGGTACTCATTTTACTGACCTCGGAAGGATGGAAGGCTGAGTCAACCTTGAGCCAGCTACCTGAACCCACTTCTGCAGGGATCGAACTCAGGTCATGAGCAGAGACTGCAGTACTGCAGCTATACCCAGACACCTGTGATTTCTTCCAGTTCCACCTGTACAATAGCATTTTCATACCTTCCCATCCCTTCTTTCAATCTATGTTACCTCACTGACCACTACAGTGTCACATTATCTCTCTTACAGCCTTATTCTGCCAAATGGTTTTAATCAGTGGAAAGACATCTTGAATCCGGAATTTCTGGACTGGCTGATTTCTGCTGACTTCTGCAGGCCAATGTGAGTGAATTGCTCTTATTTGTTTCCCCTTTCCTTTCAACTGTCAGGCCTGATCAGATTGTGCAGGCAACCCAAGTGATGATCACCCAGAAGCAGTGGTCTTTCAGAAGTCGTAATGAAGCAGCAAACCATTTGAAAGATGCAACATGGATTGCTGTACTTCTGATAAGTTGATTGATTTTCCTCCTTGCTAGATCTTCCACCCTATGTGGGGGTTTTGCCTTTGCAAGTCCACAATCTTCAACATTGCCTCTGGGGGAGGGGGTTAAATGGCTGGGCTCTAGTGCCAGCAGGAAACCTGATAGGGTCCAACCCACTGCCAAATGTTATTATTCTTGCAAACTCATTGGATTGCGAGTGGTAAATAACAACCATTTTCTCCAGGGGAACTGAATACTTGGAGATAAGAAGTAATTCTGGGATAACTTGAAAGTTAGAAGAAGATATTGGATTTATACCACACCCTTCACTCTGAATCTCATAGTCTCAGAGTGGCTCACAATCTCCTTTACCTTCCTCCTCCACAACAGTCACCCTGTGAGCAGTGTTCCCTCTAAGCAGAGTTAGTGTGAGCTAACAGATTTTTAACCTCCAGCTCACACATTTTTGTCTTACTCAGGAAGGATGACCCCAGAGCACAATAATTTATGCAGTAGCTCACAACTTTAATACCAGTAGCTCCCAATGTAGAATTTTTGCTCACAAGGTTCTGCAGCTTAGAGGGAACACTGTCTGGGAGGTGGGTGGGGCTGACAGAGTTCTCACAGAAGCTGCCCTTTCAAGGACAACCTCTGCCAGAGCTATGGCTAACCCAAGCCCATTCCAGCAGCTGCAAGTGGAGGAGTGGGGAATCGAACCCAGTTGCCCCAGATAAGAATCTACACACTTAACCACGACACCAAACTGGTTAGCAATTCAGTGTGTGTGTGTAGTTCTTAAAAGGGAAAAAAATCACTGTGAAGTAGAAAATAGGATACAAGCATATATTAACTGAAAAGAGATGCAGAATCATGTTGAGGAGAATTTCGATGGAGGATTGGTTTCAGCTCTGTTGGATGCAGATGAAATTAATAATCACAATGTGCAAGGAATGAGAGAGGAATGCCCAGTCCAAAGCATCACAGAAAGCTGGAGTGATGCTGTGGCTCAGCCAAAGCACTGCTGCTTTGCATGCAGAAAGCCCCGGGTTCAATCTCTGACATCTCCCGTTGAAAGGATCAGATAGGAGATTTAAATGACTAAAGACCCTGCCAATCAGAGTAGACAGGACAGACCTTGATAGATCTTCTCTCTTCCCTCTTCACATCATCAGGCTCTTTATAAAACTGAATATTTTTCTCCTTCCATTTCCAGGGGTCAGTAGCTCCAGGGCTTCCTGAAGAAAGGAGATGGGTTCGCTTCTTTCTCTTGTTTGCTTTGTACCTTTTGCTGATGAGAGTCGGTCTTAATTATGCAAAAATAATAAAAAATAATCTATGCTCTAATGGAGATGTGCTTCTGAGTTGTGTCCAATGAGAACAAGGCACATTGCTGCTTGTTTTTGTCCCAGAAGAGGACCTAGTTTAATTGATAAATAACTTTTGCTAATCAAGCAGCCGGTGAGGTAGTGAGGTGCTGCCAATCAAAGGGAGGAGACTCGGGATCCAGCTTCAGCTGCAAAGTTCACCAGGTCACTTTGATCCCCAGAGCTATAATCAAATCCAGTCAGCTGCACTTTGGAACAGTGTGGCACAGTTGCTCATTTGCAGTAGGGCACCATGAAACACCCAGGCCTGATCTTTGCTCAGACACACATAGGGCTGGCCCTAGACCAGGGGTGTCAAACTCATTTGCTATGAGGGCCGGATCTGACGTGTGTGACCTTTTCAGGCCAGGCCATGTCTGTCATAAAATGTTATGCCAGGTAGGGGAGATATAAACTTTATAAAGGACATAGACAAACACACACACTCAGCCTAATCCATTTTACTGGGTTGTTGAACCTCAGCCAACAGAAGGAAGAGAGGCTTGGCTCAGTAGTTCTGCTGTGCAATTGAGAGATTCTAGCAAAGCAAGCTCTCCTCCCCCCACTTCCTCCCCAAGGGAGGAGCTTTCCTCTGTAGCTCCTGTGCGATTGAGCAAGCTTGACAAAGCAAGCTGTGACACAGGAGGCAAGCGAGAGGGAAAAGGAAGCAGACAACAGTGAGTTGCCTGATAGGAGCCCCCTGGGGGACTGATTTGGCCCCCGGGCTGCATGTTTGACACCCCTGCCCTAGACTGTCTGGCACCTTAGGATGGCTAACTTCTGGTGCCCCCCCCCCCCCCGCACTGACAATGTCACCTAGTCACATGGGGGAACCCAATTCATCACCCCCAGAAGGCCAGCACCCTAGGCAATTACCTAGTTTGCCTAGTGGCAATTGACTTCATGAGATTTAAAACCTCCACCTTTCAATTTGAAGGTTTTATGGCCATTCACAAAGATGTTTAAAGAGCAACAGTACAATGACAAAATGCTACAGCCAACTAGAACAGCAAAAGGGGATGGCTCCCAGTGCTGAATATCTGGCCAGACAGGCTTTGCCAGATCCAGAATACTCTGCTGGACTTGACGGAACATCTTGGCAAAATGGAGGTGGGCTAGTGAAAGGCATGTGAGGCTAGGGCTAGCCACTCAACATGACTGACTCTGAACTGGATACTATACTGGCACATGCTTACCTCCTGTCTGTATTCCCAGGGTTGTGACCTGCGGATCCCACCTGATCTCATTCTCTCTCTGGGTTCATTCCCCTCCCCTAGGCCTCCAGGCTCCACTCCCTAGATCTTCAGGAATTTCCCAACTCCATGTATCACCAACCCTATGTGTCACTTTTTAGCATATTCGCACCTTTCTGATTTTTTTGGCTTTCTCTTCCAAATGGAGAAGCTGCTATGACTTTGGTATGGTGATTAAGAGTTGCACTCTAGTCTGGAGAACGGGGTTTGATTCTCCACTCCTTCACATGCACCTGCTCAGTGTTCTTGGGTTAGCCACAGCTCTCTCAGAGCTCTCTCAGCCCCACATACCTCACAAGGTGCCTGTTGCAGGGAGATGAAGGGAAGGTGATTGTAAACTGCTTTGAAACACATGAGGCCTGCTGGGTGACCTTGGGCCACCCACAGTTCCCTCAGAGCTGTTCTCTCAAGAGCAGTTCTCTCAAAGCTCTCGCAGCCCCACCTACTTCATAGGGTGTCTGTTGTGGAGAGAGGAAGGGAAAGGAGATTGTAAACTGCTCAGAGACTCCAAGTGAAGGGTGGGATATAAATTCAATCTCTTCTTCTCCTTTGTATGTACACATTACTACACATAAACCCTCTTATTCCTCCTCTGCTGCTGGAAGTAGGTCTGTTATCTTCTCTTCGCTGTGACAGGTCCATAAACAAGAGAATGAGATACACTATTTCTTGGCAAGTTGTTCTTCCAGGAAATATCTGCACTGGGGTCCTCAACCAAGCTGAGCTGTGGGCTGTTTTGCACTTTTGTGGAAGGGTCGTGGGTTCCACTACAAAGCAGCTGTTCTATGGGTGGAGGAGATTCCAAGCCAAGCAACCTTTTAAGACAAAGGCTGATGGATCTCAATGAGGATCTGTGGAGACACCAAGGAGGTGGAGACACCAAGCGCATCTTGGGCTGTTCTGAAGCATTCTTGCATTGAGAAGGTGGGGAACTCTGGGGCAGCTTCTTGCCTTGGGGAAGAGATACTGTTTCTTTTCCATTTCTGAAGGGGATGACTAACTCCCTGTTCAGTGTTAAGTTGCACCTTTAAGGCCAACCAAGTTAAACGTGCAACTTGACTCCTACTTTGTTCAACTGCTTCAGACCAACACGGCTGCCCACTTGAACCTGTTCAGTGTTGTCAAGGGATTGGTCCTCACTACTACTACAGTTAGTGGTGGCATCTAAGCAAGAGCTTGCAATGAAGTCAGTGTTCTTTCTTCATAAAGAAGAGGATGGGTCTGTCTGACAGAATTAATGCAGCATTCGGGAACTCCACTATGATGCTGTCAGAACTGCACGTTTTAGGGCAACCTATGGCTTCTCACTTCCATATGGGAGGCTGTTCTGAGAATTTTGCTTAAGGAATGTTCCACTAGAGGGCAATATTACAGCACATTAAGCCCATTTCCTGAGGAAAGGAACACCTGGCATTGTGTGTGTAGTATAGCCAGGACTCCCAGGAAATCCTAAGATTGCCTGGCAGCCTGAAGTTCTAGCTCTTTTAGTATTATGCACCACTAGATGGTGAGCTAGACTTGTTTTTGGGGCTTATTTTTGGCTAAAAGAGCTGTGACTGATCCAAGGTCTCCCAGCTGACTTCATGTGGACTGCAAAATGGAACCCAGTTCTCCAGATTAGAGTCCATCTTAACCACTGCACCATGCTGGCTCTTCCTCTAAACAGAATGTATTTGATGACTACTCCACAAATTTCTCCTTTAGTAGGGTTACCAGATATCTTCATAGGACACGTCCTCTCTCTCCCTCTCTTTGGCATCAATCCTCTTTTGGACTCTTAAAAAAAACCTGACGAAAATGTCCCCTTTTGGGTTGGAAGGTTAGGAATGTTCCTAGTAAGTAGCAATTATCAGCTTTAATAGTAGGGGTATTTGGAATGAGATTTGTCATAGCGATCACTTCTTTGAATTAGTCAATCGGGAAACATGCCCTCTTCTTTGGTTTTCAAAATATGGTAACCCTATCCTGTAGACTACAAAGCGCTCGCTCATTTGCACTCCAAAGCTAAAACTCTATACACGGGACTAGCCGAACGCTACTGCAGTCTCAAAAACGAATCCCCAGCGTGCAGAATTTGAAAACTGTACACTTTATTCCTTTGCACGGAAAAGATCGTCGCTACTAAACAGCAAGGCAGGCTTGCAAGATCCTCCGGAACATGCACAAGATTCTATTATTGTTAAGACAGTTTTCGAGTGGATCCCCAGAGATCTCTGTATATTCCCGAGAGGCAGCCCTGTTTTTTTCTTGTTTTAAGTCTTGAGGCACCTTAACAGATTTTTGTTTGGCATTTTTAATCTGCTGTCAATAGGGCATAAAGACTCCGGTTTTGCCTCGCCCCTACCCAGATCTGGCGAACAATAACCTGGAAGGGGTGGAAAACATCAAAGCAACTATCGAACCCCCAGGAGGAATGGAAAGCCAGCCCGCCCAAACTCACTTCCTGTCTGTCGCAGGCTTGTGACGAAAATGGGGAGGGGAGAGAAGCTTTGTAAAAACAACAGCTTCGCCTTTCCACCTTGCTGGGTTTCCTGGTTCCCCCTAGAAAGCGGGTCCGACCATCGGCTCCTCCTGCAATGATGCATCGACGGGGGGTTGGAGCTGGGGCCATTGCCAAAAAGAAGCTGGCGGAGGTAAGCTTGCCCTCACCGAGGCTGAGCTGAGCTTCCTGCCTGTCCTCTCGCCCTGCGCTTGCAGGAGGCGAGGAATCGGCTTTCCGATGTTTTAAATGCAAGTTGTAATTCAGGGTTGCCAGCTTTCAGGTAGCACCTGCTATTCCAGTTGCGCTCCAGGCAACCAAGATCAGTTCACCTGAAGGAAATGGCTGCTTTGGAGGGTGAGCTCTGTGGTATTGCACCGGCTGAAGTTCCTCCCCTCCCCAAACCCCGTCATCCCTAGTTTCCACTCGACAAATCTCCTGGTATTTCCCAACCTGGAACTGGCTACTAAGTTATATCGTGGCGTTTCCTTCTGCCCTTATTGGCAGACTGGGTTTGGGACGCTACTAGACTGGGGGCAGGGGGAGGCGTTTTGCAAACAGCCAGAGATTCTTCCTTTTAATGACAACATATATCTTTGACAATACTCGCAGGTGATGTTTATGGAGACCCCATAATCAGTAGCCCTAGAGGACCTTAGGAACAGTTGATGCAATTAAAATCCCAATATCACCGATGATCAGTTTCTCATAGGGAACAAATGGCTGACCCTCAGGTCCAAAAGCAACCAAAAGGAGGAGTAGACCCACAGTAGGGAGAGGCCATAGGTGAATGGTAGAACACCTGTGTGGCATGCAGAAGGCCCCAATCCTCAGCCCCTCCAAAAATCTCTGCTCAGTACTCAGTTGGTGGTGGAAAGTGCCATCAAGCCACAGCTCTTATAGAGACCCCATAGGGTCTTGGGAGGGATGGTGGCTCAGTGGTAGAGCATCTGCTTGGTAAGCAGAAGGTCCCAGGTTCAATCCCCGGCATCTCCCAACTAAAAAGGGTCCAGGCAAGTAGGTGTGAAAAACCTCAGCTTGAGACCCTGGAGAGTCGCTGCCAGTCTGAGTAGACAATACTGACTTTAATGGGCTGAGGGTTCGATTCAGTATAAGGCAACTTCATACGTTCATATAGGGTTCTGAAGACAAGAGACGTTCAGAGGTGGTTTCCATTGCCTTCCTCTGCGTCATCCCCCTGGTATTCCCATCCAAATACCAGTCAGGGCTGACCCTGCTTGGCTTCTGATATCTGACAAGATCAAGCTAGCTTGAGCTGCGCTCGAACTGGATATAAGATGCATGTTCAGTACCACAAGCCAGCTGGACTGAAAGATGAATGGAAAGAAAGATTTTCAGTTACCATAAATGAGGCCCTACTTTGGAGAAAGCGATCTCCTTGGGATTTCATTAATAATAATATGAGGAGAGGGAAGATTTTGTCTCAGGACTGTCTGGATCTCCCATCTCTAAGTTGCTTTCTTAATCTCTGTAAATTCCTTTGTAAATATGTAAATTTGAGTGCTGCCACTCAAATGTGAACAGATTCTAGTTAGACTGGCTGTGACTCTCCAGGAGAAGCAATAAACAATCGGGAGAGGCCCTGTGTGACTCCTTTCTTTCTTCTCAAGACTTGTATCTTAAATGAGCTGTGTTGCCTTGCAAAAGGAAAATGCCGGATAGCCTGCCTGTACAATAGTTCATTTATTCTTTATTGAGATACACTATACCCGTTCTACAGTGTGCCCCAAGCAATATGCAATAAAATCGTTATAAGCCCACATGGCATAATCCCAAAACAAAACCTGAAGGAAAACAGACCCCTCCCAAAGAACCCAGTTGTGAAACTTTATTGCACAGTGTCTCGAGAACACAACAGAAAAGCACAGTTGTCTGGGAGGGGAGGTGCCGTAGCCCTGATTGAATGAAGGTGTTCTGGAAGCATGCAGCTTGCTTGCTGAGCTTCCAGGAGAGGACCACAAATTTTGTGCTACAACTAAGAAGGCCACAGCCTGGGTTCCTGCTAGAAAGATTTTTGTGAGAACAAGGCACCCCCTGGGACTTCTGTGTCAATGACCTTGGAACCCAGACAGAGACATGCAGAAGAAAAATGAGTTCTTGGCATCATTGTGTAGTTATTGTTAAAAAAAAAATAAATTCCAGCAACTTTCTTTTGTTGTTTTTTCCCTTTTGTAGGCCAAATACAAGGAACGGGGGACCGTTTTGGCAGAAGACCAGTTAGCTCAGGTGAGGTGGATCAATGCTTTTTGGAGCCAGAGGGAGTGTTGGGTAGATCAATACTTTTGGAAGCGGGGGGAGTGTTGTTGCTTGCATGTAACCTAGGCTTATGTGCCCAGTGCTTATTTACCCTGTGGAACCCACTGGCACAGGGCATTGTGAGGGTTAAGGGCAGAAAATGAAAAGCAAGTTGGAGAAGAGTTCACCCACATGATAGACAGTCAGTGGAATATATAAGAAAATAGCCAATGGTTAGTGTTCCCTCTAAGCTGCAGAGTCTTGTGAGCAAAAATTCTATTTTGTGAGCTACTGGCATTAAAGTTGTGAGCTACTGCATAAATTAGTGTGCTCTGGGACCATTTTTCCTGAGCTAAGACAAAAAGATGTGAGCTGGAGGTTAAAAATCTGTGCGCTAACTCATGCTAGCTCAGCTTAGAGGGAACACTGCCATTGGGTGGTAAATTACAATTTTTTAATAAAAGGTTGAAATGCTTTTGTGTCTTTTATGTCTAGATGTTTTATCTTTAACAAACACTTTTTGAACAAGATGTTTTGGTGCGGTTGTAATCTGTAATTATGCTTACTGTCATGGGATACATCAACATGGGTAGCTGTGTTAGTCTGTAGTGGTAGAAAAGAGCAAGAGTCCAGTAGCATCTTAAAGACTAACAGAATTTATGGCTGGGTATGAGGTTTTGTGAGTCACTTCTCACTTCCTCGGGTATCTAAATAAGTGAGCAGTGATTCATGAAAGTTCATACCCAGCAACAAATTTTGTTAGTCTTTAAGGTGCTACTGGACGCTGAGTCTTTTAAGTGCTACATACCTCTGAGGATGCCAGTCACAGTTTCTGGCAAAACGTCAGGACCATGGCCATACAGCCCAGAAAATCTGCACAACTAATGAACTCCGGCTGTGAAAGCATTCAACAACATATTGCTACTGGAATCTTGCTCTTTTCTACTGTTGTGAGATAAGTTACCGGTGTGCAACCAATTAGTTTTTTTCTTTTCAGTTAATTGCTTGGATTCTTTTGTAATTTCTGTTTTGGGTGGTTTGAAGGCAGTTTCCCCTTTCTTCTGATTGCATTGGTGAAGCTGAAGGACATGCGCTATGACAGGAATGGTCAAGCTTCATATTGGGAGCAACATGTGGCTCTTTTACACAGATTGTGCGGCTCTTGAAGTCTGCTCCATTGGCCAGCTTGGAGAAGACATTTCTCTCTTTAAATCACTTTGCCAAACTAGCCAGCAGCTTGGAGAATGTATTTAAAGTTGCTTTATTTCCACCTCTCTCTCCCTCCCCCATCTATTTGCCTGTCTGCCTGCCTAATCTTGTGGCTTTCAAACATCTGATGTTCATGTCTTTCAGCTCTCAAATATCAGACATTTATTCTATGTAGCTCTTATGTTAAGCAAGTTTGGCCACCCCTGCTCCACACTGATGCACCACACTCTATAGGTCAAACTAGCAACTCAGATGCACAGTTGCATTTCTGTGGCGGAGTGTTTTAGCCCTATGAAAGGGGCTTCAGCAATTTCTGCAGCCTCTAACATGGGTGGTCAAACTTGCTTAATGTAAGAGCCAAATAGAATAATGTTTGAGAGCCACAAGACATGAACGACAGATGTTTGAGAGCCGCAAGACAGGAAGAGGGAGGGAGGGAGGGAGGCAAATAGATGGGGTAGGGAAGGAGAGGTGGAAAGAAAACAACTTTAACTTCAAATGCATTCTCCAAGCCACTGGCTGGCTTGGCTTGGAGAAGTTATTTAAAGAGACAAATGCTTTTTTCAAGTCAGCTAACTGGGTGGTGGGGGCTTCAAGAGCCACACAATGCATGTGAAAGAGCCACATGTGGCTCCTGAACCGCAGTTTGGCGACCCCTGGTGTGGAGAGTCAGTGTGTGGTTGTGGATAGACTAGCATACGTGGACCTGGATTCAAATCCCTATTCTGCCACAAAACTCAGTAGGTGTCCTTGGCCTGGTCATCTCTGTTCAGCCTAGCCTACCTCACAGGATTGTTGTGGGGATAAAATGACAGAGAGAGTGCTGTGTATGGCATCCCGAGCTCCTTGCAGGAAAGACAGGGTAAGTTCGGTGAGAGCCAGTGTGGTGTTGTGGTTAAGTGCATTTGGGCAGCCCAGATGACTTCTCTCAGGGGAGACCTCGGAAAAGTTAATGAACCTGGGAGAACCAGGTTTGATTCCTCACTCCTCCACATGCAACTGCTGGAGTGACTTTGGATCAGTCATAACTTTTTCAGAGCTGTTCTCTCAAGAGCAGTTTCTGTCAGAGCTCTCTAAGCCCCACCTTCCTCACATGGTGTCTGTTGCAGGGTGGGGAAGGGAAAGGAGATTGTAAGCTACTGTGAGACTCCTTTGAGTAGTGAAGGGTGGGGTATAAATCCAATCTCTTCTTCTTAAAAACACATTGATGGAATGGGAAAATGCTTTGGGAACCTGTCTGACTGCAAACCAGGATAGAAATGGGTCCAATTAATGGCTTCCAATAGGTGTCCTCTATAAAACATAAGCCTCTGATAACTTCCAAATGTGTCAATGGGGTGAATGGTATTTCAGCCGGTTCAGTGTTTTCCCTTTCTCTTCCGTGTCCTTGTCTACAGATGTCCAAGCAGCTGGACACATTTAAAACTAACCTCGAAGAGTTTGCCAGCAAACACAAACAAGAGATCCGTAAAAACCCGCAGTTCAGAGTCCAGTTCCAGGACATGTGTGCAACAATCGGCGTGGATCCACTCGCCTGTAAGAAACGAGAGAGGCCCAGGGTGGACTGGGGATGAGTTTCAGTGGACTTTCAGTACCATCCTAAGCATTGAAAGTCTGCCAAACACTGGTGTCACTGGACTTAAGGGTGTAACTATTTATTATGTTCAATTTCTGCCCCGCCCTCTCTGCAAGTGGACTCAGGGCGGCTAACAATCAGTTCTATAATACAGTTTAAAACCAATAAAATACAATTTAAAACATTTTGCGGTGCTATACAACTTTAGTGTGGCGGGTTCTTCTTTTTTGCTGTGATCCTATAATGTTCGTAGCTCCTCAGCGGTGTAAGGTAACGCAGTTCTCTCCCAGTTTAGGTGTTCTTCTTAGGGTGCTGTTTGTAGGGCTTTTTTTTGTAGCAGGAGCTCCTTTGCATATTAGGCCACACACCCTTGATGTAGCCAATCCTCCTGGAGCTTACAGTAGGCCCAACACAAAGAGCCCTGTAAGCTCTTGAAAGATTGGCCACATCAGGGGTGTGTGGCCTAATATACAAAAGAGTTTCTGCTACAAAAAAAGCCCCGGCTGTTTGTATCTTTGCTGCCTATCTAACTTCTTGGTGAGGGGCTTCTTCTCAGATCCTCTGTTTTCCAGTAAAAACAGGAATAGCGTTGCTTTCCCAAAAAACTGATTTTACTCTGGCACAGAGTTGTGGGTAGTGCATTGGCCTCGGATAGGAAGATCAGGGGTTTTATTCTGCCATAGGGAGATAAGTTTCATTCTGCCATGAAACCTACTATTTGATCCTTGACCTGTCGCTCTCTCTTTGAACCTAACCTACCCTGCATGTTAGTTTTAAAAAAATCAACCATTGTGAAATTGCTTCTCTGAAAGAGTATGAACATCTGCAGTCCTACTCACATCTTCCTTTTGTCCTCTTTCTGCAGCCGGTAAAGGATTCTGGTCTGAAATGTTAGGTGTTGGGGATTTTTACTATGAGCTAGGGGTCCAGATTATAGAAGTCTGTCTCGCTCTGAAGCACAGGAACGGAGGTAAGGTTGGCGGCTGCTCATGCGTGCCCGGTGTTTCTGTTTTGCTTGTTATAACTCTCCTTCTTGCCTCTTCTCCACTCTATAGGTGCATCGTTTGCAAGCTTTCAGGCTGCACTAAAGTGCCCTACCTGAAACATTATGATCATTTCCTATTACATGTCAAACAGCACCTTTCCACATAGAACTTTTTAAGGTAGCAAACAGTAAATAAAACCTAACTGAACAGGTATTAAGGAGAAGTCCTGATCTGGATGGCCCGGGCTAGCCCAGTCTCATCAGATCTCAGAAGCTAAGCAGGGTTGGCCCTGGTCAATATTTGGATGGGAGACCCTCAAGGAAGTGCAGGGTTGCTGTGCAGAGGCAGGCAATGGCAAACCACCTCTGAACATCTCTTGCCTCGAAAACCTATGGGGTCACCGTATATCAACTGCTTCTTGACACCACTTTCCACTGCCAGTAAAGCGCTCTGTCATAATACAGTTCATTAGAAAGCAGTCCTCGAGTTCTCTTGTTGCCAAGACAGACATGTCCAGGGTCCCACCCTTCCTGCTATCCTGTACCCTCAAGTTGGCCTGTAATAGAGAAGGAGAAGGTCTGTGCGAGCCTTCATCCTCCCCAATTTGTCGCAGCCTTTATAGAGTAGCCATCTCCCTCCTCGTCGGCCACTGCCTAACCCCTTTTAAAGAGAAAGTGGCAAACTGCAAATGCTCTGTCTTGTTTCCATCTTCTGCAGATAGTCATTGTCTTGCGAGAGCTCGATCAGCAACATGGCTGCTTGTGGTCTTGCTCGCTGAACACATTGTTTGGATGCTGTTGCCCAGGTGATGAGGCTTTTGAAAAGCCCCTGCTATTTCAGCCACCCCTTGGAACAGGCACTTCCTTGTAGAACAGCTGCTGGTCGTGGGTGATTAACCTGAGACCTGTGTCCTACGAGGGTGGAAGGGCCATGGCTCAGTGGAAAAGCACCTGCTTTGCATGCAGAAGGTTGCAGGTTCCATCCCCATTGCCTTCAATTACAAGGATCAGGTAGGCGGTGATGTGAAAGATCCTTGTCTGCCTGAGATCCAGGAGAGCTGCTACCAATCAGAGCAGTCAGCCCTAATCCTAGTAGAGCCATGGTCCACTTCAGGCATCCCCAGGGCTTTTTTTGTAGCAGGATCTCCTTTGCATATTAGGCCACACCCCCTGATTTAGCCAATCCTCCAAGAGCTTACAAGGCTCTTAGCACAGGGCCTACTGTAAGCTCCAGGAGGATTGGCTACATCAGGGGTGTGTGGACTAATATGCAAAGGAGTTCCTGCTATAAAAAAAGCCACGGACATCTCCAGTGTGGTGCTTGTGGATGCCCTGGTCCTCTCAGACACCTTCCCAGACTCCTGCCCTAAGAGGGGCCAGGTGGGGCTTTTGCCTAGCAGAGCTTAGGGTTGCCAGCTTCCAGGTGGGGCCTGGAGATCTCCCACTTTGACAACTGCTCTCCAGCTGGCAGAGATCAGCTCCCCTGGAGAAAATGGCTGCTTTGAAAGGTGGGCTCTATGACATCGGGCCATGCTGAGGCCCCTCCCCAAACCCCGCCCTCTCCCGGCTCCACCCCCAAAGTCTCCAGGTATTTTCCAACACAGACCTGGCAACCATAGCAGAGCTTCTGATTGGCTGTCGGAGATCTGATTGACTGTGCAGATTAAAATAACTTTGGGTTACAGCACTGATTTTACTATCGTGCCTCTCCTTTTTTCCCCAGTGTATTTTTTTAAAAAATTGTTCCTGTTGTAGCCTCTACTTGGGCTTCCTCTGTGACTCCACCTCCCATGGTGGCCATTTTGTGGTTGTACCTGCCACCCTGCCTCAGAATTCTACCAGTGTCCATAGACTCAAAAAGGTTAGGGACTTCCAGTCTGCACAACACAGCGTTGTGTATTCCTTCTCTGTAAGCCCAGCAGGGTGTGCTCTGTTCTGTTTTATACCCCTTTCTACTCTGCTGCTCATTCTGCAACGGTGTGGTAGATGCACACAACAGAGCCGAGGGCATGAACCTGCTCCCTGCCTATTCATTCCCACTAGGATTAATAACCCTGGAGGAGCTCCAACAGCAAGTGCTGAAAGGCCGAGGAAAGTTCGCTCAAGACGTCAGCCAGTAAGTGTCACGTTTACAACTCTGCATGCTGGGACTAAGTAGACAGAAGGCCAAATAAAGGAAACCTGTCTGGGCAGCTACCTGGCTTGAACGCAACCATTTGTTTAGCCCGGTTCTGAGCCTTCCTGGGCCCTGAGCAATCTTCCTCCATTGCAATCAGTTCTGTCAGAGAGAGACTCCTTGAGCCAGAGTTGGGCTTCCGACTTGGCTGAATGGAGGGGTAGGATACAAGCTAGGGGGGTTTTTTTGTAACAGGAACTCCTGTGCATATTAGGCCACACACACCTCTGATGTAGCCAGTCCTCCAAGAGTTTACAGTAGGCCCTGTGGGAAGAGCCCTGTAAGCTCTTGGAGGAGTGACTACGTCAGGGATGTGTGGCCTAATATGCAAAGGAGTTCCTGCTACAAAAAAAAAGCCCTGCAAGCCAGTAAGCTCTGTTTGCAAAATTAGGTTTTCAGGTTTCTTGTGGCAAAGTCCAAGGGAGCAATAGGGCTTTACACCTCGAAACATGCTTCACTTGTGTAAATATTGGCCCAGCTCCTGTGAAACTGGAGCACTGTTCATAATTTCTATCCATAAGGACTAGAAACTTGATTCATTTTTTTAAAAAAATGAGCTTGGAACATTTTCTATGTTTCTAAGCTTTCTATGAAAGCTTTTCTGTGCTTTCATAGAATCACAGCATAAACACAGCTCAAGGGCACAGTGGAGAATGGCAGTACTCGTGTCAACCTAGCCTGACTCCTCTTCTTATTCCCCAGAGATGACCTCATCCGAGCGATTAAGAAGCTCAAAGTTCTCGGCAACGGCTTTGGGATCCTTCCTGTTGGCGGAACCTACCTGATCCAGTCTGTGCCTGCTGAACTGAACATGGACCACACTGTCGTGATACAGCTTGCTGAGGTACCTGTGTCTGGAGAAGGCCAACCAAAACAAAACTGGCCCGGCCCGCTTGTCTTAAGTCAGAAATCGACATTGTGGTGCCCACTGTTGTTTTTTGCGGTGCCCATATCCTCCTGCTCCCCAAAATCTTTCCTTAAGCAAAGATCTAATCCTGGCTTCCCTCCATGTCGCTGGAGCGGGATACATTGCCTTTGGGTTTGAAAAACAGCTGGCTCCTCCCCATGGCAGCATGGCCAATGGCTGGGGCTGATGGGAGTTGCAGGCAAATAACATCTGGAGAGCTACCGTTGGCCACCCCTGCCTTAAATCATTCTTGGGCAAGCTGTGCCTTGACAAGGGATGTGTCTGCATAATGCAATTTAAAATGTTTTAGCAGTTTGAATTCGGATTAAATCAGGGCTGGCCAAACTGCAGCTCAGGAGCCACACGTGGCTCTTTCACACACATTGTTTGGCTCTTGGAGCCCCCACCACCACGCTGGTCAGCTTGGAGAAGGCATTTCTCTTTAAATCACTTCGCCAAGCCAAGCCTGCTTGGAGAATGTATTTAAAATTAAAATTTCCTTCCTACCTCCCTACCTACATCTGATGTTCACGTCTTGCGACTCTCAGATGTTTATTCTAGGTGGCTCTTGCGTAAAGCAAGTTTGGCCACCGCTGACTTAAATAAATAAAAATAAATCACCTGTACAAGGTGTGCATGAAAAGATCACCATGTTCCAAGGATGCCTTTCTCAGGCTTCACCTTTAGATGGAAAAACCCTCAGGCATGCAAACCGGGGACTCTACCACCGACTCTATAGATTGGTGCCCATTAAATGTCTCTTCTGTGTTTAAGCAGAGCTGTCTTTGCAAATGGCTTCTGATGTAAACTTCGATGCTTTGTTCTCCATTCCAGAAAAAGGGGTACGTGACCATCAGCGAAATCCAGTCTAGTTTGAAATGGGAAGCTCAGCGGGCCAAACAGGTGCTGGTAGGTAAACTTTTAGATGATTCCTAGAAATGAAACCCAAAGTGCAGGGAAAGCACATGTTGCATGCAGAATATAAGCTATGGAAGCACGGTAATACTTAACATGCGAGTGGGCAGCTGCATTGGTCTGAAGCAGCAGAGCCAAGTTTAAGTCCTGTGTGGCACCTTTGAAACCAACAAAGTTTAATTCTGGGTATGAGCTTTCATGGGCATGCATACTTCCTCAGTTAAATGGAAATGACCAGTCGATGCATATAAGAAAATGAAGAAATTGGATTTATATCCTGCCCTATACTCTGAATCTCAGAGCAGTCACAATCTCCTTTACCTTCCCCCTCCCCCACAACAGACGCCCTGTGAGGTGGGTGGGGCTGAGAGAGCTTTTACCGCAGCTGTCCTTTCAAGGAAAACTCCTTCGAGAGCCATTCCAGCAGCTGCAAGTGGAGGAGTGGGGAATCAAACCCGGTTCTCCCAGATAAGAGTCCGCACACTTAACCACTACATCAAACTGGCTCTCACACCAAACTTTATAGGTAAAGAGTGAGCAATAAATTAGCATACAGCGTAATGAAGATGTTTAACAGATTCAAGGACTGTTCCTGGACTGGTAATTTTAATTTTTTGTATCGGAGGAAGTGCACATGAAAGCTCATATGCCCAGAATTATACTTTGTTGGTTTAAAAGGGGCCACGCTGGACTCAAACTTTGTTTTAATGCTTGCCACGTGCATAGCTCTTTTTGTGTCTGAAGCTCACTGCAGATCTTACCACAGTCATGGAGTAAGCAACAAGTATTATTGCCCCTATAACAGGGTCCCTCAACGTGGGGTCTCTGGGCATCGAGGCACCTTCCCTGGTGACTGCCAGGTGTTTTTAGAAAGTGGGCAGGACCAGGTGAGGCTCTTACCCAGCAAGCCTTCTGGCCATTGGACATTTGATTGCCTGTGCAGATTTTTAAAAACACTGCTTTGGAAGCAGTTGCCATCACAGCACAAGAATCTTCACTGTGTAACTGAAGGTAAGCTGCTGCAGGCATTTTTTGGCTGACTCCACCACCTGCCACAGTCATTTTGTGGCTGTGCCCACCATGCCGTGTCAAAATTCCAAAGGTACCAACAGGCTCAAAAAGATTGGGAACCCCTGCTCTGTAAGATGGCTGGAGAACAGAGGATTTGGCAATGGCTACCTTGTGAGTTTGTGGCAGAGGCAAGAGCTGGACCAGGGGCCTGGACGACCAGTTTGGTGTAGGGGTTATGAGTGGCAGATTCTAGTCTGAAAAACTGGGTTTCATTCCCCACTCCTTCACATGCAGCCAGCTGACCTTGGTCCACTCACAGCTCTCAGAGCTGTGTGGAGAGGAAGGGATGGCGATTGTCAGCCGCTCTGAGACTCCGAGTGAAGGGTGGTGTATAAATCCTCCTCCGTCTTCTTCCTTCTCCCCAAGTCCTGCCCCCTTCAGGCTCCAACCCCCAAATCTTCAGGTATTTCCCAACCCAGAGTTGGCAACCCTACCCTGGGATAGTTTGTTAAATATGAAACCTATCTTAGTTTCAAATGCTCTTATTTTTTTTTTCTTGCTTGTAATTGGGGAGAGACCCTTGAATGACCAGATGCCACTCTGGACAGACCTCTTCCTTTTTTTTTCACATTATTATTTTTATTAACTCTTATAAAATTGACCATTACAACGTATGTTTGTTTCATTTACAAAAAGCCCTTCCACCCCCCCCCATCCCTCCCCATCTACTCTTAATCTTTCCCCCCCAGCCACGGGCACAAAGTCTTGATCTTCCACTGAATGTCTTTCCTTCTTTGTTCCGAGATCCATTCTAAATAGAGCTTCCATCTGGACTCGATTTCCCTGGCTTTATCTTCCCACGTTGAATCCTTGTTGATTGATGCCACGATGTCAGACTGTATGAAATCAAACAAATAATTGTGCCAGATTTCTATTGACCATTTACTTTTATCTTTCCAACCCATAGCAATGACCGCCTTCCCCGCTAATATCATCGCCTTGGCAAGGTTTTGAGTGGGTCTATTTAGTACCGGACTTCCTATTGTACTTAACAACATCAGGTTAAAGCCGATGGTTAATGTTGCATTACAGACTTTTCTGATAATTTCAATAATTTCCCCCCAGAAGGGCTTAACCTCTTCACATTCCCACCGCATATGTGCGAACCAACCCTTGGTTGGACAGAGCTCTTCCTAACTGTTAGAAAATAACTTCTACAATGGCTTAGAGAACTGCTTCCAAAAATATTTTTGTGTGTGTTTAACAGGACCACTTGTTGAAAGAAGGCATGGCCTGGCTGGACACACAAGCCCCAACAGAAGCCCAGTACTGGCTCCCAGCCCTCTTCACGGAACTTTACTCTCAGGAAATCACGCCAGAAGAAGCTAAAGAAGCTTTGCCCTGAGGACCCAGGAAGGAGACAGAATTACCTGAGCTTCATTTCATGGAGCTGGTGCTACTGTTGGTTGGTTAACCATACAAAACAGCAACAAAATACTGAGTTGTATCTAACTCCTTGTAAAAATTAAAGGGGAAAGGGCCTTGTTAAGAAGACGTCTGTACGACCATATTGTTACCTTCAAGCAGGGTTGGCCAAGCAGCTTAAATGAAGACCTTTCTGTCTTTGAAAGAAGCAATTGGAAGAATATAGAGCCTCCCCCGCCCTTTCACAGGTTAAGGAACTGTTTTCAGGATGGGGTAGGAGTTGACATACTTGGTCATAGGCCCCCAGCCTGTTTGAGCCTGTGGGCACATTTGGAATTCTGACATGGCATGGTGGGTGTTACAAAATGGCTGCCACAGGAGGCGGAGCCAGCCACAAAACTATTGCCACAGCTTAACACAGTATAGATCTTTGGGCTGTGGTGGCAGCTGTTGCAAAAGTAACATTTAGAAAAATCTCTGCAGCCAATCCAATTTCCGGTAGTCAGTCTAAAGCCTTGCTGGGCAAAAGCCACATCTGGCCCTACTCATTTCCTAAAAACACCTGGCAGGCACCAGAAAAGGCACTGTGGCATCCATGGGCACCATGCCAGAGACCCCTGTACTAGATGATTCTCCCCTGTCCTATTTTCGTGATGGTTGAGTAAGATTCATCTGTCTTATTCTTTTCATTATCAGCAGCAAAGATTCTGTGTGGCTCTTATGCTGAAGAAAAGCCCCCTTGTTTTGGGTAGGATAGCACATTTGATATATGACTTTACGCTTTTGGTTTTGGAAAAAAGAAACACAGACTTCTATTAAAACCCGTACTTTTGCAACCCTGGGAGAACCGAGTTGAGTGTCCTTTTGGGCACAGTGATGTTGCAGGACTAAGTCCTAAGATATATTTTCAAGCTGTGTCTTCACAGCAACAAAGGCCAAAGTGAAAAGAATGGGATTCCCTCTCCCCCCCCCCCCCAGGGTGTAATTCATGCTCAAGATACAGGGCATTTTGAGACCCAGTGTAGTGTAGTGGGTAAGAGCAGCAGACTGTAATCTGGAGAACCGGGTTTGATTCCCAACTCCTGCACAAGCAGCCAGCTGGGTGACCTTGGGCCAGTCAGTTCTCTCAGCGCTCTCTTAGCCCCACTTACCTCAGAGTGTCTGTTGTGGAGAGGAAGGGAAGGTGATTGTAAGCCACTCTGAGACGCCGAGTGAAGAGCAGGGTATAAATCCAACTCTTCTTCCTCTTCCTCCTCCTTCATATTGAGAGTAAATTGCTAGATGTTGCACAAGCAGAACTGCTCAGCATATGTTTCTGCTTGCACATTGCTGGATGCAAGCCATTATGTGCTTCTTGTACAAGCACAGATCACTGGACCCAACCCATAGTGCAGTCGTCTTTTTCCTGCCCAAATTAATGAATATTGACAGTACAACTGGTACCTGTTTTTTGCATAAAGGAACTGGACAAAATGAATAAAGGAAGCAGAGGGGAGAGTCTGACAGTGCTTACACAGCCCTTTTCACATTATAGTGAATTTCCACACATCTTCCATGTATGTGCACACATGTCTGTAAGAAAGACCCAACATGTCTTCACTTTACCAATGAAACCAAGGACCAGCACCTGGATAAATGCAGGGTTTACAAACCACGTGTTGTATGTAACCTAAGAATCACTCAACACATATGAAGTTTCAGAGTATAAAGAAAAATCAAGTGTACACTGTGCCAATTGTGTGTATTCACTCTAACTTGGGTTGATGGGGCTTCGATATGTATAAAAACTTGAAGAATAACCTTGCATTCCCAATACCCAGTTCCATGCTTGTATGTTACAAAGGCAGAAATGTGGAGTTCATAGAACTCAAGAGGAGGCCTCACCCCATTTATGTGGAAGCTGTTTAAGGCAGAGTTCCCCAATGCGGCACCATGGGACTCTACTGGGAGCTCCCTGGGGCTCACCAAGCTTTTCCAGAAAGTGGGCAAGGGCAGGGCAGGGCTGCTTACTGGCTGCCTTCATTCAAAGGAAAGTTTTTCACAGATGCAATAGGAGTAGCTGCCACTAGAGGACTAATAAGCATCTAGGTTAGTATTCCTTCTAAGCTGAGTTAGCGTGAGCTAGCTCAGGTTTTTTAGCCTCCAGCTCACACATTTTTGTCTTAGCTCAGGAAGAATGCAGTTGTTTATGCAGTAGTCAAATGACTCGCTCACAACTTTTAATGCCAGTAGCTCACAAAAACTAGAATCTTTGCTCACAAGACTCCACAGTGTAAGGGGAACACTGATCCAGGTTTATGCTTCCATTCATCTCCCTCAGGTTTACTTTTTATTCCCCCTTCTCTCTCCCTCCCCGGGGGTGGTGGGGGGGAGAGCTTTCTTTCATTTTTTATTCCCCTCCTGCAATACGTTTGCAAAGTGATAACTATTTTGCCTCCCATGGCAGCCATTGTGGGGTGACACTCGCAGCATCCTCTCACAATTCTTAGTGTCTGCAGGCTCAAAGTGCTTGAGGGATCCCAATTTAAGGCTTGTCACACACTTCTACCTTCTGTTGAAAAGGGTCACACGTACTCAGATGTCTCCGCTGATTTAAGCCTCAAGGTCTAAAAACTGATCTCAAGGTCTACAAACTGATCTGGCAAAAACACTCTGGCACAGGGTTTTAGCAGTTAATGGCAGGCTAGGATCTGGGAGAACCAGGTTCGAATCTCAATTTTATCCTGTGATGTGAGGCTAAGAATGTGACTGGGGCCAGTCACATGCTTCTGAGCAACCTTAAGTTGGGTGACCAGTCACGCGCTCTCAGCCTCACCTACTTCACAGGATGAAAAAGAAATGTCATAAAACTGCTTTGGGTTCCTATTAAGGAGAAAAACAGGGCACAAATAAAAGAGGTGAAGACACAAAAGGGGAGAGTTATGTATTGCATACCACTGTGAGCTGCTTGGAAGAGGTGCAGAGTGGTAAAGCTGCAGTACTGCAGTTCGAGCTCTCTGCTCACGAGTTCGATCGCGGCAGAAGCTGGGTTCAGGTAGCCAGTTCAAGGTTCACTCAGCCTTCCATCCTTCTGAGGTCAGTAAAAGGAGTACCCAGCTTGCTGGCGGGAAAGTGTAGATGACTGGGGAAGGGAATGGCAAATCACCCTGTAAAAAGTCTGCCGATAAAATGTGATACGACGTCACCCCAGAGTCAGAAACTACTGGTGCTTGCACAGGGGACTACCTTTACCTTTTTTTTTAAATGTATTGTATACGACTCTGGACACAAAAGAGGAGAACTACACATTGTATACCACTCTGAGCTGCTTGGAAGAAGTGTGAGAGAAGAGCGCTGGACAGAGCGAAACGTCCACTTGCGCTACTTGCAAAAGCAGCAACAAAGAAAAGACCATGGCTGCTACTTGGGCTAAGTCAAACTTACTGTATTCCTGCATGTCTAAGATCTTGTGACACCCATTTCTAAGTAGTATAATGTCTAGGGAGGAAAGTGCAAGGGGTCTGCTGATCTTGCACATGAAGACCTGAGTCGGTTTGTTTCTGCTTGCACATCACTGGATTCAATCGTTTTTAGATACAGAATTCCACCCCCACCCCACCCCAACACCCCTGCAAATGTCTATATACAAATTAGGCAAGTATATCCATGAAACATGGATCCTTAGCACTGGGAATGAAATTTTCATCTGCTTCCCTTCCCATGGAGTATATGAACTTAAATTCTTGCAAAAGTATATGTTCTTTAAGAAGGTGGGCCCGTTCTTCCTGAAAACCTGGCTTCAGCTTCTGAGACATGCAGTCAAAAAGCTGAGAAGCCATTGTTTTGGGGGTGGAAAGTGCCGTCAAGTCACCGCTGACTTGCAACGACTGCTGTAGGGGTTTCCAGGCAGTATAATCCACAAAAAGGGATCACAGCTGATGAGACAGGCAATGAAAAAAACAAATACTGTGATTTGCTAGTAGACGCTAAGAGGTTTTAGCATTCGGTTCTAGAAGAGGCATAGGACTGGTCCTGCTTAAAATTATACACTTAAGTGGCTTTGCGCTAATTTGCTGTCAAAAGAATGGCTTGCTCAAAATTAAGAATAAATAAATAATTATAGAGTATAAGAGCAACCGGCCACCTAAAAGAACAGCTTGCTTCTAATAAAGATATTGCAGAGAACTATTGGCCAGCAAACTCCAGAAGGCTTGTGCATTTGGTTAAATGAGTAAGTTTGGACTGGCTTAAGCTTCTAATATAAATATATGCACTTAAGTGTCGTTGAGTGGATGAGAAAACTTGAAATAGAAGATGTTGCAGAAGAGCATTAACATCGCGTCATTACAAGAGGCTGGTAACCCTGGAAGAAATACTCCTGAGATGATGATGATATTGGATTTATATCCCGCCCGCCACTCCGAAGAGTCTCAGAGCAGCTCACAATCTCCTTTACCTTCCTGCCCCACAACAGACACCTTGTGAGGTGGGTGGGGCTGGAGAGGGCTCTCACAGCAGCTGCCCTTCCAAGGACAACCTCTGCCAGAGCTATGGCTGACCCAAGGCCGTGCTAGCAGGTGCAAGTGGAGGAGTGGGGAATCAAACCCGGTTCTCCCAGATAAGAGTCTGCTCACTTAACCACTACACCGAACTGGCTCTCCAGTTTGGAGAGGAAGTCCATTGATGAAATGAGCCTATATCCGGGTGCTCGCAGGACCCTTTTTGCAATATTGGAATGTGAGAATGGACCTCTGTGATATTGTTATGTGAATGGATATTTCTAGTGAAGTATAAAAAGATATTTAAAAGGTTTTCAAATGGTTTTATTAAACATTGTTAGCCAGTACACCACAGTATTTGTTTCCTTCACTGCCCGTAGGGGTTTCCAAAGCAAGAGATGTTCAGAGGTGGTTTTGCCACTGCCTGCCTTTGCATCATACCCCTGGTATTCCTGGGAGATCTCCCATCCAAATACTACCAGCACCAACTCTGCTTAGCCATGGTTTCACTGCTCCAGAAAGACACAGGGAGAAAAAGAAGTCTTCCAATTCTGCCAAAACAAACTTTATTGCACAAAAAAACTGTTATGTACAATTGTATATAAACGAGGTTTCTTTACTTTATTACCCTTGCGCATTCTTCTTTTTTTTTTAGCTTGTTAGGCCTAAAAATTCTGTCACTAAACTTTTTGTCTAGCTCAGTCATCTAGGATTGTCACTTTTGAAAATGGACACATTCAGAAAACAGATGGCTATGGGGCAGCTAGAAAACCATATTCCTTTGCTTGTTTCTTACACCCACATGCGAGCTGTGTTGGTTTGTTTGTTTTTCTTAAAAAAAAAAGAATTAACCACATAAGGCATTTTCATGTTTTGCTTTGAAACAGAAATGTATATGAAATGGTTCAACAGCCAGCATGCATCTGAAATGGAGATCTCTGAATCACGGGTACTCGGTACCTGGAGAGCGCCTCTAACCTTGGTGACTACAGACTGGGGGGGAAGCCAAATATACACATCGACGCAGTCTAGACAGTATTCAGCCTACCTAAATCCTATTGATCGCAGCGGGACTTAAAAGAGCATCGCCGATCCCTCCAAGTCCCACTGATTTCAACAGGGGTTCAAGCATGACTAAATTTTGTTGGATCACGCCCAAGGAGGTTAAAAACAAACATGATCAGTTAGCTCGCCTCGTGAAGGCTCCTCTACGAGGCATCTAAATGCAAAGTTACGCTAGAAATCTCATTTTATTATTATTATTTAATTCCATCTGCTATGAAATACCCTTGAAGGTTTATTTCTCCTCTGCAGCAGCGTGGGTCTCTCTCTCTCTCTGTATTTCCACCCCACTTCCAAAAGCAAATCTGTGGACGTCGCCTTGCTAACAGGAAGGTTCATGAATGGTTTCAAACCAGCAAGGTGCCTCCTTCCACAAACCAGACAGGTGCAGAAGAGGCATTAGGGCTTGCATGTGTGCATTTTGCTCTGCTGGCCGAGAAGGAGCCCTGGCTATGCCTACAGGCTCCCAAAGGCAGGTGGGAAAGAGAATCCTCAGGCATTACTGCGATGGCTGAATGAGAGCCTTCCTGCAGGAAAGGATTTGTACGCTCGTCACAGCTGATCTGCCTGCAAGAGCCTGCTTCCGCGCAGGTTTTGTTGGCTGGGATCAGAGGACGCACCCTTAAGGTCAGGGCGGCTTGCCAGTTTTCAAGCATTTAAAAAGCAGTATCTAGAAGCAAAAAAACCACACATCCCTGCGAGGCTTCCAAACTCTCTCTCTGCCTCTCTAGAAAGATACACTTCCAGAACTAAACAGGTTTGCTAGATAGCCAGAAGATTATAATTGATTCACAATTCAATTTGTGGAAGGCGTGCTTGTTTCAGAACTCTGCCTTCTGATTTTACTGCAATGAAATAATCTGAGAGAAGGGATTTACAGCAAGTTACTCTCTCACTCGCACTGCGCATGGAACTCTGCATTTCTGCTTGCAAGAAGAATACCCCGTCCTTCCAATGCAACATTTCCGACAGCTGTTTTCTTCCCAGCTATAAAGTCTGTCTTGGACTGACATTTCCCTAAGCTGCTTCTGTCTCTCGCCTCCTTTTTGACCCTGCTCCCAAAAGAGGAGCACACAAGCCTGCCTGCTGTTGCATCATCGGCACTTCAAATTAGCACCGCCTCTTAAAACTGTGATTCTTAAACATGCCTGCTCTCTTCTCTCCTGCAAGTGGCATCCTCGGTCACACGAAATGGATTCTCTCTCTGTAACCTTCCCTTCTCCTGAAGTATAATGCTTAAAGCTCTCCCCGCCCCTCCGGCCACAATTGTACAGAACTTTCAAAAAAAAAAAAAAAAGGGAGGATGAACCAACAGAATTGCAAATAATGAGGATCACCAAAAGCAATTCCTACCTTGGAAGGTTGCAACAAGGAAATAACGTGTAAATGGAGGGTTTTCCCTGGTGTCTCTTCTCCTTTCCTGCCTGAATCTGCTACTAGGTTTTGGATGGGGGGGGGGGGGGAGGAGCTCTAGAATGGAGTAAAGCTTTGAAAATTATTATTTTTTAAAAATCACCTTAAAGCCCAGTTAGCATCCAGCAGAAGTTACTCCTCTTTGGTCTGTCTAGAACAGGCAATGCTAATCCCGAATGGGATGCTACAACCAAACATTAAAAAGGAGGGGAGGAGGGACTCGTTAACATAAACTTGTCAAAAAGTGCTTTTCGCAGGCTCTGGCTGTCGTGAGTCTCTTGTTGTGCAGAGGCCAGCTGGGAGGGAGGCGCTGGGAAGATGCGGTATGTTGTGAGACAACGACAGGACGAGGAGTCATGCTCTACACAACCTCATGCTCTTTTCGAATCGAGAGGGGACCACAGAAACCTACCCGTTCCCCCACCCCCGCCATAGTAGCTTCCAAAATACCACTTTTATGCCAAGGTGTTCCTTAGGTCTCTGGCAGAGAATGGACCGTTTTGCAAAAAAAAAAGGTCGCTCGCAGCGAACTCGGTTCAGTTTAGCATCAAATCCTCTTTTAGTTTTAATGGCTTCGGACCAGAGAGCTAAAGGAGGCAAGGGGAACAAAGTGACGCTGCTCCATCTGTGCTCGCTCCGCTCTGGTCTCAGCCGGGTTTCTCGGGTCTCTCTGGGGAGCCTCCACAGTGCCAGGAGTCGGAAGCTCCCGTCATCGCTTCTCGGGGTTTCCCCACAAGCAATCCGGCGGGGAGGTGGGCTAGGCCTTAACACTTCCTTGCGTGTCCGTCTCTGTTTCAGAGGAGCTGCTCTCTGAGTCTATGTCTGGGTGTTCCTGCTGGTGCTTCTCCTGCACTTTCAGACGGATTCCTTGCAAACGCATTAGAAGGGACTGATAGTCAAAGTGTCCTCGCTTCTCGCCGAAAGGATCCTGGAAGGGGAAAGAGCGTGTGAATCAAGCACGATGATCTGCTGAGGTTACTAAAAACATCTTACCTATTAACAAAACTTACCTTCAGTTTCTCTCACTATAATTCTTTCTAACTTATGCTATCCCCTCTTTTTTCTCTTTTTATTTAAATATTCCCTTTTGTTTGGCTTGGGACGTTGCAAGGCATTATTCTTAGCCCAATTACCAGTTAATTTATCCTTAATAAGATATTTATTTATTTATCTATTGATTGATTGATTGGCAAACAGGACGTTATCTTAAATGCTAAATAAGATGTTCTACAATGTTATATACACCATAGTACTTTATACATAGTGGAATTTCGTTATATATGGAATTGATACAACTTCACCCAACAAAGTTCTGTATAACTTGGAATTTTTAAAATAAACTTATCATATGTTAAAAAAACAAGAACATTGCTGCCCAGGAAATAACTGCTAGGAAGCACAAGGCGTGGCCTTCCGGTTGGACTTGATCTGAGTTATCCTCCCACGGCTTCATTCAGTTCTTTGGAAGGGTATTTGACAGAGCTTGGTTCTTAGCCAGATTTGGAACATTTCTTGTCCCAGTTGTCTTCTACAGTAGCCTCAGAAATACACAACCAACTCTCCGTGTACCAAAAATTCAATAGAAATGTATTTAAATGTCACTAAATCCCCAAATGTAACAACAATATTCACCATATATCACCATAGAACATAATAACAGAAAAATACAAAAGGAAAGCAATGTCAGTTGCTCATCGCAGCTGTCCACATAAGGTCCCGAGAAGGATTTCATATCTGAAACGGTTTCCATTACTGGACTGGCCTGCCGTTGGACTATCTGCAAGGAAACATGAGACTGGCATTTTTGCCTTATATGGACAGTAGCTGCGATGAGCAACTGACATGGTTTTCCTTTTGTATTATTTCTATTATTATGTTCTGTGGAGCTATATGGTAATTATTGTTGTTATATTTGGGGATTTAGTGACATTTATATACATTTCTATTGACTTTTTGGTACATGGAAAATTGGTTGTGTATTTCTGTAGCTTTTCCTCCTCCGTGGTCCCGATGGTACTGTTCTGATGTGAGACCTAAGAGCACAAACTGGCAGGAGGATCTCTTGCACAAGCCCCTCTTAAATAAATTTCAAAATTGGGCTTGCAGAGGGGAATTTCCTGCTGAATTGCAACTCTTTTCGGGTCTCCCTTCCACCCAGCATCTATGTTTTTATCTGTTACCCCTTGTATTCTGGTCATGGACTGTAATAAACTATTTGATTTTATTTCCCCTAGCGTTCCTCTGTAGAAAATCCAAAGCTGAGCTAAAAACCTCACAACTGAAAGGGAGATCAGGATATGAATTCTTCAGTTGTTTAGGTTTCAGATTTTTTGAGGTGTTAGCCAGTCCTTACCTGCATTGTCTGTCCTTGAAGATGGAGCCTCTCTTTGCACGCCCCCTCATAAAAATCATAATATTCCATGAAGGATTTCTCCATAACTCCCCTGGCAAATAAAAGTGACAAAGTGTAAGCCCTCAGCAGTGACAGTGTGATGGTTTAGGAAAAGGACTAGCTCCCATCACCTTTCCACACATGCATGCTGTGCAACAGTTCCAAAAATCCCAGGAAAGGCAACAGCACCGCAAAGGAGAGGAACCTATGTTACAATCCTGTTCAGTGAGGAAGTCTCTTGGACGGCCTGGGGCAGAAACTGTGGATAAAGTGAGGTAAGGCAATTTTAGAGCCTTCAGAAACTTGGACTGGCACGAGGGGCCCCTATGGCTAAGTGGCAGAACATCTGGCTTGACATGCAGGAGACCCCAGGTTCAATCCCCAGCATCTCCAGGCAAAAGGATTACAGGAATCAATTTTGGGGAGAGACCCCCTTCTCCCTGCCCGTGATCCATCAATCAGATAATACAGCACTAGATGGACCAATGGCCTGACTTGGTATTAAGCAGCTTTATATATGCTGGAAATATTTGTACTGCGTGGATTCTGTGCCCTTGAAATATACAATGTTAAACAATGCCTTTTATCTGCAAAACTGCCAAGAGCCCTCTCTTTCCATGAATGTATGACTAATGCTTTGGTGTGCACCTGCAACTCCAGCTCTATTTTGACTGTAACGAATATGTAACCGTTCTACCCTGGACAACAAGCAGGCTTCTCAGACAGTGTGAATTCCTTTCTTTTCATGAAGTCCATGTGCTATCAGCTTGTACCTGTGTTTCCCAGGTTCTATTTTTAGCACACTGCTCCAGGAGGGGGGTTTCTTTCTCCTCCTGGGAAAATGTTTTGAACGCTGAGGCTTGGGCAGGAGGCATCTGGCTCTTAACTCACATCTGACCGTGATGCCACCCAAAAAGGTGGCTTAAGTTTCTATCCCTTGCTGAATTCCTTGCTGCCACAACCTAAAGCCTAGTTCAGAAATGCCCTGACCTGAACAGCCCAGACTAGCCCAGTCTTGACAGATTTCAGAAGCTAAGCAGGGTTAGTACTTGGATGTGAGACCACCAAGGAAGTCAGGGCAGCTATGCAGAGGCAGGCAATGGCAAACCATCTCTGAAATCCTACAGGTTGCCACAAGTCGGCTGCAACTTGGCAGCATTTTCCACCGCCACCCATCCAGAAACTGGATCTAAACCAGGAGTGGCCAAACTGTGGCTCAGGAGCCACAGCCCCTACAACCAGCTTGGAGGAAGGCATTTGTCTCTTTAAATCACTTCTCCAAGCCAAGCTAGCCAGTGGCTTGGAAAATGCATTTAAAGTTAAAGTTGTCGTCTTTTCTCCTTTTCCTCCCTCCTTCCTCCCCATCTACTTCCCCCATTCCTTCCTTCCTTGTGGCTCTCAAACATCTGATGTTCATGTTTTACAGCTCTCAAACATCTGATGTTTATTCTATGTGGCTCTCAATGTTAAACAAGTTTGGCCACCTCTGTTCCAAACATAGCTCTTTGGCTACCCTTTTCCATGCTCTACCCCTATCTTTGATCAAATTTCTCAGAAATTTTGTGAAAAACACTGCCAAAACTACAAGCAACGAATCCCTCAACTTTGCATATGCAACCTGAGCGAAAAGCTCACAAAATAAAGATACAAATCATAAAAAACCATCACCTTAAAATTATCATCATAACAACAACCATAAAACCAAGCCAAAGGCCTACTGGGACAAGGAAACAACATTAAAGCAGCTAAAGAGTAGTCAATAAAACAGTCTTTGACTAGAAACAAGCCATAAGGGAAAAAAAGGGGGGGGCACACATTGGAACCTTCATTAAAACCTGGCTAAGGAGAAATGTTATTGCCTGGCACCTAAAAGATAATAAAGTAGGCACCAGGCGAGTGTGATGTGGGAAAGCATTCCAAAGGTGAGGCACCATCCCTGAAAAAGCCAACTCTCCTCTGGATGCCGCCACCTTCACCTCCACAGAAGGCACAGAGCACAGGCAATGGGAAGATGATTTGAACTGCTCACCTGGTTAGCTCAGGAGGAAACAGGCCTTTAAGTACCCTGTCCCCAAGCCATTTAGGGCCTTGATGGAAAGAACTAGGGCTGTGCAATTTTTTTTCCCCTTGGCATTTTTTGGTTCAGATCTATTGGACTTGGAAAAATGTTGGGATTTCCAAAAACACTAGAATCCCAGTACCAGAGAAGTATTTGGATCTGAGATATTTCAGAAATCTCAAAAAAAAAAAAAAAAACCACCAATTTTTTTTTAATCCAACAGACCTGAACAGAAAAATAGATAGAAAAAAAGCAGCGGCCAAAAAGAACCGAGTGGCGGCTCAGCAAGGGCTCTTCTGGGCAGTCCCTTTAAACCCGACTGCTAATAGAGCCCACAAAGCAGTTGATCTTGTGGGGAAAACAGCTGAGCAGTGGGAGCCACCTGCTCCAGCCTCTCAGCTGTTATTCTGGTTTTGCCAGTAATTCCTGAATATATCCAGGATTTTTGTTTTGTTTTGTTCTCCCAAAGAATCCTGGACACATTTAAGATGCTGAAATATACCTCAAAAATACTGATAAGGTGTTTTTTCGGGTATATTTTTTGGTTTGGGTAGACCCAAAATGCACACACCCCTAGTAAGAACCTGCACTTTGAATTGTGCCCAGGAACACATTAGCTGGATAACTAACACATAAGATTAGGATTTTGACAAAGACCACCACATGTACAGAATCTGCTCTTCAAAACAGCAACAGTCATTAAAACAGTACAGCTGCCTGAGTGGCGGGCCCCGGTCTTTCCACTGGCAGGCAGTTTTCCAGCCTTTCTCTCTTCCACCCCAAAACCTAGAGAACCCACACATTATGCTGACCCCCGCTCTCCCCAGGCACACCTACCGTAAAGGCTCTGGACAAGGGCATTTGCCTTCCAGCATGTCACACACAGCGACTCGGATAGTTTCATGCCGGATGCACTCGTTGTAATTTTTACTGTCTCCCGGATGCCGCTCCTGCAAGGTATCAATTGCCCAAAAGAGCTCTATTTAAAAAGTCCCAAAGAAACAAATAAAGCCTCCCGTCTTCAGCAATGCTGTTCTCCACTAGGAAAAATGGTTTACTTCCATCGCTAATTTAAAAGGCAGCATTTTAAATCACATGTAAAAAAGATAGTTCAGTAAAAGCTCAGCACCATTCCGTGTAATCTATTCTACTATGGGAGTCCACCCCAGCCCCTGCAAAAACCCAGAACCTCTCTGAATTATGAGACTAGACCCTCTGGCCTCCCTGACCTGCACAAGAAGATGACAGTTCCATGCATGCTGCAGCCTGGCAAATAAACAGTCCTGCTTTGCCTACTGGTTATGGTGTGAGGAAACCTGTGAAGCTATTCAATACACTATCCTGAATAAACAGGCTTTTATAACACACCCAGGAAGGAGATGAACAAGAAGATGGAAGATGATATTGGATTTATACCCCGCTCTTCACTCTGCATCTCGAGAGTCTCAGAGCAGCTTACAATCTCCTTTACCTTCCTCCCCCCACAACAGACACCCTGTGAGGTAGGTGGGGCTGAGAGAGCTCTCCCAGAAGCTGCCCTTTCAAGGACAACCTCTGCAAGAGCTATGGCTCACCCAAGGCCATTTCAGCAGCTGCAAGTGGAGGAGTGAGGAATCAAACCTGGTTCTCCCAGATAAGAGTCTGTGAACTTAAGCACTACACCAAACTAGCTCTCATCTACAGGAATCTGCAGCATGCCAGACAGCAGGATCTGGCTAAAAGGAGCATCTCATTCACAGCTTTTGATTAGTCCCTTAGCTTTTCCAAAACTAGCCATTCCATCAGGCTCAACTGCTGGTGGCAGAGGGCTTCACAGGCTGCATTAATTCTGAACCCAGGTATGGCCACAGCATGGATGGTGACTGCACCGCATCACTTAGGATTTTCTTTTTTAAAAAGGCTTCCCCATGTGTGCCAAAAACTTTCTTTTAGACAACAAGATCACATTTTATGCCCAAAAATACATCTTGGGGGTGGTGGAAAAGGATCTGATAAATCAGAGGGCCCTGACCTGGATAGCCCAGGCAAGCCTGATCTCATCAGATCTTGGAAGCTAAGCAAGGTCGACCCTGGCAAGTACTTGGATGGGAGACTCCCCCCAAGGAATACCAGGACTGGGAGGCAGAGGTAGGCTGTATCAAGCCATTTCTCTAAACATCACAAAAAATACAAAACAAACAAAAATATATGACTATATAAATCAGAGAATCCTCCCTGGCTCAAGGGAAGGGCAAGAGAGTTATTTAAGGACGGTGCCCATTAAAAGTAGATAAAAGTTTCCAAACCCAGCCTCCTTACCTGTTCAAAGCCAGGTTCATTGTGATAGGGGTTCTCAGTCATCAGGGACTGTATAGAGATGAGGACTGAAGAGATGCTCTGGGCAGGACTCCAGGCCGGACCGGTCCATGTGCTGCCAGACAACAAGAAATACAGTTCTGTAACATGGGGTGGATGACATTTGGATTGCAATGTAGTTTTATATAACTTCTCTCAAAATCAGCTCGAAGCCTCCAGCTGGTACAGAATGCCACACCTTTGGCATTATCTGAAGCTAGTTGAAGCATGCACATTCTCCACCTGTGTCCTACCATGACTTTGCTCATGGGAGCAGGGCGTTTTGCAGATGGGCATGATCAACAATACATGCCTGCACACACACCTTCCTTGCGGTCTCCCCACCACCACCACCCCAACCCTGTTGAAAGGTGAACCTGAGGTCAGGAATGTCCCCATGCTCCTGGCATTTTGCAAACTGTGGAGGACAGAACTGTTCAGGACTTTTTTTTAAATAAAGGAAATACCACACTGATCCAGAAAAATAGATTCTGGTGGGTAGCCATGTGGATCTGAGGCAACAGAACAAAATTTGAGTCCAGTGGCACCTTTAAGACCACAGGTGGCCAAACTGTGTCTTGGGAACATGTGGCTCTTTCACACATACTGTGTGGCTCTCCAAGCTCCCACTGCCTCATTAGCCAGCTTGGAGAAGACATTTATCTCTCTAAATTACTTCTCCAAGCCAAGCCAGCTGATGGCTTGGAGAATGCATTTAAAGTTAAAGTTGCTTTCTTTCCACCTCTCCCTCCGTCCACATCTTCCTTCCTTCCCTCTCTCCCTGTCTTGTGGCTCTCAAACATCTGACATTCATGTCTTGTGGCTCTCAAACACCTGACATTTATTCTATGTGGCTCTTATGTTAAGCAAGTTTGGCCACCCCTGTTTAAGACCAACGAAGTTTAATTTTGGGTGTCTGAAGCAGTGTGCATCTGAAGTCATATGCATGCACACAAATGCTTATAGCCAGAATTATCTTTGCTCGTCTTAAAGATGCCACTGGACTCAAACTCGGATCCAGGGAAAGACGCTGAATTTGAACTGAGATAATACCGTGTTCTCCATTGTTTTAACATGTCATGTCCAACACTTACGCTTTGCTCAGACAACAGTTCATTTGCAAATTTCTGCAATTCCTATCATCCTTATTGACTGCATTGATTCACATTATGTAATCTGCCTTGAGTCTCAGTGAGAAAGGCAGACAATAAAGAATGGAAATAAATATCAAATGAACTTCTGGATTGCAAGGTAGTTTTATGCAACTTGAGTTCTTGAGAGTACAAGTTCCCAGTCCCTCGTGGTGGAAGAATAATTTAAAAAAAACAAAAAACCAGGATGATTAAAAACCATCCCAAACTTGAAAGGAAGGTCAGTGAAAGCCAAAACTCACCATACACATAGCGGCAAGGCCACAGGTAGCAAGGCAGATGTTTTACTGACCAATGTAATGTTAATACCATCTTAAAATCTTGGGTCATGTTCCAGGACACAAAACAAGCACAAAGCCAAAGATTTTTGACAGTGGACAAAGGATTCAGCAACCCAAGCCTCTCAACACTTTGTCTGAAGCATGCTTCTAGTCCTCTTGGCTTCACAAATAAAAAAAAAAGTGTACCAGAGTCTTGAAATGGGTTAGATCCTGCCACCTTTCCCACTTGCAAAAGGCTGGAGACACCCCCTTTAGACCTACTTGCAATGTTATAAAGGGAATCACATGATCCATGTGGACCAGACTTCACTCAGAAGAATCAGGTTGAGGAAGCGTTCCCTTTAAGCTGAGTTAGTGTGAGCCAGCGCACAGTTTTTTATCTTCCGGCTCACACATTTTTTTCCTAGCTCAGGAAGGATGGCCCCAAAGCAAACTAATTTATGCAGTAGCCAAATCTCTTGCTCACAACTAATGCCAGTAGCTCACACAGCAGAATTTTTGCTCACAAGACTCCACAGCTTACAGGGAGAATTGGTTGAGAGCACCCTTCTGACTCTTTCTCTTAGCAGTAAAACAGGGAACCCACCAGTATTTCTAATGCTCAAGTCCCAAGAGCTCTGATTATCTGCACAACTCCCCAATTAACAGAAGCATAACACACTATGTCAAACAAACGTATGCAAATGCTGACCCACTGATGCAGGTCACAAGCTCTGATTTCCTTAAGGCCAGGTTAGCTCAATCTTGTCAGACCCTGGAAGCTAAGCAGGGTCAGCCATGGCTAGTATTTTGAGGGGAGGCCTCTGAGAACTACCAACACTGTGATGTGGAAGCAGGCAATGGCAAATCACCTCTGAATGTCTCCTGCCTTGAAAGCCCTAAGGGGTTACCACATCAGCGGTGACTTCATGGCACTTTCCACCACCAGTAGCTTTGTGATTGTAAGAATGTAAGAAGAGCCCTGCAGGATCAGGCCAGTGGCCCGTCTAATCCAGCATCCTGACTCACACAGTGGCCAACCATTTCCTCTGGAGGACCAACAACATGGCATAGAGGCTGAGGCCTTTCCCTGAGGTCACCTCCTGGCTCTGGGATTCAGAGGCTTCATGCCTCTGAATGTGGATGTTCCCCTCAGCCCCGTGTCTTTTAGCACCAACTTCATTCCACCGTCTGTTCAACAGTTCCTGTCATTCACCTGACATAATCCACAGTAGTTTACCTACAGTGTGCTCTCGCTCTGAGATGGAAAAATAAGAGCTCAAAACAGAAAAGCTGGTTTTGCTCCAAAGCTGGAGAATAAAGCCTCGCTTTTAGAGTAGCCTTTTCCTTCTTTCTGGGTGCAACCATAGGAGAAAGGGTGCATGTGTGTGTACCTGTTTTTGCTTGCAAGACAAAACAAAGAAACGTTGGAGAAACATTGACTGAGGGGTGACACGATAGAGGTTTATAAGATTATGCATGAGATAGAGAAGGTAGAGAAAGAAGCACTTTTCTCCCTTTCTCACAATACGAGAACTTGTGGACATTCAATGAAATTGCTGAGCACTCAGGTTAGAACGGATGAAAGGAAGTATTTCTTCACCCAAAGGGTGATTAACATATGTAATTCATTGCCACAGGTGGCGGCGGCTGCAAGCACAGACAGCTTCAAGAGGGGATTGGATAAACATATGGAGCAGAGGTCCATCAGTGGCTACTAGCCACAGCGTGTTGCTGGAACTCTGTCTGGGGCAGCGATGCTCTGTATTCTTGGTGTTTGGAGAGGGCACAGTGGGAGGGCTTCCAGTGTCCTGGCCCCACTGATAGACCTCCTGATGGTGCCTGGGTTTTTTGGCCACTGTGTGACACAGAGTGCTGGACTGGATGGGCCATTGGCCTGATCCAGCAGGGCTTCTCTTATGTTATGTTCTTAAAGGGCTCACTCGCTGGGGGTCACCTGCATTTGGGCCCCAAAAGCGGTCCTGCCCAACAAAATGAGGGACAGCAGATAGCAAATTAAGCAATGAGAAAAAAAATTGTACTGCTGAACCTTGGGAGGGAAGAGCTCCTCAGCTACAGAGCAGCCAGCTCTTCTTGGTGCACGAAAGGACGTCAGAACCCCCAACTGCAGTGCATGCAACAGTCCCAGGAAAAAGAGGCTGTTTCTGAATCGCTCTGCCTGGTAACTTCCACGCTCTCTGGTTTTACTTTGCTATTTCCTTGTGTTAAGGATGCACGGCTGTGTTTTAAACTGACCTGGAGGGGAAGGACCAGCCATGCTGCCTCTGTGGGCATGAGCAAAGAGCAGTCCTTCCAGCAGGAAAGAAAAGCAGCAGAATGCTGCAGCTGAGTAAGGGAAGGCTCTGCCAAAGATGCTGCTGACCTTGGAGCGAGGACAGAGAGTTTGTCTGGACCTTGGCTCAGGTAGGGATGGAAAAAACAAGCCAGCCATTTTTGGAGAGGTGGTTATTCTGGGGGCTGAGGGGAAGGTCTGTGTGGGCTGAGCCCCTGGGGCTCCCCTTGCCAAATAGGAAAAGCAAGACAAGAGTTTTCTTGGAGGCAGAGAACAAAACAGAGAATGCAGCATTTCAGCCCCAACCACCACAGAGGTTGGCCTTGGAAAATGCAAAACTCTGTCCAAACAAGTGCTCACAGGGGGGGGGGGGGGGGGGGCGCGGAATAAAAGACATCTTTTTTTCTGTCCTGCAGGAGTTGGGAAGGTTATTTTGCCAAAATCATCCCTAGTAGGATCTTTCTCCAAGGATCAGTGGCACAAACAACAGCCTGAAAATCGTACAAATATGTTTTTGAGGCACACTGCCTTCTTGAGCACACTTGGGCAACCTTTGTGCCACACCGTCCCGTGTTGTATTTTGGTTTGAACGGCTCACGATTAACACAGCTAGAAGTGAAATCCACATACTAGAAATGGGAGGGGGTGGATGCAATTTTAAAAAAAATGCAATGCCCACTGGCCCCACCCCTGGCATGCGTATGGGAATTTTCAGCGCCGTCGAGCTGCTTCCAACTTATGGTGGTCCTAGAAATTATGACCTCCAGCACATCCTCTTGTTCGCAGCCTTGCTATGGTCTTGCAAATGGAGGGTCACGGCTTCCTTGACCGAGCCAATCCATCTCATGTTTGGTCTTCCTCCTTCCCTGCCACTTACAAGTTTTCCTAGCATTACTGTGTTTTCCAGTGACACGTCTTCTCAAGGTATATAAAAAATATAATCCCCCAAAAGCTGCTGATCGCTGAGCTACAAGATAAAACAGCTCTGGATGCTGCAAAAGGCACTGCCAGCCAGACACACGAGTAAGTACTTCTTGCAGTCAGTGGATGAAGATCGAAAGACTGCAGCTTGCACCCTCCTGTTTTGCCTCAACTAAGTACGGAGCCTCCCACTGGCAGAAGGAGCCTTCCTCCATTAAGAGAGATTCAGATGAAGTCTCTTTATGATGGGAGGAAAGCTCCATACTCAGCTGAGCCGACCGGCAGAATACCACTCGGTAAGAAATTTGATCCTGCCGCTCTGCCTCAGCTAAGCATGGAGCTTTTCACTGGCAGAACCAGCCTTTTTTGCCACTGCAAGGCATGCACAGGAAAGCTGTCAATGCTGGAGAAGGCTCCATACTCAGCTGAGCAGAGGGGTAGGAGCAAACTGTACACCAGGTAGTATTCTACCACTTGGCTCAGCTAAGGATGGAGCATTAAGAGTCTTCCTCGGAGTCACTCACAGCAGAGGAAGTGTCCTTCTGCCAGTGGAAGGCTTGATTATGATAATCGGGGTCATTTCGTAGAAAAAGATGTGCCGGAACTCACTAGCACAACTCATTTGCATATGCCACACACCCCCTGACATCACTGGAAGGCGTACTAAATTCTATCAGCTCAGCATCTACCTTAAAATGCTTCTTGAATTATCACTGTCATAATAAAACCTGACTTCCGTCATACTTTTAAAATTACTTTCTCCTTATGTGGCCACAGGGGCACGATGAAGTTTTCCATCGGTCTGCTTTACATGTTTCGGTTATTTCCCCATTTTTTGTAGGGGAAAATATTAGAAAGTTTGTCACATCTCAAGAGTTCAGCCAAATTCTCACAGGGCGTTTGAACAATGGATCCCAGAAGCAAGTTTGTTTTTGTTTTTTTTGGGGGGGGGGGTTAAGAAAAGAAAATTTAGAGGTTTTGGAGCTCTGCTCCTGTGAGCTCCTGCCCAAAATGAGGCCTGATGATAATGATGATGATATTTGATTTTAAACTGCCTCCCCCTGGAGCACATGGCTCAGGGTGGTGCACAACACAAAACATAAATACATCATTAAAATGCATCATAAATACATCAGTAAAACCAAATAAAACCAGAAACGTAGTAAATAACCTAAGATGGCGCTAAAAGTTCTAATGTAACCTCATGGGGAGAGAGGAGTGGGTGGGAGTGCCAGAAAGATGAGACCATTACTGTCCTCAGCCAAAAGCCTGGTGGAACATCTCTGCTTTACAGGCCCCATAGAACTGCATCAGGTTCCATAGGTAGTTCTCCAGATGTTTTTTTGCCTACAACTCCCATCAGCCCCAGCCAGCATGGCTGATGGCTGGGGCTGATGGGAGTTGTAGGCCAAAAAAAAAAAAATTCTGGAGAGCTACCGTTGGGCACCCCTGCCATAAGGCATGTAGGTTGTTCAGCAGAGAGTTCCACCAGGTTGGAGGCAAGGCAGAAAATGCCCTGGCTCTGGCTGAGGAACAGCTGAGTAGAGCGGCAGGATACCATTCATGGTGTGATTGAAAGACGACAAGGACAATTTCTGTATTAGGACAGGTGGCAGCTACCCACGCCTACCTCTGCAGTCATTTCCCCTATCTTTGCAGCGAGCTTACCTCTGCAGCCATTTCCCCCGTGACCTTCACGTCACTTAAAGGAAGCCCATGCTATTTAGGCCTGACTAGCCATATCTCCGGTCCCAATAGGCACAACTCCGTCATCCCCCCCCCCCCCCCCCCGAAACTATAGATTAGCCCACCTCTATGCTCTGCACAACTTCTTGGAAAAGACGGTGCTTTCAGTGGCATGCAAAAGGGCAGAACTCCCCGAAGGACCCACCTGAGCCACCCCTGTGAAAACAGCTCAGGTTGCTCCGCTCCTTACCCTAGAATACTGAGGCAGACCTTCCCATTGCGGTAGAAATTAGGGTTAAACCTCACTGTGTTATTCCCGGTTGTCATCAGCTTGACCCGTGGCGGATGGATGGGATAATCTGGAGGACAGCGAAACAGGAACAAGAAGAAACCCCCTTCGTAAGGCGTGTCAAAGGGCCCCGTGATCAACGCATGAATCTGCAAGAGAAAAGCCCAGCTCGCGCAAACTCTTCCAAACTGGGTCGCGGCACCGGCCGGCCAAGACGGTGCGGAACACAAGCTGACCCCGAGATGAGAGTCGAAGGCAAATGCTGGCATCCACGAGCAGTTAAGGGGGGAAAACACCTCTTGAGAAGCCCTTGGATCCAAGTCAAAGGCATCGTTCACATAAATAGCACATGACAGGGTAAACTCTTTTAGGGCATAGGCCATGGGTGGCCAAACTGTGGCTTGGGAGCCACATGTGGCTCTTTCACACACATTGTGGGGCTCTCGAAGCCCCCACTGCCCCATTGACTAACTTGGAAAAAGCATTTCTTTCTTTAAATCACTTCACCAATCCAAGCCAGCCAGCAGCTTGGAGAATGATTAAAGGTTAAAGTTGGGGTTTTTTTTCACCTCTCTCTCTCCCTCACCACATTTATTCTCCTTCCTGCCTGCCTTCCTGTCTTGTGGCTCTCAAACATCTGACATTTATTCTATGTGGCTTGTAACGGAACCGGCCCGATTCTGCCTTCAGACCCGGTCCCGTCAACTCCCTTTTGAGTCGCCAACTCCTGAAGGGAGCTTATCCACTTCCCACCACTAGGGCACGCTACCACCACCTGTTTAATTTAGGGGTTCCTGACCGAGAGGGACAGGACTCCCAATCCTCCTTGCCAGTTCTGTGGCCTCAAGGTCCTCTGCCAACCCAGCACCTGGTTAACACAGAGACCACAGTCCTTCTTTGGGAGACCCCTGGAGGATTGGCACCCTTGCCAACTGTATGCCTTCCCTGGCCTCCCCTCTAGCAGTAGTGTGGTCTAAGGCGGCTGGGGAACCTTGGTGGTACAGAGGGACTACCTTTTAAACAAATAAAACATTTATTTAAAACATGCAGCTATTGACAGGGATTTTTAAATACAGGGTGAACAAAAGTAATAAATGAAAGTAGGGATGAACGATCCTTCTTTCCCTAATATATAACTGGCCCTGATCATACCATCCAGAACCGACTCACCAGTCACCAAGACTCAAATCAAAACTGCCTTTCCCTCCCAAAATCTATAATATAAAACCCAGTTCCCGCCCAGGAACTGGTTTTCCCTCCTGCAGCCTTCTGGGAGACCAGCCTGAAAGACTTCCTGTCTCTCTAGGAGGCCTCCTCAGAAGTGCTGCTTCCAGATAGGAGGGGAGGGGGAAGGAGGAATAGACTAGGCCAAAGCCTTGCTTAGAGTTTGAGAGACTCCTCCCAGGCAAACATAGGTCCGAAATGGTGTTTCTCCACATGACTCATACATTAAGCAAGTTTGGCCACCCCTGGCATAGGCAGAGGGCTGCATAACCGCATGCACATGAAGCAGGAAAACAAACTAACAAAACCGTTGTCAAAGGGAATGAGCCTGGGATAGCCTTCTTCTCAGTATACTAGCATGCAGAATTTTTCACTTCAACCTGCCCATTGTCCCTTCTTACCATGGTCCACCTGGCTTCTGCCCATTCAGACCCCATGATGCTCAGCACAGCCAGTCTGGTGCTCTAAGGGGACTCTGCTTTCCTTTTTCACTATCACTAAAGGCAAGTTGGACCCAACCCACAGAATTTCTTTGTATAGGGAAGTTCTCAAATGTGCAGTTCTGCCACCAGTTGTCCAAAGTGGTACACCCCCATTTAGCACACCATCTGGCGTTTGCATGAATTAACCTCACACTTGACCTACAACTAGATGGCCATGACAGTTTTCCCAGTTGCAATGGGCAATATACCAATATGGGAGAAGCCAGAAGCGTTTAATGCACTGTACAAGTAACATCATCTTTGTGTTTCCATTCTTGTGTTTTACAGTATTGACCCTGTAATCCTTGACAGACTCATGTGGGTTATCTTTGGTGGCAAGTAACATGCACAAAATAGTCATGAGCTATTCCACCAGTCAAGTATCAAGACTGTGTTCTTTCTTCTCTTGGCTCAATGCATGTTCCAGAAGCTTCTCTGGAGGCGAACGGCCTCTTCGGCACACGCCAAAAACATCGTGGAGTGTTCTCATAAATTGGGCATTAGGGCTGTGTCAACCACTCACTCAAAATGGCTACAGGAAGTCAAAGAAAAGAGAAACCCTCCCCCCCCCCTCTGCATCTATGCAAAGGCATCAGCTTGATTGGGAGGGGACAGAGGAAAAGAGGAGGATCGCTGTTAAGTGGGATGAGTGGGGCCTGCAGGACAAAGAGAGAAGCTGGTCCACCAATTGTGCCTGAAAAGTTGGGGAAGGGGGGAGTCTGAACTTGGGTCTCCTGCATGCTAATCTGGCACTAACCACTATGCCACTGTTGGCTCTCATTTTCCCAAGCACACCTTTGAGATTATAAAACCCAAGAGCCCGTATCTTATTTTGATCTACGCATAACATCTAGGAGACTTAGGGATGGCAAAAAAAAACCCCCAGCGTGTGCTTCCTACTACGTGTGTGTATTGAGCACCATCAAGTCACTTCTGATTTACAGCAACACTATGAATGAATGCATTCCAAAATGTCCTGTCTTTTAACAGCCTTGCTCAAGTCTTGCAAACTGAGGGACATCACTTAATCCATCATATGTTGGGTTCAATGTTCCCTCTATGCAGTGGAGTCTTGTGAGCAAAAATTCTGCTTTGTGAGCTACTGGCATTAAAGTGGTGAGCTCAACTTCATGTGAGCCAAACAATTAGGGTGCTCAGGGGCCATCCTTCCAGAGCGGGCTGAGCTACGACAAAAATGTGTGAGCCAGAGGCTAAAAAACTGTGAGCTAGCTCACATGAATTCAGCATAGAGGGAACAATGGTTTGGGTCTTCCTCTTTTCTTGCTGCCTTCAACTTTTCCTAACATTACTGTCTTGTCCAGTGACTGCTTCCCACTGTATCAGTTACCAAAACTCTTCGATGCACCATTTGCTGTATGTAGAGTACTGCACACATGTGTTAGGGTGAAGAAACTTTGTGCAAACATCGCTTCACCTAACTTCTCCACCTGTGGCTGTTCCTCCCCTGCTCTTCTCACTGGCTGCTGGCTTAAATGGGATTGTAGGCCCTGGGAGGGTAAAGGGCAACACGCCAGCCTTCCTTGGTGGCCAGCAAGGAACCCCCTTCAGCAGGAGGACATGGCAGAACGTGGCATTCAGACCTACCTTGGTCATATCGTGGGGGTCAGGCACAACAAACATTCCGGGAGGCGGCTCCTTATAAATCGACATAATATCTCTGCGGAAACAAAAACGAGAAATGCAGCAGTTGGTGAGGATCCTGGTAGAGCTCTTGCTGGTCCCAAACTGAGCTGCATTCAGCCTTGAATCCCAGCCCCCAAAGCTTATTCCTGAGGGAGTGGAAGCACAGCATTTAATACATCCTGCCCCCTCAAACACGACACTCTAGTTTGAAGCCCTCACGGCTTCAAGCAAGCAAATCTGCATAAAAACCTGTAAAAGACCAAGATAAAGACTTCCTCACTCCAGTAACTTTTGAAGTAAATTGCTTTTAAGATATCCTCCCCTTTGCCATACATTGCACTGTTTTTATACTTGGCCAATGAACTGATTAGCCTTACGTGTCATGTGTTGTGGGTGGTCCCCAGAACAAGCCCACCTTGCAATGCTGCTCAGGGAGGGGAGAAGGAAACATAGCAAGGGTGACATTTTGCAAATATTACAACATGGGCTTCAGCTCTCTGCTTGGGTCCAGAAGAGAACACCGTAAGAAAATCCTTGTTGGATCAGACCAGCGGTCTATCTAGTCTAGCATCGTATTTCATACAGTGGCCAACCAGCTATTCTAGAGGGCCAACAACAGAGCATACGGGCCAAGGCCTTCCCCTGACACTGCCTCCTAGCGCTGCTGTTTAGAAGTTTATCGCTGGACCTCTGCTTCATGAATTTATCTAATCCCCCTTTTAAGACACCTATGCTCGCGGCCATCACTAAGTCCACTGGCAGCAAATCCCATATTTTCATCCCTTGTTCAGTAAAGCAGTACTTTCCTTTGTCTGTCCTGCATCTGTTGTCCATCTATATCAGGGGTGGGGGTGGGGTGGGCGCTCAAGATCTATCTATCTATCTATCTATCTATCTATCTATCTATCTATCTATCTATCTATCTATCTATCTATCTATCTATCTATTACTTCACATTTATATCCCGCCCTCTCCGCAAGTGGACTCAGGGCGGCTTACAACATCATAAAAACAATTCAATTCAATAAAACATATAAAACCATAATTTACTTATCAATTTTAAAAACATTCTAGCGCTGTTTCAATCCAATATAGGCGGTATTGACTTTCCGACTATGATCGCCAGCATTCTGTAGGATGTCCTGGTGGCAGCCCCTTTCCAATCAAAGCGCAAAAGCCTGTTTAAACAGTTCGGTCTTACAATCTAGTATCTTGGGAAAGTGAGCAAAATTTCCATCTACCTCCTCTTCCCCATGTGCATAATTTTTAAAACCCTCCTTGGCCATCTTTTCTTCTAACCCGGAAAGCCCTGCTCTCTTTTGCCCTTCCCCACAGGAAAGGTACTCCCAACACCTTCACTTTTGCTTTTGGACACAAACTCACAGCCACTCCAGCCTGTAAAAGAAGTCTCTCTTACATGTCCTTTGCTCCTAGCAAGTTAGGTTCATTGCCGAGCAAAGGCGTGCTTCACCTGAACAGCACTAAACAAGCACAATAAGTCACTGCTGACTGTCTCCGGCTCAGTTTATGAGCCACTGCTTCCTCCTCGCTTAACAATGAACAACGGGCTGCCATGAAGTGGCACCTCTAGCCCTGCCAGGAAATTATGTCAACAGCATGCAGTTAAAATGAGAGAGAGAGAGAGAGAGAGAGAGAGGGAGGGAGAAAGAAAAGCTGCAGCCCTTCCAATGCCCACGCCAACTTGACACAGATTATCACCTCTGGACATAAAAGGACACCACACCCTGTTAAAGGACCGGGGAGGAGCCTCATTACACTTTGCAAAAGGAAGCCTGCTTCACATTCACTTTCGTTCAGTGCTCCTCGGACTCCTGCCAACAATAAAGCTTTTGTTTCTGGGATTGCGTAAAGCCTGGTGTTGATGCTCCCTGCTTTATTATGAGAACAAGCCTGAATCATCCTGGGCTTTCCCCCTGGCTAATTTCCCTGCTTTTCAACCGAGGTTACAGAAGTTCCTGAAGCTAGAATGGAAAGAACCCCGCCCTCCCCCGGCTAAGTAACCTTTGCTGGGCAGCATCTCATTCATCTACCTTGGCAGTCTCTCCTGAGTGTGATGTTGGCATCCATAATCAGCATGACTAGGAAAGATTCGACTTGGGGATCCATTTATTGCTAAAGAGAGGCATTCCCAGGGAGGCTGTGGAAACTGTGAACAGGTGCCTGGAGAAAGTTTTGGGAAGGTTGGGGGTTAACAAGACAAAACTTAAGCCCAACAAAACAGATGCTATTGGTGTAGCTCTTCTGTTGCATAAACTGATAGCAGCAGTGGTCAGAGGCACCTTTCAGCAGTTTCAGCTGGTTCCTTCACGCGGAAAAGATCCTGCATCCCCTGCTAAAATCAAAATTAGATTTCTGCAATGCACTCTGTGTGGGGCTACCCCTGAAACTACAGTTGACACAGAATGCTGGAGCCTGACTGGAGTGGGTTGTAGAAACCACTTTACTCTAACTGGAGAGCCAGTTTGGTGAAGTGGTTAAGTGTGCGGACTCTTATCTGGGAGAACCGGGTTTGATTCCCCACTCCTCCACTTGCAGCTGCTGGAATGGCCTTGGGTCAGCCATAGCCCTGGCAGAGGTTGTCCTTGAAAGGGCAGTTGCTGTGAGAGCCCTCTCCAGCCCCACCCACCTCACAGGGTGTCCGTTGTGGGGGAGGAAGGGAAAGGAGATTGTGAGCCGCTCTGAGACTCTTCGGAGTGGAGGGCGGGATATAAATCCAATATCTTCTTCTTCTTCTAATCTCGTTCCATCTACACTGGATCTCTGTTTGCTTCCAAGGTTTAGTGACCTCTAAAACCCTACGCAGCTTGGAGCTAGCATACTTTATGGACCCTTACTGGGAACCTAACCTCTCCACTCCAGTCATCTTCATATGCTCCCTGTCCCGATTCAAGGCTAGCCAGGTGGCAACCTGAGAAAGGCTTGTGGTGCTGAAACTTTGGAACTCCCTCCCCAGGGAGCTTAGTCTGTCTCTCTCTGTAATTGTCTTCTGCCTGTGGGTTAAGACAATAAATTCCTACTGCAATGGAGTACCATCCTTTCTATTGGGGCAGGAGAAGAGCTGGGGAAGACACTGCCAGTAGCAGCTGGATAACACCTCACTAGGCTTGTTCTCCTTTCTGCAGACTGCTATAAAAGGCCTGACTGTGTCCAGAGCCTAAGGACTCTTTGTCCTTTGCCCTGAGAGTTGGGCTTAGAGATCAGCAGATCAGCCAGCAGAGGGAGAACACCTGCCCGTCTACCAGAAGCCTCCCCTGAGTTTCTTGTTTGGTCTGTTTTTTTCTCTGTGCATTGTTAGCTGCTTTGGGTCCCTCCTGGAGAGAAAAGCAGAATATAAATATGCCAAACAAATTTAGAAGCAAATAAAATATTGCAATTTCTAATGCTGGGCGTCAGGGTGTATGGAGTCCCATGGGTTTCACAATCCTCCATCCCTGGGTCTTTCATTTGCCTCTATATTTTAATGGCTCTGTTGGGCGTGGCACTTTATCATAAGATGAAAAGTTTTATAGAAACATTTTATTTCACTCCTAACAGCACACTAAGCACTGTGCACAAGAAGACAGAACAACCTAGTGTCACAGAGAGCTCAGCTTGGCTCTCAGTAGCCTGGATTCAAATTCCATCTTGGCTAGGATCACTTAGTGCAAGTTCATTTTACTCTTTCAAACCCCATAGATCTCTTTTTAATACAGAGATGAAGGCAAAGAGGAGATTTCAGTTTGTGTTATTGAATATGAATTGGAAGCCATGTGCAACTATGGATGGATTCTGAATTAATATTTAGCACCTCGAGTACATATACTGTGAGTTGTTTTCCTACACTTCATATTTGATTTCTGATTGGCAAACTGGAAGAACAGCTTAAAGAACTTGTAATTGTTGGGATTTTTTGCTGTCAAGTCACAGCAAACTGTAAGGTTTTCAATGCAAGAGATGTTCAGAGGTGGTTTGCCTGCCTCCACATCACAACCTGGCATTCCTTAGTGGTCTCCCATCCAAATACTAGCCAGGACCAACCCTGTTTAGCTCCTGAGATGTGATGAGATCAGGCTAGCCTGAGGCTATTGTGAACCATCTTGTCTCACTAGTAGAATACTCCATTTCCATCTTGGAGGGGAGACTTTCCAAGCAAAGAATCATTATGGCATTTTACTGTATGAAAAACAAGGAAGAGGAACCCAGGAAGGATGGGAGTATGGCTCTTGAACAACAGGGGTGCTTTGGCTGGCTGTGTTCCAATTCCAGGAAATGGAGAGAAGCTGCCTTCTTGCCATCTGAAATCAACATTATTTGTTTGTAAAAGCAAGCATGTGGGCGAGGGGCAAAATTAGTATCTTGCAGAAGGGAAATGAAGCCTTAAACGTGATATTATACACCATCTGTTCACCCAATACAAAATGAGGAAACTGAGACTGAGGTGGAAACCATCCAAAGGGTCCCCTCCTACAGGCAAATCTACAGAGGAGTAGCCATGTTACTCAGTTGCAGGAAAGCAACAACAACAAACAGGATCACCTTAATATCATTTATTCCAGCATGAACTTTTGTGGATTAGAACCCACCTCTTCCTGCGATTTGAGGATTCACTCCTGTGTTTGAAGAAGATGGCTTAATGCCTGAATCCTTATGCTGGGATAGAAGCCTGTTAATCATGATGCCATAAGACTCCAAATTATTTTTCTATACTAGAGCCAGTTTGTCGTAGTGGTTAAGTGCGTGGACTCTTATCTGGGAGAACCGGGTTTGATCCCCCATTCCTCCACTTGCAGCTGCTGGAATGGCCTTGGGTCACTAGCTATCACAGAGCTGTCCTTGAAAGGGCAGCTTCTGGGAGAGCCCTATCAGCCCCCCCTACTCACAGGGTGTCTGTTGTGTGGCCGGGGGGGGGGGGAGGGTAAAGGAGATCATAAGCTGCTCTGAGATTCAGGGTATGGGGTGGGGTATAAATCTAATTTCTTCTTCATTAGAAATTTACAGGCTCAGAAAAGGACAGGTAGAGAGGGAAGAGTTCTTGGGCATCATGTCATTCCAGTGCCAGCACACTCTGGGACATAATACTGCTGAAAATTTTCTTACTCCGTATTCACAGTGGCCATTTCCCCCCTTTCCTTCTTTCTTTAACAGCTGTTCAACATGCAAAAAACGTCTTAAATGTAGCTCCAGCCTATTCTTACATCTCCCCACTGCCTGAAAGAGCTACAGCAATCAAATATAATGTAAGAACCTAACAAGAGCCAGAGCCCGGCTGCATGAGGCCTGTTTGCCATCTAGTCCAGCATCTTCTTTTATACAACGACCAACCAGCTGCCCTGAAGGGCCCACAAACAAGGAACAAAAGCCCCCCACTCATCTGCTTCCTTGTGTTGACATTTTGACTCCGAACACGGAAATTCCCTTTAGTCATCTTGGCATGTAGCCATCGACGGTCCTCTCCTCCATTAATCAGTCTGAGCCCCTTTTAAACCTTTCTATCCCAATGGCTGTTGTTGCTACATCTTTAAGCAATGGGGTTCACAAGCCAAATATGATACAGCCCCCCTTCCCAGCACTGGTATTCAGAGACTTCCTTTAGTCATCGTGGGTGGCTAGTAGCCATTGATACACCTTCTCGGTCGTGCATCTGCCTAATCCCCCTTTTAACTTATGGACCCTAGCAACCATTCCTACAACCCAATTCCATGCCACACATAACCTCGGGAAAAGAGAAAAACCCAAAGCCCCAAAGTAAAAAATGACCTTGACCGGGCCAAGATTGAAAACTTTTCTCCTCCAACCCCTGCCCAAGAACCACGCGACAGTCCCTGGGCACGAAGCGCGATAAGCACTCTGCACACGCCCGGAGGCGCAGTTGTGCGGCCGGCGCATGCGCGCTGCAGCCCGGGGTTTCCCAAGAAGCAGGAGGTCGAAGGAGAAGCTCCACTCCGGCCTCCTCCCTTCCTCACCGTTTGATGCGGAGCAGGCAGGCGGCGCTCGGCCTTTCTCCGTCCCAGTCGCCGCTGGTGGTGGGGTCCCAAAAGGCCGAGTGCGAGAGGAGCACCCCGGCGGCCGCAGCGGCAGAAGGGGGGAAACCGGGCACCGAGGTGGCTCCGGGCACGGCCCCGCTTCCCGTGGCCGAGCCGCCTCCGGCCGAGGCCAGCCCCGCCACCGCCCAGAGCTCCGCAGGCAGGAAGACGCCCGGGCCGCCGCCGCCGCCGCCACCCGGGCCGGAGCCTGGCCCGCTGCCCCCGCCGCCCGGGGCCGCCGCCAGCACAGCCGCCGCAGCCGCCTCCTCAGCCACCGGACTCTCCGCCATCCTCGCCAACAGTCCCGGCGGCGCTTCCGGGACCTCCGACGCCAACGACTGGGGCGGGCAGAGCGGAACTCGCGCTGTCCCTCACGCTCTCTGCGCCGCCCAGCAGGCAGGCAGGCAGCTACACTGCCAGGGCGCACGCGCGGGACGCCCGGCCATAGAGATGTGCAGGCCCAGAGCGTCGCCGGAGGTTGCGGGGAGGGGGGCGTCCGGCCAAACAGCGACGTCATGGGTGCCAAGAAGGAAAATAAAGCGAGAGGGCGCTGAAAAGGTTAACAAAGCCAAGATCAGGGGTGCCCAAACTGTGGCTCTGGAGTCACAGGCAGGGCTGTCCCTGCCACTAGGCAATTGCCTAGGGCGCCAGCCTTCGGGGGCACCAAATTGCACGGCCCATGTGGCTTGGTGATGTTATCAGTGTATGTGTGGGGGGGGGGGGGTGCCAGACAGTCTAGGGCCAGCCCTGGCCGCAGGTGGCTCCTTTACGCATATTGCGTGGCTCTCGAAGCCCCCATAATTCAAAAGAAAAGTTGCTTTCTTTACACCTCTCCCTACCTCCTCCCCATCTATTTTCTTCCGTCCTTCCTGTCTTGTGGCTCTCAAATATTTGATGCTCACGTCTTGCATGTGCCTCTCAAACCTCTGACATACAGTATGTCACAGAAGTGAGTACACCTCACATTTTGTAAGTATTTAAGTATATCTTTTCCTGTGACAACACTGAAGAAATGACACTTGGCTACAATGTAAAGTAGTGAGTCTGCAGTTTGTATAACTGAATTACGCAACACACAGCCATTAATGTCTAAACTGCAGGCAACAAAAGTGATAATGACTAAATGGGGCCCAAGTAGCCATTTTCCTTCCCTGGTGTCATGTGACTCGTTAGTGATACAAGGTATCAGGTGTGAAGGGAGTAGGCTATTGCTCTCACTCCCTCATACTGGTAACTGGAAGTTCCACATGGCACCTCATGGCAATGAACTCTCTGAGGATCTGAAAAAACGAATTGTTGCTCTACATAAAGATGGCCTAGGCTATAAGAAGACTGCCAAGACCCTGAAACTGAGCTGCAGCATAGTGTCCAAGACCATACAGTGGTTTAACAGGACAGGTTCCACTCAGAACAGGTCTTGCCATGGTCGACCAAAGAGCTCAGCGTCATATCCAGAGGTTGGCTTTGGGAAACAGACGTATGAGTGGTGCCAGCATTGCTACAGAGATTGAAGGGGTGGGGGGGTCAGCCTGTCAGTGCTCAGACCATACACCACACACTGCATCAAATTGGTCTGCAGGGCTGTTGTCCCAGAAGGAAGCCTCTAAAGATGATGCACAAGAAAGCCTGGAAACGGTTTACTGCAGACAAGCAGACTAAGGACATGGATTTCTGGAACCATGTCCTGTGGTCCGATGAGACCAAGATAAACTTATTTGGTTCAGATGGTGTCAAGCGTGTGTGGCGGCAACCAAGTGAGGAGTACAAAGACAAGCATGGTGGTGGGAATGTCACGGTCTGGGACTGCATGAGTGCTGCTGGCACTGGGGAGCTACAGTTCATTGAGGGAACCATGAATGCCAACATGTACTGTGACATACTGAAGCAGAGCATGATCCCCTCCCTTCAGAGACTGGGCCGCAGGGCAGTATTCCAACATAACGACCCCAAACACACCTCCAAAACAACCACTGCCTTGCTAAAGAAGCTGCAGATAAAGGTGATGGACTGGCGAAGCGTGTCTCCAGACCTAAACCCTATTGATCATCTGTGGGGCATCCTGAAACGGAAGATGGAGGTGCACAAGGTCTCTAACATCCACCAGCTACGTGACGTCGTCATTGGAGGAGTGGAAGAGGACTCCAGTGGCAACCTGTGAAGTTCTGGTGAACTCTATGCCCAAGAGGGTTAAGGCAGTGCTGGAAAATAATGGTAGCCACACAAAATAGAGACTTTGGGCCCCATTTGCTCCCATTATCATTTAGGGGTTGTACTCACTTGTTGCCAGCAGTTTAGACATTAATGGCTGTGTGTTGCGTAATTTTGAGGGGGCAGCACATTTACATATGAACATATGAAGTTGTCTTATACTGAATCAGACCCTCAGTCCATCAAAGTCAGTATTGTCTACTCAGACTGGCAGCAGCTCTCCAGGATCTCAAGCTAAGGTTTTTCACACCTATTTGCCTGGACCCTTTTAGTTGGAGATGCCGGGGATTGAACCTGGGACCTTCTGCTTACCAAGCAGATGCTCTACCATTGAGCCACCGTCCCTCCCCTATTTACGCTATTATACAAGCTGCAGACTCACTACTTTACATTGTAGCCAAGTTCTTCAGTGTTGTCACATGAAAAGATATAAATATTTACAAAATGTGAGGGGGTGTACTCACTTCTGTGACATACCGTATATTCTATGTGGCTTTTATGTTAAGCAGTTTGGCCACCCGTGGCCAAGATAGAAATCCGGTGATGCCTTTTTTTAAAATGGTGGTTTTGGAGACTGACATTAAGTCTTAGCTACGTTAAGGAGACCCATAGGGTTTTCAAGGCTAGACACTTTTAGGGCTGGTTTGCCATTGCCTGCCTCTGCACAGCAACCCTGGGCATTCCCCAATTTTGACATATTTATTTGCTCCATTGTTTTCCCCTGGGATTAAATCCAACCAAAGGTGACCTTATAAATTTAGTTTATTTCATTTGTCAAAACGTCTTTGTTGTGTCGTATACCGGGGTGGCCAAACTGTGGCTCTTTCACACATATTGTGTGGCTCTCAGAGCCCCCACTGCTCTGTTAACCAGCTTGGAGAAAGAATCTGTCTCCAAGCCTAGTCAGCCAGTTGCTTCAAGAATGCATTTAAAGTTGCTTTCTTTCCACCTCCATTTTCTTTCCTTTTTTCCTCCCTCCTGGCTCTCAAACATCTGATGTTTATTCTATGTGGCTCTTACATTAAGCAAGTTTGGCCACCCCTGTCCTATACCGTGTTCCCTGTAAACTGAATTAGTCAGTTTTTTAGCCTCCAGATCACACATTTTTGTCTTAGTTCAGGAAGGATGACCCCAGAGCACACTAATTTATGCAGTAGCTCACAAAGTAGAATTTTTGCTGCAGCTTAGAAGGACATTGGTCCTATACTAATTTGCTGTTCAATTTCTGCCTTATATGTATGCACTGGTAAATACTTTTTAAAAGGCTGGACCACAATGAGGTCTGCAGGTGTAACATCCAGCCTGAAGGGGAATTCTGGCGTGCTGCACAGAGTTTCGTGTCCATCTTGAGGATCATTGCTCACGGTGGGCTCGGATTAGAAGCGCCATGGGGGAAAAGCGTTTAGCGTCTTCACAGAAGACCTGCAGGAGCAGGGTTCCAATCCCACGTCTTCTCCCCGGGTAACTTAGTTAGCCCTGACTCAGCTACAGGATTTCTGCTTCGAAGACAGCTGTTGTCAGAGCGTCTCTCCCCACCCCCCCTTACCTCCAACTTTTTGCAGCTGCTGGATTCAGGAGGAAATAGATTTTAAAAATGCCCCAAAAATGTTTTGCACCTTCTACTTTTTTGGAGGGGGGTGGGGTTAAAGAGTAGACCACTTTCCGATCACATTATCCCAAAAGGGGAGCCTACTGGAAGTGCCTTTAAAACGCACAGGATCAAGTAGAAGTTCAACAGGTAAAGTCTTTTTCGTTGCCGCATTAGAATACCTGTTAAATAAATTTCAGCCTAGCTCTTAAAAAGAAATAATCTTGGCCAACCCCACATCTTGAGACAGATAGGGGGCGGGGGTTCTTTAGAAGCCTCGCATCGAAACGGAACCCTCCACATCAGCCGGCTTTTATCTGATCAGTCCCCACTCTTGCCAAGCTACCACTCTACCCCCACCAATGGAGGCTTCTGTGCGCTGCAACCGGGAACCTGAAGTCGAAGGATAAAACCAGCGCGACTTCTGGGGCTAGAGAATCCTTTCGGAACTAACTTCTCTCAGCCGAAGATCGTCCCCCGTTGCCCTCGCAGTTCCGCCCAGACGGGAAGCGCAATCCTACTTGACGCGACGTTGACGAAGTCCCCTCAGAATCCTCAACGTCATCAGAGACGGGCAGCATGACCCCGCCCATAGCTTCACCTCCCGCCTGTCCCCCTCTAGTGGCGCTTCTCTAGCAGTCTCCCAAGCACCAACCGCCAGGACAGGCACCGCCTCTAGACCGGCCTTCAAATCGACCATAGAGCCCAGGGCTTTGAACGTCCTAGAGCGCCCCCGGAAACGTCTAGCCATTACTTTTTCCCACTAAGTGTCCTTGCCTGACATGGAGACGCCTCTTCTCTCCCCCCCCCCCCCGCGTCCTCAACAGGCAGCAATGAGCGATTGAAGGCCCACACACCTGTACAGGTAGAGAAAACTGGCTTGGTTTGGCTGAAATAAATGTAGCTAACCTTTCTAGGACTAGATTTTGCGGGTAATCCAGCTACCTCTCCAGCGGTCACTTAGTTGCTCCGTCTTAAGGACCTCACATACACTTGTCTGCTGCAAGAGACTTATCTTTTTTTCTGCTGTCCTCTCCAGCGGCTTTTCTCTAACCTTCCTTTGTTGCAGAACTCTCACTGAGTGGCACTAGCTTGTTTATTGTTCGCTTTCAAAAGCTCATTCCACAACTAAGCTGCCACAAGATTGACTTTTGTAGGCCAGAACAGAAACTCACAACTGGCGCAGGGTATTTTGCCACACCCTACAGATACAGAGCCCTGTGGCACAGAGTGGTAAAGCTGCAGTACTGCAGTCAAAGCCCTCTGCTCACGACCTGAGTTCGATCCCAGCGGAAGCTGGTTCAGGTAGCCGGCTCCAGGTTGACTCAGCCTTCCATCCTTCAGAGGTCAGTAAAATGAGCTCCCAGCTTGCTGGGGGGAAAGTGTAGATGACTGGGGAAGGCAATGGCAAACCACCCCGTAAAAAGTCTGCCGTGAAAACATTGTGAAAGCAACATCACCCCAGAGTCGAAAACAACTGCCTTTACCTTTTACAGATACATTGCACACTGTCTGAGCCCCAGTGGGGTCAGCAGTACCAGCACAGGGGCTTGCCTGGGCCTGGCTAGGTAGCAGCATAGGTCTAATAAACAATGATGGAAGGGGTGGGCCTAGTCTGTCGCCTATCAGCTAGGAGAAAGGGCACTCCCTGCAATACTGTCCATGCCCTTGAGGTTCACCTTGGATTCTTGTAGCCTTGGGGAAGTGACAAAGACTGCAGGTTGTTGCCTCCACCCCTGCCCCCAGCATTCAGGAAAGACATGAGCCTCAGCATATTTGCATAACTGTCCCCCTTGGAACCTGATTCAGCACAACAGGGTCTAAGTCGGAGGAGAATGGGTATTTTAGCAGAATGCAGCTGTCCAGAGAGGCCGGGCAGGGGCTGCAACCTTATTGCCCTGGCTGGATCTATTTGTGTCAATTTATGACACTTCAAGAAAATACATTTTGATAGCCAAAGCAGTCATCCAGGTGGGCTTGTAGGTGCAGGGGGTCCATTTTACAGCTTTGTACCAGTCTCTCTTCCCATCACCAGAAGCAGGAAGTATTATTCATAGCAGGCAGATGTGCACACATGTTCATAAAGGGTTGCAGTAGGACAAACTTCTTTCCCTTCTCCTTATTCTGTAAACATTTTAAACACTTGGAACACAAGAGGGCAAAGAAAACCCTTAACTCAGGGATTAGTTTAACAAAAAGAAAACCTGAATCTTGTTTATTAATGTGTAGCGCTCTGGCAAGGGAGGCAGGCTCAGACCCGAGAGGACACAAAGACCACATGGGGACGGCAGCGTAGCTCCGAGGCAGTTACATGGCAAACAGGATGAGGAATGCCACCATCAGACAGAACAGCCCCATGGCCTCTGAAAGGGCAAATCCCAGGATAGCGTAAGAGAACAGCTGCTGCTTGAGGGATGGGTTCCTGTAGGTAGGACACAAGGGAAGATTTTATTAGGTAAAATCCTACTGGTATAATAAGCAGCTTTGAAATTTTGTTATAGAAACAAGAGTGAACTTAATGCAAAGCAAACTCTGGCAGAGCTCGTAAAACATGCATGGATATGTCCACTATTGCGTTGACCATTGTGTTGGGCCACAAGCATTAGCTGTGACTGACCCTGTGCTTGGAATAACCTGGGTTATTACTGACCAGAAACCTTATCTTGGATTTTGAAGCTTGGAACCTTGAAGACCTCAGTCTGCTGTTGGAAAACATCTGAAACCATTGTTTGTCAAAGTGCTTCGATAGATTTTTAGCTTTGTTATTTGATTCCCACTGTTCACCACTCATTATTTTTGCACAATTTAAATAATTCTAATTATATTTTTGTAGAATTCTTGCATTCAGGAGCCTTCAATCTGAATCCAAGATTTTAGTCCTCACTGGCTACTTCAACTTGTCTTGAAGATGTCCTAACCTGCAAGGGTGAATTTCTTGACTATAGTTCCAGGAGGGCTTGAAACTTTGTCCCTTGGTCTCTGGCTGTCTGGATCATAGAAAGGGACTGGTGACGGAACTACTCTGAGGTGTACGGACTCACATTGCAGTCTTTTTTGGTCATTTCTCCAGCTTGGCCACCACCCCCACAATAAAGGCTCCTGTCCTGGCTTGATATTTTGGAGTTTTTGACAGTATCAATTGTTTTTTCGTATTAGCTCCTGGACATCAGTTTGTGAGTATAAGGGAACAAGAAAAGACCTGAAACTGGGACGAGAAGCTAGCTGACCACCTATGTTGAAATTTAAATGGCATGGATTCATTCTCAGGTGCTGTTCCAAGCTGTGAAGGCCTACAGTTTGAATTCATGCATGCAAGACTTCTGGCTCCTCGTCCCCATCTCCAAAAAAAGAAAATCACATTCAAACTTCTAGACCATGACACATCCTCCAGGAAAGCATGTGGACCTCAGAGCTGTTTCTTCAGCACCTTAGAGTAATTTAAAAAAAGGTTTGCCAAGCAAGGTTAAAAAATTAAATGCTTCTCTAACACAATGTGTGGTTTCTTTCTTTTTGCAAAACATACGTGTACAACTTGCCAGCAAGAAAGAATTTTCAGCAGAAAATAATTGTGAAACCTTTAACTTAGGTGATTAATCATGATCGGTTGTACACAGAAACTGCCTCCCACAAGAAGGGTGAGAGTTTTGGGGTTTTGTTTTGCAAGAGGCCTTCTAAGTTACTTGCTTTCCAAACCCTAAACCTCCCCCCCCCCAAGCAAATTTACCTGGCATAACCAATGATTAAGCTGCCAAACACTGTGCCAATCCCAGCTCCTGAGCCAGCTACCCCCACTGTGGCTGCACCAGCACCAATGAATTTAGCCGCAGTATCGATATCACGGGAGATGGCGCTGGTCTGGAATTCCCGATGAGCCGGCTGAAGATGGAAAGCACCAAAGGGCTAAGGATGAAAACAAATGATTAGCACAGGTTGGGCCAAATATTTGACGGCTTTACATTGTTTCCCTGGCCCCTTTCCAAGCACATTTGACACACCAGTGGATTTTCTTGCTCTTAAGATATATGTTTCTTCTCTTTAACTGTACACGAGACTTTTCATACATTGTTATTGTTAGAGGGTAATTTTTTCCCACTCCCTTTTGTGCTGTTGCACTTTTCTGTGGGTCATAGGGAAGAAAAGCTCTCCTTTTGTGCCTGATTTGCCTCTCAGGTCTGGATGCTTTGGACAGATCCAGGAGATCTGTCCACTGTGGATTCTCCAGCAGGGTCCTAACAGCTGAAAAAGTCTAAGCATTGCTGTGTTTTCTTTTTCTTCCTGCAATTGCTAGCTTGCTAATAAAACCTTCAGCTCCCAACCCACTTGTTATGCCTCTTGCTTCTAAATAACTGAAGGCAAAAAAGGAACTATTACCTTTTTGGCGATAGAGGCACACCAAACACAACACTCCTGTTAGTCAAAAGTTGAAACAAATTGCTGGCCTTGCCTGCCTACAGCAAAGAAAGAGTAACAACTTCCAGCAGGCACCACTGAACCACACTAATAACTTTCAAAGCCTCTCTGCAGTACAAAGGCAGAGATGAAGAAAAAGAGATTGGATTTATACCTTGCCCCTCACTCAGAGTCTCAAAACAACTTAGTCTCTCTTCCCTTCCTGTCCCCACAACAGACACCCTGTTGAGGTAGGTGGGGCTGAGAGAACTCTCCGAGACCTGCTCTTGAGAGAATACCTCTGCAAGAACTGTGACTGACCCCAGGTCACCCAGCCGGCTGCATGTGGAGGAGTGGGGAATCAAGCCCAGTTCTCAAAGATTAGAGTCCACCGCTCTTAACCACTATACCAAACCAAACTCTCTGGCTCTTGCCAGGGAGGCACTATGCACACAAAACCACCCTCTTCTTCTGTACCGTAGCCCTGATGGAACATGCCACAAACGGTGACTCAGGACAGGGAAGGAGATAACTCTGTAAGAAGTAAGACAACGTGGACAGAAAAATTCCAGAATCCAGTTCACCGAGGGAGCTCATGCAGCTTCTGATACAGAATGCTTAAAATATTAAGAGAATGATCAGCTGAAAGTTGTGTCAAGAACAGACACGACCTTGGTTCAGGCAGATTCTTAACATCCAGTGCAGGAGCCATGTGGTGAAGTTCAATAAGCTGGAGAAGGTGGATGACTACAGCAGCCTTTTCAATCCCCTCTCTGCACTTATAGCCCTTTGCACTTTTAGTGGGCAGAGTATGATTTCAAAGCCAAAGCTTCCAACAATGCCTGTTTGAGTACATCAGGCACCTTGGTAAAAATCACTGCAAACCCATACAGTTGTTTATAAGACCCCTTCCTGTTCAAGAGGACTTTTCTGTTCAAGCACTAGAGTTGCAACGTACAAAAGAGTTCACAGACTGACTTGCATAAATGTGACCATGGGCTATGCTACCGTGTACAGCTTACTGTAAGTAGGATCATATAATGTAATTTCTGCACCTCTTGATGTGTCATGTTAATACCTATGCTATACTTCACTTCTTTCTGGTGGTCCCAGACTTTTACAATTGTAAATCGATGGTTGCTGAATGTCCCATTTTGTTGACTGTACTGACTTATACTACGTGTAATCCACTTTGAGTCCCTGTGAAAAACATGGGACTACAAATCACATAAATAAATAAAATCTGGCTTCCTATTTCAACCAGCCTTATCTGTAAAATCAATCCATCCATCATAAGGTCCGACACACACATTCATCCTTCGCGAAACAACCATCTGTTGCAACTGGCTACATTTCCATGTGTTTCTGGCAAGCAATGTGTTTTGCAGGACCAAAAAGTTAGTTTGGTTCTCCAGTTATGAGCAAGAATGAGAGCAGCAAAGGGTTATGTTCTTACCTGTAGAGTCTGAGTCCCCGGCCTGCTCGATATAGACAGGCAAACTGGTCTGCTCAGAGCCCGCGAATAGCAGCGAAACTGAAGAGGAAGGCATTTAATTTGAATCAGAAGAGAAGTAGCAATCTGGCACTGTCTGACTGGCAGCGACTGTTGGGGCTTCAGGCAGAGATCTTTTTCCACATTAAGACCCTTTAATTGGAGATGTCAGGGACTGAGTGCAAAACTTGATACGTGTAAAGCACATTCTTCACACTGAGCTATCTGTGCGTGCATTCACACTACACTAAATAGAGCAAAATAGGAGTCAAGTTGCACCTTTAAGACCAACAAAGTTTTATTCAGAACGTAAGCTTTTGTTGCTCTCTAAGCACACTTCATCAGACGAGGTACCGGATTAAAAACTAAGTTGGTCTTAAAGGTGTGACTTGACTCCTATTTTGTTCTACTACTTCAGACCAACACGGCTGATTACTTGGGTCTAACTACACTACATAATGCGCTTTGCAAGTGGACTTTTGTTATTCTTATACAGTAAAAATCCAGTTGTAAAACGCATTATTTAGTGTAGTGTGAATACATTCTATGGCTCAACACTAAAGGTATGATACAACACTTTTGAGCTTTTTTTGATTGAATGGCAGTAATGTGGGGTGTAAAGATGTCTGGAATGGAAAACTTACTAGCAAACTTTTTGATACTAAATTTTCCCACAGACAATTCTGCCATGTGTATGTAAACATACTCATCTATAGTTGTCAGGATTAACTGGAAATCATGTTAGATGAGCTACATGGGGACATGAACCCGCCACCCCAGTGCTTCTATGTGCAGACTGGCATACCCTTCAGAAGTCATCTTAGCTTTGTGATTTGAAATGCCAATGTTTTTTTTTCTTCTTTTTTGGACCACAGTGTAGAAGAAAAAAAGGTTTTTTTCCCATTAGTTCTAGACTTAGCTGAGCTAGATACTTTGATGGAGATATTAAAAGAAATTAACAAATAGACAGAGAGAAGGAAAATGGAATTTATTGTATGAAAGTGTATTCCGAACTTGCTGGGTTTTTTTTGTTGTTGCAGGGAATTAAATTGATACTATGTAATTTATAAGCAAAGTAAGATGACTTGAAATGCCAAATGTTCTTTTGGATCATAGTGCAGAAGAAAGAAAGTATTTTTGGCTGGTTCTAGACTGAGCTGAGGTGGATACTCTGATAGAGATATTAAGAGAAGAAATTAACAAATAGACAAATAGATAGAAGGGAAATGGAACTTATTGTATGAATGGTTATGGGGGGAAGATAATAAGAATATAGTGTAAAAAGGGGTTAACTGTAGAATGTATGATTTGGGTTAGGTTAGAACAAAGGATCTGTATTCTAATGATGTAAGTATATAATGCATCCCGCGGTCTACATCCCTAAGTTTATGTTTTGTATATATATATATATATATTGTTGCTGTTGTTAAATGTAATAAAAAGTTAAAACCAAAAAAAAAAAAAAGAAGTCATCTTAGCTTTTGATCTAGGTTCAAAGTAGGTCTTTATCAAAGTTCACTGGGTTGTTTTGAACAAATTACTTTGTTTTCCAATAGTAAAATGGAAATAGCTGGCATGCCTATGGAGGAATGAAATCAGAAATCTTCAAAGCACAGTTAAGCCTACGACAACATACAGTTAAATACTTTTAAGTCCACTGACTTCAGTGGACTTAGAAGGGTGAAACTGTGCTTAGGACTGGCTCTGTTAGGTACTTTAAAGAGAAGCTGGCAGTTTCCTCAAAGGCAAAAAGTATACCAAAACATTCCTTACCAGAGCTGACGAGGACAGGAGAGCTACAGGAGTCTGCATTCTGATTACCCTAAAAGAAGAAAGAGGCTACATTTATATATGCACACACCCTAAATATTCTCACCACCAAAGAAGATAGTCCAGTATGTGGGCAAAGCAGGCACTTCCTAAAGAACTCACTGGTTTCCCATTCAGACTTCTTTTTCCATTGCAGGTATATATCTCTTTTGTTGCCTTGGAGCTTCTACGAAAATTGATCCAAATATAATCTAGAACATCCAGCTAGCTCTGGGAGTACACCGTAAAAGATGGTTAAGTTAATCACAAAGAAGGAGAATCAGATAACCTTGACATGAGTTCTTGTAGAAGGGCACCAAGAAGATGGCAGGGGTGAATATGATTTTCAGCACGTTAGCCTGATGCACGCATGCTTCTATGCTTGTAGTACTCTTAACATCTGGAGACAGGAACTCCACATTGGTTTAAAGAAGTGGACCTGTACTACATGCACCTGTGCCAAATAGTAATTGTGAGAAGCATGTCAATCAAAAGGCTTACATCAGTTCAGCCAAAACTGTACCTATCACTCATCTCCCTGGAAATTCTTATTTTGGCTGGGCCCACAACAAGCCACAGCAAGATTTCCCTTACTCCAAAATTCATCACCATCCTAAACCTTCCTTAATCTTTACTCAACAAGCAAAGTATCTAAGGCATCTACAGAAAGCACTTCAACACAAACACTCTCATCCTCCCTGTTTTCCAACATCTTAAAGTCTCCTTGTTCACTTCACACTTCTCTCCCTGCCCACAATTAAACCTACCAGCTTTCTCCATCTTTGCCTTATCCTTCCGCCATTATCCACAAATACTCTTGTAAAACAGAACATCAATATACCAAGAACTGGCTCTCCCACCCCCAGCATTTACTTCAAGAGCCCCTAATTGCTCAAGCTTACCCCTAAAAGCTAAGCAGGAATTCCTTCTAGAAATCCAGTTTCTCAACAACCTCCTCCTTCCAAATTGTGTTCTTCAGCCCTTTCCAGACAGCCCTCAAGCAACTCTTTCCACTTAGCTTCCTATGACCTTCCCCACTCAATTCACACCAGTGGCACATCAAGTTTGACATGGGCTAGACAAAGGACAGTTAGGAAACCATCCTCAGCCTTATGTCCCAAGGATAACTGGAATGCATACATATCTTGTCCTTTTCCCAGGAATTCCAGAGCACCACATATGGTTCACCCTTTTCCATTTTATCCTCACTGCAAGCCTGTGAGGTGCATTACATTTCAGGAAAGTGACTGGCATCAGGTCTCTCAGCAGGTTTCAAAGCAAGCAGAAACTTGAACTGAGGTCTCCCCAGTCCTAGGCCACTCTAGCCATTACACCACATAGGCTTCCCTTGGAGACTACCCCCACACTCATTATTCAGACGCTCTCCAAGACTCAACACAGCCTAAACTATATAAAATTTACACTAGACTAGAACCAGGTTTACCTAAATTCAAATCCTCATTCGGCCACGAAGCTGGCTGAGCGACACCTAGGTCGCTGGTTCTCTCTCAGCCTAATCTACCTCACATAGCGATTGTCAAGCTAAAATAGAGAGCAGCGTTTAAATTCCTGCCTGCCACGAGTCTATCTGGATGACCTCGGGCTAGCCGCTCAGCTTCCCCTCTCTCACAAAGGTGTTACGAGGATGAACTGGATGAAGGGAAAAGACCCCACCGACGCTGTCTGTAGACTGACAAAATAAAAATGCGTTTAAATGAATCCGTACTCCTGCGTTCTGGAATCCAGGCGACACGCGTCTTATTCCAGCCAGCCCGAGAACACAATTGGCAACGCGAATAAATGAAGCTATAAACTGAAGCACGGATAAGTGAAGGTGCTTCATTTTCTCCGCATGCACTCCTCGGCCTTCCCAACGGGCTCCCTCCCCAGACACCCTCCCTGGGCTCCTTACTTGCTCTCTCTCCCTACACACCGGCTAACCTTCGAGGGCCAAGAGAGCCTCCACCAAACCTCAAAGTCGCAGCGCTGCAGCTCACACACCGCCAGGCCCCTCCCGCCCGCGCTCACCTTGCCGATGTTCCACCGCGTCCTCCGCTCCTATTGGCCGTCACGACGCATGGAACGTTTCCCCAGACAGGCCACGGTGGCTCACGGGACGCGCCGCTTCTTCTCCGCCGGCTATTGGCTGGCGGCCTCCGCGCTGGTCTCCTTTCCTCGAGCGTGGATTGGGCAACGCTGGAGAGCTCGCGGATTGGCCCTTTCCCGGGAACGTTCTAAAGAGGACGTCAGAGGAAGGCTCACTCTTGCTTGACAGCATGGAGGTCATTGAGGAGTTCCACGGCATAGGGGTCACGTGGGCGATGTGGAGGGGAAGAGTGGGTGTCCACTATTATGGCAGGGTTGCCAACCTCCAAGTTGTGACTGGAAGTCTCCTGCTATTGCAAGTGATCTCCAGGCGACTGATATGTTCACTTGGGAAAAAACGGTCGCTTCGGAAGTTGGATTCTATGTATTATGGCCCAAACTCCTCCCTCCTGAGGCTCCCCCCCCAAAATGTCCAGGTATTTCCCAACACTGAACATATGTGAAGATCAGGCACGTGATGTTTGGAGTTCAGTGGCTGAGGTTGCATTTGGTTCCCCAACAGCATACTCCTGCTTGTACATTAAAAAGAAAAGAACTAACCATGGTGGGATGAGACTAAGGTTGCCAAGTGACATGATGAAGGATGTCCTGGCCTTTTAACAGAGGCTTAATTGGATGTTATTTGACGGGTGATGTTACTACTTACCTCGGTGTCCTGAAAAGCTTCAGTGTTTCATTTCCATACATTGTTTGTATTAATTTTCCCAGGCCTGTTGGCAGCCCAAGGTCAGACCAATGACCCTTCTAGTCCAGGATACTGTTTCCATCAGCCAGCTGCCACATGGAAGTTCACAAGCAGGGCCAGCAGGTGTGAACCCTCTGAACTTGACAGTCCCATTCAGCTATAATGGTTGATAGAACTATAGTCTATAAATGTTTGCAGCTGTGGCCATCACGTGGGAATGAGTTCCACTAGTCAACTAATCACTGTGTGATGTAAAATGTTGTCTGTCTTGACTGAATTGCAAAAGAATAGCTGTGTTAGTTTGCTATAGCAAAGTAAAACAAAAGTCCCATGGAGAGCCGGTTTGGTGTAGTGGTTAAGTGTGCGGACTCTTATCTGGGAGAACCGGGTTTGATTCCCCACTCCTCCACTTGCACCTGCTAGCATGGCCTTGGGTCAGCCATAGCTCTGGCAGAGGTTGTCCTTGAAAGGGCAGCTGCTGTGAGAGCCCTCTCCAGCCCCACCCACCGCACAGGGTGTCTCTTGTGGGGGAGGAAGGTAAAGGAGATTGTGAGCTGCTCTGAGACTCTTCGGAGTGGAGGGCGGGATATAAATCCAATATCTTCTTCTTCTACTAGTACTAAAAAGACACAACATTTATTTCAATATGAACTTTTGTGAGTCACCATTCACTTCTTCAGGTCTTCCTCATATCTGAAATGGTGGTGAACAGTGACTCATGAAAGCTGATATTGAAATAAATGTTATTGGTCTTTAACGTGCCAATGGATTTTTATTTATAATCAACCACCAGTCAGTTTGATAGGATAATTTCCAAATTATAGTATGATGTGAAAGACAGATAATCGCTTCTTTATTCATGCTATCTACATTTTGCCTTTTTTTGTAAGGTTATGCATATGACCCCTCTGCCACCTTTTTTCTCATAGATTACTTGATTTCTCCATATTTGCTTACTTTGCCCTTTGATGACAGGCAGCTGATTACACTGAAAAGCATTGTATTTGAGCTGATGTCAATGTTTGATATATTTATTTATTTTTAAAACTTGCAAAGGCCCACACATATAAAGTCATTGCTGGACTGCTGATCATGGGCATTTGTCCAAAGAAAAAGCCAACAATAACAAAGTAATCTAATTAAATTAGATGCTGCCTTAGGTCTGCAGTCATCCCCCCCACCCCCCACCCCCGGATCAAACTGACATAGTTTGAACGTTCATCTAGATACTAATAAAGAAGTGTGCATACACACAAAGGCTTATACCCAGAATTAAACTTTGTTGATCTTAAAGGTGCCAGTAGACCAGGGGTGGTCAAACTTGCTTAATGTAAGAGCCACATAGAATAAATGTCAGATGTTTGAGAGCCTGAAGGAAGGAAGGCAAATAGATGGAGAGGTGGAAAGAAAGCAACTTTAAATGCATTCTCCAAGTCACCAGCAGGCTTGGCTTGGAGAAGTGATTTAAAAAGAAACATGCCTTCTCCAAGCTGGCCAACAGGGCAGTGGGGGCTTCGAGAGCCACACAATATGTGTGAAAGAGCCACATGTGGCTCCTGAGCCATAATTTGGTCACTCCTGCAGTAGACCTTAGTCTGTTATTTCAGACTAACACATCTATCAACCTAAACATATATCTGTTATTCTCGTTTTCCCAGAATGTTACTCTGAAGAAGGCATGGAAGGGGTATAAGTGCCAGTTTGGAAATGGGGCCTATTGCCTTCTTGTCCCCTTTGCCGTCCTGAACTGAGAGCCACTATGGTAGCAGTTAAGAGTGTCAGACTTGTGTAATGTATTGGCTGAAATACGCGCCCACGCGCAGAGGCGGCTGGGTATCCCAGGCACCTCTAGCGCGGGGCGCGGAATCCCCGCCTACTACATCCACGGCGGGAAGTTTAACAGGCCAGGATTGGCCTGACCTGTACAGGAGGCTGAACCGGGTATGTACATAAGCGGGGCCCGGCCCGCGTGTTCCCTCTCTTGCAACGTGCTCCTAATAAACAATGTTGCCCTACTCTCGTCTCCGCCTCGAGTACGTTACACTGGCGACGAAGGTGGGATGCTAGCCTCATCGGCTACAATCGGAGACCTTGGGCAACGAACGACCGGCCACGACCGCCGCCGCCACCATGGCCAACCAGAGCGGGAACACCGGGTACATCGAGCCCTTCGACCCTGCAAATCCTGAGGGCTGGGAGTCCTACTCGGAACGGGTCGAGTTCTACCTCCGGGCCAACAAGATCACCGTCGCCGGACCAAAGAGGGATGTTCTCCTGAGCGTCTGCGGGCCAGCCACGTTCGAGATCGCCAAGGGTCTCTCGGCTCCCGCCCGCCTCGCGGAGAAATCCTACGATGAGATCATCAGGCTGCTCACGGGCCATTTCTTGCCGCAGCCCTCACGGGTGGCCCGCAGATTCCTGTTCCACAAAAGGGACCAGACCGCTGGAGAATCAGCCGCGGACTACTTGGCGGCCCTCCGCAAACTCGCCGGGAACTGCAACTTCCCCCAGTTGGAGGAAACCCTGGCCGACCGATTCACGTGGGGCCTCCGCGACGAAAGGCTCCAGCAGAAGCTCTTCGCCAAAGAAGAGCTCACCCTCCAGGGCGCCTTCAGCGAGGCGGTCGCGTTCGAGAGGGCTGCCCGGACCTTTCCCCGGGTCAAGACCGAGACCGCCCACCATGAGGAGCTGGACCCCGAGCACCAGGACGAGGGGGAAGCCTTCCAGACGCGACGCGCCGCAGGACCAGCTGCCCGAGCTCCACAGCGCCCCCGAGCCAGCGAACGGCCGAACCAGCGAACCAACGAAAGGGCCAAATGCGCCAGCTGCAGCGACCCCCACGATCCGAGGGACTGCCAGTACCGGACCTGGGACTGCAGGAGCTGCGGGAAGACCGGCCACATCGCGCGAGCTTGCCGAGCCAAGCACAACCGCCCGCGACCGACCGCACACCACGAGGCCACAGAGTCCCACTCAACAGCCTCCACCTCACTTCAGGTACTGAGTTTGCCCCTGACCACCCCCAACAAGATAAAGATGGCGGTCCTCATAGACGGGGCCCCCTGCGTCATGGAAGTGGACTCGGGCTCCTCCATCTCCATAATCGCGGAGGAGACCCTGAGAAGGCTGCGTCCCGGCCAGGGGCTGCAGCTGCGACCGGCAAATTTCATATTGCGGGACTTCCAGCAAAACCCGGTCCAAATAGCGGGGTGGGCACGGGTGCAGGTGGAACGGGGGTCCTTCAGAGGCCCCCTAGACATCCTGGTGGTCAGGCGGCCGCTTACCACCCTCTTGGGTCTTGCATGGTTTGGCCCCTTGGGAATCTGAATAGAGGTGGCGCGCACGACCACCGCGGGAGGGTTCGGGGAGGTGTGCAGAGAGTTCCCCGACGTATTCGATGGGTCGCTGGGTAGTTACAAGGGCCCGGCCATCTCCCTACCGCTCGACCCGACGGTCAGACCGATCCGGCTCAAGGCAAGGAGGGTCCCCTTCGCCTTGAAGCCCAAGATCGAGGCAGAGTTGGACCGCCTAGTAGCACAAGGGGTCCTGGAGCCGGTCGATTACGCCATGTGGGAGACCCCCATAGTGACTCCGGTCAAACCCAATGGGGACGTGCGTATATGTGCAGATTACAAGTGCACAATTAACAAAGCGCTCCAAGACAACCCCTACCCAGTGCCGGTGGTGAGCCACGTCCTGGCTGCTCTAGCGGGGTCTAAGGTCTTTGGGAAGCTGGACCTGGCCCAGGCCTACCAACAGCTCCCAGTAGACGCCAAGACGGCGGAAGCCCAGACCATAGTGACACACAGGGGGGCCTTCCGGGTGAAGAGGCTACAGTTCGGGGTAAGCGTCGCTCCGGGGATTTTTCAGAGTATAATGGACGCTCTCCTTAAAGGGATCCCCGGAGTGCAGCCGTTTTTCGACGACGTTTTAATCGCCGCCCCCGGCCCCGAAGAGTTCGGAAATCGCTTGAGAGAGGTGCTCCGCCGGTTCCAGACAGCGGGGCTCAAGGTCAAACGGGAAAAATGCTTGCTGGGGGTCCCACGGGTGGAGTTCCTGGGTTTCGCCGTAGACTCCGCGGGAATCCACCCAACAGAAGAAAAAACTCGAGCCATCCTGCAGGCCCCGGCTCCCACCTGCAAGGCGGAGCTCCAAAGCTTCTTGGGGGTGCTGAACTTTTATCATTCGTTCCTCCCCCACAAGGCAGCCCTCGCTGAGCCCCTCCACAGGTTACTGGACAAAAAGGCCCCGTGGGTGTGGGGAAAAAGGCAAGCCGCCGCATTCCAGGCGGTCAAGGACATCCTAGTATGTAATGCGGTGCTCCACCATTTTGACGAGGGTCTCCCCGTCATCTTGGCATGCGATGCGTCGCCCTACGGAGTGGGGGCAGTCCTGGGGCACCAACTCCCGGACGGGAGGGAGGTCCCGGTGGCATACTACTCCCGCACGCTGTCTCCAGCCGAGCGCAATTACGCGCAGATAGACAAAGAGGCACTGGCAATCGTGGCGGGGGTCCGCAAGTTCCACGAATATCTGTACGGGCGGAGGTTCACTATTGCCACCGACCACAAGCCTCTCCTAGGCCTGTTGGCCCCGGACCGGCAAACCCCCCAAATTCTCTCACAGCGCGTGTTGAGGTGGAACCAATTCCTCAACTCCTACACGTACACACTGGTGCACAGGGCAGGCAAGGCCATGGGCCACGCGGACGCGCTCAGCCGTTTGCCGCTCCCAGAAGTAGGCCCAGACCCCGCCCCCGCACACCAGGTCATGATGATAGAGAGCCTCCCGGAGCAGCCCCTCCACGCGGCGGAGGTCGCCAAGGCAACATAGAAACACAAAACACTGGCGAGGGTGCTAGACTGGGTGATGAGGGGCTGGCCGGAGGGGAACATGGGGGAAGAATTCAAACCATACACGACCAGGAGGGAGGAACTAGCCGCGCACAAGGGGTGCCTATTATGGGGAAGCAGGGTGGTGATCCCGCCTCCGCTGCAAAAGCGAGTCCTGGAATCCCTACACGAGACCCATCCCGGCATAGTCCGAATGAAGGCGTTAGCCAGGAGCTACGTCTGGTGGCCGGGAATGGACGGGGAGATTGAGACGTGGGTGCGCAGGTGTCAAACGTGTCAGGAGTCAAGGCCGGAGCCCCCCAGCGCCCCCGCCACACGGTGGGAGTCCACCCGGAAGCCCTGGTCGAGGCTCCACATCGATTTTGCGGGGCCATTCCAGGGTCAAATCTTCATGATCATTGTGGACGCCTATTCCAAATGGCTGGAGGTCATTCCCATAGGGTCCACCTCAGCGGCCGCCGCCATCAAAGCGCTGCGCAGGGTCTTGTGCACCCACGGTATTCCGGATACCATAGTCTCAGATAACGGGACAGCATTCACAGCGGCGGACTTCCAAGGGTTCCTCAATAGATACCTGATTAAACACATTCGCTCCGCCCCCTTTCACCCGGCCACTAACGGCCAGGCGGAGCGGATGGTCCGCACAACCAAGGAAGCCTTAAGCCGCATCGTTCAGGGAGACTGGGACCACAGACTAGCTGCGTTCCTTTTCGATAACCGGGTCACCCCCAACCCGGCCACAGGGGTCAGTCCGGCCGAGCTCCTCATGGGGCGCAAACTCATAACACGGCTGGACCGACTACACCCCGACAGGACCGCTGACCCCAGCGGAAGTCCCGAGGTCCGGGACGCGGCAAGGGGGTTCTTCGCAGGCGACCCAGTTTATGCCCGGAACTACGCTAGGGGACCCGAATGGGTGGCGGGCAGAGTGTTACGAGTAACGGGGTCCCGCCACTACGACATATCGACCGAGGGGGGCCAGGTCCTACGGCGGCACATCGACCAGCTACGCCGCCGGACGCTGCCCGAGGACCCAGCGGACATAGAGGAGGCGGAGCCAACCAGAGGCCAGCCTGACGACGCGCCCCCAACGACAGCAGGGCCGCCGCCCGAAGTGCAGGGGCCCACCGAGCCCGACCGGCCCGAGGAACCAAACCCGCCGCCTCTGGCGGCACCACAACCCCCGGACGTGCCCGCCAGGGAAGCAGCGCCCCCCCCCCACAGGACCTTCCCAGACGGTCCACCAGGGAGAGCCGCCTGCCCGCGTATCTTAAAGACTATGTTCATTAACTAGGGGGGGAGGAGTGTAATGTATTGGCTGAAATACGCGCCCACGCGCAGAGGCGGCTGGGTATCCCAGGCACCTCTAGCGCGGGGCGCGGAATCCCCGCCTACTACATCCACGGCGGGAAGTTTAACAGGCCAGGATTGGCCTGACCTGTACAGGAGGCTGAACCGGGTATGTACATAAGCGGGGCCCGGCCCGCGTGTTCCCTCTCTTGCAACGTGCTCCTAATAAACAATGTTGCCCTACTCTCCTCTCCCCCTCGAGTACGTTACAACTTGTATCTAGGAGACCATTGTCTGAATCCCTCTTCTGCCATGGAATCTTGCTGGGTGACCATGTGCCAGTCATACTTTCTTAGCCTAACTTACTTCACAGAGTTGTTGTGAGGATAAAATGAAGGAGAAGATAACAATGTAAGCTGCCTCGGGTCCCCATTGGGGAGAAGGGTGGGGCATAAATGAATTGAATAAATACGGTAAATAAACTGATCTGTATATCTGTCAGTCTGTGCACCATCCAGCAGGAGGCAATGTTTTCTAGATTCTTTTTTATTTTTATTCAGAATAGGAGGAGTTACGATCAAAAGCAAACAATTCTGATCAGATTGCAAGAATTTACACAATTAGTGGACCGTATGTTGAACATGAGTCAGAAGTGTGATGCGGTGGCTAAAAAGGCAAATTCAGTTCTGGGGTGTATCAACAGAAGTGTAGTGTCCAGATCATGTGAAGTGATGATGTCACTTTACTCTGCTCTAGTTAGTTCTCACCTGGAGTATTGTGTTCAGTTTTGGGCACCACAATTTAAGAAGGATATAGACAAGCTAGAACGTGTCCAGAGGAAGGCAACAAAGATGGTGAAGGATCTGGAGACTAAGTCCTATGAGGAAAGGTTGAAGAAGCTGGGTATGTTCAGTCTGGAGAGGAGAATTCATAAAGTTTTGTGTATCTTCAATAAAGTACCATCAAATATCTTCAAAAAAGTCCCATCGAATTGTTATTAATGTCCTTAACAGTGTTGTAGAATTCAGACTAGACCCTACTTAGTATTGCTTTCTAAATGTAACAATATTATGCTGGCACATAATAAAGATTTTTAAATAGTATCCAATCCCCTGTGTGATCTTAGCATTATTATAAGATAAAAACCAGTGAACCCTTGTTTTGTCTGTGTTTTTGTAACCAGGAATCCTGCCAAGTATTGGTGATAATTCCATGACAAACCTCCCTGTAGAGTGGACAGCTAAAAAACATGTGCTCTACAGACTCAACTTCCCCTAGGGTAAGGGATTTTATTGTACCTACCCTCAAGAACCACAGAAGAGAGAGCAAAACACCTAGCTAGAGTAAGCGGCCTTCTAAAAACATTTACTTCCACAGAGGCCAGATATGCTGCCGACTCAGTAGTGCTTTTGGCATTTAGCAGCGCCCAATGTTTTGATGCACTAGAAATATGTTAAGAGTTCCTGAAGAGAGAAGCCAGTTCTATTAATATGGCTATGGACAGCCTTAAACCATCTAGATTGGGAATCGTCTTGGAGAATCAATGGAAACAAGCCTTGTGGGTTAAAGTGACCTTTCCGCCACATATAAATGGATAGAATACATGCCTTCGCCTTAATCCTAAAATTGCCAGTCTCCAAACATATCCAGGCATTAGAGACACAATTTGAAGCTTGCAAAACAGCTCTTTTAAAAATTTAGACTGAACTCTATCTTGTGGGGCAAAGCATGAGGTAGGTGGTCCTAAAAATGTTCCGTACAGCAATTGTACCAATGATTTGGCCTTATATAACCCCCCCCGGGTTAAACAAAAAAATTTCTATATAGCATTTGCCAGTCTTTCTCTTTGGTTGGCAACATATTTACTGTGCTTAACCCTGTATAAATTTTAGTTTTCTGATAGTTAATTGTGAGTAGCTCATTTTCACGGAACATAGGGCTTTTCTTAAACCTACTGGTTTTCTAGGTAATAGCACGGCATCATCAGCATACAGTAGCACAGATACATGCTGATTTGTTAGTTTAGTTTAGTTATTTGGTCACGACACCTTGTGTGCTGTTGTTGCTATCATCTGGAGGTTGGCAGTCCTAGCTGGGACTCATCAGAGTTGATAAAAGAACACAGTCCTGAAGTGCCTTCTGCACATGCTTCAAAGCTTACGGTATTTGTCCAGGCCCCTTACTCATTTGTATTGATAGTACATTTTAGATTTATTTTTTATTTATAGTCTGCATTTCACACTGAGACTCAAAGCAGGTTACAAGCAGAGGTGGAAAGTGCTGTCAAGGCACAGGTGACTTATGGCGACCTTTAGGGGTTTCAAAGCAAGAGATGTTTGGAATTTGGGTTGCCATTGCCTGCCTCTGTGTCAGGACCCTGGAATTCCTCCAAGGCCTCCCATCCAAATACCAGCCAGGACTGACCCTGCTTAGGTTCTGTGAGCTGATGAGATAAGGGTAGCCTGGGCTATCCAGGTCAGGGCTGAGTTACCAGTACATTAGAACTATGTAGTCAATCAGTAAGCCAGTTACAAAATATGATAACGTTTGAATCTAACTGCAACAATTCCTAGTAAAACAACATTATGCAGAGGGGCTGAGTGTGAAGAAGTAGAAGACAGACACATAACACTTTCAGGTGGGTAGCTGTGTGAGTGTGAAGCGTTAAAACAAAGTGTGAGTCCCGTGGCACCTTTAAGACCAACAATAGGAATCAAATAATTTTTACTGAACTTCTACAAGTTGGGAGAAAATAACTGAGTGCTTTCACCCAGCGATCGTTTGTAAGTAGATTTTGCCTTTCTTACACAGTAAAAATACGGTTGCAAAACATGTTAGGGTGTGTGAATGCTCCCAGAATCATGGTGCCACCACTAAAAAGATCTGGTTACATATTACCACCCAATAGTATAGGAACAGAGTAGGGCCTTTGAAGGTGACTTAAGTTTAGGAGAATATGGGCGAATATACAATGCAGGGTCCATCTCTCAACACACTATAGGAAATGGGGGGGGGGGAATCATTCTGGACACTTGGGAAAACGACCTACATGTAATGGCTAGGGTTGCCAGCCTCCAAGGGGAGCCTGGATATCCCCCACTTTTACAACAGAAATCCAGCTGGCGGAGATCAGTTCCCTGGAGAAAAAGTCTGCTTTGGAGGGTGGACTCCGGAGCATTGTACCCTGCTGCCAAGGCTTCTCCCCTCCCCAAACCCTGCTCTCTCCTGGATCCACCCCCAAAGTCTTCAGGCATTTTTCAACACAGACCTGGCAACCCTAAATGGAACATACATTTGACTTTCAAATGACTGTTTGCTGCCTTGCAGTGTCTGCATTCACATGGTAGACTTTCCAGCTATGTGCTCTTTTTTTTTTTTTTAAGCCAGGAAGCGACAGCGACTAAACTCTTCTTTTTTTAGTGTATCCCTCCTTTTTCAATTCACTATAAGGCAACTTCAAGGGCGGCCTAACTGTTGACAAGGGCTTCTTGGAAGGCAGCGTGAAAGCGTCACTCTCTCCTAAAACTACACCTCCCGGCGTGCCTTGCAAAGGGAGGTGCCTTCAGCTGTAACTTTCCAGTTTAGGGTTGAGTCTGAGGATCAGAAGTAGCTCGTTGTTTCTGCTGGTGTGTGTTGCTTCGTGCGGCTGTGACTGTGCAGGAAAAAAGATATTTTCGGCTCTGCTGCAGGGTGAGTCGGTAAAGGAAGTTAGATTTTAGTAACTGGGTACTTTTAGCAAGCAGACAGGATCAGGCGTTGCAAATAAAGCGGAGTTTGTATCAAGAGGGGTGGGGGCGGGAAACAGAAACAAACCGATGCCTCTTGTCTTGGGTTTTCCGATATGTTATAGTACAAGGGGAAGCGGATGATTTAAAACGTGTCGTGTATTCAGGGACAGGTTTTGGAAAGTGTAAGAAGGAATTACTCCTGGTTGGTTACTCGGGAAATGCTGGTTAAGTGGATTTTTATCCCTAGGGAACTTATTCTTCCCTTCACCATGTTGTTTTCACAACAACCCTGTGAAGTAGGTTAGACTGAGAGAATGGCTGGCCCAAGGTCATCTAAGCAGCCGAGTGGAGATTTGAATCCAGGCCTTCCAGATCCTAATCTGACGCTCTGCCGGCTGCCAGGAACCTGTGCATAGACGGAACTCCTATATTTGTAACTCCCCCGTAGGGTTGCCAATTTCCAGGTGGCGGCTGGAGATCTCCCGCTATTAGTACTGATCTTTGGGAGGCGGAGATCAGTTCACCTGGAGAAAATGGCCACCTTTGAAGTGAACTCTATGACATTAGACCCCACTGGAGTCCCTCTCTTCCCAAACCTTGCCCTCCTCAGTCTCCACCTCCAGGTATTTCCCAGCCCAGAGCTGGCAACCCCCCCCCCCCCCGCCACATACAAAGGAGCCCTTGAACTCCTTTAGGATCTCAAATAGCTGGACTACCCAGTGTCTGTGGTTTAATTTCCATGTGCATTACCTCTGGACTAAAACTTTCAGTTATCTGAAAGAGTATGCATGCGCAAAAAAGCTTATGCCCAGAATTCAACTGGGTTGGTCTTAAAGGTGCCACTGGAACTCAAAACTTTGTTCTGTCGCTTCAGACCAACACAGCTACCCACTTGAATCTATTATGATGTTCCACCTTTCAGCCAGGCAGCTTGGGAAGATGTGTCCACAAAACAACCCTGTGAGGAAGGTCAGGCGTCAGGCTGAGAGAACGTATAGCTGACCTCAAGCCACCCAGTAAGCCTCACAGCTGACTGGCTTTCTGTCTTAGTTCTATCTAGTCTTAAAACTTATAGCTCTTCTAATTTTACATGCGATATTTAAAAAAAAAAGCATAAGGGAGGGGCAGTGGCTCAGTGTATTGACCTGGATATGTTATCAGATAGCAGAAGCAAAGCAGGGTCAGCCCTGAGTAGTACTTGGATGGGAGACCTCTGAGGAAGCTAGTGGTTAGGCAGAGTCAGGCGATGGCAAAGGAAGCCTGTTGAAAACACTACAGGGCTGCCACACTGGCCTTGAAAACACTGCAGGGTTGCCACAAGTCGGTCATGACTTGACAGCAAAAGAAGAAGTGGCTCAGCGGTAGAATATGCAGAAAGTCATGGCTTCCTTCCCTGCCATCTCGAATTAGGAAGCAGGAGATCTGGAATATCTCCGCCGGAGACCCTGAATAGTTGCTGCCGGTCAGAGTCTGACTTGGTATGTGCGTGTTCAGGACTTTTTTTGTAGCAGGAACTCCTTTGCATATTTGGTCACACCCCTCTTATGTAGCCAATCCGTCAAGAGCTTAGTACAGGGCCTATTGCAAGCTCCAGGAGGATTGGCTAGATCAGGGGTGTGTGGCCTAATATGCAAAGCAGTTCTTGCTACAAAAAAAAGCCCTGTGTGTGTTCATGTGTCTTTTCGGAGATGGGAGAAAAACTTACTCTCTGATGACCCCCACCCTCCCCCAGTTGAGATTCCAGTGTCCTGTTTGCTGGGTTATATTTCTTAGTCATACTGGCGCGTAAAGAATGTTGTGGGGTGGAATGTTGGCTTTGATGGATGTAGGTTGTCCCTTCGGTACCCTAGCTGGCCTTCAAAGAAACTGAGACCAGTTTTGTGTTCTCTTCCCAAGGACTCTGGAAGGTTGGCAGATGGGTAAGAACTGACCCAAGATCAACCTTTTACCCGTGCAATGTTTTGAACATGAGTCTTCCTAGTTCGCAGCACTCCAATGTTAATGTTGGCTGTAGGGGAAGAGTTTCCTGCAGTTTTACATCACAGACTCCTACTTCTTTTTTACACAGAGAAGATCCTGTACCTGCTGGGCTAATGTCACTTACAGATGTCCAGTCAAATCTCTTGGGCAGGGCCAGACTAAGAGATGCAGAGGTCCTTAATTATATCAAGTTTAAGATGCTCTGTACTATTACCCAAATGAATAAAATTTGAGTCCAGTGGCACCTTTAAGACCAACAAAGTTTTATACTGGCTACAAGCTATTCTTTGCAAGCGCACTTTTTCCGATTTCATGTACATGCATACGAAAGCTTTTGCCCAGAATAAAACTTTGGTCTTAAAAGATGCCACCGGACTCAAACTTTGTTCTGCTGCTCCAGACCAACACAACTACCCATCTGAATTTACCAAAAAGAATGGTAGCTTAGTAAAATTGTTGTGTGCATTTTGAAGCCTTAAACTTTCACATAGCGATTGTCTCCCCTTGCCCTTCTTCAGCATCTTCATTTGATGACTGAGAGGGTATAGTTCTTAATCTTCAGCTGGGATCTTCCTAGTGCAAAGTCAGTGCAAAGCTGAGGTGGGTTTATGGAGGACGATACCTTAGGACAGGGGTGGCCAACGGTAGCTCTCCAGATGTTTTTTGCTTACAATTCCCATCAGCCCCAGCCAGCATGGCCAATGGCTGGGGCTGATGGGAGTTGTAGGCAAAAAACATCTGGAGAGCTACCGTTGGCCACTCCTACCCTAGGGGAAGAGAATTTCTCTCATTATCCTGGTCATCTGGATCCTTTAATCTGCAGCCAACAAGCCAGATAAGCTAACCAGGAAGAAGAATGTGCCGCCGAGTTGCAGATGACTCATGACGAGGACCCCGTTCATTGGACATTCCAGGCTGGAGAGGAGCTGAGTTGGTTTGCCATTGCCTGCTTCAGTGTACCAACCCCAGTCTGTACTGAACATGAACATATGAAGCTGCCTTATACTGAATCAGACGCTTGGTCCATCAAAGTCAGTATTGTCTTCTCAGACTGGCAGCGGCTCTCCAGGGTCTCAAGCTGAGGTTTTTCACACCTATTTGCCTGGACCCTTTTTTGGAGATGCCAGGGATTGAACCTGGGACCTTCTGCTTCCCAAGCAGATGCTCTACCACTGAGCCATCGTCCCTCCCCAACTGAGTACTAACTGTGCCTGACTCTTCTTAGCTTCCATGTTCCAACAAGTTCAGGCTAAGCTGGGCTATTCAGGCTGCTAATCATAGTAGAATGAAATCTTTTAAATAGTCATTCTGGAAGGTCTGGAGCACTTCAGAAAGGTTTTTTTTTTTAAAGGGGGAGGGGAGAGAAACCACAACCAAATATATGTGTGTCTTAGCATCAGAGAGAGAGAAAGAGTACACACTGCTTAAAGATAATGCAGTAAAAATCTGGCTCTCCTCAAAATGATAGTTCATCCCTGTGGGCAGGGTGGGGAACGTTTTCCTCCTTCCCAGCACTGAAATAGATCTAACTTCCAACAAGAGAGGGCAAAGCGTTAATTATAGACTAGTTACTTCTTAAAAGTTACAACATGGTTCAGATGTATTTTTGATGATGGGAGGTTCTGCTGTGCAATACGATTAATATCCCCCAGACCTTTCTGTCCCCGTGTAGTGCTCTGCAGTAGCAAATTTGCAACAGATGTTCCTTCATGGAGGAAGAAGCTGCTCTTACCGGTTCTGAAAAAGAGCAACCATCTCATCCTGGGAAGATGAAGTCTTGTCCTAGCGGAAGCGTCTGAGCAGTACAAGGAATGAGAGATAGACAGATGTGCATTTATTGAGCCAAAGCTAATAATCTGAAAGGGGCCTAAAAAATATTGGGGAACTGAAACAGAAAGACCTGGTGAAGTGTTCAGGCTTGTTGGCTACAGTGTTCTCTGATTCAAATGTTGCTTTAGTTACAAACCTGTGAATATGTGAAGCTGCCTTGGACTTGGTCCATCAAGGTCAATATTGTCTACTCAGACAGGCAGTGGCTCTCCAGGTCTCAGGTAGAGGCTCATGTTGTAACTTTTAAGACACATCTGGTCTATAATTAATGCTTTGCACTCTTTTATGGAAGTTATATCTATTTCAGTGCGAGAAATAAGGAAGCACTGCTTGATCAGGGCCAGTTTAGTGTGGTGGTTAAGTGCGCAGACTCTTATCTGGGAGAACCGGGTTTGATTCCCCATTCCTCCATTTGCAGCTGTTGGAATGGCCTTGGGTCAGCTCTCACAGAGCTGTCCTTGAAAAGGGAAGCTTCAGGGAGAGCTCTCTCAGCCCCACCTACCTCACAGGGTGTCTGTTATGGGGGAGGAAGATAAAGGAGATTGTAAGCCACTCTGAGATTCAGAGTGAAGAAGGGGGTATAAATCCAATATCATCTTCTTCTTGGTCCTTTTTACCTGGAGTTGCCAAGGATTGAACCTGGGACCTTCTGTGTGCAAAGCAGAGGCTTTCCACTGAGCCACAGGCTCCCCCTTAGTGACTTCAGGCAAACTGCCTTCTCCCGGCCTACATGGAGCTGCCCTATACTAAATCAGATCCTTGGTTCACTGAGTTCAGTACTGTCTACTGAGACTGGCAGCAGCTCCCCAGGGTCTCAGGCTGGCACTTTTCACACCACTTGCAATCTGATCCTTTTGACGGGAGATGCCAGGGATTGAACCTGGGACCTTCTGTCTACCAGATGCCCTGCTGGTAAGCCACATTCTTTACCATGATGAGATGTGGTAATCCTATTGTCCCACCTTGTAAGACTGTTGTAGAGAGGCCTGCATAAGAACATAAGAGAAGCCATGTTAGATCAGTCCAATGGCCCATCCAGTCCAACACTCTGTGTCACACAGTGGCCAAAAAAATTATATATATATATATAGCCGCCACCACCTCTTATGGCAGTGAATACCGCATGTTAATCACCCTTTGGGTGAAGAAGTACTTCCTTTTATTCGTTTTAATCTGACTGCTTAACAATTTCATCAAATGCCCACAAGTTCTTGTATTGTGAGAAAGGGAGAAAAGTACTTCTTTCTCTACTTTCTCCATCCCATACATTATCTTGTAAACCTCTATCATGTCACCCCGCAGTCGATGTTTCTCCAAGCTAAAGAGCCCCAAGCGTTTTAACCTTTCTTCATAGGGAAAGTGTTCAAACCCTTTAATCATTCTAGTTGCCCTTTTCTGGACTTTTTCCAATGCTGTAATATCCTTTTTGAGGTGCGGTGACCAGAATTGCACACAGTATTCCAAATGAGACCACACCATTGATTTATAAAGGGGAGTATAATACTGGCTTATTTGTTTTCAATTCCCTTCCTAATAATTCCCAGCATGGCGTTGGCCTTTTTTATTGCAATCGCACACTGTCTTGACATTTTCAGTGAGTTATCTACCACGACCCCAAGATCTCTCTCTTGGTCAGTCTCTGCCAGTTCACATCCCATCAACTTGTATTTGTAGCTGGGATTCTTGGCCCCAATGTGCATTACTTTGCACTTGGCCACATTGAACCTCATCTGCCACGTTGACACCCACTCACCCAGCCTCAACAGATCCCTTTGGAGTTCCTCACAATCTTCTCTGGTTCTCACCACCCTGAACAATTTAGTGTCATCTGCAAACTTGGCCACTTCACTGCTCACTCCCGACTCCAAATCATTTATGAACAAGTTAAAGAGCATGGGACCCAGTACCGAGCCCTGCGGCACCCCACTGCTTACCGTCCTCCACTGCGAAGACTGCCCATTTATACTCACTTTTGTGTTTTGTGGCAGCGCACACAGGGCTTTTTTTGAGCAGGAACGCAGCTCCGGCTGGCTTGACATCAGGGGGTGTGGTCTAATATGCAAAGGAGTCCCTGCTGGGCTTTTTCTACAAAAACCCAGCATGAAACAATGGTGATCTCAGGGAGTGTGGCCTAATATGCAAAGGAGTTCCTGTTGGGCTTTTTCTACAAAAATAAAAGCCCTGAGTACATGTATTTTGCATACACAAGGAACTGGCTTGGATCCTGGGGTTGGATGGCTGTCATATTAAAGAGCCACTGCTGGTGTGAGCAAATTGTTTTGGCCTAAGCAGATTAATGGTATTTTGCAAGGGAAAGCAGATGCCTGTGTTTGCTTTGCATGCAGTGCTTTTAAGCTACAGTGTAAAAAAACCCCCAAAACTACAGTGGATATGAATCAAACAACAAAGCTGGGAATTGGGACCACCCTCTTTTGAATCTTGCTGCTGCTAGAAGACCTTAAGCAAGCTGTTATTTCTCAGCTTTAAGTCCCCATCTGCAACATGGGGCGATACAAGGATTTGACCCTGCCTCCTTCCAGCGTTGGAAGGACTGTTGAGGAGTGTTTTGGAATGTTCTCAGTAGCTATGTGAAGGTTAAGATTTATTGCCATTGCTGAGTCAGAACCATCTCTGCAGAGAAAATGCCACCGTTGGGCAAGTATATTTTGTACCTTAGTTGTTTGCACTGGGTATTTTTCTAAGGGGAGACCATCTCCTCTTCCTAACTCTTATCCTCCTTTGTTCCTCTGCTTATTTTTCTCCTCTCCTTTCTCTTCATCCTTGGATCCTGCTGCCAATAACCCTGGGCTGATCAAAACAACCCAACCCATGTTTATTTTGGAAGCCCACACAAAGCAGGGGGTAGTGGTAGGAGAGGCTGTCTGGTGCCACCCCCCCTCCCCCCCCCGCAAGAAGCAAGTTGGGTCACCGCTGAACTTTTGCTTCCCCCTTTCCAATCTTTAGCATCAGGAAGTGATTTCTGACTAAGAATATCTTGGCAAGGAGATCAGCTACTAGAGGGGAGGGGAGACTACAGGGAACCCATGAAAATATGCACTGGTTCTTACATTTTAAAGCCGGGGTGTCGAACTCATTTGTTATAAGGGTCAGATCTGACATCAATGAGACCTTATTGGGCCAGGCCATTTGTATACCTATTTAAGATTAAGTAGCAGAGATATAATTTTTTTAAAGGACACAGACAGACATGACTAAAGATTAAAAAAAAAACCCTTAAAATAAAACATGCTTAAAACATTAGCACTTGTTGGTCTTAAAAGTGCTTTCTTTGTATTTCTCCCATGGGATCCAGGGCATTGAGCAAAGTAAGCTCTGGCTCTTTCCTTCCCCTCCCAGGGGACCAGGAGGGGGAGGAGCCTCAACCAATGGAGAAAACTGAGCTCTGTAGCTCTTGTGTAATTGAGCAAGCCTTGCAAAGCAAGCTGAGATGCAGAAGGAAGCGAGAGAGATGGAGAAGGTAGCAGACAAGAGCCAGTTGCTTGGGGGCCTGATAGGAGCCTTCTGGGGGCCTAATTCAGCCCCTGGGCTGCATGTTTGACACCCCTGTTTAAAATCCATAAATGGCTTGGGGCTGGGGTATGTGAAGGATCATCTCCTCCCGTACTATCTCCCATGCCTTTGTTTGTAGAGATACGACAGGTAGGCAACCAGAGACAGGGCTTTTGCAGTGCTCCAGGGCCTTGCTCTCTGGCCTGGTCACCCATGGGGTATGAGGGCAAGGGGCTACAGGTGCCATTTTTTGACCCGACAGAGGCAGTGGCAGCTCTTCTTTGTAGGACTTCCCACTTGAGCCTCACCTGGCCTGTATTTTACTGTCTTTCAAAAATGTTTCTTTGTACCTAGACTTCTAACTGGGGTTCCCTCATTTTTAGCAGTTTTTGTACTCTGCTTCAAGTCTGAAGGCTGTTTTATGGATCTCATTTTACAATATTGTTTTTATGCTACTTTTTATGACTTAACGGGCCTGTTCAGACGCATGGTTTAATCAGTTGCCGCTGCTGTTTCCTACCGCATTAAAAGTGGCTGATCAGACAACATCTGCCTCCCGGTAGTCAATTCTTACTGCTCCCCTCCAATCCTACTCCAAACTGGATTATTTTTTTACATGTTCCTTTGCAGTGTTTTTTGAGTTGTCCGGTTTCACATTGTAGTTTTCTCCATCTGGATAGTTCTGCTGCAATATTAACCAACTTCCGGATGTCTGAAGGCTGTCCCAGAGCAAAAGGAGCCTCAGACATCCCGTTTACGGTTGCCATTTTTTTTTTTACTAATTAGCAATATGTGCATAACTGCACGTTTTTTTACCTGCACATAATGTGCACATGCGCAATATGCTCTTATGAGCATAATAGTGGAGGAAACAAAAAAAGAACTACATGGTGCTGTCATGTGGACGGCAGAAGACAGTTTCACCGCGGAGTGATTCGAATTGCAGTATGGCAGTCTGATCGATAATATCCAGAACAAAGATATTCGGAACAGAACCGGATAACATGGACTCAACACGCTGTGTGAACAGGGCCAATGTATTGTGGACAGTTCTTCCATTGTTGTGTTAGTGACTTCATTGCTTTTCTTTTTTTACTTGTTAAGCTGCTTCAAGTGAGTCTCTGGTGAAGCAGGATTATAAGTTTTCTAAAGAAATAAATGCTGACTGTTTCATTTGGGGTGGAAATTGTGCTCTTCAAGGTCCCCAGCGTTGCTGAGTGAAACATTTGGAATCCGGAGGAGTGGATGCCATTCCAAGAGGGAATGGGGGTTGGGACTCTTTGCTTTGGGGAAAATATGCTGTTTGGTTTTGGTTTCCAAAAACACAAGGAGAGGCCCCTTGTACAGCCAAAGAAAGGTTGCCAAGACAAGAAACATAAGAGATTCTGGGTCGATAGCCAAATTGAAGATGTGTTACTGTAATACACCTGTGTTGAATGAGCTCAGTCCGTGCAGAGTAACCTAAAACTTAGTTATTTTCTTCCTCGGTTCCATTCAAGGCCTTTTGGATTTTATCCCCAAGACTCAGGGCAGGCAGGCACTAGGAAAAGCCCTGGAAGGCTCCATGGCTCCCACATTGGAGATACTTGCTTTAGATATAAACTCAGCCTCTTTTCTGTGGTTATGCAAAGATCTTAACTGGTGGGCTTATTAGTGTGTGTCAAGGCTGTAAATATCCGTGTTGGTTCACATAAAAATTCCTGAAACAATGCCTTCATGCTAGGTCCAGCCCCGAGTATCCCAAAACACTAAGCAAGCTTTCAAGGCCTTCAGAACTCTTTGTGAAGCATGGACGTTCAAGTACAAAAAAAATGGGAGAAGGAGAGAGGAGGTATAATAGAGAAGCCCCTAGTTTGTTGAATCTTAAACCGGAATGTGTTGCAGACTTAATTGGCTTATGTGGTGTTGGGTGCAGGCTGGGTTTCCAAGATACACAGAGGAGTTCTGGGAGCAGTTAATAAAAGCTGCCACTTTTGAGAATGTATCCACCTACCTCACAGGCAGTGTTCCCTCTTAAACTGAGAGCCAGTTTGGTGTAGTGGTTAAGTGTGTGAACTCTCATCTGGGAGAACCGGGTTTGATTCTCCAGTCCTCCACTTGCAGCTACTGGAATGGCCTTCGGTCATCCATAGAGCTCGTCCTTTTCCTTGAAAGGGCAGCTTGCTGTAAGAGCTCTCTCAGCCCCACCTACCTCACAGGGTGTCTGTTGTGTGTGTGCGGGGAGGGGAAGGTAAAGGAGATTGTGACCACTCTGAGACTCTGAGATTGTGTATAGGGTGGGATATAAATCCAATATCTTCTTCTTAGTGTGAGCTAGTTCAGGTTTTTTTTAGCCTCTGGGTCACACATTTTTGTCTTAGCTCAGGAAAAATGGTCCCAGAGCACACTAATTTATGCAGTAGCTCACAGCTTTAATGCCAGTAGCTCACAAAGTAGAATTTTTGCTCATAAGACCCCACAGCTTAGAGGGAGCATTGCTCACAGGGTGTTTGTTGTGGAAAAAGGAAGGAAGGAGAATGTTAGCCGCTCTGAGAGACTCCAAGTGAAAGGCAGGGGATAAATACAATCTCCTCCTCCACCATGGAAGCTCGCTGAGTTACTTTGAGCCAGACCAGTCTGGCTCAGCCTAAACTACCTCACAGAGAGGATAAACAGAGGAGAGGAGAATGGAGTAGGCCGTTTTGCATTCCCACTGGGGAGAAAGGCAAAGTATAAACTATATCACAATTCAAAAACCCCATACTGTTAATTAAAAAGTATATTAGTATAAGTATGTTACAAAAGGTAATTATTAGCTAGTGTATTTAGCTAGTGGTGATGGAAAGAGCCGTCAAGTCACAGCAGATTTATGGCAACTCTGTGGGGTTTTCAAAGCAAGAGATGTTCAAAGGTTGGTTTGCCGTTGCCTGCCTCTGCATCACAGCCCTGGTATTCCTTGGAGGTCTCCCATCCAGTTACTTAAACAGAGCCCAAACTGGTTGGCTTCCAATACCTGACAAGAGTGGAATATTCCAGGCCAAGGTGTTTAGCTTGTACATAAATCCATTTCTGCGCTGGACTCCTGCTTGATTTAACCTCTCAGTATGTCATTGCAGCTATGTACAGCCATGTTAGTTCTGGCTTTATCCCCTGGGCTGTCTAGAAGTTCTATGATAGCTGCTATGGTGACCTACCTCACAATCTATATTTGATTATGCAATACATCACCAGCTTCCCACCCCTACCCCCACATTACTCCTGTGTCTTAAGAGAAACCCAGAAGAACTTCAGATTAAGAAGCTGCTGGTTTATATTCTTTTTCCGAATTGTGAAGTGAGTAGATGGCCTCAGGCAAGCTGTTCAGCTCTTCAGCTCTTCATCTGCAATGCAGGGAGGTCAGACTGAATTGAGACACCACATGAAGTAATGGTTAAGACCTGCCTTTGAATTCCCAGGTGATGTGGAAGTTTGCTGGTGGTGTGACTTTTGGCCAGTCACACTCTCTCAGGCTAACCTACCTCACAGGATTGTTGTGAGGATAAAATGGAGGAGAGGGAAATGGTGGACGTTGCTTTGGGTTCCCTTTGGGGAGAAAGGTAGGGTACATATTAGGTGAATAAATGTTACCAGAAGTAAACATTTGCACTAGGGTTGCCAAGTACAATTCAAGAAATATCTGGGGACTTTGGGGGTGGAGCCAGGAGACATTGGGGGCGGAGCCAGAAACAAGGGTGTGGCAAGCATAATTGAACTCCAAAGGGAGTTCTGGCCATCACATTCCAAGGGACTGAACACCTTTTCAGTTCCTTCCTTCCATAGGAAATAATGAAGGATAGGGTCACCTTCTTTTGGGGCACATAGAATTGAACCTCCTTGTCCAATCTTTTTGAAACTTGGAGGGTATTTTGTGGAGAGGCACCAGATGCTACGCTGCAAATTTTGGGCCTCTACCTCAAAAAACAGCCCCCCCAAAGCCCCAGACACCCACGGATCCATTCTCCATTATTTCCTATGGGAATACATCTCCATAGGGAATAATAAAGTTCCCAGCAGATATTTCCCTCCCCTCCCCCTGCTTTCTGATGACCCTGAAGCGGGGGGAGGGCCTCCAAACCGGAGGATCCCCTGCCCCCACCTAGGGATTGGCAACCCTAGTTTGCACTGTGAGTCTGCTCTGACCAAGGGCTTCCTTATCTAGAGGCATAGCCCTCTGCGTAGGGATGTCAGCCTCCAGGTGGGACCTGGAAATCCCCCAGAATTACAGCTCATCTCCAGACTACCTAGATCATTTCCCCTGGAGAAAATGGATGTGTTGGAGGGTGGACTTTCTGGCATTGTACCTGACTGAAGTCCGTGTCCTCCCCAGGCTCCAACCCTCAGTCTCCAGGAGTTTCCCAGCCTGGATCTGTCAACTTCCCCATCCCCCCGCTGGTAGCCAGGGTGGACCTGGCAACCCTAGTAGGTATGACAGAGACAATTCCTGGAACTGATCTTGGGTGTGTCATTGCCTCTTACTCTGTGTTGAAAGTGAAAGCGATCAAGCGAGCTGCAAGTTGGCCCAAACAAGAATGACTGCAAAAGGCTTTGTTTTAAGGTCAGGAAATATGAAAAAGCTGGCAGGCTGCCCTGTTACATGAAGCCATTATCTTGTGTACTTTATCAGAAGGGGATGGAAACGAGACCGAAGGCTGAGGCTACGTATGCTGGACTTTGCACTGGTGCTGTTTGGAATCTTTATGGCGTATACTGCATTCTATGAACTGAGCTCTTTTGAACTCTGTCAGTGGGTATTCTCTGTGTAGGGAGTTTATAATACTGCTTTTTATTTTGATCATATTGTCCTGTTGTTGTATCCAGGTCTTGAATTCAGCAGGGCCTCACAGGAGCACAGCTCCTGAACCTTTCTGATGCCCCCCCCCTCCTCCTTCCCACCTACCTACCTTGTCCATTGAATAGTAGGTGCAGCTGCATAACAATCCCTGGATTAGGAGAGCGGGCCAGCCAGCCACCATGAGTTTTGCCGCACCCCCAGCAGCCCTCATTAATTAATTATTTTATTTTATTGGATTTATATCCCGCCCTCCCCACAGAAGCAGACTCAGGACGGCTCACATTAACATCTGGAGAAGCTCATGCACCCTTTCGCCACTTCTTATGTGATTTTGGGCAGCAGGTGGCTTACTGGCCTTTTGACTATGGGGGAGGGGGGGTGGCCAAGGAGAGCCCCATCTGAGTAAGACCTTGGGCTGGCTGGATCTCTAGCCATCCCAAGCAGGCCTCGCTTGCCCAGGGCTCTCCTTTCTTGCGTCGGGTTGCTTTTGGCTAGTGGGGGGTAGCGTATGGGGGGAGCACCACCACCTATTTTTCTACAAAACAACCCCTGATTGTATCTACCTCTTGAACTTTGCCTGTCTGAATCTGATCCTAGGATAATGGTCTAGATGTGTTGTTATAGGTTTTTGTCTAGTGGGGGGATTTAAAGGGTTAAGTATTTTATGGCGGATACTGGAAGAAATGGAACTGGAGCATGAGAGGGAGGGTGGAAGGTGGGCGGGCCCAGGACACCTTTCTTCCTGTGTTCCTTTTAAAGGCCTTCCTTCCCCCACCCCTTTCTTTTGCATATGCAACCTTTGGGATTGCTCTATCAAGGAGGAGAAGGCCTTGAGGGGAGAGAGAGGAATGTTTATCCCCCCCAAAAACATTTGCAATAAAAACTTAAAAACTGTTGTGAACATGAAAGAAACTATATTAGTTGGGTTGTCCAGAAAGAGGGTGATATGAGTAAGGATGCAGCTGTATTGTCCAATTTTTCTACAGAAGTTTTTTTTTTTTTTTTAAACCCAATCTTAGCCCAGTGGTGCAGAGTGGTAAAGCTGCAGTCCAAGCTCTGCTCACGACCTGAATTTGATCCCGGCGGAAGCTGGGTTCAAGTAGCCAGCTCAAGATTGACTCAGCCTTCCATCCTTCCGAGGTCAGTAAAATGAGTACCCAGCTTGCTGGAGGTAAAGTGCACACGACTGGGGAAGGCAATGGCAAACCACCCCGTAAAAAAAAAAGCGACATCACCCCAGAGTCGGAAATGACTGGTGCTTGCACAGGGGATTACCTTTACAAACAGCTTGCTGAAAGGACATATTTAACAAAGGGCCCAAAAGCTGGGAATTGGGGCCAGCTAGTGGGATGCGGAGGATGCTTGCTACTTCTGCAAGCCAAATTACACTTGATGGTGCTCTCAGGGTCCCCACTGCCAAGTTAATACCTGACATATAGGATTTAAAAATCCCATGATGGCCTGGTCAGGAACATGGTGCTCTTGTCCTCCCCCTCCTACATTCCTTATTAAGGGCTGAAACAGCTCCAATCTCCCCAAGGCTCTTTTGCCACTTGAAAAGGCACCAGGAGAGGGTACAAGAGCTCCTTGTCTGTGTTCCGGCTCTGGCAGCCTTGTTACTTTGGCCTTTAGTCTTCAACAGCAGTTAAAGATGAATCAGGTTGATAAAGTAGCCAACCTCAAGGTGTGGCCTAGGGTTCTCCGGGAATTGTCAGTGATCTCCAGATTACAGAGATTAGTTCTCCTGAAGAGCAGTTTCTGAGAATGGCTTCTCATCCCTGCTGAGCCCCACACCCAAATCTCCAGGAATTTTCCTTTCACAACCCTAAATTAGGAAAAGTCAGTATCTTGGTCTGGGAGACAGCAGCTCTATCCCCCAGTTATCCCCAGAACATAGTGGATTTCTTTTTGTTTCTTTGCTTCTGTTCAGAGCTGAAGGACTGCTTTCGAGGCAGTTTCCTTCACCACAGGCTCTAAGACGTGTCTTACATTTGCGCTGCTATTATTAGCCTTAAGGTGGAAACTACAAGTATGAGGTTTTAATGGTGTATAAAGTTCATTCTTAAGTGGCTCTCATTAGTTTTTACTAGAACTTGGGCAGGAAAACCTCTCAATGGATAGTGTCCAATGGGTCAGATCTACCCAGCTTGTGCTCTCAAGGAGGTCCGAATTTGTCAGTGGAGGTTCTGAAAGACTACCATGGTCTGTACCTGCCTGTACTTTTGGAGGGGAAGGAGCCTTTTTGAGAGCCTGTGGGCATTTTTTAATCTGTAGGCTAGATGCTACCATGAAATGGCTGCCAAGCTTGAGGAAGGATACACCTGACCACAAAATGGCTGCCATGGAGGCTGAGGCCAGTCACAAAATGTTGGGATGTTGCAAGCCAGGCAGCCTCCTGTGAGGGAAGTGACTGTTTCTAAATTGAGTGCTCCCTGTGGACACAAAGGTGATGCCTCCTTCTCCAAGCTTGTCTCTTTGCTTTGGAGAAGAAGGAAATAGAGGTCAGAAACAGAGCAGGGGGTACCGTGGTTTCCATGGGCACCCAAATGGATGTCATTGTGTTACATTACAAAAAGAAAAGAGGAAGAGTCCAGTAGCACCTTCTTCAGTGACTCACAAAAGCTCCTCCCCTGCCACAAATTTTGTTAGACTTTAAGGTGCTACTGGACTTTTGCTGTTTTCTGCTGCTAAAGACAGACTAAAAGGACTACCCATCTTGATCTATTTCCAGGGAAAGGCTTTGGGGTTTTCCTGAGGTACAGGGATGACTCCAGGCCAAGCTAAAATGAGTTGGGGACTTTCCTGGCATGTCGAATTGGTTGGTCAACATCTCAGAGTATGTCAGTTGCATACTTTAGTTGTTCAGGTTTCTGCTATAAATAACTCTAAATCCTGCAATCAGATACTCGGGGAAGCTGCAATTGAAATAGATTCTTGGGCACCTTGGCTGGGAATGTGTGTTTGGTTGAATCTGCTCTTTGCGGAGAGAGTGGCAACAGTGGGGATTCCATACTCTTAAAGAGAAACTCCCCCTACAGCATCCGACCCTCATACCTTCTTGCCAGAATAATTTGTGTAAGGAATAGATTCGTGGGGGGTAGCTGTGTTGCTCTGAAGCAGCAGAACAAATCTGGAATCTAGTGGCACTTTTAAGACCAACCGAGTTGTATTCTGGGTATAAGCTTTCGTGCGCATGCACACTTCTTCGGGTACATGTATCTGACAAAGTTGCCAACGGACTCAGACTTTGTTCTTGTGTCAGAAATGCTGAAGTGCTGTTTGTTTTGAAACTGGAAGTGACATTTCTATCAGGACCTTGTAAGAATCTCATCTATGCCTTCCAGGGTGAGAGGTGTGCATATTTTCAAATCCTTCTCTCTCCTGAAGATTTGTCATTACACGGTGGCTAGTTTGGCACAATGCTGGGGCCAGGCTGTAGTCTGAAAAACAATCCTTCATGTTAAAGTGTTAGAAAGCTGATGCTCTAGTCCATGACCCCTTTTCCATCACCGTAAATGTCCTCTGCATCTGTTATCTGGAGAGGTCATGTCTCCGTAGGTGGTCTCTGCTGTGAGGATCAGCTGGAGAGCTCGTGCTTCTGGCTTCCTGGAACTAGACCAGTCTCAGAAAGCTTTGAAGCAAGCCATCCCCTCCCCTCTGGTCAATGGCCAGGGCTTATGGAGCCTGGGAGAAAAGTCGGTATTTTGTTTTCCTTCGGAGCTGGCTCAGGACAGGCTGTTGCCTGACCTGGAGAGGCTAAAAGCATTCTCTTCCCTCAGATTAAAACATGGACTGTAATCTGCTGGGAAGTATCCTTGCAACTGTGGGGCCATGGCTCATTGCTAGAGCATACACTTTCCATGCTGCAGATCTGGAGTTCAGGTCAGATATCTCCAGTTAAAAGGGATTGGGTAGTATGTGGAAGACCTCTACCAGGAGAGCCATAGCCAGTCAGCATCCACAATACTGACCTTGTTTGACCAAGGATCTAACCATAAAAATGTATTTATTTCCTTGTCACATTTTTTTAATCCCTACTTTTTCCTTTTCCCAAAGAGCTCAGGATGGCAGGCATGCTTCTTTCCTTCTTTGTATACTTGCCACAACCCTGTGGAAGTAGGTTGGAGAGAGGAAGAGGAACTGGCCCAAGGTTTATTTTTATTTACTTCATTTAGACCCTGCCTTTCTGCCCAGTGGGGACTAATACTCCCTCTAGGCTGTGGAGTCTTGTGAGCAAAAATTCTTTGTGAGCTACAGGCATTAAAGTTGTGAGCTACTGCATAAATTAGCTTGCTCTGTGGCCATCCTTTTAGAGCTAAGACAAAAATGTGTGAGCCAAAGGCTAAAAAACTGTGAGCTAGCTCACACTGATTCAGCTGAGAGCGAAAACCGGTGGGGATCCAAATCACCTTACATGGTTCTCCTCTCCTCCATTTTATTCTCACAGTAGCCTTGTGAGGTAGGCTAAGCTAGGCATGGCGTTTGATGGGCATTTTTCCACCACTGGGCCCTCCCACCTGCTATTGTTGCTAAAGCAAGTGGGAGAACAGTAAAGGGAAGAAATGATGTTCCGCTATGTGTCAACTTCATGTCCAGATGAAAAACTGGTGAGGTCACCAGTTTTTCACCCGATGCTCTAGAACGGGGTGTCAGACATGTGGCCCAGGGGCCAAATCAGGCCCCAAAGCAACTGGCTGTCATCTGCTTCCTTCTCCCTCTCTCTTGCTTCCTTCTGCATCACAACTTGCTTTGCCAGGCTTGCTCAATCGCACAGCAGGTACAGAGCAAAACCTCTATTTTGTTCATTGACTGAGGCTCCTCCCTTGGGGAGGAAGGGGGGGAAGAGCTTGCTTTGCCAGGCTTTCTCAATCACACAACAGAGCTACTGAGCCAAGCCTCTCTTCCTTGGTTGCCTGAGGCTCCTCCCCCTCCTGGTCCCCTGGGGAAGGAAGGAAAGAGCCAGAGCTTCCTTTGTCCAGTTCCCTGGATTCCATGGGAGAGATACAAAGAAAGCACCTTTAAGACCAACAAGTGCTAACATTTAAAGCATGTTTTATTTTAAGTTTTTTTTAAAAAAATCTTTAATTGTGTTTGTCTGTGTCCTCTATAAAGTTTATATCTCAGCTACCTAATCTTAAATAGGTACATAAATGGCCTGGCCCAACATTGCCCGGCCCGACAAGGTCTCATTTATAATAAATGAGTTCGCTCTAGAAAGCCTCAAGTGTTTCGCCCAGGTAACACATAGCACAATGTCATATCCGCTCCTTGCCCCACCCCCAAAGGTCCTGGGAGTGCCATATAGCAGCATGGCATCCTTAAATGGGGTGGAGAGAGAGAGAGCAACTGGTCTAAGGTCATCGAGCAAGTTTCCGTGGCAGAGTGGGTCTCCGGGATCCTGCTCCGACTGCTAGACCCCACTAGCACCAACTTCACATGCTCAGTGCACAGTAAGTAGGTGAGGCCGAGCATGTGTGCCTGACCTAAGGTCATCCAGCAAGCCTCCATGGCAGAGTGGAGATCTTAGCCTTGGTATTCTGACCACTGTACCACATTGACTGCATCCTGGAACTGACGAGAACCGTTTTCAGATAAATTGCAATCATATTGGGACTGAGAGATCATTTAACTTAGGTGGGTGCCCGTTTATGGAACTAAGCTATTGTGCCATATCATTTAAGAAAAGATTAAAAAGATGTGGGGCTAACACACACCCTTGTTTAACTCCTTTACAAACTGGTATTTTTTCAGTTAGGTGTCCTATAGATGAGAATTTTACCTGGCAAGTTGTATTTGTATGTAAATTCTTTAATAGATTTAACAGACGGGGATCTATATTAAGATCCTTTAGTTTATTCCATAGTTTGTTTCTGTCCACAGAGTTGAATGCACTCTTCAGATCTATAAAGCTACATAGAGCTTCCCCTTTCTTGTATTCATGTATTTGTCGGCCAGAAAAGCCAATGTGACACATTTTTGGGGGGAAACCTATTTGCTCTAGGCCAATAATGTCTCCCGAATGTATCCAGTCTGTCAGCCGACGTTCTAAATGTTTTGCATATAGTTTGCCCATAATGGATAATAAACTAATTAGTATGTTACAGGTGTGGTAAGTTATCACTTTCCCTGGCTGGATACCTGTGATGCCCCACTGAGAGCTGAGTAGCACCTGCCTGGGCAATTCATGTGGCACATTCCCATGTCACCAGTCCTCAGGGTAGGGTCAGTCTGGCATGAACAGAGCTCTGTGTTGCTGTAGCCAATTCCAGGCCAAGAATCCAGTCTGTGTATAACCTACTTGGTGCTTGGGGGGCAACAAGGGGAGGGCTTCTGGAGTTCTGGCCCCACTGGTGGGCCTCCTGATGGCATCAGGTGTTGGGTTACTGTGCGACACAAAGTGTTGGACTGGATGGGCCACTGGCCTGATCTAACATGACTCCTCTCGTGTTCTTTTCTTCTTACACATACCATGCCTACGTTGTAAAGTTATATACTTGCATTTGGAATCCCAGAGGAGAAAAGTGGTTTGAGGGGTACAGTTTATTTTATTTACTTCATTTATATTTTACTTTTCTCTCCTTGCGTCATCCTCAGCTCCGTTTGCCTTCACAACTACCTTGTGATGTAGGTTTGAGTGTGACTGGCCCAAGCTCACCCTGCAAGCTTCTTTGGCACAGTGGGGATTTGAACTTGGATCTCCCAGATCATAGGTCAACATTAACCACTGCACCACACTAGCTGGAGAAGTAGTTAGTGGGGGGAAAGCGTTAAGCATCCTAACGGTTTTCCACTTCAAATTCCTCTCGCCCCCAATTGCTTTTTTTTAATGTTGTGGATTTATAACATATTTTCGTGTAAGGTCTACTTGGTTTGAGAAAGTGCTCTTGTCTAATGTTGGGAATACTACATGAATTTCATGGCCTCTGAACACCTCATTTCCTCCTCCCTTTGTGTTTGCATAGGTGTGTGCCAACTTCATGCCTCAGATACTGGGTTACCAGCTCCAGACTGGGAAATAGCTGAAATTTTTTATTTGATTTTGGGGGTGGAGCCTGAGGAGGGTGGGGTTTGGGGAGGGAGGGGCTTCAGTACCATAGAGTCCACCTTCCAAAGCAGCCATTTTCTCCAGGTGACCCAATCTGTCTCCTGGAGTTCAGTTGTAATTGCAGGTGATCTCCAGCCACTATCTGGAGGTTTGTAGAAAAATGATAACACTGTGTCAGTATTTGTTAATATATACTTCAATTTTCTACATCAAAAATTTACAAAATACATAAGTTCAAAATTCCCAGATACAATTCCAGTAGAAATCATCTATTGGAATTGTAGCTGGGAGTTTTGAACTTACATACTTCATTAGTTGTAAATTTTTTTGCTGTAGAAGAGGAAGATTGGATTTATATCCTGCCCTATACTCTGAATCTCAGAGTCTCAGAGCAGTCACAATCTCCTTTACCTCCCCCTGCCCCAGCAGACACCCTGTGAGATAGGTGGGGCTGAGAGAGCTCTCACAGCAGTTGCCCTTTCAATGACAACTCCTACGAAAGCTATGGCTGACCCAAGGCCATTCCAGCAGGCGCAAGTGGAGGAGTGGGGAATCAAACCTGGTCTCCCAGATAAGAGTCCGTGCACTTAACCACTACACCAAACTGGCTCTAAAAAATTTAAGTATAAGTATATATTAGTAAATATTGTCACAGTGTTATTTTTTTACAAGTCTTGTTGTGACAACTCTCATATTGTACTATCTGTAGGTTGGTAAATGGCAACACTTCTCCGATGAGTAAATCTCAAGCCCACAAAAGCTTCTGCTTCAGTAAATCTGCTAGCTTTTAAGAAGCCATGAGGTTCCTTTTTATTTTTACTTTTAGCTAGCCCTCTGGAATTTCCTTCCATGCCCTGTAACCAGTTGCATTTACTCTGTGAGTTTTCTTATAGAGGCTTCAAAGTCCTGTAATAAGATACAATGGATGGGGCCTCAAAGTAGAGGTCAGAATTGATGGTGGTTGTTTTGAACTGTCTTTCTTGCTGTTTCCCTTCCCCTCTGTCCTTTCATAGAACGCCAGCATGGAAGGTACCTCAGATGACCCTCCGACTTCTACAGTTGTGTTGGACAGCTACCACTTCTCTCAAGTCATCTTTACAAACGTGGAGAAGTTCTACATCCCTGGAGCGGATGTCACGTGCCACTACAACCTTTCCGAACACATCACTCCTCGCAGGAAAGACTGGGTGGGCATTTTCAAGGTGAGTTTCTGTTTTTGAAGGCCAGAGGTCTTGGTGATAGAATGTAGATGATGGAGTTTAACTCCAGCACATTGAAATCTGTTGGTGTGTTTTGTAGAGGCCTCTTGGGGGTGATTTTTATCCTCTGAAGCTTTGGGCCTGGTTATACATACGAACATATGAAGCTGCCTTATACTGAATCAAACCCTCAGTCCATCACAGTCAGTATTGTCTACTCAGACTGGCAGCGGCTCTCCAGGGTCTCAAGCTGAGGTTTTTCATGCCTATTTGCCTGAACCTTTTTTAGTTGGAAATGCCAGGGATTGAACCTGGGACCTTCTGCTTATCAAGCAGATGCTCTACCACTGAGCCACCATCCCTCCCCCTAGTTTCAGAAAAGGGTACTGAAGTGTTTAGGATGGAGTTCTCTTGTGAAGACCATGGTCTGGCATGGAGTGAGAAGAAGAGACAATTTGATTATAGGTTTTTAACGTTCTCTTAGATAGTTTAAAGAGCCCCATGGTGCAGAGTGGTAAAGCTGCAGTACTGCAGTCCTAAGCTCTGTTCACGACCTGAGTTCAATTCTGGCGGAAGCTGGGTTCAGGTAGCCGGCTCGAGGTTGACTCAGCCTTCCATCCTTCCGAAGTCAGTAAAATGAGTACCCAGCTTGCTGGGGGGAAAGTGTAGATGACGGGGGAAGGCAATGGCAAACCACCCCATAAAAAGTCTGCTGTGAAAATGTTGTGAAAGCAATGTCACTCCAGAGTCGGAAACGACTGGTGCTTGCACAGGGGACTACCTTAACCTTTTTTAGATTGTTTATCTTGAAGCTGGGAATGAATTTTTCACCACCGAGTTCCGGGGTGAAACATTTTCCAACATTTTCAGATGCTACAACACTAATACAATTCAGTGTACATGTTCAGTTTTCCTGGTAGCTTAGAGAATTTATACTTCTGAGAGCCATGTAGAAGGGCTTTTACATTATCTGCAGTACAAACCCATCACTGTGTGTATCCTGTCCCCCCACCCCTGAAAAAAAAAAAGAATCCTGGGAATTTTAATTTAGTTAAGGTACTGAGGTTTTTGTTTGATATCTCTTGTTCTCTCCAAGAACTACATTTTTTAGCTCCTCATGTGCAGAGGAACAGGAAGCTGTTAAACTGGTTTAAGCTGCGGTTCTTAAATTGTGGTTTAATACCCCCAAAGTGGATCTCAGCTCTCTTGCAGGTTGATTGTAAGAACAGGAGGATGGGGGAGGAACTAGGTGAAGGGAGCTCAGTGGCAAAATTTGGGTTGTTTCTACATGTGCAAAATGGCCATAAAATATAGGGACGGGGAGGGACGGTGGCTCAGTGGTAGAGCATCTGCTTGGGAAGCAGAAGGTCCCAGGTTCAATCCCTGGCATCTCCAACTAAAAAGGGTCCAGGCAAATAGGCGTGAAAAACCTCCGCTTGAGACCCTGGAGAGCCGCTGCCAGTCTGAGTAGACAATACTGACTTTGATGGACCCAGGGTCTGATTCAGTAGAAGGCAGCTTCATAGGTTCATAGCTTGTGGCTCAGTAACGCTCGGTATATCAGGGGTCCCTAACCTTTTTGATCCTGCGGCAACGTTTTGAATCCTGACACGGCATGGTGGGTGCAGCAATAAGATGGCTGCCACAAAGTGGCTGCCACTGAAGGTGAAGCCAGCTATAAAAGGATTGCCACAGCTAAATGTCAATAACACAGTGTAGGTCCTTGTGTTGTGGTTATAGCTGCTACCAGAGGAACGTTTTAAAAAACATATACAGCCAATTAAATCTCCATTAGTCAGAAGCCTTCTGGGCAAAAGCTCTACCTAGTCCCACCCACCTCCTAAAAACAGCTGGTGCCCACCATGTCGCCCACAGGCCACCTTGTTGGGAACCCATGTCAGGGGTGGCCAAACTGTGGCTCAGGAGCCACATGTGGCTCTTTCACACATATTGTGTGGCTCTTGAAGGCCCCCCGTCCCATTGACCAATTTGGAAATGATATTTCTCTCTTTAAATCAAGCCAGCCAGCAGTTTGGAGAATGCATTTAAAGTTGCTTTCTTTCCACCTCTCCATCCCTCCCCCCCATCTATTTGCCTTCTTTCTTTCCTGTCTTGCGGCTCTCAAACATCTGACATTCACGTCTTGCAGCTCTCAGTCATCTGTCATTTATTCTATGTGGCTCTTACATGAAGCAAGTTTGACCACTCCTGCTAAATATTTATAAATTCTACACATGAAAGAAGAATACAAACTTTTCCATGTTCTAAGATTTTGTGGTGAGGAAAGGGAGAAGAAGACTGCAGATTTATACTCCATCCTCTCTGAATCAAAGACTCAGAGCGGCTTACAATCTCCTATATCTTCTCCCACGACAGACACCTTGTGAGGTGGGTGGGGCTGAGAAGGCTCTCACAGCAGCTGACCTTTCAAGGACAACTCCTGCGATAGCTATAGCTAACCCAAGGAAACGATGCCGAGTTACTTTGCAAATGGGTCTCAAAAGATACTGAAGACAGTCACCCTTTAGAGAGCCACTGTATTTGTGGCGCCCTTGCCCTAGAATAGCTGAAAGTATGAGCAGGGTGACCTTCTGTTGCACTGTGAGGGTCTTCATCCTTAGTCACTCATTGCTTATTTTTCAATTAACAAACCCAGAAAAATGTTGCCGTTGCAGGTAGGATGGAAGACTACGCGTGAGTATTATACGTTCATGTGGGCACCGTTGCCAAGCAGTCCTGACAGTGCTGAACATCAAGTCTTGTTTAAAGGTAAGTTATGGCACTGGGTGATTCATGCATGCCTCTTGGCACTTCCTGGTAGCATCAGAATCGCATGCTAAAAGTAAAGAGTCCAGTAGCACCTTTAAGACTTACCAATTTTATTGTAGTGTAAGCTTTTGAGAAACACAGCTCTCTTCATCAGATGCATGCATGCCGACTATCATGGCTAATTCATCGTTCTATGCTAAAAGTATGCCTCCTAGAGCAATTTTATACAGTGTTCAGCGTACATTTGGGGGGGGGGGGTGACCGTTAACTACTTCCCATTATCTTCTGAGCAAATCAAACTTTGTTAGTAGCTCCTTCTTGTATGGTTCTATATGAATTCCATGTTTTGTAGTCCATTCTGAGTGGTGATCAGGAGAAAAAAGTGGATATGAATAAATACTTTCGATATAGAAACCTAGATAAACAAGTGGGGACCCACAACACCTGTGGGGAGTTTCCTTCCATCACTGGGCACACCAAGGCTTCTCCCCTATGCTGTCAGGGATGCCAGCAGCAAGCCACCATGGTTTCCTGCCCCTGCCACAGATATCCAACAGAGGAAGTAGAAGTGCACATATGTAGACAACCCTTCTGTTTGGGGCGTGTGGGGTTTTCTAGCTCCCAAAGTATTTTTAACACTGCGTCATAGGAAAAAGTCTTATTTTCACTCTCTTTAAGTACGGGAACTTGGGAAATAGAATTTCCTGTGCCCTAGAGTATCTGAAGCTCTTAAACACAATACCAGATACCCTCTATATGTCAGATTAAATATGTGGGTATCATTTGAGGATATAAACAAAGCTTGGTTGGCTTTATTTGGATTGTAGGTTTCTGAGTATCCTACATGATATAAAATCATACATCATTTTTTCAGGTTAGACAGTAGTTTGTTTCACAGGTGACAAAACTTGTAGCAATTGTGTATTTTATGTGATCTGTGAACTGAAATATCACACCTGTGTATGCAGAACTGGGCGATTCCTGACTCTAAATTCCTATTGAGCCACTGTTTTTCACTGACCTGAAGCCACTCAGAGGTTACATCACACTAAGAACGCACGGGTCATTGCTCAACTTTATATAGAAGTTTGACCTACTGCTGTTTAGTACTGATCAGTATGTGGCAGAGAGAGAGACTCAAGACAAAAGTGTCCTTCTTCAATTTCCTAACCACAAGTTAGGAAAGGCACAAACAGGCATAAGAAAAGGCCTGCGTGGTTAACAAACAAAGTAATGGAAGCTGTAAAAGGTAAGAAGGACTCCTTTAAGCGGTGGAAAACCAGTCCAAGTGAGATTAGTAAAAGGGAACACAGGCTGTGGCAAATCAAATGCAAGACTGTGATCGGGCAGGCAAAAAGGGACTATGAGGAGCATATTGCAAAAAACATAAAGACCAACAATAAAACTTTCTTCAAATATATTAGAAGTAGGAAACCAGCCAGGGAGGCAGTGGGGCCCTTGGATGACCATGGGGTAAAAGGATTACTGAAGGAGGATAGGGAAATGGCTGAAAAGCTGAATGAATTTTTTGCCTCCGTCTTCACTGTAGAAGACGAGAACTTTTTGCCCGCCCCAGAACCACTAATTTTGGAAGGGGTGTTGAAAGACCTGAGTCAGATTGAGGTGACAAATGAGGAGGTCCTACAACTGATAGACAAATTAAAAACTAATAAGTCACTGGGTCCGGATGGCATACATCCGAGAGTTCTGAAGGAACTCAAAGTTGAACTTGTGGATCTTCTAACAGAAATCTGTAATCTTTCATTGAAATCTGCCTCCGTTCCTGAGGACTGGAAGGTAGCAAATGTCACCCCCATCTTTAAAAAAGGTTCCAGAGGAGATCCGGGAAATTACAGGCCAGTCAGTCTGACTTCAATACCGGGAAAGTTGGTAGAAACCATTATCAAGGACAGAATGAGTAAGCACATTGATGAACACGGGTTATTGAGGAAGACTCAGCATGGGTTCTGCAAGGGAAGATCTTGTCTCACTAACCTGTTGCATTTCTTTGAGGGGGTGAACAAACATGTGGACAAAGGAGACCCGATAGATGTTGTTTACCTTGACTTCCAGAAAGCTTTTGATAAAGTTCCTCATCAAAGGCTCCTTAGAAAGCTTGAGAATCATGGAGTAAAAGGACAGGTCCTCTTGTGGATCAAAAACTGGCTGAGTAATAGGAAGCAGAGAGTGAGTATAAATGGGCAGTCTTCGCAGTGGAGGACGGTAAGCAGTGGGGTGCCGCAGGGCTCGGTACTGGGTCCCATGCTCTTTAACTTGTTCATAAATGATTTAGAGTTGGGAGTGAGCAGTGAAGTGGCCAAGTTTGCGGATGACACTAAATTGTTCAGGGTGGTGAGAACCAGAGAGGATTGTGAGGAACTCCAAAGGGATCTGTTGAGGCTGGGTGAGTGGGCGTCAACGTGGCAGATGCGGTTCAATGTGGCCAAGTGCAAAGTAATGCACATTGGGGCTAAGAATCCCAGCTACAAATACAAGTTGATGGGGTGTGAACTGGCAGAGACTGATCAAGAGAGAGATCTTGGGGTCATGATAGATAACTCACTGAAAGTGTCAAGACAGTGTGCGTTTGCAATAAAAAAGGCCAATGCCATGCTGGGAATTATTAGGAAGGGAATTGAAAACAAATCAGCCAGTATCATAATGCCCCTGTATAAATCGATGGTGCGGTCTCATTTGGAGTACTGTGTGCAGTTCTGGTCGCCGCACCTCAAAAAGGATATTATAGCTTTAGAGAAGGTGCAGAGAAGGGCAACTAGAATGATTAAAGGGCTGGAGCACTTTCTCTATGAAGAAAGGTTGAAACGCTTGGGACTCTTTAGCTTGGAGAAACGTCGACTGCGGGGTGACATGATAGAGGTTTACAAGATAATGCATGGAATGGAGAAAGTAGAGAAAGAAGTACTTTTCTCCCTTTCTCACAATACAAGAACTCGTGGGCATTTGATGAAATTGCTGAGCAGACAGGTCAAGACGGATAAAAGGAAGTACTTCTTCACCCAAAGGGTGATTAACATGTGGAATTCACTGCCACAGGAGGTGGTGGCGGCCACAAGTATAGCCACCTTCAAGATGGGTTTAGATAAAAATATGGAGCACAGGTCCATCAGTGGCTATTAGCCACAGTGTATGTGTGTATATAACATTTTTTGCCACTGTGTGACACAGAGGGTTGGACTTGATGGGCCGCTGGCCTGATCCAACATGGCTTCTCTTATGTTCTTATGTTCTTAATTACAATTGTTCTGGCAGTTTGTATGTGAAAGGGGAAGAGAGGGAGCAAACTTTTAAAAGAAGGCAACCTTACAAATAAACCAGTTCATAGTATGTTGCGGGGTTTTTGTTTAATAGTATTTATTTTGTGAATCCAGAAGCATTATAGTGAGACCGAAGAGTGGCTTAAGAAACAATGATATGAACAGAAACCGAAACATTGCATGCAGCAGTCTCTCTCCAGAAAGAAGATATATTATCTTAGGCCATGTCTTCAAACTACCAGTCCCCTGGCACTGTTAAAGTGTAAGGGAATAACTAGAAATTACAAATTCTATCGCTATAATCTCCAGAGAACATAATTCAGGTCTGGTAAATATCCTCTAGCACAAATCTATTCACCAGCTCAAGTCTGGTGAATATCCTGCCATCTTCCAGCAGGGATCAATTATAGAATCAGTTTCCAAGGTCAACAGGGATCAATTATAGAATCAGTTTCCAGGGCCCAACACAATTGCAGCTCCATGATAAAAGGGGCAATGCTGTCCAGTGCTTGCAGAGTTGGGCTTTCTTGCTATGGCTTTGGGGGTGGCATACTTGCTCACTCTGCGGTCAGTTTACAGTCTGGAGAGGCTGGAAATATGACCTGACTTTTTATCCTCTAGCTTACTACTTGCCAAAGGATGATGAATACTATCAGTTCTGCTATGTCGACCAGGATGGGATAGTCCGTGGAGCCAGTGTCCCCTTTCAGTTCCATGTGGCATCTGAGGATGACATGCTGGTGGTGACTACGCAGGTTTGTCTCCTTTCCTGTTCTCTGGTCTGTATAAGCCCTTTTCAGCTGTTATGCCCACGTATCCTGAGAGCCTGGCTACCATGCGTTTCAGGTGCTCGCCACTTCCCACAGTGCTCCCAAAGCATACAGTCACCATGTTGTCTGAAGGGGGGCAACAGGCATCCTTTTCATGTGCTTACTGCTTCAGTATATGCAAACCCAAACCCTAGAAAATCCAGATATTGTTTGTGGGTACCAAAGCTGTATGTGCATGTAACTTATGCGCATGACCACATGTATTGGGAAGATCTGTGTCCAGTTGCAGGCTTCCTGGTTCATGTGGATATAAGGTCTTAAGGGGGATCTAGTGAAGTGCTTGAGAAGAAGATGATATTGGATTTATATCCCGCCCTGTACTCTGAATCTCAGAGTCTCAGAGCGGTCACAATCTCCTTTACCTCCTCCCCCCTACACACACACAACAGACACCCTTTCACAGCAGCTGCCCTTTCAAGGACGACCCCTACAAGAGCTATGGCTGACCCAAGGCCATCCCAGCAGGTGCATGTGGAGGAGTGGGGAATCAAACCCGATTCTCCCCGATAAGAGTCCACACACTTAACCACTATACCAGACTGGCTCTCTGAGGGGTTTGCAAGCCTTCGCCAGCCCATTATTCCCTCTGCTTAGTTCCTGCTCTGTTGTTTTGTTATCAGACTCTTGATTGCTGCTTGGCCAGGATGCCCCCAAACAACACTAAGTTTGGTGTAGTGGTTAAGTGTGCAGACTGTTATCTGGGAGAACCAGGTTTGATTCCCCACTCCTCCACTTGCAGCTGCTGGATTGGCCTTGGGTCAGCCATAGCTCTCACAGAGCTGTCCTTGAAAGGGCAACTTCTGGGAGAGCTCCCTCAACCCCACCCACCTCACAGGGTGTTTGTTGCGGGGAGGAAGGTAAAGAAGACTGTTAGCAGCTCTGAGACTCTGAGATTCAGAGTGGACGGCGGGATACAAATCCAACATCGTCATCATCTTCTTATCTTGGTTGCAGAGGGGCAGCACACCTCAGGGAGGGAAAAGATGTACTCAGTTTCTCAAAAGAGAGCTTCATGTACATGTGGTGAAACCTGGTCCAGTTCACGCTGTTTGTCACATTTGTGTCTTCCTCTCAATGACTTATGGCCAGGTTCTCTCCTCCAGCATGGTGTAGTGGTTAAGAGTGTTGAATCTGGAAGACCTGAGTTCAAATCCACACTTGTGCCATGAAAATTTCCTGGGTGACCTTGGGTTGGTCACAGCCTAGCCTACATTACAGGGTTGTTGTGAAGATAAAATGGATGAGAAGAGAATGATGTAAGCTGCTATGGGTCCCCACTGACAAGAAGGTGGGGCACAAATGAATTAAAATAAATTAATAACCTTAGCAATAATTCCTTGATAGTTGGCACGGCTGAGAGTGTGTGACTGGCCCAAGGTCATCCAGCAAACTTAAGAATATAAGAACGTAAGGGTAACCATGTTGGATCAGGCCAAAACCCAGGTGCCATCAGGAGGTCTGCCCGCAGGGCCAGAACTCCATAAGCCATCCCACTGTTGCCTCCCAAGCCTCAAGAATAAAGAGCATCACTGCCCCAGATCAGATGTTGGAAGGAAGGAAGGAAGATGGGGGAGGGAGAGGGAGAGGTGAAAAGAAAGAAAGTTGCTTTCTTTCCACCTCTCCCTCCCCCATTTCCTTCCCTGAAATACATTGTCCAAGCTGCTGACAAATGCCTTCTCCAAGCTGGCCAACTGGGTGGATAGGGCTTTGAGAGCCACACAATATGTGTGAAAGAGCCACATGTGGCTCCCAAGCCACAGTTTGGCCACCCCGGTCTATCCCTTGTGGCTAATAGTCATTGATGGAAGTGTGCTTCACATGTTTTATCCAGTCCCCTCTTGAAACTGTCTATGCTTGTAGCTGCCACCACTTCTTGTGGCAGTGAACTCAATATGTTATTTACACTCTGTGGGGTTTTGAACCTGGATCAGCCAGATCCTAGTCCAGCACTCTTAACTACTACGCTAAGGTAGCTGTCTGTTCACATTAGTGAGTAGCTCTATTGAGATCTTATTTGTGATGGTGTGGGAAAGTGTTATTTTGCCCAGTTGATGCATGTTTGTGTTCTAGAAATAATGTGCTACTTTGAGTGGAGGCAAGATAGCAATGAATAAGCATTGCAAACCAGCAACTGTCCCTGTAATGGTGGCTGCTGGTGGGAAAGGGGGGTGGAACTCAGGGTTTCAAGTGTGAGTTGATGTATGTTTTGCACTTGTTAGCTCCATTCTACCTTTCAACTGTTTATTTATCAGAATACTTATACAGCCACAAAATGGCCACCACAGGAGGTGGGGCCAGTCACAAGATGGCTGCTGCAGCTTACCTTCAAGCACACAGTGAAGATTCTTGGGCTGTGATGGCAGGGACTGCGAAAGCAACATTTTTCTGAATCTGCACAGCCAGTCAGAAGCTTGCTGGGCAACAGCCCCACCTTGCCTACTTTCTTGAAAGTCCTTGTTTAAAGGCGTTGGCAGGAACCATGGCAACCCATGAGTTAACAGTACATACAACAACTTTGTTCAGTAACCAGAGAATGTTGAATAGTGGACAAGATGTTGACCTGATCAAACACAACTATATATAGCTCCTATCTAAGCTACACAAGGGGCTTGCTCACTATCAAAGGCCCTGTTAAAAAGCTTTGCATCCATACTAATCCATGCAAAATCAAAACATGAGAACGAAATCTGTGTGATAGCTTTTGTTAGGACCAACCCAATGTTTGTGTGGTGGAAGCTTTTGAGGTCACTAGCGGTCTTCATTATGTTGGATGCTACAAAATGTTAGAAAGTAGAACTGCTTTCTACCTTCCTGTATTTCTAAATTCCATAGCCTCCAGGCCTGATGAAGAGTTCTGGTGAGCTCAGAAGCTTGCACAAGGTCTCGTGTCAATTTGGTTGGCCCTAATGAAAGGTATTACACAGATTTTGTCCTTTAAAACAAAACCGCTGCACAAAGCTGGGGGAACTGTGCCACTGCAAGAGCTATCCTGACCCCTCAGGAGAGGTTGTTTCAGAGTAGTGTAATAGTTACTTGGCCCTGCCCAGGGGAATGGAGCCTGAATGAAGAAGGAGTCTCTCCGGAGATGTCTTTTTTTATCAAGGACTTCAGTAACTGAGGCTTTGTCCTTCCAACTGATGCTAAGCATCCTCAGACGATGTGACTGAAAAGGTCTTCAGAGATAAGCAGACAGGGTGTCAGTTGTGATGGTGAACAACCAACTGTTGACCACATGGAAGAGGGGACTGTCTGAGAACTTCCCACGAAACTGCCTTTTACCTCAATCAGATCCTTTGTCTATCAAAGTGAGCATTGTCTACTCAGACTGGCAGCTTCTCTCCAAGGTCTCAGGCAGATCTTTTAACTGGAGTTACTGGGGATTGAACTTGGGACCTTCTGCATGAAAAGCAGACCCTCCACCACTGAGCCACAGCCCCTTCCTCTTTGGTAATCAGACCATTTCTGTGGTAGTCCTAAAGATGAGCCAGTGGTGGCTGCAGCAGGCCAGTAAGTTGAAGGCACAGGCGCTTTATAAGGAGATTCTATCAGCAAAGTAATGTGCTGAAGTAATCACAGATAAGGGCCTCCAGCGCGTATGGTTTTTGTTTTGATCTGATAAAGGCTAAAAGTACCACAAATTATGGCAGATTGCTGAATCATCAGTAGTATTAAAGACATTTACCAGCATGAAGCATACAGAGCACTGTAAAATACAAGTCTGCTTGGTGCCTTTTGTGCTTATAATTTTGGGTGATCAATTCACATGGTGTTCTTGCAAAGTAATATACACAACAGATGGGTCCCTGCTCCAGTGAGCTTACAATCCTACTCTTGCCGTTGGAGGATGAGGGAATGATGAGAAGGGAGAGGCAAAGATGATGGGATCTGGATTTGTTTGCGAGCCAGTGGGGTATAGTGGTTAGAGCAGGGATCCGCTGTGGTACTCTTGAGTGCCATGGCGTCTACTAACACCTTTTCTGGTGCCTGTCAACTGTTTTCTAGAAGTGGGTGGAGCCAGATAGGGCTTTTACCCAGTAAATCTTCTGACTGATGGTTGGAGATTTGATAGGCTGTGCAGATTTTTAAAAATGTTCCGTTGGTGGTAGCTGCTACCACAGCAGAAGGGTCACACTGTGTTACTGAAGTTAAGCTGTGGCAGCCATTTTGTGGCTGGCTCGGCCTACTGTGACAACCATTTTGTGGCAGTCATTTGTTGCTGCACCTGCCGTGCCATGTCAGAATTCAAATGCCCCACCAGCTCAAAAAGAGACCCCTGGGTAAAGTGTCTGATAAGGATCTGGAAGATTCAGGTTTGAATCCCCATTCTGTCATGGAAGCTTGCTGGATGGTCTTTGGTCTAGTCACACACACTCTTTCTAACCTACCTCACAAGGAGAGGAGAGCGATGTAAGCTGCTTTGGGTCCCCATTTGGGAGAAAGATGGAGTATAAATAAATAGGCAATAAAATAAGTAAATGTGCACATGCATGCAGTTATAAGGGCTTGTCTTTCCTTTCAGTTAGAAAATAAGGACTAAGGGGCGGAGTCAGTAGTAAGGCGGGTTATGAGAAGAATTTGCTTGGGGTGGGGAAGGAAATAGTGTGGAGTTCTAAGGTGCAAGAGACAAACCTTTGGGCATGAAATGTGGCCATTTTTTGAGCTCTCTGATGCTTCACTATGTTGAGCACTATTGTGTGACTGCAAGGGGAAAAAACCCCCAACCCGCTGACTCATCTTTTCCAGCCAGGCACATTTTAAAAAAGAGTCCCTGGTGAAGCCATCTGTCCTTAAGGCTAAATGCTTTCATTTAACAGGAGCAGTTGGCATTTGAAGCAGATGTGCTCTCTGGAGGACTCTTTTAAATTCCTCCTTTTGTCACTTGCTCAAGAACATGAGATGCATGTGCTATGCCTCTGCCAGCATGGTGTGGTGTTTAAGAGTGGCAGACTCTAATCTGGAGAACCGGGGTTGGTTCCTCACTCCTCCACATGCAGCCAGCTGGATGACCTTGGGCCAGTCACAGTTCTCTCAGAAATCTCTCAGCCCTACCTACCTCACAGAGTATCTGTTGTGGGGTAAGAAAGGGAAGGCAATTGGAAGCCTCTATAAGGTAGAGAAAAACAGGGTATAACAACCTACTCCTCTCCTACTCTACCTCTTCTCTCCCCACTTCACCATTGTTGTTACTTGGCCATGGTCATCTTGTGAAGTTCTGGCAATCCTTGCGTAACTGTCGGGGTCGATGCAGCCTCTTCCATCGGTACTGACGGGCCTGTTGCCATTTTTGGCAGGCGAAGAGCTGATTGCACAAGTGCCACAGATAGTCTCGCGGCACAATTTTTGCGGGTTTGCTTAGAGAAGGCTAAGCAGTGCAGGCACGAATCAACTCGGTGTCCCTTGCCCAGACACAATAAGCAGAGGGAGTGACCGTCAGGAGGTGCGATCTTCTTACCACATGAGCGGCACCTCTTAAACACCCCCAACGCCTTTCCATAGGCGTCAAAGAAAAAACCACACAGAAAGATTTCTGAGGGAAAAGGGGGGGGGGGAACAAAGCCTCGAGGGGCAAAGTCCAACAAATTTTTTTTAAACAACAATAACTATCTTAACAACTAACTAACTAACTACATTAAGAAAACAACAAACGGGCTATATACAACAAGAAGAAACAATCCAAAGGATTACAGTACCGACCGGATAAATGAAAAAGGAGATCCTCTCAGCGCAGTGGTCAAAAAGGAAGTGGCAGGATCCACATGCTGGCGCCGGTGAGCATGCATGCTGGGACGCCCATGCATGTCCACTGGTGCTGAGCATGAAAAAATCCCGGGCTTTTTAGGTACTGATTTGGGGGATTGACACAGGCGCTATATCCCATGAGTGTGAATGCACAGATGACCACTCGAAAATCTACAGTTACAGGTAAGCAACCTGTCTTTCTGGCAATCCTTGTGTTTCAGGGCACCCCTTTGTGAGATTTGTGGAGGCAGCTGGTGTCTTCTTGTTGTCTGCTTTCAACACCTATCTTTGCAGAGTTCCTATTGATACAACTCCCTTCATGTTGCTTCTTTTTTCCCCCCAGGGAGAAGTAGAGGAGCTTGAACAGCAAAATAAATCTTTGCTTCAAGAAAACCAGAAACTGAAAGAAACTTTAACAAATCTGCAAAAGCAGAATGAGGACTTACAGGAGCAGATTGTGAAGGCACAAGTTAGTAGTTCTATTTTTTAAAAAAAAGCCTTGAGATTTCCACCAGGATCAAGGGAACTATTTTTTATTTCCCTGGAAGGATATGGAACTTATAACTGAATGTATGAAATTGCATTATACTGAACTGGGCCACTGGTCTGTAAAGGTCAGTCTTGTCTACTCTGACTGGCAGCAGCTCTCCAGGATCTGAGGTGGAGTTCACACTGCTCGTTACCTGGTTCTTTAACTGATGATGGAGATTGACTCTCTGGGACCTTCTGCATGTCAAACAGATGCTCTGCCATGGAGCCCCAGCCCTGAACGCATGATCAGTTAGTTGCTTTATACCGATTCAGACCATTTGTCTGTCAAGATGGGCGTTGCCTCCTCTGGCTGACAGCATCTCTTGAGAGTCTCACTTCACCTACTGCTAAATCCTTCTCACTTGGGACGCCAGGGGTTGGGACCTTCTGCATGCAAAGCTCCTGCACTACCACTGAACCATGGCCCCTCCCATCATAACCAGTGTTCCCTTTAAGCTAAATTAATGTGAGCTAGCTCACAGTTCTTTAGCTTCCGGCTCACTTTTGTCTTAGCTCAGGATGTAAGTAGAATTTTTGCCCACAAGACTCCACAGCTTAGAGGGAGCATTGATCATAACTCCAAGTCAATCTTGCTGTCACACTAAAAAAAAGCACATCATGATCCGTGCAGAAAAAAACAACAATATAGAGGAATTTTGGAGATTTCATTGGTGGAGAAGCTTTTGCAGAGTGGATGCATGAAGTGTATTGTCATTTGGTCAAGACAGATAGACATCGATGGGAATTGGACAGGGAGTAATATAGCCAAAAGCCAGTGATATGCAAGAGGTACCGTCCACAGCATTTCTATGCAAATCTCAAATGTATGCAAGAGGACTGACCAGTTGAGATTAATAAAAGTAGACTTTTGGAGCTAATGAGAACCAGTTTGGTGTAGTGATTAGGAGCACGGACTCCAATCTGGGAGAACTGGGTTTGATTCCCCGCTCCTTCACATGCAGCCAGTTGGGTGACCTTGGGTCAGTCACAGTTCTCTCTGAGCTGTTCTCTCAAGAGCAGTTCTTACAGAGCTCTCTCGGCTCCATCTACCTCACAGGGTGTCTGTTGTGGGAAGAGGAAGGGGAGGAGATTGTAAGCCTCTCTGAGACTTTGAGTGAAGGGCAGGGTATAAATCCAATGTCATCTCTTCTCCATGATGTGAAAAGAATCAATTTTTAAGACTAGCAAGACTATGCTGTCACTTAGACCAGTTCCCCACTAGCCTTGCCCTGGTCTCACGCTCCTATTTCTGGAAAGATCTCGGTGCACACAGTCTTTGTTGTGACCAGACCATGTGCCTAGATCACTGCTTTATATTCTTTACTCTCAGTTCCTACCTACCTCTTTGTTTTGTGTGTCCAGGAGACGGCGAAGGAGCTGGAGGATAAAGTCCATTTATTGCAGAGTGGAACCATGGAGCTTCAGAGAGCTCAGGACCTCCAGGCTTTAGAGATGAGCTCAGCTCAAAAGGAACTGGCCATCATTAAAAAAAATAATGTCCAACTGCAAGAGGAAAACCAGGTAACTGTCAAAAATTGCCAGAGGGTCATGTTTTGGTGGCAATGGGGACATTAAACAATTGAACTTCCAGACCAATTCTCCACTAGCCTTGTCCCAGTCTCGTGCTCTTCTTCTCCGTGGGGCTTCTGTCGGATTTCACACAAGCTGCTGCAGGGCTGCAACTCACTCCACCTCTTTCCCGTGACAAGCAGAAACCAGTTTGCAGAGGATCTTGCTTGCCATGGGAAAGAGGTGGAGCAAGTCGCAGCCTCATGTCAGCTTGTGTGAAATCAGACAGAAGTCCCACAGAGAAGAGGAATGTGAGACCAGTACAAGGCTAGTGGGGAATTGGTCCCAGTCTTTAAATGTGGTAATGGGAAGAAGAGTACGAGTATTTGTGTATTTATGAATGAATTTTCCATAGAAACTGGATGATAAAATGAGTCACCTCTGTGATTCACTGTTATCCTGTTGACTCTTCAGGATCTTAAAAGAAGAGTGGAGGATTTAAGCCGTGACAATGAGACCCTCAGTTCAGAAGCAAAACGTGCCCAAGAGGAGATCACATGTCTGGAAGTCCAGAACAGTGACAAGGAGGCAGAACTACACCAGTGAGTCCTTCCTTCCTTCCTTCCTTCCTTCCTTCCTTCCTTCCTTCCTTCCTTCCTTCCTTCCTTCCTTCCTTCCTTCCTTCCTTCCTTCCTTCCTTCCTTCCTTCCTTCCTTCCTTCCTTCCTTCCTTCCTTCCTTCCTTCCTTCCTTCCTTCCTTCCTCCCTCCCTCCCTCCCTCCCTCCCTCCCTCCCTCCCTCCCTCCCTCCCTCAAATCAATAAATTCAGCTCTGGTTGTTCCATCTGTCCTTCCTGCTCAGAGATAGTTGTTTCCTATCTTGCCTTTCTCCTAATATTTTTTTTCTGGGAGGGAGACCCAAACTGGACTGTTTTATATAATTTCTCCTCTCCTTCGTTTTATTAACAGCCCTGTGAGGAAGGTTAGGCTGGCAGGGTAGGTGTAGTCCAAGGTCAACCAGCAAGCTTTCAAGAGAGGATTTGAACCTGGGTCTCACAGATCCTAATCTGAGACTCTTAACTGCTACACCATGCTGCCTGCCCATGACAAAGTTGGGAGTGAGGGCCTGAGTGATATTTGGAAGCCATTAGTGCCCTTTGCCATTTATTGATATGTCTATGTCAAACCCAGTTTTCCCAGATAAGAGTCTGCACACTTAACCACTACACCAAACCAGCTGCTGCCCAATCAACATTTTTTAAAAAATCTGCACTGCCAATCAGAAGCCTTGCTTGGCAAAAGCACCACCTGGCCCCATCCACTTTCTTAAAACACTTTGTGGGTGCCAGGAGAGAGGTGTTGGCGGGCACCATGTTTGGGATCCCTTGTCTATAGTTTTAAACTTTGGATTGTGGTTTTAATGTTTGCCATAAATTTGGAGTCCTGTAATGCAGGAGAGAAGTGGCACAGTAATAATTTAAAATAAACTAGACACCTACAAAGGGGAATTAAAATATCTGAATATATTACCCCCCAACCCCCGCCCTGATTAATGCAGATGAAAGAAGAAATGCAGGTAGAAATGAGACCTAGCTCTTCAAAGCTCTGATTTAGATTTGCCATTCATAGTCTGTGGTCAGTGTTGCTCTGGGAAAAGTGAGTTAGCAACCCTGGAACTTGGAAGTCATCCAGGCATTACACGACTTCATATTTTTTTTCTGTAGAGAGAGATTAGCAGGGTAGGGCTAAAACTCCATGTCTGTTGCTTCTTGTGTTTGCACAGAACTGAGCTGGTAGGCAGGGCTGCTGACTTGTCTGTTGTGCTTGAAAGCTTAGAATCACCTCTTTTTGGAATCTGCTGAAAGGCAGATGCAGCTTTGAAGTGGTGCTGGGAAGCCGGCGGATGTGGGCTCTTAGCAGGCATGCCGGCAAGAAGTGGGCAGATGTGCCAGCATCTACTACTGCAAGAATTCTCTGTTCCCAAACAGGATGAAAGAAAAGAATCAAAAACTGTTGACCGAAAAGGAGGAGCTGGAAAACAAGTTGAAAGCTGCCCTGGGTTGCGTGGATGAGCTTCAGGTGGGCTGCTTCTGGATCCTGTTTGTCCATCTTTCTCTTGAATGGAGAGCCTAGGCGGTGGAATATGGGGATCAGAGATATTGGCAGAGAAAAAGGGAATTGTGCCTCAGTGGATAGGGCTAAATATGCTCAATGTTTTTACCAATGCTTGATCTCATTTACACACCAAGGCCACTTGCTTGAGCCACTAGCCACAGATGGGCATTTTATGTATATTCAGAATTGCCATCAAAATTCAGAACTGTGCCTTCTGTGTGGTCACTGATTAATAAAGTGCATGCTGGGATATCAGTGGTATCAATGTAATAATATCTGCAATATCTCTAAACCGAATTACATGTTACATGGAACGAATTCTGAGAATTCTGGATGGTACCACTTCAAAATGCAGTAAGGAGGGATCATATTTTTAGAATGTTCTCCCATCTACAAATACTTCTTGCATCAAAGGTAAGGGTGCCTTAAATTCCCTTTCTCTTGTGTGAAAGGAGTTTGAGGCTTAAGCAGTTTGAAATGGTAGATGCCAGAATTCTAGCGCTTCATCAAGAGGGCTATTTTATGTTCATGACTTGTGAAGTTGCCTTTTACTGAGTCAAGTAATTGGTTAATCAAGGTTGATATTGTCTACTCGGGCTGGCAGCAGCTCTCCAAGGTCTCTGGATCTATCATATCTTCTACTGTCTGATTCTTTTAATTGGAGTGACTGAGGATTAAACTGGAGACCTTTGACATGTGAAGAGAGGCTCACCGAGTGAGTCGCATTTGCTCCACGTTGCTGCAGGGGTAATGGAAAGCTTGCTCATTTTGTGTAATATGTGGCTCTTTTATCCTGGAAATAGTGGCCAGTATAATTGATCCAGCCAGAAGAATGGATCCAGTCTTCAGTTTGCAAAAACTGGGGGAATGACTGAACTCTCAGCACCTTTCTGCTGCTCTGGACTTGGAGGGTGAGGGTTAATGTTTGAAAATTATGGGAAAAAATATACCAGAGCATTAACAAGCAGGTACCTGGGTTTTTTGGCCACTTTGTGTTGGGCTGGATGGGCCATTGGCCTGATCCAACATGGCTTCTCTTACGTTCTTATGTAAGGAATTTGATTGTGGGATGTCATTGGTAACTGACATCAGTTTCAGCTTGTAAGGTTAAATTTGTTACTAAACCTAATGTCATAGTTGCTTATCCAGAAACAGTCACAAAACATAATGGGTTGGATCCAGCCAGCTTTCCCACCCATCTCACCCAATTCCCCTCCTTTGTACAGGCTCCATTCCACCTGGCTTTCATCCATGCAGGTCCTATGATCCCCAGCATCACCTTTTTACAGAATCAAAGAAGAACCCACAAGAACATAAGAGAAGCCATGTTAGATCAGGCCAGTGGCCCATCCAGTCCAACACTCTGTATCACACAGTGGCCAAAAAAAAATTATATATATACATACACACACACACACACTGTGGCTAATAGCCACTGATGGACCTCTGCTCTATATTTTTATCTAAACCCCTCTTGAAGGTGGCTATGCTTGTGGCCGCCGCCACCTCCTGTGGCAGTGAATTCCACATGTTAATCACCCTTTGGGTGAAGAAGTACTTCCTTTTATCTGTTTTAACCTGTCTGCTCAGCAATTTCATTGAATGCCCACAAGTTCTTGTATTGTGAGAAAGGGAGAAAAGTACTTCTTTCTCTGCTTTCTCCATCCCATGCATTATCTTGTAAACCTCTATCATGTCACCCCGCAGTTGACGTTTCTCCAAGCTAAAGAGTCCCAAGCGTTTCAACCTTTCTTCATAGGGAAAGTGTTCCAGCCCTTTAATCATTCTAGTTGCCCTTTTCTGGACTTTCTCCAATGCTATAATATCCTTTTTGAGGTGCAGCGACCAGAACTGCACACAGTACTCCAAATGAGACCCTCTGTTTACCAGCAGAAATGTTCCAATCCCATGAAATATAACCTAACTGCCCACCATTTCCTTAACACTCTGGAAGCCACATGTGTCTCTCCTTCTCTTTCAGTCCCAAGCGCAGAAAGTAAAGAAGGAATTAGAAAAGCTCAAAAAAACAGATGGCGGTAAAGCCAAGCTCTTGGAGGAGATGAAGGAAGAAAATAAGCAGTTACATGCCGCCTTGCTTAGAAAGGTAAACCTCCCTTCCCTCTCCCCTTGCTATGGGTTGGATCCAGTGGTAGGGGAGAAGAAACCGTACTCTGCACAGTTGCACTGCCGCACTCAAAGGCCTGCAGCAACACACAAGGTCATGATCAGTGCTCCCTCTAAGCTGAGCTAGCATGAGCTAGCTCACAGATTTTTAGCCTCCAGCTCACACATTTTTGTCTTAGCTCAAGAAGGATGATCCCAGAGCACACTAATTTATGCAGTAGCTCACAACTTTAATGCCAGTAGCTCACAAAGTACATATGAATATATGAAGCTGCCTTATACTGAATCAGACCCTCAGTCCATCAAAGTCAGTATTGTCTAGTCAGACTGGCAGCAGCTCTCCAGGGTCTCAAGCTGAGGTTTTTCACGCCTATTTGCTTAGACCCTTTTTATTTGGAGATGCCGGGGATTGAACCTGGGACCTTCTGCTTACCAAGCAGATGCTCTACCACTGAGCCACTGTCCCTCCCCTTAGAATTTTTGCTCACAAGGCTCTGCAGCTTAAAGGGAACATTGGTCATGATTATGATTTTTTAACAAAACAGCGTGTGTAGGGAGCAAAAGAATGTAGAACAGGCACGGCTTGCAGGATTTTTTTAGAAATTATGTCAAAAGGAACACTTTATGCTGCCTCTAGTGGCGCCAGAAAAGATGATAGGGAAACAGCCATTTAGCATTAGCAGACTGCAAGGAGTAATTTGAGTGCTTCCACGAGGGCTGCTGTGCATGGGCTTTAACCCTATTCTAGAACAGTGGCTTTTTGCCAGCTGGGTTCTGGGGGATCGTGGGGTGATTGGGGAGAGGGGTCTCAGCTCGTTAGCAGAGCATGATCTATTGGCATGCATAATGGTGCAATTTCCTAACACATTGCCACCAGCGCAAGATCCCAAGGGAGCCTGCGAATTTGGAGAGTTGCTTCGTGTTAGTGTAGGGGGGCTGGGTTGACTGCTGGTCTGGCTATGCACGGCAGCCTCATCAGGCTGGGACGTCAGCGGAAGTTTCTCAGCAAGACCCTTAATGGCAAGCTTCCTCTGCAAAGATAGCTCGTTACCATGTGTTGTCTGTAGACAGGTAACTATTGTTTGCACATCACATTCCTCCCTGATAGAGACCCCAAGCAGCTCGCGGCATTGTTTTCCCTCCATTGTATCTGCACAACAACCTTGTGAGGAAGGGTAGGCTAAGAAAGGGGGCCTGATCCAAGGTCACTCAGAGAGCGTCCATGGCAGAATGAGGATTTTTTTCCAGCCTGAATCTCCCAGATCTGAGCAGTGCATCATTCCGCTCTCTCTAAATTAGACATATTGTGGATAAATCTACTGTCCACACTGTACCCAGAGTCACACAAAATCAGTCAAGCCTAAGATAGAAACCTCTTCTGCTGCCTGTCATTCCTGTTGTAGGCGCTAAACTTAAGCTGTTGACTCAGCCCACCATTCTGTGTTTTTTTGGATCTGTGGAAAAGCAACAGAGTTCCTCAGAATATCTGGAACAAAATCTTCAAGTGCACAGAGTAGTAGAAGATAAGAATTTGCATTTATACCCCACCCTTCGCTTGGAGTCTCAGAGCGGCTTACAATCTCCTTCCCCTTGCCACAACAGACACCCTGTGAGGAAGGCAGAGGCGGCCCTGCCACTAGGCAAATTAGGCAAATTAGGCATTTGCCTAGGGCACCATGCTGGGATGGGGCGCCAACTCGGGTCCTACCACCGCTCCCAGTGCTCTCGGCAGTTGCCCCGGCTGTCGCCCTCCTCCGGAACCAGGAGGCAAAGCCAGCTGGCCAACGCACAACTTCTCTGCAGCGAGCCCTACTTTACTGCACATGCCCCCTGAGGGGGTGGGGGAAGAAGGGTGAAGGCAGCAGGCTTGCCTGGGGTGCTGCATGCCCTAGGACCACCCTTGGAGGAAGGTCGGGCTGAGAGAATACAAAAGTCCATCTTGATACTTCAAAGAATGTCCAAGATGATCAAAGAACGTCAGAGTTCCCTCAGTGAATAAAGTGCTTCAAGCCTTGTCATGAAAAAGTGCTTGTGCAGAAAATTTCAAGTGTAAGCAGATCGGACTCCTCATTTTTTTTAGCAGGAACACAATTCTGGCTGGCTTGGTGTCGGGGTGTGTGGCCTAATATGTGAGTTCCTGCTGGGCTTTTTCTACAAAAAAAAGCTCTGGGTGCAATCCTTTGGGAAACATATCACTCAGACAAAGTGGTTTGCCTGTCACGTGGAAGAGGAGGTGCGGATTTCCCCACCTTCCCACTCACACTTCTCCATGGGCCAGTCATTCCTTCTCCAGCTCCCAGTTGCCACCAGCTGGCTTTCTGCTGGCTTTGGAAAAAAAAATTGGTGGTGGCCACATCACTATGGCATCATTGCATTATAATGAAACAGTTGCTGCTGAATCTGAAAAGAGAGCGTTAAAAGCCTTTTGGTAGCACAGCTTGGAGGAAGTGACAGTTGCATGAACAAATCTGGGAACGGAGAATTCCTTCCCTTATGGACGCTCCGCTGCCGTGGCCAATGCCTTTGCAGTCACAGTGCCAGATTCGTCTCCACCTGGAAGCAGCCTTATTTGAACGTCAGCTTGCATGCAGCCATGCTGCAGATTTCCACTTCTCAGTGTGGGGGCAGCAGTGTGCCATATCCAGTGAAGCCATGCATAGGCATGTGCTGCTCATCCAGATGTCTGTTGTTTCTCGTCCTTTTATGGGAATTGTATTTGCAGAGGTATTCCGACTGGGAATGTTGGGGTTTTTTTTAAGTTGCAGCACTTCACTTTAGGGCTGGGAAGACTTCCACAAGCCTCCTTTTAATTCATCCCACTCCTTGTTTAATCTGGTCTCATAGATTTTTTTTGGGGGGGGAGGGGAGGCTCTTTTTATCTCTGCCATTTTCCTTGGCCTTGGACAGGGGCTGTGACCCCTGTGGCAGCCCCCTTGTGTGGCATGCAGAAAGTCCCCACTCTGCCCTGGAAGCTGACTGGATGACATTGGGCTCGTTACCCGCTCTCAGCCTAGCCTGCCTCACAGGGTTGTTTGTGGCAAGCAGGGTTTTTTTTTTTTGTAGCAGGAGCTCCTTTGCATGTTAGGCCACACACCCCTGATGTAGCCAGTCCTCCCAAGAACCTACAGGGCTCTTCTTATAGGGCCTACTGTAAGCTTCAGGAGGACTGGTTACATCAGGGGTGTGTGGCCTTATATGCAAAGGAGCTCCTGCTATAAAAAAAAAAGCCCTGGTTGCAAGGATAAAATAAAGGGGGAGGGACAAGCAAGCCACTTTGGGTCCAGATTAGGGAGAAAGTGAGGTTATAAATAAATAAATAAATATAAGTAGGCATAGGTTCAACAATAATCAGGCAGCAAGAAAAGACAATACATTGGAGAGCCGGTTTGGTGTAGTGGTTAAGTGTGCGGACTCTTATCTGGGAGAACCGGGTTTGATTCCCCACTCCTCCACTTGCACCTGCTGGAATGGCCTTGGGTCAGCCACAGCTCTGGTAGAGGTTGTCCTTGAAAGGGCAGCTGCTGTGAGAGCCCTCTCCAGCCCCACCCACCTCACAGGGTGTCTGTTGTGGGGGAGGAAGGTAAAGGAGATTGTGAGCCGCTCTGAGACTCTTCGGAGTGGAGGGCGGGATATAAATCCAATATCTTCTTCTTCTTCTTCTTCTTAACTATTGGAGCGGTCCATTTGGAGATTATTACTCCATTGTTGGGCAAGATGCCAGGGATCACAAATAAAACCCAGGTTAGGCTACTTTTTATCTGCTATGAATGCAAAAATCACCTATCAAGTTGTTAGATTTTGTGTGCTGATAATGAGGTTTACTGAAATTGTATTTTAATTAGCTTCAGGTTTGAGTTTGGATTTGAACTCAGCCTATTCTGTGTTGGGTTGTTTTTTTAACTGCATATATATGAATTTTTATGTACATGGATGGTCAAATGACTAATAATAAATTCATTCGTTCAACCATTAGACTTTACAGAAATATGAAACAATTGAATTTGGAAATACTATGTGGTTTCTCACTTTAAGCTGACATCTTGCACTCTGGATAGGGACACTAGAGGGACATATTAAGAATCCAAGGAAGTTATATTGCTCTAAAAGGGGGGGTGAGACAGTGCACACACATTGTCTTTTATTAAGTCCAGGCAAAATGGCATAAAATGGGTGGACATACTTGCTTAACTTAAGAGCCACAAAGAATAAATGTCAGATGTTTGAAGGAAGAAAGGCAAATAGATGGGGGGAGGGAGAGGTAGAAAGAAAGCATCTTTAACTTTAAATACATTTTCCAAGTCACGGGCTGGCTTGGAGAAGTGAATAAAGGGTTTGCCATTATTTCCTCAGTATATTTGGAGATTCCTGTTTTGATTCCTGTTGCGTGCAGCTCTGAAAAGCTTGGCTTTTTTCCTTCTGCCCTTCCTTTCTCTGCAGAATGATACTCCAATGACATGCCGCAACGAATCCGTACCTGCTTGGGCCCTCGCTCAGTCATCAGAAAATGCTGCTCTTGTGTTTGGGAACCCATATTGTGGTGAGTATACTTCAGCCTTCTCACGGGAAGCTTCCGGAGATGAAAGCATATGAATGGAATCTCCCACTTTTAAAACATTTAATCAGTGCTCTTGAGCCAGGGATTTTGGATTAGTCCTCTTGACCCATGGGAGGTTGGACATAGCAGTTCAGGCGTTTTCTGCAGTGGAACTGAACAGCCAGAAATAAGAGAGGCAAAAATAGTGCACTGAAGGCAACCCAAGAGGTCTGTTTGCATAAGGAGATGATTCTCCAGGTTAATTTCATGGCGAACACAAAACCCAAGCCATTCACAGTAGCGGTGGAGCATCCAAACAGAGGTTTTCTTTACACCTCCCTAGTCTTAGCCTTCTGTGGTTGCCATTTCCATTCATGCCACTGGAGGACTCTCTGGGGGGCTTATTCTTTTTTTTGGTAAAAGGGTAATAGCTAGTTTGCTATAGTGTTACAGTGATCCACTGCCATGATCTATTACTTCCCTGCTTGAATTTCATTCATCGTCTTTAGCTCTTTTCCTTGCAGAGCTATAAGGGGAACTGTGTAGTCTACACCTTCTTCCTTGTAACTCCACAAGAAAAAAGGCTAGAGCTTGACTTCAAAAAGAAACTGGGAACCAGTACATTGTTGCCATAGTCTGTTATAATAATATAATAATCTTGCTATTTCAAAATCTGGAAAAGACCTTCAGTGGGGGGCAGGGATAGCAACCGTGGGGGCTTATACAAAGTAAATTATGCCAATGTGTGCAGGGCTTGCAAACATGCATCCCTTCCCATGTTGCATCCAAACGTTCTTTGACTGAGATCTTAACCAAAGCCATCATACCAGACCAGGTTTGGGAAAAACTGCAGCAAATTGGGGGTGCGATGTGGTGGGGGACGAACCTAGAGGGCAAGGTCATGGTATGCTCTCCAAAACGGGTAGAGTAAAGAATCTAAGGCATAGCTAACCTTCTATTTAGAAGAAACAAAGGAGAGCAAGCCATTAGCAGAGATGGATGTCCCTTCTCAGCTGGAGCATCATGCTCTTCTGATTGAAAGCAGCACGCCAAAGCCTTCCTTCAAATAAAAAGTGAGGGGCTATTCAGCGGAAATGAATGGTAGGAAAGAATACAATGGAAAAATTGATCTGTCCGTGAATATGGATATCTGACAGACACTTACAGCACTCCGGGGAGGGGGTGGGGCGCAACAACGCTGGAAGTCTGCAGACCTATTGCAGGAATGTGCGCTCAGGCCAGGACTCGAGCAGCAGTGGTAATGCAGCAAGGCCTCAAGGGAAGGGATTAAAATGACAGGAGGTTAGTGCATTCTTTTGATCAGGGTCCTGAGCCTTTCTGAGCACGTGGGAACTTTGGGGGTTCTGGCACAGAGGGCTGGGCCCAACCACAAAATGCCTATCCTGGGAGGCAAATCCAGCTACACACACACACACACGAAAGCCAAGTGCAGGGAAGAAGAGATTTAAACAATGCACTGGAAGACAGGAGAGAAAGAAAAGAACTAGCAGTATGCTGGTAGCTGGCACCAAAGCAACTTTATACATCTGCACCGCCAGCAGATCTTCAGTAGCCAAACAGAAGCTCTTCTAGGCAAGACCAGGCAAGAGCCCTCCCTGGCTGCACCCACTTTCTGAAAACACTTAGTGGACATCAGGAAAAGGGTCAGCAGGCACTGAGCTGGGGACCCCAGCTTTCCGTTAACATTTCTTGGCCCCCGCAACCCATTACTGAGCTGTCCATGTCAGCAACGCAGTACAAGTTCCAAGTCATGTTTTGGGCACGCCCAGAACTCGGTTCACAGCTCTTTGGCCCATGGACAACATACAAATGTATCCAGAGGAATTAGCTGTGTTAGTCTGTTGCTGCAAAATAGTAAAGAGCCCAGTAGCACCTTGAAGACTCTCTTCGTCAGATGCATGGAGGGTATGTAGAAGAAGAAGAAGATATTGGCTTTATATCCCACCTTCCACTCCGAAGAGTCTCAGAGCGGCTCACAATCTCCTTTACCTTCCTCCCCCACAACAGATACCCTGTGAGGTGGGTGGGGCTGGAGAGGGCTCTCACAGCAGCTGCCCTTTCAAGGACAACCTCTGCTAGAGCTATGGCTGATCCAAGGCCGTTCCAGCAGCTGCAAGTGGAGGAGTGGGGAATCGAACCCGGTTCTCCCAGATAAGAGTCCGCTCACTTAACCACTACACCAAGCTGGCTCTCCAGTTTGAAACTGGCCAGAGATATAGAGGTGGTAAGGGGAGTGGGGAGTGGATGCAGGACGTGAATGCCATGTAAAACCAAAGCAGTTGCAAATGTCATGAGCAAGAAAAGGCAGAATGCACAATCCGTGTGTTTCTCGAAAGCTTATGCTACAGTAAAAATTGTCAGTCCTAAAGGTGCTACTGGACTCTTTTCCATTATACAAATGTACGTGTTTTACTCTCTTCGTCAGGTCCCTGTTGAAGCCTGCGCATATTTGCTTGCGTTGGAAAGTTATATCGTAATTACCTAGTAGCTGAACAGGTGGCGACATCGCACCTGGCCAGTACTAGCTTACGGAAGCTCAGGCAGCTGTCCAAGGCTTGTAGATGGAAGGCCTTGATTTTTAGTGGAGTCTTGTGGTGCCTTAAATAACCGTCAACTTTATGATGGTATAACTGTCATCAGATACAGTTTGTTGGCGCATTCAGTGGGCTGAGAGATTTATACTCACGGCTACATACTGTAGAAAGGGGGGAGGGAAGGAGGGAAGAAGACTGTAGATTTATACCCCGCCCTTCTCTCTCAATCAGAGACTCAGAGCGGCTCACAATCTCCTACATTTTCTCTCCGGACAACAGACACCCTGTGAGGGTAGGTGAGGCTGAGAGAGCTCTTACAGCAGCTGCCCTTTCAAGGACAAGCTCTGCCAGAGCTATGGCTGACCCAAGGCCATTCCAGCAGCTGTAAGTGGAGAAGTGGGGAATCAAACCCATTTCTCCCAGATAAGAGTCCACACACTTAACCACTACACCAAACTGGCTCTAATTACAAAACTAATTCCAAAAGGAAGTCAGAAGGCCCAGTTTCTCATGACATTCCAAGTAGATGCTGGGGACAGCACGGTTTGGAGAAGAGAGAGACCTCAACAGGGTATGATGCCATAGAAGCCATCATCCAATGCTGCCGTTTCTCCAGGCAAACCGATCTTCTGTCTGGAGATCCATTGTAATCCCAGAAGAGCTCTAGTCCCCATCTGGATTCTGGCAACCATAATCCCCAGTCCCTGTTGCGTTCAGCACCTTTGGCATCAGCTCTGTGTGTGGTTTTTGACTGGGAAGCTTCTTGCGGGAGAATTGAAACATTCCTGGTGAAATACTGGCATGGATATTGTTTACTTCATTTATGCACCACCTTTGACCTCAGTGGGGATCCAGAGGCTTATAGCATTCTCCTCTCTTCCAACAATCCTGTGAGGTAGGTTAGGCTGCGTGACTGACCCATGGTCACCCAGCTAGCTTCCACGGTAGAGTGAGAACTTGCTCCTGGGTTCCCCAGATCCTAGTTTATCACTCTAACCACTACCCAAGACTGTACCCTTTGGAAATTGGAGATTGCCTTCTTCTGTTTGGAGCACTTAAGGCCTGCTGGGAGAGGGTGAACCTAATTGTGGAGGGGGTGGGGTGGGTGGTTGAATTTGTGTTAAAGTCAATGGCGCCACCCTGTGGTCACTCCCATGTTCTGGTATGTACCGGAATATGGCTGGTCAACTTTTCAGTAAACTTGGACCCAGCCTTTTATTCTAACTCAAAGAGCATCTGTGGTGTTTTTAAAAACATCGCCAGCATATGTAAAGATCTGGATAGTATGTAAAGACTAGGGGGCAGTGTAAGAAGAAGATATTGGATTTATATCCCGCCCTCCACTCCGAAGAGTCTCAGAGCGGCTCACAATCTCCTTTACCTTCCTCCCCCACAACAGACACCCTGTGAGGTGGGTGGGGCTGGAGAGGGCTCTCACAGCAGCTGCCCTTTCAAGGACAACCTCTGCCAGAGCTATGGCTGACCCAAGGCCATTCTAGCAGGTGCAAGTGGAGGAGTGGGGAATCAAACCCGGTTCTCCCAGATAAGAGTCTGCACACTTAACCACTACACCAAACTGGCTCTCCTAGTGTAGTTTAGTGGTTAGTGTCGGCCTAAAATCCCAGCGGTGCCCAAGAAGTACGCTCCGTGACACTGAACAACTTACACACCCACTCCCTCTAGGACCAGGAAGACCAGCATTTATTAAAACATTTATGCCCCAACTTTCTCCTCAGTTGGGTTCCCAGAATGGCTTACAACATCATATTCCCCTCCACCGTTTTACAACCCTGTGAGGTAGACTTGGCACAGAGAGAGAAAGAGAATGTGTATGTGTGCGTGACTGGCTTAGTTGCTATCTAGTGTGCTTCCAGGGCAGAGTTGGGATTTGAACCTGGGCCTCCTGGATCTTAGTCTGACACTCAACCACTAAACCACGCTGGCTGTTGAACTAGGATCTGGGAGACCCAGATTTGAACCTGCACTCTGCCATGGAAGGTGGCTGGGTGACCTTGGGCCAGTCACACGCTCTCAGCCTAACCCACCTCACTGTTGAACTTGTGAGGATAAAATGGAGGCGAGGAATACAACGTAAGCTGCTTTAGGCTGTGGAGAAAGGCAAAGTCCAAATGAAATAAACAAATGAACTTCACTTTTCCGTGGTAGTTTCTTGAGAGAGTGAAAACATTCTTGGTGAAATACCGGCATGGATATTTGTTTTATTTTCTTCATTTATACACTGTCTTTGACCTCAGTGAGGACCCAAAGAGGCTTACAGCATTCTCCTCTTTCTCTGCCTGGCCTTCTCCACAGACTTGTGAGGGTAAACTGGAGGACAGGAAAGCCATGTGGGCCACTCCCTCCTTGGTTGGAAGGGGGGGGATGATACAAATGCTCTAAACAAACAAATCCTGCTAGAAACTCTGCCACCAGAACCGCCATTGAAGGGAATGGGAGCAGTCTGTTCTGAAAGACCAGCTCGTTAAGTTCTTGGAATGTAAAAAAACTTTGTATCATTTATTTCCACAAGCTGAAGGTTTAGGGAGGGTATTCCCATTCTGTCTTCTTGCAGAGATGGCAGCTCATGCTTGTCCTTCTGTGGCCTAGGATTGTTGCTGAGGCAACTGTTTTGCCCATCAGGCGACTTCCCATCCGGAGCTATCTGTGTGAACATTTGCCTTCTCTGCAGCTGCTGGCCTTGTGTATTTCTGCCTCCCAGTTTTCTTTCCCCTCTGGCTCAGGGAAATGCTGACATGCTCTGTACTTGCTTCCTTTTTTCTTCTTTTCTGGACTCCCATCAATCTTTCTTTTCATGGTCATTTTTGTAGCTGGCATCCCACCGTTTTGTTGCTGGCATTACACCATAGATCAGCAAACACTATGGAAAAATGAGTTCATTTCAAGGGGTGGGACGTGGAAAGAAAACATTGTGGAAAGATAGGTGCACAGGTTCAAAACACACAAGGGAAATCAAAGCAGGGGTTTATTAAGTCAAGCCACAGCATTAGAGCCCCTGTATTGCAGGCAGAAGGTTCCGGGTTCAATCTCTGGCATCTCCAGTTAAAAGAATTGAGGCACAGGTAGTGTGAAACAATGCTCCCTCTAAGCTGTGGAGTCTTCTGAACTAATATTCTGTTTCATGAGCTACTGGCATTAAAGTTGTGAATGAGCGATTTGACTGCCGCATACATTAGTTTGCTTTGGGCCATCCTCCTGAGCTAAGACAAAAATATGTGAGCAGGAGGTTAAAAACCTGTGAGCTAGCTCACACTAACTCAGCTTAGAAGGGAACACTGGTGTGAAAGACCCCAGCCTGAAGCCCTGGAGAGCTGCTGCCAGTCTGAGTAGGCAATTCTGACCTTGGAAGACCAGTGATGCAATATAAGGAAGTTCTGTGTGGTCACAGGTTAAAACGCTTGGGGCTGTTTAGCTTGGAGAAACATTGACTGAGGGATGACATGATAGAGGTTTACAAGATTATGCATGGGATAGAGAAAGTAGAGAAAGAAGTACTTTTCTCTCTTTCTCACAGTACGAGAACTCATGGATATTCAATGAAATTGCTGAGCAGTTGGGTTAGAACTGATAAAAGGAAGTACTTCTTCACCCAAAGGGTGATTAACACATGGAATTCACTGCCACAGGTGGTAGTGGCTGCAAGCACAGACAGCTTCAAGAGGGGACTGGATAAACATATGGAGCAGGGGTCCATCAGTGGCTATTAGCCACAGCGTATTGTTGGAACTCTTTCTGGGGCAATGATGCTCTGTATTCTTGTGTTTGGGGCACAGTGGGAGGGCTTCTGGCCCCACTGATGGACCTCCTGATGGTGCCTGGGGTTTTTTTTGGCCACTGTGTGACGCAGAGTGTCAGACTGGATGAGCCATTGGCCTGATCCAACATGGCTTCTCTTATGTTCTTATGACATATCTCTGGCCTTCTCTTCTTTCCTGCTTTTGTATCAACCGTTCTCTTCTGGATTGCTGGCATGCTGGGCTCCTGATTTTCCTTTCTGTGCTTCAGTGGGATTTTTTTTGCATAGCATTTATCTCTCTGGGATCAAAGCAAATGCAGCTCAGCTATCTGAAGCTCAGCACTAGTCAGCTTAATCCAATTTGACCTGTAGTGACTGTCCATGGTCTCAGGTGCAAAACGGTGTTTCTCCGTACCTGCTGGATATTCTGGGGATTGAACCTGGGACCTTTTGCATGCACTTGCTTTTAGCAGAAACCAGCTCAGCCAGTGTCAACCAAGAGGACCTTAATCTATGCTAACCCTTCCGTGATGAGCCAGTCATAGTTGTAAACTTTTTCACCATCACAGGATTCCTTAGTGCCCTGTACAGAATACAAATTAAAGATTGGTTTGCGATATTTTCTTGCCGTGGTTATGATGCACTCTTTGTTTTGCAGGCACCCTAGAGCGTCCTGATCCAGATTTGGTAAGTTAGTATTCTGTGGGCTTCTGGGAAAGAGCTGTAATTGCATTGTTGGATTCCAAAAAGATGAAATATTTCGGGGTTTTTTTTAAATTGTGCTAATAAGAACATAAGAAGAGCCCTGCTGGATCAGACCAGTGGTTCATCTAGTCCAGCATCCTGTCTCACACCATGGCTAAACAGTTCCTCTGGACTGCCAACAATAGGGCACAGAGGCCAAGGTCTTCCCTGATAAGAAAATAAGAAGAGCCCTGTTGGATCAGACCAATGGTTCATCTAGCCCGGCATCACACAGTGGCCAACCAGTTCCTCTGGAGGGCCAACAACAGTTAATAGAGGTCGAGATCTTCCCTGAAAAGAAAATAAGAAGACCCCTGCTGGATCAGACCAATGTTCCATCTAGTCCAGCATCCTATCTCACACAATGGCAACCGGTTCCTCTGGATTGCCAACAACAGGGCACTGAGAACCATAGAATCACAGAGTTGGAAGGGGCCATGTAGGCCATCTAGTCCAACCCCAAGCTCAATGCAAGATCAGTCGAGAGCATCCCTGATAAGTGTTTGTCCAGCTGCTGCTTAAAATTTGCCAATGAGAGGGAGCTCAGCACCTCCCTAGGTAGCTGATTCCACTGTTGAACAACTTGTGCTGTAAAAAAGTTTTCCCCCCCTAATATCCAGTTGGAACCTTCCTGGCCTTAATTGAAACTCGTTATTGTGAGTCCTATCTTCTGCTGCCCACAGGAACAAGCTCCCTGCCCTCCTGCCCTGGATTACCAGAGGCCCAAACTCCCATTCAAACTGCTGGTACCAGTTTAGGGATCAGGGAACAAAAGTTATCAAAGTCCTGCAGGGAAGCTAAGCCCTCCCTGTAGGTCAAAAAGATAGCTGCCACCAGGCTCTGAGACTACATCCCAACGGCAATGAAGGCAGAGCCAACCTTCAAGCCTTTCTGGGAGATTAACAGTGAAACCAGCCCTGTAAAACAAAGTAGGAGTCAAGTATCACCTTTAATTCCAACCAATGTAAGCTTTCATATGCATGCATACTTCTTCAGATGAGGGGATGGGGTACAGTGAGCTGAAATACATACAGCTGGTGGGTTAAGAGTGTAAACTGATACAAAGTTAGAATCAAATGGCAAAATAGTATAATAAATTGGAAGACCATTTGGTCTTGCATCCCCTCATCTGAAGAAGTATACACGCATACGAAAGCTTCCATTCTGAATAAAACTTTGTTGGTCTCAAAGGTGCTACCGGACTCCTACTTTGTTCTACTGCTTCAGACCAACACGGCTGCCCACTTGGATCAACCAGCCCTGTAAGTTCTGCTTATGGGCACTGTGAACCTTAGTCTCTTGTCGTGTGGCCCTTACTGTCCTGTCTCTTCCCTATAGATTTCCTATACCCAGGCAAATCCATGATGTGCCTAAATATATAAATGCCACCCTTCTCATTTGCTGCACCACAAATAGATGCGATTTGCAGTGCTAAAACGTGGGTGCTTTTTCTTTTCTTTCTGTGTTCCCTCCTTCCACCCTCTGCTTTAACATTCTCTCTTCAGGTCTCCCTGAAAACATGTCCGATATGCAATGAAATCTTCCTTCCTCATCTCGAAGAGCAGTATTCGGACCACGTGCGGAGCCACATTCTCAACTGCCCGTATTGCGAGGAGAGCTTCGACGAATCCAACAAGCAAGTGTACGACGACCATGTCTACTGCCACGGCTTAGACTAAGCTGCAGCCCACTGACAGAATGATCCACGAGGAACAGTGCCCTGGTTCTGTTTCTTTGTATGTTTGGACAGGACAATTTCTGTGGGGTTTGCCACTGTCTAAATGTGCCAGGCCAGGGATGCGGAGGTGTGAAACCTGCTTCTTGGCACCACAGCATCAATTGCTTCCTTCCTTCTTTCCATCTTGCGACATATTAATTAAATGAACGCAGTGCTTTTGCTTGCTGTGTGAAAGGATAGGTTATCTTAATTGCATCCTTCTACAGCATGAATTGCGCTATAGGTTATTTTCAAAAGGAGGAGCTATTTTTCTTCCCCTGTGCCTTTCACTGTAGATGCTGATTTGGCTTCCTCACTGTTTCTAAACAGCTGAAATCTCTCTAGCATAAGAGAGTGCTTGTAGTGTGGTTCTTGTCTAGCTATGGAAACGGTAGAAACGTTTCAACAACCCTTATCGTACAATCATGAACCGGCACAGCCTTCCCAGCCTCCATCTTCATGCAGGTTGTACGAGAGAGGTAGAGCTGTAGTGCTTGGAAGGGCGGACCTTCTAGTGTTTTGTAGTGGCTACAGTGCCAGACTGGAGCCCAGGTTCAAATCCCTGCTTTGCCATGAAAGCTCGGTGTGTGACCTTGCGTGAGTCACACTCTTTCAGCCTAGCCTACCTTGCAGGGTTATCATTGTGAGAATAAAATAGAACAAAGAATGATGCTATGAGCTAGTTTGGGTCCCTGTGGGGTGGAAAATAGCCATGAGGTTGACAGGAACTGAGAGAAGAAGGACAAAAGTGGGGGGGGGGAATAGATTTTGTCTGGATCACAGTTCTAAGTTAAGGTTTTGTTCCTGGAATCACCAGTGATTTCACAGGTGCATACGTCTCATATCACCAAAAGACACTTTGCAAGTGCTACAGCCCTTGTCTGTAAATAGTTTCTTGGCAGGGCTGCTTTGAGAAAGGCCCTTGTGGCCAGTTCAGTTTCCGCAGGCAGCCTCTTCTCTGTCCAGCTTTCATATATTTGCAAGGAACAGGGAAAAGGAAGACAGCTGACAGATTTGCCGCGAACAGTGACAAGCCGCTAACAGTTACCCTACAGGCACTCCTCGTCAGAAAGTTCTCCTGCATCTCGCCCTGTTGCACTGCATCAGAGTCATCAATCACACCCACCATGCTCTGCTATGACTCCCACTCATTTCAAGAGGACACGTTCAGCGGTTTAAACAACGGTGTCAGCAGGGGAAGAAAAAAGATGGCAAGCAGGGGAGGAGGAAGCTCGAAGATTTTCAGAGGGGGAGAGAGAGAGACTTTGCAAAATACTTTTAGAAAGGGTTAGGCTCTGTCTAGTGTGTGTTTGAGAAAATTCACATAACCCTCTTTTCATCCTAACTGATTTGAAGTTCATTTTGGGAGCAATTCTAAACAGGCCTAGCCAGATGCAAGTCCCATTTTATTCCATGGGCCGTACTCCTGGGCAAGCGTTCTTAGGATTGCAGTCTGTCTTAGAAGTGGTCCCATTGATTTCAGTAGGATTTAACTCCAAGGAAGTGTGCTTGGGATTTCAGTTCTTCTCCAAGATGCTGGCTGCATCAAGGGCTCTAAACTTGCCAAACCATTATGCAGCTACCTTTTCCCAGCATACAAAGCAATGGTTACCACCAAAACAGCCATCAGTAAAATGTCAGCGGCTGGAATTGAACTCACTTCCTCTTCCTGTAGAGAGTACATGAGGGCTTACTACACATTCTGTATTCAGCTAAGTCCTTTTGCCAGTTTGTGTGTTGGCCGTAGTTTTCCAGGCGGATGTCTCTCTTCTGTACAGCCCACAGGAAGTGAGGCACTCAAGATCCTGTTCTTAGAAATGGCCACTCTGCCGTTCCTCTTACCACTAAATGCTGATAGTTGACTCAGGAACCGAAGCAATGACATACTGAACTAACCTTTCAACAGAAACCTTTGTGCCTGCATTGCCGCTTTGGACTTTCAAGGCTTGGTCCAAATGTCTGATTTACGGTTGTTGTTTTCAAAAGAATGCACATCCAGGGCATGTATGCTTATAGAACTGAACAAGTGCCTAGAATTCTTGCACTGCTTCTGATGATAATGAATATGTTTTTAAAAGTATTTTGCTGCTGACAGCCCATTCTCTATGCAAGACCAAAAAAAACCATAACCACCGTCAACTTACCTGTAGGTATTCTATTTGTGCATTGCCGTCCCACTTAATGCCTTTAGGAGAATCTTTTGATTATTCATGGGATCCTATTTTTAAGTATATTTGGTGTTGCTTTTTTGAAGAAGGGCCTGTAAACTGTGTTCTTTAAGGTCGAAAGTTGGGTCTGTTGGCCTCTACAGTTAAATAAAAAGATTTCAGGTTCTTTATTTTAAGCAGTGATAGAGGATTTTTTTTCTTGCTGTGTGCTCTTTCTTTTTTGTTGGAATGTTTTATTTATTGTATTAAAAACTTTAATGCCTGTTTCCCCTACACATACACTAGCTAGCATCAGTGCTGGTCAAACAAAGGAATCCTGAAGTAAAGTCAACCAGCAATCATATACTATGCCCCCCCCCCACAACATGATGCCCACTGATCCCTGGTTCCAGGCACCTGCCAGAGTGGGCAGGGCCAGGTGAGGCTTTTGCCTCGCAGGGCTTCTGATTGGCTGTGCAGATTCAAAAAAGCATTGCCTCAACAGCAGCTGCCACCATAGCACAAAGATCTTCATAGCATAGCTGAAGATAGGCTGGCTGTATGCAAGAAAACATTTACAAAATGTTTATTTTAAAAGGCATCCTATTAAACAGAGCTTCTGCCTGAAACATTGAAAAGTTATTTTTAGAAGAATGCATGACCTCCCCTCTTCAACCCTACTGCAAGAATTTTAAATTGAGTGTCTGGGACATTTGAACAAAAAAAAAAATTATAGTAGATAACACTATAGCAATATTCTGATTTTAAAAGGGGGAATCCAGCTGGAGGTGGAAATGGCTTCAGGAAGGAACAAACAAATCAACAGGAACAAAGCAGAGAATTGCCCCACGTGTGTGAGCAGCCTAGGCGCATGAGAATCAGTGGGCGCAGACTGGAACAATTCTGCATAGGATTACACTGCCAGTAACCAACTAAATAGAAAAACACCAACATGGTCCAAAGGCTTCAAAAGCAAAGAACACATCATGCTACCTTACAATGAATCAGACCTTTGGTCCATCACAGTCAGTAGTCTCAGAATGGCAGCAGCTCTCCAGGGTCTCCGGCAGAGATCTTTCACCTCACGTACTACTGTCTGGTTCTTTTAACTGGAGACAGTGTGAACTGAACCTTGGGACCTTCTGCATGCAAAGCAGCTGTCCTGCCACTGAGCCATGGCCCCTCCCCAAATACCTTTCCCAAAGAATCTGCAAAGATGTATCCCGCTCTTTTTTTCCTTTGCCCAGCCCTTCCACAAGATAAAGCGTGGCAACAGAAAAGGCATAAGCTCCAGCAGAGAAAGATCATACAAGCCAGAGAGGAGCAGAGAGACTGGATGAATGTAGCTGGCATGGAGGTTCATGGGATGGGGGATACCAGATTTGCAAAGGGCTTTAAAAGTAGGAAGCGGCCCTTCGAACTGAGCTTGGAGATTAGCAGGCAGCCCGTATAGCTGTTGTAACACAGAGGTAAGGTGGAGCAGCCTCCCTACCCTACCCCCAAATGGTCTTTGAGGGCAGTCCCATGTACAGCTGAGTGGTCCAAAATTGAGGTTACAGAAGCCAAAGTGTAGCCAGTTGGCTGAATGGCAAAGGGAGCTGTGGAATGGATAAAAGATGTGTCAGTGAGAGAGACAGTTTCCATAATTTTTGCAAGAAGGAAGAGGGGAAATTGCGTAACGTGAGCAAGTGTGTGTATGCATAGGGAGCCCCCAACTGGACAGACTATAAAGGAAAAGGTAGTCCTCTGTGCAAGCAAGCACTCTGGAGTGACATCGCATCATGTTTCCACGGCAGACTTTTTATGGGGTGGTTTGCCATTGCCTTCCCCAGTCATCTACACTTTCCCCCAAGCAAGCTGGGTACTCATTTTACTGACCTCGGAAGGATGGAAGGCTGAGTCGACCCTGAGCCAGTTACCTGAGCCCAGCTTCCGCCGGGATTGAACTCAGGTCGTGAGCAGAGCTTGGACTGCAATACTGCAGCTTGCCACTCTGTGCCACGGGGCTTCTCAGATGGGCTATAATGGGGTGCAAAAGTCTTATATTCTGTGTTACTTGAAAAAGATATGAGTCAGGCTGGTGTCCTGGTTACAGTGACAGAATGTCTGGGAAACCCAGGTTCAAATTCCCACTGTGCCATAGAAACTCACCAAGTGATCTTGGGCTAGTCATCTATTCTGCAGCAGGGTAGTTGTGAGCATAAAATAGAAGAGGGAAATATTATCTTGTAAGCTCCACCCTCATTATCTCCAGGTATTTCTCAAACCGGAGCTGGCAAGCCTCGGAGTTTTGGGAGTGGAGCCTAGGGAGGATAGGGACCTCAGTGGCGTGCCACAGAGTCCACCCTTCAAAGCATCCATTTTCTCCAGGGAACCTGATCTCTCTAGTCTGTAATTCCAGCTAGGCCCTAGCTGCTAGGGTTGCCAGGTCTGACTGAAGAAATAGCAGGGGACTTTGGGGGTGAAGCCAGGAGCAAGGTTGTGACAAGTAGGATTGAACTCCAAAGGGAGTTCTGGTGATCACATTTAAAGGGACCACGCCCCTTTTAAAATGCCTTCTTTCTATTGGAAATAATGGAAGATAGGGGCACCTTCTTTTGGGGCTCATAGAATTGGACCCCCTAGTCCAGAATTTTTGAAACTTTGGGGGTTTTCTGAGGAGAGGCACCAGATGCTATAATAAGAGCCCCGTGGCGCAGGGTGGTAAAGCTGCAATACTGCAGTCCAAACTACAAGCCTGTATCCTACGGAAACCCTGCAAGGCATTCTGGATCTGGCTGAATATGTCTCGTGCCCTTCAGGGCAGGACGTTAAAGAATCGCTTCCGTTCTTTGAGACGCCAGGCTGTTCTTTTATTGGTTCACCTCTAGGGGGCGCGGTATGGGAATTCCCTACTCTCGCTGGCCGCAGACTTCCTGGAAGTTTTGCCATCCGGATGCAGGAGGTTTTGACGTAGTAGATGTAAGAAGCACTGCGCATGTCTCATCAGCTGACCTCCCTCAGTCCAACTGCTAGTGAATCCCCAGAATATCAGAGAGAGAAGGGGCTCTTCACCCCTCCCCCCCTCCCGGATCCTTTCTGCTGGAGATACATACCAGGGGTTGGATTTGGTGTCCTCCGCATGCAAATAATCCTGTGCTTTATTAAAAAGGTAAAGATGGTTCCCTGTGCAAGCATCCGTCGTTTCGGGTAACTTCGCAGTATGACGTTTTCTTGGCAGACTTTTTGTTATGGTTTGCCATTGCCTTTCCCAGTCATCTACACTTTCTCCCCAGCAAGCTGGGTACTCATTGTACCGAAAAAGGAAGGATGGATGGCTTCCGCCGGGATCGAACAGGTCATGAGCAGAGTTTGGACTGCAGTACTTCAGCATACCACTCTGCACCACGGGCAGTGCCGGATTAAACCCTGTGGAGGCCCCCTTGCAAATTATCTCAGAGTCTGAGCACCTGCCCCACCATCTACAGCCCCACTGCAGCTTGCAGGCCCCTCTTAAAAGCTCCTTTTATAAGCTACGGAGGAGAGGCAGAGAGAGCCAAACTTGGCAACAATGCCAGCAGCAACCAAACCAGGCAAGGTGGGCAAAGAGCAGCTCAGTTGCTGGCTGCACATGCAGGCAGGGAGGACTGCAAGAAGGGGGGAAAGCCAGCCTGGGCCCCCTAAAGGCATGGGGGCCCATAGGCCAATGCCTACTTGGCCTAATAGTTAATCCAGCTCTGACCACGAGGCTCCTTTTTTACTGAGCCCCTAAGTAGACAAGCTTAGTACAAGGCAGGAGGGCCTGATGTCTCTGAAAAAACAGAGCTGCTCTAAGTTTCCCTTGGCTAACTCCTTTTGCTTCCACTTCCCCAAAGGTTTTCCAATCTGCTCAACCCAAGCTCTTCCCACCAAAGCCTCACCTGTTAATCAGGACAAAAGCTAGCTCAGGATTGGGAAATCCCTGGAGATTTTGGGGGTGGAGCTGGGGGAGGGGGGCTTCAACGGGTTATAATGCTATAGAGCCCACCATTCAAAGTGGCCTTATAAAACTCATCGCTAAAAAGCACTGCTGTCTCCTGACCATACACATGATTTGTTTACTGAACTGTTGCCTTGATGTTATTGACAATATGAAGAAATATGTCTGCTATGAGATCACTGCGAACTGCTACTCGCAATCTCTGTGAATGGGTTTTTATGATCTTCCCAAAATATAGAGTGGGGGGGAGGGGGAAGAACCTTCGTATTCTTTAATGGCTGTGCATCTTTCCTGGAAGGGCAGATCACCTACAGAGAAGGGGTCTGGAATGAATGCGCAGAGGATTATGGGCGGAAAACAGAAGTTTTAAATTGGGAGGCAGGAAGACATGGATTGAGGGAAAATACAAATTAGCTGAAAGGTGAAGCACCTTGGGGTTCAAAGCCTGGGGACCTGATGGAAGTGTCCCAATTTGCTGCCTTCTAGGAATGCCTATTTGCCTCCACTATTGTGCTGCATATGTATTTGTAAATAATACACATAATTAGTAAATATGTATTTGAAATAATAATAGACACCATGAGTTGGATCCAGCAAGATTTCCCCCCTCACCCAGTTTCACTCCTTAGCACACTCCCTGTCCCTTATGGCTTTTGTCCATGCAGGCCCCGTGACCTCAGCAGAGACTTTTTGGTTGTCCAGCAGGATCTCTCTGTTTTACACTAGGGGAAAGCTGCCTGGATCCAGTCCCGTATGTTTTTACAGCTCTCCACTATGAATGGAAGGGGACCTCACTGGGTCTTTCCTGATGCTTCTCACTATGACAGAAATTGGAGAGTACATAACAATAACGAGAGGTACCACAGACATATTAATTAAGCAACAGCTTTTATTATTAAGCCCTTCCAGCTATCTGGATGGAACTATCAGTGACAGATAATTAATCAGACTTTTACAAGGAAAGAACTGGATCAATGTAATCAAGAGTCCAGGGTTAATTGTTCTGATAAAGTTTTGAAGTCCTCAGCTTGGTTTTCCATCTGCAAGTGGTGAAGAAAGAAGCTCCAGGTGGCACTGTGTAGCTATGTCCACAGAACACTTGAGACAATCATGTTCATTTTCTCACGTGTCCCACAGTGGCATCTGCTTTTGTGGCAGATAAAAGTCCTGTAGACTTTATGCAGATTAAGCAGCCCGAGAATTGCAGCCAGTTCAGATGATCAGTGATAGGCAGGAATGCTGAAGTCTGCCATGCAAGAGGAAGTTTGGCTTTAGCTGATTACATACCTCGGGCTTTGCGAAACTGCTTGACCATTTCGGACAACTTCATCATGGCCTCGGGGATCCCTTCCCCACTCACAGCGCAGCAGCCCTGCACGTGCCACCGATTCCCTTGCAGCTTCCTCAGGCCCATCTCTTCAGCCACCTGCGTGGGGGGCCAGGCTCCAGGCAAGTCTTGCTTGTTGGCAAGCAGCACCACGGGCACTCCTGGCATCAGGGCAGCACCCAGTAGGGCCTCCAGCTCTGACCGGGCCTCCTCAAAGCGACTGCTGTCCACGCTGTCCACCATGAATACCAGCCCATCTGTGTTGGTATAGTAATGTTTCCAAAGCGCCCTGATCCGGTCTTGACCGCCAACATCCCACATGGTGAAAGTGACATTGTTGATGGGCTGGATCGTCTCCACGTTGAAGCCCACGGTGGGGATAGTCGTAACAGTTTCGTTCAGCTTCAGCCGATAGAGGAGAGTTGTTTTTCCTGCAGCGTCCAAGCCCAGGAGGAGGATACGAGCCTCCATCCCGTAGAAACCCTGCAAGGCATGCAGGATACGGCTGAATAAAAGCCCCATGGCACACTCTCTGTTCCTGTGTTGCTCAGCAGATGAGAAAGAATGAGCCTTGCCGGCACCAAGCTGTCTTTTTATTAGCTCACCTCTAGGGGGTGTGATCTGGGAATTCCCTGGCGTTGCTGGCAGAAAGCACGCTGGAGGTTTTGACAGCTTGCTGCCTGATGCAGGAGGTTTTGACGTAGGTAAAGGAAGTACTCAACTGATGAGTGGTGTGTTTGTTTCTCCCTGTCCCGTTTACACACCATGTTTCCTGGTTAACTGGGGTTTTCTGCTCTTCCAAATGTGGCCTTTTTTGTGAGCCAAAGTATGTGCTTTTTTCCATTTTAATTCTTTTCAAATATGGTCCTGTAAATGCTCAGTGAACGAATATAAATTGCCTGATAGAAAGTGCCACTACCCTTTATGCAGACCATCAGGGAATACCTGTGGCCAACAGACTCTATGTTCATATGGTTTGGGGCCCAAGGCAAGAAAGAATGGTTTATAGCAGGGGTGGCCAAACTTGCTTAACATAAGAGCCACACAGAATAAATGTCAGATGTTTGAGAGCCACAAGCATGAGTGTCAGATGTTTGAGAGCGGCAGGGAAGGAAGGCAAATAAGGTGGAGAGTGAGAGGTGGAAAGAAAGCAACTTTAAATGCATTATCCAAGCTGCCAGCTGGCTTGGTTTAAAGAAGTGATTCAAAGGAACAAAAGCCTTCTCCAAGCTGGCTGACACGGTGGTGGGAGCTATAAGAGCTACACAATATGTGTGAAAGAGCCACGTGTGGCTCCTGAGCTGCAGTTTGACCATCCCCGATTTATAGCAGCTCTGCAAGCCAGTCTACTGTTACAGCCAAACTAGAGGTGCTAAGCGGTATTGAAGTCAGACTGACTGGCCTGTAGTTACCCGGATCTCCTCTAGAACCCTTTTTAAAGATGGGGGTGACATTTGCTACCTTCCAGTCCTCAGGAACGGAGGCAGATTTCAATGAAAGATTACATATTTTTGTTTGATTCTCCACTCCTCCACTTGCACCTGCTAGCATGGCCTTGGGTCAGCCATAGCTCTGGGAGAGGTTGTCCTTGAAAGGGCAGCTGCTGTGAGAGTCCTCTCCAGCCCCACCCACCTCACAGGGTGTTTGTTGTGGGGGAGGAAGGTAAAGGAGATTGTGAGCCGCTCTGAGACTCTTCAGAGTGGAGGGCGGGATATAAATCCAATTTCTTCTTCACATCTGTGGAGGAACGCCATCTTAGTTAATGTTGGTGCTTCGTTGGAAGGGAACATTAAACTACTAAAGCAGGCTTTGGCCTAGCCTCCCTCCATCCCCTCCTCCCTTCCAGAGTTAAACCAGTGCCTCTAGGGGGAAAGCCCCTTAGAGGGGCAGGAAGTTCTTTAGCCTTCCCCTCATTGCCTCCCCCATTCTGGAGTTAAACCAGCAACTCTAGGGGGAAAGCCTCCTAGAGGGGCAGGAAGTTCTTTTGTTCTTTTTATTTGAGTTAGGCGGGAAAAGGCCAATTCTCAGCTGGCGCTCAAAGGAAGAGGTTGCCAGTGTGGGGGCTCCTGCCTGTGGGAGAGGCCTACTCAAGAGGAAAAGGACCCCAGGCAGTCAGACCAAGCAAGTCATCCACAAGGCAGGGCAAGTTTAGACCAGGGACAGTAGGATGGGTTTAAATCCACCTTTTATTTGTCATGCTGGTTGCTGTGCGGGTGCTGTGCTGTGCTAACTTTTACATGCAACTGTTTTTGTTTTTTCTTTCCTTTTCTTTTTCTTTTAATTAAATATTTTTACTGTTTTGAATGCTGGCAGTCAGACTCTGTACCACATAGATCCCCAACCGCTTTAGACCACGCTTTATGAAGGGGGCCCCGGGGAAAAGGGGAAGGCCTGTGGTTGGATAAGGTGCCAATCCTCCAGGTGTTCCCCGAAGAAGTGCTGTGGTCTCTGTGAATCCCAAGTACAGGGTGGCAGAGGACCTTGAGGCCTGGCCTCAGAGCTGGAGAGGGGGATTGGGAGTCCTGTTCCTCTCAATTTGAACCCCTAGACTGAGCAGGTGGTGGCAGTGAGCCCAAGTGGCCGAAGGAGAAATAGCTCCCTCCAGGAGTTGGCGACTCAATAGGGAGTTGACGGGACCGGGTCTGAAGGCAGAATCGGGCCGGTTCCATCACAACATCCCCAAGAAGGTAGCCAATGAGGAGACATTTTATATTGAAGCAGTCTTTTCGTGTGCTGTACAGCAATTGTGTCTGCAGAGGAACAGAAAGTATGTCATGGAGCCTTTATTCAGTCAGATCTAAGATGCCTTGCAGGGGTTACTTGTTTTTAAAAAGGAGCTACATTTTATGAGAACCTAAAAAAAAATGTGAATAAATCTGCCAAGCATTTTAATTCTTAAATAGGATTAGAGCCCTTCATTCAGCTTATGGCTATAAACCAGGATTCACCCCTATGTTTGTAAAAGGTAAGAAGGACTCCTTTAAGCTGTGGAAAGCTAGTCCAAAGGAAATTAATAAAAGGAAACACGGGCAATGGCAAATCAAATGCAAGACTGTGATTAGGCAGGCAAAAAGGGACTATGAGAAGCATATTGCAAAAAACATGAAGACCAACAATAAAATTTTCAATAAAACAACAAAAATTTCTTCAAATATATTAGAAGCAGCAAACCAGCCAGGGAGGCAGTGGGGCCCTTGGATGACCAAGGGGTATAAGGATTACTGAAGGAGGATAGGGAAATGGCTGAGAAGCTGAATGCATTTTGTGCCTCCGTCTTCACTGTGGAAGATGAGAAGTGTTTGCCCGCTCCAGAACCACTAATTTTGGAAGGGGTGTTGAAAGACCTGAGTCAGATTGAGGTGACAAGAGAGGAGGTCCTACAACTGATAGACAAATTAAAAACTAAGAATTCACCAGGTCTGGATGGCATACATCCAAGAGTTCTGAAAGAACTCAAAGTTGAACTTGTGGATCTTCTGACAAAAATATGTAATCTTTCATTGAAATCTGCCTCTGTTCCTGAGGACTGGAAGGTAGCAAATGTCACCCCCATCTTTAAAAAGGGTTCCAGAGGAGATCCAGGAAATTACAGGCCAGTCAGTCTGACTTCAATACCGGGAAAGTTGGTAGGAACCATTATAAAGGACAGAATGAGTAGGCACATTGATGAACACGGGTTATCGAGGAAGACTCAGCATGGGTTCTGTAAGGGAAGATCTTGCCTCACTAACCTGTTACAGTTCTTTGAGGGGGTGAACAAACATATGGACAAAGGAGACCCAACAGATGCTGTTTACCTTGACTTCCAGAAAGCTTTTGATAAAGTTCCTCATCAAAGGCTCCCTAAAAAGCTTGAGAGTCATGGAGTAAAAGGGCAAGTCCTCTTGTGGATCAAAAACTGGCTAATTAATAGGAAGCAGAGAGTGAGTATAAATGGGCAGTCTTCACAGTGGAGGACGGTAAGCAGTTGGGTGCCACAGGGCTCAGTACTGGGTCCCATGCTCTTTAACTTGTTCATAAATGATTTGGAGTTGAGAGTAAGCAGTGAAGTGGCCAGGTTTGCAGATGACACTAAATTATTCATGGTGGTGAGAATCAGAGAGGATTGTGAGGCACTCCAAAGGGATCTGTTGAGGCTGGGTGAGTGGGCGTCAACGTGGCAGATGAGGTTCAATGTGGCCAAGTGTAAAGTAATGCACATTGGGGCCAAGAATCCCAGCTACAAATACAAGTTGATGGGGTGTGAACTGGCAGAGACTGACCAAGAGAGATCTTGGGGTCATGGTAGATAACTCACAGAAAATGTCAAGACAGTGTACGATTGCAATAAAAAAGGCCAATGCCATGCTGGGAATTATTAGGAAGGGAATTGAAAACAAATCAGCCAGTATCATAATGTCCCTGTATAAATCAATGGTGCAGTCTCATTTGGAATACTGTGTGCAATTCTGGTCACCGCACCTCAAAAAGGATATTATAGCATTGGAAAAAGTCCAGAAAAGGGCAACTAGAATGATTAAAGGGTTGGAACACTTTCCCTATGAAGAAAGGTTAAAACGCTTGGGACTCTTTAGCTTGGAGAAACGTCGACTGTGGAGTGACATGATAGAGGTTTACAAGATAATGCATGAGATGGAGAAAGGAGAGAAAGAAGTACTTTTCTCCCTTTCTCACAATACAAGAACTCGTGGGCATTCGATGAAATTGCTGAGCAGACAGGTTAAAACGGATAAAAGGAAGTACGTACTTCTTCTCCCAAAGGGTGATTAACATGTGGAATTCACTGCCATAGGAGGTGGTGGCGGCTACAAGCTTCAAGAGGGGGTTAGATAAAAATATGGAGCCGAGGTCCATCAGTTGCTATTAGCCACAGTGTGTGTGTGTGTGTGTATATATATATATATATATATATATATATATATATATATATATATATGTGTGTGTGTGTGTGTGTGTGTGTGTATAATTTTTTTTTGCCACTGTGTGACACAGAGTGTTGGACTGGGATGGACCAATGGCCTGATCCAACATGGCTTCTCTTATGTTCTTAAATCTGGGCCCTGTGATTCCTGCTTGGCCCTGGGGAGGCTGCTGCACTGCACGGCTGGGCCACATGATCCTCGCTAGCCCGCCAGGCCCAGCAATCCCCGAGGGCCACACCAAGTGACCTCGAGGCCCGCATACGGCCCTTGGGACCGAGGTTCTCCGCCCCTGCACTGTAGTGTAAACAAATAAAACCCTCATGTTATGCTGAATTAGGGCAGACCTTGCAACAGGAATAAATAACAACAAAGCACTGGGGAATATATCTTATTGCGATTCTGTTTACCTCTGTTACCCATAGGTCTGTGCCTTCAGTACAAAAAAAGGAATAGCAGGTGCCAAGTTTACAGTAGGTACAAGAGAACCCTCAGTGATGTGCAAGTGCTTTAGGAATCAAAAAGGACGCAGAGGGGTTATGAAGATTTTCAATAGAATTATACACATTTCAGAGACTGAATTCTGAAATCTGGCTAAATGTGTTATCAAGATTCACCTACTGATTTAAATCAAAGAACCTTTTTTCTGCCAAGAGCCTCAAGACTTAGCTGCACGTCAGCTGCTTCAAGGTATCAGAACAACATGGTTGCCTGGTCTTACCTAGCCCAGCTGAAGTCTTTTCTACCTGGTAGTTTCAGGCCCAGTTTGCACTGCTAGCTATTCTGCCTGCCAAGCCTGTTACAAAGAGATTCAGTGCTGTTTAGGTTAAGTCAAAAAACAAGCTCTATGCATCAAACAATCCCCAAGCCTTTTAAGCATAAGCAATGTGTCGGTGCCTCAGAAGCATTCCAAGAACGATCGGGAAGGTAGGTCTCTTATCAAAAAATCCAACCTTCATCTTCAGAAGTAGTATACTTCTTGGTGACAGATGCTGGGCCTGTGACAAAGGGGGAAAGGGCACTATTGAATATTTTCTATTAAATGAACTTTGTTGTTCATCTCCTTCGGTGTCTTGTATGTCAAGTCAATAACCCAAGAAATGTGATCCCTATTTACCTGACACATAAAGTCTGACCATAGTCTAGCTAGCAAGTTTTTGAATAAGAGACCTTTAGAGAGTACAAAGCTTACAGGTTATCAATTTTTAACTGAAAGCTTTTAAAAATAATTATTATTGAAACATTTAAAATTTGATTTGGGGCTGCTGGCGTATAGAAGCTACAGGGACGTGGGTGGACACTCCAGAAAGCAGTTACTTCAGAGTACCCCGATAGTCACCACAGCTGCCAACCTCCAGGACCAGCCTGCAGTTTAAGAGACACAAATCTGAGGGCCAATTATCCAGGCTTTTTTTTTTTTTTTTTAGCAGGAACACAGGGCTGGCTTCCTGTCAGGGGATGTGGCCTAATATGCAATTACTAAAAACAATGCACATAGAATATAAACACACAAATAATGCAAAATTATCAAAAATACAGTTGCACGATTTTATCTTGTATTGAGGCTACAGTTGGGCTCATAACTGTTTTTTTTAAATTAAATTTAAAAGATCATGTATTGTTTTTAGTAATTGACCCTAAGATTTGTATATATTTAACCTTTCAGGTTCTTAATTATTTGGGTTAAGTCTTTTGTTCCCCTCCTTTCTTTCCTTTCTGGGGCTTGGAGTTTCCAAGAATTACAATTTCGCCCGTTGCCAGCGAGCTTCCCTCCCTGACCAAGCCTCCAGGAATTTCTCAAACTAAAGCTGGCAACACTGCCTAGTGGATCGTTAAGAAGATCTTGACGATTAGGTAGCAATAAAAAGGGAAATTTCCTCTCTCTCCGCCTTTTTTATCAGTCTACAAGCCCGTTGGAGGAGCGGGAAGCCCCGCGCTCCTTAATATTCCAATTAGCCGGTTCCCTTCGTAGCTCTGATTGGCTGCTTCTTCTCCTCCCTTCGCCACTCGAGAGTCGCAGCTGGAGACCGCTTGCCTCGCGCTAATTTTTTATGTAGCGGGAGGATGGCCCGGCGAAGCCGCGGGAGAAGATTCGTTTGGAAGCAGAAGTACGCATGTGCACGATAGGGGGACGCGGGACCGGGATTGGGAGAGGGGCGGGAAGAATGGAATCCTACGCGCAGCCGCATTTTAGGAGCCAGAGGCCTAGCTGTCTCCATGACAACCGTGTCACCACTTCCATTCCCTGTGGCATCCGCATTGCTGATTTGACGTAAACTAATTATCGCGTTAACCAACCAAACAAACTCTATAGTCGATTTTAATTGAGACCAATAGGAAAACAGTCTGGGGGAGGATTGGTTTCGTTTTATGGTCAAACAGAAGGACCCCTTAATTTGAGCCAATCGCGCGAGACGAGGCGGAGCAAAGAGAAAGCACTTTTTAAAGGCCTGGTTGGGAGGGGGAAGATGCTGGTTGGTTGAGAGGGATAAGAGGGAGGAGTTTGGGGAAGGGTGGCGGGAGGTGGTAAAAGAAGGAAGCTAAGAAGTTAGGTCCCCTTCCCTGGGTTTTTAGACCCACCTTCCAACTGCTTGCTGTAATACGAGCTCATCGTAGGCTAGCTGTGCCTATATTAGGCGCTGCAAAACATTAGTGAAAACGATGCTGTCTGCTGTAAAAGCCTTTCTTCCAGATATACAGGAGAGTGCAGGTTATCAATTTACTACTCGCAGGGGTTATAATTTTATTTAAACCTGCTAAATTAGATAAGAAAACACAAAACAAAATTCGAGTCCAGTGGCACTTGTAAGATTTCGTCTGTATGCACACTTATGTAGTTAGTCTTCCCTTTCCATTCCCCCGTCTCCAGTTTTTTTCCCTTTAATCGTCCTGTATTCCATACCTGAAGTTTAAAGTTCTTGCTGTTCTGTCTGCCAGAAAGAATTCCCTTCCTGTCAGTTTTCCTCCCCCCAGAAAAGCTTGTTCCTCTAAACCAGATAAGCTATAAAAATATACTGGCACAGAGTAAATTCTGCGGTCTAGTACCTTGCTTTCCCTGCTGCTGGCATTTTCTCAGGCAGTGCCTTTAGCTGTTTAGACCTGAGGCTTTTCAAGACCCCATCTGCCAGTTTTTGCCTCTCATGCCCCCATTTCACTGGGTGCTGGTCAGCAGTAGGGCATAACCCTATTCCCTAGCTTTCCCCCTACACTTATTGACATTCAATATCTGAGTTCTCTAATCCTAACCTAAAGAGAATTGATGTAGTCTGGAGATAAACTGTATTCCAGGAGATCCCTAGGTCTACCTAGTCTGCCCCTCTTTTCACCAACCTCAGATATTACTTATTTGACTTTCTCACTCACTTTAGTGCTTTTGCACATACAAAGCTGAAGTGACTGGAGATACTATTATGGCTGGGAAGTTAATTTATACCCAAGCCAGTTCTTCTGTCTGCAGGAGATTGCTGGACAAATTGAGTCCTTTGGGTACCCACATATCCTCCTGAGGTTCTAATTTGCAAACTGTTGAATCCCTGTAGGAGCCCATATGTAGTTGAAGCTTTGGCTCTGCGAATTACAGGTTGTGCAGCATTCAGAGTAATATTTGCTTATAGACATTGGGTTGGATCCAGCAATGTATGAGTGGAAAGCATTCTCAGCACAGTTCCACTTGTGCAAGTGGTAGTGCAAGGGCTGCAGCAGCACATAACACTTCAATGTAGTGTTTAACCAATAAAAATCTAAATGCATATGAAGCAAAGAAATGTACAGCAGTTTGCATGTTTTTATTTAGTTTGCTTTTGAAATTTTATTCAAGGAAACAGCTTGTGCTGTGTGTGTCTTGTGCACACAGAAAAGATAGTGGTGATAGTGGAAAAAGCCATCATGTAGCAGATGACTTATGGCAGCCCCATAGAGTTTTCAAGGCAAGAGATGTTTAGAAGTGGTTTGCCATTTGCATTGCAACCCTGGTATATTTCTTAGTGGTCTCCCGTCCAAGTACTAACCAAGGCCAACCCCTGCTTAGCTTCACAAGAGCAGACGATCAGGCTAGGCTAGACAATCCAGGTCAGGATCAGAAAACATGAGTGGAGAAAAAGGATAAATGTTAGCGCTTCTACTTGCTCCCGGACTCTGGCACACACAGAAGTCTTCTTTGGGGTCCACTGTTTTATCTAGTAATAAAATCAGGTATGTGTAAAATTTAAAGTTCCTTTTGCTGCCCTTTAGCTTGCTTGCCTTTTGGGGGGGGGGGCGGTAATGCAGGAGGCTGATGTGGTAATATGTGATCATCACCAATTGCACGATTTTATTCTAACACGGAACTGCTAGAATTTGAAGCAACCTGGGGCAAAAGTATCCTGCCCCTTAAAAGAAGCTTAATGGGATATTATTTACCTTCAGGCTAATGAAAGCTTCACCTGCTCATTTCCACATATTAAATATCTATTAAAGGATCAGGATATTTTTTGCTCAAGTTAAGGTTGCCAGCCTCCAGGTGGGGCCTGGAGATCTGGAATTACAGCTGATCTCCAGGTGATGGAAATCAGTTCCTCTGGAGATAACGGCTTCTTGGAAGCGTGGACTGTATGACTTTATGCACTGTTGAGGTCCTTCACCTCCCTGAACTTCGCTCTAACTTGGCTTCACCCCAAAAATCTCCAGAAATTTCCCAACCCAGAGCTGGTAACCCTAACTTAAGATTGTTGGTAGCCCTAAAAACCGCAGTTTTTGCAAGGTATATGCTGTGAAGAAACATCTGAGTTTAAATCAAGCATTGTTTCTACTATTTGTTTTCCTGTTCTAGAAAAATAAATACGAATATGACATACTGCTAGGCCTTTAAAAACTGTCTGTATTTGTCTCACTTGAATGATTGAATCTGTGCAAATGTACATACACTCCTTGTCACCTGATAAAAGTAAAGGCATGTTCAGACAACTGTGAATACAACAAACAAAACTTTCCTTGGAAACAAGATTCTGTTAGTAGGTACTCCTTCTACATGTCTCCACTATTGACTCCTTCAAAAGGACTCCTGATTTATGCTAGAGTCTGTTGTTAGCTGCATTCATGTGTCGTAGGCAGATTGCGTACTGAAACTGTTATCAGCAAAGGCTTCCATTTTGTTGTACTGTGTTTGATCTTTACCCTGCGTAGCGACGTCAGGATGACAACTGCAACAACATATTCCTTCACTTATAAACAGATCTGGGAAGAACCTAGAAGCCATGCTAAGAAATGGAAGAAGAGGACCAGGTTAGTGTTGATAAATGGGTCAGAGAAGTTGTGGATATAAGAATGATTCTTTTAGATTAAGTCATATAATATGCTCACTTGTGAAAATTTTTGATTTGTTTCATTTTCTGATTTTTTTAAAGGTGTTGGGAGTCCAAAGCAATAGACTAATTTGACTTGTCTACTTTAACCAGATACTTAGACATTTAAAAATACACACCCCCATATCGTCTATCTTTTCCCAAGTGCCCTCTAATGTTTATTAGAATGTTTATTGATCAATGTTTCTTGATTTCAAAGGACTTACTTCCAGAAACTTGTTTTGAGGATTGCAGCCAACGTGGCAAAACTATGAGTTATTTCATAATTTGTGATGTTTACATATTTATTTTTTGCTCTGCAGCAGCCCTATTGATAGCTTTAAAATGGTGTGTGTTGCATATTTAGGGTTTAAGAGATGTTTTGTATTCTGAATCCAATATAGTTATGTCCTATTTTAAAGTAACTGTGGCAGTTTTTAAGAATTCTGTAAGGAACCTCCTCCTCTTTCCTGTCAACCACTAAAGAACAGAAGTCCTGAATAAGACAAAAACCTGTCTTTAAAGCGAGAGTTCAGCCTCCCTTCACTTTTCTATGGGCCTGGAACTGACTGAACAAGCAGGTTTTTTGGAAGTATTTCCAGCAGCATTGCTACTTGCTGTAAAACATTGTATTCATCAAAAGTGGCAGCACTTTGTCACAGGGTTTCCAGCTCTGGCTTGGGAAGTACCTGGAGATTTGGGGACATCCCTATGGAGGGCAGAGTTTAGGGATGAAAGGAAGTTCAGCAAGGACGTGATGTCATAGAGTCCACCCACTGAAGTAGCCATTGCCTCCAGGAACTCATCTGTGATCTGAACTCCAAGCTTCATCAGCATAACCCTATTTTATTGCAGTTTATGCATTCTGAACTTTATATTGATGGAGTGTGGGTTTTGCTTACAGCTTGAGGTTTGGAAAATGGGAGGATTTGAGGACTTTTGTTAAAGGGGTGTTGCTTTCTAGTTTAACAGTAGAGCATCCTTTTTTCTCTACACATAGATCACCCAAAATCAGGCATAAATAACTGCCTGTCATCCTAATATACAGTGCCAGGCCTCGGATTCAGTGGGAGCTCACAGGAGTGCAGCTCCTGAACCTTTCTGAGGGTTCCACCTTCTTGTCCATTGAATAGTATGTGCAGCTGCATAACAATCCCTGGATGAGCTCTACTACCTATTTTTCTACAAAATGACCCCTGTATAGTGCTTTAGTTGCCCCCCCCCCCCCCGCACACACACACACCATGACTGGCTATACATGGAATTTTGAAGGTCCTCCTACCCACTTGTCAATTAACATTCTTAAACTGAATTAGTTATGGGACCCTAAATTTCCCTCCTGCTTTCAGCTTTGTAGCAGAAGAGAACACATTTGATGCTAATGGACACACTAGCCTCCTCCTCAGAATTCAGAGACGCAAGTCGGAGATTTCGTTTCCTTTGTCTTATTATCTCTTTGAACTCTTTGCTTGCAGAAGAACCTGACCGGTTAGATTCAGATTTCAGTCTGTAGATTTGATAGGCCCAGAATTCTCTCATCTTGCTTATCCGGTGTCTATGCCAAGGTGGCACTGAAGCAGAGGTGCCTGTTCCTTTGGGCTATAGCATTGCACGGTAGAATCCGAGGAGGATGGCACTTATAGAGATGAACAGGGGTAAGATATAGAAGAAGTTCTGGGCTGTAATAGAGAAGGATACAAACAGCTATAGCATCTGTGCTAGGATTAATGCATGAAATGCTCTGGGCATAATAGTCAGTAAAAGAACTGAGGGTAAGTGTCTTTTTTTCCTTGTATGGAATGTCCATTCACACAGATAAGGCTCTTAATGAAAAGAGGTATTTTGGGTGGCTGTCTGTTTTGAAAAGAAGAAACCATCTTGCCGGATTGTATAGAAATCCATGGAGGTTGCACTTAAGGAGCAGTCTAAATGAAGGTGTACATAGAGCATGTGTATGGGGCTAACCTGGGGTTGGATCCAGCCGGCTTTTGTGCTGGTGGAAAAAAAAGGAGGAATTCTCCTTGGATCACCAAAAAAGGCTGTGTTTGAGAACATGGGATTTTCATGGGCAAAAGCCATGTGGGGCAGGGGTTGTCATAAGGAGGGGGATTAGTTGAGCAAAAGAGTTGTCTGGATCTCTCTGCCCCCTCCTCTAGTTGTTTGACTGGGGAATGCAGAGACCCATTAGCATCTGCAAATCTGATTTGCTTCTTTGCGGACTTTTTTTGCAGGATAAAGGTATCAGATGACCTTCCACCCTACAGTTCATTTCACGGAGAGAGGCAAGAGCTAGAAGAGCTGGGTGAGAAGGATGTGTCTGAGCTAGAACTTTTTCCAGGAGGGCTGGAAAGAGAGGAGAGTGCGCTGGACACCACTGACCAAGAAACCGCCATGTGTGAAGAGGAGGGCAGGAAAAGTTCATGTGTCAGCACGGTTGGGAAGAAGAAAAAGAAGAAAAGGAGGTTAGAAATAAGCATTGAAAGGACATAAGACGGAGACAGGAAAATGTATTCCTCAATCTCCTGAAAACAAAAGAGGGGATATTGGGAAATTCAGGAAATCCTATGGAGGCTAACCGAAATAGAAAAGGTGCAGAATTTATTGGATGAGAGAGTCAGGCTGAGGATGAGATCAGTGCAAGCCCCTCCATGGACTATGCAATCCCATCCTGTACATACAGTCTCATAGGGCCATGGAAGAAACTGCCTCCCCCACCTCCCTCTGTCCGTCTGTCTGTCTTTCTTTCTTTCTGCATTAGGGTTGGTTACTGGAGGGGAAAGGAGAGGTAGGGTAACCAAGCTCAAGGTGGGACACTGTGGAGATTTGAGGCTGGAGCCCTGGGAGGACAGGGACCTCAGTGGGGTTTAATGCCAGAGTCTGCCCTTCAGAGCATCCATTTTCTCCAGGAGAACTGGTCTCTGTAGTCTGGAGATGAGCTGTAATTCTGGGGGATCCTCAGGTCCTACCTGGAGGCTGGCATCCCAAAACTAGGGGTCTCTGACAGGTCACTTATAAGCGACTGGTAGCTCATATGAACATATGAAGCTGCCTTATACTGAATCAGACCTTTGGTCCATCAAAGTCAGTATTGTCTTCTCAGACTGGCAGCGGCTCTCCAGGGTCTCAAGCTGAGGTTTTTCACACCTATTTGCCTGGACCCTTTTTTGGAGATGCCAGGGATTGAACCTGGGACCTTCTGCTTCCCAAGCAGATGCTCTACCACTGAGCCACCGTCCCTCCCCGTCAGCTCATCAGAGGCTGCACACATAATCTAGAATGGTATTTCCCAGCCTGTGCTTCCTGACCCCAAAGTGGGCCACAAACCTGTGAAAGTGGGCCACAGGCCTTTGCAGCTTTAATGATTTGTGCACACACTGGTTTTTAGGTGGGTCACCATATCAAGTCAATTTGGACTTGTGGATCACCATAATATAAAAAAGTTGGGAAACACTCCCATAGAAGACCCAGGAGAAGATCTGCTTTGACTTTTTTTAAAAAAAGCCTTTACTTCTTAAGATTTTTCTCTGTTTTGCTTAGCTGATAACTTCACAATACACTTGTATAGTTCTGCTGCTTTTGCTAGTCCATGTTCTGTTTGTAGGACAAAAAGCAAAAAAGAGAAAATTTCCCAACTCACTACTTCAAACTAGCGATCATTATGACAAATTTCATTTTCGATACCCCTACTATTTAGGCTGTGATAACTGCTGTTAACTAGAAATATTCCTAACCTTCCGTATTTTTAGATAACAACAATTTTAATTGATTTATTTGGGCTAAATAATAGAGAATGGACACCAAAAATGAGGACATCTGGTAGTCCTAACAAAATCGAAGTAGAGAACATGCCAAGCCAGAGGGGAGTAGCAGCTCAGGATATTTTTGTTTACTCCAAAGTAGCTCTCATAAAATAAAAGATTGGCGAACCAGATTTAAACCATATAATGATAATGGACCAATCCCAACTCTGGTCAACCCTACATAGCCCCCCTCCCTTTGTGCTTTGGTCCTGGCCAGATTAATAGTATCACGCTGCAAGGATATAATTGAACTATATAATCGCTTCCTTGTTCTGTCCCAAAGTTTCAGAAATAACAGTATATCCCTAGCCTCTTTTTTAAAATCCCTACATTAAACCCGTGAGTTGTGTTAGGTTGACCTCACTAGGTACTCTTTCTGAAAAGTAATTTGAATGTCAAAATACCACATCTAAATCCAGCTGTCTCTTTCTCCTGGTATGTATGCAAACCAATGTCTGTTCTGTTTGGAATTGGCTGTTGGAAGAATCTAGCCGCATGCATGACTGGGCTTCTGGCAAGGCAGCTTCTCTGTCTCTCTGCCAAATGAATCACACACTGTTCATGGTTCATCTGATACCCAACTCATAGCTCTAGAAGTTCTGTCCTCGCTTACTCTGTAGCGATCAGCCAGCAAGCAGCTGTTGGGCTTTTTATCCTTTTTAATACTGGAAGGAGATTGCAAGCCTGGTGCCACAGGAATTCAAAGTGTGGGCAAACTCCCACACTCCTAAGAAGAGGAAGACCGAGGTTCTTTAGGGTGACTATAATTCTTGCATCTCCTGGAAAATTTTCATCAAGTCTCTAATTTTAATTTTTAAAAGAATCCTAAAGATTATTCCCTTATGGATGTATAAGCAGGACTTTGAAGAGAAGTGACTACAGTTCTCTGTGTGCCCCTATATGTATCTTATGCTGCTCGATCTATGGCACTTGTATAGGATAAGGCAAGATATTGCTGTAGGGCTCTAACTGGCCTTACATGGGCAAGACAAAGTTTCTTTGTATCGGAGATGCCTAAAAATTTGGGAGCCACGCTTATTTTTCAGCCTTCATTTTCTGATTTTTGTAACCACAGAAATTTATCCTACCCTCTTCACAGATTCTTGTAATTTAATTAGTGCTATTATAGAAGTGTAGTATATTAATAAATATAGGGAGTACGCATGATTGTTATCATCACAACCAAACTGACCTCTCCCCCTCGTCTAACTTCTCTCTCATTTCTCAAAATGTCATTATTGCTTTAAAGGCTTCATTTGATTGAACAATGAAACCAATATAGAAAACAAATGGTAAAGAAGTGAAGTCATCCAGTGCCAGTATCTGGGGATGCCAACCTCCAGGTGAGACCTGGGGATCCCTCGTAATTACAGCTCATCTCCAAACTACGTAGATTTGTTTTCTTGGAGCAAATGGATGCTTTGGAGGATAGGCTCTATGGCAGGGGTGGCCAACGGTAGCTCTCCAGATGTTTTTTGCCTACAATTCCCATCAGCATAGCCAATGGCTGGGGCTGATGGGAGTTGTAGGCAAAAAACATCTGGAGTGCTACCGTTGGCCACCCCTGCTCTATGGCATTGTCCCCTACTGAAATCCATTTCATCCCCAGGCTCCATTCCCAAGTATCCAGAACCTTCCTAACATGGATCAGGCAATCCTACCCCCTGTCCCCTGCTGGTGGCCAGAAAGGGGAGGGGACTTGCAAACACATCAGTGTATGATCTAAATTGAAATTTACATATAAATAAGCAATGACAAGAACTTCATGAACATTTATTTTCATGCATACAATAGTTTTGCCGGGGCGGTGGACCAGGGCATATGTGTATGAGTTGAGGAACTGGTTCCACCGCAGGATGCGCTGTGACAGAATTTGCAGTATCTGGCGGTCTGGGGCGAGGAGGCCCAGTAGCGGCTTATGGTCTGTGGCGATCGTGAAACGCCTACCATACAGGTAGTCATTGAATTTATGCACACCCGTCACTATTGCCAAGGCCTCCTTGTCTATCTGGTCATAGTTGCGCTCCGCAGGGGTCAGGGTCCTCGAATAATAGGCCACGGGAACCTCTCTCCTGTCCAGGAGTTGGTGCCCCAGAACGGTGCCCACCCTGTCCGGGGAAGCATTGCAAGCCAGAATCACTGGTAAGGATTCGTCAAAATGGTGGAGCACATCATTAGAAACTAGGAGGTCCTTGACTGCCTGAAAAGCGGCAGCCTGCTTCTTTTCCCAGACCCACGGGGCATTTTTATCGAGGAGCCTATGAAGGGGTTTTGCGATGGCCGCTTTGTGGGGCAAAAATGAAAGATAAAAATTTAATAATCCCAAGAAACTTTGTAACTCCATCTTGCACGTGGGGGCCGGGGCGTGGACAATAGCCCTGGTCTTGTCAGCCGTCGGATGGATTCCCGCGGCGTCTACTGCAAACCCCAAGAACTCTACCCTCGACACCCCGAGGGAACGCTTCTCCCACTTTACTTTAAGTCCCGCTGCCTGGAAACGGCGGAGTACCTCATGCAGACGGCTGCTGAACTCCTCAGCGTCCAGGGTGGCAATCAAAACGTCATCAAAAAACGGTTGCACTCCAGGGATCCCTTTGAGAAGAGCATCCATTATGCTCTGAAAAATCCCCGGAGCCACACTAACCCCAAATTGCAACCGCCGCACCCGAAAAGCTCCCCTCTGAGTCACAATGGTCTGGGCTTCTGCTGTCTCGGCATCCACCGAGAGTTGCTGGTACGCCTGGGCCAAGTCCAGTTTCCCCAAAACCTTGGAGCCTGCTAGGGCTGCCAGTATGTGGCTGACCACCGGAACGGGGTATGGGTTGTCCTGAAGTGCCTTATTTATTGTGCACTTGTAATCAGTGCATATACGCACATCTCCATTCGGCTTCACTGGAGTGACTATGGGTGTTTCCTATGCAACACACGATATTGGTTCTAGCACTCCCTGGGCCATGAGGCGGTCCAGCTCTGCTTCTATTTTTGGTTTAAGAGCGAACAGAACTCACCTGGCCTTCAGCCTTATCGGTCTCATGTGGGGATCGAGGGGTAAGGTGATGGGAGGCCTCTTGTAGCACCCCAGGGAACCATCAAACACTTCTGGGAATTCCCGGCACACGTGCTAGAAATTTTGCGTTTGCATCTGCTGCACCCCCACTATTTGAATACCCAGCGGTCGAAACCAGGCCAGCCCCAGTAATGTGGTGAGCTGGCATTTGACCACGAGAATGTACAGCTTGCCCTTAAAGTTCTTAAACTCTACCCTTACAGTGGCCCAACCCAAAATCTATACAGGGTTTTTTTGGAAGTCCCGCAGTATGAAGTCCGCCGGTCGCCAGTATGTTGCTGGCGGGGACAAAGTTTTCTTAGAGACTCCTCCGAAATTATGGAGATGGAGGAGCCCGAGTCCAGCTCCATTAGGCATGGAGCGCCCTCGATTAGGACCAACACCCTGACCTTATCTGGGGTGGTGAGGGGCAAGTTCATTACCTGCAGGCTAGTCAATGCGGTCGAGTAGGCATCAGTCGAGTCATGGTTGGTGGACTGGCGTCTGCGGGTGGCCTTGGCCCAGCAAGCCTGCGCTATGTGGCCCACTCTTCCACAGTTCCTGCAGTCCACGTTTGGTAGGGGCAGTCCCGGCGCTCGTGTGGATCCCCACAGCTGGCGCACTTGGTGTTGGCTGTTCTCTCTGTCACTCATGGCTGCGTGGGCGCTCTCGGCCCCATTCCTGGTTGGCGACGTAGCTGGTTTGCCTCCTTCTCTGGGTTGCCCGGTGCCATCTCCTCTTGGTGGACGGCGTCCGCTCACGGGTTGTTGTAAGCTTCGGTTGCTCTCTCGAATGCGGTGGCTTCGTTGAAGGCGAGTTGGAGGGTGAGCTCTTCCTTTGCAAAGAGCTTTTGCTGCAGTCTTTCGTCTCGGAGGCCCCAGACGAAGCGATCCCTCAGGGCTTCATCCAGTTTGTCGAAGCTGCAGTTCCCCGTGATTTGGTGCAGGGCGGCCAGGTAGACAGCGGCTGTCTCTCCCGCCCCTTGATCCCTCTTGTGGAAGAGGAATCGGCGGTCGATGATGGAAGGCTGGGGCAAGAAGGAGTCTGACTATCTCCTCGTATGTTTTCTCCATGATCTTCGCAGGGGCCGAGAGACCCTTTGCGATCTCGAATGTGGCTTCCCTGCAGACACTCAGGAGCACATCTCTCTTACGGCTGTCGTCTGTAATCATGTTCGCTCATAGGTATTAGTCGACCCGTTCCGTGTAGGTCTCCTGCCTATCGGGGTTGGCGGGGTCGAACTCTGCAAGGTGGCCCGTCGTCCCACTTGGGTTAGCCATGGCAGTGGTGGCAGGCGCTTCCGTCTCCCTCGAATGCGTGCCTTCCTCATCTTCGGCCAGGTCAGTGAAGTCCCGCTTGGGGAGTTACCTGGCTAGAATCCCACCTTCATCGCCACTGTAATGTACTAAGTGACGAGACGTGTTGAAGGCAACATGCTTTATTAGCGAGTACATCACAAGGCAAGGCAATGCGGGCCGGTTCCCGATTATATACATACCCCGGAACAACCCTCAGTCTGGCCAGGTCCAATCCTGGCCAGTTAAACTTCCCGCCACAGATCTTGATTGGCGGAGCGTATTTGCGGAGCTACATTCGGGGACCAGTGGACTTCCACTGGTCACCTCTGTAGCATCCACTGTGTTGTAATTTCGGGACTGAAATGCAAGACACAACACATTCAAAAACAAATGCCTCTTTCACAGGACAGGAGGATGTGATTGTCCCAAAGGCAGCCATTTTGTGATTGGCCCCATCCTCTCCTCCATGGCAGCCATTTTGTGGTGTTGCCCATTCTCAGTTTTCAAAATTTCAAGAGCTCTTACAGGCTCAGTGGGTTTGGGGACCACTGGAAGGACTCAGTTCTCAGACACTTTGCCACAAAACCATGAGTTTGTTTTTGCCTGTCTGCCTCTGTCTTTCTTCTTCTTTTTGTGTTTTTCAGATGACCAGTGATTAATCTGACCAACTGCAAGTATGAGAGTGGTGAGTCCAATTGTCCAGTTGTAAAAAGGAAGACATTGATTGCTTCTTAGTGAGATCTAGCAAACAGTGAAAAAAACATTTATTTTTAATTAGGAAGCAAGAAGTCAGATTAATAAAGACATTCTTTTTTGTTTTTCTTAAGAAAGTGGTACTCAGGAAGTTAGAACAGTCCTCTATTTTTACAACCCTTCCCCTATATGGGATCATGGTGCTTGAATGCAAGAAGGCCAAGCAGACAGAGCTGTTTTATAGTATTGAGACTGACTTTCTCTTCCTCCATCACTTCTGGATTCCAAAAGAGTTGTACTGGGCATGACTGCATCTCAGGCCATTTGATGGACAATCCTAGCCATTTAGGGATTCCTTCCTCTCATACCCCTAGCCTTGCATATCCCCATCATTGCACCAAGGTGACCCAAAAAACTGCACCAAAGTAACCCAGTAAAAAAGGTAAAGGTGCAAAGCACCAGTCGTTTCCTACTCTGGGGTGACATCACATCATGATGTTTTCATGACAGACTTTTTATGGGTGGTTTGCCATTGCCTTCCCCAGTCATCTACACTTCCCCTCCCCCCGCCCCCCAGCAAGCTGGGTACTCATTTTACTGACCTCAAAAGGATGGAAAGCTGAGTGAACCTTGAGCCAGCTACCTGAACCCAGTTTCCGCCAGGATCGAACTCAGGTTGTGAGCAGAGAGCTCGGACTGCAGTACTGCAGTTTTACCACTTTGCACCATGGGGTGACCCAACTCATGTACAAAAAGAGCTGAATACTTTTTTTAAAAAAGCATTGAGTCAGCAAGAGGCATTCAGATATGTTTTGCCATTGCCCATCTTTATGTCAAGGCCCCAGACTTCCTGGGTTGTCTCCCGTCCAGGGGCAACACTGTTTAGATCAGGTTAGCCTGGGCTATCCAGGTCAGGGCAACTTAAAGCTTGCATAAAACCATGTACATATTCCCTTTTCTATAATATATTCTGTTTCTGAAATGAGTAGGAAGAGGCACATCAGGACACCAAAGTTCTGCCTTTTGACTACTTGAAATCTTAACTATACTCCTCACTCCACTGCTTTAGGCAAGACATATATATTCAAGCCTATAGAAACAGTCTTTGTTTACTCCCTTCCTCCCAGTTCTCATTATGGGCAGACTGGTTCTTTTGCAAATCTAGTTGCTGATGCTGTCTTACAGAATATTGAGAACTAATGTGGTGTAGTACTTAGAGTGTCAGATGAGGATCTAGGAGAGTTAGGTCTGAAACCCCACTCAGCCATGGAAGCTCACTGAGGGTGGCCTTGGGTGTGTCTGACCCTTTCTGCCTCACCTACCTCACAGGGTTGTTGCGACAATTAAATGGAGGAGAAGAGAGCGAAGCATGCTACTTTAGGTCATCATTAAGAGAAAAAGCGGGGTATAAATGAAGTAAATAAAAATAAATATTAGTCGCTGTGCTGTAATCATAGCAAATCTGTGCTAGTTCCCTCCCCCAAGACTCCATCAGATCATTTCTGAAATTGATCTTTGATTGCAAGGAAATCCTCCCCGTGGAAAGGTATCTGTTTTATCAGGGTTAAGCACATCCCTGCCTGGTATTCGGCATCTGTGGTTGCCAACCTCTGGGTGGTGGTGACTGGAGACCTCCTGGGATTACAACTGATCTCCAGGCGACAGAGATCAGTTCACTTGGAGGAAATAACCACTTTGGAAGAGGAACTCTACGGCATTATACCCCATTGAAACCCGCCTCCCCAAACCCTGCCCTCCTCATGCTCCATCTCCCAAATCTCCAGGTAGGTCCCAACACAAAGCCAGCAACCCCAATGTTATCAGATGTTCCTTTGTAAATGATGGTGTCAACTGTCTCTCCTTTGGTGACGCAGTACGGAGAGCTGCTAAGATGTGTGGCCTTCGGGAAGCCACTGAGGTGGATGACTGGACCCTGTATTGGACCGATTATTCCGTCTCCCTGGAACGGGTGCTGGAAATGAAAAGCTACCAGGTAATTATTCTCACCCACAAGGCAAAACTCTTTTTGTTTGGTTTTTAAAAATTCGTGAACCAGATCCACAGACTTAGACAGGATGCCATCTTTTCTAGAAAATAAATCATTTCCCTGGGATGTCTGAAATCTGTAGGAAAGATCTTCTGGCCAGGAACATGAGCAGGATGCTAAAGCTTTTCCCCAAGGAGTTTAACTACTTCCCCAGGACCTGGTGTCTTCCTGCTGAGTAAGTCTTCATTTTTAAACTGATTTTGCTCTTACTTTCATCATCCCAGTGCTTCAGAAGCAGGCAGAAAACTAGGCTGGCAGCTCTAGGATGAGGGGAAGGGAATTTTTTTTAAAAAGCATTATTTTACCATTTCTCCATGCCTGTTTGAGATATCATCACCTTGCCAACCAGCTCTTTTGTTCCTTCATGCTATCTGTCCTCAGGAAAGAATTTTTGACCAGTCATCTGAGAGGACTGTGCCATCATTAACTGCTTGACCTGGGGGGAAATCAGCAAAGTTTTCCAGTTGTTAATGGGGATCTAAGGACTCGGTGAATGCATCCTAGCCCCTCCCACAACCAATGTTCCCTCTAAGCTGCCTCTTCTGAGCAAAAATTCTATTTTGTGAGCTGCTGGCATTAAAATTGTGAGCTACTGCATAAATTAGTATGCTCTGGGGTCATCCTTCCTGAGCTAAGACAAAAATGTGTGAGCTGGAGGCTAAAAATCTGTGAGCTAGCTCACACTAACTCAATTTAGAGGGAACACTGCCCACAACTATATGCAGCAAATTCATTCTTAAGCATTACTGTCAGTGTCTTGGAATCCCTGCTGTAGCTACATGAAGAAATGTTTAGACAGGGATTTCAAGCATATTTTTGAACACCCTGCCTGAAGCCTATCTGCATTTAGGGCTGCTGCTTCCACAAGGGAATTCTTCTCTACCTGAAACACAAAAATTTGAAATAGGAAACAGTTAATCCCCTGGATTAGAGGAAAATTCCCATGATGCCATACTCCTTCAGTGCTAAGGTCACCAAGCTCCAGGGGGAGGCTGGAGATCTCCTGGAATTACAGCTGATCCAAGCAATATAGACAGTTCACCTGGAGAAAATGTAAGAACTTTTGCACTGTCTCTTAGCCTCAGTGTTCAGATGGGTCAATCAAAGAGTCAGAGAGATAGATACATATAGGACACAGAGCATTCTTTCCTTTCTTCTTTGAAGTGTAGATTGCTACTCTCAGGGAAGTTCTTTCATTCCACTTTGACACCTCTCTCATACACACATTGCTAGAAAGCTCCATGAGAGCAGGACACATGTCATGAATCTCTGGACATCTAGATAGTTGGATTACATTAGACATGCTGCTCTCTCTCATTTTTCCTGTTTAGAGAATGGAGTTGATATAATAAAGCTCCTTATTAGTTTGAAATCTAAAAAAGTCTCCATGTATTTTTTGTTTCATATTTGCACACATGCAGTCTCAGCTAACCACATGACTTGTGTTGTGTTATAGTTTAGTTTACTCTGCTAAGTTACATGAATACGTTGGGAGTCATTTCCCAACAGAAAATGGCTGCTTTGGAAGGTAGATTCTGTGGCATTATATCCCACTGAAGTCCCTCCCCTCCCCCAAGCCCCACCCTCCGCAGGCTCCATCCCCAAAATCACCAGGTATTTTCCCACCTGGAGCTAGCAACCCTAATTAGTGCAGAGAAAATAAAGCCTGTTATTCTTCAGGTTTAAAAGTCAGTCTGTGGGGTGCATGGAGCCACCCTGGAGAGGATGGGACAGAGCTAAATTCCACTCTCAAACTGCTTAGGGTTACCAGCTCCAGATTGGGAAATATCTGATGATTTTGGGCAAGCCTGTAGCTACGAGGGGGCCTGTGGGGGCACAGCCCCCTGACTGCTAGGCAGGGCCCCCTGACTTGGGGCCCCTAACCAGCCTCCAGTGCCTCAGCTGCATCCTTCTCCATTCTGCCTCATCATACATGGTTGCTTCTGCTTGCTTAGGGGACGTGATCATACACAGTTGCTTCTGCCTGCTTAGGGGCCGGAAGAATTCTCTGACCCCTCAGCAAGCAGAAACAACGGGGCACTTTCAGAGCCCAGGACTGAAACTTAAGCTCCCTGTTGCTTCTGCTTGCTTAGGGGCTGGAAGAAATTTCTGACACCTCAGCAAGCAGAAACAATGGAGCACTTTCAGTGCCCAGGACTGAAAGTTAAGCTCCCTGTTGCTTCTGCTTGCTTAGGGGCTGGAAGAAATCTCTGACCCCTCCATCAAGGAGAAACAACTGGGCACTTTCAGTTGCCCAGGACTGAAGGTTAAGCTCCGTGTTGCTTCTGCTTGCTTAGGGGCTGGAAGAAATCTCTGATCCCTCAGCAGGCAGAAACAATGGGGCACTTTCAGCGCCCAGGACTGAAAGTTAAGCTCCATGTTGGGCTGACATTGGGCTAGAGGGCGGCTGCAAGAAGAGGTCGTTCTGGCCTTCAAGTGGGGTGGCGGGGGTGGGGGGCGGATGGCTCCATTGCAGACAGGGCAGGGTAAGGTAGGCTGGCACACACAAGTGGAGGTCCCGGCTGCAGTCCGGGGCTGGGGATCAGTGGAGAGGTGATGTTCGCCTGCAGGGGTTTTCTGGCCTGGTCTCTCTGGCCACCCGAGCGAGGGTGAGAGCTGCGCTTGGGCAGCCTTGGCTCGCCCTCCGACAGGAAGAAATCCGAATTGGAGATCTTGTAGCCCCAGAAGTCAGTTGTGACTTGGTAGCGCCTTCCACCACCCCCCTTCTCCCGCCACACTTGCCTAGCTGGATCATGCTACAGGTAAGGGCAGGAGACCGTGCGGCACGTATCTAAACCTCTGAGTGGCTCCCCACCAGAGCTGCTGGAAGAGGGGTGGAAAGGGATCACCTTGGGACAGCTGTGGGGAGGGGGGAGGCTGTATGGCAGCGAGCTGGCAGCTTTCCTCCTCAGCGGTGATAGAAGAGAAGGCCATGGAGGTTGGGACCACAATGTGCCCCCTGTAAAAAATCAAGCCCCCCCCCCAATTCTTCGAATCCTGGCTACGGGGCAGATTTTGAGGGTGGAGCTTGAGGAGGGTGGAGTTTGGGAGGAGAGGGACTTCAATGGTGTAAAATGACATAGAGTACACCTTCCAAATCATCCATTTTCTCCGGGTGAACTGATCTCTGTTGCCTGGAGATCAGCTATAAGAGTGGGAGATCTCTAGCCATCACTTGGAGGTTGGCAATGCTATGAATGCTGTGTACCATTCTCTACCCTCCCTTTTTAGCCTTTTAAAGGGTCTTTTCCCCATTTCCCTGTTGTGCTGTAGTGTAACATTACAGTGCAGCTCATGGGGGAAAGGGTGGTGTCCCAGGCCATAGGATGTCCTAGTGTGATCATTGGTCTACCTGTGCTTTTCTTCAGATATCTGAAGAAGTGTGCATGCACATGTAAATTCATATCTTGAATAAATTTCCCTCTATTTAAATAATTAATGTTCAGTCCTCAGACTCTGGATGAAGAAAATGGAGAATGGACTGCCTCAGTTTTCTATCCTCTCGCATACAATAAATTAACAAAAGTTACTAGCCCATAGTGTTTTTATAAGCAAGACTCTCTCTTAGGGTTGCCAGCTCTGGGTTAGGAAGTACCTGGAGATTTTGAGGGTGGAGGCAGGGGTTTGAGGATGGGCAAGACCTCAGTGAGGTATAGTACTAAAGAGTCCACCCTCCAAAGCAGCCATTTTCTCCAGGTGAACTTACCTGTGTCACCTGGAGATCAGTTCTAATTCCGTGAGGTCTCCATGTCCACCTGGAGCTGGCAACCCTACTCTCTCCCATGGGTTAGCCATTTGTGGCTTCCAAGAAAGATCCGTTTTTTGGTCAGGCTTCCTTGCCTGTTTAGCTGGAGGAGATTCTTAGGGCAGAACTTCACATTTATACCAAAGGGCATATCTTTTCTTGATACATCTTTTCTTTCTTTTCCAAATGTAGCTGCTGAGACAGCTTTGTTGAAAGAAAGAACATTAAGAGGATGGGGTGAGGGGGAGGAATCAGTGAAGTTGCCATTTTAGTCTATTGCAGTAAAGACAAAAGATGAATCTTGAGGTACCTTAAATGACATCCCTCATTGTTTCGTCTTCCGTGTGCTTGAGCTGCTTCTGAAAATGAAACAACCCGTAAGTTTCCCCCAGCGAAGATTTAAAAAAAGCTTAAGCAAGGAGCATTTTTGGCTAGAAAAATGGCGGATGAGGAAAAGCTCAAAAGCCCCTCACATCACCCATTCCTTTACCAAAAAAGCAGCCCCGGATGCTGCATTTGTAAGGGGAGGGTGACTTTCCTTAAAAATGGTCTCTCAAAATGTGTTATGCTACTCTAACTCTCCGTGGATGACCAGCTGCATGGCTATTTACGAGCTTCTTTTAATAGCCTTGCAGTGCTCTCCTGAGCAGAACTGCACTCTTTCGAAACTACCCCTGGAGGCTCTCTCAGGTTTTTCCCACCTTAAATTCAATACGACAAGAGTTTCTGGGAACGGATGAGCAGGAGAAGTACGATCTCTCTCGTGGCTGGCTTTACAACATTCCAGCTGTTGATTGTATGCTTCAAGCCTTGTTTGTAACAAATAATGAGAATCAGAATGCCAGACAGTGCTAGAGATCTTGGCACCACCCTGCCTGCTTTCTGCCTGGCTGACCTTCTGTGGGGGATGAAAGAGTGCCCTGGGGAAGGGGTGCTAGTTCAGAATAGTTAAAAAAAATACAAACACCTGAGTGGGATGGATTGAAAGCTACTCCCTATTATCACCACTATATGAGCTTCACCTAGGGATGCCAGCCTCCAGGTGGGACCTGGGGATCCCCTGGAGTTGCACTTCATCTTCAGGCTGCAGAGTCAAGTTGCCCTGAAGAAAATGGATGCTTTGAAAGGTGAACTCTATGGCATTGTACCCTACTGAAGTCCCTGTCCTCCCCAGGCTCCACCCCCAAATCTCCAGGAGTTCCCCATTCAAGAGGGTGTTCTTGTAACAGAAATAGTCAGTAGTGGGTCAAAACAATTCAGAGGGGCAGCTTGATAGGGGAGCAAGGAGAGGACATTGCCTTATACCTTTGTAATTCTATGCTTTGTTTTGTTGGGCACAAACCAGCTCACATGTGACGAATTTTGGCCTATTTGTGGTTTACAAATTGCAGTTTGTAGCACAAACTTTCCACAAACATTCAAGCAGTTCATGGGGGTTCATGAATGGATTCATTTCCAGATTGTCTCCACTCACAAAGCAATGGAAGAGGGGTGAAGTTATCCAGCTTTGGAAACACCAATAGGGGCCCTCCATTCTATACACTTTTGAACCTGTGCCTGACATTCCCCAAAAGCACATTCCTGGAAGCATCTTCTTTGGGGAGCCATAACACAGACCCCCTAAGTCCAATCTGCACGTAACTTGGAGGACATGTACAAGAGCATCAGGGGGAGGTCCCCTTTGAGTTTGATCTCTAGGGTCCATTCTATACACTCTTGAACCTGTGCCTGTCATTGCCCCAGAAAGCAGTTTCCTGGGGGGGGTCACCTTCTTTGAGGGGGGGGGCATAACTCAGACTCCCATCAGTCTACAGATAAAGGAGAGTCAGCTGGAGATCCCCTGTTAGTTTGTGTACCTAGCATGCTGGGGGGCTGTTGTACTGCATCACGAACCTTATGAACTGAAGCAGTTCATTTAGCACTCCATGAACCGTCATGATCTGCATTTTCCAGGGGCGTGCCCATCTTTAGCAGTGATTTTAAAATTTATTCGCATTATTTATAGTCCACCTTTCTCATGGGTGCTCAGGGCGGATTACACCTAGCGAACCAGCACAATTCACTAACCAGTGCATTAGGATTTTAGAAGTTTGGGGCCAATGGAAAGGACTGAAGCATAGCACAAGTATTCATGTGACACATTAAGCAGTACAGAAATAGAATCCTACTCACAATAAGCTAAACACAGCAGTATAGACCACAGTCCTTAAATCATTTATCCAAACAAGTCTGTAAAACCATTTTGTGCAGTGCTACCCTATTACCTGTGCAGAAAAGCTCTCTTGAAAAGTTCAGTTTTGCATAGTTTGTGGAAAGCCAGGAAACTGGGAGGTTTTCTGATCTTCTTGGGCAGGCTGTTCCACAAGGAAGGAGCCACAATGGAAAAAGCATGTTTATTTGTAATCCTATTGCATTGGTATTGTTTTGTGTTCCTAGTTCTGCAGCATTGTTAATTGGGTACATCGTTGCTTGCCTTGTCATTCAGTTCTGTACTCTTAGTCCCTATTGCTTTGTTCATTCAAGGATCTATACTGTATGGTTGTATTTTTTCCACTTTATCTGCTCTGTGATCCACATTGAGACTCAGTGAGAAAAGGGAGGCCATAAATACATTGAATAAATAAATACAAACAGGACACAAAAAGGTAGCAGCCATCTTAGTTAATCACAGAATCTAAAAACCAAAATCCATGCAATACTGTTTATTAACACCTGCCAGAATAACACAACGTATTGTACAAGGTTTTGACTTATTCAGAATTCTTCAAGCTGGGTGTTTTTTTAACAGCAGCATGGTGGAAAAGGAGGGAAAACGCATTTTCCAGGCTGTGGTATTAAGATCTCCTTGGGCCTTTTTGTTTTTGTTTTGTTTTTTGCCATCAAGTCACATCTGATTTATGATAACCCCACAAGGTTTTCAAGGCAGGAGATATTCAGAGGTGGTTTGCCATTGCCTGCCTCTACGTCATGCCCCTGGTAGTTCTTTGTGGAGTTCTTTCTAAATACTGACCAGGACCAATTCTACTTAGCCTCTGAAATCTTTGGAGATCAGGCTAGGTTAGTTTATCTAGGTAAGGGCTTGGACCAAATTACACCTTATATTTTACATGGTTTCCAAAGGGGACTAAGCAGCCATATTGAAGCTGTGAGTTCCTGGAGGCAACTCCATGTCTAAGTGTCACACTGGCCCAACTTGAATAAGGACCACAGGCGGGGCGGGGGGCTTCTGCCTCCCCCTGTGTTCTTTTCCCAAGCCAAAACAGCCCATGGGGCATTATTTGTCCTGTTCTGTAGCCCTCTCAGTGAGATAAACAGCACCACCTGGACTGTTTTGGCTCTGAAAAATGGTGTGAGGGGAAACACAGGAGCCCCTCCTCCCCCTCTGTAGTCCCAATGTAAATTGGGCCACTGAGAATTTGGAGCAGGGGCGTAGTCAGAATTTTAAAAGTCGGGGGGCTTTTTTAAAAAGTTGGGGGCACCCTTTCCCATTTACTGCAGGGCTTGCCACATCTCAGAAGCTTTCTGGATTAGGGGCAAAAGCTGGAGGCTCTGAAAGTGGCCAACTCAAGGCTGCCAACCCTAAATGTTTGCATCAAGAAGGGACTACGCTTTGTGTGCAAACAGGGGGGTTTCCTACCATTTCTCTCTCCCCCACCCCAGCGCTTTGCACCCATCAGCTCCATCCATCCCCCCTCCCCAGCCCATTCCACATGGCTTCCTCCACTTCCCTCCTCTCAGCCTGCTACTTTTGCTGCTGCAGTGCACCGTGCCCTGCTCAGCTGTCCTGGCTCCAGCTGCTGCTGCTGACACTTTGCCAGCTCAGCCATGGCAAAAGAAAAAAAGTAGGCTGTACCCAGGAGGAAGTCAGAGGCAGTGTCCCCACAACCCGTTCCCCTCCCTCCCCGGTGGCTACAGCCTGACTTGCAGTGGTGATGGGCTGGAGATCTGGATTTACATCTAATCTCCAGGCAACAGAGATCAGTACACCTGTAGAAAATGACTACTTTGGAAAGTGGACTCTATGGCATTATACCCCACTGCAGTCCCTCCCCTCTCAGACCCACCCTCCTGAGGTCCCCCCCCCTCCAACCTCTAGGTGTTTCCCAACCCAGAGCTGGCAACCCTAACTCACAGCTGCCATATGGCTGCAAGTCCCTATGGCAAACTCATGTAAAATATAACGAGTAGTTTGGCCCTTTCCATCATAGGTTTGTTGGATGCTTAGCTAATTGCAGCGGTGCAGGGTGTGGCTAGCTGGTATCAAATTGTGACTGTCTTATGCTGGGAAAAAGATTTTTTTAAAGGAAGGTATTCAGTGAAAATATAACAAGGCTGATTAACTGTCTCCTTTTATTTTCAACCCCACTGCTCTCAGTTATGGAGAATTACAAGCTTACAGCAGGTCAAAAAAACATAAGACCTTCATCTGTAAGCCGGACTCTGGCTGTCAAGGCAGAGGCATCTACATCACGAGATCCGTGAAAGATATCAAACCAGGAGAAGATATGATCTGCCAGCTGTATATCTCAAGGGTAAACACCTTTTATTTGACAGTAAAAACCCATGGTACTCCTGTAGGCAACGGGAACTGCATCATTGGAGATGTTTGCAAACATTTTACAATTGAAGGGAAAGGATGAGGCAGTCAAAAGTTGCTGATGGTCAGCAGACCTGTTGTGAAGGAAACCACTGGGGGGAGGAGGAATTCACACATACAACCAAGAGGTAGGAGGGTCTATGCAGTTGGTGAACCTAGGAGTCCGGAGGATTTAAGGTAGGGTTGCCAGGTCCAACTCAGGAAATATCTGGGGACTTTTGGGATGGAGCCTGGAGACTTTCCCATTCCCTAAAAATAAATAAAAATACAGTGGTGCAGTTCCCCTGAAAAAATACAGTGGTGCAGTTCTTCATTTCCTTCTCTTTTATGGCTTCCCCCAGCAGCTGCACTTCTACTCACACACTCACAAAGCAGCCAAAATAAACAATTTGCAAGCCCACACTTTTGTGATGTCCCTGGGGCGATGGTATAGATTGTTTTACTCACTGGATGTGACAGTGCTGTATTTCAACCAATTTCTTTAGACTAACACAGGAAAACAAAAGTAAATGAGAGAGAGGTCTAGGGGGTAGAATCTTCCTCCATCCCATAATCAGGTTCTAGTTAACACTTTATTATCCATTATACTATGCCACTTCTGAAACAAATGCAAAACAAGTGGACTGTGCTATCTCCCTCTCTCACACACTCACCACGAAGAGCCACGTGGCTTTACCTGCTCTTCCCCGCCCCACAACTTAAGTCTCACTGGGCGTTTTCGCACTGACCTTCTAGTGGCGCGACCACCCTCTTCACACCGGAGGATCTGCCCGGATTTCGCACAAGAAGCGCCGGCGCACCCAAAAGAGCCGGCGACTTCCGTTGCGAAACCCGCTCAAACGTTTTCCTGCTTCTTGGCGGTTTCCGTTTGAGCGGGTTTCGCGACGGAAGTCGCCGGCTCTTTTGGGTGCGCCGGCGCTTCTTGTGCGAAATCCGGGCAGATCCTCCGGTGTGAAGAGGGTGGTCGCGCCACTAGAAGGTCAGTGCGAAAACGCCCACTGAGATTTAAAGGCACACACACATTCCAAAAAACAAGCAGTTTGCAAGCTTCTAAAGATCAAAAGACACATCATGACTGTTAGGGTGGAGCCTGCAAAACTGCCAGATCTCCTACCGAGACCTGGGGTTTGGCAAGCCTAAGGGAGACGACAAAAGGAGCAGCAGGATGGAAAGCCAGAATTCTGGGAAAGGTCAGAGGACGTCTGATTAAGAAGTGGTACAGAAGGACAAGGGAGCTGTGGGTCAGGAAACTGGAGGCTGAATGGATCAAATCATGCATACCAATGGGAAACGAGCAGTTGAGTCAAGTCCCCCATCATTAGAATTGATAGTTCTCACTGTGTCTTCAGAAAAATCTCAGAATTGTTTGGGGTGAACATCTAGCGAAAAATGGTTTCCATTGTTGTGGAACAGCCACTGAAATGCCCTTCTGTGCACGTCCATCTGGTATGAACATGCTGTGTAGATGGGGCTGAGCAGAGGTTGTTGTCCATCAGCCTTTATGCATACAGGCTCTGCAAGACATTGTTCAAAACTACATGTAGATTTCATCCCCCAAGGCTACAGGAAGCCATTCTTAGAATCTTAGATAAAAATATAAATTCAACAGGGTTCGATATATAAATATGGAACAATACAATCAACATTGGAAATATACTTCTTATCACATCAAAGTGTGTACAAACATATATTTTAGTGACAAGTCTTAACAACATTTAAACATATGGTAATGCTCCCAGAATAGCAGCTGGTTACAAAACGCAATCACAGAAGAAGTCTAATGGTGAAAAAGTCCACACAACTCCATATATGGAGCAAAGCCTGCTTACTGTGCACGTTTCTATGTCCTGTTGTCTTCCGTGCTGCTACCAAGGAATCCAAAAAAATTGACTGCAGAGAGAAAGGGGACCACACTCCTAAGTCAAATTACGGTTTTGTTCCATGTCCCTTCATCAGCCTGATCTTTCCACAACCATCATTTCACAGAGCCACCGAGAAATACTTTTGCTTTTGGATTACTATTCAAATTACTGTTTCATGCCTTGTCTCATCATCAGCCTGATCTCTCCACAACCATCGTTTCACAGAGCCACAGAGAGATACTTTTGCTTTTGGATCAACGCAGCAAAAAAGAAATGCATTGATCCAAAAGCAAAAGTATTTCTCGGTGGCTCTGTGAAATGATGGTTGTGGAAAGATCAGGCTGATGAAGGGACATGGAACAAAACCGTAATTTGACTTAGGAGTGTGGTCCCCTTTCTCTCTGCAGTCAATTTTTTTGGATTCCTTGGTAGCAGCACGGAAGACAACAGGACATAGAAACGTGCACAGTAAGCAGGCTTTGCCCCATATATGGAGCTGTGTAGACTTTGTCACCATTAGACTTCTTCCGTGATTACATTTTGGAACCAGCTGCTATTCTGGGAGCATTACTGTATGTTTAAATGTTGTTAAGTCTTTGTCACTAAAATATATCTTTATACACACTTGGATGTGATAAAAACTTTATTCTTAGTATCTTAGCTTGCAGATAGTTTTTTAGGAGACATTGCACTCTCCATCTTTATCAAGCTTTTCCTGTCCTTTAGGTGTTTGTTGGAAGTCGGTGCACTAATGCAGTTTCCACCTCCTTTCTCTAAGCCTTTTATTATCGATGGGTTCAAGTTTGATCTTCGGATTTACGTGCTGCTGACATCGTGTGACCCACTGCGGATATTTCTTTATAAGGAAGGCCTGGCACGCTTTGCAACATCCGCTTACTCGGACCCATCAGTCAGTAACTTGGTAAGCAAGTCCTGGTGACGTAAACTGTAGAATACTAAAAAGGGTTCAAGCTACATCTGCATTTGAAGGGCTTGTGTGGGAACTTCTGGCACAGCTGCTTTAATGAAAACCTACGCCACAGGAAGTGGTACCAGCAGAAAAAAAGGAGTCTTTGTGTTGTCTGGAAGATTGCAGCGACCCCACCATATCTGGGGTTTTCATGTGATGGAGGAAGAACCAGCATAAAGATAGAGGCCAGACAGGTATAGAACAATGCGTAGCTCAAAACATCTGCATCACTCTAATTTGCTTTTTACCTACTTTGTGTCTTCTGCCCTGAGTGCCGACACAGCAGACTTTCTCTACAGAAGCCCGGTTCACCACTTACAGTGAATATACATACTGTATGTACATGGTGTACCGTTGAGTTGTTTCAATACATGTGATGAAAACTTCTCATGTTACATTCAATGCACATACATCTGAACAAGTGATATAAAACCCACATTTATCAGATACTGGTTCCTAGTTTCATTTGCCAAATAAACATAGGCTGTTTTTTACAAATCTTTTTACACACATTTGTTGTAACATGTGAACAGGGCTAAAGTTAATTTTAAAAGTGTTTTATTTGATCTGTTACAGTTATGTGATTCATGTTCACTTGATGTGCAATTTCTGTAGGTTGGATTTTAGCATTTCTATGCATCTATCTTGTTTTTTAATTGTCAATTGTTACACTGTTATAAATACTTTGTTATTTTAAACTTTGTTATACACAGCCTTCTGAGTACCCCGCTGTTCCCCCCACAAACACAAGGGCTTTATAAGGTGTAGATGGAGCCTGAGTAGAACATACAGTTGAACAGGGCTTTTTTTGTAGAAAAAGCCCAGCAGGAACATATTTACATTTAAACCCCATAGTACCAAGCCAGCCAGAACTGTGTTCCTGTGGGCTCATGCTTTAAAAAGCCTTGCAGTTAAATGGCCACAAGGAAATCTGGCACCGCAGCCAGTTAGCAGTTCAACTAGCCTGTGCTCCTTTCCTTTGTTTTCAGAGAAAACACCTGGCCACGTTGCTATGAAGGTAGTGAGCTTCGCCAGCATGGTGTAGTGGTTAAGAGCGGTGAACTCTAATCTGGGAGAACTGGGTTTGATTCCCTGCTCCTCCACATGAAGCCTGCTGGGTAACCTTGGGCCAGTCACAGTTCTCTCAGAGCTGTTCTCTCAAGAGCTCTCTCAGCCCCATCTCCCACACAAGGCATCTTTTGTGGGAAGAGGAAGGGAATGTGATTGTAAGCTGCTTTGAGACTCCTTAAGGCAGAGAAAAGCAGGATATAAAAACCAACTCTTCATCTTCTGGTTTGGTTTGATTTTGGTGCTAAGCACTTGTGTTGTACTAAGCACTTGTGCAGATTGGATGGCCTTTAAATCCCTTTCAAATCTATGACTCTGATGCTGCTGTCCTGGCATAATTTATTTTGAATGAGTGCAGAAGGAAACCAAAGGACTCCTAGGCCTGAGAGCATTATGAAGGCTATCCAGTTCATATGCAGACTCTCCAATAAAGTATTAGTGCCTTCTCCTCTGACCCCACCCCCACCCCCCTAATTCCCAAAAAAGGAGGAACAGAAGGGAGGCTGAAGTCTCTCTAGCCTCATAACCTGCTTGTTTGTTTAATTATTTACAGGACGACGTCTGCATGCACCTGACTAATTATTCAATTAACAAGCACAGTGCTAATTTTGTACGAGATGACGATTCTGGTAGCAAGAGGTACAGAATGTTTTCCAAAATAATCACAGCTGGGGGGATGCTGGTGGGCCTGTTGTCATGAATCTTTACAGCCATTTCATACGTGTTTAGGAACCATTTCACCAAATTCAGCCGGCTCGTGGTGTCTTCCCCATCATTAGGTGAAATAAATCATTTAAAAAGCTCAGATGAGTAACAGCAGGGGACCTGGAACAGGCAAGAAGAGCCTGAATTTATCCCCCCCTAAAGGAAATACAAATGAATTTGTTGCAAATGGAATTGCTGGATTGCAGCCCTCTGTTTTTATTGTTTTTGGTGGGCGTAATTAGCCAACTCTCTTAAATCTCGCATGGAACGGTCAGTTCAATCTAATTATTGTCATCTCAATTCCCCTCCACCCCACTCCCTTTGACTTTATTTTTTGTCATCGTCATTGCTGCTGATCACCAGCACCTTATTAATCTGTCTGCCAGCTGCTGGTCTCTTCTGCAGCATTCTGCCTACTGCGGCAAAAGCTTGGTTTACCCTGCGTGCTTTTTTTCTTCAGCATTAGCAATCTTTCTTAGTAAGAGGATCAGATATCCACAGCTCTCGCTAGCCTTATGGATACAGTGGGTTCTGCTGTCCAAAACGGTCTGCAGTGTGGTAGATCAATAAACATGCCGGAGGAGTCACAAGGGCAGATGTTCCTGAGCCAAGAGATCCTCGTCAACACTCTCCGATATTTCCCCCACCCCACTGTCAGCTTACTGTCTGTCCTTGTAATTAGATGTGCCATTGGACCCAGTCCTAGGGGAAAAGGAGAGAGAGAGTGTGCGCTTTGGAACTCAGCTTTCAAACCTCAATATGAGAGAAAGGCAATCACTTTTTCCATAGAGCTATTTCCAGCTCCATTTGGGTTTTAGGGAATTAATTTTTAGTCCCTTAGGGTTTTGCGACACTGAAAGGTGGGGGTGAAGGTCTGGAATGAAGCAGAATGAAGTGTTGAGGTGACAGAGTGCAGAGGTGGTAGAGTGGGCTCTACCACTTCAGTCTGCAGGTGAGAAACAGTATTTTGTAAAGCTCCCCCACACTAATGATCTCCTCTAGGTAGAAAATGAGTACTGAATATGAAAGGCAAGGATAGAACTTTTCCCCTCCAATGCATTTAACAAAATTACATCAGGGAGCAATAAAAATGCAACACCCCCACCTGCAGTCTGAAATGGTACAGCCTATTCCACCCACTCAGAATTCTGCCACCAAATTCTGCAGCAGGTCTGGACCAGATTTCATCAAAATATATTTACTCTCACCTTCTGCTATGTACTCTTATTCTCCTATGAAAAATGCCTTAGCCCCCTTTCCCAAGGTGGTTAACCATATTCCCTGATGCCTCCCCATGTTTGATTAATAACATTATCATTTTGTTCCTGCGGAATCTGCAGGGGGCATGCTTGAGATCATACCAACTACTTTCACCTGGAGGGTTTGCTCCATTCTCACTTTCACACTGGAGTGGGCATCTTTGGAGCATTCAAAAAATAGTGTGCAGCATCCTTTATTCTTTCATGATTTCTGCCAGTTTTGATCCAGTGGTTTCCAGATCTGTTTTGCTTCAGTCTTCCCAGAAAGATCAGAGTCAGAGTTGGTTCGCTCATAGTGCAGACAGGCAAGATGCAGATTTCTGAACCTTCTCACCCAAACTTGGTGCCATTTCCCCTGCACATCCCCTTGTGCCTGCGGTGTTCCCTCTATCCTCGACACTGGCCTTGTTTTATTTATTTAACTTATTTATGTTAATTCAGTAGTAGGCATATTTTACTGTCATACTGCTATAGTGATTTACCGTTTTAAAAAACAGACCAGCAAAAAGCACTGGCAGTAGGAGAGGAGGGGAAATGGCAGGCACAAAGAGATACTACAAAGAATGCCCCCACATGGACCTGCCGTTGAGAGCACAACAGGGAATTCTCTCCATGTGAAAGCAGCCACTACAAATTGGTTCTCTTCTTTAATCCCCTCCCTTTCTCATATCCCTTTTTGTGTATTTATAATGTGGATGCTTAAAGAGTTGCAAAAGGGTATTATGTTCCCACACTTTCTTCGCCCATGGTTCTGGCCGTTATGGGAGTTCTAATCAATTTTAGTGACTGGAAATATGGTACTGCAGCAGGCCCGTTGCTACTGGGAGGGGAGATGGGAGGTCCAGGCCTCTCCGATCAAACCCCATTCTATCTTTATGGCCCCTCCAGTCAGTGGGGAGTAGTGAGGAGGTGACTCCCCTAAAGAAAAAATCCTGCCTGTGGCCCCACCAAATTTGAAATCCTGGCTACAGCCCAGTCCCGCAGACCAGTAGCTATTTCAGATCTATTTATGTGAAATGGAATGATATGATAGTGTGCATAGGTTTAGTGTATGACTGCTCTTGAGTTAAAAACAATGTACTTAAAAACCAGCTTGCATAAAAGTGTAAGTTCTTCAACTAGAGTGCCTCTCTTTTTCTCCCTCCTCCCCCCCATCAAATTTTTTCAAGGAAGCTCTCTACCTTTAATAAGCACATGGCAGAAAATGGCTATGAAACAGAACCAATATGGAAGGACATTGAGGAGGTGGTGGTTAAAACCCTGTTATCAGCCTATCCGATCATCAAGCATAACTATCTGACCTGTTTCCCCAACCACACCATGGGAAGCGCTTGCTTTGAGATCTTGGGGTTTGACATTTTACTGGATCGCAAACTCAAACCGTGGTTGCTTGAGGTACGATTTTGCTGTCTTAGGTTCCATTTTAGGAGGGTAGCTGTTGTTTGTCTGCTGTAGAAGAGATAGATTCGAATCCAGTAGCACCTTAGAAACCAATCAGGTTTTTGGGGTGTCTGTCTTATGTTCAGCATCAGTCCCCAATGGCAGACTGGGTCTAAAAATACTGCTTGCCAGGAGACATAGGGGGCCCACCCACAACTATAAGGCTATCATTTAATTTGTATAAGAAATAAATAAATTTTTCAAAAAATACATAAGTGAAAAAAGGTACAATTAAAACTTTTGCAAAATAAATGTACCGTATTTGCCGGCGTATAAGACGATCCCCCAACATTTCCACTCAAAATATAGAGTTTGTTATATACTCGCCATATAAGACTACCTCCTCTTCCGCACACCTTCCACACACCAAATAAAAGGTAAAAGAACATCTGGCCCGCCCCTGCATCTCCCTGTGACCGGCACTAGTGCGCAAGTGCGCATGTGCGAGCTCTGTGTAGACAAGGGGCGGGCCGGAGCGCCGCTGCTTCCTGCCGAGCAGAACGGGCCGGTCACGCCGAAAAGGCTGGCACCCCTGTCTCGCTGCTGATGCTCGCCGCAGCCACGCTGATGACCCGCCGCGGCCGCGCTGGATACCGTGCGATACTGGACGGTATGTAGAATGAGGTGGGCGGGCATCGGGAGGCCACTATGGGCACCGGGCGAGCATCGGAAGGCCACTATGGGCAGCTATGTCTATCCCAACTGAAGTGCACCTGGCGTATAAGACAACCCCCCCACTTGGAGGCATGTTTTTCAGGGCAAAAAAGTAGTCTTATACGCCAGCAAATATGGTATATATTTTTAGTAATTACAGTGTACATATATTGTACTTATTACTGGCAGTATACAGTAGATACTAAATGTAAATACAGATTGCATTTTCTCCAGGGGAGCTGATCTCTGCCAGCTGGAGATCAGTTGTAAAAGAGGGAGATCCCCAGGACCCACCTGGAGGCTGGCAACCCTAAATAAAAAAAGGTAAAGATAGTCCCCTGTGCAAGCACTGGTTGTTTCCGACTCTGGGGTGACGTTGCATCACAACGTTTTCACGGCAGACTTTTATAGGGTGGTTTGCCATTGCCTTCCCCAATTTACAATGTAATACAATGTAAAATTTGCAATATAAATTTTAGCTGAATTACAGTAATAATATTGGGACTTCTATTATATTTTCAAGCTGCTAAAAGGTCATTAACATTTTTAACATATTGTCTAATGTTTAAGGGGGTCCATTTCATCAGAGGTCTACAGGGCCCACTTGCCATTGGGCAAGCTGACACCCTGGCCAGTCCACCACTGTCTGTCCCCCCCCCCACCCTTCCCTTTCTCTCTACTCTTCCACCCCTGTTCCTTCTGCCATTTCCTCCCCTCAAAAACATAACCCTGTGGCAACTCTTCCAGTGAGGTGGATGACCAGCAGAGGGTGTTAGACTACAGGGAATGGCTTTTGTGTGTGCGCGCCTGTGCTAATCCTCAAACACAAAGAGTCTTGGAAGCTTCAATTGGGAGGGTAGTCAGTTGGCAGCATAAATAAATCTCCTGTGAGGATTACGAAGAGAAGCGCTGCCAAGCTGGATATCTGCAATGATTTATCTAATCCGTCTTTCTGTCTTGGGAGAGCAATCAGCCAAATTCCACAGAGAAGTTCACAAGCAGGCCCCCATGGTAATACTCATCCTGTGTCCAGGAGCTTCGATACTTGCTAATCAAAGCAACAGCATCCCTTCTCTGGAAGTAGAGGTTGCACTTTGGACTGCTGCTGGATCTAGGCCTCGTATAATTCTAGCCATTTAGGGCAGGTTTATTAATTTCCTGCAGTGATGATGAGTTTCATATTTATTTATTTACTTTGTGTTTGTACCCTGCTTTTCTCCAAAGCAGGGTACAAACACAAAGCCGCTTACGTAGTTTTCCAAAGCAGCTTACATTGTTTTCCTCTCCTCCATTTTATCCTCACAACAATCTTGTGAGGTGGGTTATGCAGACAGAAAGTGAGCAGCCCAAGTAGGCTTCCATGGCAGATTAGCAATCCAAACCTAGATCTCCCAGATCCTGGTCTGACACTCTGACCGCTTGCTCCACCACAGTGGCTGGAGATTGTTTCTGTACTGCATGAAAAAAGGATTCCCTCCCCCCCCCCCCGCCTTTAACCTTAAGTCTCTTGCCTATCCATTGTCAATTGTTCTCATTTCTCTAGTTGCTGCTGTTGTTGTTTTTAATCTGCCTTGTACTGAGGGATCAGGGAGATATCAGGAATAAAACCAGTACAATAAAATACTCATTACGATTCTCAGTTTAAGGTTTATTATTCATGACTTTCACCTAATAAAAGTGTACAGAAAAGTGAAAAACCCCTATCAAAATATTACTATTGTAAGAACAAATATAAATTTTATAACTATAGAAGCATCCATTCTATTTGATATATATTCCAATATTAAAAGACAGAAATGACAAACCATAATTCAGACCTCTTCCTTAGATCAATTCCCTTGTCCTAGTTTGTTGTGTTTCAATAGTAAATGTTCCCAATGGGCTTAGTGCAGTTCAGTGCAGTTTATCATTCTTCAGCCATTATATAATGTTTTTCTTTACATGCCCAAAGGTGCTTTTTTTAAAAAAACTTACCTCTCATTCCATGCATTAGTTGTTATTTCAGTAAGCAAATGTGGATACGCTCAGGTTTGATATTGCATGTTAAGCCGTTTGCAAAAATCTTGAATTTGTAATAGTTTGCCTCCAAGAAGTATTTTGTCCAAATACAGTTCTTGGCCACAGACTTCTGTAGACAACAAATACTTAAAGTACTAGTGGGACTGTAGATTCTCCCTGTTTTGCCAAGATGCCTCGGGGCACACAAGCATTCTGAATTTGGCACACAAACAGTAACTTAAAATTACACCTTGTTCCTTCCATCAAAATCTAATCACAAATCTAGTTAGTAGTTAATACTACTGCTAAACAAACAAAATAATTGAAAGTTCAGAACACTCCAGTGGTTGAAATTGCGGTTAAGAAACTTTGTCATCTTAACCCTAGTCAGTACCAACAGGAATTACTTAATATATCAGGAAGTTTTTCAGGATTGTATACTGGGGAATTTGTAGAAGAATGGACTACCATAGTTAAAAGCCGTATGTACGCCTATTATATATATTATGACATAATTGTTGATTGTTGTGGAAATATGCCCCGAATCTTCTAGCAAATGGGAGCACTGCTTTCAACACTGAAAGCTTCAAAAAACTGGCTTCGATATATTTCTCCTGTATGTATTTTACGTCTGGTATTTCAACGCTTTTCTTTTCCCAGCTTCTTATATTTGCAATCTTAATTAATGCAAACATGCCAAACTGCTGCTATTGCAGGTGAATCATTCCCCGAGCTTCAGTACCGATTCGTGGCTCGACAAAGAAGTGAAAGACCAACTCCTGCATGACACTCTGGTTCTGATAAACTTGGGAGCCTGTGATAAGCGGAAAGCATTGGAAGAAGAGAGGCGGCGAGGAAAAGAGAGACTTCTCAAGCTGTGCCGTAATCGAGAATCGAGGTGTGAGCTCTTTGCACATCTCTCTTTTTTAGCTTTTACACAGAGCATAATACTGTATTTTTGATGCAGCTTCTCATTCATTTGGTATTCCTCTTTAAATAGGAGTCTCACAGTCGTATTAAAAGATTTAATTTCCAGAAATGGCAAAATTAGCAAGTGCAACCAGCATAGTACCTGGTACTTTAGGCCTGAATTAGACAATGCAACATACACACAGGGGCTGCCAAAAAAAAGTAGCAGGCAAGCATCTAGTGTCCCCTCCCATCCATAACGTCTACTATAACCTATCCAGATCCTGATATTATAACAATGTCCTTGTCTGCTGAGCACCACGTTTTTCAATAGGAAACTGTGTCTGCATATTATAACATCTATCTCTGGCCTTCACAAGCTTCATGAGTGTATCACAATATAAGAAAAGCACACACGTTTAAAAACAGACAATTTTAGGTTTCTCCCCCCAGCCCTGAAAGGATGCAAATTAAAATGAATTAGCTAATGTCCACAAAGGGGAAAAGACACAGCTCAGAGTCATGGAGATGTGGCCATTTCAGCCCTTTAGCATGTTTCATTTCGCTTTAGTTTTGTCCTTCTTTCTGTTTCCCTTCTGCATACATGCTTTCTTCTTTCAACAAATCCAAGCTGGCATTTATTTATCTCCTAAAATATAGCCATATTGGAGCAATTGTGCCATATTATTCCCCGCTCCCCCCTTGCCAATATACTTTTGTGGAATATATTAAAACGCAGAGTGGGATGGGAATCTTTAAGACGTGACTGTGAAGCAGCCAGGTTTAGGTTTCTAACTTAAGATGCAGCCACAGCCCAGAGGGTTTTTAGTAGCAGCGCAAACAGTCATGCAGCAGGCCCAGCTTGCGTATCTGCTGTCCTGATTTTTCTAGGCACTATAAAAGAGCTTCTGGGCCTTCAGCTAAGGTAGGGAATAAAACAAGACAAAATGCATCACCTGTAAGCATTGCAGTGGGAGTAGCTAGTTTGCAGAAAGGAAACTATCAGCACGGCAGTGTGCATGCGATTAATCTTGCTTTTGAGCATAAACAAATTTTAAAAGGACAAAATGTTTTAAATGGTTGTGTAGTTCTTTATCCATCGTTTCAGTTGGGGTCCTTCAGCAGTCTAAAGCGATATCAAGAAAATGAAGGGAACAAAAAAATTGAAAAGAATCTGGCTCCATCTAGTTCTTTTGCTGGTGGAAAAGGAAAAGTGCCCCTCTGGCCACCGAAAAGGTTATGCCAGGGATTGTGGGACACGCATGGACAAAAGCCATGTGGAACAAGGGCCTACATCAAGAAGTAGAACTTGGTGACTGAGTGCAAAGGCTGTGTGGATCAAACCACAGTGTGGGGGAGCTCTCTCCGCTTATAGTTTTCCAGATGTTATTCATGTACTCAAGTCTCCATAGATAGAGTTTGCAGCAAGCAAAAGGAGAGGCAGAGCAGGGTATTCTTTCATGGGTTTTGGCAGGTTTTGTTTTTTACTCGTGTCATCTTCTGTTATCAGGGCACTATGCAGGAGCAAGGAGGCTCAGTTCCCATACTGCAGGGGACCCGGCATGGGGGGGCCTTTTCTTCCTTCCAGTCTTTTTTTCCTCTGTGGGAAGGCGGGTGGGAGAGAGCAGAACTGCACTGTACGAACCCTGATTCTCCGATTTTCTGTGTCAATTAAAATAAGCAAACAAGTATGCAAAACTATCGCAAGCAATCCTTCTGTCTTTGACCTTTATTTCCCCGTGCTCAAGACTAAAAGAGGCCTGATTTAAGAGCCCAAAATGGCAGCATAAAATTGAAAATGGAAAGATTTCCCACTGTGGACATTTTCTCAGGGGTCGTTAACAGTTTTACTTGGGTGGTTTTACCAGGGCCGAGGAATACAAGAACTGCCAAGCAGCTTGGCTCGAGCAAGCCGAGAACTATGAAGAAAAACACATCGGAGGCTTCCGCCGAATTTACCCCGCTTCCGATTCGGACAAATACAATAAGTTTTTCCAACACCACAATTCGCTCTTCCAAGAAACTGTCGCTTCCAGAGCACGTGAAGAGTATGCCAGGTAATGAAGAGCCCGTTGGATATGATGCGGCATCTTTTTTTAAAAAAAAGGTTACATTTCATCCCATTTATAGTTTTAGTCCAAAGGCCCTGACACCTCTGCTAAGTAACCGTTCACTCCCTCTCTCCTTGGCGTGGAAAGCAGCCTTTAGAGCCAGAACAGATATGACAAAGATCATGGATCTCCATCGGTCTGTAAACAATAAACTATGTGCATGCGCAGCTGCTATCCAGATTAGGATCCAGGGAGAAAGCAAGAGGGGATTTAACCCCACAAGCCCCACACGCAGTTTCACTAATTGAAACCGGGTTCCCCATGCTGCTGTAAGTAGTTTTAAAGGAAAGAACGATGTTTTCCTTTTAAAACCTGATTTGAAAGTAAAAGCATTGGCATTTTGTTATTGTTTTTTTCTTAATATCTTTTTTTCGCAAAAAAAAAAGTATAGCTCAAGTTGGTATTTCCATGATCCACAAAGGCAGTTCCTCAGTCCCACGGCCATTTCCCAGAATACTATTCTGCTAGAAACCCAGCAGATTCCAGACTGTTCCTCCTTAATCCCTCCTGGCAGTTTCTGAGGTTTTATCCCCCAGAGAGGCTTTGTGTGTTAGGGGTGGGGGGAGGGATTACTGGTATACTCCCAAGTGTCTTTCCACACAGGCATATTAAGGTGATCTTGTTGCAGCCGAGTCACTTGCACTGCACAATGCCAATAATGTCCACCGTTTGGCTTGATGAACAGCTGATACAATATCTACAAGACACATCATGCATTACGAAAAGGCAGACTATTTACTCCATTATTTCAGGGGCTCTGGCCAGGAAGCCTTCCAGACTCCTCTTTCTCCACGTATATTAATGTTGCTGTTGCGGTGGTGGATCAGGCTACCGTACGTTTACTTGCTCGGTCCCAGCCACAAGTTCAGCTCCCCTCATAGCCTTTGTTCAGTTTTAAAAGACCTGATCACAGATCTCTGAGCATCTCATCTGTTTCGAACAGACGAGGCGCATTTTGGCACTGCGTATTGCGAATGCTGTTGGTGAAGGAAGGAATTTGGAAGAAATATTTGAAAGGGTATCTCTGCCAGTTCAGACTTTGCAATTTGCAACAGGAGCCGATTTAAACAAAGCGGATTAAAGCCACACCTGTCAAAAAACAACGCACAACTCTAATCCAGTTACAACATCAGTTAGCCTATATAGTGCAATGGCTTTTGGACAAGAATTATCACCGTAACTGGCCAAGTGTTGAGATTAGAATGTTTAAACAATGCATGCAATGGGTGGTGGTGGGAAGTGCCGTCCAGTCGCAGCCCACTTCTGGCCAACCCTGTAGGGTTTTCAAGGCAAGAGATGTTCAGAGGTGGTTTTGCCATTGCCTGCCTCTGCATCGCAACCTTGGACTTCCCTAGTGATCTCCCATCCAGATACTGACCAGGGTCCACTCTGCTTGGTTTCCGAGATCTGACAACATCAGCAGGGCTGGTGCAAGGCTTTCTGGCGCCCCAGGCGAATCACCCACTAGCACCCCCTCCCCCCCATTATTAAAAAATATAGGGAAAATGAAGAGTGCCAAACTTGAAACTTCTCACATTTTTAATTTTAATTTTTCAAAAAAATGTGATGTTATTTAAAAAATTGTGGGAATAAGTGCTTGCCAGCTACACCAGGAAGGAGGATGGTGGAATAGGATGAGGTGAGAAGCCAAGTCGCACATTAGGGAAAGGGGGGTGACTTGGCTTTATTGAGGGCAGCTTGGTGATGAGAGAGGACAAGGTGACAGTGGTCAGGAGCCAGAGTCATCATGCATCGGGAAGGGGGTGCCAGTGGTGCCCCCTAGGCCAGGTGGCGCCCTAGGCGACTGCCTGCTTTGCCTACTCCCAAGCACCGGCCCTGAACATCAGGCCATCAACCTGGGCCATCCAGGTTGGGGGGAATACAATATATTATATTTATTCTAAAGAAAATTAAATACAGCTTAGAGGAGGCTCTGTGGTTCAATATCCTTGAAGGTACTATGTGACTTTTAAGGGGCTAGAGGAAACATGACCAAGATTACTCAGCAACAGGGCCAGGTGTAGGTGCTTTGGCTTTTAGATGAAACATGAAATTGTTCACACATGGATGGCCTCCATGCTTGTGATCAGGACATGCTCAAGTTATGGGCAGCAAAGGCTGGAGAGGCACTGGGCATCCTTTATCTCCTGAACTCAGACTGCTTGCTGCCAGGAGAAAAGAGAGGTATAGCTAACCTCTCTTCTGGGTGGCACAAGTGTGGTAGGCATCCATTGCCTCAATGACCCAGGCCACCCAGGACTCGGGAGAAACCAGACCCTTCCCTCTTCTGACCAGAAGACTCTGACCAGAGTGTTTGCATCACTAAGTTAAAACACCCTCCCTGTCAAGACCAGAACTTGGAGCCACAGGTTCTCTCATGTAGATGTTTTGACTGGAGACTAGAACGCAGAAATGTAAACAGTTCTTTTAGAACAGAGGTGGCCAAATTTGCTTAACGTAAGAGCCACAAAGAATAAATGTCAGAAAGGACAAGACAGAAAGGAAAGCAAATAGATGGAAGGAGGGAGGAAGAGGTTGAAAGAAAGCAACTTAAACTTTAAATGAATTCTCCAAGCTGTATCGGCTAATACAGATGTATTAACTAATAAAATTTGTGGCAAAGTATGAGCTTTCATGAGTCACTGCTCACTCTTGCTCTTTTCTGTAGCAACTAACGCACAGTGCGGAAGATACTGGATCTTCTTCGTGGTCTCTGTGCAGTCCCACACATGGGTCTTGCCGCAGGCAACGGATCCATACCTCGGAGCTCCAATAGCTCGCCTATAGCGTTTTTTGGCGCGCTCTCCTCCCGCCCTGGGGAGCAGGCAGCGACTGCGCATGCCTGGAGCGGGGGGAGGGCGCCCATTCCACTCAGTTTCTTCCCTACCGCCGCCCGGACAACACCTACCTCGCTGCGTTTCCTCCTTAGCTCGTTCTCTTCTTCATTCTTCTCTTCGTCTGGTATTGTATTCACCTAGTCTTTTTCATATTTCTTCGTTTCTCTTGCTATTTTTCGTCCCTAAAAATAAATTAAAAAAAAGGTCCGTTTCTGCGCTTTCCTTTCGCCTTTCTTTCCCTCCCTCCCCTCCCTTGTCCGGAGCGCATGGAAGGGAAGGTTACGTTTAAAAAGTGCAGGCGCTGTGGGGCTAAGATCCCCACCACTGACGGCCACAACTATTGCCTCTTCTGCCTTGGGGAAGCCCACCGGGTCGACTCTTGCACACATTGTGCTAATTTCGGGAAGCAGGCTCGTAAGAACCGTGCAGCAAGGCTCCAGAGCTTTCTGCTTGAACGGTCTTTGAGGGCAATGCCCGCATCTGACTCGCCGCCTCCCCCACCTCGAGTGGGAGATTCGGCTACTTCGGACGTGCTCCTCTCTCAAAAGCAGACGCACAAGTCCGTAAAGAAAATATCGAAGCACGCCGGGACCGGCCATAAGTCTTCTAAAAAATCGCGTCATTCTGACTCTGCGGATTTGGCGCCTAAAAGACCGCGTCACTCTGAATCGACTGACTCGACTTCGAGAAAGCCTTACGAGTCGCACCCGACCTCGCACCCGCCTCGGGCTTCGGCTCCCGATACCATGGACGTCGCGACCACGGCTGCTCAACTTCTGCTCCCTTCAGAACTCTCGGCCCCGTCAGATGTAATTACTGACATGCCGCAGCTCACTCCTCACTCTTCTACGGCTGTAGAAGTGATTCCAATCCAGTCGCGCTCACCGTCGGTCCGCAGCGTGGTTCCGTCTAACTTTTTGGAGCCCGACCCATCCGACCCTACTCAACACTACACGAAGTCTTCACTTCGACTCGGATCCTTCCGAGATGTCGCAGTTTCTCCCTTGTATAGGGAGTCAGCGACCCAAAGTTCTGCTCACTGACTTCGTTCTCGCTCTCCAGAAGACCAGTCCATGCCGCGTCGGATTCGATCACGCTCCCCAACGCCTCTGCCTCCTCCTCGAGTCCGCTCTCGCTCCCCACATAGACGCCGTGATTCCGGCTCCTCCACTTACTATGACCGTCATGACCTGTATGTGCGCCCGCACCTCGACTATCCATCTCGTCTGCACTACGACTACTCTTCTCAGTCGCGATCTCCTTCACCAAGGGTTAGGTCTCGCCATCGCCTCTCCCGTTCCCCTTCCTATGAGGGTACTCACCGTTCCAGATATCAAGAGCTGGGTCGTGATGTTATTACCCCTCGGATCCGCTATAACGACTCTCCTCGAACCCGTGCATACAACTCTCCTCGAACCCGTGCATACGGTCGCTCCGAGACCCTCCTCCAACCCGAGACTCTTCTCGAGCCCGTGACAACGATCGACTCCGAGACTTCTCCGAACTTCGAGAATCCGATTACCTGCCCTATCAGCACTCGGTACCGTCTCCAGTCCCAGATCGTCCTTGACCTCGGGACTCCAACAAACCCTGTATCATCTTCCCCAAGGCCTCGATGGCTCCCATCCGTATTTCTCCACCTCGACCGGCTCAGGACTCTCATGCTCCTAAGCCTCGGGCCTCGGCCTCGGAATCGATCGCACCACTCTCCTGATGCAGACGACTCCCACTCCGATAGGGAATCCTCCCCATCATCAGACTCGGAGGACCACCCTGCTTCTGTTGCCTCGGAGTCTGCACCACAGCTGCGCCTTTCGCCATCAGATGCTTCCAAAGCATACTTAAATCTTATCACCACGATGGCTGATGCTCTCAAAATTGCTTTGCCTTCTGACTCCCCTAAGGTTTCAGACATTGTACATGACTTAGTACAGGCTGACTTCCCACCAGGGTCGCTCCTGCCGATGCTACCTGTACATCTTGAGGGTTTGCGAGAGGCTTGGGACAAGCCGGCCTCTGTCCCACCTACTTCCAAACGATTCGACTCGCTCTACAGAGTACATGCCCCGGATGCTAAGTTCCTGGCGACGCATCCAGCGCCCAACTCTATTATAGTTCACTCTGCCACTAAGGCCAAGCCCTCCCGACACCCCACACCACCAGATCGCGAGGGTAGAAAACTTGATACCCTGGCACGGAAGTTATTCACTCTGGCTTCTACTAATTCTAAACTCAACAATTATTTAGCCTATTTCTCTGCGTATGTCTTCAATCTAGCGAACCAATTTACACCCCTTATTCCTTCCCTCCCTGAGACCTCTCAGAGAACGGCCTCCAACTTGGTGTCGGAATTGTCCAGAGTCTCCAAACAGCAGATAAACACCGTATGACATGCTGTTTCTTGTTCTTCGAGGGTCTTCGCTTTCTCCGTTGCCTTGCGCCATCATGCCTGGCTGCGTTCTACTAACTTGCAGCCAGACATCAAGCAGAAGATCGAGGATCTCCCCTTCGACGGCCTAGGCCTCTTCCATGCGTCCACGGACGAAGTGCTAACCTCTGTTGATGACGGCCGCAAACGTGCCAAGCGCCTGGGAGTTTCCCAACCTAACTCCCAACAATTCACTCGATCGAAAACATGGAGACCATCGTTTCAGAAACGGCAACGGTCACCAAAACAAAGTGACTACTGGAGGCGGAAGGGTGTACAACAAAAGCCTCATTTCCAGCAGAGACCTAAGCCCCAACAAACTAAGAAGGCCTCCCTCCAGACTAAGCAGTCTCTTTGACTCTCTTCAAACTCCACCTGCTTACCTGACACGTCTCTCACCCTTCCTTCACAACTGGAACTCGATCACAACCGACTCCTGGGTACTAACCATCGTGCACCTAGGCTACGCAATCGAGTTCATTTCACCACCTCACCACCACTATTTCATAGCTACCCCTCCCTCTCCTCACCTCCATCAGGAAATTCTGGACTTGCTCCAGAAAAATGCCATAGAACCCGTTCCTCCTGAACATCGAGGGACGGGCTTCTATTCGAGATACTTCCTGGTCCCCAAAAGGGATGGAGGCAAGCATCCTATCCTAGATCTTCGGAAGCTGAACAAACACATCGAATACAGGAGATTCAGAATGATATCCCTACAAACCATCTTGCCTCTGATTCCAAAGAACTCTTGGATGGCTTCTATAGATCTCCAGGACGCTTACTTCCATGTGACTATCCGACCTCAGCACCGGAAGTACCTTCGATTTGCTATGGGCCAACATCACTTCCAGTACATATCTCTGCCCTTCGGACTCTCCACTGCACCCAGGGTATTCACCAAGTGCATGGCGGTGGTCGCAGCTGCCCTCCGCATCCGGAACATACCAGTCTTCCCATACATCGACGACTGGCTCCTAGTTGCACCAACCCAGCACCAACTGGAGATCAATCTCCACACGACCCTTTCTCTCCTAACTTCTCTGGGCCTGTGCGTGAACACCACAAAATCGCACCTCACACCAACCCAGGACCTAAAGTTCATAGGGGCCCGTCTATGCACCTCCCTTCATCGTGCCTTCCTTCCGGAGGACCGAGCGCTGACCATTATCACTCTTGCCAAGTCACTGCAGCGACAGCCGCTCCAATCTGCCTTCATCATCCAACGTCTTCTGGGCCTTATGGCGGCCACTACATCGGTTCTTCGTTTTGCCAAACTCCGGATGAGACAAGTGCAGCTCTGGTTTGTGCGTGTTTTCCACCCTCACATGCAACCCCAGAGTACCTTGCTCACCGTTCCCCAGAGAGCACTTCTTTCTCTCACCTGGTGGACTGCACTCGACAACCTTCTCGCAGGCATGCCGTTCTTACCACCTCCTCCTACGGCTACTGTGACAACAGATGCCTCAAAGTGGGGATGGGGAGCCCACTTAGACGGCAAGACTGTCAGGGGACTTTGGACTCCCTCAGAGAGGGCCATGCACATAAACTGCTTAGAACTGATCGCGGTGCACAGGGCCCTGCATTCCTTCCTCCCACTCATCAGGGGTCGGCACGTTCAGATCTCCACAGACAATATGGCAACAGTCTTCTACATAAACAAACAGGGAGGCACCAGATCCCTCAGGCTGTGCCGTATAGCCATACTGCTCTGGGAATGGTGTGTCAAACACAACATCTATATGACTGCCGTTCACCTCCCGGGTGTGGAGAATGTTCTGGCCGACTCTCTCAGCAGGGTTCGCATAGACGACCACGAATGGTCCATCAACTTGACCTACCTTCGTCGCATCTTTCGCTGCTTCGGAACACCCACAGTGGACGTCTTTGCCTCCAAGGACAATGCCAAATGCCCCAGATTCTACACCAGGAGAGGCAACGACGCCTTCCTGCAGACTTGGAGAGGCTCTCTCCACTACCTCTTCCCTCCAACCCCCCTACTGACATGGGTACTGATGAAGATCGCGCGAGACGGCACGGACTGTATTCTCATTGCCCCGTGGTGGCCACGGCAACCATGGTTCACGAGACTGTTACAGATGTCCTGTCACACTTACCGTCGTCTTCCTCCTATGGGCGACCTCTTATCCCAGGCCAACGGCCAGATATTACACCACAACCCTCAGGTCCTGGCCCTGACGGCCTGGAGAATCCGACCTCCTTCCTCTCTACTGAAGTAGCCAATATTATCCTAAACGCGAGAAAGCCTTCCACCAGACTTTCGTACCAACGTAAATGGAAGAGCTTCTGTTCATTCGCGACCTCCAATCATCTACGAGCAGAATCAGCGCCTCTAAATATGATCCTTGATTATCTACTATCCCTACAGAGATCTGGACTCTGCTACTCCTCCTTGAAAGTTCACCTCTCCGCCATTTCTGCGTTCCATGACCCCGTTGACGGCAAGACTGTGTTCTCTCATAGTCTCTCCAAATCCTTTCTTAAGGATTTGGAGGGCATGCTGCACCTTCACCCACCGGTTAAACCATTCGTTCCGACCTGGAGTTTATCCCTAGTTCTTTCTTGCTTAATAAAAACTCCTTTTGAACCCATGGCTACCATCGATCTCAACCTTCTATCTTGGAAGACTGCATTGTTAGTTGCCCTTACCTCAGGAAGGCGCGCTAGTGAGTTATGTGCTTTCCGACATGACTCCCCCTACATCATTTTTCATAAGGACAAGGTTGTTCTCCGACTAGACCCTGCATTCTTGCCTAAAGTCGTCTCCCAGTTCCACTTATCGACATCGACTTCCTTACCTACATTCTTCTCCAACCCTACTGACGCGGGACAGAGAGCTCTGCATTCCTTGGACGTCAGAAGGGCTTTATCTTTCTATCTTGCTCGTACACAACCTTTCCGTAAGGACCCTAATCTGTTTGTGGCCTACGGTAAATCTCACAGGGGACACAAAATTTCCACCCAGAGACTATCTAAATGGGTGGTTAGTGCCATCAGGTTGTGCTACGAATTATCGAAACAGCCTCTACCCGAGGGCCTTAAGGCCCACTCTACAAGGGCGGTTTCGACTTCCTCGGCCTTTCTTCAGGGCGTCTCCCTAGAGGACATCTGTGCTGCTGCATCTTGGTCCTCTCCTTCCACGTTCGTCTCCCATTATGCCCTGGACGTTCGTGCGAGACGAGACGCCTCCTTCGGCCAAGCGGTCCTCAGATCCATCTTCCACTGAAGCCATGGGTGAGTGCATCCGCTTACATCTATAATCTGTATGTTGTGATGTATTTATTTTGTGACTAACTCTTTTCTCTCACCAGCACCCTCCTCCAGGACATTCAGCTGGCTAGTCACCCATGTGTGGGACTGCACAGAGACCACAAAGAAGATAAACAGGTTGCTTACCTGTAACTGATGATCTTCGAGTGGTCATCTGTGCAGTCACACACGCCCACCCAGCCTTCCCCGCTGCTGGCCTCTTGTAATCGTTGCTTAACCTTGTATAGTGTTAGTGCCAGTGGCGGCTGGAAGAAACTGAGTGGAATGGGCGCCCTCCCCCCGCTCCAGGCATGCGCAGTCGCTGCCTGCTCCCCAGGGCGGGAGGAGAGCGCGCCAAAAAACGCTATAGGCGAGCTATTGGAGCTCCGAGGTATGGATCCGTTGCCTGCGGCAAGACCCATGTGTGTGACTGCACAGATGACCACTCAAAGATCATCAGTTACAGGTAAGCAACCTGTTTTTCCAGGGTCAGATCTTGGTTTCCAAGATACAAAAGACAGCAATGGAAAGGGCAGGGGTAGCTATTAGGGAAGACTGGCCTGCCACCCACTTGCAGAGGCTTCATGAACCTGAACCACAGGTTGGGAAACAGTGGCCTAGGCCTCACAGTCAACCTTTATCTGGGAATCCATGGGAGGTTCAAAGGGATTAGTATATTTAGAATAAGATTGTTGTGAAGCCTCTTCCCCATGCCAGATCTGTCATAAGCTCTTCCATATCTTATCAACAGGCAGCAGCTCCAAGAGTTACGCCTCAAGCAGAAACAAAAAGCGGCTCTATCAAGAGAAAAGAAGGTGGAACTCCAGGGAGAGTCTGGTGGTGAGAAGGTCAAGGTTTACAGGCAAAAGATGGTCTCCAGAACAACAGCAGTGCCGACCTGTGCCCAGGTAGGACAGAAATGGAAACATTTTCCCTGTTCATTATTTTCTCCACTGCCCTGTCAGGTACTTCTATAGAAATAGGAAGGGAAATGGAAAGACCTGTTGAATTCTACATGCGTACATCAATGGTAGGGACCAAAACCCCCTCAGATTAAGTGCTTACCTGTACACAATTCTGCTGACTTTAAACTGGCTGAAGTCAGTTGAACTAAGTTGATGTTTGGCCCTGTAAAATCCAAATAGCCCTCCCTTTGACTCCTTATGCTGGTTCTTGAGAATGATCTGCAGCAACTGCAGCCAGTTTGGTGTAGTGGTTAAGTGTGTAGACTCTTATCTGGGAGAACCCAGTCCTCACTTGCAGCTGCTGCAACGGCCTTGCATCAGCCGCAGCTCTCACAGAGCTGTCCTTGAAAGGGCAGCTTCTTGTGAGAGAGCTCTTGGCTCCACCTACCTCACAGGGTATTTGTTGTGGGGGATGAAGGTAAAGGAGATTGTGAGCTGCTCTGAGAATCTGGATTCAGAGTGAAGGGTGGGATATAAATCCACCACCACCACCACCTCCTCCTCCTCCTCCTTCTTAACTGTTTTATTTATCATATTAACATCCTGTCTTTCCTCTGAGAAGCTCAGTGTGGTACACAAAGGGGCTGTCAAATTGTATCTCCCCAGCCACCAAGTAGAGTGTGTTAGGCTGAGCAGGAGAGTCACGTGCTCAAAGGCAGCCATTGTATTTCATGGCTCGGCAAGGATTTGTTGTCACTTTTGAAGCTCTCTCTGGTCTCTCATCTACATGCATCTGCTATATCTCACAATCTCAGCATCACAGGCAGGGACAGGGCATGTGGATGCCATCCCCACAGGCCTTTGCCCCACTTGCTTCAGGGGTGGTTTTTCCTATCCCCCATGTGGAAACAGCCAAGAGTAACAAATTGGGGAGAAGGGAGGGAGCAGCGCAGGAGGAACATGAACAAAGGCACCTACGTGTGACGAGGGCATGAAGCTTTAAGAACATAAGAAGAGTCCTGCTGAATCAGGCCAATAGTCCATCTAGTCCAGCCTCCTGTCTCACAGAACAGCTGACTAGTTCCTCTGGATGACCAGCAACCGGGCATAGAGGCTGAGGCCTTCCCCCTGAGGTTGCCTCCTGGCTGTGAGATTTAGAGGTTTAGTACCTCTGAATGTGGAAGTTCCCCTCAGTCACCATGGCTAGTAGCCACTGATAGACATATCCTCCATGAATCTATCTAATCCCCTTTTAAAGCTGTCTATTCTTGTGTCCATCACGGCATCTTCTGGCAGTGAATTCCACATTTCAATCGCTCTCCTTTTGCCCATCCTGGACCTACTGCCCATCAGTTTCATTTGGATGTCCCCAAGTTCTACATTTCTTTGAAAAAGCCACCAGAATTTATAATCTTGTCTTTATATTTATTCTATTTATTAGGAGCACTGATACCTGATCTTTTCTCTTTCGAGGTTTTAAGCTCTTTTTATTTCCTGGGGCATTTAGTAAGTGACAGGCATGTTCCTAGAGTTTGAATTGATGTTTCACTGAACTACATTGTTGTTTCTCATTAAGTATGTTCTGAACCACTAAGGGGAAAGAAAGCAGGGCATAAATATTTTAATTAATTCATTAATTGATCTAACAAAAATCTGAAGATAAATTCAGTGGGGAAGGCAACAAAAAAGAAAGAGTACTAAATATTTAAGGAGGGCTGGATATTAGGGGGATAGCTTATACCCAAGAGCTGTAGGACAGAGGAGGGGAGGAAGGAAGGGTTACTTGGCTAATAGGGAGTATTCCAAGGGATGGGGGAAAGGACATTAGTAGAAAGAGGGAGAACAACTCAATGAGATGATTCTGAGCAAGGCGTTGGCAGTCCAAACCTAAACTCTGGACTCCAGCACATTGCTTGACTTTGGAGCAGCACTGGTGCCACTAGCCAGTATGGGTTAGTTATAATGGTTGTTGATGTTTCTGGTGACTAATAAACACTGATCAATTCTAGAGACTCATGGGCATCTGACCCTTCGTCTATGAGCTCAGTGCTCTTTTGTGATTCTCTTTTCTCTCTACTCAGCCTCAGGTTTGTTCAGAGTCTGAGCCTGGGACTGCTGATCTGCTTCAGAGTTGCTCATATGAGCAGGACCCCAAGAAGGAAGCCATTTGTGTCGATCCAAATCTCTTCCATTCAGAGAGCCCTGGGCCAAACAGCTGTCCAGAAACACCAGAGAAACATCCCGTGAGGCCTTATAGCTCCGTGCCTGACCTTATCAGGGAGAATTCATCCAATACTGCAGAGCAAAGTCATTCCAACCCAGAACTGGGGGACACCATTAGCAATCATCACTCTTCAACAAATGTGAACATATCAGCAGTAAGTAACAAAGCTGTCTTTGTAGCAAATTATTGCTGCATTGCTTCTGAAATCTCAGTTCTGCATCAGGCAAAAAGCTCAAAGCCAGTCCTTTGCCCAGTGTTGCTCAAAAGACTTTCTTGGTTTGGTACAGTGCTATTTAGATGTAATGGATTGGATCTAGACTAAATTTTTTGCTAACAAAAGGCGTTTCCATTGTTCGGTCTCTGAAGAAGGCCCACTTGGGTCGAAACATGTAAATCACTATGGTTTTCTCTTGGACACATGCCACTTTTTACTATATTATGAGGCTTGTGCTGGGCCCTGATATGCTTTTAAACAGGGCTTTTTTTTAGCAGGAATGCACAGGAATTCAGTTCCGGCCTGCTCGGTGTCAGGGTGTGTGACCTAATATGCAAATGAGTTTGTGCTGGACTTTTTCTACAAAAAAAAAGCCCTGCTTTTAAATGTCTTTGTAATAAACACATGCATTTTTATTTACAATTAGTTTATATTTCATTTTAGCTTTTGACCCTGCTTTTGCTTTCTAACTTACCTTTCAGGTTCTTGATTCAGTTTTGTTGTGTTCCCCCCCCCCTCTCTTTTTCCTACTTGATTTTGAGGGTGGAGCCTGAGGAGGATGGGATTTGGGGAGGGGAGGGAGCAAAGTATAATGCTATAGAGCACACTTTCCAAAAAGGTCATTTTTCCAGGTGAACTGATCTCTGTCGCCTGGAGATTAGTGCTAATAGCAGGAGATCTCCAGCCACCACCTGGAGAATGGCAACTCTATGGGGGACAGAGACCCACAAGAATTGCACGAGCAGCGAAGCAGGGGTCTGTAATAGGAGGAGGAAATTGGTGGGAATTACAATTCCCCTTCTATTAGAGGAAAATTTAGACTTGATCCAACCTGCCATCTCCAAATAGGGAGCAGGGTGATCAGGATCAAAGACCTGGATTGCATAAGAAAGAGGTTCATGGCTTTCAAATGGGTCCCAGCCTCCCAGGTGCTCACTTTTTGTGTTACCCAAATATTTCTACATGTCTAGATATAACAATATGGTACAGTGGTGGCAGCTTCCGTGTATAAAACACAGATAGGAAACTTGATTGGTTTGCTTATGCTAGACTACTGAAACCCCTCAGAAGCGAGTCTTAGTTTGAGATCAGATTGTCTTAAGTGGATCAGCCCCTGGGTCTCTGACAGATGAGCTGCTGGAAAGGTTGTCCACAAAGGCAACTGGGACTCTCACCGATTTACCTTTTCTCCTTTACCAGCTCCAACCAACAGATGAGTTTCCAAAAATATTTGCAAAAGAAAGCCCCTGTCCTCCCAAGCAGCTGCCGGAGATGTTGCAGCCTCGTGCTGCAAGCGCAATGGCAGCTGGAAGGCCTTTCTGTAGCCCAAGGACAGTTAAAAATTTTCAGCTTTTCGGAAGCGAACACGGCCAGCTGCATGCTACAGGAACCACAGCCTCTGCGTGTCCATCTGTCCGGAGGCTGAGAATGAATTTCCCAAAGAACAACAGTGAAAAAAGCAGTATCTTGGTCTCAGAATTGTTTAGCAAGATCAGCTTCACTGCGGTGGAGAAACCTTTCAGTTTTTCACTGCACCAGCCTCGCCGCCTTCCCAGCAGAGCACGTGAGTGCTGATTTCTTGGCTTCCTGGCATCTGAGCATGTTGTGTATCTGCCTAAGCAGAGGCAAATTGGGTGTTTGACTTCAGTCTGGCAAAATGTAAGACAGGGCTGTCTGGTTGTATTGCAAGCTTTTAGGTATCCACAGGTTCTTCCTCAAACATTGGGCAGAAGCAGGGTTGTTCTGGTTTGGGGAACTGAGCACAGTTCCGCAGGCACAAGACCTTGTTCAACACCTAGTGCTTTCCTCTCTGTAAATATTATCATGCCCTGGAATTGGGTGTGCAAGATCTCACGTAAGTGAAAACTCAAGTGGGGATACACAACATTTTACTTAGTACAGCCACCACAGCCTTTTCCCTGTGTTTACCCACGTACAAGAGTTTTAACCCAAGTAAAAACTTTGCATGGGATCCAACCCATGGAGTTGGATCCAGTGCATCAGCCTGTTGCCCATTAAATAAATATATGCAAAATCTCTGTAAAAGTGCCTTTTATTGATCTTGAATTACTGGGCCAGTATTGCTTAATTTGCTGTTTTAAAGGCTATTCATTTTAAGAAGGAAAGTTCATCTTTTCTATTTCCTTTTTTATTGATTATCTAGACTTATAGAATAGAGATTGCCCTTCTTACCATGGTTTAAACTCAGAAATCAAAATGACTTCAAACCTGTATATCGAAGCTCCGTAGAACTTCAGAACAGCCAAATTTAAAAAGTTGTTGGCAATGATTTGAGGTGAACACTGGACAGCTTTAGCTGAATGTGTCTTTTCTTGTTAAGACAGCTATTGCGTATCAGTCCTGGATTGCAAAATATTTGTTCAATTGGGATATAATGGGGAAAGGGTGAGGGGAAGTTTAATTTTCATTTTGATCAAACTTTGCAAACAGAAGATGGACGTGGGACTTCGGAGGATACCTGCAGAGAGTAGCCCTTTGTCTGGCACAGCTCAGGATTTCAAAGCTGCCATGAAGCTGTCCTAATCAGCGTTCCCTCTAAGCTGAGTTAGTGTGAGCTAGCTCCCAGTTTTTTAGCCTCCAGCTCACACATTTTTGCCTTAGGAGAAATGGCCCCAGAACAAACGAATTAATGCAGTATCTCACAACTTTAATGCCAGTAGCTCACAACGTAGATTTTTTTTGCTCACAAAGATTCCACAGCTTAGAGGGAGTATTGGTCTTAATGTGTTATCGGTCCCCCACCCAGGGCCAGCGCTAGATGATCTGCCACCCTAGGCAGCAGTGCTGCGGCTCCACCCCAGAACATAATTTACGGTTCTCTGGAAGAACCCTCCCCCCAGAAATGGTTTCAGGATTTTGGCTCCCACATGGCCCTCCACTGTTATCCTAGTGTTCCCCCCCCACCCCGCCAAAATATTTTTGTCTGTACGTGTATGATCTTGCGTGTGTGCAATCTCACTTCTGTGTCACACAGAAAGCGCCCTGCTCCCAAGAGACATCCATCTGAGCAGCAGGAACGCATCATCTTACAGAAGGCCAGGAAGATTCTACAACACACATTGGATAAATATGCAAAAGCCAGCCTTTCAGCAGCACAGCTTGCAAGACCTTCTGGTGATCTCAGGGGTGAACCAGCAGCAGTCGAAGAAAACAGAGAATCCAATGTGAGGAGACGTCTCAGGGGCCAAGTAACAGGCAAGAATGACTGCCAGCTTACTCAGATCTCACTAAGTAAAGGTGGACTTACTCACAAATAGACCTGTTTAGATTTAATCCGCGCACGTAGCAAATGGTAAAATGTAGGGACGAGGTGACCTTAAGGCAGGAGAATCTTCCATGTAGTTGACTTACTGCAGCCACCGGTCACGACCGTATGTAGATAAATTTTTTTAAAATGAACTTCTGCACAAATTAGGGTTGCCATTCTCCAGGTGGGGGAAGGGGATCCCCCGGTTTGGGTCATCAGAAAGGGAGGGAGGGGAGGAAAATGTCTGCTGGATATTCCATTATTCCCTATGGAGACCAATTTCCATAGGGTATAATGAAGAATTGATCCTTGGGTATCTGGGGCTCTGCGGCGGCTGTTTTTTGAGATAGTGCACCAAATTTGCAGCATAGCATTCAGGGCCTCTCTTCAAAACACCCTCCAAGTTTCAGGGGGTCCAATTCTATGATCCCACAAAGAAGGTGCCCCTATCCTTCAATATTTCCAATGGAGGGGAGACATTTGAAAGGTGTGCAGTCCCTTTAAATGTGATGGCCAGAACTCCCTTTGGAGTTGTTATGCTTGTCACAAACTTGCTCCTGGCACCACCCCCAATGTCTCCTGGCACCACCCCCAAAGTCCCCAGATATTTCTTGAATTGGACTTGGCAACCCTGGCACAAATACAAGACAAGCTATGTTGTTTGGCCTGTGTAAATGATGCAAAATTATTCAAATTTACACTTCCTTCACTTGCAAACTGGATTCTTGTTCTGTTTTCCATAGTGACAGTCAACACGCTCCACTGGATCTTAAAATCTGATAGCTCTGCTCAGCTTTGCTTGGGCTACAGCTATTTCTCCAGACATTTGTCAAATACTTCCAAGTAGTGTTCCCACTAAGCTGAGTTAGTGTGAGCTAGCTCACAATTTTTTCACCTCCAGCTCACACATTTTTATCTCTAGGGTTTGTAGAGTCTTTCGGGATCAAGTGCCGTGTTCTACTGGAGAAAGTTTTCCTTCCAGACGTTTCGTTCTCAGCTGCGGAGAACATCCTCAGGAAAAATGTCTGCTCAGGAAAAATGGTCCTAGAGCAACCTAATTTATGCAGCAGCTCACGTTTAATGCTAATAGCTCACAAAGTAGAATTTTTGCTCACAAGACTCCACAGCTTAGAGGCAACATTGCTTCCAAGCCCACCTCTCCAACTGACAAGAAGCTTACCCTTTATAAAATGCAAACTGAGGTTCTGAGGATGCTTGTTAAAATCAGCCACCCCACTTCCTGTTTTCACCCACTTCAAGCATGGTTTTGAACATAATTGTAATGCATAGCATAATTTAACCGTTTATGCTGCAATATTTTTGACATTTGGAGGGCATAAAACTCTTCATTGTTTCCTCTGTAATCTTCAGAAGCCATTAGGTTCAGTTGCAGATTAATCTAGAAAACATGGTATAGAATGGAAACAAGGACTGAAAATGTCTGCTGTCTCTGACAGTCAGTTGGACAATCTATATGTGTGTGTATTTTTAGGAAGTGGGTGAGTCCAGGTAGGGCTTTTGCCCAGCAAGATTTCTGATTGACCATTGGAGATTTGATTGACTGCATAGATGTTTAAAAATGTTGCTTTGGCAGCAGCTGTCCCCACAGCACAAGGAACTATATTGTGTTAACTGAAGTTAAGCTGTGGTGATGGTTTTGTGGCTGGCTCCGCCTCCTGCAGCAGACATTTTGTGACAACCATTTTGTTGTCGCACCCACCACGCCATGTCAAAATTCAAAATGTGACCACAGGCTCTAAAAGGTCGAAGACCCCTGATCTATACAGTGACTTCTTTTCTTCTGAGGGGTTACCCTTCCAATTTAAAGCTTCCGATTTCACACCAATCATAATTCCAGCCATGTTGCATTTTATTCCACCAATAACATCCTGCATTTCCTGTCCATGTGGATTGGAGAAGATGGTGGTGCATTACAGACAGGGGTTATCCTGTGGGACTTTATTTTTCGTAGCAGGCAACACATACGCGCTTACAAGTCTATGACCGTGCATGGTATACAAAAAATATTAGAGCAATTAGAAAGACTTATGAGTTTTTTTCCAATTAACTGTGTAGAGTTGAAAGAGGTCAGCAATAACCAAGAAGTAAAAAAAGAGAGCTCACCTGTTTTTTTATTAGAATAGCAGATGTAGAGAAAATCTGCTAATGCTACGAAAGTTTTGAATGAAGCCAGGTTCATACAGATACTGTAGGAATAGAAGTCCAAGAAGGGCCATCAGGCATTTGTCCAATAACAGTGGGAAGGCATGGCCATGGTCAAAGTACATGTAGTGCTTCAAGGAAAGCACTCTCCTAAGGTCATTGTTATCATCACCAAGCCCCACCGGCTGGAGGAGGAAATACAACCACAGTTCACATTTCACACTGGTTGTGCTTACTAAGACCACAAATTGACTCTTGGAAGAAATGGGAAACGGATGAAGAAAATACATGGGGTTGGAGCCAGCCACCTTTTCACTCAGTGTCACCCAATTGCCCTTCATACTATAGAGCCTGTGCCTTGTGCTGTTGTGCCTACAAGCTCTGTGTTCTCCAGCATAATTTTCTGGGTGATCAAATGGGACCTTTTCTTAATTTTTTCACCAGCAGAAAAGTTGGTTGGAGTCAGCTCAGAAAAGCATAGGGTTGAGACACATGTCATCCGGACAGTGATTAATAACAGGGTGAACCAAGCTTTATAGTAACAAAGAGACCTTCTCATATGGATTCTTTCTGCAGCTCTTGAGAGATTCTCAGCATGGCTGAATTTGATCTTATTTCTCCATATGGTTTGCCACAACAAAAAGCGAGGAATAAGTTTAAGTCTGTTGGTGATGCCCTAAACAAAACAGAATCATTATCTTTATTTATCATTTGCTCATAATCTTATTCCCTTCCTTTCCTTTCAGGGTCTGAGTGACTCTTTTGCAAACAACAAAAGGTGACTCTGGAACCCAAAATGCCTTTATTGAGAACCCATCATCATTTGACCTCCATCCTTTCCAAATATCCTCCTATGTAAAGGAGCTTACATGCAAGTGAATGAAGTTTGGCATGACAAATATGTTCTTCGTGGAACAAAGGAGTGTTGAGATGATGGATGTTCCTGACGTTCTGCTCCCTGAAGAATCATCTGATCGGTGCTGTTGCTGCTTTGCTGTCTGAAAATTCTTCTTTTGCCCATTCCCGTGAAGGATGTTGCCACATTAAGCCAACTTCAAATACTAGAGAGTTGCTCTTCTGTGTCGCTTCCAATCAAAACCTCCTCAAGATCTGCATTGCATTCAGTCTTGTTCCATACATTGAAAACTGAATCCCAGCAGCCAAGATGGATTTGCAGTTGCCCGGTTCCTTCCACTGAAAACCAGCTTACACTGCAAGGAGAACAGTTCAAGGGTATGGTCTGGATAACTTTTTGTTAGCTGTTTGTCCGCATACACCCAACAGATGGTGGGGGGGGGGGATACACCAAATCCCTATGTTTCCATTCCTTCCGCCCCAGGAGAAGGGCTTCTGTAGGACCAGTTTTGAGCAGGCAAACAGGATTATGTAATTCCTTCTTCCACTCTTCTACTCCCACTTACAGCTGCTGAGACTTTTCACCAACAACTCCACCCCCTCCCCCAACCCTGAAAAATAACCCATCAGGGGACAAAGATTTATTTTAGTAAACAGGAAGAGAAATTGCAACAAACTGGCAGTTAATAGAATCTCAATAAAGATGGGAAAGATTCAAGCACAGAGAGATTGAGCTTTCCCCACTGGAATAAAACTACCCCATACATTTTTTGAATTAAGTATGCGGTGTCTGTAGTTCTATTTATTTGCTATGGGTCCAGTTCTTTTGCTTGGCAAGTTCTGCGCCCAGGTCATGTATCTCTGATGCCAGTGGAATTCCTCCACCCCCTCTTCAAACCTTGTCCCCATCTCCATGCTCATGCAGAGCTCTTTGGCAGAAGGAGGGGGTTGATGAAGCATCGTGAGACCTGTCCACAAGCCCCAAATGGCTTGCAAGCCACAGATGGGCAGCTGCGTCACTGCTGTGATGGACGAGCTCTGCAGAAAGAAATGCATGTGTTAACAGCACAGCACGGAGTCCAGTATTTGGGGCAAAGTCCCTGCAATTGCAGTGTTTATTTTGTTTTAAAATACAAGTTTATAGTTGTGATTACTGAGAGTCAAGGGATTGGGGCTTCCGAGCAGGGCCAAGTCTTTTCCTGGCAGAACAGAACTGTGCTTTTTAAAAAAAAAAACGGTAATATTCAGAGCAGAAGAAAACATGGCGACAACAGACGCCTGCTTTTCCACAAAGTGAAGGAATGCTCTGGTTATCTCATGAGTGTGGCTGTCAGTATACCAAAGAAAGTGGCTCTGGGAATACAGGCATGTGGGATATTATTCATGAGCTTACCTATAATGCAGGTCAAGTTTTGACATCTCTTTGCATACATTCTGTTGGATCCATCCAGCTTTTAAAAAGTAAGGTGGCATCTTCTTTGACCATCCAAAAAGGCTATGACAATTTTGGAATCTGCATCCGCAAAAGCCATGTGGGATGGGGGCTGTAGAAGTCAAAGAAGGGCAGTTATCTTTGGAGACTGAGGAGGCTGGGTCTCCAGTGAAGCCATCCAAGCTGAGAGTCAGATTGGTGTAGTGGCTAAGTGTTATCTGAGAGAACCGGGTTTGATTCCTCACTCCTCCACTTGCAGCTTCTAGAATGGCCTTGGGTCAGCCATAGCTATCTCAGAGGTTGTCCTTGAAAGGACAACCCACCTCACAGGGTGTCTGTTGTGGGGGAAGAAGATAGAGATTGTAAGCTGCTCTGAGACTCTGATTCAGAGATAGGGGCGGGGTATAAATCTGCAGTCTTCTTCTGGAATTAAAAAGCTGGAGGGATCCAACCCCTTGGGTGGTATCCTATCATAGGTGAAAGGAAGTTCCCCCAGCCTAAGGAAAACCTTCCGACATGTGTCTGCTGAAGGGAATTTTGACTCTTGAAATGTCTTGTTCCCTGAAAACCATGTGGGTCATTAGGGTGCTGCTGAATTCAGATCTTGCTCTAACCCTAACCCTACCCTCCAACTAGATGATTTCAGCAATGTAAGAGATACCAAAGTTGGAGGAAGGGCGGTACAATAAATGCCAGTAGTCCTTACAACAGTAAAAAGGGCCAGGTGGAGTGATGTAAACTTCCTGTCTTCAGCATCTGAGGGTTTCTTGGCTCTGCTCAATCTGTGTTCACCCTCTGCCTCCCACTCAACTTTCTGCATCACATTTCTCACTTCCCTCCCACCAGCCCACCCATCCCCCCCAAAATAAGAACCCCACCTACACCCAGACAAAAATACAATGTATGCAAGTTTTGCTCCGAGACATTGTTTTATTCTGATTGTTCAGGGGTTTTTTCCCCCCTCCTGGTCCCTGAAGTTCTAGATTCTTATGGCTGCTGGTTTGATCCAGAGGAGAAATAAAAGTGCACAAAGAACAGGACCAATTACAGGGTCCTGCAATCACCAACCTGATAGTCTCAGCCAAACAAATTAAGCTGCAAGGCTGGTTCTCCATTGAAGGCTTTGAAGCCACTCAAGCTAGTGCTGGAGCAGCACAAGGAGGAGGGCTTTGATGTTCCGCACAGACTCAGCTCACTCCCAGCCATCAGCAGAATGACTGGCAGCCCCGCTGGGGCTCTTGTGGCCATAGGGGTTTCAGCTTGGACCTGGCCAGTGGTGTCCTTGGACCAAGAGGCAGGGCCAGCTCTGACACTAGGCAAACTAGGCAATTGCCTAGGGCACATGCCTTCTGGGGACACCAAATTGGGTCCCCCCACCCACATGACTCGGTAACATTATCAGTGCAGTGGGGGTGCCAGAAGTTAGCTTTGCCTAGGGTGCCAAAAAGTCTTGGGCTGGTCCTGCCAGGAGGCTGCGGGTGTACCCAGGGGTGGAACTGTAGCAGGAGCTCCTTTGCATATTAGGCCACACCCCCTGATGTAGCCAATCCTCCTGGAGCTTACAAAAAAGAGCCTTGTAAGCTCTTGGAGGATTGGTTACATCAGGGGTGTGTGGCCTAATATGCAAAGGAGCTCCTGCTACAATTCCACCCCTGGGTGTACCTTGTATTGGGTGACAAAACATCTTGAACAGGCCCTGTAAAGTGTCTGTGTGAACAAGTCATGTTAGGAGGATTTGCTAGCCAGTTGCAGAAATCCTTTTTTCTTTTTTTGGCACCCTAAAAATCTCATCTTGATCTTAAAGTTTCCGCTTGCATGAAATTACAGTAATCAGAAAAGTGTGCAAAATGCTAATTATTGCATTTGTCTTCACAAAGAGCAAATGAATAATAAAATATTCTCTCTTTTTTACTAAAGAAAATGTATTGATAATATATTCAACCAGTGAAGAGCGCAAGCTGTGAGTCAGAAGTCCACCAATCAGATCTGATTTCAGCTATGAATGCCCTACATAGCTAGAACATCCCTTGAATGGTGTAGGATGGAGTCCATCTTGTTTCCACCCACAGCACACCTCCCTATCTCCGGTGTGGTTGCCAGGAGGAAAGCCAAAACTGGCTCTTTGCTTTGATGATGAGATCATTTGGGGAAAAGGCAAATAGACATCAAGAAGCACATTGGGTGGTCACCATAGCACCCATGGGAACCACACTGGGGTTCACTGAAATACCAAGTATTGCAGCATTTCTGACTATCAAGTCTTTCATAGGACTTAGAAGTATCTTCTGTGACAGGTCTGCACAACTTGTATCCCACAAAGCAAGCGCAGTCCTCCCCCTCAGTCATATGTGGGGGCTCAAAAGATTTCCTGGAATTGCAAAACGGGGGTTCTCAAGCACTTGGCAAGCCCCTGTACATACCTCATGTTCTGGCTTGGTTAGTCAAAAAGCTGAGCAGGCCTGTTCTTGATTGCACCTAGATTGGCATGTGAGAGACACCATACTTAAGTATTGCTTAAAGGTAAAGGTAGCCCCCTGTGGAAGCACCAGTTGTTTCCAACTCTGGGGTGACGTTGCATCACGACATTTTCACGGCAGACTTTTTACTTTTTGCCATTGCCTTCCCCAGTCATCTAAGTAAGTATTGGGTGGTCACCATGTCACCCGTGGGAGCCACATTGGGGTTCACTGAAATACCAAGTATTGCAGCATTCCTGACTTGATCGCTAACCCCAGGATTAAAAAGAAGTCCACTCAACAATGCAATCCACTCAACAGGTTGGAGGGCAAATGGGAGTAATTCTTGCAGGGTTATGTCGCAACGAGGACTCTGCAGCCATGCGGCTTCTGGGCCAGCCAAACACAAAAGGGGTCACTGGAGGACCCATCTCCACTGTTTATTGGTCGCCGGTAGCAGTGTTATAGGATCAAGCCGTTGGGTCGCTTGCAAATAAAAGAGCTGACTCCCCTTTCCAATGATTAAGGTTTAATGATGGAGCCAGAACAACACGATATGACTTCCAGTCTGAATAATCTCCAACGAGCTCTGAGTCAGCAAAGATGGGGAGGGGGGGTGCTGGGGAACCGATAATAAATGACACGCCAAGGAAGAGTGTGTTCCGGGAAAAGGAGGAGGCTGTAGTTATGCCCTTGAAAGGCTAGAGAAACTCCCCCCCCCCAGTTCTACTGAGCTACAAGATGGAGGCAGCGCTGAGTGCTAAGATGGCCCACCTACGGATGTTTTGAAGGGGGGAATCAGGCATAGCCCATCTTGAGTCTTCCCTTCTCCTTATATAAAAAGATTCCCTGCTGAGATAAACCAGTCAGTCATTGTCCATCTGCCTTTGATGTGTGTATTTTGGAAGCCTTTCCTATAAACTCCTCTGCCCCGAAGGCTTACCTCATATGACTGATGCCTCATCCTGACTATAGATAAAGGTTTTATTGGCCTCAATTCCCATCGCCTTGTTTTTGTCATTTGGGGTTCTTCAGAGTGATGTTTTCAGATAAGCTGCTGGATTTTGCTTGAGTGTATCAGTTGTACGCGGAAGAGAGTGAGTGGGAATGTGACTATTACAAACCAGTTCTCCAGTGTGAAGTTTGGAACCTTCTGTCCACCAAATACTGTTTTATCATGTCCTTCTCCAAGGAGCTCAAAGTAGCATAAGCGGCTCTCCCTTCCTTCATTTTAGCCTCATGACAGCCCCACGAAGTAGATCAGGCTAAGACAAAGAATGTGACTGGGCCACAAAGTTTGCTCAACAAACTTCCATAGGAAAGTGGGGGTTCAAATCTGGCTCTCCCAGATTCCAGTCTGACATTCTAAGCCATCACACACTGGCTGCATATAACGTAGGCTATGAGAAAGCATGCCATGGAAACAGCCTCCCTAGTTTCCTGGATCTCACAATGGATGCAATATTAAGTCAATTCTGGTAGAAAGAAAAATTGAGGCAAGGAAAGGGATACTCGCGGTGTCTGAAAGAGAAGAGAGAGCAAGCGGTGTATGTGTACAAATAAAAGAAAGAGGGAGAAAGAGAGGTTGTAGACTAGATTAGAAGATGTAGTAATGAGGAGCAAAAGTATTAACTAACAGCAGCCACTACTAGTCCTTATCCCCATATAATATAGTGGGTTCTATGCATGGCAGAGTCTCGACGTAGTGATGCAAGCTCTTTATTAGGAATCACATAGTAAAAGGTTACAATACAAGACTGAGGATGGGGCCTGCAGGCCCAACCTATATACATCACTAGGTTCCTGTGCTAGCACATCATTGGGTCATTCAAACTGGTGGGGGCTTGTGATTGGTCTACGGCTGCTGGGATTTGGATCCTGCAGCCCTTTGTTCCCACGTCTCCAAGCTCAGTCTGCCTGGCTCCAATGAGCCGGTGGGAATATCCAAGTCTTCTCCTGAGTCCACATACATAACATCCCTCCCCCCTTAGTTCGCAAGCCTAGTGAACATAGTCTTTAAGGTATGCGGACTTGCGATGCTTTCGCGTCGACCGCCTGAGCACTGGAGCTAGTGGCGATGCGGTTTCTGCACCAGACGTTCCTGGCAAAGGTCCAGGTGTCGAGGGTGATTCTGTCGGCTGGAGGGGGTCCTCCACAGTCTCTGGTGCTGGGGGTGGTTCGGTCTGTTCCGCCGGAGCTGGCTCCGGTGTAGCTGAGGGCTCTTCCGCTTCCTCCGGCTCAGGGGTTGTTTCGCCTAGATCAGGCGCCGGGGTGGTTGCGTTCTCATCTTTTCCCCCGGGCTCCTCTCGCATGTGTAATTGGGCAATTGCCGTCTTATTGTGAATCCCCCCTCTGTGATGACTTCATACATGACGGTCCCTAGTACACAAGATAGTTGTGCTGGTATCCAGGCTGGCCCTCCCCCAAAGTTTTTGGCAAACACAAAGTCCCCTGTGTCAAACCCCCGGGGGGCCCGGACTGCCTCTGGTGCCTCTTGCAGGTCGGGTGTATGTGATCCAGGAGGGTTGTCAGCTGCTGGCCCATGAGAAGCTCTGCTGAGCTGTGGCCGGTGACCGTACTGGGGTGGAATGCTGTGCTAAGAGACACTCGGCGAGGCGCGCTTCCCACTCCCCATATATGATGCGGCAAAGCGTTTCCTTCATAGCCCGCACCATTCTTTCTGCTTGGCCATTTGTGGCTGGGTGGAAGGGGGCCGACCTTATGTGTTTTATTAAATTCCGGCCACAGAAATCCTGAAACTTGGCTGAGGTGAAGGCCATCCCATTATCAGATACCAACGTGTCTGGGAGGCCATGTGTGGCAAAAACCCTGCGGAGCGCCCCTAGCGCTGCCCACAAAGAAGTGGAGGCTACGGGCACTACCTCCAACCATTTGGAGTAGGAGTTCACAATGAGGAAGAATAGATGCCCCGCGAAGTCTAGGTGCAGGAAGGACTAGGGGTTGCAAGTGGACTCCCACTGTTGGGCTGGGGCACAGGGCAGTGCCAGTCGTGTATCCCCGGATGGGTTTCATGCAGCGCTGTTAGGACTCGCTGCTGCAGTACCGGAGGCACCACCACCCAACTTCCCCACAACAGGTACCCTTTATGCACAGACAGTTCGTCCCGGTGGGATGCAAATGCAGAGAATTCCGACCCCACCACCCATCCTTCAGGCCACCCCTTCCACACCCAGTTCAGAACTCTGGAGAGAGTTTTGTCCTTGGAAGAGCAGCGGGCAATGTCCTTCGCGTGCACTGGGCGGTCTGGGAGGGCTTCCAGTGAAATGATCTGGAACGGGTCTGAGTCCGGGGCTGGGTCTGAGTCCATGGAGGGCAGCAGCAGTCGCCTCAGAGCATCCGCGTGACCCATCGCTTTCCCAGGTCAGTACTTAAGGTCATACAGGTAACCCACCAGGAAGATGGATCACATTAGCACCCGCAATGAAAGCATTTGGGGCATCTGTCGGTCAGGGGCGAACAGGCCCAGCAGGGGCTTGTGATCTGTCAATATAGTGAAGGGCCGTACGTACAGTTAATCGTGGAATTTTTTTACTCCTACCACAATGGCCAGGCCCTTTTTGTCTATTTGAGCATAGTTCCGCACTGGTTTTTGTAAGGTCCTAGAATAGTAAGCTACCGGGACCTCGTGGCCATCCGGCAGCTTGTGGGCCAACATGGCGCCAACCCTGTAAGGCGAGGCATCACACGCAAGCACAACGGGTAGCTGCTCGTCGAGTGCGCCAGCAAGCTGTTAAAAGTCAAACTCTTTTACCGCCTGGACAGCGGCGGCTTGCCGACAACCCCAAACCCACGTTGCTCTTTTGTCCAGCAGTCTGTGCAAGGGCTCTGCTATTGCCATCTTGTGGGGGAGGAAGGCATGGTAGAAATTGAGAATTCCCAAGAATGATTGTATTTCGGCCTTGTTGGTGGGAGCCGGCGTATCACAAATGGCCTTTATTTTGTCCTGGGCTGCATGAATGCCACTCGCGTCCACCGTATACCCCAGAAAATCTATGTTGGGCACCCCCAATACACATTTTTTCCTGTTTTACCTTTAACTCTGCCCCCTAGAAACGCTATAACACCATTCAGTCTTCAGTTGCTGCCACAATCAGCACATCATCAAAGAATGGCTGTATCCCGGGGATGCCTCTGAGAAGGGAATCCATTGAGTTCTGAAATGGTACCGAAGCCACACTGACCCTGAATGGCAAGCATCTAACTTTGAAGCCCACCCCCCGGTGCGTTCAGATAGTTTGCGCCTCTGCTGTGGCTGTGTCTACTGGAAGCTTTTGGTATGCTCAGGCCAAATCCAGTTTCCCAAAGATTTTTGCTCCCACTAGGGATGCTAGCACGTGGCTCACCATCAGAATGGGGTATGCATGGCCCTGCAATGCCTTATTTGTCATGCAAACTGGAGAGCCAGTTTGGTGTAGTGGTTAAGTGTGCGGACTCTTATCTGGAAGAACCGGGTTTGATTCCCCACCCCTCCACTTGCACCTGCTAGCATGGCCTTGGGTCAGCCATAGCTCTGGCAGAGTTTGTCCTTGAAAGGGCAGCTGCTGTGAGAGCCCTCTCCAGCCCCACCCACCTTACAGGGTGTCTGTTGTGGGGGAGGAAGGTAAAGGAGATTGTGAGCCGCTCTGAGACTCTTCGGAGTGGAGGGCGGGGTATAAATCCAATAACTTCTTCTTCATTTATAGTCAGCACAGATACGTATGCTGCCACTTGGTTTGATTGGGATCACTATGGGAGTCTCCCACTTTGCATTGGCAACTGGTTCCAGAACCCCTTGGGCCATGAGGCGGTCCATCTCCTCTTCGATCTTGGGCCTGAAAGCTAGTGGCACCCGCCTGGCCTTTAGCCGTATGGGCTGTACGTTAGGGTCCAGTTGTAATGCTATGGGGGCCCCGGTGTATGTCCCCAGAGTTTCATCGAAAACCGCAGGGAACTCTTCACACACCCTTTGAAAATCCCTTTGAACGGGGGTGTAATGGATCCCCGTCATTTGGATGCCCAGTGCCTGGAACCAGGACCGACCTAGGAGGCTGCATAGATCATCCTTCACCACAATGAAGGGGAGCTCGCCCTTGAACTTTCCATACCTAACATGGACTAGACCCACTCCCCAGACTGCAACCTCCCACTTCTGGAAGTCCCGGACTAGGAGTGAGGTTGTTTTTAATTGAGCTTCCCCCCGGGGCAAATTTCCCTGATCATGCGGGCCGAAATGACCATCTGGCCCGCCCCTCCATTTTGCAGGGCTTGCCTTCCATGAACACAGTCACGTAGTATTCATCCAGGGAGGGAATGGGCAACTGGCATACCTGGGTCCTCGAAGTGGTGAGTGCCTGGATGTCATCCACTAGTGCGACCTCGTGACGGCGGCCATTCTGTTGGCGAGGAAGCTTTCCTTGGCGCAGCACCACCAACTGGCACGCCCGAGCTATGTGCCCGACCTTTCCGCATGCATGGCAGGTCGTGCTCCTGAACTTGCACATGCACCACTCGTGTGGCTCCCCACAGCTGGCGCAGGTCTTGGGGGTGGTCGATTCTGTTGCTCGCGGCCTCAGCTTTTGTGGGGTTGCCTGATGCAGCTTGAGGGCGTTGTCCTCGTTTGAGTCGTCTGATTCTGCGGCCGGTCGCAGTTGGTGGGCACTGGTCCCCGGGTGGTGGGCCTTTTCTTTGTGCGCGTCCTTGGCAGCAGTGGCTACTTGAAGGGCCTTCTCCAAGGTCGGCTTTGATTCTGTCATGATTTTCTAATGTGCCTTCCCGCCCTTGAGGCCGTGAGTGAACTTCACAAGCAGGTTCTCCTCCAATTGTGCGTCGTGCTCCGCCTTCCTTTCCAAGTCTCACAGGCGGGCTAGGAAGGTCGCTACGGTCTCGTTCGGCTCCTGGAAGCTGTCAAGGAACTGTAGCTTCTGGGTGAGAAAAGTAGGCTTAGGGACAAAATGGCCGATCAGCGCCTTGATGATCTTATCAAAGGAAGATGCCTCGAGCGTCTCTGGCGCAACCAGGCCCTCCGCTAGCTGTAGCGTGGTGATGCCACAGTTGCTTAACAGAATGGCCTTCTTGATTTCGTGTTCATTCTCCTTGATTTGCTGTGCCACGAGACTTGAATCTTTTGACCCAGGCTTCCCAGGCCTTGGGCTGTGCCATGTCAAACTCCAGAATGGAGTTTTGCGATCCGGACGTGGTGGCCATGATCGGGCTGGGCGGTGGTGCCAGTTGCATGGCGGCACTGGAGCTCGGTGCGCTTGGTGGTGCCAGGGTGCCCTGGACCTCGCTCATCCAGATCCCATCTAAATGATTGAAGAAGTACATTGCCTAGAGCCCTGCACCAGCAGGGACGGGGCAATTCATAAATTCAGTGAATAACAACAACAACTACATGATACACTGCTCTTGTCCTCTGTACTTGAGATCCCTCTTTTTGTGCATGCGCGTACATCTGTGTCTCACTTTGTGGTTGGCTCCATTTCCATGGTAGCCATTTTGTGATTGCATCCACTGCCCTGTGCCAGAATTTCAAAGATGCCCACAGGCTCAAAAAGGTTGGAGGACTATACTCTTGGATGATCTCTTCCAGTTACTTTTATGTAGGTGTCCAGCACTGACTCAGGCTGGCATTCCACCAAAATTTATCCAAGCAATTAGAACCAGATAGGGCTTTAGAAACATTCTGCTCTTGCTACAGATCAACGCTGGAGGATAGGATACACAAGCTATTTGATCTGTAAAATTAAGATATAACAGGCTACCCAACATTGCATTTGATAATTTTGGAAGCCAGAATAAAAGAAGACTATTTAGCAAAGCTCTGCTAGGTACCTTTGTTCTAGTAGAATGATGGCACAGGAGCTTTCTTCTCTCCTATCATCACAGCCAAAGAGTCCAAATGGCTTCAGAAGGGTTTGTTCTGTGTTGTTTTCTTAATAGTCATCTCATCAACTTTATCCCCTCGAGCTCCCAAAGGGAGAAGAAACCTAGGAACAGTCGTGTTAACTGTCTGAGCCATCTCCATGTTCTCTATGGCATGTTCTTGGTCACGGAAGTTCTCAACCTTGTTGATTATTTGGGTGCTATTTAGAATTTTGAGAACAGTAGGTGCCACCACACTACAAAATAGCTCCCAGGGGATGTGGAATGGTTGTCACTGGGGCAGGAAGGCAATCATAAAATTGTTGGAAAGTTTTCCAAATCAAATGTCTTCCTATGATAGAGGCAGCAGTTTCCAAGAGGGTGCTCCCTGACGAAACAAAGGTGGTGCCTCCTGGATTCTTCTGATGCACCTCTTGCTCCAGTGGAGCAGAAAAAAGCCAAGGATGGTTCAATGCTTTGGGGAAGAGATGTTTTGGGGAAGAAGGGAATGGGCACCAGAGACACTTAGCACTGGGTTCCATGGTGCTCATGGGTGCCACATTGAATTAAGGCATCAGCAACAGCAACGTCCGTCTGTCCTTCCTGCCTGCCTGCCTGCTCTCAAACATCTGACATTCATGTCTTGTGGTTCTCAAACATCTGACATTTATTCTATGTGGCTCTTACGTTAAGCAAGTTTTGCAACTGCTGGTATAAGTCCTATGTGCAAGGGCTCAAAATACTTGGAATTGGCTTCATCATTATCATACTAACCTTCAAGCTAAACCGTTCCTACAGGTGAAAAGTTTTGCATCAATACTGAAATGTCCCAAGGCCATGACTAAAAGCTTGGGGAACCTCAATACTAGAAGCACCTCAGTCATTTGCTAATTTAGATATGTGCACACCTCAGTCAGGTGAGGAAGAGATATCATAGGACTGCAGAGTGGAAGGTACAGTGACACACATTTGGAGATTTCAATCCACTTCCAATGCACTTAGCAACTGGATTTTACTGTGTGAAATGGCAAAATTCCTTGCAAACGGTCACTGAAGTGGATTGAAACTGCATTATTTAGCATGGGTGAAAGCACCAAAATCGAAAAAGACACTCAAAGTGGACACTGTTGAACAAAGACATGGGCAATGATTGGAGGTATTACAGAAGACTGTTGCAATACCATCTCATCAACCATTGAGTCTGGGCTGGTATTGCACTAAGCTGAACATAGCTGATAAAACCACTCCTATAATTCAGCCAGGTCACAGTTATACTGCCCATGTCAACACCCCAATCCAGGGACATTTCCCCAAATCCCACTTTCCAGCCCCTCAGCTCCTGTTTGGGGAGAGCCAGTTTGGTGTAGTGGTTAAGTACGTGGACTCTTATCTGGGAGAATTGGGTTTGATTCCCTGCTATTCCACTTGCAGCTGTTGGAATGACCTCGGGTCAGCCATAGCTCTTGCAGAGTTGTCCTTGAAAGGGAGAGTTCTCTCAGCCCCACCTACATCACAGGGTGTCTGTTGTGGGAGAAGAAAGCAGAGGAGATTGTAAGCCACTCTGAGACTAAGATTCAGAGTAAGGGGCAGGGTATTAATCCAATATAATCTTCTTCTTTTTCTTCTTCTTCCAGACCACCAGCCAAAGGTTGGCCCAAGGCATTTTGGTGAAAATCCAAACAGTCCTCCATTGCTATATAAAATATAACCAGTGGGCTGGATCCAACCAGCGCTTTTTTTCCCTTTCTAAATCTTGTACAGTTCCCATCCTTACTACAGCCCCCATCACACAAAGCTTTAGTCCATGCAGGTCCCAGTGTTAAGCTCTTGGAGGATTGGCTACATCAGGGGTTATGAAGCCTAATATGCAAGGAGTTCCTGCTACAAAAAAAAAGCCCTGGAAAGTGCTATCAAATTGCAGTCAGTTTATGATAACCCCGTGGGGTTTTCAAACAACTGATATGCAAAGGTAGTTTGTCTTTGCCTGCCTCAGCAAAGCAACCTTTGACTTCCTTGGTGGTCTCCCATCCAAGAAGTAACTGGAGCCAACCCTGTTTAGCCTCTGAGATCTCTGGCTAACCTGGGCTATCCAGGTTGGGGCCAATGTCTCTTTAATGGCACCCAAACTCTGTTGCTTGACGCTGTCTTCTAGTAGGGGAAGGCCTGGATCAGCTCACAATAATGATCCTTCAGGCTGGGCCAGGACGTTCCTGAGTCTGGGGATAAAGAACCAGCAGGTGCCTCTGCCACTGTCATCTGAAGCCGGACCCTACAGTAAAGCGCCATGAATAGGAGCCGCAGGAGAATAATGGATTACGGTAACTCAACCGTGAGAAACCATTTGGCACTTTACCAGCAATTCTCCATCTCCTTTTTCCTAAGGCTGTGTTTCCATGGTGATAAAAATAGTGGTTAAGTCATAAATGTGGAGATGCATCGCCATCAAAAACCATCACCAGTGAGTCTACAATGAACCCTTTAAATATCTTATGGGAGAGGTACGGTTCTGCTGCTGAATAGGGGAGAGCTTTTGAAGTCAGGCTCAGAAATGCATTCACCAGTGAAGTCATCCAAGTGGGTGGCAGTGCGCTGAACCACTTTGGTTGCCCCCGAAGGAGCAAAGGGTTTATAGCTACCACTAGGCTTGCAAGGCAACATGGCAGTTGTTTCTTGCCCTCTAGGGGATAGACCAAAGTAGAGATTTTCTTCCCTTCACCATATGCTGTTAATGGAAATACTTTTGGGGAGGGAGACTGGGGCACTAAGTAGCAGGAAGGTTTCCAGCACATGACTCAGTTAAATAAAGAGATGTGGCTGCATTCCATTCGTTTCAATATTAGTTTCAGTAAATATTGAGACAGTCAATTAATATTTTATTTCAATATTAATTCAATTTCCGTTAATATTGATGCACCCTGTTTTATGCTGGAGTACATTTTGTTAGTCTTCAAGGTGCTACCATCTAATTTTGCTACAACAGATGGGCATAGCTACCTGCCTGGAATGAATTTCAATAGGCTACCCAACTGTGGGGGGTTTTGTGAATAAATGTACTTTTCCCGATTATTCACAGTTATTTTTTAATTATTAAAGTACAGTTGTTGCAGATGATCCTAACGAATTTTCTCAAGATAATACTTCTATTGCCAGTTATTACATTTGCAATATGTTATCACTGGGGAAATCTGATATTTTTTTCCTCTAGTACAATCTCTTGCCATGTGTTGTGTGTAGACTGTGACTACAGAAAGGTACTGAGCACCTATTGGCCAGTGCCTAAGACTCCACTGGCCATTTTTGCCATAAACCCCATGCCATTTTGTGATTGCCCATAAGAGTGTCAGATCGTGACCTGTTCGAGACCTTTGTGTCAAAAGAACAGTAAGATAAGTCAGTAAGTACTAATTAGTGTGTCTGTTTGGTTCAGTGTTGGATGACTCAATTACCTGCTGAATCATTTTGCATCAGATTTTTGCAAAATTGTACACACACAAACACACCACTGATCCAAACAGATTGACAACCATTAACATTGCTTTGACTAAATTGTCACTCGTTGATAAGGTTTTTTTTTTTAATTCAGCATTTATTTATCACTAATTTGTGGCTAACAATGTACTTAAACAACTGCCTGTCAAACGGAGCAACAACATGGTAAGGGGAGAAACAGAAAATCACATTGGATGAGAATGGATATATGCAAAACACCTGTTGGTCTGCACTCAGGACTTTTCTTGTAGAAAAAGCAAAGCAGGAATTCATTTTGTATATTAGGCCACATCCCCTGACTCCAAGCCAGCTGGAACGGCATTCCTATGCTTTCCTGTTCAAAAAAGCCCTGTATGTACCAACTGTTAAGAAGGAATGCTTCTGAAGGTATTAAGAAAAAACCTGCTGAACAGCTGCCAACGGGTTGGCAAATAATCCATTGCAAAATGGGCTCCCGGTCAGGGGTATAGCCTGAAGATTTTGGGTGGAGATGCATTGGGAAATCTTGTGGGGCACAGGAGATGGGGAGAGAGAGAGAAGAGAGTTGGAAGCTGCTGACAGAATGACTCCCCCACCCACAGCCCTTGTGACTCTACTGTTTACCTTGTCTACATGAGTCAGGGAGGGGGGTGGGATCTGATTTTGCATTTGTAAAAACCTATTTATTTCCTGCCTGGAGAAAAGAAAAGAGATAAAAGCTTCCATGACTATCATTTTGGAATCCCCACTTGCATATTACATTTTAAAAATAGTTTTTTTAAAATGAGTTTTTCTGTGGGGGCAGCACTCATCTGTAGGGGGGCATTGTCCTCAAATGGCCAACTGTGGCTTTGGTTGTGCTTCCTGTTCTCAGTTGGCAAAACAGCACAGGAGCCCAACTGGCAGGTGTTTGAACGCCCACAGTTACTACTTCCCCATTCCCAAAACTATATGAATAAACCCATGTAACCATCTGGTTAACCTAATAGCAGAAGAAGCCAGGTTCAATCCCCAGAATCTCCAGTTAAGAAGACCAGGCAGTGAGTGATGAGAAAGACCTCCGCCTGAGACCCAAGAGGCCCACTGACAGTTTGAGTAGACAGTACTGACCTTGAAGGACCAGTGGTCTGACTCAGAAGGCAGCTTCATGTGTTTTGAAGGATCTAGCTTTAGATATGAACATATGAAGCTGCCTTATCCTGAATCAGACCCTTGGTCCATCAAAGTCAGTATTGTCTACTCAGACTGGCAGCAGCTCTCCAGGGTCTCAAGCTGAGGTTTTTCACACTTACTTGCCTGGACCCTTTTTAGTTGGAGATGCCGGGGATTGAACCTGGGACCTTCTGCTTACCAAGCAGATGCTCTACCACTGAACCACTGTCCCTCCGCAAACCCTCCAACCTAAGCTTTGCTTAGGTTAGCACTGTAAATAACTGAAATATATCACCATGTTCAGGGAAAGGGCAATGGTTCAGGAGAAGAAGAAGATGATATTGGATTTATATCCCGCCCTAAACTCTGAATCTCAGAGTGGTCACAATCTCCTCTACCTTCTCTTCCCCCCCCACACACACAACAGACACCCTGTGAGGTATAGGGGCTGAGAGGGCTCTCACAGCAGCTGCCCATTCAAGGCTGATAGCTATCACTGACCCAAGGTCATTCCAGCAGGTGCAAGTGGAGGAGTGGGGAATCAAACCCAGTTCTCCCAGGTAAGAATCCATACACTTAACCGCTACACCAAACTGTCTCTGCTTTGCATGCAGAAAGTCATCTCCATGTAAAACGCTCAGGTGAAAGACTTCCACTGGAGACCCAATACTGAGCTTGATAGACCAATGTTTGACTTAACATCAGGTTGCTTTATGGTGTTCTTGGCAGGAATGAACACTGTTCCATCCTTGGATTGATGTCCTGAGCGTAATGCTGAGCCAGTGGTTGAATCACATAAACACCTAAGGCTGTCTGCTCGGACTGGTGATGGTTCTCTTGGGTCTCAGGCAGAGGTCCTTCAATATCATCTACCATCTGATCCTTTCAACTGGAGATGGTGAGGATTGAACCTGGGACCTTCTGCATACCAAGCAGATACTCTACCACTGAGCCACAGTCCCTTCTTAGATCAAACTGCCTTATTTCATCCTGCCCTTTACAAGTGGCATAGTGTTTTGCTTTGATTTTGCTTAGGTCCTCTGGAATACATCATTCACTCTCCCATGTCAGACACCTGTAACAACTAGAATGTACACCTTCTGCATTAAAGATGCTGCCGCATAGCAAAAGACGTCATAGATTAAACTCCTCCTGAACTGTCATTCACCTGCCAGTGTCTGTTTATGCTTATGGTCTCTTTTTGTTAAAATTTAACATTTTTTAATGTAAGGCTTTTTTAAAAGCGTAAAATGGTGGATGAGTGGAAAGATCCAGGAGACATTTTTTCCATGGAACAGTTTACAATAAATGCTTGAGGCAAAAGGGATGTCTGGCCAAGTTTCTTACTGGTTTGTTGGTGTTTGAAGCATTTTCAACATTATTTTGGACCCTTGCCCTGATCTCAAAGCCAACATTTCACATAGCAATCTGTTGATCTTCAGAGAACTGGATGCAACACAAGGTGACAGGATTATACCAGCATGCCAGAAATGAGGAACCAATTATTCCTAAAAACCCTTTAGACCATTATTCAAAGCAAGAGTTTAGTGCTGGCATTTATTTATTTTTTTAAAAAGGAAAGGGGCATTAAGCATGTGCAGAATGCCCTTTTCTGGACAGTGATTCACCACATTGTCTTTCTCACATTTGAGATTCGTGGGAGGGAGCATTTGGAGAGATGGGGAGGCAACCTTGAAAGCCCCGGACCAGTTTTCCATCTAAGCTGAGTTAGCGCGAGCTAGCTCACAGATTTTTAGCCTCCGGCTCACAGATTTTTGTCTTAGCTCAAGAAGGATGACCTCCAAAGCACAATAATTTATGCAGGAGCTCACAACTTTCATGCCAGCAGCTCACACAGTAGAATTTTGCTACTTTGTGTACTTACAAAGTAAAATTGTGCAGCTTAGAGGGAACATTGCCCCAGACTCGATTTTGTTCGTGTCCTCGACCTTGCCAAATCTCACCCGCTTGCAGTGACTTGGAAGGAAGTCTCCTGGAACTTCCTGGGGCTTACTTCCGAGGAAACACACGGCAGGTCGAGCTTCTCAGCTTCGGAGAATCGGGCGAAGAGCTGCAGCAGGCCTTGCTATCTGGCTGGGCGAAGACTCCTCTATTGAAAAACAGGGAACCGGGGCTTTGGACTCCTGCCCACCTGTTGGTAGCGGTTAAGTGGCCAGAGGAGAGAAGAACCCCGTTTGATTTCCTGGCGCTCACCGGGAATTCCGCATTGCCCTTGCTCCCAAACGGTCTGGGGTAGAATCTGGCCTCATTTTGGGCACCAGCTCACAGGAGTGGAGCTCCGGAAGCTCTAAACTGTATTGTGCTTTTTCTTTCTCCCCCCCCTTCCCTCCAAAATACTTGCTCCATTGTTCCTGGGAGAATTTTGCTGAACTCTAAGATTTGACAAACTTACTAATATCTTTCCCCACAAAATATGGGTAAATAACCATAACACATCAAGCAGACATTTGGAAATCTTCATCATGTCCCTGCGGCCACACAGGAGAAAGTAATTATAAAAGTATTTAAGAGAGTAAGGTGTTATTATGGCCATTCAAGAAGCATTTTAAGGTAGATGCTGAGCTGATATAACTTAGTACAACACCTTCCGGTGTTGTCGGGAGTGGGTGGCATATGCAAATGAGTTGTGCTAATGACCTCTGGCACCTCTTTTTCTACAAAATGACCCCTGGCTAGAATGACTGTTATAGAGGGGTTGGTCTGAAACCAGAACCTCGAACCAGATATTGAGGAACCCCTTCTCAACCCCAGACTGCGGTGGCTTGTAATTTTCAAAATCCAAAACCCCGCAAAAACATCACTCTCCAAAATCTAAAAGGTCAATTTCCAGTCAAAATTTAGTTTGGCTGGATCCTGCCCCTAGCCTTTGAAAACATCGCTTCTGTCAAGAAGAATGCAGGCGGGCAGCCCTGTTGGTCCGAAGCGATAGGCTTCAAGTTGGAGCAGCACCTTTCAGACCTGCAAAGTTTTATTTACAATGTCCACTTTCGCGGGCATGCAAAACCGAAAAGCTCACAGTGGCTGCAGTCGCACACACTAAGCAATGCTCTTTCAATCCACTTTCAATGCATTTTCCAACTGGATTTTCCCAGTTCACCCAGTAAAATCCAGTTGGAAAGTGCATTGCTTTGTGTGTGTGATCTCAGCCATCGTGAATAAAACTTTGCTGGTCTTAAAGGTGCTACTGGACTCCAACTTTGTTCTGTAAAGAACATAAATGCATCTTCATGGCGGGGGGGGAAATGGATGGAAAGCAAAACGATTTAGGGCACTTCTACACAAGGCTAAGGGACAGCAGCGGCAGAACTTATATCTTATGTCAAGCAAAGCCCTTTACGCAGAGAGACCTTTATGACTGCGTAAGAATAGTGTGCATATATATACGTGTCTGTGTGTGTGTGTATTAAACAAGCCATAGAGGATTATGAAGTAACCCTGGATTTCTCGTTCTTCCACACTCGAAGCAAAATACTCCTCCTGCCTTAAGGGTTGGAATGATGCCTGGTTTTTGGTAAAGTTTTTTCACGTGTCAGGATTCGGGTTCGCTTGAATGTACACGCGTTTCAGTGCAAACCGTTTTGAGCAGCCGGGAAGGGAGGTCTAGAAAGAGCGTCAGACAAACGGGGTGCAGTCACACTTCACTAACTAATGCATTTTACCTCTGGATTTTTGCTATTCTTACACAGCAACAATCCGGACGTAAAACACTTTAGTTAGTGCAGTGTGAATGGACCCACAGATGCACATAACGCGATAATTGTAAGACCACCATCGCTCTGATTCAGGCTTCCCTCACTAATTTCAAAGGCAGATCCAGAAGGGTGAGCTCCAACACGTTGTTTTAATAGCTTGGAGATAGTACGTTGAAAAGAGAAGGGAGATGATTATGAAAGAAAATGAGAATTTGGGATCTAGTGAAGGGAGGGGGGAAATCCCACTTAAAATATAAATAAAAACCTTAAAATCTATGGAATCCCGTGTACAAGCAAATACTATTTTAAAAGGAAACAATACCAGATTCCTTCTGCGTTCCCAACAGGGCTTGCGCAAGAGAACTTCCCCGGCGGATCGTGTCCTTTCTGGGCATATAGAATGCATTCACAGTAGACTCAATAATGCATTTTGCAACTGGTTTTTTTTTACTCTGTGAGAATAGCAAGAATCCAGTTGCAAAACACATTATTTAGTGTCGTGTGAACGCACGAAAGAAAGAGAGAGAGAGAGAGAGAGAGAAAGAAAGAAAGAAAGAAAGAAAGAAAGAAAGAAAGAAAGAAAGAAAGAAAGAAAGAAAGAAAGAAAGAAAGACCTCCGAGAAGTGGAGGTAGATTCGAATTAAAGAGCTGGTCAAGAGAAACCTTTACAGAGAAATCCATTGGGCAGGCAGGTTGCCTCGGAGAGTAACTACATTTAAAAAGGCCGGGGGGAGATAAACCCTGCATAAAGAAACATATTGATGGGAATATGGAATCCACAAGGAAGGGAAGGAAACCACGAATTGTTGGGGAAACGGGTAGAATGTAACTGCATGGTGCACATTTAAGAAAAAAATAAATAAAAGGAAAAGACCTGAAAGCTCCGAAGACTTGGTTTCAAGACAGGAAAGACAAACGTCTGAAACATACGAAGTCCATAAAAGGATCCCAGGGAAAGAGTGAACAAAAATCACTTTTCCTCGCAGGGAAAAGAGTCGAATCCCCTTAACCTTCCTCGGGATTTTTTTCTCTTGTCAAGCAGCGACTGAAATCCTGGCAGCAGGGAAGGAATTCGACTCTGGTGTTGATGTCAAATGTCTTCAGAGACGGATAGAAGGTTTGCTTTGCTTTCTGGGGGAAAGAAAGGATTCGTGGGTTTCATTCATTGATCCAGCAACTACAGTTTCAAAAGGGGACTTTCAGTTGTGGCCATTTAATATTTTCATTAACTGCAATGATAACGGACCTGTTAATTGTTGCCGTGCAGGTTTCTGCTCCCGTCTCCCAAAAAGTTTCAGGAGAACATGACAATCTAGAGAGAAGCCATAGCACGGAAAAGAAATCCGTTTGACTGATTTGCAGACCCTGAATTCCCTCCCCTCAGTAAACCTGCAGCGTTTCTGAGAATGGACTGTGCACCCTCGAGCACCTCTTTTTAAAACGAGGGGATCGAACTTGGCTTTGCTTCTCCTTAAACTCATTTGAAAGGGGCGAGAAATTTCTTTAGATCGATTCGACAGATTCCAGAAAATAATCTCAACAGTAGAGAAGATTTGGGGTGGGTGGGTGAGATCAGAGATCAATACACCTATTCACCCAAGAGCCCAGGTGCTTCTGTGTTTCTTTAAAAAGACACTACAACAAAAACAAGAAGGCAGCTCCGTCGGGATTGTGCCTCCATAGCTAGAAAAACTCGGGAGGCGAGGCTTATGTCTGGGGGATTCTCCCCCCACCCCCGATGCTACATTTTTGCTCGGGAAAAGAGCAAGAGTTCAGGAGCACCTTAAAGTCGAACAAAACGTGTGGCTTCCCAAAAAAGTCAGAACTGGGAGGGACAAAAAGCAAAGAACTCGTTTGAATTAGAGGGATTTGGGGGGGGGGGGGTGGAGTTATAATTCTCGCAGCATCTCTTTCTCCCCCCCCCCCGCATCGATACAATGAATACCTATAGACCTTCTCGTGCGCAAGATCCATCGAAACGAATGGCGCACTAATTGCCTCGTTGGATCGTGCCCTGTTCGTTTTGCAGAGAACTCCCAAGAACGGCAACGTTTGCCAAAGTCTACTTTCAGACGAATTTCTTTCGAATTCAGGGCATTCCCTGAGGGGTGTGGAAGGGAGGGGTCGAGGTGGGAGAGAGATCTTTGGAAAGTAAATAGTTTGACAGTCTTCAGCTGGACGCCTTTTCCGAGAAGATGATCTCCCCCACCCCTCCCCCAAATTCCATTTCCAGCACTTTCAAGATCTCAGCCCTGGAATAAGAACCGAGCCTTAGACTCCAAACAGAGTTCAAGAGCCTTCCTGCGCATTCCTACAGTTGCGCACGATCCACAACTAAGTAAACAGACGCACACATTCAACAAAGGGGGGGAGGGAGATCACGCGCAGCCCCAAACTTGCCTACACTGATCCTAGGCAAATCATACTAACGTTTAGCTAAGGGTGACCATATTTTGAAAAGCAAAAAAAGACGACCACATTTCCAGACTGACTATTCAAACAAGGGATCACTATGACAAAATCTCATTTTAAATACCCCTCCTATTGAAGTTGTGATAACTAGGGATATGCCTAACCTTCCAACCCCAAAAGAGGACATTTTAATTAGCATTTTTTTTAAAGCCCAAAAGAGGAAGGACAGACAAAAAAAGAGGGCAGCTGGTAACCATAACCCGATGTGCTGCCATGTAGGCAAGTCCGTCCTTCACTTGAAGAACTTCAGGCCTAAGAGAAGCGAAGATTTTGTACAATGCCTGGCGCAACTCTGGTGCTAAGTCGTTTAGTGAAAAGGAAGAGAAGGGTGCCTTGTTTGCATAACTGGAGTCTCCGCAGTCCCGGGGATGGCTGTTTGCAAAGAGCAAAAGAGAAGAACTGGAGCCAATGCAAATGCCCGAGGCAGAGGTTCATCTGGGGTGCAGGTGAATGCAGATGCTGAAGAAGAAAGGGAAAGGACTGTCTAGAGCAGGGGTGGCCAACGGTAGCTCTCCAGATGTTTTTTGCCTACAACTCCCATCAGCCCCAGCCATTGGCCATGCTGGCTGGGACTGATGGGAGTTGTAGGCAAAAAACATCTGGAGAGCTACCGTTGGCCACCCTGGTCTAGAGACCTAGCCCAAACACTGCCTAAACTTGATCAGGGAATCACTAAACTTGATCAGGGAATCACTGGAACCCTATATAAAAATGGGACTGACTTCAGCGTAAGCGTGCATAGGTTTGCACTATTGCATAGCTTTTTGCCCACACTTTTCTGGACACAGCAGACTGTCTCTTCGAGATCGACATGATAGGAAAGGGCTGGTTCAGTGAAGCTTTTCCTAGCACTGCGGTGTTGAGGGTGGATGGGTGTCAGAAAAATCTCACAATAAGCCCCAACGTTTTGGGATTGTTAGTACCAATGTTCCCTCTAAGCTGCAGAGTTTTGTGAGCAAAAATTCTACTTTATGAGCTACTGGTATTAAAGTTGTGAGCTACTGCATAAATTAGAGTGCTCTGAGGTCATTCTTCCTGAGCTAAGACAAAAATGTGGGAGCTGGAGGCTAAAGATCTGTGAGCAGTCAACATACGTAATTTTCCTTTCCTCTGCTTTAATCTTACCACAAACAACTCTGTGAGGTAGGTCAGGTTGATAATGACTGATATGATGTCAACCAGCCAGCTTCCATGGCAGAGTGGGGATTCAGATTTGGGTCTTCCAGGTCCTTGTCCAACACTCTAATCACTATACAACGTTGTGACTTTTCATGACAAAAGAGGGGAAATCCCGCTGTATTTTAATTTGTCATAGTGCCATAATGTACTATGTACTATAATGTACATATAATGTGCTATAGTACTATAGTGTGTGTGTATATATACTTACATATAGTATATATAATGGTTTAATATACTACAATAATAATGATACAATGATAATGATATTTTAAATAGTAAAATCAAATTTGGACAGTCTCTTATATTTATTTATGTAGACAATTTATATTCCACCCTATCCCAAAAAGGGCTCAGGGCAAATAACAACATTATAAAAGCAATATATAAGTAGCAACTGAAAACATACCAATGGCAATACAATTTGATCAAAATCAGTTATAGGTGGTGGCTCAGCTGGACACATGTTGTAAATACTGATAGTCTAAAACAGTAAAAGAGTAAAATTAATATTACAGCAGAGATTGGTACCGCATAGGGCTGGCTGATGAAGTGGGGAAAAGGCTTTGTGCTTTACATGCAAGCTGAGGGCCAATTTCAAGACCAGTGCTTACTGAAACAGCAAGTTTATGTTGGAACCAGATAAGAAAGGTGTTGTATGCTGGGATGCTCTGGCATGCCAAAAATCCTTCCATGTAGAAAGCTAGCATGTCAGGGGGAAAGGGCTCTAACTTAACAGCAGTGTTCTGTGAGCAAGGCTTTTGTCATTGTTGTATGGAGTAGCCTTTGAACATGTGACTGTCTACCACACGCGCACCACACACAGGTTGATGCAGAATAAAGTTCCAGTGCATCAAAGCTGGCAGCTGACTGGAGAGCTCAGTGCTCCAGAGGAGTGGTCTTTGGGTAGGGGGAGACTGTCTTCCTTGCCATCCCTGAATGGCATTCCTTCAGTAACCACTAAGAATCTATACATCCAAATTTCTACCTTTTAGGTAGCTGCAAAAGTTACAGGACAGCTGTGGGGGTGGGAGGGGGTGACAAAATGGGAATGATGTCTAGGTTTCCATAACAAACTTTGAATCCAACAGGACCTTTAAGACTAACAAAGTTTGGTTCAAGGTATAAGTTTGCATCTGCATACGCATTTCTTCAGGTAGGTATATGCATGCACAGCGGCGTCACTAGGGCGGGGCCAAGGGGGCCATCGGCCCTCCCCCAGAGCATTCTCATTGGCCCCAGGCACTGACCCATGACCCCCCCCCCAACAGGAAGGGGCTGGCCCTGGGACTAGAATGCTGCTGCTGTGTGTGGGCTGGCCGGGATTCTGAAACCGGGGCCGCGCTGCCGCCGGCTCAGCTAAAAGCGTGTGGGTGAGTGGGGGAAACTTAAATGCTGCAAAACTGGTATCTTGGATTACAGATGAGGGAGGGGCCATGTGAAGTGGGCGGGGTTGTGTGCGGAGGGGGTGACGCAGCCCTCCAAAAGGGGTGATGCCCAATGGGGGGGGGTGACTTGAATCAGTAACACCCCAGGGTGCAACCCACCCTAGTGACGCCTCTGTGCATGCACACAAAAGCATAAACCTTGAATCAAACTTTGTTAATCTGCAAGGTGCCACTGGACTCAAACTTTGTTCTGCTGTTTCAGACCAATACGACTACTACCCGCCTGAATCTAGATTTCCATAAAATTATCTTTCTGTAGCATGTTCCACCCAACCACCGGTGGACAGATCATCCAACTACTGCAGCTCCTCATGAACTATGGCAGTGATCTCTGTGGTACCCTGTGTGTTTCCTTTGCTTCTTCCCCAAGGCAAATAGTCAGCCCTGGCTTTCCTGCACCTTAGTGGATCAGAGGGTGCTGCACAAGAACCCTGTAGGGAACACCCATTCAGAATAAACTGCTTCCAATGTTTGGCTTGGAACCGTCCATTGCTTAGCGATTACTGTCACGGCAGCCATTTTGAGACTGGTCTCAACCTTCCCATTGGCAGCCATTTTGTGGTGGTGCCCTCTATGCACTCTCAAAAAAACAAAAAGGCCTACAGGTTCAGAGAGTAGAGTTGCCAGGTCCTTCCTGGCTACCCGTGGGGTGGGGAGGAGTATTGCCAGATCCAGGTTGTCAACATCCTGGAGATTTGGGAATAGTTCCTGGGGTGGACAGGGACCTCAGTGGGATACAATACCATAGAGTCTACTCTCCGACTCTAAAGCAGCCGTTTTCTCCAGGCACACTTATCTCTGTAGCCTAGAGGTGAGCCAGAGGATCCCCAGGTCTCATTTGGATGCTGGCACCCCTCGTTTGGGGTTTAAATCTGGAGCTCCCAGCTCTAGCTGTTGCACCGCACCAAGTCTCCCTTTGGTAGCATAATACTGCAGTCAATAACGGTTACAGTTCAAAGGCAAATCCCTGGGCCTGTCAAGGACACCCCCGCCCCCTTGCTGGAAACACTGTTTTATCAATAAAGAGAAGGCCTACCTTGATTTCCTGCACTGACATCACATTTCACCGCAACTATAGAGAGGATTGGCACCTACCTGGGAAATCCCAGCAACCTCATTCAAGAACCTGACGTTAAATCTGGTTTAAGAAGTGGTTTTAAATTGCCTGGAGTCTTGTTTAAGCTAATTGCTTCCAAGGTCTTTAATTAAAAAGAATTCTCACCCGACAGCATTTCTATTTGGCTAGTCTGTTTCCTCGGATGGGAAGCTGTTTGTAATAGCCGGGGTAACACAGCATGATTTGTGCGCACCATAAAAAGGGATGCATGTGTCCCAACCAAGTTGTAATAATCTCAGGTGACTGGGGCTGTTTGGTTAATTAACTGTGAAATATAATGATGGGATGGAGAGGAGGGGGCGGGGGGTTATGAACATATGAAGTCACTTTATCTCCTGCCAGGCTCTTCATCCATCTGTGTACTCAGACCGGAAGCAGCTTTTCAAGCAGAGAAAAGGGCTTTCCCATTATTTGCTACTAGAGAACTATTAACTGAAGAAGCCGGGGGTGGAACAAGATACCTCCTGTATAGAAAGTACATGCTCTGCCAATGAACTACACTCTCTTTTTTGCTGTGGTGCTAAATTTATCAGGGGGAAGATACATCTGTGAAAAACAGTGAGGCCAGGGCAGGGTAGGAGATTATGGGAAGATGGCTGCCTACTGTTAAGTTCCAGGCTGAAGTTTTTGCCTCCCTCTAGGTCAGGGGTTCCTATGGTGCCCACCAGCACCTTTTCTGGTACCCACCAGCACCTTTTCTGGTACCCACCAAATGTTTTTTAGAAATTGGGCAGGGCCTGGTGGGACTTAGGTTGCCAGCCTCCAGGTGGGGCCTGGAAATCTCCCGCTTTTACAATTGATCTCCAGCTGGAGAAAATGGCTGCTTTGGCACTGTAACCATGCTGAGTCTCCTCTCCTCCCCAAACGCTGCTCTTTCCTGGATCCACCTCTAAAATCTCCAGGTATTTTCCATCCTAGATGTGGCAACATAGACCTGGACACTGGAAATTCAATAGGCTGTGTAGTGTGTTTAAAAACGTTGCTTTGGCAGCAACTGCTACCACAGCAAAAGAATCTTCAGTGTGTGACTGAAGGTAAGCAGCATCAGCCATTTTGTGGCTGACTCCGCCTCCCATAGCAACCATTTTGTGGTAGCCATGAATGCGCCCACCACATTACCAGAATTCCAAATGTGCCTGCAGGCTGGAAAAGGTTGAGGACTCCCGCTCTAGGTTTTTGAATTCCAGCTTGGGAAATTCCTGGAAATTTGGGGGCAGTGCCTTAGGAAGGCAGAGTTTGGGAGAAGGGGAAGGGCTCAGGAGAGGTGTGATGCCTTCTGAAGCTGCCATTTCCTACAAAAGAACTGATCTCTGTAGTCTGGAGATCAGTTGTAATTCTGGGAGAACTTTAGGCTCCACCTTGAGTTTGTGAATGCTACTTCCCTTTTGTTGCAGCAGGTACTTTAAGCCTGAACATAGTCAGGGTAGCAGGCCATTGAACTGCAGGTTAAAGGTAAGAACCTAACGCAGTTCTGCAGGGCATGTAGCACGTTTCAGGTCTGGCAACCCTAGCTGGGTTGTTCTGCCAGGCCCAGGGCTTTTTTTGTAGAAAAAGCCCAGCAGGAACTTATTTGCATATTAGGCCACACCCCCTGATGCCAAGCCAGCTGGAACTGTGTTCCTGTGCGTTCCTGCTAAAAAAAAAAAAGTCCTGTCCAGGCGTATAGCATTGCCAGGTCTATGTTGAAAGATACCTAGAGACTTTGGGGGTGGATCCAGGAGAGGACAGGGGAGGGGCGGGGCCCCAGCATGGTACAATTCCCTCGAGTCCACCCTTCAAAGCAGACTTTTTCTCCAGGGGAGCTGATCTCTGCCAGCTGGAGATCAGTTGTAAAAAAGGGAAGTCTCCAGGCCTCACCTGGAGGCTGGCAACCCTATGAGGCCTATGATGTTCTGCCAGGCCTATGGCTGAGGACATAATTTACTAAGAATTAATACTATAACTCTCTACAACAAGAATTTACTATCAGCAAAGTATATCAAAATATGCAAAATTTTCACATACGGTAACAATCATATGAGAGAATCCCATTTTCAAAGACTTCGCATTCAATGACAATCACACAGGAGAATCCAGGAAACAGGTACCAAGTCCTTGTTTCTTCCAAAATAATCAATATTCCAATGAATAATGAGTCATTTTGAGTGAGTTGCCTTTTGTAAAGTACATTTGGAGGTCTCTGATCCCGATTAAACCTGGAATGAATGTATAGCTTCATTGCTTTATTAATCCCTTGCCTGATGAAAGAACATTGAAACAAGAGTCAAGTTGATGTTCTTGTTGCAACTATTATGGGATTATGAGATATCTGGAACAAATATCATGAAACTGAACTGTTCAAGAATACGTTGGAATTTGATCAGAGGGGAGGGCTGGGAAGAGCTTTTTACCTTTGCAAGAAAATTTCAGGTAGCTGAAATGACCTGGATAACCCAGGCTAGCCAGATTTTGGAAGCTAAGTAGGGTCACAGCTCTGGTAAGGATTGGGATGGGAAACTACCAAGGAAGCCCAGGGTCACTACGCAGAGACTGGTGATGGCAAATCACCTCTGAACATCTCTTGCCTTGAAAAGCCTGCGGGGTTGCTATAACTTGATGCCACTCTCTACCACCAAAATGTTCACACATTCTGCAAATCAACAGAAACCGAAGGCTGTGTATGTTTGCTATAGTGGGAAGGAACATTGGCTGCAGAACACAGTATGCTGGCCCAAACTCTCAGATGGCTGGACAGAAGCAAAGCAGGCAGCTTGCTGGCCTGTCAGCCTAAGGTGAAGAAATTAGTGTTGGGGGTACATATTCTATGGCAGGGGTGGCCAAACTTGCTTAACATAAGAGCCATGTAGAATAAACATCAGATGTCCGAGAGCCAAAAGATGGGAAGGAAGGGAAGGAGGGAGGGAGGGAAGGAAGGAGGGAGGGAGGGAGAGAGAGAGAGAGAGAAAGAAAGAGAGAAAGAGAGAAAGAGAGAAAGAAAGAAAGAAAGAAAGAAAGAAAGAAAGAAAGAAAGAAAGAAAGAAAGAAAGAAAGAAAGAAAGAAAGAAAGAAAGAAAAGGAGAGAGGGAGAGAGGGAGAAAGAAAGGGAGAGGGGGGGGGAAGGGAGGAGGGAAGGAGAGGATGGAAAGAAAGCAACTTGAAATGCATTCTCCAAGCCTCTGGCTGGCTCAACTTGGGTTGGAGAAGTGATTTAGAAGAAGACTGCAGATTTATACCCTGCCCTTCTCTCTGAATCAGAGTTAGAGCAGCTTACAATCTCCTATATCTTCTCCCCCCATAACAGACATCCTGTGAGGTAAGTGGGGCTGAGAGGGCTCTCACAGCAGCTGCCCTTTCAAGGACAATCTCTGCCAGAGCTATTGCTGACCCAAGGTCATTCTAGCAGGTGCAAGTGGAGGAGTGGGGAATCAAACCCGGTTCTCCCAGATAAGAGTCCGCACACTTAACCACTACACCAAACTGGCTCTCTATTTAAATAGATAAATGCCTTCTCCAAGCCACAGAATATGTGTGAAAGAGCCCCATGTGGCTCCCGAGCCACAGCTTGGCCACCCCAGTTTGGTTCTCCAAGCCCAAGTCATCCCTCAGGATCTTTTTAATTGTGAGGATGACTGTCCCCTTTGCAGGGCCTTTTTTGTAGGAAAAGCCCAGCAGGAACTCATTTTCATATTAGGCCACACCCTCTGACATCACCATTGTTTAATATAGGGTTTTTGTAGAAAAAGCCCAGCAGAAGCTCATTTGCATATTAGGCCACACCCCCTGATGCTGAGCCAGCTGGGACTGCATTCCTGTGCGTTCCTGCTCAAAAAAAATCCCTGCCCCTTTGTGATTTCAAATAAGACTTATCAGACTTTAGCAACCCAGGGGAACAGTGATGCCAGCCTCCTGGAGGATCTCCCAGAATTACAGCTCATCTCCAGACTCCAGAGATTAATCCTCCTGAAGAAAATGGATGTTTTGGAGGGTGGAGTGAATGGTGTTTTAATCCTGCTGAGGTCCCTTTCTATTCAGGCTCCATCTCCAGATCGAAGGGGTTTCCCAACCAGAAGCTGGCAACCTTACCCCCATCCCCCACTGGTGGCAGGCGGGGGGGGGGGGGATGGGACCTGCCAACCCTCTGCATTTTTGCAGTCTCTCAAGCCCTCCCCTTTTCCTTCATTGGCGCATGCTACTAGGGCTGCCAATCCTCAGGTGGGGGCAGGGGATCCCCCAGTTTGGAGGCCCTCCCCCTGCTTCATGCTCATCAGAAAGCGGGGTGGCGGGGGAAAAAATGTCCGCTGGCCACTCCATTATTCTTTGTGGAGACTGATTCCCATAGAGTACAATGGAGAATTGATCCGTGGGTATCTGGGGCTCTGGTGGTGGGGTGTGTGTTTTTTGAGGCAGAGGCACCAAATTTTCAGCATAGCATCTGGTGACTCTCCTCAAAACACCTTCCAAGTTTCAAAAAGATTGGATTGGGGTGGGGCCCTCCATCCCCCAGTCATCTCAAAATAATACAGTGAGACCCTTACCAGCTATATTTTAAAGGTAAGTTTAAACAAGCTATGTGTTTTACCTGTATGTGGCTTACAAGGTGAGGTCTCATAGTCCAGAGATCCACAACTCAAAAGGCCCTGACCGAAGTTCTAATTCATCTCACCCCTTGACTAGAAGGGACTTGGTGACAGACGTAGTAAGAAATGTCTTTACTGGTTAATAATTTCAAGCCTGAGGCTGGTTTAACAGGGGTGAGAAGGGGCCTTGACAATCTTACAGAGCTGCTCATAGAAATAGTATCACACAAAACAGGAGTATGCCTTATTACGCAGAAACCCTTCATTGTCTGTGGACACAGAATGGCATCTCCCTATCTGTACAGTAAAATCCTTTGTCAAGGAAAACAGAGAGAAGGCCAATTCAGCTTTTATACTAGAGTAACCTTGATAACTGTATGACAACCAGTGATGCAGGGTGGAAATTTTCCAGTGCTATATTTTTCCTAAGAAAAAATTTCCACTACACGTATTTAAATATAATCTGTTTATCAGGGGTGTTGTGCTGTGAATCAATCCTATTAAATCAATCCCTAAATGTGGGATATGAAACATGGGCAAATCCCAGTGTCTGTTACATGGTCCAGGTTTCTAATTGCGCCCTTTTGATAACATTTAAATTTTGCTAACGTTATTTTAAATGCTGACATTGTTTATTTAAATGTTGCTGACATCATAACAATTATTTAATTTGATTTAGGAAATTTTCCAGGATTTTTTTTCCAGAAAGTTGTCTGGAATTCTTTTCCAATTCAAATTTTCCCAGAAAGTCTACCTCATTAATTAGGGCTGCACCCAGGGTTTGTTTGTTTTTTTGGTACAAAAAGCCCAGCAGGAACTCATTTGCATATTAGGCCAAGACAGCCGAAACAGTGTTCCTGTGCGTTTCTGTTAAAAAAAAAAAAAGAAAAGCCCTGGCTATAACTTTGCGGTCCCATTGAGTCAATTAAAGTTGCTAGGGCTGAGAAGGAGATTGGATTCTTATATTTATAAGAAGAGAAGAAACTGGATTTATACTTGCCCTTTACTTGGAGTAATCTTCTTTCCCTTCCTCTCCCCATAACAGACACCCTGTGAGGTAAGTGAGGCTGAGAGAGCTCTTTCGAGAACTGCTGTTGTGAGAACTGTGACTGGCCCAACGTCACCCAGCAGGTGCACATGGAGAAGCGGGAAACAAACCCAATTCTCCCAGCTTAGAGTCCACACACTCAACCGCTACACCAAACTGGATCTTAGCAACCAATCAGCAACATTTTATGGCTGGTGCTCTGAGGTAATACGGAAGTGAAGCAACTGTCAGTGGCTTCCACTATTTGAAAGAGAGGAAAGCTGATTCTGTCCTTATATCCTGAGGTGGAGAGGCCCTAACCCCATTCTAGAAAACTGTGAGGGCTCAGTTTCCCCATTAGGTAGAGTCAGCTGGAGAGGGGGAATCACTCTTCAGCTTTACAAAGCATACCTTAGGGTAGTTTTGCAGCCCAGCAGTGGACCCCAATGTGAGAAATGCTGGTCTAAAGGACAAGGATGCTATGATTGGCTTTACGGGGCCAAATAATACCCATCCTTTTGCCAGTTATATAGTCACTTCTTCCCACTTCACTTTATTTATAGATTATACACGTGATACACATGAACAACATACATAGCGACATTTCTCTTCGCTCCAGCCCTGCAAATAATCATTTTATCTCTCATGTCGAAGTTAGCACATTCCTCATGTTCTCAGTCCTTGAGTTGAAACAGGAGTCCATTCATTCGCTGTACTTCTCTCTATGTGCCTTCTCACTTTCAGTTTGTACTTTATATGCTGTCAGCTTCACGAGTTTTATAGTTTCTAAAAACCTTATTCCAACTCTCTCTTTTCCCCTAGATGGTGACCATATCAGTCTTTCAAAGTGTAGGGTAAATGAGCCTGCCTGTGTGGAAAAGATTCAGAACAGCTGCTTATTCATTCCTAGTCATGTGTTTGTTCACATGCTTTAATGAACATTCCATGGCATCATATGCTACATGATACCCTCATGTTTCTGGTGGCCATTCAGTTTATTTATTTCAACCAGGCCTCGGATTCAGCGGGAGCTCACAGGAGCACAGCTCCTGAACCTTTCTGAGAGTTCCACCGCCTCCTTCCCACCTTGTCCATTGAATAGTAGGTGCAGCTGCATAACAATCCCTGGATGAGCTCCACCACCTATTTTCCCACAAAATGACCCCTGATTCCAACCATTTCTATCCCCCACCCTTATCTTCTTGGACTCAAAGCGTCAAACAGTGCAGCAACCAGATTGCAGGGACAGAAATAATAGTCCGTTTAATGTTAAAACAGATTAAAATATACAACCCCCCACCCCCAATTTGAAAGCATTCAGATTTTAAACACACACAATCTGCAAACTGACATCCAAATCTGCTGGAAAACTTTGACATCTTCCAAAGCTGTCTGGAGTAACATGACCTTATGCTTTTGTAAATAAAAAGATTTTTTTTTTTACTTTTGCTGCTTCTCTACCACAGGTATATATAATCATGTTTTAACACCTTTAAAATCCTTTTACAGGATGAATATCTGCTCTTTGTGGTACCATAACTCTTACATAATTTTACAGGTGAGAAGTAAAATTGTGTCACCATCTTGAAACTATTTCCCATTTCAAAAGGACACGCCGAATGTTTAGAATCTTTATCAAAGAGAGAATCACATAAACCACCTGAGGTTGGCACACACATCCTTCTGATGTATATTAAATCTATAGGGTTTGACAGTGCGATACTATAGCAGTGTTACACCTTTTAAAGTCTGCCCCAATCATGTCTACATGTAAATCTCCCCCATGGCACAAACAGTAGCTTCCCTGGATCAGATTTGGGTCTGAATATATTGGAAGGTAAAGTTCTCATTCTGGCCACAGGGAGTTTGTATTTCAAAGGTGGGAATCCGCCCCCCCCCCCCCCCCCTTCATCACCTAGCTTCCATGTACCCTAAACAGCACTACTCAGAAAATGAGCTGATTGGTTGATGGATACCAATAGCACAGCTCCAACAAACTCTAATTGGCTGAGTGTCACCATGGAGGTACAGTCCTAATACAGTCATACTGGTATAAAAACTTAAGCAATGTTCACTCTATTTTCCAGTGCAAACGATTTTCACCATAGAGCTAGAGATGTTGCTCTGCTTAGGATTTCATTGTAAATTTATTACTACTTACAAGTAATACAAAATATCCTCTACCCTTAAATTGTATTTCCTTGAATTTTCTTCCATCAATATAGTGAAAGGGTTAGATCCAGCCAACTCTTTCATTCCATCTTGCCAAGTTCCCTTTTTTAAAATTGCAGACTCCATTCCACAAGGTGTTCCCCCCCACAATGAAGGTCTCCTCAGCCCCAGTGCAGCCTTTTCTGAGTGCTCTCCCCTTTTCACTTGAGGAAAAGCTGTTTGGATCCAACCTGGAATCAACCTAGTATTCAAGTTCACTGGACTGTTTGATAGCAGTTTATTATTAAATTATTTTACTTTGATTCATCTTGGGTTGCCCTTAACGAAGAAAGAGCAGGATATATATCTCCGGTCAATTTTTTTAAAAATTGTGTTTCTTCATAAGTTGTTATCAGGCAGATTCAGCAGAAACTCACAGGAGCACAGCTCCTGAACCTTTCTGAGGGTTCCCCCTCCTCCTCCCCACCTACCTTGTCCATTGAATAGTAGGTACAGCTGCATAACAATCCCTGGATTAGGAGAGCGGGCAGCCAGCCAGCCACCAGGGGCTTTGCCACACCCCCAGCAGCCCTCATTAACCCCTGGAGAAGCCCACGCCACCCTTTCTTCACTTCTTACGTGATTTTGGGTGGCAGGTGGCTTGCTGGACTTTTGACTGGAGGGGGTGGCCCAAGAGAGCCCCAGGCAAGCGAGACCTGCTTGGACTGGCTGGATTTCTAGCCAGCCCAAGCGGGCCTAATTTGCCTGGGGCTCTCCTTTCCTGCATCGAGGTGCTTTTGGCTGGTGGGGGAGGGGCGGCATATGCTAATGAGTGATGCCAATGAGCTCCACCGCCTATTTTTCTACAAAACGACCCCCTGGATTATGATTCCGTTACTATGAAAATTTATGCAGCAAGCCTATCAAGTGCTTTTCAAATTTTTTAAAATCCTGGCCTGCTTTCAAGAGCTCAAGATGCCAAATGTAGTTTATCAAACTGATTGCTCAAATCAAACACTGAGTTATGTATGCTAAGGGTGATAACCCATCACATCAATGCTTCTTTGTGCCCATCTGATGTCTAGAACAAATGAATTAATAATATTTTAGTTTATAAATTTCCAGTTCCCCACTTCTTGGTAATGATGGCAATATTTGTAGTGAAATTTTACAGAAGTACTGCTTGTGGTTGTGGAAAAGATTTATTATCAACCTTGAGCTAGTCTATTGACTAATTTCTTGCCTGACAATATTAATCTAACTTCGGTGCCATCAATCTTCCTTTTCCATTACTCTTTAGTCAATTTCACATATATCTTGGATTTTATTGTGCAACATGGAACTCCTGGCTGCCCTCTGCTTTCCCTTCAATGGTTTCTTCAGCAGAGTATACAAGTGTCCTCCAGTAAATTGTAAAACAGAAAGGCCAGGGTGAGTAATATAGTTACTAAAAAAACCCTTATTTGTTAACAATTTTCAAACTGGACTTAAAAACATTATATCATACAATTCATTCAGCAAACATAATCTTCATATTCCTGGTGTCCATTCTTTCCCCAAATAGAGAATACAAGGTTGATCTGTGAAAGATTCAAAAGAGGAAAGACTCATCCATCCAATGATCCTCAGCATAATCTTTTGAGTGACCTTTCTTTCTTCCTTCCTTCCTTCCCTCCCTCCCCCCTCCTCCTTTTCCTCCCTTCCTCCCTCCCTTCCTTCTTTCTCAGAAAAGCAGGTCAGATCCAACCCCATGTGCTGGGGGGGTTGGGGGGTGGGTGGAACCTTCAGAATTTTTCAGCAAGAAAAAGAAATATGAGAACCACCATTTCAAAGATAAGCAGCAAGTCTTGCAGTCCCTGGAAGACTAACAGATTTTAGCATAACGTTTGGGTTCCAGAAGCAGCATGGTGTAGTGGTTACAGTGTCAGACTAGGATCTGAAAAATCCGAGTTTGAATCCAAACTCTGCATTGGAATCTCAGTTTGTGACCCTGGGCCAATCCCTCTTTCTCAGTTTAACTTACCCCACAGAGTTGTTGTGAATGTATTTCCCAAAAAGATGGGAAAGCATAATTGTTATATCCATGGACCATGACTGAAACAAATATTTGGTAGATTGTCTAACTTCCTTTTTCTTTGAATCAGAGAACACAATGAAAAGGAACTATCATCCCAACAAGCCATTGTTCAGTAACAATTCACAGATATATTGTAATCTGAATAATGGTATAAATATTGAGAGGACATTTTGCCCCATTATATCTCCCATTAATTCTCACTTGCTATTGTTGCCCTAGCATTCAATTCTTACTGAGTGTGCTGGAGTTTGACTGTGAAACCTGAGCAAAACCTCTGGGAGGAAGCTGTCAACATCAGCTTTGGAATTCCCCGCCCTAAAGAACTTGCTAACCTGGACACCTAGATCGCAGTCTGCAACCTTCTTGGTATGATGATCCACAAGTCAAAATTTACTTGGTACTGTGACCCATTCTGGGCTGGCCCATGTTTTTTGGGGCACCATAGGCAACTATGACCTTGGCACACATCTGGTTCAGCATTCCATGTTTTACAGTGGCTAACCAGATGTTTTCAAAAAACCAACAAACATCGTGCAAAGGGTGCAGCTGCCCGGCTGCCCCCATGGTGAACCCCAAGCAAGTGACATTCTGACATATACAGCCTTTGGATATGGAGCTTATATTCCACCCTTTGACCATCCTCTTCTCTGTTATTCCCTCTAATCTCCCCATAAGAGTCTAAGAAACTCACTCTAGTAACCATCAGGACACATTTTACTTGATCAATATTTATGTACTACTGGGGGTTTTTTTCTGGAAAAAGAGGTGCCAGAACTAGGGTTGCCAGCCTCCAGGTGGGACCTGGAAATCTCCTGCTTTTACAAGAGATCTCCAACGGGTAGAGATCAGCTCCCCTGGAAAAAATGGCAGCTTTGAAGGGTGGACTCTAGGGCATTGTAGCATGTTCAGGCTTCTCCCCTCCCCAAACCCCGCCCTCTCCCAGCTCCACCCCCAAATTCTCCAAGTATTTTCCAACACAGACCTGGCAACCCTAGCAGAACTCACAAGAGGGACATGAAGGCGAAATAGATGGATGCCCCTCATGAACTTTAAAACATTTTTTGAAAAAATTGTTTCCACAAAGAGGATCCAGAACTCTGTTCTGCTGTGTTCCTCCTGATGTGCTGTGAAGAAAAGATGTCAACTGTATTATGGTAGATCTTGGTTCCCAAAATACAAAAGAGATCAATGGAAAGAGCAGGGTCAAGCATTAGGAAGGACTGGTCTGTGATTCACTTTCAAGGGCTTTGCAACCCACGTTTGAGTCCTGACCCAGAGGCTGGGAAACACTGGCCTAGATAATTTATGAATATGTTTAGATCAGGGGTGTCAAACTCATTTGTTATGAGGGCCAGATCTGACATAAATGAGACCTTGCTGGGCTGGGCCATGTTGGACCAGGCCATGTGTGTACCTATTAAAATTATCGTATGTAGCAGAGATATAAAGGACAGAGACAAGCACGACTAAAGATTTTTTTTTTAAAATCCTTAAAATAAAACATGCTTAAAACATTAGCACTTGTTGGTCTTAAAGGTGCTTTCTTTGTATTTCTCCCATGGGATCCAAGGAACTGGGCAAAGGAAGCTCTGGCTCTTTCCCTCCCTCCCCAGGGAACCAGGAGGGGGAGGAGCCTCAACCAATGGAGAAAATCGAGGTTTTGCTCTGTAATGCCTGTGCAATTGAGCAAGCCTTATAAAGCAAGCTGAGATGCAGAAGGAAGCAAGAGAGAGGGAAAAGGAAGCAGACAAGAGCCAGTTGCTTGGGGGCCTGATAGAAGTCTTCCAGGGGCCTCATTCAGCCCCTGGGCTGCATGTTTGACACCCCTGCTTTAGATGGTGCCAGTCCTAATACAGATTCTGGAGGAACCCCATGTATTACTTCCACTGCATACATTCTTAGTTTATTTCTACTGCTGCTTCCTGTTTGGTGTAGTCCCAGTTTGTTGTAGTGGTTAAGTGCACAGACTTATCTGGGAGAACAGGGTTTGATTCCCCACTCCTCTACATGCACCTGCTGATGTGACCTTGAGTCAGTCGCAAGTTGTCTCAGAGCTGTTACTCTCAAGAGCAGTTTCTGTCAGAGTTCTCTCAGCTCTACCTACCTCACAAGATGTCTGTTGTGGGGAGGGGAAGGGAAAGGAAATTGTAAGCCACTCTGAGGCTCCTTTGGGTAGTGAAGGGTGGGGTATAAATCCAATCTCTTCTTCTTCTTTAACTGTTACACCACAATATAACAATAGTTACTTGTTGAACAAAGTTTGAGTTCAATGGCATCTTTAAAGGCCAACAAAGTTTTATTCGTGATATAAGCTTTCGTGTGCATGCACACTTCTTCAGTGTGCATGCATGTGAGAGCTTACACCTTGAATATACCTTGAATAAAATTTATTGGTCTTAAAGATGCCATTGGGCTCAAACTTTGTTCTGCTGCTTCAAACCAACATGACTACCCACCTGAATATACTTGTTGATACCCTCAAGAAGTCTACTGTGACTTCCATTTATAGAAGCTGGTTAATTCTCATAAAAGTCTCAATTTCCTGAACAATTCTAGTTCAATAATGTGTTCTACCATTTTACTTGGGACAGATGTTCAGATGACAGGCCAGGAGCTCCTTGGATAACCCTTTGCCATCTGCTATTCCTCTGGTAAGGAGGATTTTTCTGGGTAGCTAATTATTCACTTCCTATGTAGAAAGGGTTGGTGATATTTTTGTTAGCATTTCAGCTATTTCACATTTGCAAACTCTCCAGGGCATGCTATCTAGTCTTGGTGCCTCCCACATGTGACCAAAGCCTTTTGAAGGTGCCTCTCACAAAAAAGTTAAAATCAAGAGCTGCCTGTACTTGAACATTCTCTGTTGTAGCTTCCACCTGGTGAAATGTCATTCTGAGGATGCTACAAAGGCTCTCATACTTTTATCATTCTGCAGAATGTGTTACATGAAGTAGTTAAGGAGGCAAACACCTCCCCAGGACTTCACAGGGATATTGGGTTTTTATCTCATTACATTTGCTAAACCCACTCTTAGTGAGTATAGCTATACAGCCACAGTATTCCAATGTATTTCTCTTTTATAATAGTGTATCAGAATAATGTTTTATATTGACATACTCCAATAAGGAATATTGGCTATTTATCTCATTACATATACTTAACCCATTTTCATTTTATGTATTCTTGTACGTTTTCTAATGGCAGACTAGAATGATGTTTATAATGTATAGATTGATGTGGATAAGTAAATTAGGTGGACTACAACCAGGAAATACATGTCCTTTTGTGATTCACCTAGATTTACAGAAACACCAATTGGCAGAGGACTTTATTACTTTTTATGGCTATCCAGACCAAATGGCCAAGCCACACTGGTTTGCCATGTGACCAGTCTGCATACTTAATCAACAGACTGCTTGCATTTCAGCCCACGATACCTGATCCCCTCATCTGATGAAGTGTGCTTAGAGAGCACACGAAAGCTTACGTTCTAAATAAAACTTGGTTGGTCTTAAAGGTGCAACTTGACTCCTGCATTTTTATTTTGTGAGGCAATGAATATATTTTGCAATTCTTCTTCTTCTTTGTTTTGTTCTGCTGTTTGCTGTATGCATTATAATGTTCTTATTCCATGGTTTTACACCATGTAACCTTCCTTGAGTCTCAGTGATAACACTGTTGTATAAATAAAATAAAGCAATTAGTTCGTTAATAATTTGTAAATTTGTACCTCTACAAATTCATCCTTCGTGACCTGTATTTGGCATAGCTCCTCAGACACTTTCTCCGGGAAAGCAAAACTAGTTATTAAGACCATTGCCTCACCACGTCTCCATTACATTCCTTATGTGGCCCTGAGAAAAAATAGTTACGTGGCCAGCATATGTAGTGCTTAAGAGCAGTGGACTCTCATCTCGAGAAGCAGGTTGGATTCCTCACACCTCCACATGAGGCCTGCCACCTTGGGCCGGTTATGGCTCTCTCGGAGCTCTCTTAGTCCCACCTACCTCACAAGGTGCCTGTTGCGGGGAGAGGAAGGGAAGACACTTGTAAGCCACTTTGAGACAAGTGAGGCCTGCTGGGAGACCTTGTGCCTGTCATGGTTCTCTCAGAACCCTCTTAACCCCACCTGCCTTGTAAGATGTCTGTTGTGGGGAGAGGATTGTAAGCTCCTTTGGGACTCCTTAAGGGAGAGACAAGCAGAATATAAAAACCTGCTTTTCATCTTTGCCCTGTCCCTTTAACAGATGTTTAATACAAGGAAGTGGCTACTGAAGGTTCTTACAGGATGCAGCTAAATAACATCAACTGATAATTGGCTGCAGATCAAACTGATATCCAAAGGACATCTAGAGGGACCCAGTTCCAGAGCCAGCAACACTGCTCTCTATATTTATACAGCCTGTTTGAGATGCTATGTAAGATCTCCCTCAATGAAATCCCATGCACAGAATGTAGCCTTTACCCTTTTCTCTGTCCCCTGTGTTATTTCAGCAATGGAATTCTAAACTCATTGATGTCAGTGGACTTAGAAGACTATAGCTATGTTTAGGATTGCACTGTAGAGGTCTTACTCTAACAGTACAAATGGATAATTAACATACAATAAACTGGTATATGATAATATTTCATTACAACAGTTACAACAGTCATAACAGAACAATTTCCTCCAGGAGACAATCAAAGAGCAACTTTATAATTACTATTTTATTCTATAGCAATAAGGATATTAATAAGAAAATTTTATATAATAATAATAATAATAATAATAATAATAATAATAATAATAATAATAATAATAATAATAATAATTTTTATTTCTATCCCACCCTCCCCGCCGGAGCAGGCGCAGGGCGGCTCACAACAGAAAACACACATTACATCAATTATACTTATAAAACATGGTTAAAACAATTACAAATTATTAAAATTAACTTAACAATATGGCGTTATAAACAGGTTTCAGTAAATTTCAGAGAGTAAAAGCATTTCAAGAATAAAAGCATTTCCAGCAGCATACCTAGTTTGTCACTAGTTTTCCACTAGTTGAAGGCCATCTTGAAGAGGTGGGTCTTGCAGGCCCTACGGAATCCATCTAAACATCGTAGGGCCCTCACCTCCTCAGGGAGTTGATTCCACAGTAATGGAGAGGTAATAGAGAAGTCTGGCCTCCCTTGGCCCAGGGATATTCAACTGGTTTTTCCCAGATGACCTCAGTGCCCTCTGGGGCTCATATGGGGAGAGACGGTCCCTTAGGTAGGTAGGTCCTCGGCCATATAGGGCTTTAAAGGTAATAACCAGCACCTTGTAGCGAACTCGGTATGCCACTGGCAACCAGTGCAGCCCGCGCAGCCCCGGCTGTATGTGCTCCCACCTTGGGAGCCCCAGCAACAGTCTAGCCGCCGCGTTCTGCACCAGCTGCAGCCGCCGAATTCGGCACAAGGGCAGCCCCATGTAGAGGGCGTTGCAGTAGTCCAGTCTCGAGGTGACCGTAGCATGGATCACCGTTGCTAGGTTGCTAGGTTGCTTTTACTCAGATTTGCAGAATTAGAAATATAGATAGTCATTCGCTCTACAGTTACTAGAAACGCTCACTTTCACTGTGGCATGAAAAGATATGAGAATACTATATTATAGAAAAACAATAAATAATCTAGCACAAAATACTTCTAGTACTTACTGGAAAAGGGTATCTGGTGCTAGACTATATAGCAAAGTACAATATACTTCCTATAATATACTTCCAGCACAACTTTTAGCCTATTGGTGGCTTCCTAGATGTCAAGCTGTGGTTCTTTAGCAGTGGGGACAGGACATTTATGAACATACAGAAGGACAGCTTTTCTCTCTTGTCACTTCTAGTCTGGGGTTGAACCGTGGCCTGAATTGTGACCTGCTACAAAGGAATCAGAAAACCCCAGCCTGTACAGAGTTCAAAGTGGTTCTAAAAGCTAACAAGAAAAAAGGGGGAGGGGGTCTGCTTCCCCCACCACACTGAATCCTCCTTCCAAGCAAACAAGGAGGTATATGAGGGGTGTGTTCTTCAAGCAGCCGAAGCCTTCTGCCTTTGACCTTTTAAAATTCTTGGCTGTCTGGCTGCTCTTATTCACCTGCTCTGTTGACTTATCCTCGGCCACCCTTTTAAAAGATCCTGTAAATAAACCCTTGAATCCATTTTGACTCGTCTGTGGCCTTTGGAGTTGACTTTCTTCTTTTTTTTATTTTAAGCCAAGAGAAAGTGCTACAAAAACATTGGTTCCCCACCCTCCCAACCCTGCTTAGGCTTGTAAAGGTAGAGGTGGGAGAGCAAGGTCACACCACGCAAAGGGCTACCTGGGAGTATTCTGAATCCTCAGGCTGCCAGGTCATTTGGAAGGCGATCCAAGGAGGAAGAAAGAAGATTGAAAAATAAAATTTCCCTGCCCCCTGGTGACAGTTTCTAAAGTGGGAACAGGAAGTGTCAGCCAATGGTGGGGAAAGAACTGGGTAACTTTAATTTACTTACAATATTTACATTACACCTTTCTTTGGTATTTTTGTATTTGTGTGTGTGTGTGTGTGTGTGTGTGTTTGTAACATGGAAGCCATGGTGACCTCTGGTGACTGATCCCTACTGAGGGCCTGCAGGATATTCAGAGAGGTGACTGAATAAAGCCTGCCCTTGTCCTCCTGACTTCTGGTATTCCAAGGAGGTCTCCCATCCAAGTATGAGCCAGAGTCGACCCTGCTTAGCTTCTGAGAGGAGTCACCAGTTGCCACGTTGGACAAAAAGATGATGGAGATCCTGAAGAAATAGCCTCCTTCTGGGAAATGACAATACTGGGATATTTACAAGTTGCTTACACTTTCAGTCATTTTAGAGTTAAGTTGCATGTTACATTCAGGGGCCTTATTGATCAGGAACACACAGGAATGCAGTTCCGGTTGGCTTGGCATCAAGGGGTGTGGCCTAATATGCAAATGAGTCCCTGCTGGGCTTTTGCTACAAAAAGCCCTGGTTACATGTAAACAGGAAATTACCTGTAACCAATAGGAATAGACACGTTAGCTCGCGAAAATTGTGGATGTTGCTTGGTTAAAATGAAGCGATCTGCAGCCGAATAAGTAACACACTTTCAATCCACTTTCAGTGCACTTTGCACCTGGAGTTTACTGCATGAAAGGGTGAAATCCACTTATAATCAGTAGCTGAAGCGGACTGAAACGTCATTATTCAGCATGTGTAAGAGGGACTTATTTGTCAATATTTTTAGGCCGCCTTTCCTCCCAAGAGGTGCGAGCGGATTACAAGATTCTTCATTCCTGCAAGTTACCAACGGTAACTCTTCTCTTCTTTCTCTCCGAATCCACCTTCGGAGCTCCAGAGGCCAGCAAGACATCAACAGGACCCTCTTCAATCTACTGCGACTAGCTGCTCGCTTCTGAAAGCAACCGGATCGTGCCCTTTATTAGGATCAAGGGAAACATCCGGACACGTTTATTTTCCATGTCGTCTGTGGTGCAGTTCGAACTCCGCTTTACTCAAGAGTCTTGGGGGTAGCATGATCCTATACCAAGTTATGCCATTCGGAGCTCCTTGACTTCAACGGATTTAGAAGGCCGCAACTCTGTTTAGGATCGCTCTGTTACCACCAAATGGAACTCTGGTAGGCTTTCCTATCACCTCAGGAATGATCTCCCCCCCTCTCTTATTCTCCCCTCTTTGTAGTAAAGAACTTTCAGATCGACGAAAGGTTCTGTGGAACTCAAAAATCTGCCCGCTTCACTTCGCGAGGTCTCACAGCACAGCCCCCCTGCCCTTTCGAATCACTCGCTCTACTCTTCATGTTATTTATTTCTTCACTTATTTAGCTCGCTTACATCTCGCCTTCCTCCTCAATGGGGTTCCAAAGCGGCTTCCCCTCCTTCTCCTCCCCTCCGTTTTTGTCTTCACAACAGCCCGGTGAGATCAGTTAAGCTGAGAGAGTGCGACTGGCCCAAGGGCACCCTGGCAGAGTGGAGATTCGAACCTGGGTCTCCCAGATCCTAGACAGATGCTTTCACTACCACACCAGGCTGGGCCCAACGCTGCTAACGCAGCCGAACCTTGAAAGGGGGCAGCAGCAAAAGAAACCGAATAAGTCTGAAATCAGAAGAACAAAGGCTGGGATCACACACATTAAATAATGCACCTTCGGTCCACTTTCAATGCGCTTTCCAACTGGACTTTACTGTGTGAACTGGCAAAATCCAGTTGGAAAGTGCATTGAAAGTGCATTATTTAGTGCTTGCGATCACAGCCAAAGTCTTATTATTCAAAATATAAGCTTTCGTGTGCACGCGCACTTCTTGTTTGCCCACTAAACCTTCTGTTGGTCTTAAAGGTGCCACTGAACTCAAACTTGGTTCTGTTGCAGCTTCGGACCTGTGTTCCCTCTAAGCTGAGTCAGTGTGCGCCCACAGGGTTTTTAAGCCTCTGGCTTGCCCAGTACTTGCACGGGGGAACTACCTTTACCTTTTACCTCACATATTTGCGTCTTGGCTCAGGAAGGAGGCTCCCAGAGCAAGCTAACTGATGCAGTCGTCAGACGACTCGCTCTCAACTTTCATGCCAGTAACTCACAAAGCAGAATTTCCGTTCACAAGACTCCACAGCTTAGAGGGAGCCGTAGAGGCTGCCCACTAAGTCTGAAACTAGGTTCAGAGAATTTGGATCTTGGGGTCCATGTAATGAAACGCGAGCCAGTTGGACCCTGTAGATACAATCCTGGACAGACTCCCTCCCTTCCAAGGGCCCTTGCCCTCGCTGGATTCAGAAGGGCAAAACACTTTTTAGGACGACCCTCACACACCTGCGTAATCTTTGCTACTGCAGTGGGCGACGGGGTGGGGCTGGGGGCCGCGTTGCGCAGCTTGTTCTCTTTCTAGAGAGCTGTCCCCGAAAGTGTGCTTGGGATCTAGCCGTTTAGCGACTGCAGCCGCAGCTCTAAGAAGCTGCGGAAATCTGGGTCCAACCCCCGGGCCCCTCGCCTCGCTGCTGGTCTCGCTTTCCCTCCTCCAAGACCGACTGGAGAACGTGAAAATGCTTAAATCGGATTCTCTGGCGTCGCTTCTGCCGGGGAGGACTGGTTTCGAAGCACCCGGAGCGCAAATTCAGCCTCCCGGCAGAACGTCTAGGCCGCCAGATCGCCTTTTTCCAGGACTCGAAGAGGACCGGATGCCCATCTCTAGCAGCCAGTGACCTGCTCTAGACTTGCCAACTGCCCGGCCAGCTGGAGGGGGAAAGTCCTGTCGATTGACTGAAAGCTCCAGAGTCAAGGGGATATTATTGACCAGGTGATGGGATGGACCTCCGTGCCCTGAAAAGCTTCAGCGGCCCATTTCCACGCATTAAGCTTCAATTCAGCCGGCAGGACATTTCCCTCCCCCGACCCGTTGGCATCCCCAAGCGCTCAAGAAACGTCTGCGTCGACAAAATCGGTGAATGAAAGGAAGGAAGACGAATGGAAAATTCGTCGTGCCGTTTTATGCCAACTTCCAATTGCTTTATTTGAACACAATCCTACAAACCTGCTGCGCAACTTAGCCCCGTGGATGAGAACCGGCGCAAGTGCGTTTTTGCGCAACCGCAAGTGTCGTCAGTAGGGCTGATGGACTGTGCTCTGTTGAATTAATTTTTTTCCTTGCGCAGAACAACTCAGTGACCAACAATATTTCAGGTTCTGTGGCATGAACTCATTCCTCTGGCTGCTGTTGCTGTTTCTGGTGGAGTTCCTCAAACCCTTTTAAACTGTGGCTGGAGCTGACTTGCAAAAAGGGATCCGTTTCAGTTTCAGCCAGCTGTAGATTCAGTAGATTCTGCTAATTCAGTAGATCTGCTACTGAAGTCTAGACTTCAGCTTAGCCTGCCTTCCTTACTTTTCCCACCAGCTCCTTGCCCAGAATAGGCTTCCTTACAAGTATTCATTTCCAGTGCCCAGGGATTTACTTGACAGTAAGCAGATGCAGAAGAGATATTATATAACTGAAAGATCTAAAAAGGGTTGTTTTTGACCTCTGGACATGGGGAAGTGGATTAATTTAGGGTCCATTCACACTACACTTAAATAATGTGTTCTGCAACTGGATTTTCGCTATTCTTACACAGCAAAAATCCAGTTGCAAAACGCATTATTTAGTGTAGTGTGAACATGCCCTTAGGCTTGTCCAGGTGATTATTTCAAAGCAAACATCAGGAAATGGGCCTCATTTTCTGACAACCCCCCCCCCCCCCAGCATTTCCTGTCTATTTAGTCTGTCTTAAAAACTTAACACACACACCCCAGAGATGCCAGGCAATTTGATTAAGTGGGCTCTGATCCTTAGCAGTTTAGGATATAATAAACATGCCAGTCTTTAATATGCTAGCCTCTCATTTACCTATGCCAGCACTGTTTAATTTGCTTGCGTGACTGCAGATGCTACAGCTACTAACCATAACACCACTGAAGTTGCAAATTAGAATCCAGGGGGCAATAAAGGTAAATGAAATTGTCTCCAAAAGCTCCTTCTCCTCTTCTGAGACCTTCCATCTAGTTTGCAAATTTGGATTGTGCAAATGGATTGTGCAAATTTGGATTGTGCTCTCTTAACGGCTTCTATCACCTGTTCAGGAAGTGTCCCAACTTTCCATGTAATTCTCTGCAAGCAAAAGGCCACAAGATCAGGACATAAGAGATAGTTACTAATCTACCTCCAGGATGTAGTAAATAATTCCTCACATTTAATTTCTAGTTGTATGCATTTTTATGCACTCCCCTTTAAGACCTCAGAATACTTCCTTCCTAGAGAATCTGCCTCTGTGTAAGTATACTTGGTAGACTGTAAAGCTAAAATAGTCAGTTCTTTTCGGAAAAAAATCAGAGTTTCAGGCAACCTTGCAAAGTAATACTAAGTATGTTTCCTTAAAAGTAAGAGCTGTGGTACAATGGGGCTTGCTCTCTTGTAATTATTCTTATAATCCTATGAAACCGGAACATGATTTAGAATAGATTCAGGTGGGTGACCATGTTGGTCTGAAGCAATAGAATAAAGTTTGAGTCCAGTGGCATCCTTAAAATCAACAAAGTTTAATTCTGGAATTAATACCTAGAATTAAACTTCGTTGGCCTTAAAGGTGCCACTGGACTCAAACTTTGTTCTGTTATCTAAAACACTTCAAGTATAACTTCTGAGTTTTGCAGTTTAGTGATTAATATAATATAAATTACGAAGAGTGCATTCTTATACTGAATTCCATCAAAGTAGGTTTTACTGAAATCAACAAGCCTTGCTGATGGGCCTCTATAGGTTCTGTGATTTCTGAGAAATTGTTCTTCCTAAGAAGTCCTCAGCTTTTGACTATCCATATTGCCTCCTCCTGCTGGCCTAATATCTGAGGTTTCCTTTAAATAAACGTTATTTATTTAAATAACAGATAAATAAATGTTATTGGCTTGACACTTTTAAATAAAAATGTAGCCCTACCCTCTTGTATTTCTGAATAGCCTCCAACACTAAGCACAACAAAGGCAGAGAGTTTTCAAAGAAAACTAGAGCCGAAACACTAGAGCCGAGGAATCCCCTGTTAAACAGTTAATCTTATATTTTGTAGTCATTCCAAAATGTATATCAGCTGGTGATTTTTTTAAAAGCACTAATACTAACCGAGACAAATATTTATAAAGGGAAAAAAAGCAATATTTCAAAAGAGGGCAAACAAGTTTACAATTAAATCTCATACCTTTTCAATCCTTTCCAAGTTTCCAGCACAGTTCAGGGTCTGCAGGGAAGGAAAATATCACGGAGTGGATCAAGGCCTCCCTAATCCATTTTAGCACCTGAAGCAGAAGATCCAAATATTTTCCCCTCACTTTTCCACTAATTTAAACTGGAATACAACCCACTGGAGGGGTTGTGCAAACCTAATAGAAATGCCGTGCCCTGGACCAGCTCCCAGTATTTTCAATGAAATCTGTGCAGGGGAACCTCTCCGGGGCTAGCTCTGTTGGTCTCCTATTTTGCTACTTTTAATGATGCGCCTAATTGACCACCTCAAGAAGCAAAAGCCTCACCTTGACAACCCTGGTAAAGCTGCCCTGAAGAGTGGACATGAGACACAGAGAGAGGCAGGGACGAGTGAGGAAAAATTATCTTATAATGTTATTACAGTGATTGTATTTGTTATTATTCTACACAAGTACCTGTAGCAGGAAACAAATAATAGCATAAACTTTTATGCAGTACTGCTAGGAATACTGGGGCCCATCTCAGTATTCTTCCCACCAGCTGTGTCTGAGGAGATTAATAGTTTTCTCCCCAGAATCTGAAGTAGGGTTGAAAAATAAAGAATTGGCAACTGAACTTTGAAACGGGTTCACAACTCATGCTCAAAAAGAAGAATACTTTTGCAAGAAGACTGTTTTCCAAGTGCACACTAAGGCCAGATTTATAACCAGGGGGGAGCCTATGGTATTGTTTGTCTAGGATTATTCCAAAATCCAGTCGGGGAAATCCCACAGTTTGAGGAGAAAGCCCAGAGTACGAGTCTTAGGAGACAGTGCCACTTCAAAATTCAGGAAGGGGGGGAGTCATGTGACTGCAAATAAAGAACATGGCGTAGTGCTTCCTAAACCATTCCATTTTAAAAATGTAGGTAGGGAAATCAGACAATTGGATAGTCCCTCATAGCAAGAACCAGGAAAAGGTCAGCTGTCAATACCAGTAGAAAGAGACTTCTCTGATGGGCTAGCTTATTATCTGCAAAGACGAATTGGCCCTACTCAAGCCTGCATCCCCCAAATCTACATTCCAAGTAGTACAGTCCCGCTAGGCCTATAGAATGCATTTTCCCTCCGATCATGCACTGAATGCACTGTGTAGAGTGTAGTAAACCCCTGAAATATTCTTTCTTAAGCATGAGTTTTCAGGCTCCAATATAACAATTCCAGTAAGCAGGACCAGCCCTAGACTGTCTGGCATCCTAGGCAAGGCTAACTTCTGGCACACACACACCCCTGCACTGATAATGTCACCAAGTTGCTTAGGGGAAGCCCAATTCAGCACCCCCCAGAAGGCTGGCACCCTAGGCAATTGCCTAGTTTGCCTAGTGGCAGGGCCGGCCAGTAGGGAGTGGGAGGGGGACCATCAGGTGTGACGTTAGCTTCTCTGTTAAGCAACAGTTGAGAATGGCAGAGGCCCCGTGTAGACTTCAGAGGAAGGGACAGAGCAAACTTCAGCGCCTTAAAAGGAAATAGTATGCCAATCATTTGCTAGCAGGGATCTGCTAGGTAGATTAAGCCTCAGCAAAACCTTGCATGGGAGAAGCTGCCTTTAGAATCAAGGGGGTTATCTGTAGCAAACTTTTTTTTAGGGCAGTCCAGTCCCCGCCCCCCCCCCCCCCCCAACCACACGCACCCAAGCTTCCAGAAGCAATTTGCCAGTCACAGTTGGCTTAAATAGGACTTGCTGGTGGTTCCGATCCCTGGTGCTATCCTACATCATTGGAGGAATCCTACTTGTTCATTATTATTCTTATTTGCCATCAGGGCACAACTGTCTTATGGTGACCATGAGAAAGCCAGTTTGGTGTAAGAGTGGCAGACTCTAATCTGTCAGAAGCGAGTTTGATTCCCTACTTCTCCACATGCAGCTGCTGGGTGACCTTGGGTCAATCACAGTTCTCTATGGTTGAGCCTAACAATAATTGCATTTCTGTAACTCAATATTACTTGCCTCTATATTTTATCTTGTAACTGATTTCTTTTTATGATGCTTTTAATCTTTCTTTTTTAATCATTAAGTTCTTAATTTTCTATTGCGATGGCCTTTGGCTATAAGCAATAAATATTTCTGCTTCTGTTCTCTCAAGAGCCGTTCTCCCAGAGCTCTTTCAGCCCCATCTCCTGTTGTGTGTCTGTTGTGGGGAGAGGAAGGGAAAGGAGATTAGTAGCCGCTGTAAGTGAAGGGTAGGGTATAAATCCAACTCTTCTCCTCCTCCTCCTCCTTCTCAAGGCAAGAGACATTCAGAGATGGTTTGCCATTGTCTACCTCTACATCATGACCAGAGCTGGCCCCAAACTGTCCGGCACCCTAGGCAAAGCTAACTTCTGGTGCTCCCCCCCTGCAGTGATAACATCTCCCAGTCACATGGGGGGGCGCCCAGTTCAGCAACCCCAGAAGGCCAGTGCCCTACACAATTGCCTAGTTTGCCTCATGGCAGGGCTGGCCCTGATCCTTGGAAGTCTCCCGTATAAACACTGAACAGGGCTATCCCATCTTGGCTTCTGAGATCTGATGAGATCGGGTTAGCCTCAGCTATCCAGGTCAGGGACCGATTTCTCACTCAGCTTACCCCGCTGTCATGTTCCTCTTCTCCGTGCAGTGTCCTTCGGATTTCCCACTATCTGCTCCGGAGCTGCAGCAAACATTGCGGTTTTCGTGGGGCAAACAGGAGCTGGTTTTTAGCCATGCGAAAACTGCTATGTTTCCTGCAGCTCCGGAGCAGGTAGTGGGAAATCCGAAGGACACTGCACGGAGAAGAGGAACGTGACAGAGGGGTAAGCTGAGCGTGAAATCAGTCAGGGTAACTAATATTAGGATATTGAAAATATATATCGGGAGAGGGGTGATCATGGAATAGCACTCCATGAATCACCCTGTAAGTGAAAGTCTGCCAAACTCTAGTTGATTTTAGCTTTGGGATAAAACAACCGACATATTCTAAGTTTTATTGGAAATTCCAGAACGCTATAGCAGATGCAGAGCTTTGTAATGATAGCGCTTGAGACAGAATAAAGTTTTGTTGGTTTTAAAGGTGCCACTAGACTCAAACTTTGTTCTGGAGCTTAGGACAGATCACGCATTCTAACTGAGGGGGTTAAAAAAAAAATTCTACAGAAGACTTTTAAAGACAAAATGAATTGGTAGCTGGAATGTGTGAATCCACGAATTCAGTTCTTCTGATGCTGTTTAGTCCAAAGCAAAACGAAACCCACAGAATGGAAAAAACGTTTTGAAGGAAAAAACCACACATTTATAAGGTACTTTAATTACTAGCTATGAAGCTATCAAACCCTCTAGACTGCATTCGGGCCTCTGTAAAAAGTCTGGCTAGAGATTTCCTGTCAGTTCCCTTGAAAGAAGTACGTGTAAACTATTAATTTTTGTTTTGACCTTTCTTGGTCATGTGGGGGGAGGGGATTTCTCCCTCCTGCCCCTAAAAGATCTAGCTCCCTTGGTAAAGTTTGACAACAAATACCCAACACAATAAATTGCATTGGTTCCAAACTCAGAATATTTGGCTTTTCTTAAAGGTCGACATTTATAAGAAAAAGAACGGTTTCGGAACCGTGCACAAGATGTAGGTGTTTATTCTGACGAGAGCGAAACAAAAATATCAGAATTCCCCCCCCCCTCTATTATTTTGATGTTGGTGATTCTTTGATCATGGTATAGCTGAGCAGGGAGGTAATTGAGAAAGGAAAAGGAAAGACTCCACCAGTGACAAGGACCATTCCCCTAACGGGCTGCAGAACCATCAGTGATCTGCTCATACAACATCACTCCCCGTGTCAATAAATCACTCTTTCCCAGCACTAGATCAGCTCTGCAGCTGCTGGGAAGCAGTCGTTCTTGCAAGTGTGTCTGTCTATCATGTCTCTTTTTCTCTGCTGATGGAGCTTGTGCTAAGGCCATGGGTATTCACATAATGGGTTCCATACAGCCATTATCAGACACATTATTGCCGGCTCTTGGTCCCCTCTGAGTCATCTGAAATGTCCTGCCAATTGTTTGTTTCTTTTCTGTTGTGTTCCCTCTCTTCTTTTTTGCAGATGTGCACCCATTTTTTTTTGCAATGCTTATGATTAAACATACAACAAACCATACAATACATAAAAACAAGCCCTAACTCTTCCTCAAAGGCTATGCCATGACAAGAGAAATTGTCCTCTGATAAACATGCAAGACGTGTATATGAATGTAAGAAAGCATTCATATAAGAAATCATAGAAGTGAATGATTAAAAAAATCAGACAGGTGAAAGTACAGAAGTGTTTTGATGAAAAAAAACCAAATAGGTCAACTACATTTCAATTAGAAATCTTTTTTGAGTCCAGTGGCACCTTTAAGACCAACAAAGTTTTATTCAAGGTGTGAGCTTTCATGTCCACACACACTTCCTCAGACACTTTGTTGGTCTTAAGGGTGCCACTGGACTCAAAATTTGATCTATAGCTTCAGACCAACACGGCTGCCCACCCAGATCCACATTTCAACAAAACAGTCTTTGGTGGTCTCCAAAACATGAATGTGGAATAGCACTGCTCGTTCACTATAGGGCACCATTTCCGTTTCTGTGCTTGAACGGGGGCTGATTCACAAGTCATAAAGAACACACTTTGCCTGTACATTCTGAGTTTCCTCTCATTTAAGAACAGTTTATTTTAAGAAGCCAGGGTAATGGTTAGAGTGTTTGACTAGGCTCTGAAGGCCCCGTTCCAGGAGCGGATTAAGACCAACTGATGCCCTAAGCACAGCTCAACAATGGTGCCCCTCAGCCCTTCCATTGCTTAACTGACAAGAAATTAAGACCCAATAAGCACTGAAGGTGAAATAAAATAAATGCTAAAGGTGAAATAAAACTGTAGTCTTCTTCCAGGCTGTCCCCCAGGCCAAACCCTACAACTATATTAAATATAAACTTTATACTATTTAGTGTGTGTGTGTGTGTGTAAAAACACTAAATAGCAGTAATCAATATAAGAAGAGGAGAAAACCCTTTGTGGTGCCCCCCTTCTTTTGGTGCCCTAAGCACATGCTTATTTTGCTTAATAGTCAATCCATGGCTGCTCCTTTCAAGTCTCTGTTCTGCTTTCCAGGGGACCTTGTTGGAAGGGTTGCATTCTCTCAGTTTAATTCACAGGGTTGTTGTAGGAATAAAAATGGAGTGGGGATAGCCATGAACACCACTGGGAAATTGTTGGAAGAAGAAGGATGGGATGAAAAGGCATAGATAGGTGTCCCCCCCACTAAGTTTGGAAATTTCTGGAGATTTGAGGGTGGAGACTGGGAAGGGGGTGTGGCTTGGGGAGGGAAGTGACCTCAGCCAGGTATAATACTATTGAGTGCATCTTCAAAAGCTACCATTTTCTGACAGGGAACTGATCTTTGTAGTCTGGAGATCTGATATAATTCTGGACCAGGCCCCACCCGGAGGTTGCGAACCTTAACATACAACATCCTAACCTATTTGAGCCTCTGGATACCTTGGGAATTTTGAGAGTAGTAGAGAGAGCCACCCCAAATGGGTGGCCAACGGGGGCAGAGCCAAATGGAATAACCCCCTCTTCCCATTATAACGTAAGAGGACCCCTGCTGGATTAAATCAACAGTCCATCTAGTCCAGCATCCTGTTACACACAGTGGCCAACCAATTCTTCTGAAGGGCCAACAACAGGGCATGGAGGCTGAGGCCTTTCTTGATGTTGCCTCCTGGCTCTGGGGATTCAGAGGTTTAGTGCTTCTGAATGTGGAGGTTTCCCTCAGCCGCCATGGCTAGTAGCATGGACTACTGGGAGAACCGGGTTTGATTCCCCACTCCTCCACTTGCAGCTGCTGGAATGGCTAGCCTTCCCAACCCTCCCGCCCTGGCGGGGAACCCCAGGATTTCCACCATCTTCCCCCGCTCCCCCAAAAAACGAAAGCGGGGGGAGGGGGTGGAAACGGTGCCGGGGAACATGGCCAGCCACCGCATCCCGGGGCCACCGCGCCGCTGCTGCCCCCTCTCCTCCCGCCACAGCTGCTCCTCCGAGATGAGCCCAGGCTGAGCCCATCTCAGAGGAGCAGCCAAGAGGCGGCAGCAGCGCAGGGGAGGACGAGGCAGGCCAGGAGCATGGCGAGCCGTGAATCCGGGCCCTTCTAGGACCCAGACTCACGGCTCGCCACGTCCCCGGCCCGCCTCCACCCCCCCTCCGCTTCCACCCCAGAAGCGGAGCGGGCGAGGCAGCAGCGGCGCGGCGGCCTCTTCTCCGCTCGTCGTGGCTGCTCCTCCAAGATGGGCTCAGATGAGCCCATCTTGGAGGAGCAGCCACGGCGAGCGAAGAAGAGGCCGCGCCGCTGCCGCCTCGCCCGCTCCGCTTCTGGGGTGGAAGCGGAGGGGGGGTGGAGGCGGGCCGGGGACGTGGAGGCGGGCGAGCAGAGAAGAGGCGTCAGCTGCGCGGCGGCCTCTTCTCCGCTCACTGTGGCTGCTCCTCCGAGATGGGCTCAGGCTGAGCCCATCTTGGAGGAGCAGCCATGGCGAGCGGAGAAGAGGCCGCCACGCCACTGCCGCCTCGCCCGCTCCGCTTCTGGGGTGGAAGCGGAGGGGGGGTGGAGGCGGGCCGGGGACGTGGAGGCGGGCCGGGGCTTGTCGTTTCCCCCCTCCCCCTAGCTCCACCCCAGTGTCTCCTGGCTCCACCCCCAAAGTCTCCTGGCTCCACCTCCAAAGGCCCCAGATATTTCTGGGGATGGACTTGGGAACCCTAGGAATGGCCTTGGGTCAGCCATAGCTCTCATAGGAGTTGTCCTTGAAAGGGCAGCTTCTGGGAGAGTTCTCTCAGCCCCCACCCACCTCACAGGGTGTCTGTTGTGGGAGAAGGAGATAAAGGAGATTGTAAACCGCTCTGAGACTCTGATACAGAGAGAAGGGAGGGGTATAAATCTGCTGTCTTGTTATTATTATTATTATTGAAGACATGCAAGATTTTCTGCTTGTGCACTAGAGAGTTTGCTGTGCTCTGAAGTGTTCTTGCCATGTCTTAATTATGTAAATGTGAAGCTGGATAAAGCTAATGCGAAACGAGGAAATTTGAGTACCACCTCATTGCACTAAGAATTTTTTGTGCATAGGTGCACACCAAGAATTTCCCATTCTTAGCTGCACACTTGGAGGACTGAGTTATACTACAGCTTGAATTTTGAAGATATTGATTGACTTTAATTGAAATCAGGGCTTTTTTTTTTTTTTTGTAGCAGGAACTCCTTTGCCTATTAGGCCATATCCACTGAGTAGCCAGTCCTCCTGGAGATTACAGTAGGCCCTGTACTAAGAGCCCTGGAAGCTCTTGGAGGATTGGCCATATCAGAGAGGTGTGACCTAATATGTAAAGGAGTTCCTGCTACAAAAAAAGTCCTGATTGAATTACTTTGGACTTTTCATTATGAAATAGACTTTTGACTCATCACTAATATTCCTATATCATATTGTAACATTTATTCTAAATTTATTCTAATTTTAGGAACAGTTTTTTGGCCTGTCACCCCTCCTCCATGAAACCTAGCACAGAAACAATACTTTTAAGTGCAACATTGCGTGAAAACTGCAATCGATTACACCAATGGTACAGCATTGACAGTTTCAACAGCAAACCAGCTACAAACAGGATTTAGAGATGCTGTGGCCAGACTATAGACTTGTGGAACACAAGGGAATTGTTACCATCTTCCCGAAAGTCTGGAAGGATTGTGTGTGACAGGTTTCTGTAGGAAGAGAGTCCCATAAGCTAGATTTATTTATTTGCATCATTGAAAGCCTACCTTTCTCGCTTGGACTCAAGTCAAGGTGGATTATACAGAATCTCTCTTTCTAATAGCGCAGCTCCTAGCTGAACTGCAAAGCAGAATCCCCCCACCTTTTAATTATTTTCTGTAGTTTATTTATTTACTCATACATACATTCTTTAGATTCTCCTCATGTTTCGTACATTCAAACAAACCCAAAATAAATTTCTCTACTGGAACTGTAATAGCTGGATCAAAACCACTGAGTAAAAAATTAAGCTTTCTTGCTATAGGCAGCATGTCTATATCAGGAACTAATGAATTACACAGAGTGAGTCAAGACAATCGAAGGTTGGGACGCTTAATAAATTAATAACATCCACTAGTGTCACTGGTGGATCAGGATGCCCACCCAACTTGCCAGCAGCACTCTTCCTCCTCAATTAGTTTAGTTTGTTTTTTTAAGGGAAGAGAAAAGGAGAGAACCAGAGAGAGGGAAGGAGCAGGGTGGACTTCCCCATTAGGCACAGTAGACTCAGTGCCTGGAGCCCACAGTACGTTTAGGGGCCGATTAAAATGTTTGCATATATTTTAAAACCAGGAGGGGGGGAAACGAACTTCTGGGGTTGAAGAAAACATTTTACTTTTTTTTCTCACTTCAGGAAACCCCCCCCCCCCCAAAGTGTTTAGGGCCCATGAAAATGCATTAAATTTTGCCTAAAACAGAAACAAATACAATGCTGAAGTATGTTATATAAAATACTTTTAATATTGATATTAATATGGTGGGAAGGGCCCACGAATGTCATAACACGGCCCTGGGAAAAAGGAGACCTAATGCGAAGGAGGAAGAGAAAGAAGGGAAAAATCAGATGCGGGTTAGTGCTGAAAGTGAATCACAGTTAAGGGTAAGACTTTGTTCTTTTATTAAGGATAAAACCGGATGCTTTGATTAAAACACTAATCCATGGCCATGGTGCTCACCGATGAGTTTCCAGTTGCTTTCCTGCCTCCCCCCATTATTCCTGATGAGAGTGAAGTAAGGTCAGTCAGTTCAGGGGGGAAATCTGCAGTTAGAGTTGCAATGCGGTCTCTCTGCATTCTGTCTCCTTTTATTGGTGCCTCCGGTTAGCTGTTGTGTGCTAGCCTGACATTTTGTGATTGGCTCTCCTTCCTAAGCCTTCTGTCTCCTGATTAGCCCTGCTTCTTGTGGTGGTGCCTTTTATCTTTTTGTATAATTCCAGAAATACCTGAAGAAGGTCAACAGTTAGCAAATTAACCATTCACTTTTTGTTTTCCTCATATTTTCATATCGGTTTCTGTATTCCTTATGCCATTTTCCCCGTTATATTTAATACATTTTCAACTATTTTAGCAACCACTACATATAAATTATGCATAGCTTAAAATTAACCAATAACAGTCATAAAAATGAAGCAAACCAAAACCAAGGGAGAGGAATTTGGAGAATATGTCAGTTGCATAACATTTAGGCTGAATGTTGCAGGTACCTGTTAAATACCTGTTGCAGGTATTTAAACCTGGCTGTGAGACAAACAGCCAATACCAAAGGGTTATTGTATCTGAAATAAAGAAGTTCAGCCAGCTCTGAATCAACCAATTACATTTTATTGCAAGAAGAAACAGTCACAAACAGCACAGGTACTTCACTCATTGTATACATTGTGGCTATGGTTAACCACACACCCCTAGCAGGCAACAGTTACTCCTATTGGCTCACTTCAGAATCCTTCATGTGCATCTCTTTGTTACAAGAAGTTACATGCCTAGCATCCTGATTGGCCTGTTCTTCCAGGCTTCAGGATTCTGGTTTGCAAGGAGTACCTATCTCAAGCTCAGGCAACAAGAACCCAGTGTGATGCAATAGTCTCTGAGTTCTTAAGCTAGGGCTGCCCGCTACCTAGGGTTGCCAAGTCCAATTCAAGAAATATCTGGGGACTTTGGGAGTGGAGCCAGGAGACTTTGGGGGTGGAGCCAGGAGACATTGGGGCGGAGCCAGGAACAAGGGTGTGACAAGCATAATTGAACTCCAAGGAAGTTCTGGCAATCACATTTCAAGGGACAGCACATCTTTTTTAATGTCTTCCTTCCATAGGAAATAATAAAGGATAGGGGCACCTTCTTTTGGGGCTCATAGAATTGGACCCCCTGGTCCAATCGTTTTGAAACTTGGGGGGTATTTTGGAGAGAGGCACTGGATACTATACTGAAAATTTGGTGCCTTTACCTCAAAAAACAGCTCCCCCATAGCCCCCAAAACCTCCAGATCAATTCCCCATTATACCCTATGAGAATCGATCTCCACATAGGGAATAATGAAGTGCTCGGCAGATGTTTCCCTCCCCGCCCCACTCCGTTTCTGGTTACTCTGAAGTGAGGGATTGGCCTCTCTACTCACAAGTTGCTGCCAACTTCTTCAAAGTAACACAGACACACAATCCCAAGGGGAAGCCTTTCAATCGGAGACTGAAGCCTCCGGAGGCGGAAAGGCACATGGTCCTCTGGGGGAGGGGCTTCCCCCTGCCGACTAGCTGACTGGGGGCAGGAAGGAGCCTGGGAAAGCGGGAGAACCCTCGCTGGGACTGCAGATTGGCAAGCCTACCTCTACCACATGGGAAATACTTGGAGATTTTTAAGGTGGAGCCTGAGGAGGGTGGAGTTTGGGGAGGAGAGGGTATAGGGGTGTCGAATTCATTTGTTATGAGGGCTGGATCTGGCATAAATGAGACCTTGTTGGGCCAGGCCATGTCAGGCTGGGCCATGTCGGGCCAGGCCATGTGTGTACCTAAATAAGATTACGCAACTGAGATATAAACTTTATAAAGAACACAAAAAAACACAATTAATCTTTTTTTTAAAAAAAACCCCAAAAACTTAAAACATGCTAAAAATATTATCATTCATTGGTCTTAAAGGTTCTTTCTTTGTATTTTTTCCATGGGATCCAGGGAACTGGGCAAAGGAAGCTCTGACTCTTTCCTTCCTTCCCCAGGGGGCCAAGAGGAGCAGGAGCCTCAGCCAATAGAAGGAAGATAGTACAGAAGTAACTAGGTACCTGTGTGTTGTCATATTAATAGAAGGAAGAGAAGCTTAGCTCAGTAGCTTTGCTGTGCAATTGAGAGAGCCTGGCAAAGCAAGCTCTGCTTCCTCCCCCAAAGAGGAGCCTTACCCAATGGAGAAAATAGAGGTTTTGCTCTATAGCTCCTGTGCATTTGAGCAAGCCTGGCAAAGCAAGCTGTTATGTAGAAGGAAGCAAGATATAGGGAGAAGGAAGCAGATGACAGCCAGTTGCTTGGGGGCCTGATTTGGCCCCCAGACCATATGTTTGACACCCCTGCTATAGAGTGCACCTTCCAAGGTGGCCATTTTTTCCTAGGTGAACTGATTTTTGTTACCTGGAGATCAATTGTAATCCTGGGAGATTTCCAGCCAGTAAGTGGAGATTGGCAACCATACCCTTAGCCTATGACCTTGACGAAGCCAGTCCAGGGAATAGCTAAGGAGCTGGGGTTGTGCTGCATATTATTGTTTGTCTGTTTAAATTATATATTTTGGATGTTTCTTTTGAGCTGTTTTGAGTCTCCAAGTGGGAAGAAAAGCAGGATAGACTGATAGACAGACAGATACCACTAAGCCTAATCTCACTGGAGTGTCAGTACATATAATAACAAAAAAGCAACATTTCTTACTATATAATTTGAAACACACACACAACTTTAATGATAACATACTAGAGACAGACAGATCTTACATAATGTCTACATGGAACAAACCACCATAAAACACATAAAGCACAAAACAAGATCAGGGCACACAAACTAACATGACTAATCATTGCCCCAAAGTCCTTCCATCCTTGTAAACAAAATATTTCAGAATATTGTTAGTGAATCTTTTCCAAATAAATCCCGATAACCCAGCTCATTAATCCATTTAATGCAACCCAGCCATATAGCATGAGATTTTATCTGATGCTGAAAACAAACACCCGTTTGCTCCATTTATAAATTAATGATGACAGCCTACATTTATCGGACCTCAGTAATTTATAGGTACTGCAAAACTGTGCAGTCCTTTGCTGGTAAGAGGCGGGCACTGCAGTCTCTCTAGGATCATCAGGAGGAACCTATTAAAAACCAATTTGCAGTTGTCCTGCTGAAAGATATACATCTTCTTACAGTCTAAACCTGGCCAAAAAAAAAAAGGGGGGGGACTTGGAAACATCTATAAGTGCCAGAGTCCATTTCTGCCTTATGTTAATGGAAAAGATCCATTTACTTTCTTTCAGGGCTTTTTTGGAGCAGGAATGCACAGGAACGCAGTTCCGGCTGGCTTAGTGTCAAGAGGTGTGGCCTAATATGCAAATGAATTCGTGCTGGGCTTTTTCTATTAAAAAAAAGCCCTGTGTGAAACAATGGTGATGTCAGCGAGTGTGGCGTAATATGCAAATGAGTTCCTGCTGGGCCTTTTCTACATAAAAAACCCTGCCTTTTTCAATTTCTCTGAGTGTGTCACAGGCATTTATGAGGATAATTTTTTTTGCAGTGATTATAAATGACTATAGTTCAAGCCATGATCTTCAGGGTGGCTTTGAGCAAATTTTGTGTTCTTATTTTGTTCCCCCCGTTTCTTTGGAGTGTGTCACAAAGGACAGAGTATTGGAGTTCAAGCCCCAACTGGAATATCCTTAGGCTAGCCTGATATTGTTAGATCTCAGAAGCTAAGCAGGGTCAGCCCTGGGAGGCCAGTAGAGTTGTTAGGCAGAGGCAGGCAATGGCAAACCCCCTCTGAATGCCTTGGGAACCCTAGATGGTCAACATAAATTGGCAGTGCAGAGTTAGGCTCTGGGAGACTCCAGGTTTAAATCCCTACACTGCCGTGGAAGCTTGCTTGATCGTTGTGAGGGTAAAACAGAGGAGAGGAGAATAATGTTAGCGGCCTTGGTTTGCCCCTTGGAAAGAATGGTGGGGCAGAAATTAAGTAATTAAATAAACAGAATTCACATTGAGATGACTGAATGACTTGGATAGCCCAGTCAAGCCCGATCTCATCAGTTCTTGGAAGCTGAGCAAAGTTGACTGTGGTTAGTACTTGGATGGGAGACTGTAGGAATGTCACCCGACTCAGGGTTGAGGATCTCCCACCAGTCTGTCTGTGTCTGTCTGACAGTGGTTGCGTTGCTTTATTTTAAACATTCTTCTATACACAATCATTTACTAGGAGCATGCAGAGTAAGGCGACCAATGTTTACCTTAGCTCTCCCCAAATGTGCATTCCAGGAAGGAGGTGAAAGGTCAGAACATTCCAAGAGCCTCAGCAGTATTGCATAGGGGCAGAGTGCACAGAGGCTTAAGCCTGCCTTCTATGTCTATGGATGAATTCAGGACAAGGTTGGTTTGCCTGACCTTCAGGAGACTGTCCTTAAAATACCCAGTTGGGAGGCTAAGGCAGGCTTATCTAGCCACTTCCCTGAATATCTTCCAGGCCCCCAGTATGGGTCAGTCACCAGGTGCGTATGTGCGTGCAAACACACACACAAAAAAACCCCAAAAAGGAGAGTTTTGGTTATTCCTCACATATTGGCAGGTATTTAATATTTGAGAGGGGACAGTTTATATTATTTGATTAACAGTTAAAACAAGGCAGCAACAGATTTAGGACTGGAACTTTTTCACTTGTCATATGTCAATACCGGTATCCAACAGGTGTCACACAATTATATTTTGTATTTTTTATTTTAATGATATTTGATAGCTGACAAGCAATGGTAATGGGCAATGGTTAAGAACTTGTGATGGACTTCCACTGGGTTCACTTTCTGACATTTGTCCTGGGCTGTTTCCCAAAATTTCTTATTTCTTCATCTCATACCACTCCACAAATGAATGAATTTCCTCTTTAATATTATCTGGAAGCATAGAAAGCAAATACATTAATAAGTCACCTATGATAGCTTCTGTTTCGACATTCTCATACCCACAGCTCTGTATATTTTTTGAAATGAAATTCTGCACCAGTGTTCCTTTTATGCTGAGTTAGTGTGAGCTAGCACAGGTTTTTAGCCTCTGGCTCACACATTTTTGTCTTAGCTCAGGAAAAAATGGCCCCAGAGCAAACTAATTATTCAGTAGCACACAGCTTTGATGCCAGTAGCTCACGAAGTAGAATTTTTGCTCACAAGACTCCACAGTTTAGAAGGGGCATTGTTCTGCACCTATCCTTTTCTGATAAAATTCTTCAGCTTTACAGTTCAAGTACACCAGGGGTTTTTTTGAGCAGGAATGCCCAGGAACACAGTTCCGGCTGGCTTAGTGTCAGGGGTGTGTGGCCTAATATGCAAATGAGTTCTTGCTGGACTTTTTCTACAAAAAAGCCGTGTGAAATAATGGTGATGTCTGAGGGTGTGGCCTAATGAGTTCCTGATGGGCTTTTTCTACAAAAAAAGCCCTGATGTGCACTAAGGAACTGTCTGTGCAGGGCATCAAGGTCCCATTCCATCCATACTCTACTTCCTTCTTGGATTTGGGGATTTCACTTGATATTGCCTGCACACTTTGAAGACTTCCTTTAGTAGAAACTTGCTTTTGTGGAGAAAAGAAGTGCAAAAAGGTATGAAAAATCTCCTGGTGGTCCCTAGCCCCAGAGAGATCCAGCTGTCCTTAGCCATGGCCTTTTTGGCTCTGGCCCCCATCTGATGGAACTCTCTGCTGGAGAACATCCATGCCCTGCAGTATTTCCTACCTTTCCACAGAGCTTGCAAGACAGAGATGTTCCACCGGGCTTTTGGTTGAGTTCAGCAATGGGACAGCAGGCAGTCTTAGGTTTTCTGCCCTACACCTTCTCTGCCCCTTAGAAGCTTTGGGGAGTTGCAATCTTAACCCAAATTAACCTCCCCACTCCTCCACTTGCACTGCTGAAAAAGTCTTGGGTCAGCCATAGCTCTGGCAGAGGTTGTCCTTGAAAGGGCAGCTGCTGTGAGAGTTCTCTCGCCCCACCCACCTCACAGGGTGTTTGTTGTGGAGGAGGAAGATAAAGGAGATTGTGAGCTGCTCTGAGACTCTGAGTGGAGGGCGGAATATAAATCCAATGTCGTCTTCATCATCTGTAATCATACTGTGTTTTAATGTTACATCAATTCAAGTTGTTTTAGATTGTTGTGTTTAATCCTGATGTAAGCCGACCTGATCCCTGCTTGCTGGGAAGGGTGGCCTAAAAGTCTAAATAAAAAAACAAATGTTATCAGAATACAAAACTTGACCTGTAACACAATTAGGGTTGCCAATCCCCAGGTGGGTGCAAGGGATCCCCCCCGGTTTGAAGGCCCTCCCCCCACTTTAGGGTCATCGGAAGATCTCCTGGCTCCACCCCCAAAGTCCCCAGATATTTCTTGAATTGGACCTGGCAACCCTAAACACAATTTTGTTCCTGAACCAAATAAAAGCAAAAGATATTCACTTGGCTCCACTAATTAAACGGATGTGAAAAGTTAAAACAAATGAACAAACAAAAACCTTGAGAAATGTAGCAGAACATCTTTGGCAAGAATGGCCTTATGATGTTATAGAACAGGGGTCTCCAATGTGGTGCCCTTGGGCACCATGGCATCCACCAGGGCTTTTTTGGGGGTAGCAGGGACTCCTTTGCATATTAGGCCACACACCCCTGATGCAGCCAATCCTCCAAGAGTCCACAGTAGACCCTGTAAGAAAAGCCCTTGAAGCTCCAGGAGGATTGGCTACATCAGGGGTGTGTGGCCTAATATGCAAAGGAGTTCCTGCTACAAAATAAGCCCTGGCACCAACACCTTAATTGGCACCTTCCAAATGTTTTTAGAAAGTGGGCTGGGCCAGGTGGGGCTTTTGCCCAGCAAGGTTTCTAATGGGTGGTTAGAGATTTGATTGGTTATGCAGATTTTTTTTAAAATGTTGCTTTGAATACTGGGTTTGATACACAAGGAGGCACGTTGCATAGTGATCAACTCACTTTATTGTGATTACAGTATATCAGATAAGAACTAGAACTGTCTGAATGGGCCAATGGGGCCAACTATATACACCTCGGATTCCCATGCTAGCTCACCATAGGTCCGTTTGAACGAGCAGGGGAAATCCCAATTGGTCTAAGGAGCGCAGGAATTAGGATCCTGCTCCCCTTATTATTACAGATCCAAAGTTCAGTCCTACAGCCCACTGAGCCTCTGTATGAATGCCAAATGCAAGGAAACCCGGACACATCACTTTGGCAGCTGCTGCCATTTTAGCCCCAAAATCTTAACTATGTGAAAGCTGTGGCAGCCATTTTATAGCTGGGTCTGCCTCCTGTGGCAGTCATTTTATGTCAGCCATTTTGGCACTGTGGCCACCACACTGTGTCAAAATTCTTTTTTTTCTTTTTCAACAGCATAAACTTTATTTTAACTTTAAAGTTTGGTTACAATATTCAAAGCTAATAATCATAAAGGAAATAGCTACAATTCTTGTTACAGTTATAATTAACATATTATTTTCAGAAATAAAAACAAAACAAGAAAAAAAGAAGAACAATTATTGCTGTCAATAATTAAAACTAAAGCACAATGGGTATTTCCATTATTATTATCTATATTATTTTTTGTTTTAACCTTTCCAGAATAGCTAAAGTAAAAGAGTTTACACTTAATAGGACTAAAAATATAACATCTTTCTATACAGCATTCAATGTGGCAAAATGTTTTGTTCAGATAAGTAAGGTATCACCGGGTACCATACAGCAATAAAAAATGTTTCATAATTTTCTGTCAAAGGGGTTTGAGTCTGAACAGAAATCTTAGACATTATGAAATATTCCCACAATCTTTGTTGCCAAGTTAGGATAGATGGGGGAATTTTTATTAATCCAGTGCGCCGCCGGGGTGGTGTGTGCAGTAGATATTAATATATGTACTCTTTCTGAATTTGTCTTATTTTTTCTGGGGTCAGTGCATTTGCCAGGAAGGAAGACTTAAGGTTTTAAAGGTAAATTTGTACTTGTAGTAAGTGCTATATGTTGAATGATCTTTTCACAGAAGTTCTGTATGTGCTTGCATGACCGCCAGCAATGAAAATAGTTGCCTATTTCCCCACACTGTTTTATACAGTTTGAACTTATGCTATTGTGCATGTGGTGAAGTATTTTTGGATGTAAGTACTAACGCATTAGCAGTTTATAGGATTGTAGCCTAATGGTGGAAATTTTAGAGGTATAAGATGGGGAAGACCATATTTCTTTCCAGTCGTTGTCAGAAAATTTTGTGTTACAATCAGTTTGCCATAATCTTTGATATTTTAAGGATGGGGTATGGACTAAGTCGAGTAAAACTTTACACAATCTAGATATGAGTTTAGAATCGTCAGTAGCTAGTGTATGTAATATATTTTCAAACTCTGTTTGAAGTCTGACTAGGGCATTCTGTATTAGTGGTATGGAGAAAACATTTCTGATTAAAATAACTTAAGAGCAGTTTTTTGTTCTAATTTGTTCTTTTCTAAAAGCTTTCCTTTGCTGAAGAAGTTTATAATTCGTGTAAGTCCAGCTTTATAGCAAGATATCAGAATATCTGCAGTAGGTGTTGGTGACCATTCTTGGTTCAAGTATGAGGATTGAATGGATAGAAAAGGGGTGATTCTATTTCTATATTTGTTCCATATTTTGATGGCAGTATGTAAGCAGCTTTTTGTAAGAGAAGCTTTTGGTTTTAACTTGTTAACAGGAAGGTTCTATATACAGTCAAATAAATTTAGAGGCCAAATATCATGTGTTTCTATTTGTACCCAAGCTAAGGTGGGAGAAGCTAAAGCTCTCAATAAGGAGGTTAAATTGGATGACTCATAGTACAGTGCAAGATTTGTTATTTCAAGACCTCCATACTGTATTGATCTGTAAAGAGTCTTTTGGTTAGTGTGTGGTCTTTTTTTCCCCATTGTAAAAGTTCTTTTTGCCAAAGATATAGGCATTTCCTGGGGATCTCAATTGGGATGGTCCAAAAAAAGTGAAGAAATTTGGGGGAGCATAAAGTGTTTGATAAGATCTAGTCTATCCATCCAATATAGAGACATAGCATTGCAGTTTTTAATTGAATTTCTAATTTCTGTCTGCAAGGTGCCGAAATTGGCAGACAATAACTGCGACAGGTTTACAGGTATAGTCACCCCTAAATACTTCCAATTTCTTGAAACCCAATTGTAAGGGAAAAATTGTTTAATATTTTGGATATTAAAGTTTGACATATTAATTGGATATATATCTCATTTTGTTTGACTAAAAGACAGTCCAGAGACTAGGCTAAAATTATGTAATATCGATTGTACTTCCAGCAAAGAATCAGAGGGTTTGGAGAGACATATGATAATATCATCAGCATATAAGGATATCTTATGAGAAGTAACACCTATGTCCATTCCTTTAATTAGAGGGTTTGTACGAATTGTCTCAGCCAAAGGTTCTATGGCTATTGCAAAGGGGAGTGGGAATAGGGGACATCTTTGCCTCGTACCTCTTTGCAGTGGGATTGATTCAGTAAAATAGCAGTTTATTAATATCTTAGCTGAGGGCTCCTCATATAAAGTGTAGATTGCATTGTTAAACTTAGTGCCAAAACCCATACCATGTAAAACCATTTTCAAATAGTGGATTTCAACACTATCAAAAGCCTTTGTGGCATCTAGTGATAACAGTAAGGCTTCATGTTGATTAGATTTACAATGTGAAATAGTGTTTAAAATGTGACGTATGTTATCAGCATTGTTTCTTTTGTAAATAAAGCCAGTTTGGTCAGGCTTAATATAATCAGGTAATATAACTTTTAATCTGTTTGCCAAAATTTTTGTGAAAATTTTATTGTCTACATTAAGGAGCGAAATTGGGTGGTATGAAGCCGGGTCTTGACGATCTTTATTCGGTTTTGGAATTCTAATGATATTGACTTCTGACCAAGTTTTTGGCATGGACCCTGACTCTAGAATATTGTTGCATAGAGTTGTTAGGGGACCAACTAGTTCTGATTTTAAAGTTTTATAATACTTGGGAGGAAGGCCATCCCTACCGGGTGCAGTATTTGGTTTCAGCTTTTGAATAGATACAATGACTTCAGTTGTTGTAATATTTTTTTCCAGCAAGTGAACATGGATAGGAGTTAGCTTAGGCAGCAACCCTTGCTTACTTAAGAAAGCTTTTATTTTAGGTGTCTCAGGTTTTGTGGTGAAATATATCTTTGTGTAGAAATCAGCCATAATTTTGGCAATTTTTTTGAGTTTCTACTTGTTTGGATCCTTCCTTGTCCAGAAGTGAGTATATGTGAGAAGCTTGGCACTTCTGTTTAACCTTCCACGCTAAGTATTTGATTGATCTCGGGGATTTTTTCCAGTACCTGTTTTTAATATACATCAGCTGTCTCTGAATTGTTTCAGTTTCCTTATCCTGTATGAGTTTCCGTTCTGCCTCTAATTTCCTATAAATATGTGAGTTACCAGTTTGTTTATGGAGTAGTTCCAAATGTTTAATTTTTTCTTGTGTTTCCAATATTAATTGTTTCTTTTCTTTTTTCAGGCGTATTGCCATAGAAAATACCAAGCCTCTAACAACTGCTTAAGATGCGTCCCATAATGTATTTAATGAGATATCATCTGTGTTATTTTCTTTAAAACAGATTTGTATGCCTTGTGCAATTTGTTCTTTCATGGTGTCATCCAATAAATTTTTTTTCTCAAATTTCCAGTGCCTTTCTGTTTGTATTTGTCTAAATGGTTTTAATGTACAAAGGATTGGTGTATGGTCTGACCAAATATTAATGCCAATTTGTATGTCTGATACAAATTTCATTAAGGATTGGGATAGAATTATGTAATCAATTCATGTATAAATGTTATGTCTTGCTGAGTATAATCTCTCTCATTTTGGTGGGAATGATGCCATACATCATATAGACCACAGGACTGGATCAACATGTTTTTTGAGGGGAGGCAAAAATTAAAAATGACGCCCTCTTATGGGCCATTCTATCTTATGGTCCCATAGAATATAATGGACTCCATACCCAATTTGGTGCCCCCCTTCCTTCGGCACCCAGGGCAAGCACCCCCCTCTGCTCCCCCCCCCCAGATCCGGCCCTGATAAACCATAGCTTTCAAGAAGGAAAGATAAACCTGTATCTGTGTTACCTAAGTTTCGAGGGTTGGGCTGCCTGTGTGTTCTGTCTAAAGCCTTATTGGCTATCAGATTAAAGTCCCCTCCTAGTATAACATTATCAGTTTGGAAGGCTTGTAGCTGCAATAATGACTGGTTTAGAAATTCTAACTGATTCATATTTGGAGCATATAAGGTTGCTAGTGTTAGAGGAAAGCCTTCCAAACTGCCTTTTACAAAAAGGAATCTACCTTGAGGATCAGAGATGGTGTCTTGCAGTTCAAAACAGATGTGCCTGGCAAGTAAAATGGCTGCTCCCCTCGATTTGGAGTTCCCAGGGGCAAGGAGTTGAGTAGCAAACCAGGGGTTTTTCAAGACTGAGTGATCTTTAGATTTCAGATGTGTCTCCTGTAGGAACAAAATGTCAGGCTTATCTTTCATCATCTGAGGGAGTACACGTTTTTGTTTGATTTTGTTGATTAAGCCACGTACATTATGTCATAACTTTTAAAGGATTCATTTTGCAAATTAAACACTCTAAATATGCTAATAATCTAGTCACAAAATTCTAGAAATGTACTATAATATCCTATAAGTATTAAGGTCACCAAATACCCAATGTAAAACTCTAAGTCTATACTACTAAATTTAACTTCAAAAACATCTATTTAGTTCCTGTTATTGAAATCTTAACTGGTAAGTTCTTATACTAAGCTTCATTTAAGTTCCACACTTATACCTACTCTAACGAACAAAATAAAACAGCAGTTATAACACCATTAACACAGCAAAGAAGACAAGGAAAGAAGAATGTAACCCCCCTCCCCCCGCCCCATCTCCCCCCACTTTATACTCATAAATCAGGCATCAGGTATTCTTCATTGAAGTCAGCTCTGACAGCTTCCATGTCTTCAATTAGAAAGTCAGCAGCAAATGTTCAGTTCATAGGTTTCAGGTCTTTTCCAGGATAGGAATCTTGCATTTCTTCTCTGGGGTAAGTGAGAGCTTCCTCTTAGCTGTTTTCTTCAGTAAGTCTGCAGGGACTTCCAAGAGTAGGGCCTTCAACATAGTAATTCCAGAGGCCAGATCTGTGGCTACATATTGTTTGCTAAGGTGTCACACTTGTAATTTGTACAGCATTGTTCATCTATATTTTATGTTGGCCTGCTGTAGTTTGGTGGTGATTGGCTTCAGTGTTTTCCTGAGAGACAATACATCCTGAGGAAGATCAGGATAAATGGTAATTTTACATTAGGGTTTGTAGAGTCTTTCGGGATCAAGTGCCGTGTTCTACTGGAGAAAGTTTTCCTTCCAGACGTTTCGTTCTCAGCTGCGGAGAACATCCTCAGTGGCGTTGCAGCCGGAGCAGGCACTCAGACCTTCTTGGCTGCTGTGCATTGAGTGGGGCCAGGGCTGCTGGAGAGCTGCTATTTCTAGGCTGGAGGGGGTGTGATGAAAGGGCAATTGGTTTGTGGATGTGCCCATTGTTTGGTGGGGCTTCCTGGAAGGGTAGTGATAAGGAAACTGGCTGTTGAATGTGACCATTGTTCCGTGTTAATTGCTGGGAAGGTTGGAAGGGGTTTGAAGATAAGGAAGATGGTTGTTGACTGTGCTGATTGTTCTGTGGAATTTGTTGGTTGTTCTGAGACTTTCTGCAATTTATAGTCTGTAGGGTGTTTTGCAGAGCTGGGTACCAAGATTGGTGGATGAAAATGCCTTCTTCCTTTCTGTTAAAATTGTGCTGGTGTTTGTAAATCTCAATAGCGTCTCTGAAGGATGGGGTGAGTGCGCGATGGGGACGCCTAGCAGATGTTTGTGTGTGGAGGGATTTTCTTAGGCTGAATTCAGAGGTGTCTCTAAGTCATCCCAAAGTGCCAGTCTGTAATCAGCCTTCTAGTTCTTAAATATGTCTTCAATAAGTCTTGTAATTTCAAGGAGATTTTTATACCCAAGTATTGTCATTGTGTCACCAATCTGTAAGCATGATTTTTGTGAATTTACAGAGTGTGAGCTAGATAGTTTAACGGCATACAGTAAGGCTTTGGAATGATTAATTTTGAGGCCAGATATATTACTGAATTCCTAGAGCATGGTAAGGGAAGGTAACTTTTCTGGATTTGTTACATATAAAACCATATTGTCTATGTATAGACTGGTTTTATAACAGTCATCTTTGATGGGTATACCAGAGATCATACAATTATCCCTAACAGAGTTTGCTAGAGGCTCAATTGCAAGGGCAAGCAAAAGAAAGGAAAGAGGACAGCCTTGCCTTGTGCCTTCGAATAAACAAAGGTCTCTTGAGCAGTATCCATTTATTTGCACTTGAGCTTTAGGTGATAGGTACATAGAATCAATTATTCTTTTTTGATTTTTCCTTAACTGTGAAGCCATAAAAGTTTATTTTAGTTTATTTGATTTATATCCTGCCCTCCCCACCAAAGCAGACTCAGGGCGGCTCACAATTCATGCTAAAACAACAGCAGTATAAAAACATTGCATTAAAATGACATTCAAGTGCTATTTTAATACAATAATAAATAAATAGGCAGCATTCAAGTAATGGCCCTGGATTACTCCTCATCTCAACCTACGGAGACCATCAGTTCCTCTGGAGAAAAATGGATGCTTGGGAGAGTGGCACTGTACCCCACTGAGGTCCCTGCTCTCCCTAGCCTCCGTCCCCCAGTCTCCAGGAGTTTCCCAACCTGGATCTGGCCCCCCTGCTCCTCCATCTCCAACTGGTAGCCAAGGGGGACCTGGCAGCCACCCTACAGGGGATGGCCGTTTTATTACTGGGTGCCATTTTATTACTGGGTGTTGTGACAAGCTGGGTGCTCTCAAGAAGTAAAGGGGAGGGAGGAGACAACCTGGAAATCCTGTTTCCACAATGCTTCCCTAACCTCTCTGTTGTAGCTACATGAACATAAGGAGAACCTTCGAACAGCAGTGAAAACAGCAGCACTCTACAGACTATAAATTGCAGAAAGTCTCAGAACAACCAGCAAATTCCACAGAACAATCAGCACAGTCAACAACCATCTTCCTTATCTTCAAACCCCTTCCAGCCCTCCCAGCAATTAACACAGAACAATGGTCACATTCAACAGCCAGTTTCCTTATCACTACCCTTCCAGGAAGCCCCACCAAACAATGGGCACATCCACAAACCAATTGCCCTTTCATCACACCCCCTCCAGCCTAGAAATAGCAGCTCTCCAGCAGCCCTGGCCCCACTCAATGCACAGCAGCCAAGAAGGTCTGAGCGCCTGCTCCGGCTGCAATGCCACTGAGGATGTTCTCCGCAGCTGAGAACGAAACGTCTGGAAGGAAAACTTTCTCCAGTAGAACACGGCACTTGATCCCAAAAGACTCTACAAACCCTAATGATGTTACCAGCCGTGAAAACCTGAAATCTTTGGTAATTTTACAGTCCTGGTATTTTAAGTATCCTTTTTCTCTGGCTGTGTTCAGAAGCAAAGATTTGAATCGTGGATCAGGTAATGTAATTAGAATATCTCTGAGGAGCCTTCTGTTAGGAGACTTAGCATTCCCAATGCGATAAACTTTATGAAGAATTAATGGAGAGTCATCAGCAAGGTTTAATTCTTGGGTGTCAGGAAATCAATTAGATCATTAGAAGCTTCCACCCCCTCTGCAAAACCACACAGTCTAAGGTTATATTGTCTTACTGTGGCCTCAAGCTGAAGAATACGATCATTTTGCTGCAGGTTTGCATCCTGTAAAGCCATGCCTAAGTTCAAGGCCATGTCTGCAGTCTGCGCAGTTTGTGAGAGAGATTTAGTAAAGTCCTGTAGCTCATCATTAATGGGTTTCAATAACCCAGCCATTTGTGCAGGAAGTTTATCTAATAGAGACATCTCCATGGCCTGAAGAGACGTTTGTAAGGTGGCTTGAAAGAATTCCTCCATAGAGGCCTCATTGTAGGCTGCACTCCCTTCCCTGCTGTCAGGGGAAGCTGCCATTTTTTTTAATCACTTGTGCTGCAGTCGTTACTCTGCAAGGATTTTCTCCCCGGGGAGAGGCTTTAGCCAGTTGTTCTGTCTTCTTGGGGGAAGGCGAGGTTGTTCCCCCAGCTTTTTGCATCGTTTAGGGCTGTAAAAGAACGATCCGGCGCTGGAATGGGAGGGAAATAGGGCCGTGGGAGTTAGAGGTCTCCTCTCACATGTCCTCCATGATCACCGGCAACGCTCCGCTGTGTCAAAATTCTAAAGATGTCTGCAAGCTGAAAATGATTGGGGTACTTTGATGCAAACCATCAATCCAACAGATATGTATTGTTGGCACATAGAATCATAGAGTTGGAAGGGACCTCCAGGGTCATCTAGTCCAACCACCTGCATGACGTAGGAAACTCACAAATACCTCCCCCTAAATCTGCAGCATCCTCATTGCTGTCAGATGGCCATCTAGTCTCTGTTTAAAAACCTCCAAGGAAAGAGAGTCCTGAGGAAGCCTGTTATTCAGGTGTCCTCACTTCTGCCATGAAAGAGTTAATTTGTTGTTTGTGTTTACACCTTGTAGTTAATAAGCATGGAGCCAATTAGACACAGTGTAGGCGTTTTTGCTAGAGAAGGAGGTAGTAAGCATACTTAATTAGGGGATCTAACATCTAAGTTTCCCTATTGGCAAAATTAACCAATAAGTTAGAGAAAGTTACATGCTGTTTGTCACATACTCAGTTTAGTGGGAACTTTCATTTTCTTTGATCTAGGAAACACAAAGGTTTTTAGCCAAGATGGAGTTTGGATCAGAAGACCAGTTAGATTCTTGGTTCTTTATTGTTTTCATTCCAAATGTAACCCTTTCCCTTATTTTTATTTTTTAGTAAAATCTTGTCTTTATCAGCAAACACACGTGACTATGGGCTACTTTTAGTCTGCTGCCTTTTAAAGTGCTCTGCTAATTTTTCCAACCCGTCTGCAGTAAAACTCTGCATTCAGATTTGTGTTTGGGAGTCAGGCAGTGGGCCTTTGTCTTTTTAATAAGCCAAATGCTTTATGATCTCCATCCTCTCTATCCTTACCATCGTTCTTAGCATAACCATTATAAATCCAATTTTATGGATGAGGAACTGAGTGTCAGAGCTTTCACTTGTCAAAAGCCATTCACTGTGTCCGAGTGAGCTTGGATTTAGTCTTCAAGGTCCACAGCCAACATTTGGAGTCTGTTGCATTTGTCTTCTTTTATTATGGTCATGGGAGAATGACCATCATGGGAGAAGTTCATTAGCTCTGGTTTGGTACGGTCCTTTGCTAGGCATGTGTCTAGGCCTGGTGTGCAGATGGGATCACTGGTGCACATCGGTAACTGGCTGTATCTTGGAAGCAGGGCTTTTTTTGTAGAAAAAGCCCAACGGGAACTCATTTGCATATTAGACCATGTCTCCTGATGTCACCATTGTTTTGCACAGGGCTTTTTTGTAGAAAAGCTCAGTATACTAGGCTACACCCTGACACTAAGCCAGCTGGAACTGTGTTCCTGTGCGTTCCTGCTCAAAAAAGCCCTGCTTGGAAATAAATTGCAGCAATGGAAAAGGAACACAAAACAGGAAACAAAACGATCGAGGGGTCACAAAACTTTCCTTGCAAGAAAAGGTTAAGGGGTTTGAGCCTTTTTAGTTTAGAGAAAAGAGGACCAAAAGGGGGACGCAAACAGATTTAAAAATTTATGTATGGGAAGAGAAAACATTTTCTTCCTTCTATATAACATTAGAATCCACAGGTAACCAATTGAGTTGATGGACAATAGTTTCGGGGTAGAAAAGGGAGTGATTCTTCACTCAAACAGTGCAATTCTAAGACTCTTGTAGGCCTCCTTAGATTATAGGATTGCTCTTATAGGGAGATCAGTTTGTGGAATTTACTGCCATTATCTATCCATGGCTATAACTGCTGGTTTAGTTGTTTTAAGGGATTAGACTTTTTCATAGAGGGCAGGTTTGCCAGGATGTTAGCTTCAGTGACTGGAATAGAACCACCATGTTTAGAGGCAGTAACCTGCTGGATATCAGTGCTGGGAATCAACAATAGCATAAGGCTTTGGTCTTTCTAGAGGTATTTGTTTGACCAGTACATAAAACATGGTGCAGGGCTAGATGTACCATTATTATGATCTTCTTATTTTCTTAAGCCATATACATAAAATGTACACAGAAGATGCTTTAAATGTCCACCCCAAATATAAAGTTTGAAGGCAACAAACCTCTATTTGCAAACAAAAATTCATAAGGGAGACATCAAGGCTGCAGTTCCCTTGAGAGCCAGCTGTGGTGAAGTGGTTAGGAGTGGTGGACTCTAATCCGGAGAGCCGAGTTTGATTCCCCACTCCTTTATCACATGGTGGAGGATGAAATTATATTGTAGACAGGGCTTTTTTGGTAGACAATGCCCAGCAGGAACTCATTTGCATATTAGGCCACACACCCCTGATGTCACCATTGTCTCACATAGGGCTTTTTGAAGGAGGTGCCCAGCTGGAACTCATTTGCATATTAGGCCACACCCCTGACACTGAGCCGGCTGGAACTGCGTTCCTGTGCGTTCCCGATCAAAAAAGCCCTGATTGTAAGCTGATTCTCCTCCTCCTCCTCCTGACCTCCTCCTCAGATCTCAGAAGGTATGTACATGGATGGGAGACCACCAAGGCAAACCACCTCTGTTTATCTCTTGCCTTCTATGTAAGGATGCTGGGGAGGTCATGCGCGGGGGCGGGGGTGGAAATACACCCTCAAGCTCTTCAACCGCTGCCATTAAGTGTTAACACTGATAGGATTGATGATCCTCCCCAAAGGTTGCAACCCTAAAGACACTTTTCTGAGAATAAGCCCCATTAAATCACATAGGATTTACTTCTGAGTAGACCTGTTTAGATTCCCAGAGCATGGTATTTGAGATGTTGTGGAAGGTTTATTTGTGGTCTCGTGTCAATTCTTGCTTATTTACACATGGAACTCATGACTGCGTAAAGGCATTCATCAAGTGATAAACCTGGTTCAAGGTTCTGGGTTTTCTTAACACAGCGATTAGCTCCCTTAAGAACATAAGAGAAGCCATGTTGGATCAGGCCAATGGCCCATCCAGTCCAACACTCTGTCACACAGTGGCCAAAAACCCCCGTGCCATCAGGAAGTCCATCAGTGGGGGAAGAAGAAGAAGAAGAAGAAGAAGAAGAAGAAGAAGAAGAAGAAGAAGAAGAAGAAGAAGAAGAAGAAGAAGAAGAAGAAGAAGAAGAAGAAGATGATATTGGATTTATATCCCGCCCTCCACTCCAAAGAGTCTCAGAGCGGCTCACAATCTCCTTTACCTTCCTCCCCCACAACAGACACCCTGTGAGGTGGGTGGGGCTAAGAGAGCTCTTACAGCAGCTGCCCTTTCAAGGACAACCTCTGCCAGGGCTATGGCTAACCCAAGGCCATTCCAGCAGGTGCAAGTGGAGGAGTGGGGAATCAAACCCGGTTCTCCCAGATAAGAGTCCACACACTTAACCACTACACCAAACTGGCTCTCAGAAGCCCAGAAGCCCTCCCTCCCACTGTTGCCCCCCAAGCACCAAGAATACAGAGCATCACTGCCCCAGAAAGAGAGTTCCAACAATACTCTGCAGCTAATGTTCATCCAATCCCTTCTTGAAGCTGTCTATGCTTGTAGCCGCCACCATCTCCTGCAGCAGTGAATACCATGTGTTCCATGTTTTTTCCTTGAGAAAACAAATCAGGTATGAAGCAGTTCACTAGAGAATGAGGGTAACTGAATGGGGTTTTCAAGGCAAGAAACGTCCAGAGGTGGTTTGGCACTGGTCGCCTATGCGGGGCAACTCTGGACTTCCCTGGTGGTCTCCCATTCAAATACTAAACACAGGCGAGCCTGCTTAACTTCCGCGATGTGACGAGACCAGGCTAGCGTGCGCTATCCAAGTTAGGGCTGCTGTTAATTTAAGGTGGCCAGAATTAGCTAAACTGCGTTTCAGGCGGTAATACCAAAACTCTTACCAAAAGGCAAATCTCATTGAACTCAAAGGGATTTACTTCGGAGAACCCCAAGTAGAAATGTTGACTCTCCAGTGATCCGGAACCTCCTTCCATCGTTTTAGAGACATGGTAAGTATTGTCCTAGAAGTCATTTCAAAAAGAGAAGGGACTCTCTCCCGCAGATAACGATGGGATCATTTCCCTCCTCCCCAACTTTTAAGGTTTTCTGAATTAATTCCAAAACCCAGCCCCTCCCAGCAGAAACACATATAGCGGGACTGAAGAACGTCTTCGTTCTTCTGAGGGCATTGGATTAGTCTTTCAAGAAGAGGGGCTCTCTAGCTTGGCAGGGTCATCAGAAGAACATCTCGGCAAGCCCGATCCCGGAAGCTAAGCAGGGTCGACTCTGGCAAGTACTTGGAGGGGAGACCTCCAAGGAATACCAGCAGTCGGGAGGGCAGGGGCAGGCTTTATTTATTCTGAATATCCTTCAGGCCCCCAGAAGGAAGTCAGTCAGTCACCAGAGGTGGACGAACATGACTTCCAAACGCAAAAGCGCGCGCACACACAATACCAAAGAAGAACCTCTCCTGTGGTAGAGAAGAGCCAGCAGTGCGGGAAGTAGGGAGGTTCAGAAGGGTGTGACTCTGCTAAAGACTCTGCTGTTCCCTTTGCCTAAGACTGCTGAGAGAAATACAGGAGATTAATTGGGTGCTGGAAAGTGCCAAAATCGCAGCCAATCTATGGCGACGCAGCAGGGTTTTCAAGGCAGGAGACCCAGGCTGCGATCACACACAGTCAATAATGCGCTTTCAATGCACTTTCCAACTGGATTTTGCCAGTGCAGGCAGTGAAATCCCCTTGGGAAGCGCAATGAAAGTGGATTGAAAGAAAGTGCATTATTTACTGTGTGACTGCAGCTCCACAGAGGCGGTATTGCCTGCCTCTGCGTAGCAACCCTGGACTTCCTCCGACGTCTCCCCATCCAGTTACCGACCAGGACCGACACTGCTTAGCTTTCCAGATCTTGACCAGGTCGGGTCAGCCTGTGTCATCCAGGGCAGGGCTGCAAAGGTTTACTTAGGCACCAAAAACCATACAAAACTCCCAAATCCCCAACTTGGGATGGGATGTCGAAAACCACTTGCCCAGGTGTTTATTGCTGTCTGGTAATGCTGCCGGCTTCCCAAACAGAAGATGTTGCAGTTCGTGGTTATCTTAAGCCCACCAACCTCCCCAATCCCGGTTTTATCCCGGGATCCATTTTTATTTTTTTAAATTGGATAGAAAGTTGTGACGTGCGTTCTGTTTACAGAGGTCGCAAATACCGACACCGCCTGGGGTCCTTCGGGAAATCGCAGGGAAGGTAAACAGGGACAGTTTTAATATTCTTCTCCTCCAGGATTCGCTAAGGGTGCGATCACATACACTAAATAATGCGCTTTCAATCCACTTTCCAACTGGATTGTGCCAGTTCACGCCCTAAAATCCAGTTGGAAAGTGCATTGAAAGTGGATTGAAAGTGCATTGTTTCGTGAGTGTGATCGCAGCCCAATCGTTCGGGGGTCTTCAGCAGGCTGATCTGCCCCCCCCTGCCCCGAGAAAATACCCCGACATTCAGTCGCTGTCAACAATCTCTCCCTTCTGCAGCATCTTCACACCGATTTTAAGCGCTGCTCCCCCACCTCGTTTAATTAAGTAAGTTACAGTCAATTTTTCCTGAGGGCGTTTTGTCTTGTCTTGGTTAGGAGGCCTGGCCTGAGCTGACCTCCTCACCGTGATCTCTGTTCTCTCCCTCACTGACTTGTTCCTGTTCGAAATAGGCAGACAGCGACAGAAAAGCGCAGTTCGCGTTCCCCGGTTTTGCATTCCTCCAGGTGTTTCATGCTTTTCTGAATTAATTCGGGTCGAAGCCGTGCAAAATGTTTTGCTTCAGTGGTTGTATTCCCGCAACACGAGAGCGGCAGATCCTCTGCTTGGCATGCAGAAGGTCCCAGGTTCAATATCCTGGTATCTCCAGTTAAAAGATCTGGCAGTAGGTGATAGGAAAGACCTCTGCTTGAGATACTGGAGACCCGCTGCCAGTTTGACTAGTCAATACTGACTTTGACCGACCAAGGGACCATGGCAGCTTGATGTGTTCATGTGTGTTCGTGTGTCCCACTGACCCACCCAATGGCAATACTAACCCACTCCCCCAACTGGAAAGAGAAACGCGTCTATCTGTTTTCTTTCCGCCGATCAGTCTCCCGTTCATTTCTGACCAATTTCGCACTAGACCTTTAATCCTGGTTTAGCCCTGTCCCCAAACTGACATTCGACACTAGAATCGGAGAATCAGATAAACCAGCTCTGTGACTCTATGATTCTATGATTTTAGTGTAGAATGTCAGCTTGGGGACAGGGCTAAACCAGGATTAAAGGTCTAGTGCGAAATAAGTCCCCACTTATGAAATGATTCCCCACTAACATACATTCCTCGTTTGATGAAGTGTGCTTGGAACGCACGAAAGTTTACGCTCTAAATAAAAAATTCGTTGGTCTTAAAGGTCCACTTGATTCCTTCTTTGTTCTACTGCTTCAAGTTCAGACCACCACGGCTGCCCACTTGGATCTATACACATTTTTTTTAGAAATTCTGAATCTAGCCAGGGTGGTCCGAAGGGGATAAAAAAAATACGCCTCCCTAAATCTTGCAATATTTTGAAATGCAGATCAACCCAACTACCACAAAACAGAGAGCAAGTTTTTGAGTACCGCAGAACTCTTCAGGCTGGATATTCAAGTGTGGAAGTGTGGGAAAGGTGTGTTCGGGACACCGCGGGTCCCGAATGAAGAACGAATGGTTCGTAATGATGGGCACTCCAACTTCAAGCAGTAGCAACCAAAAAGGGCTGTTTTAAATACCGCTTGGTTCGAAGCAGGTATTCAAATAGCCTGGGGAAACACAGTAGCCGATCGTTACCTGCTGATAGGACTCCTTCTTTACCACTTGATGCTTTTTCAGAGGATCCCAAAACACCACCTTACCTGAAAGCGACTGGAAGATTTGTGGTCCTCTCCAGCACACTTCGGGCTGTCGGACTTTCAAGAATATTTTTTTAAAGGATGCGGACCAGAAACCTTTAAAATAACGATATCCACTAATGAGCATTACTTGTAACCGTACAATTGCTGGTATCTCAATGGGAATAGTTATAAATGCTGGGAAATGTTTTATGTATCCTTCGGGGATGCCCCAGAGTGCAAAAATAGAGGGTCTGCTCAGAATCCTCTTTTTTGTTTATTTATTAGGGGGGGGGGGTTAAGTGGCCGCTCACCCAAAGGCTCTGGCCGTGACTTACAACATTAAAACTATATAAAAGTTTACTTAGCGGGGCTGATTCTCGGGGAAGTATTCTTAGGGTTGCGCACTCCCTCCCAAAAAGTTATGAGACCGCAGGATAGCAACGACAGAATTGGCCATTCTAATAATAATTTGTATTCACAGTCTCAGACTTGTTTACTTGGAAGTTCCTCTGATTTATATAAGGCAGTCGGGACCGATTTCTAGGAAATTGTGCTTAAAATTGCACAATCCTCAAGGAGGCTGTCCAGAGGAAGTTGGCTTGTTACATTCAGACATTACTGCCAAGTAGGTATAGGTAACAGTGACTTACAGAAACCTCATAGGGCTTTCAAGGCCATTGCCTGGCTCTGCCTAGAGACCTTGGACTTCCTTGGTGGTCTCCCATCCAGATACTAAATTTAGTTTCCAATAGCCAGCTTCAAGAGGGGACTGGATAAACATATGGAGCAGAGGTCCATCAGTGGCTATTAGCCACAGCACATTGATGGAACTCTCTGTCTGGGGCAGTGATGCTCTGTATTCCTGGTGCTTGTGGGGGGCAACAGTGGGAGAGCTTATAGTGCCCTGGCCCCACTGACGGACCTCCTGATGGCACCTGTTTTTTTGGCCACTATATGACACAGAATGTTGGACTGGATGGGTCATTGGTCTGATCCAACATGTTCTCTTATGTTCTTATGAATCAGGCTAGTCTGGCTTATCCAGATCAGGGGGCATAGTCCTTCTTGAGTCTATTCAACAGAGGTTTCTTTTCAAGGTGTTCAGTTGCTCCTCTCCTAACATTGTATATGCCATTAAATGCCAACAATACCCTTCAGTTCTCTAGTAGGGCAAACAGGTCAAACCCTACACCAAAGGATCAGTGGACACAAATCTGGTCTCAAGAACCACAGAATCTGTAATAGGGCGGGGGGGGGGGGAAGCAACCTCCCAGGACAATTAGTGGGGGAACCTCAAGATAGCCGTTTTATTGCAAACAAATTTCAGAAACAGACTAGTATGGGATATTGCTGAATTACATGTTATTACAACACTCAGGACAATGGAACCCCCCCAGGACTTAATAGAGATATCGGGTTCTTATCTTACTACACATGCTAAGTCACTCAGTTGTTGCATATCTGTTAACTCTTTTTATTAGCTGTATGCTTACTTGCTGCTATTCACAGATCTTACCAACTGCTTTAATCCAACCTTAGCTATACTTTTTTTGTTTGGTTACTTATGCATCTTGACTCTATTTAGCTCTTCCTGGCAGTTAACCCCTCCCTGCTTATATGTAATGGTTGAAAAAGTCTGTTTCAATGTATCTGCAGAAGTGTGCAAGCACAAAATTAAATTTATACCCAGAATTAATCTTTATTGGTCCAAAGGTTACCATTGGACTCAAATCTTGTTCTGTTGCTTCAGATCAACATGGCTATGCCCCCTGAATCTATTTTAGGACTGTACTGTAAGCCTAATTCAAGTCAAAGGCCGAATTTAGAAAGTGTGACTCTGTCTAGGGCTTCAATGCAAGGGACACTTACAGTGTGCCCACAATTACTTGGGAGTTTCATTTAATTCAGTGGAAATTACTGAAAAGTAAACATGCACAGGGTTACCTGTGCTGGAATATCGATTGAGCTTCAGGACCCTAAGGCAGCTCAAACCCATCGCATTGATATGGAAGGGTTCAACTTATGCCTGGGACTGCCCTCCTCCTTCTCCCTCTTCTTCTTCCCGTGCAAATGTTCTGAGGAGTGAGGAAGCTTGTGCAAGCGACTTTGAGCAAGCCGACAACCACTGAAGCCTTTCCTGGCAGCAGGCACGGGATTGAGGTGGGCTTTCAGTCCTCCCCCGCTCCAGAAAAAGCCTCCCCATATTATAAATAAACTCAAAGTAACGCCAAACCTCATTCCTTTTCAAGGGCTGGGTCTCCTTCCAAAAAAGGAAGTACAGAAGGGATTATTCCGACAAGGAAGGAAGGAAGGAAGGAAGGAAGGAAGGAAGGAAGGAAGGAAGGAAGGAAGGAAGGAAGGAAGGGAGGGAGGGAGGAAGGGAGAGAGAGAGAGAGAGAGAGAGAAAGAAAGAAAGAAAGAAAGAAAGAAAGAAAGAAAGAAAGAAAGAAAGAAAGAAAGAAAGAAAGAAAGAAAGAAAGAAAGAAAGATTTATCGCCAAATTCAGCCACAGGGATGCATAATGGACTTCAAATTGAGATGTTTAAAATAGCCCTTTATTTTCCCTTTCTGCTAGGGCTGCGTTTCAACCTTTGGTTCCCTATGCATATTTCCTCCTACATCCCGCTTTGCACGTGTAAGATTGGGCCCTAAATCTGAAACGCAGCCCCGGTTGGAACTGAAAAACCGTCGGATTTTTAAAGCCCTCCCCCCAGTCACGCTTTCTTGAGAGTAAATCCCCCTGAACACAGTAGTATGTAGCCCACATAACGTTGGGGTAAATAAACGTGGGATTGGGTTCTGCGTTTAAAATGCACTCCTGCTGAAGTGTCGGTAATAAATAAACCACCGAAAAAAGGACTGTTAATCTCTGCGGGAATAAATTAATTTAAATGAATGATCGTACCCGGGGAAAGTGGCTGCGATAATCGTAAACTTGACTTCCCTTCATTTAATGTTTAGGTGGAATAAAGGGGGGTGGAATCGCCTTAAAAGCTGGATACACTTGATGAAATTAATCACCAGTCTGCTTCCAGGAGGCAACTGGGAAAATGCTATTACTCCACGCGTTTACTATTCAGAACGCTTGGAAGAAAGAAATCCTGCCAGGTCAGCAAATATCTGGTTGTAGAATAGAAATAGAAATCCAGCAGCAGAAAATGTCATTTGGCCTGTGGGTCGGCCCAGAGCAATCCTAAATAGGTCTACTCAGAATCCTATCCAAGTCTGTGCAATGGGGTTTACTTCCAGGAAAAGCGTTCTTAGGTTGGCACAGTTTGGCTCACGAGCTGGGAATAAAACCGGGGTGCGAATCAAGAGGCCTCCTCGCTTGGAATGGCCAACGCCCTTGCAGGGGGACACGGCTCTGGAATAAACCGTGCAAGCCTCGATTGCATCATCCACATTCTAGGCCCAGCCTTTAAAAAATTATTTACAAGACCGCTCCACCGTTTGAGCCAGAAAAAAAAAATGTCCCATGTCCCAACGTTAGAATTTATTTCCTATTTATTGCTCTACTCTGTGCACGAGCGGATGTTTTGCAATTCGCAGAGATCTTACTTTGGATTGCAAGGCGCCGGTTTGGGCAGCAGGCTCCGGTTTCCCTTCTAACGGATCCGAATCCTTTGCACTCAGGCCCCGAGAAAGCTTCAACTGGAAGCCTTACAGATAGATCCAAGTGGGCAGCGGTGTTGGTCTGAAGCAGTAGAACAAAGTAGGAGTCAAGGTTACCTTTAAGACCAACAAAGTTTTTTTCAGAACGTCAGCTTTCGTGTACTCCAAGCACACTTCATCAGACGAAGAATCAAGTACAGTGGGCAGAGCTGCATATAGCTGATAGGCAGTGGTTTAGACTGCAAAATGGTACAAAATGAAGCTATCGAGCGGCTGGGCTGCGGGAAGGAATCCAGATGCTGAATATAAGTCGCAGTGTGCAACCCCAACAGATTTAAGCAGTTTTCTTTCCGAACGCTTGAAGGTCACTGTAGTTTAGTGATAAAGGTACCAAACAGAATTGGGTCTGCCACTGCTTGGGAAAGGAATGGCGTAAACGAGCGCCTGATTCGTCATAGAATTAAGAGGTGGGCTTGGGAAGACTTATTTAAAGGGAGAGGGTCTTAACCCACCTCCCCAAACTTTTCTCGGTGCTTCTTATTTAATCCATTTCTTAGGAGCAGGTCCCCATGATTTAAATAGAATTTCCTTCCCACTTTGTGTCTTTAGGGTTGCAGCCGGAAACGCTTACTCGAAAATACAGCTGCTTAGGGGAGAGAAATTAGCCTTTGAAAGATTCTCTTAACCCACCCTCCCACCCCGGTTCAGACTGCAAAGTGAGAAAGAAATCCTGCAGCAGGCGCCCCTTTTCATCTTTCAAAATTGGGTCTGCAGAATCACAACTGGGGTTCTTTCGAGTCCCAGGGCGGGGGGAATCGGAGCAAAAAACGGAGCCTTCGAAACTCAACGGGAGGAACACTGGTTTCCCAACAGCGAGAAAGGCAAACACTTCACTCTCTAGTCAAATTGACAATTTTAATGCCAGTAGCTCACAAAGTAGAATTTTTGCTCACAAGATTCCATGACTTAGAAGGAACATTGGACTTGACTGTAGCTCTTTCCCCTTATTACAATCCGGGCATCGATGCGCAGAAAAAGCCATGCCTAAAACGTCCCGCTGAACATATATGATATATGAATATATTTCTACAAATCTTATGACTAGATAAGGTCTATTTTTACCCTGTATGGCCCTACTTAAATCTAGCGACTTACGCTTCTAGGGCCCCACTATAGCCTTTTACTCTAGAGTCGCCCTATAAAATGCCAATGAAGTATATGGGGTTGGGGGAAGAGGCAGACAGAGATTCTTTTACTGGAGAATCTTCCCTGTAATCTGTCTCTACAAGAGAAGAAACTTGGGAGGAAAAGGTCAACGTCTCCGGCAACAAGAAAGGCAGGACCGGATGCGACAGAAATAAACAGACCCTTAACTTTCAACTTGACCTTGAACTTCCTTTGCAGACCTGACCTTTATGGGCCGGCGCATCCTATTTGGTGGCTTCTTCGTTTCTTGTCCTCTGGCCTCTAGCATTCGGTTTGCTCTGGCTGGAGGTCCAAGACGGAAGGCTCCAAGGGAGATGTTTCGGTACAAGACCCGAGGGGAAAATAGTGACCTTTTTCTATGTAGGAGACAGTTTATTATTATTTTTAATCGAATAAATTTCGGGCAAAGTGATACAGAGGTAAGGAAGAGGCCGACAAAAGAGCTGGCGGAATAGTATCTCCAATAAGATGCAGGACCGTTCTTCTAGTTCTTCGGGACTTGCTGGGTAACAAACTACCTTCCCACCCACCCCCAAAAAAGTCTCGGATCATGGTTGAATCTGGAGAAAGTCGTTTAGAGGTTTGGGGGAAGGCAGAGGGGAAAATACCGCCTGAAATTCTGATCCCTCTAGCTGTCCGTTGTAAAACACACACATTGGAAAATATTCGTTTCTGCCAAAGAAGTAGTATGCCTTTTGTAAACTTCGGTCCTTGGATCTGTTAAACATCTTCATTACGCTGTGTACTAATTCACTGCTCACCCTCTACCTCTATGTACAGTTTGGTAATTTACGTTTCATTGTATCCGAAGAAGTGTACGTGCACACCAAAGCTTATACTTTTAATAAAACTTCGTTGGTCTTAAAGGTGCCACTGGATCCCAACTGTGTTCTGTTGATCTGGAAGCAAGAACCGCTGATATCCGTCTGAGCTACTTCCAAGTGAATCGAGCCTTGCAAGCGGGGCTAGAGACATCACCACTACCACCACCACCACCTCCACCACTACTACTACTGCTACCACCACCACCATTACTACTACTACTACTACTACTGCTGCTACCACCACCACCACTACTACTACTGCTACCACCACCACTACTACTGCTGCTACCACCACCACTACAACTACTACTGCTACCACCATCACCACTACTACTACTGCTGCTACCACCACCACTACAACTACTACTGCTACCACCACCACCACTACTACTACTGCTACCACCACCACCACTACTACCACCACTACTACTACTGCTGCTGCTACCACCACCACCACCACCACTACTGCTGCTGCTGCTACCACCACCACTACTACTACTACTACTGCTGCTACCACCACCACCACTACAACTACTACTGCTACCACCACCACTACTACTACTACTGCTGCTACCACCACCACCACTACAACTACTACTGCTACCACCACTACTACTACTGCTACCACCACCACTACTGCTGCTGCTACCACCACCACCACTACAACTACTACTGCTACCACCACCACCACCACTACTACTACTGCTGCTACCACCACCACTACAACTACTACTGCTACCACCACCACCACTACTACTACTGCTGCTACCACCACCACTACAACTACTACTGCTACCACCACCACCACTACTACTGCTACCACCACCACTACTACTACTACTACTGCTACCACCACCACTACTACTACTACTGCTACCACCACCACTACTACCACCACCACCACCACTACTACTACTGCTACCACCACCACTACTACTACTACTGCTACCACTACCACTACTACTACTGCTACCACCACCACTACTACTGCTACCACCACCACCACTACTACTACTACTGCTACCACCACCACAACTACCACCACCACCACCACTACTACTACTGCTACCACCACCACCATTACTACTACTACTACTGCTGCCACCACCACTTCTACCACTACCAAGAAGGGAAGCCTTGATTACAGTAGACCCGGGTATTTGTGTTATAATTTACAGCTCAACAAAGTGTATACAAAGTATGCTCCCAAGATTCTTTTTTTAATGAGGCCACGTCAAAACAATTCTTTCCACTACGTTTTTGCTTTTTCTTTGGCCAGAGCTGAGACAAATAACTTAATTTGAGTCGCCTTTTTTTTTTTTTTAAAAAAAAAGTTCATTCAGACCCCATCCCATCAGTCGCCCAGAGCGCAAAATAAACTTGGACTAGAGTTTGGGGTTTGGCTGGGGCTGATGAGAGTTGTAGGCAAAAAAATCTGGAGAGCCAACGTTCCCTACCCCTGGACTAGAGTAACTCCGTTCAAGAGTTCCTTTCTGCCAAAGAAGTCGTATGCCTTTTGTAAATTTTGGTCCTTGAACCTGTTAAACATCTTTATTATGCGTTATGCTAATTTACTGCTCACCCTCTACCTTAATCACCATTTCATATATAGGGACGGGGAAATTCCTGATGTTCCTTGTGGATTATGCCACCGCCAACCCGTTGACCTATCAGGACCTGTAGGTCTCTTGGCTGTTTGGTCGGGAGTTCGCATATTCCTTATTCCTGAATGTCAACACGAAGTATTGGTGAAACACAAACAGAACCCCACAGGCACACACCCAAGTCTTTCAAATGGCACCTGGATTTTGGCCACTGTGTGGCTGCGATCACGCACACTAAATGCACTTTCGATCCACTTTCCAACTGAATTTTTCCAGTTCACACAATGAAATCCAGTTGGAAAGTGGATTGAAAGTGCATTATTTACCGTTGTGTGATCGCAACCGGGTGACACAGTGTTGGACTGGATGAGCCAGTGGCATGATCCAACGTGTTCTTATAGAGGCAGTTCCCACTTTCATCTAGGCTCGACCGAGTGAGGCACCTAGAAAACTTCCGTAGCCCTGTTGGTTGGGTGGATGGGTGGTTGAACGTAACCATTCTATAGGAAGCCACCTTCCAACGCAGGTTGCGTTTCAAAGACGATCAGTTCTATGAAAACGCCTTAAGCTGTTACAGAGACGAGTGATGGCGGCAGATCCGCATCTGCCCTTATCATGTCGGAACAGGATTCTTAAGAAGCCCCAGAGCCCCACATCCCAAATTTTATTCTTCCAACCATACCCACCTCGCCTGGGGTGGTGGGGGAGATCTGGGTCTGCATGGGCGATCAGCCTCTGGAAGAGTTTCCAAGCAGTTTCGCCCTTCTTAGCTCATTGACTTCGATGGGTGCAACTCGGTTTAAGATCGCACTGTCACTTCCCCGTGCTGGCGCATCTTCTTTTCTCTTACAGTACAATATAGAACCTTTATTAGGCATTTGGTGCAGACATTAAACAATCTAAAACACTGCACAGCCAGTTAACAAGAAATGTACACCTCAGAAAGCACTCTAATCAATAATCATAAACTTGCACAGAATAAATATAAAATTATCCATAATCATTCACAACCAACCCAGGAATCCTCATCGCGTCTAGGAGCTACCGAGAGACTTGATGGGCATTAGAATCACAGAATCATAGAGTTAGAAGGGACTTCCAGGGTCATCTAGTCCAACCCCTTGCACAGTGCAGGAACTTCACAAATACCTCCTCCCACACAAACACCCAGTGACTCTCGCTCCATGCCCAGAAGAGGGCAAAACCCTCCAGGATCTCTGGCCAAACTGGTCTGGAGAAAAATTGCTGACTGAGTGGCAATCAGCATTTCCCTAGGCGAGTAAGAAAGGGCCACGAGAACTAAGCACTGATGCAACCCTTCCTGCCCTCCTTCTCGTGATCTGCATAATTCACAAAATCAGCATCGCTGATTATAAGGCTTTCAGTCAGATAAAAGGAATAGCACCAGCCACTCGTCTGGATAACCCTGGTATTTATATAGGAGAGGGCTACTTATGGACTTTCTCAAGGTGCATATATAGCAAGATGGCCCTAAACCAGGGGTGGCCAACAGTAGCCCTCCAGATGTTTTTTGCCTACAACTCTGCAAAAGATACTCAAAGGGAAGAAGAAGAAGAAGAAGAAGAAGAAGAAGAAGAAGAAGAAGAAGAAGAAGAAGAAGAAGAAGAAGAAGAAGAAGAAGAACAACAACAACAACAACAACAACAACAACAACAACAACAACAACATAGATTTATACCTCGCCCTTCTATCACAGAGTCTCAGAGCGGTTCACGATCTCCTTTATCTTTAACTGGCACATAAGGTAGGGGACGTATATACCCGCTGTAGTATTAGCAGACAGCCTCGGCACCAATGTGAAAACCGAAGCACCTGTAGGAGGAACCACATGTATTCCAAGACGAGTTTTGCTGAGACGGAGCTCACTTGTCCAAAATTGTTCAATCTGGAACAGACGTGGTTAGTATTTAAGGTGCCTCCGGACTTTGCCGCAGCAGCCTCACTCACACCGCTACCCCAGCGGAATTCCTAAGGTCAACTCAGATTGTCTGGTCTGGAGAACGTACCTTTCAATGGGCTAAGAGGTTACCTGTTTGCTTCAGGCCTTGCGGGAGGTGAGGGTGTGTGTGTGTATCCTTCAAAAAGTCGGAAGTTCAAAAAGTTAGGAAGGAGCTGGGTTTTACCCCACTTTGACTCCTGGCGTCTCAAAGCTGCTTAAAAATCTCCTTCCCTTCCTCTCCCCGTCTTGTGAGGTAGGTGGGGCTGAGGGAGTTCAGAGAGATGTTATTATTATAATGATATCCAGTATACCTTATTATATCTAGCCAAAGTTAGGCAGGATTCCCAACAGTGTATTTTAAACGTCCGGCTATTCGCAAGGGACCAGAAGTATCGTTTTGAAAGGTCATCGGTTGCCTTAAAGAAAAGAAAAGAAAAGAAAAGAAAAGAAAAGAAAAGAAAAGAAAAGAAAAGAAAAGAAAACTTAAAGGACCCCAACTTCGAGATTGTTCTCAACAAATATTTTGTCGCTGAAGATGTGCCAATCCAACATTTCCACCCCGGGTCTGTAAATCGCTGGAGATGAAGACAGAAAGATTGTCTATTTCGTTTCTGCCAAACAGGACAAACCCAGAAATGCCGCAGAAGGAGACCTCCGCCCCATCCTAGGAAAGGACCAGACTGCTGGGAAAACTTGGAGTTCAATAGATACGGCGCAGCAATCTTTTGCCTGCTAAAATCTGCTCTCTGGGAGAATGAATCAAATCTTGCGTGTGTCCTATTTTGCTCGAAATCACGAGGGAGGCACAGATTCCTGCCCTGGTGGGGAAACTTCGGGCTAGGGTCTGACTCCCCACCTCGGTTTCTTTAAAAATAAATAAATAAATACTAGTCCGGGATTTACACCCCCCCCCCTTTGGGTCATCTCCCGTCTGCCACTCCCTCCAATTCCAAGAGCAACGGGGACTTTCCCCAGGGACCGAGCAATAAATGCACTCTGCACCTGCCCCGAGGTCTCCTTCTCCATCACTTAATGGGGCTCTGACGCGAAAAAGCAGAGGCCCAGGTTGAGATCTGTGGCGCAAAGCAAGCCCTGCAGGAATTCCCCTCGCTGGCCTCATCCGAGAAATGGACCTATTGATTGATGTAGAGAACCTGTGCGTGTGGGGGGGGGGGGGAGGGGGGAGAGAATGTCCGAGATTATGGCAAGTCCGTATTTGTGATCCGAAGGATTCACATGCATTGTGAGCAAGAGGGCTTCTTAGAATCTGTGGCGCCTAGCCTGGGGATCCGATAGGACAGACCCTCCCTCCTCACGTGACCCGCACCAGCTGTCAATCCAGGCAAGATCAGAGAAGCCCTCTCTTGCCAGCGCGACCACAGAAGATGGATTCGGGTGCTCGCTCTCTGCCAGCCTATGGGGCTTCTCAACGTCACAGTCTCTCCTTGGCGAGCCTGAGAGACTCAGAGCCCCCTCCTGGGGCGGAGCGACCAGTTCAGCTTTTCCATTTCCATCTCGCTTTTCTCCATACCAGCCCCACAACAAGCCGAGCGCTGGGAACCAGGCAGGCAAGGAAAGGGAGAGTAAAGTTAAAGTAAAGGGGCCTAGCCTGCCATAGGCAGTCCACAGGAGAGTTTGTCCCGGCTGTTGACAAGGTCTGCTTGCAGATCTCGTTGCGCACCTAAGGATGCCCACCACCAATCGATCATTGTTCTATGGGTCTCTGCAGACAAGGGGTTAGAGGTGGGTGAGGCAGGCTGATTTTATCCCTGGCATGCTGTACCTGGAACCAACGTTCCCTCTAAGCTGCAGAGTCTTGTGAGCAAAAAACTCTACTTTGCGAACTACTTGGCATTCAATTTGTGAGCTCCTGCATAAATTATTGCGCTCTGGGGTCATCCTTCTTGAGCTAAGACAAAAATGTGCGAGCTGGAGGCTAAAAATCTGGGAGCTAGCTCTCGCCAACTCATCTTAGAGGGAACATTGCGTGGAACCCCAGTAAACATCAGTCGTAGCTCAGCGGATGACTGAATAAAACGGACCTCGCTTACCTTACTATAATATATCTAGAGAAAGGTCCATTGACCTTTTTCTTTCATTAATTGTCAATGCCCTGACCTAGATAGCCCACCTCAAGCTCATCAGATCTCAAAAGCTAAGCAGGCTCGGCCCTGGTGTTGGTATTTGGATAGGAGAGACCACCAAGAAATACCAGGGGTCGTGGCATAGAGGCAGCCAAAAGCAAACCGCTTCTGACCTCAGGCTGCGGTCACACATACTGAATAATGCACTTTCGATCCACTTTTAATGCACTTTCCAACTGAATTGTGTCAGCTGAAGCGGTAAAACCCAGCTGGAAAGTACACTGAAAGTGGATTGAAAGCGCATCATGGAGTGTGTGTGATCGCAGCACTGAACGTCTCTTGTCTTGAAAAAAACCACGAAGTCGCCGTAAGTTATGAGTGACTTGACCAAGGAGAGGAGGAGGGAGAAGGAAGGAAGGAAGGAAGGAAGGAAGGAAGGAAGGAAGGAAGGAAGGAAGGAAGGAAGGAAGGAAGGAAGGAAGGAAGGAAGGATTGTTAGATTGGAGGTATCCTTGAGTATTATATTATGGGTACGCTTTGTAATAGTAATAAAGAGCCCCGTGGCGCAGAGTGTTAAAGCTGCAGTCCTAAGCTCTGCTCACGACCTGAGTTCGATCCCCGGCGGAAGCTGGGTTTTCAGATAGCCAGGTGGAGGTTGACTCAGCCTTCCATCCTTTTGAGGTCGGTAAAATGAGTACTCAGGTTGGGGGGGAAATGTAGATGACTGGGGAAGGCAATGGCAAACCACAATGTAAAAAGTCTGACGTAAAGAAAGCGACGTCACCCCAGAGTTGGAAACGACTGGTGCTTGCACAGGGACCTTTCCTTTCCTTAGTAATAAGGTACACAGATTTCCCAGGATGGTCAATCCAGCAACAAATGCAATGTATTGATATTGCAAGAGTGGATATAATATATGGCTTTATCCATTTCTCTCTCTCCCCCTCTTCTTCTCTCTCCTGTCCCTCTGGTATCTGGAATATACAAATGCCTGATGCTTTGTAACCCGCGCTCCCTATTAAAGCTGCTCTCGGTTGCAATGTAGTGGCTGGTTCTCAAGTATTTCTAAATTAGTTGCAATCAACGACATGCTCTTCCCCCCCAAGCAGACTGCTGTGGAAAGTATTTTTACTGGAGAGTGATGTCACCTTGGTTCCCCTGCAACTGGCTTTGGAAAAGGGTGCTCCGAGACACAGCTTGGGCCTGTGTTTACAACGCGTCCTGGAGAAAGCTCCGCATTTGAATTCGTTCACAAACCCAGCCCGGCCTGGTCCCTGACAGCCCATCCCCCACCCGAATTGTAACGTTATAGATCTTTATTAGCGTCTGCAAATATTGCAGCATTGTAGGCCTCCTGAGAATTCAGAGCACTGGCTCAGTGGCCACTTCCTGGCAGCGCTCATTAATTAATTAGCTGTTGCCTTCCTAGGCCGCCTCTCGGCCAGGAGGAAGGCTCTCAGGGCGGCTTAGGAGAAGAAAATAACGATTTTGTCCACTTTCCAGGCGTGTTAAAAAGAAGCATTATTGTTGGCTTGGTTGTTGCGTAGCAGAGATCTCTAAATCGGTGCATGTACATAGAGTAATGGAGAATTGATTTTCCTGACGTCTCATCTTTCTTCTAAATAATTCCCCCGGAGTTGATAGCGCTGGTGTTATGATAGGGGAGGGCTGGGGGAGGGAATTTTCTTTCACCCCCCATTCTGTGAAGTAGACTAACAAGGCAAATGTATGCAGAGTTTCTCCTAAATAAAGTCTTTGAAATCAGTGTTCTCCGAGAGGAATCGTTATGCGCAGCGCATTTCGCATTTACAGGCTGCAAGATCGGGATTCGACTCAGCCCCACTCTTGGGCGAGGACCCGTTGTACTGAGGTCCGACAGGAGTTTCTTTCCCTCAAAAAGTCAGTTAGTAAAGGCCAGATATATATATACACACACACAAGCCACGATCTCCCTGCCCCTCTTGCTTAGGAATTTAATAGGCAAATAGAACAAGGACTGTTTTAATTGCAAATCTAAAAGTGCAGCTGCGAAGCCGGTAAAGTAAGTCTGTGACAAGAAAGAAAGAAAGAAAGAAAGAAAGAAAGAAAGAAAGAAAGAAAGAAAGAAAGAAAGAAAGAAAGAAAGAAAGAAAGAAAGAAAGAAAGAAAGAAAGAAAGAAAGAAAGAAGTCAAATTTCATTTAAAAAAGAAATATTGAAATACATATTGCCTTTCGCTAAGTGTTCAAAATAAAATTAGTTGTTTATTTCTGCGTGCAAACAGTTGCTTTCCCTCTTTCGCAGTGCGAACCTATCGGGGACAGCAGAGATTCAGCGAAGAATGCATCCCCTATGCTTACCTAAAATATCCTCCTCTGATCCGATTTAAAGCGATTAGGTATTACAGTTAATTCTAGGTAGGATGCAAAGTTAGCTAGAAGGCGTCCCTTTCTCTGTTGCACCTAATACGCCCTCATGTATTATCTATTTTTAAAGGTATCATCCTGCCGAAGCTATCCTTCCTTTAAAACTTCGGAGTGTCGGGAGGGGGGACTATTTATTTAGGATATTTATAATCTTGGCAGGAAAGTTACCAAAGAAGTTTGATGTAATGATTTCCTTCCAGTAGAAAACAACCATTTCTCCCTCCCAGGTCAGCTCCACTGGTAGGATTAGAACTCAGGTGTCCCCCCCCACCCCCATCACCACCATCCAGTGAAACCCCTTCTTTGGACTCCAGGACAGCATTCGTGGTCAAAAGTCCTAACAAGAGGGCGATATTCAGAATGCTGCTTTGGCACCGGATCCTTGAAGGAGCAGCTGAAACCTTAGATGCAGAAAGGCACCGTATCTTTAAGAGTTAGTTTTCCTTTATTTTGATGCCATTTTAATATATATTTTTATCTGCTGGGAAATTAGGGGAGTTTCTCCACTCTGTGGGCATGAGAGAAAGTGGGTGAGATCTGTGTGTGTGTGTGGGGGGAGAGCAATAGAATTTCTCCTCACTCAGAACACATTTCTAAATCTGAAGGGTGCAGCTATCCTGGAGAAAGTGCGACGTCGATGATGAAAAAGGAGTGTGGTCTGTGACTTAAAAGTGCTCAATGTGTTCTATGTGAAAATACCTTTGCGATATACCTGAGACATTTTTGTGTGATATGCTGCTTGACTGAATTATTTAGAAGTATAAGCATGCACAGATACTTAATGGGCTGTTCTCCACAGGCTAAACTGACCACATAACAAACAAAATTTCCCCCTAACAACAGCAGGGGGAAATTCTGGCTACGGGCCTGCAACCGAGGGTCTATATAATCTGGAGGCGGGATCCTACCAATCCAACAGATTGGCATAACCGAATTGAATCCGGCTTTCCACGGCAACTTTTGCAAAATTCTTTTTTAAAAAAATTGAGGAGGGGGGAACAAGAAACCACTGCATTCAGCCAGTGTCGGCTCGTCCAGGGCTATGAGTTTCCTGAAAGTTCTCCTGAAGGTGAATTCATCGTAGAAGAGGCCGAGAAATGGTTCGATTCGAGTCCAGTGGCACCTTAGATACCAAGATGATGTTCGGTGAAGAAAATATCAGTCCACGTCTTTTGGAAAAGGAGAAGAGGATCGGTCAATTCTAAAGCTTTGGGGAGGAGAGCCGTCGGCAAGGCCTTCGGGAGCAGGCCGAGTTGATAATAGTTTCTCTGCCTCCTCGTTTTCTTGTTTCCTGTCTGTGGATGCACACTTTTGAGTCACTTTTGAAGTCCGGCTGGTCTTATTGCAGTCGAACTGATCTCAAAACCGGAGATTTTATGCTGTCGAATAATCAGACCTTTGAAAGAATCCCGTTTCCAGAGCACCCTGTTGATTCAGGCCCTGGAAAGGGGAGAAACAGACATGAAGAAAGTTGTCTTTCTGTAGCTTTGATATCACACCTTATTTTTAGATCTCGTGAACGGGGAATATGAGTCCCCCCCCCCACCCCCATCTGGCACACAAAGATTTGTGGAAGTGTTTCAGGGTCTCGGTTTTGTTTGAAACACACCCATCAGTTCAGTCCTGCGCTTCAAGCTCCCTGAGGGCCGCCTCTGAGTAGAATCTCTTCCCCAAATCCTACTCAGGTCTGTTCAATAAGGTTTGCCCAGGAAATCGTTCTTAGGATTGCACAACTCAAGTGTCAGAGATGGGTGGTTTTTCGGTGTGTTTGTTTGTTTGGTGTTGCAAAGAAGAGTTACTTCAGCTCGGACAAAGTTTCCTGTCTTCGGTTCGGTCCACCAATCCGAAATGCGGGCTGTGGCGGAGCTGATCTCTTGCAACATCTTCACTTGGTATAACTGATGCAAATAACTGGTACAAGGGGGGGGGGGGCCTTTCGCTTTCGCACGGGTGCCTGTCTTTCCTGTCCTGCAATCCTCCACGTGTCTTTCTTTCTTTCTTTCTTTCTTTCTTTCTTTCTTTCTTTCTTTCTTTCTTTCTTTCTTTCTTTCTTTCTTTCTTTCTTTCTTTCTTTCTTTCTTTCTTTCTTTCTTTCTTTCTTTCTTTCTTTCTTTCTTTCTTTCTTTCTTTCTCCCCCCCCCCCATACTCCCCTCTCCCTTTCTTTCCAGTTCCATCTGGGAGAGAGAGCATTGGTTTCTCCCCCACACACACACACCTTGGCAACTTGAAGCATAAGAAACAACTCGGCGGGGGGGGGGGAGGAATCAGATCCTGATCAGAAGCCTGTCACGTGTGGGGCTTCTCCCCCACCCCACGTCCACTCTCTCTCTCTCTCTCTCTCTCTCTCTCTCTCTCTCTCTCCATAGAGGCATTTTCGCAATTTCGCCCCCTCCCCTCCTCTCCCCTCAGCCTCCCCCCCTCCATGTCTCCAGCGGAGGCGCGGCAGCCAATGAACGAGGCGATCTGGGCCAGCCACGTCCTTTGCGTCGGGGGGCGGAGGAGGCGAGGAGGAGGTGGCGGCTGCGGGGGGTGGAGGGAGAGAGCGAGAGGAGAAGAAGAAGAAGCAGCGGGGCCAGCTCCGACCCGGAGTCGAGGCGACCCTCTTTGGGCAGACGGCCGCCTTTCCCGACAGTCCCCGGCCGGCGGAGCCCCCAGTGGTGCCCCCCCCCTCCAACCCCGCAGCAAGAGCAGGAGCAGGCGCGCTGGGTCCGGCGGTGGCCCCGACAAGAGGCTGCAGGCGCGACGCTGGCCCATGCGCGGGCTGGCGTCGGGCTGGGCTGGATGGACCCTGAAGGCGCCTTCGGCGAGGCCCGCCGAAGCCTGGACGAGGCGCCCTCCCCAAAGGGCATGGACGCCGCCTTGCTGAGCCCCGCCGCCTTCGGGCCCTGCCGGAACGCGTCCGCCGCCTCCTCCTACCCCACAGCGGCCACCCTGGACGGCGTCCCCGCCGCCGAGCCGCCCTCCAAGCCTTGCCTGCCCTGCCCGCAGCCCTCGTCGGCCGCCGCCGCCGCCCCCACCACCGCCGCCCCCTTCTCCTACGGCTGCTTCAGCAGCGGCTACTGCTCCTACCGGGTGGCCCGCGGCGCCCTCAAGCCCCGCCGCCGCCGCCCCCCCAGCCCGCCTATCCGCCCGCCGACAAGTACGCCGCCCCCGACCCCTGCAGCGCCGCCCCGCCGGAGGACTACCACCACCACCACCAGAGCCGCCCCGCCGAGTTCGCCTTCTACCCGGGCTACGCCACCCCCTACCAGCCCGTGGCCAACTACCTGGACGTTTCGGTCGTGCAGACCCTGGGCGGCCCCCCCGGCGACGCCCGGCACGAAGCCCTCCTGCCCGTGGACCCCTATCACCAGCCGTGGGCCCTGGCCGGCGGCTGGAACAACCAAATGTGTTGCCCCAAAGAGCAAAGCCCCGTCGCCGCCGCCGGACACTTTTGGAAAACCGCTTTCGCAGGTAAACCCGCGGCCAGAAACGGCGCCTCTCCCCCCTCCCTCCCCTCGCCCCCCCCAAAGACCCCCTCCTCTGGGCTGAGTAGGGCTGTGGTGGAAGCAAGCATGCAGAGATCTGAGCAGGCGAGGGCCTGTTGGGGGTAGAGGGGGGCGTTGGGAACTCTGCACATGCTCTAAGGCACTCCCTCCCTTCCTGGGCTGGTTCTTACTGCGAAGATTCCCGGAATGTATTGCTCTGCTCTGTTGTGTAGTGTCGCTTTCCTTTTGAAGCAGGTTAGCTGTTTGTTTTTCGACAGTATAATAAAAGGAACTGAACACTAAATGGTTACACCAAACATGTATTGGGGCAGACACACAGTACATAGGCACTTTCACTAGGGTGAATAGTGTATTTCCAGTTTACAGCCAAATTTCGCTTTGTGAAATGGCGACATCCACTCACAAACCATCTTTAAAGTGCATGCAAAGTGGACTGAAAGTGCATTAGTCAGGGTGTGTGAAAGTGCCTCCTTAGATGTATACTTTCCCCTTCAGGTTATAGGAGGAGAACTTCTGCAGTTGCTTTCCATGCGCTTGGCATGGTTCAGGGTAATAGCAATCGTATTATTATTACAAATCATGCATTAGGTTAAACAAGTGTGAGTGTGTGTGTGTTCTTAAGGGTTGTTTAATTCTGGGAAGCTGCCCAGGAGGAACCTTGGGGAATCTATTTTCTCGCTTCCTTTCAAGACCCAAATTGCTGTGGCAGGTTAGAGAGATGTTGAAGCTCTTCCGCCGGCAACACTGTGCCTTTCCAGTTGCAGTCAGCTGCATTCCAATCTTGGACCTATGGAGCAGTAATAAAAAAGGCATGGTAATAATGAAGATGGCAATGTCTCTGAATATGTGCAGAGTTCCCGTATCACCCAGTGGCTGGCAGCCAATCTCCACCACTTCTTCCATGGAGGGTGGGGGGGCTTCCAAGTCAGTGAGTGTGGATTGAATGCAGGTCTTCTGGCCCCAGGACTTCTCATGTTGTTAATTTAGCACAGATTGCCCTCAGTAAATCATTCCAGCCTCTAAGGAGTTATAAGGGATACCTATTTCAGCAAAGAGGTTTGCATTTCCTATCCATCCAACTTGGCCTTCTTTGGTCCTTCCCTTCATTCCCCCTTTGAGTGTGATTCAAATTGCTGGACTCCATCCTTCACATCTGCAGGAAATCAAGCCTGTAAGAGAGCAATCCTAAACGGGTCTACTCAGAATCCTACTCAAGTCTATTGTATGGGGCTTACTTCTAAGAAAGTGTTCTTTAGGACTGTACTTGAAAGGTGCTGGGTGCAGATGTGTCAGGGCACAGAGGGGGTAATTAAAATCAGGGTGCAAAATATATTAGTGCTAATACTATTGCTGTTGTCCCTGAAGATTGAGGTAGGACCATTTGTTTGGCCTGAACATGTGATGTTGCCCTTCTGAACTAGCTGGATAATAAGTAAAGCCTATCCAAATGAATGGAGATCACAGCCTGCAAGCCACAGTGCATTAGAAGATTGCCACTGCAGTTGGATACTTTAAAACGAAACGAGAGAGAGAGATTCTCTGGAATGTGGCTCTTGACCTGATGTTTCGAAGAAACACTGCAGAATTTTTTAAGGAAAAATGCACAGCATGTAAATTCAACAAGAAGGCCTCCGAATGTCTAAAACAACATACACCAATCTTATCCTTCATCAGTTTTATCCTTAAACTTAACCTAACATTAATCTTCACCAAAATATTAGGGTAGATTTATAGGAAAGAAAACACATACACAGATGGTTGATGTACATTTTTCATTGTTTCTTGATAATGTCCCAACCTGTTGATTGAATTGACTCACTCTGTGTAATCCGCCTTGAGTCTGAGTGAGAAGGGAAGAATGTAAGTAAGTGATATAGAATAAAAATACATTTTGAGGGGAGGAAGTATGGCAAGGGGCTGGACTAGATAGCTATTGGAGGTCCCTTTCTGCTCTTACAATCCCAGAGTGCTTTGCCTGGCCCTCCAGTGACTGCATCATGTAATTCAATCAGACTTCGCCACAAGGGGTCATGCAGCCTTCCTCTGCATACTCCCTTTAGTACAGTTCTGGGCCTATAGAAATCGATAGCTACAACCCTCTAAACCACCTTCTCAAATTCAGGGCCTGTTAAATTCCACTGGATTTCTCAGGGTATCAGTATGCCTTGGGGCAGCCAGGCAGGAGACATTTTAGGAGTGAAATGACTTTTTCCACTGCTTTTTCAGGAAAAGGAATTGTAAAATGCCAATCATAATATTTTTAGTAAAATAATGTATATGTAAAAGACAAAATATTGTGGTTAGCATTGCACTGTTTTTCAGAAATATATGAATTCTGCATGCTCTATGAAACCCACAGGTTTGTGTATTTCTACCATAATTCTATGCTGCGATGCTAAACAGAGGTACGCCCTTCTAAATTAAACAAGTTTAAGACTGTGCTGTAAATGGTTTAGATAAACAAAATAAATATACCAGCTCCATCGTCCAGTAATTATAACACTGAAAATGTTGTGTTTAATAACTGAAGTTTTATCACTCGAGTCCATTCGCATGCAAGAGGAAAAAAATATTCCCCATCAGGAAGTCATATATGTGAATAATAACATTTGTCACACTTTCATATCCCAACTGGATAACCATCATTAATTGAAATAAATCTCATTTGTTTCCACTGGATTAAACTTTCAGCTTGGCATTTTAAGGATTCCAGCTGAATTTCTGTTTTGAAGGAGTGCCCACCCATCTGCTTTATCAGTAATAAATTTATGCTGCATTACATTATTGAAGAATTGCAACTACTATGCTGAACTCTGGCTTTTGGCCCTGCAATCAATGGCCAAGATCCCTGATGTTGTTGTCTGAATGTGAGATGAGATTTCCTAGAAAGTATAAGAATGTTTTTATTAATGGGCACACGTCCCAAGCCACAACATAAGCACGCTTGTCTTAGTAACATCAATTACTTCATTGTACTTCAGTATGTAACCCAAACCAGCCAGGATCTAAATGTACAAGTCATCTTGAGTCATTCATTGCATTGCAAAAACTGTGTGTTCCTTGCAATAAGGTATTGATAGCGTTTTAAACAACTTTTCAAAATACTACACTTTATAACAGTACTCACATTCAGTGTTGTTGAATATAATATAACATTACAGGGTCCAAACAAGTACCATGCGTTTTCATGTTCAGTAGCTTATAATACAATCTTCTATGTTCCCAACTGAGTTCCAGAATTCAACACTCTTTTGGTTTACAAATGATTTATTACCACAATATATACTCCTGACTTCTGTGTTACTCAGTATTATTACTCTGCAGCAACCCCCCCCCCCAAAAAAAACACCCCCAAATAGTGTGGTGCCACACAGCCCTAAAATGCAGCCTGTGGTGGGAGGATTTTCTCCTGAATTGCGTCCAAATACTTCGATTCAATTATGTATGAAGCGATACTTTACTATCAGAGTGACTTATTGCACTATGAAATTACTAATTAAATAAATTCACAACTGTTCCAGTTCAACAATACATCAAAACAAAACACAGTGCAGTTGTGTGTGCTGTCTTTCTAACTCCACAACACAATATTGTTGTGACACTGGACTCCCAAAGGAGCATAAATATCCAGTATAAATATTTCAGTAATATGCAGTGCTGTGTAAGCTCATTTGCTGCATAACACTGGGATATTATTTATTAGAATCTAAGCAGGGAAGCATTTTTTCCAGGCATGCAGTGTGTGCCAGCAAAAAAACTCAGTCCCAAAGAGTGAGACCATAAGGACCATACAACCCCCCCACACACACACCAATATTCCTATAATAACAATAACAAGCCTTCGTAACCAATACTATTTTCCCCTTAAGCTTCCTCAACCATGAAACGAGTAGGAGTATTTTTCACTAATGCCTCTTGTCTAGTAGAATTGTCCCCCAAGAAGATGCATCGAGTATCCTCATTATTATCTTTCTGCAAGCCATGTCTTATGGAACTATTCCATGGGCTTTTAGAATGAAATTTAAGGGAAAAAAATTATCTCAGCAGATTTTGATATGAATGATATTGTGGTTAGACCCTCTGTAATGTTATTGGGAGTTTATCATTTCTAAGTGTTGAACTGTACATATTGTTTTAACTTTTAGTAAATGGGTTTTTGTGAACTATGGAGAGGCAGAAAATACTACTACTACCACCACCACCACTAGTAGTAGTAGTAACAATAGGGGAATATATATATTTATGTGGTATGATCCCACCCACCAGTGAAGCTGTTTTAAATCCACCGCTTTCAGTGAGAGAATAAGGCATTGAAAACATATAGAACAGAGTGAGAGTCCAGTGACACCTTTAAGACTAAAAAAGTTTAATTGTTGGTCTTAAAGGTGCCACTGGACTCTAACTTTATTCATTTGCTTCAGACCAACAGGGCTACTCACCTTCACTGAAAATATATATGACACTTGAAAGGGTCTCCTCTTAGCGGAATCGTGCCCTGATTTTCCTAAAGGCTCAATTAGCATAATATTATATAACAGCAACAGAAGACTCACCGGAGCCCTTGACTTGGAAGGTAGAACCATAAGGGAATATATGCCTACTGCAGCTTTAACACACACCCCCCCCCCCCCCCACGCATGGACTCTAATTCACAAACGACATCATTCTAGATAAATTATCAAATGAATACAGCTCTGTTCGACGCCCTGGCCACCTAAGCAGGGCAACGGCAATTGGAAAAATAAAACTCCACCTAAAACAACATATCTGTGACCTCAGATTGTAACTGTTCGGCTGCAGTGTTAAGAATATTTTCCTAGGAACACGCCTCGTTGAATAAAATGGGGCTTATGTCCATCTGAGTGTACCTGCTTTTGCATTGCTTACTCAATTGGAATACAGAATGCATTATTCTGCGCGCGCATTTGGAATTGGAATTGTGCTTAGTTGACTCTATTCAAGGAAAGAATCGGGTATTTTCTTTCCCCCTTTTTACTGGTTTAGGAAAGCTAGCCTCCCGGATCACTTTCGCACCTTTCCAATCGCAATGTCGCCGTGCAATCCTGATTTGTTTAAACAAGTCTAATGCCATAGACTTCGAAAGACTGTACACGGGTCATAAAGATGCTTAATATTTTCCGAAAGGCTACCCAAGCACTGTAATCAGTGGCTTTATAAAACCAAAAAGTTTATTTTAATTTCCCACATGGTAAAAAAGCAAAACCCAAAAACCCAGCGGACTTCTGGTAATATTGAAATCATTCACTGTTTGTATTTAAGCGTATGCGCATGCTAACTGTAGTTCTGACACCAGTAGCGCTATCTGGTAGATTCCTGCTACATTGCTAGCTACAGCCTTACAGCTATAATTCCCCTCCCCTCATCCAAGAACGAACAAGGTGAAGTTGTCCAACAGAACAATATTCATTAATACCCATGCCTACAATGTGTAACTCATGAGAAGGAGCAAGATGCAGTATCCCCCCCCCCCCAACGTATTCATTACTACGATCTCGACCCGCAGCCTTGTAGCCCGCTGAGGCAGGCCCTTTGTTTGTTTGGGTGGCATGAATGATTGCACAGTAAATGGAGGATTGCCAATAACGTCTTAAAATACAGGCATGTGCGCATGTTGAAATCTAATCTGGAAAGCCCTGAGCATGTAATAACTGCTTGGAATGCATAGGTGGAGAAAACAGGAAGAATGGAGATGGCGCGCTGTGCTGTGATATCTGCTTGGTCTTAATAATATGCATGTTTAGTATTATGTAGTAGGTAGTACATACTATATTGGCATATGTACATCATGTAGTATATTACTATTAGTAGTATAATGTAGGACTGTAGTATGTTAAGTGATATTAATTGCGCGGGGGGGTGTCTTTTTGTGATCCTGTGGATGATGTTGAATAATATCTGAGTTCTCACTGCTCCTCCTACTCGCGAGTGAGTCCTGGACGATGAACACCAAATAAATGGAGTGCTTTTTACACAAAAAGTGCGGCTCAATAAGATTTGGAACCCCCCCCAAGGTCCCCCCCCCCATTTAATCTGGACTAGTTCTGTGATTTTCTTCTCTTTCGTCCTTTTTCAAAAATGCGTGCTGGTTTTCCTAAGGGTGCGGCAGAGACATACACATAGGGCACGCCACCAAACCATAAATACACATTTACTTGCAAGTAGCCGCTGTTGAGTTCATTGGGGGTTGGAAATCACGGTACCCCCCCCCCCCCCACACACACATACACACCAATCTCACATTTCCCCAGCGCTGTCGCCGGCAACTCACAAGCCATTGAATTTGCACTGAATTAGACTGCTGTCCCTACCTCTACTAGTTAATTTCAACGAGGCTTCCCTTGTTTCCCAACAAAGGATCCGGATCGTAATAGCACAGCCATGGAAAGCGTACCTTGGCAGTACCAAGATTGTTCTTTGTTTAAAATAACAGAACATTTTCGCGCTTTTAATCCTGGTGACTAAAATCATAGAATCATAGAGTTAGTTTCTCTGATTCCACTGTAGAATGTCAGTTTGGGGACAAAGTTAAACCAGGATTAAAGGTCTAGTGCGGAAAAAAAAATGGAGATAGAAGCGGAAAGAACATTCTACTTTTGGATAGACTTGGGGGTTCTTTTTAGTGTTAGTCAATTTCACCTGGTTCTGGCACAGAGCGAGAAGGCCAGACAAAGGCAGGGGTTGTCAATTTCACTCTCTGCAGGGCTGCAGTTTCTCCAGCAGGCCGGTCTAACCTTCGACTCTCTTCTCTCCCCACCCCCTTCCTTTCTCTTTCTCTCGGCGGGCAGAAGCCGTCGGCCAACACCCCCCGGAGGGCTGCTCCTTCCGCCGCGGCCGCAAGAAGAGGATCCCGTACAGCAAAGGGCAGCTGAAAGAGCTGGAGAAGGAATACGCCAACAGCAAGTTCATCACCAAGGACAAGAGGCGGAAGATCTCGGCGGCCACCAACCTCACCGAGAGACAGATCACCATCTGGTTCCAGAACCGGCGGGTGAAAGAGAAGAAGATCGTGGCCAAGGTGAAAACCACCAACACCAGCAGCAGTACGACCAGCAGCAGCGGCAGCACCCCGTGAGCGAGGAGGAACTCGGACCAGACAGAGTGGGGCGGAGAGGGTAGGAAGAAATCCGGTTTGCAGGGGGAGGAAGGAAAGGAGCACATCTCCACTGTTTCCCCCACCGCCGTCTTGCCTGAACTGGCGAGGAGAAGAGGAGGGGGGGGGGAAGGCGAAGAGGAACTCGATCCGAATAAACCTCGTGGAGACTTTAACGGTTCCCCCCTTCTGCCTGCTTTCCCGGCTGCCTCCACAGTAACTCCCTCTCGGCGGAAGCCGATGAAACGCCCACGTTCCCGGCCTCGTCCGCGGGTCTCTGCGACTCTCTCTTTAATTTTATATTTTTTAATTAGACCGTGTTTTGGTTTGCTTTCCTCGAATAAGTTAAGACCCCGATTTGCAAACAAAGAAAGAAACAGTCGGTGATTTTGAGAACGCTGCAACGTGGTTATTGTCGTTATTATTTTTATGATGATGTAATGAGGGACGGGGGGGGCGGGAGGGAAAGAAAACCGTGTGCAATGTACAATTTATTTTTATGGACCTCTCCTTGGTTGCCGCCTTAGCGTCCGTGCGATGCGAATTGTATGCTCTTTCCTTTGTAAGAAGTTCAGTAAAGACGAGCTGCTTTGGGGGGAAAGTGGGTGGATGGGTGGGTGAGGGAGGGAAGACAGCGACGCGCAGACAAAAGGAGGGGGGGCTGCCTACAATCGAACGGAATTTTAAATAAATTCTCAATAATCAGAATGGCTGGGCTCGCTTACGGTTCCATTTGTCAACCGGTTTGAATATAGCTTTTGGAGGAACAGTCTCTTTAGCTGATGTGAAATACTGATAGGTGTTTTTACTAGGGAAAATACCATATATGTATATATATATATATACATATACTCTCTGTGTGTGTGTGTGTAAACACACACACACACACAGTATAGATATGCTTACAGTATGTATATATTACAGTATATATATACTGTAAGCATATCTATACTGTGTGTGTGTGTGTGTGTTTACACCTACACACGCAGAGAGTATATGTATATATATATATACATATATGGTATTTTCCATATATATATATATATATATATATATATATATATATATATATATATATATGCATATAGTATGCTTATGTTTGAAGGTGGATCACTAATTTTTGTCGCTGTTGATTGATCACATGGCAATCGATAAATGCCTCCCTCTGTTGCACGTATATGCATTTGCTTACTACCAAAATCTCCAAGTGCCTTTAAGGACACTGAAATAAGTGGGAGGTAGTAGACTTTGGGTGCAATCTTAAGCAGTTCTACTCAGAAGTAAACCCCGTGTAACTTAATGGGGTTTGCTCCCCGGAAAGTGCCTTTAGGGTTGAAGCCAAAACTTACTCAGTGTGTGGTGTTATCCTTATCGTGTGTGCTAGCCCAAGGGGGGTGAACTTCCCTTCTAAGCCTTAGGCAGAAGAAAAAGCCATCTAAAAAAATTAATTTTTCCTTCCTTATGGGGCTTCAGCGCCCAGTCCCATCGATTGACGTTTGGAGCCGTGCAGCTTAAATTCTAGGCATGTTTACTCAAAAGTAAGCCCCACTGTATTCAGTGGGGCTTACTCCCAGGACAGTGTTCATAGATTTGCAGCCCGATTGTGCGTGTAATGTGTATAATACATGGGGAATGGGTTAATTTAGATTGGACACTACTGTTGAATTTCTCTCTGCTCCTGCAATATTGGAAAGACGGTCTCCGTGACTCACTTTGATGTCAGTTTCTTTAGACTGTTTTGGATGGGGAGGTCTGGAAAGGTATGTTTTGAAGGCTGAGTGAAAACAGATGCTTCTATGCAGCAATACGTAATAGTAATAAACGCTTCTGTTACTGCTACTACTATAGTACTGGTACTGTTCTTGAGGACAAATTATTTCTCCAGGCGTTTTAACAAGGCAGGTATCAGATCTGAAGAAGACAGAGAATTGAGAGAGGCAATTAAGGGTGACACATGCGAAAGGAATACCAACTAGGTGCAAACTTGATTGATAGCGCCAATCCTAGAGCATAAATGCAATTGAGTTCAAATGCAATTGAAATCAGTGGGCCCGGACTTCCAAGAACCATTTTGGAGGAGACTTTCAAAATAAAGTCTTTAGTCAACTTTCTACTTGTGGGGGGGGGGGATTCGAAAGAGGAGGATCCCTGGATTCCAATGCGCCTTACTTTACCCCCACCCTTTTAATTCTGTAGTTTGTTCCTCGCTCTTCTATACATATTGTACATAATTCCTCCTTGAATGTCATAAGGGTTGCATAAACGGAACGCACGAAATCAATAAACAATAATTAAATACGTAATAAAACAAAGGGAGTGCGCAAAACCGATCAGCGACACGTTTCTTTGAGCAATTGGGGGATGAACAACTGTGTGTTTGGGGGGGGGGGGAGGAGTGTAACGCACAAAATGGGATGTTTGTTTGGATGGGAAACTCCACGCTGCAAAGCAAGGATTTGGGGACATTTCCGGTAAGCCATCCTCTCTCCTACTCCACACCTCGAGGGTGTCGAAGGATTGTAAACCCAAACAAAGCCGCTCTGTTTTCATGGCCCCCCTCTCCCCATGTCTCTCTTTTCCTCGGCTTTCTCTTTCCAACCCAATAAACTCGCCTTGTGTATGCCAGATAATGTGAGGTTTTATTCCCCTCCTCTTTACAAAGGACCCGAAGTTTAAATACATAAAACCTACTGGGGAGGGTCCCGGTCGGAGCAGACTCCCATAAACAGGAGACACGGAGGCCAAGTTCAAGGATAAGTAGAAGCTTAAGTTTCTTTTTCTGTCTCTGTCTCTGTCTCTCTTTCTTTTTTCTCTTATTGCAGTGGGTATGCTCCTGACAGTTGTAGTTTTTTTTAAAAAAAGAGGAGACCACTGTTTTGGAAATGCAGGAGGATTTCAGATTTTATAGTCAATATCATGTTCTGTTTTTCCTGGATCATGGTTGCTGTGGATAGGAAGGGCTGCTGCGCCACCTCTCCCCCTTCCATTCACATAGCGTGTGTTTTATTAGTGATTTCATTGGGAGGAAATTCTGTTCCGCAGTCGACGGGAACGGCTGTCGGATGTATCTTCCGGAGCTGATGCTGGAGAAAGGGGGTATCTTGGGGCTTGGATAGAGGCGGGGAGGGGGAAAGGGTTGAACAGAGCTGACCTAACTGTTCGGTGCACCGGCTCTTGCTATCTCTAGTAGCGAGGAAGGAGGAGCAGTTTCCCTGCCACGGTAAATGTGGCCTTAACTTTGACCCCGAGGTCGAGTATAACTGCTGGCAGTTAGGCCGTGTTGACCTTGACTGTGATCCACACCTCCCTTTCCCCGGAAAAGGAGGTTCTTAAGATCAAAGTGGAGTTTATTAGGCTATTTCTTCGAAGAAAAACGCATCTGCTCTTGCTAACAAGGTTGGATCACGAGCGCCACCTTCCGGCCTGAGAATCAATGCACGCAATTAGCGCCAGCCCCTTCTTCTTCGGCTTGCCGTAGCACGTGTTCCTGAGCAATTGCATGCGCGTTTGAAGGAGAGCTTTTTGACAATGGTGTGCTAAAGACAGCGGGAGGAGGGGGAGGAAAGAGGCCAGGGAAGAATGCAATGCTGGGCAAGAAAGAACAGACGTTCTGAACACTATTACTAATCCTAAACAAGTCGATGCAGAAATAAATCCCATGATTTGGGGGGCTTTCTCTCAGGAAAGTGTTTAGGATTGCAGCCATCATATTGCCCCCCCCCCTTCAATATGTACTTTCTAATCTGCACACAGAGGACTGGTTTGAAACAGGGCTTTAAGTCCCAAAACCAGGAACTGACTTTGAATGCCAGAAATAAATATGGAGTAGTGTTTATTTGCCACCGAAGAACCACCACTTGACAGTCTCTGAAAGAGAGCTTCGGTACCTCTCCCTATAGAAATGAAGGACTCAGACGGCAGTGCCTCATACAGACAGTCATATTTATATGATCTGTGTTGTTCTTACGCCACAGTTCGCTAGCTAGGCCGACATAATTCATCCCCTCCCCGCAGTGGCGGCGATGAGTTCTGTGCGGTCTCTTCGCCTGAAACTGCGCAGTGAACTCAATTCGTACTTGCAGTGGCCCAACTACACGTGCTCTTGTTGCTACTACTATTGTGCTTCTCACATGCTGCTGCCGCTTTTATATTTTTTTCACCGTTTGCTGTCCCTGTGCCTAGCATAACGACTAGTAACGATAATGCTATCCTATTGCTTGCTGATCCTGCGATTTACTATCAGTCGTAGTAGTATTAATAATGAGATTGTATTGTTGCTACTGTATGCTTCCGCTGTTTCTTTACCCTTACACCTACTAGGAGGAAATTTGCTGCTCAGCTCTGGGTTCTTCTTCTTCTAAAAAAAAATACATTTATTATCCTAAGGGAAGGATACCACCATGTTTTGTGAACTCGGACGTAAATGTCAAAAGTATATTACATAGTATGGAACACTGGCCCACGTGGGTTCTGATGGAAATTCATTGTCTCAGTTTTTGGAGGGTGGTCTAACCTCAAATACCTGGATTTAATTTTTCCCCCCCTAATGGTCATTCATACTCAGTGGCACTTAACTCCCTCCTGAGGAAAGACTCATCCTGGTCGAGTTCAAAGTTGGGTACTCAGTCTTCAAGGAAACGCAACAGTTTCCTGCATCTTATTCCTGGAAATTGAAAGACCCTTGCCAAATAAATTCGTGTTCTAACCGTTAGATCATTCGAGTCCAGCCTCACCTTAAAGACCAGCAAGATTCCTAGGTATATAAGCTTTCCAGAATCAAAATCTGGATTCTCTGCCAGTCTGAGTAGACAATACTGACTTTGATGGACCGAGGGTCTGATTCAGTATAAGGCAGCTTCATATGTTCATATGTTCAAAACCCCTTTGGTCAGACACTGTTCTGTTATTGACCTCTAGTTCGATTGTTCTCATACTGGCAGAGAACGCCAAATATTTCCCAACTTCATGCAGACAAAAGGTGTCCAAAATAGTCTGCACGAATATTTTTTCATACGGATCACCCCTGTTAAATCTTGTCTGGGGAGATTAATCACTTTGGGGAACTCTGCCTTCGATAACAGCATGGGGACCCTTGGAGAGGAAACCAAAGTATATCCATGACAAGGCAAAACATGGAGGAACCGCAAAAGGCTGTGTTTTCTGGAGTTTATTTCATTGCCTACCTGTCTTACTTTAAACAGGCCCCTCAGCAAGGGCGTTCATCCAGATTGTATTCTCATTGCTTTAGTTTTAACAATATTGAAATAAATGGGACTTAAAACGAGCGTAACTTCGGCTGGATTTGATTGGACGTTCTGCGGAGCTAAACAAGGAAATGATCCTCCCTGCAGGAACAAACTGACAAGTTTGGCCTTGGAGAACAAAACGAAGCCGGCAAAGGCTAATAAAGTTTTGTCAAGAAAACAAGCTGGTCATAGCGAACACCCTCTTCCAACAACCTAAAAGGCGACTCTACACATGGACATCACCTGATGGGCAACACAGAAATCAAATTAATTATATACTCTGCAGTCAAAGATGGAGAAGCTACTTCCAGTCAGCAAAAGCAAGACCTGGAGCTGACAGCTGCTCAGATCATGAGCTACTCATCGCAAAATTCAGACTTAAACTGAAGAAAAATGGGGAAGCCATTCAGGTTTGACCTTGATCACATCCCTTATGAATATACAGTGGAGGTGAAGAATAGGTTTAAGGAACTAGAGTTGATAGACAGAGTGCCTGAAGAACTATGGATGGAGGTTCGTGACATTGTACAGAAGGCAGCAATCAGCACCATCCCAAAGTAAAAGAAATGCAAGAAAGTAAAGTGGCTGTCTGATGAGGCTTTACAAATAGCTGAGGAAAGAAGGAAAGCAAAAAGCAAAGGTGAAAATGAAAGATTCACCCAACTGAATGCAGATTTCCAGAGAACAGCAAGGAGATAAGGAGGCCTTCCTGAAGGAACAGTGCAAAGCAATAGAGGAAAATAATAGAATGGGAAGGACAAGAGATCTCTTCAAGAAAATTGAAGAAATCAAGGGAACGTTTTGTGCAAAGATGGCGGTGATAAAGGACAAAAATGGTAGGGACCTAGCAGAAGCAGAAGAGATCAGGAAGAGGTGGCAAGAATACACAGAAGAATTATACAATAAGGATCTCAATGTCCCGGACAACCATGACAGTGAAATCGATGACCTTGAGTCAGACATCCTGGAAAGTAAGTCAAATGGGCTTTAGAAAGCATTACTAACAACAAAGTGAGCAGAGATTATGGTATCCCAGTTGAGCTATTCAAGTCCTAAAAGATGATGCCATTAAAGTGATGCACACATTATGTCAACAAATTTGGAAAACACAACAGTGGCCACAGGATTGGAAAAGATCGGTTTATATTCCAATCCCAAATCCCAAAGAAGGGTAATGCCAAGGAATGTTCAAACTATTGCACCATTGCACTGATTCCACATGCCACAAGGTCATGTTAAAGATCCTACAGGCTAGGCTTCAGCAGTATGTAGATCAGGAACTACGAGAAGTTCGGGCTGGGTTTCGGAGAGGTAGAGGAACTAGAGATCAAATTGCCAACATTGGATGGATTATGGAGAAAGCATGGGAGTATCAGAAAAAACGTCTATTTCTGCTTCATTGACTATGCTAAAGCCTTTGATTGTGTAGATCACAACAAACTGTGGCAAGTCCTTAAAGAGATGGGAGTACCAGACTACCTCACATGCCTCCTGAGAAACCTGTATAAGGGTCAAGAAACAACTGTCAGAATGGGATATGGAACAACTGATTGGTTTAGAATAGGAAAAGGAGTTCAACAAGGATGTATATTGTCACCCTGCTTATTTAATTTATATGCAGAGTACATCATGCGGAATGCTGGCCTAGATAAAGCACAAACCGGAATTAAGACTGCCGGGAAAAACATCAACAACCTCAGATATGCAGATGACACTACTCTAATGGCAGAAAGTGAGGAGGACCTAAAGAACCTCTTGTTGAGGGTGAAAGAGGAGAGCACAAAAGTAGGCTTGAAACTCAACATCAGAAAACCTAAGATCATGGCATCTGGCCCCATCACACCTTGGCAAATAGAAGGGGAAGACATGGAAGTAGTGACAGACTTCACATTTCTGGGTTCCAAGATCACTGCAGATGCTGACTGTAGCCATGAAATTAAAAGACGTTTGCTCCTTGGGAGGACAGCTATGGCAAACCTGGGCAGTATAATAAAAAGTAGAGACATCACCCTGCAAACAAAAGTCCGTATAGTCAAAGCGATGGTATTCCCAGTAGGCTGTGAGAGATGGACCATAAGGAAGGCCCAGCGCAGAAGAATAGATGCTTTTGAGCTGTGGTGCTGGGGAAGAATCTTGAGAGTCCCTAGGACTGCAAGAAGATCAAATCAGTCAGTCAGTCCTAAGGGAAATCAACCCAGACTGTTCCGTGGAAGGTCAGATGCTGAAGCTGAAGCTCAAATACTTTGGCCACCAAATGAGAAGGGAGCACTCCCTGGAGAAGACCCTAATGCTAGGAAAGGCAGAAGGCAAAAGAAGGGGACGGCAAAAGATGAGGTGACTGGACAGCGTTACTGATGTAACAAACACGAATTTGAGCAGACTTCGGAGGATGGTGGAAGACAGGAGGGCCTGGCGTGACTTTGTCCATGGGGTCGCAAAGAGTCGAGGTCGACTGTGCGACTGAACAACAACAAGCAGTGCTTTGAACGCTTTCTGGGGAGCAAGCCTCAGTGAATAGACTTGAGTAGGAGTTTGAGTAGACCTGTTTAGAATTGCCCTAAAGCAAACACTCCTCTAAACCCCCCACACACAGTTTAAGCAGGGATCTCCAAATCTGGGCGTTTAAAGTCCAACTCATCTCAATAGAAGTAATGTGTGGAGCTATCCCCAGCATACTTATTCGTATGTATGTAAGTCCTACTGTGTTCAGTTAGGCTCACTGCAAGGTGAGTATATGATCCAGTGATAAGATTTTCTTTCTTTCCTTCCTTCCTTCCTTCCTTCCTTCCTTCCTTCCTTCCTTCCTTCCTTCCTTCCTTCCTTCCTTCCTTCCTTCCTTCCTTCCTTCCTTCCTTCCTTCCTTCCTTCCTTCCTTCCTCGTCTAAATAGAAACGCCAATGGCATTTACGTAACTTCTGTTGGATCGCGTCCATTTTCTCTGTGTCAGCTGCAACAGGCCTGCTTAGCTGTCTGGAGATAATGCACAATAGCTGGGGGAGAGAATTGCCTGTGGGTGTGAGCATGATTTAAAAAATAATCAAGCCTTGTTTATCGCAGGCGCGGCCCAAAACGTAAAGGTTTCTTTACAAGACTTACCTACTTAATAGAAACCACCGTGCGCAGCCTTCCCCCACAATCTCATGAGAGACCTCTCAGATCGATGGTTTATTGCACTCTTCCCTGGTGTGGAAATGGCCCTTCCTTGCATACATGGCAGGACTTCCTAATGACCGCATTACTCTAGAGTATTCCCATGAATTTTCATGGCCTCGTTCTAGAGTGTTTGAAAGTAAGCAACCCCGCCCCCCCTCCAGACACCCAAGATTTTCTCTTATTTTTTCCAATACCTCCTCTTTCCATGGTAATCCTTTGTCTTCCTTATTTGCAGACTGCATTAAATTGCATTGAGTTTAGAATCTCAGTGCGTGCGTCTGCGTGCCCCGTGTATGTGTGTTGCGGGGAGGGGGGGGGGAGAATCCATCCTTCCATTCCTGATCTTTGGTGTGGGGGAGGGAAAGGTTTAGTGGAGCGCCATAAAGAACTTAGCCAGCGGTTGCAAAAGTACGCAAGAAATTCTTGTTAAAAATCCTAGAAGGAAGGGAAACACATCACAATCAAGAATTTTTTCCCCAAGCTCTTCCCTTTAACTTTTTCTCCTCTCCCACCCCCACCCAATGCCTAGATTTCTCCCCTTCCTCCCACTTGGTCTTTTTTCTTCTGTCCTCCCCAGAAAAAAAAAAAAAGCTCTGAATCGTGATCTAAAGCCTCTGGCCTTCCCCCTCCCCCCTCCAGCTCAGCCGCCACTGGCTATTGCTGTCTTCCTTTTACCTCCCCCCCGTCCACTTCTGCGTCTCTGACCCCTGTGAATGAGGCTTTGCGGAGACCTCCCAGGGCCTAGTAAACAAGGGGGAGGGGGGAGGAATCGGGTTTTTGTTGTCAAGTTCAATGGCAAAACCGCCTTCCAGTCGTTTCCGGAGAGAGAGAGAGAGAAAGAGATCTAGTTCAGTTCTTGGAAACAGACTGGGGGTGGGGAGGGCTTTGCATCGAAGGGGCCCATTGCAGATTCAGAAATCTTTTTTTGGGGGGGGGCGGGCTTCCTACCAGCAGAAAAAATAAAATAACTTAAAGGGAATACAAACTTAAAACACACACACAACCCCAAGGAGATCCACCTTTTATTCTGTTTTGGAAGTTTCTCTTCTCGATTTCCCGAATACCCTCTAAAAGTTATCCTCGCCCATAAAGCTCCATTAAGTTCGGCGAGTTTCATTCCATGTTAAATTCCGTTGAGATTAGTGGGGCTTTGCTTGCAGTCCCTGTTCACGCTCTGTTAATACCAGGGGGCATTTATGAGTTGCTTCCTAGGTTCACAGCATGGTTTGGGTTTGGGCGGTCCGACCAAATCCCAACCAAAGAATCCAATCAATCCATTTTGGGGCGGCTCCGACCTCGGTTTTGGTCACCGCCTTTATTTGGAAAGAAGTCTTGCTTGGAGAAAACGTCACCCTCGGCTAGTGATTTGAGTTCAAATTGTGGGAAAGAAGTAGACCCGTTGGATTAAATGGGACGCTTTGATCCTCCTATAAGGGCCGGTGTTAACCCGCTTTGCTTTTCAGACGTGTTCCTCTGCTCCGCACCAGGCATAAACTACGCATTTATTAACTTTCATTCCACTTTCAGTGCACTTTCCAATTGGATTTTCCTGTGTGAACTGGCAAAATCCAGTTGGAAAGTGGATTGAAAGTGCATTACTGTGTTTGTGGGATCACAGCCTCATTTGTTTACTTGTGCTTTCACACAGGCTAAATAATGTTGCTTCAATCCACTTCAGCGACCATTTGCAAGTGGATTTTGCCACCGCACAAAGTAAAACCTAGTTGCAAAGTGCTGGAAAGTGGATCGAGAGTGCTTTCTTTAGTGGCTGCGATCACACACACTTACTAGTGAAACTTCGATTCACTTTCCAACCGGATTTTGCCAGTTCACACAATAAAATCCTGCTGGAAAGTGGATTGAAAGTGCACTAGTTCGTGTGTGTGATCACAGCCAGTGTATGTGAAAACGCCCTCTAGACCAGGGTGGCAAGATCAGATCGACTAGGGGTTAAACGTTTGGCCACAGTACAAACAAGCATGAGCTCAGTGGCGTTGGCCCCAGCCACATTTTTCTCCCCCCCCCCCCCAAAAATAATTCTTGCCCGGTTCCCTTCAAGGCCCAGGGACGACCTAGGGCCCCCATCATAACTTTTTTGGGCGGTAAAGGGGGCCTCCTGTTTCTTTAGCTGGAACCCCACTGGATCCAAACCAGAGTTTAAAACGCTCGACCTGACCTAACGGAATTCGGAGCGAGAAGCACTGAATACCGAGGGGTGACTACCGGCTAAGGCCCAAACGTCATTTGTTGTTTCTGGACCGAGACCCACCCACCCCTCACCCCAGGAAAATGCACGCCCCGCAAGCTTAGGCTGGGGAGCTTGCTGGAGGAGATTCAGTGTAATGGCAATAAGAATCACCAGTTTTACAGAATAAACCCGAACGCTGAAGCTGAACCGCTACAGGACCTGTTGCATAAGCTTGGTAGCAAAATTCCACAGCAGTGGTCGTATTTCTCATTCGGGGCAACAGAGAAAAGGAGCCCAGTGATATCTGGAAGGCTAGCAGATTTTCAGTGCAGTCCTACAATCTGATGCCTTGTAATTCTTGTTTGCCTTTGCACTGTAACAGGGTCAGGAGCAGTGTTCCCTCTAAGCTGAGTTAGTGAGGCTAGCTCATAGATTTTTAGCCTCTGGCTCACACATTTTTGTCTTAGTTCAGGAAAAATGGCCCCAGAGCAAACTAATTTATGCAGTAACTCACACCTTTAATGCCAGTCGCTCAGGAAGAAGAGCTTTTGCTCACAACACTCCACAGTATTGGTCAGGAGCTAGAGCCCAAATCTCTGTGATGCATTTCTTATATCTTTATCCAGCCCTTCTTAGGGCTAGGGGCCCTGGCTCAGTGGTAGAACATCTATTTGGCATTCAGAAGGTCCCAGGTTCAATCCCCTGCATCTTCAGTTAAAGATCAGGCAGTAAGTGATGTGAAAGACATTTGCTGAGACCCTGGAGAGCTGCTGCCAGTCTGAGTAGACAATACTGATCTCGGTGAACCAAGGCTCTGATTCAGTGTAAGGCAGCTTCCTAGGTTCAAGGCGCGCAACTGTTTCCTCTCCTCTATTTGAACCCTCACAACAACCTTGTGAGGGTGGCCAAGAAGAGAGACTGTAGCCCAGGGTTCTGGAGCCACATGTGGCTGTTCACACATACTATGTGGCTCTGGAAGCCACTACCACCCTGTTGACCAGCTTAAAGTTGCTTTCTTTCTACCCCTCTCTCCCTCCCTTCCCGCCAACTATTTTCCTTCCTTCTTCTCTGCTGCTCTCAAACATCTGATGTTCATAATTGGTGGCTCTCAAACATCTGATGTCTATTCTATGTGGCTTTTATGTTACGCAAGTTTGTTCACCCCTGCTGTAGCCGGTCCCCCTGCAAGCTTCTCTGGAAGAGTGGGAGAGCCGAACCTGGCTGTTCTCGAGCCCAGCCGAGCTCTTGAACCGTTCCCCAGGGCCCCAGAGAGTCAGCGTGGTATGGTGATTAGAGTCCCGGATTAGGGCCGGGAGACCTACGTTTGCAGTCCCCGATTTACCATAGAAGCTCGCTGGGTGACCTTGTGCCCCTCAGCCTGACCGACCTTACAGGTTTGCTGTGATAATATAAGAGAGGAGAATGTTCAAATGCAGTGCTTAAAGTGTCGGGCTAGGACCTGGGTTCGAATCCCAGCTCTACCTGGGGCCAGCCACGCACTCTCAGCCTGACCTACCTCAAAGGGTTGTTGCAATCCCCCATCTACCATAAAAGCTTGCTGGGTGACCTTGTGCCACTCAGCCTGACCCACCTCACAGGTTTGTTGTGATAATATAAGAGAAGAGAGAAGAACTTTCAAAGCCCCTCTGGAAGCGAATACATAAAATTGCTTGGGATGGGTTTAGATTCTGGGAGCTGGTGTTTCACGACGGGTCCTCCCTCCATTTAATTCCCGCCCCCCCCCCCCCTAATTTTACAAAGTACCCCACTAGACTCTCTTCAGATTGATCTGGCTGCTCCCCTTCCCAAACACAGAGCCAGCAATCCCGCCCCATTCGGATGCAGTGTCGGGCTAGGATATGGGGTCGGATCCCAGCTCTGCCCGGTGCCCAGGGGGCCAAGTCACGCACTCTCAGCCTGACCTACCTCGAAGGGTTGTTGCGAGAGGACAAAACAGAGGAGAGGAGAACGAGGTACGCCGCTTTCGGTCTCCTGGGGGAGAGAAGGTGGGCTATAAATAAAGCAAAATACAAATACGGGGTGGGGGGAGTGGGAAGTTTTACCCTCGAATTCAGCGGAAGCAGAAATGCATTGTCCAGTTATTCCTCCGGAGCCGAACGTCTCCCCGGCCTTGAGACTTCCAGTAGCTCAGCAACAAGGCCCCAGGCGCTGCTGCTGTCTCTCTTCCCGTACAGAAATCAAAGGGTCAAGACCGGAACCGGCAGAAGTTGCATTGCGCTGAATCATCAGTCTAGGAAAAAAGTCTGCTCTACGAAGCTCAGTCACTGCGCCGGCCTGATGCAGGAGGATTGACAGAGAGTCAATCTTTGGAAGACTGATCACCTCTCCCTCCCTCCCTCCTGATGTACCAGGGTCACTCTCACCTGCCTTTGTGCCGTAGGTTGTTCTAGCGATTAGACTTCTTGCAATGCACCTTCTCAGACATCAGAACATAAGAAGAGCCCTGCTGGATCCGACCAGTGGTCCATCTAGCCACACAGTGGCCAGCCAGTTCCTTTGGGCAGCCAACCACAGAGCATCGAGGCTGAGGCCTTCCCCTGATGTTGCCTCCTGGCACTGCGATTTGTGCCTCTTAATGTGGATCCCCCTCGGTCACATGACTAGTAGCCAACGATATCCTCTTATCCTCCCTGTATCTATCGAATTTCCTCTTAAAGCTGTTTATTACTGTGACCATCACTATATCCTCTGGCAGCAGATTCCAGATTTTAATCACTTCCGGTATTTCCCTTTGCCCGTCCTGAACCTACTGCCCAACAGCTTCATTCTAGCATTTGGGGAGAGGGGAAAAAAGTTATCTTTGTCGACCCTTTCTACCCCATGCATAATTCTATGCATAATATTATATATATTTATTTCTCTCGGTGTAAGTCCGAACGTGCCCGGTCTTTGCAACCCTGATGCTGCAAGCCTAAGAACACTTTCCTGGGAGTAAGCCCCACTGAACAAAAGGGCATTTACTTCTAAGTAGACTGGTTTAGGATCGCTCCCTTAGTCTGCTTAATTAAAACAACACCACCACCTTCCTTCTGCAGCTATACCTGTGACTATGAGAAAGGCAAACATCCCCCCCACCCCTGGCGGCGGTAAGACCTAGGTGATATAACCCTCACATCCTCCCCCTCCCTCTTTCTTCTTTTATTCAAGTTCATGCCCACACCACAATGGTAGGATGGGGGGAGGGCTATTGGGGCGGTAAAGCGTTCTGCTATTGAACTTGTAAACATTGCTTGACCCCCCCCCCACACAAGTATTTGTGGAAGAGGGCATTAAAGCAACTTGGTGATTCACTGGCTTGGGGGAGGGGAGAAGGTGTGAGTAGGCTCTCTCTCTCTCTCACCCCCCCCCCCAACCCCAAGGCATTTCAGCATCAGAGCAAAACCCTGTTTGGAGAGATCCAAGAAAGAGAGCCCTTAGGCTTTCTTGTACACAGAGATAAGTGATATTTTCCAAAGCAGGCCGAAGCTTCATAGGGACGTTTTGCGAATGTCTGGATTTTAAAAACCCGGAGGAACCAATGCAAGGGTTGCTTGGAACTGGGATTTCAATATTGCCCGGCTGAATCGGCCCGCAGGAACCTTTTAGGTATGATGCAACGTTATTACATTTTGTAACATTGTGCTGAGATTTCCCCCTGTTTCTAGAAGCTTCCCCCTCCCCCCTCGAGAGTCCAATGTATCATTTTTTAACCCGTTGTTTCCTGCAGCTTGGTCTGCAGCCTACAGCAGGCTGCGAGTGTGTGTGTGTAAGGGGAGCTGTGAGAACGTGGTTGCGTGCTTGCTCAGGCCCTTGGGACGGACTCTTCAAGGAATCTCTGGTGCGCATGCTCCACTGAGCCATTTGTGCAGGAGAACTGCTGTGAGGACGGAGCTGGTTAGCTGCTAACTAGTCCCTAGCGTCGGGGTTCACCCTAGTTGACGAAACACGAAGGGGAGATTAGTTGTCCAGCTTTCCCCCAGCTGCACAAGAAGGGTCTTTCCCCCTCCTAGCTAGGATTTTGTGTCTGCTGTGTTAAAGAAAACGCACACACAGAAAGAGAAAACGGCGCCTACCTACTTCCAAGCAAGACAAAAATTATTGGACGATTCTCACGGATTTCCACACCCCAAACAGCCTGCGGTTGATTAACGTCCCCCATCCATTTTCACGCCACCAACTGCAAGCGGTCGTGATCCGAATACGAATGTCCTCAATGCAGGATTCTCACGCTGCGTCGTATATTCTCCCCTCTGCAGCGCTCGTGAACCCGGCTTTTATCTCCTCCGAGTTTCAGATCCTGGGATGTAATTTCGTTTCTCTCCTCTTGCATTTTGAAAGGGTTTCATTGAAGAGACGTAGGCGACGCCTTTTTCGTGTTCAAAAACACAGAGATAATAAGTAGTAACAATAGTAAGAACAGTCGATGCAGGCGGGTGGCCGTGTGGGTCTGAAGCAACAGAGCAAACTCTGAGTCCAGCGGCACCTTTAAGACCAACAATATTTAATTCTGGGTCTAAGCTTTTGTGTGAAGAAGGGTGCATGCACAGGAAAGCTTATAAAATAAAACTTTGTTCGTCGTAAAGGTGCCACTGGACTCAAACTTGTGTTCAATAGTGGCACATAATTCCACCCAGTCCCTCAACCATTTACTCGGGGGGAGTCCAGGAGACTTGCAGCTGGTGGGGGTGGGGGGTGGGGAGCGGAAGCAGAGCGAAGCAGAAGGCACTCCTATTTCTTATCTTTCTTTTAGCATTAAGATCAATTCCTGCTTTTTGCCTTCCAAGGTATCACCGGGGATTATATTCCGAGGAAAACAAAACCCAAACAAAAAGCAAGGGACCCTCCTTTAGTATAGTACCTTGATTTAAACAGTCAAAAACTGTCTTACGTTTAAAACAGCGGTGCAGGGCTCGGGATTGGGGTGGGGAAGCCACCTACGATGGCCTGTTCCCTTTCCACGCTCATGAGCAATTTTTACTCACGCTCGAATTAGGAATACATTTAACGTGGGCGAATTCAGAATAACTTTGTCCCCAGTCATGGTTTCTATATTCCTCCCCACCTCTATACTTTGGAGTTCAGCCTTTAAGAAAAAAATGTATCAAGAGACGTAACAAAAATGACTCAAGAGAAAAAAAATGAATCAAGAGGATCAACTGCTACTGTGTCCTTATAAAGTTAATTTTAAAAGTTCCTCTTTGGCTACATCCTCAGTTTCACATGGAACAAGCTATTGCTTTTTAAACGTGTGTTTTCTTTTCTTTTCTTTTTTAAAAGGCGTACTTAATTTAGTTACAAACCCTCCCCCCAACTTTAGCACATTAGGCAGAAAGGACGTCCTTTGGATTAGAAATTAATTGTTGTAGCTTGCTTGGAATAAGACGTTTATGTATTTGGAAACTGATGGTGTTGTTTTTTTTAAAAAAGAAATGACTGTATTAAAAACAAATTAATGAGGAAAGTTTTGACCAAAGAACTCTAAATCGGAGTTTTAAAGAGGCGTCAGTAGGGGGGGGGGGGGGATAAGATTTGAGGGAATTTCGGAAGCCAACTTATACAGTGTTTTAAAAAACAAAAGCCACTTAATATCTTTCATTTCAAGAATTTTAAGGATCAGAATACATATAAAATGCTTTAAAAGCTGTCTTTTAAAAATGTTAAGTTTAACGCAATAAGGAAAGAGGCAGAAGATTCATGGTCATTACAGCGTGTAGAGGGGAGGACAAAAGCATAATGCAAGGCAACGATTTGTAATTTGTTAGGACTATTCTGTGCATAGTTGTGGTTTTAGGATTATGCTTTTTAAAATTAAAACTGGAGGTCCAATACTGAGCGATCAGAAAATGCTGAGCATCGGCCTAAGCAAAATGATGATAGATAGATAGATAGATAGATAGATAGATAGATAGATAGATAGATAGATAGATAGATAGATAGATAGATGATAGATGATAGATAGATATTGTAATACCATAGTGAAGTACAAACAAACGAGCGAAGTTGTGTTCTGTACAGGCATCGCTGCTGCGAATATGTCTGCGGACTTTTCCTGTATGCATCTGAGTTTCGCATAGGAATGGCGCAATGCAATCCTATGCTAAATTACTTCACTGTAATACCACTTGTTGGGCCCAAACTGGAATAAACATTATAGGATTGCACTATGAACCTCTTCGGTTTCGTTAAAGCTTTTAGGCGCTGGAGAATCATATGGAGCGGGCTCAGCTAGCCCGGCCCACCAGCGTTTTGTGCCGCTATCCTGGCGGGTTCCTCCTGCGGAGCTATTCCACTGAAACGGAGTAATTCTAATTTAGGACCGCTGTGCGAATCTTAGGCTTTTGGGTGCAGCAATTTTTGCTCCGCGGCTCCCTGTCTGGAATTAATCCTGATCAAAGTTCCGATGAGGAAATGAATGGCTTTGTGTGTGTTGGAGGGGGAAGGGACAGCATCTTAATTTCACCCATGCCACCTTTTTTCCCCATACCAAATCATTTAGGTTGAGGTGTCAGCTGGCTTAACTGGGAAATCACTTATACTCGAAATCCAAGTAGAAGAACTTCCTGATCGTTAGGGCTATATGCTTCCTCGGGAGGTAGTGGGCTTTCCTTTTTAAGCAAAGGCTAAATGGCCGTCTGACAGCAATGCAGATTCTGTGAATTTAGGCAGATCATGAGAGGGAAGGAAAGGGATGAGCCAGTGTTCAGCTCTGGTGACCATTTCTTACCTGCCCAAGGTGATGCCCATGGCCACTTTGGAGTCAGGAAGGAAGTTCTCTGGGCATAGAGGTCACTGGGGGAATGGAGGTGGGGAGTGGGAGGCGGTTGTGAATTTCTGCCGGGGGCTGGACTAGGTAACTCTTCCAGTTCTATGTTTCAGAGTAAACACAACTGCTTTGGCCTCTGTGTCAGACAAGGGTACTAGACTAGGCCGACTTCTGTGCTGCTAACCTAGCAACCTTATTCACCGGCACAAAACCAGTTTGATTTCAGACTGGGGATTTATTTCCATAGGAGAACCCCAAGATTGGCAGTTAACTACAAAAAGCAGATTGGCTTTTTGCCCACACGTCCCATTTCACTCCCAGTTCTACACGAATATAGACGTGGTTGAAGCTTTACAGTTCGAGAAGGTTCCCTGTTACATGTTTTAGCTCCTTTAAAAGTTTTTTTATATGTACAAATTAAGAAGGAAAGGAGGATTTCTTTTTTCTAATTCGGGGCAGATTGGCTTTATTTAGCAGATAAAATTATTAAAGAGAATTGTGGATGAGGATACAAAATCGTGCTTTGCTCGGTCAAGAGAAAGTGCCGCGGATTTTGTGAGCGGGAGCGTCGTTGTGACTTCTCACATGCCGTTTACAGATGCGTGTGCAGAAACCACATGTACATGACCCCCACTTGTAGCATGTTTTGGATTTTGACGATTTCCAGAAACTTGCAAAACGCAAAATCTCACAGGTAACGGTTCATCCCAAGTGAACCTAACAACCTTTATAGTGAAGGTCTGTGATCTCTCCCATCTCCAAGAACAGCAATATTCTGGATATGGGAGGCGGCCTCTTTAAGAATTACATAAAAATTCAGCGCTCTGAGCTTTTCCCCCTATAAATATGCTGTGCCAAATATGGACTTCCCAGCTTGTGAGGAAGATGGCCACGGTTCATGTATTTCATTATGTGAGTAAGTATCTTGCTCACAGAGAGTGGAAAGACCGAATACAAAAATACACCTGCTCATACCGCGCACCACAATCATGTAGTACAGCGATACATTATTAGACCATCACTACCGTATACGCAATGACAACGCGTACCTGCTCAGAAGCCGCCTGCCCACTGAGTCCAACGAGACTTACTCCCTAATAATCTGAAGAAGTGTGCATGTGCACATGAAAGCTTATTCCCCAAATCAGGGGTGAAATTCTAGCAGGAGCTCCTTTGCATATTAGGTCACACACCCCTGATGTAGCCAATCCTCCAAGAGCTTACAAGGCTCTTTTTTGTAAGCTCTTGGAGGATTGGCTACATCAGGGGTGTGTGGCCTAATAATTCCACCCCTGCTCCAAATCAAACTTTGTTGGTCTTAAAGGTGACATTGGACTCACACTTCTACAATTTAGCCCACCTACATAAATCATTCATAAATTACGACCAGAGTCTTTATGGTGAATGTGCTCTCTTTTGGACAAATAACATTTTTAAAAGGAGTGATTTCAGGATTTTAAAAGGAGGAATAATTTCAGAAGCACTAAAACCTACTCCGAGAGATGCTTAAGAGAGGGCAAGCGCATTATTGCCAGGAACCCTTGTTTCCGGAAGTCCAAAGTTGCGCGCACACATTTGCAACGCGATAGGACCTATCAACGCAGAAATCTGGGAGGAACAGGAACGGTCAGAATAGAACGCTGCACAACGTTCTATTCGGAGAGACAGTCGGATGACGTCACGGCGTCCAATCAGAAGGCGGCGCTCCTGCTGTAGCTCTCCGGGGCGTGTAGTTTCATTGCTAGAACCGTGTTCTCTTTAGACTGCTGTGTTCTTCCGAAAGGAGTTGTGAAATGTGCGTCGCTCGGCTCAAAGCCACCTGATAGCATGCAATCCTGCCAGAAGGAAGGGGAGATGATTATTTCCCTTCTCTGTCTGGGCTGTGGCTTGCTCACAAGGATCCAGACTAAATTGTCCAATGACAGAACTGAACCTTTCTGCCTCCTCTTGGAATAATCTAGGATTCAAAAAATCTCCTCCACTGTAGACCACTGATCTCCCCCAAAGGCGGCTCCTGGGCGATAGGGAACTTCGAGGAATTACGTGAGGGAGGGTCTACAGCAGAAAAGGAGGAACTGGAGAAAACTTCCAGTTTAGACTGGATCCAACTCAAGAACCTGATTTGGTTCTTGAATACATGAGGTTCAGGAATACATGAAATGATATTTAGGGTTGCTAGCTCCAAGTGGGGAAATTCCTAATTTTGGGGGGGCTGGAGAGAGGTGGAATTTGGGGAGGGTACGGTTAGAGAGGAGGACCTCAGCTGAGTATAAAGCTATAGAGCATTTTCCAAAGCAGCCATTTTCTCTAGGTGAATGGATCTCTGTCACCTGGAGATCAGTTGAAATACTAGATCTCCAGCCATCATCTGTAGGCTGAAAGCCTAAAAATACTTAACAGAAGAGTCAGTATCAAATTGTTGGACTTCTAGCTGAGAGACGTGAGATCTGTCATCAAAGTTCCTAACCTACTTCACAGGGGCTGTTGTGAAGATAAAAAGGAGTTGCATGCAATGTTCCCTCTAAGCTGCATAATTTTGTGAGCAAAAATTCTGCTTTGTGAGCTACTGGTATTAAAGTTGTGAGCAACCGCATAAATTATTGTGCTCTGAGATCCTGCCTGAGCTAAGACAAAAACGTGAGCTAGAGGCTAAAAATCTGTGAGCTAGCTCACACTAACTCAGCTTAGAGTGAACACTGGTTGCATGTATGTTGCTTGGAGCTCCTTGGATACAGAGAGTAGATTTGGCCATGGGAAGAATGTATTTTCTTGACAATTGAAGTAGCACATACGTATAAGAGGAGAAGAAATTTTAGGTCTAAGTGTGAATTTAATGTTAACTTGATATTTGTAACAGCCATTTTTTTTATTATGCTGTTGTAGTTATAGTGGTGGTGATGATAATATAAAGGATCACCATATACAAATCATGATCTATGGTTTAGTGTTGTTGGAAAAATCACCTAGGATTCCAAAAATGTAGTTTTAACCAGGGACTCACCTGAAATTGTTGTTCACTGCAGAGCTCCATCCTTAGAATACATAAAATTTCAATATGCCATTCTGTCCATTTTTATCCCAGCAAGTTCTGGGCAGCATTCATTTCTTCTGTTTTATCCTCATAATAGCCTTGTGATGTAGACTTAAGTTTATTCATTTTAGCTATTTATTTATTCATTTATACCCCACCCACCTCTCCAATGGGGACCCAAAGCAGTTTGCATGGTTATCTCATCCTCCATTTTATCCTCACAACAACCCTGTGAGGTAGGTTAGTCCAACCAACAAGCTTCCAGGCAGAGCAAGGATTTGAACCTCGGCTTCCAACTTAGTACAACACTCTACACCACATTTGCTTGAGGGAGACAAAGAAAGGTCAACCTTCATTCCAGAGTGGGGATTTCAACCAAGGTCTCCCCAGTCTAACACTCTAATTACTGAGAATAGGCAGAAAGCCAATTTGCTAGCATTGCATATTCACAGCCGTACGCAAATACATGTAAGTACGTTTGATGCCTGGAGGACAACAGACTTGAGATCTAGCATCTTTCTCATCAGACATTATTATTTGATCTCCTGTCAAGTCAGATAATGACTATTGTGTCACACACATGCACACACCCTGCTGAGGAGACTAAATGATAAAGATCAAGCCTAGTTTTTACATTCTACAGATTAATGCAGGGCTTTTTTTTTTTTTTGAGCAGGAACGCAGTTCTGGCTGACTTGGTGTCAGAAAGTCTGGCCTAATATGCAAATAAGTTCTTGCTGGGCTTTTTCTACAAAAACCCTGTGGAAAACAATGGTGACATCAGGGGGTGTGGCCTAATATGCAAATGAGTTACTGCTGGGCGGTTTCTACCCCCCAAAAGCCCTGATTAAATGGTTCTGCAGATTAGCCGTGTTGGTCTGAAGCAGCAGAACAAAGTTTGAGTCCAGCAGGACCTTTAAGACCAATAAAGTTTAATTCTGAGTATAAGCTTTTGTGTGCATGCACACTTCTTCAGATATGTATCTCTGAAGTGTGTGCGTATGAAGTGTGCACGCACATGAAAACTTATACCCAGAATTAAACTTTGCTTGTCTTAAAGATGCCACTGAACTCAAATTTTGTTCTGCGGATTAAATGGTAATCCTGCACCAGGACTGTAAAGGTCAGAGAATTAAATCATAGAATATTTCTATGTGCAACCCTCACCTTCCCATGGTTCCTGTACACAGAAAACAGGGTAAAAGGAAATACTTCTTTACCCAAAGAGTAATTAACATGGAATTCACTAGAGCAAAGTAGGAGTCAAGTGCACCTTTAAGAGCAACAAAGTTTTATTCAGAACATAAGCTTTGGGATGCTCCAAGCACACTTCATCAGATGAGGAATCAGGTACAGTGAGTAGAGCTACATATAGCTGGTAGGCAGTAGCACACAAAAGCATACGTTCTGAATAAAACTTTGTTGGTCTTAAAAGTGAACTTGACTCCTGCTTTGTTCTACTGCTTCAGACCAACACGGCTACCCACTTGGATCTATCTATATAGAATTCACTGCCTCAGGAAGTGGTGGCGGCTACAATCATAGACATCTTCAAGAAGGGATTAGATAAACATGGAGCAGAGGTCCATCAATAGCTATTAGTTGCACAGTATACTATAGATGGAATACTGTGTCTGGGACAGTGATGCTTGAGTGCTTGAGGGGCAACAGTGGGAGGGCTTCTGGAGTTCTGGACCCACTGGTGGACCTCCTGATGGCACCTGGTTTATGGCCACTGTGTGACACAGAGTGTTGGACTGGATGGGCCCTTGGCCTGATCCATCATGGCTTCTCTTATGTTCTTAGGTGTCAAGAAAAGAGAATTCACTTTTTCCTGTGTGTAGAGGGTTTTTTTAGTCTGCAGAGATATTTTTGTTGCACAAGAAAATCCACAGGGTGGAACTCAGTTGTCCCTATGAATATACAGCAAGTAGTAAAGGTGGGAATTGATCTCTACCTTTGGAAGCAAAATTGCTTCTGCTGCTTTTGTGGCTAAAATGTAAGCTACACACCCCACCCAAACAGAGGGAAGGTATAGGCAGAGTAGTAACAGTTCTTTCTGGCAGTGCAGATTGCATCTACATTCAATGCATCTACATTGCTAAAATGCTCCCAACCCAAGGTGCTGGTATTGACTTTTGAAGCCCTATGTGGCTTGAGTCTATAATGCCTTAAGGACCGTCTTCTCCCATATGGACCCACACATCCACACCAGCCCTCTTTGGAAGCCCTGTTTCAGGTGCTTCTGCCATCTGAGACTGGGAACCTGAGAAAGAGCCTTCTCAGTCCTGGTGCCAACATTTTGAAACCCCTCCCTAAGGTGATTCACCTGCCTCCCCCTATTGTTTTCTTCTGCCAAGAGGTGAAGACACTTTTGTCTTGTTTTGCATACCCCCAGTAACTTATAGGACAACATCCCTCCTTTGGGTTTTGGTGCTGGTGGTGGAGAGTGCCACCACGTCACAGCTGATTTATGGCAACCCAAAAGGGTTTTCAAGGAAAGACAGAGGTGGTTTGCTATTGCCTGCCTCCATGTCATGATCTTGGTATTTCTTGGAAGTCTTCCATCCAAATAGTAGCCTGCTTAGTTTCTGAGAGATTCAAACTATCAAGTTCAGGGTGGCATTGGTGTTATGTGTGTTTATATGTATTTATTGAACTGTTTTATGTATACTTTATTTTAAATGTTTTAATGTTGACATGTTCTAATGCTTTGATGCTCACCACTTTAGAGACTCTATTTGAGTGAACAGGAGGCATAGATATGTTTTAAATACTTGAAAACTATGTTGCTACTACAATGCCTGCCCCTAGTCTGTGTTAAAGGTGTGTGGAGCTGGAGAGTGCAGGTAGGTATCACGTTGCTTCTCAGTTACACACAGCACCCATTCTTTGCTTATATGCCTGCTCTAGATGTCAACATCCTCTTCTCCTAGAAGGTTTGTTGTCTGAGACGCCTTCTAAAAAAAAGAGACAGAAGACAAATTAGGAGATCCCTTAAATTTGAAAATTATAAGGACCTGAAAGCTCTGGGCAATCTTGGTTGTGACCATTAATGAGAAATAATTGTAACAGTGTGAAGGGGCAACCCAGTCCAGGGTGTGATATATGCGTGCATGGCAATGTATGAAATGAATCATTAGTAGCTGCGGATGAAGTGGTCCTCCTATGACACTGATATATTCCCCTCCCTGGTTTAATTTAATTAAAGCAGAAGATCAAAGGCTGAGTAAATAGCTCTGAACAGGAATGAGACCTATAAAAAACCCGACGTTTAAGCTGCGTGCATTAATTTCTGTTGTGCGCATTGGGGATGTTCAGTGCTGTTTTGCACCTTACAAGTGCTATTGCCTGGTCCTTTGAACATGAAATCAAGGAACAATGCAATCCAAAGCAGAGTTACACCTTTCTAATTCCATTGAAGTACGTGCATTTAGAAGGGTTCTCTATTTAGGCCTGCAGATATTGGTTCACAGTATCTAGTTGATGAAGCGGTTCCAAGACACCACCACTTCTGAGCTGGATTTGCCACTTAATCTGAGGTGTGTGGAAATGCGTAACAATGACCAGGCCCATAGCTATGGAGGGGCCAGGGGGGGCTGGCTGCCCCACCCAATCCCCCCTTCCACTTATATGGCCCCTCCTTTCCCTATTGCTCTGGCGGTCCCCCCGCTCTCCCCACTGCTCTTGCGGCCCCCACTCTCTCAGCTGCCACTAGGGTTGCCAATTCCCAGGTGGGGGCAGGGGATCCCCCGGTTTGGAGACCCTCTCCCCGCTTCAGGGTCGTCAGAAAGCGGGGGGAGAGGAGGGAAATGTCTGCTGGGAACTCTGTTATTCCCTATGGAGATTTATTCCCATAGAAAATCATGGAGAATTGATCCGTGGGTATCTGGGGCTCTGGGGGGCCTGTTTTTTGGGGTAGAGGCACCAAATAGCATCTAGTGCTTCTCCCCAAATTACCCCCCAAGTTTCAAAAATATTGGACCAGGGGGTCCAATTCTATGGGCCCCAAAAGAAGGTGCCCCTATCTTTCATTATTTCCTATGGAAGGAAGGAATTGAGAAGGTGTGCCATCCCTTTAAATGTGATGGCCAGAACTCCCTTTGGAGTTCAATTATGCTTGTCACAGCCTTGATCTTGGCTCCACCCCCAAAGTCCCCAGATATTTCTTGAACTGGACTTGGCAACCCTAGCTGCCACTGCTCTGGCAATCCCTGCTCTCCCCGCTGCTCTCGCAGCCCCCACTCTCTCTGCTGCCCCTGCTCTGGTGGCTCCTGATCTTCCCGCCGCCCCACTTTTAAAAGTGTGTGATTCATTTTGGGCCCTGGCCCCCCCCCCACCTAAAATTTTCTGGCTACGGGCCTGACAATGACTCTGTCCAGTCTCCAGAGGTTTTCTTCCACCTGTTCTTTCTTTATCATTCTCTTCTAATATCGTGTGCAGTGGCCCTAGGGCTGTCAGCTCTGGGATGAGAAATATTTAGAGATTTTGGGAGTGGAGCCTGAGAAGGTGGAGTTTGGGGAGAGGAGGGACCTAGTGGTATTTTTATAGCCTAGTCCTGTCCTGGGCTTAGTTCTTTGGTACGGTTGCCAGTTTTCCCCTCCTACTGGCAGGGGATTAGGGGTAGGGTTGCCAGATCCAGGTTAGGAAACTCTTGGAGATCTGAGGATGAAGCTTGAGGAGGACAGGGACCTTAGCAGGGTACAATATCATAGAGTACATCCTCCAAAGCAGCCATTTTCTCTAGCGGAACTGATCTCTGTTGTCTGCAGGTGACCTGTAATTCCAGGAGTTCCCCGGATCCCACCTGGAGGTTGGCACCTCTATTCCTTGATGATTTTAGAGGGAGCTATTACTGTCACAGTGTATAGTTGTTTGGAAGGTAGAGGTATTTTTGTTTTTTAAAATATTCCTTTCACTTATTTATCAACTGTGTGGATTTTAGTTTGCATTTTTTGAGTGGGGGGGGGGCATGATTAGACTGTAACCTCTGTTCTGTTGAACAACGTCTTACTTTTCCCATATAGCTGGGATGAGATTTTCAGACTACATTCTTCCAGGAAAGGATCGGAGCCAAGTTTCAAAGAGATAAGAGAAAGAATCCCAGGTTTATAGGCAATTAAAGTCAAACCATCTGTCTGACTGTACCATCTTTGTTTTCCATCCAGTCAGGATGAAAATCTCAGAAACTACCTTTCCCCAAAGAGATCCTTTCTGTCAAAGATTCAGGCAGCAAGAAGATTTGTGGAGCAGGCAGAGACAGACATTTGACACTCCCAGGAGGCAGTCATCAGGACATAGCGGGGACAGGAAAGCATGTGACACCTCAAGAAAGATAGAGTTAGACAGCAGGCACAGGAAGCAGACAGACTTTTCCCGTCATTACATTTCCAGCACTCCTTCTGCAAATAGAGAGCCTGCTATATACGAGCATCTGAATGTGGGCAATCACTGATTTGTTTGAGGAGGGCAACACACAGATATTCCAGGTTTGGTAAAGGCAACTGGGAATTTGGGAACCTTGATTTCCCAGGGCACGTGTTTGAACTTTGAATAAATGCGCATTGTCCAGTTCAGACAAAATGGTTATTGTGTATATGGAGATGATCAGGTGTTGTGTGCAGTCTCAGCATGCATGGCTGGAATGCTGGAAACATAATAATGGAAAAGGGCTAGATACAGGATAGGGTTGCCAGCCTCCATGTGGGGCCTGGAGATCTCCCACTTTTACGGCTGATCTGCAGCTGGCAGAGAACAGCTCCTCTGGAGAAAATGACTGCTTTGAAGGGAGGACTTTATGTAGGGTTGCCAGGTCCAACTCAGGAAATATCTGGAGACTTTAGGGGTGGAGCCAGGAGACTTTGAGGGAGCAAGGTTGTGACAAGCACAACTGGACTCTGAAGGGAGTTCTGGCCTTCACATTTAAAGAGACCATGCTCCTTTTAAATGCCTTCCTTCCATTGGAAATAATGGAGGATAGGGGCACCTTCTTTTGGGACTCATAGAATTGGACCCCTTTGTCCAATCTTTTTGAAACTTGGAGGTTTTTTTGAGGAGAGGTACCAGATGTGGTGCTGAAAAGTTGCTGCTTTTACCTCAAAATCAGCCCCCCAGAAACCCACAGATCAATTCTCCAGATCTTCTGGTATACCAGTCTCCATAGGGAATAATAGAGTGCCCAGTGGACATTTCCCTCCCCCCTCACTTTCTGATAACCCTTAAGTAGGGAAGGGTCTTCAAACCAGTGGATCTCCTGCTCCCAACTGGGGATTAGGGTTAGTATTAGCTTCAGTCTTTGCCCTTGAGTGCCATTGTGAAAAACAACTTGTTGGATATCCCTCTTTGATAAAGACAGTGGAAACAGTGCAACAAGTGTCCTGCCGGCTCCAGGCTCCGTCAAAGGGATGTCGGGGAATCTTCAGATATATTCCTTTTGGAAAAAAAATCTGCACAGGCACTTTGACTTACAAGCACTTTGTAGCACTAAGCACTTAAAACTATTTGATCTGATGTAATTGTGCTTAGATGCGTTTTGTAAATAAATTATATGTACTTACCTTACGATGCTAATTATTGAAATGGATCATGACAATCAAATACTTTAAAGTTTCATACACTAATACAAGAGAATTTGTGATTGTATTTGTTATTTGTCACGGTTTTCCTTTGGGTTCCCAACTGGGGATTGGCGACCCTAACTCTATGGCATTGTACCGTGCTGAGGCCCCTCCCCTCCCCAAGCCCCACCCTCTCCCAGATCCACCCCCAAAGTCTCCAGGTATTTTCCAACACTGACGGATTTGGTGGGGTACAAATCCAACTCTTCTTTTTGAAAGGGATAAGGGGGGTGGTGAGCATAGCAATGAGTGTTCTTCTTAAAACAGAGCTTAGGAACCCCCCCCCCCATATTCCTTTTCAATACGGGGCTTTTCTGTTCTCCATGGGTGCAGCCAGACATACCATTAGTGGCAACACAGCTCCGTCTTGCTGACGGATTAAATGTGTTCATTCAGACATCCACATCTGGCAATCGAGTGTCATCCAGGGTCATTCCGACTTGCTGTGAATCAGTGCCGCATTAATTTGACAGCGCAGAAAGTCCGGCCCTTTTTAAAAACAGCGGCACAAAATCGGCTTTTTCCTGTTTGGACAGCTCATGTGCGATACTGCTCCTTGGAATGTTTACCGCCCCTCCCACCTTTTTTTTTTTTTAATGCGCATTGCCAGATCATCTGGGAATCTGAGGTGACGCTTCTGCTTCTCCAATCAACACAGGATCGGAGGGGGGGGGGAAACGTTATCCCACTCTTCAGAACAGGAAAAAAAAATCTTTTTTTTCAATGTGGAGAATTTCCAGATATCATTGTCACTGCCAATTTCTAGGAAATTAATTCCTGGCAGTTTCCTGGTTTGAATCCGCAATGTTAATTCCGGAAATTTTCCCCCTTCCCCCCTGCCTCTGAAGCATTGTTTGACTTCCCACCTCCAAACAGTAGGGCGCATATTCACAGGACCCCCCCCTCCCAGAAATCAACATCTGATCACTCATGCTCCAAGAAAAGAGCGTGATAGTTTTGGATGTGTGATCGCTCAACAACAGAATGAGTCGCATTCTTGGACGCTCATGTGAACAGCCCTGCATCGAATCATCAATATTCAGCTGTTCAAATTTGAGTGCTACACACCCGCTTTTAATGTGAGGTGTGGCCGCACCCCATGTGGAGAAACATCCCCACGTGGAAGCAGATGAAGTGAAATTCCTGAGTGAGGGGCTGGATGCATCATGCCAGAAGTACAGGGCTTTTCTCCTGGGGGAATGTGGTGGTATTAGGCCACCCCCCCCCTGACATCACCATTGTTTCACATTAGGCTATTTTTTTAAAAAAAAGAAAAGGCCCAGCAGGAACTCATTTGCATATTAGGCCACACCCCCTGGTGCCAACCATCCAGAACTGTGTTCCTGTGCGTTCCTGCTCAAAAAAAGCCCTTTGTATAAATATCACAAAGCTCTTTAATGCACAACTTGAGGGGTTTTTTTTGCACAGTCAATAGTGACATGTAGAACAATTGTGGGTGGGTTTATTTTTTAAAGCCCATCTTTGCTTTCTTGGTTTTAAAAAATGGCAGCACAGTTGTGCTAGAACTCAGTAATATATGGGGAGGGGCACTCAGGAAGCAATTTTTTGGTACAAGAGTAAGGATGTTATAAACATGTCCATATTTCTATCTCTACAAGGTTAGAAGAAGGTATGTAAAGAACAGGCCAAATATTCTGAGCTGCAGGCAAGGTTACAATCAGAGCTTTTTCTGAGCAGAAACACACAGGAACGCAGTTCCGGCTGGCTTGGCATCAGTGGGTGCGGCTTTATATGCAAATGAGCTTCTGAGCTTTTTCTACAAAAATGCCCTATGCTATACAATGGTGTTGTCAGGGGGTGCGGCCTAATATGAAAATGAGTTCCTGCTGGGCTTTTTCTACAAAAAAAGGCCTTGGTTACAATAAACCCCAGTTAGAGAAGCAAGATGGTAGTCCTTCTGGCAGCCTCCACAGAGGATATGGGGCTTTTTTTGAGCAGGAACACACAGGAATGCAGTCCCAGCTGGCTTGGCGGCAAGGGATGTGGCCTAATATGCAAATGAGTTCCTGCTGGGCTTTTTCTGCAAAAAAGGCCTGTGTGAAACAATGGTGATGTTAGGGTGTGTGGCCTAATATGCAAATGAGTTCCTGCTGGGCCTTTTCTTTTAAAAAAGCCCTGCAGAGGATCAAAGATCCTGTAGAACTAAAAATCTCCCCTGCAGATTTTTTTTTTTTAAAGAAACCCAGAGGGTTCATGGCCTATTTGTTACTGTCTTGCTTGCATTTTCAGCAATCTAGAAAACGATTTCTTTCTGGGAGAAGAGAAATGTTCCCCGGAGTCTGGAAGAGAGGATGGACAAAACTCAGGAAGCATCTGGTTGTCATCACACACCAGCTTTTCTGGAGTGGATTTTTTTACAAGGCAAAATTCCATTCTTCTGGACCTGCTTGTATTCTTCAGCTACTCTGGGAGAAGAGTCACATTCCCAAGCCCCCATCCCTCCCCAACACATAAAAATTTAAAATACTTCAGCAGCATAGCTGGGGGTTGCCAGAAAACTGTGTTCCAGCTTCCCTTTTCCAGAATATATTCCATGGAAAGATTCCCCCCCCCCCTCGCAACCTGCAGTTTCATCCTCCTCATTGCAAACACATCAATAAACCCCTGCTTTCTACAGTGCTCACCAGTCCCTTCTAGGTTCTCTAGGAAAACCACCTTTTATTATCGTTATCATTAACAACATTGAACTTTATCATGCTATTATTATTATAGGCAAGGTTCATTTGAAAAGCAGAATATATAATGCAAAGATCGTATCCTAGGGGTTGCTATGTGTCTCTGGCATGCTGGATAGCAATAATAGATTTCATTGCACAGAAGTATCGTAGTACTGCTGGGATATTTGGTTAATATAGCTGCATTTTGCTCTGTCATAGAAGCATGATACAGAATGCAGTCAATAAATCTCCCAGGAAGTATATTGTAAAAAAGGTAAACTTACATTTTTTCAAGTAGATCCAGTTCACATTCAAGTTGCAGTTGAAAAAAGAAAGAAGCTTAATCTAAAGAGTATTTTCCCTATCACAAATGGCCAACTTGTCTGGCATCATGTATGTGGGAGTATGAGGGCATTGCCTCTACAGGAGAGACCTGCAGAGAAATGTTTCTCCATGGAAGATGCTGAGGATTGAACCTAGAACCTTCTGGATTCCAAGCAGAATCTCTACTACTGAGCCACAGCCTGTACTTGGTAGCAGGCTAGCTGTCTTCCATGGAAGCTTGTCCAATGTTATTCAGCTTCTCATAGGGCAATCCCTGAATCCAGGGGGGCTCTGGAAAGCGGTATGACAATCACCAGTATATCATAGTTTTGATAATATCTGACAGGTGGCATACAATGTTAATTAGTTACTTGAGAACTTGTGGAGATTTCATACTTAAAGCTTGTCCAAACAAAAGTGAACGAGATCAATCAAGCAGTATTAGCATTTTAATATTGAAATTACAATTGCACACCTAGAACAGGATCCCAAAAATCCATATTCAGAACTGAAAAATCTTGCAAACTGTAAATATTTGTCAATATTCATTGCAGTTCTAAGGGTCAATTCAAATGTTACAAAGTCCATGTCAACAAAAAGTCCTATTTACAGACATGCTATAATGAATCTCCCTAGGATCTACCTTAAAATGATCAGGATCTACCTTAAAATGCTTCTCGAATTATAGTCAAAAGAAAAACTTTCTCCCGTCATACTTTTAAAATTACTTTCTCCACAGTGGCATGATGAAGATTTCAGACTGTATGCATTATATGTTTTGATCATTTCCCCATTTTTTTGTGGGGGGAAATATTAGAAAGTTTGTCAAATCTGAAGAGTTCAGCAAAATTCTCACAGGGGGTTTGAACAATGGAGCCCAGAAGCAAGTATTTGGGGTGGGGGGGGGTGGGGAGAAAGAAAGCACAATAAAATTTAGAGGTTCCAGAGCGCTGCTCCTGTAACCTCCTGCCCAATATGAAGCTTGGATCTCGCCTACCTCCCAGAATTAAAATGTTTATGAAGGTTCTGTGACAACCCAACAGTTCGGCCAGTTGTTAGGAGGCAACCAACAGGCAGCCACCTGCTTTTAGCCTGATAAACAGGATCACTAGGCCAGGCCTCATTTTGGTCAGGAGCCCCATGGCGCAGAGTATTAAAGCTGCAGTACTGCAGTCCTAAACTCGGCTCACAACCTGAGTTCGATCCCCAATGGAAGCTGGGTTTTCAGGTAGCTGGCTTGAGGTTGACTCAGCCTTCCATCCTTCCGAGGTCGGTAAAATGAGTACCCAGCTTGCTGGGGGGGAAGTGTAGATGACTGGGGAAGGCAATGGCAAACCACCTTGTAAAAAAGTCTGCCATGAAAACGTTGTGAAAGCAACATCACCCCAGAGTCGGAAAGAACTGGTGCTTGCACAGGGGACCTTTCCTTTTCTTTTCACAGGAGTGGAGCTCTGGAACCTCTAGATTTTATTGTGCTCTTTCTCCCCACCCCCCCTCCCCCAAATACTTTTCTGGGCTCCATAAAATAAATAAGAGACAAACAGAGGTGATTTGCTACTGCCTGCCTCTGCATAGCACCCCTGGACTTTTTGGGTGGTCTCCCATCCAAATACGAACCGTTGCCGACCCTGCTTAGCTTCTGAGATCTGAAGAGACTGGACTAGCCTGGACAATCCAGGTTCCAAAATCTGCCTCCTTAGGCAACTCAGTTTTTGTCACGGTAGAGGTATTCAGCCTTGAGCTGGATAGCCCAGGCTTGCCTGCTCTCGACAGATCTTAGAAGCTAAGAAGAGTCAACTTTGATCAATATTTGGTATGGTGGTCAATCCCCAGTTGGGGACAGGGGATCTCCTGGTTTGGAGGCCCTCCCTCCACTTCAAGGTTATCAGAAAGCAGTGTGTGTATGTGAATGCCCACTGGGCACTCCATTATACCCTATGGAGACCCGTCCCCATAGGGTATAATGGAGAATTGATCTGTGGGTTTCTGAGGTTCTGGGGGGCTGTTTTTTGAGGTAGAGGCACCAAATTCTCAGTACAGCATCTGGTGCCTCTCCTCGACGCCCCCTCCCCCAAATTTCAAAAAGATTGGACTAGGGGGTCCAATTCTATGAGCCCAAAAGAAGGTGCCTCCATTATTTCCAATGAAGGGAATGCATTTAAAAAGAGCATGGTCCCTTTAAATGTGAATGCCCTTTGGTGTTCAATTGGGCTTGTCACAACTTTGCTCCTGGCTCCACCTCCAAAGTCCCCAGCAATGCTCCCTCTAAGCTGTGGAGTCTTGTGAGCAAAAATTTTGCTTTGTGAGCTACTGGCATGAAAGCTACAAGTGAGCAATTTGGCTATGGCATAAATTAGTTTGCTCTGGGGCCATCCTTCCTTAGCTAAGACAAAAATGCGTGAACCAAAGGCGAGCAGATTCTATAGACCAAGAAGTGCAGCCAGAACTACTGCTCAGTACAGAGTCCAACTTGGCATTCATGGGTCACTTTTTTGCTTCCAACAATCCACCCAATCCTGTACAACAGGTCATTATTATTATGTATTGCAGGGAAAGGGGTGATATAGAACTAGAGAGACAGTGGCTTTAATTATAGCCAATTCACAAGTTCAGGTGAGATATTGCAACAGAGCGAGACGGATAAATAGTTTGCAACATACCCTTGGAGAGTCAACTCTGGGGCACTGTAGCTGAACCCTGGTACATCCAAGTTCAAAATGAGCCCTGCAGAAGCACAGCCAAGGCCAGCCAATGACCCCGTTGGTGGTTTTTGGACAACACAGTCGGCTTAGCACCAAAATTCCTTATTCCCCACCAGCCCTTCCTTTGGGAGTTTCATTTTGTAAGATGCAAGAGTCCTGACTCATATTCTGTGTTTTATGACTGTTGGAAAGACATTGGAACAAACTGTCTTTCCTGAATGGTCCTTCCTCCTTGCTAAAGCAGAGTGCATCTAATGCAATGAATCAGCTCCACAATGTTGACGATACATACATGAAACGGACATGGATTGGTTCCTACAAGCGTTTCTCCTGGGACAAAGTGTTTGCACAAGCACAAAAGAGGCAACAACATCTAGTGAAGGTCACCATCATTTGGCAATGCAACTAGGGCAAAAACCAAAGCCCTTCTTGATGCACAGGCTAAGACCTTTGCACTCCAATCCTACAGACTGAATTTTGAAGTCTTATGAGATTCACGAGTCTCAGGAAGAGTTAGAAAAAATGAGAGGGGAACATAAATCTAAGGGGAAAGATTTTGACTTGAGTTTAGTTGCAGAAGTTCTAGCTCTGTAACAAGGCCATTCAACATGCAGGCAACCGAAGAAGAAGAAGAAGCAATTGGATGAATACCCCATCCTTCACTTCGAATCTCAGAGTCTCAGAATGGCTTACAATCTCCTTTACCTTCCTCCCCCACAACAGACACCCTGTGAAAGAGCTCTCCCAGAAGCTGCCCTTTCAAGGACAATTCTGTGAGAGCTATGGCTGACCCAAGGCCATTCCAGCAGCTGCAAGTGGAGGAGTGTAGAATCATACCCAGTTCTCCCAGATAGGAGTCCGCACACTTAACCACTACACCAAATTGACTATCTTAACAGTCATATGACTATGCAAATTGTTCAAGGGTATGAAAGTAAACAGTGTGTTTACCAGTTATAAAGTCACTGTGGTTTTTGTGATGTTTTTGTAGGTTACATTTGGTCTGATGTAGAAGGGGAAAATATGAAACAAGTTAAAAAGACCTTATACAGACACATTTCTGTATGTGAAGTGCTTTGATGAATCAGAGAGCTTTTCTGCATTCTGATTTTCCTTGTTTGTGTATTCCTGTTGCTTTGGGTTTTGTCCTATTCCACATGTGTTTTGCTCCCTCTACTGGTCAATGTGATATTACATCGCTTTATGTCTGGCATATCTCTCCGCAGATTTAAACTGCAGGCTTTTATACGAGACATAAAGTGATGGAATATTTAATGGACCACAAAAGGGAGCAAAACATGTGTGGAACAGACCCTCCCCCACAAGTAACAGGAACACACAAGCAAGGAACATGAGAATGTGGAAAAGCCTAAGGACAGTGCAATGACAGTAATAATAAGGGTAATCATGATAATGATAACAACAATAGCAACAACAACATTAGTTGCTGTTGATCTGTGTCCTACAGCACCACTCCACAAATGCTGAAGACTTCCTTGAGTCTAAGGAGAGTTCTTCCATCTTTACTAGTTCTTTTTACAGACAGAAGAACCATGAGGGCGGCTTCTTAGGTTGGAGGAAAGTTTCAAACTTTGTTGAGCAAAGTGATAGGATGCAGGCCATTATAATGCGATTCCTCTAGCAGTTGGAGGCTGGGAGAGGAAAAAAACCAGAGATTAACCTCAGCATGATAAAGATAGACTCCTTGCTCTTTCATGGTCTTTTAATCTCATCTTTTTCCTCTTATAAACAGGGCCTTTTTTGAGCAGGAACGCACAGGAATGCAGAGAGCCAGTTTGGTGTAGTGGTTAAGTGCGTGGACTCTTATCTGGGAGAACTGGGTTTGATTCCCCACTCCTCCATTTGCAGCTGCTGGAATGGCCTTGGGTCAGCCATAGCTCTCGCAGGAGTTGTCTTTGAAAGGGCAGCTACTGTGAGAGCCCTCTCAGCCCCACCCACCTCACAGGGAGTCTGTTGTGGCAGGAGAAGATATAGGAGATTGTAAGCCACTCTGAGTTTCTGATTCAGAGAGAAGTGTGGGGTATAAATCTGCAGTCTTCTTCTTCTTGGTGTCAGGGGATGGCCTAATATGCAAATAAGGTTCTGCTGGACTTTTTCTACAAAAAAGCCCTGCCTATAAGCATGTAATACATTTGTCACTCCTTGTGCCTGAGCAAGTGGGCCCAATTCACAATATATCAGTAAGTCTTTAAAGCACCACAATGTTTCTTTTTATTTTTTGTTAATTCCCCTGGAATTCGCTTTTTTTTCTTCTTTTTTTGAAGTTCCCCTTTCAAGAGCAGTCTTATATAAAGGGCATGGTGGGGGGAAATCGTATTTCAAGACAGGAAACAGAAGCATGGTGCGTGTCCAAGCAGTACATTTTATACAAAATGTGCAGTGTCCAACATTTGTAGAATCTCCAGTTTTGTGGAATGTTCCTTAATGACAACTGGGGACAGATGTCCAAGAGGTCTGCCAAGAACTCTCCATGAAAGTATGTGAGATTAATGATGTGTAGGGCCCTGTCAAGAGCAAAGACTCTTTGGATATTCCTCCTACTTTTGTGCCTCTGAGCAACGTTAGAAGGAAACTTGCTAGGGATCCATAGGATATTATTTGCAGTGCATTTTGAATAACAATCCCTCCCTCCCTGCTCTACAGGACTTGATGGTATGGATGTCTGAGGCCAAATATTCTTCATCCTGTATCAAAGAAACCTAAATGTTAAGCCCCAAATACATTTGCACAATTTGAGTACTGCAAGAATTCCAAATATTTTTGTCAGAACTGGTGTGCCAACAAGTAAGGGGAGGGGCTGAATTAGGAATTTCTGTATTGTCATGGCAGAAACTTCCAGCTGTTTAGTCGGTAGGCAGCACAAGCCTTGTTTATTATCTGAACTAGTCATCTTTTTGAGCTTAAATAGGATACATCTTGTGTCATCTTTCTTCAGCTCGGGATAAGTTATCATGTGAAAAAAAAATAGCATGATTACATTCAAGGAGCTGTGTCCTAGCAAAATTTTAAGATTGTGCAATCGTAAAGATGAGGACTCATATTACAGCATAAATTTTTGTAGGAACTTCATCAGATGAAGGATTCTGGTCTGCACTGAATGAAGTCCCCAGTTTTAGTATATAAGAACATCAGAAGAGCCTTCCAGACCTGGATAGACAAGGCAAGCCCGACCTCATCAGATCTCAGAAGCTAAGCAGGGTTGACTCTGAGAGCCAGTTTGGTGTAGTGGTTAAGTGTGTGGACTCTTGTCTGGGAGAACTGGGTTTGATTCCCCACTCCTCCACTTGCACCTGCTGGAATGGCCTTGGGTCAGCCATAGCAATCTCAGAAGTTGTCCTTGAAAGGGCAGCTGCTGTGAGAGTCCTCTCAGCCTCACCCACCTCACAGGGTGTCTGTTGTGGGGGGAGAAGATTAAGGAGATTGTAAGCCGCTCTGAGTCTCTGATTCAGAGAGAAGGGCGGGGTATAAATCTGCAATTCTTCTTCTTAATAATAATAATAATATTTTATTTATATCCCGCCCTCCCCGCTGAAGCAGGCTCAGGGCGGCTAACAACATATCCATATAATTATACAAAGGTTTAAAATCACATTAATCTTAAAACATTCCAATTTAAAACAAATACAAATACATTTCAGGTGCTAATTCTGTTCATAAAAATAATGGTGATAGAAGTCACCTAGCATCAGTCGCTCAGCCGGCAAAGGCCATCCTGAAAAGAATGGTCTTGCAGGCCCTGCAGAACTGGTCAAGGCTCCTCAGGGCTCGCACTTCTTCTGGGAGCTGGTTCCATAGGTGTGGAGCTGTGATAGAGAAGGCCCATGTGCGAGTCTTTTGTAGTTTTGCCTCCTTTGGGCCAGGGATAGCCAGCTGGTTCTTCCCTGCTGACCTCAGTGCTCTCTGGGGTTCGTATGGGGAAAGACGGTCCCTCAGGTAGGCAGGTTCTTCTTTAAATATTTGGATGGGAGACCTCCTTGGAATACCAGCAGTTGGGAGGTGGGGACAGGCATTTTCCAGCAACCTCTCTGAATATCCTCCAGGGCGCCAGTAGGGGTCAGTTACCACAGGTGGACATGACGTGGAAGCACACACACACACAGACAAATATACAAACAAACAAGAGAACATCAGAAAAACCCATCCATTCAGTTCAGTATCCTGTTTCCTGTAGTGACCAGTCACATATCAAAACTACAGGCATTGGAATCCAACACCAGGCAAGAAGGCAACAGCCCACTCCTTTCATTGACTGATAAGATACTTTCTCTGAAACTAGAGGTTCCATTTAGCTACCGTGCTACTAAAAGGTCTCAAAGAACTTGTCTAATCTCCTTTTAGTGAACTAGAATTCATCAGCCTCTTTTGTGCTAGTGAATCCCATAACCGAATTCTGCATTGTGTAAAGAAGTATTAACTGGTCCTGAATCAAATGCTTCCCACTCAACCCACACTGATGAAGGTTCTACTTCTTTTGCTACGTGGTGTATTCAATTACTTGGAAATATTGTGACCTATGGCCTGGCCTGGATGGCTGAAGCTAGCCTCATCTCTTCAGATCTTGGAAGCTAAGAAGGGTCAGCCCTGGTTAGTATCCAGGCGCCTTTCTGCAGAGGCAGGCATTGGCGAAACACCTCTGTTAGTCTCTTGCCTTGAAAACCCTACAGGATTGACATAAGCAGCAGGGGTAGAATTCTATGAGGAGCTGCTTTGCGCATTAGGCCACACACCCTTGATGTAGCCAATCCTCCAAGAGCTTACAAGGCTCTTTTCTGTAAGCTCTTGGAGGATTGGCTACATCAGGGGTGTGTGGCCTATTGTGCAAAGCAGCTCCTGATAGAATTCCACCACTGGACATAAGTCACCTACAACTTGATGGCACTTTGCGCATACACTGTACAGGGCTGACCTTAGACTGTCTGGCACCCTAGGCAAGGCTAACTTCTGGTACCCCCCCCCCCCACTGATAACGCCACCAAGCCACATGAGGTGTACCTAATTTGGTGCCCTCAGAAAGCCAGCACCCTAGGTAATCACTTAGTTTGCCTAGTGGCAAAGCCTGCCCTGCATACACACAGTGTAACCTACACTGATGCCATGAAAGAAATTTTTTTTGTTAAATTTGTCTATTAGTTTAACTTTATTTATTGTCTTCATTTTTCATTGAAGGTAGATTCCAGAACTATAAAAGACAATGCAATAAAGAACAGTACAACACATGCAGGGAGCAGTCCAAAGCAATTCTACTCAGAAGTAGGTCTCATTCAGGGCTTTTTTTGTAGCAGGAACTCCTTTGCATATTAGGCTACACCCCCTCCTCCCAATGTAGCCAATCCTCTTACAGGGCTTTTCTTTCAGGGCCTACTGTAAGCTCTTGGAGGCTTGGCTACATTGGGGAGGTGTAGCTTAATATGCAAAGGAGTTCCTGCTGCAAAAAAAAATTCCCTGATCTCATTAGTAAATGGGGGCTTACTCCCAAGAAACTACCCTTAGGACTGCAGCCACAGCAAACAGAACTGTGGACTGGATCACGCAATTAATGAGCCATGGATAACAACAATACATTCCATCACTTGGGTTAGAGAACCAAGACCCAACAAACTGGATGTCACCATTAGATCCCACCATGCAATGAAGACAGTAAAACACAGCCAATGAACAGTGTAGTATAAAAGGAGAGGAAAAGAAAAATGCCCCAAAATTGTCATAGGCAATTAAAATGAAGAACGCTACTACCTTTACAGAAAGTGCCCCTTCTGTAGAATTCTGGTTTTCCACATCATTATTCTCTTAATTAAAAAGTTCCACAGGGTGGAGGAATGCCCTAAAATATTTTATTAGTTCAAAATATACTTCAGGAGCAGCTAGATGTGAAATGAGAGGCTGCCTCCTGCATGCATATGCTGTTTCTTGGGCGGTGTGCTGGCAGCTCCTGAGTGAAACCTGATTCCCAAGTGCCTTTGAAGCAGATTGAGATAGGTAGCCATGTTGGTCTGAAGCAACAGAACAAAGTTTGAACCCAGTGGCACTTTTCAGCTGGGCTGGCCCTTGACTATCCGGCACCCTAGGCAAGGCTAACTTCTGGTGCCCACCTCTGCATGATAACCAATTTTCAAAAGCAGAGGAATTGTGGAAAAAATGAAAAACAAAACTTGAAATTGCTCCCTGACCTGGATAGCCCAGGTCACTGAGTCACATACATGGGGGGGGGGGGTGCCCAATTTGGCACCCCCAGAAGGCTGGAGCCCTAGGCAATCACCTAGTTTGCCTGGTGGCACCTTGCCTTTAAGACCAACAAAAGTTTAATTCTGGGTATAAGCTTTTGTGTGCATGCACACTTCTTCAGACACGTGAAGAATCTGAGGAAGAGTGCATATTGAACACTAATGCTTATACCCAGAATTAAACTTTGTTGGTCTTAAAGGTGCCACTAGACTCAAACTTTGTTTTGAAGTTGGTTGTCATCAATACACTCAGGGTCTTGGTTTTTTTTTTTTTTTTTTAAGCAGGAATGCATAGGAACGCAGTTCTGGCTGGTTTGGTGCCAGGGGGTGTGGTCTAATATGCAAATGAGCTCTTGCTGATGCACTGATGACATCCAATCTAGATTTCTTCATCCAAATTGCCTGGAGGTTGTGATAGAGGTTCTGAACTAGTGCCTAACAGTTGTGTTTAAAGAAGAAGATGATATTGGATTTATATCCCATCCTATACTCTGAATCTTAGAGTCTCAGAGCGGTCACAATCTCCTTTACCTCCCCACCCCCCACAGACACCCTGTGAGGTAGGTGGGGCTGAGAGAGCTCTCACAGCAACTGCCCTTTCAAGGACAACCTCTGCAAGAGCTATGACTGACTCAAGGTCACTCCAGCAGCTGCAAGTGGAGAAGTGGGGAATCAAGCCTGGTTCTTCCAGATAAGAGTCTGCACATTTAACCACTACACCAAACTGGCTCTAGCAATATTGTCTGTGGAGCTCAGGCATAGCTGTGTCTACTCATGGAAGCAATGTGTCCTACTTCTCAAGATTATAATCACACAGCAAATTTACCAGTCTGTTTTTTCCTCTTTGGAAACATATTAGAACATATTCACCCCTGAAAGATAGTAGAGGAGGTGACTCTCAAAATGTTCTCAGATGACATCTTGTTAAAGAAACTACTGCTTAAAAACACTAAAACCAAAGATGTGTTGTTAAAAACAGGGTAAAAAAATATAGTTACAGCATATTTAAGGCATGAAGGACCCAGGGATGGATGAGACATTGCCTGGAGATCATGGGACCTGCATGGACAAAAGCCATGTGAGATGGCAACTGTAATAAGAAGGGGAATTTGGCAAGATTTGGGTTGCCAGATCTGGGTTGTGAAATACCTGGATATTTTTGGGGTGGAGCCTGAGGAAGGTGGGATTTGGGGAGGAGAGGGGTTTCAGTGGGGTATAATGCCATAGAGTCCACCTTCCAAGGTGACAGTTCCTCCAGGTGAACTGATTTCTAGTCATTTGAAGATCAGTTGTAATCCCAGGAAATCTTCAGCCACCATCTGGAGGCTGGCATCCCTAGGTGAGTTCAAGCAAAGAAGCTTGCTGGATCCAAACCATGGACACCTTATTTAGTTATCCTATCTGAAATAAAAACACGGATGGCATAGATGGGCTGAAAACTGATTTTCACAAACGCATGCATGAACCTCCTCTCCATAGCACTGAAAACAGGCCAGGCTTCCATTCAGGGTTGGAATTTTAACAAGCAGGACCTGGCATGTCCCTCCAGCATACCCTCAGCTCTTTATGGCTTTACACACCTTGTTAAATCTAGCCAAGCACATCAGTTTACTTGTGGCTCCTTAAACATTTTACAGATATACTTGGAATGTGAGCAATCCAGACACATTATCTATCTATCTATCTATCTATCTATCTATCTATCTATCTATCTATCTATCTATCTATCTATCTATCTATCTATCTATCTATCTATCTATCTATCTATCTATCTATCTATCATCGCCTTTTTTGAGCAGGAACGCACAGGAACGTGAAGTTCTGGCTGGCTTGGTGTCAGAGGGTGTGGCCTAATACACAAATGAGTTTCTGCTGAGTTTTTCCTGTAAAAAGCCCTGTATGAAACAATGATGACATCAGGGGATGCGGCCTAATATGCAAATGAGTTCATGTTGGGCTTTTTCTACAAAAAAAAGCTCTCTCTCTCTCTCTTTACTTAGGGAATTGGTTGGAGGAAAAAGAGAAGGAGATGATTTATCAAATTGCCTCCTTCTCTCATTCAGAGTCTTATTCAAGAAGGAGAGAGAAATGGGGTAACGGATTTCCTGTGCTTCTCCTTCCCCAGATTTGGATCTGCCTAGTTGCAAGGAAAGAAACAATGCATTTCTGCCTTTTCACCCTTTCTCAACCCAGGAATTCTGGTTTAGTGTGGCAGGAAGTGGTAAGGAAGCAAAATGAAGTATCACTTCCTCTTCCTGTCAAGTCAGGAGCTTGAGGTTCTCAGTGTCTGCAGGCAGTAATGGAGGAGCCATGTTCATAAACAGAAGCTCAGCCCAGACAAGATGGGATTCATGATGTCAGGCAGTTTGATGGACCAACTGGTAGTGAAAGTATCTGTTCTGGATGGGATTACACTCTCCTTGAAGGACCAGGATTAGAATTTGATGGTTCATCTAGATCCGATTTATGCTCTGGAATCTCAGATTGTATCCAGATTTAGAGATGCTATTAAAATGCAGCTTCTAAAGTGAACATGAAAGAGCACATGTTACCATTGTTCCAGCAACTTCAGTGATTTTGTATTTGCTTCTGGACTCAGTTCCGATTCCAGCTTTCACCTTCAAAGGCATAAATGGTTTGGTCCAGAGTACAAAAGAGAATATCTTCAGCAGTAGCAAAGAGCAAGAGTCCATTAGCATCTTAAAGACTAACAGAATTCGTGGCAGGGGATGAGTCACTTCTCACTTCTTCAGATACCATCTTGATCTGTCTTCTTTAGTTAGTTTTAATACGATACACATTGCACTGAAAACATTTGTTGTGAACTGCAGCTGAACTGCAGAAGTCCAGAATTCAGAGTTATGAATCAGAATTACGTATGCTCCAGAATGTCTATTGAACAGTGCCATTTCAACAGGATTTGTTCTCTCTCTCAATGTGCAGAAAGTGCTTGAGGGTATTTTTTGTGATTTACAACATGTCTACATAAAGAACAAGCACAAAAATATTTCTCATTGCTGATTAATATTTTTCAAAGAACTAGTAAAACATTCTTGGTCCTTGTGGTGCTGAAGTGACAGACAGGCCTTCTCAAGTAACTGCAAAAATCTGCAAAGCTGCAGATACCTATTTGCAGGGCTGGAATTCTAGCAGGAGCTCCTTTGCATATTAGGCCACACATCCCTGGGTAGCCGGCTCCAGGTTGACTCAGCCTTCCATCCTTCTGAGGTCGGTAAATTGAGCACCCAGCTTGCTGGGGGGGGGGAGTGTAGATGACTGGGGAAGGCAATGGGCAAACCACCCGTAAAAAGTCTGCCGTGAAAACGTTGTGAAAGCAACGTCACCCCAGAGTCAAAGACGACTGATGCTTGCACAGAGGACTACCTTTACCTTTTTTCCCCAAGATCTTACAAAAAAGAACCTTGTAAGCTCTTGGAGGATTGGCTACATCAGGGAGGTGTGAATTAACATGCATAGGAGCTCTGGCTAGAATTCCACCCCTGCTATATGATTTGTGAAATGCTTTGCAAGCAACAGATGGTTCCTAAACTTCATGTTGCTGGATTGCATACAAATTATAAATCTTATGAAAGCCAACGCACTGAACAGCGGAATCTTCAAAGTACTTTGTGAAGAAATGGCTGCTGAGATTGTCATATAGTAGATGCTATCTTGAGTCTCTGCTGCACTGAGAGAAGAAAGTATTGGGGGGGGGGGGGGGGCAAAAAGCAATGGGAGGTAGGCCTGTATCCTAATCATAGTGGCCTGTATCCAGCGATGCACAAGTGGAATCATAAATGGATTCAGTACAGTTTAACTTGTGTACGGTCATAAGTAGGGCCTTTTTTTGTAGCAGGAACTCCTTTGCATATTAGGCCACACAACCCTGATGTAGCCAATCCTCTTGGAGTTTACAGTAGGCCCTGTACTAAGAGCCCTGTAAGCTCTTGAAGGATTGGCTACATTAGGGTTGTGTGGCCTAATATGCATGGAGTTCTGTTACAAAAAAAAAAAAAAAAGCCCTGGTTTGTAAGCAACACCTAGTGCTTTCCTCCCTATATGAAGAAGAGTAATTTTATATACGCCACATTTCTCTTCCTTAAAGAGCCCCAAAGTGGTTTACAATCACCTTTCCCTTCCCACAACAGGCACCTTGTGTGGTAGGTGGAACTGAGAGAGTTCTGAGGGAACTGTGAGTGGACCACGGTCACACAGCAGGCTTCATGTGAAGGAGTAGAGAATCAAACCCGGTTCTCCAGGTTAGAGTCTTAACTACGCTGACTATTATATGTGCATGTAAAGTGCTGTCAAGTCACAACTGACTTATGGTAACTCTGCAGGGTTTTCAAGGCAAGAGATGGTTTGCCATTTCCTGCCCTGAGTTGTGACCCTGGTATTCTTTGGTGTTCTCCAATCCAAATACTAATGAAGATGACCCTGCTTAGCTTTTGAGATCTGATGAGATCAGACTAGCCTGGGTGAAAAAATCTCCCTGGATGTAAAACACATTGAAAATATAATGTTGGTTGCTCTGGAGGCAGTTTTCCTCTTCGTGCTGAAGTCTACAATAAATCATGCAATTTAAAACAAATAAATGTAACCACAGAATTTCTATAAATAAAAATTGTAGACCCCCACCCAAATATTAGGGATGCAGAAGTTCCTCCTCTCACTCCCAAATTTCTGATAGTGACCTAGTTATCCTAAAAAGAAGGGAAGAGGGGGAGAACCAGGGAAGCAGCCAAAATTGAAATCTAATAAAAATGGATGACTTCAACTATGTTGCTGCTGTGAGGCCTTAAAGTTTAAGATATTTGGGTTGGCATGTTGGAATTGTTACACAAAACTGAAGGAGTTCATTTAGAGTGAAAATATATAGTGTTCAGCTTCTGACCCCAAGTTTGTTACAGTGTGCAAATACTTAATAAAAACTGAAAAAGCAGATCTAGCTTTGGGTCACTAAAAGGAGACAAGATTTCTCATTACCCTACCTCATTGACAAATTCTCCAGACCACCCCCCCCCCCCAACACACACTTGGAGAAATTCCATCTTTTAGAATGGAAATATGGTGATGCTGGGCTCTGTAGGGTTTGCAAGGCAAGAGATATTTGCCACTGCCTGGGTCTGAGTTGTGACCCTGGTTTCCCATTGCCTGCCTCTGAATTTTGTAGTTTTGTATTTTTAACATGCCTTCTGGGGTGTAGAGCAGGTGTCACTGGATGTATGGGGGAGGTGTTTGTGAGTTTCCTGCATTGTTTAGGGAGTTGGACTAGATGACCCTGGAGAGCCCTTCCAACTCCATGATTCATTGTGCTTTGGAATAATGAAATTGATAAGAGATGGAGTGACCTGTCCTATAATCTGAGAGCCAGTGTGGTGTAGTTAAAACATTTCCATTCTGCTGCGAAAACTTGGTGGGTGAGGGCCAGTCATTGCTCTCTCAGATTAACTCATCTCACAGCAATGTTGTGAGGATAAAATAGGGGAGAAAGGAGCCAGGTAAGTTGCTTTGGGTCTTCACTGGGGAGAAAGGCTGGGTTTACAAGAAGCAAATAATCTAATAAATACATCCAAAATGATGTCCAGGGCTTTGGTACAAAATCAAAGCATTGCTGAACCACCTTGAACACCTGTGATTATGTAGCTCAGCTAATCAACTTTGAACCTGGCTGGTATTTGGATGGGAGACCACCACCAAGAAAGTCCAAGGTTGCTACACAGAGGCAGGCAATGGCAAACCACCTCTGAATGTTTCTTGATTTGAAATCTCCAGGGGTCGCATAATTTAGTTATGACTTGATGGTACTTTGCACCATCCCCACCCCCACAAGTCAGGCAAAGGTGGACCCAGGAGAAAAAAATATTAAGTGATCAGATATTATCCCCCATCCTTGCAAAGAATTTCAAAGGACTTCCACTTTTTTTTGCGCAGATACGATTAAGATCAAAGGTCACCCAAGAAGCCAGGCTGTTTTCGAAGTAGCTGATGTGGTTCCATTCAGATGGTTGATCATTAAATGAGTTTAAGCCCAAAGCTCCATCTAAGCTGTGGAGTCTTGTGAGTGAAAATTCTACTTCTTGTGCTACTGGCATTAAAGTTGTGAGCAAGCAAATTTGCCTACTGCGTACATTACTTTGCTCTGGGGCCATCCTTCCTGAGCTAAGTCAAAACTGTATGAGCTGGAGGCTAAAGAACTGTGAGCTAACTCACACTAACTCAGCTTAGAAGGAACACTGGTTAAGTGAAACTGTCCTGAAGCTTCTTCTCCATGAAACTAGTAGATGCTCAATCATGGTCATCAGGGCTTTTTTTGAGCAGGAATACACAGGAAAGCAGTTCTGGCTGGCTTGGCACCAGGGGTGTGTGGCCTAATATGCAAATGAGTTCCTGCTGGGCTTTTTCTACAAGAAGAGCCTTGATGGTGTGTGTTTCTATTAAACAGATTCCTTCGTGCTCACAGAGTTAAAGCTGGATGCTCCTCTTCTCCGGTGGTCAACATGTTATTGCTCCTAGGCTGGAAATGCAGCAGGCACCAGCTCTGAGGGCTGGGGATGTGTGAGTGACTCCAATGTTTCTTTTCACACTTCACAGAGCTCCAAGGATAGCTTATGCCGCCCTTGAGCTGTAGTTGTTAAGAAGCCACCAGGCTCTGTGTTGGTTTTGCTGCAACCATAAAACTTGGCTACTCCCATGAAAACGACCGCTCCCCTTTCTCTACACTTGAAAAATATTGTGTTTTCAGAAAATGCAGAAGTCTATCGTAATCAGGTTTACAAGAACAAAATAATCGATAATATTTGTAAGACTTCCTTCCTTCCTCTCTCTCTCCAGGGCTGTAGCCAGCAAAGGGGGCACAGGGCCAATGACCCCTATAGAATTTGCAGCACCCTCACCCAATTTTCCCAATATTCCCTTTCACTGAATCTTCCCTTCCCTTTTCACTCAAAGGGAAAGATTAGAGAAGATTGGGTGGGGGTGATTTCTTTCTTTCTTTCTTTCTTTCTTCTTTCTTTCTTTCTTTCTTTCTTTCTTTCTTTCTTTCTTTCTTTCTTTCTTTCTTTCTTTCTTTCTTTCTTTCTTTCTTTCTTTCTTTCTTTCTTTCTTTCTTTCTTTCTTCTTTCTTTCTTTCTTTCTTTCTTTCTCTCTCTCTCTCCCCCATCTCCTCCAGCGTTTCAGTCCCCGTGCGTATTCTTACCTGCGGAGAAAAAACCGGAGAGCCCTGTTCTCCCCCACCCCTTTCCCTCGCTGCTGACAAAGTGTGACGAAATCTAAATTATTAGACACTTACACGACCTCTCTCTAAAAGTGCGGGTCGTATTTCTGCGCCGAATGTATTTCTTGATTACATTTCCTAGGACTTAAATCGTAAATTCAAACCTTCAGACGCGCAATAGAGAACGCTGGTAGCTTATGCTTTCATCGGGAGCCGAGATCGAGATGAATAAAATGTCACTTTGCAATGCATGGATTTGGATTATTAATGAGGGGGAAATCCCGTGGATCGTAAATTCATGTTTTCAGGCCGATTTACCTCCTATTTTCTCTCCCACTTTCTGCTTTGAAACCAAAGGAGAGTGGGTTTCGACTGGCGTTTAAAAACACGCCAGAAAACCTCTCTCTCACCTCTCGCTCCGTCTTGATTTATGAATATTTACTGCAAGATCGGTACATTCTGACTATTAAATTGGCAAAACACGGCACACAAAATTGCTTCTCCGATAGAATCGCCCGCTAAAAGCTCCTCCGAAGTCCCTGTCCTTACAAGCAACCCAAAAAAGAAATGAAATGCTATTCCTTTCAGAGTCTGTTAATGAAACAAATTATCATCACGCAAAATGGAGCCAGATCCCTGCCCCCCCCAACCCTCTACAATACTGCTCAAATCTGCTATGAAATTATGTGAAAATATTCCTTGAAAAAGAACAGCGTTTTGGAATAGTTCGATTCCTGAATATAGACTGCCAAGTTTGTCCACAAGATAACCAGCGAATCCGAAATGCCTGCATTCGAACCCATTCCAGAAGATTCAGTATTCAAAGCACACATTTGTGCCATTTAATTCGATTTAACCAGAGTGAGGCCAGGCTACAATGGATTTGCTTTCTCCTTCTCTTCCTCCCTCTCCTGTTATGCACGCGCAGTTTACTGTAGATTTCTCTGCCTTTTCCTCGCCCGATTTTGTGCAAGCCCTCTAGAAATATGGAATATAAATTCCAATTGATATCATTCAGGGTCTAACGTCTTTCTGGAGAGTCGAATGAAGACGTAGCTTTAAAAAAATGTTTTATTCTGAACAGATTGCTTGGAGTTCAACATACAGCCAGGTGTGGGAATACAGAATGGGTTGGTTGGATCCGACTGGCGTTACTGGAGGTGGCAAAGAAAGAAGGGGGTCTCCTTTAACTCCAACCCCCCCCCCCCCAGCTATGCAGAGAATGTGGAATCTGCATGGATAAAAGCCATGTAGGAGACGAGTTGCATGATATCGACTGGTTCCGATCTATGAGCTTGACTGGTTCCGAGCTTTGAATGGGATTCTGGGTTATGAAAACGATAAAAGTTTTTATCGATCTCACCAGTTCTTTTCAAAAGAATTGAAAGGCAAATCCATCCCCATCATCTATGATAGGTTCGTGTTGGCAATTTCTGGCTGAGCCTAGCAGGCAAATAGGGGAGGGAAGTAGAAACTTTTTGAATCCAGTTGTGGAGTATGCTCCCACCACCTGCAACAAACCCGGGGAGGAATATTACATAACACATCTTCCCCCTACCCCAAGGACATGGGATTTCAATTGGATTTGTTTCTTGAAGTGCTGAAACGATTACTCGTTCTCGGGCATGGGGAGGGGGCAGGCGAGGGGGGGCGGGTTGCGGGATGCTTTCTAATTGTTACAAACCCTGCCCAAGAAGCGGCGTTTTGAAAGCGTCTCAACTTTGCGTGCATCTCCGTGGAAGTTCTGTCTGTTAAGCTTTCTCTGGTCTCCTTGCTGTCATTTGAAAAACAAAGACGTTAAGTCAACCCAAATAGGGATCTGTAATTGTCGTGGCTTCAAGGCAGAAATAGATAGGGAAAGTCATGCTAGAGAAAACCTGTGGGTGACCAGATCTAGCCCTCATATAGCCCCTCTACAAAGGCAGCCCCAACCCGCCCCCCCCCCCCAATCAATGACTTGGTGAAATATGGAGTAACTGGTACGGGATTTTGTTGTTGCTGTTGCTTGTTTTGCTTCCTTAGCCTTATTTTTTAAATTTCTGCTCCTTGACGGGTCTTTTTCCCTTTCCTTTTCTAAAATGTACCATGACATATCGGCAGGAATGCTATCGTGGCAGGAGAGATATCTTGTTTTGTGGTACCGAATTTCTGTACTATATGATGGGCGGGCGCAAAATAAACCTTGGGTAAAGCTCCTAGGAACGCACACTGCCACTGTTTGCGGGCATCTATGTGTATGTTTATGTAGATAGATAGATAGATAGATAGATAGATAGATAGATAGATAGATAGATAGATAGATAGATAGATAGATAGATAGATAGATAGATAGATAGATAGATAGACAGACAGACAGACAGACAGACAGACAGACAGACAGACAGACAGACAGACAGACAGATAGATTAAACAAGCCATTACAAACAAACTATGCCCTGCTTTGTTTTTTATATTAATCCTGTTTTATTATTATTATTTTGTGTTATTGTTTTTACTTATAAGGCGCCTGGAGCTAGAAATCTGGAGAGGCGGCATATAAAGTCTCCAAAATAATAAATAAAAAAATACTCTTATGAAAGCATTGCACTAATGCGTAGTTTCTACATATAAGTCTAATGTGAACATTTCTGTCTCCATATCTGTCTTTCTGTCTATCTATCTAGATAGACATCACATCTATCTAGATAGACAGAAAGACAGACTACTAGATACAAAGACAGACAGACTACAAGATACAAAGACTAGACTACTAGATACAAGTGTGAGCCTATGTATATGAATACAAATTAAACACCAGTTTGATGCTTTCGTCAAAGACTTACCCAAAACTTCTGCTTCTCTCTTACTGTTCTCTTTGGGATCGTCTTTCTCGTTTATATACTTAAATTTACATAGATCATAACAACATTTATGTAGCACTTGTGGGGAGGGCGCCTTCACAAACATGATCAGTAGGGGAGACAACATCACACCAGCGAATCAGCATTATTGTACATATATCAGAGGGGCTGGGGTGTGCGTGTGTGTGTGGAGGAAATCTGGTGCTGAGGACTACCTGGTGTCTTCGTGGCCGGGGATGGATTTGAACAGATTATTTCTCTACTCAGTGGTCGTATCCTGCGCCACTGCTAATTCAAATAAATACATGGACTTCTCTGTTTGTTTGTTTTTTAAATGCGTGTTGTTGGGCGGTGAAAAACCAAAATATTTGACTAAAGATTAAGAAAGTTTATGTTTCTGGAGAAGATCCTGCTGAAATATGAGTTTCGACTGCCATTCAGAGTGGCCACACTCCTCTGCCTGTATTTGGTTTCTTCTCCCTATAATAATAATAATAATAATAATAATAATAATAATAATAATAATAATAATAATAATAATAATAATAATAATAATAATAATAATAATAATAATAATAATAATAATAATAATAATAGAATTTAATGCAGACGGGGAAAAGGGACTTGGCTCAAAATCACACCGTGAATTTACTGTGGGAACTTCAGCTGCATATTTTCGCCATCGTAGACACTGGGGGCTCCGTGTATTCATTCCGTGATTAAACAAGGGTGTATAAATCATAGATTTGGATTCGCCCCCTAACCCCGCCCCCCTGCAACTCCATGGACTTTAATTAGGGCTTATTGATATTTCTACCCTTGGATGTAACCGTATGGAAGCATGGCTTTAAATATGCTGTCCGGATTTCTTCAGTTAAATAATTTAGATGCTTTCCCAAATAAAATAAAAGAGTTTTTTACATTTAAAAAAAAAGGGGGGGGGGAAGCAACATTACTTATTACTATAGGATCCCAAAATATGACCTATTAGAAATGTCTTTTCTCATGTAAACTGCATACAAAGAAATTGCCTCAAAGAGGAACTAACATTAAAGATGCCGTAAAAGGGAAGATTCCCAGAGCGAAAAGGAAAGAATACATCACGTTATGCCCAGCAGCCAGCCGATATGTCCATTGTCGACTTTGGCTAACATCTCGGATTAAGAACTGTGTTATAATCAAAGATGAAGTTCGTAAGCCATAGACTTGGACAGGTCTGCTCAGAAGTATCCCGCCGAGTTTCCTCCTCGCGGGAAAGTGTTTTGTAAGGACTGAATTTGCCGTGCTTTCGGAATGTAAGGCTGTAAGAAGTCCATTTATAGTGAGCCAAGTAGGGGAATATTTTTGCTTGTGGCTGGTAGTCCTATCTTAGGACTGCAGTCATATTACCATGGGAGGTTTCCAGGCCAGTTCAGGCGGGCTAAAAAAAGACAGAGGTGCAAATCTGATCCATTAAATTGACCCTTCACTGTAAAACAAAACAGGCCCAGGTGGGCAGCCGCGTTGGTCTGAAGTGGCAGAACAAAATTTGTGTCCAGTAGCCTGCACAAAAGCTCATACGTTGACTAAACGTTTGTTGGTCTTAAAGGGGCCACAGGAGGACTCAAAATATGTTATAAAATAAAATAAAAATCTTGACTACCCCTGGCGATTCTTCGTAAATGGCATAACTGGAGAGAAAAATCTGTGATTTCTAACCCTGGGGACGTAACCTCTGTGGTAAGAATTCTTCATTAGGAAATCTGCTTTTCAAAAAACTTTCCTAAAAACGCATCCCCCCACCATCTACTTATGAATGTAAAACTTGCTCAAGCATCTGATGAAATGGTTTGGGGAAGTTGGGGGTGGAATAAATTAAGGTGCTCCCCAGAAGTTCAGTTTTAGGGTGTTTTTTTTTTTTAATTGAGAGAGAGAGAGAAATATATAGAGAGAGAAAGAAAGAGAGAGACAGGGAGTGTTTGAGTCCTGTGTCACCTTTAAGACCAACAAAGTTTTATTTCTTGTGCACGCAATCTGATCGTATGCGAGAAAAAGAGATTTCTTGTTCTCAGCTTAGAGACCTGGGTGTCTTTTTCATGCATCAGCCAGAAAAACACCTCCACCTAGAAACGCTTAACCGGTTTGGGGTCAGCAAAGGCCCTGCTGTAGCCCTTCCCCCCCCCTCCCTTTTTTATTTGCACATCTCTACCTTCTTCTTTTTACGGTGTGAAAGTGTTGTGCTTCCTTTTGTGTTTGTACAGTGGGTGGAGGAGGGTTCTTCCCCTCTCCCCTTCTTTCTTGAAAGCTTTTCTCTTTCCCTCTCCGCCGGTTTATGCGACTCACGTACTTTAGCAAGACGATTGGAGCAATCCAGATTGGTTTGGAAAGGGCTTCGGAGTCAAGGTTTCAAAGCGGGCGAGGGGGGGGGCGGAGTCAGGCGTGATGGGGGCGAGGATGGGGGGAAAGGCGAAAAGAAAAAGAACTTTCGCCCGTGATAAGGAAAGCAGAAGGCAGACTTTACTTGCCCTTGAGCCTGAGTATTTCATGTTGACACATTCAGTCCTTCACCGGTGCTGTTTTGATGAAAGCCAAGGCAGGGATCCTGGGAATTAGCCAGAGAGTCTGTTCGATTCCCCCCCCCCCCTTTAATGCTTATTTTATGACACTTTCTCCCTCCTGCAGCCTCTCGGGCTACTAGACACCAACTTAGAAAATTACATTTAAAAAAAAATCAATGTTCTTTTTCAAAAACCCCACACCTTTAAAGGAATGTTTTAGCCTGCAGGCCAGGTCGAAAGGAATAACGGCCGTGCAAGGCTATGCAGCACAATCCAAGCAGAGTGAGGTCCATTTAATTCAATGGGTTTAGAAGCTGAAGAAGTCTGTTTAGGTTTAGGGCTGAGGCACTTGCTCGATCCCATCCATTTCAGGGGGCTGGCACTGAACAACTTCCTGGGTTGTGCCCATAATTTGAAAATATTGCACCAATAGGGGCTTGTGTTTGAGTTTGGAAGAAACTTCTCAGGTAACAGTGGTCAATGATATTTTTGCTGTGGTTTGGCTTACTTGCTTGAGTTATCTGGATTCTTCTTCTTAGCAGGCGTATCTGACCCAGTAGTATAGCATAATATTATATATATTAATAATATATAATAATTATAATATTAGTATTAGCATGGATTTTTTGTAGCAGGAACGCCTTTGCATATTAGGCCACAAACCCCTGATGTAGCCAATCCTCCTGGAGCTTACAGTAGGTCCTGTACTAAGAGCCCTGTAAGCTCTTGGAGGATTGGCTACATCAGAGAGGTGTGGCCTAATATGCAAATGAGTTCCTGCTACAAAAAGCCCCGAATATTAGTAAAAGTAAGAACTGAGAAAGTCCTAAAGTTCATCTTTGATTGAAGAAGTGGAAATAGTGGGTACCCTGGGCAGTAGTGACCATGTGATTTTGGAATTTACATTCTTAGGGAAGGGAAAAGCTATGCTTAGTCAGACTTATAGGTTGAACTTCAGAAAGGCGAACTTTGATAAACTTAGAACTATGCTGGGTAAAATCCCATGGTCAGAAATACTTAGGAGGAAGGGGGTTCAGGAGGGGTGGGAGTTTCTTAAAAGCGAAATACTGAAAGCGCAATCACAGAAGATTCCTATGAGAAGAAAAAATGGAAAAAGTCTAAAGAAACTGAAGTGGCTCCATAAACAGCTCTCTAAAGACTTGAGAAATAAAAAAGACTCCTTTAGGAATTGGAAAGAGGGCCTTATAAACAAGGATGAATTTAAACAAATCACCCGTGCTTGTAGAGAAAAAGTTAGAAAAGCTAAAGCTCAGTATGAGCTTAGGCTGGCCAAAGATGCTAAAAACAACAAAAAAGGGTTCTTTTCTTATGTTCAGAGTAAGAAAAAGAGCAAGGACATGGTGGGCCCATTGCAAGGGCAAGAAAGTGAAATTGTAACGGGTAATGAAGAGAGGGTGGAAATGCTCAATTCCTACTTTTCCTCAGTCCTCTTCTGAGGGAAACGGTGCTCAACATGGCAAAAACAGAACATATAAGGAGGGTATGAAGTTCCAACCTAGGATCAGCTTAGGGTAGTACATAAACACCTAGTTTCTTTAAATGAAACTAGGTCCTCAGGGTCAGATGAATTGCATCCAAGGGTTCTAAAAGAGCTTGCGGATGTAATTTCTGAGCCTCTGGCTATCATCTTTGAGAATTCTTGGAGAACAGGAGAGGTTCCAGAAGATTGGGGGCGTGCGAATGTTGTCCCTATCTTCAAGAAGGGGGGAAAAGACAATTCAGGTAACTACCGACCCATCAGCTTGACGTCTTTACCTGGAAAAGTTTTAGAACAAATCATCAAACAGTTGGTCCTGGAAAATTTAGAAAGAATGGATGTGATTACTAAGAGCACCCAAAGAGTGCTTGTGAATGGTTCATCTTTGAGAGGAGTGACAAGTGGAGTGCCTCAAGGATCTGTCCTGGGACCTGTTTTGTTCAACATCTTTATCAATGATTTGGATAAAGGAATAGAGAGAATGCTTATTAAATTTGCAGATGATACTAAATTGGGAGGGGTTGCAAACACAGAAGAAGACAGAAACAGGATGACTTTGACAGGCTGGAAAACTGGGTTAAAAACAATAAAATGAATTTTAATGGGGATGAATGTAAAGTTCTGCATTTAGGTAGGAAAAATCCAATGCATGGTTATAGGATGGGGGAGACTTGTCTTAGCAGTAGTATGTGAGAAAAGGATCTAGGGGTCTTAGTGGATCATATGCTGAACATGAGTCAACAGTGTGATGCGGTGGCTAAAAAGGCAAATGCAATTCTGGGCTGTATCAACAGAAGTATAGTGTCCAGATCACGTGATGTGATGGTATTGCTTTACTCTATCTGGTAAGACCTCACCTGGAGTATTGTGTTCAGTTTTGGGCACCGCATTTTAAGAAGGATATAGACAAGCTAGAATGAGTCCAGAGAAGGGCAACGAAGATGGTGAGGGGTCTGGCAACCAAGTCCTATGAGGAAAGGTTGAAGGAGTTGGGTATGTTTAGCCTGGAGAGGAGATGGCTGAGAGGTGATATGATCACCATCTTCAAGTACTTGAAGGGCTGTCATATAAAGGATGGTGTGGAATTATTTTCTGTGGCTCGGGAAGGTAGGACCAGAACCAATGGGTTGAAATTAAATCAAAAGAGTTTCCAACTCAACATCAGGAAGAACTTCCTGACAATTAGAGCGATTCCTCAGTGGAACAGGCTTCCTCAGGAGGTGGTGGGCTCTCCTTCCTTGGAGGTTTTTAAACAGAGGCTAGATGGCCATCTAACAGCAATGAAGATCCTGTGAATTTAGGGGGGAGGTGTTTGTGAGTTTCCTGCATTGTGCAGGGGGTTGGACTAGATGACCCTAGAGGTACCTCCCAACTCTACGATTCTATGATCTAGTCCAGCTTTTTTTTTGGGGGGGGGGGAAGGGATCAGAGCTGCAATGAAACCACAAATTTGAAATCCAGCAGCATTTCAAAAAAATTTTTTTTATTTTTGTGATTTTGTGTGTATGTGTGTGTGCATGTGTGCGCATGTGCACATACACACTCCTGAATTCATGATGACCTCTGGTGACTGACCCCTGCTAGAAGTCTAGAGGATATTCAGAGAGGTGGCTGAATAAAGCCTGCCCCCACCTCCAGACTGCTGGTATTCCAAGGAGGTCTCCCATCCAAGTATTTGCCAGAGTCAACCATGTTTAGCTTCTGAGATCTGATGAGACTGGGCTTGCTTGGGCTATCCAGGTCAGGGCAACATTTCAAAATCTTAATGTAACTTTTAGAATTGTGAGCAGGTTGGAATTTTATTCCCAATGTTGCTGGCTCTTATCCTTCAATTTCAACTTTGAAGGCAATAGTGATAAGTATAATCATTCTCCACTTTCTTTGAAATTGTTAGAGAAAAGTAAGTAGAGAAAAGTATTGCATGGACTTCTGTATTGCAGGTATACAGAAAGAAGAATAGTGTGGTCCAGGGAGTACACATATAGGAAACCAAGTGATGGATCAGACCCAAGATCTATCAAGTCCATCACCTTCTTTCCCATAGTGGTTAACCAAATGCCCCCCAAATGAAGGCCACAAACGGGACAGAAAGGCAACAGCCATTTCCTGCTGACAAGGAGGGAAATATTTGTGAGGCATACTTGGTGCTTTTATTCTTCTGGAAAACCTCTATTTTTGATTACCAAAATCAGGAACGTGCACATCATCTTGGTCTTCATGAGCCTTTTCCCTGGAGCCAGGCATGTTTCTAGGCTTTTTTTCCTGGAGGGGGTGCTGGGGGACACAAAGTTAATTAACCAAGCATAAACAACAGGAAAGGGGAGTTGGGGGACCAGGAGAGGATGTGTCTGGCAGATTTGGGAAGGGGCACCCCCCCCCCCCATTTTCCCTGCCTGAAGGTCATTGGGCTCTGAAAGTCACCATCCAGACAAAGCTTCCTTCAGATCCCACAAACAAAATCCAAATGTTCTATGAAGAGAGACTACACGACTTCTCCAATTCTGTGGTCCACCAGGACCACCAAAATGTTGTCCCCTCTTGGCAGCCCTGAAAAGACTACCATCTGTGGACCTGCTTTCTTGATAATGTCAACTCTGTTCAGTCTACAGAATGCACGAAACGGAAGGGGGTACACTAAACTATGGTAGACAGGACAAATTGAGAAATCCCTCCCCGGTATCTTTCTGTGCAGGATTCCATAAACTCTTAAAACCTTTGAGTTGTCTAATTTCCTCTTTCTCATTCTTGACAGGATCATGTTGTAGTAAGTGATGTGAAAGACCATAAATCACACAGAGAATAGCTGCCAATCAGAGTAGACAATACTAGCCTTAATGGACTAATGGTTGGACTTTAGTATAAAGTAGCTAATCTGTTCAATTGTCTCAGTTTTTTTTCCCCTCTTTTAGTTTATTTATTTATTTATTTAGAATCTATATCCCGCCCTTCCCACGAGTGGCTCAGGGCGGCTTCCAACAATAGATCCCACATAAAATTAACAATATTTAAACATATAAGGGAATGACGATTTAAAACAGATAAAACAGATAAAACCATAAATATTAATAAATATTCAGAATATATATAAAAAAGAAATCTGGCAAGTTGTGTTAAATTCTCAAGCTAGGTATGGGCTAGCCGGAATTGACATTCAACTTCTCTCATCATTGTGTGCTCCTCCTGGATAAAATTTAGTAATCAGGCTCCTCTTTGGTGGAGTTAATTTACAATATCTTTTGACACAGCAACCTCTTGATCCCTTCCAGATCTGTTATTCCCTAATGGTATTTAGAATCCCATTGCAGGAAATATGTTTACTGTTGCTTCGAAATAGAGAATTTCATAATTTTGGACCAATTGTGTCTAGAAATCTGAGGGTGGGGGGCAAGAGACTAACAGCCACCATCAAATTGTAAACAAAGGTTCTTAACACCATTTTTTAAAGGTTAAAGCCAGATTTTATTTTTCTAATCCCTCCACCCCATGAGTTCAGAATCTGATGAAACACTCGAACAATTTTCTTTCCCCTGATTTGCTTGTCAACATGCCAGCTGAGTGAGTTTCATTTTAATCATATGTTTTGAACATTTGCCAACATGGCTGCATGTTTGCTTCTGACTTCTGACACCTCTAGGACTTATTGCATTACTTGAGGTTGAAATGTTGGACACAATCCAACAGGAAGTTTTCCTGGACAAGGCCCGCTGAAGTGAACAGAAACTGTGCAAGAGCACAATTATGCTTTTAGGTGGCTCACATTAATTTTAGTGAGCACTTACACAAGATAACTTCCTGTTGGATTGTGTGCATTATTGTTCAAGTTTTGTGGATTGTTTCAATCCAAATTCCTTGATGGCCACTTAATATAACTCTCAGTGATGCTGTTAGTTCCTATCATGAGGGTATTCAATTCAAGTAGAGTTTAATTACCATTGGATGGATGGACAGACAGAAAGATGGCTAGGCAGGCAGACAAATGGGTGGTTGGATAGACAGACAGACGGATGGGCAGGGGGGCGGATAGATAGATAGATAGATAGATAGATAGATAGATAGATAGATAGATAGATAGATAGATAGATAGATAGATAGATAGATAGATAGATAGATAGATGATAGATAGATAGATAGATATTCCTTACATAGTGCTGGTCCTGGTAGCTTTTCCATTAGTGAAAAAAGGGGGAGAAGCCCCTTTGCTTTGACCACTGGAACACAATGTTGGAGATGGTGGGACCCATGTAGACAAAGGTTACATGGGAATGGGATTGCAGTGAGGAAGGAGAATCAGGCAAGGTTGAACAGAAAATTGGTAGAACCCAGCTTGTAAAAATTAGGGCCTTTTTTCCTTGCTTCCTAACAGTTCCATTAATCATTATGTTATATGCATCATCCAGACAGGGATGGTCACATTAGTGCTACTGAGAACAATTTTGTTAACTAGGGTACTAAACATAACAATAGAGAAGATAGAGAAGGAAAGGAACAAAATACCAGAACTGTGAACAGGCTGCTTATGGGTAAGGGGGTGACCTACAGAGCAGGCAAGTTATGGTCAGGCTTTACAGCCCATTTTTGTGTGGAAGGTATACCAACTGGATCCATGATGCAGAAGAAGAAGATAGAAGATATTGGATTTATATCCCGCCCTCCACTCCAAAGAGTCTCAGAGCGGCTCACAGTCTCCTCTACCTTCCTCCCCCACAACAGACACCCTGTGAGTTGGGTGGGGCTGGAGAGGGCTCTCACAGCAGCTGCCCTTTCAAGGACAACCTCTGCCAGAGCTATGGCTGACCCAAGGCCATGCTAGCAGGTGCAAGTGGAGGAGTGGGGAATCAAACCCGGTTCTCCCAGATAAGAGTCCACACACTTAACCACTACACCAAACTGGCTGCCACTTGGCTGAGAACATTTTAAGTTAACGAAAGGTTTCTTAGCAGATTACCTGTCAAGTTAATTGCACTACTTTCAAGCACAATACATAAGCTTACAGAATATTATACGACAATGGCACATTACTCAATGGAGCCTGTGTATATTGCATTGTAATTGATATTTAACAGCTCCCCTCAGTATACAGTAGCATGGTATTGTGCCAGAACCTCAGAAAATAAACTTGAGTGCCCTTAAATCTCACCCTCAACAAATAAACACTGTCCCCTACCAATGAATCAGCTAAAGCTTTGAACAATCAATCTATCATGCCTAAACCAACTGAAGTTTGCTGCCTGAAAAAAGGTACTTTTTTTTTTTTACAATATCTATCATAGTGCCATTCTTTGCTCTCTCCATCCCCACCCTCAATTTCTCCCCTCTACTTTTCCAGCATTCGCTTCCAGAACAGTGTAACCAGTGTCAGAGTATAAACACTTCCAGGAGGCTAAACTTTCAAGCACAAACACAAGAAACCCACAGGCATTTGTTCATTTATTTAGATATTTCTAAAACAGCTTTCTCAGAATCAAGACAGATTTAGAAACATTAAAAGCAATCCATTATACACCGATGTCCTAACAGTAAGGTCATTAGATAGCACAAACATAAACTGCTTCTATACTGTGAGGATACTCCATGTAGCTCTTGTTGCTACTGTGAATGAATGCAGAGACGTTTATAGTGGCACGACAGTGTCCACAGAACAGTTTACCCTGTGCTTTCTTTGCTTCAGCTCTCCATGGCTGCCTTCTTTTTGGCTTTTAACAAAACCAGCATTTGCCCCACTGCTATAGCACAATGATATTATAATGATTTATTGCTACATACAATTTATTTATTTAATTCGATTTTAAGCCCACCCTTTCCATAGAACAGGCTCAGGACAAGTTACATCATAAAAACAATCAACAGTAAAAAAAACAATTTTAAATATATAAAATCTAAAATTACAGAGTAACAATAGGTACTAAATCTCCATTCTGCCACAGAAGCTCACTGGGTAATCTTGGGATAGTCCCACATTCTCAGCCTAATCTACCTCACAGGATTGTTGTTGCTAGGATACAATGCAGGAGGGGAGAATGATGTGAAACACTTTGACTTCCCATTGGGAAAAGGGCAGGGTATAAAGTAAAGAGAGTGGTAGTGGTTATGAGTGGCAGACCCTAATCTGAGTTTTATTCCCCACTCCTGCACATGCAGCCAGCTGGGTGACCTTGGGCCAGTCACAATTCTCTGTTTTCTCAAGAGCAGTTCTCAAAACAGCTCACTCAGCCCCAACTACCTAACATGGTTTCTGTTGTGAGGAGAGGAAGGGAAGGAGATTGTAAATCACTCTGAGACTTCAAGGGAAGGGTGGAGTATAAATCGAAGTTGTCTCCTCTGGGATTGAACTCAGGTTGTGAGCAAAGCTTGGACTGCAATACTTCAGCTTTACCACTCTGAGCCACAGGGCTCCTAACCATTACTCTTAACCACTGCATAATTCTGCCTCCAGATTGGTTGTAATGGTTCCGGAAAAGGCATTTCGCACATGCCAATCTCCACCCCAATTTAAATTTTATTAATCTTGATTATATTCTGACAGGTGCTGGCACACATGGTGTTGTCAGTCACAGTACCATCTATTAAATAATGTTAATATTTTAACAATAGTCAAGATCATGAATAATATTGCATGTTCTATCTATTACATATTGCACCAGAAGTACTTTGGAACTGAGTTCAGGCAATTGAACCAAAACAACTTTATTAGGTAATTCATTTACTTCACTTTTCCTCTCCAATGAGAACCCAAAGTGGCTTACAGCATTCTCCTGCAGTTTATCCCCACAACAACCCTGTGAGGTAGGTCAGGCTGAGAGTGTGTGACTGACCCAAGGTCACCCAGCGATCTTCCATGGCAGAACGGGGATTCGAACCTGGTTCTCCCAGATTCTAGTACAGCGCTCTAACCCCTACGCCATGCTGGCTCGATTGCTAAACTTCCAGCATGCCGCTATCAGCAATGAGTTTTGAATCTTCTTTCTCATCATTATTGTGTTAAATTTGCTGTATAGTTAAAGTCTATCTGTAGTTGAAGAGCAGGGAAGCTCCCCGCCCACCAAATGTAGGAATTTTCTAATTGCTTTTACTTAAGGAAGGAAAGGTCCCCTGTGCAAGCACCAGTCGTTTCCAACTCTGGGGTGACATTGCTCTCACAACGTTTTCATGGCAGACTTTTTACGGGGTGGTTTGTCATTGCCTTCCCCAGTCATCTACATTTTCCCCCACCCCCAGCGATCTGGGTACTCATTTTACCAACTTCAGAAGGATGGAAGATTGAGTCAACCTCGAGCTGGCTATCTGAAAACCCAGCTTCTGTTGGGGATCGCACTCAGGTCATGAGCAGAGCTTAGGACCGCAGTATTGCAGCTTAAATACTCTGTGCCACAGGGCTCTTCCATTTACTTAAGTAAGGGACTTCAAATTCCCCTTTTCTTTAGCTCATGATCCTTCCTAGGCAGGTCTGCTCAGCATCTATTCAGTGGGGCTTGCTCCCAGGAAAGAATTCTTAATATTGCACTGTAGGTGACCATGGGTCAGTCACAATCCGTGGCTGAATCTACCCCCCAGGTATGTTGTGATGGTGAGGACTCCTTGTAGCCACCCAGAGCTCCTTGGAGGTAGAATCAAACTAGTCGGAAGAATGAATGTTTATAATGGATCAAAGCATGAACATATCCAGACAAAATTTGGGTGAATTGGATATTAACGGTGACACTTCCGAGAGATTCTGTGTGAAGAAAATCTCTCTGATGTGCTCCAATCCAAATGCCTGTTTAGATGCACTTTTTAGGCGAGTGGTGTCAGAAGTACCATCTGGTCTACTTTATAGATTCAGATTTATCTCTTTGATGGATGCTGACAGGATTCTTGACATTCTGAAGGCCACCATCTGTGTTTTGTATCCTTGGCTCCTCTTGCCTGCTTGAGAGTAGAATCCTAAGAACAGTTCTGTCCTTCTAATCCCATTGCAGTCACTGGGCTTAGAAGGGCATAGTGCTGTTTAGGATTGCACTGTATATCTTGCTAATGGCCCTCTTCTAAGATTGTGCAATTTTTTTGTGACCCTGGGTGGAGGTGGGTCTTTCTAAAAGTATTAAAATTGGGTTTTTTCTGCAACAGCTTGACAATAACTTATATTTGGCTAAAAATAACCCATCTAGTTATAGGCCAGTCTCTAACACGCCAAGGGTAGCAGTGGTAATTTAACATACAGTGGCATGGAAACATCAGGGGTTTTTCCTGGATAACTCATCTGTTTTTTGTTCCAGTTTGGTTTCAGGATGGAGATCATCTTGAGTGCTCTGGTGGAAGATCTCTAGCTATGGACAATTCATCTAAGCTGATCCAGTAGAGTTTGGCTGCGGTCTCTTTGTGAGCATGACTCACTCCATCTTGTTAATTTCTTTGAAGCAAGAGCCAGATGTAAGATTCTACTCAGATTCTGTAAGATTCTACTTTGATTCTACTCAGGGCTTTTTTTTTTTTTTTAGAAAAAGCCCAGCAGGAACTTATTTGACTATTAGGTCATACCCCTGATGTCACCATTGATTCACACAGCGCTTTTTTGCAGAAAAAAAAACCAGCAGGAACTCATTTGCATATTAGGCTATACCCCTTGATGCCAAGCCAACCGGAACTGTGTTCCTGTGCGCTCCTGCTCAAAAAGCCCTGATTCTACTTATTCTTCTAAGAAAGTTGTGGGTGAAAATGCCAAGTCAGGCCTGTGGAACTTAATATGGACGGTAACCCCAGCATTTCATTCTGTCCCCAGGGCCGCATTAAACACTGTGGCGGCACCTAGACAGTTGAAATCTTGGGGGGCCCCTCACAAATTATCTTGTAATATCTTCTGCAAGCACCTTCTCAAAAGACCCTTTGACAAAGTTCAGGGGAGAGGAAGGGAGAGGCAAACCAACCAGGGGCCCCTAAAGGCATGCGGGCCCATAGGCCAGTGCCTACTCAGCCTATTTGTTAATCCGGCCCTGTCTATCCCCCATGATGCTTAATAGCTAATATGTTTCTGGTTGGGGAGATCATCCAGAACTAGGCTGGCAACCGACTGGGGGGCGGGGCTGGGACTGGGGGAGTGACATCATGCTGATGTGTGATGTCACTTCCAGTTAATACGCAGAAGTGGCTTCATGTTCCTAGCATGACATTGATGGGATGTTAGCCCATCAATGGCCTTTGTTAGCCACCCTGAGCCCATCAGGGGAGAGCGGGATAAAAATCTGATTAAATAAATATAAATTTGATTAAATAAATAAATGTTCTAGGATTTGGGCAAACTTCTGTTGTTGTACCATAGAGTTTGCCCAGATCCTAGAGTGCTACAGTGACTTTACACCCACAGCTTGACACCCGCAGCTCACACTAACTCAGCTTAGAGGGAACACTGCCCACATGCATGGTTTAGTAGTTAAGGAGTCAGACCCAGGCTCCAATCTCTTCAGTAATAAAATTCACTTTTTTTGTGATCATGGCCAGTCACTTACTCTCAGTATAACCTACCTCTCAGGATTGTTGTGAGGATAAAAAAGGAGGAGGGGAGAACCATGTATGTGACAGGGTGGGATGATAACGCAACAGGCAGCTACAGAAGTCTTCCGGTTCTGCATGGTTTTGTTCTTTGCTTCCTCAGATAAATTGTTCTTCAAATATGAGACAGATGGGTTACTGGGGCAAAAAAGCAAGCACAGAAGTAGGTCATGCTAGAGCCAAAGTAATGTTAGAGCCTCCCCCCACCAACAGCATTCACTTCTCCCATCCATAAAGCTTTCAGAAATTTCCCCAAATTGGGCAAACTGGCTTAAGTTCCCTTCCCACCTAGAGAGGTAAGATTCCAGATCAGCAGTCTTCATGCTTTTTTATCCTCAAGCAAACTTGCCTGCATGGATTTGACAGCTGAGGACTCCCTGCATGTCTGTGAGAATCCATATTTGACACACTATGGGTTTGTTCTAGGGTTGCCAAATCCCCCCTGACCACTGGCAAGAAATGAGGGGAGCGTAGAATTGCCAGATCCAGGTCGGAAAACTCCTGGAGATTTGGGAATGGAGCTTGGGGAGGACAGGAATTCATTGAGGTACAATACCATTGAGTCTGCCCTCCAAAGCATCCCTTTTCTGCAGGAAAGTTGACTCTGTAGTCTGGAGATGAGCTGTAATTCCGGGAGATCCCCAGATCCCACTTGAAGGCTAGCATCTCTATTTTGATCTAAGGACCTCTCTTGATTCGCAAGGGCTTCTGGGTCAGACCTTTGAGCCTCACCCAGATAGCTAACTTGAATCAGGTCAGGTTACCAGACTTGTATCAGGAATCATCATTACCCACTTCATGTAGGGTTGCCAGTCCCTAGATGGGGGCAGGGGATCCCCTGGTTTGGAGACCCTCCCCTCACTTCAGGGTCAACAGAAAGCGGGAGGGAAATGTCTCCTGGGCACTCCATTATTCCCTATGAAGATCAATTCCCATAGAGCTGGGGTGTCAAACGTGCTGTTCGGGGGCCGAATCAGGCCACCAAGCAACTGGCTGTCATCTGCTTCCTTCTCACTCTCTCTTGTTTCCTTCTGAGTAACAGCTTGCTTTGCAAGGCTTGCTCAATCACAAAAGAGCTAGAAAGCAAAAACCTCTATTTTTTAAACCCTTGGGTGGAAGGCAGAGCTTGTTTTTCCAGTCTCTCTCAATTGCATAGCAGAGCTACTGAGCTAAGCCTCTCTTCTTCTATTGGCTGAAGCTCCTCCCCCACCTCATCCTCTAGAGAAGGAAGGAAAGAGCCAGAGCTTCCTTTGCTCAATTCCCTGGATCCCATGGGAGAAATACAATGAAAGCACCAACAAGTGCTAACGTTTTAAGCATGTTTTAAGGTTTTGGGTTTTTTTAAAAAAAATTAATTGCGTTTGTGTCCTTTATAAAGTTTATATCTCTGCTACCTAATCTTAAAGAAGTATACACATGGCCTGGCCCAGCATGGCTCAGCCCAACCAGACATGGCTCGACCCAACAAGGTCTCATTTATGTCAGATCCAGCCCTCATGAGTTCGACACCCCTACCATAGAGTATAATGGAGAATTGATTCAAGTGTATCTGGGGTTCTGGGGAGGCTGTTTTTTGAGGTAGAGGCACCAAATTTTCAGCATAGCATCCAGCCCCTCTCTCCAAAATACCCTCCAAGCTTAAAAAAGATTGGGCCAGCGTGTTCAATTCTATGACCCCCAAAAGAAGGTGTTCCTATCCTTCATTATTTCCAATGGAGGGAAGGCATTTAAAAAGTGTGCGGTCCATTTAAATGTGAAGGCCAGAACTCCCTTTGGAGTTCAATGATGCTTGTCACACCCTTGCTCCTGGCTCCACTTCCAATGTATCCTGGCTCCACCCCCAAAGTCCCCAGATATTATTTGAACTGGACTTGGCAACCTTAACTTCATGTGAGGTAAAAGTAAAACTCAACAAGCTTGCACTCTCTGTGAACACTTCTGTTCTACTTCTGCAGCTACCTGTTGCAGAAGGAAACCAATTAGACAAACAAGCTCTCTGGCATTACCGGTGTTCTTCTCAAAGTATCACTGACAGGTATACTGCATCTGAATATATGGGTTCCCGTGGTGGCTAGTACTGCCTATCCTCTATCAATTTAGTCCCTCTTTAAAGTCATCTTATACTCATTCTTATTACTACCTCCACTGTTAGTGAATTCTTCAATTTAATTACTCACGGAGTAAAGAAGTGTTTCCTTTTGTCTGTCCTGAACCTATTGCCCATCAGTTTCATTGGGTGCAGGAAAGGGAGAAAAAGCTCCTTCTATCAACCTTCGGCACCCCATGAATAGTTTTATAAAATTCTAGAATGCCCTTTTAGCCCCGCACCCCCAGGTTTCCAGGCTATGCCTCATATCTCAGGGTCCAAGCCTCAGGCAGGGCTGGCCCACCCACTGGGCAAACTAGGTGATTGCGTAGGGCGCCAGCCTTCTAGGTGTGACAAACTGAGTGCCCCCAACATGGTTATCAGTGCAGGGTAGGGGTTGCCAATCCCCAGGTGGGAGAAGGGGACCCCCGGTTTGGAGGCCCTCCTCCCACTTCAGGGTCATCAGAAAGCGGGGTGGGTATGTCTGCTGGGCACGTCATTATTCCCTGTGGAGACTGACTCCCATAGTAGGATATAATGAAGAATCGATCCACGGGTAACTGGGGCTCTTGGGGGGGGCTGTTTTTTGAGGTAGAGGCACCAAATTTGTAGCATAGCATCCAGTGCCTCTCCCCAAAATACCTTCCAAGTTTGAAAAGGATTGGACCAGGGAGCCCAATCCTATGAGCCCCAAAAGAAGGTGCCCCTATCCTTCATTATTTCCAATGGAGGGAAGGCATTTAAAACGTGTGCGGTCCCTTTAAATGTGATGGCCAGAACTCCCTTTGGAATTCAATTATGCCTGTCACAACCTTGCTTCTGGCTCCACCCCCAAAGTCTCCTGGCTCCACCCCCAAAGTCCCCAGGTATTTCTTGAGTTGGATTTGGCAACCCTAGGGGGCATCAGAAGTTAGCCTTGCCTAGGTTGCCAGATAGTCCAGGGCCAGCTCTTGTGGCTATCTAAATGTGATTAATGTCCATTGTTGCCTATTAAAGACCAGGCCAGACCAAAGCTGTAGGCATTTTTGGAATGCTGAGAATTTGAGAAGGAACAGTCACAAAATGGCTGCCACGAGGGCATAATTATTAAAGCATGGCCCGTCCAGAGCCAAGCATCCTCTTAAAGTGGAGGCAGCAATTTTCAAATCGGTGCTACCGGCAGAACCAAGTTGATTTCATTTGGTCTTCTGCAGGGCTCTTTTTCTAGCAGCTGCAGGAGCTCCTCTGCATATTAGGCCACGCCCCCTGATGTTGCCTATCCTCCTGGAGCTTACAGTAGGCCCTGTACTAAGAACTCTCTAAGCTCTTGGATGATTGGCTACATCAGGGGCGTGGCCTAATATGCAGAGGAGCTCCTGCTAAAAAAAGAGTCCTGGTCTTCTGAAACCCCTCCTGGGGCAGTGAGATGAAGGAAAGCCAGAACCAACTTCTTTTTTTTGAAAGGGGGGACAGTATTTTTTGGAAGAGGCAAGTGGGTGCTAGGGAACTTATCGGTGGGATCACTGGTCTAAAGGCAGCGACGTGACGGGGCAGTGTAGCCCTATGCACGTGTTACCATACAAGAAATACCTTTCTTTACCTCTCTCACTCGCCAAAGCCCATACATATGGCTTTCACAGTGAGCCAGTTCTTAAGCTATTGCTGTTTCTGCTTCTCTACTAAGGGGCAAGGCTCGCAGAACAAGGATATACCCATTCGATTTTTTAACAGTATGCTTTAAAATTGTTTATTGCGTTACATATGTTATATGGTATTTGTCTTAACGCGACGGAGGTGTTGGGGGAAGGGACAGACAGTTTACATAAGCGAAGGTGCAGCTCAGATAAGTAAAAACCACCCTCTCGGCAAGCACGCTCTCCGCTTCTCTCCCTCCCTGCTCTTTCTCGGGTTTTTTACAGCTCTGTCCTCTACCACAGTAACTCGAGATCCGTCTTGGAACAGAAGGTGACTCGAGAAGCAGAAGTTAAACAGTTCCTGCCAAAGGCTTTTCCCCACGGTTGCGGCAAAATTCAAATCCAATTAAAGACTGCCCCCTGCTGGAAAAACGAAGCTTAGCATCCCCCGCTCTGCCAGTCGATGTACTCCACCACTCGTCCTTTTTTTTTTTCTTTTTTTTTTTTGTTTCTCGAATTTCTGGTAAGCAAACAGGGTCCTCCCTCATACGGGTCCTTCAGGTTCTTTTTAATACTGTATTCCTGCTTTCTTCAAGGACTTAGCCAAAGACCACCCTCTGCTGGGCCAGGGTTTAAATACACACTGAAGTTTTATATTTGCAAGTGTTCAGAATTATAATGCCCCTCGAGGGCTTAGTAACGAGGAGACTGCAGTGCAGAAAGGGACGGTTTTATGGGGGGCACAAGAATTCCGGGAAGGAAACCTGTCCGGAAGCCGGTGTGTTTATCTGAGGTGGATGAGTTAGGCATTGCATTGCTGAGAGCTTTGCTTGCTGGGAGATGTAGTCTCTTGACAGCGTTGAGAGGGAAGGGGTTCTAGCTTGGATTATAACAAAGTAGGAGTCAAATTCACCTTTAAGACCAACAAAGTTTTATTCAGAATTTAGGCTTTCGTGTGCTAGAAGCACACTTCATCAGACAGTAGGATGGAATGGCAAACAGTCCTAAATATTGTCTGATGAAGTGTGCTTTGTTAGTTTTGAAGGAGCAACTTGACTCCTACTTTGTTCTATTGCTTCAGACCAACACGGCTGCCCATTTGGATTTATCTGGGATTATGTTTATGCGTAGGGCTGCCAACAATGGATGGGGAAATTCCTGGAGATTTAGGGGTGGAGCCAAGAGGCAGGGTTTGGGGAGAGGAGGGAGCATGGCAAAGTGAAATGGCTTAAAGTCCACCTTGTAAAGTAGCCATTTTCTCCAGAGTAGGGTTGTCAGGGGTTGGGTTGGGGGTGGGGTTGGGGGGTCAGAGTAGGGTTGGGGGTGGATCCAGGAGAGGGCGGGGTTTGGGGAGGAGCCTCATTAGGGTATGATGTCATAGAATCCACCCTTCAAAACAGCCATTTTCTCCAGGGGAACTGATCTCTGCCAGCAGGAGATCTCCAGGCCCCATCTGGGCACTGGCAACCCTGCTAGAAAGGAACTGGTCTCTATCATCTGGATATCAGTTGTAATTCTGGAACATCTGGCAACTGTATTTATGCAGTTGTGAAAAGTCAGGGCAGCAGCAGCTGTGGGGCTGACAATAATATTTAGCGAATGTTCCACTCTTCTGGAGTGCTCATGGCATTTTGAATATGTTGTCAGTGACTCTTACAATTTTGGAAAACAGAACTGAAAGACAGAAGTCCTGTCTAGTTTTTAACTTGGGATTTCACTTGGGACCAGCTAGGGTTGCCACTGAGAAATTCCTGGATATTTGGGATTGCAACTTGGGGAGGAGAAGGGCCTCTACTGGGTATAATGCCATCGTGTCCACCTCCCAGAGCTGCCATTTCCTCCAGGGGAACTGATCTCTGTAGTCTGGAGCTCAGTTTTAATTCCAGGAGAACTCCCAGCCCCATCTGGAGGTTAACATGTTGTTGGACCTGTCGGCTGCGTTCGACACGGTCGACCATCAGCTACTGACCCGCCGCCTCGCCGATGTAGGGGTGAGGGGGTCTGCCTTACAATGGCTTGCCTCCTTCCTCGAGGATCGGGGACAAAGGGTGGCAATTGGGGGCGAGCTGTCCCAGAGGCGCACACTGGATTGCGGAGTGCCTCAGGGGGCAGTTCTCTCACCAATGTTATTTAATATCTACATGCGCCCCCTTGCCCAGATTGCCAGGAGACATGGACTTGGGTGCCATCAATATGCAGATGACACCCAACTCTATCTGCTAATGGACGGCCGGCCTGACTGCGTCCCAGAGAATTTAGACCGGGCCCTGCAGGACTTGGCAACCTGGTTGAGGAAGAGTGGGCTGAAACTGAATCCAGCGAAGACAGAAGTCCTTTGTCTGGGTCGGGGCGCTCGGGGAGGGGAAATACTTCTCCCGGTCTTCGACGGGGCGCCGTTGAAAGCGGCGCACCGAGTTAAGAGCCTGGGAGTTTTACTGGAGCCTGCATTATCAATGGAGGCCCAGATTGCAGCCACTGCCAAGTCAGCCTTCTTCCATCTAAGGCGGGCAAAGCAGTTGGCTCCCTTCCTAGAGCGCCAAGATCTGGCAATGGTGCTTCATGCAACGGTCACCTCGAGACTGGATTACTGTAATGCCCTCTACATGGGGCTGCCTCTGTGCCGAACCCGGAAGCTGCAACTGGTGCAGAACGCAGCGGCTAGACTGTTGCTGGGACTCCCTAAATGGGAGCACATACAGCCTGGGCTGCGCGAACTGCACTGGCTGCCAGTTACATACCGGGTTCGTTACAAAGTGCTGGTCATTACCTTTAAAGCCCTATATGGTCGAGGACCTGTCTACCTTAGGGACCGTCTCTCCCCATATGAACCCCAGAGAGCACTGAGGTCAGCCGGGAAAAACCTGCTGACTGTCCCCGGACCGAGAGAGGTGAAGCTGCAAAGCACCCGTAACCGGGCCTTCTCCTCTGTAGCCCCGAGCCTTTGGAACCAACTTCCAGAGGAAATGCGGGCCCTGCGGGACCTAGAACAGTTCCGCAGGGCCTGCAAGACCTTCCTCTTCAGACTGGCTTTCCCTGATCGAAATGGAAATTGCGAAGGAAACCGCCATCAGAAAAAGTAAACATAGCACTAGCACTTTTAAAAATTAACTTAATTTTAATGTTTAATCAGATTTTAAGTAAATGCTGATAATGTTTAATGTAGTTTTATTCACTTGTATAAGTTAACTCCGAACCATGTTGTTAGCCGCCCTGAGCCTGCTCCGGCGGGGAGGGCGGGATACAAATAAAATTTGTTGTTGTTGTTGTTGTTGTAACAAGTAGAAGCCTACCTGCAGCCTTTGCAAAACCAGGTTAGTTTGTAGTAGGCTTGCCAACCTCCAGATGGGGCCTAGAGTTCTCTTGGAATTAAAACTAAGCTCCAGACTGCAGAGAGCAATAGCTTCCAGGTGGCACACCTGCTATTACAAAACAGTCTTCCACTGTTACAAAAGATCTCCAGAAGACCAAGATAAGTCCCCCAGAGAAAACAGTTCTTTTAGAAGTGGGCTCTATGGCATTATACCCCATTGAAATCCCTCCCCTCTCCAATCCCCACCCTTATCAGGGTCCACCCCCAAAATATCTAGGTATTTTACAACCCACAACTGGCAATCCTATGTAGCAACCTTGCTTAACTTGAGCCACATAGAATAAACATCAGATGTTTGAGAGCAGCAAGACGGATGGATGGACGGACGGACGGAAGATGGGAAGGTGGAAAGAAAGCAACTTTAACTTCAAATGCATTCTCCAAGCTGCCAACTGGCTTGGCTGGGAGAAGTGATCTAAAGAGTCAAATGCCTTCTCCAAGCCAGCTTATGAGGTAGTGGGGCTTTGAAAGCCACACAATATGTATGAAAGAACCACATGTTTGGCCACCCCTGCAAGTCTGAGGTCACTAAAGGCATTTCTGCAGAGCAGATGAAAAGCCATCACCTGAAGCTGCTTTGGGTCTCCATTGGGGAGAGAAGCAGGACACAAAAAGATAGATCCACCAACACCCGTGGATTAGGGTTGCCAGCCTCCAGGTGGGTCCTGGAGATCTCCCACATTTACAATTTCTCCTGGAGAAAATAGCTGCTTGGAAGGATAGAATCTAGGGCTCACGACCTGGGTTCAATCCCAGCGGAAGCTGGTTCAGATAGCCGGCTCCAGGTTGACTCATCCTTCCATCCTTCCGAGGTGGGTAAAATGAGTACCCAGCTTGCTGAGGGGAAAGTGTAGATGACTGAGGAAGGCAATGACATACCACCCCATAAAAAGTCTGCCGTGAAAACGTGAAAGCAATGTCACCCGAGTTGAAAACGACTGGTGCTTGCACAGGGGACTACCTTTACTTTTACCTTTTTACCATGCTGAGGCCCCTCCCCTCCCAAACCCCACCCTCTCCCAGATCTACCCCCAAAGTCTCCAGGTATTTTCCAACCCAGACTTGGCAACCCTACTGGGCTAACCAGGGCCACCCAGGTCAGGGCAGTCCTATAACTAGTTGCTATAGTTAGTTATGGCTGCAGGTGATAAAACATAGAATGGTGCACAGCTGTGTATAAAAATGGATTCTGTGTCCTGATCTGCATTGACTGCTTGCCTGTTCCTTGCCTGCACTATTTGAGCTGCCTAGCATTTATTAGAGCTCTTCCCCCCCTCCCAAACAATTAAATGTGTTCCCCCCAGTTGACTGCTCACCTGTATTTTACCAAGTTAAATGATTCAAGTGACAGACGCTTGCCTGCATCAGAACGGCCTTTCTGAGATTCTAAAGAAAAGGGAGAAAGTTTACAAAAGAACCATTTTTGTTTTATCACCCAGAAAGAAAGGGCTTGCTTTGAACTTTGTCTTTTTCCTTCCCCATTGCAGGGATATTTCAGTAGCCTGAAAAAAAGAAAAGCGAGCATTTAATTCCTAACACTAGAACTAAAAAGAATAACTCCTGGTCTCTCAGATTCAGCAAGCCTTATGCACTTGCTTCAATTATACACTGCCTTTCTCCCCAGTGTGAACCCAATGTGGCTTGTTTTGTTCTCTTCTCCTCCATTTTATCCTCACAACAACCCTATGAGGTAGGCTGAGAGTATGTGACTGGCCTGTAGTCACTCAGCAAGCATTCATGGCAATCTAGGGACAGTACAGTACCATTGGTGGTGTTTCATGTATGTATATTTTTGCAGGGCCCAATACTGGAGCTATCAACTCTGGGACAGGAGATGCCTGCAGATTGGGGGGGGGGGGGTGGTGGAGCCTGAGGAAGGTGGAGTTTGGGGAGGGGAGGGACTTCAGTGGGGCATAATGCTGTAGAGGCCACCTTCCAAAGAAACTATTTTCTCCAGATGATCTCTGTTAATGGAGGTGACCAGACCTGGAGATCAGTAATCCTGGGATTAGTGGTAATTTGCCTAATGTAAGAGCCACATAGAATAAATATCAGATGTTTGAGAGCCGCAAGACAGAAAGAAGGAAGGAAATAAATGGGAAGGGAGAGGTTGAAAGAAAGCAACTTTTAAATGCATTCTCCAAGCCACCAGCTGGCTTTGCTTGGAGATGTGATGTGAAGAGAGAAATGCCTTCTCCAAGCCAGCCAATGGGGTGGCGGGGGCTTCGAGAGCCACACAATGTGTGTGAAAGAGCCACAGGAGGCTCCCAAGCCACAGTTTGGCTACCCCTGTCCTAGGATATCTCCAGCCAGTGTCTGGAGGTTGGCCACCCTGCCAATAGCAATCCTGATCTCTGATTGCCTGGAGATCAGTCATAATCCCAGGAGATCTCCAGCCACCACCTGGAGGCTGGCCACCTTGCCAATAGCAGTCCTCCCTCACGGACCTATTGTTGCTGTTCAACAACCGCAAGTATAAGTAATCAGTCAATTAGCAGTTAGAAATAGAGACGTTATTGAAAAAAAAGCTTACCGTTTGGGGCTAAGCCTGTTATTTTTTAAAAGATTGTGATTGGTTTTACTAAATTCAATACCAAGCCGCCAGCCTGGTGGCCACACAAATGGAGGCAGTTCAGTTGGAGAGGGCAAACGTCCCCCAGAAGCACCTGGACCTCCCTTCCCCTGAAAATAAATTTGTTCATCTCCCTCCCCCATTCTTTTTTCATGATTGGCTAGATGCAAGAAGACAGGATAGGCACAGAGGGCTGCATGGACACTTGTGGGGGGGAGATCTCCTTGACCTGCACTCCCCTCCCTGCACCCCCAGGCCTTGGATTCTGCACTCAGGCCCTGAGAAAGAACGTGTAGTAAAATTTGTTCATCTGCTTCAAGAAGATGAAGGTGACCTGAGCTGGTTAGCCCAGGCAAGCCCGATCTCAGAAGCTAAGAAGGGGCGACTCTGGCAAGCACTTGGATGGAAGATTTCCTTGGAATACCAGCAGTCAGGAGGCAAAGGCAGGCTTTATTCAGCCACCCCTCTGAATACTTTCCAGGCCCCCAGTAGGGGTCAGTCACCAGAGGTTGCCATGACTTCCAGGTGCACACACTCACATATAAATAACACGAAAAAAGAAGATGAAGGTGAGGACTGTATGGGGGCCCAGGAGGTCATAGTAGGGGATGAAGTCTTTCCACAGGGTTGAAGCCTGTGTTATTGACATTATTCACACATGCTTAATTTCCCACAGCCTGATTGGAGGCATAAGCCCCTTCCTCACATTATTTAATAACCTGACCCAAGCTTCCATGGCTCTTGGTAGCCAGTTTGGTGTAGTTAAGTGTGCGGACTCTTATCTGGGAAAACCAGGTTTGATTCCCCACTCCTCCACTTGCACCTGCTGGAATGGCCTTGGGTCAGTCATAGCTCTGACAGAGGTTGTCCTTGAAAGGGCAGCTGCTGTGAGAGTCCTCTCAGCCCCACCCACCTCACAGGGTGTCTGTTGTGGGGGAGGAAGTTAAAGGAGATTGTGAGCCGCTCTGAGATTCGGAGTGGAGGGCGGGATATAAATCCAATATCATCTTCTTCTTCTTCTTCTCGGTAGAAGCATGTAGCCTACTGTGCAGCAAATGAGACTCTTAACACCATAAAGAAACATAGCTTCACCACCAGACCTACAGAGCAGCTGCAAAGTCAGTTGGACATACATGGACACATGAAGATGCCTTATACCGAACCAGGCTTTGGGTCCATCAAAGTCAGTATTGTCTACTCAGACTGGCAGTGTCTTTCCAGGATTTCAAGCAGAAGGTCTTTCACATCACCTCTTACCTGACCCTTTGAATCAGAGATGCTGAGGATTGAACCTGGCGTCTTCTGTATGTCAGGCAGATGCTCTACCATTGAGCCATGGGCCCCTCATTTGAAGGTATCGAGAGAAAAACAGACCAGCTATTTAGCTCATTGTGGCCATCGTACAATGCAAGTTCGACTACAGAAAGCATTCACCATGAAATTCATGGCATCTTTAGGTCAATCATGATTCTGAGATGTACAACCTTGGATTTCCACCGACTGTGATCTTCATCCCTTCCATCGTAGTATTTTTTTAACAGATTAAAAACAACAGCAACAGCATTCCCCAAAGCAGATTAAAGTAGAACTATTTAGTGACAGCCACTAGCTTTATTGAGCATTAGTCTGATATGGAAGGGGTTATTTATCTGTCTGTGTTTTGAAAATGGTGTTGCAACTATAAAGGCATCATCAAGAGAAGGAGTTTATTTCTCTCTAGACTTCTCCGGCTGCCAAATGGTACTTCAAAAAAAGCTCCACTGAGCTGAATAAACACCACTAAAGGGGGAGATTAGAAGACCCTTTAAAACGACTCTTGGGAAACTTTTTTCAAGCTAATCTGTCTGCACCCTTGACATAATATAAAGATCCCAAAATAATTTGAGTGCTGCGAAGTCATAAATGCGGCCGGTCTTGGCTTTTAAATTAACAAGAATGTTATTTACTTCTGGGTGATGGGATACAGTACAGCAATTGCCAAGCCATTTCCATTAATTTAAGTGCAGGTTCTTGTTATTAAAAAGGGGGGGGGGGAGGAATCTTACTGGCCTTTATCCAGGGAACCACGGGAGCATCAGAAGACGTCCCTCTGCACCTGTGGATGATCCCTGCACAGTGCATGGAGATTCTTTTTGGCAAGGCAGTGGATTAGCATGCAACAGTTAGCTTGTTCTAACAAGCATGTACACGGACGCACACAGCACTTCGCAAGCTGTGAGTCATGGCCTTAAAGCGGGGTGCAAATGGGTGGGCCAGGTCCCCAACACCACTGGTGGGAGATTGGGGGAGGGGGGAGTGAAGTTGCGAGATCCAGGTTGGGAAACTGCTGGAGATTTGAGGGTGGAACCTGGGGAGGGCAGGGACCTCAGTGGGGTACAACACCATAGAATCCACCTTCCAAAAAAGCCATTTTCTCCAGGGGAACTGATCTCTGTAGTCTGGAGATGAGCTGTAATTCCAGGGGATCCCCAGGTCACACCTGGAGGTTGGCATCCCTTGTGGCAAAGCCTCTGCAAATGGGTCTTGGACTTTTGCTGGATTTTTTTTTATCTCTCTCTCTCTGTGTATGTGCACATGAGTCCCTGGAAGTCACAGCTGACTTCTGGCAGCCCCTACTGCAACTTGGACATTTCAGATGTTGCTTGCCTGCCTCTGCATCCAGGCCCTGGTATTCCAAGAAGTACTTACCAGGGTCAACCCTGTTTAGCTTTCAAGATCTGATGAGATCAGGCTTACCTGGGCTATCTAGGGCAGGACAGGCTTTTGTAGTGTTAATAACTTATTTGATCATGTTCTTGTTTTTAAAAAGTGGGCCACTGTACCAATAAATTTGGACTTGGGCATCCCCATAACAATGAAAACAACAACAAAAAGTTGGAACTCTGCTGTCTCTAGAGAGCCAGCATGGTATAGTGGTGTTGGACTAGGATCATGGAAAGCCAGGTTCGAATCCCCGCTCTTGCCATGGAAGCTTGCTGGGTGACCTTGGGCTGATCACACCCTCTCAGCCTCACCTACCTCACAGGGTTGTTGTAAGAATAAAACGGGAGAGAGGAGAATGAGGTAAGCTGCTATAGCTCTCCATTGGGGAGAATGGATAGGAATAAAGTAAATAAACCGAATAAATGCAATGTGTATGTTGAGGGTCTCCAATCTTAACAAAAACAACTCTGTGGTCTCAGGGCAATCTCCAGCAAATTGTTTCCTATAAATTGATTTTTTTTATCATTTATTTATTTATTTGCGTCCTTCACTTATATCCCATTTTCTTTCTCAATGGGGAGCCAAAGCAGTTTACAACACCATTCTCCCCTCCCCCATTTTACCTCCACAGCAACAACTCTGCAAGGTCAGTTAGGCTGAGAGCTTGAGATTGGCCCAAGAGGTCACCCAGCAAGCATTCATGGCAGAGTGGGGATCTGAACCCAATAGGGTTGCCAGGTTCAACTCAGGAAACATCTGGACTCCATATTCTGGAGACTTTGGGGGTGAAGCCAGGAGCAAGGCTGTGACAAGGAGTTCTGGACACATTCCTTTTAAATGCCTTCCTTTCTTTGGAAATAATGGAGGATAGGGGAACCTTCTTTTGGGGCTCATAGAATTGAACCCCTGGTCCAACCTTTTTGAAACTTGCAGGTGTTTTTGAGGAGAGGCACCAGATGCTATGTTGAAAATTTGGTGCTTCTACCTCAAAACAGACCCCCCCCCCGAGACCCAGAAATCAATTCTCCATAATAATAATGCCCAGTTGACTTTTCCCTTCCCCCCCTGCTTTCTGATAACCCTGAAGCAGGGGGAAGGCCTCCAAACTGGGAGGGTCCCCTGTCCCCAACTGGGGATTATCAATACAGAAACCACTGTGTTAAAGCATTGCAAAAACTCATGCTATATGATTCACTGCACATTTATCATAATACACTCATTACATTTCCTAAATTCCTGTTTTCTTGTATCATTCAAAGTTCATGAAAATAATTATCCACTCCGGATGCTTGAAAATAAACAATAAGGTATTAATCCCTGCTGTATCTGTATATTCTTTCTCAGACGCAGGAGATACTGTAAGGAAATAAATTCTCTTTCCAGGCAGAAATCCTCTGATCCAACCGGTGCGGTGACACAAAACTGGCTGTAGTTGTGTTTCATTCCAACTTCCACTTGGCCGCATCTATTAACTGGGAACCAGCGCTTAAGGCAACAGCTGTCATTCCCAGCAGCTTGTCAATTTCAATTAGCACAAAGAGGTTTGGGAGAATGCTATAGCATGAGTTTTTGCAAAGGTTTAACACAGTGATTTCTGTATTGATAATTATCTATACGCTGTGGTTTCCTGTGTGTGCTGACTTTCCCAACTGGGGATTGGCAACCCTAAAACCCAACACTCTCAGCTCCTAGTCCAATGTACTAACCCTGTGCATGAAAATGCTGCCTATTTGCTACAATCTACAGAGTTACCCCTTTTTTGTTCTATTGAAGTCAATTGACTTTGAAGGGCGGAACTGGTTGGAAGATGAGGATGTAGCCACAGACTGCAGGGAGTGGGGGGGGGGGGGGAGAGTTTACCAGAGAGTTACGAAGTTACATAGACAAGCAGACTGTGACTTTCTTTCCTGTTTACTCTCCTTGCCTCTATCCCTTTGATGTGAAGACTGATAACACTGAGAAATTGCCTTCCTTCCTTCCACTCTCTCTCTCCCTCTCTCACACATGGAAGAAGAAGAGGAGGAGGAGTTAGATTTATATCCCACCCTTCACTTGGAGTCTCAGAGTGTCTTACCATCCCTTCCTCTCCCCTGTGAGATAGGTGGGACTGAGAGAGAAAGCTCTGAGAGTACTGCTCTTGAAAGAACAGCTCTTTCAAGAACTGTGACTGACCCAAAGGTCACCCAGCTGCCTGCATATGGAGGACTGGGGAATCAGATTAGAGTCCACCAGATTAAAATCCACCAGTTTTAACAACTACACCAAACTGGCTGTCTTCTTTGGCATGATGGAGGCAGGATGCCTCTCAGCATTTGGACCCATTCAAGGTGGTTAGATTAGATTTTAGCTCTAAACTCTACTATCTAGAATGCAGTTGCTCAATAAAAGGAGGATTATTAGTCTGGAAACTGACTAGTGGCTCTGTTTTACTTTGTACCTCTGCCAGCACTCTGAGAACAAAAAGATCTCTGTTGAATTTAGTTCTTGCATCTGCTATATGAGATTGAAAACACAGGCCTACGGCATAAGGCTGTTGTAAGGCTTACTAACAGGTGCATTAAAGGCCTTGAACATTTTAAACAGGAGTCTCCAGGGCCATGGCACCCACTGACACCTTTCCTTGTACCTACCCAGGTGTTTTTAGAAAGGGGGGGGGTGAATGGGGCTTTTGACCAGCAGGGCTTCTGAGTGGCCATTGAAGATCTTATTGGCCAGGCACATTTTTTAAAAAAGAAGAAGGAAAAGAAGAAGACATTAAATTTATACCCCACCATTCACTTTGAGTCAGAGTGGCTTACAATCTTCTTTGCCTTCCTTCCCCACAACAGACACCCTGTGAGGTAGGTGGGGCAGAGAGACCTCTTGCAGAAGCTGCTCTTTCGAGGACAGCTCTACAAGAGCTATGGCTGACCCAAGGCCATTCTAGCAGCTTTAAGTGGAGGAGTGGGGAATCAAACCCTATTCTCCCAGATAAGAGTCTACGCACTTAACCAGTACACCAAACTGGCTCTCTATGCTAAATGGCTTTGGCAGCTATAGTCACCACCGCACAAGGCTCTTCTCTGTGTTTGTATAAGAAAACATTTCAAAATGTTACATTCATTTTAAAAGAACATAAGAGAAGCCATGTTGGATCAGGCCAATGACCCATCCAGTCCAACACTCTGTGTCACATAGTGGCCAAAACATAGGTGCCATTGGAAAGTCTACTAGCAGTGCCAGAACTCCAGAAGCCCTCCCACTGTTCCCCCCAAGCACCAAGAATACAGAGCATCACTGCCCCAGACAGAGTGTTCCATCTATCCCTTGTTGCTAATAGCTACTCTGTTTCATCTGTTTATCTAACCCCTCTTGAAGCTGTATATGCTTGTAGCTGCCACCACTTCCTGTGACAGTGAATTCCGCATGTTAATTTGGGTGAAGACAAACTTCCTTTACTCTGTTCTAAGCCTGCTGCTTATTAATTTCATTGAGTGCCCACAAGTTTTTGTACTGTGAGAAAGGGAGAAAAGTTCTTTCTCTTCCTTCTTATCCCATGCATAATTTTGTAAACCTCTATCATGTCACCCTTCTAAGGTTGGAATTCTAGCAGGAGCTCCTTTGCATATTAGGCTACACACCCCTGATTTAGGCAATCCTCCAAGAGCTTACAAAAAATAGCCTTGTAAGCTCTTGGAGGATTGGCTACATCAGGCATGTGTAGCCTAATATGCAAAGGAGCTCCTGCTAGAATTCCACCCCTGCACCCTTCTATTGCCATTTCTCCAACCTCTTTCACCTTTCTTCATAGAGAAGGTGTTCCAGCCCCTTAATCATTTTAGTTGTATTTTTTTAAGCGGAGCTTCTGCCCCAATAGCAACGTATTTAGTGAGCACTCTTTTGGTGAATTGGATAGGTGAAACAGGTGATCACAGAAATACTCTCAGCAATTCTTGACATGCCAGCACCCGGGGAAATGGTGGCAGGAATCATGGAGATTGCTAGGAAGTGATAACCTTGAATGTCTGTTCAAACAAGAACTTGATCATTATTCACTTTATTCCTGAGGACAACTGAAACCATATTTTGTAGCGGGGGGAAAAATTGTGCGAGATGGGACCTGAAAGTATTCTTCCTCCTTATTGAAAGTCTGGAAACTTCAGAAAGAAAGCTCAAGCTGGATTGTTTGGAGAAAGCCTGCTAGACTAGAGAAGTCAAATTGATCTTAGGGCTCCCTCTACTGTTGGCTTGTTGTGACACAAACAAAGTCAAGTTGGTTCCACAATATCACTACAAGATCAGAAATACATCTGCTGCCTTAATATAGCAGGGGAAACAAAGAGAATCCCAGAGACTATCAGATGCCAATGCACCCTTACAATGTCATGGGAAATGAACTAAACAATTAGAAGTCTTGCAACTATTTTTAACAGACAGTGTCAAGTCTATATTCTGCCACACAAGCTAAGAGTTTCCTCAGTAATCTGTGAGCAGCTGTTGGCCAAAGTTATCAGCCAGTTCCACCTGTTATGCAACATGGGGGGTGGGGGGGGGGTAGAAACTACCACATGTTTAGTTGAGGCTGCGGGCATGCATTTTTTTTTATCAGGCCTCCTCTCCAGTGACCTCAGATCTGAATGACCACCTAGAAGGGACCCAATTGGTTGTTTATCGGTTGAGGTGCCAGTTAGCTGTTATTGTTCTGGTTATTTTAGATGAATTTTAACTTGTTAATCTAATTTGAATATTGTGGATTTTTATGATGGAGTCCACTCTGAGCCTGCTTGTGGAGAGGGCAGAATACAAATCAATCAATCAATCAATCAATCAATCAATCAATCAATCAATCAAATAAATAAAATGAAGTAGAATATTTGTAAGGACCAGACACATTGCCTAGTCTAGTCTGCATGCTGTTATTTGGCCATCACAATAAATTGGTCATGGCACTAAAACTGTGGGTCTCTTTGCTCACTCTTTCCAGCCCTATATTTTAACTACTGTTCTTCTGTGCTGTAGTTTGTTTCTGGTTTTAATTATTTTATGATGTTTGTTGTATTTTTATAATGCTTGCTTTTACTGTTCGCTGTCCTGATGGCCACGATGGGAGACAACAGCAAGGCACAAATATGATTTATTTTTTTGGATTTATTAGACCACCATTCCCTGCAGGCAGGGCTCAGAGCAACTTATAACAAAAACAAGTACAATAAATAGTTTGAATGCTAAAACCTACATTAAAACACATAAAGCATAGCAGATTAAACAGTGCAGGGCCAGAACTCCAGAAGCCAGTTTCCAAGATAATGGACAAAGATTTCGACTTCCACAGGCCTGCTAGGAGGTTACATCTAGATTAGATTACTGCATGCTCTGCTTACATCTAGATTAGAATACTGCAGTGCATTCTACGGGGGGGGGGGGGGGGGGGGGGGCGGGCCTGCAGCCATAATGTTGACTGGAGTGGGCCATAAGGACCATGCCATCCCAGTCTTGGTCCCAGTCAACATTGGCTCCCAGTTTGTTTCCAGGCACGATTTAAGGTTCTGGTTTTGACCTTCAAAGCCTTATATGGTTTGGGATCAAAATTCCCGAAAGCAGGGCTTTTTTGTAGAAAAAGCCCAGCAGGAACTAAGTTGCATATTAGGCCACACCCCCTGACGTCAAGTCAGCCAGAATGGCATTCCTGTGTGTTCTTGCTCAAAAAAAGCCCTGCCCAAAAGACCATCTACTCACTTATTAATGTGCCCAACCACTACAGTCATCTTTGGAGGCCAGGCTTCAGGTGGCCCTATCTTCTGACATTTATCAGGTGGCAATGCGGGACACGACCTTCGCATTCATGGCACCAAAGGTCTGGAACTCTCTCCTCAAAGAGATTCACTTGTCCCCCTCTGTTGCTGTCGTTGTGTAGGTGTTAACAAATGTTTTTTGCCGGTACACTTCAGGCACTACTCCTTAAGCAATGGTGGAAGAAAAATTCTGGGAGTGGTATTGAAACAGGATTTGGCACAAGATCTTCATGTCCCCCTAAACCTTGTTTCTCCATAATCTCTTTCTCCACAGGTCTCTTTCTATCTTCATTTGTTGGTGGAAAATGCCATCAAGTCACAGCTGACTTACTGCGACCCTGTAGGGTTTTCAAAACAAGAGACATTCAGAGATGGTTTGCCATTGCCTGCCTCCATGTTACAACCAGTGGTGGGATTCAGCAGGTTCGCACCAGTTCTATGGAACCGTTACCTAATGCGCTATCGGTTCTATAGAACCGTTTGTTGGTCGGGCACCCTCGGATCAACGGGGACTTTCCCCTCTAAGTGCCTAAAACTCACCAGTTTCTTTTCCCCACCAGACTGCAAAAAAGCCCAAGCGAACAAGTTAGACGCGCGCCCTGCCAGGAATTGCGTCTCACTCCCTCCAGCCCCTTCCAGCTTCACCACTCCCACGTGTGATTAAAACCCAGGCGCCGAGGAAAAAGCAGCTCAAGCTAACCACTGCGGCGCCTTCTGGGACTCGTAGTCCTTGCGCTCGGTAGCGCAGCAGGCAGGAGGCTTGAAAGACTACCAGACCCGGCATGCCCCTCGGCAAAGAAGGGCTCCGTTCGCTCGTGCGCGCTCGCGGAGTCAGGAAGCCCTGCCCACTTTCATTCCTGGAAGGATGAGTAGGCGAAGGTCTGTGGGCTGCAAACGCTTGTGGGGGCGTCGGGCTTGTTTGGTTTTTTTGCAAATGGCAGTCAAATTAGGTGACAGATTTTTCTTTTTGCAGAGAGATAAATATTGGAGCGTGTTGCCATGTATGCAAAACAAGGCTTGATAGCCGGGCTTTTCCCCAGCCAACGGTTGATCTGTTCAGATGGGTTCTGTGGCATGCGTTTGGGTGCCCCAACTGTAGTAGCTTTCAGGTGATGGTAAAAAAAACCCTCTGCCTGGACATGTGAGTCCTCCACCCGTGTTTGCTCAAGCTTGTATAACCAGCTTTGGTTGGCACACTGCTTTTTTAGGGAGGCCAGCCTTTTAAGCTCACATTGCCAGAGTGACACTTCATTCTGCAAAGCCGGGGTGTCAAACATCTGACCTGGGGGCCGAATCAGGCCCTCGGAGGGCTCCTATCAGGCCCCTGAGCAACTGACTGTCATCTGCTTCCTTCTTTCTCCTTTCTGTAAAACAGCTTGCTTTGCAAGGCTCCCTCAATTGCACAGGAACTGCAGAGCAAAACTTCTATTTTCTCCATTGGCTGAGGCTCCTCCCTTGGGGAGGAAGGAGGAGGAATAGCTTGCTTTGCCAGGATCCCTCAATCGCACAGCAGAGATACTGAGTGAAGCCTCTCTTCCTTCTATTTGCTGAGGCTCCCCCCCCCGGTCCCCTGGGGAAGGAAGGAAAGAGCCAGAGCTTCCTTTGCCCAGTTCCCTGGATCCCGTGGGAGAAATACAAAGAAAGCACCTTTAAGACCAACAAGTGCTAATGCTTTTAGCATGTTTTAAGTTTTTTAGGAAATATATTTGTGTTTGTGTCCTTTATAAAGTTTGTATCTTTGCTACCTAATCTTTAAATAGGAACACACATGGCCCAGCCTGACATGGCCCAGCCAGACAAGGTCTCCTTTATGTCAGATTCGGCCCTCATAACAAATGAGTTTGACACTTCCATAGCAGTCTGTACACTGGTTGTAACGGGCTTGAACCTCCCACCCCCACCCCGCTTCAGGTTCCACTGCAAGATTCTCTAGTTTGATTTTGGTTCTCTGGCTTGACACATTGGCTTGTGGTTCCTCTGGGATTACTGAGTTCTGTAAAAGTTCTGCTGAACTCGCTGTCTGTCAGTGATTTCTACTTGCAGACATGGGGGGGGGGGGTTGCCCTGGATGCAGCTTGCAGGGTTTTCTGTCCCCCCTTCCACTGGAAATAATGTTCAGAGGCCCATAAAATTGGACTCACTCCTTGGTCCAATCAACTTGAAACTTGGGGGTTATTTAAAGCAGGGGTCCCCAACCCCCAGGCCATGGATCGGTCCCGGTCCGTGGTGTGTTAGCATCCAGGCTGCACAGGGACAGCACTCTTGGCTTCCTGGGTCACAGATCTGGGAAGCTGAGAGCGGTGGGATGGATCAGCGGCGTGTGCTCTCCTCCAAGCCCTGCTTCCCAGGCATAGAGGAGAGCAGGCTTGCTCCACCACCCCTTTTGCCCACCCACACAGCCTCACTCCAAAGACGGTGGTGGACGAAAGAGGCAGTGTGGCCTCACTCTGAGGCTGCCTCCCCTTCCAGGGGAGGTGGCCAGAAGCAGCCCCAGTCTCCCCCGTATTTAAAGACCCCCATGGGGGCAGGGACATGGGAGCAGGGTGGCCTGGGGCAGCAAGAACCCCTGCACCACTCCCCACAGTCCGTGGAAAAATTGTCTGCTACAAAACTGGTCCCTGGTGCCAAAAAGGTTGGGAGCCACTGATTGAAAGGACAGGCACCAGCAGCTTCCCTGCGATTGTGGTGCTTGTGCCTCTAAAAGCCAGTTTGGTGTAGTGGTTAAGTGTGTGGACTCTTATCTGGGAGAACTGGGTTTGATTCCCCACTCCTCCACTTGCACCTGCTGAAATGGTCTTCGGTCAGCCATAGCTCTGACAGAGGTTGTCCTTGAACGGGCAGCTGCTGGGAGAGCCCTCTCCAGCCCCACCCACCTCGCAGGGTGTTTTTTGTGGGGGAGGAAGGGAAAAGAGATTGTGAGCCCCTCTGAGACTCTTCGGAGTGGAGGGCGGGATATAAATCCAATATCTTCTTCTTCTTCTAAAAACAACTCCCCCGGCCACCTGGAAATCTTTCAAAACAACTGTTCGATTTCCCCAGCCATTCCCCATACAGAATAATGGTCCTGAAAAAACTGGAAATGGGGGGGGGGGGGCCTCCAAATCCAATTACCATACAGGTATCTGGAATTCAGGAATATTGGAATTACCAATATATTCCCAGTCCAATATACCTGAACCTGAAAAGGTACTTTTTTGGCACGTCCCACCCAGGACCCTGGGAATTATATTGTTATGGACAGTTGTTGGTATTTATGGCGAGAAAATGGTTGGATCCAACACTGAAGAGGGAAAAAATCAAACATTACTAAGGACATAGGTGTATTAACAGCAGTTAGTGACTAGTTTACCAGGTTTCTATCCTGTTTATCCTTTCTATCAAGAGCCAGTTTGTTGTGGTGGTGAAGTGTGTGGACTCTTGTCTGGAAGAACTGGGTTTTATTCCCCACTCCTCCACTTGCAGCTGCTGGAATGGCCTTGGATCAGCTATAGTTCTTGCAGAGGTTGTCTTTGAAAGAGCAGCTTCTGGAAGAGCTCTCTCAGCTCCACCTACCTCACAGGGAGTCAGTTGTGGGGGAAGAAGATAATGGAAATTGTAAGCCACTCTGAGACTGATTCAGAGAGAAGAGTGGGGTATAAATCTATGGTCTTCTTTTTCTTCTTCTTCTTCTCTTCCTCAAAATTGTTCAAAGCAATTGTTCAAATTGTTCAAAGTTAGGAGCAATCGTGTTTTATTTAATTGGCCAGAAGAAGAAGCCAAGATTTGTTGCAATCAGAATTCTGGACTGGGAAGACTGAAGGTCAGATTCCTGCAAAACTCACAGGCTGATTTCAATCAGTCACTATCAGTGCAATCCTAAAGCCATTTCCCTATGCAGCCCAGTTGCATAGACCTGCGTGAGAATCTGAGTTAGATCTCCTAAGGATGGTGCTGTGTCTGTCAGCCCCACCTACTGCACAAGGTTGTGCGGATTTAAAGGGGAAGGCTAGTAAACCATGTATAACATCATGAGTACCTGAATACAAAGATGGGCTACATCAGGGGTAGGGAAATGGCTAAGAAGTTGAATGCATTTTTTGCCTTCACTGTGGAAGACGAGAAGTGTTTGCCCGCTCCAGAACCACTAATTTTGGAAGGGGTGTTGAAAGACCTGAGTCAGATTGAGGTGACAAGAGAGGAGGTCCTACAACTGATAGACAAATTAAAAACTAATAAGTCACTAGGTCCGGATGGCATACATCCGAGAGTTCTGAAAGAACTCAAAGTTGAACTTGTTGATCTTCTGACAAAAATATGTAATCTTTCATTGAAATCTGCCTCCGTTCCTGAAAACTGGAAGGTAGCAAATGTCACCCCCATCTTTAAAAAGGGTTCCAGAGGATTTCCGGGAAATTACAGGCCAGTGAGTCTGACTTCAATACCGGGAAAGTTGTTAGAAACCATTATCAAGGACAGAATGAGCAGGCACATTGATGAACACGGGTTATTGAGGAAGACTCAGGATGGGTTCTGTAAGGGAAGATCTTGCCTCACTAACCTGTTACAGTTCTTTGAGGGGGTGGACCAAGGGGACCCAATAGATGTTGTTTACCTTGACTTCCAGAAAGCTTTTGATAAAGTTCCTCATCAAAGGCTCCTTAGAAAGCTTGAGAGTCATGGAGTAAAAGGACAGGTCCTCTTGTGGATCAAAAACTGGCTGAGTAATAGGAAACAGAGAGTGAGTATAAATGGGCAGTCTTTGCAGTGGAGGACGGTAGTGCCTCTCCCCAAAATACCCTCCCAGTTTCAAAAAGATTGGACCAGGGGGTCCAATTCTATGAGCCCCAAAAGAAGGTGCCGTTATCCTTCATTATTTCCTATGAAAGGAAGGCATTGAAAAGGTGTGCCATCCCTTTAAATGTGAGGGCCAGAACTCCCAATATGGAAATATCTTCAATAAATCTTTCTTTAAACATAATCTAGTTGTCTTTACCTCTTTTACTGTTCTTATTGCAGTATTTAATGCGTGAATTATTAAACTACCTTTCGGTATATCTTTTGATATAGTTAAAATGGTCATTAGGACATAGAACCTGTTGTTAATTTATTTGAATCCCACCACTGGTTACAACCATGATGTTCCTTCAAGATATCCCATCCATTTATTAACCAGGGCCAGCCCTGCTTCACTTCTGAGATTTGGTGAGATTGGTCTAGCCTGGACAATCAAGGTAAGATTCTTCAATTAGTTGGTCCTGCTAACTAGACAGATCATGAAGAGACCTCAGGTGTCTCTTGGGTGGTAAGTTTGGGTGAGTAGCAGCATGGTAGATGGACACGACCTGACCTGCGCAAATTCTTTTGTATGCAGGGGTGGAATTCTAGCAGGAGCTCCTTTGCATATTAGGCCACACATCCCTGATGTAGCCAATCCTCCAAGAGCCTACAAGGCTCTTTTTTGTAAGTAAGGATTAGCTACATCAGGGGTGTGTGGCCTAATATGCAAAATAGCTCCTGCTAGAATTACATCCCTGCTTGTATGTGACCCACTGAAATGAAAGCAGATTCCTTTCACTTCAGTCATATTTCTGCAGAAGAATTGTCCTTCATGTTGATCAGTGGGCAGAAATGCCATTGGATTTTTCTCTTCAAGTACTAAGACACCTTGAGCCCTTGTCCATAATTCTTCAAGTGACCAAACTATCACAATATGCATTCCTTTTGACGGTTGTTTCCTGGTTGCCATTGCGTTCCAATGGGACAACCCATTAGAAGCACTGATTCCTTATTCAAGGCAATATCTTTTGACCTTCAAGGTCAAATGACTTAAATCTCAACTCCCTCAAGGGATAAATAGTTGTGTTTAGGACTTGTGGGTCATTTTTTACTTGTTCCCTTTCACAGCAGCTATGCTAAGGAAGCTGCACTGACCTCCCCCTTGAAATGGGGATGTTTCCCTACAGCCAAAGCTGGAGAAGCTAGAGACTGCACCTGTCAAAGGGAGTCCCAAAGTCCATGGGAGGGAAAGGGTCAGTAGTATTAGCCTTGCAAAAATGTTGGAATACAAGCTATGTACATTCCAGCCATTATGGGGTTAACTGTTTGTTTACCTGATAGAGGAAGTGATGCATTGTGACCTAAACCCAAATGTGGGCTGATTCTTATTTTACCCGTGAAAGATGTGATCACAACATTGGTCAGAGAGGATGTTAGGTGTGAAACACTTTGATCTTGTATGCAAGCTCAATTGCTCTTGTTCCTGGTGAAATGCTTTTTGGGGAGAAGAACAGTTGAGAACAAAGGATGTAGCCATGTAGTCAGACATAGTTAGACTAGCTGGTAAGCTAAATTGTTTTTCTGTTTTATCCCAAGTACCCTATCCTGATGTTTTCTAGTAAACTTTATTTCTTTTGATAAGCTCAAGCCTGGACTCCAATTATTACCATTCCTAGCCTCAAATTAACATGTATTTCCCAACAAATTGGTAGCAGAGGTGGATGGTTCCAACAAATGGTTGCAATGGAGCATGGTTTATATTGGAGTTTGGCATATTGGAAAGTGATTTTTTAAAAGTCAGAACAGGCAGACAGAGAAAAGTATTTTAAAGTGACCAGAAGCTGTTTGAAAAGGGCCGTATTTTTCGCTATCGGAAGGACCAGAGGAACAAAAGACCCACCGGGAGCCTAATTCCATTGCTTGAGGCCGCTGAGCGAAGATCTGCATTTCAAATAGAAGCTGGAACCACTGCATTCCTTGACCTGCTTTCTCCTGCCAACCTGGGAAGCCTGAATTCAACAATGTCTGACACAGAAGGGGAAAATCCCTCAACATCAACTGATGAAAGGAACGACGCCCAAGGAAACGCAATGGAACGTTTCGTGAGTAATGACGTAATCAATGTGAAAATTCCATGCTTAAATGCAAGCAATTTTAGATTCTGGTCAATGAAAATGAAACTGCTCCTTCGTGAGAAAAATTGCAATGAAGCAATTTTCAATGAAAATAAGAATGAAATCCCAGATTTTGATATTGAAGATAATCGTGCAAAATTATTAATTCTGAGTGCCATATCAGAACAAGATAACATTTTAGTCCTGGACTGTGGCACAAGTGCAGAAATGTTTAAATTCTTAGGAAAGCAATCATTTATGCCTTCTATGACTCAGAAAATATTTCTCAGAGAGAGACTGCACAGTTTTAAGATGAATGAAACAGATTCAATGGCTACCCATCTGAATAAGATAATGGAAGTAGTTTCAGAGCTTAAAAGAATTGGCGCCACAGTGGAAGATGAAGAAGTGATAGCTGCTTTATTTAATTCTCTTCCTAAAAACTATAAAAGTACTGCATCCTTATTGAGGATGAGAGACAAACAGGAACTTGACTACATTTTGGAATACTTGAAAGATGAGGCCAGGAGGAGGGAACTTTTTGAAACTGAGAATAAGATGTCTGTACTTAGAGTGCATCCTGGGAAAAATGAAATTTTATGTCATTTTTGTGGTTTACGAGGACATTATCAGTTTTCTTGTAGAAAGAAATTAAAACAAAAATCAAAGTACAAATGCTTCTACTGGAGCAGCAACACCCAATGGGCAAGTGAAGAATAGCAACCAAGAAAAATGTGATTTTAAACCAGCAAAGCCAGCAACCAAGGCTAAGCAAATGTCTGAAAGGAATCCCACATATACAATTACTGAATCAAATGCAAATCTTGAGAATCATTGGATGATAGATTCTGGAACTTATTTTCATGTTTGTAAAGATAAGAAATCTTTTGTGGAATTGGATGAGGACAGCTGTTCTAAATTAGAGCAAGCCAATGGACAAATTCTCAAAATGGAAGAAAGTGGGACTGTAATCTTAAACGTTATGGATGAAAGTCAAGAAATTAAAAAGGTTACACTAACAGAGTGTGCATATGCCCCTGAGGCAGTCAGCAACCTAGTTTCAACAAAGAGAATTATCAGAAGAGATCATGAGATTGTACTCGGAAAAGAAAATGGAAGTATTATTGATCCTGAATCTGGAACTGAACTTATGCTTGATGTAGTCTTCATTATCTAAAACTTGTTGATGATAATGTTGATGATGATGATATGCAAAATTATGCTGAAAATATTTCTGATGTAACAAATGTTATTGGGCCAGTGTATAATACAATGCAATCTGTATGTCAGCATAACTCATGTCTTCTTAAATGGCACATAACTATGGGACACCGTAGTGTGCAAAGTGTGCAAAAATTGTTGAAAGAATGTAATATTGATGTTATTGATTGTGATCAAATGCAATCTGGTTGTGATATATGTTTAAAGGCAAAAGGTACCGCCCCAAGAATACGGGCAAAAATACCGTACACAATTAAAAATTTCTAGAGATGGTATTCTCAGATACTGCAGGGACAATCAAAGAATCGGCTGGTGCAAGCAAGTACTTTTTAACATTTATAGAAGCTAAGTCAAGATATGTCTACGTTTACTTGATTAAAAGCAAAGATCAAGTTTTTGACAAATTTAAATCCTATGTTGCTGCTGTGAGAAATAAATTTGGCAAAGTCCCAGAAGTATTGTTCACAAACAATGGAACTGAATACAGTAGCAGTGAGTTCCAAAGGTTTATGGAACAACAAGGCATTCAACATAAAACTACTACACCCTATTCACCACAGCAGAACGGTGCAGCTGAGAGACTGAACCAAACAATTATGAAAATGGCCAGATCAATGCTAATGCAATCTGGACTGCCAGATTACATGTGGGGTGAAGCCATAAATACTGCAGTTTATTTGCATAAAGAATTCCATCCAAAGTGACTAATAAATCGCCGTTTAAGATTTGGTATGGCAAACGACCCGGTTTGAAACATTTAAGACCTTTTGGTTGCAAAGCATACGCGTTTGTACCAAAGGAGAAAAGGGGAAAACTAGACCCCAGAGCAGAACTTGGTATACTTGTAGGCTATGCTAATGGTGGAAGAGGATACAGAATCCTAGACCCTAATGCACGTACTTTCAAAGAATGCAATGTCGTATATATAGATGGCAACAGTGTTTTGCAAGCTCCTATAAAAGCTGAATTCACAGTACAGAATCCTGTAGAGAATGTTACCTTTAGTGAATTTGCTATTTGGCAACCTGCAGAGACCACCTGTGAGCAGGCAGGTCCACCTTCACAAGAAAGCACTGAATCAGAAGGGGAAGTAGGAAGTCCAAGAGAAGCAGAGACAACCACAGTTACTGTGAGAAAGTCAGTAAGGAGCAACAAAGGCGTACCACCACCAAGACTTGGAATTTGTGCAACAGTACAACCTGTCAAAGAACCCTCAACTTGGAAAGAAATAAATCAGCTACCTGATCCAGAAAGAAAGTAATGGATGGATGCAATGAATGATGAAATGAAGTCTTTACATGAAAAGCAAGCTTGGACACTTGCAAACTTACCTCCTGAAAGAACAGCTATTGATTGTAAATGGATACTCAAAGTAAAATACAATCCTGATGCACGTGTGGATCGATACAAAGCACGTTTAGTAGCAAAAGGATACAAGAAAGAACAAGGAATTGACTATACAGAGACTTTTGCACCTGTGATAAGTCATGTTGCGTTCAGAATACTTCTAACAATTGCAACCTCCAAAGGCATGCAAGTTGAACACGTGGACATTAAAACAGCTTTCCTCAATGGAGACTTAACAGAGGAAATCTACATGGAACAACCTGAAGGATTTGACGAAGTTGGAAAGAAAAAAACTTGTGTGTAAACTTCAAAAGGGAATTTATGGATTAAAACAAGCCGCAAGAGGTTGGTCAGATAAGCTGACAGAACTACTAAAGAAGCAAGGATTTCCACAAGGGAAATCAGAATCCTGTTTGTTTACAAGACTAAAAAATGGACAATACCAGTACATATTGACTTACGTTGACGATCTGATTTTACGTTGCTACAACAAGGAGGACATCAAAGAAATTGCTGATGAGCTAAATAAAGATGTGGAGGTCAAACAACTGGGGGACATAAAACATTACCTTGGAATACAAATTGAAAGAGCTGAAGATGGAAGTTTTGTGCTGAACCAAAAAACACAAAATCATGGACTTTATTGAATCCATGGGAATAAAGAAACATGGAAACATTAGTACACCACTTGATCCAGCATACTTAACTTTGCAAGAAGGAAAATCGCTTGAAAACAATTGTGAATATAGAGAAGCAATTGGAAAACTACTGTGCTTAAGCAGAATCTCGAGACCAGATATTTCTACTGCTGTTGGAATCTTGAGTAGAAAGACAAGTTCACCATATTATCATGATTGGAATGCCATAAAGAGGCTGGCAAGATACCTGTTTAAAACTGATGATTACAAATTACTAATTTCAGCAGTAGTCTACAAGGACGCCAGCTTTGGGAGAAATGAAGGAGATGGAAAATCAACAAGTGGAAATGTATTCTTCTATGGAGATAGTGTGATTGACTGGAACACTAAGAAACAAAAGATTGTAGCTCAATTTACTGCTGAAGCTGAATGTGTGTCTGCTCAAAGGGTATGCAATGAACTGGAATGGATTATTTTTCTTCTTAAGGAATTTGGAATAGAGGAACCTAAACCAGTACTCATGTATGAAGACAGCCAAGCATGCATAAGCATATGCAAAGCTGAGAACATAAAACTAGACAACAAACATATTGTCATCAAGTGTTTACTTGTGCAAGAGATGATTAAAGAAGGACTGATTGAATTACAATACTGCCCTAGTGAAGAAATGATCACTGACATCATGATGAAGCCACTTGACAGACTGAAGTTTGAACGACTATGTGAAAGTATGAACTTGATTGAAATTGCTAATGACCGAAATGTTGCATAACTTGAGAAGGGGTTTGTTGGAATACAAGCTATGTACATTCCAGCCATTATAGGGTTAACTGTTTGTTTACCTGATAGAGGAAGTGATGCATTGTGACCTAAACCCAAATGTGGGCTGATTCTTATTTTACCCTCGAAAGATGTGATCACAACATTGGTCAGAGAGGATGTTAGGTGTGAAACGCTTTGATCTTGTATGCAAGCTCAATTGCTCTTGTTCCTGGCGAAATGCTTTTTGGGGAGAACAGTTGAGAACAAAGGATGTAGCCATGTAGTCAGACATAGTTAGACTAGCTGGTAAGCTAAATTGTTTTTCTGTTTTATCCCAAGTACCCTATCCTGATGTTTTCTAGTAAACTTTATTTCTTTTGATAAACTCAAGCCTGGACTCCAATTATTACCATTCCTAGCCTCAAATTAACATGTATTTCCTAACAAAACATTCAAAGCATGAGTGTCTTGTTAGCAGATGCATTGGAGAAACTCAGGCACAAATTCCCAGCATTAGCCACCACACAAGGAGCGCATCAAAAACCACTGCCTACTCTGGAAAAGATTATACTGCCCAAAAGAATGTGCATGATTCAGCTGCTTCAGAAAGATGTAGCGTAAAATATTCATAGATCTGACAGACTTGCTCTTAACAAAACAGCACTTAGCTAAATAAGTAAATTGACCAAATGTCTTATGCAGTTTCTAATTCATTATTTTTTGGGCAATAAAATGTATGAGAAGAAGAAGAAGAAGAAGAAGAAGAAGAAGAAGAAGAAGAAGAAGAAGAAGAAGAAGAAGAAGAAGAAGAAGAAGAAGAAGAAGAAGAAGAAGAAGAAGAAGAAGAAGAAGAAGAAGAAGAAGAAGAAGAAGAAGAAGAAGAAGAAGAAATCTCTCTGGCTTCTCCTCCCACCCCCAGTTCTTCTTAACAGTTTTGGATGGCCACCATCCTTTACTCCAAAGGCTCCACCCCATAATATATGAGAAAGATTTCCTTTTGTGGCTGAGCAAATAGTTTTTAAAAGGCCTGAGTTTCCCTCAGACTGCTCTACTAGGTAGAATGAGGACGGTGAGAATGTACCCCTTACCTTTAGATGTACTGGAAATGGAATAAGTATCACAAAAGTCGTACAGAAGTTAATCTTGGAACTCAAAATCTGACATGCACTTCCTCACAATTTAAAGTCTTTTCTCTCCAACACCCCTCCCCCGCCCCGGCTTCAGCCAACAAGCCTTGTGTTTATACAACAGAGACAGTAAAATGAAGGAGGGTTAAAGAGGTGGCCAAGTTTAGCTCTAGCTTTAGTGCCTTGGAGTGAGGGAGGGGGGAAAGTTTTCTCCAGAGATGTGTGAGACTTTGACAATGCAGAGGGTGCACTGTGGTGGGGAGGGAGCCCATAAAACCTTTTGAGGGGAAAGTCTGGTGACCAAGAAGAGAGGAACTTCAGATCTCTTCTCTTTAAAGTCTTGTTGTTTTGTCTGGGTGAGCAGATTGGTTTTGTGTGTTTGTGAATGAGTTTCCGGTCTTTTCTTTTCTTTCTTCCCCCTCAAACCAGCTAATTTGAATTTTGGGGGGGGGGGGGGTGTTTTTAAAAAGAGCAACACTTTTATGGAACCTTTCTCTCTCTGTGTGTAGAGGGAGGTATGCATTCTCCTTTACTTGTTTTCTTCTTAAAATGGAAAGGATCAACCAGTCAGTCACTCTTGTCTTAGAGCCGCCCTCGCCTTTTGGAGCCATAGCCTTCTTCGCCACCATTCCCAAAGCTGCACCGCCAGACGTCTAGCTGATGAAATCCTTGCCTTTTGAGCTAATCCGGGTATTAATTCTATAGTCCACCTCTCCCTGCCAAGTAAGTCCCACTCAACAGTGGAATGAACTTCACGAACAGGCAACTTGGAACCTTCTCTCCGGTTTCATCCTGTCCAGGTTTGAATGAAAAATAATGCTGAAACTCTTACTGCAGCTGCGTTGTCTGAAAGGCTTTATTCTCTCGCCTCGGTTGCTTCCCTGGTGAAGGGCTAGCGAAGGAGGGAACGATTCTGTGCATAAAATTGGGAAATTGTCTAAGTTGCTGGGTGCAAAAAGTAACATTGTGTCTGTCTGTCTCGCTCAACATCTGCCAACCAAATTTGGGGAGGGTTTGCTTGCTTCGTTTCCCCCCACTTTTTTTTTTTTTTTTAAGCAGAAGGGTGGGTGCCTAGAGATGGAAAGCATTTGGTAAAAGAGGGACGGAGGTCTGCATATGTACAGGGAAGTCTCAAGAAACGATGCCCGTAGTTTAACGATTGTGCAAATGTACTTAATTGCAGGACCAGAAAATTATTATTCTTGTATAGATGTCTTGTGGGAGCATCGGGATAACTCGGTGTCTTCTGTCTGGTTTCTACCGGGGCTTGGCTTCTAGGAGCCAAAATAATCGTGAAAGAAGAAAAGTAGGCCATCTACGTGCCAAAGTGGGAAAAGATCGAATGAATGCCGGAGTGCTAATAATCCTCCAGTGGGTCTTGTCCAGATTCTGGTTCAGGAATTGTTCCAACTATGCAACTTTGTGGGCGTGGGGATTTAGATCAATGTTGAGAGACTCACTCAACGCATTACTCCCCTTTCTGTAGCTTCTAACGCAATCCAGCAATGCCCCAGGTGCGCCATCCTCTGTAGCTTAGTTTGGCTGGATCTTATATACTTTCATAGTACTCAGTGAAGTCTTTTAAGGGTAAATGAGCCGCCCTCCTTACAATGTAAGATGCCGACCAAAGTCAGTTCCCATAGCGAACCAACAGGTCGCAAAGTTCCGCTGATGAAGTTCATGGCATCTGGTAAGTGTGTGAAGGTGGCACGGTGGAAGACGAATTGCCTCCTGGTTTGGAAAGGCACAATAAAAACCCACCGATTTCACGCAGCACGAAGGATCAGGTTTTGCGCTTTTTGCCTTGCGCACACATTTGCGGGTGCCAGATGTGTGAGAGAAGAGAAATTTTAGAAATAAGCGCCATCCCTCCAAGGAGGATGCAAAAGTCCTCTCGGTTTTTACGCTTTAACTTGAATCGCCCCGCTGAGTTCAATGGAGCTTTACTTCCAAGTAAGTATGCAGGGGAGGACAATAAGCAGGAGCTATTGCTTGACTCTCCCACTGAAAGCAATGGGACCAGAAAGTGCTTAACCCGTAACTGGATCATGTCCTCAGGATAGACGTCTTCAGTGAAAGCTTGCTGAATGGTAAAGACAGTTAGGAAATACCAGTGGAGCTAAAGGAAGTTTTAAAAAGGCAAAGCTCGGGAAAAGAAACGAAAACCCATACTACTCTGAACTGAAAGTGGGTATTTAATCCAACTAATTTTCATACCACCAATTTATCTCGTTTTAATGGGCTCGATTTTAAAAAAATATTAGCCATTCAGTTCCCGTATAGAATCGACGACCATCGCCCCCCCCCCCCCACATCGCCCCCCTTGATACAGGGTGGAAATTATGCGTTTTCTCAACGTGTGGGACTTTTTAAAAAATAGAACCAATGGACACAATCCATCATTAAGCTTTCCTACGCAGGCCACTTAATTTTATTAAAAACCTTTGTATTCCGCCCTTTCATGAGCCTAAGGCGGTTTACAGTTGCTATTAGGACGCCCAGTCCCGCCCAAGTAAAATGTTTGTAAATCCCATTGTTTTAAAAGGATTCTCTGTATTTAGAACTGAACTCCGGCTAGATACAAGAATAGTATTGATATCTTTCTGTCTCTCCGGCCTCGTCTCGTTTTCTGATCCATGAGGATCAAAAGTACATCGCAGAACCTAGCTTCTTTTCTAGAGTCTTTTGGGCAAATTCTCAAGACCTTAATATAAGCTCTGACTTCCTTAAACCTGGCCCTGATTCAATCCTTCCTCCATTTGACTTTCTCATCCAGAACCTCTTCCCTGACTGTAGGTAGGCTGGTGGACAAAAGAAACTCCACACACGCTCAGAGGCATCCCTCTTGTTTTAAAACTGAGCAAATGTACAGAACAACAAGGTCGGTGGTCAGTCCCAATTCGTTTTAACCCAGCCTTCCTGTTTACACGGAGGAAACAGATTCAGCCAAAGTGTTGATGGAGAGGTGATGAGGGAGAAAAGTCCAACCACAACCGAGTTCCCTTGGCGCTCATGAACTTTATGAACTGGGGAACCTAGAAAAAATCCACCAAGGTAAGATCGTTGCTGGTCCTGTGCACGTGTAGGAGGAAGCCAGTCTCACTGTGTCGTCTACTTCCCCCTAGGATGAGTTTGGGAAATGAGAAAGGGGGGGGGGGGTCATTGACCATGGGAAGAGTGAGTCGTCTCAGAAGAACCAGCTGGATTAAGAAGAAAGGGCGGAGAAGGGAGAAATTAGTGTTTTCTCTGCTGCCAAGAATGCCTCATCCAGTCAAAGCACATTGACCACTTACTTACTTGGCGTTTTACAGAATTTACTTCTTGGGTAGTGACGTTTAGGATGGTAGCTTTAGATGATTTAGGGCTGAGTTTACTTAGGACAAAGTGCTGCTGAATTCAATCCGTGGACTTTCGAGTAAACGTGCTGAGGTTTGTAATGAAAGTTTGCACCTCTAAGAACGCATACCCAGGTGGAGCTAAATTCTGGTAAACAGGGGCCCAGCCCCGTACTCTCTGGAAAATAAATTCCAATTAATTAAATAGGACTTAACTTGGAAATAAGTGAGCAGGGGACCGAAGACTTATTCTGCCTCCGTAAGATTTCAGCATTCCAGTCTTTTGAATCCCTTCTGCAGTTTCTGATTGGGGGTCCGGAACTCTGCTGTGTGAGTTCAGTTGGAATGAATGGGCACAGTCCTTCTCTTGCTTAGCTCTATTACGTTTCAGCGGCAGTTGCTGGAGCAGAGACAGTCATTCCATCTTGCGCGTGAACCAAATGGGGGTCCCTCTCTCTCTCTCTCTCTCTCTCTCTGCTGCCTCTTCTAGAGGAATTCCCTTTTGTCCTCAGCAACAGAAGTCTGGCACTGGAAAAAAAAATCTCCCATCAGATGCTTAAAGTTATTAAAGGTCTCATGGATCCTAAAGGTATCATTCTATTTTATAATGAAGGCCGAAATCCTAAAAAAACCCCACTTCCTTTGCAATACTTTGCAAATATGTTTATGATTGGAGGGTGGGGTAGGGGGTGGATGAACGCAAACCCAGCGCTGTTCAAACCAAAGAGGAATTTATGCCACTGAGCGTTGTTACGCAGGAGGGAACCTTGAATTTAGAAACTTTCCTTCCAGTCGGGGAAAGAAAGACTTTTAGTGCTGCAGCTAAAAATAGCTGGTTTGCTTTTAAATGGCGTCATCTCTCCACCGCCAAATAAAGCAAAAACAGTCTTGCGAATGCCTGCGTCCCGTGATTTCAGTTCGCCTTTGAACTCTCTATGGTTTTGACCTTTGGTTGTTCTTCCTATTAAGTCAGGCGTCTCCGAATCACTCACAATACGATCCCAATAAAAGTCCCTACAGTCTAAACCCACTAATTTCAGTGTTTAGACTGGAGAATTTGGAATTGCACTGTTAATCTGTAGTATGTAGTAGGCCAACCAGCCACCCTTGGGCTGCCATCACACACACTAAATAACGCACTTTCAATGCCAGTTCACACAGCAAAATCCAGTTGGAAAGTGCATTGAAAGTGGACTAAACCAGAAAAAGTATCACCATCGCTTTTCGCCTTAGAAGAATCGGTTGCTGGGGATTTTACGACCGCCGGTGGTGGGTTTCAAGACAAAACAGTGACGAAACTGAAGACAAGCCCCGCTGGAACTCGCGCGGGAGAACTTCCCTTTGGATAGTCGATCTGAGATTCCCCCATCCATTTCCAGCCTGGAGTTGAAGTTGGACTTGGGCGGGGAAGTCTACAAATTCTGAGGCCCAAGTAAGGAGCAGCAGGCCTGGTTCAAGCCACACCGCCTCCCGAGAAGGAAAAAAAAATACAAACAGAGGGAATCTGTAGTGATATTGGACAACTGACTGCCCATTATCTGCCTTCTAACTCTACCCTCCCACTAAAACTTACCAACCAGGCTATGACATAGTAATATACACTTTACAGTTTTCATACTTGGGCAAACTTTTCTCTGATACTTCAAGCCCGGTTTTTTTTTGTTGTTGTTTTGCTTCCCGAACAAGAGCTCTGGTGGACAGGAAAATTTACTCAGTTCGTTCTGGTGCTTTAGAAGATCGTAATAAAGGGATTTTACCCAATCGCGAGAGATCAAAACGGGAAGCCCTGTTGGTCCGTCCGTAGCAATAGAAAAGAGTAAGCGTCTAGTATCACCTTAAAAACTAACAAAATTTGTGGGAAGGGCGGAGTTTTCCTGAGTCACTGCTCGCTTCTTCCCTCTTGCTCTTTATTTAATGGTAGTGCGGTTCCCTTTGGAACTGAATGTGATCCTCTCCACCCCTCGCACTTCAGTCGAGGCAGGCTTGGAGGGCTCTTGGTTTAGCCCAAGACAGCTATATGAAAGGCCAACTCACCAAGTGTTTACAATTGGAGACCTGGCTAGATATCTGAAAGGAATTTTGGATTGCAAACTTGCTAATCCCAACAGTAAGTCTTCTAGACATTGGAGGGGGTCATTTCGTTCCCCATCTCCAGTGGAATCCTGGTGCAGCAAACCTTCCTGCTAAATCGTGCCGCGCCTATGTCAAAGCAAGTCCGCAACTGAACTGGCTTACCAAAGTTTGCTTAGAATCAGAGTAATGCTTCTCAAAGTTTTTCTCATTGGCCTGCTGGGACGTTTTGCAGAAGTCCCGTCCTGTCTGCTAAAGGCAAGTCGGTGGTGAATGGACTCCAGTGTATCTGCTTGACTGTAGATCAACCCTGCTATTCTCTGAAACTCTCTTTCACGATTATGAAAATGGTTTTCTCAAAAACTGTAGTCAGTAGAAGGAAAACCAGACCAAGCTCTGGAACTGTGATCTCCGTGACTCTGAGAAACTCCCCAAAGGATTACTATTCCTGGAGTTTCTGAATAGGGCAGCCATATTTTTGACCTGGTGACAAGGAAGCCTTTATAAAGAGCGCCCCAAATCTCCTTACACGCATTTGTGGATGCTGCTACAGGTGTCTGTGTATCTGGGCGCGCACAGTCCTCAGGTAGGTTCTCTTTGGTATCATTGGGGGATTACGTGCTTTTCGGGACAACCCTAAAAACATTGTCTTGGGAGTAACGCTAAGTGGCTAACCCTCAGTGGGAAGATGTGTAGATAAAAAAAAAAAAAATTCTCTCCTTGGGACCTTCTGGGGCATGTCAATGTGTGCTGCTGAAGAGAACACCCCTCTGAATTTTGTGCATTTCAGGAATTAAGAGCCGTGTTTTAAGCTCTCCAGTTAGGCCGAAGTCTTCTTCCCACTTAGGTGCGGATATTGATGGCGATGGTGATCTAGTTCAGCCTTTCCGCCGAACAAAGGAACAAGGGGATGGAAACAAGGTGCGGGGACTTCGTTAATTAAATTGCAGATAACTAGCTCTCGCTGCGAGGGCGAGGGCTATAAAAGCCCCCTAGAGACATACGAGTGTTTGTGCGTGCTTATGTGTGTGTGTGTGTGTGTATTCATTGTTGCGTCTCCAGAGGGCTTTTTAGAACTTAGATCCTCCCAGGTTTCTGTGTATACAAGCAACCGAACATCACATGCCGAAAGAGAGAGAGAGAGAGAGTTTATACGTTGGTAAAATACAGCAGTAGTTAATCTGGACTTTTTAGACAAACGTTAGGCAAAACCCAATGGAAGTCAAGACAGGCACTCGGTACTGTCATCTGGTGGTCGAAGGATGTGGCATTAGGCCCTTGAAAGCACAACCCCGTCTCCCAAGGCCAGGTGGGACCGTCTTTCTGCTCACCCAAAGCACAGAACACCACAGTATAGCTGCGACTTCGGCCTCTTGGGAAGCAAACTCCCCTCTTGGTTTTTACTAACGTTCTACATTCCTGTAACTGTATCCTCTCCTCTGCGGGTCTATGATTCATCTGGCCAAGAAGCTCGCCTGTCTCCTCCCACCTTCAAGGCCAGAGAGCAGAAGGGCTCGGAAGCCTGCTCGTCTGAAGCCGGAGGGGTCTCTTCTCCAACTCACGGTGTTATTCTTTGGTCGCCTTTTTTTTTTTTTGCGGGAGATTTCAGAAGGGAGTCCGGTTGGTGCCCTCTAAGCTTCGATTGCGCAGACGGAAGAGTGGCTTCCTGTCTTTCCAAACAGGCTGAGGATCCCCCACCCCACCCTTACTACCAAATCCCCCCATAGCTAGACTTCTCCCTATAACCAGCCCCCAACCCTTTGCAGAGGCGAAACGGGAAACCACAGCAGTGACTACCCGGGATTCGTATCAGGACGGTGTGAATCTTTTAGTCTCGTGTATTATTATCACGCTCCCTTTCCCTGCTGCAAGGGCTTCTCGGTGCTGGTCCTTTTCGGTGGCTGAAGACGCGCTCTGTGTCGGAGGGGAGGGAGGAGTGGTCAAAAGGAGAGTGAAGGGCCAACTGCAGATGTCTGCGCCGAAGATTTCTTTCTTTCTTTCCTTTAAAAAAAACCCCCCTCCGTTAACCACTAAAGTTTGCCATTAAAATTGACACCAGGGGATGTCCGTAGAAGCCATGTCCATCTGGGATTGGCTAGCCCGCCGGAAGTGGCTCGGCGGACGCATTTTCCAACAGATAAGTCCATTGCGAGAGCCCCTCGCCCGTCAATATTCTCTCCCTCTCGCACACCCCCCACGCAACAGAGAATCGCCTCGATGTATTTCTCTCCCCCCCCAGGCTCTCGCTTGGAGGGTTGGTTTTTCTTTGCAACATTTCTTCTATTCTCCCCTCTCCCCACCCCCTACTAATAACTGGCTTTTTAAAAGTCTCTCCCCCCCTCCCCTTTCAACTTGAGGCTGGTGGCGGTGGCGGTTCTATGGGGGGCAGGAACATGGAGAGCCACCACTCCGAGCTGCGCTTCCTTCCTCCTCCTTTCCACCACCCTGGCTGGAGAAGTCACCCTCACCATGAATTCCTCACGACCAAGATCACTTCTTCTTGCTTGTACGCGTCGAGGCGCAAAGAGCAGGGGCCGCCTTGCTTGGAGTTCGAAGCGGGCAAGTTCCTTCCTCCCCCGAGCCTCCAGCCCGACGTTGCTCCTCACCCTGAGCTGCGGATGAAAGAGCCGACCTTCTCCCGCCGCCAGAGCGCACCTCCGCCGCAGCCCAACTTGGCCTCCTCCGGCGCCCTTCGACAGCCTTCTTTGACCATCTTTCCGCCGCCACCTTGCGAAGAATTAACTTCCGCCGCTCGGAACGCGAATCTACTCGGACGCGGTAGCCCTGAGCCTTCGGACTTCGCGGAGAAAAGGAACTACGAGGTGTCTATCCTGCTGAAACCGAACTACGGACCAGGCGGGAGCAAAGGAAGACAAGAAGACGAGGAAGAGGAGGAGGAGGAGGAAGAAGAAGAAGAAGAGGAAGAGAAAGATTTCTTTCCCAAAGCTCCATCACTAGATCTATCTCAACGCGATAAAACTCCACAAGGTGGGTAACCTAAGGGGGTGGGAATTCTTTCTTTCTCGCAATAGGAAGACACCGCAGGGGGATGTGATGAAAATGTGATGGTCTAAAGAGATATTTCATTTCAGATGGAAAGGCAAAGCATCTCTTATTTCTACATATGCTGATTCTTTTGAGTTCATATATCTTTTTTAAAAAATCTATATTGGGAGGGTGAAGAGATAATACAGAAATAAGAGGGTTGTGGGAGGAGAGAGGATTCCTTTTCTTAGAAAGCTAGAGAGAAAGTTGGGTTTCTCACAGGTAACAAGTGGTTGGACCGAGAAAATGAGTGCGCGTGTGTTGGCCTTCGATGTCGACCCTGCAGAGAGGCTTAAAATAACTCCTACATAAAGTAGGCCAATTTAAAAAACCGAGTTGCAGTAATTTGATACACGCTTCATTAACGAGCAGAAATGAGAAGGAGAGAAAGCGACATTCGTTCCTCCAGGATGGAAAAAGCAACCGAATTCCTGTGGGCACCCGATTTAAACCCCCCCTCCCCCCAGGTTACGGAGTGTCCTGGTGAATTGCGGGCCCCGGCTCGGTTACATCTGGGCTCATTCTGCTATACGAGCAGGGCGCAAAAGGCCTCCTTTGCCCCGAGGGATTATCTAATGTGCTACTATGCCCAGAGAGATTATCTGATTTGCAAACCCCATTGAAATGAATGGGAACAGTGCAAAAAAAGAAAAGAAAAAGTAAAGTGTTTGGGCTTCTTTGGATTATTATTGTTGTTGTTATTTATTATTATTATTATTATTATTATTATTATTATTATTATTATTATTATTATTATTATTATTATTATTATTATTATTATTATTATTATTATTATTATTATTGTGCTTCTTTTGCACGCCTTGGGAATCTGTTCCTCCCTGAGTCTTCCGCGTCAGGCACCCCCTTTTTTAAAACGGCCTTCTATGTTCCCTCTCTCCTGTCCTGCTTGGAAGGCCCATGGCGCCTAGTCCTTCGCTGCAAGCGGAGAAGGGGAGGCGATTCTTCTTTTTAAGAAAGCCAATTGTAGCTAAATATAAACAGAGAGTGGGGTGGAATAAGGTGATGGCTATCCACGAGGGGGAATCGGGTCAGACACCGTAAAGGAAGCGACCAAAGGAAAGGCATTGCTCCTACCCCAAGCTCAAGTGAAGGAACGACCTTCCCGTTGAGTTGAAAAGCCATGGCCCAAGTGTAGAGAGGGGAAACGTCGGATCGCGCCGGTTCAAAATCAAAGAGAGCTCCTAACTGCTGCGCGGCGCTCTAGTAGGAACCTCCGTCGTCGTCTTCTTCTCCCTGGACGCCCCTAAATGCAATTTTCGTACAGTTGTAGAACCAATAAGAAAGCGTAAATTGGAATTCCCTTTGGGATATACTATTTTTTCCCTAGGAGGAAGGGGAGTGTGGAAAGTTAGTAGCCATAGCGGTCTCTCCTGATTATTTTACAAACCAGACCTTAATGGGCACTGTGCTACAGAAGGCAAACAAATCCGACAATACAATCTCCTGATAAATAAGAGTTGATACGCTGGTTCACCTATCCCCTTTCGTCCTTTTTTTTTTTTACGGCGCCCATTTACACTGCCCTTTTTAGCCCTGATTTCCTAGAACCGTCTGTCCATTGCTTTTTTTTTCCCCAACCGACTTTTTTTCGAAAATTAAAAATGGTTCCCGTGCAGAATTACACTATCTGGCATTGCACCGGGTTAGAGAAAGCTTTGGGCATGATCCAGAAAAAGCTAACCACGTCCAGCATCCCACTGGTTTCTACGGGAGGGGTTTAAACATTCCCCCCCACCCTGGAATCAACCAGTCTTGGCGTGGATGGAACATGGAGGTCCAGGCAGAAGGAAGAAACGGGGAATTGAAGAGAACGGGCTTATCTTTCTCTACTTTCTTTTTTTGTAAACGGGAAGTTCTCCTGCTCACCCAAAGAACAGAAGCTGCGCAAAAAAAGGAGAAACAAAAACAGTTCGGCTGTTATTGAAGCGACAAAAATGGTATTAGGTTGTCACCCTGTCTGCACTTATTTGGAAATAAGTCCCATTATCTGAGTGGGATTTTCGTCTCCAACTAAGTAGTCTGGGGGCTGCAAATTTCTGGTCTGCTTCGCTCCCTACAGCAAGAGGATGTCCGAAAGAGAGCATAGAACTGAGAGGGTTATTGTGGGGAAACCAACTGTAGCATATCCACCTTCTCAATGTCTTGATTCCGACTTTTGTTCATTCATTCAGTTCCTCATTCCGCGTTGAACCGAAACCAACATATCCTGAGGATTCTATTTTTAAAGAGAATGGGGAGGGGGGAAATCGACATTAATAAATCCGCACAAACGGAACCCGGCCCAGCCCAAGTTAAGCAAAGTGCAATTGATTTCCGGGGAAATAATTTCAGCCCTTACTTCACTCACCTCCTGAAACTCCATCGGTGCTTCGCTTGGACTGGATCGTGCCCGCGCCTTGTTTAAAACGCCATGCTCGAGAGAGAGAAATGCAGTCTGCAAAGATAGGTGCTTGTACTCAAGCGAGATTAGACGACTAACAATGCAAACTCCTAACCAGAGCTACCCCCTTCTAAACCCATTGAAAGTTAATGGACTTCGAAAGGCCTAACCCGGTTTAGGATTGCACTTTCAGAAACCTTTGATCTTGACTGCCCCCGCGAGCACCTCTCCCCCCCCCCCTCACCCCTTTGCCCTCGCAGGAAAGAAACATAGAAGTTAGTTATTCATTACCGTGCGCCAAACGCTGGCTGGTTTTCAGTCTCTAGGAGTCGTAATGTGTAACCCAAACCTCCAGTCTTAAAGCATTTCTGTTTAAGACCTTTCTCCTGCGGGCATCTCCCGCCTTCGTCTAAGACCCCTTTTTTTAAACTCACCGGTATTATTCCAAATGTTTAACAAGCCCGAAATAACCTTGGAATGCTCCGAGAGGTTCTGCTCGGTTGGATACAAACAAAAACCCCCTTTTTTGCAAGCAGAAGTCCTCTTGCGACCTAAACAGACTGGAAATAAGTTCTTCCGTTATGGCTCCTCGAAGCGATCTGTGACTCAACCATCCCTTGAAATAAAAAGAGAGAGAGCGCGAAGGGGTGGGGGAGAAATCCAATTTAGGGACGCTTAAAATGCGCCCGTGCAGATGGAGACCTCATTGAGTCCGTCCAACGACTCTCTCGAAAACGGTTTTGGGGGGCAATTTATGGGCCTGGAGAAGCACTTCAGGAAGTGCTCTTGCTTATTCCCTACCTGCTGTTAAATGGCGTTTCTTTTTTTAAAAGATAAGGGTTTTGCCCTTAACCATTTTGCGGAGCAAAAAAACCCCCACCACAACAGACAACAAACAAATAACCCTTCCCTTGCTAATTAAAGAAAGGCTTAATTGCTCGAATCACTAACTTCGAAGCAGATGCGGAAACTAATTCAGCAGGGTGGCAAGAAAGAAAGAAAGAAAAAAGAGAGAAAGAAAGAGAGAGAGAGAAAGAAACCATGAACTTTGGTAGAAGTATAGTTCCCTCCACTTTTTTTTTGGTTGGTCTTTCTAAGACCTTGACACATGTTGAATGAATGGAAGGGGGTGTCGATGCAGAAACTCAGATTCTGTTTTGAGCCCTTATAGCACCTGATCCTCCCCCCCCCAACCCCCACCCAGATGCTGAAAAGAAGAAAGGATGAGAAATGAACCCTCTGTTTTTAAAGAAACAGATGATAGACACATGCATTTTTTAAAAATCGGTTTCAAAATAATTTTGTGGAGGCTCACCTTGTATACTCTTTTGAGGTTCTCTGATTTCAATGAAAGGAAGAGAGCCAAACTTTCCTTCTGAAATCAGGGGCACCATCTAGCTGAAGGTGGTTTCAAAGGAAGAGATGGAACAAATTCCATTCTGCCATTGAAAATCAAGGATTTTAGGGCAGTCCTAAACAGAGACACGCCCTTCCTAAACCTACTGATTGCAATGGATTTTGACAGGTGTAGCTACCTTCAGGATTGCACTGTTTCTGGTCTGATACTACCTGGATCGCTATCTACATATTATGAATCCTCTTTCTTGATGGTATTATGTACTTCATACCTTTCCAGGTAATGCTTTATGCATCTTTGTGCTTCCTAAAAGGACACCTCATATTTCTCATATCAGATCACACAAGTTATCTCTTCCCTCTCTCCCCCTTTCCTTTCCAGAATCTTGCCCATCCCTTTCAAAGCACATAGATTCCAAAATAATTCCAGTAGAAACACTTCCAGGTAATAAGTACGTTTAGCATTGATGTCTAGGGCAATCCTAGGCGTGACATAACAACTTATGTCTGTCGTGGCAGGGCAGAGGTTAAAAATAGGCCGCGTGATCTGGTGGAAACAGGAGACTGGGTTTGGTCTACCTTTCAAGGTGCAGGACTATATAGAAGGATTCCAGTCTATACCCATTCCTTTGAATCCTCTACACAGGACTGCAGAATTAGTACCGTGAACTGAAAGTTCCAGCCCTGGCATACAGGTCTGGTTATGAAAGGAACCATTCAGTATTTTTCTGTACAGGTGTGCCTTACGAAGTTAGGAGTGATCCCCTTGTCGCTGGCGTCTTGGATTTACCAATAACTAGAATCCAATAAATAATGTGATGGGGGAGTCGTTCTTCTCCGTTGGTTTGCTGTGATTCTGAATCATGTGTCGTCCTAGCGCATGATCTCGGATTGAGCTACACTTCTCTCTCTCTTTGCAAAGATTGCAAAGAACTTCACATGGGAGAGCTAAAGTTGAGAAAATAAAAATAATCATTCTTCAAATAATTTAAACACTCCGGTCCCAGTTACTGGGAAGAAACTTCTTGTTAATTAGACCCCTAAACATTTTTCCTCCCCCCCCCTTTATTTATATTTCAACGTTGCACATTTAGCATTTTAATACCCGTAACGTATCCCCTTTCGCCGACTAGAAACGCTCCTTTCTTCCTTACTGAATCACGTTTTAACCAAAGCTGATACGAGACACAGCCGAATACAGGACCGCGGACTTATAATTTTTTCAAAATTGTTTCAAAACGCAGACCTCTGCTTGACCAGACGGCGCCGCCTAGAGGTCATTCGGAATGTTAACTCCAGGCTGCTTTTGCAAACAATCAGAACCAACAATTGGGAGAAGAGCTATGGGTCAGCCTCCTGAATTAATATCTCCGTTATCATTACGACACCCGCGTCAATATGACAAGCAGGTGGCGATTATAACCCTATTGACTTCCCCGAGATTTCCCAGTTTAGAAGCTGACTGCAGTTCGCAGAGAGAAGGAAATTGAACGCGAGGTGGTGGGCGACGCTAAGGAAACCTTCCTTCATTTTTACGAAGCTGGTTGTCATGGATGTCACGGTTTTAATCTCCCCCTTATATCCTTTATTTTCTTCTCAACTAAGAAGTTAACCAATATGTCCCCCTAATTTTTGTTAATGTCCTGCAATGGGTTGTGCATTAGTTTATTTTATTTTTAAAAAAAACATTAAGTCAGCTATAATTGCCCTGCTGATATATTTTGCCAAACAGAACTCACGCAGTCATTTTATTCTGCTTTTAACAACATAAGTGCCACCTCTATGCGGCACATTTCCTTCTTTAAGAAGAAGGTGGAGGAATAAACTAGCGTCTCTTAAAGAAGGAGACAGTAGAATAACCCCAGCGGCTATTTTCTTGATAAATAGTAGCAGCCTTTATGCCATCTGCTTTAATAATATTAGCAAGAAAACAAAAAGCCTGGAACCGATTACTTTGCAAAATGAAGAAGCTTTTTTTAATTTGCAAGGAACGGAAAGTCACAAGGACATCTGCAAGTCTAGTGGCATCCATTTTAAGGGGTTGATTGGCAGTTTGGTAGCTTTCTGTAGGGCAGGTATGAGATCCTAAACCCTCACCCACAAATGAGTGCTATTTTAAAAAACAGAATCAGCAGGACTTTAGTAAGATTGCTGAGGTTTCTAGGTCTTAGCTGTGGCAAATAGTTAAGAGCATTTTGTTTTGCTGTATTGCATCTCTTCAAAGACAGTTTCTGTTCTAAAAGGGGCATGTATAAGATTCCACTGTCTACATGTGCCAACTGCAGGCTTTCTATTGAATTCCACCTATGTGGTACACTGATCGTGGCCAAAGGGCAGTGAAGCTATAGTCATAAAGATGAAACTTCTAGAAACTTATCTTTTAGCTCACACAGCGTTTATATCCTGCCTTTGTTCCATTTTGAAACTTAACACAGTGCACATAGTTTGAGTCCAGTGACATCTTTAAGAACAACAAAGTTTAATTTTGTGTATAAGCTTTTGTGTGTGCGCACACATCTTCAGATACATAGGGTCAAACATGGAGTTCCTATGAGGGATTCTATCAAACACAGATTGGCTTGGGTCAAGCAAGGACACCAGAGGTGGCCAAAGAGTGGCTTGGAAGCCACATGTGGCTCTTTCACACATATTGTGCAGTTGGTGAAGCCCCTACTGCCCCAATGGCTAGATTGGAGAAGGCATTTGTCTCTTTAAATCACTTTGCCAAGTCAGCCAGTGGCTTGGAGAATACATTTAAAGCTACTTTCTTTCCACCTCTCCTCCCCCTCCTCATCTCTTTCCTTCCTTCCTTGCTTCCTTCCAACACCTGATGTTCATCTGACATTTATTCTATGTATATTCTCTCTCTCTCTCTCTCTCTCTCTCTCTCTCTCTCTCTCTCTCTCTCTCTCTCTCTGTGTATATATATATATATATATCACATATCAAGCATCTCTTTAAATCACTTTGCCAAGTCAGTCAGTGGCTTGGAGAATGCATTTAAAGCGGCTTTCTTTCCACCTCTCCTCCCCCTCCTCCTCTTCCTTCTTTCCTTCATTCCAACACCTGATGTTCATGTCTTGTGGCTCTCAGACATCTGACATTTATTCTATGTATATTTATTCTTCCTCTCAATATATATATACAGATATATATATATATCTGTATATATATCTGTATATATATCTGTATATATATATATATATATATATATATATATATATATATATATATATATATATATATATATATATATATATATATATATATATATATATATATATATACACAGAGAGACAGTGCATTCAAGTAGCTGACTTTGGACATGTCACCAGGAACTTCTCCTGCATAAGCCAAGAGTTTGCTATTGGAATCCTTCAGAGTTTTAGGTAGGCAAATAAAAATGGTTTTCTTTCGATGTTATATTGCCTTCTTAATGATATGCTAGGTTTACATAGTTCTATTATTACAGTTTCTTATTCAAATTATCTTTTTGTGTGCTCATATTTTCAACAAATTGTTCAAAGTGGGATTTCTTGCTAGTGGATGTAGTGATGGCAGTGAGCACAGATGGTTTTAAAAGGGGATTATCAAATCAAATCAAATCAAATTTTATTCTTATATCCCGCCCTCCCCCGCCAAAAGGCGGGCTCAGGGCGGCTCACAGACATGGCGCGCCATGATTTAGTTAAAACAGATAAACAATACTTTAAATATGGTACAGTTACATAAATTAATTAAAATAAATAAAAATAGGTGCTATAAATTCTATCAATCCCAGTTACATCGTATCATACATCAGTTTCAATTATACAAAAGATGGCTAAAGTTGCAATAATTTAATCAGTTCGGTCTGGTCCTAATTCAAATGCGAGCTGAAAAAGAGAGGTTTTGCAAGCCCTGCGGAACTGGTTCAGGTCCCGCAGGGCTCGCACCCCCTCTGGAAGTTGGTTCCACCAACGAGGGGCCATTAGACAGCCTCATGGAGAAGAAGTACATTAATGACAGCTACTAGCCATGGTGATTCCACATCTAGAATAGGCAGGGCTTTTTTTTGTTGAAAAAGCCCAGCAGGAACTTATTTGCATATTAGGCCACACCCCTGTCATTCCACAGTGCTTTTTGTAGAAAAAGCCCTGCAGGGACTCATTTGCATATTAGGCCACACCCCTGATGCCAAACCAGCCGGAACTGTGTTCCTGTGCGTTCCTGCTTTTAAAAAAGCCCTGAGAATAGGTAAATCTCCAAACACCAGTGCTAGGACGCAACATTAAGGGAAGGCCTCTGTGCTTGTTTATTATCCCTCCATGGCAACTGGTTGACCAGAGTGTGAAAAAGAGTGCTGAACAATAGACCATTGGCCTGAACTAACCTGGAACCTCTTGTGTCCTGGAGTATTTTAATGGGTCAGATCTAGTCAAATATTTTGCTCAATATCACCCAGTGCCCCTCTCTTATAAACACCTCAATCTCACATGGCTTCTGTCCATAGAAGTTCCACGGTCCCCAGTGGAGCCTTTTTGTTGCTTAAAGGAGGACCTTTTCTTCACCAGGAAGAAAAAAAGCAGGTTTGATCTATCCCAATATTTTGGATTGCACACCCTTCTGTGTATAAACAATAGCTGTCAAGCGCTAAATGCTGTGAGAAAGAAACCATCAAAGGACAGCAAATACCTATGTAATGAAAGATCAGATACTAGAATCAAAGTCTGAAACATTATTCAGTTTTGAATATGGTTCTTGAATGCCGGTTATATATCATAATGACACTTCAGGCATCTGACTAAGTAAGTTCTGGTTCGTGAAAGCTTTTGCCGTCATGAATCCGCAAGGTTTCAAAGCATTCCAAACCTCTTTATTGTTTTGATGGCAGGAGATCAATAGCACATAGACTGCAGTGGACGGTGGCAGACTGAATCTAAAAATATTGGTTGCCAGGAGACATAGGGGGCCCATCCACAACTATAAGGCTATCATTTAATTTTTGTAAGAAATAAATAAAAATTTTCAAAAGATACATAAGTGGAAAAAAGGTACAATTAAAACTTTTGTGAACTAAATATACATTTTAGTAATTACTGTGTACATATATTGTACATATTACTGGCAGTATGCAGTAGATACTAAACATAAATACAAATTTCATTTTCTCCAGGGGAGCTGATCTCTGCCTGCTGGAGATCAGTTGTAGTAGCAGGAGCTCCCCAGGCCCCACCTGGAGGCTGGCAACCCTAAATACAACGTAAATTTTAGTTGCATTACAGTAATAATACTGGAACTTCTATTATATTTTCAAGCTACTAAAAGATCATTAAGATTTTTAACATATTGGCTAATGTTTAAGGGGACCCACTTCATCAGGAGCCCACAGGGCCCACATGCCATTGGGCAAGCTGACACCCTGGCCAGTCTGCCACAGGCAGTGGATTTAAAGGGTGTAATTCTGCTTAGGATTTGACTGTGGAATGGCTACCCCTTCAAAATGAATATTTAGTGATCTTGAATGTCAACATAACTTTTTTTTATGTTTTTGTTCGTGTTTTCATCTGGAAGTCATGGCAACCTCTGGTGACTGACCCCTACTGGGGGCCTGGAAGACAGAGAGGTGGCGGAATAAAGTCTGCCCCTGCTTCTGGAATTCCTTGGAGGTCTCCCATCCAAGTACTTGCCAGAGTCGACCCTGCTTAGCTCCTGAGATCTGATGAGATTGGGCTTGCCTGGGCTATCCAGCTCAAGGCTCAAAATAGCATTTTAGAAGAATTTGGGGGAAGGGGATCAAATTAATTTCACCTTTCATAATTCCACAAGACAAATCTCATGTATAAAAGCATTATAAAAACAATTATTAATCGTAGAAATATGGTGATGGAGAAAAGTGCCATGAAGTTGCATCTGACTTACAGTCATTTTGTAGGGTTTTCAAGGCAAGAGATGAACAGAGGTGGTTTTGCTATTGCCTGCCTCTGTGTAGCAACCCTGACCTTCTTTAGTGGTTTCCCATCCAAATACTAACCAGACCCTGCTTAGCATGAAATCAGATTTGGGTATTCATAATAACTTTGGGCATCTGACTATGCAGGTTCTGGTTCATGAAAGCTTTTGCCACCATGAACTTATAAGGTCCCCCCCCCCCCGTTTTGTATGTTTAATGTGTGTGTGTGTGCATGCACCTGGAAGCCATGGTGACTTCTGACGATCCCTACTGAGGCATGAAGGACATTCAGAGAAGTAGCTTGATACAGCCTGCCTCTGCCTCCTGCTCCTGGTATTCCTTAGAGGGCTCCCATCCAGGTACTTGCCAGGGTCAGCCCTGCTTACCTGCCTCGATCTGATGAGATCAGGCTTTGCCTGGGCTATCCAGATCAAGGCAAACTTGTAAGGTTTTAAAGGTCTCCAAACCACTTTATTTGTTTTGACTGCAATGATGCTGCAGTCTTGCCCACACTGAGCCTCAGACCAAGCAAGTCAGGGCTCTGATAATATACCACTGGTATTGTTAACTCCTCCTCTATAATGATAGAGCCACAGGATTCTATTTCTACATACAATACTTCATTGGAATAAAAGATAATGTTCACTACATCTTATTACTATCTGCACTTTGCAGTGGCATTGGGGAGGGAGGTTTGATATGGGCCCCAGCCCTGGTCACAAACTGGTCAGAGAAACAAAATAGGCAACATGTCTAATTCAATTAATGTTACTAAAATAATATGCCTTTTCAGTATGAAATAATTAAGTTGTGTTATCAAGAATGAGGTATGAAAAGCCAACCTTTAGCTTGTTCTGAGGCTCAGTGTGGGCAGCGTACCAAGTGCAGCGGCATCACTGCAGCTTTGCAATAGCTCTATACTAAAATCTAGCTATTGAGTATTGCTAGTGGATTCATAGTAGGGTTGTATTAGACAACAGCTGTCAGCATTATTTTTTGTTTGGCAGCTTCTGGACAGTCTCACTGTGCAATCCTATACAGAGTTACTCCAACCAGTGTGCTTAAGCTAGAGGAACTTTGTACAAAATCAGTCAATCATGGAGGAATCTTAGCAGCATTTTGACTACATCCATTCTTTTTTTTTGGGGGGGGGGGATTGGTATTTTTTGTATTGTGTGTGTGTGTGCACCTAGAAGTCATGGTGTCTGATCCCTACTGGTGTCTGGTGTCTGATCCCTTCTGGGGGGCCTGGATATTCAGAAAGGTGGATGAATAAAGCCTGTCCCTGTCCTCCTGACTGCTGGTATTCCAAGGAGGACTTCTATCCAAGTACTTGCCAGGGTTGACCCTGCTTAGCTTCTGAGATCTGATGAGATTGGGCTTGCCTGGGCTATCCAGGTCAGGGTGACTTACAGCCATTCTTAAATTGCTGATTCTCTAGGGCAGGTAAACCAGCTTTTTCTGTTGCTGGAAAAGATGTTGTCATTAACCACCCCAAAAGTCTAGGCTGAGAATGGTGGGGGCTGCATGTAAAGCAACCTCAATATGTGAGAGGAGCTGTAGTATAAAGGGAAACTGGGTGCAATTAAGTGAAAAAGCTGGTTGGATCCAACACAATATTAGGAAATCTCCCAGGCATAATAACTAATAATTATGGGTGATCTGCAACCCTTATTATTCTTATTTCATTGAATAAATTGTGACTGTAACTCCCTCAAAGAACCCCTCTGAAAAGATAACAAAACAGAAAGTCACCAGCTAAATGGACAGCTTTGGTCATGTATACATGAATGCACACATGAGCACATAAAGCTGCTTTATGCTGAGCTGCGCCATTGATCTGTCCAGGTTAGTATTGTCTACTCTGAGCAGCAGCAGCTCTTTATTGCCTCCATGAAACATCTTTCATATCACATACTCCCTGATCCTTAACAAAAACAAAAATCTGGAGAGGCCAAGGATTAAACCTGTCACTTTCTGCATGTAAAATGGATGCTGTACTACTGAGCAGTGCCAGTAGTACTACTGAGCAGTGCCCTGTGGAGGCCCTGGGCAGTCAAAATCTTGGGGGCCTCTTTGCAAATTATGTTAGAGTCGGAGCACCTGCCCCACTGCCCACAGCCCCTCTGCAGCCTGCAGGCACCTTCTTAAAAGCCCCTTTTACTAAGATGTGGGAGAGAGGCAAACTTGGCAACAACGCCAGCAGCAGCTGCACCAGGCAAGTCAGGCAAAGAGCAGCTCAGTTGCTGGCTGCGTATGCTGGGAGGGCTGCAAGCAGGGGGAAACGGGGGGAAAGCCAGCCCTGGGCCACTAAAGGCATGGGGGCCCATAGGCCAGTGCCTACTTGGCCTAATGGTTAATCCAGCTATGGTTGCCAATCCCCAGGTGGGGGAAGGGGATCCCTCAGTTTGGAGGCCCTCCCCCTGCTTCAGGGTCATCAGAAAGCGGGGGAGGGGAGAGAAATGTCTGTGGGAACTCTATTATTCCCTATGGAGACATTTCCATAGGAAATAATGGAGAATTGATCCGTGGGTATCTGGGGCTCCGGGGAGGCTGTTTTTTGAGGTAGAGGCACCAATTTTTCAGTATAGCATCCAGTGCCTCTCCCCAAAATACCCCCAACATTTCAAAAGCAGTGGACCAGAGGGTTCAATTCTATGGGGCCCGAAAGAAGATGCCCCTATGCTTCATTATTTCCTATGGAAGGAAGGCATTTAAAAAGGCGTGTGGTCCCTTTAAATGTGATGGTCAGAACTCCCTTTGGAGTTCAATTATGCTTGTCACAGCCTTGTTCCTGGCTCTGCACCCCCCCCCCCATGTCTCCTGGCTCCACCACCAAAGTCCCCAGATTTCTTGAATTGAACTTGGTAATCCTAAAACCAGCTCTGCTACTGAGCCACAGTTCCTGCCTCCTATGATGCTATACAGTAGTATATTTAGCACTGGCAATAATTGGAGGCAGGGATTCCTCAAAAAAAATTGCATGTGGAATGAATCTATGGCACCCTTTCTCTTGGCATGAGAGCATCCTCCTATGTTCCACAGACACGGGAGGTAGAACTTCTGGTTATAACGATCACTGGTCTAGTGGTCAAGAGCGAAGGACTCTAATCTGGAGAACTGTGTTCGGTTCCACTCTCCTTCATATGAAACCAGCTGGGTGACCTTGGGTCAGTCACAGTTCTTTCAGCGCTCTGTCAGCCCCCCTGAATAAGTCTAGCTCATGCATAACGCTAAAAAAGAGAGAACTAGAACTTAAGGCTGCCAGACAATCTTTGGATCTTCTGGCTATATTACATGTACCATGCAGTAATTAATTGACCCTGGCTACACACCCAAGTGAAACTGCATGCAACCCCTAAAGTAGGTGTTACGTTGCCTTCAGCATCGTCATCATTCTGATTTATCTCACATACATAAACAAATATCTCATGTGTAATTGAATACCACTCTTGTTCATTTACTTAGCGGAGTACTTCTGGGCTGTTGCTGATGCAGAAAAGCTAGATTGTCTCTCATTTCTAAGATCTTGTACTTGAGTTGAGACATGCACATATGTATGTTTTCTGTTTTGTTTCTTGCCATCAGGTTGCAGTTTACGTATTGCAATCCCACACAGTTTTCAAAGTAAAGAAACATTCAGAAGTGCCACTGAGTGGTGACCCTGATATTCCCATCCAAATACTGGTGGTCTCCCATCCAAATTCTGACCATGGCTGACCCTGCTTAGCTAGCTTCTGAGATCTGATGACATTGACCTAGCCTGTATGTTCTACAGGGGATTTATTTACTTCATTTCAACCCAGTGAGAACTCAAAGTGGCTTACAGCATCCCCCTCTCCTCCATTTTATCCTCACAACAACTCTATGAGGTAGGTTAGGCTAAGTGTATATTTGTGTCCCAGAGTCACCCAGCAAACTTCCGTGGCAGAACGAAGATTTGAATCTGGTTCTCCGAGATCCTAATTTGACATTCTAACCACTTTACCACATTGGGTCTCAATGACCCTGAGTTAGAAGAATTCTGGCATTAGTTGTGCTTCTCAGGAAGTATGTTTTATGTATAATATTCTTGGTTGCAAAGTGGTAAATAGCCAAATAAAACCAAGGTTCAGTGGCTCCTCAAAGACTAATACCTTTTATTTCAATATGTGCTTTCTTTCTCTCTTTTTGGGGAATATTTTTGTATTTGTTTTGTCTGTGTGCACACCTGTAAGTCATGCAACTTCTGGTGACTGACCTCTGCTGTGGGCCTGGAGGATATTCAGAGAGATGGCTGAATAAAGCATGTCCCATCTCCCGACCACTGATATTCCAAGGAGATCTCCCGTCCAGGTAGTCACCAGAGTCAACCCTGCTTAAAGCCTGATGAGATTGAGCATGCCTGGGCTTTCCAGGTCAGGGCAATATATGCTTTCATGAGTCACAGCTCACCTTCTCTGGTATGATACCTGCCTATGTGCTCATTTAGTGGTCAGACTTTCACAATCATTCAGGTATTTTCACATCAGATGGAAAAATGGAATTTAGCATGCTCAACATTCAACATGCCATGATTTCTAAAAGGTAAAGGTAGTTACCCCTGTGCAAGCACCAAGTCATTACCAACCCATGGGATGACTTTTACAGGGTGGTTTGCATTTGCCATTGCCTTCCCCAGTTGTCTACACTTCCCGCCCCAGCAAACTGGGTACTCATTTTACTGACCTGGGAAGGATGGAAGGCTGAGTCAACTTTGAGCCAGCTACCTGAACCCAGCTTCCACCAGGATTGTACTCAGGTTGTGAGCAGAGCTAGAACTTCAGTACTGCAGCTTACCACTCTGCACCACAGGGCTATCTCTTAAAAACAAAAGATTTCCCCAACTCATTCCCAAAACTTGGGACATGGTATCTGCTCCATAACAGACAGAACTCAAATACAGAGGTGCTGATAAAACTTGCAGAGTTCCCTGTTCTAGAATCATCTGTTATGCTTCTCACAAATTAGGAAGGGGGAATTGGGGAAATTGTGACAAAGGAGGGAACCATTTTGAGACTTAAGCAGTACCAAAGTCTAACAACATGCTTTTTTAAGGCCTTAGAAAAAATGACATATTTCAGGAACAGCTTGAAGAATGTGATTTGCATATACAGTATGTCACAGAAGTGAGTACAACCCCTCACATTTTGTAAATATTTAAGTATATCTTTTCATGTGACAACACTGAAGAAATGACACTTGGCTACAATGTAAAGAAGTGAGTCTACAGCTTGTATAACAGTGCAAATGTGCTGTCCCCTCAGAATTGTGCAACACACAGCCATTAATGTCTAAACTGCTGGCAACAAAAGTGAGTACACCCCTAAGTGATAATGCCCAAATGGGGCCCAAAGTGTCAATATTTTGTGTGGCCACCATTATTTTCCAGCACTGCCTTAACCCTCTTGGGCATAGAGTTCACCAGAGCTTCACAGGTTGCCACTGGAGTCCTCTTCCACTCCTCCATGATGACATCACGTAGCTGGTGGATGTTAGAGACCTTGCACACCTCCACCTTCCATTTCAGGATGCCCCACAGATTCTCAATAGGGTTTAGGTCTGGAGACATGCTTGCCCAGCCCATCACCTTTACCTTCAGCTTCTTTAGCAAGGCAGTGGTCATTTTGGAGGTGTGTTTGGGGTTGTTATGTTGGAATACTGCCCTGCGGCCCAGTCTCCGAAGGGAGGGGATCATGCTCTGCTTCACTATGTCACAGTACATGTTGGCATTCATGGTTCCTTCAATGAACTGTAGCTCTCCAGTGCCAGCAGCACTCATGCAGCCCCAGACCATGACATTCCCACCACCATGCTTGACTGTAGGCAAGACATGCTTGTCTTTGTACTCCTCACCTGGTTGCCGCCACACACACTTTACACCATCTGAACCAAATAAGTTTATCTTGGTCTCATCGGACCACAGGACATGGTTCCAGAAATCCATGCCTTTAGTCTGCTTGTCTGCAGCAAACCATTTGCGGGCTTTCTTGTGCATCATCTTTAGAAGAGGCTTCCTTCTGGGACGACAGCCCTGCAGACCGATTTGATGCAGGGTGCGGCGTATGGTCTGAGCACTGACAGACTGACCCCCCACCCCTTCAACCTCTGTAGCAATCCTGGCAGCACTCATACATCTATTTCCCAAAGCCAACCTCTGGATATGACGCTGAGCATGGGCATTCAACTTCTTTGATCAACCATGGCGAGGCCTGTTCTGAATGGAACCTGTCCTGTTAGACTGCTGTATGGTCTTGGCCACCATGCTGCAGTTCAGTTTCAGGGTCTTGGCAATCTTCTTATAGCCTAGGCCATCTTTATGTAGAGCAACAATTCATTTTTTCAGATCCTCAGAGAGTTCATTGCCATGAGGTGCCATGTGGAACTTCCAGTGACCAGTATGAGGGAGTGAGAGTGATAACCTGCTCCCCCTTCACACCTGATACCTTATACCACTAACGAGTCACATGACACCAGGAAGGGAAAACAGCTACTTGGGCCCCATTTGGACATTATCACTTAGGGGTGTACTCACTTTTGTCGCCAGCAATTTAGACATTAATGGCTGTGCGTTGCATAATTTTGAGGGGACAGCACATTTACACTGCTATACAAGCTGTAGACCAGGGGTCCTCAAACTTTTTAAATAGGGGGCCAGTTCACTGTCCCTCAGACTGTTGGAGGGCCAGACTGCCGTTACTGTACAAGGCCGCGGGCCATCAGTTCTCCATCTTCTGCATCTCTCTTCCTTCCCCACACCACACACCCCGGCCTGGGAACTCACCTCACCTCGGTATCACCTCACACTCTGTCTCCGCCGCCTCAGCCCAGTGCCGGAAGTGTGCGTTGCTAACGCGAGTTTAGGTCGAACGTCACTTCCGGTGTGATTTTGCCGTAACCCGGCGGGCCGCATAAACATCCTCAGTGGGCCGCATCTGGCCCGCGGGCCGCAGTTTGAGGACCCCTGCTGTAGACTCACTACTTTACATTGTAGCCAAGTGTCATTTCTTCAGTGTTGTCCCATGAAAAGATATACTTAAATATTTACAAAATGTGAGGGGGTGTACTCACTTCTGTGACATACTGTAGGTTACCTGTCTCATCTTGTGTGTTTGTGAAAGTATTTGGCACTATCTAACTCACTCATGGGGAGGGAAGGCAGCATGGTATAGACCTGATCTCACCAGTCCTCAGACACTAAGCAGGGTCAATACTTGGATGGGAAACCACCAAGGAAAGCTCTGCAGAGGAAGACAACAGCAAACCACCTCTGCTTAATCACTAGCCTTGAAAGCCCCTCGCTGGGGTCACTGTAAGTCAGCTGCAAATTGATGGCAGTTTACACACACACCATTAACTCATGGGGGTATCAACCAAAGGTGCAAGTAAGCAGGTACAGGCTGACACAGAGCACCAGTAACAATGTGGCCACTGGCCAGAATGGTTATTTTTAGTTTCTGCTTTGAGCTGTTGAGAGAGGCAGTACCAGTAAGAAAGTTAAGCTTCTAATAAGTCTTGGCCTGACCCTACATTGCATCCCAAATTCACCTGTGAGATAGGGTCTTCATCCCATCTTGTGATCAACCTGGTCTTGCATGCTTCACTGATATATATGATTTTTGTTTGTTTGTTTTCCTAGAGTAAGCATTCCTAGAGTAAGATATGTAGTGAGGTCACTGGGATTTGCATCCAAAAGGTAGGACGTGATTGCTAGCTTTGAAGTTCACCCAACAAAGGCCCATTATTTTCAAGTGTTACATTTATGCCTTAAGTCTAATATCTTTTCCATATTCCCCCCCTCCCCGGGTGATGTTTATCTTAACTTGGAGAACTGACTTCACAGAGAAATTCTTCACAAGGGGAAATTACATGGTTTCCTTTGTCTACGACTTTGGCTCCAGAGATCTGTCATGAGATGGAAAAAAATACTTGAACATGAGTGTCATGCTGCCGCCACCATGAAAGCTACCCTACAGAATTATCTGGGTAGCTGGTGCATTGTACAACTACCCAGACACAATTTGCAGCAACAATAAAACAGTTTGTTACCCAACTTTCACACATAATTTTAGTCAGGGCTTTTTTTTTTGTAGAAAACAGGAACTCATTTGCATATTAAGTCACAGCCCCTGATGTCACCATTGTTTTGTGCAGGGCCTTTTTTTGTAGAAAAAGCCCAGCAGGAATTCATTTGCATATCAAGCCACACACCTCGATGCCAAGCCAGGTGAAATTTTGTTCCTGTGCGTTCCTGCTAAAAAAAAAAAAGCCTTGATTTTAGTGCAGAATATTTAACACAAGCCTCTAATTTGCAATGCAAATACAAATGTTTGGAGGTGTCACCTGAAAAGCTCGTTTATTTCTAAGGTGCTACCAGACTAAAATCTGACACCTACTTTAGAAATAAGCAAACTTGGGAGTTTTCATGTCAAAGCACTTTAATCTTCCAAGAACGGATTGCATTAATGAAACCTCTCTTTCTATTGAACATATATGAACATATGAAGCTGCCTTATACTGAATCAGACCTTTGGTCCATCAAAGTCAGTATTGTCTTCTCAGACTGGCAGTGGCTCTCCAGGGTCTCAAGCTGAGGTTTTTCACACCTATTTGCCTGGACCCTTTTTTGGAGATGCCAGGGATTGAACCTGGGACCTTCTGCTTCCCAAGCAGATGCTCTACCACTGAGCCACCGTCCCTCCCCTCCTTCCTTTTCTCACCAAGAGCATGGAGACTCCATTAGCTATAGTTGTTAACAGTGGTTGATACTCAGTGAATTTATTTAAATCTTTTAAAAAGAAGAAGCCGGAGTGGTCACTACTGCCTCTTGTAAGCAATTGGTGACCGAGACCTGGGTTCAAGAGGGAGAGACGACGGCACTCTCCCAGATGACTCCCCCAGGTTACTCGGTCTTCCACCAGTCGCGGATTAGCGGGCGGGGGGGCGGGGTGGCGATTTTCATACGGGAGGCTTACTCCTTCCGGGCCCTCCCGGCCCCAAAGATTGACGGTATTGAGTGTGTCGGCCTTGCGTGGGAAGTCGGGGAGAGGTTGGCGATCTGGCTGGTGTACCATCCGCCTAACGCACCGGCCAGCACCTTACCATCCCTGATGGAGGCGGTGTCCGGCTGGGCGTTGGAGTACCCGGGGCTCGTAGTCCTGGGCGACTTCAATGTCCATGCCGATGACGCGGCTTCCATTCGGGCGATGGACCTAGTGTCTTCCATGGCGACACTGGGACTCTCCCAATTTGTCACGACTCCCACGCACCAGGCTGGGCACACATTAGATCTGATCTTTGCGGCCGGGATTAAAGTGAACGAAATCGCAACGGAGGCGATACCATGGTCGGATCACTTGGCCCTCAAGGCCCGTATGGAGACGCTACCTCAACCCTGTAAGGGCGGAGAGCCTATTTTGGCTCGCCCGCGGAGCCTGATGGACCCGGAACGGTTCCAAATGGCTCTTCGGGATCCTTGGCCCCCTTGCGATTCCCTTGATGCCCTGGTTGATGCCTGGCAAGACCGGCTATCTGGGGCAATCAACGAGATCGCACCCCGACGTCCTCTGCGCCCTCGTTCAAGGCTGGCTCCCTGGTATACCTCGGAGCTACGCCGGTTGAAACAAGGACTCCGACGACTAGAGAGGCAGTGGCGGCGCACTCGTGGCGAAGCGGCGAGAACATCCTACAGAACGTTTATGAGGTCGTATGAGATGGCAGTCAAGGCCGCGAAGAAGAAGTACTTCGCGGCCAAGATTGCGTCTGCAAACTCGCGCCCGGCGCAATTGTTTAAAATAATTGGACATTTAACTACGCTGCCCCAGGGCAGACCAAACGCTAGTGAATCAGAAATAGGCTGTGAGGCTTTTGCGAGATTTTTTGCAGACAAAATCACGTCACTCCGCCAAGACCTGCCCATCACCTTAGACACAGTACATGAGCCCGAGGCCCCACGCCTGTCTTCTGATTTAACTCTGGATCATTTCGACCCGCTCAGCCTGGAGGAAGTTGACGGAATCCTCTCCTCTGCGCGCCCTACAACTTGTGATCTGGACCCATGCCCCTCCTGGCTAATTAAATCCTGCCTGAGGGAGCTAGATTGTCCTCTACGGGACATCATAAATAGATCCCTCTCGGAGGGGCGTTTTCCATCATCTCTGAAAGAGGCTTTGGTCCGACCCCTCTTGAAAAAAAGTACAGCAGACCCGGCCGAATTGGCAAACTACCGACCGGTCTCCAATTTACCATTTTTAGGTAAAATAATAGAGAGGGCAGTGGCGTTGCAGTTGCAGAGCTTTCTGGATGACGCTTCCATCCTAGACCCTTGCCAGTCCGGCTTTCGCCCGGGCTATGGGACGGAGACAGTACTGGTCGCCCTGGTAGATGATCTCCAACGGCATCTGGATCGGGGTGGTGTGGCGGTGCTGATGCTGCTAGATCTGTCGGCCGCGTTCGACACGGTCGACCATCGGCTACTGACCTGCCGCCTCGCCGACATAGGGGTGAGGGGGTCTGCCTTACAGTGGCTCTCCTCCTTCCTCGAGGATCGGGGACAAAGGGTGGCTATTGGGGGCGAGCGGTCCCGGAGGCACACACTGGACTGTGGAGTGCCCCAGGGGGCAGTTCTCTCACCAATGTTATTCAATATCTACATGCGCCCTCTTGCCCAGATTGCCAGGGGATACGGACTTGGGTGCCATCAATACGCAGATGACACCCAACTCTATCTGCTGATGGACGGCCGGCCTGACTGCGTCCCTGAGAATTTAGACCGGGCCTTGCAGGATATGGCAACTTGGTTGAGGAGGAGCGGGCTGAAATTGAATCCAGCGAAGACAGAAGTCCTTTGTCTGGGTCGGGGCGCTCGGGAAGGGGAAATACCTCTTCCGGTCTTCGACGGGGTGCCGCTGAAAGCGACGCACCGGGTTAGGAGTCTGGGAGTTTTACTGGAGCCTTCATTATCAATGGAGGCCCAGATTGCAGCCACCGCCAAGTCAGCCTTTTTCCATCTAAGGCGGGCAAGGCAGTTGGCTCCCTTCCTAGAGCGCCAAGATCTGGCAACGGTACTTCATGCAACGGTCACCTCGAGACTGGATTACTGTAATGCCTCTACATGGGGCTGCCTCTGTACCGAACCCGGAAGCTGCAGCTGGTGCAGAATGCGGCGGCTAGACTGTTGCTGGGGCTTCCTAAATGGGAGCACATACAGCCTGGACTGCGCGAGCTGCACTGGCTGCCAGTTACATACCGGGTTCGTTACAAAGTGCTGGTCATTACCTTTAAAGCCCTATATGGTCGAGGACCTGTCTACCTTAGGGACCGTCTCTCCCCATATGAACCCCAGAGAGCACTGAGGTCAGCCGGAAAAAACTTGTTGACTACTCCCGGACCGAGAGAGGTGAAGCTGCAATGTACCCGTAACCGGGCCTTCTCCTCTGTAGCCCCGAGCCTATGGAACCAACTTCCAGAGGAAATGCGGGCCCTGCGGGACCTTGAACAATTCCGCAGGGCCTGCAAGACCTTCCTCTTCCGACTAGCTTTCGCTGACGAAGGAAGAAATTGTTAATGATAACCGCCATCCTAAAGAACAGTATTAGCACTTTTATTAACTTAATTAACTAATTTTAAACCTAATCAGAATTTTAATGCTTAAATGTAATTTTGTGTTTTTTGCTTTTTGTATAATTGAAATTTGTATGATGTTGTTAGCCGCCCTGAGCCTGCCTCGGCGGGGAGGGCGGGATACAAATAAAATTATCTATCTATCTATCTATCTATCTATCTATCTGGTCACACACCTGTTCTAGTATTATTCTTGTAGCAAAACCAAATCCAAAATGAAAAATTAATTTCTTGCAAAGGATTTGAGTTGTTTAATTTGTAATTTTCCTCAGTATGTTTCTAAACCAGATCTTCATGTATTTGGCTCTCTTATCCTAATTATCATCACTTGAAGATTTGTCTTATTCAGGACTTTTTTTCCTAGAAAAAGAGGTGCCAGAACTCTCAAGAGGGAAATGAAGGAGAAATGCATGAGTACCACCCCCCATGAGCTTTTAAACATTTTTTTGATCCTTTTGTTTCCTCTAAGAGGTTCCGGAACTTTGTTCCGGGGGGGGGGGGAGTCCCTATCTTATTGATTTCAAAAGAGCTTATCCCCAAGTATTTCTGTTTGGGTTGGATTCCTTTCCTCCATAATGTTTCATAAAATATGATGCCTTTCTGCATTAATCCATTCATGATCAAAAGCCAACCAAAACATCACAAAATAGCATACAGGTCTTGGAGTCTTCCAGTATTCTGCATCAAGCTGGATGTTGGGGGTGGGGAGAGATCTTGGAGAGGGGGAATCTTACAAGTCATGATGTTAAAGTGGTGGTAGGGGGTAGGCTGTGATAGTATTTGTAGCAAATATGGTAACCACAATTTGAAAATGTATATGTAGGCAGTAAACATTGTTCAAAAGTTATCTGCTCAATCTCAATCCCTGATGCATGGCTGTTGATTGTGAGAGTTGAAGACTGAAAAGCAGCGTGTTTAAGATGATCTTCACAATATGATATAGCTCATTGCAAGACCCAGGTTCAAATTCCCACTCTCTCATAGAAGCTTGCTGGGTGATTTTGGTCCAGCCACTCTTTCTCAGTTACCTCACAGAGGGGTTCTTCTCCTTCTCCTTTTTGTATTTGTGAGTGTGCACATGTGCCTGGAAGTCATGGATGACTTCTGGCAATCCCTAGTGGGGCTTGGATGTTCAGAGAGGTGGCTTGCTATTTTCTGCCTCTGCCTCCCAGACCTGGTATTCCTTGAAGGTCTTCCATCCAAATACTTGCTGGGACTGGCCCTACTTAGCTTCCAAGATCTGATGAGACCAGGCTTGCCTGGGCTATCCAGGTCAGGGCCTACCTCACAGAGTTCTTGTGAGGATTATATATAAAAGGGGAGGATGTTAGTTTGGTTCCCCATGGAGGAGTAATGAAGAAAATAAACAGGAACACTCTCTCTGTGAATCAATGAAGTAAACGAACAGGAATATTCTCTCTATGAATCATTCTATCTGAAGGTGAGCCCATTCCATGTTCCAAGTAACACCACTGCTTTAAAAACAATCTATTGTGTTCTTATTCATTTTTAAATAGTGAAGTGTGGAATCAGGGTCCTTTTTGCAATACTCCCTCTAAGCTGTGGAATCTTATAAGCAAAAATTCTGCTTTGTGAGCTACTGGCAATAAAGATGGGGGTGAACAATTTGGCTACTGCGTAAATTAGTTTGCTCTGGGGCCATTTTTCCTGACCTAAGACAAAAATGGGTGAGCCAGAGGCTAAAAAACTGTCAGCTAGCTCACACTAACTCAGCTCAGAGGGAACACTGTTTATTGGTTAATTCTTTTAATCTGCAGAAGCAAAAGCAGGAAGGTAGAGTCTAGTTAGTCTTAAAGACTACGATAAAGGGTTTTTGTTTTTTTAGTTAGAGCCCACTTCATTAGATGCATGAAAGTGAAACTTCGGTTTCTGGTATTCAGACAAACAAAAGAACCACTATCTTAGCTTACAGCATCAAAAAAAAAAAAAAAAGATATGTGATCATACAGCAATGGTCATGTTTTGGACAAAATTCTTCCAGAAGTTCTGTGCTGGTATAAAGCAAGCCCATTGAGATGAATAAGAGTGCTCTTGAGGGAAGTTCAATGGGGTTTGTGCAGGAAAACATCCTGATAGATTGCACTCTAGCCAATTTAATGTGACTTGAGCTTTCATGGGCAATAACCTGCTTCATCAAGATATATATGCCCATGGACTCAAGTTTCTCCCTTGGGCACTTGGAAACATGGGGAAACAAGTCAGAAGTGAACTACTGATTTCAAGAAATATGCACCTGCAGATAACAGAAATGCAGGAAATACAACCTGATGGCAGGGTTATCTTATATATATATATATATATATATATATATATATATATATATATATATATATATATATATATATATATATATATATAAAATAGTAATTATGTGCCATTAAGTTGCACTGACTCATGGTGCCTCCCGGACCATCGGGGTTTTCAAGGCAAAAGATGAGCAGAGGTGGTTTTGCCGTTGCCCTCCTCTGCCTGCTTTTCCTTTGTGATCTCCCATCCAAGTAAGCACTAAACAGGGCTGGCCCTCCGAGACTCTGATAAGCTTGGTGTAGTCAAGGTATTATCACATCCCAGTGTTTTAGTGGCAGACTTTTTATGGGGTGGTTTGTCATTGCCTTCCTCAAACATATGCACTTTACCCCCAGCAAGCTGGGTAACTCATTTTACTGACCTCAGAAAGATGGAAGGCTGAGTCAACCTTGAGTCGGCTACCTGAACCCAGCTTCTGCCAGGATGGAACTCAGGTCCTGAGTAGAGCTTGGACTTCAGCAGGGCTTTTTCTGAGCAGGAACACACAGGAATGCAGTTCTGGCTGGCTTGGCATCAGGGGGTGTGGCCTAATAAGCAAATGAGTTTGTGCTGGGCTTTTTCTACAAAAAAAAAGACTTCAGTATTGCAGCTTACCACTCTGTGCCATGGAGAACATGTAAACATTTCTTCTTAAGACCTTGAAATGTGAATACATCAATTACTAGTGATAGTGGCTATGCTGGATTAAAATGGGGGGAGGGGATGCTTTTTCTAGTAACAGAATCCCACCCCGAACCTTTGCATTTTTATATTTAATTTTATATCCCACTTTACAGTTATGTACCCACCAGGGCTTTCTTTGTAGCAGGAACTCCTTTGTCTATTAAGCCACACACCCCTGATGTAGCCAATCCTCCAAGAGCTCACAGGGCTTTTAGTACAGGGCCTACTGTCAGCTCCAGGAGGATTGGCTACATCAGGGATGTGTGGCCTAATATGCTAACGAGTTCCTGCTACAAAAAAAAGCCCACAAAAAAGCCACACACATCAGCAACCCCCACACACACCGCCCAAGGCAGCTTACATCATCATTCTCCTGGCCTCCATTTTATTCTCATAACAACAACCCTGTGAAGTAGGTTAGAGAGTGACTGATCCAAGACTACTCAGTGGGATTCCATGGCAGAAGGGGGATTTGAACCTGAGTCTTCCAGGTCATGCAATCCAGTGACAGAGAGAGCTGAATCTCTAAGCCAGGGGTGTCAAACATGCAGCCTCGGGGGCAGGGACCGAATCGGGCCCCTGGAGGGCTCCTATCAGGTCCCCAAGCAACTGGCTGTCATCTGCTTCCTTCTCCCTCTCTCTTGCTTCCTTCTGCATAACAGCTTGCTTTGCAAGGCTTGCTCAACTGCACAGGAGCTACAGAGCCAAGCCTTTACTCCTTCTATTGGCTGAGGCTCCTCCCCTTCCTGGTTCCCTGGAGAGGGAGAGAAAGAGGTTCCTTTGCCCAGTTCCTTGGATTGCAGAGGAGAGATACAAAGAAAGGACCCTTTAAGACCAAATGCTGTTTTAAGCATGTTTTATTTTTTAAAAATATATATATATTTCAGTTGCGATTGTCTATGTCCTCTATAAAGTTTATATATCTGCTACCTAATCTTAAATAGTAACACACATGCGATGGCATGACAAGGTCTCATTTATGTCAGATTTGGCCTTCATAACAAGATGAGTTTGACACCCCGGCTCTAAGCTCTGCCCTGATTCCCTGTGTTGCAATCAGTGTCTAATCAGCTCTTGAGGGAATTTCAAGGAACACGTGCGGTGGGGTTTTGTTTAACCCACATCAAAAAGTGGTTCCCTCTTTCCCAACACTTGTCTCTAAAAAGGGAGGTTTCCAGGGTAAAGGGTACTGCTCTTGAGCAACAGCACCTTTCTCCCTTCATTTTCCTTTCTTCTTTTTGAAAAACTAGTTTGTTCATTAATTCAGTGTATTTATTTTCATTTAATTCATTTGTGGGAGCAATCTTTTGGGAGCCATTCTCCAACGTCAACCTCACTGACACAGTGAATATCCCTTCAGACTTTTCTGTCTTAATATTTCAAATGATTACAATTTGCATACCAATAGCATCCACCCCGAAATCCCTTGTCCTGGGAGAGCAAAGGCTGTGGATGGAATCCATACTGGGTGACAGGCTAACTGCCCCCTTGAATTAAGGCTCTCTGGTGGAGACCCAATTTGGTGTAGTGGTTAAGTGCCTGGACTCTTATCTGGGAGAACCAGGTTTGATTCCCCACTCCTCAACTTGCAGCTGCTGGAATGGCATTGGGTCAGCCATTGCTCTAGCAGAGGTTGCCCTTGAAAGGGCAGCTGCTGCGAGAGCTCTCTCAGCCCCACCTACCTCACAGGGTGTCTGTTGTGGGAGAGGAAGGTAAAGAAGATTGTAAGCCACTCTGCGATTCCAAAATCCAGTATCTTGAGGGAGTCCTGTTCGTCCCAATGCTGCCACAGAGCCTCATACAAACGTTGCTTGGTCCCCATACCCGAGTTCTGAGCGCTCTTGAGAACCAGAGACATCCCCAGACCGGTGGTACCCATTACCTCCCCAAAACTGCGGGAACCAGAACCGGTTCCTTTTACAGAAGTAGAAACACTCACGGGCTAGAATGGGCTACTGGAGAACTCATGGCGTAGGCCTGATCTGAAAGCCAACGCTAGATGGTGTGGTGATGGAATCCTCAGGTCTCAGCTGACTTAAGGGCGGCCTCACAGGGTTTTGAAGGCAAGAAGCGTTCAGAGGTGGTTTGGTCCTTGACTGCCTCCGCGTCACCCCCCTGGTATTCCTTGGAGGTCTCCCATCCAACTACTAAGCAGGGTTGGTTGACCCCGCTTAGCTTCCGAGATCTGAGGAGAGAGGACTAGCCCGGGCAACGTTCTGGGCCAGTTTCTGTCTCCTCTCTGTTCTTCCAGCGCTTACAAAACGGTGCATTAAAAATCTGGCGATCTCCCCCACCCCACGTTGCTTTCAGCTTCAGGAACCCCAAAGAGCGCGCTGTTTTTCAAAGTCAACGGCGTTTTTAGTGTCTCCCCCTGGTGCGTTTGTCCCGCTCTTCATAAAAAAGTCCGGCAGGACAGATCCGTTTTGAGAAAGCTGGGCAGAGGAAATCATTTGAATAGCAGTTTGGGGAAATGGCCTGGGGTTGCGCGCGAGGGTGTTTTAATTTGGCCTTTGAAAAGGGTCCTTTTGTGGCGTTGGTTTCCTAGCAACGCTTTTCTATTAAGGGAAGGAGGTGGGGGGGGGAGAAAAAAAAGTTGCGGGGCCAGCATCTGTGGGGCCGGACAAAATGGCCGCTCTGGGCTTCTTGCTTAGCCTTTTGACACGGGGGAGCGAACTAGAAACTGCTTGGTGAATTAGGTAGTTTCACGTTGTTGGGCCTTGGTTTGGAACACGCAAGAACATCAAACTACCTGATTTACTTACAGTTGACTCGACTTGAGGGCTAGTTGGCTGGTTTGTTCCCACTTTTGCATTGGGGGGGGGGTCTTTTAAGGGTGGGGTGGTGGAGAATTCTTCTCTTTCCTAATGATCATCTCGACAGCCGTTCCAAAGCGCTGGAAGGTGCTGTACAAATCTTATTTCATGCCGGGCTCCTGGGCGAGCCGAGAGAAAAGGACCTTTTATTGGATTTATAGCCCAGCGGAAACCGCAGAGCAAATCTTGCAGTAAATGGGACGGCTACCAAATCCCACCTCGGCCCTCTCTTTTTATTTACAACAGACGCTTTTTTACAAAAAAAAAAAAAAAAAGGAACTACCGGTATTTTTTTTTTCCGGAATCAGGGCCTGTTCATTAAAATCACTACCCTACACCAGTGGATTTTTTTTTTGAGGGGGGGAGTGTGCTGAAAAGGGAGCCCTTTCCAGCAAAGCCCTGTTCAAGAATCCTGGAACCACTTCCTGGTGTAAACAGAAAGTGCTAGCAAAAATGAGAGTCAGGGCAGAACTCCGCGAGAAGTTCTCCTGCCCCCTTCTGCGCAAGAGAACCTCCCACTTAGATGAGCCACTGCTGTTTAATTCTCCAAAGCAGACCCTGTTTGAAGAAGAGGGGTTTCTTTTAAAGCGGTAGTCCTGCCGCAGTCCAACACTCACTCACTTGAGAGCAGGGTTGCCAAAGGCCTGGAGAGAGAAAAAAAATGACCTTTAATAGAGGCCTAAGGAGTTACCGTACTTACCACAATGTTCCCTCTAAGCTGTGGAATCTTGCGAGCAAAAATTCTACTTTGTGGACTACTGACATTAAAGTTGTGCTCTGCTGCATAAATTATTGTGCTCTGGGGTCATCCTTCCTGAGATAAGACAAAAATGTGTGAGCTGGAGGCTAGAAAACTGTGAGCTAGCTCACACTAACTCAGCTTAGAGGGAACACTGGAGATGTACGTTTATCTCCATTCCTTGGAAAGTTTCAGCTGCCCATTTCCACATATTGCGCCTCAGTGCAAGGAAATATGCCTCTCTGTTAGTTCTCCCCCCTTCTTGGGCTGTGTCCCCCCCCCCCGCCGCAATCCAGCAATTGTATGCACCCTTACTTCTGAGTAAGGGTGTATGGGTGCCTATGATCATGCGGGGTGACAGAATTTTTGTGACCGGCATTATCTCGAGCCTGGCGCATGAATTTCGGAGAAGAGTGGGTGCCACTGGAATTATCCTTGAAACAAAAACAAAAAACGGGGGGGGGGGGAGGAAATCTACTCATCCTGAAGCGCAGTGCCATCTGGTCCTCCCCCTCCCATACCCCCTTGGCAAAAAGTTATGTATTCCGTATCTATGATCTATTAGGAGACTCTCCAGTCGCATCATAAAGACGAGAAGTGCTCTAAGGACTAACTTGTTTATTGTGGCTTTGGCAGGCGATAGCCTTCTTTATCAGCCGCCGGAAGTGCTGCTTTAGAAGTGTCCCAGCCATCACGGTGTGTTTTGCACACCCGCACCCACCCCTTTTATAGGAGTCTTTTGTTAGCTCGGGATATCCAGTAGGACATCCCAGCTCACAGGCATGAATGCAGCCAGAAGGTCTCTTGCGCAAGGCTCCTTGGAAGGAAGGGGGAGGGACGATTCACGGCCTTTGCCTAGCTCTGCATTCCAGCAGGAGCTGGAGAACTTCCAGTGGACCGCTGTCTCTTGGCTCCAGATAAACCGGCTCCAGAGAAGCTGCGCTAAAGAGAGCGACGAGCCTCGCTTCAGATTTCTTGGGGACTCTTGGCTTCTTGCTGTTGCACAGTAAATAACTTTGTTGTTGTTTTTTTTCTTTCTGGAGCGGGTCTCAAGAGCCTTCACGTCCAAGAAAACGAGGCGTGTTTGAGCTGGCAACCCCCAGATTCACACACCACCCGGCCGGTGCCGGCACACGATTTCCAACACCTTCAGTGCTTCTGGTTCATATTTCTATGGCTTTACTAGAGACGCTTTTATAGGAATTTGCCGGACAGTTCAAAAAACAAAAACAAAACCCGAGACTATTCCAGTTAATTCTGGCAAGGTATCAATATTTAGATCTATGAATATTTAAAAGACTGGGACCCAAGTCCCTGGGAAGTTCTCTTGCCTCTAGACCCATCAGACAAGAATGTTTTTTTCCTTAAAAATGTCAGAGAAGGTGTCTCCAAAAGAGCCATCTCAACATTACCATCCTAAGCAGGTCTGCTCAGGATCTTAGGAGTGAGGCTTACTCTCAACAAACTGTTCTTAGGATCGTACTTTAATCCAGCATCCTGTCTCTCACGGTGAATGCTATATGCCTCTAGGAACCCACAAACTGGAACGCATTAGCCCCCCCCCCCCTGCGCTGCGCTGCTGTCCTTCAGCAAAAGTGTTCAAAGGCACCTTCATTCCGATGTGTCTTGCGCAGGAGAACTTCACGATGGGATTTTAGTTTTAATGTACAACAGAAGTGAAATAAAATAAAACAGAACTGCTGCGCAGACTTAGGGAGAGGGAGAACTTCCAGTTCTTTTGCTTCTGGAATACGAACTGGCCATCAAAAGACATCAAAAGTCTAATGGGGGGGGGGAGGATTGAAGGCAATCATAGAAAGTATCAGATTGCCAGACTCGGCACCCTGCCCACCACATTGAAACCCCTGAATCCAAATTCATTGGGAATACTAGAAACAAAGTCAAAACAGAACAGAGTGAAATTCGGGAGAGCAAAAAAGCGAGCTGAAAAAGTGAAATTTGCTTTGGAACATCTATCCACACCCCCCCCCCCCAAAAACCCAACTAGACCCCCCCCCCAAGGCTAAATCATGACTTCCAGCACTCCACCAGCATTTCTTTTTACTTGTCAAAACTGCACTCGTCTCTACTAAGATGTTTCATGGTTTCTAGAGGGACTTTGCTTACTCCTGACTTCAGTTCTCCAATACCCACTATTATTCACACAAATTAAAATCTAGCCTTCCCTCCTCCCAAAACTCATTATTCTTGTGATAGTCCTTCCCAAACTGGAATTGAATTTGACCAAGGATCAGCTCTGGAATCTCTTTCGATATCTCCTGTGCCTTCACCTACTTCAGGATTATTCGGCGCCTCCCCACCTCTATGCACCACGCCTAGGCGAGCAAGCTCCTTTTCCCTTTGCAAGTCTGTCTACCGCGCAATGCCCCACCTAGGATTTGAAAACAAGACAAAGGATTTTAGAACAAGAAGGGCCCCGGGCAGGACTCGCATTGCAATTTGGGGGCACTTGAGTTGGAGTTGTCCCACCTAAACCAACTGAATGGAGGCGCAAGTGAGTGGAGGGATCGGTCAGAACAGTTAAGATTCGAGTCCAGTAGCACAGTAAACACCAACGAGAGTTTAAAGGGACAAGTTTTCGAGGATCAAAAGCTCCTTACAGTCTACTGGACTCAGATCCAGCTGTTCTACTGCAAGCCTACCGGGCTGCCCTCTGAAACTATCGGTCAGGAGTTTCTCCAGTGCCATCTCCGTTCAAAGGAATGAGCTCTTGATCAACTCCCGTTTGCAGAACAAAATAGGAGTCAATTGCACCTTCATGACTAACTTAATTTGCATTCAGCATTGCATCTTGCAGACTTTGGACAAATTTGGACAAAGATCTGAGTGTATCTTTTTGGGAGATAATGGAAATGAAACGTTCCTCCAAGAAAGGGGTTAAGTATTTAGGTCAGTAGTCTATGAACTACAGTATTTTATTATGTTGTTTCTTCTTGGAGCAGGACTCTTGAGAGGCGGCATATTGCATTTTTCTAATAGATACTTCAGCCTAGGGTGGTGGAAGTCCAAAAGCGCTGTTACCTCTATGCTGGTAGGACCCAGTTGCTAGAACAGGGAGGAAGGGAATTGGGTTTAAGTTGCTTTTTGGACCCAAACAAGACGCCAATAGTTCAGTAGGTTCAAGCGTTTTGGTATAACTTGGGTCGAGGACCTGGGATGTATAGACAAAACTGTGTGTGTGAGACTGTGTGTGTCTCGCCTGACCCTTATTCTGCAGGACAGACCCTGTTTCTGAAGGTCTGCAAGTACCGAGAAGATTTATATCAAGAAGAGACTTCCCCACTGGAGATAGCAAAATCTTATGCAGTTTGTCGCTATGGGCTTCGGAGGATTCCATTCCACCGGTGCCTTTTAGAGCGCTTCTGAAGCTCTTTACATTCTCATTCACGGGTAAAACAGAAAAGCAGGTAATGATCGATTGAGAGCAACGCAAGCGAGAAACGACGGATTTTACCATCACGCTTCAAGTTCTGGTGCTTCCGGCGCAATCCTCTGCAGAGTTACACCTTTCTAAATCTATTGACCTCAATGGATTTAGGATGGTGTCATTGAGCTCCGGTGTGTGGTGTGGTTGAGCTACTAAGTTGCGAGTGCGAAACCTGTAGGCTAGATTCTTCTCCCTTAATCACGTTCATACCCGGCACAAAACGCGCAAAGACACTTTTTTAGTCTCCCCTGTAGAACGCCCAGGATGCCTTAATAGGGGTGGACCTGCGGCGCAATAGATTCGGATACACCCTCAGTGTGTAAATAATGCACTTTCAATCCACTTTCAATGCACTTTTCAACTGGATCTCACTGTGTGAGCTGGCAAAATCCAGTTGGAAAGTGCATTGGAAGTCGATTGAAAGTGCATTATTTAGTGTGTGTGATCGCAGCCATTGGGTGTCTTGCTCTGGCATAGCTCTCGATCCTTGGAAGGAAATTCGCCCAGGAGAACGTCTCCCTGGATCGGGCCCTCTGTATTAAACCCTGGGGGGGGGGGAAGCCTCACTGACACTCATGGAATTTAAGTCCACCTTCAGTATCCACCTAAGCAGAATCACACCTCAAAGTCAGAGGTCTCCGAAGGATGTTAATTCCTTGGGGGTTATTTATTCGTGTCAGAGGTTAGCCGTGTTGATCTGAAATCGGACAGTCAGATTCGAGTGCAGTAGTACCTTACAGACCAGCACCATTTTCGGGGTATAAGCTTTTACTTTATTTATAGCCCGACTTTCTAGCTGAGACCCAAGAAGGATCACAAAACAAAAGACCCATTCAGTTGGAGAAGCATAGGATTGCGCTGTCAGTCATCAGTTTCAGTGGGATTTGCATGCAGGTTAATGTGTCTTATCACCGAGTTCATAAAACGACGACAGGGGTTTTGCAAGGAAGAAAAAAAGCCGAGCGCGTTTTCAGAGCATTCTCTGCGATTAATAGGCCTTAATAACCAGAGATATAAGGGACTCCTGAGGAATCCTGGCAGGTCGTCTGAAACCACTGATGGTGGGGGAGGCGGCTGTCCTCCCTCAACGATTCCCCTGCGAGTTGCGCCGGAGAGACCTTTGCTCTGACGCATTAAGGCGCAATCCTTACACGCTTAGGATCCCCAACACGTGTCCTTGAAAAGTTAAGCCTATCGATTTAAAAGGAAACTGCGTTCTCAGGTCATTGGAAAGAGTTTACTTGAAAGTAAGTTCATTTGAAATCAGGAGGGTTTCTTACCCGGCATGTTTGTTCTGGATTTAGGTTTTAACTGTGAGTCGGATTGCGGTCCAACACAGGACTGGGCAGATCCCCAATACGGACCCCTTTAAAAAGAACCTTTGAACTGGGATGGAGAGTTTTGCCTCTGCCTGGTGTGAGCGGTGTTTCCTTACAGAAGAGGGAAACGAATGTCATAGGGCCTTCCCTAGGTTGGGTTCTCTCCTCTTCTCTAAGGCAAGGGAAGGAATATTTACGCTCTGCAAAACAAACGGCTAAAAAACCCAGTGCCAAAAGTCTGAGCTTTGAAAACCGGAAAGAGTTCAGAAGGAGAGGAAGACTAAAAAAGAACACCACATTTGCCGTCCACATTTGCAAGGAAAGTTGCATGCGTCGAATTGTTTCTTTCAAAAATAAAAACAAAACCCTCTTTCGGCAATGGACGCTGCTTTCAAGTCAGTTTGCAAGAACTTTGGGCTCCGAATAGCGGAAGTAAATGGCGCTCGTGCCTAACTTCTCGGGGCGTTTACGTCTCGGTCTGTGAGAGTGACTACTCGGGAACAAGTAACGGGGACCTCGACGAGCTTGGCTTCCCAAAACTACATGCTTCGTATAGGTTGATCCAGGTGGGCAGCCGTGTTGGTCTGAAGCAGTAGAACGAAGTTGGGAGTCCGGTAGCACCTTTAAGACCAATAAAGTTTTCATCAGAATATAAGCTTTCTTACAGGGAAGCCTGCCTTCTGAATAAAGCTTTGTTGGTCTTAAAGTTGCTACTGGACTCCCAACTTCGTTCTACATGCTTCATAATTGGGGCTGTAAATCTATGAATGGAGATTGGCCACAATTAACAATTCACTCCGGAACAGTCCAATTAGCCCGGGCAGGACTTTGGAGGTATAAATAGATGGTGGATTTGAATAACAACAGCAAAACCCGACATTTCCCCGGTTGCACAGATGAAGTCTAACAACAACAACAACAAAAACACAATCAAGGCTGACTCACAACCTCGTCAAGCCAGCCCAGTTCCTTTTTAAGCAAGGGAAGTTAACTCCTGGAATCTAAGTCTTCTCAGGTACTCCTGGATTCAAATGTTGCTGTCCATAACTAGAATCACTTTTTCCTCCCCAAACCACCATTGATTTCAGGAGGATTTGCCTGCGAATAGGTATCCTTAGAAGGGCCGAGACTTTAAATAGGATTTCAGGCATCAGCAACGCAGTTGAATTAAGTTTATGATCCGGTTTGTAAGGCAGGAAGGGGGAAATGGCAGGAGCTCTTGAGTATTCTAAAATAGGCTACGCCAGGCCATTTCAAACCAACTGAAACCAGGGTTTGGGGGAAGGTGGATAGGATCGGGCAGGAGGAGGCGAAGAAGAGGGAAGAGCAGAAGAAGTGGCTCTGTCCCCATTCCAGTTTTATTTCTGCCTGCCATCTATGTACATGGAGCTTTTGTTTATTTCTGTCCATTTGGAAGTAAGAAAGAGAAGACCAGTTCTTACCTGAAGCTGCCTCCACGACGCTGGCCACTAAAACGAAGGGCAACAGAAATGTTTTTGCAGAATTAAATAAATAAATAAATGTTGGTCTTCTTGCGAAATTTGAAAAACAACATCCTAATCCTTGCAGGGAGGAGAGAGATCCCGCCGCCACGCCAACGCACCGGCCTTGTGTAAAAGACAACGGGCCATAACTTTAGCAAATCCAATCCCTGAAGTTCACTATACTTCCTTTTGTTCGTCTTCTTTGGGGGCAATCTTGCTCTTTGTTCCTTCCCCGGCGTCCTGGGCCTTAATTATTTCCCCAAATGGGATACTATGTTTTTTAAAAAGACATCCTGCCCCTACCTCCCCCCCATCCCTCCCACCTTTCTGAGAGCAAGACTTACAGTCAGAACTTCCAGTGAAACAATAGTTTAGGAATCTAATACCTGTTTGGATCCGATTTGGGGCTCACACACTAACCACACCGTTTTATGGACTGTTGTTCCATCTCTCCTCATAATGGAGCTTTAAATAATGCTGGGTTCTCCTTGCTAGGCATGTATTTTGGTTGGTTTTGATTCTCTCCCTCTACCCCACCGCACCCCCCCCCCCCCACTCCCTTTTTGGATTGTAAAATGGTGAGGTTAGAGAGTCTGCACGCTGGTTTTTCAGGGCATCTCGACTGACCTTAATTTCCACCGTAGCTGGCGAATATCAAATGGACTTGTAGGCAGCAACAAAGCTATTTATTCAAGGTATGTTCACTAGGACCTGGGACTTCTGGTAGCACTTGCGTCCACCACAGTCCGCATTCCAACGGAATCGAAGTAGCTGGATCACAGAGCGACTTACTACCGCCGCTGTTACTGCGGTCACTAACCACAGCAATAATTGCAATCAGGGCTGGATTAACAATTAGGCCAAGTAGACACAGGCTATGGGCCCCCATGCCTTTAGGGGCCCCGGGCTGGCTTCCCCCCCCCTGCTTGCAGCTCTCCCAGCCTGTACGCGCAGCCAGCAACTGAGCCCCTCTTTGCCCAACTTGCCTGGTGCGGCTGCCGCTGGTGTTGTTGCCAAGTTTGCAACTCTCTGCCTCTCCCTTGAAGCTTAGTAAAAGGGGCTTTTGAGAAGGTGCCTGCAGGTTGCAGTGGGGGCCATGGGCGGTGGGGCCAGTGCTCAGACTCTGAGATAATTTGCGAGGGGCCCCTCCAAGATTTCAACTGCCTATGGGGCCTCCACAGGGTTTAATCCAGCGCTGGTTGCAATACACAGATTTCTCAGGCGGGCACCAGTGCTCCAAATTTAATTCACTGGAGGGAAACCTCACCGACTTCAGCAGAACTTCAGGGACGACTCTTCAGGATTTCCATCGGGCTTTCGCAGGAAACCTTCCCACTTTTAGTTTCTGTTCCGGGGTCTGAATCCTCTAACTGCATCCATTCAAAAGATCAATTTAAACCAGTGCCACTCATGGGGTCAGTAAAGAGGGTGGCTGTATGCACCCGCTATTTCATAACTTATTCAAACACAGAAGCCAGCCTTAGAACTACGACGAGTGCTAATTCTCAACAGAGCGATGGCTTGGATCTGTATCAGTTCCAAGAACACTGTTTTTCCTTATTTCAGAAATTATTTTCGTTGTTCCCGCAGCACTGGAGGAAATTCGATTTGGGTCGATTCCCCCTTGTCCCCAGTCCTCGGAGCATTTACTCCAGAGAAAGTCCTACTGAATAAGCAACAGCGATTAGCTTCCAGTTTTTGGAATCCAGCAAGCCATAATACTCCGGAGCAATCCTATTACCTGAAAGGGTTGACTGAAGCTTTGAATACTTAAAATGGTTAGCTTATATTGATTTTATTTACTTCGTTTCAAGGCAATATGCCACACACCCTTACTTAAGAAGAGGCCAACATTGAACAGTTGAACAGTTTGCTCTTCTTACTTCCGGAGTGAAATGGGATAGTATTGAACTTTCAAATGTGGTGTTGCCTGCAGTGTTCCCTCTAAGCTGAGTTAGTGTGAGCTAGCTCACAGGTTTTTGGCTCACACATTTTTGTCTTAGCTCAGGAAAAATGGCCCCAGAGCAAACTAAATCATGCAGTAGCTCACAACTTTAATGCCAGTAGCTCATGAAGCAGGATTTTTGCTCACAAGACTCCACAGCATAGAGGGAGTATTGGTTGCCTCCTAGCTCTGGGATTCAGAGGATTAGTGCTTCTGGATGTGGACGTTCCCCTCTGTCAGTAGCCATTTTGATAGACTTATCCCCTGAATCTATCTAATCCACCTTTAAAGCTGTTTGTTCCTGTGACCTTCACTATCTCCTCTGGCAGCAAATCCCACGTTTTAATCATTCATTATGTAAAGTGGCATTTCCTTTTGTCTGTCCTGAACCTACTGCCCATCAGCTTCATTGGATACCCTTGAGTTCTAGAATTTTGGGAGAGGGAGAAAAAGTTTTCTTTGTCAGTTCTCGCCACTCCTTGCATAATGTTATAAAACTCTATCATGCCCCCATATTAGTCTCTTTTCTAAGCTTAAAAGTCCCAGACGTTTCAGACTTTCCTCATAGGGAAGGTGTTCCAACTCCCCCCCCACCTAATCATCTTGGTTTGCCTTCCTTTGAACTTCTTCAATGTTGTTTTTGAAATATTGTATACAGTATTGCAAATGAGGCTGCACCATACATCTATACACTACAATATTGGCCATTTTATTTTCATTCTGTAGCACAGAGTTTGCCTTTTTCACTGCTTCAGCACACTGAGTTGTCACTTTCATTGAGCTATCCACTAGCACCAACTCAAGATCTTTCTCCTTCTCAGTCTCAGCAAGTTCAGACCCTGTTAGCCTATACTTGAAATTGGGATTTTTTTTCTTACCCTTACCAACAGTGAACTTCATTTGCAATGTTATTGTCCACTCACCTGGTTTGTGGAGGTGCTTCATAGTCAGCCTTAATTTTCGCCGTCCTGAATAATTTTGTATCATCTGCAAATCTGGCCACTACAATACTAACCCCTAGTTCCAGATCATTTAGGAATAAATACGACCACCCCAAAATGATCATTGTGGGACACCACTGCTTACTTTCTCCATTGTGAGAAATGCCCATTGATTCCTACTCTTTGCTTCCTGTCGTTTAACCAGAAACTTGTCCTCTCAGCCCATGACTGCTAAGTTTACTCAGGAGTCTTTGTTGAGGTACTTTGTCAAAAGCCTTTTGAAAGTCCAGGTATATAATGTCTACCAGGCCACCATTGTCTATATGCTTGTTTACTTTCTCAAAGAACTCCAAAAGGTTGGTAAGGCAGGACTTTCCTTTGCAGAAGCCATGCTCATTTTCCCTCAGCAAGTTTTGTCCCTCTATATACCTAACAATTCTATCTTTCATTACAGTTTCTACTAATTTGCCTGGGACAGATTTTAGGCTGACTGGCCTGTAATTTTCTGGTTCACCTCTGGATCCCTTTTTAAAAATTGGCATTACATTTGCTATTTTCTAGTCTTCTGATACATTGGCTGAATTTAGTGATAGGTTACATGTAGGAGTTAGTAGATCAACTATCTCACATCTGAGTTCCTCAGCATATACCATCATGACCTGCAGACTTATCATTTTTTTATTTTTTCGGTAGATCAAGAACTTCATCTCTGGTCACCTCAATTTGGCTCAGTTCTTCAGACTCTCTTTCCAAAAACAGGGGCTGTGGCATGAGTAGGTGCCCCACACTTTCTCCCTCTCTGGAAATGCTGTCTGCTAACTTAAATCTACCTGGGAGGGCGGGGGAAAGGAAAAGCTGGTTCCAAAACAACTCAAATTAAACTTCTGTAGCCTTCTCCCTTTTCCTGACTTTCCCTAGCAGTTTTTTTTCCTCTCCCACCCAGCCCCCAAGCAGGCCTCTAACTTTACAAGGGATCTCTCACTGCTTTATTAACTGCTAAGATTATAAACCTCTCTCGGAATCCTGTTTTTGAAACTAAGGGCCAGTTTCAACTCTGGAGCGCTGCCCACATGTGTAAATTGTTTTGCTTCCCTCCAGACAAGGAATTTTCTCTCCTTCCCTCCCTTCCTCCTTCTCTTTCCCTCCCTCCACTTTCATAGAAATAAAAACACACCTCCAAAACGGTAGCATTCAAAATCCTGACCTAGCACAGGAAATGGGGGGAGGGGAGAGAGAGAGAAGGTAGTTTTCTATTTTTTTTTAAAAAAGCAAAGTGTGTGGGGGGGGTAAAAACAAAATAAGGCTTTGCAGGCAGGACTTCTCCCCCACACTAACCTCCAGACCAATGTTCCTTTCATAACCCAGAAAAGACTGGTGGGAACGAATAATTTCTAGTCTGTTTGCTACAATTTTTCATTGTTTCCTAGCTTGTTTGCTTGTTTTAAAAAATCAATGGGTTTTAGGCTGCAAAGTGCACAATAGAATTGGAGGGTGTGGGATTTGAGACTCCTAACAAGTCACAAGTCATTTCATCAGAAACCACTGAGTTTAAGCCTATTCAAACCGTTAGCTTAAGCACCTCTACGTGGGTGAAATCGAAGTTTTTGGAAGGAAGGAATATCGCATGGTTAGGCTGCAATCACTTTTCCGGGAAGAAATGCCCTTGATTGCAGTGTGTGTGGGGGGGTGGCTTCAGTGCCCCCTCCCCAAGCCTCCGGTGGCGTTATCACCCCTGTCCAAAAAGGTCGCTGTGATTTCGGTGGCTCACGAAAGCCACCGCTTCAAAATAGCCCTCCGCCAGCCGGACTGCTCCAGAATGTAAATGGATTTGGCTGGAGACTTCGGAATTGCAACCCCAGCAAATTGACTTGGAAGTCAAATCAAAAGGGACTTAACTTCCAATCAAAGGTATTTGTACGCTTCAATTAGAGTCGGCTGGGCCTTCAGCCCTATCCGATTGCAGCCGGGCTTGTTCTTTCTAAGCAGTAGACTATTTTGCAATCTCAAAATAGCCTTAAATCTTAGTGTTTCGACCTAACCCGATTGTGAAGTCTGCAAAAGGTGTTTGAAGGGGGGTGGGTGGGTGGGTTCTACCTCGCCCAGGTTTCCTAATTTACTTTACATAGAAGTTAGTCCTGCTGCTGTTCTGGAATAAGATGGTCTCGGCCATCTTGGGAAAAGAAAACTGGTTTTATCAACTATCTATGTATTGGTCAAATAATCTCTGTATAAGACTATTATCAAGAGAATCTTTCCATTGTTCTAAGAATCCACCTTTTCCTGGTGGCAATAGTTTCTGGTAAGAATTGAGTTATGCAAGAGGTGGACCTCAGGTATCATAATTCATCAAAACAGCGCAGGAATTATAATTCATTAGACCTCGTCTAATATAATTCATCAAAACAGGGTTGTGGGGGTTATGACTGGCTTGGCAAACTGTTTTAGTTTTAGAAAGTGACCTTTTAAGAAACCGACACAAATTCGGGATGTCAAACAAATATATATATATATATGAAGATGCAACCATGGCGATTGTTACTTTCTCGAAGACATTGTGTATTGCAAACCCCCTCCCCCACCAGTCCCGAAAAATATATTTTTAAACGACTCATCTGTGCGATATCCAAGAAACCAGTCCCTTTGAAGCATTCAATTGTAAGGCAGCCTTTTATATAGCTGACTGTGGAAGTTCGGTTTATTTAGTAGATGCACCAAAAGTAGTTAAAACTATCGAAGCAATTAACCTTTGAAACTGGCCCAAACCGGATGTAGTTTGAGCCTAGATCCGGAGTATGTTTTGGATCGAAAGCAAAACCCAGCCATTTGGACCTCTATTCCTGTTGATTTCGGCGTGGTGTAAACCGTTCAACATGAAGTTCTTCGACAGCAGAACTGCGTTGTGGACTGAAGACTGAAATATCTTTTGGGGGGAGTGGGGGGAGTCTTTACAAACAGCTACCCTCCCGCAGTCCTGCTATAAAAAACCCTTTAAGATGACAACGTCTGGGGATGTTCCCGTTTGGTCCTTGCAAAGAATTGGGACTGTGTTTGGTTTCTTTTCTTTAATCAAAATCCTCGGTCTGGTTCCTTTAAGGAACGATACCTCTTAAACAGTGCAAATAAACCGGCCCCCCCCCCAACAAATGCGTTTGTGAACAATAAAAGATCACTTCCTTTCCAAACAGAACTTCCAGGCACTGCAGCCTGGTATTCAGCCTCCCTCAACAGGATGTGAAAGATGACATCCACGGCCATGCAGCCTTTTAAAAGAGGAGAAGAGGCGGAAATTAATATATCCCTGGATAAAACTGCAAAACCGGGGACGGTATGTATGGCTTTTGCAGGGCTTCTTGTGTGGCTGAGGGGCACTGGGGGAATCTTGGAGGGCCCAGGGCTCTGCTTCGAGGTCGCTCTCCTGAAGTCATTTTGGTATGAATTTATCTACTCCGCAAAATTATATACTCAACCGCTGACATGCCTCATAATTATTTATACGAGGTGTCCGAGGATTCCCCCCCTCAAGAATATATTTATTACAGGTAAAACACGGACAATTTATCTTGCAAAACGCGGAACAGGTGTCTCCTTTCCATTAACGTTCAGTAAATTTCATAGCTACTTAATTCTAACAACCCCCCTCCCCTCAGAACAACAACCCAAAATGTCTGCTTATTCCTCCCACCAGCTCGTCTTTTCCTCTCTTACATCAGTTTTCTCCTGTTTTTTACCCAGTCCAAAGAAAAAGAGAGGCCCTCGCCTCGCCTCGAGTTGATATTTTATTTTTTAAAAAACCAACCATTTCTGGAAGGCCACAAAACTCAATATATGTTTGATGTTAAGGAATTTTACATCTATCCTGCTATCATCCGGATGGCCCTCTTATTAAAACCGCCTGCTCTGCTAAGGCGAAGGCCTGGAGTGATTCTTTTTTCTCTACCGGAAAGAGATGGAGAAAGGGAGAATTATATTAGGATTTTGAAAACTCCCCTAACACTTGGTTTTTAGCTTTAAAGGCATCCGGGGTCTTTCAAATGGCAACTAAAGTCTCTGTAATACTGGAGGAAGTGTGTGTGCTCACCAAAGTTCACACCTTGAAGAAAACGTTGTTGAGCTTATAGGTGCCCCTGGACTCAAAATTTGTTCCAATACTGGAGAAGTTTTGTTCTGTTTGTAAGTTAGCGAAATCTGCCAGCCCACAGACCCTCCGTAGTACTTATAAAAGCCACGTTTTATCAACGTTTCCCCAAAGAAGGAGGTTTTGTATATATTACCAAGATTGCCCCAGGAATAAACTAAGGCGGGCAGAGCCATAGCAGTTGGATGGTCAAGATCCAAACGCTGGCTTAAAAAGCAAGTCGAACTGGGATTTCTTGAAGCTCATACAAATTCTGCAATTGGTCCAAAGTTGGTAATCCAGAAGGTTGGAATTACTTTATTGGTTTTGATGGTTGTATTGTTGCAATAGAGTTTTCTAGTTGGGTAGGGGAGTGACCCTCTCAAAGTAAAGCACTTTCAAACCCCATTTATTTCAGTGGGAAAGTTAGTCAGGAAATTCACTCTCCCTCTCAAAGCAGCGGGACAAAATGTGCTCAGTTTTGAACCTATATCAAGTTCTCCCCCGGCTAAAGTGTATCAAAATAGGCATAGGAGGCAGACAGATTCCAGGTGGCGTTTCAGGTGCTGCTTGAAATTTTCAACAGAAGAAGAAGGCGACTTTGCCTATTGATATGTTTGTCTGGTTCGGCGCAATCCTATGCGGCCGGTCCGTTGAAATGAATGGGTTTAAACCGAAATGACACCTCGTAGGATCGCGCTGTAACTCTCTGTATTCATATCAGCAAGCTGCCTGCCAATACAAACGGCCTGTCTTTTGCTTCTTTCCTTTCCTCGCCTCTCACGACCACCTCAGCACGTTTACTTGGAAGTTAGCCCTGCTGGCCTCAGCGCTCTACCCATCCGTCGGCTCCAGAGGAGATTATTGTAACTGTGGTGGGGCAGTTCTGTCCCCGTTCTTATTTTTATAGCGTTTCTTTTAAATTTTATTTCAAAATCTTGACTCAAGGGGGTTAACCCCCCCCCTCCAATTTCTGTCGTCCATCGATCCACCCATCCTCCCTTCATTCCAGTGTCCATCTTCCTCCCTCTTTTTCTACCCATCCTTCATCCATCTCAGCTCTGTTTTGCTACCTACCTACATAATGCCCTCGCAGGCAACGTAGACAAGGGAACAATATCCACCATCTCCTCCCTTAAGAGAAGAGCACGTCAAGAAAAGTGCGATTCTGAAGCTGCCTCTCTTTATTTACTTTGTGATAAGAAATGCCAAGAAGAGCATCATTCAGTAGATGTCCTCCAGCTGCCCACTTTTGGAAGGTATCTGCCCTTCTAAGGGTATAGCAGAACATACCCCACCCCCTCGGCCATACTGCAAAATCCAGCCTCAGCGCCTTGCTGGGGACACCAACGGAGTCTCTCTCTTTATAGCCCGGAGGCAACCGAGGGCTGAGTCTGGTTAAAGCCTCTTCGGACACTTCCTCTTCTGCCGAAAAGAAAGGAATCCACAAGGTTTCGAGGGAGGAAAGCCCGATTTTACGAGGGGGCATCGTGGAGTCCTTGACAGAGACAAACACCTCGGTCCACAAGAGCCTTAAGCCGAAAGACATTACTGCGTCGGTACAGCTCTTTGGACTTCCACTGGACACACCCTGAGGTCCTTAACTATACTTGGCTTGGCAGTAAATGTCTCCCCCCCCCCCCGCGATAAATGGGAATAAACTAGTGTGCGACCCTGTTTTGGATTGGGATTGTACTCCGCAGCCATTGTCTTGAATAGGTCTCCTCTGGAACAAACGAACAGAGCGGGACCATCGGTTGAAAATCCAAACGTTCCGCTTAAGGAGACTGGATCTAGAGCATCTCCTCCCCCAAAAAGCTTCGGGAGAAGAGGAGGTGAAGTCAGGCTTTCTCTGAAACGTGCGAGCCCCCCCCCCCTCTTTTCTTAACATCCTCCTTTTCCACAGGCAGTAAATCCAAGGCTATAAAAATCAAAGAAAGCTAATGTAAGTTTTATTCAACTATTTAACCGTCTCAAGTCTAACGCCTTCTGTAAGGAAACAAAAGAGGATCAGTACCGGATTGGACATTTTACAACGGTAGTAAAATTAAAGTGCGTGTATACGGCGGGGAGGGAAGGAGGAGAGAGAGAGAGAGAGAGCAAGAGAGAGCGTGTTGATCTCTGAAAGGCAACCCGGTCCTCCCACAGCCCCCCCCCCCCCAAGCTTTCAAAACAAACCGGGATATTGCTCCAGAAGCCCATAGAATCAATCTATCTATCTATCTATCTATCTATCTATCTATCTATCTATCTATCTATCTATCTATCTATCTATCTATCTATCTATCTATCTATCTATCTATCTATCTATCTATCTATCTATCTATCTATCTATCTATCTATCTATCTATCTATCATTGTGCCTCTATATATCTGCACACAAACACCCATGCACTCAAAAGAACTACGCTTTCAAATCTATACTAACCCATAGAATTAATGCATGCATGCAGATGTGCATGTATATTACCGAGCCAGAATCACCTTTACACCAACACAAGTCCCGTGATGTCTTTAAATTATGTGTTCCTCATACAGGGTTTGGGGGAAAACACGATGGAAGCATAGATAACATACATGGATATATAATATACATGCAAATACACACCCGGTACAGGCAGGGATACAGAATAGGCATGCGTTCGCGTTCAAATATGTAACACTCAGAGACCTTGCAATATGCAAACCGGTGACAGTTCATGTTTAAGAAAAGCGCCCAAATTTGGCAGCAGTCCGATGCAAAAAAACAAAAACAAAAAAACAAACACCCACCTCTCTACTAGAGTTTACAATCCGGAATTTCTCCCCCCGCCACGCCTCACCCTCCACACACACACACCCCCGCTCACCCCCTTCCATGCAAGCCTTCCAGATAAAGATATTTCCTGGCCTTCTTTGAGCAAACTTAAAAGTTCACTTTACATTGTCATAATAGGCATTCAGCTAAATGCCCACTTGGAAGGGAAGCCGGTCTAGAATTGCGGTTTATGGACGGGAGGGGGGGGACAGGCGGGAGGGAAAGAATTCCCCAGAAGAGGATTATAGGAGGCAAAGAGAGGGCAAAACTCAGCATTTCTCTTTCATGTTTCAGAAGGTGGTGGGGGGGGGGGACGCGAGAGAGAAATCTATTACCCCCCCGCAGCACCCACCCCCGCGTCTCCTCCCTTGCCCGCCCCCCTGCCGCCCCCCGCCCCCGTTTTGCACTGTACGTTTCGTGCTTTCTGAACTCCTGAAGCTTTGCTACATCGCATCAACATAACACAATCCATCGTGGATATGGAATGCAAGAGGGCGGTTTGACAGCCCCGCGCAACCCCCTCCGCCCGGATTGATTTACGCCTGCCCTGACGCTTTATCAGCCTCACGAAAAAAGTTTGACCAATCATTTTGCTGGAAGCTCCCAGCCCGGCAGTCCCGACTGTACTTTTTCTTGGCAGGGGAAGTTGAGGCTGGAAGGACGAAAAGGGGGTTAAAGCGGGGATCTCGCCTCTCTTTTTTTACAGCTCGCCTCTTCCCCCCCCTCCCTGCACCTACTCACCACCCTTATATACTTTAATATCTCTAGGACCAGCTAGCTCGAGATCTGCTCCTGTGTTTTTTGTTTTATTTTATTACTCGCTCCTTTGGTTTCCCCCCCCCCCTTTTCCTTTCCCCACTTCCTTGAACCGGGGGGCTCGTATGATGTCCAAGAATGTCCATTTCTGGAACTCTTAGCAATTATTATGTCGACTCCATTATAAGTCATGACAGCGAAGAAACTCCCGCGGCCAAATTCTCGTCGGGGCAGTATGCAAACTCCAGGCAAACTAGCCACAGTGAGTCCCTCGAATTCCCCTCTTGTAGTTTCCAGCCCAAATCGTCCGTTTTCAGCGCTTCTTGGACGCCTCTGACGCCCCACACGGCGACCACCCTTCCTTCGGTCTATCATCCTTACATTCCGCATCAAAACCTCCCAACTTCCGAGAGTAGGTATCTACGGAGCTGGCTGGACCCAGTGCCCCGAACAGAAAACATAGCCGGGCAGGGACCAGTTAAAACAGAACCGCTGCTGGGACACCCCGGGGAGATTCGTAAACAGGGGACACAGGAGTACCATTTAGAAACTTCTGCTGCAAGGGAAGGGATCGCTTCCAATCAAAGGCCCAGCTTCGAGGACAATAAAGTTTGTGAAGGAAGCGAGGACAAAAGCAGGCCAGATCAAAGTAAGTTATAAAAAGTGAGGAAGTAAACAGCGTTTAAAAAAAAAAAACCAACAACGAAGAGGGGGTGTCGTAAAACGGCACAATGGGAGAGGGAAGCTTTAAAAAAAATTGCAGGTCTTAAAAAAGAGACCCCCCCTTTTTTTTTACCCTCTGAAACCTAGTGGTGCTATTCTAGGATGGGGAGGGGGGAGGAGAGGAAATGGACTGGATTGCTCTGTTTGTTTAGATTGTTGTTGGGGTTGTTTTGGGGGGGAGGTGGAAATATATAATGCACCGGAGGGGGTGGGGGGTGGTGAAAGAGATGTGATGCCACTTTTGCTTGAAGAAGTCCAGGGGACTTCTCTTGTTTGGAGTCAGTTCTTATTTTTATGCGAGGTTGGGCGAACGAGGAAATACGGAGTCCTTTATGCGTTGTTGGTGTGGGTGTTGCAGAAGCGTTGCTAGAGGGGACTTGGAGAAGGTATTCGTGTGTGTGTGTGTGTGGGGGGGGGTTGTTTTGTTTCCTTCTCGGTTCCGAGACAGCGGATGGAAAGACGTTCACGTGGAGGAGTGAATGGGGGGCGGGGGGGGGGCTTTGTTGCTGTGCGCCCTTGTTTACCTGGAAGGACCCCCCAGTTTCTTTCGGATGCCTTCTTCCGTCTTTCTTCGAGTCTCCGTCCGTTGATTGCCTTTCGCTTATGAAATGCGCCCGACGTGCGTATGAATATTTTAGAGCAACGGCTTGTCTCTCCCCTCCTCCTTTTCTCCAACAAAACAGTAAAAAAAGCGAGTTTAATTGGGTCTTTTATTTGCTGCGGGGGGGGGGGGGAGAACAGACTGGCAAAGTCTTAAACTTAATCGTGTGGTGCGTTTTGCGACCGGGTAGGCGGCTGGGATCATTTGGTGTCCCCCCTCCCCAACCCTTGGAGGAAAAAAACCGAGTGAAAATGATTGGAGATGGGGGTGTGGGGGGGAGAGATGCGGAAGCGCCACGAAATATAATGCAAAGATGCGCTGCCTCCTCGGGTAAGGGAAGGGAAGCGGGTGCCAGCCGCTTTTCCCGATGGCCTTGAGGAAACCTTCGGTTGTCAGAGCAGAAGGAGAAGGAAGAACCTCGGTGGAGGAGTTGGTGAGGGGGGGGGGGGGAAGCGTCGCCCTTTTGAAAAAAGCGACCCGGCGGCTGAAAAGCAAAACAAACGGCACAATCCCCCGGACAATCGCTCTTTCGGAACTCCGGAAACAGCCGCTCCTGCATCTTCTCCTCCTCTTAAACGCGTCTCTGTCTCTCTCTGTCTCTCTGTAGTCCTTTCCCCGGATCCAGACCTGCAGTTGGGGAAAGGGGGCGACCTGAACATTCACGAGGCATCGGCTGATTTGTGTCAATTCGGTCCTGGCGGTTTGCTCTGGGCACAGCGGGAGGGGAAGCGAAAACGCCGCCTTCTGTGTCGGGGCGCTGGGCTGCCTTCTCGGCGGAGGGGCTGAGGGGCCCGGGTGAGAAGAACTGGAAGGAGACGTCTCCACCACCCACCCACCCCCGTCCGGCTTAGGTGCCTCTCTCCATCCGCCGCCCCCACCCCCACACACACTCTACGACTTCAGGACGGAAGATAGAGAACACAAATCTTGTGGGAGAAAACGGCTCCGTTCCAGAGGATCGAGAAATGCCACTTGGGTGGGGGGCGCTCAGAATAGCTTAGAAGGCATCCTTGGTTGGAGGCTGCAAAAACCCCAAAAAGAAAGGGGGGGAAAGGAAAAGTCTGTCTCCCTCCCCCCCTCCAGAAAGTCTGCCCCCCAAAGAAGTGTACGGTGTGTGTTGGGGGGGGCGGGGGGCGGTATTCCTGTTTGTTTGCCCTCAGCGAGCCATTGAGCCCCTGGAAATTCACGCCCTGTTGGAACGTCTTCATTTGTAAATCTGTGAATTGAGTTTCTGGTCCCACACCCCCCACAAGTATAGCGTGCCAGCCAAACATAACTCTCCCCCCCCCCCTCTTCCTGTTTGGGGAATAGCGTGAAATGAGAGATAAACTTGTTTTCCTGCGGTAGACGTCATGTTTCCTTGAAGTGCCAAAAAATCACACAAACACGAAGAGTAATAATAATAATAAAAAAAGTCAGGGCGGGGGGAGGATGGTTTTTGGTAGAGATGTTGTCCCCCCCCCTCTTCCAAATGCCATTAAAAGATAGGTAGCGGGTATTAATTATTAACTGCCTGCCTCTTCTTTAATATTTAATTCTGCCTAGCCGAGCCAGTTTCGTGGAGGAAGCGGCCGGTCGCGCTGGTCAGGCGAGCGAATCGCTCACCGCTGGGGTTTGGTTTGGTTTGGTTTCCAAAACCAGAACGCGACTGGCTGAAGACCCGGGGAAATGGATTCTGCTCCGCTGGCCATCCTTACTAGGAGAATCCAAGCTTTATAGGGGCTATCTTGCGTGGAGGAAGGCACCCCGGAAGTCCGGCAAAGGTTGGGCTTTCTCCTTTCCCACCGGGTCTCCTTTGTACCAGAGAAAGCACCGACGCATATCCGCCGCGACCCTGACCCGTTTTTCTTTTTTTAGAGCGCGGCGCAAATGTCTCCAGGCTTTCCTTCGCCAAAGCCCGCTACTACCTCCCTTTTACTCCCGAGTAGTCTTATAACGAAGTCAGTGGGTTGTGGATCCCTACGGCAGTTTTTCTTCTGCCTGGTGTATCCGACTACCACCTCCCCACCCGCAACCGTTCCACCAGCATCACGTTGGGATAGTTTCTCAGAAGGTGGACTGGGGGTCCTTCCTACGCAAGTCTGTCCAGTGGGCTTTCAAGTTTCCTTAGGATGGCGTCTTGAGATTGCTCTTTGGGGCTGAAACTATCACCGCTGCAGAAAGCGCAGCCCACCTGGTCGTTCCGGAGAGGCCTGGCAGGGAAGCGCTGAGGGCTCCGGGACATCTCCCCCTGGCTTCTCAAGGGTCTTGCGGTGACACAAGGACCCCATAGATGCCTGAGACTTTTCCGGGCAACAGGGAAACCCCCCACCACAGCAGGCGATTTGCTTTCCCCTTGGTAGAGTGGAGATTATATTAAGTTTTTTTTTCCTTTGAGAGAGAGAGAGAAAGAGAAGAGAAGAGAAGAGAGCGGGAGTGCTAAATTATTCATAGTTTTCTAATGAATTAGTTGGTGCCTACAAGCGGGAAACATAGGCAAGCCATTTGAAAAACCTGCATCTGAGAAGCAGGGATCCTTTCCTATTAGCACTATGAAAAAACGTGCATAGATTAGAATCAGCTTCTTTTCTTCCTGCCATGAATAATCTCTCCCCCAAAGCTCTAAACATCTCCCTTGAATAAGTTTTTCACAAAACATCCAAACTCCTAAAAACTTCCTTCCTTCCTTCCTTCCTTCCTTCCTTCCTTCCTTCCTTCCTGGATGATCTGACTTAACTCCGACCTATTGTAGGTAGAAATGTGGTTACTTCCTCTTTACTCCATATTTGCATACCGGCGCACGTGGGGATTCTTCTATAGATGGATCCGCTTTGTACAACTTTGCTTTTTTGTCCACCAGGTATTTCACTGTAACCCTCACCCACTTCTGGGTGCAAATCCCCCAGGTCAAAACTTCTTCCTGGTGGTTGGTTGGCCAATTGCGTGACAGTCTACTGGTACTGACTGGCTTTCATACTCTCTCTTCCAGGTAACCCCGCGGCCAACTGGTTACACGCTCGCTCCTCCCGGAAGAAACGATGTCCCTACACCAAGTATCAGACCTTGGAACTGGAGAAGGAGTTTCTGTTCAATATGTACCTCACCAGAGACCGTAGACACGAAGTGGCCCGGCTCCTCAACCTGAGCGAAAGACAAGTCAAAATCTGGTTTCAGAATCGAAGGATGAAGATGAAGAAAATGAACAAGGAACAGGGGAAAGAATGAAGGTTCCCTAGCCCGGCCCCCTCCCTCTTATCTCTCCCCAAATTTGGCCCCCACTTAGAAACTTATGTTGTATTTATGGGCAGTGATGGTGCTAATGGTGCTTGAGGTCGGGTCGGTGCAGGTGGGGAGGGGAGGGGAGCCAAGCAGAAACAGACTGCTTCGTTGGGATGCAAGGGGCTCATAATGATGACACCTGTTCTATTCTTTGGGGTCTTCTTTTTTCTTCTTTTGAAACTATTCAGGAAGTCACTGCTATAGCGTGAGGAGTCGCAGCGAAGGGACTGGCAGATGACTGACATTAGTTTTTTATGTTGATTTCACATGGTTCTCCCAGGGGCTTCTTGGGAGAGTCGTCACTCAGTTATAGTGTACTTCTTCCTCCACCATACCACGCACTGTCCCAGACTAGCAACTCGGTCCATGCAAAGTTCTCCGAAGCCAAGCCTCTAGGAAGAAACCAAGGGAAACTGTGCTCCACCACTGAGGCTGGGCAGGGTTTCCCGGGAGATGGTGCCCTGACCTCAAAAGGTTTTCCATATCCCATATCCCTTACAGAGGGACCAGAATAATATAGATCTAATTAGCAGCTGAGCTTGAGCAGACGCCCATTGGATTGACCATCCTTCTTAGAGCACCTAAGTCGATTTCCTGATAGCTAGGGGCAGAAGTGCCACTGGTCTTCTAAACACCATCCCTTGCTTTTAAAAATAAGTCAACATGGGACAGCTGAGTTACTTTCCCCCAGCAGAAATGCATTTACTCAACGCCTCTGAGGCCTTGGCACCAAGCAAAGCGGGGTCCTCTTATTCTCCCCTTCAGGCTTGTCCAGGAGATCTTAAGATGTCCCATAAACTGGTCCTGACTTCTAAGGGCAAGACAGGACATTTCTCCTCCTCCTCCTGTTCCCACAAATTAGCAAGAGGGGAGTGAGACTGGAGGAGAGATCACCACCTTTTTCATAGTGACTGAGAAGGTGTGTGTTCCTAGTGTCCAACTATTTATGATTTAATGGGAAAAATCAGTTTTCCAGAAACCATACCAGAGTCAGGCATGGTATGAGGATCTTCTCTGGACCTTCTTCCTCCTCCTCCTCTTCTTTTTTCTTCTTCTTCTTTCTCTTCCTCTTTTTCCTCCTCCTCCTCCTAGGTTTCTGCGGAGAAGTTTTAATACTTGAACGTTCTAGGAATATTTCCGCCTGCGTCTCAGTGGTTCCTGGAGAACATAGCCATCTTTCATGTTCACACGAAAGCCAAGTTTTGAATGGCATAAAAGGTCTTGATGGCCTTTAGTGGAGGGGGAAGGCCCCATGTATGTGTGCTAATGTAACAGACAGACATCCTCATTGTTTACAAAAGAATCCTCATTTCAAACTGGGAAGAATGGGGATCCCAACTTTGGAAGCTCTTTTGGAGTCTCACATATAGATTCGCCTTTCAACTTATACCACATGGGATTCTGTTGTCCTTATGACTGCTTCTATTTAGCCTCCCTCCGCCGCCCCCCCCTTCATCGGTGGGACTTGGGGGAAAATAGGTAGTTAAGTAACTTAGTACAAAGTGATCATATGTTGTGTTTATTTTTAAAAGGGGGGGATCCGTGTTCGTGACTGTGCTTTTGTGAACGTTCCGCTAGTTTTTTCTGTGGCTTTTTAGGAATATAAAAATGGGGTCTATACCTGTTAGTTGCAGAACTGGCGGGACATAAACATGTATATAATTTATCTCCCTCCCCTTTCCTGTACTTCCACGCTAAAACTACCAGCCTGTTTCTAGAAGTAACACTGTATGTACTGACAATTTTTTTGTTAACAAAACAAAAGAGGGTGGGGAATAGGACAAGAGATAGATGGATTTTAATGTATCTCTTTCTGGTGATTTCTGGGCAAAGCGGTTCCAACCGAGAGATCTAATTTCATAGGATGTTGTATAGGATTTTTATACCATTTCTGCCTGAGGACAAGCCGTTATTCTGTCGAGATTTGATAGGCATATTTTGATCCTTGGAGAAACTGCCTTACCGGTTTTGCAGGATTCTCCGAAGATGGGGAAAAAAAAAATCTTTTAGGATAGACTTCAGTGTAAAATATTCAGGATTTTGTTTTAAGAAAATTTTAGGAGATTTGATGACTTTCCTCAAAATCAGTGGGGTACTTCCTATCCCGAACAAGATTTCCTTCTTTCTTTCTTTCTTTCTTTTTAGTGGGATACTAGGAAAACAGCGGACGAAGTGCTTTTTTAAATAGCTTCAAACCTTAATAACTCTAGCGTGTGACTCAAATTTAGTCAAACTTCACCTTGTCTCACTATGCCAATTTCTCAAATGGAATTTCCGAGGAAACCTCCTGTCCCCCCCACCCCCCAGTAAAAATAAATATGATTTTAAAAAAAAAATACTGTTGGAACAGGCCTTCTCTTGCGTCGTTTGAGGTTGGGGGGATTCTCTGGTTTGTCTTTATTTCGTTACTCGCCGGTGCTCCAATCGGGTGTTCCACCCTCGTGGAGGGAACAGACAGCACAAACGGGTCTGAGACCTTTCCGAGTCTGACAGCAAATCTCTTCCACTCTCTCTCTAGCCACCGACTTATTCTGACACCGAAGCAGTGACGACCAGAAGTGTTTAGAAACCACTTTTTTTTTGTATGCTAAAACATGAACTTCAAAGGGGAAAATAGTTAATTTCCTTTAAAAGGGGAGAGGGGATGAAGAAAACACAAAACCTTCGTTGTTTCTCCTATTCTACAAGATCATAATGTGTTTTTTCCCCCACCCTACAATTGTTTAATGTCTAAGAATAAGAATCGATTGTGGGGGAAACCCTTCACCCCACCCGCATCTGGTAGGATTCTGCTGCTCCCAGCTTAACAGAAATCTTTGCAGCTGTGTTCCCTTTTTCTTGGCTAGAGTTCATTATTAAAAGTTTTGGAAAGTTTTCTTTTCTTTTCTTGGTGAGAAATTGTTTCTTTTTAACTTTAAAAAGACAAGCTGGGGGGAAAGTCTAAGGATTCATTTCTTGTGAGTGTGGGGTTTTTTTTGTTTTCTTTTTGCCTCAGCGTTAAGCTCGGCCGCATCCCGAAACCCATTCAGCAAAACAGAAATAAAAGCTGCATTCCCGTCTTTTCATTTGTTACCAAAGGAGTCTTTATTCACGGAAAGGACCCTTATAATAAAAGAAGGGGACGGGAAAAAGGAATGGGTAGGTGGATGGATGAATTGGAGTGGGGAAATGTTGTGTTTACACCCGGCAAGGAGAGAAACCTACATGGTGGAATCCAGCGACGGTGGAGAAATTGAAACGTCCGTTTCCCATTTTCAACAGGATGTCGAGTCTGATTCCTCAGCCTGCCCCCTCTCTCTTTAACGCAAAGAATAATGCCCATCATTGCAATATTCAGAAAGCCATCTTTGAGATCCTGCTTCCAGAGCAATCCTCCTGCACTTTTCGACACAACCTTGTGCTTCAGACAAAAGCTTTCCTTCTGCATTGATTCCCAGGGTCCGGTGTCGAATTGAGCAGACAGCGCCGGTGTTCTTTAAGGGGAGGGGGGAGAAAATAGTTGGCTCCAGGTTTTTAGGAGAGCCACCTTCGTTCAAAAATCCCCCTTACGTGTCTTTCTTTGGGTAAAACCGGGGCAAGGGAGGTGAAGGATGTTTGGATCTTACCGAAGAAGAAGCGGAAGAAAGTAAGTAGCTTGTCATAAAGCAGATACAGAGAGAGAGAGAGGAGAAGAAGACGAAAACTCCGCGCAGTGGGCTGCAATAAAAGAATATGACCGCCATAAAACTTTATAGGGTATAAATTTCTGAAGGTTAAGGAACTAAGCAACTGTAAAGCAAACAACGGTCGAAAACTTTCAGAAGCTCCTAAATTACTTGACTGTCTTGAGAAAGGGGGGACGAGTGGGGTGGCAGCGGCGCTGGGAACACATTCCTCGTTCACCCAAATTCTTTTTAAAAAAATAGTGGTGGTTTTTAATTTAAAAGAATAACACTTGGAGGATAAAGTCTATTCCGTCTGGAGCGCTCTGTGAAAATCCAGCGCTCTCTGATGTTGGCTTCTTCTGGCTTTGTGTTCCTTATCACTTCCCAACTGCCCGCATCCTGGCCCATCAGCTCGCAACAACAACAACACACACACACACACAAACGCTCACACTACACCAGATAGACACACACACACACACAAAGTTCTGGCGAGACGTCTGGGCTTCGAAAGGCTTTTCTCCCGTCGTTTAAAAATCTGTTTACAGCCCAAGCTTTCCCCTTTCCAAGAGCAGAATACTGTGATTGTTTAGTCTTGGGTCCCCCCTCCTTTTTCTTTTTTTTCTATTTAAACAATGGTGGTTTTTCAAAAGCGAGAGCCTTTTCTCTAAAAGTGTCTTGAAAAGGACCGGTTGGGAAGTGACGCCGGATAAGCAATCGGGTGACTTCTGGAACGGAGGCCGTGACTTCCCTTTCAAATCACCACCGCATACGAATCCTAATCATTTCATAAATGATTTATCCAATGCAACAATGCTTGGGGGAAAAAAACACAAAGGGAGAGAAAGAGAGAGAGAGAGAGAGAGAGATCCATAAAAGCGCACGCACGCGTGCGCGCATAAAATCTAACTAACCCCATCTTTATTAGCCCTGTATGTTTTTACTTGCAATGGACATTAGATGGCGCCATTACTCCACTTTAGAAATCAAGAGGCACAGGCGTTCTTTCCCCCGCCGGTCTCTTTCCCTTTTTTACTCCAAACACCTTGATTTCATTAGGAACAATAAACTGAACGGTTGTTCATAACCGTTGTGAATAAATCCGTCCGACATAAAATATAAGGTTAATTATGGCGATTTTCCAACTTTTTTTTTTTTGTTGATAAAAAAGAAGGTCCATTACGATTTCTTTGGACGACGAACCACCCCCCCCCTCCCCTTAGGAAACCTGACTCACAGATGCGGCGGGAAGTTCTCCTGCGCAGGAGACCTGGACATGAATCTTGCGAAGTTCCTATTGATTTCAAAGGGGTTGTAAGGACAGGACTTAGCGGGATATTTTGGGCCCGGCCAGCGATGAAGTCTGTGTGTCTCTACATCAGGCGAAGTGTTTTGAGGGGTGATTGCGGGAAAGCAGGGAAACCAACCCACCAACCAACAAAACCCCTCATTTAATAGCCCAGCAATATAGTTTTAGGAGGCTGGTTTTGCGCCTCCGCTTATGTGGTGGGGGTTGAATAGGGAAAAAAAAAGGGGGGGGAGGTCTGCAATCCTTATACATCCCTGTTCCCCAGCATTTCTTTGGATAGGCAGCCAGGACGGACCACAGAAGTGGCGGGGTTAGGTTAGGAGGTCGCTTATTCCGCAGCACCCCCGTTACCTCTGGCTGGGGTCTGAGGAACTGCATGGTGAAACAATGCCCCTCAATAATCGACAGGCTTGCGAAATATTTCAATCCTTGGAAGGGCTGCAGATCAAGACTGGCAGTTTGCGGGCGGGGGTGGGGGGAGAGGGACCCCCAAAGTGTGGCTCCATCCAAGCACAGCTCTTCTTCTGGGTGTTTGTCAACATACAAGAGAGCTTGAAGAAAGGGGTTCTCTGAATGCCTGGAAAACCCGTGAGGAACTTGCCCCCCCCCCCAAGGATCCATTGAAAAGCTTTGCTTGATCCAAGCCATGAAGGCCGACAAGTTTTACTTACAGAAATCTGTTTTTAAAACACATTCCCCCACTTTGCATTAGACGGGAGGGTCTCACTCGCCCTCTCCACATGACAATCAATGGCCATTATTGTTGGGGGGAAGGGATAAACACGTTTCAATTGTTGGGGGGGGGGATAACATCACCAGAAAGGAGAAAATTGGGGCCGGGAATCCCATTTGAATAAAGGATTTTCTGTCCAAAGCTTCCAAGTTCTGTGAGGAACATTTGGGCCGCAGGTTCGGCGGATTGTTGGAATTCGATAGACCTTTTGTTGTTGTTCTCGTTCACCAACAAGAACCCTATTTTACAACAGCAGTTAAGCAAAGCGAAGGAAAAGCTTTCCCCTTTCCCTTCTCAGAGCAACACCAAAAAAAAAAAGAAGCACATTTAAGCAGTTCCACCCTGCATCCAAGCGGTCACCCTTTAACCAGAAGGAGTTGGGGCGAATTAATAAGCAGCCCTTGAAAAAACAAACGAACGAACGAACAAAACCTCACGGACTCATAAAGTAATGAGAAGTTATAGTTTACCAAGTGATGTGTTGGGGGGTGGGGGCGGGATAAGCTTCCCTAATAAATCTTTTTCCTCCACTGGGTCTTTGTAAATCATGTTCCCACTTTCTCTCGTGGCTTTCGTCTCCCCCTTTAGAACAGAAACATTTGCCTTTCGTCAGAGATCCCTGCTACTGTACGTCCGATGATTTAAAGGCAGCGGCCGATTCTTGATCCGTTGGGTGCGGACAACAGTAACACATTACGCCTCAAACCTCGCTGCACTTCGGTTAAGATAAAATTTCGCTTCCCAGACCTCTTCTCCCTTCTATCGCCTTGCCTGCCTACACGCACACACGTGCCACAAACACACACACGCAATATAGCATGTTGTTGTTCGCAATGCTCATGTTGGTGTGTTGGACCTGCTCTAGAGTGTGAAACCTCTGTGTGCATGACTCTCCATCGGGCCCACATGCCTACATCAAACTGTTTGTCACAGATATACAGTCTGTTAGGAAATATTGTTTATTTGGGATCTGGTGGCCACCAAAGTATACAGCCGCTGGTGTATCTGGGGCTGAGGAGTCCCCGCCTTCTTTCTGGAATCATCTTGGAGAAGTATTTGGAACTTTCAGATGGTTTCCAAGAGTGGGGAAGAGGGAAGGAACCCGGGGTTAAGGATCTGTTGTGATTCGGTGGGTTCGTGTGGGTAGTAATAACCAAACATTTTAAACAACAGCAACAGCCAACAACCACAATTTATTCTGCTCGGTGGACGGTAAAGGAGATGATAAAATAAAATCTTAAATGTCTTATTTAAAAAAAAAGAAGAAGCCAAAAATCTATCCTAAGGCGTTGCCCGCCATGAAAAGAGGTTCCAATTAAGAGAAGAAAACAGTTCGATAAAAGCCGTCTTACACAAAATAGAATAGAGCTTACTTTAAAAGACGTGAATCTGGGTACGCCTTCCTTCCTTCCTTCCTTCCTTCCTTCCTTCCTTCCTTCCTTCCTTCCTTCCTTCCTTCCTTCCTTCCTTCCTTCCTTCCTCTCTAAGTCTGAGCTCAGAGTAACTCTTCCAAGAGATTTATCTTGAAATTTTTTACTTAAATTAATAATTTTTCTTTGGGTTTCTTTCGAGGAGGCCTTTCCGTTTCAGATCTTGTCTGAATCAACCTTTGGGGTGACAACAGAATATAATTTACGGGGTACTGGGGAGGCTGAGTGTCTAGCAATGTAGAAGGACCCAAGGCCGCAAAAAGAGGGCTCAGAGGTCTTCAAAAGTGTCTTTCGCTGTTTCATGGTTCCCCAGAGAAAGTATCTGAAGCGGGACAGGAATCTCATGGGAAGCCTGAGGTTTGTAGGGTGGCCATAGGAAGGTGGGGAGGGGGAGCAGAGAGCAAAAGGAGCTCCGAAGTATTATTATTTGTGAAAACGTCTTGGTAACAGTTGCTGACTGCGTTAAAAGGGTTCCTCGAATTCACCCCCTGTGTGTTTATCACGGGTGAAATTGCCGAGTTAGCATGCTAAAAAACGGAAGGCAACTTTCACAAACGTCAGTAAAATAGAAAGTCAGCGCCCCCCCCCTACACACCTTCGGCCCCCTCTTCAGCTTCCCAAAGAAACCCCCCTTCCTCCCCGACTCCAAAGTTAAAACCACCTAGTGGTCCCCCCTTTTGCCGGGCATGGCGCATGGCGATGCTTAGAGAGGGTGGCTTCGAACGCTGGGTTAATAATGCCCATCGAGGTGGCGGTTTGGAGATGATGAGAGAGAGAGACGGCACCGCATCTTCTTCTCCTGTGTGGAGCGGGGGGAGTGAGGAGGGGGGGGCAGAGAGAGGAGAGACAACAGGAGGGTGGAAATGATGTTGGGGGGGGGGGGGTGGAGAAGAGAGACTAGAGAGCCGAAAAGTCAATGTTATATATGAAAAACTATAATCATTTTAATTCAGTATTGACACCCCAACATCTTGCAATAATGGAGTTAAGGCGCCAACGGAAGGCGGGGCTTTTATAGCAGTAGAGGAAAAGAACTCGTAAAAACCATTTAACAGCTTTTTATGTAGTGCGATATAACCCAGCAAGAACATCTCCGGGTGTTTTATTTATTTATTTATTTATTTTCGCGTTCTTCTCTCTCTCTCTCTCTTTCCCCACCCCTAAATTTTATGGCGCTTTATAGTTTGTTAAACAGTTTACGGCCCCCCTCTTTTGCCCCCCCTCAGTTACAAATGGGCCATTTCTCTCCCCTTTTTTGCGCGCTGATAGTTAAACCTTTATCAATAATAAGGAAATTGATCATTAAAATGTTAAATCTGACTACCTCGTTTGTTTTAAAATATGTTGCGGCTACAGGACGCCGTACGATTTGATAACTCGGTATTAAAATACCAATTACATTTATAGGAGGCTTTTAGAAAAAAACGGGTAGCAATTAAATCCGGCCTCTTTTTACAGTTTTCCAAAGCAACCCTGACATTTTCCAAAGGCTAAAACTGCCTCGTTAAAAAAAATTTAAAAAATAAAATGGAAATTAACCATAGGAACGAAGCCTCTCTTTAATTTTTCAACCCTCCCCAAATATCAATCTTTTGGGTGGGCTTAGGTAGATGATTTGTCGTGGGGCGAGAGATATCTCATTAACGTAGATAGTTTAGCATATTTAATCTCTATATTTACCACACCCCACCCCCCTCTTTCTCCCTCGCTCTCTCTCTCTCTCTGCGCTCTCTCTCTCTCTCTCGCTCTCTCTCTCTCCCTCTCTCTCTCTCTCCCCCTCTCTTTCCTCCTCCGTCTCACTCGCCTTTCTACTCGCAGGCTGAACAGAGTCCGTGTGGAGTACGTGGAAACCAATAGGATGAGGGTTCCGTAATAGATGCAAATGATCCAGAAAAGACACTGCGAAATATGAACAAACTCATTTGCTCCGAAGTAAATCACGGAAAAACTGTTTATGAACTGGCACCTCTCCTTGGAAATGTAAAGCGAGGACTCCTTTTTTTTTAAGTGCCGATTTTTTTATTTTTAGGGGGGGTTGAAGAAGAAGAAGAAGAAGAAGGAAAAGAAGGGGGGAAAAGAAGAAGGAGAAGAGAGAGAGAGAGAGAGAGAGGTAAAGACAGAGCGTCAGAAAGAAAGAAAGAAAGAAAGGAGTAACAATCACCTCAAACAACAATAAAAAGAGGATTCTGATACCATGCATTGTGGCAAAGAGTTTTGACTCAATCCTTGGGATTTTTTTTTTTAAATCTATGTATATCTGTATATATCCCCGGAAACCACAAAGATTCTTGGGTTAGCATCTCTTCGCTTTCCTCCGCTCCTGTGGCTGTTGATACACCCCGTCCTCCGTACCTTCCACCTCTTATCTATTTAAAATAAGCTATTTATATTAAAATGAGCTCTTACTTCGTCAACTCCCTGTTCTCCAAGTACAAAACCGGAGACTCCCTGCGCCCCAACTTCTACGACTGTGGGTTCGCTCAGGAGCTCGGAGGGAGACCTACAGTCGTGTACGGGCCGAGCACGGGAGGCACCTTTCAGCACCCCACCCAAATCCAGGAGTTCTACCACGGGGCGTCTTCTCTGTCCAGCTCCCCTTACCAACAGAACCCCTGCGCCGTCGCGTGCCACGGGGACCCGAGCAATTTCTACGGCTATGACCCCTTGCAAAGACAAAGCCTCTTCAGCGCTCAGGACTCCGACCTAGTGCAGTATCCGGATTGCAAGCTCGCCTCCGCCGCCGGGCTGGGAGAAGACGCCGACAACTCCGAGCAGAGCCCTTCGCCCACGCAGCTCTTTCCTTGGATGCGACCGCAAGGTGAGGAGGCAGCTTTGGAAAAAGGGCCAGCCGGCCGCCCCGGCCACCGCCGAGGCATTTCCTGAACCCATAAAACAACTTCGCCCTCCTTTCTCCCCCCACCCACCCCCACCTCTGCCACTAGCCTCCCCACTCCCTCCTCTCCCCCCCCCCAAACCCCTCGGTTACTTTTTTTACTGTTTTATTAGCGTAAACTTTTGCACTTCTCAATAGCTTGATCGCTTCATTACCCTGAAAGGGACCCTTTTCCTTCTGAATGGGGGAGAGAACCGGACCTCTCTGTCTCTCTCTCCCCCCCCCCACCCCCGTCCCCCTTTCAATGTGCGAAGCTTCCCCCTTAAAGTTTATGGTACTTTTACAACCTTTAAGACCCTCTTTTTGTGTCTCTCTCTTTAACCTCCCCCTCCTCTTCTCTCCCCCCTCCATTATTATCTTTTAACCCTCTGGAGAGGCGAGGGGAGCAGGAGAGGACGGGGTGGGGGGGGGACACTGGGGGAGGACTGGTCTGGCCAAGAGGGTGCTGCTGGCTGGGGAGGGAAGGGTGCTTGTAAAAAAAACGACAGTGCTGGGCGGACGGGGGGGGGGCAATGGGAAGAGCAATATTTTCTTTCAGAAAAAACCCCCACCAGGGTGGTATTGCCGGCTGAGGGGGCTCGAGCGCATATGTGGTCCTCTTTGCCTCTCTCTCTCTCTCCCCCTCCCCTTCCCCGGATAATTGCCTTCCCCTTTGTAATATTAAAGAAGGGCAGTTGCTTCCCTGCCTTTGTGTGTGTGTGTGTGAATGCGCGTTTCTGTCCCTCCTCGCCCTCCCTCGCTCCCCTTCTCTCTCTCTCTCTCTCTGCCCCTAAACTGTTTTATGTATCGTCTCAACCTTCCTTTTCTCTCCCTCCCGCCTCCCTCCCCCCCTTGCTCCCCCACCTTTGCAACACCCCAGCAGCCGCCGGACGGAGGAGAGGACGGCAGACTTACAGCCGCTACCAGACCTTGGAGCTGGAGAAAGAGTTCCTTTTTAATCCTTACCTGACCCGCAAGAGGCGGATCGAGGTGTCGCACGCGCTGGGACTGACGGAGAGGCAAGTGAAAATCTGGTTTCAGAACCGCAGGATGAAGTGGAAAAAGGAGAACAACAAAGATAAGTTCCCGAGCAGCAAATGCGAACAGGAGGAGCTGGAGAAGCAGAAAATGGAAAGGGTGCAGGAGGTGGAAGAGGGCGGCGAAGCACAGACCGGGGAGAAGAAATAGGCGCTTGGGAAGCCCACGGACAGGCGAGCCGCAGAAAGCCTCCTTGCTCCTGCCATTCTGCCAGCCGGGTGTTTTGTGGGGGGGTGGGGATAAACACTGCTTAGGGAAGGGAAACTCCCTCCACTTCCGTTGCTGTAAAACAATATAGCTGTGAGAGTCTACTTCTGATTGTCCTTTGATACATACAATGAACTATATCTATATTTAAAACAAAAAACAAAAAAGAAATCTTGGGGTCTTTTTAGCTTTGTTGCTATTTTTTTCCCGTTTTCTTGCCAGTTAAGAATTAGTATTAGTGTAATGCAAATAGCTTCTGTTAACCATGACTGTGAAAATGATTCTCTCTCTCTCTCTCTCCCCTCTCCCTCTCTCCTTTCTCCCCTCCCCCTCTCTCTCCCCTTCAATGGGGCGCGAGAGATGCTCTCCGGGCTGCAAGAGAATCCCTGAACATTCTATACGGACTGTGCCATCCTCAGTAGAGTTACAGCCGTCTGAAGTCCCTTGAAGTCAATGAGTTTGGAAGGGTGTTAACTCTACTTGGGATGGCTAAGCGCTCTTCGGAAGACTCTGGGTTTCCCTGCTTGCGCTTTCCAAAACATAGGAAAGGCGTGAAAAGCGTATTAGAGCACTTTCAAAACCAATTCCCTCTCTCTCTCTCCCCCCCCCCCCTTTCTCTCTCTGTCTGCCCCCTCCAGTCGTGGAGGTAGCTCTGAAAACATACACCCCCGACAACATGAAACTGCCTATTTCTGATGTAGTTGTTTCCTTTATTTTAAGAGTTGACTCCCTTCCTTTTGGCTTCCGAGTTTGCTTTTGTTTATGCGTTTGTCTCTTTAAATGTCTGTCTTAAAAAGGGAAAAAGAGAGAGCCTCTCTTTCTCTCCTCTCTCTTTCTCTATTTAGTTAGCATGCGCACAGTGGAACAAGTTGTAAAAAGTGCTTTTTTTCCTTCCCCCCCCCCCTTGGGTTTTTGGGTTCCCCCCCTTTTTCTCTTAGGTTTACTGTGAACAAAAAAAATAAAAGAGAATGTATACTGTATAGGTGAATTACTTTATGGGGGGGAGGGGGAACTAATGCTATATTTTGTCCTCTTCTTCACTTTGTTCTATTGTTGAAGCTGGAAGCGGCGGAAGAAAGGAGTTACAATAAAGTTTACAAGTCACAATTGCTCCTGTGACATGGTTCTTTCTTCGTCTGACTTGAAAAGTTCCTCTGGGACATCTTGAAGGGAAGAATTCTTTCTTTAAAAAAAAAAATCGAACAAAACAACGCTGGCTACCTACTGTTATCCAAGAGAACTTTTGGAAGGATGTGGAAGAAACTTAGGGATGGTGTGTGTGTGTGTGGAAAATGCACCTTAAATACGAACTGGGGGTGGGGGCAGAGAAAGCTGGGTTTTGTAAAGAGGTATTAACATCTCTTCTGTGACCGAATGGATGTTCTTATTTTTAAGGGGGGAGAACCCAATAACTTATGTTTATAGGTGTGCATGTGTTTGGAAGCTACTGAATTCTACCCCCTCCTGAGTTCCTTATGGGGTCAGCCCCCCATCTTTCAGAGTCACACAGCTGCCCTCCTAGAACCACAGAGTGTAATCAGCTTCCCTCTCCCCACCTCCCCTGTTTGCATCCGAACCATGAAAACTTTCAATGCAACCCGCACCTTTCCTTGGCTTATTTCTTTTTTTTTCCTTTTTGCTTGCTTGCTTGCTTGCTTTCTTGCTTGCTTCCCTTCCCTTTCCTTCCCCCTCCCTTTTTCTTTCCCTTTATTGGAAGCCATCCCTTGCTTCCCCAGCAGAAAGCGGAGTCACCAGCTGGTCACATTTTCCTTCTCGCTGTAATTGAGTCCAGCAGAAGAGCTGACACGCTTAAATAGAGATCTGTTGTAATCTTTCCTCCTCTCTCCCCACCCCCCCTTCCGCCACCGGGAAAAAAGAAAAAATAAAAAGACAGGCAGCTCCGAGCCCAGCGCCTGTGGCTGTGGAATAAATTACTTATGGAGCTCAGTGGCGCTTAGAAGGGAGGGGGCTGATATTGGAGGGGGGGGGGATATGAAGTATCAACTTGGGGGGGTGTTGGTGGGGAGTCCTTAGGAAGGGGGGAGAGGAGAAATCCAGGGCCAGAGCCCGTAGCACCTGAGAGTGGCCAAGATACTCGGCTAGAGGCCGGGGGATAGGGCGGGATAGAGATCAGTATAGGGTGCTGCTCCTCTGCGCCGGATTAAAGAGCGACAGGGGCTGGGGCAGAGGAAGATGGGGACTGGAGAGGGAACCACACCGAAGGACTGCGGCGTCGCTGTATGTTTTAGGCAATCTGGGTACCATCCTGTGGAAATGCTCCTCCAAAACGTCAAATCGCTAGGGAGGGGAGGGGGTGCGCGCAAAAGCTCATTTCTCCCAGCCGGGCTTCCTTGCCTGGGACAACTTCTGGTGCCTCCTGATTTCATTTCCCCCCCCCCCGCCCCCAAATCCCCTCCGTCTTCAGCCTACTTTCCTCCCCCCACTCCTCGGTTTGTTTTTCGCCCTCTTTCTTAGCAACCTCCCGTCCTCCTTGGACTCGCCCCCCGATCTTGTTTCCTTGCCAGCGCCTGTCTTGACGAACTGATATCAGCGGTGGCTTCAAATCCACATCTCTTCTCCTTCCACGCCCGGGTCTTGGGAGATTTTGGCCTCCCGGCATCAATAATGCATCGTTTTTAATAAACCCCAACCAGTAGTCCACCCACACCGTGCGGAGTGTGGTGTTGTTGTTTGCCCCTTTTCCACATTAGAAGGGGGACAGCTTAGGGGGTGGAGGGGGGGGGGGAAGAGGTGGAAAGGAGGGAGGAAGCTCGGAGCCGATTGGCGGCGCCCGCGTCACGTGGGCCGGAGTCACATGGCCACAGGGAGGAAAAAGGGGTTCCTTTTTGGTGTAAATCTGGAGTCTAATTCCGTAATATATCACGGTACCTCGTAAAACCGACACTAAAACGTCCCGGCCTACAAATCACCCGGCCAGATTATGAGTTCATTGTATTATGCGAATGCTTTATTTTCTAAATATCAGGCCGCAAATTCGGTTTTCCCCTCCGGAGTGTTTTCCGAGCAAACTTCTTGCGCATTCTCGTCCAACGCGCAGCGCGCCGGGTATGGCTCCGGGTCCACGGCCTCTTTCGCCGCCTCCATGCCTGGCTTGTACCCCAACGGCGGCGGCATGCACCCCCAAGCCCCCGGCATGTATTCCAGCAGCTACGGGCTGGAAGCCGGCTCCTTCAACATGCACTGTTCCCCCTTCGAGCAAAACCTCTCCATGATGTGTCCGGGGGACGCGTCCAAAGGCAACTGCAACAAAAGCGACCAGAGAGACGCCGACTTGAGGCACGAAAACAACTTGCGGATATACCCCTGGATGAGGAGCACAGGTGAGTTTGCCTGGGAGGCCGGAGGGGTATGTGTGTTGGGGGGGGGGGGTGAGCCTGCCTGCGTGTGGGGGGTGGGTGGGCCTGGGGAAAAACCGTGGGGAGACGGATGTAAATGATTTTAAGGGGAGGGGAACTTGCTGGGGGGGGCGGTGGGAGAAAGATGGCTCTCTCTCTCTCTCAACTCCTTTTATGACGTGTTCCTCTCTCTTTCGCTCACTCGTCCCCTCTCCCTCTTTGCCTAGAGACCCCCACCCCACCCCCACATGGAGGCAACCCTCGGGAAACAAATAAATAAATATCCCAATATTTATTAGTCTTCTTATTCCTGCTGCTATAGCTTTCTCGACGCGGCTCTGCAGGCAGAGTTACGTTTTTAATTGAGCTGGAGGGGTGGGGGAAGTCTTATTCAGGGCCCCCCTCCCATTTCTCGCTCCTTTCTCTTTCCATCCCTTGCAACTGGGTTCAGGAAACAGACGCAGGTTGCTTTTTCTTTCGTGGTTCTTTTGAGTCGACTCCAGGAAAAAAAAGAAAGAAAGAAAGGACAGGAGGGGGTGCCAATGAAGGGAGTTGTGGGGGGAGCCGGAGCGACGGGATGTGTAGGTGCGTGCCAAGATATACATATTTCTGGAGAGTTTTAAGAAGAGATTGAACCAACGCTACAAGTCTTTCCTCTGACCCTGGGCTTTTCAGCGCAAGCAAAAAAAAAACCCATGAGTTTCTTCCTCTCGCTGGTCGTCAGAACCCGCAAAATCCACATGGCGTTGACCCCCCCCCTCCCCCCGAAAAGGGACTCTGGAGAGGAATGGAGTAAGCAGCAGTTTCCCAAACTCACTTGAAATCAAAATGTGCTTTTAGGAGCATAAACGTGTACCGGTGGGGGCTTTGGTCTGTGAAGGTGGTGGAGCGCCCAAGTGTTTGATAACTGGAGGATGTATACCCAGACCACCATCACCAGTCTCCAAACGTGTCTATTCCTCTTTTTCGACCAGCATCTTTTTCTTATTGATGTTAATATTTCCACCCCCCCCCTCCCCTCTGGTAAAGTTGGTCCAAAATGTTCGCTCCACCGTTGAGCTACAATTATGACAAAATCACCCCGTATATATTTTGTCATAATTGTATTTCATCTTCGCAGCGTGGTCCCGTGTTTTGGTTTTTCACCTTGGAGCTAGCCAAACACCAGAATTACGTTCAAGGGAAAGGTATGAAGGATCTAAAATTCAGATGCCATGTATTTTTTCCGGCTGGGCCTCGTTCTCTTTCAATAAACCAGACCGACAAATCAGCAAAAGGAATGCATTTTTATTAAAAACAACTTACAACTTACAAGAAAACTTTGGAGGTTATCAGAACGCTTCCTCCGACTTGAGATTCAAGACAATGATGTAGCGGGGGTGGTCTGTAGGCTTTTCCCACTTAGTCAGGTGGGATAAGTGATGGAGAAAAAATCAGAAAACCTGTGGCTGCAAAACCAGATATGGATGTCTCCTGCCCTCAAATATATAAAAGTTACCTGTACAGAAAAAGCCGATAGACTTTATACAAAACAGTAGCTACTGTCCCGTTCCCCCCCACCACCACCACCCACCACGCCTCCTTTTCCATGTTAATATTAAGAAAGTCTCAATGCAAGAATGGGCATCAAGTACTGGTTGCTGCTTTGGTCCAACCGCCGCCCCCCACCCAGGAAAAAAAAAACCCAACAGTAAGTTAATCTATTTATTAGAAAGAACAGAAACTTCACCAAGCGGTGCCGGAGTTGAGGCTGTCAATTTCCTTGCTTGACTTTTCTCTCTGGTTGATTAAAAAAAATAATGAAGGTATATGCGATAGGAAACCAGGGGGGAGAGAGGGAGCGACTTCTTGGGAACCGAACACCCCCTCCCCCCCACACACACATTGGTATGTCCCCCAAATACTGCAAAATAAAACAAAACAACACCTGGTTTCAAGGAAGAAAATAGATCGAAGGTTTGGTGCGTGAGAGAAGCAAAGGCGATTCACAGCGCAATCCTGAACAGAAGCCGGTGAGCTTAAAACGGTGTCGCTCTGTTTAGGATTGCAGTGTAGGCATACAGAAGTCAGTTGTTCGGTCCTTGAGGTTTCAGTGCTTGGAAGCCCCCACACAATAGCTTGGCTCCTTAAACACTGTACAGATATTCCTATACAAGTGGAATTCTATCTATCTATCTATCTATCTATCTATCTATCTATCTATCTATCTATCTATCTATCTATCTATCTATCTATCTATCTATCTATCTATCTATCTATCTATCTATCTATCTATCTATCTATCTATCTATCTATCTATCTATCTATCCCACAAGCAGACCGACCCCCTTGAGGATACATACCTTATAAATCTCCTATACATTCTCACTCATCTCTTTACCAACTCTTCCACAGCTCGCTCACCTTGTTCCCTACCCCTGCGATTTCTAGGAGTCCTTCTCTACAGATACATCCACTACCCAGTAGCTTTTAAAATAAATTTTGGGAAGCTGGAAGGCCGAAGGCTAGAGGCGCCATTCCGGATCAGGTTTATATAGGCAAACTGCAGGGACGCAGGAGCAATATTGTGGAGGGGGTGGGGGAGATAGAGAGAAGGGGAAGGGGAGGTGCTATTAAGGCACTTCTCCAAGTAAAGGTGTTTTGCTTTCTATTTTTACCTGATTTATTAATACGGTTTACAGATGATCTTTCAGAATCCAGGTCGTGTGTGTGTTTTAATACATGTGTGTGTGTGTGTGTGTGTGTGGAGGTGGGGGACACCAATTTAAGCATAATTCTTTTTCTTCCTCCACTGTTTTTTTGAAAGGCGGGCTGCTGAGGGCAGGACAGGATGGTCAGTGAGTGGCCGGGGGTAGAGTCGAGATGTCTCCAGCGCCGTGCAGTTTGAGGAGGGCACATTCTCACTCCTCCCTGGATTCTTTGCCTGTTCTCAGCACTAAATCGGCCTTCCAGATAGCCCTTTCTCTCCTTATCCCCCTCCCTCCCGCAACTTCTCCTTTCATCTTTCTTGTCTGGTCTTGGTGATAGATCTAGGAGACTCCGTTGGCGAACCGGAGAATGTGTCTCCCCATTCAAGAGAAGTTTATGGCGCTGCCTTGAACACATTTTACAACCCCACATTCCACAGACATCTTAGCCCCCCCCACCCCTTTTTATAGCAGGACTGGCTTTTCGACTGTCCCTTTCTGAAACAGAGGGACTATCACTGTCCACCCCCCCCCCCAAGGCTCCCCCACCCTGGTAAACAATTTAAAAAAAAAACATCAAAAGCTCCAATGGTGTTTTGGATGAACGGTGTAGGCTGGTTTTCTGACGGCCTAGGAGAAACAAAACAAAACAAAACTCCGGAAACTTTTGTCTATTTGCGAGCAAACAGCGCCAAGTCTGTTTTGCAGGATCATACCCATAAGAGGACTCCAAGAAACGACGGGGAGGGGAAAAGAATCGGTTAAAAACCCAAGAGATTCTTTGGACGCTCGAGTAAATAGCTGTGGTCAGAGACGTGACTCTTGCTTTAAGGAATTCCCATCTCGACGGACTTATCCAGCTTCTGAATTCCCTAATGGTGAAAGGAAAAAAAAGACAACAAAGACATTTCCCCCCTCCAGACACTTAAAACATGCATACGATCTGAACTAGGAAGGAAACGAGATTACACACAAGTTATTATTAAATTATTGCTGTTGCAGCTTCTGGATGGGAAAAGTCGACCAGATGTGGGAATAAACTATCAGAGAGATGCCCTCCTTCGAATGAGTACCTTTCAGTTATATCCTCACTAATAAGGCTGAGTAGAGCCACGCTTAAGAGAAGGTAAACAACTCATCCTGTGCATTTTAATATAATGTATCCCCCCCCCCCCATACACACACATCTCAAAAAAACGTTTTTCGAGGAGGGCGAGGGACATATACTTTAAAGCAGAACAACCCCCCCACTCCCAAGCCCCTCTGTGGCAAATGCCATCCCATAAAATTGCAATCCTATGACCAGTCGACTGGGAAAGAAGTCCATGCGCAGATCCGGCTATACAGAAGAGAAAAGAGACCTATTATGAGACGGTAGATTTGAAACAGCAAGTGGCTTTTCATGAAATTTGCATTATGGTGGCAGAAGCAATGCAGAATATTTGTGGAATATGTTCTAACTTTGATCTCTCATGCAGTATTTATTTATTTATATCCTTCCTTCCTTCCTTCCTTCCTTCCTTCCTTCCTTCCTTCCTTCCTTCCTTCCTTCCTCCTTCCTTCCTTCCTCTTTATTTATAAACCATCTTTGCAACAAATGCAAGCTTCTATCACCTTTGTTCAGCTAGGAGGACCTGAAAGGTAAACAGATCAGTGAATCCACACTGGGCTACCATAATGTGTGGTAGAATATTACACCCAGAATCCATATCAAGAGCTTTAAATCGAACTAATCGGGGTCTGGTTTCTTTTCTTTTTGAAACAGGGACTGACAGAAAGCGAGGCCGGCAGACCTACAACCAGGTACCAGACCCCTGGAAACTGGAGAAGGAATTCCACTACAACCGCTACTTGACCAGGAGGCGACGCATCGAGATCGCCCACAGCCCTTGTGTCTGACAGAGAGAGACAGATCAAAATCTGGTTCCAGAACAGGCGCATGAAATGGAAAAAGGAAAACAAACCGGCGGGCCCAGGCTCCAACAGCCAGGAAAAACCAGACGCCGAAGAAGATGAAGAAGAGTGAAAGATGGGTGGGTGGGTGGGAAGAGTAGGGGAGGGGGGGCAAAGAGAGTGAGAGTGAAAAGAAGAGAGAGGTGGATGAGAAGTGTGAGGAACAAATTGACTGCCACTGTCCAGAAAGTTAAAGCAAGGCACGGATCCTTAAAAAAAATTAAAAATTAACGAATAAAGACTGTACATTTAGACAAGAAACGAATACATCCAAGCAAAGGGAATGGATGTTCTCTTCTGTTTCTTGGCTCTTGGAAAACTACCTATATTAACATTTCTCGCTTTTTCTTTTGTACAACAACAATGGAAAATAAATCTACCTATTCAATGTCTCTTTAGAATCAAAGATAGATCATTTTGTTTTCCTCTGTGGGTCTTCATATCTAGTTCCATGTATTTGTAAATTTTCTTGTTGGTCTTCATATCTAGTTCCATGTATTTGTAAATTTTCTTGTTGGTTTTTTTTTTTTTAGAAATATTCTTTTGTTGTGTAATTTTAAAAAATGGTATATGAAGTGGAAAAAGTGGATGTGATTAGCACTTTTCTTTAGGAAAACATGAACTCCGAACTTATGAAGGGAACAAAATACTTAAAACGTAACATGATGTACATATTTCTATGAGATTCCTGTACTTCTCTTTTCCTCCCCTCTTGGTAGATTTGTGCATCTAGTCTGGTTACCCGTGCTGTATTTTATATTTTAAATTTTTTTGCTTGTTTGTTTATGTTGGTGTATATTTTTACATGTTCCGACAATGGACCACTTCCTTAAGGCAGTCGCTAGAGGGGGGAAAAAAAACCCCGAAATTAATATTGTGCGGAGTAAACCGATGTATATGATAGATAGCAAATAATTTAATAGTTGGCCAAGCCTTTTTATTCGTATTTTGTGATTACTATTGCGTAGAAAGGGGGGGCATTAAAAATAACCTTACTGAATATAATCTGAAATGAGTTGGGTCTTCATTTGGGTCGCTTGTTTGAGTGCTCGTGAACGGATGCGGTCGTTTTGCATGGGAGCGATCCTTGCTAAACATTGGTCTCGTGCAATCCATGGACGGTTGGGCGATTCTTGCTTCCCTGGGGCTTGCCCAGGAAAACTTCCTCCTAAATTAGCGATGTAGGGTGTGTGTCCTCTCAGGTCAATTTCTGGATTTTTTTTTAAATGGATTTCCTTGCTGAACCAGTCCGTTGTTTTACATCTTGTGGTAGTTCGGTGCAGTGTTAAAAATAATAATAAAACCATTCGGTTTAACCCCAGTGTAAAAGCACGGTGCTAACCACAGTAGTTATTACAAATCATGGACGGTGGGGGGGGGGGGGGATAAACTCTGGCTAAGAACATACATGCGCATTACATCCTATCTGAGGACTTTACTCCTAGAGCGAACGTCTAAGCTTTTCTGACTCCCTCATGAAGCAAAGAGACAACAAGACGAAGGAATATCGACAATAATAACCACTAAAATAATACCTTCGGGCGGGAAACTACGCAAGGCCTTGGGATTGGTTTCCTCAGCTTTCCCCTCTCCCATAATTTCAGTAGTTTTATTGAAAACAACCCCCCCAAAAAACCTCCTCATTTCTGCCATTACAGACAAAATAAAGCTTAACATTAAAAAAAACAGGAATATAAAATAAATGGAAACAATAAAGCATAGGAAACTTGCGTGATAAAAACAACCAATTTCAGATAATATCAACATATCCCTTACAATATTTTTCCCACCTTTTAATTGGATTTTGAACCCACACGATTTCCTGGAATGTACTGTATATAGATTTCAGCTCTAAAATGGAATAATCGGAAATAAAAAGGTGACAGTTGGGAGGGGGCAAAGGAATGATTATTTTTCCCCTTTGTTTTTCGTCCTGTATCTACATAAGCAAATTGAAGTATTCAGTATTTTCGGTGATTCCCCCTCCCCCCAAAAAAATCTATCTCCCCCCCCCCCTTTTTTAAAAAAAGAAAATGCTCTCTCTCAGCATATCCGTGATCCCCACCCTCAAAAAAGACACAGATAACGTTTATAAAGAAAAGGAAGGTTTCTCGCTGTTAGGTTCGTTGCCCTACCCCTCAAAAAGACCAAGGGGCCAAGAACCCGGGCATTTTAGATAAATATGTCAGGTCAATAGACCTTCTGGATGATATTTAGGGAAATGATATATTATGTAGGTATTAGGTAGGTCTTTTTTCATACAGATGTGCCAAACATCCCTAAATATACAGGGTGTATTTGCCTTCACGAATTTGTGTGAATATGTGTCAGATGTCCATATCTGCGAATGTGCCTACTTGCTGTATGTATTCATCTGCAGTATGTGTCATATAGACAATAAGGTACACACACGCCCACCAATATGGATGCTATAGCCAAACAGGAGGCTCAAATAAAATAACGTACCAGCAAAATGTTTGGGTATGCTCTGATACGGAGATTTGGGCTTATAGCCACATACACAGGATTGTGATCAAGCGCGCTGGTCCACGGATCTGTCCATGTTAAACGAAAACGGGGTGCGATATTCAACCCTCAGGGCAAGCGAAACCAATACAGGGTGCGGTATTATTCTGACTCCTTGAAAAACTGAAACAAAGAAAAAATCAAAAACACAAACCAACAAATAAATGGCAAGATCTTGTTGCTTCCTTGGCCAAAACGCTGTGATTCGTTTGCCCTTGTCCACAAGCGAAAACTGGACCCCCGTCGCCCACCTATTACGAATTTGCTGCATTGGACCACTGCTATTGTTTCCGTGGCATGTACCACTGCGGTAGTGGACGCTTCTGGAAGCAGCAGTGCGCCTGTGCGGGCTCTCCTTCCCCTGTGTTATGGCTGTACAGCTGTATCTTTAATTCCAGATATACATATACACCTACGTATACGAATGGGCGCTGACTCGAGGAATAGCTTTGAATGTCTGTCTGTCCGTCTACAACGCAACTTGGGTCGTTTTATGATCCAAAAACTCAATCTCTTCCAACAGTGTTTGGGGGGGGGTGGGGGGGTGGGAGGTGTGGGCGGAATCAACACTGTAAATTCTCGGTGAATTTCCGGAAGAGAAACCGCCTGGATTTAGAAACATCAAGCGGTTTAAGAAGAAAAGAACAAATAGATTGAAATAATAGGAAATGCACTCCAGTCTTAGAAAAGACCCATTGGAAACAAAAACATGGCTGGTTTCCTGAGTCGAATAATGAGTTTCTTCATTTTTTAAAAAAAATGTACATTCAGGCAAACACACACCCATCCACGCACACACCCCTATAGAAATGAAAAAAAAAAAAAAAATAACAAGGTTCTTTGGCGACTGAAATGCTCTGGCAAATCTTCTAAAAAGAGGCTGTTTTAACCTTGAGTATCAGGGGGCTGTTGGAGACCCCCGTCGAGAAGTGGAGGGGGGGGGGGGGCCTTGCGAAATCTTTGCATATTCTTCTCTTCGAGTTTTTTAAAAAAAGAAAAGATGGCGGCGGAGAAAAAGACTGCTGTTAAAAGCAGTCATGAAGAAATGCATAAATTCCTTGTTGTTTTATGAAAATTTACAACTTTGTGATAGAACTTTATGAGTGGCTGGGTTCTGCGATTGGCCAGAGCTGGTCATGTGGCCTGCTAACCGTGAACATGAACTTTTTATGATTTCCCATGTGGTTATTCTACCATTCTTTTGGCCGCTGTATCTTGGGGTCGGATCACTGTCCTCTGTAGGACTCTCGCCTCTTTAAACATTTTTTTTTACTTACATGTGTAAGCTCGATAGGGCTAAAAATAGAGGAGAGAAGGAGGATACACTCACACACACACACACACATTCACTCACTCATGCACGCACGCACCACACAGACACACACATATCCAGGAGTGAGTTTAGACTGCGACTATTATCGATTTCCTCCCTCCCCTTCCTAATTTCCTGGGCTAAATTTCCGTGCTGATTTGGGAGAAAGTGTGTGTGTGTGTGTGTGTGTGGTGAGGGGAGTCTTGCTCTGTCTAGTGATGGAGAGGGAGAGGGAGAATCGGTACCGATGGAGGCTTTTGTCATACTTCAAAGAGGGAAGTTACTCCATTTTCTGTGCAAAAAAAAAAAAAAAAAATAGGAGGACTCGGGCAAAGGAAAAGCTCTCAGAAGTCGCAATGGAGGGCTCTCGAGTTGGGACAATATTTGCCAGCTAACACATTAAAAAGCAAACGCAGTTCTATTCTCCCCCCTTCTCCTCCTCCTCATCTTCCTCCCTCCTCTCCTTATCCACAGAATGATGGGCGCCGAAAGGTAAGCGAATATATTTATCATTTTCCTTTTCTTGTGGAGTTAATATTGGTGATATTGGAGGGTGATGTGCATCGAAGCGATCGTCTTATTCTGCCTTGAAAAGGATACAGGAAAAATAAAGGGGTGTGTGTGTGTGTGTGTGAAGGAATGTGTCATGGCTTGTCCTCTCTTCTGTAAGTGACCTCCTTTAAGAAATGAAATAGAAGGGTTGGAAGAAGGAAGGAAGGGCAATTTGTTGCTATAAGAATGAGGCTTTTTAATATTCGTCGCACCTGAACGCGGTCTCTAAAGAGAATTTCTGCAGCATCCCAGTCTAGGAAACCTGCGCTTGGAACACTTGAAAATAAATCTAGCAGCTTTTCCTCCTGACCCCCCCTTTTCCCAACCTCTTCTCCAACACCCCCCCCCCACACACACCCTCCGAAAACCGATCTTGCCGGAGTTGCTTTGTCCTCAATCCAATCCACTCTTTCGAGGAAGTTTTTGTACTGAAACCAGTTGGATTAGATGCTTCTCTCCAGGGTCTTCCGCTACGGTGTGCGAGATTTTTCTTCCAGCTGTGGGGGGGGGGGGGGAGAAGAGGAATATAGGGTAAATTATATATATATATATATATATGCAATTGATGAAAATAACATGGCACACTTTTTGGTTTTTTTTTTTAAATGATAGTAAATGCTAAATGAAAGGGAGTGAATATGCTAAATGGACTTCGATCCAGTCGAATTGATTGCATGGATTTTTTAAGTGCATGTGTATAAAATAAGTGTGTGTGTGTGTGTGTGTGTGTATGAGAGAGAGAGAGAATGTTTCTTTGAGTATTTGAAGCACTTGTTTTTTTCCATTTTTCCATTGTTCAGAGACTTGAGAAGTTGTTGGGGAAAAAACGTTTTCTTGTACCCTGCAAGTATACCAAAATATTTTAAAGGAAGAAAATGTTTAGAGAGAAAGGATTTTTCAAATATTTCATGCCAAATTAACTGTTATTATTATGTAATGTCTGTGTTTTAAAGTGTGTGTATGTGTGGTTTTTTTTAAAAAAATATAACTAGCTATTATTTGAACAAATATATGCAGCCTAGGAACTGATTGCTGTTTCTAGTGACCTAGAAGTTACTTAATGTTTTTAAAATAAGATAAGAAAGAGAACACCTTTAACCCTATTAACTTCCGCTGTTGTATTTTTTAAAAATACTGTTCATTATAAGTACCTCTAGCTACCATGAAAACGAGAAAGAAAGCTGAGAACTTGTGGACAAAATTATTTTGCGTAATGATGACAGTCCGACATTGGTGTGTGGCGCTCTTTCTTGCTCTCTCTCTCTCTCTCTCTCTCTCTCTCTCTCTCTCTCTCCTGCTCTGCTGAATAGATTTTGACCCGCGAGTAAATCTCTGCCCGAACTCTCCAGATGTTCTGCAATATTCTAAATCTACCTTGTACATACTTTAATCACTGCTGCTCTTATGCTCTGCTCAACTCTGGCGCATCCTCGGTCGGTTTCAGCAGAGATTGCGCTGGGGGGGGGAGGATGACGCCCTAAACGTTTCCAGATAAGTTGCTAATTGCGGAATTCTTATCGTTTAAACACCGAAGTGTTTATCTGCTTCCATCCACGCCCTCCACCCCACCCGCCACACACACCAAAACCCCCAGAAAGTCGGATTTCATTTCTGTGTTTTCCCTGCTTCTGTCTGGCCTCCGCTCATTCGATGTTATTTGCTGCCATCTACCGCCTAACTCGAGAACTCTTCGGTTTTGTTCCCGTACTTTTACAGTGATTAATTCCCATGAAAACTAGTTTAACTAAACCGAGGTTTTCATTTTCTACAGTTAATATATTTTTGTCATGTAACGCATTAGGCCATGGCTCACGCGGTCTGGAAACGGAGCCGAAGAGAATTTTCCATCCATCCATCCAGTCATTCAAAAAACAAAACAAAAAGAATACGCCTAGCTTTAGAAGATATTGTTTTCGTTTTTTCGCTCCTGTGAAATAACTTCCACGCTGTTTGAGATTTTTAAATCCATGCTCCGGGGTGGAATTTGGGCATGCGCCAACGTGTGTGTGTTTTACTAGAATGACATATTTTTATTTCAAGAAAGGAATAGCCTTGGATACTTTGGTCAGTGTTTGAAAGGCGAAAAAAAAAATATTACTGGTTGTTTCTCGGCTCGAATGTTTGTGTCTGGCTTAGCTTCTACTCGCGTGAGCAAACGTCTAGTGGTGTCTAGAGGAACAGGGGGGTGGAGAGGTTTGGGGTCTATATATAAACGGAGCATGATGGATGGCCGCGAGTTACAGTGGTTTGAGAAAGAACAATGTCCGTCTCTCTTGCGCCATATTTCCGTTATGCGAAAGCAGGAGGTGTTTGGAGCAGTCTCTACTCTCTCCTTCTCCTCAGGGCCTTTCTTGAACTGCCCTACCCCACCAGCACATCGGGTGGGCGCAGCCCTCTGGGAAGTTCTCCTGCGCAAGTGCTCCTTCAACGAACGAGGGCTTCCGCCAGAGAACTTTCCGCGGGACTCTGACCTTATTCCTCTTCCCTGCTCAAGCTTTCTCCTCGTCCGGCAGCCAGCCGACCCTTCCTTCCTTTAGGGTCTGGTCTCTCGTCTCGTGTTTGGCAGTCCCCGCTTCCCTTCACTTGCGGTCGGAGGGCGTCGAACAAAATGGAGGCAGTTCAAACACAGGCGCGCACATACACCAACTTTCACCCAAATGGCCATTTCCCCCTTTCGCTAATTATTAAGCTAAACTCTTTTGAGGAAAGGATGAAGAGTGGTTTCTTTTTTTTTCCCCTCCCTCCCCCTTTTGGGGTCTGTATGAGCCCATTAGCGAGATTATTATACCCTGCAGAGGAAGCCAGGTAAATTAAACGCAAATGACTGGAAATTAAGTTTCGAATTGTTATGTGCTTGGAAAAGAGGGAGAATGTATATATATCAAGAACCTGCCTTCAGGGGTCATAGCCGCCAGCCATGTGGGGAATCTGGACTTCTTGGGCCTGGAGTTTGGAGGGGGTGGGCTACCTATATGACAAAGGGAAGTCCTGGGAAGAGCTTTATGATCCCAAATAAAGTCATGAAGCTATTCAACCCTCTGTGTGTGTGTTTAAGGCCAGTTTTTAACTTTTATGGTACCAATATAAGTCTCTTTTCTGCCAAGAAGGCCTGCTGGTTTCACACTTCTCAAGGGTTTTTGTTTTTGTTTTTGGTTATTTAAGGAAGATGCTTTGTTGTTGTTGTTGTTGTTGTTGTTGAAAGGGGATGCCACTTCCCCCTACTCTGCTTCAAGTTTCTGGACTTTTCCTGAACTTTAAAATCTTTCCCACAAAGCAATTCCTTGGTCCCCTTTGCAGAGGGGGGGTGTGGTGGAGTTTGGGTGTAATTTTAATCCTCCTCCTTCATCTGCCCTTCCATCTATTCCTTCTCCTTTTTAATAGTTGGCGTCTGGGAATCAGAGATGGCAAAAACGGGAGGGGAGGAGAGGAAGGGGTAGGAGAGAAAGCAGAAACCTGAGGCACTTCCCCATCTGAAGGCAGCTGTAAATAAATCCCTTTAATCTTAATTTCTCTTCTGCCCCTTTGAGTTATGCCCTGCTCTGGTCTAGATGGATTCCCCGGGCCCAAGGAAGGCACATGCTGGTGCGTTCTATGCAACAGGAAGGAGTGCTTCTTTTTTCCTGCTCTTAGAGATACTTTCAAATAATGTCATGATATGAAATATTATTAATTCAAGAACATTTTAAGATGGAGGCCCTGAACAGAAGGGAATCTGTTAAGGGACCAGGTTAGTATTGTTGCTGCACTACTGTCTCTTGTGGTGGTGATGGTGGCGGTAGCAGTAATGATAATATTAAAAACAAGAAGAATGGAACAGCAAGAATCCTGTAAAAATACATCTTCATTTCCCAAGAACTTAATAATAATAATAATAATAATAATAATAATAATAATAATAATAATTTCTCTTCCAGAAGGCAATTCTACAAAGACACACAGGTACACAAACAGTAGAATACCTTGCCCAAGTCTTTCAAAATGCCTACTATGATACATTAAAAAGTATAAATGATCTCAGTTAACTATCTCATTCATGTTACCCCTCCCTCCCAAAATACTTGCCAGATGGATTGAAACACCTGTGCTTTGCCTGTGAACAATCTCTCAGGTAACAGCAACCATTTTTTTCTCCCACTGAACAAAAAAACGCTTGAGATATGTTACTCCCAAGGTTTATTCCACCCCTCCCCCTGACTTTAAAATGATTTAGGAGAACGTCTTGATGTGTTATTGTTTTTACTTGAGTAACGGGTAAAAGTTTTTAAAATTAATGTGAATCAGTTACAATCTGTGCTTCTTTTTAAGGGGGGGGGGGACGAGGCGCCTACCTTTCTAGGCATTGAATTGTGGTTTATTAGAAAGAGAATTTCGCTCGTGATCCTCCACCAGGTTTTGTGTGTGTGCGTGGGTGTGAAAGAAGAAGAAAAAATAGAGATATTTCAAACAAGTTTGAAACCCTAAAGTTCCCTTAATCGTAAACACAAATGTAAAAAGACGGAATTGCTCTGTATAAAATTTCCCATTATATCTGCCCCAACACACGCACACACATGCACACCCCACATTTCTCAGGGCATTTTGTAAAAAAAAAAAAAAGCCAGGTTCCAAAGGTTACAAACCAAGGAGCTAATTTACTCACTCGTTTCAACACTTAAGCATTCAGACCTCAAAGATTAATCCAGATATTCTTGTGGCAGACGCTGAAGAGCTGTGTTGCTTTCATATCCCTCAAATAAAGTATTTTTGTAATCAGTTCAACTTTCTCCCCACCTCTCCCTCCCTTCAATCCCTTTTGTTTTCCCACACCAATAAAGCAGACCTATTTAAAGTTTTGTTGAGTGGGGGAGAGAGAAAGAGACCTACAGGAACCAATATCACAGGAGCAGAACCATTCCCCCCCCCCCCTACACACACACTTCCTTTGCCTGTTATTTCCTCCAATTTTAAGAATAACGTCCAGGGCTGCGATGAAACCATGTGGACTTCCTTGCCATTCGAGACCAGATTCATGACAAATGAAAGCAGGAACCCACTAAGCCCTTCTCTGGCTTCTTCGTCGTCGTTGTGGAAAATTCGCAAGGGTTATTCTATACGGATCATATAGCCATGTAAATCGATCTGGGAGCAATTGTGTTTGTGTGGCGCATCCTAAGAGCAGAGCAGAGCCTCTGTAAGGGAGAGATGACGGATAGGTAGTTTGACTTACGTCCCCCGTTTGCTCAAATTGCCATGGAGTCTATTTTGTTGATATAAAGTTTCGGGTAAACTGAAGAGGTACATAATGTTTGCATTGTTAGGCACGCGAAGGACGGTTTGGGATGCTGAGAAGTTGGGGAGAAGACAGATAGAGAGATAGAGAGAGACACACAGAGAGAGAGAGAGAGAGAGAGAGAGAGAGAGAGAGAGAGAGAGAGAGAGAGAGGAGAGATAGATAGATAGATAGATAGATAGATAGATAGATAGATAGATAGATAGATAGATAGATAGATAGATAGATAGATAGATAGATAGATAGATAGATAGATAGATAGATAGATAGACAGACAGACAGACAGACAGACAGACAGCTTCTATCTAAGGCAGCAGACTGGCAGACAGTATTGCTGGTACTGTAGTACTTGGCAGTACGCGTTTAAATGGTTTCATTGTCAGAGGGATTTTTCCTCGAGCCCTCTTGAAGTGCCTTTGGTCACAACCCAAACACAATTCGTAAAGGGGATCAAATTGGAATGAAATTGGCCACCACGATAGTACAAATCTAGAGGAAGTGGGGAAGCAAGTGAATTATAACCTTCTCTGCCTTGGAGAGGGCTAGAGGAAGGGAAACATGAAGGCGAACGCTCGAACTTCTGTCTTTGGGTGGTTGCTCCCCGGGTGCATCCAGTTCACCCTTTTAAAAAGAGTGGCGGGAGGACACAGAATTCTGCCTCATCCCCCCCCCCCCCATCCTGACTTAGATCCAGTCCAATTCTAAGAAAACAAACAAAGCACCCCTTCAAACACGCTAGGGAGGGGGCAGAAGAGATTTTCTGCCTTGCCGGGGTCTCCACAGTGAAAGGTTGAAGGTTCACCTCCTATCCACAACACCAGCCCCATCTACCACAGATGACCGTTCCCTGCTACCTTGAACATCCCCCCTCCCGGTGCTTTGGTGATCGATAAAAGAGTCTTCTTGGTCGTTAGACCAACCCGCTGCCCTTAACTCTAAATTGCCCAAAGACCTGGCCTTAACCGTAAAAACGCAAGAGGGCACAGTTCTTTAAAGACCATGTCGAGCGGAGCTTTCTTCCAAGTCTCACCCATTCATCTTCCAGACTTTATAACTGGATACCGGAGAAATTCCAAAGCAAGAATCGCGTTAGGGCTTGCGTTGTCATGTGTATGAGAGCTCCTTACACACCCACACACATACACACACACTCGTTCTGTTCTTTTATGAACATTAAACGGGAGTGTGTGTGTGGGGGGTGGGAATTAGGGCAGAGAGAACGTGTGACCAAAACGGATTCCTCTATCTGTCCCCACGATCAATGCATTCAGGAAGGTCTTTTCAGATTGTTTTCAGAGTTTTTTTCTTAAAAAAAAATGCTTTGGAAAGTAGATCTCATGTTTGCACCCCTCTCTGGAAGTGGTCAAACTCGCACCTACCCCCTGCCGAAATCCCTCTCCTGCTGAGAATAGATTCTGTCCTTATATATTTAATTCTAAATTCTCTCGGTTTATACTTTGATTACCTCCACCTCTCCCCAAATCCAAAAGAACAAGATGAAAACAAGAGAGAAGAAATCCATACTAACAGCCCTGGTTTTCCAACCACGCAGGAAACTTCCAGAGGAGAACAAAAATCGCAGTGCCTCCCCCTTCCTCCGCCCCCCCCCCGCTCCCTCCCCGGTCCACAGCAGTCCTGGACTAAGTTCCATCTCGTTTGTTTTGCTTCTCGCCTTTAACATTTTTGTCCCCCCCTCCTCCTCGTCCTCCTTCACAATTTATTTATTAATTAGAAAACAAACAAACACAGCAAACTCCAGAATGTTTCGATTTATGTTCTCGCAGATAATTAGTATGTGGTTAAAGGGGGGGGAGGGGATCTATTTGTGTATATGGGGCGGGCGGGAGAGAGGGAGGGGGACCCGGCGCGGTTCTCTTGTTCAAAAGTGATGGTTGTTGGTGGCAGGGATGCTTTGGCTGGTTTGTTCTAGGGGTGTCCCCTGCGCAAAGCTAACCCCTCTAGGGTGCGATTTCGCAGTCTTCGGCGCCTGCTATTGGTCAGCGCGTGATCAGATGGTTCTCTTTCCTTATGTCCCTGGTTGGCACGCGGCCATCCCCCTTCAGCTAAAACCCAATCTCCCATATACTGCTAATAGCTAAACCGCTTGGACTATAAAACGCAACAAATCATAAAGACCAAGGGAAAGAACAGCCGCGGTTCCTCTGCTTGTTTGTTTGTTATTGTTATTGGTGTTATTGTTGTTATTATTATTTCCAATGAGTTCTTATTTTGTCAACTCTACTTTCCCGGTGAGCCTAGCCGGAGGTCAGGAACCGTTCTTGGGACAACTCCCCTTATATTCCACGGGATATGCGGACCCTTTAAGGCACTACCCTTCCACTTACGGCACTGGGGGTGGTGGAGTCCAGGAGAAAGGTTACCCGGGCGCGCCTTACTACCAGCAAGCCAACGGAGCTTACAACCGGAGCCCTGCCTGCGATTACGGGACATCTGGTTTTTACAGGGAGAAAGAGACCGCCTGCTCTCTTTCCAGCTTAGAGGACCCTGTTCCGTTCGGCCAGGAGCAAGTCCGGAAGTCAGACTGCTCGCAGAGCAAACACGTTTTTGGGGATAGCGAGGATCAGAAGTGTTCGACTCCCGTGTACCCCTGGATGCAAAGGATGAATTCTTGCAACAGTGAGTTCCTCTCGGTTCCCCCCCCCCCCTCGCTCTCTGCACATCTGTCTGTCTGTCTGTCTATCTATCCACTCCCACGCATTTCTTTCTGAACGGGACGCTTCCAAACTCAACTTCCACACAGAACAACTTGAGGGGGGAGGGAAACTTTTTCCAAAGTTTTCTGCTACTTTTAGAGCCCACTTCTTTAAAAAGGAACGCTTTCCTTTCACGTTTTCAAACATTCTTTGTACAGTCCCCCACCCTTTCCCCTCCGGTTTGTCTGTTTCTTCAGCAACTTTGTGCCTCTCCTAAAGAAGGCACGGGGATTATTGATTGACCGGCGCTGTCTTGTAAGCGCAGCGTTGGTTGTCATTCAGCTGGAGTGATTTAGAGACGTGGCTGATGTACTTACACACAGACACACATTCACACACACACACACACACACACACGGCAACCGGCATCAGGGAAAGCCACCCAAGGATTGATTTTAATGGATCTAGATTGCCCCCTCCCTACCCCACCCCACATCTACCCCCGGTGCCAATTCGCATCCCAGGGAGGGTGTTCTGTAACCCCAGCCGCTTGAATAATGTCAGAAGGGCTTAAATATTTGAAAGGAGAGAGCTACATTTTTAATGAAACTCGCGCATAATGAAATGCCTGTCTGTACAGGACTTGCAGATAGTTTCTCTTTCACTCACTCGCTCGCTCATTCATCCCCCCCTCCAGCCCCCCTCCTCCATCTGTGAGCTCCAAGTGCCATGTTTGCCATTAAAATAATGCCCTTTTCTTTTTTAAATAAAAGAAAATAAAAGAAGTAGAAGCATTTCCCCTTCTTTTAATCCCTGCATTTGGATTTATTATTTCTTGCCTTTATATAAAAAGAAAAACGTCCAAAGTGTTGCCCATTGAGCTGTGGGGCTGAAGGGTGGGGAAGAACTGATACACTTCATTCCAACCCTGGAATGTATTACAGTTAGCAAGAGAGGCGCTTATTCCTTGCAAGCTTTACAAAGCAGAAAAAGAGCGAGGCCAGTGATGGCTGCAAGGAGTGGAAGCTGAAGTGAAGGTAAAGGCAATTAATAACTTCTGCCGCCCATCTCTGTTCAGATAGAAGTGTACAAAAAAAGAAGCACGGGGAAGAGAGAGGAAGGTTTTAGACAGTCCCTCAAGACAAAGTCCTGCGAGCTTTTCGCTTAGGACCTAAAAAGGCCACATCAGTTTGGAAACCAAGTCCCATTGGTTTCTATGACCCATTACGCTCCAGTGTCACTTCGATTTTAGAAGCCATTTACATGGCGGAAGTCGTCTTCATAGTCTGCGCTTCCAGCTGAAGCGACTGCAGTGCCAGGGCTGTAAGACTTAGGCATCCCGATTCGAACCACGTTCACTCCAGAAGCAAAACTTGCTGTGTCCAGCGGGACCTACTCCCTAGTAAGAGTGCCTCGAGGTTGCAGCTTCCCATAAACTCCTGTCAGTAGGCTGAAATCCCTGATGGTAAGGGAAGGTGCGAAACAGAGGAGGGATCCCTTTCTTTAAATTTACTTTAAACAAAAAAACCAGGAGGGCTAGTAAGCTTTTGGGTTACACAGAACTCTTCCTCTGTGAGTCAACAAGCAAAGGTGCAAGGAATCAATTGGAAGGGGGATGTTGAATGGCCAAGATTCAGCATTCCACCATGAGGGAGTTGTGGAGGTAGAGTAAGCTGAGCTGTGGAGACTGCTGCCTCGCCACCTGTGTCCAGGACTCTGTTGGACAACTCCAGCGTTGTCACTGGAGCCAAGGGAAAGGGGTTCTAACTTAGAGGGATGATAACGTCTGGTTTTCCAAATGGCACAGAAAGAGGAGTGCATTTGGTCCTGTTGAGCAGAGGATGTGGGGGCCGGGGCTAGGGGCTGGGGAGGGGGGAAGAGTGACAAGCACCGAGGGGGGGGGGAGTTGAAAGGAAGTCAGCACCCACACAGGCACACACCCCAGCTGGATAACCATCGTCACGCTTTTCTTGAAACTGCAGTGGGCGCCCTATGTCCCATCCACTCCTTCTCTTTTCTTCCCCCTTCCCCAGGTTCCTCCTTCGGGCCGAGTGGCAGGCGAGGGCGGCAGACCTACACGCGCTACCAGACCCTGGAGCTGGAGAAGGAGTTCCACTTTAACCGTTACTTGACCAGGCGTCGACGGATCGAGATCGCTCACGCGCTTTGCCTGACGGAGCGCCAGATCAAAATCTGGTTCCAGAACCGACGGATGAAGTGGAAAAAAGAGAACAAGCTACTCAACTCCACTCAGCTGAGCGCCGAGGAAGAAGAGGAGAAAACGACGGAATGAGAGAGAGGAGGGAGAGGGGAGGGGAAGGGAGAAGGAAGGAAGAAAGAAAGCCGGGTGGCAACGGTTTCAGAGGGCTCCAGAGGAAGGGGGGAAGGCACAACCAAGGCACAGGGAGTTTTTTTCCGGTTAAAATATCCGAGACTCTTATGGAGGTGTTAAGCCCACCTTCCCTTTGCATCCTGTCTGGCAACCAGTCATCTGCCCTGGCCTCTCCAAGCTTCTAGTCCCTTTTGTTTTTCGGCCCTTTCTATTGGCCCCCCTCCCCCACCACAAATGGATCTCTCTCTGTCTTTTTAACATTGAGTGTCCTCCTTAGGAATCTGGCTAACTCTTGTATTTAAATGGAAGTGCTGCAATATATGTATCAGATTTTGGGGGTGTTGTCTTCATTTTTGTAAAACGCACACACACACACAAGTCTCATGCAAGATTTTACTCCTCTGTTGCTTTTTATATAAAAACAGTTAAGTTAATTAACCCCAAGGTTCTTTGCCATTGAAGAGATTTTTTTAAAAAAATCTACTGGGGGGAGGAATGGAACTCTTGCTACCGGGGAAAACGTATGGTGCAAACATACCAAGAGGGGTGATTTTTTTTTTGTTACTGTTGTTCGTTTTATTTTATTACATTTTATTGTACATGTTGTGTTTGTAGTTTGTGTTAGCTATGAAGCTATGAAGATAAGAATCCTCTAATAAAAAAAAAAGCAAACAGACTTCTTGAAAATAACACTGGCCACGTTGGTACTTTGGGATGTGTTTTCCTTACCCCCCCCTTCTTCTGAGATATTCAACTTGCACCCGTTGTCTTCCTGTTAAAAAGAGAAATCCATGCTAGAAGTTCTTCTCCTAACCTGATCAAACAAGCAATTCTTTCAGCTCGACAGAAGTTAAGAGATGAAAGATAAATTTGGTCTCTCCCTCCTTTCAGCTTTTTAGCCTAACTTTAAATGAAAGACCTTTTCACCAGGAGTATCTCCAGAAGTGACATTTAACTTTAATATGGATCTTTTTTTATTGTTACAGCACAAAAGAGTTATGAAGGGGGGGAGAACTCACATCTGTAATAAATCAAAGAAACAAGCAAAACGGCGTGCCCCCTCCCCATCATACATCTGCTAAAAGATACCAAACATTTGTTTAGCCTGTTTCAAACGCTTGACCCCCCTCCTCTGATTCTGCTCACCCCCAAATCAAATTAAAATGAGAACCACAACCTATTCATTCTTTTCCTATTCAGAGCTAAAGGTTATTCCAGCCAGGAAATAAATGGATAATTTAAATACAGCTAGACTCTTTCAAATAGCAATTTTTTAAATGTACAGCCATTCAAATCTTTCTCTCCTTCACCCTCCTCTGTCTCTGTCTCCTTCCTTCCTTCTTTCCTTCCTTCCTCTCTCTGCTTTTTCGTGTCTGAACAAAGAGCGTTTTGCAGAGGTCTCTTCTCCCAATACCAACATGATCTTCAGCATGCTTTAGAATAATATCATTTTTGTGCCAGTTATCCTTGCCCCTCCTTCTATAGGGGCCAGCCGCCTGCAAATAATTCTGACCTGCTATTTTATGCCCAGATCTTCTGAAATGTGTTTTTAATTAGCTAAAAGAGGTGAAGATGCTAAAAAGAATGAGTTGGTCTTTTGCTGCAGCCGCCCCAAGTACACAGGTATTGATACATCCTGGCTTCCTCCCCTCCCCACCTTCTGTTTTAATGACAGCCACTTTTAAAATCAATTGCTGAAGAAGTTTCCCAGCTGCAGGACACACTTATTCCTATTGCTACTCTTTTCATTGCCCGTAATTATTATAATTATATGTCACGTTCAAAATGGCTCATAAAAATTACCAATGAATTGCAGGCGGAATTTTGGAAATCCCTGAACTAACTTGAAATAAGAAGTCGAGGAGGTGGGGGGATATGCTTCAAGCGCAGAACAAAAGCAAAAGGTTTGGATCAATCTGGTCCCAATTTTTTTTGCAAGGAATTACTGCTTACCACATGTTTATTTCGAGTTCCCTTGAAGGGTGAATACTTGAATACTCCTTTCTTTTGTACCAGAACCAGCCCCCCCCCCCCCCCCCCGACAGATTTTCAGTTTCCCCACACACGATTTCTGGCACTTGTGAGTAAATCCATCGAGCTTTGAGATCTGAAGGGGGCTGATTCTTTACCTTCTGATATGTACACAATAAAGGTACTGGAATTATGATAGTGGTGGTGGTGGTGATAATAATGATGATAATATTATTTGTAACAATTTAGGTTTATGCTATTTTTGAGAGTCAAGTCATCTTCAGTTACAGCAGGAAAGCATGAGGGGAAGAAGGAAAGGAAAGGAAAGGAAAGGAAAGGAAAGGAAAGGAAAGGAAAGGAAAGGAAAGGAAAGGAAAGGAAAGGAAAGGAAATTGGCTTCCCAGTTTTCATCAGGATGGAGTCTCTCTTCGACGGCAGCTTGTCTAATAGCAACGCTATAAAAGTTTTGGAATGATAGTGTACTGCTCACGAGTAGTAGTAGTGGTGGTAATAAGAATCTGGTATTACAAGTGGTGCTAGTAGTAGTAATGCTAACAGTGTAATCCGCAAAGAGCACCAATATTGAGGCAAGCTCGATGCTGGATTTGAGGGACACGTCCTGTTCATAAAAGACAGAAAGAAAGGAACACGGAGATAAACCAACAAAAAGGATATGAAACATATTTTAAAGGAGAAAAGTTTTATTTCAATACAAGATAGAAAGAACACAGAAGGAGATCGCTTTGCTATTTTTTTTTTAAAAAAAGGGTGGGCGAGCTAACCTCCATGCCTGCTAACTCTTCCTTTCCCCAGTAGGTGGCGCAGTCCGCCAACAAGGAGCAACCTCGGGTTTTTCTGCTTCCTCCCCCCCCTCGCGTTTCCTCCCCCTTTTGGAAGCCGCATTGACATGGGCCTAACGATTCTCGGATCGTCATTATTTGTAACCATAGAGCATGAATTGCCTCTTGAGGTCATCAGTGAGAATTTACGACTGGTCAACAAAAGCACGTGATTCCCAAACGCACCCCCCACCCCACCCCCATATTTGGCCGCATACATAGCAAAAACGAAGTACAGTGCATCGCTATAATTCATTAATACATCATAAATCCTCAAGCACAGGGGTTATAACGACCACGAGCCCCACAAATCAAGCCCCTCCAAAAATACGACCCCAAATGAGTTCTTACTTTGTAAACTCGTTCTCAGGACGCTATCCTAATGCCCCCGACTACCAGCTGCTAAATTATGGGACCAGCAGTTCCATGAACGGATCTTATAGAGATCCCGGCAACATGCACGCCGGCTCTTACGGTGGATACAACTACAATGGGATGGATCTGAGCATCAGCCGCGCCGCCTCTGCCTCCAGCCACTTTGGAGCGGTGGCCGAGAGCTCGCGCGCCTTCCCCAGCCAAGCCCCGCCAGAGAGCCGTTTCCGCCAGGCGTCGAGTTGCTCCTTGTCCTCCCCCGACTCCCTCCCTTGCTCCAGCACCAGCACCAGCGGCGGCAAGAACAACAGCAGCGGCAACGGCGGCGGCGGAGGCAACGGCGAGAGCCATGGAGGCAAAGGCGCCTCCTCCGCTTCTTCCCCCGCCGAACAGGCTCAGGCGGCTGCCGCTGCAGCTGCCGCTGCCGCCGCCGCCTCCGCCGGCGCCGCTTTCGCCGAGTTAGACGAGACCAGCGCGTCCTCGGGCCCCGAGGAGAGCGGCTCGCAGGTCGCCAGCAACGTCGCCCGGGCTCCGACGGACTCCATCGCCGCCGCCGCCACTACGCCGGCCCCCGAAGGACAGAGCCCGCAGATCTTCCCCTGGATGCGGAAACTTCACATTAGCCATGGTACCCGGCGCCTCTTTCTTGCTTGCTGTCTCTCTTTCTTGCTCTCTCTTTTTTCTCTCCCCCCCCCCCTTATTGTAATTTTTTTTTTTGGTCTTTCGCGGTTGCATGGAGGGGGGGGGGCGACGTACAGATCTGAGAGGAGACAGAGGCGAACAGGGCAGATTGGGGAGGGGGGAAGGAGGGGAGAGGGGAATAGAAACACAATCGCTGGGGCCAGTCTTTTTCTTCTTCTCCTTCTTTTGGCCAGGGATCTGTGTTGCTTCCCTTCCGGTGGCAAGCAGAAAGTGTTTTGGAAAGAATTTATTTTTATTTTATTTTTTAAAAAACAATGCTTGACTCGAAAGGTTTTCTTATTCGAAGGGAGTTTCTCCCCCCTCCCCACTTCCTCTTAAAAAAGAGATAACATGAAGTGGAGAGACAGGAGGGAATAATAATAATAATAATAATAATAATAATAATAATAATAATAATAATAGACGCTTTTCCAATAATAGGTGTCAAAGAAGAGGAAAGACGTTAGACGAGCTTATTAATTTAAAAAAAATGTATTTATATTTTTGTTTACAACAGAGAGACGGGGCTGTCACATAGTTTAAGGCGGGGATGGTGGCAAACTCTTTTCGCCTCCCCATCCCCCACTCTGAAATGGAAGACAGCATTTCAAAGGAGGGTGTTGAGTTGCCCAGTTTAAAGGGCGGCGTGGGTGGGGGGGGGGAGGAATGGATATCGACCGGCTTAACACGCCGGTGTGAAGCCCATGGAGCCGACAGCAAGCGCCAGGGATTTCTCTGGGGCTTGGTCCCAAAGAAATGTGGCAGGGATCAAGGAGTGGCGGGGAGACACAGTGACAGGATGTGGGGAAAGGCACGCAGCTATGGCAGGGACGTGCTGACCATCTCTCCCCCCTGTCCCTCTGTCTGCTCTTCTGTCTAGACCCACGTAGATCCTTAACTGTATAGACAGGAGTTTTCAGACTTTAAAAGGGGGCTAATGCTGCCATCTTGCGTTCTCTTACTTGGGAGTAAGGACCGTGGCACGGAGTGGGGCTTACTTCCGAGTAAAACATGAACAGGCTCTGACTGTAGATAGGAGAAACTTATTTGGGGATCTGGGGAATGTAATGAAGGTGGGGGTGGGAAGATAAGAGAGCCAGGCTGGCAGATCCGGGCTGGCCATAAAATTAGGTGAAATTGAAGGCTGGAGCTAGAGAATTCAAGAGGAGGGATAGTTGTGGGGAGGGGGGGGAGGATGTCAGTCTGCACGTGTGTGGCGGTGGGGTGAGGGGCACCTTTTCTTTGCCCAAACCCATCCCGAGTGTCCTGAAACCCAACGGGAAGGGCTGCGTCCCTCTGACTCCGAGGGCCGTAAAGCTGAGACCGACTGAACCCCAACCTCTTGTCCCCTGTCTTATGCATTCAGATATGACCGGGCCGGACGGCAAGCGAGCGCGGACGGCGTACACCCGCTACCAGACCCTGGAACTGGAGAAGGAGTTTCATTTTAACCGCTACCTCACCCGCCGGAGGCGAATAGAGATCGCCCACGCCTTGTGTCTCTCCGAAAGACAGATAAAAATCTGGTTCCAGAACAGGCGGATGAAGTGGAAGAAAGATAACAAACTCAAAAGTATGAGTCTCGCCTCTGGTGGGAGCGCCTTTCAGCCATAAATTATACCGAGGAGGGCATATGAAGGCTATGAGAAGGTGGAGAACGGGGGGTGGGGGGAGAGGAAGGACGAGGGGAAAGCAAAAGCGAGCAAAAGTTTCCGACAAAAGAAGCAAAACAGCCACTGGGTTTTTAAAATATATATATAATTCCGAGCACTGCGAAGTGAAGCACTTTCCATTCAGTTTGCTGTTGGTTTGTTTTCTGGTTAGGTTTCGAAGGAAGCCCCTCCTGTGGTGCGATCCCTCCCAGGACCGTGTCCTTTGCTGCGATTTCCCCGCCCCCCCTTTAAATTAAGAAAAAAAGGAAGAATAATAATAATAAAGTTATTTCCAGAGGCTTCTTTAATGATCTAAGTGTTCTAAATGTTTGTGTCCGTGTTGATAAATGATGCTTTCTGGGGGAGGGAGGGGGAAAAAAAAGCTAGCATGTTTGTTTTTTTAATTTTGTTTTGTTCTTTTTTTTTTTTTACAAAAGAAATGTGCGATCTTTAAATGTTATAACTTATTTATAATGTGCTGAGGAAGTGGACAGAGGGGTTCTTCTTTTCCAAAGCTGAGCGCTTTTTGGAGAGAATCCGACCTCTTTTCCTTTTTTCCCCCCCAGTCGGGGCACCCCGTCCTTCAAGAGGAGGGGTGGAATTAAAAAAATAAAATAAAATAAAAAAAATCAACCACAAAAAATGTTTTGAAACATTTACAGTATATCTCTATATAAGCTCATGTATCTTTCTGTCTTTGGAAGTGTCAAGTCTGTGATTCGGTCCATATCGCTGGCCTCTCTTGGCTCTCAGGCCCGTGCTGAGACTTTTTTCTTTCTTTCTTTCAATGTGGGTGAAGTTCACTTTAAAAAGGGTATCTACGATTGGACCAACCATAGTATGTTGAAATAATGTTTGTAAATACTAGACATATTTCTGCGGTGACTCATAGGAAGTTTTAGTGGGCAGGGTGAATTCCGTGTTCTGTGTCTCTGAAATGGCATTTGTCCCGTCTAGCTGCCTGTTTCTCATCTTTGCCAAGACGCTTTTTCGTATGCATTGTAGCCTTAACTTGAAGTCAAATAAACGTTGCTCCTGGCCAGGAAAAAAAATACCACAACCTCACACCTTCTTTTGTGTTTTCTTTATACCACACCGCTAGAAAGTCGCAACAACGAGGTCACCCCCCCCCCCCTTCTCACGAGCTCTTCCTAAACCACAGAAAGTCGTGTCTTCACACGATGCCCGCCAGGTTCACTTAAAGTCCTTTCTCTGACCTTCCAAAATCCACTTCAGACGTTGTTGCTGTCCCGCAAGGGGGGGGGGGACAACTCCGAGAATAAGAAAAAGGAAGCAAGACCCTTCCTTCTGTTCCCAAACTTCGCTTCCTTCCTTTACACCCCGACCCTGACCCATGTTTACTCGACAATCAGTCCCCATTTGTTTCAATGGCACTTAACTTCCACGTCCCCTCGCTTACCACTTCAATCTTGAAAGAGCCATAAAGTAAAGCTATTGGGAGGGGGAAGGGGAAGTTTATCTTAACGTGGAACAAAAATGCATTCTGAGTTTGCAGAGCTAAGTTATCACACGCTGTCTTAGATGGCAGAATCCTTTTATATGGAGCTCTTCAGGCACACGCAAACGCAGACATATGGATAGGTAACAGGGCGCAGATATGTTCCACCGAACATGAAAACCGCAGCTGCCTTAATTTAAGTTTCGCTTTCAATATAGACAATTTCAAACACCTTTCTCTCCCCCCCACCACTCCCCCCAAGACTTCTTGTTCTACTAAGGAGGGCTCCCATCTCTGCTGCCCACCACCAAAGAGCCCCCAGTAAGCAATCGCTTCGGATACTCTTAACAATGCTAACTTTAGAGCCGTCTGTCCCGTAGGAAGTAAAAGGAGTCTTGTATAAACTTACCCCAAAAACTCTTTAGTTACTTCTGAAATGGTTTGGAGAGGGATGGGACGCCAGTTGTCATTTTCCAAAAACACAACCCCATTTCCTCGCCTTCCCTCGAATACACACCCAGAGACACGCACGCACACACGCATATATTTTACCCACACCCAAAGTTAAGTAAGTATACCAAAAGTAGCTGTGACATTAAGATGTCAAATGGATAGGGTTTTATCTAGAAGTTAGATCGTAAAAATCGCCGAGACCTCAGCCAGATACCCCTTACTGGCTCTCAAAAGTCACGTGAGGTCCATAAAGTTAGTTTTATGGTTTTGGGGAGTTGACAATGTACAATATATTTCACATTCTCTAGAATGTTAAGTGACATTTTAACGGCCTGCTCTGGCTTGGAAGGGGGCAGACATGGGAGCGGGCTGTTCCAGGCGAGAGAAAGCCTTCTCCATAGCTGGGAGGAGGAAGCCATGGACGGTGCCGTGTTTACTCCAAAGAGGACTTAGAAGCGGGCTAGCCTTAAAAGAAGTAAGTTTCTCTTGAAATGCTGTCTGCTTAAATGACTTTTAAAGGGCTAAATGGCTACAGAGTGGGAGGAGGCGGGGGGAGCGGGGTGGGGAGAGAGGAGGGTGAAGGGAAAGGCGTTGCGTCTCCAAGTTTCTTCTCTCAAGGAACTCCCTGAGATCTAAATCGCCCAGGCCCCAGGTCTACCCTAGAGTGGCCCACGAGATTTCTGCTGCTGTTGTTTTTAGATTAAAGCGTAAATTCGACAGAAGAAAGGAAATGAATCCATCGAGATGAATGGTGATACCATTGCTGCAGAATGCTGAGGGGTTTTTTTCCCTTGCTTGGGAGGGGTGCACCTATATGTCAACCGATTCACCCTGGGCAGCTTTTGGAGGGGCGCTCTGTTCTCGGGGGTCTGTTGAAGTCGAAGAACTGGATCACATCAGAGTTCAGAGGACTGATTTGCTGGCTTGGGGGGAGGGGTTGCACGGACTATAAGCAAAATACAGGTTTTCAAGGGCCGCTTGAGGGGTTTTTTTTCCCTTCCTGGGGGTGGTCAGTTTCCTGAATGGATTCCATCCATTCCTCTAATCCTCCTCTTTGTATCCCGCAAGATTTAAAAAAAAAAAACATGTGGAGAAACTTGCTTCCCCCCCCCCCCCCTTATCTTCCTTTAAACTTCCATCTGACATCACTATTCAATATATTTCTAGCTATTCACTTGTTGCTGTTTTCCACCAGCACAATCTGCCAGGTAAGAAAGTCCTCTTGGAAAGCAGAACAGAGCAAGACTCCAGTGGCACTTTAAAAACTGTGTGGTAGGGTGTAAGTTTTCGTCAGGCACTGCTCACTTCTTCAGATCAGTGACTCAGGAAAGCTCCTTCCCTGTCACAAATTTTGTTAGTCTTTCAGGTGCAACTGGATTCTTGCTCTTTCTGCGGCTACAGACAGACAAACACGGCTACCAACCTTGATCTGTCTCCTGGAAAGCTTCATTGAAAGCCAACCACCAAAGCCATGACCTCCCGTTGTGGATTTTGCCCCTAGGATTGTCTAGTACCGTGTGCGATCCTCGTTTATGCCCCTTTATCCGGGTGTAAAAATCACCAAGCTCACTGAGACTTGCTCCCAAGAAAGCATGCACAGGCTTGTGGACCAAATAATACCTAGATCAAACAGATTGGCATTTGTTTAATGGAACAAATTCTCTTTAGAGAACCCTATGGGTTTGACGCTGGTGGCCTCAGTCAGCTTCGTGGTTGCCCCTTTGAAGAGGAATATGAGTGAGAATGGTAGATGGTCTTATGCCACACATACACACATAAGAAATGTATTTGACCTGAAACTGAGTAGCGCTCACGATAAAGGTAGTAGGCATAGTTTCAGGATGATTCCAAGTGATTTATAGCATTTTAAGAATCTCTTAAAACATCCAAATGCAGACCTAAATTTATTTTCTTCTGCGCTTTAAGGATCTGGGTCAAAACAAACTGATTGTCAGCTAAATTAAATATAATTCAAAGCTCGCTGTTAAAATATATCTTCTGTTGAGTGCTTGGGATTTCTTTTGCTATCAAGGCACCAGTAACAGAACTAGGGTCTTTCTTTCTTTCTTTCTTTCTTTCTTTCTTTCTTTCTTTCTTTCTTTCTTTCTTTCTTTCTTTCTTTCTTTCTTTCTTTCTTTCTTTCTTTCTTTCTTTCTTTCTTTCTTTCTTTCTTTCTTTCTTTCTTTCTTTCTCATGGTCTTTGTGAGAACTTGCATTCAGAACTAAGGAAACATACAACTCTCAGATAACACACAAAGGGATCCTCAGGCCGACACAGCGCAATCCCATGCACCCTGTCTTGAGCAAAAGTGCTAGTGAACTCGTAAATCACAATGTGTGTTCCTGTAGGTTGTTTGTTCTACTGCTTCAGCCCAGCACTGCTGCTCACCTGGGCTCGTAAGCTGAGATCCCAGTAACTGGAAAGGACTGGTAAATCACACTCTCCACCACTCCCCCCAAGTAGACCAGACCCTCAAACGCTGATTTTCAAGGGGTCGTATTTTCACCTCCCCCATCAAAAAGGGAATCCGGCTCATTTTTTATCTTGAAATGCAGAATTCTTTCCTGAACATGCCTACCATGTTTCCCTCCAGTGAATGCTGGAGAAGGGTGTCCTAACAAAACGATCCGAGCAGAAACGGCAGAAACCAAGGCTTGTCTGTTCTCGGCCCACTGAAAAAGCAACAGAATTAGCGCTGAAAGCACCAGGCAGAGAGACGTATCTCCTGCGCCAGCTCCATTGGAATGAATGGGGGCAGTTCAAGAGCTGTACCCATTTCCATGGTGCTTGGGCAGGGGAACTTACTACTGAATTCAAACGTGGTGAGGTGGGGGGGTGTATAGGTAGGGGGGTGGAGAGTGTCTGGCTTTAGCATCCTGCAACTTTATTCCTCCTTGATCTTCCCCCTCCCCCCTTCATTCTTCAAGGGGGGAGTTTTGGGAGAGGGTAACATTTGGGAGACACATGTCCACTGCCGAAAGTGTAAATGGAACCTTGTCTCTGCTGCTGCGATTCTCTTCGCCGCTCTCTCCCCACCCCCAACACACCCGTTCCTATTCCATTCAAACTCTGCAAGGAGATATGGACTGGGGTGTTAGTATCCTTCTGCTTGTGATCGGTGAATGGGGACGTGGATAGCGATGGTCCGGATGGAGGAGAGAAGGTCTCCTTTAATGCTTTATCATGAATAACTGGCCTGTGGTGGGTCCATAACCGGTGCTTTTTTGGGAAGAAGTCCTCCCCCCCCCCACAAAATAAAAAAAAAATCAAACGCCTTTATGTCCCATATCTTTCTACGGGATAATTAAGCATTTATTTATATATCTAAAAAACCCCTCTTCCATCGGTTAGTTTAAATGACCTTACAGTGCGTTCCTGAATCTTTAGTGTTTTGAAGTCGATGGATTTAAGGGGGCGGCCATTACACTATGAGACGCTCGATTCTGACTGAATGGGACCCTCAGATTAGAAGGAACTAGACAGACCAACCGCTATAAATGCAAGATCTTAGCGTGCCTCACTCCCCAACCCACACTGCAGAATACTTTTACATTCAGATCTGTGCAAGATGAGAAGCACATCCTATTTGGTGGGTTTAGGATTTACAGATCCTGCGTCAAACATGCTTTGGCACCTGTTTATGGAACACTGCAAAGCAGTCTGATGGAAACTCCCCCCACCTCAAGAGGCTTAATATATATGTGACATTATTTTCTGCTTATAAACAAAGGGTAACCCTTGGAGGAATTGGAAGAAATGCAGTTTTTAGGGGAAAGTTAAGACTAGATGCTCAAAGACAAAGGGTGAGAGACAGTGAGAGGCAACTCAAGGTGAAAGAGAATCCATTCTCAGCATTGGTCTGGAAGTCTGTTAATCCAGCTATGCATCTGTCATTCATCTGTCCAGTTAGGGATCTCATTTCCCTTACCCTTACCGGCTATGAAGGCAAATAGGTGTGAAAAACCTCAACTTGTGACCCTGGAGAGCTGCTGCCAGTCTGAGTAGACAATACTGACTTTGATGGACCAAGGGTCTGATTCAGTATAAGGCAGCTTCATATATATATATATATATATATATATATATATATATATATATATATATATATATATATATATATATATATATATATATATATATATATATATATATATATATATATATATATTGTATATTTCCTAGACTCGTCGCACTCCCCTATCATGTTCTTTGCCAGGATGATCCCTAACCGTACCTTCAATTCAAGTCCAGTTTCACAAGCCTGGGGACACCTTTGTTGAGTTGATTCCATTATCCCATTCCATTTCTCCCTGTAAGCAAGGAGGCTCTTGCTTCCAAAGGTAGCAAGGATATATTGCTGCTGAACAGAGAGACGATCAGTGGCACTGTTGTGGGGTGCTGCGGCTGCCCCACCTATCTAAAGACAGGGGGTAATTGAATGGTCTGCTCTGAGCTGTCCTAAATCGGTTAGCCCTTCTTATCCCAAGCCAGGCCACCGATTTTTTTTTTAGCGTCACTAAGAAATGGAAGTCAAAATAACACCCATTTTCTGTTCAGTTGTATTCGTATTGTTCCTTTCTATAAGGCACTCTTCTTATCCTTTAAAAGGTTGTTTTCTATTTCTCCACAATTCTTTAGGAAACTTACTGTAGGTGACCTGGTAGACATTCCTCAGTGGGGAAAAGGAAAAGACCAGAAGCACTTTTAGTTTCTTGTCTTTTCCTTCTTTTGCTTCATTCTTGCTTTCCTTAAGAAAGAAACCTCAACAGGAGAGTAAAGAGGAATGCAATTCAGAATGCATAGACAGTGAAGGCTCCTACAGAAAATTCCTTTCCCTTCTTATGACAGACACCTGGCTGTATACAGTGTAAACAGGAAACAGAAACAATGGCCTCATATTCTCAACACTGTTCCTTGCATATAACCTTATAGGTTCCTTTATTCAGTAATGAATGCTTCAGAATTCTAATCTTCCTTTATTATGAAGGTTGCTTCGACCTCTAGCACCGCCCCCCCTTTCTTATGACATCAGAAACTGGTGAAAGAACTCCTATTTCTTGTAGACTGGGATGTGGGGGGGAGTGTGTCCTTTGAAAAACTAAAATATGACCCCTAGTCCTAAACTTAGAAAACCTATTGTTTGCAGTAAAATTGGTTGCATTCCATATATAGGATAGAATTTCTGGGCACCCTCCTTCTAGCAAAGGAATTGTAACACGCTAAATTTGCAATGGTGGCTGTGAAATAACATAACTTGCAGTGTTAAGTAATTAAACTGTGCACCCAAACACACACGATCTCGCTGCTCCCTCCTCCTCCCGTAAGAAATGACCACAGAACCACCAAAAAGCTAAAGAGGGCCCGTGCATGCATGGTATCTTCAACTTCTCCAATTAATCTTTCCAGTCTATCCGCACAAATTGGAAGTTGGGGGTGTGTGCTGGGAAGAGCGAGGGAGGGGGGAGACAATCTGCTCCAGACCAGCCAATATACACCTCTCTTAAGTAGTACGTTTGTCAGGCGACAATAGTTGACTTTTTGACCACAAAAGGTCATATCCAATGTTCTTTGAAGTCAATGGATAAACTCCCCTTGAACTCGGTTGTCCTCGCGATAACCAGACCAGTCTATTCATTGCTGGCGCATGTGTGTGTATAAAACCATTGTGTGAATCGCCCCCTTTCACACACACACACACATTCGCACGCACACACATACACACAACCTTGTATCCATCTTCTTGCCATGCATGAATATTATTTCCTTATAGACCCAGAAGCGGATCTATTGGCGAGCTGCAACCTTTGACTTAATAAATACGTGATTATTTGATGTGTGACCAGACGGTTCTACCCTCTATCCTGACTGTGCTTAGTCTGAAACAGTAGTCATGTTTTTGTTTTAAAAGACCTCCGTGACAGGGTTTTAGGATAACAGTGGCAACTTGAAGACTAACAGCATCTATTCCAGTGTGAGCTTTCATAAGCTCAGTTCTTGAGATACTACTTTTTGGGATACCAGAGGCAGACAGGCAGGCAGGCAGTTTTTAGGTTTGGGATAATATATTGACATCGCAAGGGTTTTAAAAATTATTATTTATTTAATATTCTTTTTGGAGATAGCCAGCAGTAGGATTTATTTCACTGTATTTTTTTTTTTTTTGCACGGTGCAGATTGGAAATGTAACTTTCGGAAGGAGTGGGGGAGTGAAGGTCTTTGCTCAGAAGGGTGGCATGAACCTTCCGCCCAAATCTGGGACACGAAAGGCTGTTGGGCAACTGTGCAGAAAGAGCAAAAGATAGGCTACGCTGTATGCTGTTGAACAAAATCGTGACTTCCTGACCTATGCCATGCTCGCTTTGATTGTTGAGCTACGGAGGAGACCTTCTGAAGGGCTTTTTTTAAAACCCAGAACTGAGAGAAGAGAGAGATTGACAAACAGCAGGCAGACCCCCCTTCCTTTGTGCAAAAGTTATGAGCAAAAAGATCGATCTGCTCTTGGGGAAACCTCCGAAAAGACAGCCCATGCTCGGCAACGTGATCCTCTTCCAAGGGTTTCTCCCACTTCCACCTGTGCCAAAACGATAAGCCAGGCTACTGTAGTACCACTAGATTTCACTCGGTTAGGTGGTCGGCAGCCACGATCAGCCGGACCCACCTAGACCCATCGGACCAGCTGGAAGTCTAAATGAATAAAGACAGGATCCCACCAAAGTTAAATATTTTAAGTCTCATTGATTCCAGAGGGGGAGAGATTTATGCGCGCGCTTCACTCTCGCACTAAAATCAACCAGATTTAAATAGGTTTAACTTGGGCTGTTAGGTGCCCTAGATCTCTCTCTGCGTGTGTATCATAGCACAAGAACACGAATCTTTATTTATAACGTCCTTTGTCAACCAGGTAAATGTCATGGCCCAAAAACTACAACCCACCCATCCCCATTTCCGATTTAAATACATAACTCTCATTTAAAACACCCGTATGAATTGTGCTGTCCTTTTTGCTCCAGCTAGGGCTGGATTTACAAGTGTAAGGCTCCATACGTTTACTCTCTCTCTTTTTAAAGCAAAATACGTTGTAAAAGGCACCCTTGAGTGTTTAGGTAGAAAGGTCTTTCTGTCGTTCTCTCTGTGCCTCTCTCTCTCTTTCTCTCTGTACCAGAACCCACAAAAAGAGAGCGAAAGAGAGAGGGAGAAAGAAAGAGAGGAATTAAAAATCTGTGAAAGGATTTTAATTAAGAAAATTAAATGAAAAGGGGGCTCAAATGAGTTGCCTGTTGAGGAGGTGGGGGTGGGGGCTCGGAGGGAGCAGGGCGAAGCTATTCTGAACGATTAAATCGCCATTTTAACAGTGTAATGGGGTTTGCATACTGAAAAGGGGGGGAGCGGTCCTTATAGCTCATCAATAATTCATAGGCACTCGGGATCATTCTCAGGTCAGCAGACAGAGAGGTAGAAAAAGCCGCATCTAGATAGGAGAAGGAGCGTTTCTCCCCCCCCCCCCCCCCATCAAAATGCACTGGGAGACCCTTCCCCAGGAAAGAGGGTAGAGTCCCATTCTTAGGTCAACGTTTGCTTGGGCTGATTTTATTTTATTTTAAATCTCCCCTCCGGAGTTGCCCCTTTCTTAAGCACGTTCATTTGTCCTTAACCTTGCCTTAAATGTATATATTGGACAAGCCAAGGCCCACCCAGCTTTGGAGAGGAAGGAGCTCCTCTCAAGTCTTCTGAAACGCTATCCATAAACATCGCTTTGCGTCCCCCCCCCCCCCCAAGTCTGTAAAATGGGAATAACGTCGACAACCTGGAAAAGGAAAAATATCTTGCACGTGGAAAATGGCGGTTATGTTTTCGATCGCAAAGGGCGGGACAGACACGCTAGTCCGTGGGAGCAACATAAAACAGAAGTCCAGTGGCTCCTTAAAGACAAACCACGGGGAAGCTCGGATACAACACGAAAGCTGAGACTGGAATTATTATTATTATTATTATTATTATTATTATTATTATTATTATTATTATTATTATTATTATTATTATTATTATTATTATTATTATTATTATTATTATTATTATTATTATTATTATTTTGTTAGTCTTTAGGGTGCCACGGGACTGTTCATCATATTTTGGACTAGACAATGGGGTGAGGGGAAGTCACCACTTCAGGGTTTTGCTTTGTTTTTGTTTTGCTAATGGCCATGCGTTTTGTCTCAAGATGAAAGGAAGCCACCAGCTTCCCAAGTGTGTTATCAACACCCTTTTCTTGAAATCAGAAGGGCTTTAGATCCAAGGAAATGCGCATAAATCGAGGTGTAAATTTCCCACTTCAACCGGTACCTATTTCTGCTTCTCTTTTCTTCTCCACCTTCCCGGCCTCCATATTTCCTCTTGTATCATATTGCCTATGCCAGTCTCTTCAGTGGGTACCTTCCTGGAGTACATTGCTCAAAAAAAGGTGCCTAGGTGCCAGAGAGAGACAGAGTTAGGCTGGCAGAAAGAAAGATTTCCTGAGAGAGTGGAAGGATTTTCTGAGGACGGGAGAGCATGAATTTAAACAGGATTATCCCTGTGACAACTTCTCCCTGAACAAAAACAAATAAAGCAAAAGATAAATAAAGACAGAGGTTTGGTTCCTCGGGATTGAGAGCAACATATAAACTCCCAGGGACCAAACTTCTGTGATTAGAATAATCGACCAAGAGTGGCATGATCTTCTTTCAGTAGATTACCACACATATTCCCATTTGGCATGAATATTACTGAAGGGGAAACTACCGCAGGGAACCAAAAGCATCGAAATCCAGAGGTTCTGATACATTTGGTCCGTACAAAATCTGTCCTCCCTTCAACAAAATCTGTCCGTCCTTCCTTCCTTCCTTCCTTCCTTCCTTCCTTCCTTCCTTCCTTCCTTCCTTCCTTCCTTCCTTCCTTCCTTCCTTCCTTCCTTCCTTCCTTGTTGTAGAAAAGTAAGTAGAATGTAGATATTTTAAAACGTGCCCAAAGAAGGTTGGATGTCTCGAAGTGACTCCTAGGCAACGCAATCCTATGTATTTTGGCTCGGGAATTCACTTAAGACTTCCAGCTAGGGAAGAGTCACGCCCATACCTTGAAGGTAGAGATAAGTCCCACTTGAACACAGTGTAATTTTCCTCTGAGTAAACAGGGCTGCCCACCAGTTAAGACCTGAGACTTCTGAGTATTCCTTGCTGGTACAAGCTTGACTCAGTTTATTCTGGAATTTGTTGAGGTTTTCCTGGGCTCTTGGTGTGGTTTAGTTAAGAAGAGCCATTTTTATTCCTGAAGAACAAACGGAAAACTTCCGGCAAAATGAAATTTACAACATACAATATTGGAGGTGGGGGTAAGGGAGGCTGGGAGAAACGGTAAATCTCCACGCTTGTAACAACTCAGTATAACCAGCAGAGCTCGCTTCAGACCGCAGCCAACCGGCGGTTCTTTCCCAGGCGTTCTGGCGTGGCTTTTGGTGGAGGTCCTTAGACCCCCACAAAACTTTGCCCCAGTGACCGCCTGAGAACCCGCCTTGCGGGGGAGGGGGGAAGAAACCTCCTTAGTCTAGCTCCCCAGCTCTGAAAGAAGAAAAGAGAAGGGGGAAGATGGAGGCAGTTATAGCAGTAGGGAACGCACCTAATAAAGGAGAACGAATTCTCAAGGGTTGAAAAGTTGTTCAGATCATTTAGAGAAATCATCACTGTAGACTAAACCCAAGAAAGGCAGAAAGAAAGAAAGATCCCTGCGCAGGTTCTGCAGTCTGGGGAGGTGAACGCCGTCCTGGGCGGATTGGAGAGCAAGCTATTATAGATTCAAGGGTCAAAAAGGCGAGGGTCAAAAGTTTAGGCTGTGCGAAACCCGGTCTTGCGTTTGTGCCTGACGGACTGGATGTCAGCGCTAAAGAGGACAGGAGGGAGGGCTGCTGGCGGGGGCGGCGGCGTGGCTTCGCGGTGGGGGAGGAGAGAGGGAAAAGCGCGTCGTTGTTTGCTGGCCAGAGATGAGAGAGGTAAGAGTTAGGGAAGTCCAGATGCCATTCGCAACCTTGCAAAGGGCGGCAGACCTACTGGGAAGGGGCGGTGTGGGGAGAGGAGGTAGAATTAGGGGAGAGAGGACGCGCGGGTGTGGAGTAGTGCCATTCAGGAGTAGTGGGTAGTGGGCAGAGTAGACCTTGTATCTCTCTCTCTCTCTCTCTCTCTTATTACATATAGATCCAAATAGGCAACCGTGTTGGTCTGAAGTAGTAGAACAAAATAGGAGTCAATTGCACCTTTAAGACCAACGTAGTTTTATTCAGAACGTAAGCTTTCGTGTGCATGCACACTTCTTCAGACGAGGAATGAGGTAACAGTAAGCAGAGTACAGAAAGCATAGCTGGTGGGGTTTGGAATGCCAAGTGGTACAAAGTTAAAGTCCAATAGCAGAATAGTAAAATTAACAAACTGAGGAAACCTTTGATCTGGGTTGCGTTAGCGTGGGAAACCATAAAACAGTAACATGTCAGAATGTGGGAATGCCTGTTAAATATTCTATTGCTAATAAACCTGGGTTACATATATAAAAGAATCCAGCGATGTCGTCAACTGTCTACCCAATACTTAGATAAAACGAACAAGAGGCGAGCAGCAGGTCATTAATTCAGTATCAGGAGACGATATATTACTATTATTACGATTGCTATTATTATTACTACTGCTGCTGCTACAGGAATGTTACTATATATTCCTAATCCAGAATAATAACATTTCCACTGATATAATGTAATTGATCCTAAATTGGTGGTGTGTGCCTTTCAGGAGGATATATACTTCTTAAGAAATTCAGTCAGTGTAACGATACTTATAAAAAGATTTAGATGACGAAACTACGAGCTGTCAATTGTATCATCATCCTGTACGCCATGCTGCTACTACTATGGCTGCTGTTGCTAGTAGTAGCAGTAGCAGTTGTGTTGGCTTCATGAAAATAGTGGTAAATAATATATCCCTTCAAAATTCATAACATGCTTCTAAAATGAACAGATATTTTTCTGAGCAAGGCCGACTGTAACCAAATTAACTATCCTAAACTGGCCCGTGTGTCCTTTTCACTTCAAAAGTCTGCACCGAATTAATCCACCCATTAATATACAAGTAGATATGCCACCAGGAACGGCTCATGAAACGTTTCAGTGGACTGTTTCCTAAACCTTTAATGACAGGTGAACATTTTCTCCCTCAGGACTTGCAGCTGCGCAGTCAACCTCCTACCTGTGCCTAATGTTTTGTTTTTTTAAAAAAATAATTAAATATTAATAATGGCTTTGCCTTCGGAATTTGTATCCAGACTTCCCAAAGGGACTTTCCTTTTAGGGGACAAATGACTGTGGTGGCTTGGCTTCCAGAAATCACAGGAGAAACCTGCTGTGTACTGAAAGAAATATTGGTCGGTTTTATAAGCCTGGATCTTCTGCAGTACCTATGGTTCTTGAGCTCATTTACTTTTCAACCCGTTTTGGATTTAGTGTAATGTGTTACTGCAAACAGAGAGTTTCCTGTATCTCTCAATGAGATGAATGAAATGTTTGAAATATGACCTTTTAATGTTAGCTTTTGTTTGTTTTGGATCCGGCAATCCTTCTAGATGCTTGGAATGGTCCCTTTCGAGAGATTTTGAAATGTAGTTTTATTTGAATGTAGACTTATCAATATATTACTCAGTTACATCATAGAACAACTGAATATTTGATTGGCTGAGAGACCAGTTTTAAATTTGCTTGTTATGTGTGCGTGTGTGTGTCCTACATTAGTTGGCAATAAGTAACCCACTATTTAGCCCCTTTGCCGTTTATATCTCCTGGGTGTATGTAGGAAAAAACTCTCTCTGATTAGACATTGCTGCAGAATATGGAGGAGGGGGAATGAACTAAATCGGATTAAAGTCAAATAATGTCTTGATTACAAATGAAGACACTGGTTTCTTGTAGGACTGGAGCAGCTAGAAAGGGGTGGGGAGAGACACTTTGAATCCATGTACCTGTTTTGTTATTTTTAAATCAGACACAAAACCAAAGAACCCCTATTCCCTTCTACCCTAGCCATTTCTCTGTATTGAGCTGTAACATATCAACTACATGAAAATAACTATTCCCCGTGCAAAGAATGACCCTCACACAAATAGCCATGTTTGTTTGTTTGTTTAAAAAAACATAGACGTTCAGCTTGCAGGATGAAAGTAAGTCCCATTTTAACGACCTTTCGAAGAAAAGGTTCTTAGGATCAAGGGTAGTCAAGGAAGCTCCCTTATAAATGGATCACTTAGGAGAAAGCGAAGCCAATAATATAAATAATTCAGAGCCAGGACCGAAAGGTTGCCTTCTCACCCCAATCCTTTGGGCAGAAGGCATGTAATTGAATTTGGGATGTAATTGAATTTGGGAATTTGTTTTTGGATGCTCCTCATATTGGTCCCACTCCGAATTAAAAGATGTGGGAGGGGGAGGTGTGTCCCATCCTTAAAGATACCAAATAGTTCTATCAATCGGATCCCCTAAACGTCGAGGTGAATCCTACTTATTTAAATCGTTTCCGGATCCGCATTATATTTGTCGCACCATGAGTTGTTGACGTGCAAGAAAATATTCCTAGAGGTTCAGGCGTGTGTGTAGAAATTGATAAAGGTTGGCTCTAACGAATTGCAGAGGCTCCGCTTGGTATTTATGAAATATCACGATAAATGGGCTACCGTTTAGCCGTAACTTGGACCATCCATCTCTGGGCTCCTTTAATTACTTCACTTATCTCTGAAGCGCAGTCCCCACCACTCCAGGTTCGCACAATGCTGAGGCAGGGCGTTTAAATGGGATAACATTTGTTTTCGGAAGGTGAACGTCGTTCAGGTGAGATTCCGTGGCGCTTTAGTTGGTGCTGCTAGGAACTGACCTCGAATATCTTAACTTTCTTAAGTTCTAATTTTTGAGCATGGTTCCTCCCCCTATAGGAAGTGCCATTAGACCAGACAGAAAACCCGGGCGAAAACGGATGGGTTTCCTCTGTGAGTGGGCAACGTGTGAATCTTGTCTCTCGCGAAAAGGGAAAGAGAGAACGAGGCAGACACTCGCAGCTATAGTTGAATGCCAATTGGCCTCTCGGAGAGACTATATGTTCTCTACCTGTGAAGGTGTGGCATCGTGTTTCGTCTACGTGTACCTGTAGAATTGGTGGCAAATTCATGACATACAAGTCCAGAGATATTCCTCACCCTCCTGGGAAGCTCAGTTCAGCATTCAGTTTAGATTCTAGCATCTAGCGACGCCTGGTGCGTTGAATAACACCTCTAAGGTAACATGTTTCCTTTCAACAAAGTTACCTCTTTGCTAGATGGGGGGGGGGCAATAAGATACGAACTCCCTCAATTAAACCTTCAGCTGAATTGTTCCTTAGGAGCAACAATTCACCTTCCTTCCTTCCTTCCTTCCTTCCTTCCTTCCTTCCTTCCTTCCTTCCTTCCTTCCTTCCTTCCTTCCTTCCTTCCTTCCTTCCTTCCTTCTCTCTCTCTCTCTCCTGCTTTGATCCTCAACCGTGTCGATGCTACACAGACAGAATCCTTCTCTCTCACACACACACTCCCCTTATTCCTCTTAATCTACGGCGTCTACATTTAAGCAGTGAATTCAGAAGTAGGTTTACTTCCGATGCCAGAGGACCGACAGAGAAGTAATAATACATACCTACCACCCAACGCGGACGCAGGAGAGAAACGTATAAAGGGAATGACTTAAAAAAAATCGTAGGCGTTTGCAAGCGACAGAGGAAAAGATCTGCATTAAAATTCCTCGTCGTGGCATCCTCTTCCCCCCCCCCCCACCCCAAAGTAATGACCTGGGTAAAATTCAATATGACCGAGGGAACTATGCAAGCGTATTATAGAAAACGCGAGGGGGAGAGTCCCGGAGAGGGGTGAAACTCAGGTCAGCGCGTCTAACAAATATTAAAATGTTGGAGGCGCTCGGGACACGCCTAGCTGTTTAACAAAGACTGACAAAGTATGGAGATTAATACGAAAACTTGCGAGGATCCGAATGGAAAACCCTCAGTTAGGCCAAGGCTCCCTCCAAGCTGGTAGCCCGCGATTCCGAAGGCCTTTAAAAACAATTGCTTTTTTATTTAAAAGAAAGAAAGAAAGACAAGAGTGTTCCTATTGCGGGGGGGAGGATCTATGTCATGGAGGAGGGGAGGCGACGACAGGAGGATCCAGTTTTCAGGTTAGTATTCTGCTTCGCTTTTTATTTTATTTTTTTTTTGTGGGGGGGGGGGTTGCAGCAGGAGTGCCCCAGCGAATCGGCTCCCTCGGGTATCCCGTGTTGGAGAAGGGATTTATCGATAACTGCGGGCAAAAGTGTGGGACCGGTTGGTTTCAGAATCTTGGCCTCGCGGGGACGGCAAAAAGAGAAAGACAACGGGGTGGACGGGGTGGGACCGTTGAGGAAAGAGCGACGCTGCGGCTGCGACAACAGCACGCTTTCCCTCGCTGCATTTACTCGGGAGTAAGCCTCCATAAAGGCCCTTGGGAGCGTTTTCGGCTCCGCGTGCTGCAGAATGGCAGCCCCCCCCCCCAAGGGAGACAGGTCGTGCCTTAAAGCAAAGCAACAGCGGAAAGTCGGGGGGCGGGGGGGGGGCGTGCGGGAACTTCTCTTGCGCAAGGCTCATCCGACTGAACAGGCGGTTTGACCCGTGGGTTGCGCTGGAAAAGATCTTGACCGTCCCCTGCTCCCAGGCTCTTTTAAAAAATGGTCTTGCAAAGATGAGCTGGCAGGTGCTTTGTCCTTTGGGGGTGTGTGAGAGAGAAAGGGGGGGGAGGTGACAAGGACTTTCCAAGTTTGTTCTTCGGTCTCTCCCTTCCCCCAAAAACATGTGCCCCTTGGTAGGAAACATCCTGTGCCCGTCCCCTTCCCAACCTCCCTGCTCTTGACTGAACTTTGCAACCCAAAGTCCATCTGCTCCGGGCAACCAGCTTCCTGAGCTGGTCTCTTTGAAATGCAGAGGACGCCGGAGCGAAATCTGTCTTTCCAAAACTTCCGGAAAAGTGGAGACGTTTTTATTAGAGCAATCGAAAGTGCCAAAGGGGGGGGGGGAGGGTGGTTTGAAATGGGGGGGGGGAGAGAAAGAGAGAGAGAGAGATGTGCAAGGGGGGGGGGAGGTGGCGGCGTGGTTTGTCTTGTGATTTCCAGACCGCAAGCTGGTTTCGCGTGTGGTACTTTTTGGAGGGGGACATTTCTGCTAGACGCTAGGGGTGCTGGTGACGCCGAGATGAACTCTTGGAAGAGGACGTGGCTCTTTAAGGATCAGACAGGGATAGAATAAACGGGCTTTTTCATTTCCCCTTCATATAACAGGGAAAAAATACATATGAAAGAGATCCGTCAGGAGATGTTTTAAAGATGTATAGCCGGTTCACCCTAGAGGCATCGTCAGGAGACCGTAGTCTTGTAATTTTGCTAACTTGGCTCCTTCCCCTAAATTAACTCACGTGGAAGTCATTTCTATTGAGACAGTTGATTCTGAGCCGAACAGGTACCTGGTGGCCCCATAAATACGGGGCAGTTTTTATTTGGGTACGAAATGTGCTGAGTCAGAAGTCACCTGAGTCATGACTGGAGAGCAACTTGGCAGTTCTAAGCAGAGTTGGTCCATTCTGAGCCCATTTACTTCAATGGACCGAGAAGGGTGTTAACTGTGCTTACAGGGCTTACCCATTGGGAGTAAGAGATGCTTCAGGAACAAGCTACCTAACCTTTGTGTTCTCAGTCTGAAACTGGGGTTCTGTTTCTGTTTCTTTTTTAAAAAATTGCTCTCCTTGAACGCTGCTTGGAACGTTGCTTGGAAATCAACCCATAAGGATAAACTCAAGGCATGAAAAAGGTGTGCCGAGGAAGTGTTCCCACGAAATGAATGGTGCACCTGTTCAAACATTGGGGTAGGACTTCAGTTAGCCATCTCCTGCACACTTACTCGGAAGGTGTGGTTGAAATTAATTGCTACGGGGCAAGTTAGTGTGTTTTGGATACCTGTGCCAGTAGGGCGTGGAGAGATGATGTTCTTAGTTACGACAAATATGATCGCCCTGAGCTCTAAAAAGCTTTACTTGGCCTTTTTTTTGTAAAAAATAATTTCTTCTCGGCCTTTAGTTGACTATGATAATACAGTGCTAGACCTAAGAATGGAACTGACCTGACCAACGTCTATCTGCTGGAGGAAAGACTGTACGGATCTCAGCCATCGCCACCAATGTGCATGCATGCAGTGCTATATATATGTATTGTAATGAGGAGAGAGGTCGGGGGATTGAAAGGCGTCTGTTGAAACCCACAAAAAGGATGATGTGAATCTGGAAGTGGGAGGTACACCACTGTGTTGCCAGTTTTCCCATAAGGGCATAATTTTGGTTTAAAACAGGAGAAATCAACACTGGTGACCACCATCCCAGCCAGAACCATGCCAGGTGAAAACGGGACAGGCCCAACCCTCAGCTCTTAAAGCTAGGTAGTAAGGTTCTCTACCAGGAGAAGAGTTCTGTGTGAACCAAAGGCTTTTATATTCCTGTACTAAAATAATTCTAAGGTCAGGGTTTTTTTTAAATGCAAAACCAACCAGAGTTTATTCTTCCAGACCAACAGGATCAAAAACAGTTGGCCGGGAAACCATTGCTCTCTCTTTCCTACCCTTTGAAGGTTCATTAGTTATACCGATGTGCATATTTTATTGCTTTATATCGCCTCGTTCTTGGAAATGAAATTCCTTTGATCCTTTTCTTCCTCTATGTCCCTGGAGGGGTAAAGGGTTTGCCTTTTTTTGGGGGGGGGGGGGGTGAATGCCACATCCTGTCCTTCGATCTCTCTCTTTTTTTGTTTGTTTGTTTTCAGTCCCATTTCTATCTTGAGTTTTAGTCGAGTTAAATATCCAGGGAAGCCTTTAAAATCGTCACATTATGTGGGAAGTTATTTTAAACTAGAATTAATTGCTATGGGGCAATTTTCGTTTTAATTAAACAATAACTCTTTTTGGGACTCCATTGGAAAGAGCTAATGTTTCTGTTTTAATACCTATGGATTATGGTATCTTCTCTTAACGAATATGGAACGATATAGGTTCTGGCTAATAAACGGGTGGGGGTTTGGAATGATATGTTGCTCTTGAGGTTACATAGAAAAAAGTTTCCAGAAATCCTGTCTTCCGTAATAAAGGTTTTTTTGGTAACGTTTTCCTCCCGGCTGTAAACCACGCGGAAGATTTCTAACCCCAGGAGGACATGTGTCTGTCTTCTATATGTACCCTGTAGATCCGAATTTGTGTAAAAGAAGCGGCCTCACAAATTCGCATCTAGGGGAATATGTAGTTGACACAAACGCTACGGAGTGCAGCCTCAGCCGAAGAAGAAGGCAGAAAAGGGAGGTGGGGGGGGGAGAAACCAAATCGTTGAAGACTTTTCCTAGGAGGAATATGTAGTAGTTTTTTTAAAAAATGGCATATATTGTTACTGAGGATTCGATGTTCTTTACTGTCGGGTATCTCCTGCTCTTCAGACAAATCAGGGAGGTTCGCCGTTGTCCTCTGTTCGAAGGACAAGAACTACGTACTCTGCACTGAGACTCGTCTGCAGTTGCAGAGGGGTGGCCGCGTTCCTCACTTTGCTAGCGAACTAAAACAAAAACCCAGGGGCATCTTAAAGACGAAGGACATATATTTCAACACCAGCTTTCCTGAGTCAGAGCTCCTCCCTAAGGTCTTATTTGATGCCAGCCCTGCTATTAGTAATATACAAACGACAGGTCCCTGCCCCGAAACCTTACAAAAGGGATAGATATACTGTGTCCTAATGAAGTGTGTGTGTGTACCAATCTTGGATGTGCGCCCCCTATTCCTTCAAGCCTCTTTATAAAAACAAAAAAAACCAACCCCACAATATTATTTCTGTGATTGGACATTTTCATTCCTCCTATTGTAAATCTAATCTTAACCCTCCCGGTTTCTTCGCTGTGTTCGAAAGTATTTTCTACATTTTGGGGATATGGGGCGGAGGACCGAATTAGTTTAAACCAGAAGCGAACCGTCCTTTAAAGGGATGGGTAAACCGAATTAGTTAATGATGTTTCTATCGATCTCCAGCGCGCTCTATCGATCTTTGCCGGTGCCTGGCCTCCTATCACTTACCTTCAGAAACAAATTTTCAACGCAAATGAGACTCTCAAATGAATGAGTCTTAAACAGAGATTTTTTTGTTTTGTTTTGTCTTTCCAGCCTTCTGTTTCTTCCGGTTATCTCTTTAATCTTAGTTTGTTCCTGAGTTTCCGCCAAGAGAAATAGTGATTGTGTATGCATAATTCAGAGTAATTTTAATTGATTTTTTTTTTTTGCATTGGGAGTGGGCACTTGAGTTTTGAGACTCTGGTCATGGAGTGATTACGGGTCACCGCGTTGGGGGGGAGGCTCTGACGATGTCATTCCTGTATTTTTTTTGGGGGGGGGGGTCTCCACTGTCCACGGCATAACGTACATTCCCATCCAACCCTCGACTAATTTCGTTGGGAAGTCCAGTTTTAGTTCAGTAGAATTTAACTCTCCAAGTTGACCGTGGGCTTGCAGTGGAAAAGTGAAAAGAGTTGAATGCATGCCCCCCCCCACCTCAACCTCCATGCCGCCTTCCCTCCCCCCCTCTTGATTATTTCCTTATCCGGGAATTCCAGACAACCTCTCCATTGGTTCCTGGGGTCACATGGACACCTAACTTTGTTCACTTGACGGCAAATGTAGGAGGGCTCTACGAAACAGGAAAACGAGTGCGGAGGGGAGGGGAAGGAAGGGAGCAGGGGGAAGGGGAGGGGCCCCCCGAAAGAAATAGGAATAAATTTTAGTATATATTTTTGGGGTGTGCGTGTGAGTGAACGAGCGAGAGTGTGCGTGCTGGCGCGCGCGCGCCTTTGGCTGAAATTTCCGCCCCCCACCCCCAAAAAACAATATTAATGGCCATGAGTTCCTTCTTGATCAACTCCAACTATGTGGATCCCAAATTCCCACCATGCGAAGAATATTCGCAGCACGATTACCTTCCCAGTCATTCTCCGGAATATTTCAGCGGCCAGAGGCGAGAGGAGAACTCTTTCCAACCCGAGGCGTTGTACCCAGCGCGGTCCGCCTGTAACCAACCAACCTATCCTTCGTGTCGGGGCTCCGGCCACCAGCCGGCGGTCCTCTCTCCCAGGAGCCAGCAGGTCCACGCTCCGGCGGGACTTCAGAACCACCTCTCCGACCATCACGCCAAGCCCACCGCCTTCCTGTAGCCAAAACTCTCTCAACCAAAGCCCTTCCTCTTGCAAAGAACCGGTAGTTTATCCTTGGATGAAGAAGGTGCACGTTAGCACGGGTAAGTGAACCTTAAAGAGCCTTTCGCTTTATACTAACCTGCACCTCAAAGTCTTGTTGGGAAAAAAGAGAGAGAAAGCTTATTGCCCCGGTTGTAAAAGAACCATTCCCTTCTGAGATTTATGGTCTCCCTGTTTGCCGAGCGCTATAATTACATCCTCCATAAATTTTTATTGCTCTTCTTGGCCAACTGCCTTTGAAGTCCCTGTTAACATCTTTCTTTCTTTCTTTCTTTCTTTCTTTCTTTCTTTCTTTCTTTCTTTCTTTCTTTCTTTCTTTCTTTCTTTCTTTCTTTCTTTCTTTCTTTCTTTCTTTCTTTCTTTCTTTCTTTCTTTCTTTCTTTCTTTCTTTCTTTCTTTCTTTCTTTCTTTCTTTCTTTCTTTCTTTCTTTCTTTCTTTCTTTCTTTCCAGCCGGAATGTTGATCAGGGAAAAGTTTTAACGATTGAATAGGATGCTTTTCACGGAAGTGTAATTGTGTTGGGGGGTAGCTTTAGGTCAACTTTTGCTCTGCCTTTTTCCTTAGTTCTTTAGTTTATGTCCCTCAGCCCACACTAGTTAGGGAATAACTTGGGTTTCAGTGGGTCCGACGTGTCCCCTTCTCCCAAAGGGGATATTTGGGTTTATTCGCATACAGCTGCTTTAGAGTTTTAGAACTTCTAGAGGCACACAGTACACGTGGGCGATCGCGGAGCTCGAATCCCGGAAGCGCCTTTAACGAGTGTCTTGGTCTGTTTGTGTTTGAATGCCAAACCACTGCGACGGATTTAGGCGCTGGTTTCAGTCCAAGCGCTCGTTAAGCTTAAACGATTCTGGATCTGGTTGCTGGTCTCTAATATCACAAGCGCTCTTATGGACAATGGCTCCAAGCCGAGAAGGTTAGAAAAGGGGTGGTCTAAAACTATTGAAGTCCGTGGGCTTAAACTTAAACCATTCTCCAGAAGGTTGCACTGAATTCCACTTAAGGTTCTTGGACACTCGTTGGAGTTTCCTCTCCCTACTTCCCAAAAGCTTGAAACAGATGGGGGAGGGGGGGGGTTGTTAAGCTGTTTAGGACTGGGGCTGTATGGCTTCACTTCCATTCACTCACTGTCGCTGGCTCTCTGATTTCCTTTCTTCTTTAACACAGACCCCAAATTCCACATATGTAGCTCCCCAAACATCTAGAGGAGCGGTTTAAACATGTCTGTTTGCTCTTGTGGGGGGGGGGCTTCAGTGAGCATTGGGCCATACATTGAGTCTGGAGGTTTCGTGCGTTAGGGTTGGGAAAGGCCAGACAAAGATGTGGCTAGTTCGGAAGATTAGACTTGTGTGAGATACAAAGGAGTGCAAACAAGCTAATGTTGGGGGAGGGAGAGCGGAGAAAGGTACACGTTGAAGTTGACTCTCAGCTCTTTCAAAAGAATAGTACCCATCTTGGGTCTGAATCCCCCCTCTCCTCACCTTCCCTTCTCCAGGGAAGTCCCCGATCCTACCAGGAGCAGTTCCTAAACCTCTCTGCGAGATGTATTCTCCACTAAACGTCCCTAGGATTGGAGCCTTACTGACTTCTGAGTAGGGGAAGGTTCATCTCAGGCCTGTTAAATCTGGAGGGGTTGTGTATGTGTTCTGCTCAGATCCAAGCCAATTCTGAGCCGTGAAAGGCACAGGAAGATTGGAAGGGGAACCGCAGCTGGACTTTCTTGTGCTGGACACCCCACCGATTCAGAAACCCCGTTTGTTTAGGTCCCCCCGCCCTCGTTCTGCATTGTCCGCGCGCGCACACGAACCGCAGCAGAGGCAGGGTTTGGAGGACTTTAAGTGGGACTTGTGGATTCTGAACCCATTGTCCCCCGTCTCTCCCGGGCTTTCTTGGAAGGAAGGCAGCTTTTCAAGAGGCAGAACAGTAACTTTCCAACCTCTTCCCTCCCCCTCCCCTCCCCTCCCCCACCCGGTGCCTGATCTCCTCCTCCTCCTCCCTCCTTTACCCCTCCCTCCTCCTTTCTGTTTCTTTCACTCAGTCAACCCCAACTACACGGGGAGGGAGCCGAAACGGTCCCGGACGGCCTACACCCGGCAGCAGCTCCTAGAACTGGAGAAGGAATTCCACTACAACCGCTACCTCACCCGGAGGCGACGGGTGGAAATCGCCCACTCCCTTTGCCTGTCCGAGCGCCAGATCAAGATCTGGTTTCAGAACCGGAGGATGAAATGGAAAAAAGACCACAAATTGCCCAATACCAAGATCCGGTCGAATGCTGCGGCCAGTCTCCCGGCTCAAGGAGGGAGCGGAGCCCCCCAGGACCGAACCAATGGACCAACCCCCAACCCCCCCGCCAGTCTATAACCTCCCCTGGAGCCTGCTCTATGTCTCCGTGGGTGTGTGTGAGAGAGCGAGAGAGTGCGTGTGTGTGCCAGCTAAGAACTGATGTATGAGAGGAAGGGATGCGTTGTGATTTCCACTGTTCCCTGAGGAAGAAACACCAGGGTGTTGAGGGAAGGGGTCGAATGGGTGGGTGGGAACACTATTTATATGAAGGGAGAGAAGACAAAAGAGAATAAGAAGGGGGGGGGGTTATCCCGTTGTCCGGAAAGCAGGGTTGTATTTTTTTTTTTGGGGGGGGGTGCTCTGTTCCACAGGAGATGTGGGGGGGGGGGGTTCAGATTTGGCTAAGATGGATCCCTTTTCCACTCTTAATCAAGCCAAACTCGGGGCCATTTGTCATGTTTACTCTCGCGTACAAACGAAGGACCTTATGCCAGCCATTAGCTCGACAGACAGGCTCGTCTTTAATAAATGAGGCCCGGTTTCACCTATGAGGGACTGGACCCTCTCTCTCTCCCCCTCTCTCTCCCCCCTCTCCCTTTTCAACCTCTTCTTTCTCCCCCCCCCCACCAGCCCCCCCCCATACCCATTCTGAAGCCAAACATTTCCCCAAGGCTCCCGAAAAGGTGTTGGCATCTGCTTAACACAGCTGTAGATGGCAGAGTGTTTGGAAGGGAGAAATCAAATTTCTTCCAGCCCTCTAAGGGCTTCATTGGGTAGTGAATATTATAATGTTCCGTAAGGAGGGGCACCATTGGGGGGGGAGAAATCGGGGAGGGACAACCTGAGTCCCCCCCCCCTTTCAAGATTGGAGCAACCAAGGCATTTAAAACAAAAAAAACCAAATTCAGGTTAATAACATAACCTGTAAGACCTGGAAAGCGGAAAAGAGCTATACTCCTGAGCTTATAAAGTTGATTATAACATAAAGCCATCTGGGTTCTGGGCCATTAATGGGAAGGGGGAGGTCCTTTGTAAATAAGGAGGCTCGGTTGCACTCTTCACTGCCATCTTTGAACCAAATATGTGCACAAAGATGGATTTTCCTCGGATCCTCTGGGGGATATGTGTGTGCTCTGACTCTTTCCCTCTCCTCTCTCCCCCCCTTCTTTCTCTCCCTCCATACATGACATTCCAAAATGGTGTGATTCCAGGCAACTTTGGGGAGGGAGGAAATTCTCCCCTTCCCACACTTCCGTATAATTACCTCTTGTTGTTCTGTGTGATCTCCATAAGAACATGTACATAGCAAACCGTGGTGGAAAAAAAAGAAATAATAATAATTAATAATAATAAAATAATCCTGGTGAATCTGGCTCTCTGTGTTTTTCAGAATGTGTGTAGGAGCAAGAAGCTGATTCCTTTTGTTCTGTCAGTTTTCAGATTCCCTTTGAATTTCGACCAGATTTTTTTTATTGTTGTCAATTTCCTGGCCTCCCCCCCTTCCTAATGGAAACAAAAGATGTTTGACCATAGGGTATAGCCTCTTTAACTACCGCTAAGCCTTATAAGGGGTGATTTATTTCCTCTAAGTATGCATTAATGTGGTTACATTTCGCCTTCCAACTGGTTCGTACTCAAAACGAGTAGTTTGATGGTTGAATTTCTACCTGGCACCCAGACTCTTAACGCACCGACACATTATCCACAGTGTTTGTGTGTGTATGGGGGGGGGGGGGGTTGTTCTTCCATGCTTTTCTCTTCTTTCCTTCTTTAAAGAACAGCTACCTTCTTGAAGGTATTTAATGCATTTAATGACCATAATTTTTGCACAGATGTTTCTCGGTGTTTGTAGGGTTTTTTTTACCCTGTGTATTTTTATATTACAAAGGAGCCAGCCGCGGCAATAGCTCAAACTCTGACAAGCAAATAGATAATCAAGAAGACAAATGACTCCTTTTGTGCTCCACGGCTCTTGTATTAATTTTCATTTTCTTTCCCATACCAAGTATCGAAAATACTGTTTAGGACGAAATAGCATTCCAGTTCTAAGTTACAAATTATATATATATATATATATAGAGAGAGAGAGAGAGAGAGAGAGAGAGAGAGACAGACAGACAGACAGACAGACAGACAGACAGACAGACAGACAGAGACACAGAGAGAGACAGAGACACAGAGAGAGAGAGACAGACAGACACACATAGACAGAGAAGTCTTAGACCATACCAAGCATACCATAATTTTGTCTAATTTTCTGTCTCAAGAAACATATTCTGTTCTATTACCATGGTCCCAAGCTTGGTTGTCGGCTTAGACCACAACCCAGCCAGACGTTCTCTCGCAAAAAGCCTCGCTGAAAGAAGATTCCCGTTCATTTCCATAGGGCTTGTGAAGGATAAGTTCCATCTGGGCTTCTTAAAAGGGACAGAGAAAAGCTTATTTCCCAGTGAAAGTTAAAATACTTCTGGCAACTTCATCTATAGGTCGACTTCCAACACTTATTCAAACCAGGAGCTGTTGAATTGCCTTTCTCTACTCTCAACAGTATCCATTTTAACAGAGCTAAAGCCTGATAAACCCAATATCACTTTATTACAAGAAAGGAAGGGAGAGTTAGTCAGTAAGGCAATATGTAGATATGGAGTCAGAAGTTCAAAAAATGCAGAAGAGAACCTATTCCACAAACACACACATCAAACCAGCTTTAGGTGTCATATTGTCATTGGGACTGATCCGGCACAAGTAGCTTGAGGGCCGTAAGCACCGGTCACAATCCAAAAGCAATCCAAGTACACTGTCTTTTGCTTTGATGATGGAGCAGATGGGTTTCATTCGCAAGGCAGAAATCCTCCATCGTTGACAGTAAAGCACCGCCGAAATAGGATACTGTAGCAGTTTACGCTCTGGTGTTTATAGGATGCCCTGGGTCAGAAATGGTTTTGCACACATAGGATGGTTTTGCCATTATGACGTTGGCTACCTTTCCTGGATTTCTTTTTTCGTATTTACTGTACTCTTGAATCAACACCTATGTGTAATATGCTGCAATGTCAGGATATTGTTATATTCTTATGGGGGGGCTGTTAGTAATATTATCGTTAATCAGATACTTCAGGGAGTCCCAAAGATTGGGGGAGCGAATGTTGTACTCTATCTCTTAACGGCAAACATGAAAGAAGGAATCGCTTTAATATGGGATTGCTTTAACATGCATTTATTTCAAAGAAAGGGCTCTACACTAATTGACAAAGACTATATTTTCATGGATTTCAGTGGGTCCTGAAGATGTTTTTCAGAGTGAAATGAAGGCATGGCCTCCTTTAGTCTCTCACTCACTCTCTCTCACACACACACACACACAAACAGGCCTATGCTCCCAAGCAACACTTTTCTTAAACCCTAGGCTGGTAAAAGTGTGGTTTCTATAGAGCCAAATCAAAGCCAGAGAGTGTGAATGGATTGTAGGGTGGAGATTTCTATAGGCCCTAAAAGTTCACAAGCATTGTATAGCAGACAGAAGCAGAGAAAAATGTGAGAATTATACAGAAAAAAAATCATTAATCATTTCTTTTCTCCAAATACTTATCCTTTTCCTATTGTTATTCAACAGCAAACCTCCGCAGACCTTCTGTTGGGAAAAAAGAATACCCGGGAGCCTAGAGTCTTTCAAGATCTTCAAGGGAAATGAATATATATATATATATATATATATATATATATATATATATATATATATATATATATATTTCATTCATTCAGACACTCACACACATGCACACAAAGTTACACGCTTTTTCTTTTTCTAAAAAAAAATGGAAGACCTTAATCCTGCCATGGACAGCATTTGTGAGCATCTGAGGAAACCTCCTGAAAAGCTAAAAAGGTAAGCGATTTAAAAAATATATATTCTGTGCCTCGGAACATTATCTTGAAACTGTATATTTCAGAATCGGGAAGGGCTGGGAAATGTTAAATGTATTATTTTAAACTCCTGTCCTCTGTAGTCTGAGGAATCGTGTTTACTTGGAAGTAAGTTGCGTTGTCCTGGCTTTGAATTCCTTCAAAAGCTAGGGAGGGTAGGATTCACGGAAGGAAGGAAGGAAGGAAGGAAGGAAGGAAGGAAGGAAGGAAGGAAGGAAGGAAGGTTGGTCGCAAATGTGGGAAGGTGTTTTAAAAGGAACATAACTTAGCTGTTTTTTTCTTGGTGTGTCTATAGAGGTTTGCAAGGAAGGTTTCTTTTCTCTTACGACAACGTGAACGGCAGAGGGGGAAGAAGGCGAGTCTCGGGGCGTTTGTTCAGAAAGGGATCTCTAGCTGTTGTATTACATTTCTGCGTGTGTGGGGGGGGGGGCGAGCTGGAGCCCTCGGTACCAGGATTCCCTCCACCTCTGTCCACTTCAGGGCTCATGTAAGGCGACTGTGATATTGCTGAGAGTTGCAGATTTCAACAGAGTAAGCTGTGACTAGTGAATGTCTGACCCTTTCGATGGCTCTGTGGATTTGGGTCCGGCTCATCACTGCGGCTGGGAGATGCGTCTGTCTACGTCTGATGCCTTCCTTTCCATTTCCGCATAGGGCAGTGTTGCGTTTTTAGGGGGGTGGGGAGAAAGTCAGGGGACTAAAACCGGGATTCTGGCCTGCTTGCGGAGGGAGCGCAGAGTTCATGCAAGGGACACGTTTTCTAAGCGATTAGCCTGGTATGGCAGCTACAGGATGACCCCGCCAAACCCCTTGACCTTTGCAGGACTGGACATTGTGCTGGGCAGAGAGGCTCACACAAAAACGAGGGCGGCCTAAAGCAAACTCGGGGGGGGGGGGAGAAGCAACCTAGAAACCTGGAAGAGGCTGCGGGAAGGGGGGGGGGGGAGAGAGCTAAGCAGCCCTGTCGACGTCCCTACCGCACCCCACCCTCCGGGATCTCTCGCTTCCTTTTGTTTGCGGACGCCTGGCCGATTGTCTCGTTGGAAGTTGGCTTGGGCGACAGCGCCTGTTGTTGTTGGCCATTTCCCTGAAGGTGGAACGTTGCTGGTTTCGGGGTTGCAGTCCAGACAGCGGGGACTTCTCCTGCGACAGCCTCCTTGAAAGCAAGCGGGAAGGTCTGCATATATATATATATATATATATATATATATATATATATATATATATATATATATATATATATGGTTGGGCCAGCGGCTGGTGTTTGTTTTTTATTTTAAACAAGGGAGTTCACAAGCCTCGGTCTACTGGTCTTTTCTGTTCTTTTTCGTTGTTGTACTTTAAAGCTCAATTTCCGACGTCACAAAGCACTCTGGGTAGTACCGCTCAGCATCATTGTTCTTATTAGAATGGGTCCTTGATAACTCTTCCTTTCGGATCTGATGGGTTTTCCTCTTCCTACCCCTAAGAAAAAAGGGAAAGTTGGAAATAACTGGCACTGAGACTGGCCCCTCCAGAAGTTTACTCGGGGAACCCTAGGTTCACCGGAAGAGGCGGAGGAGGTTGTGAACTCGGACCCGCCCCCCCCCCCCCTCCAAGGCTTTCTCATCTTCCTCTCCCTCCCTGCCTGAGTCTCCCCTCCCCTTCTCGTTTTATGCAACATTTCCCAAATGGTCTGTGGCAGCCATCGCCCAGATGGGTTCCAAAAAGAAGCAAGAATCTTGCAAAAGGCAAGGCGCTGATGCTGAGCTGGATGGTAAACGTGGTCATGGCGATGCTTGGCTTGGTACCATCAGCTGGGAAGGGCCGTCGCTCGTTTAAAATGGCTGCCTAATCCACCTTCTCTCTCTCCTCCCCCCCCCCCACACCTGTGTCGAAAGTCTGCAATGGGAGGGAGGGAGGGAGAGAGGGAGGAAGGAAGGAAGGAAGGAAGGAAGGAAGGAAGGAAGGAAGGAAGGAAGGAAGGAAGGAAGGAAGGAAGGAAGGAAGGAAGGAAGGAAGGAAGGAAGGAAGGAAGGAAGGAAGGAAGGATCATTGTAATGGTTTTCTTGGGATGTTGAGAAGGTTTTTGGAGCTGCTGAAAATAGACCAATGTGTGCAAATGTTTGTATTCCGCAGGGTTTGGTGACAGCCACAACCTTTTAAATCAATGAGAAATGTGCCACAATAACGGGTGGTGTGCTGTAGTCGATGGGACAAGACTATCGCCAAGACAGTGACGCCAGTGCACCAGGGTGGTGCGTGGGTTTGAATAGGTGTCAGTGCAGGTAGACTAGGCCTAAGATGCTTCTTCTAATTCTAAACGGACTTCACAGCCTAAGTGGTTTCTAAACAAGCCTGCTATCCAACAGCTGCTAATATCGCCCTTTTAAAACGTTCGGTTTTGTTTGCGGAGTTGGGAAGAATGATAGAAAAGAAGCCACTACCGAAGGTTGTCATTAGGCTGCCGCATAACAATCCATTCATAGATCACTTGAGTTTCCAAATAAACCCAGATATCAATTCACAGATCAGCTGAGTTTCCAAGTAGAAAGATAGCCCTACTCTAAAGAGAGTCTTCACCTCCCTTCCCACCCAGTCCCAAACCATCTGCATTTGTCAAAGTACAAGAAGGGAAAAAAATGTATAGGGGTTTTAAAATGAACAAAGTTGGTGCGAGCAGAGCTGCACATAGATAGAAGAAAATCTGAAATGCATGCATGGACACGGACAGCGAGAAAAAGAGAGACAGAGAGAGAATATGTTCCGGGAATGCTTTCTATTTACGGGCACAGCATATGTATACCTTCCTTACAAAGGCACACAGGGTTACAAGCGTGAAAACTATATATGCAGCTGTGCGCTCTGGATAGTCGCAAATCCATGTGCATTGCATATTATTTTGAATAATTAAAAAAAAGGTTAGGCCTGCAATGCTTCCCCCTGCTCGCAGACAGATTCTGGGGCTAAGCACCGACACATATCAAGCACTTGTCTGTCTGTCTGTCTGTCTGTCTGTCTGTCTGTCTGTCTGTCTGTCTGTCTGTCTCTCTATCTATCTATCTATCTATCTATCTATCTATCTATCTATCTATCTATCTATCTATCTATCTATCTATCTATCTATCTATCTATCTATCTATCTATCTATCTATCTATCTATCTATCTATCTATCTATCTATCTATCTATCTATCTATCTATCTCCTGTCTGCCTTCCTGGCTAGAGGCATCGGCTTCCGAAGGAACCCCTTCAAACACGGAGCCTCCAACGTCGGTTCTAGCTTTTTCCCTTTGGCAACGTCCCTTCCAGAGACAGAGAAAGAGGCGGGGAGGTTGTCTGGCCGGGAGAGCGGAGTTTGGGAGCTTTCTCAGTTTGATCGGTTAGCCCCCTGACAGATTTATGATCCCCAATAAAACCGGCGTGTTTAAATTCGTAAATCAATCTGCCTTTCCCACTATATAAACGTTCATTTTATCTTTGGAGAGAGAAAAACCCCGCTCGGATTCTCGCACCTACCGGGGAGAGGAGAGGCGCTTCCTCTGCTTTGAACTATAGAAGACGAAAGGCATCTTTTTTGCTGGGGGGGGGGGGGAAATCAAAGTTCTCTCGTTTGAAAGAGAGTAAAGGGGGAGGCGGACGAAGTTTTGTTTTCCTTGCAACCCGAGGATTATAGACTTCCCCCCTTCCCAAAATGGTATCTTTTTAAAATATACGTCTCTCTTTTTTAACACACACACAAATTTGCTTTGTTCTTCATTTGGATTTTTTTTTCGGGGACTGGTGGGAGACGGGGAAGGTTGTCTGCTTTGTATTTTTTCATCAGTCAGATCCGCGGCCAGAGACGTCCCTTTTTTGATGCAAGGTCTCTTCCCGCGGGGGAAAGTTGTACCCGCTTCTTCCTTTGTCTTTTGGTGTCTCTTGCCTGGCTTCGAATCCTCGCAACGCTTCGAACCCTGAACACGGTTTTGCGCAAAAGCAAGTCGCGTAGAATCGCTGCCGCCTTTCCTTCCAACTGCAGCGGGTTTTTTTTGGGGGGGGGGGGAAATGATTGCAAAATGATTTTTTATTGATTGGAGGTATGTTCCGAAGGAACGTCAGAACGGTTCTGTATCCCGACGATGGGGTGAAAAAATATATTTCCACCAAACTCGCCTCTAAGATCGCAGCAACTTCTTTAAAGACTTTGGAAGGGGGAGATCATACTTCCACCCTCCCTCAACACTATGGTCAAGCTTTATGTGGGGAGGGGGTCGGCTTTTGGGGGACCTTTTACGGGGGGGAAAGGGACCCTTTTACGGGGGAAAAAAACCCGACAGAAACTTCGTAAAGAAACAGTCTGATACACTTATCCCTTCTCCAAGACAGAACCAACCCTGATTCTTTTGTTCTACAGACTTGCCTGTTAGAATAACCTCGACTTGCCTTGTGGCTGAATCTCTGATCCGTTCCTTTTTAAATGTTTTCTGCCTACAGAAAATCCCGGTGAATTTGACATTTGTGAAAACATTTTTTTCTTCAAAAATTAGGACGGGTGTGTGAAAAAAAACACAACCAGCTGACAAAGCCCCTTCCGTATGCGCCCTATACATGTTTCTCTGGCTTGGTCAGAAAGCCTGCCGCCTGGGTTGCCTCGATTCGCGCCCCCCCCCCCCCACTCATCACACCATTGTCTTCCCCCTCCCTCTATATAAGCCACTGCTTCCCAAACCCCTTATCGGTTCTATTGTCTGGAAGAAGGGATGCGAAAGGGCTCTCTAGTATCACCTGGAAAAAAAGGACTGGGCTGCTGGTGGTGGTGGTGGGGAGTCCATTGCTTTTACCAACACCACAGAGCCGGGCTCTACTTCTTTAATGGCTCACTTTTAGGTAGAGAGCAGGATGGCTCGGAGGTGTTTGCAGAAGCACCAGTGAGTATGTTTTACCCTCTATTGTCTCAGTGCAGACGCCTCCCGCTTGACACGACTCCTTCCCCTTTGTAACGGAGACTCCTTTGTTTAGAGGCGCACTGCCAGGTTCCCTTCCCACCGCAGCCGAGATCCTCTGGCATCCCATCTCAAACACAAATCGGGCTCATTATTGTTATTGTTGTTATTATTACTACGCACCCTACTCTTCAGCCACTCGTTGTCAAGTTCCAGACTTGCTTAGCATATTTGACACGGGTGAAATGTGAAAGGGGAGAACAGAGGAGGAGCGAAGAAAAGGAAGGGGGGGGAAGAGATGACGAATGATAAAGGTAATATACCAGATAAACAGAAACAGATCAACTTCTAGCTTTAGTGGGTTGCAGGCGGACTCCCCCCTTTTTCTTAGCGAGGCAGTGTTTGAGGAAACCATCGCGATCCCCCCCCCCCCCCAGTCACCTGAAGGGAAGGGAAGTCGCCCAGCCCGAGGATATTTACCAAGAAACGAGTGTGTGCAACCCTTCAGCTGATTCTTTTGCGAAGATTGCCTTTATCTGGAAGCAGGGGTAGCGCCACGTGATTAATTTCTGCAGTAATAGTCTGAAATAGTATCAGCATGTGTTCATACAGGCGTGAATGCATAGGCCCATGTATTTCTCTCTGTGTGTAGTGGATGGAGATGTGTGTGTGTGTATCTCGACTATAAACACACACATATACAGGCACGTTCCAAATGTGTGTCTGTATAGCAGATAGATCTATACGCACGCACGCAGGCACACACACACACACGCATAGACACACGTTCCAACGTTCCAGTGGAAGGTCACAGGCGGCCCTCTCTGTCGACAGGGAAGGGAGAGAAAGAACCCCCCTACCAGTCCCCCCCCCCCGCTTCCCTAGTCACGTGATTCATTAAATAATTAATGCAGAGGTTGCAGAATAGATATGTATTCGTCAGGAAAATCGCAGACATGGTCTCCTTATGTCTGACGTGAAATTCAACTGTCCTTTTTAAAAAAAGCGCTCGCTCGCTCTCTCATACACACACACACACACTCATAAGCCTATGCCAGAGAAGGGGGGGAAAGGAGAGAGAGAGAGAGAGAGAGAGAGAGGGTATGTGTGTATGAGAGAGGGAGAGAGCTGCAATAAAACATTTCTCAGGAAGCCAGAAACCACGCCGAGGGCTGGACTTATTGTAAGTAGCGGGAGATCCCGTCTTGCCTCCCAGTCTGTATGTCCATGTAAATTTATTGTTTGTTATTAATGTTATTGTCGTAAAATGTGACAAATCGCCATCTTCATTTCCTCCCATTTCTCTTCACCCCGTTGGTGGTGTGTACATTTATACCCATCCAGGCATTCCATATATATATTTATATATATATATATATATACACACACACACAAACATATATCTTTTTCTCTCTTTTCCCCTTCTCTTCCAACCGGTTCTCTCTCCCCCTTTTATCTCTCTCTCTCCTTCTCTCCCTCTCTCCTTCTCTCTCTCTCCTCCTTGATTTATTACAACAAACAAGTCAGCAGCGGCCGCGGTAGCAACAGAGCGTCTTCCATTGTGTGCGCGTGTGTCTTTGGGAGAGAGTTGTGTTGTTTATGGCACCGTCCGAGATAAATCATTTCTCAAACGAAAATGATGTGTGATCTTTCAGAAGTGATGTGTGATCTTTCAGAAGTCTTCTCCCTCTCTCTCTCTCTCTCTCCCCCCCCCCCTTCCCTGGAGTTGATTATTTCAGACGATTTACTGTAATAGATCAAAAGCTTAATGTGAAAACCGTATAGCTGGGGGTCTTAAATTAAAGCATCTGTGATTACCAATTAAGGAGAGATTTGTATAAATTTGGGGCAGCGCAGGAACTGGGGAGGGGGGAAGCTAGCCGCAAAGTAGCCGGTAAGGAATTGGGGGGGCGGGGCAGATCCGGAGACTTTTTACCAACCAGCCGAAGGAAACCATCCGGTTGGTGTTCTTGCCGCACAAGTGTAGTTTGGCAGTTCCCTCCTGTTTCTTTTGTGCGCGTGAAACTCTCCGGTGCGCCAAAGACGAGGGGCGCCGGTTCGATCGAAGTGTCCTCTGCTCCGGCTGCAGCCGTCCCCTTCCCTTTCGGGGGGGGGGGGGGACTCCGGGACAATTTCCCCCGGTGTGAGAAAGGAAAAGGCATGGGGGGGGGGGGGGTTCAGAGGAATGGCTCGAAGTTCGGCTAGTTGAGTCCAGTCTCCGACGAAGAGCAAGAGATGGATGGAAAAGATGCCTGGGTCGGAGAGATCTTCAGAATGGCACCTCAGACAGTGGGTTGTCAAGATGGGGCTGTTGGGGTTTTTTTGTGCTGCGCCCGCTTTGTTTGATGTTGCAGTTAGAACAATAGGCACCCACTTTCCAAACCCCAGAAGTGACACAACAATGGAACACCAGAACGAGATGTCGGATTCCCTCCCCCACCCCCTTCTAGACCTTGGTTAACTGGCTGAATTAGGAAGGATTTTTTTTGCCTGTAAATTTGGTTTTCCTTTGATAGGGCCCTATATATATTTGCTCTAGGGGGTCTCCTGAATTGGTGGAAGACTCAGCCTCCTGAGTCTGGGAGGAAATTTGTTCGGCTGAGTGATGGGCGTTTTTGGTGTTAGTTGTTGCAGTCTACAACTCAGTTACGCGGGTTTCCAAGAAGGAGCGATGGCCAAAGTCGCCAGCTGTGGATGCAGCGGTGTTTTGGAATGACTCCCCCCCCCAACCTAAAGAGTCCTTGGCAGATAGTTGGGGATGGGGGAGGGAGAAAGTATGGCCCCTTAGAGATGTTCCTCCCGAAAAACAGGCCTTTAAAAAATGCGAACTTGCGTGGGAATGAGACGTTTTCCAGCTCAGGTTAGAAAGTGGCAGTGCCCGGTCAGTTACCTTTGAGGGTGCCAGTTCGGTTGAGTCAAGGGGCCAGGAAGTCAGTCCCAAACCGGGGAGATGGAGGGTAGGGGAAACTCAGACCAGGGCGGCATTGGAGAGTCAGAAAACACAGCTTTGCGCCACTCAAAGAGCTGGAGAGGGGCAGAGTGGACCAAACCTTTACCCAGGATGGGATGCTCAGCTGAGCGTCTTTCCCCGTTGCTCTTTTCGCTAGCCAGCCCTGTTTTAACACCGCCCCGAGTGGTGCTATTTTACTCTGTCTCCTAGTGTAAACCTTTATGTAGTGCAATTAGACCAACACGGTGACTTTCATTAAATATGAATGGAGACGAGGAGGGAGGTTCAAAGAGGCAGTGGAAAGCCAAGAACACCGGGCTGGCTGGCTTTCTTTCTTTCTTTCTTTCTTTCTTTCTTTCTTTCTTTCTTTCTTTCTTTCTTTCTTTCTTTCTTTCTTTCTTTCTTTCTTTCTTTCTTTCTTTCTTTCTTTCTTTCTTTCTTTCTTTCTTTCTTTCTTCCTTCCTTCCTTCCTTCCTTCCTTCCTTCCTTCCTTCCTTCCTTCCTTCCTTCCTTCCTTCCTTTCTTTCCTCTTCTCTCTCTCTTTCTCCCACTTCCTTGCATACAGTAAAGGTAGTAGGCAGAGAACTAACAAAAACGGCTTAGGGTACAATAGGGGAAAGGGAAAGTATCAAGGAAGTAGGCAAGGGGGCCAGGAAACTTGGGCTAAAAGATGAGATGGAAAATCCAGGAAAGACCGTATTTCTGCTTTAGAAATTATACACCATTAAGAGCTGCTGCGGGGGGGGGGGGGGGGGGGCTGAGGAGCCTGTCTTGTTCCTTCCCTGGCGAAGCCTCCTTAGCTCTTGTTCAGGGTTCTGCAGAGGGAGCGAAGTTCATCCGTCGGGAGTCTGGCCTCCCTCGTCCCCTTTTGCCGCAAAGAAAGGGTGCTGAATGGAGTAGTAGGCTGGGCCCCGGATTCCCTCCGTGAGGCATTGTCTCAGCTCTGAGGTCCGGTCAGGGGCGTTGATTAGAGAAGTCGGAGGAGGCCCTGCGGTCCAGTCTTTTTGCCCTAGTCCCTCCACTTCTTTTTTTCTTTTTTTTTGGGGGGGGGGGGGAGAGCAGGCGTGCTATTATTTTGTTGGGGTTATTTCTCAGACTTATCAGGAATATTAAAAATTGGTGGGAGCAGAATCGGGAGGCGGAAGTCAGAGAACCCTCTATCTCAGGGGAAAGGGATTTATATCCTAGGGAAAAGGGGTTTCTGGAGTTTCTGGGTTCAGGAGCTTCTGAAGTCTCAGCGCAGTTTGTTCCCGCGGACGTCCGAATTTCGGTGGACCTGCTTCCCCCCCTCCCCCCCCTCAAAAGCGCACCGTGCAGGGAGAAGTTCTTCTGGGCTCCTATGTCAAGCTTACTCATTTTCAGAGGGGCTTGTGAATGAAAATGACCCTCTTAATTACTTTTAAGGTATCCATGGGGAAGAGTTAAGGGGGAAACGCCAATGGTCTGTGATTATGATGACAGAATTTGCAGGGAGCGTTATAATTTGACCCAGCGACTTGCACAACAGAAGGCGAACATTCTAAGTTATGTTCACCTAGTGTTGTGCAACGTAGCACTTGCAGTTGCCCACCTAATAGTAAAAGTTTAAAAAGAAAATTTTTCTTTCTCCTTTTCTCTTTTGCCTTCTGTTTATTCCATCTAACCACACCTTCCTTCCTTCCTTGAAAACCACTCTGCACCTTCTTCCTCCCTCTGCCCCCAAGAGGAGACCCCGGTTTCTCCCATAACCTATACCTTTGTATCCGCCGGCCACCCAACTTCATTAAATCATAGCACATTTTCCCATTTGTGTTCATTATCGGTTTATTCATCGATCGGGGGTAATATAATAACGTTGCCTCTCATGTTCTCTTCTACACAACGGTAACAGAACGGGTAAAATCGTTACAGTTTTCTGTTGTGTAGTGTGCATATTTCTTTATTAACTCTCTTGCTCTCCAGTAGCTCAGAAACTTAGCAATGCCATTAACAGATGATACTAGCAGAAATGATATACATAATATATTAAACCTTCCATAGTTTATTGATTTACTAAGGCCTGCACAAATTGCTTATACAGCTTCCAGAGTCAGAAGTTTCTCCTCCTATCATTGCCATGTCAGAACTCAGATATATGTTTTTTCAAAGTTATATGAACTATATACCTCCCTCCCCCCCCATACAATCCAAGGTGATCTTCTCTTGTGGAAGCCCCTATATAATGAATTAGGCCCTCTTCATGTAGACTTCGGTGTGTAAGAGAGCTTCCCTCTGAATGGCTACCAAGAGGCCCCCAAAGCTTCCATCTGCACCCCTCACCCCAGTCCAGACTAGGCCCAGAATCGTGACCCTTCTCTGATGTCCCCCTCCGCATTGTGTCTAGCCAACCTGGGACCCCTTCAATAGAAGAGAAAAGAGTTACCTGTTGAGACACCCTCCTTTGTGGCAACTCTGGTCCCATATTCCATTTTCTTTGCAATGCCAGAAACCTTCCCAAGAGACTGTGCCTTTGAAGGATTCAACTCCCCAGTTTGGAATATACCTGAACCTCAAATAAGCCTCACTGACTTCAGTTCCATTTCTTCCCCAGCCAGCTCGCTGAGGTTCTTAGCCTGCTCTTTTAAAGTAATGGACGTTGTATGGGTACATCTTTGAAATTGTTCCCCTCTTGGCCAAGTCTCTGAACCCCTAAAAGCTCTGTAGAAATACAACACAAACATTCTACCTAGGTCAAAACCCACTCCTCCCTGTCTCCCATCTGTAGCCTTTCGCAGGATTCTTGTGTTTGTTAGGGGTTGTTCAAGACATGCAGGGGGTTTCTTCGCCCTGGCGGGAAGGAACGCAGTGAAACAGTGGTTAATGTCATGAGCAGTGTAAGCGATCCAACAGTAAGGCGCGGATTGCCCAGCAATGCACGGGAACGAGAGAAATTCTGAGAAGGTATTACCCCAATGGTGTAATAGCGACGCTGTAAGGAAGGGCGCGCCCTTCTGCTTCATTCACACCTTACTGAAATCACTAGGAAACCTTCCTCTGAGCTCAGTAGCCCTCCACCTCCCAAAATCAACTATGTTTACCAGCAAGAGCTTCGTTTAAAGGGTCCCTTTTCGGAAGGCCTCACGGTATCAATCTAAATGCGCTACTGGATGCTAGTATTTCCACCCCTTTCCCATAGCGGCTCATCAAATGCAACCTTGGGAGAAAGGATTTGGGGAACAGTAGAGGTCACCCACTCCAAGCCAGGGCGCCTGACTCGAGGGCACGCTCCCCTGTTCCGGACACAGGGTCCACATGGCCAAAGAAGGTGGCCCAGAGCCAGCCGGAACCCAAGACCAGAGAGACACCTAAGCTGTCCCTTGCAAGGGCCCTGGGAAGAACAAGAAGGGGGTGGGGAGAGCGCGTGACGCTCGCAGCTCCTTGCTAAGCCACCTCTTGCTATTGGCGCCCGCCAGCGCTTGTTGTTTAGCGTGAGCCTGAACTGTAGCCGAGGCTGCGTCGTTGGCGCAGGAGGCTTATCGATGCGATTTCTTCAGCGTGTGGATCTGAGATATCTTTTGGGAAACGCCGTAAGAGACCTACCGTTCAGCCAACCAGCTCGCCAGAAGATGCACCAAACCAAAGAAAGCAAACAGCGCCCCCGCCCCCCCCCCGTCCAATTCAGACTTTTGTGTACCCCGGTTTTCAACCCATTTCTGGTTTAGCATGTTCATGTTTGCCTTAGAAATGAGCCGGGGGGAGGAAGGGGGGCTTGAAAAAGCCTTCAAAGTAAATGTGTTCCTGATCGGGCCACCAGCTGGGTTAAGTTAGAGCTCCAGGAAGGAGTATTTCGGGGTGGGGGAGGGCTGATTTCTAGTTAATAAAGGCCCCTACGTCTAATGAAGAACGAACGACTTCGTTCTTGGGCCAAGTTACAGCTTTGACACCTGGGGCCTCTTCTGGGACTCGAACCCCATTCATACTAGTGGAGCACAGTGCCAGACAGCTGAGTTTAAACATCCCGGTGTAATATGGGACAGCGATGACACTATCACAACAATGGGCACAGCCCATCAGGAAGTTTGAAAGGAATGGAGGAAAATATTCAGATTAAATTCTATCTTTTCCTAGTAGGACTGTTTAAAGTGCATGCCCATAATCAGAACGGTTTATATTTCTAAAAGAGCTCTCGAGGGACCATACTAGGCAAGTTTTGCATTGTGATATGAGAGATTCAAGGCGCACAGGGCTCCCATGATAACCTGAGTCTAATGTCATAGTGCAATTCTAAGCAGGTCTACTCAGAAACCTAATGAAGGCTACTCAAGGAAAGGGTACGTAGGCTTTCATGCTTTATTGCCATGTTCCCGGTTACTTTGATCACGTAGGGAGCATTCACACTACACCAAATAATGCACTTTGCAACTGGACTTTTTCCTGTTCTTACACAGTAAAAATCCTGTCGCAAAATGCATTATTTATTGTAGTGCGAATGCACCCATAGTGGGGAGCGCGGTAGTATTCCTAAACAGTGATTTGGATTAAGATCCAGGATAAGTCTGGCGCCCACGGGCTCAGGGCTTCCATTCAAACCGTTCTGGGTGTAAACACATTAGGACTTGGGTTGCCTGGTAGACATGAAACAGGCTGCAATCCATGGAACTAACTATCGGGGTAGCCTTTTGTACATTGGGACGGGGGTGCTCTTATCTAAGGGGCAGCTTTAAACAGTTCATTGATTTAGAAGATGCGAGGGGAGGGGGACTGTACCTCCCAGGAATCTAAAGAAAGAAATGTCACTTGGATAGTCAGACGGCTGTCCACAGGTCAATGGGCTCTCGCAAAACGTCCATCTTGCATAGGGTTTCTTAGGAGTACTACTATTATAATCAATACTCCCTCTAAGCCCGGGGTGGCCAACGGTAGCTCTCCAGATGTTTTTTACCTACAACTCCCATCAGCCCCAGCCAGCATGGCCAATGGCTGGGGCTGATGGGAGCTGTAGGCAAAAAACATCTGGAGAGCTACCATTGGCCACCCCTGCTCTAAGCTATGGAGTCTTGTGAGCAAAAATTCAACTTTGTGACTACTGGCATTAAAGTTATGAGCTCCTGCATAAATTTGTGTGCTCTGGGGCCATTTTTCCTGAGCCAAGGCAAGAATGTGTGAGCCGGAAGCTAAAAAAAACTGCGAGCTAGCTCACACTAACGTAGCTTAGAGGGAATATTGATTATAATGCCTCAGAAAGAAGAAAGAAAGCTATCTGAGACCTCCTTTTTTGTTTTTGTTTTAATCGTTACAGAAGCAAACTACCGGTAAAATTCGTGGTTCATCTCCCACTTTTTGAAAGTGGGAGACATAATATATATTAACAACAACAACAACGTGAACTTAACATTCCCCACTGTACGGCCAGGTCTTTCATTTATAGCGTGTTAAGTCCCACTGCGTTCCGTGGAAAGGTTGCTCAGCAGCGCTGCAGCCGTAGGTATTTCCTAAAAGCTACAATTCTGAGGACACTGTAGTTAGGCAGTCAATCTTTCTGACGTCTACAGAATGTGAACAGGCCTCTAGTCCCCAAACCCTTCGCTGTTGGTTCTTCAGCTTAGAATTTGGCCTTTGTGAAGGCAAAGATTTTCTTCTTGTATCATCCTGGAGAACCACCGGGTTTTTCCAAACCAACTCGGTCTATTAGCTTTTCATTGGTGTGCCAGAGGTTGCCGCTGGAGAAGACTCAGTTTGTACTTGTAAGGACGAATCAGCCACGGGCTATTCACAGGACGGGAACCATATTCAACGCTGGAGGGTCCCCAAATATGAGTGCAATGCCGGGCTTTTCAAAAACCCATGTCTGAAGCATCCTACTTAACCCTACGAAGAGAGATGGTTCTTTGTTGAAAAGCCATTTTTGTTTTCCAGACAGGATCCAGCGCCAGCTGTAGGCAGTTGTAGATAGCGGGTGCGGGGGGAGAGACCGGCCTCCGGATTCCACGTGAATTTATTCCTTTGTTCCTGACTCCTTACCACCCAGAGGCTAGAGCCCTAAACCGCTTCCAGGCTTAAGGCAGAATAAAATCTGCTTCAGAAGGAAGGAAGGAAGGAAGGAAGGAAGGAAGGAAGGAAGGAAGAAAGAAAGAAAGAAAGAAAGAAAGAAAGAAAGAAAGAAAGAAAGAAAGAAAGAAAGAAAGAAAGAAAGAAAGAAAGAAAGAAAGAAAGAAAGAAAGAAAGAAAGAAAGAAAGAAAGAAAGAAAGGAAGGAAGGAAGAAAGGACATGCGAATGTTTGAAAGGCTAGAAGGTAGAAACATATTTGTTTGAGGGGAGAGATTGGTGAGTAATAGACTTGCATTATAATGGGAAAAGATGCATTCAGAGAGCAATTGAAAGCAAACCACCTCAGAAGTGACTTCCATGCTTTCCGATGGGGTTACTCCCAGGAAAGTGTTCTCAGGATTGCACCGGTAGACTGAAAGAGGAGAAAGTGATTGGCTGGACAATGACAGCGAATGAGACGGTAGGAAGGACAGACAGACAGACCGAAAGATAAACAGACTGGGTTCTCCAGCAACAGTTCTGGAAGGGCGATCCCGGCTATCTTTCCTCAAAGCCTTACCTTTTTATTTTTAAATATAATCCCGTCAGATTTGCTATTTGAACCATGTCAATACGTTCCATTTGAACGTCTCTCTTTTTATATTAAAAGAAGCACTGCCGTAAGCGTTTCTTTCATGCATTGTGTGTGTGTGTGTTGGAGAGAGAGAGAGAGCTATGTGTGCGAGTGGGGAGGGAGAAACGGGACATATGGAATCAATTTCGTATCCTGACGTTGAGAACCCGCCAATTCCTGTTGGCCTCTTAAAACCAGAATCCATTTGGCCCCCTCTCTCTGGCACTTCTTGTCAGTCAGTCGGGTTCCCCCTTGCAACATTTTAAAAAAGTCTTATAAAGAGAAACAGCCTCGCCAAGAGACGACACGGGATTCCCCCCCCCCTCCTTTCCAGGAGGTGGGATTGTTCCTTTTAAATGTTCGACTTGCTAAGGAGTTGAAGCGCCGCGTTCCCTTCCTGCCTTGGAAATTGCTGTCTTGTTTTCGCTCCAGTCGGAATCCAGGCGAGTCCCTCCCCAAAATCAAAACATCCTTACGATGGAAGTCCCAACACCTCCCCCCCACCCACCCACAAAGCCACAGGGACAGACCTTAGCTGCAAAATGTACCGCGCGACACTAGGGTAAGCGCCTCTCCTTTTCCGCCTTCTCAACACGCTTGCTTCGAGTGCTTCCGCCCTGCCGCCTTCGCTTCTTCTGCTGAAATCCTCTGGTTGCGAATTACTGCAGGTAAGAGTTTTTTTTCAAAAACAAACAAACAGACGGAAGGACAGACAGAAAAAAACCCTCAAGCCACTATGCAACCTCGTCTGATCTTAGCATAGGAATGCCAGGGCCTTTGAGATTTAATTAATAGCCATGACAAAGCTTGGAAAGGCGTCCATTGGTCGGCATGAGTTCTTGCACACACCCCACCTTAATGAGAGAGAGAGACAGAGAGAGGGGGGGGGGGTCTGGTAGCGGGATCTGGAAAAGCCGGAAACTGGGTGATCTATTCAATAAATAATATTTACGACGAAGAGAAGACGCCCAGTGAAAACAGAATTCAGAGGAGGCAGGTCGCTTCTTGGAAAGTGCGTGTTTGGACCAAGAGAGATCCTCTTCCCATCCTCCTCCGCCCCTAAAGGCCACATTTGTTACAGGTTTAACGCCTCTGGGCTGTTTGAAAGGGAAACTACAAACGTTTCTTGGGGCTGGGAGGGAAGGCACAGGGTGCGAAAGTGGGGGATGTGATTTATGGCGCTGAGAAAGTTGTGTTTATTTGAGGTGGCTCCCGTCAGGACAAGCTTTTTTCCCTAGAAGACCAAATCTGTATCTGTCGAAAGGAAGTTTCCCTTCCCCCCCCCCACCCACCCCCCACCACATACACACACGCTCACTTTCCCATCTTTTATGTTTGCAATTTGTGGTCGACAAACATCTTGTCGAAGACAGGCTAGAAAAGACTTCGCAGAACTTTTCCTGTCAAACTAACACAGCCAACGCGGCTGTCCACTTGGATCTACCACAGCGCTTGGCGAGCAGGCCGGTTAAGGCTTGCCTCCGAGCAAGCACAATGGCACACAGTAGAATTTACTTCCGAGGGAACGCGGACATCGGACTGGCGGATGCCTGAGACAGCCATACTTTGCAATGCACGGAGAACATTTATGCGGAGACTTTTGGGTGTAAAACTTGTGACGCTTACCTGGAAGTCAACCTCACAGGACACAGGTGTGGAACTGCGTGGAACTGGGTTGCAAGCCCCCTCCCCCCATTCCATGCGCTCTTTCCGTGCAATGTAAATGCTTTCACGCCCGTTTAAGGCCGCTGGTTTCAATGGATTTAAAAGGGTGTGACTTTGGTGAGGATTAGAGGTTGCATTCACCTGCACAGGGGTTAGAGCGTTTCTAAGATCCCCTGCCGAAAGAAAACCGCCGCTACCAGAAATTTCAGGAAGTGAGACGAGGGGGTTATTTAAAGGGCTTTAAAAGATTCTAGACCGAAGGAGGGACCAAGAAAACAGGACAAACACTGGCTGCAAAAGGGTTCCTTGTCTTTCCTTCCTTTACAAGGTGCTTTTTAAAAAATTGTCCCATATATAATGCTTTTTTTCTTTTTGCCTTAGGAAGAGAGTGCTTTTGTCTTTCTCTAGTCAGGGTCGAGTCACTCGAACCCTTCCTGGGGTACAATGGAAATGTTAGAAGGACGCAAAAACAGAGGAGTTAAAATAGTGAAGAGAAACGGGAAAACTCAGAGATGGGGGAAGCTTTTGTCTCTCCCCGCCCCCCCCCCCCGTTGATAACTCCGTTCCTGGGACCTTACGCCAACTATAAACCTACATCTTTCTATTTAAAAAAAAAAAAAAAAACCACCCCAATATCTACAATTTCCTGCGGCAAAGTAAGGCCGTATTGCCAGGAGAGCAGCGGGGCTCCGTTCTCGGAGCGCCTCCCTTCTCCCTGGAAAATTGCTCTGCATTAAATTTCCTCGGCTCCAGAATCATCTTCCTTGCTCGCCTCCAGCGAAACTTGATTAAAAAAAAGAGAGAGAGCGAGAGAAGAAAGCGGCTTGATGCGTTGACAGATGAAATCCAAGAGGAAACCACAAGGCCCTTAAGTGACCCTAATTTAATCGATTTTATCATAAATCACCAAGTTGATGAAGAACCAAAGTTTTCATCGAAAGAAATTGATATTAATGGAGTGCTTGCGTCTTTAATTCAGATGTTGTTTTCCTCCAGCTGGTCTGACAATATTTGAGCAAATTCTTCGGGGGGGGGGATTTATGACCCCCGTCCCCCCAAAAAAGATCTCTTAATTAGGCAGCAAGACAACCAAGAGCCACAATGAGACTTTTAGATTTAGACAGGACTTCAATGTAGCTTTGAAGGCCAGGGCACTGGTCAGATAGGAATATCTGCACAGCCAACAATCAGCTCGGTAGTAATCTACAATATCCCAGCAGATATGAAATCTCTCTCTTTTACTCCCATGACAGCTCTCTATTTCATTACCTCCTTAGTGTCTCCTGCTCTTCCAACGCAGAGGATGAAGCCATCTTTGGAACTCCAAGGACCAAATAGCTTTTTTAAAAGTCTAAAACGTATGATCTAGCGATGCAAGTTCCAAAAATGCATGCGAGCTTCCTTACTTTTTCAAGGAAACTTGAGTTTAAAGCAGGTCCCAAACTGTGATTCAAAGCCCAAGACTTATGGATATCAGAAACCATGAAAAGAAACGGATAATGTATAATAACAATAAAATATATACATAGAGGAAAAAAAGACTTGCCTCACAATAGAGCTGCTGAGAGCCTGTTAAACATTGGCCATTTCACGATGCTTCATCTCCCAATTAAAAATTAACTCTGGGCTTCGGCTCTGTCTGTTATGGATGCCTGGGTCCCAATTAGCCTTTAGGTATGCTGATGAATTCCAGAGATCAAAGACCCTTGCAGAATTCAGTAAAAACAAGGAGGAAAACTTGGCAAGAGAACAACTGGTTCCTGTGTGAAACCAAACGATTTTTTTAGGTGGATCTAGCAAAGGCCTGGAAAGATCTCCTGAATACCTCTTATGGGAAGGAAATCAATTTCATTCAACAGGACTTACTACCAAGCAAATGTCTTAGAGATCAATAAATAAAGAGATGTTGGGGGGGGGGTTACCTAGGAGGAAACTAACTTTGGAGAAGTCGCTGCAGGGTATGTTAAACTGGAGCTTCAGAAGGATTCTGACTCCAGATTAAGCAGTTGGAAGGGAATGTATATTCGTGTGCATACTTGTACTCTCTGTGTCTTTCCTTGCCATCTTCTCATCTTTGCTTTCTACTCCTTTTACCAGCTACTACTTTCACTTAAGTACACCTGTTTACTATTTCTGGCAGGCAACTTTTCCTACTGCTGCTTTGCAGCTACAAGAGCCCCTAAATTTGCTAAGAAGAGCACAGGACACAGAAATGGCTACAGAGTTTGACAATCCATGTTGTCGCACAGTAATGCTACCAGGTTACTGGGTAGCCGTCTTTCCTAGGAGTAAAGAGCAGCTAAGCCAACAACAACAACAACTCATCTCCTTTCTCTGTCTCTGTCTCTGCTTGGGATGCATTTGGTTTGGTTCTTTTGGAATGGCGTATTTCTAAACCCAAGTAAGGAAAGTGGGTGGCAGCTACACCATTCTGTTTTGGTGGAACTGGGTTCCTGCCTAGTTTCTCCAGATGGCAAGATCCAATCTAAGAATAATAATAATAAAAAAATCAGCATCGGAAGGTGTTTCAATGAAGACCCCGCTCTGGGGTAATTCCACTCAGTGGCAAGGAACCGCCTGTGCTCTTCCCGGAATGATAGAGGTAGCTGAGGAATTATATCTTAACTTTTCCATGAAGACTGCCTCCTGTTCAAATCTGTATCTCCTATCTACACAACGGGCTTCTAGGTATGAAGCCCATGTCCCCCTGCCTCCTTCGAACAGTGCAAGACGATCAATAGCTAAAAAATTTGCATCGTGTGACCTTTTCTGTCTCTTGGGGAGGGGTTGACTTCAAAAAGCATGTTTTTAGGTCAAAAGGTAAATGTCCCTGAAATTCCTAAGGAATTTTTCCTCCCTGCGCCCCCTCTACATACATCCTTCCTCATTATGGATCAGATCCAGCCAGCTTTTTCTTCTGTCCTGCTCCAACCTCTTTCTTTCTACAGCCCACATGGGTTTTGAACATGCAAGTCCTGTTATCTCTTACATAGACTTTTTGGGTGTTCAAAGGAAAACGCTCCTCCCAGTTTCTCACTAGCAGAAAACCTGGTGGTTGGATTCATCCCTGTATTTCTCAGGTCGCCTGCAAAGGGGTGGTTCTCAGGTCGCCTGCAAAGGGGTGGTTCTTCCAGAATCTTATTCACCACTTCACCCTCTTTCTTGATGAAGTCTACCTTGGATGACCCCGCTATGTTTAGGTCCGGAAATGCATTTTTAAATCCAATCTTAAACTTACTTCTGGCTCTACTGGGAAGTGGGGTCCACTGAGAAAATCAGGAGATACTTACTCATAAGGGTACTTAAAATTAAAGTATGTTTTAAATTGCCATAGAGTTAGGTTAGCACTGTGAAGTTCTATGGAAATGGAGGGCATCTTAAAATACCACACCAGCTTCCAGGAATAAACAGACAAGTATTTTCTTGCAATTAAAGCTTGGATTGTAGTCCATGTTGTTAAGAGGTCCAGTGTGGGCGTTGATCTGGACCTCCTCCGTGACAGTTCACAATAACTTTCGAGTAAAGTAGGAAGCGACTCTGTAGGGTCCAGCCAAGAACAGTTCCAACCAGGAAGAGATAACAACGCTAACATTTTCAACACCGGAGGAGGACAGAAGGATTAAAAAAAAAAAAGTTTGAGGAAACAACCGAGGCAGCCTCCTTTCCTTTTCTGATTTCAGTGTGTGTTGAAAACACGATTTCCCCCCCTTGGCCTTCTCTCTCTCTCTCTCTCTCTCACACACACACACACACACACACAAGATGAAAAGATAATGAGACGTTTTGTAAGACATCTAAGAATTAAGAAAGAGAGGGGAAGAAAAGCTGTGGTTTCTCGGTCATTTCTGGATAGAATGAACTTCAGAAAGTATATTTTAACCCTTTGGGAGGGGGATAAGAAAAGAGTTCTTGTGCATCCAAAACCTAAATAAACATCACTTGAAAATAAATCCTTTTGACTTCAGTCTAAGGGAATTTCAAGTGAGTCATCCTGCACATGACTAAATTAGTCCCACTGGGCCATGCAACCCGATCCTATCCAGGTTGACTTGAAGAAGTTACACTAGGATTACTCCCCGTGTGCACAGAAATGCAACTTTCACTGTGTTTACCCTGGCAATTCCTCTTAGTATCGAGCTGTTCATGGGCTTTGGGAGAGGGGAGGATTCACGCCCTCCCTCCAGTTCTAAGCACCTTACACTGCAGTACTTCCTTGGATCTCAATGAAAAATCAAATTATTTATATATATATAAATATATATATGCAAGAGGATTAGGATTGCTGAATTATAGAAAAATGCAAACAACCAAAAACTATATTATAAACAATACGGAAGGTGGGTTACACGGTAAAGATAATGCAGTAAAAGCAGGCGATACCTACAATAATCGCTGTCATAATATTAATCAGATGCACATATCTAGGATGGGCGGGGGGGGGGGGGGGTGGAGCAGAAAGATCAGTCCATTTCTGTTAGGTTAGTATGGAATGGCATAGATGTAGGGCTTTTTTTTGTAACAAGAACTCCTTTGCATATTAGGCCACACACCCCTGATGTAGCCAATCCTCCTGGAGCTTACAGTAGGCCCTGTACTACGAGCCCTGAAAGCTCTTGGAGAACTGACTACATCAGGGGTGTGTGGTCTAATATGCAAAGGAGTTCCTGTTACAAAACAAGCCCTGCATAGATGCATCCCATCCAATCACCCCCTGCGCCCCTGGAGTTAAACCTCTACAGAAGGAGCTGGCTTTGCCCAGATGGGTGAGGAGAAGAGGGAACGAGGAGAAAGGAACAGTGGGACTTCCTCCTCCCCTCCCCCCGCCCTTTCAGCTCGTGTTGTTGTTTATGTTTAATACTTTGGAGGCAATTCAAAACTACTTCCGTAGATTGACCATTAATCCGGTGAGTTATTAGGCTTCTTAACCGAAGGTCGTTTGGGAGAAAGAGTTACAATCCATCAAGGGAAGGGAGCTGGTGGAGACACTGCTGCTGTCCCGAGCTGGATGGAGTTTATGCACAAGTATGTGGCTGTGCAAAGGGAAGTGGGTTTTCTCAGTCGTTTGAGGACAACTCCCCCCCCCCCTCCACATGTATTTGCATATGCTTCCTCTAGGATCCAGGCCTCTTTTCTTGCTTAGTCTCTCCCAAATCCCTTCTTTGCAAATGGCCTGTCCATACCAATCCTTTGACGCCCAGCACAGCCTTTGGGGATGTGGTTAAAATGGACCCTCCCCCTTCTTTTATTCAGGAGGAAACCTGGCTGGCTGGGTCCACCCTAGGTCTCCATTGGACTGAGTCCCAAGCCTGTCTAGGATCGATACTGTAAACAGAACTGAAACTGGAAATACAGTAACTTGGGTGCAAACCAACAGGACTCCCCCCTCCCCTCTATTTTTAAAACGGAAGTGCAGTTAACACCACTGCTAAGAAATTGGGGAGATCTTAGACTGTGATCTTAAAGATAGATCCAGATGGGTAGCCGTGTTAGTCTGTCTGTAGCTGCAGAAAAAAGCAAGAGTCCAGTGGCACCTGAAAGACTAACAGGGGTGGAATTCTAGCAGGAGCTCCTTTGCATATTAGGCCACATACCCCTGATGTAGCCAATCCTCCAATAGCTTACAAGGCTTTTTTTGGTAAGCTCTTGGAGGATTGGCTACACCAGAGGGATGTGGCCTAATATGCAAAGGAGCTCCTGCTAGAATTCCACCCCTGAAGACTAACAAAGTTCGCGGAAGGGTGTGAGCTTTCGTGAGTCATTGCTCACTTCTTCAGCTCGGAAGTCACCACTATTCTAAACCATATGCATAGTGCAGGGGAATGAGTTCAGGGCGTCACCTTTGAAGTTAAAAGCAAAACCTTCAGGATTACAGTAGAAAAGAGCAAGAATCCAGTAGCACCTTAAAAACTAACAAAATTTGTGGCAGGGTAGGATCCAGCTAGTCAGCTTCTTCAGATCTGAAGAAGTGAGCAATTTCTCGCCAAAGCTCTGAAGAAGTGAGCAGTGACTCAGGAAAGCTAATGTTACTGGGTTCTTGCTCTTTTCTACTGTAATTTTGAAGGTTTTGCTTTTCAATTTAAAGATGATGCCATTGATTGAACTCATTTCCGTGCATGTGGCTTAAAACAGAGGTGACTTCCAATGTTCACTCCCAATCCTTCCAAGCCAAAAAATGTATATAGAAAGTAAATAGGACCAGTGTTCCTTCTAAGCTGAGTTAGTGTGAGCTAGCTCACAGATTTTTAGCCTCCAGCTCACACATTTTTGTCTTAGCTCAGGAAGGATGACTCCAGAGTGCAGTAATTGATGCAGTAGCTCACAAAGTAGAATTTTTGCTCACAAGACTTTGTGGTTTGAGGGAACATTGTATAGGACATATGAGATTACAACTATGGAGGTAAGGCTAGAGACCAAGACAGAGCTAAAGAAAGAGGCTGAGTTAGAGATAAAAGTACAGTGGGAGGTAGAGCAAGAGAGAGAGGGTCAGGGATAGTTATAGACAGAGAAAGAGTTATAGGCAATGCTGGGGTAGAGAAAGAGGGAGATGGAGACAGAGTAAAACTATTGCTTTCGTGAACCAGAAGAGTGGTCAAAACCCATCTCAGATTAATGGGCTTGAATGCAATTCACAGACAAAAAGACATGCTATAAAATATTATTTAGTACTACCGTCCTAGAAGTAACATTGCTACAACCAATCACAAGAACAGCATTTAATAAGCTCATGAATTGTCCTCTTCAAGCCATGCGGAAAATGTTAGGTTGCTTCTCCTGCATTTCCATAATGTGTGTTAGGCTCCGATCCTAAACATGTTTACCTAGGGAGAAAGTCCCATTGACCTCAGTGGGACTTTAGCTCAGAATATAGATTCTTAGGTCTGCGCTGTTATTGACTGATGGTAGGTAAAGATCCGCTTCCTAAATCTCATTGAAATTAACCGGAACTTTACTCGAAGAACACCACCATCGATCGATTTTGTTACTGGTGCTACTAATGGTTCATTTTCTTGTTTTTCTGGATCCTTCACAAAGGTGTTTTCCACTTTTCGGGAAGCTGTGAGTCCTCTGGACTTGTTCTTCTCTCATCTCCATGACTTCCTGCTCTTGGGACTTTGGATTTCTGGAATTTTGGCCGCTGAAAAGTCGGTGTGGAGATGGAGCTACTGAGCTCAGGAACTTCCGGCTTCCTAGCTTTGCCTCCTCGCAGTCCTTTATCCATACTGCCCATGATATCATCCATAGTGGAAGCAGCAGGCCAAAGTTTGAGTCTAGCGGCATCTTTAAGACCAACAAAGTTTTATTCTGGATGTAAATTCTGGTGTGCATGCACACTTCTTCTGAAGTAGATCTTAGAGGCTTCACTGGACTCAAACTTTGTTCCGCCAAAAGCCAGGAGACTTTTGTGAGCCGCCTTGACTTCCAACGGTAAACAAACGAAGGAATCTTCCAGAAATCGAGAACTGCCTTTCCCCAGTTGATCCTTCTCAAGAGACTAAGGGCTGGCAGTAGGATCCTAAGGGTGTATGCTTATGAATTCAATGCTCACTCCCGGAAGAAAGCCTCATTGAATAAAATGGGACTTACTTCCGAGTAGACCAGCTCAGGCTTGGCCCCGCCCCGTGGGTCACAGGCAATGCTCCCTCTAAGCTGCAGAGTCTTGCGAGCAAAAATTCTACTTTGTGAGCTGCTGGCATGAAAGCTGTGAGGTACTCAGGGCTGGATTAACAACTAAGCCAAGTAGACACTGACCTATGGGTCCCCATGGCTTTAGGGGCCCCGGGCTGGCTCCCTCCCCCCAGTTCCCCCCACCCTGCTTGCAGCTCTCCCAGCCTGCAAGCACAGCCAACAACTGAGCCGCTCTTTCCCCGAGTTGCCTGGTGAGGCTGCTGCTGGCATCGTCGTCAAGTTTGCTTCTCTGCCTCTCCCCCGCAGTTTTGTCAAAGGGGCTTTTGAGAAGGTGCCTGCAGGCTGCAGCAGGGGCCACAGGTGGCGGGGCGGGTGCTCAGACTCTGAGATAATTTGTGAGGGGGCCGTGTCCCCGAGATTTTGATCGCTTAGGGGGCCTCCACAGGGTTTAATAAGGCCCTGCAGCTACTGCATAAATTATTGAGCTCTGGGGTCATCCTTCCAAAAATCTGTGAGCTAGAGGCTAAAAATCTGTGAGCTAGCTCACGCTAACTCAGTTTAGAGGGAACACTGGCCACGGGTGAGTGTGAAACAATTCTAAGAACAAGGTTAGAGTCCAGTGGCACCTTTAAGTCCAACGAAGTTTCATTCAAGGTCTGAGCATTTGTGTGCGCGCACCCTTCTTCAGAGACATACTTTGCGGGTCTTCGCTGGTTTTAAAGGTGCCGCTGGACTCTAACTTTTGTTCTGTCGCTTCAGGCCAGCAGGGCTGCCCACCTAGCTGCAATAAAAAGTAGTAATGCACAGCGCCCTTCGAGGCTTTCAGAAACCACCCCTTTCTCTTCGCTTGAGATCTGAAAGCGGCGAAAGCTTGGGCCACAACGACAAGACGGATTTCGTCTGCGGCATTCCCGTCACTGCTTGGAAGCGCTTTCCAAACAAACACCTCCGGAAACGGCTTTATTTACTAGCGAACGGAATGATGTCTCTCCGAAGCGGTTACCAGATGAGGTTCTGCTGCTAAGTGGAGCGGTGCCAACTCGGTGGCGGTTCAAATGGGCGGGCGCATCTCGCACCCCCTGGCTGGAGGACGCTCCAAGGAGTGCCCCAGAGGCCGCAAAACCAAGAAAAGGTTGTCCGGATCTCCCCGAACCTGATTTATGGTCTCCGGGATCCCGAGACTGGCAGCGAGGCCCTGCGTGGGAGAGTGAGTGTGTGGATAGCGGACTTTTAAAAATTACGGTTACAGATAAATAATATTGCCCTTCAAAACGGAAAGCCGGGTTATCAGGGCCGTGGAATGTTTCCCCCAACGAAAATATTCTCTTTCTTCCACCTCCCAACCAAACCTCATCAAAGCGTCGGCCGCCATAAATCTCGGCATACTTCCCTTTCACACATTCCGGGTGAATTCTTGGGTTCAATCGCTTTATCCCGACCCAGTTCCCATTTGCATGTGCTTAGGAAGGCCCTATTCCATAGGGACCTGCTTCTAGTACACCTCGCGGGGGGGGGGGACCCGATCCGAGATCCTGAGCACGTTTTCACAGCTGGACTCCCTGATTTCGTTTGGGTCGGGTTTTCTGCCCTCCCTGTCCCTCAGTCTCTGGGGAAACTCGTAAAACTTCTTCGTTTGGTTTTCCCCGTGAAAAGAAACTCGGCAGATTAACGAAGACCGGGATCAAGACGACTCCAGTATTAATACGTCCCTTGGCTTTCTTTGATCACACACTCTAAATAACGCACTTTCAATGCATTTTCAGTGCACTTTACAACAGGATCTTGCCAGTTCACACAACACAATCTAGTTGGAAAGTACACTGAAAGTGGCATTATTTAATGCGTGTGATCGCAGCCTAAAACTCCAAGACGCCTTCTCATTCCCCACCCCCGAGTATTCCCACACCTCCTTCGAAGTGCTCAAGCATCTAAGTAAGGAATGGGCGCCTAACCATGGTTAGGTTATTATTCCTCTTTTAATTGGAATACGGGCGTACGTTAGCCAAAAATGGAAATAAATCAACCTCCCACCCCCACCCACCCAAAAAAACCCCCCACCACCCCACCCCAAATATTTCCTGAGAACTGAGAGAAGTCTAGCAGTTTGCTAACATTTCCGTGCCGCCCCTCAAGGCACGCCTCTAGCAGTCCAGCCAGGGTGGAAGGCAGTTCGAAGGCAGTGGCTCATAAATACACGTTTGCGTCAAGTCGTCTGTTGCCATGTATCATCTTTACTGTCAGTGGGCCCTCGAAATAAATATGTTAACGTTAGTCGGCCACTTTGGAGGGGAGCGAGGGAGACTCGGGGCCGCTGGAAACTTGCCAGCTTGGAATGGTGGGAGGGGGTGGAGGAGAGAATCTTCCTGTAGGTCGGCTTGGAGGGTGATCCTGGGGTTGATTTTGGCTCCTTCCGAGAAGTTTCTCTTATGGTTTTCAAGTGCCGAACTTTTGCCTTATCACCCAACTTCTGTTTCCCTTCCCGCCTTTTTTAATATGTCTCAAATCCAGGTCCTTTGCTTTCTCAGACTGTACTCCTCCCTTATATCGCCCGGATCAGCCGTCTGAGAACTGGTGAGTTCAGACAATATTCACGACCTCTTTGGGATTGCCTCCAATTACTCCCCTCCCCCTTTGCATAGGTAAAAAACAAAAACTCTTAAGGATTTATTTGGTGACTCTCTGACCAGTTCGGCATTTCCTTTCATTTGGAGGGGGTGTCTCGGGGTTTGTATTGTCTTGCAGTTTCTGTGCCTCCGACTTGTAAAAAGACCTGAAAATCCACTATATAGAGAGCAATAAAGAGATCTTCAAGACTATACAAAAGTATCTTATATAAACATATAAACTGTTCTCGAACCTCAACAACTCTCTGAAAAAACCAATTACACTACAGCGTTTGTCTATGAAAGTTTACCATCGCCAGTGGTTCTAAAATTAGCCCTGGAGAAACTGAAGTCCAAACACTGATTTCCGCACCGGTGGTTTTTGCGACTGAAGTTCTTCTGGGCCTTCAGGTTACCTTTCGCTCTGGGGTCCAAATCTCAGGAAGTCCTTCCAAAACAGAAAAGCGCTGCTCAAAGATCCCAGTTTTCCTCTGGAAACTTTCTTAAGAGCAAAAGTGGCCGTGAAAACAAGGCGGCGTCCAGGTGAAGTCAATTGTTGCTATGAACTGCGGAGCTGGCTCCAGTGAAAGGAACTTCCAGAAGTTTCCACCGGTTCGCAAGCCTTTCCAAAGATGGGAGAGAGCAAAAGATGGTCTTCTAGGATATCACAAGGCCACCTAAGAGAGAAATGAGACATCTCCAGAGTTTCTTCCCTCCTTGGTAAATGACTGTTCCCCTCGATTCAACAGCTAAGACTAGACCCTTCCCCCCAAAAAAAGGGAAAGCACAATGCTCTCTTTCATGCACACGCACCCAAAAATGTGCAGACACCTCAACTTCTTCCTCCCACTCGCAGTTTGCTGCGGTAGATCTTTTGGCGTCAGCAGCGGCAGCTGGGGAAGGCTTTTGGCTCCCAAGCCCAAGTGGTATGCGAATAGGGACGGGGGTCATAAATCTTGAGTGACTTGAAGAGACGTCATCTCTATCTATCTATATCCATCCATCCATCCATCCATCCATCCATCCATCCATCCATCCATCCATCCATCCATCCATCCATCCATCCATCCAAGGATAAACAACTTCCCATTTACTTTGTGTTTGATAATTTTTACATAATACCAATAATTTGAATACAATTCTCTCCCTCCCTCCCTCTCTCTCTCCACCCCCACCCCCCATTGCCAGCATATCCAGAACAAGCTAGCTGGGTTCAACAGACGCATCCTAAAACTTTGATTCCTTCTTTGCAATTTCGCCATATTTTTAAAACTGTATTTTCTTATTATCACCACTTTTTTTAAAAAAAAGTTACTTCCCTGGGTGGCCCCCTTCCCCCCAAAAAACATCCTCCAAACATGCCTTTCACGATGATGTCATATTTGGGGTGCCGCCAGAGCAGCCTGGGACTTGGGTGGGCCTTGGGAGAACCGGGGATGTCTTCTGCAGTTTTACTGGAGCAATGCATTGGGGAGGGGGAGGGGGGGCGATGGAGGGGAGAAGGAGAGGCGGGGGGGGGGGTCGTATCTGTTCGGAATTAGCATAACCTGGCACCCAATTGCCAAGCACGTGAAACCGGGTGGCTTCGGGGCTCAGTCCGCTAGGCCTCAGCCCGCCACCTCTGGGTCTGCATATTGCCTTTCCACCCTCTGGCGCCATTTAGGAAGCAACCTTGGCCCGCCCCAGCGCCCCCCTCCCCCCCCCCCCAACCAAATCTCTAAATGTCTTTCTTCTAAGCCTTCTTCGGCTTCCCTTTCCCGTTCTCTCCCCCCGCCCCCAATCTCTGGGACTTCTTTATTTATTTTCCATTGCAACCTCCGTCCAAAGCATCGCCTCGCCGAAGATTTCCTGCGAGCTGTTTTTGCTGTTTTCTCCTCCTCTATACCCTGTCTGTATGTCTGTCTGTCTCTCTCTCTCTCGCACACACGCTCACTCACTCAACACACACACACACCCTCTCTCTCTCTCTCTCTCGCCTTCTGCTGTAAAGCCAGGGGCCATTGTTAACCGTGCACAGGGCGTACGAAGACTCTAGGGCAGCCAGAATCAAAAGGATTCCCTCCCTATCCATCTCTGGAAGGCTGTCTGGCATCTTTCGATTGCTACCTCTTCTCACCTTCCCCCCACTCCTCTCCAAACCGAGACACAGAGAGAGAGAGAGAGGGAGGGAGGGAGGGAGAGAGAGAGGACCTGAAACATCCCTCGCCGTAAGCTCCCATAGAGATGTCCCCCCCTCCTTTTGGCGTTATGACCGGATTTCTCTCTCTAGATATTCCTTGAACGTTTTTTTCCCCCCTAAAAAAAAACCCGAGAGGAATGGGGGGAGCTCTCCTCGCTTATTGATTGCGTTGCTTGCTGGCTGCGAAAATATATTATGTCTGCTCGCCGCGCTGCTCTCGTCAGAGGCTAAGGTAAGGTGGACCGAAATAGGCTATCAGTTTGTGAATGGCGGAGACCGTGTCTCCATGATTTATAGCTGTATGACTCGCATCGCGGTTCATGAAGAGTTCACAAGCTTTAAGCTTCCTTCCACGCAGCGACTCTCTCTCTCTCTCTCTCTCTCCTTCCCCCTCCTTTACTTCCCTCCCCTTCCTTCTACCCCCCTTTTCTCTTTTTTGCTATTGGTACCCCTCGATTTTCCTTCCCTTCCCCTTTCCCACCTACATTTCTTTCTTTCTTTCTTTCTTTCTTTCTTTCTTTCTTTCTTTCTTTCTTTCTTTCTTTCTTTCTTTCTTTCTTTCTTTCTTTCTTTCTTTCTTTCTTTCTTTCTGGATTTTATTTCAAGAAAAATGCTCTCTATGTTGCAATACTTTTCTTTCGATGGGGATATCTTTCTGACCCCTTTTCCTCGGTATTATTATTATTATTATTATTATTATTATTATTATTATTATTATTATTATTATTATTATTATTATTATTATTATTATTATTACTACTACTACTACTACTACTACTACTATTACTACCACCACCATCATCTCTGGGAGAAAATGCTTTCAGGGGGAAGGCTCTGGGAATTTTTTCCCATACCCGGAGAATTGTCTGCGAATTTTAGTATTCTTTTCCCAACATGGAAGTGAAAAGGAAAGAATTTTCCTTTCCCTCCTCCCTCCTCTTGTCACAAGCTGTTTCACCGTCTTGACTCTTTGCTTAATTTTTGTTCTGACTTTCCTGTAAAAAAGTCCTCGAGAAGGGAGGCAATTTGTGTGTTTTTTTTCCACCGGACATAAACGAAACTTGCAAAAGGGCGAGAACGAACTTGTGGGGCCTGGATTTCGGGAACTAATTGCAAATGCCCCCTAATTTCCTATTTATTATTCCTATTGAGATTTCGGTTGGGTTCTCTAAAAAAAAAAAAAAAGCAATTCCTTGGAGTAAATCATTTACGATTCCACCCGTCTTCGACTAAGATAAATGACCGGCATTTGGGACGTGTTGAAAGATGAGATACAAAAGGGGGACCAAAATCTTGGCTACTGAAGGCCCAGAACACTTCGAGTTTCTCTTTAGAGGGGGATAAGCAAAGGATTGTTTTTAATGCCCTGTTTCATTTTTGCTAGAATAAGAACAATAATTTGCTCCAAGGCCTTCTTTAAAAATCCCCAGGAAAAATCCAAAACAAACCGCCCAGGCCTTGTAAGACTCTCCATTCCGCCTAAACTCCTTAGTCCATTTCACTGAGCCTAGCCTTTTTTGTAATCAAATGAACGGTTATTTCTCTCTGTCTCTCTTGAAAAAAATCAATTCATAGTGATGAGATCACGCGATTGTTTATGTCTGCTAAGAAATACTTCTGCCGAGCTGAAGAAAAGACAGCTAGGTTATAATTCTTTCCTGTAACATAGGGAAAAATATGTTAACAGCTTGCCTTGCTTCCACCCCCCCCCCCAAGAAATATTGTCTCTAATCCGTACAAGATACTGGAGGATCACAAGGCGGTATTTTAGACCGGTTATAAAAATTGCTCAGTTTATAGAGGCATACATTGAGAAGGGGGAGGGGCAAGTGGGTGGGGACGAGACGTGAAATATATTTAGGCTTTTGAGTGTGGCAGATGCAAAGGAGCCAGGAGGGGGGGAGGCTTGCCAACCTATCCCCAATGTTCAGATCTGACCAAGGCTGAGTTACAACACTGAGTTAAATACAAATCAGTTCTCTTGCAAGGGGCGCTTTGAAGTTAAATCCAGGAAGGGTAGCTAAGCACAGAGAAACAGTACTCCTTCTTCATAGGCCTCGTAGATGGAGATCATGTATACGTGTGCATGTATCTATAGGGGAGCACAACAAGGTATATGGATATATCGATTAATTTTTATGCCAACCGATTAATTATCTCCTCCGTTAGATCATTTTAATCTTATTTCGCTCTTCCAACATGGAGGAGGAAAGGAACGAAGGGTTAGAAAGGAACGAAGGTCTTCTTTGGACTGGAGGTCTCTCCCTTCCTCCTCCCCCCCCTCCTATGAAAGGAATAGGGGGGGGGAAAGGGGACCAACTGGTCAGATGTCAGAACTGTGTGTGTTTGGGAAAAAAAAGATGAGAAGAAAGAGAAAGGGCCGGTGTTTTATGCGACAGATCAGAGTCACACCTCCAGTGGCAACGGAGCCGCGGTCGATTTCCAAACTGCCGCCCAAGTCGCAAAAATAACAACGAAAGGGAATCAAAGGGGACATCAAAGAATTCAGCGCAGGCCTCCAAAATAGCAGCGCTTCCAGCTATCTCCTCCCCTCTTTCCTTTCTGGAAACAGCAAACCTAAAGTCTGCAGGTTTACTCAGGAGCAAGTGCCGCAATATTCTGCGCCACCTACTTCCGAGTAAGCTCGCCCAGGGCCCGGCCCCTGCCCTGGAGGCAAGATTTAAGAATTGGGAGTTCGATTTAGGAGGGAGGGTATCCGTTTGAAACTTGAGGTCAAGGGCTACATCCGGATTCATTTTAAGATTCAGCGGATGTTAAATATCCAATTACGGCTCCCCCGCCCCCCCCAACCCCCAAATCACTTTGTTTTGTTTCTCGGAAAATCCCCCTCAACCCAACAGCTGAGGACAAACGAAAACATCATGGCCGGAGGATAAATGTCTAGTTTGGCAAAGCAAGAGTTCAAGTTGGGAGAACTTGCTAGAGAACTGGATCTCTCTCTCTCCCAAAGCAAACAAGCCATGTTTCATTTCTGCAAAAGGGTGGTTTACCTGACCATGCGTCTACCCGCGTTTACATTTTGCTTAGCAGGAACTGGAGGCCCGCGGGTTTCAGCGGCCCGGTGCCTTCCACCTCGGTCCTCCCTTTTAACCTAGACGCTTCTTACCCCCCATCCCGCCCCAAAGACTCCTTGAATGAACTGCGATGGGGACTGAGATTACATTTTACAGGCCAGCCTTGCTACCTTTCTTAGGGGCGTGGGAAACTACGGGTGTCCTTGTTCTTGCAAGGCAGCGGGCCTTTAAGCTTTACCAGGAGGGATGGAATCGAGCCTGTGCCAGCACAGACGAATCCCGTAGGGCTAACACCGACGGTACATAGATTTCTAGGGGGTTTATATTTCTCTGGACTCACCCCTATCTATCGATGAGAACTGTTATCAGAATCCTATTGTGTGTGTGGGGCGGGGGGAGAAATAAGGATGGCGATGCTATTGAAGGATTGATTTTTGTTGGAGAAAGGAGGCAGGACTTTTGTATTTATGGTCTTTCGATTTGAAAAACCGAAAGCTGAAAACATTGGATGAGGCGGGGGGGGGGGGACAGAGAGAGAGAGAGAGAGCTGCAAAGGCGCGCCCCAAAGCACCAGGCAAGAAATCTGGTCTGGGCGACAGCTGGGATCTGGTTCTCTCTCTCCCCCCCCCCCCCCCCCTATTCTCCACCTCGCATTCATGTCAGGCGGCTTTTCAGGGGCCAAGATGGATTCATAGGCCGACGCGTATTATTCTGCTGTGCCTTTCTCTAACCTTTCAGGTCAGCCTCCCCGAGCCACCGGGGAAGGCCCTCTCGCCACGTGACCGCGGGGGTGCCGCCAATGTCCGTCCATGAAGGGGCCACCACCACCAGGAGCCGCGTAGCCGCCAGAGAGACGCCCCAGCCATGCAGAAGGCCACCTATTACGACACCTCCACGCTCTTCGGGGGCTACTCCTACCAAGGAGCCAACGGCTTCGGCTACGAGGGTCCCCCGCAGCCCTTCCAGCCGGCCGCGGCCCACGTGGAGAGCGACTACCAGCGGCCGGCCTGCACCCTCCAGGCTCTGGGCAACGCCGCCCCCCTGGCCAAAACGAAAGACCTGAACGGCAGCTGCCTGCGCCCCAGCCTGCCCCCGGAGCACCACCCCGCCCCGCCGGTCTCGCCGCCGCCCCCCAACCCCATCACCAGCACCACCAGCAGCGGGGGCAACAGCAATAACCCCAGTCAACCCGGCGGCGGGGTGAAAAGCGCCCCCACCAAAGCCGGCCTGGCCTCTAGTAACGCCGCTCTCACCAAGCAGATTTTCCCTTGGATGAAAGAGTCGCGGCAAAACTCCAAGCAGAAAAACAGCTCCCCCAGTACAGGTATCTGCTTTTGGAATACTCCATATAAATACATCTTCCATCCGCGCCCCCCGCCCCCCGCAGCTTGGCTAGGGGTCAGGTGTTGCCAGACCTTCTTGCTTGGAGGAAAGGGGTCGGGTTGGGAAAGCACAGCACACTATCAGCCCACAAAGTCTCCTATGGGGGCTCCATTTCCCTGAAGATTGTGCAGGAGATCCCTGGGCAGGGGCAATATTTAGAACCAGCAGCAATCAGAAATTGCAGGCCCCTGCCAGAGAGCTCTCCATACTGGGCAAGACTGGCACATGAGGAGCAGGGGAAAGCAAGTAAGGTTCATGGGGAGGAGCCAGAAAGGGACACGGAGGGTAAGTGATGGCTCGGGGAGGAAAAGCCTCTTCTAAAGAAGGTGGGATTTGAGGAGAGTCTGAAAGGAAAGGGGGATAGTTGATGACAGATGGAAGGAAGGAAGGAAGGAAGGAAGGAAGGAAGGAAGGAAGGAAGGAAGGAAGGAAGGAAGGAAGGAAGGAAGGAAGGAAGGAAGGAAAATAGATGGAGGAAGGAGAGAGAGGTGGAAAGAAAGCAACTTTAAATACATTATCCAAGCCTTTAATAGACTTAGCTTGGAGAAGTGATTTAAAAAGAAAAATGCCTTTTCCAAGTCAACTGACAGGGTGGTGGGGGCTTCGAGAGCCACCCAATATGTGTGATCAAGTCACATGTGGCTTCTGAACTGCAGTTTATCCACCCCTGGTCTAGCAAATGTGTGCATGAAGTGAGCAGGGGAGCAAGAGGGAAAACAAAGGGACACAAGGGATTCTTTTGCATTCCCCCCCTTTTTGGCCCAGGTCTCAGAAAACCCACTGGGCCTTCATTCTTCCAAAGGACACTACAAATCTGGGGGCAATAATCAAACTACCACTGAATGTTTAAAGTCAGTACCTTATACTAGACTAAAGCAAGGTGTGTGTGGGGGGGGGACTTCCATGCCAGCTTCACCCCCAAGGGCATTGATTATTGGGCCAAGGTTTAAAGCACTCATTTTTTTCCTGCCAGATAAAATTAGCTTGCAGGGTTGCCAGCTGGTGAACTCAGACTTGGCTACAGACATCCAGCAGAATGAGGTAGGAGAATCCCCAGGCAATAGAAAGAGCTGTGCCCCCTTGGCTTGCTGGTGGGAAAATGATGTTTTGTAACTTTGCACTTTAGTTTTCGTTTTGTTTTTTTAACTCCCTGGAAATGTTTTAAAAAAACAAACAGAAAAAGTTTCTGGTTCAACTTACTCGGTTGCAAGTTTTCTACTTGCAGGGAAGATGGGTTTGTTTGTTTAATGTAGTGGAGCAGTCGAATGTGTGATTTCCTCAGCAATAAATTTTGAAAGCCAGTGTAGTGCAGTGGTTAGAATGCTGGACTAGTGTTTGGGAGTCCCGGGTTCAAATTTCTTCTCTGGCTAGAACTTTGGGTCAGTGTAGTGCAGTGGTTAGAATGCTGGACTACTATGTGGGAGTCCCAGGTTCAAATTTCTTCTCTGGCTAGAATTTGGGGCCAGTCTAACCAACATCGTGCACTTGCACTGAGGATAAAATGAAGGAGGGGGAAATCCTCAACTACTCGGGCAAAGAGCTGGGATAAAAATAGTTGTGAGAGCTGCTAACTGGCCGGTAGAAAAATGTTCTGTCCTTTTAATACAGACTTAATGACATGTGGTGTACCAGCTAATGTTATTTACCTCCATCACTTGAAAAGCTTCCCTGGCATGTATCTAAACAAAAGGCCTCTATTAAGGTGACGGGGCATTTTTCTCCAGTCCAACGGGCAACTCTGAAAGTAGTATGATTCTTTTAACCACCTCATTCACACTTCATTCAACTGCATATGCATACAGGACCTCTTTTATAGCTATGGTTGCCAGCAGGACTGGAGAAAAATATGACCTGTCTCTTTAATAGAAGTCTTATGTGTGAAAATGGGTAGCTGAAGCTTTTGGTGACACAGGCGTCAATAATTGCCCATAAAGTCACCATTAAAGGCACAGGGGACACATTTCCTTCAGGCAGTTGGCAACCCTATTCATAGTTTAGGGTCTTAAGACAGTCTGGAAAACAAACTGTTTCACCCTGCATGAAAATCCTTTGCTTATTTTTATCTGTCTCTTGATAAATGTTTGGTCTAGTGGTTAAGTGTGTGGATCTTATCTGGGAGAACCGGTTTTGATTCCCCACTCCTCCACTTGCACCTGCTGGAATGGTCTTGGGTTAGCCATAGCTCTGGCAGAGGTTGTCCTTGAAAGGGCAGCTGCTGTGAAAGCCCTCTCAACCCCACCTACCTCACAGGGTGTCTGTTGTGGGGGGAGAAGATATGGGAGATTGTAAGCCACTTTGAGTCTCTGATTCAGAGAGAAGGGCGGGGTATAAATCTGCAATTCTTCTTCTTCTCTCAGAATTATGCCATACTGTATTTACATAACAGTGCATATGGATGCTTACTTAACACCAGACAGAACTCAACTAATTTGTTGCGTCATATCCACCTGTTGTACTAGGCAAAGTGGCTTTATATCAAGCAGGCTTATCCTTGCATTTAAAAGATGGACAGGCATATATAGAACAATACTAATCAGGTCTACTCAAATCTATTCAGGGACAATTTACTCCAAGGAAAGCATTTGTAGAGTTATCCTTATCAGAACTGCAAAATCATGCAACATGGCAGGTGATGGAAACATTCCTAAACAGACCTATTCAGAAATAACTCCCATGTTATTCAATGGGGCTTACTCCTGACAAAGTGCCCTTAGGACTTTCATCTCTACATTGGACTAAAGCTGGTGAGAATGATTTTGGATACCATCTCTAGCACATTTATGCTAGAATCAGGGCTTTTTTGTGTAGCAGGAACTCCTTTGCATATTAGGCTACACACCCCTGATGTAGCCAATTCTCCAAGAACTTACAGGGCTCTTAGCACAGGGCCTACTGTAAGCTCCAGAAGGATTGGCTACATCAGGGTGTGTGTGGCCTAATATGCAAAGGAGTTCCTGCTACACAAAAAAGCCCCTGGCTAGAATCCATAGAACTTGGAGATGTGTGGGTTTTCAGTGGATCATTGCAATTAAATATGCATATAATACACAGAACCAGATTACTATCTGGGTACAAACTTACAGTTAATGGATATTGTAGAATCATAACTGGGAGCTTGTATCAAAAGAAGTTAGCAGTGACTCATGAAAGCTCATACCCTGCCACAAATTGTGTTGGTCTTTATGCTGCTATGGGACTCAGGCAGATACTGAGTAGTCTGAAACCACTTTGCCTAATTCATGATGCCCATGATAAATAGAATTATTCAAAACCTGTGGATCTGGTTACAGCCTGTAATTCTATGTCTGTCCACCTGGAAGGAAACCAGGTAACAAGATTCCCGAGCAAACACCCTTAGAATCACAGCCTGCAATAAAAAACAAAACTAGGTCTTCTATTAAAAGCATTATTGGGAATACAATGCATTCAGATTGGGAATACAATGTGTGTCACTTGATTTTCCATAATTTTATTACTTGTAGCTGATGAGCATGCAAAGTCCCTCCCTCCATTGGCAAATGTCAGATCTGAGGTGCTCTGAAAGCCTGCTGGGAACAAAGTTTAATCTACACTTGTGTTTCACACATTTAAAAAATCACCACTTGATGCATGGCCCTGGACATACATGTGAATAACAACAATCACAACTCACCTAAAGTGTTGCTGAATGATTTGAGCCCAAGTATATGTCATAAGCATTCCCTATATCAGCTCTCCAACTTCTCATTGATGCAGAGTATTTCTGCATTTCAAGTTTTTTGAAATCTCAACAGCCCTTACCTGTTGCGAACATTTTATTGCAATCCATTGCCATGTGCGCGATTGTTAAATATGTGAACACTTCCATCATATGTGTGTATGCATCGTCTTATATGCATATGTATAGAGGTAGATTTATATCCTACTTGTCTTCCATGGCATGTATGCAAGGGGACATCTATCAAATGGAAAGCACCTCGAAACAATCACCCATGTCTTACTTCACTGTGATTTCTATGTGGAAGTGCGGGACTATATAATCAAACCTATCCTGTCTAACCTTTATGGACTACCTGAGGCAAAATTGGTTTTCTTTCTGCTATCTGACCGATGTTCCCATATCACTAATCTAGTTGCAAAGTTCCTTTTGGCTGCCATAACAATCAGGGAGCAAAAAGACTAGCTCCCCTCCTTGATGCTTGACTAGTTTTTATAACTGAAACTCTGTGTAAATTTGCCATGCTGTACTTTTTACTTCTATGCCAATAAAGGTATTTGGATTGGATATATCAAATTCCCTGGCAATTTCCATTCTACACATGGCAATGTATAGTTTTACATGCCCTTAGATCATATTAGTCTATAGTTTTTGCTTAGTTTTACATGCCCTTAGAACATAGCAGTCTATAGTTTTGATCTTGTGCCTGAGTTTCTCCAAGGTAAGGCTGGATTTACATGTGCAGAGGAATTTGGAATCCTTCTGAGATAAATAAATGGATCAACCCATTGAAGACTTCAGGTCAGAGATTACTTTTTTTGGAATACTCTCCTGCACTGAGATCCCCATGTAAGTAGAGAGCTAGTAGATCAGGGCTATAACCTTTCTCCCTGATCTGGTAGGAGCTTTCTTCTTGCAGAACGGCTCCCTCTGCCATGGGAAGACATTAAAAGGGGTCTCATATGCATTTGCAGCCTGAAGTGGTAGATCTCTTTATAGCCCAAAGATTCATTCTTCTCATTCTGCTGGATGTATAAACTAATCCTAAACCCAACTGTTTCTAAATGAAATAAGCCTTGAGTTGGATCCATCCAGTTAGCTTTTTCTAACCCAGTTCTCCTTACTGCTGTCCTCTTTCCAATGCTTTTGTCCATAAAGTTCCCAACATCACTAACATAGCGGGGTTTTTTGGTCAACAAGGACCCTTTTCCTCCTCTGTTTTTAACCACCAGAAAAGTTGGTTGGATTCAACCCATTGTATTCTTGGGGTCAAATCCCCAAGCCCTGTTCCACTGCAAAAACTCCCTCTGATGTTAAGGTGTAATCAGGGATTTTTTGTAGCAGGAACTCCTTTGCATGTTAGGCCACACACCCCTCATGTAGCTCTTAGTACAGGGCCTACTGTAAGCTCTTGGAGGACTGGCTACATCAGGGGTGTGTGGTCTAATATCCAAAGGAGCTCCTGCTACAAAAAAGCCCTGGGTGTAATGCTCAGGACCACCCTGGGAAGCATGTCGGGGTGTGTGTGTATATATAATAATGAAGAAATGGCCGTCTGCATATGGTCAGAGGCATTTTATTATTCTTTTCACATCAGAAAGAGGTTCCAGGGCTTGAACTGCTAAGGTTCATATTTACATCATACAGATCAATGAACTGACTTCTGATGATACATACAGCCACAATGCAATCCTAATCAGGGTTACATTCTTCTAGGCCTACTGTCTTTAAAGGATTTAAGAAAGCGTAACTCTGTTTAGGATTGTACTGTGCATAATTCATCTGGAAGCTGCATGGAATCTTGCCCAGGATAATTTCTCTCCAGCTTGTGCATATGCACGACAGTCATTCTTTGGCAAGTATCTGTTTAAAATCTGCTTCTTACAGTCCTGCATGTGTTTGATTTTGTGTGCTGGTTAAATCCTCCAAAACAACCCCAAACCAGGGATACAAATGTTGCAAGGCTGCGTACACAAGCGTCTGATTAATTTTGCTTTCCAAACACTGCCCACTTGCCAGACGTAATTTCCTTTGAAAGGGTCTGCTTCAAAATAATCGACTCCCAAATAAATAGCCCTGGATTCCTTTTCTGCATGACATGATCAAATTTTCATAAAGCGAGGGGGCAGCTTTGGAGAACAGAACTCTTAATAAATGACATGATTATGGAGTGAGGACTGGAGGAGAAGGAGGGGAGGCTGAAGTCTTCTCGCCTGTTTGAGGATTTATTAAGAGGCCTGTGCATTCAATTTTCTGCATGTAAGTAATTATCTTTGATTTCATTTCCCGACCTTCTTTCAGAAAGCTGCAGCGGTGAGAAAAGCCCCCCAGGCTCCTCAGCTTCCAAGAGGGCCCGCACTGCTTATACAAGCGCCCAGCTGGTCGAGCTGGAGAAGGAATTCCATTTCAACCGCTACCTTTGCAGACCTCGCCGGGTGGAAATGGCCAACCTGTTGAATCTCAGCGAGCGGCAGATCAAGATCTGGTTCCAGAACCGGAGAATGAAATACAAAAAGGATCAGAAGTCAAAAGGCTTGGGGTCTTCTTCAGGGGGGCCTTCCCCCACTGGAAGCCCTCCCCAGGCCATGCAGTCCTCTGCCGGGTTCATGAACGCGCTGCATCCCATGACTTCAAACTATGATGCCCCATCTCCACCCTCCTTCAATAAACCCCACCAGAATGCCTACACCATGCCCACTGCCTACCAAAACCCCATCAAAAGCTGCCCCTCTCAACAGAAGTATGCCAACACAGCACCCGAGTACGATCCACATGTCTTACAGGGTAATGGGGGAGGCGGCTACGGCCCCCCTAATATGCAAGGCAGTCCAGTGTACGTTGGTGGCAACTATGTGGATTCTATGCCTGCTTCTGCTCCTTCTCTGTATGGGCTGAACCCCCTCCAGCATCACCAGCCGCCCAGCATGGAATACAATGGGGCTCCTCAGATGGGGTCCAACCAGCACCACGGACCTTGCGAGTCTCACCCCACGTACACAGACCTTTCTACCCACCATGCTTCTACTCAGGGCAGAATCCAAGAGGCGCCCAAATTGACCCATCTGTGATGAGGGACGGGACAGACTGGGGGAGGGGGGAGTTAATGGAGAACTGGAACCAGAGGTGGGTGTTGGTTGGTTGGATAGGTGGGGGTGGGAGGGTTGGTTGGTGGTGTAGAGGGAGTGTCAGTGGGCTCTTCCTTCAAAAACATTTGTGTTGAAACCCCCCGGGTTTTTTTTTTGAGTTTGAAAATGGTCATCATCTACATCCATCACCAAAGCTTCTTGCCGCTCTTTTGGAAACCAGGGTCCAATCAGGACTAGCTTTCACTAGTGCTGTGATTTAAGAAAGAGGATTTCAAAGGCCTCCCTGGAAGTCACATGATTTCACCCAGAAGCTCTTGCACCAATCCCATTCTCAGGTCTATAGGGGAGACTTGTGATTCTGCAGCAGGGAACAAAATGCTCTCATGTGCACTCACAGTCTAATGTTCTTTAAGTTCCAAAAATGCAAGGCTTTTTTTGGTAGCAGGAACTCCTTTGCATATTGGGCCACACACCCCTGATGTAGCCAATCCTTCAAGAGCTTACAGTAGGTCCCGTAATAACAGCCCTGTAAGCTCTTGGAGGACTGGCTACATGAGAGGGGTGTGGCTTAATATGCAAAGGAGTTCCTGCTACAAAAAAACTCTGCAAAATTGAGCCTTTTCTTTAAAAAAAAGACAAAAAGAACAAGCTTCATGATTGGGTCTAAGAGACCTCACCACCCCATCTAAACAAGTCATCACTTAAAATGAATATGTAGACTTAGTAGGATTTCTTGGTCTCCATACCTTTCCCTTGTTCACTTTGAAATCTTACTGCCTTACTACTTTTCTAATCCAGCTGAAGTCAGTGAGCAACAAAGGGTTTGAACATGGCAGAGGGTGGAGCCATGAGTATGGCAGTTCTAAATATGTTTCATCCCTTGCTGAAGAATTACACACACCCTCAGTATATGTAGGCTGATCTGGTCATTGAATGAGGCAGTTAAAAGGTGGTGGCAGAATTCTGGATTGCAGACCATTTCAAAGTGAAGGCTGGGCCTCAGGGCTTTTTTTGAACAGGAATCCACAGGAAAGCCATTCTGGCTGGGTTGGCATCAGGGGTGTGGCCTAATATGCAAATGAGTTCCTAAAGGTAAAGGTAGTTCCCTGTGCAAGCACCAGTCATTTCCGACTCTGGGGTGACGTTGCTTTCACAATGTTTTCATGGCAGATTTTTTGTAGGGTGGTTTGCCATTGCCTTTCCCAGTCATCTACACTCCCCCCCCCCCCCAGCAAGCTGGGTACTCATTTTACCAACCTCGGAAGGATGGAAGGCTGAGTCAACCTGGAGCCAGCTACCTGAACTAGCTTCCACTGGGATCAAACTCAGGTCGTGAGCAGAGGGCTCCAACTGCAGTGCTGCAGCTTTACCACTCTGAGCCACTGGGCTTTTTATACAAAAGTTTCCACTGGGCTTTTTATACAAAAAAGCCTTGTGTGAAACAATGGTGGTGTCAGGGGTGTGTCCTAATATGCAAATAAGTTCCAGCTGGGCCTTTTCTATTTAAAAAAAGGCCTGCTGGTCCTTATTTTTGAATGCTACCCCTTCCCCCAAAAAACAATCTCTACAGGCAATAAACCTAATGTATCTTCTTTATCTGCTAGGGTTTTTAATCTCCAAGGAGGTTGTTTTAAATAGAGAGGAGAATTCAGACATAACCCCCACTACCTTCAATCTGAAGTGGCACGGCTCTCTGCCAGCTCATTCTAATACCCCATTCAGTGGAGCATGTAAAAACAATTCACAAGAAAAGCAGTATTTCAAACACTGTCATTGGGGGTGGGGGAACCATTGGAATTAAGGAAGATTATTGAAGTGGAACTGTTGCTAAATTTGATCTACATAACCCCACAGTAGCCTCAGTGAGACCACAGGAGGCTGAATAAGTGGGGCTTAAACCTTGCACCAAGCTTTCCTTTATGTATGTTGTGGATATTTATACTTTACCTTCCTCCAGAGCCAAAGCAGTCATGTGTTCCCTCCTCCTGTTGAGGCATTGATTGGTCCAGGTTCACCCAAACAGTTTCCATGGCAGAGTGGGGATTTGAACCTGGTTCTTCCAGCTGCCAATCCTTCACTCTAACTGCTACACCACATCGGCTCACAACATCCTTCTGCCATTTTTTTTGTGTGTGTGGCTATAACCTGAATAGTAACACTAATGGTCACAAGCAGGTAAAATGTTGAATGTTGTCAGTGGTAATTATTCCATATTACAAACCATATATAAATTAGAAAGTGGCAAAATAGTGCTTATTTGCATATGAGTCTTTCATTTTAATTAGAATACCAACAGGTTAGTTGATTGATAAATCTATTTAGATAGCTTATACCATGCAGCCTAGATAGAATACCAACAGGTTAGTTGATTGATAAATCTATTTAGATAGCTTATACCATGCAGCCTAGATACTCTTTCTTGGCCATGGGGCCTACTGGAAAGGTTACTGTGCACAGTTCTGCAGGAAATTCTCTTGAGAAGTTTCATATCAGTGGGGTTTGTAGTGGAGAGCTTGTCTAGTGGCTCTTTCTTGTATGGCAACCACAGCAAAGAGCTTTCAAGGCATGTGATTAAGCAGAGGTGTTTGCCATAGCTTTCCTCTGCAGTCTTCCTAGGGAGTCTCCCTTCCCAGTAGTACCAACCCTGCTTAGCTTCCAAGATCTGATAAGACTGGACTATACCGTTCTGCCTTCCCTCTAAAGTCTTTAACTGGAAATAAAGCATATTTCCATGTGAACTAGCACATTAAATTGTTTAAAGTTGTGAACTATGGTTGCAATTCTAAGAATAGTTTTCTGGGAGCAGGCCCCGCTGATTACTTCTGTGTAGACCTGTTTAGGATTATTCAATATGCTCTTGAAGACAAACAGATACATAGCTACCAGTCACAATTAAGGCTGGGTGGTTTAGAACCAGAAAGGGAGGGAAGCTTTCTCAATCCTTTAAAAATTCCTTTATTAAAAAAATCTATTACATTAATATTAATTTTGGGAGCCAATTAATGGCTTTCAAGTTTGTTTCATAATTATCTTTCGCCTGAGGTTTCAACACAATTTTTTTTGAATGTAGAAAAGGGTGCTGATTTTTTAAAAGAAATAATCCAAACAAAACAGATGATTTAATTTCTTTTTTGAAAGGAAAGAAATTTTACAATATGCACACCACATTGTGGACCTGGGTCTCAAAAACATGGCCTTTTCTTAAAGCTATGGACCCTCTTCCAGATCTAAGTCACAAATGTATTAATACACAAAAGGATACCCAAGAGGTTGAGTGGAAAGCTGCCTTCATGAAGTCTTCTTCTACTCCTACCTTCTCTCCATCCCACACATAATCTTTTGAACTGCTCCTTCTAAACTGGTACTGAACCATTCTCTCCTTTTCCTTCCCCTCATGTTACAATCTGAAAATGCCCACCGTTAGCCAACACTTCAGAGTTTCATCTCTTCTCTCCATTTCAGTATCCACCTCTCACTTTCAAGAACTGGGGGAAGGGAAGAACATGGGGTGCCCTTAAATGGGGCCTGGAGATCTCCTGCCATTAGAACTAATCTCCAGATGACAGAAATCAGTTCCCCTGGACAAAATGGCTGCTTTGGAGGGTGGAGTTTATGACATTGTACTCTGTTGAAGCCCCTCCCCAACCCACCCTCCCCAGGCTCCACCCCCAGAATCTTTCCCAACCCAGAGCTGGCAACCTTCGGTGTTCTTTAACAAAAGGAATTTCTAAAGAGAAACTGGAGGGTTTTAATTTTTTTTTTAATAAATAAGGAACAAGGGTCCAAACTGAAAAAAAGGAAGAAAAATTTGGCATGAGTGCACATTTTGGGCTCTCCTTCCTCATGAAGCGGCTGTCTCCCTTTCTGTAGGGCTCATGAAAGGTGGGGAAGCTACTCACACCTAAAAGGCGTCTTGGCGTTTGTCTGTGTCTCCTCTTCTCTTGAACGTGAAAACAGGGTATATTTGAACAGAAGCTGATATGTTGCCAAACAGAAGCAGAAGTAAACTGTCCTTTGGGGAGGGGAAGGCAGGGTGGATGTTTACCGATGCTTCTTATTTGGGCTGGCATATTTCTTGCACTTAGAGTTTACATTTAAATGGGTAGATATACCAACTTTTGAAGGGCACCCATTGGAGACGACATTCAATGGGGGTGCGTGCGTGTGTTCTGGTGAACATTCATATATATAAATATAAATATATATATTATATATTTATTTGTTATAGCCAGTTTTAAACTATTTTTTCTTTGTATTATTTATCCCCAACATTATGTATTTATAAGAAAAATGTACTTTTTTTTTAGTATTTACTTGTTATAAAAGAACATGGGTGTCCCCCCTCCCCCGTCCATTGTACAACCTGCCTTTCTCTCTCTCTCTCTCTCTTTCTTTTTTTCTTTTCTTTCTTTTTTTTAGTTATTGTAATTTAGGGGAAAAACAGTAGTTACCTTCGTACTTAAGAAAAATTAACGTGTTTAGTTCTATTGGAGGCATGAAAGAAGAGCCAGACTGTAATTGTATAGACCTGAGTTAGAAGAAACTAGCTAATCCCTCCCCTTCCCTCCTTTTCTCCACCACTTCTCCTTCTGCCCTTCTTTTTTGAAGCATTTTTTTAAAAATTTCTTTGTGCTTAAGGGTCGTCTGTTGAACAATTCTTGAATAAACTTTCTGTTCTTAATTTGTTGGTGTCCCTTTGGTGAGCTTTGAAAGCAGCCCTTCAAAAGGGAGGCAGGTTTTGCGGCCATAAAAGGGAGCAACTACATTTAAAGGGGGGGGGGGAGGAGAGAAAAAATTCTAAATTTTTCAGGCATTAACGAGAAAGACATTTGTCTATTCCCTCCCCTCCCGCTTCTCCCTTAGGTGACGGGCTTTTTATTTTACAGCTTATAAAATTGGAACACTTCTCCTAGCTGATGGTGTTTACTTAAAAAGTTAATCGCCAGGGGCTTCATTTCTCCTCTGGCTCCCCCCTCCCACCGCCAACCTCCACCCTCCGCTTTCCCACCCCCTTCCCTTCCACTTTGGAAAAATCTTGTTCGAAAGAGTCTCACGCCAATTAAAATTACCCATCATCTTCTGTTGGATACAAAGAAAGGGACGTCACGTGTCGTTCAGACTAAACAGCCATTGGATCTAAAATGAAAACAAAGGAAAATGGTTAATCATAACAAAAGGCACACGGGGCTTTCTTGCTGAAATTAAAGGGAGTGGGGGAAAGAAACCTGTCGTGAAATTAAATCACTAAATAAATCCAGAAAGGAAGAGAAAGCAGATGCTCCTTACGGTCTTATTGGGGGGTGGGGAGGGGAATGTGTGAAAGCTAAAAGACAGATCAGATAACGGCGCGGCTAATTTGTATTTTATGCTCTTAAACCTTCTTTAAAAGGGGGGGAAACGCTTCTCTTATATTTTTTACAAGCAGCGCGATTCCATAAAACTTTTATGGTGTTGGAACCGAATATAAACCGGCCTGTCAAATTAGCACGTCACATTTATACGACTGTAAGGAACAGCGAAAGGCAAAACTACAGACTTAGCGAAGCTGAGATCTTGGGGTGGGGGAGCAGGGCTGGTTGTCTCTGTGCCTGGGCAGGTCTGGCTAGATGCCGCCGCCTCCGTCACCCCCACTCACCACGGCCAGCAACATTATACTAGACACGGTTAACACTGAAGTGAGGTGTTTCCCCTCCTCTCTCTTTGTCCCCCCCCCCCCCCCCATTTAACGGGGCCTTACCATTTTATGAAAGCCTCCCCATCCAAAGGAGAAGAAATATTTCTTTCCCCTTTTCTCTGGGAGGCAAAAGGAAGGACAGAATGATCTCCTTCTTGGAATTGGGGAGGGAGGCTGTTGGAGGAAGCGGCTGGAAGGTCCTTCTTGCTTAAATGTGGCGGTCTATGTTGACCAGTCCAAGATTGTCTGCTCAGATCTTCCCATCTATCCATGTATCTCTTACACTAAGAAACAAAACTGCCAGATCATTCGGTCCTCTGCAGAAGAAGCTTCTGGTAAGGAGGACCATCCATGGTTCTTCTGTGGTCCATCCTCATTTGTCAATATGTATACATGGGCTGGATCCTGCTAACTTTTTGAGGCAATGCCAACTCTCTGGCCTAGGATGGCCACCTTTCTCAACACATGTTGGTCCCGTGTTCCTCAGCAAAGCTTTTTTGAGTGGTCAAGAGTATGCCTCCTTACTTTTTCACCAGCAGCAAAGTGGTTGGATTCAACCCTAAGAACTAGATTCTTGTAGACTCTTCATTCCCTGGGACCAGTTCTGCCCAATACGAATGGTAATCATAGACCAATCAATGAATGGTACTATCTACACTGATTGGCAGCAGTTTACCAAGCACTCAGAGAGAAGCCTTTCTCAGTCTTGCTTTCCTAACATCCTTTCTGCCCACAATGCCAGGAATTAAACCTGAGATCTTATGTTGTCTGACACTGAGTTATGGCCCCTCTGCACTCCTAGTCATAGGCCTGATTCAAGTGTTGCTATGGCAGTGTGGGAGCCTCTTCAAAGACCGTAGCAGTTATGTCTACAAAGAGGAATCATGTGGATCAGATGCCAGTTCCTGGAAGCCAACAATACCAATGTGGGAAGGATTTCACACAGCCCACGTGGTTCATGTTTACAAGGCAGAGCCAAAACAGATATTATGTAGGCTGTGAGTAAATGCTTATCCCTGTAAACATTTGACACATGTCCCATCATCAAGCACCTTATTTGTACATAGAATTGGCTCAGGATTCATGGGTAGGTTTACCATACCAACAACGAATCCACCTAAGCCATTCTTTGATAGCAGCTTATCTCTACTTGCAAATGGGCCAGATTTGATTGTGTGTTTATTCATGACAGGGCACAGGTGGAATAATTTCCAGAGGGAGCCTTTTAGCAGTGGCTACCATCTCATAGCCCTGAACTGGATAGCCCAGGTTAGCCCAATCTCATCAGATATCAGAAGCTAAGCAGGGTTGGATTTGCATTGGGGAACTGAGGCATCTCCTGTTCTTGCTGGGGTTGCATTCCTCCTAAAAGAGCAGGTTCATAGCTTGGTGGTGCTACTGGACCTGGGGCTCCTAATGGATACAGGGGACCAGGAGGGGGAGGAGCCTCAGCCAATAGAAGGAAGAGAGGCTTGGTTCAGTAGCTCTGCTGTGCAAATGAGAGCCTGGCAAAGCAAGCTCTCCCTCCTCCCTCCTCCTCAAGGGAGGAGCCTCAGCCAATGGAGAAAATAGAGATCTTTCTCTGCAACTCCCGTGCGATTGAGCAAGCCTTGCAAAGCAAGCTGTGATGCAGAAGGAAGCAAGAGAGAGGGAGAATGAAGCAGATGGCAGCCAGTTGCTTTGGGGCCTGATAGAAGCTCTCTGGGGTCTGATTCAGCCCCCAGGCCGCATGCTTGACACCCCTGGATAGGAAGGTGGTCTCAGTGGCCAGGGGTGCCTTTCACCAGCTTTTGCCTTTCCTAGGCAAAAGAGACCTTATCACTGTGGAGATCTTATCACATTGCTGTGCCTGTCCTGGTAAGATTAGACTACCGCAATGTGCTTTAAGTTCGGCTGCCCTAGAAGAAACTTGAACTAAGAGGAAAGGCCTCTTAGTTTTAACTAACTAATGAATTAATGAAAGTGTTTGGTAGCTACAATTTGTACAATTTGACTGAATGCTTCAGTCAGAATGTGGACTGGATTGGATCATAGGGACCATATTGTGCCAGCCTTGTTCCATTTACAGTGGCTCCAAATTTGCTTCCAAGTTCAGTCCATGGTATTGACCTTTAAACCCCTAAAGGCATGAGGCCAGCATACCTTAGGAACTGCCAACTCTCACATGAAGCTACCCAACCGCTATGGACATCATCGGAGGTCTTGCTTTGGGGTGGTGGACAGGGCCAGCCCTAGACTGTCTGGCACCCCCACCCTGCACTGATAGTGTCACCAAGTCACATGGGGGCACCCAGTTCAGTACCCCCAGAAGACTGGTGCCCTAGGCAGTCACCTAGTTTGCCTAGTGGCAGGGCCTGTCCTGTAGGTGGGTAACAACTAAAGAAGGAGCCTTCTCAGTTGTAGCACAAAAACGAAGGCTTTCTCTCTCCAATGAGATTTGCTTGCCTCTTGCTATCATTATCTTCCACCAGTGGGTGAAGGTTTTTCTGTTTTGTTTGGTATTCTGTCAATAACCCTCATTCGTCTTCCTTTCTGTTTATGTGTATGTATCTATGTGTTTCTGGTTTTCTGTATATGTATATGTTTTAAAATTTGTTTTAATGTTTCACTGTTTGCCGCCCCGAGGGACCTGAATTGGGTGGAAAGGTGGAATAAAAAAATGGTATAAATAAATCTCACACATCACAGATGAAACTAGACCCATCCCACAATGTAACACAGGAGTCCGACCATAGTGGTCATAGTCAACTTTAGCTGCAACACTACACTGTAATAATTGGTCCTGGGCTGAGTGTCTAAGAAAGAGCACCAGATGGTGTGTGTGGAGGGGGGAAGGGTTGGATCCAGCCATCTTTTTCACTTAATCTGACCCAGCTCACATGGCTTTCACCTATGCAAGTCGCATGATTCTCGGTATAACCATTCTGGGTGGTCAAAGAAGATATCACCTTACTTTTTTCACCAGCATCAAAGATGGCTGGATCCAACCCTGGGTATAGTTTTGCATCCCATAATAGAAGTTGTTTTTCATAATGTGGCACATGCAAATTACATCTGACTGCAAAATGCCATCACTTAACTCTTAAACAGAATCATTGGCTTTACTAGGAGGACTCTTGAGGAAAACGGATCATGAATCATAATGCATATAAAATTAACATCCTTTTTTTTTTTTAAGGGTTTGTTCTAGCAACTATGGTTGATCTTCTCCATGCAACTCTTTTTAATTAATATAGAAGGCAAAAATAGATTATTTCTACAGACAAGCATAAACTGCAGGCTGGAGGGCCTTGCAAGAAAAATTATTTTAATTCTGTTTTCTATTTGATTTTTGTTGTTTTGTCAGTATATTAAGTTCCACTAATAATTATAGCCTTCATGCAACAATAAATAACAACTTGGCGGGGGGAGCCTGAAGTACCCCTTTCTCCTTTGTCCATGACTGTAGCTGGGTTATGCTCATCCATGCAAAGCGTAATTTAATATTCTGTGATGCTATAATTTAAAAGCATAAGAGCGTGGAAATGCTGATTGGGATCTGATCAAACAACAATAGTCAAGAATGGACGGCCCCCTCACTCCACCCCACCCCGACATCATTTCCCTGAATATGATTTTATGGAGGATATTATTGAGCTAAAATCATAGCCATGGTGTTGGCCAGATATGAAAAGGTCTCCTGAAAGAGGTTTAAAAGACATGAATCTATTGTTACCCATATAGACCACTGCCACGCACACCATTGGCATAAATAAAGTGTTTTGCAGTCATAGAAGTCATCAGAGGCTTGCAACACCTGCTCAGCTAGTGCCACTAGAAACCAGTTTGGCATGGCCTCCAAGACCAGGACCTCAGGACTAGAGGTAAATCTGAGAGCATTCTTTTGGAAACATGTTCTCACGTGTGACATCCTGGGCTAGAAAAGGTCTTGCAATTCTTTATTTTGTTTTTAGCCGTTTTCTTTTGTTTGCATAGAGCAGACAAAATGTTATGGGTTATAGATCCAGGTGGGCAGCCGTGTTGGTCTGAGGCAGTAGAACAAAGCAGAGTCAAGTAGCACCTTTAAGACCAACAAAGTTTTATTCCGAATGTAAGCCTTTTGTGTGCTAAAAGCACACTTCATCAGACAGTGGGATGGAGTGGCAACCCGGGGCCTAGCTTGTGATTCTTTTAATCTGCTAAGGGACATTTCCATGATTTTGCATGCTGATTCATTGCCCACTTTCTTTATATTTAGGACTGCTTGTCATTCCATCTATCTTACTGTCTGATGAAGTGTGCTTAGAGCACACGAAAGCTTACATTCGGAATAAAACTTTGTTGGTCTACAAAGGTGCTACTTGACTCTGCTTTGTTATGGCTTATATTTTTCATACTTTCGGATTGCCTTTTAAATTTGCAGTAGATGCTGAAAGCAGCGTCACCCCAGAGTTGAAAACGACTGGTGCTTGCACAGGGGACTATCTTTACCTTTTTAAATGGTTCTGGGGTTCCAAGAGGCCCCTCCTTTGGAGAATGCATACAAAAGTTCACATTTCAGCAACCATATCAACAGCCTGAAAGATCCTCTCTCCTCTTAAACACACACACTTCTACATTCCTTGCAACAATTTATGCAGATAGAAATCTTGGTTAGACTGAAAAAGTACAGACCATTATCTGTGGTGATTCTTGACTGGCAGTTTGTTTCCCAAACTAGACATTTTACTGAAATCAGGAGGGGGGGAACAGTACTAAGGCTGAATATTTTAGTTCTCTTCCTTCTATACCCTCATCCAGAAAAAAAAAATGTATCCTGCCAGCCATTCCAAAATCTGTCACACTTCGATGAATCTGCTTTACTAAGCCTGCATTTCCTATTTTTGCAGGATCTACTTCCTCATGATATTTCAGCTTCCCCCCCCTCCCCAGGCAAGCCATCTGCATCTTTGCAGTAATTTCCCTTCTTTACATAAGCCTTCATGAGAAACTCTTCCAAACAAAATAATTTTCAGTGTAAAATTCTTGTGTTTGTGCCAAACTCTCTGTACACTCAGGATAATTTAAGTATGTTGCACCAGACCATCTGCATGCTCTTGACATGAAGTCATTTTGTGCAGGTTCATGACTACAAAGCCCATTATGCAGTGTCACCATGAATGAAACATGAATGGATAACAATATTAGGGCCTTCAACTGAAGTAAACAAATAACATGGAGAGACTAGCAATGCCAATGAAGTTTACTGCCATTGAGTCAAGCAGAGAGATTTTGTGTAGAAATGTCTTATTTTTTGGTCTGCAAAAGTGCTGCTTTAAAATGGGAATGCCACCTATAGATTCTATGTACTGGAAATCAATTATATTTCCAAATCAATTATATGTCCAATTCCTTCCCCCATGCCCAATATTCTCTTAGTACACTACAATATAAATGATAGAGCACCATATTTCCTTCTTTGCTTTTAGCTCTAGAAATCCTTTGAAGATAAGAGTAGACTACTCAAGAAGTTTGTACGGACCTAGACATGCACTATTGTCACCATTCACAATACTACTATAGCAATACTCTCAACTTTGTGTTGTTCTTAGAGGGGTTGTGAAAAGTTTGGAAAGAGTCCTATGCAGACCCCAGGCCTCAAAAGATATGCTTGGTAGTAGCATAATACAATATCAACAACAGTGGGAAGATGGGCTTGGTTCTGTCATCATCTGAGTCTACAGATGCTGGCAGAGCAATGAGAGGAAAAGAGAGGAAAAGAAGAAGAAGAAGAAGAATCCTGCCATAGATGCTGCTCTTTAAGTTCTAACAGTTTGTTCCTATTATACAAATGTCCTGAATCCTTCCCTAGAAACTGAAGGAGATTGATGAGATTTAAAAGAGTTTCACTTTGGTTGCGTAATCACTTCCATTACTCTGTGTAGTAATAGTAGTGATGCAACCGGTAATAATCCCACTGCAAGTTGCATTACACCAATTAACATGGAAACCTTAAACAAAGGGAGTGGACTTAGACCTCTTTCCCCTCAATTTCACCCAGGGTTCCCCCCTGCCACAGCCCCACCTCCATCTTGCATGGCTTTCATCTATCCAGGTCCCAGGACCCCCAGCATAATTTTTAAGTGTGTTCAAAGAGGACCCCTTTGACAGAAAGGGGAAAGCTGGTGGGATCCTATCCCTAGGCTTTTAACTATTTGTTTTGCTATAGTTTTGAAAGCACCATTTCCTGAGTGCAGCGGAGGACAGTTTTGGAATATTTGAAGACACTTAAATATTTGTGAAAATATTTCTGTCTTGAGGATTGTGTTTTCCTGGCCTCTTGCACTTTGTGACTTTTTAACCCCATCATAAACGCATACACACACACACATACACACAGAGGGAGTGTATATGTAGACCTTCAGTTCAGAATTCACCCCATGTATCTGATGAAGTGTGCTGTACTTATGAAAGTTGTCACGATAGATCTGTTTGTCTTTATGTTGCCACAAGACTCTTTTTTGTTTGTTTGTTTGTTTGTTTTGGAAATATTGGTAGATTATTAGCCTAATGCTATGATCCTGTATGTCAAAGTCCATTCTTTAATTCACATACATAGATCTGGCAAAGATTCTTTTTCTTTTGCCACTTTTAAGATTCTTGTTACTCCAGTGTTAGGGGTTTCTACTTCATGAGGATTTAAAGTGACAAATTTCCCTAAGCCTTGCTGTCTTCTTCATTGAAGTTTTCCAGCCTCCTTCCAAGTAAGTTTGTGGAAGGAGTGGGTGGGAGAAATAAAAGGAGCCTGAATAAACCAAAGCACCCAAATGTGTTAATGTGTTAATACTGTATATCCATTTTCCTTCTGCAGCCTCAAAAGTGTCTTCCTTTGCACCTTTCCCCAACCATTTTCTCATCAAACTGGTGAATAAGTCTCCTCTAAGGAATTCTGATGAACACCCAGATTCTTTAGGATGTTAGTAAAGCCTGGGCTGTCAGAAGTCTTTGGTGAGAAAAGATTGATCACTTCTCTCTCTCTTCTTCTTCTCCCCCACGCTCACACCACTCTCTCCTTCCCTATGCCTGTGTGAAACTGCCGAAAAGAAACAAAATACCCCTGGAAATATTCTGGGATACTAACTGTGAATGCTTTTTGTTGTTGTTGTTGTGAAACAAACAGACTTTTAACGTTCAGTTGATTGTGTCTAGGTATATGTAGAGAAAATAGGAAGGGAGCTGTATTACCTTAATTTCTTTTTTATACTGTTAAGGACAACCCATTTCTTAATCTTTGCCGGGACAGGAGGAAAGGTTTTTTTCCCTACCAGATTCCACCCCCCCCTTCACATAATTTTAAAAGTTTCAGCTGCAGAAAGTCCTAGAAAAGGACAGCTTCTAACACAAACTTTTCAAACCAGCTTTCATACTGACCTGAATTTGCCAGCTGCGCTAATGCTTAAAAAAACCCTTTAAATCCAAGTAGATTTTCAAGCCTGATATTCCTCCAAGTTTTCTTTCTGCACGTTTTAGTGTCTCTGGTGGTGAAACCAAAAGTTTTCTGATTTTGGAAGATTCCTTCTTCAGTTTTCATGCCTGTCCTTTGTCCTTAGGGACAAGAGGCATGGTTCCCTCTTCTCTGTTTCCTTCCTGGATGGGACTGCTAACAACAGTTGTAGCCCTGGTCCTGCAGCAGGAGATAGACTGCAGCCACCAGCCACTCTCCAACTCTCTCCTCACTCAAACCTTCGGGGCATCTTCTTTTTAGATGATGTGTTTGTAGTCAACAAAATACCAGAATTCAGCAAGGTATTCCAAAGTCTACTCTTCTGATTTAAAATGATGATGATGAGTATTATTATTATTATTATTATTATTATTAGCCATGGAAAAATACTTTCTGTTTTCTACCAGGCCGGTCCTGCTATTGGGCCAGACAGGTCACGTGACCAGGAATTGACTGCAATTTATCCCCGCTCGTCAGTTTAATAGAGCAAGGTCCCCATACGCCTGTATTATCAGCAATATACGATTTTTTAAAAAAAATAATAATAAAAGAGGGGAGGGGGAGGAGACTGCAAATAATATTAATACTAAAGCGATATAAAATATTGAAAAGGCCTTCCAGAACCATCCTTTCTTCCCCTCTGCCTTTCCTTCCTTCCTTCCTTCCTTCCACCCACCCACCCCCATTTCCCCCCTCTTCCCCCCTCCCTTTTGCACTGGGCCCCTGGAAAAAGCCATGAATTTTGAATTTGAGAGGGAGATAGGCTTCATAAACAGCCAGCCGTCGCTAGCGGAGTGTCTGACGTCCCTTCCCGCTGTCCTGGAGACATTTCAAACTTCATCAATCAAGGAACCACCGACGTTAATTCCTCCTCCTTTGGAAGAAACCCTCCTCAGCTTGGATCCTTGTTCCAGCAGCCAGGCTACGCCAAGGAGCCCAAAGAGACCAAGACATGGGCAGGCCAAGATACCCCCGCCGCAGCCTGCTCCGCTGGCTGGCGAATTCCCCTGGATGAAGGAGAAGAAATCCTTTAAGAAAGCCGGCCAGGTCCCTGCCTCTTCTTCGCCATCTTCCTCTTCTTCTTCACTGCCCGGGTCTGCCGTCGGTTCTCCAGCAGGTCTGTACACCATACAACACCGGGGTGGCTGGGTTGAAGGGGGGGGGGACTGGCGGGACTGGAGGGGACATGAAGACACCCTCCCCCCCCCAAAAAAAACCCTGCTGCTTAGAATGTACTCAGTCACAGGAAAGGGGGCAACCGTGTCTCCCGAATGTTAATCTTTCTTTCTTTCTTTCTTTCTTTCTTTCTTTCTTTCTTTCTTTCTTTCTTTCTTTCTTTCTTTCTTTCTTTCTTTCTTTCTTTCTTTCTTTCTTTCTTTCTTTCTTTCTTTCTTTCTTTCTTTCTTTCTTTCCCTCCCTGTCTCTCCAATTAGTCCTCTTAGGTGTCATTTTTCTTATTCTTTTCTGATTGCTTTAGCCTGTTTGTTGTGACTAAGACACCAACATCGCCTGTGTCTTCAGAAGCTGTTTATTCCCCAGCTTTTTGTTGTCATCGTCGTTCATGTCAGAGAGGAAATGTAGACAAAGCAAGTCAGAATTTTTTTTTTCTCCTGAGATGTTTATAAAGGGGCATTTGTATTTGTTTTTTTGTTTTAAGTTTGGTAAGCGGCTTTATTTCAAGATTGGGAGGAAGATGGATGAGGAAACAGTGGCGAGGGGGGTGGAAAGAGAGAGCAAGAAACGGGGATAAATATCCGTTCACCCCTCCCCCACCGTTCCCAAATAACCATTCACAAGGCAGCCTGTCCACCCATCCCGGGGAAGCCAGAGTCTCTCATTTCAAGATTCTCCCAGCCCATCTGACTCCCCTACACACCCCGGGATCCTTCCCTTCACCAAACTGAGGAGGAGAGGTGCTCTTATTCTTTTGTTCAGCGCCCCCACCCCACATATTCTCCTAAAGCCAAGGTGCTGAATTCGCAGTATCCAGGGATTGGGCATACTGGGTGAACCCAAAGCTCCCGGAGGAGCAAAGAGGGCCACTGGGTGGGGTGAGGGGGGGGGACACCTCCTGGGAATTTCCTAGTAGATACAGTAGGTAAGTAGGCGGGCACAGGCAGGTAGATGGGGCGCTGGTGCTTATTGCATTCTTCTTTTCTCCTCTTTTCTTGGACTGTCTATCTCTTCTTGGACTATCAAACCAGCTTCGCCATTTAGTTATGAACGTTCTTCTTCTGGTGGAAGACACTGACGCCCACAAGCAGATCTCCACCGCGGGTGGTTTTTATCCACTAGGGCTGGGGGAAGTGAGCAAGGGCAGAAAAGCAAGTGGGCTTTCTCTCTTGATATCCACCGGGAGAGGAACGTGTGACGTTCTGGTCTCCCCCTGAATGTGGGTTGAAGGACGATTTCTCCCTTCCAGGAGAAATGGAAGATCTTCCTTCCAGCCAGCTCCCTCCAAGAATGAAAGAAAGAAAGAAAGAAAGAAGAAAGAAAGAAAGAAAGAAAGAAAGAAAGAAAGAAAGAAAGAAAGAAAGAAACCCCAGACCCCTCTATGTTACTGGGCTCCTTCTTTCCCCCTGAAGGATCTCTGCAAATTGGGGGAGGGGGAGGGAGAGGGTGTCCTATGAATGCGCCTTAAGGGCCTCTGAGATCCTGAGCATCGTTGGTGGGACGCTGGGAAACACGCAGGCTTTGCTCTTCGCGTAACCCGTTTCAGGCTTAATCTCCAAACTCGGGGGTGGGGTGGGGGCTCATGAGCGCGCAATACGGTTCTTCAAGGAGCCTCCTCCTTTATTTGAGGTTGCTTTTTTTTTTTGCATTCGCTTGTTTCATTTTTATTTCCCCCCCTCCAGACATCCAGGGCTTCCTCGACCAGGGCGGGAGCGGCTCGAGGCGGCTGAGGACGGCTTACACCAACACGCAGCTCCTAGAGCTGGAGAAGGAATTCCACTTCAACAAATACCTCTGCAGGCCTCGGCGGGTGGAGATCGCCGCTTTGCTAGACCTGACCGAAAGGCAGGTGAAGGTGTGGTTTCAGAACCGGCGGATGAAGCACAAGCGGCAGACCCAGCACAAGGAAATCCCCGAGGGGGACCCTGGAGGCTACCCCAGCTCCTTGGACGACCAAGGCGGAGAAGAGGCTGCGGAAGAGGAGAGAGGTCGCTCTCCATTTGGAGACTCCCTGGAGATGCCTTGCTCTTACCCGGGCGACAGCAGAGAAGCTGCCAGAGGCCCCGCGGGTTACCTGACACCTCCCGGGGAGAGGAACCCCGACCCGCAGCCAAATGGGACAGCTGGCGCCCGTTCATCTTCTTCTTCCTCCTCCTCCTCCTCTTCCTCCTCCTCAGACAATGCCTTCCCCGAAAGCCAGAAGTCTCCTTTGTTACCGCCCGATCTGAGCATCTTCTCGGCGGATTCCTGCCCCCAGACCTCCGAAGGGCTTTCTCCCAACCTCCAGGGCTTCTTAGACAGCCCCATCAATTTCTCCCTCGACGACCTGGACTTTTTCACCAGCACTCTTTGTGCTTTCGATCTGCCGCATCTGAATTTCCAGTGAAACATCTCCCGCCCACCACCACGACCTTTCATGATCTGCCTTGGGTTTATGTGCCCCTCTAGAAAGTTACTCGCAGGCATCCAGGTCTGCATTTAGTTTTCTCCCCAGTACCATCACCCCCGGCCCTTTAAAGCAAGAGGATACCCTCCTCACCCCTTTCCCTTTCAGGCACCCTCATTTCCTGAGACACCCCACTGAAAACACATTCCCTTGGAAGGTTCACTGGACAAATCCTTGATAAAATGCCCCCCCCCCCAAATGCAGGTATTTGTTTCCATAACTAATATTTTTGTAAACAATGCGTGGGGCTCTACTAGGGAGACACAAAAGGGCCGGAACAAATAAACAAGGGCATCTTTTTGAGGGTCAGGTCAAGAGAAGGACACACCCTGGCCTTTCAAATATCTTTGCAGTCGATATTACCCCCCCCCCTCACCCTCCCATTAGAAATCTCAGCAGGCCCCGGAGAAAATGTCTGCCGATTTTTAAAAACCGAATTTCTCAGGAAGCAAAACGAGACGTTTAGATTTCTTAAGTTAAACAGAAAAGTAAAAGAAGGAAGAATGTAACAAAAACAAAACCCCAGAGGCCTCCCCTTCCTTTTACGTTTTAGAGGTAGATTATTTATTCAAATGCTTTAATAGTAAAATGCAAATTATTTATTGTACTTTATTTTCATAGAGCAAATAAATGGCTTTATAGTCTTGAAAAGGCTGCATTCCTGTCTTTTTACGTGCATCGGGTTGTTTTGGTTTTAAAATCGGACTTCCTTTCTTTCCTTTTAAAGCGAATTGATGTGTTATATTTTTTTTGCTTCTGGTTAGCCGTCTTTAATAAGAAGAGTGGTTTAAATAAATATTTCAGCGGTAGAAATAAATATTTTAGCCTGCTGACAACACAGGGCTATACGAGTTATACTCTCCCCCCTTTTAAAGATAAGTAGTGAATTCTATATTGTGTGAATACAATAGATTTAAATGAGGAAGTCAAAGATTCTACAGTATTTAAAAGAGGATTTTTTTTAAAAAAGTTCTCCTTTAAAAGAATTCAGCTGTCATGTTTTAAATCAAAGTTTTGTTTCTGCCCTTTTCTTAACAAAAAACTGAGCTGGACTCGTTTATAATAAACCGTATCTTAATACAACCTCTGACGAATGTAAACTAGGTAGGGAATGGACAGTGAGAATTTGCAACATGTAAATTTAATTTTTTTTTTACTAGGATTACTATCGTTCCATAACCAGTAGCAATGCCCGACCGTGACGTTTTCCTATGATTTATTTATTCTTGCTAAATTTAGTGGATATTTTATTTCTGGCAAGGGTGGGGGAAGTGTCCCGACTACAAGATCTGTGGAATAGTAATTATTGATTATTGATTAATCTGAACGAGTGAGAGAAAGGCAACGATACAAGGCACAAAGCGAAGCTTTCCGAGCTGGACGGCGCAGAGCCCTCCAAAATGTATATGTACAAAGTGGCACCCAGTGGCAGGAACTCAGTTTTTGTGGCAAAAAAGGGAGGGGAGGGAGGAAGCTGACCAACAAAATGAGATGGTTCAAATAATTCACAAGCATAAAACAAAATTTAAAAGGAGATAAAAAATTTAAGGGGATGAAATTGTCCGTCGGTCACTGTTTCAACTCTGTGTTTCTGTTGATCAAAGAGAAATAAGAGACCGAGATGAAGGTATCCTATGGGAAATCTTTCTTTCTTTCTTTCTTTCTTCTTTCTTTCTTTCTTTCTTTCTTTCTTTCTTTCTTTCTTTCTTTCTTTCTTTCTTTCTTTCTTTCTTTCTTTCTTTCTTTCTTTCTTTCTTTCTTTCTTTCTTCAATAATAGGACAAGCGGTTTTAATTCTTTCTCTTTTCCAGTTTTTTGAAATCTTTTCCAATTGGATTTGCCTTCATTTTCAACGGCGATGGTTTGGGGGGGGGGGTTCTGGGAGGGGGGAGCCGCTGCTGGGCTTGTGAATGAAAAGCGGTCAGAGGAGGAACCGTCGGCGGGGTGACCCACACCATATCGAAGAGACCCACAACCTCCACCTCCCCCCCTCTAAATCATGTCTCGGCTAATTCACTGGTGTTTCCCCGAACGAGGCAGGATTTTGGGAGGCGTTCAAGGCGCATGGGGGGGGGGCGGGTGGTCAGAGGAACACATTGTGAGATCCTAGCCGGGGTGGGAGGCAGTGGAGGCTAGAGATGGGGTGGGGTGGGGGCAAGAGAAGCTCAAAATGGCGCAGGAACGGAGGACTGCACAAGTAGTGGTTTGGGGGGGGGGGGGGGGGGGAGAGAAGCGATGCGAGCCCGGCAGCCATTACAGATGGCAGAGAATCTGGTGTGATTTCTTTGGGGCGGCGAGGCAGAGGCAGCGTGGGCGGCTGGAATGCTGGCTGCCGGCCTGAAGAGGCTGCTGATTGCAAAGCCCGGCCCTTCCCCAAGCCTCCATTCCACAGGATTTTGGAGCACGTTCTCTTGACCGGCGCTGCATCTAACGGCACGTTTATTGGTGACATTTGGAGATTCGCTTGTGGTGGGAGAAAACGGGGCTCCTTTTCTGGGCAAGTGAACACTCTGTGTGTGTGTGTGTGTGTGTGTTCCTCACACGCCCGTTTCCAGAAAGATCCACATGCCTGCAAAGAGAAAGGGCAATGCGGCGCCTCCCCCAGCTCAGAGAGACCTGCACGTGATGTTATTTATTAGATTTCTATGCTGCCCTTTCCAGAAGGCTCAGGGCGGATCACAACAATAAAACAACAATTGCATATCAAAACACATAACATCGGAGATAATGGAATACACCCCCAGTCCCCCACACATTCTGTTTTCCCTGTGTGTGCGTGCATATAAATAAAAGGAGGTCGATTTTTCTCTCTCTCTCTCTCTTTCAAAATGTACAAAGGGATACCCCCTTATGAATGAAGAATTCTATTTTTGGAATCCACTGCAGGCAATCTGCACAAACCTCGTATTTGAATGAATCATTTTTACATACATTTTACATACATAATCAATTTCACATACTTACACAAATTTTAAACCCATTGAACTCTAGTCAGAGGACATCTGTTTGTCTGTTTGTGTCTTCCATTGGCTTTATAACGCCACCCTGACTAACAGAGTATTATTCAAATCGAATATTTTACCAAGCAATGTATGGGATTAACCTTAAAACACACACACAGAGAGGCCTGTTAATTTTTACTTTGAGACCACTCTATTTAGAATATCTTTAGCTGCATCCACAGACTGTTGGAGGCCAACCCCCAACTATGCACAACCGGATTTCCCTGTGTGGACGAGATGTTCCAAGAAGTGAATGATTGCTATAGTGCAATATCCCAGGGGTGGCCAACGGTAGCTCTCCAGATATTTTTGCCTACAACTCCCATCAGCCCCAGCCAGCATGGCCAATGGCTGGGGCTGATGGGAGTTGTAGGCAAAAAAACATATGGAGAGCTACCGTTGGCCACCCCTGCAACATCCAACTGTGCATGGGTGCAACTTTTATATACTTTTTCTAATCCAACAGAGTGGTGTCTCAGTGAAAACAGCTTTCCATGTTAGCAACACAGGCCGCTGTGGAAAAACACCCCCCTCCACACATATACACACCAGCTGACGGAGTTCTTGCCCCAACATCTGGCCCAAAAGATTGTTGCTGCCCTCAAGTAGCATCAGTTCCATAGGAAAGAGCACCAGCAGATCGCAGAGATCTCTTGAGGATCATGGTCTCATCCAAAGAGCCATGGATATGTATTGCTGTTGACAGCCTGTGTGAGATAGTGCTAAGAGTGCCAGAGTAGGGTGTGGGAGACCCAGGTTTGAATCCCCACTCTTGCCAGTAGCCTTGATCCAGTCACAGCCTCTTGGCTTCACCTACCTTGCAGAATTGTTGAAAATAAAAATGGAAGAGGGGAGAAGGATGTTGTGAACTACTTAGGATCAGGTTGTGGGTTTTTTTAGCAGGAATGCACAGGAACTCAGTTCTGGCTGGCTTGGTTTCAGGGGGTGTGGCCTAATATGCAAATAAATTCCAGCTAGGTTTTGTCTACAAAAAAGCACTGTGTGGAACAATTGTGACACCAGGGGATGTGGCCTAATATGTAAATGAGTCACTGCTGGGCTTTTTCAACCCAAAAAGCCCTGCTTAGAATCCCTGTATAAATATCTATTTAAAAATATATGAACATAAGAGAATCCATGTTAGATCATGCCAGTGGCACATCCAGTCCAGCACTCTGTGACACATAGTGGCCAAAAAACCAGGTGCCATCAGGACCTCTATCAGTGGGGCCAGGACACTAGAAGCCCTCCCACTGTTACCCCCACCAAAGAGAAGTGCCCACATGGGGTCCTGTGAGATCTTTAGGGGATGAGGCATAGAGTCAAACATGAGTTACTCTCAAGCCTCATTTTGGACAAGGGCTCTGGACCTCTAAATTTCATTGTGCTCTTCTTCTTACTCTTTCCCAAAAAAATATTTGCTTCTGGGGTCCATTTTTCAAACCCCCTGTAAGAATTTTGCTGAATTCTAGGATCTGACAAACTTTCTAACATTTCCCCCCACAAAAAATGGGAAATTAACCAAAATGCATACAGCAGACAGCTGGAAATCTTCCTCATGCCACTGTGGCCACATGGGAGAAAGTGATTTTAAAAGGTATGATGGGAGTAAGGTTTTATTATGACAATTATAATTCAAGAAGCATTTTAAGGTAGATGTTGAGCTGATATAATTTAGTATATCTTCCAGTAATGTTAGGGGTGTGTGGCATATGCAAATGAGCTCCAGAACCTCTTTTCTACGAAACGACCCCTGATTAGTTTGCTTCATGGAGATTGCTCACGTTGAGATGTAACAGCTGGCCAAAGGTCACCCAGAAATCTATGTGGCAGTGTAAGGATCTGAGCAGGCAGCGGGGTTTTTTGAGCAGGAACCAGTTCCAGATGGCTTTGCATCGGGGTGTGTGGCCTAATATGCAAATGAGTCCCTGCTGGACTTTTTCTACCAAGAACCCTGTGTGAAATAATGGTGGTGCCAGGGGTGTGGCCAAATATGCAAATGAGTTCCTGCTGGGGGTTTTTTCATATTAAAAAGTCCTGTGAGCAGGAATAACTATATTTTAGGATTATCAGTTATTAACTGCTCAGGGAACCAGGCTGCACATAGTATCTAAAGTTGGGGATGGGGTCATTCTGACTTGGCCCAGATGTCCTTTTCGAATCCCAAATGTATGAGGACTAATTGAGATTCCTCAGTAGTGAAGGGAAGGCACAGCGTTGGACTGGATGGGCCATGGATCTGATCCAACATGGCTTCTCTTATGTTCTTAGAGAACCAGGTGAGCAGCAATGTTGATTTGAAGTAGTAGAACAGATTCAAATCAAAGGTCCAGTGGCACCTTTGAAACCAACAAAAGTTTCTTCAAGGTATGAGCTTTCACGTGCACACACACTTCTTCAGCTATGCCCTATGGCTACCTAAGCAGAGAGTTACTACTGGATTTGAGGGAGCATGGGTGTCTGTGTCCTATGCTTCAATGCCATCTGCTGCATTCTCTACCTTAGGCCTTTGAATCTAATGGCTCCAAGGAGCAGTAAAGTATACCCCATTGAAGACAGGGTTGCCAACAACCCAGAGAAATGCCCTGCCACTTTAATAGAAGCTTTATGCATGGAAATGCACAGGTGAAGCTGTTCATGGCATGGAGGTATAATAACATGATCTGGTAAACAGCATCCCATTGAGCTTGTCTACCCAGAGTCCCCAACATGGTGCCCATGGGTGCCACGGCACCTGCCAACATCTTTTGTACTACTTGCCAAGTCTTTTTAGAAAGTGGGTGGGGCCAGGTAGTGCTTTTGCCCTGCAGGACTTCTCATTAGCCACTGGAGATTTGATTGACTCTTCAGACTTTGCTTTAGCAGCATCCACAATTGCAGCACAAGGAGCTTCACGGTGTGACTAAAGCTAAGTTGCAGCAGTCCTTCTGTGGCTGGCTACACTTCCTGCAGCCACCGTTTTGTGGCAGCTATTTTGTGCTGCACCCACCACACTACGGGCACTTTCACACACGCTAAATAGCACACTTGCAATCCACTTGGCAATTGGATTTTAATGTGTGAAATAGCAAAATTCACTTGCAAATGGCTGTTGAATTGGATTGAAACGGCATTATTCAGCATGTGTGAAAGTGCCCCCCATAGGCTCAAAGAGTTTGGGGACCTCTGCTCTATATCAAGGGATCAGGACATTTTCCCCCACCTCCAGGCTGTTGCCAACTCTAGAAGCACATCTAACACACAGCGTGATAGGGAGCCCCTGCATCCTGCTATTAGGAATATTGACTCAGGAATTCAGTGGACACCATACCCTTCTTGATTTTCTCAGGATTCCCAGACCAGCAACTAATGCAAGGCTGTGGTCTGGTACAAAGAATAGATTCTAAGGATATACTCAGCCCAGCTCAAACTGAACCTTGACAAATATAGATAACTAATCATTAATGACTTTGCTCTGTCTATATCAGTCTGGAAGAATTAGAAAGATAACTGTATCAAAGGTTTAATATGATACGAGGCTCAGTTCCAGGATGTTTTCAATGCCAGAGCTCAGATATAGAAAAGCTGATGGAATTTGAAGAAAGGCTGCCTCTGAACTTGCGCAAGATGCCTTTTCATTAATGTACCTGTTTGCACCTACCGATAGCACCATCACTGAATATGACAGTTTGCAGAGTTTTGTATACAGCTAAGGCAATGCTAAGATCTTTGTGTAGTTAGTAGTTTTATTTATTTATTTTCTGCATTTATACCCCACCTTTCTCCCCATTTGTGAACCCAAAGCAGCTTACATTATTCTCCTGTCTTCCATTTTATCCTCACAATATGAGGTCAGGCTGAGACAGTGTGACTGGTCCTAGATTACCCAGTATCGTGGGTCAGTCAAGACTCAGCAATAACAAGGACTCTTCAGGAGAAAAGAAGAAGTCCACAGGAGAAGAGGAGGCCAGTGTAGCCAGCACTGAGTCAACAGAAGCCAGAGAGCAGGAAGATGAGCTGCAGGCTTGTCAGGGTTCACTGTCAACAGCAGATGCAGAACCACCAACACCCTCCAGTCCTGATTCAATAGGTGAAACTCAGCTGATAGTTTCCAGCCCTCCAGTATCACCTACACCTTAGAGTACCACAGACTGAGGCTAAGAACAGAGTTACAGGAGACACAACAAAGCACATACCTCCTGGACCAACACCAGCTGCTTCCTGATAGCAAAGATGAGTAATTGCAGGATTAGTCCCAAGCAGCTGACTGCAAGCATGACCCTTAAGCATACGGATATAAACACCAGCCAGGCCTGGACACAACACGTACAGTAGATGCTCAATCACTAACTCTGCCTTGCCTGATTTTCTGGAACCCTGACTATCATGGCAAGCTGTGAATTTGGTGATGTTCCTTTATTGAACTGTTAAGTTATTTTTCCCTGGTCCCTTAGTGCTAAAAAGCACATGCTGTAATTTTCACTTCCCTCTAGTAGTTTTTGGCTGTTAGTTTTTGCTCAAGCAGAGGCCAGGAAAGGCCCTGCTTTTGTTCCAATAAAACTTTCAGTACTTTTGGCATGGTGCTGCACTTGTGGAATTATTACACTGGCAAGAAGGATAAAGCTACTGGCCTTTGGACTGAAGGACTCTGCTTTGCCAGGCTTCTGGCACCTCATACTCCAAGCCTGCTAGTCCAGGAGTTTTGAATTCATTTGTTATGAGGGCCGGATCTGACATAAATGAGACCTAGTTGGGCTAGACCATGTTGGGTTGGGCTGGGTTGTGTAGGGTCATGCCATCTAGGGCCAGATCATGTTTGTACCTTATTTAAGATTAGGTAGCAGAGATTTAAACTTTATAAAGAACACAAACGCAGTGTTTTTTATAACTTAAAACATGCTTAAAATGTTAGTACTCGTTAGTCTTAAAGGCACGTTCTTTGTATTTCTCCCATAGGATCCAGGGAACTGGGCAAAGGAAGCTGTGGCTCTTTCCTTTCTTCCCCAGGGAGAGAGGCTTGGCTCAGTAGCTCTGCTGTGTGATTGAGAGAACCTGGGAAAACAAGCTCTGCCTTCCCCCCTTCCTCCCCAAGAGAGGAAGCAAGAGATAGGGAGAAAGAAGAAGATGACTGTCAGTTGTTTGGGGGCCTGATAGGAGCCCAATTTGGCCCGCAGGCCACATGTTTGACACCCCTGTGCTAGTCAGTACACCCTGCAAACCTCCATGGCAGAATGAGGATTCAAACCTGGCTCCTTCAGATCCTAGTCCAGCACCCAAACCACTACACCACACTGGTTCTCCTGTCTCCTCAGTGGAGACACAAAGCAACTTACATTGTTCTCTCCTGCTCCCTCTTATCCTCACAACATCCCTATTCGGAAGGTTAGTCTGAGAGTATCTACCTGGCCCAAAGTCACAAGTGAGTATCCATGGCAGAGTGGGGATTTGAACCTGGGTCTCCCTAGTAGACATTCTGATCCTTACACCACACCGACTGTTCTTTGAAGAGGAAGACTTATCAGAGCAGTAAGAAGAGAGAGGCAACGACAGCAAAAAATTAAGCAAATTGAATTTACATGTCCCTTAAATTTGTTTATTGTGGGGAATAATGGATTTATTCAAAGGCCTCACAGCTTTTAGAAGTGAGATTTTCAGGTAGAAAGAGGTAGCGCCATTTAGAGGAAGAAATTTCCAGGCTTAAGGGGAGGTGACACCCCTCCTTCACTGGGGGCCATGCAATCTGCAAATATTTCAAACTGCACATACCTGTGTAGGAGGAAATTGCTGGGGTGTGAAGCTGCTGGGGAAAGCGAGTGGGCAGGAAAAGAGTTCAGCTTTCTTACTTCACTGCTCCAGCACTGATTTAAGAAATTAAGCACTGGATCTATCCATCCTCTATCGGTTTCCTATAATGGATGCAACCTAAGAATCCTCAATTAAAGTTAAGGTTGCCAATTTTTCAACCAGCCACTGCCTATAATGGCAGCTTTGATCATATTTATCTTCATTCTTGGGAAAAGGTTCAGCCACTGATTGCAGCACACTGTGTTGCTGTCAAAGACACAACAGCAGGCTGGGCCAATGAATGCCTGGTCAATTGGCCACCCTAATTAATGTACATGGTGATCCTAAGGTGAACTCTCTTTAAGGCTCTGCCTGTACTCTTCTGGTCTTTATTTCCTTGTTCTGCAAGCCCTCTAAGCGACAAGGAAACTTTGAGGGAAGGTGGAAACATTTCTATGGTCCATTTCTGAAATACTCCAGACACAGGAAAGAAAGACAGGGGATATTATATTCTCTGTAGCTTAAAATTGTAAGAGGAGCCCTGATATCTTGTCTAGCATCCAACAGCAATCAACCAGCTTTCTCTAGGAGTCCCACAAGCAGGTCCTGAACACAGTTGTCCTTCCTAGTTACTGGTATTTACGGGTACCCTGGCACTGAACATGAAAATTTCATTTAACTATACTAATAGAACAGAAGTCCTGTGGTACTTTTAAAGATTAACAACTATGAGCATTTGTGAGTCAAAGCTCACTTCCTTGGATACAATGGAAGGGGAGGATATTTTTTTTTTCATTGTTACACAAAAAATGAAAGAAGGGGAAAGAAAAGAGGGAGGACTGGGAGTCGAACAGAGAAAGGACTGGTATGATAAATCAGGTATGATTCTGTGTTGGTAAACCTATCCTGAATATTTGTCCCTTTATAAGTCCTGTAAGCTACTAATCACAACCAATGTTCCTTCTAAGCTGCAGAGTCTTATGAGCAAAAATTCTACTTTGTGAGCTACTAGCATTAATGTTGTGAGCTACTGCATAAATTAGTGTGTTCTGGGGTCATCCTTCCTGAGCTAAGACAAAAATGTGTGAGCTGGAGACTAAAAATCTGTGAGCTAGCTCACACTAACTCAGCTTAGAGGGAACACTGAACACAACTATGAGCTGCAGCAGTGAGTTCCCCAAATTATTATGTGTTGTAGGGAGATATCTTTTGTTTCTTTTGAGCCTTCTGCCAAGTAATTTCAATGGATGACCCTGACTTCTGGTAGTAGGATGTAGCATTATTTCTTTCTGCCCCATTGTCCTTCATACCCCTTAGAAGAAGAAGAGGACATTGGATTTATATTCTGCCCTCCACTCAGAGTGGTTCACAATCTCCTTTATCTTCCTCCCCAGCAACAGACACCCTGTGAGGTGGGTGGGGCTGAGAGGACTCTCACAGCAGTTACCCTTTCAAGGACAACCTCTGCCAGAGCTATGGCTGACCCAAGGCCATTCCAGAAGCTGCAAGTAGAGGAGTGGGGAATCAAACCCGGTTCTCCCAGATAAGAGTCCGCACACTTAACCACTACACCAAACTGGCTCTCAGACTGGCTCTTATAACTGTATCATGTCTCCTTTAGACTGTCCTTGTAAGGAAACTTCTACAGCCGTTAGAATCTTGGGAACTTGATCAGAATGTAAGTCATGAAGACTATGTAGAAGATAGAATTTTGCCAGGTGGATCCTGTCATCCCACATTCTCCCAATGGCAAGGAGAAGTCCCACGTGGTGGTATCTTCCCTCTTGTATTTAGCTCTTAGAATTGCAAGAGCCTTCTAAAGGGTTAGGCTGGACAAACAGGGTTGCCAGCTCTGAGGTAGGAAATACCTGGAAATTTTTTGGGGGTGGAGCCTAAGGAGGGAAGGGTTTCCAGACTACAGAAATCAGTTCCCCTGGAGAAAATGGCTGCTTTGGAGGGTGGACTCTAGGGCATTGTACCCTGCTGAGATCTCTCCAAACCCCACCTTCTCCAGGCTTCACCCCCAAATATCCAGGAATTTCCCAACTCAGGTTTGGCAACCCTACAAAGAGCCAACTCTGACTTTGGAACAGAAGGTGCCTCCAAACACTACAGAAGGAATCACCTCTATGTCTACAAGAAGCACTGATTTGGAAACAGCTGGCTCCATGTCACAATAAGAGGATATTGTGATTGGAGGATTCAGTGATTGGCCTTGTGAGCACCATTTTGTGGTAGCACTGGCACCCATTGCTTGCTTTCAAAATCCAAAAGTATACACAGGCCCAAGAAATTTGAAAACCCCCTAGGCTCTAGAAATCTCAGTCTTTGATCCAGGTTTGTTTGGGTTTAGGCTCTGTTCATTTTGGATCGTAATATTTTTCACATTGGCAGACCTGGGTTAATTTCTCAAGATGTATTTGGGAGTTGGGATAGTGACTCCAGAGCTACCAACAGAGCATCTGTAGATGAGACTTGCCAAATACACCGAGATCACGTCCACTAATTTCCCTTTGCAAAGCCACTGCCTGATTTCCTGACAGTATCTAGTCTTTTTCATGCCATATTGAAGTGTATTCCAGAATCCAATGATATTAAATAAGATGAAGGATAATGAAGAGCTTCCTTTGATACTTTTGGACGTAGCTGACCCCAAGAGGGAATTTTCAGGGGGAAGAGATGAGTGGTCCACAAAAGAGAAATACAGTTATTGCGGTGAAAGCAATGCAAAAATTGTGGGCAGGATGCCAAGGAAGAGCATTTAAATTAGATCCATGCCAGATTCATTGTTAAGCAGGAACATTATTAAAATGCAAGGGTAAACATACATCTGGAGCCCCTCCCCAGGGGAGAAAGCAGCTGTGAGCATGATTCTGAGTGAGGAAATGGCTTGCAGTGAAACAATTCAGCCCTCCTGAAACCTAACTCTTCATCCAATATTGCAGCCTTCTGAAGCAACTTTTGGTATGACGGACATGATCAGGGTGTTTGCATGTAATATGTATTTTGCCTAAGTTACAGAGTGCCAGGTCCCCCTAGCCACTGGAGGAGGTTGGAGGGTGGGGTCAGGTTGCCCCAGATCTAGGTTGTTGGAGATTTGGAGGAGGGGGAGGAGGAGATTGGATTTATACCACAACCTTCACTCAGAGTCACTGAACTACATGCAATCTCCTTTCTCTTCCTTTCCCTATAACCACCACCCTGTGAGGTAGGTGGGGCTGAGAGAGCTCTTTCAAGAACTGCTCTTGAGAGAACAGTTCTCCTGAAAACTTGTAGCTGACCCAAAGTCACACCAGTGACGAAGTGAGGAATCAAACCCTGTCCCCCCAGAATAGAGTCCACACACTTCACCACTACGCCAAACTGGCTCTCAAAGGGACCTCAGTGGGGTGCAGTCCCCGAGCCCCTCTTTCCTCAGGCTCCATTCTCAAAATTTCCAGATATTTACCAACCCAGAGCTGGCAACCCTATAAACAGTGTTGACCCTGATTCGTATTTGGAGTACCAAGATTACAACACAGTGCCAAGCAATGGCAAACCACCTCTGTACGTTTCTCACCTTGAAAACCCTACGGGGTCACCAAAGTCAGCCGGGACCAGAGTTCCCTGTAAGCTAAGTTAGTGTGAGCTAGCTCTCACTTTTTAACCTCCAGTTTATGCATTTTTGTCTTAGCTCAGGAAGGATGTCCCCAGAGCAAGCTAATATATGAAATAGCTCACAACTTTAATTACGAAGTGAAATTTTTGCTCACAAGACTCCACAGCTTAGAGCAAGGGTGGCCAAACTGTGGCTCAGGAGCCACATGTGGCTCTTTCACACACATTGTGTGGCTCTCGAAGCCCCCACCACTCCATCAGCCAGCTTGGAAAAGGCATTTCTCTCTTTAAAGGTCTTCTCCAAGCCGAGCCAGTCAGCAGCTTGGAGAATGCATCTAAAGTTAAAGTTGCTTTCTTTCCACCTCTCCTTCCCTCCTCCAATCTATTTTTCTGCCTTCCTGTCTTGCAGTTCTCAAACATCTGATATTCATGTCTTGTGGCTCTCCAACATGTGATGTTCATTTTATGCAGTTCTTACATTAAGCAAGTTTGGCCACCCCTGTCTTAGAGGGAGCATTGGCTTGGACTTAGTGGCAAAGAAACAAAAAACCCACCTAAAGCACATTTCTGGAGAGGCGCCATATACACATTTGCAAAAAAGCAAATTAAAAACATTAATTGCCCATTTCTACACATTCAGTCTTTATTGAAGGGAAAGGATGCTTCCTTCCAGGCCAGTTGGCAACCCAAAAGAAGTCTGAGCCTGAAAATGCCAGTCAGATTTCAGTGCCACTGTGATCCTTTTTGTGTGTTTTTGTGTGTGTGTGTGTGTTGCTTGGTTCCCTCGGGATGTACACCTGAATTTGGCATACATCCAGGAAGTGATAACTCTGGGCAGAGAGAAAAGGGGATGGAGTTAGAGAGTTTAATTCTCGGAGAGGTCCAGTGCAAAACCAAGTGACACCTTATCAATACAAATCTCTAGCTAGGGCCCTTCTGCAGACCATAATGACTCCTCCAAGTCGCTGCAGGTCTCGGCAACATGCCACTCACAGCCCCCAATCAATTCTCCACCCACAGAAAGTGACTTAATAAATGGGAGGCTGCGCCAGTTATTATCCTTGCTCACAGCAAACTCTTCTTATTTGTCCTAATTAGCAAGACCAACGTGTTGGAGGGAAGGAGGGAGCATATTCAATAAAATCTAAATTATTGAATGAGTTAAAGGTTTCTCCATTTGTTCAGGCCACTGGTGTTGTTGGGTTGGTTTTTTTTTCATCTTCAAAATGGCAACTGCTGCAGGATATGTGTATATTTCCCAAAGCTTTAGTCTGGTGTTCTTGGCAACCAGTGGACATACATTACACCTCTGATGGTTGTCTCTACCACGAGAGTGAAGATTATTCACTGGCAAAGACACAAACCAGGCAAGAGAACTAGTGTGTGCTGTAATGTATCCGACTTCATTGTGGTTAGTTAGGAGTGTCTCAAACCCACACTGTTAACGAGTTCCTTGGATCTCTTGTAACATTCTTCCCCCACCCATCCACGGTATACAACAGGAGTGGCCAAACTTGCTTAGCATAAAGAGCCACATAGAATAAATATCAGATATTTGAGAGCCGCAAGACATGAATGTCAGATGTTTGTGAGCTGCAAGGAAGTAAGGCAGGCAGGCAAAAAGATGGGGGGAGGGAGAGGTTGAAAGAAAGCAACTTTTAAACTTTAAATGCATTCTCCAAGCCACTGGCTGGCTTGGCTTGGAGAAGTGATTTAAAGAGAGAAATGCCTTCTCCAAGCCAGCTGATGGGGAGTGGGGGCTTCGAGAGCCACACAATATGTGCAAAAGAGCCACATGTGGTTCTGAACCGCAGTAGGACACCCCTGGTATATAACATACAGGTTTGTATATTGTATGCATATAAAGAAGCAAATCTGGCTCACAGAAGCTTGTGTTGAACTAAATTGTGTTGGCTCTCTAAGGTGCTACATAGGGTTGCCAGCTCCAGGTTAAAAAATACCCAAGATTTGAAGAGAGAAGTCTGAAAAGGGCAGGGTTTGGGAAGGGGAGGAACTTCATTGGAGTACAATGCCACAGAGTCCACCATCCAAAGCAGTCATTTTTTTCCAGGTGAACCAATCTCTGTCACCTGGTGATCAGTTGTATTCCCAGATCTCCAGCCACCACCTGGAGGTTGGTAACCCTCTACATGACTCCTGTGTGATTTCTTTTTTGCTACAACAGACAAACATGGCTATGCTTTGGGATTTGTAATGAGACCAATGCAATGTTTGCTTTGTCCTGATCTAAAAGGTGGATATGTTGGACAGAGTGGTTCTCGAGAGGCCAGAATATGTTGGGTTTACAGGTACAGTGAACATTGCAGGATCAAAGTAAAGCATCCAAAGATGATGGGGTCAAAATGATGTCTACTGATAACCTAGCTGATGAACATCTACTTGGAAGTCTATGGTGTAATACTGAGAAAAGTTGGCTGGTAGCTGCAGGTTGCTCTATTTTGGGTTGTTGGGTTTTTGTTTTTGGCAGTCCTTCTGACAGAAGCCTGAAATAAAGAAATTAAATAGGTGGTGCTTGTTCTATGCCAGGGGTGGCTTGGGAGCCATATGTGGCTCTTTCACACAATTGGTGTGGCTTTCAAAGCCAGCCAGAAGCTTGGAGAATGCATTTAACGCTAAAGTTGCTCTCTTTCCACCTCTCCATCCCTCCTCCATCTATTTTCCTTCCTCCCTCCCCTCAAACATCTGATGTTCATGTATTGCGGCTCTCAAGCACCCAACATTTATTCTATGTGGCTCTTATGTTAAGCAAGTTTGGCCACCCCTGTTCTATGCCTTTCCTCACAGCAGCACCCACCTCACTTCTCTTGCTTGAGTCATCATAAGGTAATTATTTGGTGACTGGGATCAAAGGACAGCTACAAATCTGAGCTCAGTTAGGAGCTTCTTTAAGCACCTGCCAAGGGTAGACTGGGATGTCCAGACATGTCTGGAGCGAGCTGAGCCACTGACTCACGAAAGCTCATCCCCTGCCACAAATGTTGTTAGTCTTTAAGGTGCTACTGGACACTTAGGCTGCGATCATACATACTAAATTATGCACTTTCAATCCACTCTCAATGCACTTTCCAACTGGATTTTACTAGCAAAATCCAATTGGAAGGTGCATTGAAAGTGGGCTGAAAGTGCATTATTTAGTATGCGTGATCACAGCCTTACTCTTACTCACAGCCAGTTTGGTGTAGTGGTTAAGTGTGCAGACTCTTATCTGGGAGAACCGGGTTTGATTCCCCACTCCTCCAATTGCACCTGCTGGAATGGCCTTGGGTCAGCCATAGCTATCGCAGGAAGTTGTCCTTGAAAGGGCAGCTGCTGTGAGAGCCCTCTCCAGCCCCACCCACCTCACAGGGTGTCTGTTGTGGGGGAGGAAGGTAAAGGAGATTGTGAGCCGCTCTGAGACTCTTCGGAGTGGAGGGCGGGATATAAATCCAATATCTTCTTCATCTTCTTCTTCTTTTCTACTGCTACAGACTAACACAGCTACCCATCTTGATTAGATACCAGTTCAACTAAGTACTACAGGGAGGCTCTGGCAATGGAAAGGGGGAATGGCTGCTGAAATGGTGCCCTCAAACTACCAGCAGATGCTACCGAAGTCGGACTGCAGTCTATGAACAAAACTGTCCAATAAGCTGTCTAGAAGGGAACCTTACTGAATGTGAATCTGTGCTGCACAATGCCATCTCTTCAGTGGTGGGGGTCCCCAAAGTTGCAGAGGAAGAGGATTTGGAGGAACAACCCCCCAAAGCGTGGAAATTCCTTCCTGATCTGCCGCAGTCAGATCTGTTAATAGTACTGATGCAAAAATCAGCTTCCTAAATATGTTCAGCTCTGTCCTGGACCCAGTGAGAGTCCATGTTTCCTCAGCTTTTCCACAGAGACTGTTTCAGACTTTTACACCACTGACAATAAAAGGTTTTTTTTAAAAAAACTTTGATTGCTTTTCTTTACAATAAAATGAGGTGTAGGGGTGGGGAGACCGAATCCTCATCAAATGCAAGTGAATATTAAGAGAGAGACTTTTTATTGGTTGTGCTTTAGGGGATAAGAATAATTAGTGACACTATTGCCTCTCTCAATACACAAGTGAAAATGAAGCCGTAAATATAATTAAAGGCTAATGTCTAATTAAATATTTTAAGGAAACAAGAAAAAAATAACCCCTGATACTTGATGGAATACACCATCTCTTTTAATTGCCATAGCCTGATGGGATTGCATTATTTTCTTGTTCAGAACCTTCAAGACTTTCTCGTGTACACTAGCAAAAAAAATAAAAATGGTTAATTTGAAAGATGAAAGCAAATACAAAACACGGGAAACACCAGCTGGTGTCTTCATGCTAAAGAGCTCTGTTGAAAGGCATAGTGGTGCTCTGGGGATGTGTGGCCAACATAAAAAGGGATATAACATAATAGCACATATATTAAAAATATGAAGTCTAGTGCCTGACTTCTGTCCCTAAGGCTAAAACCCTAAAAACATTTTCCGGGGAATAAGCCTTACTGAATAACATGGGATTTACTTCTGGCCCAGATTACAGTCCACTGCTCTTAACCACCACACCATGCTGGCCATTTTGGTGTAGTGGTTAAGCACGCGGACTCTTATCTAGGAGAAATGGGTTTGATTCCCCACTCCTCCACTTGCACCTGCTGGAATGGCCTTGAGTCAGCCATAGCTTTTGTAGGAGTTGTCCTTGAAAGGGCAACAGCTGTAAGAGCTCTCTCAGCCCCACCCACCTCACAGGGTGTCTGTTGGGTGGGAGAGGGAAGGTAAAAGGAGATTGTGACCACTCTGAGTTTCAGAGTATAGAATGGGATATTAATCCAATATCTTCCAATACTTTCTCTCTTGCACTAGGAAAAGTATCTGCTTACAAAAAGGATGGCGCCTTTTCATATGTGGCCTCTCAGCCAAAGCTGCTATGGGCAAAAGAGGGTTGCCATTAGGGTTGCCAATCCCCAGGTGGGGGCAGGGGATCCCCCAGTATGAAGGTCCTCTTCCCTCTTCAGGTTCATCAGAAAGCGGGGGGAAGGGAGGAAAATGTCTGCTGGGAACTCTATTATTCCCTATGGAAACTTATTCTCATAGAAAATAATGGAGAATTGATCTGCAAGTTTCTGGTGCTCTGGGGGGGCTGTTTTTTGAGGTAGAGGCACCAAATTTTCTATATAGCATTCAGTGCCTCCCGCCAAAATATCCCCCAAGTTTCAAAAAGATTGGACCAAGGGATCCAATTCTATGAGCCCCACAAGAAGGTGCCCCTATCCTGAATTATTTCCTATGGAAAGGCATTGGAAAGGTGTGCGGTCCCTTTAAATGTGATGGCCAGAACTCCCTTTGGAGTTCAGTTATGCTTGTCACACCCTTGCTCCTGGCTCCACCCCCAAAGTCTCCCGGCTCCACCCCAAAGTCTCCTGGCTCCACCCCAAAGTCTCCTGGCTCCACCCCAAAGTCTCCTGGCTCCACCCCCAAAATCCCCAGATATTTCTTGAACTGGGCGTGGCAACCCTAGTTGCCATCTCCACCAGCTGCAGACTGACTTCTCCAAGGCTGCTTGATGGGCATTTTGTTGCTATATCTGTTTGATGCTCCCAATGCTGGCGTTCTTTTTAGGCCTCACTGTTAATATTAATCTGATTATTGTTGCTCATGAAGTTTGGGAGGGGAGGTATTTCTCTTCATGCTGTTTTTATCTTGTTATTCTTTAAGACCATGTGAACAAAAATTGCCTTAAAGACTCTGTGAACAGGAGGATTCAAATACTAAGTAAACAGACATAAGAAAAGTCCTGCAGGGTTACACCAGTGGTCCATCTAGTCCAGCATCTCGTCTCACACAGTGACTGACCAGTTCCTCTGCATGGCCAACAATGGTGCATAGAGGCCAATGCTTTCCTCTAATGTTGCTTCCTGGTTCTGGGATTCAGAAAGATTAGTGCCTCTGAATGTGGAGACCCCCTCAGTCAGCATGCCTAGTAGCCATTGATAGACTTATCCTCCATGAATCTATCTAATTCCCTTCTAAAGCTGTTTATTCCATAACAATATTCTATAACAATAAAAGTCCTTGCAATAAAATCAAAGAATCATAGAATTGGAAGGGTCACAGAAGCCATCTAGTCCAGCCCCCTGCTCAGTACAAGATCAGCCTAGAGCATCCCTGATAAGTGTTCATCCAGATGCTGCTTAAAGAGTGCCAGTGAGGGGGAACTCACTGCCTCCCTAGGCAGCTGATGCTGAACTGCTCTTACCGTAAAATGGTTTTGCTAGTATCCAGTCCAATACTTTTCTACCTGTTATTTAAACCCATTATTGTGAGTCTTCTCCTCTGTTGCCAACAGGAACAACTCCCTACCCTCCTCTAAGTGACAACTTTTCAAAAGATTAAAGAGAGCAATCATGTCCCTCCTCTTCTCCAGACTGAACATTCCCAAGTCCCCTTAACCTTTCCTTGTGGGACTTGGTCTTAGTAAGTGTTATGAATGGTCCTGCCATCAATAAAGCAGTTATCATACCCCTCAACCCATAGACTTTAAATAAGTGATTGAAATGCTCTGTAGGGATGAATGCAACTGGAAATCAAGGCTATATAATGAAACATATGTCTCTTGCCCTAACAATAACTGCAAGGGAAAGCTGTGAGCTTTTGTGTGATCTGGGGGAGTCCCCTTTAAAAGATCTGTGTGATCTGGGGGAGTGCGCTTTAGAAGAACTGGTGGATCATGCAAACTGGGAGAGTGGTCTTTGAAAAGACTGCTGGTTCACAGAAAAGTATTTACTAATATTGCAGTTTGATGGCATGTATTAATTATTATTTATATATTTACATAAGGGTTTTTTTGTAGAAAAAGCCCAGCAGGAACTCTCTTGCACGTTAGGCCACACCTCTGACATCACCATTGTTTCACACGGGTTTTTTTAAAAAGAAAAAGCTCAGCAGGAATTCATTTGAGTATTAGGTCTCACCCCCTGATGCCAAACCAGCCGGAGTTGTGTTCCTGTGCATTCCTGCTTTTAAAAACCTGTATTTACATTACTTCTAGTCTCCCTTTCTTATTTATTTGTTTGTTTGTTTGTTTGTTTGTTTGTTTGTTTGTTTGTTTATTTATTTATTTATTTATTTATTTATTTATTTATTTATTTAATTCGATTTATATCCCGCCCTCCCCACCGAGGTGGGCTCAGGGCGGCTTACAACAGAAAAAAAGCTAACAGAGATCAATTTAAATACGTTAATAATTATACAATAAAATACATAAAAACCTAAAAATACATAAAACTCACATCGATATACACTATGCTACCTTTCCTTAAATCAGTCTTTCAGATTTTCCAGTATTCAATAATCTGATGTTCGAGATTTAATATTCAGGCATTCCGATCACAATTAATTATATGCCAACCGGAAGAGGGTTGTTTTACAGGCCCTGCGGAACTGTTCAAGGTTCCGCAGGGCCCTCACCTCCTCCGGGAGCTGATTCCACCAACAGGGAGCTGCAATCGAGAAGGCCCTGTCCCTGGTCGCTTTCAGACGGGCCTCCTTTGGCCCAGGGATTGTAAGGAGGTTCTGAGACCCCGACCTCAGCCCCGACCTCAGCCCCCGACCTCAGCACCTTTCTCACAGTGATTCAAGGGGGTTACACAGTATGAGTCCATATAATCAGGAAAATGGGACATTCAATAAACAATGCCATAGAATTGTAGAAGATCCCTAATGGATAGAACTGAAGCATGGTATATGTGTTAACATGACACATAAGCAGTGCAAAAATTACCTAACAGGATCTCACTTACAGTAACCTAAACACAGCAGTATAGACACAATCTCCCATCATTTATTCAAGCAAGTTTGTAAACTCATTTTGTACAGTGCAGCCCTATTCCCTGTGCAGAAAAGTTCTCTTGAATAATTCAGTTTTGGCAAACTGGCTCCACCCCCAAAGTCTGCTGGCTCCACCTCCAAAGTCCCCAGATATTTCTTGAATTGGACATAAGAACATAAGAACATAAGAACATAAGAGAAGCCATGTTAGATCAGGCCAATGGCCCATCCAGTCCAACATTCTGTGTCACACAGCGGCCAAATATATATATATACATACACACACACACACACACTGTGGCTAATAGCCTAGTTGCCATCTAGAGTTTTGTGTAGCTTCAGGAAAGCCAAGAGGCTGAGAGCCTTCCTGACCTCCCTGGGCAGCCCATTTCATAAAGTGGGAGTCAACGGAGAGAGTACATTTACAGGCAGGTGTTGGTTCTGCCCATTTATATCTTGGCAGACGACGCTACTGACATGGCCGAAGCTGTCATGGCAGAGCATGGGGGAGGTGGTCCCGCAGGTAAGAGGAACCAAGCCCATGAAATGCCTTGCATGTGATAGCCAATACCTTAAACCGGGGGTGTCAAACATGTGGCCCGGAGGCCAAATCAGGCCCCTGGAAGGCTCCTATCAGCCCCCCACCCTGAGCAACTGACTGTCATCTGCTTTCTTCTCCCTCTCTCTTGCTTCCTTCTGCATAACAGCTTGCTTTGCCAGGCTTGCTCAATTGCACAGGAGCTACAGAGCAAAGCCTTTATCTTCTCCATTCGCTGGAGGCTCCTCCCTTGAGAAGGAAGGGGGGGGGGAGGAATAGCTTGGTTTGCCAGGCTCTCTCAATCACACAGCAGAGCTACTGAGCCAAGCCTCTCTTCCTTCCATTGGCTGAGGCTCCTCTCTCTCCTGGTCCCTTGGGGAAGGAAGAAAGGAACAAACCAGAGCTTCCTTCACCCAGTCCCCTGGATTGCACAAGACAGACACAAAGAAAGCACCTTTTAAGACCAATGATTGCTGATGTTTTAAGCATGTTTTATTTTAAGTTTTTTAAAAAAATCTTTATGTTTGTGTGTTTTATAAAGTTTATGTCTCTGCTACATGGCATTATATTTTATGACACACATGGCCCAGCCCAACAAGGTCTCATTTATGTCAGATCCAGCCCTCACAGCAAATGAATTTGACACCCCTGCCTTAAACTAAGCCTAATAATATTATGGGATATCTGTTCTGACTGACCTCAAGTACATTTCCTAACTTGTCTGTTACAACAAATTTACCTAGAGAATCATCCAGTCGTAAACTTATGAACTAGTTTATCCATTTTATGTGAATATCTGCATATTACCCAAATCTCAGCATACATCCCTTTTTAAAAGAATTTTGAGAATTATAAAATATCTTACAACATAATAATAAAAAGCCACCGTAATCACCTACTTTAAAACCAGCAGTGACACTATAGAATATAATAAATACACAAGAGTGAATACACAAGAGTATGCAACTAACGAGTACGCTCTTGAGTATTAACTCTCTGTAACACCTGTTACAATCTGCTCTCAGTAATTAAAATAAGCCTCTGTCAATTAGATCTGTTTAAACTGGATTAAGCTATTGTAGCCAAGGAGTCATCGAAACGGTCCCTCATGTTCTTCTGGACTGCCCTTTCTATAGCAGCCCACGAGCAAAATACCTAGATGCTCTGCTCTCTGACCATCAAGGCCTTTCTGATAATGCCAAGGTCCGCATTTTACTCCACGGGAAACACAACTTTGTCACTACTCACGTTGCTTGTTTTTTACAGGTTGCGATCCGAATCAGAGAGGCTTTTACTCATGCATAGCCCACAGCTATTTTATGCCATTTAACTTTTGCTGGGTTTTTTTTATTATATTATATTTTTATTATATGTTTTATTATATTTTATGTCATTTAACTTTTGCTGGTTTTATATTATATAATTTTTATTATATTCTATAGTGTCACTGCTGGTTTTAAAGTATACTGTATCCTTATATTAATGCCAATAAAGGTCTATGATGATGATGATGAAGCTATTGCTCCATCTCATTTGATTTTGTGTACTCCTGGCTCCTGCTGGCTGAAAACTTTTCACCTTCTGCTTGTGCAGCAAGTACCACACAGTCCTCATCTCTCGCAGATTTCTCGTCATTCTTGCTGAGGGTGGAGGCTCCATTACAGAACAGACTCAGCCATGCCACGATGCTCACTGGATACACCTAGGGCCATGCATAATGTCTCAGCCAAACCTCTCTCAGAGCTAAGACAGAGGACAGGAAAACTGTGCACTCCATCCTGAATTCCTTGCGGGAATTGTGGGGTTAAGAACACAGCAGAGAGAAGTAAATGGAAGAAACTCTTCAGAGCACTCTTCATCCCTGCCAAGGACTTACAGATTGTGTCCTGCCACCTTTGGGGTATACACTTGAAGGGTTAAAAAAAAAAAGATTTCTGTGACAGAAGGAGGAGGAAGAGGAGGATATTGGATTTATACCCTGCCCTTCAATTGAAGTCCCAGAGTGGCTTACAATTGCCTTCCCTTTCTCCACAACAGACACCCTGTGAAGTAGGTGGGGCAGAGAGAGCTCCTTCGAGAACTGCTTTTGAGAGAACAGCTCTGAGAGAACTGTGGATGGCCCACGTTCACCCAGCTGACTGCATGTGGAGGAGGAGTGGGGAATCAAACCTGGTTCTTCCGGTTTATAGTTTGCCACTCTTAACCACTACACCAAATACCTTGTGGAATGAGCTTCCATAGGCAGGGCCAGCACTAGGCTTTTTAGCACCCTAGGCGCGCACTCTCCTCCCCCCTTGTCCCCCCCCCCCAACCCAGGAAAGACAAGGTCCCAAGGAGCCTGGCTCTCCAGGAGCGGTTTCAAACATGAGCCAGGGGAGGCAGGGAGCACATGCTACGGAAGGCACTGCCAGCCCTTCTCCCACATGGGCGAGGCAGGAGTGCTTGTTTGGGCATGCTCAGGAAGGTGCCCCCCTGGCATGGCAGCACCTGCTCCAGTAGACCTGCAGGTGGGCAACTCACCAGCCGAGGCTAGAGAAGGAGGTGGCAGCTGCCCAGTAGGAGCAGCAGCAGAAGGAGGAGGTGGTGGCAGCGGCAGTCATGGCTGGGGGGGGGGCAGGTGCCCTTTGTTTCCATGGTGCAGCAGGCCTGCAGCAACAAGGCCGGCTCCCTGGCTGGCTGGGCATTCCAGCAGCAGCATCTCCTTTCTTCAGGCAGCAGCCTGCTGACTCCTCCTTTCAGGATCATGGCAGCATGCAGGTGTGAGGCAGAGGGGATGAGCAGCGACCCACATTGGGGGGGGGTACCCAATTCAGTGCCCCCAAGAACTGCTGTGCCCTAGGCGACTGCCTAAGGTTGTCTAGAGGGTGCGGCGGCCCTGTCTATAGGCAAGTAACTACTTTCTCACATGTAGATAGATCCCAGTAGGCAGCCGTGTTGGACTGAAGCAATAGAACAAAGCAGTAGACTTGTCTGATGAAGTCTACTTAGGAGCAAACGAAAGCTTACATTCTGAATAAAACTTAGTTGCTCTTAAAGGTGCACTTGTCTACTGCTTTGTTCTGCTTTCTCACATGTCACTAAGCAGGCAAGTACCGTATTTTTCGCTCCATAAGACGCACCTGAGCATAAGACGCACCTAGTTTTTAGAGCCGTTTGTGTGAATTTAGAGGCATTTGTGTGAATTTTTTGCAGTATTCGCTCCTTAAGACGCACACACTTTTCCCTCCACTTTTTTGGGGGGGGGAAAGTGAGTCTCATGGTGCAAAAAATACTGTAACTACTTTCTCCCTTCCAGAACATCTCCTTTTCAAAATGCAGTTGTTGCATCTGAGAGCTATCATGGTGTAGTGGTTAATCCCCACTTGTGCCGCGGAAGTTCACTGGGTGACCTCGGACTAGTCATGCTTTCTCCGGATAACCTACTTCATGGGGTGTTGTGAGGAGAGGAGAATTATGTAAGCTGCCTTGGATCTCCAGTGGGGAGAATGGCAGGGTACAAAAGAAGTAGAGTAAGTAATAAAGAAAAAAACAAATCTGCCGTGGAGTTTTGCTGTTCCCTCTAAGCTGCGGAGTCTTGTGAGCAAAAATTCTACTTTGTGAGCTACTGGCATTAAAGCTGTGAACTACTGCATAAATTAGTTTGTTATGGGGCCATTTTTCCTGAGCTAAGACAAAAACGTGTGAGCTGGAGGCTAAAAAACTGTGAGCTGGCTCACACTAACTCAGCTTATTGGAAACACTGGCTGGTACCATGAGCTGAAGCTGAGCTGTCATGGAACATTGTTGTGGTGACAAAACCCAGAGGTCTTCCACCCAATTTGGTGTCCCCTGCTCCTGGCGCCCAAGGCCAGTGGTCCCCAACCTTTTTGGCACCAGGGACCAGTTTCATGGAAGGCAATTTTTCCACGGACCGGTATAGGGGGCAGCCACCCCAGGCTTCCCCCTGCCCAGGCCCTGTCCCTGCCCTCCATGGGGGGGGGGTGTCTTTAAATGAGAGGGAGCCTGGGGCTTTTTCTGCACCCTCCCCACTAGGTGGCCAGGCAGCAGGCCAATCGGCTTCCCCCTCCCATTTAAAGACCCCCACCAATAATCTGAGTGAGCCCATGCTGCCTCTTCTGTCTGCCTGGGCAGGTGGCGGTGGTGCAGCAGCTCTGTTTTGCTTTGCAGCCCGGTTGCTAGCCAGCCACGGACCAGTACTGGTCCGTGGCCCGATGGTTGGGGACCCCTGCCCTAGGCAACTGCCTAGTTTGCCTCGTGGGCGAGCCGGCCCTGGTCTCTCCCCCCTCCCTCCATTGCAAGGTGGAGAGAGGTTGCTGAAAGGCCCTTGCAAGGAGCTGTATTTGCCAGACTGTATTTGGCCATAAAGCTGTGATGGAGGTTCCTTCATGAAGGCAAGAAGCCATCTGATAAAGCAGCCCTTTCTAAGCAACAGGCTGCATTGACAAACCGTTCAGACAAATTAGAGAGATTTTGTTAACATTTGGCTTCTCCTTGTGGTTTGAACTCACGGCTTCTTGGCTTGCCTAAGAGCTGAAAGAAATTTCGAAGCCTGCAGGGGAGAGGGGATAAGCAAATTCTTCCTCTTATAAATATCAACATTCATACTTTTCATCACTTCTGACTGCTTTAGGGAGAAAACATTCACTCGGTAAAAGTCTGGAATCTGGAGACTTGACATGGAACATAACTGGTTTAAAAGTAGACCAGGCAACTTCCAAGTTTGGGGTGTGTTGGGGGAATAAAGTCTCCTTCTAAGATGAATTCTAAAAGTGAAATCTATACATTCAAACACTGGGATTTGGCCAGACTTTGTATGAAATGTGACTTCAAACAATTTTCTGGGGGTTAGAGTTTATGCAGTTTTCCACTGTGGAATATCTTTGCCCTTGGAAGAGAAGGGTCTTCTCCTTCTCTGTAGTTTTCTCTCTCTCTCTCTCTCTCTCTCTCTCACACACACCCCTTTTGGTCTCATAGATCTTTTGCAAGGCGCTAGGGAATGTGTGTTGGGAGGGGGGAATACATCCTTCTAAGTCCTTGCTTATTCGACAGCAGATGGTGAGCGACCACTCAGTTCCAAAGGGGAAGGAAAAAGGCTGAGCTGAGACCAAATAATTTATTCTAGAAACCCGCAGACTCTCTCAGGACTCTCACCCCTACGTTCAGGTGGGCTGCCGTGAAGCCACAGAACAAAGTTCGAGTCCAGTGGCATCTTTAAGGCCATCACATTTCTCTTCTAAGCTTTCAAGCCTGCATGTGCAGGTCTACAGATACACTGGAGTAGACTTTGCCAACTATTACATATGGGGGAGAGGAGTCTCAGTAAATCTGAGGAAGTGTGCATGCACAGGAAAGCTTATACTTCAACTTAAACGGTGTTGGTCTTAAAGGTGCTATTCAGAGCCAGATTAATGGGTCTATGGGTCCCCACGTCTTTAGGGGCCCTGGGCTGGCTCCCCTCCCCTCGGTTTTCCCCCCTGCTTGCAGCCCTTCCAGCCTGCATGAGCAGCCAGCAACTTTGCCCGACTTGCCTGGTGCAGCTGCTGCTGGGGTTGTTGCCCAGTTTGCCTCTCTCTGCCTCTCCCCTGAAGCTTAGTAAAAGGGGCTTTTAAGAAGGTGCCTGTAGGCTGCAGTGGGGGCCATGAGCGGTGGGGCCGGTGCTCAGACTCTGATATAATTTGGGAGGGGTCCCCCCAAGATTTCGACTGCACAGGGTTTAATCCGGCACTGGTGCCACCGGACTCAGACTTTGCTCTCTCACCCATACAGACAAGCAGGCAAACTCTCTGCCTCCCTGAAGAGTTCTGCAAGGCCCTTTGAGGCCGCTTTTCCCAGAGGGATCGAATCACGCCGTGTTTTCCAAAACGAGGAGATCCCGGTTTAAGGAAAGTTGCCATCGGGCCCGTTGACAATTCACCGCTTTATATTGCAGCGCCCTTTGTCCTGCGTCGTCCAATGAGAGCAGAGGAGCGAAGCCAGGGGAGGGAGATGGCGGAGTTTGAGGCTCTGAGACCAGAAGAAGTGGCAGGAAGGCATCCCGGCAGCTGGCTTGGATGCGCAAGGAAACATGGCCAGTTGCCTTGGCCGCATCGCCGGCAGTTCTTGCAGCCTCAAGTCAATGTTGCTCAGCCAAAGGGGGAAGACAGTTTGCAATTGCAATAAGAGAACCCCTCCCCTGATGTTTAGTTTAAACCGCCAGATGCACCTTTGTGTGATATTTATAAATCCGTTCCAGTTCCACAGAGGCTTGTTCCGATCGTTCCCAGTCTCCTTTGGGTGACATTTTCAGATTTCCAGAACTTTGATGTCATATAGAATGTCAGTGGAACAAAGTGGGAGTCAAGGGTACCTTTAAGACCAACTGATGTGCGCTTGGAGCACACGGAAGCTTACGTTCTGAATAAAAGTTTGTTGGTCTTAAAGGTGCCCTTGATTCCTACTTTGTCCTACTGCTTCCGATCCACACGGCTGCTCACTTGGATCTATATACAGAATGTCATTCCCAGTAGCATTTCAGCTATTTGGACCTGTGTCTTCTAACCTTTCAAAACGACCTCCAAAGGGGGCCATGGATACCTCTCCCCGTCTCGCCTCCTTTTATTTGGAAGCAATGATCAGACAGACTTGATGAATGGTCTCGTTTTGATTTGGGCTCCAAACCGGGGAAAAAAGAGGTTATTTGTTAGTCTTTCCCTAACTACAGTCACTTAACAAGAAAAATTAATCTCTGGTTGAACAAACGCAGGTCCAAAAGGGGTGGAGGGACACGAACTAGAACAGATCGAAGGGTTAGCATCTCCTGCCCAACCGCGACTGGAATTTTAAATGAAAAAGAGAGAGAGTTGTAAAACTGACTCCTTTCCCACCCCTCCCCTCCCCACCCTCCCTCCATGTGGTGCCCTCACCATCTCCCTGGCAAAAAGTTCAAACTGTAGAACTCAATGCAAAAGAAAACGAAGGAACACAGAAAGAAAAACCTTCGGAGCTGCCCTGGCCCTCCAAGGGACGCTTTTGGCAAGCGAGTCCCGCCCATTGCATGCTCCTGAGGGGAAAAGGCAAGTCAGGAAGGATCATGGGCCCAAGCAAGAAAGAAGGGGAAAGTTTGACCCAGAGGGCTGCGTGACAAGACTGCATCACACTGGAGGAAATGCATTTAAAAAGTGTGCGTCACTTTAGAGGAAAACTATCAAGATCAAAAAGGAAGACGCAAGGGCTTCTCACATGTGTGTCAACAGGTATTAGGAGGCCAAAATGGCCGCGGCTTCCAGTCCTGTGTCAGTTCGATGGGAAAACCCAGGTTTGCTGCCGGGTCTTGGGCATACATTACCTTTGCAAGTCCAGGAGTGACTTTTCTCAATTATAGAACAAATTTCGAGTCCAGTGGCACCTGGTATTCCCTCTAAGCTGAGTTTCTGTGAGCTAGCCTCTGGCTCACACATTTTTGTCTTAGCTCAGGAAAAATGGCACCAGAGCAAACTAATTGATGCAGCAGCTCACAAACTTAATGCCAGTGGCTCACAAAGTAGAATTTTTGCTCACAAGACTTCACAGCTTAGAGGGATCTATCCTCTCAGTTATGTTTACGCCCACCAGGAGAAGAGCTCAAACTAAGAGCTCTTTCTTTCTTTTTCTTTCTTTCTTTCTTTCTTTCTCTCTTTCTTTCTCTCTTTCTTTCTTTCTTTCTTTCTTTCTTTCTTTCTTTCTTTCTTTCTCTCTTTCTCTCTTTCTCTCTTTCTCTCTTTCTCTCTTTCTCTCTTTCTCTCTCTCTTGTTGGGCTCTAAGGCTGCCATTGGACTCGACTCTAACCAGAAATCGGAGATTCTTTCCCTTTCAGCCACAGAGTTTATTGCACATCCCTAAAATCTTTTCCCGGTTCTTCTTCCTCCCTCCCGTTCCCCGCCTTCCTTTTTCTTTGGTTTGCTGCGCTTCGCTGCTTTGGGGAGTCCATAAACGAACGATTACCCACTTCCCTTCCTTGGGCTTCTCCTTCTCCCCTTCTGGCCCGGGCGCGTTGACAAAGGAGGAGAGACTCCGCCACTCCACGCCTCAGAGAATGGAGGTCCGGGCGAGCCCACATTTATTTACTTGTTAGCGCACTGGAGACACGAGTAACTTCCAATCTGACGCCCACGCTCATTTGTTACTTGTCAAGATATTTACTGTGGCTGTTCAGCCCATGAGGAGAGAGCCGGAGGTTTGAAGCAGGCCAAAAGTTCACTCCAGCAGAGCTGGGAGGTTTTTTTGTTTTTTTAAAGTTCAGCCAGCTTGGCCCCGCTTGTAACATTTGCTCAGAAGACAACCTAGATGGGAACCACCTCCGCCAACCGAAACACAACAGCCTTCTAGTCCTAAGTGAGAAAGGATGCGCCAACCCAAGGCAGACTTGTGGCGATTCTCTAAGGCAGACCTAGGAGAAACATCTTCCTCTCTTCCTCTGGCTGGAATCTTCTAGGGCAGGGGTCCCCAAACCCCGGTCAATGGACCAATACTGGTCTACGGCCTGTTAACAACCGGGCCGTAAGTTGTATAATTATTTCATTATATATTACAATGTAGTAATAATAATAATAAGACAACATTGGATATATATCCTGCCCTCCACTGCCAGAGTCTCAGAGCAGCTCACAATCTCCTTTACCTTCCTCTCCCACAACAGACACCCTGTGAGGTGGGTGCGGCAGAGAGAGCTCTCCCCAGAAGCTGCCCTTTCAAGGACAACTCTGCGAGAGCTATAGCTAACCCAAGGCCATTCCAGCAGGTGCAAGTGGAGGAATGGGGAATCAAACCGGGTCCTCCCAGATAAGAGTCCACACACTCATCACACCAAATTAATAGAAATAAAGTGCACAATTGTATCATCCAGAAACCATTCTCCCCCCCACCACCAGTCCGTGGAAAAATTGTCTTCCACAAAACCGGTCCCTGGTGCCAAAAAGGTTGGGGACCGCTGTCCTAGGGCATTCGGGGGTTAACAAAGCAGGATCTAGACACAGCACCAAGGTTGAATCCAGGAGTACCTCTGGGTATAAGCTTTCGTGTGCAGGCTCATGTCTTCAGCTATCTGAAGCAGTGGTGTCTGAAGAAATGGGCGCGCGCAGGAAAACTTATACCCAGAAAAAGTCTTCGCTGGTCTTAAAGGTGCCGCCGGACTCACCCTTGGTTCTTCCGCTTGCTTCTGACTGACACACACACACACACACACACACACACACCGATTTAGAAAGTTAGGCTTGAAGCCTTGTTGGTGTCAACATTAAGAACGATTGGGGGCCCTGGGAACATATCTCGTGGCCAGAGTTTCCTCTAAGTTGATAGATCCAAGTGGGCAGCCGTGTTGGTCTGAAGCAGTAGAACAAAATAGGAGTCAAGTTCCACCTTTAAGACCAACCAAGTTTTATTCAGAACGTCAGCTTTCGTGTGTTCTAAGCACGCTTCATCAGACGAGGAATCAGATACAGTGAGCAGAGCTGCATATAGCTCCCCTCTAAGTTGAGTTGGTATGAGCTAGCTCACAGTCTTTTAGCCTCCGGCTCATACATTTTCGTCTTATCTCAATAAAAATGGCCCCAGAGCAGACTATTTCTGCAGTGTGTCACAGCCTGAATTCCAGTAGCTCACGATGTAGAGTTTTTGCTCACAAGACTCCACAGCTTAGAGGAAGTATTGCTGGTGGTGTTTACAGAGGCCGGAGCCAAAGCCCACCGTTCCTCTCCCCTGACTCGGGGAATCATCCCCGCTTTATGAAATATGAACAAGAAATAAGAACAAGAAGGGAGGCAGTAGGTAGTCAAGGGGATGAAGGACGGGATAGTCAGATAAAAGAAAGAAGAAAGATGGATGGGGCAGATCGAATTTCCATGGGGGGGGGGGTTGTTCGTTCCCCCTCCACCATAACGCAAGACAATTGTGTTTCTAACTTTATTTCACAACTCATTAGAATGTTGATTGAATTAAATTGCTCTTAAGAAGGCGGCTGCTAGACATAAAGGCTGAGAGGCAAAGCAAAAACCATTTGGGCTTTTTTGGAAAAAAAAAGGGGGGGGGGAAGAAACAAGAAGCCCTTGAAGCCAATTCCATAAACGTTTAAGTATCTTTTCGGTGATTAATTTTTCTTAATTGAGAAGATTATTTCCCCCGCCTTCAGAAAGATGCCGTCCCTACCTCGTCTCTTTCACTCCCCTCTGGATCTAAGTGAGTCGCTTGCTGCTGGAATTGGGCAGAACTCTCTGATTTCAGTGGGGGGTGGGGAGAAAAGTTGTCGTGCTTTTTTTGGCACCCTCTTATGAATTAGAAAAAAGGAGGGGGGTGTCCTTTTTAACACGCAGCGGACTTTGAATAGTCCTAACTCTTCCCTCATTCTTTTCTCTCCCCCCCCCCCAAAAAAAACCCGGCCTTTCCCCCATCCCCTTTCTCTCACTTCCTTTTCCCCTCCCCCTTTTCTCTCTTTCCAAAGTCTTTGAGGGGGAACCCTCTTTTTTTTTTTGACGTATGCGTGTTGTTAATCAGATCGATGGGGAAAAGTTTGATTGACGCTCCTTTGTCATGCAAATGTCAAGGGCTTGATGGATGATGGTAGATATCTGACAAACTTCAGGAGGCATTTGCTCATTGGGCTCGCCGGCGACCACGTGGCCCAGCCCCCCCTTCCACCCCACCCCCACCCCTTCCCCCATTCTGAAGGCTTCTTGGAAGGAGGGGTGGGTGGGGGTCTCCAAGTCTAGAGAGCCCTAGATGGGAAGGGTGGCTCTCTCTCCCTCTTTTTTTGGGTTTTTTTTTGTTTGTGCTTAACTTTGACATACTATCCAAAGGTTGTAGGGCAGAAGGGATCCCCCCTAAAACAGGGCGACCCTCTTCCATCATTGGCAAAGGAACAATACCTAGAATGAACTTCTTCTTAGACTATGCAATTTGTAACCGTGGGACCAGCGCCTACGCGCCCAAGGACTACCAGCCTCTCGACCCAGGGACCCCTTCCTTCTCAGCTTGCTCAGGTAGCTCTCCTCCTTCCTGTGAGAGCTACCCTGCCGAAGGACGCTTGTTCGCGGCCACGGGGGTAGGTCCAGGTGGGACCAGCGCCCACCACCAGCAGAGCTCCGGCTACCCACCTCCTCTACCCTCCAACCCAGCCGGCCTTGGCATCCCCTTCGCAGGGTCATCTCAGGCAGGAGGCGGCGGCGGAGGAGGAGGAGGAGGAGGAGGGGGATTCCCGGCCCCCAACTGCAGCCCCAGCTTCGGCAACCAGCAGTTCTACCTCAACCCGCAGGAGACGGATGGAGCCTACTTCCAGCCCTCGGCCTACCCCACCAACGTGGCCTCCACAGTTTCTTCCAGCCTGTCGGAGGGGGGCTTCTGCGCTACCGCGGGCCAGTTCCAGCCCCATTTCTATGGGCCTGAGCCGGGGGGCTACTTTGGCAGTCTTTCCCCACCCTTGCAGGAGAACAAAGACCCGCGGCCTTGCTCGGCCCAGCCATGTCCCATGGCTTCCACCATCACCCAAACCTTTGACTGGATGAAAGTGAAAAGGAGCCTTCCCAAAACGACAGGTAAAGCCCCTCCCAGCAAGGGATTCCCGGCCAGGTTCTTTTCGAGGAGGGCGGGACAAGAAGGGAGAAGGGAGCAGCCATCCCTGGGGGGTTCTACCTTCATCTCAAGAGCATCTTAGAAGTCTCTGAGGGGGGAGGCCCTGTTGGAGACAGGCTGGGCCTTGCTCTGGTCCAGAGAAGGGATTCTGGTGCTCTACCAAACATCTCCTTCCTCCCCCTTTCCCTCTAGACCAGGGGTGGCCAAACTGTGGCTCGGGAGCTACATGTGACTCTTACACACATATTGCGTGGCTCTCGAAGTCACCACCACCCTGTTGAGCGGCTTGGTGAAGGCATTTGTCTCTTTAAATCACTTCTCCAAGTCAAGCCAGCCACCGACTTGGAGAATGCATTTAAAGTTAAAGTTGCTTTCTTGCCACCTTTCTCTCCCTCCCCATCTATTTGCCTGCCTGCCTGCTTGCCTTCCTTCCGCTCTCAAACATCTGAGATGTGGCTCTTATGTTAAGCAAGTTTGACCACCCTTGCTCTAGAGAACAATCCATGGAAAAGTACTTGGGAGTGCTTCTAACCCAGGGTGGGACATGGAGGTGGAAAGTCACAGCTGAGGGTTTGGGGGCCATCCTCCGTTCAAGGCAAGAGATGTTCTGAGGTGGTTTGCCAGGACTCTGGTATTCTTTGGAGGTCTCTCATGCAATTACTAGTCAAAGCTAACCCTGCTTAGAGTTTTGGAGATCTTCGGAGATCGGGCTGGCCCGAGCTATCGAAGTCAGTATCAGTGTTCCCTGTAAGCTGAGTTAGGGTGAGCTAGCACAGAGTTTCTTAGCCTCCAGCTCACACACTTTTGTCTTAGGAAAAATGGCCCCAGAGCACGCTAATTTATGCAGTAGCTCACAACTTTAATACCAGTAGCTCACGAACTAGAATTTTTTGCTCACAAGACTCTACAACTTAGAGGGAACATTGGTCAGGATAGGAAATAACAGGCTAACTATTCTCGGTTCCCAGAGATGCCAGAGGGTCGGGATGAGAAAGGGGGTCATTGTTCTCTTTCTTCCCGGAGGATAGGACTGGAGGGCGTGGGTTCAAACCTGCAGGGAGGGAGATGGGAGCGGAGGCAGCCAGGAAAAGCTCCGGAGAACAGCAGAGGCAGGATGGAGACGCCTTCTTTAGAGGGTTTGTTAAGGGCGACAGGGAAGAGGCAAGAGCGCACCCATGCATCCCTGCAAGCTTTTCCGACCATCTAGGGTCACTCCCCAGTTCGAGCCTAGTCATACGGGGGAGGGGGAGGGGTGGGGCACAGGGCTGACTCGGGCTTCTAGGTGGGTCACGTGCAGTGTTCCCTCGAAGCTGAGTTAGTGTGAGCTAGCTTACAGTTTTTTAGACTCCGGCTCACACATTTTTGTCTTAGCTCGGGGAAAAACGGCCCCAGAGCAAGCTAATTGATGTAGCAGCTCACAACTTTGATGCCAGCCAGTAGCTCACAAAGAAGAATTTTTGCTCACAACGACTCGGCAGCTTTAGAGTGAGTGCTGGTCACGTGGTGACTTGCAGTATCGAGTGGTTAGTTTCTTGCACGTGCGAATGATCCGCCTCTAAAGGGCAACCCAAGGAGCTGGTCGTTTTCCAAAGGTAGCCAGTGCCCACATTCAGCAGTCTCAAGCGCAAGAGTAATCGTCCTTTCCGACGGTGAACAGCTCCCCCGCCCAACCAACCCTCCTAGAGATATCCGCTGGACTCTAAAAGCCAGAGGAATCCCCCGCCTTTGCGGAGGACCAAGGGAGAACGATAAAGCTGCAGGACTGCAGTCCTAAGCTCTGCTCACGACCTGAGTTCGATCCCGGCGGAAGCTGGGTTCAGATAGCCGGCTCGAGGTTGACTCAGCCGGTAAAATGAGTACCCAGCTTGCGGGGGGGGGGGAGTATAGATGACTGGGGAAGGCAATGGCAAACCACCCCGTAAAAAGTCTGCCGTGAAAATGTGAAAGCAACGTCACCCCAGAGTCGGAAACGACTGGTGCTTGCACAGGGGACTACCTTTACCTTTAAGGGAGCGCAGCCCTCGGTGCTTTTTCTTTGCCTAAGTGCATTCAGGGTTCAAGATGTTCCTGGGATTAGGGGCTTGCAGATGCTCAGGGAAACCTTGCAGATGCTCAGGGAAACTCCGGCGCAAGCCTGTTTTTCGCTCATTGGAGTGAGGCCTGGGCGCGAAAACTCCCTACTAACTGGCGCCCAAGGGTGTCTGGATGACGTCTCTCTTGACGTCGTTTTCTCATCTAGACCGAAACAAAAATAGGAATATGGGGGCGGAACTCGGACCGAGGGGTCGAAAGGGTTCGAATTAAGGAAATGGGGAAAGGGTGAGGAAAGAAGTTAGGCCGCAGAGATGGACTTTAGGAAAAGACAGAGTGACACCGTAAGGCACTGCAGGGTTTCACCCCTGTCTGGCGTCCTTGAAGGGTCCCCTTTGAAACATACGCAGCAACTGGAGTAACAGTGAAGTGCACCGAAGTAACTGCAACGTCCCTTTCCTTCATCACTAACTAGAGAGACTCCCCATGCGCCAGGGAGTAGCAGAAAACTTTAAAAAAAACAAATGTAAAACCATTTTTCCTGGCAGCAGGCAGCTTTCAAACTTGAGCCCAGCTAGGGCTTTTCCTAGAAGTGAAAACAGGAGTGCTTTTGTTTGGGTTTTGTTTGTTTTTCATCTCGAGCTAACAAGGGTTTCAAGGGCTCTTTGCCAAGGTTCTGCCGGCAAATCTGTTTCCGATTATTATTTATGTGGTTAAATTAGCAACATCTATAAGAATAATCGCCTGTCCGAAGGCAGCGGATTCCGCAGCCTTGCTGAAGCGAAGTGTTTCTAATGAGTGCCCTACCCGGAGAACGCGTGAGAATCTTAGGGATGCCGTCTTGAGCGCTACAGAAGAAAGGCGGCTGCGTGCCTGCCAATCACCAAAGCACTCCTGTTTATAATACAAAGGAGAGAAAACTGTAAGAACCCAAACGAAGGGGATGATTAACTTTGCAATGGTTTTAAAATGGTAATGACAGAGAGAGGGTCATCCACCCAGCTGGGACATTCATATATTTAGAATGGGGGTGGGGAGCTATTGCAGTCAGAGGGGGCGGAGACTCCCAGGCAGTCTTGAGCTCCGGATGGGCTTGAGCAGCGCCTCTCCCGGGTTCAGTGCAGTATTCTTGAAGACAACTTGTTTTAGACAAGCGAGCCTCTGAGGTTGCGCAGAGTTCAGGGTGCTGGCTCCCGCGCATGTGAGGATCCCGCTGGGCTTCCAGAGAGGGGGGTGGGCTGGGGGGTCGTCGTGTGCTGCGTTTGAATCCGGAGAAATGGCTCTTCCCACGAGTTGATCTTTCTTTCTTTCTTTCTTTCTTTCTTTCTTTCTTTCTTTCTTTCTTTCTTTCTTTCTTTCTTTCTTTCTTTCTTTCTTTCTTTCTTTCTTTCTTTCTTTCTTTCTTTCTTTCTTTCTTTCTTTCTTTCTTTCTTTCTTTCTTTCTTTCTTTCTTTCTTTCTTTCTTTCTTTCTTTCTTTCTTTCTTCCTTCCTTCCTTCCTTCCTTCCTTCCTTCCTTCCCTGCTTGGCGCTTGGGCCGGCGGGGCGCAGCGAAAGCGTCGGACTACGGTCTGGCCGTGCACCCAAGCTCCATCCGGACCAACTTCACCACCAAGCAGCTGACCGAACTGGAGAAGGAATTCCACTTCAGCAAGTACCTCACCCGGGCCCGGCGGGTGGAGATCGCCGCCACCTTGGAGCTGAACGAGACCCAGGTGAAGATCTGGTTCCAGAACCGGCGGATGAAGCAGAAGAAGCGGGAGAAGGAAGGGCTGGCCTGCTTCCCCTCGCTGGCCACCGCGGCCAAGGAGCCCGGCGAGGCCGCCTCGGACAGATCCAGCCGCTCGCCCACCCCCAACGCATCGCCCAGCTCGGGGTCTTCTTGAAGGTCGCCAAAGGGTTAACGCGGGCGCAGGGTCCTTTCCTCCACCCCCCCCCCCCGGCCGTGACACTCGCGCCCCCTCTCTTGGAGGAAGCAGCTGCTCCTTGCCCAGACATGCCAGTGGCACCAGCTCACCGCAGCACTGACGCTTCTGCAAGGGCGCGTGGCAAGAAAAGCGCCCCGCTTGCGCATGATCTCAACCAGCCCGGTGACCACACGGGCGTCTCCAATAGAGATATGCGCGCTCCCACCGAGCAAGCCAGCACGGAGACTTGTCAATGGATCCGCGCAAGAAGATGCGCGGCGTCTTTCCTACCCAGGGGCTGCAGATCTCCCACCGCCCCCCACCCCAAGGCCTGTGCTAGCCAGCTCTTGCAAGCCTCGCCTAGAGCAGCGCTCTGCCACGGATTTAACTGCCACGGAACAGGAGTTGCAAATCCACACTTCCTCCTTCCCCGGCCGAGCAGAGAACAGGCGGACAAGCCTCGTTTCCACTCGCCTCTTTTTCCAGATCTGACGCGGGGGCGGGTTGAAAGAGCTTGTGCGGGGGGGAGGGGGAGGGGGCTCCACTTCTGCTTTGGGACCCGACAGTCCAAACCGTGCCGGTCCCGGTGTAGCCACACAACTGATCTCAGGGACGCTCCATGATTGGCCAGTCTCCTCTCCAAAAGTTACGTAGTCACCCCTGCTGACAACAGTAATACACCGGGGCACCGCCTCCCCCACCTTCTTCTCAAGCGACTTGGGATGCAATTTTTTCTCCATCCATCTTTCTTTTCGACCAGTTCATAGAACAGGGGCTCGGCTTGATGTTGGCTCCATGGGGTTGCCTCCAGTTTCCTATCAATGCTTGCACTTCCTATCAATGCTTGCACAGCGTGGAATGAAAGACCCCCTCCCCATGCATCGCAGAGGCCTTGGAGAACTACTCCCCCCCTTCAACTTTGCACTAGTACGGAACTGTGCCTCTCTGGTGCTAATAGCTCTCCCCCCCACACACACACACAGCCGGGACAGCTAGGTTTGCTTGCAATTGCTAACGCGGATCTGCTCTTGCTGTGGTGTGAATGCACAAGACAGCTGACAGATCTCTTACACGTCTTTCCGATTGGCCTTTGATTTCAGTAGAAGTTTTATGTCTATCTTAATAATTACTATATGACCGTGGGGTTGGGGGCCTGAAGGTAAATGGTTCATCATTTTGTCTAAGAATTGCTGTTATGTAATAGTTCACTTTCGCTGTTCAGAGGGTTTCAGACCCCTTATTTTGACAGAACCCATTAACAGCCGCCTTAGGAAGGCGGGTCTTATTACCCCGCCCACCCATCCTCCACCCCTACTGTAGATCCAAAGCCTTATTTCAGCAGATAGCAAAACAGGTAACCCAATGAACTAACGGAGGCAAAAGAAAAGAGCAAGAGTCCAGTAGCACCTTAAAGACTAACATTTGTGGTAGGGTGCTGAAGAAGTGAGCAGTGACTCCTGCAAGCTCCTATCCTGCCACAAATTTTGTAAGCTTTTCGGGTGTTACTGGACTCTTGCTCTTTTCTTCAGCTACAGACTTAACAAGGCTACCTATCTCGATTTAACAGGGGCAAAGGATAAGCAAACTTCCCAGAGTCAGGAATGTGCAAACCTCCAGGTCTCACAGAACTCAGCATCAGGAAAGTATTCCTTCAATATGAAGGAATTCCTCACTAAGGCGGGGGGGGGGGGAGGAGGGGGGAGGCGGGAATCGAAATCCTGCACATCCCAAATCCCTGACACGGAAAGAAAAACCAGTTTCCTCCACCATATACAATCTGTCCATCAGCCAAAAATGATCTGACAAAGATGTGCTTGACATTTTTCTAGGGGAAGGAGGGGTTGCCATCCAGAGAAAGTTACTATGCAGAAGAGGGCACACACACACACACCAGCTTTCAAGAGTGTGTCACTGAACGTCAGGGCTTATTCTGCAGAAAAGGCTGGAGGTCAGAGCAGCCAGGAAACTCAGGGGAAGTTCTCCACTCTAGTCACCTCCAGTAGGATCTCCCCTTCATTGGGTTGGACTCGGCCAGCATTTCTGCTCTTGAAGAAGGAATCAGGAAGTCACCTTTGATTACTGAAAGAGGCAACTGTTGGAGATCATGAAATCTGCATGGACCAAACATGGAATTGTGAGGGGTGGGGGTGGGAAGGAGGAGAACAGAGTGAGACTGAGTGAAAATGCCATGCACCTTAAATACTAGGGAAAATAATACTCCAGCTTCAGCTTTGGTTTGCTAGAGGTCACTTCTTCAAGTACTCCAGAAATTACTTTTATAGCTATAGGAAACAGTGGGGAATCACTGCCAAATTTTTGAAATTGAATTTTGAAATGACTATAATCTAACAACTAGTTTATTCGAAATGACTCGGGTTTTTGGAGGCCGTCTGATATGCGTTTGCTTGATAATGGAGATGTTGACTGGTATACACCAAAATCAATGCAACGTGTATTCCAGTAATAGGGCTCTTGCAGGAAAATTTTAATTTGAGTCAGATCCAAACTATCTTGCGTTGCTAAGGATGACCCCCCCCCCCCAAAAAAAGAAAACTTGCTTGAGTATGAATGAAAGGGCATCTGAGCATGCACAGTGAAGTCCCACCCCTCCCCTAACTGAAAAACCCTGCCCCGCCTAGAAAATTGCTAGTAGCAATAATTCCCGGATTAGGCAGTTATACTTCTAGGCATCCAATTCTTCCCAGTGGTTAGACTGAGTCCGGAAGCACTTTAGAGACCCAAGATTTTCAGGGTCATCAAGTCAAAACTCTCTTTGTCACTAGGCAGCTCCTTGCTGGGGCTAGATGGGTCAGTTTGCTCAAACCAATCAGTCGTATTCGTTTTGTAGAAACAGTAAGAGTCCAGTAGCACCTTAAAGACTAACACAATGTGAGGAAGGGTATGAACTTCTGTGAGTCACTGCTCACTTCTACTTGATCTCTATATTTGTTTTCTGGGTGCTTTTTTTGTAGAAAAAGCCCAGCAGGAAATTATTTGCATATCAGGCCACACCCCCTGATGCCAAACCAGCTGGAACTCCCTCCCTGTGCGCTCCTGCTAAATCCCCCCCCCCCCAGTTTGTTTTGATTCGTTTAAAGCTTTGAATGTAATGGGTGGGAAACGGTCAATACCGAATGATATTTATTACTAATTCATCTCCCTGGATCTCACCTTGAAAGCAGACCAAAGTTGGAGTCCGGTGGCACCTTTAAGACCAACACAGTTTAATTCTGGGTATAAGCTCTTCCTGTGCATGTACACTTCCTCAGATATATGGGCATGCCCACGAAAGCTTATACAGTAACGGAATTAAACTTGTTGGTCTGAAAGTTAAAGGTGCCCCTGGACTCCAACTTTGGCCCATCGCTTCAGACCCACAGGGCTCCCCACCTGAATCTACCTTGAAAACAAAACAATGGGTTAGGGGGCTCCCTTCAAAAATGCATCCTGGAACAGAAACGTCCGTCCCCCTTCCCCCCAATCTCGCGTATGGTAGTGTAGAGCAAATCTTTGTGTGTGTGTGTGTTTTTTTTTTAATGAAAACTTTTGCTATTGTTATTACGAATTGTAATTATTATTTAGATTTTTTTTTTAAAAAAAGATTAAAATAAACTAGTGCTTTAAATGGGAACTTTGGAGACCTTTTCCTCCTGGCGCTTTGTATGTTGAACCAAAACTACCTCAATCGAAATAAAGTTTACTCCTTTTTTTTTTGGTTTCTTTTCGGTGCCTTGCAAATGGGTTACAATTGGTCACGGGGAACTTTGACACCCCCCCCCCCCTTTCAGTTGCTTTTAAGAAACTGTCTTCTACTCTCTTCTACCCAAGCTAGCCAGGTGCTCGACCTGAACTCTTTGGCAGCCTGGGCGTGGAGGGCGGGGTATAAATCAAATTAAACATAAACATAATAGCCAAGCCAAGACTCTTCCTAGAGGAGAAGCCCGGGATCAAACCTGGGATGGTGTGGCCCTTCTCCTGTGCTGCTGCTTCTAGTCCTGGAGAATGACTCCAAAAGACTGGATTCCTTAGTGGCTATTGGAGTTGGGAGATTGAAACGGACTCTCCCCCCCCCCCACCTCCTTGCCTCTCAATAGGTACGGACCTCTCGGATATTGACCAGAAAGGAAAGCTCCCTGCCCTTCTCTGGCCTGAAGATGCCACGGGGAAGGGGGACTGTGTGGTTGGACAGGGGCTTCCTTGCCCTCGGCCACAGGCAGGTGTGCTTGGGCAAAGGTCATGCCCTGTTTCGTACATCAGCACAACAAAAAGTTCCCCTCTGGGCTCCATCTCAAATGCAGAGGGAGTCCTCACAAGAGCAGGCCAAGGCTTCTTGGCAGCCTTTTCTCCTCTCTTCCCCCCCCCCCCCCCCTGGGAAGATAGGGAGGTAATGAAGCCAAAGGGAGTGGAAAGGAACAGACCCATAGAATCCGGATGCTGTAGTGGCGCTGAAAACTGGAAATCACTAAGGGCAGCGAGGAGTTCATCAAGGTAGTCATAGTGGTCCAAAGCAGGGCTTTTTTTTATAGCAGGAATTCCTTTGCATATTAGGCCACACACCCCTCCTTGCCTCTCTGGCCCCAGGTGTTTTTAGAAAGTGGGTGTGTCCAGGTGGGGCTACAGCCCAGCAGGGTTCCTAATTAGTACTGGGGATCTGACTGGCTGTGTAGATTAAAGAAGTCACATTGTTTCGGCACAAGCTGCCACCATAGTGTTTTTTTTATACTCTCCATCCTCTTTTCTGGTACATTTCATCATTTTTTTTAAACCACTCTTATTGTTCCCTGCATTTAGGCTTCCTGGGAGGGTGAGTGTGTTTCCACCCCGTACATTGGCCATTTTGTGGTTAGCTCCACTTCCCACAGTGGCCATTTTGTGGCTTCACCCACCAGGCAGAGGACACTCTATGTCAGAACTCCCAAGGTGCCCTCTGGCTCAAAAAGGTTGGGGACCCCTGATCTGGAGGGATGTTTAAGGTGGCAGGGAGAGAGGTTGGATCCCATTCAAGAGACAAGGCAAAGGATTTTGCTAAGTGGGTATAGAAGTGTGTTGGTTTCCTTTCAACTGAATCCACCAAAAATTAAAAAAAATCTGATCTTCTGGTCCTTCCACCCCATCTTTCTTTCATTCATTTCCCCCATTCATTCCTTTTGTATTACTTTCCCCCTTTCCTTCCTTCTCTCTACCATCCCCCTTTGTCCTAGTCTCTGTATCCCCATTCTCTCCCCTCCTTCTACCTCTCTTACCCCATTGATTTCCTCCCTCTTCCCATCCATCCATCTATTGATCACCTCATCTATTCTTTCCAAAGGGAATAGCGAAGATGTGTCTCTACAGTAAACAGTCCAGTTAATTCATTTCGCTCTTTGTTGTGGGACTGCTGCAGAGAGGAGCCAAACACTTCTGGCACTGATCTCTAGGCAAATGTTCCAAATCCACATCTATCTCAAAACAGCTGGAATTCCCTCCCTATCACAGATGAAAGGGAAATTCCCAGCCTTTTTTGTTTTTTTAAAAAGAGCTTCTAAATCATTTATGGCAATCCCTTGGCTGTGTCTGTTGCTCGTCTCCTTGAAGGGGGAAGATCTCCAGAAGGTATGCTGAATGGGGCCCCACCTCCTCTGCCAGGATCACAGAAAGTGGGGCAGGGGAGAAGTCCAGAACCCCCTTTGGCTGTTGGCAAGGATGTCAATGCCATCTGTTCCTACCCCTTGGTGTGATTTTCCTCCCTCCCCTCTTCTCCCTGAAAGCATTTGTTCTCACAATGTGAGGCCCTTTGATCTCCAAAACTCACTTTCTGTTTAAAACAAAGACAGGGAAGACATCTTAACTCTGGGGATCCTTGGCAGCTGCCCTCTGAGGCTTTAGTTGTGTGCATTTCTCTGCTGTCACCAGTGGCTTATCTGAATAACAGGCCTGGACAACCATGGGAAATAAGAAGGGTGGGGGTGGGTCCCCCCCCCCCACTGTTTAAGGTCTGACCAAAAAACAGGGCTTAAACTCCAGCCACTGATCAGCTCTGTAGCAGACACACAGTGGTCATAAAGAATTCCCCATGCACATTTTCTTCACCACTGAGTATTCCCCACCCATCTCCTGGTAGACTTGGCTACTGAGACCTTCAATGCTGATTCATTTCTTGATGAGTTACTTCCATTCTGTGAAAATTCTCTGTGGTGTTCCAGTTATGGAATTCCCATACCATATGGAAATCCCAGAGGTATTTGCAGCAGCAGTTTTATTTACGGTACTTTGTTGATACCCTGCCTTTTCCCTACATGGTGACCAATGTTTCCTCTAAGCTGTGGAGTCTTGTGAGCAGAAATTCTGCTTTGTGAGCTACTGGCATTAAACCTGTGAGTGAGTGATTTGGCTACGCTACTGCATAAATTACTTTGGGTCCATCCTTCCTGAGCTAAGACAAAAATGTGTGAGCCAGAGGCTAAAAAACTGTGAGCTAGCTCACACTAACCCAGCTTATAGGGAACACTGATGGGTACCCAAGGCAGTTGCATGGGTCTCTCTTGTCCATTTTATCCTCACAACAACCCTGTGAAGTAGGCTAGGCTGACATTATGTGACCAGTCCAAGTTTCCATGGGAAAACAGGGTTTTAAACCTGGGTCTTCCAAATGCTAGTTCAACATTCTAAGCACTAGATCATCCTGGTTCTTAATGCAACGCAGCATCCACACTGTGATTTTCCTCATGCTTTCCTTGACTCAACCCCCCATGACAGCCTTTTCAGTTTTCCCTTGTACTACCAGAGGGCTTTGGGAGGCATTAAAAAAAGAGAGAATTTCTTCCAAAAGTCTAGAGTTCCATTTACAATGTACAGGAGCTGCACATGCATGGAGAACATGGCATTCCCACAGCAAAGGTGACTGTATATCCAGAGAATTATGCATAGCACATGCTCCTATTTTGTTGTTTATAAGCAAGGAAACTGAACAACTGAAAAGAGCTTGTGTGTCAATATTAGCATAATCCCTGTGGTTACCTGAGGAAGGCCTGGTCATTGACTGAAAGCTATCTCAGAAGGGTGCTTAATGACTGTCTCACCTAGAGTTGGGTTGGGAAATACCTGGAGATTTGGAGGGTGGAGCCTGAGGAAGGCAGGGATTAGGGAGGGGAGGGACTTCAATGAGGTATAATGCTATGCAGTCCACTTTGCAAAGTGGCCATTTTCTCCAGGTGAATTGATCGCCATCAGTTGTAACCCCATAAGATCTCCAGCCACCACATGGAGGCTAAGGAACAAAGTGAGAACCATTGATATGATAGCAAGAAAAAGCACAAAGCCTTCATTGTTTCAAACAATTTTATTAGTAACATATGGTAATAAATTTCAATTTCTTACATAATTAATAATTACTTTTTTATCTATCCCATATATTACTTTCTACCCACCCCTCCCCCTGTTACTTGACCCCCGCCGGTGTTATGTACTTAAAATCTTAATATTAAAGGTACCCTTAATTAATAAGAACTGCTTCATGATATAATCTTAAATCTGGTAATTGGAATCCTCCTCTTTCTTTAGCATCTATTAAAACTTTCATTTTAATCCTTGGTTTCTTTCCAGCTCATATACATTCTGAAATCTTTCTTTGCCGTTTATTAAATTGTTTACTGTCTTTCACAATCAGAATAGTTTGGAATAAATACATTATTCTCGGCATAATGTTCATCTTAATTGCAGCTATTCTACCAAGCAATGACAAATTAAGCTTGTTCCATTTTATCATATCTTCGTCCATTTTACGCCATAACTTTTCATAATTGTTTTTAAACAGATCAATATTCTTCATTGTTATTTCCACACCCTAATATTTTACTTTAGGGGTAACTTCACATCCTTTTAATCTCTGCAATTCCTTTTGTTTACTTACTTGCATATTTTTACACATTTTTTTTAACTTTTCTTTATTAACATAAAGTCCCACCAATTCTCCAAAATCTTGTATTTTGGCTAACAACAAAGGTGTTACTTGCATAGGATTTTCATTTATAAACATTATATCATCTGCAAATGCTCTATATTTATAGGAAAATCCTTTAATTCTCATTCCTTCAATTTCTTCATCATCTTGTATTTGCAGCAATAAGATTTCAAGAGTCATTATAAACAACAATGGTGAAAGCGGACAACCTTGCCTTGTACCTTTGTTGATTGTCATTTCTTCTGTAAGATCTGCATTTATACATAACCTTGCATGTTGTTCAGTATAAATTGCTTTTATCATTCTTATAAAGTTTTCCCCCAGCTTTATTTTCTCCATTACTGCAAACATAAAGTCCCAATTCAAATTATCAAACGCTTTCTCTGCATCCACAAAGAATAATGCAACTTCCTTCTCTGGATGTCTTTCATAGTATTCTACAATATTTACAACAGTTCTAATATTGTCTTTTATTTGCCTTTTAGGGAGAAAACCTGCTTGGTCTTTCTTTATAAAGTTTATTAGATATTGTTTAAGCCATTCTGCTAAGATTCTTGTGTATATCTTATAATCATTGTTTAATAATGAGATTGGTCTATAGTTCTTTACATTAGTGACATCTCTATCTTCCTTTGGAATCAACGAAATTACTGCTTCCTTCCATGTATTTGGTATTTTTCCATTTATTCTTATCACATTCATTAATTTTTGAAATTTCGATATTAATTCTTCTTTAAACGTTTAATTTTTTTTGCCATAAATCCATCTGGTCCAGGTGCCTTTCCAATTTTCATTGCATTAATCACTACTTCAATTTCTATTTTTTCAATTGGATCATTCAAAACTTTTTCCATATAATCAGTTAAGGGTGCTATTTTAATCTTCTGCAAATACGCTTCCATCTTTTCCTTCTTTACTTTAACACCTTTAAATAGTTTAGCATAATATTTAAAAAATTCTCTCTTTATTCCTTCTTGATCTACCATCTCTTTTCCATCAGCCACAATTTTATTTTACTTTTTCTTCAATTGCCAGGCCAAATATTTTCCAGGTTTATTCGCTCCCTTGAAAGATTTCTGTTTTAATTTCTTCAAATTCCATTCCAATTTTTTATTTAATAGATGTCTCATTTGTGCTTGCAATATTGTAATCTCCCTTATAATTTTCTTTTTCCCTGGCCTCTTCCTTAATTCACCTTCTTTTTTCTTAATTTCATTTTGAATGTCCAACATCTGTTTATCTTTTGCTCTCTTGTCTTTATTATTTAATGTTAGTAGTAATCCTCTCATTACTGCCTTGTAGGCATCCCACACCGTCTGAAATTCTATATCTTCTTTGTCATTTACTTGGAAGTACACTTTGGTTTCACTTTCAAGAGATGTCACTATTTCTTTATTTTGTAGTAAATCTTCATTTAATCTTCATCCTCTTAACTTTTTCAACAGTTTTGTAATCCACATTATTGGGTTATGATCAGCTCCTATTTTAGGTAATGTCTCTATTTTCTTTCTTTCTTTTTTTCTTTCTTTCTTTCTTTCTTTCTTTCTTTCTTTCTTTCTTTCTTTCTTTCTTTCTTTCTTTCTTTCTTTGTTCAATTTATAGTTCTTTACATTAGTGACATCTCTATCTTCCTTTTCTCTATTGAAGCAGACATAGCATGAGTTTATTTTGGGTCTGACATGTAAAAAAAGATCAAAAATTTTGATCTCACCAAAATAAATTTGAACCATCAGGTTTGATAAAGTGAAGCTTGCCCTTTCCAGTGCACCCAATTTCACTGTCCTCTGAGCCTCCCAGGCTCAGATATTAATGTTTAAAGTCGCAACTTTTGCTTCACTTTAAAAAAAAAAATCTTTTTTCCCTTTTACCAGTTCAAGTCTTCTTATCTACTATCCAACAGTAGTAATTTTTTAATTACCAAATCTGTTAACTCCACCAATTTTTAATGACCCAGTCACTTTAAAAACGATGTTAAAACTTAGTCCTCCCAACAACAGTGGCCACCAATGTTTCTCTCTGGTATTATAATTCTAGAGTCAGCTGTTTACTTCTTGACTTCCTTCTTCTTCAATACTTCCTGCTGTTCTTGTCTTCAAATCTCTTTTCACTGTTAGAGAAATCTCAAAATATCTGATGTATTTCCTGTGTTGACTGTGAACGCTGCAGATCTGTAACGATGGGGCTGCCTCCTCAACCACAATAAATTCCTTTCTTCTTTTAACACTGTCTTTTAAGTTTACAAAGTTCAAATTTAGCCCCTTATCATCTTCTTTCAGGCTTTCAGTATTTCCAACTCCCACCTTTTACTTTTGTTTTGTTTAACTTTAATTAGTCCTGGAATGAAGAGATAGCAATCAGTACCTTTTTTCCGTAGTTTAACCAAATCAACACCAGTCCTTTGTAGATTAGATGTTTAAAATTGTAAAAGAAGGTTTGGATCCTGTTGCGCTTATGCCAAATTGATGACTCTGGAAACTTCTGCAGACAATGAATATGCAACTTCTCTCTGGAGAGCCCTCAAAGCCTCAAAGGAGCCCCCCCCCGGGACTCCCTTTCAGCCAAGGTAAGTCTCCTCAAAGTATCTGTGCATACCTTGGACAATTCTCTAGCTGAGAAATGTAGGCAGAAGGCATTAATTTGCCTTTTACTACCCTGAACAGAAGTGCCAGCCTGCCCTTGTTAGGGAAAGCAACTCAGCTCGCCATTTTCCAACCCCGGAAGTCTTCTAAAGCACAAAGCCTTCATGTCAACAAAACCTCAATAACAATTTTTACAAATTCACTCACTATATTATACAAAATCTTCAACTATATTCACATAGATGCACCACCCAAGTCAAATATACAAAAACTGTGCAATAAGGGATACCAATCAAGATATAAAACAGAACAGAGAACAGGTAATCTTCTGGAAGAATACAGCATATTAAAGCGGTCTTGTATTATTGAAAAGTTCTTGATCATTGAAAAGTTAAAATTGGCAATAGCTTGGATGAGCTTTTCTGCGAAATGAGGCACTGAACACGAGTTGCCTGCAGCCTGTTGACTGAAAACAAGTTCATCTAGAACCAAACTTCTTTTGGAATTGGATTTGGAACAGAAGACTTTTAGCTTTGAAGAACTGGACTGGTACCATTTGTAAAGGACTTGCCTGCTTGCATATACTGAGAATCTCTAATCTGTTTTGTATCATGATTGGCATCCCTTATTGCACAATTTTTGTACATTTGACTTGAATGAGGTATCATGTGAATATGATTGAACATTTTGTATAACAGAATGAGTAAATTCATTAAAAATGTTATTGAGGTTTTGGTGACACTGTGGCTTGGTGCTTTCTCTTGCTACCACATGGAGGCTGGCAACCCACTCTCCCATCTTTGAATTCCTCTAGCGATGCTCAGAAAACACACATGAACACATACCTGAAGCTGCCTTATACTGAATCAGAGTCTTGGTCCACCAAAGTCAATATTGTCTACTCAGGGTCTCGGATTCTCCACGTCTCGGGTTGCCAGGGATTGAATTTGGGACTCTCTGCATGCAAAGCAGAGGGTCTTCCACTGAGCCACAGCCCTTCCTCTACAAATCTTCTAGAAGTAATATTTCATTTCATTTTTCATTTATTCAATTTATACCCCACCCTTCCTCCAAAAATGGGTTCAGAGTGGCTTATATCATAACAACCAGCAGGATGAAACTATAAACCAATAAACAGGATCAACAGTGAATGATAGTTAATAACAAAGAACCCATGCCTTATTTTGTTGGGGGGGGGGGGAGAAGATACATACAAGTAACCCCAAGAACTCCAGTGTCCAGAAATAATACAGGGCCTTTTTTTTTTAAACTCTGATAAATGTTTCCATGAAGCTAGTGTGACAGGCTACAGTCCTATGAATACTTTTCAGGGAGTAAGCCCCATTAAATAACATGGGGCTTACCTCTGAGTAGGTGGTTTTAGGATTACTTCCTGACTTTCTCAGGATTGGAACTGAAGTAAAAAAAAAAAAAAAGATATGTGACCATGACATTTGACATCACTGCCTTAATTTTTATTGGCAAGTTGAAATGTATTGAGAAATTGCTGCCCTACTTTTTGATGTGAGGGGTTTTTTTAATGATCTCCCATGCATACATTTTAAAGTATCCAAATCTGAAATATCGCCAGACTTAGAATTTTGAAGGGGAGAGGATCCATTTCTGATTCAGTCACATGTTTCCAATCATCTGCTTTAAACATAAAGATATAGCCTATGCCAAATTCCTACAAAAGAGATTATTTGAAAGGAGAGATTTATTCAGCTTGCAAGAACAGAAGTCTACAGAATTTCTTGGTCATTTTATTTTGATAGACAGGACCATAAATGCTCAGTCCTTCCAAGGCGGTATACTTATAGGCACATAACCTTGACCTCCCCCATTCCCAGATGTGTGGGAACTGGGGAAGAAGAAGAAGAGTTGGTTTTTATACCCCACTTTTCACTACCCAAAAGAGTCTCAGAGCAGCTTGCAATTCCCTTCCCTTTCTTTCCCCACAACAAATACCCTGTGAGGTAGGTGGGGCGGAGAGAGCCCCAAGGTCACCCAGCTGGTTGCATGTGGAGGAGTGGGGAATTAAATCTGGTTCTTCAGATTCGAGTCCACAGTTCTTAACCACTACACCATGTTGGCTTCTTAGAACCTTTTAAAATAATTCTTTCCCCCACACAAATACAGCCTCCCATCCACACTGGAGCATCCCAGGAAAGGAAGGGGAACTCCCACACACACCAATTCATGCACCATCTGCCTTCAGGAGGGAGAATCTCTGTTGCCCCTGAAAAAGGAGATGATTTCTGCCTGAAGGTAGACAGGAAAGATCCTTTGTGTAAGAGATATACCCCTGAGAATTTCACCCCACTTAGGAGGAAAACACAAGTGAAATTGTGTTTCCCATTGAAGCTAGTGGAAATAAATAAAAACTAAAATAAAGCACTAAAAACATATGTTATTTATTTACTTCATTTATGCCTAGCCCTTTTCCCCAAGGGGACCCAAAGTGGCTTACATCATTTTCCTCCCATCCATTTTATCACAACAATCCAGTGAAACTAGGTTCGGTGGAAAGAGTATGACTGGTCCAAGGTCACCCAGCAAGCTTCCATGACACGAGCTGGGATTTGAATCTGGGTCTCTCAGGTACTAGTGTGACACTCTTAACCAAAGACCCTACAGTGCTTGCTTACTGCATAGCATGGGCCACTGTGGGGGATGCCAACTCTGGGTTGGGAAATACCTGGAGATTTTGGAAGTGGACCCTGGGCAAGGCAGGGTTTGGGAAGGAGAGGGACCTCAGTCATATATAATGCCATAGTATCCACCCTATTTTCTTCAGGGGAACTGAGCTCTGTTGTCAAGTGATCAGTTGTAAGAGCGGGAGACCTCCAGGCAGCATCTGGAGGCTGGCAACCCTAAGCCCACTCTGCTTGCCTTGTTCCAGAGCCACTTTTAACTTCCCACTCTGCCTCCGGCTGCTGTTCTTTTGCTACTCTTTCAGAGAGGTCTAGGTGGATAGCCAAGTTGGGCTGAAACAATAGAACAAAGTTTGAGCCCAGTGGCGCCTTTAAAACCAATGAAGTTTAATTCTGGATACAAGCTTTTGTGTGTGTATACACTTCATCAGAGGGGGTTTCAGTGTGGATTTGACCCCCAGGCCCTCTCTTTTCACAGTGAATGGGTGGCCCCTCAAAAGGCTCCCCTATCCCATCCTAGGTGTACACACTGTCCTGACAAGTCCATTTCAAACTCTGGGTCTCACATGTCTTTGTTCAATATTTACTCAGCCCAATAGGTTTGCCTAGAGCTTCCCTCTGTCTGCTTTGTCCCGCTAGCTCCTCTTCCCCTTGAGCTTTGGTTCACTGAAAGTTCAACCCTAAATGAATTCACTGAAGGACCAGCCTGGGCTGTCCAGAGGACCAAAGATGGGGTCATGCTTAGGTCTTCTCACACAACTGGGGCCAAGGCCCACCACTCAGTCAGCACTCCAGGCAAGAGGTCTTCCTTGAAAAATTATTTTGGCTTGCAGGAGTGGGGCGAGGGAACAAACCACAAGCTGGTAACAAGAGAACACCGGGCATATTTGGGGGTAGGCTTTCAACGAGCGGATCAGAGGTCAAGCCTTCAGGGAAGGTGAGAAAAGTTCAGCCATGCCCTGAGGTTCAGACAATTCCAGAAAAGGGGAACTGTGCACAAATCACAAGTGGTATTGAGAGATGTATCAAAATATGTTAAGTGTTTGCTTGCGTCCTGTGCTTTGTTAACACTGTATGACCTAAAAGCTGCCTCCCAACATTATGCCATGTTTTAGTGAGGCCAATGACAGAACCTAAGATGGGACCCTAGAGACAGGAGCAGGCTTGATTCTTACAGGGTGGCTCCCCCATGTTTCAAATTCTCACTCTGCCTTGGAAACTCGTTGGGGAACCTCAGCCCACTCTCCACCTAACCGACTTAACAGGGTTGCTGTGAGGATAAAATGGTGCAGAGGAGAAAAGTGTAAGGTGCTTTTTGGGAGAAAGGTGAATGAATGAATGATTAATGAACGAATGAAGTGTGCATGCACATGAATGCTCATATCTTGAATAAAACTTTGTTGGTCTGTCACTGGACTCTAACTGTATTTTTCTGAATGAATGAAAAATGCATGCTAACGGTTTCCATTCAAACCTATGGAAAAAAGCAAAGCTTAGCACTTGGAGATGTTGTTGTAGTAAAGTTGGAAGACTTGTGACATCACACACAATGGTCTAGGTTTGGTGCAAAAAAAAACACCCTATGCTTTTTTTTGGCTACAAAACTTTAGAGTTTGCCCACAAACCAAAGCATTGCCGCATGATGTCAGTGATGTGATGCCAGCACTTCTGAGTGATGTCATTTCATCAGGTATGTTATGTGATGTCCCTGTTTTTTAAAAAAAGTTGCTGGGCACCTGGAAAAATGTCTGTGGGCACTGTGGCACCCATGGGCACCACACTGGAGACCCTTAGTCTAGAGATAGAAGAATCATAGAGTTGGAAGGGACCTCCAGGGTCATCTAGTCCAACCCCCTGCTCAATGCAGGAAATTCACAAAAATATTCCCCCCACACCCAGTGACACCTGCTCCATGCCCAGAAGATGGCAAAAAAAAAACCCTCCAGGATCTCTGGCCAAACTGGCCTGGAGAAAATTTATTCCTGACCCCAGTGATGATTAGCATTTCCCTGGGCATTTAAGGATGGGCCATGAGAACTAAGCACTGATGCAACTCTTCCTGCCCTCCCTCTCATGATCTGCTGAAGTTCACAAAATCAGCATTACTGTCAGATGCCTATCTAGCCTCTGTTTAAAGACCACCAAAGAAGGAGAGCCCACCACCTCTCGAAGAAGCCTGTTCCACTGAGGAACTGCTCTGTCAGGAAATTCTTCCTAATGTTTAGCCGAAAACTCTTGATTTAATTTCAACCTGATGGTTCTGGTCCAACCTTCTGGGACAACAGAAAACAACTCTGCACCATTCACTATATGATAGCCCTTCAAGTACTTGAAGATGGTGATCATATCACCTCTTAGCCATCTCCTCTCCAGGCTAAACATACCCAACTCCTTCAGTCTTTCCTCATAGGACTAGGTCTCCAGACCTCTCACTATCTCCAGACCCCTCATTGCCATGTAGTGTTAGTGTGGGCAATCAGAGATGTTGAGAAGCTTAATGGGATGCTCTCCCACTGAACACGTAGAGATGCCGCTCCAGATTCCAGCTTGGAGTCTAGGTTGGACGGCAAGTTTCTGGTGAAGCACAATTAGTTGACTCCAGGGTCTGCTGAAATCCTTCTGGGAAAGGAATGGCATCATCCACTATCAATATAAATGGTGTCTGTTCTTAGGAACAAATCTTCTCTGGATAGGCATCTCAGTTCAAAACTCAGCTAAGCCAGGCTGTTTACAGGTGAGTTTATTCATGGTGTGATCTTCAAAACACATTGGAAGCATCAACTTTGTGTGTCTGTGTGCCCTGGATGAGATACTAAGACAACACATATGTGGCCCTGTTTTATCATCAGGAGATAATTTCTGACATGAGGAGCAGTGTTCCTTCTAAACTGAGCTAGCTCACCAATTTTTAGCCTCCAGCTCACACATTTTAGTTGTAGCTCAGGAAGGATGACCCCAGAGCACAATAATTTATGCAGTAGCTCACAACTTTTAATACCAGTAACTCACAAAGTAGAAGTTTTGCTCACAAGACTCTGCAGCTTAGAGGGAACATTGATGAGGAGTGATTCCTATCTGTTACGTCTTCTGTCTTGCAAAAATTTCTGCCTAATCCTGCTCGTACAGGGCTCTGGTTGTAATTACACCATGGTGATAAAAGAGCACTCTACAGATATTCAAAGGCACATTTCATTTGAACAATTCCGGGGACCATCCTGATCTTGAAGGCCCGAGTTGATTGCAATTCTTGTGGCATGAAAAGGTGCACAGACAGAGACCCAAACTAGGGTTGCCAACTCCAGGTTTGGAAATACCTGGAGATTTGAGGGTGAAACCTAGGAGAGTGGGAGGGGAGGGACGTCTGTAGGGTATTCCAGTATGTAGTCCACCTTCCAAAGCTACCATTTTCTCTAGAAGAAGTGGATGTTTTAAATAAATATATGTTTTTAATAAACAATTTATGTAGTCTGAATATCAGTTATAACTCCAGAAGATCTCCAGTCTCCACCTGAAAGCGAAACTGTGAAATATCCCTCATTGATAACGGAATTGAAACAGGTATGGCAGAAGTCAACGACCTCTCCAGGGAATTTCATTTTGCTGTTACACAGCGGATACAGTGACATGAATGCACCCCCTTGCCCAAATTGCCCGGAGATATGGACTGGGTTATCAACAGTATGCTGATGACACCCAGCTCTATCTATTGATGGACGGCCGGACTGACAATGTCCCTAAAAATCTGGACCTGGCGCTGCAAACCATGGCAGGCTGGCTTAGGCTGAGTGGCTTGAAAAATCCAGCGAAGACAGAGGTCTTTTGCCTGGGCCGTGGTGGTCTGGGAGGGGAAATTCCCCTACCAGCTTTTGATGGTGTGCCACTGGAAGCAGTGCGCAGGGTCAAGAGCTTGGGGGTGCTATTGGAGTCTTCTCTGACAACGGAAGCCCAGATAGCAGCCTTTTTTCATCTTAGGTGGGTGAGGCAGCTGGCTCCTTTCCTGGAGCGTGACGACCTGGCAATAGTGATACATGCAACGGTCACCTTGAGGTTAGACTACTGTAATGCCCTCTACATGGGGCTGCCCCTGTGCCCAACTCGGAAACTGCAGCTAGTGCAGAACGCAGCAGCCAGGCTGTTAATGAGACTCCCTAGGCGGGAACCTGTGCAGCCTGTGCTGCGGGAACTGCATTGGCTGCCTATCGTGTACCGAGTTCGTTACAAGGTGCTGGTTATTACCTTTAAAGCCCTATATGGCCGAGGACCTGTCTACCTTAGAGATCATCTCTCCCCGTATGTTCGCCAGAGAGTACTGAGATCTAGCTCACAAAATCTGCTGAAAATCCCTGGGCCAAAGGAGGCCAAACTAAAAGCGACAAGGGAGCGGGCCTTCTCGGTAACAGCACCCCAATGGTGGAGCTAGCTATCAGAGGAGGTACGGGCCCTACGGAGCCTTAATCCGTTCCGTTGGGCTTGTAAAACCATCCTCTTACAACTGGCCTTTTAAGGTGGAACCATTGCACCATCACTACAAAAACTGTGTTCGTATGCATATTAAGACTGTAGCACCATTTTATGTTATATTGTAATTTAAATTATTAATTTAAATGCTGTTTTTATGTAATTGTATTTTAATTGTAAATTGCTTTGAATTTTATTGTTGTATCATGGTACAAAGTACTATGTCATGTAAGCCGCCCTGAGCCTGCTTCGGCGGGGAGGGCGGGATATAAATTAAAATTTATTACTATTATGAACGGAATGTTTTCCTTCTCATTGCATGAAGACATCAGTTTACAAGTTCCTTTGTGATCTGGCTTTATTGCAGTAGTGATTGCAAGTTCTTTAAGAACAAGAACAGTATGGGCTTCCTTTTTATAATTTGAATAATGAGAAGAGACTGTGATTTTGGATGGGACTTTATTGTATTGTTGATTGCTTATTGCAAAGTTATTTGTCACGATGACCTGTAGGTTGTGTTTTGTTTTGCATCCACCCGAAAGCTGGCATGCCTAAGTGCAACACCAGACTCTGGGCATGATTTGAGCTTGGCTCAGACTTTGAATCTATCTGGAATGTTAAGGCCTGTCCTGAGAATGTGGGAGGTAATAACCAAGAATGCCTCTGAGGATGTACAGATTGCATTTCCTTTATAGTGACAGTCTTCCTCCACAATCTGGCAGTACAAGAAGGGAAGGGAAGTATTTGGGTCAAAGCCCCTGGCATGTAATTCTTTTGAAATCCACCACTGCTCAGCAGAGATGGCTGGTTCAGTTCCCCCCTCCCCCCACACGTCGGCCTTATTTTCATCGTAATTACTTTTTGAGCTCCTGTTGTTCTTCCAGCTTTAAATCCATAGTGGTGTTTTCCCCCCTGGTATACCTTTCATGCTGACCCTCCATAGGACAAAACCCTTATTCTTTTGCTATGGAATTCTAGAAGGGGGGATATGGGGTACGATTTGCAACTCACGTTTGCTACGCGGTTGGAAGAGCTGACATACTTCATATTTATATGCTGATGGAAGTATGGTGGTGAGCAAGGAGTAGTTTGGAAACAGTGGGAGAATCTTCTTGCAAGGAAGAAAAAGAGGCATCTGGTTTCAAAGGGAAAAGTCGCACCAACTCCCCTCCCCCCCCCACTGCTCTCCCCTCCAAATTTCTTGAGACCTGCTTAAGAGAACATTAGCTGCCCTTCTCCAACACTATGCTGGTATTTCTTTATGGAACTGCTGAAAGAGATCAAACTGTCCTCCATTTCCCCGACTTGTGAAAACAGTATAAACTCTAAGTGCGTGTGGGAGAATCAAAATTCTGCATTCCGGTAACATACATTCAGTGCCCAAAAAACTGCATTAGCTGGTCAGCATGATTTATGAAACATATATATATTTATTTACACAATTTGTTTTGCTGAGTCATGAAGAGTGTGAAGGCCTATGAAAGACCCTGAAATCCTTCAACCTTGAATTTTGGAGAACCTGCCCAGCCTATCCCCTACCCCATGGATCCAGTTTCTGGGATTTCAACCTGTATTGTTCATAAACTTTCAAGCCAATTGTCAAATCCTTAAGGACTAGAAACACAGTTTTTTAAAATGAAAGATGAATTCAGGTGTTGTCTACCCTTTAGCCTGCAACCTTTAACCATCAAAGATTTCAGGTTTTCACGGCTGGCATCATCATTAGGGTTTGTAGAATCTTTCGGGCTCAAGTGCCGTGTTCTACTGGAGAAAGTTTTTCTTCCAGACATTTCTCTGCAGCTGAAAACGAAACGTCTGGAAAAAAAACTTTCTCCAGTAGAACACGGCACTTGAGCCCGAAAGATTCTACAAACCCTAGCCTTTAACCATACTCAAATGTTCTCCTTAAGATAGCTGAATCACAGTGCCTTACGTAAGGTTGCCTACGGTTGCCAGATCCAGATTGGGAGATTCCTGGAAATTTTGGGGATGGACACTGGGAAGGGTGAGGTATGGGGAGAGGAGGGACTTCAGCAGAGTATATTGCCATAGAGCAGGGGTGGCCAAACTGTGGCTCAGAAGCCACATGTGGCTCTTTCATACATACTGTGTGGCTCTTGAAGCCTCTATTTCCCCAGTGGCCAGCTTGGAGAGGGTATTTGTCTCTTTAATCACTTATCCAAGCCAAGCCAGCTGGCAGCTTGGAGAGTGCATCTAAAGTTAAAGTCGCTTTCTTTCCACCTCTCCCTCCCTGTCTATTTCCTTCCTTCTGCTCTCTCCTTCTGGTGTTCGTGTCTTGCAGCTCTCAAACATCTGATATTTATTCTATGTGGCTCTTACGTTAAGTAAGTTTGGCCACCCTGCCATAGAGTCTACTCTCCAAAGCAACCATTTTCTTCTGGGGAACTGATTTCTGTCAGCTGGGGACCAGTTGCAATTCCAGGAGATCTCCAGCAGTCACCTGGAGATTGGCAACCCTAGCACTCTGCAACCTTGAATGGTATTCAAATGTTCTACTTAAGATAGCTGCATTGTTTTGCCTTGAGTAAGGCTGCATAGGGTTGCCGATGTCCAGGTGGGGCCTGGTGATTTCTGGGAATTGCAACTATCTCCGGACTACAGAGATCAGTTCTTCTGGAGAAAACAGCTGGTTTTTTGGGGTGGGGGTGGATTCTATGGCATTATCCCCTGCAGACGTCTCTCCCATCCCCAAACCCTGCCCCTCTCCAGGTACCAACCTCTAGGAATTTTCCAGTCCAAAGTTGGCAACTCTATGGCAATTAATTGGGCTGGAGAGGCAGTCCAGTGTGTGAGAGCCAGTACGGTGTAGTGGTTGGAGTGTTGGACTAGGGTATGGGATATCCCAGTTCAAATCCTGCCTTGGGCAATGGAAGTTCGCTGGGTGACCTGGGGCCAGTCACACACTCAGCCTAACCTACCTCACGGGGTTGTTGTGAGAATAAAATGGAAAAGAGAATGATGTAAACCACTTTGGGTCCCTGCTGGGGTGAAAGGCAGGTTATAAATAAAATACAGAAAGTCAATAAATAAACAATGTCTGGTAGAGATGGAGGTTGCGAAAGAATCAGTACTTTCCTGGCTGTAAGCGCCACTGAATGAATGTGGCTCATATTCTGAGTAGACCAGTTTAGGATTACTGCACCATTTATTAAGGAGCATGGCTTTTTTTTTAATTAAAAGGCCAACAGGAACTCATTTGCATAGTAGGCCATCACCTCTGACAGCACCATTGTTTCAAACAGGGCTTTCCACACAGGAACTCATTTGCATATTAGGCCACACTCCCTAACGTCAAGCCAGCCGGAACAGCATTCTGGTGCGTTTCTGCTAAAAAAAAAAGCCCTGTTAAGGAGAAAACCCTTTAATTTCTCCCTATCATACCTTTATGGAGACACTCATTCCTCCCCCTTCCCTTTTCCATCCTTTTTTTCCTTCTTAAAATTTATTAATGTATTTGGCAAACCTTGTCAGCATTTCCTCCGATTATGCCAGCAAATGCAAGGCTTCCCTTGATGAATGGGGAGCAGCGCTTTAAATCAGTCCCCTACTGATACAAATTATTTTAATGTGCCCCTTTTATGATTTACGGGGATTTTATGAAGTAGCCAGCTATGTTGTAAGACTTGATTATAGACTTGGGTTGCCTTCAAAGATAAAATGCCCTCTACGGAAAAGAGGTCCCCCCCCCCCTCTTAAATAAATGGTACATTGCTGATTCAGACAGTTCACAAAAGCAGAGCAGCTTGGATGAATAAGGGACAAACTTCCTTCTGTCTTGGCCTTTTGGCGCTGTGCTTTCTTTTAAATCCCAACTTAAGGGCTGTCCTCCCACACATATCCACATACTGAGGGCTCAAATAGCCTGGTATTTTGTATGTACATGTGCAACGCTTCATGTATACATTATCAGATATGCGCTAAAGAACATAGCAAAATCTTACATATGGACTTGGCTCACCTCCATTCTGTTTATGCACAAAAACTGTGGGCCTGTGTATGATGGACAGGTAGGGTTGCCATCCTCCAGGTGGTGGCTGGAGGTCTCCAGGTAACAGAGATCAGTTCCTCTTGAGAAAACGGCTGCTTTGGAAGGTGGACTGTATGGCAACCCCGCTGAAGCCCCTCCCCTCCCCAAACCCTGCCCTCCTCAGGCTCCTCCCCCCAAAATCTCCAGGTATTTCCCAAACCTAGGAGAGGGCCAAGTACTCAGTTACAAAGATCTGAGGGAATGAATATTGTAGATTTTTACAGCCTAAACTATGTTTTATTTATTTAAATGTGTATACTCATTTCTCCCCAGTGGGGGACTCAAAGTGGCTTACAATATCATTCACAATTGTGCTGTTACTTGCCCTTAGCCCGCTTGTAGGAGAGCGAAACAGAAATCAATAACAACAGTAATTATTAGTTATTATTATTATTATTCTCCCCATCCCCATTTTATCCTCACAACCAGCACCCAGTGATGTAGATAAGGTAGGAGACAGTGTGACCCATCGGCCTTCCAAGGCAGAGAAGGGATTCAGACCTGGACCTCTCAGATCCTGGCCCAACACTCTAACCACTAAATCTGGGGTCCCCGACTTTTTTGAGCTTGTGGGCATATTTGGAATTTTAAGGAGGGTGAGCGCCTCCCCAAAAATGGTTTCAACAGGAGGTGGAAACAAGCCAGAAATGATTTCTGCAGGAGGCAGAGAACAGTGGAATACCTGGGAAGAGATAAAGCCTGAATGGAACCACACATTGACTTAGAAAACAGCCTAGGTGTTTACCAGTCCTTCTGATCCTCCAGTTGAAAGCCTTTTTGCTTGAATGAGGGCAGCCAATAATAAGCTCTGCCCCACCAACTTTCTGAAAAGCCCACTGAGTCCCAAGGGAGGAACTGGTGGGCACCTGTAGGGGAACTTTGCACTAAATGATGCTAGCTCTCCTGTATCAGTTAAGAAGCAGAGAATGGTCAATACCAGGGGGGGTTGTTGTAGAAAAGGCCAGCAGGAACTCATTTGCATATTAGGCCACACCCCTGATAGCACCATTGTTTTGCACGGGGCTTTTTTGTAGAAAAAGCCTAGGAGGAACTTATTTGCATATTAGGCCACACCCCCTGATGCCAAGCCAGCTGGAACTGTGTTCCTGTGCGTTCCTGCTCAAAAAAAGCCTTGTTCAATATTATCAAAACATTTCTTTGCTTGAGTCTGTCCCACATTTGCTGAAATAAAAGTGGGGCCAGGGTTGAGAAATATCTGGAGATGATGGAGGCAGAGGTTGGGCTTGGGGATGGGAGGGATTTCAGTAGGGTACAGTGCCACGGGGTCCACCTTCCAATGCTGAACTGACCTCTTTCACCTGGAAACTAGTTGTAATAGCAGGCGCTCCCCAGGTACCACCTGGAGGTTGGCCACCCTATGTGGAGCCTTTGACAGAAAACTCCTCTCCCTCTTTCCAGGACTCCTAAATATTTGAGAAAGAATGAGCTAGCTGTGAGCCCATTCCTTTAAGGGGGGGGGGGGAAGGAATGCGGTCTTGACAACCTCTTTGGGGTCTAAGAGGTTATCAGAGTGTAAATGCCTTCGCTGGGGTGAAATGTTTGAGAAAGAGCAGAGAACATTTTAAACATATTTATAGGCCCTGTCCTTTCCAGCTTCTGTACCTCTTTCATTTGCAGTTTCACAAGTAAAAGGTGTGATTGTAATCATCAAACCGATAATGGCAAAAGCATGACTCAGAAGAAGGGCAAGTAGGGAGGTAGCCAGCTGGCTAATGTTGTTTTGCAGACAAGGTATATAGTTATAAAGGGGGCAGGGAGGGGAGATCTTTCATTGGACTGTTTCCTAGGGGATAGGGGGACCCTGAGAAAAAACACTGGGTGGGGGGAGTCTGCACAGTGGGGAGAAAGCATCAGTGCAAATTGCCAATCATTTATTTATTTAGAAGGTGTATACGCTGCTGCTCTCCAGAGATCTGCTGTAAGCAGCTCCCAGGGTTGCCGATTTGGTATAGTGGTTAAGTGCGTGGACTCTTATCTGGGAGAACCAGGTTCGATTCCCCTCTCCTCCACGTGCATCTCCTGGAATGGCATTGTGTCAGTCATAATTCTGTCAGAGTTGTTTTCTCCAGAGCAGTTTCTGTCAGAGCTCTCTGTAGTGTATCAGTAACAACATGCGCCCCGCGCAGAGGCAACTGGGCTGTCCCAGAAGCCTCCAGCGCAGGGCGCGGAATCACCCGCCAATCAGCAGTTGCGGCGGGTAGTTCAACAGGTCAGGATTGGCCTGACCGACCCAGTAGGCTGTACCGGGAATTGTATATAAGCGGGGCCCGGCCCGCGTGCTCTCTCTCTTGCAACGTGCTCCTAATAAACTATGTTGCCCTACTCTCGTCTCCGCTTCGAGTACGTTACACTGGCGACGAGGATGGGATCTTAGCCTCAGCGGCTACCACGGAGATCTAGGGCAACCACGAGTCCTGACCGCCGCCGCCATGGCCACACAGAACGGAACCACCGGCTACATCGAGACATTCGACCCCACCAATCCCGAGGGCTGGGAGTCCTACGCGGAGCGGGTCGAGTTCTACCTCAGGGCCAACAAGGTCACCGACGCCGGCACGAAGAGGGACGTTCTCCTGAGCGTCTGCGGGCCAGCCACGTTCGAGATCGCCAAGGGTCTCTCGGCTCCCGTCCGCCTCACGGAGAAGTCCTACGCGGAGATCATCGGACTCCTCACCGGCCATTTCTCGCCACAGGCTTCGCGGGTGGCCCGTCGGTTCCTGTTCCACAGAAGGGACCAGGCAGTGGGGGAATCAGCTGCCGACTACCTGGCGGCCCTCCGCAAGATCGCCGGGAACTGCAACTTCCCCCAGCTGGAAGACACCCTGGCCGACCGATTCACGTGGGGCCTCCGCGACGAGAGGCTCCAGCAGAAGCTCTTCGCCAAGGAAGAGCTCACCCTCCAGAGCGCCTTCAGCGAGGCGGTGGCGTTCGAGAGGACCTCCAGGACCTTCCCCAAGGCCCGGACCGAAGCTGCCCACCACGAGGAGCTGGACCACGACTGCCCAGAGGAGGAAGAAGCCCACCAGCTGCGCCGCCCAGCCGGGCCACCCAGCAGAGCCGCCCAACGCCCCCGAGCGGCCGAACGACCCCCAGCGACGGAGAGGGTCCCGGCCACCAAGTGCGCCAGCTGCGGCGACCCCCACGACAGGCGGGACTGCCGGTACTGGACCTGGGACTGCCGGAGCTGCGGAAAAACGGGCCACATTGCGAGGGCTTGCCGAGCCAAGCCCAACCGCCGGAGGCCGACCACGCATCACGAGTCGGCGGAGTTCCATTCCACGGACTCCACGTCCCTGCAGGTACTGAACTTGCCCCTCTCCACCCCCGATAAAATCAAAATGGCGGTCCTCATCGAAGGGAACCCCTGCCAAATGGAAGTGGACTCTGGTTCCTCCATCTCCATTATAGCGGAGGAAACCCTGAGGAAGCTGTGTCCCCCCCAGCGGCTGCAACTAAGGCCGGCGAACTTCATACTCCGGGACTTTCAGAAGAATCCGGTGCAAATCGCGGGGTGGGCGCGGGTGCAAGTCGAGCGGGGGTCCTTCTACGGCCCGCTGGACATCCTGGTGGTAAAGCGCCAGCTTACCACCCTGCTAGGACTGGCGTGGTTCAAACCCTTGGGGATCCGGTTGGAAGGGGTGGAGCAAACCCTAACACCCAGGGGGTTCGGGGAGATATGCCAAGAGTTCCCTGACGTGTTCGATGGTTCTCTAGGGAGCTACAAAGGGCCAGCCATCTCCCTACCGCTAGACCTCACGGTCAGGCCGATTCGGCTCAAGGCGAGGAGGGTCCCGTTCGCTTTAAAGCCAAAAATAGAGGCCGAACTAGACCGCCTCACAGCCCAGGGAGTCCTGGAGCCCGTGGACTACGCCACCTGGGAGACCCCCATCGTAACCCCTATCAAGCCAAACGGGGAGGTGCGGATCTGTGCAGACTATAAATGCACGATAAACAAGGCACTGCAGGATAACCCCTACCCAGTGCCGGTGGTGAGCCACGTTCTGGCTGCCCTAGCGGGGTCCAAGATCTTCGGGAAGCTGGACCTGGCACAGGCCTACCAACAGCTCCCGGTAGATGCTAAGACGGCGGAAGCCCAAACTATAGTGACACACAGGGGGGCCTTCCGGGTGAGGAGGCTTCAATTCGGGGTTAGCGTCGCTCCCGGGATCTTCCAGAGTATAATGGACGCTCTCCTGAAAGGGATCCCCGGAGTCCAGCCGTTTTTTGATGACGTGCTAGTCGCCGCCCCGGACCTCGAAGAATTCGGCAACCGCCTAAGAGAGGTACTCCGCCGGTTCCAGGCAGCGGGGCTCAAAGTCAAGAGGGAGAAATGCCTGCTGGGGGTCCCATGGGTGGAGTTCCTGGGGTTCGCCGTAGACGCAGCGGGAATCCACCCTACGGAAGAAAAGACCCGAGCCATTGTGAAAGCGCCAGCCCCCACCTGCAAAGCGGAGCTACAAAGCTTCTTGGGGGTGCTTAACAAGGCGGCCCTAGCAGAGCCCCTGCACCGCCTGCTGGACAAAAAAGCCCCTTGGGTTTGGGGCAAACGCCAAGCAGCCGCGTTTCAGGCAGTCAAGGATGTTTTGGTGTCTAATGCGGTGCTCCACCATTTTGACGAGGGCCTCCCCGTCATCCTGGCTTGCGATGCGTCGCCATACAGGGTGGGAGCAGTCCTGGGGCACCAACTCCCCGACGGGAGGGAGGTACCGGTCGCATACTACTCCCGCACACTGACACCAGCCGAGCGCAACTACGTGCAAATAGACAAGGAGGCTCTGGCAATCGTGGCGGGGGTCCGCAAGTTCCATGAATACCTGTATGGGCGGAGGTTCACCATAGCTACGGACCGCAAGCCCCTCTTAGGTCTGCTGGCCCCCGACCGTCAAACCCCCCAAATACTGTCGCAGCGCGTGTTGAGGTGGAACCAATTCCTCAACTCCTACACTTACACACTGGTACACAGGGCCGGCAAGGCTATGGGTCACGCGGACGCACTCAGCCGCTTGCCACTTCCGGAAACGGGTCCAGACCCCGCCCCCGCACACCAGGTCATGCTAATGGAGAGCCTCCCGGAGCCGCCCCTACACGCAGCGGAGGTCGCCAAGGCCACCCAGAAACACAAGACACTAGCACGGGTGCTCGACTGGGTGGTGAGGGGCTGGCCGGAGGGGAACATGGGGGAAGAATTCAAGCCATATAAGACCAGGAGGGAGGAACTAGCAGCCCACAAGGGGTGCCTGTTATGGGGAAGTAGGGTGGTGATTCCGCCCCCGCTGCAAAAGCGTGTCCTAGAATCCTTACATGAGACCCATCCCGGCATAGTCCGAATGAAGGCCTTGGCCAGAAGCTACGTCTGGTAGCCGGGGATGGATGGGGAGATAGAGAGCTGGGTCCGACGGTGCCAAACGTGTCAAGAGTCGCGGCCCGAGCCTCCCAGCGCCCCCGCCACTAGGTGGGAGTCAACCCGGAAACCATGGTCGAGACTCCACCTCGATTTCGCGGGGCCATTCCAGGGGCAGATCTTCATGATAATAGTGGACGCCTACACCAAGTGGTTGGAGGTCATCCCCGTAGGGTCCACCTCATCCGCTGCCGCAATCCGAGCGCTGCGCAGGGTCTTATGCACACACGGTATCCCGGACACCATAGTCTCAGACAACGGGACCGCGTTCACGTCTGCAGACTTCCAGGCGTTCCTCCATAGATACCTGATCAGGCACATAAGATCTGCCCCCTTCCACCCAGCCACCAACGGCCAGGCGGAGCGGATGGTCCGCACCACGAAAGAAGCCCTGGGCCGAATTGTGCAGGGCGACTGGGACCACCGATTAGCGGCATTCCTTTTCGACAATAGGGTCACCCCCAACCCGGTCACAGGGGTGAGCCCGGCAGAGCTCCTAATGGGACGCAAGCTGACAACCCGACTGGACAGACTACACCCCGACCGGGCGTCAGACACCCGCGAGAGCCCCGAGGTTCGGGACGCAGTCAGGGGGTTCTTTGCGGGCGACCCAGTTTACGCCCGGAACTATGCAAGGGGGCCTGATTGGGTGGCGGGCCGAGTGCTACGAGTGACGGGGTCCCGCCACTATGATATATCAACTGAGGGGGGCCAGGTATTACGGCGGCACATAGACCAGTTGCGCCGCCGCACGCTACCGGAGGAGCCGGCGGACACAGAAGAGGCGTGGTCCGGGGAGGGGCCAACCGAGAGCCTACCTGAGGACGAGGCCCCAACGCCCATCACGCCGACGCAGGGAACACCAGAACGGTCCGAGCCCGAAAGACCCGCTGAGCCAGCCCCGCCGCCTCCGACCTCACCACGGGCCGCCGAAGCACCAACCGCGGAAGCAGCGCCTCCCCCACCGGACCTCCCTAGACAGTCCACCCGGGAGCGCCGACCTCCCGCGTATCTCAGGGACTATGTTCCTTAACTAGGGGGGGAGGGGTGTAGTGTATCAGTAACAACATGCGCCCCGCGCAGAGGCAACTGGGCTGTCCCAGAAGCCTCCAGCGCAGGGCGCGGAATCACCCGCCAATCAGCAGTTGCGGCGGGTAGTTCAACAGGTCAGGATTGGCCTGACCGACCCAGTAGGCTGTACCGGGAATTGTATATAAGCGGGGCCCGGCCCGCGTGCTCTCTCTCTTGCAACGTGCTCCTAATAAACTATGTTGCCCTACTCTCGTCTCCGCTTCAAGTACGTTACACTCTCTTAACCCCACCCACCTCACAGGGTGTCTGTTGTGGGAGGGAGAGGGAGATTGTAAGTGGCTCTGAGACTCCTTTGGGTAGGATATAAATCCAATATCTTCTTCTCTTCTCTTGCCAGCTCTGCATTCAGAAATACCTGGAGATTTGAGGGTGGAGACTGAGAGGGTGGGGTTAGGAAGGGGACGGGCCTTGGTAGGGTATAATGTCAAAGAGTCCACCTCCCAATGCAGCATAGGAGACAATCTTCAGGCTAGAGCAGACCATAAAGGCAATTTTGAAAGCTCAGTAGTCAGGCTGAATACAAACGGCCTCATTGGGCCAACACAGGAACTCCCCACAGCCGGATTTAAATTGCGTGTTCAAATGTGCACATCTGGGTCCCTCCTCACTCCTGCCCTTATGTCATCCCCCAGCATCTCTCTGCCATCTTAAAAAGCTATCGCTTACTAAGTGGCAGCAAATCTCCGAAGCGCTTCCCTGTCACCTTTCTCAGCTGTGTGAACAGCTGGGGAATGCCAGGGAAGCGCCTCCCATGTGCTCAAGTGATCTGACTGCTCCTCCAGAGCATGGGCAGCCCATCCCTCTTCCAGCAGTGGGCCCCCCGCCCCCGTACTATCTGACTGCCCCGGGGCACCTCAGACTGTGCCAGCTTTTTCTGAGCTGGAAGGCTGCTATCCCAAGCTGCCCCTCTATATCCAGTCTAAAGATCACTGAACGCCATCCTTAAACTGTTCTGAAATTAGCACCAAATTGTTTTAATCTAATGTTTTAACTTAAATGTTTTTATTGCCGTTCTATTATGCGTTATGAGCCACCCTGAGCCTGCTTTGGCAGGGATGGTGGAATATAAATCAAATACACATAAAAAAGCCTTTGACAAGGTGCCATGAATGTGGTGGACTCAGCATGCCTGGATGTTGTGGGGTGCTACATCACTTTATGTATGTATAGGTGTTATCTCCTTGAATGGGATGCCTCTCTTAACCTGGGACCTGCCCTCTGACCCCTCCTCTCTCTCTCACTTTGTCCTCTCACTCACTTTACATGGCTTTACATGGAGACACACATCACATGTCTCTTCAGGTCTCTCCTGTAGATGCTATGCCCTTGTACTCTCACACATGATGCCTGACAAGCTGGCCATTTGTTTTTTTTTATTTTGGAGGGGAGGTTAAATTTGTGTGCATGCATGCATGTTTGTGTGTGCCTGTATGACTTCTGGCGACCCCTACTGGGACATGAAGGATGTTTAAAGAAGTGGCTTGATACAGCCTGCCTCTGCCTCCTGATCCTGGTATTCCGAGGAGGTCTCCCATCCAAGTACTTGCCAGGGTCAGCCCTGATTCAGTTCTGGTTTTAGATTTCTGGTTGGTTCTACAACTCTTATTGCATTGTTTATTGAAAGTGCTGTCTGTCAGTTGTATTGACATTCGCTGTGTGTCAGCCAGTTTGAGTCTGAGTGAGAAAGATAAACTATAAAGAGCATAAATAAGTAAATAAAATTTGACAGGAGAGCTACTGAATTAGGGAAAGTCTGGAAAGAATAAACAGAGGAAAAACCAGGGGTCACATAATAGAAAAAGAGGTGCCGGAGCTCATTAGCATAACTCATTTGCATATGCCGTACAGCTCTGACATAATCACAAGGTGTACTCTATTATATCAGCTCAGCATCTACCTTAAGACTTATTGAATTAGAAATGTCATAATAAAACCTTACTCCCATCATACTTTTTAAATTACTTTCTCCTATGTGGCCACAGTGGCATGAGGAAGATTTCCATCTGTCTGCTTTATATGTTTTGATGATTTTCCCCATTTTTTGTGAAAGTTAGAAAGTTTGTCAAATCTTAGAGTTCAGCAAATTCTCACTGGGGGTTTGAACAATGGAGCCCAGAAGCAAGTTTTTTTTTAGGGGTGGGGATAAGAAAGAACAAAATAAATTTTAGAGGTTTCAGAGCTCTGCTCCTGTCAGAGCTCTTCCCAAAATGAGGCCTGGGGAAAACTACTGTGTCACTCAAAACTTAGGATCAGGCCCATATTATATTGTCAGTTTCCACTGATTCTGTCTCCTTGCTGAAGTCTCCCTTCATGCCACTCTTCAGGGTCCCCTGTTCCTGAGGGGCAGCACTTTTCAGAGATCACTGGGCTGCAGTGGTTAAAGGGAGGCAGGGAGGCTCCATTCTGCTGACGGGAAATTTAGCCTAGATCTCTTAAGGGTCATCCAGCAACAGTGGCTAGCAGTCGATTCAAGTCGAATAAAAGGAAGTCCTTCTTGCCATCCTAAATTATAACCATGAAAGAAATTGCCAGAGGATATAGTGGATGGACTGGTCACAAGCATGTATGGTGCTCCGAAAGAACTGGACAAATTCATGGAGAGTAGATCCATAAACGGCTGTCGATAACAATAGCTATAAATGGAACCTCTGTGATCAATAGGCATGTTTACCAGAATCTAGGGATAAGCAGGAGAGACAGGCTGTTTCTGTTATGCTGGTATCTGTGAGGCTGTCAGCAGTATCTAGCAAACCTGAGTACTGTTTTAATGCTGGACTAGATAGCTGTAGACCAGATCCAGGGATCCCTAATCTTGTCAACCCATCCAACTGGAGATTCCTAGTCAACAGAGGTCGTTTTTTCTTACCAGATGACAAATATTCCCCACTGTGGTCCAAAAAGGCAGACAGGTCTTGCCCCTGTGATATAGGGGAGACTGAAACAGTAGAACATGTTTCGCTTTGCTACCCTTTTTACCAAAAGATTCATTCCAAGTTCATTCTCCATTCGCTTAGCAGATATCTGGTCATTTGGGTTTGGCACCTGCCAAAATGCTACTCATAGGCAAAACCCCTTAGGCTACAGCTCTTAGTACGGAATTTTGTGCAGCTGCTAGTAAAATTCATCAGAATGTTTTATGTACTGAAGAATGTTAAGATTTTGATAAACTTGCATGTATTCACTTACCTATTTATTGTTCATCCACTGTATTATTCCTATATTTACTGTGAATTATGTGAACTGTAATTTGTATTGGTCTATGCAGTGGCGTCACTGGGGTGGGTTGCACCCTGGGGCCAAGTGCGTGGGTTGCACCCTGGGGCCAAGTCGGTTGCACCCTGGGGCCAAGTGTGCCGGACTCGGAGGGAAGAGCAGCAGTCCTCGTGCGCTGCCCAGAGGTGCTAAATCCCTCGCGTTCGAACAAAGGAAGCCTCCGCCTGGAGAAGCCGAAAGATTTGGGGACGGTAACCGTCCCGAAACTTGAGGAGAGGCGCTGCTCGTCCTGCAAACTACTTCTTCCATCAGTCCGTCCCTCCCAAGGCGCTGGCGGCGGCGCGGGCTTGTGCAAGACCAGTTGCTAGCCGAGAGCGGCGGCTGGGGGAGCTCAGCGCACCTGGCGAGAACCAGCGAGAAAGAAGCCCGCTTCGGGTCCTCGTCGCCTACCCCCTCCTCCCCCGCCGCCAGCAGCAGCGCCTGCGGTGCGGAGTCTTCAGCACTGGCGCTCATGCGCACTGCCGGCAATGCTCCTGCGCTACCCCTCACCCGCTCCTCCTCTTGCTGCTGCGAGCGCGGCCGATGCCGCCTGTTTTCCTCCTGCGTGAGGGACTCCCTCGCTCTCTGCCTGCCTGCCCCCTTCCCTTCCCTCCTGCGCCCCGCGCGTCTAAAGCCTCCTTTCCCTCGCTGGTTGGCTCGCAACGTCCTCCCTTCCCTGGTTTGCCTGCTCACCCTCTGATGCCTGCCTGCGGAGAGCTGCGCTTTCCTCTTCCCTCCCGGCCTTCTCTCGCTTCGCCACTGCCTTGAAAGAGCCTCCCCGCGTCTCCCGCCAATAAAGACTGTGATTGCTTGCCGCCTGCTGCCTTCAAAGAGCCCTAGGGGGCCAATGAGAATGCTCTGGGGGGGCCAATGGCCCCCTTGGCCCTGCCCTAGTGACGCCTCTGGGTCTATGATAGTTTTTAATAAAGGCTGATTGACACCTGATCTTGTCAAACCTTTGGGCACTTTTAGAATTTTGAGAACAAGGAGTGGGCGCTGCAACAAAATGGCTGACATCACAAGGTGGGAGTAATCACAAAATGGCTGATGTGGAGTTGTTTCAGTCATAAAACCTTGGGAGGTTCCAAGCCATGCATCCTCCTGTGACAGAAGCAGCTGTTTCTAAATGGCTGGAAACACAAATGTGATGCCTCCTGAGCTCTTTTGAAGCACCTTCTAGGTAAGTGGAAGAAAGTCAGGATGGGCTCCTTACTTTGGGAAAGAAGCTGGGAAAAACTGTCAAACACCAGTGTGACACCCTGTGGCACCACATCAAGGATCACCTGTCTAATGTAACGAGGCCAGTTTTATTTTATTTGGTCTTTCAAATAAAGACCAGAAGAGATGCTGAGTATTCTAGGAAGGAAGTTCCCCAAATTAAAAAAGGTATTCAATTATCAGCTGCATGAGGGAGACTGATTTCACTCAGGGCTGTGTCATAAGGGGAAGGGGGTGAGCCCTGCGGCTGCGCTGTTTTCCCAACCTGAAACAGCCTTAGGAAACCACTCTTTATCCCACTGGTGTAAACATACAGGTACCCGAATCAAGATAATGAACTGGACAGTTGATCCCCAGGGAAGGCTGAATGTAGACAGTTCTCATTGTTTATGTATGTTAATTACCCTCAAGTTGCTCCTGAATGATAGTGACCTTATGAATTAATGACCTCCAAAACAACCAATTGGTAATGTCCTTGCTCAGATCTTGCACTCTGACGTCCAGGGCTTCTTTTATAGAGTCAATCCATCTCATCTTGGGTCTTCCTCTTTTCCTGCTGCCTGAAGCTTTTTCTAGCATTATTGGCTTTTCTAGTGACTCATCTTCTTATAACGTGACCAAAGTACCTTCATGTCACTCTTCAGGATGCCCCTTTTCTGAGTTTCGTCAGGTTAGCTTCTAGGGAGGTTGGATTTAGTCTAGAACTCACTTATTTGTCTTTTGGGCAGTCCATGGGATCCATAAAACTATCCTCCAGCACCAAATTTCAAGTGAATCAGTTTATTCCTGTCTATTTTCTGCACTGTCCATGTCCAACTTTCATACCAGTACATAGCAACGGGGAATACAATGGCACGAATTATCTTAATCTCGACCACTATAAACACATCCTTGGACTTAAGGATCTTTTCTAGCTCCTTCAGGGTTGCCCTTCCTAGTCTCAACCTCTTTCTGATTTCTTAGTTGCAGACCGATTTCGCACTCACTTTATGCTGCTCTCACGTTCGTCTTCTCAGAGTGGCTTCCGATTTCCCACTATGCCCCGGGGCTGCAGCAAGGATCGGCACTTTTGCACAGTAAACAGAAACCGCTAAAAACCAGTTTCTGTTTGCTGCATGAAAACGCCAATCCTTGCTGCAGCCCTGGGACAGATAGTGGGAAATTGGAAGGAAGCCACTCTGAGAAGACAAACATGAGAGCGGTGTAAGGTGAGTGCGAAATCGGTCGCAGTCTCCCTTTTGCCTTGACCTGGATACTTCAGGCTAGACTGATCTTATTAGATCTTGCAAACTAAGCAGGGTCAGTCCTGGTTAAGTATTTGGATGGGAGACCTTGAACTCCAAGGGTTGCAATGTGGAGGCAGGCAAAGGCAAACCACCTCTGAATGTCTCTTGCCCTAAAAATCCCATGGGGCCATCATAAATCAGCAGTGACTTGACTGCACTTTCCACTACCACTGGTCTCCTTTTTTGGTTGATGATGGAGCCAAGGAATAGAAAATCTTGAACAATTTCAATTTGGGACTTCAATTAGGCGAGCATGCTGATCAGAGCCTGCAGAGTGTGCTCATCCTTCTCAGCTGACATTCTCCCTCCAACAAAAATGCCAAATTACCTCTGTCTGAGTTAACTATTCCAAAGTATAGAAGGGCTTTTATGCTAGCCCAGGCTTGAATGCTCTACCTTCAGCAGTGATGCTAGGTTCAGTGGAATTCTTTACTCAGATAGACTCTGCAACTGTGGCAGCAATAAAATGGATTCTGTTGACCACATATTTTTTGATTGTCCTAAATTTTCAGAACCAAGAGCTGAATTGAGCTCCCTGTTATTTAATCAGAACTCTCTTTCTCCAGAAGCAAAATCATCCTGGCTATTCAGAGACAAAAGATAAGAAAGATAAACAAACAATTTCAGTTTCTTCATCGCCAACCTTAAACTTGTGTAATACTCTCCATTACCAGGCCAAAAATTCTTCCCCAGCTGTGTTTCACATCGTGTCACTGCTCCAGCCCTCCCCCCAGGATCCACACAAAGTGAACACTGAGGGAGTGCTGAAGATACGTTATCAAGAACATCAAATGTTTAGCTGTTGAAGTTTCCAAGCACTCCAGGAGGAGTGGGACTGTTTAGATATCAGATATTCTCTCACTCAGGTCAGGTGAACCACTGTTGAATGATGGCTAAATTCCCCCCAAAGCATCTTATTTTTTTGCCATCAGTATGTTATCACTGCTGCCCTTTAGCTCTCCAGGCATCCCGGGCAAAGAAAGTATTGCTTTCCTAATCCCACACCTCAGCCTGAAGCTCTTTCCATTCAAAATGGGAGATTGTTTACAGAAGATGAAAGATTCTTACCACACCACCTGGTTTCTGTCTGCAGCCACACTGGACAAGGGGTGAAGGCACTTCTCCATTTATCTTGGCCTGCTCTCAAAAGATGTATGGAATTTCCAGTATTTAGTGTAGAAGCAGCTAGAGAGTCAGAGGAGACAATTGGAAGGCTTATTTGAGTTTCAGCATTCTGGAATATTCTACAGGGGCAATCCTAGTGGTTTTGGAGCTCTAGGCAAAATTACAGGATGGAAACTCAGGATCATTGCTACCCAGGGTTGCTAGCCCCTGGGTCAGGCATGGAGATCTCCAGGTATTACAACTGAGCTCCAAGGGACAGACTTCAGTTGTACCATGTAAAAGTCCTGCCTCTCCCCAAACCCCACCCTCCCCAGGCTCTGTTGGATATTGTAACTCTGCATGCAAGTGAATCTGTGAGGGAAAAGGTGAAGAAAATTCTCTCACTCAGATACACTTGGCAGTTGGCCCTACCTTCTCATTGGTTAGATGTTAAGCCACTGCTGCTTTCCTTCTGATTTATCTTATATAGGACCTTTCTTCTTCTTTCTCTCCCCCCTGGGCTTGGTGCTGTAGCAAGCTAACTTTTTTGAAGTTTTGAAGTTAATCTGTTCACAATACATTAAATGTGTCATGTAGGATGTGGCTCTGTTTTTGTTTCTTTCTCATGTTATCACCGAAGTCAGATCATCTTTGTTATTTGTAATTTACAACTGCTTCACTGCCCATTGGCTAAAATTGCCCCTGATATTCAATTGGAATTTTTTTTTTAAATTTACTTCATGTATACCAACAAGGACCCAAAGAGCTTTACATCATTCTCCTGAGAGCCAGTTTGGTGTAGTGGTTAAGTGCACAGACTCTTATCTGGGAGAACAGGGTTTGATTCCCCACTCCTCCACTTGCACCTGCTGGAATGACCTTGGGTTAGCCATAGCTCTTGTAGGAGTTGTCCTTGAAAGGGCAGCCTCTGAAAGAGCTCTCTCAGCCCCACCCACCTCACAAGGTGTCTGTTGTGGGGGAAGGAGATAAAGGAGATTGTAAGCTGCTCTGAGACTCTAATTCAGAGAAAAGGGCAGGGTATAAATCTGCAGTCTTCTTCTTTTCTGTTTTATCCTTGTAACAGGTTAGGCTGAGAGGGCCCAACCTCTGTTTTATCCTTGTAACAGGTTAGGCTGACAGGGCCCAAAGCTACCAAGCAAGCTTCCATGGCAGAGTGATGATTTGAACCTGGGTCTTCCGGCACCTAGTCTGACACTCTAGCCACTACAAGAGAAAGTATTTTCCCCACAGTAGACTGGGGCAGAGGTATTTTCACTTTATAGGGTTGCCAACCTCCAGATGGAGCCTGGTGATCTCTTGCTTTTACAACTGATTTTCAGATTATAGAGATCAGTTCTCCTGGAGAAAATGGCTGCTTTGAACTCTATGCCATTGTACCATGCTAAAGTCCCTCCCCTCCCAAAACCCTACTCTCCACCCCCCCCCCCAACTCTCCATGTATCTCCCAACTCAGAGCTGGCAATCCTTCTCAGGGAAACAGCATGGTGGGATAAACTTTAATCTAGAGTTGCCAGCTCCAGGTGGGGAAATTCCTGGAGATTTTGGAGGTGGACCCTGGGGAGGAATCTCATCATGACAGAATCCCATAGAGTATACTATGCAAAGCAGCCATTTTTCCAGGGAAATTACCTCTGTTATTTGGAGATCATTTGTAATTCTAGGAGATCTCCAGGCTCCACCTGGATATTGACAACCCAGTTCCCTAGTGCCACAGAGCACTGATCTACATCATTCGCTCTGACTTAAGCTCATTTTTAGGACCAAATGACTTGTCCTTAGGGTTGCCAAGTCCAATTCAAGAAATATCTGGGGACTTTGGGGGTGGAGCCAGGAGACTTTAGGGGTGGAGCCAGGAGACATTGGGGCGGAGCCAGGAGCAAGGGTGTGACAACCACAATTGAACTTCAAGGGAGTTCTGGCCGTCACATTTAAAGGGACCACACATCTTTTAAATCCCTTCCCTCCATAGGAAATAATGAAGAATAGGGGCACCTTCTTTTGGGGAAACTTGGGGGGTATTTTGGGGAGAGGTACTGGATGCTGTGCTGCAAATATGGTGCCCCGACCTCAAAAAACAGCCCCCCCAAAGCCCCAGATACCCGCGGATCAATTTTCCATTATTTCCTATGAGAATAAGTCTCCATAGGGAATAATAGAGTTCCCTCCCCTCCCCTCGTTTTCTCTCTCTCACTCACACACACACGCTTAACTGTCTCTGGTGCAAGTGGGCAGCCGTGTTGGTCTGAAGCTGTAAAATAAAGCAGGAGTCTCTTGTGCCTCCACAAACAGGTCTGGAAAGTACAGGGCTATTCTGCTGTTTTACACACATACTCACTTGGAAAGAAAAGCAAACCAAACAGAGGGCCTGCACTCTCACAAGGTCTGTTGTTGCTAACCCTTCCCCATGAAGTACTTACTGCTCCAATTTAAAGGCACACACACATTTTAAAACTATATCTGTTTGCAGGTCCTGCCCAAGATCTAGAGGTACAGGGTGGCTGTGGGGGAGGAGCTTCCCTCACTGGCCAGCTGACTGGGGAAAGCCTGTAAAACTGGGAATCCCGGCTGCGACCTGGGGATTGGAAAGCCTAAGGGGAAGGGAAGGGGCAAAGAGAAGCTGCTGCGATGGAGCTGGGTGGGAGGGGAAGAGGCGAGGAGAGGCTGCTGCGACGGAGCTGGGTGGGAAGGGAAGGGGCAAGGAGAAGCTGCTGTGATGGGGCTGGGTGGGAAGGGAAGGGAAGGGAAGGGGCAAGGAGAAGCTGCTGTGATGGGGCTGGGTGGGAAGGGAAGGGGCGAGGAGAAGCTGTTGCTATGGGGCTGGATGGGAGGGGAAGGGGAGAGGAGAAGCTGCTGCGATGGGGCTGGGTGGGAAGAGAAGGGGTGAGGAGAAGCTGCTGCGATGGGGCTGGGTGGGAAGGGAAGGGCCGCCATTCCCCCCCCCCGCTTTCGGATTTTTGGCGAGCGGGGGAGGAGGCTCCAAATTGGGGGTCCCCACCCGGGGCGGCGGATTGGGAAGCCTACTTGTCCTAGGGCCTTTTTTTGTAGAAAAAGGAACTCATTAGACCACACCCCCTGTGTCACCATTGTTTCGCACATGGCTTTTTGTAGACAAAAGCCCAGCAGGAACTCATTTGCATATTAGATGCCAAGCTAGTCAGAACTGTGTTCCTGCGCCTCCCTGCTAACCCCCCCCCCGACTTTTCGAGAATTCCAGTAGTAGAACTCCAGAAGTTTGGCCTTCAGTTATGTTTAAGAAAGATCTCTTCTTATCCTGTTGGGGGTGAGTTTTCTATTGCCCACTGGAGTTAAGAAGTCATTTTCAGGTAACCCTTGCACTCCCACACATATGGGATGCTGTTAAACCTCATGGAATTTTCTTCTGGATTAATGAAATGATAGTTTTAGTTCATACCAACAGGCTCATGAGGAATCATCATCTCAAAGGTCAACTGGCTCCGAAGTCATCATGGGTCGTGGCCTTCAATTTGAAGATGAAGAAAAGGAAATAGTTATGACAGGTTTCTTTATTCCTCCCACCTACCCACTCTGTCCTGTTTATGATTCTGTTCTCTTGCTATAACTATCTAGTTATTCCCTTCCTTAAAGTGGCCTGCTTGGTGCCTACATGGGGCCTTTCCTTCTCTATAGTGGCCCCCATCTTGTGAAATAGGTTCCTTGAGGAGGTGAGGGACACACCAGCTAGATATTTTTAGGAGGCACTTGAAAGCATTTTGTTTCTGAGGGCTTTTAATGGAGCTTAAACCACAGGTGTTCACTTTGAGTGCTTAATGGGGTTTTCTTGTATTTGGTATGCTGTTGATCTTGGAACTGTAAACTGCCATGAACCACAAGGTAAATATTTTAATAATCAGTCAATTAATCTGGAGCAAGCACTTTGTTTGGCAATGCACTGCACTGGTTGTTAGCCATGGTGACTGAAGGGAACCTGCATGTCCACAGGAGTCCTGGAGCCAGGAGGCAACATCAGGGGAAGGCCTCAGCCTCTATGCCCCGTTGTTGGCCTCCAGGGGTGTTGAACTCATTTCTTATGAGGACTGGATCTGACATATGTGTATTATAAAATGCAATGCCCGGTAGTGGATATGTAAACTTTATGAAGGATACAAACACAATTAAAGAATTTTTTTAGAAAAACTTAAAACATGTTTAAAAGATTATCCCTCTTGCAATATTTCGTTTATTTAACAGTTTTTGATAACTGACCTCTCTTGCTCCGAATTATTGCATCAAAATCTGGAGACAATGTCTGTGCTGTAGGAATCTTGAGTAGTCTGTTCAGGTGTTGTTCAGGTGTGTGTCTGAGAGTTGCAAACCTTTTGATTTATGGACATTCATTACAGAAATCTCATGGTCAATGCTTTGAGCCTAAGACACAGGGGAAAACATGGTCCGGCTTTTACATATTTCCCAATGCTGAGAGGAAGGTCCTGATCAGTCGTCCCCAACAAGGAGTTTGTGAGTTATCAGTGGCTCACCAGCTGTTGCAGAGTAGCTCCTACAACCACTTGAAGACCCAGGAAAACAAGACAAAAAAGATCTACTCTAGGTTTTTAAAAAACCTTTTATAATATAGTGGGTTCTTAGGCAAAGAAAAGATGAGGTGGTAGTGAATAACAGCTCTTTATTTGGTACAGCATTGTAGATGGCTGCACAGTACAGACTGAGAGCTGGGCCAACAGGACCAAACTTATATACAACTCTGCGTTCCTGCGCAAGCACGTTATTGGATCATTCAAACCAGTGGGGGCTTGTGATTGGTGTAGGGCAGCAGAGATTTGGATCCTGCTGCCCATTGTTCCCAAGTCCCCAAGCTCAGTCTGTGTGGCTCCAAAAAGCCAGGCAGGAAGACCCATTAGTCTTCCATTGAGTCCACATACATAACACCTTTATTCCATAGTACCTTCTGTGCTGTTTAGCGTACAGTTTCATCTGATGCCCTTCCTACTCCATGTTCTGTTTCTAGCACAGAACAAAACTTGCGGGCACACCAGGGCAAGAGAAATAGCCTAGGACATTTTTCATTACAGTACTTAGAAAGAGTTCATATTAGAGAAAAGGTTGGTGACCCATATACATTTGGCTACTTCCATGCCAAAGAATTGTCATCCAGAGAGCTGGGCATGGCTCAGAAGGAGGCTTAACTTTTCTTCAAGGTTAGGAGCCAAAAACTCAATGTAAAGAGGCACTCAAGGCTCTTCTCCATCCTGTCTCAACATCTCCAAGCTGACAATGGGCTTTCTGAACACCTTGTTCTGTAGACAAGGCACAGATTAAAAAAACAAGTCCTCATAATGAGCACCAACTTGTTACTAGATAAACTGTCACCACTTGAATGTGGCTTGGCTTCTCCTGTTCCCTTCTGCTGTATGTCTCCGAACTCTCGTGAACTTCAGGGCTGTAAGTTTTAAACCTCACTGGATACTACAGTTAATTGCTGAAATAACTGCTGTCTGTTCATAAAATGTTTATTTTATTTATTTATTTACCTTAAATTTCTGTCCTTCCCTCTCCGCAAGCGGACTCAGGGCGGCTAACAGTCTTGCAATATTTTGTTTATTTAATGTGCATAATGTGCTCTTATGCAATGAACAAAGCAGCATTTTGTACTTTAAAAATTATCTTGATTTAAACAAAGTGCAGCTAAAATGCATTGGTGGGTGCAGGTTTTTAAATTTCTCTTTGTTTTATAATTCTAAGCTTGAGCAAAAAGCCAATATATCTAATTCTCAACATCGCCAGATCTGTGGATATTTATATCTAGAGGCTGGGGCCATGGGCAGACAAGAAAGACTGATCTTTCTACAAACAGAATAAAGCTCCAGATCTGCAGGAAAAACAACGAAACATAAAAGGCAATACATAGTTGGGGGTAACCCCACAAATAATAGAGGCAGTACCTGTAGCTTTAAGAAACAATTTCCCTGAGTGGCTGTAGCTAGGCAACCACAACCATGCTAACCAGTGCTCAAGCCTTGGCTTCTGGCAATAAAAGCCATGGGGAGAGGGCAGGGTCCTTTCCAGGGTTGTTTGGGCTTTGAGAAAGGTTGCTCAACAGCAGCCATCACGTGAAAGCCAGTATACCATAGCTGTTAGAATTTCAGACTAGGATCTGGGAGACCTAAGTTCAAATCACACTCTGTCAGGGAAGCTTGCTGGGTCACCTTGGACTAGTCATACACTTTCAGCCTAGCCTACCTCACAGGGTTCTTGTGAAGGCAAAATAGAGGAGAGGAGAATTATGTAAAATGTTTTGGGTCTTCACTGGGGAGAAAGGCAGGGTACACATGAAATAAATAATAAATATTGCTGAAGATGGGGAGAAGACAAAAGGAAGGTTGGTTGGTGGAGGAGGAAGGAAAGGAGGGAGGGAAAAGGTGTGAGTTTGGGGTTTGCCAGGAGGAGTGAATGAGGAAATAGTGTGGGGAAGGTAGGGTTGCTGACCACCACAAGGAGAAAAACCAACAACCTGGGATCACAGTTCATATTACAGACAATACAAAAAACCAACACTATGATATGCTGGCTAACAATGAGCATTTTCGCACTGACCTTAATCGGCAGCGACGTCCCTCTTCACCGCGCAGGATCTGCGCGGATTTCGCACCAATTGCTGTGGAGCACCCGGAAGAGCCGCAAAGTCCCGCGGCTTTTGCGGTGCAAATGGAAACTGCCAAAAACCAGTTTCCATTTGCGCCGCAGAAGCTGCGGGACTTTGCGGCTCTTCCGGGTGCTCCGCAGCAATTGGTGCGAAATCCGCGCAGATCCTGCGCGGTGAAGAGGGACGTCGCTGCCGATTAAGGTCAGTGCGAAAATGCCCCATGTTTAGTAAAACTTTTAAAAGAGTGATGTAAATCTTTTGTATATATAATAAAGAAGTACAGCTTTACAATATTACAAGAAAGTTCAATCCAATGAGCACCTGGATATAGACTCATTTTGTCAAAAAACTAACTCAGGAGTATCTCTATTTCCTTCAAGGTTATCAGCCTCTTGTTACAATTCAGTGTTAATACTCTCTGCAACATCTTTATTTTCTTCAGAGTCTCTCATCCTGGAATAAACCATATCTATTATAACAAGATACAACACAAAGCTGAATGGAAGTGGATGATTCTTAATTTTTTTAAATGAATGGGTTTAAAAATTTTAATTGATTGTTATTAAGACTCAGTACCACTTAAGTGTTTATGTTTATATTAGGAGCAAGCCAGTCCTGAACTTCTTCTCTAACCAGATGCAAAAGCCTTTTGGATTTTCTGGCAAAATGTTCTCTACAGCATTTATATTAGGAGCAAGCCATTTCCTTTGATGGCAAAATTCTCTCAATTCATGTATTAATTTAGGAGCAAGACAGTCCTGAACCTCTTCTCTTACCAGATGGACAAGCCTTCTGGATTTTGCTGGCTAAATGCTCTCTGCATTATTTTTATTAGGAGCAAGCCATTTCGGATTGACTGCAAAATGCTCTCTGTTTTAACAGTTTATTGATATCATATGGTTATACAACTTAGTTATTTCTTAATTATAGTTATATCTTTTCTATCCCTAACCCATATGATATTTTCACTCCCCCCTCCCTCCGTTATTAGACTTACCCCGAAGTTATATATTTAAATCCAAATATAAAGGTATCCCAAACCCATCAAAACACACTGTCTTTTTCTTCTCATTCATATTAAAAGATTGTCCAATGTCTTTTTATGTTCCATTCTAACTCTATATATTTTTTAAATTTCTTCCACTCCTTTTTAAACACTTCCAGATCATAGTCTCTCAAAGTTCTTGTTAATTTATCCATCTCGCTCCACGATAAAATACTGCAAAATGCTCTCAATGCCACTTAAGTGTTTAGTTTAGAAGCAAGCCAGTCCTGAACCTCTTCTCTAACCAGATGCCAAAGTCTTCTGAATTATGCTGGCAAATGCTTTCTACAAAAAACTTGAAAACTGATTCTACTTAAAGAAAACAATTCTAGGTAACTCCATGTAGCTGTGTGTTGGATATCTCTTTCGTAAAGTATAACACTTATCAATGTGGTCTGGCAATCAGTTTGTAATTCCAGGAGATCTCAAGGCCCTACTTGGAGTAGAGTTGCCAGGCCCTACCTTCAATCTGGCCAGGTCCTCCCTGGGATCTTCTGCCACCTGTGGGGCAATGATGTCACCTAGTAGTGATGTCATCAAGCCACTGTTGTCACACAGTGATGCTCTAGGTTTTGGGCAAAACTCTGTGGTTTTGAGCCCAAATTTACCATGGAGTTTTGCCCCAAACCTAGAGTGTCTGCAGCATAATGATATCACTTCTGGGTGACGTAATCACTCTGCATTTGGGGGCATTTGCAGGTGGGGTTTCCCCCTGCTGGTCAGCTGGCCAGTGGCAGAAAGAAGCCTGCAAAAATGGGGGAAACCCTGCCTGAACTGGGGGGTTGGCAACCCTAACCTGGAAGTTGGCAACCCTAGCATGCCACTATGAATGTCAAATTGGTTGTTACTAGATCATGGGGCACAAGCTATGGAGAATGGCATTAGCCAAAATGTTTAGTGTTCTTACCTCCATGTCACCAAGAAGTCTGACTTTTTCCCTAGGAATCTACATGAATAGCAGGGACCAACAGCCATCTATAAATCCCGGTGCTTAAAAATAAAGTTGCCCGTAAATCTCCAGACATGTTGAGTGACACAGTAGAAAGAAGCTTTTAAACCCAAGGCCGAAAATACCCCCTGTCACCACGCAGGAGGCCGAGCCAAGCCGTCAGCCTGTCTGCCGGGTGACTGTGTCTCCCTAGCTTTCCGTGGTCGCCTCTAACAGCTTTTAATTCACAAAACTGAAATGAAGCAATCAGTTTTCATTTCAAATGCAGCCAGGCTTTCAAAAGAATGAAGTCATTTCCCCTCTTTCCCCCCTCCCTATCTACATCCCCTCCCCCCGTACAAAGTTCTTTCTTTAAAAAAAAATTCAAGGAGGAGGAGGAAACAGCACACAAGACATTTCTCAGCTGAAACTGGGCAGCTGGTGGTTGATTTATGAAGTGCTGAAAAGCATCTTCAGAACTGTCATTTATCTTAAAGACTTCTGCCTAAATAAACAAAGATCACCCCCCCTTTCCCCCCCTCCCCATACTAGTTATAGTTACAGTAGAAACACAACCCCAAGGCCCAGTAACAAGCAACTTTAAAAGACAGCACCTTTGAAACATCCAGCTTTGAACTGTGCAAAGGCAATGCTGTCCAGAACCATCTCTTCATTTCTGGGGAACTTCAGGTCCCTGGGGCAAGTTGACACACCAGGAAGGGGGTGGGGGGACAGGTTCAAGGTTTTGAAGAGGGGGGGGGGATAAAGGCAAATTGCCAGATGGCAGCTGGCACAGAATTTCGATGTCCCACCTTCACGAAATCAGGGAAGGGCTTTTCCCCTCTGCTGGAAGGCAATGGGCTAGAGTAGAGTTAGGGATGCCAGCCTCCAGGTAGAACTTGGGGATCCCCTGGAATAACAGTTCATCTCCAGACTACAGTGATCAGTTCCCCTGGAGAAATTACTGCTTTGGAGGGTGGACTCTGTGGCATAATATCCCACTGAAGTCCCTGTTGTCCCCAGGCTCCACCTCTAAATCTCCAGGATTTTTCCAACTGGAGTTGGCAACCCTACCCCAACCCCTGCTGTTGACCAGGGGGACCCAGCAGTCCAAGGGTTGTCAGCAGGCCCAGAAAAAAAAAGTGTTCTCCCTTTAATAGAGTCTTAATGGGCTGTTATTTACTAGGTGATAAAGCTTTAGCTGCCCATTTCCACACATTACGCCTCTATTAAAGGGACCGGGCATTTTTCTCCAGGTCTGTGAACAAACCTACAGAGGGTGAAGAGAAATGCTGCTGCTCTCTTGCCTCCTCTGGACCTCATGACTTGGGTTAACATCTTCTTCATAAGTCTATACACACCCTTCTGTGTCAACTTGCACTCTTATTTAATTCATTTATATCCCGCTTTCCTCCCCAGTGGGGACTCACAGTTGCTTACATCATTCTCCTCTTCTCCATTTTATCTTCACAACAGCCCTGAAGGGTAAGTTTGACTGAGAAACTGTGCCTGGCCCAAGGTCACCCAGCAAGCTTCCATGGCACAAGTGAGGATTCGAACCAGCGTCTTTCAAATACTAATCCAACCAACACTCTTAGCCACTACACTACACTGTCTCTCTCTCTCTCTGCCCGCTGGCTCACTGCCTTCTACATTGTGTAGGTGGCTTTGTATGCTGGGGGTGGGAGGTGGCAAATTCCTGTCCTAACACATGCTTAGATCAGACCACTTAGCTCCTTTTCCTTCCAGCTGTAATTCTGTAAATATGCAACATAATTTATGCAAACAGAAAACATATTAATTTGTTTGTGTTACGGAATTATACATATTACAGGATTTACCTTTGCTTGGTGTAGAGTCTGGATTACCTGGGTACAGAATCGGCATTCCTAAAACCCAAAGATCTCAAAAACCACACTCTGGACTAGCTTGTAGTTCTGTGGAGGGTGAGCATGAGATCTCTCTCTCTCTCTCTCTTTCTCTCTCTCTCTCTGTCATTCTCAGAGTTGCCAGGCCTTGATAGTCCTGCAGCAGGAGGCTCCAGCAGCAGGAATCATCATAACACCGTGATGTCATTTCCAACCAACTGGAACTGACATCACTTCATCATGGTGACAGTCTAGGAACTCCATAGATATCTATGATTTAACAGCTGAGTTTCAAGGGATTCTTAAAGTATGACAATGATGTGGTGATAGTATAACTTCCAGTTTTTCATCTGGAAAAATGTCAAAGCCTTGCACAATGCCATTTCCCCTTTTCATGATATATATCTTACATGTATGTTCTTGTGTGCTTTTTACCCCCTTTGTATAGAGTTCACCAGCTTGTCAGGAAAAGTTAAGGACCCTTTATCTTTGACAGCGAATTAATGAAGTTGAAGAAAAAAGAATAATTGTCATTTAATTATAAGTGCAGTGTTAAATATAGCATTTTTAACCGTGCTTGAGCAGTTAAGGAGCATTATCAGATAATAATCTTTTAGCCCACCTGCAGATGATTCCTTAGAACCATCTTGAGAATCAATCACATATCTGTAGAATCACCACATCATGATGATGAGTTGGTTTTTATACCCCACTTTTCTCTGTCTTAATGAGTCTAAAGTGTCTTACAATCACCTTGCCTTCCCCTCCCCACAGCAGTCACATGTGCACTTTTGAACACACTAAATAATGCACTTTCAATGCATTTTGCAATTGGATTTTACTGTGTGAAATGACAAAGTCCACCGGCAAATGGCCCCTGAAGTGGATTGAAACCACGTTATTCAGAATGTGGGAAAGCAAGGTGGGGCTGAGAGAGTTCAGAGAGAACCGTGACTGGCCCAAGGTCACCTAGCAGGCTTCATGTGGAGGAGCGGGGACTCAAACCAGGTTCTCCACATTAGAGTTCGCAGTTTTGAACCAGTATACCACACTAATAAAATTATGATTTTTTTTCTAAGATAATGAATGTCCATTTATCTATAAAAACTGTCACATAGAAGACTTACGGTACTCAGGTTTCTGTGTAAAAGAACATAGGTGAGAGATTCCTGTCTGTGTGTATTAGGTTCCTAAGCTTTTTAAAACATCTCTGTCTGGGGCAAGTGATGCTCTGTATTCTTGGTGCTTGGGAGGGGCAACAATGTGAGGGCTTTTAGTGTCCTGGCCCCACTGATGGACCTCCTGATGGCACCTGGGTTTTTTGGTCACTGTGTGACACAGAGTGTTGGACTGGATGGGCCACTGGCCTGATCCAACATGGCTTCTCTTATGTTCATAACATTGTAAAAAAGTTATTTGAAATTTGGTTCACTTTGGAGCTCATTTATTCAGTTGTGTCAGAGAAATGTTGGTGCTGATCTTCTTTGCATGTGGTCTTTCAGTGATTTCAGCACTAATTCAATCTTGGTTTTATTAAAGGTAAAGGTAGTCCCCTGTGCAAGCACCAGTCATTTCCGACTCTGGGGTGACGTTGGTTTCACAACGTTTTCATGGCAGACTTTTTACGGGGTGGAAGTATTTCAAACTTATGGAGGATCCACACTATGCGCAGTGCCAGCTGTGCAGGGCCCGGATCAGTCGTGGGCGGGACCCTGCCCACCTGACTCCGGGGGGGATACGGAACCACCTGTGGAAGCACCACCTGGGGGTGCTTCTTAAGGGGGAGAAGCAGGCTGGTGCTGGGGTGCCCAAGCGGCCAACATCACCCAGCCAGGAGGAGGTCCGTCCCATCGTGACTATCTCCGAAGCTCTCCAGGAGTGTTCTGTGGGAGTACAGGAATGCCAGGCATCTCTGCCTGAGATGTTTGGTAGAGGTGTCACCTGTGTGCCAAGAGGAGGAATCAGGTATGGCAGGAAGGTGATCGCCTGGAACCTTGCCGGGTCAGTCGCCCATGGGCTTCCATTTTCAGTGGTTGAGAATCCTGGGATGCTAGGGTTGCTTGAGTACCTGGCGCCCTGGTACAAAGTTCCTGCTAGAACCACCCTTAGCAGGACCACTGTGCCAGCTGTTTTCAGGGTAACCAGATCTGTGGTGAAAAAGCATTTGTCCTGTGCTGCTGGGGGGACTGTGCATTTAATCTCAGATATCTGGCGCTCCCAACATGCGTTCGAGGGGTATCTCTCCCTGACTGCGCATTGGTGGCAACCCAGTGAGGTGCAGGGTGGGGGTGGCAGTAGCAACAGGTAGGGTCAGGGCCGCCAGGCCGGCTATCACTGGGCCTTGCAGTACGTCGAAGCAGTCAACGCGCTGCACACGGTGGACACTCTCAGAACCATCCTCTCACGGCAGTTAGAGGGCTGGGTAGGCAGCGGGGACGTCGCCACGGGCTTCGTGGTGACTGATGGTGGCTCCAACATCAACAGCCGTCCAGCGTCAGGGCCTACAACGCCTTCCTTGCGTGGCCCACCTTCTCCACCTTGTGGTTAAGGACCCATTGGGCCAGACGAAAAGCCAGGATTGTCGGTATCTAGCCGCAACCCATGAGTACCGACTTCTGCTCCAGAAGTGTCGACACATCACGGGTCACTTCTCACGCAGCAATACGGACTCGTATCTGCTGTGTGAGTTAAACAGACACTGACAGGTGTGCCAGGACACCGCCTGATCGGTGACGTCAGCACACGCTGGAACTCCACCTGTGCCATGCTGGAGCGCATGGTGGAGCAGAGAGCAGCCCTGGATGCCTTTGTCTCTGAGACAAGGGTCTTTCAGGATGAGAACCATCTCACCCAAGAGGATTGGGTGGTCATTTCTCAGACTGTGGAGGTTCTTGTGCCCTTCAAGACCCACACAGAAATGCTCTTGTCTGACATGGTGAGCATCTCACTGGTCGTTCCCATGGTCCACATGGCCCGTGAGGATCTGGCCTCATTTCTAGTGCCAGCTCAAGGCCGTGCAGACGTTCTTCCAGTGGTGCGCGCCTTGGTTGTTAGGCTGCAGGAAGGGCTTGAGGCCCGCTTTCAGACTTTCACCCGGGATAAGGTCTACATGATGGCAACCATGTTAGACCCACGCCTTAAGGACACAGTTGCCGAGCGGGCCAACGAGCTCGATCGCTGGCGAGACGAGCTCTCCCAGAAGGTCAAGCATTGCAGAGTCAGGGAGGAACCAGTGCCGGTAACTGAGGAGGAGGGGGGGGGGGTGGAAGCAGCTCATCTGCCACTTCCACTGCTGTTCATCCCCAACATCCCCGGTTAGGCATTGCTTCCCACCAGACTCACGCCATGAAGAGTCCTGGGATGACACTCATCGGGCGGCTCGTTGGCCCTTCTGGGAGTGGTAGGCCCGTGAGAGCGAAGACGGGTGCTGTGATGGTGAGGGACTATCTTTCAGAGCCCAACGAGTCGCAGGAAACGTCTCCATTGGAGTACTTTGGTCACGAAGGAGGGGGTCTGGCTGGCCCTCTCCTCTGTGGCCAAGGTGTTCCTCTCATGCCCACCGACGAGCGTGCAGAGCGAGCGCGTCTTTTCGCATATGGGCGACATTGTCTGCCCACATTGCAATCACCTGCAACCCTGGACAGTTGAGCAGTTGGTCTTCCTGAAGGTCAACTTGCCTATGTTTGGCTCCCCGAACGTAGACTTTGAGAGTGAATGAAGTGAGCACCTACTTGTGCATGCATCCTCTCTTGGCCCGCGCTTGGAAGATGGTTGTAAAATGCTCTCCCTAGCATTTTAGTCTAGTCTAAAAATAGACTAGAGTCCAAAGACAGCCCAAAAACTCACTCACAAATTGATTGGCAGTGCACCCCCCCACACCCCTCATCCATCTCCAAACCAAAAGTGAATGCTGGTTTAAAAACTGCAAAGCGATCCAAATTTCCCCAGTCCCCATCCACACATGCCTAATAATACTGAAAGGGCCATTGCAGCCCCCAACTGTAACCAACAGCACCCACAGGCCCAGCCCAGATAACCCAGGGGCAGGAGGAAGAAAGAGGGAGGTGCCAGTGATGATGACAGGCAGCCAGCAGCCATACCAATGCTGAGGTCCCTCTAATGGGACAGTGATGCAGGTGTGTTGCTGCTGAGCTGAGAGAGAAGGAATGGTTGCCTTCCTCTCACACAATCTGAGGCCCTCCCAGTGATCTTCCTCATTTGGGGTGCAATTATGGCTCGCTTCCTCGTGGTGCACCCTGGGTAACGCAAAAGAGCCTGGACCAGCCAACCATCCATCACTCAAGGTAAGTCTAAATGCTTCTTGCTTTGTGTCAGATACAGAATGATGTGGAGGTAGGTGTGGTGGTCCACCGCTTCTCTTGTTTGAGAGTTGTGTTGTTTGTGGCAGGGCTGGAGAGCTGGCATCTGTAGATTGTGTGTTCTGTGGCAGGGAAGCTGGCATCTGGGTGAGAGACCCAGAACCAGCATGCTTGTTGTGCTTGGCCAGCTCTCTCCGTGTTGTTTGGGGCAGGGCTGGAGAGCTGGCATCTGTTGTGCTTGGCCAGCTCTCCCTGTGTTGTTTGGGGCAGGGCTGGAGAGTTGGCATCTGTAGATTGTGTGTTCTGTGGCAGGGAAGCTGGCACCTGGGTGAGAGACCCAGAACAGGCATGCTTGTTGTGCTTGGCCAGCTCTCCCCGTGTTGTTTGGGGCAGGGCTGGAGAGCTGGCATCTGTAGATAGTGTGTTCTGTGGCAGGGAAGCTGGCACCTGGGTGAGAGACCCAGAACCAGCATGCTTGTTGTGCTTGGCCAGCTCTCCCCATGTTGTTTGGGGCAGGGCTGGAGAGCTGGCATCTGTAGATTGTGTGTTCTGTGGCAGGGAAGCTGGCACCTGGGTGAGAGATCCAGAGCCAGCATGTTTGTTGTGCTTGGCCAGCTTTCCCCGTGTTGTTTGGGGCAGGGCTGGAGAGCTAGCATCTGGGTTTGCTGCAGCCAGGTCTGCAGAGCAGACCTTAAGCAGATTGTGTTTTGTGTGGCAGTGACTGGGTTTATATTGGTTCCAGGCCTGCAGGGTTCATAGAGTAGATAGAGGGATGTAGTACATTTGGGTCCTATAGAGATTCTCTGGTGTGAAGTTAGGTTTGGCTTTGGGTGCCCCAGGAATTGGACCCCCTGGTCCAATTTTTTTTTGGCCTTGTGGGTTTTGTGTGGGACAGTGCCCTGAAGCTGCACAGCAGTTTGGTTTTTTTCTCACCATTGGTGTGGTGGAGTTTGTTCCTTTTGGGGTGTCCACAGATGGGTGCAGTTTTTTTGGGCCAGGGGGTTTCATTCTGGGGAGTCCCCTGAAGCTGCCCTGCAGTTTTGGGGCCTCTCCCTCAAACTCCCCTCTGGCCAGAACCACTTTCCCCACAGCAATTATAGTGGAGGAAGTGGCTAATTGGACTTTCCCCATCATTGTTGGCAATGGGCCTTTTGGGGAGCCCAAAGACAGGGACCCCCTAGCCCAATCTTTTTGGGACTTGGGGGTTTTATAGGGGAGCATTCCCTGCGGGTTCCCTGCAGTTTTTGGGGCTCTCCCTCAAACCCCCTGCCCCCCAGTAGCCTCTAATTATGCCCGATGTTGCCAATGGCCCATAGGGTATAATGGTGGAATAGGGGCACCCTCTTTGGGTGCCCCTGGAATGGGGCCCCCTGGACCAATCTTTTTTAGACTTGGGGGGTTTGTAGGGGAGCGTCCCCTGCAGGTCCCCTGCAAATTTGGGGGCTCTCCCTCAAACCTTCTCCCCTCCAGGCGGCTTCCAATATATCCTATTTTGCCATTGATTTCAATGGCCATAGGGTATAATGGGGCCATATATTCAGAAATAGCCGCGCATCTACCGTATATGCGGCTATTCCGATTATGGTAATAGGAAATACACAGTATTCCGTATTTTTTGGCCCCGTGTATTTCCGAATACGTGTAATTCCGAATTATTATTATTTTTTGCGCACCCCTAGTCATGAGCAGAGCTTAGGACTGCAGTACTGCAGCTTATCTTGCCTAAAAAAGAGAGTTGTGTCTTTTTTCAATAAAGATTGTTCTCTGGCTGGAAGTTTCTGCCTGATTGGCTGGTGCAAGGTAAAACAACAGAACTCACTTATAAATATGGTACACTTGCAGATAAGTTGCCCCTTTCATCAGGTCTTATCTGTACAGATCCTTTTGAAGTCTCTGATACTGCTTGGCCTGTGAGGATAACACTCACAGAACAAGCGGTTCAGACCATCCAGCTGGATCTGGTATCATTGTCAAGTTATACCCTGGCTTCTCACTCCAGCAACAGAGGGGACCAGGGAGGATCTGTGGGAGTCAGCAGATAATGTTACAGACAGGCTGACAAACCAGTGTTATTGATCTTGCCACCAAAGTGCTGATAGGTTTCTATGAACATCATTTCTGCCAATCCTTGCACTGTCTGGGAGTGGTTGTTGTGCAGGGTAATCCTATGCAGAGTTGCTCCTTTCTAAGGGTGAAACCACCCCATAAAAAGTCTGCCAAGAAAACGTCATGATGTTGTGACATCACCCCATAGGTCGGTTTGCATAGGGGACTACCTTTACCATTAAGGGTGAGATCACACAAGAGATTTGGCCTGACCTAGCCATGCCTCCCATCTGGATTTAATGTGCACAATCACACGAACGCATCTGCCCCCAAGTCCTGATTGTACTTACCTCGTTTTAGAATAGACTGGGACCGGATTAAATAGCTACTGGGAACTTCATGGTAGCAAATCTCTAAAACACATGCAGGGCATGTGTTTGCCAGGGCATGCATCAAAGAGCACTTGCTTTTTCAAAATTGGGATACTGCCCTGCCAAATTCTCAGTGTGATCCCAGCCTAAGTCCATTAAAGTTAACTCTGCTGCCATTTCCCTGATCATTGTTTACCAATACATTAACTTATTTGTTTTAAGATAATTCTTTCAGTTTTTATAATTTTTATTAATTTTAACTACAAAAAGAAAAAGCATAAGCACAAGTACAGAAACATCAAGAGGGAGGGGAAAATACAGAGTCGGAGATCAGAAACAAAGAAAGCTGCAAATATATCAGTTACATTTTTACCTCAAAACAAAATACCTAATCCTTTCTACCTGCAAGTATTGAGTTTTCCCCTTTTATTCTAGTGTCTTCATTTTCCATTGTACACTTTTTACTAAACTATTACTTAAAATAAAAGTCTGAACTATTCTTCTTCAGCAAACATAGATATATATATATAAAAAAACACCAAGGTCTCAACACAGAACTAACTGGATAAGCTTAACCATATTAAAAATACAAACTAACTTGTTCTTTTAACAATGCCATTTAGATAGGCATAAAAAACAAATATTTCTTTATCCTTCTAACTTACATATTTCAAACGGATAGAGAAAAAGATCAAATTTAAAATAACATAAAAAGTGGAGAGATAAGAAAGAAAAATGGTAAACAAGGAGCATATTAGTTTATCTATCTCAATATAAGCAATTTCTCCAAACAAACATATTAAGAGCAGATCTACTAGATTACAAAATAATTGTGTTGTCTGTCTTCTTAAAAATTAATCCAAGTTTTTATTTATCTAAATTTCTTTTCAGAACTTTTCAATCCTTTAGCTCTTATGTCCATATTAATCAGAGAGGAACAAACTTATTATGTCCCAAAGATCTCACTTTGCCTTTTAAAATCGCATATCTTGCTGAGATTTCCATATTATCCAGTTACCTGCAGAAAGGGAAAACAATTTAAAATCCCTTCTTCCTGAAAGTTTTCCACATTTTGATTTTTTTTGATGAAATGTGCATCCTCTCTCCTTAATGCAAGCACCCCTCTCAGTAACGATAGTAAAAATCCCACGCCATTAGACCCTCTTAAAAAAACTTCAAACAGCCTTAACTTCCGGTTCTTCTTAGTAACTGCGCCATAAGGTTCCATTTTAGTTTTCTTCTTTTCGTTTCCCAATGGATCTTTTTCCATTTCCAATTCCACAGACATCACCAAGATCTCTTTGTCACTCTGCCATGTAGATTCAAGTTTTCGCTAGCTTTCAACATAAAAAGCTCCCATTTGCTTTTTCATCAACTCTGTTAATAAACAAAAGTCCTGCTTTAGAGAAAATATGATATCCATTGTATCTTTTTTATGTAACATTTCGCTTTATGATGCCATTTTACTCTACAGAATAACTCAATCTAATAATCAAAGTTGAAAAGTAACTCAGAGATCCAGTTAGTCTATCCTTCCAAATCTCCACCAGCCGTATATCTTGATTGTTGCCCTTTCAGTTGCATTCAGACGACAAATATCAATCTCTTTGGAATATATTTCATTTGTTCAGACCAAATTATAACCAAATAATAGTCTCTTTATCACTTATTCAATCATAATCCGGGTCGATTTAAGTATCAATATTCAGTCAAATTCAGATTGTTGCTGGCATTCAAAGTTGTTCTTTTTATCTTTTGGAAGCCGGATTCACGGGAAAGTGGGGGGGGGGGAATTCACCTCTTTCCCCTCCTTTGAACTGACCCGTTTGTTGTTATGTAAAACGACCCATTAGCTGATGGTATGAAAAGCAAACTTACTTGCAGAGTAGAATTGCCGTGTTTGAGGTAGGAAAGCAATGCATCAAAGGCTTGTTAGCAGAAAAGAAAGCAAGCGGTGGGATGTTCACCTCTTTTTGCCATAATGGCAATCATGGCCGTGGAGCACACAAGAAGGACAGGAACAGCCACCGCTGTCTCCCTGCAAAAGCCCCATGCCGAAAGGAAGCCCCTCCAGGGTCTCCCCTAGAGGTCCAACAGTGCGATTCAGGGGGGCCGCAAGAGATAAGCTCCGCGGACCCCCGCTGAGCTCAAGGCAACGGAACCCGGAAGTCCTCGTTTTAAGATAATTCTATACTAGACAATATACTATATAATAATGCAACAATTCACAGGCATTAATTACAACACTTTGCTTAGGTGCAATCTATACATATACTACCATTTATATGCTTAAACACAAATCTCTTATAAAGTCTATTTAAATGATCAGATTATGCTGTAGGTCTCTTACAAACTGAAAGTATTCCAGAAATGCTGGTCCAATGAAGATGAGTAGTCTCTTTCAGAAGAAAATCAATCCAGAAAACGTCAAGTTTGCTGCTCAACATTCCAACTTGGCCAAAAGAGGCTTTTTCGTGCCACGCCCTCCACAAGCTGTGTTGGGGAAATGGTCACACGCACACTTCACATGCAATGTGATGAAGTCACTAAAAGTGATGTCATCACACAGGGTGGGTGGGGAGCGACGGGCGGCGCACAAGAGTGCTGCTGCGCTGCCACTTTCTCCTACAGCCAGTTCCTTGGAAGCCTCCCAAGAGCACACTGTTTTAGTGCTGCCCAGCCGCTTTCAAGTTGAAAGCAGCCGAGTGGCACCTTCTCATTGCACTGATGAGCTTTTTCATAGTAAAACTTGAGTTGCCTACTTCAGATTGGGAAATTCCTGGAGGTTTTTTTTTGTTGGGGTGGGAAGCATAGCCTGAAGAGGGTGGGATTTGGGCAGGAGTGGATATAATGCCATAAAATTCACTCTCTAAAGCAGAGATTTTCTCCTGGGGAATGAGTCTCTGTCATCTAGAGATCAGTTGTAATCCCAGGATATTTCGAGGCTCCAGTCGCAGGTAGGGTTGCCGTGTCCCTCTGAGATGTTGGTAGGGGATAAGGGATGCACTTACTGGACATGGGGAGGAACGTTGGAAATTAACGCAACGTGCTTACATGACCTGGAAGTGACATAGGCATGTTTGGGACGTTGTGGGGCAGCACTCTGGCTTTAGGGCAAAAACCCTACAGTAGAATTAGCTTCTACCATTAAGTTTTGTCCAAAAAACAAAGCATTGCTCCTCAGCCGCCCTGACCTGCATTTCCGGGTCACATAGGCACTTCACTTTAATTTCTGGCATTCCTCCTCATTTTGAGGGGGTTATTCCTCCTCCACCAGCCAACTAGCCAGCACAGAGAGGTGAGGGCTGAAAGCTAAGGCTCCCCACCTCCACCAGGGGTCTGGCATTCCTAATTGCAAGCTGGCAATTCTAAGAACCACCAAGCACCACAACTGTATTAGCAGTCTTCTCTTTGGCAAGGCATGGGTGGCCAACAGGCATGCGCTTTTTGCAACCCAAAGCATTTGCTTTCAACTGAGGCTTAAGTAAGGCAGGAAATCTCCAGTGATCTCCCAGTCTTCATTACCAGTCTCTTGCAAGTTCTTCAGGAGCCAGGATCTCAGCAGCAAGGCCTATGTGTGAAACTGACCCACAATTTCCCTTGGTTTTTACATCTCTATGGGTCAAGAAAGAAGGACTTGCAGGCTGCTGGAAAAGAGGAAAGAGTGCCTCTTCTGTGCAGGTCACAGGGTTGCCAGCCTCTAGATAGCACCTGGAGGTCTCCTGCTATTACAGTTGATCTTTTACTTGATCCAGTGGGTGTCCTATGAAGTCATTGCTTCCCCAGCACCCAGCACCCTACCATCAAGGTGCTCAAACTGTGTTGAAAGCTTCCAGCCTACATGAGGTTGTGTGGTTTGTTGTACTGATTACTGCTCTTGAATCTGATCGACATATCTGTGTTATGATGTTTTGTAGTGATTCATTTTTATGTTGTTTTTAATGTTGTAAGTCACCCTGAGCCCGCTTACGGAATAGGGCGGGGTATAAATTGAAAAATTAAATTAAATTAAATCTTCAGGTTACAGAGATTGGTTCCCCTGGAAAAAATGGCTGCTTTGGAGGGTGGACTCTTTGGCAGTATACCCTGCTAAGGACCCTCCCCTCCCCAAACCCTGTCCTTGCCAGGCTTTGCTCCCAAAGTAGTGGTTAAGTGTGTGGACTCTTATCTGGGAGAACCGGGTTTGATTCCCCACTCCTCCACTTGTACCTGCTGGAATGGCCTTAGGTCAGTCATAGCTCTAGCAAAGGTTGTCCTTGAAAGGGAAGTTGCTGTCAGAGCTCTCTTAGCCCCACCCACCTCACAGGGTGTCTGTGGTGAGGGAGGAAGATAAAGGAGATTGTGAGCTGCTCTGAACATGAGCTGGAAGCCTCCTGTTCTATTCTCAGCTGAGCCATGGAATCACCGGATGGGTGTAAGTCTCAGTGGTATCTTCTGATGCAGGCTGGAATCCAGAATGTACAGAGGTGGAATTCTTGCTTGCCCGTCTCCTCTGGTTTTTCTCACTCATTATCAGCTGCAGAGGAAGTTATCTGATTTGAGAGTTCTTGGGATACTTCAAATGTGGGCAATTCCCATCCTCCCCTTTTCAATGTTATGACAGGTATTTGCAGTCTGGATAGGACCATGTTTTCATCTCACACAGCTGAGGTTACAGATAACATGTGCCCATCCACTTTCATTATGTTAGCTTTCCTACGATGCAAAACAGAAGCTTGCCTAGCAATGCATCTAAATATTTAAGCAAAACAGGAAAATAGGCAGACATTCTGTGAGTTTTCTGGTCGCGTATGCCTCTTCTCACTCACTGGATAGGTATCTTTTATCAAATCACAAACTGACAATCAGAACTTTTTCAACTGCGAGCCCACATCTTGGTGATGTTTGACTGCCTGGGAAAAAAAATGACATATACATGTGAATAAATAGTTCTGATTGCTGGTTTTGAAGCCTCCATTGCAAAATTCGGAGTTTTATTATGGAAGTCAAACCCATTGCAGTTCCTGCTTTGAAAGATGACCTCCAAGTCAAGCATGGACTAATGCCTACTGAAGGAAGTGATTCTCTGTCACATTTGCACACAGTAGGGTTGCCAGCTCTGAGTTGGGAAATTCTGGGAGGTTTTGTGAGTAGAGTCTAGGGAAGGTGGGGTTTAGGGAGCGAAGGGACTTCGGCTGGGTACAGTGCTATACAGTCCACCTTCCAAAGCAGCCATTCTCTCCAGGTTCTGGAGATCAGTCATAATCCTGGGAGATCTTCAGCCACTCTCTGGAGGCTGGCAACCCTAACACACACCCATCCAGCAGTTTATACCCCTAGCCTACTGTGTGAGCTAACTCACAGTTTTTAAAACTCCAGCTCACATGTTTTTTGTCTTCACTGAGGAAAAATGGCCCCGGAGCAGCCTAATTTCTGCAGCAGCTCACAACATTAATGCCAGTAGCTCATGAAGAAGAATTTTTGCTCACAAGACTCCACAGCTTAGAGAAGGGGTGGCCAAACATGCAGCTCTTTCACACATATTGTACGGCTCCCAGAGGTCAAGGAGGATCTTAATGCAGGCTTACTCTTAAGTAAGAGTGCCTAGCATCGGAGCCTTCTTCTAGCATGGTCATTTTGTAAAGTGTATACATATATAATTTATCTTTCTGTGCAAGGAAAGTATTAAGAGCAGAGGTCATTTTGCAGAAAAATAGGTGGTGGAGCTCATCCAGGGATTGTTATGTAGCTGCACATACTATTCAATGGACAAGGAGGTAGAACTCTCAGAAAGAGGAGGTGGGACCCTCAGAAAGGTTCAGGAGCTGAGCTCCTGTGAGCTCCCACTGAATCTGAGGCCTGATTAAGAGTGTAATGTTTGTTCATGTCTTGCAGCTCTCAAGCATCTAATGTTTATTTTATATGGCTCTTATATTAAACAAGTTTGGCCATACCTGGCTTAGAAGAAGCATGGGGAGGGGGGGGGGTTGTTACTTTCCTGCCCTGCTTCTCAAAAGCATCTAATAGGCTGCAATCACACACACTAGATAATGCAGTTTCATTCCACTTTCAGTGCACTTTCCAACTGCATTTTGCTCGTTCACACAGTAAAATCCAGCTGGAAAGTTCCTTGAAAATGGATTAAAAGTGCATTATTTAGTATGCAATCGCAGCCTAACTGACAGGATGGTGTAGTGGTTAGACTAGGGTTTGGGAAACTCAGTTTTGAATCCCCATTCTGCCATTGAAGCTTGCTAGGGGATCTTGGACTAGCTGCCCTCTCTTAGCATAATCTATCTCACAGGGTGGTTGCCATGAGGATCAAAGGGAGGAGAAGACAGCAATGTTGATAGCTCAGGGCTCCCACTGAGGAGAAAAGCAGTCTATAAATATCTATATCAATAAATATACAAAGACCACTGCTGAAAATAGGATGCTCGACTAGATGGGCAAATCCAGAGAGGCTGTTCTTCTGTTCTTAAATACATATATAGATAACTATCTGAATGTCTACCTATGTGTACCCAGCTTTGCAGATATGCCTGTCCTATTTATATACTTTTATCCTTCATTTTGGAAGGGAAGGTGGCATGGTATAGCTGATCTCATCAAATATCAGAAGCTAAGTAGGGTTGATACTTGCATGGGAGATCACCAAAAAAAGCAGGCCATGGCAAACCACCTCTGCTTTTCACTTCCCATGAAAGCCCCTTCCTGGGGTCACCATAAGTCTTGGATGGGAGACCACCAAGGAAGGCTCTGCAGAGGAAGGCCATGGCAAACCACCTCTGCTTTTCACTTCCCATGAAAGCCCCTTCCTGGGGTCACCATAAGTCTTGGATGGGAGACCACCAAGGAAGGCTCTGCAGAGGAAGGCCATGGCAAACCACCTCTGCTTTTCACTTCCCATGAAAGCCCCTTGCTGGGATTGCCATAAGCGACTTGACATTCCTTTACACACACATCCTATATTTCTTTCAGGCAACACAGGACAACGTCTATGGGTCTTCCTGACTGTGTTCCATGCCAATTCTCTCCGGTTTCAGAGCAGCATTTTTTTTAAGAGATGGAAGAGTACCAGGCTGTCAATGCAGAGGGACCTCAATTTCCCCCTCCAATCTTTCCCCCCTGTCATTCCCTTTGCATTTGAAATATTGCTTTGCTCTTCCTTAAATGGCCTTGGGACAGGAAGGGGTGTTTGTGTGAACAAAGCCAGAGATTTGATTGCTATACAATCCGTGTGTTTGCTTGCCTATGACAAAAAATGCATGTTAATGCCTCTGGGTTTGGAGCTCGGTCCAGAACACCAGATGCTTGTCAAGCCACAGAGCTGGCTGGGATGAACAGATGAAAAGACATCTCTGCTTCTGAGCGAATTCCATCAGATCATACACAGCTGTTCCTGCAGGCTCTGAAAGCACCAAATACTCATGAATAAATATTAAGTGAAGGGATGGGAGGGGGGAGTTTGGCAGCTGAAGAACAAAAGGAAGAGAACAGAAGAGAGAGAGAGAGTGAAAAAGGTATCATTTTCATCAACACACACTTTAGTTCTTCCTAAGGTAGAAACTACAAGATCTCACCATCCTCAGTCCTCAGCCTTGCCTTTGCCCTGTTCTGAAAGCCCACAAGCCTACCACATACATGTTTGCATATCCACGTGATAGGCTACACATTTCTATGGACAATTTGTCTCTTGTTCTTGCCCTTCAGGCTGTGATATTTATAATTTTTAACTTCCTGCAGTTCTTGGATGTATGTGTGTTAATTGCCATCAACTCACTTCCAGCTTATGGCGGCCATATGAGTTCATGTCAAAACTCTGGCTTTAGTCACAAAAACACTCCACCTTGTCCCAAGGGTCTTCTGGGTTTCTGGCCCCACTGGTGGACCTCCTGATGGGACCTGGGTTTTGGCCACTGTGGGACACAGAGTGTTGGACTGAATGGACCAACATGGCTTCTCTTACATTCTTATGTCCTCCCAAACAGTTTGGTGTAGTGGTTAAGTGTGTGGAGTCTTATCTGGGAGAACTGGGTTTGATTCCCCACTCCTCCACTTACAGCTGCTGGAATGGCCTTGAGTCAGCCATAGCTATCGCAGGAAGTTGTCCTTTAAAGAGCAGCTGCTGTGAGAGCCCTCTCAGCCCCACCCATCTCACAGGGTGTCTGTTGTGGAGGGAGAAGATATAGGAGATTGTAAGCCGCTCTGAGTCTCTGATTCAGAGAGAAGGGTGGGGTATAAATCTGCAGCCTTCTTCTTCTGATGGCACCTGGGTTTTGGTCACTGTGGGACACAGTGTTGGACTGGATGGGCCAACATGGCTTCTCTTACATTCTTACGTCCTCCCAAGTTAATAGCCTTGCTCAGGTCTTGTAAACTGCGGGCTGTGGCTTCCTTGATTGAATCAATCCTTCTCATGTTTGGTCTTCCTTTATTCCTCCTGCTTACAACTTTTTCTAGCATGATTGTCTTTTCTAGTCAGTCTTGCCTTCTCATGATGTAACCAAAGTACCATAGCCTCGGTTTAGCTGTTTTAGTTTCTAGGGGTAGTTCAGGCTTGATTTGACTTAGAACCTACTTCTACGTCTTTTTGGTGGTCCACGGTATCCACAAAATGCTCCTCCAACACCAATACCTCATTTCAAATCAATCTCCATCTTGTATGTACATACTCACTTTGTTCTCAGTTGCAATGAATTGGATGCAGTGGAGTCTGCAGATACTGCATATAATTGATAGGTTTTCTGTGTGCCAAATGGGAATACTGTCACCAGCCTCTAGGTGGGGCCAGGAGTTCTCTCAGAATTACAACTGATCTCCAGATAACAGAGATCAGTTCTCCTGGAGGAAATGGCACCTTTGGAAGCCAGATTCTACGGCATCTCACAGGCCCACTGAGTTCCCTCTCTTCCCTAGACTCCTCCCAAAACACTGCCTCCAGGGCTTTTTTTGTAGCAGGAACTCCTTTGCATATTAGGCCACACACCCCTGATGTAGCCAATCCTCCTGGAGCTTACAGTAGACCCTGCACTAACAGCTCTGTAAACTCTTGGAGGATTGGCTATATTAGGGGTCTGTGGCCTAATATGCAAAGGAGTTGGTGCTTAAAAAAAAGCCCTAACTACCTCCAAATCTCCAGAAATTTCCTAAGCAGGAGTTGGCAGTTAGCAGTCTTATGCAGGATATCAAATTTTAACCCAAATTCTCTCTCAGGTTTTGAAAAAAAAATTGACTGTAGTTGTAAAATAAGACAATGAAACAGCCAGGGCCAGCCCTAGACTTTCTGGCACCCTAGGCAAGGCTAACTTCTGGCACCCTCCTGCTCTGGTTGGGGGGGGGGGAGGGTTGTAGCAAGAACTCCTTTGCATATTAGGTCACACAGCCCTGATGTATTAAATCCTCCAAGAGTTTACAGGGCTATTAGTACAGGGTCAACTGTAAGCTCCAGGAGGATTGGCTACATCGTGGGGAGTGGCCTAATATGCAAAGGAGTTTCTGCTACAAAAAAAAAGTCCTGGCTAACTTTTGAAGGGGGAATATTTTTCTTTATTATTCTTTATTTTTTCTTGATAGTTAAGGGTACCTTTAATATCTGTTTTTTCAAAAAAAATAACACTGGCGGGGGTCAAGTAATGGGGGGAGGGGTGGAAAGAAAGTAAGATGTGGGGTAGAATGATGATTTTTTTTTTTATCTTAAACTTTTTATAAGTTGTAGATTTAGTTCTACTACCATATGTTACTAATAAAAATTGTTTATACCCCCCCCCCCCAAAAAAGTCCTGGCATTGGTAATGTCACTAAGTCACATGGGGGCACCCAGTTCTGCACTCCCATAAGGCTGGTACCCAAGGAAATCACCTAGTTTGCTGGCAGGGCGTGTCCTGTAAACAGCTCTTCTGAGACTGCTTAACATTCAGCAGACAAGAATGCGAGGTGTACCTAACAAGGCCTTCTTACCATTGGTTGTCTAACATTTTCTTCCAAAGGAAATCCTCCTATTATCCAGTCTTTAATCATTTCATAACCTTGGAAGTGTTTAGAAGGCTATCTGAAGAATTGTTGCAGATCTTATGTGTCTGTGGCAAGACTATTTTGGAAGAGGCCACCTTTATAATCAATGAGAAGGAGCCCAGATATTTGGGAAAACACACTGCCAAGTAGAAAAAGGTTCACAAACAGGGAGACAATTTTTCAGTGGACTGTTTGTTCGCAAACCCGTTTGTGGTAGTTCATGGTTGCTTCCCTACATTCCCTCCTAATGGTGAAACACCGTGCAATCAGATTTTTGCACTTGCACATTTCCAACAACAAAGGCAATTGAGTTTTGTTCTCCGCTTGGTGCACTTCTGCCCCAGATGGTAGGAAACTGTTTAAAGCACATCAGGCATGCTGGATACAGTGCTGAAGGAGAGCTTTGGAAAGCTAAATCATGTGATTCTATGAAGACCCTGAAAAACTGGTTTGCTAGTGACTGGAAGTGCAAAGGAGGGGGGGCATCAGCATCAGCAGGAGGTCAAGAAGGCAACCTTTCCAATGAAAAGGAGTACAAAGCGGGAGCTTTTGCACTCCTTTGCTCCCAATTCCCTTCCTTATTACTGTATCTAGTCTATATGGCTTTTTGCCATGGGCTCCATGATCCCCAGTATAGCTTATCTGGAGGTCAAAGTGAAAAGGAACACCCTTCTTTTCCTACCAGTGGGTTCAACCCATATTATGTACAGTGGGTCTCTCCCCCATTTTCTTGCAACTCTTACAGGTTCTGTTCTGAATAGGGAACTTCTGCTCTTTAGCAAAACTTGACATCCCTGCAGAGGAAAAACGAATACTACAGAGGCAAAGTAATGTAAATCAATGCAATCCACCAAGCTTATGTTGTTTTTTATTGCTGTTTCTCAAATAAAAATCCATGACCTGCCATCAGGATAGCTCAGGCAACACACCACACAATGATTTAATGTCTTTATATTACATCTCAATAACTGATCGCTTGCTTTCTGCCTGGCAAGTTTTCTTCTTTGTCTTTGAACCAAACCCACTCCTATTAAAGTCAGTACTGAAAATCTCACTGGAGTCAACCAATTTGGACAGCTGTGTCCAGAGGTTCCCAGTACTAGCCTTGGCATCTTCTGTAGCTGAAGGATAATGACTCTTACAGAGGAACTCGCATTTCTTTAGTGTGTGGCAGATGAGCCTTTTGTAATGGTTTTAATTAATTAATTAATTTAATGTATTTTAATGTGTTTTATTGTATAATGTATTGCTGTAATCATGGCACTTTCCATGTCTGTGAGCCGCCCTGAGCCTGCCTTGGCGGGGAGGGCAGGATATAAATAAAAATTATTATTATTATTATTAATGGAAGGCAGATCAACAGAGAACAACATAGCAGTATGACTCCCACTTATCCACCCAGGACAAGGATTTACTCACTCACTCCCAGCACCGATTTCCCACCTCTGAAGAACAGAGGAGTGACAGAAAAATGGCCTCCCCATATTGACGCTCTAGGATTTTCCCTTGTGGTAAAGATCATAGAGATTAGGGAAGGCAGCCTTGATAATCACCCAGAAGTGACATCACATCATCCCCAAGTTTCATCCTCCCCCCTCCCCAATCTCCCAGTGATCGTGTTAGGAACTCTGAATGGCAGAGGCCTTTTCAGTGGTGATCCCACAATTGTGGTACTGTTTTGTAAGAGACTCAGCAATTTTAGTACTTGTATTTTCAAGAGGAGTGCTGAAATGGGTTATTCTACTTTGGTTCAAATGAACTATTTTATGTGTGTTCCTGTTTTATTTAGTTTTTTCACCCTATGAATATTTTTGTGGGTTTTATATCTTTTAAGATAATTCATATTAATGCTTTATTGTAAAGGCCTGAAGTGCTCTGCTAAGCAGCTAGAACAGCAAGCCATTTTAAAAGTGAGTCCAGGGAAATAAATGTATTTCATGAACATGTCCATCTTTTGAGAGAACCAAGCTAAAGGTGTATATTTGTTTGTTTTTAAAAAACCATATTGAAAATGATACTCAGGGTAATGTAAAACATTTTAAAAACACTTAAGGAGTTGAGAAACAGACATCTCTTGAAAGAACCATCTTGAAAGAGAAGCCAGCAGCAACAAAAAAACCCCCCATCTAAGTCAAAATTTAAACTGATGGGGGGAAAACAAAAAACTCAGACTCAAAAAGTAGTTACCAATAAATACAGCAATAATTAGGGTTGCCAGGTCCCCCCAGTCACTGGTGGGGGTGGGATGTGTGTGCCAGGCTGGGAAACTCTTGGGGATTTGGGAGTGGAACCCTCAGTGGGGTATAATGCCAGAGAGTCCACCCTCCAAAGTAGCCGTTTTCTCCAAGAGAAATTATCTTTATAGTCTGAAGATGTGCAGTAATTCCAGGGGATCCCCAGGTCCCATCTGGAGGATGGCATCTCTAAAAACCAATTGCATAAGTTGAAATGATACCAATTATAACCACATTTTGACCCTTCCTATTAAGTTTACTATTATTTTTTGCAGAGGTCATTTTGTAGAAAAATAGGTGGTGGAGCTCATCCAGGGATTGTTATGTAGCTGTACATACTATTAAATGGACAAGGAGGCAGAACTCTCAGAAGGAGGAGGTGGCACTCTCAGAAAGGTTCAGGAGCTGTGCTCCCGTGAGCTCCCACTGAGTCTGAGGTCTGATTTTTTGTGGTATGTTGCTACTCAGGGCTGGATGAACTGCAATACTAATAAGTCTATAGCCTTAGGCTCTCATATATTTTTAGGCCCTCGGTTTCTCAGCTCAGTGATGAAGCTCACTCAGTGACCTGCCTCACAGGATCGATGTGGGGAGAAATGAGGAAGAGACATCTATATATGCCACCTGATTTGGGCCTTCTGTTCCAGAAAGATGGAGCACTCACCAATAAGGCCTGATGCTGGGTGGTAAGCAAAGTAACTACGCAACGCCTCACAACAACGTCCCTGCTGTGATGACTGTTTTCATTGAGCAGCTGCTGGACTACCAGTTGCCCATTGTTGCTTTAATCTGGTTAGCTCTTCTTCTTCTTCTTCTTCTTCTTCTTCTTCTTCTTCTTCTTCTTTTCTTCTTCTTCTTTTATTTCAGTTCCGCCCATTCCCCCATTTGGGGTCTCAGAGCGGAGTACAACATAAATAGTAATAAAATCACAATCATAATAAAAACCAGTTACAACATTTACTAAAGTACAACAGGATGGTCCAGCAGGATGACATCAGAATAGTATAGCAGAATGGTACTACAGAATAGCACAGAAGGATAGTACAGCCTTATGGCTTTACGGTTTTATTAGTAGAGGCCACCCCTCTGTGTTTCTCCTACCTGTTTGCCCACTGCCAGTGTTGTGCAGTGGTTAAGAGTGTTGCAAGAGTATCTTGGAGGTAGAGTTGCCAAGTCCAATTCAAGAAATATCTGGGGACTTTGGGGGTGGAGCCAGGAGACCTTGGAGGTGGAGCCAGAGCAAGGTTGTGACAAGCATAACTGAATTCCAAATAGAGTTCTGGCCATCACATTTAAATCATGAAGGATAGGGGCACCTTCTATTGGGGCTCACAGAATTGGACCCCCTGGTCCAATCCTTTTGAAACTTGGAGGGTCTTTTGAGGAGAGGCATTGGATGCTATGCTGCAAAATCGGTGTCTCTACCTCAAAAAACAGGCTCCCCCAGAGCCCCAGATATCCACGGATTAATTCTCCATTATACCCTATGGGAGTCGATAAGGAATAATGGCATGCCCAGCAGGCATTCCCCTCCACCCCCCGCTTTCTGATGACCCTGAAGCAGGGGGAGGGCCTCCAAACCGGGAGATCCCCTGCCCCCACCTGGGGATTGGCAACCCTACTGGGAGGCCTGGGTTTGAATCCCCACTTGTGCCATAAAAGCTTACTGGGTTACTTTGGGGAGGGTTCCCAACCTCCTGCTGGGGGCAGGATTTCCGCTGATTTCAGAGCCTGCAACCCTCCACCATGGCCCTGGCTGGCAGAGGAGCCCCGCCCCCAAAGAGTGCCAGCTCACCTGACATGCCTAGCATGCTGACATCACCCAGAAGTGATGTTATCACATTGGGCATATCACGTGGAGGGCATATCACTTCCTGCTGCCAGGAAGGTAAGACCTGGTAACCCTAACTTTGAGTCAGTCACACTCTCTCAGCCTAGCCTATCTCACAGGGTTGTTGTGAGGATAAAATGGAGGAAAGCAGAATGATGTAAGCCAGCTTGTGGAGAAAAACAGGGTGCAAATGAAGTAAATGCATACATTTATGGTACAGATAATACTGCTTTTCAGGGCTTTGTTTGCAGCAGAAACTCCTTTGCATATTAGGCCACACACACTCCAGATGTAGCCAAACCTCCAAGAGCTTACTGGGTTCTTTATACCAGGGCCTACTGTAAGGTCTTGGAGGATTGGCTACATCAGGGGTGTGTGGGCTAATATGCAAAGAGTGGACTCTATGGCATTAAACTCCACTGAGGTCCCTCCCCACCCCAAATCCTGCCCCCTCCAGGCACCACCCACAAAATCCCCAGGAATAGCCCAAGCTAGAGGTGGTGTCCCTATGCCAAAGTGATGCTTTTAAAAATCTGCACAATCTGATCTCCAATACCAGTCAGAAGCCCTGCTGGACAAAAGCCACACCCACTTATTGAAAACACATGGTGGGTGCCAGGAAGCACTAGGTGGGGACCATAGCACCCATGGGCACTCTGTTGGGGATCCCTGACCTTAGGGGTTGTTGCTTTTTCTTTCTACCTTGTCAGGATCCTTTCAAAGCTCTGCATGTTATAAAACTCTACAGATGTACAGACACACTGGATTACAGTTGCAATGTACGAGCTGTGTAGGATTCTCCAATAACATTTATTGGAGATTGTCATCGCTTTGGGCTGAACGAACTCCAGATGTGGAAATCCTTATGAGGGAAATTCTAAAAGGTGAAGGTTAGCTGTGCTGTAATTCCTTCCCCCCACTCCATGCAGCAATTCCTTTGATTTATTATTATTAAACCCGACAAGATTTGGTAGACGAGAAAATTGAAGAGAGCAATACAGGGCTGGAGTTGGAAGGGGCTGAGCTGCCAGAAAGATCACACTCTTTTTCTTCCAGGGTGGAGACTTAATAAAAAAAAATCACAGCTGAAAACTCCTGTTGAAAGTTTTGCTGACAGGTTCAATGTCTTAATAACACTTGACGGATGAAGGGAATCTGGTAAGCTCTAGCAAAGCAGAAATGCTACTCCTCATATAGCAATAAAGTGTTTTGAGGTGAGTGGGAGAGGTTATCCTTGCTATTCTTTTGCCCCCCCCTCTAATCTCAGAACCATGGCTATCAGCTGTTATGATGAATATGAGAGCTTCTGTGTGCAGACTATGGTTACCAGCCACGCTTCAGCAAATGCTGAAAGATTTGGAGGGCAGTGCCTGCAGAACATGGAGTTAGGCGGCATGACATTACATTTTTTCATGTCCTTCTAGGAATTCTTTCGATCTCTAAGGTCCGAACCATAGATTTTGGGGGAAATCCTAGAGTATCACTTGAAAGTGACATCACTTCCAGTAGTAGGGGTAGATAGCTGGAAAACCACTTCTAGATGATGTTCTTGGAAATTCCCCAATCTCCGTGGTGTCCTAGAGTGTCATCATTGATGCTACTCCCCATATTTTTTCTCCTGCCACTAAATTAGTGAGGGTAGGGGATTGAGATGGGCGTGGGAGGTTGCCTGCTGCCACTGGACAAATGGGAACCCTAGTGCAGAGGGATTTACAAAAAGCTGGAGTGAAATAAAAAGGATTGGAAGAGATGGAATGGTAAGATCGCTTCCATGTGGAGGTTTTGCTCTGCCATCCCACTATGCAGTTTCTGTGAAACATCATCATGCACTTGTCTACCCTCTGGGTTTCCCCTTACTTCATGGACTGTTTTTCCACCCATGCATAGTGATTAGAATGGTGAACTGGGATCTGAGAGGCCCAGGTTCACTTTGCCATAAAATTTGCTGGATGGCCTTGGGCCTAGGGTTGCCAGTCCCTAGGTCTGAACAGGGTAGGGTTGCCAAGTCCAATGCAAGAAATATCTGAGGTCTTTGGGGGTGCAGCCAGGAGACTTTGGGGGTGGAGCCAGGAGCAAGGTTGTGACAAGCACAATTGAACTCCAAAGGTAGTTCTGGCAATCACATTTTAAGGGACTGCTCACCTTTTAAATGCCTTCCCTCCATTTGGAAATAATGATTGATGCGGCACCTTCTTCTGGGGTTCACAGAATTGGACCCCCTGGTCCAATCATTTTGAAATTTGGCGGGTGTTTTAAGAAGAGGCACTGGATGGTATGCTGAAAATTTGGTGCCTCTACCTCAAAAAACAGCTCTTCTAGGGCCCCAGATACCCATGGATCAATTCTCCATTATACCCTATGGGAATTGATCTCCATGGGGTATAATGGAGTACCCAGCAGACATCCCCCCCCCCCCGCTTTCTGATAACCCTGAAGGGGGAGGGCCTCCAATCCATGGGATCCCCTGCCCCCACCTGGGGATTGGCAACCCTAGAATGGGGGATCCTCTGTTTTCAGGGGCTTCTACACACCACAGACCAGCTGGCCAGCAGGTGGAAATCAACCTCTAAACATGGATGTCACTAGGCAACATCCTCCATGAGATGACATCACCTGGAAGTGATGTCATCACATCAGGGACATCACACGGGGCTGTTCTGATTTTGGGACAAAACTCTGTGGAGACAAAACTCTGTGGAGAAATTTACCAAAAAAGAGAGTGCTGACATGATGACATCACTTCCAGCCCCGCCAACCTCTGGAATGCTCCCCAACCTTTCCCCCCAGCAGAGTGACAAGGAAATCTGGCATCCCTACTTGGAGTGGTCAAACTCTCTGCCTAATCTATCTCAGGAGGTTACTGTGAGAATAAAATGGGGAAGGAGAGAAAGCTTGAAGCTTCTTCAGATCTCCATTGGGTCAAAAGTGGGATATAAATGAAGTAAATAAAATAAACATGACTGTGGCCAGTGCAGTGTGTTCTCTGCTATCTCATGCACCATATGCCAAAGTAGCCCAGTTTCTGCATTAGTGACAGCTGATTTCTACAGCCTGTAGACACAATGGAAAACGAACACATTTGTCTGTTGTGCAACTTTAGAACATAAGAAGAGCCCCATTAGATTAAACCAGTGGCATACTGTTTCACATGTTGGCCAAACACCCGCCAGTTCGTCTCACATTTTGTTTGCTGGCAGCCAATTTTTTCTTTTCTTTTTTTTGCGTGAGTATTTTTGTGTCTATGCATGTGTGTGTGAACCTGGAAGTCACGGTTGGAGAAGTGGCTTGCTGTTGCCTGCCTCTGCTTCTGGGCTCTGATATTTCTTGGAGGTTTCCCATCCAAGTATTTGCCAGGGTTGGCCTTGCTTAGTTTCTGAGATCTGACGAGATTGGGCTTGCCTGGGCTATCCAGTTCAGGGCCTGATTTTTCTTCATTCAGCTGTCTGCAAGCATTTGGAGCCCATTCATCAGGTTCTTTTTTTGTGTGTTCAAATAATACAACACAATGGCAGTGTTTTATGCCTGTATATTCTCACTTAACCTGATGAGAGTTCCAGTTCCCACCATACAACAGTCCTGTAGTCGCTGTACAGCGCTTAGCTGCCAACTGTATAAATGGATAGGGAGCAAAATCAATCAGTCAGCCAGTGATCATAAATAAGGTCTTTGCTTTTAAAAACAAGTCCTGCCATTTGGTGTTCCTTTCAGTCTCTGTTACCGAGGTTATTGCACACAGACCGAAGAGTCTCAGAGCAGCTCACAATCTCCTTTACCTTCCTCCCCCACAACAGACACCCTGTGAGGTGGGTGGGGCTGGAGAGGGCTCTCACAGCAGCTGCCCTTTCAGGGACAACCTCTGCCCGAGCAATGGCTGACCCAAGGCCATGCTAGCAGCTGCAAGTGGAGGAGTGGAGAATCAAACCCGGTTCTCCCAGGTAAGAGTCCACACACTTAACCACTACACCAAACTGGCTCTCCAAACTGGCAAGAAAATGGCTACACCAAACTGGCTACACCAAACTGGCAAGAAAATGAAATTCCACAGTTCAATTAACACAAGGGATTAACATTCTACCACTACAGCTACTGTGCAGCTGCAAAGCTGTATGATGTCCGTGCAATGAAGATGGCAGAGAATTAGATAGATGGGAGGCTCAGCTCATGAATGACTGCAGCCATCAAACATGGTCTTTCCCCTGCGGAACCTGTTCATAGTGAAGTTTGTGGCACCTCTAGCTCTGAACATCACTCCTACAGGACATTCCCTTTCTTCTCTAGCGTTGTACATATGAACATATGAAGCTGCCTTATACTGAATCAAACCCTGGGTCCATCAAAGTCAGTATTGTCTTCTCAGACTGGCAGTGGCTCTCCAGGGTCTCAAGCTGAGGTTTTTCACACCTATTTGCCTGAACCCTTTTTAGTTGGAGATGCCGGGGATTGAACGTGGGACCTTCTGCTTACCAAGCAGATGCTCTAACACTGAGCCACAGTCCCTCCTATTGTATAATGTTTGAAACCAGGATATCTGAAGGACTATCTTCTCCCATACAACCACTGAAAGAGGCCCTCCTAGTTTTTCCACCAATTAAAGGCAATCATTTGGTGGGTACACAAGACAGGGCCTTCTTGCAGGCAGCCCCACAATTATGGAACAACCTTCCCAGAAAGGCACACCTGCCCCCCTCACTATCTATCTTCAGTAGGCAGTTGAAGACAGTTTTATTTAGAACTGCATTTGACTAATTTGATCAGGACTTTTTTTGAGCAGGAATGCAATTCCGGCTGGCTTGGTGTCGGGGTGTGTGGCCTAATATGCAAATAAATTCCTGCTGGGCTTTTTCTACAAAAATACCTGTGCAAAACAATGGTGTCATCCGGGGGTGTGACCTAATATGCAAATTAGTTACAACTAGGCTTTTTCTACCAAAAAAAGAGCCAGTTTGGTGTAGTGGTTAAGTGTGCGGACTCTTATCTGGGAGAACCGGGTTTGATTCCCCACTCCTCCACTTGCACCTGCTGGAATGGCCTTGGGTCAGCCATAGCTCTGGCAGAGGTTGTCCTTGAAAGGGCAACTGCTGTGAGTGTCCTCTCCAGCCCCACCCACCTCACAGGGCGTCTGTTGTGGGGGAGGAAGGTAAAGGAGACTGTGAGCCGCTCTGAGACTCTTCGGAGTGGAGGGCGGGATATAAATCCAATATCTTCTTCTTCTTCTTCTTCTTCTTCTTCTTCTTCTTCTTCTTCTTCTTCTTCTTCTTCTTCTTCTTCTTCTTCTTCTTCTTCTTCTATTTATTGGCAGTTCCAACAGAGGCTTTAACTTGTGGTCTTTTTTTAAAAAAAATAAATAAATGTTGTTTTATTCATGTTGTAAGCCACCTTGGATTCTTCAGTGTAGAAAAATAGCTAATGAATGTTTTAAATAAATAAATAAAATGGTTCATCTATTCATGCTGGTGTAATCCAAACAGCCTGCATGGTTTCACGTGGAGATTTATCATAATGACACTATGATACTTTGAGGTATTTCTTTCTAATAATTTCTGAAGTTCTGCATGTAGGTATAGAAGTGCCATCAAGTTATAACCCACTTATAGCCACCCCAGAAAGGGGCTTCCAAGACAAAGGAGAAGCAGAGGTGGTTTGCCATTGCCTGCTAGGGTTGCCAATCCCAAGGTGGGGGCAGGAGATCCCCTGGTTTGGAGGCCCTCTCCCTGCTTTACTGTCATCAGAAAGTGATGGGGGGGGGCTGGACACTTCATTATACCCTATGGAGGATGGTCCCTATGGGGTATAATGGAGAATCAATCTATGGGTATCTGAGATTCGGGAGGAGGCACTGTTTTTTGAGGGAGAGGCACCAAATTTTCAGCATAGCATCAGGTGTCTCTCCTTAAAAAAACCCAAGATCAGACCAGGGGGTCCAGTTCTATGCATCCAAAAGAAGGTGTTCCATCCTCCGTTATTCCCAGTGAAGAGGAGCATGGTCACTTTAAATATGATGGCCAGAACTTCCTTTGGAATTCAGTCTTGCTTGTCACCACCTTGCTCCTGGCTCCACCCACAAAGTCCCCAGATATATCCCGAGTCAGACCGGGCAACCCTATGCCTGCCTCTGCAGAGGTTTCCTTCCAGGTACTTAGGTCTGAAATCTGTCAAGATCTGTATATAAACCCTCCCTGAGCTTGTTCTACGGGAAGCATGGATCGAAACAAACAAACAAATAAATAAAGTGTCATGGTCACTTATGGTGCTCAAAGAAAGGGACTTTAAAGGCAAATGAGAAGCAGAGGTGGTTGGCCATTATATTCCCTTGCAGAGTCTTTCTTGGTAGTCTCCCTTCCAAGTACTGACCCTATTTAGTTTCTGGGACCTGCTGAAATCAGGCTATACTATACTGCCTTCACTCCTAAAGTTTTGTAGATTCCACAGATACAAAATTTTCTCTCCCTGCCCCTTCCTTCTTCTTCCTTCCCTCTTTCTCTGTCTCTCTCTCTCACACACACACACAGAGTCTATGGAGTTGAGTATAATTCTGACACTCAAGAACACTTGAAGAAGACTTACTCCCCCCCCATCCAAAATTCAGAAACACGTCAGATTGTGAATTTAGCCCTGACCTGGATAGCCTTGGGGGGGGGGGGAGAAGGAGGAGAAGAGTTGGTTTTTATACCCCAGTTTTCACTACTCAAAAGAGTCTCAGAGCAGCTTACAATCACCTTCCCTTCCTCTCCCCACAACAAACACCCTTTGAAGTAGGTGTAGGCTTCCCAACCCTCCCGCCCTGGCGGGGGACCCCAGGATTTCCACCCTCTTCCCCCGCTCCCCCCCAAAATGGAAGCGGGGGGAGAGGGGGGAAACAGCGCCGAGCCGCCGGATCCTGGAGCCAGCGAGGCCGCCGTGCCGCTGCCACCCCCTCCCCGCCCACCGCAGTTTCTCCTCCGAGATGGGCCCAGGCTGAGCCCATCTCGGAGGAGCAGCCAAGAGGCGGCAGCAGCGCAGGGGAGGGCGAGGCAGGCCAGGAGCATGGCGAGCCACGAATCCGGGCCCTTCTAGGACCCGGACTTGCGGCTCGCCATGGTCCCGGCCCACCTCCACCCCCCCCCTCCGCTTCCATCCCAGAGGTGGAGCGGGCGAGGCCGCCGCGCCACTGCCGCCTCTACTCTGCTCGCCGTGGCTGCTCCTCCAAGATGGGCTCAGGCTGAGCCCATCTCGGAGGAGCAGCCACGGCGAGCGGAGAAGAGGCCGCCACGCTGCTGCCGCCTCTACTCTGCTCACCATGGCTGCTCCTCCAAGATGGGCTCAGGCTGAGCCCATCTCAGAGGAGCAGCCACGGCGAGCGGAGCAGAGGCGGCAGCTGCGGGGCGGCTCGCCATGCTCCCCAGCGCCGTTTCCCCCCTCCCCCTAGCTCCACCCCAGTGCCTCTTGGCTCCACCCCCAAAGTCTCCTGGCTCCACCCCCAAAGTCCCCAGATATTTCTGGGGTTGGATTTGGCAACCCTAAGTAGGTGGGCCTGAAAGGGATCTGAGAGAACTGCGACTGGGTTCCAAAATCACAAAGCAGGCTGCATGTGGATGAATCAGGAATCAAGCCCGGTTCTCCAGAGAAGAGTCTACTGGTCTTAACCACTACACCAAATTGGGTCTCTCTCTGACACAAGATGGTGGGCACAACCACAAAATGGCTGCCACAGGACATGAAGCAGCCACAAAAGGGGGGGGGGCTGCAAGAGGCAGAGCCTCATACGGAGAGCCAGTTTGGTGTAGTGGTTAAGTGCATGGATTTTTATCTGGGAGAACTGGGTTTGATTCCCCACTTCTCCAGTTGCAGCTGCTGGAATGGCCTTGGGTCAGACATAGCTATCACAAAGCTTGTCCTTGAAAGGGCAGCTTCCAGGAGAGCTCTCTCAGCCCCACTCACCTCACAGGGTGTCTGTTGTGGGGGAGGAAGATAAAGGAGATTGTGAACCACCCTGAGACTCTGAGTGGAGGGTGTCCAATGTCCAATGTCTTCTTCAATACAGAGAAGAAGCCCAAATGAACGGGAAAGGGGGTAATTTAAAAGTGCACTGGGAAAGGGGAGTGAGAGAGAATAAAACCAACATTGTGGTGGCAGCTGCCACTGAAACAATGCTGTTTTAATCTGCCTGGCCAATTGGATCACCAGTGGCTAATCAGAAGCCCTCTTAGGCAACACGTGCCCACCCTGGCCCTACCCACTTTCTAACAGCACTTGGTGGGTGCCCAGCTGGCAATCACTATGGTGTCAATGGGCACCTTGTTGGGGACGCCTGCTCTAGGTGAAACAGCCTTCCTTTATCTTGCTCCGGCATTTGGTCTGTAACATGCAGATGCATTTTGGGAATGGCAAGGGAAGGTCCTTCAGTGGTAAGTTTTCATATATATACAGCTGAGGGGTGTGCGCTACAAGTGTAGAGAAGATGCTTATGATTGGGGTCAGACTCACAGAGGAAGCTGTATGCCTGTAGCACACCCCATTATACAGAAACATTTTTGGTATCTTTGGGAGAGGGAGCTGTACCATGTGGATCCACTTCTCTCCCGGCAAAAAAAAGCTTTCAGTTGCATTTCTTCTGATAAGACTGACATTGGTTTAATTCCAGCCTTTCCTGGATCTTCTTTTTCTTTCCCCAAACATGAAAATCTGGACTGGGCTGTGACAGCTTATGAGCTCCTGGCTCCTGGGAATTGTTGGCTCCCCCCCCCCCACCCCACCAGTAGTCCCGGAAAATGGCAGGGAAGTCAAACAAACTTCCCATTCCCCAGGCCTCACTCCCAGCACCTGAGGCAGGGGAGTTCAACGGGAGTTTCTTTTCCTGCCCAGTTAAAATGACAAATTGGTACATGAGTGTTTAATGAAAGATGCTGGAAACGTCCATGAAGATCAGAAAAATCACCTCGCAGAGCTGACAGGCGGGCCATCTGCATTCCAGCATCCCTATTAATTCCCTAACGATAAACGACAGGAGAGCCTAGAGGGTTAACAGCTTAATTCAATCTTCCTCAAACTCCCCTTCCAGGGCCCTGTCTGTATCTAGAATTAGAAAGTCATTTATAAAGCATTATTTGCACACTGGGTATTTTTTTTTTCCCATCCGGCTGCTGCTTGTGTCAAGTATCAATCATGCCCTTCCGCATCTTTATCATTACCCTCGTGCCACGTCCTCCTCGCCAACGGGAGCACCGTGTCACCTTGTATCCCATGTTCTCCAAAGAGATAAGTGATGTGCCTCTTGGTGACATCTGCCATCTAGACAGGTGACCTCCCAGATCCCATGTGTCACATGACCACACCTACCCACTGGTGACATGGCTAGGCTTTGTCTCAGCTGGCAATGGACAGATCACTTTTATGCAGATTTGCTTGGAAGTAAGTGTTGGAATGAGTGACTCAGTATGCCTGGACATTGGGGAGTGCTCCATCATTCTAAATGTTTATAGGTGTTACCTCCTTTAATGGGATGCCTCTCTTTATCCTAATTTGGGAGTTGCTCTCTGACCCCTCATCTCTCTTGCTCACTTTGTCCTCTCACTCTCCTGACATGGCCTTCCATGGATTCACATGTCTCTGCCGGTGTCTCCTATAGATACAATGCCCTCATACATGATACCAGACAAGCTGGCCATTTGTGATGGGGAAAGTACTCTTTACATCAGGCTTCTTTCTCTTTTGACTGCAGCTGGAATGTGAACTGGATCTAGTAAGAAACATTAAAAGCTGCTTTATCCTGAATCAGACCCTTGGTCTATTAAGGTCAGTATTGTCTACTCAGACTGGCAGCAGCTTTTCAGGGTCTCAGGGACAGGTTTTTCTCATCACTAACTAACTGGTCCTTACAACTGGAGATGCCAAGGATTGAACTTGGGACCTTCTGGATGCCAAGCAGATGCTCTGCCACTGTGCCACAGCTCCACTGGGTTTGGCAGGGCCTTCCCCATCTTTATAATTGAGAGCCAGTTTGGTGTAGTGGTTAAGTGTGCAGGCTCTTTGTCTGGGAGAACCGAGTTTGATTCCCCACTCCTCTACATGCACCTGCTAGAATGGCCTTGGGTCAGCCATAGCTATCACAAAGCTTGTCCTTGAAAGGGCAGCTTCTGGGAGAGCTCTCTCAGCCCCACCTACTCCACAGGGTGTTTGTTGTGGGGAGGGGGAGGGGAAGGGGAAGGAGATTTGTAAGCTGCTCTGAGACAACTTTGGCTAGCGAAGGGTGGGATATAAATCCAATCTCTTCTTCTCTTCTTCTTCTTCCTCCAAGAGGGTATGCATAGGACTGCAGCCTAAGTATGCTCAGCGTATGCATATTCAGTCTCAACCCCATATTTGCAGGTTACCTCCATCATCTGACAAGTGTACATGTCATTTGTGACTTTTATTAAATAACTTGCTTCATTATGTGTTCAAGAACTGGCTGTGCATCACCTATGAGATTCTGCTGTCCACTGTCTTAACTTTTATGGAGTTGTCTAGACTTCCCAGCACTGCCTCAGGAAGTGCCAGGAGTTTGGGGTGCAGGGCCTAGGAAGGTGGAGTGGATCAGAGGTGACTCTTTTTGGGTGATGCTCTAGAACCCTGTGGCACAGAGTGGTAAAGCTGCAATACTGCAGTCGGAGCCCTCTGCTCACGACCTGAGTTCGATCCCAGCAAAAGCTGTTTCAGGTAGCCAGCACCAGGTCGACTCAGCCTTCCATCCTTCCGAGGTCGGTAAAATGAGTACCCAGTTTGCTGGGGGGAAAGTGTAGATGACTGGGGAAGGCAATGGCAAACCACCCCGTAAGAAGTCTGCCATGAAAATGTTGTGAAAGCAACGTCACCCCAGAGTCAAAAACGACTGGTGCTTGCACAGGGGACTACTAGAGTCTAGGCTATTTCCCCTAAACTTTATGGCATTTATCTAGAGCATCACTATGTTGTTGAAGCTACTTATTTTTCATCTCCTCAGTTCCTCAGGGCAGGAAAATTGGGCTGGAAGCTGATAATTCCCCACCTTGGGTAGGTAAATTGTGGTACCATTAATGACTGAAACATAACAGTGTTGACACAGGGTAATTGCTGGGAGAGAAGGTCACATGGGGCTGAAGACAGAAATGGTCTGCTGCTGACAGGAAGGAGGGTTAGAAGGAGAGGGAAGTAGGAAACTGAGAGGGAATAGAGGTGGTCTAATTGCAGAGGAGCAGCCATGTTAGTAAGGGTTGCCTACCTCCAGGTGATGCCTGGAGATTTCCTGCTACTCCAGTGGCTCTCCAGACAGCCAAGATCAGTTCCCCTGGAGAAAATGACTGCTTTGGAGGGTGGACTCTATGACCTTCCCTCCCTAAACCCTGCCCTTCTCAAACTCCACCCCCAAAATCTCCAGTTATTTCCCAACCCAGAGTTGGCAACTCTATGTTAGTCTGTTGTAGCAAAAACAAACAGGAGTCTTCTACCTTAGCAAAACCTGAGATTCCTCAGCCAATTTAGCCAAACGAAGAAAATGGTTATCACCAGTGACAGCTATTGTTAATGGTCTCTGTTCTTTTTTTCCCATTACGTTTGACTTTGACAGAATTACACCTCACCTTGCACTTCCTGCATTTCAGGGCTGCTTGATCTTGCTGGAATTTTATGTCGCCTAGTGCTGCAACATATCTGCATTTCCCTTGTCTATACATGCACATTTGCTTTGTGGCTTGGGGTCACATTCTGTGTCAATGAGAAGGCGACCAAGTGTGGGAGAAAATTCTTTCAGCTGAGAATTTGAGAGCACTTTTTCAGCCGCATTGATGCTGTTTTGGAACTGCACATAAAAGCCCTGCACACTGCATATTTCCTCTCCCCTAGGCATGTAGCCTCTTCTATCTCATCTATTCCCTGAAGCAGCTTGACCAATGAGGATCTAACCCTTTGTAGTCCTAGGTAGCTGCCTGTTGCTGTTCTAGGACTGCCAAGCCTCTGGGCCATGTGGGGGTTCTCCCACCCTGAAGGTTCCCAACCCACCGGCCCACATTGGGCCGGTGGGGGGAACCTCCCCTGACATCGCCAGCACGATGGCATCACCCGGAAGTGACATCATCATGCCAGTGAAGTCACTTGCTGGCCACTCTAGGCATTTCTGGGGAAACTCTATGGTTTTCCTGGACGCTCTAGCAATTTGAGAGGGAAAACTCTATGGTACAATAGGCAGTGGGGGACTTGGGAACCCTGTGCTGTTCTGAGGCAGCCATCTTTTGATTATTTCATAGCCTTCACACCCTGGTGCTGAAAACAGATTGTAAAACCAAATCTTGATTCCATCCATGTTTCCCTATTTCACAAGTCCCCAGTGTAACTTCTGTGGGCGTCATGGTGCCCACCTGCATCTTTCCCAGCACCTGCCAGGTGTTTTTAGTAAGTGGGCTGGGCCAGGTAGGGCTTATGTCCAGAAACGTTTATGATAGATCATTGGAGATTTAATCGGCTGTGCAGATTTTTAAAACCATTCATTTTAGCAGCAGCTGCCACCACAGCCAAGGATTTTCACTGTGGCAGCCATTTTGTGGCTGGCTTCACCATTTATGGCACCTGATTTGTGGCAGCCATTTGGTGGCAGTGTCTACCACATTGTGTCAGAATTTTAAAGATACCCACAGGCTCAAAACCTTTGGGAACTCCTGTCCTATTCTACACACCAGGACAATATAAGAAGCCCTCCTCGTAGCTTGGTTCACTTGCTTGAGCCATCTGCTGTTGTACATCTCACAGAATCCTTCAGATATGATCCCTACTCTCAGCTCATCTGCACTGGTTGGAATCAGTGAGATGTTCTGGTTAGAGTTGCATCTTGGAGACCTTCATAAAATTTTCTACTCATTCACCAGATGACTGGGAAGGCTGAGGTTTTGAAGGACATTTGAGTAGAAGTAATGTGCTGTGTAGTTTGACTTTCCATCTGGCTTCTCCAGCATTCCGTGGATCCTGATTGGCTGTTAACTGCTTTGCACACTGAACAGACATAGAGGGGACTGGTGGGTGATAGAAAGGGGCTGGACCTTTGCTCATCATCACAGTTACTACGGGACATTCATTATTCATGAATACTGCCTTGCTTACCTTGCAGGGTTGTGATCAGGACCAAATTGGAGAAGAGTTAGACCAACAGTCGCCAAAGTGTGTGGTTCTTGAAGCCCCCACCACCCGTCAGCCAGCTTGGAGAAGGCATATGTCTCTTTAAATCACTTCTCCATGCCAAGCTAGGTGGGGCTTGGAAAATGTAAAGTTGCTTTCTTTCCACCTTTCCCTCCCTACATGTTGCCATGAAATCTATGGAGGAAGGGTAGCATAATAATGTCCCCAGAATTTTCTTTGAGGTAAGGAACCCCACAAGATGGTCTTCTGTTTTCCAATCAACTGTAAGGTGTTCTTTTTATCCCCTGCGGCATGTTCCCTTGTCATCAGCCTTTTCTGAACAAAGATAGCTAAGGCCAGAAAGAGCAAAAATATGCATCCTTTTGGCGGCTCAGCCAGGTTGGCAAAGCCTCTTTACCTTTAAATATCAGCCACCCATGGTAAAACAACTCTGACTCCATGTTGGCAGTGCAAGGGGTTTCCATAGAGACAGAAGTGCAGGTCACAACCTCTGTAAATGTAATCAGAGTACTGGAGCCATTTGCGTGTGTGTAGACAGGTTTAATTCTCTTGGTAGTGGGAGTTCAGTAATGCAGCATGTATGTATAAGCAGTTCTCGGTGACTGACAACCTGTTATCTTCGAGATGGCTCAGCGCAGAGCCGAGCCGCCAGTTCATCTTTGAGAGCTGTCTTCTCAGCTGCCTTTTCATACACTAATTCCAGCACAGACCCCCGCTGGGCCCGCTTGTCAGCATGCAAGGGCTTGAAAATATAATAACCATTCCAGCCACACTCTGGCTGTTTACAGCTGCCTCTTCAAAATGCAAGCTTCATGAAGTCAGGTCATCACCATCCCTTGCCCACCTATTTGGGGTCAGTCTGTTCACTGTGCCAGGGATAGTGCTTTCAAGGGATGCTGCCATGACGTCTCCAAGAGCCGTACATTTCCTCACCCATCTCTTCTTCCTGCTGTTATAGTCCCCCTTGACTTCGCTCCCTTGATTGTTTCTCACCACTGTCTGACAAACTGTAGATGCCTTGGGGGCAAGGACCTGTTTTTTTCCCATGTGTTATTCTGTCTGTACGCTGACAACATAAGGGTTGCCAGCTCTGGGTTGGGAACTACCTGGAGATTTTGGGGGTTGGAACCTGGGGAGGGTGGGGTTTAGGGAAGGGAAGGACTTCAGCAGGACATAACACCACAGAGTCCACCCTCCAAAGCAGCCATTTTCTCCTGGGAAACTAATCTCTATTGTCTGGAAATCAACTGTGACAGGAGATAGCCAGTCAGCCCCTGAAGGCTGGCAACTCTATAACAACAATAGCCCTCCAACTGACCAGCTTTTAGTTTGACATGTGAGTACCAGAACAAATTTGTGGCAGGGGGATTCACAATCAGATTCTCCTAATATGAATGTTATTGCGGAAAACTGAATCTCATTTTGGTTCAACTGTTGCAGTTATAAAAGTTATTGTATTTAGGGTTTAAAAAGAACACACCAAAACATAACAGCACAGAATTGGCAGTTTAATAATTAATGTATTAAAATCCATCAACAAGACTTGACATCCATTGAGATATAACATTTCAGTATTTTTATACAAAAATGATATCCTTTAAAGAATTGCCAACCAGTTAGTATCTGTAAAGGTAAAGGTTCCCCTGTGCAAGCACCAGTCGTTTTTTACTCTGGGGTGATGCTGCTTTCACAACGTTTTCACGGCAGACTTCTTACGGGGTGGTTTGCCATTGCCTTCCCCAGTCATCTATGCTTTCCCCCCCGACAAGCTGGGTACTCATTTTACCAACCTTAGAAGGATGGAAGGCTGAGTCGACCTGGAGCTGGCTACCTGAACCAGCTTTTGCTGGGATCGAACTCAGGTCTTGAGCAGAGGGCTCCGACTGCAGTACTGCAGCTTTACCACTCTGCGCTACGGGTAGCTGTACTTGCATGCTAAATCCATGGATACACATATAGAGCCAAAAAGAGGGATGCCAACCTCCAGGTGGGACCTGGGGATTCCCTGGAATTACAGTTTATCTCTAGGGCTGCAGAGATGAATTCCCCTGGAGAAACCAACTACTTTGGAGGGTGGACTCTATAGTATTGTATCCCGCTGAAGTCCTTGTCCTTCCAGGCTCTATCTCCAAATTAAGTTTCCCAACTTGGCTCTGGCAACCCTGCCCTGCATCCCCTGCAGGGGGCCAAGGGGGTATCTGGCAACCCTACAGAAAGAGCAGCAATAAAACGGAGAGTAGAAAGTTCTGGTGTGGTGCAGTGGTTAGAGTCTCAGACTAGGATCCAGGGGACTAGGGTTTGAACCCTCATTTTGCCATGGAAGCTTGCTGGGTGACCTTGGGCCAATCACACACACTCTAATCACAACCTAACCTACCTCACAAGATTGTTGTGAGGAGGCAGGGAGAAAAGCTAGCCGGAGGAAAGGCAGGATGATATATACCAAAATAAATTTAAAAAATGGAGCAGCTTAAATGACTAGAAATCAAAGATTCTGCAAGCCCAAAGTGGCCAGGCAGTTGAATAGCATGGCAGTGGTCTTTAACAATCAACCCAAATCAGTCATCCCCCCGCCCACACTCCAGTTCAGGGGAAAAAAGCTATACTGGAGCAATATGGCAATGCTGCGACTATCCCCATATGTTTAGTATGTGCTATGGGCTCCTTCTTTATAAACTGCTTTTATTTCCTAATGGAATAGAATGCACCAGGCTACACTAACTGATGTAATTATATTCTGAGACTTCCAGGATTCATTTTCCCTTTCTTTTCTCTTTATATGACAATGAGCAACTTTTTATATATTTATGACTCGTAGAATGCAGCACATTTCGTAACGACTTTAAATATTTTTGAGACATTGACAATCTCTCACAGCACACAAGCCCACAGAAAATTAAAATATTATTAACAATTCAATCCAGGGAGCCAGTTCAAATCTGTGAACTGGGATTTGAAATCAACGAGACTTCCATGTGGTTCCCTTTGGCTGCATTACGCCTTCCTGATTTTGCGTTTGTTTTGAGATATCAGTGGGATTTTTTTTCTTTTATGATTCAAACGTGGTATTGATGTATGCACTGCCTCAGTCCTTTGAAAACAAATCAAGGATGTGGTTTTTAAAAACCTAACGATAAACTTGTGGAAAGGAGAACACCGCTGCTTCTCTCCACAGCAGACTGTTGTCTTTCATTTTTACCCTTGGAAGATAAGAGCGAGATGTGCAGAAAGAGAAAGGCCTGTAGCAGAAGGGCAAAATGGCTTCCATATTAGCAAGTAAGGCCTAAAGGCCCTTTGTGTAGAAGAACCGGTGGTTGCGTAGAAGAATTGGTGGGAAAAGGAGGAAGGCCAGGGAACAGAATAGCAGGTGGATGGCCATCGGGAGAATTTTTCCACCTTTGATCTCAGACTGTCCTGCTCATCTGAGTGGAATACAAAGTGAGGGTGCCAGAGAACCGGCACTTCACCTCCACTGCGCCATCAACGGGGGAGAGGCAGTGAGCGAGACCGACAGACTGTCACTGGCAAAATGAACTGTCACCTCCCATTTTTCAGCAGCGCAGAGGGATGAATTGCGGCTTTGAACCGTGTGGCCCGTTGTTGATTGAGTTCCGCTGTCTTCGAACCCCAGCGAACAAGGCAAGTTCATTTCAGGCTGACGCTCCCGTTGCTTATCAATTTGGGAGCCCGGGAAATTAACCGCTTCAGAGCTGATTTCCTTCCAGGCTCTTTTTGGAAGCTCCACATCCTCTGTGCGTCTTTGTCCCGTGCTTCTCTGGTCCCTTGGTCTTGTAAAACCCAAACCAGAATGGTTGGCTGGCGGGGGCAGACTGGCTGCTTAACTTGAAGGGAAAGTTCCTGATGGGCCCTCTGCCCAGGAGAGCTACTGGCAGCCAGAGACTTGCAGAGCACAGCCCTTGTAGGGTCCAAACTATGGACATCAGTGTTGGAAGTACCTGGTGCGATGTCCCTTTGCCTCAAACCTCCTGAAGCAAGTGACCACAGAATAGGCAGGGCAGGCAGGCACACAGTAAGCTCCTTCCTGTTTATAGTTTCCGGTTGAAGTGCAAATGAACACTCTTAGGCAGGGGTGTCAAACTCATTTGTTATCAGGGCCGAATCTGACATAAATGAGACCTTGAGGCCATGTTAGGTTGGGCTGAGCCATGTTAGGCTGGGCCATGTGTGTAGCTATTTAAGATTAGGTAGCAGAGATACAAACTTTATAAATGATACAGACAAACACAATTATATATATTTAAAAAATTAAAACATGCTTAAAACATTAGCACCCGTTGGTCTTAAAGGTGCTTTCTTTGTATTTCTCCCATGGAATCCAGGGATCTGGGCAAAGGAAGCTCTAGCTCTTTCCTTCCTTCCCCAGGGAACCGGGAGGGAGGGGGAGAGAAGAGCCTCAGCCAATAGAAGGAACAGAGGCTTGGCTCAGTAGCTTTGCTGTGCAATTGAGAGTCTGGAAAAATAAGCTCTCCCTCCCCCCCTTCCTCCCCAAGGGAGGAGCCTCAGACAATGGAGAAAATGCAGGTTTTGCTCTGTAGCTCCTGTGCAATTGAGCAAGCCTTGCAAAGCAAGCTGTTATGCAGAAGGAAGCAAGAGAGGAGAAGGAAGAAGATGGCAGCCAGTTGCTTGGGGGCCTGATTTGGCCCCCGGACTGCATATTTGACACCCCTGCCCTTAGGAAAAAGCATTTCTCTCCCCACCCCTTCCACACACACAAGATGGGGCTACGGCATGCTGCTCTCTGCATCCACCCCCATTTGCTAGGTAAATAGCATAGGATCTTTTTTTATTTCTTATCCTGCACTATCAGACATGTATTTCTAGAATAAAGTAGATATTATTTTGTTTCAACTTGAAATGGTGGCTCTGTGTAACTTTGCAACTTTGCAATCACATGGTCTGTGCTGACTCAATACAGGCACCACTGCATTAAAGCCTTGTGTGCTCTGCTAACTTAAGGATCTGGACCACCAGAACCAGTAGCTTTTCCAGCAATCAGATTACCTGTTGCCTGGCTTGCTCTGGAGCAATTTCCACTCCCTGATAACTGAAAATGGGTTTGGAATGGCTATTGCTCATGATAAACAGACATGGACCACGGTTACGTAAGGCATCTCATTTGTCAGATGCTGGCAGTTTACATTAGGGAATGAATAGAACCATTTTCCTTTGGACATTGCTGGAAGGCAAAATGCTCTGACACTTGGATCACTTGGCTGTTCCACTAGGCCAAGCAATGAATTATATGCAGGGATTTTTTTGAGCATGAATGCACAGGAACGCAGTTCTGGCTGGCTTGACTCAGGCGGTGTGGCCTAATATGCAAATAAGTTCCTGCTGGGTTTTGTCTACAAAAAAGTCCAGTGTGAAACAATGGTGACATCAGGGGGTGTGGCCTAATATGCAAATGAGTGCCTGCTAAGCTTTTTCTACAAAAAAGCCCTGTGGACAGCCTACTTAAAGTATTACAATTAATATGATGCAATAAGTAATTGATTAATAAGAAATGGAGCACCCCATATGAATGAGATAGAATAAAAGTAAATTGTGAACTTGGTAAATCATATCAGTGATACCAAGAGCCAATAAATACAGAGCAACGAATCTTTTTTTTTTTTAATTCCTTAGGATTGCAGTCCTGCACATGCTTACTGGGCAGTGAGTCCTATCAAAACAATGGGCTATGCTACTGATTTAAGTGTTTGGTCTTAATCACTGTTGATATGCTTTAATGGATGTTGCTGATTTTATGTAATTGATTTTATTCTGTTTTTGTGTGAGCTACTTTGGGTGACTCAGAGAAGGAAGGAAGGAAGAAGAAGAAGAATTGCAGATTTATACCCTGCCCTTCTCTCTGAATCAGAGACTCAAAGCGGTTTACGATCTCCTATATCTTCTCCCCCCACAACAGACACCCTGTGAGGTGGGTGGGGCTGAGAGGACTCTCACAGCAGCTGCGCTTTCCAGGAAAACCTCTGCCAGAGCTATGGCTAACCCAAGGCCATTCCAGCAAGTGCAAGTGGAGGAGTGGGGAATCAACCCCAGTTCTCTCAGATAAGAGTCCACGCACTTAACCACTACACCAAACTGCATCTCACCAAACTGGAAGAAAGGAAGGACGGAAGGAAATCTGCTCTGCAGATTTAAAATGGTTAACGGTGGCATTCTAAATCGAGTTTCACCCTTGCAAGTCCATTGAGTCATTGGGCTTACACAGGGCTTTTTTTTTTTTTTTTAGAAAAAGCCCAGCAGGAACTGATTTGCATATTAGGCCACACATCCTGACATCACCATTGTTTCATGGGGCTTTCTTGTAGAAAAAGCCCAGCAGGAACTCATTTGCATATTAGGCCACACCCCTGCCACCAAGCCAGCCGGAACTGTGCTCCTGTGCGTTTCTGCTAAAAAATAGCCCTGGCTGTTCACATGAGGCTTTTGGAGTGCCAACTGAATTTAGTTAAGGGACAAATTAGGGGTAATCGCTAAACTCTGGCCTTCTATAAATAATGCCCAGAGATGCTGAGACATAATACAAGAGAGGCAGATACTCTTACATGCTTATATCACCCACCCATATGTTAACAGAATTATTTTTGTTGCTGTTCACCCGGAGTGCTTTGTCCTTATACAAACATCCATGCATCACAAAGTTCGCTTTGAGGCTGCCTTCTTTTATTGCCAAACTTCCTGCAACTTATTTTGCCTAGTTAATCTGCAGTGGTATTGCCTGGGTGTTTTCCCATTTGTTTATGAAATACAGGATTACCCATAAGCATTTGCTTGGGGGGAGGTGGTCACATTTCAGGTGAGCATGGGTCCTGATTTGTCAGATGTACAGTGCAATCTTACGAAGCATACAATTCAAGACTAGTAGCACTTTAAAATACCAAGATAACTTTCCAGGTTATAAACTCGCATGTATCAATGCTCACTTTGTCATGTACTGGGCTTTTTTAAAGCAGGAATGCACAGGAATGCAGTTCCAGCTGGCTTGGTGTCAGGGGGTGTGGCTTAATTTGCAAATGAGTTCCTGCAGGGCTTTTTCTACAAAAAAAAAGCCCTGGTCATGTACAAACAGAATAAAACTCCATCAGCCCTTCTATCAAAGTCAGAAGGTGGGAGGGGTGTTACTGAGAAAGACTAGCTGGAGTCTGGGTCAGTTGTTTTGCTACTACAGACAAATACGGCTACCCATCAGAAGCTATCTCATGAAGAGCTACTTCAGTCTATGGACCAAATGACATGCTACGTTTTCCTGAGAGATATTGCCACAGGTCAGTGGGACAAGCATGTTTTGAAGTGCTGTGCTGCATGGGCTTGACAGGTCAGAATCACTAGTGCACAGAGAGATGTGGCTGAGACCTCTCCCGTTTGCCGTTTTCTGGTCCCATGAGGGCTTGTGGGGTAGAACTGGCAGGTCCCCTGTGGGCACCAAAGAGGGAAGGGGGAGTAGGGCTACCAGATCTAGGCTGGGGAACTCCTAGAAATCTGGGAATGGTACCTGGGAAGACAGGGACCTCAGTGGGGTACAGTGCCAGAGTTCACCCTCCAAAGCATCCATTTTCTCCATGGAAACTGAGCTCTATAGTCTGAAGATGAGCTGTAATTCTGGTGGATTCCCAGGCCCCACCTGGAGGCTGGCATACCTAGAAGCAGGGCTTTTTTGTAGAAAATCTCAACAGGAATTTATTTGCAGATTAGGCTAAACCCCCCTGACATCATCATTGTTTTGTACAGGGCTTTTTTAAAAGAAAAAGCCCAACAGGAACTTATTTGCCTATTAGGCCACACCTACTGACACCAAGCCAGATGGAACTGCGTTCCTGTGTATTCCTGCTTTTTTTTTTTTTTTTTTTAAAGCCCTGCCTAGAATGGAGGAAACTCTGTGAGGTAAATGTACAGTCCATCCTCTAAAGCATCTATTTTCTCCAGAGGAACTGATCTCTGGAGGTGAGCTGTAGTTCTGGTGGATCTCCAAATCCCATTGGCATCCTGGAGGTGGGGATCTATTTAGTTAGTTATAGTCCACCTTTCTCGGTAAGACTCATTGTGGATTACAGAAATTTAGCAACACAATAGGAACAGTATAATAAACCTAATAACCATGGGAATAAGACAAGCATACATTAGAAAACAGCGTTAACAGAAACATGACATGATGACATATAAGAAATGTACCTACAGGATTACAGAAAATGAAAAACAGTGGCATAGCAACAAGAAATGCGTGCGACAAACCTTCTCCCTTTATTCTCCCTGAACAACAAAGAACCCTATTCTCTTTACACAAATACCCTCCTGAACAATTCTGTTTTACCCATACTGTGGAATGACACAATTGTGGAAGCCTTTTTTGGCCTCTTCTGGCAAGGCATTCCACACGCATCTGCCCTGTTGTGGAAACATGCAGCTCAAATGCAGCACTCAAACAGGTACATAGCAGTCCCTGGGTTGTTTCACATCAAGAAAAACAGTGCAGAGAGAAACAAAGTCTGGATCTTTGTTCTGCTGCTTCAGACCAATGTGGCTACCCCACCTGAATCAGCGCAGAGAGGCGGTAGGGTTGCCAGCTCCAGGTTTGGAAATACCTGGAGTTTTGGGGAGGGAGACTGGGAGGGTGGGGCTTTGGGAGAGTAGGGAACTTGGGTATGATATAATGCCATACAGCCCACCTTCCAAAGCAGCCACTTTCCTCCAGAAGTGGAATAACTACATAAGAGAAGCCATGTTGGATCACGCCAATGGCCCATCCAGTCCAACACTCTGTGTCACACAGTGGCACCCTTTGGGTGAAGAAGTACTTCCTTTTATCCGTTTTAACCTGACTGCTCAGCAATTTCATTGAATGCCCACGAGTTCTTGTATTGTGAGAAAGGGAGAAAAGTACTTTCTCTCGACCTGAACACTCTTTCTCTCGACCTGAACACATAGTGACCCAATCAATCTGCCGGTAGTTAAAATCACCTATTATGACACAGTTTTTACGTTTAGCCACTATCTTTAATCCTTCCATCATATTATAATCATCCTCTATCTTTTGATTTGGTGGCAATAACAAACTTCCATAGTTAAATTTCCTTTGGGCCCTCTATTTTGACCCAAAGCATTTTAGAAGGGACTCTAATTCTTTGACCTCAGTCTTACTGGACTGTATACCCTCTCTGACATACAGAGCCACCCCACCTCCAACCCTTCCCTCCCTATCCTTCCGATATTATATCCAGGAATCACCGTGTCCCACTGATTCTCCTCATTCCACCAAGTTTTTGAAATTCCCACAATGTCTATGTTTTTACCCAAAACTAAACATCCCAACTCACCAATTTTACTTCGAACACTTCTAGCATTTGTATACAAACATATATAATTTCCCAGGCAAGTTAGGCCCACAACCTTCCTTCTGCTGCCTCAAGACTTTGGCAGACACTCCATACTGTTTGTCACCATCTCACTGGACAACTCTGATCCATTACCCGGTAGAAAAGTAACAGCTAACCCTTCATCTCTTTGAGATGAGTCCTCCCGAACCAGAGACATTTCATCTCCTGTCGGCATTCCTCCAAGATTTAGTTTAAAAACTGCTCTGCCACCTTTTTGATTTTAAGCGCCAGCATCTTGATTCCATTCGGGGACAAGTGGAGACCGTCTCTTTTGTACAGCTCCCGCTTGTTCCAGAAAGCATCCCAGTGCCTAACAAACTTAAACCCCGTCCTCCCTGCACCATTGTCTCATCCACATATTGAGACTTCTAATTTGTGCCTGTCTCTTCTGCCCTGCACGTGGAACAGGTACCACTTCTGAGAAGGCTACCTTGGAGGTCCTGGCCTTAAGTCTCCTGCCTAGCAGCCTAAATTTTTCCTCCAGGCCTCACGACTGCATTTCCCCACATCGTTGGTGCCAACATGCACCACGACCACTGGCTCCTCCCCAGCACAGCCTATCTACTACACGCGTAATGTCCGCTACCTTCACACCAGGCAGGCAAGTCACCGTACTGTCAGTACGCGGTTTTGCCACCCAGCTGTCTACTTGCCTAAGGATCAAATCACCAACTACCAAGACCGCTCCCTGTCTCCCTGCCCAGGGATGGTTCCTTGGCGCGAAAGGATACCCGCTCACCAACTGAAGAAGAGGTCCCTTCTGAGGGTGCATTCCCCTTATCCTCAGCGCGGTGCCCTGTTCCCTCTCGACCCTCATGCTCCCTGGCATTAACGGGGCTGTCATGTTCAGAGTTGGGCTCATCTAGTATGTCCCTGAGAGTCTTCTTCGAGTGCCTAACTGACTGTCCCTCCTTCTCCAGGTCAGTGACCTCGGCCTCAAGGATACGAACTCGTTCCCTGAGTACCAGGAGCTCCTTGCATCGAGCACACACCCAAGACTTCTGTCCTGTGGGCAGATAGTCATACATGTGACACTCAGTGCAAAACACTGGAATGCCCCCACCCTCCTGCTGGCATTCTACCTTCATGATAGCTTTTTAAAAATATACTGTCCCCTTTTAAATCCTGTTTGTTTATGTGGCTCTCCTTCTGGAGGGTCTACTTACCTTATTGGGAACACAAGGAAAATAGAGATCTGGGTTCCTGGTCCTTACACAGCCCCCAGGCTAAGAGTCGCAGGCCAAGGCTAATAAAGGTGTTAGACAGATCAATAATAAACAAGCAATCTATGTAGTCTGGAGATGTAATTCTGGGAGATCTCTAGTCCTCACCTGGAAGTTGGCAACCCTAAGAGGAGGTCTGTTAGTACACAACAGTCCTGACCGAAGTCAGGTTCATGCACACCTAGGGAGTGTGGCATTCCAGAACATGAATCTACATCTGACTTGGGGGGAAAACATGAAATTAGGACCTAAATTGGCATAGAATGCAGTAACTCTGCTTTGGTTTGTACTGTCAATGTACTAAGAGGAATGAAATTATCATCATCAAGTCTTCCAAATCCCTGTTGTGTCACACTAAGGATTCTTCTGCATATCATCTCTCTGCACATTAACTCCTGTCAAAGCAGGAGACAAATCAAGACAATCAAGACACAAAGGAACAGGTGGGCATCAAATGACTCCAGCATGTGAGATGTGCCTCCTCCACCACAATATATTGTGTATTATTTATTAACTTCATTCATACCTCACTTTTCTCCCCAAAGGAGACCTAAAGTAGCTTACAATGATCTCCTCTTCTCCAGTTTGGTGCAGTGGTTAAGAGCAGTGGACTCTCATCTGGAGGTTTGATTCCTCACTCCTCCTTTATGTAGCCAGTGGGTGACTGTGTGTCAGTCACAGTTCCCTCAGAGCTGTTCTCTCAAGAGCAGAGTAGGATGCTGGCAGGCATCCTAGGAGCAGGTGTGCCTTCTTCTGTGCTCACTCCTCCATGGAACCTTGCTGGGTGACATTGGGCCAGTCCCAGTTATTTCAGAGCTGTTGTCTCAAGAGCGGTTCTCTCAGAGCTCTCTCAGCCCCACATACCTCACAGGGTGTCTGTTGTGGAGAGAGGAAGGGAAGGAGATTGTAAACTGTTCTGAGACTCCATGTGAAAGGCAGGGTATAAATTCAATCTCCTCCTCCATTTTATTCTCACAACAACCCTATGACGTAGGTTAGGCTGAGAGTCAGAGTTTGGCCCAATGTCACCCAGCAAGGTTCCATGATAGAGTGGGCACAGACGAAGACACACCCTGCTCCTAGGTTGTCTGCCAGCAGCCTACTCTACATGGGGATGTCAAATATTTTTGGTGGAAATTGCATTGGGTCGTTGTACAACATTATTCCTCCCTCCCCATTTGCTCTCACAGCTCATTAGAGCAGGGGGGGGGCACAAGATGAAAGGGGCAAGGTTGGCCATCACAGTGGGCAACTTGGCAGCCCTAGAACCACATCGTGGGGGCTCCAGAGCCAGCTTGGTGTAGTGGTTAAGTATGTGGACTCTTATCTGGGAGAACTGGGGTTGATTCCCCACTCCTCCACTTGCACCTGCTGGCATGGCCTTGGGTCAGCCACAGCTCTGGCTGAGGTTGTCCTTGAAGGGGCAGCTGCTGTGAGAGCCCTCTCCAGCCCCACCCACCTCACAGGGTGTCTGTTGTGGGGGAGGAAGGTAAAGGAGACTGTGAGCCGCTCTGAGACTCTTCGGAGTGGAGGGCGGGATATAAATCCAATATATTCTTCTTCTTCAGTGGGAACAGAGTGGAAATTGCCCATTTAGTCTGTATCTAATCCAATGTTCTCTCTATACATAGTTTAATAAACTACAATGCAATCCTAAAAAGAGATACTCCAGTCTCAGCCCACTGACTTCAGTGAACAGAGTCTAGAGCAACTCTGCATAGAGTTGCACTATAAGTTATTTATTTTTGGCTGTTTTTATCCTTTTCTGTGCTGCTGTCTCTCACATTGTTTTATGTAAGGTAGACACACACACAAAAGTGCATACCTCCTTTTTGGGTTTTTTGGTTGGAAATGATGTTGTGGCATGGCATGACACCATTCCCATGTGTCTGTGTCCCCCCTCCCCCCACCCAAGCTTCCCCACTGGTTGCCAGCCGAAGATAATTAGTACTATAATAATTATTATTATTACCTTAACCTATCTCACAGGGTTGTTGTGAGGATAAACGGAAGGGGAGGAGAATGGTGTGAGCTGTTTTGGGTCTCCACTGGGGAGAAAGGTGGGATACAAATGAAGCAAGTAAAAATAAAATAAAATAATGTGATCCATCCGAGTCAATCACAAAAGGATCTGTGGCTTTGGCACATATGTCTGTATCATACATTTGTATCCATTCCATTTTATCAGAAATCTGAATCAATCAAAGAGCATGAATTAAAATGTTACAGAAGTTGTAACCCCCCCCCACACACACACACACCTCTATTAATATAAAGGTTGTCAACCTCCAGGTGAGACCTGGAGACCTCCTGCTATTACAATGGATCTCCAGACAACCGAGATCAGTTTCCCTGGAGAAATGGCTGCTTTGGAGGGTGGGCTCTGTGGCATTATACCCTGCAGAGGTCCCTCCTTAAATCCCTTCCTCCTCAGGCTCCACCTCCACAATCTCCAGGTACTTCCCAATCCAGAGTTGGAAACCTTGGACCGTGTTATCATATTTCAGACAAAAAAAAAACTCCTAGCAAAGCAATATAGAGCTTTGTCCACGAATGCATTGTACGTCCCAGGGCTCTTCTTGTAGAAAAAGCCCAGCAGGAACTCATTTGCATATTAGGTCACACCTCCTGGTGACATCTTTTTTTGCACAAGGCTTTGTGTAGAAAAAGCCCAGCATGAACTCATTTGCATATTAGACCACACACCCCTGACTACAAGTCAGCTGGAACTGCGTTCTTGTGCGTTCCTGCTCAAAAAAAGCCCTGGTATGTTCCAAGTGTAAAATATCACATAATAATATATGGTCTAACATGTTTGAAAAGTATATCCAGTAGAACGAACCTCTCAGCATCTGCACCTACAGTGGTCTTCCCAGCTGCTGAACTCACAGGGAAAAATTAAAAAGGGGGAGAATGTGGCAGGTTAGCTTATCTTTGTTATGTTTGAGCTCCTTCCTGGGCCAGCACTCTAACCAGTATACCACTAACCCTTTGGATTGTTTATAGCAATAGTCCCAGGCCTCCATGAATCAATTAACGTGGTGTCTTGAAACATTTCCATTTAATACTGGCCAGTTCTCATAAAATATGACTTAGACAGAAACCTGCATCCAATTAAGAAAAGAGAGAGAGAGAAGTCCAATGTGGAATTGGGTTACAGGCTGAGGTGGTTGTGGGGGGAAGTCAACGAGTTTAAATGTTTCCAGTGGTTTTAATTAAATCAAGCAATACACCATAAAAACGTCCTGGAGTGGAAGGACTCTATAAAGGAAGGAGAATGGAGCCGTGGTTTAATTTTTTACAGATTGTAAAAATGGATAGAGTGTTAGACTATCTGTTGACATAGGGCACTTAATTTATTTAAACACAAAGTGGACACAGGAATTGTTTTTTATTTCAATGACTTTGGACAGTGAGCATATAAATGATACATGAGGCTGGAAAACGGCTGTTGTACAAGAGAGTGCATGAATCCAGGCAAAAACTCTCAAGCAAGGTGTAACCTCAGTTTTCTTGCAAAAATGCAAATATGTATTCTAATTTGATCTATTTTTACAACATTGGCTTTAATACTTTTAAGGAAAACAAGGTGGGGAAAGTTTGAATTTGGGCCAGCTGAAAATTACTTATTGTTTATTTCAGGGGTTCCCCACCTTCTTGAGCCTATGGGTAGCTTTGGAATGCTGACACAGAGTGGTGTGCAGAGATCCAACATGGCTGCCATAGGAGGCGGAGCCAGCCACAAAATGTCAGGGAGTAAACTCAAGCATAAGTTTAATAGTAATTTGTTAATTCATCAGGAAGAAGCTCTGTTTGATAGGACGCTTGCTTTAGAATATTTTAGTTTGATAGGATGCTTGGTTTAGAATATTCTAAAACAGGTGTGTCGAATTCATTCGTTATGAGGGCTGGATCTGACATAAATGAGACCTTGCTGGGCTGGGCCATGTGTGTCATAAAATGTAATGCCAGGTAGTGGAGATATAATCTTTATAAAGGAAAAAAACACAATTAAAGATTTTTTAAAACATTAAAATAAAATTCGCTTAAAAGATTAGCACTCTTGCAATATTTTGTTTATTTAGCAATTTCTGATAGCTCACAACTCTTGCTCTGGATTATTGTGTCATAATCTGAAGGCATAATCTGTCTGTGCTGTAGCGATCTTGAGTATGCTGTTCAGGTGTTGTTCAGGTGTGTGTCTGTAAGCTGCAAACCTACTTTTGATTTATGGACATTCATTACAGAAATCTCATGGTCAGTGCTTTGAGCCTAAGACACAACTTTGCACCATGAGTATGGTGAGTCTGTGGGCTGAATGATTTTGTTCAGAACATGGTAAAGCAATTGTGCCATTACTCCAGTGCATCACTGGAAGCTGGATGTGAGATGAAGCAAAATCACACACAAGTTCAAAATACGGAAACATTGAAAGGAATCTTCTTGGCCCACGTCCTCAACAACACATTGGATGGGAAAAGCCCTTAAGTGTTTTTAAAAATGCATTGTATTTATCTGTGCAGATCCTCCTTCCAAGTTTCATTGTCAGATGCTTACTCATTGACTACCTGGCTGATGGCAGTGACAGATAAAACCCTTTCCATAGCCTGCAACTGGATGCCTATGCTATTCTTAAAGACGAGGACTCAGAGAGAGAGAGTTTTAACATCAATCTTCACTGTCTCATTAGCCCACAGGGATCTCTCCAGTCATCAGAGAAATAAATGCAAGACAATATATGCACCAGATAAACATTCCTCAGTATTCAGTAAGGATTTTGTTCTTCTGCTTCAGATGCTGAACTATCTTGTTGGTCTTGAGATAGGCCAACAAACTTGGATGCTATGGGTGATGAAACTACCAAGTAGAACAGAACAGTTATATATGAGAAGTAATTCCAGCAGAGAGATCTGGTCTATTCCAGAAGCTACATAATTGACCCCACTGCCCAGGTTCATGTCATTGGGTAAGGATGATCTTGTCCCAGCCAAGCCTTATCAACAGTTCATTTTGGACCAATGTAGATTTATTGTCAACATACTGCCCTCCAGCCATCAGGTTCCCAGGGTTAGCAATATAAACTCTAACATACATGCATTAGAACCAAGTTTGAGTCCAGTGGCACTTTTAAGGCCAACAAGTTTAACTCTTGGTATAAGCTTTCATGTGAATGCATGCTTCTTCAGAAAAAACGAAGCAGACTTCCAGACTTATAGGTAGGGGGGTAATTGCCAACTAGGCTTTCCTGGCAACTAACTCTCTCTGCCTAGAATCATAGAATCATAGAGTTGAAAGGGACCTCCAGGGTCATTTAGTCCAACCCCCTGTGCAATGCAGGAAACTCACAAATACCTCCCCTTAAATTCACAGGATCTTCATTGCTGTCAGATGAAGGAGAGCGCACCACCTCCCGAGGAAGCCTGTTCCAATGAGGAACTGCTCTAACGGTCAGGAAGTTCTTCCTAATGTTGAGCTGGAAACTCTTTTGATTTAATTTCAACCCATTGGTTTTAGTCCTACCTTCTGGGGCTACAGAAAACAATTCCACACCATCCTTTATATGACAGCCCTTCAGGTGCTTGAAGATGGTGATCATATCACCTCTCAGCTGCCTCCTCTCCAGGCTAAACATCCCCAGCTCCTTCAACCTTTCTTCATAGGACTTCGTCTCCAGACCCCTCATCATCTTCGTATGCAATGGTTGCTGTAGAAGTCTGTTTGAATGTATCTGAAGAAAGGTGCACACACAAAAGCTTATATCCAGAATTATTTGTTGGTCTTAAACGTGTCATTGAAACTTTATTCTCTTGCTTCAGACTAACATGGCTACCCCTCTAAAATCTCTCTCTCTCTCTGCAATAAGTATTCGAACATCTTCAAACATGCTATTTAAGTCTTCAGATTGCTCTGCTTAACTCTAGTGTTCTTGCTTAGTTCCTGTTGTCAGTCCCTCTTAAGCCAACAATCTGGTTGCTCCTATTGGGGTTTCAGTGCTCTTCAGGGCACTGTCACCTTGAGAGAGGCTAATGTACCATTTTCTAATGCTGGCTGCTGAGCTGGCATCAGGAACTAGCTTTGCTGGTCCAATGGCTTTTCTCAAATGTAACGTACTGAGACAGGAGACGTTGGTAGGGCAACATGCTTTAATGGAGGCACGTTACAAGAAGAAGGAACACGCGGGCCGGGTCCCGCTTATGTACAACTCCGGGAACCTCCCTCCAGACAGGCCAGTCCAATCCTGGCCTGTTGAACTTCCCGCCACAGCTGGTGATTGGCTGGGAGTTCGTGCCCTGCGCTGAGCAGCCCGGGGACAGCCCGGTCGCTCCGCGCAGGGTCGTGCTGGCTGGTTTTATGTTATTGTGTTATTGCGTTGTATCGTTATCTGGATACACTACATCAAACAACATGATTCTCAGCGAACATGCTGCTTTCCTCCTCTAGCTTGTAGAGACGCTCAGACTGATTTGGTCCTTGTGTTGTCCAGCTAGTCAAGTCTCCTGAAAAGCAATTGGCTGCTCCTTATTTCCTTGTCCACCATCCAGCATCCTAAGAAGATTCCCCAACTGTACATCTCTGAACAACCAGAATGGGGAGATCCTGTGAGTACCATAGTGCATGCACACAACCATTCCTGGTGCCTGCCAAGTGTTTTTAGAAGGTGGATGTAGCCAGATGGGCCTGCTGTCCAGCAGGGCTTCTGATTGGCCTCTGGAGATCCAATTTGCTGTGCAAATTAAAATAATTTTGTTTTGGTGGCATTGGCTTTATTTTCTCTCTCACTCCTCTTTCCCAATGCATTTTTTTAAAAAAATTACTCCTCTTGTCTCCTGCACTTCAGCATCCTTTGTGTGTGACTCTACATCTCATGGTGGCCATGTTATGGTTATGCCCACTACCTTGTGTTAGGATTCCCACAGTGCCCACAGGCTAAAAAGTGCCAAATAGAGCCAAGATCCATTCAGCCCATATATATGTTCACTATGCCAACTGGGTCGTAGGATCTGACTGGATCTTCTCCAGAGACTGCATAGATTCCATGAGCCTGCACAGATTCCATTAGCCAGCTTTGGCGTGTCCTTCCATAACCCAATTCCCCTCCCCCAGCCCTGGTTGTGTTCCCTAACACGGAGGGTAGAAACCACTCCTTCCTAGCAATCCTTAATGTCACACATGGCAGACCTCCTCATTAAGACTGGGACTTGTCAATAAAAAAGTCATTATAGGAGATGTTGGGAGAAAGGAGTGGCGGCGCTGAAGACATCCAAGGGGAGAAGGAGGTGCAGCTCCATCTCATATTCTGACTGCAAAGGCAAAGGATCAATAAACTCCCCAGCTTTATATTGAGGCCCATCCGTCAGTGGGAGGGAATGAGAAGGTGATGGGAGGGCTTATCTAGCTTCTCATCTTTGCCTACCATCTGTGGCATTCTTTCTTGCCTTCCTTTCCCTTCAAATGCCTGATCGATGCCAGTTTCTTTTGTTCCTCCAAACCCATGGTATCTCAGCTGCCATCTTTCCCATTCTTTCAGCTCGTCACAGATTCATGTGCAGGTGCTTGGCTGAGAATGAACTTAAAATCTGTGCTCTCTGGTCTTTAACTGAGTGTGGACTGGAAGACGTTTTAAAACAATCGCCAATATGAATTTTCTCATTGGCTCTTTGTGCTGCAGTACACCTTCATGCTGCTTATTCTTAGTCTGTTCTTCCCAGCTAAAAGCAGGATTGAAAATGGGGTTTTGTGTGGCTGTTAATAAAGTTAACATATAGTTAATATGCCCTGACCTGGATAGCCCAGGCTAGCCTGATCACAAGCTAAGCAGGGTCAGGTCAGTATTTGGTTGGAGATCACCAAGGAGATCCGGGCCCTGCGGGATCTACTCCAATTCTACAGGGTCTGTAAAACAGAGCTCTTTTGCCAGGCTTTCAGCTGAGGCAGTGGAAGTCACCCATTGACTTTAATGGCCTGAGAAGGGCCTAACTCTGTTTAGGATGGCACTGTCAGGGTTGAATCCAACCAGCTTTTCCACTGGTGAAATGAGGAGGAGGGGCCCACTTTGACCACTCAAAAAGGCTCTCCTGGGTATCATGGGACCTGCATGGTCAAAAGCCATGTGGGATGGAGGCTGTGATATGGAGGGGGATTGGATGAGATTGGAGGGGGAAAGCTGGCTGGATTCAACCCTAAATGGCTAGTGTGGAAGCAACCATTAATTTCATAACTTTCCAAAGCCGTAACTTTCCATAACTTTCCAAAGCCGTAATTCCATAAATTCCAAATCACCAGTGCTTGTAGAGAAAAGTTAGGAAAGCTAAAGCTCAGTATGAGCTTAGGCTGGCCAAAGATGCTAAAAATGACAAAAAAGGTTCTTTTCTTATGTTCAGAGTAAGAAAAAGAGCAAGGACATAGTAAGCCATTGCAAGGGCAAGAAAGTGAAATTGTAACAGGTAATGAAGAGAGGGCGGAACTGCTCAATTCCTACTTTTCAAGTCAAGTCAAATTAGCCTTTACTGGCATAAAATATACTTTTCCTCAGTCTTCTCTTCTGAGAGGAACAGTGCTCAACATGGCAAAAACAGAACATATAAGGAGGGTATGAAGTTCCAACCTAGGATCAGCGTAGGGGTAGTACATAAACACCTAGTTTCTTTAAATCAAACTGAGTCCTCAGGGCCAGATGAATTGCATCCAAGGGTTGTAAAAGAGCTTGCGGATGTAATTTCTGAGCCTCTGGCTATTATTTTTGAAAATTCTTGAAGAACAGGAGAGGTGCCGGAAGATTGGAGGTGGGCGAATGTTGTCCCCATCTTCAAGAAGGGGAAAAAAGAGGATCCGGGTAACTACCGAACTGTCAGCTTGACGTTTATACCTGAAAAAGTTTTAGAACAAATCATCAAACAGTCGGTTCTGGAACATTTAGAAAGAATGGATGTGATTACTAAGAGCTAGCATGGTTTTCTCAAGAACAAGTCATGTCAGACTAACCTGGGGTGAGGTCAGATGTTCAGAAAATCCCACTACGGGCATGAGTGGAGTCCGGAAGCATGTCGGATTTTAAGCGGTTGTCCAAATGTCAGCATCTGCGAATGGTTAGCTCGTTCGAGTCCCGCGTTGAGATGACTGGGACACGGACTAATTTGATACTGCTTTAAATTCGGAACAAAATTCTTCTGATGGTTCCTGAGCGGAATTTCTCTGTTTGAACGCTCCATCGTTGGCGACTTGTCGGAAGTGCACCACCGCTTCCCGTCCAAAGCCCCCCTGCAAGTGATATCACTGCACCAGTGAATGAGCGAGTGAATGTTGGCTCGATAAATCGTTTACCCGCCCCTATGTCTGGAAACAAAACTCACTTTTGAAACTTGATGTGAACTAGATGTGAACTGATTTGAATTCCTGGTTTTTTTCTGCAGGTGTAGTGCTCGTGCTGGAAAAGTAGTGCCAACGGACTAGCAAAACTGTTAGTGATCTGACCCATTTAAAAGCAACGTGCACCCCTGCCCTCAAGAACAAGGTCATGGTGGGTGTGCGAGGTCTCTCGTGGAGAAGGAGATGCTGGATCTGCTCGATAATGCAGATAGCGGGCATCACTGCTCCTGCGCTAATGCAGATTGATGTCTCATGAAACGAGGTCCAGTAGAGCACTCTGATCAACCAGCGACAGAACCCACATGGGATAGAACAGGAGCCTGGCTGTTGTCTGATTGGGAAATTGGTTGTGCGGATTATAATAGAGGCGTGTTGCAGATGGATTTAATGGTGAGTGTGACCACACCCTTGATCTCTTTTTTGAAGATCTTGCTGGATCGGGGGAATGCTGTAGACATCATTTATCTTGATTTCAGTAAGGCTTTTGATAAGGTTCCACATACTATCCTTGTTGACAAGATGGTAAAATGTGGTTTGGATCCTGTTACCATTAGGTGGATCTGTAACTGGTTGACAGATCGCACCCAAAGAGTGCTTGTGAATGGTTCCTCATTCTCTTGGAGAGGAGTGACAAGTAGAGTGCCTCAGGGATCTGTTCTGGGACCTGTTTTGTTCAACATCTTTATCAATGATTTGGATGAAGGAATAGAGGGAATGCTTATTAAATTTGCAGATGATACTAAATTGGGAGGGGTTGCAAACACACAAGAAGACAGAAACAGGATACAGGATGACCTTGACAGGCTGGAAAACTGGACTAAACCAATAAAATTAATTTTAATGGGGATAAATGTAAAGTTCTGCATTTAGGTAGGAAAAATCCAACGCATGGTTATAGAATGGGGGAGACTTGTCTTAGCAGTAGTATGTGCGAAAAGGATCTAGGGATCTTAGTGGATCATATGCTGAACATGAGTCAACAGTGTGATGCGGTGGCTAAAAAGGCAAATGCAATTTTGGGCTGTATCAACAGAAATATAGTGTCCAGATCATGTGATGTGATGGTATCGTTTTACTCTGCTCTGGTAAGACCTCATCTGGAGTATTGTGTTCAGTTTTGGGCACCACATTTTAAGAAGGATATAGACAAGCTGGAACGGGTCCAGAGGAGGGCGACGAAGATGGTGAGGGGTTCTTTGAGGAGTCCTATGAGGAAAAGTTAAAGGAGCTGGGGATGTTTAGCCTGGAGAGGAGGCGGCTGAGAGGTGATATGATCACCATCTTCAAGTACCTGAAGGGTTGTCATATAGAGGACGGTGTGGAATTGATTTCTGTGGCGCCAGAAGGTAGGACCAGAACCAATGGGTTGAAATTAAATCAAAAGAGTTTCCAGCTCAACATCAGGAAAGGGGGAATTGGAGGAAGCCATGGGTCAAAATGCGCCCACACCACAACTGGTGGGGAATCCATCACTCGACCTAACAAAAGCAAAAGCCCGGGAGCAGAGCAACAGCGACTGTGGGATTGGTATAAGAGTGTAGATTCAAATTTCCATACAAAACTTTGCATTTATACAGTCCTATTCAATTTGTGTCAAATGATCCCAATTATTAATGTTGTTACACTCAAGCTTTTAGAGTGGGAAACATTCTTCAAGTATACTGAATCTGGCATGTTGATATATTACACTATAACCATAATTATCAAGATTCATTTCCATCTTTTAAATATTCCTTCCAATACAATTTTCAAAAATTACATTTTGTTTCTTGAAGTTTCTCTTGCCATGGGGGAAGGACAGTGGCTCAGTGGTAGAGCATCTGCTTGGTAAGCAGAAGGTTCCAGGTTCAATCCTTGGCATCTCCAACTATGAAAAGTTCCAGGCAAATAGACGTGAGAAACCTCAGCTTCAGACCCTGGAGAGCTGCTGCCAGTGATGGATTGAGGGTCTGATTCAGTATAAGGCAGCTTCATATGTTCCAAAATTTTGCCAGCTTTAAAAATCTGTTTTGAGATTCTGTTTCAGCTGTAACATGTGCTGGTCATGTCAATCATGCAGGTCTATAGCACTATGAAAGAGCAACTGAACCATAGCTGAATAATTACATGGGTTTGTTGAACAATGGACTGATTTCCCAAACATTAAGCCTGAAAAGAGGCTTTAAAAAATTCAAAAGTGAGACTGAAACCTTCAAACATATCATGGGCTCATGATTTATTTACCCTGCCCCACAGAAATACCCACCCCACACTTAATTTTGGATTTATGTAAGACTTGCACATTAGATGAGATCACCTGTTGCATTTCTGTGAAGGTAGCCTTTGAAATTCTTATGTACATACAATGGCATGGATCCTATGACATTGTTCTCCTCATGCTCTATCCAGGACACTGTGGATGTTTTTCTTTGCTGCAGCATTTCCTTCCTCTACTGCTAGCACTTCAGTGTGCGCAAGATCAATATTTTTCAAGGACCCCTTTTCCGCATGCACAAAATCAATGTTTTTGAAGGGGCTCTTACACATTGAATTGCTAGTGGCAGAGGAAGTAAGTGCCACAGTGGAGGAAAGACTCCATGAAGAGAAGCAAGAAGTGAACAATGTAATAGGATCCAAGCCATAGAAGTTGGATCCAGCCAGTTTTCTGGTGGTGCAAAAGGAAGGGGGTAAGGGTGCCTTTTGACTACGCAAAAAGGCTCCATTGGGAATCCTGGAGCCTGTATGTACAAAAGCCACGTGGGATGGGGGCTGTGATAAGGAGGGGAGTTGGGCAAGATAGAGTGGACAAGCTGGCCGAATCCAACCCCTTCTCATGCATGCCTTTACCAACACAGTTGCTGCTGCTTCTGTAGTTGTTTCCACACAAAGCAAAGTGCATATGAACACATCCACCCTCCTGAAGCCCTTCTCTATTTACTTCTCCTTTCAAGAAGAGAAGTGGGTGGCTGTCAGAGATATGACCTGTTCTGCAATTGCTTTTCCTTTAAGCAATACCATCTCTATTGCTATCTGCATAGCACTTGATATCCAGAGCCAGTTTGGTGCAGTGGTTAAGTGTGCGGAGAACCGGGTTTGATTCTGGGAGAACCGGGTTTGATTCTCCACTCCTCCACTTGCACCTGCTAGCATGGCCTTGGGTCAGCCATAGCTTTGGCAGAGGTTGTCCTTGAAAGGGCAGCTGCTGTGAGAGCCCTCTCCACCCCACCCACCTCACAAGGTGTCCGTTGTGGGGTAGGAAGGTTAAGGAGATTGTGAGCTGCTCTGAGACTCTTTGGAGTGGAGGGCGGGATATAAATCCAATATCATCTTCTTCTTCTTCTTCTTCTTCTTCTTCTTCTTCTTCTTCTTCTTCTTCTTCTTCTTCTTCTTCTTCTTCTTCTTCTTCTTCTTCTTCTTCTTCTTCGTTTCAGCCACTGGGTTAAATCATGCTTACGTACCGAGACATTGTTTGAGAGCACTGATTTGCCTTTTTTATTCTGCATCCCCCCCTCCCTTCTTTCTGTAAAGGATTTCTAAGTTGTAGTTCCAGTTTTATGTACTGCTATGCTAGGAAAAGTTGAAGGAAGCAGGAAAAGGGGAAGACCTGACATGAGATGGATGGATTCAATCAAGAAAGCCACGGCCCTCAGTTTGTAAGATCTGAGCAAGGCTGTGAATGAGGGGATGCTTTGGAGGTCACTAATTCATAGGGTTGCCATGGGTTGGAAGTGACTTGATAGCACTTCACACACACACACCGATTGTGAGTTGATTCTATTTTATTGATGGATTTATCATTGCCATTCTCCAGCCAGGGAGCCTGGGGCAGAACATATACAAATATGAAGGCTTTCATCTAAGCGGTTTGACTTCCAAGCATGGTTTCATGCCGTACAAACGATGGATTCTCAGAAGGGCCAGCAGGATCATTTATAAATATGTAAGGAAATTAAACCACATGGCCTCTTTATGTTGCTGGCCCATGTTGGAGCAACCAGAGAGGCAGCAGCAACAACTGTATGAATATAAAATGGGCCTCAGAGAGACTTTTAGTTGCCTTATCGAAAGCTTCTTGTCATGCAAAACTGGACTCTGCTGTGGTATATTTGTTGTATATAGGCAGGGGTAGAATTTTAGCAGGAGCTCCTTTACATATTAGGCCACACACCCCTGATGTAGCCAATCCTCCAAGAGCTTACAAAAAAGAGCCTTGTAAGCTACCTCAGGGGTGTGTGACCTAATATGCAAAGGAGCTCCTGCTAGAATTCCACCCCTGTATATAGGTAATGGAACAGTCTGCTCCCAGTCCCCACCCCCATATCGGTGTGATTTAGTTTGGTCCTATGAGGTGACACTTTTGTTTCAGCTCATATTTCAGTTTGCAGTTTTGTATGTTAGCTGTAGTTGTTGGTTGTGGGAGTTGTCCCCTTGCAAATAATGTTTTGAGCCAGCTTGTCTCTGCTGAATGGACCTGGGAATGGGGGCCTGATAGGCTGCCAAGCTCCCGGGCGATGCGAGGGTTCTCCCACTTTGGAGGTTCCCAACCCGACGGCCTGCAGTGGGCCAGTGGGGGGATCCCCTCCTGACATCACCGGTGCGATGTCACTCGCAAGTGCCGTCATTGCTCCAATGATGTTGCGCACTGGCTGCTCTAGGAGCTTCCAGGAAACTCTGTGGTTTTCCCAGACACTCTAGCAATGATTTTCCTCCCAAATTAAGAACATAAGAGAAGCCATGTTGGATCAGGCCAATGGCCCATCCAGTCCAACACTCTGTGTCACACAGTGGCCAAAAAATTTATATATATATATATAAATTGAAGCTGGCTATGCTTGTAGCTGCCACCACCTCCTGTGGCAGTGAATTCCACATGTTAATCACCCTTTGGGTAAAGAAGTACCTCCTTTTATCCATTCTAACCCGACTGCTCAGCAATTTCATTGAATGCCCGCGAGTTCTTGTATTGTGAGAAAGGGAGAAAAGTACTTTTTTCTCTACTTTCTCCATCCCATGCATAATCTTGTAAACCTCTATCATGTCACCCCGCAGGCGACGTTTCTCCAAGCTAAACAGCCCCAAGCGTTTTAACCTTTCTTCATAGGGAAAGTGTTCCAAACCTTTAATCATTCTAGTTGCCCTTTTCTGCACTTTTTCCAATGCTATAATATCCTTTTTGAGGTGCGGTGACCAGAATTGCACACAGTATTGCAAATGAGACCGCACCATCGATTTATACAGGGGCATTATGATACTGGCTGATTTGTTTTCAATTCCCTTCCTAATAATTCCCAGCATGGGAATCTATCCCAGAGCTCTCTGCAAAATTGTTAGAGCATCCGGGAAAACCACAGAGTTTTCCTGAAAGCTCCTAGAGCAGCGCACACGCGACGTTGCCAGCACGATGACATTACTACGTGAAAGCGGAAAAATGGAGGCTGCGAGGCCACACTCTGCAGATCCTCAAAGACCCTCTTTTTAGATTTCACATGGTCCAGGGTTTCACATGTTTTAGTGCTCTGTATAAGATCCAATTAACAGGAAGATAAGAGTCCCTTGCTAGCAGCTGTTGGGCAAGAGATAAGGAGGTGAAACACTGAAATGTCCCAAATCAAGGGAATTATATATGCCTCTCTTCTCAAAGCAAACTGTATTTGAAATTCAAGATCTGAGACGTTGCTTGACATCTCCAAGGTAAGTTGGCACAAGACATCATGATGCCAAATGGTTCCTTTGGTATATTCATTGTCTATATCAGGGGCAGCCAAACTTGCTCAATTTAAGAGCCACATAGAATAAACATCAGATGTTTGAGAGCTGCAAGACAAGGAAGGAAGGAGGGAGGGGAAGAAAGAAAGCATCTTTAAATGCATTCTCCAAGCCACTGGCTGGCTTGGCTTGGAGAAGTCATTTAAAGAGACAAATACCTTCTCCAAACTGACCAATGTGGCAGTGGGGGCTTTGAGAGCCACACAATATGTATGAAAGAGCTACATATGGCTCCCGAGCCAAAGTTTGGCCAACCTTGGTATATATGTGTGTATGTAATGGAACAGTCTGCTCCTCCCTAATATCTGTGTGATTTAGTTTGGTCCTATTGGGTGGAGCTCTTGTTTCAGTTTCAGTTTGTATGTTAGCTGCAGTTGTTGGTTGTGAGAATTGTCCCCTTGGAAAGAAATGGTCGTTGTTTTGAGCCAGCTGAATGGAGCTCTGAACTAGGGATGTGCAAAAAAATAATAATTCGGAATTACACGGATTCGGAAGTATACGGGGAAAAAATTCGGAATCCCCGTATACTACTGAATACCGTATTCGGAATAGCCGCATATACGGTAGATGCGTGGCTATTTCCGAATATACGGCCCTATTATACCCTATGGGCCATTGAAATCAATGGCAAATAGGGTATATTTGAAGCCGCCTGGAGGGGAGGGGGTTTGAGGGAGAGCCCCCAAATTTGCAGGGGACCTGCAGGGGACTCTCCCCTCCAACCCCCCCAAGTCCCAAAAAGATTGGGCCAGGGGATCCTATTCCAGAAGCACCCAAAGAGGGTGCCCCTATTCCATCATTATACCCTATGGGTCATTGAAATCAATGGCAACATAGGGTATATTTGAAGCCGCCTGGAGGGGAGGGGGTTTGAGGGAGAGCCCCCAAATCTGCAGGGGACCTGCAGGGGAGTCTCCCCTCCAGCCCCCCCCCCAAGTCCCAAAAAGATTGGGCCAGGCGATCCCATTCCAGGGGCACCCAAAGAGGGTGCCCCTATTCCATCATTATACCCTATGGGCCATTGAAATCAATGGCAACATAGGGCATAATTAGAGGCTACTGGGGGGCAGGGGGTTTGAGGGAGAGCCCCCAAAACTGCAGGGCAGCTTCAGGGGACTCCCCAGCATGCAACCCCCCCGGCCCCAAAAGACGGCACCCATCTGTGGGCACCCCAAAAGGAACACTGTTCCCAATGGTGAGAAAAAAACCAATTAGAGCCACTTCCTCACTGCAATTGTCATGGGAAAAGTGGCTCTAGGGAGCAGGAGGTTTTGAGGAGAACCCCCCAAACTGCTGTGCAGCTTCAGGGCACTGTCCCACACAAAACCCACAAGGCCAAAAAAAAAAAAAATTGGACCAGGGGTCCAATTCCTGGGGCACCCAAAGCCAAACCTAACTTCACACCAGAGAATCTCTATAGGACCCAAATGCACTACATCCCTCTATCTACTCTATGAACCCCGCAGGCCTGGAACCAACGTAAACCCAGTTGCCAACGTCACTGCCACACAAAACACAATCTGCTCAAGGTCTGCTCTGCAGACCTGGCTGCAGCAAACCCAGATGCCAGCTCTCCAGCCCTGCCTCAAACAACACGGGGAGAGCTGGCCAACCACAACAAGCATGCTGGCTCTGGGTCTCTCACCCAGGTTCCAGCTTCCCTGCCACAGAACACACAATCTACAGATGCCAGCTCTCCAGCCCTGCCCCAAACAACATGGGGAGAGCTGGCCAACCGCAACAAGCATGCTGGCTCTGGGTCTCTCACCCAGGTTCCAGCTTCCCTGCCACAGAACACACAATCTACAGATGCCAGCTCTCCAGCCCTGCCCCAAACAACATGGGGAGAGCTGGCCAACCACAACAAGCATGCTGGCTCTGGGTCTCTCACCCAGGTGCCAGCTTCCCTGCCACAGAACACACAATCTACTCTATAAAAACAAGAAAGTGACCCAGCCCACACACACCCTCGCCAACCCCCACACCAACCAGAGGTAATTTTAAAAAACCAAAACAAAACCAGCAGAATCACAAAAGGCCAAGCAAATCAACTCAAGTGTTTAAAAAGTGGCCTTTCACCAATAAGAAAACTCAGGCCAAATCAGTCAACAACAACACTTCCACCCCTAAAACCAGAACCAGGAAAAGGGGGACAATAGTGGCCTTTTAAACAATGAAAATTAGGCCAAACAGCACCACCACCACCCCAATAACCTGAAGAGAAAAGTAACACAGCAGCAACACAACACAGCAGCAACAAATCAAACACTGAAACAGTAAAAAACTCAACTTTTAACAATAGAGGAACTCCCCCCCCACCCCCCCAAAAAACCCTTCACCCTAACCCCAAGAAATCCAAGCCACCCAAATCAGGAGAAGTAAAAGGACACTGCACTTTTAAAAGTCCTCTCACTAAATTAAGATATGGGCAAATTAGCAAAAAAAACCCCACCCCAGGCCCCCACCCCCAGCAGAACCTAACCCCAACCCCAAATAGGCTACCCTACCCACCCAGTACTCACCCACCCAAATCTGGACAAGTAAAGGGACTCTAGTCCTTTTACCAACAAAAACTAAAACAAGAACCCCAAAACTGTCTTACCTTGTCTTCTCTGAGTCCAGGGAAGTAAGGCTGAGTGAGAGAGCAGCAGGCAGCAGCAGCTGAAGCCAAGGGCCAGCCACCAGCAGCAGCACAATCTCTCACACACCAAGCCACATACACCAACACAGCAATGGAGGAGTCCAGCAGGAAGACTCCTTAAAAAGGTTCTCTGGCCCTACAGAGAGCAATTTCAAAAAATAGCACTGCTCTCTGATTGGCCAGACAACAGTGCTTACTTGGATACCCAAGTAAGCAAAAGATCAAAATAACAACAATGTAGCTGATGGCTGGGCCATCATCAGCTACACAACAGCCCTGCAAAGCATGCATTTGCAATGCATTTTGCAAATGCATGCTTTGGATTGGCTGCTGGGGCTCCTCTTCCCCCTCCTCCACTCCCTGATTCCAGGGAGGCTATGGGAGAGGCGGGAAGAGGCCACTAAAGGCGGGAAAGTAGGCAAGCAGCTCCTTTGAGGCTGCAGAAGCTACTTTCCCGCCTTTTGCTTTGACAGCTTTGACAGCTTTGACAGCCGTATACTTCCGAATAGCTATTCGGAAGCATACGGCGAGCCTTTGAGGCTCCTTTGAGGCTGCAGAAGCTACTTTCCCACCTTTTGCTTTGACAGCTTTGACAGCCGTATACTTCCGAATAGCTATTCGGAAGCATACGGCGAGCCGTATTCGGCTGCCGCATAATAGGCGGCAATGGGAATCGGCTACAGCCGATTCCGTATACAGCCGAATCAGTGTTGATTCGGCTGTATATTTGGTTCGGCCAAACCGAATGCACATCCCTACTCTGAACAGGAGCCTGAGTGAGTGCTTTAACTGAGTGAGTGCTTTAACTGAGTGAGTGCTTTGACTGGGAACTCACAGTCAAAGGAGGAGATTGCAGTACCAGCCATAGTCTCCCTCTCTCTCTCGGCTTGGCTTCGCGAACGAAGATTTAAGAAGGGTGCAATAGTCCACGTTTGCTGCAGGCTCGCTGGTGGCTGACAAGACCAATGTGGGACAGGCAGGTCCGGCCACAGCGGCTGCAGGGAAAAGTCTGATTTAGGGTTGGTCCTGTAGCAGTGCGATTCTTCCTCAATCTCCTTTTGTCCTCAAGACCAGCTATGCGTGCGTTCTCAAAGGAAGAGACAGCCTGGTGGATGGTGTGCCTCCATGCTTTGCGATCTGAGGCTAGGTCAGACCACTGGTGATGGTTGATGTGACAGGTGCTAAGGGATTTCTTCAAGGAGTCCTTGTACCTCTTCTTTGGTGCCCCTCTATTTCGATGGCCGGTGGAGAGTTCGCCATACAGGGCAATCTTGGGAAGGCGGTGGTTTTCCATCCTAGAAATATGCCCTGCCCAGCGCAGCTGCGTCTTCAACAGCAGTGCCTCGATGCTGGTAACCTCTGCCCGCTTGAGGACTTCAGTGTTGGTCACAAAGTCACTCCAGTGGATGTTGAGGATGGTGCGAAGGCAGCGCTGATGAAAGCGCTCAAGGAGTCGCAGGTGATGACGGTATAAAACCCACGATTCGGAGCCATAGATGAGGGTTGTCATCACAACCGCTTTGTAAACATTGATCTTTGTGCCTTTTTTCAGATGCTTGTTGCTCCACACTCTTTTGTGCAGTCGGCCAAATGCACGGTTTGCCTTTGCCAGCCTGTTGTCAATCTCCTTGTCGATCTTGGCATCTGAGGAGATGATGCACCCCAGGTAGCTGAACTGCTGGACTGTCTTCAGAACTGATTCACCCACAGTGATGCAGGGAGGGTGATAATCTTCCTGGGGTGCAGGCTGGTGGAGAACTTCTGTCTTCTTCAGACTAACTTCTAGGCCGAATAGCTTGGCAGCCTCTGCAAAGCAGGACGTCATATGCTGCAGAGCTGATACCGAGTGGGAGACGAGTGCAGCATCATCAGCAAACAGTAGCTCTCGGATGAGTTTTTCCATTGTCTTGGAGTGTGCCTTTAGTCGCCTCAGGTTGAACAGGCTGCCATCGGTGCGATAGCGGATGTAGACACCATCGTCCTCATCTAGATCTACTGCGGCTCTTTGAAGCATCATGCTAAAGAAGATCGTAAAGAGAGTTGGCGCGAGAACGCAGCCTTGCTTTACACCTGTGCCTATTGGGAAGGGCTCCGAGAGGTCGTTGCAGTGTCTGACTTGGCCTCGCTGGTCTTCGTGTAGCTGGATGATCATGCTGAGGAACCTTGGGGGACATCCTAAACGTTCCAAGATTTGCCACAGGCCTTTCCTGCTAACGGTATCGAAAGCTTTGGTAAGGTCGACAAAAGTCACATACAGACCCTTGTTCTGTTCCCTGCATTTCTCTTGGAGCTGCCTGAGAACAAATACCATGTCGGTGGTGCTCCTGTTAGCTCTGAAGCCGCACTGGCTCTCTGGGAGGAGTTCTTCTGCAATGGTGGGCACCAGTCTGTTCAGGAGTATTCTGGCAAGGATTTTGCCTGCGATGGAGAGCAGGGTTATCCCCCGGTAGTTGGAGCAGTCTGACTTTTCCCCTTTGTTCTTGTATAGGGTGATGATGATTGCATCGCGAAAGTCCTGTGGTAATTTGCCTTGCTCCCAGCAGGTGACAAGTACTTTGTGAAGTGAGCTATGTAGTACTGTGCCCCCATGCTTCCAGATCTCTGGTGGAATTCCATCAACTCCTGCTGCCTTGCCACTTTTCAGTTGCTTGATGGCTTTAACAGTCTCTTCTAGGGTGGGGATCTCATCCAACTCTGTTTTCACCGGTTGAAGTGGGGTGAGGTGGATTGCTGAATCTTGAACTACGCGGTTGGCACTGAAGAGAACCTGAAAATACTCCGACCACCGGTTCAGTATGGATGCCTTGTCTGTGAGGAGCACTTGGCCGTCTGCACTATGCAAGGGACTCTGAGCCTGATATGATGGACCATATACTGCCTTCAGGGCTTCGTAGAACCCTCTTAAATCACCAGTGTCTGCACACAGTTGGGTTCTCTCTGCGAGCTTGGTCCACCACTCGTTCTGAATGTCTCGAAGCTTGCGCTGGAGGTTGCTACATGCAGCGCGAAAGGTTGCTTTTTTCCCAGGACAGGAGGGCTGAGCAAGATGTGCTTGGTAGGCAGATCTCTTTTTTGCCAGTAATTCTTGGATCTCTTGATTGTTCTCATCAAACCAGTCCTTGTTCTTCCTTGTGGAGAACCCGAGGACTTCTTCAGAGATCTGCAGGACGGTAGTTTTTAGGTGTTCCCAGAGTGCTTCTGGAGAAGGGTCTGTGGGGCAACTGAGGTCCTCAATTCTTGACTGGAGTTTTGCCTGGAAGGCAGCTTTAACTTCGGCTGACTGAAGGCTGCCAACCTGAAACTTCCTCCGAGGGATACCTCCTCTCCTGGGTGTGGGTTTAAAGTGAAGACGGAGATTGCAGCGTACAAGACGATGATCCGTATGACATTCTGCGCTGGGCATTACTCGGGTGTGTAAGACATCTCGAAGGTCTCTCTGGCGCACCAGAATGTAGTCGATAAGGTGCCAATGCTTGGACCGTGGGTGCATCCAGGTTGTCTTCAGACTGTTCTTCTGCTGGAAGATAGTGTTGGTGATGGTGAGCTGGTGCTCCATGCAGAATTCTAGCAGGAGGCGCCCGTTGTCATTGCAGTTGCCAATGCCGTGTTTGCCAAGTACTCCTTTCCAGGCTTCCGAGTCTTTACCTACTCTGGCATTGAAGTCGCCAAGGATGATCACCTTGTCCTCTGTAGGGGTCTTCCGTACGAGGTTGCGTAGATCAGCATAGAACTTGTTCTTTTCTGCAGGATCTGCTTGAAGGGTTGGGGCATACACACTGAAGAGTGTTGCATGCTGCTTGTTTTGAAGTGGGAGGCGCATGGACATGATGCGATCTGAGTGACCGGTTGGAAGGTTTTCGAGTTTGGAGGCAATGGAGTTCCTGACCATGAAGCCAACGCCAGAAAGGCGGCTCTCAGCCTTTGACTTACCTGACCAGTAGAGGGTATAGCCAGCACCGTGTTCTTGAAGACTACCTTCCTCAGGGAAACGGACCTCACTGAGAGCTGCTATGTCGATATTCAACCTGAGAAGTTCGTGGGCAACTAGAGCAGAGCGTCGTTCAGGGCGACCACTGCCTACTGTGTCAAGCATGGTTCTGATGTTCCAACATGCAAGCTTTAGTCTTTGCACACTTTGTGAGGCAGGTGCATGCCTTTTCTTTGTTGTTATTTTTCGACCGCAAGTAAGGATGCCCGTTGACCGCGGCTAGCCAACTGGGGTGGGGGAGACGAGCTTTGTTTAGGCCACCTTTTCTAGGCCCCTCTCCGTGTGGAGCAAGCAGTGCTGTCCCTAGATAAGGCTGCTTGGTCGTTCAGGGTGCTGCCGAAAGATGCTTTCGTCTCCGGGTTAGCATCAGGCGACCAATATCCTGAACCGCCTACATGCAGGATCGGGACTGCGGCTTCCAGTGGCACCTTCCACCTGCCGTTTCGCCCCTTGCCTATCGCTGCAGGACTTGATGCGTTGTGGGTTGTGTGTGTGGATATGCCCTTCAGGCCTGCGCAGAGGAATTTTTTAGGTGAAGCGCAGTGTGCGCGGTACTGGCTCCACCCTTTCACCTGGGGGTCATCTGCCATGGCCCAGTAAGCCGGGACGCCGGCAGTGAGTCCTCCAGGTGGTAGGTGTTACATTAACGAGCTCTATCTGCCCGGGTTTGATGTTAGAGTTTTCCTTCTCTTAGGCTGACGAGGTTGGTGGGCCCAGCCTGCCCATCCGGTTATACCGCCGGACAATTCGGTCGCACCATGACGTAGCAAAATCTGTGAAAACGGGGGGGACCAGCGAGAAGGTGTTGCTACGGATGCAGTAATGCAGGAGAGGCCATTGCAGTGACCATCTGCCAGGCATAGCCAGACAGTGACCACGCGGCGTTCACTACACCGGGAGAGGAGAGGTTATGTATTGCGCATGCACTTTCCCTGGGGGGGTAGGATTCCCAGAGGGAGCCCACCCCCCACCACCCCCATCGTCTATAGCCGTAATGAAAATTAAGACTTTTAAACCATATCACAGTTACTTACATTGACAGCCTTTCATAATCATTGCCAGGGAAGAACTACTGAGGCCTCCTCACAACATTAATAACTTACCAGAGGCCTAACAAAATCTATTCCCCTTTTGACACAGCAAACAAGTTTGAAAGGGGAAGTTTTCAAAAAGGAGTGAAGCTTGGATCTGGATGACATCCAACACAGGAAGAGTTAATAATTTTGTGAATCAGAAATAGTGAAATAGCAATTTAATTAGTAAGAAGAGGTCAATCCCTACAGCTTCAGACGCCAGTGACATTACTGCCGGAGTAGAGTGTAGCGTGGTATAATGGTTACCGTGGCAGACTAGGATCCAGGAGATCCAGATTTGAATCCTCACACTGCCATGGAATTTTAAGAACATAAGAAGAGTCCTGCTGGATCAGACCAATGTTCCATCTAGATCAGCATCCTGCCTCACACGGTAGGCAACCAGTTCCTCTGGAGAGCCAACAACAGGGCGCAGAGTCTGAGACTTTCCTCCGATGTGCCTCCTGGCTCCAGGATTCAGAGACTTAATGCTTCTGAATGTGGAGGTTCCCCTCAGTTGCCATTGCTAGTAGCCACTAATAAACTTATTCTCCATGAATCCAATTCCCTTTTAAAGCTGTTAAATATTAAATATTGCGAGGTGATTTGGGAGCATTCTCTCTCTCTCTTTGCCTCAGAAAAAGTTATTGGAGCAGGAGAGAACCATGCTGTAAGCTGCTTTGGATCCCCATTAGAGTGAAAAAACAGGGTATAAATATATAAACACTGGGGAAGCAAGTTTAGGGTTGTCAGCATGAGCCTGTAACGCAGTGTCACTGGAGAGGTACCACTGAGTTTTAGCCAAATGCTACAGCACCCCAGCAACATGATGACATCACTTCCAGTTGCCCTGGCAACCCATAGCAAGTTCCTGAGAAAGTATATATTTAAAACAAAAATTAGACCAGCAAAACTCAGAAGCCTAAAAGGCACACAATGTCCAATGGGTACTCAAACATCACCATTATTAGTGTCCCAATTCTGAAAGCACAAGAAACTGAAGTCAGATGGAAGTCTTGCTAAATCAAGAGGTCTTCCATTTGGCCCAGCGGGGTGCACATTGTGGGATTTTTGTCTATCCCTCAAGATCTCTGAACATGACCATACAATTTTTTTTCACATTGGTTAGAGGCTATTACCAGCCATAGTAATAAAAAAAAGAATAACTAGATAATTGAAGTCCAGCCTGATGGAGAGTTTAGAGTGTTAGATGAGGATCTGGGAGACCCATGTTCAAATCCCAACTCTATCATGGAAGTAGGGTTACCAACCTCCAGATGGTGGCTGGAGATCCCCTGGGATTACAACTGATCTCCAGGCAAGAGAGATCAGAAAATGGCTGCTTTGCAAGGTGGCCTCCACAGTATTATGCCCATCAAAGTCCCTCCCCTCCCCAAACCCTTCCCTCCTCAGGCTTGACCCCCAAAATCTCCAGGTATTTTCCACCCTAGAACTGGCTACCCTACACGGAAGCCTGCTGGGTGAAATTGAGCCAGTCAGTCTCTCTCAAAGTCACCCACCTCACTGAACTGCTGTGAAGAAAAAAATTGAGGACAGGATAACGATGTAAGCCAGTGCTCTCTAAACTGAACTAGTGTGAGCTAGCTCACAAACTTTTAGTCTCCAGCTCACACATTTTTGTCTCAGTTTGAAAAAATGGCCCTAGAGCAAACTAATCTATGCAGTAGCTCACAACTTTAATGCCAGTAGCTCACAAAGTAGAATTTTTGCTCACAAGACTCCACAGCTTAGAGGGAACATTGATGCAAACTGCTGTGGGTTCCCTTTGAGTAGAAGAAGGGATTGGATTTACACCCCGCCCTTCACTCAAGAGTCTCAGAGCAGTTTACAATCTCCTTCCCTTTCTCTCCCCGCAGCAGGCCCTCTGTGAGGTAGCTGGGGCTGAGAGAGTTCTCTCAGAACTGCTCTTGAGTGAACGGCTCTGACAGACTTATGACTGACCCAAGGTCCCTCAGCAGCTGCATGTGGAGGAGTGGGGAATCAAAGCTGGTTCTCCCAGATAAAGAAGAAGAAGAAAATATTGGATTTATATCCCACAATCCACTCCAAATCTCATAGTCTCAGAGTGGTTTACAATCTCTTTTACCTTCCTCCCCCACAACAGACACCCTGTGAGGCGGGTGGGGCTGAGAGAGCTTTCACAGAAGCTGCCCTTTCAAGGACAACTCTGTGAGAGCTATGACTGACCCAAGTCCATTCCAGCAGCTGCAAGTGGAAGAGTGGGGAATCAAACCTGGTTCTCCCAGATTAGAGTCTTTGGACTTAACCACTACACCAAACTGGCTCTCTGAAAGATTGGGCATCAGTGAAGCATATAAATAAGTACTTTTTAATGGTACTGAGAATCTCCTGCCTAAGTTAGGCCTTATTGCTGGGGAAAGGCCTGCTTTTGTGTAGGTGTGTACACAACACAGACTGTCTGCAACCTCTTCCTTTCATTACAGAATGAAACAGTAACTCCAGCAGCACCTCCAAAAGCAGTTAAAATTTATTCTAGCGTCAGTTTTAGTGAGCCAGAACCCACTTCATCAGATGTGTACACCCACCTCAACTTGCCTTACCATTTGGCCTGCCCCCGCCCTCCATTGCCTGCACTTGGTCACTGGAGTAGCCAGACACAAAATGGGAAGGGAACGTCATGGATGCTGTGACATCACTTCCACTCAGAAGTGATGTCAAAGTGCCAAAGGGATGCTCCCCCCTCGCCATATGCTGCTGTCTAAAAAATCCTGGGATTGGGAGACGCAGGCCTGGCAACTCTAAACCCAATGGATGTTAGTGTCCAGGTGGAGCCTGGGGATCCCCCAGAGTTACTCCTCATCTCCAGACTACAGAGATCACTTCCCTTGGGGAAAATGGATGCTTTGGAGGGTGGACTCTATAGCATTGTACCCTGTTGAGGTTCCTGTTTTCTCCAGGCTCCCTCCCCAAATCTCCAGGAATTTCCCAACCTACATCTGGCAACTCCCCGCCCCATCTCCTGCCAGTGGACATGGGGTTCCTGGCAACTCTAGGACTAATAGAAATACACCCTACACATCTGATGAAGTGAACTGCGACATGAAAACTTATGCTGGAATAAGATTTGTGCATCCTGAAGGAGTCACCGGACTTCTCTTCAATAGACGGACTTCTGTTTAAAGACAGATACCCTCTGGAATTATCTTTAATTAGGAGGCCATTCTGATTCAGGGCTGCCTGCTTCTCTTCCAAACAGGGACTGCTGCGGAGCCCATCTGGGTGGTGAAGTTTAACCTTGTCACACTTGGTTGTTAACCTTTCAGGAGAGGCAGGGGTGGAATGGGCAAGCCGAGACTTTGATGTAACAGGGAGAGCGCAAGCGAGAAGATTGTGACCTGAATGCGTTTGAGTATTCAGATGTTCTGCCTGCTTGTCTGACAGGATAAGCCGGATTGCTTATTCCCTTGACAGGTGCTGGGCTTCAGCCGCAAAGAACACCTCTAACAACCACATATCGGCCTGCCAACCCCCTCTCTCTAGATCCTTCGATATTCCTATGCCAAAGCACTGGCAGACTTTTGATTACAGGGGCTTTGTGTCTCTGTGTGTGTGTGTCTGCATGTGTGCGTGTTTTAACCTTGCCGCTCTTTCAACTGCCTTCAAGTCTGCCCCCCTTCCCATGAGCTCAGTTTCCATAGTTACCCCCAATCAGATCTCCTGACTTTGTTGGGGGAAAATTGGATTTCAAAATCAAGAGGAGGTTTCAAAGGAATGTATCCCTTTAATAGGCTATCGCTAAAGAGAGAGAGAAAGAGGCTGCCGGCTGATCTCAAGGCCTGAGGCGAATAAGGTGGAGCTCTTATCGTGAGCCGTTTGGGGAGGCCGTTTGGCATCTCAGGCACAGGGAATGTTGATGAGATATGGCAGTCGTGCCGGAGAATTTGCCAGTCAGGACATTACGAGAGGCCTGTTCTCCCCTCCCCCCGTTGATCTCGCTTGCTCTAAATTGGTCCCTGATCGAGATTAATCTCTAAAGTAGCAAATGCTGGGGGCTCTAATCTGCCTGGAAGAATGCTCCCTGACCTAGACAGCTGCCCCTGGATATGTGGGTTGCTGGCTATCATCACAATAGTGAAGGAAATGCCCTTCACCCATGTGCAGAGAGAAGCTCAAGTTCTCGTCCTGAGAAAAGTTCTGGGATTGATACTGACTGATGTACTGGAGCTTGGTGTAGTGGTTAAGTGTGCAGACTCTTATCTGGGAGAACCGGGTTTGATTCCCCACTCCTCCACTTGCACCTGCTGGAATGGCCTTGGGTCAGCCATAGCTTTGACAGGAGTTGTCCTTGAAAGGGCAGCTGTTGTGAGAGCCCTCTCAGCCCCACCCACCTCACAGGGTGTCTGTTGTGGGGGAGGAAGGTAAAGGAGATTGTGAGCCGCTCTGAGACTCTTCGGAGTGGAGGGCGGGATATAAATCCAATATCTTCTTTATAGACCCCCCACAAAGGAGACCTTTCCAGAGTTTGGTCCCTAAAAATATTTCAAGGGTCTGTTTTCTTATCATCACTATATAATACTTGCTAGGAAAAGTTAAAGGCAGCAGGAAAAGGGGAAGACCCAACATGAGATGGATGGACTCGAGCAAGGAAGCCACAAGGGCCCTCAGTTTGCACGACCTGAGCAAGGCAGTTAAGGACGCGATGCATTGGAGGTCATTAATTCATAGGGCTGCCATGTGTCAGAAGTGACTTGACAGCACTTAACTACCTGCCTAGGTAGTTATTTAACAGCACAGTAAAATGGTTTTAAAATGGTTTTAAAATGTTTTAATAGTGCCTATTGTTTGAAGTTTGATCATTCAATTTGTATTTATTGTCTGAAATCTGAAACTGATCGTTAGCCGCCCTGAGTCCACTTGCAGAGAGGGCGGGATATAAATTAAAGGTAATGAATAAAGAATAATAAATAAATAAAGCCAAAAATATAATTGTATAGTGAATATGGGTTCTTTGTGTGTTTGGGGTACAGGTCTGAGATTCTGGCTTAGGAAATGTGCTAATTACTTCTGCCTGTGCTGTAATGTTCATTGGCTTAGACAAAATGGTTGCCTCCACTGTGGGCACTGTGTTCTCGGACAGAGACTGTTTTTTGATGTCTGTTTTGTTCATTGCTTCCTAAGCAACGTCAGTCTCACACATAGCTGCTTGTGCTTTTGTTATTACAGAGGAGTTAGCCGTGTTAATCTGTTGCTGCAAAATAGCAGAGTCCAGTAGCACCTTTAAGACTAACAAACTTTATTGTAGCATAAGTTTTTGAGAAACACAGCTCTTTTTGTCAGATGCTTTGTTTGACAAATTTTTGTTAGTCTTAAGGTGCCACTGGACTCTGAAGTTTTATACCCTGCTTCTGTCTATCTTAAAGAGTTTCAAAGTGGCTTGGTGTTGTTCAGTCGCACAGTCGAGTCCAACTCTTTGCAACCCCATGGTTCAAGTCATACCAGAACCTCCTGTCTTCCACTATCTTCCGAAGTCCTCTCAAATTTATGTAATGACATCAGTAACGCTGTCCAGCCATATCATCTTTTGCCATCCCCTTCTTCTTTTGCTTTCTGCCTTTCCCAGCATCAGGGTCTTCTCCAGCGAGTGCTCCTTTCTCATTTGATGGCCAAAGTGTTTGAGCTTCAGCTTCAGCATCTGACCTTCCACGGAACAGTCAGGGTTGATTTCTGTTAGGACTGACTGATTTGATCTTCTTGCAGTTCGGAGTGGTGAGAACCAGAGAGGATTTTGAGGCACTCCAAAGAGATCTGTTGAGGCTGGGTGAGTGGGCGTTAACATGGCAAATGAGGTTCAACGTGACCAAGGGCATTGGGGCCAAAAATCCTAACTATAAATACAAGTTGATGGGGTGTGAACTGGCAGAGACTGACCAAGAGAGAGATCTTGGGGCCATGGTATATAACTCACTGAAAATGTCAAGACAGTGTGCGACTGCAATAAAAAAGGCCAACGCTATGCTGGGAATTATTAGGAAGGGAATTGAAAACAAATCAGCCAGTATCATAATGCCCCTGTATAAATCGATGGTGCGGCCTCATTTGAAATACTGTGTACAATTCTGGTCACTGCACCTCAAAAAAGATATTATAGCATTGGAAAAAGTGCAGAAAAGGGTAATTAGAATGATTAAAGGTTTGGAACACTTTCCCTGTGAAGAAAGATTAAAATGCTTGGGGCTCTTTAGCTTGGAGAAACATAGATTGAGGGGTGACATGATAGAGGTTTACAAGATTATGCATGGGATAGAGAAGGCAGAGAAGTACTTTTCTCCCTTTCTCACAATACGAGAACTCATGGACATTCAATGAAATTGCTGAGCAGTTGGGTTAGAACTGATAAAAGGAAGTACTTATTCATCCAAAGGGTAATTATCACATGGAATTCACTGTCATAGGAGGTGGTGGCAGTTGCAAGCATAGTCAGCTTCAAGAGGAGATTGGATAGACGTACAGAGCAGTGATCCATCAGTGGCTATTAGCCACAGCGTATTGTTGGAATTCTGTCAGGGGCAGTGATGCTCTGTATTCTTGGTGCTTGTGGTGGGGAGAGGGCTGCAGTATCCTGCCCCACTAGTGGCTTGGCCCCCGTGATGGATCTCCTGATGGTGCCTGTTTTTTTCGGCCACTGTGTGACACAGAGTGTTGGGCTGGATGGGTCACTGGCCTGATCCAACATGGCTTCTCTTATGTTCTCTCAGTTTTAAAATCAAAATTGCATTCTTCCTTGTTGCTGATATGGGCACAACCCAATGTGAAATATCCTCATGCAAGTCTCTTTAAAATAAACAGTGCACAGGAGAATCTTCTGGTGAACTGGGTTCCACCATGCACAACTCTTCCTCTCACTCAGCCACCCTACCCACTCCATTCCTGTGATATATTTACTATATATGTGTAATGGAACAGTCCGCTCCCCCCATGTCTGTGTGATTTAGTTTGGTCCCATGAGGTGGAACTCTTGTTTCAGTTTCTAGTTTTGTAAGTTAGCTGTAGTTGTTGTTTGTGGAAGTTGTCCTCTTGCAAATAAACGAGGTTTTGAGCCAGCTTGTCTGCTGAGTGGACCTGAGAACCGGTGCCTGAGTGATGAGTACTCTAACCTGGGAAACCCCCCCCCCCCCCCCCCAAGCCAAAGAGGGACATTATGGTTCTAACTCATTGTTTAACTGAAAATAAATTCTTTGCTTTCAAGGGGAATTACTCAGATTGCATTCTTTGTGGTGGGTGCCCATTTATCTGCACTGTGACTATTAATACAATTGCAGGCAAAGTTATACCCTTCGAAGTCTATTGAAGTCAATGAGCTTAGAAGGCTGTAACTCCGCTTAAGAGTGCACTGTGTATGTCATTTTATTTCATATAATAGGGCTGCCTCTGTCTCTAGTAATCTGCAAAGGGGAGGAGGCAGAGTGACAGGGGAGTCTATTGCTTCCTATTATACAGGACAAAGTTGGAATTCATCTGCCATGTTTTACAGAGAAATGAACCAGTAATTATTTTTGTGCTTCTGCCCTCTAGAGGATGGAATGAGAAATCATCATGTGAACAGTTCAGGCTCGCTTTCTGACTGGAGGACTAGCTAAATGTTTGGGACTCCAAATTGGGAGGAACTGGCTATGTGGCAGTATTCGGGGAGAGAGGGAGGGAGAGGGAGAAAGAGAGAAAAAGAGAGAGAGAAAGAGAGAGAGAAAGAGAGAGAGAAAGAGAGAGAGAAAGAGAGAGAGAAAGAAAGAAAGAAAGAAAGAAAGAAAGAAAGAAAGAAAGAAAGAAAGAAAGAAAGAAAGAAAGAAAGAAAGAAAGAAAGAAAGAAAGAAAGAAAGAAAGAAAGAAAGAAAGAAAGAAAGAAAGAAAGAAAGAAAGAAAGAAGGTGTGGGGGGGAAAGGGTTACTTGTTCTCTCCCTCCACTTCTGTGTTCAGAACCTCTCTCTCTCTCTCTCTCTCTCTCTCTTAAATGGCTTTTTCATAAAATAAAAGCTGTTGGGAATACCGGGAGTATATTCTAGAGCTGCAGGATGTGGAATGGTATAGTATAGCCCGGTCTCATCAGATTTTGGAAGCTAATCAGGGTCAGTACTTGGATGGGAGACCACAGCTGAAGACTTTGCATTGGAAGGCCATGACCAACCACCTCTGCTTAATTACTTCCCTTAAAAATAACTTGCCTACGGTGTCACCATAAGTTGGCTGCAACTTGATGGCACTTTACATGCACATTCTAGGGCTGCATCCACACATTGCTGTGCTGGCTTGTCCAGTCTAGGGCTGCCAAGTTCCCACCGGGTGCTGGGCTTCCCACAGTTTGGGGCCCCCCAGCTAGCCAGCATGGAGTGAGCTGCTGGGGGGATCCCCGCCCCCAAAGAGCTCCATCTTTTCATGATGTGCCTGACATGATGATATCACCTGGAAGTAACATCATTACACCAGGCACGTTGCATGGGGACGCTCTAGCATGGTACCATCAAGTTTTTATCCTGAATAGAGCGTCTCCTGCACAATGTGCCCAGCACGATGATGTCATTTCCAAGTTACATCATCGTGCTACGTGTGTGGAGTGCACATGGAGTGTTTGCAAGAGGATTCCCCTGCTACAGCCAAGGTAGGACTTGGCAATGCTAGTTCAGTCAGGAAAATATACTGCACGTGACTGCTATAGCATGATAATGCTTGCACCCACGCATTGTTGAACATTGTGCTAAGCATACGTAGCTCATTCATGCAGAGTCCTGGCACTAAATACTTGGTTAAAAACCAAAAACTGCAGAGTCCTGGCACAACTTGATTCTTATTTTCACTCGGTATGAACTGAGAAGTGTTACATAAATCACTCTCCTGTGACCATGCTCTGCAGGGGAAGATACAACCTGGAGCAAGCTGTTTTCCCAAGAATTTTACTGTTACCGATAACTGAGAAAACCTTGATAAACTCTCAAGGATCCCCCCAGAGTCTAAAAATAACTGATTTAGGGCATATTTATATCATAGATTTAAGGTTTAATGATCATTCTGTCTTCTCATGGAATTCTGGGAAGTGTACTTCCTTTAACGGAGGAGGAGGAGACTGGATTTCTATCCTGCCCTTCAGAGTCTCACTGTGACTTACAATCTCCTTTTCCTTCCTCTTCCCACAACAGAAACCCTGTGAGGCAGGTGGGGCTGAGAGAGCTCTGCTCTTGAGAGAACACCTCTGAGGGAACTGTGACTGACCCAAGGTCCCCCTGCCAGCTGCATGTGGAGAAGTGGGGAATCAGACCTGGTCCTCCAGATTCGAGTCCACTGCTCTTAACAACTACATAGCCCAATTCAAGAAATATCTGGGGACTTTGGGGGTGGAGCCAGGAGACATTAGGGGTGGAGCCAAGATCAGGGCTGTGACAAGCATAATTGAACTCCAAAGGGAGTTCTGGCCATCACATTTAAAGGGACAGCACACCTTTTCAATTCCTTCCTTCTATAGGAACTAATGGATAGGGGCACCTTCTTTGGGGGCTTATAGAATTGGACCCCCTGGTCCAATCTTTTTGAAACTTGGGGGGCATTTTGGAGAGAGGCACTAGATGCTGTACTGAAAATTTGGTGCCTCTACCCCCCAAAAAACCCCACCCCCCGCCCCCCCGAGCCTCAGATACCCGCAGATCAATTCTCCATGATTTTCTATGGGAATAAATCTCCATAGGGAATAATAGAGTTCCCAGCAGACATTTCTCTCCCCTCCCTCCGCTTTCTGATGACCCTGAAGCAGGGGGACGGCCTCCAAACCAGGGGATTCCCTGCTCCACCTGGGGATTGGCAACCCTACAACTACACCAAACTCGCTCTCAGAGGATTTAGGGACTAGAACGGAATTCCCAGCACTTTTGCCAAAGCCTTGTTTGTTAGTTAAGCTGGTATAAAATCAATACAGTTTTGAAGCATAGATATGCCAGTAAGGAGCATTTCATTCACAAGTCACAACATTGGGCAGGGGGCTGCTGAAGAAGGGGCTCTCCCTCATGCATACCTCTGTTTCTGCAATGGAAATAGGTTCAGAATGATCCTAGTTCAGGGATGGCCAAACTTGCATAACATACGAGCCACATGGAATAAACATTAGATGTTTGAGAGCCATGAGGCAGGAGGGATGAGGGGAGGGAGGGAAGGAAGGAAGGAAACAGATGGAGGGAAGGGGAGAGGGAGGGAAAGGTGGAAAGAAAGCGACTTGAACTTTAAATGCATTCTCCAAGCTGCTGGCTGGCTTGGCTTAAATAAATTATTTAAAGTGAGAACTGCCTTCTCCAAGCTGGCTGATGGGGTAGTGAGGGTTTTGAGAGCCACACAATATGTGTGAAAGAGCCACATGTGGCTCTCGAACCACAGTTTGGCCACCCCATCCTAGCCTATTCTCTGCTCCCTTGCATGAATAAAATCTACCCATCCTTGGAGGTGTGTAAGGTGTGTATAGACTGGGAGGTTTGTGAGATTTGAAATAGTTACAGTAAAGTCAGGCAGTGCTGTACCAGGAGTTTTGGCTAATAAAAAAAAGTTTCACAGAGAACCTGAATGTGTGTGTGGTGAAAACTGCAGAGAGAGGTCATTTCAGAGGGTAGCTGTGTTGGTCTGCACAGTAAAACAGTTAAGATTCAAGTCCAGGAACATCTAAGAGACCAATGAGAGTTTCAAGGGTATAAGCCTTCGAGAGTCCAAGCTTTCTTCATCAGCTTTGACTCTCAAAAGCTTATACTCTGAAACTCTTGTTGATCTATACCAGGGGTGGACAAACTTGCTTAACGTAAGAGCCACATAGAATAAACATCAAATGTCTGAGAGCTGCAAGACATGAATGTCATTTGTCTGAAAGCAACATGACATGAACATCAGATGTTTGAGAGCCGCAAGACAGGAAGAGAGGGAGGGGGAAAGGAAAGCAAATAGATAGGAGGAAGGAGGGAGGGGTGGAAAGAAAGCAACTTTAACTTTAAATGCATCTTCCAACCTGCAAGCTGCCAGCTTGGAGAAGTGATTTAAAGAGTCAAATGCCTTCACCAAGCTGGCTGATGGAGCAGTGGGGCTTCAAGAGCTGCACAATATGCATGAAAGAGCCACATGTGGCTCTGGAGCCACAGTTTGGCCACCTCTGATCTATATGGTGCTACTGGACTCAAATCTAATTGCAGAGAGTTATTCAGAGGAGTCTAGAAGTCCACATTGTTGCATATTTCTGAACAGAGAGATACTGAAATTCAAGCCTGCCTGGAAATTCTTCACACTCTATCCTAAGCTGTGTATGGTCAGGCAGTGATTTCTCAGTGGTGAAAGAAATGCAACCCACACTTTTGAAAAAGGTGTTCTAGCTTGCATGTTCTGGGGCATTAAAATGAAGCTAAAGCTTAGTTTGTAGGTCCCAAGCTGGAAGCGTTGCAATGTTTTTTAAATTAAGCGATCTGTGCGTTGCAATGTTTTTTTAAATTAAGAGATGCTTCCCTCCCCAGACCTCATCTAGCAATGCATTTCTCACCCTTTTTATCTGATTCCAACACACCACATCCTTTTCTCTCTTCTTCAGAAAAGATGGTGCAGAAACTGGCTCACGTTGGTTAATTGTAGCTTTGCATGCTAACTTCAAAAATTTATGTATCTTGGGTCAAAGTTCTGACCACACTTCTCTGAGGCAAGTCCCAGAATGGGACCTCCCCTACTAATCAAGCATGAGTCAACTGTTAACCTACCTTTCCCTTCCCTATCCGAAAAGTCTATTAGCTGTAATGATTAAATGGAGCCTCCACCTCCAGAGGCAGTAACCCTCTGAATTTAGGGTTGCCAGCCTTCAGGTGGGGCCTGGAGATCTGCTTTGCAACTGATCTCCAGCTGGCAGAGATCAGCTCCCCTGGAGAAAATGGCTGCTTTGAGGGGTGGACTCCATGGCATTGTACCAATGCTGAGACCCCTCCCTTCCCCAAACCCTCCCAGATCTAACCCCAAAGTCTCCAGGTATTTTCTGAATTGGACCTGGCAACGGATAGGTTTCGGTCCCATGTGGATTACAAAAAGATTGTTTAACCTTTTGCTTCCTGCTCTGGTAAGCGAATCTTTCCATTTGAAAATACTAAAAAGTTAATCTAATGATAGAATAGAATACAATCCCTTTTAGTTAAATGGGCCAAATGCCTAGCTGCAGAGAAATGTTTACACACCAGATAGTGTTGTCATACAGCTGTCTAAGAAATAAAAGCCCTGTTTCCAAAAGACAACAAGCCTAGTTTTAAGACAAGTATACACAACTTCTGATTCCATAACCTATGACAGTCTAACAGCCGTATATGCTAGCCCTTCAGGTGCTCAAAAAAGGAATCTCATTCCCCCTGCAATCTATCTAGGACTTCGAAAGAGCAGAGTGTGTGGCGGGGGAGGGGGGGAACAGAGTTGCCAAATATCTGGCAGGCCACAGTATGGGGCTGGTATGCATAGTTTAGCATAGTGAACTACCACATAAGCAAGCCAGTTGAAACTGCGGTTCATCTGAACCTATGGCTAAACATTTTTAACACTGGACACAATTAAGGGTGCGATGCTGAGATAGTTTACAAGAAGTAAGCCTCATGTTATTCAGTAGGGCTTACTCTCAAGAAGTGCCTTTAGGACTGAAGCCCAAGAGGACCATTCTAAGCAGGTTTACTTAGAATCTTATTCAGGTCTATGTGACTTACTCCCAGGAAAACATTCTTACAATTACACTGTAAAACAGAACTCTTATTCACAGTTGCCTCCGAGTAAGCCTCACTTAATAAAGTAGAGTGTACTTCTGGATAAACACGCATACAACTGGATTGTACATCACAAGGTAGCTGTGCTGAATGTATTTCTTTTTGTCAATCAAATACACTTTATATTACTTTAATGGATTTTAAAGGAAGATCATAACATGCAGGGCTTTTTTTGTAGAAAAAGCCCATCAGGAACTCATTTGCATATCAGGCCACACCTCCAATGCCAAGCCAGCTGGAACTGCATTTATGCTCAAAAAAAGCCCTGATTACAATTAACACATAACTTCAAATTCTAATTTAAGTAAGCACTAGAATGTTTTGTATTAAGTATTTAAACCAATGTCACCCCATAATAAATAAAGTGGGCCAAAGGGGGGGGGGTCTAAATTCTAGAGCACTAAAAAAAATCATCCTCTCCCCTCTTTTCTGTAGTTTTATACAGATTTTGGGGTGTCAGATTGCAGCAATACCTATTGCTCTAAAGAGACCTAAGGGAAAGCTATTCCAGAATGCGGCATACTGATTGCTGCTGCAGCTGCCTTCTCTCACAGGTGTCTGTTGAAGCTTCACTTTTGTGCCAAAGAGAAAGTGGGACTGGCAGCTGTGAAGGAAGGACCTTTTTAACAAAGTGTTCCTCCCCCTCTTCTTACCATTGCTGCTTCCTTTCCTCCTCAGAGACAGTAGCTGAAGCAAAATACTATACAGCAGGCTTGCTTCTAACCTCAAGAATCTTCCCTAATGCAAGCTGCAGCAGGGACCCTCCCTGAAGATGTCCAGAGACTCTTTCAAGGTAACTCTAGGTCTCTTTGACCAACTAGGCCCAACTCCTGTAGTTTAGGTGCTTTGTAAAAAGAGGTGTCTTAAGATGGCTGTGGCCACCAAGAACCTTCTTCGCAATGTTTCTGCTACGTAGTCATTCAACTTTTGTCCCTCATTGAAGAGGTTACTGTGCTTGAAGCAGCTTTGGTAGTAACGGTATATGTATTAGTGCTTTTTTTGGGGGGGGGGGGTGCTTTGAAACTCTGTAGAGTTTAACTCTGTGGGTACAGGTCAATGGTTTGCTCGCAAGAGGTATCAGCCTTTGGTATTACCGTAAATTGTTGTGCAGGCATTCTGCCTTCTTCTCTTAGATTTGATGCTGGTGGATATAGAGATGGTCCAGTCTCTTCCACTTGCATCAGGCTCTCCTTAACAAATTCAGGTGATAGCATTTATCTTGTGAATAGATTTAGGTAGGTAGTTGAGCTGGTCTGAAGCAATGAAACAACATTTGAGTCCAGTGGCATATTTGAGATCTTTAAATCTTGTAAATGTTACTGAGATGTGAGCCTCAGATGGGACCTTCTATGAAGGTTAGTTTTGGAGGGTAAACATGTTGGTCTCAAGCAAAACAGCTAGATTTGGGACAGCTAAGGTGCTACTGGATCTGAATTTAGCTGTTCAAATGGAACCTACTCCCAAGCAATGTTCCCTTTAAGCTACAGAGTCTTGCGAGGGAAAATTCTACTTTGTGAGCTACTGGCATCAAAGTTGTGAGCTGCTGCATAAATTATTGTGCTCTGGGGCCCTTTTTCCTGAGCTAAGACAAAAATGTGTGAGCCAGAGGCAAACAATCCGTGAGCTAGCTCATTCTAACTCAGCTTAGGGAATACTGCTCCCAAGTAAATGTGATCATTGTAGTTTTTTTCAAACTTGCTTCTAAAAATCTTCACTGGAAGCTTCAATGGACCTGTCTGCTTCCCCCCCCCCTCCCCCCCAGCATCCATGTCTCCATCGCTTTTTAATTTTTGCATCTCCAGACCTCAGTATAAGCGTCTTTCTGAATTGTCTAAATAAGTGTGAGAGTCTGCTAAAGTTAGGGTTGTGGACAGGTTAAAAATCTTTCTGCTGAGCGTCTGATTTTGAACCAATTAATCAGTTCTGTTTAAAACTGTGAAACAGTATAAGTTTTGGGATGGCAAAGGAAATGTTAGACTCTGAAAATCACTGTTTGGAGAGAAAGACAGTCTTTAATATAATCTAATTCATTCTGTTGTACATAATAAAACAGGACTTTAGTGACTCTTTGAAGAGTAACCAAATTTATTCCTGTTTAAGCTTTTGTGAGTTAGAGCTCACTTCATCAGATGTGTTGAAGTGTAGATCTGTTACAGTGAGGTTTTTATATATGTGACAGAAAGAGGGTCAGGGCTGGCCCTGCCACTAGGCAAACTAGGCAATTGCCTAGGGTGCCGGCCTTCTGGGGGTGCTGAATTGGGCGCCCCCCATTTGTGACTCGGTGACATTATCAGTGTGGGGGGGGGGGGGCGTGCCAGAAGTTAGCCTTGCCTAGGGTGCCAGACAGTCCAGGGCTGGCCCTGAAGAGGGTATAGTGGTTAAGAGTGGCAAACTCTAATCTGGAGAACAGAGTTTGATTCCCCACTTCTCCACCACACAAAGCCTGCTGGAGGACTCTGGGTTCTGTCAGAACTCTCTCAGCCCCACCAGCCTCACAGGGTGTCTGTTGCAAGGAGAGGAAGAGGATTGTAAGATGTTCTGAGACTCCTTCGGCTAGAGAAAAGTGGGGTATAAAAAACCCTCTTCATCTTTTAAGTGCTGCAAACTAGCATAGCTACTACCCATCTGGAATTATCATACGTTAATATGCTAGGATAAAGTAAACTAGCTCTCCCCACTTAACTTTTACTCTGTCCCAGTGATCAGCAACCTTTTTGAGCCTGCAGGCATTTTGAAGCAGGATAGTGGGCAGAACTACAAAATGGCTGCTGCAGGAGGTGGCGCCAGCCACAAAAACTCAGGGAGTGATGTAATGCATAATCATAATAGTAAATCTTCAACATTTCAGGCAGAAGCTTAACAGGAAGCCTTATAAAATGAACATATTGTGGAAATATATTTTCTTTCTTACAGCTTACCTTCAGTTATGCAGTGAAGATCCTTGTATTGGGGTGGTAGCTGCTTTTTTCAGTCTGCACAGCCAGTCAAACCTCCAGTGGCCAATCGGAAGCCCCGCTAGGCAAAGTCCTACCTGGCCAATTTTCTCAAAACACTTGTTGGGGGACTAGAAGGGTGTCAGCAGGTGCCCATGGGTGCCACGTGGGGATGCCCACCCTAGTATATCAGGTTAGTGTCCACAGATTAATCAACCAAAATTTTAGATACTCTACTGAGTAAAGCTGGTAGCCCTAACTTCAATTCCAAAGGTAGCTTACAGTTAATGAAACCGTTATACCCTAGACCAATGAAAATATTTTGAAGGTCTTGATTCAGGAAGCATCAGGAGGGAAAATCTGAGTAAAGAGGAACCATTTTATCTGCTGCTTTAACCAAGGAGGTAGGACGGTGAGCATGCTGTTAATACGGCATTTACAGGGAAAAAGTCCCTGCCGGTTTATCTGCTGCTGCTATTATATATAAAAAGTCAGGTTCCAGGGCTCTGTCAGTCACACCAAGAAATGAAACTTCTGCTCTGTTTAGTGGATGATAAGGTAGGGTGATGAGAATACACCCTCTAAGCTGTAGAGTCTTGTGAGCCAAAATTTGACTTAATGAGCTACTGGCATTAAAGTTGTGAGGGAGTGATTTGGCTACTGCATAAATTAGTTTGCTCTGGAGCCATTTTTTCTGAGGTAAGACAAAAATGAGTGCATTGGAGGCTAAAAAAAACTATGAGCTAGCTCACACTAACTCAGCTTAGAGGGAACACTTGCAATGAGAAGAACGGAACCAGCTACTGCACTGCGTTTTATGGGGCAAAGTGAACCATTCATAATCTGGGGCACATTGCAGGGTGGGGGGGGGGAGGGGGTTGAGATCTCAAACCTTAACCAAGACACTGCCAAAGGCAGTGGGTAAGTTTTTGACCCTAAGCCGCCTCCTGTATATTTCCACCTCATATAGCTGAATGGCTGGCACTTAGTAGCGGTTGGCATGACTTCCAATCCCTGCTGTGCAGTGAAGTTCCCTGGCTGCCCTTTGACCACTCACCTTCTTTGTGAGGATAAAATGGGAAGGAAGGAGTCATGTACCTGAATTCCCTGGAGACAGGGTTGGGTAAAAGTGATGTTATGGCAATGTTGTGATGGAGAGCAAAACAAACAACCCAGTACTCATGACAGCTGCCTTGGAATGTATTATATACCTTTATAAAAAAAAAAACCCTCCCTTCCTCCCTCCCTCTGCCTGTCATAATAAGAGCCATTTAGTTAGTCTATATAGAATTCTTCAGTTCAGCGCTGCTGTCATTTGGTGATGCTGAACTATGTGTACAAGCTCTATGTGTGAGCTTCATAATGTAGTGACAGCAGCTTGGATGGAAGTTTCTGGGGTGGTGAGCAGGGGAGAAAGCCTTTGTTTCCATCTGGAAGCCCTTCTAAACATGTGGCACTACAGGCCTAGAAGAGAGGAAGAGCTGTAGTAGACCACAAACCTCAAAAGAGGGGAGGGTGTTGACAGTGCCTTCCCCTTCACATCAAATAATGTCTAACAATGATGCCTGCTGCCATTGCACCTTAAAAAAGAGGTGTATCTTTTGCAAAGCCCTTTGCCTTCTCTTAGTCCATTATTTAAATAAGAGTGACAATGCTTAGCATTAATATAGTGCTACATGGTGTTCCAAGTGCTTCACTGACATTATTTATTTAGATATTTATACCCCACTTTTCTCCTCAATGGGAACCTAAAGCAGCTTACAGCCCTGTTCTCCCCCCGCCCCCATTTGGTCTTCACTACAGCACTGTGAGTAGGGCATCTTGCTGCAACGTCCCTGTGGCAGTTGTATCGTAAATGTGATGTGTAGTTTGGCCCTTGTTCTTAACCATATCTTGGAACCTGCTGCCTCTTATCATATTCTCCAGCATTATTCCATTTTACAGCATTGGGTTTCATTGAGAGAGATGCTCAGTTAGAATCCAGCCACTGTTTCATCTCAAGGACTCAGTGTCCTAGACCCATGGACAAATCCATGGAGATAGGCATGTTCTGTGGTTGCTTTGCATATTTTAAATTTTACCATGGATCTGCTGGATACTTCTGTGGTTACTTATGAACTGCCAGGTCCACTGAGGTCATGCAACCAGACTTTCCCTTGAAAAGCAAAAAAAGGATATATTTCCCGACTGACTACAGGCACTTTCACACACACTAAATAATGCACTTTCAATCCACTTTGTAACTAGGTTTTACTGTGTAAAATGACAAAAACCGCAAAGAGTTGCTGAAGTGAGTGAAGCTGTATTATTTATCATGTGTGAAAGTACCCTCCTTCAGTTTGAGAGAGCCAGTTTGGTGTAGTGGTTAAGAGTGGTGGACTCTAATCTGGGGAACAGAGTTTGATTCCCCACTCCTTCATATGCAGCCAGTTGGGTGACCTTGGGTCAGTCACAGTTCTCTCAGAGCTGTTAAGAGCAGTTCTCTCAGAAATCTCTCAGCCCCTCCTATCTCAGATGCCTGTTGTGAGGAGATTAAGGAGAGCCACTCTGAAACTCCTTTGGGTAGTGAAGGGTGGAGTATAAAACCAACTCCCTCTCCCTCCCTTTTAAAATACTCCCACTATTTAAGCTGTGAAAATTGCTCCTAACTAGAAATGTTCCTAACTGACTGCCGGTTTTGGCGACCTGATCTAAGGAGCGACTCGGACCAGCTCGTCCAAAGCTGCTCCTTAATCGTGCGGTCGAGGGGTCTTTTCCACCAGGAGACCTGACTCTGGAACCCAGGAAGGGTCTCGGAAGGCGGACAGCTAGAGCTGAGGGTTGGGATTGACAGCGGCGGCTGTCTCCCGAGCCTGGCTCGCTGTGAGCCTCACTGCTCCGATCGCCATTTTTAAATGGCATCGGGGTTGACTGCTGGACCTCTTCTGTCTCTTTTATCAAGCGTTTCTGCATGGGATGAATAAGCTGTATTATCGCTATGAAGATTGTAAGTCTCCTTTTTCTTCTAATATTGAGTCTTGAAGTGTTATTTGTCTAACCAGGGGAATTGGAGAGTCGGGAGTGAAGCGGAGCACGGACTGAGGCAAAGGCGGTGAGAAAGGGGTGGTGGTGGTATAACTCTCTCCCTTTCTCTTTGGAGGCCTCCAAACGTTCCTGCCTAACCTGGTGACTTCTTTAATGTTATTTTGGGAAATATGAACCACACCAGTTTCTAAAGATTGAAAAGACTCATTGGCTGAACTGAATTGACCTGTTTTAAACTTTTTTCTGGGAGGAAGATCTTGCTGTTGGAAAGTTGCTTGCAAGCATATGTGGATGAGAAGGACAGTTGGTGCAAGATATTATAAAGAATTGAATTCTATAGGACAGATACAGTGTTATATAAACTTTTGAGATCTTGAAAGATATAAGAAAAGGAAGGAGTTTGAAGTTTATGCTGAAGTATCCTGACTAAGTCTTTATAAACATTTAAATAATAAACATTTAAACTCTTATTGGATTTGTACAGTGGATTATAAAATGCAGCTATATTGTTGACTGATGGAAGAATAGCTGTGAAAGCTTCTAAGTGGATTATAAATTCCTGATGGTGGATAATATGAATATGACCCTTTAATTTTGGTTCTATTTTTTATATGGGTTGAATATTTTTTTTACCTCCCTTTTTTCTTTTCTTCACTCTCTGCGGAGTTTTCATTTCTTCATTTTTATTTTGGGGACCATCTGGATTGCTTTATTTTTGTTTATCTTTCTTTTTTCGGGCTATTTTTAACTTCTGATTTTAGCTGTGGATTATACAAATGGGGCATCCAGCTCTGGATTACAATTTATAGCTTGGAGCAGTTGGATGAACTTGTTAGGACTTGGACTTCATTGAACTATTTGCTTTGAAAAAGACATCACATGAATTGTCTCTGTTTCAGTGAGTTGAACTGTTTTGACTAGGTGATACTAAAGATTGTTGTGGTAAAAAGGCTTTGTTTAATATAAGTCTTATCACTATTTGGGGTTTGTCAAATTGTTGATAGAAGCAAGAAGGTTGTTTTTTTAAACAAACTATTATCTTTGTATAATATTGATACTGTCTGATAGATAATAGTTCAACTAATATAAATAGGAACATTGTGTTCCAAAACAGACTACTGAAGAAGCAGTGCATAAAATTTGTGGCTGTGAGTGCAAATAAACTAATAAGGATGGAAAGTAAACCACCAACTCCCTCACCCAGTTCTTCGTCTGGTCTAGGGAAGTTTACAACCATGCAGGGGGACATGAAAGAGCTGCAAAAAACTCCCTAGCACAGCTGACTGGTAAAGTAGACAACATAGGAGAGCAGATGGCAGAAATCAAACAAGAGCTTCAAGAGAACAGAAAACAAACAGCAGAGATCAATAAAGCTTTAAAGGTTTTAGATGCACAGGTGACTGATAACACACAAAAGGTGGAACAGCTGGAAAAAGAACATAAAGTATATCATAGTAGACTCCTACAGCTAGAGATAGAGCAGCTTACATGCTGAGGTTCCAAAATGTACCAGAAGAAAAAACTGAAGATTTACAGAAAATATTAAGTGAGGCCTTGGCAGAAATCTTACAGGTGACACCTGAAAGGATGGAAGAAGAGTTTGGTCAAATTAAGTGAGTACCATCAAATTTCATGAGACGGAATAAATTGCCCAGCGAAATTTACTTGAAGCTCACAAGAAAGAGGACCAGAGACAATATTTTGAAGCAAGCAAGAGATAAACCAGTGATGATAGCAGGAAATATGGTGAAAATTTTGAGAGAGGTGCCATGGCCAGTCAGACAAAAGAGAAGAGAATATCAAACCCTGACAAACTTTTTGAGAGAAAGAGAAATACCTTCTATTTGGCTAATGCCGGAAGGCTTACTCTTTACCTATGAAGAGAACAGATATAGGATAAACTCTATCTTTAAAGCTCAAAACTTTCTGGAGAGAGTGGAGAAAAAAGAGGGGAAGAAAAAGAATGAAGACGAAGAGGAAGAAGGCTCAGATGAAGAGGATCTAAATGAACCACGGAAATATCCAAAAATATTGCAGACTAAAAAAGATTTAAAAGATAGTGATAAAAAAAAATCCATAATGGCATCAATAATCTCTATTAACGTGAATGGACTTAATTCTCCTATAAAAAGGAGGAAAACCTTGAGATATCTAACAAAACTGGAAATAGATATAATTTGTTTACAAGAAATTCATATTTTGGCTAAAGACCAACATTTTTTGAAAAATAAGAAACTTGGCAATTTGTTTATAGCAACAGATACAAATAAAAAGGAGAATTGGCAAAATATGTTAAGGACAAATTTAATCCACAACTACAGTATGCTTCAGAAGATGGAAGAATCTTATTAGTGGAAGTTATGGTGGATAATAAAAAAATCTTATTGGCAAATATTTATGCCCCAAATGATCACCAAGAAATTTTTTTCAAAGACTTACATCTCAGGTTGTCAAATTTGAATTATACGGAATACTGCATAGTAGGAGACTTCAATGCAGTTTCTGACAGACAACTGGATAAAAAAACCACATAAACATACTAAAGCCAAAGGTCTCCAACTACCAACAAGTTTTTGGAAGCTTGCAGAAGAACTGAAGCTAGTTGATGTATGGAGAACAAGATACCCAAATTTGAAAGACTTTACATATTACCCTGCCAGCCACCAAATGTGGTCAATAACTGATATGTGCTGGCTCTCTACAAACTTAGTAAAGATCTAGTTGAGACAGAAATTCAAACAAGAGTCATATCAGATCACAGTCCTGTAATGATAAAACTTAAAGGTCCACAATTGAGAAGAACTTGGAGGTTAAATACTTCTATTTTGAAAGATAAAGACTTTCTTAAAGAATCCAAGGTTGAAATTAAATCTTTAAACAAAATATAACTCAAGATGCAAGTAGTCTGGGATACCGCTAAAGCATATTTTAGGGGTCTTGCAATCAGGTACAGTGCAAAGAAAAAGAAAGACTAATGTCGCAAGCAGGAGAAGATGAAAAGAATTTAAAAGCACAATGGACAAAACAGGAGTTTCAAAATAAGGTTAAAAAAACACAACATCAACTTAATTTACTGCTCTTAGAGGAAACGGAAGAAAAATTGAGATTTGCCAGACAAAACTTTTTTGAACATGCTAACAAACCTGGTAGGGGGTTTGCCTACAGAATGAGAAAAGAGAATGCCAAAAGAATAATACCGTATTGAAATACAAAAATAACAAAGAGAAAGTCCAAAGAGAAGAGATACGCCAAATTGTGGAACAATTTTATAAAAGATTATATGAAAATAAACAAGTTCAAAAGGTAGACTTAGAAAATATATTAAACAAAATAATCTTAATAAATTCACAGAAGAACAACAAAAAAATTTAAATGAACCAATAACTATAAGGGAAGTGGGAGACATAATGGCATCCCAAAAGAATGGCAAAGCTCCGGGTCCAGATGGCCTACCTGCTGAGTTCTACAAAGCCTATGAGGAGCCTTTACTGTTGCCATTTAAGCGTCTTCTTGAAAGGATTCAAGAGGAAGCCCAAATACCAGTTTCATGGTAAGAAGCTACAATATCCTTAATTCCAAAGGAGGGTGCAGATTTGAAAGATATAAAAAACTATCGGCCAATTTCTCTTTTAAATGTGGATTACAAAATTTTTGCAGCAATATTGGCACAATGCTTGAAGGTCTTACAGTCAACAATACACCAAGACCAGGCAGGATTTCTTCCTAGAAGATACCTGAAAGACAATGTCAGAACAATATGTAACATAATGGAATATTATGAGAACCATCCAGAGAAACAATTGGTATTAATCTGTCTGGATGCAGAGAAGGCCTTTGACAACATTCGTTGGCAATTTATGTTGCAACAATTGAAGGGAATGGAATGTGGAGAGAATTTTTTGAGAACAATTCAATCAATATATTCCTCGCAAAGGGCAAAGGTGATGGTGAATGGTGAACTAACAGAAGCAGTTGCTATTCAAAAGGGTACAAGACAAGGTTGCCCACTGTCACCACTTCTTTTTATTTTGTGCTTGAATAACCAAATAAGAGAAGATACAAGTATCAAGGGAGTGGTGATTAAAGGTGAACATTATAAATTGAGAGCCTTTGCGGATGATTTGGTTTTTATATTAGAGCAAAGAATAGATTCAATTGACTGTTTGATAAATAAGATTAATCAATTTGGCCACTTGGCAGGATTGAAGATTATCATAAAACAAAATTCCTGACGAAGAATATGACAACAGAACAAATTCAGCTTCAACAGAAATCAGATTTTTTGTATGAGAAAAAGAATTAAATGCTTAGGTGTACACATTTCAAATAAGTGTAGCAGCTTAAAGATGGACAACTATGATAAACTACTAAAAGAAATTTAAAAAGACCTGGGAAAATGGCAAGATTTGAACTTATCCCTAATGGGAAGAATAGCCTCAGTAAAGATGAACATTTTGCCAAGATTGTTACTTTTATTTCAAACTATTCCAGTACTTTTAACTAGTGTGTTTTTTCAAGAATTGAATAAGGTGGCCTCTAATTATATCTGGCAAGACAAAAAACCAAGAATCAAACTAAAGATATTGCAGGACTCTAAACTGAGAGCAGGCTTGGACCTCCCAGATTGGCAATTGTATTATGGAGCTTCTGTGCTCTCTTGTTTAAGAGACTGGGTATTACTGAACGATAGAAGACCGTTGTTGCTAGAGGGACACGACCTCAATTTGGGTTGAAATGCGTATTTATGGTATCAAAGATGAGAAGGACATTCTTACTTTAAAAATCATTGGTTCCGGAAATCTCTGCATCATACATGGTCGTGGCTAAAACCGAGAACTTACCAGAAAATTCCAAGATGGGTATCTCCAGTGGAAGCATTCACTCCTCCAAATCTTTTGAAACCTAACCTGAGTTATAGATATGAAGAACTGCTGAAAAATGATAACCAACTGAAAACCAGGGAAGAGCTAGAAAACATGGACATTAAAATGAGTTGGTGGTTGAGAACACAAGTTGAATCTAGATATGCCAAAGACAAGACAATAGACTTTAATATAGGACAATATCCATTGACAAAATCTTCTTAGGTCCTCAAGAAAAACTAATTTCTGAGCTATATTCATACTTATTACAGATGAAGATGCAAGATGAGATAGTAAAAGATTGTATGGTCCAATGAGCGAAAAACTTGGGGCGTAATATCATGTTAGAAGTCAGGAACCTTTAAAGAAAATCTGTACAAGATGTTTTATAGATAACTCCACAAAAATTGTGTAAAATGTGTACTAACATGTCTAACAAATGTTGGAAATGCACTAAACATATGGGGTCTTTTTATCATATGTGATGGACCTTTGGGGTGGTGAAAGACTGTTGGAAGGTGGTCCATGAACTATTACAGAAAATTTTGAAGACACAGATCCAATTTGAACCAGAACTGTTTTTATTGAACATATATCCTGGTGATTATTTCAAAGAGATGAGACATTTGTTGGCGCACATTAACACAGCGGCTAGGATTCTTTTTGCACAGAGATGGAAGCTTCAGATCTCCACGAGAATGGACTTGGTGGGGAAAATTCAGGAAATGGCTGAGTTGGACTATTTATCCCAGTTGTTGGCTGGGAAATCTAAGGAAGAAGCAAGAAAATATTGGGTGAAACTTCAAGAACGGATTCTTCAGAACTTAAGAACTTCAAACGGATCCCATACTTGGTTTCAAAGCTAGGATTTTATTAGAGAGAACTAAGTACTGGAAGAGACGAGATAACAGTGATGGCAAGGGCCAGCACTAACACAGTTTTATACACTAAAGAAAACACATCACAAAGCCACAATTCACACCATTGCAAGCACATCTGTCTTCCCACCATCCACTATCAGTCAGGAGGTTACCTCCTCGTTCTGAAGGCCACACGGCTTGGCTTCAAAGGGCACTAGTGTGAGAATGTGCAGAGACACACCATAATTCAATCTACAGCCCTAAATATTTTGGATACCAGTAGGGCAAGGTTAATTGCTACATAGGCACTTGGGGTTGTTAAGAGGTTACAACATGGAGTCAGTTTGGTTCAGTTACAATCTGAGCATGAGCAATACTGAAAGTACAAAGCAGGCACTGGTTACATTACAGTAAAGCCTCAGCAATAGTTACAAGTTCTGACATATACCTGGCTAGATATGCAAGGCTCTTAAGATTCTTTGGTATGAACATATATCTCCTTTCTCCTGTATCCTTTATAATTATAATTATATAATTATAAATATATAATTATAATTATAATATCATTTTTATTGGAGATGTCAGCTTAAATAGATACTTTATCAAGAAGACTTACATCATAAATATATTAGAACATATTATTTAGATGCTGATGATTTAATGTTAAGAGATAATAACATGTGACAATATCTGTATTTTAAGAAAGTATAATACATGCAGATTAGATTATAATAATATTGTTATTTGTAACTATAATTTTCTATTCCCCCTTACCCGTTCCCCTTAACTTTCTAGAAAACCAATAAAACTTTTAATCAGAAATGTTCCTAACCTTCCAGCCCATAAACAAGATATTTTCATGAGTTTTTTAAAAAGACCCCAAAAGAGGATGGACACACACACACAAAAAAAGATGACGTGTTCTCTAAAAAGAGAATATTTGGTAACCCTGCTCTGGGGTGCTTCTCATATAACATTTGAACTGCCCCACCTCCACATATCCCGAATAATAATTAACAAAATGCTTGATTGGAACTAGTGCATTACCTGGCATCCTAGCCTTCCTCCTCCCTTAAAGACCTGTGCACTAAGCCTCTAAATTCCAGAGCCAAGAGGCAACAACAGAGGAAGGCCTTGGCCTCTATGCCCTCCCTGTTCTTGATCTTCCAGAGGAGCTGTTTGGTCACTATGTAAGACAGGGTGCTGGACTAGATGGACCGCTTGTTTAATCCAGTAGGGCTCTTCTTATGCTTTTATCAGGGAAGGCCTTGGCCTCTATGCCCTGTTGCTGGCCCTCCAGAGGAGTTGGTTGTCCATTGTGTGAGACAGGATGCTGGGCTAGATGGATCACTGATCTGATTCAGCAGGGCTCTTCTTATGTTCTTATAAGGCCTTGACCTCTATGCCCTGTTGCTGGCTCTCCAGAGGAACTGGTTGGCCACTGTGTGAGCCAGGATGCTGGGCTAGATGGACCACTGGTCTGCAGGACTGGATCTACATATTTTTTGAGCGGAAACAAAACCAAGAACTGTTGCCCTTACTCAAAAAATGAGGGGACCTGTGGGCCATCTGACACCCCCTCATTTAAACATCCCACCGGGTGTTTAAATGGGAAGGGGAAGCCGTGGGGCTGCTTTCACTCTCTCCACAGCAAAAGTAGCTGATCTTTCTCCTTCTGCCGGGGGGGGGGGGGTGTCCATTTGGCACCTCACCCCATCGGCGCCCAAGGCAAGCTGCCCCCCTCTGCCCCCTCAGATCCAGCCCTGCTGGTTTGATCCAGCAGGGGTGGTCTTATATTTTTATCAGTGGCCCTGTTGTTGACCTTCCAGAGGAGCTGGTTGGCCACTATGCGAGCCAGAATGGTGGACTAGATGGACTATTGGCCTGCTCCAGCAGGGCTGTTCTTATGTTTATAATGTTGTATGCCTGGTTAACCCCATTAACCGAATGAATATACAAGCATAATAAAAGAGTTTACAAACAAATGTGAGAATGGAATGACATTAGCATGTGTAGTGAGATAAGAAACTAATATCTCTGTTAAGCCCAGGGGGTTCTGTTGTTCTTTGTGTTGTAATAGAGGAAACTGTACACCTTGAATTTTTATACCAGGCATTCTTGTTCAACTTCATCTCCATAAGTCTTTAAGATATGGCAGGTTACAAATGTAATTAAATACAGTAAAAATAACCAGCTTACCTGATTGGTCTAATTTATTCTGTATATACAGAATGTGAGGATCTTCTGGATACAAAATTTGTAAAGTGTATAATTTTCTAAAAAGGAGAGGTGAAATCTACCTGCGAGGATGGGCAAGGGAGGAAATCTGAGACTCGAAGGTGTGACGGAAGGATTTTATACATGGTTATAGGCATTTTTAACCCCCCATAATACCTGCTCCAGGGCTGAGTCAATATATTAGAGTAAGCTTCAGTAGACCTGGGATCAAATTTAAGACTCATAATATTTGGCTCACAATGTGAACCCCTGGCTCTTTGAATCCTTGTCTTTCTGAGCTGAATGTGTGGACTTTCAGTCCCTTTTTAATTTAAGGCTGCGGTGCAGTCAACTCCTTTCACTTCTTTTCTTTCTTTTTTGATGTTCCGTGCTTTATTGTTCCAAACTGACATTTCTCGTAAACAACTCATTTTCGGCACCTGCCACCTTTCCTTTAGCTTAGATTATTTTCTTGTTAGCTGACTGTTTTTAATTGAAGTCTTCGGATCCCCTTCTAAAGCAGGAGCCTTCCTTGCCTGACAGGCAGAGCAGGCTATGAATGGAGATTAATTGCATGTCACGCTCCCCTATATCAAACTTGCTGCGTCTTTAGCAATCCACAGAGTCTCCAGGCCTTCTGATAGGGAAGGTGCATTCCATCTACACAAGCTAGAAAGACAGGCACTTGAGTCGACTGCCACGTCCGCCTAATGGTTCGTCAGAAGCTATCATATCATTTAGAAAAACGCAGATCAGAAATAAGGAAGCCAGATTGCGTTGATACTCTGCAGGCATAGAATTTCATTTTCTTTTCTTCCTCCCCTCCTCCCCCTTTACAACACAACAAGAGCTTTAGAAGCTGATAAATTCCTAGAGCAGGAGGTGCTAGGGTTCAAGAAGACATGGAGGCAAGCCCTGAAATGCTGGCAGATGTATTAGGCAATCTGTATTTACTTGTGGGTGAAGGAAATGAGCTCAGTCGGCTCTCAGACTTCCTTTTGCTTAAGGGTGCCAACCTCCAGATGGTGGCTGGAGATCTCCTGGGATTACAACCGCTCTCCAGGTGACTGGTATCCGTTCCCTTGGGGAAAATGTTCCACTTCAGAAGGTGGACTCTATGGCATTGAAGTCCCTCCCCAATCTCCAGATATTTTCCAGTCCAGAGCTGGTAACCCTACTTCTTATGCCCTATAGCTAGGCCCTGGTAGGAGAAACAAGTCTGAGCAAATAATCAGAATTGTCTGCTCTGACTGGCAGCAGCTCTCCAGGGTTTCAGGTAGAAATCTTGCATCACCTGATCCTTTCAGCTAGAGATGGTACTGAACCTCGGACCTTTTGCAAAGAAAGTAGAGGCTTTTCTACTAAGCGACAGTCCCTCTGATTTGACTTAATGTTTTAAATTTATCAGTGCTTACCTCCACAAGCACTCTCCCTATATTGTTAACAGTGCCTCTTTCACTGGATGTGTTGAAGATAGATTAGGGGTGGGTCGCCATATTGATCTGAAGCAGCAGAACAAAGTTTGAGTTCAGTGTGGCACCTTTAAGACCTGTAATGTTTTATTCAAGGTATAAACGTTTGTGTGCTGAAGTTCAGCAGAACAATCCAAAACAGAATTAACACTCTTCTAAGCCCATTGGCATCAGTGGACTTTAGGCTTCCCAATCCCCAGGTCCCAGCAGGGGATCCCCCGGTTTTACAGGCTTCCCCCTGCCTCCACAGCCACCAGTTCCTCTAGATCGCCAACAGGTTTAGAAACAGGTCTGGTTTTAAAATGTGTATGTGTGTGCCTTTAAAGTTAAGCAGGAAGCAGGAAACACTTCATGGGGATTGGTCAGCAGCAGCCTCTGAGAACATAGTCACTCCGTTTGTTTTGTTTTCGTTTCAGAGCAAGTAAGAGTGTGTGTGTGTGTGTGTGAGAGAGAGAGAGCAGCATAGCCCCTGTAATTTTCAGATGTCGTTGTGGAGGAACCAGACCCAGGGAGAGAGAGAGAGAGTGTGTGTCTGTCTCTGTGCTTGTTTTGCATTGTTTAGAGAGTCTTTATTTAGGAGCCTGTTTATGGGATGGAGGAAACACCTCTCTCTCTTTTTATTTGCCTGTGTTAGCCTGGAGGACAGCAGTTCCTGTGAGTAAGCCCCAGAGAGATCACAAAAATGTGAGCTTGCAAACTCTGTGCATTTTCAGTTTCAGTTTATTTCAATTTATATCCCGCCCTTCCCACCGAAGCGGCTCAGGGCGGCTTACAACATATAAAATCTAACATAAGTTTAGCTTTAAAAAACATCAATTTAAAACAATTTAAAACAGTAAGATAATAAAACATATGGAACTGCGATCTGTCAAAATGTTACACTACAACCTTCCATAAAGTTTCCAATGTCAGTTAGTTATAAGCCAGCCGGAAGAGGACTGTCTTGCAGGCCCTGCGGAACTGCCCAAGGTCCCGCAGGGCCCTTACTTCTTCCGGCAGCTGGTTCCACCAGCAAGGTGCCGTTACCGAAAAGGCCCGGTCCCTGGTAGATTTCAGATGGACCTCCTTTGGCCCGGGGATTACAAGCAGGTTTTGAGAACCCGATCTCAGTACTCTCTGGGGAACATGTAGGGAGAGACAGTCCCTAAGGTAGGCAGGTCCTAGGCCATATAGGGCTTTAAAGGTAATAACCAGCACCTTGTACCGGACTCGGTATATTATTGGCAGCCAGTGCAGATCCTGAAGCCCCGGCCGAATGTGCTCCCATCTTGGGAGCCCTAATAACAGTTGGGCAGCGGCATTCTGCACTAACTGCAACTTCTGGTTTTGGCACAGGGCAGCCCCATGTAGAGGGCATTACAGTAGTCCAACCTCGAGGTGACCGTGGCGTGAATCATCGTTGCTAGATCGTCATGCTCCAGGAAAGGAGCCAACTGCCTCGCCCGCCTAAGATGAAAAAATGCAGACTTGGCAGTTGCTGCTATCTGAGCCTCCATTGTCAGTGAAGGCTCCAATAGTACCCCCAAACTCTTGACCTTGTGCGCCACTGTCAATGGCACCCTGTCAAAAACTGGCATAGGGATTTCCCCTCCCAGGCGACCTCTGTCTTCGCCGGATTCAGCTTCAATCCACTCAGCCTGAGCCACCTAGCCGCCTGTAACGCCCGGTCCAAATTTTCTGGGGCACAGGCAGGCCGGCCGTCCATAAGTAGATAGAGCTGGGTGTCATCAGCGTACTGATGACAACCCAACCCATACCTTCGGGCAATTTGGGCAAGGGGGCGTATATAGATGTTAAACAACATCGGGAAAAGCGCTGCCCCTTGAGGCACTCCGCAATCAAGCGTGTGTCTCCGGGACAGTTAATCCCCAATCGATTTTAGCTGCTTTTTGTGTGTTTACACTTTTATTTAATAGAATTGCAGCTATTGGGGGTTGAGGAAATGATGATTATTCAGGTGAACTGCACTACTGTATTTTTATGCATTTATTTTGGAAATGGGAAAGTCTGGCTCCACCCCAAAGTCTCCTGGCTCCACCCCCAAAGTCCCCAGATATTTTCTGAATTAGACTTGGCAATCCTAGTGGACTTAGATGTAGGGTTCCAGCTTTGGTCTGGGAAATACCTGGAGATTTTGGGGGGTGGAGCCTAGGGAGGGTGGGGTTTAGGGAGAGGAGGGGTTTCAGCAGGGTACAATGCCATAGTCTACCCTCCCAAGCAGCCATTTTCTCCAGGGGAATTTATCCTGGTCGCTTGGAGATCAAGTGTAACCCTGGGAGATCTTCAGGTGCCACCTGGAGATTGACACCTCCAGGGCTTCTTTTGTAGCAGTAACTCCTCTGCATATTAGGCCACACCTTCCTGATGTAGTCAGTCCTCCAAGAACTTACAGGGCTCTTCTTACAGGGCCTATTGTAAGCTCCAGGAGAACTCGCTATGTCAGGGGTGTATGGCCTAATATACAAAGGAGTTCCTGCTACAAAAAAAGCCCTGGGCATCTCTAATTTAGAAGGGTGCAGCTGTGCTTCACAATAGCGCTGTAAGTATTAGGATTCAAGCTGAGGCACTACTCTCTCTTTTTTTGCCACTGGAATTAGCCCAAGCAGCTATTTTGTTCATTTTATTCCCTCTTGTCCTTTGGTGTTTGCTTCTCTTCCTCCCTGTGGAATGTTCGTAGGCCAGCTTTCTTGCTTGCCTGTGTTCTTGCTATTTTATAACATTGCAGAGGAGCAGTAAAACTAATGGCAGCTTAATCTTGGGCGGTTTACATACTGCTCTTCCTGATCCACTCTGAAACTTTATGGCTGGGCTTTCTATCTCATTTCCTGGAGCAGTGAACAGAGCAGACAGCTCTGAAAAGGGAGGGGGAGGGGAGGCTGACTGGTGCTTGGAGCAGTTCGCAGAAGCGATTGGCATCCAGAGACTAGTCTGCTGTGGCACTGAAGTTAGAACTGCTATGGGAGTTGGGGGGGGGGGAGAAATATACATTACTATACAAGCCCAGGAAGTATCTGAAGAAGTGTGTGTGCACACAAAAGCTCATACCTTGAATAAAATTTTGTTGGTCTTAAAGGTGCCACTGGTCTCAAACTTTGTAGTTTCCAACATGGCTGCCCACCAGAAAGTACAAGTGTTACCCACTGAACATGCTTATGTTGGTAAGTAAATAATGACACTGCATTGTGCTATGGAATTCTGAGTAACAAACTTTGGGTATCCAAGGGTGCGTTCACACTACACCAAATAACTTGCTTTGCAACTGGATTTTTACTATGTAAGAATAACAAAAATCTACTTGCAAAATGCATTATCTCATGTCGTGTGTACACATCCTAAATTCAGAGAATGAAATTGCTATGCAGAGACAGGTGTCCATGTACAGATCTGTTTCCCCATGTGTTCAGGGCTATGTGCCCACCAGGTTTTTTAAAAGTACATTTTCAGTGCTGCAGTATAGAAAAGCTTGATTTGGGGGGGGGGGGGGGGGTTCACAGATAACCAGCTAATGACCCAATCCCTTGTTTATATTTTCCTGCTTCCTTCACAGGTTTTTAGGGAAGAGGAAAATGCTGTTATCATAGGTTTTCAGTGGGCTAATCTGTGGTAGTGGGTTTCCAAGAAACATACTACATTTTGTGTGTTTATTTTACTTTGTGCATCATTTAAATGCTGAAATCTGGGTTTCCTTTTTTTGTTTGTTTGAGGTGTCACTACATTTTGTGAATCTGTGCCTTGTCTAGTATAATTACTTCCTCTCCCAATTTTTCTTCCTAAACAGATGTTGAAGATTACCTGTTGGAGGGACTTGAGAATGAAAACCTCAGTGCCAGAGCAAGAGAAGAGGGAGAGGCAATCTTGTTTGATATCGAACAACTGAAAGAGAGGTAAGCTCAGCCGATAAATTTAATGGCAGCAATTCCTATAAAGCGGTAGAGCTTTAAGAACAGTTTTCCATGGGGGTTTCCTCATCTCCAGCAACTCCAACATTGATTTCTAGGCCTGGTTGTGGGTAGTGCTGAAACAACTAAAACTGTTGGGTCTGGTAGTGGGTGATCTGTTTGCTGTTTTCCACTTTTCTAAACTAGGAAGGCCAAACTACATGTGGTGGCAGCCCAATTATGTGTTTAAACACAGAATCTGCCCCAGTCATGTAGAAAGAGGGGGCCTCTACTTTATCCAACAATTTGCATTCAGAACATGGAGTTTTACATCAGGCCCGTAGCTACAGTGGGGCCTGTGAGGGGCCATGCCCATCCTTTCAACCCCCCTTCCAACTATATGGCCCCTCCATTGGAGAGCTCCCAATCTGTATCCTTTGCTCACTGCCACTATGTACAAGCAGTAGCATTGCTGCAGGTCTTTTCGCTTTTTTCTCTCCCCTTCCCTAATACACCTTGCAGAGCAAAGTGAGGGGAGGGGGGAAGAATCAAGAGGTCTCTTTCTCTCTGAGAGAGGGGCACACAAGGGGTGGAGGGACCAGAGCTGCTGTGCCTCCCCAGGTGAAGGGGGGTTAGCTTGTGGAACAAAGGCAGCTTACAGTTCCGAGAGCCCTGGGCTGCCAAACTGTGTGGCCCTCCAGCCCCCCAAATGACAAATCCTGCTGTGGGCCCCACCAAACATGAAATCCTGGCTACGGCCCTGTTTTACATTTTCCTGAAGTCCCTTCTGATTCCTAGAAAGGTCATTCTTGAAGCAGTGGGTCCCATGTGGGTTGGAGTGGAGAGGGGATAAGGGAGTGTCACCACTCCACTTCCTCATTCCTCTGTACAGGACCTGCAGCTCCAGGAATTATCTTTGTGGGCATCAGAAGGGACTGCAGGGCTAGAGTGGGTTGATAACTGGGATAACTGGGCTGATTAGGCACAAACTGGGGGGGGGGGTGAGGGTTTGTTTTTAACAGCTAAAGGAGAGAATAAAGTCTGGACTCCTCCTGACCGAAGCTTATAGTCTGCTCCCCAGGAGTTTTTCTTTTCAGTCAAATGTTGATTCTAGAAATACACTTGGTTTGAACAGAAGAACGCCTAAGGAGAGAGGTTACATGGAGATAATGCCATAGGTTCTTTAATCCTTGACTGTGTGTCCCCTTTGTTGTCAGTGTCAACCACCATGATTAGGGCAGTTCCATGTATGAAACTCACCATCGGGCTGGATCCAGAGACTTTGTGAGATGATAGGGTGTACTGGCAACTCCTGTTGCAACCAATACATATTTTTCTCCTGATTTTTTGTGGACATCCCAGAAATACAGGTTGGCTGGGTTATATGCGATTTTCTGATGGTCTGGCACTTCCTTCAGTGTTATGACTCCTGTTTGGCTATGCAGCTGTGTAGGCACTGAGTGGTCAGCGCCCGTTTGTCACTGATAGCAAGGCACAGATCCTGCTGCCCGAATCTTGTATGTGCACAGATTTTACTTTCCGTTTTTACAAAAATAATCCTCCTGAAATGAACATTTGTTTGCTTAGAGTATTCTGTCTCATATACTGTTAAGCAAAGGGGAATACAATGGTGCACTTTTTTTTTTAAAACGGAGGTTATCTGGGGAACCCGAAGAGGTGCTAGCTGCACGACTACAAGTCATAAGTAATTGTAGGCTGTTTTCAAAGAATGTGGAAGATGTGGTGGGAATTGGTGGACACTACGACCGATTTCGCACTCACCTTACCCCATGGTCATGTTCCTCTTCTCTGCGCAGCGTCCGTCGGATATCTGTGCTGGAGTTACAGGAAGTGTCGCGACTTTCGCGCAGCGAACGGAAACTGGTTTTTAGCGGTTTCTGTTTGCTGCACGAGAGCCGCGGCGCTTCCTGTAACTCTGGCACAGATAGTGGGAAATCCGACTGACACTGTGCAGAGAAGAGGAACATGACCGCGCGGTAAGCTGAGTGTGAAATCGGTCTACAATGATAAGTATGACCAGCATAACAAATAAGGGGTATTCCTGCCACAGTCAGGAGCCTTTGAGAGCTGGGTCCAGGATTATACATGTTTTGTGTGTCTGTGATGGCTAAAGAAAATCAAAATTCTGTCTCAAGGGAAGATAAATTGTGTAGTATGTATAAGTTAAGCAAATGTGCTTTATGTTTCCACCTGCAATCCTGTGTGTTATTTAGTGAAGGGTTTTTTTTAAAAAGCATCTTAAATGCTTTGTGCATTTTTTGGTCTCCTTTGTATTCACCTAGGGTGCTTTGATAAGGTAAGATAAAAAGTTACTTAACAAATAAGTCTTCTGTAGATTCAGGTGGTTAGCCAGTCTGAAGTGATAGAACAAAGTTTGAAGCGAGTGGTACCTTTAAGATCAACAGAGTTTAATTCTGGGGATAGACTTTCCTGTGCATGCACTTGGAAGCTTATTCTCAGAGTTAAACTTCGTTGGTCTTAAAGGTGCCACGGAGACTTCTGAAGAAGTGTACATGCACGTGAAAGCTCATACCCAGAATTAAACTTTGTTGGCCTTAAATTATGTTCTAAAGTCCAACTTTGTTGGACTTAAACATTATTCTAACTCTTCAGTAGTCGGTGTTGGGAAAGTTAGTGTTTCTCTGCCTGACACAGGCTGCTGCCAGTCATACTAGACAAGTGAAGTCACTCTTTATTGTGTTTAGCAACAGGCCACTTATAAGCTGCTTCGTCTTACAATGTAGAAGGTTAACAAATATTTCACAATAAAACCAACTCTCAGTTACAGTTGACAGCTACCCCTTCCAGTGCTTTTTCCGCAGTTCAGATAAGAGCAATTTCCCTACAAAGATTCCTCAGTTTTTCTGAACTTGTGGGCATTTTTAGATTTTGAAAATAGATAATTTGTGACATCAAAAATGGCTGCCTGGGTGGGGGGGTGTTTGCCAACCACAAAATGGCTGTAATGAGAGCTGGTGCTGATCACAGAATGCTGGGAGATCTCCAACCAAGCGTTGCTTTATGGAGGCAGCTGTTTCTGAATGGCTGTTCCCTGAAGAGACACAGGTGATGCCTGCTGGGCTCTTTGAAGTACCTTCTGCTCCACTGAGATGGAGAAAAGCCAGGATTGATTCTGTGCTTTGGAGAAGAAGGAAGTGTGTGCCTGGAAACACATTGACAGGCACCATGGCACCCATGAACATCCTGCTGTGGATTACTGCTGTACATGATGTTTCCATCAGACAGAAGACTAAAAATAATAGCCCTTGTACAAAGGGGCAGGCAATGAGTCAGAATTCTTCTTCATTATCATGCAGTGGGCACTGTATCTTCAGATTTATATTTTATAGCCAACCTTTCTTGCTGAGATTCCAGGTAAATTACAGAATTTTTGCATGAAATATAAGATTTCCCATAAACAATGAAATAGAATTGTGGTTGCAGAGTTAGAAGACAATGCAAACGTGAATTGTCAATGCATTTTGCCTAGGGCAAAATGTACCATAAACAGCATAGTATGTGGAATTATAAGGGTAGAAGATAATGCGGTAAAAGCAGAGTAATATCTAGAATCATTGCGGTAGACGTCAATCCCATGCCATTATAAAGGCACCCTCCTGGACTGTTCCATTATCTGTGGTTCTAATATTCATTTCAAGGCAAGAGTGCATTTTTAATGGAAATTTTGCCTAAATAAGAGAAATAAAATTACAAACTGGCAAAACTGTAAATTGGCTGCAAGGCAAGGAACAAAAAAAGTGCCATATTATTCAAAATATAAAAGCAAACAAAAATATGTATTTAAATACTTGAAGTTTGAAGCCAGCCAAAGAAGTGGTCAGACTTCTAGACAGCAGACATTTACAGGAATTACTAAAAGAGGATAGGGAGAATATGGGCGAGCTAAATGAATTCTCTGCATCATTTTTCACTTTAGAACTAATTTTGAGGAGGAGAACATCTGAAGTGATTAGTCAAATAAGGTGATAAAATATGAAGGTCTGGAGCTAACCAACAAATTACAAATTAACAAATTACTGGGTCCAGATGGCACACACCTGAGAATTTTCTGCAGAGTTCAAATATGTTGATCTTCTAGGCTTGCTGGGTCCCTCTGTCTTGCAAGCAGCGGACTTTGGGGGATGTGTTCCTGTAGAGGGCAGGGACATTCCAGTGTGATGACATCACACAGAAGTGAGATCACGTTCAGGACCAGTGCCCTGGATGCTTGAATTCTGCTTAAAGTTCAGCCATGGGAGGCCTCCCCCTTCTTGCAGGGAGAAAGCCCTGGCTTCCTTTCCCGCGAGTCCTGCTGTGGCTGAGCAAGTGGGGAAGGAGAGAAAGCACCAGATTGGGGAGGCAAGCCTACCCCACTGATTTGGCTTCCTTCCCCGTGCCCACTAGAATTCAAGGAGGTTGTGAGCTGCTGCTACTCTCCCTCCCTTCTGCAAGATCTAAGGGTCTCCCCAGTTGATCAGTGCTCCCCGATGTCAGGAGGGGATGGAGAGAGGGGTGACCACTGGTGGCTGCTCTTGGCGGTGAGGCTTCCTTCACCAGCCAAGTGGCCAGTGGTGGGTTGAAACCCCCAAAAGTGGAAGAACCCCCACTGGGACCTGGGGGCTGGCAACCCTGTGATCTTCTAACAGAATTACGCAGCTTTTCACTAAAATGGGCACCAGAGGAGATAGGAAGATATTAAACTCACCAAGTTTTAGAAAGGGATATAAGGAGGAACCAGGAAATGATTGTTCTATTAACCTATCTGCTCTCCCGGATAAGTTCCAAAGGGAGCCAATTAGAATTTGCAATCCTTAATAATAGACGGGTCCACTTGCAGATTTGTAACTGGTCAAAAAAACAGGAAGTACAAGTTATGGGCTGTTTACAATAGAGGGAAATAAACAGTAGCATCCTCCAACAATCTGTTTTGGAAACACTTTTTGACACTCAAAACTATCTGGATTTGGGATGAACAATGAGATAAAATAGCATATCCACAAACTTGGCTATCAGCAAATAAATGCAGGAGTCTCGTGGCACCTTAGAGACTGACATAATCAGGACTTTTTTTACAGGCGGAACATGGCAGAACAAAGTTCTGGGACCTCTTTGTGGAAACAAAATTCTCAAAAAATGTTTAAAAGTTCATGAGGGCGCCGCTGTGTTTCTCTTTCATTTCCCTCTTGAGAGTTCTAGCACCTCTTTTTCCAAGAAAGAAGCCCTGGGCATAATTTTATTTGTGGTGTCATGCTGGCAGGCTGTGTGCCTGCACAGATCAGCAGGTCAGAAACTTTTAGAACTAGCTTTTAGGTACAAAAGTCTCTTCCCCTCCAAGATGCAATTTTGAAGTGTGCAGTATCCTAAAGAGTGTTGGAGTGAGCAACTCAACATGCCTGGACATTGAGGGGCACTATATCACTCTAAGTGTGTATAGGTGTTATCTCCTTGGATGGCTGCCTATTGTTGTCTTAAGCTGCCCTCTTTGTCTGGGAGCTGCCCTCTGACCCCCTCCTTTCTCCTCCTTAGTCTCTCACTGCACATGGCCTTCCATGGAGACGCATGTCTCTGCGGGTCTCTCGTGTAGATACAATGCCCTCATACTCCCACACACGTGACGCCGGACAAGCTGACCATTTGTGGTAGGGAAAGTACTCTTTAGATTAGGCTTCTCTCTCCACTCCCCCAGCCTGAATGTGAACTGGATCTACTTTAATAAATGTTTTTACCTTATGCAAAATACTTCTTGGGACATTTATTTACTGCACTCCGTATCATGCTTCTGAGACTGTTCAGACTCTGCAATATTAACCAAATCTTCCAATAAAGCGCAGAATCAAGCTGTTGGGCTCAAGCATGATCTTTCTTGAGTCAGGGCTCAGTTCATGACATGTTGTGATTTTCCAAAGCTAATGCTGGAATGGAATCTTGGTGGTAGAGTTGCCAGCCTCCCGCTGATCTCCAGATGACAGTATTTGTGAAGTTCCTGCACTGAGCAGGGGATTGGACTAGATGACCCTGGAGGCCTTTCCAACTCTATGATTCTATGATTCTGTCAGTTCCCTTGGAGAAAATGGCTGCTTTGGAGTGTGGGACCCTCCAGCATTATATCTTGCTTTGACTCCACCCTTCCCAGGCTCCACCCTTAAAATCTCCAGGTATTTCCCCACTCAGAGCTGGCAACCCTGCTTGGTCTTTAAGGTGCCAGTGGACTCCTTTTTTTATTATTATTTTGCTGCTATAGACTAACATGGCTACCCATATGGAACTTCCAGATTGTCACGCTGCTGAAACTCCAAGTGGAATCTCTCAAAACGGGAAAACAGACAACAAAAAGGCCCCTTAAGATTCAGTGTAAGCACGTGTGAATCTGTATGAAATGATGAACACTGAAGCAAAAGATCACAACTCAATATATGTATACTGATGGAATCCAAACTGGCAGGGACTATCCAGTAAAGAAATCTGGGGGGTGATGGTGGATAGGTCAGTTGAAATGTCAACTCAGTGTGCAGTGGCACTGAAAAGACAAATTCCATGCTGTGGGATGCATTAGGAAAGGGACTGAAAATAAAATGGTCAGTATCATAATGCCTGTATATAAATCTAAGGTGCAGTGACATTTGGAGTAATGTTCTGGTTACCCTGGCTCAAAATGGCTTCTGTAGAGCTGTGAAAAGCACAGCTAAGTTGTTGGAGCATCTTCCGTATAAGGGAAAGCGAAAATGTTTGAGGCAAATAGATTAGTAGAAAAGGTAACTACAGGGGAACACTATAGGGGTTTATGACATTATGCATGTTGTAGAGAAAACTAGTTGGGATCCTCCCCCTGTCTAGAACTCAGGGAAATCCAATGCAGTTGATAGTTGATTCAGGGCAGATAAAAGGGGATGTTTCTTCATACAGGTGGAGATTAATGTACATAATTCATTGCCACAAAATTTGATGGTAACAAGTTAGATGACTTTAAAAGAAGATTGGATGAATTATTGGATGATAGTGCTGGAACCCTGTGCAGGGTGATTTCAGTTTGGCCATTAGATTTGCAAGGTCTCAGACACTTTTAACTGGGATGTCTAAAGGGAACCTCCACAGAGGCAGGGTATCTATAAATACCAGTAATCAGGGCTTTTTTTGTGCAGGAACTCCTTTGCATATTAGGCCACACACCCCAGATGTACCCAATCCTCCTGGAGTTTATAGTAGGCCCTGTACTAAGAACCCTGTAAGCTCTTGGGAGGATTGGCTACAACAGGGTTGTGTGGCCTAATATGCAAAGGAGTTCCTGCTCCAAAAAAAGTCCTACCAGTAGTGGTGGAACAAGGTTTGGCAGGAGAGGGGGAGGTGTGCCGCTGCATTCATGTCCTGCTTGCAGGTTTTCAGGATGCATCTGGCTGGCCACTTTGGAAACAGGATGTTGGACTAAATGTAACCTTGGTCTGATCCAAGAGCGCTCTGTTTACATTTTTATGACCTTATCAGTGAACTGCTGTTGCAGCTCCCAGTTCTAATGACTGTTCATATTTTTAGTTTGCAAAGGAAGGTTTTTTTTTCTTCTCAGCAGTGATGTGTGCTCCAGCAGCATCAACTCCATTTTGTGGGTAGGGAGGGAGCTGAGACTAAGCAAGCTTGAGCTCCCGGAGGCCACCCAGCTGTGGTGACTAGTGATCTAGTGACTGCAAAGGGTGTACAAGGACAGGTTTCCAAACCCAGATGTGAGGTACAGGCAGTGCAAAAGACAGAATTACGTGAGCCACAGTTTAGCTATCAGAATTTGAATCGACACCGAGGTTGAGCACGTACAAAAGAGCATGATGATTTTGCCTCTGAACGTTAGTAGAGTGCTTGGTATCTTGCACGTATTTGGGATTAGGGAAAATGGCTTCTGAATCCACGAGCGTTTGACTGGCTGGGAGGCTCAATTTTGGTATCTTTCCTGTTAGGAATTAAACACTTTGTAAAAATCTATTGCATTGGCAGGGGGGCTTTGTTGGGCTCAGGAAGAGAGAACAAACCACATTCAGCAGTGTGGTGGTGTATCGAGATTCACAAGCTGTATCCCATAGTTTCTCCTGCAGTTTCTCCATATGGGATTTAATAATACACAGCAGAGATGGGGGTTTTGAGCCCCAATTACTCTGTGCATGTTGCAGTATTGAATTCTGGTGCCAAGAGGGCATGTAAGGTTCCTCAGATTTGCACTGGTCTGTGGGTCAAGGTGCCCCAAATTTGGTTACGGTCACTTGATAGATTAACACTCTGTTTATAGACCCATTCCAATATCTGTTTGCTTGTTTCTTTTTTAGAAGATATCCTCCTTAAAGTTTGCTCAAGTGGGCAAAGAGTTTTTATCCTTCGTAAGGTCACAGCCGGGTGCTCTCCCCTGCAGAAGAACATTGTGTGATGCCCTGCTGTATCCAAATCAATCTTTCCTGCTGGCTAATTAAGCACCAGTTTTCTTACTTAGCAACTTGGGACTGTGTAATTAAGGGCCTGGGTTGCCGTGAATAATTGAAAGGCACAGGCGCTTGAATGCGGGAGAAGGAGGGGACCTTCTGGATGGAGGAAGAACAGGGTGCGTTTGGTTAGGAATGCAGAATTGAGTTATCTGTAGCTCTGAATCCCGATCTCCCCCTTCCCAATCTGTGTAACCATTGTGTAATCCTGTTGGGTGGCGTCCTGTTATTTCATGCTTTACCCCTTCGCTACTGGGAAAATCTAAAAAGCATTGACAAGACGGGCTTTGTCATATCCATTTACTGTCATGCAGATGGAATGGATGTTAAGGGGATAGAAGAGAGCACGGAGCCAGGATGTTCTGTGCCCACAGCAACATCTGTTGTTTCATCCTCTCCCCTAAATCAGCTGTTTTAGAAATCTCTGACAACCGGGCCGGTTCCAGGTTTTTGGGTAGAGTTGCCAGCCTCCAGGTAGTGGCTGGAGATCTCCGGGTGGCAGAGATCAGTTTACCTGGAGGAAATGGCCACTTTGGAAGGTGGACTCTATGGCATTATGCCCTGCTAAAGTCCCTCCCCTCCCCAAATCCTTGCCTCCTCAGGCTCTGCCCCCCCCCAAAAAAAAAAATCTACAGGTATTTCCAGGGCTTTTTTTGTAGCAGGAACTCTTTGCATATCAGGCCACAGTCACCTGATGTAGCCAAGAGTTTACAGGGCTCTTAATACAGGGCCTACTTGAAGCTCCAGGAGGATTGGCTACATCAAGAGTGTGTGGCCTAATATGCAAAGGAGTTCCTGCTGCAAAAAAAGCCCCGGGTATTTCCCAACATGAAGCTGGCCATCTATTTATGGGAGCCCTGGACACAAAGTGCTCTGCCCCCCCATCTCCACTACTAGATCCTGCTTCTTGCCTACCCCTTCCACCCACATGCCCCACCTGCCTGTGTGTCCTTCCTCTGTCCCCTCAGAAGCTCTTGCTCTACTTGCAGTCACAGTTACCCACAGTGCCTACATGCCCTTTCCCCTATGGTTCTGGGTGCCACTAGGCATGCCACTGCCATAGCTACCAGGAACAGTGGTGCTCTTCTGCATCACCCACATGCCCTTCTCCAGCAGCTCTAGACAGCATGTACAGCTGGGAACATAAGTGACAAAAGCACTGATTGTGGTATATTTATTGTATATATGGATGTATGTAATGGAACGCCTTTCTGGCGTTGGCTTCATGGTCAGGAACTCCATTGCCTCCAAACTCGAAAACCTGCCAACAGGTCACTCAGATCGCATCATGTCCATGCACCTCCCACTTCAAAACAAGCAGCATGCAACACTCTTCAGTGTGTATGCCCCAACCCTTCAAGCAGATCCTGCAGAAAAGAACAAGTTCTATGCTGATCTCCGCAACCTCGTACGGAAGACCCCTACAGAGGACAAGGTGATCATCCTTGGCGACTTCAATGCCAGAGTAGGTAAAGACTCAGAAGCCTGGAAAGGAGTACTTGGCAAACACGGCATTGGCAACTGCATGATAACGGGCGCCTCCTGCTAGAATTCTGCACGGGGCACCAGCTCACCATCACCAACACTATCTTTCAGCAGAAGAACAGCCTGAGGACAACCTGGATGCACCCACGGTCCAAGCACTGGCACCTTATCGACTACATTCTGGTGCGCCAGAGAGACCTTCGAGATGTCTTACACACCCGAGTAATGCCCAGTGCGGAATGTCATACGGATCATCGTCTTGTATGCTGCAATCTCCGTCTTCACTTTAAACCCACACCCAGGAGCGGAGGTATCCCTCGGAGGAAGCTTCAGGTTGGCAGCCTTCAGTCAGCCGAAGTTAAAAGCTGCCTTCCAGGCAAAACTCCAGTCAAGAATTGAGGACCCCAGTTGCCCCACAGACCCTTCTCCAGAAGCACTCTGGGAACACCTAAAAACTACCATCCTGTTGATCTGTGAAGAAGTCCTCGGATTCTCCACAAGGAAGAACAAGGACTGGTTTGACGAGAACAATCAAAGAGATCCAAGAATTACTAGCGAAAAAGAGATCTGCCTACCAAGCACATCTTGCTCAGCCCTCCCGTCCCGGGAAAAAAGCAATCTTTCACGCTGCATGTAGCAACCTCCAGCGCAAGCTTCGAGACATTCAGAATGAGTGGTGGACCAAGCTTGCAGAGAGAACCCAGCTGTGTGCAGACACTGGTGATTTAAGAGGGTTCTACGAAGCCCTGAAGGCAGTATATGGCCCATCATATCAGGCTCAGAGTCCCTTGCGTAGTGCAGACGGCCAAGTGCTCCTCATAGACAAGGCATCCATACTGAACCAGTGGTCGGAGTATTTTCAGGTTCTCTTCAGTGCCAACCGCGTAGTTCAAGATTCAGCAATCCACCTCACCCCACTTCAACCAGTGAAAACAGAGTTGGATGAGATCCCCACCCTAGAAGAGACTGTTAAAGCCATCAAGCAACTGAAAAGTGGCAAGGCAGCGGGAGTTGATGGAATCCCACCAGAGATCTGGAAGCATGGGGGCACAGTACTACATAGCGCACTTCACAAAGTACTTGTCACCTGCTGGGAACAAGGCAAACTACCACAGGACTTTCGCGATGCAATCATCATCACTCTACACAAGAACAAAGGGGAAAAGTCAGACTGCTCCAACTACCAGGGGATAACCCTGCTCTCCATCGCAGGCAAAATCCTTGCCAGAATACTCCTGAACAGACTGGTGCCCACCATTGCAGAAGAACTCCTCCCAGAGAGCCAGTGCGGCTTCAGAGCTAACAGGAGCACCACCGACATGGTATTTGTTCTCAGGCAGCTCCAAGAGAAATGCGGGGAACAGAACAAGGGTCTATATGTGAATTTTGTCGACCTTACCAAAGCTTTCGATACCGTTAGCAGGAAAGGCCTGTGGCAAATCTTGGAACATTTAGGATGTCCCCCAAGGTTCCTCAGCATGATCATCCAGTTACATGAAGACCAGCGAGGCCAAGTCAGACACTGCAACGACCTCTCGGAGCCCTTCCCAATAGGCACAGGTGTAAAGCAAGGCTGTGTTCTCGCGCCAACTTTCTTTACGATCTTCTTTAGCATGATGCTTCAAAGAGCCGCAGTAGATCTAGATGATGACGATGGTGTCTACATCCGCTATCGCACCGATGGCAGCCTGTTCAACCTGAGGCGACTAAAGGCTCACTCCAAGACAATGGAAAAACTTATCCGAGAGCTACTGTTTGCTGATGACGCTGCACTCGTCTCCCCCTCGGTATCAGCTCTGCAGCATATGACGTCCTGCTTTGCAGAGGCTGCCAAGCTATTCGGCCTAGAAGTTAGTCTGAAGAAGACAGAAGTTCTCCACCAGCCTGCACCCCAGGAAGATTATCACCCTCCCTGCATCACTGTGGGTGAATCAGTTCTGAAGACAGTCCAGCAGTTCAGCTACCTGGGGTGCATCATCTCCTCAGATGCCAAGATCGACAAGGAGATTGACAACAGGCTGGCAAAGGCAAACCGTGCATTTGGCCGACTGTACAAAAGAGTGTGGAGCAACAAGCATCTGAAAAAAGGCACAAAGATCAATGTTTACAAAGCGATTGTGATGACAACCCTCATCTACGGCTTCGAATCGTGGGTTTTATACCGTCATCACCTGCGACTCCTTGAGCGCTTTCATCAGCGCTGCCTTCGCACCATCCACTGGAGTGACTTTGTGACCAACACTGAAGTCCTCAAGAGGGCGGAGGTTACAAGCATCGAGGCACTGCTGTTGAAGACGCAGCTGCGCTGGGCATAGCATATTTCTAGGATGGAAAACCACCGCCTTCCCAAGATTGCTTTGTATGGCGAACTTTCCACCGGCCATCGAAATAGAGGGGCACCAAAGAAGAGGTACAAGGACTCCTTGAAGAAATCCCTTGGCACCTGTCGCATCAACCATCACCAGTGGTCTGACCTAGCCTCAGACCGCAAAGCATGGAGGCACACCATCCACCAGGCTGTCTCTTCTTTTGAGAACGCACGCATAGCTGGTCTTGAGGACAAAAGGAGATTGAGGAAGAATCGCACTGCTACAGCACCAATCCTAAATCAGACTTTTCCCTGCAGCCACTGTGTCTGGATCTGCCTGTCCCGCATTGGTTTTGTCAGCCACCAGCGAGCCTGCAGCAGACGTGGACTACTGCACCCTTCTTAAATCTTCGATCGCGAAGGTAAGCCGAGAGAGAGAATGGAACAGTCTGCTCCCCCCCCTAATATCTGTATCATATAGTTTGATCCTATTAGGTGGAGCTCTGGTTTCAGTATCCAGTTTTGTATGTTAGGTGAAAATGCTGCTGGTTGGGGTTGTCTGCTTGCAAATGAATGGCTGATGATGATGAAGAGGAGATTGGATTTATACCCCGCCCTTCACTACCCGAAGGAGTCTCAGAGCAGCTTACAATCTCCTTTCCCTTCCCCTTCCCCCAACAGACACCCTGTGAGGTAGGTGGGCCTCTTTTGAAAACTGCTCTTGAGAGAACAGCTCTGAGAGAACTCGTGACTGACCCAAGGTCACACCAGCAGATGTATGTGGAGGGGTGGGGAATCAAACCCAGTTCTCCCGGATAAGAGTCCACACACTGAACCACTGCACCAAACTGGCTCTTTTTGATGCTTGATGTTTTGATCAAGTTTGTTTCCACTGAATGGATCTGGGAACAGGTGCCTGAGTGAGTACTCTAACTTGGGAACCCACAGCCAAAGGGGGACATTTCACTCATGAGCAGGCAATTGAAGCGGGTGAGAGGAGGCATCGGAGGAGATGCCTGAATAGGGAGTCACCAGCTGTGGACCCCGCCAGAGGCCATGGGGCCTGGCAGCTGCCTCCCCCCTCAAGGTATGCTGATCCCAGTCCTACTGATAACAGAAATGAAACTCTTCCTTCAAACTCTTCATGTCCTCCCTTCTGACTTGACAAAACAATTTAACATCCCTTCTCATCCTTTGCATAGATATGACTGTGGAGAAACTTAATTGACAGCTCATAACTAGGAATGTATGTAAAAGGAGGCTCATTTACAGCACAAACCTAAACCTAAGTGAAGTTGCTGTACCAGAAGGAAACGTGCATGCTTAGAAATGCGTGCAAGGCTCACACCAAGTTGTTAGTAATGTCATTTTAATGGATTTTTTTTAATAGTTGAGGTTTTATTATATTTGTCTAGGCTTTGGAATTGGAAGCTGCTTTGGGGGCCAGAGAATGGGGTGCTAGGCCTTGTGGCAACTACTGACATCAAAGCCACCAAAGGCTTGAGTTAATGTCCAAAGGTGGCGCAGTTCAAGTGAGAGCATGTGGGAAGTACTTACAGCTGAGCAGGAAGGAAAGATGGGGAGAATGGGTGGGACATTTGGGGCTTAAAACCAAATCTAGGGTGAGGTCAGACGTTCAGAAAATCCCACTATGGGCATGAGTGGAGTCTGGAAGCATGTGGGATTTTAAGCGGTTGTCCAAACATCAGCATCTGCAAATGGTGGTTAGCTCGTTTGAGTCCCATGTTGAGACGACTGGGGTGCGGACTAATTTGATACTGCTTTAAATCCGGAACAAAATTCTTCTGACGGTTCCTGAGCGGAATTTCTCTGTTTGAACGCTCCATCGTTGGCGACTTGTCGGAAGCGCACCACCACTTCCCGTCCAAAGCCCCCTGCAAGTGATATAACTGCGCCAGTGAATGAGTGAGCGAATGTTGGCTCGATAAATTGTTTACCCGCCCCTATGTCCGAAAACAAAACTCACTTTTGAAACTAGATGTGAACTAGATGTGAACTGATTTGAATTCCTGGGTTTTTTTCTGCATGTGTAGTGCTCGTGCTGGAAAAGTAGTGCCAACGGACTAGCAAAACTGTAAGTGATCCGACCCATTTAAAAGCGACGTGCATCCCCGCCCTCAAGAACGAGGTCATGGTGGGTGTGCGAGGTGTCTCATGGAGAAGGGAGGAGACTCTGGATCTGCTCGATAGTGCAGATAGTGGGCATCACTGCGCCTGCACTAATGCAGATTGACGTCTCATGAAACGAGGTCCAGTAGAGCACTCTGATCAACCAGTGATGGGACCCATATGGGATAGAATGGGAGCCCGGCTGTTCTCTGATCGGGAAATTGGTTGTGCGGATTATAATAGAGGCACATTGCAGATGGATTTAATGGTGAGTGTGACCGCACCCCAAGACAAAGGTAGCTCAAATTTTACACAAAGAAAAACTTGCTTCACAGGTTGACTTTCCTGATGGCACCTGGGTTTTGGCCACTGTGTGCCCCAGGGTGCTTTCATGAATGCTAAGAAATGCAGTTTTTCAATCCCCTTCACCTCCTGTTTGCAAGTGGATTTTGCCATTTCACACAGCAAAATCCAGTTGCAAAGCGGATTGAAACTTTCAATTTGAAAGTGTGTTATTTAGTGTGTGTAAAAGCACCTACAGTGTTGGACGGGATGGACCATTGATCTGCTCCAACATTACTTCTCTTATGTTCTTATGAATGTGCTTATTTGCCCTGTATGGATTTCTTCTTCTCTGCTGCTCAAAAGAAGGGCAATGAATTCCACGAGACCCTTTTATACTTTTAACAGAGGTTCCGAATCTTCCAAGTCTCTGTTCACAAGTGGTGAGATCCTGAGCAGAGTTACATACTTCAACTGCATGCATATTTTGCCTTCTGTGTTCTGTTTTCTCATTTTAACTCTTGTTTCTCTTTTTGTTTTGTTTTATTGCATTGAGCATGAAACTGTCTAACTGTGAAAGTGGGAGATCTTGTTACTCGTGTAGTCAGTTGTGGTATTACTGTGTAGCTGGGCTTTTGCTTCTGTGGAGAAAAAATGTCCCATTTGACAGTATCAGAATGGCTAGATGAATGTATCTGAAGCAGTGAGCAATGACTCATGAAAGCTCATACCCTGCCACAAATTTTGTTAGTCTTTAAGGTGCTGCTGGACTCTTAGACCTTTTCCTCACTAGCAGTTGCTCCACCCCAGGGCTTCTGCTTTCCCTGGCTTAAGCAATCAGTTCCCCACCGGTTGCTGGGTGGATACATTTTGATCTGCAGCTCCCTCCAGTTTCCCTCTCAGCTTCTGGATCTGGAGCAGGAAGCCATGAGGGAAATTGGAGGGAGCCATGGATAAAAATTAATGCGCCCACGCAGCAACTGGTGGGGAATGATCACTTGAACTGGGGAAAGCAGAAGCCTGAAGTGGAGCAGCTGCTACTGAGGAATCAGTCTTACTTTCTTGTAGAAGAAGAAAAATATATTGGATTTATACCCTGTCCTTCACTTAGAGTCTCTGAGCGACTTAGAATCTCCTTTCCTTCCTCTCCCCACAACAGATACTCTCTGAGGTATGTGGGGCTGAAAAAGAAATTGGATTTATACCCCACCCTTCACTCAGAGCGGTTTACAATCGCCTTTCTCTTCCTCTCTCCACAACAGTCACCCTGTGAGGTAGGTGGAGTTGAGCGAGCTCTTCCAGAAACTGCTCATGAGAGGAAAAGTTCTGCAAGAGTTTGTGACTGACTCAAGATCACATCAGCAGGTGCATGCAGAGGAGTGGGGAATCAAACCTGATTCTCCCAAATAAGAGTTTGCACATTTAACCACTATGACAAACTGGCTTTCTGAAAGAACTAGGGTTGCCAAGTCCAATTCAAAAAATATCTTTGGGGGTGGAGCCAGGAGACATTTAAAGAGACAGCACACCTTTTAAAATGCCTTTCTTCCATAGGAAATAATGAAGGATAGGGGCACCATCTTTTGGGGCTCATAGAATTGGACCCCCTGGTCCAATCATTTTGAAACTTGGGGGGTATTTTGGGGAGAGGCACTAGATGCTATACTGAAAATATGGTGCCTCTACCTCAAAACGTAGCCCCCCCCGAGCCCCCAATACCTGCAGGTCAATTTCCCATTATTCCCTATAGGAATCATTCTCCATGGGGAATAATAAGAGTGCCTAGTAGACATTTCCCTCCCCCCCCCACGCTTTCTAAAGTGGGGGGAGGGCCTCCAAACCAGGGAATCCCCTGCCCCCTCCCTCTCTCTCACACACAAATACCTACCGGGTCTTGTTCCTGCAGAACTTTACTTAATCTGAAAACGAAAGCAAAACAATGGGAGGTGCCCTTCTCCGACGCCCTTCCTGTTTCCTGCTTCCTGCTCAGCCTTAAAGGCACATATTTTAAAAACAGACCTGCAGGAGCTCTAAAACTGCATGGTGATTGTGGGGGGCAGGGCTTCCCCCGCAGGCCAGCTGGCTGGGGGCAGGGAGAAGCCTGTAAAAACAGTGGATCCCCGGCTGGGACCTGGGGATTGGGAAGCCTAGAAAGAACAGCTCTGAGAAAACTGTGACTGACCCAAGAGCACCCAGCAGGCTTCATGTGGAGGAGGAGTGGGGAATCAAACCCAGTTATTCAGATTAGAGCCCGCCTGCCACTACACCAAAATGGGTCTCAGCTGTTGTTCTACTGCTTCCGGCAGACTAATAATAATAATAATAATAATAATAATAATAATAGATTTTATTTGTATCCCGCCCTCCCCGCCTAGGTGGCTCAGGGCGGCTAACAGCATTTTATACATTTACAATTAATAGATAAAAACTTTGAATTTAACAATTAAAAATTAAACATATAAAAACCAGTTAATAGATTTAAAATACATAATTTAAGTTAATTTAAATTTATCTGGCAGTAGTAATGGTTAGTTCTGTGACGCTGATTCTGCCAGTTTAAATAGTTCGATAGTAATTTAGAGGGCGGATCCTTTATTCACCAGCAGTTCAGCAGTTGATGTCGATATACGCTTGTTTGAAAAGGACGGTCTTGCAGGCCCTGCAGAACTGGTCAAGGTTCCGCAGGGTCCGCACTTCCTCCGGAAGCCGATTCCACAGAGCAGGGGCCGCAGCTGAAAAGGCCCGAGCTCTGGTGTTTTGGAGCTTGACCTCTCTCGGCCCAGGGATCGCCATTTTATTTTTTCCCACTGACCTCAGTGCCCTCTGGGGTTCATATGGGGAGAGACGGTCCCTTAGGTAGGCTGGTCCTCGGCCATATAAGGCTTTAAAGGTAATGACCAACACTTTGTACCGGACTCGGTACGTAATTGGCAGCCAGTGCAGTCCGCGCAGCCCCGGCTGTATGTGCTCCCGTTTTGAGAGCCCCAACAATAGCCTGGCCGACGCGTTCTGCACTAGCTGCAACTTCCGGGTCCGGCACAAAGGTAGCCCCAAGTAGAGGGCATTACAGTAGTCCAATCTTGAGGTGACCGTTGCATGGATCACTGTTGCAAGGTCGCGACGCTCCAGGAAGGGGGCCAGCTGCCTTGCCCGCTTCAGATGGAAGAATGCTGACTTGGCAGTGGCTGCTATCTGGGCCTCCATTGATAATGAAGGCTCCAGTAAAACACCCAAACTCTTTACCTGGTGTGCTGATTTCAATGGTGCGCCGTCGAAGGTTGGGAGAGCTATTTCCCCTCCTAGAGCGCCGCGACCCATACAGAGGACCTCTGTCTTCGCTGGGTTCAGCTTCAGCCCACTCAACCTGAGCCACGTCGCTACAGCCTGTAAAGCCCGATCCAGGTTCCCCGGGGTGGAGCCGGGCCGGCTGTCCATTAGTAGATAGAGCTGGGTGTCATCTGCATATTGATGCCTGCTCATCTAGATGAATGGGAGTGTGGATGCGCCATTTTAAAAGGTCAGAGCATCTGATAATAATGGAGAAGGAGTATGGTCTTTAATGGTGAAGACTCTGGAGAATAAAGTGAAGAACCTTGGGTAATGAAGGTCTTGTGGTCTCAGGATATGGTCAAGTTCACACTCATCTTTAGATGTGAAGGTAAATACAGTTATTCAACATTGGCCCCTGTAATTGGCTAGGGTAAGGGTTGCCAACTTTTTTAACCTACAGCCACCTTTGGAACTCAGACACACTGTGGTGTTTGCAGCCACAAAATGGCAGTTGCAGGAGGAGTCAGCCACAAAATGGCTGTCACAGCTTGCCTTCAGTCACACAGTCCTTGTGTTCTGGTGGCAACTGCTGCCAAAGCAATGTTTGTACAAATCTGCACAGCAAGTCAGAAGTCTTGCTGGGCAAAGGCACCACACGGCACTGTTCACTTTCTAAAAGCTGGAAAGGTGGTGGTGAATGCTGTGGTGGGCCTGGGCATCACATTTGGGACCCCAAATGCCACCAGGCTGTCCTGCTGCTGTTTGGGCAGTGGAACCTTCTACTTACTGTATTCCGGTCTCTATCTTTCCATTCAAGAATTTGATTGCAAGAGACTGTGAATGAGAAAAAAACACACTTTGGGGGTAAAAAGTGGCACAGCACCGTGGAATAGTTTTAAAATTTTAATTGTATTAATGTTTTATAGATTTTATTGACTTATTGTTTTAAATCGTGTAAACAACTGTTGTAAGCCGCCCTGAGTCCACTTGCGGAGAGGGCGGGATAAAAGTCTAATGTAAATAAAATAAATAAAATAAAACCATCCTTGGCCTGATGTGTGGGTTTTCTGTGAAAACAGGTAAGGCAGCATCACACTTGTGTGTGGAAACCAGTTATGCAAACTGGTTTAATTAGATATAACGTTTTGTATGTGCTTGATAGTGCTGGAGGGAATGACAGAAAACTGAACTTAAATAGCAAGAGGTCTTGAGGTGTATCATTTCCCTTCCTTGCTTGAGAGCCAGCTGTGGTGTGTGGGCTTTAATCTGGAGGACGGAGTTTGATCCCCCAGTCCTCTGCATTCACTTGCTGGGTAACCTTGGGTCAGTCATAGTTCTCTCAAGAGCAGTTCTCTCAGCCCCACCTACCTCATAGGGTGTCTATTGTGGGGAGAGGAAGGGAAGGTGATTATAAGCCACTCTGGCCGTTTTCCCACTCACCTTTTACTGGCGCCACGACCATCCTGACGCCGGCGAATCTGCCTGGATTTCGCAACAGAAGCGCCGGCGCTCCCAGAAGCGCCGGCGCTTTCCGTCGCTAAGCCAGCGCAAACGTTTTCCTGCATCTTTGCGATTTCCGTTTGCGCTGGCTTAGCGACGGAAGTAGCCGGCGCTTCTGGGAGCGCCGGAGCTTCTGATGCGAAATCCAGGCAGATTCGCCGGCGTCAGGATGGTCGTGGCGCCAGTAAAAGGTGAGTGGGAAAACGGCCTCTGAGATACTGAGGGAGAGGTGGGGTATGAATCCAATCTCCTCCTTCTCCCTGAATACAGACTGTGTTCTTTGTGGCATCTTCTGTTCTGCCACCCTGGAGGCACACTTATACACTCATTCTCCCAGCTGATCTCTAATCTTTCCCCTCCTAATGTTCTTTTTAACTGAAACCTTTTGGATTTCTTTGAACAATATGTGCAAAAGATGAGCTATTTCATACATCATTCAATAGCTGGCTTCTGTTAGTGGAGATGTGCAGCCCTAAACATGCGGTGGGCAGAAACTACGTGTGAGTCCCCAGCATGTGTTCACAATGTGTATGAGCATGCATGTCTCTGTCAGACTTCATGTGTACCCTGGGAAATACTGAGGAAATCTGGTTGCCGTATTAATTGGCCCCAAGTATATGCAAACTTCAAGCGACTGAATAAATTGTTTGCCAAGGAAAACTAGAGAAATTGCACAGACGTAATTTATGCTTAAAGCAACATTTGCATAAAGCTACTTGTTAGTCAAAAAGAGGGGTGCCTTCTGCCCAAGTGTGCTGATTTTTTTTTGGGGGGGGGGTGCTGGCTTTTGTTGGTTGGGGGGGTGAGACACTGTCTCTCTGCCATGCTCAGAAGTGCATATTTAGGTTGGATCCATCCAGGTTTTTTTTTTTTGCTCCATCTCATTGTTTATATTTTAAGGCCTCATGACTCCCAGCATAGCCTTTTTGGGTGGTCAAAGGACTCCCTTCCTCCCTTTTCCTTCCAGCAGAAAAGCTGTGTGAATCCAGCCCATTGTTTCATATGCCCTCCAAAGTGCCCCGGTTTACATGAAATCCTGCACACTACCTTCCTTTTCACAGGATCTGTGCAAGACGATATCCTCTCCCTTTCAAAGGGAAAAAAGGGCAGCATCTACTCACATGAACTGAGGTTAATTTTAATTTCCAAGCAATGTTTGAATAATAAGAGATGGGAGGAAATGGGAAAGTGGAATTTCACAGCAATCTTAGCTCATTAGCTTAACTATGGCGTATGTAATTCCCCAGCAATAAGAAGCTCATTAAGTCGGATGGCTTGTGATATCAAGATAAAAATGGTATTTAGACTGTGACCTCCTGATCAGGCAGGTAGCTGAACTCTGTGTTTAATACCTTATCTTGGCCAGCCCTGCTAGATTACCTTTAATTAGCCAGAGCAGTTGTTTTCATATGCTGGTGGTGAGTCTAGCAGCTGAGATTCGCTCCATTCTGCAATTCCGAGACTGTTCTGCTCAGATCTCATCTGGACATTTGGTTCTCCCAAAGAATGCGTGACATGGACTAGCTGCCCTTGTTCTCCACATGTCTGAACTGGGCTGAGGCAGGGGTCTAATTTTTATGAAAAAAATTGTCACTGGGAGAGTAGTCCTTCCTCTCTCCTGCTTTATCCTGCTGTAGCCCTTGAAGAATGCTACTCTCCAGCTGGGCTTACTTATAGAAACTGGGCTGCAAGAAAGCTGCTTGCAGCGATGGGATGCAAGGAGATAAGGTGCGGGTGAGATGTGGTTCAGCTCTGTGTTGTGAAACTACGTGACACTGTGTTGTAGAACTGAACTCCCCCCCTTTTTTTTGCACTGGGGATGTTGCCATTTGCCTCCTCTCCAATCCCCCTTTCAAGTCAATGCCAGCACGGAACTAAATCTCTTGCAGCTCCTTTTACTCCTCTCCTCATTTAAATTTTTTTTTAAAATTCAGCAATCCAAGACTAGCAATAGTGTCATAATTGTTAGACTCATGCCACTTGTTGAAAAATTTTTAAAACAAAGGAAAAACGGAATTTGTATACCGATGAAGGGGGGGAGGATGGGAGGAGAGCCAGTTTGGTGTAGTGGTTAAGTGTGCGGACTCTTATCTGGGAGAACCGGGTTTGATTCCCCACTCCTCCACTTGCAGCTGCTGGAATGGCCTTGGGTCAGCCAGAGCTCTGGCAGAGGTTGTCCTTGAAAGGGCAGCTTCTGGGAGAGCTCTCTCAGCCCCACCCACCTCACAGGGTGTCTGTTGTGGGGGAGGAAGGTAAAGGAGATTGTGAGCCGCTCTGAGACTCTTCGGAGTGGAGGGCGGGATATAAATCCAATATCATTATCATTAAAAGAGGCCAAGTGGATGAAATACTTTTGAATTATCTTTGACTTGGTAATGAAAAAGGGGGGAATCATCACAAAGGAAACAAGGGAAAAACCAGAAAACCCAGGGAAACAGTCACGAGAAAGCAAACTGAGCACTGAAGGGAAGAAAATCAATGCAGAATGACACAGAAAACCCAGTAGACATGCACAGTGAAAGTGAGGGGAAACACCCGTGCATAATAAGCCCAGTTCTTTTGCAGACTTATAAAAACAGAACTTGCAAAACCTGAGATCAAAACAGAGCACATTTTGAGTCCTTGGCTTCTTTGTAAAGAAAGATAAACTTGAACCAACTAGTCTAGATAGCTTCAGATTTTGCCAGAGGTACACTACAGATATGAACAGATACAGCCACTTGTGCAGATACCATCTTTCAGTCCAAATACAAATATCAGGAGATTATGCTCAAGGGGCTTATAATGAAGAATCCACTACACTCTGTTCACCCCATAAATTATGGAACAAAGTCTGAGTGCAGTGGCACCTTTAAGACCAACAGCATTTCATTCTTTTCACATCTCATAGTATCTAGGGAGGCTGAAAGTCACAATCCTTTTAACACAAGAGCTTCAAGAGGAAGACTCCGACACATCAAGCAACTTCACTAACTCCCTTCCTATCTTGAACATACACTTCTTCAGTGCTTGTGTTTTCCATTTAAGCAAAACCTGGCACTCCCCCATTCATAGCATGTTAACTAGCTTGGAGAATGGTCTCCATGTTTTTCTCAGTTAGGTTGTAACTTTACATAATTGCATTTTGTCCTGTATGTCTTGCGGTTCATGATCCTGGAGTTTATTTTTTTTAAATACTCGTACATAAATGACTGCATTGCATTTGAAGAAGTGGGCTTTAATCTATAAAAGCTCATGTTACTCTTTAAGGTATCACAACACTCCCCTTTATGGATAGCTCCTGAGTTCATATCTCACATCTAACATGTGGGGAGAAAAAATATTTTTTAATTTATATCCCGCCCTCCCCGCCGAAGCAGGCTCAGGGCGGCTCACATGACATAAATACAACATTACAGTAATAAAACAATAAAACAAATAAAATATCCCAATTTACAATTATTACTCAGTTAAGCATTAAAACATCAATAGAACAAAATTTAAAACCGCAGATTAATTTGGTGCTATGAATATAACATAGCTTGCATAGTGATGGTATAATAATTCCACATTAAAAAGCCAGCTGGAAGAGGACGGTCTTACAGGCCCGGTGGAACTGGTTAAGGTCCCGCGAGGCCCGCACCTCTTCTGGTAGCTGGTTCCACCAGTGGGGAGCTGTAGTCAAGAAGGCCCTCTCTCTTGTTTTCAATTTGACCTCCTTTGGCCCAGGGATTGTCAGCAGGTTTTGCGAGCTAGATCGAAGCCCTCTCTGGGGAACATATGGGGAGAAATGGTCCCTAAGGTAGACAGCTCCTCAGCCATACTGGCACGCGGTACTGATTGGCCGCTGCCACTGAGTGGGACAGAAGAGGAGAAGGCAACCACCTACAAGAACTGTCTTAAGATACTATTGTATAGTGGGTTCTGTGCATTGATGAGTCAAAGCATAAGGGATAACAAGCTCTTTATTGCGTACAGCATAGTAGGTGGCTGCACTACAAGACTGGGAAGTGGACCAATGGGGCCAAACTTATATACATCTCTGGGTTCCCACACAAGCACATTATTGGGTCATTCAAACCGGCGAGGGCTTGTGATTTGTCCAGGGCGGCAGAGATTTGGATCCTGCAACCCATTGTTTCCAAGTCCCCAAGCTCAGTCCGTATGGCTCCAATGAGCCAGGCAGGAACACTCAAAGTCTTCACTTGAGTCCACACACATAACAGATACATTCTAACTTGTTGCTACAGGACAACATTTTAATTTATTCCACTGAAGCATGCAAAACAAAAACCTCACTTCTCTTCTGCACCAAGTATGGGGACTGGGAGGAATACCCATGATCTCCCTCTTTATGGTTTTCTAAAAGCAGAAAGAGGAATAGGTGAATTTAGCATAGGCAGCCCTCATCCCACAGTGGGTCAAGTAAGCAAACTGCATGAGGCAGATCCATAAAGTCAAGGTATAATTACACTCCATTGCACTCCCAGCCATTCGAGATCACTAAAACCACCACAGCGGATATTTAAGATAGATCTTGATAAATCTAGCTTTAACTTGTTGACTATTTTAATGTCCACCTGAGGAAAAATAATTGATGCTGAACAACACTTCAAGTAGGCAAGAGGGAAGGGGAACAGAGGAGGAGAGGATAAACTTAAGAAAGAAAGCACCCCTTGCAAAGAACTGCGCTGTGAACCATTTAAAATACATTCCTTGGTCAAATAGCATAGAACTGCAACAGAAGGAAGACAGAGAGATTCTACATATCCCTCATCATGATAAGCCTTTGCAGAGAAGTGCATTTTATTTTGAGGCCTACGCAAACCCCATACTTGGTTTTTAAAGTTATTCTCATTGACTAGAAGACGAACAGGAAGGAGAAGTCAACTGCTCCCAACTATTGCCCATCCTACCCATGGCTTTAGCAAGTATACAGCCATCAGGGTTTTTTTCTGGGGAAAAAAGTGCTGGAACTCTCAAGAGGGAAATGGAAGAGAAACACACAGGTGCTCCTCACAAATGCTTAAGCTTTGGAGAATTTCGTTTTCACAAAGATGTTCTAGAATGCCATTACACAGCGTCCCCCCCAGAAAAAAAAGCCCTTTCCATCAAAGTTCTGCAAATGCAAACATCTGTCCTGGCTGCAGACAGTGAAATGACCAGCTCACGCCTGTACTGGATTCTGACTTCCAGAACATGACAGAGACGTGGAATTCAGGAAGCAAGAAAAAGGTGATCCTGACAACCTCAGGGAGATGAGATTTGACCAACAGAAGGGAGTAGGCAACAGATCTTTCACATCACAAGGCTGAAAAAGCTCTCCAGAGCTTTTGCCAGAGGACTCCTTCCCCATACAAATTGCAGCCTTGTGCATGGTGGAGTTGCAGATGACTTTGCACAGGCGCCCATGTACACAGTGTTGCCAGCGATTAAAGCTTGCAATGCCAGTGTCATTGGGTTCTACCATACACACTATGCACCCAGTGTGTCCCTCCTTGTTATGAAATTGTGTGACTCTTTCCCACTTTTCACAATGGCTGATAACACAGCAGAGAATCCACTAATGCTTGGCAATATGGAAAACGGGGCTTTGCAGCTGCTTGTCAGTTTCAAAAAAAGAGTCTTGGCAGTTTCAACATCTGGTTTTCCCCCTTTGCCTGCATCCTTTTCTGTTCCCTTTCATTTGGTGAACTAATTCTAAAATGCATGTGCAAAACTGCAACCATTTGGATTTTTCTTACTAAGCAAGAGGGGAAAAGGAGGCTACTTTCTTTATGCCATGCAATTTTTAAAAAACATTTCTAAGTGATGCAGAAAAAAAATATTATCCAGTCGCACAACTGGCTCGGGGGGCCCCTGTACAGGAATTCGCTATGACTTTAATGTGCACACTGAATCTCATATTTACTTTGGAGAAAACCCTCTGCTATACTGTATTAAAAATGACAGAGGTTAGGGACAGAAACACCAATCCTTTTGGACAAACTGGAATTGAAAATGACAGAAAATCATTTTTAGCACAGAGAGCAGTACATGTTGCAAAGAAGACATTTTCAGGAGAGATTAGGTGCCCTTCTCAAGGAGAGAGGACAGTCATTCACTAAAAAGGAACCATTTGTGACTCAGAATGGCTAATTGTGTGAGGAAAAGAAAAGAAATCATCTCTGTGAAAAAAGAGGAGGCAAGTGGGGAAAGGAGGATAAAAATACTCTGGTCAGCAATCAAAATTTATTTCAGACTGTAAAGAGGGGCTGTAGTGAAAGCAATATGTGATGGGATATCTGTTGCTATGGCAAAACCCACCAGGTTTTCATATAGAGACAGTCTGTTCATCCCCCCCCCCCCCCCCCACTGTTAGGCAGGTTATCTAGTTGCTGTCAGAGACTGAGGTGTTGGCCTTCCACCTTGGTTCCATGAATGACTTGCTGAGCAAACAACTTGAATGGTTATTGGAGTGCATGGCAGTTTCATGGTTGCTAGAACCACAATACTGAACCCAAAATGTTTGCTTCAAACACTGGTGATAAGTCTGCCTGTAACATTATGCTTTGGATTCTGAAGCAGAGAATCTTGGATATGCTTGAAATGTCTCACACAAGGCATGTAAGGGCCAAAGTAGATTTTTCAAGAGTGACCTCAAAATTTTGGGACTAGGAAGAAAGTAAAAACCACATACTTTTTTCTTTGACTTTTTAATTGTGGGGAAATCAAGAGAAGCAATGCTTATTGCTGTCAGATAAACCTTTGTATCCTTTTCTCAGAGCTCTATTTTGCCCTCTTTCTTCCAGCATTGTTTGGTGGCTTCTTGTACCAGATTGGGAAGTGCTATCTTGTACTTTTCTGTTGTTTCTGGGTGGTTAGGAATAGGAAACATTCTCTATGGATAGCGGGTTCAGAACATGGACTTGCAGCAGTTATCTGTAAACTCATTCAAGTAGAGGTGCTACAGTTTAGATGAAGTTTAGAATGAAACTACAGGCAAACTTGGAAATTTAACTGTGCTACCAGTTACCATCCTTCCGAGGTTGGAAAAATGAGTACCCAGCTTGCTGGGGGTAAAGTGTAGATGACTGGCAATGGCAAACCACCCCATAAAAAAAGTCTGCCATGAAAACGTCATGATACGATGTCACCTCAAGAGTTGGAAACGACTGGTGCTTTAACAGGGGACTGCCTTTTTTTATCAGTTTATTGCAGGCAAAAAAGGAGAAGCTTTTTAATTTCTCTTAGGTGGGTTTGGTTCATATTTTTGAGCCAAGAGTGCTCTGGTGATATGTTTTTGTTAGTTTTCTTTTTGAGACAGTTAAGGTATGCACTGTTTAAAAGGTTCAGAAATAACTAAGAAATCCAAAAATGTAAGGGAATATTGCTTTCTCTGGCATTTTTCTTCTAATTCTCAACATTAATAAATACCTTGTACTTTGTTTTTTAGGTATCATTGGAAATTCCAGCCTCGAGGTGAGTATAACCTTAGATTTCCATTCAAGAAAAGAGATAATTTCAAGATGTACCATGTCATATATAGAGTATATAGAGTAGCAGCTCATATATATATATATATATATATATATATATATATATATGTGTGTGTGTGTGTGTGTGTGTATATATGTGTGTGTGTGTGTGTGTATGTGTATATATATGTGTGTGTGTGTATATATATATATGTGTGTGTGTGTGTGTGTGTGTGTATACACACACACACACACTGTGGCTACTAATGGACCTCTGTTCCATATTTTTATCCAATCCCCTCTTGAAGCTGGCTATGCTTGTAGCCGCCACCACCTCCTGTGGTAGTGAATTCCACATGTTAATCACCCTTTGGGTGAAGAAGTACTTCCTTTTATCCATTTTAACCCGAGTGCTCAGCAATTTCATTGAATGCCCACGAGTTCTTGTACTGTGAGAAAGGGAGAAAAGTACTTCTTTCTCTACTTTCTCCATCCCATGCATAATCTTGTAAACCTCTATCATGTCACCCCACAGTCGACGTTTCTCCAAGCTAAAGAGCCCCATGCGTTTTAACCTTTCTTCAAAGGGAAAGTGTTCCAAACCTTTAATCATTCTAGTTGCCCTTTTCTGGACTTTTTCCAATGCTATAATATCCTTTTTGAGGTGTGGTGACCAGTATTGTACACAGTATTCCAAATGAGACCGCACCATCAATTTATACAGGGGCATTATGATACTGGCTGATTTGTTTTCAATTCCCTTCCTAATAATTCCCAGCATGGCGTTGGCCTTTTTTATTGCAATCACACACTGTCTTGACATTTTCAGTGAGTTATCTACCATGACCCCAAGTTCTCTCTCTTGGTCAGTCTCTGCCAGTTCACAACCCATCAACTTATATTTGTAGCTGGGATTCTTGGCCCCAATGTGCATTACTTTGCACTTGGCCACATTGAACCTCATCTGCCATGTTGATGCCCACTCACCCAGCCTCAACAGATCCCTTTGGAGTGCCTCACAATGCTCTCTGGTTCTCACCACCCTGAACAATTTAGTGTCATCTGCAAACTTGGATATATGAGAGATGAACCAAAACCTCATGCACTGGCAAACATTTCAGACTCCTACTTTGCTGTTGAAATTTGACTTTGAGGGATGTTTCTCATGTTAAGAATCAGCTTGTCAAATACATTCTCCTTCCCAGTTATGGGTGCTGTCAGATTTTATGGTTTTAGGGATATTGAACAATAACTTAGATAAGAAATTCAGGTTAAGGGAATTTGCTTGAGGAATGTTTAAACCAACTTCTTTACATTGTATTGTTATGATGAGCAGGTTGCTTGGCTCGTGTGCTCAGTTTTCCAAAGGAGACATCTTTCACGCATGCTAAATAAGGTATTTTCAATCCACTTTCAATGCTCTTTGCAACTGGATTTTACTGTGTGAAACGGCCACTGAAGTAGACTGAAACTGCGTTATTCAGCATGTGGGAATGTGCCCTTAGACTTTATTCCTTCACTTCTCACACACATGAGACTTAGGACTTCTGTTTTTAAAAAACAGAAACCTAATATCCATGACACTTCCAATGTGTGTGGTTATATTCAGACAACCATGTTGCATTCTGTTCCATAGCGTCTTTCAAATGGCATGAAATGCCCAGCATCACTATCAAGGAAAATCTTGTTGTATGGACACATATGAAAACCAATCGATTGAGGGCATCTTCTTAAATTATTTGCTATCATTAGTAAATTTTACTGTCACTTATTCAGTCTGTGTCTGTTAAGTGCTAGAGACAAAAAAAATCTGGGATTCTTACAAGTTTCTTACAGATCAGTTATTTTTGTATTTATGTCCATGATTTGTGTGTTGTGTGTTCTCTGCCTTTCCTTAAACACTTTCTGCATTTGAGAATGCTAAAATGATGAACACTGAAATAGGCAATGTGTTTGTATGTGCACTGGAGAGAGGGGGTTATGTGTCCCTTGCCTGAGAAACTTGAGAGGGGAAGAAAAACTAGGGTCATCTCAAGATGAGGGCTGGAGCCAGTATGGTAGAGATCAAGATCTTCATTACATAGCCACTAGATGACTCCTTGGGATTTTTAGGAGAAGGAACAATCCATATGGCAAAGGCTGCAACCTATATAGAGGTTTCTGGTGTTAGTGTTGGTCAGTAATCCTACCCCAACTAAGGAATATTCTTCCCTTTATCTGGAGTGTGTCATTTCTACACAGATTGCTCCTGGCCTTAGAAAGAAGTGCCCCCCAAAAAAAAGAGTGGGAATTTGCCTCAAAAATAGCAGTCTGAGGATCAATGGTCTTGTTGCCCTTGGTAGATGGCAAGAGACTGCCTTCGTGCTGCTGCACATGTGCAGGCTTGCGCATGGAATAGAGAGTAGAGCACAAGGGCTTTTCCTGCTGGTGAAAAAGAAAGGAGGCATCCTCTTGGACTACCCGTAAAGGCTGTGCTGAGAATCACGGGACTGGCATGTACAAAAGACATGTGAGATGAGGGCTGTAGTGTAGAGAGGAATTGGGTCAGACTGAGTTTAAAAAGCCATCTGGATCCAGCTCAAGCGTTTCATGTGCTGGAATACAGTGATATCTCCCCCAAACACAATGATTTTTGCACACACTTCATCTCTTTTACATTCTCCCTGGAAGCTAAAATGACTCATCTAAGGCTCTCAAACTTTGGTCACATTATGAGAAGACAGGAGTCACTGGTAAAAACAAAAATGCTAGGACAAGTCGAAGTTAGCACATATGAACATATGAAGCTGCCTTATACTGAATCAGACCCTGGGTCCATCAAAGTCAGTATTGTCTTCTCAGACTGGCAGTGGCTCTTCAGGGTCTCAAGCTGAGGATTTTCACGCCTACTAGCCTGGACCCTTTTTGGAGATGCCAGGGATTGAACCTGGGACCTTCTGCTTACCAAGCAGATGCTCTACCACTGAGCCACCATCCCTCCCCAGGAAAAGAGGAAGACCCAACATGAGATGGATTGACTCAATCCAGGAAGCCACAACCTCAATTTGCAAGACCTGAGCAAGGCTGTTAAAGATGGGATGTTTTTGGAGACACAGGGTCACTGTGTGTTGGAGGGCACTCGATGTCACTTAACACACAACACATGGTTTATGGTGGTTTACTTGATAAACCTTTTTGCTGCATGTAAATAACAGACTTTTGGATTACGATGGCTTAGGTTTGTTCCTCTATGATATGTGGATATGTGTACAGGAAAATAGGGACTTGAAATATTGGCGTGTTTTTATAACTGTTCCACCTTAGCTTAGTTCCTTGCTTTTTGCTTCCAAAATAAAATTCTAGTATGATATTCACTCGCTTTCTCTCCCCCCACCCACTCTCCATGGGGGGCTTTGCTTCCAACACATGCTCATCTCTGGCAACACAGAAATGTCAGGAATGCAGTGGTGCCTGGAATTCCCTGCAGAATGGTGTTATCACATTTTAATATGAGCTTCGGTGCTTCTAATTGCTTTCAAATCATTGTTTTCCTGCATTTCCTTGATGAACTGGGCATCTGGCATCATTGGAGAGACAGTAAAGTAGACAGCTGTGTTCGGAATTGAAAAAAAACCTGATTAGAACACATAAAAGGGATAAAAATTAGATTTTTCTTCCTTCCAGAAATGTTTACATCCATTTTTTTGGGGGGGGGGGGGACGCTCACTCATCACTGTTTGTATTCCTGTATTAAGCAGTCACTGAAGTCTAAATTAGGGTTATGCACGTCAGTTTAACATTTTTGTTTGGTGCATTTCTGTTACATATGCATTTAAAAAAATGGTATGCTAAGAGTTGACTGCTGCTCTGCTGTTTGACAGAGTTGTAGGGAATGCAAACCACTGCATGAAGCAAAAGGCAAGGAATGGCTTTCAAGATTGTTTTGCATTGTAAAAGATTAATGGCAAACAGATATCCTGTAAGCAATACACTGGACATCATGTCCATTCCAAGAGTGTTGTTCTCTGTAGATTTCAGATCCTCAACATTGTTTTGTCTTCTTGCTTGTTCCCGCAAGTATCTCCATGGCTGGTGGTACTCCAGAAATAATTCTGCTCCATTCACCTAACAAACTTCAGTCTAATTTACCTGCCTGGTTTCCTCCTGAGTTGGAGTTCATTAAGAAATGGCATAGGATAGGAAGTACTACTACTGCTGATATTTATTATGGTTAGCATATCTCAAGCATTTAAGCACTTGAAATATTCAGAGGGTTTCACCTCATCTCAGTAGTTACTGTTACAATCGTGTAAGGCAGGCCAATATTATTCTACCAGTTTTGGGAATGGGGGCTGAGACTGTCTAGTGCAAGGGTTCCCATCGTGGTGCCTGGTGACCCATTTCCTGGTATCCACTAAGTGTTTTTTTTATAAAGGAGTGGAGCCATGTGGGGCTCCTCCCAGCAGAGTTTCTGATTAGCTGTGCATCAGATTACAATCATGTTTTGGTGGCAACTAGGGATGGGCATGAACCGATCCACGAATTGTGATTCATGCATGGATTGGGCCAATTCATGGTTTGTTCCAAACTGGCTTGGTCCTTGGTGATTTGTTTGGTTCATTTTTCCAAACAGCCTGGCGCTGATTCAATCAATTCCTAGGAGCCCTAGAAACACCCATAGTAGTTGTCCATAGCAGTTTGATTGGCAGCTCTGAGAGCCAATCATGGAGCTCTCATACTGCAGCACAAAGAGAAAAGAATCAGTTGTTGCGAGAGCTGAAGCTGAGCTTTCCTGGTGGCACCTGCTTTAGGAGGCTATAATGGACATTCCAAATCTAATCTTTGCCAAACTCGGAGGCAGGTGGAGGAGAGCCTGCTGAAGACGCCTGGTGAGTTTTACACCTCTCAAACCAAATGAACCACAAACTGGTTCGGGCAATCAAACAAACCATGAACCAAACAAACCACAATTTTCATGGTTCACAGCCATCCCTAGTGGCAACTGCCATCACAGCGTTGGTTTTACTCTCTCTCCTTTTCATCCAGCATGTTTTTAAAATATACTCATCTTGTTACCATTTCGTAGTTGGCTCTGCCTCCCATACTGGCATTTCTGTGGTTGTGTCTGCCATCCTGTGTCCAAAGCCCAAAGGTGCCCACAGTCTCAAAAAGGCTGGGTATCCTATTCTAGTGAGTTGTGGCTGATGTTGAATTTTGAAGCCTGGACTTCCAGCTCATGCTCTTGGTTACTTCCATGCAGATATTTGGCATCCAGTGTGGTGCTGATGGAGAACAGTGACCATAGGAGCACTTGGCCAAAGTAAATGCAAGGAAAAGTGCCGTGCAGATGTTCCATTACCACTGCACATGCCTCTGCATTCATAGTGGCAACAGAAGCTAAGAATCGTGGCTGTGAGGAAGTAGCCTTAATCACTATGCAGCAAGCGGGCAGTAGGAATATAACTTAAAAAGTATTTTGAGTGCTTGCTTGTGTGCCTGGAAGTCATGGTGAGTTCTGGCGACCCCTAGTGGGGACTAGGACATTTTTCAGACAGGTGGCTTGAATATTGCCTGCCTCTGTATCCTGGCCCTGATATTCTTTGGAGGTCTCCCTTTCAAGTACTTGCAAGGGTCAGCTCTGCTTAGCTTCTGAGATCTAATGAGATTAGGCTTGCCTGGGCTACCCACAGCAGGGCAGGAGTATAACTTATGATAGTTGAGCAAAAAGCACAGAAAATTTGAAGTTTTTAAAGCATTACCGTGTTAGAAAAAAGTATGTGTGTGAACGCTTTTGTCAGAGTTAATCAGTTGTACTATAGGAACTAATATATATATATGTACTATATATCAGTCAATCCTAAGGGAAATCATCCCAGACTGTTCTTGGAAGGTCAGATGCTGAAGCTCAGACACTTTGGCCACAAAATGAGAAGGGAGCACTCACTGGAGAAGACCCTGATGCTGGGAAAGACAGAAGGCAAAAGAAGAAGACTGCAGATTTATACCCCGGCAAAAGATGAGATGGATGGACAGCGTTACTGATATAATAAACGAATTTGAGCAGACTTCGGAGGATGGTGGAAGACAGGAGGGTCTGGCGTGACTTTGTCCATGGGGTCGCAAGGAGTCAGACTCGACTGTGTGACTGAACAACAACAACTATAGGAAATGTCATCTATTTGTCAGCTAATTTATGTTCTTCTATGTCATTATGAACACAGAAGAAATACTTTTCTTTTGAAATCCTTGATCTTTTGAAGCTCCCTGTGTCATGAGCCCTGAAGAGGAGGAGCTGGAAGGGTTAACAGACCTGGAAGAGTTGCCAGCCAGTTCCTCAGCTGAACAAACAGCAGCTGGCCCATCAATCACTCTCCAGGCACCAGTGTCAGCTGTTGACGATCAATCTCCTCCAAGCTCTCCTCCTCCCATCTCAAGAGTTTGAAGCAGGCTCCGGAAAGAACTTTCAGAGCGAAGACATGAGGCACGCCGATGCTTCAGATCTCTCAGCCCTGAGTTCTAGCAGAGTCACTGCCACCCAGGGAACAGGCTGATTGAGACTCCCATATAGCTCCCACCCAGGACCTGGAACCTTGTGGAAGCAACAAGTCTATTCTCTGGCTTGCATCCACTCTCCTTCCTGATTCCTGATCCTGACCTGCTTGATTTCCTTGGCACCCTGACCTTTTGGCTTTTAGACATTGACTTCTGATTCTGGTTTGTGATTCTGCATTGGTGACTTGGCTCCTGCTTGACTTCCTGGACTTTGATCTTTGACTGGCTTTGGACCCCTGCCTGCCTGCACCCTGAGAATGTGACACCCTGTTATGACAAAGTAGAGTTGGCAACACTTTAACTTCTGCTGGTACATTTAACCTAATTTAATAAATACTAATAATTCCATAACTACTTCATTCAGAGTTTCTCGTGGACATTATTCAAAAACAGCACTATCTTCACATCATGGGAAATAACGTCCAGTCCAGTTTCTAGTAATTTTAGTGTAAAAGTTCCAAAGCAAAAGATATAAAAAAGGCTGCACAAATGCAAATAATTCCTACAACAATTATCCTGAAATAGTCTGCGTACCTTTCCTCAGATACATATACACAATTAGCGATGACAAACAAAAATATAAACAAGAAGGAAGGTCAGTGAAGGAATGCCAAATAAAACAGAAAAGTCTTCACCTGCTAATGAAGAGATAGCAGGAAAAACAGGAGGAATTCTGTAGTTTTGGGGCCACAACCAAGAAGGCTCTTCTTTCGGTTGCCACCTACCTAGCCTCAGATGGTGCAGGTATCTGAAGAAGTGACTCTGAAGATGACTATAGTGGTTGGGTAGGTTCATGTGGGAGTAGGCAGCCATTAAGGTATGCTTGTCCCAAGCTGTATAGGGTTTAAAAGGTCAATACCAGCACCTTGAACTGGGTGCAGAACCAAATTGGGAGTCACTCTGGGAAAAACAAGACTGGAGTGATATGGTTTCTGTGATACACTCTTGTCAACATTCTGTAGAAATTGTAGTTTCCAGGCAGTTTTCAAGGGCAGTCCCATTTGCAGCATGCCGCAGTACTCTAATCCATAGTATTCTAGATATTTTATTCAGGATTGATTCTAATCCAATTTCTGTCTTTTTCTGGTATGGTATAAATATTTTGGTTGAACATTGGCCTGAATACAGTTCCAGCCATCTTTAAAGTGTAAATATTAATTAGATAACCTTTCAAAAAAGTCCTCACTTTAACAATTTAGCTACAGCAACTAAAAACGACGTGAACATCCAGTAGGTTTTTTTGGTGTGGACATTATCGCGTCACGGTGGCCATCAATATGGGGGAGGTTGTCAAGAAAGACTCTGTCGCTGGAGCTTTGGCTCAGCTGAGTAGCTCTTTTCAAAGCCTGAAACTGGCCCTGGAACGGGTGAAGTCATGCTAAAGAAGAAAAATGTTTCCTTGAGGAAGGAAGGGGAAGAGCAGTCATGCCAGCTTTCCATGTTTACTTAGCAATGAGAGGCAAACACAGCCTGCCCTTGGAAATCTGGCTTCCAAATAGAAGATGTGGCTTTTATGTAAGGCTGAACCTCATTACAGTCTTTTTTTCTTAGAGGGGAAATGTCCTTCTAACATACACCCGTAGTAATGGTGATTTTACATTGCCTCTGAGTAGAATATTAAGCAATATGTTGTGGTCTGGAGGTAGGGTTAATTTTGATTCTCTCATCCAGCCGTTTTGACTTGAAAATCCAGGTTTCAGTTTAGCTTCGCCCTTGAGCAAATCAAGCCCATGTGTCTTTATGTCTTTTCCCCTTGCATTTCCTCATGCCCATTATTATTCCTCGTTAAACTTGCACAATATCTAATTTGTGCATCCGTTGTTTACAAATAATGCATAATGGGAACATGTATTCCGATTGCTAGCAATGAGTATGAACAAAATGAAAGAACGTACAAAAACAAAGAGTAATGAAAGGGGTGCATTTATACATCTCTAGCTGAGTGTTCAGGCATAGCTCTTTGGTATGAGAACAGAAGTGTTAAAGAATGTCTGTCTTTTTACTTGTGAAATCTTGGAGAGTGTGTCTTGCTGGAAAGTGCAGAGTGTACAACTTTGTCCTTTGGTGAAAATCATGGCTATAGATACGTTTGTATGTAAATGGTGCAGAGAAGAGCAGAATTGCCTTATAACAATGTGTATAGGTTTTAAAGCAGTTAACAGTTGTGATTCTTCCCTAAAGAACCATTATTACACCATTATATCACTAAAAGATGCTGAGAACTAGCAGTTGGTGATCCCTAGTCTGTCCTACAGAACAGTACTTCCAGAGCTTTTTTAGAAGAAAAAGCCCAGCAGGAACTTATTTGCATATTAGGCCACACCCTCTGACATCACCAATGTTTCACATGGGGCTTTTTCTACAAAAAGGTGGAGAGACAGCAAAGAGAGTTGCCGTGCTCCCCCCCCACATTTAAACATCACGGTGGTAGGCTTCCCAAACCTCCCGCTCTGGCGGGAGACCCCTGGGTTCGCAGCCTCATCTCCCGCTCTTCAAAAATTGGGAAGCGGGGGGGTGGGGGTGGAGGGGCGGGGAGAACATACCTGTAGGCTTCATGTTATTATAGAGCTCCTGAGCCGTTTGTAAAATGTATGCCCCTTTAAGGCTGGGCAGGAAGCAGGAAGGGCTTGGGAGAACGGCCCCTCCCTTTCTTTTGCTTTCGTTTTCACAGCAAGAGTTCTCCGGAAGAAGATCTGGTAAGTATTTGTGTGTGTGAGAGAGGGAGGGGGCAGGGGATTCCCTGGTTTGGAGGCCCTCCCCCCTTTAGAAAGCATGGGGGGGAGGGAAATGTCTACTGTGCACTCTATTATTCCCTATGGAGAACGATTCCCATAGGGAATAATAGGGAATTCATCCGTGGGTATTGGGGGCTCTGGGGGGTCTATTTTTTGAGGTAGAGGCACCAAATTTTTAGTATAGCATCTAGTGCCTCTCCCCAAAATACCCCCCAAGTTTCAAAATGATTGGACCAGAGGGTCCAATTCTATGAGCCCCAAAAGGTGGTGCCCCTATCCTTCATTATTTCCTATGGAAGAAAGGCATTTTAAAAGGTGTGCTGTCCCTTTAAATGTGATGGCCAGAACTCCCTTGGAGTTCAATTATGCTTGTCACATCCTTGTTCTTGGCTCCACCCCCAATGTCTCCTGGCTCCACCCCCAAAGTCTCCTGGCTCCGCCCCCAAAGTCCCCAGATTTTTCTCTAATTGGACTTGGCAACCCTACACGGTGGGGGTGTTTAAATGGGGGGGGGGGAGGAAGATGACCCACCTTTGCTGTCTCCCCGCCAGGCGGAGAGACAGCAAAGAGAACTCCTGGGCTTCCCCTTCCTTTCTGGGTGTTTAAATGGTGTGTGTGTGTGTGTGTGTGTGTGCAGATCGCCCACCTTTTCTGGCACCTTTTTTTTTTAAAAAAAGCCAAGCACGATATCCCACGGTACTGTGCTTGTGTGAGTGTGGAATGCCATCTCAAAAAATGAGGTCCAGTTGAGACCTCTGATCAACCAATGACGGGACCAACGCTGCTTAGAACTGAAGGATGGAGGGATGTCTGATCAGGAAATTCGTTGTAAGAAAGCTGCGGGGTATAATAGCGATGGGTTAGGGATGGATTTAATGGTGAGTGTGACCGCGGCCTTTGTGTAGAGTACCGTTTCTTTTTGTCCATCCTGAACCTACTGCCCAACCGTTTCATTGGATGCCCTTTAAGTCCTGGTGTTTCGGGAGAGGGAGAAATTTTTTTCTTTGCCACTCTCTCCTCTGCATGCATAATTTTATAAGCCTCAATCATGTCCCTCCTTAGTCATCTCTTTTCTAAACTGAAAAGTATATGAGTCTATGCCTTCAACACTTAGTGTGTGTTTGTTCGAAACACTCATGTATGCCCAGCAAATCAAAATGTGGCATTTCCCTTGGGTGCTGTGTCAGGATTTGATTAATCCCAGGCGCCATGAAGCCATGGCACCTAGAAATTTCATTGTGGTGCCTAGTATTTTCAGCAGTCATTTTTTATAAGTGCCTCTTGATGATTCTCAGTCAAAGTACAAAGCTTATTTAGGTGTTATCAAAGATTTCAGGTTTTCACGGCTGGCATCATTATTAGGGTTTGTAGAATCTTTCGGGCTCAAGTGCCGTGTTCTACTGGAGAAAGTTTTTCTTCCAGACGTTTCGTTCTCAGCTGCGGAGAACATCCTCAGTGGCATTGCAGCCGGAGCAGGCGTTCTGACCTTCTTGGCTGCTGTGCATTGAGTGAGGCCAGGGCTGCTGGAGAGCTGCTATTTCTAGGCTGGAGGGGGTGTGGTGAGAGGGCAATTGGTTTGTGAATGTACCCATTGTTTGGTGGGGCTTCCTGGAAGGGTGGTGATAAGGAAACTATAGTATAGTGGGTTCTATGCATAGATTAGACAAGGCAACAGTGATAAACAGCTCTTTATTAGATACAGCATGGCGGAAGCCACTCTACTAAGACTGCCGAACTGGGACAACGTGGCCAACTATATACAACTCTGCATTCCCGTGCAAGCACGTTATTGGATCGTTCAAACCAGCAGGGGGCTGTGATTGGTGCAGGGCAGCTGGGATTTGGATCCTGCTGCCCATTGTTCCCAAGTCCCCAAGCTCTGTTTGTCTGGCTCCAATGAGCCTGGCAGGAACGCCCATTACAGTCTTCACTTAGGTCCAGTACACAACAGTGACAGATAGATGTTAGCTTTTTCTTGTGTGTGTGATGACAACCAGGGTCACCCCATATTTATTTGTGCACTGCAGTGATATTTTTGTTACCTCTTTAAAAAAAATGACAGAACTGTGAAGAGTTTAGGATTAGGCTTTGCAATGGTAATAAGTCAAAAGGGTGATCATTAAAGCCCTGACGATAGCTAGCCTGATCTGGTCAGATCTCAGAAACTCAGTAGAGTCAGCCCAGGCTAGTATTCGGATAGGAGACCCCCAAGGAAGGCCAGGGTTGCTATGCTGAGGCAGGCAATGGCAAACCACCTCTGAATGTCTCTTGCCTTGAAAACTAGGGTTGCCAAGTCCAATTCAAGAAATATCTGGGGACTTTGGGGGTGGAGCCAGGAGACTTTGAGGGTGGAGCCAGGAGACATTAGGGGTGGAGCCAAGATCAAGGCTGTGACAAGCATAATTGAACTCCAAAGGGAGCTCTGGCCATCACATTTAAAGGAACGACACACCTTTTCAATTCCTCCCTTCCATAGGAAATAATGAAGGATAGGGGCACCTTCTTTTGGGGCTCATAGAATTGGACCCCCTGGTCCAATCTTTTTTAAACGTGGGGGTTATTTTGGGGACAGACACTAGATGCTATACTGAAAATGTGGTGCCTCTACCCCAAAAAACAGCCCCCCCCGAGCCCCAGATACCTGCAGATCAATTCTCCATGATTTTCTATGGGAATAAATCTCCATAGGGAATTACAGAGTTCCCCGCACACATTTCCCTCCCTTCCCCCCGCTTTCTGACGACCCTGAAGTGGGGGGAGGGCCTCCAAACCGGGGGATCCCCTGCCCCCACCGGGGGATTGGCAACCCTATTGAAAACTCTTACAGAGTTGCTATAACTTGACAGCAAACAAACAAAACAAAACAAAAGCTCATTCAATATAAAACCCTGAAGCTGAATAATAAGGCTGGCTCCTAAATGTTTGTGATAGATCATAAAGCTGGAGAAAATTAAGGCCTATACTGTGCTACTCTATGTGTGTTCAGCCCTGGCCTCAGAACACTTCTGCTTTAGGGCAGGCCGAAGAGATTGGAAGTGGAGTGGGGGGTGGGGGGAGAGAAGGAAATCTCCCATAGGGTGGATGTGTGAACTTGGGGTTTCTGTGGAGCTATAGGCCCATAGAGTTGAACTGCAGTGGAGAGAGAAGTACTCTCCGTGTGTATGTTGGCTTTTCTTTGTCTCATGCGCCCACACAAAAGACCTCCTCCTGTAACTGTTTCTCTCTCTCAGTGTTATTGTAGTTATGACAAGGATAAGTGGCAAATCATTAAAGCAGCAACGCAGGACGCAAGGCCTCGCCATAAGAAGGAAAAGAGCCCTCTTTGAAGCCAAATAGGAGTGTTTTTGAATTAATGGGGTGTGCCGCGATTTCTTGGCTAAGTTCTGTTTACTCAAACATCTTTGCGCTCTTGACACGCCAAGGAGTTCCTGCATCGAGTTGTAAGCAAAAATCAGAAACCCGGGCCTGCCTAGGATTTATGATGTGCCTCAAGCTGCCAGAGACAAAGCACCAGATTGTCAATATTTATACCTCGCTGTTAAAATATATCTTCTGTTGAGTGCTTGGGATTCCTCTCGCTGTCGAACCACCAGTAAAAGAACTAGGATTTTCTCTTTCTTTCTTTCTTTCTTTCTTTCTTTCTTTCTTTCTTTCTTTCTTTCTTTCTTTCTTTCTTTCTTTCTTTCTTTCTTCCTTTCTTCCTTTCTTCCTTTCTTCCTTTCTTCCTTCCTTCCTTCCTTCCTTCCTTCCTTCCTTCCTTCCTTTCTTTCTTTCTTCCTTTCTTCCTTTCTTTCTTCCTTTCTTTCTTCCTTCCTTCCTTCCTTCCTTCCTTCCTTCCTTCCTTCCTTCCTTCCTTCCTTCCTTCCTTCCTTCCTTCCTTCCTTCCTTCCTTCCTTCCTTCCTTCCTTCCTTCCCTCTCTTTCTCGCTTTCTCTCTCTCTCTCTTTCTCTCTTTCTTGTGGCTAACAGCCACTGATGGACCTCTACTCTATATGTTTATCCAATCCCCTGTTGAGGCTGTCTGTGCTTGTTGGTGCCACGACTTCCTGCAGCAGCATATTCCACGTGTTCATTACTCCTTAGGTGAAGAAATACTTCCTTTTAACTATTCAAATGCCCAGGCCTCATTTTGGGCAGGAGCTCACAAGAGCAGAGCTCTGGAACTTATACAATTTATTGTGCTCTTTCTGTCTTACCCCCCCCCTCCAAAAAAAAAAAAAACAACTTGCTTCTGGGCTCCATTGTTCAAACCCTCTGTGAGAATTTTGCTGATCTCTAAGATTTTACAAACTTTCTAATATTCTTCCCCACAAAAAATGGGAAAATAACCAAAACATATAAAGCAGACAGATGGAAATCTTCATCATGCCACTTTGGCCACATAGGAGAAAGTAATTTAAAAAGTATGATGGGAGTAAGCTTTTATTATGACAGTTATAATTCAAGAGGCATTTTAAAGTAGATGCTGAGGAGACATAATTTAGTGCACCTTCCTGTGATGTCAGGGCTGTGCGGCATATGCAAATGAGTTATGTGAAGGAGTTGTACTAATGAGCTCTGAAACCTCTTTTTCTACAAAATGACCCCTGCAAATGCCACTGCTCATTACTTTCATTGAGTGCCCATGAGTTTTTGTATCATGAGAAACAGGGGGAAAGTACTTCTTTCTCTGTCTCCTCAATCCAATGCATAATTTTGTAAACCTCTGTGTCACCCGTCAATATTCCGTCTAAGCTGGGAGTCTTGTGAGCAAAAATTCTACTCCATGAGCTACTGGCATGAAAGCTGTGAGCTACTGCATACATTAGTTTGCTCTGGTGTCACTTTTCCTGAGCTAAGACAAAAATGAGCGAGCTGGAGGCTAAAAAATGTGAGCTAGCTCACACTAACTCAGCTTAGAGGGAATACTGCCGTCAATCATTGTTTTTCCAAGCTAAAGAGCCCCTTACTTCATTAACCTTTCTTCATAGGGAAGGTGTTCCACCCTCTTACTGATTTTAGTTGCCCTTCTCTGCACCTTTTCCAATGCTATAATATCTTCCTTGAGATGTGGTGACCAGAACTGTACACAATATTCCAAATGAGGCTGCGCCATAGGTTTATACCAGGGGTATTGTGATACTGGCTGATTTGTTTTCAGTCCCCTTCCTTTCAATCTTCTTCCCCAAGAACAGGATTTTAGGGGGCACTTCAGGCTATCATGCAGGGGGGGGGGGGGCTCCAAACATCATGCACCATGGGTGGAAGGCCTTCAACCTGTGGGATCACTGTGCTGAATCCAACGTGATGAATGAAGGAACATGCCTCTGAGTAAATGCAGAATTTGGGTTGCCAACATTTGCTCTCAGGGCATAACTGTTGGCACCAATTTTAGTTTAGGGGTTAATGCTTCCAGGAATGAGAGTGGGATGTCCAGGGATCAAAGAGATGGCCTTAAGCAGCTCTCTTTATTTCACTAATTGTCCATAAGAACATAAGAATGGAGGGCAGGGGGGGAATCGCATCAAAGTCATCCTAACCCAGGATTTTAAGAACAGCCAACCAGATGACTCTGGACACTTCCATGCTGGTACGATGACGACAGCTTCCTCTTCTTCTTGGTCCCTGCATTATCTGTGACTTAATTAGACATGAAGCCTTTGGTAGGATGCTCACATGATTATTATTTTAGATCAAATATTATTATTTTAAGTCAAACGACAGCTTCCCCTTCTTTTGGTCCCTGCATTACCCGTGACCTAATTAGACATGATGCCTTTGGTTGGATGCTCACATTATTATTATTTTAAATCAAATAGTCATGCAGTGCCCAGTTTGAATCAGGGCTATGGTGTTGGGGCAGAAGCAGGGGTCGCTCCTGCTGAATTCACGGCCTGGCCAGAAGCATTCATAGTGGAGGGTCTGTGTCAGGCCTCAGATTCAGTGGGAGCTCACAGGAGCATAGCTCCTGAACCTTTCTGGGAGTTCCTCCTCCTCCTGAGAGTTCCACCTCCTTGTCCATTGAATAGAATGTGCAGCTGCATAACAATCCCTGGATGAGCTCCACCATCTATATTTCTACAAAACGACCCCTGGTCTGTGTGGTAGTTTTTCCTGCACATTCCTTGCCTCAGTCCCCCTTGGCTGCCCCAGTACCATGGAAAGACTTTTTAAAAAGTCATGGAGGGTATTCAGAGAGGTGGCTGAATAAAACTTGCCCCTCCTCTGGTATTCTTTGGAGGTCCCACATTCAAATACTTGCCAGGATCGGCCTCCCTTAGCTTCTGAGTTCTGATGAGATTGGTCTTGTTGGGCTATCTAGATCAGGGCTCATTTAGCTGCTCTTTATCTATCTTTCAATCACATTTTTTAAACCTTTTCTTCCAAGGAACTTATAGTAGCATATACATTTCTCCCACATTATCTCACAGCAATCCGCAGTAGGCGAGAGAGTGACTAACCTAAGGTTACTATTTCCTGGCAGAATGGGAATTCGAACCCAGCGCTTTGCTGTCCTAGTCCAGCCACTGAGCCATGGTCTCTCAGTATCATGTCTAGTTAGGCTCTAATTATATGCTACTTGCTGCATAGAAGTCTCTGGCTGGCAGGTTATTTGGACTAGACTGAGAAGGCAGGCGTGGAGGGAGAAGCCAGGAATTCCTTTATTGAAATGTACAGCATTGGAACAGCATTAACTGCTCGTCTTCTGCAAGCACTCAGAGGCATCTAAGCAGTGCATAAAACATATACAATACGGTATATGTGTGGCTATAAAGCAGCCTAGAATCTGAAGGCAAGACCCTTTCTTGGTTTTTCCTTGTAGAATATTTTACAGGCATGCATTAAGTTTTACATCAGGTTTGAGGAGAAAAATGTGTATTTAGTACTTGGGAAGTGTAGTTAAGTGTCTAATGTACAGCAAGAACCAGCCCTTGAACAACCATGGCAATTTAATACTGAGCAGAGCCAACATGGTCAAGTAGAGCTATTTATTTCTTTAGATTTTACTTCATTCATACCCCTCCCTTCTCCCCAGTGCAGACCCCAAGTGACTTAATTCTTTCTCCTGTCCTCCGTGTTAGTCTCACTGCAACGAACTTGTGTCAGTAGAGAATTTGGGAATTTGAACCCGGGTCTCCTGGATCCTAGTCTCATACATGAACCATGTTGGCTCTGAGTTGTGCCTGGGAGACCCAAGTTCAGAATCTAGTTTGGTGAATGGATCTTCCTTTGCCATGGTTCCTCGAATGTAAAAGTGGAGCAAGAAGGATGTCTGGACGGAGGAGAGTAGAAATCCCATTCGATCCCCCTTCTCCCTGCAAACTTGCCTTCCCCCGGCCAGCTCCCACTTTTTCCTACCCTTGTTCTTGCTTGCTCAAACTTCTGTTTGCTTCCGTCTCCTTCCGGCTCCTTCTACTGCCTCAGTTTCTACTCCGTTCCTCCCCTGCCAGCTCTTTTTTGCCAAATGCTGCTTTCCTTTCCCTGTTGCCTTGCAGCCCGCCCCCTCCCTGTGGTCTATCCCCCTTCCTCTCTTCCACCCTCTATTTCCACTTTCCCCAGCCATCACCTTGTTTGGGATCTCAGTTGTCTAGGCAACACAAAATGACTGCTGAAATCTGGTGTGTGCTCTCAAGATCATGGCTGGCAAGGGATTCTGTTTTTCTTTTTGCTATGCGTTTGCATGCTTATACATTTTGGGAGGTTTTTTTTAAAAAAAAAACTTTCAATTTTTAAAATTCTTCTGCAAAACATCAGAAAACTTTGCCTTAGCCCAGGGTAGGTCCTCACTTTATGGACATTTTTGAGCTATTTAGTAGGATCACACATCATTCTTACACATATGATTGAGTGCTGCCTTTGAAATCCAGATGGTTACAATGCTTTGCAAATTAATGGTAAATTATTATTAAAAGAAATATTCTCATAAACATTGACAGATGTGTTTTGTTAGACTATCATGTTCATTACTGTTACATGTTAACATGTATCATGATCAGTGCTGTTATGGCTTAACGTGATAGAACAAAGTTTGAATCCAGTGACACCTTTAAGACCAACAAAGTTAAGTTTAATGCCCAGAATTAAACTTTGTTGATCTTAAAGGTGCCACTGGACTCAAACTTTGGGCTGTTGCATCAGACCAACACGACTACCCACATGAATCTATGTTAATGTGATGTTGGTCTGCATTTATGGCTTGAGATCCCATCTGGAAATGATCAAAGAGAAAGGGGATAAAAATATTGGGGATGGGATTGATTGACTTTCCTGATCGGGAGCCAAGGAGTTCTCTTGTAGGGGTTAATTTTTAAAGGTGAGGGTTGCAGAACTTCAGTTTGCCCACGTTCATGGACATGTTGAACCTGGCTGCACTTAGGTATTTGGAGGCAATGTTCTCTGCACATTCCTTAGATGTTCTGTGTTCTGTTAAGCTTCATAGCTTCCAGATCAGAGCCCTGTCACTCAAAATAGTTTTAAAAACTGACAGTTAACTCAAACTAAGCCTTGGATCATTTATTCTTTCTCTATCTTCAACTAGCAGGCCTCTCCTGAACCTCCGTATTGATTCTTTTTCTCTGGAATAGGTTGGCAACATAATACAACTGCATGGAAAAGAAAAGAAAATTAGCTAGAGGTTGCGGGCAGCCGAGTTGGTTCAAAGCAAAATCCAAAGACAACTCATGCAATATCTTTTATTAGGATGACCCACTGAAAATAGCACACAACAGTGAGGAAGCTTTCAGGTTCTTTAGAACTCTTCATCCAGATGGATCTAGTAAAGGAGGGGGTAATAATGTTTCAAGACTCTTTTCTTCATCCTGTTACAGAATACCTGGCAGCTTTGAGCAGATAATGTTGGGAAGAGCTGGGTTTGGTTTGCGATTTTGGCCTCCTGGCAAGAAAGAGGGAAAACAATGACAGCTTCCAATCGGAAATTTTTTTTGGGGGAGGGGGGACATTAATGTGTGTGACAATTCTGCATAGGGTATGGGTAATAGGCTTTAAGATGGTGGTCTGGAACATCCCCCCCCCCCCTTTCTCCCTTTAAAAAACACACACATATCCAGCTGAATGAAGAGTTCTGGTGAACTTGAAAGCTTGCACATTGTTCTGTGTTAATTTGGTTGGCAGGATTGCCATCCTCCAGGTGGGGCCTAGACATCTCCCATTTTTACAACTGATCTCTAGAGATCAGCTCCCCTGGAGAAAATGGCTGCTTTGAAGAGTGGACTCTATGGTATTCGATCATGCTGAGGCCCCTCCCCTCTCCAGACCCCACCCTTTCCTGGATCCACCCCCGAAGTCTCCAGGTATTTTCCGGCAACCCTATTGGTTGGTCTTCATAAAAGGTATTGCCTGACTTTTAGAAAATTAGCTGGGAAGTAGGGTAACGAGTGAAGATACTAAAAGTGCAGCAGAACAAACAGGAGTCAAGTTGCACTTTTAAGACCAACGAAGTTTTATTCAGAACATAAGCTTTTGTGTGCTAAAAGCACACTTCTTCAGACAGCTGCCCCCTTGGATCTATCTAAATGTGCAGCAGTTTAGTGATTTCAGAATAAGCCATTTTTTTTTTTTTTAAAGAGAGGTTCTGGGAATGTTATGGCTGTCGTCATTTAATGAAATACTAGGATTGCTGGGCTGAGCTTTAATTTATCCTGGCATGTTGCTTCCAAGGGGTCCGGAAGACACTTCCGAAAGGCCAGTCTTTGGAAGGCAGCAGGGGGTGGGAGGAGAGCGGCTGCTTTCTGTTTTATGATGAAATCTCAAGGGTTACTTAAATGAGCACATGGCTCTGCCGTTATTCTGTGCTCATGATGAACGGGAGAGAGGTAAAGAAATGGCCCCTCTGGGGATTCTGTGCATGATATATGTCTCTACACAGCGTCACCTGAGCCTTGGATTAGCACAATGTGAGAGCCTGGGGAATTCTAAAGGCAGCAGGCTCAATGCTGAGTTTTAAGCAGACGTTACACTGAGCAAAATTACAGTAAAACTGCCTTTGGCACTATGAGGGCTAGAAACTTGGCTGTCTTTTTTTAAAATCCTTTTTTGTTAAAAGGATCATCACCTTAATATCCATACTTGACTGGTTGGGGAGGTCTCTGCTGTGCTTTCTTATTGTCTGTGGAGTATGCACCCACGATTCTGTTGTTGATGATAGTCTGTTTGGATATGGCTTCCATTTGGTACTGTGGGGAGAATGCCTTTCCCTGTAAAACACAAGCAAAGAGCCAGAGTGGTAAAGTGGTTATAATGTTGGACTCGGCTCTGGGAAATCCAGGTTTGAATCCCTCCTTGCGCTACAGAAGCTTGCTGGGTAACTTTGGGTCAGTCAGATATGCTCCATCCTGGCCTACTTCACAGGGTCATTGTGAGGATAAAACGGGGGAGAGGAGAATGATGTAAGCTGCTTTGGGTTCTCACTGAGAAGAAAGGGTGAGGTATAAATAAAGGAAGCAAAAAAAGAAGAATAAAGATGTATTTCCAGTCTCGGCAGTCAGAACCAGGAAGATTTTAACACTGAAATTCTGAATTGAGCTGAAGAAGTGAGCCGCGACTCATGAATGTTCCTCCCCTGCCACAAATTTTGTTAGTCGTTAAGGTGCTACTGGACTCTTGCTCTTTTCTGCTGAAATGCTCTGATGCAGTGGTAGTTAACTGGACCAACTGTGATCCATAGTTGACTTCTTCTCATGGAATAAATAAGTAAATCTGTGTTTGAACGTTCCAAGAATCTTCAAACTTGGTTCAAGTTAGGCATCTCCTTGGCTAAACCTATTGAAAAATGTAAGAGCATTTTTACAAATGAAGTCCAAATATCATTACTTAGAGCAGGGATGGCCAAACTCAGGAGCCACATGTGGCTCTTTTGCACATATTGTGTGGCTCTTGAAGCCCCCACTGCCCAGTTGGCCAGCTTGGAGAAGGCATTTCATTTTCATTTCATTCGATTTATATCCCGCCCTACCCCACCGTAGCGGGCCCAGGGCGGCTCACAACATAAAACTCTAACAATAAATCAGCTTAAAACACATTAATAATTAATGTGTCTCTTGAAATAATTTGTCTCTTGAAATAATTTGTCCAAGCCAAGCCAACTGGCAGCTTGGAGAATGCATTTAAAGTTAAAGTTGCTTTCTTTCTACCACTCTCCCCATCTGTTTGCTTCCCTTCTTCTCCCCCTGTCTTCTTCCCTGTCTTGGGCTCTCAGACACCTGGCGTTCATGTCTCATCTGGCATTTATTCTCTGTGGCACTTAGTTGAAGCAAGTTTGGCCACCCCTGGCTTAGAGAGTATTCTTTTATTTTGTTGTTATATGCTATAGTCTGTAAACTGCTTTGGTTCTTTCTTTGAGCAGAAAATGTGGGTGTAATAAGCATAATGCCAAAGTGATGCCTTTACTTTATGAATGGAGATATAGGATACCAGACCCATTTCAAAGATTTCTCTGCAACTTTGGGGGGGGAAGCCCATACCCCCATATGAGTCTGGCCCTTTGCACTCCTGGGTTAGTCTTGAACACACAAAGTTGCCTTTTGTCAAGTCAGACCATGAGTCTGTCAAGCTCTGTGCTATGTACGCAGACAGATGGTGGAGGTCTTTTCTCATCGCTTTCTACTGGAGCTTTTGAACTGGTGATGCCAAGGACTGAACTGGGGACATTCTGCATGCAAAGCAGCTGCTGTTCTGTTCCCTTGAGTCACAGTGTCTCACCAGATCTGTTGCTGTGAAATGAAGAGTTCTGTGATAACTTAGAGCATGGAGGCCTGATTTTTTTGAGCCTGCGACCCTGGTACATTTGGAATTCTGACATGGCGTGTGGGGCACAGCAACAAAATGGCTGCCACAGGAGGCGGAGCCATCCACAAAATGATTGCTACAGCTTTATTGGAGTAACACAGCGCAGATGCTTGTGCTGCAGCAATAGCTGCTGCCAAAACATTTTTTTATAACTTCCACGGCCACCTTTGCTGGGCAAATGCCCTCCTTGGCTGCACCCAGTTCTTAAAAGCTCTTGGAGTTCATGGTGCCTAGAGGCAGCTTGTTGGGGACCCCTACCTTAGAGCCTAACAAGCTTATACCCATTTCTTGAGAAATTGGCAGTGTTACAGCAGGAAGTGCAGATCTGGGGGAGAAGGAGCACATCCTCTCACAGGTGATCACAGAAATGGATGGGGTATAGGGTTGCCAGGTCCTACCTTTTTCCCAGCAGGGGGATCTTGGGGCCTTGCTGACACAATGATGCCATGAGGAAGTGACATCATCATGCCACTACGCTCTAGTTTTTGGGCAAAACCAGGGCCTTTTTGGTAGCAGGAACTTCTTTGCATATTACGCCACACCTCCCTGATGTAGCCAGTCCTTCTGGAGCTTACAGGAGGCCCCGTGCTAAGAGCCCTGTAAACTTTTGGAAGATTGGCTTCATCAGGGAGGTGTTGCCTGATATGCAAAGGAGTTCCTGCTACAGAGAAAGCCCTGGGCAAAACTTTATGGTTTGAGTCCAAGTTTACCACAGAGTTTTGCCCAAAAACTAGAGTGTTGCCTCCATGATGACAGCATTCCTGGGTGACGTAATCACACCATATTTTGGGGGCATATGTGGGTGAGGTTCCCCCCCCCCCCACTGGCCAGCTGGTTGGAGGTGGAGAGGAGCCACAAAAGCGGGAGAATTCCTGCCCGGACTGGGAGGCTGGCAACCCTAGTGGGGTGTAAAAAGGAATGGAAAACTTGCAACTGGACCTTTGTTTTGAATTTGAAAAAGACTGCCTAGCCATGCTGCTTATCCTGCACTGAAGGCCTGCAAAAGCACCGTGAGAAGTGTTTTAAAAGTTGTTTTTCTTGTCACCTGCAAAAAGGACCATTTCCCAGAGAAGGGCAGAAGCAGCACAAGGTTGGGGGGGGGGGGATGGGGGGCGGGAATGCTCCAATAGCAATAATGTAAAATATAGCCTCTAGGCTAGAGGGGAAGGTTCAGCGCATATGTTCTACATCATTGCTGGTTATGCTCTGTAGCAGTCTTGTACTTGATAGGAGAAGAACTCTGTTTGCATATAGAGAGACTGTATTCTCTGCAGCTGAGCGAGAATTATTAGCCATCTGATATATGCTTTGGCAACCGAGGAGCCCAGAACCTCTTATCCACATCAATACTCACTCCCCTTCATTTCTTTCCAAACAGTGCTTCCAAGAGCTTGAATCGCTCTGTTCCTGGCTTCCTTACCATCTCCCAGAATGCTGTATTTGCTGGTTTTTAACAATAGTGGATTTCCCCCCACTCCCTCTTTCCCGTAGGGCTGGGATTTCCTCTTTCCAAGGCTAGGAGGTTGCTTTATGAAATATGGCTGCCAGTGTTGACTTGCCTGTGTCTATTAGTTGCTACCATCTGCCTCCTTTGTGAGTGCCAGGAAGCTTGTCAGGAGACAGTTATAGGGTTAAAAATCTTGACTAGTTCATCTTAAATTTTCCTCCATTGTTGAGGGGGGATGTGTTCTGCTCGGTTTTTTTCCAGGCAAGGAATAAATGTGGCGCGCTGCAGCTCCCCCTACTGGCAAAATTATGCCACTGCAACGTGGGATGAAAATATTCGGCAAGCGAGAACTTGATCATTGTATTCCCGGCTTGACATTTTGTCTTCCAATCACAGTACAGGCCTCGTCTGCCTCATGAATATTTACCAGGGCTGCCCCTCTCATTCCCAGGCACTGAGGAGTGATCTGCGTTCTAAAAAATAGCATGGCAGCACAAGGCCATCCTAAGGTCCTGCAGAGGCCGCTGGGACAGGAAAGTCTGAGAATTTTACCTTGAAATTATGATGAATCATTGTTAAGCTACAATGAATCAAGCATTCTGCTTCTTAAAAGCATACTTCCAAATCTAGGCAAAGTGTTCAGTGTCTTGCTGTTAAAAAAAATCGTTTTTGAAAGAGTCAACTTCACATGCGCTGACTTCTGTGCAATGCTAACATGTTCTAGCATTCTTTTCATAGTTAATTCTTGGTGATATCAAAATGGAAAGATCTGGGAACTGAGTTTCTGTTTCTGTTCTGTTTCTTGAGTGTCTTTAAGGTGCCACTGAACTCGAACTTTGTTCTGTTGCTTCAGACCAACATGGCTACCCACCTGGATCAAACGGCTGCTTTGTTTGTGATGCGTGCGTATGTGTAATTTTTCAGTAGTTAAATGGGCCAGTTTTTTTGGTAAATCCTCTTCAGCTTTGTTCAAAATACTCCATTTCTAGAGAATCCACACCACTCAAGGCTCATAGCATTCTTTTGTATTATGTTGTATTATGTATAGTTTGATTCCTTTAAATATTTGCAACTGAAAGCCAGCATGTTGGAGTGGTTAGAGTGCTGCATTAGGAACGGGGAGACCAGGGTTCAAATCCCCTGCTCTGACAAGGAAGTTCCCTGTGTGACCTGGGGCCAGTCGCACATGTTCAGTCTAACCTACCTATCAGGGTTGTTGTGAAGATAAAATGGAGGAGGGGAGAATGATGTCAGCCACCATGGGTCCCCAGTGGGGAGGTATAAATGGAGTAAATGGAGGAGGAGAAGGAGATGATGATATTGGATTTATATCCCACCCTATTACTCTGAATCTCAGAGTGGTCACAATCTCCTTTACCTTCTCCCCCCCCCCCCCAAAAAAAGACACCCTGTGAGGTAAGTGGGGCTTAGAGAGCTTACGAGAGCTATGGCTGACCCAAGGCCATTCCAGCAGCTGCAAGTGGAGGAGTGGGGAATCAAACCCGGTTCTCCCAGATAAGAGACCACGCACATAACCACTACACCAAACTGAGTGTAGAACTGAGAAGTTCTATGTAATAGAACTTACAGTTCAAACATTCAGCAGTTCAAACATTAACAGTTCTACGCCTTGAAATCCCCCAATCCTAAACACTGACTTCAGTAACTTAGAGTGTAACTTTTTAGGATTGCACTGTGAGTGATCCATTCATAGGTGATGATACATAAGGGAGTGGTGTAGGTACCATGGTGAAGGTGCCATGGTGAATACTGGAATCCTAATCTTATATACTAGGAACGAAGTTTGAATCCAGTAACACCTTTAAGTCCAACAAAGTTTAATTCTGGGTATCCAAAGAAGCATGTGTACACATGAAAGCTTATACTTTGAATAAAGCTCTGTTGGTCTTGAAGGTGCCACAGAACTCAAACTTTGTTCTGCTGCTTCAGACCAACACGGCTGCCCCCCTGAATTTATTTACTTGAAATTACCCAATAGTGGATACAAATTCCAAGTCAGTCTAGGATGGGGCTGTAGATTTATGAGCTTGGAAGCCCATGTTGCAGGGCTATAAATGCAATGAATGAGGCGCAGACTGAGCTGTGATGCAGTTGGACATCATGAGCCAGGCTGCGGCAGCCTGTTGATACAACTCGTGCTCCATGTCTAGTTCGGCTCTTGGAAAAGAAGCCTCTGTGACCTCAGGCCTCTACCTCTAAATGTGAATGATAATACTGGCCTGTACTACAAGACAGTTGTTAAGTTTTAACTGGGAAAGTGTAAATCGCTTAGAAAATCGGGGGGAAATCGAAAGTATTCTGGTTATTTCACTGTTTGTTCTATGAGATTTGCATAGCAGCTGTTAGTAGCAGATGAAGACTTACCACTACTGAGAACTGCGAGCTGGTTCCTTTAGTTGGCCTCGATACCTCATCAGCTGAGCTTCGCCGCACTTCCATAATCTCTCCGAGATCCAGGAAAATGGCATATGTGGTAGCGGTGGGGTTGCAGGATGATTAGCCCAGCTGATGCTGTCTGTAGACGTTTGTGCAGAACGTTGCTAGCCAGGCAGCCTGTGGACATATTACTGGCCCCTTCAGGCAATCTGTGAAGATGTGCCACAGCCTTGTGGTTTCTGCCCTGGATCTGCCTACTATGACTCTGCCAGCTAGAATGGCAGTACTGAGTTAGGAAATTCCTGGAGACTTGAGAAGGAGGGTTTTGGGGAGGGCAAGGATCTCAGTGGACAGAGTGGTGACTAATACAGGTGGGGAGAGCTCTTCGCCAGTGACTGGCATGGTCCACTTGAACGCTCCTGGCACTTTGCAGGCATCTTCAAGATACAGAATTATCCACATTGATGGTGCTATATGTATGTAGTACTGCTACTAACTTAAACTTCTCTCTGCTTCTTGGTAAGCTGCATCAAAGTTGTCTGAGACTTATTTTGGCAGTGAATGTGTACCGGTTTAGAATGAGCAAACTTTTATCCCCAAGAACAGTGTTCCCCTGGGGGATGGAGAGATTGCCTGGTTAATACAAAATCAAGGTTCTCATCCTAGAAGAACCTCTTTAAAGGTGGTGATTTACCACACAAACTGCAGTGCAGTAGCTCCCTTTCTTGGCAAAATATTGCTGATGGCCTTTAAACGAGGTGAATGTTTTCACCTCCTCTGAAAAATCTCTGAGATGAGGGCATCTTTTTCATGGGAGTGAAATGTTTTGTGAGAAAGGGACCCTCTGGTGCCAACTCAGTCTCCTTTTTGGAGGGGGGGGCACAGCTTAATAAATAGAGGGACTGAGATCCCTTGGTGGTTAGGCTGGATGATCTCTGGGTGCATGCCAGTCATGATTCTAAGCTGAAAACCTGATTATTCTCATTGAGGTACCATGAGAAAGACATTCCACTTCTAAATTCCATGCCCCCCCCCCCAAAAAAATCCAAATTTTGTGACCTCTGTGTATTATGCAATTTTTGATTCTACGGTGTCATCTTGCATTATTCCGTTTGTCATGTTATCACTTAATGCTTTGCTTCCATTCTATGTCTTAGATTTCTGGTTAGATCCAGAACCCAGATCCAGTTTCATTGTTTGTTGACTGTCCCATCCTGTTGATTGTATTGACTCACTCTTTGTAATCCATTTGTGAGTCCCAGTCAAACAGGCATAGCCATAAATAACATTAATAAACAAGGGTGGTTGGTTTGTTGCATTTATTTGCAGGTGTTCAGACAGCTGTTCAAGGCACCAAAGTTCTGCTCTCTGAGAAATAGATTCAGGTGGATAGCCGCATTGGTCTGAAGGAGCAGAACAAAGTTTGAGTCCAGTGGCGCCTTTAAGACCAACAAAGCTTTATTCAAGGCGTAAGCTTTTGTATGCATGCACGCTTCTTCAGATACAGTGAAATAAAATGTCTTCAATATACTGATGTGATGGTTATATATGTAATGGTTGAGGACGCCTTGTTTCGCTGTATCTGAAGAAGTGTGCACGCCCACGAAAGCTTATACCTTGGATAAAACTTTGTTGGTCTTAAAGGTGTTTCTTAGAAGTAGAAACTCTTCTCAGGTCCCATTCTGACTGCAGAGGTCTTGCCTTCACGTAGTCGATCCTACCATTACAGTCTTCAAAATTTTGTTTAAAGGAACCTCTGCTCCTGCTACCTTATGCAGTGTTCCATTAAGTTAATTTTACTGGCTGTTAGGTAAATTCCCATAGGCAAACCTAGCTGTATAGAAAGCTGAGTAGCTCCGGTGATGTCTAAGTTCCTGCACAGATACTGGTGCATTCCTTTGGTGTTTTTAAACAAAACACCAGAAATTGGTGCCCTAAATTTCTGAATAGCCTACATTTTGCTTGGGGAAGAACCGTGGTGGGTGTGGAACTTCACAAAGTACCTATATTATGACTACGAAAGAATGGAGCAATAGACTTGCCAATTAAATTTAAAGGGAACTCAGAATCTGGCTGACTACTAATGATCTATTACCACTGAAAATCATATGCTTAGTTGGAATCTACTGTGCCTTTGTTGAATCACAGCTACATGAACAGGTCTTATGTATTCTTGAACACTTACATATTTTACATATTCTTGCAACACTTACATATTTTGAAATTTTAAACTAATTGTCATTTCTCTTTTCATAAAATTTCCTTTTCTTGCTATGAAACAGGGACAAAGAAATGCTCAACATAATGCTGCCAGGACATAAAGTACGTAAATTTTGTTGACTAGGACAGAGCAGGAAGTAGAACTTTTTGGGGAGTGGTTGGGTGGGTTGTGAATATCTGGTTGTTCTTTAACTTGCACACACATGAAGTGGAGCCTACACATTAGATGATTGTTTGAAATGCCTTTTCTTTTACTGGTTACAGCTACTGGGGCTACAGTTTCCAGAGTAGGAAAGGGTCTCGATAACCTTTCAACCCAGTACCATTTTCCCTTCTTAGACTGGCACCCACAAGGTGGGGAGACTTGGATGACTATCTAAACTTAAACTACAAAACCTATGATGCAGTGTGACTACAAGTGAACTGTACTGAAATCTTTACTTTTCCAAGGAACTGAGAAAACGAATGTATGACTGGAGTCTGATGAAATTTGAATTTACTCCAGACTGGCCTACAGGTTGCTCTTCCCCTGTTGGGGGAGACTTGGGTGACTGTTTATTTAAGCTTAAAACTACAAAGCCTATGATGCAGTCTGACTTCAAGTGAGAAATCTCTTTTCCAAGGGACTGAGCAAATGAATGCATGACTGGAGTCTGCTGAAATTTGAATTGATAGTCAAATTACCTTTAGAAATACTTTCGTCTCAACAGGAAAATGGAATTGCAAATTAGAAGTGTGGCAGTGGGATTTTCACGTGCCTTTTTAATAAAATAAATGTCAAGATAAAGGGCATGAGCTATTGGCAGAAGTTTGTAACAAACTGAACTTATCTTAACCATTACCCTCTAAGTAGCAATTCACGTTGAATCACCCTGGCATATTTTAGAACCAGTATGACATAGAGTTGGAACAGGAGGAGAGGGACTGTGGTTTAATTCCCCATTTAGCTCTGAAACTTGCTGGGTGACTTTGGGTCCATTACTCATTCTCTCTGCAGGGTTGTTATGAGCATACAACAAAGGGGGCAAGAAAAAATATATGCCACTTTGGTCTCCTTGAAGGAAGAAGAGTAGGATAAAAGTCTGATAGATCCTCTGTCTAACTCGGTACTTCATTGTAAAAATCATTCAGTTGAAAGATAATTTTTTCTCCCTCTCCTCAAATACTAGGGCACCCAATGAAACTGATGGGCAGTAGGTTCAAGACAGACAAAGGAAATACAATTTTACACAGAGTTATTCAACTGTGGAATTCACTGCCAGAGGATGTAGTGATGGCTACAAGAATATGCAGCTTTAAAAGGGGATTAGATAGATTTGTAGAGGATGTCTATCAATGGCCACTAGCCATGGTGACTGAGGGGAACATCTACATTCAGAGGCACTAAGTCTCTGAATCTCAGAGCCAGGAGGCAACATCAGGGGAAGACCTCAGCCTCTATGTCCTGTTGTTGCCCATCAGGAGGAACTGACTGGTCACTGTGTGAGATAGGATGCTGGACTAGAAGGACCATTGGTCTGATCCTGCAGGGCTGTTCTTATGTTCCCTCTTCTGCACTTTCTATACCAAGGCTCCTTAGTCATATGTTGTCTGCGTGATCCTAGTGCTTAGCTTTATGCACATGGATAACTGTACATATGCACCTGGGACTGGGAAGTGAAAAGAATTTTAATTTGTCTTGGCAGGCTCACTCACCCACTTGCTCCCGGTCTTTTGCTTCCTGACCCACCTACCACCTGCACCTTGAAAGGAGCAAGGCTAGCTGAGGCTGGCATTGAAGGGTAAAAGGTACCATCTTGCCTGGAGAGTCTAGTGGATGGAAGGGCAAAAGAGCCACCTCACCCAAGCAGACCATGCATGCATGGCTGCAGAAGCATGCCCAGCAGGAGTTACTCAGCTGCTCTAGGGAATGATCTACAGGCAGAGTCCTACTTGCGCTATCCTTCCCACGTTTATGAACTCCTCCAAGTGGGACTCTCCTGGAGCAATTGGGCCATTGATATCACAGGGAGAATTCCTGGGGGGCTGCCACTCTGAAGGGCTTTTGGCAAGCAGGCGTTAACAGAGTCCAGCAGTTCAGTAGGACACACTCACAACCCAGCAGTTCAATAGGACACCTGGCCACTGGAGCCAACAGGGGCTGTTGGTTCACACACTGCTTTCCATTGGTGGTGGCAGGGCTTTTTTCTTTTTTCTTTTAGCAGGAACGCACAGGAACACAGTTCTGAACGGTTTGGCATCAGGGGGTGTGACCTAATATGCAAATGAGTTCCTGCTGAGCAGGAAAAGCCCGGTGCAAAACAATGGGGGATGTCAGGGGGTGTGGGCTGATGTGCAAATGAGTTCATGCTGGTCTTTTTCTACAAAAAAAGAAACCCTGAGTGGTGATGTCAGAGAGGCAACTGGTGAATCAATGTGACACTTGCAGTTGACACTGCTGGGCAGGTCTGTGCCGAGTATCTCTTGCCTCACTGGCTTTTAATACTGCAGGAAGTGCTCTCACCCTGGTTTGCTACTTGGCCACTTTAACTTCTGAGCTTGTCCCTGGGCCATTGCTAGGCTGAGATTTAAAAGTTGTGTATTTATATATGCCTCATGTTGGGAGAAACGGCACTAGAGTATCCAATGAGAATAAAAAATAAAATAAAAATCTTATGATTCTTCATGTAGCACCTTACAGACCAATAAAATTATCCAGGGTTATTAGCTTTTGTGAGTCAAACCTTGCTTGGTCCAAAGTTTGACTCAAGAACGCTTATACCTTGGAATACTTTGTAGGTCTGTAATAGGGTTGGTACCCAGATGGGATATCCAAGATATAGAACAACCACGGGGGGGGGGGGGGGGGAGGGGGGTGGAACTCACAATTTTTACAAATATTCCACTATCTGTTTTATCTATTTTCACTGTGGTGAAATCCAGTTCCTAGGGTACATTCATAAAGTCCACAGAAAGTCCATATAATTCTTGTAGAAATCAATAAAACCTCCAGATGGTGGCTGGAGATTTTCTGCTATTACAACTGATCTCCAGATAACAGAGACCATTTCACCTGGAGAAAAAAGCTGCTTTGGAAGGTGGGCTATGGCATTGGGGTACCATTGAAGTCCCTCCCCTCCTCAGGCTCCACCCACAAAATCGCCAGGTATTTCCCAACCCAGGCCAGGCAACCCTAGTCTGTAATGTGCTTGTGGATTGTAGAATCATAGAGTTGGAAGGGAGCATAAAGGCCATTTAGTCCAACCCCCTGCTCAATGCATCCCGTACAAGTGTTTGTCCAGCCACTGCTTGAATAATGCCAGTGAGGGGGAGCTCACCACTTCCAAGCAGACAATTCCATGGCTGAACTACTCTTACTGTAAAAAAAGTTCTTTCTAATATCTAGCCAATACCTTTCCTCCTGTAGTTTAAAACTATTATTGTGAGTCCTCAGCTCTCTTCTCTAAATGACAGCCTTTCAAATACTTAAAGAGAGCAATCATGTCACCCCTCAACCTTCTCATCTCCTGACTGAGCATTCTAAAGTCCCTCAGCCTTTCCTCATAGGGCCTGGTCTCTAGGTTCTGCAGCTACAGACTAATGTGACTACCCACCAGAAACCAGGGATTGTTTTGTAGAAAAATAGGTAGTGGAGCTAATTAGCATAACTCATTAGCATATGCTGCCCCCCCCAACAGAAGCAACCCGATACAAGAAAGGAGAGCCCCGGGCAAGCGAGACCTGCTTGTGCTGGCTAGAGATCCAGCCAGCCCAAGCAGGCCTCACTCACTTGGGGCTCTCCTTGCCCCCCCAGTCAAAAGGCCAGCAAGCCACCCGCCACCCAAAATCACATAAGAAGTGGAGAAAGGGTGGTGCGGGCTTCTCCAGGGGTTAATGAGGGCTGCTGGGTGTGTGGCAAAGCCCCTGGTGTAGGCTTCCCAATCCCCAGTTCCCAGTGGGGGATCCCCTGGTTTTACAGGCTTCCCCCCTCCTCCAGCCAGCTGGCCGGCGGGGGAAGCTCCACCCCCACAGCCATTATGCACCTCCAGGAACGATTCCCATAGGGAATGATGGGGAATTGATCCGCGGGTGTCAGGGGCTCTGGGGGGGGGCTGTTTTTTGAGGTAGAGGTGCCAGATTTTCTGTATAGCATCTAGTGCCTCTCCCCAAAGTACCTTCCAAGTTTCAAAAGGATTGGACCAGGGGGTCCAATTCTATGAGCCCCAAAAGAAGGTGTCCTTATCCTTCATTATTTTCTATAGAAGGAGGGCATTCTAAAAGGTGTGCGGTCCCTTTAAATGTGATGGCCAGAACTCCCTTGGAGTTCAATTATGCTTGTCACACCCTTGCTCCTGGCTCCGCCCCCAATGTCTCCTGGCTCCACCCCCAAAGTCCCCAGATATTTCTTGAATTGGACTTGGCAACCCTACCCTGGTGGCTGGCTGCCAGCTCTCCTGATCCAGGGATTGTTATGCAGCTGTACCTGCTATTCAATGGACAAGGTAGGTGGGGAGGAAGGGGGAGCGTCAGATCGATTCAGGAGCTGTGCTCCTGTGAGCTCCTGTTGAATCTGAGGCCTGCCTGGAACTATTGTTCAGGTTTCCTTTTGTACAGATTTCAAACCCAGAAACTGTTCTTAAAAAGAAGGGGGTTGTCAGAGAGGGTTGACTATGAGGAAATCCTGAGGGGAGAATTCTTCTGGAAAACCGAGACTTTGGATGCCATGCCAGCTCCTGGAGAATTTTCTAGAATGTGTGTGGCTGCATCTTCTTTTATGTGACCAAATTTTAACTGCTAAATGGGTAGTAGTGAAAGGAAATGAGATGGTACTCCCTTTGTTTGGCTGCTTCTTTGGAGAGAAACATTCTTCCAATAAAAAAGCCAATCGTTTCCTCTGTTTTGTGTGCGTCTCTTTCATAGGGATTATCACAGCGACAATGCTATTAAACCCTGTGGCATTTTAGTAGCCTGTTAATTTGCTTTTCACTTCGTTTGATTAGCAAACTGGAGTTACCTTAATGAAGAAAATTAGCTCGGAGATGCCATTTTTATCTCTATTGCTGAATCCAAAGTCAGGAGGGACTGTCACTGGATAACCCAATCCTGCTTCATGGCTGTTGTCTGGCATCTCGCCCTGAATTATCTCAGAGATAGATCAAGATGGGTAGCCATGTTAGTCTGTATGTAGCAGCAGAAAAGAGCAAGAGTCCAGTGGCACCTTAAAGACTAACGAAATTTGTGGCAAGGGAGGAGTTTTCATGAGTCACTGCTCACTTTTGTTAGTCCTTAAGGTGCCTGTTTTCTACTGCATTATTTTGTGTGTACAAAGCCAGTGTTAGGGTTGTGGCAGGATTCTGTGGTGGTATGTTGTCATTTTTGAAATCTTGGCTTTGGTTTCCAGTGAACCTTTAGTCTGAGTTATTACAAATTCCCTGGCCAAGCTTGTACGAGCTGTAGGGTTGCCAGGTCGGTGTTGGAAAATACCTGGAGACTTTTGGGGTGGATCCAGGAGAGGGTGAGTAGGGGAGGCGATACCGTGTCATAGAGTCCACACTTCAAAGCAGCCATTTTCTCCAGGGGAGCTAATCTCTGCCAGCTGGAGATCAGTTGTAAAAGCTGGAGATCTCCAGGTCATACCTGGAGGCTGGCAACTCTATTGTTGGAAACATGTCACTTTGAGGGAATTCTGCCCTGGGGTACAGGCTAGGGTCACTTCCAGCAGACTCTAGGCCTTTTCAGGCGTTGCATCCATGCATACAGAGCGGCCAGCAACCACGCATATTTATTTAATTTTTATTCCATTAAATTTATGGATCTCCTAATCCCTACTGTTGTAGGGCTCGAGGTGATTTGCAGCATTAAAATGTTATAACCATAAAAACAGTACGGATTAATACATTAAATCACCCGATACATTCAGTCACCATGTTGTTTGAACAGGGAGCAGGACATGTATTTTGTATGTGCATAAATGTGTTGGTATACACGAAGTGGACTCGCTGGACACTGCTTTTTCCAGGGTTCAGGCACACATGTTTCACAGTCTTTTTTTTTGGCAGGGGGTTCAAGTCACAACTGACTTATAGGGTTGCCAATCCCCAGGTGGGGGCAGAGGATCCCCTGGTTTGGAGGCCTTCCCCCCGCTTCAGGGTCATCAGAAAGCAGGGGAGGGGGAGGGAACTGTCTGCTGGGCACTCCATTATTCCCTATGGAGATTTATTCCCATAGAAAATCATAGATAATCGATCCATGGTATCTGGGGCTCTGAGGGGAGCTGTTTTTTGAGGTAGAGACACCAAATTTTCAGCATAGCATCCAGTTCCTCTCCCCAGAATCCCCTCCAAGTTTCAAAAAGATTGGACCAGGGGGACCAATTCTATGAGCCCTCAAAGAAGGTGCCCCTACCCCTCATTATTTCCTATGGAAGGAAGGCGTTTAAAAGGTGCACAGTCCCTTTAAACATGATGGCCAGAACTCCCTTTAGAGTTCAATGATGCTTGTCACATGCTTGCTCCTGGCTCCACCCCCAAAGTCCCCTGGCTCCACCCCCAAAGTCCCCAGATATTTCTTGAATTGGACTTGGCAACCCTACTGACTTATGACATCTCTGTAGTGCTTTTAAGGCAGGAGATGTTCAGAGGTGGTTTGTCATTGCATGCCTCTGTGCAGCAACCCTGGACTTCCTTGGTGGTCATAAGTAACAACCAGGGCTAGTTCTGCTTAACTCCTGAGATACGACAAGATCAGGCTGACCTCCTCCTTCTATTCAGTCAACGTTGTAACTGCACGTTGGGAGGACTGTGGACGGCACACGCTTTCAACACTGGTGGTGGCTGGCCTGTGAGGATGTGTGATTATAAATGGTCTGAAAAGGACTGCAGTTCTATGCCAATCCAACTCCAGGGAAAAAAAATTTGACCCAGGCTCTGCCTTTTGGACCTTAGGCTACCTTTCCTGGTAGATGCAGCTGCATAGAATTGAGTGTCAGGCCAGACTAAATGACTCGGTAGGGGTAGGCTTCCCAATCCCCAGGTCCCAGAGGGGGATCCCCCGGTTTTACAGGCTTCACCCCTCGCCCAGCCAGCTGGCCGGCGGGAGAAGCCCCGCCCCCAGAGCCATCATGCACCTCCATGAACGATTCCCATAGGGAATGATGGGGAATTGAGCCGTGGGTATCAGGGGCTCTGGGGGGGCTGTTTTATGAGATAGAGGCACCAAATTTTCGGTATAGCATCTAGTGCCTCTCCCCAAAATACCTCCCAAGTTTCAAAAAGTTTGGACCAGGGGGTACAATTCTATGAGCCCCAAAAGAAGGTGCCCCTATCCTTCATTATTTCCTATGGAAGGGAGGCATTTAAAAGGCGTTCAGTCCCTTGAAACATGATGGCCAGAACTCCCTTGGAGTTCAATTGTGCTTGTCACAACCTTGCTCCTGGTTCCACCCCCAATGTATCCTGGCTCCACCCCCAAAGTCTCCTGGCTCCACCCCCAAAGTCCCCAGATATTTCTTGAATTGGACTTGGCAACCCTAGGTAGGGGGGAGGAGAAATGAATATGGACCTTAAGAGCATGGGAAGGGCCTATCAAAAGGGGTTTGGTTTGGACTGTGCAGTCCCAATTCAGAAGCACTTTCTCAACTCACTGTCCTGACTCAATGTCATGGTCAAATAGATGCTGTTGTCAGCACCAGCCCTGCCACTAGGCAAACTCGGTGATTGCCTAAGGCACCAGCCTTTTGGGGCCTCCGAATTGGGTGTTCCCCATGTGACTTGGTGATGTTATCAGTGCGGGGGGGGGGGAGGGGCGGCGCCAGAAGTTAGCCTTGCCTAGGGTGCCAGGCAGTCTAGGGCCAGCCATGGTGGTTAACAGTCTCCTGTACTCTTTACTTTGGCTTTTAATAGAAAATCCATCTTGGTCCAAGAGTCATCAGTGGCAATGTTAAATTCCTTTTTGGAAAATGCTATGGGCTGTGGTTTCAGAAGGCACACCTCTGGCCCTGAATCCATCACCTCTAATCCAGGACGTGTGGAATAAGAACATAAGAAGATCCCTGCTGGATCAGACTGATAGTCCATCTAGTCCAGTGTTAGGGTTGCCAAGTCCAATTAAAGAAAAATCTGGGAACTTTGGGGGTGGAGCCAGGAGACTTTGGGGGTGGAACCAGGAGACATTGGGGGTGGAGCCAAGAACAAGGATGTGACAAGCATAATTGAACTCCAAGGGAGTTCTTGCCATCACATTTAAAGAGACAGCACACCTTTTAAAATGCCTTTCTTCCATAGGAAATAATTAAGGATAGGGGCACCATATTTTGGGGCTCATAGAATTGGACCCTCTGGTCCAATCGTTTTGAAACTTGGGGGGTATTTTGGGGAGAGGCACTAGATGCTATACTAAAAATTTGGTGCCTCTACCTCAAAAAATAGCCCCCCAGAGCCCCCAATACCCACAGATCAATTTCCTATTATTCCCTATGGGAATCGTTCTCCATAGGGAATAATAAAGTGCCTAGTAGACATTTCCCTCCCCCCCCCACGCTTTCTAAAGGGGGGGAGGGCCTCCAAACTAGGGAATCCCCTGCCCCCTCCCTCTCTCTCTCACACACACACACACACTTACCAGATCTTCCTCCGGACAACTCTACTTCCTGTGAAAACGAAAGCAAAGAAAGGGAGGGGCCGTTCTCAAAAGCCCTTCCTGCTTCCAGCTTCCTGCCCAGCCTTAAAGGGGCAGACATTTTGCAAACGGCTCAGGAGCTCTACAACATGAAGCCTAAAGGTATGTTCTCCCCCCCCTCCACCCCCCACCCCCGCTTCCAGAGTTTTGAAAAGCGGGAGGTGAGGCTGTGAAACCAGAAGTCTCCCGCCAGAGCGGGAGATTTGGGAAGCCTATCCAGTGTCCTGTTTCTCACAGTGGCCAAGCAATTCCTCTGGATGGCCAACAACAGGGAACAACAGAGGGCAAGACCTTCCCATGATGTTACCTCCTGGCTCTGGGATTCAGAGGCTGTCTCAATGTGGAGGTTCCCCTCAGTTACCATGGCTATTATTCTCCACAAATCTATCTAATCCTTTTTTAAAGCTATTTCTGTGGCCATCACTGCATCCTCTGACAGCGAATTCCATATTTTAATCACTCTTGTCCATCCTGGTTACTTTTCCAGTCTCAGGTAAGAGAAGTGAATTTCTGCACTTGCTCAGAGGCATTCTCTGTTTATTACCACTTGCTTTAAGTAGCAGATATCTAGACCTGGGGTTTGCGGAGGCCCTGGTTGGAGTTGCCCCATAACGTTCGAAATTGGCACTAAGATTTGCACACGTTGATGCTGAAAGCCAGCTAACAGCACCCATTCAAACGGGTATTTAGGAACCGATGAGGCCTACCCAGCCATTCTCGCTGAGAAACGGTGTGCCGTTTTTCTAGTTCATAAATGTGTTCAAAAGGGGATGTAATTTATAATGGCAATGTTGACAGAGCCTTTAACTACAGCCCTGCAGAATGGGAGGCCGTGATATCATTTTTATGTGTGAAAAAAGGTTTACAAGTGCAGCTGCATTTCTTCTCGATAGCCAATAATTCAGGGGAACGGCTGCAGTAAGGGGTGTTAAGCTGCAGTATCAATAACACTTCTGCAAATCTGTTTTGGGAATGTGCATTATTGTTAAATTAGTCTCTGAAAATCTGGAGATACTGACACCATGGAGCATGAAGGCAGATGGAGCCCGGATCATCAGCTTTTATTTCCAACGAGATACTTGAGGGTTCATTAGTTAGAAGCGGGAATTTTTTGGTTTCTTCCTACGGGCTTTCAAGTGTTCAGCGAAAGCAAGGGACTTTCGCTTCCTTCCTGACAGGAACTAGTCCATCATAAAAGCATAAACTCAACCCAGTTAATATTGATTTCCCCCACCCCCACCCCTAACCTAAAAAGGCTCTTAATGAAGCTTCAGGTACCCAGATAAAGATGTTCACTGAAGGGAAATGTGGGCAGGAGGGGGGGAAATCTCTAATTGCCTCTCCCTTAACAATCTTCTCTTGGACACGAATGCATTTTTCAATGCAGAACCCTTTCAGGTATTCTGAAAATCAATGAAAAGATGTTTCTTCAAGCCACATGTGAAAGTTAGGGACACTGAAATGGGTAGGAGCTATCCAAGAGAGCCGAAGTGCTCTTGCTTGTTTTGGTGGGGCTTGAACCAGAGAACCGGTCAGGAGATAGTGCCCTAGCATTTTTAAAGTAAGGGTGTGTTTTGTTCTTACTGATGGAAGGCTCTCTTGCTGTAGGATGCCACGGCAGGGACTGGCAGTCTGTGTTTTAACAGGCATCAATATAGAACATTCAAATGGTGAGAAAGGCGTATTTTTCTGTATGAGAATTTTGAATTGGATCAGCCCGCTCTCCCCCTGCCCCCGTTATTTGGTTTCCAGAGATGCCACACTGCACATTTGTTCTCCCCTATTGTCTGTGGGCTGCATGAAGTAGTAGAAGTGTAAATCAAATACCCATGGATGCACCTGGCAATGATTCTTGCGTTCATGGTGGTTGGCAAAGTGCTGCCACAATTGCTGCTGGCTGTGCACATCACTGTACATGTGCACATTTCCGTTTCTCCCCATTTTTTTCGATAGGATCAAGAGGGAGCTTTTGGCTGTAGCCTAGAAAACAAGTCTGCCGAGTGACCCAGGCCAGCCTCGAGTTAGCCAAACTTTCCGTTGGCCTGTATACTGCAGAACATCTTCAGGTGTTGGGGGTTTGGAATTCAGTCTACAGATCCGCTTGGGAAGTTTTGTTTAATGCAAGGAAGGTATCTGAACACCTTTAGAGACTGGAGTGAGTTGCATGAAGGCCAGGTGGTGTGCCCAGCAGCATTCTGGGCTCCCCTGAAGTTCCAAGCCATGCAGTGCCATCTGCTGGCATTTGCACACAAATCTGGATGGGCCTGAAAGGATCAGTGTGCACTGAGCTTTTCACTCTTGCCTGTTTTATGTTAGACCAGACTCATGCTATGCAGAAAAGAAAGCGGAGGGGAGGAAGATGTGCCAAGGAATGTTCAGGCTGTATGAATCTGGTTATGGTCATTTTACACTTATCTGAAGAAGTGTGCATGCACATGAAAGCTCATACCTTGAATAAAACTTCATTGGTCTTAAAGATGCCACGTTGTTCTGTTGCTTCAGACCAACTTGGCTATCCACGTGCAACCTTCAAAGTGCATTGTGGTCAAGGTTGTGTGAAGTAGTGACATGAAAACCCTGAGATTTTTTGATTTGTTGTGACTGAGGCCAACCCCCCATATAGAGATACACACACATGCTGTCTTTGCAGTGTTGTGGTGCTCAAGGGATGTGTGGCATTGTCACTAATTTGGCATGTATTGCCCATACACATTCAAGACAAAAATTTGTATCAATGAGGGCTAGGAACTTTGGATTTTCTTGAAATAGAAGCTTAGAGGTTCTGTACCCACTACCAAATTCCTTACTTGCACAAGTCCAGGAAATGTCCCAATGTCTTGTCTTCAGGATCATTTTTAGCACAGAGAGTTTTCTTTTCCACTGCCAGGCAATTTTTCAAATTTAGGTACCATTTCCTTAACTCTGCACAGTGTTACTGCTATAAGGTACAGGCATTTAAAAATGTCTGAGGAGGGAGTGAAAAGAGCTCATTTTCCGCCCAGATTGGGGAAATTCTAGATAATTGCACCACAGCTGGACACCAGATTGGCTGTAGCCTGTACAGTTTATGAGAGTTTCCTATGCCCAAGGCACAACAGAGCCTTTCTCCTCGTAACACTTAACATAATAAACTGGCCCATGGCCTGTGTCATGTTTTTAAAGCAATGTTAAGAAGGAGCACTCAGGGGGGAACTCTAAACTGGCTTCTTTGTCCCCTGCAATGTTTTTTGTCGTGTTCCCCCACCCATAAAGGCCAGGCAACTTTTTAAAATGTCTGTGAAGCTGGATGTGCAAAAAGGGGAATCAAAATCTGAATAGAGTTCTATAAAAGGGACTAGCTGATCCCCATCCCATAAGAGGTGCCAGTAGAGTTGCCAACCTCCAGGAGGAACCTGGAGATCTACTGCTATTACAGTTCCTCTCCAGATTATCACAATTGGTTCCCCTGGAGAGCCAGTTTGGTGTAGTGGTTAAGAGCTTGTGCATGTGCAAGTTCGCTCTGAGCTCTTTCAGCCCCACCTGCCTCGTCACAGGGTGTCTGTTGTGGGGAGAGGAAAGGAAGGAGATTGTAAACTGCTCTGAGTGAAGGGCGGGGTATAAATCCAACCTCCTCCTCTTTCTGTTCTGAAAATGGGTGCTTTGGAGGATGGACTCTGTGGCATTATAACCTGCTGGGGTCCCTCCCATCCCCAAACCCCAGCCTCCACCCCCCAAAATTTCTAGGCCCAGCGGTGTCAAACTCATTTGTTAGGAGGGCCAGATCTAACACAAATGGGACTTCGTGGGACTGGGCCACGTGTGTCCTAAAATGTAATGTGAGGTAGCAGATATGTAAACTTTATAAAGGACACAGACAAACAGAATTAAAGATATTATTTTAAAACTTAAAACACAAACATGCTTAAAACTCTTGCAGTATTTTGTTTAAAATAGAAAGGTGGGGGAATAGTGGGATCTGGCAATGCAATTTTTAAAATAAATAACCAAGAAAAAACACAAGAATCTCAGCAGAAACTAAAAATATAAAATGCTCTGAGTCTGGGAAAACAATTAAATGGCATTGCAAGCTTCTATCCCACCCAAGGATCTACTCAGATTGGCAGTGGCTCTTCACTGTATTATCCCCCTTTGGCTGTAGGTTCCCAGGTTAGAGTATTCACTGGGTCAGGTCTACTGAGCAGAGACAAGCTGGCTTAAAGCACTAACCCTCTGTTTGCAAGGACACAACTCCAGGAAGCAGGAGTTTTAGCTGGCTATAGGAATGCTGAAAAGTGAAACACATTGCAGCACAAAGTTGCAAGGAAAACGTGAAATGGATTTTCCATTAAGGTCTCTTTGCCCTATCTGTCTGGGCACAGAGACCTTAATGGAAAATCCATTCCACATTTTCCTTGCAACTTTGCTTCCTGCTGCAGCCAACCAAGACAAGGCAGAAAGATCAGGGAACTTCAGCAGCCTTGGAGCTTCAAAGGGTGAGGACAGGAGGGAGGAGAGAAGAGCCCTGATTAAAGCCCTGGGTGAGCCGGTTCTGACCCACAGGCTGGAAATTTGACACCCCTGCTCTAGGGGGTTCCTAACCAAGGCCTGGCAACCCTTGGTTCAAGGGGCTCAAGCCTGCTGGAAAATTACAACTTTTGCCCTGGAAACCCTTAAACTGTGGGTACACAGGGCCTGGCTGTGATTACTCAGTGGTAAAACAGCAAAGGTATGCACATGTGCTATCTCGAATAGAGGGAATGCTTATTAAATTTGCAGATGATACTAAATTGGGAGGGGTTGCAAACACAGAAGAAGACAGAAACAGAATACAGGATAACCTTGACAGGCTGGAAAACTGGGCTAAAACCAATAAAATGAATTTTAACAGGGATAAATGTAAAGTTCTGCATTTAGGTAGGAAAAATCCAATGCATGGTTATAGGATGGAGACTTGTCTTAGCAGTTGTATGTGCGAAAAGGATCTAGGGATCTTAGTGGATCATACGCTGAACATGAGTCAGCAGTGTGATGAGGTGGCTAAAAAGGCAAATGCAATTTTGGGCTGTATCAACAGATGTATAGAGTCCAGATCACGTGATGTGATGCTATCGCTTTACTCTGCTCTGGTAAGACCTCACCTGGAGTATTGTGTTCAGTTTTGGGCACCACATTTTAAGAAGGATATAGACAAGCTGGAATGGGTCCAGAGGAGGGCGACAAAGATGGTGAGGGGTCTAGAGACCAAGTCCTATGAGGAAAGGTTGAAGGAGCTGGGGATGTTTAGCCTGGAGAGGAGGCGGCTGAGAGGTGATATGATCACTGTCTTCAAGTACTTGAAGGGCTGTCATATAGAGGATGGTGTGGAATTGTTTTCTGTGGCCCCAGAAGGTAGGACCAGAACCAATGGGTTGAAATTAAATCAAGAGAGTTTCCGGCTCAACATTAGGAAGAACTTCCTGACCGTTAGAGCGATTCCTCAGTGGAACAGGCTTCCTTAGGAGTTGGTGGGTTCTCCTTCTTTGGAGGTTTTTAAACAGAGGCTAGATGGCCATCTGACAGCAATGAAGATCCTGTGAATTTAGGGGGAGGTGTTTGTAAGTTTCCTGCATTGTGCAGGGAGTTGGACTAGATGACCCTAGAGGTCCCTTCCAACTCTATGATTCTATGATTCATGTGTCTCAGCACGAAGTCCAGTCTTTGAGTGATGCCACTTTTGATGGGGAGCCCCATTTTATGTTGCAGAATGGTTAATGCTGTTCTTGGAGCTTCTCCTTCAGACTCCTGCCTTTTAGGCTGCTTGTCGCAAGAGACAGAATCCCAGGCCGATGCAGCTCACTTTGAATCAATATGGATCCAGCGTGCGCTCTCCATTAATTACGCATTGCACCTTTGGGCCTGTCATTGCTGCACAGCAGGAGCTCAGTGGCCTTATAAAAAGCGCTCTGGCTAATAGGTACCGCAGTCTGCTTCTTTCCTTTTTCTCCCCCCGCCATGCTGTAAAACTCAGAGGCAAGGTACAAGCAAGGCTTTAATATACTTCCGTGGAATTAAAGTACCGTAGCACCAGACCTCCTGTGAGATGTTTTCAGCCCGCGTTGGCTTACTTGTTCCTTCCCTGGGACTTTGTCTTATTTTTGTACGTGTGCCAGAGAGTGATAGTTTGGGGGATTTGGGGTACAAGCTAATTACGGGTGCCTCTATGCTATTACTTGTTTAATTCCCTGCATTTTCATTAAAAGCTAATGAGGCTCCCTCCTCCAACTCCCCAATTCAGGGACAATAGTTCCTCCGTCTCTGATAAACTTGTTCCCTTGTTTTTCTTTCTCTTTGTCACTTGGACTCATCTAATTGTTGCTGCTTCATAAACTTTATGAGGGGAAGCAAATTGAATAATGAAGAACAAAACAAAAAGTTTATTTTTAAATTTTCTCTTCTGATTCGTTTGGGGAGGGACTGAAGTCCCGGAAAAGGAACTGTAACTCAGAGAGCTCTCCTTGCAGTTTATAATCTGAAGTTGAAGTGTATCAGATTCATATTTCTGTCTGCATTTTTTTTTGGGGGGGGGGGGCACTGCTTGTACTCATATACTCAGGCACGTAGCTGAGGACATTCTGAACCCCTGCCTGCTTTTTACATACCCCCAAAAGTGGTGAGTCAGTTACTCGTCTTATGCTCACACAAATAACTGCTTCGTTTTAACAAATGATTAAGAGTGGTTTTGCACATGACATTAAAATGTCTTTCCCCCTGGTAAACCCAACTTTGGCTTTAGGGTTCTCCAGCCTTGTTGAAACTGTTGCTGCTTTTAGAATTTTGAAAACGGGTAATGGGCACTGTCAAGGAAAAATGCTGCATGGAGGGCATGGCCATCCATACAATGGTTGCCATGCCCAGGGCATGAACATACAGGAACACAGTTCTGGCTGGCTTGGCATCAGGGGTTGTGGCTTAATATTCAAATGAGTTCCTGCTGGGGTTTTTCTAAACAAAAGCCCTGTGTGAAACAATGGGGAGGGACGGTAGCTCAGTGATAGAGCATCTGCTTGGTAAGCAGAAGGTCCCAGGTTCAATCCCCGGTGTCACCAAAAAAGGGTCCAGGCAAATTGGTGTGAAAAATCTCAGTTTGAGACCCTGGAGAGCTGCTGCCAGTCTGAGTAGACAATACTGACTTTGATGGACCAAGGGTCTGATTCAGTATAAGGCAGCTTCATATGTTCATATGATGTCAGTAGGTGTGGCCTAATATTCAAATGAGTTCCTGCTGGGCTTTTTCTACAAAGAAAGCCCTGGCCATGCCAGTCACAAAACGCTGGAAGTTTCCATCACCATCCTATGACTGAGGTCACAGTTTTTGAATGGGTACTCCCTGCAAACACAAACACAAGCAAAAGCACAAAGTTCTGTTAAAGGAAGCTAACAAGATGCACGGCAAGGCAGCTAACAAGATTAAACAAATACAATCAAGTTAATAAAAAACATGGCAGCTAATAAGATTAAACAATAAAATCAATAAAAAACATGACACTAGTATCCCATTCTTAAAGTGATATGTATAACAGCAGCAAACCAAATCAATAGAACAGCTAGTAGTAAAGCCATAAAAAGCATAAAATCAGTGGATTATTGGCAGGAAATGAACACAAACTTCACTTACAGGGAGGTGGAGGAAATCTAGAAGGAAGTAGGCACCAGGATATATATTGACAGGCACCGTCATACCCGTAGGCGCCATGTTGGCAGTCACTGGAATATGATATGAGGGTTGAATTTAGAAAAAGCTTTTTGTTGTTGTTCATTTTCTGTATTTATTTCTGTCCGACTTGTCTGTCAAAGTAACATACAAGACAACTAAGAAGATTTTTTTTTTAAATCATGTTATTAAAAACATAATGGCAGCAGCAACTAATATCCCATTCTTAGTGGTACTTGCAACAGCAGTAAATCAGGTCAAGGAAACAGCTAGCAGTGAAACCATAACAAGAATAAACAGCAGCTTATTGGCTGTCAGATCAACACAGATATAAAAACAGTCAAAGAATAGAATTATTGAGGGACTTTTTGATTTAATTAGTTTTCAGAAGGCTAGAAGCTGAACTTGTTAGAAGAAACAAGACGGGTAGCAGTGTTAGTCTGGAGAACAACAACAACAACAACAATTTTTATTTGTATCCCGCCCTCCCCGCCGGAGCAGGCTCAGGGCAGCTAACAGCATAATTTCATACATTGGTCATACAAATATTAAATAGAACTACATTGACAGTTTAATTAAAATTCTGATTAAAATTCTAAAATTAATAAAATTAATAAATAATAAGAGAAGTGAGCAGTGACTCATGAAAGCCCACACCCTGTGTAATGATTTGAATTTGTATATGTGTGTTCCTTTAATTGTTGGTAAGTTGCATAAGAACATTAGAGATGCCATGTTGGATCAGGCCAATGGCTCATCCAGTCCAAAACTCTGTCACACAGTGGCCAAAAAACCCGGTGCCATCAGGAGGTCCTTTCTGTATCTTGGTAGAGAAAGGGAGGTGAAGAGGAGGGGGATGAGAGAGTGAGGTGATTGGTTGGTGACTGAGAGAGTGTGGGCAAAGCTAAGCAGTGTGTGTGGAGAGAGAAGTCTCAGCAGTTAACTGTCAGTTGTGGTCAGTCAGCAGCTTACAGGGTCTGAGAAGCAGTCTTCTTTTTAGAATCCCATACAGTACTGTGAAAGTCATTAAGATTCTAGGGAAGAAAAATCGAAATACTTAAGAGGGCATATTTAGGGGCTAGGTAGAGAGCCAAAACCTAATATTGTCAGAGTATTATAGGAGTATGAGAGATAAAAGCTGTCAGATAGTTGAGTTAAGAAGAGAAAGGAGAATTTGAGAGGGAAGGAGTGTGTGTGTGAAGTGAAAGAGTGACACCCCAGTCAGAAGCTGTTGTTATCATTCACTGAAGAATTAAGCTATAAACATCTTGAAACCCATATACTTGTTGTACAAAGAAAGTTTTATTTTGTTTTATATTAACCTGGAGCCCTGTGATTTTAAGATAAAAGTCTCATCCTCAGGGCCACATAGTCCAATGAAGAAGCCTTAGAGCGTAGGCACAATTCAGTAGGGAACATAAAATGTTTGGAATTAAATTCCTAGTGGCAACGTTACAAATTAAAAGAGAAGTCATGACACCCTGCCACAAAACTTGTTAGCTTTTTAAAGGTGCTACTGGACTCTTGCTCTTTGCAATAAGCAAGGAGGTGAACAGAACTTCAAGGCCTAGAAGTCCACAGAAAGTAACCTGCTCTGCTCATTCTGTTAGTTATCATGTCTGGCTCGCTTCTGAGAATGCCTTCCTTTCTGTAAGCTTCCTGCCTTTTAGGACCACAAGAGAGTGTCTTTTTCAGAACCCTGGTATTCAAAGACATTTGTTCAGTTTAGGGTTGCCAAGTCCAATTCAAGAAATCTCTGGGGACTTTGGGGGTGGAGCCAGGAGACTTTGGGGGTGGAGCCAGGAGACACTGGGGTGGAGCCAGGAGCAAGAATGTGACAAGCACAGCTGAACCCCAACGGGAGTTTTGGCCATCTCATTTCAAGGAACGGCACACCTTTTTAAAAGTCTTCTTTCCCTCCACCATCCCCTTCTTGATTTCATCTCAGAGGCGGAGCGGAGTGGGCGACGCCGCTGCGCTGCTGCCGCCTCTTCTCCGCTTCACTGTAACTGCTCCTCCGAGATGGGCTCAGGTTGAGCCCATCTCGGAGGAGCAGCTACGGTGAAGCGGAGAAGAGGCGGCAGCGCAGCGGCATCGCCCGCTCTGCCTCTGAGGTGAAATCAGAGAAGGGGAGGGTGGAGGCAGGTCAGGAGCGTGGCAAGCCGCGAGTCCGGGTCCTAGAAGGACCCAGATTCGCAGCTCACCATGCTCCTGGCCTGCCTCCACCTTCCCCTTCTCTGATTTTACCTCAGAGGCAGAGCAGAGCGGGCGATGCCGCTGCGCTGCTGCCGCCTCTTCTCTCCGAGATGGGGCGGCTCGCCACACTCCTTGGCGCCGTTTCCCCCTCCCCCCGCTTCTGTTTTTTTGGAGAGCAGGGGAAGAGGCTGTAAATCCTGGGGTCCCCCACCAGGGCGGGAGGGTTGGGAAGCCTAGTTCAGTTGTGGGCGAGGCTGCCCTTAGCCTCCATGAGCCCTGCACACAAAGATTCCCTCTGAACTCCACGCTCATACCCTATCCAATCATCATAAGAAAAATCTGATCACGTGCCATGCTTCATGGGTTCCCAGGTTGACCAGAGTGTCCGGTGCTGTGGCTCTGGTGGTGGAAAGGAGCAGAATGTTTTCCAAAGTAGCCCCAAGTCCCTGAAGAAACCTGGTGATTATTTTATTTATTTATTTATTTGATTCCACTTGTATCCTGCCCTCCGCTCAAGCGACCTTTCTGTGAACATGAAGAAAGCAAAATAAGGCTCACTTGTTAAGATCAGAGGTGTGCTTATATGTGACTTTCCTGTTTCTCATTTCCCTAAACAGTAAAAAGTTTCAGGCAGCACCCTTTCTAGGGTTGCCAATCCCCAGTCGGGGGCAGGGGATCCCTGAGTTTGGAGGCCCTCACCTCACTTCAGGGTTATTAAAAAGTGGGGGGGGCATTATCTGCTGGCACTCCATTATTCCCTATGGAGACTGATTCCCATAGCATATAATGGAGATTTGATCTGTGGGCATCTGGGACACCAAATTTTCAGCATAACATCTGGTGCCTCTTCTCAAAACACCACCAAGTTTCAAAAAGATTGGACCAGGGGGTCCAATTCTATGAGCCCCAAAAGAAGGTGCCCCTATCCCCCATTATTTCCAATGTAAGGAAGGCATTTAAAAGAAATGTGGTCCCTTTAAATGTGGTGACCAGAACTCCTTTTGGAGTTCAGTTGTACTCCTCACACCCTTTCTTCTGGCTCCACCCCCAAAGACTGGAGGAGGTTTAATGCTCCACCCATTTCTATTGAGAAATTAGTAGTTTCCCCCCTTCTTCGTTAGCTATTAGCTTTGAAAGAGGAAGAGAAGGAGGAGGAGGAGGAAGAATTTATACCCCACCCTTCACTACCTGAAGGTGTCTCAGAGCAGTTTACAATCTCTTTTCCCTTCTCCCCACAGCAGACCCCCTGTAAGGTGGGTGGGGTTGAGAGAGCTCTGAAAGAAACTGCTCTTGAGAGGAACAGCTCTGTGAGAACTTGTGACTGACTCAAGGTCACATCAGCAGGTGCATGTAGAGGAGTGGGGAATCAAAGCTAGTTCTCCCATATGAGTCCCAGATAAGGCTGCATGTCTTCTTTCCCTGATTGGGCTAATAGCTGCTGATGGGGTTTGGGGATGTCTGTCTAGGAAATGGTATGGCTGGTGATGGAAAGTGCCATCAAGTCACAACTGACTTAATGGGGACCCCATAGGGTTTTCAGGACAAGAGATGTTCAGAGGTGGTTTGTCATTACCTGCTTCTGCATCATGACCCTGGTATTCCCTGGAGGTCCCTCATCCAAATACTAGCCAGGGCTGACCCTGCTTAGCTTCCGATATCTGATGAAACGGGTCTAGTCAGGACTATCCAGCTCATGGCAGTGGTACAAGCTAGAAGAGTTAAAGCCCTGGTTCCAGTCCAGGTTGCTGTCTCCTCGGCCTGCCCCATGGCTGCTATTAAATAGAGCTAAGCATGTTAAGAGACTCAATCATAGAGGTCTTACATCTCATTTAATTGCATCCATAGACATGCCATAAGCCAGCCTGGGAGATTTGTAAGAGGGATTTCTTTTCCTTCAGTGATGGGCTGAAGTTTTCAGCTTAAGCTGCAAGGTACCTGTTTGCTTTGTTGTTTGCTAAGGTGGGGACGGGGAGAAGCAGTTAATAGCTTTTGTGTTTATGTCCCCTGTTGAAATTAGACAGACTCTCTCCCTCTCCAGCCTTCATTCTTGACTGCGGTGTTGAGTGAACTCAGCAGCTGTCTTTGCCCCCTTTATCAGCTGTTCAGCATCTGTATATAGGTGAGCTTTTTCGGGGGGGGGGGGAATTTGAAGGAGGTTCAAACACAATATTTGCTCATCACAACCTCTCCCTTCTTCCGACTGCGGTGATGAATGCCGTCTTTCTCCATCAGTCTTGTCTGTTAGCACCACCTCCTTCTCTTTGGCGCAGCATAGCCACGACACCTGGCCAAGAATATTTGACTTTCGTTCCCTTTTGAATGGGAAACCCTACGACTTTGTCATCATTTCCATCTTAGGGAGAGGCTGTGGCTCCATCATGTAGCATCGGTTCAGCATGCAGAAGGTCTCAGGTTTGGCTCCTGCAGTCGCTCGTCAAAAGGCTCAGGTAGTAGGTGATGATAAAGACCCAGGAGAGCCACTGTGTGTCAGAGCAGGCAGCCATTCCCTTGAGAGACCAGTGGTCTGACACAGTATAAGACAGTTCTGTGTGCTTTCACACATACTAAATAATGCATTTTCAATCCACTTTCAATGCACTTTTCAACTGGAATTTACTGTGTGAAATGGCAAAATCCACATGCAAAAGTCACTGAAGTGGTTTGAAACTGCATTATTTAGCCCATGTGAAAGTGCCCATATATATTCATCCTATAATCTGTTACCTTAGAGCTCTGGGCTCTTGGTAGCTGATTTCCTATGGATGGTCACTGACTATTGACCGGGGCATTGGCTGCTGAGAGGGGGCAATTTTCACACATAGCAATCTCGGGTAGGAATCTTCTCTTAGAACATTTGCTCAGTGGCAGTAAGAAGAAGCAGAAGAAGAATTGCAGATTTATACCCCCTGCCCTTCTTTCTGAATCAGAGACTCAGAGCAGCTTACAATCTCCCATGTCTTCTCCCCCCACAACAGACATTCTGTGAGGTGAATGGGGCTGAGAGGGCTCTCACAGCAGCTGCCCTTTCAAGGACAACCTCTGCCAGAGCTGTGGCTAACCCAAGGCCATTCCAACAGGTGCAAGTGGAGGAGGGGGAAATCAAATCTGGTTCTCCCAGATAAAAGTCTGCACACTTAACCACTACACCGAACTGGCTCTCTGTTGCATTCTGGGGCAGGTCTGTTAAACCAGAATCCCTTTCTCGATGGCCAAACTTTTGAAAAGTGCTGGACTCTCCAGAACATCATTCATTCTTACTAAGGGAGAGTGATATAAACTCCCCCCCCCTTTTTTTGGTTGACGCAAAGAGGAGCATGTTGTAAACTTAAGTGTGACTTTAATGTGGCGATGGCTTGAAATGAAGGGCTGACTCGTAGATGCCTGATATTATATGGGAAGGAGGCAGCGTAGGCTCAGTGGAAGAACATCTGCTTTGCATGCAGGAAGTCCCAGGTTCACTCCCTGGCATCTGGAAGCTAAATAGATCCATGTGGTAGTTGATGTGAAAGACCTTTGCCTGAAATTGTCCCGCCCCAAGCTGACAATTCTGACCTTGACAGATCATTGTTCTGGCTTGGTCTCCACTGCATAACTTCCCACTGAATATATCAACAACTTGTGGCTGAATATATGAGAAGAATCAAACGAAAAAAACATTGGGTTTATGAGGAGCCGCACATTTGGCTGGTGATAATTTGTTCAAGCATATAAACTCTCCCTTGATGTTGTGGTTATCAAAGAGTGAATGTATGTATATGAAGTAGCCACAGCCCAGTTCACATGTCCTGTTGCACCCTTGATAATCATGTTCTTTGTTGGCCTGTTTGCAACTACATAGATTTTTACAAAGACAGCTTGAGATTTTTTTACACAGACTTTCTTCCTATTTGCTGATTTCTTATAGCAGAAATGGAACTTGTCTACTTCACAGTTTGGTCTCAGTGAATAATACAATGAAGTGGGTACTTGTTCCTCTTTATTTCTATCTCCCTTTTCTTCCTAATCAGGATCCAATATGGCTTTTCACATTGTTCCCACCTCCACATTATCTTCACAATAACAGCCTTATGAAGTAGGCTGGGTGGAGAGATGGCAACGGGCCTGAAGTCACCCAGGCGAGCCTCCATGTCAAAGTAGCGGATTCAAACCTGGTATGTCCAAGTCATAGTCCAGCACTCTAACCAGCACACCACACCAGTTCTCAAAGCTGTACATATCCACTGAGTTCTACAACTGTGGCACAGCAGCCAGTCTCTTTAATGAGCAGATGAATAAAAAGCCTGTCTCTAAGGTAGGGATCTGTTAAATTTCATGACAGCCCCATTGACAATGTGATTTGGGACTGGCGTCTTCCTTGCACATGCAAGTGTGTTCTTCTGCACTGTGACTAGTTAGGGGGCAGCATGGTGTCATGGTTAAGAGTAAGGGAATCTAAACTGGAAGACCAGTTTTGATTCTGCACTCCTCCACATGAAGCCAGCTGGGTGACCTTGGGTCGAAGCTCTTTTGGAGCCAGTGAACCCCCCCCCCCGCCCCCCCAAAAATAAGTCTAGCTTGCCACCTAGTGGTGCATAATGCTTTAAGAGCTAGAGAACTTCAGGCTGCCAGAAAATCTTAGGATCTCCTGGCTATACTACATACAATACCATATAATATTGGAGGTCTGAACATAGAGAATGGTCACACATACACTCAGCCTAATGCTAGCTTGTTATTTCTCCTCTGAATAGTTCACATACTTTCCTATGGAGAAAGGCTGGAGGGCATGAATACAATGAAAAAACTTAAGGGAACCCAGTTGCACCCACAACAAGCCCAACAAATCCCCCTCTCTCTTTCTCTGTAACAAAGCTCATACCTTCAATAAAACCTCACTAGTCTTAAAAGTGCTCTTTGTATTTCTCCCGATGGTGAGAACTGGGCAAAGGAAGCTCTGTCTCTTTCCTTCCTTCCCCCAGGGCACGAGAGGGAGGAGCCTCAGCCGGGAAGGAAGAGAGGCTGGGCTCAGTAGCTCTGCAGGGTGATTAATTTAGTCTGGCAAACTTAATCACCCAGTAGAGCTATAGAGCTGGGCTCTTTCATTGGCTGAGGTTCCTCCTCTTTCCTCCTCCTTTTGGGAAAAGGGAGGGGGAAAGGGAAGGAGCCAAGAAAGGCTGCTTTGCTGGCAGGCTGATTGTTGGGGAGAAATACAAAATGGCGACCGAACACAGCAGGCAAGGGAGAATGAAGCAGACAACAGCCAGTTGTTGGAGGGCCTGATTGGAGCCCTCTGCAGGGCGAATTCGGCCTGCGGGCTGCATGTTTGACACCCCTACCTCAGAGTGTCTGTTAGGCTGGTGCTTTTATGTTCCTCACAGACAGGTGGGGCAGGGGAAGAGAAATGTTAAAAAGGAAGCCATTTTAAAACAGGATCCTGTTAAAATAATCATTTCACTCCAAGTGGGTGAGGGCTGTCCTCCACTGTGTATTGTGACTTATTGAAGCCGATGCTGGAATAAATTTAGTTAGTCTTTTAAGATACCACTGGACACCTGTTTTTAATGAAGGAGGATGTGTGGGGGTGGAGGTTCAGATTGGAATCAAGATGTATCAGAGAGGTCTGAGGAAAAGAACAGTTCTTGTATGTTTAGATATGCATCCTATCTTCAGTTTAGGGTTGCCATGTTCTTGGCTCTTGCCGGTGAGAGGTGGGAGGGAACTTGGAGTGTGTGTGGGGGGGGAGGGTTTGACATTGTCGTACGTGACGTTCTCAACATGATAATATCATCATGGCTGTTGGAGCAGGGCTTCCCCTTGCCAATCAGCTGGCCAGCAGTGGGCAGAAGTCTGTGAAATTGGGGGATTCCCCACTCCCACCTGGGGGCTGGCAGCCCTATTTCCGTTAGGCACTGTCAGGATATGTCCTTCATGACTATGAACCCTTTCTGCTAATTTAATTATGGGATGTGACTATACCTGAGATCTGGTTGTGTAGCCAAATATACTTCTGGCCTGAGGACTGTGACCTCCAGATTCTCTCTTGAGCACAAATGAATGGGACAACCTTATGCTTTAGGGCTTTGTGGTTTCAGACCAACACCTTGATATGTGCTTGTAGGATTAACCAATCTTCCAGTGATGGGTACAGAAGAATCAAACTTGTAGAGCAAATGAATAACACCAGATTTGTTGTTGTTATTCAAGTCTGTTGATTGTATAGGCCCCTTTCAAGGCATTTTCTTGTAGTCTATGTTGGTGATTTTCAGTACTGGAATATGGGCAAATCCATAGTACATAGATTGTGGGAATTGGCCATCACAGAGAGCAGTTTACAAGGCAGTGACAAAGGCAGTCTGCATAGAAAGAAGCTGCTGGAACAGATGTAGCTGGCAAGTAACGCTGGTTCAGGTGAGCGAGCAGGGGAGCTTTGACAAAGCTGGTTATTTCTTTCTTTGCCTTTTAGGCCGTAAATTCTTAGCACATTAAAAGCATGCTTGCGGGCTGCTTAAATTCTGTTTGTGGGTTAATATCTTGGGTTGGATTTACATGAAAAGCTGCCTCATTCTTAGGAATCTCCGTTGACCCCTCTTCCAAGATGTTGTTCACATTTTTGAGCTGTGCCATCCCAGAAGTGGTTCTTTGGCTACTGTGATCAGAATCCCTTTGCTCATCTTCAGTTTTCCTTTTTTTTCCTTTTTAGCGATTCCTCTTGCATTTAGCTCAGCACAAGACCCCTCTGATGATAGCCCAACCTGGAACATTGCTTTGGAAGGATCTCTTCCCCTCGGCTACCCTGAGAACCGTGAGTCCATCTTCTCTAGATTCTTTGCAGTTGGTACAATGGGGTTGGAGTTTTTTTTTTCTGCTGGGCAGTGCAAAGCATGAAGGTGTGTGAGTGAAGGTATGTGGCGGCCAGCTGAGCTTCCTCTCTGTCTTCCGTGGGTATGGATGAAGCGCTATAAATTGTGTCCAGCCGCATGCCGGCCATCAGGGCCGGAGCGCTGGACTGGGAATATTGGGTTGGCTCCAGACATTTCTGTGGGTGCAGGCATCCCCACTCGCAGAGCATGAGATTTTCCTGCCTCTGCCCTCTTCAGGCAGAACTAATGCAGTCTGAATGGTTTGATAAACAGGAATTTCAGACATGGGACAACTGCCAGACTTGTGCAAAAATTGCGTTTCGGCTTCACTCTGAAGCAGACTGGGAACTGGGGAAGACTCTTTCATCTCTGCAGTCTTGACTTGAAGAATGTGGAGGGGAGATAAGAGATCTGAGGGTGCCATGTTGATCTGGTTGTTCAGAGCTCTTGAAAGTGTGGAAATCTGTTGGTCCGGTGGTTCTCATCTTCCTTGACTGAGTAAAACATGCATAGGTTTTGGCTTTTGACCAATGCTATAGAAGTGTGGGGCTGACGGTTGGGTTGGGTCAAGGTTGTTCATTCAATTTTTTTGCCTCTTGCAAGGGGTTAAAAATGAATTGTGAAGGCTACCGCAGAGAGAGATGACGTTTGCCTGTTAAGGCTCAAATAACAGCATCTCTGCAGAATGGATACCTCCACCAGCGTGCGGGAATCAGAGTCAACTTTTGCTTCCAGACAATCGTTAAGGGCAACCCTTCCCCACAGCTCTTTTCAGTAGTCAACATGGTAAAAAGTAAAGACAATTAGGTCTCTGGTATCATGGATCCTGCTTTGAAACCCTACTGCCTCCTGGGGAATTTCCTTGATGGTCTTTCAAGGAGCCAGTCAAACTGGAAGGAGGCCAAGGCCATACCAGGAATAGATATGCAAGCAAATCCCCTTAGTAGCCTGTGTTCTGTAAAACATTTTTTCCCCCTTTGCAGAGAGATAGATGCTGCTTTAAAATTGCTTTGGCATAGACTCAGATTCCCACAGGGAGGAAAAAGGACCGCTTAAAGACTCTGGGAAAGCACTACATATATGCACAGCCGTTCCCCTTAAATGAAGATGTACAGGAATAGTTGCTCCAGGTTTGGAGACTGGGTGATTTCTTGCCTGGAAAAAAGGCACTTGTTTTATGCCGGGGTGGGGAGAAATGGCTTGCATAGAACTTTAGAAAACAGGCTCTTTCCTTGAGGTCTGTTAGCAGGTTCTAACTGCAGGTTTTGGAAATATACTCAGGTGCTTGTGCTTGCTGTCTAGCAGCCAAAGGCCAGTTTGCTTGATGGCCACACTTTGGCTTCTTTCGGAAGAGTGGGCTTGTCACAGAAATTTGGCATGGCTCCTGTGATGTCACAGGGGGGCTGCCTGAGACAGGTGGCACTTGTCTTTAATGTCCAAGGTTCATAAGCAGTTTTTGTTAAGTCGAACTGCAGGAGTGTAATCTAACATTCTTGAATTTAAGTTGCAGCCAGTGTGGTTGGTTTGGTTGTCATCTTTTAGGACTGGAGATTGAAACAGATGACAATCTCTGCTTATGATTCAGATACCTTCCACTAATTCCAACCTAAGTGCTTTGGGATAGGTTAAGACGGAAAGACACAATGGGTTGGATCTGGCCAGCTTTTACACTCAGACCGATTTCCCACTAGCCTTATGTTGCTCTCATGCTCCTCTTCTCTGCGGGGCTTCAGTCGGATTTCACACTATCTGCCCCAGGCCTGCAAACAGCTTCACCTTTTTTGGCCGGTACTGGTTTTTAGAGGATCTTGTTTGCTGCATGAAAAAGGTGGAGTGAGTTGCAGCCCCAGGGCAGATAGTGTGAAATACAACAGAAGCCCCACAGAGAAGAGGAGAGTGAGAGTGGCATAAGGCTAGTGGGAAATCGGTCTCAGTCTTGCCCAGTTTCTGTTCTTACTATAGCTCCCATTCCACGTGGCTTTTGTCCACACAGCTCCCTTTGATACCCTTTTTGATAATTAAAGAGGACTCTCTCTTCCCTTTTTCACCAATGGGAAAGGTGGCTGGAATCCAACCCAATACATCCGACATAGACATTGATGTTAAACCCCCTGCTTCCTTTCAAAGTGCAGGACATCTTCTTGGGAGACAGTGCCTCATGAGCCAGGAGAGTGTCGTCCCTACAGTTTTCCAGTTTGGATGCCCCAAAGTTTTGATCGAATCCTGATTTCTTGGCATCTTAGCCCTGCACAGAGAGAAGGGTGTTTCTCTCCCCCCCTTCTTCTCCCTTCCCAACACATGGCTTTTCTCTCTGGCAGAGGGAGATCATGATAAAGGGAGGCAATTCCACAACGTTCGAGGGGGACGGCTTTATTCAATGAGCCACGACCGTGTTCTAGATGATGGCCCCTAATGAGCGATTAAGGAGCTAATGTTTGTACGGCACTGGGTGGTCCTGGAGCTCTCTTAAGTGCTAACTTCTGTTATTGTGACAAAAGCTTTCGAGTGTTTGGGCTGTTGGCTCCGCAGCCTCTGAGATGGATGCACCTCCTCGTCTTTGTGTTTTGTTGAATTATCATAAGAGGAATATCTGCATCTTTCGTTTGTCTGCAACTTTTTATAAATCCTAACCATTTACTCTAGCTAATTTGCAGGTAATGATAGCAATATATATTTCCCCCTTCCCCACAGTTTGGCTCTTGGAAATGCCTCCTTTCACGTGCATGTTAAAACATGGTAGATTGATGAATTCAAAAGCTTTTAAGGTGTGAGACAGAGTCTGCATCCAGCATTGCTGAATATTAGTATGTGGAAAAGGTAGTGAATTCACACATTATGACATTCTTGTGTCCACCGCGGAGAAAGTAGGACACCCCAGTGAACCAGCATTAAAGGTCTAATGCAAGAAAGACCTTTGTATCAAACCTGTGATGGGATTTTTGTGCCTTCCAGACGCACGCAGGCCTGATTCTAATCATGAGTGTTGTGTTGTGATTAGATGTGAGTACTTGGGAACACATGAACTGGTACCGAAGGTCCAAAAGTGGGAAGGTATTTTTTTCCCCACTTCAAATAACTTTAAATATTTTGAAAAAGTCTTTTTGCTTTGACTCAGGAAAAAAAAATAAACAGGTTTATAGACTTATCCTCATTTGTTTGGAAGAGGTAAGCAAAAAAAAAGAAGAAGAAGCGTGGTGTAGTGGACTGAGTACGAACTTAAACCAGGGTGACTTGGGTTCAGATTCTTGTTGAGCAACAACCTTGAGCTAGCTGTACACTCTCAGTCAAACAGGGTTGTTGATAGGAGAACCAAACAAGCCCTGACCTGGATAGCCCAGGCAAGCCTGATCTCATCAGATCTTGGAAGCGAAGCAGGGCTGGCTCTGGCAAGTACTTGGATGGGAGACCTCCTTGGAATACCAGCAGTCAGGAGGCGGAGGCAAGATTTATTCAGCCACCTCCCTGAATATTCTCCAGGCCGCCAGTAGGGGTCAGTCACCAGAAGTCACCATGACTTCCAAGTGTATACGCACAGAGACGCATGCACATAAAATACATTGTAAAATAAAATTTAAAAAGATAGTAGGACTAAACAAGATAATGCCATGTATGCTGCCTTGAGCTTCTGTGATGATAAACTGGGTATGCAGCAATGCACTTAGGAAACAGGTGTGATTAAAGGGCATTTTTCATAGCAGGAACTCCTTTGCATATTAGGTTACACCTCCCTGATATAGCCAATCCTCCAAGAACTTACAGGGCTCTTAGTACAGGGTCTACTGTAAGCTTCGAGAGGATTGGCCACATCGGGGGTGTGTGGCCTAATATGCAAAGGAATTCCTGCTACAGAAAAGCCCTGGGTGTGAAAGACTGTCATTACAGTTCTAATTAAAATGGAGTGCAGAAAAGGTTAAATACATGAGCAGCCCTGGTCTGCTCATAGTACTTAACATAATAGACACATGGTGGGCATCTTCTCTCTCCTGAAATATAGGTTTTCACGTTTGGGAATGAGGTAACACAAGCACCCTGCTTGGGTGTTCTAACACACATGAAGCTGCCTTGCACTGAATCAGATCCTCAGTCCATCAAGGTCAATATTGTCTACTTAGACTGGAAGCAGCTTTCCAGGGTCTCAGGTAGAGAAAGGTCTCCTACGTCACCTGATACCTTATCTAACTGGAGATGCTAGGTATTGAACCTGGGACCTTCTGCGTGCCCCTCAGGTGCTATGCCGCTGACCCATGCCCCCTCCTCTCTATTGCTGTTGTGTGTTCTGATTGGGCTTCACCATGGAAGGACTCTTGTCTCTCTGCCATGTGCTTTTTAAGCTGGAAGGACAACCACACTTGCCCCACTCAGTGAAGACATGGGAACAACAGGACATGGTTGGCATAGCTCAGTTCCTGCTAAGCAAGTTGTCAGACCTGGAGGAAGGGTGACCAGTCAGAGTGGCTGACTCCAAACCCAACTGGTCTACATAAACTAGGTTTGGGGACAGATTTCACTGCCTCAGTCCCTCACCTTAAAAACCAGAGGCTGCCCAAATCCCAGATTTCTTTTTGTTTTTTGCATAGTATCTACGTGTTTTACGTGTTGCAACTGCAAGAAGTTCTGACAGTTGCTCAGCAGCATATTTGAAGGCTCACAATAGGGGGAGAGACGTGGCAAACATCACCGTTTCTAGATGTGGACATCCCAGGCATCGGCAAAACCCATGTGACTGAGCTGCAGTCACAAACAGAATTGGGTTGCATTTGGAGCACTGCAATGGGCTGCACATGGGCTTCCTTATGGTGAAATCCTAAGCAATCCCGGTGGGTTTAGGATACACCTTTGCTTTGGATTGCGCCATCATTGGATGCTGTGGGGAACAGAACTGCCAAGGCAGAAGACCAAATCTGGCCCAAGCTTGAAAGCATCACGTTGATCCTTGCGGCTGACCGAATGGCGGGTGCTGCCGCCTCATGTGAACCAGAAACAGCTTCAGTTTAAAATCTCATTGCTTGAATGCCATCTTGAACGGTAAACAGCCGTGTGTTTGTGCAGGCAGATAAAAATTCAGACAGTTTGCTCTTTGTCAGGTTCATTAGGGGCAGGAAGGGCGTTTTGAGACTGCTTTGTGTATGTGGGGGTGGGGGGAGGTATTCTAGGTCAGCTTCTTCTGAGTCCTACCCAAGCTGCAGAAACCATCCTGGCTCTGACCCTGCACTTCAAATATTTACCTTCTTTCTGCAGCTAATTTTTGCGAGTTAATCTGTCTTAGTACATTTTTTAACCACCCCCCTACCTGCAAGAAGTTTAGCACAGCTTATGCAGGTCTCCTTTCCTTATTTTTATCTTCGCAAATGACCCTGTGAGGTAGGTTAGGACGAGAGAGAGACTGGTCAAAAGTCACCCCGCAAGCTTCCATGGCAAAGGGAGGGTTTGAACCCTGGCCTCCTATTCCAGACAGCACTAACCACCACATCGGGTTGCCGCTGGTGGGGGGTGGGGGGTGGAGTCAGGTTGCCAGATCCATGTTGGGAAACTCCTGGAGATTTGGGGATAGGGCCTGGGGTGGACAGGGACCTCAGTGGGGCAAAATGCCACAGAATCTACCCTCCAAAAATTCATTTTCTCCTGGGGGATTGGTCTCAGTAGTCTGGAGATGACCTGTAATCCTTGGGGATCCCCAGGTCCTCGCTGGGGGCTGGCATCCCTAGCACTACACGCCACAATGGCTAAACCCAGTTTGCATCCCTGGATGGGAGGGATGGTGACTCAGTGGTAGAGCATCTGCTTGGTAAGCAGAAGATCCCAGCTTCAATCCCCGGCGTCGCCAACCAAAAAGGGTCCAGGTAAATAGGCGTGAAAAACTGCAGCTTGAGACCCTGGAGAGCCGCTGCCAGTCTGAGTAGACAATACTGACTTTGATGGACCGAGGGTCTGGTTCAGTATAAGGCAGCTTCATATGTTCCTATATGTTCATATGACAAGATCTGTACTGTGAAAAGTTAAAGTTCCCATGCCCTCCATTTCTTAGAGAAGACATACATGATTGCCTCTTCTCTGGACAGATTTGCAAGTGATCTTTGACACAGCTGTGTGAGTAGCTATAGTGGTGTAAAAAGGTACCCTGTTGTCCACACCTGAGCCTAGAAGGGTGTCTCAGGATCATGGCCATGTCTGTCCATTGCTGTGCCGTGCAGGGTTTTCTCTTGCTGTGGGAGGTGGGGGGGAAATGCTAAAATAGCTTTCTGTTTCCATCTATTTGGCTTTCTTCCGGGAGCCCGTGATGCGCAATGTCATGCTTGGAGTAGGCCCTTGGAATTAGGCCTGCGACCGCGTGATGACAATATGTGGGCGGATATATGTTACATTAATGGCTTAACGCCTTGTGTTGTAATTGCCTATAAAGCAGCAGTTAAGGGGGGGAGGAGGGATTTATAGGCTGCTGAAAGAGAGGAGAGTTCTGCAGCTCCCTCTTGTGGCAAATCTGAATAATGCATTTTGCATTTCTCCCCACAAAATGCTTTGTGGAGCAATAGGGCTTGACAGAGCTGCCTTATCTCAAACAAGACCTCCAGGTTTAGAGTGGCCTACTCTGGCAGAGAGGCTCTTAAAGGTTTTTAACAGGTAGCAAGTCCCAAATCAAAAACATTGATTGATAATAAATGTGTTGTGTGTGAGAGGGAGAACAGCCCTTCTGCATCAGGTAGGGTTGCCACTTGCCAGGTGGCTTCTACCTGCTGGCAGGGGGATTTGGGAGCATTCCAGGGGTGGGCAGGGATTCAGTGACATCAGGGTGGCACTCTACTTCTTGGGCAAAACTCTATGGTAAAAACAGCCACAAACGTAGAGTTTTGCCAAAAAGGTAGAGCATCATCCCGACGTTGCTGATGCGATTACATCACTTCCAGGCATTGTCAGTGATGTGCTGATATGCTGACAATGTGTGGGGATGGCTGTTTGGAGGTGGGGTTTCCCCATCGGGCCAGCAGTGGGCTGGAGCCTGCAAAATCATAGGATTCCCCCCTGCCCCCCCCCCCCCAGGACTGGCAAGCCTAGCATCAGGCTAGTCCAGGGGTGACCAAACTTGCTCAATGTAAGAGCCACATAGAATAAACGTCAGATGTTTGAGAGCCACAAAACATGTACATCAGATGTTTGAGAGCCGGGAGGGAGGCAAATAGATGGGGAAGAAAGAGGTGAAAAGAAAGCAACTTTAACTTTAAATGCATTCTCTAATGCCAGCTGGCTTGGCTTGAAGAACTGATTTAAAGAGAGAAATGCCTTTTCCAAGCTGGCTGACAAGGCTGTAGGGTCTTTGAGAGCCACAGTTTGGCCACCCCTGGGCTACACATAAAGCTGCTTTCATGCTAACTTTTTTCTTGGCCTTTGCTTTCAAGCTGAAGGGTTGTTTTGGCACCATCTTCTCATTTTCCACATCCCAGGTTTTCCCTGTCCTCGGCATAGTCTTTTTCCAGTCTGGGTTCTACAATCTTTTCTGAAAAAACACAGTCCAAGCCTGTCTGAATTGGAAGGTGCACATTTTTGAATGCCCCACCACATCTGCATCTTCAATCAACCCTTTTGCAGTGGGCCATTTCTCCTGCTGTGGCACCAGAAAGCTTTTAGAGGGCTTTACATTATATATATAATTGTTTCAGTGTTGTAGTGCTATAGCATTCACTTAAAAAAAAACCCCAACAACCTTCCGCAGGTGTGCCAAAGAAAAAAATTCAGGAAAAATGGTGACTGTTGGAGTGAGATGTGCAGAAAGCTCCCATGTAGATGCTCCATTGCCCATGTGAATGCTTCTGCCTTCGCAGTTGCAATGAATGCAAAACATGAATCCTCACTGTGTGAAAGCAACTTAAATTAATAGCCACTACTACATCTTGTGGCAGTGAGTTCCCTAAAACAGCAAAAAAATTGCTCTAATTTACTTATTGGGAGTTAGGTGGAACATGTGTGTCCCTCCTGTTATGTAGTTACTCTGTTGGCTGTCCATAAATTACTGGGCTCAGTTCAAGGTATTGGTCCTTTTTCATGGCCTTGGTTCCCCTTATCTGCAAGACTGCCTCTTTCCAGTTTGGTGTAGTGGTTAAGTGTGTGGACTCTTATCTGGGAGAACCAGGTTTGATTCTTCATTTTTCCACTTGCACCTGCTGGAATGGCCTTTGGCAGCCATAGCTATCTCAGAGGTTGTCCTTAAAAGGGCTGCTGCTGTGAGAGCCCTCTCAGTCCACCCACGTCACAGGGTGACTGTTGGGGGGGGGGGGGAGAGAAGATATAGGAGATAGTAAGCTGCTCTGAGTCTCTGATTCAGAGGGAAGGGCAGGGTATACATCTGCAGACTTCTTCTTCCCATGAAAGTGTTGCTCATGCCAGCAGTGCCTTCTACAAGATCCTGAAAATGGACAAAATCAATAACCACCCATACTTGGTAACTTCTCTGTTGTGGTCCCCACCTTAAGGAATGACCTCCCTGATGAAGTTAGGAAGGCTCCAGCTCTCCTGGCTTTTCGCATACAGTGCCAAATGGATTGTTTATTGGTCTGTTGTGACCCACCCTGAGCTCGCTTGTGGGGGACTTTACAAAGGTTATTTCAGGCTGGAAAGATGGGACCAGGGAGAGGGGCTTAAAATCCTCTCTTCATGCATGATGGTCTCCTTCAGAATAATACCAGTCATGTGTGATTTTAAAAAGAACACAGCTTCCTGGGTTCTTAAATGGAGGAACTCCCCAGATCTCACCTGGTTTAATCCTATGAGCCATTAAGCTTTGTTTGCTTGAACTCCTAATTGGGTAGGATGGAGTCATGTGACAGCCTTCCATTTCCCCCATGCTAGTTAGCGGTTGGAAGTAACAGCGGTTCTTCTCTTCCATGATCAGTCCGAGGCAGTCCTGTTTGTCTCTTCCATGCAGCTATTGGTGTGCTGCAAATGAAGACATAAAAGGGTCTATGCTGGGTGGCCAAACTTGCTTAATATATGTCATATGTTTGAGAGTCACAAGACATGAATGTGAGGAGGAGAAAGCGGAAGGAAGGGAGGAAATAGAAGATGGGGATGCAAGAGGGAGGGAGAGGTGGAAAGATGTCCAGGAGAGAAGGCAACAGAGAACAAGGAAAGAAGGGAGGGAAAAGGGATGAGAGGTGGAAAGAAAGCAACTTTAATTGCATTCTCCAAGACCCCCATGTTGGCTGCCTTGGCTTGGAGAAAAGATTTAAAGAGACAATTGCCTTCTCCAAGCTGAGCAATGGCGCAGTGGGAGCTTTGAGAGCCACACAGTGTTTGAGAGAGCCACATGTGACTCCCAAGCTGTTTTGGCCACCCCTGGTCTATGACCTTACAGGGCACTGGTCAGTGTAACAGTGGTGAATTCTTTTGGGGAAGGAATTGCATGTTCCCAGCAGGTTTGAGGTGCCATGGAGTTCAGTAGCTTTGGAGGCATTTGCTGAGCAAAACCAGCATCTGGATAATGCTCAGTGGATCTGTAATTGCCATGGAATCTCTTCAGGGAATGCCCGTCTTTTGGAAAGGCCCAAGCTAAATGGGCATATACTCATGGAGCATTTTAAAAAAACAGAAGGGCAATGGAGTAGTTCACTCTCTGCTGTGAGGATAGAGGGAAAAAATAAACCAGAAGGGGAGAGGGTTAGGTGAACATATTAGTTGTGATAATGATGTTAGCAATATTATTGCTAGCAGGAAGAGCAATTTGGGAAACGGGACAGGTTGGCCTCCGAAGTGTGCGGTTCCATTTCACACATGCAGCTGCCTTATACTGAATCAGTCCCTTGGTCCTTCAAAGTTAGTATTGTCTACTCAGACCGACTCTCCAGGATCTCCAGGCGGAGACTTTTCACATCGTCTATTACCAGGGTTGCCATGTCGGACTGACCCAGAAGTGGGGGAACAGGAGGAAATGACATCAGAGAGATGCGACGTCATCACATCAGCAACAACACTTTGGCATTTTGGGGCTAAACTTTTTGGTCATAGAGTTTTGCCCGAAATACCTGAGTGTCACCGCTGTGATGATGTAACTTCTGTGTGATGTCACCATGTCATGTTGGGTGGGATTTCCCCCTGCTGGCCAGCTGGCAACCGGCAGAGAAGAGGCCTGAAAATCAGGGGATCTGCTGCCCCAAACTGGGAATAGCATCCTTATCTACTGCCTGCTTCATTTAACTGGAGATGCTGGGGATTGAACCTTGGGCTTTCATCATGCCAAGCAGATGCTCTAACACTGAGGAGCAGCACCTCCACATAGAACTCTTCCTTGGAAAACGCCAAACAAAAATAGGAAATGCTTTATGCATAGGATATCCCATTTGGGGAGAGGGGCAACTGACTTGATGCAGATGGCATCTTTCTCACTCGTATACTGACCAGCGTTTCTACTTGAACCATTTACAAAATGCTGTTGGTGCAGTTGGCAGACAGCATGGTGCATAAATTAATCTTTAAAGCACATCTGTGTTGTTATGTGACTTCTTGTGCCTGGTTCTACATCTGCTTCTAAACAGAATCCTAAAGCCCATTTAAAAAAAAAAAAGATGGAAATGCATTAAAGAGTGCTGATAGAACTGAAAATTCAAACCACATGGAGAATTTTAACAAAAAATCTGGGGCTTTTTGAAGAAGGCGGATAAAGGAGAGAACGTTTTAGAGTAAGGATCCCCCACGCCTCCGTGTTCACTCTGATGTAATGGGACTTTCTCCATATAGCAAGTGTAGAAAACTACAGGGTGAAGACGTACATGCTGTGTAATCCCATAAGTGTTTAGGGGTATAAAAAATGGCAGCCAAGTGCATACTACGCTACAGTCTTTCCAATTCCCTGCTCTCATCCTTGCTTGCATGGCTTCTGCTCAGTTATTTTGCTTTTGTCTGAAGCCGTGTGGGTGGCATAGTAACCTGGGGCATTGGGCCAGAAACATCCACAGGTGTAAAACAATCAGTGCTTCTCAGAGTTCAGGTTTTGGGGTCAGCGGCAGGGACTGGATGACCGCAGAAGCAATTACCGGTCCGTCTCCCCGACATCCAGATGCCCCCTTTGTTTTGACTGGATTGTTACAAATTCGCTGCTGATGTTCTTTATACTCTGTGCAGGCGGTGTTCTGGAACTGCAGAGCACGCCGGTTGCAATTTAATATTGACGTTCCAGCTGGCTTGCTTCCTTCAGATATTGGGCAGCGCTGTAGACAAGGCCAGGAAATAAGCAGATAAGTAAAGGGGATATGTGATTGCCATAACTAAGTCTTTTCGTGCTGCAGGGGTGCGTGCGGAATTTTCATAAGGGAGTGGTGGGCGAACCTGAAACATGGACTGCCCTTCAGCCCTCGTCTTAAAAATGTATTGAAAGCGAGGAAAGAGGGGACAATATGCTCCAGTGGAAATTTGTGATTTGTTTTGTTTTGTGGTATTCCTGGCAAAAGTAACCCGTAGGCTGACCTTAAAACGTTAACACACTGAACCCCCCCCCCCCGCTTTTTTATTTTAAAGAACTGATGTGCTGGGTCCCTGATTTGGATTGTGGCGACAATTCAAAGAGAAGGGGAAGGTTTCAGCATCCAACCCTATCCTGGTTTTCTTTCCCACTGAAGTTTGGCCTCTTGGGCAATATACTGGTCTGAGTTCAGGATCTGTATATTTGCCGCAGAGGTCAGGCACTGATTTCCCAGGTCTATTAGAAGCTATTGGTTGATGGGGGGATATGTAAATGGCTCAAACTGGATCCTAGAAGCAAGAGACCAAAATCTTCTGGACAGTTGAGTTAACTCTCCCTTGCCCCTGATCTTTTCTCCTGACCTCAGATGCCCTCATGAAGAAGAAAAGAAGACTGCAGATTTATACCCCGCCCTTCTCTCTGAATCAGAGTCTCAGAGCAGTTTACAATCTCCTTCCCCCACAACAGACACCCTGTGAGGTGGGTGGGGCTGAGAGAGCTCTCACAGAAGCTGCCCTATCAAGGACAACTCCTACAAGAGCTATGGCTAACCCAAGGCCATTCCAGCAGGTGCATGTGGAGGAGTAGGGAATCAAACCCAGTTCTCTCAGATAAGAGTCCGCACACTTAACCATTACACCAAACTGGCTCTCGCTTTGTGCAGGTGGTGTTGCCCATTGAGGTGAGTTGCCGATGACCCCAGGGCCAGCCCTAGACTGTCTGGTACCCTAGGCAAAGCTAACTTCTGACAGCTCCTCTCCCCAACTGATAACATCACCGAGTCAAATGGGGGGCGCTCAATGCAGCTCCCCCAGAAGGCTGGCACCCAATGCACTCACCTAGTTTGCCTAGTGGCAGAGCCAGCCCTGGATGACCCCCAGAATTTTCCTTGCTGGAGAGAAAAAAACCATACAAATTTGTGTGATTTCCCCCAGCCTGTCATCTAGTAGATCTGTAGGCTTTTGAGATCAGGGAAGAAATAGTTAAGCTACTAAACTCTTCTTTGGCCCCAGTCTGAATGGAGGTGTCCCTGCAGCTGTTATTAAGCAATTTAAAAATGCCCAGGTGATCTAATATAACAGAGGGGAGAGTCCAATAGCATCTTAGACCAACAAAGTTTTAGTTTGTTGGTCTTAAAGGTGCCATTGGACACTCACTGTGTTCCATTGCTTCAGACCAACACAGCTCCCCACCTGGTCCAGGTGATTTGTTAATGGGTCTTCCAGTATCTTATCTAACTTGACCCTAAGAGGTTAAATAACTTGTATGGCTTGACTCCTAAGCCTTGCTTCTGTTTATAGCCTCTTCACATGCAGGGCTTCCTGCTGGAGTTATATGTTTTCTGTGTTTCTTTGTTTGTTTCTTTATTCAGGATATTTATGTGCCCCTTCCCTCCTGCAAGACAGGACCCCAAAGCAGCTTACAAATTGTAAAGCCTTAAACACCTGAACCATCTGAAAACAGTATAGTGGAGTCCAAATACATCAACATGTCCTTTCCTGATGCAGCTTCCCAGGGCTGACAACCCCGTTGCAAAGCCTGGAGACCTCTCAGACTTACAACTCTTCAGATGACAGATCTCCAGGAATTTCTAAACCAGAGTTGGCAACCTTGTTTATTGTCATAAAGCTGCAACAGGCATGCTGTCCAGTTGTGTGAGTGGAAGCCAGAGGAATGTGCTGCATGCCAGAACAAAGGGTGCTCCCACCTCACTCCACCCACCCCCGGAAAAGAGCCCAGAGCAAAGCTTGGGATCAGAACTGGTGTTTTGAGGCCTTCCATGTTAGGTCTAGCTCATTATAGATGTGAATGTTAATTGGCCTTTTTAATGCAGGCTGTTTTCAAGGCAGAAAAGGATGCACAAATCTGCATTTTCATGTTATGTATCTGAAATTCCAGTGGTTAAAAATGTGTGTTGAAAGTCCCTGTTTGCTCAAGTCTTCATCAACTAATTGCACAGCCCAGATCAAAATGGGTAGATGTGTCAGTCTGTCTATAGCACCGAAAAAGAACAAGAGTCATACAAAAAGCAAGAGACCAAAATCCTCTGGTCAGTTAACTTTCCCCTGCTCCTGACCTGTTCTTCTGACTTCAGATACCCCCAGGAGTTGCAGATTCCTTAAAGAGTGACAAAAATTTCTGGCAGGGTGTGAGCCCTCATGCATCACTGCTCACTTCTTCAGGAACCTGTTAGTCCTTTAGTCTTTAAGGCACTGCCGGACTCTTGCCCTTGTCTACTGCTGCAGCCCAGATGTCCTTACTAATTGTGAGAATTTAACATACACATCACAACATGATGGGATCAGGGACTGAATATATTGTTTCCATGAAGGTGAGCCTTGGAGCAGAGGTATAACCTTGAGGAAATGGCCTGTGATGTTTGGGTCCCACCGAAGACTCTCTGGTTCCAATCTCAAAGTGGATGGGGGTGGGGGAGAGAGCAGGCAATACAGACACTTGTGTCCTAACAAAAGGGAAGGGATGGAAACTAAAATTGCATGGTTTGCCCCAACGCATGAATAGAAGTGACCCTACCATGAAGCTTAGAAGCTCAGATTTTGAACATCATTGTGGGATACAGTTAGAGAGGAAAAGATCTGGTGTGATCCATGTGGAGGTTCTAACCCTAGTAAAATAAGCAGGACCTGTGCAGGTGTGTGTTTTGTTGAATAGCTCCCCATTAGTTCAGTGAGGCTTGTGCAAGAGAACTTCCTGGTAGGTTGTATTCCACATTAAAGAAATTAGAGATCTCTCTTTAGGATTACCCATCCAATCTAGTAAAGTGTTCTGGATCAGTCTCAGGTAACTAACTCAGTACAGTGAATTGCGGTGCTTTGATAATGCATAAGTTTGAAGGGGGCTATCCTGGAAAGAATACAACTCCTTTGCAACAAAGTGGGAGAGGTGCTAGCCTAATGGCTCCATATTCATCACGGAAATGAAGGCGTATCCAGGTGAAACGCTTTTTTCTTTTTCCCTCAGCTTGATAGCATCAGTTCCAGTGCTGACAAATCTCTCCTCTCCTTCTTATCCTCTCCACATCCCGAAACTTCAACCCTGTCCTTAGTTTGAGATATGGAAGTTTGACACAGCGTCTCATGGGTGGGGGTTGCTTGAGAGAGGTTAAGAGCTGGTCTTCAGTCCTCAGGATTGGTTGTGAGTTCTTGGTTTTAAAAAGGGGGGCAGGCTCTTTCAAGGGCCCCTTCTCTGATTGAAAGATGAAAACCATAAAGCCCAAAAGGATAGCATAGTATACTATATTTCATACTTAACATCTCCTAAACTCCATCGAGCTTTTATGCTTGCAAGATTTAACGCTCTCCCCACAGTGGTTCTGTTTGGAAGATTTGCAGACATTCCTTATCATGGAAGACTTTGTCCATGTTGGGTCAGAAATCTTGGGATCTGTATCCCATGTTCTGCTTTATTGTGACTTCTCTGTTAAACGGCAGGATTCTTTAATTAATCCTCTTCTTCATGGATATCCCAAGGAGGGGCTTGTTTTATATCTTCTGTTGGACCAGCACCTTTATATTACTTGTCTAATAGCTAGGTATCTTTCATTGCTATGAGGATTTGGAAGCATAAGGTGCAATGGGGAACTTCTCCCTTTGTAATGCTAAAATTGTACTTGCTTTGTTTCTTCTGTTTATAATTTATGCCGATAAAGGTATTGATCTGAACTGAATATTGACATTTTAGTTCATTCATAAATTGGTCCACAAGATGATCTTTGCTGGATCAGCCCAAGAATCTGCTATCCAGATTCCAGTGGTTGTCAGAAGTCTCTTGACAATCATTTTGGGTATTTGCCAAAAACACCTGAAATCACTGAGGCCATTATCCCTCCTGCCTGTCCTGTTCTGGGTAGGGTTGAGAGTGGTAGGCAACTCCCTGTTGCCATCTTGTGTTCCCGAAACATAAGAAAAGCCCTGCTGAATCAGACCTGTAGTCCTTTTAATCCACCCTACTGTCTCACATAGTAGCCAACCAGTTCCTCTGGATGACCAATAACAGGAAATAGAGGCTGAGGCCTTCCCCCTGATGTTGCCTCCTGGCTCTGGGATTCAGAGGTTTAGTGCCTCTGAACATTGAGGTTTCCCCCAGTCACCATGGCTAGTAGCCATTAACAGATTTATCCTCCATGAATCTGTCTAATGCCCTTTTAAATTCCTGGGGACATTACCACATCCTCTAGCAACAAATTCTACATTTTGGTTACTCTCTTTATAAAGTAGTATTTAATTTTGTCCATCCTGAACCAGATGGAATATTGGGGTAGAACCCTGCTCTGCCCTAGAGTTCAGTTGGTGGCCTTGAAGTCCTTATGTCTCTCAGCCCAACCTATGTGTGAAGAAATACATATGTTCTTCCCCATGACCATTGAGAGACCGCAAGCAGGAAAGCTAAATGTCCCAAGGGATTAAGACTTTAACAATAATTTTCCTAAACTAGGTTGAGTGAAAGCTCATGTAAAGTCAGTTCTTTGTCTGGCCATCCACCCAGATGATATCGGATTTATATCCCGCCCTCCACTCCGAAGAGTCTCAGAGCGGCTCACAATCTCCTTTACCTTCCTCCCCCACAACAGACACCCTGTGAGTTGGGTGGGGCTGGAGAGGGCTCTCACAGCAGCTGCCCTTTCAAGGACAACCTCTGCCAGAGCTATGGCTGACCCAAGGCCATGCTAGCAGGTGCAAGTGGAGGAGTGGGGAATCAAACCCGGTTCTCCCAGATAAGAGTCCGCACACTTAACCACTACACCAAACTGGCTCTCCTTGCAAGGTGGAAATAGATACCTCATAATCATGGAAGCTAAGCAGGGTCAGCCCTGATCAGTACCTGGACCACCAAGGAAGCCCAAGGTTGGCATGCAGAGGTAGGCCATGGCAGACCACCTCTGAAGATCTCTTGCCTTGAAAATGCTATGGGGTACCATAAGACAATTGTGACTTATTTTTTTAAAAATCTATGGGATCTGATAATTGGAAGTCTGCAACATGGGTTAGGCAGTCTTTTTTGTCTCCCTAGGGGGAAAAAACCCTGTAGCATTTCCTTGAAAAGATGCTGATGTCCCAGCAAATTCTTAGGAGACAGGAGGAGGGACAAGGGTTGTACTTGGTCAGACATACTGGGAGTAAGCCTAATCCCTGATGAAACTGTTTGCTCCAGTCGCTTGGTGTGAGAACAAGCCTTGCACGCCAAGGAAAATGATCTGGCACATTGCATTCAGCATGTATCCTGGAGACTGTGTACTCAGGGCCTTCAGAACTCAATTCCTGATTATCTTGCCTAGTAGTCACTCACATCTGTTGTTTCTCACTGTGGGTTAGAAGTACCTGAGTTCATAGGTTTGTTCTGGACCCTTCTCTGTGCGGGTATCCCTAGGTTTAGATGTAATAAGAACATAAGAAGCTATGTTGGATCCAGTCAATGGCTCATCTAGTCCAACACTGCCACAGTGGCCAAAAACCCAGGGGCCATCAGGAGGTTCATCAGCAGGGCCAGAACTCCAAAAGCCCTCCCATTTTAGCCCCCAAGTCCCAAGAATACAGAGCATCACTGCTCCAGACAGAGTGTTCCATCTGCCCCTTGTGGCTAATAGCCACGGTTGGACCTCTGCTCCATATGGTTATCCAGTCCCCTCTTGAAGTTGTCTCTGCTTGTAGCCGCCACTGCTTCCTGCAGCAGTGAATTCTGTGTATTAATTACTCTTTGGGTGAAGAAGGACTTTCTTTTATCTGTTCTAAGCCTGCAAAATGATAATTGGAAGAATAACGCCAATGACAGATGCATCTTTAGGAAGATTGATAGAGATTTTATTACAAGGAAAGAGGCCAGTCTGGATCCAGAGACAGAGGGCAAGTATAGGTATTTAATGTAGGAGGTGTTAAGTGATGCAGTCCTCTGCTTTTAGATGTTGGGGGCAGGAAGTTCTGACAAAGCAAATGATGAAACCATCAAAAGAGTGGGATGGGAGCCAAGCTAAGGAAGGAGCCATGAGAGCCGCAGATACATTTAGTTTCCTCTGAACTGGTTCCAAATCCTAGAAGGTGCTCTACTGGTTTAGATAAATGCCTGATGCATGAGGTGGAAAAAGTGACAGACAACTGAGGAGAAAAACCACATCCAGGGATGAGTCTTCCTTCACTAATTTGGGGTGTTGGGATATTGTGATCAGAGAGAGTGTGGTCTGCTGTACTGTGTATACTGGATGGAGCTTTCTGGGCGTCCTTGCTCAAGAAGACAGCATTTTTTTCAGTTTGCTTCATCTGGCGGTTGAGAGAAAAGCAATAAAGGAATTCAGTGCATCCACCTACTGAAAGTTAATTCAGCTGCAAAAAAAAAAAACGCTTTGCTTATCTTGACCCAACCAATTTGGCCATGTGGGATTCAAGCCACGGTTAACTCAAGGCTAGACTGCTGTAATGCTTTCTGCATGGGTCTGCCCTTCAAGATAATGTGGAAACTCCAGCGGGTGCAGAATGCTGCAGCTCGTTTTACTATCAGAAACTTGGCAGAGTATTCATAGTGAGCCTTTTTTTTTTGTGGTAGTAGCTAATTCAGTTTTATTGGATAGTTTATTGTGTATATTGTGCCAGTCTTTATTATGCCGTTACAATTTTGTAATTTGCCTTTTGTTTCAATGAGAAAGGAGGACAATAGATGAAGTTAAATAAATGCATCGCAGTGTTTTTCAACATTCCTGTTGTGCAGGATTCTGGAAATGTTCTAATGTACGTCGTCAGCTCATGACAGTGTGTCGAGTCTTGCTGTCTCTTCACAAGAACTAAGACTGTAGCCTAAGAGCACACCCAGCATTTCCTTTCAGTAGCACGTTGCAGGGGAAGATCAATAGCAATAGGCAAGCTTGTTCAACATTATTGATCTTCCCATTCAGGGACCCCGGAGGAGCTTCTGAGCCAATCCTGGCATGCAGTTTGAAAACTACAGAGGCAATTCGTTCTTGTGCAGTGGGCATTTCGTCTAGGAATTATGTCTAAATCTGGGACTTCCTGATTCCACGCCCAAATTTGAGGTTGGAGGGCCTTCTGTTTTGGACTGGGCTTGGACTTAATGGAGGTTGTTGCAATCTGAATCAAATGGAAGGAAGTTTCAGAGGGTGGCTGTGCTAGTCGGCTGCTCTAGTCAAGCTGATTACAATATACATAGTACCACTGCATCCTTTACAAGCGTTCTTTACAACAGCAACATCACACACACACACACACACACAAACACACACACCCTTTCTGGCTGGAATCAAAAGACTCAGAGATCTCCATTCATACTCATGTCTGATGAAGGGAGCTTTGACTCTTTAAAGCTTCTACTCAGAAACTTTTGTTGATCTCTAAGGTGTTTGGTCTTGAATCTAACAGATCCAAGGAAGGGCTTCTGCCTATTAATGACACATTGCAGTGATGTTTGTTGTGCATGCCAAACAGGGCCAGACTTTTAACAGGGTAGACTGTTACCCCTTCCTGCACTGGTTAACCATGCAGGATTAGCAGGGTCCCAGTCCCATGCTGCCTACTCAGAGCAATAGTGGGCATGCCCAGGCCTATGTGTCATGGGAAATGTAGTTCTCATATAGTAAGATGTAGTTAGGAATGGATACGGGGCAGGCTGAAGTATCACTGAATATTTTTGCTGCATAGTTATGGTGGGACGGCAGGGAGGATTTGATCGCCACTGTTCAAGCTGAGGACCAAACTGTTCCTGGGAATGCCTCTTAGCATCATCATCAGTTTTGTTTCAGAAGTGAAATTGTGCACAATTTCAAATTTTGACAAACCCCCCCCCCCCCAATTGGGGAGATCCCCTGGAACTGCAGTTCATCTCCAGACAATAGATCCCCTGGAGAAAATGGCTGCTCTGGAGGACGCACTATGTGATATTGTACCCCACTGAGGTCCCATTTGAATATATGTATGTCAGTCTTACTAATATTGTCACAGTTGTAATTCTCCATACATAGTTGCAGCCAATTGGGGGTAGTAGATTGGAGCCCCCCAAACTGGGGGACCCCTGTTCAGACTAGGGGTCTGGCAACCCTAGAGACTATTGTACTTTTGGTCACATCATGAGAAGAGTTGAGTCACTTGAAAAGACATTGCTCGGAAAAGCTGAAGGCAGCCGGAAAAGAGGAAGACCCCCTATGAGATGGATGGACTCCATCAACGAAGCCATGGCCTTCAGTTTGCAAGGCTGTTAATGACAGGATGTTTTAGAGGTCATTAATTCATAGGATCTCCCTAAGCTGGAAATGACTTGATGGAATTTAACACACCCTCCCACAGTACTTTGAAATCACCAGTCTGTCTTTAAATTTTTTTAAAAAGTTGCTGGGACAGGTCTTAACCCAGTCTCTTAGCTGCACAGTCCTTGGTGTCAGCAAACTGCGGCTCGGGAGCTACATGTGGCTCTTTCACATATATTGTGTGGCTCTCGAAGCCCCCTCTGTGTCATCAACCAGCTTGGAGAAGGCATTTGTCTCCTTAAATCACTTCTTCAAGGCAGCCAGCGACTTGAAGAATGCATTGAAGTTGCTCTCTTTCCAGCTCTTTCTCCTTCCCCATCTATCTTCCTTCTGTCTTTTGGCTCTTGAACACCTGATGTTCAGATCTTGTGGCTCTCAAACATCTGACATTTATTATACAGTATGTCACAGAAGTGAGTACACCCTCTCACGTTTTGTAAATATTTAAGTATATCTTTTCATGTGACAACACTGAAGAAATGACACTTGGCTAAAGTGGTCGTTTTGGAGGTGTGTTTGGGGTCGTTATCATGTTGGAATACTGCCCTGCGGCCCAGTCTCCGAAGGGAGGGGATCATGCTTTGCCTCAGTATGTCACAGTACATGTTGGCATTCATGGTTCCCTCAATGAACTGTAGCTCCCCAGTGCCAGCAGCACTCATGCAGCCCCTCACCTGGTTGCCGCCACACACGCTTGACACCATCTGAACCAAATAAGTTTATCTTGATCTCATCGGACCACAGGACATGGTTCTAGAAATCCATGTCCTTAGTCTGCTTGTCTGCAACAAACCATTTGTGGGCTTCCTTGTGCATCATCTTTAGAAGAGGCTTCCTTTTGGGATGATTGCCCTGCAGACCAATTTGATGCAGCACTGACAGGGTGCCCCCCCCCACCCCTTCAACCTCTGTAGCAATGTCATGGTCTGGGGCTGCATGAGTGCTGCCGGCACTGGGGAGCTACAGTTCATTGAGGGAACCATGAATGCCAACATGTACTGTGACATACTGAAGCAGAGCAGGATCCCCTCCCTTCGGAGACTGGGCCGCAGGGCAATATTCCAACATAATAATGACTCCAAACACACCTCCAAAACGATCACTGCCTTGCTAAAGAAGCTGAAGGTAAAGGTGATGGACTGGCCAAGCATCATGTCCCCAGACCTAAACCCTATTGAGCATTTGTGGGGCATCCTGAAATGGAAGGTGGAGATGCGCAAGGTCTCTAACATCCACCAGCTACTTGACGTCATCATGGAGGAGTGGAAGAGGACTCCCTTGGCAACCTGTGAAGTTCTGGTGAACTCTATGCCCAAGAGGGTTAAGGCTAGAAAATAATGGTGGCCACACTAAATATTGACACTTTGGGCCCCATTTGGACATTATCACTTAGGGGTGTACTCACTTTTGTTGCCAGCAGTTTAGATATTAATGGCTGTGTTTTGTGTAATTTTGAGGGGACAGCACATTTACACTGTTATGCAAGCTGTAGACTCACTACTTTACATTGTAGCCAAGTGTCATTTCTTCAGTGTTGTCACACGAAAAGATATACTTAAATATTTACAACATGTGAGGGGGTGTACTCACTTCTGTGACATACTGTATGTGGCTCTTATGTTAAGCAAGTTTGGCCACTCCTGGTCTATGCTGTAAAGGCATCACCATTCTAAACCTCACTGGTTATCACATGTGGCTATCACCTGTTATGGAGGAGAAAACACATGACTTAAAAGTGATAGAGGTCTTTGCCTGCTAATTTCCATAGCACCCTGCTTTGAATGTGCTAGTTGTTTGACAGTCCTAATCTCATTCGTTTTCACAAAAGGCAAGTTTAGAAAAGCTTGCTTAGATAAATCTTTTTAAAAAAAATAAAATCTGGCATCTCCTGTAGCTTGGTGAGGGCAGTTCCCGATGTATGCTGACCTGATGTATGTTGCTGATTTAGGAGTGTCCAGTTCCTTGAGAATTGTTTCATAGATGCTCCTGTCAATAGTTCTATTGACAAGACTGTAATTACAGTCTGTCCTCCTGAAAGAGTTGAGTTGCTTGCCTGTTGGGTTGATAGGGAAAGTGAAGAAGTCCCAGAATGTTTGGGTCAGGGGAAAGGGGTGCGATGGGAAGAAGTGGAACTTCCTCTCCGTGGAGGTTTATCTGTCTCCCTCTATTGTTGTCTTCCACCAGTGGATGAAAACTTTTGTTCTGCCTGGCATTCCCTCAGTAACTCCTATTATCTCTCCTCCCTGTTGGTATTTTATGTATTTATATCTGTTTATGTGTTTATATGTATTAAATATTTAATGCTCACTGCCTTGGGGACTCAAGATGGGTGAAATGGCAGCATAGAAGTGTTTTAGATAAATAAATACATAAATGCCCAAGATTATCACCATGCGATACCCCATGAATTCTTGAAGTTGCTTCAAAAGCTACCCAGATAGCACTTGACGTTCTCCTGGAATTACAACTTCTAGACTACAGAGCAGAGGTGGCTAAACTGCGGCTTGGGAGCCACATGTGGCTCTTTCACACATATTATGTGGCTCTCAAAGCTGGCTTGGAGAATGCATTTAAAGTTAAAGTTGCTTTCTTTCCACCTCTCCCTCCCTATCTATTTCCTTCCTTCTTTCATTCCTGCCTATCTATCATATCTTATGGCTCTCAAACATCTGACATTTATTAAACATCTTAGATTAAACATTTTTGGCCACCCTGTAAGCCAAAATGCCCTCAAAATGAGGTTGGGGAATTGTCAGGTGGGCACCTGACTTAATAAGGATCTTTTATCTGTGTATACAGGATCCACGTCCAGAAATTAATGCTTAAATTTACTAAGGACTCTAATTAAGTAAAACAATTAATATTTATTCCAGAAAAATATAGAAAATTCACATACAAGGCAATGTGCTCATGAAACATACATACAGTCCTAGGAAAAATAGAGAGAGATATAGAGACAACACATGGATAGACAAACAGGGTGATAATTACTGATCATAGTCTTCAAGGAAAGCTCCAATGGCAAAAAAAGAGGATGGGGGAAATGGACCCCAAACTGATCAGGAATCGGGGATGGATCTAGACAGTGGAACTGGGGTACTGCTAGATGCACACACGAGTGGAGCTGGGTCAGAGGTTAAATAGACTACCTTAGACCCTCAGGGGATGGGAGGTACATGGGCGGAAAAAGGCACCTAATTGGGTACCCATAACTGACCAATGAACAAGCTTGGGCCCTGGTTACCTGATTGGACCTCTAGGTAATAATGAGCCAGGGTGGGGAAGCTCCAGGATGACTGTTGGGGAGAAGAATGGGGAAATCACTGGGTGGAGGGGTACTTAAGACTATTAAACTTATCTAAAAAGATGACAATAGATGACCAAATTACTACCTAGGTAACACCCGGTTTACACAAAGAACTTGGCTCTGGTTGAAGATGGTCTTCCTCTTCTTTAGTCTTCTTCTTGACACCAGTCTTTGTCCTTAGTTCCATTGGACAAAGGCTTAGGCATTCCAGCAGGGTCCACACCTAAGCTTGATGGCCTCATGGATGGGTGACATCTGTTGAGTACGTGAGCCTCCCGCTTTGCTGAAATGGAATCTTGGCACTGCTGGAAGATACCTGGTGTTAGCCTCCCAAAGTGGATTCTATGGTCAAGGCTGAAAACCGCATGGCCTGGAGAGCTCCTAGCGGCGCACTTTCTTCCGCTTCAACGAAGCGACTGGAAACCATCCGTTCTTCTTGCTAGCGCTCCTCAGAAAACATGGACTGTTGCTTTAGCATTGTGGCAGTTAGTACTCATAAGTCCTTTCCAGTCTGGCAGCCAAACCCACGTTCTCCTAGCAGATGTGTGTGAGTTCAACCAGGCGGGTGACTACGGTGTTCTGAATATTAGGGGTATTTTCTTACAACCCCTGCTTCAAAGATTAGTTTCCCTGGAACTGGCAAACTCTATTATATCATGTTCCCACTGAGTTCACTTCCCGCCACAGAGACCTACCCATAAAATTCCAGGAACTTCTCTGACTACAGTTGGCAACCTTTGGTGCTTCCAGTGAAATACTTTGCCTTCCTTTTTATCTTTGTGGCTCCATGCCATCAGGTTTGATGGGCTTCACTCTTCTTCACTTTGATGGGCTTCACTCTTCTTCTTCACTCTTCTATCATTCTTTGCTTTGGGATGTTGGAACTGCAAGCTCAGCCATGATATCTTGTTCAGGTTCAGCAGCTAGTCATCCCCTATTAAGGGCTGAGGAAAGCTTACTGCCAGCCACCAGAAAGTCCAGGCTTTCCTCTCGACCATTCTGATTTGGGTAGGGTGGTGTGATCTTACCCTAACTTTGCAAAACTTTGGGATTTCACCATTCTTTCCTGTTCTTTTTCTTTTTTCAGTTCTCCCCCCCCCCCAAAAAAAACCCCTTCTAGTCTGCCTCTCTTTATGACCCAAGATGGCGTAATGTACAAAAAGAAAACTATAGTGCAATTGAAAAACTAATAAACTAAGTATATTATGTACAATATCAAACCATACTGAGCTTTCCAAGGAGCAGCTAGAAATTTTCAGAGGATTCTTATCAGATTAGGGTTGCTAGCTCTGGTTTAAGAAATACCTGAAGATTTGGGGGTGGAGCCCAAGGAGGGCAGGGTTTGGGGAGGGACTTCAATGGAATATAATGCCATAGAGTCCACCTTCCAAAGCGACCATTTTCTCAAGGTGAACTGATCTTTGTTGCCTGGAGATCAGTTGTAATGTAATCCCAGATCTCCACCCACCATCTGGAGGTTGGCAACCCTATAACCAGACAGATATCCCTATGTTGGCTAACTTTTAAGGTAAGCAGCAGCAAGAACTTGGGCCTGCTCAGTCTGCACTGTCTCACCTGCACATTCTTTTTCTTTCATCCCAGAGGTGTTTGGTGTGGGGCTGGCTCTGATGGTTGCATGGTGAAAGGAAGAAGATGATGACATTGGATTTATATTTTGCCCTCCACCCTGAATCTCAGAGCAGCTTACAATCTCCTTTATCTTCCTCCCTCACAACAGAAACCCTGTGAGGTGGGGGGACCAAGAGGGCTCTCACAGCAGCTGCCCTTTCAAGGACAACTTCTGCCAGAGCTATGGCTGACCCAAGGCCATTCCAGCAGGTGCAAGTGGAGGAGTGGGGAATCAGACATGGTTCTCCCAGATAAGAGTTTGCGCACTTAACCACTACACCAAACTGGAAGGAAACCTGTGCATGTTCAAAGACAGAATTCCCTGCCCCATTTTGCTGGATCCTGGTGCTGGGACTAAGCCCTATTCTTGGCTCAAATAAACCCACCAAGGGATGTGGTGTAATGGTTAAGAGCAGTGGATTCTAATCTGGAGAGGCAGGTTTGATTCTACCACTCCTCCACATGAAGCCTGCTGGGTGACCTTGAGCCAGCCACAGAACTCTCTCAGCCCCACCAGCTTCACAAGGTACTTGTTGTGGGAAGAAGAAGGGAAGGCAATTGTAAACCGCTTTGAAGCTGTAAGGTAGAGAAAAGTGAAATATAAAACCGTTATTCTTTTTTTATAGTAATCCACATCTTGGCATTTTCCGTTGAGGCTGCAGCGCTGACCCAGCTGAACAATTTTGTATTATTTGACGATTTATTATGCAAAAAAATAAAAAAGGAACACAAATACATCTACATATGCATGTATTGAGGGTACTATTTTCTCATTTGCTTTTAAATAAAAAAAAAGTCCCTCCTGCATTTTTTCCTTGCTGGGGGGTGGGGAAAGAGAAGTCCCCGAAGCCCTTCGCCTGAGAATTTTCTTAGTGTTTATGGATGCATTGAGCTTGCCCCCCCCTTTCCCTGAAATATAATGAAAACAAAGGTGCTTGTTTTTTGAAGCCGTGAACAAAAAAAAGCCTTCTGGAAACCTTGAGGCTTTGAGGGTGAGATGGCTTGAAAAACGAGTCTGGAGGCAGCTTTGTAACCCAGGGGGCATCTCTGAGGATGATGGGAACAAAATAGTAAATCTGGACAAAGAGAAAGAGTTGGAGGGGGGGGGGGGAGTTGCTAATAAGATGGAGAACCTGCTTTACGATAATTAGAATAAAATTGGGGTATCGAGAATGCCGGGGTCAGCTTCTATTTGCACCAATCTGCCTTTCACCTTGTAGAGAGAGGCCCGCGCCAGGTAATTAGGTCAAATCAATGATTATATATCTTAAGGCCAAGTGGAAGGGGCAGTAATTGTGATGAAATTTGTCTGAAGAGAAGGAACCATGGGGTGGGGTGGGGGATGCTTGGGAGGTAACTTGTTTAAAAAAAGGTAACAAGTTCAAAGGGGAAATTAAGTTCAAGGTTCAGTTCCTGTTCACTTCTCACACTAGGAAAGGGGGGGAAAAACACCCGAGAACCTAATATTTCTATCAGGCGTGTTGTTTTATTTGGAGTTGCAGGGAGAAAGCCGGAGAGATCATATCAAAGTGACAAAAGGCAATTAAAACAGAGACAAGGGCCTCTAATTAGGTTTTTTTCTCTCTCTCCCCCCCCCCCCCCCCACTGGGAAGGACAGAGACGGAAAAAAGGTACAATGAATATCTCTACTTCTCCATTGGCTAGTTCCTTCTGTTCCGAGTACATTTGGTTGTCAGTGTGTAAATAACCCAAATCTCTCCGCAAGATATGCCACTAATGTAGCTTGTTATACACAGGAACAATTTGCTTTGGAGAAAAATATAGCAGCTTTAAGAAGCAAGTTGGTGGGGGGCTGTGGAACTCGTTTTCATTTTTCATTTGTTTGCCCCCTCTTAAATAGAGTAGAAAAGATTCAGATCTGACTGCACAAAAGAATTATTTTTTCCCCCTAGGGTTCCTCTCCACCTGGTCCTCCCCCATCATAGTCCCCGTGCCCTTATCATCATCTTAGGTTCCCTTGAGCATTCTTCTGTGACCATCACTGGCATTTCCTCCATACCACTGTAATTTAAAATGTACTGTATACAGAGGCACAGAATATTTTAAACACCTGCCCCACTGAGGCTATTTTTAAGCAGAACCCTGGAGAGATTGAACAGTTTGAAATGGTGGAAGATGAGCAGTAGTGACTGTGGATGGTGCATAACATAATACTGGGCTTCTTGAGGTGACATTGGGCCTGGTTTCTGCTCAGCTGATGGACACAATCCTGGGAGTCCAAGGCCAAGCAGAATTTGGTAAGGATCAGGAACTGCCCCAAGAGGGAACCTTCATTTGAGAAGAGGAAACACCCTGTCTTTCACTTGGTCTCAGAGTGGCTTACAATCTCCTTTCCCTTCACCTCCCCACAACAGACACTGTGTGAAGTAGGTGGGGCTGAGAGAACTCTTTCGAGAACTGCTCTTGAGAGAACAGCTCTGAGAGAACTTGTGGTTGACCCAAGATCACATCAGCTGGTGCATGTGGAGGAGTGGGGAATCAAACCTAATTAGATTCCCAAATTAGATTCCGCTTCTTAACCACTACGCCAAACTGGCTCTCTTGAGTCCTTTTCAGAGGTCGCAGTTAGTATATTGGGAGCCTACTAGTTACATGTGGTCACCAGGTTGTGTGAATGGAGCAAGCACATGTATTTACTATTCTTATACAGCTCTGGTTTGCACAAGCAGGCCACTGGATGTTTCAGGGTTTGTATTGTCACATACCAAGGCTGTACACTCATGATAAAAAAAGCACATTTCTCAAGTTCATGCAACATGTCAACAATGCATCTCAGGAGGATCATGGGTAACATGTGTTCCTGACATGTAAAATTGATGAGTTCCTAGTATATGCAACTTCTGAATAGGGCCTTGCAAGCTTACAGAGAGGCCCTTATCATGTGAGCTTATCTGGTTGGTTCCTATACGTCCATCTGCAAGAACACTGACAGTAACAAAGGAAAGGGTTAGGCTTAGGGATGCCAGCCTCCAGGTGAGACCTGGAAATCCCCCAGAATTACAGCTCATCTCCAGGCTACAGAGATCAGTTCCCCTGGAGAAAATAGCAGCTTTGGAGGGTGGATTCAATGGCATTGTATCCTACTGAAGTCCCTGTCCTCCCCAGGCTCCTTCCCCAAATATCTAGGAGTTTTCTAAGCTAGATCTGGCAAACCTACCCCTCATCCCCCACCAGTGGCCAGGGAGGGCATGGCAACCCTAGTTAGGATAGTTGGAAGCATTTGTCTCATAGAAGTCTCCATGTATGTGCAATACCATTTTGGAAGAAGTAACATCCACATCTGGCAGCACATATTTAAAGGTAAATCTCCAACTGGGAGATTTACATCCTTGTTCGTAAAGTGTAACCCAACAGGTAATTAGGTGGTACATCTCTTTGGTGCAGCTTCTTGCTGAGTGACTTGGATCCAGAGTTGGGAGTTATGTCATGGAGTGAAACGGACAAATTAACAAGAAAACTAAGAGACTGCGATTTAGAACTTTTTAATCGGGAGTGGAAGAAATTCAGAAGATATGTAGAAAAAGAGTGGAAAATAAAAGGACATTGGACAATTTTTGATGATTAAGACTTTTAAGACAAGAATATAACTTTTGAAGGGGGGATCCTTTTCTTTATCAATTTTTGTTTTTTCTTGATAGTTAAAGATACCTTTAATATCTGTTTTTTTCAAAAAAAAATAACACTGGCGGGGGTCAAGTATTGGGGGAGGGGTGGGAGAAAAGTAAGATGTGGGGTAGAATGATGTTGTTTTTTATCTTAAGCTTTTTATAAGTTGTAGATATAGTTCTACTACCATATGTTACTAATAAAATTGTTTATACCGAAGGTTCCATATTTCCTTGGTTACCGTAGAGTTCCCTTCTTTTGGCCAAGGTTGGTGGTGACACACAAGATGACATCCTTTAGTGTCCAGATTATGGATCTTACATAAGATGCCTATTCCCCTGTCATATCTTTAGCTCCATCAGTTTTATTTCTACTAGTTCTGACAAGAAGTAATTAGGAAATATACCATTCATACGTATTCACTGAGAGTTGGGTGTTCCTTACTGGCAAACCATTACCTGTCAGGAGGAGTGGGCTATATCTCCTCAAATGAATGGTAGGGCCTACATATCTTAATGAAGTACAGGTTTTTTTCAGCACGTTCTCCAGCCTTCCAAACTCTGGTGCATGGGCCATCAGAAGGGTACTATGATGAAAGGGTCCTTCTTGCTTTAGCTTGCCTCTTCACTCCCATTCATGCAAACAGAAGGAGGAAGACCCTTTTTGCCTGTAGAAACGGAGGGGTCCTTTTCTCTTACAAACTGGGGGCTGAGAGGAGAACCCTGGGACTTAGTTTGGGACTCCTCCTCTTCTGTTCAGCATGAGATTTCCTGAAGGAGATAACTTACTCCAGAAAACCCTTGGTCTGATATCAATGCAAGTTGCATAAACCAGCTCTATTCTGAACTCTACCTTTGAGTTTTTTTGCCATCCTCCTTAGTGATATTGTATGGACCAATTGCAACATTTTATACTTTTACAGTTTGTTTTTGCCCCCTTCAAAATCATAAATTCCTGTAATTGGGTATCTTAGGGGGGAATATTAGGAGACTTCAAGTTCACAATATTTTGCAATGGAATATCAAGTCTAGAGAATTCTCAAAGACCTAGAAGACTGAGCTAGCAGCCCTAACTTTAAGGTAACTCCACTGTAGGTGAGTAGACACTTATTATTTCCATTGACTGCAACAGCAGACGATGACTGGCACGTGTGTACAAAGCCAGTACCAAAGATAAATAACCACAGGTATTATAGCCTGCCATTATTTCATTGACTAATAGTCCGACTCCTGAATAGTCCTGTCAATAGCCCCTTGACAACAAATGCAGTTGAGGTTACCTATAGAAGCAGTTGTGCTTGGGGTCAGATGGGTGGGGGCAAGGAATAGGTAAAGAATGGAGTAAAGTGGGTCTCCCATTCTATAAAACCTCAGCCATTCCACACTCTGGTAAAATATACTAGTAGGAGTTCATGGCCCATCCTTGCTGCAATATTAATGACCACAGAGGGCATGGAAAGTTCAGAGTTTGTCTCTTATAGTCTGACCTTTTTTGGTACCATCTCTTGCCACCCCTATAAGCTTGCCTGTCACTCCTTTCCCTCCCCAGCCCTCCCTCCCTCCCTCCCTCTCTCTCGGTAATCTTAATAATATCTTTTCTGTCTTATCTAATTTTATTTTTTTTCTGGACAAATGTATTTCATGACATCCCAAAACAACATCAGTTTTATCTTGGGGTAATGGATTTTGGGGAGGGGGTGGTGGTGGTGGAGGAAAAGGAGGCGGCGGTGGATCAGACAAGGTTCACGCTTTGTTCGCGCGCCGTGAAAAGTCTTCAGTTATCAGGTATTTAAACCCAAATCAGCAGTTCCATATCCGTAACCCGAGCCGAATGTTTCTTCACCTAATAGCCGTGCCGCTGTCGTTTTGCACCGACTTGGGTGACACTCGATTTGTACTCTCTGACGGGAACAGATGGGCCTTCATTGTGAAACCCCGCCTGTATGCAAATGTGAACCCAGTTTCACCCGATCCCAAGGCCTGACCCGACCGTGTCTATGCATTTTACACAACACAGCTCAGCCTTGTGGTGGTGGGGGGGAGAAGGGCAGATAAAAAATGGCTATCGGATAGTACCAGTGTCGGGTCAAGTTTACCATCCGTCTTTTCCACGGGACCAAGACGGCAACACTGTTATTTAGTTACACAGTCTGACGTTCGCGTAATAAGCTCTGATTTCACCTGTTTCTGAACCCAACCTCTTACCCATGGGGTGGTTTTTTCCCCCCTTTGCAAAATTAAACAGACTTGGTACAATTGATTCCTTTATTTTCATCAACATCGAGAATGCAAGCATACGAGGTGGTGACTTTTTTTTAACCTTCCCCAAACTGCTGGGTTTTTCGAGCCCGTGTCTTTTCCCCATTATTCGCGTATATTAATTTCTTCCCTCTGGAAGAAACCAGAACCCTCCGTCTGTTCCAAGTTGGTAGCAGCATGGAAATGGTTGGTTACACGCACATGAACACACATACACAAGCCACTTCCTCGGCTTTCTTTTTTTCTTTTATTTTTTAAAAAGAAATTTTAAAATGGAGAAAAATGATAATTGATGTCAAAATAAACAAGGAGCATTTTAGACATCAATTAACAGTTTTGCCTGTACACAGACGTTGGAGACTTGTGCCATAAATCTCGCCATTTAAACGCACAACCCTTCATTAGAGTGAAAATATGAACAGCTGTAATGTAATCGCACATTTACGCCAGCGACGGAGAGAAATCTGGTTCGGGTTGTCATTTTTCACACTGATGGAGGGCTGCGAGCAGATTCGAGACGTGGGTGATTCTAGCATTCGTCACTCATTCACTTTTTTTTCCAGCAAACACACACACACACACACACCCTAGTGCTCTCCTAGAGTGTAGCAAATTGGCAGTCTTTGCTTGCAGCATTTTCTCATTTTATGGTGTGTGTTTTTAGCTCTCCATAAAACAAAGTCATCCCCCTCACACAACTCAAATCCCTTAGGCCAGGAAGCCTTTGGGGGACTGACCCCCTAAACTGTATTTAGGATAAATTGTTGTAATCTTTCCTCCCTTCCCCCAATCTCCAAGCATCTGTTGTTCAAGGATATGTTCATAGCTAAAGTCTGGAACCAAACAACAAGCAAAAATAAAAAGATACAATTATTTCTTCATTTGAGTCAAAAATCTTTGAGGCAGGTGGGAAAGCAGAGATGCTTATTACATTGGAAAATTCATGGAATGGTGGTGGAGGGGGGAATCTTTGGAAACCCTTTCTACATTCTGTGAAGTTTTAGTGGTTCCTTCCATGGAAACAGCCAGATCTTTTCACAGACAGAGCTAAAATCCTCATGGGATTAAACTACTTCAGATAGCTCTGCTTCAAACAAAATACATGGGTAGTTTCAGAGAGTAGCCATGTTGGTGGGCAGTAGAACAACTCTGGATTCAAATCTAATTGAATTTACAGGTGGTTATTTGTCCAGTAATAACAACCATCAAAGAGGAACAGAGGAAAACCAGTATATGTGTGTTCATTTTTCTTTGTAGTCACAACCATCCTCAATAGGGAGCTTGCTTCGGCAGGAAGGAAACGTTTAGGATAGGATAGGATGATACCAGTACAATGTTGTGCCTTTTGTTCTATGGGCCTCCTCCAACTCCCTTTGATTCCCAGTTGCAAAATTCAGAAATGGGAAAAAGAATGCAATACTTTATGCAGTTTCAGAATGTGATGGGAAGCCCCGAGGTTCCTTACGAGCTTCTCGGGGGTTCATAAATTGGAAGATCAATAATGACATATAAGAGTGCCTTTGGAAAGCAACTGGCCTATGGCTCCTCATCTGTTTTGATTGTGCTCTTCGTTCACAAATGGTGTCACTGAAGGTCAGCGTTGCCAACCTCCAGGTAGGGTGTGGCGATCTCCCGCTTTAACAATTGATCTCCAGATTATGTCCCTCCCCTCCCCCAAGCCCTGCCTCTCCAGACTCTACCCCCAAAATCTCCAGGTATTTCCCGAACCAGAGCTGGCAACTGTAGTGAAGGCCATGGTGCCATTTTTTTTTTAGGGCCAGCCCTAAAATATTCCTGAAAACCTTTTGTAACATGCAGGGGTTCCTGGCAGGCAAGTGATTTCAAGGAAGAATTCCTTTGCAAGCAGAACAGCTCGATTTGAGTCCAGTAGCACCTTAGGGACCAACAAGAGTCACATGGTGCGTAAGCATTTCAGAATCAAAGCTTCCTTTATGAGTCACAACGAACGGTGCTTTGACTCTTGAAGGTTTACATCTTGCCCTGAATGGATAGCCCAGACAAGACAGATCTCACCAGATCTTGAAAGCTAAGCAGGGTGGCCCTGGCAAGTACTTGGATGGGAGACTCCAAGGAATACCAGGGCCAGGATGCAGAGGCAGGCAATAGCAAGCCACCTCTCTGAAAATGTCTTAGTACCACTAGAGGTCGCCAGAAGTCAACCATGACTTCCAGGCATGCAAACACACACACACACACACAAGCAGGAAAGCTTACTTGCTGAAACTCTTTTTGGTCTCTACAGTGCTACTGTGGACTCAGATCTAACTGTTCTCCTGCAGACCAACACAACTACAGTATGAAACTATTTGCAAGCATAGGCTGATTCCACACTCACCTTTCTTCGGGGCAGGCTTCCGTTTCCGGGCGGAGCAAGCTGGTGATATTGCACCAGTTGCTCTGTGCCGGCATTTTGCGCGGGGCAAACCCATGATTTGCCCCACCACAGTGTAAACCTAAAAAAACAGATTTACACTGTGGTGGGGCAAATTGTGGTTTTGCCCCACACAAAATGCCGGCGTGGAGCAACTGGTGCGAAATCGCCAGTTTGCTCCGTCCAGAAATGGAAGCCTGCCCTGGAAAAAGATGAGTACAGAATCAGCCATAGTATTTGAAGACCACTGTGGTAAAGCAAATGGTCCCATGTGTTTTTCGTCATCTCTAGGTGCTTTCTGTCATGCCAGTCTCTTACCAAAGTTCGAGTCCAGCAGCACCTTTAAGACCAACAAAGTTTAACTCTGGGTAGATGTTTTCATGTGCAGGCACACACACACGAAAGCATATACCCAGAATTAAACTTTGTTGGTCTTAAATGTGTCACTGGACTCAAACTTCGTTCTTTGGGGGTTTTGTAATTTTTTAAATGTGTTTTTGCACCTGGAAGTCATGTCGACCTCTGGTGACTGACTCCTACTGGGGGGCCTGGAGGATATTCAGAGAGGTGGCTGAATAAAAGTCTGCCTCTGCCCTCCCAACTGCTGGTATTTCAAGGAGGTCTCCCATCCAAGTTGTAATGTACTCAGTGACGAGACGTGTTGAAGGCAACATACTTTATTAGCGGGTACATCACAAAAGGGAGAATGGCGGGCCGGGTCCCAATTATATACATGCCCCGGAACAACCCTCTGTGAGGCCAGGTCCAATCCTGGTCAGTTAAACTTCCCGCCACAGATCTTGATTGGCGGTGCGTATTAGCGAGCTACATCCGGGGACCAGTGGGGTTCCATTGGTCGCCTCTGTAGCATGCGCTGTGCTGTACATAGGGATTAGAATGCAGGACATAACACAAGTACTAACCAGAGTCGATCCTGCTTAGCTTCCAAGATCTGACGAGATTGGGCTTGCCAGGGCTATCCAGGTGAAGGCCACTCAAACTTTGTTCTATTGCTTCAGACCGATACAGCTACTCAACAGAATTAGTCTGTCACCAAATACCATGTGTGGCAAGCTGCTTCCAAATGCACAGTGTTTTCTGGATGGGCATATTGATGCTTGGATTTATCTGGAGGCGAGGCATATAGATTATTTTCTGTTCATTCTCCTAGAGCAGCAAAGTCAGCCAACACCAGGAGGGGACAGAAAGCTCCTGCAGGTAGACCAGCTATGCCAGATGCACTTGGTGGGAGAGGCAAGGTGGCAAAGAGGAGACCACATGCAATGAATTAAATGTGTCTGACATCTCGTGGCTTCATACACATTCTGTGTGTTTGGGTCCTGGGCACTGTTTCCATGGATCAGGACCATGCCCTGCACACCTGTGTTCAGTGGGGCCCTGGCTCTGTATGCCGCACTAAATGCTAGGCACTTCACCTGGGAGTACACCCTGGTCTAACCAGCCCCTGCCTAACCTATTAGTGCCTGGCCATACTCTCCCAGCTAGATGCTTCCGCTGCCTTCCTGTTGTGCCTTCCATGGTCACACAGGGGGACCAGGAAGGCCTTCTACTGGCTGCCATCACTCTGGTTCAGGGTCTGGATGGGAGGGCCCAGAGCACCACCCAACCCCTGTATCTTCCTTATTAGCAAGCACCTTCTATCTGTAACTGGAGAGATGTAAGGACTCAGGTAGTGTAACAATAACAGGTTTATTATAACTGCTCAAAACCAGGGTTCGTTTTGTAGAAAAATAGGTGGCGGAGCTCATTAGCATATGCTGCTTCTTCCTAGGGTTGCCAAGTCCAATTCAAGAAATATCTGGGGACTTTGAGGGTGGAGCCAGGAGACTTTGGGGGTGGAGCCAGGAGACATTGGGGGCGGAGCCAGGAACAAGGGTATGACAAGCATAATTGAACTCCAAGATGGACAATTATGCCGCTGATGGACCTCTGCTCCATATTTTTATCCAATGTCCTCTTAAAGCTGGTGATAAGTCCTCAAGTGACATGTGGATCCACCCCCCAATGCAAATCTGCACTCCGCCATGGTCCTGCATCTGGCTGAAATCCCAAAGGCTTTGATGGCCAACCCTTTCCTATTGGCAGCTCTTTACCCAAAGGCAAGGGGGGGGAGCCTGCAATTTGCGGGCGCTAAACCGGGGAAGAAAAAAGCCCAGCGACTGGCGCCCTAGAAAAAGGCTGTTTTCCCAGGAGCAGGCATTGCTAAGCGGCAGGCGAGCAAAAAAGGCCGGCACGTTGAAGGGAACCAGGCCTGCGAGTGGGAGGGAAGCTGAGGAGAAGTTGCCGGCGATTCCGGCCGGGCGAAAGCAGGCGGGCGTGTGTGAGCGGCAGGAGGAAGGCGCCAGCGGGAGAGCCGAGCGAAGAGCCCTCGAGCCGATCCGGCCTGTCTGGAGCGCCCGCCGGCACGAGAGGGAACGGGGCAGGGAGAAAAGTTGGGTCTTCTCGGCCTCCCTTTGGGCGCCGCCAGGGGCTCCTTCTCCTCTTCCTCAACCAGGCCCTCTCCCCTCGCTCCCTCCTTCCCCACCTCGTCACAAGATCCCCCCTTCCCTGTCGCCGCTCAGCGCCGGCTCTGCCGGGGGTTTCCTGAAGTGGCTCTGCTGCAGCCCCTGGTAGGAAGCGAAGGCACGGGGGGGGGGGGGGGATGCGGCTGGAGCTGTCATTGCCTGCGGAGTGGCTGCGGGCGCCAAGGCGGTGAGCGCGGCCAGCAGCAACGGAGCTCACTTTTCTTTCATTTGTTTGCCTGCCTTCACTTTGATAATGTTTTTGCCACCGCAGAAGAGGCCCACAAGCACGCTTCCCTCCCTCCTTCCGGGGACAGCCGGCCCTCCACCACCAGGGCGCGGAAGAGCCCCCAGCCAGCTGGGCTGAGGCGGGAAGGGAAGCTGCGCCACCAGAAAGAAAAGGGCTCTGAGAAGGAGCGCCCAGCTCCAGCGGCGCGAGACCTCGGTGGGCAGCCAACCCAGCCAGAGGCCCGCTCACGCTCGGCTCGTCTTGGTGGGAAGGGCCGCCATTCCCCCCCCCGCTTTCCAGATGTTTGGTGAGCGGGGGGAGGAGGCTCCAAATCGGGGGTCCCCCACCCAGGCGGGGGATTTGGGACCCCTACTTCTCCCCCCCCCCGGCCAAAAGCAACCCAATGCAAGAAAGGAGAGCCCTGAGTGAGTGAGGCCTGCTTGGACAGGCTAGAGATCCAGCCAGCCCAAGCAGGCCTCGCTCTCCTGGGCATTCCTGAGCCACTCCCCACCCTCAGTCAAAAGGCCAGCAAGCCACCTGCCACCCAAAACAACATAAGACGTGGAGAAAGGGTGGTGCAGGGGTTAATGAGGGCTGCTGGGGGCGTGGCAAAGGGATTGTTATGCAGCTGCACCTACTATTCAACGGACCAGATAGGTGGAGAGGAGGAGGGGGAACCCTCAGAAAGGTTCAGGAGCTGTGCTCCTGTGAGCTCCTGCTGAATCTGAAGCCTACTCAAAACAATAAGTGGTTTGTAAAAACTTTTAGTGCAACAGTGAACATGGAAGCAAGTAAAGGTGGATACAAAGAAATAAAAGCCTTGGTGCAACTAACTAGATGTTCCCTTCTTCTAATTTCAAATCAACTCACTCCCCTTGGATGAGGGATCCCTCACTGGCTACAACCTTCCTCCAGCTCAGCCTTTCCAGCTAGGCCTATTTATTCTGTCTTCCTGGATCCCACCCCTCTGGGCAAATTTTCCCTCCAAAACTGCTGCCCACCCAATTAGAAGGATAGAAGGGATCCTGGGAAATGTAGGCCCTGTAACTACTCCTACACAGGCTTCCCTGTAGACCTCATTAGGCCTAGAATCATGACATACCCACTGCTGAGTAGGGTTGCCAATCCCCAGGTGGGGGCAGGGGATCCCCCGCTTCGGAGGCCCTTCCCCCGTTTCAAGGTCGTCAGAAAGCGGGGGGAGGGGAACTCTGTTATTCCCTATGGAGATTTATTCTCATAGAAAATCATGGAGAATTGATCCGCGGGTATCTGGGGCTCTGGGGGGGGGCTGATTTTTGAGGTAGAGGTACCACATTTTCAGTACAGCATCTAGTGCCTCTCCCCAAAATACCCCCCAAGTTTCAAAACGATTGGACCAGGGGGTCCAATTTTATGAGCCCCAAAAGAAGGTGCCCCTATCCTTCATTATTTCCTATGGAAGGAAGGCATTGAAAAGGTGTGCTGTCCCTTTAAATGTGATGGCCAGAACTCCCTTTGGAGTTCACTTATGCTTGTCATAGCCTTGATCTTGGCTCCACCCCCAAAGTCTCCTGGCTCCACCCCCAAAGTCCCCAGATATTTCTTAAATTAGACTTGGCAACCCTAGGTATAGTTCTCCCTTATCTGCACTTCAGAATGCTGGGGGAAAGGGGGCATTGCATGACTGACAGGTTTTCCCTTATTGTTTCAATGTTTCTCCCTCATTGCTTGTGTGAGGCAAAGAGTTTTAGGCCTAACGCTCTCCCAACTTTCTAGGGTGTTTTTTAATATGGGGAATGTTCAGACATGCATCTCTGCCGCTCTCCGCACATACCCTCCCTATAATTTAATGAGGAGAGCTGGTCCATAATTGTGGAGAAGGCTAGGGTTGCCAAGTCCAATTAAAGAAAATCTGGGGACTTTGGGGATGGAGCCAGGATACTTTGGGGGTGGAGCCAGGAGACATTGGGGGTGGAGCCAAGAACAAGGATGTGACAAGCATAATTGAACTCCAAGGGAGTTCTTGCCATCACATTTAAAGAGACAGCACACCTTTTAAAATGCCTTTCTTCCATAGGAAATAATTAAGGATAGGGGCACCGTATTTTGGGGCTCATAGAATTGGACCCTCTGGTCCAATCGTTTTGAAACTTGGGGGGTATTTTGGGGAGAGGCACTAGATGCTATACTAAAAATATGGTGCCTCTACCTCAAAAAATAGCCCCCCCAGAGCCCCCAATACCCACAGATCAATTTCCTATTATTCCCTATGGGAATCGTTCTCCATAGGGAATAATAGAGTGCCTAGTAGACATTTCCCTCCCCCCCACACTTTCTAAAGGGGGGGAGGGCCTCCAAACTAGGGAATCCCCTGCCCCCTCCCTCTCACACACACACACACTTACCAGATCTTCCTCCGGACAACTCTACTTCCTGTGAAAACGAAAGCAAAAGAAAGGGAGGGGCCGTTCTCAGAAGCCCTTTCTGCTTCCTGCTTCCTGCCCAGCCTTAAAGGGGCAGACATTTTGCAAACGGCTCAGGAGCTCTACAACATGAAGCCTAAAGGTATGTTCTCCCCCCCCTCCACCCCCCACCCCCGCTTCCAGAGTTTTGAAGAGCGGGAGATGAGGCTGCGAACCCAGATGTCTCCCGCCAGAGCGGGAGGTTTGGGAAGCCTAACTATACCATCTAACTTATTTGAAAAGGTCTGGAGTTTTAAAAACTTTTTTGAGAGTGCTGGTATTTCCTGTACAGGTCTTCAGTCATCTGCCACTCTTATTTAAAAATGATGCAAATGTGTGTGTGTTTACATAAAGTACAATGTGTGTGTGTGTGTATACACACGCACACATGCATAAAGTACAATTACTTGCCATAATTCCATAGAACAGGTAAGAGTAAATACTTATTTCAACCCACCTATGTACTGCTGGTAGGGTTGCCTGGTCAGACTCAGGAAATATCTGGGGACTTTGGGGTGGAGCCAGGAGACTTTGGGGGTGGAGCCAGGAGCAAGGTTGTGATAAGCATGATTGAACTTCAAAGGGAATTCTGGCCATCACATTTCCAAGGACCATGCTCCTTTTAAATGCCTTCCCTCCACTGGGAATAATGGATGGGATTAATAACAACATGTAGTGACTTTGGAAGTGATGTGAAGGACACTTCAGTGGGGTACCATTTTCATATTCCTCTCTCCCCTTTATGTGACAAGAAGATGTGTCACAAGAGAAAAATGTCGATATGTCACAAGAAAAAAACTTATCTCTGCTTTAGAGCCAGTGAGTATCATGTTGACTTTTTGTAGCCTGTTGCAAAATGTCCAAGTCTAGCAATTGTGTCCGTTGGATGGAACATTAGAGTCTGGATGTCCATATATTGTAGTTGTAAGACCTGGATAGCCCAGGCTCAGAAGCTAAGCAAGATCTGACCTGGTCAGCATTTGTATAAGAGACCTCCAAGGAATCCCAGGGTCACAGCACAGAGGCAAGCAATAGCAAATCACCTCTAAACATTTCTTGCCTTTAAAAGCACTCTACCCCACATTTCCAGAAATTTCCCAACCAAGAGCCGGCAGCCCTATCTAGGACCCTCATAGGGGTCACAGACCCTACAGAACAACTATTTTTTTTCTGCCACCTTTTGGAAGACTTTCTATGCATAAAGAAAGGGTGCCATGTCCCCTGCCTCTCTTGACATGCTTGCTGAGGAGAGCACAAAGGCAAAGTTACTGTGTGGTGGAGAGGATTCCTTCATGGTTCTAACCCTTGGCAAATTTTTCACTGCGTTTCATGTCTTGATATTGGCTTTTGTTTCTGGTTCCCAGCTCTTTTGGATCTGGGCCTTGACACCAATGAAGTCATAAATTGCGTTCCCTCTCTTAGTCTCTCTTTCTTATGGTTTTGATGTCAGGTAATTTTGTGTCATGTGCTTGCAGCTCAGTGGGGTCCTGGGTCTGTAAAAGCAGAAGACCATCTAGGGTTGCCAGCCCCCAGGTGAGAGTGGGAGATTCCCCAGTTTCTAGGGTTGCCAAGTCCAATTCAAGAAATATTTGGGGACTTTGGGGGTGGAGCCAGGAGACATTAGGGGTGGAGCCAAGATCAAGGCTGTGACAAGCATAATTGAACTCCAAAGGTAGTTTGGGCCATCACATTTAAAGGGATGGCACACCTTTTCAATTCCTTCCTTCCATAGGAAATAATGAAGGATAGGGGCACCTTCTTTTGGGGCTCATAGAATTGGACCCCCTGGTCCAATCTTTTTGGAGGGTATTTTGGGGAGAGGCACTAGATGCTATACTGAAAATTTGGTGCCTCTACCCCAAAAAACAGCCCCCCCCCCCAGAACCCCAGATACCCGCAGATCAATTATCCATGGTTTTCTGTGGGAATAAATCTCCATAGGGAATAACAGAGTTCCCAGCAGACATTTCCCTCCCCTCCCCCCGCTTTCTGACGACTCTGAAGTGGGGGAAGGGTCTCAAAACCGGGGGATCCCCTGCCCCCACCTGGAGATGGGGGATCCCCTGCCCCCACCCTACCAGTTTTATAGGCTTCTGCCCACAAAACACCGGAGCGTTTTTCCCAAAATACCAGAGCGTCACCCCTCAATGTCTCTGGTGTGTTGATGTCCTGTGCAGTGATGTCACCCACCCCCACGCTTGGAAAGCTCCCTCCCACCCTCTGCCACTGAGAGCCTAGGACCTGGCAACCCTACATTACTCTAGTACAGTTAGATTTTTCTTTTGGTATGTGTTCTGTAAGCAGGCAATGCATGTCAAAAAGGCTGTGCATGACCCTCAAACAACATGGGGGGGAGAGGTACACAAGCTCAGCTGCAAGTTCTCTTGCTAAAACCTTTTCTGATTTGGTGCTTTCAGGTTTATACTAGATGTCCTTGTGTTTTACTGAAGATAGCTTCAGCCTTGTTGGTCTGAAGCAGCAGAACAAAGTTCGAGTCCAGTGGCAACCTCAAGACCAACAAAGTTTTATTCAAGGTATAGGCTTTCGTGTACATGCACACTTCTTCAAATACATTGAAAAAGTATCGGAAGAAGTGTTGCGTGCACGTGAAAGTTTATACCTTGTATAAAACTTTGTTGGTCTTAAAGGTGCCACTGGATTCAAACTTTGTACTTGTGCTTTATTGTTTTGTTGTTTTCTTGGTCGTTGCCTTCATAATACAATGCTTGGTTTGCGTGCTTGAGTCATCTGGGCTACTTGCTTGCAGATCATTCTCAATGATAGGGCCTGCTGTCTGTTTATAGGCCACATGTTTCACTGAAGTGGAAAACCTGGGACTACTTAAGATTGCAGGTGGGGTTTTATATGCCAGGGGTGGCCAACGGTAGCTCTCCAGATGTTTTTTGCCTACAACTCCCATCAGCCCCATGCTGGCTGGGGCTGATGGGAGTTGTAGGCAAAAAACATCTGGAGAGCTACTATTGGCCACCCCTGTTATACACTGCATACTCATCTTCCCCCAAAGGAATTCCTTATGCATAGACAGCTTGGAGGTCAGGTAAAGGGTTCTTTGAAGCCTTCTCCATGGCATTATAGTTGTCTGTGTGCATGATTTTTTTGAAAAATAAAACAGCATTGTCTTACATGAGCCTCCACTTGCAGTTTAAAGACAGAGTCCAGGTACAGGTTTACCTCTTCAGCTTGACTACAGTTGCCACCAGTGTTCCCTCTAAGCTGCAGTCTTGTGAGCGAAAATTCTACTTCATGAGCTACTGGTATTAAAGTTGTGAGCTCCTGCATAAATTATTGTGCTCTGGGGTCATCCTTCCTGAGCTAAGACAAAAATCTGTGAGCTGGAGGCTAAAAATCTGTGAGCTAGCTTACGTTAACTCAGCTTAGAGGGAACACTGGTCGCCACTCTCTTGTGGGGCCTGTCCTTTGGGAAGGCAGAGGCTGGGCAGAGCCACTCAAAACTAGGGCCAAACTACAGCATGATTTGGTTTCCAGCTCAGCGGCTCTATGTAGACCATGCATGTTTTCTTCAATTACTTAAAAGCAGCAAATAAAAGAGGGGGGGGGGAATATGTTTCCATCTAGAAAGATGTGCTTATGGGGAAAGTTACAGCTTGGTAATGCTGCGGTCAATCTGTGTTCTTTTTGGTTCAGTATTGCATTCTGGCTTACTGCACCAGTGGATACGGCTGTGGTCCATTTAGTCCAGAATTAAAATACACAGCGTTTATGGATCACAGTTGGACCCTTCTGTTATTGTCCCAGAGAACCCAAGCCATGGCATATTTGCAGCTGGGAGGCCAGAGGAAAGAAAGGGGTACAGGGAGCCATCTTGTGGTTGTTACTGCATCCAGCATCTTGGAATTAAAAAAAAAAAAAGATTTTGAAGGGTAGTTATCAAGGAGGAAAAAACTGCCGTAGGGGGCAGGGGTATTCAATGAAGGCTGGATGGTATAGAGAGGGGAGAAATAGAGGAGGGGGGGCGGGATGGATCCAAATATAAATCAAAACTATCAGTCACTACGAACCGGAGAAAATGGCATGGGGTATAAATAGGAGGTGGAACGACAAAAGAGACAAGAGCTCTAGTTGTAAATACTCATTATCTTAATGTGTCAGAATGTGGATTGCCAAGCCTGGCCTTGGGAAATTACAAAAGATCAAGGGGAGGAGAGTATAAAGGGGGTGGGGGTGGGTGGGATGATGCAACAATGTTTTTTATGTTATTTTTACAAGGTTTGGTCTCATTTCCCCACCAAAAAAAAACAAAAAATTGAGATTTGTAATTGGTGTTTTCTTTTTCAAAAACAAGAAGCGCACAGGAGTCCATATATCCATCTATTTAAATACCTTTTCATGGGGTGGAGATCTGTTCTCAAGCCAAACAGGAGCATCTTGGACCTCCCCCTCCCTCCCTTTCCAGACATCTGGTTGCATAGTCTTGTGTGTCAGACCACATGAGATCTGAATAGAATTTATCTAAATTTTATATGCATGGGTTGATGTAAATTGAAATATATCGTACAGCATACCCCTCGCCGCAGACATATTGGTTTTTCCTTCGCTGCTTGAACTTTTAACCTTAGGGGTTTCTAGTCGGTCACACGCTGACCCGTCTGAACTCTGCTGGTACAAGCCAAGTCTAGAAGGCACGCTGGGCGGCCATGGTAACCGAAAGCAGCATACCCCCGTCCTTCCCCACCCCTCCTTTCTCCTCTTCAAATCCTCAGCACCAAAATACATCCACAGCTCTCTTTTACATCACTTTGGAATCCCACAAGAGAAACAGTCCTTGCGCTTAAACCAGGACAGTCCCCTTGTCTGCCACTGTGACTCATTTTGGAATTAGAGGCATTTCTGTTTTTCTTCCCGGAACTGTTTCTGCACAGGGCACTCATGGAGCTTTGCACGAATGCAGGAAGCAACAATTCTTTAACAGAGGAATGGAAAACGGGGATTAGTTTCAGCCACTGTTGTTCACGGCTGTGGTTCCAAAACCCTTCCAGAATGCTGAAAGTATAAAGGAGATCAGAATGCATCTGAGCATGTGCAAAAAGCTGGCGAGCTGCTTGGCTCTGGCTGGGGAGCATTAGTTGCCCTCTTTACCCCCTCCCCAAGCTGCTGCCGTACAACAACCCTGCCATTTCATGATCATTTTACAAAATAGTAATGGTCCCACATATTTATTCATTCATTTGACTGGTAAACCACCCTCCCCTGCCCACAGGGATGAGGGTGATGGACAAAGTTTCCAGAACACATACCCAGTTAAAAAGCTAAAATAATAATAGAACAGTAAACAATTCAGGAGTAATTTCGGATGACACATAACTATATGCTACACCAATTTATGTCCTAACCCCAGGGTGGGGTGGGGTGGGGTGAGGGAGAAGGAAGCCAGGCTTGATGAAAGCTGTTGCTGCCCGCAACCAAGTGCCGGGCAGGAAATTTTTGTCTTACAGGCCCAGAGGAACTGCACTGTGTTTCCACAGGGCGTGGATATCATTTGGCAGAGAGTTCCACCAGGCTGACCGCAGGGCCGAAAAGGCCCTGGCTCTGGTTGAGGACAGCCAGATATCGAAACTGTCATCTGCAGACTCGTTAGTTAACGTGAGGCAGGTCCTTTCAGCTTCCCATCTGCAACGTGGAGAGAATAATGCTGACCTACCTGGCGAGGTTATCGTAAGGATTAGTGAGCTAATATATGTGACGTGCTTTGATCCTTCTGTGGTGGTTTTCGTGAGAATGGCTTTTTGAACAGAGTAAACTACGTATTATATGCAAATGTGTTTAACTGAGCCGCAACTGTTGTCTCCCTCCTTGAGTTAAAAGCTGCCCAGAGGACTGGGAGGCTGATATAAAATAGAAAGCGGCAGTGAGGGTGGGGGCAAGGAATTCTTAACCCTTTCTCCATTTCAAACTGCACTCCCAAGCATTTGCGCCATGCATGTTTTTGGAAGCCCCCTGGGCTTGAGAGAGTCACTGGGGGTGTGTCCCAGTGTAGAATAATAGGAGGCAGGGGAAAGAATTAAATGCCTCTTTCATCTTCTGCTGTACATTGCCTTCCCTCCCCCAGTGGCTTTCCATTTACAACGAAAGGGCGCCGTGTCATGTGAGGCTTGCCCATGAGTGTGAGAATTATGAAGTCTTCAGTTGCACAGGAGTGTAGAACCGTCAAAACACCTCTAAATTGAAGCATTGTAGATGGAAAGTAGCTCTTTTAAAAAATTGCATACCAATCATACTATAACTTTATCCTACCATTTTATACTGCCCGAAAATTATATTCCTCACAAATTCAAGGCAGTTTGCCTCAATGGCGTGAAAACTGGCACACAGACTACTGCCTTTGGGCCAGATTTGAGGGAAATCTGACAAGCAATGACTGGTTTATGGAAGTATTGGAAAAGACTTGATCTAGGGATGCCAGCCCCCAGGTGGGACCTGAGGATCTCCTGGAATTGCAGCTCCTTTCCAGTCTAGAGAGTTCCGCTTGAGAAATCAGTTCCGCTTGAGAAAATGGATGCTTTGGAGGGTGTGGTGACCCTATGGCATTGTACCCCACTGAGGTCTCTTCAAGCTCCATCCCCAAATCTCCAGGAGTTTCCCAGCCTGGATCTGGCAACCATACTCCCTAATCCTCCCATTCAGTGGCGGACTGGCCAGAGTGTCAGCTTGCCCAATGGCAGGTGGGCCCCTGATGGTGGCCCCCCTTAAACATTAGACAATATATTTAAAATGTTAATGTCCTTTTAGTAGCTTGAAAATATAATAGGAGTTCCAATAGTATTACTGTAATGCAACTAAAATTTACATTGTATTTAGGGTTGTCAACCTCCATGTGGGGCCTGGGGAGCTCCCTCTTTTACAACTGATCTGCAGCTGGCAATCAGCTCCCCTGAAGAAAATGCAATTTGTATTTACATTTAATATCTACTGCATACTGCCAGTAAAATGTACAATATATGTACACTGTAATTACTAATATATATATATATATATATATACATACACGCACACATTTATTTTGCAAAAGTTTTAATTGTACCTTTTCTCCACTTATGTATTTTTTAAAAATTTTATTTATTTCTTATACAAATTTAACGATAGCCGTATTTTATTTATTTCTTATAAAAATTTAATGATAGCCCCCTTTGTCTCCTGGCAACCAATATTTTTAGACCCAGCCTGCTCCCATCTCCCTAAGGGCTCAGAAGTTTACAGCTGGGTTTTTTTCCCCCCACTGTACCTTCAATTTCTCTCTTTCTTTTTCCTGGTTTATATTCCGTTACAAATTCATCAATACTCAGGGGTCTTGCCCAAGCAAGTTTGGTGACAATCCCTTGCACATTAATAGACTTCTGAGATTTTCAGAGTTCCCATTTAAACCATCCACAGAAGTAAGGACAAGTTATGAGTATGTGTGTGTGACAGGTGAAATAAGCTTCTCGGTGGAATGTCAAGGAAAGTTCCCACCTGCCTAACCAGAGTTGAGGAGGTAGATGTAGTAGCAGTGAAGATTGTTTGGGTGGGAGGTCCTAAGAGTGAAAGAAATAGAAGTGAGAGTTAAAATGGGATGCACTGGGGGTCTGATTGATTGATTTTGTTATGTAGCTATCAATTGGTGCAGGGGCAGTTGTGCTGTCTCTGACTCTTTCTGCGTTAATCCTCTTTTTCCTGCATGTTGGGGGCACCACACTGGACATGAGGTCAGGGCTGCATAAATATTTAATACCAAAATTTATGACCTGGAATGGCCATTTGAAGGAATTGATGTAATAGTAATGCTAATGAAAGAACAAGGGAAAGTATAGCTGCAAAACCCCAGTTGGAATCGAGCATGGAATACCAAACCATGCAATGGGCAGATCCCTGTGCAGAATTACCACTTGTGCTAGTGCTCTTCCAGATGTGGAAATATAGAAAAAGACTGCAGTTGGTACTTCTTGCTAAGCCACTTAATTTGTGTCCCTTTTGTGTTTCCTCTTGGACATGATCTTGTGCCTACTTCTAGGCGCGATAATGTATAGGGAGGAAAGTGCTGAGTGCTCCACAAGATCTTGTGCAACCTGGCCCCACTGGTGGACCATCTGATGGCACTTGGTTTTGACTGTATTTTTTTTTTTGGTCACTGTGTGACACAGAGTGTTTGGACTGGATGGACCATTGGCCTGATCCAGTATGGCTCCTCTTATGTTCTTATGAACTGTGCAAAGTCCATTTATGTTTCCACTTGCACATTACTGGATCCAAGCCAATGTCTGGATCATCCTTGTGGCAGGAAGTTCAGAAAAGCAACCTTACCTTGCAATTCCCATGCATTTTGGAGGATGTGAGGCTGGAACTCCCATGCATTTTGGAGGATGTGAGGCTGGAACTGCCTTTTTAAAAATTGTAGACATAACCTTTGTGGGCTGATTCACATGGGCCTATGATTCAGGTACAATGGTCACCCAGAATTACAGCTCATCTCCAGACTACAGAGATCAGCCCCCTGGAGAACATTGATGCTTTGAAGGGGGGACTCTATGGCATTGTACCTCACTGGCATCGTACTCACTATGGCAGGGGTTCCCAACTCCCAATCCGCGGACTGGTACCAGTCTGCGGACTGTTGGCAACCAGGCCGCGTGGGAGCTGATCTCCCTTCCTGCCCCCTCTGTTTGCAAAGGAAAACTGAAGCCGCCTGAGTGGGGTGGGGGGAGCGCTATGATGCTTGCATAGCGTGTGATGCTTGCGTAGTGTGCTCCTTGAAGGAGCGTGTTATGCAAGCACCAGCCCTGACTCCACTCAGTTTTCCCAGGTTGCAGGAAGTCTGAGTGGGGTTGGGGGAGCGCTACGACATTGCGTAGCATGCTTCTTGCGAGGAGCCAAAAAAGTTGGGGACCACTGCACTATGGCATTGTACCTCGCTGAGGTAGAATGGAATCCAGGGGTGGCCAGTGGTAGCTCTCCAGATGTTTTTTGCCTACAACTAAGCTTTTCTTTGCTCTCTGCAATTCCCCGCCAAACTTCTCACTGTAACCTTAGATAAGGCACTCATATTTTCCTACTAAGCCTCTTCTGGAAGAGTAGAATGAAAAGAAAAATCATTGCAGAAATGAGTTCCATCATGTAATAATGCATCTGAGCCACAACATCAGGACACAGTCTGTATGTAGAACTCATGTGAAAAAAATTGCTAGTTTTAATTTAGCAGCTCTGAAAGGATAAAAGGCTAAACAAGGTCCTACACTCTGCTGAAATTGGTGACTCTCAGATAGTGATGCTGTGTTTTGAAGTGATACAAAAGCACTGTCTGATTGATCTCTTAGGTCTCTTTCATATATGCCATTCATTGCTTGATGCTGTGGAGGGCATATATGTGCTCAGTCAGCCCAAGCATCTCTTGAATCCAAGATCTTATGAGCAAGCAAAATACATTCTAAAATAAAATATATATGGTCCCGGAAAAACTGGGTTCAATGTGCTGCTAACACAAACTAAGTTGAGTGAATTGGCATATGTTTGTTTTGCATCAAGTAAAACACATGCTCTGGTTACATCCGGAGAACAGCTGTAGAGTCCACTGCAGACCACCTGTAGAAGAAAGCCTTGATGTGTTTCTGAGTAGGCTGCCTTGAGTTCTATAAATGTTAGAGAGGTGGTATATAAATGTAAGAAATAACAGAATTGAACCGTGTCAGAATCTGACAGTCCACCTTTGGTACTTGCTGGCCCCATGAAATCTCTTTGAACAAATCACTGTGTGAAACCCACTGCCAAGTGCCAGTTGCACAAACTGCCCTCCTGCTCCTAGTAGTTTAAAAACACTATCTCCTTTCTCTCCGTCTTCAGCAAGTGGTGTCCCCATGTTTTGAAATCTGAACTAGAGAATCACAAGATCTTCAGAAGAAGAGAACAGATTGGATTTATACCCCAACTTTCACTCTGAGTCTCAAAGCAGCTTACAATCTCCTTCCCTTCCTCTCCCCACAACAGACACCCCGGGAGGGAGGTGGGGTTGAGAGAACATATCTGACAGAACTGTGACTGACCCAAAGTCATCTAGCAGGCCTTTTGTGTCTCAGAGCAGCTTACAATCTCCTTCCCTTCCTCTCCCCACAACCAACTTATAGAAGAAAGCCTTGATGTGAATCTGACTAGACTGCCTTGAGTTCTATAAATGTAAGAGAGGTGGCATATGAATGTAAGAAATAACAGAATTGAACCTTGACTGGATCTGACAGTCCATCTTTGGCACTCGCTGGCCCTGTGAAATGTTTTTGAACAAATCACTGTCCAAAACCCAATGCCCAGTGCCAGTTGAACAAACTGCCCTCGTAGACACCCTGGGAGGTTGGTGGAGCTGAGAGAGCTCTGAGAAAACTGCTCTTGAGAGAACAGCTTTGAGAGAACTTATGCCTGATCCAGGGTCACCCAACAGTGGCATGTGGAGGAGTAGAGAATCAAACCCAGTTCTCTCCGATTAGAGTATACTGCTCTTAACCACTACACCAAACTGTTTGCATATTGCAGCTTTGGTAGATGAAGAGTATCCAGTGCCCAAGTTTGATGCACATGGACATTTTTTTTGGGGGGGGGGGAGGTGAAGTTCTTTTCATGTGGCACCAATTTGCTTTATGATCTCCCCCCCTGCAGCAAATTTCTCAGATGCCAGTATAATTTAGCCACACAATTTTGTCCACAGCTTAAGGATGCCTGTCTCCAAGTGGGGTCTGAAGGTCTCCTAGAATTGCAACTGATCTCCAATCTTACAAGGGTCAGCTTCCTAGGAAAAATGGTTGCTTCAGAAAGGTCGACTCAAGAGCATTATACCCCACTGAGGTCCTTCCCAATCCCAAACTCCACCCACCCTAGGCTCTACCCCTAAATATCCAAGAATTTCTCAATTTGGAGTTAGCAACCCTACTGCATGTGGATTCACTTTTCTCAATGGGGGTATATAGTATGTGTTTTTCTTCTCCCCATGTGGTCTGGAATCTTTATAAGACAAAACCCTGAAAGCTGCGATCCTCAGAGTCTGCATGAGATCTGTTTCAAGAAACATTTAATTAAACTGGCACTAGTTCAGTGAAATTACTTAAATGTGAGTAGTCGCTCAATGCTTAGGAAAAATGGTGCATATTTTTATTCTGTTCACTTTCTTTATACACCATTTTCCTCCCCAATGAGGACCTGAAGGGGCTTTCAACAATTATTACAGCAGGTAGGTTGGGGCTGAGAAAGTGTGACTGATCCAAGGTCACCCAGGAAGTTTCCGTGGCAGTGTGGGGATTTGAACTAGGATCTTCTAAGAGCTAGTCCAACCACTTTACTAGACCTGCAGAGTCTGAAGTCTTCCTCCATCTTTAACAGTTGTTCCTTCAGGAGAAGAGCCACATTAGCTAGAGGAAAGCTTCTTGCGTTTGAATTTCCTCCAGCCTCTAAGGGAGAATATTTGTGGTTAAATCTACCATTTTATAGGGGCAGGAAAGATGAGCCTTTTGGAAGGGAGCCAGGGTGCAGTGTTTTCTGCCACGTGTGCACACACACAATATCATCCACCATTAATGTATGATTTGTTACTGTGTCTGTTCACAGGAACAGGAAAAACCATGATCACTCAATCATTTGAATGAAGCAGCTGCTTTTTTTTTTTAAACTTTAAATTTTTATTAATTTTAACAACAATTAATAATTCGAATACACTTTTAACATTTAAACATTTCAACATTTCTTGAAAGATGAACAACTATGTAACAGTTATACGTAGATTATTGTAAGTCTCCTCTTATTCTTTATAACAGTAAATGTCCATAAATCCAAACAATAAGTTATCATTCTTTTAAATATAATAATAATATGAAAAATCAATATTTTTTTTGGTACATATTTTTGAGGATCCTCTTCTAAATTTATATAAGTAAAAAACGGAAACCATTTTTTAATAAAATTATTATTCTTCCTTTGTGTCTCCATTGCTTTTATTTGTATTGCCAGTTTATCCAAAGCTGCTACCTCCCATATTTTTGTCAGCCATTGTTGTGTTGTAGGGGACGCATCTCTTTTCCAAAATTGAGCAATCAGTAACTTTGCCGCCATTATCAAAAGACTTATTAATTCCTTTCTCAAGTTAGAAAGTTTTGAGTTGGGCCAGAAATTCAAAAGGAACGATTCTGGAGTGAAGGGGATATCTTCAGCTGCAATAATATCAACTATGTGTTTAATTTCTCTCCAAAATTTATTAATTTCTGGACACAGCCACCAACAATGTAAAAACGACCCTTCCTGCTTACAGCCCTTCCAACAGTCTGGAGTTGGTTTTATGTGAGCCAAAAAAAGCTTTTTAGGTGTCAAGTACCATCTTGCAAACAGCTTGTAGTTTTGGAGTTTCACATTTAATGAATAGGTGGTGTAAAGTGGAGATTCCCAAATGGATTGCCATTGTTCCAGGGAGAAGGATATACCACAGTCTTTCTCCCAAGCTTTCTGTTGGGTTGTAATATCAGACCAGTCCTTAGCATTAATTAAGTTGTATATAGTCGACGTTAATGTTTTAGTTCGTTCTGTATTCTTTTTTAACAGGTCTTCAAAAGTTGTTAACGGCCTGTCTATCACTTCTACAATTCTGGGGTTATGTAAGATGAAATGTATTTGTTGGTACTGAAACCATGGGATTGATATTTTAAATTGCGTTTCCAATTGTGTTTTAGTAAGCATTTGTCCATTCTTAATAATATTTTGGAACTGGTATATTCCTGCCTCTCTCCAAATTTTAAAATCCCCTGGTTCACGTCCTGGTTTAAACCATGCTTGACCCAGAAAGCTTGCCATCGGCGAAGTGGATGGCATTAAAGTTTTTTTGTGTTTATCCCAAAGTTTTAAAGTCAGAGCTAAGTATGGGTTATTATTTGCGGCAAAGTGTCTGTCATTAGGGTTGTTCCAAATGGCTTCCCATAAATGGTCATCTGTTAGATATGATGCCTCAATTTTTACCCAGGGTTTTCCGCAGTACTTTATTGCATACATTAATATGTTTTTTAAATTCGCAGCTAAATAATAAGCTTCTAAATTAGGTAGACCTAGCCCTCCCTGTTTTATTGGTCTTGTCATTAATTTAAATTGAAATCTTGGTTTTTTGTTTGACCATAAAAATTTAGAAATAAACTTTTGTCTTTCTCCAAAATCCTTAGTTGAAATATAACAGGGTAGGTTATAAAATAGAAATAAATATTTAGGAAGAACAAAGGTCTTAATCATATCAATTTTTTCTAACAACGTCAGATTTAATTTACTCCACTGTTCCAATTGTAGTTTAATGGTACTATCCATTACTTTGTAGTTGACCGCATAGAGGTCCTGTAAATTTAATGGTATTTGTATACCCAGGTGCCGAATCGATTTTTGAACCCATTTGAACGGAAAGGCGTTTAGTAGAATTGATTTAGTATTTGGAGACACTATGATAGGGTATAATTCAGATTTTGTATAATTTATCTTAAAACCTGATATTCCACTAAATATTTGGATATGATTTAATAGTGATGAAATAGATTGGAGGGGGTTTGTAACATAAAAAACTGCGTCATCGGCAAATAGACTCAATTTATACTCTTCGTTTCCTACTGATATGCCAGTTATCGATTTCTCCTGACGTACCGCAAAGGCCAGCGGTTCTATAGAAAGTGCGAATAGTATAGGGGACAGGGGACAACCCTGTCTTGTACCCCTATGCAACTCCAAGTCCTCAGATCTATAATTATTAATATAGATTTGTGCTTTAGGTTTTGCATATAAAGTTTTAATGGAAGTTAAAAATTTCTGATTAAAACCCATGTATTGTAATAAAGTAATTAAATAAGGGACCTCCACCCTATCGAAGGCCTTCTCTGCATCGATGGCCAAAAGAACTGATTCTTCCTGTCTTTGTTTCCCCAAAAATATTAAGTCCATTGTTTTACGGATATTATCCGTTAACGTTCTTGTGGGGATAAAACCTGATTGGTCAGTATGTATGTATTCTGTGATGACATTATTCAATCTATTGGCCATCAGAGCAGAGAATATTTTAAAGTCATTGTTTAGAACTGAGATAGGTCTAAAAGAGGCTGGGTTTTGTTTGTCTTTTCCAGGTTTAGGGATTACTGTAATTCTTGCTTCGGACCACGTGTTAGGCATTTCTCCATTGTACATGACCGAGTTGCAGGTGTGAACCAAAGGGTCTAGCAGCTCTTGCCCAAAGGCCTTATAAAATTCTATAGGGATACCATCCCTGCCTGGAGCCTTATTGTTTTTAATATGCTTTAAGGTTTCAGAGACTTCCAGGGGAGTTATATCTTGTTCTAAGTATGCCTTATGTTCCGAAGATATTTTAACATTGTAGTTTATTGAAGTAAGATATTCTTTAATTTTGTCAGGTTTTGGGTTCTCTGATTCGTATAACTTTTGATAGAATTTCTGAAAAACTTGAATTATATCACTTGACTTAGTAACTAGGGATCCCTGTTGATTTCGCATATTATGGATAAGATGGGAGGCCCTCGTTTGTGTGGTCCTCTGTTTAAGTAGTTTTATCGATTTAGGTGTTTTAGTAAAATATTTTTGATTGAGTATCAATAAGTTCTTTTGTATTTGAGATGTTTCCAATAGTTCCAATTTTTTTCTTTCCTGTTCTAATGTTCTTAACAGTTTTTTCCCTCCTTTTTTTGCATATTGCAGTTCCATATGTTTGATATTATTCGTAAGGTCTAGTATTAGTGATTGTCTTTCCTTTTTATGAGTGGAAGCTATTGCAATTAATTGCCCTCTAATAACTGCTTTAAAAGCATCCCACAATGTGCTTTGTGTTACATCCTTGGTGGTGTTAAATTTAAAGTATTCCTTTATCGCTGCTGAAATTTTTTTACAAATCAGTTCATCTTGTAGCAATAATTTATTTAGTTTCCAATGGTATCCCTGTTTGTCTTCAGATTGAGTGGTAAATGATCCCGTAACCCAGGAGTGATCTGAGATTGTACGGGGGCCTATATCTGCTTCTTGGATTTGGTTAGCCAACTTTTTGCTCACTAGAAGATAATCAATTCTTGTATGAATTTGGTGAACGGTGGAGTAATAAGTATATTGCCTTACTCCAGGGTTTAATGCACGCCATATGTCCATCAAATTAAATGTATCTAATATATTCTGTATACCTGTTGGTTTCAGTATTTTTTTCCCCGTTTTGTATGTTCTGTCTAATTTAGGGTCCAATATGTAATTTAGGTCGGCACCAATTATTATTTCTCCTTTCTGAAATTCAGACAATAGTTGTAAAGTAGTTTTCAAAAACTCTTTTTGATTCACATTTGGGGCATACAAAGATGCTATTGTTAGTGGCTGGCCGTCCAATTCTCCACTAATAAAAATATAGTGACCTCTAGGGTCTGCTTTTACCTTTTGGCAATGGAAAGGTACTGATTTTGATATTAAAATTGCTACTCCTCTAGATTTTGATGTTCCTGCTGCCAAATAACTTTGATTAAACCAGTTTGTGGACAATAGTTTTCCATTTGTGTTTTTTAAATGCGTCTCCTGTAGGCATACTATATTTGCTCTATCTCTTTGCATAGTGTTCAGTAGTCTCTTACATTTTACAATATTATTGAGACCTCTACAGTTCCAACTGAGGAGCTTATATGGGCGTGTCATCTTCCAATCTAACTAACAAAGATAAATAAAAATAGAAAATAAAAAGAGCTCACACAACAAAACTTATCTTAAAAAACAACTTTTTAAACTAACTTCCCTAATTAGGGGAAACTTTTCAGAAACTCCTCCCCTACAAATACCAAACAGAGCAAAGAAAGCTGTTACAGTGCTATCTTATCTGAAAAGTAAAAGTAAACCTATTACCACTATCCGGGGGTGTTGTTCAAACGTCACAACTTTTCTCCATAGGCAACAATACAAAGTAAACGTTCCCCCCTTCCCTCCTGTAAAGATATAAGCAGACTGAGTGAAACTCCACATTTCAATTTAAACATATCATAAATGCCTTTTCATATTTAATCTACATATAATCGTACCCTCATTCAATTTTAACTCAAATTACTTTCCCCCCTCCCTTACTATTTAAACCAATTAAAATTCATATAAAATAATATTTAACTTGACTTTCACTATACAGTATGTTAGTTAAAGAATATACGTAGGTTCCATCTGATTTACTTAACTAGCACTGCATTACTTCTTCTAACAATAGAACCTAATACACATACCCAATATCTGCACACTACACTTTAACATGACTTGCACTCTACAGTATGCTAGTTAAAATACTTGCATAGGTTCTATCTGAATTACTTAACTAACACTGCCCTCTAGTGGTTTTGGAAATTACTGTTTCTGACTATAAAACTTAATAACCATACTTAAAGTTTAAATATTACACAGTATAATAACTTCTTCTTGTATCTTCTTCTTTTTTCTTTTTTTCTTGTTCTCATATGCATTGTCAGTTTATTAGTAGTTCATGTGTCAGTAGGGGTTTGTTCTTCTTCTTCCTCTATGTCTGGCGAAAGAGCTTGTAGTTCTTGTTCTTCCCTTCGAGATAGTTTAATGTTCAGTTTCTTTAAAAGCAGTTTTCCCGTTTTTAGATCTGATGCTTTTAGTAGAGCCCCTCCTTTGTACACTATAATGTCAGAAACAGGGCTCCAACGGAATCGAAAGTTCTCAGTGTACAATTTTGTTGCGAAGAATTTCAAGTTCCTTCTTTTTTCTATGGCTTCTGGTGGCAAGTCTAATAAGACTAGTACTCTTTGGCCCTCATGACTCAAGGCATCTTTCTTCCTAGATTCCTGAAGTAGTCTAGCTCTCGTTGTGGGAAATGCGAACTGGACCAATATATCTCTTGGCCTTCCTTTCTTTGCTAAGGCAGGCGGTCCCAGACGTAGGGCTTTTACAATCTCAGGAGCTGTGCTATTTTCTCGGCCCAGCACCTTCAGCAGCCATTTATTAATAAAGGGTAAAATACCCATTTCTTCTTCCGCGCCCTCATTAATCCCTCTGAGCTTCAAATTATAGGCTCTCCAACGGTTTTCAAGCGTTATAATTCTTGCATTCAGCCTTGTTTCTTTAATTTTTATTTGCTTTATTTCTGTTTGCAATGCAAGTGAGGCTTCTGCAGTGTGTTCGGCCATTTTGGCAGTTACTACCATGTCGTTCTCCATCTCCTCAAGTTTTTTGTTTATTGGAGCTAGCCAGCTTTGCATAGATTCCTTAAAGAAGGTATGTATGTCTTCTTTAAGCTGCAAAATGTCTTTTTTTGTTAAGGGAGCCTCGTCCATCTGCAACTGCTCAGTCGCGGGGGAAAGTTGTCCTGTTGCCATAGCTAAGGCCTCTTGGTTTTCCCGCCCCGGTCAGGAGTTAAGGGGAAAAAACTTCCTTACCGACTGGGTCGTCTCTGTCGCCTTCTTCGTTCTCAGTTTTGGAGTTTCCTTAGCCTTTGCTTTGTTCTTTAAAGGTTTTCCCATTTGGGGCTGTTTTTAAAGTCTGCGATTTAGCAATAGGGCCAGGATTTCGGAGGGAAGGAAAGGAGCTGTGTTAATTTGCGTCCACCATTACCCGGCGACGCTCCGCCCCCCGAAGCAGCTGCTTTTAACTCCTAGGGCGTTTTCGCACTCACCTTAATCAGCAGCGACCCCCTCTTCACCGCGCAGGATCTGCGCGGATTTCGCACTAATTGCCGCGGAGCACCCGGAAGAGCCGGAAAGTCCCGGCGCTTTTGCGGCGCAAACGGAAACCGCCAAAAACCAGTTTCCATTTGCGCCGCAAAAGCGCCGGGACTTTCCGGCTTTTCTGGGTGCTCCGCGGCAATTAGTGCGAAATCCGCGCAGATCCTGCGTGGTGAAGAGGGGCGTGGTGAAGAGGGGCGTCGCTGCTGATTAAGGTGAGTGCGAAAACGCCCCTAGAGTTTGTTCAGGTTAAGATTGCCCATCTCTGTGTTGCATGCTCCATGATACCCTAAAGCAGGGGTGGCCAACGGTAGCTCTCCAATATCCACAGATCAATTCCCTATTATTCCCTATGGGAATTGTTCTCCATAGGGAATAATAGAGTGCCTAGTAGACATTTCCCTCCCCCCCCACACGCTTTCTAAAGGGGGGGGAGGGCCTCCATACCAGGGAATCCCCCCTCCCTCTCTCACACACACAAATACTTACTTGGTCTTCTTCCCTCTGCCTGCTGTGAAAACGAAAGCAAAGAAAGGGAGGGGCCGTTCTCCGAAGCCCTTACTGTTTCCTCCTTCCTGCCCAGCCTTAAAGGGGCAGACATTTTACAAACTGCTCAGGACAGACATTTTACAAACTGCTACACCAACATGAACCCTACAGGTATGTTCCCCCCCCCCCCCCCCGCTTCCTGATTTCTGGAGACCGGGGGATGAAGCTAAGAACCCAGAAGTCTCCCGCCAAAGCGGGTGGGTTGGGAAGCCTACACCAACTCAATATTCTGTTTTAACTGTTTTAATCATTGCATATCTGTTTATTACTGAATGTGTAATTTTAATACTTATTAATTTAATTGTTTGTGGGATTTTATGTTGTGAGACGCCCTGTGCCTGCTTCGGCAGGGAGAGCAGGATATAATGTCAAAACAGTGTGCAATTACAATAAAAAAGGCCAATGCCATGCTGGGAATTATTAGGAAGGGAATTGAAAACAAATCAGCCAGTATTATAATGCCCCTGTATAAATCGATGGTGCGGTCTCATTTGGAGTACTGTGTGCAATTCTGGTCACCGCACCTCAAAAAGGATATTATAGCATTGGAAAAAGTGCAGAGAAGGGCAACTAGAATGATTAAAGGTTTGGAACACTTTCCCTATGAAGAAAGGTTAAAACGCTTGGGGCTCTTTAGCTTGGAGAATTGTCGACTGTGGAGTGACATGATAGAGGTTTACAAGATTATGCATGGGATGGAGAAAGAAGAGAAAGAAGAACTTTTCTCCCTTTCTCACAATACAAGAACTCATGGGCATTCAATGAAATTGCTGAGCAGTCAGGTTAGAACGGATAAAAGGAAGTACTTCTTCACCCAAAGGGTGATTAACATGTGGAATTCACTGCCACAGGAGGTGGTGACAGCTACAATCATAGCCAGCTTCAAGAGGAGATTGGATAAAAATATGGAGCAGAGGTCCATCAGTGGCTATTAGTGTGCGTGTGTTTGTGTATTAGCCACAATGTGATACAGAGTGCTGGAATGGATGGGCCATTGGCCTGATCCAACATGGCTTCTCTTATGTTCTTAATCAAATAAATAAATAAAATGTGCATAAATCCATGTGAATCCCCCTGAATGTTTCTGGTTTGATTCCCCCCCCCTTTTGTGTGTGTGTGTGTAGGAGAGTTTGTATTCATGAGCCAAGAGGATTCAGAACTCAAGATCCTCTGTATTCTTCCCAAGGTGAACTCTTTGCCCCCCCCCCCAAAACCTTTGGTACTCTGACCTCTGTCAGGTTCAAGTCTGTTTACAGGGTTTAGGTCGGAGGTATCTTGGGGTCATCTCTGTTCAGGCTGAGAGCAAGCAGTTTCCCATGGTATAAAGATGGCTTATGTGAAGGGCTGAGTGTCTTCATGGAAAGGATCTGTTTTTGAAAGAACCTGGAAGTGTATTGGAGAAAACAAATGGCTCTTTTTTGCCCCTTTTACAAAAACATGTGGGCCTTTCAAGTTCAGCGCGAGGTCATTTGAGGGGCAGTCTGGGTGCGTTTACCATTCATCTACCAACTTTCAAGACCAGGGGCATGGGGAAAGGGGGTCTACGAGGATAGATAATGAGGAAACTAGTAGGGCTGAGTTTATACATCTTTCATTTGTAACTTGTTGTACGCTTTTCCATAGATTTGCTTCTTGCTGATTTTCCAAAGGATCTTTAACAAGAGACTTGTCAAGAAAACACCACAATGTGTTTGGTTTATCTGTTCCAAAAGGCAGTGGTCATGGATAAGTAAACACCAGTTCTGGAATGCAGTATCTATTTTTAGTTTTACCATGAACATTAAAGTTTGGCTAATGCAGTAATAATATCTTAGAACAGATATTTGGCACTTGTTTCACGTGCTCTCAGAAATCCTTACAACGATCTTGTAAAGGAGTTCAGTATTATTTGTAGATGCCAGGTGCAAAGGGCTAGTTTCTCTAAGGCTACCTGGTGAGTCCAGAGGAAATAAAAGAATGAGGTGGGTGAAACTGGACATGGTAATGGGAAATCTAAGATCAGTTTTCGCACTTTTTAGATTTATTGTTGTTAATAGAAGATGTGGGATGAGGAAACTGAACTGGATCGGGGACACTTATCAGAGAAACTGGGTTTAATGTTCCCTCACTGCTCTCCCAATTTAAATCTCCCAAAGCCATTTGCTGGGGAGGAAAACGTAAGTTAAATTTAACAAGATGCTGGGAAAGCCTTGAATGGGTTGCTGTGGGTGGAGAGGGGAATTAACCCTTTCCCTCTTGCTGTTCTGCCAGTTGTATTTGTTTATCTGAGCACATCTAATGCTGCTTTTCTCCCCAAAGTGGCTTACAAAGAATTCCAGCATATCCTGACCTGGATAGCCCAGGCAAGCCTGATCTTGGAAGCTAAGCAGGGTTGAGTCTGGCAAGTACTTGGATGAAAGACCTCCTTGGAATACCAGCAGTCAGGAGGGCAGGGTCATGCTTTATTCAGCCACTCTCTGAATCTGCTCCGTCCCCCTAGTAGGTGTCAGTCACCAGAGGTTGCCGTGACTTCCAGTAGCACACACTCACACACATGTGTATAAAAATACAAAAAAAAAAAAAATCCAACGTATAATCACAACAACCAATTTTCAGAACAAATAGCAAAGAAAACACAAATGCATCCTGAGACGGTCCTCAGCACTGAGCTGCCTAGCACAGGCCTCAGACTGCAGGCCCTGGGCTAAGATCTCTGGCCATGCTCAGGCTGGGTATCAGGGAGACTAACCTCATTGTTGAACCAAGATTTCTCCTGGAATTACAATAGATCTCAGGAAATGGCAACTGCAGAAGGTAAACTCCATGGTATAGTATAATATAGCGGGTTAAATGAAATGAAAAAGTGAGGTGGTAGTGATCATAGCTCTTTATTAGGTACAGCATAGCATAGGACTGCACTCTAAGACTGGAGAACTGGGCCAATGGGGCCAACTATATACAACTCAGATTTCTCATGCAAGCTCGTTATTGGAGCCTTCAAACCAACAGGGGGTCTGTGATTGGAGCAGGGCAGCAGGGATTTGCTCATTGTTCCCTTATGGCTCCAATGAGCCAGGCAGGAACACCAATTATAGTCTTCACTTAGGTCCTCAAACACAACATATAGCATAGTTTAAAGTAATGAAATTCTAGAGAGACCTCAGTACCCACTGACCTGCTGAAAGTCAGTGTGGTGTAGTGGAGGACTCTAATCTGGAGAGTAGGTTGGATTCCTCTCTCTTCCTCCACCTGAAACCAGCTGGGTGACCTTGGGGTCGGTCAGAACTGTCTCTGATCTCTCTCAGTCCCCCTAACTCAGAGGATGCCTGTTGTGGGGAAAGGAAGGGAAGGTGATTGTAGGCCGCTCTGAGATGCCTTTAGGTAGTAAAGAGTGGGGTATAAAACCAATTCTAATTCTACCCAAATTCTGTCCTCCCAGGCAGTCCCCAAATCTCCAGGAACATTCCAACCAGAATTAGCAAGCCTACTAAGTGTTTAGCTGCTGCAAGTAGGGCTGGCTTGTGGGAGTAGGCCAAGCAGGTGGCTGCTTAGGGCGCCACTTGGCCTAGGGGCGTCACAAGGTGCCCCCTCTCCCCAAGCCCTGCACCGCTGCCATCCTTGGCAAGGTCTCCCAAGGCTCAGGAGACCTTAGCAAAGTTGGGGGCGGGGGGATGGAAGTGAGCACGCTAAGAGCCCAGCTCTAAGCACACCCGCTATGCTGCCCTTCCCTTCCAGACTTTGCTGAGGTCTCCTGAGGCTTGGGAGGCCTCTGCAAAGTCGGGGGTGGTGGTGGCAGTGATGTCACTGTGATGTCATCGGTGCACGGGTGGATAAAAATGGACGGGGGCGGAGGAGCGGGGTTCGGTGTAGGAGCGCGGGCAGCCCAAGTCCCAGGCCTGGCTGCAAGCAGGCTCTTCTCCACATTCTCCCCTACCACAAAATCCTATGGCTCTCCACAATGCTAAGTACCTGCAGGCAAAGGAAAAACAAACCAATCTTCCCCAGCAGCTGGGATCTTTTCTGTTTTCTCCCCTGCCAGCATGACACTGCAATGGACAGCTCTCTCCCTGAGCCCTCTCTTTCTCTTCCAGGACTAATAGCAGTATGGGGGATACCATTTTTGGCAAATTCACTGGGACCCCTTCTCCCCCATCTGTAGCCTCCAAATGGAGTCCCACATGGTTGCTTTTCCTTCTTCTTAAAGGACTGGAGAGATGAGCTTGCAGTTTTGTGTTTCGTTTGGCCGTTATAGTTACCTGGAGCAAATAGTAGCTTTTTGATTGGATCCAGAACATTTTTCTTTTGCTTGTGCTAGAGCTCATGAGCAAGTGGAAACACAAGAGAAAGATCACATTAGTTGCTCATGTGGCAGAGTATGCAGGCCCTATTCTGTCTTGCCCCTCCTTGGTGTTTCTTCACATCTGGAGAGGCTTTTCTTCTGTCCTTAAAGAGGCTCTCCACCACCAGCTATCCTTGGTGTGGAATCAGGGCTGGTGCTAGGGTTTTTGGTGCCCTAGGTGAGCTGCCCACTAGTGTCCCCCCTCCTGAAATTTAAAAAAACCAGAGAATTGTAGGAGAAATGAAGAAACTTGAAACTATTTGCATTTTTAATTTACAGTTTTTTATTTTAAATTTTAATTTTTTCAAAAAAAATTGTGAGATTAAGCAATACAAATTGTGAGAATACTACTCAATCCTTTTAGCTGGAGGTTTCAGGGACAAGACCTTGTGCATGCAAGAAAGATGCTCTACTACTGAGCTATGGCTCCTACCCCATGGCTCTGTTAAAGTAGAGTAGGAAGGATGAGTGGCAGCATACGACTTCAACAGGAGCCATTTTTTAGAAACCGTAATTGGCTCTTCTTCAGCTTTTTCAGCTTTTACAGTTGGTTAATTTATCCCCGCCGGGCTTCGAGGAGCACACTGTGCAGGTGCTGTCCACTTTCATGTTTCCTGGATCTGTAACAGACCTGGGGAATGCAAAACTGGCCAGGCAGCATCTGCGCTCCATGGTGCCTGCTTTCCATTGGGGAAGGCAGGCTCCAAGGAGCACACACACTGCACGTGGGGAGAGGGGGTGCCCTTGGCGGTCCCCCCTAGGCCAGGTGGAGGCCTAAGAGGTCACCTACTTAACCTACTCCCACACACTGGCCATGTATGGAATTACCCACTGGGAGCCTCCCTCTGCCCAGCGCCTGATCACAATGGGGACAGTTTAGTGCTTTGTGCACCCCTGGAGGAATGGCCACTTGCCAATCGTCTGCCTTCTCCCTGGCGCGTCCTTTAAAATAGTGTGTCCATGACAGTGGAGGTCGAGGTGATAGAGAGAATCATGGCCAGCATCAAAAGTTATATTTATTAAAAAGAAAATGTTTACAAGCATACATTTAGCACAGCACCAGACTGAGCAAGAGATCCCAAAACAAATGAATAAAATGCAAATCCTCTGTCCCTTTCTCTATACATGCCCTATCAGATGTTAGAAAACAGGACAGGCTCTTTAGCTTGTTGTGTTTATTCAGTCGCACAGTCAAATCCAACTCCTTGAGATCCCATGGACAAAGTCATGCCAGGCCCTCCTGTCTTCCACCATCCTCCGAAGTCTTCTCAAATTCATGTTTGTTACATCAGTAATACTGTCCAGCCATATCATCTTTTGCCGTCCCCCATCTTCTTTTGCCTTCTGTCTTTCCTAGCATCAGGATCTTCTCCAGGGAGTGCTTCCTTCTCATTTGGTGGCCAAAGTATTTGAGCTTCAGCTTCAGCATCTGACCTTCCAGGGAATAGTCTGGGTTGATTTCCCTCAGGCCTGACTGATTTGATCTTCTTGCAGTCCAAGGGACTCTCAAGAGTCTTCTCAAGCACCACATCACAAAAGCATCTATTCTTCTGCGCTCAGCCTTCCTTATGATCCAGCTCTCACAGCCATACATTACTACTGGGAATACCATCGCTTTGACTATACGGACTTTTGTTGGCAGGGTGATGTCTCTACTTTTTATTATACTGCTTAGGTTCGCCATAGCTGTCCTCCCAAGGAGCAAACGTCTTTTAATTTCATGGCTACAGTCACCATCTACAGTGATCTTGGCTCCCAGAAATGTGAAGTCTGTCACTATTTCCATGTCTTCCCCTTCTATTTGCCAAGCTGTGATGGGGTCAGAGATGCCATGATCTTAGTTTTTTTGATGTTGAGTTTCAAGCCTACTTTTGTGCTCTCCTCTTTCACCCTCAACAAGAAGTTCTTTAGGTCCTCCTCACTTTCTGCCATTAGTGTCACCTGCATATCTGAAGGGAGGGACTCAGTGGTAGAGCATCTGCTTGGGAAGCATAAGGTCCCAGGTTCAATCCCCGGCATCTCCAAGAAAGGGTCCAGGCAAATAGGTGTGAAAAACCTCAGCTTGAGACCCTGGAGAGCCGTTGCCAGTCTGAGAAGACAATACTGACTTTGATGGACCAAGGGTCTGATTCAGTATAAGGCAGCTTCATATGTTCATATGAAGTTGATGTTTTTCCCGGCAATCTTAATTCTGGGTTGTGCTTTTGTAGTTACAAATCTGTACAATGTATCCACTACCTGGAAGCTCCCTCCAGCTGTTTAGGCCTGTGCATAGCCAAACATAGCTGTCTTCCTATAGGAGAGGTCTATGTGCACTCACAAACTCAGCACCTGGGGAAAGAGACCTCCTTCCTGTTGCAAGGAGGTTTTTATCATATCTGTTTCTCCACCCACTGACCCAGCCAGGAAGCTGTTTCCTGCAGCTTCTTCTTGGAGATTATCTAGAATTCTGTCCCTTCAGATCTCTGTTGCCTGCTAGAAGAATGAGGGAGGAAGGAGAAGGGGGAAGCCTGGACATACCATTGTCTAGACCTATTAGCATTTGGATGAAGGTGGGCTGAGATAAGAACATGAACATATGAAGCTGCCTTATACTGAATCAGATCCTCGGTCCATCGAAGTTAGTATTGTCTACTCAGACTGGCAGCGGCACTCCAGGGCCTCAAGCTGAGGTTTTTCAGGCCTATTTGCCTGGACCCTTTTTAGTTGGAGATGCCAGGGATTGAACCTGGGACCTTCTGCTTACCAAGCAGATGCTCTACGACTGAGCCACTGTCTCTCCCCAAGTCTGGAAACTTCTTCTCTTGCCTGTTTTTTGCCGTGGGTGGGGGATGGTTAAAATGAAAAGTGGAGGCTTTGCTCCTTTCAAACCTCCCAGGGGAAAAAGGCATTTCTTTGCAGTTTGCGTCAAGTCAAATTTATTGTATCCCAATTTGGGTAGCCAATTTCTGGGCACTATAGTACATAGCTAGGATGGCCAAACTTGCTTAACATTAGAGCCACATAGAATAAATGTCACATGTTTGAAAGCCACAAGAAATGAATGCCAGATGTAGGAAGGAAGGATGGAACATAAGAGAAGCCATGTTGGATCAGGCCAATGGCCCATCCAGTCCAACACTCTGTGTCACACAGTGGCAAAAAATTTTATATACACACACACACTGTGGCTAATAGCCACTGATGGAAGGAAGGAAGGAAGGAAGGAAGGAAGGAAGGAAGGAAGGAAGGAAGGAAGGAAGGAAGGAAGGAAGGAAGGAAGGAAGGGGGAGATGGAAGTGGAAAGAAAGCCATTTTAAATGCATTCTCCAAGCTGCTGGCTGACTTGGTTTGGAGAAGTGATTTAAAGAGAGAAATGCCTTCTCCAAGCAGGCCAATGGAGTAGTGGGGGCTTTGAGAGCAACACAATATGTGTGAAAGAGCCACATGTTGCTCCCAAGCCACAGTTTGGCCACCCTGGTACATAAAGAGGAAAGCTGTTGGTGTTGCACCAGGTTTTGCATAAACAGAGCTGTGCTAAGTCTGTTTAGGTTTCTGCTTCTGCATGGCTGGATCCAAACTCTTATGAGCGGGTGTTTAAAGTGGTGGTGGGGGGGGGAGCAGTGCAGTTTAAATGGGCTTCCATGTAGAGTTTTTAAAATTATGGGGTCTGTTCATAGAACTTTGACCATCGTTTTGGCCCTCAGAACTTGGCTTTCAGACTGTTTTTTCCCCAAACCGGCCTGTATTAATATTGCTGTATCATTTTCTTGTTGGGTGGTGGTTTCTATTCAGAATCTAAAGGAGAATTCTGTGCAGCTCAAGCTACTCAGTGCATTTGAATTCTGGGTGACCTCTTCCTTCTCATTTGGAGGCACCAATGCAGATTCCAGGTTTAGTCCATCGAGGGTTGCCAGACCCCCTGGTCCAAATGGATTCTCCTCCCCCCCCCCCACCCACAAATTACCCCTATTACCTCTGAGAAGCTGGACATAGCCATGGCGTACCTACGTAACCCAGAAGTGATGTAGGCATGTCAGGGACTTCAGGCAGCGATGCTCTGGTTTTGGGGCAAAACTCTGTGATTTGTAGCTAATTCTGCCATACAGTTTTGCCCCAAAACCAGAGTGCTGCCACCTGATGTCCCTGATGTATCTGCATCACTTCCTGGTTACGTAGGCATGTCATAGTGCTCCTCCCACTCCTGAAAAGGTCCCTTCCATCCCCTTCTGGCACACTGTTGGGACTTGGTAACTCTAAGTCTGTCCTTAGGAGACTGAGATAATTTATACGTAAACCACCACAGGAGCATGTGCCTTTCTGTGATTGGAGGACTAATCCTGTTCACTGTTTATCTGGAAGGTTTTTGTGCCTGAGGCAAAAAAATCCATTAATTATAATGGGTCACAGTCCCCCAACATGTGCAAGCTTAATTGTAATGACCGAGAAGCTGCCACATTCCTATGCGCTTCCCATTCACTGCAGTCTGGTAGCACAGGAGAGCATCATGGTGATAGTCTCCTACTCTGCTAACTTGTTAACGACACCCCAGCTGCACTGCCTGAAGGCCGCTAGTCGTCTCTTAACTCTTCCCTCTGCAAGCTATTTCTGATTGTCCTCTCTTCCCACCTCTGTTGCTTCAAGCCACAGTAGGGAAAAAGGAAAGGAAAGGTCCTCTGTGCAAGCACCAGTTGTTTCCGACTCTGGAGTGATGTTGCTTTCACAACGTTTTCATGGCAGACTTTTTACGGTGTTTTTTGCCATTGCCTTCCCCAGTCATCTACACTTTCCCCCCAGCAAGCTGGGTACTCATTTTACCAGCCTCAGAAGGATGGACGGCTGAGTCAATCTTGAGCCGGCTACCTGAAAACCCAGCTTCCGCCAGGGATCGAACTCAGATCGTGAGCAGAACTTAGGACTGCAGTACTGCAGCTTTAACACTCTGTGCCACGGGGACACAGTATATATAAATGTGTATATAAACACAGGCGCAATATAAGGGTCTGTCTTTTTTCCATACTGGAATGTAGAGCAGCCCAGGTGGGCCATTTCTGATGCAGGTAACTAGGCCTTGGATTCAGCGGGAGCTCACAGAAGCACAGCTCCTGAACCTTTCTGAGAGTTCTACCTCCTCCTTCCCAACCTGTCCATTGAATAGTAGATGCAGCTGCATAACAATCCCTGGATGATCTCCACAACCTATTTTTCTGCAAAACGACCCCTGCAGGTAACTGCAGTGGGAAGTACTCCAGCATCACAGACTAGATCCATATTACCCCTAACCTAAGGAGACCAGAACTCCTGCTTCTTGTTGACCTGTTGAAGGCTGATGGGAGGAAAATGCTGAAGGAGAAGGAGAATTGGATTTATCTCCCACTCTTCATTTGGAGTCTCAGAGCAGCTTACAATCTCCTTCCCTTCCTCTCCCCACAACAGACACCCTGTGAGTTGCTGGGGCGGAGAGAATTCTGAGAGAACTGTGAGTGGTCCAAGGTCACCCAGCTGGCTGCATGTAGAGGAGGGGGGAATCAAAACCAGTTCTCCAGATTAGAGTCTGTCACTCTAAACTGCTACACCAAAAAAAGTTGCTGCACCAAAAAGTTGCTGCACTGGCAACACAATGTCGCTTTCAGAGAATAAGTGGAAGTGACATGATATTGCTGGCACGACCACACAACGCTCTAGACGTTGGGCAAAAGCCTGTGGTTTTATTATACACGGGCAATATGACACCACTTCTGGTATTACCTGGAAATGACATCACAGTGCCAAATGGTGCTATTTCCCTCATTGCCTACCACCACTTGGCAGCCCCCATGGCTGGTTTCTTTGAGCCAAGTTACATGCCAGCAGTTCTAATAGCAGAATTCTTGGTTCTCATAAGACTCTCTAATGAAACAGTTCTGAAAAGTGCTGAATGATACTTTTTTGTTTATGTGTGTGCTTGTTGGAGAGGAAGAGGTCATCCAGAGTTTTGAGAAAGGAGGAAAGCCACGGTTCTGTAAAGATGGTTTTATGTCAGTGTCTTCAGTTTTACTCCAGCAGGAGTGTTATAAAATCTTTACTCATTTTCCTCTGCTCTTACTACGGCATCTGGGAGCTAATTGATACTGAATTTCTCTGAGAAGTCTGTTGATGTTTGGAAAGCGCTTTTGGGAGGGGAGGAGCAAAAAAGTGTAGAGTTTTGCATCATTTTCTGTGCTATTTTGCAGAACCATCTTGAATAGTGAAAAACAATGCAATTAATTTTCTCCAAGTGCAATCATGCATAGATTTAATAAGCATCCAAAGGTGGGATCCATCTGTAACGTATGTGCTGCCTTCTAAATTACTTCGCTTCTGCTATTTTTTTCCCCTTTCCAAACCTTAATTAATTGAAGGGAAAAAATTGTTTATTAAAGTGGGAACAGGCTGGGCCCTGTCTTTGCGTCTCTGGTTCAAAAGTTCATGCAAATCCCTGAAGACTCATCTGGTTTTGTGTGTGTATATGTGACTGTGTGTGAGAGAGACACACACAGAGAGAAACAGTCTTACAAACAGTATTTATTCATTCCTCCTCATGGGTGTTTCTTCCCAGATTCTCTGGAAACCCACCCCCCCCCCCATGTCTGCCTTTGTTTCCCCCTGCCCCCAAACCAGCTATTCCAAACCTTTTTCGGTTGTTCATGTCTTCAGAATCCCAGATCTTAAGAGCCACAGAGAATTTACAAACAGCGAGAGGCATGTTTGTGTGTGGGTGGGTCAAACCTACCAAATTTGAGAATTGTCTGGAAACTCTGCCTCACCCTCCCACCTCCATTTAGATGAGGATATTCACTGTAGGTGTCCAAATATGCCAGAGTCAGAGATTGTGCACTCCACCTCTGAACAAGGTGCTGATTTTCTGGAGCTCCAAACTAGTATTTGAAACCGGTTCTTCTACTGTAATATATCAGGGGAGGGGACGGTCTTGTGAGCATTGTAGGTAGATGGATGGGATTATTTAATAACACCACTATGTTTCAATCTGTTTAGGATTTCCTATTTGGGCAAAAGTAACCACACTTCAAACAAATGTAATGAAATCCATTTAAACCTGTGAAATAAGAAATCCGCAAAAAGTCTGTCTGAGAAAAGAAACCTGGTACTGTTCTGTCTGTCTGTGTAGTACTACATGTATGGCTATTGCCTTAAGCAGAAGTTAGAATTATTTAAAAACCTGGTACTGTTATAGTGTAGGTTTGGATCCAGTGATGGCCAAGTGGAAGCTTAAGCAGACATAGCAATGTTCCGCATGTGCAATATCTTGTTTAAAACCTAATGTTTTCCTCATCCCATACTATGGTGACTGCACAAGCGTGCAACTGGGGGGTGCAATAAGTTAGTGTAAGCAACTACCATGGTCTTCGTTTCTTGCATTTCCACTTGCACAGGAACTATAGTGCAAGTTGAAATTCTACCCTGGATCCAGCCCTAAGTCCTGGTGCCTTGGGCCTCAGTGAATGTCTCTGGAAAAAGAATATCTACAGTTCTGGGGCTGTTACTGAGAAGACTGTTCTGTCCTCCTAACTGCAGGAATCTAATCAGTGGCACAGTGTGGTGTGTTGGATACAGCGTTTGACTAACTATGGAATTGCAGGTTCAAATGCCCCCTCTGACCTTGTATCAGTAACAACCTCTCTGCTTATTGCAGACTCTCCAATCCATGCCGCTGCTTAAACTACCTTAGAGTTGATGTGTAGTTAACGTTGGTGGAGAAGGAAGAAGGAGGAGAAGTGTTTTTTATACCCTGCTTTTCATTATCCAAAAGAGTCTCATAGTGGCTTACAATTGCTTTCCCTTCCCCACAATGGACACTCTGTGAAGTAAGTGCGGCTTAGAGAGCTTGGAGAGAACTATGACTGACCCAAGGTCACCCAGCTAGCTTCATGTGGAGGAGTGGGGAATCCAACCCTATTCTCCAGATTACTGTCTGCAGCTCTTAACCACTACACTAGTCTTGGAGGACGGATGGGATAAAAACATAAAAAAGTAAAACAGTAGAGTTTTACAAGGTATACAATTCTAGATTGTTAGGGAAATATCAGCAGAAACGAAAAGTTTGGAAACTTTTCAAGCCTGGAACTTAATTAGAAATTTCTTCTAATTAATAGAGAAGAATTTTTAAGCCAGATTTCTCTGTAGAAAAGCCATGTTTGGAATAGGAAAAAAGCAAGGGCTGGAGCCTGTTCTTGACTTTAAAAGTTATCTAAGACAATATGGTGCACTGTAGAAAGCAAGTTCAGGGGAGGAGCTCCTACCTTATGTGAAGCCCTGAACTCTTCTCTTTCATCACTGATTTGGTAACAGTTCCCCATCACGAACACAGGATGGAAGGATGTATCCCAAGTCTTTGACCTGCTACCTAGCTTATGTTGCAAGGTCTTGCAGTATTAGCCAGCCACATATATATAGTCTGGCAGCAACTGAGTGAGAAAGGGGGTTGGGGTTGGCAAAAGGGACCTGGTCTCTCATCTCTGTATCAGTTATCTATTTGAGCAGTTCACACATCTAATATGATCTCCTTGCCATAGTCTTTTGGAATTTGATCCACACTTCTTTTGTTATAACACAGCCTGAGTCTCTCACCTTGTTGAGTCCATGGGCACTTTGAGAGTTTTGAAAACAGGTAGTGGGCACAAAACAACCCCCCCCCCCAACAAAACAATACAGCTGACCTATACAAGGGGGAATGGCCAATAATAATTTTTTGAAAAAGACTGTCAAAGGGATGTGGGCCAGTCATAGACAGTTGGGAGGTTCTAAGCCAAGTGACATCATAGGATGGAGGTGGCTGTTTTTTTAAAGGGGTGCTCCCTGCAGACCCAAACGTGAGGACTGGCTCTTTGTTTGAAGGAAGAAATGTTTTGGAGAAGAGGAAGGTGGGTGCCAAGCAGGCCTCAGATTCAGCAGGAACTCACAGAAGCACAGCTCCGGAACCTTTCTGATGGTTCCCCCTCTTTCTTCCCACCTACCTACATTCTCCATTGAATAGTAGGTGCAGCTGCATAACAATCCCTGGATTAGGAGAGTGGACAGCCAGCCAGCCACCAGGGGTTTTACCACACCCCCAGCAGCCCTCATTAACCCCTGAAAAAGCCCACACCACCCTTTCTCCATTTATGTGATTTTGGGCAATGGGTGGCTTGCTAGCCTTTTGACTGGGGTGGTGGTGACCCAGGAGAGCCCCAGGTGAGCAAGGCTTGCTTGGGCTGGCTGGATCTCTAGCCAGCCCAAGCAGGCCTCACTCACCCAGGGCTCTCCTTTCTTGCATTGGGTTGCTTTTGTTGGGGGCATGTGCTAATAAGTTATGCTAATGAGCTCCGCCACCTGTTTTTCTACAAATTGACCACTGGTGCCAAGGAAACATTGGTGATCATCATTCTGGTTTCCTGTAATAGTAGAATGTGCAGAGTAAGCATTCAGACTCTTTTTGGATTCTGTGTTTATTCAAAGCACAGAGCAAGAAGGGACCAGAGAGTTCCACATCTCTCTTCTGCTCAACTCTTCTCTGGACTACTTAAACCTCACCACCTTCTATCCTGGTTTGCCTTTCTCTCGTAGGAAATTTCCTCCATGCACAAAAACGATGCAAACCTAAACCAAAGTCTAAGAATAGTGTCTTTGGCAGCATAGTTATATACCTTATGGGAGCCTGCTGACTTGTGCTGCCTGTAGTTCAGAAGTAAATGCCTCTCTTTAGCCATCCAGCTGTTTTACTAGTTCTGCAGGTAGAGAAGTACTTGATGATAGCTTAGCGGCTGTCTGAAGATATGTAAGCAGTGTTAGAATTTCCTGTCGATGTATACACTAGGTACTCTTCCTTCTGTTCAGTGCACACGTTCAAAGCCCAGTCTGCACTTGCTGAAGGGACTGTGCACCCTCTTTAAATAGGAATTGGACCTTTTAAACTGTACCTCTAGCTGTTTGCATAGAACTGAAGTTCAAGTGAAGTAATGCCTTTCTCTGTCAGTAGCTATTCACAGAGAAGTCCAAGTGGGCAACTTGCTATTTTAAGAGAGCCAGAGTCACATTCAGGCTAAAGTGTAATACTACAGACTGGGAGACCTGAGTTCGAATCTTCACGCTGTCATGGAAACTTGCTGTTCGTGATCTTGGTCCGTTCCCACTCACTCAGCCTAATTTACCTCACAAAGTTGTTGTGAGGTTAAAATGGAGGAGGGGAGAATGTTGGACTTTGTGTCCTCAGGGGATAGCAAAGTGGGATGTAGATGAAGAAGGTAGAGGGAGGGGGGTTCGCATCTTTGTCCCAGAGTTGTCTTTGTGGCATCACCACGTCTATTTGAAATTTTAAAACACATGCAAAGCTGGATAACTAGAAAATGCCAGGTTGTCTGGGTGGCTAAAAGTCTGCCTCATAAAAACTTCGAGCCCTTTCTCACCCTGTGTGTTCAGCTCCAGTAAGGCTCTTAAACAGGGCTTTTCCCCCCTTGGGGGAACGCAGCAGAACAGAGTTCTGGAACCTCTTTCTGGAAACAAAATTCTTTTAAAAAATGTTTAAAAGTTCATGAGGGGCACCTATGTTTTTCTCCTGCATTTCCCTCTTGAGAGTTTTGGCACCTTTTTCCAGGCGGGGGTGGGGGGGGAGGGAAGCCCTGCTCTTTAGTCTTCTTTAGTGCAGAATTGTCCTCCTAACAGAGTTAGGTATAACCCCCTTTTTACCTTATTCTCCCATCATAGAGAGCCAGTTTGGTGTAGTGGTTAAGTGCATGGACTCTTATCTGGGATAATTTGGTTTGATTTCCACTCCTCCACTTTGCAGCTACTGGAATGGCCTTGGGTCAGCCATAGCTATTGCAGGAGTTGTGCTTGAAGGGGCAGCTGCTGTGAGAGCTCTCTCAGCCCCACCCACCTCACAGGGTGTCTGTTGAGGGGGAAGAAGATAAAGGAGATTGTAAGCTGCTCTGAGACGCTGATTCAGAGAGAAGGGCAGGGTATAAATCTGCAGTTTTCTTTTTCTTTGTTCTGTTTTTTAACCTGGTCCTTTTAGAGAGGTCCCTCGTTCTCCCACCTGTTTAACAATTCCACTTTTCAGCATTGCAAATAGGGTACAGTTTGCATGCCTACTGTGGAGATTGTGACCTCCCTTCCCCTCATAGGTGTTTTTCTTGACCTCTGTTAGGGAGACTAGTCTCCAGGTGTGGGGCCTGGGGATCCCCAAAAGTACAGCTTGTGCCCAGACTATAGAGATCAATTCCCCTGAAGAAAATGGATGTCTTGGAGAGTAGACTCTGTGACACTGTACCCCACGGAGGTCCCTGTCCTCCACAGGCTCCCTCCCCAAATCTCCAGGAGTTTCCCAGCCTGGATTGGGCAACCCTGCCCCTCCCCTGCAGATGTCTAGGGGGCACTTGCAAACCCTACCCCACAATATGGGGCCCACATCGTTTCTGTTTCTGAGCCCCTGCATGTTGTCTTTGGGAATGCCTACGCTATTTTTAAAAACCCAGCCTTTCTCTCCATGCCCCCCCCCCCTCCATTCTCACAGCAGAAACCAGAACCGCTGCTGGCACTCACGAAGGCTGCTAGTTAGAAAGCGCCTGCTTGGGCAGGAGTGGGGGGGGGGGGCGAGGGGGGAGAGAGAGAAGGAGAGGAAGGGGGGGGGGGACTGTTGTGGCCTCTAGCCGTAATCAGCCTGGTTGCTGTCTGATTTCTCAGACTAATAGCTGAGCAATAGAAGTCTGGGAGTTCAACCAGAGGTTATCTTTCCCAGGTAGCATCTCGCTCAACGAGAATTTGATTTTTTTTCTATAGGACTTTACTCCATTAGATTAATGAAATTTCAATGAGAGCCCCGGCACCCCCCGAAGCTTTGTTAACAAAACAAATGGCGAATCTGTAGGTGAGACAGCTTGCGAGAGAGGAGACGGACGCGAAGGTGAAACAGCTTCCCCGCTGTCCTCCCGTCCGGCCTGCAACCACATTGATCTCTATTTAAAGCCACCAATTGGATTTTTTTTTTGTTAATTATAAATGATTGATTGGCAGGGCTTTCCCTCCCCTCCGCATACGTGTCCTCTCTGCCACCCCTGCCAGCTTGCTCCCTCCCCCTTTCCCTTTTTTTTCCTTGCTTCTGCGCCCACGCTTCAAACTTGGCGTGCTGCTGTGCGCGGAGGGAGCTTTTGGGGGTTTGTTCTTAATGTTAAAACGAACTTAAACCGCAGCTGCAGGGCTTTTTCTGCCTTTGGAGCTGCTCCCTTCTTCGCAGATGAAATGTATGCCAATTTCTTTCTTTCTGTGGATTATCAGATGTCATAAATTTGACTGTAAATTCCTCTGTTCTCCCCGGATAAACCGAGATTTACTAATTTCTATACCAGCTTCCTTCTCCTGTTGTCTTTCAGTGATCATCTTTCTTTCTTTTTTCTCTCTCCCCTGTTTCCTGTAGATGATCAACTGCCTGTCTTTTATCATGAGCCCCAAATGTGGTCAATAGAGTTCATTTTAAAAAACAACACCTGTTTTGTATGACAGGTGCCTGTTAAAATTTGCTCCATTAGAACCATATTGCCATAATTAGAAAAATAATGTTTTGGACCTTAACCAATCAAACAGGATAGTAATGAAAATGTCTTGAGTGGGAGAAATCGTTTGGCTTGCACAAATTTGTGGTTTTAAGTTCCTAGGATGAAATACTGTTGAATTTGTTCTGCATCCTGCTAAAAGAAAAGGTTTCATCTGCTGTTGCTTCTCCAAGTTATTCCTATGCAAAGGCGGTTTAAGTCAGCTGTGCAATTTGTGCATGTGTGTGCAGCTACAGTGTGCATTGTATACTCTTGTAATGTACATTTGTCCACAATTATCTCTTTAAGGTTGTGCTTGTGCCACACCATTAATTTAGTTAAATCTTTATAACCTACACTGCAGTGGAAGTTTGGATTATGCAGAAGTATTTGCTACAGCCATGTGTACTATGGCTTTATTTCATATTAACAGCTTCTGATCTACATCTCCAAACTCATTTATAAACAAACATCATAATGCGGCAAAAACAACAGAACATGATAAATCCAAATTGTGCGCTGTGAGCTCAGTCAAACATGAACCTTGATCTATATGTGGGACAACAAAACTCTGTGATCTGAGGTAATGGTAGATTTCCAAAGAGCAACTGTAGATATATTATGTTATTTCCATGTCTTTATGGGTCCATACCTAGAAATGCCCCAAAGATACCTTGATGCACTTTTTTAAAAAGTGTTAAAGATGGCAATTAAATATGCATATGCTTGCCGGAGAATATAATTTGAAGGTATGCATGTTCAGACAGGTGAAACAGCTTCCCCGCTGTCCTCCCGTCCAGCCTGCAACCACATTGATCTCTATTTAAAGCCATCAATTGGGGAGGGACGGTGGCTCAGTGGTAGAGCATCTGCTTGGTAAGCAGAAGGTCCCAGGTTCAATCTCTGGCATCTCCAAAAAAGGGTCCAGGCAAATAGGTGTGGAAAAACCTCAGCTTAAGACCCTGGAGAGCCGCTGCCAGTCTGAGTAGACAATACTGACTTTGATGGACCAAGGGTCTGATTCAGTATAAGGCAGCTTCATATGTCCATATGTGATGTTAGAAAGATGTGTTGCCATTATTCACACCTACATTGAGAAGCGAGTGTAAAGACTGTATGTTTTCAATCCTCTTTTCCTCTTCTCTCTTGATCTCTCCTATATTTCCTCTGTGCCATGCTGGTCACTGGTGTGTTATATATGCCACGCTATTCCCTTCATGCCATGGGCTGGTTCCTTTTTATTCTATTCAGACTTTAGTCTTTCTGATGTTTTCTTCCTTTCTGTTTTTTTTCCTTCCATCCCTTGTTTGCTTGGGGTGGGGGCATTTTAAATTTCTCAGATGATACCTGTGGGTGTATACTTAAGGAAGAAATTAAGAATGCACCAGTCCTTTGGTGTATTATGTCATATTTCATCTATGTATCTTCCCTCCCTGAGACATCTACCAGTGAGGTAGAAATGAGGGTGCCACGCAATAGCCTATGCCAGGGGTGGCCAAACTTGCTTAAACCAAGAGCCACAGAATAAATGTCAGATGTTTGAGAGCCACAAGTCAGGAAGAGAGGTAGGGAGGAAAAATGGAATGAAAGGTGGAAAGAAAGCAAATAGATGAGAGGAGAGGGGAGGGAGAGGTGGAAAGCAAGCAACTTTAAATGCATTCTCCAAGCTTCCAGGTGGCTTGGCTTGGAGAAGTGATTTGAAGAGACAGATTTCTTCTCCAAGCTGGCTAACGAGGCAATGGGGGCTTCAAGAGCCGCACAATATGTGTGAAAGAACCACATGTGGCTCCCAAGCCACAGTTTGACCATCCCTGGTCTATGCCCTAAAATGGTAGTATGCAGAAACAGCCATTAGAATTTGCAAACAAATCCCCAATTCCCCCCCGTTAATACATCTCTAAGGACATGATCAAATCCACTCACAGTTTCTCCCCAACTATAGCTTCAGTGCTGGCATTCTCCAGCTGTAAATTAGATGGGAAAGTTGGGAGGCAGACTGTCTTTCTGACATATATTGGGCACCCTCCACTTTCGTTAGATAAACCACAGATACCTTCTTGTCCCAGAATGGAAGCTGCTGCTTCCATTGCTGTCAGTCAGCTGCTGTACTGTAGGTGTTAGGGATGGCCACTGTGAGCCTTCAAATCTCAGCCAGGAGCACATGGGTGGCCTTAGAGAAGCTGATACTCCTTCAGACATGACCCTTGGAGTTTATAATGTTTGGGTAATAATAGAAGCCTATTTAATATTGGATTACTAGATGAGCTTTGAGTGCTTACGGAATAATACGTACATACAGAGAGATGCAGATATAGATGGATATACAATACACAACTATTTCCTGTTGTTGCTAACGGGCTTTGGTGTGTATAGTGAAATTGTAGACATCTCTTCTGCAAAGATGATTGGACTGCTTAGACAGGGACTTGAGACTTTCTTCTTTGGTAGGGCTTACACTTGAGTTTGTGCTCAAGCCTTCTTTGTGAGAAATTAGTGGTAAAGAGCTCCCTGTCCCCAAGAAATCAGAATGCTCTCCTCCAGTCAGAAATCTCTATGTGTAGTGTTAACCTCCTTTCCAGGTCAGTAAGAATGATTGTTAAGCAGATTTGGTATGCAGCACTCCCCTTTGTCTCTCCTGCCCTTTGCTAGAACTTCTGTCCCTTGCCTCTTCTTGCCCTGTGCCATAGTCTTGTCCTGGCAGATGATCACTGGGTTGCCCTCCATGGGCCTGATGCCCAGGGCTGATGCTGAGTGTTCCTATTGGACAAAACAGCCATGGCTTTGCTTTTGCCGCAGAAGTCACCTCTGTTGTACTGATTCTTTGCAGGACAGCCCTGATGTCATATGATGTAGTGTTGGTCCTATTGAGAACATTTAATGCCTGTAGTTTTAAAGGGTTTGAGAGATCAGATGAGATATCAGGTGTAACAAAAGACTAAGAAACCAGTGTGGTCTTTTGGAATCCTTGGGCTGTCACCTTGGCAGAAATTTCTGCTCAGCCACATGTGCTCAGGTAGCCTTCGGCAAGTCACCTCAGTTTCCCACCTGTCAAATAGAAATTAGAATCTCCAAACCATTCTTTGACAGTGCAAGGATGACCAATATCACCTTCCATGTTAAAAGTACAATTTGAACAATAGATGTCATTAAAAACAAATTATGTGGATCTGAAATGTCCCATTTTGAGGACAGAAGTCCTTTTGGAGCCAGGATCAAGGTTGTGACAAGCATGATTGAACTCTGAAAGGAGTTCTGACCATCACATTTAAAAGAGACTGTGCTCCTTTTAAATGCCTTCCCTTCACTGGAAATAATGGAGGATGGGGGCACCTTCCTTTGTGGCCCATTTTGAGGACAGAAGTGGAGCTTTAACATGCCACATCAGTCCTGTTTTGAACTTGTGGCATCTTGGCTGGAGTCTAATTCTTTATCTGATGAGCATTCCCCTTTGAAATCAAGGGATCAGCTGTTGACCTGATCGAGTTTTCTCCAGAGTGGCTTTATCAACAATAATGTGCCTGGTTTAGAGAACGTGGTATCTTTGTGGGGTTGCCAGGTCTGACTCAGGAAATATCTGGGGACTTTGGGGTGGAACCAGGATCAAGGTTGTGACAAGCATGATTGAACTCTGAAAGGAGTTCTGACCATCACATTTAAAAGAGACTGTCCTCCTTTTAAATGCCTTCCCTTCATTGGAAATAATGGAGGATGGGGGCACCTTCCTTTGTGGCTCATAGAACTGGATCTCCTGGTCCTATCTTTTTGAAATATGGGGTGGGGTGGGGTGAGGAGAGGCACTATTCTGAAATTTTGGTGCATCTACCTAAAAAAAAGCCCCCCCCCCCCCCGAGCTGCAGATATGCACAGATTGGTTCTTCATTATAGCCTATGAGGACTGATTTCCATAGGGTATGATGGAGTGCCCCTGTTTGTTCTTCTTCCCCTGGAGAAAATTGACTAATATGGAGGGTGGACTCTGTGGCATTGTACCCTGCTGAGGTCCCTCACCTCCCAAGCCTTCCTGCCCCAGGCTCCTCCCCCAAATTTCCAGGTATTTCCCGACTCAGAGCTGTAACCCCTACAGGGAGATGACATGGATACAGATCTGGAATATAGTTTCTCAAAGCTGAGCTACCACTTCTCACGTCAGTCATGGCAAAGTGTAGGTGTGCAGCATTTTTAAATCCTACTTCCTATGTAGCTAGAAACATATCTCTTGGTGGGGCGCATTACAGTTCTATTTGTGCCCATAAAATATTTAATGTGCACAGTGTGATGTAACCTCAGTTCTTATGGGACATTTTTTCCCTGTGGTTTATACTCAGGTACAATGATCTGTGTGTGGGTGTGTGGAGGGAGTTGTCCTGATACACGTGAGCTTTATGAACGGGGTTTAAAGCCAGATACTATACTGCACAGCCATTCCAGCATTGCAAAAAGAGTATGCAGAAGTATACAAGAACACATACAAAAAAGGAAACACAGCGTGAGATTTGGACCTGGAATGGCCCCAAGTCTATAAAAATACTGTAAGAAAATTGTTGCTGAGCATTTTTTCCCCTTTAACGGATTGGCGCTTGAAAATCAGCGTCTTCGACAAAATTTTTAGCTGAGTATGTGCAGCATCGTTGAGTTCCAAGAGTCGCCTTTTTATTTATACTTGGCCATTAGGAAAAAAAGAAAGAAAGACAGCATGGGAAGGAAGTAAAAGCTGCATATGGGAAGGGAGGGTATCTTCCATTTGTGTGGCTGCATTCAGCTTCATGCTGATATGGTTGGGGGAAGAGTTATTATTGCCGTTCTTCATGTGGTACTTAGTGGGGGAGAGCCTAAATTAAACATGCAATGTTTATTACTTAATGGTTGAATAACAGCCCAGAGCAAATGTATTTAATTTGACATTCTGCACACACGTATCTCCTCCTCCTCCTCCCTTCGTTTACAGGCTTTCCTTTTTCAAGGTGAGGGTCTGATCCAGCTGGCTTTCTGGATGGTGAAAAATCCTCAGGAGGGTGTCCTCTTTGACCAACCATAAAGGCTATGCTTGGAATCATGGGACCTTCATGAATAAAAGCCACATGGGATGGGGGGGACAGTAGTGAGGAGGAGAGTTGGGTAAGATGGTGGAGAAAGATAGATCTAGCCTTATGTTTTACCTTCCAGTGGTGTATGGGTGGATATAGAGGCTAGTTTTATGCAGTATAACGTGGGCATTGTTTTTGAAATAATACAAAATGCTGGGGAACTGATGGACCCAAAGTTATAGCGAGAGGGACATACGATCTCAGAGGGATTTGATGCTTCTCTCATTGTATCTAGAGAACCTGGGACAATTGGTCAACACTCTGCCTGTAGCTCAAGTCGGACTCGCCTTTTTCTTTCTTTTCTACCTGTTCTCATTCTTAAAGGAAACAATCCGATATTTGACATTTTTATGTTCCGTAAGGAGCACAAAGAAATCTAGTGTTATTGACAATAATAAAAAATATGTTTAATAAAGTCTGCTTTCATTAAGGAGCTTCCAAAAGCACCATGACCCTGGTCTTTTCAGATCACTCAGAGGAGGAAGTCCAGCAATCCAAATCAAAATGGGAAAAGCAATGGAATCTAAAATAAATTTTAAATACAGTTTAATATATCAGTTAGGCATCCACCCTCATATCTGTCATGTTTTGGTTCTGCCCTTCTTCAAAGGGGCTCAGGAAAGTGTACATCATTCTCAGTGTTATCCTTACAACAACCCTGTGAGGTGGGTTAACGTCAGAGAGAGTGGTTAGTGTAAGACCATTCTGTGAGCTTCATGACTAAATAGGGAGCTGAACCCAGATGCCTCTGTTCTAACTTCTGCTTCTTCAGTACTGAATAATAGCATTCTAAAATACTTGGGAAATGACTGAACGTAGGAGATTTCTGTGAGAAAGCACTTGGGCAGTTCCAATTTTATTTAGATCCAGCAGCGCTTCTTATCCGAAACATCCCATCTGTTGTTGTCATTGTCATTCACAAGCATTTGCGCTTGTGAACTTGGTGCATTGAGGTTTTTGTACTTTGACATTCTTATGCAGTTATATTTAATATGCTACTCTGCACTGCATTTAGGGTTTTATCATCTTAAATCTTTGCCGTTCTTCCATGGGAGCTGATGCACAGATTCGGAAGATGTAATAGGAAGTTGTTTGGTTTGAAAAACCTGAAATAACTGTGAGGATGCAAAATGTGACTGTGAAAACAGTAAAATGCTTCCTGATTGGAAAGGGACAGTGAGGCATTTTGTAACTTCAGAACAATACACTGCTTTGATGGAGCCACACGATTCAATCTGAACTCCATTATCAATGAAATTTAATGGCGACTAGAAAAAAATTATAGTTCAGTGGTGCTACACACACTTTATATGTATAACAGCTCACATTCAGTCCCTGGCATCATTAAATAAATTGTGCTTTGGGTGGGGCCAGGCAAATTCTGTGTCCAGCATCTTGCAAAACAGCGAACAGAAAATGTAGACTGTACTGGAGTAGTTGAAGAGCTGCTTTCCTCCTGTTATTCTAACCCTACATGTAGCTGTTGAATAGGTAGGTATGAGTTGGGAGTTAGGATCAACAAGAAGTACCATGTGGGTTCTGTGGACAGAATTTCTGCTTTTTAGACATGAAAGATCCAGGTAGAAATGTATACTCTGCCTGGAATTTCAGCTGAATGGCTAATAGTGCACTCCCCATTGAATAAAATAAAAGTGATTTCTGAGTAGGCATGTTTAGAATTGCTCTCTAAGTTAACCCCCACCCCACTGCAAATGATGATGGGTTCTTATGAAGGAACTCAATTAACAGCCCAGTTTTCAACAACCTCCCATCCTTCTAAATCCATTGACTGCAACAGATTTAAAAGGGCATAACTCAGGTTAGGAATAAGTTCCATTGAATTAAGCTGGATTTACTTCTGAATAAACATGCACAGAATAATTTAAAATGTTTTTATTATCATCTGTCCTGCTTAATCAGCAATAAGTTGTAAGCAGCTTCCAATGAAATTTAAGTTAAAGCTGTGAACCATCGTTATCGTGCAGTCCTAAGTAGAGCTGCTCATTTCTAAGTCCATTGACTTTGGTGCATTCTCAGAAGGGTGTAATTCTGCTTAGGATTCTACTGTTGCCCTCTAAAAAATTGTAGTAATAGATTAATGTATTTTAAAAATATATTGCTTGGAACTGCAACAGTCATATGTCTGCATAAAGTCTTGCAGTATTTGCAGATCATAGTTCTATGTTTCGTGCAGCTGTATTATTTTTAAATGAAGAAGAGTTCTTACATAGCGGACTGGTGGCCACTTTAGACCTAGGATGAATCCCTCAGTTTCCCTGATGTGTAAAATGGGGAGAAGCATCTTGTCTTCAAAGAGTTATTTTGCAATGAGTGTGAAATACTTGCATGCCCTGTGACTTACTGTTTGAGAGCTCTGTGAATCCAGACATAAAATAAAATGGGCTTTGGAAGGTTACTGAGGAGGAGGTGACTGGTCTGTGCAGTGGGGAAATGTGTATTCGGCAATAACCATTGCTCTTGTGTTTACAATTAAGGCCCCCCAAAAGGTTACATTGTTTTATTGGCACAACTAGTCAATTTCTTCTCTAGGATCTCAATTGGAGATGCCCGCTTGGGAATGGGCATTTTTTCTGTGCCCATTTTTTTTACAATCTATGCCCTTTTTTTTACACAGGCCTTGTGTTTGAAGATGACGATGCAATTAATGAAACTGATTGCCTCTAGCGGAAGGAAAGCTGTTATCTTTTGAGAAATTCCATCAAAATAGCCCTTATTTTGAGAAAATTGTCATTCGGTCTAATTGACTTGAACACAGAGCTTTCAGATAGACTAAAATATTCATTGTGACAGATCTAGGGGGGAGTGAAGGGATTAAGGGCTGGAGAATCATATCATATATCCCCCTCCCCTTTTAAAATTGACTTGAAAATTCTATTGAATCTGGTATCTGTTTAGCTTTGCTTTTTCTCTCCCTTTAAGAATAGCCTAACTAATGTTTTTCATTAACACGTTTTCTAATTTATGAAGTCCCAACAGGCTCTGCCAAGGTTAAATAATTTAAAGAAATAAGCTCCCCCCCCTTTCCCTCCACCTTATCTAGCATAGTGAAGCTAATGAAGAATCCAGCATGCTTTTCACTCACTCTCAGCCACAGAATAGATCTTTTTTTAAAAAAAAAAAGCATCAGCAAGGAGCAAACCTGAACCTACAAATCTTGACATAAATATGCAGCAAGACATTGTGAATTTTATTTTTTTCCTTTCTCTGTCTTTTTTTTAAGGAGGGGGGAAGGCCCATAACAGCAGATAAACCGCCCGCCCAGTAGTCTCTCTGCTCTCCTGGATTACAAAAGGATGTTATAGGAATGAGCTTGACGTTCCCATAAATTAAAAATCAATTCTTAATGATGAAGCCGACTTGTTTTAGCACATTACCCAGGTTAAATGGGAGCGTGCGGAAACATCAAGCCCCATAAGATGAGGGAATCTGTGTATATTAATATGATTTAGAGGATGGTCTACCTCGATGGAATAATTGTTATTATATCTATACAGCCAGATGGTACTTGGGGTAAACAGCCGCTGAACACCTCAAACGGGAAGGCCTTCGGTGGCCCTTTCAGGTGTCTGCTCTGTGTCCTGTTTCCTCTTTTTTTTCCATTTGTCATCAGGCTCTTTGGTGAATTCCTCTGCAAGGAGAAAGAAATCCTTCAGATGTGTTATTTTTTATAGCCTGTCTCTCCCATTGAATCTCTAGTGTGTTATTCCACCACCCCCTCCCCCAAACATTCCCTGTTAAGAATAGATCACATTCCATTGTTACTGTGACAAAGATAATGGTGATTACTGCTCAAAATCCTTCCCCCAAACAGAAGGAAGTCCAAAGGCAGTCCAAAGGCAGTCTCTATATAGCCATCACACTTAAAGCTTAAATAAAATTCTGCAAAATCACCAAGACTTTGGAATATTGGATAGTATTGTTAAATTTTGAAGTTTTAGCTTTCTGAATTCAGGGTTCTTTTTTAAAAAAAATTAAATCTAGTGCATCCATTATACAGAAGGTTGTGACCAAATTAGCAGGATGGTATGTGGGATTTCTCTGGGCAAATTGATTGGAAACATGTTTTTGAAATTCTGTTCAGTTCTAATTCTTGTTTTCTTTAGAAGGAGGGAGTATTGGAAATTTTGAGGGGTTTGGGGGGGAAGTTTATTTGCAAATTGATGGGCTAGAAAAGAATACCTAAGAAACAGCAGCCCACATAAACACTATATTCTAGTTGAGAAGAACCACTGAAAAGTGAAATGAATAACTTATCAAGAATGTGGTAGATCTTACTGTGGGGGGCAGATAATGTGGAAACTTTATTTGTCTTTGTGCAGAACTGGTTATTGAGAACATAATTGGTTGTAAAGGAACAGTACCAACCAGTGCAAACTTTAGAATAGTTCCTCCACAAACTAGTGTGGAACGCATTGAACACCATTGGCTTGCTCTTTTCAATTTCTCTGTGTGAGAATTACTCAGGGGCTAAACTACCCCTATGTGAGGTACACAATTACTGGGGTGGGGAGTGGTAGGTGGGGGATGGATAAACTGCCCCTTTGCTGCTTAAAGGTGTCCTTGCTTTAAAAAAATTTCTCTCTTGATGCTCTTTGCAAGAAGGAAGCAAACACTAAGGTTCTGTTGCATGCATCTGTAGTATAATATGCTGTGAAGGGCTGTGTCTCTTGACCAAGGCTTTCTGGGTTCAACCTTATGCCTCTCCATGTCACTTTTCTCTTGTACATACTACAAATATCCTTCTAGAACAATATTTTCTGCCTCAGTTTGCCCAGACATTACTATGTGTTTGTAGCCTTTTGTCAGTCTGTGTCATGGTGAGCAGGAGCTGTACTGGACAGAATCATAAAACTGAAGAAACCCCAAAAAAGCATCTAGACCAAGGGTGACAAACGTACAGCCCACGGGCTAGAACTGGCCCATCCAGGGTTCTTTTCTGGCCCATGTGGTCCATGTGGTCATTACAGAGGCTATGCATTATGTCCCTGTATACTGACCCATTGCTAATTATAATGAGAAATGGGTGATGGAAGTGGGAGAGTAGGCATCAGGGAGATTCTTTAAGGCAGGGATGATCAAACTTGCTTAACATAAGAGCCACATAGAATAAACGGCAAGACATGAATGCCAGATGTTTGAGAGAAGGAAGGGGGGGAAGGAGAGGTGGAAATAAAGCAACTTTAACTTTAAATGCATTCTCGAAGCCACCAGATGGCTTGGCTAGGAGAAGTTGTTTAACAAGACAAATGCCTTCTCCAAGCTGGCTAACAGGGTGGCAGAGGCTTCGAGAGCCACACAATATGTGTGAAAGAGCAACATGTGGCTCCTGAGCTGCAGTTTGGCCACCCCTGCTTTAAGGGAATACTGTGTTGTTTTAAGCATATTTGTATTTTGAGTAAAAAATAATGTTGTCAATTGGGTTTTGCCTGTGTCCTTTATAAAGTTTATATCTCCTAAACCTGACATTACATTTTATGCAACACATAGCCCAGCCTAAGAGACATTTATGTCAGATCCAGCCCTTGTAACAAATATGAGTTCAACATCTCTGAGAAAGAAAGGTTTGCTGGGGAATTGCATGTCTGTAATGCTTCAAAGGCCATGACCTGCATGTCCCGTGCTAACTCCATCTCATTGCAACTTGGAAACTAAGCAGGGTCAGCCCTGGTTAGTACTTAGACATGAGACCACCCAGGAAGTCCTGGGTTGCTACAAAGAGGCAGGGAATGGCAAACGTCTTCTGTTTGCCATTTGCCTTGAAAACCCTACAAGGTTGCCATAAACTGGTTGAGATTTGATGGCAATTTTCAGCACCAATGCTCCAAAGATCTGCAAAACCTGTTTGTCCAAAGATAACAGTGGGACAAGAAAAAAGTATGTGTTCATTACAGACAATCATTCTCTATCACATCACCTTCAGGACTTTTGGGAAATATTGCCTGTCTCAAACTTTATAAACTAAGGATTCTTTCAGAAGATTTTTTTTTTCTTTTTTTAAAAAAATCAGTTTTATATGGCTAAAAAAGGGCAGGGTGGGGGGAAAGAAATAAATAGCTCTAACTAGATTGGCGATCTTCTACTCTTATACACCAATGAAGTCTTTGTATCTCTTAGCAACATAGATGGAGAACTGGCAACCAACTGACCTTATCAGAGTTTCAATTAGAATCTTGAGAGCACACCATAAAAACACGCAGTGGCAGAACACAGCCACTTTCAGAACCTTAATTGAGAGAGAATGCAGTACTAGATAGCTCAGCCAAAAGGGGAGGAGGGGGTGAGAGAAATCCCATAGCTCTCTTCCAAAACTTGGAAATTGTCCATTCTCCTTAAAGGCTACACATCCTAAAAGACCTAGCAATAAAAGTCTTGTTTACACAGATGGATCTTAGAGAGTCCCTTCAGGAATTTAAATAATAAGTTCGCTCTTAATGGTGAGCGGTGTGTTTTTGTTAAAGAATCCCAAAGCAACATATGGACATTGTGAAGGCTCCATGTGTTTCTGTGTGGCCAATACGATGCAAAAAATCTTCTGGCTTCCAGGGAACACACACACACACACAAAGAAACAAGCAGTGTGTTTGGAACTTTCATGATGGGGTGGGGATTTTTTTTATCAGACTCTCAACCTGTCTTAACTGGGGAGTTGAAATGGACCAGACAGTAGCATTGCCAAGTCCTATCTTCTTCCCAGCGTGGAGATCAGAGCTTCTCACTGGAAGTGACATTATCACGCTGCTGTCATCACATGATGATGCTCTAGTTTTGGGACAAAACTCTATGGTTTGAGCCCAAATTTACCATAGTTTTGCCCAAAACCTAAGAATGTTGCCGTACAACATCAGCGGCGCAGTGACATCACTTTGGGGTGATGTCATCACACTGTGTTTGGGGAAATTTGCCGGTGGGGAGGAGCTGGCAAAAGTGGAGGAAACCCTACCCAGGCCAGGGGACGGGCAACCCTACTAGACAGCTTTTTCTCCCTCTGCAGCACAAAGTCCCAAGGTCAAGACAGAAAGATGCAAGGAAAAAAGTCTTGAGATTCAACTCTGGGGAAAAAAACTCTCAGCTAGGACCACAGTGTACTAAGGAATGGGCTCAGGTCATTCCTCCAAGCATGCTATTTATTGATTCTTGTTCCTTTTACTTTAGTGAGGCTAAAGTGCCAGCCACAGAAAGATGACAATTCCAGTCTCCCTATGAATATGTTAATATACTAGCACATCGTCCACTAATTTTGATATGAGCCATTTGCTAAGGGCGTTTGTTCTCTTGGATACTGACTCTCAAGCTCCAAGCTGAAAACTTGCATTGCAGCTGGACAATTAAAGCTAGAGACTAAGCCAAGAGAGCCACAAGAACAGCTACTGATTTTGACCAAAGAGCAGACGATCAGCTTCCTAGAAATTACATCATACATGCAGAGGCTTCATAGTTATCTGCCTATTGCACAGATGGATACATTTCCTCCAGTTCCTCAAGAAAGTTCTTTTGAGTATATTCTAGACCAGGGGTGTCGAACCCATTTGTTATGAGGGCCAGATCTGACATAAATGAGGGTTGGGCCATGTGAATCAAAAATGTAATAATGCCAGGTAGCAGAGATATAAACTTTATAAAGGACACAGACAAAAACAATTAAAGATTTTGTATCTCTCCCATATGATCGAGGGAACTGGGCAAAGGAAGCTCTGACTCTTTCCCTCCAGGAGATGAGGAGGGGGCCGGAGCCTCAGCCAGTAGAAGGAAAAGAGGCTTGGCTCAGTAGCTCTGCTGTGTGATTGAGAGAGCCTGGCAAAGCAAGCTCTCTCTCCCCGCCCCTTTCTCCCAAGGGAGGAGACTCAGCCAATGGAGAAAATAGAGACTTTGCTCTGTAGCTCTTGTGATTGAGCAGGTCTGGCAAAGCAAACTGTGACACAAAATGAAGCAAGAGAGAGGTAGAAGAAAGCAGACTTGCTCGTGGGCCTGATAGGAACCCTCCGGGGGCCTGATTTGGCCCCCGGGCCACAAGTTTAACACCCCTGTTTTAGACAGCTCAGCGGGCTAGATCCCAGCATAGGTTCTTCAGACCACAGTCTAAGATGCCAGTTCCAAACTCTAGAACCATAGCCTTCCCAAACTTGGAACCTGCTAATCACAAGCACATGACATCAGAGTCATGTGACAGGAAGAGTGGAAGCCAGAGTTATAACATCACCACCACATGAACACATGAAGCTGCCTTATATTGAATCAGACCTTTTGTTTGCTGAAGTCAGTATTGTCTATTCAAACTGGCAGTGGCTCTCCAGGGTCTCATGGCAGAGGTCTTGCACATCACCTACAACCTGGTGCTTTCAACTGGAGATGCCGGAGCCTTCTACATGGCAAGCAGATGCTCTGCCACTGAACCACAGTGCCAAGGCCAGAACTGTGAGGAGCAAGCTAAAAGGCAAAGCCATGGAGAAATCCAATCCACTGTTGAGTGACCTCATCTCACCATCTTGATGCTCCTCTTAGTGTGGCTGGAAAGAGGAGCAAGAGCTTGTAGCACTCTTGTTTTTTGTGCATGCACACTACCAAAGGTCTGCAAAAAGAAAAGCAGCTTGAAAGGGGCTTGCAACCGAGCTGGTGGAGCTCCATAACCCACCAAGGGTCCCAGCCCCTGGGTTGAAAACATTAGAACATAAGAAGGGCTTTGCTGAATCAGACCAAAGGTCCCTGTTGTCTGGCCCTCTGGTTCCAGCAGCAGCAGCAGCAAGCCAGATGCCTCTGGGAACTTAGAAGCAGAGCGTGAAGGCAATAGTTTTTCCCATTGCTGCCAGCATCCACTTTTCAGATTAATAGTACTTCTGTACATGAAGGTGTTTAGCTGTCATGCCCAATAGCCATCACTAGGCCTTCTCTTCTGTGAATTTGTCAAAACACTTTTTAAAACCACCTAAGCCAGTGGTTGCTGCTGCCTTGTGCAGCAGTGAATTCCCTAAGTTAATTATGTAGTGCATGAAGAAGTACTTCCTTTTCTCTGCTGTGACCCCATTGCCAGTCATTTTCATAGGCAGCTACAAGCTTGATTATCACACCATTCATAACTTCATGTACCTTCAGAGTACACTTCATTCATGGTCTTTTTTTCACTTCACCAAATGTCAGTCCCCAAATACATTTAGCGCTTCCAAGTCCAAACTGTCTAGGCTCACAATTTCCTGTAGCCATTTTGTCACTAATTTATGAAGGTTGTTCTTTGTGGTCTCTGTGCATGCACAATACTTGGGGTTCTGCACTTGAACAGACTAAAGTGCAGAACACATGAACATGTCATTGAGAATCAGTCCGTGTACTGGGTGGAGTACCAGGTAGACTAGGACCAGGGAGATCTATGCTCAAAGCCACCCACCTTTGCACCCTGCTATGAAGTTCACTGCACAATGTTATCTGTAAGCTGAGTTAGCATAAGCTAGCTCAGGGGGGTGGCCAAACTGTGGCTCAGGAGCCACATGTGGCTCTTTCACACATATTGTGTGGCTCTTGAAGCCCCCACCACCCCATCAGCCAGCTTGGAGCAGGCATTTGTCTCATTAAATCACTTCTCCAAGCCACTCAAACTGGCAGCTAGGAGAATGCATTTAAAGTTAAATCATGTTCTTTCCACCTCTCCCCCTTCCTTCCTTCCTTCCTTCCTTCCTTCCTTCCTTCCTTCCTTCCTTCCTTCCTTCCTTCCTTCCTTCCTTCCTTCCTTCCTTGCAGCTATCAAGCATCTGATATTTATTCTACGTGGCTCTTGCTGTACCAAACCTTTAATGGCATGACAGTTGCAAATCTGTAAGCTGAGTTAGCATGAGCTAGCTCAGGGGGGTGGCCAAACTGTGGCATGTTATGCCATTAATGTTATGCCATTAAATAAAAATACACAGAATATAAAAATTTAAACATTGGAAATAAAATCAAAATGAAACCGAGTTTACAGATGCATTCATACATGGTCAGATTTAAATTTAAGGATGTCAGCCAAAAATTTTGCCACCGCCTCACTAACCTCCCTCTCAGTATCATTCAATAAATAATAACAGGGAGGCAGAATAGACAAATCTGGGGAGAAAGAAAGTTTGCAAAATAAATCTTTACAGAGATTGTGATAAAAGGAACAATCAAGCAATATATGCTGAATTGAGTCGGGAATATTCACTCCACAGGAGCAGAGTCTGCCGCCTAAAGGGACTCAATGATATCTCCCTTGTAAAACTTTGGAGGGAAACGCATTTAGTCTAGCCAACATAAATGCCCTGCGATGACTTGGAATGGTTAAGTCTGATAGATAATGGGGCATTTTGCTGCAGAAAACATAAAGACCTAAGGAAGCTGGGGTCTGTTGGACGTAGTTTCGTTTCCTTCAACTCCAACAGTCTTAATTTAATACATCTGAAGATATATGACTCATCAGAAGTAAAAAAAATCATCAACCTCTAACCCCAATTGGTTAAGTTTGGACATAAGAACTGCTGACCAGGATGAAATATATGGGTCTCTTTTCATACAATCAAGAAGGCTGTTAGGATCTGTTCTAAAGTGAATTTTGAGCCAGAATTTAAACGCTCCAGGCTTTTGTCTCCACCAAAGACTGATCCACTTCAGAGCAGAGAGCAGTGTAGGACACACATTTTGGCATACCAAGAATTTGTCTAAAGAATGAGGCTTGAATGCCCTCCACTTTCCTGGTAAATGCTGAGATCCATATAGGGATACCATAGAGAATTTGGGCTAGCGTTTTAGCTTTGAACACCTTAATTGCTGCCGGAACTAATTGTAGGGTTGCCAAGTCCAATTCAAGAAATGTCCGGGGACTTTGGGGGTGGAGCCAGAAGACTTTGGGGGTGGACCCAGCAGACATTGGGGGCGGAGCCAAGAACAAGGGTGTGACAAGCATAATTGAACTCCAAGGGAGTTCTCGCCATCACATTTAAAGGGACAGCACACCTTTTTAAATGTCTTCCTTCCATAGGAAAAAATGAAGGATAGGGGCACCTTCTTTTGGGGCTCATAGAATTGGACCCCCTGGTCCAATCATTTTGAAACTTGGGGGGTACTTTGGGGAGAGGCACTAGATACTATACTGAAAATTTGGTGCCTCTTCCTCAAAAAACAGCTCCCCCAGAGCCCCTGAAACTTCCAGATCAATTCCCCATTATACCCTATGAGAATCGATCACCACATAGGGAATAATGAAGTGCTCAGCAGACTCCCCCCCCCCCTCCAGTTTCTGGCGACTCTGAAGCAAGGGATTGGTCTCTCTACTCACGAGTTGCTGCCAACTTCTTCAAAGTAACACAGACACACCATCCCAAGAGGAAGCCTTTCAATCAGAGACTGAAGCTTCCGGAGGTGGAAAGGCACTTGATCCTCTGGGGGTGGTGCTTCCCCCCGTCGACCAGCTGACTGGGGGCGGGAAGGAGCCTGGGAAAGCGGAAAAAAACCCGCTGGGACCTGGGGATTGGCAAGCCTAACTAATTGCTTGCCCCTTGCAAAGAAAACATTTAGCCAAGTTGATGGTGTTGTTACGATGTGAAACCCAGCTTAACTTAAAAAATTTTGTTTGCTCAGTTGTTGAGTTGCCAATAAACCATCTCTGTGGGCACTAGGGTTGCCAAGTCCAATTCAAGAAATATCTGGAGACTTTGGGGGTGGAGCCAGGAGACATTGGGGTGGAGCCAGGAACAAGGGTGTGACAAGCATAATTGAACTCCAAGGGAGTTCTGGCCATCACGTTTAAAGGGATAGCACACCTTTTTAAATGCCTTCCTTCCATAGGAAATAATGAAGGATAGGGGCACCTTCTTTTAGGGCTCATAGAACTGGACCCCCTGGTCCAATCGTTTTGAAACTTGGGGGGTACTTTGGGGAGAGGCACTAGATACTATACTGAAAATTTGGTGTCTCTACCTAAAAAAACAGTTCCCCCAGAGCCCCAAAACCGCCAGATCAATTCCCCATTATATTCTATGAGAATCTATCTCCACATAGGGAATAATGAAGTGCTCAGCAGACGTTGCCCCCCCCCCCCCCGTTTCTGGCGACTCTGAAATGAGGGATTGGCCTTTCTACTCATGAGTTGCAGTCAACTTCTTCCAAGTAACACAGACACCCCATCCCAAGAGGAAGCCTTTCCAATTGGAGACTGGAGCCTCTGGAGGGGGATAGTCACATGGTGGGGGTGGGGCTTTGGGGGCGGGGCTTCCCCCCACCAGCCAGCTGAATGGGGGTGGGAAGCAGCCTGGGAAAGTGGAAGAACCCCTGCTGGGACCTGGGGATTGGCAAGCCTAGTGGGCACCAGCAATTTGCAAAGACAACTACTCTAGATTTGGCATGATTGATAGAGAGTGAATTACAATTACAGTAGTCATAGAAGGCATTCAAATACCTTTGCAGGCTCACACTTGTGCAAGAGAGGATGGTAGTATCATCGGCATAAAGTAATAAGGGGACCGCTCGTCCTGCTAGTTTAGGCGGAAGACCATTAATAGGGTTCAAAAATTGTACCAGGTCAGTTAAGCAAGTTTAGTCACCCCTGAGCTAGTTCATAGCTTTTTAGCCTTCTGGTCACACATTTTTGTTTTAGCTCAGAAAGGATGGCCCCAGAACAAACTACTTTATGCAGCAGCCAAATCATTCACTCACAACTTTAATGTCAGTAACTCTCAAAGTAGAATTTTTGCTCACAAGACTCCACAGCTTAGAGGGAGCATTTCTCGCTGGGTGTCTCTCTCAGCCTAACCTACAATGCGAGGTTGTTGTAAGGCAAAATAGACGAGCAATATTATTAGACTGGTGAAGAGACACCTGGCATTCAAAGCAGCAGTGTGGCCAGTGCCTATTTTCACGTTTCCATTAAATGCTTTGAGTTTCGAGCTGTAAATTCTAGTTATATTTTATTTATTTATTTACGTTATTTATAATCTGCTTTTCTCACAGGAACTCAAAGCGAATTACACATAGTGAGTTCATATAATCTGCAAAATGGGACATTCGGTAAAGCAATGTGTTAGGACTTTAGAAGTCTGGGACCACCAGAAGGAACTGAAGCATAGCACAAGTATTAACATGACTCATTAAATGATACAAAAGTTACACAGTAGGATCCTTCTTACAATAAATGATATGCTGCAGTATAGACCACAGTCTCAACCGTTTATCCAAATAGGCTTGTGAACCGTTTTGTACAGTGCAACTCTGTTGCTGGCACAGAAGTGTTCTTGAATAGTTCAGTTTTGCATAGTTTGCAAAAGGCCAGGAGAGTTGGAGGGTGCGTGAGATATTCTGCAAGTAGGAATGCAATAAGTTTGACTTAGAGCAAGGGTGGCCAAATTTGCTTAACGTAAGAGCCACATAGAATAAACGTCAGATGTTTGAGAGCCTCGAGACATGAATGTCAGATGTTTGAGAGAAGACAGGCAGGAAGGCAAATAGATAGGGGGAAGGAGGTAGAGGTGGAAAGAAAGCAACTTTAAATGCATTCTCCAAGTTGCTGGCTGGCTTGGCTTGAAGAACTAAATTGAGAGAAATGCTTTCTCCAAGTCAGTTGACAGAGCAGTGGGGGCTTTGAGAGTCATATGTGTGACAGAGCCACATGTGGATCCCAAGCCACAGTTTGGCCACCCTTAAGCCGAATAGCTTAGAACTGCAGAATCATACAGTTGGAAGGGACCTCCAGGGTCTTCAAGTCCAACCCCCTCGACAATGCAGGAAATTCACAAATTGAATTCTTCTGCAGTCAAATTGAATGTTTCTGCTTGCACAAGCACTCTCACGTGTGGAAACTGGGCTGTTTTACTTATTCTGCTCTGGATCCAACTCTGTAAGTGATTTTGGCTTTTTTCTAAAAAAGGTATTGGCTGAGTGTCATTCTTGTTTTATTATTTAGCGCTATAGAATGGTTTTAAAGCTGATGTACGTAAATTATGGTTTTATATGTTTTATTGGATTGATTGTATTTTATGATGTTGTAAGCCGCCCTGAGTCCACTTGCGGAGAGGGCGGGATATAAATTGAAAGTAATAAATAAATAAATAAATACATAAATAAATAACTTATTCTGTTAGAAATTTTTTTTTTAATCCCACTCTCCCTTGCACGCAGGACTCCAGGTGGCTTACAGCAAGTGCAAAAACAGGTGAAACACTCTAATCAGATAAGTCATACAAACAATAATAAATAAGACAGCATGCAAGATGGCAAGAAGTGCACAGTGCTCCAGTAAGGTGTGCCCAGGATTAACCAGCTGGATTAACCATTGGTAATCCCTGGTCAGCTATCATACCAGGCCAGAATGGGGGGAAGCAGGGGATGCCAATGTAACTGGACACCCATCCCTTCACCCAAAGGCCTGGCGGAACGTCTCTATTTTAGAGAAGAAGAGATTGGATTTATACCCCACTGTTCACTACCTGAAGGAGTCTCAGAGCCGCTTACAATCTCCTTTCCCTTCTGCCCTCCCCACAACAGACACCCTATGAGGTGGGTGGGACTGATAGAGTTCTGAAAGAAACTGCTTGAGAGGAACAGCTCTGCGAGAACTTGTGACAGACTCAAGGTCATGTCAGCAGGTGCATGTGGAGGAGTGGGACGTCAAACCTGGTTCTCCCATATAAGAGTCCGCACACTTAATCACTGCACCAGAGGTGGCCAAACTTGTTTAACGTTAACAGCCACATAGAATAAATATCAGATGTTTGAGAGCCACAAGACATGAACATTATATGTTTGAGAGCAGGAAGGAAGGGAAAGAGAGGTGGAAAGAAAGCAACTTTAACTTTAAGCTGCCAGCTGGCTTGGCTTGGAAAAGTAATTTAAAGAGAGAAATGCCTCTTCCAAGTCAGCCAGTTGGGTGGTGGAGGCTTTGAGAGCAACACAGTACCTGTGAAAGAACCATATGTGGCTTCTGAGCCGCAGATTGGCCACCCCTGCACTACACCAAACTGGCTCTCTCTGGAAATGAAAGAGATCCCACAGGGCCCTGACCTCACTTGGGAGAATTTTCCACTGGGCTGGAACCAGAGCCAAACAAGTTCTGGCTCTGGTCAAGGCTAAACAGATGTCGTTTGGGCCTGGGACTTCCAGCAAATTGGATCTGATGTGTGCAACAAACAGAGACTAAGGGCGTTTTCGCACTGACCTTAATCGGCAGCGACGTCCCTCTTCACCGTGCAGGATCTGCGCGGATTTCGCACCAATTGCTGCGGAGCACCCGGAAGAGCCGCAAAGTCCCGCGGCTTTTGCGGCGCAAATGGAAACTGGTTTTTGGCGGTTTCCATTTGCGCCGCAAAAGCCGTGGGACTTTGCAGCTCTTCCGGGTGCTCCGCAGCAATTGGTGCAAAATCCGCTCAGATCCTGCGTGGTGAAGAGGGACGTCGCTGCTGATTAAGGTCAGTGCGAAAGCACCCTGAGATTGAGAAAACCAGTGATCAACATATTGCTGCAGTTTATAACAATTTATCAGTTTTTGGTTTTGTTTTTTTAAAAAATCTGGGAAAGCCTTTGATGTCGGGTTGTGGGATTAGCAACCTCAAAGGGCTGGGGCAAGGGAGTATAAGGAAAAGTCCTATGTGGATATTGTGTTGCCTTTGCAAATGCATTTGGATTGGCAACAACTGTGGAAGGAACATGGGAAATAGTTGCCATGTGGAAACAGCCCAGGTCTCCCTGATCTACTTTTTTAACCACTTGACCACTTTTTTGAAAGTGAGCAGATAGTAAACGGGACCAAATAGAATGCCTGGTGGCAGGATTTTTTTTTTTTAAGAAAGCTTCCATAAAATATTGCAAAAAAAGAAAATAGCTCAATTGTATAAACGTGTCTGTACGGTGGTTTGCGACAATTCCAATTTATGGGATGGGGTTTCTCAAGAGCCACTCACCTCCGGGCGACAGAACCGAGAAGCCAAGCTGAACGACGCAACCAATCTGAGACAGCAGAGCCTTTTATGACACACGTCTTAGGTTCCCCCTCGGGGCATTGGGCTAAAATTACATTGCAATGAAACCAACAAGCTAAGTTAATTTTATTGAAATTAACATTTGAGTTCCCTTTTTTCCCTTCAGCGCATAGTTAAGGTGCAGCTGATATTGTGAGGCCAGGAATGCTCAGGAAGACAGAGCACAGAGTGATCGGTTCTCAGAAAAATGTATTATTTTCTTTTTTTAATGCAAAACCTCAGTGGATGATATGCTGAGGGTTGTCAGGCCCTTTTCAGTTGCTCCCCACTTTAAAACCCTCAAATTCCCTTTTAGCCACGTATAAGATAAAGTTGTTCAGTTGATACGTGTGTGTGTCTGCACATGGGTTGCGATGCACAATAGGAGATCTGTGATTTTAATACATTCCTTATTCTAGCACAGTGCTAGATGGATGCTGTACAGAAGTGACATGGCGCTTGCCAGGGGGCTTAACATCCAAAGCAGCACTAAACCACCCTTCACTGTGCCCCCCCTCCTAGATTTCTTCCCTCTCCAGTGATTGTCCAGTAACACAGTGGACTTTGAAAGGATAAGGTAAACGAATGGAGGATAAAATCTTATTTCTGGCAACTAGCTGTGTGACAGCCCCACATGAGACCTCCATGTTCAGAGGCAGCAAACCTTTCATGGCTATCCAGAGGGGAAAGTGTGGTATCCTGTCAGTGAGGGAGGTGTTTGGGGGAGTCATCTGGCCAGCCACAGAGAGCTGGACTTGATGGACATTTCCTTTTCTTTGATACGTTGGTTTTGAGCACTGAATGGTTATTAATCTCTTATCATCCAACAGACAAAAGGTGTAAGAGAACTTTGCAACTTCTTGATGGGCATTTCATGCCATCTGGCAAGTAAGATCCGAAGCAGCACAAATGCTTGATTTTTTTTTTTTCAACAGGAAGCATCACAGCTCACTTGGAATTTATTTATTTATTTTATGATTTATATCCTGCCCTTCCCAACAAGTGGCTCAGGGCGGCTCACAACATAAGAATTTGACATAAATAGAATTTAAGCATAAAAACAGTTAAAATAATTAATACATTTAAAATTTTAAGACATTTAAACCATTTAAAACATTAGGGACAGCAGGCATCTAGTGTAACTACACTCAGTTTCTTGTACCAGCTAGTCATAGGCCAGCCGGAAGAGAGTTGTCTTACAGGCCCTGTGGAACTCGGCGAGGTCCCGCAGGGCCCTCACCTCTTCCGGCAGCTGGTTCCACCAGGAGGGGGCCATAACAGAAAAGGCCCGGTCCCTTGTAGATTTTAAGCGGGCTTCTTTTGGCCCGGGGATAACTAGGAGATTTTGAGTTCCCGATCTCAGTACTCTCTGGGGAACATGTGGGGAGAGACGGTCCTTCAGGTAGGCAGGTCCTAGGCCATATAGGGCTTTAAAGGTAACAACCAGCACCTTGTACCGGACTCGGTAAGCTATTGGCAGCCAGTGCAGATCCCGGAGCCCTGGCCGGATGTGCTCCCTTCTTGGGAGTCCTAACAGCAGCTGGGCCGCAGCATTCTGCACTAGCTGCAGCTTTCAAGTTCAGCACAAAGGCAGCCCCATGTAGAGAGTATTGCAGTAGTCCAACCTCGAGGTGACCGTGGCATGGATCACTGTTGCTAGATCGCCGCGCTCCAGGAAGGGGGCCAACTGCCTTGCCCGCCTAAGATGAAAAAATGCAGACTTGGCAGTGGCTGCTATCTGAGCCTCCATCGTTAAAGAGGACTCCAATAGTACCCCCAGGCTTTTGACCTTGTCGCGCACCCTCAAAAGCTAGTAGGGGGATTTCCCTCCCCGGACCCCGACGACCCAAGCAAAGGACCTCTGTCTTCGCCGGATTTAGCTTCAGCCCGCTCAGTCTAAGCCATAAAGGTCATCCTGTAATCCTGACCCTAAATTTGTTGGGCTGCTTGTGGTTTTTAAGGACCTGTCTTGTTATGTTTTCCTTCTGATCTCCCCAGATCCTGACGATGAGACATGTGCTATGAGTTTATGCTTGCAACATGGTTCCCCATGTGCAGGAGCTAATTTAGTTTAGGACCACTTAGAGGGGCATTTAAGTCTTCCACTCACCTACTTTTCCCCTTGAATAGCCCCCATAACTATTTGCCCGGGGAACCTTGAATACATCCCATCAGTACATGTAGTTTCTCTGGCTGGGGGTATTTCAGGTCAGGAAAACAGCATGGGAGGGGTTTAAACATGTCATAGTCCCAAACCAAATTATCCCCCCCCCCCCCGCAACACACCATATTCCATTTGAAATGTGCTGTTGGAAGGAGAGTTTTACGATACCATGGACTGCCAGAAAAATCTGTGGGATTTAGATCAAATCAAGCCTGAACTCTCCCTAGAAGCTCATATGACTAAACTGAGGCTATTGTACTTTGGTCACATTGCAGGCTCAGGGCTTAATAGGAGAGAGAAGGTTCAGAGAATAAAAACACAGCACACTTTCATGGGATGAGATGGCCACAACTTTTATTGATTAGAGTCCAAGGAGCATTGGCATAGCATGGGGAATGATCCAAGCATCGTTTGGCCCACCTGCTGCCCAATGAGATAACAGTCCCCCAGCCCACCTGCTGGGGAACAAATTGTGGAGTGGCAAGAATTGTGTATACCAGATAAGTGGGTGTCTGTGAGCGGTTCCCTTACTACCCGGTGGTAAGCTCACAAGCCACCCCTGATCTGGGCATGCTGCATAATGGCTCAGCCCCCCAAGACCCCTTAAGGAGGTTCTGAAATGGGGGAGGTGGGCAGTGAGGCCCATCTCCCCCTAAAAAGGATCCATCCCAATGCCCACAACGTCCAAGTTGTGACAAGATACAGGCTTCAGTTTGCACCATTATCGAAAACTGAGCAGTAGGGAGCGAGGGTGGGAGAACTGAAATGGAACTGCACTGAGGAAGGCTCTCAGTGGCACCTTTTAAAATCTATTTCCTGAGCTCTGTCCTGATGTCAAAGACTGCCAAACTTTCTCTTTCCTAGAGCAGGAGTGGCCAAACTTGCTTAATGTAAGAGCTACATAGAATAAACGTCAGATGTTTGAAAGCTACAAGACATGAACATCAGATGTAGGTAGGTAGGTAGGAAGGAAGGAAGATATATTAGGGAGGGAGAGGTGGAAAGAAAGCAACTTTAAATATATTCTCCAAGCTTGGCTTGGAGAAGTGATTTAAAGAGACAAATGCCTTCTCTAAGCCTGCTGATGGGGTGGGGTGGGGGGGTTCAGGGGCCACATAATATGTGTGAAAGAGCCATGTGTGACTCCCAAGGCACAGTCTGGCCACCCCTGGCCTTAGAGATTCTGCTCCCTGTTGAAATCACCACTACTGCCTACCTCAGTCACCTGACCATGCACCCAGAAGCAGCAACGACCTTCTTCCTTCCCTCCCAGCCTGGGCTGCAATCACAAATGATTTTTATGAGATGTGAGTCGCAGACAATGTTTATGAGAAGACAAGAGTTAGTGGAAAAGATAATAATGCCTGGAAAAGTTGAAGGTGGCAGGAAAAAAGGAAGACCCAACATGAGATGAATGGACTCTGTCAAGGGAGCCACGGCCCTCAATTTGCAAGACCCCTGAGCAAGGCTGTTAAGGATAGGATGTTTTGGAGGATGTTAATTCATAGGGTCACCATAAGTCTGAAGTGACTTGACAGCATTTAACACACACAGAGAGAGCTCACCTGGGAACTGAGTTCTGTGCATGAATCTTTCAGTGCATGTTTGATTTTGAGGACCCAGAGAGGACTTATGGGAAGAGCTAATATACTTAAATCCTTAGAAGGAAGTGAAAGTGCACACTACACAGTCTCAGATTACTCTCTTCTATATTACTCCCAGACTGTCAGAACAGCCAAATTCTTGCTCAAAAGGTAATAATGATGGGGATTCAGATTCTGAAAAGCTGGGATGGCGACGGGGGAAGTCTCTCTCCCTTGTCTGGAAGCCACACTATCCAAGAATCACTTCCTTTTCGTCTGCGATACATAAAGGCTGGTTGTGGTTTCTTAGGTGTATCTAGTATGTTCCTTAAATGTGCATTTGCACATTCCATGGTTCAGCCCAGGCACTGAACACACTTTTTTGAGATAATAGACAGATGCCCATATTCAAGCAACAGTGAAACTGCATCGAAAGCCACTTGCAAGGCAAAGTTTCTTACTGAATGCTGCTGGGTAGAGGCATTTTAATTATTTTCTCTCTCCAGTGAGTTTTGAATTAGAAGCTTGAGAGCCTGCAAAGAGAAGCTTTGCTGTAGATCTGGCAACTCTTTGCCCACCTTTGAGTGTTTTCTCTGCATCTGTTTGAGTACCATTTAGGGTCATTGCTTTTGACCCAGGGCTCTAGCCTCTCTCATGCACTTATAGCAGGAAACTTGGCATTCCATTTGAAAGGGAGGAGGGGAAAACATAGGAATTTTGAAAGATGTGGTGCTCCTTGCAGAAGTAAAACCAGTGAGCCGCACCCGAGTGAATGCTGGAGCTATTAATTTGCAAGTCAAGATGGATTTTTTTCCAAGGTGATGTTATTATAGATTAATTAACACAGAGTACAAAGGTGTGACCTTGTGCCTGCAGCCTATTTTATTAAGCATTTTAAAGCAAAAAGCTACCAGCTGGTACCTAAAAGTCACAGAGTGCAATCCAGCAGAACATTCTCTTGCTCAGCCCCTAATTAAAGGAATGGGGGGATGTGCAGGAGCAGAAACCATGGTTCTACATAGCTCCCCACATTTCAGTGGGGCTTCTGCCCAACTGTATTTGTGGAAGAGCAGTTTATTGCTATAAATGAATTAGTTTCCTGTGATCTTTCAATATAGAAATAATCTTTAATCATTTCAGTTTTCTCTTCTTTATATCCCTCCATTTTTTAAAAAAAATAGTTTCCTTTTTTCTGTGAACTCCTCAAGATTTCTTCTGTTGCTTTAAAAATGTCCATCATTCAATTGTTCATTTGTTGTTCGGAGGTAGCCTGACAGCACTACCTACACACACACACACTCACACTTCTAAATTTCTCTAGGCTTATGCCTGCATAGAAGCCAAGCCTTCTCACCTCAGTAACATTTAAATTAGGGGAACACCTGATGTTCCACTGGGAATCTTTGACTGGATTGTAACCCTTTTCAGTCATTATGATTTTGGTGATCCATCTGGAGATATGTTACACGATCCACTCACTTTATGTGCTCACTATTTGGTGCAAATAAGGCAAGATGCATATTTTCCTAATTTTGGTGTGCAAGTTCTGAAGCCCAGATTTTTACTGGAGCTGGAAAATTGGCACATAGTCCTGTTCACACAAAAAAAGGTGATCCTGTATATCAAGAGGATTGTGGGTAGTGTGCTTTCCTGTTAAGTGAGGTTGTAATGACTGGCATATAGTCACACTCTGTTATTTACTATGTTTTCCCCTGTTTGGTGTAGAACCAGTTTGGTGTAGTGGTTAAATGTGCAGACTCTAATCTGGGAGAACCAGGATTTCCCACTCCTCTGCCTGCATGTATGACCTTGGGTCAGTCACAAGTTCTCTCAGAGCTGTTCCTCTCAAGAGCAGTTCACTCAGAGCTCTCCCAGCCCCACCTACCTCACAAGGGTGACTGTTGTGGGGAGGAGAAGGGAAAGGAAGGGAAGGGAAAAGAGATTGTAAGCCACTCTGAGTGAAGGGCAGATATAAATCTACTCCTCCTCTTCCTCCTCCTCTTCTTCATGCAGAATGGCTTCTTTTTGGAATGCCCCATTGTCTACCTGGCCAACCATAGAGAAAAGGCACAAGGTTTCTGGCACACAGCCAGGGTGAAGCAGACCCTCCGTATAGGCACTGGATAGCAGGGAGCTGTCCAGGATTAGCAGGAGCTAAGTTGGAGAGCTGCTGAACCAGCCCAAGCTAGATCGCAACTGAAGTCTTCATATAGTATGTTGATAAATCCACCTGTTCTTGTAGCCAAATTGAGTCCTGGTTCCTGCAATGATCAGGAGCAGGGGAGGCCAAGCTTGGTTGATGTAAGAGCCACATAGAATAAACGGAAGGAAGGAAGGAAGGAAGGAAGGAAGGAAGGAAGGAAGGAAGGAAGGAAGGAAGGAAGGAAGGAAGGAAAATAGATGGGGGAGGAAGACATGGAAAGAAAGCAACTTTAACTTCAAATGCATTCTCCAAGCCGCTGGCTGACTTGCCTTGAAAAAGTGATTTAAAGAGACAAATTCCTTCTCCAAACCAGCTGATGGGCCAATGGGGGCTTGAAGTAAACTTAATGAGAAAGACATAGAAATGTGAGAAGTATAAACAAATTATTGGTTAAACTATGGCTTGGATAAAGCAATTGCGAAACAGGAGAATTTAGACGGGTTATGCCTGTAAGCTGATACTTAAAATTGCATTGAAGTATCTGTTGCATACATTGTGCAAATCTGGACTCATTTAAAAAGATTTGAAATACAAAACCAATATTTTGAAGTGGATTTTTGATGATAGGAAATTGACAAGAGGTGCATTTTACACAGAGCTGTGGCCTATTCTCAAACTGGAGGTGGGCTTCACTTGGTCCAGGTGTCAGTTCTGGTTCTCTGCCTTCTTTGCTCGTGGGAGGGACTCTGGGGGTACTGGATGGGTACAGGTCTGATTGTTTCACTGGCCCTTGAGGCAGAAACTGCTTGTGGTAGAGAAAGGGGGGAGTGTCTTCCTGTGGTAACCCTGGGCAGCCTTGCATATGGTGGGGACAGGAAGGTGTCCCCCAGCTTTTGAGGAGTGTTCTCTCACACTGAGGCTAGGCATATTGACTTCAGAGTAGCTCTGTTGTGGATGGCACTGTGGGTTGCTTCCTCTCAGCTGCATCTGTTGCTTAGAATTTCAGCACACATTTTGTCATGGTTAGCATTGACTGCTGCAATATATTAGTGGGGCCAAGCTTGAAGATGATTTGGAAGTAGCAGCTGGTGCCGCAGCTGGCCTCCTGATGAATATAGCCATTGAGGGACATATTCAGTTTGCGCTGTGGCAAGGCAGTTGCTTGGGCGACCTGTGAGTTTCTCAGGCTGGCATTCCTTAGAGGCTACTTCTCCCTATGTGACTGTCTTAGTTTGACTGCCCTGGTGTGTTTCACACTTCTTCTCTATACACAGTGAGGATATCGGCTGCTTAAAAAAGAACTGCAATTTCTATGGAGCTGTGGAGTGACCTCCATGGTAAGGGCAGGAGCTGGTCATTCTCCACGCTCTTTCATAAAGGATGTAAAAGTTATCCATTACAGACTGCTGATTCAGCAGTGGGAATGTTATAATGCTTTTATCATTTTTTAAAAAGTTCTGTGTTTAGATATATTTTCCGTTCAGTGGTTTACATCCATCTGAGCGTGAAGAAAACAGTTTGGAGGGGCTGTGGCTCAGTGGTAGAGCATCTGCTTGGCATGCAGAAGGTCCCAGGTTCAATCCTCAGCATCTCCAGTTAAAAGATCTGGCAGTAGGTGATGGAAAAGACCTCAGCCTGAGACCCTGGAGAGCCACTGCCAGTCTGAATAGACTATACTGACCTTGATGGACCAAGAGGTCTGATTCTGTATTAGGCAGTATTCTATAAAGCAGGGTCATACATTTATTGGTATGCTGCTTTCCTCATTCTTGAAGTGTGCCAATCGCCCTGCATTAAAACACAAAACTATAAAACAGCCACCCCCACAAATCAAAACACTCCGTTGTGAGTACTTATAAATTAAACAAGGTGAATTGTCCCCCCCCCCCCAATTTTGTCATAACTTAGGTATATTATGACATAAAAAAGTGAAATGGCAACAGTCAACTTCAGGTCTGTTGCAAAACGTGAACTGGAGAAAGTTATTTTTATTTATTATAGTTTGTGTCATTCAGCATGTCCCACAGAACATATTGCCATCAAGAAGACAAGCGTTCCAACTTTATTAAAACTCCCATAATTCTCTGACTTTGAGCTGTGGGAACAAATGCATTTTGGCAGGCATAATCTGTCGTAGGAGAGGTACAAATCCTTCTGTGAATTTCATCTCACTTGGTTTGAAATAAAAGAAAGTGCAGCCAGAAATGTGCTTCCCATTGGAAATAATGGGGAAAAATGAAAAGTGGATTAATGTAAAAACTATATGAAATGAAAACAAATGAAATGTTGGAATGGGAAAAAAAATTAATTTTGACTAGTAAGAACTGAACCAATCTCTATCTGCATCTCTTCGTCTTCATCCAAATAATCTATTTATGATGTTTTCTATATATATTATAAGAATATAAAAACAGCCCTTCTGGATCAGACTAGCAGTCCATCATGTCTATCAGCAAAGCTATAAGCCACAAGGTATAAATGGAACACTCTGTCTGGGGCAGTGATGCTCTATATTCTTAGTGCTTGGGGGCACGGTGGGAGGACTTCTGGAGTTCTGGCCTGACTGGTGGACCTCCTGATGACATTGGGGGTTTGGCCATTGTGTGACACAGAGTGAATGGGCCTGATCCAACATGGTTTCTATTATGTTCTTATGTTTCACATAGTGCCATCAAAAGGGCATAGAGGCTGAAGCCTTCCTCTAATGTTGCCACTTGGCACTGGGATTCCGAGGTTGACTGCCTCTGAAAGAGGAGGTCATCCCCCCTGACTTCTTGTTAGCCCAAGTTGTGGGCAGGGCACCAGCCTGCCTGTTCCCCCTATCTCACTGACAGTGGTTAATAGCAGCTCAGAAGAAGGGTAATTTTCTCAGGAGGAAACTATGCAAAAAGGGAGGATTAACTCTCCAACTTTGCGGTCCCAATCCAAATTGCCCCCCTTTTCCTTGCAATTGCTTTTAAAGAAAATTAACTATTGTGGGAGAACCAATTATGTATCCCTTGCTTCTTGTCTCATTTCAGTGTCTGGTAGCCAGAATCCCTTTAAGCAGCTGGACTCCAGAAATGCTGTTTGCTTTGCTGAAGGATATTTGCAAGCTACCAGCATATTTCCTCTAATAGAGCAAAGAGCTTCTCCAGGGAGACTCGGGGGAGGAAAAACTGTTTAAGGAAACCTACACATTCCCTGGGATACATATGGGTTTGCTCACCAAGCCCAGTAGTGACTCCTGGGGACAGCTTCAGGGTGGGGAAATGGGGGAGGGGGTTGAAGCCGTTCTCCATGACCTCCATGGTTTTGATCCTAACTGGGCACCACACATACAGGAATTGGACTGAACTCACAAGTTATTGTGTTACATCTGGCATAGTGTGAGGACCCCAGACTCAACCTGTATACTCTGTGATGTGTGAAGAGGCAATCTAGTGATGGGAAAAATGGAGTGGGGAGGAGTTTAATCCACCCCTCCTCATACTTTGTGATGCCAGCCCAAATGAACAACCCCTTGTGACTACTATTTTACAATGTGCGTGGGGGGAATCATTCATGAATCTTCCAGCATCTTGATTATTTTGGACCTAACAGAGTCATTCCCAAGTGTACACAGATACCGTAAAGGGAGGCTAAAAGACATTCTTAATGCCCTCTTGTGAAAGTGCTGTCTAAGAGGCACTTGCTGTACAACACAGACAAAAAAAAATGGGGGAAAGTGGGAGGGGGAGGGCTTTTCCGGAATGTGCAGAACCATCTTCAATGGTCTGTGACACACAAGTAAATCGGGGCTCTAATGTAAAAGGCAATAAGCCGTTTGCTGGCGATGAATTCGCAATTAAAGTGGTTATAGTTAATTTAAATAGTAGAAAATGAGGTTGATTTAATGCTTATTGATTTGACGATGAGTGTCTGCAGCAAATGACCGAGAGACTCTGGGTCAGCTGTGGGGCACCTAAACGAGGACATAATTCTTTTTCAGAGCATACATTGTAGCCCCCCCCCCCCCAATTCCAAGGCACCCAAATCAAAAAGCCTGTTTGGAGAGGGCGATAACTTATGTACCTGCTTCCCTTTTCTGAGGCTTGTGTGGTGGTCTGGAATATTCCAGTTGAATTTAATAATGCTAACTATGTATGCAGAAAGATTCAGAACATGAAAGCTTATTCCCATCATTAAACTTAAAGGTCTTAAAGGTGCCGCTGGACTCAGACATTGTTATGTATGTAGAAGGCACTGTACTTTGCAGGGGTAGCAGTTATTATTTTTAAAAAGTAATAGGGCTATTTTTAAAAGTAATAGGGACCTCCGCACACTGATTTTTCCCAGTATATCCTATTGTGTATTTTTGCATCTGGGAGCATGGACAGGGCTGTCCAGTGGGCAGATAAGGCAGAGATGGTTGGATTTCCCACCGCAGGATGGGGCAGGTGTTATTTTAGCGCTTCTGGCTCTGTGCTCATTCCCACCTTCTGCGCCCAAGCTAGGGTTGCCAGCTCTGGGTTGGGAAATTCCTTTACGTGAGCAGTGCCCCGCTCATGTAATATCTGGCTTCCTTTCTAAGAAAACATCCTTTATGTTTAGCCTGGAGAGGAGGCGGCTGAGAGGTGATACGATCACCATCTTCAAGTAGTTGAAGGGCTGTCATATAAAGGATGGTGTGGAATTGTTTTCTGTGGCCCCGGAAGGTAGGACCAGAACCAATGAGTTGAAATTAAAGCAAAAGAGTTTCCGGCTCAACATTAGGAAGAACTTCCTCACCGTTAGAGCGATTCCTCAGTGGAACAGGTTTTCTCAGGAGGTGGTGGGTTCTCCTTCCTTGGAGGTTTTTAAACAGAGGCTAGATGGCCATCTGACAGCAATGAAGATCCTGTGAATTTAGGGGGAGGTGTTTGTGAGTTTCCTGCATTGTGCAGGGGGTTTGACTAGATGACCTTTGAGGTACCTTCCAACTCTATGATTCTATGATTTTAAAAATTAATTAAATTTAATATGCGTGTGCAGCCCTGATTTGGATCTAACAGTTTCTGGTTTTCTCTCTGCATAATACTGTTTTAAAAAAAAAAATACTTTTTTTGCAGCAACACCTTATTGCAGCAACACCTTCAGGTGTCCTGGACAGGCAAGTGTTGATGGCTGATAGGGTGGCCAGCTCTGGGTTGAGAATTACCTGGAGATTCTGGGGGTGGAGCCTGAGGAAGGCAGGGTTTAGGGAGGGGAGGGATTTAAATGCCATAGAGCCCACCTTCTAAAGCGGGGTGTCAAACATGTGGTCTGGCTCCTATCAGGCCTGTGAGCAACTCACTGTTGCCTGCTTCCTTCTCCCTCTCTTGCTTCCTTCTACATCACAGTTTGCTTTGCCAGGCTTGCTCAATCAAACCTCTATTTTCTCCATTGGCTGACCAGCACATGAAGCAATTTATGTACAAAAATTTGCAATGTCCAGCCATTTCATATTTTCCTCTGGGTCTTAGGCTCAAAGCATTGACCATGAGATTTCTGTATGTCAGTAAATCAAAAGTAGGTTTGCAATGTACACTTGTACACCTGAACAACACTTGAGCAGCATACTCAAGATTGCTACAGCACGAACATTGTCTCCAGATTTTGATGCAGTAATTCAGAGCAAGAGCTGTCAGTTAGCAGAGGCCATGAAATAAACAAAATAGTGCATGAGTGCTAATGTTTCAAGCATGTTTTATTTAAGTTTTTTCAAAAAAAAAATTTTTATCTTTGTATCCTTTATAAAATTTATCTCCACTACCTGGCATAACATTTTATTACACACATGGCCCAGCTAGAGAAGGTCTTATTTATGTCAAATCTGAACCCTCATAACAAATGAGTTCAGCACCCCTGAAAAAGGTCATTTTCTCCAGGTGAACACCAGAGATCAGTTGTAATAGTGGGAGATTTCTAGCTGCCACCTGAAGATTGAGCAAAAAAGGCAGCAGCTTCCATGTATGGCAAGCCTCCACCCACTCTAATTCAAAATGAGTAATCTTCCAAGGTTGAAGTATACCAAGTTCTGAATGTTCCTTATTTGAAATCACGTTATTGGATTGTGTAAAGCTTGGATAAAGCCTTTGTAAAAGTAGGTATGAAATACTGGCGTGCCTGTTAGCTATACAGCTGGATTCAAGTTGGACAGCCTTACAGTAACACAGCTGGATTCAAGTTGAACTTGCAACAAGTTGTAAATTATTACTGCTATTCCTGGGGAGTGGAAGACTTCCAACCACTAGAAGACTTTGCCTTGAGGCAAGATAGAAGACTTACCTGTTGGCTTTGGTTGGTTTCTCCATTTCACCTTGCTGTTCAGTGTTACATTACTTGTTATGAACTATTTTGTCTTGAGTACATGACTTCTATGAACCATTGTTGACAAGTGAATATAAAAATTACTGATTTTGTGTCAGAGTGTATGGAGGCTTGTACATGGAAGCTACTGTCTTTTTTGTTCTGCTTTTTCTGTATTTTCTTACTTTGTTGTTTAGCCACTGGAAGGTTGGCAACCCAAATCCAAACTCTGTGTCTTATTGGTGGTAGCCAAGTCAGGAGGCATGAACACAGGCACCTCCTTCTAAACTGCAACAAAATGGTGCATGCCTTTTCTACTGGTTTTTGATCCGTGACTCAGGAGAAAATGTTCTCATTGTGCCAGCAACTTAAATCCTTTCTGAGATGCATGCTGGTGGAGATCAGTTTAATTTAAGGTAATTTTTTTTTTTAAGAAAGAGGGAGAATACCTATTTGATAGTATAATTAACACGAAGAAAGAAATCTCCACACTCTACTACTGGCAAACCCTAAAATGGGAGCAGTACATGGAGAACCTGTGGCATTCACAATACATTAGGAGCCAAAATGTGCCGACAGACTCCTTTTACTGCTTGGAAAGTGGCTACAAATCTTCATGCTTGCTCTTTCCCTAGGTAGTCTTTCTTTTGTCTCCTGTACGTTATGTCCTTCAGCTCTGGGAATCCCATGAAGAAAGCTGAGCAGATGGAGGGGATTTGGAGGAGCCCAGTGGAGACAAAAGAAATGGGAGAGGAAATATAAAGCATTGTTTGTTATATGTTGCCAGCCACTTATGGAAACTAGGCTCCTTCACTGTAAGCAGTAGGCCAGCAGTAATGTTAGAAATGGCCAAAACTGATGGTCAGCAGCAGGGGCTAGAGTCACTATTATGGCATTTGCAGTCAGGTGGGAATGGTTTAAAACAGCCAAGTAGGAAATGGAGGGTTCTGACCAATGTTTCCTCTAAGCTGCAGAGTCTTGTGAACAAATTTTACTTTGTGAGCTGCTGGCATTAAAGTTGTGAGCTACTGCATAAATGATTGTACTCTGGGGTCATCCTTCCTGAGCTAAGACAAAAATGTATGAGCTGGACGCTAAAAATGTGAGCTAGCTCACACTAACTCAGTTTAGAGGGAACACTGGTTCTGACCCTTTGGGCACAGTCCATTGGGATGTTCTCCTTGGCAAGCACTGTTCCTGTTGCAAAATGACCACCTATTTCAATGAGGCTTGTTCGGAAGAACTTCCTGATGGATTGTGCTCTACAATAATTAGTGGAAGGAAGGAAGCTGTTCACATTTTCAGCCTGGAGCACCAAAATGCCTTGGCCCAGCCAAGCCGCTAGCATTTGCATGTCTGTGGGGTTATTTTAATTAAAATTGATTTTGGACTAAATCCCTAACTACCCTTTCAATCGGCTCTCATTTTTTTTCTCCTTCTTTGATTGTGGAAGTTAATAAGTAGCAAAGGAAAAAGCAGGTGAGACACGTTTTTCAGACATGAAGTCACTCTCACTTGTTCCTTGTTCTGTTCTTTGGCGAATAGGGTAGACAGTTCTCCTGTGCACTGGCTTCCTTTATTTGACAACTATCAATAAATGCTCACTTAGAGGCAGTTTAAATGAGAAGCCAGTAGGGTAGTGCATGAAAAGTCACTTTACCCATTCAAGGTTCTGGGTGTTCTTGTAGTCACTTCAAAACACGGGTGCCCAACATAAGACCCAAGGCCCTGTCATTTCACTTCAAGTGTTGATGGTTGGGTGGTGAATTCACGTAGAATGGATAGTTTAAACTCGTGTGTAACCCCACAGAGGACAACATTTTCTGTAATGAAATTTGACTTGATTCTGTTTTCTCTTACAATGTTTAAATTATCCTTAAAATATAGTTTAAAAGAATCCACCCCGGGGTTTTATACAAGGTTCTCATAGGGCCTGCAAAACAGAGCTGTTCCACCAGGCCTTCTCATGAGGCAGCCAGTGTCCAAGTTAAACTAAACTGGCCTCTCTTGCTGGAGTGTTTTACCTCCGATGGCCCATCTGAAATAAGAACATAAGAAAATCCATGTTGGATCAGGCCAATTGGCCCATCCAGTCCAACACTCAGGTCGTTTTCGCACTCACCTCCAGCCGGCGCGACCCCCCTCTTCACCGCGCAGGATCTGCGTGGATTTCGCACTAAATGCCGCGGAGCAGCCTTTTGCTCCGGAAACTCCCATCGCAAAAGCCGCTCAAACGTAAATCGCCAAAAAGCAGTTTGGCGTTTGCGCGGCTTTTGCGATGGGAGTTTCCGGCGCAAAAGGCTGCTCCGCGGCATTTAGTGTGAAATCCGCGCAGATCCTGCGCGGTGAAGAGGGGGGTCGCCCCGGCTGGAGGTGAGTGCGAAAACGACCTCTGTGTCACACAGTGGCCCCCCCCAAAAAAACCCCCAAACACAACCCCCCCAAAATTATATATATATATATATATATATATATATATATATATATATATATATATATATATATATATATATATATTCATTGTATGTATGTATGTATACACACACACACACTGTGGCTAATAGCCACTGATGGACCTCTGCTCCATATTTTTATCTAACCCCCTCTTGAAGCTGTCTATGCTTGTACCCGCCACCACCTCCTGTGGCAGGGAATTCCACATGTTAATCACCTTTTGGGTGAAGAAGTACTTCCTTTTATCCATTTTAACCTGACCACTCAGCAATTTCATCGAATGCCCACGAGTTCTTGTATTGTGAGAAAGGGAGAAAAGTACTTCTTTCTCTACTTTCTCCATCCCATGCATAATCTTGTAAACCTCTATCATGTCACCCCGCAGTCGACATTTCTCCAAGCTAAAGAGTCCCAAGCATTTTAACCTTGCTTCATAGGGAAAGTGTTCCAGCCCTTTAATTATTCTAGTTGCCCTTTTCTGGACTTTTTCCAATGCTAGAATATCCTTTTTGAGGTGCGGTGACCAGAATTGCACACAGTATTCCAAATGAGACCACACCATCGATTTATAGAGGGGTATTATGATACTGGCTGATTTGTTTTCAATTCCCTTCCTAATAATTCCCAGCATGGCATTGGCCTTTTTTATTGCAATCACACACTGTCTTGACATTTTCAGTGAGTTATCTACCACGACCCCAAGATTTCTCTCTTGGTCAGTCTCTGCCAGTTCACACCCCATCAACTTGTATTTGTAGCTGGGATTCTTGGCCCCAATGTGCACTTCTTTGCACTTGGCCACATTGAACCTCATCTGTCATGTTGATGCCCACTCACCCAGCCTCAACAGATCCCTTTGGAGTGCCTCAGAATCCTCTCTTGTTCTCACCACCCTGAATAATTTAGTGTCATCTGCAGACTTGGCCACTTCAGTGCTCACTCCCAACTCCAAATCATTTATGAAGAAGTTAAAGAACATGGAACCGTCCTCCACTGCAAAGACTGCCCATTTATACTCACTCTCTGCTTCCTATTAATTAGCCAGTTTTTGATCCACAAGAGGACCTGTCCTTTTACTCCATGACTCTCGAGCTTTCTAAGAAGCCTTTGATGAGGAACTTTATCAAAGGCTTTTTGGAAGACAAGGTAAACAACATCTATTGGGTCTCCTTTGTCCACATGTTTGTTCACCCCCTCAAAGAAATGCAACAGGTTAGCGAGGCAAGATCTTCCCTTACAGAACCCATGCTGAGTCTTCCTCAATAACCCGTGTTCATCAATGTCCCTACTCATTCTGTCTTTGATAATGGTTTCTACCAACTTTCCCGGTATTGAAGTCAGACTTACTGGCCTGTAATTTGCCGGATTTCCTCTGTAACCCTTTTTAAAGATGGGGGCGACATTTGATACCTTCCAGTCCTGAGGAATGGAGGCAGATTTCAATGGAAGATTACATATTTTTGTCAGGAGATCCACAAGTTCAACTTTGAGTTCTTTCAGAACTCTTGGATGTATGCCATCCGAATCTGGTGACTTATTAGTTTTTAATTCGTCAATCAGTTGTAGGACCTTCTCTCGTGTCACCTCAATCTGACTCAGGTCTTTCAACACTCCTTCCCAAATTAGTGGTTCTGGAGCTGGCAAATACTTCTTGTCTTCCACAGTGAAGACGGAGGCAAAGAATGTATTCAGTTTCTCAGCCATTTCCCTGTCCTCCTTCAGTAATCCTTTTACCCCTTGGTCATCCAAGGGCCCTACTGCCTCCCTGGCTGGTTTCCTGCTTCTAATATATTTGAAGAAATTTTTATTGTTGGTCTTTATGTTTTTTGCAATATGCTCCTCATAGTCCCTTTTTGCCTGCCTGATCACAGTCTTGCATTTGATTTGCCACAGCCTATGTTCCCTTTTATTAATCTCACTGGGACTAGCTTTCCACCGCTTAAATGAGTCCTTCTTACCTTTTACAGCTTCCATTACTTTGTTAGTTAACAATGCAGGCCTCTTCTTATACCTGTTTGTGCCTTTCCTTACTTGTGGTATATATTTTATCTGAGCTTCTAGGATTGCAGTTTTAAATAGCCTCCAAGCTTCCCCAAGGGTTTTGACTGCATTTACCTTTCCTTTCAGTTTCCTCTTCACATGCCTCCTCATCTCAGAGAATTTGCCCTTTTAAAGTTAAACATGGTTGTGCCGGTCTTTTGGGGCAAGTCTCTATTTATACAAATGGTGAAATCAATAACGTTATGGTCACTGCTCCCAAGCGGTGCAATCACTTTTACATCTCTCACCAAGTCTTGGGCATTACTTAGGACCAAATCCAGGATCACCCCGCCCCTGGTAGGTTCTGAGACCATCTGCTCCATAGCACAGTCATTGAGAGCATCTAGAAACTCAATCTCTTTCTCTCAACCAGAACACATATTGACCCAATCAATCTGCGGGTAGTTAAAATCACCTATTACAACACAGTTTTTACGTTTAGCCATTATCTTTAATCCTTCCATCATATTATAATCGTCCTCTATCTGTTGATTTGGTGGGCGATAACAAACTCCCATAGTTAAATTTCCTTTTGGGTCCTCTATTTCAACCCAAAGCATTTCTTGAAGGGAATCTAATTCTCTGACCTCAGTCCTACCCTCTCTGACATACAGAGCCACCCCACCTCCAACCCTTCCCTCCCTATCCTTCCGATATAACTTATATCCAGGAATCACCGTGTCCCACTGATTCTCCTCATTCCACCAAGTTTTTGAAATTCCCACAATGTCTATGTTTTCTCCCAACACTAAACATTCTAACTCACCAATTTTACTTCGAACACTTCTAGCATTTGCATACAAACATCTATAATTTCCCAGGCAAGCTAGGCCCACAGCCTTCCTCCTGCCGCTTTGAGACTTTGGCAGACAGTCCATACTGTTTGTCACCATCTCAGTGGACAATTCTGATCCATTACCCAGTAGAAAAGTAACAGCTAACCCTTCATCTCTTTGAGATGAGTCGTCCCGAACCAGAGACATTTCATCTCCTGTCGGCTTTCCCCCAAGATTTAGTTTAAAAACTGCACTGCCACCTTTTTGATTTTAAGCGCCAGCAGCCTGGTTCCATCTGGGGACAAGTGGAGACCGTCTCTTTTGTACAGTTCCCGCTTGTTCCAGAAAGCATCCCAGTGCCTAACAAACTTAAACCCTTCCTCCTTACACCATCGTCTCATCCACACATTGAGACTTCTAATTTGTGCCTGTCTCTTCTGCCCTGCACGTGGAACAGGTACCACTTCTGAGAAGGCTACCTTGGAGGTCCTGGCCTTAAGTCTCCTGCCTAGCAGCCTAAATTTTTCCTCCAGGCCTCACGACTGCATTTCCCCACATCGTTGCTGCCAACATGCACCACGACCACTGGCTCCTCCCCAGCACAGCCTATCTACTACACGCGTAATGTCCGCTACCTTCGCACCAGGCAGGCAAGTCACCGTACTGTCAGTACGCGGTTTTGCCACCCAGCTGTCTACTTGCCTAAGGATCGAACCACCAGCTACCAAGACCCCTCCTCTCTCCCCGCCCAGGAATGGTTCCTTGGTGTGAAAGGATTCCCGCTCACCAACTGAAGAAGAGGTTCCTTCAGAGGGCGCATTCCCCTTATCCTCAGCACAGTGCCCTGTTCCTTCTCGACCCTCATGCTCCCTGGCAGCAATGGGGCTGTCACGTTCAGAGCGGGGCTCATTTAGTATGCCCCCGAGAGTCTTCCCCGAGTGCCTAACTGACTGCCTGTGCTTCTCCAGGTCAGTCACCTCGGCCTCAAGGATACGAACGCGTTCCCTGAGGACCAGGAGCTTCTTGCATCAAGCACACACCCAAGACTTCTGTCCTGTGGGCAGATAGTCATACATGTGACACAGTGCAAAACACTGGAAAGCCCCCACCCCCCCTGCTAACATTCTACCTTCATGATAGCTTTTTTCAAAAATATACAGTCCACTTTAAATCCTGTTTGTTTATGTGGCTCCCCTTCTGGAGGGTCAACTTACCTTATTAGGAGCACAAGGAAATTAGGGATCTGGGTTCTTGGTCCCCAGGCTAAGAGCCACAGGCCAAGAGCCCTTTAGCTCTCGCCCTTCGGCTTGCGCCAAAGGCTCGCGCCTCTGGCAAGGTGCAGCTTAACAATACAAAGAAGGTGGGGAACACAGCCACTCCTAATCAATCAGCACCAATCACCTTCAGTCACCTTCACCTTCAGCCCACTCAACCAAACAAACAGCAGTTCCCCAGCAACCACAACTCAGAATTTTCAGCAGTCACACAAACTCAGAAATTTTCAGCAACTTCCCCAGCTGTCTCAGCTTATCTCAGAGTTTCTCTGCTCTCTCTCAGACCTCTCTGAAGTGTGACATCACTGACTTACAGGCCATCTGGAAGCTTCATGACATGACATTCTTGTCTCCTGCTCTGCATTCGAGAGGTTTAAATTGTTTTCAAATGCAGTTTTATGGTTTTAATGTATCCATTTTAATGGTTTGATAGGTTTTTTTTAAATATTTATATCCCACCCTCCCCTGGTCGGCTCAGGGCAGCTAACAACAATTAAAACAACATAAAATTAAATTGTTACAATAAAATCACAATAAATTATTAAAACATGTCAAACATATGCAGTTTTAATCCCTAGGTGGTGTTATTATTAATTCCTAATTAGCACAGTTTATCATGATGTTATTGAATATTATTGAGCACCTTACATTCTGTTTGGGTCGGGTTAAGGTATTAATGCTGTGGAGTGGTGGAGTACTGGTCGCCTCTGTTTAGATGTTAAAAGCCTGTTTAAACAGTTCTGTCTTGCAGGCCCTGTGGAACTGTGGCAAATCTTGCAGGGCCCTGATGTTTTCAAGGAGAGCATTCCAGAGGGTAGGAGCTGCCACCAAAAAGGCTCTTGCCCTGATAGTGGACAGCCGAGCATCCTTTGGCCCAGGGATGATTTCGAGATTTTGTGAGCTTGATCATAGTGCTCTCTGAGGCTCATGTGGGGAAAGGCGGTCCCAGAGGTAGACAGGTCCCAGGCCATATAGGGCTTTAAAGGTTATAACCAGCACCTTGAAGCAATGTCAGAATGCCACAGGCAATCAATGCAATGTCTCCAGCGCAAAAGGTAGCTCTCTAAAGGTAGCTCCAATAACAACCTGGCTGCAGCCTTCTGCACCAGTTGCAGCTTCTGAGTTTGAGTCAAGGGCAGCCCCATGTAGAGGGTATTACAGTATATTCTCAAGGTGACCGTCGCATGGATTACTGTGGCTAAGTCACTGCGCTCCAGGTATGGAACCAACTGCCCTATCTGCCTAAGGTGATAAAATGCGGATTTGGCAGTGGCTGCCACCTGGGCCTCCATAGTCAGTGAGGACTCCAGGAGTACCCCTAAGCTCCTGACCTTAGAAGCTGGCGCTAAAGGCACCCCGTCAAAGGCTGGCAAAGGAATCTCTCTTCCCAGGCTGCCTTGACTTAGGCATAGAACTTCTGTCTTCACTGGGTTCAATTTCAGTCAACTCTGCCTGAGCCATTTCACTACAGCTTGCAAGGCCAGGTCCAGATTTTCCGGGACACAACTGGCCTTGGTCCTCATCAATAGATAGAGCTGGGTGTCATCCGCATACTGATGATACTCCATCCCGTATCTCTGGACAATCTGGGCAAGGGGGCACATATAGATGTTAAATAACATCGAGGAGAGAACCACCCCAAGGCATGCCGCACACAAGTGGGTGTTTCTGGGATGATTGCTCCGCTATGGACATCCTTTGTCCTGATCTTGGAGAAAACAGTTAAGCCATTGAAGGGTGAACCCCTGAATCCCCATGTCGGCAAGACGGTGCGACTGGTGGTCAACTGTGTCGAAAGCAACTGTGTCGAAAGCAGCCGACAAATCTAATAGCAACAGCACTGCTGACCTGCCTTGATCCAGATGTCTTAGGAGATCATCTATGAGTTATGGTGCAGTTATGGTTCATAATTGTTGATTATGTTGTAATCTGACCTGTTAAATCTGTTAAATAAATAAATACATAATATTCTGAAAAACAAAATTATGTGATAGTCAAATGTAGACTCACTCACAACTTTAATGCTACTAGCTTTTTCTGCCCATAAGGTAGAATTTTTACTCACAACACTACAGAGTTTAGAGGGAACATTGCACATGACCCTCCCAGTAGGTTCATAAGGTCTGTGTCGGTGGGACTTATGAAAGCCATTTAGAGGGAATGCATTCCCTTTAAATGGTTTTGTAAGTCTTGCAACATCATGGACCAAATGGACAATGACCCTGGTCCATTAAACATGGCAGTTCATGGTTCAGGAGGTCTGTAAACTCCATAGGTCTTGAACCATCATGGACCACCACTTTCTGGACCACAACCATCCCTAATTAACACTTTTGTTCATGCAAAGGGCAGCTGATGTCCCTTGCCAAAGAAGGAGTCTGAGTCTTAACCCCTTTCTGACTACATTAATGTACTAGTGGTTTTTGGCCCAGAGGGAAGCTGCAGTTGCATATAAATCCTGAATGTACTCCAGCATGGAAAATGCTTTCCCCATGTTCAGTCTCGTAAGGGCAGTTTGGTGTAGTGGTTAAGTGTGCGGACTCTTATCTGGGAGAACCAGGTTTGATTCCCCACTCCTCCACTTGCACCTGCTAGCATGGCCTTGGGGGTCAGCCATAGCTCTGGCAGAGGTTGTCCTTGAAAGGACAGCTGCTGTGAGAGCCCTCTCCAGCCCCACCCACCTCACAGGGTGTCTGTTGTGGGGGAGGAAGGTAAAGGAGATGGTGAGCCGCTCTGAGACTCTTCGGAGTGGAGGGCGGGATATAAATCCAACATCTTCTTCTTCTTCATAAGAACAGCATTGCTGGATCAGACTATCCTGTCCAGCATTCTGCACTGGGATTCAGAACTTTACTGCCTTTGAAATATGGATTTCCTTTAGTCAACTGGCCCAGTGGCCACTGGGTGGACCTGTCCTCCACCAGTCTCATGTCTTCCTTTAAAGCTATCCATGCTCCTGGCTATTTCTATATCCCATGACAGCAAATTCCAGAATTCAACTAGTTGTTGAATAAAGAAGTGCTTCCTTTTGTCTGTCTTGACCGTATTGCTCATCAACTTCATTGGGTGCCACTAAGTTCTAGTATTATGGAAGAGGGAGAAAAAGTTGTCTATCCACTTTCCCCATTTATAGTTTTATAAAACTCTGTGATGCTCCCCCCTAGGGTTGCCAAGTCCCCCACTGCCTCCAGTGGCGCACTATTTTTGTGCGTGCTTCGCAATGATGTCACTCAGGAGCAAAGTCATCACATTGGCAACGTCGCACACCAGCCACTCTAGGAGCATCCAGGAAAACTATGGTTTTCTAGGATGCTCTAGAAGTTTGGGAGGGGAAACTCTATGGTACCAGGGCAGGAAACTCCAGGGCGGGATAACTCCTGCCCAGCCCAGGAACTTGGCAGCCCTATTCCCCCCACTCTGTTAAACCAAAATGTTCCCTGATCCTGAGGATCCCAAGAGCAGCAGAAAGGTATACAGATGCAGAGAAAACATTTGGAACATGAGATATTATCTGTAAAGTGCTGTATGGGAATCCCCCCCCCATTGCTGAGGCAGTCTCTGTACTGCCTCCACCCCCACCACGTCAGTAGCATTCTTTGTGTGTGTGTGTGTGTGTGTGAGAGAGAGAGAGCTAAAAATCTGCCTTCCCTCATGAATTTCAGCAGCAGCCTTTTTTCTTGCCTCTGTTTTCATCTTTTGGACACATATCTCTCTATTTCTAATTTGGCTCCGGCTTGCTAGAGGTGGGAAGGACCCACAGCAGACATTCCAGAGGCTAGGTGGCTGCATTTTCTACATGCCATAGGCATGAGTATTTAGGCAGAAGGGGTCTCTGAGGTCACACAAGTGAAATCAGATGAAAAGGTTACCGTCTGAGAACATTAGACGGACCAGCCCACAGTACTGTACAGCAAAAACAAACAGAGCAGCTGGCCAAATGCTGGGCCATGTGGGAAACGGCTGTTGATTAAGAACTTTGCATGACTTTCTCAAATGATTTTGAGCACCAGGATTTCATTCTGGCTTGTGTGGATTGTAATTTAGGTGCCTTCTTTGACATCTCCCAATAGGGATGGCCACATCTAGGAAGAAGGTGGTGGTGTTTTGTTTTGTTTTGTTTTGTATTTTTTGTGTTTTTGTATTTGTGTACCTGCATGTCATGGCGGCTGACCCCTACTGGGGGCCTGGAGGATATTCAGGGAGGTGGCTGAATAAAGTCTGCCCCTGCCTCTGGCTCTGGTATTCCTTGGGGGTCTCCCATCCAAGTTGCCAGAGTTGACCCTGCTTAGCTTCTGAGATCTGACAAGATCGGGCTTGCCGGGGCTATCCAGGTCAGGGCTAGGGACTTCCTGGATGGACAATAGCATTTCTTTTGGGGGAAGGTAGAAGCTTACTATCCTCCCAGTCAGAATGGCTGAGCACAAGGAGTCTTCAGCCAGTGGAAGAACCTCTTTGACTGAGGGAAGTCCCTGCACTTAGCTGAGCAGAGTGGGTCAGATGCAACCCAGGGCCTACTCTAAACCTGGACTTAGACCCAGAACTTATTTTTTAACACCTAGGCTCATATTAGAACATAGAGAGATGAAATAAAGAATTTGGTACTATATAGGTGGAAAATGCCTGTCACCCCTCCTTCAATAAACACATATATCTAGAGCAGAGGTCCCCAGTGTTGTGTTGATGACACCCACTGACATCTTTTTGGGTGTCTGACAAGTGGGGGTTTTTAAGGAAGTGGGCAGGGCCTAGTGGAGCTTCTGCCCTGCAAGGCTTCTTCTAATTGGTCATTGGAGATATGATGGTCTGCGTGGATTTTTTAAAATGTTGCTTTGGAACCAGCTGCAACCCCAGTTACTGTGTGACTGTAGGTAAGCCATAGCAGTCATTTAGTGGGTGGCTCCACTTCCCAGGGCAGCCATTTTTAGCAGCCATTTTGTGGCTGCGCCCATTACTGTGTCAAAATTCCAGAGGTTTCCATAGGATCAAACAGCTGGGGACTTTAAACTGACTAGTATGGCGGGTTCCATTGAAAAACATGCTCTCTAGGTAGACCTTTGTTTTTAAAAGCAGCATCTTGGTAGGTGACTTTTTATGCTCTGGATCTATCCCCTATATCAGTCAGCTTTTGTATAGCATTACCAGCTTCCAGGTGGGGCCTGGAGATCCCCTGATATTATAGCCGATGTTCAGACAACTGGGATTAGTTCACCTGGAGAAAATAGCAGCTTTGGAGGCCAATTCTATGACATCACATCCCTGCTGAGCTCCCTCCCTTCTAAAAACTCTGCTCCCCCCATGGATCTACTCTGATCTCCAGGATTTCCCAACTTAGAGTTAGCAACCCTGTGTATATATCACAAACACAGCATCATATCACTGTACCCCAAACCAGTTAGCCTGCTTTCCAGACATACTTCCATGAGTCTTGTCTAGAACTATATATTTTTGTGATCCTGACACTATCTCCGTATTTCATTCTTTTTTGGTGCCAAGCTGTCTTTATTACTGCAGTGCAATGTGTTAACCTTTTAAGGCCAAACAATGATTGCAGTTTGAACCCTTTTGCAGAACAAATATCCATGCATGTTTATGCATAATAAATACCACAGAACTCATAATGCAGTGTGACTGCAAAGAAATGTCACATGGTTAGAAAATATTTAGGACCTCTGAACTGAAACATGCAGATAGGAATGTAAATAAACATAAAACTAAAACAGAAGTCTAATCAGCAGAGCAGCCCTCCCCCCATAAATAATTTATAGATTGGACTGGGAAAAAATGGAACTGAAAATGGAATTCCCCCTTACATACCTCTTGTAGTTAGCAGAAGGTTAACTTCTTATACCTCTAAACAGCAAATGCCAGGCATATGCCTGCATTCACATATTGCTTACAAGTATTCAGAGGTATCTGCAAAACCAGCCCATAGACAGATCCAGGAAATCGTCTAGGATGCTGGGGTTGGGTTGGTGCTGAAAGAGGCTCAGGACAGGTCCTGGCTGGGGCCAGATCAGTGGCAAGTGGTAGCCCTAGATGATGATCCCAGCCTCACCTCTGCCAGCTAGATGCCCTGCATCATCAGCTGTGGCTTTGGAAGCCAGGGCATCCTTGCCCAGCCTGCCATACCCTACCCCTCAGTCAGAGGAAGGAAGGAAGGAAGGAAGGAAGGAAGGAAGGAAGGAAGGAAGGAAGGAAGGAAGGAAGGAAGGAAGGAAGGAAGGAAGGAAGGAAGGAAGGAAGAGCAGGCAGCCACAGGTGGCAATTGCTCCTTGCCTGCCCAGCTCCACACATACCTGAGTTGTAGTGGGGTGGGGGACCAGGTCAGGCCAGCTCTACACTTGCCTGGCTTGCTGTGGGAGGGCACCAAAGTCATGGGCCACGAAAAACCTTGGGGTTTGCCATGGATATCTGGCTGGCAAACCACAATGGTGTGCTGGATGGATCATTGTTGTTTCCAAGCAGAGCAACTCTTAAATTAATACCATATGCCAGTGTGTAAAAAAAAATTGTATGTGCTGCTATTGATATAGTGATATATGCAGCCAACCATACACGCCAAGAGGTAATAGATTCACAAGAGGCAAAAGGTGTATTTCCTTTTATTTCAGTAAGGGGGGGGGAGTTTGCATTGGAAAATGAGGATTTCCTTCTCTGTAAAGGTCAGGCTGAATCAAATGGTAATTTCTGTGCAGCTGTCCCTTTGATGTAAAACGAAGAAGAATAAATCTCAGAATTGAGACTATCAGAACTTTGGGGGCTCTGGAAGTGAGAGACAAGTCTGTATATATTCCCTGTACATGAATCCTCCTGCCTTAGCCTTGGGCCTGTACCCAGCAGGGCAAGGTCATAGCTAGTCTCAATGGAGAATAAGCAAGGCGAACAGTGTCTGTAATTTCAAGGGTGGGGGGGAAGGACTGAAGGAGTAGGTTGTCCATCAGGACGGGCAGTCCGTGAGGTCACCCAGCGGTCAAAAGCAGCTAATTTCAAACCTGTCCCTGAGGCTGTGAGCTCAAAGCCTTGGAGTTCAGCATCCGTTGTCATTTCAACATCCTTTCCCTGTTACAGTCTTTCTAGTTCCCCTTTTTCCCAAAGCCCTGGGAGAGCATTTCCTTCTTAGCAGCTGTGTCTGCTGGGTACTTGTCATTATACAGCTGATTAGCAAATTCTCCAACATCCTAACCTACACCTACACATGAGAAGGCCAAGTGTTTATTGCATGCTTGTGCACACTGCCACCGTGCCACAGTCTTTATGATAAACCTGCTCACGTTCTTGCAAATATAGGCCTTTATAGTTCTGTTTGCTTATTTAGCAACAGAGCTGTGGCATTGTCCATGAAAGTGGCTGTGGAGAACCATTGCTCCCATAATACTGGAACTCCAAAGCACCCCGTGGACTTGATAAGTCTGTAGATAGCAGGGTATGAAGGATGAGCAATAGCTTATCAATAAATGAATCCTCCACGTTCAGAGGTAGGAGTATGCATTTGACTATGAGTTGGGGGGGTGCGGTACAGTTTGAGTCCAGGAGCTTGTGGAAGACCAACAAAGTTTCATTCAAGGTATAAGCTTTCATGAGCACACACACTTCTTCTGATACAGTAAATGGGAGTTACCAGTCCATATCTTTAGGTAGGCAGTGAGCAGCAAATTAGCATACCGCATAATAAAGTTTGACAGATAAAAGGACCAAACTGGAGTAACAAGCTAAGTTTATATGGACACCATTTTTTGAGTAAATATATTCAAATCAGAGATGGACGGGCAGATGTACTCTTCTTAATTGTGGGATTCTAAGAGTAGTTAACTGAGACTCTGTTGTTATGCTCTTTCTGTCTCCTCTTTAGAGTGGAGGCAACCTTACAGCATCTTCTTCTTTGAGGGGGCTTTGACCGCTGTGCTTGTGGGCCTTCCAGGGTTTCGTGGTTCAGTGTTGTGGGAAATTGATGGGATTTATTTTATTTCTTTAATTTATACCCCCACCTTTCTCCCCAAAGTGGACTCAAAGCAGCTTACATCATTCTCTTCTCCTCCATTTTATCCTCACAACAATCCAGTGAGGTAGATTAGGCCAAGAGTGTGTGACTGGCTCAAATCTCCCCAGCAAGCTTTCCACAGAAGAGGTGGGATTTGGACCTGGGTCTCTGAGATCATAGCCTAATGCTCTGATCACTGCTCCATTCTACATAGTATTATTTGCAGTCTCTCTTGCACTGACTACATTCTCCTAAGGCACAAATGCTATGAGAAGCTCCAGTGTGCCTTTGTCATGTTTGAAAATAGCTATATAATGTTGACTTCTTTACCTCCTTGAATGTAAACCAGGAAACTTATAGTCTGTATCTAGTAAACTACTAGAGCTTGTGCCTGCTCAGTCCTCAGTGTTTAGGAGGGGATAAATAGGAGTGTGCAACATTGGTCCCAGTTTGGTATCTTCGTCAGAATGGCAAGTTTGGACAGGGGTCCCCAATGCCCAACAAGTGCTTTTAGAAATTGAGTGATTCCCAGGCATATGGAGGTTCCATCTGAATTAGGACCTGAAATGGCCCCTGGGAGAAATGTTGTCTGACCTGTTGAGGGAATTTACTTGTACAGAATGGCTACATGTAACTTTCCTCAGTAGGGCAAATAGCTGCCTCCCCCCTCCCCCAGACCATTTCAGGAAAGCAGTTCAAGAGAGGAAGGGAGGGGACCATTTTGGTCATCTCCAGAAGCCTAACATTACAATGGCAGCTGAAGCACATGGATTTTATGCAAACCACCAAACTTAAGCGTTGCTTGGAATCAATCCATTTGGAGGACAGTGCAATCTGCCCAGGACAGGCTCTAAAAAACTGCTAAGATCACAGCCAGTGTGCAGGATCAAATTAGAGAATTGCAAAGAGAAAACCACATATTTGCACGGAAGGGCAGGAAATTAGCACTAAGGCATCAGCAAAAATACCCCCCCCCCAATTTTTTTTCCCAGTTTAGTGGCACAAGACTAAAAAAAGCTCTCAGAACTTCTGCCAGAGGATCCCTTCCCCTTACAAACCACAGCCCCTGTGCAAAGCATGGTAGAGATGCAGCTGACTTTGCACAGGCAGGCACACACACAGAGAGAGACATGTTGCCAATGATCATAGTTTACAATGCTAGCATCAGTGAGTTTTACCATGCATTCTGTACACTCAACATGTTCCCCCATATTATGAGATCATATGACTTTCCCCCATTTTTCACAGTGGCTGACAGCACAGCAGAGAATCCCCTAGTGCTCAGCAGTATGGAAAACAGGTCTTCTTAGCCGCTTGTCAGTTTCAGAAGAAGTCTGCTCAGTTTCAGCAGTGCCTTTTCCTTCTTTGCCTGAGTTCCTTTCTGTTCTCTTTCATTCCATGAACTAATGCTTTAAATGCAAGTGCAAAATCTGAACCATGAGGATTTAACCAGAAGGTGCTTGCTGGATGCTACTGAGCAGATGAATAGGGCAATTGAGTAAGTTTAGGGGGAGAAAAACCTTTGGATGCCACCCTGCACATGTCATAAGTGACATTCCTGAAACCATCTGATTTGGTACTGTCCACTAATTCCCACCTCATTCTGCTTCATGTATAGAATGAGCCTTAGGGCACAACTAGGTGATATGGCATCCCTAAAAACAACCCAGGGATGCCACAGCCATTTTAACACAGCAATTCTATTGCTTTAAAAATGCCACGTGGGCCTCATCTTGCGGGGGACCATGGAATTGGGGGAGGAGCCTCCTATCCTCCCCCTCCCCCTGCTGTTTTTCAAGAGCTCAAATCATGGAGGAGGGGGTCAGGCTCTTGAAAAATGGCATGGAGGGGAGACAGGAGCTGCTTCTCCCACCGCCTGCACAAACTGAGAGCCAGTTTGGTGTACTGGTTAAGTATGCGGACTCTTATCTGGGAGAACCGGGTTTGATTCCCCACTCCTCCACTTGCACCTGCTGGCATGGCCTTGGGTCAGCCATAGCTATCACAGGAGTTGTCCTTGAAAGGGCAGCTGCTGTGAGAGCCCTCTCAGCCTCACCCACCTCACAGGGTGTCTGTTGGGGTGGGGGGGGAGAAGATATAGGAGATTGTAAGCTGCTCTGAGTCTCTGATTCAGAGAGAAGGGCGGGGTATAAATCTGCAGTCTTCTTCAGAGCCTTGCTCTATCAAGGTAAGTCTTGTCTACTTTGACTGGTAGCAGTGGAGTATCAGGGAGGAGTGTTTCCATTCGCCTGCTGAAAGACCTTTTCTTAAAATGGAGGTTCCAAGGGCTGAACTTGGGACTCTCTGCAGGCAAAACAGGTGCTGTGCCATTGACTTGAGTCTTTCATATCACATACCTGATCCTTTTTTAGCTGGAAATGGTAGGGATTGGACCTGGGACCTTCAGCATGCCAAGCAGGTGCTCTACCACTGAGCCATGACCCCTCTTCTATACAGATTGTCTTTGTCTCAAGGGTGGGAAAAACAGCTAGTTCTTTTGTTAGTTTTCTAGAGATCACAACGCTTTTTTTGAAAGTTAATTGCTTAGAATAATAGAATCATAGGCCTGCCAAGGTCACCTAGTCCAACCCCTGTACAATGCAGGAAATTCACAAATACTCCCTCCACACACCCCTTCAGTAATCCCTGCTCCATGCCCAGAAGATGACAAAAAAACAAAAAACCTTCAGGATCCCTTGCCAAACTGGCCTGGAGAAAAATTGCTGACTGACCTCAAAGTGGTGAACAGCATTTCCCTGGGCGTGTAAGAAAGGGCCACGAGAACTAGCTACTGATGCAAACCATCCTGCTCTCCTTCTCATGATCTGCCTATGTCCACAGAATTAGCATTGCTGTCAGATGGCCCTCTAGCCTCTGTTTAAAAGCCTCTAAAAGAGAGCCCACCACCTCCCAAGGAAGCCTCTTCCACTGTGGAGCTGCTCTGTCAGAAAGTTCATCCTAATGTAATGCTTAACCAAAAAATCTTTTGATTTAATTTTAACGTCGGTTCTGGTCTGACTATCTGGGGCAACAGAAAACAACTCTGCCCCATCCCTCTATATGACAGCCCTTCAAGTACTTGAAGATGATTATCATATTATGATTCAGTTGTCTCTTTTTCAGGCTAAACGTATCCAGCTCCTTCAGCCTATCCTTGTAGGTCCCCAGACCCCTCACCATCTTCGTTGCACTCCTCTTGACACATTCCAGCTTGTCTATATCTTTCTTGAATTGTGGTACCTCAAACTCTAGGTGAGATCTAACCAGAGTAGAGTTGTCCTTTGAAAAGCTTCCCATCAGACCAGTGACTAGTCATGATGTGCAACAGTCTGGCTGTGTTTTTTTTTTATTATTATTATTATTATTATTATTATTATTATTATTATTATTATTATTATTATTATTATTATTATTATTATTATTATTATTATTATTAAAAAAGCAGGAGGTTGAACATTTCATAGGGAGTCATGCAAACAGAATCACTTGCTTTGAAGAGTGGACTCGATGGCATTCCCCAAACTGCCTTCCCATCTGTGGGTGAAAAGATATGTGTACCCCATCTTTTAACCATCCCCTTTAAGCATCTCTATTTGGTACCACATTTCCTTCTGTGACCATTATTTAAACAAAGGTCGTTTTCGCACTCACCTCCAGCTGGCGCGACCCCCCTCTTCACCGCGCAGGATCTGTGCGGATTTCGCACTAAATGCCGCGGAGCAGCCTTTTGCGCCGGAAACTCCCGTCGCAAAAGCCGCTCAAACGTAAATCGCCAAAAAGCAGTTTGGCGTTTGCGCGGCTTTTGCGACGGGAGTTTCCGGCGCAAAAGGCTGCTCCGCGGCATTTAGTGCGAAATCCGCGCAGATCCTGTGCGGTGAAGAGGGGGGTCGCGCCGGCTGGAGGTGAGTGCAAAAACGACCATAAAGAAACTAATAAAGAGCTTTTGAGCATGCACAGAGTGTTTTCCCCCTTCCCACTGAGCATCTGCAGCTGCCAGGGCTTCCGTGTAAAGCCCAAATCCCAGCACTTCTGTTTTGGTTTTTTAAAATTATCAAGTGTTGCCTCTATCTCCTGTGACAATATTCAGATAAAACTTTAAAACTTATGCTGGCACTCCATAAATAACCATACTTGCTCAATTTCACCGGTATATAATATTCATGTTACAAACATTGTAAGTCTCCTATGCAATGTTCCATCTAAAATGCAGAGTTGGGAGCAAAAATTCTACTTTATGAGATACTGGTATCAAAGTTGTGAGCTACTGCATAAATTATTGTGCTCTGGGGTCATCTTTCCTGAACTGGGACAAAAATGTGTGAGCTGGAGGCTAAAAATCTGTGAGCTAGCTCACTCTAACTCAGCTTAGAGGGAACACGTCAGAGCGAACACTGCTCTTATGTACTGTGAAGCATGAGCATCAGCGATGATTCCTTCTCCATCAGACGGAGCCTAGAGGTTGTGAGTGCCGTTGGCCCATGCGCCTCCTCTTCTTCTTTTCCCCGGTCAGCAGCTGAAAATCATACACATGTATCTCCTACCCTCTCTGACCTTGGGAGGCAAATTTAGGAGGATTTATTAGTCTGTGCACAGCAGCCAAAATATGGGGAAACATCACTTTTGGTTTAGAAGAGAAAAGGGGAGGGGGGGGAGAGACGACTCACTGCTGCGTTCGCATTGTGTGTAATAACATTTTGCTTGGCCCATTCTCCTTAATTCAATTGATATTAATTATAGTGTATTAAGAGAGCTCTGACGGTAATGCTTTTCCATATGGATTTCCACCCATGAATCATTTTAACTCCGGTGGCTCTGGTTAATGGGGGCCCTATGGAAAGAAAATATTACTAATGAGTTACAGTGCAGCTCTTGCATGATCTCTCCCTCTCCCCCCCACCCACCCACCGCTTCAACACCCCACAAGCCTGCTCTGAAATTTCACAGCAAAAAGCAGCTGATGAAGGGTTTGGATCCGCAGGCTTATTCGAAAAGCTTAGAAAATAGATAAATTTTTCTTCTTTCTGTGATGGCTTCATTTATTCACTTTTTTTTTTTTTTTGCAATAATCTGATACAGGCAGAAGAGTTAACATTTGGAAGGCCCATTTGTTTTCCGTGTTTGTCACTGCTGGAAGACTAGATTCCCCCCTCCCCCCCACATACACTTTTGTACATTTAGAGAAATTCGTCCAGCAATGGTTACAGTGCCATCTACTTGCGACTTTGAGGTTGACAAGCATTTCCAGTCCTTTTTTTTTTTTTAAATCCAAATTGTTGCTTTTTCCTGCAAAAGTATCTTTGCACCAACTCAAAAAACTACATGAGCAATACAAACACTGTGTGCTTAACAAGTGTGCCCAGGGTGGGTGGTACACAGGTTGGCTAAGGAATATTCTTGTGGAGAAAGGAATGCAATTTGCATACTTTCTGTCACATTGCTGATGTGGCCTTGGGTTAGGGTTAGGAAGGAAGGAGTTTTAAAATGAACCATTTTAAGGAGGTGGGGGTGGCGAGGTGCTGGGCCACTGCTTCTCCAGGCTGCAAAAGGTTACTATGGCATGGGCAGTAGAAGAGCTAACTGAGTGGCTCTCAAAGACTACTTGTGAATATGGCCTGTTCTCAGTAGGTGGGATGTGAAATATAGATGCAGGTGCAAGGTTCCTGGCAGCACCTTTGTTTATTATATTAATCTCATCCCTGCATCTTTTGTCTCGCCTCCATTTCATCCTCATAACAACCCTTCTTGAGAGCCAGTTTGGTGTAGTGGTTAGAAGTGGTGGACTTTAATCTTGAAGAACCAGTTTTGATACTCCACTCCTCCACATGCAGCTAGCTTGGAGACCTTTTGGGTCAGTCACAGTTCTCTGAGCTGTTCTCTCGAGCAGTTCTCTCACAGCACTCTCTCACCTACCTCATAGGCAGTGTTCCCTCTAAGCTGAGTTAGCATGAGCTAGCTCACAGATTTTTAGCCTCCAGCTCACACATTTTTGTCTTAGCTCAGGAAGGATGACCCCAAAGCACAGTAATTTATGCAGTAATTTATCACAGCTTTTAATGCCAGTAGCTCACAACTTCAGTACCAGTAGCTCACAAAGTAGAATTTTTGCTCTCAAGACTCTGCAGCTTAGAGGGAATGTTGCTCTTAGGGCCTCCATTGTGGAGTGAGGAAGGGAGGGAGATTATAAGCTGCTCTGAGACTCCTCCTCCATCTTCATCTTCATCATTGTCAGCCAGGGTGAGAGAAAATGACAGGCCTGTAAGACTCGTGAGGAGTGGGGATTTAAACTTTGGTGTCCATTCCCTGGCTCTCCACTGCTATAGCACATCAGCGCTGTGTTTGTCACATCCCAGGAGAAAGAGGGTTACACATAAGTGTCAAGCAATGTCTCCATGTGGCTGTTTAGGGTCAGGAAAACAGCTTGGCAGAAGGCTTTATTTAAACATTAGAGTATTTCTGTGCTACGTCTTCAGAGTCCTGCTTGAGGCAGCTTACAATTAATACATAAAACAATCAATTAAGTTCCCTCTTCCTGTGAGGAATAGTCTAACTCCTTTATAAGGCTCCCTGCACCCAGGAACCAAGTTTTACCTCGCAACTCCCAGCACACATTTACTTCAGTTGGCCTGGGTCTGCTGACAGGAAGGGGAAGTCACATCAGGATAGGAAAGGATTTCATAAGAATTTTCAATAAGTAAATAAACTAGACAGGGGAGAGACAAGCAAGCAAGGCTGGGGAGCAGGAATGGTACTTTAGCTAAAGGCAACCTGTGCTAACACGTGCCATGGCCCAGAAAGTGGGACTCCAGTCCAGATCCTAATAAATCGTCCATTGGGAGGGCTAATTTCATTCTCTGACCAAATTGTAGAACTTTTTTAAAAACACTGATGAGCCGCAGGGGGTGGGTGGGGTGTTAACCAGTTGAATCAGGGAAGAGAGGGAGCTTAAGATCAGGCGGGGAGGCAGAGGTACCCATATTGTATCTGTCTTCTCCCCATCCACCCAGCATTAGTAGCAGCTTAGCCAAGGAAGTATTTTGGGTAAAAGGTTAGGATCTAGTCCAGTAGCATCTTAAGGACCAACAAGACTTTCAGGACTTGAGAGTCAAAGTTCCCTTCATCAGATTAGCCATTCCCTTTCCAATTCCCTCTCTCCCATGCCTGTTGGTTTGCAAGAAATTATTTGGGGGATCCAATCTTGGATCTCCTATGTAACACATTATGGCCATAGTTTGCTGTCAATGATTGGGGTTTAAACCACTGTGAAATGATATGTACGCCTTGTTTAGGAAGCCATTTCTGCCTAATCCCAGATGACTGGAGGTTATGGTGACATTTCCTGCACTTCCTCAGAAGTGTTCTATTTATTCACACATCTCAGGAACACCCATGCTTAGGGCAGAAAAAATACTGTACCGGCATTAATTTTAATGGGGGATTCCCAGTGTATTTAGCTTTGTGCCTTTGCCAAAGTGAAGCTAATAGATTTGAGGTCCTCTGTAAAATTTTACAATGATGCTTACAGTTTTCAAGATAGTATTAAATGTGCAAGGACACGATCATCTGTGTTCCTGCCTCTTTACACAAAGCTGTATACACACACACACATCCCTCTTAATTTATAATGGCTACCATTTTCCAGTTAACAGTCTAAATAAAAGAACCATTTTATAAAATGCCTTATTCATATTAGATAGCAATTACCATTCCTTGCCATATTCCTTAATAACCTCTTATAAAGCAGGTTATAAAAGTCACCGGTAATGATGGCCGGGGGGGGGGGCTATTCCAAGCAAAGCATACACACTAATTATGGTTTGTGTGCACATCAGTAATGAAAAAAAAAACCAGTTGTTTCTTCCCGGAGATATATATTATTAGGGATGGATGCATTAATTGATTAATCAGTGTAGCTAATTGAGGAATTCATTGGCAGCGATCCTGTGTACTTTTTCCGTTGATTTCCATTGAAGTTACTGCCACATGAACTAGGCACAAGAGTAACTGATTTCAGCTAATTGATTTGAGTGATTGATGGCCAAACGTTTGGCTGTTGAGGATGCTGGGCTTTCAGAGAGGCCAAAATGCTTTTGCTCTCGTGGTTCCTTTGATTGCATTCTTTATTTTTGCAGAAGTGCCAGGCTGGAGCCACTTCACACAACCATTTCTGAGCCTGAAGAGGGGCTGTGAGGAGAACCTTCTCTCTCTGTAGGAATCACGTGGTGCGATGGTCTCACGAAAGCTTCCCCTTGCGATGGGATCTCGGATCATCTTGTCCACCAACCTGCTTAATGCTCTTCTATTTTTTTAGAACATAACTAGTAATTACTCTGTTGGGATGCTGTCAGCGCCCCAAGCCCGTGCACATCTTCAGACTGTGACCTTTGGTGATATGTGATTGACTTCAGCGTATTAATTTTAAATATTCTTCTCTGAATAACTGCAAACAGTTCCTGAGATTCAGTTGGAACTCCGACTAAAGGAGGTCAAGATAGTCATATAAGAGCTGCCGGAACACTTTTGTACGTGACATGTAGCTTTCCCTGTAGTCACCAAGCACTGAAGTGTATCATATAGAGAGACAGTCTGGTGTAGTGGTTAGGAGTGGCAGACTTTAATCTGGAAGAACCGGGTTCGATTCCCTGCTCCTCCACATGCAGCCAGCTGGGTGACCATGGGTCAGTCACAGTTCTCTCAGAGCTCTCTCAGCCCCACCTACATCACAGGGTATCTGTTGTGGGCAGAAGAAGGGAAGGTGATTGTAAGTTGCTCTGAGACTCTGAGTGAAGGGTGGGGTATAAATCCTGCTCCTCCTCCCCCAAAAGATAAGTGCCCTTGCCCCAGGAACCAAACTTCTGGGGTAGGAAAGGGATGTAGAGAGAGGAGAAGAAACAAGTGATGAATAAGAGAAGCCATGTTGGATCAGGCCAATGGCCCATCCAGTCCAACACTCTGTGACACACAGCGGCAAAAAAAAATTATATATATAAATATATATACACATATATACACACTGTGGCTAATAGCCACTGCTGGACCTCTGCTCCATATTTTTATCTAACCCCCTCTTGAAGCTGGCTATGCTTGTAGTCGCCACCACCTCCTGTGGCAGTGAATTCCACACGTTAATCACCCTTTGGGTAAAGAAGTACCTCCTTTTATCCATTCTAACCCGACTGCTCAGCAATTTCATTGAATGCCCACGAGTTCTTGTATTGTGAGAAAGGGAGAAAAGAATTTCTTTCTCTACCCTCTCCATCCCATGCATAATCTTGTAAACCTCTATCATGTCACCCCACAGTCGACGTTTCTCCAAGCTAAAGAGCCCCAAGCGTTTTAACCTTTCTTCATTGGGAGAAAGTGTTTAATCATTCTAGTTGCCTTTTTCTGGACTTTCTCCAATGCTATAATATCCTTTTTTGAGGTGCAGCGACCAGAACTTCACACAGTACTCCAAATGAGACCACACCATCGATTTATACAGGGGCATTATGATACTGGCTGATTTGTTTTCAATTCCCTTCCTAATAATTCCCAGCATGGCGTTGGCCTTTTTTATTGCAATCGCACACTGTCTTGACATTTTCAGTGAATATAACTAAACCGAGTGGCAGATACATAGATTTTGAAGAAGACACATCATTTAAGCTGATGGCTTCATAGAAGAGGAAGATTTGCACCAGTAGAGAAGAACTGTAAGAGGACAGCAAGGGAGAGTGGGTGGAGCAGGAGAGTTTTAAGCAGCTCCGGGCAGTAGGATTACAGTGCAATCCTTTTTCCTTAATGTAATGACCATTGAATACAACTTAGGTTCTGAGAAGACCTGCTTAGAATTGTTTTCTTAGAAGACCAAAGATCATGGACAGTGGATATACAGAGAGGTATGTAGGTGTGGGGGCTAAGTCCATAGAGTATTTTAAAGATGGGCAGGTTGATGCTGGGAAGGACAGGAAGCCAGTGAAAGGGTCTGAGGATGAGCATGAGTAATGGGAGAGGTAAAAGATTTTGGCAACAGAGGTCTGTTTAGAGGCAAGACTTAGAGGCCTGAAGTGTGACAACAGAAGGCTGAAGAGGTGAATGTGTGTTTGGTTTAATTGCTGTTTTTAATCAGGGTGTGTGTATGTTTAGAGTTGGTTTTAATGTATTTGATTGTTTGTCACCTTGGAGACCCTGAGTTGGATGGATAGGTGGAAACAAAATCTTTTAAATAAATAAGAAAGGGAAATCCACTGAAGTGCCATAGAGCTTATTTGTATGATCCAATTTGGGGGTGGTATTCAAGCAACTTGATCATAGTGTACATGGATTTTGGATGTATTGAGAGTGCAAAAATAAATTATATGAGAAAAGAAATTACCTATCTTATATCAAGCAGTCACAGGATCAAAATGTGACATTTTAGTCCAACCTGTGACTATTTGTCTGCTATCACATTATTGCAGACGGCATGGTATGTGCAGAGAGCAGTTTTTATCCCCACCCCCCCAAAAAGTGCCTGAAGGATAGGTTGCATTTGATGACTCAAGCAAGTGAGCCAAACCACAGTCTCTGGCAGAGAAAAGGGTAAAGATACATGTAAGATTCTTCAGAGTAGCCACTGTAGGTTCTTCATTCATAGTGCAAGCTTAGCTTTCCAGCCTGCATTAAATGTGTACAGACCCCTCAAGTGGAATTGTGACCTGCCCTCAGACTTGCCAGTCTCCAAACATACCTGGCAGCCTGTTCATCTTTTTCTTTTTTTTAAGTTTGAAGAGGCAGATTGGCTTGGATGCAGAAGTTTGTTCATCTCTGACCTTCCAAGCATTCGGAAAACAGGTGGAAAACCATTTTTGGTGATTGGAGGCAGGAAGTGTGTTGATTATGGTCTAAGCCAGGGGTGGCCAAACTTGCTTAATGTAAGAGCCTCATAGAATAAACATCAGATGTTTGAGAGCTGCAAGAAAGAAACATCAGATGCTTGAGAGCCACATGGAAGGCAGGCAGGCAAATAGATGGGGGAGGAAGAAGGTAGAGGTGGAAAGAAAGCAACTTTAACTTTAAATGCATTCTCCAAGCCACCAGCTGAAGACTTAAAGAGACAAATGCCTTCTCCAAGCTGGCCAACAGGGTGATGGGGGCTTCAAGTAGGGTTGCCACATCGAACCCCAGAAATATCTGGGGACTTTGGGGGTGGAGCCAGGAGACTTTGGGGTGGAGCCAGGAGACACTGGGGTGGAGCTAGGGGGAGGGGCGGAACCTGCGCGGGGAGCGTGGCGGACCGCCCCGCAGCCTCTTCTCCGCTCGCCGTGCTGCTCCTCCGAGATGGGCTCAGGCTGAGCCCATCTCGGAAGAGCAGCCACGGAGCGGAGCAGAGGCGGCAGCGGCGCGGCTGAGCCCATCTCGGAGCCGCAGCACGGCGAGCGGAGAAGAGGCCACCGCGCCGCTGCCGCCTCTGGGGTGGAAGCGGAGGTGGGGGGTGGAGGCGGGCCGGGGGCGTGGCGAGCCGCAAGTCCGGGTCCTAGAAGGGCCCGGATTCGCGGCTCGCCATGCTCCTGGCCTGCCTCGCCCTCCCCTGCGCTGCTGCCGTCTCTTGGCTGCTCCTCCGAGATGGGCTCAGCCTGGGCCCATCTTGGAGGAGCAACTGCGGTGGGCGGGGAGGGGGCGGCAGCGGTGCGGCGCGGCGGCCTCCGGGGGACTCGTCATGCTCCCCGGCGCCGTTTCCCTCCTCTCCCCCCGCTTCCATTTTTGGGGGGAGTGTGGGAAGAGGGTGGAAATCCTGGGGTCCCCCGCCAGGGCGGGAGGTTTGGGAAGCCTAGCTTCAAGAGCCACACAATATGTGTGAAAGAGGCGTATGTAGCTCACAAACCACAGTTTGGTCATCCCTGTTCTAAGTGCTAACCAACAGGTGCTTACAACAGCTTACCATTGTTTTAACCTGAGCCATCCCAAAACAAGAACTACTTCTCAGTATTCGCCTGACAGCAAAAAGAAAGAAAAAGATAAAAAAGATAAAAGTTTTTGCAGGCAGCTACTAGTGCTTGCCAACCACACGTCACTCTTAAATTTTATCTCTCTCTCCACCCAAACAACAAACCAACCATACAATCCTCACAAAAAGTTTTTCACGCACACACAAAATGATGTCACTGTTGTTATTTGCATCCAGTTCACTCTTTTTAGAGGGAGGAGGATCCCTCCTGAAAATATAGAAAGGTGAGGAAAGATGTAGGAGAAAAGAGGCAGAAACTGCCGAGTGACACACTAATTCGCAGGCTAGTTGGGAAATATGGCTGTGTCAGTCTGATTTCATTTATACACTTTATTTTATTGAGAAATATGGGCTAAAATAAATTTTCTAAACAAATGTAATAGCTTTCCTCCCTCTTTTCTCCTAGTCTGCAGCTGACTCTCCCCCAGCCCTTTTCATATCAGTGCAAGAGAGAATGAAATGTTGGAGGGGGTGGAATAATTGCAAATCACTTAGCTAAGCAAACACTGGAATATAGAGAAGTGTGTGTGGGGAGGGGGGAGAGACTTTAAGAACATTAGAATAACAATGGGGCATTTCTTTAAAGCTTATGCTATCTGATCATGCTATTATTTTTACCGTTATTAATATTACCATTGAGGGCCATAAAGTGCAAAGCTTTAGATGGAATGTGCCGCCATCCTAGCATGGTGGGGGAGAAAACCCACTGTGATAAATTTCTTAGAGGAATGGCTATGCGTTTATTCAGCCAGCCAGCCACCCCCCACCCCCTTATGTTCACCTAAGCCTGTACTTCTGCTGAGTTTATTTAGCCATACATTTGTATTTATAAGGATGGGCGCATATACTAGCAGTAAATGGGCTAATCTGTTTTAGCAATGTGAAAAGTGGGAGGTGATGGGCAGGCTAGAGAGCTTGGAGTGTGGGGAGGTCTAACCACAAGTGCAGCTTTTGCAGCATGCTTCTGTTTGAACGCTTTGCACAGCTCAGAATGATATATCTGTCAACTTTATGTATCTTCACACTGCCTGTGCCAGAGTCAGGGCCATGGAGGAGAGCTGATGGTGGAACAGTGGCATCGTTGAGGCCTGATATTATTGGGGGTGGGGGCGGGGAGGAGGGATCCCTGTGCATAAGAAATTAAGATTCATCTATTGTTCCCTTTTTGACAGGGGCATTCCAGAAGCTCACAAGGGCACCACAGGGCATCTGTTCCATGGTGGTTTTGCTCTTAACATTTTGGTAATCTGCTGCTATATCAAGGCTCTCCAGTGTGGTGCCTGGGGGCATCAGGGTACCCACCAACACCTTCCCAGGCACTCACCAAGCATTTTTAGAAAGTGGGTGGGGTTGGGTAGGTTCCTGCCCAGTAGGAACCTTCTGGTTCCCCATCGGAGATGTGATTGGCTGTGCAGATTGAATTGATGCTTCAGAAACAGCTGCCACTGTAGTGCTGTTTTTTTCTCTCTTTAAGACTCCTCTTTCCCAGTGTACTTCTAAAATTATCTTCTCTTGTCCCCTGCCCTTGGGCTTCCCCTGTGCGTGTGGTTGGCTCTGCCTCCTAGAGTTCACAGCCTCCTGCCAGGGTCTAGGGTTCTCCCGATTTTGAGGCCACCAACCCGCCACCACGGAATTGGCTGGAGGGGTGAGCCCCACCCCTGAAGAGCACCAGCACAATGACATCACCCAGAAATGACATCATTGCTCTGGGCACGTCGCAGCATGCTAGTGCTTTTTGAGGGCGGGACTCCTCCAACACTCCAGTTCCGTGGTAGTGGGTTGGAGGCCCCAAAATTGGGAGATCCCTCACCCTTTGTGGGAGACTGGGGACCCTAGGAAGTGCACAAAGAAGATCCCCCACTGAGAGCCAGGTAAGACCTGGCCACCCTACCACCTCCCATGGTGGCAATTTTTGTGGTTGCACCCACCACCCTGTGTCAGAATTCCAAATGTGCCCACAGGCTGAAAAATGTTGGGGACCCATGTTCTAAATATTATTTGGGGAGATATGACTAGCAAATCAGACTTCTACCCAGGCAATTCATCTGAGGTATCAGCCATATCACAAGGGCTGAATGGTGGGAGCACAGAAGAAAGGGTCCAAACTGTCAAAGAAAAAACATGCTATCGAGTTGTAACTGATTCATAGTGATCCCATCTATGGGGCATTCTAGGCAAGAATGAGCAGAGGTGGTTTGCCAGAGCCTTCCTCAGCGTAGCAACCCTAGTCTCCTTGTTGGTCTCCCATCTGGGCAAGCCATGGGGCATTCCAGGCAAGAATGAGCAGAGGTGAGTTGCCATTGCTTTCCTGCGCATAAAACAAAGTAGGAGTCAAGTCACCTTTAAGACGAACAAAGTTTTATTCATAATGTAAGCTTTCATATGCATGCATAAAGGGTGCTACTTGACTCCAACTTTGTTCTACTGCTTCAGACCAACACAGCTGCCCACCTGGATCTTTCCTGTGCATAGCAACTCTAGTTTTCCTTGTTGGGTTCCCATCTGAGGTAGCCAAATCATTACTGTAGAGGGGCTAGTCTAGAATCACAGAATTACAGAACTGAAAGGGGCTATACAGGCCATCTGGTCCAACCCCCTGTTCAATGCAGGATCACCAAGAGCACCCCTGACAAGTGTTTGTCCAGCCGCTGCTTAAAGGCTGCCAGGGAGGGGTAGCTCACCACCTCCCTCGGTAGCCGATTCCACTGTTAAACAAAGCTTTCTGTAAAAAAGTTTTTCCTAATATCCAGCCGGTACCTTCCCACCCTTAATTTAAACCCTTTATTACAAGTCCTCCCCTCTTTTGCCACCAGCTTCCTGTCCTCTTCTAAGTGACAGCCCTTAATATACTTCAAGAGAGCAATCATCCCTCCCCCCCCCCCAACCTCCTCTTCCCCAGATTGAATATTCTCAAGTCTCCTAGCCTTTCCTCATAGGGCTTGGTCTCCAGGTCTAGAATGCATCTGTTATATAATACATGTTGGATTAAAGCAAAAAAACCCTCCTAAATTGATTACCAGCATGACTAGAAAGAAGGCAGAGGTGTAGACACTGGGGTAGATGTCCTTACCCCAGGGCATCCTTACCCTATTGCTTATACTATCTTTTTGCCCTCCCCCACAGTGACTATTAGTTTACCATCCTGGTTACTGTATCTCGGGCTGATATGTATGTTTTAATCTGTAAAATGTGCCCACACTGCCTATGCTGTATTTTCTTATTTTTTTCTGTTTTGATATTGTTTTATTATCATCTTATTGCTGGGTTTTAATTGTTATTTATTCATGTCTGTAATCCGCCCTGAGCCCTCCCATGGGAAAGGGCAGAATATAAATAAATAAATAAATAAATGTAAATAAATAAATAAATAAAGTTGCTTCAGACAAGACTGCTAAATTGAGTAGGTGGTGAAGGATACCCAGAGCACAGGAGAAGTGTAGAACTAAGAGTGGATGAGAGTGAGCAAATCCATTCAGATATCACAATAAATTATGGTTTATTTGAATTGTTTGTTTTGTAGAACGAACTCTTGCTCATCCAAAGTGGTAAGAAATCCTTGACTGTACGTTAGACTGTGGTTTGGTTCTCTCTTCCCCCTCCTGGTGGGAAGGATATTCTCCTGAAATACAAGGGGCATAGTACAAATTGTAGGCAACAACAACCTACAAACTCTAATTTAAAACTCCTGTATGGTGCTAACCAGCAAATCCATTTTGTTGGACTGTCATTTAGGCATTACAACTAACCAGGGTTTGATCAAATTTCAATTTATGAAATATGGTCTGTTGTCTGAAACCAACCGTAATTGTCTATCAGTTGTCCAGCAGCCCTGGTACCAGTTGATACCAATTGTCTTAGTTATGGAATTTCAGTCAAGCTTTCTCCATAACCTTCTTCAGAAACCTGATACAAACACATACTTTTCTGTTTTTCATATGTGCACATCAGCAGCTTGAGATGGGCTGAAAATGGGCTTTATGGGGCATATGTGAGTCTCACCTACAAAGTTTAATTTATATTTTATTTTTATTTATGTATTTATTTACATCCCGCTTTACTGTCTAATTGGTACTCAAAGCAACATCACACCATTCTCCTGATTTCTGCTCTAACCTCACAACAATGACAACCCTGTGACATGGTTTGGCTGAGAGAGTGTAACAGCCCCAAGGTCTCCCATTGAGCATCAACAGCAAAGCAGGAATTGTCTCAAGTCCTAGTCTGAATCACTAAATGCTGCATCACACCAGTTCTCAATCTACCTTGTGTTTCTACCTTGCTCATTGTATACAATACAGCAGCAATTACACCAGTTTGGTGTAGTGGTTGTGTTCTCTAATCTGGGAGAACCCGGTTTGATTCTCCACTCCTCCACATGCAACGAGCTGGGTGACCTTGAACCAGTCACAATTTGCCCAGAGCTGTTCTCTCAAGAGCAGTTCTTTCAAAGCTCTCTCAGCTCCACCAACCTCACAGGGTGTCTGTTGTGGGGAGAAGAGAAGGGGATTATAGGCCACTGAGACTCCAAATGAAGGACATGGTATACATCCATTCTCCTCCTCCTCCCTGTGCTTTTCTGTGGCCAGGAAATTTTAGAATTTTGTCAGCCCGGTTGAGTCAACAGTAGGGTTGGTGTATTTCCTGGATGACTATGTCAAACAAGTAATCACTTTGACAAATTTGGTTTTAAATGCCCTTACTATTTAAACTGTGTTAATTGCAACTAACTAGCAGGACTTTTTTTGTAGCAGGAACTCCTTTGCATATTAGGCTGTAGCCAGTCCTCCAGGAGATTACATGGCTCTTCTTACAGGGCCTACTGTAAGATCTTGGAAGATTGGCTGCATCAGGGGGGTGTAGCCTAATATGCAAAGGAGTTCCTGCTACAAAAAAGCTCTGCCAACTAGGAATATGCCTAATTTACAACCCAAAAAGAGGACATATTTTTAATTTTTTAAAAAGAGTTCAAAGGAGGACGGCGCACAAAAAAGAGGACATGTCATCTAAAAAGAGGGCATCTGGTAAATCCTAGTCAACAGTATTTGCTTATGTTGAGAATTTCCCCCCAAATTAATTTTCACTTTGTAGCATATTTTCAATGTGTATCTCACTGAGCATTCTGACTACCCACTAGTTTCTGGGGCTTGTTCTTGCTGCTATGAATATTATATACCATGAGCACTATATATCCCATGATCCAGTGAAATTTGCAAGTGCAGTAAAAGATCCTCTGAATTCTGAGACATAGCTGAAAAATTCCAAAGGAAAATCTGTTCTGTGACTCCAGAGCAGCAGTATTTGGGGCAGATTCATCTGGGAAGTAGGTCATTTAAAGCAATACCGAATGTGCCACCACCTCTGTAGAAGAGTATCCCTGCATCAAATGACCCACCTAGACATGAAGGAATACTACAGAAACTCCTTCAGTCACTGCATGGGAAGTAATGAAGGATCCGGTCTCCAAATAAATGGTGTGCGATAGCAATCATATCAACGAAAGCACAGGAACAGAAAAAGAAAGGTCACGGAACTGGCGGGGAAAAATATAATAAGAAAAATATATAAGTGTTTTCTTATGAGGAAAATATTATGAGTTCTTCCCCTTCTTTTCAGTTTTTATGGAAGGAGATTCTGCCAGTTCGCTCAGGAAAAAAAGAAGAAAAAGGAGTTTTAAAATGAGATTATGCACCTTCAGGGTGCCATTTGGAAGTTTTACTGTACTGAGATGACATGGGAGCTCTGGAATTAATATCCTGGAGATGCTTGAAACCTGCAATAGCAATTATTGTAGTACGTGTCCCTGGATAAATAATAGGGCCATTCAACTAATTAGCTCCAGTGATTTCAACTCCCTGTAAATCCTTTCTCACCCAGCTATAAAAATAAGCCTAGGCAAACTTTTGGTAACAGAAAGGAAACTTCTGGGGGAAGCGGAGAAGGAGAAAGAGGGCTTCCCCCTTTTCGGTCTTAATTCACAATTGCCGTCATAACAACCATCCGATAGCAAAGGCTGGAAATATTAACAGGCTATTATATATATAAAGCCTGTTATTAATTGCCACTTAGCGGTAATAAAGCTATCGCGGGAAGCGCCACCCTTGCGCATGCGCAGCCCCATTAAATTTTAATGGGAGACGTGCGCGTGTGAATTGACAGTGCTCTCTCTCTCTCACTTTTGTTCACTGCCTGTAATGAACAGATCAGACAGCTTACAGGACAATTTCCAGAGTTTGAAGTGTGCAGCCAGGTCTCCCTACAGGGGCACCAGATATTTCTAGGGATGTATATGTGTTTGTTTATAAATTCATAGCAGATTTTTTTGTGTACCTTGATGGGCAAAGAGAGGGTGGCAGACAGACCTTTGCTCTTCTACTTTGTTCTCCAAACCAACCAATGTGTATTATGTTGATTGATGATGCTGGGGAGCCCATGAGAACATCCCCTTGTTTGATGACTATGCTTAATTGTATCAGGGACTTAATCACAGCTACATCCAGAAGCAAACCCCAGAACAAGTCACATAAACTAAGAAGTCCATCCCCAAATATAGCCGCTAATATTTGCTGAGTGACATTCCAGGAACTCAGGAAGGTAAGCCAAGACCAATACTCCCTCTCAGCTGTGGAGTCTTGTGAGCAAAAATTCTACTTTGTGAGCTACTGGCATTAAATTAGTTTGCTCTTGGGCCATTTTTCATGAGCTAAGACAAAAAATGTGTGAGCTGGAAGCTAAAGAACTGTGAGCTAGCTCACACTAAGCTTAGAGGGAACACTGGAAGACATGAGGCTTTGGGTGTTCTCCAGTGCTTCCTCTAAGCTGTGAACATGACATGAGTGGCCATTCATTAACACAGGAAGCTCTGCTCAGCAGCAGTCTGGAGCCACACAGAGTCTTGCACTGCCCATTGCCCATTTTAAGATTACAGCAGTTATATTCTACTCAGGGTGTGAACTGCTCTGCTCAGAAGGGGGGGGAATTTAGAGGGAATATTGCTTCTGACTCTCCGTGCAGGCAAGGAGATCAGAAAGCAGGTCAGGCAGCCATGGATGGGCAGCCAAAGAAAGAGAGGTTAGCTTTGAGATTTAACTCAGCAGTGGACTTCATAGAAGAGTGGACTTCCCAGGAGGCTTTGTAGTGTAGTCTAAGCTTCAGGCTATGACTAGTCAATAAGAACCAGGTGAGCAAAGCGTTGGAACAAAGAGAATCAGAAGAATCCAAACTTAGGGACTCCGTTCTGTCAGGTTGCTTCTGTGGAGTTTATTCCACTGGGAAATTTTAAGCATCTTGGAATTGCTTATGGCCTGGACTGTTCCTTCAACCTATCTGCTTGGTCCATGTTATAATGGAGAAGATACTGTACTTCTTGGTGCATCTGTGCAGTCTCACATTATGTACCTTCTTTCCAGAGTAGTGGCGTGTATTAAGGAACGATCTCTGGTCTTGATAGTTAAATATTGTCCCTTTCCAATTGGCCTTTTTTTTGTGGGGGTGGGGGGGTGGGGAGTGAATCAAGTTGGTGTTGACTGATGGTGACCCTGTTGGGTTTTCAAGGCAAGAGACATTCAGAGGGGGTTTGCCATTGTCTACTTCTGCATCACAACCCTGGGCTTCCCTTTTTGGGGGTAATTGTTTGTGTGTGTTTGTGTGTGCATGCCTGAAAGTCATGATTGACTTCTGGCAACCCCTAGTGGGCTTCAACATTCAGCTACGTGGCTCTGTTGCTTGCCCTGTTCTTCTGGCCCTGGTATTCCTTGGAGGTCTCCCATTCAAGTACTTGCCAGGGTGGGTCCTGCTTAGCTTCCAAGATCTGATGAGATCGGACTTGCCTGGGCTATCCAGGTCAGGGCTATCCTGGATTTCCTTGGTGGTCTCCCATCCAAATACTAGCCAGGGCCAACCCTACTTAGCTTCCAAGATCTAACAAGAATGGACTAGCCTGGATTGTGCAGGTCAAAACACCTAGAAGAATCTACCACTCAGATCTGCAAGTGACGCTCTATTGAAAAGATTACCTGTAGTTATTTTAAATTACATTATCTTTGCAACAGAGTCAATACTGCTGAGAGCCAGTTTGGTGTAGTGGTAAAGTGTGCAGACTCTTATCTGGGAGAACTGGGTTTGATTCCCCACTCCTCCACTTGCACTTGCTGAAATGGCCTTGGGTTAGCCATAGCTTTGGCAGAAGTTGTCCTTGAAAGGGCAGCAGCTGTGAGAGTCCTCTCAGCCCCACCCACCTCACAGGGTGTCTGTTGTGGGGGAGGAAGATAAAGGAGATTGTGAGCCACTCTGAGATTCTGAGATTTGGAGTGGAGGGCGGGATATAAATCCAATATCATCTTCTTCATACTGGCTCCACAGGACAGTTTGATGATAAGGAAATGACTGGGTGGGGACTGAAGCTGCTTCTGTCCACGCACTATTACCTGGTGCAGAACTCCCATTGCATGCTGATAGGAAAGCCTCATGTTGCCCGCCCGAAAACATGAGCATTTTGTAACGTATAGTAAAGCCCTAATTTTAAGTTCCAAGCTTCAGGCTTGGTTGGTTGAAGAGTTCCAAAACTAAATTCCTCCTCTTAAACATCCTTTTGAAAAATGGAAGTTTCTCCCATAAGGTATGTGTTGGGTAGACAGAGATACATGGGTGTCACTCATTATGGGAAAAGGCTGTCCACCGTGTCTCATAGCTAGGTGTGAGGGTGTTGATTATAGCAGCACAGTGGATCTCCGATTTTGGAAAGCCAGACTGGAGAAATTAGACTTTTAAAAAGGGTTACCAGATGTCCCCTTTTTAGAGAACATGTCTTCATTTTGTGTGTGTCTACCCTCTTTTGGGCTCTTTTTTTTTTTAAAACAACTTTTTAAAATGGCCTCTTTTGGGGTTGGAAGGTTAGGGATATTCCTAGTTAGTAGCAGATATCACAGCTTAAATAGTAGGAGTATTTAAAATGAGATTCAGTGATCACTTGTTTGCAGCAGTAATTTGGTATATATGTCCTCTTTTTTGTTTTTCAAAATATGGTAACCCTACTTTTTCCAAATGCTTTTTAAAAATTACCTTATTCTTTGATGCATTTATCTCTCCGTGCCTACCAGTCCTCTAAAAGCTGCCCCTATGGAATTTATTCTTGTGTGCCTATGAAAGAGTTATGTGGTAGGAACCATTGTTCCTAAATAATGTTGCACGAAGAACCTTTAATGAGGTAACACGTGGCTACCGCAACCCTCTAACAATATCTGCCAACATTGACTGAGCAAAATAAGCATTGTTAACATAAATGAACAAAAGTTTCATAACATAATGGTGAATAAGCCAATTGAGCAAGGAGTTCCCATGATGTCTGGTGATATTTTCTGCCAAAGAAGATCAGAATATTTCAACCCAGGGTATACATTTTAACATATTAGATTTTGTAAATGTGCCTGATTTTATTATCATGGTGTTTTTTATTCCAGACATTTTAGCATTATCTGAATTTCTGGACAGTTTTCTGCCAAACAAGAGTACATTTGGCAAGCAAGTCCCAGGATGGGATACTAATTTGGCATAAACAAGGAACTTACATGCTCGTTCTTTGCACACCTGTTAGCTGTAAACCTCAAATGCTGGTGGGTAATGCTTTGTGTATTTTTCTCTGGGTCTGTCAAACAGACAAATTAGGCATATTTAATGAATATAGACTTCCTGTTGAAATAGTCACACTTGGAATTCATTATGGAGAATATGAATATCACCTGAATCTTTTTAGTATTCCAAAACTGAAAAAACAACAAGTATTCCAAATGTGTGCCAAAACTTTTGATCCATGAGTAACAGTGTTACTGTAACGCCCACTTTGAATAACTTTAATTTGCTTGCAAGGTTTCTAATTTACTTTGAATTTGGATCTTTTTTACAGCCATGTGCCCACCCACCTCAGACTCCTACTGGTTGCTAGGGACAGCCTAGCAACCCGATCATATCTTGCATTACAGCAACATTTTTCCATACTAGAAAGTTCCTAAATAGTTCATGCATAGCAGAAGTCTATAATATGATGGTAATTCTATTTCATTCTGAATGGAAAACTCAATCTTGCTCTGAAGTGGCTCATCAAAGCCATTGAGGTGCGATTATTACAGTGCCAGACTAGGATCTGGGAATCCCATGTTCGAATTCCCCCTTTGCCATGGAAGCTTGTTTTGCTCTTAACCACACACACACACACACATTGGCATGGTGTAGTGGTTAAGAGTAGTGGACTCCAATCTGGAGAACTGGGTTTGATTTGCCACTCCTCCACATGCAGCCAGCTGGGTGACCCTGGACCAGTCACAGTTCTCTCAAAGCTGTCATCTCAAGAGCAGTTCTCAAAAGAGCTCTCCCAGCCCCACCTACTTCACAGGGTGTCTGTTGTGGGAAGGGGAAGGAAATTGTAAGCCACTCTGAGATTCTGAGTGAAGGGTAGGGTATAAATCTAACCTCCTCCTCCTCCAATGGAACAGGGGTGACCAAACTCGCTTAATGTAAGAGTCACATAGAATAAATGTCAGATGTTTGAGAGCCACAAAGCAGGCAAACAGGCAGGCAGGCATATAGATGTGGGGGACAGAGGGAGAGGTGGAAAGAAGACAACTTTAATTTTAAATGCATTCTCCAAGCTGCTAGCTGTCTTGGCTTGGAGAAGTGACTTACAGAGACAGATCCCTTCTCCAAGCCAGCCAACAGGGTGGTGGGGGTTTCGAGAGCCATGGAGTATGTGTAAAAGAGCCACATGTGGCTCCTGAGCCACGGTTTGGCCACCCCTGGTCTAGAAGATCAACTCATCTAAGTTTAATTCTGCGGACCATGGATAATATCTATGAGGCTGTAGAGAGGCGTCTATTGTCAGCAGTAGGCGAGGGATAACACTGGACTGCCTGGAAGCAGGCACAATAGATGGGCCATACTGAGTCCTGTTTGGAAGCAATGTGGGGGTCAGGGCCACAGAGCTGCTCATAGGTAGTCAGGACAAGGCAAAGCACACAGCAACCAAACTATTGTGTTGTCCATGAAAGTCACAGCCAAGAACTGTTTCTCCCATAGTACTGGAAGTCAGAGGCACACGATGAACGTGATGAGCTGCAGATACATGAAGGCTGAGCAATAGATGACCACAAAATGGATTCTCCATGTTCAGAGATAGAAGTATACTTCCAAATACCAGATCTGTGGTTGGAGGGGGATGCTTTGTAGCAGGAGGCTCAGGCCTCTGTTCTTGGGGGCTTTTCCTTCAGGATTTATTTTATGTATTGAATTTGTACCCCCACCTTTCTCCCCCCAGCAAGGAATCAAAGCAGTTTGCACCATTACTCTCGTCTCCATTTTATCCTCACAATGACCCCATGAGGTAGGTTAGGCTGGGAGAGTGTGACTGACTCAAGATCATCCCGCAAAGCTTCCACAGCAGAAAGATTTGAACCTGGATCTCCCCGATCCTTATCAAACATTCTAAGCACTACACAATGAGATGCTGGCCATTCCCATTTAGCAGTGTTCTTTTGGTGTTCTTATGTTTTGATTCTGATTGTTGCATTAAGTATTGCTGAACCCTGAGAAGTCTTTCTGGGTCCCACTTAAAGGGCCAAGTCATTGCCAGCATGTTATAGTGATTTAAGTTACTGGACTTGGTGCAGGCAGATTGCCTGTTTTCTGTGCAACTCATGGGGGCCAGCTTGGGAAAGGAGTTTTTCTCTTAGCCTAATCTACTGCACAGAATTGTTTTAGGATAAAATGAGATGGTGGCAACATGTGAAAGTATGTCATCTATAGATCAGAGGTGGCCAAGCTTGCTTAACGTAAGAGCCACATAAAATAAACATTAGCTGTTCGAATGCTGCAAGACATGAACAAATATTACACACACATCTTTAATAAAACTCGTAATACTTTCTTCTGCACACAAAGATAAAATACATATGTACGCACTTTACAACATGATCATGCTAGAAGGAGACTTTTTAAAAAAAACATAAACTGGGAATAACAGTCCCCATAAAACCAGTATAGGGAAAGGTTTGGGAATTATTTTTTGGTATCAGTGGGAGAAGGAAACACACATGCACCATATAAATCACTGACCACTGTTTGCATCATTATGCATCTCTCTTTGTCTTAACACAAGGTCAGTAAATACAACTCCTACAATAGCTATGAAACTAAGGGGGAACCCTGCACCACCCTGTTTAATTCCATCCTCCCCCCCCCCCCCCTCCAGTGACTCCCTCTTGCATTCTCTTTCCTCACTCTAGGTCTCCAGGCAACCTTTGTGGTGGAGGAGAAGAGCTTGCAAGCCTACCTATTTCCCTGCTCACACACAGCAGAAATAGTCGCCTACCTATGATTCAGCCCTCATAGGCTGACTGAGGTCTTGATGCTAAGCATGTTTATTTGAGAGTAAACCTGTATTAAGTTCCTCCTTGTCCTCCAGGAGCCACAGGATATGTGTGAAAGAGGGTGGATTCTTTGGCATCATATCCCACTGAGGTCCCTCTGCTATCAATGTTCCACCTCCATATCTCCAAGAATTACCCAACCAGGAGATGGCAACCCTAAGTCACAATACAATTTCTCACAATACAAGAACTCATGGGCATTCAATGAAATTGCTGAGAAGTCAGGTTAGAACTGATAAAAGGAAGTACTTCTTCACCCAACGGGAAATTAACATGTGGAATTCACTGCCACAGGAGGTGGCGGTAGCTGCAAGCATAGACAGCTTCAAGAAGGGATTGGAAAAGCATATGGAGCAGAGGTCCATCAGTGGCTATTAGCCACATAATTTTATTGGAACTGTCTGGGGCAGTGATGCTCTGTATTCTTGGTGCTTGAGGGGGGGCAAAGTGGAAGATCTTCTAGCCCCAATTGGGAACCTCCTGATGGCTCCGGGGGGGGGGGGTGGCCACTGTGTGACACAGAGTGTTGGACTGGATGGGCCAATGGCCTGATCCAACATGGCTTCTCTTATGTTCTTTTGTTCTTAAGAGCTGCAAGTGGCTCCTGAGCCACAGTTTGGCCACCTCTGCAACAGATGAATTGCCGTGAACCTCAATTTTTTTGTGTCCATGCACCTAGTGGTTCTGGAGCAAGGACATGCTTTTGCAGACATGATGCATGTTCAGGTACTGTACTGTACAAAATTGGAGAAGTGTTTCATTTATAGAGAAGGGACCCATTCTGAGTCCATAAGGGCTTCCAAGCTGCCGAGTACCAAAGTTGTGAGCAGTGGGGGAAGTGGACGATTATGATCTCATATAATTATCATTATGATCTCATATAATTGCTATCATCAGAAATGTTGAGATATTCACCGATCTGGGGATCTCTCAAGATTATCGTCCAGATTGTGGGAGGTCAGCAATATTCGAAGATTGGCAGGGGAGAAAAGCAAGTTTAAATATTAGATTTTAAAATCCCATTTACTCACCACTGTACCTACAGGCCCCTGGACACCTGATTGTTGAAAAGTTTTAAATTGTTTTTTCTACCAGAGTGTGCATTTGAAGTAACTTGAATGCAAGGAGGGAAAAGGCAGATACGGGTACATTATTCTCTGGGTGGTTTTGCAAATGTCCTCCCTCTCATGTGGGAGCTGCCGTTTTACCCTCCGGTGGCTGCCCGCTGTGCAGAGAAACCGATATCACATTTCTGCAGAACAATGCCTGTGAAATAGGTCCCAGGGATTTCTCCTTAATTGGTGTTATGCAGAAGCATGATGAATAGGGAAGGCAAAATGACAGGCTTTGGACCCGATCCCTCTCTGCGTCATGAGGAGCAACATACAGTGGCTGCCACATTTGCTGTGCAAAAGGAGCGGATACCGTTCCTCTCTCTTTCTCTCTCTCCCTCTTAATTCGTTTTAATTGTGAACACTCCTTGTGTCTGTCTCTTTTTTTCCTGAGGATTAACAGCTAAATCCGGAGTGTTCCGTTTTGTAAATCATCTTATTTCTACTAAACATCCGCTCCCCTGAAAGGACTCCGCAGAATCCCATAAAACATTATTTATCTATGTGCGTTAGCCACACGCCACTGTAATTTCCAAAATAAATGCTGGGTGTAAATTGTTGTTTATGTCAGAGCCTGACTGTCTTTATGAGAAACAAAAGTGAAAATGGGAAATCTTCACAGGTTTTTTATTTCTTCCGCCGAAGCCTCTCCTGAACGAAGAGAGAGGCACACTTGGTGGAGTGCTATAATGAAAAGCTATAAAGACTAGCGACTGAAAAAACCGAGTATTAGGGGGATCGCCTCTGTGTACGGTGGCTGCCTTTGGAAAACTGGGAGCCCCAATTTGCATAAAAACAAGGTGAATTTGTGTTAATTTGTTCACTTTTAAATTCTCGCTGTGGCCCTGTGTGTGTGTGTTTATAGAAGATTTTTTTAAAATAAATTTTTGTGGCATTCTAAAAATAAATTTTCATTTAATTTGCTTGCAAAAATTCAAATTTGCATAATTTGGATTTCTTCCCTTACTCCTCCCCACCCCAACAATCCCAAATATATTATTGAATTTGAGGATTTCCAGACAATGATATGAAGACATAGTTTTGGCAAGTTGATACTTAATCCTGAGTCCATTCTGGAGAGGGCGGAATATAAATTCAAATAATAAATAATAAACATGAATGTTGTAATATTCCCCTATAATGGTTAGGATTTAAATTTCAAACTAGGATGCCAAATTTCAAAGACAATGTATGGGAAAAAATTAAAATTCAGAATTGAATTCAGATCCATCAGTTCTATATTGGGGTGACGAAACTTGCTTAACATAAGACCTACATAGAATAAACATAAGACATGAACATCAGATGTTTGGGGGAAAGAAGGAAGGGGGGGAAGGGAAAAATAGATGGCGTGGGAGGAAGGTGGGAGGGAGAGGTGGAAAGAAAACAACTTTAAATGCAGTAACCAAGCCACCGGCTGGCTTGGCTTGGAGAAGTGATTTAAATAGAGAAATGCCATCTCCCAGCTGACTGACAGGGTAGTGGGGGCTTTGAGAGCCACACAATATGTGTGAAAGAGCCGCTTGTGGCTCCCAAGCCAGTTTGGCCACCCTTGTTCTATATTTTAAAGGGCATGGAATTGCATTTCAGGTTTGGCAAGGATTTCACATTCACCCAACCAAAGTCTGTTCCTCTATTGAGTGACTTGAGCAGCATTGGGGGTTGGGGTGGGACAAGCACTTTCTGCTCTTCCAAAATTATCACCTGCATATAGCATTAGTCTCTAACAGTGCAATCCTAATCAGAGTCACAGCATTTAGAGCCAGTGTGGTGCAGTGATCAAGAGGGTCAGACCAGGATCTGAGAGACCCAGGTTCAAATCCTCATTTGTACCATGGAAGCTGGCTGGGTAACAGAGTTGCCAGTCCCCAGTTGGGGACGGGGGATTCCCCAGTTTGGAGCCCCTCCCCCACTTTAGGGCCATCAGAAAGTGGGAAGGTTAAATGGCCACTGGGTGCTCCTCATCACTGGTGAATTACCACCCCCCACCCTCCCAAAAAAGGCAAGAAGCCTGAAATGACATGACGTGCCTATGTCACCTGGAAGTGACATAGGCACATCAGTGACATCAGGAGGGGCAACACTCTGGTTTTTGGACAAAACTCTGTGGGAGAAGAAACTTCAAACCATAGAGTTTTGTCCACAAACCAGAGCATCACTCCCCCCCCCCCCATCCCCAGCATGCCTATGTCACCCAGAGGTGACGTAGGCATGGCATGTTTCTTCCCTCCCCTCTCCCAGAGCATCCCAGTAAGACCCCACCCCCACCCCGGAGCTGGCAAACCTCATTGGGCCAGTCCCACTTGCTCAGTCTAACCTACATCACAGGGTTGTTGTGAGGACAAAACAAAGGAGAGCAGAATGCTGTAAGCTTCTTTGGGTCCCCATTAGGGAGAAAGGTGGGGTATAAATGACTTTAATAAATAAAAAATCAAAGTCCGTTGACCTCACCGGATTTAGCAGGATGTAAGTCTGCTTAGGGTTGTGCTGTGGTTTTTACTTGATGGAATCTGACATAGAGAGACATTCCAGAACATCTCACTGCTGGGATGGGGGAGATGGGGAGGGAGGGAGAGAAGCGAGGCTCTAAAGTGATCTTATTTGAATTTAGACTAACAGCGCAGCTCTGAGTTGAGTTATACCTTTCCTATGTCATGGACTTCAACTACCTTAGAAAGATGTCACTCTGCTTAGTGATCGCACAGATAAATTTGCTGAAGTCCTGAAATTCTGCTGTTGTTGTTTTTCACACTAAGCAAGAAAGGTTCAGAATTTTTGTTTTATAAAGAGCTCACAGTGTATTCAAAGCTTCTAAATTTCTGTTCCCTGCAGCAATTCAGGATGTTAAAGGGACGGGGGTGGGGGTGGGGATGAAGGAATGTCCTCTAGTGATTGACTTCCTTTTTGGCCCATTTTGGAATGCTGAAATTTCACTGGATTGCTTATTATAGATTTCCTCCTTCCTCTTAACCCTTTGCCCTTCCATGGAGCACCATACATGTGTAAAAGCAAAGGTCAAGATCCTCCCGCCTAAAGAGCACCCGTACAAGAGCACCCATTCTGTTCTCTGCATCAAGTTGCCTTTAGTAATCATTTTTTTGGGAACAATGTCTGTTTATTCTCATCACCGCCTGCCTGTTGCTATTATTAGTTAGAGAGTTTTCATTGTTCCTCCCATTAAAAAAAAAAAAAGTTTTCCATCCTGGCTTAATCAGAGGCATCAATGCCAAGGGGCAAAGGTTTGGTTGGTGGTTTTGGGGGCAGCAGAGTGTGAGGGGGGAATGGATTGATCTGATTGACCTAACTTGTGGGACATCATAGGTAGTTTCCGCGTGAGCTCAACTGAAATGAAGATTTCTGAAGACAGTTTTGTCTGGCTCCTGTTCACTTCAATGCACAAATGAGAGAACGTCTCACTATCATATATTATTTAGCACAGGGGTGTCAAACATGCAGTTTGGGGGCCGAATCAGGCCCCTAGAGGGCTCCTATCAGACCCCCAAGCAACTGGCTGTGATCTGCTTCCTTCTCCCTCTCTCCTGCTTCTTTCTGCATAACAGCTTGGTTTACCAGGCTTGCTCAATTGCACAAGAGATACAGAGCAAACCTCTATTTTCTCCTTTGGCTGAGGCGCCTCCCTTGGGGAGGAAGGGGGGAGGAATAGCATGCTTTAGCAGACTCTCTCAATCACATGGTAGAGCTACTGAGCGAAGCCTCTCACCCTTCTATTGGCCGAGGCTCCTCCCCCCCCCCCCGGTCCCCTGGGGAAGGAAGGAAAGAGCCAGAGCTTCCTTTGCCCAGTTGCCTGGATCCCATGGGAGAAATACAAAGAAAGCACTTTTAAGACCAATGAGTGCTAACGTTTTAAGCATATTTTATTTTTTTAAAAAAATATGTGTTTGTGTTCTTTGTAAAATTTGTATCTCTGCTACCTGATCTTAAATAGGTACACACATGGCCCAGCCTAACATGGCCAAGCCCTTCAAGGTCTCATTTATGTTAGATCTGACCCTCATAACAAATGAGTTCGACACCCCTGATTTAGTAGGTTTGTGTATAAGAAGTACAATTTGGGTTTTCCATAGAACTGCCAGCCTCCACGTGACTGCTGGAGATCTGCTGGGATTACAACTGTTCTCCAGGTGATGGAGATCAGTTTGCCTTGAGAAAATGGCCACTTGGGAAGGCGGACTCTGTGACGTTATGCTCTACTGAAGTCACTCCCTTCCCCAAACCCTGCCCTCCTCAGGCTCCCCCTCCCAAAATCTCTGTATTTCCCAACCCGGAGCTGGCATCCCTACTTTTCTATCTTAGATGACAAACTGCCTTCCAACTGGTTTGAGCTCTATTCCAATTCCAATCCAACCTTGGACTCATAATAAACTAGAAATAAGGCTTTTTATGGAGAAAAGTGGGCTTTAGAAGGAGGCTCTGGGCAAGTGCTCCCCACCCTTGCTGTCTTCCCAACCACCCAAGCGAAGGCATTTGCTCCCCCCACATCTCAAGGGCAGCTGATCTCTGCCATCTGGAGAGCAGTTGTAACTCTGAGTGATCTCCAGCCCTCACCTGGAGATTGGAAACAATGTTTCCCAAGGAGGAAATGACTGGTTTGGAGGGTGCAGTGTATGGCATAGTACCTGTCTGAGGGGCCACTCCTCCTCAAATCTTACCTTCTCCAGGCTCTGCCCTTCAAATCTCCAGGAATTTCCCAACCTGGAGTTGGCACCTGCTAAATCACACTGGCTATCATAGGCGGACTGCTGCTAAACAGGAACAAGCAACCAGGCCTAGTTAAGTCATGCCAGTCAGGTGGCATCAAGTCACCCGGAGGGTGCTGCCAGTCCTAGGGTAGCCAACCTCCAGATGGAGCCTGAGAGCCTGGGATCACAACTGAACTCCAGGCAACAGATCTCTTTCCCCCTGGAGAAAATAACTGTTTTGGACAGTGGACTCGATGGCATTATATTCAGCTGAGGGCTCTCCCTTTACTGACAGAGCTGTAATGTACTCAGTGACGAGACGTGTTGAAGGCAACATACTTTATTAGCTGGTACATCACAAGAGGGCGAAACGCGGGCCGGGTCCCGCTTTATATACAAAGCCCGGAACAACCCTCGGACTGGCCAGGTCCAATCCTGGCCAGTTAAACTTCCCGCCACAAATCTTAATTGGCGGAGTAGTTTCACGCGCCACATCCAGTGACCAGGGACTTTCTCTGGTCACCTCTGTAGCGTTCGCTTTGCAGTACTTCCGGATTGCATAGCAAGACACAACAGAAGCTTCTTTGGTTGCCTAGCAACAGCCTCTGGCTAGCAGCTTCCATAGGGACCCTGGGGTGAGGCTTAGGGGAGAAGGGAGGGGGAAAGTGAATGAAAGAGACAGAGGCTGCCATGGCCTCTGAGGAAACTCTTTGTGAGGCTGCAATACAGCGCCAGCCCTTTCTGAGTCTGGTTGATGGAAAGGACACAGAGAAGCATCAGAGATGTGTCTGTCTCAGAGGTAAGACTGTTTTGGCAGTTTAGTCAGTGTTCCCAGACCTGGAGTAGGCAAGGGACAGGGGAGCCAGCCAATGGGAACCCAGAAGTGGTGACCAGTGCATGATGGACCAATGGTTTATTGAGTGCACCCATCAACCAATGGGAGCTCTCCATTTGGCCACCACCATTAGGGAATTATTATAGAAGAAGAAGGAGAAGGAAAAGAAGAAAGTAATGTTATTATTATAAATTGGGTCCTTTTCCCTGACAGCTGAGGATGAGTTGCAGCACAGGGAGCAGGAATAAATCCTGGTTTGCCATAGGCCTGCTCAGCTCCTTTTTGTATCTCTGATAATGCCAGAGGTTAACACAGCTATGTAATCTCAGTTTGGAACATCCTTTATTTTCCCTAGTAGAAATTGCTAAAGGGCTTCTTATTTATGTTATTTAAGTTATTTTTTTTCAATATTTGTAGTCGACCTTTCTCACTTGGACTCCAAGCTGATTACACAGAATGTGTCAATACAATCAACAAGATGGGAGATTCAACAAAGAATGCAACAGAAGTAGTGTTGTAGAACCAACCAGAAGGTTAAAAACAGCACTGAAACAAAGCATAAGTATTAATGTGAGCATTCATATTAAAAGATGCAAAATTCTGTAGTAGGATCCTATTTTCAACAAACTATACACAGTAGTATAAACCACAGTCCCAAATTGTTTTTTCCAAGTAACTTTGTGAATCATTTAGTGCAGTTCAGCTGTTATTGCCTGCATAGAAAAGCCCTCTTGAATCCTTACCCCTCCATATGGCTGATCCAGGAAAGATTCTTTTCAGTTAGCCGCTTGGCTACAGAATGTGTGTGTGTAAACCTATTGCTCAAAGATCACCCTTGAATTCACCACCGTCGCCTTAGCTGTCTTTTGCCTCTGTTGACTCGGCTTAAAAATTAACCCCAACAGGAAATAAGCTGGCCCAGATGTGAGAGATTGAGGGAGGATAGGTATTTATGACCTGACAGAAAGATAAAGATGGAGATGAATCCAAAAAGCCGCCTGGGCTGTGGGGAGGAAGGGGGAGGGTTGTGGGTGGGAAGGAAGTGTTTATGGCCCCATCTGCTGGCATTTTCAATACGATGGCATCTGGTTTTATGGCAGCACCCTCCATGGCAACTTCCTTCCATTTGGGGGCTAATCAGCTCATCGCAAGATGTTGTCACACAGGCAGTGATGAGCCATCCCTTTGTCTGGGGCAGCAGGAGGAGAAAGCAGGCAATTGCATTGTTAACAGAAAGGGACGAAGAGCATGGCTCCGCAAACTGGTCCTGTGCTTGTGGGAAGGCTGGAGAAACTGGGTGGCGCTTCCTGTTTCCTGTTTGTGGAACAGGCCAGAGTGGATTCATCATATTTTATTATCTATCTAATTTTTAAAAAAATCCAAACTCATCTGTGCGGCCAAGGGAACATGCATAAGTAGGTCAATGCAAAAAGTAAGTCTCATATAGTTTAACAGGGGTTATTCTTAGGAAAGCATCTTTAGGATTGCAACAGGGCCATATTTTACAGCTGTCTTGTACTGACTTCCTGCTGTGGAAGGAGGTTGTATGCATTCTGGCAGGATATATGAGAGTCAGCCCAGACTGGCTTTTTTCATACAATGCAACTACTCTTGACTCATGTCAAAATCCTCTTTGTGTTCTGTCCCCCCCCCCCCACACCGACCTAGCTGTTTTAACGATAACTCGTATATACAGACCTGTAGATACTCTGTGGCTAGAATTGTGTGTATGATGGCAAACAGTGGCTTGGTGTTACAGGAACATGCCTGGGGTTTTGTGTGCAGGTCTGTGGCTCAATGGCAGAGTATCTTCTTGGCATGCAATGGGTCCCAGGTTCAATCCCCAGCATCTCCAATTAAGGATCAGGTGTAACAGGTGATATAGAAGACTCTTCCTGAGACCCCAGAGAGTTACTGCCGGTCTAAGTGGATAATACTGATCTTAAAGACCAGTGGCCTAACTCGGTAAAAGGCATTTTAATGTGTTGAGTTGTAGATCTCAAACTCTGCCTCCCCATCCTTAGATGTGTATGACTAGAACATTACACATTTCCATGGCAAACCACTGTTTCCCATCCCTGCCATGTACATCTAGTTTGCTCTTTGTCCTCCAAACCAAGAATTCAAAAAAAAAAAAATGGAACTATTATTTGGAAATGATTATTTGGAAGCAATTATTTGGTTCGAAGGGCAGAGAACATGCCATAGTTTACATTTTGGGTGAAAGAACAGATGTGGTTTACTGTGAAGTGGACAAGGGCACCGAAGCATGAAGATTTCCCAGGATCAAAGACAGTGTGGTTTGCCTGTACATATTTGTTCTTAAATCACTACCAATTTGCAGTTAATGAAAAATGTACATTTTGCACCCCTGGAGTTCGCTGAAGGCTTGCCTCTTTCTTCTGAAACTTTTACCAGACCTTGTCCAATGCTGAGTTTCGCAACCAGTATCATCTGTACCTATATAGAATACCACCCTGACCTAGATGGCCCAGCTTAGCCCGATCTCTGAGATCAGATCTTATCTGCTTTCAGAAGCCAATCAGGGTCAGCTCTGGTTAGTACTTGGATGAGAGCCCAACAAGGAATACCAGGATTGCTACTCAGTCACTGGCAAACCACCTCTGAGCATCTCTTGCCTTGAAAACCCTGTGGGGTTGCCAGAAGTCGGCTGTACCTTGACATCACTGTACGCTCACACACAAGGAGTACCAGAATACAATGCCAGCTTTGATATAAACAGCTATAGGCAATCATTACTGTACTTCGAGAGTGAAGTCTTTACAACTGACTGTACTCCACTTTTGGAGGATTAATCCATTCTGTGGGTCATTTATCCCAGCATCCTTTCCCCCAAGTGTATTGCGCCCCAGGAACCATTCCAAAAGATTCCCAACAAGGAACACACACTGTACCCAGAACTATCCCTATAATATTTCTCTCTTCTTTGGATCATTCTTTTTCTTTCTCTCTCTCTTTCTCTCTCTTTTTAACGACTCCTCTGTGTAGCTCTCTGAGCAGGGAGAATTGCCCGTTGAATGGGAATTGTTTCCTCCTTGCATCTGAAAAGAGCTTGAGCCATTTCCCCCCCTCCTCCTCTGAGGAATACTCTTAATGGGCTCCGTAAATTTGGTTGAATCAGGGTCAGCCCCGTGCATTAAGCTCTTTAATAGCAGGAAAAGATTATACCATAAAACTGTGCACTTGGAGAATTATCTTTCTTTTCTTCATCCAGTGGCTTTACAAGAGGCAAGCTGAGTTTCCAATAGCCTCATTTTTGCAAGGGGGGTGGTGGTGGTGGCAAAAGCTGGAACCTAGAAGGAGGATCTGTTGGGGTGGGGGCTGCTACTATCTAGTTAGACCCCAAGGCAAAAAAGTGACAATGTAGGCTTGATCCTGCCTTGAATAGGTAGTAGTGAAATAAAATGTTACTTAATGGTTCTAAAATTGAACATATAGGCCATTATCACTTAACTGTGTTTTACTGGGCTTTCTGCCCCCTGAGTATAGTTGTAGCATGCATCACCAAAGTCAATGGGTTGGATCCAGACAGCTTTTTCTCTCTCATTCTTACCCAATTCTCCTCCTTTTTATAATCTGCATTCCATACAGATGCTGCCCATGCAGAGCCCAGCATAGCGTTTTCAGTGGTCAAAATGGCTAGATCCAATCCAGTTTCTTACCTGGCTGGATCCAACCCAGTCTCCTCCCCACCCCCAGGGCAATTAGGGCTTGGAACAGTTACATCCATTTCTTGTTCTGCTACTCACTTGACCCTTTAAGAGAAGGGAACCATCAGATTCTAGAGGCTTTTGAGACAGGAACCAGTGAATTGCTTCAAGTTGCATCTCCCAAGGTGAATTCAGTGGTCTTAACATCTTGCTGGAGGATACAGAACCAGTTTGATTGGAAAAGAATCTCATTGGCACCCAGTGAGAACACAGTACAATTGCTTCATCTAAAATTACACCTCACAACTCTTCAGAGAAGAACAGGCCACTTTGGACCCTTAGCTCCTTCTTTAAAAACTTCTAATTGAAGCTCTCTAGGCCCACAGCTGTCAGACCAGGGGCTCAAGACCCTGTGCCTCCCTTTCTGGGGTAGAGCTGCTGCTACCTAACACCAAGGGTTGCCATGCTCCAGCTTGTGGCTGGAGATCTCCTGGGATTGCAGTGGATCTCCAAACGACAGAAATCAGTTCACCTGGAGAAATGGCTGCTGTGGAAGGTGGACTCTATGGCATTAGTCCCTCTCCTCCCCCAAACCCTGCTTTCCACAGGCTCCACATCCTAAATCTCTAGGTATTCCACACCCAGGGATGATAGTCCTATTGTGATCTGCCAGGTGCTTTTTTGTTTGCAGTCATATATGAGTAGTAAAACTAATCCTCAAGCTCTTCATGGGGTGGTAGTATGTGTCTGGTGGGCTACGCCAGGCTTACTAACTCAAAAGTAGCTCAAGTCTAGTACGCACAGAAGCAAAGGAGAACAATCTCCAGTTCCTGCTTCAGGGGTCTGAAAGAGAGGACTGAGCGCATCTACTCTATAGACATATCACTGTTTTACTGTGATGGATTCCTTCTAGTGTATCCTGGGAATTGTAGTTTGGCAACTCTGCGGGGAAATTTAATTCTTGGGATTCTCTGGGGAGAAGAAATGGTGATGTGGTTACCCCATGGATATGGGGAGAGAAGTGGCATGCATACATGCACATCACTTTTCACTGCAAGAGCCAGTGTGGGTAGGCACGCTTGTCTGTGTGGATTGTGATGGGTTGAAGAGGAGAAGAGATGCATGCTGGAGAAGAAATGGATTGCGCTCAGGGAAACCACATGACAATATATACCTTTCTGAGGTACAGAGAGGTCTCACCAGATTTCCCATGCAACCCTGATGCTCCCAAATTACAAATTAGGGTTGCAACCTCCTGGTGGCACCTGGAGATCTCCCACTATTACAGCTCATTTCCGGACAATCAAGATCAGTTTCCCTGGAGTAAATGGCTGCTTTGAGGGTTGAATTCTATAGCATTTTGTCCCTGCTGAGGTCCTTCCCCTTGTTAAACCCTGCCCTCAGCTGGCTCAACCACCCAAATTTCCTGGTATTTCCCAACCCAGAGCTGGCAACCTTAAACTAAATACCCAAGAAAATATTTCAGATCATGTTCCTTTGAGAAGTCTAGCTGGACTGCTACAAAGTGGCTGTCATTTTCAGTTGCATCTTCTGCAAGGGCTATTTCAGAAGAAGGATTTCAGCAACTCTCTCTAGGCAAAGATCCGTTCACCTCCCCTCATAATACAATCATCCCCCACCCACCCCGGTCTTATCTTCTCTTTCTGCCGATATTGTCTTCTGTCTTAGCATTGAACTCAGTGGAGTCTTCCACAAATATTTACACCATTAATATTAGTAGGTGCCAAAGAGCCATGGAGAACAACAGTGTTGAAAAATCCCAGGAAGGAGCATCTTTCGCACCTGTAATTTTCTTCCAGTTGCCATGGAAATAATCTGCTCTGAGGAATTGTTATTGGGTGAGGAGGGAAGGGCATACAATAGCGTAGCCAACTGGCAGTTGCCAAATTTCAAGCTAAGAGAAACTGAACTCTAATCCCTTCCACTCTCATGCAATCACTTGTGATGTGTTTCTGGTTCTGGTACGGAAAATACTGGGTTTACTGGATTATTATGTTTTTGCAGACATCTGCTTTATTAATCTGGTTTCTGAATTCTTTTGTCCACACACCTTTTAAATGCATTCCCTTCATTGGAAATAATACATGATAGGGGCACCTTTTTTGGGGGTTCATAGAATTGGACCCCCATGTCCAATCCTTTTGAAACTTGGAAGGTGTTTTGAGGAGAGGCACTGGATGCTATGCTGAAAATTTGGTGCCTCTACCTCAAAAAACAGCCCCCCCCCAGAGCCCCAGATAACTGCAGATCAATTCTCCATTATACCCTATGGGAATTGGTTTCCATTGGGAATAACTGAGTACCCAGCAGACATTCGCCCCCCCCCCCCAGCTTTCTGATGACCTTCCAGCAGGAGGAGGGCCTCCAAACCGGGGGATCCCCTGCCCCCACCTGAAGCCTGGCATCCCCACTTCAGACCCATTCTGGTTTATGACTTGGCACTAGACAGTTTCCATTTGGGAGAAAATCGCATGGGAGCTACAGAGCAAAGCCTCTATTTTCTCCATTGGCTGATGGGGAGGAAGGGGGGAGGGAGAGCTTGCTTTGCCAGACTCAATCTCACAGCAGAGCTACTGAGCTAAGACTGTCTTCCTTCTATTGGCTGAGGCTCCTCCCCATCCTCTGGGGAAGGAAAGTGAGAGCTAGAGCTTCCTTTGCCCAGTTCCCTGTATCACACAGGAGAGATACAAAGAAACAAAGAGTGCTGATGATTAAAGCATGTTTTATTTTACGTTTTTAAAAATCTTTAGTTGTGTATGACTGTGTCCTTTATAAAGTTTATGTCTCTGCTACCTGGCATAACATTTTATGACACTCATGGCCCAGCCTGACAAGGTCGCATTTATGGCAGATCCGGCCCTCATAACAAATGAGTTCGACTCTCCTGCTCTAGAGGCTTGAGAAAGCAATTGAGGACAGACCTCAGGAGCTGCAGCCTGTCCTGGTGCCAGAATCCAAGAAGGAAGGAAAGCAGGACTATCTCTCATAGACTTTCAGCAATTCCTAGAGCTACCCTATATAACTTCCAGGTTGCCCCTGGAAGTGACATATCAAGGCAGCTGACATTGCTGGTTTGTGGTTTTTATACATCTTCTATCACTTCTTATAGTGCTGGTGAGCAATTAGGGCTGCTGGCAGGAGGCCTTTGTTCCCAACATGGCAGAAGGTCTGGGAGCCCTGTTACAATGTGAGAGAGCCAACCCAGACTCCTGGGGATCTTCCTGGACATCAAAGGGAGCCTTCTGGAAGTTCCCTGGATGCTGCCTCTTGGGGTGGTTCCAGGACTTCCTCCACCCTCTTGGCAAAGTTTTCCAGCTCTGCTTCCAACATACCCCAGTGCCCTGGTGTGTGTAAAGTCTGGTTTTCTTTCTAAGAAAACATTGTTGATTTTTTAATTAATTAAATTTAATCTGCTTTGCAGGCCTGCTTTGGCTCATATATTCTTGGTTTTCTCCCTAGGTAATACTGTTTTTTGGTTTTGGTTTTTTTAAAAAATTAGGAGTATTACAATGACACCTTCAGGAGGCCTAGACAGGCAAGGGCTGGTGGCTGAGGACAGTGATTTTATGCTATTGGACATGTAGTTTGGTCAGGGAGAAAAGGTGTGGAGCAGAAGCAGAGAGCTTGGTCATGATTCTTCCCATCATCTCCATAGATTTATGCCCTTGAATTTTGGACCCAGGATTTATTGACTCTTATCTAGCCCTGAATTAAACATTAAGAAAATGAGCACACCTTTAGAACACCGAGGGAGGGGGGGACACCACAGAGTTTCCCCTCCAGCTATCATGCCCTTAGCTCTCTCACTGCCACACTTGACTTCAGTTGATTTTTTTTTTTGTAATTATCCTTAGCTGCATGTTTGACTTTAATCTGCATTGTTTAAAAATCATTTTCTTTATCATGGTGAGTGTCTCTAAAATTTAAAAGTTTGGTTTGAAGGTGCCATCAGATATCACATTTGTTTCTGTCTCATGGTGTGAGGGAGGAGGAGAGATTGGATTTATAGCCCGTCCTTCACTCGGAGTCTCAGAGGGGACTTACAATCCCTTTCCCTTCCCCTCCCCACAACAGACCCCCCCCCTGTGAGGTAGGTGGGGCTGAGAGAACTCTCAGAGAACTGATCTTGAGAGGAACAGCTCTGAGCGAGTTATGACTGACCCAAGGTCATACCAGCAGGTGCAAGTGGAGGAGTGGGGAATCAAACCCTGTTCTCCCAGATTAGAGTCCTCCACTCATAACAACTACACTTTTGCTTCCCTTGAATATAAATACATCTGGCTGGGTCTGGGTAACATTTAACTTTTCAGCTGATTTGTGTAATGGACTCTTAAGCTCTTTATTTTATTATTTATTTTACTGATTTTTCACATAAATGATGTAAGTTTTAGTTCCTAGGGGCATCATTGTTGCACCATACTTAGGGCAGCAGTTGGCCTTAATCCGGTCCTAACTCCTGTTGTGAATTAACTGGTCTCCGATCTTAAATTTTAGAAAGTAACACAAACAAGAGAGGATGGTTTCAGTATGCGCAAAGTGCCCCTATACTTAATAAAATGGAATAACAAAAGACCCTCTGTCCTTAGATGTCCGTGTGCTCTCCAACCTAGGGTTACCAGCTCTGGGTAGTAAAGTTCCTGGAGATTTTGGGGATACAGCTAGGGGAGGGAGGGCTTGAAGGAAGACAGAGACCTCAGTGGGGTATGATGTCATGCAGCCAACCTTCCAAAGTAGTCGTTTTCTCCATGGGAGCTGATCTCTTTTACCCAGAGACCAGTTGTAATTCCAGGAAATCTCCCGCCACCACCTGGAGACTGGCAACCCTACTCGTCATTCCTCTGCTTAAGGTAGCTCACCTGGCATCTACAGGAGCCTGTGATTTTGCTATAGCAGCTGCCACCCTTTTGAACAGGGTCTAGGGTTGCCAATCCCCAGGTGGGGGCAGCAGATCCCCCAGCTTGGAGGCCCTCCCCCGCTTTTTTTTTTCAGAAAGAGGGGGGAGGGGAGGGGAATGTCTTCTCGGAACTTTATTATTCCCTATGGAGGCTTATTCCCATAGAAAATAATGGAGAATTGATTGGCAGGTATCTGGGGCTCTGAGGAGGCTGTTTTTTGAGATAGAGGCACCAAATTTTCAGTATAGTATCCAGTGCCTCTCCCCAAAATACCCCCCCAAGTTTCAAAACAATTGGACTAGAGAATCCAATTCTATGAACCCCAAAAGAAGATGTCTCTATCCTTCATTATTTCCCATGGAAGGAAGGCATTTAAAATGTGTGCGGTCCCTTTAAATGTGATGGCCAGAACTCCCTTTGGAGTTCAAAAATGCATGTCACACCCTTGCTTTTGGCTCCACCCCCAATGTCTCCTAGCTCCACCCCCAAAGTCCCCAGATATTTCTTGAATTGGACTTGGCAACCCTAACAGGGTCCCTTAGGAGATGGAGGGGCTTCATTTTTAGAAGAGGCAAGAGGGTTTAATTGGGATTTCATTGTATTTTGTTTTAAAATTTAGAATGGTAAGCTGTTTTCAGCCTTAAGGAACAGGTAGGGGAATATACATACTTTAATAAATAGCAACAATTATGGAACAATTTGTATAACATTAGAAGGATCTGTGATGAGGGGGCATCAGCTGTTTGAATCCCTGTCTAAATTGATCCTGACACTTCTCTTCCCCTCCCCATTTTTCTTATTTGTTTTAAAGAGATCAGGCTCAAGGGATGCCCTCAAAGCAATGGGTACTGGGTGTGACTGTGTGGCCTCAGATGGGGGGCCTCCAGTGGGCCAGGATGACAGTGCTTCTCTGATAATGGTTTTGGGGTGGGGAAGGGAAGGGAAGGGAAAACAGGCAAGCCAGCCTTTTCCTGCAGCGTGGTAAACGCGGCAAGCAGAGCCTTCGATCAGACCCATAATAGCTTCAAGGTGGGAGAAGGGAGAGATATAAAAAATGGCGAGTGTTTAAATTGTTAATGGGTTTCATGTTCCTGTCACTGTCGAAGGTTTGTTCCCCTTTTATAAACTCATAGTTTTCGGCTGACATTGCCTTTATGTGAGCTATCAGCCGGGCGGTGATGGTGTTCCTGTGTTAGACTGTTACTGCCGGATTGTATTTGCAGTAAAGGAAGAGAATGGAGGCCGTAAATCCTATGAGTGGAGATTTAGGGTCCTGCTAGGCTGCCATTTTAGGCCCGTGTTCCAAGGAAGTCCATTCTCCTCTGGTAGAATTACACCCCTCAGAACATTTCTTCTCCCATCACCGATCAACAATATCCATGGATCAGGTAATTCTTGCCCCCCTTACAAAGGCACTTAATACAGTTAATTCAGTTTAAAGGAGCTGAGCAGACCGATAGGAGGGGAGGGGAAGCATTTTTCCCACATGCTGGGAGCACTGAGTCGGCTGTTGCGCACAGTTCAATCCCTGCCTTTCAATGCAAAGGTCTTTTTTTTCCCTGTCAGAAAAATAAAGCAACCCAAAGATTTTGTGTGTGTGTGTCAAAAGGAATATTATCAGGAAATAAAACAATGCATTCAAAGCTGCAAAAAGTGGATTCATGTCTTTTGCCTCAAAGCAGTGCCAGACAGGGTTGCCAGCTTCCAGGTGGAGGCTGGAGATCTGGAATTATGACGGATCTCCAGACTACATAGAGTGATGGCCTTTAATCTGGAGATCCGTGATTGATTCCCTGCCCTCCACATGAAGCCTGCTGGGTGACCTTGGGTCAGTCACAGAGCTCTCTCAGCTACACCTACCTCACAGGGTGCCTGTCGTGGGTAGAGGAAGCAAAGGAGATGGTAAGCCATTTGGAGACTCCTCAGGGTAGAAAAAAGCAAAGTATAAAAACCTTCTCCTATTACTACAACTACTGCTACTACACCTCTTCTCCTCCTCCTCCTGGAGAAAATGATTGCTTTGGAAGGTGAACTGCATGGCACTATACCCTACTGAGGTCCCTCTCTTCCCTACTCTTCCAGACCACACTCTCAAATCTCCAGGTAGTTTCAAACCCAGAGCTGGCAACCTATCTCCTTCCCCAACTCCAAATCTCTAGGAATTTCCCAATTTGGAGTTCGTAGTCCTACCAGAATAGCATCTTTTTGCATAAAAGGGAGTTTGCTGTATCTCCAAGGAAGAATGGAATTAATTCTACAGTTATGCTGCTAAAGCCCCCTGTAGTTCCAAACATATCTGAGCTGGACATGATTATTTAGCAGTGAGGAAAGGGCCTCCTTGACATGTTCTGAATAATTCTTTTTTAATTAGTGCTTCTTGGTCTTGGGACTGATAGGTAATACTAATAGTAGGTCTAGGGCCCAGCTTTATCTAAAATTATGTCCTGAAGAAAGTAGCTATTTTAAGCATTGTCTATTAATTGTTCCAATGCTGTATTGGTTTTTTTTCCAGTGGCAAGGCATCTGAGTATCAGCTGTACCCAGGAAATCAATGATAAACTTATCGAGGAACTAGAATTTTGGCACAACTGCCAGGGGATACTAGTCCTCTTGATCTTGCAGTCTTCTTTCAGTCCTCCTACAATCTTAAACCTTAAAGAGATAAACGGTATGCAGATTTTGCAGTGCATCAAGGTAGTCATTGCAAAGAGCTGAGAAGCAGCTCTTTCACTCCTGAAACGAGCGGAATTTGTTAATAGTTGTAGCAGTTAAATAGTAAGACTACAGAAACTTTGAAGCGGAGGAACCCCTATCAAGAAAGGGGACAAAAGAAGGCAGCCACATCTTCAGAGACATGGGGCTTTTTTTGTAGAAAAAGCCCAGCAGGAACTCATTTGCATATTAGGTCACAACCCCTGATGTCACCACTGTTTTATACATGGCTTTTTTGTGGGGGAAACCCAGAAGGAACTCATTTGCATATTAGATCACACTCCTTGACTCCAAGTCAGCAGGAACTGCGTTCCTGTGCATTCCTGCTCAGAAAAAGTCCTGCTAGTGAACATAATCTGCATGCAGAGACAGATTTTTACAAATGGATTGTCTATGCCAGGTGTTCAAAAGCTTGTTTCATGCATACATGCCTGGGGTTATCACTGGGATCCTGATGTACTCCAAGCTTGTTTACAGTTTTATCTATGGACAGAGGAGTAAGCACACAGCCATTGTTTTGTTTTCAGGGACTCTGAAATGGCTATTAACATGCAACAAAAAATACAGAGGGTTCAGTTTGCCAGAAGAATACTTTACTAGGCACTTGGACATAGGGGGCATGAAGAAGACAACAGGAAAAAAAGCAATAGAACAAAGCAGTAGACAAGTGTGCCTTTAAGACCAGCTAAGTTTTATTCAGAATGTAAGCTTTCGTATGCAAGCAGACTTCATCAGACAAAATGGGAATGGCAAGCAGCAATTCTTAATATAAGTGGGCACTGAGTTGGTACACAGAATCATGGGAATGTTTTTAGCAGATTAAAAGAATCACAAATAGAGATCTGTGTTTATTAGTGTTAGAACAAAGCGGGGCTGAAACAACGCTGTTTCAAGTGCTGCCCTGAATGAGTCCTGGCTTCTCAATTATGGAGGTTGCATGCTCTTGATAGCTTTCTTCAGAAGAGATAACTTTGCTGGGGCATTTTGCACATGTGCATCCTAACTATGACAGCTACCATCACTTGTTGGGAGTGGCCGTGACTCAGTGGAAGAGCTTCCGCTTTGCATGCAGGAGATTCCAGGTCCAATTCTCGGCATCTCCAGTTAAAAGGACCAGGCAGTAGGTGGTGTGAAAGACCTCAGCCTGACACCCTGGAGAGCTGCTGCCAGTCTGAGTAGCCAGTACTGACCTTGATGGACCAAGGGGGTCTGAATATGTATTCAAAGTTAAACAGTAATGCTGGGAGAATTTCAGCCAGCCAGCCCTTCCCAGGCATTCAACACAGGCTAAATCAAACTTGATGTTTACAAGCCTACACTTGCCAAAGGGTATCTTCCACCTAGGGAAAAGTTAAGCATCCAAGACAGCTAAAAGGGAGGTAAGGTTGTTAAGCCCTTCTTTCCTCATGAGGGAAATGACCCTTTCATTATTTCAGATGCTTCCATTAACTAGTCGATCATAGTATATAGAGAACAGTCTGTAACTGCTTTTTCTTTTTCTGTAGTCTAAAGCAGACGTCAGATTCAGTGGGAGCTCACAGGAGCACAGCTCCTGAACCTTTCTGAGAGTTCCTCCTCCTCCTCCTGAGTTCCACCTTCTTGTCCATTGAATAGTATGTAGAGCTGCATAACAATCCCTGGATGAGCTCCACCACCTATTTTTCTACAAAATGACCTCTGGTCTAAAGTGTCCAAAGGAAATTGGTTCTATGTAGGCTGCTTTCAATATAGTATCGGTCAGATCTACTACACACAAATCAGGTGGTGGCAGTGGATTTGAGTAACAAGGAGAGAAGGTGTAGAGGAACAGCTTACAGGCAGTTTAACATGTTTGCTGGGGACTGTTTTTTCCATTCCTGTTTTAGGTATTGAGTAGAGCTTGGGTATAACCTGAGATTGCCAGATTCCCAGAGCTGGCAGGAGAACCCCCCACAGATACTCCCTTCCCCCTCCATTTCTCAGTGGATTTGCAGGAGGAGGAATGGAAGGTGAACAGTGCGACTTTCAGCTAGGAACCCAGAAGTGATGTCACTGAACTGCACAAAGCTCTAGGAGTTTCCCCAGTCATTATGGTTTTCACCACAGAGTTTCAGCAGGGGGGAAAGTATAGATGACTGGGGAAGGCAATGGCAAACCACCCCGTAAAAAGTCTGCCGTGAAAATGTCGTGATGCGATGTCACCCCATAGTCGGAAACGACTGGTGCTTGCACAGGGGACTACCTTTACTTTTTTTTAATTCTGAATTTACATGTAAGTAGGAAATATTGTCTCTCTGGGAAAATGGGAAATAGCTGCCAGTCTCTGCCTTGCAGAACCCTCTCCTTCCCCATGTCAGCTGCATCCCAAATGTACCTAATATCTGCTGCTAAACAAGCTTATTTTGTGGGCCATTTGGACAAGCTCTCTCCTCAAGCTGTCAGTCCATGAGCCTTGGCCCTGGCGCTTAAAAGATCTAATTTTCATAATTACAATCCTCTTTCCCGCTCCCTCCTCCTCACCCAGCCACCCGTGTGTTCCTACAGAAGGGCTTGTTCTCCAGGGACCCATCACTGCCTTTGCCTGAAGAAACATTCGAAGTTCATCCAGGGGTCGCAGTTAGATTCCACTTCCTGTTTAGGAAGCATGGTGTGCTCGCTGAGCCGAGGAGGATGCGTATTGTGGGAAGGAAGCCATTGGCTAAGTCACTTTTTTGGAGGGGGGGGGCAGCTTATATGGTGTCATCACTCAAGGCCAGGTTTTTAGTGGGCGTGGCCAATACAAGAAGTGCTTTTGACTGCATTTTCCTGCTCAAAATGAAGTCCACGAAATGCTTGGTGTTCAAAATGTTTGCAGAACCAGCCCAAGACGTTTTGGTGCCCAAGGTAGAAAACCCAGATGGCATTCCCTGCTTCCCAACCCCCACCGCTCCTTTGAGTAATCTTAACTGTTACAAAAAATGAAGCAACCACTGCACTGATCACAGGCACACAAATGCTGCCTGAATAAAACAGTATTACGTATCTTTTCTACAGTGGAGTACTAACTAGGCTGAGCTTAAAGAGCCCCTTTCAGCCATTTTGATTTGGGATACCTTGCATACAAGGAGAGCCTGCCTCATGCAACCCTGTCAATATGCATGTCTGCTGTTTTGTGCAACTAGGGCAATGCATGTATTTTCCAGCTTTGATACACAGAAACGTACACTCCCAATAATCTGGGTTTTCCATTGCTTTACTGAAGCTGGAACATAGGTTGCCCCCTTGATCCCAAACTGTAATGTGTATATCATGCAGATCACAGAAGGTTGCCAGATTTCCCCAGGCCACCACAAGTAGGCAAGGGGTGGGTACCATAGGGCTGTCAGATCCAGTTTGGGAAACTCCTGGAGATTTGGGGGTGGAGCCTGGGGAGGACAGGGACCTCAGTGGGGTACAGTGCCCTACAGTCCACCTTCCAAAGCATTCATTTTCTCAAGGGGAACTTTTCTCTGTGATCTGGACATCCATTGTCATTCTCCGGGTTCCTCAGACCTGTGTAGGCAGCCTTACCAGTCCAGCTGCTTGGCATACAGCCGCCAGTCTGGGATCCTCGGGTCCCGCTTGGAGGCTGGCATCCCTAAATCACATCTGGTACTTTATTCCAGTATGTGAGGTAGGAGCACAAAAATCATAAATCTGTAAGGGGCTAGTATGAGCAGCCTGCATTCAAATCTTACTCAGCTATGAAACTCGCCGGGCAGCCCTGGGCAAGTCGTTGATCTGTCTTTCTTAATCTATCTTGAATTTGTAGGGAAGATGAAACTCCTCTTTGCACTGACTGTGGTGATATGGCAGAATAAAACAAGAATCCAGTGGCACTTTAGAGACAAACAAAATTTTATTGCAGCATAAACTTTTGTTGAGTCACAGATGCATGACGTGTATATCCATATGCATCTCATGAAGAGAGTTCTGACTCGCATAAGCTTACACTGGGATTCATTTTGTTGGCCTCTAAAGTGCTGCTGGATTCAGGTTTTATTTTACTGCCACCGACTAACAAAGTTACCCATCTGAAATTATGGCAATGTGGCGTTGTGGTAATAAGACACATACGCCCTGTGCTATTAGTCTCTGCAACATATGCAAGTTTACCCATTTTGGGGAAAAGTCTGATGGACCAGTGAGGTGTCCACTAAGGCTTTTCCTATGGTCTTTTTCCTGGGCTGTATGAAAACCTACAGCACCATCTACTGGTGGAGGTACAAACATAACAGTATTGGCCATGATGGAGTTTGATAAGAGAAGACCGAAGAGGGCCAATATCTTCTATCTTCTTGATTCCATTTTATTTTGGCTTCGTACCCATGGTAAGAACAGTGTTTACTACAAGAATAAAGCAATGATGTACAAAAGGAGTCTATGTGAAATGGTTTCAAAAGTTATATCAATCACAAAGGCTGAACAGTATACAGCTCAATATCTTCATACAAACTGACTCAAGGACTTAAACCCCATGGCTTAGGATATAGCACACACAACACTTCACAATCTCACAATATTTGTACACAGTCTTACTTATTACACTGGAGCAAAATCTTTACAGTGGAGATCTACTCCCTTCTATAAGCTCCTGCAGATGTCCACAGATGATCTCTGGTGTCCCCATATGTAACGCTAGCTGTGCTAAACCATTTCATGATAGCTTCATCAGGCGAAAGAGCCAGGGACTAAAAAAACTAACATCATCCATTCATACATAATCTCATACACATTGAGTCCAGCTGGCTTCTCCAAAGCGTCCAGCAACTCCCAGTGATAAAACAGATATTTTGTACCCCAACACAATGCAGGAAACCCCATGGTCATACTGTCCTATTTTATTGTGCTCTTGTTTCCCTTAAATGCCATCCCTCTAAGCTACTGTTTGCTTCACAGACACTTGAGTGTTTTACCCTTAGCAGCTAACAGTCCTTCGTGGTACTGGTTTGATCTGGACCGAGCACCCTGTTCGACTCCTTTGAGCTAAAAAGAACTGCAGGACATTCTGACTGTGGATCTCTGGCAGTAGGTCTAGCCTAGCTGGTAGAATTCTTGGTCCTGATCCAGCAAGTGCAATAGTAATAGCCAGATGTGCCCATGTTACTCTGCTCTTAAAACAGTGCATTGTGGGGGCACTGGTGGTGCAAGAAGCTCCTTATGTGATAAAAGGTGAGGGATTCAACATATGTTAGCCCATTCATCTTTGTAGTCTCTCTCCCTTTCTTCATGCACAGGATTTTGTACACGTGAGAGAACACCTGCAAAAACATTGGTTTTCAAGTGCAAATTGTGTTCACTAGGTCAAAGCAGCCTATTTTCCTTCTTGCAACAGGAGAGTTAATGCTTCTGCTTGTTTGAAATCCAAGTTGATAAGTTATCACCTGGCACAATCACATGATCCCCCTGTCACCAAGGCAGAATCCAAATGTTTATGTGGATGCAGTGATGAGGCTGGGACATGCCTGGAGCCCATTTCAACCAGGGAATGGGAGTCCTGGCTGTTACCCTCTACTCACTCCTTGGTGAAACTAGTTGCTTCTACTTCTTTCTTGGTATGTACCTATGAGCCTTCAAGTCACAGCTGATTTATGGTGACCTCAGCAAGGGGCTTTCAAGGCAAATGGAAAGCAGAGGTGGTTTGCCAGTGCCTTCCTCTGCAAAGCCTTCCTTGGTGGGTTCTCATCCAAGACTTATGGTGACCCCAGCAAGGGGCTTTCAAGGCAAGGGAAAAGCAGAAGTGGTTTGCCATTGCCTTCCTTTGCGGAGCCTTCCTTGGTGGTCTCCCATCCATGTATTTACTCTGCTTAGCTTCTGAGATCTGATGAGATCAAACTATACCCTTCCCACTTTCTATCTATATACCAGTCTCCATCACATCATATTTGGGATTATGTGGATTAATCGAGGGAAGAATTTTTGAATGATCTTTCTGTTGGAATATTTGGTTAAGCTCCTATCCTGCTACAAATTTTGTTAGTCTTTAAAGTGCTACCGGACTCTTACTCTTTTCTGCTGCTACAGACAGACAAACACAGCTACCCGTCTTGATCAAGTAGATCCAGTTGGCATTGAGGTTTCAGTCAAAACAAGAGAAAAGAAGCCTAATCTAAAGAGTACTTTACCTATCACAAATGGCCAACTTGTCTGGCATCATATATTGAGAGCATTGTGTTTCAGGAAAAATTGAAAATTGGTTTGCTTACTTTACAATTTATGCCTTTATACTGCTTAAACAATTAGAGACGTATTGATGCCTAAAAGCTTTTAGATTTTAGCTGAGAATTAGATCAGTAAGAAGTTACTTAGGGACAGGAAGTTACTAGGGATAGGAAGGGCTTATGAACTAGTGAGAGAAAATTTCTCCCACACATTGTATCTACAGGAAAGACTTGCAGAAACATGTGTCTCCGTGGAAGGCTATGTGAAGAGGACAAAGTGAGTGAGAGAGGAGGGGTCAGAGAGCAACTCCCAGGTTAAGACAAAGAGAGGCATCCTATTGAAGGATTCTGTGCCCTTAGAGTGATATAGCATAGCAGCTCCCAATATCCAGGCATGCTGAGTCGCTCACTCCAACACTTTCCTTATAGCAGCATGCATGTACATCTGTCTTTCTAAAAAGGATCCCACCTGTGTAGAAGATGCAGTTACAGGGAAAGTGTCTGCATCCACTCATAGAGAATGTGTGCTCAAAGCCCCTTAAGTGGCCCCACAGACTCCACTTAAGGACAGGATAACCTAAGGTTGCCAGCCCACAGGTGGATCCGAGGAATCACCTGGTTTCTGGGGCTCCTGCCTGCTACTGGCCAGCTGCCCAGCGGAGAGAAGCCCCCTCCCCAACAGCCATGACTAAAGGTGATGTCCCCGACATGATGATGTCACACAGAAGTGTGGAATCAGCCTGTTCATTAAAGACAGAATGTGAGAAGCAGTGGTTTTTAAACCAGGGGAATTAAATTTAAGTTCCCTGTTAAGAAGAATTTCCCAAATATGACAGACATTTAGCAGTTGGAAAACCTGCTAAGAAACAGGTTTCTTCCCCTAGAGCATTCTGCAAAATAGTTGTCAGACAGTTTGTGTACAGTTATCCAGTTCTGAGTAGCTGATCCACTGGTTCTGTCCCAGTTCAGGACTCATTAGGACATGCACATTTATCCCTTGATGGCTTGCATCTGAAGTACATTCAGGATGATGTCAAGTGATGTGAAAATGCTATAAATATGTGATCTACATAGACATTTTAATGCATTACAATAATCCAAGAACCAATGATTGAAAATGTGCTTGAGAAGTTATCCTGTGAACAGGTTAGCATGAAATTAGTGCCTTTAGAAGAAGAGAAGAAGAGATTGGATTTATACCATACCCTTCACTGCAGGAAGAAGAAGAAGAAGGAGAAGGAGAAGAAGAATTGCAGATTTATACCCCGCCCTTCTCTCTGAATTAGAGACTCAGAGCGGCTTACAATCTCCTGTATCTTCTCCCCCCACAACAGACACCCTGTGAGGTGAGTGGGGCTGAGAGGGCTCTCACAGCAGCTGCCCTTTCAAGGACAACCTCTGCCAGAGCTATGGCTAACCCAAGGCCATTCCAGCAGGTGTAAGTGGAGGAGTGGGGAATCAAACCCGGTTCTCCCATGTAAGAGTCCACACACTTAACCACAACACCAAACTAGCTCTCAGAGCAGCTTACAATCTCCTTCCCCTTCCTTTCCCCACAACAGACATCCTGTGGGGTAGATGGGGCTGAGAGAGCTCTCCCATAACTGCTCTGGAGCAGAATAGCTCTGAGAGAACTTGTGGCTGACCCACATCAGCAGGTGCATGTGGAGGAGTGGGGAATCAAACCTGTTCTCCCAGATAAAAGTCCTTGCACTTAACCACTACACCGAACTGGTTCTCTAGGATCCCCTTGTCATGCTTTCAGGAAAACATATACTTTTCCTTTAGGATATTTTTGGTGCAGCAGCTGATGCTTCCCAAATTCTGGACAATAGATTCTTTCTGTTTCTCTGTAGACAAAGTTCTTGCATTAGGCTCTGGCCTTGACTGCTTTTGCATATTATTTTAGGATTTGAGCAATCCAGTCATATCCAAGGAGAGATTACATTTTCCAGCTAGGGTGTATGCAATGGGAAACTCAGATTTTTTTAGGGTACATATTTGTATATACCAAAGCTGAAATATTCACACATTGTCCTAGTCACATAAAATGGTGACTGCATATTTCAGAAGATCAAAGAGAGACTATACTGCAGGGGTGGCCAATGGTAGCTCTCCAGATGTTTTTTGCCTACAACTCCCATCAGCCCCAGCCATTGGCCATGCGTATTTCAGGAAGATCAAAGAGAGACTATACTGCAGGGGTGGCCAACAGTAGCTCCAGATGTTTTTTGCCTACAACTCCCATCAGCCCCAGCCAGCATGGCCAATGGCTGGGGCTAATGGGAGTTGTAGGCAAAAAGCATCTGGAGAGCTACCGTTGGCCACCCCTGCTATACTGAATTGCAACTGATAATGAAGCTCAAGACAACACATCCTCCTGGGCTGAATTGAGACCTAGGTTTCCTATCTCATTAACAGTACTAATTTCTCCATGCCTACTACCCCTCTGCATACCACACCTAATCCAATCATGGCTGCTGTTGTCATTCACCTGCCATTGTCATTTGACATCTGAAATCACTCCACTCTCCAAGATACAAGGACAGATGAACTCACATTCTAGCTGCATCGGAAGAAGTGAGCATTGACAAGAAAAAGCTCTTACCCAAAGGTGTTACTGGACTCTTGCTGTTTTCTGCTGCTACAGACAGATTAATGACTACCCATCAGGAAGATCACATTTAATGTACTACTTTCTTCTGTTACATGAGACTGGAGGACAAACTCATAACAGCTGAACAGGACTACTGTATTAGAGACAAGTGGATTCTGTTTCCCAGAAGTGGGGGGAAGAGAGACTGGTTATGCTGAAATGCTTATGACTGTCACAAAGCTCGTACTGGCTATTACCAATAATGTCCATAGAATTTAATGTCAAACTACATGTAACAGCTTTCCAATACTTTTTTTTAAATAAAGTTTTGCTGGCAGGAAGGAATTCGAACCAGAGAATCAGAGGTGAAGGAAGGATTTTGAGCCTTCACCCACTTTCTGTTTCCCCACTCCAACTTGTACAAGCTGGCAGCTTTTCCCATGCAGAGTTTCAATTGCTTGTTAGCCTCTGGAATCACGTTTTGAACCTCTCAGGAAGAAAAGTAGCTGGTGGGGAGGGGGTGATTTGGAGGAGAGAAGTAACAGGAATCATTCAGTATACCTCTAAATGACACTACCCAAAGGCATTTTAAAAAAAAAAACCATGTCAGGACTATCATACATAGACCTGCATATCACATATAGCAGGGGTGGCCAACAGTAGCTCTCCAGATGTTTTTTGCCTACAACTCCCATTAGCCCCAGCCATTGGCCATGCTGGCTGGGGCTGATGGGAGTTGTGGGCAAAAAACATCTGGAGAGCTACCATTGGCCACACCTGACATATAGTTAATGCCCAGCCTGACTTGTATTGGACCTAACATTGGCAAATTTCTTTTTCCAAGGAATGTGTGGCTGGATTGGGCATGCATACCACATGAGTGGAGGATAGGGTTGCCACGTCTGTGTTGGGAAATACCTGAAGACTTTGGGGGTGGATCTGGGAGAGGGTGTGGCTTGGGGAGAGGAGGGTTAGGGTTAGGGTTAACATAGTACAATGCCCATAGAGTCCAAACTTCAAAGCTGCCATTTTCTCCAGGGGAGCCAATCTCTGCCAGCCAGAGATCAGTTGTAAAAGCAGGAGATCTCCAGGTCCCATCTGGTCATTGTGTGACTTCTCTTACGAGCATTATATTGCCCACCTGGTGGCTGGCAACCTTAGTGGAGATGTTTCAGCCTTCTCTCCTGTGCCATTTTCCCTGAGCCAAAATGGTTGCTGTTTCCCTCTGGGAAAACAGCACAGGAGAGAAGGCTAAAGCCCTTGCTTTCCCTTGCCACACTCATAAGATGAATCCAGCCCTTGGAAAAGAAAGCTCTTCAATGTTAGGTGTGGCAGGTGTCACCTCAGTCACAACTTTTCCTTCTACCAACAATCACCAGAATACTTTTACCATTTTTAAAAACTAATTTTCTTTTCGATGTAAACGTTAATATATTTGTCACTCCTTAAAAACAATTTGTTTTCTAAATGCATAGTTACCCATCCCCAAGATTGCCCTATCTTTTCAAGATATCTGATTATTTAACAAAACAGTTTTTTTTTAAAAAATGAGCAGTATGTATTTCCACATTTTCCTCCACTAGTGTTAACATCTTTGAAACCATCTTTTTTTTTTAAATAGAGGAATAAGGCTCTCTCCCTTTGAACTAAGGCTCCTCCATTAATTCATTGTGTTTTGTACCATCTTTAATTACTATGCAGGATTTGGCCTAGAGCCCTGTATATCCAACAAGGTTTTGTCTCCCCTGCCCCATGCTTTTATCCTCCCCCCCCCCCCCCCAGAACCATGAACTGAGTCCATTGCTCAGAGCCTGGCTTTCCCCTGAAGTCTGATGTTTATGGAGACACCGTAGATCCCTGGGGCTCACTCCCATAAAACCTTATTATCATATATTCTGGGGCATAAACTCTGGCTGTCAAGCCTGGAACATAGCAGAGGCTGTACTCATTCGCCTTCCTTTGTACTCTGCGCCTTTTCTCCTTTTTTGTACTGTGGGGTATATAGAGATATCTGTTTTGCTACGATGTTTGGTTTTTATATCCCACTTGCTCCTTAAGCCTGTAAGAAGTGGGGGGAAAGAAGTGGGTTTTTTCTTCTTCTGGGGAGTCTGTAAATGGGGCCTGACAATTGACACAACGACTAACATCAGAGCCCATTAAATTCATAAATGTGAGATATTACAAGCTCTATAAATTCCTTCTGATGCACTTCCAGGGAATATACTCAAGGCTGATAACAACAGTGCTAATTCTTAAATGACTTACTCCCGGCTTACAAAAAGGGCTGAACTTGCTGCAGCTTTAGATCTGCTCTGTGCCCGACCACCAAAAATAGCCTAAGATGCAGTAGGTAGGTGTTCTCCCACACTTTGCTCTCTCAAAGCATACAGCATGTATAGTATGGGAAATTAATCCAAATAAATCCAGAGGTTAATTCAAGTGTTCTCTTTGCACCCTGCTCTTCCTTCCAGGAATTTCTGTCTGCACCAGTTTGCCCATGACGAAGTGCATCACAGATGTTTGTGGGTTCTCTTCAGTTCCTTTGTGCACAGTGCCCAATTTGGGTTGCGAATGAGGCATTCAGCCTTTTGTCTCATAACATTTTCCTGAGCTAGAACTGAGCCCAACAGGCGGACACTAGGGAAGAACATGTGGGATTTTTGTGGCGGATGGGAGAGACCATTGCTACCCCTTCAAAGTACTCCAGTGTGCTCAGAAGAAGAGGCAGACTCTCAGCTGGTGATGGGGCTTAGACAATGCAAAAGCAATAGAAGATATTCACACTGCTTCTGCTTTGTGCAATGCATGATGTGACCCCTTCCCTCTCCTGAATTCTCTGGTATGCTCAGAGGACTGTACTGTAACATATCTAGAGTCGCTAGGTCCTACCTGGCAGCCAGCAGGGGGGTCCTTGGGCCTTTCTGGGATCCTCTCCCAAATGTGCGGCACAATGACATCACCTAGAAGTGATATCATCATATCACCAACTTGGGGGGGGGGTGCTCTAGTTTTGGGGCAAAACTCTTTGGCTGTAGCCAATTTTACCATAGAGTTTTGCCCCAAAACTAGTCAACATTGGCAATATGATGATGTCATTCCCCAGGTGACATCACCACCTCACCTTTTGGGCCAGCTGGGAACAAGATTTCCCCCCCCCCCACCAGCCAGCTGGCTGGCAGCAGGCAAGTAGGGGTTCCCCTGCCCCTGGCCGGGGTTTAGCAACCCTAATTTGTGCCTGGGCTTGAAGAAGGAAGTAGCCCAAGTCTTTCTTGCAGCTTCTGCCTTCCCCCAGCCTCTAGTGCAGGGGTAGCCAAACATGTGGCTCTTTCACACATATTGTGCAGCTCCTGGAGATCAAGGAGGAACTTAATACAGGCTTACTCTCAAGTAAGTGTGCTTAAGATCGGGACCTTAGTCAGCCTCTGAGTGCTGACCCATAGGTAAGCGACTATTTCCATCATGTGTGAAGGAGGGGGGAAGTAGGCAGGCTTGCAATCTCTTCTCCTCCACCACAGAGGTCGCCCAGAGACCTAGAGAGGGGACAGAGAGCACAAGAGCCAAGGAAGCCGCTGGAAGGAGGGACAGAATTAAAGAGGGCAGTGCAGGGTTCCCCTTTAGTTTCTTAGCTCTTGCAGGAGCTATATTTATTAAACTTGGTGTCAAGGCAAAGAGAGATTCATAATGATGCAAACGGTGGTCAGTGATTTGTATGGTTCATGTGTGTTTCCTTCTTGCACTAGTGCCAAAAATTAATTCCCTAACCTTTTCTTATGCTGGTCTTATGGGGCCTGTTATCCCAGTTTATGTTTTTAAAGCCTTCTTCTAGCATGGTCGTGTTGCAAAGTGCATGCATATGTATTTTATCTTTCTGTGCAAAGAAAGTATTAAGAGTTTTAATAAAGATATGTGTGTGATATTTGTTCATGTCTTGTGGCTCTCAAAACATCTGACCTTTATTCTATGTTACTTGTGTGTTAAGTAAATGTGAAAAGAAAAGTCAATCTCTAACCCATTCTTTGCACATGTGGAAGGATTTGGTGGAAGGCAGTGGCCAGTGATGACAACACATAATTGCTGGATACTAAGCCAAGCCTAAATCTCTGGACCTTTCCAGTGGACACTGTGAGGGAGAAGGGGAGGACTGTCATTTGAATTTGTGAGTTTATTGTTCAGATTGTGACAATTCTATCCCAATAAGTTAAATTTTGCTACTCACAAATTTTGCTTGGAACTCAGTTTTGGCATATTGTACTTTAAACGTAAACACATGAACACACGGTGCTTGCCTTATACTGATTCAGACATCTGGTCCATCATAGTCAGTATTGTCAGACTGGCAGCGGCTTTCCAGGATCTCAGACTGAAGTCTTTCATATCACTCCCTACCTGATCCTTTGAGATGGTTTATTGGTGTCTGTAATTTCCTTTCGGGGTGGAAAAAAAATGATTTCAAAACTGTATATACCCACACAATCCAGTTTTCAAGTTCAAAAAAGCTGCAAATGTTTCTTTTGACAAATCTCCCACTTTCCTACTTAATCTTGCTTTGCCTCTTTAGAAGTTGGGAATGGTCTGCACCCATTCTGTGAATCAATTAGTTTTCTCATTGATTAGATCTACTTTTAAACTGTGCTGAAAACAGGGCGGCAGGTTCAACTCCCTGGACAGTTTGAAAGCTCTTTGTAACATTTCTCTCTCTCTCTCTCTCTCTCTCTTTCTTTCTTTCTTTCTTTCTTTCTTTCTTTCTTTCTTTCTTTCTTTCTTTCTTTCTTTCTTTCTTTCTTTCTTTCTTTCTTTCTTTCTTTCTTTCTTTCTTTCTTTCTTTCTTTCTCTCTCTCTTTCTCTCTCTCTTTCTCTCTCTCTTTCTTTCTTTTTTTCTTTCTTTCTTTCTCCCTCCCTTCCTCCCCCCCCCTTCCGTTGTCAATATAAATGGATGTGCACAGCATCCGTCTGATGAAGTGAGTCCTTCTGACTCACAAAAACTGATGGTGCAATAAATTCTGTTAGTCTCTGCAGTGCCATTGAGCTCCTGTTTTAATTTGCCACTGCAGACTAACATGGCTACCCACTTTCTTTTAACAAGTGGCATATTATGTCCTGGTAGATTCATCATGGCAGTATGGGTGGAAGTACGGTTGCCAGGTCTGTGTTGAAAAATACCTGGAGACTTTGGGGGTGGATCCTAGAGAGGGCAGGGTTTGGGGAGAAGAGGGGCCTCAACATGGTACAATGATATAAAGCCCACCCTTCAGAGCAGCCATTTCCCCCAGAGGAGCTGATCTCTGCCAGCTGGAGATCAGTTGTAAAAGCAGGGGATTTCCTGGCCCCACCTGGAGGCTGGCAACCGTAGGAGGGAACTCCATCCTTGAGGCTTAGGATGTGACCTTTGACTCCCTTCTTGGGTCTGACTGCTCCCCATTGGCTGGCCCACCTGCTCAGATGCACCCTCTGCCACTGAGGAGCCAGGCAGCTCTGATTCTCTTGCCTGCTGCACAGAATGTGTGTGTCTGGAGGAGGGGTCATCACAATCTGGAGGTGACATCATTTTCAGGTGACACTCTAGAAACCCCTGAAAGTTTACCCTACAGACTGGAAGGGTTATAAACCATTGCCTGGAAGTGACATTATTTCCACTTTCAAATGAAATCTCACACCCATATTGTGTGCTGCTGCATCAGCAGGCAAGTGAGCCAGAGCTGGCCAGGATGCGCCCTGAGCAGCTGGCTTGGGGTGTGTGTGTGTGCTGTGGCCAGGATTGCCCCTCACACTCTAGGCAGTAGCATAGGACTGCCTAGTGGACAGGCAACTCTCCTGGTCCCTTTCTGTGATCCTCACGCTTAATCAGCACTCTATTCTGAATGCCAAGAGACTTTCCCAGTGGAAACTTTCTGTCTGGGCCTCATTGCCGCGGCTGCATGGGTTCTCTTAGTCCCTCACAGGAAGTATGAGCAAACAAATAGTTTAAGCTTCCCTATCAGTACAGCCAAGCCCCCCTGGCTAAGTCTCACAAACGGGGCCTGAAAAATGCAAGGGAAAAGCCCTGGCCTGGATAGGCCAGACAAACTCAATCTTGTCAGATCTCAGAAGCTAAACAGAGCCAACCCTGGCAAGTCCTTGGATGGGAGACCCCCCAAGGAATACCAGGACTAGGAGGCAGAGGCAGGCAATACCCAAGCCACCTCTGGAAAGTCCAAGCCCCACTTGGGGTCACCAGAAGTCACTGTCACCATGACTTCCAGGCATGCAAGCACACACACACACACACACACTCACAAAGTTGGGGGTGGGGAAAGGGAAAAAAGAAAAAATATAAGGAGAAAGAGGAACTGTAACTCAAGTTTGAATTCCTCCTTTTTTGCTGAGAACATGGTGGCAGATTCAATCCACCAGACAGCTCAAAAGCCAGGTCAGAGAACTGGGAAAGTTTTCACAACATGCAGTGTGCTGAGCAGTATGTGCATATACGCACATATACATCTCATCGTGTCTGTATATTGTGCTATATAAATAATAATAAAATAACAAGTCATTAATAGTGATTCATGTGGTTTTGCAAGCATCAGGCATTTTCTAAAACCATAACATGTGAAAGGACACACATCCATGGACACCATGCAGATGGTAATCCCTGTTGATTATGCCATTCTTAAATTTGTTCTGCCCCATAACATGGAAATTGTCCTCACGTGTCCTCACCACTTAATATGATTCTATTTCCTGTTCTTTTGGGGTTAAAAAAGGCAAAAAGGCTGTGCAGAATGCTGATAGTTGTTCCGTCACTCCAGTCACTAACCATGCACTACTCCTGTGTTGATGCCAGTCAAAGCTCTGCTTGTTAGCCAAGTCAGTACACTCCAGAGAGGGGCAGATAGAGGGCTGAAATTGAGCTGGAGATAATTAGGGTTTTATCTTGGAGCCTGTTTTAAAACCCAACTCATCTCTGAATTGAACAAAGTTATAGGTACTGCGTTAGTGGAGGAAAAGGGAGGAGAAGAAGAAGAAGAGTTGGAGTATATCCTCCCTTTCAGAGCAGTTTATGGCTCCTTCCCTTCCTTTCCCCACAACAGACACACTGTGAGGTAGCTGGAGCTGAGAGAGCTCTGTGAGAACTGCTTCAGAGAACAGCTCTTGAGGGAACTGTAACTGACCCAAGGTCACCCAGCTGGCTTCATGTGGAGGAGGAGTGGGGAATTAAACATGGTTCTCCAGATTAGATGCTGCCACTCTGAACCTCTACATTACAGTGGCTGTCCAATGAATGAGATAGGTAATGAGAAAGGTACTGAATTATATTTCCCTTACCATCAAGTAACTACAACCAACCATTTATACATTCATCCTGGGAACAGGGGTGGGAAGAGTTTCCATACTGATATACAGGTAAGAAGCAGGCTCTTCAGCCCCTGCAACTTGTTTTTTTTTAAGCAGACAGAGAGGAATTTACATGCTTTTTAACTGCTCCTCCTTGGATTTCCTGTGGTAGAGTTTTGTGTCAGGCTTTTGGGAACCCAGACCACAGAGTTCTTTGCTGAATGGCTAACCTTGCCCTGTGTTTAATGTCACAGCGGTTACGATGACCCACAGTGTTTCAAAATGTGATTTTTGTGCTTCTCGGTGTCTTTGCTAATGATGGCTCAGTGGCCAAAAGGTCTCCAGTTCAATCCCTCCGGTATCAGGGTAGGAAAACACACCCACCTGAGACCCTGAAGATACTGCCACCAGTCAAAGTGGAAAGTACTGTGCTCCACAGATAGCGGCTCCTTATATCCCTTATCATATGGCTTTTCTACAAGACACCCCTTCTTTATCTTCCTACCCATTTCATTCTTCTTTTCCCCCCTTTTTTTTCTTAATTCACTGTCTAGTGAGTTTCTGATTGACTCAAAGACCAATTAAAGTAAAATTTAATGGGAGAATAGATTAACTCCCCGAGGTTTCCCTCCCATCCATCACATTTTTATAGCAGGAACTGTGTGGAGGCTCATAACTTCATGCTGTGAGTGTGATAATAAAGGGGGCACGGAGAGGATTCCAATTTACTGCCGCGCTGATGCGCTCTGGGGATGGGATTTACTGCCCTGTCCCTTCCTCTTTTTATTCAGGGGGAGGTCACTGGATCCGTGGCCTGCGATGGGCCTCTGACGGATGGGATGTCAGGCACAGAGATCATGACAAGGGATTGGGGAGGGGGGTATGTGTTATGCGTAAATGTAATTGTGTCCAGAGTATGAGGATGCGGAACGTTCACCTTTCGCGCTCGAAAGGCTGCGATTACTGTAGGGCAGAAAGGCGCTTGTTGTGCAGAAATTTAGGAGCTAACGGATGGATTGGAAGTAATGGGGAGCAATTTGCCTCTTCTTAGGCTCCGGGGAGACAATAGTTTTTAAGAGAGTTGAAAGTAGCTTCAGAGAAGTATCCTTTCTTGTAGATATATATATATCTCCACACACACATGTGTGTGTTTCTTTTGTTACGTATATTCAAATAGGTTTTGTGGGTTAAAAGTGATTTCAAAAAAAAGAATGTGTAAAGTAGGAGAGGGGTGTGCTCATAATGAACAGTGGTCTTCCTTTCAAAAACTGCCCTCAGCCGTCCTGAAAGAAGACCTCCGCAACAACCAAGCCCACCATCCATCTACTGCCTAAGGATGTGTCATATATTTGTTGCTGCAAAATTCTGCTGGGGAAATGTTTGATTCGACTGATAGAGGAATTTCAGTGGTCATGTTCAGAACTGACAAGAATATATGGGATGGCTGTTAGAAAAAAACCACATAGAAGTATTTCCCCTTGCATCAGCAGATACTAAATCCCATCACACTCTGTTGTCAGTTAATGTTTCTCCGGAATCACATATTTGTGAGATTGTGTGTGTGCAATACTGGGGGTTTTTTTGGTAGGGGAATTTTAGGGGTCCAGACCTCTCCCTGGGATCCCCAGTGCCATTAGGGGTCTTTTCTATTTCCCTAGTCTGGCTAGGGAACTCAGGCCTCCAGAGGGAGAGAACAGTTGCCTTTAACTAAAAGTATTTATTAGTTCTAAAATGATACACCAGTAACACTCAATAGTATATATTTAATACCAATACCCCATAACATGTAGAAAATCCCAATACCTGATATATTGTACACTTCAGAAAGAACGAGGAATATTCCTGGACTGTGGACCAAGACCTCACTCAAGCCAACAGCCCCAAACAAAGACCAATGCCTCCTTTTTATATTCTTTTCCAATAGGAATCAAGGGAGGAGTTAATTGAAAATGTACCAGCCTTGCCAAATACCAGCCCATCCTAAATCAATAAGATGAACTTTTGCCCAGATATGTTTAGGCTTTGGAGCCTGGCACTTGAAAGCCAGGGAATATGAATTTGGACAAAGGTACATCTAAAGAGCAAGGCTTTCATTTTTACACCTAGCCTACTAGCAAAAGAGCAAAGGCTTCTGGGATTACAGAACCAAATCAGCATAGCAAGTCCTTACACAGCATAAAACAGAAAAGGCCCAGGCTCACTCAAGCCCAAATTCTGCCACAGTTTTAATTTCTAAAATGCCTCTTTTGGGGTTTGTTACTTGGCGCTCTGTGGCTGATCCTTGGTTTGGCATTCATCTCTCCAGGCAGGACACAATAGTTGTTGAGGCTGCTGAAGGTGATACGATGAGGACAGCGTTTCACATGGATTACAACAGCAATCATCAACATGGTGCCCATGGGCACAATGATGACCACCCACCAATGTATTTTCTGACACCCAGTTTTGCTTCTGCCCTAAACTGCCGAAGCAAATGGCTTTCCCTTTCCCCCATTTCATTGATTTGGAGGTTCTTCAGATGTATTCAGGAAGCACCACCTTTGTTTTCAGGGACTGCAAATTTAGAAACAGCTGCCTCTATTACAGGAGGATGCTTGGCTTGTAGCCTCCCAGTGTTTTGTGACTGGGCTCTAAAGGCCTCAGACCCAGAACATTTTAGTGCCAGAGGGAGACAGAGAACCTGACTTTGGCCCCCTCTTGTAGTGTAAATATAGGGGTAGACTGGATAATTGATAATTTAATATGCAACCCATGATCTGCTGTTTGAGATCTTGCCCTACTGAGTGCTTCTGGTCAAGCCTGGTCACAAACTGGCCCTGATTGTGTTTATGGACTAGGAATGAGCATGAACTGAACCACAAAGCGAAATTCGTCACAATTTTGCTTTCTCCATGGTTCGCAAACTGAAATTTGTGGCGGGTCTGCTGTCACAAACTTCCATGGACTTTTAAAGCAGTTCGTGGCACTTCATAGACAGAGCAGAGCCCCTGCTCTCTGTTCTCTGCGAAAGCTGCAAAAACAGGGCTGCTCAGCTCTTTCTAGGACTTTCTTGTACAAGAAAGCCCCAAACAACTAAGTGGCAGGGAGCAGGCTGCTCCCCACTGCTCAGTTGTTTTTTGGGGGACTTTCTCCACATCGCATTTAAAGAGAATCATTAGCAAACCTCCCAATTGGATTTAATTCATGATTCAGCCAAAAAGCACAAACTGACACAAACCATATTTTTCTGATTTGTGCCCATCCCTATTGTGCATTTCTTCATTTATATCCCGCTTTTCACCCTAGTTGAGGTTCAGAGCAGCTTAGAACATCATTCTCCCCTCCTCCATTCTCTCACAAGACCAATTGTGAAGGAGGCCAGGCTGGGAATTTATGATGGACCCAAGAAAGTGAGAAGTAGAACCCAGGTCTCTCAGAATCTTAGTCCAGCACTCTATCCACTGCACCATGAAAGACGTCCTCTGCTGCAGAACTGGCTTCCTCTTGGACTAGGCACTGCCACTTGTGCAATTCCAGCGTCCAGGGCTTTCACTCATTTGCATATTAGGCCACACACCCTGACAGCACCATTGTTCCACACAGGGCTTTTTGTAGAAAAGGCCCAGCAGGGACTCATTTGCATAGGCCACACCCCCTATACCAAGCCAGCCAAAACTGCGTTCCTGCTGAAAAAAAAAGCCCTGCCAGTGTCTTTCAAGATGCCTTGAAGTGCCTAGCACAAGAGGGATATGCCCTTCAGTGTACAACTGAAGCACCCAGGGAGAAGCATATGCAGGACAAAGGTATATGCCCCAAGCCATTATCCCCAAATGTAACTATGTCTCACACACTTTCCCCTTTCTGAAGCTGTGGAAAGTTGGACAAAACTTTGCATTGATTGTACACTTCCTATCTTAAAAATCAGTTTTACTGTGTTTACATTTTACACAGTAAAACTGTGAGTTTACATGGTATATTTGAGGGAATGGCAGTAGCAAAGTGCAGTAACTCCTGTGAGTAAAGTGTATGTTTCACATGCAAGGATGTCCAAGGTTCAATCCCTGGCATCTTCAATTGAGCGGCAGTTAAGTGGAAAATGGTCGTCTCATAAGTGCAACCTGTATGTTTTATCACTGAAGAATACTTTAACTGGCTATCGCCTGCAAGTCCTCTTTTTTTTTTTTTGCCTTTGTCTGAGCTATTAGATTGAGATCAAGATGGGTAGCTGTGTTTGTCTGTTTGTAACAGAAGAAAAGAGCAAGAGTCCAGTAGCACCTTAAAGACTAGCAAAGTTTGTGGCAGAATATGAGCTTCAGAAGTTCTGAAGAAGTGAGTAGTGACTCACAAAAGCTTATACCCTGCCACAAATTGTATTAGTCTTTAAGGTACTACTGGCCTCTGGCTCTTTTCTACAGCTAATGGACAGAAGAATTCTGTTGTATCCTTTCCTGTAACAGGTACAGATAGACCTACGTTCCACTTAAAGCTACGGGATAGGGTTAGCCAGGTTTGGAGGAGTTAACTTTAGAGCAAAGGTTTTTAGAGATATAAGATAAATTGTATCTCTGCTCCCTGAAGGGAGCCTGGGTGACCCTTAATTCCCCTCCCCTTTTAATTACCCCCCATTGTTCATAGCAGCTGAGTCACAAGCCCTGTTGTAATAGCTAAGGCCTATTATTCTAATTGGCTGCAACAGGAAATTGGAGAGCCAGCCACAAGTATATATTTAGGAGTACTTTGCCAGAGAACGTGAGTGGGAGGGAAGTCCTATTGATGAAACCATCATAGCTCCAGAGACAGAAAATCTTGGAGAAGGTAAGAGGTTAAGCACTTGAGTGAAGATTAGGTAAATGCTACTTTGTATTTAATTTAATGCATATAAACTAAAACAAGGGCAATAGCACATTAACAACTGAGTACTGAGGTGGTAATTCTGTAGCAATTTACGTCCTCTCAGCTGTGTTGCAGCAGTTAGAACAAATCAGATTTAGCTAACTGTCAGTCTAACCTAAGCTTGGTGGTGTTTGCTTCAAAATATACTGCTGACTTAATCTGAGAGGTTCACTTAAAAAGCACAGGATAGGTTTCAAAACGGAAGTTTTGACCTGACCTGGATAGCTGAGGTAAACCCAATCTCATCAGATCTCAGAAGCTAAGTGGGGTTGGCCCTGGCAGCAAGTACTTGGAAGGGTGACCCCCACCCCAAGGAATACCAGGGCTAGGAGGCAAAGACAGACTGTATCAAGTCACTGCTCTGGATATTCTCCGTGCCCCAGTAGGGGTTGACATGACTTCCAGACATGCCCATACAAAAAAAAATTATCAAAACCCTTAAGTTTTAATACTAAAGTTAAGGAATTGACCCAGTGGTTTCATATGCTAATAGTATAGTCTTCTTCTAGTGAAAGCAGCCTTCCTCTGGTGGCAGAGAGATGATCACCGGTGGATGACTTCTTGGATCTCACCTAGGGTTTCTCGTTCAAGGAGTAGTGAAAGACTCTTTGCAGTAGAGGCCTGCAGTTGAATTTAATGGCTGTTGACTCAGCCTTCCATCCTTCCGAGGTCAGTAAAATGAGTCCCAGCTTGCTGTGGGGAAAGTGTAGGTTACTGGGGAAGGCAATGGCAAACCACCCCATAAAAAGTCTGTGTGAAAACGTTGTGAAAAGCAACATCACCCCAGAGTCTGAAATGACTGGTGCTTGCACAGAGAACCTTTCCTTTCCTTTTAATAGCAGAGCCTTCCGCCAGGGGAACATGCTTCTTGCACAGTAGGAAGGCTATTTAATGGCAGGGGCTGTGGCTCAGTGGTAGAACATCTGCTTACTGTGCAGAAGGTCCCAGGTTTGATCCCTGGCACCTCCAGTTAAAACGACAAGGAAGTAAGTGAGGTGAAAGACCTCTGCCTGAGACCCTGGAGAATGGTAGACAGTACTGACTTTGATGGACTAAGGGTCTGATTCAGTATGAGGCAGCTTCATGTGTACTTGTGTGTTCATGCGCTCCCTAATTAGTGGAACAGAACCCCTCAGGTCCAGCCTGCTAGGACTACAGTTTACAACTACAGGGAAACTGAATTGCTGCTCCCCAAGGGGTACTTCTTGACCTTTAATCCTTTCCTTTTGATCACCAACCATTCCTCAATTACTATAATAGCCTTTTCTTAATAGCTAACTTTAATTGACTACAACAGGAAATTGGAGAGTTAGCCACAGGTGTATATTTAGGGGCATTCTGTCACAGAGGCCAGCTCTGTGAGCACAAGGGAGCTCCTGTGACAAAAATGTCCTAGCACCAAAGATAAATCATCTTGGGGAAAGTTAACTGAGAAATCTAAGATCAAGGATAGGGTCCTGATGCTGCTTGATATAGGGGAAGGGCGGTGACTCAATGGAAGAGTTTCTACTCTGCATGCCGAAGAAGAGTAGGTTTTATACCCCGCTCTTCCCTACCTGAAAGAGCCTCAGAGCAGTTTACAATCACCTTTCCATTCCTCTCCCCACAGCAAACACCTTGTGGGGCAGGTGGGCCTGAGAGAGTTCTGAGAAAACTGACTGGTCTCAGGTCACCCAGCTGGCTTCACATGGTGGAGGAATGGGGAATCAAACCCGGTTCTCCAGATTAGTGTCTGCCGCTCTTAACCACTACATCAAGGTAGGCCAGGTTCAATCCCTGGCATCTCTAGTTAAAAGGACCAGGCAGCTGGTGTTGTGAAAGATCTCTGCCGGAGACCCTGGTGAGCTGCTGTCAGTCTGAGTTGACAATACTGAACTTGGTGGACCGAGGTTCTGATTCAAGATAATGCCATGTTATGTGTGGGGGTGTTATGATTAATCTGAGCCAATGGCTTAGTATGATTAATGAGTAGAACTGAGGAAAGTGGTTGAGGAAAAAAAAGAAGCCTTGATCAGAAGAGACCAAAAAGGGGCACAAGCTCTGGTGAATCAAAGTCTATATGAAGCAAGCAGAGAAAATTAGGGGGAAATAATTAAAATGCAGATTCAGTAACAGAACATCTGTCTTTGCATGCAGAAATTCTGAGTTTCAGTCACCAGCCGTTCCAGTTAAAAGGATCAGGTAGTAGCTGATGTAAAAGACCATGAGCCAGTGCCGGTCAAAGAAGACGATGGAATGAGTAGACTCATGTCACCCACCTTGTGTGTGTCCTGAAGGACACAGGGCACAGAGCGGAGTTGTGCAGTCAAGGTGCAAGCTAGCCAAGATGCAGGCACAATCTGGTGTAGTCTGGTCAGAATCCAGTCCTTGGGTCATACACGGAGTCAGCAATAGAAGCAGGTTCAGGGCAAATGCAAGAGTCAAGGTCCAGTTACAGTCCAGGAGCCAGAATCACAGTTTGAAGGCAGAGTCAGTGGCTGCAAGGTCCAGAGTGATTAGATGTGTTGTGTCCACAGCCCATCTCTGCATTATAGGAGAGATGCCCATCTTGCAGTTGGGTTGTGTTATGCAGGTGTGTGCATTCTCCTCCTTACTATCTAGACCAGAGGTGGCAAAACTTGTTTAATGTAAGAGCCGCATAGAATAAATGCAGATGCTTGAGAGCTGCAAGACATGAACATCAGATGTTTGAGAGCCGCAAGACATGAATGTTGGATGTTGGAAGGAAGGAAGGGAAATAGATGGGGAAAGGGTTGAGGGAAGAAGAAGTGGAAAGAAAGCAACTTTAACTTTATATGCATTCTTCGAGCTGCTGGCCAGTTTGGCTTGGGGAAATGATTAAGAGATTTAAAGAGACAAATGCCTTCTCCAAGCCGGCCGATGAGATGGTGGGGGCTTTGAGAGCCACACGATATGTGTGAAAGAGCCACATGTGGCTCCTGTGCTGCAGTTTGGCCACCCTGATCTAGAGCCAGGTGTCTCTGGGCTGCTAATGACACACTCCATCTCCTTTCCTGCATCTCATGATAGACACTTTTCCACCTACACTCTAGATTCTAGAGATAAGGGAGGCGAGGTGGGGCATTCTCTGGTTCTGGGCCAGGGGCTTGAACAGCTGGGAAGCTCCTGTCAGACTGTGTGAGTTGTTGCTTGGCAAGGTTGCAGTAGTTTTCTGCAGAAGGTTGTCCTCAACTAACCTGGGATCTTCTCTGCCTGTCTGTTTTTCTTCAGAGACCTTGGCCTCTTTGGGGCTGGTTGCATCTGGCTGATTCACGACATTGTGTAGATGAGACCTGAATTGCTGGTAGTCTAGCTGAGGAACATTTTGATCTCTGTGCCCTCCTTAGTCACCTCATGAGCCACCATCGTCCACAGGATACTGGACTAGATCCTGCAAGAGTGTGCGAGTTTATATCATTATAATTTATTATTAATTAAATAGTAATTCCTGTCTGGGAGCTCACGTTAATTCTGCTCTGTGGGTAAAAGTGGTCTTCTATGCACAAACCGTTTGTCCCTGCCACTGTAGAATACTTTAGCAACTATCATTTGCATAGCTATACATTTAGCTTGTGGGTAAGTTAATGATGTCATAGAATGAGGGCTTTTTTTTTAGCAGGAACACACAAGGAACGCAGTTCCAGCTGGCTTGGCATCAGGGGGGCGTGGCCTGATATGGAAATGAGTCCCTTCTGAGCTTTTCCTACCCCAAATGCCCTGTGCGAAACAATGGTGATGTTAGGGGGTGTGGCCTAATATGCTAAATGAGTTCCTGCTGGGCTTTTTCTACAATAAAAGCCCTGCATAGAATGTTCACAAATATTATGCAGAGGGAGAAGAGTCAGTTGCACTGGAAACGCAGGCCTATCATAAAATCAGCACCAGGCTTCTGATAGCAAGCTTCAAATGCTGTCTTCCAGGGACCCCTGGATCCCCCCCCACACACACACACACGTGGGCAAACTCCCAACTTGAACCAATTTGCCAAATTGATGGCTTTCTTTAAACAAGATTTCAGAAAGGCTTGAGAGCGATGTTTCCTGTGGGACAGATTATCCAGCACCAAGGGGCCAGGCAGAAAATGCATCTTCTCCCTCACAGGTATCTCTCTCGAAAGATCTGTGTGCCTGCAACACCAGCGGACTGAACGGAGGGAGCAGAATTTATTTGGAAATAATAGTCACTATTTGTCGAGGCTCCCCCTCACCCTCAGCTTGAATATCTGGAGTTAATCATTGTTCTGCAAAACCATGAATAATGTTCCTTGTGGCTCCCCTGCTCGGAGAGTGTCCCGGCGGGAGTGCTACTAACCGTGTTTTGTCAGGCACTATCAGCAGTATTGAGCCAACTTGAGCAATCTGTTATTAATCCTTTTCTCCTGGTGACATGACCGGCAATCGATGGTCTCAACAAGCCATTGAAACTGAAGCAATCAGGCAGGCTTCAGCTAATCCAGTGGGTTATAGACCTGCAGGTGCTTGGCTGAGGACGGTGGGGAGGGGAAAGATTAGGGAACTGGAGCCAAATAAGGGATTGTGTTGACTGTAGCGATACTGAGGGGTTTCACAAAGAAGGCCTGACCTCTGTCAAGAAGATGTTGGGAGGGGGCTGGTGCCCTGAGCCATAACGGAAGCAGTAGGCCAGAGGCCTCTATGATTTACTAGGAAAATGCTGATTTGTTGTGACTCACAGCATGTGTGTGTAGACAGTGTGAGGGGTGCAATTTATGTTCGTATGCTCCCTGCTCAAGAATGTATCGCATTCTCCTCAGGGGTGCCTGTCAGAGGAGTCCATGATACCTTCTCTTGGGATCTTAGTAGGGTTGCCATCCTCCAGGTCCCAGCAGGGGATCCCCGGGTTTCAGGGGCTTCTCCCTGCTACCGACCAGCCGGCTGGTGGGGGGAACCCCTCCCCCAAGCAGCGATGCTATGTTTTTTGGGCAAACTATGTGGTTTATGCCCAGTTTAACCATAGAGTTTGCCCCAAACCCAAAGTGTCCCTCAGTGGGATGTCTCCAATGTGAAGATGTTACCCAGAATGTCCCCTCCCTCAAATCCCCCCGCACCAGACCGGTGAGAAGACCTGGCAACCCTAGATCATAGGCAGATTTTGTCTCCCAGGTGTAAGGTTGCCTGGTCCCCCCTGGCCACTAGCAGGGGATGGGAGGAGATAGGGTTGCCATGTCCAGGTTGAGAAACTCCTGAAGATTTGGGGATAGAGGCTGGGGAGGGCAGGGGCCTCAATGGGTTACAATGCCATAGAGTCTTCCCTCCAAAGCATCCATTTTCTCCAGGGGAACTGATCCCTGTAGTTTGGAGATGAGCTGGAATTCCGGGGGATCCCCAGGTACCCGCTGGAGGCTGGCATCCCTAGCCCAGGTGCAACAAGAGGACAGAACTTTATTTGCCTCAATGAGTGAATGGCAGCTGCTGATTTATATGGGAGAAGGGAAAGGGTATCAGGGAAACCTGCCCCTAGTGACCTCAGAATTTTGGACTGAATTTGTGCCTCCTGACAACTGTGTTCTTCAAGACACCCTTCGTGCTGAACTTAATGGGAATTGTGGAAACTTGCAGTAACTGGTGTTTGGTGACTCACAAAAGTGCATAACCCTACCAAAAGCTGTTAGTCTTTAAGGTGCTGCTGCACTCTTGCGCTCTCCTACTGAACCTAACTACTATCTGTCTTGATGATAGATCTTGTATCTGAACTTGTATCTGAAGAAGCTCATACCTTGCATAAAACTTTGTTGTTCTTAAAGGTCAAACTTTGTTCTACTGTCTGTCTTGCTGCACTCTGTTATTTGTAGGACTCTGCCGCGAGTTCAGTTTTTTAGTGTGGCACTGGAATGCAGTGGAACAGTGGGGGAGCTGGCATATAGATAGTCTTGGAAGCTGACAGACTGAGTAGTGATCTGGAAAGTTGCTGGTTCAAATCTCCACTCCACCCCAATTCATCCTGTCGTCTTAAACCAGCCTCTCTCCGCTAGCCTTTACTGAGGTATTATAAAGCTTATGACAAGGTATTGTGGTAGATCCTTCAAATGGATTTCCACTGATGGTCCTGCTGGTGGACCTCTTGATGGTGCCTGGGTTTTGGCCACTGTGTGACAAGGAATTCATTTTAGGGTCACCAGCCTCCAGGTATTTTTCAGCTTTGGGATGCACAAATCTTCACTATCTGCATTTCTGATCATGTGTACCTGAAGCTGGAGAATGTGGTCATTGCCCTGTTTTCACATAATGACAGCCACAAGGATAATGAATATAGCAATGCCCCTTTACTTCAGGTTGAAGCACCACAATTGTGATGACTGAAAAAGATTGTTTATAAAATCCAACCCAATGTGTGTGAAGCTCTTTGCACACTGAAAACATAAATACTTAAATATCAGGTTGGGTGCCACCAAGCTTTCCACTGAAGCCCATCCAATTTCCCGCCTTATTACATTTCGTGTGCCACTTGGTTTTTGTCTATGCGCTTGCCCTGATTCTCAAGCCTAGCCTTTTTGGTAGTCAAAGGAGATCCTCCTGTCTTTTTCACTAGTGGGAAATCTGGTTGGATCCAACCCACTGTTTATTAAGAAGCAGTACTTACCTCTATAGCCCTGACCCGGACAGCCCAGGCTAGCCCGATCTCGTCAGATCTCAGAAGCTAAGCAGGGTTGTCCCTGCCTAGAAGTTGGGTGGGATATCACGGAATACCAGTGGTCATGACAACAGAGGCAGGCAACAGCAAACCACCTCTGAAGGTCTCTTGCCTTGAAAACCCCATGGGGTCACCATAAGTCAGCTGTGACTTAATGGCACTTTCCTCCACCACCACCACCTATCCCTCTTCGTTGAATAGCTGGCCATCCTCCAGAAACACATTTCAGCATTCGAGTGGCATTCTATGGATCAGGATAATTATTTTCTGAGAAAGGACACCGGAATGATACGTGAGACCTTTCCTTCTAATGCAGGAGCGAGTTGTATCAATTTTCACCATGATTCCCTAGTACCAAAATGAAGTTCAAAGCAAGCAATTCTCAGTTTTCAGACCTTGCCCATTTTTTTCTCTAACTCAGATGCTGTCTCTCAGAAGGGTTTTGCAATGAGGAGGCTGGCCCGTGCACAGCTGCAGACTGTCAGGCCCATGGAATGTTTACTAATAAGCTTGGTCATTAGGGCAGGGCTTTGATGAATGGACTTGAGCCCTTGTTCCTCGGTCCAGCGTATGCCGAGACAGTTTGCGATCAGCAGCCGTCGGAACAGCTGCCTTGTTAAGGGTTCCTCTCCTTGAAATCAGCCATATATCAGCCTGGCTGATATCCTGGATTATTTAGACTTCTTATAGCTTGATGGATTGTGCCAATTGATTTGCCTTTCCTCTTCTCGGTGACTTTGCTACAATGAGACACATCCCTTTCTCAGTGCTTTCGAAATGCAAATAGCTTCTAAAAATTAACACTTCGAGTATCCTGGGCAAGTTTTGAAAATGCAAAATGAGGGAGGGCTTTTTGGGAGGGTATTTTGGAGAGCGTGTGTCATGTTGACTTCTGATGACTGACCCCTACTGGGGGCCTGGAGGATATTCAGGGAAGTAGCTAAATATGCCTGCCCTGGCCTTCTGGCTGGGTATTGCAAGGTCAGTCTCTCATCCTACAAACCACAGTCAACCTTGCTAAGCTTCTGAGATCTGACAGGATCAGGCTTGCCTGGGCTACCCAGGTCAGGAATGAGGGAGATTTATGTGTGCTACTTTCTCACATTCATACACTAGCCTTCCTCAAAGGAGCTCAAGGCCTTCTATTTGGGATCATCCTATTTTATTCTCACAACTGTGAGCTAGGTTAGATTGAGAGTGTAGGTGTTCTTGTTCAAGTCCCCATTGGCTTCACATCTGAGCAAGGATTTGAACCCATTTCTCTCTGGCCCAAGCCTAGGCTATTATCCTGTTCACACTCACTTGCTTCTGACCATCCTATTGAAACACCTCAAACAGTCACTGCAGGCCAATGGATACTCCCAACAAGAAATTAGAAGAGCCCTCCATCCCAGGAGACCATTCACACCAAATCCTGAGCCACACACAAATGTGGGTACAGCCTTCCTGCCCTACATAAAATCTGTCACCGACCGCATTGGCAAAATTCTCAAACGCCATAATGTTGACACAGTCTTCAAGCCCACACAACAGATCCGCCACATGCTGCGCTCGGCCAAAGATATGAGAGATCCACTTTCAACCCCTGGAGTCTACAAAATACTCTGCTCCTGTGGTGCAGTCTACATTGGCACTACCCAACGCAGTATCAACACCCATCTCACCGAACACAAGAGACACTGTTGCTTGTTTCAGCCAGAAAAATCAGCTGTAGCTGAACATGCACTTCAAGAAGGAGACCACGGCATCCACTTTGAAAGAACTGAAGTCCTTTCTACGGTCTCACATTATCATACCCGCCTGAACAGAGAAGCTGTTGAGATTTGCAAACACCAGCACAATTTTAACAGAAAGGAAGAAGGCATTTTCATCCACCAATCTTGGTACCCAGCTCTGCAAAACACCCTAAAGACTATAAATTGCAGAAAGTCTCAGAACAACCAGCAAATTCCACAGAACAATCAGCACAGTCAACAACCATCTTCCTTATCTTCAAACCCCTTCCAACCCTCCCAGCAATTAACACAGAACAATGGTCACATTCAACAGCCAGTTTCCTTATCACTACCCTTCCAGGAAGCCCCACCAAACAATGGGCACATCCACAAACCAATTGCCCTTTCATCACACCCCCTCCAGCCTAGAAATAGCAGCTCTCCAGCAGCCCTGGCCCCACTCAATGCACAGCAGCCAAGAAGGTCTGAGCGCCTGCTCCGGCTGCAACGCCACTGAGGATGTTCTCTGCAGCTGAGAACGAAACGTCTGGAAGGAAAACTTTCTCCAGTAGAACACAGCACTTGATCCCGAAAGACTCTACAAACCCTAATGATGTTACCAGCCGTGAAAACCTGAAATCTTTGATAACATCCTATTGAAGTTAACAAAAAGTACTTGCAAGTGAAAATGCACAGTTGGCAGCTGTTAGACTGATCTATTTTCACTGCTTCTGCCCATAGCAAAAATAAGAGATGAAAGTTGAAGAAAACTAATCTACATGTGTGCTAAAAGCAAATACATAGATGATACTTCATGTTACCATGTTGTACAGTGAAGCAGTGGGTTGAAATGTTCCATTTTTTGGCAGGTTCCATACCACAAGAAATCTCCATGATGCTCTCAGTGGGGCTTTCCACATGGGTGTTTCTCACACTTTCCTGCAATCAGTCCCTCACAGCTGTTGTCTGCTTTGCTGCCTCACCAGAGACCTGGGGGGGGGGGGGGGTTATTTATTTATTTTAATCAGTAATTGCTATATAGTAAATGGCACTGATGTGGGCAGGACCCTTGAAAATGCACACTTTCCTGTTCAGATGTCGTGAAAACATGCCTGAAAAGCATTGCTTGCTATAATAGATCATAGTAAAGCACATTGGGAAATAGCATAAAGAGAACCTGGGAAGACCATGATTAGAGGACAGGTTGTTTATTCTCTTTGGAAGCAAGAGCTGAAAAGAAACCTTAATGGAAGCAAGCATTAATTGTAGGCCCTGTGGCGCAGAGTGGTAAAGCTGCAGTACTGCAGTCTGAACTCTCTGCTCATGATCTGAGTTTGATCCTGGCAGAAGCTGGTTTCAGGTAGCCAGCTCAGGTTGACTCAGCCTTCCATCCTTCCGAGGTCGGTAAAATGAGTACCCAGCTTGCTGGGGGGGAAGTTTAGATGACTGGGGAAGGCAATGGCAAACCACCCCGTAAAAAGTCTGCTGTGAAAAACGTTGTGAAAGCAATGTCACCCCAGAGTCGGAAACGACTGGTGCTTGCACAGGGGACTGCCTTGACCGTTTTTACCTGCTCAGCTTCTTGACAAAAGAGCCAAGTAGGGGCTAATTAAGAATCTTTGCTAAACTGAAGCAAAGTCTCCTTATAAAACTGGATACTTAGAGTTGTTTGTGACAATAACCACAATGGAGAAGAATTTGGACAGAAGCAATCAAAAGATCTCTATTCTGGGATCAAGGCAAAGCTTAACCTGAAAAATCAGGGACTTGAGAGGAGTCTTTTTTTTTTCTTTCTTTTTTTTGTAACAAAAAAAGTTGTGCTGGGGATCGTGGGACCTGAATGAACAAATGCATGTCTGATGGGGGCTTTAATGAAGAAGGGAACTGAGCAAGATTTAGTGAAAAAAGCCTTTCTCAGTCATCAGGAAGTCCAGCTATGGATCATTTAATGTTTTCCCACTGTGGTTTTTGTTTTGCAATGTCAGATCTGTCAGCTTTAATCACACCACACTTCCCCCCCCCTCAAAAAAAAATAGAAATTTCTTAAACAGAATTACACCCTTCTAAAGCTGTTGGGTTTAGAAGAGTGTAACTCTATATTAGGTTTGCATTGTTTGACAGTTGGGTTTATAGGGTTAATTCTGCATCTAACAAAGCAAAACGCCTGATTTTATCAATAAGTTGGATTTGACAGGGAAGCATCAGATCTCATGTTCCCGAGTGCTGCAGGGTTCATCTTTCACCTCCACTGCACTCACAAGCCAAATCTAGCTCTACAGCATTTCAAAGCATCAGTTTCTCAATTCATGTCACACATATTGTCTAGTTGGTCCCTTAGCTGTGTTTCTCGTATTTTTCTTCCTTCCCTATCCCAGTGCTGAAAGTTAGCAGGGAACAGAGGAAAAAATAGTGCTAGGCAATATCTCTCCCATGCCCAGCTGTGAATTGTCTTGGTATTTGCAGACTTTTTTTTGGTGAGCATTCATTTAAAAAAAACCCTCATATGTATTCTGAGAATTCTTGGTGCATGTAGATGGATGGTGTATATGCATTAGCACATTAATCCAGGAATTATAGCTTGGCCTCATCTGCCTTACACCCGCTCTAGAATTTCAACCATTGACAGAGAGCAGCTTGGAAAGTCAATACTCCCCCTTCCCCATGTATTAAGAGAAATAAGAGAGGGGAGTTAGATCTTGTTGTGGGACAAGTCCATATACAAAGTTTTCAAATAAAAAAGCAACACAGTATTAATTGACTTAATTGACACACACACCGATGGGTATGGTGTTCCCCAAACAAAAAGATGCTTGGACTGATGAGGTGGTTATGTAGTTTGCAGAAATGAACAACGTTACATGCATTAAACAGGTAGCTTTGGCAACCTGGTTGGCTAAACAGTGGTTGTGCATATATAGAGGCTCTCATTTGGCTTCCTAAAAGGGAGTGGGTGGGGGGGGCGGAATCTCAGGAAAACGGCTGTCGATTCATATTATACCAATAGACTTCAACCTGTGGGTCACGGAGCCCTACCTTCTGGGTTACAAGCCTGCACAGATTCCCTATATTTCTTCCGCTGCTTTTTGGAAGGACATGATGCTAGAGTGCATGTTTAGGAGAGCAAGAATGCCCATGCTTCTTGTGTATCTTTGCATGCATGCTGAGAAGAAGTATCAGAATAGTCAATGGGGTCACTCGGTGACGAAGAAGATTCTTCCATGGCTTTGACCCTTGGCTTATTTCTCACTAGGGTACACCTTTGGGTCCTTGGCTTGTGCTTCCTGGCCACAGCATTCTCAATCTGTTGGCCACAGTTATGGCCTTGACACCAGTGAGGTAATAGCAAGTCCCATGCTGCCTGAGTGTTAAAGGTGGCTCTTAGGTTGAAGACTACTATGTTAACACCATGCTGGATAAATACATGTACCAAACCAGACAGTTATGAAATTTGGCATTATCTTTAGAGAAATAACTCAAAGCATCCAATGAAGCTGATGGGCAGTAGATTCAAGATGGGCAAAAGGAAATACTTCTTTACACAGAGAGTGATTAAAATGTAGAATTCCCTGCTAGAGGATGCAGTAATGGCCATAAGAATAAACAGCTTTAAAAGATGATTAGATAGATGGAGAAATAGGGCTATCAGTGGCTGCTAGTCATGGTGACTGAGGGAACCTCCACATTCAGAGGCACTGAACCATTGAATCCCAGATCCAGGAGGCAGCATCAGGCGAAGGCTTCAGCCTCTGAGCCCTGTTGTTGGCCCTCCAGAGGAACTGGTTGGCCACTGTGTGAAACAGGATGCTGGACTAGATGGGCTAGATTTGATCCAGCAGCACTCATCTTATGTTCTTGTGTTTTTAAAAAAATGTGCATGAAGCAACTACTTGAGATGTACTGTGCAGAATTAGGGGGGGGAGCGTGTGATCCTTGTTGCTAAGTGGAGGTTCCAATCCATCCTGTTTTATGTTTGGTGAGAGCCAGTTTGGTGTAGTGGTTAAGTGTGCGGACTCTTATCTGGGAGAACCGGGTTTGATTCCCCACTCCTCCACTTGCAGCTGCTGGAATGGCCTTGGGTCAGCCTTGGGTCAGCGTTTTCCTGAGACTTCCCCCCCTCCCTTTTAGGAAGCCAAATGAGAGTCTCTATACATGCACAGCCATTGTTTAGCCAACCAGGTTGCCAAAGCTACCTGAGAGCTCTCTCAGCCCACCTACCGCACAGGGTGTCTGTTGGTGGGAGGGTGGGGGGAAGGTAACCGCTCTGAGATTCAGAGTGAAGGGCAGGATATAAATCCAATATCATCATGTGTGAATGAAACAGACACACATGAGAAGAAATGTGTCTAACATCCTGGTTCTATGTTGAGTGTGTTTTTTTTTATAATAAAGAGGAGAGCTATAACCAAGCAAGTGAACCAAACTGCACATTTAGTTTCCCATGGATTGTGTCCAGGTTCCCTGGCCTGACTTTCAGTCAATTCAGTCACATTTCACCTGCAAGTTCCCTGCTAGAAACTCAATTTGGAACAGGAACGTGATGTATAGGGAAAAGGGACTTCAGCCCCCGCTACGCACTCAATGTTTTCCTGACGAAGGCTTTAGTGCCATTTTCACTGTTTGGAGCTGCACATGTATAGCTTATTACAAATAGGACCCTATGTATGTAATTTCTGAACCTCTTGATGTATCATAGAATCATAGAGCTGGAAGGGGCCATACAGGCCATCTAGTCCAACTCAGTGCAGAATCATATGAATGATTATGCTATGATTTGGTTCTTTCTGGGGGTTTCAGACTTTGAAAATTCTAATGCATTGGTTATAGAATGTCCCATTTTGTCAATTGTATGAACTCAGTATGCATAATCCACTCTGAGTCCATGTGAGGAAGGTGGACTATAAATAATGTAATTTTTAAAAAAATGTTATCACATCAAGGCATGTGCAGCCTCAAGTATGACAACTAGTACTCATTTAGGGGCATTTGAGATCAGATAATTTCTCTGACAAGAGGTCTAAGCTGCTTCTCCCACAAATGCCATGGTCCCGATCTGAATCAGACATCCACCACTTGGGAACTGAGTCCCTGCTAGGGAGCTCACTGCTGTTATATGACTGACTGAAAATCAAGTCAGGGAACCTAGAACATAAGAGAAGCCATGCTGGATCAGGCCAATGGTCTATCCAGTCCGACACTCTGTGTCACACAGTGGTCAAAAAAACAGATGCTATCAGGAGGTGCACCAGCAGAGGTGCACCAGAATTCCAGAAGCCCTCCCACAGTTGCTCCCCAAGCACCAAGAATACAGAACATCAGGTCTCAGATGCAGCAGGAGCTCACAGGAACGCAGCTCTTGAACCTTTCTGGTGACTCCCCTTCTTTCTCCCTACCTACCTTGTTCATTGAATAGTAAGTGCAGCTGCATAACAATCTCTGGATTAGGAAAGGATAGCAGCCACTGCCAAGTCTGCATTTTTTCATCTTAGGCAGGCGAGGCAGTTGGCTCCTTTCCTGGAGCACAACGATCTAGCAACAATGATTCATGCCACGGTCACCTTGAGGTTGGACTACTGTAATGCCCTCTACATGGGGCTGCCCCTGTGCCGAACCCAGACGTTGCAGTTAGTGCAGAATGCCGCTGCCCGGCTGTTATTAGGGCTCCCAAGATGGGAGCACATTCGGCCGGGGCTTCAAGATCTGCACTGGCTGCCAATAATACACCGAGTCCGGTACAAGGTGCTGGTTATTACCTTTAAAGCCCTATATGGCCTAGGACCTGCCTACCTTAGGGACCGTCTCTCTCCACATGTTCCCCAGAGAGTACTGAGACTGAGTTCTCAAAACCTGCTTGTAATCCCTGGGCCAAAGGAGGCCCGTCTGAAATCTACCAGGGACCGGGCCTTTTCGGTAACGGCGCCTTGTTGGTGGAACCAGCTGCCGGAAGAGGTGAGGGCCCTGCGGGACCTTGGGCAGTTCCGCAGGGCCTGCAAGACAGTCCTCTTCCGGCTGGCTTATAACTAACTGACATTGGAAACTTTATGGAAGGTTGTAGTGTAACATTTCGACAGATCGCTGCTCTATATGTTTTATCATCTTACTGTTTTAAATTGTTGTAAATTGATGTTTTTTAAAGCTAAACTTATGTTAGATTTTATATGTTGTAAGCCGCCCTGAGCCGCTTCGGTGGGAAGGGCGGGATATAAATTGAAATGAGTCCGCTTGCGGAGAGGGCGGGATATAAATTGAAAGTAATAAATAAATAAATAAATAAATAAAATAAACTGAAACTGAAAGTGGGCAGCCAGCCACTAGGGGCTTTGCCACACCCCTAGCAGCCCTCATTAACCCCTGGAGAAGCCTGCACCACTCTTTCTTCACTTCTTATGTGATTTTGGGCGGCAGGAGGCTTGCTGGCCTCTTGACTAGGGGTGGGGCAGGAGAGCCCCAGGCAAGCGAGGCCTGCTTGAGCTGGCTGGATCTCTAGCTAGCCCAATCAGCCCTTGCTTGCCTGGTGCTCTCCTTTCTTGCATCAGGTTGATTTTGGCTGCCGGGGGGGGGGGGCTAATGAGTCATGCTAATGAGCTCCACCACCTATATTTCTACAAAACGACCCCTGCAGAACATCACTGTCCCAAACTAGAATAACCTGTGGGAAGCTATAAAGTGTGGGTTTACTGTAAATTTTCATCTGGACCAGCACTGCTAATTCTAGCTGCAATCTAATAATATTCAGCTCGAGTGGTCATTTTACTAGTCTATGGGGAGGGAGTGGGTTGCAGCTCTCCCAGAAGTACTGCCTTACCTTTGACATGTTTGGCTATGCATTAAGTGCCTTAAGCCGTTGGAATGGTAGTATAAAAATCCCAAACAAAATACAATATCTCGCTTTCCAAGTCTCCTTCTAAGCCCAGTGGGCACCTGAAAAAAAGGAGGGAGGAAAGAAAGATTCCCCCTTAAAAATCACCTGGGGAACAGGAAACAACTTCAAAGTACCTTATTTCAAGCAGAACGCCATCATAAAAGTAACAGGCTAATGATTTTTTGTTCAGCCTAGATATTAGAGGCCCCAATATTGATTGGTTGGTTTCCCTTGTCGTTCTAACCTCTGATGGAACTGCATTTTTTTGACAGGGAGTGTAATAAAATGTACAGTTTCCAATTTGAGAGCCCTATAAATGTCATCTCGACATGCAGAGTTACAAATTCTCCATGTGGCGTCAGCAGCAGCACCGGTGGCTGTCCCAATCTTTTGCGATGCACTAGGAGTTGCTCGTGGAGGTTAGAAAGCTTGAGCAGCACTTGCTGCTCTGTTCCTGGAGGGAAGAAACTTCAAAATCGATGAAAATCCTTCACGCCGGCCAAGCTGCTTTCTTCTCAAAATATATAACACTGATTATGAAGCTAGAAAATTACTTCTTCGTTCTGGAGTTTTAGCAGCAGTCAGTTTCTTATTTAAAAAAAAAAAAACAGGTTCCAGGGTTGAGGACTAAAGCCAAAAATCAATGCCTTCTCTCTGATCCCAAATGTGTGTTGGCTGGCTGTTTTAGTTCAGCAGTTTGGAGCGTCCATTCCAACCTTGCTCCAAGGCACTCCACCTTTCTTATGATTGGTTCATGTATCCCAGGGTTCAGCTCTGAAGCTCGGATCAGATCTCTGGACTCAGGGCCAAACTAGAAGATACACAGGGCTGACAACTCTAGCTTGGAAAATCCCTGGGGATTTGGGGGGGGGGGGGTGCCTAGGAAAGGTTTTGCAGAGGGGAGGGATGCAATGCCTTAGAGTCCACTCTCCCAAGCCGCCATTTTCTCCAGGGGAACAGACCGCTGTGGTATGAAGGTCAGTCATAATCCTGGGAGATCTCCAGGCCTCACATGGAGGTTGGCAACCCTAAGGATACAGGTTGGGGCCTCCCAACCAATTTGGAATCAGTTTGGAGAATTAACATTTTCAAGAGCTCTGGGGCCCAATTCAACTTGGGAGCACACTCCTCAGAGGGAGGAGGTGCCTCAGTCTTTCCAAGCAGAAACAGCTTGGGCGGCCCTGTCTGCCCCAATCTGGGGTTCTGTGTGTACTGATGTGGAGCCCCACAGCAGGGTGAACAGCTTGTTCCCTGCAGCCAGCCCCTTCAGCTTGGGAAAATGGCACGAGACTAGGGAAGGCTGAAGCCCCTTCTCCCCTGCACTGTGGTCCCCATTTGGGTGCTGGAGTGCTTTGGAATCTAAATTGCCCACATTTGTGTGTGACTGCAAGTCATTTTTCATCTAGTCTGGTCCTCATTTCTGGGGAACCCTTGTTCCAATTAATGCGTGAGTTCCTGCACTTGATAGGTTACGAGGGATAGAACTAAGCTGTAGGCCTCGTTTTATTCAACCAGTAGATCACTAATATTATCTCTATATTTCATGTGGAGGGGATAAGGGAGAGAGAGAACAGCTTACCCACATGTATCTGTTGAATTCATTAGGAGGAGTTTGAACCTGCAGGGGTTCCCCTCCACCCAAGGCACTGGATTTCAAGCTTCCTATCTTTGCAGTGTTATCCTAAACAAAGTTAGCACTCTTCTAAATCCAGGGAAGTTATTGGGCTGATATAATTCTGCTTAGACTTGCACTGTTAGGGAGCTGCTGGCTTACCTTATTGATAAAGGCTGGACAGTTAGAGAATCAGACAAAAATCAACTGTGCCAAAAAGAACAAAAACCAAGTCTTTAGGAAATTGTACAAATTTATATCAGAAGTTCTCAATTCATGCGATAAAAATCCATTACACAAGAAATCCCACACATATACAGTCCACAAAAATCCATCCCGATATGTCGACTCCTGAAGAAATTCGCTACTCCAAATGGGTCAAAAAACCTCCGCCTTCCTTACAATACAAAAGGAGTCCAACCAACGACATCAGCTTCTAAGGTAAAAGTCACCTCACGTGATCGCTATTGAACCACATTCACTATAGATAGCTTTTTTGAAAGCCGAATAATAAACTTGAAAGACATAATATGACAGGAAACAGCAAACAACATACAAATAATGCCCCCTTTAATACATGAGATAAAACTAGGGTGGCCAGATCGTCCCGCCCACCCGGGAAAGTCCCGCCCCTGCCCCCAGGTTGGCTAACCCGGGACCAATCAAATCCCGGGTTCGCCAAAATCTGCCGCTCTCGCCTAGTCCGCCGCTCAAGCATGCGCGGGAGCCGACTCTCCCGAGAAGCCACTTTCCCCCTCCTCTTCCTCCTCCCCTCCGCCTTTCCCTTTGGATTTCTCTCGTCGCCTTCGAGTGACGTCAATGCCCTGGGCCGGTCGCTGCCGCGCAGGTTGGGAACCCGACCCACGTGAGGCGTCGCCTCACACCCATGTTCTGTGGGAAGGGGAGGCGCGACGGAGGGGGGAAAGGGCCCTCTCTCTCGCTCTGCGGCCGGGATGTGCCGAACGACAAAGGTACGGGCGGGAGGAGGGAGGCTGCACGGGGGGAGGGGTCCGGTTCGCTATTTCTTCCCTCCCCCCCTTGTTTCCGGTGGTGGCATGATGTCACCAGAAGTGACGTCACTTCCTGTTTGTGGCAGCGCACGTTGCGCGCGCGCACACACACACACATTAATTCCCCCCTCAAGGTGTCCCTGGCTGGCCTGCAGATATTATGGCCACCCATAAAACAAATACCTTAACGCATCATTCTATCACACTCTTATCAATGCCTATTCTTAACTTCTTAAAGATGGTTTACCAAAGCATCCTATTGTCTGCTATAAAAAGGCAGATGACAACTGTTGCCCATCAAACAACTTAAAGGGGACCTCCACAAAACATACATAATTTCACTATCAGAACCAACAGGTATTTACATGGTTTTGAAATAAAACATGACAATTCATTGCACTGATTTAAACCAAATGATACAATTGTATTCAAACGATGGATCCACCTAGCGTCACACTGGAGTAAAGTTTGTTGAATGTTACCACCTTTATACAGAACACTCTATTTTCTGAATTACAAAAAATCTCAATGTTTCTATATCATGGCGTGTTTCAGCATAATGGTGAAAAAGAGGAACACCAGAAATTTGATGACGGACCCTGGAAATATGTTCCAAGACCCTCGTTTTCACAGCTCTAGGTGAACATCCAATATACATTTTTGAGCACTCCCCACAAATTAAAGCATAAATAACTCCTTTTGAATCACACTTTGTAAAACTAGTCATTTTTATAGTCACATTACTAATTGGACCTATATATGACTTTAGAGGTAAGGAATATTTACATGCTTTACAACCTTTACAGCGAAAATGCCCTAAGGACAAACATGACGGCTTTGGGGTACCTTGTGAATCAGTCTTAACTACAATGTCTCATATGTTCTGAGACCTCCGAAAACCAATCATTGGGGGAAGTGAGCAGCCTGCAATGCCCAACACTACATTCCAATGTTTGAACACTATCTTTTTAATTTCTAACACTCTTGTTGTATATTGAAAGGAACAAAAAACCTTTTGCATTCTCCCTTTCCTCTGCTTATTATGCTTTTGTAACATCTCTCCTCTATTTTGTCTGAACACCCTTGATCTTGCTTGTCGGACTACACCCTCCGGGTAGCTACGTTCACTTAATTGAGCTGGCAGCTGGTTACTTGCCCTAGAGTAGTCTTCCTTTAAGGTGCTGTTACGTTTTAAACACAAAAACTGCCCATGGGGCAGATTATTGTGCAAATGAGGCGGGTGGAATGAATCATAGTGAAGATAGCTATTTTTTTATGAGTATGATAGAATAATGCATTAAGGTATTTGTTTTATCTCATGTATTTTGTTAAAGGGGGTGTTGTTTGCATGTTGTTTGCTGTCATATTATGTTTTTCAGGTTTATTATTCGGCTTTCGAAAAAACTTATCTATTGTGGAATGTGGTTCAATCTAGCGATCACGTGAGGTGACTTTTACCTTAGAAGCCGACATCGTTGGTTGGACTCCTTGTGTGTTGTGAGGAAGGCGGAGGTTTTTTGACCCATTTGGAGTAGCGAATTTCTTCAGGAGTCGACATATCAGAATGGGTTTTTTGTGGATTGTGTATGTGTGGGATTTCTTGTGTAATGGATTTTTATCGCATGAATTGAGAACTTCTGATATAAATTTGTACAATTTCCTAAAGACTTGGTTTTTGTTCTTTTTGGCACAGTTGATTTTTTCTGGCTTAGCTTATTGGGCATCACAATTGTCTCATATGAACTGATGACCAGATGTGACACTCATCCTGTGTGAACTTACAGATAGCTCAGAAGAAGATGCTCAGAAGTGCATTGTCTGTCTAGTTTTCACCATTATCTTAGCCGCTAGCATTGGAGTGAGCAACTCAGCATGCCTGGATGTTGGGGGAAGCTACATCATTCTAAGCGTATATTGGATCTAAGCGTATAGGTGTTATCTCCTTGAATAAGATGCCTCTCTTTGTTTTAACCTGGGAGCTGCCCTCTGACCCCTCCTTTCTCTCTCACTTTGTCACTCATTCTCTCTACATGGCCTTCCGTGGAGACACATGTCTCTGCAGGTCTCTCTTGTAGATACAGTGCCCTCATACTCTCACACACATGATGCCAGACAAACCAGCCATTTGTGATAGAGAAAGCACTCTTTAGATTAGGCTTTTCTCTCATTTTCACTACAACCTGAATGTGAACTGGTTCTCCTTGAATAAATGCAAATTTATATATTTTTTTCAATATATTTCTTGGGACACTTATTTACTGCACTCCGTATCAGGCTTCTATGACTGGACAAACTCTGCTATATTAACCAGGTATCCCAGTAACTAGGACCAGGCCTCAGATTCAGCAGGAGCTCACAGGAGCACAACTCCTGAATGTTTCTGAGGGTTCCCCCTTCTCCTCCCCACCTACCTTGTCCATTGAATAGTAGGTGCAGCTGCAAAACAATCCCTGGATTAGGAGAACAGTCAGCCAGCCACCAGGAGCTTTGCCACATCCCCAGCAGCCCTCATTAACCTCTGGAGAAGCCCACGCTACCCTTTCTCCACTTCTTATGTGATTTTGGGTGGCAGGTGGCTTGCTGGGCTTTTGACTTGGGGGGAGCAGCCCAGGAGAGCCCCAGGTGAGCGAGGCCTGCATGGGTTGGCTGGATCTCTAACCAGCCCAAGCAGCTTTATTCGCCCAGGGTACTCTTTTCTTGCATCAGATTGTTTTTGGCTGGGAGGGGCATATGCTAATGAGTTATGTTAATGAGCTCCACTACCTATTTTTCTACAGAATGACCCCTGACTAGGACCGTGTCTGGTTACAGGAGACAATAGGTGTAATTTTGCTGTTTAAAAAGAAGAAAATAGAAAAACCTTGGAAAGGCTATTGTGATTCTAGAATAGAGGGAGCTGATGGAAGAAAGCATCTTGCGTTGATTTTGCCCCTAAAGCAGTCTCATAGTACAAATGGTGTATGGGGGAGGGAGGAGGCACTGTGTTACCACAGTTGCCTTTGCTGGCTGCATCCTTTGCCACCCTTGCCCTCCTCCCTTACTCTTCTTTCCTTTCTGCCTTAGTTAGTTGGATGGGAGATCTCCAAGGAAGTCCAAGGTCACACCATAGGGGCAGGAAATGACAAGCCACTGCTGAAAGTATTTTGCCTTGAAAACTCTAGCAGGGATGTCAAACATGCAGCCCGAGGGCCAAATCTTGGAGGGCTCCTATCAGGCCCCCAAGCAACTGGCTGTCGTCTGCTTCCTTCTCCCTCTCTCTTGCCTCCTTCTGCATCACAGCTTGCATTACCAAGCTTGCTCAATTGCCCAGCAGCTACAGAGCAAAGCCTCTATTTTCTCCATTGGATGAGACTCCTCCCTTGGGCAGGAAGTGGGGTAGGGAAAGCTTACTTCAAAGGAAGCTCTGGCTCTTTCCTTCCTTCCCCATGGAACCAGGAGGGGGAGAAGCCTCATCCAATAGAATGAAGAGAGGCTTGGCTTAGTAGTTCTGCTGTGAAACTGAGAGAGCCTGGATTGCACGGGAGAAATAGAAAGAAAGCACCTTTAAGACCTATAAGTGCTACTATTTTAAGCATGTTTTATTGTAATTTTTTTTAAAAAAAAATCTTTGTGTTTGTGTCCTTTATAAAGTTTTTATCTCTACTACCTGGCATTACATTTTATGACACACATGGCCCGGCCAGGTCTCATTTATGTCTAGGCTTCCCAACCCTCCCACCCTGGCGGGGGACCCCTGGATTTGCAGCCTTTTCCCCCGCTCTCCAAAAATCTGGCAGCGGGGGGAGGGGGGGAAACGGTACCAATTTTGGTGCCACTCGCAGCGCTCTTGGGGCATTTGGACGGCTCCACCTCTGAGGTAAAATTGCAGCCCAAACTTTCTGCCGGCATTTCTGCCACCTGGCCTGGCCTCCTGCGCTCTGGGTAACACTTGGGCTGTCGCCCTGCCCCGCACCAATCCCAAGTCAAGTGTCCTTCCCCTCCCTCCCTCCGTCTCCGCCTCCTCTTGCAAAAGCACACCGAGCCTCCCCTTCCCTTCCCGGCGCTTGCCAAACACCAGCCCCCGCCTCCCCGGCCGACCAATGTGGGGAGAGGCCGCCCCTTCCCGGACCAGGAAGCAGGAGAGGCGGCTGGAGGGGCTCCAGGTGACGCGGAGAATCCCGCAATCCTTTTGCATTTGCAAGCCGGGCCCCACACTTTTGCATTTGCAAGCCGGACTCCAGCTTGAAAACATCAGCAAGAGGAGGAGGTATGGAGTTTGGGGGGCGCGGTGAATGCAGCCCCTGCCTGCCTGGATGAGGAGCGCAGCAGCAGGGCCAGTTCTCCTGGGGCGGCCCGACGAGGAGGCCGGGGAGCGGGGGGAGGTGTTCCGATGCTCAGCTAGCAGCTGCGGCTCAGCCCTCTCCAAGCCACGCTGCCTGGGTCCCAAAGTTGCCAGCCTCCCGGCAGTCCCTTTAAATGTGATGGCCAGAACTCCCTTTGGAGTTCAATTATGCTTGTCACAGTCTTGATCTTGACTGCACCCCTAATGTCTCCTGGCTCCACCCCCAAAGTCCCCAGATATTTCTTGAATTGGACTTGGCAACCCTATTTATGTCAGATCCAGCCCTCATAAACAAATGAGTTTGACACCCCCGATCTACAGGAACATCATATGTCAGCTGCATCTTGCCCTGGTCTGGATAGCCCGGACAAGCTCAAGCTCATCAGATCCTCAGAAGCTAAGCAAGGCTGACCCAGGCTAGTATTTAAATGAGAGACCTTCAGGGGATACCAGGGCTGAGATGCAGAAGCAGGCAATAGCAAGCCATCTCTCTGAAACAACCAAGACCCACTCAGGGTTGACAGAAATCAACCATGACTTCCAGGCACACATGCGTGCTTGCGCGCACACACACACAAATACACGCAGAGAATATATCCAGTGCTCTCGGTGACTGACAGAGCAGTCTTAAGATCACTTTCCTGAGAGCAGGCCCCCTTCTAAATAGACTTGCTTGGAGTGGCACTGTGAGTGTGGCAAGGGATGGCAGCGATACCCTCCAGCATTTAAAATGAAAGCGGAGGCATTTTTATGTACTTGTAACATCCCCCGTTCACATACCAAGGATCACTGCCTGAGCCCTGCTCTGCTGTTAAAGGTAGCTGAAGGCCCTTTTCTGGCCCTTGCAAACTGTGTTAATTTATTCTCCAAGTCTGTCCTGCTTTTGCAAAAGCCAAACAGGAGAGCCTGGTTTTTTTTTGGTTAAAAATATATTAAAGGTATAGTAGTCATATGATATGTAAATCATTCGTTCAAAACCTGCTGTAGTGGTCAAAAAGGAAGCTGTGTGTTCATGTGCACATGTACATGCATGGTAAAAGATTGCATCAATTTCCATTTAGTAATTTAGACCATGTGCTGAGCAGGTATGGTTTGTTTGTTTTTCTGCTTATGCTGTGTTCACTCCTCAAAAGACATTACAGTAGGGCCACTTCCACACAGGGATTTTCCTGCATGGATGGTGGGAATCAGTAGGGGTGCAGGTTATCTAGCTCCCACTTTTTTCTCCCTATGAATTTGAGAAAATTAAAGCATCAGGCTTTTCCACATTTTCATTTTTCTTGCTTTTGTGTTCCTGTTGCTGTGTCGTTTCCCCCCCCCCCCCCTTCTACCCAAGTTTTGCTCCCATTAGTGAATGATTCAACATTACATCTCTTTGGTGTCCAGCATACCTGCAGCTTTAAACTGCAGGGGGGGGTGGGTTATGCCAGACGTAAAGCAATGTAATATTGAATCAACCAACAGAGGGACCAAAACATGTCTGGAACAGGGAAAAAACCCAAAGCAACAGTCACACACAAGTCAGGAAAATGAGGATGCGAAAAAGCCTATCCATTTTTTGCCACTCAGAGCAGAAACTGCTGGGTGTCTGCTGATAGAATGCCCATTTTGGATGGTGCAGTCATAGTCACTATGCACAGGAAGCAGATCTATGCCGTGCCTTCAAAATGTCGTGGGGCAGCTGGTTGCCATGTGCAATTCCACCCTCCCAGCCCTTTAAAGGGCTTCCCCCCCCTGCTGAGTTATGCTGTAGAGTTATAGCATAGCTCAGGAGGAAAATGGGCTGCAAAGAAGCCTGCACAAATCACCATTATATCTGTGTTTTTGTGCAAACATGATGAAGAAAAGGAGGAATACTGGTTAGGGGTGGTAGTCACGAGCAAGGAACCAATGAGGCATGTGGGTACCGTTCCTTCCTGCTTGTAGGTGCTGCCATGGGGAGGCTGTATTTTCTCACCCTATACAGATGCTCCCTAGATTTTTCTCCTGGTTCCTTTCAGCTCCTTATTAGGAAGCATAGACAGCTTCAAGAGTGGATTGGATAAGCATATGGAGCAGAGGTCCATCAGTGGCTACTAGCCACACTGTATTGTTGGAACTCTGTCCAGGGCAGCGATGCTCTGCATTCTTGGTGCTTGGGTCCACTGGTGGACCTCCTGATGGCACTTGGTTCTTTTGGCCACTGTGTGGCACAGAGTGTTGGACTGGATGGACCATTGGCTTGATCCAACATGGCTTCTCTTATGAAGCAAGGGAGCCAGTTTGGTGTCGTGGTTAAGAGTGCAGGCTCTAATCTGGGAGAACTGGGTTTGATTCACCCAGGGCTTTTTTTGAGCAGGAATGCACAGGAACACAGTTCCATCTGGCTTGGCATCAGGTGCTGTGCCCTGATACACAAATGAGTTCCTGCTGGGCTTTTTTTACCAAAAAAAAAAGCCCTGTGTGAAACAATGGTGACATCAGGGGGTGTGGCCTAATATGCAAGTGAGTTCCTGCTGGGCTTTTTCTACAAAAAAAAGCCCCTGTCATCAAGTATGACAGGGTGTCACATTTATGTCAAATGGTAATCACGTGTTTGAATATCTGCAACAGCTGGAAAAATCCTGGAAGCAAATTTGTTTCAGTATATGTAACATTATTGTCCCTGACTTGAATAACACAGGCTAGCCCAATCTTGTCAGATCTCAGAAGCTAAGAAGCGTTGGCCCTGGGACTCCGGGGTTGGAAAATGTCAAGCTGAATTGCTTCTCAGAAGGGGAGCAGGCTGGGGCTTCTGTTCGGGGTAGTGGAGGGCAATTTAATGCCTACTGCCTACTTTTCTCAGTCAGAGATCAGTCCAAGATATGCACAGGAAACTCTGAGGAGATTTACCTTGGCTAAAAGGGAGTCCCGGGGGGCGGGGCTCCTTTGAGGCTTTGATGGGTCTCCAGAGATGAGTTGCATATTCATCATCTGCAGAAGTTTCCAGAGTCATTTATTTGACATAAGCTCGACAGGATCCTAACCTTCTTTGAGACTGCTAAACATCTAAAGCTATACAAGACTGGTGTTGGATCTGGATAACTGCAGAAAAAGGTACTGATGACTATCTTCATTCCGGGACTATTTAAGGTTAAACAAAATAAAATCAGAAGGTGGGAAATAGAGATTCAGAAAGTTTGGAAGAAGAAGGAGAGAAGGGGTGAAATTTGAACTTTGTAAATTTAAAGGACAGTGCTAAAGAATGGAAAGGAATTTATTGTTTTGTCTACTTGCGGTTTTGGTGGAAAAGCCCCATCGTCACAGATTTGCAGCTCTCACAGTCAACACAGGCAATACGTCAAACATCGCGAGATCTTTTTACCAGTGAAAACGGGATTGGGTGGCAAGAAAAGCAGAAAGTGTTGGATGGAAAAGGGAAATCATTGAAGCAGCTAGCCTACTCTAAGACTATAATATCATAGAAAAACATCGGCAGCCATTGCTAGGAGGTCAAAATTTAAATAAAGTTTTTAAAGTTTTTGGGACATTAAAAATTGGTGAAGCTGCCAGAGGTGACAATTGTAAGGTAAATACTATTGGACATTATCGCTGATAATTATTTTAGAAGCCTTTTAAAGGGAAGCAGGAAGTCACAACTGCCATTTTGGAAGAAATAAAAACTTTAAAAATTAATATCTGAGCCCAGGAGGCTCTAAGGACGGCGAAATTAGGCTTATTGAAAAGGGCAAGCCTTACTCTATCAAACCTGAAAGTTTAAATTTAATTTGGAGAGGTCAACTTTTTTGGTGTTTTTTTAAATGTCAGAGCATAAGTTAACCCCGTGCAAGGACTGCCTCAGTGGAGAAAATGCAAGAGCAATTAGAAGCAGTGGAAACCAGGATGACGAAAGGGGTGAGAGACATGATAACTGCTTCTAAAAAAGAAATTAGAAAAGACATTGAAGAGCTAAGGAAAGATATAGAAGATCTCAGAAATGAGACTGTGGTAACATCAAAGAAAGTGCAAGAGGTGGAAGAGAGAGTGAAAGTACATGATTCCGCCTTGCTAAAAAATGCAAGAAAAGGTGGCAATTCATGACTGCAAATTGATGGAAACCCAGATACGTCTGAGAGGAGTACCTGAGGATGAAGAGACTGATTTGAAAGCATATATAATAAGAATAATTGCAGAATTTTTGGAGGAAGATCCTGAAGGAACCAGAAGCTTGTATGACTATATGTATAGAGTGAACTCACTATATGCCAAGAAAAATAATCTACCAAGAGTTGTGGTTTTAAGATATATGACAAAATAAATGGTGGGAAAAATCTTGAATAAAAATTTTGAAAAGACATTGATAGTGGGAGGCAGCAGAGTAAGAATCATGAAAGAATTGCCAAGGCAAGTGATAAATGACAGAAAAGCATACAAAAAATTGACAGAAAAACTACGTGACAATGAAATGAGGTATAGATGGATAATACCTGAAGGTCTGAGCTTTGAGCTGCAAGGTAAAAGGATTACAATTACAAGCACACAGGAACTGCGCAGGTTTTATGAAGAACATAAAGAATTTGCACCATGATGGATTACAAATTATTATCTTAGAATGCAAATGGACTAAATGCACCACAAAAAAGCAAGGCAACGTTTCAATGGATTAAAAAGCAAAATTGCAATATAGTTTGTTTACAAGAAGTGCATATCAAACAAAAGGATTACAATTTTTTTATGGAATAAACAACTGGGACTAGAATTTTATTCATTGGCTGAACAGAAGAAAAGGGGAGTGATTTTCTATATTAAACAAGAATTGGATCCGAAATTAGTGTTTAAAGATAAAGATGGAAGATTTGTAGCAGTAGAAATAATATTAAATGCAAAAAAAAGTTGTTATTGGGACTGTATGCACCAAATGGTGCAAAGGATGCTTTTTAAAAAGACATACAACAATTTGATGATCTGACTTAACCATGTTTTGATAATGGGGAATTCTAATGGAACAATTAAGAACACACTGGATAGGTCTGGGGGTAAAAAAAAATAATGAAGGAAAATTGCCAAAGTCTTTTTTTGAATTGGTCAAACAAGAAAATTTGGAGGATATATGGAGGAAATTTAATCCTGAAGTGCAGAACTATACCTTTTTTTCAGCAAGACATAAAACTTTTTCCAGAATTGACATGTTGTGGGGCACTAAAGACTTAGGCCTTATAACAAAGAAAATAGAGATTTTACCTAAAATTGGGGCTGACCATAACCTAATAATGTGGATTACAAAATTGTCTAAGATGTTGAGAAGATGGAGATTGAATGAAGATTTACTACAAAATAAAGAAATAGTGACATCTCTAGAAAATGAAACTAAAGCTTTCTTCCAAATAAACGGTAAAGAGGATATAGAATTTCAGACGGTGTGGGATGCTTATAAAGCAGTAATGAGAGGAATATTGATTACATTGAATAACAAAGATAAGAGGGCAAAAGAAAAACAGATGTTGGACGTTCAAAATGAAATAAAGAAAAAAGAAGGGGAACTGAGAAAAAGGCCAGGGAAAAAGAAAATTATAAGGGAGAGTACAATATTACAAACGCAAATGAGACATTTGTTAAATAAAGAACTGGAATGGAATCTGAAAAGATTGCAGCAGAAATCTTTCGAGGGAGCAAACAAACCTGGAAAATATTTGGCCTGGCAACTGAAGAAAGAGAGAGAAAATAAAATTATTAATAAAATTGTGGTGGATGGAAGAGAGGTGGTAGATCAAGAAGGAATAAAAAGAGAATTCTTTAAGTATTATGCCAAGTTATTTAAAGGTGTTAAAATAAGGAAAGGAAAGATGGATGAGTACTTACAAAAGATAAAAATAGCACCCTTAGCAGAAAATATGCGAAAAGTTTTGAACAATCCAATTGAAAAAATAGAAATTGAAGCAGCAATTAATGCAATGAAAAATGAAAAAGCACCTGGGCCAGATGGATATACAGCTAAATTTTTTAAAACTCTCAAAGAGGAGTTAATCCCGAAACTTCAGAAATTGATGAATATGATAAGAACAAAAGGGAAAATACCAAATACGTGGAAGGAAGCTGTTATTTCGTTGATTCCAAAGGAAGACAGAGATGTTACGAACGTAAAAAATTATAGACCAATTTCATTATTAAATAATGACTATGAAATATATACAAGAATCTTGGCAAAATGGTTTAAACAATATTTGATAAATTTTATAAAGTAAGATCAAGCAGGGTTTCTTCCCAAAAGGCAAATAAGAGACAATATCAGAACTGTTGTAAATATTGTAGAATATTATGAAAGACATCCAGAAAAGGAAGTAGCATTATTCTTTGCGGATGCAGAGAAAGCATTTGACAATTTAAATTGGGATTTTATGTTTGCAGTAATGGAGAAAATGGAGCTGGGAGAAAGCTTAATAAGAATGATAAAAGCAATATATACTGAACAACGTGCAAGGCTATGTATAAATGCTGATCTTACAGAAGACATGATAATTAGTAAAGGTACAAGACAAGGTTGTCCACTTTCCTCACTGTTGTTTATAATGACTCTTGAAATATTACTGATGCAAATTCAAGAAGATAAAGAAATAGAAGGATTAAAAGTAAAAGGATTTACTTATAAGTACAGAGCATTTGCAGATGATATAATGTTTATAAATGAAAACCCCATACAAGTCACACCTTTGTTGTTTGCTAAACTACAAGAATATGGGGAGTTGGCGGGACTTTGTATTAATAAAGAAAAATCAAAACAAAACTTCTATGTAAAAATATGCAAATAAATAAGCAACAAGAATTGCAGAGACTAACGGGCTGTGAAGTTACCTACAAGGTAAAATATTTGGGTGTGGAGATAACAATGAAGAATATTGATTTGTTCAAAAATAATTATGAGAAGCTATGGTGTAAAATGGAAGAAGATACGTTAAAGTGGAATAAACTTAATTTGTTACTGTTGGGTAGAATAGCCGCAATTAAAATGAGTATTCTACCAAGAATAATGTATTTGTTTCAAACTATTCCGATTGTGAAAGACGGTAAACAATTTAATAGATGGCAAAGAAAAATTTCTGAGTTTGTGTGGGCGAGGAAGAAACCGAGAATTAAAATGAAAATTTTAACAGATGCAAAATAGAGAGGCGGATTTCAATTACCAGACTTAAAACTATATCATGAAGCAGTTTGCTTAGTATGGATAAAAAATGGATAGTGTTGTTAAACAAAAAACTCTTAGCGGAAGGTCATGGAAATAAATTTGGCTGGCACGCTTATATGTATTATGGGGAAAAAAAGATAGACGGCTTTTTCTCTCACCATTATATAAGAAACAGCTTGCTAAATACATGGATGAAATATAAGAAATATGGAGATGAGAGAAAACCGTTATGGATAGTGCCAGCCGAAGTGATAAAAATAACAGCTGAGACGGGTGGAGAAAAGTGGTTGTCATATAATCAACTATTAAAAATACAAAGTGGTAAAATAGAATTGAAAACTGCTGAAGAGCTGAATAATAAATATGATTGGTTTCAAATGCAACAAATAAAGAGTTTGGTGGAGAATGACATTAAAACTGAAGGAATAAGAAAAGAGCAAACAGAAATGGAAAAAGTTCTGCTTGGAGACAACGAAAAATTAATTTCAAAATTACATAAATTACTTTTAAAATGGTCTATGGAAGATGAAGTAGTGAAATCTCAAATGATTAAGTGGGCAATTAATGTAAATAAAGAAATACAGATGGAAACTTGGGAATATTTGTGGAAGAACTCTATGAAGCTTTCGACGTGTCATAGTATTAAAGAGAACTGTTTTAAAATGATGTATAGATGGTATATGACTCCTAAGAAATTGGCAAAGATAAATAATAAGATGCCAGACAGATGTTGGAAATGTAAAAAACATGAAGGTTCTTTCTACCATATGTGGTGGACTTGTGAAAGAGCAAAAAAGTATTGGCAGATGATTCAACAAGAAATTTCTAGGATCTTGGGATATGAATTTAAGAAAGTTGCAGAGACTTTTCTGTTGGGATTACAAATAGAAAAATTTCCAAAGGAAGATAGAACTATAATTTGGTACTTGCTTTCAGCTGCTAGGACACTATATGTGCAGTTGTGGAAGCAAGACAAAATACCAGAGAAATGGGATTGGATTGTAAAAGTTATGACATGGAGTGAAATGGACAAATTAACAAGAATTTTAAGAGACTATGATTTAGAAGTTTTTAAGATGGAGTGGAAAAAATTCAGAAGATATGTAGAAAAAGAGTGGAAAATAAAAGGACATTGGACAATTTTTGATATTGATTAAGTATTAGAAGGAAGGATATTAATTTTTGTTTTTATTAGTTAAGGGTACCTTTAAATGTTAGTATCTTAAGTAAATAACACTTGCGGGGGTCAAGTAACAGGAGGAGGGGTGGTTAGAAAGTAATATATGGGATAGATAAAAGAAGTTATTAATGATGCAAGAAATATAATTTGTTACCATATGTTACCAAATAAAATTGTTGTAACCACAGAAGCGTTGGCCCTGGTCAGTGTTTAGAAGGGAAACCACCAAGGAATACCAGGGTCATGATAAAGAGGCAGGCATTGGCAAACCACCTCTGTATATCTCTTGCCTTGAAAAGCCCACAAGGTCGCCATAGGTCACTTGTGACTTGACTCTGTGTTTGTGTGTGTGTGTAACACATGCAGCTGATGATGACGATGCTGTCTACATCTGCTATCGCACCGATGGCAGCCTGTTCAACCTGAGGCGACTAAAGGCCCACTCCAAGACAATGGAAAAACTTATCCGAGAGCTACTGTTTGCTGATGATGCTGCACTCGTCTCCCACTCGGTATCAGCTCTGCAGCATATGACGTCCTGCTTTGCAGAGGCTGCCAAGCTATTCGGCCTAGAAGTTAGTCTGAAGAAGACAGAAGTTCTCCACCAGCCTGCACCCCAGGAAGATTATCACCCTCCTTGCATCACTATGGGTGAATCAGTTTTGAAGACAGTCCAGCAGTTCAGCTACCTGGGGTGCATCATCTCCTCAGACGCCAAGATCGACAAGGAGATTGACAATAGGCTGGCAAAGGCAAACCATGCATTTGGCCAACTGCATAAAAGAGTGTGGAGCAATAAGCATCTGAAAAAAGGCACAAAGATCAATGTTTACAAAGCGGTTGTGATGACAACCCTCATCTACGGCTCCGAATCATGGGTTTTATACCGTCATCACCTGCGACTCCTTGAGCGCTTTCATCAGCGCTGCCTTCGCACCATCCTCAACATCCACTGGAGTGACTTTGTGACCAACACTGAAGTCCTCAAGCGAGCGGAGGTTACAAGCATCGAGGCACTGCTGTTGAAGACGCAGCTGCGCTGGGCAGGGCATATTTCCAGGATGGAAAACCACGGCCTTCCCAAGATTGCCCTGTATGGCAAACTTTCCACCGGCCATCGAAATAGAGGGGCACCAAAGAAGAGGTACAAGGACTCCTTGAAGAAATCCCTTGGTACCTGTTGCATCAGCCATCACCAGTGGTCTGACCTAGCCTCAGATCACAAAGCATGGAGGCACACCATCCACCAGGCTCTCTCTTCCTTTGAGAACGCACGCATAGCTGGTCTTGAGGACAAAAGGAGATTGAGGAAGAATCGCACTGCTACAGCACCAACCCCAAATCAGACTTTTCTCTGCAGCCACTGTGGCCGGACCTGCCTGTCCTGCATTGGTCTTGTCAGCCACCAGTGAGCCTGCAGCAGATGTGGACTACTGCACCTTTCTTACATCTTCGTTCGCAAAGTCAAGCCGAGAGAGAGAACACATGCAGCAATTTATCAACTGCATTTAGGAGTGAGCCCATGCATATTTAGATGCACCTCATTTCCACATGGAGAACCAAAGAACTGGTATCTCTAGAGGGATTCAGAGCAGTACTGGGATTCAGACCAGTAGTGGGAAAATAGTTTCATTGACCCAGGACATATTTCCTTCCTGCAAAGAGTTGCAAATCCACAAGGTGTCCATACTTTGCCATAGCAAATAGTAGTTACACTAACTCTCCATGAGATGCCCTCATAAAGTGCCTGCCTTTGAGGTTTCAAGCAACCTTTTAATTTATTTTTCAAAACTACTTCAATCACTCAGAGCTCACTGGATTTCCTTTAATGCTAGATCATAGTCTCATAACTGATACTTTTTACTTTTTATGGGTCTCGGAGGTCACTGGGGCTGTTAAACCTAATGTTCTTTTTTGATGAGGTACATTTCAAAGGGTCTCAGCATCTCTCACCTTTGAGCGAAACCTTTCCTCCCTGTCTCTGTGACAAACTTGGCTGAAAATGTCATCTAAGGAACTGGTTCAGACACAACAGCTTTGACAAGAGCGCTTTTTAACAACAGAGGGATTGTACAAAAGCAGACTTTTGTTCCCTGTGAGGCATTCAAATCAGGTGAGTCTCTGAAATGTATCTCACTGGCTGAGTATCTCACTTCCCTGAGCAAACATTTAATTCTGGCCTTAAAAAGCACTGTGTTTGGATTTAGTAGAAATGCTGTTACTTGGGAAGAGGGAGGTGAGAAAATTAAATTCTGTGGGTAGAAATCCTTCTGCCACAGACATGCTCTGCTGGACCAAGTCTCAGAGCTAGCATGGTAGTAGTGGTTGAGAACAGCAGACTCTAATCTGGAGGACTGGGTTTGGTTCCCCACACTTTCTCCACATGAAGCCTGCTGAGTGACCTTGAATCAGTCGCAGTTCTCTTGGGACTCTCTCAGCCCTACCTACCTCACGAGGTACCCGTTGTGGGAAGAGGAAGGGAAGGAGATTGTAAGCTGCTTTGAGACTCCTTAAAGTAGAGAAAAGTGGGGTATAAAACCCATCCACCTCTGCTTCTCACTTGCCTTGAAAGCCCCTTGCAGGGGTCACCATAAGTCTTGAATAGGAGACCACCAAGGAAGACTGCAGAGGAAGGCAACAGCAAACCAACTCTGCTTCTCACTTGCATTGGAAGCCCCTTGCTGGAGTCACCATAAGTCTTGGATGGGAGACCACCAAGGAAGACTCTTCAGAAGAAGGCGACGACAAACCACCTCTGATTCTTACTTTCTTTTGCTGGGGTTACCGTAGTTTAGTTGCACATGCCCACTAAGGGAACAAGTGTCCATTTGAGAAGCTTGAATTGAGATTTATTTTTCTGTTGCATCTTCAGCTTCTGTTGTATAATATCTGACTTCTGCAACTTGGTGGTGAAAAGTGCCATCAAGTCTCACCTGACCTGTGGTGACCCTGTGGTGACCTTGGAGTCACCAAGGAAGACTGCAGAAGAAGGCGACAGCAAACCACCTCTGATTCTTACTTTCCTTTGCTGGGGTTACCATAGTTTGGTTGCACATGCCCACTAAGGGAACAAGTGCCCATTTGAGAAGCTTGAATGGAGATTTATTTTTCTGTTGCTTCTTCGGCTTCTGTTGTATAAAATCTGACTTCTGCAACTTGGTGGTGAAAAGTGCCATCAAGTCTCACCTGACCTGTAGTGACCCTGGTGGGGTTTTCAAGGCAAGAGATGTTTCAGAGGTAGTTTGCCATTGCCTGCCTCTGTATCATGACCCTGATATTCCTTTGTGGTCTCCCTTCCAAACACTGACCAGGGCTGACCTTTAGAGCCCACCATTTCTTGAAATCTTAAATAAAATGGTGATCTATGAATGCCGATGATCTTTCGGTAGGAGAGGAGATTAATCTGATCAGCCACATACTATTGTCTTCTATTTTATACTAAGCCACTGGTCTATAAAACTGTCTTGGATTTATCGTGTTGTCAGGTGTTTAACAGGTAACAGGGAAAGCTGGCTGGTTTTGTACAGACCTGTCCCTTACCTATATTTTGAGAGGTAGGATTCAAGAGGGGAAAGATCAATATTTTTATTACTTTTTGCTGATAATTCATTTTGTCTTTAATTGGAGTTTTTATCTATATCTCCCTCTCTGTCCCTCCCCGTCCATTTAAAAATAAGTTGCCATTGAAACAAGAGCTGAATTCAGCAGTTTTTGAAAACTCTCCAAGAATAGGGGATAGGCCAATAGAGAAGAGTCATTGCATTAAAGCATACAAAAGTTATATTTGTGTTGTCATTGTAGCTTAAAACAGTCTAAATCCTGCAAAGCAAAAACAAAATCAAATTAAGTTCATTGCATTAACCCATTTGACAATCCATGCTTGTTGAGCACATGCTATTGTTATTGTTGTTCAGTCGCACAGTCAATTCCAACTCTTTGGGACCCCATGGTCAAAGTCATGCCAGGCTGTCCTGTCTTACCATCCTCCAAAGTCTGCTCAAATTCGTGTTAGTTACATCAGTAACGCTGTCCAGACATCTCATCTTTTGCTGTCTCCTTCTTCTTTTGCCTTCTGTCTTTCCCAACATCAGGATCTTCTCCAGTGAGTGCTCCCTTCTCATTTGGTGGCCAAACTATTTGAGCTTCAGCTTCAGCATCTGACCTTCCAGGGAACAGTCTGGGTTGATTTCCCTTAGGACTGACTGATTTGATCTTCTTGCAGTCCAAGGGCTCTCAAGATTCTTCTCCAGCACCACAACTCAAAAGCATCTATTCTTCTACGCTCGGCCTTCCTTATGATCCAGCTTTCACAGCCATACATTACTACTGGGAATACCATAGCTTTCACTATACTGACTTTTGTTGGCAGAGTAATGTCTCTACTTTTTATTATACTGCCTAGGTTCGCCATAGCTGTCCTCCCAAGGAGCAAAGGTCTTTTAATTTCATGGCTACAGTCACCTTCTGCAGTGACTTTGGATCCCAGAAATGTGAAGTCTGTCACTACTTCCATGTCTTCCCCTTCTATTTGCCAAGGTGAGATGGGGCCGGATGCCATGATCTTAGTTTTTTGATGTTGAGTTTCAAGCCTACTTTTGTGCTCTCCTCTTTCACCCTCAACAAGAGGTTCTTTAGGTCCTCCTCACTTTCTGCCATTAGAGTGGTGTCACCTGCATATCTGAGGCTGTTGATGTTTTTCCTGGCAATCTTAATTCTGGCTTGTGTTGCATCCAGGCCAGCATTCCGCATGATGTACTCTGCATATAAATTAAATAAGCAGGGTGACGATATACATCCTTGTCAAACCCCCTTTCCTATTCTAAACCAATCAGTTGCTCCATATCCCATTCTGACAGTTGCTTCTTGACCCTTATACAGGTTTCTCAGGTGACATGTGAGGTGGGCTGGTACTCCCATCTCTTTAAGGACTTGCCACAGTTTGTTGTGATCCACACAATCAAAGGCCTTAGCGTAGTCAATGAAGCAGAAATAGACGTTTTTCTGATACTCCCGTGCTTTCTCCATAATCCAGCGAATGTTGGGAATTTGATCTGTAGTTCCTCTACCTCTCCAAAACCCAGCTTGAACTTCTGATAGTTCCCGATTTACATACTGCTGAAGCCTAGCTTGTAGGATTTTTAACATGACCTTGCTGGCATGGCACATACTGTAAAGCAGTTGTTCTCAGCCCTGACCTGGATCTTAACCTGATCTCATTAGATCTCAGAAGCTAAGCAGGGTCGGCCTTGGCTAGTATTTGGAAGGGCATCTGCCAAGGAATACCAGGGTCATGACAAAGGGCAGGCAATGGCAAACCATCTCTGAAACGTCTCTTGCCTTAAAAAAAACAAGTCTAGCTTGCTTCCTAGCGGTGTATAATACGAAAACAGGCTGCCAGACAATCTTATGCTCTCCTGGCTATTCTATACACAATGGCATATGACAGTTAGTTGTTCTCTACCTGTGGTACACATACCACTGGTGGGACATAGAAGCAGTCTAAGTCAGTACCCTCAGGTTGCTTTAGTAGGAGCAACTTACATTTACAGTTTTCCTGAGGGGTGACTGTTTTTAGCAGGGCCATGGCATAAGGAGAACATTCTGCGCCTGTCTTTGCCGTTGAAATTGCAGCTATATAAAACAAACAATTTGTAAAAAAGACTGATGCATAATGTATAGGTTGTAATCTAATGTTAAGGAAAAGATACTTAATACTTGTTCTACAAATGAGTTCTAGTGGAAGATTCTGGGATTAGGCACTGAATAGGAATCCCATCACGTGGCTTTTAGATGGACCAACACAGCTTATTTGTTTGTTTACTTTGGGAGTAACAGAATTTAATTGCTGAAGAAAGGGATATTTTAACTGGAGGAAAAAGAACCTCACAAGCTTCACTAGGTAATACTTACTACCACTTGACTTATGCTAACTTTTTACTTTGTATTTTGATTAAAATGAATATTGCTAATAAAAAGATTACTATGTTTTTTAGGGACACGTGTGTTCCATTTGGATAAAGAGGGACATTTGACCATCCATTGGTGGTTCTGTTTTCAGTGGGGTTGCTTCCGTTGCTCTCTTACTGCCAGAATGCCAAGGATACAATCTGATACCAATCATATCTTGTGCCCATGGAAGTCAGCAAAGAACTCTATGCAGGAGGCTGGAAGATCGAACCCTGGAAGGAAGATCTCTCCCCCATCTCCTTTTTAACATTAATCCTGATGATGATTTCTAAAGAACTTGAAAGCTTGTGCACAGTGTTGCATGTGTGGCATGGGTTGTTCTTAACAAAAAACATTTCTGGCTTTGTTTTGGCAACTTTTTTAGGAAAGTTTTTAAAAATAGGACTCTGTGGTCTAATGGATGATGCTAGGCTAGAAAGGTAGGCTGGGAAAGCACACTGATCATGCCAGAGGGAACAGACCTCTGTGCGGTCACAAGCTTCCTCTCTGTCATGGCTTTAACAAGGAACCTGAAAGCATGGGAGCTAGAATGTAGGCTAGTGAGTTTACAAGGGTCTGTATGGGCTCAGAGACTACAGGCTCCTCTTCTTAGGGCTGCCAGGGCCTCTCTGGCCACTGGCAGGGGATAGGGAGTACAGTTGCCAGATTCAGGTTGAGAAACTCCTGGGTCATTTTCGCACTCACCTCCAGCCGGCGCGACCCCCCTCTTCACCGCGCAGGATCTGCGCGGATTTCGCACTAAATGCCGCAGAGCAGCCTTTTGCGCCGGAAACTCCCGTCGCAAAAGCCGCTCAAACGTAAATCGCCAAAAAGCAGTTTGGCGTTTGCGCAGCTTTTGCGACGGGAGTTTCCGGCGCAAAAGGCTGCTCCGCGGCATTTAGTGCGAAATCCGCGCAGATCCTGCGCGGTGAAGAGGGGGGTCGCGCCAGCTGGAGGTGAGTGCGAAAACGACCCTGGAGATTTGAAGATGGAACCTGGGGAGGATAGGGACCTCAGCAGGTGCAATGCCACAGATTCTACCCTCCAAAGTATCCATTGTCTCCAAAGAAACTGATATCTGTAGTCTGGAGATGAAATGTAATTCCTGGGGATCCCATCCCACCTGGAGGCTGGCATCCTTATAAGAAGAGAGTAGGAATGGGTAACTGTGATTCTGCAATTTGCAAAGACTATGAAGTCTCTTGATTTGAAAAAGCCTGTCATCAGTACTATGAATGTGATCCATGCTTGGACAATGCTCCAGTTCTTAGGACCAAAATAGATGTGCTCTTTTGTAAAGAGTCAGGTCCATGTTTCCCAGCTCTCTTCCCCTGCAGCCACACTGCAGCTGCAAGGAACATCTGCAATGCCACCGTGAGAGGAGGGAGGACTCCCCACCCCCATACAGTTTTCCCAGGCTGAAATGGTGCCAGGTGGGTTATTTCCCCGTTTTTGCTACAGAAGAAGAAATAGCTGCATGTTGAACATATATGAACATATGAAGGTGCCTTATACTGAATCAGACCCTCAGTCCATCCAAGTCAGTATTGTCTACTCAGACTGGCAGCGGCTCTCCAGGGTCTCAAGCTGAGGTTTTTCATGCCTATTTGCCTGGACCCTTTTTGGTTGGAGATGCTGGGGGCTGAATCTACCACTGAGCCACCATCCCTTCCCTGGGACACTGTTGTTGTTGCTGAATGGGAAAATGGCAGAGAGAATGAAGCAGGAGCCTTTACAACCCCCTCCCTGTGGCAGCATTCCAAGCTCAAATGGGCTCCCCTTTATTTTTATTTTTTAACAGACAATCCCCACAGGTGCCTTGAAGTTGCAAGGAAACAGAGTTAGGCCCTTGGAACCCAGACTCAACTTGTTTTAAAGAAATCTAGTTTGGCCCTTAGTTCCAAAATTTGGTCTCAAGAACCTTCTTCAAGTCTGGATGAAGTACAGCTACTAACAGGCCTGGTCTGACTCTTACAGTCCAATTCACACATTGCAGAGAACACAGATTAGGTCTGGGCCCTCTGGGGTCCCTCACCTTGAATAACACTCAGATAGAAACATAAAGCTGGATTGTGACCTCAAGCATAATCTAATCCAGCCCCCCAAACGCAGGAAATCCACAACTACCTCCCTCTCCAAGTCCCCCAGTGACTACTGCTCTATGACCAGGGGAAGGCAAAAAACCTCCAGGATCCCCGGATCATTCTGTCCTGGAGGAAAATTCCTTCCTGACCCCAGAATCGCAAATTCCCTTCAGAGCATGTGGAGATGGTGCCTAATTTAAAATCAGGAACATGGTCTTTGTGGAGAAGGGGCTTCAGCCCTTCCTTTTTCGTGCTATTTTGCTAACCTGAAACAGCCCTGGGGTAGAAGTGTTATTTGGCCCATTGGGGAAACCCCACATGTCTCCCATTTAGGAGCAGGGAACAGGTACTCCATACATTCTTGAAGATGCTCTTGGACGGTGGCTCAGTGGTAGAGCATCTGCTTGGGAAGGGACGGTGGCTCAGTGGTACCTCAGGGGAGGGACGGTGGCTCAGTGGTAGAGCATCTGCTTGGGAAGCAGAAGGTCCCAGGTTCAATCCCCGGCATCTCCAAAAAAGGGTCCAGGCAAAGAGGTATGAAAAACCTCAGCTTGAGACCTTGGAGAGCCGTTGCCAGTCTGAGAAGACAATACTGACTTTGATGGACCAAAGGTCTGATTCAGTATAAGGCAGCTTCATATGTTCATAAACAGGAAAGTGCCTTGTCAGGCCCTTAGTCCATTAATGTCAGTATTGTCCAATCAGACTGGCAGTGGCTTTCTTGAGTCTCAGGCTGAGGTCTTTCACATCACCTACAACCTGATTTTTTTTTTGTATTCCTGTATTTGTGTGTGTGTGTGCACCTGGAAATCATATCAACCTCTGGTGACTGACCCCTACTGGGTCCGGGTCACCAGACAAGGCCAACCAAGGATATTCAGGGAGGTGGCTGAATAAAGCCTGCTCCACCTTCCTGCTGGTATTCCAAGGAGGTCTCCCATCCAAGTACTTGCCAGAGTCAACCCTGAATAGCTTCCAAGATCTGATGAGACTGGGCTTGCCTGGGCTATCCAGGTCAGGGCAACCTGATTTTTTTTTTTAAAAGGGTGGTGCCAGTTATTGAATTTGAGACTCTGCATGCCAAGCACATGTCCTACTTCTCAGCCACGGCAGCTCTTATCTAATAAGCCTTTGCTTTCTTGAAGCTTGTAGGGACAGAGCTTACAGGTCAGGGGAATGGCATCAGAAAGACTAGAGTCCTGCTATTCATTTTTTAGATCCCCCCCACCCTGCCATTTGTTTCGCAGAAGATTTCTGTGTAACTTGAGGTCTGGCTTTTCTTACGCCAGCAGGAATTGATCTAATAAAAGATATTGCTTTAGATATTTTGGTACCCTCAGGAGTTAACTGTGAGTAGAGGTGTGGGAAATGGGGGCTCTCTGGTTGATTTTGATATCCTAATCTTACAGTGCTTCCCTGTGGTAATGCCGGGGAACTGCAGCATTCACTTTGCAGAATTACCTCTTTGAAACCTCCAAGGTTCCTTTTATCCCAGAGTAAATCCCCCCCCCCCTTCCTCCTGGTCAGCAAAGCAGGCTGCTTTAAGGAAACCAAAGAGGGCTTGGTGAGGCTTTACCCTCAGCTTTAATTTGCCCTACCAGCTAAACAGAGAAAGAGGCAAGAGGCCTGTGAAAAGATAAACCTTCCCAGTTAAAGCTCTGAATCTGGGCCCATTTGTACATCATAAATTCATAGTGCCGGCCAACAGACTTGGTCTGGTGTTCCATGCTTGGAACTTAATTCCCAGATGCTTGCAGGCAGTGTTCCCTCTAAGCTAAGTTAACGTGAGCTAGCTCACAGATTTTTAGCCTTTGGCTCACACATTTTTGCCTTAGCTCAGGAAGGATGACCCTAATTTATGCACACTAATTTATACAGTAGCTCACAACTTTAATTCCAGTAGCTCACAAAATAGATTTTTGCTCACAAGACTCTGCAGCTTAGAGCAAACTTTGCTTGCAGGCCCAGTTCAGATCAGGATAGAGATCAGGAAGAGCAGACTTAAGCCTCCCCGCCCCCCGCGCCACACACACACTTGTACACACCGTTTTCCTAACCTGAAACAGCATTGGGGAGCTTTATTTGTCCCACTGGGGCAATGATCCAGATTGAGCCTGTGTATACTTAGGGGTTAAGTGCTGAGTATGGAACTTCAAGCATATGTCTGATTGACCAGATCCCTGGGTGGGCATATGGGGGACACAAAGACTTTATGGCAAGTGAACTGACCCTCAGATTGCAGGCTGGTGCTCACAGGACTGGATCCAAAATTTCCCTCCACTTAGCAAACCATCGCATCAGACTGGATGTTTCTGGCTTGACATGATCATTTTCTATGTGTATATTGGACCATCACGGGAGCTTCCCATCCCTCACTTGAAGTGGAATAGTCCAGACAACATAGGTTCACCATCTCAGCAAGAGCTAGGTCAGAGCACAGGAATGAGAGAGAGATTTCACCCTTATCCATCCATGCACTGACCTTTCGCTAGTCTCCTTATAAGTCAGTCAGATTTCTGCCTGCAAGCCCTTCCTAGTAGCCGTAAATATGCCAAAGCAGCCAATGGAAGTACTTGATTCTCTACAGATGTGTTTTTAAAGACTTGAAACGCAGCCTCAGTGTCAGGATGGGAAGGCATCCAATATTTATGATGCAAGGGTTCTCTCCCCCTCCCCCTGCCCTGCTCTAATTGAATTCAAGTAGATTTTCTGGACACAAAAAAGGAAAAAAAGAAATGCAGCTTTGTTTCCCACCTCCTCTAGGATTAGCTTTTGTGGAACTTCCTTTACCTGAAGAATTCACTGAGGCCACACGGCTTACTCTAAAGCAAGTGGCTGCCTATGTTTTGAGTAATATTTGGGGCATCATGATTTGTATATTCAGCTTTAACTATGGCATCAGTCTTGTTACTTAAAAAATACAAAAGTCATCTGGTAATAAAATCCAAGTTGAAATCTCATAAAAATCCACCCACTGACACTCATGCTTACTAAAATCTAACCCCAACTCTTTGAAGAGACTAAGGACTGTAATCTCAGCTGCATTGTGAAGCATCATAATAAGTACTCAGGAATCTTTCCCTTCTTCAGTTTAGGCACTGTATCACCACTTACATAAGAACATAAGAGAAGCCATGTTGGATCAGGCCATTGGCCCATCCAGTCCAATTCTCTGTGTCACACAGTGGCCAATATATGTGTGTGTGTGTGTGTGTGTGTGTGTGTGTGTGTGTATATATATATATATATGCACACACACACACACACACACACACATACATACATACATATACACACACATAATAGCTAATAGCCACTGATGGAACTCTGCTCCATATTTTTATCCAATCCCCTCTTAAAGCTGGCTATGCTTGTAGCCACCGCCACCTCCTGTGGCAGTGAATTCCCCATGTTAATCACCCTTTGGGTGAAGAAGTACCTCCTTTTATCCGTTTTAACCTGACTGCTCAGCAATTTCATTGAATGCCCACGAATTCTTGCATTGTGAGAAAGGGAGAAAAGTACTTCTTTCTCCATCCCATGCATAATCTTGCAAACCTCTATCATGTCACCCCGCAGTCGACGTTTCTCCAAGCTAACGAGCCCCAAGCGTTTTAACCTTTCTTCATAGGGAAAGTGTTCCAAACCTTTCATCATTCTAGTTGCCCTTTTCTGCACTTTTTCTAATGCTATAATATCCTTTTTGAGGTGCGGTGACTAGAATTGTACTCCAAATATTCCAAATGAGACTGCACCATCTATTTATACAGGGGCATTATGATACTGGCTGATTTATTTTCAGTTCCCTTCCTAATAATTCCCAGCATAGCGTTGACCTTTTTTTATTGCAATTGCACACTGTCTCGACATTTTCAGCAAGTTATCTACCACGACCCCAAGATTTCTCTCTTGGTCAGTCTCTGCCAGTTCACAACCCATCAACTTGTATTTGTAGCTGGGATTCTTGGCCCCAATGTGCATTACTTTACACTTAGCCACATTGAACCTCATCTGCCACGTTGACGCCCACTCACCCAGCCTCAACAGATCCCTTTGGAGTGCCTCACAATCCTCTCTGGTTTTCACCACCCTGAACAATTTAGTGTCATCTGCAAACTTGGCCACTTCACTGCTTACTCCCAACACCAGATCATTAATGAACAAGTTAAAGAGCATGGGACCCAGTACAGAACCCTGCGGAACCCCACTGCTTACCATCCTCCACTGCGAAGACTGCCCATTTATACTCACTCTCTGCTTCCTATTAATTAGCCAGCTTTTGATCCACAAGAGGACCTGTCCTTTTACTCCATGACTCTCGAACTTACTAAGGAGCCTTTGATGAGGAATTTTATCAACAGCTTTCTGGAAGTCAAGGTAAACAACATCTATTGGGTCCACTTTGTCCGTATGTTTTTTCACCCCCTCAAAGAACTGTAACAGGTTAGTAAGGCAAGATCTTCCCTCACAGAACCCATGCTGAGTATTCCTCAATAATTGTGTTCATCAATGTGCCTACTCATTCTGTCCTTGATAACGCTTTCTACCAACTTTCCCAGTATTGAAGTCAGACTGACTGGCCTGTAATTTCCCAGATCTCCTTTGGAACCCTTTTTAAAAATGGGGGTGACATTTGCTTCCTTCCAGTCCTCAGGAGCATGTTATGCTCATGGGAAGTTTCTCACCAGACAAGGCCAACCAAGGAAATCCTGCCTTCCTCCATGCTCATGGCAGCATTTCAAACATTATAGGAGGAGTGACATTCTAGTCCTGTGATCCCCAATTTTGGTGCCAACCAACGTGTTTCCAGGTGCCCTCTTTCTTCCTAAAGTATATGTTCCCCAAAGCAGAGAGCCTGATTTTGATCCCTCTCATTAAAACAGGAGGTTTTCCAGAAGAGCTCAGAAGGAAGCATCACCTTTCTATCTGCTGGAAGCACCCAACAGGATCCAGCTGTTGATACCATGTCAGCCATTTTGCAATTGGCTGAGCTCCTCTTCAATGATAGCCATTTTGTTGTGGTACCCACTACCTCCTCTTAAAATTCCAAATGTGTCCATAGCCTCCACAAGGTTGGGGGTCCCTATTATAGTCAATTTAAGGAATTTCCCCCTAACACTGATTTCTTCCATTACATTCTCTAGTCAGTTTCATTCAGCTTGGGGATAGTGTTCCTTGTTTTTGTTACCTTCAGATAAATTTCTAAACTAGATCCTTTCCCCAAAGCGAACTGGGTGTTGTACCTATTCTCTGTACTACACTTGTGTGACTGAAACTGACAAGTAAGGAGTTTTTAAAAAATAACCTAAATAAATTAAAGGCTCATACTTGCCTAGCTGTTTAGTTAACTGTTTCCTGATTTGTCATCCCACTCTTTATGACCAAGGAAATGTGGAATGTGAATGTGGAAGAGAAGTTAAAATGGAGGGGAGGGGGGAAACAATTTTTCAAATACTATATATGGAGAAAATAGTGAATGGAGTTTTTTTAAAAAAATCATTTCAGATTGAACACATATTCGTAGATAACGGCAAAATTGCAGGAAAGTTGAAATTCAGTTATAAATCAACTTTCCTGTGTGGCCACAAATTGGTTCCAAAACCTGACACAAGCTTGTTCAGAACTATCTTTCTGTCTCTCACACATGCACAGCGACAGTAGGAGAGAGCTCATAAGTACTGTACACAGCATGTTTGGTCTTAATCATTCCAAATCTCCAAAGGAAGAGCATTTCATATTATGGCGACGTCATCAATTCTGCTGTGATTTCTTCAACACAGAGCTTGCAGTAGATCTTGGACAAAACAAAGAGCACCAGCCCCCAGACCCACCCCAAACGTACAAAGCAAAAGAAAAAAAAAGCAGAGACCTGTGGCACCTTGCTGCCAACCATCTATATTTTTTGTTAGGTGATTGGCTTGCACCTTTCTTCAAGGTGACATGGGCTCAGATCCTACCAATGAATTTGGCACATGGTAGATAGCCTCGGCCCCAGAACACGCCTCTTCTGCTGGCACATCCATTGACACGAGGGCTGATTGAAAAACCATTGATCTCACATGGACAAAAGTGCTACTGAAAGAGGAAGAACACTCTCCTGTGGAGCACATCTAGCATTTGTGGCAGCCTTAGATTCCATTAAATTACATTTCCTTTGGTGAGTAAAGTTAAGAGGGCAGTTCTACACTGGCAAGACCTGCCACAAGCACTGCATCAGTAACCCTTAGAACAGGGGTGTCAAACATGCAGTTTGAGGGCCGAGTCAGGCCCCCAGAGGGCTCCTATCAGGCCCCCAAGCAACTGGCTGTCATCTCCCTCTCTCTCGCTTCCTTCTGCATCACAGCTTGCTTTGCAAGGCTTGCTCAAAAGCATAGGAGCTACAGAGCAAAGTCTCTATTTCCTCCATTGGCTGAGGCTCCACCCTTGGGAAGGAAGAGGGGAGGGAGAGCTTGCTTTGCCAGGCTCTCTCAGTCACACAGCAGAGCTACTGAGCCAAGCCTCTCTTCCTTCTGTTGGCTGAGGCTCCTCCCCCCTCCTGGTCCCCCGGGGAGGGAAGGAGAGAGCCAGAGCTTCCTTTGCCCAGTTCCCTGGTTCCCATGGGAGAAATACAAAGAAAGCACCTTTAAGACCAATGAGTGCTAACATTTTAAGCATGTTTTAATTTTTTTTTTAAATGGTGTTTGTCTGTGTCCTTCATAAAATTTATATCTCTGCTACCTAATCTTAAATAGGTACACACATGGCCTGGCCCAACATGGCTTGGCGCAACCAGACATGGCCCAGCCCAGCAAAGCCTCTTTTATGTCAGATCTGGCCCTCATAACAAATGAGTTCGACACCCTTGCCTTAGAAAGTTAGATTCAGGCAGGTAGCCATGTTGGTCTGAAACAACAGAAGAAAGTTTGAGTCCAGTGGCACCTTTAAGACCAACAAAGTTTAATTAAGGATATAAGCTTCTGTGTGCATGCAGTTTCTCAGATATGAAGCCAAGCTTATAGCCAGAATTAAACTTTGTTGGTCTGAAACTTCCTTAGCAAGTTAATCATGATTGACACTCTGCTTCTTACACCCATTCGAGTTCTGGAGCTGTGGGAGACATTTTTTAAAAATACAGCTTTGTGTTCTAGTCTGGAGTCTTTAATGCCAAATGTTGCTGTTGCTTGCAAGATCTGCTGACTTTTTGACATTTGTGTGAAGCCTTTTACCGGACTGTTGGGCAAGCTCAATATCTTGGATTCTGTGTTGATATACAGCTATCTTGCGTATAGTTAGTGGACACGCTCAAGCCAACTCTGCTTGAGAAGAGCATCTTTTCACTTGTTGAATACATAGCTTGACTTCATTCTTGTGTCTTGGGCTTATCTCCCATGATATATAGCTCTAGCAATGTGGTAAGAGTTGTCTGGGAGACATCCATTGAACAAGAATACAAATTTCGGGAGCACTCCATCCAACCTGACACTGTGTGATCATCTTGCCATCCATTGCCTTTGGGTGGGTGTGTGGACGTCAGTTTTAGTGGCAGGAGAACCTTTTAAATTCTGTCAGAGGTCCAAGTTTTTTAATCAAATTAAGAGCAGTTTACCTAGCTTGATACACTTCGATCCACTCCAGATTTGCACAGGAACGAGCCGCCTTCTTCACTGTTCTCATTGCTGCCCTAAGTTCCTCAAGGTTTTTTGGTGTTGGGTTATTGCAGTTTGGATAAGCTGCTGCTTTTTGGCCTGAACTATTGGCACCATGTCATTAGAGCAGGCCTCCTACAAATCCTTCTTGAAAGTTGTTTAGCATTGCAGGCCTCCTGTGGTAGTTTCTGCTTGATGGTCTCTTAATTTTTTTTTAATCTTTCAAGTCAAGGTGCACAGCAGACCTATCTGTTCAGATGTAAATGGGAAGCAGGGAGTCAGGCAGGCAGTTAAGTGGGTATTCAGTGATGGGACAGCCTGAAAGCTGAGATAGTTTGAGTAACGTTGTGCTTAAAATGAGAAACAGCCGCCCCCCCCCCCAAAGTAGGTTTATGAGATTAAGTGGGAATCTCATGTCATATGACTCCTGCTGTATTGAGAGCTGCGATACCACCCTCTGGCCATCAGCAGTGATGGCGCTGCACAGCAGCAGGCAGTGAGATGCTTTGAGCTTATTGGTTATATCAGGGGTCCCCAAGCTTTTCAGCCTGCACGCACATTTGGAATTCTGACACAGCAACAAAATGGCTGCCAGCAAATGGCTGCCACAGGAGGGAGAGCTAGCTACAAAATGATTGCCACAGCCTAACTTCAGTGTGGATGCTAAGGCTGTTGTGGCGGTGGCTGCCAAAGCAATGTTTTTAAAAATCTGCACATCCAGTCAGAGTCCTTGCTGAGGAAAAGCTCTACCTGGCTCCATCCACTTTTTTAAACGTGTTGGCATCTGTGGCCAACACATTGGGAATGTCTGGTTTACATCCTGTGGTGCCTTGACACCAAGTCACAGTTAACACTATGGTAGAAGCAGGTGTGCCATATTCTGGTTATGTCTTCTGTCCAGTTAATAGCAAGATGAATGTCCCCTTAAAATGTTGCAATAATATTTGCCCTCAAATAATGTAGTGAGCCAAGTCAAAGGATGTAGCTGTGACCTGCATAGAGAAAGACACAATCAGGAGCAGAGATATAGGACTTTTTAAAAAAAAAAATGAGAGAGGAGGAGGTTTTTATACCCCACTTTCCCCCACCTTTTAAGGAGTCTTGAAGCAGCTTACAATTGCCTTCCCTTTCTCTCCCCACAACAGGCACCTTGTGAGTTAGGTGGTGGTCACCCAGCTGGCTTCATATGGAAGAAAAGTGGGGAATCAAGCCTGATTCTCCACGATGCGAAGCATGTGAGAGGGCTGAGTTGATGAGTTAGGAGAGTGTGACGTGGCAGGGTTAAGTACAGGCAAGCTGAGTTTAAGATGGGACTGGAAGTGGGACTGAAAGAAGCAGAGGGAGGAAGTCTACAGAATGCCGCAGAAGTTAATTATTCTAGAGACAGGGATGAGGTGAGGCGAAGGTGTGCAATTGGTTGACGAGCTTGAGGAACAAGCCGAAGCATGCTTCCTCCATAAGATTCTTCTCAAAATCCTTTGTAAATTTTGGTTGTATTCAGCATTCTAAAGACATGGATATATGTTGGATCCAGTGCTTAAGTTCCCCCTGTGCTAGACCTCTTGCCCAAGCAGCAACGTAGGGGAAAGACTGCAATAGCTGCTTGTGCTAAGTCAAACGTTTTGTATCCCCACTTGTATTTCTGCTTGCTTTAGACCTTGTGCAGCTGTGTTCTGGGCATTATAATATAGAAGGAGGAAAGTGTGAGATATTGCACATGATCTTGCGCAAAAGAAACTGCATTTATGATTCTGTTTGTACATTGCTGGATCCAAGCCAAAGTTAATATTGAACAATATTTTCTTATGCAATGCCACTTTGATATTTAATAGCTGACACAGAATAGCATGTGCTATTAGCATTTTGTAGTCAATATGTAGTGGTGTCTAGCATTACATAGATGTTATGTACGTATGCAAGTGCCATCAAGTGACAACTGACTTATGGCATCCCCAGCAAGGGGCTTTCAAGGGAAATGAGAAGTAGAGGTGGTTGGCCTGACCTGGATAGCCTATTCCCATCAGATCTCAGAAGCTAAGCAGGGTCAGCCTTGGCTAGTATTTGGAAGGGCGATCTCCAAGGAACACCAGGGTGTGACACAGGGGCAGGCAATAGCAAGCCACCTCTGAAATGTCTCTGGCCTTCAAAAGAAGTCTAGCTCGCTACCTGGTGGTGCATAACTTTAAAAGAGCTAGAACTTCTGGCTGCCAAACAGTCTTAGGATCGCCTGCCTATTCTACGCACAATGCCATACAGTAATTAATTGATTAAGGCTAGCTGTTGCCTTTCTCTGCAGAATTGTCATTGGTGATCTTCCATCCAAGTACCAGCTCTGCTTAGCTTCCAAAATGTGAGGAGTTTGAGCTACACCATGTCACCTTCCCTCCCAGGTAGAGGTTAGGGGTCAACTGTTTTTCTACAAGGCTGTCTGTATTTTCAGGGACGTGGAAGACCTTGAGCCCAAAATGGGCTGCCCTTTATTTACACACAAGCCAGAACTTTGCACAATTCCTTTTATGAGGCAGAAAAGTAGTCATGACGGTCAGAGACGTCATCAGTTTACTCTCAGGAGAGGCAGTTTCTAGGGCCCAGGGCTTCTGGGAGGGCCCATTGTGGCAAACCCCTGCAACATGCCATTACTTGTGATTACTTGTGATTGAAATGATTAAAATGTACTTGTGATTAAAATGTAGAATTCATTGCTAGAGGATGTTGTGATGGCCACGGGAATGAACAGCTTGGAAAGGGGATTAGGTAGTTTCATAGAGGAGAGGTCTGTCAATGGCTACTAACCGTGGTGACTGAGAGAAACCTCCACATCTTTTGAATCCCAGAGCCAGGAGGCCACATTGGGGAAGACCTCAGCCTCTGCACCCTATTGACCCTCCAGAGGAACTGGTTGGCCATGGTGTGAGTCAGGATGCTGGACTAGATGGACTTGGTCTGATCCAGCAGGGCTTTTCTTATGTTCTTATCAGGGGAAGCCCTTGATCTCTATACCTGTTGATGGCTGTCCAGAGGAACTGGCTGGCCACTTTGTGAGACAGGATGCTGGGCTTGATGAACGACTAGCCTGATCCATCAGGACTCTTCTTATGTCCAGCTGCATACATTGCCCAGTGCCATCAAGTCAAGCACTGCGAGCAGTGCAGATGGCAGTGAGCATGGGCAGCAGGAGGGCAAGGAGGGATGTTCAGGGCAGTGAGAGATGCACAAGCAGGTAATGAGACATGTAGGAAAGTGGTGGAAGGCTAGGCGACCTCTGGGAACTCTCTGGCCAAGCCCCCCCCCCCAAAATCTGGAATCGACCTTAAAGGGGGGTGTCTTGCAATCCCAAGGAGTTGTAAAAAAATGTTTGCATCATTGAGGCCTCCTGTATACCTCTTGAAATGGTCACACAGCAGACAGCCATGCAGCAGATAGCACTATGCCTGATAGATAAGAGATTTGCTTTTTATGTCTAAAGGCTGATAAGTCCTGTCAGAGAAAAGGCAAGGGGTGACTACTCTAGGCATTCTATGCTCTGGCGCAGCTGCGTTGAAACAGTTAAATGTTCAGCAATTACAGAGTGGTTGTGCAAAAAGTAAGTGACTTGTGTGTATGCCTCCCCCGTCCCCCCCTTCAGGGTGAAGGCTGAAAGTTGAAGAGTCCAGGCCTGTCAATCCCTTCTCTCAGCTTGTGAGGGTAAATGAAAATATTTGGATAAGCCAGGATATGGGGACCATCTTTTATTTACATTGTTGGGGACTTGCCGGCCTTCACATCAAAAGCCCTTCACTCAGCGCTGCCCACCTCTCTCCTCTTGTCTTTCAAGCAGCTGAAGACATTATTTGATGTTCCACTTGGGCATGTTTACGTTAATTAAGGTGCTTCCATCCATCATCTATGACTTTTTGCATCCCCACCTCCGGAAGAGGCCGAAATGGTTTTAGGCAAAAGTGGGGGGTGGGCTGCGTGGGAGTCACCAAGGCGCACACCTTATGCAGGTGTCGGCTTCCCCTCCTCGAAGCCTCTTGGTGTTTTCTTGTTGTCATTCCTGGGAAGAGAAAAGGTGTGCTTTTTCTGCAGGATTCTGTGAGAAGATTGTGAATTTACTGATCATTCTTCAGAATCACAATGACAAATTTTATTCTTTTCTTTTTTTGTCAGTAAAGAAGTGCAGCAGGGAGCTCCTAAGTAGCATTTGTATAGGGGAGGGATGTCCAGCCCCTTAGCCAGAAAATTTGGGCAGAGGGGCCTCAGATTAAAAAAAATCGGTGGGGGTACCACAGGGCTTGGCTGCTTCTTCCCTCCAGCAGCCAGCCCGCCCGGCCCCAGCTCTCTCTCACACTCTCTCTCTGGCTGTTGCTCTCTCGCTCTCCCCCACCACTCTCTCTCTCTCTCTCTCTCACTGTCCCCCATAGCTACAGGCCTGGGGATGTTCAAAGATTTTGGTAGAGGGCCACATTGAGATAATCTTTGGTGGGCTCACTCAAGGCAGGGGTTGGGGTCAGCACCTTTTTCCAGTCATATATTCCCCAGCCACTCTAGGGGGATAGATTCTCCCCCTTTACAGACAGGTGCATGGTGTGTATACAATACTCAGACCGATTTCGCACTCACCTTACGCCGGTCTCAGGTTCGTCTTCTCAGCATGGCTTCCTTCCAATTTCACACTATCTGCCCTGGGGCTGCAGGAAGCATTGGTGTTTTCGCACAGCAAACAGAAACTGGTTTTTAGTGGGGGGGTTTGCTGTGCAAAAACGCCAGTGCATGCTGCAGCCCTGAGGCAGATAGTGTGAAATCGGAAGGAAGCTGCGCTGAGAAGATGATTGTGAGTGCGAAATCGATCTCAGTCTAGGCCCAGGGCATTACAGGGCATAAGGTGAGTGCGAAATCGATCTCAGTCTAGGCCCAGGGCATTACAGGCACTCATGCTTACTTTCAGGCATGCTGTTGCAGGCTTGGAGCTGACCTGGGTACTGGGCAGGATCTGATTTGATCACTTTGTTTTTAAGTTTCCTCACATGCCAGATTAAAAGGTACTGCAGGCAGGAAGTGGCACGCAGGCCATAATTTGGGTGCTTTTGGAGGGATTTCAAATGCATATGATATCTTGGTAATCTTTACAACAAAACTTTACAACTGTATGGTAGGTCATTATTAGTATTAGTAATTGCTAATGAGGCCTGGCTGCTGACTAAATGCCTGTCAGAAATTTTGGAGCGGGAGATTAGGGTTGCCAGCTTCCAGATGGTGGCTAGAGGTCTCCAGAGATTACATCTGATCTCCAGACAACAGAAACCAGTTCCCCTGGAGAAAATGGCTATTTTAGAGAGTGGGCTCTATGGCATTATACCCTGCTGAAGTTTCTCCCCTCCCTAAACCCCACCCTCCCCAGGCTCCAGTCCCCCAAATCTCCAGGAATTTCCCAATCTAGAGCTAGCAACCTAGGAGACTTCCTTGGCTCACAACCCAATCACTTCCTTCCCTTCCTTAAAACATCTCTATCCTGTCTTATCTTCTCAGACAAGGTAGCTAACAATGTAGTAACCAGGTCACAAGATCACAAACGATTGCAGTCCAAATTAGGAAAATTAAAACAGATTAAAATTCACAAAATTACAAATGTAAATACAGTCAGGATTTAAAACACACACTTAAAAGCCCTGGGGTGCAGTCAGACATGCCATTGGTGGCGACACAGCTCCGTCTGGCTGACGGATTAAATGTGTTCATTCAGACCTCCACACCTGGCGATCGAGTGTCATCCAGGGTTATCCTGACTTGCTACGCCTGAATGGCGCATTAATTTGACAGCACAGAAAGTCCGGCCCTTTTTCAAAACAGCGGCACAAGATTGGCTTTTTCATGTTTGGACAGCTCACACGCGATACTGCCTCCCACCTTTTTTTAAAAAAAGCCCCAGCAGACCTGCGCATTGCCAGATCATCCAGGAATCTGAGGTGTCGCTTCTGCTTCTCCAATCAACACAGGATCGGAGGGGGGGGGGGAAATGTTATCCCACTATTCAGAACAGGAAAAAAAATCTTTTTTTTCAATGTGGAGGATTTCCAGATATCATTGTCACTGCCAATTTCTAGGAAAGAAATTCCTGGCAGTTCCTTGGTTTGAATCGGCAACGTTAATTCCGGAAACTTTCCCCCTTCCCCCCTGCCTCTGAAGCAACGTTTGATTTCCCAGCTCCAAACAGTTGGGCGCATGTTCAATGGACCCCCCCCTCCCAGAAATCACCATCTGATTACGCATGCTCCAAAAAAAGAGAGTGATAGTATTGGATGTCTGATCGTGCAACAACAGAATGAATCGCATTCTTGGATGCTCGTCAGAACTGCCCTGCATCGAATCAATATTCAGCGGTTCAGATTTGAGCGCTACACACCCGCTTTTAATGGTACGTGTGACCGCACCCCAAGATTGACAAACACAGGATTAAAATGAGCAAAGCCAAATATGCAGAAAAAAATTCTACCCTCCACCAAAGCTATCTGGAATAGGACTACCCCCCCCCCCCCATCTTTAATACAAGACATGTGATCTGCTATTAGTGATTTTCCTGAGCCAGCTCACATTATGCATCTGACTGCAAACTCACCTCAAAAACTGGTGAGGGAGGAGACCAGATTGTCTCCGAAGCATTGCTCGGCTGGAGGAGGGGCTTTAGCCTTCCCTCCCATGCTGAGTGAAAGCACTCTCCTCACCCACTTTGGCAGGCCATTCCAAAGAACTAGGCCCACCAAAGAAAAAGCCCATGACTCACTGCAGCTATATGGACAGTCCAGAGCAGAAGGACACATTGAGGAGAAAGCTGTCTGAAGAACATGGCTGGGGCAGGGAGTACAGATACGATACCACTCTAGTTTTCAGCATCAGGTCACACTGTTTGTGAAACTGGCTGTGCCTTCTGCCATCATGGGACTGGCCATGAATACACACACAATACCTTCCCAACTGCCTCTTTTCACTCCCTAGCTATGAAATATGTCGCTGTCTAGCTAATTCAATCAGGCCTGGTCCCATGCTTGTTGCAACCATATATGCAAGAGAGGCTTCAGACAAGCACCAATAAGATGCACAAACTCGAGGTGCAAATGCATCTTGGGCCTCTCACTTGTCTAAAAACATGACACAAGCAGAATAGAAATGGAGATCTCTGAGTCCATTTCCTCTCTGTTCTAATTGTAATGTCCCCCTTTGGCTGTGGGTTCCCAGTTCAGAGTACTCACTCAGGCACCCATTCTCAGGTCCATTCAGAAGAGACAAGCTGGCTCAAAACACCAGCAATTTATTTTCAAGGAGACAACTCTTAACAACCAACAACTTCAGCGAGCATACAATACTGGAAACTGAAACAAGAGCTTCACCCAATAGAACCAAACTAAATCACACAGATATTAAGAGGAGGAGCAGACTGTTCCATTATCAGCAGGTTTAGAAGAAGCTTGAAAACTGTGTTTTGGAATGTGTGTGCACCTTTAAATCTCAGCAGGCGGAAAGCTGCATAGTGGTGGGGGCACACAGGAAGAGCCATGTGGCTCCATAGGTACAATAAATATACCATACTAATCAAGCTGCTTGCAATATGCATGGTACCTTGCATCCTTTATAAGCGTTCTTTACAGAACCCCTCTAAGGTGCTGCTGGACAGGAATAATTAATTAATTTTTAATTAATTAATTTTTAAACTTAACCAGAATTTTCATGTTTAAATGTAATTTGTTTTCTTTGCCTTTTTTGTATAGTTGAAATTTACATGATGCTGCTAGCCGCCCTGAGCCTGCTCCGGCGGGGAGGGCGGGATACAAATAAAATTATCTATCTATCTATCTATCTATCTATCTATCTATCTATCTATCTATCTATCTATCTATCTATCTATCTATCTATCTATCTATCTATCTATCCTATCTAATCTATCTATCAAGTGTCCTGCAGGTTAAGACTCTTTGACCTGAATCTCTTTCCCCTAATTCCAGGTTGCTTTCATTAGAGATAAACCCTTTCCTACACCAATGGTCCTGTTGCCTTAAACAGATACCTTGCTTCTTTTGTTCTTTTTTGTTCTTCCCCTGTTTTGCAATCCTAGCCCAATTATTTTTTATTGTGTACCTGTGCTGTCAGATTCAAATGTTATCCTATATTCCAGTCCACTTCCTGATTGATTAGTGATATCCTGTTTTGTAATCCTCCTACTCTTATTGACTGAAATGTTTTTAAATTAAACTTGTAATCTATCCCAGTAAGAAATGCAGACGACTACTACTGCAAGAAGAAGACTGCAGATTTATACCTGCCCTTCTCTCTGAATCAGAGACTCAGAGTGGCTTACAACCTCCTATATCTTCTCCCCCCACAACAGACACCCTGTGAGGTGGATGGGGCTGAGAGGGCTCTCACAGCAGCTGCCCTTTCAAGGACAACTCCTGTGATAGCTATGGCTAACCCAAGGCTATTCCAGCAACTCTAAGTGGAGAAGTGAGGAATCAAACCCGGTTCTCCCAGATAAGAGTCAGTAGTAGTAGTAGTAGTAGTCAGGTATATATGCTGATGGTAAATTCACACATTTCAGGGCTGAGAATTGGTAGATAGATAACACTGGCTAGTGTTTAGCCCTGGACACGGAATCAATGCACATGTCTGTGCATGCTGAGGAGTGGGCTTCTTATGAAGTGGTCATGAAGTTGCTTTGATACATGCCAAGTCCCACATTGTTGACCTTTTACTTGGAACCTGTTTACAAACATGAGCATTCCAGCAGAATGTGATCATCAAAAGAAATATGCTTCTTTTGGTTATTGGTTGGTCGCTTTCCTCTTATAATTTTTAGTTTGTCCTCATTTCTTTTCTGTTTTGAAATTCTAGTACCTGGCCTTCCCCCCCCCCCCTCTTTTGTTTTTTGTTTCATAATTCCATAAGGATGCCATGGGGTGCAGAGCCAGAGGGAGGCAAGTAAAGGACTGCTTCATTTATCTGCAAAGGATTTGTTATGATTCTGTCTTTAACAGATAAACTGCACTCAGTGCAAGTTTCGCCCCTGCTAATGGAGAGCACTTTTATCTAAGAGCTACATATCGCCCAACACCTGGGCTTTTGAGTAACCTCCTCCCCTCCTCTCCCACACAAAGATTACCATGCTCTTTCTTCCTTTGCTGGGGTGGGCTGGGGGAGATATGATTCAGAGGAAATCTTCTTGAATTCCCAGCTGTGGTGTGGCTTTCTGCAACTCATGAAACTGAAGGAAGAGGTTGGCATAGAAGAGAAACTACAGAGATAAGTGTGAAACCTATACCTAGTATCACGCCATCTGTGGAGAACCATACTGTTTGAAAGATCTAGGTATGATGTAATGGGCAAAGGAGAGTTTCAGTTACTCTGGACTGATGTGCTGCACATATATGCTTCCAAATTCGGCCAAGAATTTAAAATAGCTGGAAAGGCACTGAGTGCGAGAGCTAGCAGTGGTTGCATCCACAAAGATGTTGGAGTGAGCAACTCAGCATGCCTGGACTTTGAGGGAATGCTACAACACTCTTGAGTATGTATAAGTGTTATCTCCTTGAATGGGATCCCTCCCTTTGACTTAATCTGGGAGCTGCCCTCTGACCTCTCCTCTTTCTCACTCACTTGTCCTCTCCCTGTTCTCACATGGCCTTCCATGGAGAAATATGTTTCCACAGGTCTCTCCTGTAGAGACAATGCCCTCATATTCCAACACATGATGCCAGACAAGCTGGCCATTTGTGATAGGAAAAGGACTCTTTAAATTAGGCTTCTTTCTCTTCTTTTCACTGCAACCTGAATGTGAACTGGACCTACTTGAATAAAATGTAAATTGACCTTTTGTGCAATATATTTGGGAGATTTATTTACTGCATTCAGTATCATGCTTCTATGACTGGGCAAAACTCTGGTTTCTCTTCAGATTGCATAAATCTTTCGCATAAAACTCTACTATATTAACAGAATTTCCCAATAAAAGGGAAGCAGTTATGTGCCTTGGTAGCAGCAGAAAGCAGAACAGGAAGAAGGTACACACACAGTCACTGGCCCCTACTTTTTCTCTTCTCCCTTTCCTCCCACCAAGCCTGTGTAAAATGCAGGTGCAACCGTGATTGTACTGGAGCTCCTTATGAACTCCCTCCCCTTCCCCCCTTACTTTCCATATTAAGCAGGGAAGGGGGAGCAGGGATGGCTTGTGGTTTTGGGCTGCATCAATTTGAAAACAGAGCTTAGCTCCACTCCCCTGCACATAGAGGCAATGGAGGGGACTCCCCCTTCCTACTGAGTTCCTTGGATGTTTCCTTTTCCCTGTGGTCAGTGGATTCAGGAAGAATGTAGTGGTGGGAAAGGGAGCTGGTGAAAATTGCAAAAAACGAAGTGCCCTGAAGTTTTGGAATGTGATTGGGTACAGGCCAGTAGCAGCTGATGAACATATCCAAGGCTTTTTTTGAGCAGGAACGCAGTTCCAGTTGGCTTGGTTTCAGGGGATGTGGCCTAATATCCAAATGAGTCCCTGCTGGGCTTTTTCTACAAAAAGCCCTGTGTGAAATGAGGCAATGTCAAAGGGTGTGGCTTGATATGAAAATGAGTTCCTGCTGGGCTTTTTCTACAAAAAAAGCCCTGAACACATCCATACCGCCGTATGATTACATTGGCAACTAGTAGGGTTGCCAAATCCAATCCCAGAAATATCTGGGGACTTTGGGGGTGGAGCCAGGAGTCTTTGGGGGTGGAGCCAGGAGACACTGGGGTGGAGCTAGGGGGAAGGGGGGGAAAGGCGCCGGGGAGCGTGGCGAGCCGCTCCGTCTCGGAGCGGGCGACGCCACTGCGCAGCTGCCGCCTCTTCTCCGCTCACCGTGGCTGCTCCTCCGAGATGGGCTCAGGCTGAGCCCATCTCGGAGGAGCAGCTACGGTGGGGGGGGGGGGCGGCAGCGGCGCGGCGGCCTCGCCGGCTTCGCTCCGCCTCTGGGGTGGAATCGGAGGGGGGGTGGAGGCGGGCTTGGGCCGTGGCGAGCCGCTAGTCCGGGTCCTAGAAGGGCTCCTGGCCTGCCTCTGCCCTCCCCTGGTTTTGCCTGCGCTGCTGCCGCCTCTTGGCTGCTCCTCTGAGATGGGCTCAGCCTGGGCCCATCTCGGAGGAGCAGCTGCGGTGGGCGGGGAGGGGGCGGCGGCGGCCTCACCCGCTCCGGGATGGGGCGGCTCGCCATGCTCCCCGGTGCCATTCCCCCCCTCCCCCCGCTTCCGTTTTTTGGGGAGCGGGGAAAGAGGATGGAAATCCTGGGGTCCCCCGCCAGGGCGGGAGGGTTGGGAAGCCTAGCAACTAGCAAAACAACTATGATAGAAGAATATATTTGGGCTGAGATTTGCTCCTGGGTTGCTTTCTTACTGTTTGAAGTGGATAATAATTTGCAATTAGGGTTGCCAGATCTGTGTTGGAAAATACCTGGAGACTTTGGGTGTGGAGCCTAGAGAGCGCAGGGTGTGGGGAGGGGAGGAGCCTCAGCATGGTACAATGCCCTAGAATCCACCCTTCAAAGCAGCTGTTTTCTCCAGGGGGAGCTGTTCTCTGCCAGGTGGAGATCAGTTGTAAAAGCAGAAGATCTCCAGGCCCATCTGGAGGCTGGTAACCCTAAAAGGGCATGTGAAGAGGTTTAAACCCACTCCCTTTCCGGTGCCATATCCTTGGTTCAAATAACTATATCTCCCCTCCCCCACCCCAAGTCTGTGAAACTTGACATACTTTTGTCTTCTTGGAATGGACTCAATTATTGGTGTATGTACAGTGTGTTGTATTGTTTATTTTTAACTTGTAGCTATTTATTGTATGTTTCTTCTGTTGTAATCTACCCTGAGCCCTGTTTGCAGGGAAGGGAGGCCAAAAAAAAATCTAAATAAATAAATGAGGATCCCCGCGGGTTAAAAATTAAGGTCCAAATTGCTGCCTGATGCATTTGCTATCGTTTTAATTTACTTTATTTACATGGCAAATTAAGAATTCTTGATTGAACATTTTGTGATCGTTATTTTAAAATGTTGTCAACCACCTTGAACGCTGTGGAAAGTGGGCTAAGTGTTTTAAAAGTCCCCAAACCAGTGTGAACCCATAAATTACAATCAGTGCTGCTCATACCTCTGACAGAAAGCACTATTTCCAGTTCAGTGGTTTTCTACTTTTCCAAAGTGGAAGCAAGTTGCTGGACAACATTTTGTGTACAAATACATGTGCTGGGGGAACAGGTACCTTTTGTGTAAAACCTTAAAAGGAAAGGGGAGATACTTAGACAAGAATTACTGAATATTAGCTGTCTTCTCACAAGGGTTCTTGGCACTCAGGTAAATGGTGGATGGGAATATATCTGATTTATGTCCCCAGGCATGAGACAATGAAGAGGTGAGGTCAGATGCAGGCATCTTTCATCCACCCTTCAGCGCTCTGGGTCTCCCTTGGGCAAGTAGAGCCAAGATGCCTCAAATGGTAGAGGTCACCAGATTGACACTGCTAGAGGTAAAAGAGCTAAGCCCCTACATCCTAGAGGTTAGATGATAGCCATATATCTTCATATAACCATTGTTTCCTCTTGAAAGATGGCACTCTGTTTGTTGCACCTTTAGACCTTTTTCTCCAGTCCCCCAGTACCACCTCACCTTAAATTGCTTTCATTGGTTGACACAATCAGGAGGAATGACTTATATTAAAGATGTTATATGATCTAATATTAAATTATATAAATCAAAATTATTATACAATCTAAGAATTGGACAAGAGAAGTTAGAATAAGATGAGCCTAGCTGGAAACTCTGTTTCCTGATTCCATGCTTTTTGGGGGGCAGGGGGGCAGGAATGAAGCAGAGTGTGGCTACTTAAAATCTTTCTGCATATTACAAAATCCTTGTGTTTGTCTGGGGAAGACACAAGGCCTTGGTATCAAAGAAGCTCCAATAGTTTTCTGCCTCCCTGATACGTTCCACCTTGTGTTTTTTTTTTACTTGTACTCCCATGGAACTGCTGTTGGTTTCCTTGCAAAAATTATTGGTAGACAAAGGTAAGTAATGAATTTTTCAGTGAAGCCACAGGGCATTTTGAAGTTGAAAAAAGCAGTGCTTGGGGAGAGGCTGAAGCAGCTTCTCCCTGTACACTGTGGTCATGAGTAGAAAGGTCTAGTAGGGTTGCTAGGTTCCCCTGGCAGGGGATGTCAGATCCAGGTTAAGAAACTCTTGGAGATTTGGGGATGGAGCCTGGGGAGGACAGGGACCTCAGTGGGGGACAAAATTCTATATACTCTCGAAAGCATCCATTTGCTCCAAGAGAACTGATCTCTATAGTCTGGAGATGAAGTGTAATTCTGGGGAGTCCCTAGGTCCACCCTGGAGACTGACATTCCTATTAGGGGGCTTTAAAGTGTTGTATGGGAATTTGTAGCATAGAGATCAAAGTGGGATTAGTTGTGGTAAAATATCTAGCAAGGCCGAGAAGATGCAAGGAAGGACAGGTATAGAGGGTAGGAAATTGTGGGTCTCTTGGCAGAGGTAAGTGGCCTCATCTTGATTTATTATTGCCTCTTCATGCATTACATGTTAGTATGCATCTTGGCTTGCAAGACTGAAGCGTTATTTGTAGTGTTTTAAAGTGTACATTTTACAATATGTGCTTGATATATATATACACTGCTCAGGGAGTTCCTGCTTGGTCACAGATCTTTACATTGTGGTCTCATATTGGAAGATTCCAAAAAGTATTGCACAAAGAGGTCCTTTGTTGCAAGAAATTGGGATTGACACAGAATAAATTATATACGGCTGTCATCCAATGGGATGGTGTGGTGGTGGTATGCCAGTCAGCTGCGCCCTGGGTAGTCCTTGATGGGATGGGATGTAGGCCTCCTCCAGCGGCTGAGCCTTATCCCTCTAGACCCAAAGGACCCCTAAGTCTCAGGCCTGCAGGTGCTGGCAGCAAATTTTCAGCCCAGAGACACCCTGAAGTGAGCCAGTGTGTTGGCCGTGTCACCACACAGCTTGCCCATATGTTATTACTTATACATCAGCCCTCCTTGAGTAATGGCCTGCAGGCTGAGGCGAAACCAGCTTTCGTCAAGCATATATTTCAGTGGTGTTTAAATAAGCCCATCGAGACTCGCGTCGCGTGAACTTTTCTCTCCCATCCGTCTGCTCTGAGCCGCCTGTGGAACAAAATGAATAGAGGGTAGGGGAGGCAAGGGGGGGAGGTGCTCTTGAGCCTTCCTCAGTCCCCCGGAAAATGAGCTAGTCTGCTTTAACAATAAATGGTGGCCGGTCCATGAGCACACATGACCGATCTAGTGAAGATTGAGCAAAGTAAGTTGAGCTTAATGAAGTTCTGCGTCTTCTGGACAGGAAAGGACGGGTGTTTTATAACTGTTTATTGGAGTTAATGGTAATAAATTCCTCACTTATGACGCATTAACTTTAATGTTTTCATTATGGGATGATATAGGGTTTGGGTTTTAACATAGTAAATCATGTTGTCCTGGTAGCACAGCAGGTTGAGAGGCTGACATAATGTTATGTTTGAGGGGAGAGAAGAGGAGAAACAAGAGAATGAAGGATATTCATCACTGAAATTTTTTGATTCCCCCCGTTCCCCCACAGTCTTAAACTCTTTGGCAGAACAGGCAGACATGCCAACAGGACAAACAGATTAGAGAACTTCTAAGCTGGAGTTGGGAAGCCTTTTGTGAAGGCCCTGTTTCCATAGCAACTTCTCAACTGTTCTTAAGCTCAGCTAAGCTTTCTTTTTCTATTTTTCCCTCCCTTCTTTTCTTCTTTGTTCAAGTGTTCATCTTTACCTAATGAACTGTGCAAATAGATATTGAAATGTAGAGTTTTCTTTTCTTTTTAGGTTTGTTTTTTTTTTAGTTTTTCAGTTACAACAGTGGACATTTTCAGATTCAGAGGCAATCCAGTCACCTTTCTGTTAGAAAATCCTCTTCACCCTCCAGGTTTGTTTTGTTTTTTAAATGCCTCAGTATATTTCACACAGAAATCAAAATCAATCAATGTTTTCAGGGTCTTAGGACCCATACCAGGAATGGACGGTCTCTAGAATGGAATGAAAGCCTCCAAAGAACTGTCCAACTGAAGTCACCTTTGTCAGTAGTATTGCCAAGCCTGGCAACCAGTGGGAGACTGGGGAGCAACCACCTGGAGGGTGGCTGTTGGTGATATTATGACATCACTTCTGGGCTTAGCAAAATCATGCCTCTCTAGGAATTGCCAAAAACTCTCTGGTAAAACCATAGAATTTATGTCAGTTCCTAGAGAGGCATATCATTTCATGATTTTCCCCAGAAATGATGTCATGCCTTAAACCCAAAAGCCATTTTTAAAATTATTTTTCTGAACATTGGAAGGAAATGGGATATTGTTCTAAGGGACTGGCAACCCTACATGCCAGGAAGGCAAAATGTAACTAGTATGTAGGTGCTGTTGAAGTTCTAGTTCCTCTTATGGTAAACTTATATGTCTGTTGTTTTTAAAAGCACCAAAGACCACCAGTCCTCCCCCAGCCTGGATCTTTTCATAATAAATTGGTGGCTATGTCTAGCTGAGAAAGGCAGTCAAGTCTCCAGGTCTATCCAGACAAAAACTCAAAGATGCTGGCTGCCTTTCTAGCCATCCCTCCCGCCCCCGCCCCCAGCCATACACTTTCATGGGCAGATATTCTCTCTTGTCCTTTGAAGTATCTTGCTACATACTGAGTCTAGGCTGCTTCATTCTACTGTATGTACTGACCAAGGGAACTTTCTTGCGATGTGCAAAATGCCACATTAACAGTTTTAAATTTCCCTTCCACTCAGAGCAAAGTCAGGATTTGAAAAAAACCCAGTTGGCTCCAAGATTAATTGAATGTCAGCGTTTACTTGCTTATTAATAACTCTTAAGGTTTACTGATGGTGAAATGTCATAATGTAAAAGTGGTGCTTTATTTTGAAATTTGAACTTTCAAAATACATGCTGTAGCATTCTCTTTTCACATTACAATGTCCACTGGTTGGTTCTGTGTCTCCACCCTGTTCCAGGCACAATGCTGTCACAAGCAATTCATGAGTTCTCCTGAATTCCTGTATGTGTGGTGCCCAAAGAAGATTAGGACCAGAGTGCACATGGCAGGGGTTTCAGCCTTCCTTTTGCACCATTTTCTCCCAGCTTGAAACAGTCGTGGGGCTGGGGGAACTAATGAGTCTCTTGGGGAAACCCACATGTATCCCAGGGAACATCTGTGTTTCTCTAAATAGCACCCCATGGGATTTTTTTTTCCGGTTGGGGAAATGGCACAAGGCTACAGATATCATAAATCTTTTGTTTGTCTAATGCCTGGGCCTTCTCCAGACTGTAAAACAATAATGTTGGGATAGCAAACCCACCACTCTTAATTTCTTGGATTCTGACTTTCTTCCATTTGCTCATATATGCATCTTTACACACTAATGAGGCATAATACAGGGATGGAACTCTATGACAAATGGCAGGTCAAAATTTTATGACAGCTGCTAATTATAGGCAGTTTCACCCAGACTTCTTTTCTTCTGTACTCTCAAGCCATTTCTGTAATCTCTTGCCTTGCTAGCATCTGTGACATTGTGGGGTTCTTCTGTATCCATAGGCTTCCTCAGGAGGTGGTGGCTATCTTTCAACAATGCTGATTCTGTGAACTTAGGCAGATCATGAGAAGGGGTGCATCAGTGGCCCTTTCATACACACCCAGGGAATGCTATTTACCACTTTGGGATCAGGCAGCAATTTTTCTCCAAGCCTGTTTGGCCAGGGATCCTGAAGGGGTGGGGGTTTTTTTGTTTGTTTGGGGCTTTTTGCTATCTTCTGCATGTGCAGCAGATGTCATTGAGGGTGTGGAGGAGAGGTATTTCTGAGTTTCCTTCATTGTGCAGGGAGTTGGACTAGATGACTTCAGAGGTCCCTTCCAACTCTATGACTGTTTATGATTAAATTGCATTGTTTTCTTGATATGTTTTAATTGTTGTTTATACTGTTTTTATAATGTTGTTATCTGCCCTGGTGCAGAGTGGTAAAACTGCAGTACTGCAGTCTGAGCTCTCTACTCACGACATGAGTTCGATCCCGGTTTCACCCGGTTCAGGTAGCCGGCTTGAGGTTGACTCAGCCTTCCATTCTTCCAAGGTCAGTAAAATGAGTACCCAGCTTGCTGGGGGGGGAGTGTAGATGATTGGGGAAGGCAATGGCAAACCACCCCGTTAAAAAGTCTGCCGTGAAAATGTCATGATGTGACATCACCCCAGAGTCGGAAATGACTGGTGCTTGCACAGGGGACCTTTCCTTTTCCTATCTGCCCTGAGCCCTACTTGGAATAGGGCAGAATATAAATGGTCTAAATAAATATATAAATATAAATAAATGATTCTCATTTTCATCACTTATGCATCTCTGTTGCTTTTTCTGCAAATGTTTTGTTTCCTCTAAAGCTCAAGTCAGTATTATCATCACTTTATGTCCAGTATCTCTCCCTGCAGATTTAAACTTGAGGTTTTTATGGCAGACATACAGCAATGTAATATCAGATTGACCGCTATAGGAAGCAAAACAAATGCTGAAAAGACACCCCCCCCCCTCGGCAGTAGGAATACACAAGTGATGAAAATAAGAATTCAGAAAAGCTCCAGGTCAATTTTATGCAACTTTACCCGGACCTGTCTGTTTTTATAATATTGAGGATGATGGGTTGAACCAGTGCAAAATTTCTGCTTCCGCTGGAGCTCTTGCACACGCTGAAATGCAAGAAAAAAATGGGTAGCTGCTTGCACTAATTGTATTGCCAGTTGTGTTTCTGCTACACAAGCAAATTTCTCGACACAGTAATATATATAGGGCAGAAAGTGCAAGGTGTTGCCTAAGGCAGAGTCGTCAAACTCATTTGTTATGAGGGCCAGATCTGACATAAATGTCACTTTGTCAGGCTGGGCCATGTGTGCCATAAAATGTAACGCCAGGTATCAGAGACATAAACTTTATAAAGGACAGCAACTGGTAAGCTCTGAGTTGGTGTATCCTCACTGCAAAGCTGGGAGAAGGGTGCAGAGAGAGACCCACATTGACGAACTGGAGAGCCAGCAGTTCAGCACTGGGCAGATGCTCCCATGCCTCGACAGAGGATTGTCTGCACCTTCCCCCTACAAGCAAATGTTGACCCCTGTGTGGCCATCCAAAACAGCATCCCCAGAGCTGCAGACCGAGCGGAGAGGTACAAGTGCAGCTGTAGTTGCTCCCAGCTTACCAGTGAAAAGAGTTCTGCTTGACTGCTACAGAGGAGGATGTCCCACCATGCTGAAGCCACAGTTGGAGTGGCTCCACCCATCCACTCTCGAGCATTTTCTTGTTCCCTCCCAGTTGCTCACAAGCCACATAACAGCCCTGGGCAGACCGGTTCTGTCCCCCAGGTCTTATGTTTGACATCCCTGGCCTAAGGTCTGGTGCAAGTGGAACTGTGCAAAGTCTGTTTTCTGTTTGCACATTGCTGTATCCAAGCCAACATCAGGCAATTCAGAAAGTGCCTTAATTGGCTCAGGGATTGTGTTATTTCACTGTCGCACACTGCTGAATGCAGTAATTAAAAAATCCACATTAGAGGGGAAAACCCAAATAAGCAAGAACATCCTCTCCCTCCCCTAATAACGCTACTGTTATAGACCCTTGCTTGTTTCCTTTTTGCAGTCCCACAGGTTGCTCTTTAATTTTTTTAAACTGATTTATCAATGATGCTATTTCTCCATTTTGCACAAAACAAAACTGAAAATTGCTACATAAAATTTCACACGTATGTAAAATATATATCTCTGAATCTACTTCTGTTTATCTATCTATAAATTATGAACTCATGCCATCCCCACTTAGCATAACTGGCTTTTAGTAAAACATTTCCTGATCTTGTTTCCTCTTTGCAGTCTTAAGGTGCTTCGAAATGATCAGGGCAGGAACAACAGATCCGCCCTGAGCCCATTATGGGAAAGAGCAGAATATAAGCCTACTAAATAAAAATAAATAAATAAAACATTGTGGGACATTCAGAAATGGCCATACAACCGGAAGGTGGCCAAGCACTACAGTGCGTGTCACCACCTGGATCATTCCTCCTGCCAGATACGTTGATAAGGCTCTCTCACCCAACCTCACAGGTTAACACGACAGCCCTTTTCAAAAGCAAAGATACCACTATGAGAGCCAGTTTGGTGTAGTGGTTAAGTGTGCTGACTCTTATCTGGGAGAACCGGGTTTGATTCCCCACTCCTCCACTTACAGCTGCTGGAATGGCCTTGGGTTAGCCATAGGTGTCGCAGAGTTTGTCCTTGAAAGAGCAGCTTCTGTGAGAGCTTTCTCAGTCCCACCCACCTCACAGGGTGTCTGTTGAGGGGGAAGAAGATAAAGGAGTTTGTGAACCGCTCTGAGACTCTGATTCAGAGAGAAGGGCAGGGTATACATCTACGGTTGTCTTTTTCATGATCCAGATCTGAAAAACAGCAGAAGGAGAACACAGAATGCACTAGGCTACCATAGCTTGTGTGGGTTCTCCGTAATAACAATAATTGCAATTTCAGACACCCCCTACCCCCCCCCAAAAAAGGAAGTTTGCATGGAAATAGCCCTTGTGTCCTCGTGTGAGGGCAGGGGTTATGCTTCTTAAAGGCTTTTCCTTTTGTTATTTGCAAACAGAGCCATATAAATGTGCATTTGTCACTTGTTGCTAAGAATCCAGATGTCTTCATTCAGGATCCACACATGGGGAAATTACTTGAGCATTCAAACATCAGTATTTTCCATCAAGGTTTTTAATATTTTCCAACATACAATAGCAACAGCAGTTTTTACCACATGCAGTTTTGCTGAGTGAGAGTAGAGATTTCTGTTAAATTTTTGCCTGGTGACTTGGATGGTGTTGGAGCAGGAAAGCTCTTCCTTTCTCTCCTCGTGGTTTTCTGCATGGCTTAAGAATTTGCCCAGCTATGGGCAGTGAAGATATTTGTATAATTCCAGAATTTATCTCCAGCTTGAAACTGCTCTCAGAGCAGCTCATAACTTATAAAAACATGGAGTCAGTGATAAATCCACAATAAAAATTAAGAGTTGCAATTAAAACAATAAAATAGCAAGCCTGGGGCCATAAAATATTTAAAACACTGAAGAAAATGGCCTCTTTCTCTCTCCAGCGATTCCCAGACCCTTCTTGAACAAGTCACTAAACAGATCTGGGCAGAATTTCATTGGCTATGACAAACAGGGATGCCGACTGTGAGCATCGCCATTATCTGTCTGTCCCATTTTGGTGCTGCCAGGACTGATGGGGTGCGGTGGCTGGAATGTTAGATTTGGATATTAAACATCCTGGTTGAAGTCCCTATTCAGCTGTGGAAGTCAGTGGGGAAATCATTGCATCTCACGGAGAAACACAGTGTGGTGTCATTGTTTGTACATCAGACTACAACCAAGGTGATCCAAATTCAAATCCCCGCTCAGCCATGAAGCTCACATTGGGTGAGTTACTCTCAGACTACCTTACTGTCCCAAATTTATTGGCAGCAGGGTGGGGTAAAAAAAAAAAGTTTAAAAACAGAGAGACCTGTACATGTGACGTTTCTTCCGTCAGGAGACCACCACCAACCAGTAGGGTGGAGCTATTTTGTTGGAGAAGCAGAGGACATTCCCCTGTCTGCTTTTTCCCCTGCAACTTTTCTCCCAGGTGCTTTTCTCCTAGTCTGGCTCCAGCACCAGGCTTGGAGATAGATCATCAAGATGGGTAGCTGTGTTAGTCTGTCTGTAGCAGTAGAAAAGAGTAAAAGTCCAGTAATTTAAACTAGTTTATAGATATCCTTGTCAGCTCATGGGTAGTATGCAGAAGCAATATGTGATGAGACAGACATGAACACATGAAGCTGTCTTATACTGAATCAGACCCTTGGTTCATCAAGGTTAATATTTTCTACCCAGACTGGCAGCAGCTCTCCAGGATCTCTGGCAGAGGTCTTCTCATCACCTACTGCCTGGTCCTCTTTTAACTGGAGATAACAAGGATTGAACCTGGGACCAATTGCATACAAAGCAAATGCTCTACCACTGAGCCACAGCCCCTCCCTAAACAAAGGACAATGAAGAAAAAGATTCCTTTGTGTACTTTCCCTTTTTTTTTAACCTGATGCACAGATGGCATCATTAAAGGCATCCCTTTGGATTATCAGAGGAGGAACTGGCATTCTCCAAGACTGGAGATGTTGGGGCTTGAGATTTGTAGGGCTTTCTAGGTCAGATCCATTGCCTGGAATTTACATGGAAGACAATAGAAAACCAATACAGATATTGAGGACTGATCTACTATGCTCCTCAAAGAGGCAGGCTGTTGCATTTTGTTCTGGAAAGCCAGTTTGGTGTAGTGGTTAAGTGTGCGGACTCTTATCTGGGAGAACCGGGTTTGATTCCCCACTCCTCCACTTGCATCTGCTAGCATGGCCTTGGGTCAGCCATAGCTCTGGCAGAGGTTGTCCTTGAAAGGGCAGCTGCTGTGAGAGTCCTCTCCAGCCCCACCCACCTCACAGGGTGTTTGTTGTGGGGGAGGAAGGTAAAGGAGATTGTGAGCCGCTCTGAGACTCTTCGGAGTGGAGGGCGGGATATAAATCCAATATCTTCTTCTTCTTCTTCTTCTGGCTAAAGCTTCCAAAAAACATTCATGAGTACTTCCAGATAGAGTGCATTATCATAGCTTCCCTTCCAGGTCTCCTTGTAATTGGAAAGGGTGTAGTTTCTTTGCCAGGTGGAGGTGGTGCAAGGCAGTACTTCACTGGGCTTCTAGGGGGCAGCAGCAGACGGGGCCACCTTCTGTGACCTTTTGCAGGGTTGGGTGAGAATTGACTGAATGTCACATACAGTGTTACCTGCCTTGGTCATGAAAACCCTGTAGCTTACTGAGCAATCGGTAGATTGTACACACATGATGTGTGGCTTGTTGGGCTCAGATGCTTTGAATCAGCATAACACAGCCCTAGCAAATAATTGTGTGTTTTAGATTTTTTTAAAAAAAATATTTCTAGGGCCCCTGTTAAGGTCAGATAGTAGTGTATAAATTTTTAAAAAATAATAAAATAGCAACAGCTCTGTTAGACCGTGCAGTTAGAAATGCAAAATACCAAGTCCCAGTGATAAATCTGTCACAATAATATGATTTGCTACCATCGATTCTCACCCCAGCATTGACTCGATGTAGTTAACTTCGTGTTGATGCCCACACTTTCTGGATTTCTGCTTACCAGCACCTTACAAAAATGTCCACATAAAATATTTCTGTCTGATCTTTTCTCATGCAGTTCTCTTTCTTTGGGGAACAATGCAATAAAATTAACTTTTATGTAGGATCAATTTCAGGTGATCCATATGCTGACAACTGCATTACAGTTTAACCCCCACACACACTCAGAGACAGACATTATTTTTTTCTTTTGAAATATGTCCTTATGTTGTTCTTCCCATAATCTTCAGGTATTGAAAAGTCACAGTGGTAAGTAAAAGAACTGTAACAACGCCTGGAATGGAGCAGGCTTCTAAAAGGGTATATCCAAAAAAGCTGACAGTGAAGAACTTTTTAAACTGGCAATTTTAAAAAGCTACTAATAACTGTGTAATTCTTGGCCTTTTGACTAAAATATGTGGCTTCACTAAAATCACTCTCCTTTATTCTTTGCCAGAGGATTGGGAGATAGCCAACATACCACCAGTTTTTAAAAAGAAATTAAGGAAATTACAGACCCATTCTCTCTCTCGGCTTGGCTTCGCGAACGAAGATTTAAGAAGGGTGCAATAGTCCACGTTTGCTGCAGGCTCGCTGGTGGCTGACAAGACCAATGCGGGACAGGCAGGTCCGGCCACAGTGGCTGCAGGGAAAAGTCTGATTTGGGGTTGGTGCTGTAGCAGTGCGATTCTTCCTCAATGTCGTGCCTGCCCCTGCTGACTCAGAGCAGGTGCCTGCTGCTGACCCCGCCCCTGCTGTGCAGATGCCTTCAGCAACAGAGGACGTAAGTCCTGAAGGAGCCAGCCAGCAGCAGGGGCCACCTGAAACCAATCTGGCCACACCAGGTACTAGCTCATCTCCCCCAGACTCACCAACACCTGGGGCCCGCCTGCGCGAGAGGAGACGCCTGGAATTCAGGAACAGGCGTAGAGAGGCGCGCATGCGGGCTAGAAGAGATCTGAGCCCGGAGTTCTAACGAGCCAATTAGCCAGCAGTATATCTGGGATCCTGGCCTCAGGCCAAACTGTGCTGGCAACAAGCGAACACCCTTGGATGTGTCTGCGTCTCGCACCCCTTGCTTCGGAAAGAACCTGTGCATTCCTGACCCGGCCTGACCCATAGACTGGTATTCTGGACTCTGGCTTTGCTTATCGGACTGGCTTAGGTATCGTTTGATCTCGGCTTTGCTTCCCGGCTTCTGACTCTCGGCTCTGTTTCCCGGCTTCTGACTTTCGGCTCGGCTCCCCGGCTCCTGACTCTCGGCTTCCCTGACCAAGCTTCCGTCTCACCCTCCAGCCTGCCTGTTTACGTTATCGATCAACTGGACTGTTTTACGACCACTCCCTGTGCTTCGCCTGGGCTGTCTGCGAGAGGTCCTGGCTCGTTGCCAGGACGATAGCAGCCGCAGCTTCGTGTCAGAGACTCGGGCCGTGACAGCTTGCCAGCACCCAAAACTCACCAGGCACGCTCATGACGGACCAAGCGGCAGGAGGCATGGACCCCTTGCCGGGGCTCCTAGACCAGGTGCAGCAATTAACCCAAGCGGTGATTACTCTGCAGCAGCAGACTGCGTCCAATGCCGTGGCCTTGGCTGCCGCCGCTGCTCCCCGCTCTCGCTGCCCGGTGAGCATTCCTGAGAAATTCGCAGGAAACTTGGAAGAGTTCCCTGCCTTCCTCGCCCAGTGTGAACTATACATGGAGATAAGGCAGGGCGACTTCCCTACAGACAAAACAAAAGTCTGTTTTATCCTGAGCCTGCTTAAAGGGCCAGCGGCCAAGTGGGCCACTCCTCTGCTGCTAGAGCCCTCGCCGCTGCTAGCAGACTACACACGGTTCAAGGCACACTTCCAGGCCGCCTATGCCAACCCTGTGCGTGCTGAGACAGCTAATCGCAAGATACGGGCTCTGCACCAAGGCCAGAACTCTGTGTCTCAGTATACCACAGAGTTCCAGCTGCTGGCTCAAGACCTGGCCTGGAATGAAGCTGCCTTGGTGGACCAGTACACTGAAGGCCTCTCCGATGCCGTCCTGGACGAACTGGCACGCACCGACCGCCCAGCCGCCCTCCAGGACCTGATCCTGCTGTGTCTACGCATTGATGGGCGACTGCAAGGTCGGCGCCAGAGGCAGAAGAGGGGCACTACTCCAACAAGGCCCCCCCCGGCGGCTCCCGTTCCAGGTACCCCAGCTTTACCGCCGGCTGTAGAACCCATGCAGCTGGGCGGCGCCCGCCCTCGCCTGACCCCTGAGGAGAAGAACCGACGGCGCACCCACAACCTGTGCCTGTATTGTGGAGGGGACGGGCATTTTGCAAGCTCCTGCCCGGCCAAATCAAAGCGCACCCCGAGCTCCGCTGCCTCGGTAAAAGGCCAGCCCCAGGTCTAGCCGGATCTCCTGGCCTGGGGCACTCCTTGAGGTCCTCTAGCTCCGTCCATCCACCACCCACCCCGTTCCTGGTCCCGATCCGCCTGCAGCTTCCCGACGACCGGTGGATCTTCGTCCATGCCATGTTGGACTCAGGGGCTGCCTGCTGCTACATGGACAGCCACTTTGCCAAGGAGCATGGCGTCCCCGTTCGGGAAAAGGGAACTCCTACACTGGTCGAGGCAGTGGATGGTCGTCTGCTGCGCTCGGGGCCGGTCCGCCACGAAACTCTACCACTCGTTTTGTGGGTCCAACAGCGCCAAGGGAAGCAGACCTTCGATTTGGCCCGCATGCCACGCTTCCCTGTTATCTTGGGCCTGTCCTGGCTGCAAGCCCACAACCCCCATGTGGACTGGGTGCAACGTGAACTGAGCTTTTCGAGTACCCTCGCACCCTGTTCCCCGCTACCACCCGACTCGACTCAGGTGCCGCCTGTCAACCAACCCGGTTCCCCACGCACCACCAGCCTCCTGGGGGCCGCCACCACACTCCCAACTCCCTACCAGGAGTTCGCGGACGTCTTCAATGAGAAGGAAGCAGACCAGCTTCCCCCACATCGGCCCTACGATTGCGCCATCGACCTGGTGCCCGGCGCTCCGCTACCCGCGGGCCGCCTGTACCCCATGGCAGACCCGGAACTGGCTGCCCTCCGGGAGTACTTGGACAAGAACTTGGCCCGAGGGTTCATTAGACCCTCCACCTCGCCCCTGTCTTCACCTGTCCTGTTCGTTAAGAAGAAGACCGGGGACCTGCGACTCTGCAACGACTACCGGGCCCTCAATAAGATTACCATTCGGAACCGCTACCCGCTCCCACTGATCCCTGAGCTCCTCGACCGCGTCAAAGGGGCCACGATCTACACCAAGCTCGACCTTCGCGGGGCCTACAACTTGGTTCGTATCAAAGCCGGGGATGAGTGGAAGACCGCTTTTGGCACCAGGTATGGCCAATACGAACATCTGGTCATGCCCTTTGGGCTCACCAATGCCCCCGCCGTCTTCCAACATTTTATGAATGACGTTTTCCGTGACCTGCTAGACCGGTTCCTGATCATTTATTTAGATGACATTTTGGTCTACTCTGCATCCGAACAGGAGCACATCCACCACGTCCGCCAGGTGCTACAGCGACTCCGAGCCAATCGCCTGTATGCCAAGCTGGAGAAATGTGCTTTCCACCTCCAGTCCGTTGAGTTCCTGGGGCACATCATTTCCCCCCAGGGAACCCAGATGGATCCGCGGAAGGTCGACGCCATCCTTCAATGGCAGGCCCCTCGAAGTCGGAAGGACATCCAGCGCCTCCTGGGCTTCGCCAATTATTACAGGCAATTCATCGCGGGCTACGCCGACCTCACCAAGCCCTTGACCAGACTCCTCCGACCGAAGGAGCCCTTTCAGTGGACCCCCGAAGCCGACCGGGCCTTCCGCCAGCTCAAGCAGAGTTTTTCCTCCAGTCCCCTTCTGCGGTACCCTGACCCGAGCTTGCCCTTCATGGTGGAAGCGGACGCCTCCAATGTGGCCCTCGGAGCCGTGCTCTCCCAGCGGGACGAGCCTAGCCAGCCATGGCAGCCCTGCGCCTACTACTCCCGGCAGCTCTCGGCTGCCGAACGCAATTACACCATTTGGGAGAGAGAGCTCCTGGCTATCAAGGTGGCCTTTGAGGTCTGGCGCCACCACCTTGAGGGGGCCAGGCATCCGGTCCAAGTCTTCACCGACCATCGTAACCTGGAACATTTGCAGACCACCCGCCGGCTGAACCAGCGGCAGATCCGGTGGTCCCTGTTCTTCTCACGATTTGACTTTACCATCACCTACGTCCCGCACTCCCAGAACCAGAGAGCCGACGCTCTGTCCCGCCGGCCGGACTATAACACCTCTAGTGCCACCGAAGCCCCCAGGGCTAGTATTCTGCCACCCTCGGTCTTTGCCGCCACTCTGACCGCACCCGCCCTGGTGGCCGAGATACAGGCCAGCCAAGACACCGACCCGTGGGCGCAGAAACACCTGCAGGAACCGCAGCAAGACCCTGCCGGAGAACTATCCACCCGGGATGGGCTGCTCTACCATCGGGAGCAGTTGTACGTCCCTCCCGGGCCTCTCCGATCCCGCATCCTCCGGCTGGCCCACGATGCCCCCCCGGCTGGGCACTTCGGGCAGCACAAGACCGCCCATCTGTTGACCCGGGACTTCTGGTGGCCTCGCGTCCGAGCGGACGTTAGTCGCTACGTGGCTTCTTGCGAGGTCTGCCGCCGAGCCAAGAACGTACCGGCCAAGCCCTCCGGTCTCCTGCAACCCCTGCCGACTCCCGCCGGTCCCTGGGACGTGGTGTCCATGGACTTTATCGTAGACCTGCCACGATCCCAGGGCCACACCTGCATTTTCGTTGTGGTGGACCTGTTCACCAAAATGGCCCACTTCGTCCCCTGTGCCAGAGTACCATCCGGGCCGGAGACTGCCCAGCTGTACCTAAACCACGTCTTCCGCCTGCACGGGTTACCCACGCAGGTCATCTCGGATCGGGGCCCACAATTCACATCCCGCTTTTGGCAGGCCTTCCAGCACGGTTTGGGGACAGAACTACACCTGTCTTCCGCCTACCATCCCCAGACCGACGGGCAGACCGAGCGGACCAACGCCACCTTGGAGCAGTACTTGCGCTGCTATACCAGCTATCAGCAAGACAACTGGGCCACTCTGCTACCCCTGGCAGAGTTCGCGTATAACAACGCAGTCCACAGCTCTACGCGGACCACGCCGTTTGCCGCCAACTATGGACTGCACCCCCGATTCTTCCCTCCGCTCGGCCCCTCCGCCAACGTTCCCGCAGCCACCGACCGACTTGAGGAACTCCACGCGCTCCACGCCCTCCTGCACACTCAGCTCCAGCGCGCCAAGGACGCTTACAAACTGGCCGCGGACCGACATCGCCAGGACGGAGCCCCCCTCAAGGTCGGAGATTCTGTCTGGCTCTCGACCCGGTACCTCCGGACTCCTGGCCGGTCCTCCAAGCTAACCGATCGGTTCATCGGGCCCTTCCCCATAGAGGCGCAAGTCAACCCCGTGGCATTCCGCCTACGCCTTCCGGCCCACCTCCGGATACACCCCGTATTCCACCGCTCCCTCCTCCAACCAGCGGCAGCGCCGGACCCAAACAGGGACGTTCCACCACCGCCTCCGCCACCGGTGCTGGTGGACGATGAGGAAGAGTTTGAAGTCCACCAGATCCTAGACTCCCGGCTGCACCGAGGTCAACTCCAGTACCTGGTGGACTGGGAAGGCTACCCTCCCGAGGATCGCTCCTGGGAACCGGCTGCCCACCTGCATACCCCTGACCTGCTCCGGCAGTTTCATGAGGCCTACCCAGATAAGCCAGGCGGCTTGGATGAGGGGGGGCCTGAGGGGGGGGATAGTGTCGTGCCTGCCCCTGCTGACTCAGAGCAGGTGCCTGCTGCTGACCCCGCCCCTGCTGTGCAGATGCCTTCAGCAACAGAGGACGTAAGTCCTGAAGGAGCCAGCCAGCAGCAGGGGCCACCTGAAACCAATCTGGCCACACCAGGTACTAGCTCATCTCCCCCAGACTCACCAACACCTGGGGCCCGCCTGCGCGAGAGGAGACGCCTGGAATTCAGGAACAGGCGTAGAGAGGCGCGCATGCGGGCTAGAAGAGATCTGAGCCCGGAGTTCTAACGAGCCAATTAGCCAGCAGTATATCTGGGATCCTGGCCTCAGGCCAAACTGTGCTGGCAACAAGCGAACACCCTTGGATGTGTCTGCGTCTCGCACCCCTTGCTTCGGAAAGAACCTGTGCATTCCTGACCCGGCCTGACCCATAGACTGGTATTCTGGACTCTGGCTTTGCTTATCGGACTGGCTTAGGTATCGTTTGATCTCGGCTTTGCTTCCCGGCTTCTGACTCTCGGCTCTGTTTCCCGGCTTCTGACTTTCGGCTCGGCTCCCCGGCTCCTGACTCTCGGCTTCCCTGACCAAGCTTCCGTCTCACCCTCCAGCCTGCCTGTTTACGTTATCAATCAACTGGACTGTTTTACGACCACTCCCTGTGCTTCGCCTGGGCTGTCTGCGAGAGGTCCTGGCTCGTTGCCAGGACGATAGCAGCCGCAGCTTCGTGTCAGAGACTCGGGCCGTGACACTCAATCTCCTTTTGTCCTCAAGACCAGCTATGCGTGCATTCTCAAAGGAAGAGACAGCCTGGTGGATGGTGTGCCTCCATGCTTTGCGATCTGAGGCTAGGTCAGACCACTGGTGATGGTTGATGTGACAGGTGCTAAGGGATTTCTTCAAGGAGTCCTTGTACCTCTTCTTTGGTGCCCCTCTATTTCGATGGCCGGTGGAGAGTTCGCCATACAGGGCAATCTTGGGAAGGCGGTGGTTTTCCATCCTAGAAATATGCCCTGCCCAGCGCAGCTGCGTCTTCAACAGCAGTGCCTCGATGCTGGTAACCTCTGCCCGCTTGAGGACTTCAGTGTTGGTCACAAAGTCACTCCAGTGGATGTTGAGGATGGTGCGAAGGCAGCGCTGATGAAAGCGCTCAAGGAGTCGCAGGTGATGACGGTATAAAACCCACGATTCGGAGCCATAGATGAGGGTTGTCATCACAACCGCTTTGTAAACATTGATCTTTGTGCCTTTTTTCAGATGCTTGTTGCTCCACACTCTTTTGTGCAATCAGCCAAATGCACGGTTTGCCTTTGCCAGCCTGTTGTCAATCTCCTTGTCGATCTTGGCATCTGAGGAGATGATGCACCCCAGGTAGCTGAACTGCTGGACTGTCTTCAGAACTGATTCACCCACAGTGATGCAGGGAGGGTGATAATCTTCCTGGGGTGCAGGCTGGTGGAGAACTTCTGTCTTCTTCAGACTAACTTCTAGGCCGAATAGCTTGGCAGCCTCTGCAAAGCAGGACGTCATATGCTGCAGAGCTGATACCGAGTGGGAGACGAGTGCAGCATCATCAGCAAACAGTAGCTCTCGGATGAGTTTTTCCATTGTCTTGGAGTGTGCCTTTAGTCGCCTCAGGTTGAACAGGCTGCCATCGGTGCGATAGCGGATGTAGACACCATCGTCCTCATCTAGATCTACTGCGGCTCTTTGAAGCATCATGCTAAAGAAGATCGTAAAGAGAGTTGGCGCAAGAACGCAGCCTTGCTTTACACCTGTGCCTATTGGGAAGGGCTCCGAGAGGTCGTTGCAGTGTCTGACTTGGCCTCGCTGGTCTTCGTGTAGCTGGATGATCATGCTGAGGAACCTTGGGGGACATCCTAAACGTTCCAAGATTTGCCACAGGCCTTTCCTGCTAACGGTATCGAAAGCTTTGGTAAGGTCGACAAAAGTCACATACAGACCCTTGTTCTGTTCCCTGCATTTCTCTTGGAGCTGCCTGAGAACAAATACCATGTCGGTGGTGCTCCTGTTAGCTCTGAAGCCGCACTGGCTCTCTGGGAGGAGTTCTTCTGCAATGGTGGGCACCAGTCTGTTCAGGAGTATTCTGGCAAGGATTTTGCCTGCGATGGAGAGCAGGGTTATACCCCGGTAGTTGGAGCAGTCTGACTTTTCCCCTTTGTTCTTGTATAGAGTGATGATGATTGCATCGCGAAAGTCCTGTGGTAATTTGCCTTGTTCCCAGCAGGTGACAAGTACTTTGTGAAGTGAGCTATGTAGTACTGTGCCCCCATGCTTCCAGATCTCTGGTGGAATTCCATCAACTCCTGCTGCCTTGCCACTTTTCAGTTGCTTGATGGCTTTAACAGTCTCTTCTAGGGTGGGGATCTCATCCAACTCTGTTTTCACCGGTTGAAGTGGGGTGAGGTGGATTGCTGAATCTTGAACTACGCGGTTGGCACTGAAGAGAACCTGAAAATACTCCGACCACCGGTTCAGTATGGATGCCTTGTCTGTGAGGAGCACTTGGCCGTCTGCACTATGCAAGGGACTCTGAGCCTGATAAGATGGACCATATACTGCCTTCAGGGCTTCGTAGAACCCTCTTAAATCACCAGTGTCTGCACACAGCTGGGTTCTCTCTGCAAGCTTGGTCCACCACTCGTTCTGAATGTCTCGAAGCTTGCGCTGGAGGTTGCTACATGCAGCGCGAAAGGTTGCTTTTTTCCCAGGACAGGAGGGCTGAGCAAGATGTGCTTGGTAGGCAGATCTCTTTTTTGCCAGTAATTCTTGGATCTCTTGATTGTTCTCATCAAACCAGTCCTTGTTCTTCCTTGTGGAGAACCCGAGGACTTCTTCAGAGATCTGCAGGACGGTAGTTTTTAGGTGTTCCCAGAGTGCTTCTGGAGAAGGGTCTGTGGGGCAACTGAGGTCCTCAATTCTTGACTGGAGTTTTGCCTGGAAGGCAGCTTTAACTTCGGCTGACTGGAGGCTGCCAACCTGAAACTTCCTCCGAGGGATACCTCCTCTCCTGGGTGTGGGTTTAAAGTGAAGACGGAGATTGCAGCGTACAAGACGATGATCCGTATGACATTCTGCGCTGGGCATTACTCGGGTGTGTAAGACATCTCGAAGGTCTCTCTGGCGCACCAGAATGTAGTCGATAAGGTGCCAATGCTTGGACCGTGGGTGCATCCAGGTTGTCTTCAGACTGTTCTTCTGCTGGAAGATAGTGTTGGTGATGGTGAGCTGGTGCTCCATGCAGAATTCTAGCAGGAGGCGCCCGTTGTCATTGCAGTTGCCAATGCCGTGTTTGCCAAGTACTCCTTTCCAGGCTTCCGAGTCTTTACCTACTCTGGCATTGAAGTCGCCAAGGATGATCACCTTGTCCTCTGTAGGGGTCTTCCGTACGAGGTTGCGTAGATCAGCATAGAACTTGTTCTTTTCTGCAGGATCTGCTTGAAGGGTTGGGGCATACACACTGAAGAGTGTTGCATGCTGCTTGTTTTGAAGTGGGAGGCGCATGGACATGATGCGATCTGAGTGACCTGTTGGAAGGTTTTCGAGTTTGGAGGCAATGGAGTTCCTGACCATGAAGCCAACGCCAGAAAGGCGGCTCTCAGCCTTTGACTTACCCGACCAGTAGAGGGTATAGCCAGCACCGTGTTCTTGAAGACTACCTTCCTCAGGGAAACGGACCTCACTGAGAGCTGCTATGTCGATATTCAACCTGAGAAGTTCGTGGGGGGTGGTGGGGGGTGGGCTCCCTCTGGGAATCCTACCCCCCCAGGGAAAGTGCATGCGCAATACATAGCCTCTCCTCTCCCGGTGTAGTGAATGCCGCGTGGTCACTGTCTGGCTATGCCTGGCAGATGGTCACTGCAATGGCCTCTCCTGCATTACTGCATCCGTAGCAACACCTTCTCGCTGGTCCCCCCCGTTTTCACAGAGTTTGCTACGTCATGGTGCGACCGAATTGTCCGGCGGTATAACCGGATGGGCAGGCTGGGCCCACCAACTTCGTCAGCCTAAGAGAAGGAAAACTCTAACATCAAACCCGGGCAGATAGAGCTCGTTAATGTAACACCTACCACCTGGAGGACTCACTGCCGGCGTCCCGGCTTACTGGGCCATGGCAGATGACCCCCAGGTGAAAGGGTGGAGCCAGTACCGCGCACACTGCGCTTCACCTAAAAAATTCCTCTGCGCAGGCCTGAAGGGCATATCCACAACGCATCAAGTCCTGCAGCGATAGGCAAGGGGCGAAACGGCAGGTGGAAGGTGCCACTGGAAGCCGCAGTCCCGATCCTGCATGTAGGCGGTTCAGGATATTGGTCGCCTGATGCTAACCCGGAGACGAAAGCATCTTTCGGCAGCACCCTGAACGACCAAGCAGCCTTATCTAGGGACAGCACTGCTTGCTCCACACGGAGAGGGGCCTAGAAAAGGTGGCCTAAACAAAGCTCGTCTCCCCCACCCCAGTTGGCTAGCCGCGGTCAACGGGCATCCTTACTTGCGGTCGAAAAATAACAACAAAGAAAAGGCATGCACCTGCCTCACAAAGTGTGCAAAGACTAAAGCTTGCGTGTTGGAACATCAGAACCATGCTTGACACAGTAGGCAGTGGTCGCCCTGAACGACGCTCTGCTCTAGTTACAGACCCATTAAACCTAAACTATCCTACATAAATTGGTGAGAAACACTACTACAGGTGGAATGTGCCTTTTTGAGCAATAATAATCTGCAAACTGAATCATGACCTCATCAATCTTATATGTATATTAGCTAGGTTTGCCAGGTGCCTGCTAACGACAGGCAAACTTCTAGTAATTGTTTCCAGTGTCCGTAAGTGCTCATTGGGCTGGTGGACAGAAGCAGGCCAGCAAAACATGGAGGCAGTGATCTTCGTTGTTACACAATGATGCCATGATGTCGTTACACAATGATGCCATCATCACACTGGGGCAATACTCTAGCACTCACCCAGGAACTCTATGGAAATCATAGAGTTTGGAGGCAAGTGCTGGAGCATTGCCCTGGTGCGATGCCGGTGCTTCCAGGACACACCAGCAATGATGTCATTGTGCAAAGGCAAAGGTTGCTACCGATATATAGATTAATTTATTTACTTACTTAGTTGATAGGCTGCCTTTCTCTCTGAGGCTCGGTGCACATACAGACCATGTTCAGACAGCACTGGCATCCAGTGAACAACGCAACAGAACTAGTATTAAAGAATCAGAAAAACAGTGCAAACGGAAGACTCCCTAAGGCCTAATGTACCATAAATAATAAGGAAAGTGGAATACAAAGGCAGAAGACACTGCACTAAAAGCAAGATGATACATGCAGTAAGCACTGTGGTAAACTACAATCCTATTTCCTTATAAAACAATTCTATTATACTACAGTGCTAATCTCTCAGTGGGAAAAAATGCCTTCTTGAACATCTCTGTTTTGCATGCTCTGTGGAATGACAGAAATGGGAGGACCTTCCTGCAATCTGAAAGATATTACACATTTGGGCTTTTGGAAAGCTTTTGACTTAGGCCCAGTTCAGTCCAGATATAGGGTTGGATCCTTATATGTAGGGAAGCATCTTTGGCCACCCAAAAAGAACCACAGGACTTAAATGGATGAAAGCCATATGAGACTGGAGGTGTTAGTTTGGAAGGAAATTCAGTGAGACCGAGTGAAAAAGTTGATTGGATCCAACCCATAATGTAAAAAAACCTGTGGTTTAGTGGTGGCTGTTTTGTGAAAGCAGAATTTGCTTCGCAGATAGTCACTCAAATCCAAGTTTGGCTTGACAAATGTTGGTTTGCCATTAGTCTGGCCAGAGTGTGAGAGGATGGCACTAGAGAACAAGCCAGGATTAAGCCAGAATATCTATATTCATACATCATGCAAAACCATAGGTAAGGCTCAGAATTTGGTTACAGATCCTATTTTGACAGACCCTAACGAACTATAGTTGGTGAGCGTTCTGTGTCCAGACAGGCACACTAACCCTAATTGATTGTTTTGCATTATGTCTGAGCTGATCCTTAAGTCCTCCGCCTGCTAAGAAAGCATAGCAGACATGAGTTGAGAGGATGAGTTTTCTTGTAGATCAGTAACTGATTTAAAAAACAAACAACAGAATCAGAGGATGATACTGATTAGACAGGAAGCAGTGGAGTCCCTCTGCTATACTGGATTCTGCTACCGGCATCAATGCCTGCTCTTGCTGGTATGATAGTAGAACTGCAGAATACACATAGCCCTGGCCCAAACCCTCACCAAGCTGTTCAGTTATCTAGTTCAGTGGTTCCCAACCTTTTTTGATATGGTGATCTACAATTCCAAATTTACTTGGTTTGGTGATCCATCCAAGGCTGGCCCAAAGTTTTTGTTTGTTTGTTTGTTTGTTTTGCATCCTAGACAAATTATGACCTTGGCACCCATCTCATTCAGCATCCCACTTTTTACAGGGGCTAACCAGATGTTTGGGACAAGCCAACAAGCTTTGCACGAATGGCACAACTGCCTTCACTATGAACCCCTATCAAGTGGCATTCTGAAATACACAGCCTTTGCATTTGAAGAGTTACATTCAAACCTTTTACCATCCTCTCATTCTCCTTGCTGAGGCATCCACCTCATTCCACCTATGTGGCCCAAAGAGGTCTTTATATAATGTGCTGCTACCTGTTTTTAATCTACTGTTTTATCTATATTAATTATAGATTGTAGCGGTCATTCGTGTTCCTCTTGTGATCTTCCTTGATCCTGCTTGCAGGGAGGACAGAATAAAAGTCTGAACAAATAAATACAATTATTTTACTCCCTCTAATCCCCCCTGGGATTCTAATAAATTCCCTATAGTGATCTTACTTATCAGCATATCTATACAATGAATTAACAATACCAACTAGTGTAGGGATTCCCAGCATCCCTGGTTTTGGGTCCCAATTCGCTGGCATGGAGCTGGCCGGCGGGGGAATCCCCACTATGGCATCATAGAGTTTTTACTAGAGCTTTTACTAGAATTGCTAGAGTGTCCCTGTGTGATATACCTAGCACAATGATGTCACTTCCAGTGATGTCATCGCACCACACATGCAGAACTTCCCCCCACCCAGAGCCAGGTAGGACCTGGCAACCGTATGACATGGAAAGTCCTGTTTCCCGGGTTAGATCTTGGTTTCCGAAATATGAAACGGAACAATGGAAAGGGCAGAGGCTGCCATGAGGGAGAGCAGACTCGCAGCCCACTTTCAGAGGCTCTGTGACCCACTTTTGGGACCTGATCCACAGGTTGGGAAAGACTGGTCTAGTTGATTGATCTGCTGATTCCATATGGGAGCAAATGGCTGCCTGGTTTTATGCAATGGAGAACCCCAGAGGCAACCCCATTTTCTCTTCCCCCTATTTCCAATCCAGAACCGTTTGATTAAAACTTCCTTGGACTTCCTCTACAGGCCTTGGTGGAAGGAATGTAATGGCACTCCTGAACTATATTATTGTGATAGGGCAGAAGCCTTTTATATTTGTAAAAAAGTGCTGAAGAAGGATTTCTGCCCTGTCCTGAATCTCTGACCTAACCTGAATGGAGTTAGAATTGAGTGAAGCTGTTACGTTTGCCACTTGGTAGTCCATCTCTCCTTGGAGTTGGCACACTGCACTCTTAAAAGCAGAGGGCTGCTTGGTAAGCTTACCACTTCTCTATAGATTTGATCTTTATTGCTCTATGAAAGCTGAGAGGACAGGAGATGACAGAGGTATCCCACACCTGGCTTTTGACTTTCACAATAATCTTGCTTCCATTTTTCACAGAGAAGTCATTTTTTTCTCCCTTCTGTCTTCCTTAGAAAAGGGCTTTTTGTGTGTAAAGTACCCCTACTTCTTTCAGTTGCACATTCAGCAAGTATATAGGGAGTCCTCCCAACAGATGTATTGCTAGAAATATTTTTAAAATAACGCCCTCCTAGTTTAGAAGCCCAGACAGCCTGCTTTTTGGTGGGGGGTGGATTGGATCTCTAGCTCTTCTGCTGGTGGAAGAGGGAGGAGGGTCCGCTTTGGCCTGTGCTGAAACTTGTGGGAACCATGGGGACAAGGTTGCACTAACAATCAGCTAAGATCTCTTTGGCTGCATTGCAGCACCGGGGACGGAGGGAAGGCGGGCCACGGTGGGGGAGCCACGGAGAGGGGGGAGGCAGGCAGGCAAACTAGGCAGTTGTTGTGGGCACTGGGAGGGGGGAGCCCACTTGGCACCCCCCTCCTCCCAGCACCCTAGGCAACTACCTAGTTTGCCTAATGGGCAAGCCAGCCCTGTCTCCAGGCGACAGAGATCAGCTCATCTGGAGAAAATGGCTGTTTTGGAAGGTGGACTGCATGGCATTATACCCCACTGAAATCCTTCGCCTCCCCAACCTCCCCTCCTCAGGCTCCACCTCCAAAATCTCCAGGTATTTCCCAGTCTGGAACTGGCAACCCTATCCCAAAGGTAAAATTTGTTGATCTTTTAGCAGGATATGTTTGATGAAAAACAGAGAAGATTAAATCAGAATTACTTTGCATCTGAGCAGCGGCGTAGCTAGGGCTTTGGGGGCCTGGGGCCCAAGATTTATGTAGCCCCCCCCTCCCTCAGCTGCCGAGGCGCCGCCTGCCTGAAGGACAGCCCCGCACTGGTTAACCCCCCCCTCCCTCAGCCGCCGAGACCCAAAAAGTCCCCCCCCTCCCAAAGACTAGGCAGAAATGCCACTAATAATCGGCTGGGCAGTGCGCACATTTCCTTGAAGAGACGCCGCGGCCCGGAGGAGAGGGGAGAGAGAGGAAGCTTCGGCTGTGCTTGGGGGAAAGTTCTGCGGCTGGCGCCGCGCGTGTTGGGGGCTAGGCGGGCTGGGTTGTTGTGTCTGCCGCGAGGCCACGTCCCCTTCTCCGCCAACTGGGCGGGGAGCCGGGCGGGAGAGAAGAAGGGGGCGATAGCTCCAGCGGCCTTTCCCGGCGCGCAGTGCAGCACGCCAAGCGAGCTGGCGTAGAGGCAAGTTGGAGCAAATTTCCCATTGTTCGGGACCCCCCTTGGCAATGCGGGGGCCCCCCTTGGCAATGCGGGGACCCCCCAGACCTGGGGCGACCCGCCCCCCCTCCCTACACCACTGCATCTGAGACGGTTCAAGACAGCCACTTAGGATAGTAGTTCACCACCGGTGTGTGTATAGGGTGGGTCTCCAGGTACTCCTTGTGATTTCCAGGTATATGGTTTCCAGGTACCACTGTGAGTGTTGTGCTTTCCAGAGTGATGTGACAGAGCTCTTTGAACTCTCCCCAGCTGCAATTGTGTGGGTTGAAATGTTAGATATTAATATTTAAGGAAATTACTCAGTTGGTCTGCATACCCATTGTATCAACTTGGTTGGGTGTTTTATAGTATTCTATGCTTCCTGTGTGTAACTCTGCCATACAATAATAATATCAGCAGGAGGAGGTGGGTGCGGCTACCAGCTCCAGGTTGGGAAATTCCTGGAGATTTGGAGGTAGAGACTGGGGAGGACAGGGACCTCAGTGGGAGACAATGCCATAGCATCCATTTTCTCCCTCCCAAGCATCCATTTTCTCCAGGGGAACTGATCCTTGTCATCTGGAGATGAGCTGTAATTCTGGGAGATCCCCAGGCCTAACATCCCTATGACACACCTCACCAGTGAGTCACAGAAGCAGTTTCATGGCATGCAAGGTCTTTGTAATAATTACGGAGAATTCATTGTCCCTCAATCCCTGCGTCCATCTGCAAGCGTGGTGTGCTGTCAACTGCTGACTCTACCTACCACAGATTATCTGTCTGTGACCCTTCGGTGTGCTAGTTGGTGTATCTCCTAATCCTCCTGCTCACTGACAGTGTCTTTGAGGTACCACTTCTTGGGATTATCCATTCCAGGGATTATCCATTAAAGGCATAGGCTGTGATCACACACACACACTAAATCATGCAGTTTCAATCCACTTTCAGTGCACTTTCCAGCTGGCAAAATTTAGTGTGTGTGACCACAGTCATAGCAATACTTCCCTTTTCCCTTGGAGTTAAAGGCATACCAATACTTGCTTTTTCCCTTGGAGCCTGAAGGCCATCCCTGTTTTACAGACTTAGAGCAGTTTAATTTCCTGTTCTGTATTGTGGACTCATGCTTGCATTCTTTTACCAGTGTTCCTGCCTGGCTCATTGGAGCCTTGAGGACTGAGCTTGGGGACACTAACCGTTAGAGAGTGTCAGACTAGGACCTGGAAGATCGGGCTTTGAATCCTCACTCTGCCATGGAAGCTCTCTGGGTGACTGGAGGCCAGTCGCTCTCAGTTTAACCTACCTACCTCAGAGGGTGGTGATTGTGAGGTAAAAATGGACGGACGCATGATTGATGTATGAAGCCACTCTGGGTCCCCACTGAGGAGAAAAGCCGGACATAACTATCTAAATCAATAAACTGTGACACATTTTGATCCTGCTCCGCCTCCGCATTCTGAGTGGTGTATGTGACGTCACCTAGAGGTCAGCTGTAATAGCAGGAGATCTCCAGACACCACCTGGAGGCCGGCAAACGTATTTCCAGCCTCCCAAGAGGTGGCAACAACACTAGATTTAGCGGACTGTCCAGTGTCCTGATTCATAGAGGTCAAGATTCTTGCTTTGGGCTTCTATCAGAGCTGCAAGTGAACCCAGACTGTTTTTGTCTGCAGCCTTATTTCTTTGCGGGGGGTGGGTGGGTGGGAGGAGGGTAGATAGAACCAAGGGGAAGCCCCATGCTGGCAATGTACTGATAGCAAATGAGATTAAATAAGCACGGTGGCTCACTGTCAGTTTCCCCCCTTCCCCCCCCCCCCCAGTGTAATTCAATTCGAGCACGAGCGGTGATGGGAACTCGCTGGGGCTGCCTCTGTCACCCCCGCTGAGGTATGGAATCTTTTAACATCTAAATAAAAGTTCCACTCCAGCATTTTTTATGTTCCTGCCAGCGGGATCGGAGAGCTGGCGTTGGGCACATTAATGTTAATATTCATACTAGCAGATTTTTCCCCGCGTACCAGGCCTGCATTGGTAATTATAAATGCACGCTGCAAGATGACATTTAGATTTGCAGGCTTCAGCACGAGGGGAGAAGAGGGGGGGATGGGATCCGAGAAAGAGGTACACTTATAGCATTTGTCATTTATGCAAAGTTGGCCCTGATCAGAGAGAACAGAGCAAGGGTGGCGGGAAGAGGGACAGATGTGGACAGGTAGCTAAAACTTGCTGCACCACATAGCTGGAGCAGGAATGGTTTCTGCTTCCAACCAGAATCAAGGGCTTTGATGCCTTGCAGTGATCTCTGTGGCTCAATGGTAGAGCATCTGCTTGGCGTGCAAGTTCAGTCCCCGGAATCTCCAGTTAACAAGACCAGGCAGTAGGTGACATGAAAGACCTCTGCGTGAGACTCTGGAAAGTCGCTGCCAGTCTGAGTAGACAGGACTGAGTTTGATGGGTTAAGGGCCTGATTCCAATGGAAGTTGCCCAGTGTTTGCTTGCTGGTGGAACGCCCAGATTGATGGGGCTGGTGGCTGGGTGTGTGACTGTTGTATTGCATAGGGGCTATCATAATTTTGGGTAAGGGCAATGAATATCTGATTGATTTTTTCTGTGGTGTTGAATTGACTGCCTTTCTGGCCAGTGTAATTTTTTACTTGGTTATGCCCATTTTGGATCCTGTCTTATGTTTTTGTTTAATTATTTTATGCCTTTAAAGCTTTTGAAAAGTGAAAACTGAATGTGATTCATGTATAAGGCGGCTTCATGTAGGCATGTGCTGTTGACATTAGCCTCCTTTGCTGGCCACTGGTGGCTGCTGCACAACCTCCCCCTTCAAAACTTTGGTTGCAATCCAGCTAAATTTTGTTCTCTGTATGTGTGCCCTTGGAATTACAGTCTGCATAGCCCTGGGGGGTGGGTCCATCCCTCCAATAACAGAAGTTAAGGAGAGACTGACTTAACCAATGCTAGATAATCATTCAATTCCACTAGACTCAGCCCGAATGCCGCATTTCCCCCACACGCATACATCTGCTGCAGTTTGCTGTAACTAACAGAACAGGACCACACTAGTGCCATGGGGCCCCCCTATTGCAGACAGAAGCATACCAGGTTCCATTAATGCATGTGTCAGCATGCACCAAGTCAGCACTCAGCGTGCACCCAGTCCCTGCAATTCTCTGGGTCTGGACTAAAGAGGCTAGTTTTGAATCCAGATCTTTTTCTTTCTACTGGGTTGTACAGGCTTGGGATGTTCTCTTTCTTAAAGCAATAAGAGCGATGGGAGAGCTTCATTTCAGGTAGGGATGCTCAGGATTTGGCCATTCAGGGCCAAGGTTCTTTTCCATTTCCTTATTGCCACAGCTCAGTTATGGAACACTTGGGGCGTTTTCGCACTCACGTTCAGCCGGCGCGACCCCCCTCTTCACCGCGCAGGATCTGCGCGGATTTCGCACTAAATGCCACGGAGCAGCCGGAAGAGCCGGAAACTCCCGTCGCAAAAGCCGCGCAAACGGAAACTGCTTTTTGGCGGTTTACGTTTGAGCGGCTTTTGCGCCGGTAGTTTCCGGCGCAAAAGGCTGCTCCGCGGCATTTAGTGCGAAATCCGCGCAGATCCTGCGCGGTGAAGAGGGGGGTCGCACCGGCTGAACGTGAGTGCGAAAACGCTCTTGAAGTAATGAGAACACAATTCCTTTGGGCATTTGAAGAGTGGCTTAGCTAGTCCCAAATCAGCTAGGATTGTGGGACAGGGCTCAGTTCAAACAGATAGTCTGCCTCTTGCCCTCCCTGTCACTACACCCTGGCTGGAAATCTCCTCCAGCCCATCTTTCTGTTTGACCCCATCTCCCCTTTGATCAATCCATCTTTCTCAATTTTGGCGTCAACCAGCTCTGTTAATTTCAGTTTGTTCCTTCTTATTACAGAGATGCAGTGTATTTAATGGTTAGAGCAGATCACACTGCAGAAACGACAAAGAGCTAGTTTTTATAACCCACTTTTCTCTACCTTAGGGAGCCTCAAAGCGGCTTACAATCGCATTCCCTTTGTCTCCCCACAACAGGCATCTTGTGAGGTAGGTGGGACTGAGAGAGTTCTGAAAGAACTGTGTCTGGCCTAAGTTCATCCAGTAGGCTTCATGTGGAGGTGGAGTGGGGAATGAACCCCAGTTCTCCAGATTAGAGCCCACCACTGTTAACCATTACACCATGCTGAATAACACCCAGGTCTGAATTCCCACTCAGACTTGTTAGATTTTTATTCCTCTCTCCCCTGTGAAGAAGCTCAAGGTGGCATTCGGTTCATCCCTCTCCTCTCACTTTGACCTCAGAACAACCAGTAAAGCTGAGAGATACTAACTAGCCCAAGATCACCCAATTTGCTTCTAGACAGTGAAGAGATCTGAATCTAGGACTCTCAGCATTCTAGCCTCTATACTAAAATGACTTACATTGGGTAATTCATGTTCAGTTTTTGTGCTTGAACTAGTCTGTTATGAAGATAAGACCGGTGCATTCTATCTTGAGCATCTTGGGGGAAGGGAAGGATAAAACTTATAAAAACAAAACACACCCTGTTTTATATTTTCCCCTTTTGTGGCTGCTGCAATTCTTCGAGGCCTTCTTTTCATTTGCCTTTCTGGTTTTCAGCCTTTTTGCATGCCTACCACCCATACTTTCCCCATGTTCCTTCCTTGGGATGACAAACTCACAGACTCTGCATCGGTGTTCTCTTTGCTAAAACCTCAACATAAATAGAATGTTCCTGGCCCAGGCATTCCATGACATCACAGTGCAGCCAATAGCAAGGAAGCTCAGAGGCAAAAGAATAGTTTTAGCCTGTCAAATGAGAAACTGGTTGACTTTCACACTGCAAGAGAAGCTCCCCCACCATCTCATACTTATAGCAGGGCACTGGCCAGTCTAGCCTCTCCTATTCCCCCCATAAAGCAGTCCCTAAGCAAAAGGCATAGGTCTGCACATCTGGATTCCCACTGCTGCAGTGCAAGTTTCCAGAGAGAAGAGAACAGCTGTTTCCTGGGACTTTTCGAACTCCAGTCCAGAGTCCATTGCTGAAAATGGGTTACTGCTTGCATGGTTGGGAAGAAAAAAACCTCAGGCTTGGAAATAGGGTTAAAAGGGGCTTACTCACGTGGGGAGAAAGAACACCTCCTGTTCGCCCCTAATAAAGAGCCTAGTACAGAACTGGTGGGGGCGGAATTCTGCTTCTGCACAAATGAACTCTTATGTTCGGCTGCTGCAGTTTTGCCTCACGCTCACCTCGAGACACATTTGCGAGGATTTATGGCCACCCCCAGAGTTTTGCAGAGTCATAAAACTCTAAAATGAAAATAGTCTTGTGAAGGAAGAAAGGGAACAGGGAAGGGAAAATTTGACAACATGGATGAATTGACATGTTAAGAGAGAGCCGCTTAGCAAAACAAGAAGGAGCCCCTTCTGTTAGTGGGGGAGGGATTCGTACTTAAAAAGCTGCTGAACATGGCCACTGGGGAGATGATCAGTAGCATTTTTAGACAGTCAAGGGGGGGTCAGTTCAGTGTAAACTAACTCCAACCTGGAAGAAAGCCAAGACTTCCACAGGAGTTCGGTGTGGATGCTATCAGCACGTTCCAGAGATCAGGGCTCTCAACCCTCTGGGAGTCTCATTCCCTGGAGCTCTCTTGTAGTCCTGATGTGATCTTGGTTGATTTTGAAAGCACTGTGAGATTGCTTCAGTTTTAACACACCTTGGGCCAGGCTTCCCCATCACCCTTGTGTGCTCACTTGCTGTGAACCACTGGTGCAGCCCCACTGTCATGAGGGCATGTTCAGATGCGAGACAAAGAGATGTCCAGACATGCAGCTGTTGCAACTTCCTACTTTGTGATGTCTGTTTAAAAAAATGGCAGTTGAACACACGTGACCAATCAAGGATACAGTGCCAGTCGACAAAGCAGCATCTTTAGTTTCTCCCAAAAGCACACCAGGCTGCCTATGAAACCTCTCAAGGCTTCTCTTTTTGCCAACCTGTAGCTGAATGTCTGGCTTTCCCTTCTTTTCTGGATATATTCTGGCTCCAAACAATCTCCACTATAATTTTCATATTTTGTAAGTCACCTTGAGAATCTCAGTGGGAAAGGCAGGCTAAAAATTAAGTTAATAATTCACATGCCCCAAATAGTATTAATACAGCCCCTACTTTGTAGATAATTTTAACCTGTTTTTCTAGCCCTCATCGTAGAGGTTCTTCAGTCTCCTGTCTGGCAACCACTGAAAGTGAGTCCTCATAAACCTTTACTCCATCTAACAGCATAGCATCATTTAAGCTGTGGTACATAGAAGGTCCATCTAGGGCAGGGCTCAGGAGCCACATGTGGCTCTTTCACACATACTGTGTGGCTCTCGAGGCTCCCACAGCCCCATCAGCTGGCAGAGAAAGCATTTATCTCCTGAAATCACTTCTCCAAGTCAAGCTAACATGCGGCTTGGAGAATGCGTTTGAAGTTAAAATTGCTTTCTTTCCACCTCTCCCTCCCCATCTTCCTTCCTCCTTCCCTCCCTCCCACATCTGATGTTCATGTCTTGCAGCTCTCAAACATCTGACGTTTATCCTATATAGCTCTTAGTTAAGCAAAGTTGGCCACCCTTGGTCTATGTTACAAGAGACCCAGGTTCAAATCCCCACTCTGACAGGGAAGCTTGCTGAGTGACCTTGGGCCTATCACACAGCCTCAGTGTAACCTACTTCACAGGATTGTTGTTGTGAGGGGAGAGGAGAGGACATAAGCTGCTTTTGATCCCCACTGGGGAGAAAAGTGGGGTATAAATGAAATAAATAAGTAAATACACTATGTAATTATATACTTATTTCATGTATATTGTATACATAAATAAAAGGAAGGGTGATATATTAAAATGTGGATTATCTACTTTCTTGGAAGTGAACCCATGGCCAAACACTTTACTATATTTTAATTATAGGTGTGAAGGGGAGATGATCAAGTAATACTGGGAGAGGGCTTAATCTCACCCATTGACCACCAGTTCTCCATCCTTGCATCTAGAGGTTGTCTTTCCTTTGTTTAGTGCTGCAACGCAATATCATTTCCATTACCCAGTGACGTGATTGCACTCCCTAAATTCACCCAGTTCTCATCAATCTTGTGGAAGTTTGGTTAGGACTTATTCACAGGAGCATTTATGCTGGGGTGGGAAACACTGAAATCACTTTAACTTCTGATCTACTTTTACGTTTAAGGGGTGAACTTAGAAGTGAAGTAAACTAAAACATTACTCAGAATGAAGCGGTAAACTGAGAAGAAATAATTTTTAACTGTTCTGCTTCAAGCTGGCAGGGTATATTGGATGGGAAGGCATCATATTTTTGAATGGTTTCCCACATTTAAAAAGCATCTTGCTACGTGTAGTAAAGTAACACATCAGAAAGAGGGCAACCGCAAAATCTTTCTCCTAGTTTTCTATATGTAGGAATCTTTTTTTGTGATGGGAGCATTCAGAAATATGGGACCACCTACTAACATTCTGAAGAGTACAAACCACAATTCTACCACCTCATAATGTGCAGGATAGCCTTCTCAGTCAGATGCGGCCTGGAATCCCCTAGAATTACCTCCTGACTTCTATCTATCTATCTATCTATCTATCTATCTATCTATCTATCTATCTATCTATCTATCTATCTATCTATCTATCTATCTATCTATCTATCTATCTTTAGTAAGCTTATATTCCACCCATTCCCATAACAGGCTCAGGGCGGATCACAGCATGAACTGAACAACAATTAAAAAACCTACCATTTAAATTTTAAAACAATACAATACGATTAGCAAATCAAAACAATAAAACAAGGTGCATACTAGAATTACCTCCCTCTTTTTGGAGCTTTGATCTGCTGCCAGCCAGCTGGCCAGAGGGGGAAACCGCACCCCTCAAACAAGGACATCTCCACAATGCAATGATGTCACTTCCTGGTGATATCATGATGTTGGGAGCATCCCCACATGACATCCCTGATGTGGTGACATCACTTCTGGGTGACATCATCGCAGCAGGGACATCACGCAACATCCCCATCCACCTGCAGCATGTTCTCCAATTCCCCCCACTGGACAGGCAAGGGGACTCTAACTACAGAGATCAGTTCCCCTGGAGAAAACGTCTCCTTTGGAGAATGAACTCTATGGCATTGATCCTTCTGTGGTCTCTCTCCTTCCCCAAACCCCCAGTGTCCCCAAGCTACATACTCAAAATCTCCAGGAATTTCCCAAACCACAGCTGGTGGCCCTAGACAACACACACATTCCCAAGCTTTGATACATGTGAATGTGTATCCATAGCAAATCTGGGTTTCCAGTGATGGGTACTGCAAGCCTGAAAAGACGCTCATTGGCCTGTGCATATAAAATGGCAATTGTTTTGGTACATGAGGTAGGAGATGTCTGTTCCTGGCAAGATCTAAGTTTCTCAACTCAGTCTCCTTCATCCTAGGTGAAGTCATCATATGTATAATGCCCTACTTGTCCTCTGTGGTGAACAGAGCTCAAAATTCCATCCAGAAACACAGCGGGTTGTATCTGCCCACTGTCCTCAAATAAACAACATGATACATGTTTGGCAAGTTGGATCTGGCTTTCTCTGCAAGCACATAGAAGCTTTGGGAAATGTTTTCAAAATCAGCAGGAGCCTGATTCGACTCAAAATGAAGGTGAAGGTGTTGGAGGAGAGACTCCTGCCTCCCCCTGCTTTCTTTTCACAAGCTGAAATGGTCCTGGGGGCAGTTATCTCACCCTAGGGTTGCCATCTCCCCTCATAGCTCTTTTTTTTTGGGGGGGGGTGTTGGGGGGTGTTCCAGGGGTGGGCAGGGACTTGCTGCTGGCACCTGGAAGGGATATAATCACTTCAGTAACACTCTGGTTTTAGGCAAAACTCTATGGTAAATTTGCTGTCAAACCATAGAGTTTTTCCTGCAAAATGTCCCCAATGTGATGACATCACTCCCGGGTGCTGTCATTGCATTAGGGACATTGTGCAGAGATGTCCCTATTTAGGGGCTGGGTTTCCTCCACCAGCCATCTGGTCCACAGGAGGGAGAAGCCCTGAAACCAGGGGATCCCCCACTCAGACCAGGGGACTGGCAACCCTATCTCCCCCATTTCGGAGCTACATTCTGGCTTTAGTGTGGAGCCTTCCTCCAGCTGATGGAACTTTCCACCTCCCTGGTTAATAGACTGGAGTGGCAGGATCCAAACCCAGCGGTTTGTGTATGACTGAAGAAAGCCAACAGCGAAGGAGTGTGGCTGAAATACCCTGGAATCCTTTGGCAATATAAAGTATCACCACTTCAGAATAACAACCTTTTTGCAAACGATCTCTGAATATTTCATCTGTAGACAAGCTCTGAGTAAAATGCAACACACCATAGAAACTTTAATTGCAAAACCATGGTAGAAGCCTGAATCCAAATCAAAACATCACTTAATGTGTTCCTTGTTCCTGATTGAGCTGAGAAGTGGAAAGAGGGTTACTAGACCTTCTCTAACCACCAGCAAAGGATGGGGGGTGGGTTATGGTTGCCAGATCCAGGCTGGGAAACTCCTGGATATTTGGAGAAGGAGCCTGGGAAGGGCAGGAATCTCATTAGGGTACAATGCCATAGAGACTACCCTCCAAAGCTTCCATTTTCTCCAGGGGAACGGATCTCTGTAGTCTGGAGATGAGCTGTATTTCTGGGGGATCCACACATCCCAACTGGAGGCTGGTATCCTTAAACAGAAAGGGAAGGGAAAGCGGAAAGGGCAGTTGCCAGGCTGGGGCGTGGGGGTAGCATGATTGCTATAAAGTTGGTGTTTCTGCACTTATGCAATGGAGAAAGGGTGATGAAGATAGCTGTTCCTGCCTGCTTCCTTGGTGTTTATCCATGGATATCTTGTCTGCATTTTTTTCCTGCTCAGAACTAGTGCCAGCTGTACAAACCACCCAGTGAGGTGCTTGAGGAGCCTATATTTGGGGGTTCCAATTAGTCAGGGTGGAATTGCTCCTAGTGTTGCATGAAATTCAGAGACTGCCCAGTTTGGGAGTTAGGCCTCTGTATTCTTTGCAGTGTTGCACAGGATAGTGGCATGCACCTTTCGGCTCATGCCAGGCAAGCACAGGAAGCAGCGAAATGTTCCAAGCCAGGCTGGCTGACGTCGCTCCACTGATCTCTCCAGGTTGGGACCTTTTGGTTTTCCCGTTCCTTCCTCCCCGCTGAGAAATGGAAAGAATTAATTGACTCTTCGTTTCCAGCTTCCAGCTAATTAAAAAGAAATACAAGCAGCCTAGGCAAAAGGTTATGTAAATGTCTGAGAGAGGGTGTAAATCTCTGGCTGAGGCAGACTGGAGATCGATGCACAGGGCCACGTTTGATGTGCTGAGATGTGTGTTAAATGCATCCATGGTGTGCAGAGCTTCCAATTATGAAGGGAGGATTTGTGCACTTCATTGATGTGTCTAAAACTCGATGCCAGGCTGTTGTCAAGCCTGTGTTTTCAATACCCATTCTTGGTATATGTGAAGTAATAACAGTGAAGAATTACTGTAAAAATTTACTGTTAACCATCGAGAAGCCAGAGGTGGATCCTAAATCTCCAGGATCAGAGAGAAGGGTTTCCAGGGCAGAGGGTGCAACTTCAAGTAAGCTGGATCACCCGTGCCTCTTAAAGAGGAATTGTGCTGACCACTCACAGCACTGGATGTTTTGTTGAAGCACCTTTCATGTTAATTGCATTTGAAACCAGAACGGTACTTCTGGAGCAATGACAAAACAAGAACAGATAAAAGGAAGTAGTTCACCCAGAGAAGAATTAACAGGTGGAATTTACTGCCACAGAAAGTGGTGGTGGCTACAAGCATAGACAGCTTCAAGAGGGGATTGGATAAACATATAGAGCAGAGGTCCATCAGTGGCTATTAGTCTTAAGGGACAGATGGAACACTATGTCTATGGCAATGATGCTCTGTATTCTTGGTGCTTGGTGGGCAACAAGGGGAGGGCTTCTGGAATTCTGGCCCTATTAGTGGATCTTCTGATGGCATCTGGGTTTGGGCCATTGTGTGACACAGAGTGTTGGACTGGATAGGCCATGGGCCTGATCCAGCATGTCTGCTGTGTGTGAGGAAGGAAAAGGAGATTGTAAGCCACTCAGAGACTCTGAGATTCAGAATGAAAGGTGGGGTATAAATCCAATATCATCTTCTTCTTTGTCTTCTTTGTTGTCTTCTTCTTCACCATCTTCTTTGCCGTCTTCTTCGCCATCCTCCTCTTCCTCCTCCTCTTCTTCTTCTCTCACATTCTTGATCTCTTCAGTCTGCTTCCACCTGCAAAGCCATGTGAATGGGGTTTTGGCCCAGCAGCCCAAAATGGCAACTTAGCATAAGCCATCCCTCCAACAGCCATAACAGAATTTGTAGGCAATATATGACTTGTAGGTCATCTAAATTCTGTACCGTGCAAAACGTTTCAATTTCGGTGGTGATGTCATACTGGTGTGGCAGCAATTTATATGAGTCAAGTGACCCAAGGATTTTTAGCAGTTTATATCCTACTTTTTCTCCCCAGTGGGAGACTCTCCATTCTATCCTGGCAACAGCAACCCAGCTAGGTAGGGTTAGCCTTAGAGAGAGTGATTGCCTTGAGGTCACCCAGTGAGCTTCCATTGCCAAGTGAGGATCTGAACTCAGATCTCCAAGCTCCAACTGATTGATTGTTCATATTATTTATTTGATTTGGGGCTGTGACGGATTGCACTTTTTAAGAGGTTTAGAAGTGCTGATCCAACAACTAAAGGGCTGATGTGACGTTGGATCAGCCACAAATTCTGTCAGAGCTGTTATGTTCAAGAGCAGTTATGGGAGAGCTCTCTCAGCCCCACCTACCTCACACCATGTCTGTTGTGGGAAGGAGAAGGGAAAGGAGATTGTAAGCCTCTCTGAGACTCTTTAGGGTGGTGAAGAGTGGGGTATAAATCCAATCTCCTCTTCTTCTTCAGTTCTTCACAGAGCCTGAGATTCTTGAGTGTCCGGCTGCTCCAGGCAATCTGATTGGTTAGCATCAGCTGAACTAAAAAAAAGTATTGAGTTCGCTGGATGCTGAAGAGATTCTGTCAGATTCCAGAGAAGAGACTTGTGCTGAGACCAACTGAAAATAGCCCTGACAGAAAAAGAGTTTAGTGCTGACAAGAGTCAGATTTCAGCCTTGACTGAATGCAGTCTGAGTTCAGTATTAGCTGAGAGCAGTTTTAACACAGACTGGCCATGGTGACTGAGAGGAACTTTTACATTCAGGCACTAATGCTCTGAGTACCAGAGCCAGTAGGCAACATCAGCAGAAGACTCTGGCCTTTGTGCCCTGTCATTGGCCCTCCAGATGAACTGGTTGGCCATTTTGTGAGACAGGATGCTGGACTATATGGACCATTGCTCTGATCCAGCAGGGCTATGACTGAAAGGTTGTATGATGACTGAGAGGTGATACAGTAATCATCTTCAAGTACGTGAAGTGCTGTCATAGAAAGGATGGTGCAGAGTTGGACCAGAACCAACAGGTTGAAATTAAATCAAAAGAGATTTTGTCTAAACATTAGGAACCTCCTGACAGAGCAATTCCTCAGTGGAACAGGCTTCCTTGGAAGGTGGTGGGGTCTCCTTCTTTGGAGGTTTTTAAGTCCTAGGTGGCCACCTGACAGCAATGCTGATTCTGTGGATTAGGCAGATCATGGGAAAGAGGGCAGGAAGGGTTGCTTCAGTGCTTAATTCTCCTGGCCCTTTCTTACACACCCCGGGAGATGCTGTTTACCACTTTGGAGTCTGGCAGCAATTTTTCTTCGAGCCAGTTTTGCCAGGGATCCTGAAGGGTTGGGGGGGGGGGGTTAGGGTTTTGCCATCTTCTGGGCAAATCTCTATAGGCAGCAAAATGGTGTTTTCAGAATGCCATTCTGTTTCCTTTAGATATGTTGTTTCACAGACTCCAAACAGAAAAATTTAACTTCCCATTGTAATCCAAAATTATTCTTTTTAGGTGCTGAGAATAGCTGTCCAAGGGCCACTCAGGAGCTGGGACTTATTCTGAAACAAGGATACTTGGAAAAGAAATCCAAAGGTAATTCTCCTCCTAACCAACCTTCACAGCAACCACCATTGATCTGTCAATTCACATCCCATCCCTGTATTGTCCTTATGTCCTGCTCTGTGAAATGCCCTATCCGAAAACATCGGGGCCCTGCGGGACCTGCCATAGTTCCGCAGGGCCTGTAAGACTGAACTATTCAAACTTGCTTTTAACGGTTAAGGGGAGGTGGCTATTATTCCACAGCACTGACAGTCTCACTGAACTAACATAACTGAAACCAGAAACATCGGAATAACTAGAACATCAACATGCATCTTGGACTTTTTAATGCGTATATAATGGAAATGATTTTATTGTATATTTTGTTTTTAATATTTTGTTGCTTTTATTAGTTGTTAGCCACCCATCAGGGGAGGGTGGGATATAAATTTGATTAAATAAATAAATAAATCGCAAGCCCCTTGGGCTAGGGACTTCGGGTTCCTACTCATACTGCACTCTGGAGGTCAGCAGAAATACCTAAGTACTGCATACGCTTCCACTGGGAAAGTATGTTCTGCTTCTTCTGCTGTCCCTTTTAAAAAACTTGGAAATGGGAACTTTGATTCCTGACAGACGGATGGGGAGGGGCTATAGCTTATTGGCAGAGCATCTGATTGGCATGTAGAAGTTCCCAGGTTCAATCTTCACCATCTCCAGTTAAAAAGGACCAGGCAGTAGGTGATCTGTTCAGCCTTGACTGAACACAGTCTGCGCTCAGCATTAGCTGAGCACAGTTTGAACACAGACTAGCCATGGTGACTGAGGGGAATCTCCACATTCAGAGGCACTAATCCTCTGAATACCCCTGACAGAAAAAGGATTTAGTGAAGAGCTGGAGACAGTCTAAGTAGACAATACTGACCTTAAAGGACCAATGATCTGATTCAGTGTAAGGCAGCTTCATGTATTCATAGGTTATTTAAAAGGGTTAAGTAGCAAACAATATATCCCTTGTATATGGTTGGTGCATAGGGTTGCCAGCTCTGGATTGGGAAATACCTGGAGATTTTGGGGGTGGAGCCTGAAGAGGGCAGGGTTTGGGGAAAAGAGGGACTTCAACGGAGCATAATTCCATAGAGTCCACCTTCCAAAGCAGCCATTTTCTCCGGTTGAATTGATATCTTCCGCCTGGAGATCAGTTGTAATCCAGGGGATCTCCAACCACCACCTGGAGGTTGGCAGCCCTAGTCACTGAGGTCACCAGCTACGAGCTGAAAAATGCCTGAAGTCTCAGGTAAAGGCCTTTCACATCACCTTCTTCCTCATCCTTTCTAACTGGAGATGATGATTGAACCTGGGACCTTTTGTTGGCCAAGGAGTGATGCAGCATCTGTCCATTCTGTACTTCAGAATCAAATTATTCCATGAGAAACCACCAGAGTGTTTATGGTACAGCTGAGGTGATTAGGCCACTTACAGCACCTTGCCCATGACTGGTGCAAAGGATAGTTAAACAAGCAAGCACTTCCCTTTATGGAAGACTATGTCCCTGGAAAACCCATTGGGGTTGTGGAACTGTTCCTTCTTTCTTGGTTGATGCCCAACAATCTTGTTTTGCCCTTTCTCCCTTTTTTTCCCCCTTCACAGACCCCAAAATCTTTGGCTCAGAATGGCAGAAGCGATGGTGTGTCCTCAGCCAGGTGGTCTTCTCCTACTACGCAAATGAAAAAAGTATGTTGCCTTCCCCATTCTTTCTCTCTCACACACACACGCACAGACACACATCCATACCTTCAATATTTTCAGAACACCATCTGGCTGCTTTAAGGGAAGAGGATTCTGTTGAAGATCTAAAGCAGGGGTGTCAAACTCAATTGTTATGGGGGCTGGATCTGACATAAATGAGACCTTGTTGGGCCAGGCCAGGCCACGTCTGGCCAGGTTATGCATGTACCTATTTAAGATTAGGTAGCAGAGATATAAACTTTTTAAAGGACACACACAAACATGACTAAAGATTTTTTTAAAAAAATTAAATAAAACATGCTTAAACCATTAGCACTTTCAGAAGAAATTTCAGATTTATACCTCACCCTTCTCTCTGAAGCAGAGACTAACAGCAGCTCCTATACAATCTCCTATATCTTCTCCCCCCACAACAGGCACCCTGTGAGGTGGGTGGGGCTGAGAGGGCTCTCCCAGCAGCTGCCCTTTCAAGGACAACCTCTGCCAGAGCTATGGCTAACCCAAGGCCATTCCAGCAGGTGCAAGTGGAGGAGTGGGGAATCAAACCCAGTTCTCCCAGATAAGAGTCCACGTACTTAACTACTACACCAAACTGGCTCTCTTAAAGGTGCTGTGTTTCTCCCAATGGATCCAGGGAACTGGGCAGAGGAAACTCAGGCTCTTTCTCTTCCTCCCCAGGGGATCAGGAAAGGGAGGAGTCTCAACAAATGGAAAAAAAAATCAAGGTTTTGCTCTGTATCATTTGTGCAATTGAGCAAGCCTTACAAAGCAAGTTGAGATGCAGAAGGAAGCAAGAGAGTGGGAGAAGGAAGCAAACAAAAGCCAGTTGCTCGGGGGCCTGACAGGAGCCTTCCGGGGGGCCTCATTCGGCCCCCCGGGCCACATGTTTGACACCCCTGACCTAAAGCATCATGAGCATAGAATGGAATGGACAGGGACAGGATTGTAAGACTCCAGGGCATCAGATCAGAGGTCTAGCAGGGCCAGCATAGAAAGATGAAAGATACTTCCGCATGAGGGCATGAAAAGTTATCCCTGCTGCCTGGAAGCTGGTAGGATTGGCAGCCGCATGCCTTGTCCCTGTGTTGCCAAGGCATCCCCCTTTCTCTCCATTGTACTGGCACAGAAGCACCAACAGGATGGCAATTGCTTCTCCTCCCATCATCCAGCAGCCCCCCCCCCCTTTCTACCTTCCAAGGTGAGCCAAGGTATAAACTTTGCAATTCAGCTAATTACATTGCAGTTCAGCTAATTAAGGGAGGAGTATGGAATGCCCAAGGTTAGTTCTGGTACCTTCCCCATGTTGTCTGCAGACCCTGATATTCCACCTGCAGTAGAGTTGCCAGGTCCCCTTTAGCCACTGGAGGGAGATGGGGTGGGGGTGTCAAATCCAGGTTGGGAAACTCCTGAAGATTTGGGAATGAAGCCTGGGGAGGATAAGTACAATTCCATACAGTCCACCCTCCAAAGCATCCACTTCCTCCAGAGGAACTAATCTCTGTAGTGTGGAGATGAGCTGTAATTCTGGGGGATCCCCTGGTCCCACCTGGAGGCTGGCATCCCTATCCACCTTTGAATTGGGTCAAAGGTGGTATTTCCTTTAATCTGGCTCAAAAAAGAAGGCCTCAGGAGGACGATGAGTCACATTCAGAATAATTACAACTTACCTTGTGGACACTCCCTTCAAATGCAGGAGTTTGCTGCACTCCATTCAACACTCTGGGGAAAAGTGTTCGCAGAAAACTGCCCCGAATCCAATGCTGCTTTTGTAATTATTCCCTGGTATTCCTACCCTCGCTTACTGCAGACTTTTACCAATAGTCCTACAGAGCTTCACAACCAATCAGGGATTTGAACCTGCCTCCCCCACACACACACACAAATACATCCACGTGCAGCATTTTAACCTCGCTGCCGAGTGACATACGGCCTGTGAGGTGACTGGGGAAGCTTCGGTGGGAAGGTGGACCACAGTCAGATTGTGTTCTAACATCCTTGTCAGTAAAGAATGAGGGAAAGGAGAAATACGGACACAAGGCCCTGTGTAAATAAAGTATGGGCTATTTTTTTCCCCCATTAGTTGTCAGACGGGCTTTAACCCTCCCCTAAGTGACCATATATAATCCATGTGTCGGGGTGTATAAATATTTCCCAGTTATGCTCCATCAGATGCATATAAACAGGAAGCTAATACTTCCAACTGAATTTGGCGTGCCTAGATAGATGGGCTGCGATTATACAGTGCCTCCCATCCAGAGCGACTGAATGCAAAGCACGTTCTGAAAAATATGTACAAGGAGGAACAACAGGCCGGGAAGGGGGGGTTGGACAACAGTTGCAGCTTCAGGGCTGAGTGACAGGGCTTCTCTTCCCACCATGCAAGGGATGATGGACAGTGGAGCAGAGGAGGGGACACAGCTTTCTATTCTTATTTGTATACTGTGTTTACTCAAAAGGAAGACAACACTGGATATAAGGCAACCCTCTTAAAAATACTATGCACGGATGCACAAATTTATTACTGGACATGACTTGTATGCAAATGTAAGATGACCCCACTTTTTCTGATGGTGTGCCTGTGAGAGGAGGGGAACAGTTTTGCATTTGAGTATTTACTGTATTGTAAAAGCCACTGCCCTGTGATCTGAGTAACCACCATGAGGACTTTCTCCAGGCATGGTCTGGGAGTTCCCCCTGGAAATTTCATTCCCAGACTTGCAGGCAGCCATTTTGGATCATGACCATGATGCGAGGAGGGAGTGGACCTAAGCCTTCTGCCCCCCCCCTCCCATACTGTTTGCCTGACCCAACATGGTCCCACTGAGCTGCTGCTTACCCCACATAGGAGAAATGTACAATGCCATCAGTACATGGAAGTTTCCTCAGTAAGGCACACAGTGGCTTCTTGGGTCTGTTTCAGGTCAGGATAATGGTATGGAGGCGGGAGGAGGCTTAATCTCCCCTGTCTTAGTGCTGTGGTCCTGATCCAAATCTGGCTCACACACACTTGGGAATTTAGTTCCAAGCTTGGAATGCCTAAATTTGCCCGTTCTTCTCAAATCTCAAAAGCTAAGCAGGGTCGACCCTGGCTAGTATTTGGATGGGAGATCACCAAGGAATACCTGGGCTGCTATGCACAGGCAGGCAATGGCAAACCAGTCCACTTCTGAATGTCTCTTGCCTTGAAAACCCCACGAGGTCAACATAAGTCAGCTGTGACTTGAGGGCACTTTCCACCACCAAAATCCCTGGGGGTCATCGAGGGCAGACAGAACGGTAGTGGCATACATCACAGTAGTGACATACATTTGGACAGGGGTCGCTTCGTAGAAAAATAGGTGGTGGAGCTCATCCAGGAATTGTTATGCAGCTGCACCTACTATTCTATGGACAAGGTTGGGAGGAGGAGGGGGAACCCTCAGAAAGATTCAGGAGCTCTGCTCCTGTGAGCTCCTGCTGAATCTGAAGCCTGCATCTGGAGACATTGCCGGGATGGTGACAGAAATCCTGCCTGCCTCCTGCATGCAGTGATCCTGCAGAGTGCCAGTTTCCTTTTGCCAATTCTTACAGGTTATCTGACAGCCAACCCGCAATTCAGAGCTGCCACGGGAGAGTGCTTTAAATTGCTTCGAGTGGCAGCTACCACCACGTGATGAGCTGTTTCTCTGCAGTGGCACATCATACACAGATCAGGAAATTTCCTCTGTGTTGCTGAAACCCCCAGGGAGTGTGGAGGAGGTCTGTTTGTAACCAAGTGGAAGAAATCTGCGTGGGAAGCAACTGCACGCAGACATCTCATTGCATGCTAACCGCTGCCGTACAAAGCCATTTGCATCTGCCTCCGTGCGGCAAGTATTCTGCCGTGCCCATATATTTTGCCATTATTATTAATAATAACATTTACACTTAACATAGTGTACCTTTCATTTGTTCATATTATTCCACTTACACTCATCTTTTAAAATAACCATGTAAATTAGTCCCCGCATTGTAGAATGTAGATCGGTGGTTGTGGCTAGCAGTGGGGTTTTTAAAAGCTGTTTTTGTCTTGATGGGGCTCTGAGTAACTCCCTGCTAGGAGAAAAATGGCTTTTTTAAAAGTGCCTTTCAGGTAGGAGGAGGGTTCAGCTCCCCGCTTCTGCTGCCCTATGATGTACTTTAAATTGCAATTTAAAGGCAACCTGGGGTTCTCCTTGTCTGCGTGCATTCTAAGGCCACATATTGTGTGTGGCTGCATTCATGTGTCAAATGAAACCATGATTAAGGGAAAATGTACAACGAAGCCAGCTTGCTGGTATGGGTTCCCTCTTCTCCTTGTGCCGAGAATCATGGTTAAGCAGTAACTCAAGTTACTCAGGATGTACAGAGTCAAACACATGGGTTAACAGGCGTTTATAGCTGCAGTTAGTAAGGGGAAACTTAACTCCATTTAGCCCACATACCTGCAGCTTCTATACAAATGGCACATATCCATTGATCAGGCAAGAGCTAGAGTTTAAGTATGATTTTTGGCGCAGAAAGGGAGACACAGATGAGCCCAGGAAGAAACTGGGTTTCTGCACATTTTTTCCCTTAGTGGTGATGGGAAGTGTCATGTAGAATCATCCCACGTCACAGCTGACTTACGGCAACCTTGAAAAACTTACGGTTTTCAAGGCAAGAGACTGACAAAGGTGGTTTGCTGTTGCCTGCCTCTGAATAGCAACCCTAGACTCAGTCTCCCATTCAAGAACTTAATAAATAAGTCTGAATGCGAATTCAAACCTGGCCTTATTCAGCATGGTATTGTAGCAGCAACCTTAGCTGCTGGTGGTCAGGCAGAAACAAGGCCGCAGGCAACATCAGGAAGAAACAACGGTTTATTTAACGTGTACACGGGCCCCAGACCAGACTCATGTCCGAACACATCTGGGAGCCCCGATTGCAGGAAGGTCTACAGTTTTATAGTCACAGACAATCATTTCCAGTAAAACACCCGCCCAATTACAGGAAAGGACAGCCCCACATCCTATACATCATTACAAGCGTCATATTACTAAAGGAACAAGGAGGAGACAGGGAGGGTCTTTCCATACATGGCATTGATGTTGCTAACACTCTTGCAGCAATATCCTTCATAAAAAACACATTTGCCCCTTCGACCTGATCCCAAGATTTCCCAAGGTATATGACTCAATGCTTATTCCAGCAAGTTTCTAGTTGCTCTTTTCAGCAGTTGCAGTGGGCCAGTAGGTCAAAGATTAACTTCCTCTTTTGCTGCCTTCTCTTTCCCTACTTTTGCAATCTTGAAGGATTATTTCAGAGACATCTAGCAAGCACTTTAAAAATCTCTTTGCCCTTTTGCTTTCTTGCCCTTGTGCCTAATTAATGACCTTCAATTTACCTTATTTAATATATTTTTATTTCATCCCTGCTTACGGTTTTCAAGGCAAGAGACTGACAAAGGTGGTTTGCTGTTGCCTGCCTCTGAAAAGCAACCCTAGACTCAGTCTCCCATTCAAGAACTTAATAAATAAGTCTGAATGCGAATTCAAACCTGGCCTTATTCAGCATGGTATAGTATAGTGCAGCGGACTCTAATATGGAGAATCAGGTTTGATTCCCGACTCCTCAACATGCACCTACTGATGTGACCTTGAGTCAGTCACAAGTTCTCGCAGAGCTGTTCCTCTCAAGAGCAGTTTCTGTCAGAGCTCTCTCAGCTCCACCTGCCTCTCTGGGGGTCTGTTGTGTGAAGGGGAAGGGAGACACCTTCAGGTAGTGAAGGGCAAGGTATGAATCCAATCTCTTCCTCCTCTTCTTTCTTCCACATGAGGCCTGTTCAGTAACTTTGGGCCAGTCATGGTCTGTCAGAGCCGCACATACCTCACGAGGTGCCTGTTGTGGGAGAGGAAGAGAAGGCAATTATAAGCCACTTTGAGACTCCTTGAGATAGAGAAAAGCAGAATATTAACAATCAAGTCTTCTATTAGCTTTGGCCAATCCTGCTTAACTTCCAAGATCTATGGAGCTCAGTCCAGCCTGGATCATCCAAACCAGGCCTCATTTTTCCTTTGCCATGAGGTACAAACGCAGGCTAGGGAGAGATTGGAGTCTGCTGTAGTAAAACAGTTTACAGTTCAGTGTTGTATTTTATGTGCTCAGGAAACACTGGGATTTACGAGGGGTGGGAATTCACTAGAACCTGGTTATCTGCAAGATTTGGGGGCAGAAGAATGGTCAGGTCAGCCTTGGGTCCCAAACTCTTTCCCTTTTGCGTCCTGTGAATCGCCTGTTATAAAAAGCAGCAGCGACGAGCAGGAAAGCAGCTCGAAATTCAGGTGGTGCCTGTCCTGACTCATCCTTACCGTCTCGTGCAGGCAAGCAACCCAAAGGCAAGTTCCCAATCGAGAACTACCGTGCTCGGCTGGCTTCCTACCTGCGCAAGGATGCCCGACAAGATTGCTGTTTTGAATTGATGTGTCCTGGCAAGCGCACCTATGAGGTAGGTTTCGCAAAAACGGAGAGCAATCTGCCTGCCAAAATATTCTAGAAGAAAGGTTAAAAACTGTCCAACAATCCCTTTTCCCCTTTGAGCTACAAAAACTAAAGGAAGAGGAGTGCAGGTACCGTCCCATGTCTAGGGTTTGATCAATTGGCCTCTTTTTTTCCTCAGTGACATCTCTCTCTGAGATATAGGATCTCTTGGGCCTTACAGCCATTGAGAAAAGCCTGCTGTGTTGTGAACTGGCAGCCTTGAAGATGTAAGGCGGAGGAGGAACCAGGGCATTTGGCTCATCTTACACCTCCAAGCTGGGAGAAAGAAAGGGTTAAAATTATACACACAGTCCCAGTAGTTAGACTGCCTGGTTCTGAAAGCACTACACACACACCAGTTCACTAAGGCCATTTATTTATTCCATGATTCTTCATAAGCATTACATAAGCACAGTTCAGCACCCCAAGGAACTTAGCTTCCATTTCAAAAGCTCAGGTTTCTAGCCCTTCAGATTAAGAAGATAGTGCTCTCCATAGCTCTCTGACTCTCTGGCCGTTTTCCCACTCACGTTTTACTGGTGCCACGACCATCCTGACGCCGGCGAATCTGCCTGGATTTCGCATCAGAAGCTCCGGCGCTCCCAGAAGCGCCGGCTACTTCCGTCGCTAAGCCAGCGCAAACGGAAATCGCAAAGATGCAGGAAAACGTTTGCGCTGGCTTAGCGACGAAAAGCGCCGGCGCTTCTGGGAGCGCCGGCGCTTCTGTTGCGAAATCCAGGCAGATTCGCCGGCGTCAGGATGGTCGTGGCGCCAGTAAAACGTGAGTGGGAAAACGGCCTCTGAATATCATATTACGTTGCAGATATGCTCCATTACACACATCACAACTTCCTGGTTTTTCTTGGCATAGAGTTTGAGCTTAGTGTAGAATTCTGATTGCCAACTAATCTGGCTCAGTGAGCCTTGCCAGTTTGGTGTAGTGGTTAAGAGTGGGAAACTCTAATGTGGAGAACCAGGTTTTATTCCCCACATGCAGCCAGCTGGGTGACTTTGGGTCAGTCACAGTTCTCTCAGAGCTGTTTTCTCAAGAGCAGTTCTCTCAGAGCATTCTCAGCCCCACCTCGCAGGGTGTCTGTTGTGGGGAGAGGAAGGGAAGGAGACTGTAAGCTGCTCTGAGTGAAGAATGAGGGATAAATCCAACTCTCCTCCTCCTTCTCCTTCCACAACTTCCCATTCACCAGGCCTGACTGTATTGGAATAGATATCTTCCCCCCACCCCCTTAAATGATCTCTACCAAGAAGATATCTTCCATGAGTTCTGCAGAACTCTTGCATTGGTCCCGCAATTAGCTGTTAGTCATGCAGGGGGCCGGAAACCCGTGGGGACTCTTGTCACAGCTCTGTAGTGTCCAAGTGTTCCTAGTCATTAGGTGTGCAAAGGGCAGTTCACATCTTGCCCTAATAGTGTCACACCCTTGTGTGCCCACTGGTTCTGCTCTGCTAGACATTACCCCTGACATGACTTAGGTCAGGGATCCCCTGACTCAGCTCCTTTCACACATATCGTTCCCAAGCTCCGCAGGGCTGAATTCAGCTCACACGCACGGCAAAGACCTAGGAACTTTCTTCCGCCTTTGGCAGACCCATTTCTAAGCCAGCTTCTTTCCAAACTGGGAATAAAACCCAGGCATTCTGAGATTCAGAGCACCTCTCTGTTCCCTTTTTTTATATGTTTGACATTGACTCTGGTTGACGGACGAATGGAAACCCACCAGAAAAAAAGTTGCATCGGACTGACTTAATGCAAACCAGACCTTGCTCTTTGTTCATGCAGTTAGATTTGAGTCCAGTAAGCAACACCTTAGAGGCCTACAAGAGTATCAGGGTATAAGTTTTCAAGAGTCACATGAACGCATGAAACTGCCTTATGCTTGGTCCATCAAAGTCAGTATTATCTACTCAAACTGGCAGCAGCTCTCAAGGGTCTCAGGCAGAAGTCTTTCGCATCACTAGTGCCAGATCTTTGAAGAGGACATGCCGGGGATTGAACCTGGGACTTTCTGCAGGTCAAGCAGATGCTCTGCCACTGAGCCACAGCCCCTCCCAAAGCTCCCTTTTTTCAGACACAAGAAATTGAGATCTCTGTTGATAATGCAACTCAACTATGCAGCCTGCTAAGCCTCTTCTAGCAGAGAGAGAGAGAGAGACCTTGCTTGCTTCTTGGTCTTTCTCTCTGTGCCTTTCATTCTTTCTTTGCTCACCCAGAAACTGTAGAGTCAAGGATGCCACCATGCCTGTGTGGGAAGCACACACTCACTACTGCAGGAGTAAGTGTGGATTCTCCTTCAAAGCACTGCCCTAAGATGCCACCTAGAGGTGCCTTGTGTGTAATGCCACCACTCTGTGTGTGTGTGTGCGCGCACGCTCTAAAATTTTAACTGTTAATCCAGTGATTCTCAAACAGTATGACATGGAACCCACTTGTAAATTACACAACTTTTTGGGACTCACTTGCAAACTTACCTCTCACAACTTGTCCTCTCTGGCATTAAATCCAAGACTCTTGTAGCCGTTAATAGTGATGGCTCTGCAGAGGAAGGCCATGGCCAACCTCCCCTTCTTCTCATTTGCCTTGAAACCCCCTTGGGCAGCAACTTGATGGCACTTAACATACGCATTTATGAATATATAGCATTGCTTAGCAACAGGTTAAGTGAGATCAGTCATTTTGCATTTGATACTACCCCAAACTGAACCTTCCTGAGACTCCTCTCGCAGCTTACTCTGTTGCTTCTCCTGGGCTCATCATCAGGGCTGCACTGTTTGGCACCCTAGGCAAAGCTAACTACTTGCACCCCTCCCCCTGCACTGATAACCAATTCTGTCCTATGGGCCCCAGGGTGCAAAAGCAAGAAGAAAGCCCTGCCATTTGCACCTCTTGGAGATTCCGAGAGGCACAGGGCTGGCGGAGACCTTTTTCCTACTTTTACCCAGGGTGCAAAGGTAGGAAGAAACTTTGCTGCTCTGGGGGCCCCAATTCTGCACCCCTGGATTGGCGCAGTACCCTAGGCAATCACCTAAGTCACCTAGTGGGAGTTCCAGCCCTGCTCATGATCGACATTTGATTCCTGTCCTGCAATGTGAGAACTGCTGCATTAATCTTTATTGGGCACATGCAGGTGAACATAGTGTTCGCCTCACGTGAGGTTTGGGCACCAATGCTTGCCAGTTTGCGCTTATACCAGCTCTTCTCTCTTGCAGTTCGCAGTTCAGTTTGATTTGTCCCCAAAAGTCCCTTGTTGACTTACATTTTTAGGACCCATTTTATTTCTTTTATTTCCTTCATTTCTCGCCCAGCTTTATTGCTGAGGCTAAAGCCGATTGGAGAGTTTATAAAAGGCAGCGCAAAACATGTTATAAAATGTACAGTAAAACTGCATTACACAAATTAAAGCCTAAGAAACAGCAACAGCATAATACAGCGTGTAAACTGGATTTCACAATTAGAGAACAATGATCCCAAAAAAAAAAATGGTCTCCGCAATTAGAGAACATTGAAGTTCAGATAATATATGTCCCATAAACAATGCAGTATAAAGGGGGAATGAAAAAGAAAGGTAGCTAAAAATTTCACAGGCAATTAAATTAAAACCGTATTGCCCAAGGAGAGAATGCCCTTCCTTCAGAATTCTATTGTACTACATCCCTGCTGCCTTTACCAAAATTCCCTTCACAATGTAACAGAAAGTTCAGGTATGGACCATTGTTTTTCTTACCCCCCCCCCCTTTCAAAGCGACACTTAAGGTTGCCAACTCCAGGTGGGGTCTTGAGATTTCCCAAAATTGCAGCTGATCTCCAGATGAGAGATCATTTCCCCAGAGGGAATGACAACTTCAGAAGGATGGCGCTGTGGCATCCCTTCCGAGCCCAATCCAAAGTCTACCGTCCCCAGGTTCTACCTCCAAACCTCCAGGACTTTCTCAATCTGGAGCTGGCAATCCATGTGACATCACGCTCATTCAGAGCACAACTGGCATCCTTCCCAGGGCTTTCCCCTTTACCTGGTGGGGGGGGGGGGGGGACACCTGTTCTTCTCAGGGTTTCATGGGGAACATTCAGAGTGGCTGCAAGGTGGTGTTGGCCATTTTGCCACTCTAGGTATTGGGGCAGAACTAATCTGCACTATATGTGAGGGGAACCTCTGCATTCAGAGGCACTAATCCTCTGGATTACCCTGTTGTCATCCATTCAGAGGAACTGCTTGGCCACTGTGCAAGACAGGGTGCTGGATGAGATGGACCACTGATTTGATCCAGCAGGGTGGTTCTTATGTTCTTAGCATTGAAGGCCTTGGCTTCTGTGCTCTGTCGTTGGCCCTCCGGAGGAACTGTGTGTGGGACAGGATGCTGGACTAGATGGACCACTTGGTCTGATCCAGCAGGGCTCTTCTTACATTCTTGTGCCGTTATTGGCAGTCCAGAGTAACTGGTTAGCCACTGTGTAAGACTTGGTGCTGAACTATTGGTCTGATCCAGCAGGGCTCTTCTTATGTTCTCTTTTTTCCCTGCCAAACCATGCTGTAGTTTGACTCAGTGTGGGTAGTGTGGCTCAGTGGGAAAAGGGAAAATGAGAGGGAGAAGGTTTGGGGGCTGGAGGATGAATCTTGGTGTGATCACCATCATGCCGACCTTTTTGTGCAGGCACAGTTGGGCGAAGGAGTGGGGGCAGGGGTCATTAGCAGCACGAGGAGGGGAATCAAGTGTGTGCAGATGCTCTGGTGCATTCTTGCGCCACTGGCTGCAGCTGTATCAGGGATGTGTTTTCACCAGGGGCAAACTGACCATTTAACTGATAGGGAAATTTAACAGGGGGCCACCATTGCATGCAAGTTAGGACTGGCAAGAGTTTTAAGAATGGTCTGCAGCAGAAGTTCTTGGTGTACAGTTTTTGAAATTTTCATTTAAGGCATCTGAATGCTGCCTTTTCCCCCACCTTAAAGCCTCCAAGAATCAGTGGACAATCCATTAAAACAAGCCATAAATGAAACAATTAGCTAACCAAAACACAAACAGGAAGGCAGGTTGGGGGTGACATTTAATCAGCTGTTGCCACAGGTATCAGTGGAAATCTGGCCACAACCTCTGCTCTCCCTTCTCAGTTCACAGCTCCCAGCCCGGAAGAAGCCAAGGACTGGGTGGATCAGATCCTGTTTCTGCTCAAGGGTGAGTAGTTAAATGGGGATGGGAGCTGTATGTTATGGCTCAGGGCAGTGCACTTCTTTATGTTTTGGACACTTGCTTGACTAACACTTGTAGCTGAGGGCAAAGCTAGACTGGAAAGCTGGGAGAAGTTAGAGCTGACAAGAGGAAGGGTGGTGGTATTGTCAACCCTCAGAGAGCCCCCAAATTATTTATATAATCCTAATCCTAGCCCTGGGAGTCAGAGTCTTCGTGCCTCTGTATGTAGAGGTTCCATTTACTCACCGACACTAGCCACCACTAATGGACTTCTTGGTGAATCTGTCTAGCCCGCTCTGCGATATGGGCAACTTCTGCCTTCACTGGAGAAGAATCCCAAAACTGGCGTGAGGCAGGTTAGCCCATGGCCAGGGAAAAGAGGCTTGAAAGGTGTAATGTACTGGGTTCGAAGTCATTCAACAGCAAACATACTTTATGGCATAGTACATCGCAGAGACAACATGGCGGGTCCGGGTCCATGTTTATATGTATTTACCCAGAACAACCCACTTCCCAGTAAGGTCCAATCCTGACCAGTTAAAATTCGCACCACTGATCTTCATAGGCGGTTAGCATCTGTCCCTTACAGCCAGGTGACCTGTGGTTTCCTGCGGCTCACCTCAATGCGCATAGCCATGCTGTGATGTAAATTCAGGGACTTAAATGGGAAGGGAAACTGAGAAAGAGAAAAGGGATGTGAGCTGGGGAGGGGGGGGCAATACAGAGGCTGTATTCGGAGGGGCTGCGGCTCGCTGGAAGAGCCTCTGCTTTGCATCCAGAAGGTTCCAGGTTCAATCCCCAGCATCTCCAGTTAATAGGACTAGGCTGTAGGTGATGTAACAGACCTCAGCCTGAGATTCTGGAGAGGGCTGGCAGCACTGACTTTGATGGACCAGTGGTCTGATTCAGTATAAGGCAGCTTATGTATGTTCATGCAAAACAGCAGAACATATGGGGAAAGGGAATGGGAGAAGAAGCATTCTGTATTTTAAAAAATCCAGATCACTTATTTTCCTTGGTCTGTGTGCTTCATTTATACACCACTTTTCTCCCCACAAGGAATCCAGAGCAACATATTACATTCTCCTCTCCTCCATTTTACTGTTTACAACAACCCTGTGAGGTAGGCTACGTCAAGAGAACGTGACTGGCCCAAGGCCACCCAGCAAGCTTCCAAGACAGAGTGGGGATTCAAACAGGGGTCCCCCAAATCCTAGCCTGCTGTTCTGACCACTACATCATGCTGACTCTCAACCAGGTTAGTTATCCTCTGGCCACGCCTCTAATCATGCCAGCAGTTGGGGTGGTGAACAAAGAATACTTTCCCCATCCTGCTCTGTATTTCCTTTATGGATGAACTGTGGGTTTACTGGACTGCTCTGGTGCTCATGGGGGCTCCAGCTCCCATGCTCCAGGGGGCTGGTAGCTCCACCAGATTTAATAAACTCAAAGTCCAAGAGTGTGATCTTGTGGATGTGCTATAAAAGGAGGCATGAGCCAATACGAAATCCAAGTGGATGCCCCCCCCCCTCTTTTAAAAATGCTAGCAGTACTTCCTCCTCGTTTCCTGGCATTTATTTTGAGCACAAACCTAAGCCCCTGAAGATAGCAAGCCTTGTGTGTGTGATGGGTTAATTAAAAAGTGAACTCCCATCTGCTCCACTGGTGATGTTTCCCTCCCCCCTTTTTCTTTCTCTCTTTTTTGGCTAGCAAAGAATACATGCTCTGAAAGTGCCCTCTGCTGGCCAGTCTCTGAAACTGGCATTGCCCCTGGATTTGTAGGAGCTGTAACTGAAACCGATGGCAGCTTCGACGAAGCTAGGGGAGACCAGAACCTCACCTCCCACTACAAAGCAAACCTTTCTACACTCCTCCTCCACAATTGCCCTTGTTGGCCAAAGTAATCCTAAGCACACTGTGCAAGAGTGAGAAAAGGCAGAGCACAGCACATTACACCTAATAAATTCTTTTGGAGTTCACACAGAACTGACTTTATTGGTAACTACGTACTAAAGAAGAAGAAGACTACAGATTTATACCCCACCCTTCTCTCTGAATCAGAGTCTCAGAGCAACTTACAATCTCCTTTATCTCCTTCCCCCACAACAGACACCCTGTGAGGTGGGTCAAGCTGAGAGAGCTCTCACAGCAGCTGCCCTTTCAAGGACAATTCCTATGAGAGCTATGGCTAACCCAAGGCCATTCCAGCAGCTGCAAGTGGAGGAGTGGGGAATCAAACCTGGTTCTCCCAGATAAGAGTCCACGCACTTAACCACTACACCGAACTGGCTTTAAGATGACATGGCGGGGCCACACCCCCACTTATATGCATGCAAAAAGGACCACCCCCGAACTTCCCATTCTAAATTACAACTGTCAAGTTTTGCACCCTGACCACTCATTGGTTACTTTAAAAGTGTTCCAATCTCAGATGGAAATATTGCGTGGCTAGCATTCCCACAATTGCCCCGTTGCCCACGAATGTTTCCCACCATGCATATAACAACACCTAAGCAGAAGTGTCCAGTAAAAAGGACTCTAGACATGCCCTTGCCAGAGACGAGAAGCCTCCCCCCATGTGTCCTAAAACAGGGGAAAGGGTCCAGACTTGCCTCTGCAGAAGAAGAGAAGTTCTCCCCCCCGCCATGTGTTCTGGAGCACGGGAGAGAGGCCGTAAGGGAGCATCCCTCTGCTTATTTGTCCCATCTCTTCAAATTCGACTCCTCTGTCAGTATGGCAGAAGGGTACTGGATATATTTTGAACCATTCTTTTTCCAGATTTTCAGTCTGGATCTTGTTCAGCTCTGAGAGTGAGACATGTAAAATCGTAATCACAGAACAAAATCAGCACTTTTGGCCTGTTCAGAGCACCTTTTGTAACGCTGGGAAATCTCAGCTGGCTTTTGCTCAGCATGTCTTAAAACCAGAGGAAAGAGACCTCAGCTCCTAACAAATGACTTCTCTTAGTTCTGAGCAAGTAGCAGCCCCCTTTGTTTAAAATCTATGATTGGCCCAGATTCTATTTGTGGTTTGATGCATCTGATGTGTTTGCCCGTGTAGGATTTAACCATGGATTTACGCCAAACAGTTTTCTGTTTTCTCTGTGGAAATCAGCCTGTATGGGCTCCGCTCCAACCAGACACAATCTGTGCGAGAGTTTCAGCATATAGATTGCCCCCCACCATGTGCAGAAGGGACTTCTGGTGTATGTTGGGGGACTTGGATAGGCATACTTTGCATCTATCAGTTCAGGTAACATAGGAAGAGGCAAGCCTCGGATTCAGTGGGAGCTCACAGGAGTGCAGCTCCTGAACCTTTCTGAGAGTTCCTCCTCCTCCTTTTGAGAGTTACACCTCCTTGTCCATTGAGTAGTAGGTGCAGCTGCATAACAATCCCTGGATGAGCTCCACCACCTATTTTTCTACAAAGTGACCCCAGGGAAGAGGTGGCTCTGATCCAAAGATCTGCAAGCAGAGCAGTACACAGACACACTGCTGTTATACTTGGAGAAAAAATTCACCATTATGTCTGATGGGAAAGGCAACAAGAAGATAATGTAATCTCCCTCTCCTATTGATTATTGGTTCATCAGAGAGAAGGAGGGACATATCCACCATACTAATAGTCCTATGATTAACTTTGAAACTGCATGCATTAGTATACCTTTTCTATATAGAGGTTGCAAAAAGGGTAGGGTGTCAGGGCTCAGCGACAGAGCATCTGCTTGGCACAATAGAAGGTACCAGGTTCAGTCCCTGGCATATCCAATCAAAAGATACAGCAGTAGGTGCTGTGAAAGGCCTCTACCAGAGACCCTGGAAAGCTGCTGCCAGTCTGAGTAGACAATACTGATTTAATAGACCTAGGGTCTGATTTGATATAAGGCAGCTTCATGTGTTCATATGTGTTCAAGAGTAGCAGTTATTATATGCCCTTTCTCGTGTTTTTTTTTAAAGGTAGTATCCATATACCTCGGGTTTCACCTCTAATTATGGTATTGAACATATGAAGCTGCCTTATGCTAGATCAGACCCTGTGTCCATCAAAGTCAGTATTATCTACTCAGACTGGCAGCACAGCTCTCCAGAGTCTCAAGCTGAGGTTTTTCATGCCTATTTGTCTTGACCCTTTTTAGTTGGATATGCCAGGGATTGAACCTGGGACCTTCTGCTTACCAAGCAGATGCTTTACTACTGAGCCACTGTCTCTCTACCACCAGTTTTATTTTTATTTATTTTTTAATATATATATATATATATATATATATATATATATATATATATATATATATATATATATATATATATCCCCCCATATGTCCCATAGTAAACTTCAAGATTCACTCTTTATATCTCAATAATATTGAGATAATACACAATGCACATGTGCAGAGGGCTATTCCACAGCTCTGTAACTCCCTTCCCAGAGCAACATACCACTCCATTTGGTCATTCTTCAGAAACATGTAGTCTTACAGCTTACAGCTCTGGGTAGAAGTGAAGCCAGGAAAGACACCAGAGCATTGAATGGTTCGGACTCCATTTTTAAAACATAGCCATTCAGTTTTGTCAATCAGTGGAGACCATTGGTGCTAGAATTTGGGGGAAGGAGGGAAAAATAGAACTCAAATGACTGGAAAGGTAGTCTTCTGGGGGAGTCATGGCTAGATTCAGATTTTCTTAGCTGTAAAAGTGTGGTCACATGAAGCACTTTCAGATCATTCTCTGGCAGCAGTCTGGCATCTGATCTGAATCAGTGAAGTTGATTAATCTGTTGCTTTGTCTATGATCATGAGTGAAGCGTAGGGAGTTATGAGCCAAACATGTGATGGGACTGTCACACATCCTGTTGTGTACCTGGCAGAGGAGAGCTCCATCCTGATTCATATGATCCTGGATAGGGATGAGCACAAATGGAATTACGAACCATGATTAATGCCTAAAATAGCCAGTTTGTGGTTCATTCTGAATCAGTTCAGGTACTTGCACTATATATGACTTTCAAAACAAAGCAGCTTCATTTTTTTGGCAATTAGTCTGTATTGTTGTTGGTGGGGGATCCTCCTCACGCACCACAACATGTCCAGTGTGATGATATCACCTGGAAGTGACACTATCGCGCAAGGCATGTTGATCCGGCAAATATGCTCGGTGCGATAGCATCACTTTCAGGTTATGTTATCATGCTGCACGCATTCATGGCACACCGGCGCTTTCCAACCCTCCCGAACCAAATGAACCATGGTTCATTCAGAATTTTTTTTTAAAAAAAGCACACTAAACAAACCGAACCACCGATTCGGGCAAACCACCATTTTTGCATGCTATGCCCATTCCTAATCCTGGATCAAATACTGCCTCCCTCTGTTGTGGAGTTTGCTAGGTGACCTTGAGCCAGTCACTCATTTTAAGGCTAACCTACCCTGCAAGGTTGTAGTGAGGATAAAATGGAAAAGAGAATCACCACGTACATTACCAGGAGCTCCTCAAAGGAAAGGTAGGATATCAGTACAATTAAGTAAATATTTGGATTGTTCCTACAGAAAGCCGATGGCTGATCATGGCAGTTAGTTTTCCTTTCCCAGAATTCTCTTGTTTTCCTCTTCGTGTGCCGCATCTTTTCTGTCTACTGACTTATCCCTTTGTCCCAGATATGAAGTCCCTTGTTATCCCTTGTGAGGAGGATGTCAAAGAAGAGGCCTACGATGACATTGACAGTTTTGATTCCTCACATACAATGCTTCAGAAGAATTCTTTTCTGAATCTGGAGGAGGAGGAGACTGAGGAAAACAACAAAGAGGGCATTTATGAAATCCTACCAGGTAAGGAGGTTATCAAGTACATTTTTTCTCCTTTAAAATGTCAGTAACAGAGCAAGAGAGCCACTTTTCAAATAGTAAAACTGAGTGAGAATTGCAGGGTTAAACCCCCCAAGGCAGTCTGAGGCTGCATGAGCCTGCAATTAGCATTTATGGACAAATCTTTTTGAGCCTTGTTCAGACTGTTGATCCATCCATTCTGATATTGTCTATTCTGACAGCCTTCCAAGTCAAGCATATGTGTGTGCATTTTTTAAAACATCCTATCAATCTTTAACATTTATTTATTATTTTATTTATTATTCTCGATTTATAACCTGCCCTTCCCACAACAGTCTCATTCATAGCACAGTAACTTTTTCCTCTCCTTGTATTTGACAATAGAATAGTGCCCACTTAGAGCGGGTCCACCAGGGGCACAGTCCTTTTGCCTACAAATTACTTCCGCCTGGAATATATTATTATGCAAATCAGTGTGAATGGTCATGTCAATTTGCAAGTGAAGGCGAAAAAGAAAAAGAAAACTGAAGAAACTGTTTCAGCGAACCAGAAAGGACACTCAGTTCACCCAGAAGGAGATGGGCAGGTGTGAAATCTTGCAAATTTTACACAGCTCAACTCAAAACCACACTGAGCTTTTAGTGGGGTGTGAAACTGCAAGTCTGGCTCCTAGAAGACAGCCCAAACCATATTTGGGAAGATCTAGAAGCATCTACCATGGACCCAAGAATAAAAAGTGGGTGCTTTTGGTACTATATGATCAGTCCTGTATTTCTTGAGATGTTTGGACCTTTGCATCCCAGCTCCATTATCCCCCCCCCCCAATTCAATCCCCCCCAAACTGTTGATAGTCCATAGGGCTGCCAACTCCAGGTTGAGAAATACCTGGAGATTTTGGGGGGTAGAGCCTGAGGAGGGTTGGGTTGGGGGGGGGGGGCTGGAAGGGCCTTCAGTGCCATAGAATCCACCTTCCAAAGCAGCTTTTTTCTCCAGGTGAACTGATTTCTGTTGCCTGGAGATCAACTGTAATCCCAGGAAATCCCCAGCCACCACCTGGAGGCTAGCAACCCAACCAGTCCAGCTGAACTCACAGTTCTCTGCCTCTCCCTTTCCAAGTTCAAACTTGCTACAAATGGTTTCTCTGCCCCTCTTGGTGTTTCTGGCTATTTTACATTCTGAAGGCTGGGGAGAGAGATTTCCTGGTCATTAAGGAAAGCATCCTCAATCTTTAAGGCTCATGCATGCTCTTTTATCAGATTCTTTCACCTGTTGGATGAAACCATAGCCAATTCATGCTACTCAATACAGGAAAACCCATAACACCATTTTGAAGCAAATGTCAATCGCCCCCTGCTGTTGAGAAATGTGGGATCTGGGAGCATGGTGTCTAGCTCAGTGGTTCCCAGCGTTTTAGGCAAGGCAACACTCAAGTCCAAATTTACTTGGTATAGTGATCCATTCAGGGGTGGCCGAAGTTTGGGGGGGGGGGTTGTGTCCTGGGCAAGTTATGACTTTGGGCATCTATCTAGTTCAGCATTCCATTTTCTGCATTGACTTCCCAGATGTTTTTGAAAAACCAACAAACATCTCACAGAGGGCACGGCTGCCCCATTATGATCCCCAAGTAATAGCATTCCAATAGACACAGCCTTTGCATATGAAGGTTGCATTCCAGCTTCTGACCACCCCCCTCTCCTTCTCCGTTGCTCCTTGTAATCCCCCCTCTAAGATTTAAGAAAACTGTAGTAACCATCAGGACACATTTTACTTGATCAGCATATATATGCAGTGAAGAAAAAAATACCAGCTACTTTGACATGAAGGAGAACAGTTTCAAGAGCCAGATCTTGGTTTTTGAAATATAAAAGAAAGCAATGGGAGGCAGTTATTAGGGAGAGCTGGCCCACAAACCAAGGCTTTATTGACCCACTTTGGGGTGCCAATCCACAGGCTGAGACTCTCTGGGTTAGATATCCACCCCAGCTCACTGCTGTGCACACACAGAAAGCAGTGTACAAGTCTGCTCTTCCAGCAGGAGCAAGATTCCCTTGGCATTTTCTTGCAGCAGGATCCGCATATGGGTTTCTGCACATGAGGTAGATCAGGGAGTCTAGTTTTCTGCGTGCAGCAGAGGTTGTATATCTGCCACCACTAGAGATGCTAGCAGTACCCCTAGCGCACACAGAAAAGAGGACTCTGGGATCAGAGTGATTTAGGTGATGTTCTGGGGTGCAGCTGTGTTTGTTCACTCTAAAGTATATAAATAGAACTATTTAGAGAGAGGGATGTTTTGCAGTTGGGACTTTCAAGCAGCCACATTTCTGTAGAGATGCGCTAGTATGCAGAATCCTTGCATATGTACAGCTGCATTGCAGAAAGATGCCTGCAGAGCAAACTGTAGATGATTTGGAAAAGAATGCCCAGGCGACAAAATTAGGGCCTGATGTAGAGGAATCTTTTCCTGACCCTCAAATGCTATGATCTCTCAGGACCTAACTCTATTATGTTGCATTTCCCCCTAGGTCCTTCCAATGTACCTGCCCTTCCTAATTGCCCACTTGGAACTTAAATCCCAGGTGTGCAGGACCTGATTTGAGTCAGGACTGCAGTCTGTGGAGAAACAGGGCTTCATGCTTCTCTCACAGAGCTTTTCCCCAGCCTGAAGCCATCCAGGGAGATGTACTGGTGGGATCCCAGTGGGGCCAGTAGTGCCCCCCAAGGCCATTTCAAGTCAGGGAGGAAAGCACAAGGCACCAATCAGATCCCTTCGCACCTTGGAAATAAGTCCTAGCAAGGAACTCACAAGCACACACCTGACTGACAGGTCTTGTAACAGACCTGGACTCCGTTTAAAAACTGCAGACAAAGAGTTCTTCTGCATTCTCATTTTTGTCACTTATGTGTCCCTATTGCTTCAGAGTGTTCCCCCCCCGCCTCTTTCCCTCACGTTTTTCCTCCCTTTAGTGGTTGATTCAGTATTACATCTCTGTTCGTCCGGCTTAAAAACCTGCAGTTTACATTTGCAGGGAGATATGCCAGACATACAGCAATGTAATATTGAATCGACCACTAGAGGGAGCAAAACATGAGTGGAAAAGGAGGGGGAAATACAAGAAGCAATAAGAACACACAAGTGATGAAAATGAGAATGCAGAAGAACCTTAAGCTGGCAAATTCCACCAGTTCCTCTTTGCCACTGCAGACGAGAACAGTTTTGTGGAGATCGGTGGACTGCAGTGGGATGGGGGCAGCTGGAAACTTCCATTCTGCCTTTGAAAAATGTAGTCTGGATTAAACCCAGTATAATGTAGGTACAGCATGATTGGACCCTATAAATTAGCAGATCCTACTTATGAAAATCCCACAAATGGACTTTTAGTTTAATTTCACCTTTACCCAACATCTTGTTGTCAGTTCTTATCCTTGAAATGCAGAGGGAGACCCCAAGATTACATGTGAGAAAAAGGTGAATGTTTCTCCCCCATGCATTATAGCTGAGGCTATATTTCTTTACTGGCAAGGCACAGAAAGGAGGAGAGAGGTTGTGTGTTCAGAATGTTCCTGGTTAGAACAGAATAGGATCATTTCTAGATATGTTTGAGCCATTATATCTCCCTGACACACCTTGGGGAAAAGCAAAGAGATCTCAGTCCAGAATATAAAGGAAGACTCCTCAACACAGGTGAACACAAGAGGTAAGATTTCAAGCCTGGAACAGTTGCATACAATAAGGCATTGTGTTAGACAGAAACCACACACAAAAATACTATAGCAAAGCGACATCGGGTTGCATAGTAACAGGGGCCAGTTCCAGGTTTTGGGGGGCCCAGGTTCAGTGTGCTCTCCTAGATTTGTTGGGTTGATAACATAGCTACGTCACTTCCAGAGCATGCTGCAACATTGTGATGATGCTCTGGTATTTGGGCAGAAACTCTGTAGTAAGAAATAACTTCTACCATGTAGTTTTTGCCCAGATACCAGACTGTTGCCATGATGTTACTGACATGACAGTGTCACTTCCAGTGCATTCCTTAAGTGGTGTCTCTAACAATGTAGCCTGGACATTCCTCCCTTCCTCTCCTGGTAAGTCCCTCCACCAACTAGCTGATCACAGGCAGGGGGCAGGGCCTGGCAGTGGGGATCCCCCACCTTGACTAGGGAGGCTGGCAACCCTGTCTCCTCCTCCCTCCACCACCAGGATCTCCCTCGTGCTTTCCTTCCAGCCCACTCACAGCCCCACCTGCCCATGTTTCCTTCCTTCCCCTGCCCATTTGTGAGCCTTCCCACTGACCATATTTCCCCAATGGTACTGAGTCACACCATCCATTCCCTGGCAGCAGGGCTTTTTTGGGGACGGGAGCACTCAGGAGCAGAGCTCCACCTGGGCTGGCCAGGGCTCCGGCTGACACATTGGAGAAGGCGCAGGGAGGCATCTTTAAACACCTTCCCGATGGCTTCAGCCTGCCGCAGTGTGTTCGCTGTGACAGGCACACTGGGGAAGGCATTGGGGAGCTCCTGCTGGGCTTCGTCTACAAAAAAAGCTCTGCCTGGCAATGTGTAGGGGAGGTTCTGTGGCAGTGGGCCCAGCCAGAAACCATGGCAGCAGACCCTGACTCTGAGTAGGAAGAAGAAGATGATATTGGATTTATACCCCACCCTATACTCTGAATCTCAGAGTCTCGGAATGGTCACAATATCCTCTACCTCCTCACCCCACCCTCCACAACAGACACCCTGTGAGGTGGGCAGGGCTGAGAGAGCTCTTACAGCAGCTGCCCTTTAAAAGCACAACTCCTATGAAAGCTGTGGCTAACCCAAGGCCATTCCAGCAGGTGCAAGTGGAAGAGTGGGGAATCAAACCCGGTTCTCCCAGATAAGAGTCCGTGCACTTAACCACTACACCAAACTGGCCATTGAAGATGGCCATTCTGCATGGAAATGCAGGGGAGGAAGTGGCACAATTCTATCATCTGCCCTTGAGTCATAGTCTCACCTATCCTGTTTCAAAGCTTCCCCACCCAGGGCTGCTGGGAATCTGACCATCATCAAGGCCAAGAGATTACAGTCAGTGGAGGACATGGTTCTTCTCAGGTAGGAGCAGGATGGATCGAGCTCAATATCATTTTGGGGCCCATAGAAAACTTCCCTCCAGATCTTCAAGTCTCTTCTGCAGCGTGTAGCTGGGTTGGCTTCCTCGGTTGAGTCATCTTGCAGTCCTTGGCTCTGCGTGCTTCTTTCTGCAGTGCAGCTAGAGATGAAGCAAGGGAGCGAGCCAAGGGGAATGATGCACCAGCAGTGTCCTGGCTGCAGCTTGAGGAGCCGTAGACCTGGGCTCAATTTTTTCTGGAGCTTTAGCATGTGCTGGTAGCACCACTGTGTGAGGAGCTCCACAAGGATGAAGACAGCTCCATGTCATAGGGTGAGCACTTCCCCAACTGGTCATAGCTTCCACTTCAGCCCTCCATTACCAAAGTCCTTTGTGGGGGGAAGTAGAAATGGTGGAAGCATGATTGGGTCCCCAGCTTCAACTGCTCTGTGGTCTGATCTTAGTCCAGTTTGGTGTAGTGGCTAAGAGCAGCAGACTCTAATCTGGAGAATCAGGTTTGATTCCCCCCCCCCCACATGAAGCCTGCTGGGTGACCGTGGGCCAGTCACAGCTCTTGTAGAGCTCTCTCAGTCGCCGCACCCCCCCTTCCCACCTCACAGGGTATTTGTTGTGGGGAGAGGAAAAGAAGGAGACTGCCATCCTGAGACTCCTAGTGAAGGGCAGTATAAGTCCTCCTCCTCCTCCTCCTCTTCTTTGGCTGCTGCTTCTGTGCGAGGAGCTTGTTACAACTAAGCTTCAACCATGGGATAGCATGAGGTTTTGACACGTTTGCAGAGACGTCTCTTGCAAAGTAGCCATGTGCACAGTTGTTCACATCCACATGTAGCTTAGCAGATTTGTACTGATTTCAACCCATCTTTATGCACACTGATCTGCTTTTTCTTCACAAAAACGCAATGAGGTGGGTTGGGCTGAGCTTGTATGAATGGCCCAAGGTCACCCAGTAAGGTCCCATGGCGGAGTGGAGATTTGAACCGGGGTCTCCCAGATCTTAGTCCAATACTCTAATCTCTACACCGCACCAGCTGTTTTATGTGACCTAGCAGTCAAGATTCTCACCCCCTCTTCTCATCTTTACCTCTGCCTGCCCCCCTTCATCTTCCAGACTTGTTGATGATGAGGCTAGGTCTTCATTCAGCTCATCTCTCCACAGCCAAACCATCTCTGCCTCCCTTCCCCCATGTACCGAGGCAGGCCTGAATACGGGGCGGATCCTCCAAGGAGCTGTGTTTTAATGTTGCAATTTGATTCAATTTTCCACTCTATAAAATTACCCATCATTGTTCGTTGCCTCCTAACAGACACCTTCACTCTTAATTTAACAATCCTATCGAATTCTGCCTCGGAAATTGGAAAAATTTATCACCTGTGAAATTTTATTTTTCCTTGGTTGTATCTGTTTTTGTAAAACTTCATTAGCGACGATGACTTGCTGAGGAAATTATCTCTCTCTCTCTCTCTCCCTCTCTCTCTCTCCCTCTCTCTCTCTCCCTCTCTCTCTCTCACTTTCTCTATCTCTCTATCTCTATCTCTCGGTCTCTCTCTCTCTCTCTCTCCCCTTTCCTCTGCTTCAGCCTCACTCCCTTTCATTCTTAAAAAAAAGAACACTCAACCACAACTGAGATTGTTATTTGCATAATAAAGAAATACTGCACAAGAAGAAAAGCAACACACGTACATACAAACCCTCTGCTGAATTTCTAGAATTGCTATGCTGGACCAGGATAATTATCCATTCCAAACAGCAGCTAACCACCGGCACCCAGGCGAGCCCCCCCCCCCAGTCTCCCCCGCCACCCGTGGGCAAAGCATACCCCCTACCCCCGGTCTTCCCCACAAACATACAGGCACCCGGCCAGCCTTTCCTCACCTCAGCTGCCTTACATGAGGGGCATCTGAGAGGCGAGGCGGAGCCCCCTTCCTCACTGAGCCTGCCATCTTCACCTCTGCTGCCCCCTCCCCCCCTGGGCAATTTAAAATGTGCGGGAGGGTGTAAGTGAAAGGGCCCGCTGATCGGCTAGGCTTTTATCTGCAAGCAGGAAGGGCAGCAGCTCTCCCTTCCTTGCTCACTCGTTCTCCCCACCTGCCACCCAGGGAGGCGCCCAATTCTGCACTCCCCATGGCTGTGCCCATAGGTTACCGCCTAAGGTCTCCTAATGGATGTGCTGTCCCTGCTGACCACTCCGTTCATCCAGGGAAACATCCAAATATAATGGCAGCTTCTGGGCTCAGTTGTTGGACCCTTGCATCAGGTAGGCAGAGGAATTCTATGTGCACATTTTTGGCCATTGGAGCATCCAGTGGCAGTGAGTTCCATTGACTGCTGCACAACAAAGTCCCCGAGGACTGAATGAGAAGTGACTGACAAAGGACAAGAAATTCATATCACTGCTCGTTCATGTGTAACGGCAGTGGGCCGGAGGGTCTATTTTTTTTAGATGAAAAGGGTTCTGGGGGTCAGGTTGATGTCCCCTCTCCCTGCTTACCACACCTGCTTTAAGCATGCCTTGATTTAAGCATTTTTTCCACAGCCAGGCTCTGCTATCAGAAGTGAGCCAGGTAAGATGGAGGGGGGAGCCACCTCTTCTTCAAACACAGAATCATAGGGCGTTTTCGCACTGACCTTACTCCGGAGCGACGTCCCTCTTCACCGCGTAGCATCTGTGCGGATTTCGCACCAATTGCTCCACAGAACCCGGAAGAGCCGCAAAGTCCCGCGGCTTTTGTGTCGCAAATGTAAACCGCCAAAAACCAGTTTACATTTGCGACGCAAAAGCCGCGGGACTTTGCGGCTCTTCCGGGTTCTGCGGAGCAATTGGTGCGAAATCCGCGCAGATGCTGTGCGGTGAAGAGGGACGTCACTCCGGAGTAAGGTCAGTGCGAAAACGCCCATAGAGTTGGAAGTGACCTCTAGGATCATCTAGTCCAACCCCCTGCATAATGCAGGAAATTCACAAGTGATCCTGTTCCATGCCTAGAAGATGGCAAAAAAAAAAAAAAAACCCTCCAGGATCCCTGGCCAAACTGGCTTGGAGAAAAATTGCTTCCCAAAGTGACAATCAGCATTTCCCTGGGTGTGTCAGAAAGGGCCACAAAAACTAAGCACTGATGCAACCCTTCCTGCCCTCCCTCTCTTGATCTGACTAAGTTCACAGAGTCAGCACTGCTGTCAGGTGGCCATCTAGCCTCCGTGTAAAAACTTTCAAAGAAGGAGAACCCACCACCTCCCAAGGAAGCCTATTCCACTGAGAAACTTGTCTAACTGTCAGTAAGTTGGATAGGGAACACAAAATAGTCACCCACCCATCCTCCGCTTTACATATGAATGAACATATAGATCTCACCATCTTGCTTAGTTTTCCTTTTATGTCAGAGTTATCCTAAACATTAGGGTAATCACTATGTTAACTTCTGTGACAAGAATCAGGATTAGCAGTGTAACATAGTCAGCAGGGCTTTTTTTAGAAAGAAAGAAAGAAAGAAAGAAAGAAAGAAAGAAAGAAAGAAAGAAAGAAAGAAAGAAAGAAAGAAAGAAAGAAAGAAAGAAAGAAAGAAAGAAAGACCAGCAGGGACTCAGTTGCATATTAGGCCACACCCCCTGAAATCACCATTGTTTCACACAGGGCTTTTTTAATAGAGAAAACCCAGCAGGAACTCATTTGCATATTAGGCCACACCTCCGGCACCAAGCCAGCCAGAACTACATTCCTGTCCATTCCTGCTCAAAAAAAGCCCTGATAGTCACAATCCTGCATTGATTGGTAGCCAGGTCTGTTGCTGAGAAAGCAACCAGAGTCTTGTGATCCCCGATAGGACAATCTGCACAAGACAGGAGACACAAATTGAGTCAGGGATTTCTAACTTGACTTGCAGTTGCATGTCTGATTGGAAACTCCCTTTAAAACAAACCAACAACTCCATTTGGCCCAATTCTGCTCCGAATTGTGGGGTGGGGAGGAGCAGGGGCTTCAGCCTCCCCCACAGACACACTGAGCGTTTTCCCACATAGCTTACCTCAGAGCGACGTCCCTCTTCACCGCGCAGCGTCTGCGTGGATTTCGCACCAACTGCTCCGCATAACCAGGAAGAGCCGCGGCTTTTGCGTCGCAGATGTAAACTGGTTTTTAGCGGTTTACATCTGCGACGCAAAAGCTGCGGCTCTTCCTGGTTATGCGGAGCAGTTGGTGCGAAATCCGCGCAGATGCTGCGCGGTGAAGAGGGACGTCGCTCCAAGGTAAGCTATGTGGGAAAACGCTTACTGTTTTTGTGAGTGGAAATGTCTATGGGGGGCCATTTGCCCTACTGCTCGAATCCACTTGTTCTCAAGCTCTCTGACCTGGCTTGCATGACATGTCTCATGCAGAGAGCCTCTTGACTCTAATAGCCTTATTAATAGGTTTAGTTTTCTTGTGCGCCCAGAAGCTTCCTCAGCAATACATTTGGTCATCTTTAAGGTGCCACCAGACTGTTAGCGGAGATCCCTCCCCCTCTTGACCTGGTGGGTCTCCTCCTTTCCTCCTCCTCGTTGATGTGAAGCCATCTGCATAATGGGAGAGGGGGGCCTAATGCATGACATTATTTACTGCATATGAAAAACTGGCTTGGTCAACTGGAAAGAGGGGGTTGTCTGTCTGCAAGGAGGAACATGTGGGCAAGGCAAGCTTCTAGTTGCCCCTGGCTCACACAAGGCATCGACACCATATTCGAACAGCAATCCCAGCCTGCAGAATCCAAATGCAGACAAATTTGAAGGACTGCAGATGAAACATTAATATCCTAATTAGATGCAAGGTGTGCTTGCTTCGCGTTTGTTCACCCAGTCTCTCCCTGATGCCTTGCAAAGCTGCCATGAGCTGCACCCGCTCTTTCTGTGGATGTCCCACGGCAAATGGAGGTTTTCTGGCAGGCAAAGGGAGCCCGGATTGCAGCCTCTGTGTTGAAGCCAGGCCAGCGAGATGGCTACAGGCAGTGCCTTCCCAAGGAAAAGTGCGTGTGGCTTCCTTCCCGAAAGCCGCCATCCATCACAAGCTTTTAGGGGCACCGTGCAACTGGGAAAGTCTGGCATTTAATTATGATATTAATGTTTCAGCTGCAATCCTTCAACTTGGCTGCCTTGGATTCGACTTTCGGCCTGGTGCCTGAGCATCAGGCAGTCAGAGCTCTGATGGAGCCAGAAGCACTTCTGCACCATACGTAGAGTTGCCAGCTCTGAGTGAGGACATTCCTGGAGATTTAGGGGTGGACCCTGGGGATGGCAGGGTTTCAAGAGGGAAGGGAGCCCGGCAGGATATGATGCCATACAGCCCACCCTCCAGAATGGCTGTTTTCTCCATGGGAACGGGAAAGGTATCTTTGTCATCAGGAGATCAGTTGTAATTCTGGGAGATTTCTAGGCCATGCCTAGAGTGTGTCATCCCTCCATAGAAGTCCACCTGCTTGGCATACAGCTGCCATTCCACCTGCCCTGCCTCAGAGGGACAGGCAAGGCAGTGAGGCCTGGGACAAACTGCCATTTGGTTTCCTCTCCTCCCAGTACTGGCACCTACAGTGGCCATTCCGTCTGGTCATTCGTTGCCTGGATTTGCTCCTTTTCTTCTTCCCTTTCTCACCCCTTTTCCTTTGTGCCATATATATATATATATATATATATATATATATATATATATATATATATATATATATATATATATATATAATGACTGATTTCGCACTAACCTTCCTCCGCGGCAGGCTTACCTTTTTCAACGGAACAAGCTTAGCAATTTCGCACATGTTGCTCCGCACCGCCATTTTTCATCGCAGCGACCCTCAATTTGACACATGGAAACGTAAACCTGAAGAAACAGGTTTACACTGCTGCGCATCAAATCGGGGATTGCTGCGATGAAAAATGGCGGCGGGGAGCAGCTTGTGCGAAATCGCTAGCTTGCTCCAGAGTAAAAGGGAACAATTTGTGTTTTCGAATTGTAAAGCACCTTTAAAGCAAAGACAGACAATCTAGCTGTTAGCTCAAAGGAAATGTAATATAGATCCAAAAAAAAAAAGAAGACTCTAAAACAGATGGGGGAAAAGGGATCCCTGAAGGGCCATTGTCTCCAACAGTAGCCTGCCCCAAGTGCTGAGTTTCAGTCAGGTCCTGTGTGCCTCTTACACTGGAGGGATTGGCAGGTGGCCATATATGATGGAGCCTTTTGGGTAATGGCTCCAAAATGCTGGAATTCCCTCCCCCCTGCCTCCATCAGGCTCATCTGGCATAGAGATGCCAGCCTCCAGGTGGATCCCCTGGAATTACAGATCATATGTAGATTACAGAGATCAGTTCCCCTGGAAAAAATGGCTGCTTTGGAGGGTAGACTCTACAGCATTGTACCCCACTCTCCTCCCCAGGCTTCATTCCCAGAGCTCCAGGGATTTCCTCACCTAGATCTGGCAGCCGTACCTCCCATTCCCTGCCAGTATCCAGGGTGGATCTGGCAATTCTGACACTATCCCTTAAAATCTTTAGGAAGCTGACTAAAAAAACCCCTTCCTTTTCTTCTTTCATGGATTAGCTAGCTGACTGTGAACCCGGAGTTGTTGTGGCTGAGATAATAGTTTTATTCTTTCCTTAGTTTACAATGGCTGCATTGTGGGGCATGGTAGCTATTTTTATGTCATTTTATCTCGTCACCCACCCACCCCGGATTACTGAGACATTGCTTTGACCATTTGTTGCCTGCTTGTCTTTCATTATTCATGTACATTCTGTTCTGCAACTGAGGTATTTTATTATATGAGTTTCTTTGGGTATATTTATACCAGGCCTCAGATTCAGCAGGAGCTCACAGGAGCACAGCTCCTGAACCTTTCTGAGGGCTCCATCTCTTCCTCCCCACCTACCTTATCCATTGAATAGGAGGTGCAGCTGCATAACAATCCCTGGATTAGGAGAGCGGGCAGCCAGCCAGCCATCCACCAGGAGCTTTGCCACACCCCCAGCAGCCCTCATTAACCCCTGGAGAAGCCCATACACCCCTTTTTCCACTTCTTATGTGATTTTGGGTGACGGGTGGCTTGCTGGCCTTTTAACTGGAGGGGGGGTGGCCCAGGAGAATCCCAGGCGAGCGAGGCCTGCTTGGACTGGCTTGATCTCTAGCCAGCCCAAGCAGGCCTTGCTCGCCTGGGGTCTCCTTTCTTGCATCTGGTTGCTTTCCCCAGGGGGGGTATGCTAATGAGTTATGCTAATGAGCTCCGCCACCTATTTTCCTACAAAACGACCCCTGGTTTATCCCCATAAAAAGGGGGACGACTAAAATATTTTAGCACCTCAGCAATGCACAGAGGTCATCACCAAGGAGACTTTCTGCAGAACTTTTGCTCGGCTCGGGGTGAAGGGCTTGGACTGCCCGAACCCATTAAGCGAGCTCGTCTCATGTGGTTGGCGCAGCAGCTGAAACGATGAGAGTTTCCAGTAAAGCAAGAGAGCAAGCGAGACAGGGCAGTCTCCGAAGGCGGCATGTCTGGGCTTCACTCTGCTAAACAGCTCTGCCGAGCAATTTGAGCTCCTCCTCGCTGGGGAGCTCGGGAAGGGCCTTGATCCAAGAGACAAGGAGCAAGAGGAGGAGCAAGCGGTGCAGGGTTTTCCAGCAGGCTCTCTCTTATTATTGTAAGTTTTACAAGGCACCTCTGCACCAATGGCTTTCCAATGCAGTTCTTGAAATGAGTTCAGGTGTGAGTTGGGCACCATGCAGTAGATTTCGTTCCATTGCATGCTGCGGGTAATAGAGTTGCCAGGTCCTTCCTGGCCACCAGCGGGAGATGCAGGATTACAGTTGCCAGATCCAGACTGGGAAACTCCTGGAGATTTGGCGATGGAGTCTGGGGAGGGCAGGGATTCAGTGGAGGACAATGCCAGAGTCTACCCTCCAAAGCATCCATTTTCTCCAGGGGAACTTACCTCTGGAGATGAGCTGTGATCTCAGAGGATCCCCAAGTCCCACCTGGAAGCTGGCACTCCTAGGGCCCGCATAACCAGGTGAGATAGCAGCAGAGGAACCGCTTGGAATGGCTTCTCACAGAGTTGCAGACAGTGTTCCCTTTAAGCTGAGCTAGTGTGAGTTAGCTCAGTTTTTTTTAGCCTCCAGCTCACACATTTTTGTCGTAGCTTGGGAATGTATGCAGTAGCCAAATTGCTTGCTCACAACTTTAATGCCAGTAGCTCACAAAGTTGAATATTTGCTCACAAGACTCCACAGCTTAGGGAGCATTGGTTGCAGACATCTTTCAAGGACTTGGTAGCTTGGCCTGCATGCTAGGAACTTGGGAGTTCACTTACACGGCAATCCTATATCAAATTCAGTCTAAGTTTATACCAGTCTAACCCAATGGACTTTGACAGGAGCAAGTCACAGTCAGTAACTGAACTCCCAAGGCCTCAGAGAAAGCATGGCAAGGAATGCTCACTCTCTATGACTGGCTAAGCTAGAGGGTGATACTAGGAATCCAATCTTCTGCCCTTGCCTGCTTTATAAAGCTGTGGGTTTTCTAGCGCTGTCAACCTTCAGGAGAGGCCTGAAGATCTCCCAGAATTACAATTGATCTCCAGATAACAGAGATCAGTTGCTCAAGAGAAAAGGACTGTTTTGAAGGATCAGCTCAATGGCATTGTAGCCCACTGAGCTCCTTCTTCTTCCCAAACGATGCCTACTGCTGTTTCCATTTTGGAGTCTCCAGGACTTTTCTCAACCCGAAGCTGCCAACCCTAGTTTTTCCAGCTGTGACTTTTGGGCCCTGGCAGCTGGTCTCAGGGATCCTAGACTGAACCTCAGCTCACTCCAGGACCGAATGAGGACACGGCTCCTCAGGACCCCTGCTTGGTTCCGAAGATGCCCCACAATGGAACATTACTTTTCAGCTTCCTACCATTTGAATCTGCCACACATTTTGCTTGCTTCTTTCTATTCCACTTTGGACATGTCCATAAGAAGCATTTGAGTTTCCCCTGCCTGTAAATCAAATGGAAGAGCCCATTGATTGATACGTGCATTCAGGTTTCTGCTCTCTGTATGTCATTAACAGAACGGTCTTGAAGGTGCCTGCATTTTGATCTATGCCTGGCCAGCTGCCTAGATAGGAGATGTTCCGGGAAATCCCTCTGTTAACCTCTCCTCTGGGCTCCTTGGAGGCAAGGCACAATGCACATGACACAAATGAATGAACAACATCCAGAAGTTGCACAAGGCAAGCTTTGAGCAAAATCAAACAGGAAATTCTATGTGTGCATCATTGCAATGAATGGGAGTTGCAAAGGATGAATCTCTGCTGGATTTTACCCTCAGGTCCTTTTGGGGCCTATCCATTTACTTCACATTAAAAGTGCATTTGTTTCCCATTTGTTGCACACAGTCTACACGTCTTCCTGCAGGATCCATGAACATATGTGAAGCTCATTTTAGGTGTGGAAATGGTTGGATACTTGTGCTCCCACATGATGTTATCATTTCTACCTCTCACCACCACCACCCTGGAAGCTTGTAGCATCTGTGGAGAAGGAATAGGAGTTGGTTTTTATACCTCACTTTTCTCTTAATTTAAGGAGTCTCAATGCTGCTTATAATCACCTTCCTTCCCTTCCTCTCCTCACAACAAGCATCTTGTCATAGGGTTGCCAATCCCCAGTTGGGGGCTGGAGATCACTTGGTTTGAAATCCCTCCCCCCCACTTCAGGGTTATCAGTAAGTGGGGATAGGGAGAGATGTCTGCTGGTCACTCCGTTATACCCTATGAAGACTGTTCCCTATAGGGTATAATGGAGAATCGATCTGTGGGTATCTGGGATTTTAGGTTGGGCTGTTTTTTTGATGTAGATGCACAAATATTTCAGCATAGGATCTGGTGCCTCTCCTCAAAGAAACCCTCAAATTTCAAAATGATTGAGGCAGGGACTCCAATTCTTTGAGCCCCCAGAAAGGTGCCCCCATCCTCTGTTATTTCCAGTAGAGGGAAGGCATTTAAGAGGAGTGTGGTTCCTTTACATGTGATGGCCAGAACTTCCTTCAGAGTTCAATCATACTTGTCACAACCTTGTCCCTGGCTCCACCCCCAAAATCTCCTGGCTCCACCCCCAAAGATATCCCTTGAGACCTGGCAACCCTAACCTTGTGAGGCAGGTGCAGTTGAGAGAGTTTTGTGAGAGAACTCAGAATGGCCCAAGGTCACCCAGCAAGCTTCATGTGGAGAAGTGGGGAAGCCACTCTACACCACTACACCACGCTGGCTATGGCAGGGAAGAAGAAGCTGCCCATGTGCAATGTGTGCCAATCTGCGTGCCATTTTGGATTTTTGGAAAAGGAGAAGTGAAAAATAAATCCAGAAAGCAAAAGAGATTCCTTTTCAGACTGAATGCACATATCAATGTTTATTAGAATAATTTTTATACCATCTTTCCACTCAGTTCCGGGTCCTCAAGGCAGCAGACAGTCAAAATATTAAAACAAATTCTAACATGCATATATATATATCTACACCAAACAAAACATAAAAATCCACCCATTGGCAGAAAACAATAATGGAGGTAGAGAGACTGATATTCCTAAAGTTTAAATTCCAAAGTTTTGGTGCCATGACCGAGAAGGCCCTTTCTTGGGTTGCCACCCTTCTAACCTCAGATGGCACAGGAATCCAAAGCAGTGGACAGGTAATTTTGTATGGCAGAAGGCAGATATGCTGGCCCCAAGCTGTACAGGGCTTTAAAAGTCAATACCAGAAGCAAACTGGGAACCAGACTGAAGTGATATGGTCCCTATGACTCACTCCAGTCCGATTTCTCACTGCAGCATTCTGTACCAATTGCAGCTTCCAGACACACTTCAAAGGCAGCCCCACACAGAGCATCTTGCAGTAATCTAATCCAGATGTTACTGAGTCATGCACCACCCTGGCAAGATGTTTCCCACCCAGGAAAGGCCATAGCCAAGGTCTCTAACCAGCTGCAGATTATGTAAGGCACCCCTGACCATTGGTGCCACCTGTTTATCCAGCAGCACCCCCAAGCAACAAACCTGCTCCTTTAGGTCGATGTTGAAAAGGACAGGGGACAAGGCAGAACCTTTCAGAACCCCATAGGTGAGAGATCATAGAACAGAACAGCAGTCCCACAGTGCCACACTCTGATTTACAAACATGGGAAATTCATCTCTGAGGCTGAAGGCCTGCTTTGGGTTATGTTCAAAGTAACATTGTTCCCCCCCAAAAATGCAGTGTAAGAGCATTTGCCTTGAATATTTTGTATGCCTTGACACTGCATTCCTAAGAATAGGTGCACCCTTCTGAGTGCATTGATTCCAGACCAAACTCTCCTCAGGGTGGCATTGTATTGCCATTATATGGCAAGGTCATACACTTCTGTACAGTTAAACACACCACTTAAGAAATGGGATTTGTGCATTTGGCACAATTCGGCCAAACCCAGCGGGGTGGCTGCATTTGTCTCCCTGCCAGAGGGAGGAGACTGACTGTTTCCCGGTCATCCAGGGCTTATTGGAGGGCAGAGCGTCAGGACTATAAGGGTCCCGGCCCCGCCCTGAGCTACGCAGTTTCGTTGTGGCTCTCGGCCCACCCACCCGCCATTCAGCAGTACAGGTTTATCCGGTCGCCTTATTAGGGGCCAGGTAGGAATTTTTTCACGCTCACCTGATTGGCTTGTGGTGAGGTGTTTTTTGCCTACCTTGTACTGCTTGTTAGAGAGGGACAGTCGGTAGTAGTTGATTAAGTGTTGGCAGAATGAGCAAGGGGTTACGGAAGCCCAGGGGAGCACCCAGGGCACCGCACCAGTTGAGTGCAAGCGATCGGCAGGAGCGGCAGATGGGCTCCACGGCTCAATGTTGTAGAATGCCGATTGTGTGATCCCTCCCCACAAGAGTGGCTCTTCCTGGGTGATTATGCCATTGTGGGGTAGGATGATCTGGCCTGGCCGGCCTGCCATGAGCCAAACCTGTGGCTCTTGTCAGGTGCAGGATGGCTCGCTCATACATGGACAAGGAAGGGTCAAGGGATGACCCTGGGCCTTGTCCAGTTTCTGGTAACCCTTGCCGCGCTAGTTACAGTTTTGGTTATGTTCAATAAAAGGCCCATTTTACCAAAAAATTATGTTGTCAGTCTCTTCATTCCGACCTTGGGGGGCAAATGCGTAATGACATAAGCCCGTTTTAACAGTTCATAATAAAAATTCGCTGGGTAGAACCAAATTAGCCAACCACAGTATCTGGACTCCTTGTTGGGTCCGGACTGCGCTTCGACCCTGGGGGCCACCAGAACAATGATCCTGACCACTGAGTGGTCGTCTGTTAGCCAGAAAAGGTGGTGGACGCTGACTTCCCTGCTGGCTGGATGGCACCCCTACTGGAGCACCCTCAACCAGGCCCCAGCTGATCAGTTGACACTACACCTGATTGGGATTGGGAGCAGGACCACCTGGAGGGGGAGCAGGGAGGGGCAGAGAGTTTAAATTGAGAAGAAGGGAATGGAGCCGGGGAGGATAGAGCCAGGAGACTCCGAAGGATTTGACGAGAGCAAAGAATGCAGGTACAGAGAGGAACTCTCACTTTGGAGCCTGCAACCTTGCCGGGTGGTCCTGCATGACCCTCAAGCCTTGGCACACAGTTGTGATGAGTCTGAAATGCAGGTGAGGAATTCCAGCACCACTCCTGCCTCCCCTAATCCTAAATGGTGCTTCTGGTGTGGTGCTTGGAACAGTTGCTGTCAGAAGCCCAGATGCTGGTAAGCAAATTAAGGTTGCCAACCTCCAAACGGGGCTTGGATATCTCCCACGTTTACAGCTAATCTCCAGTAGGGTTGCCAGACGTCCTCTTTTTTATGAGTTTTTCTGGTCGTTTTCGCACTCACCTTCAGCCGGCGCGAAGACCCTCCTCACCGCGCAGGATCTGCGAGGATTTCGCACTAACTGCCCGAAGGGAGCAGCCCGAAAAGCCGGAAGCTCCCTTCGCAAAAGCCGCTCAAACGGAAACCGCCAAAAAGCAAGTTTCCGTTTGAGCGGCTTTTGCGAAGGGAGCTTCCGGCTTTTCGGGCTGCTCCGCGGCAGTTAGTGCGAAATCCGTGCAGATCCTGCGCGGTGAAGAGGGTCTTCGCGCCGGCTGAAGGTGAGTGCGAAAACAACCTATGAGTCTGTCTTTAGGGCTTTTTTAAAACTGATTTAAATGTCCTCTTTTTGGGTTGGAAGATCATGAATTTTCCTTGTTAGTAGCAATTATCACTTCTTAAATAGTAGAGGTATTTAAAATGAGATTTGTCTTAGAGATCATTTGTTTGAAGTAGACAGTTGGAAAATATACCAGCTGTTTTGTTTTTCAAAATATGGACTACAGAAATCAGTTCCCCTTGGAGATCAAAATACAGACTCCAGAGATCAGTTCCCCCAGGAGAAAGTGACTGCTTTGAAGGACAGACTCTGTGGCATTGTACCATGCTAAGGTCCCTCCCTTCTCCAAACCCTGCTCTCTGTGGACTCCACCTCTAAGTACTGGGCTTCACGTCCAAACCCAGAGCTGGTGACTGCAGTGAACATAGGACTGCCAGCCCCAAGGTCCCAGCATGGTATCCCCTGGTTTGGGCAGCTTCTCCCTGCCATGGACCAGCTGGCCAATGGGAGAGACCCCTGGTGCAATGATGTCACCTGGAAGTGATGTCATCACTTCAGGGATGTTGTATGGGGACACTCTGGTTTTGGGACAAAACTCTATCACCGTTTTCACACACAGCTTACAACGCAGTCACATTCCTGTTCTCTCCGCAGCGTCTGTTGGATTTCCCATTATCTGCGCTGAAGTTACAGGAAGTGCCGCAGCTTTTGCATAGTAAACGTAAACTGCTAAAACCCAGTTTACATTTGCTGCGCAAAAGCCGCAGCACTTCCTGTAACTCGGCGCAGATAATGGGAAATCCAACAGATGCTGCGGAGAGAACAGGAATGTGACCGTGTGGTAAGTTGTGTGTGAAAACGGTCTATGGTTTAAGACCCGTTTTACCATAAAGTTTACCCAAAAATTAGAGCATTCGCTGTGTGACATCCCCATTGAGACAACGTCACTTCCAGATGCTGTCATTGCATTGGGGACGGCATGCGACATCCCCGCTCACCCCCAGAACTGCCCCCCCCCCTCAGATTCCCTCTCTGGATCACCAAGGGGACCCGACAACCCTAAGTGAATGTAGCCTGTTCTGTCTCGGAGCTGCTTCCTCTTTTGCCACCACTGGAGAAAGTGGGGAGGAGGAGACCAATGGAGAGAGAACTTGGCTATCTTTCTGTCTCCATCAGCACAAAGGCTAAAGAGGGCAGTGATCAACAATGAGGAGTTCACAGGCGGCCCCCCCCCTTAAACATCCCACTGCTTAGAAGTTGGAATAAGGAGTGACCCTATATATGTTCCATTAGTTCTTTTCTTTTTTTTAACCCACATTTCAGCATTGCCTGGAAGGATATTAATCTTACTTTGATTGTTCCATTATTGTTGCTTTTCCCTTTTTTGTAAAAAAAAAAAAATCATTGCAAGAAAATAACATTTATGGTTCTCCTTCACAAATGCACAGAGCAGAGGGCGGTGTCGGGGGGTGGGGGAAGAGAAGGCACCCTCAATAATTTATTTTAAAATCAATGCTAATGAGGTTGCGTCTCGTCATTGGCTTGAGTTGTACAATCAAGGCTGATTTATTTAGAAAAGATCCTTGGTGCCACTTTCCCGTCTAACAGTGGGGGCTGGAGCAGGGTGGGACGTGCCGTTTCTCTGACCCTTCCAGCTTCAGATCCAATTCTGAATTCGCAAAGGGAAGGCCAGACCAGGTTTGCATTGATTTGCATCGCGTGCCAGAGACAGCTGTGCCCTAGACAAAGTGAGGGTGGGGAGAAGACGGTGGTTTCCCGAAAGTGCAGCAGAACAAGGTTGTCTAGTGGACTGTGTGCAAGATCGTATGATATCATCAAAAGGTCTGTCCCTCTGGCTGGATGGCTTTTTATCTAACCACCTGTCAAATGCCTATTCTGGTTACCCAGCACTCAGCGCCAGACAAGCACAGATTTTTGTCATTAGGGGCAGAATTCAGTGCCCCAGGAATCTTATAACACTCTAGTCAGTGTACGTATCTGATGAAGTGAGCTCGGAGTCACACAAAAAATTATATCCTGGAATTTCTGATAATTTTTATTATGATGATTTAAAATAGGGGTACAGAAAAGAAAAGAGAGCAAAGAGGAGTTATGGGCAATGTTCCCTCTAAGCTGCAGCATTTTGTGAGCAAAAATTCTACTTTGTGAGCGACTGGCATCAAAGTTGTGAGTTACTGGCATTAAAGTTGTGAGCCACTGCTTAAATTATTGTGCTCTGGGGCCATCCTTCCTGAGCTAAGGCAAAAATGTGTGAGCTGAAGGCTAAAAATCTGAGCTAGCTCACACTAACTCAGCTTAGAGGGAACACTGTTTATGGGTATTATATTAATCTATTATATCCTGGAAAATGTTATCGTTCTTTAAAGTGCTACTGGACTCCGATGACATTCTTTTATGGTCGCCAACCTCCAGGTGGTAGCTGGAGATTTCCTGGGATTACAACTTCAGGTGACAGAGATCAGTTCACCTGAAGAAAATGAATGCTTTAAAAAGTGGACATTATGGAATTATACCCCATTTAGGTCCCTCCTCTTCCCAAACCCCACCCTCCTCAGGCTCTACCCCCATAATCTCCAGGAATTTCCCAACCCATACCCAACAACTCCATCTATTACTACAGACTAACACAACTGATTCTCTGAAACTACATTGATGTCTTACTCTGCAGACAAGGTCTGGGAGTTTTATGCTTCCAAGTCCAAATGGTCCAGATTTAGATCAGGACTGCAATATGCAGGGAAAAGGAGGTTTAAGGCCCTTTCCTTGTTCTGTTTTCCTGACCAGAAACAGCCCTGTGTTTGCACACTGGAGAAACATTATTGGGATATTTGGTTAGTATAGCAGAGTTTTGCCCAGCCATAGAAGCGTGATACTGAGTGCAGTAAATAAATCTCCCAAGAAGTATATTGCAAAATAATAATAAAATAAATTTACATTTATTCAAGTACATCCAGTTTGTATTCAATCTGCAGCTGAAAGGAGAGAAGCCTAATCTAAAGAGTACTTTCCCTATCACAAATGGCCAGCTTGTCCAGCATCATGTGTGTGAGAGTGTGAGGAGAGACCTGCAGAGACGTGTGTCTCCATGGGAAGCCATGTGAAGAGTGAGTGAGAGGACAAAGTGAGAGTATCAGAGGGCAACTCCCAGCTTAAGACAAAGACAGGCATCCCATTCAAGGAGATAACACCTATACACATACTTAGAGTCATGTAGCGCCCCCTCCCCCCTTCTTCCCCCCCCCAATGTCCAAGTATGCTACATTGCTCCCTCCAGCACATATGTGTAGCCTGTCAGTACTCTGTTTCCTTACTGAGGTATTTAGCAGGGCCTTTTTTGAGCAGGAATGTAGTTCCGGCTGGCTTGGCATCAGGGGTGTGGCCTGGTATGCAAATGAGTTCCTGCTGGGTTTTTTCTACAAGAAAACCCTGTATGAAACAATGGTGACATCAGGGGGTGTGCCTTAATATGCAAATGAGTTTCTGCTGGGCTTTTCCTGCCAAAAAAATCCCCTGGTATTTAGCATCTCCCCAGAGCCATTTGATGTCCAGAAAATGACTTGGGGAGGAAGGTTTAAACCCCCTCTCCCTGTGCACAATGATCCTGATCCCACAAGGGGCCCTTCATACCCATGAAGCACAGACCTCCCAAGCCATGTCTTTTGAATGGATCTCAGGACAATGTATCATGTAATTAGCTTTTGTGGTCACTTAAAGGGTTTCTAACCCTTTTAGAATGGAAGACAGGCTGGCAAGATCTGGTGAAATTTCCAAAGCTAGAATGTGGGGCTGAGTGCAGCTTCCATTTGGCAGTGTGGGCAGCTTCAGAGAGCCCTGGTGCTTCTCCCAGTGACTAATCAAAGCCAAAGAAAAAGTGCCAAATCGGCACATCCATAAAAAATGTGCTTGATTTGCTCAATTTAGTCAAAATTCAACTTAGGGTGTACTGAACCCATCTGCTTCATCTTAAGCGTTTTATTTCTACACACGCATGAACACAATCTCGAAGGAAAGAGAGAAAGTGCAGATCTTTCTTGCAGTGTTTTCCTGAGTCTTTTAGGGGCTGTACCAGCTACTCTCCAGCAGCCGGTGAGCGCTGGTAGCCCACATGCTACCCGCTGGAGAGACCCCCTGGGTTAGACAGAAGGGACACTTATTGATGGCCACTATCTGTGACTTGCCAGAAGCTCAGTCTTCATGTTTCCAGACAGGATACTGGATGCCGAAGATTGCCTTACGCAGGAGTACTCAATGTTGCCAACCCCCAGGTGGTGGCTGGAGATTTCATAGGATTACTGTTGATCTTCAGGCAGCAGACATCCGTTTGTCTGGAGAAAACAGCCACTTTGGAAGATGGAATCTACGGCACTATGCCCCTTTGAAATCCACCTTCCCCAGGCTTCACCCCCCCCCCAGGCTTCACCCCCCCCCTCGAAATCTCCAGGTATTTCCCAACACAGATCTGACAGTCCTACGCAATAACCATCGGTTGGCTGAATAAATTTGGCACTCATTGATCCTGGCTTTGGTGTCTGGAGGGTGAGATACAACACAATACAGATGATCGTTTACCAAGCAGGAAATCACCTCAGCATCCTCCTGCCACTGGATTTTGTCTTCACCCACTTGCCACACTTCCAGGCAGAAAGTCAGGGGGAGAAAGAGACTGGCGAAATCCTCCTCCTCCCGTTTTGACAAGACTTTCCTCGCCAAGACCCATGTACGCTCTGTTCAATTATCGCTTGGTAAATGGCTGTCCGCGTCCACCCTTTGTCATCTTCATCCTCACTTCCTTCTGGAATCATTCCTCCCCCTCCACTCAGGCCGTCCTTCCGCCCACACGCCTACCCTCCCTTTCCTCTTCCCTTGGCCTCCATAATCTCCTGACAGTGTGTTTCATTCATTGTCTTCTCTTTAGTGAGACCGGAGATACTTGTCAAAGCTAAGGAAGCTTTCCCCTGCTTGTGTTATGCTTATAAAGTGCCATGTAAATTTATGACGCTATAACAAGTGATTGCTATTACTGCCTTAAATAACAATTGATAGGTTTATGGGGCATGTTTAAAAATATTACCTCCCTCTGCTAGCAGGTGATAGCCCATTTTCCTTTCCTTTTGCTATATGTTAAACTTTGCTATATAGGTTGTTGTTGAGAGGCAGCAAGGGACGAAGGGGAATTCGAATGTAACTGCAGCTGGTTGGTTGCTACCTAAACCATTATTCTCATGTGGCCACAGCTTCATATAGCTGCCATGACATCTGAAATCAACTTCCCATTAGCAGTGTGGGTTTGTTTACTAGCAGATTAAAAAAAAAATACACCGCACAAATAATATCAAATAGGAAAACTAACTTCACTGGTTACTATTAATACTGATTTCTCATTTATTCCTGTGCCTGGTTTAGAATTCAAGGAGGTTGAAGGTGAAGGGGAGAAAGATGTGAGATAATCAAACTGATAGGGAACCATTCCACTCATCAAATCAAATAGATCTTGCAAAAAGAGAAGATTATGTTGATAGGTCTTTGTTTCCACTAACCATCAGTGGCTCAAGGAAAGCTTCTTGGTTCTTTATCAGCAGTAGTTTCTGTTTATCGAAGTATTCTGTTCTCTGAAGTTCTTGCAATTTCAATTTAGGTAGTGAGGTCATCCCCTGTCCCATTCCCGTCTTTCTCTTAAACAGTTAAGGTGCCCCAAACATAGTTACGAGGGGGGAACAAAGGCAAATGTTTTGTTTTTGCCTTACAAGATGCCATGCATCATCTTCTTAATTATCCAAAATCTATGGTATTTTGTTGTTGCTTTTGCACGTGTGTGTGTGCATGTCTGTTCATGAAAGTCATGGCAACCTCTGGTGACTGACTAAGGGCCTGGAGGGTATTCAGAAAGGTGACTGAATAAAGCCTGCCTCTGCCCTCCTGGTTTCTGGTATTCCTTGGAGGTCTCCCATCCAAGTATTTGCCAGAGTTGACCCTGCTTAGCTTCTGAGATCTTGTGAGATTGGGCTTGCCTGGGCTATCCAGGTCAGGGCTAAAATTTGTGGTATTTTGGCTGATCCTAGTAACAAAGTATTGTGCTACTGCTGAGTTTTTCCCTATGAACCATCCTAGCTACTCACTGATCCCATTTATGTGCGTGATCTAATCAGTAACACAGAGACAGACAGAGATGGGTTCATTTAAATCTTGCCCCTTCCCTTGCATTTTAGGAGTTTGTTTTAAAGTGACATAAATACAAATATTAGTAAATATGTCTATTGTAAACCTTACAAAATAAATTCACAAAGGAAAAAGCTGGAAAACTACTTCAAGGATGAAGAAGGGTTGTGGCGATGGCGTCAAAGGCATTAGCCAATAGATATTTACCACACTTTGTTTTAACTGAATAGACTGGAAACTTGTCAAAATCCTTGCCCCCCGCCCCAACCAGAGATGGTTCTAGAACACCCACCTGTTCGCATGGGTGCAAGGGCAAATTCAGTCACTGAAAATGTTACTTTTGTTGAAGCTCATAAATGTTTTAATAAAATAAAGCAGCCATTTGAGATGACAATCATTTTTGATGAGGGATCAGCATACGGGGGAGACGTTACCCCACCCATTCCACACTGCTGTAGCCCTAGTCCATATTGGGGCCCCTGCAGTTGTTTTTCAGAGCCGAATTACACATCTGGAGTTACTAGTCATAGATCTCCAGCATCACCTGCAGTCTGTCCCAATCAGCAGACGCCTGCTGGAATTCATTATTGGTTTTAATCTCATTTCAGATGAGGAACTTGGCCTGACTGCTCCTGACAACATCAAAGATGCTGAGGAGCTGGAGAAGACAGGTCAGTGGTCAGCACGGGGCCAAGAAAAGAGGATTGGCTTGGAGCCCAGGTCAAATCCCCATTTAAGGTCTCTTTACATGTTGCGTCTCTGAGGGTCAGTTCTAGTGTTTCTGAAATGTATGCCTAAATACATGATGTATACAAAGTTGGAGTCCAGTAGCACCTTTAAGACCAACAGAGTTTTAATGAGAATGTAAGCTTCCATGTGCTAAAAACACAAAAGCCTACATTCTCAATATAACTTTGTTGGTCTTAAAGGTGCTACTGGACTCCAACTTTGTTCTATGGCTTCAGACCAACACGGCTGCCCACCAGGATCTATATAATGTGCGCATGAGACAAATGCAGGTTTGGAAACGTGTCAGAATGCAAAAGGTGGATGCATCTCCTTGTTGGGTATATACTTTACAGCAAGCTTTGGCTCGTTGTTCCACGATTCGTGAAATGGGCTGGGCTCCTTTTGCTTTCCATCTACCAATAAGAACCTCAGGCAAATGAAGCTGGCAGCGCTGAGTTGAAATTAATGTTAATCTGCCTTCTGAAATATCCATCTCTCTCATACTGATAGCCCTTGAGTTTGTTTGGTTTTGAAGGCTCTTGAACATGAAGATTCTGTTCTCCTAAATAGGCAGAGAAACTACAGATGGAAGAAAGCCGTCCTTTCCAGCCAAAACAACTCTTCTTTTGCTGATAAAAAGTGTACATTGTCTCACACTTCAGAGCAGCTTCACTTTTCCTCCTGTGCACCTGTGTTGGGGTTTTGGCAGCACACAGATACGCTTACATCTAATCAATCAATTAAAAACTAGATGATTAATTGTCCTTTGAAAAAGCTTTAATCGGTTGACAGCCTTAACTTCTAGCCCTCCTGGATATTATTATTCTTCTATTTCAACTTCAAGATGTTGACAGTAGATAACAAATCTAACTCCACAACTTCTACATTTCCATCCCTATTCCCCAGATATTGGTTTATTGGCTTGTTTTCTGTCCTTTTCTTCTCTTGGATCTTCATCAGTCTCTGGGAGGTCAAATCAGTTAGGGGAATATTCACAGATTCTTTCACTTGTGCTGGTTTAGCCCTAATTTGGTTTCCTGCTGGGGACCTGTAGACCTTTTTGATCGCGAACATCTCGTCCTCACTCTTATAAGTGCTCTAAATTATCATGGGAAGAAAGCAGTCTCTCTGCTGTCCTGCTGGACTGGAATGATGTAGACTTCCTGAAATCCTTAGGATGAAATAGGAAGGTAATCTGAACAAGTAGCCAAACAATGGTGTATCCTTGCCAAGAGAACCAGAAATGACCCCAGGAAAGCAAATCCCCCTTTATCCAATGGTTCATCTCTTTTTTAAATTTATTTGCTTTGCCATGGAAAGACAGTGGTGGGGATTACAATTCTATATGCTGAGTCCCATCTTGCAGTCCAAAAGAGATGCCTTCAAACAGGGCTCTTGCTTACCCTGATAAGCAAATCCAGAGGGGTAGCCATGTTCGTCCATTGTAGCAAAAATTAAAGAGGACGGCAGCATCTTTAAGACTAACAGAATTTATTGCAATGCAAGCTTGTGTGAGTCAGAGCCGACTTCTTCAGAGGTACGGCACGGACATCTGTAACTGCTACGGGTGCACGCTTTAATGCGCCTGATAAAGCGAGCTCTGACTTCTAAAATAGTATGTTTCAAAATCTGAAGAATTGTGCATGCACACTCATTATGCCCAGAATTAAACTTTGTAGGCCTTTAAGGTGCCACTGGACTCCAACTTTGTTCTGCTGCTTCAGACCAACATGGCTACCCAGCTGAATCTATTTTCAAGACTTTTTGTTAATATTTAAGGTGCCACTGAACTCTGGTTTAATCTTCCAAGCAGACAAAGCATTAGAATAAAATCTGATTGGGGGAGGGGGGGGAAGCAACATGAGAGTGGAGCTACTTTTTCACATTGTGGAATTTGAAAGCAGAGCATAAAAGTTTGCCGCTCCCCTCCCCTCGAAATCTGTGATGCAGTGCAGTTGACATAGAGCTTCCTTTTCATCCAGCTGCCTGATCCAGCATCCTGGTGTTGAGTATCCCCCCACAAGTGACAGTGCTTTGAACTTTCTTCCTCCTCCCCCCTCCCCTTCCTTCAGGAAACAGGTACCAAAAACCCTTTAAGTAACAGCCAGACTCCTAAATTGCAGGGAACAGAAGGTTGGAGTGGCAAGAACAATCCAGGAAAGAGGAAAGCAAAAGAGAGAGAGAGATAAGGGGGGGAAGAAACCCATGGATGGTGAATCAAGCCAATGGGCAGGACAGAAGGAGAGTCACAGCTGCCAGTGCCAAGAGGAAAGGAGAGCACGGAAGTGCTGTTGACTGGAAAGCTGGCCTTCTCCAGCTGGGCTGCCGCTAGCAAGCAGCCTGCCCTTCCAGAGTGGATGAGGAGCCTTCATGTTCCCACTCTTGCTCTTTTTCTTGAGAATTCAGGCCACATGGGAGTTGAGCGGAAAACCTGTTTCCTGGAACTAGCCCTGTCCCACCCACCACCCTCTCTCCAGATACAAACCGGCCCACCTGCTTCTCCTCCCCCCCCCCTCCCACCAACCCCTGCGAATCTTCTCGCTTCAGTTCAGGAAAGAAGCACTTAGGCGGAGTTTCCTGCAGTTCTGGGTGTCGTCTTTTGCACTCCGTGCAGGAAACAGGAGCGTGTAAATAAGCTGTGGTTTGGCTTGTCAAGGACACTAAGACGGAGCTCCCAATTTTTTTATGTGGTGGGAGGTGGATTAAATGTACGGCTGCAGCATCAAGCAGTTGGGATTTCTAATAAAAGGTTCAGGGTGGAAAGTGCCATGAAGTAACAGATGACTTATGGTGACCTTGTAGTTTTTTTTCAAGGCAAGAGATGTTCAGAATAGGTTTGCCATTGTCTGTCTCTATGGAGCAAACCCAAGGTTCCAGGGTTCCTATCCGAATATTAGCCAGGGTTGTTCCCTGCTTAGCCTCCAAGACCTATGGATGCCAGCCTCCATTTGGGACCTGGGGATCCCTCAGAATTATAGCTCATCCCCAGACTACAGACATCAGTTCCCCTGGAGAAAATGGCTACTTTGGACGATGGACTGTATGGCATTGGACCCCAGTGAGCTCTTTGTCTTCCCCAGCATCCATTCCCAAATCTCTAGGAGTTTTCCAAGCTGGAATTTCCCCATCCCCTGCTGATGGCCGGAGGGGATGGGTGGGTGGACCTGCTAACCCTACCACAATCTGATAGCTTGGGCTATCCAGGTCAGAGCCAGAAGAGGAGTACTTTAAGAAGAAGAAGAGATTGGATTTATACCCTGCCCTTCTTTACCAGAAGGAGTCTCAGAGCAGTTTACAATCTCCTTTTCCCCTCCCCACCCCTCCACTCCCCACCCCACAACAGACACCTTGTGAGATAAGTGGAGCTGAGAGAGCTCTGACAGAAACTGCTCTTGAGAGGAACAGCTCTGTGTGAGAACTTGTGACTGACTCAAGGTCACATCAGCAGGTGTATGTGGAGGAGTGGGGAATCAAACTCAGTTCTCCCAGATTAGAGTCTGCACACTTAACCACTACGCCCTGGATCTCTTGGGTTTAAGTCTGCCGGAAACCACAAAAAGCCCTATTCCATGGCCAAAGGGCTTACCCTCTACCCTAAGATGTACATAGATGGGCTGTGGTCTGTTTAGCACTTCTCCTATGTTCAGAAGTTATTGGCTGTGTGCAATTAGCTGAGTTTCTGGGGTTCAGCTCTTGATTAAAGTAAGCCCTGCACTGCTAGATGCACTTTAAGTATGCTTAGTGGGATCATTTCCCTTTACCATCTCAATTTTTTTGAAAATTATTTCTAATGGTTTCTAATATGCTTTTATTGTTGTTTTATTATGTTGTTTAAGCTGCCTTAATTGCAGGGAGGGGCACCGTATAAGTAAATCGTCATATTTTCCGAACATTTCCCTTTATGTAATTTTTCTCCAGATACAGATCATAACTGTTCAGCGGTGCAGGTTTAGCAAAACATCTTGCTTTTTGGGAAAGTAGAAATTCAAAGGGAATCTGGAGACTCTTCCTCAGGCAAGAGTGAAAGAAAGCTGTCAGATGGCATGCATATCAGAAGAAGTATGCATTGTGCACAAAAGCTCCTACCTTGAATAAACTTTTGTTGGTCTTAAAGGTGCCACTGGACTCAAAATTTGGCATAAGGCAGTAACCAAATGCCAGTAAGAAAGCGGGCAAAGCAAAAGCAGCCATCTTCTGCTTCAGGTCCTCTCAAGAGAGGCAATACCAGTAAGAAATGTATTACTTTCACCCCCTTTCTCCAGTGAAACCTCCAAGGAAGTCCAAGGGAATTTCAATAAACAGCTGGCACTTTGACAGGGAGGGAGGGAGCTGTTGCTCTGTACCTTTGAAACCAGTGGATTTTGTTTGAAGCAAAATGCCAAGAAGTGTTAAAGGTTCCAATGAAACACCCAAAAGATTGGGTGTTTCATTGGAACCTTTTTTGCTTTCATTCAGCTTCCTTTCATTAATGCAGGATGAATAGTTGAGAGGAATCCTTATCTAATGTATCTGTTGCACTCGCGTCCTGCCTTTCTCCCAAGGGGCAGCTCCAAGACAGCTTACAGAGGATTCCCAGGAGGGTATCCTATGTACACAACAGCCAGTCTGGCACAGTCTGGCCTCTGATCTGGAGACTCGTGTTTGATTCCTAACTCCTCCACATGAAGCCTACTGGGTGATCTTGGGCCAGTCGCAGAACTCTCTCCACTACACCTACCTCACAAAGTGCCGCCTGTTGTGAGAAGAGGAAAGGAAAGTGATTGTAAACTGCTTTGAGACTCCTTAAGGTAGAGAAAAGTGAGGTATTAAAAACCTACTCTGGAAGGTGACTGGAAGCCTAAACTAGAGACTCCCTAGGGCAGAGGAAAGCAGGAGATAAAAACTAACTCTTCTTCTTCTTCTTCTTCTTCTTCTTCTTCTTCTTCTTCTTCTTCTTCTTCTCTCCCAGGACTGTGATCTTAATTTTAAAAAAGAAAAGAAAAGAAATATAAAGTTGACCAGAGCTAAGAAAAAAATGGAAAGTAAAACCAGTATGAGTCTGAATTCGTCCTTTTGCCTACTTCACAGTTGCCTAGAGATGAGCCCTGCCTCACATCTCTTTAGATCAGAAATTCTGAGTCCTGAGCTCCATTTTAATTTTCTACATGAGCTCCTTTACTCTCTTCCCGGCCCTCCGTCTCATGCTCACCCCTCGTTCCCTTTCCAATATCTCAACCGAAAGAAAGCAGACCTACTTTCTTTCATGTGTGGTTGCCGGGACTGACTTTCTCCCTCCTCTGCCATTACCCATTTCCACAAATGCCCCTGGCATATTTAGGCAATCTAAAACTGGCCATGCTAATCCAGGGGGTGGTTGTTCCAAAGTCCCTTACATCCAATTCAGAATGGTGTTCCCCCCCACACTCCCTTCAACATATGTGCCCCCTGTTACATAACACAGCAGGGCTGTATTAGTGGCAGTGAATTTACTTTTCTCTCAATTAAGCACAAGCAAGAAAGGGGGCAGGATCTGAAATTAGGGTTGCCAGGCTGTGCTTGGCAACTGACAGGAGGGGTGGGGGTGGGGTAGGATGCCAGCTCCAGGATGGGAAACTTCTGGAGATTTGGGGGTGGAGCCTGGGGAAGGAGGGGTTTGAGGAAGGAGGGCATTCAGTCGGTATAATGCCATGGAGTCCACCCTCCAAAGCAGCTGTTTTTTCCTGGGGAACTGGCCTCTGTTGTCCGGAGATAAACTGTAATTTTGGAAGATCTCCAGGCCCCACTAGGGGGCTGGCAACCCTAATTCGAATCCTGAGCTGTAAAAAGCTCAACCACCTAGTGTAAGATCTCCTGGAATTACAACTGATCGCCCGGTAACAGAGATCAGTTCCTCAGGAGAAAATGGCTGCCTTAGGAAGCAAACTCTATGGCATTAAACCCTAGCTGAAGTCCCTCCCTTCCCCAGACTCCACTCTCCTGAGGCTCCACCCCCAACATCTCCAGGAATTTCCCAAGCGCAGCTGGTGACCCTGTATTCTAGGTGCTGGCGGGGGAGAAGTGGGAGGGCTTCTGTAGCTCTGGCCCCACTGATAGACCTCCTGATGGCACCTGGGTTTTGGCCACTGTGTGACACAGAGTGTTGGATGGGCCATTGGCCTGATACAACATGGTTTCTCTTATGTTCTCAACCCTACAGATCAAGCATCTTGAAGAGGCCAGTCATGGGAGGTGCCAGGCCCATAGCCAGAAAATTTTAGATGGGGAGGCTTGGGAGATAAAAATTTAGGTGGGGGAGCTGTGGGGTGGGCAAGAAAGAAAGGCAGCAGGCAACCATGGAAGGCTGGTGAGGAAGGCGGTGGGTGACTGAGAAAGGTGGCAGGTGGGCGAGAATGGCAGGAGGCGGGCGAGAAAGACAGGCGAGGAAGGTGGTGGGTGACTGAGAAAGGTGGAGGGCGGACAAGGAAGATGGTGGGCAGGAGAGAAAGGTGGAGGTAGGGCAAGGAAGGCGGCCAAGGAAGGTGGCGGGTGACTGAGGGAGGTGGGGGGGCAGGCAAGAAAAGCAAGCGAGGAAGGCAGTGGGCGACTGAGAAAGGCAGCAGGCAGGCAAGGAAGGTGGTAGGAACGGCAAGCAAGGAAGGTAGCGGGCGACCAAGAAAGGTGACTGGCGGCTGAGAAAGGTAATGGGCAGGTGAGAAAGGCAATGGGAGGGCAAGAGGAGAGAGCCAAGGAAGGCAACGGGAGGCAACAGGAGAGCCAAGGAAGGCAACAGGAGGGCAAGAAAGGCAACGAGCAGGAGAGAAAGGCCGGCGAGGAAGGCGGTGGGTGGGCGAGAAAGGCTGTGGGCAAGCGAGGAAGGCGGCGAGCGAGCAGAAAGGTAAAGCAAGAGGAAGATTCGTGGGGTCTGGCCCCCCGGCCTCCCCACTATAGCTACGGAACCTCCAAGGTGTATGTTTAAGAATAAGCAAAAGCTAATTGCTAGGGAAGTAAACTTCAGCTCCTTATTCAGGCTGCTTGTTGTTGTTGTTATTTATTTGATGTATTAATTACCTTATGCCAGTTTACGCCAGGCTCTGGGCAATGTACAAGAGCATAATGCACTCCTGTGTTGTAAAAGGTACGGATGGTTACATTTCCCCCTTTCCATCCATTTACTGTTCCAGAACTATGTTCTGCATCGACTTTCACTTCTGCTTTATTCCCCTTCACCAGGTCAGTTTCTCAGTATAAGCATGGAATTTAAATATGAATATCTTCTTGCTGGTTTTAATTCCTTCTGTTTATTTGTTTTGTTTCCCCCCAAAACCAGTTCCTGAAGTACATGTGTGTGCTGATAAAGCCCTGCAAATAGAGAAATCTTGTGATGATTGTACTGAGGGTAAAGTAAAACATCGCCCCAAACAGATCTTCGTTCAGCAGTAAACACAGTCCCATCTAGATCGCTTCTTTTTAGTGTTTTATCAATACAGACGCAAAAAGCATAATGCCGAGGAGGAAGAGATACAAATGAGCTGAAGCACCTGTACACTGCGGCAAGTGCTCGAAAACAAAATTTGTAAATAACAGAACAATGAGCAGTTCCTAATGCATCCGTTCTTCTTTGGAAACAAGTTATTAAGCAACTCCAAACTCTGGAGAGACATTTGGATGAGAATTTTGGAATGAATACAAATAAGGAACCGGGAACAAGGAATCAGTTTTTGGCATTTATTAATCTGGAGAGATTCTAGAATAGATGCTCTAGGAAACTGGCACGCGGTATACAAGCATAGTGTTAGCCTGAAGGCACCCAGCATCCCCTTTCTTTTGCTGGGGATGAGGCTGAGGCTGAGGCCTGAGGGCAGCAGGTCTTGGATTAATATCCAAGATTAAGGCATCCTTTAAATCTGAGGTGGAATTAAGCCCATATTGTCTCAATTGCTTTGAAGGCAATTATATTTTCTTGTCTCTCTTTTGCTCTGGTTCTAGAAGACTTCATGAAAAGTTACGTAAACTACTACCAAGGCCTGTGGGACTGTATCGGTGGCCACCCTGATGAGCTATCCTTCCGTCGGGGAGATCTGATCTACATCATCAGCAAGGTAAACAAAACACATGGCTTTACTGCCACAATGTTGTGTGCAAGCATTCCACTGCCACTTTGAGTTCAGCAGTTTAGGGAAGAAGACATTGAAGAAGATGACATTGGATTTATATTTCGCCCTCCACTCAGAGCAGCTCACAATCTCCTTTATCTTCCTCCTCCACAGCAAACACCCTGTGAGGTGGGTGGGGCTGAGTGGACTCTCACAGCAGCTGCCCTTTCAAGGACAGCCTCTGCCAGAGCTATAATTCTAAAAAACAACTGTGTCAAAAATACAATTTACAAATTTTACAAAAATCTATATAATATATTGTGCAATATAGGGTTGCCAAGTCCAATTCAAGAAATATCTGGGGACTTTGGGGGTGGATCCAGGAGACTTTGGGGGTGGAGCCAGGAACAAGGGTGTGACAAGCATAATTGAACTCCAAAGGGAGTTCTGGCCATCACATTTAAAGGGACAGTACACCTTTTTAAATGTCTTCCTTCCATAGGAAATAATGAAGGATAGGGGCATCTTCTTTTGGGGCTCATAGAATTGGACCCCCTGGTCCAATTGTTTTGAAACTTGGGGGGAAGAGAGGTCTACTTACTGAGCCATAACCCTGGGCCCATATTTCCATCCAGTTTGGGTACTGATCAATGTTCCCTCTAAGCTGCAGAGTCTTGTGAGCAAAAAAACTACTTTGTGAGCTACTGGCATTAAAATTGTGAGCTACCGGTATTAAAGTTGTGAGCTCCTGCATAAATTATTGTGCTCTAGGGTCATCCTTCCTGAGCTAAGACAAAAAATGTGTGAGCTGGAGGCTAAAAATCTGTGGGCTAGCTCACACTACCGCAGCTTAGAGGGCACACTGGTACTGATGCCAATCTCCACCTTTCGTCTCCACACACAAAGCCTGGACAAGCCCGAAGAGGCTGCCGGGAAAATGATCCCTTCCTTCCGCTCCAGCCTTAAGATAAACAAACAGCACCTTCGAGGAGGGAAGGGAAGAGTCCCCACAAGATACCCGGAGAGGAGGCGGCGGAGGAGAGGGAGAAGGGAAGGGCCAGGGCTGGTCGTACCTGCGGTGAAATGGAGGGGGCTGGATTTCCTGCCGGCCGTGTCTCTGCCATTCACGTTCTCCGGCCACACCAGGCACTTCACACGTTCCACATCGCCAGCCCTCCCTCTTTCGCTCCCCCCTTCCTTCTTCACAGCCCCCCCCCCACTTTCCTCACAACCCGGGATGGGGCATGGGAGTTGAAAAAGAGGCGTCTGCGGGGAGGGCGAGAAGATGAAACAGGAAGCAGAGAGAAGCTGTTGGGATCAGGGCTGGGTGGGAAGGGCCGCCATTCCCCCCCCCCCCCCGCTTTCCAGATTTTTTGGCGAGCGGGGGGGGGGGAGGCTCCAAATCTGGGGTCCCCCGCCCAGGCGGGGGATTTGGGAAGCCTAGTGCAATAGCATCCAAAAATCATTCCAAAAACATGAATCACATAGAGAACATAAAGTCCCAAACACAAGAATGACTCCAGAAAATTCCAAAAAATCTATAGGGAGTATTACTACTCAGAAGTAAATTCCAAACGGAGTCCTTCCACTGATGTCAGCTTCCGAAGGAGAAAATCTTGCCTTCACGCAATCACCGGCTTAAATCGCGTTCCGCTGCATTTGCACCTTCTTCGCAAGCCAACTGACAAAGGTCCTCAGACCGGCTTCTCTTAAGTGCCCATATTGTATATTTCAATTGACGTCAGCGGAACGCAATTTAAGCCGGTGATTGCGTGAAGGCAAGATTTTCTGCTTAGCCAACATCAATGGAAGGTCTCCGTTTGGAATTTACTTCTGAGTAGTAATACTCCCTTTAGACTTTTTGGAATTTTCTGGAGTCATCCTTGAGAATTGTATTTGTGTTTGGGACTTTATGCTGTCTATGTGATTCATGTTTTTGGAATGATTTTTGGATGCTGATGCACAATATATAATATAGATTTTTGTAAAATTTGTAAATTGTATTTTGTGTTTTTGACAAAGTTGTTTTTTAGAATTCTGGATATACTGTGTTGCCATTGTTTATTTTGTTTTGTCTGCCAGAGCTATGGCTGACCCAAGGCCATTCCAGCAGCTGCAAGTAAAGGAGTGGGGAATCAAACCTGGTTCTCCCAGATAAGAGTCCATGCACTTAACCACTACACCAAACTGGCTCTGGAAGTGTCATGGCTTAGAGGTACAGCATCAGCACCATACATCGGAAGTCTCTGATTCGATCCCTGGCATGTGCATTTAAAAGGATCTGGTAGCTGTTGATATGAAAAGACCTACGACCTTAGACAGCTGCTGTCAGTCAGACTAGACAATTCAGGCTTTGATGGGCCAACCTTGAGTGATTTTACACTGGGCAAAAGATTCTCTCTCAGTGCACTTTGAAAAGTGTTAGTTTACATTATAGTCCGACTTCACTTCTGTCTTGCTTTGGATTTTTGGTTGTCATTTACATTTACTTTCTTGAATTGGCACTGAAAACGTTTTTACCCTGGAATTGCTCCTCACTTTACACTGTATTCTAGGCTGTTTCTACACTCAGGGTTGATTCTCATTTTATGAGCATTGAATCTACCAGCAGAAAATTCCTGTTCAAAAGTACTCTTGTAAAGTGAGGAGCAACTCCGGGATGAAACCGCTTTCGGTGCCAATTCAAGAAAATGAGTGTAGACGGCTTAAGATAATGCAAAGCAAGACAGAAGTGACAGTGGTATGCAGTGTAGATTTTTAATATTTTAAATGTGCATTGAGAGAGAATCTTCTGTCAGGTGTAGAAACAGCGCTAAGCAGAGCTACATCCTTCTAGGAAGATTGAAGTCAAGGGGTTTTGTAGGATGTAACTGTGTTTAGTATTGCACTGCAAAGGATCTGACTCTGTTGGGAGATTTTGAGAGTGATGGCTGGGGAGGGTAGAGTTTTGAGAGGAGGTAACAACACTTCTGCATGACACTCTAGGAATTTCACCAATCTCTGTGGTAAAGACAATGGAGACATGGGGAACTTCCTAGAGCATCCCTTGGAGTGACAGGACATTGCTTTATGGGAAGGAAGGGGGTGGCTACTGGTTTAGATTCCTTTCTTGTAATGAATGCTCTTGAATTAGAGTTGGACTGGCAGAAGGAGGACAGCAAAGGAGAAATGTTTTATGTTTGTTCAGGTGCTTTCTTTGCAGGCAAACAAATGAGTTTGCAATGTGGTTGATGGTCTGGGGAGGATGCTGAGGGAGAAAAGTGCATCAGTGAAACCCAGTAGGCTAGACCCCTAGAACTCTTCCCAGAGGTTCAGTGCCAAGGGGTCCATTGCAGCATGCTGTGATTTCCCAGCACGCGAGATGATATGGAAAGACAGGGCTGGGGGCTGTGGCTCAGTGGCAGAGCCCCCCACTTGTGCATAGAAGATCCTGGTTTTAATCCCTGGCATCTCCAGATGAGAGGATCAGGCAGTAAGTGATGTGAAAGACCCCAGCTGGAGACTCTGAAGAACCACTGCCACCCTAAGTAGACAAGACTGTCCTTGATGGACCAACAGGCCCATAGCTACAGTGGGGCCCAGGAGGGACCAGGCCCATCATTTAATCCCCCCCATCCAGCTGTATAGCCCCTCCATTGGAGGGTCCCCAATCTGTCCCCTTTGCTCACCGCCACTCTAAACAAGTAGTAGCATTGCTGCTAGTGTTTTTGCTTTTTTGTCTCTCCTTCCCTAACACAGCATGCAGAGCAAAGGGTGGGGGGGGGGAGAGTCAAGAGGTCTTTGGTTTTTGGCCAGTTTACATTTGCGACGCAAAAGCCACAGGACTTTGCGGCTCTTCCGGGTTCTGCAGAGCAATTAGTGCGAAATCCCACAGATGCTGCACGGTGAAGAGGGACGTCGCTCCCGAGTAAGGTCAGTGCGAAAACGCTCTGTCTCTCTGAGAGAGGGGCACATAAGAAAGGGGTGGGGGGAGCAGAGTTGCTGTGACTGTCCAGGCGAAGGAGGTTAGCTTGTGGAACTCAAGGCAGCTTACAGTGCAGAGAGCCCAAGGCCACCAAAGTGGGTGGCCCTTCAGCCCCCGCCCCCCCCCCAAAAAAACAATAAATCCTGTTATGGGCCCCACCAAACATGAACTCCTGGCTACGGCCCTGTTGCCCAAAGACCTGATTCAGACCAATTCCTCACTAGCAGTTGCTGTGCCCCAGGGCTTCTGCTTTCCCTGACTTGAGCAATCGATTCCCCACCAGTTGCTGTGTGGGTGCATTTGGACCCACACCTCCCTCCAGTTTCCCTCACGGCTTCCTGATCCTTAAAAAAAACAAGGCCAGGAAGCTGCGAGGGAAATCAGAGAGAGCAGTTTAAATGCGCCCATGCAGCAACTGGTGGAGAATCTATCTAGGGTAGCCAGATCTGACTCTAGAAATATCTGGGGACTTTGGCGGTGGAGGCAGGAGACTTTGAAACCAGGAGGAAGGGTGTGACAAGCATGACTGAACTCCAAAGGGAGTTATGACAATCACATTTAAAGGGACCACACACCTTTTAAATTCCTCCATTTGGAAATAATGAAGGACAGGGGCACCTTCTTTTGGGGTCATAGAACTGGACCCCTTGGTCCAATCTTTTTTAAATAGGTGGGGGGAGGTGTTTTGAGGAAAGGCACTGCATGCCATGCTGGAAATTTGGTGCCTCTACCTCAAAAAACAGCCCCCAGAGCCCCAAATACCCACAGATCAATTCTCCATTATAACCTATGGGAATCGATCTCTGTAGGGTATAATGGAGTGCCCAGCCTGAGCCTGTCAGGGGAGGGTGGGATATAAATCTGATAAATAAATTTACCTCCACACACACACCCCACTTTCTGCTAACCTTGAAGCGGAGGGGGAGGGCTCCAAACCAGGGGATCCCCTGCCTCCAACTGGGGATTGGCAGCGCTAAATCAATTGCTTGAGCCGGGGAAAACAGAAGCCTGGGGGCGGAGCAACTGCTAGTGAGGAAGTGCTCTTGGCATGAGGCAGCTTCATGATTTGCAAGTGATTCCCTGAAGGTAGAATATTTGGAAACCCTAGAGGCAAGTAATGGGTCAGTCTCCCCCCATGCCTTTGTGGAGACCCTCTCTCCCTCTGCAGTCTGTTGCTTTAAAACCCCTTCCCAGCAGAGTTTGTCTGAATCTCTGGATAAGAGGCTGAGTGGGTGCGTAATCAGAGGAGCAAAGGGAATTGAACTGTTTGGCCAGGTGTGGCATATGAGAGGCACAGAAGGGAATGCTGCCTGGTAAAAGGCGTGTCTCGACTACAAGCATGCAGGTGAATAAATTAACCAGCGGTGTTGTTGACAGGCATGGGGGGACAAGGGAGATGGTAAACAAAGAGATCTTTCTTGCTATGTAGCCATTAGTGCCAAAGCCAGTCAAGTTGCATGTTCTCTGTGCTGAAAGGGGGAGGGATCAAACTTCTTTTCTCAGATTGTCTAGTTTCTGCACTGTGAAAAGCTGAATTCAGTGATGTGAATAAATTGTGCAAAAGTACATGATTTATTTTTCCAATGTTATTTGAAAACATTTCTTTTTCTGCATACTTTTCTACTGGTTTTGCTTATCATACGAATGGGCAGGGAGCAATGCTGGGCTTGAGGCCCCCAATGACTGGAAATATTCAACCTCCTTGATTGCTGAGCTCTCACCAGCTGGCATGCCAACCATATAAGTTCTGTAGCTTTCAAAGGGGAGGTGCTTATATGCAAATATTCAAGGAATGCTTGCCTGGTGGTTGTGATTGGCCAAGGCTCCTATGTTCTTCTTCCCATCAAGCATTGCAGGGATTGTATGTGTTTACTGCGGAAGCACAAGGACTGGCCTTTTCATGCAAAGTGATGTATCCCTCAGTCACGATGCAAATACATCACCTGTCTGTTGGAGTAAGCACCTCAGCATGCCTGGACATTGGGGGGCACTGCATCACTCTAAGCGTGTATAGCTGTTATCTCCTTGAATGAGATGCCTCTTTTCGTCTTAACCTGAGAGCTGCCCTTGGACCCTTCCTCTCCCTTTGTCCTTTCACTTTCTTCACACGGCCTTCTATGGAGACACATGTGTCTCCTGTAGAGACAATGCCTTCATACTCCCACGCACATGACGCTGGACAAGCTGGCCATTTGTGAGAGGGAAAGTGCTCTTTAGATTAGGCTTCTCTCCCTTCTTTTGACTGCAACTTGAATGTGAGCTGGATCTACTTGAAAGAATTTAAGTTTACCTGTTTTGCAATATGCTTCTTGGGAGATTTATTTACTACGCTCAGTGTCATATTGCTATGAGTGGGCAAACTCTGCCATATTCGCCAAATATCCCAATACTCTCTCCCTTACCCCTACCCTTTTTCTTAGATATCTGCATCTCTTAGTAAAAAATAGGGTGCAGAAAGCCACACTGATTCAAAGGAGAATCTAAAACCAAAAGCCGCTTTAATACCTTTGGAATTGTGTACATTGTTTTGTGTCTTTTGGTTGGTCCTAATAAGAGGCAACTCAGCTGCTGTTTGTTTTGGGTTTTCCTAGATATCCGGTACTCTTGGTGCTAACCTCGTTGCTTCATTATTTATTTCAATATTATATGACTCGCCTTTCTCCCCAGTGAAGACCTAAAGCATTCTCCCCTCTTCTGCTGTCTGCTGACAACTACAATCCCGTGAAGAGGTTAGGCTGAGAGTGTGTGGCTGGCCCAAGGTCCCCCAACAAGCTTCCATGACAGAGTGGGAATTTGAACCTGGCTCCCACAGATTCACGATCTGACACTCTTGCAGCTGCACTTAATGTTGGCTCTCATTTGCCCGTGTGACCGTGTCGCCACAGATCAGGCATCGCAGGTGGGATTTTTATATTCTCAAATGTAGTGCTTAGTCAAAGCGGTTCATGCATTCAGCTGCATGCAATCAAATGGGGAGAAACCAAGGGATTCCCTGCATGTGTGAAACACGGCTACGGGTCCAGCTTGCGTTGCCAGGGTAGCATATTGGTCCTACGGTATGATCTGAAGGCACATGTCGTTGTTTTAGAGACACAGGTCTGGGTCTCTTCAGTGCCTAGATGAGTCCTGGGGAACTTCCCCGCCACGTATGTGAATTTGAGTTGTGTAATGGGAGAAAGGTAAGGTAATATTACTATCAGTCTGTGGGAGCGCATGGCCGTGCACTTGTTCCATTGCAATTCCAGCTACAGAACAAAACTTTTCTCTTACCCCTCCCCTCCATTTCTCCACCAGCTTTTTGGCAGCATTGCAACGCTAAGGTAAATGAGAGTTATTTTCAACAGCTGGCTCTTGAGAATGAAAATGAAAGCTTCCCGGTTAAGTGGAGAGGTTTTTTTCACCTAAATTACTTTTTATACAAAGATGCATATTTTAAAGCATGTTAGAGAGCCAGTGCAGCATAGGTGTTGGAGCGTCAGAACAGCATTTGCAGAGATCCAGGCTAGAATCCCCACTTTGCCATGGAAGGTTGCTGGGTGGCCTTGGGCTAGTCACATACGCTCAGCCGAACCTACCTCACAGGGTTGTTGGGAGGATAAAATGAGAATGGGGGTTTAATGGAGGAGAGGGAAAGATGTGAGCTGCTTTGGGTACCCGTTGAGGAGAAAGGCAGGGTATAAATGAAGTCATGTAAATAAATAAAATCAGAAGATTCAAAGAACCACGCAGCTAGTTCCACACATTCAGGGGAACTTTGCAAATAGCGTTTCTAGCACATCATCCCCCAACCCCTTTCCCAACCTCACTCTGTGCTTCATAGAAAAGCTGTTCTGACCAGCATGAGGTCAGATATAGATGAGTGAAACATCACAGTTGCTTCTCCCATATAGGTAAGTGAAATATTACAGTTGCCTCCTTTTTCCCCCTCCGCATTTTGCCAAGGCTTCTACTTTTTCTCAGTTTTCTTTGATTCCACATAATGAGTTGTTCAGAACATTTTAAGTCTTTCAAGTCTTCAGTCATCAGTTCTTCAATTTGTTCATCCCCACCCCCCATTCTGTTGCCAATACCTAGCATTAATCATGCGTACGGTAATTAAGGGAATTTTCCAGCCTTTCCTCCATTTTACTTTAGACCAGCCCTTACAGATAATTTGGTGCTGGTGCCAAGAGGGTTCTTGGTCATCCTCTGCCCATTCTTTAACAGACCTGCCAGGTTTCCCACTGGTGGCGGGGAATCCCTTGCCGCCAGCAGGCACTTCCCACATCTACTCAGCTGGGCTGCAGGAGGGAAGTAAGTGGGGAAATAGATAGCAACAGGCAGTGTCCCAACACATTGACATCACTTCCTGTCTGTCTGGGAAGTGACATCAGTGAATCACTATGGGCAAAACTCTACGGTTAAACCTAGGTTCAGAGGGGGTGACTTCAGCACATGGCCAACAACATCATTACATCACTGGTGAGTGGCCCCCACCTTGTAGGCTGCCTTGTGCTGGCAACCTTGTTCCTTAATTAATTTTTAATGGGTGGGAGCCAACCAGCTTTTGCCATTCAACCTTGCCCAATCCCCCTCCTTACAATAGCCCCTGTTCCACATGGCTTTTGTTCTTGCCGGTCCCGTGATCCTCAGCATAGCCTTTTCAGGTGGTCAAAAGGGACACTTGCCTGGGATCCAAGCCAATATTATGATTTCCCAAATACATCATTCTAGATTTCCCCACACACACATACAGAGAGAGACATAGCTTTAAAGCTGCCAGTTATTATTTAGGCTAATCAAGTGATTTATTGTTATCTCAATAGGGCTGCTTTTTATGTTTATCGGCATCCACATAGCCACATGCCTTCCTTTGATTTCTTTCTTCCTTTCCCCTGCCACGTAAGATTGTGACCTGGTTTTCACTCCCTTCAGTGGCTCTGGATTGGAGCTCCGACGCAACTTCCTCGCACGTAACCCATTGGTTCTCAGTGTCTTCCTTTCGTAAATGGCTTTGCGTGGCAACAGAACTCACCTATGACCACGTAAGAAGCAGAGGCTAAATAAAGCTTGGTGTGTGGTGGGGAGGGGGACAGTGGAACAGCAGGGGGGAAGGAGAGGGAGGAGGGAGAAAGGTGTCTGAGAAGCCTGTTCACTCAGCTGCATTTTAATTTCCTTTTCAATCTTGTCCCAATTAATTTTGCAGAATTAATCTCGGCGAAGCAAGGATGGCAGCAGCTCAGAGGCTGGGTTGCTTGCTTGTTTTTTTCTTTCTTTCTTTCTTTTTTTTTAAAGTGGCGCGGTCGCTGTGCCTTGAACATGAAATAGTAGCTAATATAAAAATCCATCTGGTGTTGTTTGGAATGCACGCCGTCTGCTGCTAAGGTCCTGTCTGACATTTCGTGCATCAGCCATGGGCGGGGGGTGAAGATGTGATTTGGGGGGTGGGGGTGGAGTCAGTTGGCGGAGATTCAAGAGCCAGCAAGAGAAACCCATCCAGTCTTGAGACCCGGACGACAGGGACTTGGTGATCCAAACCTCTCTGGCATAGTTGGTAGCCTCAGTCACCCAGGCTTTTTCAGTAGCTGTGAAGTACAACAAGTCCTTTCCATTTGGCCCTGACCTGGATAGCTCAGGCAAGCTCAGTCTCATCAGATCTCAAAAGCTAAGCAGGGCCAGCTCAGGCAAGTACTTGGGAAACGGGAGGTAGGGGGCAGGCTTTGTTCAGCCACCTCCCTGAATATCCTTCAGGCCCCCAGTAAAGGTCAGTCATCAGAGGTCACCATGACTTCCAGGTACATGAGCGCACACACACATTATACACACACACACACACACTTTCCATTTGGTCAGGTTTGGGTATCAGTAATCTCACTCAAAAGAGCCCCGTGGCGCAGAGTGGTAAAGCTGCAGTATTGCAGTCAGGGGCTCTCTGCTCATGACCTGAGTACGATCCCGGCGTAAGCTGGGATCAGGTAACCGGCTCAGGTTGACTCAGCCTTCCATCCTTCCGAGGTCGGTAAAATGAGCACCCAGCTTGCTGGGGGGAAAGTGTAGATGACTGGGGAAGGCAATGGCAAAAAAAAAAGTCTGCCTTGAAAACGTTGTGAAAGCAATGTCACCCTAGAGTTGGAAACGACTGATGCTTGCACAGGGGACTACCTTTACCTTTGCCTTTTTTAATCTCACTCAAAAGCATAGGAAGTTCCTGTTCCATCGAAAAAGCTCTTTGTGTGTTTAAGCAGGATTCTTTCCCTCCAGTGGTTAGTTTCACACATGATGTACAAACCCAAGAAGGATTCACAGGGCCAAATGGGATAGGCACAAGATGGTGAGGGAGTAGTTCAATAGCCCTTGTTTGTCAAGAGCAGCAGACTAGGGGAAAGGGTGGTTGTAAGTGGAGAAGCTCTTAACCCTTGCTCTGCACCCACCGATGCATGAGGGAAGTGATGTACGAGGGAAGTCACAATATTTGCTTGGATCCCACTTGTGGAGATAAAGGCAGGCAAGGGTCCCCTTTGACCACCAGAAAAGTTTATGCTGAGAATCACAGGACCTGCGAGAAAAGCCGCATGGAGCAGAAGCTATTCTCCAGTGCAAATCTAAACAATGTTTTTTTGTGTGTGTTAAAAAGAAACAATCATTGAGCAGTTGTTACACACGTTTGCTTGTAATGTCGAGCAGATCTCTGAAGAGCTGAATAAAATAAAGTGCCAGCAAGTCATAACCGATTTACGGCTAACCCACTTGGGGTTTTCAAGGCAAAAGATGAGCAGAGGTGGTTTGCCCTGGTTTTCCTTGGCGATGTCCCATCCAAGCACCGACCATGGTCCACACTGCTTAGCTTACCAAGCTCTGACAAGCTGGGGTTAGTCAAGGCTGTTGAGGCTGCTACTCTGAAGAATGTTCCTGTATGAAATTTCCAACCACCTTTCTTTGTACATCTAACAAAAAGAGCCATTGTGGTGGTCTGGTGGTTACAGTGGTCTGGGAGACTCAGGCTTGAATTCCTGTTCTGCCATAGAAGCTTGCTGGGTGCCCTTTGGACCTTGAGCCCGTTACACCCTTTCAGCCTAATCCACAGTTGTCTGGTCAGGCCATGTGTGCCATGAAATGTAATGCCAGGTACCGGAGATGCAAACTTTATAAGGACACAGGCGAACCCAATTAATGGCTATTTTTTTACTCAAAATATAAAAGAGATTAAAAGATTAACACTCTTAACAGCATTTCCTTACAGTGCCTCCCTGATGTCCATCCTCCCACTTCCGCTGCCATTACGCATTAGCACTAGGACAGTATAGAGGGACATAATGCACAGCCTCTGTCATCTGGCAATAAAGGTAATGACCAGTTGCTTATGGCCCAGATAGGAGCCCTGGATGGGCTGGTTCTGGCCCATGGGCTGTATGTTTGACACCCCTGGCCTAACCTAATAAGAGTTGTCAGGGGTGGCATTCTAGCAGGAGCTCCTTTGCATATTAGGCCACACACCCCTGATGTAGCCAGTCCTCCAAGAGCTTACAAAAAAGAGCCTTGTAAGCTCCTGGACGATTGGCTACATCAGGGGTGTGTGGCCTAATATGCAAAGGAGCTCCTGCTAGAATTCCACCCCTGGGAGTTGTTAGATCAAGATGGGTAATGGTGTCAGCTTGTCTGTGGCAGCAGAAAAGAGCAAGAGTCCTAGTCACACCTCAAGGACTAATACAATTTGTGGCAGGGTAGGAGCTTTTGTGGATCACTGCTCACTTCTTCAGATCCTGGCCTTGCAGGTTAAAGGAGATGAGGCTTCCCAGCTGGGAAACAACAGGCCTTTCCACATTCTCATTTTCCTTACATGTAAATTTTTGTTTCTTTGAGGGAAGGATTCTGTTCCACACATGTTTTGCTCCTTCTGGTGGTCAATTCAATAGAACACTGCTATGTCTTTTTTTTTTTTATGTCTAGCATATCTCCCGCAGATTTAAACTGCAAGTTTTTACACTGGACATAAACCAGTGTTATACTGAATCAGCCACTAAAGGAAGCAAAACATGCAGAACGGGGTGGGGGGCTAAAGCCACAGGAACTTACAAGTGAGGAAAATGAGAATGTGGAAAAGCCCAAATTCTATCCATGGGTATATATACAGACTGAGCTTCCAGGAAGCTCTTGTTTCATGTCAGGTTGCAAGGCCAATGCAAAACTCATGATGGGCCAAAGGCTCATCTGCATTACAAATACCTCCCATCCTCTGTTTTCCTTCCCACACTGAGTTCCACAGCGGACCGATTTCCCAGTAACTGTTTAGGATTTCAACACTAGTTGTTGTAAGAGTGTCTGTCCCTGCAATCTCAGAAGGCCTCGCTTTCAAGCAATTTAAAACATTCAGAATCTCCATGTTCTTTCAATTGTAGCACCACAGCTGTAAGGCTTGATTGGGTTTCATTTCGGTTGGTTGTTTTCTCCCATACCAAATGAAAGCAGAGATGCAAGTTTCTGCATTCAGTATCCTAAACCATGCTTGCAGAATACAAAGAGTCCCTTAAAAAGCAGCAGCAACACTAATGTCTTTTTAAGGGTAGCTTTTTTGTCTTCTGCTGGAAATAGGCTGGCATGCTATAGCAATTGCCCTCCTCTCTTCTACACCAGAGAGAAGAGCCTTATTAATATGTAAGTCAGGCACATCCACCAAGTCACTCCACTTCCCTGAAAGGTGGACTTCCTCTATGTGTATAATAAGCATGTCCCTCTTAAACTCTAGCCTGTACTTAGCAACTCCTAGGACTACTCACCTGGCACTGTCGGAGCGGGAGTAGCAGAGTGAGGGAGATGACTTGCCCGACACAGGGCTTCAGGAAAGAAAATCAGGCAGACGCGTGCAACTAGTGCCAAAAGGTGTATTAACATATATACACGACAAGTGCTCTCTTGTGCAGTCTATACAATATCACCTCCACGGACAAAGTGCTTCGCCTAACCACCATCTCACAGGGAGAGACCTGTGTGATGCACACACAGATCATATATAGTCCAAGCAGCCAATCCTGGCCATGCTGACTCAGCAGATTGCATCACTTGGCTTCTGCCGGCTCAAGCCGGTCTGCTGATCAGGTCACTGTGACCTAGCCTGGCAGCTAGATCACCAGCTGTCATACTGTAGCTGTCAGACTGGGTTTATGTAGATTCTTGCTCCAACACACCTCCTAATCTATTTAAACCCAGTATACCCAAACACTTTACACAGTTTTTATGTTCACTTGCAACATTACAGTTCATATTTACGTAGCTCGGAACCCTTTCCGGAATTCGTTCAGGAACTCATCATGATTGTAAAACACATCATCGTGTTCCTGTTCAGCCAGCTCTTTCAGACGCTTGGCTTCAGCCTCCTTCTCCCTTGCCTCGCACTCTGCCACCCAGGCTTTCCATTTCTTAGCCTTTTCTTTTAACATTTCCTCAAATCCGGGTGGGTCTGGATTGACAGTCAGAGTGACATAGGGACACTTGTACCTAGCGGGACGTTGGCCTTTGGTGGACCTGGCAGACACCCGTGGCCCTGTGCTTGGACCAGCTTTGTCTTCTTCGGGTTGCTCTGTTCCCACCTCCTGGGCTGGTTGCTCTGCCCCTGTAATTGGGTGTTGAACCTCCTGACTCTCACACTTTACCTCCAGTTCCTGCATTTGAGGCTCTGCCTCCTGACTCTGCTCGTCAGGCTCTGTGCCAGCATTCGGCTCACCTTCTCCAGCCCCACTGGGTGCCACCTCCTGGGCTGGAGTTCTGGGCTGCGCTCCAACATCGTTATCGCTACTTGGCAGCAGGACAAATTGTTTCTGCAAGGAGTGCAACCTTGGCCAGCTGCTTTCTTCATTGAACTGGGCACTCTTACTAAGCGTTATCTTGCTTTTGCTATTGCAGAAACGATAACACCTGGCCCTTGGCTTGTAGCCCAGAAAAATTAGGCTCTCTGCCCGGACATCCCCCTCCCCGCTACTCGTGGGGTGGATGCCAACCCGAGCCCGTGACCCAAAGACTTTTAAAGAACTCAAATCTGGGGTCTTGTTCAACAGTAACCTGTAAGGCACATTTTTCACAGTATTACACCAAACCCTATTTTGCAAAAAAACAGCTGCATGTATGGTTTCTGCCCAATAGGTCATTGGCAGTTGTGCATCCTCTAACATGCAATACATCACATTCTGCAATACAGCCCCATGCCCATTTTCTCGGGGCGCTGCCGGGTTCGTCAGACGGTGGGCGATGCCCTTGTTCTCCAGCCAACGTTTCATCTGGTTAGATAAGAATTCCCCCCCTCTGTCGGTTTGTACAGCTAGGAGATTAACCCCTAATTGTCTCTCCACTGTTTTGACCCACTTGGTGAATGTCTTATACACCTCAGACTTATGCACCATGGTGAAAACCCACGCGTACCTCGTGTGGTCGTCGGTGGCCACCAAGCAGTATCTCCTCCCCGACAGACTCTTTGGCAATGGGCCAATAACGTCTAAATGGACTAGTTCCAGGGCTCGTGTGCTTTCCCTTGAGCTTTCTTTAGCAACAGCACACGCCTTGCTTTTGGTCTTCTTGCAGACCTGGCAATCCAAGTAACATTTGCAAGGATTTACTTTCAAACTAGGCACAAGCTCCAGGGTTTTCTTTAACGCCCTAAATCCGCAGTGCCCAAGTCTCCTATGGAGCAAATGTATACAATTATTGTGCACAGGCTCATTCGACACCTGAGCCACCTGGGCACAATCACTCTGGATCACATACAGTTTACCTTCCCTCTTTCCTGTCACAAGCAACTTTCCCCCACCTCCCAGGATTTTGCAGCAGGTTTTCTCAAATCTCACCTGGTATCCCTGGTCAAACAGTGTGCTAACACTCAACAGGTTAGACTGCAGTGAGGGTACATACAACACATTTTGCAACATACATTTCAGTGCAGGAAATTCCACATTGCCTGAGCAAACAGAATTGGCAGTGGTCCCATCAGCCAATCTCACATACTTATGCTCAGGACTGTCAATGTTTTTCAACAACTCCTTCTCGCAGCAGAGATGGCTCGTTGCCCCGGAGTCTAAAATCCAAGCAGACCCTGTGCTCTCTACTGCAGACGTGACCAGCCGGGTTGCTTCCTCACACGGGCTGGCGGTCCTCCGCTCTCGCCGCACACGCCCCCGCCTCTTCTCCCTCTCAGGGCAAGCTCGGAGCAGGTGCTGCGACGACCCGCATCCATAGCAGCGACGGACTGCAAACGCAGTCGGCTCCACTTCCTCCACCTTCGGACGCCTGCCAGCAGCAAAAGCTGGCTCATTCTTGGCTGTCTTCCCGGACACACCGATAACAGCACGCTGCCTGGCCGACACCCCCGGACAGCTCACGGCCGCAATTCTCTCTTGGAAGTCAAGCAGGTGGGCACAGACGTATTCCATGGTCAGGGTCGCTACGTCCACCGTCTCCAGAGAAGTTATCAGGGGAGTGTACTCAGGTGGCAACGACGACAGCAAAATGTACACTCTGTCGTCTGGAGCTACAGTCTTGCCTCTTGCCTCCAGCTCAACGAAACAGTCCGTTAGCCGTTTGATGTGATCTTTCACACACCCTCCAGCCGGCATAACGGTGCGGAACATCCTCCTTGTCAAGGCCATGAGGGAACCAGCAGTGGTGCTAACATGCACCGCACTCAACGCGTCCCAGGCAGCCTTGGGAGTGTCCTTCCCTCGCACATAAACCAGCTGGTCATCTCCTATAGATAGCACTATGTTGGCCAGTGCCTTATCCGATAACACAGTCTCGGCAGGAGATAAGTCAGCAGGGGGGTTACTCACGAACAGCCATTGCCCTTCACGCTTGAGGTAGTGTTGCATTCTCAGGCTCCACACCGCGTAGTTGGCTGAGGTGAGCTTCTCAACGGCTACTCCAAGCTGTTGCTGAGCCATCGTGCCGACTCCTCCTCACGGCTGGCTGCCGACGTCCCTCTGGCTCTCAAACAGAGAACGGTGGTGCTTCTGTGTCCTTCACCGGCGTTCCTCGCCTCCGGCTCTTTCCAAACTCACAGTCAGCTCAACTCTCAACTCTCTCCTCCGCGCAGCGGAACCGCCCTGGGCCCATAACCCTGTCGGAGCGGGAGTAGCAGAGTGAGGGAGATGACTTGCCCGACACAGGGCTTCAGGAAAGAAAATCAGGCAGACGCGTGCAACTAGTGCCAAAAGGTGTATTAACATATATACACGACAAGTGCTCTCTTGTGCAGTCTATACAATATCACCTCCACGGACAAAGTGCTTCGCCTAACCACCATCTCACAGGGAGAGACCTGTGTGATGCACACACAGATCATATATAGTCCAAGCAGCCAATCCTGGCCATGCTGACTCAGCAGATTGCATCACTTGGCTTCTGCCGGCTCAAGCCGGTCTGCTGATCAGGTCACTGTGACCTAGCCTGGCAGCTAGATCACCAGCTGTCATACTGTAGCTGTCAGACTGGGTTTATGTAGATTCTTGCTCCAACAGGCACAGCTTCCAGAGTCCCAGGCACAGATGTAGCCTGCAGGTGTTTGACTGTCACCGTGAGGTCTGTGAGAGGATTCTGTGTGGTCAGTCTAATTGCAGCCCCCTTTTTTTTCAATAACATGTATCCTTTTTTTTTTTTACTGCCTTGGATGTGTCATTGAAACATGGCCAGTCTTACTGAGCATAGCAAAGTGGGAGATTTTTGGAGGAGGAAGAGGGTCGGTTTTTATACCCTGCCCTTCACTGGGAATTTCAGAGAGGCTTACAATCTCTTTCCCTTCCTCTCCTACAACAGACACCCTGTGAGGTAGGTGGGGCTGAGAGAGCTCTGAGAGAACTACTCTTGAGAGAACTGTGACTGACCCAGGGTCACCCAGCAGCTGCATGTGGAGAGTGGGGAATCAGACCCAGTTCTCCAGATTAGAGTCTGCCACTCTTAACCACTACACCAAACTAACAATGTATTTTTGGAGTCACCACTAACACAGTGCTGCAGCTCATGAGCACTGTTAAAGGGATGGTTCATGGTTACGCTTAACAACTTGAGCTAATTTGCACCCTCAAGTGTTTGTAAATGACCCAGGGTTTGTAGTGAACCTTGGCATTATTGGCAGCTGGGACTGGCTCTAGTCTTGCCAGATGTCTCTGTTTAGTTGTTGTTGTTTTAAGCATTGCCCTCTTATTGATTTTCCTTAATGTTTGTTTTGCACCAGGCATTGCACAGGGCACTTCTGCAGCATGGTCTCTGCCCCAGAAAGCTTACACTGTACAAATCCACACTTCCATTCTCTTGAAGAGCTGAGTGCATTGTTATTCAGAATCTTTTTTTTTTTCCAGCAAAGATGCTTAGAAATCACGAGAAGAATTGCGAGTTAGAAAGGACTTAGCAGAGTCTATTCCACCCCCACAATCCAATAAATCCCATGAAATTGGTGGCTCAGAGAGATAGCAGCTTGCCCCGAGCAGTCCAGTTAGCCGTATAGGTCAGGACATGTAACAAGAGATGCATCTCATAGAGACACGGGCCATTCCTAAAACCAAAAAGAAGCAGCAGCAGAAGCAGAGGGATTGGAAGCAGAGGGACAGAAGGTAGCTGGCTGGTTTAAAACCCATATATACATACAAGGGTTTTGGTTTGGGTTTTTAAAAAAAAACGTGTTATGCAACACCACATGTTTGTTGCAGCAAACAGTCATGGAATTGCACAGTTTTTCATTTGGGATCCCTGATATATCCCCAAAGATTCAAGGATCCTCCAGCTCTCTGGATCAGGAAAGTAATGTCTCTGGTCTGGCAGTCCTTCCTTCAGTTTTCCATAGAGTTGCCAGGTCCAGCTCCGGAAATATCTGGGGACTTTGGAGGTGGAGCCAGGAGACTTTGGGGATGGAGCCAGAAGTAAGGTTGTGACAAGCACAATTGAACTCCAAAGAGAGTTCTGGCCAGCATGTTTAAAGGGATTGCGCTCCTTTTATATGCCTTCCCTCCATTTAGAAATAATAGAGGATAAGGGCACCTTCTTTGGGGGCTCATAGAATTGGACCCCCTGGTCCAATCTTTTTGAAACTTGGTGGGGGAGTTGAGGAGAGGCACGGCTGAAAATTTGATGCATCTGCCTCAAAAAACAGCCCCCCCCCGAGTCCCAGATACCCAGATTTTCCATTGTACCCTGTGGGGGCCAGTCTCCATGGGGTATCATTGAGTGCCCAATGGACATTCAAACCCCCCCCCCCCACACACACACTTTCTGATAACCCTGAAGCAGGAGGAGGGCCTCCAAACCAGGGGATCCCCTGCCCCCACCTGGGGACTGGTAACCCCAGTTTTCCGATCCCCCCCCCAAAAAAATACGACTGTTCAGCCACCCCACTTTAGCCCACATGATTTTTGCATTTGCACCATTACTTAAATTCATAAATATTTCCTTTATTTTCTTAGTCAGCTTCTTCTGGGGGGGGGGGGGGGGAATCCAGCAGGGTGAATTCACTCTGTAGCTTTAAGTGTTTTTTTTATTTCTGCAGGCCATGGAAGGAAAGGAGGAGGCTGGTGACATCTAGTGGATTTTTTGTGGCATGGCAGGGAGGGTCAAGCAGCAGTTGGGGGGCAGAACAATCGGATTACGCTGCAAACATTGTTTTCAACAGAGGCAGTTTTCGCAAGTGGCGCTTAAAGCCACACATCATTCCTCCCCCCCTCGGGCATCTTGCCACTCTTAACAAGCTGCATTGCAATGACGAAGGATGTCATGGTGGCAGGGAGGGGGGCATTTTGGCTTCCATTAATAACCCCCACGGGGACAGGAGACTATAGAATCGGAAAAGGCCTGGGAATAGAATCTGAGGTCAGCTAGAAGGCAACGGTCATACGCCGGTCAAATTCAGGCTTAAGGCTATTTCCCCACCTTGTATGCCCCCCCTTTCAAGAAGCTTCCCCCCTTCCTTGCACAACCCCCCCTCCCCCTCCATTTCCACCCTCAGACAAGAACCAGCCATCCAGAAACAAACCCCTGGACAATTCATTCCTCCCATGTAATTTTCTATACATCGTTCTGTTAAAAAAAAAAAAAAAAGATGGTGGGGCAGGGTGGGACTGCAGCTAGAATCGCATGCTTCCGCCCTTATAATGAACCGGCACTGCTCAAAAGCTGTCCTGTTCCAAAATTCATATACCTGCAACCATATAAACACCCTTTTTTGTTGTTGTTTAATAGACCCAAACACACCCCCTCCAATCTTGGGCCAGGCTGAGCAAGCGCAAATTGGGTTCTCTTTGAAAATACATAAACTCCTTTCTGGAACTTACTGCCTTCTCTCCAAACACCCATTTTTCCAAATTCTCAGGCAGCCCCGCATCATTGAGAATGGGCCACGGTGTTGCTCCATAAACAAGATCCATTTCCCCATAATTAATCTAGAAGAATGATCACTCCTTCCCCATTTCTGTACTGAGAACCCCTGAAGTTAAACTGAACCCGCAATTCAGCCAAGAGTATAGGGAAGGAATGGAGTGGATGAAAAATCTGAATTTTTAACCATCCTTGTAGCCACCTGACTCCAGCCATATCATGTTTTGTTTAAAAGGTGTGAACACACAGCCCTTAAAAGTCACCAGCAACTCTTGCTTTTTTAAAAAAAAAAATCCACCATGAGTATTAGAATCTCTTATCTGCGCTAGAATATTGAATCTACCGGCACCCAAAGGGCAGGCTAAGGGAGTTGTATTCTATAGCATGCAAGATCATAGTCTCGTACTTGAGTGTTAATTAATACGGAAGAAATGCCAGCACCTGGTTCCGTAACTCAACTACTAATGCGAACTGGAATCCCCACTTCACCCATAATCGAGCATCAAAAGGTTTTGGGGGGGAGGGAATCCACCCTCTCAAGACCCCGGATTGTGACTGCAGCGGAACACTTTAAAGGCTGCTAAATTTAATCTGCGTTAAAAGATTGTGGAGTGTGTATGCTGGAACAGAGGGACCCCCATTGCAAAGCGTAAGCAGTGAACAGGTTTTGAGTGCCGTCAGTGCTAGTAGCGTAAGTGGATGGATCTGACCCCGTGTAGCAAAACCTATTGGGGAAGTTCTCCTGCACAAGTCTTGCCAGAATGGATAGGATTTGTGCAAGAATGCTGTATTTCTGTGGGGCTTGCCCAGGCAAATTTGCAGGTGGATTGGTTCCCAGTTTAATTATAAGGCAGGAGATGTCACTCAGCTTTCTGGCTCTGCTAGCCCTACCTTAGGAACACTGTGAGTTTGTTCTCTTTGCATCTCCCCCAGTACTGGACTGGAATATGGGATTTGGAATTTTGGTAAAGTCAGCCACTCCTACCTAAAGAAGCTGTCGTTCAATAGGTGGTCTCACCTAGAAATGAATGCACCCATTACTTTGATGGGCATGGCTCAAGGCAAGCTTGCGTTGATGTGCATCTCTCAACAGCAAGTGAATATTTTCTTACACATAGGAATATTTTCTGAGCCTTGCTAACTGTTTATTATTTTCAAAAACCTCCTTTAATTTGAAATGTCATCCCTTTTGTCCAGGGTATTACAGCCCTATATATACAGCCCTTTATTTCAGCCATTCCTACTCTAAATGTTCTTCTATTTTGTTCCAGGAACCCAGTTAATCCTATATAGAAAAAAAGACCTAGACAAACAGGCAGGATTTCCCCACGTGTGAGTTGTATAATATTTATATATAATATATATGTATGCATGTTTGCATGTGCGCAGCTCTCCCACCCCCGTTTATTTTGTGCCAAAATTTATCACGAACGCTGTTAAAAGCTTCATGCTTTGACAGAGGTAATAATAAATACACTGTTAAAGACAGTAGTTTAATTCCTTATACCTTCCAATCCGCACAGAATAAACTCCATTCATCGCCGAGTAATTTTTTACCGCATAAATCTTTAAAACGAACCGTAGTAGGCTGTTGAGGCTGAAATATTGCAAATTTATTAGTTATGCCCGTGTCGTACCGGCTTCGGTGTGTTTCCATTCGAATATATTATCAGGGAAATTTGTGTCTTTAAATGTGACATTCTTTCCATTTTCCAAAGGCAGCTTTATAACAAGCAGCTCTTGGAGAAAACCAACTCTGCCTTTATTAGACAAAGATTTAGTTCTAAACACTTTCTGCAAACCGACTCGGGTTGGTTATTGAGTTGATGCGTCTCCGTTGGCACCTTGCTTAGAACTGGCATTGGGAAGCATTGATTCCAACGCGACTAATTATTGAAGGATGCCAGTTATCTCAAAGGATGGCAGTTGTTTCTGTTTGGTGTTTCAGGGTTTGAAAAATAACAATGCAAAAGGTTGCTTCAGCACAACTTTGAAACATTACATCACCCAAAATGTTTGATAGCTATTTGTTTTTAAAAATCTGTTTTTCTTCCTTTAAAAAAAAAAATCAGTGTTTTGCAGTGATAATAGAGAACAGGGACAATTTTGCATGAATCCAATTACACTCCTACAAAATAAAAATAACAAAATCCATCCCCCCTTCAAAAAAAAGCACTAAAGCACCCCTCCCACACTATAAAATTTGGTTAAACTTCCTCTAATATACCAAAGTTGGGAGAAAAGGCAACTACAAATTCACACAAAACTTAACGCTTTTCAAATTTTTTTTTTCTCCTGGAGCTTTAGAATATAAATAAGCCTTGTCATTTTTATTTGGTTGCGTTAAAGAATTAAAAGCAAAAGAAAACGAAACTCAAACAACCCAGCAAGCCGCAGTGAAAATTCCTCCATTCATTTAGAGAGCAAGAGATAATTATAAAACCATTTCCCGATCTGTGCGCGAGATGTGGGTTAACATTTAAAAATCCGATTGATGTCGGTAACATTTAAAGTGGTTAGTGCCACGAAATGTCACGTTCAGCCTGGCTTTTCATTAGAGGGGAAAGCAGATAGATTGATGGGATCGGGGGCTTGCATATCTGGGAATAAAATAAGTTTGCCTTAGCCCCATAACTCCTTTTAGGTCCTCCAATATGATGGGCCCAGGCTGGGGGTGGGGTTGCATAGACAGGACAGCAGAGATGAGAGAACGGTGTTCTTTAACTAACTCCAGTTGTGATGATCAAAAAGGATATTGGTATGGATTTCCAGAGGCTGCTGTTGCAACAGAGGTAATGAATCAACAGTTTTTGGTTTTTTTAAAAAAAAAGAGAGAATTACAAGCGAGCTATTAAATGCAACACAAAAGAAGCAAAATTCCACAGCCATGAAAAACTATCATTCATAAGGAGCCCGGTATGAAAGATAAGAGTCACACACGCAATTAATATTCAGTCATTTTCTATGAAAAGAATCCTGCCTTGTATCATAGAATCCTCAGAAGAGAGACTACTATAGATTCCCAGGACAGTGGCCCATCTTTTTTCTTCTCTTCTCTTTTCTTTTTTTCCCTCCCCCCCCCCACCCCCTTCAATGCCTGCTCCATCTGTAAATGAACAAACATCTTGATTTTATGGTTCTTTTCTTTGTTCAACTGAGAAATAGAGAGAGTGGAGAGCCAAAAAAAAAAAAAAAAATCCCCAAAAAGACATGAATAGACAAAACAAACAAAAAAGACCCCAAAAGATGATGGTATTCAGAGCCTAAGTAACACTTTAATTCCACATTCATTTACGCTTTAGTGATGAAGTTGTCACAAGCTATAATGCAGTATTTAATTAAAGCAGCGCAAACGGATCTAGATATGTCCTGCGGTTGCTATCTCCAAATTATAGCTTGCGCTGTCCTCAGTTGTATTTATGAAACAGCAGTTTTGAAGGTGCAGCTGAGCTGATACAGAAAGTAAACATTTTAAACCACCACTGTCAAAAAGAAAGGTGCTTTTCTTTGCTTTGCTCTCTTCTCTCTTCTTTCCTCCCTCCCTCCAAATTCTCCTTGAGTTGCAACAGAAGCATTTCATTAATTTCCACAAGGGGGGAAAGCATTTGGGAAATCTGGAATAGCTTCCCGTTCTTTCAGTTCCCTTCATTTGACCTACAGAGTTCCACCGAAACATGCTAGTGTTGTCTCTTGTCTTGAAAAAGTTTTTCTGATTGTTTTGTTTTGTCGCATGCCTGGGGTACAAAAGCAGAACATAGATGATTATATCCAAATGGCAAGTCCTTGTCAAATACGCAGACCTCATCCCGTAGAAAGGCAGGTAACGTATTTCCTGAGGCACCCCTGCTGCCTACCCATGCTCACTGCAGTGAGCCAGCTGTGTGAACAGTGCTGCCCCCGCTGTGGTCTATGTCAGATGCATGGACTGTTGGGGACAAGGACCAGTAGAAGGATCGCACACATCTGGCCACGGGGAATCAGAAGTGCTCAGTTGCTACACCTGCTTCTTGAAATTAGGACCATCTGGGTTCCTTGCAAGGGTCTACATACAGCTTTTAATTGGAGCCAAACGGGCTGCAATAGAGCTCAGGGGAGGTGTCTGTGAACAAACTCTCTGATTTCTTGTAAGCATCTCTCCTTTCCAGAAAAAAAAGCTAAATGACCCACATTTTGGCCTGCAAAGTTCTGCTCCTTTTTGGCATCATCTTACCAAGGAGGGATATTATGAGAATCCTATACAGCTTGGGGGGGATGTTCCAGGAAAGGTTTCATGAGCTGGTGGTGATGGAAAGTACCATCGAGTCACAGCTGATTTATGGTGACTCCATAGGGTTGTCAAGGCAAGAGACGTTTAGAGGTGGTTTGCCATTGCCTGCCTCTGTATCACAACCCTCATATCCCTTATAGATCTCCCGTGCAAATACTATCCAGGGCCAACCCTGCTCAGCTTCTGAGATCTGATGAGATCAGGCTAGCCTGGACTAGGCACTGTTACCTAGGGTTGCCCGGTCCCACCCCTCCGGCCACCAGCGAGAGGTGAGGGATGGTGATAGAGTGACTACCAAGTTGAGAAACTCCTGGAGATTTGGGGATGCAGCCTGGGGAGGAGAGAGACTTCAGTGGGGTACCCAATGCCATAAAGCCCACCCTCCAAAGCAACCATTTTCTCCAGGGGAACTAATCTGTGTAGTCTGGAAATTAGCTGTAATCCCAGGGGATCCCCAGGTCCTACCTGGAGACTGGCATCTCTACTTCCAGAGCCTTGCTGCATAAAGATGGAATAGGTGGATCTTTGCTGGGCCAGCGCAGCAAGCTTTGGAGGCAACGGGCACTGCCAGTTCCATGTTCTTCTGCACAGCATCCGTCAGCACCATTCAAAAAAGACACACCAGAGGGATCGCAAAGACCTACGTAGACGTAGTGCCAATAGAAAATTGTAATCTCAAAGGGGAAAAGAAAGGGATCCTCAAACATTAGGGAGAAGCACAACTGTGACCCCCACCTCCAACTTCTAGTCTCCCTGCCCCACCCGTGGAGTATTGCCCCTTTCATGCCCATCTCTTCCCCAAGCTGGCTCTCTGAGGAGACAGGTGCATAGAAAGCCCACAGAGACAGTATGATGTCACAGCAGAGTGCTGGCCTGCAAACCAGAGAAATCTCAATTCTAATCCCTCTTCAGCCATGAAGCTCACTTGGGTCAGTCTCTGTTGCTATCCCTCAGAAAAACAGTTCTCCAAAGCCCGCCACTGAGTTTAAGGCTGCTTTCATATTTGAGGTTTGTCAAGTATTTGAACTGCATACCTGGTGTTTAGCCTAGATCAGGGATGGCCAACAGTAGCTCTCCAGATGTTTTTTTGCCTACAACTCCCATCAGCCCCAGCCAGCGTGGCCAATGGCTGGGGCTGATGGGAGTTGTAGGCAAAAAACATCTGGAGAGCTACCGTTGGCCACCCCTGGCCTAGATGAAGATTTGGCAGTGCAAAAGGACAGGGCCAGCCTATGGCAATCTCATGCTCAAGAGGGTAGAGCCAAATGGTACCATTATTGGGATATTTGGTTAATATAGCAGAGTTTGCCCAGTCATAGAAGCGTGATACAGAATGCAGAAAGTAAATCTCCCAAGAAATCTATTGCAAAAAAGGTAAAAACTTTGATTTATTCATGTTGATCCAGTTCACATTCAGGTTGCAGTCAAAAGAAGAGAAAAGAAACCTAATCTGACGGTGCATTCAGACATACCATTAGTGGCAACACAGCTCCGTCTCGCTGACGGATTAAATGTGTTCGTTCAGACATCCACATCTGGCGTCATCCAGGGTCATCCCAGCTTGCTGCTCCTCAATGTCGCATTAATTTGACAGCACAGAAAGCCTGGCCCTTTTTCAAAAAAGCGGCACAAGATCAGCTTTTTCCTGTTTGGACAGCTCACACGCGATACTGCCCCTTGGAATGTTTACTGCTCCTCCCACCTTTTTTAAAAAAAAAAAAGCCCCAGCAGACATGCGCATTGCCAGATCATCCAGGAATCTGAGGTGACGCTTCTGCTTCTCCAATCAACAAGGATCGGAAGAGGGGGGGAACGTTATCCCACTATTCAGAACAGGAAAAAAAATCTTTTTTTTCAATGTAGAGGATTTCCAGATATCATTGTCACTGCCAATTTCTAGGAAAGTAATTCCTGGCAGTTCCCTGGTTTGAATCAGCAAAGTTAATTCCGGAAACTTTCCCCCCGCCTCTGAAGCAACGTTTGATTTCCCACCTCCAAACAGTTGGGCACATGTTCAATGGACCCCCTCCCTTCCCAGAAATCACCATCTGATCACGCATGCTCCAAGAAAAGAGCATGATAGTATTGGCTGTCTGATCGCTCAACAACAGAATGAGTCGCATTCTTGGATGCTCGTCTGAATGGCCCTGCATCGAATCAATATTCAGCGGTTCAAATTTGAGCGCTTCACACCCGCTTTTAATGTGACGTGTGACCGCACCCTAAGAGTACTTTCCCTATCACAAATGGCCAGCTTGTCCGACATCACTTGTGTGGGCGCATGAGGGCATTGTCTCCACAGGAAAGCCTGCAGAGACATGTGTCTCCATGAAAGGCCATGTGCAAAGGGTAAGAGGACAAAGTGAAAAAGAGAGGAGGGGTCAGAGGTCAGCTCCCAAGTTAAGGCAAAGAGAGGCATCCCATCCTGTTCAAGGAAATAACACCTATACACACATAGAGTGATGTAGTGTCTCCCCTATCTCCAAACATGCTGAGTTACTCACTCCAACAAACACTGCATGCTCTAATTGACACAGAAGGGAGTTCTCTCTTGGAAGGAATGGGAACTGTACAAGAGCTCTGCAGGACAACTTTCTTTGAAGGTCAGGGCAATGGAGTCAGACTGTGTATCCAATATCATCCAACATCTTCACTTTGCCTCACAGAATAAACACAGTTGCAGTGTTGAAAGAGAAACTGCAGCTGGTTCTTCGCCTATAGGACAGGCTCCTCTTCCTCTGGTCTTTGCCGTTCGCATGACACAGAGGGATATGTTCTATCAAAGGAAATTCTGGGCTGGCTTGGCCCTCCACCCCATGGTTTGAGCAGGCCAACTGCTTCTGTTTTGAAAAATAACAGGTCTATATTTGTTCCATTTTATACAAAACGTTTGCAAAGTTCCTCTGATGAACGGAACGCCTGAAAGTGCCTTCAGTTTTTGTTTTCAGGAGTTTGCCCCTGGAGAAGAAAAACTATTTTTAACTTAGTAAGGTCATGTCCAAATCCATGCTGTGCTTGTTACATCTGTCTCCAGCTGCAGTACAGCTTGCCGTAATGCTGAAGATAATGCAATTATGTGTTCTAGCCAATGTAGGCGTTACGGAAAGAGACAGTGCTTCGCTTTGTGTGGGAAATGGCTCGTGGACTACCAACAAAAACGTTACGAGAGTTCTAGTGAAGTATGCATTCCAGTTTAATCACGGCTCCTGGCCTAGTTTTTCACCAACCCAGATCTTAAAAACAATGACCATGTTGGTCAAGTTAGGTCCTGTTCTCTTGATCATCTCTGGCATGGTGGTCACTTGTCCACGTAAGTGTGCCACTGACACACGGGCTGAGGCAGCCATGTGCAGTCTAGTACCACATGCAGAACTCCAGTTGGCCATTTGCATATTAGGTCGCACCTTCTGACACTAAGCCAGCCAGAACTGCATTCCTGCTCAAAAAAAGCACCACTACTACCTATTCTCAAAATTGAAAATTGCTTCCCCCCCCCCCCTTGCATCACAGTCAGTTCAGAATAATACAGGTCTGCCTTACAAACTTTTTAAAAAGGGTTATCAAAGGGCAGGTTTTCATGTGCAGCAGAATGGAGCAAAAGTGAGGCTACAGGGTTCAGAGGTGGAAGAATGGATTGGGCCACTGCAGATTGCAGGGGAAGAATTACACATGGGATGTTCCCTAATTTTTAATTGGTGAGGGAAGAAATTTTTTAGGCAGTACCTGCACCCCTGCAGCTGGACATTGTATAGTCTGTTCTGCTGTCTCAGGATCTTGCATCTGTTTCCTTTGCAATGCATAGATGGGATTGCAAACTTTGAATTGGAAAATTCCTGGAGATTTGAGAGTGAAGCCTGGATAGGATGGTGATTGAGGGGAGGGACCTAAGTGGAGTATAATGCTATGCAGTCCACACTCCAATGCATCCTTTTTCCCCCCTCTGGGGGAACTGATCTTTGTAGACTGGAGGTCAGTTATAATTCCAGGCAGGGTACTTTTTTTGTAGAGATAGCCCAGCAGGAACTAATTTGCATTTTAGGCCACCTCCCTGACAGCCCCCTAGGTAGGGGCCACAGGGGGAGGGGGCACTGGGGAGGTGCCTATGGGGATGAGTGCAGAAGGCTGGAGAGGCTGGGGGCCATCCCTCTCCCTCCTGTGTGTTTTAGAGAGCCTGCCAAGCAGCTGATTGGCGGGCCCCTTAAATGGCATGGGAAGGGCAGTGGTGTGATTTAAATCAGATATGAGGGGGTGGCCATGGGAAGGGGGTGAGGGGCCACCAAACCCTGTCAGGGGGCCAGGTCCCATGGGCCCCTGGCTAGCTACGAGCCTGCCCCCTGACATCACCATTGTTTCACACACAACTTTTGGGGGGTAGAAAAAGCACAGCATGAACTCATTTGCATATTAGGTCACACCCCCTGATGCCAAGCCAGCCAGAACTGCATTCCTGCTTTTTTAAAAAGCCCTGATTCCAGGAGATCTTTAGACCCCACCTGGAAGTTGGCGACTCTATGCATAGAGCAGGCCTGAGTCTGCGCACATTCAGTTTGAGCAGTTAACGTCCTGTATCAGATTTTTATTTTGATGACGGGGATCAGCATCTTTGTGTGTTTTTTTCCGGGTGCATGAAGAGCTAATCCACACACAGCCATGAGTAGTACTAACCTTTACACAAGTGCTGCAACATGTAGCCCCACGGGCTGGGAGTTGATGCATGCAGCAGAACTGGGCCTTGAGAACCAGCTCGATGCAGTCTCCCATCCCTTTCAGCCACCTCCGTGCTAATTTTACAGGCTTGAGGCAGATTCAGTTTGGCCTTCCAATCTGATTGTAGGAAATGGGGAAGAGCAACCTTGTAAGTTTCAGGAGGGGGGTGGATCCATTCAGTACCAAGGACAGCCAGGGCCTTTTAAGCATACAAAAATGGAAATCATAAAGAGTTCTTAAAATTGCCTAAAAATAGGCAAATTCTTAGAGAACAAGGTCTACTCATGGCCAATAGCTGCGATAGCTAGAAACGCAACCTTCATATTCACAGACGCTCTGCAGCGGCGATCCTAAAGGCACATTCCTGGAAATAAACACTTTTGAGTAACATGAAACTTCTGCGCAGACCTGCTAAGGTTTGCTCCCTGAATTGCTGACAACCAGGTGTGGAGTGGGGGTGGTCATTGTTTCCCACATAGTTTCCTGGAAAGCTTTTTTTTTTGGGGGGGGGGGAGGTGTCCTCTCAACTAGCCAGAGTTAGAATTAGTGGCGACCCAGACAGACCTTTGGTTTGACCCAGCCAAGCAGTTCTTCTTTTCTTAAAATCAGCCGCTGCTCCTTGGCAAAAGGCAGCATTTGAGACCCCTCTGGTTTTCAAACATCACCGTTTCTTTTGCAGAATTGGTCATTACAGGTTGCTTGAAGATGGGGTGCGGAGAGAGAATTGCTCTGCACAGTCATCTCGGAGAATGAAAAGACTCTGGAAATAATTGGAGTGACCTTTTTAAAAAGAAGTTGCCCTCCGGGGGGTTCCAGTCACAGAGATATTTTGATAATTCTAATCATCTAATCAGCACTTGATTATTTTAATTTCTCTTGCTCTCCTCCCCCCCCCCCGCCCCCCTTACTTTCCCTCTTTCCTCTCCCAGCCGGGGGAATCTGAAATAAATTGACTCCTTTACGTAATTATTCCAAGCCCCTTCACAGGTCACTTCCAAAGTTTAACTCTGATGGCTGCTCATTTTCCATCCGACGCGAGCGGCTCGAGATGTTAACGCGGAAAATAATTGGCTGCTGAACAAATTTAGGAAATTGAGTGTGTGATAAAGCAAATAGAAATGTTTCCTCTTCTTTTTTTTTCCCCAGCCCCCCCCCCCCTTCATCGTTTCCTCTGTGGCACGGTGGTGGTAGGGAGCGGGCAGAAGGTGGACCTCCTCTCCCGCTGCCCTCGCCAATCTGGCTATTAAAGTTCCACCTACGGCTAAAGAAGTTTTTGTCCGTGAAAAATGGTCATTTTGTTTCCCCGTGAGCACCCCCCCTCCCTTCCCATCCTTGCTGGATAGAATGTTATTAAAATGCTAATTTAAAAGGGAAAAAAGAGTTAAATATCTAGCAATGGTGAAGTCTAATTGGACCCATAATGAGTTTACTAAATGTGAACACCCCTGACACTGGCGGAGCATAAACAGCCAGCCAAACAGATCATTAGCAACGGCGTTCATTTATTTTGGCGACCTTAAGATGACCCCGCCGAGGGTAGGGTAAAAGAGCAGGTGGATCCGGCTGTGACACCCCCCTGGGGGGGTATCCAGGAAATGAAGCTATAAGCAGCTGCTATAGCAACACCTCTGTTGAACAGATGATGTAACGAACACCACCAGCCTGGAAAGCTCGGCAAACCGGAATGCAGCCAATTCTCTTTCCCTCTCCCCCCTCTTTCCCCGAGACACACACACACACAAGAACAAGCGTTGCCGAAACAATCGCGGCTTTTAACACCATCCATTCATTCCTTTTAGAATGTGCAGAATGTACCTTTTTCTCCCCACCCAGACCCCTCTGGACTGCAAAACTGGAATGATCAAAAAGCTCTCGGAGGGCATCACCGCTCCAGAGCACTTTATGCCTTCCCAGTCCCCCCCCTCCCTCGCCCCCCCTGGGACTCCCCCGCCATCCCAAAAGGCAGCAAGTGCCCTGCATAGTCGGAGGTATCAGCAAGTGTTGCCTTCGATCAGGGCATGACCCACCTTCCCTGCTGCTATCAGAGCCAAAGTGACACACAAATGTGGTAAACTGTAGTTTAGAGCCTCAGGTTACGAGGGACCTCTGCATTTATTTATATATAAAATGTAACGTTAGGTTAGTACATGTTTTTTGGTAATGCTATGGGGCCTTTTAAAGTGTAATACAGTTTAGGCCCTTAATGTTTCTGGGGCAGCGATGATCTATGTTCTTAGTGCTTGAGGGACAACAGTGGGAGGGCTTCTGGAGTTCTGGCCCTGCCGGTGGACCTCCTGATGGCATCTGGGTTTGGGGCTGCCTTGCGGCACAGTGTGTTGGACTGGATGGGCCACTGACTTCTCTTATGTTCTTATATCTTAATCTGATCCGGGCTACTCTTAAGCGGTGGAGTGGCGTGGTTAAGAGAGGCAGACACGACTCTGGAGAACCTAGTTTGATCCCCCCCATTCCTGCACATGAAGTCTGCTGGGTGACCTTGGACCAGTCTAGGGTTGCCACAGGGTTCCCTCTAAGCTGAGTCAGTGTGAGCTAGCTCATAGTTTTTTAGCCTCCAGCTCACACATTTTTGTCTTAGTTCAGGAAGGATGGCCCCAGAGCAAACTAATTTATGCAGTAGCCCAGTTGCTCACTCACAACATTAATGCCAGTAGCTCAAAAAGTAGACTTTTTGCTCACAAGACTCCACAGCTTAGAGGGATCATTGGTTGCCAGGTCCTTACCTCTTGCCGGCAAGGAGCTTTGGAGATGTTTCAGGAGGGGGAGGGGAATCCCCGATGTGATGACATCATGCACAAGTGACATCATTTTGGGAATGCAGTCCCTTGGAAGGCAACACTGGCACCCGCTTGCAAAAGACTATTCAAAGGGAACCTTCCCTTAAATGTTTTTTTGCAAGCAGGGGCCAGGTGCCACACCTGAGAACTCTGTGGCCAATTTGCCACTTGGGATTCAGTTGCAAGTGGCCTTTCATTTGTGTTTTATATATTTTAATGTGTAATGCGGCTAATGTTGGGCCCTTAAATGCTTTTAGCCATTAAGAAATAAATTTATTTTTATAACATTGAAGTTCTGTATACCTTTTTTTAAACAAAAGACCCTAAATTTGTTTTGTACTAATCTTTTTGGATATTCCTTGCAAAGTCACATGATATCAAGTCAAGAAGCATGTGACAAGAAGCTAAGGAACCAGAATGTCTGAACAGGCTTATGCTTTCTCTGCTGCTATCTTTACCTTAGCAGCCTATTGCTTCTTTCAGTGTGAGTGTGAAGAGGGGCAGGATACAACACATCCTTGCCTTTTTAGGCCTGTCAGCCAGCAGAAGACCGGGGAGGGGGGAAACGGGGGTGGCTGTCAGCAGTGGTGTGATGTCATTTCCAGGAAAGCCCCAGAAGTGACATCACTCCTCTCTAGGAATCTCCTAAAACACTATAGTAAAACTATAGACTTAGTGGCAATACCTTATGAGGACTGACATTTCTTCAGGGAAAAATGCATAGTAGTTGTGGGTCCTTTCAGAAAGCAGCAAAAAAATGGCAGCTGTACAAGGGTTCATGACCCTACCTGAGGGGTCCTGACACCTGGGACTGAAGACTACTTGCATTGCAATACTTTAATGGTCCTAGTAATATGGTATTGTACTGCTGTGGGGCATGCTCTGTGAAACAATGCAGCTGCCTACGATGTTTGCCTATTAAAAATAAGACTGATAATACTTGAAAAATTTGCCCTAAGCTAGGAGGTATCACATGTAAAATGGGTATAGAAGGGTGGGGAGGTATTGGTCAACACATTTTTTAAAAACCAGAAATGCCCTTGTTTTGAAAGCAAGTCTTCATTACTTAAGTGGATGGTGTCATGCCACACTTGAAAAAATGGGATGGATAGGTACCCCAGGGCTTTTTCTTGAGCAGGAGCACACAGGAATGCAGTTCTGGCTGACTTGGCACCAGGAGGTGTGGCCTAATATGCAAATGAGTTCCTCCTGGGGGTTTTTTTGTACAAAAGCCTTATGTGAAACAATGGTGATGTCAAGGGGTGTGGACTAATGAGTTCCCGCTAGGCTTTTTCTACAAAAAAGTCCTGGGTACCCCTGCAGGTGGGTGAAGTTGTGCACCCATGAAAGCCTCCCTGGGTTTGCCCTTGCAAGCAGTGTATTTCACATGACTATCACATGAAATTGCCTTATACTAAATCAAGCCCTTGGTCCATCAAAGTCTGTATTGTCTACTCAGACTGGCAGCAGCTCTCCAAGGTCTCCCGCAGGGGTCTTTCCCATCACCGACTACCAGATGTTTTAACTGGAGATACCGGGGATTGAACGTGGGACATTCTGCATGCCAAGCAGATGCTCTGCTCCTGAGCCGCAGCCTTTCCCTCCCTCCCACCTCCATTATAATTTTAACCAGTTTGAGGGACCAGCAAGGTACAGAACATATTGAAATAAGCAGTGCAAGGGGAAACAGCAAACTTTTTACATATAGAGAAGCACAATTAGGCAGTAGCTTTATAGAAGCAAAGGATCTTGCTGTTGCTAAGTGCAGCCATAGATGAATCCAGAAGACAACAAGAGCATGGGAAAATCAAGGTGCTGGCAAAAGACAGCTTGAAAGAAATAAGTTCAACTCAAGGACATCCTTGACAATGCAAGAGCTTGCAGATATATGACTACTCAAAGGTTTATGTTTGGTCTAGTTTGGGTTTGGGATCAATTCTGACCCAAATATTGGTAGAAATTCAAAATTCAGCGAGTTTTAAGCAACTGGAAACTGTCCAGTCTGAACTTTGGCACTTCAAAACACTGATCTGAAAATTCTATCACCCATTCCCAAATTCACCATGCTTCCACATAACCCACTTGAGAACCACTTGTCAAGAACAAGCAATATGTGTGCTTGGAGTAATCTTGTCTTTTGCATCAAACCATCTCCATACATATCATATTTTTATAATGCAGTCTTATAACTACAAAATCCATGATGCAGTGTGACCATAAGCAAATGCATATGTACAAAATGTATCTGGGAACAAATTAAATATATCAAATATATCTGGAAACCTTTAATTGGAGCAACAGCATTGAAACAATGGTGCAGCAAGTATAACTGATTGAAATTTGCATAGGAAGATGAATTTTGTGTGGAATTCAGCTTCTGGATAAATGGAACTAGGAACAGAATTTCCCTTCTGATGTTTGGCCATGGCTGGCTAAATCCCATTCGCAAACTTGCACACATCATCAGAGTCTGGCATAGTATTGGTTCAACCAAAGATGCCTGAGCTGACCTCTAATGCCCAGAATGTTGGGGTCTTAATTCTGATTTTGAGATCCTTCTTCACACCTTACCAGGTCCCTTAAGATCAGTAAGAAAGCACTACCCCAAGAACTCCATCTTTGTGTCAAATTCAAACTACAGTAGCCCATAGAGAAGAAATCACAGCAAGTTAGTTATCTGGGCTTTCTTTTCTCAGGTTGTCAAAACCTGAACATTTTCTAATAGTAAGTTTTCTTTCTCTGCTCCTTCATTTGTGCAATGTCAGTTTCCAAGTTTGGGCAAGAACTTAGTAACCAAGGTTTTGTTTTAAGTTCATTTTAGCTGTTCATTTAAGCAGCGCACCCTTGTTGATATACTTTATACTTCTGTTTTAAAAGACATAATTTAATATCGTAATATTCCTATGTCTAAGCTTTATATGTTGCAATACTCTCAGTCTCTAAAGGTGAAGTTAGGGGCAGTTGCACAATGGAATTTATTATTTTTATTATCCTTTGGGTCCTACCTCCAAGGAGTTTAGAGCAGTAGAATAGGAATCCCACATGTCTATTTATGGCCAGGCTTAAATCTCACTGGGCTTCAGAGAAGGAACTTCATAGTGTATGTTCTGCCTTTTCTCTTTATAAATAAATGCAATGATAACAAGACACCCCTCTCTCCGATCGTCTGGTCTCATCTCATGTTGATCTGATCACATTTCTCATTAAGGGGGCAAGGTTATGAAGGGTCAGGTCTTTAAAAGATTCCAATTCTCCATTATTCTTTTCATCCAGGAAGTGAGCAAACGCCATCTTTTTAAGTCTGGACAGCCTAGAGATTGTCTGTCTCTTCAGTGATCTGGCATGATATCTAAAGATCAGCTAGGAATCTCCTTTTGGGACTGTATCATCCATACAGTAAGAACATACAAAGGAGGATTCACCTACGATGGGTTGGATCCAACCAGCTTTTCTGCTGGAAAAGAAGGAACCACCCAAAAAGGCTATGCCAGGGGTAATGGGACGAATGTCATGAAAGATCAAGGCTGTTGTGAGGCCAGGAACTGGGTGAGATTGAGTGGGAAAGCTGGCTGAATCCAACGAGCCATGTGCAAGTCCAGCTCTGTTTCCCACTTTAATGCTACCTTCCCTCCCTTATTGCTTCCATTATCATGATCACCACTACCATGGATTCGGGGTTATGCTTCACCTATCCAGGTGCACCTAAAAAGGCAGGGGGAAATGCTTTGTTATAGGGTTGCCACCCTCCAGGTGAGGCCTGGAGATCTACTTTTACAACTATCTCCAGCTGGCAGAGATCAGCTCCCCTGGATAAAATGGCTGCTTTGAAGGGTGGACGTTATGGCATTGTACCATGCTGAGGCCCCTCCCCAAACCCCACCTTCTCCCGGATCCACCACTAAGTTCTCCAGGTATTTTCCAACATGGACCTGGCAACCCTAGTTTGGTAGATGTGCAAGTAAATCCAAACTAAAGGAGCAAAAGCTTTCTAACATTCCCAGAGTGGCCTAAAGATAGTGTCTGATGCGAAAGCAACTACCAATCCTCCAAGTAACAGGTTAAAGTGACTCTAAACTGACTGAATTTAGGCAGATCATGAAAGGGAGGACAGGAAGGGATGAGGAAGTATTCAGCTCTCGTGGCCCTTTCTTATCTTCTCAGGGCTATGCCAATCACCACGCTGGGATCAGGAAGGAATTTTCTTCTTGATTAGCCCAGGGATTCTGAGATTCCCCCCCCCCCCTTCCTCTGGGCATTGAGCAGTGTCAAGCATGGTGAAATTCGCCCAAATTATGGGGGTTCGTCCAAATTATGTTGCCACTCACTGAGTTGCTTAAAACCAGAGGGAAAGGTCCTGACGCCAAAAAACCCGGGGCGAAATTAAATTGGACACAGAGGTGTCAAGAGGCGTTCACTAAGCTCAAACGGTTGTTCACTAGCGAACCAGTTTTAACACACCCTAATGAGCTGAAGCCCTTCATTGTGCAATGTGACGCCTCCAGTGTCGCCGTCGGAGCCATCTTCATGCAAAAAGATGAGGAGAGGCTAAAACCCTGTGCCTATATTTCTAAAAAATTGGTCGGTCTGGGATAAAGAGACTTTTGCTGTGACTTATGCTCTCAAGACCTGGAGGTCTTGGCTAGAAGGCTCTAAAGTGCCATTTGAAATCTGGACTGACCACAAAAATTTGGAGGCGCTCACCGGCCGGTGCAAACTCAGCGAAAAGCAGATTCGGTGGGCGGGGTTTTTCTCTAAATTCGACTTTGTGCTGAGGCACATCCCTGGGACGAAAAACATTTTGGCGGACGCCCTTTCACGCCTTCCCCAACATAACAGTCAAAAGGAGGAGGTGATAGACTCCCTGATCCCTCCCTCTCAAGTAGCCGCCATGGTAACCACCCGATCCAAAACACGGCGGAATCTGCAGCCCGACAAGTGGGGGGGGGAGAGCGCCTGGCCACGGAAACGGAAAAAGAGGGAGAAGACAGACCGGGGGACGTACAGAAAGGGGAGGATGGGTTTTGGTATAAAGGTGACAAACTGTACGTCCCTGAGAGCTTACGGTCCGAAGTCTTGCAATTTTGCCATTCTAACAAATTAGCTGGCCACTTTGGATATGTGAAGACATTGCATCTAATTAACAGACAGTTTTGGTGGCCTTCCATGAAAAAGGACGTTTCTGAGTTGGTTGCTTCCTGCCCCATTTGCTTAATGGCAAAAAGAAGGGGGGGGAGCCCGCCGGGCTGTTAAAACCTCTAGAGACAGCCTTACGTCCTTGGTCTGTGGTGTCAATGGATTTTATAGTCGAACTGCCAGTTTCGCAGGGTAAAACCGTAATCCTGGTAGTAGTGGACACCTTTTCCAAACAAGCACATTTCATTCCCTGTGCGCAGCTGCCCACAGCTAAGAAACTAGCTTATCTGTTTTTCCATCACATTGTGAAACTACACTCGTTCCCAGATAAGATCATTAGCGACAGGGGGCCACAGTTCGTTGCCAACTTCTGGCGGGAGTTCTGCAAATTATCAGGCATAGAACAAGGGCTGAGCTCAGCCTACCACCCCCAGACAGACGGACAGACGGAACTCTTGAACGCACTGTTAGAACAATATTTACGGTGCTATGTGAATCACCAACAGGCTAATTGGGTGGATCTCTTGCCGTTTGCTGAGTATGGTTACAATAACAGCATGCACAGTTCAACCAAGGCTTCCCTGTTTCAGATTGTAAATGGGTATGAGGAGAAGCCTGTTCCGTTGCTGCCAGGAGGAGAGCGAACCCGTAACCCCACCTCATTCGAACAATGGTGGGGAAAGTTAGGGAACAGCTGGAAGGGAATTCAAGAGAATTTGGAAACCGCTAAGGAGGCGTATAAAAAACAGTATGACAAATCCCATGTATCCGCTTGGGATTTTAAAGTGGGAGATTTGGTATTTGTGTCAACGAAGAACCTCCCGCTAAATCAACCCTCCAAGAAGTTGGCGTATAGATTCCTGGGCCTTTTTAAGATCAAGAGGGTGATTAACAAAGTGACCATAGAATTGGAGTTGCCCAAAATGTTTAGTAAAATACACCCTGTCTTTCATTGCAGTCTTTTGCAAAGAGATCTGGGTAGTTCTTCTTGGCACCCTCGACCACCAGCTCCACAACCTATCCAGATTGGGAATCAGAGTCATCATGAAGTGCAAGATATATTAGATTCAAAGATTAAACGGGGGTTATTTGATTAAATGGAAACATTTCCTAGCCAGCGAAAATGAATGGGTAGCAGAAAAAGATGTGTTGGCTCCTGATTTAGTAAATAAGTTTCATAAAGCATTTCCCCAGAAACCCCGAGATTGATTTTAAGGGGGGCAGTATGTCAAGCATGGTGAAATTCCATTGATAATTGATTGTGTAAGGGTCCTGCATAACCTGGTCTTTGAAGCATCATGGAGGATCCAACTTTCTTACTTTGTTATTCTTTCCCTTCCCCCTGTCTTGCTTTATGGCTTATAATTAGAAGTAGTGAGAACTGAAACCAAGTAATCAGCACCTTCCCATATATTCCGGTAAGGGAGTGAGAGACATCTGGAGAAAACAAGGACACAGTCCTGATAATGCTATGAGAATGTAGACATTTATGATAGTTTATGTGTGAATGCTACCCCACAACCCCATCCCTTGGAATCCCTTTGAAGTAGGCCTTAAAAGTATTGTATCAATGTGTATTCGACATTACTCTCAAGAACCTGTTACTAAAGTATCAGTCTATCAATAAACGTAGTCTTTGTATCAACTTCAACTCGTCATTGAACCTGCATGCTTGACAAGCAGGGGGTCACTGAGGGAGTGCAGAGGGAGGTAGCTGTGAACCTCCTCCACTGTGCAGAAGTTTTGGAGAGCCAGTTTGGTGTAGTGGTTAAGTGTGTGGACTCTTATCTGGGAGAACCGGGTTTGATTCCCCACTCCTCCACTTGCACCTGCTAGCATGGCCTTGGGTCAGCCATAGCTCTGGCAGAGGTTATCCCTGAAAGGGCAGCTGCTGTGAGAGCCCTCTCCAGCCCCACCCACCTCACAGGGTGTCTGTTGTGGGGGAGGAAGGTAAAGGAGATTGTGAGCCGCTCTGAGACTCTTCGGAGTGGAGGGCGGGATATAAATCCAATATCCTCTTCTACATGGCTGTTGGGGTCTGTTGCATTTCTAACTCCACTAGGCAATTTTGTATGTGTATGTTCAGCCTCCCTAATTCAGAGAGTATGGATCCAGGGACAAGGGCACCTAGGGTGAAAGCTGGAAGTGTAGTCATGCTCCCACATGGTAAGGAAGAAGATCACAGGTGCATAACCGGGTTCCTGGTAAATTCCATGACTTCCGACACAGTTAGCTTTTTCATGTCTACTAACTCAGAGCATGAACATGTGCAAAGCTTGCGCTGGTCTGTAGATCTGTCCAACGCATTTTACTCCTACAGCGTCTGCCAGGAATAAGTGGTGGAGGAGGGGAGAACGGCCTTCAAGATTCCAAAATCACAACCCAATTGATTTTCTTGCCATACTTAATGGGCCCAGCCAGATCTGTCCATCGCAGACATTCCTACTGAGGGCTCCAAACGGAGAAACGATTGCCCTGAAATCTTCAGAGCTCAACCAGAACAGCTTCATACATTCCACCTTGCGTGCTCTGTATCGGCCTCAACTCATGCCAGCAGACGGAAGTCTTTATTAAGGGTGTGCATTTCCCTGCCTCCTTACAAAAGGGCACGGAGTGAGCATAATCCCTAGAAATTATTGCAAAACCAAAACACAACAAATCTCTGGCAACTAATGCCCTCTTACCCCTGCTTCTTCTACAGACCCCCACCCCGGAATATCCGCCCCCTCCCTCCCTGGTGCACTTTCGATGAACCTGTGAAATTGTAGCAATGGCCCTTGAAGTGCGGTGGGGGGAATGATTTAGGAGAATATTAAAGGCAGTGTGGAGATTCAAAGGCGCCTCTCTCGGGGAGATGTGGAGAAATACGCAGCACAGATGGGCTGCACAGATTAAACATTTCCGTCACATTGTTTCCAAATTGTGTTGCGGTGCCTGAGGGTTGGCACGGCGGTCAGAGCGGCGCAGCGGAGTGGTACGAAGCCGCCACGCTTTTATGGAATAAATATTAATACGGCGGCGCCACGTGATTTCACAATCCCGTTGGCTGGGGGTGGTTGGGGAGAGGGGGAGGAGGAAGAGAGTGAGGAATGTTAGCGCCTTTTGCTATTGTTTGTGAACTTGAATGCTTTCTGCAGAGGATGCCAGGATCGTCAGGCGCTTCGCAAGCATAAAAGAAACGGTATTTAACTGCAAGAATCTTGGTGTTGAGAGGGATTGGAAGGCTCTCCTCTTCTCAAGTCAGCAACAGCTTACTTGGAAGGGGGGCAGCAGCAGCCTCTCGTCTCGAACACCTTCCCCTCTCCCAAAAAAACCCCACTTAGATTTCGTTATGCTGAAGAACTATAACTGTAACTGTTGTTACTTTTAAAAATTTCTCAGAATCAGTAAAATACCAGTGTGGTGTAGTATTTAGAGCACTGTATTAAAATCTGGGAGACCCACACTGGAACCCCCATTCTGCCATGGCAGCTTGCTTGGGCCACTCATTTTCTCCCGCACCCTAACGAACCTCTGAGGCAGGTTGTTCTAAGGCAGAGGTGGCCAAAGTGTGGCTTGGGAGCCATATCTGGCTCTTTCACAAATATTGTGTGGCTCTTGGAGCCCCCGCCACCCCATTGGCCAGCCTGGAGAAGGCATGTGTCTCTTTAAATCATGTCTTCAAGTCAAGCCAATTGTTGGCTTGAAGAGTGTGTTTAAAGTTGCCTCCTCCCTCCCCTTATCTATTTTCCTTCCTTCCTCTTTTGCAGCTCTCAAACATCTGACGTTCGTGTCTTTCAGTTCTCAAACATCTGACATTTATTCTATGTGGCTCCTACATTAAGCAAGTTTGGCCACCCCTGTTCTAAGAATAACATGGAAGACAGGAGAACAGTGTAAGCAAAGGCACTTTCAGTCCTGTTGGGAAAAAAGACAGGTTGTGAATGAATTAGGGGGAGAGGCAACAGCAAACCGCTTCTGCTTCTCCTTTGCCTTGAAAGCCCCTTGCTGGAGTCCCCATGAGTCGGCTGTGACTTGAAAACACTTTGCACACATATGACAACAGCAACACATATGGGAGAAGGATGGGAACTCTCAAATTTAGTAGTGTATTGAGAGGTAGGTTAGGCTAAGAGTCTGATGCTAAGCTCAAGATCATTCAGCAAGCTTCATAGCTGAGAAGGAAGCTTAACCCAGGCCTCTTAGATTGAGTCTGAGTATACCACAATGATTCGGATGTTTGCAAGGGTCTTTCTTCATGGTGCAGCCATCTCTGCTGCTCCCCCACCCCTATTATTCTGTCTCCGTCTGGAAATAAACTGCATACTTTTTGTTCTTTCCCATGAAGTTCCTTGCGGGAGTCTTTCTGTATCATGTGGTCCTGAAATTAATAGCAAAAAAAAAAAAAAGTAATAGCGGGGGAGGGGTTAGATTTAATTATTCATCCTAATTGTGATTTATAGGAGGAGCCATTTGTGTAGATAAAGAAGCGGCGAGAGAGAGCTTACTCTCTCAAAGAAAGAAAGGAAGAAGACTGGTGAGATAGGCTGAGACAGGAAGGAAATGAAACAAAATGGAGCCAAGCAAGAGATCCTGCAGCTGAGGTTTGTTGGGCTAGGAAGCTTAATGCATTTTTGTGCACGCTGAATGATCCACTTTCAATCCACTTTCAATGCTCTTTAATGATCTTTTGCGAGGGGTTTTTGTCATTTTACGCTGCAAAATCCAATTGCAAAGTGGATGGAAAGTGCATTATTCAGTGTATGTGGAGCACTTTAGGGAGGTAAGGGTTAATAAAGGTGTTTCTCTACTGCTGTGTTGTCCAAGAAGGTTGCTTCAAAGATCCAGCTGCATGTTAGGCATCATATTTATTATGTAGTCTAATTATATATTAAACCTTTACTGTCTGTGCCTTTTGTGCCTACAGTGGCTAATAATAATTCTAGGAGACAATTTCTAACATGATGGTGAGAAAGGAAGCAATAACTTTCCCTCCCACATAGCCATAGCCCAGAGTCAAAATACCATGCCATTCCCCCACCCCACCCCCGCTCCTTTTGAGAGCCGGTTTGGTGTAGTGGTTAAGTGTGCAGACTCTTATCTGGGAGAACCAGGTTTGATTCCCCACTTCTCCACTTGCACCTGCTGGAATGTCCTTGGCTCTCATAGAGGTTATCCTTGAAAGGGCAGCTGCTGTCTTAGCCCCACCTACCTCACAGGGTGTCTGTTGTGGGGGAAGAAGACGAGATTGTGACCGCTCTGAGATTCAGAGTATAGGACGGGATATAAATCCAATATCATCTTCTTTTAATGTTAAACAAAATGATCGGATCACATCAAGTGATTCTGGCCTATAGAAAAACCCAAATATTTGGCTGTCCCATTAATCTGTCATCCAGAGATTTCATTAAAAATTTCCATTGTCAAGGCAAGGAGACTTTAATTGGAAGGGGGGAGTCCAAAGACTTGCTTGTAGAGGATGATGGAGGTTAAACATAGAATCCACGACGTATTTTTGGAGTGTGTCTTGTTTCTTATGGTGCAGAAACTCTACAGGTGTGTGCAGATGTATGTCATTTACTGCGGGGTGACATGATAGAGGTTTACAAGATTATGCATGGGATAGAGAAGGCAGAGAAAGAAGTACTTTTCTCCCTTTCTCAAAATACAAGAACTCGTGGGCATTCAATGAAATTGCTGAGTGGTTGGGTTAGAACTGATAAAAGGAAGTACTTCTTCACCCAAAGGGTGATTAACATGTGGAATTCACTGCCACAGGAGGTGGTGGCGGCTACAAGCATAGCCAGCTTCAAGAGGGGATTGGATAAACATATGGAACACAGGTCCATCAGTGGCTATTAGCCACAGCGTATTGTTGGAACTTTCTGTCTGGGGAAGTGATGCTCTGTATTCTTGGTGCTTGGGCGGGGCAACAATGGGAGGGCTAGCCCCACTTATAAACCTGATGACACTTGGGTTTTTTGGGGGGGGGGCACTGTGTGACACAGAGTGTTGGACTGGATGGGCCATTTGCCTGATCCAACGTGACTTCTCTTATGTTCTTATGAGAATATGTTGTGAAAGCGTACTCCCTGCATATGTGATACATTGACTGGGCTCTAGGGGATGGGATGGAGGGAAAGCTATAGAGTCACCAGCTCTGTCTTGGGAAACTCCTAGAGATTTGGGGTCAGGATCAACGAATGCCCTAGCCTGGATAACCTTATCCCATCAGATCACAGAAGCTAAGCAGGGTCAGCCCAGGTTAGCATTTGGACGGGAGACCTCCAAGGAAGTCCAGGGCCACTACGTAGAGGCAGGCAATGTCAAACCACCTCTGAATGTCTCTTGGCATGGAAACCCTACATGGTCTCTGCAAGCCTGCTGTGACTTGACACCAAAAAAAAAAATCCCTGGGGAATATGGAGGGAATGGAAAGAACTCGGGCAGGATGTGATGTCATTGAGTGTACATTCTGACCTGGCCATTTTCTTCAGGGAAATTGATCTCCATAGTCTGAAGATCAGTTGTAGTTTCAGGAGAATTCCAGGCCCCCTCTGGAGGCTGACCCCCTAGAACCTGTTCTTCTAGCTAATCGCAGAAACCAGACTTGCCTAGTGCTGACTGACTGTGTCTTATGTCCATCATAAAGCATCGTCCCAGAGACAACCCCCTTCATCAAGGGTGCAGCAATAATTGGTTGGCCTTAGCGCCATTTATAGGGCCGCTTTCCCTTCCTTCTCAGAACTAATTTCAAAGTTTAAGTAAATGGTAAAATAATGAAGCAGGAAAAGTGAAAGCAGGTGAAAATGTCAGGTGCTGAGAAAAAGATCCAAAATAAAGAGGGCAGCCCTGAAAAAGCAGCGGGAGAGGGCCCCCTTTCAGCCCAGAGACTTTACATATTTCTGTTGAGGAACAAAAGCAGAAAGGAGTGTTTGTGCCATAGCAGAAAAGCTGCTTATGAAGTTAGTCCGTATGTAGCCCAGCAATGCGATTAACCCATGGCTGCTATGCCTTATTCAGAAGTATAAGGAAGTGTTCCTTTAACATACGTATGGAAGCAGCAGTCATTCAGAAACTGTGACTTGGCCCTAGGGTTGTTGGAAAATACCTGGAGACTTTGGGGGTGGATCTGGGAGAGGACGAGGTTTGGAGAGGGGAGGGGCCTCAGCATGGTCAGTGCCATAGAGTCCACCCTTCAAAGCAGCCATCTTTTCCAAGGGAGCCGACCACCGGCAGCTGGAGGTCAGTGGTAAAAGCAGGAGCTCTCCAGGCCTCACCTGGAGGCTGGCAACCCTACATGGCCCAGAGATGTAAATACTCTTGAAAAATGATCTCATACGGTATGTTCTAAAACACAGCTGAGGCTGCCACCACCCTCTCCCCTACTCCTTAACCTGTGTCCTTGCTATTGTGGTGGGAAAAACAGTAACAATGCCTGCGCTGGTTCTTTTGGTATCTGAGGTTTAACTCGGCCAGGGAAGAAGGACACAGAAATTACTTGATAGATACATTTGAGCCAAGGCTTATTCTAGCCAGCAAGAACACCGTGATCCAGCCCAAATGTTTCTGCAGCAAAAAGGGTACTTCAGAGCATATGCAGAGTCTCTTCATCACTCAGCAGCTGCAGTAAGCCTACAAATATAGAATAGCCAAGGCCATCCTCTGCCACAAATCATGGCCATTCATTCATGCATCAACCCAAATATCCTATGCCAGTCAGACTGTGATGATATCAGACATTTTAAGGTTCAAACCTGGATGACCAGATGCTATTCCTGCTGGTCAGAGGAGGGGTCAAGAATGCTTCTGGTTATGGGATTCAGATCAAGCTAGATAAGCAAGCCTGTTGTTTAACATTGCCCACTGAATATCTGCCCCACTGTTCCAAAATTACCTACACTTCCTTAGTCTGGGCAACCTGGTCTGATCTGGAAGGAAAGATTCTCTCTTTCCTGGCCCCAGACCTCAATCAGATCCTGAGTATGAATAGGATGTATCCACTGGAATAGTATTGCCTGGTCCCCCCTGGACACCAGTGGGTGAGTGAGGTTTGCCAACCCCCAGGCCCCAGCATGGGTTCCCCTGCTTTGGGGGGCTCCAGTCCACCAGACCCCAGGTAGCCAGTGGGGAAAACCCACCCCCAAACAAGGATGTTGTCATGTGATGTCCCTGAAGCAGTGATGTCACCCTGAAGTGATACCAACCCGCCAGGGACATCGCTCTGGTTTTTAGGTAAAATTTTTGCCCAGAGCCATCTGTGACATGAGCAATGCAATGACGTCACTTCCGGGTGATGTCATCGTGCCCACACCAGCAGGCTCCTGGAGTTGTGCCAGGATCCCCCCACTGGCAGGTGGGCAGGTAGGCAGGCAACGCTAAGCTTCAGGTTGGAGTCCTGCCTCCAAAGAATGCCACCCTCCAAAGCATCCATTTTCTCTAGGGAAATTGCTGTCCATAGTCTGGAAATGAGCTTTAATTCCAGGCAATCCCCAGGTCCCATCTGGAGGCTGGCACCCCTACATGTTCCAAAGGAAATGTAATTAGGGGTTATCTTCATGCCATACAACACCCTCTCCTGTCCCTGGAAGTGACAATTCTTAGCAGCCCAGTATTAAGTAAGGGGGGGGGGGGGAACCTAAGCATATTTGCAAGCCTCTCCTTGAAATGACTAGAGCCCCGTGGCACAGAGTGGTAATGCTGCAGTACTGCGGTCGGAGCCCTCTGATCATGACCTGAGTTCGATTCCAGGTATCCGGTTCAGGTATCCGGTTTGAGGCTGACTCAGCCTTCCATCCTTCCGAGGTCGGTAAAATGAGTACCCAGCTTTCGGGGGGGGGGGAAGTGTAATGACCGGGGAAGGCAATGGGAAACTACCCCGTAAAAAGGTCTGCCGTGAAAACGTTGTGAAAGCAGTGTCACCCCAGAGTCGAAAACGACTGGTGCTTGCAAAGGGGACCTTTCCTTTTTCCTTGAAATGACTACATGGTAACTGCAGCTTATAGAGTGATTATCGAAGCTTGGCATATTTTAAGCAAAAAAAAAAAAAAATTAGCTCACATCATCAAACCTCTTTCCTTCTGGTGAGTAGCCCCTAAATTTTGTTTTCAGTTGGCTTTCAGTGCCCAGCCAGCTTTGGAGGTAAACAGATGTCTGCCGCGGCCCAATATAAAGCCCTCCTATGTCAAGCGACCTTCCAATAAGGCGTGACACAGCTCACCTATGAATTAGAGGCCTCCATTTTGCTAACAATAATGTACGATGCTCTGGCGCTAATAATGGGACCAAGCAATCATATACCGATAAGCCTGTGATTGATTTTGGCTTTTCTCCTTGGGCATCCGTCATCCCGCCATTGATCTTCCGTGAGCGACAGAGGCTGATTAACGACCTCGCCGGAGTAGGATCGGGATTGTTTACGAGGCTCTTGGACTGTAACTAGAGCTAAAGTGGAGTTGAGGAGTAAATATTGCTAGCTCAGCAGCAGTGCAGAATCAGCTGTCCTCTCCGAAAAAGGGGTATGTCTCTCTATGTCAAAGAAAAAGCTGCCTATGGGCTCATTGTGTCTGCCGAGGGCTTAATTTGAGACTGGGGACATCAGTCCCTGGAACATAAGAACATAAGAGAAGCCATGTTGGATCAGGCCCATCCAGTCCAACACTCTTGTCACACAGTGGTCCAAACCCAGGTGCCATCAGGAGGTTCACCAGTGGGGCCAAAATTCCAGAAGCCCTCCCCCTGTTGCCCCCCAACCCCCAAGAATACAGAGCAGCACTGCCCCAGACAGACTGTGCCCTCTATTTCTTGTGGCTAATAGCCACTGATAGACTGCTTTGGTCCATATGTTTATCCAGTGCCCTCTTGAAGCCATCTACGCTTGTAGCTGCCGCAGCCACTGCAGCAGTGAATTCCACATGTTAATTCTTCACTCTTTGGGTGAAGACGTTTTCTTTGCCACAGCGCTGCTCAGGGAAGTGAAATACTGATAGGGGAGGTTGTCTCTGCGTGTGTGCGAAGTAACATCGAGGAAATAATTAGATGTTGGAGGGAATGGGAAGCTACCACTCAAAATGGCAGCCCTGTGTTGTATTCTTCCCACCAGCACTTCTCCACATTGTTGCTGAGAGGGGCCACAAGTGCTGCCACTATCACAGGGAGCTGCATGTTTCCCATCACACATCATGCCAACCTGTGCAGCTACAGCAGGGGCCCCTGACATGGTGCCTGCAGATGCTGTGGGACCCCCCGACATCTTTTCTGGTGCTCCCCAAGTGCTTTTAGAAAGTGGGTGGAGGCTTTTGATTGGCTGTGCAGGCTTTTGAAAACATTACTTTGGTGGCAGCCGCCACCATAGCACAAGCTAGGGCAGCCATTTTGTTGTTGCCTCCACCTCCTACAGCGATCATTTGATGGTGGCCATTTTGTGGCTGCACCACCCCGCTATGTCAGAATTCCCAAAGTGTCAGCAGGCTCAATAAGGTTGGAGATCATTTTGCTACTACAGGATGATCTGTTGAGATTTGGAGTTCCTGGACTTGAAGGCATTATTGCAAGCAAGCCTGGGAACCAACACCTCTTTTTTCTAGAAACTAACCAGTGTCCCTGACTTTGGATTGATTATTTCCCACCACGAAGCCTACTCAGTCTCACTGTTGCCTTCTGGATCTTGTATGGCCTCAATACAGTTTGCCTGTGCTCTCATCAGCGCCATTCAAGCTTTATTTCTTGATTGGTTAGTGTTGCTGACACTAAGATAAGTTTTGCAGAAGCTGAGCAACTGAGCTCCTTGCAAGCGCTCAGGAGGTTAGCAAATATATCATAGTTAATATATGTTATAACTCCAATCCAAAATGCATTTACTATTTGCAAATTCAGTTCTATAATTTCCTAGGGCTTGCTTAGGGTTGGATCCAACCCTAAGCAAGCCTCAACTCTGTCTTCCTTAATTCGCTTCCTTATTACAGCACCCATCCCACATAGCTTTTGTCCATGCAAGTCTCATAATCCCCAGAGCAGTGTTTTAAGGTAGTCAAAGGGGACTCCTTCTCCCTTTCTCACATGTTAAAAAGCTGGTAGGTTCTAACCCATAGTCAGGAGTTCAGCCAAAATCAATGAGCTTGAAATTTTGCAGTAGGAAAGAGAGACGACAAAGGGAGAAGAGATTGGGTTTATATATACTCCACCCTTCACTCAGAGTCCCAGAGCAGTTTACAATCCCCTTCCCTTCCTCTCTCCATAACAGACACCCTGTGAGGTAGGTGGGGCTGAGAGAGCTCTGAGAGAACTGTGACTGACCCAGCTGGCTGCATGTAGAGGAGGAGTGGAGAATCAAACCCATTTCTCCCAGATTAGAGTTTGTGCTCCTAACCACTACACCAAACTCAGAGGAAGGTAGATACTTTAGTCTGAGATCTAACTTTTGGCAGAATGAGATATCTTATTGGTTATGTTTTTAATGTACCTGTAGAACTTCAGCATGGATTTATCCAAGTATAAGAATACCCATCTTAATTGTATTAGATGAGCAAGATAATCTTAACAAAAGCTAAGTTGCTAGGTCAAAGTGAGGCCTTTTGCAAGTTTAGCTAACACAATGGGTTGGGGCCTACCAGTTTTTTTGCTGATGCGACTGGCTGGAAGGATGGTTTCATTCAGCTCCCCCTCCTTCTTCCAGCCACATCCCATATAGCTTTTTGTCTGCATGGGTCCCACAGTGCCTAGTCGAAAGAGGCCCCTTCTCCTCCTAGTGCCACCATAGAAGTTGGTAGGATCCAACCCACTATGATTAACAGAAGCTGATTCTGCCTGCTCATTCAAATTCAGGAAGAGTTCAGGACACCTTCTGTATTATTGAGCTGTATGAGACTCAAGGATAGACCGACTATACCAAGCAACTTGCAGTTGGCATCCTTTCTCATTGATTTCAGCTGGAATTCTGTGTTGCCTCTAATTCTTTTATTGCTGTTTCTTAAATTTCAATTATGGCTATTAGAATTAGTGAGAGAAGCTTAGAAAGAGTGCTTAGTGGCACACTGTAATTTCTGCTCGCTGCTTTGGGTTCTCTCTCCCTTAATCTCCCCGTGTTGGAGAGATCTGGTCTTATCCATCAGTCAGAAAAGTTTCAAAAAGTTAACTGAGTCAGAAGGTAGATTGTGGGCAGTTAGATCTGTTCTCCAGATGTTCGTTTGGCAGATAGGTGTTCTGGAAGTTTCATTCTCTTCCCCCCCCCCACAATACACACACACTTTTTGTAACTTGTACAAGGTTCCAGTAGGGAAAGCGGCATGGTTGGTATAGTTAAGGAATGGCCAAACTGTGGCTCGGTTGCCACATGTGGTTCTTTCACACATACTATGTAGCTCTGAAGCCCCCACTGCCCTGTTGGCCAACTTGGAGAAGGCATTTGTCTCTTTAACCACTTCTCCAAGCCAAGTCAGCCAGTGGCTTTGAAGTTAAAGTTGCTTTATTTCTACCTCTCTCTTCCCTCCCTCACCTTCCTTCCTTCCTTCCTTCCTTCCTTCCTTCCTTCCTTCCTTCCTTCCTTCCTTCCTTCCTTCCTTCCTTCCTTGTGGTTCTCAAACATCTGGTGTTCAGGCCTTGTGGCTCTTAAACATCTGGCATTCAGGCTTTGTGGCTCTCAGACATCTGATGTTCATTCTATGGGGCTCTTGCATTAAGCAAGTTTGGCCACCCCTGGTATAGTTTGATCTCATCAGAACTTGGAAGCAAAGCAGAGTCAGTACTTTCAAGGGAGACCACCAAGAAAGACTCTCCAGAGGAAGGCAATGGCAAACCACCAATGCTTCTCACTTGCCTTAAACCCCCTTGCTGGGTTTCCATGAATCGGTGGCAGCTTGTCAACACTCATGTACATAAACAGCTCCAAAATCTGACACAAGCTTTTGGCAAGCCAGTTTCTGAGCAGTTTGTCAGATTGGTGCCTTGGGTAGTGGCCAGACTCTTCTAGTCCCCCCCCCCCAAAAAAATAGTTTCACGCTGATCTGCTGTTCACTGAAATTTAAACATTTTTTGAATCTGAAATCTTGATTTTCACAATGTTAAGATTTCATTTGGTGAGGTTTTAAAAAAAAAGCTGTAGCTAGCTGCTAAATGTTAAAGCAATAACACTAAGTATAAATTATGCAACACTCGGCGCTGTACACATTTGGCTGTTCCTTCCCTTCCATTGAAAGGCCCAACTCTCAAGACATCTATAATTAGAAGAATATAAATTTTAATCTTTGCTTGCAAAACTGGAGTTTGGAGAATCTGAAAATAATTTTTCCCCATCAGAGTCGTTCTTGTTTTCTTGACTGTGCACAAGTTAGAGCGGATTATTTACCCCCAGACCAAAAGAATATCCTTATGCATGGCAGAGCTGCATGTGGGAAAAGTGAAGCTTGAAAAGGGATTCACCCCATGCCCAGACCCAAGGGCATGGAGCATCAGTGTGCCAGAATCACCAGCACCAGAGGGCAACTTGTACTGAAGCTGGATGTATAAGAAGGAGCACTGAAATGTTGCTCTAGGAGTGTGAAGCATTGCCACAGATAATGGCATCTGCACATAAAGTTGAGATGCCAGCCTCCAGGTGGGACCTGGGAATTACAGCTCATCTCCAGACTACAGAAATCAGTTCCCCTGGGGAAATGGCTACTTTGGAGGATGGAATCTGTGGCATTGCACCCCATTGCGGTCCCTGTCCTCAAGCTCCACCCCCAAACCTTCAGGAGTTCCCCAACATGGATCTGGCAGTCCAACCCCCCCATCCTCCACTGGTGGCCAAGGGAGACATAATGACCGCATTTAAGCAGGGCCAGTCCTGCCACTAGGCAAACTAGGTGATTGCCTAGGGCGCCTGCCTTCTGGGGGGTGCCAAATTGGGTGCTCCTCACCGGACTCAGTGATGTTATCAGTGCAGAGGGGTGCACCAGAAGGTAGCCTTGCCTAGGGTGCCAGACAGTCTAGGGCAGCCCTGTATTTAAGAGATATCTGAACTAGGCCTTAACACACACCGAGCTTTCCCAGAGTTCAGCACAGATAATGCCTTTGAGGTTCCCAGGTTCGGAACAGTAGTGAATGACATCGTAATAAAACAAAGAGAGCAGAAAGACCCTTGTGGAGGGTGTCAGAGGTAGGGTATGTGTTGCATGAAAGACACGCCGGGTTCACTCTCTGGTTTCTCCATCTAAAAGACTCTCAGGAAAGAGACGCTCGAAAGCTCTTTGCCCGCAGCGTAGGGTTGCCAACATCCAGGTAGTGGCTGGAGCTCTCCTGGAATTACAACTGATCTCCAGAATGCAGATATCAGTCCCACATTGAGAAAATGGCTGCTTTGGAAGATGGACTGTATGCCAATGTACCCCACCGAGATCCCTTCCCAGGCCCCACCACCAAATCTCTAGGAATTTCTCACGCAGGAGTTGGCAATAACATTGAAGGAAGAGCTGCTGTGAGTCAGCCACAGAAAGCAATGGTCTGACTTTGTGTAAGACAAATGCACATGTTTCCATGACCACGAAGTGAACAATATTCAGCACTGGTAAGGACATAAGAGGTGCCCTCCTGGATCAGACCAGCGTTCCATCTAGCCCACCATCCCGTCTCAAACACCAGCCAACCAATTGCCCTGGAGGGCCATTGAACAGGATATAGAGGCTGAGACGGTGGAAAGACATTTGTTCCTCCTTGCGCTGGTATTCAGAAACTGACTGCCTCTGGACATGTCTAGTAGCCTTTGAAGGGTTGTAGAATGGTATAACGTAGCCCGGTCTCTTCAGATCTTGGAAGCTAAGCAGGGGTCAGTACATGGAAAGGAGACAACTAAAGACTCTGCAGATGATGGCAGTGGCAAATGACCTCTTTTCACTCACTTGCCTTGAAAGCGCTATGGGTTGCAATAAGCTGACTACGGCTTGATGGCACTTTCTACACATTCACACCGTAGCCACGGGTGGACAGGGCCAAATAGCCATCATAGCTATATAGGCAGAGCTAATGGGATGTCGCTCGGTTGGGCTGATGGCCTGACCCCTTCCACATAGGCCGGGCAATGAGGGCGATGCCCATAGAATCATAGAGTTGGAAGGGACCTCCAGGGGTCATCTAGTCCAACCCCCCGCATAGTGCAGGCAATTCATGAATACCGCCCCCTAAAATCACAGCCCCGCATGAGCCCCACAGGGCACAGGCTAACAGGGCAGGGTGGATGGTCCTTTCTACCTCTCTCCCTACCTTGGAGGGCAGGGCCCTTTTCTGGGGCTGTTTTTTTCCCTCCGAGTGGGCCCCATCAAATGGACCCGATCCCACAAATCCGCCAAATCCCCTCCCAAAGCCATCTGCGGCGGCAACCCCCACCAGCAGCCAATTCCACAATTTAATTACTAGTGGAGCGAAGAAGATGCGGTGTCTGGCATCGAGGGGATGGGGGGAGGCTTCCAGCTCGGCGGAGGATGGATTCCATCCAGGTAGCCCTGAGCCCCCCCAGAACCTCTTTCTTTATGGCCCCGTCTGTCGGTCCTGTGGGGGGGGGGGGAGAAGTACAGCGCGGAGCCCTTTCCATCCTGCGTGGCAGAGGCGGCTCGGCGGTCATCTGGGGTAGTAGTTGCAGAGCTGCCTTGCAGAACGGGCGGCAAAGAGGGGGAACGGCGGGCAGACGGAAATGAAAAGCGCGCCGCTCCGTCGCGGGGACCTGCGTTTGCTTTGCCTGCCTTCCGCCGTGCCGCCTGCTGCTGGCTCCCCCCCCCCCCCCCCAGCCCCCTGCCGCTAGCTGCTTGCGAAGGCATTTTCTCCCGGCACGCTAGAGAGAGCGCAGACATTGAGACAGGAGGCACGCAAAGGACACCCGCGACGCTGGCGAGAGCAGCAAGGCAAACAGCCGCAGGGAAGCCTGCGAGGAGGAGGCAGCCAGGAAATCTTCCCCGGGTCGCTTGTCAGCAGCCAGTTTGGGGGTTTGGACAAGATGTCCTTCCTCATCGTTGTAGATGTCGTTTTTCCCCTTCACTGGTGGTGGACGCTGGTGACTCGGACTCCTCTGGGTCTGGATCTGCACATAACCCCTTTGCAGAAAGTCCCCCCCACACACACACACACGCTCCCCCTGGCCAGTTTTGCAGCACACAGCTGTTGTGGATTTGTTGCTGACACAGAATCTAGGAGCCTGGGGGTAAAGAATTTCTTTTTTTAGTTTTAATTTTGATAGCCTTTGCATTTCCTTTTTTTAATTGGAGAGAGCGTCATCTCAGAGCTTATGACAGATTCTTAAAATAATGCGACATGCGTTAGTTCACACACACATGCCGGATTCCTGCCACCGTTCACTCTTCGACTGCGGCCCAGTCTCTGGACTCAGAACACAACCGCTTCTCCTTGAGCTGGATCTAGGGTTGCCAGCTCTGGGTTGGGGGCGTTTGGAGGTGGAACTTGGGGGAAGGCAGGGGTTAGGGAGGGGACTTTATAGGAGCCCCGTGGCGCAGAGTGGTAAAGCTGCAGTACTGCAGTCCGAGCTTTCTGCTCATGGCCTGAGTTTGATCCCAGTGGAAGCTGGGTTCAGAAAGCCGACTCAAGGTTGACTCAGCCTTCCATCCTTCCGAGGTCGGTCAAATGAGTACCCAGCTTGCTGGGAGGGGGGGAGTGTAGATGACTGAGGAAGGCAATGGCAAACCAACCTGTAAAAAGTCTGCCGTGAGAACATCATGATGCAACGTCACCCCAGAGTCGGAAACGACTGGTGCTTGCACGACCTTTGCCTTTTTTACGGTCCAACATCCAAAGCAGCCATTTTTTCTTGGGGGAACTGATCTCGGTTGCCTGGAATTCTGTTGTCTTTCCAGTAGCTTTCCAGGTACCACTTGGAGGCTGGCAACTCCGGCTGGATCTCACAATCTTTTTCATCCAGTTTCCCCAGTTCTCCCCCATTCCACATGGCTTTTATTTATCGAGGCTTTGCATTTCTACTGTATGCTTGTGTTTTTTTTGCTGTTGACTCTGTGGGCTACATTTTTTTTGTTGGCTCATTTAGGATCACAATGAAATCGGTGGATCTACTGGCTTTGCCATCAAAGGGGTTCAACCCTCCCTGTTCCGCCAGTGGAGAAGTTAACAGCATCCAGTGCCTTATGTTTCAGACATCACCATAAGCAGACTTTGCCGTGCATTCATATGTGACTGTGGCTATTTCCGAGCAGGAGATCATGTACTTCATTCGGGGCTGGGGGTGTCACATGGAGCCAAGGGGATACTTCCAGATTGAGGCTCAGCAGACAGGTGTTCACTGCACTGTCGTGATGTCATGATGGCCACAGGCATAGACAGTTTCATGGAGGTGAGGTCAATCTGTGGCTACTACCTACATTCAGAGGCATTCAAGCTCTGAATCTCAGAGCCGGGAGGCAACGTCAGGGAAAGGCCTCAGCCTCTATGCCCGGTTGTTGGCACTCCAGAGGAACTGATTGGCCTCTGTGTGAGATGGGGTGTCGGACTAGACGGGCCACTGGTCTGATCCAAGAAGGGTTCCTCTGATGTTCTAATGAAGGCCTCGACCTCCGTGCCCTGTTGTTGGCCATCCAGCGTGTGAGATGGGATGCTGGACTGGATGGACCACCAGTCTGATCCAGCAGAGGCATTCTTCTGTTCTTATAGACTTTTCCTGATGCTGGGTTGGTTTCTTATAGAAACTGGTCTCTGTGCAAAGTTAATCCGAACCCAGAGGCCATCTAAGCCCGGTCTTTTGTTAAACATCAAGGAACTTCCAAACCCCAGTGAGGTCACTCTTGGAATCCTCTTGCCTGTTGTGCTTAATTCAACCCTGAATGATCCCTCCTGAATCATTGCAGAGGACATACTCGGGCAAGAACCTGACCTCTAAGTTACTTTGTGGGGGAGGGTAGCGGGCAAAAACAGCCCCTTGAACTGTGTCCAGAACACAGCAGGGGATCCTGTTAGAGAAAGGCATATTATTAATATTTTAAATAAATAAATACATTTTAAAATAAGCCAGCATGGTTGCTGGGCTGTTGCAGGGCAAAATCTTTTTCTTCTTCTTCTGTGGGATAGATAAAAATGAACTCTGAGCTGAGTGAGAGTGATGTTGCAGGCTCTGGGTTTTGTTTTGCTTTTTTTGGGGGGGGGGGGGGAGGCAAAAAGAGCCCTGGGCTTCTTTAGTATGGGAGGGCACTCCATACTTTACATAGGACAGGAGTGGCCAAACTGTGGCTCGGGAGCCACATGTGGCTCTTTCACACATGTTGTGTGACTCTCGAAGCCTCCTCCACCCCACTGGCCAGCTTGGAGAAGGAATTTGTTTCTTTAAATGATTTCTCTAAACCAAGCCAGTCAGCAGCTTGAAGAAGGAATTTAAAGTTGCTTTCTTTCCACCTCCAGCTCCCTCCCCTCATTAAATTGACTTCTTTCCTTCCTTCTTGTCTTTTGGCTCTCAAACATGTTCATATCTTGCAGCTCCCTGACATTTGATGTTTATTCTATGTGGCTCTTACGTTAAGCAAGTTTGACCACCTCTGGCGTAGGATCCCCCCCCCAGTCAGCTGCAACATCCAACGGAGTCGTCAGTCTGACCTTGGGTCTCTGGATGTGCCCAGGATCGGGCATTTGCTAAGGAATTTTCTGCTGAAGAGGCCAGCCCCCTCCATCGTCCCCTCCCTGCTTCCCCCAACAAATCCTCTTTGCTAAGCAAAACACCCCAAACCTCCGGCATCAGCAGCTTCTCTGGAGAAGGTGGCGCAGGAGGCACCTCCAGACGCAAGGCAGAGTTCACCTCGGGCCGGGGCTCTGCCAGTGCAACTTCCTCGGTTTTAATAGTTTAATAAAAATTAGCATAATTAACGAACATCTGTATGATCCAGAGCGGTGCAATTTGGCACTCGGAAACGAGAGCTTAAACATTATTGCTGGGAGTTTAATGTTGTTTTAATTCTTTCTGGCACAGCGCAGGGAAATAAAGCGCCCGGCGCCGATGGTGCTCGCCTTGTGCTCATTTGCATTCCATTCTTCTTCCTTTTTTTTTTTTTGGATTATGAGCAATCGCCAGCTCCCCAGCAATGCATCAAAGCTGAAATTGTTTTAAAATACCTCATAGCGCTCAGGCCACCCCAATGCATGGAAGGTGAGTTGGGTTATCCTGTCAGTTTGTGTTGTAACATCTGTCCATTGTGGCACAGCTCACTCCCCCTCTTCCACCTCTCCCCAGTGCCTTTAGGTTCATTCACACATGCTTGCACATCACTTGAGTACTCTGCAATAGAGCACAGACAGCAGTGTTCTCGCATTCAGCTGGTATAACTGCAGTGGGACGTGTGAACTGAGCCGTCCCTTTGGGGAAGAACAGGGTTGGATCTGTCCAGCTTTTCTCTTGGTGGAAAAGGAAGGACGGGGTCCCCTTGGACTACCCAGGAAGGCTTTCCAGGGGATCACAGGATCTATAGGGAGAAGAAATGGGGGAGATTGATTGAAAAAGCTTGCTGGAAGAAGGAGGAGGAGGAGACTGGATTTATACCCTGCCCTTCAGATCAGCTAACAAGCTCTTTTCCCTTCCCCTCCCCACAACAGACACCGTGTGAGGTAGGTGGGGCTGAGAGAGCTCTGACAGAAACGGCATTTGAGAGGAACAGCTCTGCAAGAACTTGTGACTGACTGAAGGTCACATCAGCAGGTGTATGCGGAGGAGGGGGGAACCAAAGAGTCTGTGCACTTAACCATGACACCATACTGGCTCTCGGGATCCAACCCACCATGCTGGAACTGAGATGCAGTTCCTCTGCAATGACTCATTCACATAAGCCGAAGATCACCCAGTGTGGCGTTGGGTCAATGAGCTGGAAGGCCCAAGTCTAATTCTCTGCTGGAAGCTCACTGAGTGACCTTGGGCCAATTGCAAGCTGTCTCAGCCTAAGCTGCCATAAGCCGCTCTCATAAGCTATGTTGGATCCCCATTGAGAGGAAAAATGGGAAATAAATATGCAGGTTAGCGCTGATGTCCTGATCAACAGGCGACGGGAACTGCCGAGACTTAGTCCTGTCTGGAAGTACTCTAAGCTTACAACCTTTTAGCAAGATGGGTAGCTGCGTTAGTCTGTCTGTAGCGTAGAAAAGAGCAAAAGTCCAGTAGCCCCTTAAAAGATTAACTAAATTTGTGGCAGGGTAGGCGCTTTCGTGAGTCACTTCTCTTCTTTACAGTGTTTTAGCAGTAATTTGTGGGCAGCTTGTTCTATCTAGAAGGAAGCCCTGTGCACATGCTCAGAAAAATGGCTGTGTTGTTTATGTACTTTGGCTATTAAAGGAGGAAAAGGCAGGATAACTTGGTCCCATCTATGCCCAGCTGGATCTTACTCTGCCTATAGCTTTATAAGGGGATTAAATAGATTTGTGGAGGACAGATCAGTCAGTGGCTGTTAGCCATGGTGACAAAAGCGAACCTCCACATTCAGAGGCAGTCAGCCTCTGAATCATAGCCAGGAGGCAACATTGGGGGAAGGCCTCAGCCTCTATGTCCTATTGTTGTCTGTCTAAAAGAACTGGTTGCCCACTGTGCGAGGCAGGATGCTGGACCAAATGGACCATTGGTCTGATCCAGTAGGCCTCTTCTTATGTTCTTACCCAGCAAGAAATCTATCCATGACAAAAGGGCAAAGACCCCAAGAACTGGGCAGTGGGCTGACAGTTTCAGGTGCTTCCACCTGTACACACCTGGACATGCAGCATGAGAGACATTCACCAGAACTTCCTGCTGTTCTTTGAGTGGTAGCAAAAAGCTAAATCTGTAAGTGCCTAGATGCAATCAGCATCATGAAGAAATATAAGCTTTTCCTGCATGCTTCCTTCCCCCTTCAAGCTGCAATTTGAAGATTGTGTGATGAGAAAAAGGAAGTTTTTTTCTTGTAAAAAGCAGGGATGCTGTCATTGTACTTGTTCCTACTTCATTTACTGATTCAGTTTGGGACTTTTTACTGACTTATCTGGACAGCTCTGTCTCACTGCCCCGCCCTTTAAATTTCCTTTTCCTCCTTTGGCAAAAATACAGAATTAGATCTGCAAGCTGGCCTGACTTGAGGCTGCAGTCCCAAATCTGCTTCCTCCTGAGTAGGTGTGCTTAGGATTGCTCCTAAAATGTTCCAGAGACTCAGCTGAGAAACTGAGAGCTGAGTCTTGATTCAAACAGGGTTGCCCACGAGACTGGAGAAAAATGTCCTGCCCCTTTAATAGAAGCTTCATGTGTGGAAATTAATAGTCGAAGCTTTTTATGACAAGGAATTAAATCTAGGGCTGCCAAGCTCCTGCCAGGGGTGGGGAATCCCTCGCCCTGGAGGACCACAACCCACTGGCAGGGAGCAGACTGCTGGGGGGGATCCTTGCCCCCGAAGAGTCCCATCGGCACATGCCATCCCCAGCATGATGACATCACCCGGAAGTGATGTCCTTATGCCTGGGATATCACACTGGGGATGCTCTAGGACTTGAGGTAAAAACTCTATGGTACCATAGAGTTGTATTGTGAGTCCTAGAGTGTCCTTGGCACAACATCCCTGTCGCAATGATGTCACTTCCGGATGATGTCATCAAACCCAGGCTTCGCGCACATGAGGAACAAGTCCCCTGCTGCTGTGGCGGAGGGACTTGGCAACCCTAATCCAGGAGAGGGTGGGATTTGGAAAGGGGAGGGGCCTCAGCATGGTCCAATGCCATAGAGTCCCCACTTCAAAGTGGCTATTTTCCCCAAGGGAGCCAGCTGGAGATAGTTATAGAAGCAAGAGGTCTCCAGGTCCCACCAGGAGTCTGGCAACCCTAGCGGAGACTGTTCTCTTTGGGAAGGCTGAGCTGGAGACAGGCTGCAGCCAGAGGAGTCCCTCACCAAGGAGGGGTAAGTCCTTTTGGAATAATAGGAAGGGGACATCTAGTTAGACGTGTCAGGGCTTTCATTTCTTTATACCAACCTTTACTATTTTCTATATTCACTGTGCACTAAACATTTTATTACCCACTTGTTTGTTATTGTTATTATAAACTTCTTGTTGTTAAACTTCCTGAGTCTGCACGCCTCTTTGGTCACAGAAAGAAAAGGCTTTATTAAGAAGGAAGACAAGGGGTTGGGTTGGTGCTCGGGACCCTCCCAGACAGACCCATACCAGAGTGGTGACAGCCAGTAAAGGTAGTGGTTCGATTCCCCATTCCTCCGCATGCAGCTGCTGGGTGATCCTGGGTCAGTCATAGTTCTCACAGAGCTCTCTCAGCCCCACCTACCTCACAGGGTGTCTGTTGTGGGAAGAGGAAGGGAAGGAGATTGTAAGCTACTCTGAGGGAAGGGCAGGAGATAAATCCAATTTCCTCCTCTTCTTCTTTCTCCTCTTCCCACCTCCCCGTGAAGCTCCTGCAATTACGGGCATTGTGTTAGTGGGAAAAGACATCCCTCTCACCCTTCGTGTGATCTAATGCCTCCCTTCGTAGTTGACTTGGTTAAACCTCTTGGTATATGTCTCTTACTGTGCTAGTCATGGATCACACCTAATGATAATTACCTAATAGTAATTTTTTGGGAGTAACCTGCATAATATGTATAGAATATATTTAGGCAGGAATTAATATATATGACATAATTTTTTAAAATAATATAAGTATTTTTTGATTGATTGTATCTTGATGCTCATCTTGACCTCTCTTCTTGAATAGAGAATGGTTAGCATTAGTTACATTTATGTAACTTAATGTCCTTCCTCGATATTTATTATATGTATTTAAAGTGCTAGTTTATAACTTGTTTTTAATAAGATTAATTAATTGTATACACATATTAATATTGATATTTACTAGTTTACTTCAAAAATTAATTAAAAATGTTAATGGATAAGTGTGGTCTGACACCATTGTAGCTGAAGGACCACTTTCTCCCATATGAATCTGCCTGCTTGCTCATGTCTTGCTCTGGTCAGCATCACTGCTTGTAAGAGGTTCAGGGCAGGGTGACCAGAGAGGGCCTTATCGGTAAGATCTTCCCAGGTTTGCCCTCACCTGGATAGCCCAGGCAAACCTGATCTTGTCAGATCTCGGAAGTTACAATGTAAACGGGACCACGGAGGAGAGACTAAGCCATAACAAAAAGAAAGAACTCTCCCTGTAAAATGCAATTTTAATTTGTTGTGAACAATAAGTACCAAAATACAAAGTGAATATTATCTGTACATGTCACCAAGTTAAAACCTCATAAGTTACTCAATGCTCCTACTGTCCTTATGCGGCTGAAAGCCACTAAATTACATTCAGTCCAGTATTAAAAATAGGTGGTCCAACGGAGAACCGGACCGCTTTGCAACCCGTTTTGGATCTCAAATCCTTCTTCTAGGGACCATTCTTATGAGTATTGTACAGTTTTCCAGGTCCAGTAGTTCCAAATGAATTCCTAGCTTTCTCTAATTAGCACGTATAATAGTGGGAACGCCATAGCACTTATCAGCAATGCAGGCGTCCTTATCAGCAATGCAGGGTCGTTACAGTGAGGATAAAATAGACAAGAAAATGATGTTGTAAGCAGTGTTCCCTCTAAGCTGAGTTAGTGTGAGCTAGCTGGCAGATTTTTAGCCTCCAGCTCACACATTTTTGTCTTAGCTCAGAAAATAGGGCTCCAGAGCACACTAATTGAGGCAGTAGCTCACAACTTTAATGCCAATAGCTCACAAAGTAGAATTTTTTGCTCACAAGACTCTGCAGCTTAGAGGGAGCATTGGTTGTAAGGTACTTCAGATCACACGACTTCTATTGAACCTATGCCATTTGATTCATCAAGATCAGTATTGTCTATTCAGACTGGCAGCAGATCTCCGGGTTCTCAGGTACAGGTCTTTCACATCACCTGATGCTTTTAACTGGAGATGCTGGGCATTGAAAGTGGGACCTCTGATGTTCTGCTGCTGAGCCATGGCCCCTTCCCATTAGTATGGTAAAAGCATCATTTTACGTGGTGTGTGCATTCATTCATGCCATGGTCAAGTCAGAGATTGTTGACACGTAAGAATTCAGGAAGATGCCTTACCCTGAGTCTGGCTAGTCTTGCTGTGGTTTTCCAGGGTCTCGGGTGAAGGTCTTTCATATCATCGAATCCTTTTAGATGGCAATGCTGAGAACTGAACTCTACACCTTCTGCATGCAAAGCGGGTGTTCTTATGGGAAGATATCAGATGCCTCTAGATGAGCTTAGCGTTGCACTGTATTGTATTGTTGCACTGTACTGTTTTTCATTGCTTATATTGTTACTGTTTAAAATAGTTTTATTCATGGCTTTTTTTTGTAGCAGGAATTCCTTCACATATTAGGCCACACACCCCTGATGTAACCAATCCTCCAAGAGCTTACTGTAGGCCCTGTAATAAAAGCCCTGCAAGCTCTTGGAGGATTGGCTACATCAGAGGGGTGTTGCCTTATATGCAAAGGAGTTCCTGCCACACAAAAAAAGCCCTGGTTTTATTTATTGATGTGTTGGTGCATGTTGTACACTGCCCTGAGCCCTCCGGGGGAGGGCGGGTTATAAATTGAATCAATCAATCAGTCCCTCCCCTCCCCCCTGCACCCCGGCTGTGCTCCCACCATGAAGTTCACTCCTCTGGGTCCCCATCGAGGAGAAAAGCAGGGTTTAAACATCTAAATAAATCAATAAGTTCAAACATGGTGAGTATTTTAAACCAAGTATTGCATGTTACTACTTTTTTGCTGCTTAACTGTAGAAGAAGATGAAGATATTGGATTTAGATCCCGCCCTCCACTCCGAATCTCAGAGACTCAGAGCCGTTTCAGATCTCAATCTCCTTTACCTTCCTCCCCCATAACAGACACCCTGTGGGTGGGTCTGAGAAGACTCTCACAGCAGCTGCCTTTTCAAGGACAACCTTTGCCAGAGCTATGGCTGACCCAAGGCCATTCCAGCAGGTGCAAGTGGGGAATCAAACCCGGTTCTCCCAGATAAGAGTCCACACACTTGACCACTACACCAAACTGGCTCTCCCTGTAGTGCAGGGGCGGCCAAATTTGCTTAATGTAAGGGTCACACAGAATAAACATCAGATGTTTGAGAGCTACCAAACATGAACAAATACCACATACACACACATCTTTATTAAAACTTTTAATATTTTCTTTGCACAGAAAGATAAAATGCATATGTATGCACTTTACAACGTGACCATGCTAGGAGGAGACTTTAAAAAAAAATGGGAATAACAATCCCCATAAAACCAGCATAGGGAAAGGTTAGGGAATTATTTTTTGGCATCATTGGGAGAAGGAAACACACATGTACCATATAAATCACTGACCACCGCTTGCACTATTATGCATCTCTCTTTGCCTTGACACCAAGGTTAGTATATATAGCTCCTACAAAAGCTATAAAACTAACAGGGAACCCTGCACTGCCCTCTTTAGCTCTGTTCCTTCTTCAGGTGGCTCCCCTGGCTCCTGTGCTCTCCTTCTCTGCTCTAGGTCTCTAGGTGACCTCTGTGGTGGTGAAGAGGTTGCATGCCTGCCTTTTCCCCCCTCCTTCCCCGATTCACACACAATGAAAATAGTCGCCTACCTATGGGTCAGCACTCAGAGGCTGATTGAGGTCCCAATGCTAAGCATGCTTACTTGAGAGTAGGCTTGCATTAAGTTCCTCCTTGACCTCTAGAAGCCACGTAATGTGTGTGAAAGAGCCACTCGTTTGTTCTTGTGTTATACAGAAGACTGTCAGACTAGGATCTGGGAGACCAGCATTTGAATCTCCACCCTGCTGTGGAACAAGTTCACTTGAACCAGTTGTACTCTCTCAGTCTAGCCTACCTCAAAGGGTTGTTGTGAGGGTAAAATGGAGGAGAGGAGAACAATGTGAGCCACTTTGTGTTCCCACTGGGGCGGAAGTTGGGGTATCAATGAATAAACTAAGAAAAATGACCTTGCTTTCTTTGATGTTTTAGTTCATTGGGTTATCAGATTAAACTGTTTTTGATGCCACCCGGCCCTGGTTAGGCCAGGCAAACTCAATCTCGTCAGATCTCAGAAACTAAGCAGGGCTGACTCTGGCAAGTACCTGGATGGGGGACCCCCTTGGAATATCAGCAGTCGGGATGCAGAGGCAGGTAGTACAAGCCCCCTCTCTGAAAAACGTCCTAGCCCCACTAGGGGTCGCCAGAAGTCATCATGATTCCAGGCCAGCGAGCGCACGCGCACGCACACACACACAAAAATACCGCAACTCATCCAATGAGATACCCAGAATGAGAATGGCGCTGGCACTTTGCATGATGCACATGGAGATGTTCAGTTCCATTACTGTGCCAGGGCTGCAGAGGCGGCTCCTGTTCCCAGTAATAGTGCAAGGGGAGGGGACTGCACAGGCCACATTGTGCCCCATGGTGATTTCCTCCTGCATGCACAGCTCTGCAAACAGCGGATCGTGCCCCTCGATCGCTTCAGAGGCTTCTTTATCCGCCCATGTGGTAGAAATAAGCTGGGTTTTGCTGGTCCAGCGGGGCCGTTGTCATTCTTAAATGACACTTGCAAAAAAAGGCCTAAAACAATACTTAGCATTTGCACAGCACTCCGACGACATTATCGCAGTAATCTGTATGAAAACCCAGCCAGGTTAGTCACCATGACTATCCCCACATCGCACATGTTGGGACTGAGGCTCAGCAGTATTTTTGGTGCATTAAGGAAGATTTGGAAACAGAATAAAAAGACTGACATTCTCTTAGGGGAGCCAGTGAGAGGAAAGGTTCGCTAAGGGATGGAAACGTGCCCAGAATTGCACGGGAATGGTCTGTGGCAGAGTCAGGAGGACTTTCCTGCTTTGCACCTGAAGGCCTTCCCTTCAGCCTCTTCCCTTCCATCTTTCTCCCCTCCCCACCTAGTCATTCCACTCAATGCCATCCCTTGCTTCGTTTCCAGGAATACAACATGTACGGCTGGTGGGTCGGAGAGCTGAACAGCGTGGTGGGGATTGTCCCAAAGGAATACCTCATGCCAGCCTACGATGTGGAAGACGTATGAGCAACAGGTAGAACCGAAGACTTGTTTCAAGGTGGGGGTGAGGTGGTAAGAAGGCAGTGCTTTTGGGAGGGGATGATTTAGGGTACGATGGCCTCCCATGAGAAAGTTCTCCTGAGTAAGCCTTCTTCCATGCTCCCATAGAGCTTGTGTTTGTTCCAGTGGGGCCTGTGCTGCGCTTGTCATTTGGGTGTGTCATGGCTCAGCTTTGTCTGCTTTCGCTTAGCTGCCTCCTAGTAAGATAGGGTCACCAGCCTCCAGCTGGGACCTGGAGATCTCCTGGTATTACTGTTGCTCTCCAGACTATAGAGATCAGATGCCCTGGAGAAAATGGCTGCTTTGGAAGGGGAATTCTAGGGCATTGCACCCTGTTAACGCCCCTCCCCTCCCCAAACCCTGCCTTCTCCAGGCTTCACTCCCCAAATCTCCAGGTATTTCCCAACCCAGAGCTGGCAACCCTATGGTAAGACTGCATAGCAATACACAGTGGGATGCTCAGACCTACAGGAGGAGTCTTGCCCCCTGCATCCCCACCATGCTGTGACACAGACCTTGAAATCTCCTTCCTCTGCAGTTTAGTATCTTGCTAGAGCCAGTTTATGCATCAGCTGGCAAGTCTCCCTTCAGGGATGAATTGGAGTCAATTCAAGAGCACTTTAAGGGGATTGAAGCACATTGTGCTCTTCTGTTCCTAACCACCAGGAGGTGGTGCTGTTTCTATGATAAAGAACGCTGTTAATACAACAGACAATCCAAAAGGAGGACATGAAGCCCTAAAAGAGTGGAAATCTGGCAGCGAGGGAGAGGAGGAGGCTCAGCAGTTGCTTGCCTGTTCTGTGTTTAACGTGATGTTTGAGATTCCTGAATCTCTAAATATAGAGGGACCCCCCCACCCCCAATCTGGCTTTGTCCAGGCCAGAGAGAGAGAGAGCGCAATGATGCTTCCCTTGTCAAATTCTGTCATTGTTTAATCTAGCCAGGGGCTTGTCAGCGTGCCTGATGAAGAGATCTGTGTCACTCCGAAAGCTTGCGTCTTCCTGATTCCAAGAGCATCAGGCCTTATAAAAGATGTGTATCTTAGCTATCTCTTAAACGTCATTAAGATTCCTGGGCTGGCTTCTGTTGACTCAGGGGACAGGAGGCTGTGGGAACATTCATCCGGCTTTAATTCAGCACTACTAGAACTGCAACTAGAATAATAGAATCATAGAGTTGAAAGGGACCTCCAGGGTCATCTAGTCCAACCCCTGCACAATGCAGGAAACTCACAAATACCTCCCCCTAAATTCACAGGATCCTCATTGTTGTCAGATGGCCATCTAGCCTCTGTTTAAAAACCTCCAAGGAACTACAAAGGGGATTGTATACATTTTGAGTACCAAGGATGACATGTGCTCCACAGCCCTGCCTTTTGTCTGGAAAACTAGGTCCCTTAGCCTAAATGTGCCAAGAATGCTTCTGAGTAATGGTGAAGGGGAAGCGTTTTATGCATGCTCTGAGCTTTATTATTCATCGCATGTTATAAGATATGTGAGCCCAGTCAATGAAAATAAGTGGTGTGGGTGAAACAGCTCACGTGAAACAGCAGAAAACTCTAGGAATGATACAGGAGTGAGACAAGCAGCTGCACCGTTGAAGGGTCTGGCACAAAGGCACAGCAGAGTCTCTGTGGTTGAAATTCCCCCCATCCGCCTGGGCTAAACCAGGAGGAATATTGTCTCTGGCTCCATCTTCTGGCCTCTCCAGTCTGCTGAAGGGAGTCAGGAAGTGCCCTGCACTGGGAGAAAGAATGGAGAGGCACAGAAGTGAATTCTGAGATCAGAACAGAACAAAATCCAAGCAAGTTCAAACCTCCCAGGAGGCAGATGGAGACAGGCAGTTTGTCTGTAGCCGTCAAAAAGAGCAAGAGTCCAGCAACACCTTCAAAACTAACAAAATTTGTGGCAGGGTATGAGACTTTGTGAGTGACTCACGAAAGTTCATACCCTACCACAAATGTTGCTAGTCTTTAAGGTGCTGCTGGACTCTTACTCGTTTCCCAGGAGGGAGGGGGCATATTTATAAGGTGGGTGGGAGGGAGAAGGAGGAATAACTGGTTGAGGCAGCAGTTAAAGAGTTAGGAGCTGTGGATGATAATCAGCCACTGTGGTTTGAAAGGGCCACTTTGTTGAAAGGGCAGACAGCTTTGGACATGAAGGCATCGAGTGATCCAAGGAGCAGAGAGATGGGGGACATCTGGGCCTGTGAACTTGCACACACTGCAGATCCCAGGCCTGTACTCCTAGTTGCTCCCTACTTCAGTCAACTAGGATAAGCAGTGCCCTATGTGTGTGATCCCATCCCTGGTACGTAACTTGTGGCTCCCTTGTTCAAAAAAGCTGACCGCCACTGTTGCATTCATCACAAGCAGGGTGCAGCAGGGCCCCTTCCCTACAGAAAACATGCCACTCAGTCCTTCTCAGATCTTTAATCCTCCTTCCTGATGGAAAAGCAAGGTGGGGGGCTTAGGGATCTTTCTGAACCAAAATTGACAAGACTCAGTACATGTTTGCAACGGGGCCTCAATGCAGTGGAGCCTAGTATTGAGGCTGAGGCACCCTTAGTCTTTCAATGCAGCATCTCCCTCCAAGCCTACTTGTTGGGCTGTCAATAACTCTTGCCTCTTTAGACCACGCAGCACGGAGAAGAGTAAAGGGCAGTATCTAGTAACCATCGCCTGTTTATCATATTTCCTCCCATGTAAATAGAATTCATCTTTTTTGTTGTTGTTCATTCTTAGATCCCCGGGGGTCCCATCTCTTCCCATCGCTCTGTTTTGCTGACCTAACAGATCTGCTTCCCAGAAGCCTCTTTGCTACTCCTAAGACACACATGCACACCAGGAGACGTGCGTATGCTTCTTAGCCCACACCAGGAATCTTACAAAAGCAGTACCCTTTCTCTCATTCCTTTTAGTCCTCTTCACACTGAGATGTACGTCCCAAATGTTGCTTTTCCACTTCCTCTGTCCAGTTTCATCCAGCCCATGCTCTTCATCTGGAAATTTGCTATTGCCTAAAGTGGTTGGAATTGCCAAGTGTGTAGTATTTAGGAAATTCTTTTCCCCAGAACATTCAAAAGGAATCAATGAGTTTGATGAGACTCCAGAATAAACACTTTCGTTGTTCTCATGATTGCAAATTGTTTATTGTGCTAAAGGTTTTTTAAAGTCAGACCATCCAAATAGTATCGCTTTTAGCCGAGGCTCATTACATCTAGTGCAGTTGTTAGAATAAAGTAGTTACCCAAATAAAAGATGACAATCCAAGCTGAAGAGATTCCGGTATGATCCTCAGTACCGTTAGGTATGAATATAATCAGTACTGTATAAGGGTGAAAGATCATTGAAAGGCAGCTGAGTTCCCAAGTATCTTGGTGGATGTGAACAGAGGCCAGAAAGAAAAGGCTTCCCTAGCTTTCAAACAAAATTTAGTGGCCAGCAATGCTTAGGTTTCAGGACCAAATTAAATAAATGTTATTTTATTTGTTGCTGCCTCATCAATTAATGGAGGAGGAGAGTTGGTTTTATACCCCACCCTTCGCTACCCAAAGGAGTCTTGGAGAGGGTTACAATCTCCCTCCCTTCCCCTCCCCACAACAGGCAGCCTATGAGGTAAAGTGGAGTTGAGAGAGTTGAGAGTTGTGCGAGGCTCGCCCTTCCCTCCCTGCCAGCCTTATGTAACACAGACTGACCCAAGGTCACCCAACTGACTTCATGTATAGGAGAAGGTGGGGAATCAAACTCACTTCTCCAGATTAGAGTCCACCGCTCTTAACCACTATACCAAACTGGAGACAGGAGTGCATTATAAGATAAATGTTAATAGCCATACAAGCATCCACTGGCACAGTGAGTTAGCTTGTTGGATTAAGCCTGGGGAGACCAAGGTTCAAATCCTTGTCCGCTGTGAAACTCGTCAGATTACCTTGGGTCAGCCTGTCATGGTCTGACCTACGTCACAGGGTTGTTGTGAGGATAAAATGGATGCGGGGAGAACCCTACATGCTATCCTGGGCATATTAGAACACATGAGCACATGAAGCTGCCTTATATTCCAAGGTCTCAAGCAGATGCCTTTCACATCATCTTCTACTGATCCTTTTTGCTGGAGATGCTGGGGATTGAACCTGGGACTTTCAGCATGCAAAGCAGAGGCTCTGCCACTGAGCCACAGCCCCGCCCCAAGGTTAGGATCAGAATGTGGCCAATAGAGCCAGTTCCCTGCAAAACAGGCCTGCACAACTTGTGAATGGCAGGCTTGACCTTTGCAGATGAGTCATGTACTGTTATCTGCCAAATGCTTGAAAGATTCCCATGGAGCTGGCAGGAGGTTTCACTAACACACCTCCTTCCCAATTCATCGCCATTCATGGTGGGTGGCCAGCAGCTAACTGTGTCCATCACAAGTTCTTCAGCACCTTCTAATGAAAAATCCATACAACTTAAAGTACACCTGTTTAGTGTTTTCATGAATAATTCATTTTTCTTACGATCCTGTCTTTTGGTTCCAAAACACTGAAGCTAATGAAAGCCAGATTTGGTTTGCCTCTGTTGTAACCATTCAGTGCAATGCACCATTTTAAGCATTTACTAACCAGGGTCTGTTTTCCAAAAAAGGAGGTGCCAAGGCTCAAACTGTCCTGAAATTCATACCCTCTGCCTGGGGAGCCCTTCTGTTCCACGTGTGGACGCTGGCTGTAGTAGTACAAATGTTTGTACAAATGATCTCAATACAACAAACAAACTTTGTATTGCTTCCTCATTGTTACATGTGTTTAGTTTTTCTGTCCCAAGGCTGAGGATTTGCACTAAGCACATGCTCTGGGCCTGTGGGGAGGCATAGCTCACAGTGAGCCCATTTCCTAACACCACATCTTGGGGGAGAGCATGTCACTCATTCCCTGCAAACACCTGGATCTCTGGGATTATAAAGATGATGTTGCCCTTGCCTTCCAAGACTCTGGATCTAGCTGTGTTGGTTTTACTAAATTGCACCTCCTGTGTGTGACAAATCAGAGCTATGAGACCACCGGCCATCTGCCAAGCAGCGATGCCAGCTAACGGGAAGCCATTTCTTCCCTCAGCATTTCAGGTGTAGAGGTTGTTAAAGCCACAAGGTGGCAGTAGTGAACTGCTCACCTGGAATATCCAAATCCCAAAACCGGGACGTAACCTGGAGCTCTTCCCAGATTCCGCAGGAAGAGTTTTGTCACAAGGTGAAGATTTCCGTTTTTTATGCTGAGAAACATAATGGACAAGGCACGTGGATCAGAACCTGAAATGGGCAGTTTGCTTAAAGCGTGTTGAATTACATAAGAGTTCAGCAACCTGGCTGCGTGTGTGTGTGTGTGTGTGTATAAGAGTTTCCCCCCCTGACCATTCCCAATAATGGATATTGCTGCATTTTAGCAAAGGGTCAGGATCTTTCCCTCCTACAAGTGCGGCGTCCATGGTGCAAAGGGATCTCCACAGGGCTTTACAGAGGTTTGTTTCCACTCCCTCCCTCAGAGTGTTTGCATAAGTAGAATGAACAAACCAGAACAGACGGAATTGGACAGTCATAGGAACATAAGAAGAGACCTGCTAGATTAGATCAATAGTCCAACTAGTCCAGCATCCTGTTTCACACAGAGGCCAACCACTTTCTCTGGAGGACCAAGAGGCTGAGGTCTTCCCCGGATGTCACCTCCAGGCTCTGGGATTCAGAGGCTTCGTGCCTCAGAATGTGGAGGTTCTCCTCAGCCGCCATGGTGAGGAGCCATTGATAAACTTATCCTCCACACATCTATAGCATCCTCTTTTAAAGCTGTTTCTTCCTGTGGCCAGCCCATCACTACATCCTCTGAGAATGAATTCCACATTTTAATCACTCTCTATCCACACCTCCTGTAGAATCATCCAGCGTTCCCAGTCTTCCTTGTCAAGTTGCTAGCAGAGGATGAGAAAGGCTCGATGAAGATATGAAAAGTGTGTACACAGATCCTTGATGGACCAGATGCTTTGGTGTGCCGGCTGTATGTGTGTTTTTGTACACCCACTGAGGAAGCGGGGGGTCAGGGTGGTAAATGGAAGAAGAAGACTGCAGATTTATACCCTGCCCTTCTCTCTGAATCAGAGGCTCAGAGTGGCTTACAATCTTCTATATCTTCTCCCTCCACAACAGGCACCCTGTGAAGTGGGTGGGGCTGAGAGGGCTCTCACAGCCGCTGCCCTTTCAAGGACAACTCCTGCAATAGCTATGGCTGACCCAAGGCCATTCCAGCAGTTGCAAATGGAGGAGTGGGGGATAAAATCCGGTTCTCCCAGATAAGAGTCCGCACACTTAACCACTACACCAAACTGGAACTCTACTAACCCCTTTGTGTGGGGACCGCTATGCCCAAATGTGCAAGGATTGCCCCTTTTCACAGCAAACAACACATGCATCTGTTTGTAAGAAAGAGCCAACATGTGTTCGTATTACAAATGCAGTTAAATCATACCTTAAGCTGTACCTGCTTTGACTGTAACATGAGAATTACTTAATGCCTGTATTAAAAAAAAGAAACAAGTGCCTCTGACCTGGATAGTCCAGGCAAGCCCGGTCTCCTCAGATCTCAGAAGCTAAGCAGGGCTGACCCTGGCAAGTACTTGGGTTGGAGACCTCCAGGGAATATGCAGAGGCGTGATGCAGAGGCAGGCAATCCCAAGCCATCTCTCTGAAATGCTCAAGCCAAACGCCACCATGACTTCCCTTCCAGGTGTCCAAGCGCGCACACGCAAATACGAAAAACAAAAAAGGAATCAATTATGCACTTTATGTGGATTGTATGTTTGTTCAACTGCAATTTGTGAATAGAGCCAGATTTGGATTGTGTTAATCTGGTGGGGGGTTTTTTGGCCCTGAATCAGCCCAGGTACAGCCTTTGTCTTTGAACAAAATGGATTTCAGATCCTGCTTCTGTGTAGCTTGCCATCAGAAATGGGGACTTTTGCTGAGACTGCAACAATACAGCACTGTGTAATTGTTGTGCATTCCATGGGGAACATCTAGCTGCAAGTAGCTGAAAACGCTGGGAAAGCACCTCTTAATATAAAGATAAAACTTTCGTTGGGGGGGGGGAGCAACTTGTCTAAATGGATTTTTTTACAACAGAAAGACCCCTCCAACCAAGTGACCTCAATGATGTTTGACCCTGCATGATGAGGGCGAGGAAAAGCATAAGCTGCTGGATTTTTAAAAAAAAATATTTTGTGCGATTATTTAAATTGTTTAAATGGCACAGCGCGTTAAAGCTGAAGTACTGCAGTCCTAAGCTCTGCTCCATGACCTGAGTTTGATCCCCGGCGGTAGCTGGGTTTTCAGGTAGCTGGCTCCAGGTTGACTCAGCCTCCCATCCTTCCGAGGTTGGTAAAATGAGTACCCAACTTGCTGGGGGGAAAGTGTAGATGACTGGGGAAGGCAATGGCAAACCACCCCGTAAAAAGTCTGCCGTGAAAACGTTGTGAAAGCAACATCACCCCAGAGTTGGAAACGACTGGTGCTTGTGCAGGGAAGGGAACCTTTCCTTTTCCTTAAATGTACTAGTTCAAAGGAAAGAAAGGGAACTCTCCGTGGTGCTGAAGCAGATGTATGGAAGAATCTACAGCATCATCCATAAAAGCACATGCTTTTCAATCTCTGGATTCTCACATCTGCTCCTTACAATATAATTTCCTTTTGTAAAGAATACCCCATATAGGAAAGAGCATGCAGGAAAGAGCATTGATGACTGTACAAGAACAGGGCACCCCTAAGCACAGAATGCTAAACTCTTATGGCTTTCAGCCCAGGTGATTTACACCGGGGGGGGGGGAGTTATTGAGACTTTTGTTTGAAGTCTGTTTGTCCTGCCATAACTGCAGCTGGCCCTAAGGAGGTCCAGCTGTCCTCAACCAGGGCCAGAGCCTTCTTGGTCTTGGCCCCAACCTGGTGGAACTCTCTTCTAAATAACATCAGGCCTTCCAGATCTTATGCACTTCCTCAGGGCCTGTAAGGCAGAGATGTTCCATCAAGCTTTTGGCTTAGGACAGTAATGGTTTGCCATCCATCTGGCACTTTCCATATTCCACACACACACTCCGACGTTTTGTAAGTTCTCTTTCCCCGCTCCTAGAATGATACCCTGGTAGTCCAGAATATAGATAAAAACCCATAGGGCGTCATCTGGGTTCTTCAATAATTTAAAAATTGAAATTGTTATGTCATTTTTTTAAACTTGTATGCTGCTTTTATCATACACGTTGTACATCGCCCAGAGCCTGGCGTAAGCCAGGATAGGGCAATTAATCAACTGCAATAAATAACAACAACAACAATATAGTTCCCATTTAAAGGTATTTTAAATTGTAATGTAGCCATGCTTTTAAAAATGGGGTAGAAGGTTTGTGTGAGACACACACAAATCAAAACATTAAGAATGAGAGCAGTAGGGAAGATAGTTGGGGGTGGAGTACATTTCATCCCACCCAAACGCAATATCCTCTGAATTTAAAGTTGCTGTGCGTAAATAGTGATGGGCAAACATAAATCTGCTCCAGTTGCGGTGTGATCACAAACAGGGGAAAGCACTTTTGGATGCTGACACAACTGAGCTTTTTAGTGAATGCTCAAAATTGTTCTCAGTTGTAGTGTAAACGGTCTCTCTGCTTTCTTATAGTTGTTGATGTCTCAGTGCCATCGTACCTTTTGCTCAAATCCCTGGACAGAATTACTTATTTCCCACACACACACCCCCCAAGCTTTCTTTACACGTCTGTCCCAAACTAGGAGGGGAGAGCTTGAGACTTATCATACTAGAATCCTGTCCTTATCCCTTTTTTCTGGGTGTGTAATGGTATAGTATAGCCAGATCTCAGAAGCTAAGTAGGTTGGTACTTGGAGGGGAGACCACCAAGGAAGACTTTGCAGGGGAAGGTGATGGCAGACCACCTCTGCTTAATTCCTTGCCTCAGAAACCCTATGGGGTCACCATAAGTTGACTCTCAAAGCCAAGCATGTCCACCTAAATCAAGTGTACTAACTTGGATTGCAAAAACTTTGTGTGTTCTTGCATTGGCGCTATAGTTTGGCACACCAAGCTCTGAGCACGCTGGCCATGTTATGCATGCAGTTGACCCCTCAAGCAAAAAAAAACCTAACTGATTTTGAATCATATGAGCTGCTTAAGATGACCCTGCAGTATATTCAGTCTAAGCTGGATGGTCAATTATTATCATGGGCCCACGCAGCCAGCCACCATGTTGAATGCTTCCAACTGTGCAGATATAAAACCTCCCACCCACCCCCCCTCAAAAAATTCTCATTTTAAATGATCAGTGCAATTGTGCAGAGTGCTTGTGTCATGAGCCAATTGACATAGTAAGTCAAGGAAGTTTGATTTTGCAGACTTTGTGCAAGTTTGATTTTGCAGACTTTATGCAAACAGAACCGTACAGAAGCGAGTAACGGTGAGGGTTCTCTGTTCCTATTGGCCTGGCTTCTTACCTGGTTGAAGCTATGTGCACATGACAAACAGAAAGTGATCTTAAGTTGGTTTCACTCTCAAAGCTCCAGGAATCGTAGTTTGGAGAGGCAGCAGAATGTTCTCTCAGAAGACTTTGAGCTGTCTCCTAGAACTACAGCAGCCAAGAGTTCTTGAAGTGGTAGAAGAAGCCATGATATTTCTACAAATTTATAGGTGAAACACACCCTGGCTTGGTTTAATTTTCAGTTTGATTTGTTTTTCAGGCTGAGTTTATTTTACAGCCAGAGTAGTTCAGTAGTGGAATTGGCTGCCTGGAGAGCAAGTGAATCCCCCTCGCTGGTGGTCTTCAAGCAGCAGCCAGACAAACAGCAGGGATGCTATAGGCTAGGGGTGACCAACAGTAGCTCTCCAGATGTTTTTGCCTACAACTCCCCTCAGCCCCAGCCATTGGCCATGCTGGCTGGGGCTGATGGGAGTTGTAGGCAAAAACATCTGGAGAACTACCGTTGGCCACCCCTGCTATAGGCTGATCCTGCATTGAGTGGGCGTGGCGGGGTTGGACTTGTTGGTCTCTATGGCTCCTTCCCACTCTCTGGTTCTATGATTCTGTGATTTGGGGAAGCCACCGTTAGCGTAAAGATAAGTTGTCACTTTCAAAGCCCATTTCACACATCCAGTGAAGTTGGACAGTTAGCTGCGAAAGCTTATGCCAAATATCCTGGTGGGTAGTGTTTGTGCACACAAAGTCCATACCTTGAATAAAACTTTGATTGGTCTTAAAGCTGGCACTGGACTCTATCCTGGTAAATAGCTTGCATGCTCAAGGCTCTTTCCTTTGGACAGGGTGGGGTGGGGAATCCTTTCTATAGGACAGTCAGGATGGCGCCATAGTTATTTTACTAACGAGCTCTTGCGTGGTCTTCTGCAGCCAACACACACATGCATTTCTTTAAAACACCCGTGCTCTTATGCCATGATACCAAACATGGTATGTGCAGGAGTCACACGCTCACAGGTGTGTTTCCCACTTGCTGCTTCTCCCACGCTTTTGTTACCAAGGCAAAAAGCTGAATCCTGGCTTTTCTTCATGTAATTGGAGCTGAAGAGGCTTCAGAAGGGCGGCGGAGGAGGAGAAGTTGGTTTTATACCTTTACTGCCTGGAGTCTCAGAGTGGCTTACAAATTCCCTTCCCTTCCTCAGAGAGAGCTCTGAGAGAACAGCTCTGAGAGAACTGTGACTGGCCCAAGGTTACCCAGCTAGCACTATGTAGAGGAGTGGGGAATCAAACCCGGTTCTCTAGATTAGAGTCTGCCGCTCTTAACCACTACACCAAATTGGCTCTCAAACTGGAGGCATCACCTCAGTGTCTATAGAGAGCACCCTTCAGAAGCCGTCCATTGTCATCATAAGAGGATACTTGGCATGGAACTGCCCAATCTTTTGTGACAAACTTCAGACTCCATGGCAGCCATTTAGAAACCCACCCACCAACGCTTTCTCAAAATTCTAGCAGTCCACAGACTCAACAAGGTTGGGGTGGTAGAGTTCCCAGCTCCCTCCTGTCCACTGGCGAGGAAGTGAGTGTGCCATCGAGTTGCAGCTGACTCAGGGCCGCCCCATGAAAGGCCAATGTCCCGTTAAGCGTAGCTTGTGGATTTCTCTGTGGCTTCTAGTTGGCCTCGGTTGGAGACAGAACGCCCAGGCTGTAAACAGGCACCATCCTGCCAACACGGATGGTCTGCCTGCAGGATGGCTGTGTTGGCTTCCTCCTGCCTAGGAAAGATTCACCTGCAGTTTCTGAAAGCCAAACTTTGCTACCCAGGGAGACCGCTTGTGCTCCGAGTGAGGGAGAGAGTGAACGAGAGAGGCACCTGGTGAGGTTATTAGGAAACTTGGAGTTCATCCTTCTGCAGGGACTGGCTCGTAATTACAGTCATTTTCTAGCTGTGCAACGAGTGTTTCCATCGGAGCTTGGCTGACTCTCTCTCCAGCCCTCATCACTCACAAGAAGGGCTCTTTACAGAGACAATGGCTCTGCCAGCCCCAGCCCCTCTCCCTCGCCCTCCCTCTCGGAACAGCTGTGCTTTAATTGGGAAGACATATTTGAACCTCTTGGCTGGCAGGTTCACTGCCTGCCACAAACGGTCCACCCTCTTCTGCCTTTGCGTCCCTTGCTGCAGAGGCAAGGGGGAAAGATGTTCTCTTGTGCATGTCCTCCGGAAATGAGTGGGAGCTGCTCGGGTTCATTTCCATGACCTACCCAGGAGCTTCAGCTATTCTACCTTGCACAACCAACATTCTGTCGCACTGTAAGCATGACCCACAAATGGAACCCAGGGCTGGCTGGCTGGCTTCTCGATGCCTCCTGTCAAGTTCTTTGGCCTCAGCAATGGTCAAGAAGGCTTGGGAATACTGTTGCCAGCCTCCAGGTGGGGTCTGGAGATGTCCTGGATTCGCAGTTGATTCTGGACTACACGGATAGCTTTTTTTTTAATTCTGTACTTATTTTAAGCATTTATTCCACTTCTCTGGGAGAAAATGGCTGCTTTGGAAGGTGGACTGCATAGGCACTGTACCCTACAGAGGTCTCTCACCTCCCTAAGCCTGCCCTCCCAGGCTCCATCCTCAAATCTCCTGATGTTTCCGAACCTGGAGTTGGCAACCCTGCAAAGGGCTGAAATGCCTCATCCCTCTTTCTTCCCTTATCTATCCAGTCTGGCTCTCTAGGACTCAGTAGTACATATAGAGACTTAGCGCTTGAAATTGTTCAAAGCAGTTCACATCTGTAATAAGTCGACAGTATAATTCCCACATTGCACATACCGCCAGGCATACAGCAACACAAGTAGAGGAGGAAGAGATTGGATGTATACCCCACCCCTCACCTGGAGTCTCAGAGCAGTTTACAATCTCCTTCCCTTCCTTTCCCCACAACAGACACCCTGGGAGGTAGGTGGAGCTGAGAGAGCTCAGAGAGAACTGCTTTTGAGAGAACTGTGATCAACCTAAGGTCACCCAGCAGCTGCATGTGGAAGAACAGGGAATCAGGGAAACCTAGTTCTCCCAGATTAGAATCCACCGTTCTTAACCACTACACCAAACTGGCTCTCTAAGGCTCGAATTCAGTAGGGGCATGGGAGCTAAATGTTTCAGGGTGTGTTTCCACCACCAGTAGGCAATGCCATGGGGGTGTTACCTTGAGTCACTATATATCAGCTTCTGTGAACGTAGATGGGCGCAGCTCTGGGTAACATTGCACTGTGGGCATGCCTGTCTGCAAAACAAAAGCTTTGTCGGCCTACATCACGTGGTTTCCGTAAAGCAGTTTAAAATTTATTTTGTTAGATTTATAACTCACCCTGCCCAGCACAGCAGGGCTCAGAGTGGATAACAAAACAGTAAAAAATAAAAGTAGTTATTATGACAATTATTATAAATTAGCTATTAAAAACAATTCCCAGCATATTATTAAGATCAAGCAGATGGCACCTAGAGCACAGTTGATACCTCTTGTCCAGAACATAAGAGAAGCCATGTTGGATCAGGCCAATGACCCATCCAGTCCAACACTCTGTGTCACACAGTGGTAAAAAAAAACCAGGTGCCATCAGGAGGTCCATCAGTGGGGCCAGGACACTAGAAACCCTCCCACTGTTGCCCCTCCCAAGAATACAGAGCATCACTTGCTCCAGACAGAGAGTTCCAACAATACGCTGTGGCTAATAGCCACTGATGGATCTCTGCTCCATATGTTTATCCAATCCCCTCTTGAAGCTGGCTATGCCTGTAGCCACCGCCACCTCCTGTGGCAGTGAATTCTATGTGTTAATCACCCTTTGAGCGAAGATGTCCTTCCTTTTATCAGTTCTAACCCGACTGCTCAGCAATTTCATTGAGTGCCCACCCACCACGAGTATTGTGAGAAAGGGAGAAAAGTAGTTCTTTCTCTACCTTCTCTATCCCGTGCATAATCTTGTAAATCTCTGTCATGTCACCCCTCAGTCGACGTTTCTCCAAGCTAAAGAGCCCCAAGCGTTTTATCCTTTTTTCATAGGGGAAGTGTTCCAACCCTTTAATCATTCCAGGTGACAACTATCCCACATGTGTGACAGCAGATAATAAGCTGGTGTTAAAGACAGAGAAGGTGGCCAAGGGAAGGCAGAGGGAGGCCAGGCCAGACATAACTGTCATAGCCTCAGCCATAGCCCTGCCAGAACGTTTCAGTTTTGCAGAACTGCATCAGATCCCGTAGGGCCTGGTTCTCACTTGGGAGGCCATTCCACCAGGCTGGGGCAAGGGCCAAAAAGGCCCTGCTCAAATTGAGGCTAGACGGATGTTTTTCATCTGGTAATCACCAGGAGATTGTCCATCAAGACCAAGGCTGTCTGGGGGACATAACAAGAGAAATGGTCCCATAGACATGTTGGTCCCAGATCATGTAGGGCTTTAAAGGTTAAAACCAACACCTTGAACCTGATCCGGTACTCCACCTGGAGCCAGTACAGCCAGTGGAGCATTGGTTCTGTATGGGCTCTAGATGGAGTTCCTGAAAGGGCATGCACTGCCGCATTCTGCACCAGCTATAACGAAGGTGCAGCTATAACGAAGGTGCAGGCCAGTCTCAGAGAAGGGTGCAGCTTGGTTGAGGACTGCATAGTAACCATGGCAGTTGCAAAACAAACTGCGGGGCTGGTTCCGTCTCAGCTGGCAACCTCTGTACACACCTGTCCATCTCACCTCCTGGATGTTTATAATGCTACCCGGTACTTCAAACATGTTTAAAAGGCTTCACGTATAATCCATAAAACAACCTTGCAAGGCAGGCATATGTTTATCCCTCTGCTGCTAAACGATCTGCTAGTGCAGATTACACCTTATCCTTTGAAATCCAAAAAGGGACGTTTCTTTTTCAACTGGCAGAAGTCATAGGGGACTGAATTGCTCATCCAGTATTGTGCAACTGGTGTGTATTCACACGTAGGCCTTGTGGCACCACTGAGTGAGCACTGCCAGCATCCTTCTCCCCCTTTTTCTGAGACAGGCTCATGCATGTAGCTCAAGGGAGATTAGACCCAGGAAGTTCTGGACCTGGGAACTTCTCATTTTAGAGAGTTTGGAGAGCCAGTTTGGTGCAGTGGTTAAGAGCACAGACTCTAACCTGGGTGAACCATGTTTGGTTCCCCATTCCTCCACATGCAACTGCTGGGTGACCTTTGGTCAGTCACAGTTCTCGTTGAGCTGTCTCAGCCCCACCTACCTCCCAGGGGGTCTGTTGTGGGGAGAGAAAGGGAAGGAGATTGTAAGCTACTCTGAGACTCCAAGTGAAGAGCAGGTTATAAATCCAGGGTCCTCCTCCTCCTCTTCATTTATTTACTTCATTTCAATCCCACCTTTCTACCCAATGGGGACCCAAAGTGACTTACATCTCCTCTCATTTTATCCTCACAATGACCCTGTGAAGTAGGCTAGGCAGAGAGTAGGCTAGCCAGAGCTACTGGCATTAAAGTTGTGAGCGAGCAATTGGGCTACTGCATCAATTAGTTTGCTCTGAGACAATCCGTCCTGAGCGAAGACAAAAACGTGTGAGCTGGAAGCTAAAAAATGGCGAACTAGCTCACACTAACTCAGTTTAGAGGGAACACTGGCTGCAAGTAGTTTGTGACAAATGGCAAAGGAAATGTACTCTGCTTATGCTCTGTGGCATTCCTCTCTATTAGTTCATATGCCGCAAGACAAAAAACGCCATCTGCAGATTCCAAGACTGAATTTTGGCCCAAATTACACACGTTGTCTATGCAAGCATCAGTTCCCAAAACCACTTCACATGGCTCACAACAGCCTTGTGTGTGTGTGTGTGTGTGTGCATGTGTGTGTGTAAAAGCAAGGCCTTCTTTGGTTAATTTCCTTCTTTTTGCCAAACCACAAGCCCTTGAATGTTTCGATGCGCGTTTGTCAGACTACACCGGGTGCCGAAAACAAGTTCAAGTGTCGAGCCCTGGTTCACCCGGAGTCGGCTCGCTTTCTCTCCTTGTCCTTAATTTTGGCAGGAGGCAGGGCGTGGAGAATTGAAGTGCAGGATTCGTGCCCAGCCTTGATGGAAGGAAGCATCTCTCTCTCTCTTTCCCTCTCTCTCTCTCCCCTGCGTCTCAGATGGCTGCCCACATCTCCATTCACAGCTGCCACCTCACAACCCTGAACTTAATGAGCCTGCAGCACACACAGCTCTCCCTCTCTCTCCTCCCCCCCTCTATTTTTTTCCTCTTTCCCCCTAATCACCACCCTGAAATTCCAGGCTGCTGGCAAGAACAGCAAGAATTACTTTCCCTCTTTTTAAAAAAAGGAGGCAGGCAAATGCCTGCCAAGAGAAACTCAGAATGGAGCAGAAGGCAGAGAGACTTAGGGAACCTTAATGAAGCTCTGCCAGAAATCCAGCGGGGTGGGGGGTGAGAAGCCAGCCAGGAGAGATGTTTGCCACTCTGTGCCCTGGCCCACTAACAGCTTGCATCTCCAAGGGTGTTAAAGCCCCCCCCCCACTCTTCTGGTCTCCCAGCAGAGCAAATCTTAAAAGAGTTGAAAGGGCCAAAACGCAGGAGACGACCCCATAACGAGGCAAGAGACTTGGAGCGCCATTAGGCACGGCCAAAGAGGATCTGGGCTCCATTGCAAAGCATAAAGGCTTCTGAACATGCGCAGGGTGCCGTATTGGTGCAGAAGAGCTTTTAGATCTACGGATGCAGGTTTGAAGCATTTTGAACGCTGAGAAGCACAGTGAACGCTCGAGTATAAAAAGGCCAGCTGCATCTGAGGCTTTAACCTACCAACTCATTAAGAAAGGAAGCACCAGGCTGAGCAAAGCTTTCATCTTTTGAGCCGATACCTGGGCAGCAGGGAGGCTAACCCAGTGCAAAAATAATAATAATAATAATAATAATAATAATAATAATAATAATAATAATAATAATAATAATAATAATAATAATAATAATAATAAAGAAGAAGAAGAAGAAAAAGAAGAAAAAGAAGAAGAAGAAGAAGAAGAAGAGGAAGAGGAAGAAGAAGAAGAAGAAGAAGAAGAAGAAGAAGTAGTAGTAGTAGTAGTAGTAGTAGTAGTAGTAAATAAATGCCTACAGCATCGTGGAATTCCTGCAGGGAACCATTTTCCCCTTAACTTCTGCAGTTCTACTCATTCCTACGGTGTCATTATGGAAGTACAACACGGCTGGCTGAGAACAGCCCTACTACAATTCCAGCCTTTGGATTCTTCCCCTCCAAACTCAGCTGCATACATTTCACACAGTAGAAGGCAATCTCGTTATGCACAGAGGCACTCTTCTTCAGCCATAGCTGGCTCGCTCCAGTTTCAAGCCCTGCTTGTGTTGAAAAGTCAATGTTGCTGAAGTCTGCCTCCAACTACAGCCATAAAAAACGGTCTAGTGGGAAGGGGGAAAGGAGCATTGACGGACTTCCCAGCCAGCCCACAGCTGTACAGGAGATATCCCCCATGGTATAGCCCAATCTCATCAGAAGCTAAGCAGGGTCAGTACTTGGATGGGAGACCACCGAGGAAGGCTCTGCAGAGGAAGGCCATGGCCAACCACCTCTGCTTCTCGCTTACCTTGAAAGCCCCTTGCTGGAATCACCATAGGCTAGCTGTGACTTGATGGTGCTTTACACCCACACGTGAGAATGCAGCCTGTGATACAAACACAAAGGTCGGTCTTCTGGATCAGAGCCCCAGCCTGTGGGGTCTCTGGCTAGAGCCAGGTGAAAGCTCTCAAGACTGGGGTGTGTGGTCAGAATAGTCATTCCCCTTTGACCTGCACTGACTCTGAACACAGAGATTCCACTCAGCAATAGCCACCTGCAGATCTGTCCTCCTAAATTTGCCTAAACCATGTTCCACTGCCTTTTTCTATGTGTGTGCATGTGCAGCTGGAAGTCATGACGACCTCTGGTGACTGACCACTCCTGGGGGCCTGGAGGATATTCAGGGAGAGGTGGCTGAATAGAGCCTGCCTCTGACTTCCTGACTGCTGGTATTCCAAGGAGGTCTCCCATCCAGGGATTTGCCAGAGTCAACCCTGGTTAGCTTCTGAGATCTGATGAGATTAGGCTTGCCTGGGCTATCCAGGTCAGGGCTCCGCTGGCTTTTTCATGCCAGTCTTGTGATGTCAGAACCATGGATTCCACACCATAGAAAGAGAGCTTGAAAGTGGACTCATAGGGAATCTTTCTACAAGCTGCACAAAGTGCATTGATAGAATGTGTGGGGGTGGGGGGGAGAGCTGAAATAATTTTTCCTGGTTTTTTCTTTTTAATTCTTCCCAATGGAACTTTCCCCATTATTGTCAGACTTCAGGGAGCGGGACTTTCCTACTTTTCCCTTCTGCTGCATATCTCTGAACACCCCCTGAAATTTTGTCCCAGGAGGTCAACAGGGAGTTCAGGAACAGCTCAGGAGGCCAAAGTGGGGAGGTTTGTAGTAGGAGGAGCAAGCAGAGGAAACTGATCCCTCCACTTCCACAATTAGGAATGCTGTTCCATCAGAAGAACCATGTAGTTGGACACGGGTGAAATAGTTTTAGAACCCCGCATGCAGAAAGATTGCACCTCAGGAAAAACTCATTTTAACCATGCCAATGTTCTACTACCTTTCTACTTGCAGGGAGGTTCATACATGAGGGCAGCATTCCCCCCCCCCCCGCCCCCAAGGAGAGTCTCCCCTGGTCACAGAATTAAATAGCGCTGCTCATTTTGCTATCTGGCACGATCCCATCTAAGCTAGAAGACATCCATACATTTTACAGCCTCCCGGAGGCATTGCGCAATGACACATTTCCTTCTGGTTGCCCTGCATCTTTTGACAATTGATTTTTGTGATACCAGGAAAGAAGCACGAGGCCTGAACGTGGCCAGGGAGGGAGTGGGGGGCACAAACTTGTGTCGAGTTTTCGGGAGGGTGGGAAATCAAAGCCCCAACAGCTCCAAGCAACTGTCTGGAAGCTTCCGAAAGCTGAGCCGGCAAGAGCAGGTGGCCGCACAGCTGCGCCATTTGGATCCTGCACTCTCATCAATATTCATGAGGCAGCCTAGCCAATCAGTGGAGCTGTCATTAGCGAGCAGCTGGCTGGTGCAAAGAGGTTTGTTGTTGGGGGGGGGAGCATCTTTTTTTTTTTAAGTGAACTTCTTTTGACATTTGGAGAATTTGCCTCTGTAGGGTTTCAGAGGCGTCTTTTCCCACCCTCCACACCTGCCCGCTTGGCTGAATCCCTTTTCAGCATGCAGAAAGCCCCCAAGCTGCTTGCAGGGTAGGGGTGCATTCAAGGAGAGAAGGGATGCTTCATGCTGCCACATTCCAGTGTTTGCAAAGAACATCAGAAAAGAGCCCTATGCTGCCTCGGCTACTGCAGTGTTTCTCCTTGACCTGGGGACTCATTCCACTAACTTAAAACACTCTGTCTGGGGCAGTGATGCTCTGTATTTTGGGGGCTTGGGGAGATGAGTGGGAGGGCTTCTGGAATTCTGGCCCCCCTGGTGGATTTTCTGATGGCCTCTGGGTTTTGGTCACTGTGTGACACAGAGTGTTGGACTGGATGGGCCACTGGCCTAATCCAATATGGCTTCTCTTGTGTTCTTACCTGGCATAGCTGACGGGAGGCCACTTTAATGGCACACCATCATGGTGAGGGCTTCTCCAATCAGATATGGCAGGTCATTCCACCCCATCCCACTGAGAAGAGCCCCCATGCATTTACACCAGCATATCTCCACCATTACACCCATAGGTTCTCCACAGTGTGCTTCCTCATTCTCACTTGCTGCTTCCTCCGCTTGGTGTAGTGGTTAAGAGAGGCAAACTCTCATCTGAAGAACCGAGTTTGATTCCCCCACTCCTCCACATGCTGCCAGCTGGGTCACCTTGGGCCAGTCACAGTTCTCTCAGAACTCCCTCAGTCCCACCTGCCTCAAAAAGTGTGGGGAGAGGACGGGAAGGAGACTGCATTCTGCTCTGAGACCCTAAGTGAAGGGCGGGGTATAAATCCAACCTCGTCCTCCGATTGCTTACTCCAAAGCAGTTGCCCCTATCATAGGAGGATGTTTGGTTAGGAACTGCGAAACATTCATTGCTGCTCCACCCAACATTCACCGCTGCTCCCCACCCCCCAAGCTAGGGTTGCCAAGTCCAATTTAAGAAATATCTGGGGACTTTGGGGATGGAGCGAGGAGACTTTGGGGGTGGAGACAGGAGACATTGGGGGTGAAGCCAAGATCAAGGCTGTGACAAGCATAATTGAACTCCAAAGGAAGTTCTGGCCATCACATTTAAAGGAACAGTACACCTTTTCAATTCCTTCCTTCCATAGGAAATAATGGATAGGGGCACCTTCTTTTGGGGCTCATAGAATTGGACTCCCTGGTCCAATCGTTTTGAAACTTGGGGGAATATTTTGGGGAGAGGCACTAGATGCTGTACTGAAAATTTGGTGCATCTACCTCAAAAAACAGCCCCCCCCCAAGCCCCAGATACCCACGGACCAAATCTCCATTATTTTCTATGGGAATAAATCTCCATAGGGAATAATAGAGTTCCCAGCAGACATTTCCCTTCCCTCCCCCCACTTTGTGACAACCCTGAAGCGGGGGGAGGGCCTCCAAACCGGGGGATCCCCTGCCCCCACCTGGGGATTGGCAACCCTACCCCAAGCAGCCATTTTGTGGTTGGTCCCCCATCCAATGGCTGCCATTTTAAGATGCACCCACTATGCTTTCTTGACATTCCAAAGGTGCACCTGCACTCAGCAAGGTTAGGGACCCCTGACTTTCATAGCACTTCTCTCCCCTGATCAGAGGACTTCCTATATAGTATTCCATTATATCTTCCCGTATCCCTAGTGATAGATCAAGACAGATATCAAGATAAGATGTGTTAGTCTGGCTGCAGCACTAGCAAAGAGCAAGAGTCCAGTAGCACCTTAAGGACTAACACAATTTGCGGCAGGGGAGGAGCTTTTGTGAGTCACTGCTCCCTTGGACACCTAATCCAATCACCAATTTTGTTAATCTTTAAGGTGCTACTGGACTCTTACTCTTTTCCACACATCCCCTGGTAAGAGGGACCGGTATAATCACTGCTTATAAAGGGAACAGTTAACTCCTGCATCCAAGGGTTGACTTGAAAGCTAAATTAGATAGCAATGCTAGGCCAGAGTCAACCTTGCAGTTTTTAGGTTGGAGCACGTGGATGAGTCCTATAAACAGCAAAGGCAGTATGGGCTGTAGAGCAGGTTGCTGCTTCTGCTTACACTTCTGGTTATACAAGATCAATGGTTTTCAATAAGCCCTCGTACAAACAGAAGGGCTAGCACAAAAGGGAGTGCATTCCATGTTGAATCCTGTCTCACACGCATGGCGTTGGTCTCTAGGATCCAAGCCAGAGTGATTAGAATACTCAGTGTGGATTTCAGTCCTTCAAAACAACTCCGGGGAGAGGGGGTGGAAGAGACAACACAGAAGGAAAGCTTCACTTCCCCCTTTGGGCTCAATTTCAAACCCTCCCCCACCCCACCGCCACCTTTCATTCTGGTATAGAGAAAAACAGGCATGGCCTGGAACCTGGATACCTTTTGCCTGGCTGCCATTTAGGGTTGCCAAGTCCAATTCAAGAAACATCTGGGGACTTTGGGGGTGGAGCCAGGAGACTTTGGGGTTGGAGCCAGGAGACATTGGGGCGGAGCCAGGAGCAAGGCTGTGACAAGCATAATTGAACTCCAAGGGAGTTCTGGCCATCACATTTAAAGGGACAGCACACCTTTTAGAATGCCTTCCTTCCATAGGAAATAATGAAGGATAGGGGCGCCTTCTTTTGGGGCTCATAGAATTGGACCCCCTGGTCCAATCCTTTTGAAACTTGGGAGGTATTTTGGGGAGAGGCACTAGATGCTATACTGAAAATTTGGCACCTCTACCTCAAAAAACAGGCCCCCCCAGAGCCCCTGACACCCGCGGATCAATTCCCCATCATTCCCTATGAGAATCGTTCATGGAGGTGCATAATGGCTGTGGTGGTGGGGCTTCCCCCGCCAGCCAGCTGGCTGGGGGAGGGGGGAAGCCTGTAAAACCGGGGGATCCCCCGCTGGGACCTGGGGATTGGGAAGCCTACTGCCATTAAAGGCAGCCCTGAGTGTCGCCATTTGCAGTTCCTGCTTTGCACCAACTCTTATGGTTCTGGTGATCGACATAAAATCTTGTGGCGCAAGGTGTGTAGATTAAGTATACACTTCCTAAAGAATCCCAAATCACCACCTGAAGTTTTACGCTGAAGAATTAAAACACAGGAGCCTCGAGGCACTTGGAATTGTCGTAACACTTCAAATCACCTACTGCCATATCTTTTAACGGGAGATGCCGGGAATTGAACCTGGGACCTTCTGCATGCCAAGAAGACGCTCTACCACTGAGCCACAACTTCTCCCCAATATCACCAAGAGGGTAGAAACCCCTGTCATTCTGTTAAATTCGAGTCCATTAGCACCTTAGAGTCCAACTAGACTTTCAGGGTAGAAACTTGCAAAAATCAGATCTGATGAATGGCTCTTTGGCTCTAGAAAGCGTATTACACCCCCCCAAAAAAAATCTGGTTGGTCTCTAAAATGCACCTGGACTCAAATCTAACTGTTCTACTGCAGACCAACATGCCTACCCTTGGAAACTACCCACTAATTCTGCCACAGTTATTGTTGTTATTACTAAACACATTCATACTATGAAATGGAAGGGGCACATGTTCTCCTCCCTTCCCCACTGTGTCCCTTATCTAAACACGAACATATTCAGTTCTCACAAGAGTTGTTCAACTTGCATTGTGTTTATTGAAACTGAGGGGAAGACAAAAGGACACAAAGGGAGATCCAGCGTTTTTAGTTCAAGGAGGAAGGGTCTGTTTCCCTTTTTTTAAACATATGTGCTGCTGCCAAAGCGAACACTATTCCCATTTTTTTAAAAAATCACAAACCTTGCCACTCCCAACCAAAATTCACCTGCTGTTTCAGTTTCTCCTTCAAATACCAAGGACTAAAAACTTGCTACCCTTTTTAATTAAATGGAGGAGGGAGGGGGTCGCACAGGTGTTTTTCAAAGCCCTTTGTCATAACGTACCAAACTAGTATTTCTCAAAGCCCCTTTTTGTAACATGCTGAACGAGGAGGTAGAGAAAGGAGGGCAACACTTTCACACTGCCCCCCCCCCTCCAAACACACACCTGCATGGCCCTTTTGGGGTAGAAATAAAACATGGAGTTGAACATAGTGAGCAAGCCATAAGGAGATGCTGCATGGTGATAACTGTGTAAGATTAACAACAACCCTACTAAAGATCAAGAGGTGTGAGGGGGTGTAAAGGAAGGCAATTTTACTTCTCTACTTTAGGGAAGGTTCCTTGAATGCCCCCCGATCCCTTTTCAAGCAGAATGCTGCATCGAGAGAATGAAGCAGCTAAGAAAGAGATTGTTCCCTGGGATATGCATCAGGCATGCAAACTGCAAGATAAGCTTCTGTTGTCTTTTCTCTCGAGTTATGTTCTTCTTAATCAGCTTCCAGAAGAATCATGCACACTAATGAGCTGGGGTGGAGAGGAGAGAGACGCTCATCCCAACTGCCCGCCCTGAGCCTGCTTCGGCGGGGAGGGCGGGGTATAGATAAAAAATTCATTATTATTATTATTATGCAGTTCCACCAAGGGAACCCAGAGATAGGCATGGCATCCGCAGCCAGTGGGTGGGCTCTCTGGCTCCGTACCAGAGGGAAGTCCAACACCATGCGAGCAATTCGGCACTCCTATGAGCCTGTACTTTTCTCAGAAGCCCAGCTGTCTCCTACCAGTTATGAAGGTAGGGAGAAGAGTGAGGGAGAATGTAACCAAATCCAAAAGCAGAGCCTTTTCCTGCCCATTGCTGTGCAGTGGTGAGGAAAAGACGCGCTCAGCTGGGAAAGCTCCTGCAGGAAGCCAGCTCTCTGATCAGGAAGACTCGAGCAACAAACAACAAAAAAGGAGGACTACATCTCATTTAGAGCATTGCCAGGATCCCTGGGCACCAGCTGTTCATTTCAGTTCACCAAGTGTTCTCGCTGGTCCAAGCCAGATGCTCGTTCGGCTCACCAGATCCAACACAGCAGCACCTCCCCTCGAGGGCCTGACAGGCAACACAACTGCTGAGAAAGAGTCCGCAAGTCAACGTGCAACTCCACCTGCAAGCCAAAGGGGCTTTTCCGGACTCTCACTGTTCCTTGACACGGTCAGCTGATGCCGTGGAGCCGGCTTGGAGTAACCCTGCTGAGTGGCACGCCTCTTCTTCAGAATCGGGACTCTCCAATTGGCTGTCTTCCATGCTGATGTCACTCCAATGAGGGAAGGGCTTGATGCTGCTTCCAGCAAGATGGCTTCCTCCGTCAAAGCTTGGGGAGAGAGAAGGGAGTGTTGGGTTTCAAGGCAAAAAAAAAAAAAACCCAGTGCAGGTTTTTGTATATTTCTTGAGCTCTTCCTGAAGTCAACAATCCCTGAACTCCCCAATTGCTGCCCCGACCAGAATTGGCCTTCAGAAACACCGTTGTTCACCCTATCATGGTGTGAACATGAGAGACCTGATAGCAAGGAATTCATCACATCAGATTTCAAAGGGAGAGCAGTCTTCCAGGCAATCAAGGGGGTGGGGGAAAGTGGAAGAAACAGAGAGAATAAGAGAGATGTCTCTAAGATTGGGCTACCATGGAGGAGCTGGGAGCCAAGACAGCCAGAGGCCTGGAGACATGGCCTAGGGAACTACAGAGGAACAAGGAAGAGGTCAAGGCAAGAGGAAGAATGGGCAGAAAAGAAAAGAAAGGGCAGCAACTCCATGGGCAATGTGAGAGCCTTGGGCCATGCTGAACTGCTGCAGGGAAGGGCAACTGGAGAAAGCAGCTTGGCACAGCCCAGCTGGTAGGGCTGCCAGCTCTGGGTTGGGAAATACCTGGAGAGTTTGGGGGTGGAGCCCAGGGAAGGGAGGGACCTCAATACCATAGAGTCTGCCTTCCAAAGCAGCCGTTTTCTCCAAAGGAACTAATTTCTGTGGTCTGGCGATCATTTGTAATAGTGGGAGATCTCTGGGCCCCACTTGAAAGTTGGCAACCCTAAGAGCTGTGTACTGGAGCGGAGAAGGAAGGAGTCTGGACCTCTACGTCCCTCAGAAAGACGAGGGAGGGGATCTGGGCTTCTGTGACATCTTCACAAGGGACGCCTGTGCTCTGCTGGGACTCTCTGTGGAATCACCTCTCAGTGATTGCTCAGTTGCTCTCCTATCTGATTATTTTAATGTTGGCTAGTTAACAGTACAGGCCCTGTGCAGAGCTACACCCACTGATTTCGAAGGGTGTAACTCTGCTTGTTTGTTTATTAGATTTTTTTAGTCGCCAGTCTTGTGGCAACTTGTAACATTAAAACCTGTGGTGGATTGGGGTCAAGGCACTCCTACTTGTCTCTCCTGGCTTTCTTTCTCTACCAGCTCAGGGACAGGAGCAGGCCCAACTATGGCCTGTGGCTTAGAGGGTCTATATAGGCCTTGTGCATTGGTGACAGCTGTTACCAAAGTAACCTTAAAAAAAAAAAATCTACACAGCCAATCAAATCTCCAATGGCCAATCAGAAAACTTGCTGAATAAAAGCCCTCTCTGGCCCCACTCACTTTCTAAAAATACTTGGTGGACACCAGAAAAGGTGCTGGCACCATGTTGGGGGCCCCTGGTTCAAGAGATCAAGATCCAGTGCCTTGTATAGCTTGTCCCATATCCAGGGCTTTTTTTGTAGCAGGAACTCCTTTGAGTAGTAGGCCACACACCCCTGATGTAGCCAGTCCTCCAAGAGCTTACAGTAGGCCCTGTAAGAAGGCCCTGTAATGAGGATTGGCTACATCAGGAGGGTGTAGCTTAATATGCAAAGGAGCTCCTGCTACAAAAAAAAAGCCCAGCCCATATCTGAGAAGAGTCACCACTAACAGACGAAAGTGTGGCGATCCAGTGTGGTGTGGCAACTAGAGGTTTGGATTAGGACCAGGAGACCTGGGCACAAATCCCTACTCAACCACAGTGCTCACTGCAGCAGTCACTGAAAGCCTAGCCTACCCCACAAGCTCGTTGTGAGATTAACTGGCCAGGTTGCACAGCTCTGACTCAGGGATCTGTTTAAAACTGCTGCATCCATTCCAGCAAGGCTCAAGTAGAGGGGCGTACAGGGATATTATTTGCCCAGTTTAGTCCTAGAGATAAACCTTGGGTCTTAGAGGGTGGGGTGAGAGTTGGGAGATGCATTTGTGCCAATTACCTGCCACCCAAATCCCCTCTAGCCAACACAGATGAGTGGCAGTCCTCCTCCTGCACCCAGCCGCAGTTCGACATGGCATAATGGAGGATGGCATCCGTGACGCTCAGAGGGCCCCGTCCTTGGACATAAGCTTCGATTTCCGGCACGGAGAGCTGGCTCTGCAGGAAGAGGTGCAGCTGGCTGTCTGATAGGAGTACAACGTTTTGTACCACCCTAAAACAAGAACAAGTCATAAGAACATAAGAAGAACCCTGCTAGATCAGACCAGCATCCTGTCTCACAGAGTGGCCAGACAGTTCCTCTGGAGGGCCAACAACAGGGCTTAGAGGCCGAGGTCTTCTCCTAATATTGCCTCCAAGCTCTGGGATTCAAAGGCTTAGTGCCGCTAAATGTCGTGACGGCTAGTAGCCATTTAGGCTTATCCTTCATGAATCTATCTAATCCCCTTTTAAAGCTGTTAATTCCTGTGGCCGTCACTACATCCTCTGGCACTGAATTCCACAGTTTCATCACTCTCTCAGTAAAGTATTTCTGTTTGTCCATCCTGAACTTACTGCCGATGTTCCCTCTAAGCTGTGGAGTCTCGTGAGCAGAAATTCTGCTTTGTGAGCTACTAGTATTAAAGGTGTGAGCTACTGGCATTAATGTTGTGAGCTACTGCGTGAATTAGTTTGCTCTGGAGCCATTTTTTTGTGCGCTAAAACAAAAATATGTGAGCCAGAGGGTAAAAAACTGAGCTAGCTCACACTAACTCAGCTTAGAGGGAACACTGCTTACTGCCCATCATCTTCATTGGATGCTGTCATACAGCCTGCAGCCTTTTCCAGACAGGCCTTTTATGCTTTCCTCCCAGGTCCCACTCCCTCCCTCAGGGCAAGTTTTCCCTCCAAAACTCTGCTACCCAATCAGAGGGACACTAGGCCTAGACAGATGCCCTCAAGTTCTGGTATTTGGAGAGATGGGGAAAGAGTTCTCTTTTTCGAATGAGTACAAAACCCAGAGATAGTAGGAAGGCCCTGAGAAGCCAAGCAGAGTGTTCTCAAACCGAGACTTGAAGCTATCACCTTCCAAAAGAAGATGGCTGGCAGGATGCTCGCGTTGGATTGCAGCTGAGCGTGATTTCCTGAAAGGCATGGCTTGTCACCAGGTTAGCACAGCATAGCTTTCTCCACAGGCTGGAAAAGAACACCATGGGGTAGTCTGGGTCTCGTGCTGGCTTTAAAAGTCCAGGAGACGCAGCTGGATGGGGCGGTCACGCTCCTGTGCACAGAGTGAGGTGAGGGAGGGACTGCCAGAAGACTGCTAACTGGGGCAGAGACACAAAGAAATGCAGTGGGAAGATAAATTCATTTCAAAATATTAATAACCCCCATGCATTCTGCATTAAGCTTCCTCAGTGGGGTCTAAAAAACATGTTTTAAAAGACCCAATTTCTGAGCATATACAAAGAACTATTTAATTGTCAAGGGGTGCAGCCAGACGTACCATTAGTGGCGATACGGCTCCGTCTCGCTGACGGATTAAATGTGTTCATTCAGACATCCACATCTGGCAATCGAGCGTATTCCAGTGTCATCCCGGCTTGCTACGCAACTATGGCATATTAATTTGACAGCACATAAAGTCCGATCTTTTTTCAAAAAAGCTGCACAAGATCAGCTTTTTCCTGTTTGGACAGCTCACGCGCGATACTGCCTCTCACCTTTTTTTTAGAAAAAAGCCCCAGCAGACATGCGCATTGCCAGATCATCCGGGAATCTGAGGTGACGCTTCTGCTTCTCCAATCAACACAGGATCGGAGGCGGGGGGAACGTTATCCCACTATTTAGAACAGGAAAAAGTCTCTTTTTTTCAATGTGGAGGATTTCTGGAAACTTCCCCCCCCTCTGAAGTAACGTTTGATTTCCCACCTCCAAACAGTTGGGCGCATGTTCAATGGACCCTCCCCCCTCCCAGAAATCACCACCTGATCACGCATGCTCCAAGAAAAGAGCGCGATAGTATTGGATGTCTGAACGCTCAACAAAATGAGTCGCATTCTTGGATGCTCGTCTGAATGGCCTTGCATCGAATCAATATTCAGCTGTTCAAACTTGAGCGCTACACACACGCTTTTAATGTGAGGTGCGACCGCACCCAAGAACTATCAAAACACTGCTAGAAACTTAACATGTTCTTTGTCCACACGCAGAAGTTCTGTATTTTTCAACACGTTTTTATCATTGTTTCAGTATGTTTTGAACAATTAAACAAAACAGTCAAAAGGTATGTTAACCCTTTCTTCTTTAATTTTTGACACCTGTATAGATTGGCCTGAGAAAGCTTAATGAGAAAAAGTTATTCATATTTTGGAATGAAATATTAATGTTTTGGAATAAAATTTTCTTCCCACTGCACGATTGCTTTCCTCTCTCCTGGGGCACTGGCTACTCAGTCCAGACACACCTTTGAGTTGGAGTCACAGGAAAGGAGAGCAATGCTAGGCCAGAGTCGACCTTGCAGTTTTTAGGTTGGAGTCCTAGCCCTGACCTGGATATCCCAGGCAAGCTCAGTCTTGTCAGATTTGGGAAGCTAAGCAGGGCCAACTCTGGCAAGTACTTGGATGGGAGATCTCCAAGGAATACCAGAGCTGTAGGCAGGAGCAGGCTTTATTCAGCCACCTCTCTGAATATCCTCCATGCCCCCAGTAGGTGTCAGTCACCAAAGGTCACCATGACTTCCAGGCGCACACAAACACACATATACACATAGAAATACCCCCCTCCCAAGAAAGAAAGAAAGAAAGAAAGAAAGATCAGTCATAAATGCGCCCTCCATCCTTCTGTTTTCCACTCACTTCTCCAGGAACTGCTGAAGGCCCTGCCGTCGCTTCTCAATGAACTCATCTGTATTGCCAGCAAAGAAAGTGGACTTCCCAGGAAGCTCTGGGACGGGCCTGAAGGGTAGGAGAAGCAGAAGGAAAACATTCCACATAAACAAGAGAGAGGCACCTGCGGCTTCTCAGCATAACCCCCTGCACTTGTGTGCTCCTTAGAAAGCATCTCTCTGAAAGTCTGCCCTTTTTATCCATCGTTTCCTCTGGCCAGTTTCATGGGAAGCCCTGCACCCTCAGTGGGAAGGGCTTTTCCTCCTGGAGTACTAATAAATGTGAGTTGGTTTTGATTATTGAACCAAGCAGGGGTTGAAGTAAGGTGAAGCCCCCTCTCCCTTCCTAATATGGCCCAGGCCTGAACTGGGGGTCACACACACCTGCCATTTACCTTGCACAAACACCCACCAAAATCCATGATTTTCACCAGATCTGTTTTGGCTTTTCTAGAGCTGAACTGCCAAGATCATGCCAGACAAACCTGCAAGGACTCAGCTCCTCTGCAAAGTTAGTATGGAGGACTTTGAATTCTGCCAGGAGTCCCGCAGAGTGGAGCCCAACAAGTGGTTTAGAAAATGGGCGGGGCCAGGTGGGACTTTTGCTCAGCAAGTTTGGCCAGCAAGTTGCCCAGCAAGTCTGATTGACCACTGGAGATACGATTGGATGTGCAGACTTCTTTTTAAAAAGTTGCTTTGGCAACAGCACAAGCATCTTCACTGTGTGACAGAAGGTAAGCTGCGGCAGCCATTGTGCGATTGTGCCCACCACACAGTGTCAGAATTGCAGAGGTACCTATAGGGGACCTTTGGACTATGCCAAGCAAGTCAGGAACAAATTAGACTGGATGCTATACAATGGATCTCTCAAATGTTTATTGATATATAACAGCTTCAGCTATTTTAATTAAGAGACACAGCAAGGAATGGGGGGAGGTAGTAATCTAGCCTCCATTGCCATTTCCCCAAACTATGGTTACTGGTCCTTTTGAGAGAACACTCAGATGCTTGTACAGAACAAGTAGTTCCAGGGGGCTGTTCACCCTTATGGAAGCAACACAGCGCAGGGAGCAAGAGAAGGGTTAAATCCATCCTCCACCACAGCCCAATCCAAGTCAGGGGTGAATGAGAAAGAATAGCTATTTAACTATTTTAAAAGCCATATCCAGCATTTAGTCCAGTCTGGCCTTCCAGGATCAGAATTTACAGAGAACTTTTTGCAGGTAGGCTGGAATCAAAGCTCCCCTTCTGCTAAGAGCTGAATGATGTTAAAAATATCTTTGCAAAAACCTCCCGTTTCAAGCCTGATCACTAGGGATGGGTGTGAACTGCATTTTTGTGGTTCAGTTTGTGGTTCAACCACAAACCAATACACTGGCTCACAAACTGAACCAGTTCATATTGGTTTGAAGTTTAAACCCTTGCTTTCTGCTCCCCACGGGTTTTTGCAGGGAGCAGAAAGCAGGGCTTAAATGGCTCGGAGTCAATTAAACCCAACAGCTGAGCAGCAGGGATTTTTTCGTGAAGAGCCACCACAAACTCCATCGGATTCATGGAAGTTCATGGAGGTTCATGACCAGTTTTTGTTCGTCAGCCAATTCATGCCCATCCCTACTGTTCACTTCTTACAAAACAGGCCTGTGCCATCTCAAGCTTCGTGCACATCACTGATCCTAAGCAGACTCTTCCAAGTGCACTGACTTCAGTGGACTTAGAATGGTGTTAGGGTTGCCGATCCCCAATTGAGGGCAAGGGATCCCCCGGTTTGGAAGCCCTCCCCCCACTTTAGGGTTATCAGAAAGCAGGGGAGGGGGGGTGGAAATGTCTGCTAGGCACTCCATTATACCCTATGGAGACTGGTCCCCATAGGGTATAATGGAGAATCGATCTATAGGTATCTGGGGCTTGGGGGGGGGGGCGGGTCTTGTTTTTTGAAGTACAGTCACCAAATTTTCAGCATAGCACCTGGTGCCTCTTCTCAATCCCTCCCCCCCCCCCCCAAGTTTCAAAAAGATTGGACTAGGAGGTCCAATTCTATGAGCCCCAAAAGAAGGTGCCCCTATCCTTCATTATTCCCGATGGAGGGAAGGCATTTAAAAGGCGTGCAGTCCCTTTCAATGCGATGGCCAGAACTCCCTTTGGAGTTCAATCGTACTTGTCACAGCCTTGCTCCTGGCTCTACCCCCAAAGTCTTCTGGCTCCAACCCCAAAGTCCCCAGATATTTCTTGAGTCGGACCTGACAACCCTAGCTTTGGATTGCACAGGCAATGGTGCAACACAATTCGCATGTGTCCTGGCAGCTTCCACTCAAGTACACACTAGAAGTCTCCCATTGTTTTATCAAGCTTTGTGTCCATGATCAACTTGCTCAGAAGCAGAGGTTTCTAAACTGAGGAGACAGAATCTTGACTTCTCCAAACAGCTAGCTTTAGAGTATAGCAGGCTCTTAAAAAAAACAATAAGGCTGCTGTTTCACACTTACACTAATCCAGCATTCTTCTGTAACCGTTTCTTCAGCCACACAAACTCCCGGTACCGTCTGCGCACACAAGATGTCTTGGCAGTGAATGCTTTGCTATTGGTCTATAATAAAAGACACAAGCAACATACCTTATTGCAGGGTCCACCTCGACTCTTTCTGACTCTGGCTCCCTCTGCTGGTTGCTGTGTTAAAACTGAACGGATATTTATAAAATTCAACTGGTACTGGCTCTGAAAAACAAGGCCTACAACTAGGGGCTTTGGTTCTCTCTCCCATATAACTTCTTGGGATGGCTTGTGGTTTGTGCAGGTTTGAAAGCAACCCAATAGCATCCCATTAACATGTTGGTGTTTGTACAGGTGAGTAGTTGTGTTGGGCTGAAACAAAGAACAACGTTTGAGTCCAGTGGCACCTTTAAGACCAACAAAGTTCAATTCTGGGTATATGCTTTTGTGTAAGCTTATACTCAGAATTTAACTTTGTTGGTCTTAAAGGTGCCACTGGACTCAAACTTTGTTTTGTGGTTTGTCCGTCATGCAGAATGCAAAGTCCTGTGTTGCAAAGTCACAATTGGCTTGAAGTTTCCACCTGGTATTCTATGCCTTGCCAACAGAACACGCTAGTAGGACTTTCTTGCCTTCTCCTTCTCCCAACAGCTGCCTGAGGGTGCTAGAGGTTAAGGTGACCCATCCAGACAAAAAGCTACACAGCACTGGTGGCTGCAGTGAAAAGGAGAAATCTACCCCTCCTGCCTCTTGCTAAAGTGGACCTGCGGCCATCATAAGGCATTTTTGCATTAGCGGAAAGCATCCCACTCATTTTGCACATATTGATCAATGACATTTTTAATGGACTCTGTTATTAAGCCAATCAGATCTCCTTTAATTTCTCTCTCTGTATAAAGCTTTTAGTTAATGTCCTTAGATTAATCAGCTGGATGACTAACTCTAGAGTTCCTCTCTTCAAAAACATTTATTCCTGTCAGGGAAAATTTGGTCTTTATTCTGCATTAATCTATTGTTTTAAAGCAACAATAACTAAAAATGTGAGGAGGTGGGGGGTTTTTGGTATTTTTTGTATTTGTGTGTGTGTGTGCGTACGCATGCAATGCCTGGAAGTTATGGCAACTTCTGGTGGCCCCTACTGGGGCACGGAGGATGTTCAGAGAAGTGGCTTGATGATACAGCCTGCCTCTGCCTCCCGGCCCTGGTATTCCAAGGAGGTCTCCCATCCAAGTACTTGCCATGATTGGCCTTGCTTAGCTTCCAAGATCTGCTGAGATCAGGCTTAGCTGGGCTATCCAGGTCAGGGAGTCTTGGGGTTTTTTGTTTGTTAAAGGTACCCTCAAGAGTTAGATTGACAAAGGACCCTGGGATTTCCAGGATATGCATGGCACAGCAGCATAATGAAGCAGACATGAAATTCTAGGTGGGTCGTCACCCCTTTTTTGTAAAAGGAAGTTCAAGTGCAGTTCTAAGCGGAGCTATACCCTTCTAAACTCTTGGGCTTAAAAGGCTGCAACTGTGTTTAGGATTGCAGTGCCAGCTGCAAAATGGCATTATCCTGTATAGATTAAAATGTAGTAGAGCCATCCAGGTCGAAAAGAGACAGTTGAAGCTAGCAACTGTGCCCAGTCTATTCCCCATCAGAGACATGCTCCAGGTATCCCTGCTAACAGAGGTAAAGTGAATAGGAACTCAAGAAGGGATCTTTTCAGGCATGATGCTACACCTTGGCATGTTCACTCCCCTAATAAGTCCACTGAGCACCTTCACTGTTGGCCTTTAGGCATTCCGCTGCGCTATATTTTCTCCTCCTGCTCTGGTTACTTGTTTTTTTATTGTGGCTCTGATCTATATGGCCTGTTCTGTATATTTTTGAAAATCCTTTATTGTTCTGCTTATTCAGTATAATTTTTTTTTGCGATTTATACCATTTTTTCGAAGAACCCCTTCCCCCTAAGATCTATCCATTCTGAACCCTTCCGAAGATTACAGCATAAATATTTTTAAGAAGACTAATAACAATCACCATCAATAGTGGCCATCTAATCTGCCATGGAAGCTCACTGAGTGACCCTGGGCCAGAGTCCAAAGGTAGCCAGCCTCCAGGTGGGGCTTGGAGATCTCCCAATTCTACAACTGATCTCCAGCTGACAGAGATCAGCTCCCCTGGAGATACAGCTGCTTTGAAGGGTGGGCTCTATGGGATTGTACCATACTGGGGCCCTCCCCTCCCCAAACCCTGCCGTCTCCCAGATCCACCCCCAAAGTCTCCAGGTATTTTCCAACACAGACCTGGCAGCCCTAGGCCAGACACACAGACACTCTCAGTCTAATCTACCTCAGTGGGTTGTTGTGAGGATAAAAAGGAGATGAGGAGAACTATGAAAACCACTTTGAGGAGAAAGGGAAGGTATTCTATAAATGAACAAATAAGTATCCTTTTAAAAAAGCAATTTATCCTAGTGCATTGTATAACCTGTGCCAATGAGTTCCACAAGCCAGTTTCCTCACCTGACATAATATGACCTTAAACACACACTTTACCCATTTCAATAGAGGACCAAGATTCGATATTTTGTTGAAAAAAAGAGGATATTTTCTCTACGATTCAAATCCCCACTCCCCACAAGAAAATAGTATAGATCCAGATGGGCAGCCATGTTGGTCTGAAGCAGTAAAAGAAATTTTGAGTCCAGTTGCACCTTTAAGACCAACAAAAGTTTATTCAAGGTATGAGCTTTTGTGTACAAGCAAACCCATCCCCAAAAGCACCAATTGTTTCTGGAGATTTTTTGCACAGAAAAGGTCTTCTCAATAATTTTTGTTGCTCTACTTTGACATCCTCCAAGTGTAGCATTTCAGCTTTCCCATACTCACATGGAGAAATATTTTGTAATCCACATAAGAGTTCCAGGAACCCTCGTTCTGGACACGGGGATCTTGAACCCGCACGGTGGTCAGCTCCTAGGAGGGAAGGCAGAAATTAAAGCTCCTATTCAAACATTTCCCATCTCAATACTGCTCTCCAGTCTTCCAACAGTCTGTGGTAAGAAAGAGAATCCATCCATCTTGAAGAAGGCAATCCACAAACACATTAAGGAAAGACTCCCTGGATCTAACCAAAGGTCTATCTAGTCAGCATTCCTTCTCAGCCAGATGTTCTCATGGAAGCTCTCACACAAAATAGACAAGACAAACAAAATGGGGGTGGGGGGAGACCAACCAATATAGGAAAGATAACCTTAAGCCACCCTGAGCCCGCTTGCAGGATAGGGCGGGATATAAATCTAAAAATTAAATTAAATATCCTAAGAGGTTAAGGCAAAAACTATAATAAAATATAGCTAAACATGCAGCACTAATATAAAAATATACGGTATATTTTAATTATGCATAGGAAATAATAAAATCCCAATAACACCCACATATCTACAGTTCTGTATATACCTATTTAAGATATATCTTTATATACCTATACCTAATATCAGGACAAACATCACAATATATAAATACAGGTGAGAGAGAGAGACTAATCACTATATCTGGATTCTGAATACTGCAGATTGGGCCTAAACAGGTCCATGGGCATATGGAATAAAACACACTAGGATGAGTGGCCTACGTTGCATTTTAAGAATATTTATTCCTACTTACTCCATGGGTGAACATTTCTGTGTGAGGTCTACACTGTATTTGATTGTTGTTGTTTAGGACCATCCTGTATATGATGAGTTTGAAATATATTGATGTTTAACTTATGGAGTGCTCAGCTTGTATTTTACCACTGAGGAAGGCTTTTTAGTTGAAACGTGTTTGGTTCTTGTATTCGGGCACATTTTGTACAATTTTACCTGTATTTATATATTCTGACTTTTATCCTGATATTAGGTATAGGTACTTACATATGGAACTGAAGATATATTGTTTTATTGCGATTTTAATATTTCCTATGCATAATTAAAATATATTGTATATTTTTATAGTAGCACTGTGTGTTTAGCTACATTTGATTATACATCATACAAAGTGTGACATTCACAGCCTTCGTTGCTTGGTTTGTCCCCAGTACCCGGCACTCACTCAATGTTCCCTCTAAGCTGCAGAGCCTTGTGAGCAAAAATTGTGATCTACTGGCATTAAAGTTGTGAGCTCCTGCATAAATTAGTGTGCTCTGGGGTCATTCTTCCTGAGCCAAGACAAAAATGTGTGAGTTGGAGGCTACAAATCTGTGAGCTAGCTCATGCTAACTCAGCTTAGAGGGAACACTGGCTCAGATGTATATCGCCTCTGAACACGGAGGTTCCTTTCAGCTGTCTCCACCAACAGACCGACCCACCATGAATTTGCCCAGCCTTAGTTTATAGCAGGAGGTGTGGAATGGTGTAGTATAACCTGTTCTTATCAGATCTCAGAAGCTAAGCAGGGTCAGTACTTGGATGGAAAATCACCAAGGAAGACTTTGCAGAGGAAGCCAGTGACCAACCACTTCAATCACTTGCCTTGAAAACCCCACAGGTTTTCTGCAGGGTGACTGCAACTTCACAGTCAGCTGAGATTTCACACCACTGTACCGACACAGTTTACAGCCTTTTCAGCTAGCAACTCCAGCTACAACACTGGTCATTAGTTCCATAAATTACGTCTTCAGGAATGTGAAGGACTTCCTTTGCAGCAATTAGGTTTGAAAGGAGACAATTCAATTCAGGAACACTCTTTTCCCTCAAGTCATTTTTGGGGTTGACATGGTTTTACCTGCAGGGGATCCATTCTTTAGGATCAACTCCCCCCCACCAGTGGAATGGTTTTTCAAAGGAGGTGGCTGCAGAGATTCTAAATCTCTGGTTAGAGTCACAAGGTTATGCAAGGCACTCTGGGGGGCTTCACATGGAAGCTGAAACCACCTGATGTTAGGGTTGCCAATCCCCAGGTGGGGGCAGGGGATCCCCCCCCCCCCCCCGGTTTGGAGGCCCTCCCCCTGCTTTAGGGTCGTCAGAAAGCGGGGGGGGGAGGGGAAGGGAGGGAAATGTCTGCTGGGAACTCTGTTTTTCCCTATGGAGATTTGTTCCCATAGAAAATCATGGAGAATTGATCCACAAGTATCTGGGGCTCTGGGGGGGCCTGTTTGGGGGGGTAGAGGCACCAAATTTTCAGTACAGCATCTAGTGCCTCTCCCCAAAATACCCACCAAGTTTCAAAAATATTGGACCAGGGGGTCTAATTCTATGAGCCCCAAAAGAAGGTGTCCTTATCCTTCATTATTTTCTATGGAAGGAAGGCATTGAAAAGGTGTGCTGTCCCTTTAAATGTGATGGCCAGAACTCCCTTTGGAGTTCAATTATGCTTGTCACAGCCTTGATATTGGCTCCAGCCCCAAAGTCCCCTGGCTCCACCCCCAAAGTCCCCAGATATTTTGTGAATTGGACTTGGCAACCCTACCTGATGTACATGCACAGACAGAATATTGCGCCTATTCTGGTTTTTTTGTGTTATTATTTCCTAAGGTTTAATGCCCTTTGAAGTTACAGCAAAAACCAGGTGGTTGGTTGTGTGGGAGACATTTGTGTGGGTTTCATGGCCAGCGTTTCCTGTGATCTTAGGATGATGATTGCGTTGCCTGGATGAGTTTGTGCTTCATGCAGTGAAGAAACAGGATGTAAATTCTTACAGAAACCATTGTGTTATAAAAGGGGGGGGGGGGAGAGAAACTCTGCCCAGTAGTAGGGGTGCCAACCTACAGGTGGGACATGGAGATCTCCCAGAATTACAGTCTCCAGACTACAGAAATTAGTTCCCCTGGGGAAAATGGATGTGTTGGAGGGTGGACTCTTGTGTCATAGTACCCCACTGAGGTCTCTGTCCTCCAAACCCCCAGGTGTTCCCCAGTCTGGATCTGGCAACCCTCCCCCCCATCCTTCACGAATGGCCCAGGGGAACCTGGCAGCCATAGTCTTCATATATAAATGTCCCCTTTTTCAGTTATTTAACAATACGTAAAGTGTGACTTTGCTTCCCTTTGCCTGGGAGATGGCAGAGCTTTCTAGGCAAAACCCAAGGAAGACTGCAGTTTACAACCACACAGCCAGATTGGCCAGCATGCTAATAATGATAACAGTAGCAAGAGAACAGCCATTACTGGTCACATGGCAGGATAGGACTTGAACCCATAGACAAGCCAAGGGAGAGCAGCTACTGCACCACAACAGCAGCCTGCCTTCCGCACTTGGTTCTGCAGTAGATGATGAAGAAGAAGATATTGGATTTATATCCCGCCCTCCACTCCAAAGAGAGCAGCTCACAATCTCCTTTACCTTCCTCCCCCACAACAGACACCCTGTGAGGGCGGGGCTGGAGAGGGCTTTCACAGCAGCTGCCCTTTCAAGGACGACCTCTGCCAGAGCTATGGTTGACCCAAGGCCATTCCAGCAGGTGCAAGTGGAGGAGTGGGGAACCAAACCCGGTTCTCCCAGATAAGAGTCCGCACACTTAACCACTACACCAAACTGGCTCTCCCAAGGCAAAAAACCAAGGCAAAAAACCAAGACCATTTCCACAGACTTGCCTCCCTTCTGTGCAGGGCTCTTCACCGTGGCTGTTTTCCCCAGATTCTGCATTGGCATCTCTGGAGCGCGGCTGTTCCCTGCTTGCTCACTGCCCCAATCAAACTTGAGAACCGAGAACAAGACCGGGACCAAAGGCTAATGCGGAATCAGTCCAACTGAAGAAATAATGGGAACATGGACTGCAGCAACACACACAGAAGAGCACCCTTTGCCCACAGCTACTCTCAGGCAGTCCTCCCTACATGGCAAATACAATGTCCACCAAAAAGCAATGACATACTCCCACTAGCCCTTTGGTTCTCTGGAGGGGGGCATGCAGAGAAACAGCAGGAAGTATGAATCTGGTAGCAGCGTGATGTAGTGGTTAAGAGCGGTGGGCTTTTATCTGGAAAAACGGGTTTGATTCCCCACTCTTCCACATGAAGCTTGCTGGGTGACCTTGGGTCAGTCACTGTTCTCAGCTCTCAGCCCCACCTACCTCACAAGGCGCCAATTGTGGGGAGAGGAAGGGAAGGCGATTGTAAGCTGCTTTGAGGCTCCTTAGAGTAGAGAGAAGCTGGGTGTAAAAATCAACTCTTCTTCTACTTTTATTTCAGGGCATGGGCCCAGTTGAAGATCTGTCTACGTCATCACTGAAACTCCCTGCAGGTGACCTCTCTCATTTTTAGCTTTGTCACATTTAACACCAACTGGAGCCACTTCCTCATGGAGGTGATTCCCTGTTGTACACTCATTTTACCACCGCACACATTCTCATGGGGATATTTACTGTGTTTTCCTTTAGAGCCACTTTTGCCTGCCACCTAGCCACCATTGCTGGAAGGGTTTTCTGCTGGCTGAAAAAAAATCTGGTAGTAGCTATATTGCTATGATGTTGCAGTACTATTGTGATACGCCAAAGGTGGCCAAACTTGTTTAACATAAGAGCCACATAGAATAAATGTCAGGTGTTTGAGAGCCGCAATATATGAACATCAGATGGAAGGAGGGAGGGAGGAAATAGATGGGGAGGGAGAAGAGGTGGAAAGAAAGCGACTTCAACTTTAAATGCATTCTCCAAGCTGCCATCCGGTTTAGCCTGAAGAAGTGATTTAAAGAAAGAAATGCCTTCTCTAAACCAGCCGACATTGTGGAACAACATGTGTGGAAGAGCCACATGTGGCTCCAAGCCACAGCCTGGCCATCCCTGTGGTATATCAATTACTGTTTTTTGGGGGAAACAACAGCAAAAAATCCCTCAGGAGTGGGGTGAGCAATGGCAGACAGAAGGGGGTACACAGGAGAAAATGGTGGCAGAAGCGGGCAGAGAGGTTTGGAGTTCTGCAGAAACCCCCTTTAACTCTGACTTTTCCAGAAGCAAAACTTTTTTGAGCAAACTTGGGATATACATGAACACATGAGGCTGTCTTCTAGTGAATCAGACCATCGGTCCATCAAGGCCAGTATTGTCTCCTCAGACAAGCAGCGGCTCTCTAGAGCCTCTGGCAGAGGTCTTTCACATCACCTACTACCAGATCCTTTTAACTGGAGATGCCAGGGACTGAACCTGGGAGCTTCTGTGTGCCAAGCAGATTACTGTTGAGTCACAGCCCCTCCCCCTTAACCAAGGAAGGAGAATGACTGGAGGATGATATTGTGCGTGTGAGTTTGCTCGAAGAAACTCTGCTTACAGTTTGAGATCCAGGGCTAAGAAAAACACCTTCGCAGAAGCAGCCTGAGAGAAGATGTGGCCCAAGCCATTAATGCATTCATCTCACTTTGGTGATAAAAGAACATGAGCCAAAAGGTGGCTTTGCTCTGTGTTGGCCACCAAGGGAGCTCAGCTGAGTTTGCCCACCTCGCTCAAGGCCATACCCAGCCTGAATTTCCAGATGCAGAGTCCACATTTCTGACAGGGGAAGCGAGCAGATCTGCTACTACCCAAGGGCTTACCTCTTGGTCTTGATGTCCTAACATCCTACATCCACGGCCCAAGGGAAAGCATCTGTAGGGAGGGGGGAAAGGACAAATTAACATAGGCAAGTGTTCCCTTGAAGAGGAAATTGCTCATTCAGTGCTCTTTCCCAGCAATCTTCTTCTGAAAAGAAAAGAATCATGGCCTGATCACATTTATAATACCATCAGCAAGATTATGAAGCAAAACTGGAGCCAACTGTAAGGGTTTTGCATTATGATCTCGGAAACTCAGGTTCAAATCCCCAGTTTGGAATGGAAGCTCACTGGGTGACCCGGAGCCACTTGCTGTTTCTCAGCCTATCAAGCAGAGTGCTTTTCTGTGAGGGTAAAATGGAGGAGAGGAGAGTGGGTGCCTGCTGCTCTGAGTGCCTTGGGAGAAAAGGCAAGAGAAAAATGTACTACATACATAAAGAACATTGTGGGTCATCATTCTTACAATATCTATAAATTTGTAAAGGAGATGAAGTGCTTTTTAATCAGCCAGTCACTTGAGTAAAAACTAAGGTGCCCCTGATTAATCAATCATCAGATTTTATTATTTTTTTAAAAAATACAAGCATTTGCAAATGCTAAAGAAGGCCAGTATGCTTTTAGAGGGAGGGAAGGTGCAATGGTCAAAGTTCTAGACTAAAGTCACCAAGCAAGTTTCAGGGCAAGTCAGGATCTGAACCCATATCTCTTTGGTGCAGCACCCTACCAGGGATCCTTTGTAAACCTGCCAGAAAGTGTGGCAAATGTCAACACCCTTAGGGAAGTCCAAGGCTGATCCATGGGCTTACCACATGACCCAGGTGACTACCGCACAAAGCCAATTCCAAATGTTACCTCAGCTTTTGAAGTTTTAAAGACATTTCTCTCAGCTTTGAGAGGGTTTTAAAAAAAAAAAAAGACAGTTACACCTTGCTTTTTTCCTCAGTGGTGACAATATGAAGTATCATCCTCCCCTCCTTCATTTTATCTTCATAACAACCCTGTGAGGTGGGTTAGACTGAGATAGAGTGACCAGCCTGAGGTTACCCAGCCAGCTGACACAGCAGAGTGGGGATTCGAACCTGGGTCTCCCAGATCCTAGTCGCCCACTTTAACCACTACACTACACTATGTTATCTGAAGGAACACTAACCACACAGAAGCAAATTTCATCTGCATTGAGTTTAAATTTGAAGCACACATTTGAATTACGTAGATTATTTAGAAGGAAAGAATGTTATGCACATGGGGCAGTCTGAAAAAAATCTGAGGGGTGCTTAAATCCTGGTTTAGTTTACAGTTTGGGTAGGACTAGAGAGACTCAAGTGGGCAGCCATGTTGGTCTGAAGCAACAGAACCAAGTTTGAGTCCAGTGACACCTTTAAGACCAACAGTTTAATTCTGGGTATCTGAAGAAGCAGGCATGCACACTAAAGCTTATACTCAGAATTAAACCTTGTTGGTCTTAAAAGTGCCACTGAACTCAAACTTTGTTGTATTGCATGAGTGGGACTACAGAGTTTCTCAGTTTAAAACAGTAACATTTAAAAGTCACAGAATAGTTTTATACCATGAACTATACTAAATGCTTCCTTGTTCCTTGAGGTAAGGACAACATAACATACCTAAATGGGTTCCTGCACTTACTGAGCTCATCTGGCTGGCTAATTGTTTCTGTAGTACTTTTAAATTAGCTTGCAAAGGACTTGGCAATTCTTATCTGATCCTCACACCCTCACACCATTACTCGTTTTTCTCCCAGGGCACCAGGAGAAGCATTGTGATGGATATGAACTTGGGTGTACTTTGCTAATTTCATTTCCAACTTCTGAGAGGACAAACATTCACATACATTCTCCTTACCAGACAGATTTCCAGTACCTCAAGGCACAGAATGAATCTGTCACTCCTCTTTAGACGAAAAGAAAAAAAGCTTAGGGCTGAGAAATGTCTGCAGGAAAAATGTGACTCCTCTTTAGACGAAAAGAAAAAAACTTAGGTCTGAGAAATGTCTGCAGGAAAAATGTGGCTCAGGGCTTCCATTTCAGGGCGACTAGAGCCTTTCCTTCACCACCCAGTGTCAGAGGCTATGCATTCCAGGCAGCTTTCAATGCCAGCCCCCCTCTTCAGAAGTTACCGAAGCATTTTGCACAATGCAGACTATTAGTGGGTGAATGTTAGGTGAGAGGCACTCCATGCATTTTGCAATTCAAAGGACTCTTAAGCGAAGGAAGGGGGGGGGGGGTAAAGGGAAAGCCATTTTCAACCAGATTTGTTGGATGTCGTTAACATTTCTCTCCCAGAATACAGGGCTATGGCAATAGGCAGTTGCCTTCCTCACTGGGGAACTTGCCCTGGCTTGCATGGAAGTTCCCAAGAGGTCTCAGGAACTGACCTCTCTTACCCAAGAACACAAACCTGTTTATTGTAGAACAAACATATCCCCTGGCATTCTCCCAGGCAAAGCAAAGAGAAAGCTGTGTGAGGGAGTGTTTTGTTAGCTATGCCCTGAAGAGCCCTTCCACCACCCCCTCCCCCAGTTGTAAGAGGGACATATGGGTTCAGCTACTATCCCGGACCTGCTCAAGACCTGAGTTCAATCCCGGCAGAAGCTGGGTTCAGGTAGCCGGTTCAAAATTGACTCAGCCTTCCATCCTTTCGAGGTTGTAAAATGAGTACCCAGCTTCCTGGGGGGGAAGTGTAGATGACTGGGGAAGGCAATGGCAAACCACCCCGTTAAAAAGTCTACCGTGAAAACATCCTGATGCAACTGTCACCCCAGAGTTGGAAACGACTGGTGCTTGCACAGGGGACTACCCTTTACCTTTTTTACTGCAGAGCCAAGTGTGGAAGGCAGGCTGCTGTTGCGGTGCAGTGGCTGAGTCCGTGCTCTCCCTTGAATTGTCTATGGGTTCAAGTCCTACCCTGCCCTGTGCCCAGTAACGGCTGTTCTCTTGCTATTGTTATCATTATTAGCATACTGGCTAATCTGGCTGTGCGGTTGTAAACTGCACAGTCTTCCTTGTGCACTACCTTTACCTTTTACTATCCCAGAACTGGTAGGCATTGATAGTTCAAGATGGGCAGCCGAAGAAAAGAGCAAGAGACCAGTAGCATCTTTAAAAAAGCTCCTACCCTGACAGTTCTGAAGAAGTGAGCAGTGACTCACAAAAGCTCCTCCCCTGCCACAAATTTTGTTAGTCTTTAAGCTGCTACTTGACTCTTGCTGTTTTCTACTGGTATATGATGAAAGCCCTGCCCTGGGAGGCCTGGGCCATTAGGTCTCAGAAGCTAAGAAAGGTCAGCTAGGGTTGCCAGGTCAGACTCAAGAAATATCTGGGGACTTTGGGGGTGGAGCCAGGAGACTCTGGGGGCGGAGCCAGGACCAAGGGTGTGACAAGCACAACTGAAATCTGAAGGGAGTTCTGGCAATCATATTTAAAGGCACCCCACACCCTTTAAATGCCTTCTCCCCTCCATTTAGAAATAATGGAGGATAGGGGCACCTTCTTTTGGGGCTCATAGAATTGGACCCCCTGGTCCAATTTGAAATGTAGGGGGTGTTTTGAGGAGAGGCACCGGATGCTAGGCTGAAAAGTGGTGCCTCTACCTCAAAAAAACAGCCCCCTGCCAGAGCCCCAGATTCCTACAAATCAATTATCTATTATACCCTATGTGAATCAGTTTTCATAGGGTATAATGGAGCACCCAGCAGACATTCAAACCACCCCCACTTCACAGGGTGGGGTGAGTGGATCTGGCAGAACAGAACAGAGGGAATACCTCAAGGAACAGTTGCCACTCACAATTATATCCTTCCCTTTTTTGGAAGGGTAAGCCCTTAGAATTCATTTATCAATACAGGTCTGTTTCCCAATCCATTCAGAAGATAGCTCCTCACTCCAGTATCACAGAGATCCCTGGATCCCCTCCAGCCTGGTCCCTTCAAAGGTGTTTTTTAAAGAGTAGAAGCCAGGGTGTATAGTGGTTAAAGTGTCAGACTAGGATATGGGAGAGCCAGGTTTGAATCCCTTCACTCTGCCATGGAAACTTCTGGATGACCTTGAACCAAGTCACACGGACAGAGCCTAACCTACCTACCTCACAGGGTTGTTGGGGAGATAAAATGGAGGAAAGGTGAACAATGCAAGCCACTTGGGGAGAAAAGTGAAGTATAAATGATACAAATAAAACCAAATAAGTAAAATAAATTAAAAACTAGTTGGTCCTTGCCTTTCCCTGACCAGAGCTTAACCCCAAAATCCATTTCCAAAGCCAACAGCTGGAACAAAAACAAACAGCTGAAAAGTCTCAGAGAATGTACAGGGTTCCTCTGACTTCTGGCATGGGGTAATAGTTAGAATGTCAGGCTAGGAGACCCAAGTTCAAATCCACACTTTGCTATAAAAGCTCGTTGACCCATAACATTCTCTCTCAGCCGAACCTACCTTACAGCATAAAAATGGATGGTGGGGAGAGATATTGTAATCTGCTTTGGGTCCCCAGTGGAGAGAAAAGCAGGGTATTAATATCTATGTTAAAAATAAAGAAGAGCACAGGCAGCCAGTGCGTCCCTCCCTTTCCTCCCACACGCATTCTGAATTGCCAGAGGCTGCATTCCAGGAGAGAGGTCAGACCTTCCAAAAGGCTCAAGGTCCAGGCACTTCTCTCACTCGGTCTTCAGAACAACGTTTGAGTTCAGGGGCGCTTTTAACACCAACAAAGTTTAATTCTGGGTATAAGCTTTCAGTCTTAAAGATGCCACCGGTCTCAAAATTTGTTCTGCTACCTCAGACCAACACAGCTATCCACCTGAGTCACTCTCTTCAAACGCAGAATGTTGCCATTTAGCTAAAACACACTTTCTACCTCAGCTCACCAGACCCACGCACGCTGTAATCCCAATTTTGCCATCCAAAAGAGAGCTCGATTAGGAAAAGGCTAAGAACATGACCCACATTCAGATCCCAGATTGACCACAAATTCACCAGGCAGCTTCGGGGCAACATCTCATTCTCCACACCTATGGGGCTTAATAGCCAATTTTATTTAAAATCTTTATAACAGTCTGAGCGTTTTGCACACTTGGGTGTATTATGTAATTATGGGATTTTATGTCAAAGGATCAGAGTGATCAGCACCATCAGCTGCTCCTCACAGAATAAAGGGGGAGTGCTGTTTGGGGGGAGGGATTCTATTGAAGGATGTTGCCAAGGCTGTTTACTGCAGTCCTCCAGGAATCCCATAGCTTTCTTGCACTGGCAGAGGGGCAAATCCTGGCATCTTCTCCTTGCTTTCTTTCTTTATTTTTAATTGCAAAGAGTGGAATAAAACGGTCCATACAACCATCCTCAAGAGGCTAGGCTGAGCGACCCTGAGGTCCCTGAATTTTGTCGCAAACTCAGGATTTGAACCCAGGCCTCCCTGTTCCCAGGGAAACACTGACATCTGACGATGGAGGCTCAGATAGCAGCCACTGCCAAGTCCGCTTTTTTTCATCTTAGGCGGGCGAGGCAGTTGGCCCCCTTCCTGGAACGTGACGACCTGGCAACAGTGATTCATGCTACGGTCACCTCGAGGCTGGACTACTGTAATGCCCTCTACATGGGGCTACCCCTGTGCCGAACCCGGAAACTGCAGTTGGTGCAGAACGCTGCTGCCCGGCTGTTATTAGGGCTCCCAAGATGGGAGCACATTCGACCGGGGCTCCAGGGTCTGCACTGGCTGCCAGTAATATTCCGAGTCCGGTACAAGGTGTTGGTTATGACCTTTAAAGCCCTATATGGCCTAGGACCTGCCTACCTTAGGGACCGTCTCTTCCCACACGTTCCCCAGAGAGTACTACGTTCAGGTTCACAAAACCTGTTGGTAGTCCCCGGGCCAAAGGAGGCCCGCCTAAAATCCACCAGGGATCGGGCCTACTCAATAACGGCACCTTATTGGTGGAACCAACTGCCGGAAGAGGTGCGGGCCCTGCGGGATCTAGGGCAATTCCGCAGGGCCTGTAAGACAGTCCTCTTCCGGCAGGCCTATGATATTAACTGACAATGCAAAATATCCTGGATGAAAAAATGTATCTATAGGCCGCCGGTTTTTACTCTATCTTGTTTTTACTAAATTATGGTTTAATGGTATTTTAATTGTTTAAACTGAAATTGTTTTAATTATTGTGTTGTAAGCCGCCCTGAGACACCTAGGTGAGAAGGGCGGGGTATAAATCTTAATATAAATAAATAAATAAATAAATATCTGATCAGACTCAGGTTTGCAGGCTTTTGAACATTTCTGCTGGGCCCAAGAAACAATTGCTTGCTACGCTGAACAAACATGAAGTGTCTTGTATGGAATCAGCCTGGTGGCCAATCAAAGTTAATGTCGTAATTGACAGCAGCTCTCCAAGGTCTTAGATGGAGGTCCTTCACATCACTTTGAACTGAAGATGCCAGGGATTGAACCTGGGACCTTCTGCATCGCAACGCAGATGCTCTGTCAGGGAGCCTCAGCCTCTTCCCTCAGTGCAGGTCCACAGGTATGGGATGGGGGGGGGGGGCATTATAGACAGATGGGGCAGGGAAAGGCCAGGGGAGGCAGAAGGGCGCCCCTGTCGGTCTCTGCTAAGCTCGGGAGCTGCGTGTGTTTGTTCACGAACAAGGTACATAAAGCTGCAAGAAATACAAAAAAAAAAAACCTCTGAAATGCGCCCTGGACTCAAATAGAAACATGAAGGGAGGGGCCTTACAAATGGCTCCAAGCTCCAGCATGCCATTCCTGGTCTCTGAAACGCTGACAGCTAATTTTCCCTAAGACAAAACGACCCACCCATCCAAGTCGTGTCTATTGCAACAAAATGCAGCCTCTCGTTCTGATATGAAGCAAAGGATTCCTCATCACCGACAACGACGCTGTTCAATGCTAGGAGGGAGTGAACCTGGGACTTACTGCAAGCAAATCATCTTCGCTGAGCAATGCCCGTATCAGCTCCCCTTCCCTTCCCAAGGTTGATTCACTAGCCTATTGCTTCAGAAGCAAAGCCCTGTGAATCCTCCCCTCCAAGCTACCAAGCCACCTGTTTCCTTCCCCGTACCAATCCCCACCCATGCCTCTTGGACCTTTTCCCTGACCCAAGCCCCCTCTATCCCAGATGCCCCATTTCCCTCTTCCCCAGCCCTCCACCCCTTCCATGCTTTCACCACCCTCTTCACTTACGGTCCTGTTTTCCTTTAATAGCTTTCCCCCGAGCAAGTTCCCCTGCCGCGGCGGTCCCTTTAAGAACACCGAAGCCGAGCTGCTTTTCGTAGGCGCTCTCCCCCACGTGACCGCTCTCTCCCTCCGCCCAGAACCGCAAGCCGCGCGGGTTGATGGGAATTGTAGTCTTCAGGCTCAGAACACGGCGGAATAGCTCGGAGGGACGAAATGCAATCAGAGTGCTAAAGTTCTGGCAGCAAATTTTCTGATGCGTGCGCGACGATCCCAGTTGTTTTCTTGGCCTCAAGCAACCCCAAATAAACGCCATCCTATAGTTCATATGCTGTTGTGCAGCACGATATTGGACTTTAAAAAAAGGAAAGGTCCCCTGTGCAAGCACCAGTCGTTTCCGACATTGCGGTGACGTTGCTTTCACAACGTTTTCACGGCAGACTTTTTACGGGGTGGTTTGCCATTGCCTTTCCCAGTCATCTACAGTTTACCCCCAGCAAGCTGGGTACTCATTTTACCGACCTCGGAAGGATGGAAGGCTGAGTCAACCTCGAGCCGGCTACCTGAAAACCCAGCTTCCACCGGGGATCAAACTCAGATCGTGAGCGGAGGAAAATAAACCTAGGATTGTCAGCCTCGACGAGCATGAGTTCCAAATTGGAGGGGTTTTTTTTTTCTTTTAAGGATTCCACCTTTCAGCAAATTCTTGAGCCATGCCTCCTCAGGCTTTTAAAGAATACTCTCTGCTTGTCCATACAGTGATTCCTTTTCACTTAATAAAAATTACAATCAACCTAAATGCTTCTGGGGAGGGACATGGCTCATTAGAAGATCATCTTGGCAGGCAAAAGCTCAAAGGTTCAGTTACTGGCGTCTCCAGTTCAAACGACTGGGTAGTAGAGGAAATTGCCAGCCTCCAGGTGAGTCCTGGAGATCTTCCACTGACTCAGCTGGCAAAGATCAGCTCCCCTGGGGAAAAAAATGGCTGCTTTGAAGGATGGATTCTATGGCATTGGACCATGCTGAAGCCCTTCCCCTCCTTAACCCCCACCCTCTCCCGGATCCACCTCCAAAGTCTCCAGGTATTTTCCAAAACTGACCTGGCAACCCTAGGTGATGTGAAAGACCTCAGCCTGAGACTCTGGAGAGCTGCTGTTTGTCTGAGTAGACAATAATGATAGACCCCAGGTCTGATTCAGTTTAAGGCAGCTTCATGCGTTACTAGGTTTCAGGACTACTGGGCAGATTTGAGTCTTGGCAGTCTGACATCAGAAGAGAACATCATGTACAGAGATCAGTTCCCCTGGAGGAAATGGCTGCTTTGTGGGGTGGACTCTATGGTGTTATATCCAGCACGTCCCCAGTGCAATGGCATCACCCAGATATGACAACATGTCAGGGACATCATGCAGTGACACTCTGATGTTGGGGCAAAACTGGCTCCAAACCAGAGTTTTGCCCTCAAACCACAGTGATGTCATGCAACATCCCCTACGGACGTGATGACATCACTTCCAGGTGACGTCATCATGTCAGGGACATCCCACAGTGATGTTGCTGTTGTGGGGCAGGGTTTCCCCTGGGCCAAAAAACCAGGGGAACTCCCACAGGACCTGAGGACTGGCAACGCTATTCCTCCCCCTGGAGGTTCTCATGAGAAGCCACTTACCACATTTCCAGATCTGGCCTTGAAGATGATAAGGGCTGAGTAGCCAGAGAGTCGAATTAGCAACACCTCCAGGATGGAAGGAGCCCATTACCACTCACATTAGCTCTTGAGGGGGAGGTCAGGGTATTTTCCTCACACAGTCTTCCACACAGGGGCGCTTCATCTCAAGACTCCTCATTGCTTTTGCACTGTAGTTATTGTCACGATGTTTTCTCCATGCTTTCCCTTCTCATCTGTGCCACCACTGGTAAGCTTTTTACCTAGTAGCGGATAGAGGGAATGGTGGGCAGGAAGGGAAATGGCACCAAACATGGCAGGCAAGCACTGGATATGGGTGGGAAGTTATGGACAACCTCACCTTCCCTTCCACATTTTACTCAATGCTGCTTTGGAGAGAAGCTTTTAGAAAAGATCTTCCCAAGCAAGGGAAGAGAAACAGGTGTACAAAGAACGACTCTAAGATCAATTCCCTGGAGAAAATGGCTGCTTGGAGGGTGGACTCTATGGCATTATACTTTACTGAGGCCCTCCCTTTCCCAAACCCAGGTTCCATCTCTCAAATTTCCAGGTATTTCCGAAGCCAGACCTGGCAACAGCAGGATGGCATTGTTGTGCAGAAGCCCGTCAACAACTGCTGCAGTTTAGCAGAGGAAACAGCCAGAGCTCCTCATGGAAGCAATCCAAAGTAACGATGTGATGCGAAGCCTTTCATTTCGTATTATGCAATTGTTGACAAGCTCTCATAGAACAATACTGTTGTCAACCAAATTTTCCATTTGAGCCTGCCATGTTTTCTTTTCTTCTGAAAAAGGTTGTTTCATTTTTCTGTTGCTTGCTTGAACCCATGTTTTATGTCTTCTAAGTTGGTGCAGGAGGAGGAGGGGAGTTTGAGACCTTAGTATACAGATATCACTGCTACTGCTCACTTGCTTATCTAGTTGTCATAACAACGGGCATACTCGGCACAGGAATGCAACTGGGGCCTTGTAGGTGCAGAACCTTAGAAGATGCCTCCCGCCTTTTAGCGTTTAACTTTGTGGGAACTAACAGACCTTGAGGAGTGGAGATGGGATTAGCACACACTTTATGTTTCTGTAACCATTTTGTCTGGCCAGGCATTCCTAACAATGGGTTTCTAGCAGAGGTCAACTCCTGTATACGATATCAATTAAAACTAAACATATCCCTGTGAGCATGAATTTGTTGAGTGATTAACTGGCAGAACCTTACACCAACAGCCGAAACACATCTTGGATTTTACATTAGTTGAAAATAAGTGATTGCAGAGCATGGAAAAGCAGCAAAAAGAAAATGACAGGCTGGTCTTGGAAACAAAGGAAGTTTTAGGGCAGAGCCTAAACTCATTCACTGTCTTTGGTGCCTGACCCTGGTGGCCCATTAAAATTAAACCTGTATTCCACTGTTCCTTCCCAAGTTCTGTTTCCTGGGTTGAAGGCAATATTAAGGTTTTTTGGGGTATGGTAATAGTGGTTAATAGGTAAATGCACAGCCCTGAAAACAGATGCTTCAGAATGAAAGATAACCCAAGGAGGGTTATTGATTACTGAAAATGAGAGCTTTCAAGTTACACAAAACTTCTTTTCAGGCACAGAACTTAGTGAGTTTAGACTGGAGCAGCAGAAACTGTTCTGAACAACCACAGTCCTGTGCAAAGCTCCTCTGGGCTTGCCGTACTAAAATCAAGTGGTTTAGACTGAAGCAGATGCAGCATTTGACAGTAAACCCCTACGCAAAAATATACACAATAGAACCACGCCATTAAACCTGCTTTCTTCTTCTTCCATGCACACTGATGATGACCCTAATCCACTTTAAAAACAAATCCAAGTTTTAAAGGGGGAGGGGGGGTATATGTATGGCTGTAACATGATTACATATAATATGTAATATGATTACATATTACATATTGGGGGTATATGTATGGTAGTAATGTATGGCTGTGAGAGTTGGACCATAAGGAATGCCGAGCACAGAAGAATAGATGCTTTTGAGCTGTGCTGCTGGAGAGGAATCTTGAGAGTTCCTTAGACTTCAAGAAGATCCAATCAGCCAGTCCTAAGGGAAATCAACCCTGACTGTTCCCTGGAAGATCAGATGCTGAAGCTTAAGCTCAAATACTTTGGCCACCAAATGAGAAGGGAGCACTCCCTGGAGAAGACCCTGATGCTGGGAAAGACAGAAGGCAAAAGAAGAAGGGGACGGCAAAAGATGAGATGGCTGGACAGCTGCTGATGTAACTAACACGAATTTGAGCAGACTTCGGAGGATGGTAGAAGACTAAGAAGACTTGGCGTGACTTGGTCCATAGGGTCGCAAGGAGTCGGACTCGACTGTGCTACTGAACAACAAAGCGGGGGGGGGGGGGTATTATCTGATTGTGAGCAGCTCTGTCTCTGATTCAGAGAGAAGGGCGGGATATAAATCTGCAGTCGTCGTCTTCTATTTGACAAAGTACCGTAAATTTTGTACCTTGCAGGAACTATGAAGGGTCGGTAGGGCATTGTTTTGCATAACATTGACAGTGCAATTCAAAGAACACTTTCCTGGTAGTAAGCCCCACTGAGTAGACTTCAGTTGGATTCTAAGTTGACCTGTTTAGGATTGCTTAGTTAATTAACTAAGAGAAAGTGTGAGTGGCTGGCTGTCCAGATTTGGTCCAGAGCCGATGACCGGTTTAATTTTAATCAGCACCTGTTGTTACTCTATTTATAGGTTTGGTATTTATGTTAAGTTTTAGTATTATGTTGTGAACTGCTCCAAGCCCTCTCTTCAGGAGAGGCTGCGGGTTATAAATTGAATGAATGAATAAACAAATACCTGGCTGGCTAAAACTTATACCATGGAGAATGTTTTTAAACTAGACTCGAGTTGCGTTCTTCACCAGAACGCGTCACCAAAAAAAAAAAAACTACTTCTCCCGGGGAGCAAAGCGGAAGAGAGGCAACGATGCGAGCGCCCATTCGACCCCCTCGTCGTTCCTGGGAGTTGTAGTATTCTTAGCATTTTTTTTAAAAAAAAGGAAAGGGCATCCGGTCCCACAAGGCCGCGGGCGAAGGACCGAGGAGGGGAGGGGTTAGAGGCTGGGCGGCGCGTGCGCGGTGCTTCTCGGCGGGTAGAGGGGTTGCAGCGCTCTTTTGTTTGGCGGAGGTGGCTTGAGCGCGGGAGGCCTGCTGTCCAACCGTATCTCTCTCTCTCTCTCTCCTCTTCTATTTCTTTTTTTTAAACTTTAAACCCGACCTCCTTTCCCCGACCGCAGCCCGCGCCTCCTTCATCGGCGGCGACGCGTTTTTATTAATTTTTTGACATTGCTTTCCGCTCGTGCGTTCGTGGTGAGGCTGAATCAGGTAAAGGGAGAAAAAAACCCGCCGAGAAAAGGAGGGGGGGGGGGATAACGGACCGGAGAGAGAGCGCGAGGGAGGGAGGCGGCGCGCGCGCGGGCTGGGCGGCCATGTTGGGGGGTGGGCTGAGGCGAGGGGATTGGGGGGGGGGTCCCTTCTGAGGAAAGGGGAACCTCAAATTTTAGGAATCCTAAGGGAGCGGGGTGTAAAATATTGGGTCGGTTTCAGGGGGAGGTCAGTATCGTAGTGGGGGGAAGGTGAAATATGGGGAGGGCTCAAGAAGGGTCTCCCCAAAGCAGAAGTCTGTGGCGGGAAGGGGTTGCTGTATCATCAGAGGTGGGCAAACTTGCTTCATATAAGAGCCACAGAGAATAAGCATCAGATATTTGAGAGCCGGGGGGGGGGGGGAGAAAGGGAGGCAAATAGATGGGGGGAGGGAGAAAGAAAACAACTTTAAATGCATTCTTCAAGCCACCAGCTGGGTTGGCTTGCAGAAGTGATTTAAAGAGACAATTGCTTTCTCCAAGTCAGCCAACAGGGCAGTGGGAGCTTTGAGAGCCACACAATATGTGTGAAAGAGCCACGGTTTGGCCACCCCTGCTGTATAATGTGTTAACGGGATGGGCGGGGCTCTACAAAGGTTCTCAGTGGTTCATTTTCTGCTCAAAAGTGACACACACATACATATATATATTTAACAAACCTCACTAACTTAAATGACCGCCCCCTGTTTAGATGCAGTGACTTCTGTGTGCCTGGGGTTGCAGTTGCCAACCTCCCTCCCCGTTGGCTTTCCAAGTCCTGTTCTTAACTGTTTTCCTCCTTCTCTATCTTTTCTTCAGCTCTTTATTTGCTGATCTGACTTAAGGGAGGGGAGTGAATGGTGCTGGGGGTGGGGCAGGTAGCCTTGAAAAAAGGTGAAGTATATAGATCTTAGAGGAGTATATTATGGATCTCTGGTAAATCGGTATTTGGGGGGAAGGGGGGCTTCCAAAGAGTGTGTTGGATTAACTCTTTAAACATGACGCTGGACTTGTTAGTTTTTTTTTTTTTAAAGAACAGTAGTATCTTAAAGATGAACCAGATTTATTTAAATATGGGGTTTTGTGAGACGGAGGTCAGATATGAACAGACAGGTGCAGATTATGGAGTGGAAGAGGCTAAAATGTATTTTTTGCATGTGAATGGCTCTTTTCACACTTGGAAGTGAGAAATAGGGGGTTGCAAAGGGGCATAATTTGGGTTTTCTGAATTGGGGGAGGGAGAGACTGTTTTACTGTAGCCTAGAGAGAATAACTAGAGGGGAGAAGGTATAAGATTAAACCTTGTAAATAAAGAGGGAGGCCCGTTTCTTGATGTGGTTGCAGACACAAAATGGGCTTTTTTATTCCCCAAAAGGGGGGAGTGGATTTCCTTACTTGTTTTACATTTTCACTTCTTCCTCCAAGGAGGTGTATACACCATTTCCCCCCTCTTCCGTTTTAGTCTCATAGCAAGAAGATTACTCAGTAGGTTTTGTAGCAAGGGGAGATTTAAATCCTGGTCTTTCTAGTCACTGTAACCATTACACCACACTGTAATATGTCGAAGGTGGAGTAATAATGAGGTCTTTTGTGGAGGCAGGCTGGGTGTTTGGGGGAGGGGCCTTACATATGGGCAAGGTTGGAGTGGGGGATATTGGTGAATTGATTAGTGGAAGGAGCTAAACATAAAAGCAATTAGTGGGGGCTGTGCAAAGATGTACGTGGGGAGGAACATTCCTTTTAGGGAACATGGTTCTTGCGATCCTTGCTGAAAGACGGATTGGGAATGGGGACTGAGATGGCAGTGTTGAGGAAGCTGGGGTATTTTCCAGGAGACTGTTGCATGCTGGGGTTCATTGTTCTGGGAACTGTGCTAGTGGAAGACATCCTAGGCAGGAGTGTTGTGACAGGCGGACATCTATTGATTTGCACAGGTGCCAGTAATCCTTAGCAGTACATTTAGGGAATGGAGTTGGGTAGGAATGGAGGGGTAGTCTCTACTATGTAAATACAGTTTTGTGAATCATGGGTGAGGTTCAGATGCAAATCACAGAGATCCAAAGACTAACTTGGCAGAACTTCTGAGAAAGGGCAGGACATGTAAGTGATGAACTCAGTAGATTAACTATGGGTATAGGTATGGTGCCCTGATCTCACTAGTAGGCTTGCCCAATCACACCAGAACTTGGGAGTTAACCAGCATCAGCTTGGTCAGTACCTGGATGGGAGTCTCAGGCAGGCAGTGGCCAACCACCTCTGAATGTCTCTTATATCAAAAACCCTATGCAGTTGCCGGAAGTATTCCAATGGGGCAATAATGGAGATGAGTGAATGTGGTGTTCTAAAGATGGATTCAGAGTGTTGGGGAGCACCACTGGGCAATCTGGTTTGTAATGCTGGTGGGAGCTGTAGAAATTCATTAAGTGTTAGGGAGGAATGTGTGACATGAATAGTAGAAGGGGGTAATGGTAGGGAAGTGCTTTATTGGCTGGAAATGGAAAGACTTACAGAGAGAATTGATTAGGGCATAGCCATGTTGACCATTGGTTAGAAGAGAGCCATACATAAATAGGTGGTATGGGTGAGAAGAAACTTGATAATGTAGATGTGGTAAAGAATCTCTTGGCATATGTGCTTCAGCTGTCAGGTCTGCTTGTTAGGATGAAGTGTTAAAACATAAGCTGTTGGGTCACTATTTGGAAAGCAGCCAGGTAGCAGCATTGTAGGATGGGCCACACTTTGGCAAATAGAGGGTTGCATATAAGAAGGGGATGTTTAATCTTTTTAAATCTTGCTTTTCCCACACTTGGGAAGACCTGTTATGCTAAAGAAAGTGTCTTAAACCAAGATGGCTTCTTTCTTGAACCTCTCAATGAATGTTCATGTACCTTACAGTTCCTAGTAGTAGCTGCATGCATAGGAATCCCTCCCCCCTCCCAGCGGTTTTGTTGCCTCCCAATCCCAGTGTCATCTGCATTTGTGCAACTCAAAAGTTTGTAGCCAACATTTTGTATTTAAGCTGCTTTGGTAAAAGGTGTCCCTTAATTTGTCCTCTGCACTCCAGTGCTTCTAGTCACCAGCACTAGAGGGAGAGAAAATGAGAGAATAAGGGAAAATTATGTGGGGGTGTGCATTTGTGGCTAGAAAAAGGAAGAGTTGGTTTTTATACTCCACTTTTCTCTACCCTGAGGAGACTCAAAGTGGCTTACAATCACTCTCCCTTCTTCTCCCCACAATAGTCACCTTGTGAGGCAGGTGTGGCAGAGAGAGTTCTAAGGTAACTACTGATCGTCACCCAGCAGGCTTGATGTGGAGAAGTGGGGAATCAAACCCCATTCTTCAGATTAGAGTCTGCTGCTCTTAACCACGCTGGCAGAGAAGCAGCATCAAGTGGATGAGGCCACTACTGGGTTGTAACCTGGATGGGTACTAAAAACATGTTCTAGAGAAGATATAAATGTTGATAATAAAAGACTTTAAAATGGAAACAGAGCACACTGGTGATATTTATTAGCACATTTTTATCCTGCTCTTCCTCCAAAGGCTTCAGGGTGGCGTATATAGTTCTTCCCATCTTCCATTTTTGGCTGTCTTGTGAGATAGGTTAGGCTGAGTGTTGTCTAGCAAGGTTTGTGACAGCATGGGACCTTGGATCTGGATCTCACACTCTGGCATTGTAACCCCCACATCAGAGGGGTTTTAAGAGGCAGTGCTGGGCTCGACTTGAAGTCCTCTGAAGAATAGACTTCATCACTGTCCAAAGGTGACTGTTAAGAAGTCTGAGAATGGAGGCGCATAGAAAGGATGATTAGTTGAATTCTGACAAAATGGCTTTTCCTCTGCTAACGGTGATAGTCTGAAGCTAAAGCAGAGACTAGAGTACTATTGGAAACCTGTTTAGGAGAGTTCAGTATCTTTCTGGTTGCAAGTTGTCCAAAGTGCCACTCTCCTCCTTTCATGCCTTCCCTTGTACTTTGTAGAGGCTGTCTATTCATATTCTCCCTCCTCCCCCCAACTCCAGTTGATGTATCAAGATGAATTTTCCTGAAAGGATTTTGTTGCTCTTGAGTTGTTTGAGCCTTGACTGGTTATAAGACAACTGCGAAGCCATGCGAAATTACTGGTTTCAAACCAACCTTAAATTTGTAGCATTTTTTTCCCCTTATGGAGCTGTGGGGACAGTAGATTAGTGGGGTGCAGAGGTTTCTTGAGTGCTTTGGCCCACCAGGACCATATAAACTGACAGTGAAAGCATGCCCCTTTAATCTTCAAGGGTGTTCTGTTGGGAATCTAAAAGCCATTGTTCTCCTACAAAAGAACTTCAGAAAGAAAATCTAATGTGTAATTGCAGGATTAAGAAATTCAGTGTTACCTTCTTTCAAACTCCCCCCCCCCCCCCCCACTCACACACTTTGAACAAGGGTTTGGGATTATGTTTATGCGTTATAGCTTTAGTTATTTGCTTCATTTGTATCCCGCCTTTCTCCCAAATGGGCATTCAAAGCAGTTTACAACATTCCACCCTTCTCTTTTTTTTTTATTATGACCCAATTAGCATTTTATCAGCAACTGCTGCTAATTTTCAACTAACCTCTGAATAGTCACTCCACATTTCTAACAGGATATGTTTGTCTCATCCTGTACTTTCCTGGGTTAGATACAATATTCTATTTTACCCGTCTACAAGTATTTGGTAGTGTCTGTACTTGCTGAGTGTTTTATTTTGTTGGTTGGATTGTGTTTTAAATTGACCTCCCTTTAGGGTTTGTAGAATCTTTTGGGCTCAAGTGCCGTGTTCTACTGGAGAAAGTTTTTCTTCCAGACGTTTCGTTCTCAGCTGTGGAGAACATCCTTAGTGGCATTGCAGCCGGAGCAGGCGCTCTGACCTTCTTGGCTGCTGTGCATTGAGTGAGGCCAGGGCTGCTGGAGAGCTGCTATTTCTAGGCTGGAGGGGGTGTGGTGAAAGGGCAATAGGTTTGTGGATGTGCCCATTGTTTGGTGGGGCTTCCTGGAAGTAGTAGTGATAAGGAAACTGGCTGTTGAATGTGACCATTGTTCTGTGTTAATTGCTGGGAGGGTTGGAAGGAGTGTGAAGAAAAGGAAGATGGTTGTTGACTGTGCTGATTGTTCTGTGGAATGTGCTGGTTGTTCTGTGAATTTCTGCAATTTATAGTCTGTAGGGTGTTTTGCAGAGCTGGATACCAAGATTGGTGGATGGAAATGCCTTCTTCCTTTCTGTTAAAGTTGTGCTGGTGTTTGACCTTCCTTTGTAAACATCTCCCTGCCCATACACAAACACAACACCATTGCCTTTTTGTTGTTTGACATATGAATGTATCTGCCTAATAATGGATGAACACTTCATGCATCCATGGAAGAGAGTTGTGATGCACAAACACTTATGCTAGGATAAATGTTGTTCACCCCCCAAACTCCTGTTAGATTCGGTGTGCCCTTTAGAAATATTACCCCTTCTTTCTCATTCTGCCTCTTTTCCTGGGTCTCTCTCCCTAGCCAACCATCCTTCACTGCAAACAAGCCCCATTTCCTCTAAACCCTGGCTGTGCTTGACGGCCCCTTTTGTCTGTATTTTATCAGACCCCGACTGAGACAAGTGTATCCTCCTGCTGAGAGATGCTTTGCCTGCAGGAGGCCAGCACAGTTTTCTTTTTTTCCAGTAGACTGTAACTTTTCATTTCCAGAAATAGCAAGCTGTTTAATCTCCCATGCTTGCTGGGTGCCCTTGTGGTGCCTCTGCCTCATCCTCAGTGCCTCCTTCCCCACCAGTGCAATTTTTGTTTCATGCATTAAGCCACAGATCTTACAGTTTTTAAAGAGAGGGGAGCAGAGGCTTCTGTTTGCTTGGCCACAAAGTACTGGCCTGAAGAACTGGTGTCCTGTGAGTAACACAGCGGCAGTGTTTGCTGATTTTGACAGAAGAACTTCACCATACAGAGCTTAATCGCACTGAGATTTTGCTGACCAAGTTGTATGTTCCTAACTGCCTTTGTGTCCAAAATACGTCTATGTTCAGTGACCGTTCCTGTTGAGTTGCAGCAAAAAGACTGGACAAACCCTCCAACGTGAATCAGCGTAGGCAAAAGCATCTATTCTGCAGTATTTGTGTGTTATGCTCCACTAGATGTGGATAAGGGCTATCAAGCAAGGGTTGAACTTGCCATCTGGGTCCCATTGGCAATGGTGGGCCTTGGATGCTGCATCCCACCCAAGTCTTCAGTTGCTTATTTGTTTCTCTGTTTCGGTGTTTTTATTCCACTTCTCTCTTCAGTGGGGATCCCAAGCAGCTTACAACATGGTTCCTCACCTCTCACAACCAGGGCTTTTTTGGTAGCTGGAACTCCTTTGCATATTAGGCCACACACCCCTGATGTAGCCTATCCTCCTGGAGCTTACATTAGGCCCTGTAAGAAGAGCCCTGTAAACTCTTGGAGGATTGGCTACATCAGGGGGGTATGGCCTAATATGCAAAGGAGTTCCTGCTACAGAAAAAGCCTTGCACACAACAATCACAACAATCAAGCCTTGCACACAACAATCACAACAATCAACAATTGGCTACATCAGGGGGGTATGGCCTAATATGCAAAGGAGTTCCTGCTACAGAAAAAGCCTTGCACACAACAATCACCCGGGGACCTAACAAAGGTTGAGGGTGTGTGTTGCTTCATGACACACTGGGGATCTTCCAGATCATAGTCTGACAAGCAGACCACTACACCCCATGCTGCTCTTTTCCCATATAACTTATTTTTGCTACTGAGATATGTCTTTTCTGGTACAGTACGTGTGTGTGTGTGTATATATATATATATATGGTACAGTATGTGTATATATTTGTACATCCATGTTTAGGTTTCATAATACAAATATTTAGCAGTGAAAGAAAGTGCAAGGTAGATATAGGAAAAACAGTCTGAAATACACATGGCCTCCTGTCACAATTAGATCAGTTGGAACAAAACTACCTATGACCTAAATAATGAGAATGAAGAGTTGTGGACAAGATGCATTTGGTGAACTAAGGTTTGTTATGGCTTTCATTTTCAAGGTATCACAACGTGCTTTCTCTTTTTAGTAGTGACAGTTGAAATGTTTAAACCTTTATATTTGCATGCCCTGTCTTGATGCCTGACACTCTGCTTGCATCTTTTTCTCTAACAGCCTCCCTTTAAGCCGCAAAACTGGCGAGCACAATGGGAAAAAAGCAGAACAAGAAGAAAGTGGAGGAGGTCCTAGAGGAAGAGGAGGAAGAATATGTGGTGGAAAAGGTCCTTGACAGGCGGGTGGTGAAAGGCAAAGTCGAGTACCTGCTGAAGTGGAAGGGCTTCTCAGAGTAAGGCTCCTTTTTTTTGTCATTTTAGGCCTTGCCCTGCATGATCTTAAAGGTGAAAGTTAACATCTTTGTGGACATTCAGGTCATCTATGACTCACCAATAGCTGAGCAGAAGATTTGGCTATAAAGCAAGGGTCCCAAGCATGGTGCCCACCCAACACCTTTCCCTGTGCCCACCAGGTGTTTTTTTAGAAAGCAGGTGAGACGTGATAGGGCTCTTGCCCAGCAGGGCTTCTGATGCAGGGCTGGAGATGCAATTAGTTGGGCAGATTAAAATAACATTGTTTCAGTGGCAGTGGCCACCGCAGTACTGGTTTTATTCTTTCACTCCTCTTTCACAGTGTTATTTTTTTAAAAAAAATATCCTACATTTAAGCTTCCTGTGTGTGTGTGTGTGTGTGTGTGTGTGTGGCTCCACCTCTTGGAGCAGCCATTTTGTGGTTATTCCACCACCCTGTGTAAGAATTCCAAAGGTGTCTGCAGGTTCCATAAATGTTGGGGGTCCCTGCTGTAGAGAATGAAGAGTTGTTAACAATGAATGTTTCCAGCCCAGTTTTGGATTTTGTAAACTGCCCATTGTGACATACGTGGGCAGAAGACGTAGGTCTGCCTTAAAATGCAGCTGGTTCCTCTCCTTATTTCTCTTTGCCTTTCTCTCATTGCTTCAGAATTTCCTAGATAAGTTTAGGGCTTCAGAGAGATTATGTTCCTGCAGAAGATAACAGTTGAATCACAGATGTACAGTGTGGCTTCTGAACAGTTAGATATTTCTCACTTGGGGGGGGGGGGGCTGTACTGGACACGGGTCTGTGTTAGATGAGCAGCAGCCGGTAGGTGATCAAGCATGATGGAGAAATCAGGCTTTGCCTCAGAGCATTCCTTTGCTTGTTGAAGCTGCAGATCAGGTGGGCTTAAGAACATAAGAGAAGCCATGTTGGATCAGGCCAATGTCCCATCCAGTTCAAGTGCCATCAGGAGGTCCACCAGTGGGGCTAGAAGCTTTCCCACTGTGCCCCCACAACACCAAGAATACAGAGCATCACTGCCCCAGACAGAGAGTTCCAGCAATAGGCTGTGGCTACTAGGCACTGATGGACCTCTGCTCCATATGCTTATATATGCTTGAACAGGCATAAGGAGCCACAGAAGGCTGTTGTATCATTCTGTTTTCTCTTTCCAGGTAATGCATGTCTAAATGCATCTTCTGAGGCCAGGAGTTGGTCAAGAATAGTATAGACAACTGAGACCCTAGTAGCTTCACTCTTTCCCTTTCCTTCCTTTTCCCATCTAGATCCTGTTCCATTCTGTCAGCTTCGGGTCAAACTAAGCAACCATGCCAGGCTTGTAACTTTGATCACATATGGGGGGGGGGGGGGCGGTGTCTGCTTTTGCATCTTGGTAATAGTATCAGGCTTCTTACAGAATGTAACTTTAGGTGTAACATTTATTCCTGTAGGTTTTTTTCTACCTCAGACTTTTAAAAAAGCCACACCCATAAGTAGCAGCTAGTCAAAGAATTTCCAGAGTCAATCTGCTAAAGTTAAAGTGATTGATTGGCATACACTGAAATGCCAGCCTTTCCATAAAAAACCTTTTAATTGCAAAAATTGATATTTTGCAGTCCTGTCCAGCTAATAAGAGTTCTGTGGTTGCAGTGAAGATAATACGTGGGAGCCGGAGGAGAACCTCGACTGCCCTGACCTCATTGCGGAGTTCCTGCAGTCCCAGAAAACAGCACATGAGAGTGACAAGTCAGAGGGAAGCAAGCGCAAGGCAGAGTCGGACTCTGAGGACAGGGGGGAGGAGAGCAGACCAAAGAAAAAGAAAGACGAGGTACGGTGGATTCTTTCAAGCAATGGCCCACTGAGGGCTGCTGGTGCCTTGTGATAAAGAACTCTAAATTTGGGGGTTGCTAGGCAGAAATACAGTTGTGAGAGAAAGCAAAAGTCCATATTAATTTTTTGAAATGAGTTTCACTTACTTGAGTGGCATGGCCTTTACACTGCAACCCCTGACAATTTTAAAGATAATTCTGTTTTTGGCAGCTTAACAGCATATGCTGTTCTTTCTTTGATCCAAAACACAACAGCAGATAGTACCTTTGTAGCCACGTTCCTAAAAATTCACATTTATCCCTATTTACTCCTCTTCCTTCCACTCCATTCTCTCCTACCCACCCACACATCTTTTCTTTCCTGTTCAGCACTCAGAATTTCCATCTGGGCAAATAGTTCGCCATTGTGTGAAAGAGGATGCTGGCTTGAATGGGCCACTGGTCCGATGCATCTCTTGGCATCTTTTTTTGTAAGCTCCATGGTTTCCCCCTCATTTTCTCCTTTCTCATTCTACCATTCTTTCCCGTTTTCCCAACTTTTACATATATTCTTGGGCCCAAACCCATTTTTCTCTCTGTTTCTGTTCCAGCTTTCCCACTTGCTAGTTCCTCTTTGTTCACCCATTCTCCTAGCAGACTCCCTTGGGATTAACATTTCATTTGAGCCAAGTCTTTCCAGTTCTGGATCCCCTCGCAGTGCTGAACTGTAGCTCTAGAAGACTTCTAATTGTTGTACTGCGGAAAGCCTCCTGTGTGAGTTTTACAGAACAACTTGAACTCTAGCAGTACCTTAATTAAGAGTCCAGAGCACATAAAGAATAGCATCCCCCAGATTCCTCCATCAGACTGTTTCCTAAATTCCTTGAACCTTTTTGTATCCTGGAAGTTGCTGTGGCAGTGTTTTCCTCACAAGCCTGGTGAAACAACCAACTGTGCAAAGGCTCTTCCTGCCCCGTGCACACAATCTCTCTCAAAGGCATCCATTCTGTGGTAGTCCTTCATGACGGTCTCACTTTGGCATGTGGGGTTTGACAGAGTAGACTGGGGCAAAATATAAAGCCAGAATAGGCTTGTCACTTTAAATGATATTGTTTGTTATAATAGGCAGTATAAAGCAGTGCTACCCTCTAACGAACTCTGAAACAAATAATCACGGTAGCTTCTTACAGAATAAATGAACATTCTGTGAAAATACATTTATTTCAATTATTACAGCCCCAAGATCAGCCAACATAAAGTCACGAACTAAACAAGAAATTTTAAAACAAAAGTTCTTAACTTGGTCAAGCACTAATTTCAGTAGTATGGCAGTTAATAAAAGGATTAGAGCATCTGCTTCCTTATCAGCTGAGTCAAGTCACAAAATTTGTCCACCTTAAGAGTGATTTCATTCAAGTGATTTTCAAGGAGTGGGTATATAACAGTGGATATAATATCAATGGAAATTTAGATAAAACAGGAGTAATATACAGGGAACAAATGTTTATGTACATAACAAATGCCTAGATTTTTAACTATACATTATGAGATGTTAATTTTAATGCTTAATTTTATATTTTTATGTTAGTTTTACATGTTGTAAGCCGCCCTGAGCCACCTGGTGGGAAGGGCGGGATATAAATCTCAGATAAATAAATAAATAAATAAATAAATATCCTTACAAAATGAACAGCGAATTTGCCCAGAGATCTCACGCTTTCACCAAGTGGTTACTTGTTTGGCAGTCAGAATGGCCATCCACATTCATGAGGAAGGCATGCTTCCTGCCTCATGGAGCATGCCATAATCTTAGCAGTGCGTTGGGAATGGATTTTGTGGGGCTCATGTTGATTTTGCTTTGTTGTAGCCAGTGATGCAAAGTCAAGCTCAGTTTCTGTTTGGTGTCTCTTGTCTGTCTGTCTGTCTCTCTCTGCCTCTAACAGTGAGCATAAATATTCTGACTTAGAGCAAGCAGTTGCGATTTGAATTGAGATGCTGTGTACTTGCACTCTGCTTTAGGCAGAGCTTCTTGATTTTTTTTATTATAAGCTGGCTTGAGTGAAGATAGACTCAGGACTTGAGTTTTATAAATAAATATCCTTGTTTCTTCCTTCAGGCTGAGAAGCCACGAGGCTTTGCGAGAGGTTTTGATCCAGAGCGGATCATTGGTGCCACAGATTCCAGCGGGGAGCTAATGTTTCTGATGAAATGGTGAGTGTGTGCCCCTTGCTGTCTGCATTTCCCCCCATGAAAGAGTTCTGATGTAAAATTTTGGAAGATGCTGCTACTTAATACCGTGGGGATTCATAATGATACCGCATAGAATTGAACTCAACAGGTTTGGCCTTTGATGGGCTACTATTAAAAGGTCAAGGATGGGGACACTGCAGATTCTTCTGGTTGCAGCATTCTTCTGGCAGGCCGTCTGATGGCTTTGTCAATTTCATGATCCAGCTGCTTTGCGCTTCCAGCTGAAGGGAAAGGTGGGCCAATTTGAGATAGGTTCTAATCTTCCTGATTAGTTTATGTAGAATTTGGAAAGTTGTCTAATTTTCATGGGGTTAAATTAACATACATCCTATGTTCAAATGACTGGGCCTTTTGCCAGTTCCCATAATCCTTCCATTTCTTTTGAGGTGGAAGGTTTGTGTGCATGGGACAGGTAGGAATCAGACTTTATTTGTTTTTTGTTTGTTTTTATTCGATTTATATCCTGCCCTACCCCACCGAAGCGGACTTTGTGGGGGAGTGGTTTTCCAGATTCAGTATTTTGCTTAGTGATTTTTGGTTTGCTTGGTGCTTAAATACTGGCTTGTTTTGCTCAGTGGCTTGTTTTATTCAGATCTTTCACACGCTTACGTGTGGGCACTAGCTAATTTAATCTACCTACTAATTGTAGGTTTTCATACAGGTGTTTGTCAAGACATATGAGGAGAAAGCTAAAAATTTGCTTCAGTTAACTTCACAAGTACATAAGAGCCCTGCTGGATCTGACCAGTAGTCCATCTATTCCAGCATCCTGTCTCCCACAGTGGCCAACCAGTTCCTTTAGAGCAGGGGTGGCCAACGGTAGCTCTCCAGATGTTTTTTTGCCTACAACTCCCATCAGCCCCAGCCAGCATGGCCAATGGATGGGGTTGATGGGAGTTGTAGGCAAAAAACATCTGGAGAGCTACCATTGGCCACCCCTGCTCTAGAGGGTCAACAACAGGACATAGAGGCCAAGGCTTTCCCATGATGTTGTCTCCTAGCTCTGGGGTTCAGAGGTTTAGTGCCTCTGAATGTGGAGGTTCCCCTCAGCCACCATGGCTAGTAGCCATTGACAGACTTACTCCTCAGGAATCTCTCTAATCCCCCTTTAAAAGCTGCTTATTCCTGTGGCCATTACATCAATATAATTTTGTGATACATTTTGAGCACATGAAATTGGCTTATTCCTAATCAGAATGTAACTTTGTTCCATCCTAATTTTCAGCAATGTGATTCCTCACTTCTGTAACACTGTCCTGTGAGCAGAGGCTAAGTTTTGTAGCTGTGCTTCATGCTGGGAGGAGAAACAGTGGCTGCTATGCCTCTGCTTTCCTATGTTGAGGAGCCGGGTATTATCAAATTACAAAGGTTGGGGCATCTCTTCATCTGGTAGGGCAAGAATAGCTGTTCTTCAGAGCTATCTCTTTAGGCCAAACAGTGCCAAACCATTGTGAAATTACAGCTGAAATATCCAGCAGCAAATTAACTTGCATACAAGATGCTGGAACATTTTTTGCAGTTCTTGCTTTCTTGGATGGAGTCTGTGGTTTAAGGAAAGAGCAACAGCTGGAGATTCTGAAATAGACACAAAACCTCAGAGTGACAGGTGTTCCCAGGTGCCAGGACAGCAGCCTCTTGGATATCCATGTTTGGAGAAAAAAAAATACCACTGATGCATCTTGGTATCTTTCCACTGAAGTCTTCTCTCTGGTTTCCTTTGCCACTTGATTCTGCAGGAAGAACTCTGACGAAGCTGACCTGGTCCCTGCCAAGGAAGCAAACATCAAGTGCCCGCAGGTGGTCATTTCATTCTACGAGGAGAGGCTGACATGGCACTCCTACCCCTCGGAGGACGACGACAAGAAGGACGACAAGAACTAGCCTCCCTTCCCCTCTGTCCCCATCCCTCTTCTGGCCAACTTTTGTATTAAAACATCAAGACTGTGGGTTTGAGCATGAAACAAGGAAGCAAAGAGGCTCTTGGCTGTGGGGGGGAAGGTGCCCTCTGTAGAAAACAGACGGTTTTCTGTGCCCTCGCCCAGCTTGGCATGGCAGCACACTACTCTTCCTTTCCTCCCTTCCTCATGTCTGTGTGGGGAAGGAGGGGAGGATGGGGCAAGTCTTCCCCAGCTATTACTTGCTTGGGGGGAATGAAGCAAAAAAACAACTCCATGCTGGACAAAGCCTGGGACCTGGACAGGCTGCCAAAAGCAACAGCAGGTTGGGGGAGGGGGGAGGCTGTGTGTTCTCTGAAGATCTTCTCTGACTTGCAGCCTTTCTTCCAGATAGTGTTAACTGCATTTTTATGGTTTAGCATGTATGTAGGCTTTCTTTCTCCTTTTTGCTATTATTGGTGTATCATCCGGGGAGGGGTGGGGGAGGGTATTTTCTAATTAATTTGGGATGGGAGTGGAATTATCCCAGCTCTGTATCCAAACTTAAGAATATACATGCCTCTTACTACAAAGAAAAGTGAGAGGCTGGGGTGGGGGTGTCTATCTTAAGTGTTAAAAGTTGAAGAGGTGACAGCCATAAATTATGCAGTTGGCTACCACAAATTTTCACTTATTATTTCCAGAACAGGAGATGAGGAAGTGTCCGCAGATATTTGTTTCCCCTCTCCCCACACAGAGTCACTGCTGTTGAAAGTGACCCAATTTTTCTTATAGTGTTACTGATTCTGCATCATTACTTTTATCCTATGAAGCAGCTCTGGGGTGCTGTGTCCTTTGTTTTGGTTTTTCTTTTCTCCCCCCCCCAGTATGTATGTGAATTTCAGACTTTAAGAAAATCTAGGTATTTTAGGGAAGGAAAGCAGGGATGAAATCTACCCCTGTACTACACAATGTAGATTTCAAACCATTCTGTAAAAGCTATTTTCTGTTCAGACTTGGGGCATTACTAGTTGCTTTCCTTGCCCTGGTCCTGTGCTGATACTTCATTTTAAATCAAATAAAAGTCTTTGTTTTTACAAATTTTACCTCTGAAATTTTGCTCCACATCCCAGTAAACCACCAACTTCTCCTTCGTGGGGTGGTATGTACGTAGAAATGTATTGTATAAACCTTTTTTAAAATTAAGCATGTGTTTTAGGTTTATGTGAAAATGTTGTCTAAAACTTAAGTGTTTGGATTTTAACTTCATACTGAGCTGTCTTTTTGTCTCAATAAAACTTTAGATTTATAGTCCTGATCCTCCCTTTTCCCTTTCCTCAACCTAGACACAGTGCACAAGTGGCCCATATCCACCATGCAGTGTTTCCATATTCTTCTCCATTCCAGCCTCCAGAGAGATCATTTCCCAGAAGAAAGGAGGGAAATGAGCTCAGTCCTCTTTTGAAAATGCTGCTCTAGAGTGTGGAGGGGGTGATTTCATTGCCTTGCCCCACCTGCACATTTATTCCTGTGTGGTTCCCAGAATTTTTCCAGGATGCTGAAAGGGCTGTGTGAAGGGAGAATAGGGCAGTGTACCTTCTCTGCATGAATGGTGGAATACAAGGAAAGTATCATTAGTCTTTGTCTCTGTGTAATGGCACCTAGAAAACAGCAATAAGGGGCTATGTGTGTGGTTTCGCTTAAAAGCAACCAAAATAATGTGCATGCTGTACTGGGTATTCTGAATTCTCTAGAATTTGCATACTGTTAGTTATCTTGGTCGTTAATCTGGCTTTCATTTGGGATGTTGATTGAGCAGTGCAGCTACCTAAAGTCTTTCTTGGGTAGTCTTTCTTGGGTATTCCCACCCCGTTTTTTACACAGAGTTAGGTGGAAATGGATGATATATGGACTAAGTTCACTTTCTGCCATTGTGGCCGCCTTCTTCCATCTCTGATATTTTGGTTAATATTATTAATGTTGTTATTTCCTTGGTCTTAACGGTATAAAGCCCTTGGCTGACTCCTACACGTTCCCAACACGGTCTTAAAAATTTCAGTCAGCAACCATGTAAATTTGGAAAAGTCGAAAGAACAGCAAAGTCGAAATATTGTACTTCATTCCTGCTTAATAGTGTAATGGTTGCAGTTATTTTGGTCTAAGCTCATGACAGTGTGACTGTCATAGTTTTGTGGGAAGAAAAGACCGTACTGGAGGGGGTACATACAGGGAAAATGGCAGGAGGGACTGCACTTTAATATGTAAGTAATATGTAAGGCAAACTTTAATATGTAAGCAAGCAAAGGTTCATTCTTTAAATTCCTTTCAGGTTGGTGTTTTTTTTCCTTACATCTTAGCTCCTGTTCTCAGATCATGTTCTGTTCTGTATGTTGACCAAACCTTGGTAAGTAGTTGAAGCCCAGGAGAAAACCAAGGATCACATGTTAGCTTCCACAAATAGCAGAACCGTGTGGGTTTGTTCAACAGATTCTTCAGTAGCATCCTTTAAGAGTCTTCTCAAGAGATACCAGTGGAACTCAATGGGAGTTTGATGGTTCAGTCCTGGTGAGTCTCCTGCCCTAATGGTGATTTGATAGATGTTTTAAGGAATGGGAACACTGTGAACCTGTTGTCCAGGAATGAAAGCCCTTGCTAGGGGATTGGAACAGCAATACCTCTTATCTTCCAGAGGTAGTGCAGACCTTGTCTCCTAGTGCTTTCTCAGCAGCCCCTACACCCAGGAGCCAGTCCTTGTTGTCTCTGTTCATGTTAATGTGGATTTGAAGTGGCAGAATTCAGATTTCCCCCTGGAGTTTCAGTCTGACCACTACATTCCGTGAAACTTAAATTTTCTTCCCCGACCTCTAGATTGGACATCCGGGATGCTTGTTTTTACTCTCTTAGTTGTTTCTCTTCCAATCAGTTGCTCAGAAAAATATCCCAAATTTTCAATGCCAAATTAAGGGAAACCAAATAACTATTCCCCAGGATTATTGCATTTACAGGAAGAGATCTCCGGAACACCCAGTCCAGTTCTAATGTGGCTGTACCTTTGACTAGATGAATCAATGATCAGTATGCTTTCATTGCTCATCAAGGCTGCTCAAAAGCTCCCACAAGCTCTTTTACATGAAGGCTTGCAGTCAGCTGTACTGTAGCTAATAAAGCCATGTTCAAGTATGTGCACATCCATGACAGCCAATGCATGGAGAAATGTATAGTGGTTACAGTGTTAAGACTAGGGATCTGGAAGGTCCAAAATCAAATGCCCTGTCTCTCATGGAAGCTTGGTGGACAACCTTGGGCCAGTCACACTTGCAGTTTCACCTACCTTGCAGTTGTTGTGAGGATAGAATGGAGAAGGGGAGAATGATACACAAGGTGCTTTAGGGCTCCCACTAGGGAGAAATGTAATATAATTGGAATCGTGTATTAAACATCACCCAAGAATTGTGTATCTTCCCTGTAACTTGTGAACAGGGCTGAAGGACTTGCCTCCCTCTCTGCTCCTGAAGAGTGGAGATGGGTGTATAGGGAGTGAAAGTGTTGGCAGATCATCTAGCGCTGAGCAGCCACTTAATCTGCTTGAGCAGAGGCCATCAAGCAGTGTCAGGCTATCAGCCAGCTGCTTCACCATCAAAGCATTGGTGCAAAGACAACAGCGATCATGTATGTCACCCTATACTCCTTTCAGCGAAGGAGGGGGGAAACCAAGTGGCCCTCAATGCTGTTGCCCCTCTGCTCCCAGAAGACAGGGGTAGAGTTGCATAGTTTTATTACAGGAAACATCCAAGGTCAGGAGTGGCCAAACTTGCTTAATATGAGAGCCACATAGAATAAATGTCAGATGTTTGAGAGCTGCGAGACATGAACACCAGATGTTGGAGGGAAGGAAGGAAGGCGAATGGAGTGAGAGATGGAAAGAAACCAACTTTAAATGCATTCTCTGAGCTGCTGACTGGCTTGGACAAGTGATTTAAACAGATGCCTTTTCCAAGCCATCTGACGGCCGTGGAGCTTTGAGAGCCACACAATGTGTGTGAAAGAATCACATGTGGCTCCCGAGCCACAGTTTGGCCACCCCTGTCCTGGGTCATTACCAAAGTCTTTTGACCATTGTAGAGTCCGGCCTAAGAAAATACTGCAAAGTTAAAGCAACAGAGATGAAGAAGTCAGAGGAGCAGGTTAACAACTAGATATCTCACTTTCTAGCTTTCAGAGAAGTTCCATTTTCAAAAAGACCACACACAAGGATGCTCAAATAGTGAATAAGCCTTTTTAATTTTTTCCATCCTGTGCTTGCTCACTCTCTCCTCTCCCCAACAGATCACAGAAACCATTCAAAATAAAAATCTCTAAAAGGAAAAAAAATAATAAATTAACACATGCACACATCAGGGCTCCATCCGAAGCACCCAGCAAACCCCAGCCACAGCTCTTGACACATTTTGTGCTTCAAGTTTTCATGCTGTCACACACCTTGCAGGCACAAGAGGCTCGACTGTCCCACCTCCCCATGCTCTCTCTCCAACAATCAGCCTTAAAAGAAGGCAAGATCATAGGGAACCCCAGGTGGCCATATAAACAGCACATCATAAACCCCTTCAAATCCTCCGGAGGGCACTCATCTCAGTGCTACACCCTCACACACACACTGGCTGGAGGGGGACCCAAAGCCATTAAGCTCCTCAGGTGCTGGTAAGGTCAGTAATGCTACCAGCTGTGCTATACTGCAAGTTATAACAGCTTCGAGGACTGCCGCGAAGCTAGAGGCCAGCCGTGTTCAAGGCACTACCCTCATCTTTTGCCTTACTCTTTTTAAAAGGACAGGGAGAGGTCAGAGCGACACCCCCCTAAAAAAAGGGGGAGGGAACCAAGGGAAGCCAGCTGTGGGATCACAGTCTCATTATGGCAAAAAAAAAAATTCAGCAGCCTTGGTTGTCCAGGACAGGGAGGGCATTTTTCCCTTGCTTTTCCTACATGTGTTTGCTACAGGATCAATCTACAGTGAGAAAGGGTGGGGAGAGAACAAGACATACGTTGCTCTAAAACCATTCGTTAAAATCCAACTACCCTTGGAAAAGGGGGCTTGCCATTGAGAGGGCAATTTTCTCAGTACCAGAAGCCTGTTTTAAGGGGAACCAAACCCATTTGTGTGGCAGACCAAACAGTGATGATCACACTGACACTCAACCCAGCTGAGGAAGCCAGGGATCACACTTACTCCCCCCAAAGCAGTTTCTTCAAGCCAATCCGTGGGAAAGATGGGTTACCGGAGCATGCAGTTTACTGTGTACCATCTCGGCTTAATGCATCTTGAGGGAGTAAGCTCAGCACCCATGCTGGTTCCTCGCTGTGGGCAGTGACATGCTTGGCGAGAGTTTAATGGGGAGAGGCATCACCTTAGCTGTTCTGTTAACCTGTCCCAGCCTTCTGGTGTTTATGGCAGGTGCTAAAAGGCCACCAAAAAAGGCTGCACCAGTTCATTCCTTGAATTGAAACTCCTCACTTCCCCCCCACACAGTCAAAAGGGATAAGGAAACAGCCCATAACCAAACCCAAATTGACATTTCCCAGCTGCTCTTGTGTCCCCCCCCCCCTCCAGGAACTAAGGAAGGAATACTGGCTAACTGCAGGATAAAATTGAGTTTTTAAATTGCACCCAACTGATGTCAAAAAACAGGTAAGGAAACTAACCCAGATACCTGACATTTATCTATGTTTGGGAAGTTCAAAAAAAAGCTCTCTTAAGCCTGCTTCACCCCTCCACAGAAAAAAACGTTTCCCCCCTTATCTTAAAAAGTCCCAGCTGTAACAACACAACTTTTCTACCCTCCTCTGCGACTCACCCCCCCTCCCACATACATGTTATGCCAGCAATCTCTCCCACCCCCACAACATTCCAACAATTGGTTCCAGGCTGCTGGGGGCACAGGTCTTTCCCAACATGCTTTGCCATTCTACCCCCTCCAGACTTGTCGGCCCCCCCGCCCTGCAGTCTTGCTCTTATACACTGACTGGCAGCTATCATGGTTTTGAGAAGATATATTGGATAAGAAGGGCATGAAAGTTCCTTCAGCTTCTTCCGGGCTCGGCCCTTCTTGAGATGTAGTCTCAGTGAGTTTTGAACTCCCCTGCCAATCGTCGCCACCCCTCACTTCCTCCTGTCTTTCTGTTTCCTCTCTTGCCGCCGGCCCTGCTGGTCAGCCAAAGAGCGTGGTATTAGGATCATGCTGCCATTGCTGGCGTACTGTAGGGCATACTGACTTGGGGAATAGGGCTGGCCGTTCTCATCACGCAGGCAGCCAAATACCTCCTGGTAGAGGCTCTGCACCTTTTGCTTCATCTGGCGTAGAGACCTGAGGAATTCCACCTTCTCCCTGAGCAGCTTCGACTTGTCCCTCTGCAAGTCCTCCACGTCCCTTTCCAGGTTGAGGATCGTGTCCAGCTTCCTCTTGCGACAGTTCTGGGCGGCCATCTTGTTCTTACCCCGCCTCCGGATGTCCCGGATCAGACTCAGCTGGGACTCACTCAGCTGGTACTTGGACAGGAGCTCATTGAATTCTTCCACAGGCAGGTTGATAATCTTCTCGTTGGGGAACGGGATCTTCATGGCTCGGGCTCGGTGCTCGTCTCTGCTCATCTGCTTATCCAGGAAGTCGGCCTGCTTCTCCTTGGCACTCTTCTTTCCCACACTGGCTGGCTCGGGCTCGTCAGTTTCTAAGGTCCTGGGGGCCATGTTGTAGGTGTGGTTGTGACCCACGTGCTCCAGGTAAGGCAGGTAATGCAGCTGGGAAGGGTTCTGGTAGCTCATGCGACAGAACTTATTGTACTCTGGTTCGTACCCAACAGCCCCTTCTGTCTCTTCAAAGTCCACGTTTTCAGAGTCTGAGTTGTAGCCTACGGCGCCTTCCTCAGAAAAGGAGGAAGAAGCAGAAGATGACGATGAAGAGGCTTCAGAGCTGCTGAGAGAAGCGGGGCTGTGGCTCGAGTCCAAAGACAGCCCCGAGTCTGAATCGAACTCCTCCTCCAGGCGAGAGGCCTGCACTGGGTTGAAGCCTTCTTCGATAGCCAGGTCCATCAAGCTAATCTCATCAAGCATGGCTTCATCTAGGAGCCCCCCTAGAGGATCTGGAAGGTCGGGCCCAGCTGTGTCATTTACAGTGTTGTTCAGCTGAGAAGGGAAAAAGATCCCACTCAAGTTGGTTGAGCCGAAGGTGGAGCTGAAGCCGGTGGAGTTGTCGGGGACCAGCTGCAACAAAGCTGAGCTGCTGGCTAGCGAAGGGCTCTCAATCTCTGAGCTGAACAGGGAAGGGAAGTCCTGGGCACAGCTGCCCAGGGATGCCTGATGCAGGCTGACATTCTGATTGATGGGGGTGGAAGGCGCAAGGCTGTAATTGGTTGTCAGGATGTCTCCACCTGTGCTGTTGTACAAGTTTTCTGTGGCCGCTGTGCTGTTGACCTCCATACCCTGATAAAGGGAACAGAGATTCTTTCAGATGTCTCTCTTGCTTTGCACCACATATGTCTCCTTAACCTCCAAACAGGACAGAAGCAGGCATGCAAAGCAAGCCCCCTCCACCCCACCGCGCACACGTAATCCCAACAGAAAACCTTAACAGTCCATATCCTAAAACACATTCTTTGAGCCGTGTAGACCTATGGAACTTCTGAGTACCTCAGGCGTCTCCATCATGCCAGATGTTATGAATAAAAAGGGCAGGGAGAGAGCAGATAGGTCATTATGACCTTAAAACCATCACACCATGATAATGGAGGAACTTCTGACAGACATGAGATATGGGGGGGGGGGGGGTTAAAAAAGGGATTTCCAGTGTACTGTGCTTAGCTATGTGTGCTTTTATACATTGTGCTTAGCTTAGCTATGAAAACTGTACCAAGGTATACAAAAATACTCTCAGCACAACACGTGCAATTCATTCATTTTGATTTTTCTTCAGTGTGCAATAAATATGGATTCAGAAACGGCCTTGCATCTTAGCTCCCCAACTAGGGGACAGTATTCCAGATCCTCCAAAAGGAAGGACGATCAAAGTAGCACAGCCCACAGTTACAGGCAGCTTTGCTTGTAAACCTGAGAGGTGCTACAGGCCTAAGCCTTCCTCCCAACCAGGAACTCATAAAAAGCTGGAAAGGCTCTCTGCTCCCGGTGTAGAGGAAACCCATCCTCCCAAAGCCTCAGAGGTATCTGCCCGCCTCCTACTCTGCAAGCAGCCATTTGGTCTTACTCCCTGCCTAGAAGGCACATTGGGCTGGTGGGAGGTTCTGCCTTTTGGGTGCCTCCAAGTCTGCTGCTCTGCGCATCCCCCTAGGTGGTGAATAATGTGTATGGCGTCTGCACCTATTCTATACTTCTGTCTGTCATCAGAATAATGCTGGTGGGGAGACGGCTTTTCTACAGCACACACAATCAACTTCACGCTTGCAAGGCTTGAAGCCTACAAAGAAAACAGTCCAGGCTGGTCACAGTGTCAAATTAAAGTGAACTGGAACCACCCGTTTCTACTGTTGAGAAGACTGCTGAAGCAAAACGTAGGGCTGCGTTCCTTGCATAGAAAAGGTGTGAATGATGCAGAGAAGAGGAAGCAGCAGGGGATCCAGAATATGCAACATGGAGAGAGGCCAGCCAGCCAGCCAGCCCTCCTCACCTGCGTTTCCATGATAGACATGAGGTCCTGCCACTGCTGCTCCAGGTCAAAGGGCAGCTCCGTCTCTGTCAGAAGAGGAGACAGGAGCCCGTTTGGAACAACAGATGGCCCGCTCTCACTAGGCACGGCTTCCGTCAGGATGGGGGCATCTGCAGCTGGAAACTGAAGACAAAGCAGAGTTTGCTCACCTTGGGAATGCAGCTAGGCAAGTCAAATCTGAGACGGCCAGTCCAGACTCCTTTTCTGGAATGATTCAGACTGGGGCAGTCATTCCTACATACAAAGGGTTTTAAAGCAAGGGGGGTGGGGGGAGAAGCACGCACCATAGCCCCCTCCCTTTCCCTGTTCTTTGTGCAGCAGCAAGCCTTCTTCCCTGTTTAGGAAAGCTCGCCTAATGAAGCCTGCAAAGCACAGCTAGGTATGGCAGACAAAATGCTGGATTGAGCTGCAGCCCACCCAGGTTAGCATCAGTAAGTGACCTTGAATGGTCCCCCAGAGGCCTCCCAAGGTTATTGCAAGGACGTGAGGAGGAGGGTCCTCCGCTCCCTCCACAAACTGAAAAGTCCTGCAGAAATGACCCAGAGGATTCACCTGCCCCCCATCTCCAAGGGTAGAAAAGCACACCCACCTCCGAATTCTCTCCAAAGGGAAATGTGGCCTCCAGCAGCCTAAGGCACTCCTCCAAAGACAAGGCTGTCTGGTCCTCCACACCAGGCACCTGGAAGGCAGCAAAGCATTCGACACCAGTTTTAGTTCACTGCAGCCCAGCCACGAAGATCCTTTACCCCGGGGAAGTCCAGTTTTCCGGACCTGGGACTTCCTTTCACCCGAGCCTGAAACATTGCACCCTTTTTAATTTTATTTTACTGTCCATCTTGTGTCTGTGTGTATGTGAACTTTTTAAAAAAGCCCAGCTCTGAGTCATAACTGAGACCAATGATCTAGACCAGCCCATGGCTCTGGATGCTCCATTTGCTAACAGGTCATCTTGGCAACAAACGCAGCCGGAATTCTAACCCCTCCCTCTGTACCCTGTGCCTTCTTCCTTGCTTCAATTACACCCAATTGCCTCCTTTGGGATCAGGCATACCCAGCCATGTCTCTGCCAAAGAAAGTAAAGCACTCAAGGACTGTAATCAAAATAACATTTTGTGAACTAGGGTAGCCCACAAGCAGGAAGATCTTGCCCGCCATGTAAGATGGGTTAGGCCGAGAGAGAGAACGGGAATGACTCCAGCTCACCCTGAGAGATTCACAAAAAGTGGGGGTCTGAAGCTGGGTCTCCCCACGATGCAGAACGCTCTTCGCATCGTGTTGGCAACTCCCACAAAGTGTCCATTTGTTAGGGGGCAGGCTTGCCCACACTCTGGCCTGCCACCCCTGCCAGCAAGCACAGCAGCCCAGGTAACATGGCAGCTAGGACTAGGCCAGGCATCCCTCCCACTGGCTAAAGATGGTCAAGAGACCCAAGCACAGCGAGCTCCAGCATTTTACCCTAAAAGCCATCCACACCCAAAGAATCTAGCCTTGTCCTGAGGGGGTCACCAACACCTACTCTGAAAGATCAGGAGGGCAACCATACGAAAACGCTGGAATACAATTTCACTACATGCAAAAAAATTAAGTTTTTTTTTTCCTGTTTGTTTTTAAAAAAAAGAATGGGAAGCAGCCCAGTTTCTCAGAGAAGAGAGAAAGCCAGAACCCTGGGGGAAAAGCTCTGGGACCAGAGGTAATTCCCAGAAAGAACTACGGAGGTCTGCTGAAAACACAGGAAGGGTCACTCACAACCACAGACAGAGGCCTTCAGCTGAGGTACCAAATGGCACTAGCACAAAGTGGGAGAAGCCACACTGCTTCCTTGCTGGATGACACTGGCTAGCAGCTGCTTCAGGGACTCCTTCTCTCTGGGGCTCAGCTTGAGAAGGGAGGGCACTCGTGAGCATCACTGTGCGGGGCCCTCCCTTTTCCCCTTGAGAGAAGCCTCTCTGGCTCCAAGGCCAGCCGAAGCACGCAGCCAACTGGAGGCAGCTGCAGATTCTTCCTCCCTCTCCTATTGGGCAGTTAAAGAGAGACCAAACCCCGAGATGAGAAAACCGGCCAGGCCCAACCGAAGGCGGGGTGGTTTTGTTTTTGTTTTCACCTGGGCAGGGAAGCTCTCCCCCGTCTCGCCATCCACTAGCAGGGCCCTGTCAGCCACGTCGCCCCTTCCGCTCCTCCAGCCATCCCCGCACTCCTGCCCGCTGCCGGCTTCTTTGTCCACGTCGTTCTCCTTCTGGCGGTGGCTGTAGTCAAAAATCTCACGCCCGGCTCCAAGGTCGATATCCTGTCTCCACAGGATGTCAATTAAATCAATGTCCTAAAAGGGAAGGGGGGAGGAAGGGGGGAAACTTTTCTTCAGTGCTTAACTCCCCCTTGCTCAGAAGCCCTCTTCCTTGGAGGATGCTCCCCCCCCCGCCCAGTTTAACCATCGGCAGTCCCTACGCCCAAAGCACCAAGACAACTTCAGCCTTTGCCACCCATTTGACCCTACTCACCTCCAAGTGCCAGCCTTCCTTCACAGCAGGGGGCTGCCCCACCTTCCCCCCTCTTTTCCTGGACCACCCCCGTTGCCGTGGGGCTCCAGGGACCTTCCCCCCACCTACAGCCATTCTGCGCGGGGAGCTGGCCAGGGGCGGCTCTGCAAAGAGGCTGCTCCGGGGCACAGATCCGGAACTCCATGAACAGCCACCGAGCTGTCTCCTCCTTGCCGCTGCTGCCCATGCTACGCAGCAGTGCTCGGCCCAGGCAGGAGGGAGTCTGCAGCTTTAACTGCTCAGACGGCTGGCTGGGGGCGGGGGAGGAGGGGAGGGCCAATTGTCATTCCGGATTGCTGCTCCATAGCGGGCTTGCATCAGCCTGTGGTGCCATTCTGGGCATTTGCATAAAGGGGTGGGGAATCTCTGCATTTCCAGCCACCTGATGCAACTTGAGAACCCGGCTTGCCATGCGTGCTGTGCCTTGCCAGCTCTGAGGCTCCAGACAGCAGAGCTGCTTCCCATCTTAGCTGGCCCTGTCAATGGAACCCACCCTTATTTAAAAAAAACAAACAAACCAAACCCTGCCTTCTCTGAACTGCAAAGCTGTGACCAGCCCTCACCCATTCCAGGCATCCTTTCCCCTCCACCCACCGACCCCGCAATATCCTGCACATTCTTCCTCTGCAGGACAGGCCTCTCCCCGGGGGCTGATCCACCCTCCACCCACCCACCCACCACCAGCAGGCTATATTTATTCATGAACTGCAGGAGCGTGTTCCTTTCATCCTAGGCCCAGTTCTGGAAACTGCCAACTGTAGTTATTCAGTGCTACAAGAAAACCTGCAGTCGAGTGTCACAGGCAGCCGGAACTTCAGACTCCACCCATCTACTTCCCATGGAACCCCCCCCCCCCCAATTCCTGTATGAGAAAGAGGAAGGGACGAATTCAAGCTTGTCAAGTGTACCCACTTTAAGGCATTACCCCTGTCTTTTTGAAGTGAGAACCCAATGGAATAAAGTGTTCCCTCTTTCAGAACGAGAACGCAGATCGCAGCAGCAATAGAGTTAGTTTTCCCATCTCCCTCCCCACCCCAGAATTCAAGGATGTTCAATCTACCAACACTGGAACGTTGAGAATGATGCCGCTGTCTCCCCTGCCCCCAACCGAACATCTCTGCCTTGAATGTGTCAACCCCACTGCTGACCTCAAGTCGTGGCTGAAGTACTTCAGGGCGGCAAACCGCCTCTTCTACAAATCTTCCCAGTTCTTCTTTTCTGACGGGGCCTACAGCAACTACATGCCCCAAGACCCAACTCTTATTTCATGGCCTAACTGGGCTATTAGTAGCCAATCCTTCCCCACCAGTACTCACCCATACTAACTAATGATTACATACACAATCCCTCCCCCCCCCCAAAAAAATCTCATAAGACATGGAAGCTCTCACTTGTGAAATACCAGACCCAGAATGGCATCTTCACCTCCCCTCCCTTCTGTACTTGTCTCTCATCATCCAAAATGCCCATTCAGATTAAGGACTCTGAGCCAGATGGAAGCTTCATTTGGTTACTTAGAGAAGACCACTTATGTCTTGGAACAGAATATCGGGAATGGGGGACACAGGCTGCGTCCTCTACCACAGCCTCCTCAAGGCCCCCACCTTTGCCTGCCCCACCTTCCATGGCGTAATGGGCCAGGACACCTACGGGAATCAAATTCTCCCTCATTACCTTCTCAGAACTGTTCACCTGTCCTAAACCGCCTCACCCTTCTGCATGGGAACTGCTGCCCCAAGACCCTCTTAGTACACACGCATCCTCCGTATGGTACTGCTTTGTAACCTGAACGTCCCCATTGAGAAACCTCCAGAAATCACCCGCTGTGCCCATTTCAGTCGCCATCCCCCTTTCTTTCTCAGTCCACTAGTCCTCAACAAGGTACTCTACACCCTTAGCTCCCTGCAAGACCCCCTTTGGGGTCCTGGCATCTAGTGGGAGAGAGCTGGCCTGGTTCTGCCTAAAAGCAAGAGGCAGGCAAGCATGACAGGCATGAAAAGGGTTAAAAGGAAGGGATACCTTTCTCATGTCCCCAGCTGCCGCTCCCAGAGCTGTCCACCCAGATCATGGTCTATGTAGAGCGCAGATTCCAGGCAGGCAGAGCTGGGTGACCCAGGCAGGGTGCCGGACAGACATCTCCAGTTTCAGTTTGCAGCTGTGCTTTCCCTTTTTTTTTTCTTTTTGGCAGGCTTGCCAGCTGCCCCTGAGTTGTTTGGAAGCCCCCCTCCCTCCCTTGCCAGCATGTGACCCACAGGTGCTGTGCTAGAGCCAGCCCTCCCCCACTCCCAAGCATGAGATCCAATCCTCTGCTCTCCTTGGCTTGTCGCTTAGAGAGGAGTTCCGGCGAATCCCCACCCCCTGCTCAATGCCCAAGATGCAGAGATGGAATCCCCACCCCATGTGCCGGGCTGAGGCTGCAGCGAGACTGAGACAACACCCCCACACACCACACACACACACACACGCCTGTTACCTAGGCTGCAGCCGGAGCCAATCCCCTCCCCCAGGTCACCGCGGAGGATGCAGAGGGAGCCAGGCTCCGCCCTGTGCTGGTTACCTAGGATGCAACAAGAGCCAATCCCATGCCTCGGGTCCCTGCCGAGGATGCGGGGAAAGGGCTCCTCCTTGCGCTCGTCACCTAGGATGCGAAGAGGAGAGCCAATTGCTTCTCCTCGCTTTCGACCCCGCCCAGGTCGCCCTGGGAGCTGCAGCAGCGGCGTTTGGGCCTCTGTCTCCTTGAGAAGCTCCCACGCCAGGATGCCCCACCCAAGCCAGGCAGAGACGCCTGTGATGGTGCTAGAGGAGCACTAGGGAGAATAAAAAGGACTTGGCAACACCCTCCTGTCTCCCTGCCCCCAGCATCGCGTACTAGAATAAGCCCTTGCAGACAGCACCCCTGCCCACAATATCAGCTACTTTCCCCAGGGGTTACACGCAATCCTCTCTCCACAATCGATCCAGATTACAACAGGAAGGAGAGATTGGGAAGGCCAGGCTTCCCCTCCTGTACACAGGCAGAAGGATTTGAGGCGGTGTGGATGTAAAAGGCAACTCATCAGGAACTTTTCAGCCCCTACTATTAGAAATTTGAGCTTCAGGAGCTAGAACACCAGGACCAGTTCTGCTAAGAAACTGGGGGTGGGGGAAAGGACTACAGGAGAGGGGGAAATGGCATCTCCCACCCCCATCCCAACAGCCAGAAAGCAAAAACACAGAGAACTGCCTGTCCCTAGGAGCATCTTGGACTGCTTCAGGCTGGGCACACACACAAAAAAGGGCTTCCCTCTGAGAGTGTAAGGGAGAAAAGATAGGAGGGTGGGGTCAGATCCAAAGGCCTGTGCAACACACCCATATGCCCGGCAGTCACCAAGAGATGGAAACAATTTTCTTGGCACATAAGAAGGGGAAACACAAACTGTGACTTAATCATGGAGCTGAGCCCTCCCTCCTTGTTTTTTTGACATTGGGATGGAGTGACTGCTGCTGGACCAAAGAGCTATAAAGAGCAGATTAACTAGGGATAGCCATACACATGATAACTGTGGATTGCAATCCAGTTTGGGCCTATGCTAGGGAAGGAGGGTAAAAATGGGGGCAAAGAAATGCTCAAGAACTGCTAGTGAAGAAAACTGTGCAGCCTGGACACAGGCAGCAAATCTACTTCTAACTCTTTTACATTTCTTTTTCTTATTGTGAAAAAATAAGATTCTAAAATAGTTTCAATTATCAAAATTATAGATGTTGCATACAGAGAGAGCATTTATAGCTAATACAAGACATGTTCAAAAATATTTCCTTACTCAACCTCTTTATTTCTAACTCTTAATTACTTATCTTGCTTAACTTCTCCACTGCATCTTACCAAGGAAAAGAAAGGTTCCCTGTGCAAGCACCAGTCATTTCTGACTTTCGGGTGATGTTGCTTTCACAACGTTTTCATGGCAGACTTTTTACAGGGTGGTTTGCCATTGCCTTCCCCAGTCATCTACACTTTCCCCCCAGCAAGCTGGGTACTCATTTTACCGACCTCGGAAGGATGGAAGGCTGAGTCAACCTCAAGTCGGCTACCTGAAAACCCAGCTTCCGCTGGGGATCTAACTCAGGTTGTCAGCAGAGCTTAGGACTGCAGTACTGCAGCTTTAACACTTTGCGCTATGAGGAACAGGCAAATTTGAAGTCTGTCTCCTGGAAACTCTGCTTGAAGCACTCGCTTTCCCCTTCCACCCCAACACTGAAATTTTACCAAGTCACATTGTCAGGACTATCTTTGCAGATATGTTAGCAGTAGCATTTTATACAGAAAGCAGAGATGCAGAACACACTCACAAAATAGATGAGCATTCCCTAACACAACTGGGGGGGAAAAGGATCTCTGGTTTCTAGGCAGGGTTTTTGGGTGCCTCCTCTTCACAGGGCAAGCAGAGAAAAGTAAATTCCTAAATCGTGTTGCCAGCACCATATTTTTGGGTTCCAGTGCAACCAGGCACCTGGGATTTCTTCAGCCCTACATGCACGAAGTTTGCTCTAGCATTTCAAGAAAAGAGGTGTGTGAAGTGTTTATTAATCTAATGATACCATATGCAAGCAAGCAGCAGTATTCTACAGGGGGGAGGGATGTTTCACATTCATCAGAGGAATGTTTACAGCAAATCTGGAAAATGAATGCATGCTATTACCCCCCCCTCCAATTCTGCTGCTGCCCTTGCAAAATCCCCACGGAAAGCTCATCATCTTTAGCCACCAGTCGTACTGTGAGCTGACTCAGACCGCTCAACTCACTGTGTAGCCAGAGCCTAGAAAACACCACACAGGGCTGCTATATGGGACATTTTTTACCCAGACACATTTACTGAAACAAGACTGGCAATCACCAAATTGACAGTAGGAAGTTTATCACTGAAAAGAGTGAAAAGAAATGGAAACAAACCTTGTTAAGGAGAGAGTGTTAATTTACTTTGCACCCTGATATGTAGGTTACCTGACAGGGAATGACTCCGTCAAAAAGCTGGATATGGAAAACCCCAAAACTTGAACAGATCTAGATGTTACAGTAACAATGAAACTGACACTAGGAAGGTTCCAAGGTTTTCTTCTGGAAAGTCACACAACTACAGTGTGGTGTTGTGGTTACAGTGACGGACTAGAATCTGAGAAATCCAGGCTCAAATCCCCACTCTGCCACAAAAGCCTGACACATGACACTGCCTTATACCTAATCAGACCTTCGGTCCATCAAAGTCAGCGTCTACTCTGACTGGCAGCAGCTCTCCAGGGTCTCAGGCTTTCACCACATCTGTTGCCATATCTTTAAACTGGAGATGCCAGGGATTGAACCCTGACAATTAGTATAGGATGTCTGGAATTGAGGCTGACAGCATGGCAGTCTGCTCTATTTGCTTCCTGAGAACTCATTTAAAGCATTAAATACTCCCTCAGGAAGTGCTACATGATGCTTAAAGCTGCCCACCTTCTGGGTTGGGTACACATTTGCTTCCTGGGGCCCATTTTCAGTCATGCAAGAGCAACTGGTTTGTCCACACAAAGATTCCCATGGGACTTGTGGGGAGGGCACTGGGAGAAAGGTTACAGTCAGTCTGTATGGACATAAGGAGACAGGATTTGCTCACTCTTGTCCAAACAAAAAGCAAAGCTCCACTAAGCACTGGATCTACAAGGCCAGTTTAAGCATATCATTCCTTTTACTATCCACTGAACGGTGCTGAATCTTCAGTCCAGACTTTCCAAGCCCTCCCAACCTCATCCATTCATTTGTAGAGGTTGAAAGGAGGCCTAATATCACAGAAATGAGGTTATGGATTCAGAGACTGGAAAGAGGTGTTAGACACCCAGTTCCCTGTGGAGGGATGTCAGAGCAAGGAGAAGGTTGAAAGATTTGTGGGAGACTGTACCAGGTGGGCAATTGTGTTTGAGTCCAGTGGCACCTTTAGGATCAACAAAAATTTTATTCAAGGTATGCAAGCACACATCCTCTGATTGTATTTCTCAATTAACCATTTCTAAAGAAGGCAAGACAGTTGCCTGGCCCCCTTACCCTGTATGGGCAACCTTGCTGGCCAGAATCTATCACCTCCCAAGGCTTTCAGAAGGCCTCTTAGAAGACAGCTTGGCAAACCCCTTTTTTCGAGGATCCTACATTGGCTGAAGTCCCAGTTGCTGTGAGACTCACATATACATAGTGAAACATACATGTGAGTTAGTCTCCCATTATTACGAAGCACATGGTTTTCCCTATGGGAGACAGCCTTTGGAATGTCAAAGAAATTGCTGTGATGCAGTACAAACCCTTCAAAGGATTCAGATTGGTTTTATCTGTGTGTCCATGCAGGTAATCCAAAGTCAGGCCTAGGGCCTGGGAAGACCATAAATCAAGCTGAAAGAAAGAGAACTTCAAAATGAGAGCCAGAACCTCAAGCAGATTGAGCTGCTACACCCATCGGGTCAAGATCCTACTTTGTACAGTAAGAGGGGGGGTGGGAGTAGAGGACAACAGCAGCAACAAAAAGCAATGAAAAATAGACACAGAACTTCAAAAGATGTTAACTAACATTCTCATTAGCAGGCAGCAGTTTCTTTTTAAATTGTTTTTTTAATTTTAAAAAATACACTTTTAAAGAAGCTGCCTGTCTTCGCGTAAGAGCACTGCTCTATTCCACTGAGGCTTCCACTCTGCTTAGCACCATCCTGTTTTACAGGAGCCGTCTGGACACAACCAAGCCTTGTAAAATAGCTCTGGAGGGTATCTGGGTTCAGCAGTACAGTTGACAGTCCCCACAATCTCTGTCCACATACTAGAACAGCTCACCTAACTCTACTGACCATTAGGTTGCCGGGGGGGGGGGGGTCACGGAGAGGAAAAACCCCTTCCTATCACCTCTCATGGTTTAAGGGACAGCATGTTCTCAGCTAGCCCATGTTTACAGCCATTGCCTGAAGGACAACAACCTCCTCTGTGCTGGGAATGGCACGGGGGTGTGGGTGGGGTGGGGTCAGGAGAGAAGAGACACAGCAAAGAGTAAGGAGATCTTCTCCATATGCTGCCAGTGCACTGACAGGCTGGGGGTGGGGCAGGTCACGGTGGGATAATACCAACTCCGGCAACTCTCATCACATGTTCACTGAGCTGGGCATTTATTTTTATCCCCTTGTTGTGGAAATACTGCGAGGACACCATAATCCGGTGAGCAGGTCTTTCTAGAAGAGCAAGCTATGCCAGATGTAAACCAGAAGCAGAAAAGGATACCAAGGGACATCAAAAGCAAACCCTGGCACCCCTACCAGCACCCCACAGGATCTCTGAGGAGGGGAACAGCTAGGCATCAAGACGGCAGAATCCTGAACACAACATGATTCCCCACCTCTTGCCAGAAGGAAGGAGGGTACCAATGGCAGGGGTGGCCAAACTTTGGCTCAAGAGCAACATGTGGCTCTTTCACACATATTGTGTGGATCTCAAAGCCCCCACTGCTCTGTTGGCCAACTTGGAAAAGGCATTTCTCTTTTTAAATCACTTTTCCAAGCCAAGCCAGCTGGCAGTTTGGATGTGTTTAAAGTTACTTTCTTTCCACCTCCCCATCTTCCTTCCTTCCTGCTCTCAAACATCTGATTTATGTCTTGTGGTTCTCAAACATCTGACATTTATTCTATGTAGCTCTTACATTAAGCAAGACTGGCCACCCCTGGTTTAGGGGAACCAATCATTAGCAAAATTATACTCTTCTTAGCCTACTGATTTCAGTGGTGCTAAAAAGATGTAATTTAGGATTGGTCAGTAGCTGTCTGCAGGGACCCAAGAATGGACTGGATGCACAGGAACTAGTCATGGTGTGAGAAGTACATGTGAGATCAAGAGAAGCCCTTTTAGGATCAGGTGAAGTGGAATCAGGACTGGAGATGCACCAGACCAGGCAGGCAGCAAGCTCAACTAAAAGGCTCAGGTGTGCACAGGGCAGGAAGAAACACAAGGATGAATAATAGGAAATTACCAAAGACTAGCAGCAAGGATAAGGGGAGGACTGCATAGTTACCCTGAGAAAAGTATTTTGCCCACATCACTTGGGGCCAATGGGTCAAGGCAACTAAAGGCAGGTCTAGATGGACCTCATTTCAGGGCAGGACCAAGAAGCAAGTACTAACAGCTGAGGGAGGTGATAGGCCAGCCAGAGGCTCTCTGCATAGACCTGTAGGCGGGACATTCTTCAAACAAACAGCAGTTCCTGCTGGAAATCTATGTCCCCATTCCCACGACCAGCATCACAGAAGTGGTTCTGCTTTCTCAAGATGCATGATAAAATCTCAACTACACAGTAGAGAACATTCATAAAGCACATATGTAAGATTTAACACACCTCCCTTTTATTATGGCCCATCACCACCCTACACACTCCCAACAAGAAGAGCTTCATTTGCAATCTGATGACACTGCACTGAAGACCAAAGGGATATTCCAGATTAAAAGGCCTTTCTAGGCCAGGATTTCATGAACTTTAGATATGAAGGGAAAAGAAGCTTTAGCAGTGGAGTAATAACAGTGTTGAGGGCATGAGTTGGAAGTCCCTGGCACAACTTTGACCTTAATCAGGGTCTTAAACAAGCCACTTTCTTTCTGGCTCCGCTTTCCATCTCTAATACAGGAGTACTAGTCATAGGGCCCTAATTTAAAGAGCTGCTGCAAGGATTGCTGCATATTAAGATTAGGAATGGGGAGACTCATGTTCACATCCCCCCTTCTGGCTATGAAGTTCACTGGATGATCTTTGGTTCAAGATCACACATGCCGTATAACCTACCTCAAAGGATTACTGTGAAGACACAATGGAGGAGGGGAGTCTTATCCACACTGCTGTGAGCTCCATGAAGAAAGAACAGGATGAAAAGGTAACAAGTAAATAAGTATTTTTCCCATCCTACCCTGGTTGGCCTCAGTCTCCAATAGAGGGATAACAACAGAAAGAACCATCTAAGGCTTAATTTGAGTCCAGGCTTAGCCAGAGGACATACAGGAGCAACTCATAGTATGAGCAGAACAGGAGGCAGGTAAGGACAATTCTTTAGAGTAGACAAACTCAAGTTCTAAAAGGATGGGAAGCAGGGATACCAATGGGCACCCATCTTGCTTCTATTGAAAGAGCATCTAGGAGGGTCAAAACTCAAAGTTTGCATTCAGGGTGCTAAACAAAATATGAATCTTGGATATCAAGGAACACTTGGGGAAAGCTTGTGCCTTCTCTAGAAGCAACGTGTGTATTCTACCTGATATTAGCAATCAAGTACTCTAGAGTACAAATAGTAATACTGTGATGCTTTTAAAATGTCATAAGCACAAGATCACGCTAAGTACAAGCGGAAGGTTCTAATGCAATGCCCCATCTACTTCTCAAAGGCAAAATGCATGACAGCGTGCTTTCCACACTACTCCTATGGACAGACAACCATCCCTCTGCATCTCAAAATCCCCTTTATGTGCTCCAGAGCGCTTCAGGCACAAGAAAAACAAAGCCAATTTATTGCTTTGATATCAGATTCCATGCTCTGCATCACCAGCAAGCACCATCTTGCTCATCATCCTCCAGGAGAGAGGCAACACTGTGTGGGCTGGGTGCATGCACACACATGCCAAGTGGGGCTGCAGCAAGAACAAAAGGACAAATTATGTGGTAGGGAGACTGTTTTAGAGAAAAAAACATTAAAGGACTGGAACTATCACAAGGATAAACAAAGAATTCTAAGTAACAGAGGAGCAGGAGAAGAAACCATTTACTTGCGGTAAGCAGATGTAGGAAACAATGTTCCCTCTAAGCTGCAGGGTCTTGTGAGCAAAAATTCTACTCTGTGAGCTACTGGCATTAAAGCTGTGAGCTACTGCATAAATTATTGTGCTCTGGGGCCATTTTTCTTGAGCTAAGACAAAAATGTGTGAGCTGGAGGCTAAAAATCTGTGAGCTAACTCACACTAACTCAGCTTAGAGGGAACACTGGTAGGAAGAAAAGAGACCCTTCCCACCCATTCATCCACAAAGAACTACTGCCAAGGGTACAGAAACCACCAGTTTTGAAAGGATCACTCCTTTGAACAGCAAGTGGAAACAGATACTTGCACTATTGTACTTAAGTAATCAGGTGCATGGAAAACAGCACCAACTCCATAACTTTCCCTTATGCTGATTTTTAAAAGAGAGGACCTGCCGCGTAAGCACATCAGGAAACTGCGTATTCTCTCACGCCAGTCCTGCAGGGTCGAGCTGTCATTATCACATGGTGTAGTAAAAGGCCAGAAGTACCACCGATATACACGATCTCTGGGCAAACCCTGGTGGTTTGACATTTTATGAAGACAAGACTGGTCCAATAGCAGGGTTATACCTTTTTATTAGCCTCAACTGATAATTACAACTATTATAATTAGTACCATAGTAATAGCTGCAATTACAATAACTCTAAAAGGTATTTCACTATTGTTGTTTTGGACTGCAATTTTTGACAAGAAAAGGGGAGAGGGAGTCCCCTCATACACAAGAAGGCCGCCCTGAGCCCGTAAGGGGAGGGAGGGATACAAATCTAATTAAATAAATAAAAGGCTCCACCTGCTCATTTAGACAGGGGTAAGCTGCACTGTCAGCCACAGGAAGGGGCACAGGGCCAGGGCAAGTGACTTACAGCATTGACCAACAGTGGGGTGAGGGAGGAAAAAAATGCTTTGAGGGCTGCAGCAATGTTTACCTCCTATGCCGACCGGTACTTGGATTAGCCCAAGTTCTTCCCTTGCAGTGGATCCAGGCTAAGCCGGCAAAGGTTTGTAGCAGGCTCATTGCATTCGATGGGCACAGAACACGTGTTGGGAAACAGGGCTTTAAAAAAAAATCAAAATTCAACCCAGCGATGCACTTGGGAACTGAATGAGTTTCTGGAAAGCTCGACTGGCCTGCAAACCCTCAGACATCATCCCAAAATAATCTTGCACCATTTGCCCAACATATGCCTAGCTTTTTTATTTTGGGAGCAAAACATTCACTATTCCTCCCCCCGCTCCCCCGCCACAGAAGTAGCCAAAAGCTTGAAATGTCATTTCAAAACATTACTTCCAAGGACAGCCAGAGTGGTGTAGCAGTCAAGAGCATCAGACTAGATCTGGGTGATGCAAGTTCAAATCCTCACCAGCCTCTAGATGATCTTGTCAGTTACACTCTCAGCCAAAACTACCTCAAAGGATTGTCATGAGGCTGAGGAGGAGAGAAAGACCCACAACCGCCACTTTGAATTCCTTGGAGAAATGGTGGGATAAAAGTGTCTAGATATGAAGCTGAAAACTCACAGTGGTGTTGGAGATCCCCCTCTCTCAACATTCCCACAGACGACTGCTCCTACAGCTTTACCTTTACTGTAGTGACTGGCGGACTCCCACGCTCTGCCACGTGTTTTTTACATTCTTGCTTTCCTTCACTTTCACAACCACCCGGGCAAGATAAGCAACTAAACCCATTTTGTTTGGGGGAAACTGAAAGAGAAAGCCCAAACTACAAGCTAAACCGCTGGTTAAAGGTTTGCTCAGTTTCTTCTGGATCCAAATATGTACTGCAACTAATCCGAGAGCCACGATAGCTCAACTCCTATGCTTCCACCATCAAAGCAGTATTACAGCTGCATTCCAATTTGCCACAGGCTCACATTTTTAGCTTCACAACGCTCAGTTGTAAAATAACCCCCCCCCCCCCGACTCATGTTTTTAGCTTCACAACACTCAGCAAAATGGGTCAGGCTGAGAGAGGCCTTAACTGCCCAGTGAGCTTCACAGCTGCAGGGATTAGAATCAAGTTTCCCAAACAACCACTATCTGCCCAACCACTACACTACACTGCCCTCCGCCTCTACCATGGCTGCCATCTTGTCTGGCCTTCGTAACAAACCATATCCCCATTGAGCCTGCTGCTGTAGGACAGTGAAAAGAGCACTTTCCTTAGCTGCGCTGGCAAAAATCTGTGATCCCACCTGCCATCAGAGCATACAGTCACCAAATGGTCCAGTGCTTCTGACTCCAGGGTGAATTGCAATGCACCATATCTCTTACCATTCTGCCCCACAATTTGCCCAACAACCATGTTCCCTTAGTCTATCCTTAAGTAAACAGGGGCGCTACATACCTGCCAGACATTCAACAGATTTAAAGAGAACTTATATTAAGCAGGGATGAAGAAACAGTCAGCTGGTAAGCCTTCTTCGAAAGAAGGCCGTGCCATGAACAAATCCTAGTGTGAAGCCGATGCTTATTGTGACCAATAAATTGCTTATTCTCCACGTTACCTGCTTTTCCATGGTCATAAGCAAGTACACCAGTTTGGTGTAGTGGTTAAGTATGCGGACTCTTATCTGGGAGAACCGGGTTTGATTCCCCACTCCTCCACTTGCAGCTCCTGGAATGGCCCTGAGTCAGCCAAAGCTCTCACAGAGTTGTCCTTGAAAGGGCAGCTTCTGTGAGAGTTCCCTCAGCCACAACTACCTCACAGGGTGTTTGTTGTGGGGGAGGGGGAAGATAAAGGAGATTGCAAGCTGTTCTGAGACTCTGATTCAGAGACGGGCAGGGTATAAATCTATGGTCTTCTTCTACACAGACACAGTTCTCATTCTCAGAGTCAATTCCTGAGTATCCTCATATTGTTCAGAAGAACTGGTTGGCCACTGTGTGAGACAGGAAGCTGGATTAGATGGACCATTGGTCTGATCCAGCAGGGCTCTTCTTATATTAATTTAAAATGCAACCATAAGTGCAATGCAAAGGAATTGCGTGCTTTCATCTGTATCATCCACTACCACATGAAGGGGAAACATCCATAAGAAGAGCCCTGCTGCACTTTGTACAGTATGAAGTGTCAGTAATCTACCTAGTGTGCACATATCAATTCAGCTCCAACCTTCCTTCCCAACCTTTCACTGCTTGCTGCATGGGAAGAGGCAAGAAGAGTCCAGCTTTTTAGACATCTATAAACCCATCAAGACATCTATGAACCCGTCCAGTTCTCCAGTGCTTTTTGCTGCCTGTATCTGAAACATCATCTGCTTGAGTGAAGAAAGGAAAAAATGGCTCCTTGCCAAACGGCAAGCAAAATGTTTGCATAGCTATTTCCCCCAGCCCCAGCTCCTGAATTACGTGCTCTCAGTACCTGTACAGCAGTACACAGAGCACAAAAAGCTGGTATAACATAATGAGCATCACACAATGGGAAGTCCCTGGTTAAAAGTGTACCTCAAGCTCACTGGGTAGGTTAAGGAAAGCAGGCATCTACTTCAGCCCTCATGGGGTGATAATACTGGCCTGCCTTGTACTGCTGTAGGAGAGACAACGTGAAGGACATTGAGCATTTCAAGAAAGTGCTGTAAATTTACTAAGAGTCATAGAATTATAATGATTTCATGGTTTGGCCACTCCAGCTTCAGGTCTCACATGACTGGCAGCCCCCCCCCCCAAAAAAGCCAGGGCCCAGAGGGGGCTTAAAGTTTCAGCCAGAAACATGCCCAGTATGCCAAACTAAAAGCTGCTGTGCAGCTTGCCAGATACTGCTGACTGCCATGTGTACCAACTGAACTTCGATACTATGGCACTGGTAACCTCTCCTCCTGCTAATACCCTAAGACTGGGGGCCTTATAAGTTTAAGGGTGATCAAACGCAGAGTTGGTCTTCAGCATTATGCCTGAAGGGGGCTTGCCCCGAGACATAAAAACCCAGTTAGGCTTGTTTTCTCTAAGTTCAGGAATTTCAGGAGCTCCATACACACTTCTGCAGGCATTCCTGAACCTCTCTCCTTCACAGACAGCATGGACAAGTCACTATCAATACATCACTTCTTTCCTCTCCTAAAATCTTAAGACCTTCAAGCTGCTCGCACTCATGACCTTGAGGTGGCTTCTACTGTTTATCTCACAATTAACAGTAATGGGCCACTAATATTGGCATTCTAGAGATGAGAATCTGCAAACATGAGAAATTGCAGACTACAAAAGACACACATCTGAAGGCCCCAAAACAAACATCTTCCTCACACACCCATACAATGATTTTACTGGTTCATTCTTGGTTTTTCCACCACCTACTTTGGCTGCTGGGAAAACCCCACAACGAAAGCAAGTTTCACTTTTAGATTTCCAAGGCCACGCTCTCTGAAACCTTTAGCCTATTTTTTGCCAAGAACAAGGATGAGAGAACATGACAGGAGTGGAAGGCAGCCACAACAGCTGTTTCAACAACCCCCAGCCCAGCCACCAGGTCTAGTTACGCCGTCCTCTTTCAGCACAGGAGGCCCAGGGATTAAGGGCAGCCAGGAAGCAATTCCACAGGACTATTCCACCCTGTCTGTTTTGAAGCACCCATGGAGACAATCCACTAATTGAATTCTTTTCCCCCAGCAAAGCACATCTACAGACAAGCCAAACCAGAACAGGCCATTCACAAAGAAAGCCCTATGGGACAGAGCTTCAGGGAAGGGACTATAAAGGCTTGGTGTAGCTGGAAACTGGGGCAGAGCTGCCCTACCTAGTACTGTGTTGAAAGAAAGGAAGGGAGGAGGGAGTAGAAAGATCTTCTGGAAGCAATCCAGAGCTGAATAAATCACCACTCATTTGATATGTGCAATGAGACAATTACCCAATGCTACAAACTAAACAGGTGGTGTTATTCAGTGAGATGCCTTCTGCGAAGCAAAGCAAAAGGCTGAGAACAAAGGAACTGCTTTAACTTCAAACCAAGATGTCTTTTGACCAGGGGAAAGATTTCTAGAATCCTCCTTTGCTACCCAACTCAACGAGGAATGTGAAACCAACCGACTTTCTCCCGCAGCATTTTTCCTTCTGAAATTCACGCAGCCTCCTCCCCACCACCCCAGCCTACAAACCACACAAAGTGAAGCCACCTTACCTCTTTGGTTAGATCGCCATTCATTGGAGGAGCCACTGCACCCAAGTCTTCCAACTCTTCACCAAAGCCTTGCTCTGCTCCACTTTCCCTCACCACATTGTCTGGAACAGTTCCATCTTGCAAGCTGCCACCATTCTCAAGGACAATGCCTGTGCTGGGCTGGGCACCGGAGACGGAGCCTTCAGGATCTCGATGTACCAACCATGCATTGACTTCTGTGGTGGGTACCTGGAACCGGTCCAGGGCCCTCACCTGGTTAAGAAGCCGGCGAGCTGTGAAATAGTAGTCCAGGTCTACACTTTTGGGATGGATAACATAGCCGTCTAAAGTGTTGCGCAGGTTGTGGAACTGCGTCTGAGTGTAAGCTGAGCTCTGGCCCAGAAAGATCTCCCGCAGAGGGGGAAGGTGCGAGTCCAGGTAGGTATCTACGTCCACCCTCACTCCGATCAGGCTGAGGAGAATGGTGAACTGGATGAGTCCTTCTGTGAAATATTTCTTCAAAGAAAGCATTTCTGTAAGAGGAGAAGCAAAGGCATGCAGCAGGGTTTTTGTAAAAGCCACACTTTGCCCAGCTAGCTCTCCAGGCTCCACACAGTTGTTTAAGGAATTAAAAATGCTCAACTGTATTCAACTCAGTTTACAAGTAAAATCAATCAGGTTGCCACCAAAAGGATCAACACAAGGTTCTCAAAATCGCCAGAAGCAAAAAAAAAAAAAGGCTGTCTCTCATCAGAACTCCTGTCCGTTCTGGTGTTCTCTACCTCCTCAGAACTACAAACTGTTTTGTAACCAAGCTGAGGCAGTTGCATATAAGCCCACGTGACTTACTGTCTCACAGAGTCCACACACAGCAACTTCCTTGAGTCTTTCTTGTTTCCCACACCAACTACAAGATGGGACAAGTCCGCTGGAACAGCTGCAGCTTTACTTTCTTTCCCCTCCCTCTTCCTCCTCCGGCTCTGAGAAGCGTTCCTGAAGGAGCAGCTAGAGTCCAAGATTCCCAAGGAGGGGAAGGTTCAAAGACTCTTCCACTGCTTGCTGCAGGTTTCGTCAGATACTGAAACACAGCAAACAAATGAAGGTGATAAGACGTGGGAGACACACCCTTTGAGCACTGTTCAGCATTGGCTCTCATCCTCATTTATGGGTCACACAGAGCCCATCTTGCACAGTCTTCACCTAGCTCAAACAACAAAAGTATGTGGCACCAAAGAAAGCCAATGTTAAATTTGGGTCAGGGTTGTTCCAATGCTCCCAGTCCCACCATATTCCATTCTCAGTTCAAAGCAAAATCAACTTTTCCTTTTCTGCTGGGTCACCTTCACCAGCCTTTCTGCTCCCTTTCAATCCACAATAAGATGTAGCAAAGTGCCAAGCAGTCCACATTGCAAGAATGCTGGCGCCTGCCTCCCTCTTCAGCCATCCTGCCTCCTCTACCTGCTGACAGCTTGCAGTCAAAGCATGCTGATGAAGCTTTCATGCAGTGTGACCTTCTGATCAGTTTGCAATGAGGGCAAGTGCTGGGGTCATCTTCTGGCTTCAGAAGACTGGGGAGCTATTCAACAACACAAGATGTGTCTGTGGACATTTCTCCCAATGTACAGGTGGCTTAACAGGACCTAAAGGCAAATACCACCTCTCTCCAACAAGGATAGGATTCTAAGCATATCTATAAAGTCCCCTTTCCATTCAAAACTTCTTACATCTTTTGCAACTGCACACCAGGAAATACCAGGTCATTTTTTGTGTTACCAATACCTGTCCTATACCATTGTGGTGCCCTGAGAGAGTCCAAATACTATTTTTAAAATCTATCTTAGTATATTTCTATTCCGCCCATTCCCCGTAGGGATCAGGGCGGAGTACAACATATAATAAAACAATAAGAACATTCTTTGCACACTCTCCTGGGTTTTTAAAACTCTTTTTAGGAGCTGACTGCCACACTTTGGGTTTTCCACATTCTTGCAGTTACTAGGTGCAGAACTGTTGATTACTTACAGTTCTATTGTTTTCAAAGGATCCTGAAACAGGAATTTCCCCCCTATCATTTTATTTATCATTCCTTGCCAAGTTTACAGTGCATATGTAGTACACATGTTATGATTAGTAACTTGGGAAGGGTGAGTGTAGAATGCTGGCAGACTGCTGCCCATCTAGCAGGCTTATTTACCTTCCCAGGCTTTTTTTGGAAAGAGATCTGACCTCTTCCACCTCCCTGTTCCCCTCAACTTAGCTGATGTCTGTGCAGTGCCAGCATGAGCTCAGGAGGCCATAATAAAAAGGCAGGAGGACCAATAAAGAGCATATCCTTTCTTCCCATACAGGCACATACATAAGCCTAAGAAGCCACTGCCTTAGCAAATTCCCATCTACCAAAATGCTGGTTGTCTGGAAGTTATAAAATAAAAGCCACTTAAGTTCTATGACAAGAAAGCCTAGCTATTGCAAAAGCTCTGTTCAACAGTTGCATGTACAGAATTTTACCTACATCAAAGCACCAAACACACCTACCACAGAAGTGTTAACAGAAAGCAGAACCAGCTGGAAGCTCAAACAAAAACCCTCTGAACCACAGGTAAGCCCCAAGCGGAAAGATGATGGCTTCTGAACCTCCCTGTCTTGTTTTTTAAAGCCAATGTTTCAACACAACTTCTGCCCCAATTAATTTGACACCGTTCATCCTGATCCAGCTGCTATTGCCATCAGCAACAAGTGGGAGCCAAGAGGTTGCACAATCCACACCTTACCTCTGAAGAGTGATCATTCTAACCCACTGGCTGCTTTTGGCCTTGAAGCCTGCACCTCCTGTCTCTCCCTTTCCATGTGGTACATAACTCCCAACTTGTTTAAGCAAAAACAAGACAAGAAGTGCCAGAACCCCCTACCATGTGTTTGTTTTCTGGCATGCCCACTTCTCAATCCTAACTTCTTCATCACTGGGACTTTCCGGGGCTCATATTTCACACTGCCTCTTTTAAAACCCTCTCAAAATGCATCCAAATGGCAAGGCAGAGAGCATGAAAAAATTCCCCCAAGGCTAGACACTACTGCAAAGTCCTTTTGCCGACCAGCATGGGGCCTATCTATTTATACAACATCACGAGGAAGCACAGAAACTTCCATGACTGACATTTACTGACCCTCCGAGGAAAGACCCCAAATCCCCATCCTTAATCAAGCACCTACCCCTCGCTGAAATTAAACAATGTTCTCTCTTGTCTAGATATTTCCTTGTTAAGTTTTCTCAGCTGTTTCACAAAGCAACATAAAAGGGACTGTCACCTGTCTACTCCTAGCCACATATCAATCTGCTCTTCACTGCTGAATTCATTGTCCCCTCCCCTTTCTAGAAATCACTATTTTTCCTACCCCAGCTGGCCTTCTGTACTTCCTCTCAACACTCTCCCTGTTAGCTTGCCTGAACCAAAAAGCAGGAACTTCTAAAGCAATTAAACTTCCATCCTCATAGTTAACATGGTTGAGATGAAGTCTGCAAAGAGTTGAATTTGAATAGGATAATTGTTTGTGGGGTGATGATTTCTATACACCTGTGGAGGCAAGGACACAAACAGGAGGCAATGGTTGCTAAAAATGAATTCATCCAGAGTTACTGTGTGACACTATTTATTTCAAACATTTGTATCCTGCTGTCCAGCCTCCCCAAGTCCACAAAGTACTGTATGAACTTCCAAGCAACTGCATATTTAATCCCCCCCCATCCTCCCTTTTAGGCCACTTGTTCTCTTTGTTGTCCTGAAAAAAAAAGGAACTAAAAAGGTTTAGTTCCTTCACATCTCTAACATTCCTAACCAGCTGCCTCTATAGTTTCTGCTGCTCTTCTGATGTCTTCCAGCCCCTCATTTTTGTTCCTTCTTTTGTCCTTAACCATCATGACCCTGCTACCTCTGCAATCAGCCTCTACCCTCTATGCAGGGGTGGCCAAATTGTGGCTCTTTCATACATACTCATCACTTCTCTAAGCCAGGCCAGTTGATGGCATCGAAAATGCATTTAAAGTTGCTTTCTTTCCATCTCTCCCCATCTATTTTTCTTCCTTCCAGCTCTCAAACATCTGACATTACTGTCTTGTGGCTCTCAGACATCTGACGTTTATTCTATGTGGCTCTTATATTAAGCCAACCCTGCTCTATCGCAACCTGCCCAGAACATCTCCCACCTCTCATTCTTCCTTTAGGTTCCCTCCCCGAGACTCTGTTTATTCCTATTCCCCTTGCTGCACATAATTTCTTTCTATCGCATTAGTTGCTAACATGCTTTCAACCTCACCCACTCAAGACTCCCCACCACTTCCTACCTTCTGGCCAGCTACACTCACCGCCACCCCACCCACCCCTTACTAGGGTTGCCAGGTTCTCCCTAGTCATGGGAGGGGGGGAACGTGGGGGGTAGAATTGGGAGATTCAGGCTGGGAGATTCCTGGAAATACGAGGATGCAGCCTGCAGAGGGACAGGGACCACAACACGGTACAATGCCATGGAATCCACCCAGTCCAGAGCATCCATTCTTTCCAGGCAAACTGATCTCTGTGGTTCGAAGATAAGCAGGAATCCTGGGGGATCCCCTGGTCCTACCTGGAGGCTGGCATCCCTACCCCCCAATCGTCTGCCTGCTCCGTTTCCACTTAAGATTACGGGAATTCCATCCAACCCCTCACATCCTCAACCCAACTTTCCTCCTCACATGCCACCCCACATCTCTCTGCCCTATAACTCCCCAGAACTCCCCTTCTACCCACCCCTCTATCTCACACCCTACTATTCCATCCGGATCACCTCCATTTGCACCTGACTCTTCCACAATGCTCCCTCCTTTCTCTTTTGCCTTGGGCACCCCCCCCCCTCCCAGTGTCCCCTCTAAGCTGAGTTAGTGTGAGCTAGGCTCGCAGATTTTTAGACTCCAGCTCACACATTTTTGTCTTAGCTCAGGAAATAGGGCTCCAGAGCACACTAATTTATGCAGTAGCTCACAATTTTAATGCCAGCAGCTCACAAAGTAGAATTTGTGCTCACAAGACTACACAGGTTAGAGGGAACATTGCCCCCACTTCTACCTAGCCCCCACTTGTCTTCTCTGCCCCCCTCCCCTCACCCACATGTCTTAACCCCCCTCCACCCACATGGCCTGCTCCAAACCCCACGTTTCGGTCCTTCCCTGATCTGCCCCCTTCGACCCACCTGTACCCCCCATCCCTATTTCCTCTCAACGGCTTGTCCTCAGCCCCCCCCCCCGCTGTGCTTAGCTCCTCCCACTTTCCCCTCACAAAGCCCCCCCCCCCGGTCCCTCGCTTCCTTTCATACCGTTTCTCTCTTCACACACCGCCGTCGAGTACTCGCTGTTGCCTTCGGGCTGCCTGACCCCAGCGCCGGTCCTCCTGAACCCCAAACAGCCACCGCCGTCGCCTGCCACCACCCTTCTCTCCACCTCCGCGCGGCCTCAGCCAATCCGCCTCCAGAGCGGAGGCCGGTGAGAGCCCCTCGGCCCAATCGCAGAGTGAAAGCGTTCCTCCGGCCGGCACACCTCACTGTGAATGACAACCGGGACAGCCAATCAGAGCGTCGAGAGGTTAAAAAAAAACAAGAGGGTTTCGCTGCTGAGGAAAGAAATGCAAGCGTGCGGGGGTGAAAGCCAATCGGTGGGATGGAGGCGGACCGGCCGGCCTTTATACTGACTGACAGCTCAAATTTTCCTATCTGTGATCCGCTCTCCAGGCCCTACCCAAGACGACATTTGAGCGATAAGCTTTCTAACCAATTGCCGAGATGCAAATTCACTACGCGGTTCATGTTCCCTTAGTCTATTGTCTTTGGGTCTCTTTGACACACGAGCTGAGGCTTCCGCAGCCAGTCCTTGCCCCTTCCCCACCAGTCCCAATACGTCATCGGCATAACTGCCTTCCTGGCCTGTTACTTTTCTCGTGCAGGGGGGAGCCATATTGGCATTGTTGCCATTGGCAACCGACCGACGGCTTTTCGACCTCAAAGTCCACACACGGCCCGAAAACAAACCATTTAGAAAGTGCAGAATTAGACGCTCCCACTAGTGTTAGGAGATTTTTGCTTTTTAAAAGTAAACTTTCAAAAGGCTTTCCCCCGTCCTTCCTATATAGTTCGCTGTTGCAATGTTCAATAATACTCTAACGAATTCCAGAACTGTAATTTGAGACTAGAGTGGAGGGATTCCTGTGCAGAAATACAGATTGTACATACGCATCACAAATGTACAATGCTTACAGAGCCTCCCAAAAAGTGGAAGCGCACCCAAAATATAAACATTCAGACATCCCATATTTGGTAGTACGCAGGGCTTTTTTTGTAGAAAAAGGCCCAGCATGAACTTATTTGCATATTAGGCCACACCCTGCGTTCCTGGGTGTTCCTGCTCAAAAAAAGCCCTGGTAGTACTTATCCTAATATTGGCCTTGACAAATCAAATCTTAAATTGGAATTTCACCACTCAGACTAATGAGTGTGGAATAGTGGATAAGGGAATAAGTTTCCCTTGCTAGAGTTGCCAATGCCAGCCACCAGGTGAACACCTGGAGGTCTTCCACTATTACAATTGATCTGGAGAAAATGGCAGCCGTGGAGGGTGGACTGTATGGCATTGTTCCCTGCTGAGGTCCCTCCTCTCACCTCCCAAGGCTCCATTCCCGAAATACCCAGCTATTTCCTAACCCAGAGTGGGGAATTTAATAACTCAGTCCAGAAACAGATCAGTTACAAGAACTGAAATTTAAAATGTTGAATATTAATCTATCCCAACAGAAGTAATTTTTATTGTAGACAGTGTCCCCCAAACCCTTCAGTGTAATGAAGGGGATGCTGGGAAGAAATACTGGAGACTTTGGGGGTAGATCCAGGAGAAAGCAGGGTTTGGGGAGAGGAGGAGCCTCAGCATGGTACAGCGCCCTATAGTCCACCCTAAGCAGCCATTTTCTCCAGGGGAGCTGATCTCTGCCAGCTGGAGATCAGCTGTAAAAGCGGGAGATCTCCAGGCCCCACATGGAGACTGGCAACCAGAGGTTTTCAGGCAGCTGCAAGAAGACAGAAATTGCAGTCCATTCTTCCACAGCTGGAATTGCTGTTCCATCAGGGGAACTCCATAACTGAATGCATACTGAGTTGCTATAAAGCGCATGAACACTAAACAGGTGCTACGTAACTGCTAAGCAATATTATTTGAATGAAGGCTTTCATTCCCATCACAATTATATTCTTAAGTATCTGTTTCTGCTTGTGAAATGTGGATACTGCAGCCTGCTGAGTGGTTCTTCAAGGTAGATAAAACCCTCTACTTTTGTAGAAAAAAAAATAAAAATGCATCTGAGCAAGGGTTGTGTACGCACAGTTCTCATGTTCTCAGAGGAGAGCAAGTTAGCATTCTTTCAGCTACAACTGGAAATCTGAGTGCCAAGTGACCTGCTATTGGTTTTCCTTAAGCTTAGCCAAGCTCCCAGGATCACTTTTGGGGCCAGAATGAAAAGGCAACAATATAGGGTTGCCAATCCCCAGGTGGGGGCAGGGGATCCCCCGGTTTGGAGGCCCTCCCCCCGCTTCAGGGTCGTCAGAAAGCGGGGGGAGAGGAGGGAAATGTCTGCTGGGAACTCTTTTATTCCCTAGGGAGATTTATTCCCATAGAAAATAATGGCGAATTGATCCGTGGGTATCTGGGGCTCTGGGGGGGCTGTTTTTTTAGGTAGAGGCACCAATTTTTCAGTATAGCATCTAGTGCCTCTCCCCAAAATACCCCCCAAGTTTCAAAAAGATTGGACCAGGGGGTCCAATTCTATGAGCCCCAAAAGAAGGTGCCCCTATCCTTCATTATTTCCTATGGAAGGAAGGAATTGAAAAGGTGTGCCGTTCCTTTAAATATGATGGCCAGAACTCCCTTTGGAGTTCAATTATGCTTGTCACAGCCTTGATCTTGGCTCCACCCCTCATGTCTCCTGGCTCCACCCCCAGAGTCCCCAGATATTTCTTGAATTGGACTTAGCAACCCTACAACAATATCACTCGCCTCTTTGAGCCTGGCTGGCAGGAGCTGGAGCCTGTAAAAGAGAGGCGTGGCAAAGGGACAGAAACCTTCTCTTCCTGCCTTTCCTCCTTGTTGGTCTCTGCTTGTGGGCTTTCCCACAGTATCTGTCTGGCCACTGCTAGAAACAAAATGCTGGTAGGGTTGCCAGTCTCCAGGCACTGCCCCTGCAGTTTACTTAAAGCCACTTGGTGAAGTAATAGCTATGCAGAGATTCAAACAGGGGACTCTTCATCTCACAAATCATGCCCCTGTCTAATCCCTGTCACGCAAGATTGCAGCTGGGCTAGTTTCAAACTGACCCATCTGAATTTCTAACTAGTGACTGTTTTGGAAGGTTGTCCTGAAAATTAGGCAGTATGCTGTTTCAAATGTACCTAAATTGAAGTCATGTACATATGTAAAATGAGTTTCATAAGGGTAGCCTTATTAGTCTTCTGTAGCCAAGACCCAACAAAAAGTCATGTGATGCCTTAAAAGACAAAAGCTTGGATCCTGCTTCCTTTCCATGTCAGTGAAAGGGGGAGGATGGGCTTCTTTTGACCACCCAAAAGGGTTATACTAGGGATCCTGGGACACACAGGACAGGGGCTGCAGTGAAGAAGGGAATTTGAGAGAGATTGAGTGGGAGCACTGATTGAGCCGGTAACCCTACAAGTGTTTTCTAGCAGGAGCTCCTCTGCATATTAGGCCACACACCCCCTGATGTAGCCAATCCTCCTGGAGCTTTCAGTAGGCCCTGTACTAAGAGCCCTGTAAGCTCTTGGAGGATTGGCTACATCAGGGGGCGTGGCCTAATATGTAGAGGAGCTCCTGCTAGAAAAAGAGTCCTAGACTGTTTACCAGCTCTGGGTTGGGAAATAGCTGGAGATTTGGGGGGTGGAGCCAGGGGAGAGTGGGGTTTAAGAAGGGAATGACCTCAGCAGAGTATAATGCCATAGAGTCTACCCTCCAAAGCAGCCATTTTCTCCAGAGAATCTGATCTTTGTAGTCTAGAGTTTGGTTGTAAAAGCAGGAGAATTCCAGGCCCCACCTGGAGACTGGCAACCCCAGCTGGTTGTAGCATGAGGGATTGTTTCTTTCTTTCTTTCCCAGCCAGAGCCCACTGTGTCAGATGCATGGTGTGTTACATTCAGTGGACAGAAGTCTAGGGATATGTACACATGAATCAGTAAGGTGGGACAGTTACTTCCAGTAGTGAGCTACCCTCAATTCTTGTCAATCGTGTTAAGCTACATTTGAACTCCAGTTCAAAAGCTGCCTCCTAAGAGTCTCTGTTTGAAACTCTTCTGCAATATAAATTCCCCTCTTCCCTAGACCAACAACAGCCTACCTTGCTGTCTTAAAAGTTCTGCATTGGCCACCTGCCCAGAAGCAATGTGAGCTCTCTGCAGTGGAATTTACCCACAATCAATAACCATCATACATACTTAAAAACAGCCTCCTTATCCATGGACAGCAGCATAGGGCATTGAAACTGTTCTCTTTCAGGACAGTACAAATGAAAGCTGTACACAGAAACACGTTTCTATCTGTGGATGTACCAGAAGTACATTAAGAATTCTTCCAAGATGACTTCTTTCTGAGTTCCTGAAGGCTCCCATTCTGCCTTGCTTCTCCTTAGGCTTGGAACTCTTTCCTAGAACACCTATGTTGATCCCCTTTCTCTTTTTATTTGCTTATTTACTTCATTTAGATTCCACCCAGGCCTCATTTTGGGCAGGAGCTCACAGGAGCGGAGCTTCAGAACCTCTAAATTTTATTGTGCTCTTTCTGACACCCCCCCCCTCCGCCCCCACAATATTGCTTCTAGGCTCCATTGTTCAAACCCCTGTGAGAATTTTGCTGAACACTAAAAGTTGACAAACTTTCTAATGTTTTTTTTTTTCAACAAAAAATGGAAAAATAGCCAAAACATACAAAGCTGACAGATGGAAATCATCATGCCACTGTGGCCACATCGGAAAAGGTAATTTAAAAAGCATGATGAGAGCAGGCCTCAGATTCAGTGGGCCTCAGATTCAGAGCACAGCTCCTGCCCCTTTCTGAGAGTTCCACCTCCTCCTTCTGAGAATTCCACCTCCTTGTCCATTGAATAGTATGCGCAGCTGCATAATAACCCCTGGATGAACTCCACCACCTATTTTTCTACAAAATGACCGCTGGATAAGAGTAAGGTTTTATTATGACAATTATAATTCAAGAAGCATTTTAAGATAGATGCTGAGCTGATATAATTTAGTTATACCTTCTGGTGATGTCAGGGGTGTGTGGCATATGCAAATGAATTATGCAAATGAGTTATGCTAATGAGCTCCAGCACCTCTTTTTCTATGAAATGACCCTTGATCCCACCTGTCTCACCAATGGGGACCCAGAGCTGCTTACACCCTTCACCCCTGCTCCATTTTATCCTCCCAACAACCGTCTGAGTAGAGTTGCCAACCTCCAGATGACACCCAGTTGCCAGGTCTGTGTTGGAAAATACCTGGAGACTTTGGGGTTGGATCTGGAAGAGGGCGGGGTTTGGGGAGGGGAGGGGCCTCATGGTACAAAACCATAGAGTCCGCTCTTCAAAGCATTTTCTTAAGGGGAGCTGATCTCTGCCAACTGGTGATCAGCTTTAAAAGCAGGAGATCTCCAGGCTCCACCTGGAGGCTGGCAACCACTATTACAACTGCCTTTATACCCTGCTGATATCCCTCCCTTCCCCAGTCTCCACCCCAAAAATCTTCAGTTATTTCCCAACCCAGAGTGGGCAGCCCTACCTGTGAGGTAGGTTAGGCCAAGAGTGTGTGATAGGCAGAGTGGGGATCTGAACCCAGGTCTTTCAGATCCTAGACTGACACTCTGACCACTGCACCACACTGGCTCTAAACTGACTATCATGAGATATAAAAAAAACTGTTTCCATTAATAGGACAAGCTCCCACTGGGTCCTCTTCAGAGTCACTTCTTAAGCTCATTTATTCCTAGGGTTGCCAGGTCTGACACAGGAAATATCTGGGGACTTTGGGGGGTGGAGCCAGGGGCAAGGTTGTGGCAAGCATGACTGAACTCCAAAGGGAATTCTGGCCATCACATTTAAAGGAACTGCACACCTGTAAATGCCTTCCCTCCATTGGAAATAATGAAGGATAGGGGCACCTTCTTTAGGGGCTCATAGAATTGGACCCCCTGGTCCAATCCTTTTGAAACTTAGAGGGTGTTTTGAGGAGAGGCTGTGGATGCTATGCTGCAAATTTGGTGCATCTACCTCAAAAAGCAGCCCTCCCAGAGCCCCAGATATCTGTGAATCAATTCTCCATTATACCTAATGGAAACTGGTCTCCATAGGGAATAATGGAGTGCCCAGAAGATATTTCCCTCCCTCCCCCCCTGCTTTCTGATGACCCTGAAGTGGGGGAAGAGCCTCCAAACTGGGGGATCGCCTGCCCCCAACTGGTGATTGGCAACCCTATTTATTCCCCATAGACAATATCCACCTCCTAAAGGAGAAGGCTGCCAGAGATTATCTAACACATCTTCCCTTTGACATCAAGAAATGGCATAATCTTAATTACTGTTTGTCACCAATTGCACAATCATAAAGTATGTACCAATTTGCCCTTCGGCCCTAACTCTGACGGACACACCCTACTGTTGGGAGGTTTTGACCTACCCAAGTCTTGCTGTTACAGGAAGAACTTAAAAGCCATTCTCCACCTTTGCAAAGATTCAAGAAAGCCACATTAACTCAGAAGCCTCTGAGCCTGTAACTGTCAAAACACCCTGAGCAGGACACAGGATTGCCCGATCTGTGTTGGCAAATACCTGGAGACTTTGGGGGTGGATCTGGGAGAGGGCGGGGAGGGGCCTCAGCGTAGTACAATGCCATAGAGTCCGCCCTTCAAAGCAGCCATTTCTCCAAGGAAGCTGATCTCTGCCAGCTGGAGATCAGTTATAAAAGAGGTCTCCAGACCCCACCTGGAGGCTGGCAACCCTAGCAGAACATCAGCACTCCAGTTCTTGGTTTTATATTTTGAACAAAATGTAAGGGAGCGATACCCCTCACTCCTTTTGTTTTAGAACCACCAGGGCTTTTTTGTAGAAAAAACCCAGCAGGAACTTATTTGCTTATTAAGACACACCCCCTGACATCAGCATTGTACAAAAAGCCCAGCAGAAACTCATCTGCATATTAGACCACACCCCCTGATGCGAAGCCAGCCGGAACTGCGTTCCTGTGCGTTCCTGCTCCTGAGAACCGCTATGACCCCACCTTTTCACACACAAACCCAGAGCTAAATTTGAACCTGGGGCTCAGAAGAACTCAGCCTCAAAATGAGATGCTGTAAACATTAAGAAATATCTCGGCAAGGATTGGGGAATTCCTGGAGATTTGGGGGGGTGAAGCCTGATTGAGAAAGGGAGGGACCTCAACAGTATATAATGCCAGGGTGCCCACCCTTGAAAGCAACCATTTTCTCCAGGGGAACTGATCTTGGCCATCTGGAGATCAATCACAATAGCAGAAGATCTACAGGTGCCGCCTGGAGAATGGCAACCATATTATGCAGCCGCATGCCTTTCCCTCAATGTTGAATAATCACAACCGGCAGACTCCAGAAACAAAATGACTGTAATTAAGAGCTGAATTTTGGCAGAAATTTATTAATTTAAGAAATAGGTTTTAGCACATAGCTTCTATTCTGCATGTAAAGCAAACCAGCCTATGGATTTTAAAACAGAAGTCATAGGGATACTTGGAAAGAAACCTTACTGAACATATTTTATTTTTTTGACTTACCGTATATATTTTTCTTGTCCTTCCTGCGAGGAGTTCTGGTTGGCATATAAAAGCCCCCCTCACCTTTTAATCCTCTTTAAAGCCAGTTTGGTGTAGTGGTTAGCCAGTTTGGTGTAGTGGTTAAGTGTGCGGACTTTTATCTGGGAGAACCTGGTTTGATTCCCCATTCCTCCACTTGCACCTGCTGGAATGGCCTTGGGTCAGCCATAGCTCTGGCAGAGGTTGTCCTTGAAAGGGCAGCTGCTATGAGAGCCTTCTCCAGCCCCACCCACCTCACAGGGTGTCTGTTGTGGGGGAGGAAGGGAAAGGAGATTGTGAGCCACTCTGAGACTCTTCGGAGTGGAGGGCAGGATATAAATCCAATATCATCATCTTCTTCTTTATCTGAGTGGAAGACTAAATTGAATAGACAAAGTCAGGCCTTGGGTTCAGATCCTAAGTCTTCAAGCCATTTGCATCCAGATAGCTTGCTAAGGTGTTTGGACTGTGTTCTTTCCTGAAAGATTGTAACAAAACAGGTTTCAAAATGAAAGGACCCGGGACAGAGAAAACCCAAGTTGATTAGAGGATGAACTCTTATAAATGCACCAAGCAACCAACCCCAGAACAAAATTAAAGCACTGCAGCTTGGAAGTGTTGGAAAACCTGTGTGGGTATATATTTGTCCAAGAGGGTGCCAGAAGAATATTAAGGGATTAGCCAACCTTATTATAAACAATCTCAAGCTGCCAATTCCAGTTAACGATCTGACAGAAAGAGTACAGTGACCATCCAACGATTGCCACACGTCCCCATATCCCATTGCAAACTGAAAAGAAATGTTTATGGAACATCCCAGAAGCTGTTATGTGCAAATGTGCATGTGAGATTGTGGCATTTCTTGCATCATCAGATCTACTTAAGGAGGTAATTTAATGCAATGCTTGAAACAGAAAAAGAGAGAGAGAAATCCAACTGCCTAAACAGGTGTGTTACATAAAACAGCCACATGAACATGGGTGAAGCCAGTTTGACAAGGCTGCTAAGTGGGATTGGATGGAAAAGCTCTTCTGAAATGCATTTGAAACCCCTGCAAGGTGCCTCTGGGAATCAGTTGTCCTTATATCATCCCTCATGCCAGTACTAGACCCAGTTGGCTCTGCTGTATTGCCTTGCATTTGATTCCTTAGTGCCATGCCAAACCAAAAGAACAGCTCTATGCCACCTACATTCCCAAGCACACCTTGCAGGTTTTGAATTGGCTGCTTCCGTGCAGGCTTTGCGCTTTGCGTTGCCTCCCAATCTGAGGTTTCCATCTAGCTTCTGGGTTTTCCCCTGCTTTGCTATTTGATCCTTTCTAAATCTGTTTTGGTTACAAAGATCACAGTCAAAGGTTATTTGGACCAGTGTGGACAGGAAGGGGCAGATTCTTTTCAGATTGGTGCCATTTTCCTGGCCTCAGTCCTTCTTGGCTGCCATTCTCCCCTAATGGAGCGTCGCCAAACTCAGGGTGGGACCAGAAGATCTCCTGGTATTACAATTGATCCCCAGATGACAGAGATCAGTTCCCCTGGAGAAAATGGCTGCTTTGGAGGGTGAACTCTACGCATCATAGCCTGGCATTGTATCCCTCCCCTCCTTATACTCTATCCTCTCCAGTCTCCTCCCCCAACATCTCCAGTTATTTCCCAACCCAGAGCTGGCAACCTAATTATCTCCATGCCACTGGGCAGCATTTTACGGCATTTTCCCCTTGTACTTGACACACTGTCATAGCATGATAATTAGGGTTGCCAATCCCCAGGTGGGGGCAGGGGATCCCCCGGTTTGGAGGCCCTCCCCCCGCTTCAGGGTCGCCAGAAAGCGGGGGGAGGGGAGGGGAATGTGTGCTGGGAACTCTATTATTCCCTGTGCAGACTTATTCCCATAGAAAATAATGGAGAATTGATCCAGGGGTATCTGGGGCTCTGGGGGGGCTGTTTTTTGGGGTAGTGGCACCAAATTTTCAGTATAGCATCTAGTGCCTCTCCTCAAAATATCCCCCAGGTTTCAAAAATATTAGACCAGGGGGTCTAATTCTATGAACCCCAAAAGAAAGTGCCCCTATCCTTCATTATTTCCTATGGAAGGAAGGCATTGAAAAGGTGTGCCGTCCCTTTAAATGTGATGGCCAGAACTCCCTTTGGAGTTCAATTATGCTTGTCACAGCCTTGATCTTGGCTCCACCCCTAATGTCTCCTGGCTCCACCCCCAAAGTCTCCTGGCTCCGCCCCCAAAGTCCCCAGATATTTCTTTAATTGGACTTGGCAACCCTATTGTGATAGGCCAATTATTGATTATTTTTTCAAAACAACCTTATGAATAATAGCATTTAATTGAGTTTTTTAGAGGGTAAAGGAAAAGGGAAGAAAGAAAGAATAATTTCACTATACAGTCTTCCATTCTGTCTTACACTTAATATTTTCACCTGAAATAGCCTTTTGAGGGTATGGGAGAGAAATGGTGGCAGAGGGGCGGCTGAAGCAAGGAAAGTGTGGGGCACACCTGCCATGGGGATGCCCCCTTATTGCCAACTAGGGATGCCAGATCCCCTCAGGCCACCAGTGGGGGTGGGCAGGTGGAGGTAGAGTTGCCAGATCCAGTTTGGGAAATTTCTGGAGATTTCAGGATGGAGCCTGGGGAGGACAGAGACCTCAGTGGGGTCAATGCCACAGAGTCCACCCTCTAAAGCATCCATGTTCTCCAAGGGAACTGATCTCTATAGTCTGGAGATGAGCTGTAATTCTGGGGGATCCCCAGGTCCCACCTGAAGGCTGGCAACCCTAATTTATTCCTTTGCATTCACAACAGCTCTAAGAGCCACCCAGAGAACACTTGCTGTAGGGAAGCACCCAGTTTCTGTCTCCTCTGTCTCCAGTAGCCGACCTCAGCTTTAACCTCTGCCCGTCCCCTCCATCAGAGCAGCTGCCCAGTAATTCTGCCAGCCAACCCCAGCCAAAGACTCCCGTGGCTCATTTCAGTGACAGAAACCAGAGCTCCTGGGAAGTTACATCTTCTGACCTGGCAGCTTTGTCTCCCAGTTCCAGATGTGCTTATGGCACGGGTCGGGAAATGGCATCTGCTGGGGTTGTCAGCTTTGGGCGGGGATATATCTGGAGAACTTGGGGCTGGAGCCTGGGGAGGGCGGGGTTTGGAAGGGGTAGGACCTCGGCTGGGTATAATGCCACAGAGCCCTCCCTCTAAAGCAGCCATTTTCTCCAGGGGAACTGATGTTAGTGCACAGTCAAATAATACGATTCAAGCACCGTAGCACCTTCGAGACCCAGATCTCCATTCCTACTCATGTCTGAGGAAGGAAGTTGGGACTTTCTAAAGCTTATACCCTGGAAATGTTGTGGGTCCATAAGGTACTATCTAGGGTTGCCAGGAATTCCTGGTGATTTGGGGGGGTGGAGATTGAGGAGGGTGGGGTTTGGCAAGGGAAGGACTTCAGCGGCGTATAATGCCACAGAGTCCACCTTCCAAATCAGCCGTTTTTCCAAGGGAAACTGATCTCTGTTACCTAGATTTCAAGAGATCTCCAGCTCCCACTGGACTCAAATCTAAAACTTTTATTAGAGCAATTTTAATGCCTTCCCACCTTCTTCCAATCCCAGTCCAAACAGTATGGAGCTCAAGTATGCTTGGAAGTGTTACCAAGGCATCTGCCAGCTGGAGATTAGTGGTAAAAATGGGAGATCTCCAGGCCCCACCTGGAGGCTGGCAACCCTAGCAGGGAGACAAAGCTTTTAGTTGCTTTTTCAGATTTTGTAAATATGCCAAGATGTAAACAGTTTCCAAGCTAATATAAAATCAAATCCCAGTCCTGCAGTGCCTAAATTTAGAATTTTATCTTTGAGTCAGAAGTTTGTATTGAGTTTTCAGTTGCTGCTGAGTTTTAAAAAAATGTCTCTGGCATACCTCAAATTGCAATAATTGCAAGATCATGAAAAATTAGTCTCTGGGTGACTCCTTAAAATCAGATTAACAACAAACAGGGAGCCTTTGTGGAGTTAATCTAGTCTATTTACTCCTCCAGCACCACACACTTCAGACATTTCCTTCAAATAGGCTCAGAATGAAATCCAAAAATAACTCCCATCCCATGACACCCAGGCTGCGGCTGGCAAGGATTTAAAATACGTTCTGTACTGCAGGGAAATATATAGGTTGCTGAGAGAATTCCCTGGCTCAGGTTTGGCTGCTCACAGATTCTGCTAACTAGCAGAGGCACTGAGCTGGATATACAAAACCTTTCTGCTACAGTGGTCTTTGGGAGAAGGCATCTACAAGGATGAAGATCAGCAAGGGATGAGGGTTTTTGAGTTGCCAAGTGGCATGTTCCTCTGCTTTCTGTCCTAGAAAGACTCAAGTACATCCTGTGGATCAGGCCTCATTTTGGGAAGAGCTTACAGGAACGGCACTCCAGAACCTCTAAACTTTATTGTGCTCTTTCTGTCTTACCTCCTCTCCTGCCCCGAATACTTGCTTCTGGGCTCCATTGTTTAAACCCCCTATGAGAATTCTGCTGAACTCTTAAGATTTGACAAACATTCTAATATATTCCCCCATGAAAAATGGGAAAATGACCAAAACCTATAAAGCAAACAGATGGGAATCTTCATCACGCCACTGTGGCCACATAGGGGAAAGTAATTTAAAAAGTATGATGGGAGTAAGATTTTACTATGCCAATTATAATTTAAGAAGAAGAAGATATTGGATTTATATCCCGTCCTCCACTCCGAAGAGTCTCAGAGCGGCTCACAATCTCCTTTACCTTCCTCCCCCACAACAGACACCCTGTGAGGTGGGTGGGGCTGGAGAGGGCTCTCCCAGAAGCTGCCCTTTCAAGGACAACCTCTGCCAGAGCTATGGCTGACCCAAGGCCATTCCAGCAGCTGCACGTGGAGGAGTGGGGAATCAAACCCGGTTTTCCCAGATAAGAGTCCGCACACTTAACCAAACTGGCTCTCCAAGCATTTTAAGGTAGATGCTGAGCTGATATAATTTAGTACACCTTCCGGTGATGTCAGGGACAGTGTGGCATATGCAAATGAGTTGTGCTAATGAGCTCTGGCACCTTTTTCCACAAAATGACCCCTGCTGTGGATCTAGAGTTGCCAGTTCTGGAGATTTTGGGGGTGGAGCCTGAGGAGGGGAGTGGCTTGTGGAGGGGAGTAACTTAAGTGCCACAGAGTCCACGTGGCCATTTTCCCCAGGTGAACTCTTTCACCTGGAGATCAGTTGTAATCCCCAAGAGATCTCCAGCCACCACCAGGAGGTTGGAAACCTTATGTGGATCACATCAGAATCCCCTCTCTGTTTTATTCCTCTATCGTTGTGACACTTTGGGGTTTCCTTCCTTCAAGTGTGCGAAAAGCTGATCTGATAAAAATTTTGTTGTTTCCAGAGCACATTAGATAAAACGTTTTAGGAGAGCCTTTCTATAAATTGGCCTGCTGGGTTTTTTTATTGACGTCCTACTGCTAGTTATTGGTTTGAAGATGTTATTATTGGTCTCTCTCTCTCTCTTTTCTTTTGCTTCAGGTCACAGCTGATGTTTTGACAACCCCAGGGCTTTTTTTGATTAGAAATGCCCAGGAATGCAGTTCTGGCTGGCTTGACGTCAGGGGTGTGGCCTAATATACAAATATGTCCCTGCTGGGCTTTTGATATAAAAACAGCCCTGCGTGAAACAATGGTGATGTCAGGGGGTGTGGCATAATATGCAAATAAATTCCTGCTGGGCTTTTTCCTACAAGAAAGCCCTGGGTAGCCCCATAGGGTTTTCAAGGCAAGAGATGTTCAGAGGTCCTTTGCCTGCCTCTTTGTCACAACTCCGGTATCCCTTGGAGGTCTCCCATTCAAACGCTAGCCAAGGTCAACCCTGCATAGTTTATGAGATCTGATAAGATCAGGCTAGCCTGAACAATCCAGCTCAGGAATGAATTTTACATTCCCCCCTCCCCCAATTTTATTGGGACTGTTGTTTTAAAATCTTTAGCAGTCCACGTTGAGGTTTGTGGAGTTGTGCTTTTTAGAAAGGTGGAGTACAAATGCTGCATATAAATAAGTATTTAAAGTTCAATTTTTTAAAAAATGTACAGGTTTTAAATGCCTTAAGATCTGTTCCAAGAGGGGAAGGACATACGTTTTGTGACTTGATGCAAGGTCTCAGAAATCTAGCTTCTGCCAACTTTGTCTGAGGCATGTTTAAAAGGCTAAGAAATGGAACAGAGCTTTATTTAAGTGCCAGGGGGACAAAGAGATAACAGTGAAAACAATTTGGCTTCTTGGTCCTGATATTGCAATATAAGCACATGCTATGAAATGCTGGAGGGGTAGCCCTGTTGGTCTGTTTCAGCAAAAAAATACAGAGAAATCTGGTGGCGCCTTAAAAGACTGGTGGCAGTGGAAAGTGCCCTCAAATCTAGGGTTGCCAAGTCCAATTCAAGAAATATCTGGGGACTTTGGGGGTGGAGCCAGGAGACTTTGGGGGTGGAGCCAGGAGACTTTGGGGGTGGAGCCAAGATCAAGGCTGTGACAAGCATAATTGAACTCCAAAGGGAGTTCTGGCCATCACATTTAAAGGGATGGCACACCTTTTCAATGCCTTCCTTCCATAGGAAATAATGAAGGATAGGGCACCTTCTTTTGGGGCTCATAGAATTGGACCCCCTGGTTCAATCTTTTTGAAACTTGCGGGGTATTTTGGGGAGAGACACCAGATGCTATACTGAAAATTTGGTGCCTCTACCCCAAAAAACAGCCCCCTCCCCAGAGCCCCAGATACCCACAGATCAATTCTCCATGATTTTCTATGGGAATAAATCTCCATAGGGAATAATAGAGTTCCCAGCAGACATTTCCCTCCCCTCCCCCTGCTTTCTGATGATCCTGAAGTGGGGGGAGGGCCTCCAAACCGGGGGATCCCCTGCCCCCACCTGGGGCTTGGCAACCCTACTCAAATCACAGCTGACTTATGGCAACCCCATAGTGCTTTCTGGTGTTCAGAGGTGGTTCGCCATTGCCTGCCTTGCGTCATGACCCTGGTATTACTTGGTGGCCTCCATTCCACATACCTTGCAGGGGCCAACCCTGCTTAGCTTCCAAGATCTGACCTATCCGAGCACCTTGAAGACGTGCAGTTTGATTCCTGCCAAAAGCCCTGCTTCACCAGATGCAATCTTGCTTTTCATTACTTAAAGGCTCCCTGTAAATAACGCAGCTTGGCCATTCACAATACCCACTAATTGCTAGGGGATTGATGAAGCAGATTGCTGCTCCCATTGGCTGTGCAACCTCACACCCATTTGCGATGGGAAACTAGTTTGCCCAGATCCGGTGCCAAAGCACTTGATAACCCTGAAAAACAACACAAGTGTGTGTCATCCCAGTTCAGAGTCGCCAGAAACGCGGGGGGGGGGGGGGGGCAGGGAAATGTCTGCTGAGCACTTCATTATTCCCTATGTGGAGATCGATTCTCATAGGGTAAAATGGGGAATTGATCTGGAGTTTCGGGGGTTCTGGGGGAGCTTTTTTTTTAGTTAGAGGCACCAAATCTTCAGTATAGTATCTAGTGCCTCTCCCCAAAGTACCCCCCAAGTTTCAAAACGATTGGACCAGGGGGTCCAATTCTATGAGCCCCAAAAGAAGGTGCCCCTATCCTTCATTATTTCCTATGGAAGGAAGACGTTTAAAAAGGTGTGCTGTCCCTTTAAATGTGATGGCTAGAACTCCCTTGGAGTTCAATTATGCTTGTCACACCCTTGTTCCTGGCTCCGCCCCAATGTCTCCTGGCTCCACCCCCAAAGTCCCCAGATATTAATTGAATTGGACTTGGCAACCCTATCTGCCAGCCACAGGAGGAAGAGTTGGGTTGCCAGGTCCCCGGCCTGGCCAGGGGATCCCCCAGTCTTTGGGGCTCCAATCTGCTGCCCCCCAGCTGGCCAGTAGGGGAAACACACCCTCTGGAGTGACATCATCGTATCACTAATATGGTGCAACGACTCTCTGTCTTTTGAGCAGACTCTGTGGTTTTGTAGCAAAAAATCCATAGAGTTTTTGCCCAAAACCTAGCACGTCGCATTCTACACCAGCAATGTGATGATGTCACTTCCGGGTGATGTCATAATATCACAGGCACTTTGCACACACAGCAGAAGACTCCCCGACTGGTCCAGGATCCCCCTGCCAGCAGCGAGGTAGGACCTGGTGGCAACCCTAAGGCAGAGCCAGTCACAAAATGGCTGCTGGAGCAGTCACACAGTGAAGATCCTTGTGCTGTGGTGGCAGCTGCTGCCAGAGCAACATTTTTTTAAAAAAATCTGCCTAGCCAATCAAATCTCCCATCGCCAGTTAGAAGCCTTGCTGGGTAAAAGCCCCACCTGGCTCCATCTACATTCTAAAGACACTTGGTGGGCATCAGGAAAGGTGCTGGTGGGTGTGCCCACGGCACCATGTTCTGCTCTAACTACTACATTACACTGGCTATGTGCAGGGGTGGCCCTACCTCTAGGCAAACTTGGTGACTGCCTAGGGCACTGACCTTCTGGGGGTGCCGAATTGGGTGCCCCCCATGTGACTCGGTGACATTATCAGTGCAGGGATGGGGTTAGGGTTGCCGATCCCCAGGTGGGGGCAGGGGATCCCCCGGATTGGAGGCCCTCCCCCCCCCTTCAGGGTCATCAGAAAGCAGGGGGAGGGGAGGGAAATGTCTGCTGGGGATTCTGTTATTCCCTAAGGAGACTTATTCCCATAGGGAATAATGGAGAATTGATCTCCGGGTATCTGGGGCTGTGAAGGGGCTGTGTTTTGCGGTAGAGGCACCAAAATTGCAGCACAGCATCCAGTGCCTATCCCCAAAATACCCCCCAAGTTTCAAAAAGATTGGACCAGGGGGTCCAATTCTATGAGCCCCAAAAGAAGGTGTCCCTAGCCTTCATTATTTCCAATGGAAGGAAGGCATTTAAAAGGTGTGCAGTCCCTTTTATGTGTGATGGCCAGAACTCCCTTTGGAGTTCAATTATGCTTGTCAGAATCTTGTTCCTGGCTCCACCCCCAAAGTCTCCTGGCTCCACCCCCAAAGTCCCCAGATATTTCTTGAATTGGACTTGGCAACCCTAGATGGGGTGCTAGAAGTTTGCCTTGCTGAGGGTGCCAGAAAGTCTAGGGCCAGCCCTGGCTATGTGCCCTGAATAGTTCTCATCAGGGCTTTTTTTTTTTTTTGTAGAAAAAGCCCAGCGGGAACTAATTTGCACATTAGGCCACACCCCCCTGACTCCAAGCCAGCCGGAACTGCTTTCCTGTGCATTTCTGCTCAAAAAAAGTCCTGGTTCTCATGTTACAGTTATGTTACAGCAACACATGCGATACAAATGCCACTTTTATCCTGGTCCATGGTTCCATTCATAAAGTGAACAGTCATTGGCTCATTCTTACAAACAGATGTACGCATGTGCAGGCAGGATGTACCTGCATTCATAGTAACCAGTGAGCCTGCAACCTATGGCCCCACGGCCAAAGATGGCTCTTTAAAAGGCAAACGGACATCTTTAGGTTAAGGTACGTTGGAGGGGTAGGGCGGATGCTAGAATAACCAAGATGGGAAGGAAATGGAAGGCCAATATTTTGGTAGGAATCAAGGGCTTCTTTTAGAGATGCTTTATGGAAAGGGAAATGATAGAGGCAAACAGCTGGCAGAAGTCCCAAGTGCAACTAGAGTTGAAAGCTCCAGGGTGGGAAATATCTGGAGATTTGTGGGCTGGAGTCTGCAGAAGGTGGGGTTTGGAGAGGGGAGGGACTTCATCAGTGTATAATGCCATAGAGCGGGGGGAAGGGGGCAAACTGCTGCCCCCAATGTTTTAAATGTTTTAAATGGTTCAATGTTTTAAATGGTTTAATGTTTAAATTTAATGCTCTATGTTTAACACCTATTTATGTCAGATTCCTGTGTTGTAAGCTGCCCTGAGCCACTTGTTGGGAAGGGCGGGATAGAAGTCATAAAATAAATAAATAAATAACTTGCTTAACATAAGAGCCACATAGAATAAATGTCAGATGTTTGAGAGCAGGGAGGGAGGGAGGCCAAAAGGTGGGGAAGGAGGGAGAAGTGGAAAGAAAGCAACTTAAACTTTAAATGCATTCTCCAAGACAGGCGATGGGGCAGTGGGGGCTCTGAGAGCCACACAATATGTGTGCAAAGGCCACATGTGGCTCTCAAGCCACAGTTTGGCCACTCCTGCCATAGAGTCTACCCTCCAAAGCAGCTGTTTTCTCCAGGGGAAGTGGTCTTGGTCGTCTGTAATAGCAGATCTCCAGGTGCCATTTGGAGGTTGGCAACCCTAGGGCAGACTTACGCCAGTGCACTCAAACAATTGCAGAGGCTGCTTCTGTGTATATTTATTATTATGAGATCTTAAATGTGCCACTTCCTAACAAAGGACTGGCAACCCATCTGACTGTGGAGGCTGTATGGATCCAAATGTAAATTATCATCACGAACGTTGTCACATAGAACAAAGTCAGAGTCCAGTGGCATCTTTAAGACCAACAAAATTTTATTCAAGGTATGAGCTTTCATGTGCACGCACACATCTTCAGACATAATGAAACGCATGGCTTTTTCTCTGGAAAAAGAGGTACTGGAACTCTCAAGAGGGAAATGAAGGAGAAACACACAAGTGCCCCTCATGGACTTTTAAACAGTTTTGGAGAATGTTGTTTCCACAAAGAGCTTCCAGCACTCCGTTCTGCTGCATTCCCCCAGGAAAAAGCCCTGATGAAATGGAAGAAAACCTTTCAAGCTTATAGGCAGAGGCTGAACTTCAAATTAGCATATAACATGATAGATATTTTAAGATATGGCGCTTGCTAACACCTTTTCTGGCACCCACCAATTGTTTTTTAGGAAGTGGGTGGAGCCAGGTAGGGCTTTTGCCCAGCAAGCCTTCTGATTTACTGGAGATTTTGATTGGCTGTGCAGATATTGCTAAGTGTTTTGTTGGCAGCAGTTGCCACCACAGCACAAAGTTCTGCATGGTGTTTCTGATATGAAGCTGTGACAGTCATTTTGTGGCTGGCTCCGTCTCCTGTGGCAGGCATTTTGTGACTGTGCCCACCATGCCGTATCAGAACTCCCAATGTGCCCGCAGGCTCAAAAAGCTTGGGAACCCGCCCCCCCTGCTCTAACCACTACACAACACTGTCTCCACCTCTGAGCAGCTTGTTCAGGCTCTGACATCAGCTGTCGGTTCTTTATAGTTCTACCCTTTGTCCTACCCAAGAAGACAGGATTTTTCACACCCAAAGTTGGCAGCCCAAATACCATTAGACATCATCAAAGGGACACTGCGGTAAAGGCAGCTGCTTAGGTATGTAAGGCCTGTGCGCATCCGCTATTGTTTTCTCATAACCTTTTTTTTTTTTTTGCCAAAGTACAATCAGAATTCAGTGAAGAATCCAAGTTAATTAACTGCCCCTCACCCCCTTCATACACTAATTAAAACCTTTTCCACCAGTCAGCTTATCCTTTCAAGACTGGAGAGCGCCGACATTTAGAACACTTCTAGTGGGCGTTTAGTATTCCCCGCCACAGAAGCAATTAGTAGCGAAACATCTGGCCCCTCTTCAGATGAACTAGGCATCATTAACATGTTCATTAGACGTCCAAATGATGAAGGGGGTGCTCTTTGTTTGACTGGAACAGTTCCAAGGAAGCAGGGGCTATGGGTAGATTGAGAACGTGGTTTCAGCCTGATGACCTAAATATATGAGCTAGATTTATAGTCCGGAGTTGGACGGTGGAAATGGGAACCGAGGCAATTAGGAAGTCTGTACACACACGCAAGGTAAGTAGACTCACACTTTAATTGCCAGCCGTTGGGGGCCTTCAACATCCACAGTGAGGCCTCCTCATCTGGTTCCGCTCAGGACTTCGTGGCCGCCATGGCAACAATGGGATTGTCCCAGTTTGTTTTGGGCCCTACACATAAGATGGCAGCCAGTTGCTTGGGGGCCTGATAGGAGCCCTCTGGGGGCCTGATTCAGCCCCCAGGCCGCATGTTTGACACCCCTGTGTTAGAAAGTTCTCTGGCCAGACCGTGGAAGCAACCTCCAACAGCAACAAAAATGGTTAGATAAATTTGTGGGAGGATTCTTTGTTTTATCTTTGCAAGACAGAGGCCTTCTAGTAAGGGGGAGAAAGAGCAACATTCTTACCAGACACCCAGCGTTAGCACCAGCGCTGGGAAAATTCCTAGTGTGTATCATTGACACACCTACAAGTTTGATGCTGACACTTAGGACATTTTAAAAACATGCTGCCCTATTTTTGCCTAGCATCTTAAAATACGATGCTGGCTTCTGTTCAACTGTAGATCCCTTTCCCAAATCCAACTCTTTGATTTTTTTTTTTAGGAGACTCACTAACAGGGTGACACCCTTCCAAATCTGTTGAAGTCTATGGGCTTAGGAGGGTGTAACTCTGCTTAAGATGGTGCAGTAAATCCTCCCACTTTTTAAAGACAAGCATTTCAAGAAGAACCTTTGGCAACTGGTTCTGCTGTGTTTTATGTTTGACAGTGTGCTTTACTGTAAGGTCTCTATCTGGGCTATATCTTTCCGCTTTGGATTGAATCTTTCAGTGCTATTCCTAAGTAATGCTATTCCTCTCAAAGCTCAGTGGGTTTAGACCAGGGGTGGCCAAACTGTGGCTCTTAAAACTCAACCACCTCATCAGCCAACATGGAGAAGGCATTTCCCTTTTTAAATCACTTTTCCAAACCAAGCCAGCCAGCAGCTTGGCGAATGCATTTAAAGTTAAAGTTGCTTTCTTTCAACCTCTCTTTCCCCCATCTATTTTTCCTTCCTTCCTTCCACCTCTCAAACATCTGACATTGATTCTATGTGGCTCTTACGTTAAGCAAGTTTGGCCACCCCTGATTTAGACTGAAGTAATTCTGCATACCAGTCCTGGAGAAGAGGACTAACAGATTCTCTAACTAACTTAAACAGAAACTGAAGTAACTTCTCCAGGAAGAGGACTAACAGATTTTAAAAGACAACAAAACATTGTATTAGTTGTTGAAGATTTTCGGGGCTATATGGCCATGGTCTTGGCATTGTAGAGTATATCAGAAGCATAACAGAGAGAACTCTAGTCTTCTGTGTTATACCTCTGAGGATGCCAATCACAGCTGCTGGCGAAACGTCAGGTTCTACAATGCCAAGACTACGGTCGTACAGCCCAGAAAATCTACAACTAATGAACTCCAGCCATGAAAGCCCTCAACAACAGACAAAAGATTTTGTTTAACCCCAGTCTTGGGCTTTGTACTTCTTCATAAGTCCATGAGAACAGCACATGATTTATGTTTATTTCATTACTTGTTTATTTACTTCATTAAGCCCCATCCTTCTCCCCACTGGAGACCCAAAGCAGTTTACATTTTCTCCCTTTTCCATTTCATCCTCACAACAGCCCTGCAAAGTTAGGCAAAGTGGATGTAAATGGCCCAAGGCTGCCCAGCACGCTTCCATAGCAGAGTGGTGGGGATTTGAACCTGAGTCTCTCAGGTCCTAGTACAGCACTCTAACCATTACATAGCTGGGAATCATAGATCTCCAATATCATGTGAGTTAGGGGCGGAGGTGTGAATCCAGAGTTTTGTTGTCCTAATCCAGGAGTCTCCAACATAGCGCCTGTGGGTGCCATGGTACCTTTCCTGGTGCCTGCCAAGCAGGGGTGGAATTCTAGCAGGTGCTCCTTTGCATATTAGGCCATACACCCCTGATGTAGCCAATCCTCCAAGAGCTTATGAAAAAGCGCCTTGCAAACTCTTGGACTGGAATGCCAAAGTAGAAAGTCAAAAGGTGACCGGAACTGACAAGTTTGGCCTTGGAAGTAGTGACAGACTTCACATTTCTGAGATCCAAGATCACTGCAGATGGTGACTGAAGCCATGAAATTAAAAGACGTTTGCTCCTTGGGAGGACAGCTATAATGGGCAGTATAATAAAAATAGAGACATCACCCTGCCAACAAAAGCCCATATAGTTAAAGCGATGGTATTTCCAGTAGTAATGGATGGCTGTGAGAGCTGGACCATAAGGAAGGCCGAGTGCAGAAGAATAGATGCTTTTGAGATGTGGTGCTGGAGAAGACTCTTGAGAGTCCCTTGGACTGCAAGAAGATCAAATCAATCAGTCCTAAGGGAAATCAACCCAGTCTGTTCACTGGAAGGTTAGATGCTGAAGCTGAAGATCAAATACTTTGGCCACCAAATGAGAAGGGAGCACTTCCTGGAGAAGATCCTGATGCTAGGAAAGACAGAAGGCAAAAGAAGAAGGGGACGGCAAAAGATGAGATGGTTGGACAGTGTTATTGATGTAACAAACACGAATTTGATCAGACTTCGGAGGATGGTGGAAGACAGGAGGGCCTGGCGTGACTTTGTCCATGGGGTCGCAAAGAGTCGGACTCGACTGTGCGACTGAACAACAAAAAACTCTTGGAGGATTGGCTACATCAGAGGTGTGTGGCCCAATATGCAAAAGAGCTCCTGCTAGAATTCCACCTTTGCTGCCAAGTGTTTTAGAAAGTAGATGGCATCAGGGGGGCTTTTTGCCCAGCAAGCCTTCTGGTTGACCACTGGAGATATGATTAGCTGTGCAGATTTTTAAAATGTTGCTTTGGCAGCAGCTGCCACCACAGCACAAGGATCTTCTCTGGGTGACTGAAAGTAAGCTGTGGGTGGCAGCCGTTTTGTGGCCGTCTGCACCTCCTGCTATGAGCTCAAAGCTGCAATCCTAAGAGCACTTTCCTAGATGCAAGTCCCACTGAATAACATGGGATTTTCTTCCGCATGGATCCACACAGGATTACTCCTGTCGCCGTGTACTGCGCTGGTAGAAAATAATTTTACGGCTGGCATCTGATTCAAAACTGCTGAATTAGCAGTCATCACGAAATTCAGCACTACCTTTCCCCCAGGTTTGAACAGGTATTTGGATTTCCTCACTCGCTGTAGGTGCTAGTAGTTCGGCGAATGACACACCTCCTACAGACGTCAATTAGGTCTGCTGGTCCTGTTTCACGCTGCGCCTTCCTCAATTAAATCTGGTTTTATGTTAATCCAATTCTGCCTATCTAGCTAAAGTTGGGAGGGGTCCCTCCTCACCCACTCTAAAACAGAAGTATTTTCTCTTGGGTTCTTTCCAACTGGCCTCTCTTTTTAAGGGCTCCCCATTCCTTCACTTTCATTACTTCTAAACGGTAAGTATAAGGAACTGCTCTGGATGTTCACATCCTACATCTGCTGAAGAGAGCTCTGATTCGGGAAACATTGTTTATTTGTTTGATTGATTTATAGACCGCCCTCCCCCATAGAGGGTGGTAAACAATGTAATTATGGAAATATTTACAGATCAGAATAGAAACAAAGCAATAAACAATTCTGTGACTAATATCTCTCTCTCTCTCTCTTGGCTTGACTTCGCGAACGAAGATTTAAGAAGGGTGCAGTAGTCCACGTCTGCTGCAGGCTCGCTGGTGGCTGACAAGACCAATGCGGGACAGGCAGATCCAGCCACAGTGGCTGCAGGGAAAAGTCTGATTTGGGGTTGGTGCTGTAGCAGTGCGATTCTTCCTCAATCTCCTTTTGTCCTCAAGACCAGCTATGCGTGCATTCTCAAAGGAAGAGACAGCCTGGTGGATGGTGTGCCTCCATGCTTTGCGATCTGAGGCTAGGTCAGACCACTGGTGATGGTTGATGCGACAGGTGCCAAGGGATTTCTTCAAGGAGCCCTTGTACCTCTTCTTTGGTGCCCCTCTATTTCGATGGCCGGTGGAAAGTTCGCCATACAGAGCAATCTTGGGAAGGCGGTGGTTTTCCATCCTAGAAATATGCCCTGCCCAGCGCAGCTGCGTCTTCAACAGCAGTGCCTCGATGCTTGTGACTAATATAGCTGGTGCTTAAAAGACCAATTTTGTCCTTACCCCACAGGGGAGAAGGAAAGAGGAGGAAGCCAGGTTTGATGGAAAGCCGTTGCTGTCATCCACAGGCCTGGTGGAACATCTCTGTCTTACATGCCCGATGGAACTGTGCTATGTCCTGCAGGGCTCGGCTTTCATTTGGCAGAGAGTTCCACCAGACAGGGACCAGGGCTGAAAAAGCCCTAGCTCTGGTTGCGGACAGTGGATGTCTTTTGGGCCAGAGATCACCAGAAGATTCACCTCTCCAGAATCTGTGTGGATTAATTTTGTTAGGCCATAAAATACCCTGGACTCCCATTTAGTTTCTGCAAGCCACAGACTAGCCCCACCCATTTGGAATGACTGCCTTCACATTAGTTTCCCTGGCTCCTATTTTTAGCAGCCTCTTGGAGAAAACAGTAGCCGTCTAGGGGGAAGATGGAGTTCCACGTATGCATGGCGATGCGCCTATTAATGGAGCTATAATACAATCGGTTCTGGGAAAAGCTTGTAAAGCATTTTGAACATGGGAGGAGGGAGGGAGGAGGGAGACACATCTGCACACTTTCCGAAATGTTCCCTTTCTCCCAGAGATATGCCAAGTTTCCCTTAAAGAAAAACAAAAAACCTCCAGCACAATGTTCCTCCTAAACTGCAGTCTTGTGAGCAAAAATTCTAATTTGTGAGCTACTGGTATTAAAGTTGTGGCCTACTGGCATTAAAGTTGTGAGCTACTGCATAAATTAGTGTGCTCTGGGGCCATTTTTCCTGAGCTAAGACAAAAATGTATGAGCTGGAAGCCAAAAATCTGTGAGCTAGCTCACGCTAACTCAGCTTAGAGGGAACACTGCTTGCCAGGTACCAAAGCACTCCCAAAGGAGGTTTATTCTGTTCTGCCAGCCAATACTGTCTTTCATCTGGTTTGACAATGGCAGCTTTGACTCGCAGTAGGGTTACCAGTCCTGGGTCCAGAAATACCTGGATTTTTTTTGGGGGGGGGAGGGTGGAACCTGGGGGAGGGAAAGGGCTTGAGGAGGGACAGGGTACAATGCCACAGATTCCACCCTCCAAATGAGCCATTTTCTCTAGGGCAACTGATCTCTGCCGCCCGGAGATCAGCTGTAATAGTGGGAGATCTCCAGGTAGGGTTGCCAGATCCTGGTTGAAAACCACCTGGATATTTGGGGATGGAGCCTGAGGAGACCTGAGTGAGGTATAATACCAGAGTCCACTCCATAGCATTCTAGGGTTGCTAGGTCCAATTCAAGAACTATCTGGGGACTTTGTGGGTGGAGCCAGGAGCAAGGTTGTGACAAGAATTATTGAACTCCTAAGGGGAGTTCTGGCCATCACATTTAAAGGGACCACACCACACGCCTTTTAAATGCCTTCCCTCCACTGGAAACAATTAAGGATGGGGGCACCTTCTTTTGGGGTTCATAGAATTGGACCCCCTGGTCCAATCTTTTTGGAACCCGAAGGGTATTTTGAGGAGAGGCACCAGATGTTATGCTGCATATTTGGTGCCTCTATCTCAAAAAACAGCCTCCGCAGAACCCCAGATACCCATGGATCGATTATCCATTATACCTTATGGGAATTAGTTTCCATAGGGAATAATGGAGTGCCCAGCGGACATTTCCCTCCCCCTGTTCCGCTTTCCGATGACCCTGAAAGGGGGGGAGGGCCTCCAAACCGGGGGATCCCCTGCCGCCAACTGGGGATTGGCAACCCTGAAGCATTCGTTTTCTCCGGGGGACCTAATCTCTGAAGTGTCATTGCAGGGGCTCTCCAGGTTTTACCGGGAGAATGGCAGCGCTATCTCCCGGCGCTACCTGGAGGCTGGCAACCCTGCGTGACTGCAAAATCGTGCTGGTCCCTAAGCGGCTCCTGGATTCAAATCTAGCTTTCCTAGCGCCGACCAAGCTGGAGTCTTGCACGCAGGGCCAGCCTCTTCGTGGAGGGACTCTGACGCTCCGTCTCCTACCGCGGCCCGGGAACTGGGTGGGGAAGGGAGCGCGCCGCAGCCCACCCAATGCCCGAGCGGGGCGGAGCAGCCCAACTCGGCCGAAGCCCCGCTGGGTTGGTGGAGAGCGCCGCGATGCACAAGGCAGAGGCCCGGCCACGTCAGCACGACCACCCGGGGGCCGCTGCCAGGGGAGCCGCGGCAGCAAGCGACGGCGGTCGCCTTCGACCCAACCTGGCGCCCCCTCGACCCACCGAATGCCCTGCGGGGCTGATGCTGGTAGGTCTGGGGGGAGGGGGGGGGGGGGAAGCGCTGCGCGGGGAGGGGGCGTCCAGAGGAGCAAAAAGAACCGCAGAAATGGCCTTTGGGGGGGGGGGGAGAAACACTTTCAAGCGCACTTCCTAAACTTTCTCCAACTTTTTCGCCTATGGGAAAGAGAAAAGGGGGGGGGGAGGTGGCGTGCGGAGGGTGTGTTGGGGAGGAGCAAAAGGAGAATCGTGGCAGGGACACAGCGAGAGTTGCCAACAAGCCTGGAGGAATAAAATGGCCCGTCCCTTTAACGGAGACTTCGTGACCTTTTTACCAGGTTATGTTGTTTACTCGCGCACTGTGAAAAGTAGCCGCTACCCATTCCCCCTCCCAGGCTGTTAGCCACCCTGCCGCCACGGGCCAAAAGTCGATGGTGCCTGGAAAAGGATATTGATTGGGTAATAGCAAGTCATTTCTCCGCCCCCTCCCCCCGCAGATTCTAGTTGGATCAGCAAAGAGACAATCCCCCGACGAAGCTAACACAAAATGTGTGGGGACTGGAAAATAAAAATATCTTTATTGACCTATTATTGTAACATATAATTATATTATATTATAATAATTATTATAATACCCAGTGGGCGCCCAACAGAGCTTACATGGTTGTTAATTATTATAATCATTATTTTGAGTGCTGGATTATGATGAACGTCTGGCCCCCTCCACATTAAAAATTCCTAACCGGCTGATAGAAAACTGACATCTCAGCAAGGAAGCTTGGCTACATGAATATCTTTGGCTTCAGCACTCTTGCTTTCTGGATGGTGGGATTCCCCCTCCCACCTGCCCCTGTATGCAGGCACTTTTGACCATCTTAACTCTCATCCACAAGCAGAAGAAATTCTGGTGTCCACATATCCTGAGGAATGCCAGCCTCCAGGTGGGACCTAGGGATCCCCTGGAATGACAGCTCATCTTGAAACTACAGAGATCAGTCCCCCTGGAGAACATGGATACTTTGAAGGGTGGGCTCTGTGCTACTGTATCCCACTGAGGTTCCTGTCCTCCTCAAGCTCCACCCCCAAATTCCCAGGAGTTTCCCAACATAGAGCTGTCAATCTTAACCCCCTAGTTTGATGTAGTGGTTTGGTGTAGTGGTTAAGTGCGTGGACTCTTATCTGCGAGAACAGGGTTTGATTCCCCACTCCTCCACTTGCACCTGCTGGAATGGCTTTGGGGGAGATTATAGGAGATTATCAATCGCTCTGAGTCTCTGATTCAGAGAGAAGGGTGGGGTATAAATCTGCAGTCTTCTTCTATCCCTGTTCCAGTGGCCAGAAGTGACTTGGGGCCCTACTGCCAGAGCTTCTGGCAGGGCCCACTGTTATAGACACCCCACTGCCACCGCTCATCTATTTGCTAGTGCTCTGCCGTTCTCCCAGCTCTTTCCCAGAGTCACTGAGAAAACAGCTGCAGACAGTGCTGAAGGTGGCCAGTGGGAGAGCTCAAAAGCTGGCAGGCTAAGGACACACAGGTGGAGGGAGGGGAGGGAAGCAGGGAGTGTGTGGGGCCTGGGAACTCTGCGCCCCTCAACACCTGGCCCTGTTGGCCAGGCATCAAAAACCAGCAAAAAAAACCCAGCTTAACAAAATCAGGGCCTGTTCTCCAAAGCAACGGTTAGATGGCATTCAGTGGGCACCGGGCTCCACTTGCAACACAGTCAGCAACACAGGAGGTGACGTGCATCCTCTCCTTAGCCTGTGCCACGCTGGCCAGATCCAAGGCAGGGGCTAGCTTACCTCACAGGGTTGTGGTGGTGTGGATATCAGGGAGAAGGAAATATCGTTGTATGCTGTTCTGGTATTTGTATAGGGACTGTTCGTCTCTCTATTACGGATGTGTCCCCGCTGCTTATTTTACAGTTGCCGACTATTGGATTAGTACACAAAATCATAAATATAGATATTTAACTTTATTAGCCAGATTTATTAGCCTGAGAGCCATTTTGGTGTAGTGGTTAAGAGCACATATTCTAATCTGGGTGGGGTTGCCAGCTATGGGTTGTGAAATACCTGGAGATTTTTTTTGGGGGGGGGGAGCCTGAGGAAGGTGGAGTTTGAGGAGGAGAGGGACTTCAATTTTATTTATTTATTACTTTCCATTTATATCCCGCCCTCTCCGCAAGCGGACTCAGGGCGGCTTACACCATCATAAAAAAACAATCAATCCAATAAAACATATAAAACCATAAATTACATATATCAACTTTAAAACCATTCTATAGCGCTATTTCAGTCCAGTATAGGCGGTACTGACTTCTCGACTATGATCGCCAGCATTCTGTAGGATGTCCGGTGGCAGCCCTTTTTCAATCAAACCGCAAAAGCCTGTTTAAACAATTAGGTCTTACAGGCCCTGCGGAACGCAGGCAAATCCCGCAGGGCCCTTATAGCTTCTGGGAGGGTGTTCCAAAGTTCTGGTGCTGCCACCGAAAAAGCCCTGGATCTCGTCATACACAGCCTGGCTTCTTTTGGGCCAGGGGCAGACAACAGATTTTTTGTCCCTGATCGCAGTGCTCTCTGGGGGATATATGGGGAAAGGCGGTCCCGTAGATAGGCAGGTCCCTGACCATAGAGGGCTTTAAAGGTTAATACCAACACCTTGAAGCGAACTCGGAACACAACAGGCAACCAGTGCAGCTCTCTCAGCACTGGCTGAATGTGCTCCCGTCGCGGTAGCCCCATTAACAACAATGGGGCAGTATGCCATGGAGTCCATCTTCCAAAGCAGCCATTTTTTCCAGGGAAACTGATCTCTGTCGCCTGGAGATCAGTTGTAATCCCAGGAGATCTTCAGTCACCACATGGAGATTGGCAGCCCTGAATCTGGGAGAACCAAGTTTGATTCCCCACTCCTCCACATACAGCTGGTGGTGTGCCCTTGGGCCAGTCACAAGTCCTTTCAGAGCTTTTCTGTCAATAGCAGTTCTTGAAAGAGCTCTCACAGCCCAACCTACCTCTCAGAGTGTCTGTTGTGATGAGAGGAGGGAAAGGGGACTGTAAGCCGCTTTGAGACTCCAAGTGAAGGGTGGGGTATAAATCCTACTCTCTTCTTCTTCAGATGCAGTTTGTGTCCAACACAGCTGAATATGTTGGAAGGCTTAAAGGCATTCGTGGATGGAAAGAAAGTGTTCTTGTGCTTCGAGAGCAGGGGTGTCAAATATACGACCCATGGGATGGAACTGGCCCATCCAGGGCTCTTATCCAGCCCGTGAGCAACTGGTGCTGTTCTCAGCCCATGAGGGAAAAGTGGCTGTGGGAGGACAAAAAGTGCCCCCTGGAGGTTTTGAAAACAGGCTTTCTGCCAGGCCTTTCCCTCAGCTCCACCACTTCTGTGGGAAATGCAAGAGGGATGAGAACTGGAGGGGGGGGAGAGCTGGGCTTTTGTGGGTTCCGCAATAAACCGGTTGCTTAATCCAGTTTGCCTGTGTCCTTTATAATGTTTATATTTCCGGTACCTGGCATTACATTTTACAGCACACATGGCCCATCCAGACAAACTGATACCTATGTTAGATCTAGCGCTTGTAACAAATGAGTTTGACACCTCTGTTCTAGAACAGGGGTGTCAAAATGCAGCCCGGGGGCCAAATCAGGCCCCTGGAGGACTCCTATCAGGCCCCCAAGCAACTGGCTATCATCTGCTTCCTTCTCCCTCTTTCTAGCTTCCTTCTGCATAACAGCTTGCTTTGACAGGCTTGCTTGATTGCACAGGAGCTACAGAGCAAAGCCTCTATTTTCTGCACTGGCTGAGGCTCCTCCCATGGGGAGGAACAGGAGGAGGGATAGCTTGCTTTGCTGTCCCAATTGCACAGCAGAGCTACTGAGCCAAGCGTCTCTTCCATCTGTTGGCTGAAGCTCCTCCCCCTCCTCATCCCCTGGGGAAGGAAGGAAAGAGCCAGAGCTTCCTTTGCCCAGTTCCCTGGATCCTGTGGGAGAAATACAAAGAAAGCGCCTTTAAGATCGAGTGCTAATGTTTTAAGCATGCTTTATTTTAAGGGTCTTTTGTGTTGTCTGTGTCTTTTATAAAGTTTATAGCTCTGCTACCTAATCTTAAATAGGTACACACGTGGCCCAGACCAACATGGCCTGACCCGGCCTGACAAAACCTCATTTATGTCAGATTCGTCCCTCATAACAAATGAGTTCGGCACTCCTGTAACAGAAGATGTCTCACACATGTTGTTACATTGGCCGTTTTCCCACTGACATTACTCTGGAGCGACGTCCCTCTTCACCCACCAACTGCTGCGCACAACCAGGAAGAGCCGCGGCTTTTGCGTCGCAGATGTAAACTGGTTTTTAGCGGTTTACATCTGCGACGCAAAAGCCGCGGCACTTCCTGGTTGTGCACAGCAGTTGGTGGGAAATCTGTGCAGACGCTGCGCGGTGAAGAGGGATGTCGCTCCGGAGTAAGGTCAGTGGGAAAACGGCCATTGTCTCCTGTTTGTTATGTGCTAGTGTTGCACCAGTAGCCCTTCCATATAAATTAGAAGCAGATCCGGCCCTCGTAACAAATATGTTAGACACCTTTGGCTTAGGATGTCATTGTAAGCTCCTCGATTTAAGGAGCAAAAACTCAATTTAAAGCAGGCCACCACAACTCCTGACATGGGTTTACGCGGCTGAACTTCCCAAAACCTAACTACCTTCTGTTAATATTCTCTTCCAGCATCCTCTCTCTGAAGTCCTGAGGGCTGAAAATGAGAGGCACCTGTGGTTTCTTTGATTAAGCCTCCAGGAACTGAAGTTAATGAAAAGGGGCTTTCCCCAAATCCTCCCCGGGTGTAATCGCCACTTTCATAGAATCATAGAGCTGGAAGGGGCTTCCGGAGTCATCTAGTCAACCCCTGCATAATGCAGGAACTCCACAGATGCCTCCCCCATGACACCTGCTCTATGCCCAGAAGATGGCAAAAACCTCCAGGATCCCTTGCCAAACTGGCCTGGAGAAACTGACCCCAAAGTGGCAATCAGCAATCTGGCTTGCCTTGTCCTGACCCCCATAAATAATATATATATATATATATATCTTGCTATTTCCAGGAACCATCCCTCTACACAGTCAAAGCGATTTTCATCTTGGACAGCTTTGGGCAAAGACTTCAGGCCAAGGTCAGTACCACCAAATGGCTTTGTTGACAGCCAGTCTGGTTTCTATAAGATGTCGAGATAGAGTTACAAATACCGTTTGAAAGTTGAGGAATGCTGAATCTCTCTTTAGGGATCCCTGCCACTTGCTGAAAGTGAGACACAAGATTGATCAGAGATATAGAGATGTCTTATTTACAGTTGATGTCCCCCATTCTTTCTTTGGAAAACTCAGAACAGACTACCTGTGGCTCCTCCTGGACAGCTTGAATCCAGGCTACCAGAGGAACTGCCAGAGGAAGAGCCAGGTTGGTGTAATGGTTAAGTGCGCGGACTCTTATCCGGGAGAACCGGGTTTGATTCCCCACTCCTCCACTTGCACCTGCTGGAATGGCCTTGGGTCAGCCATAGCTCTTGTAGGGGTTGTCCTTGAAAGGGCAGCTGCTGTGAGCCCCACCCACCTCACAGGGTGTCTGTTGTGGGGGGAGAAGATATAGAAGATTCAGGGAGAAGGGCAGGTATAAATCTGCAGTCTTCTTCTCCTCCTTCCATGTGTGCTGGCCCGCTGTCTGAGGTCAGCTGGGGAGGTTGTGGGCTGTAAGAGCCCACAATGGCAGGAGGGTGTCTGGTAGAGAAACCTCGAGCAGACTTTTTGGTAGCCCCCCCCCCCGCAAACTCCTTACCCAATTAATTGTTCTTTTTTTGGAGCTTCTTACCGTATGAGTTGCATTTGGCCCCCATCAAAAAGGCCATCCAAAAAGAGCTTTAAAAACTATTTTAGAATGACTTTTTAAATTCATTCCTATCCTGGGATTTCAGTCATGGATTAGTTGCGAGAAGTTTTTTTAAAATCTCTCGTCTTTATGGTTTAAAAGGACAAAAGAACATAACAACTTCCTTACTGGAACTGATCAAAGGCTTGAGCACTCATAAGCTAAGTCAGAAAGTAGCAGCATTTGCTTCCAAAATGCTCCCAGCGACTGTTATTTAGAGATATACTGTCACTGGATAAGGAGGTTCTCTTTAGCTGTCATGGCTGATACCCATTGCTGGACCCAGGGCTTTTTTTTTAGAAAAGGCCCAGCAGGAACTTATTTGCATATTAGGTCACACCCCCTGATGCCATGCCAACTGGAACTGCATTCCTGCTAAAAAAAAAAAAGCCGTGGCTGGACCTATCTTCCACGAAAACAGTTCTTCAACAGGCCGTACTAAATTTAATATCCATGGACTTTTCAGCTCGAGTGAAGATGAAAATGGGAATTAGATGTAAAAAAATCCAGGGTAGTTGTAGTAACAGGGTATTTTAATTTGTATTGGGGTTGGGAGTCAATATAATATGAATTTTCTCCAAATGGCAGATGTTCCCCATTCAGAAATAATACACTTTTTTTCAAATAACAAACTGTTAGCAAAATGTTGCTCACCAAAGAAGGGAAATGAGATGGCTAGTTTTAGAAGCATCAAAAACCCTCTCAAACTTGAGCAAAGTTGATTCTTAGTTGCAGGGCTTTTTTTGGTAGAAAAAGCCTAGCAGGACCTCATTTGCATATTAGGCCACCCCCACCCCCTGACATCACCTGCTTTTTTTTGAGCAGGGCTTTTTTTTGAGCAGGAACACAGTCCCAACTGGCTTGATATCAGAGGGTGTGGCGTAATATGCAAATGAGTTCTTGCTGGGCTTTTTGTAGAAAAGGCCCAGCAAGAACTCATTTGCATATTATGCCACACCCTCTGATATCAAGCCAGTTGGGACTGTGTTCCTGCTCAAAAAAAAAGCCCTGCTTAGTTGTGGGTTATCTGCCCACCCCTGAGCTGTCTCATTCTATATGACATTCTTGCCTGTCTGTCCACAGTACTACGATGACACCTTTCCATCTACAAAAGAACAGAAGATCTTTGAGAAAAATGTCTTCAACAAAACTCACAAGACTGACAGTGAGTATGCAGTGCTTTGGGATGGAAAGAGTCTGGCAGCCAGCAGTCCTCAGCAATACTTTCTGGCTCAATGGCCCAAGTTTCTCCTCCTCCCTTTGCCAGATACAGAGATTTGAAGCAGCAGTTGTGAATAAACAAAGATCCAGATGATCAGGGCTTTTTTTGTAGAAAAAGCCCAGCAGGAATGCATTTGCACGTTAGGCTACACCCCCTGGTGTCACCATTGTTTCACATAGGGCTTTTTTGCAGAAAAAGCCCAGAAGGAACTCATTTGCCTATTAAGCCACACCCCCTGATGCCAAGCCAGCCAGAACTGCATTCCTGTGAGTTCCTGCTCAAAAAAAGCCCTGCAGATGATAAAGAGGAAGGCAGAGAGATGAGGAGAAAGGAGGAGCTGTGGCATCAGTGACAAAGAGGCCAAATCAACAGGCCACTTTGACGAGGCTGGGGGGAGAGAATTAGAGTTTTCAACCTCCTGGTAGCGGCTGGAGATCTGCACCAAAATGTTTCTGACTGACTGCAAACAGATTATCTTGGGCTTGTTTATTTGTTAAAAGGTCGGATCTCTGTTGACTGGAGATCAGTTGTAATCCCAGGAGATCTCCATCTACCACCTGAAGATTGGCAACCTTACTCTTACAGCCTCTGGCCTGAGTTTAACTTCCAGCTTTATGCTCTCTGAGCTTGGTAGCCCTTTGAAGGTAAACAAGCAGCCCTACCAGTCTGCGAGAAAAGTTTGGGTGTGTTCTGGCTGCACCCACTTCAAAGGTCAGCCAGGGACAGTGTTAGCATCAGAAAAATTAAAGTTATTAAAGAGCATACACATGCGGAAGAAGGAGTGCAGCATTCTTCAAAATCCTATCCCAGCAGTAGTCTGAAGACTTCATCTCTCTTTTTCCCTTCCTCAGGTGAGATCGCTTTTTTGGAAGGCCTAACTATTGTCTATAAAAGCAGCATTGACCTCTTTTTGTACGTAGTGGGGAGCTCCAATGAAAATGAGGTAAGCCTTGCTTCTGAGAACAGTTTTCTAACAAGTGGACAGAGCACCAATGAACAGTGGAGCCTGGATTCTCTCTCACCTCCACCCCAGTCTGGGATCCGTTCTCACACTTCCTTTCAGTTTTGTCCCTCACAGTTTAGATGATCATTTCACAGAGGTTATTATTTTTGGGGGGGGGGCTCATTTCTCCCCCTTAAAGGAGGAGTATTCCTTTATGCAGGGTTCCCCAACCTTTTCAAGCCTCTCAGCATCTTTCACATTCTGAACAGCTTGGTGGACACAGCCACAAAATGGATGCAGGGCCAGCCACAAAATGGCTGCCATGGTGAAGATCCTTGTGCTAGAGGGGCAATTGCTGCCAAAAGAATGTTTTTTAAAAAAAATCTGCACAGCCAGAGGCCAGTTGGAAACCTAGACTGGGGGAAAAATACCCTCCTGGCCTCTTCACTTTCTAAAAACACTTGGCAAGCACCAGGGAAGGTGTCGCCAGGACCCCTGCTTTATGGACTTTGAATCATGCCCATCAGATTCTGTAATATACAGGGGTGGAATTCTAGCAAGAGCTCCTTTGCATATTAGGCCACACACCCCTGATGTAGGCAGTCCTCCAAGAGCTTACAATAAAGAGCCACGTTAGGGGTGTGTGGGCTAATATGCAAAGGAGCTCCTGCTAGTATTCCATCCCTGGTGACATATATCTTGTTTCCAGGGCTGGACCTAGACTGTTTGACACCCTAGGCAAAGCTAACTACTTGCACCCACACACTCACACCGATACCCAATTTTCAAAAACATGAATTGTGGGAAAAATTAAAAGCACAAAACTTGAAATTGCTCCCTGACCTGAATAGCCCAGGCAAGCCAGTTTTTGTTAGATCTTGAAAGCTGAGCAGGTATTTGGATGGGAGACCTTCTTGAAATAACAAAGTTAGGAGGGCAGGCTCTACTCAGCCACCTCTCTGAATATTTTTCAGGCTTCCAGTAGAGGTCAGTCACCAGAGGTTGACATGATTTCCCGGTGCGTGCACAGGCCCGGCGCTGAGGTTTCCAGCGCCCCAGGCCAAAATTTGCCCCCCCCTGCCTCTCCTTTTTTTCCTCATAAACCTTCGTGTGCGAGAGCGCGCACAGCCCAACGACATCATGATGACGTCATCGGGCCGTGTGCGGCGCATGCGGGCCCCCCTATTCTCGGCCCTCTCCCGCTTTGAAGCAGGAGAGAGCCGGGCCCCCCCCACCACCTTGCCAAGGTTTGCAAAGCCTCCATCACCCACCCCCTCAGGCTGATCCTTACCCCCCCACCACCCTTCCTCTGTCACGGCGGTGCAAGCCATGCCACTGCTGCCACCCTCCCTTCCTTCGTGGTGCTGAAAACCAGCGCCGCACTCCGCTCCATTCACCTCGCCTTCCCCCCCCCACCGCTGAGCCTAGGCTGGTCCTTACCAGCTTCAATGTGGCTGCGCGGCTTCTAAGCCTTTGAAGGGCCCGCGGGAGGAGAGTTCGCTCCCCCTCCTTCCTGGAACTGGAAGTGAGGGGGATCAAATTTGCCTATCGCAGGTCCTTCAAAAGCTTATAAACCGCGCGCAGCCACATTGAAGCTGGTAAGGACCAGCCTAGGCTCAGCAGCAGTGGGGGTGGGGGGGAAGCAAGGCGAGTGGAGCGCAGCATTGGCTTCCAGCGCTGCAAAGGAAGGGAGGAGGGTGGCGGCGGCACCCCAGGCGGCGGGGGGGGGGAGCCAGAGCTCTAGGCCGTCGCCTAGTTCACCGACTCCCACGCACCAGCCCTGTGTGTGCATGTGCGCGCGTGCACACACACACACACACACACGGAGGCCCATAGGATAGAATGGAGACATCGGGGCACTACTGCAGCACAACCCCAGATAAGTTTAAAACCCCTTCTCTAGAATGGAATCCATCCTCTTCTAAGTGCCTGTGTGTGAGATTGGGCCGCTGCTGCAGTCCAACCCCAGAGAAGGGGTTGCCTCACCGGCCTGCACTTCTTGAAGAGTCGTTGGTGCCCTAGGCAATGACTTAATTTGCCTAGCGGGCGGTCCAGCCCTACTTTTTTTCTTCGCTTCCAGATTTAAATTGTGGCCTTATTGTGTAAGAGGCATGCTCTGTTTGTATTTTGTGGAGCACATAGCAGAAATGTTCAGCAGAAATGGTATGCTGCTTGATTTGTTGGGGGTGGGGGTGGGCTGTGACTCAGTGGCAGAGCATCTGCTTTGCATCTAGAAGGTTCCAGGTTCAATCCCTGGCATCTCCAGTTAAAAGGAATAGGCAGCATGTGTTCTGATGAAAGATCTCTGCCTGAGGCTGCGAGGAGTCACTGTGAGTCACAGTAGACCAGGGGCCTTTTTGAGCCTTCAGGCACCTTTGGAATTCTGACATCGCATGGTGGACGCAGTCACAAAATGGCTGCCAAATGTTTTTTGAGGGGGTGGCAAAATTAAAAAATGGCACCCCCTTATGGGCCTATTCTACCTTATCGGCCCATAGAATAGAATGAACTCCATACTCAATTTGGTGCCCCCCTCCAGTGGCTCCCAGGGCAAGCACCCCCTTCTGCCCCCCCCCCTAGATCCGGCCCTGCCACAGAATGGCTACAGAATGGCTACAGCAGGAGGTGGAGCCAGCCAGAAAATGGCCTCTGCAGCTTACCTTCAGTCTCACAGTGAAGATCCTTCTGCAGTGGCAGCTGTTGCCAAAGCAATGCTTTTAAAACCCGGCCCAAGCAATCAGATCTCCAGTGCTCAGTCAGAAGAACTGCTGGGGCAAAGCTCCTCATGGCGCCACCTGCTTTTGGAAAACACCTGGTGGGTCCCAGGAAAGGGGTCTGCAGGCACTGTGGCACCCATGGGCAGTATGCTGGAGACTCCTGGCATAGCCAAAGTAGAGCTTGATGAAACAAAAAATTTGGCTTGGTGTAAGGCAGCTTCATGTGTTCGTGTATGATTGCCTTCCTTCCCTGACCCTGCTTTGTTTTTCTTTTTTCACAGCTGATGCTGATGTTGGTTCTGAACTGTCTCTTTGAATCCCTCAATCACATGCTACGGTAAGTATTGCTAGCCTTGAGGAGGCCACAAGATCACAGACAATGTGATAGATCCAGTGGGCTGGCTTTCGCTCACTGTCTCTCTCTTTCTTTCTTTCTTTCTTTCTTTCTTTCTTTCTTTCTTTCTTTCTTTCTTTCTTTCTTTCTTTCTTTCTTTCTTTCTTTTTTTTCTTTTTTTCTTTCTTTCTCTTTCTTTCTTTCTTTCTTTCTTTCTTTCCTTCCCTCCCTCTCTTTCTTTTTTCCTTCCTTCCTTCCTTCCTTCCTTCCTTCCTTCCTTCCTTCCTTCCTTCCTTCCTTCCTTCCTTCCTTCCTTCCTTTCTTTCTTTCTTCCTTCCTTCCTTCCTTCCTTCCTTCCTTCCTTCCTTCCTTTCTTTCTTTCTTTCTTTCTTTCTTTCTTTCTTTCTTTCTTTCTTTCTTTCTTTCTTTCTTTCTTTCTTTCTTTCTTTCTTTCTTTCTTTCTTTCTTTCTTTCCTCCCCTCCCCTCCCCTCCCCTCCCCTCCCCTTCCCTTCCCTTCCCTTCCCTTCCTTCAGCAAGTGATGCTCTGTGTTCTTGGTGCTTGAGAGGGGCAACAGGGTGAGGGCTTCTGGTGTCCTGGCCCTAGTGATGGACTTCTTGATGGCACCTGGTTTTTGTGGCCACTATGTGACACAGAACGTTGGACTGGATGGGCCATTGGCCTGATCCAACAAGGCGTCTCCTATGTTCGTTCGTTCTTTCTTGGTATTTTTTATGTGTGGTGTGTGTGTGCCTGCACCTGCAAATCATGTCTACCTCTGGTGACTGACCCCTACTGGGGGCCTGGAGGATATTCAGGGAGGTGGCTGAATAAATCTTGCCCCATCCTCCTGACTGCTGGTATTATCAAGGAGGTCTCCCATCCAAGTACTTGCCAGAGTTAGCTTCCAAGATCTGACAAGATTGGGCTTGCTGGGCTATCCAGGTCAGGGCTGATCCAATGAGTTTTCTTGATGGAGAAAAGGGGAGGGGTTCCCTTTGACCATTGAGGCCATGCTGGGGATCACGGGACCTGCACGGACAAAAATCATGTAGGATGGGGCATAGGGTTGCCATTTTCCAGTTGGTGGCTGGAGCTCTTGTGCAGTTACAACTGATCTCCAGGTTACAGAGTTTTCCAGTTCCCTTGGAGAAAATGGCTGCTTTGAAAGGTGGACTTTATATGGCATTATTGCCATATTGAAGTCTCCCCACTCCCTAAACTCTGCCTTCCTCAGGCTCCACCCCCAAATTATCTGGAATTTCCCAACCCGGAGCTGGAAACTCTAGATGGGGACTGTAAATAAGGAGAGGAACTGGGCCTGATAGACTGGGGAAAGCTGATTGGATCTAACCCTGTCTTTACCAGAATCTAGAAGCATAGAACCAGAGTAGGGTGGGTGACAAGAGCCTCTATCATCTGAGAGAGCTGGCCATATTTATTTCTAGATTTCTTTAGGAGCTGAAAGGATCTTACATCCTTTTCCCCTCTTCAGTGTCATTATTGCAACAACCCTACAAGGAAGGATATGCTGAGAGTGTGTGACTGGCCCAAGGTCATCCCAAAAACTTCCATGGCAGAGTGGAGAGTCAAATCCAGACCTCTTAGAACAGGGGTGGCCAACGGTAGCTCTCCAGATGTTTTTGGCCATGCTGGCTGGGGCTGATGGGGGTAGGCAAAAAACATCTGGAGAGCTACCGTTGGCCACTCCTGTCCTAGAATCATATCTGACGCTCTTAGGATTGCGTAAGGAACATTGTGATGTATTGATTCCAAAACGGTTGCTGTGTTAGTATGTTGCAGTGAAATTAAACAGAAGTCCTGTGGCTCCTTAAAGACGAACAAAATGCATGAATCTCTGACTCATGGGAGCTTTGCTGAAATGAATATTAGAATAAATTTACTTTTACTGTGATGCTGGGTAAGTTCGGAAGCAATGGGAGATTTTCTCAAAAACGCTGAGAACTGTAACTTTGATTTGGTGCAAATAATTCTGTTTGGGATTCCCTTGTCACAGAACTAGAGTCCCCAGGGTTCCTTGAGAAAGAAGGATTTTCTTCAGCCAGTTAACGTCTGTGGCAATGTATATACATTCTCAGTGTTAAGAACATAAGAGAAGCCATGTTGGATCAGGCCAACGGCCCATCCAGTCCAACACTCTGTGTCACACAGTGGCAAAAAAATGTATATATACACACCCACTGTGGCTAATAGCCACTGATGGAACTGTGCTCCATATTTTTATCTAAACCCCTCTTGAAGGTGGCTATACTTGTGGCCGCCACCACCTCCTGTGGCAGTGAATTCCACATGTTAATCACCCTTATAAGAACATAAGAGAAGCCAAGAGAAGTGTTGTTCCAACATGTTTTGTTTTGCATCTAGAAAAAACGTGGAGAAACGGACCCTGGTGGAGAACATGGATGGGGCATTCCTCGTGGTCGATGAGATCATCGACGGAGGGTGAGCAGCATGTAGAGAAAGAGAATGTTGTGCTGAGTGGACAGAGAAAGAAGCTGTGAATAAAGAATCTGCTTTAAATAAATGGTTCAAATCCTGTATGACAGTATTATCCAAAAGCCTTTTTCCAGGGTGAGATGGGTTTGGCTGGTCTCAGTAAGTTGTCTAACACACACGAAGCTGCCTTATACTGAATCAGGCCTTTGGTCCATCAAAGAGTGGGAACACACAGGGAATTTGGCGCAACAGTATCCTGGCTTCGAAAAAGCTGGTTCTCTTGATTCATGCTGCGACAATTGCACAACCCCCACCCTACTGCCGGGAGAAGTACCAGCTGCACACGCGCAAGAGGAGCATTCTGACTGTGCATGTGGGTCAGGTGCATCACATGCCCTAGCCAAGGATGGAATTCTAGCAGGAGCTCCGTTGCATATTAGACCACACACCCCTGATGTAGCCAATCCTCCAAGAGCTTACAAGGCTCTTTTTTGTAAGCTCTTGGAGGATTGACTACATCAGGGGTGTGTGGCCTAATATGCAAAGGAGCTCCTGCTAGAATTCCACCTCTGGCCCAAGACAGCTAGGAAATGTTCTTGCATGCATTTTAGAGATTTGCTACTGGGAAGTTCCCGATAGCTATTTAATCTGGTCCCAGCCCATCCTAAAATGATAAGTATGGGTGGAACTTGGGGAGCAGATGTGCACAAGTGATCATGCACATTAAATCTGGATGGGAGGCATGGCTAGGTCAGGCCAGATCTCTCGTGTGATCGCACCCAAAGTCAGTATTATCTACTCAGACCAGCAGACACTCTCTTTGGTCTTTGGTAGAGGTCTTTCACATCACCTGCTGCCTGCTCCTTTAATGGGAGCTGCCAAGGACAGAACTTGGAACCTTCTGCATACTGAGCAGATGCTCTACCGTTGAGCACAGCCCCTCCCCAAACACCACCCTCCGTTTTTAATCTGGATGTAAGTGTATCTGCTGTGACTCACTCAAATTTGATCGATAAAGCAGTCAACCAGGGCTTTTTTTGAGCAGGAACGCACAGGAACACGGTTCTGGCTGGCTTAGTATCAGGGGATGTGGCCTAATATGCAAATGAATGCCTGCTGAGTTTTTTCTACAAAAAAGCCCTGTGTGAAACAATGGTGACATCAGGGGATGTGGCCTAATATCCAAATGAGTTCCTGCTGGGATTTTTGAGTAAAAAAGTCCTGCAGTCAACTATATTGAGGGTAAAACAAAATGTTCACCCAGATGGCTCCACAAAATCACATTAAGGAATCCCTTTAAACTGTAATCCCAAGTAATGGATCTAGTTTAAAACATGACCTCGATAAACGAAAGTCATATATTTGAAAACAAACCGTTATTGCATCTGAACTGGGCCTCTTTCCTGCTCGTTGAAATCCTTTGAAATCCTCACTTTAAGAGTAATTCCTCAACTGGGCAAGGTAGTTATGATTCTCTTAGAAAGAACAGCGGGCTATAAAGGCATGTACTAAATAAATAAATATGATATGGGAAAAAATTTACAGTATTTAGGAGCTTTGCTGCAGAGTGAAGAGCTTTCCACTTTTTCTGCTTTTAAAGGACTTCATAATTGTGCTTCCAGAGTCCAACCAGGGAGCGCTCAGAAGGAAATAGGTAACAGGGTAGCACTTCACAAAACGGTTTTACAAACTCGCTTGGATAAATGATTAAGGGCTATGGTCTGCACTGCTGTGTATAGTTTTTATTTATTTATTTATAATTTAGATTTATGAATCACTCATCGATTCAGGGCTTTTTTGTAGCAGGAACTCCTTTGCATATTAGGCCACACACCCCTGATGTAGCCAATCCTCTAAGAGCTTACAGGGCTCTTCTTACAGGGCCTAATGTAAGCTCTTGGAGAATTGGCCACATCAGGGGGGTGCAGCCTAATATGCAAAGGAGTTCCTGCTACAGAAAAAACCCTGCATAGATTTATGAATCACCCAACCCCTGAGTACTCAGGGCTCTGAGCGATAAACAACAATAAAAATACACATTGTAGTAAAACATTTCCAACTATTGAAATAAATTTGTTAAAAACAATTCTCAAATGGCTCTAATACATAGATTTTAGACTATGTCATCAGTCCAGGTCTCATTTTGTAGCAGAAGCTCCTTTGCATATTAGGCCACACCCCCTGATGTAGCCAATCCTCCAAGAGCTTACGGGGTTCTTATTACAGGGCCTACTGTAAACCCTTGAAGGATTGGATTCATCAGGGGTGTGTGGCCTAATATGCAAAGGAGCTCCTGCTACAAAATGAGCCCTGGACTCATCATCATGCGGGAGAGGTGGAAGAAAGTGGGGAGGAGAGAGTGCCAGCCAAGGTGATGCCTGTCACTGTCCACAACCAAAAGCCCGGCGGAACATCTCTGCTTTACAGGCCCTGTGGAACTGCATCAGGTCCCATAGGGCACAGATGTCATTTGGCAGAGAGTTCCGTCAGGTGGGAGCTGGGGCTGAAAAATGACCCTATTAATGTAATTAAAAGTAAAGGTAGTCCCCTATGCAAACATCAGTCGTTTCCAACTCTGGGGTGACGTTGCTTTCACGTTTTCATGGCAGACTTTTTACAGGGTGGTTTGCCATTGCCATCTACACTTTCCCCCCAGCAAGCTGGGTACTCATTTACTGACCTCAGAAGGATGGAAGGCTGAGTCAACCTCGAGCCGGCTACCTGAACCAGCTTTCGCTGGGATCGAACTCAGGTCGTGAGCAGAGAGCTCCGACTGCAGTACTGCAGCTTTACTGCTCTGCACCATGGGGCTCTTATTAATATAATTAGGACCCTATTTATGTAATTTATTGTAAATAGGCCCTAATTTATGTAATTTCTGTACTGCTTAGTGTGTGATGTGAATAATTACAATGTGCTTCATTTCTTTCTGGTAATTCCAGGCTTCTAAAACCCTCATGAATTTGTTTGGGAATTTCCCATTTTTAGTGCCTGTGCTGTCCCGCCATGTGTAATCCGTCTTGAGTTCCTGTGAGAAAGGTGGACTATAAATAACATAAATTTAAAAAAATGAAATTTTTAATCATATATAATGAAATAAAATGGCCTGGGGCCACATGGTATATCTCAGCACCTGTGATAGCACATGCGCTAGCCAGTAGGTGCTTGTCTCATTTGAGTGGTCAGTCTAACTGCATGAGTTGTATTTGAAGATATAGCTTATCTTAACATAGATGCTTTGCACAGCAACAAAATAATGTGGTTTGATTGCTGGGGGGGGGAAATGCTGTTTTCCTGTAAAAGAACAGCTTCCTCGAGGGGAGCCACATGGCTTTTTCTCGACAGCTGAATAACAACTGTACGTATATTGAACAACAACAACAAAAGCCCCAAAGCCATTTATATTCACATCTAGGCTGATTTCCCTCTAGCCTTATGCCGCTCTCACGCTCCTCTTCTCTGTGGGGCTTTTGTCAGATTTCACACTATCTGTTCCAGGCTGCAACTAGCTTTGCCTTTTTCACGCGGCAAACAGAAACTGGTTTTTAGAAATCCGATGGAAGCCCTGTCGAGAAAAGGAGCGTGGGAGTGGCATAAGGCTAATGGGAAATTGTTCCTAGTCTTATACGCTGGGTTCTTCATTGCTGGAGATTTGGAAGGGCATTCTCCCTCCCAAAGGTGTTTAATGTCTCTTTCTGCCTTTTTCGAATTCTAGTGTGATTCTCGAAAGTGACCCCCAACAAGTCGTGCAGAACGTGAATTTCAGGGTGAGTGGTCTGCCTGTCCCCTTTCTCCTGTGGATTGCCCTTCCGCTTGGAATACCTACTTCACCTCCTCCCCAAAACTCTTTCCATCCCAGATGGTCGCAGAGCCGGCGGCTTACGGCTTCATTCTGTTTGATTACATCACGGGTAACTTGGAACACAAAGACATTATACCCGAGAGCTTGTACAAATAGCAAAATGCTGTTGGAAGAGTAAGACGGCTCCCCTTTTTAAGCATGTGCATTCTGGTGTGGTGTGGCATGTCATTGGCTGGGTGGAAATCATCCCGCTCATTTTATCTTCTGCTCCTATTTATCAGGGAGGGTCCCTTCTTCCTAAGTTCGGCTTGTTTTTTACATACTTTAGGGCAGGGGTCCCCAACCCCTGGGCTGCGGACCAGTACCTGTCCATGGTCTGTTAGCAACTGGACCACAGAGTGAGGCAGAGACCTTCACCTGCTCCTCATTTAAAGATCCCCGTGGGGGGCAGGGATGGGGTGTGGCCGTGGCGGCAGCCTGGGGCAGCAAAAACCCCAGCACCCCCACCTGTCCGTGGAAAAATTGTCTTCCACAAATCCGGTCCCTGGTGCCAAAAAGGTTGGGGGCCACTGCTTTAGGGCACATGCTGGTGCCATGGTTCCCATTGCACTTTTTGGGTTGCCCGTCAAGTGGTTTAAGAAAGTGGGCAGGGCCATCTGGGATTCAGTTGGCTGTCCAGATTTTTAAAAACGTTGCTTTGGCAGCAGTTGCTACTGGGAATGGGCATGAACTGGAGAAATGGAGGTTTTTGAAGAGCTCACAAACCATAAAACTCCACAAGCGTTTCAGGCTCGTGGTTCATGATGCAGTGCAGCTTGCAAAAAAAAACATATAAAGGGATCCCTTTAAATGGCTTTTGCAAGCCCCACCACAGCAAAGAGGTCACTTCCTGTGGCTTCTGAGTGCCGCTTCCTGCCTGCCTCTGCATCCCGCCTTCTGAGTCCACTTGCTGAATTGCACTGCTGTGGTGGCATGGCTTGGAAAAAGCATTTAAAGAGACTGCAGTGTTCTTTAAATGCCTTCTTGCAGCCCTGCCACCAGCTCCAATCTTTCTACCAACACGAACCACATGAGGGTGGGATGGCACAAACCATGGCTCATGAACCACGAACCAGGCCCCGTTCATGATTAATTTTGTCTCGTAACTTGGTTTGCACCCATCCCTAGTTGCCACCACAGCCCAAGGATCTTCGCCATGCTACTGAAGGTAAACTGTGACAGTCATTTTGTGGCTGGCTCCATCTCCTGTAGCAGCCGTTTCACAGCAGCCATTTTGTGGCTGCACCCACCATGCTATGTCAGAAGTCTAGAGTTGCCTGCAGGCTGAGAAAGTTGGGGGCCCCTGCTTTAAGGCCCTTTTAGGGGCTTTGATTGAAGAACATGTGTGTGAGTGTGAGTGTTGAGGGAGAGGATTACTGTTAATGTAAATTAAGTCAGCACATACCCTGTAAACTCATGGCTGCTTTCATCCCAGCAGAACTATAGAAGCAGAAGCATTTTAGGCTCTCCTCTCTTCAGCTGGGCTGCATCCATAAATCATTGGATATTGCGCTATGCCTACGCTGGAAGAATCATTTTCAACTGGATCAGCTTGTTCAAGCTGGATAACCCAGATACAAATTACTGTTACGGTGCAAGTGTAATATCCAAAAATGTGTAGAGGTCTCCCTCTTTATTTATCAGGAATGTCTCTGTCTCTAACAGCTCACAGTGGGGTCCAAACCGGATGAAGTATCTGAGATCTATAGTCAGATCAATCTGCAACTTTGTAGTTCTGTTAACCAATGGAGGGAATTGGGGCCCAAGCATTGGGGAGATATTATCATTTTCTTCTCATACTATTTTCCTGATGTTAGTCTCACACACACACACATTGTTGTTTGGCCAGATTGTACCTGTATAGTCCTTTTCAAAAGTTTTGATTTTTTGGCACTCCGGCCATGTGTAATAAGGATAAAGGAAGACCTTTCCTGGATCAGACCAGTAACTCATCTAGTTCACTGTCTGACACAGTGGCCGGCCAGTACTCTGGAGGGCCCACAACAGGGCACAGGGTCTGAGGCCTTCCCCTGATGTTGTCGTCTCCTGGCTCTGGGATTCAGAGGTTTACTGCCTCTGAATTTGGAAGTTCCCTTTACTCACCATGCATAGTAGGCCCTGACAGACTTATCTTCATGGGTAATAGAAACCAGAGGTTGATGAGAAGGAAGAAACGGCTCCAGAAAACACCCTGCCCAAACAAAAAAAAAGGGAGGAGGGAAAAGAGTATGCCTTCCCATTCAGCTCCACTTGGGGCTTGGCCAGGCTGGGTGCCACCCTTGCTACCACCGGGCTGTTTCTGCCCATGTAGAAGGGTTCAGGCCATCACACAACACCCACGATCCTCCCAGCAGATGCAGTCCCCACCATTTTGCGTGAATAGGGCAGTGCATGTATCTTCCAGCTTTGGAATGTGCAAATGGAACACAGGGTTTTTGAGGGGACATGTTTGCAAATAGTGAAGCTGTACATGCATGCAGAAATACCCGCGTGGCTCTGTTAATGCAGCATGGCAAATGAGCACGTCAGGAGGATTGTGGGTCCCATTGTGTGCACCTGGAACTGCAAAACCGAATGTGTGGAAAGGAATTACAATTCCCTTTATAGCAAGCCCACTAAGATCTGTATTGGGAAAACAGTACAGGGGAAAGGCTTTTTTTTTTAAAATCCCTCTTTATTTCTCCCCCCCCACCACCACCACCACCACTGCTGTGCCACACCTTCCCCTGCCCAGCTGCTATGTATGGAAATATCTGAGGGCAGGAGATCAGATTACAAATTGCTCTCACTGTCCCCTGAATGTGTATTGTAGTAAACAATTAACATGGTCTCTAAAATAGCTCTAATTTCTCCAGTTTCAAAAACTGAAACCAAGTGCAAAATAAAAATCTGACACAGGCTGCTAATACTTCTAGGGTTGTTACGGAGCATCAGAAAACACTGCATGCACAAAAACCAGATACTCTTAATGTAAACTGCTTTTTAAAAAGTTAGGCTGAGGTGTCCCTAGACTGTCTGGCACCCTAGGCAAGCCTAACTTCCCCCCCCCCCCCTGCACTGATAACATCACTGAGTCACGTGGGGGGCACCCAATTCAACACCTCCAGAAGGCTGGCACCCTAGGCCAGGGGTTGCCAATGGTAGCGCTCCAGATGTTTTTTGCCTACAACTCCCATCAGCCCCAGCCAGCATGGCCAATGGCTGGGGCTGATGGGAGTTGTAGACAAAAAACATCTGGAGAGCTACCGTTGGCCACCCCTGCCCTAGGCAATTGCCTAGTTTGTTTAGTGGCAGAGCTGGCTCTACACATGTAACTCATGGCCACTGCAGAAAATTGCAGTCAGCAGCTACCAGTTTCTTATGAGAATTCACTTCCACAGCACTTCAGGGACACTGTTTGGATCAAAACAGAGGCATGAGGGGGAGCACGGCATTCAGCCTTCATCTTCATACCATTTTCTAACCTGAAACTGCCTGGGGGAATTATTTGAGAGAGGCAGTTTGGTGTAGTGGTTAAGTGTGCTGACTCTTATCTGGGAGAACCAGGTTTGATTCCCCACTTCTTCACATGCACTCGGAGATGTGACCTTGAGTCAGTCACAAGTTCTCGCAGAGCTGTTCCTTTCTAGAGCAGTTTCTGTCAGAGCTCTCTCAGCTAGTATTCCCTCTAAGCTGAGCCAGTGTGAGCTAGCTCACAGCTTTTTACCCTCCAGCTCACTCATTTTTGTCCTAGCTCAGGAAGAATGGCCTCAGAGCAAACTAATTCATGCAAAAGCTCACAACTTTAATGCCAATAGCTCACGAAGTAGAATTTTTGCTCACAAGTCTCCAGATCTTAGCAGGAATATTGCTCTCAGCTCCACCTACTTCACAAGGGTGTCTGCTGTGGGGAGGGGAAGGGAAAGGAGATTGTAAGCTACATGACTCCTTCCCATTGGAGACTCACAAAAGTTTAAGATCTGCCTGGGCTGCTGGGGATGGGGGTGTTCAGGATTAAAACTGAGATGGATGAAAAAATTTCAGGGAATGAAAATAGTTCTAACAGGGCTTTAATTTTGAGATCTGTCTTGGCTTTTGGGATGAAATGGACCCTAGTTTTGAATAAAGTAAATAAATACACCTCAACTTGAAACAAATGGCCAAGTGTACAGTGTATATTCTGTACACTACAGGTCAGTATTGAAATGAGAACAGTGTGTGTGGGGGAGACACATGATGGGGTTTCCCAGCATGCTTTGTGTGCTTCACTTTTGAAGGGGAGGGTTGACAAAACAGTTAAAACAAAACTGTTTCATCAAGCAATGTAGAACTTTTCTCCACTTACATGTTGGCATTATGCAAAACCTGCTGTGAGCCTGATGCATGTTTTGTTTTGTTTTTCAACCTGGGTTTTTATTTGTGTGAACGTCGCTGCTGGGCTAACTGTGCTCTTGCAGTTGTATCCGAGCACTATTCGTGTGGGCTTCCTAGTGGCTGCAGATTGGAGAGGAGCTGCGATGCCAGTTGCTAAGCTTCATGGCTTGAGTATCACAGCACAAACTGCACTCACCTCCAGCAGCAACTCTTGTGTCCACAGCATACATAAGAACGTAAGAAGAGCCTTGCTGGATCAGAGCAATGATCCATCTAGTCCAGTATCCTGTCTTACACAGTGGCCAACCAATTCCTCTGGACGGCCAACAACAGGGCACAGAGACCGAGGCATTCCCCTTGTGGCCTCCTGGCTCTGGAATTCAGAGGCTTAGTGCCTCTGAATGCAGTGGTTCCCCTCAGTTAACATGACTAGTAGCCATTGACAGACTTATCCTTCATGAATCTATCTAATCTCCTTTTAAAGCTGTTTATTCCTGTGACCATCGCTACATCCTCTGACAGCTAATTCCACATTTTGATCACTCTCTGTGTAAAGCATTGTAGTTCATCCAGGATGCCTTTAGGGTTGCCAGTTCTCCTGGGAAGTTCCTGGAGATTTGAGGGCAGGGCCTGTGAAGAAGGGAATTTGGAGAGGGATTTAACCTGGGATCTATGATGTACCACACAACTTGCCCTCCAAAGTTGCCGTTTGCTCCAGGGGAGCTGATCCCTGTCGCCTAGAGATCAGTTGAAATTTTGTGGGGAAATCCATGCCTCACCTGAAGGTTGGCAGCCCTGAGTTTAACATTCCATGAACTGAAATGCCCCCAGGTGACTGTAGAAGCTACCAGCCCCTATAACTGCTACAGGCACCTGTGTAGAACTGCCTGTATTCTGGCTTCTCAGGTGGGCTGTGCTTGAGAAATGGTAGCAGGTGGGCAAGCCAGTCCCAGTTTATATCCTCTTTGCACTTCCTTTGAATCTCATTTGCCATCTTAGTGCCCATTCATCCAATTGGGGTGTGTGTGTGTGTTTCTTCTTGTAATTTTCCTCTCCTGGAATAATTTACACAAACTTAGCTATCTCAGTGCTCTTTTAAATCAAGCATTTTAGCATGGACACCATTGTTTTAGACTCTCTCTGAGGGTTTTTTTCTGATTTAAAACAATTTTTATTTAGTAACATATGGTAACAATATCTATTTCTTGCATCATTAATAACTTCTTTTTATCTATCCCATATATTACTTTCTAACCACCCCTCCTCCCGTTACTTGACCCCCGCAAGTGTTATTTACTTAAGATACTAACATTTAAAGGTACCCTTAACTAATAAAAACAAAAATTAATATCCTTCTTCCTTCTAATACTTTATCATTATCAAAAATTGTCCAATGTCCTTTTATTTTCCACTCTTTTTCTACATGTCTTCTAAACTTTTTCCACTCCTTCTTAAAAACTTCTAAATCATAGTCTCTTAAAGTTCTTGTTAATTTGTCCATTTCACTCCATGTCATAACTTTTACAATCCAATCCCATTTCTCTGGTATTTTTTCTTGCTTCCACAACTGCGCATACAATGTCCTAGCTGCTGAAAGCAAGTACCAAATTATAGTTCTATCTTCTTTTGGAAATTTTTTCATTTGTAATCCCAACAGAAAAGTCTCTGCAACTTTCTTAAATTCATATCCCAAGATCCTAGAAATTTCTTGTTGAATCATCTGCCAATACTTTTTTGCTCTTTCACAAGTCCACCACATATGGTAGAAAGAACCTTCATGTTTTTTACATTTCCAACATCTATCTGGCATCTTATTGTTCATCTTTGCCAACTTTTTCGGAGTCATATACCATTTATACATCATTTTAAAACAGTTCTCTTTAATACTGTGACATGTCGAAAGCTTAATAGAATTCTTCCACAAATATTCCCAAGTTTCCATCTGTATTTCTTTATTTACATTAATTGCCCACTTAATCATTTGGGATTTCACTACTTCATCTTCCGTAGACCATTTTAAAAGCAATTTAAATAGTTTTGAAATTAATTTTTCATTATCTCCAAGCAGAACTTTTTCCATTTCTGTTTGCTCTTTTATTCCTTCAGTTTTAATATCATTTTACACCAAGCTCTTTATTTGTTGCATTTGGAACCAATCATATTTATTATTCAACTCTTTGGCAGTTTTCAATTCTATTTTGCCACTTTGTATTTTTAATAGTTGATTATATGACAACCACTTTTCTTCACCTGTCTCAGCTGTTATTTTTATTACTTCTGCTGGCACTATCCATAACGGTTTTCTCTCATCCCCATATTTCTTATATTTCATCCACGTATTTAACAAATTGTTTCTTATATAATGGTGAGAAAAAAAACCCATCCATCTTTTTTCCCCCATAATACATATAAGCAGGCCAGCCAAATTTATTTCCATGACCTCCCAATGCTAAGAGTTTTTTATTTAACTGCATCACCCATTCTTTTATCCACACTAAACAAACTGTTTCATGATATAGTTTTAAATCTGGTAGTTGGAATCCTCCTCTCTCTTTTGCATCTGTTAAAATTTTCATTTTAATCCTTGGTTTCTTCTCAGCCCACACAAACTCTGAGATTTTTCTTTGCCATCTATTAAATTGTTTACTGTCTTTCACAATCGAAATAGTTTGAAACAAATACATTATTCTTGGCAGAATATTCATTTTAATTGCAGCTATTCTGCCCAGCAATGACAAATTAAGTTTATTACATTTTATCATATCTTCATCCATTTTACACCATAGCTTCTCATAATTATTTTTAAGCAAATCAATATTCTTCATTGTTATCTTCACACCCAAATATTTTACCTTAGAGGTAACTTCACAACCCGTTAGCTTCTGCAGTTCCTTTTGTTTATTTACTTGCATATTTTTACATAGAAGTTTTGATTTTTCTTTATTAATATAAAGTCCCTCCAGTTCTCCATATTCTTGTATTTTAGCTAACAACAAAGGTGTGACTTGTATGGGATTTTCATTTATAAACATTATATCATCTGCAAATGCTCTATATTTATAAGTAAATCCTTTTACTTTTAATCCTTCTATTTCTTTATCTTTTTGGATTTGCATCAGTAAAATTTCAAGAGTCATTATAAACAACAGTGGGGAAAGCGGACAGCCTTGTCTTGTACTTTTGCTAATTATCATATCTTCTGTAAGATCTGCATTTATACATAGCCTTGCACGTTGTTCAGTATATATTGCTTTTATCAGCCTTATAAAGTTTTCCCCCAACTCCATTTTCTCCATTATTGCAAACATAAAGTCCCAGTTTAAATTATCAAATGCTTTCTCTGCATCTGCAAAGAATAATGCTACTTCCGTTTCTGGATGTCTTTCATAATATTCTACAATATTTACAACAGTTCTAATATTGTCTCTTATTTGCCTTTTGGGGAGAAACCCCACTTGATCCTCCTTTATAAAATTTATCAGATGTTGTTTAAGCCGTTCTGCCAATATTCTTGTATATATTTTATAATCATTATTTAATAGTGAGATTGGTCTATAATTTTTTACATTCGTGACGTCTCTATCTTCTTTTGGAATCAACGAAATAACAGCTTCCTTCCATGTATTTGGTATTTTCCCTTTTATTCTTATCATGTTCATCAAGTTTTGGTATTAATTCCTCTTTGAAGGTTTTAAAAAAATTAGCTGCATAACCACCTGGCCCAGGTGCCTTTCCATTTTTCATTGCATTAATCGCTGCTTCAATTTCTATTTTTTCAATTGGGTCATTCAGAACTTACTTCATATTTTCTGTTAAGTTTGTTATTTTAATATTTTGTAAATACGCTTCCAACTTTTCTTTTTTTATTTTAACACCCTTAAATAATTTGGCATAGTACTTAAAGAATTCTCTCTTTATTCCTTCTTGATCTACCACCTCTCTTCCATCAGCCACAATTTTATTAATGATTTTGCTTTCTCTCTTTTTTTTCAGTTGCCAGGCCAAATATTTTCCAGGATTATTTGCTCCCTCGAAAGATTTCTGCTGTAATCTTTTCAGATTCCATTCCAGTTCTTTATTTAACAAATGTCTCATTTGTGTTTATAATATTGTAATCTCCCTCATAATTTTCTTTTTTCCTGGCCTTTTTCTCAGTTCCCCTTCTTTTTTCCTTATTTCATTTTGAATGTCCAACATCTGTTTTTCTTTTGCCCTCTTGTCTTTATTATTCAGTGTAATCGATATTCCTCTCATTACTGCTTTATAAGCATCCCACACCATCTGAAATTCTATATCTTCTTTATCATTTATTTGGAAGAAAGTTTTAGTTTCATTTTCTAGAGATGTCACTATTTCTTTATTCTGTAGTAAATCTTCATTTAATCTCCATCTTCTCGACTTTTTAGACAATTTTGTAATCCACATTATTGGGTTATGATCAGCTCCTATTTTAGGTAAAATCTCTATTTTCTTTGTTATAAGGCCTAAATCCTTAGTGCCCCACAACATGTCAATTCTGGAAAAAGTATTATGTCTTGCTGAAAAAAAGATATAATCCCACACTTCAGGGTTAAATTTTATCCATATATCTTCCAGGTTTTCTTTTTTGACCAATTCAAAAAAAGACTTTGGCAATTTTCCTTTCTTATTATTTTTTCCCCAGACCTATCCAGTGTATTCTTAATTGTTCCATTAAAGTCCCCCATTATCAAAATTTGATCATATGTCACTTCAAGTTGTTGTATAATGTCTTTGAAAAAAGCATCCTTTGCTCCATTTGGTGCATACAATCCCAATTATAACATTTTTTTTAACCTTTAATATTATTTCTACCGCTACAAATCTTCCATTTTTATCTTTAAACACCATTTTTATCTTTAAACACCATTTTTATCTTTAAACACTAATTCTTGTTTAATATAAAAAATCACAGCCAATGAATGAAATTCTAGTCCCAATTGCTTATTCCATAAAAATTTGTAATCCTTTTGTTTGATATGTAATTCTTGTAAACAAACTATATTACAATTTTGCTTTTTATTCCAATGAAACATTGCCTTTCTTTTTTGTGGTGAATTTAGTTCATTTACATTCCAAGATAATAATTTGTAATCCCTCATGGTGCAAATTCTTTATGTTCTTCATAAAATCTACACAGTTCCTGTGTGTTTGTAATTGTAATCCTTTTTCCTTGAAGTTCAAAGCTCAAACCTTCAGGTATTATCCATCTATACCTCATTTCATTGATCCGTAATTTTTCTGTCAATTTCTTATATGCTCTTCTGTCATTTATCACTTGTCTTGGCAACCCATCAGTCTGTGGATCACTGTTAGGGTTGCTAACCTCCAGGTGGGGCCTGGAGATCTCCTGTTATTAACAACTGATATCTAGACAATAGCAATCAGTTGCCCTGGAGAAAATGACTGCTTTGGTGGGTGGGTTCTATGGCACTGAACCCTGCTGAGGTCCCACCCCTCCCAAATCTTGCATCCACAGGCTCCACCTCCAAAATTTCCAGGAGTTTCCCAACCCAGACCTGGCAACCCTACTTAGGAACAAGGTGAACAGTACCAAAACCAGCATAGAGCTTTGTGGGACAATCTTACCATCTTCCCATCAGTACGAAAATTGTCATTTGATTCCTGCCTTCTGCTTAGAGTTATTTAAACAGTTGCCAGCCTATAACAGGAGCTGCTCTCTTAGCTTATGACTATTAAACCTGAGTTCAACAGGACTTACTCCCGTTGGTGGCAACCCACATTTGTTCTGCCAGAATTTGTCCTGTTTTTTGTTTCTCACATTTCAGTAAGACTTCTGCATTTTAAGGTTAGCCTTTTAGGACTCCTCAGCCTAGCTGCAGTCCTTAAATCTTCCAACAAATCTTCATCAACTTTCCTTGGGACTTACTTGTGTGAGTAGACCTTCTTAGGATTGTTCTTCTTTCCTTCTGTTTTTAGGTTGATGACAGCCCTTTATCAGAGCATAGTGTCGCTCAGGTAAGCCATCTGGAGTTTTTCTCATACTTTTCTCTCTTAGCTGATGGTTTTCCTGCAGGCTTGGAATTTGCAGATTAATTAGATGTGTGTTGGTATCAGCCTTGAGGAATGCACATGAAGTTAATTACACTTTTGTACAGATATATCCCCCCCACACACACACACAAAGAGAATATGTTTGCCCTGGTAAATATAAGAAGAGCCCTGCTGAATCAGACCAGTAGTCAATCTAGTCCAACTCTCGCACAGTGGCCAGATAAATGAAAAGAAATGCTGTGCAAGCTCACATAAATAAGTATGATGCTATTATGATGCCATACACATACTATATTAACATACACAAAATTTACATTCCAAATCTCTGTTCCATATCCATGTGTCTCCAGAACATGCCATACATTAAAATGTATACATCAATGCATAAGGGTGCTGATTTTGCACCTGATAATCCTCAATATCCAAGGATAGACAGACACTCCTCAGTTTATGGGTGCGTTCACACTACACTAAATCATATGTTTTGCAACTGGTTTTTTGCTATTCTTACACAGTAAAAATCCAGTCGCAAAACACATTATTTAGTGTAGTGTGAATGCACCTTATGATTTCCAGTACTGAAGACTCCACATGTAATGTATGGTGCGTTCTGGAGACACGCATGGATATAGAATGGAGAGTCTGTAAATTTTGTGTATGTTAATATAGCATGTGTATGGCATCATTAATAGTGTTGTATTTATTTATGTAAACTTGCACAGCATTTTGTTCATTTATCTAGCTCGAGGTGCTGTGAGCCCTTGTTGTGGTGGTTTTCATTCACACAGTGACCAACCAATTCCTCTGGAGGACCAATGACAGGGCACAGAGACTGAGGCCTTCCCTGATGTTGCCTCTTGGCGCTGGGATTCTGAGGCTGGCTGCCTCTGAGTGTGAAAGTTTCCTTTAGTAGCTAGTAGTCACTATTAGATCTATCTTCCATGATGAATCTATCTAATCCCCTTTTAAAGCTGGGGCATCTGAAACTCCGTGGTGGAGGAGGAACCACTCTGTAGGTTAGAGCAGGGAATGGCCAACATGAAAAGGCTTCTGTTTGTTTGGTTTTTTTTTAAAAAAATAATAATAATAATACAGCATTGCAAGTTGAAAGAATTTGGACACATTGCATAGTTAACACCATATAACTTGACCATATGTCTGGTGAGTATCTGTGTAGATGCATACAAATAACATAAATTGCACTCATTGGATGATGGCATGAACCAAGAACATGAAGTTGGGGTTAGGTTCTTGTAGGTTTTCCATACACTGTACAAACTACTTCTTTTTCTCCAGTCCCTAAGAATAAGTACTCAGCAACATAAAACGGATCACTTGAGTCTGTGCTGCTGCTGGGCCCAACTAGGGTTGCCAGTTCTGGGTTGGGAAATACCTGGAAATAAGGGAGGTGGAGCCTGGGAAGGACAGGGTTTGGGGAAGGGAGGGGCCTTAGCAGGGTTTCATGCCATAGAGTCCACCCACCAAAGCAACCATTTTGTCCAGGGGAACTGCTCTTGATTGTTTACAGATCAATTGTAACTGCCGGAGATCTCCAGTTGCCACCTGGAGGTTGGCAACACTACGAATCCAATTTCCCAGTTCTGTGTGTGGAAATAGATTTTGCCATGGGATGATCGTTTCAACCAGCTGTGCAAAAAGTCTGCCCCATGGTGGTATTAAAAAAACCCATCCCATAAACACTTACAGAGCTAGGGTTGCCAATCCCCAGGTGGGGGCAGGGGATCCCCCCGTTTGGAGGCCCTCCCCCTGCTTCAGGGTAATCAGAAAGCGGGGGAGGGGAGGGAAATGTCTGCTGGGTACTCATGATTCCCTATGGAGACTTATTCCCATAGAAAATAATGGAGAATTTATCCACGGGTATCTGGGGCTCTGGGGCCCCTGTTTTTTGAGGTAGAGGCACCAGATTTTCAGTATAGTATCCAGTGGCTCTCCTCAAAATACTCCCTAAGTTTCAAAAAGATTGGACCATGGGGTCCAATTCTATGAGCCCCCAAAGAAGGTGCCCCTATCCTTCATTATTTCCTATGGAAGGAAGGCATTTAAAAGATGTGCGGTCCCTTGAAATGTGATGACCCAAACTCCCTTTTGAGTTCAATTATGCTTGTCACAGCCTTGATCTTGGCTCCACCCCCAATGTCTCCTGGCTCCACCCCCAAAGTCCCCAGATATTTCTTGAATTGGACTTGGCAACCCTATACAGAGCCTTGATGTGTTCACATTCACAGCATCCACATTCCATGGAACAGTTCCTGGAAAAAGTTCTCCAACTTGTGTGGGAGGCAGGAACAAAGCTGTATGGACAGGACATGCTTGAACCTACTCCTGATTTGAATTTGGCCATGGAAAGACTGTGTGTAACTTGCAGCCATATTTGAGTTAACCATTATCCATGGAAACACCCAGGTGGACTCACAGAGGGAATGTGACTTCCCCTAGGTTACCGGGGCTGGTTTTTTTAAAAAAAGATCCCACCCCTTCACTTCAAGCAATCCATTTTCTCAGGCTAAAAGAAGAGAGATGGCGTGTCTTAGTTGCTCCAGATTCTTTCTTGTGAAATCTTGGGAGCCAAAGCTGGAGAAGTGGGAGAAAAAGCCCCTATTGGCTGACCTCAGGTAGTGTGATGACTTCACGCTTTCATACAGCCAGTCTGATTTGGCTAAGTGATTTTGACAGAGCCTAATTAGAGCAAGGGCACACAGCCTTCCTGCCCTCACTCCATACTGCTGAATATTTTTATCCCTATTTTGCTTGAAATGGGGTTACATTTTCTGGGCGTGATTTTTTTTCTTTTCCTTTTTTCCAAAATGAATCTCCTCCTTTAGCTCACTCACTACATATGTATAGTAGTCTTTTTGGCAATGTAACTATTATGGCTTTTGCTGCAAAGAAACCTAGAAATCCTCTCATTAGAGATGTTTGGTCCTCCTAGGGATGCCAGTCTCCGGGTGGGATCTGGGGATCCCTTGGAATTACAGTTGGTCTCCAGATGAGAGATATAGGTTCCCCTGAGGAAAATGGAGGCTTTGGAGGGTGGACTTTATGGCCTTGTACCTCCTTGCCAAGGTCTCTCCTCCCCAGGCTCCGACTCCAAATTTACGGTGGTTCCCCATCCTGGAACTGGAAACCCTAGCCCCCCACCCTCTGCTAGTGGTGTGGGGGGGGGGGACTGTGCCCTCACAGAACTACAGTTCCCAGAATTCCCTGGGAAGAGGGATGACTGTTAAACTCATTTAAGTCAGCATTAAATATACCCAGGAGTGGCATAGCTGTAGCTTCCGGAAAGTGCCATCAGCAGATTCCCCTGATCAGTGATACGGTACTGTGAGTTGCCTAGCAACTGCAGCTGAACTTTGCATAGGCCCAGCACAGCAGCTGGGCAAAATGCTGGAGATGTACAGGGATGGGGCGGGGGGGGGGGGGGTGGCAGGCCAGAGACAGAAGAGATGGCAGTGAGAAGAAAGGCTGCCCCCTACAGGCTAAGAAGCTGGGTCATATTTTCTCTCTGGATGATCCAAAAGATTTTGCTCATAGAGGGATGATGATCAATTCACCAGGGGAGTGATCCCACCGAAGTTAAGATGGCTTAGGTCTGTGTGACTAGTTACATAGAAATTAGTGAACCTTTACAATGGCTTAACTTTGCCTAGGGGCCTAGGATCACCAACAGGCCTGAGAGTGGGGGGAAAAAACCTGCCCTTTTTTAATATAAGCTTTAATGTTTGGAAATGGGCCAGTGAAGGTATCCATAGCTTGAAACATCCCATTGGCCAATTAAAAAGCCAGGACATTTCGTCACTGGGGCTGTCGAAGTAACCCTAATCAGGCACTTTCTAGATATCAGCTGCATTTGTATCCTGTGTATCTTGCAAGGAACTCAGAGGAGGTTTCCTTTTAACAGCTCCTCTTCTGAAATTATTTCTAGCCTCATTTTCAGATGAGTTCCCGTACACCAGGGCACCTTGGGGGCAGTAGAAGCAGGTGATCAAGTCATAACTGACTTATGGCAACCCTGTAGGGTTTTCAACACAAGAGACGCTCAGAGGTGGTTTGCTGTTGCCTGCTTCTGTGTAGCAACCCTGAACTTCCTTGGTGGTTTCCCCTCCAAGTACTAGCCAGGGCCAACCCTGAAGGCTTTTCAAGGCAAGAGATGTTCAGAAGTAGCTTACCATTGTCTGCCTCTGCATAGTGACCTTGCCCTCCTTTGTGGTCTTCCATACAAATACTATCCGTGGCTGACTCTGCTTAGCTAGTCCGGGCTATCCAGGGCAGGTCAGGGGAGATTACAGGGGGGTGGTGGGAAGATAGACAGTGTGTAAGGGTGAGCATAAGAACAGATCAGGCCAGTGGCCCATCCAGTCACCCAGTGGCCAAATAAACCAGGTGCCATCAGGAAGTCCATCAGTGGGGCCAGGACACTAGAAGCCCTCCCACTGTTGCCCCCCCAAGCACCAATCAGGGCTTTTTCTGTAACAGGGACTCCTTTGCTTATTAGGTCACATAACCCTGATGTAGCCAATCCTCCAAGAGCTTACAGGGCTCTTCTTACAGGGCCTACTGTAAGCTCCAGGAGGATTGGCTACATCAGGGGTGTGTGGCCTAATATGCAAAGGAGTCCCTGCTCCAAAAAAAGCTCTGCAATGCATCACTGCCCCAGACAAGAGAGTTCCGTCAGTACCTCTGTTCCGAATGTGGCTGACTTAGGAAGCCAAAGGCCGAGGAGGTTCCTTCCGCCAGCAAGCTGAAGTATTAATGATCATGGATTTTTTGTGTGTGTGTGCTAATACGTATACAAAATACAAGTAAAGCATATTAAGTCAACACTTTTAACTAGCAAGTGTCTGCTTTTAAAAAATAAAGATTAGCTACTTAGAAGACCTTGCTAAGGGTAATTAAAATAAATACTGGAAAAAAAATTAAATGGGAAGGGTGTTATTTGGGGAAGGGTATTATTTTGCTCGGCACCCTACAAAGAGTGGAACTCGTCCTGATTCATATTTCTTGCTGCTGTTCCCTTCCAAGCTTCCTTCATCTCAAAGACATGCTGCCATCTAGTGTTTGAGATGGAGAGAGCCAGAACACCTGCTCCTATGGCTAATTAAGTCTTTAAAATAGCTTCCAAAAAATTGATTCCTTTGAACTGGGTTCTGATTCAGGGACTTAATTTATGCCAGGATTCACCAGCACCCTTTTTTTCACAGTAGTGAAAGAAGACTAATGAAGAGTTAGAGTGCCTCTGAGAATGTTCAGAGTGCCTTTCCCACATAAGAAAATAGCCATCGCCTACAATCACACATTTGTGGTCGGAGGAAGGGCTTAACAAAACAAACCTATTCAGTCTGATTTTGCCTTGATTCATTTGGTTCCAGATAGAAGAAAGAGACATGATGCTGTTTGGGTCAAGATAGACGACCGTAGTGCGTTATCAAAATACTTGGAAGAAGGAAATACTAATTTTCATTTTCATCTCCCTCCTTTCCCCCCCTTCATCTGCTCATAGGTTCTGCAGTCAGCCAAAGAACAGATTAAGTGGTCCTTATTAAAATAAACACCCAGACCAAAAGACCTCGTGTTGGAGAATTTCGATTTACGGCGTCTCACACTGCTCTGATTTCAGCCTTTCCCATGTGGCCCCAAAGGAAGAGGAAGATCTTTCAGTGGAATACAAGATGGCTGCCCCCCCACACACACATCTGGGAGGACACCAGCATTCCACAGGCTTATTTTGGAAGCTTATATTGGAAGATGAGAAAAAGAAGAATCTGTTCTTAGCTAGTGTGGGCATGGCCTTCTCTGTTCACATCTTTGGGGCAACATTTTGGAATGTATTGGGACTTCCCCCCAGGTTCATAACATCTGTTTTGGCAGATCTCTCATCTTCTCCATGATGCCTTGGAGTACTGGAAGAAAGAGTACTGGGTGTGTTTTGTAAAAGAAGTGTAAACATAGCAATGGGACCAATAGGAACGATTTGTCAAAACTTGATAACCATTCTAAATAGCATTTCCAAGATGGAGTTTTTACCATGTATGAAACTATTTCTGCCCCTTTCCTCACCAGTGGGGACCCCAAACTGGCATACCGTGTTCTTCCCTTCCCCATTTCACTCGGAACAATAACCTTGTAAGTTAGGATAGATCGCACAGTGAGCTTTCATACAATTCGAACCTGAGGTCTCCTGGATCCTACTCTGACAGGCTAAACGCTACACAATGCTGGCTGTCATTGAATGACACTCTTGGAGGAAGAATGCTTCCCTCGTGAAGGCAAACTAAATTTGCTTTCTGGAAACCTAAATCCGTTGCCGCCACTTTTCCTTTCATTATGTTGTCCCACATGCTTAATAACATTTGTGGCTCTCCAAACATTCTCATTTCTTTGTGCCTTTTAAAATGAGTTTGGTAGTTCAGTAGACTCCATTTCTGTGGTCTCAGTAACCCTGACAACAATCTTTGAGATTTTGAGTGCAGCAGCAACTTAGAGACCAAAAAAAGTTTTAGGGTACAAGCTTTTGAGAGTCAAATCTCCCTTCCTAGACATGAGCAGAAGAGCAATGGAGATCTTTTATCATTGTCAGAAGGTGGGATGGGTGTGTGTGAAGAATGCTTGTAAAGGACGCCAGGGTACAATGCAAATTGTTATCAGCTTGATTGGAGCATAGGGGAGAGGTTTGGGGATATAAGCCCTGGAACTCTTGTTGGTTGCTATGGCGCTGTTGGACTTGAATCGAATTGTTAAACTGTAGACCAACACAGCTGCCCTCTGACACAACAACCAGTTTGGTGAAGTATGTGGAATCTAAAAAGGGAGAACCGGGTTTGATTTGCCACTCCTCTACTTGCAGCTGCTGGTGTGACCAGTCACAGTTCTCTCAAAGCAGTTCTCTCAGAGCAGTTCTCTCAAGAGCAGTTCTCTCAGAGCCCTCAGAGCAGTTCCCTCAAGAGCAGTTCTCCCAGAGCCCTCAGAGTAGTTCTCTCAAGAGCAGTTCTCTCAGAGCCCTCAGAGCAGTTCTCTCAGAGCAGTTCTCGCAAGAGCAGTTCTCTCAGAGCCCTCAGAGCAGTTCTCTCAGAGCAGTTCTCGCAAGAGCAGTTCTCTCAGAGCCCTCAGAGCAGTTCTCACAAGAGCAGTTCTCTCAGAGCCCTTAGAGCAGTTCTCACAAGAGCAGTTCTCTCAGAGCCCTCAGAGCAGTTTTCTCAAGAGCAGTTTTCCCACAGCCCTCAGAGCAGTTCTCTCAAGAGCAGTTCTCCCAGAGCCCTCTCAGCCCCACTTACCTCACAGGGTGTCTGTTGTGGGGAGAGGAAGGGAAGGAGATTGTAAGGTCTGATACTCCAGATGAAGGGTGGGGTATACATCCAGTCTCCTCCTCTTCTTTGTCAAGCAAGATTATTACCATACTGCCAATGGCAAACAGTGACAGAGGCTCTCTTTGGGCTACCCAGTGAATTCACAACCAAGGTGTTTTTTAAGTCAATCTCTCAATTCTTGTGCTACATTTCATAGAATCATAGAGTTGGAAGGGACCCCAGAGTCATCTAGTCCAACCCCCTTTGACCAGCCTTCTTAAAGGTGACCTGCCTTCTTAAAGCTTGAGGCTGCCAGTCTAATCCAGCTAATCCCAGCAAAAAGCCACTCCTGCATCAAGAATTGGTCCAGAGCAAGCTGAAGGACGACCCTTGTCTCTCATGGGACCTGTTGCTGGGATTTCAGAGGCCCCATGTTTGAGGGACCAACTCCACAGGCACAATCCTCTGCTCTTTGACATGGAAGGGGGCAGCGGAAGAAGAAAACGCTTCAGGGCAGCTTGCCCAAGAGAACTTCCTGGAGGATTCTGCTCCTTGGGTCTGATGCCCCTCCCACTACCCTGGTACCCCCAATCTGTCTTTTGATGGGGCTGCCCCCCCCTAGCCTTCTCAGTATCTTTCCTCTGGCTTCCCACCTCACCATGTCCTCAGTCTCTGAGGGCAGTCAAACACAGAGAAACTCAGCGGACGAAGGTTTTGTTGACAAGTTTAGGCCAGGAAAAAGAAAAGCTGAATTGCTGTGTGCCAGGCTGCTTGTTTGGTGTAGTGGTTCAGTGTGCAGACTCTTATCTGGGAGAATTGGAGTTGATTCCCCACTCCTCCACTTGCAGCTGCTGGAATGGCCTTGGGTCAGCCATAGCTCTCGCAGAGGTTGTTCTTGAAAGGGCAGCTTCTGTGAGAGCTCTCTCAGCCCCCCCCCCCCCACCTCACAGGGTGTCTGTTTGGGGGGAGGAGGGTAAAGGAGACTGAGCTGTTCTGAGATTCAGAGTGAAGGGCGGGATACAAATCCAATATTTTCTTCTTCTTCACAACACAGGAGTGGGTCTGTCCAGACGGATGTCAGCTCTCGCCTGGTCTGATCTGCTTTTTGCCTTGTGCATCTGGGGTTGGAGTGCATTCTTCCCTGCCCCTTGCCCAGAAGCCAGGGGGATGCTGCCTGTTCCATTATGAGGCCTGGTCTTGGAAAGGTCTCTGTCATCCCCAAATGGGTCCGCAGCTCCAGACCGCGTGAGACGTTTCTTTTCATTAAATATTTTTCTTTCCGGGGCTGCCTCACGCCTGGTGTGCGGCCCGTGCCGTAGGTTGTTTTCCCAGTAAGATTCTGCCTCGCTGTTCCGAACACGGTTGGGTGAGGACTGCGCGGGGGGGGGGGGGCGGGGTGTAGGAAATCAGCATTTGTTTCCCATTAGGACCAAAGCGATACCTCACGGCCCAGCAGATGTGGAAACTTCCTTCTGTATGGCCACATGGCCCCGGCATGTCAAGACCCCAAAGGGGATCGAGAGGCAGCTGAAAGCTCTTTTGATTCCAAAATCAGAGGGAAGTTAAATAAAGCCATCAAAAGGCACAGAAAATGGAGGGGGGGGAGGGAGAGAGGAGGAATAACAGATGTCAAATTCCGCAACTTGGTTTTTGCTTTTCTAACATCTGGGAGATAATTTACGACCAGGAACAGGTGCTAGGACAAAGCCTTCCTGGCAGCCAGATGTGCACAGCCTGCGATGTGGGGAATATTCTTTGCACAGGGTCTCTCCAGCCAAATCTCTTCATATATATATTAATTTCAGGACTACCAAGGATACTCATTTAGATTAACTACTTGGTGACTGGACCCTTGATTAACTGTGTAACACCAGTATACACACACACACACACACACACACATATATATATATAGGGAGAAGAACCGTTCCAAGGTGGTTTGCCATGATTGCCTGCCTTCCCCTCCCAACCCTGGTATTCCTTGGAGGGGGCTCCCATCCAAATACTGACCAGGGCTGACCCCGCTTAGCTTTTGCAATCTGACAAGATTCGGCTAGCCCGGCCTACCCAGGTCAGGACTAGAAAATATGCCCCCTGTTTCATATACAAGCATAACATGACAAAGATATACTTTTGAACTAGTGTTTCAGTCATGCATTGTTCTCAAATCCTGCTCTCTTTGCTCCCCCCTGCGAGACGGGCGGCAACCAGAGACACGGCTATTTCGGAGTTAGCCCCATGCCTTTGGAATGCCCTCCCTCCTTGAGGCCCGCACAGCACCTTCTCGACCATCCTTTAGATGCCAGGCCAAAACATTTCTTTTTATCCAGGCTTTTAACTAAACAGTTCCATAGTCCACTGTTAGGCTGAGAACAGTTTTGGAGATATAATTTTAGGTTGAGCAAAGCAACCTAGAAGAAGAAGACTGCAGACTTATACCCCATCCTTCTCCCTGAATCAGAGACTCAGAGCGGCTTACAATCTCCTATATCTTCTCCCCCCCCCACAACAGACACCCTGTGAGGTGGGTGGGGCTGAAAGAACTCTCACAGCAGCTGCCCTTTCAAGGACAATTCCTGCAATAGCTATGGCTAACCCAAGGCCATTCCAGCAGCTGCAAGTGAAGGAGTGGGGAATCAAATAAAATTTATATCCCCCTCCCAAAATCCCCCCTCTAAAATAATATCAACCCCCCCAAAAATGTTTTTGTGTTCCTGGCTTGTTTTTAATGGCTTGTTTGGGTTTCTTTGTATTGTTTTGGTGGTTTGTCTTTAACGGCTTGTTTGGTTTTGTCGTCTTCTGGAGCTCCCTCCAGCAGGTCTCTGCAGAGCCTGGCATACGCATTATCAAAATTAAGAAATAAAATAAAACAATTTAAATGCATACAATCAGACTCGAGAGGAAGAATGTTAATGATTTAACAGAAACAAGTACACCTCCTCCTTCAGCACGGGGCCTTTTGAGAAAGATTAGGAACGGAATGAGAACATGGCTGGAACACGGACCAATTTAGAGAAGGCAAAACGAAGTTGGAGTGAAAAAAGGAAGAAAAGAGAGTACGGAAAAGTGCAAATTGCCAAGGCCAAACATAGGATGAAGGCTGTGAAGACAGGATCGGGGAGAAATCAGAAACACAGCAACTCTGTGAGTTCTCATCTTTCCAACAAATGGCTATCGACTCCCTCAGCCCTTCTGAATATGGGTCTGCCTTTCATTTCGATGCTCTATGAAATCTCTCCTCCACTGAATGCACTTTGGAGATCCTTGGCTTTGCTTAACATAAACTTGTGGTTCCTCTGCCCCAATCTTCCAACCTCGGCTTGGGCTGTCTATTAGAATGTGTATTTGGGATTCTGGGAGGGAAGGCAGCAGGCTATGGCCCAGGGGGTGGGCCAACTCGGGTTGCCAGTTCCCAGGTGGGGGCAGGGGATCCCCTGGACAAGGAGCCACAGAGAATAAATGTCAGATGTATAAGAGCCACAAGCAGGGCCGGATGGGGGGGGGGGGGGCAGAAGGGGGTACTTGTCCCGGGCGCCAATGGAGGGGGGGCACCAAATTGGGTATGGAGTCCGTTGTATTCTATGGGACCATAAGATAGAATTGCCCCCCCCCCTCAAAAAACATGTAGATCCGGTCTTGGCCACAAGACATGAACATCAGACGTTTGAGAGTCGCAGGCAGGCAGGAAGTTGGAAAGAAAGGAAATAGATTTTTTTAGGGGGGAAGGAGGGGGAAAGAAAGCAACTTTAAATGCATTCTCCAAGCTGCCTTTGAGAGAGAAATGTCTTGTCCAAGCTGGCCAGTGGAGGCTCCAAGAGCCACACGATATGTGTTAAAGAACCAACGTTTGGCCATCCCTGCTATAGCCTAATTTTGTCAGATCCTGGAAGCTAAGCAGGGTGGGCACTTGGAAGGGAGCCCACCAAGGAAGACTCTGCAGAGGGAGGGCGTGGCAAACCACCTCTGCTTCTCACTCGCCTTGAAAGTCCCTTGCTGGGGTTGCGCTAAATCGGCTGCAACTTGCCGGGTTTTTTTAAACTCCTACATACATTTGTGATCCTGCATTGCCACCTAACGGCGGTTTATGGTAATGCAGCATCATATTGTGGTTATGTCAGGGCGTCGTCATGTAAACAAGGGCGTTTTCCTGGGGCTGAAATTGACACAGTTTCGCCCTGGGTTGTGTATTCAGTGCCGTCTTCACCTCTTCAGCGTCTGCGAACTTTGGGCACACGTTTTCCCCTCCCTACCGAAAAAGTACGGTTTCCGCATCTCTGGCATTATGGTCTTTCAGGTAAGAGGTCATGGGTTAGAGGCAGGCTTGTTTCCAAGATCTCTGTTTTTCAGAATTAACCAAGCAGCTTTGGTTTTTTTTGTACTGGAAATATAAAAGACTATCCTGGGGTCCTGACTAGGAAAAAAACACAGAATATATATTTTGTAAATAAGTGTGTGTGTGTGTGTGTGTGTGTGTGTTCGCTTGCACGCCTGGAAGTCATGGTTGACTTCTGGCGACCCCTAGCGGGGCTAGGGCATTTCAGAGATGTGGCTTTTTATTGCTTGCCTCTGCGTCCTGGTTCTGGTGTTCCTCGGAGGAACCCTTTCCAAGTACTTGCTGGAACTGGCTGGGTTGCCAAGTCCAATTCAAGAAATATCTGGGAACTTTTGGGGCGGAGCAAGGAGACTTTGGGGGTGGAGGCAGGAGCTAGGTTGTGACAAGCATAATTGAACTCGGAAGGGAGCTCCGGCTATCACATTTAAAGGGACTGCACACCTTTTAAAAGCTTTCCTTCCATTTGGAAATAATGGATAGGGGTACCTTGTTCTGGGGCCCATAGAACTGGCTCCCGTGGTCCAATCTTTCTAAAACTTGGAGGGGGGCATGTTTTGAGGAGAGGCACTGGATGCTATGCTTAAAATCTTGTGCCTCTACCTCAAAAAACAGCCTCAGCCCAGAGCTCCAGATACCCACAGATCAATCCTCCGTTGTACCCTATGGGAATTGGTTTCCATAGAGAATAATGGAGTGCCCACCAGACATTTCCCCTGCCCTGCTCCTGCTTTCTGATGACCCTGGGGGGAGGGCCTCCAAACCAGGGGATCCCCTGCCCCCACCTGGGGATTGGCAACCCAAGAACTGGCCCTGCTTCGCTTCTGAGATCTGACAAGAACAGGCGTTTGTGAATATTTGACTGCACTTGTTGTATAGCATTTTTTAAAAGTTGGAAAGAAAGAAAGAAAGAAAGAAAGAAAGAAAGAAAGAAAGAAAGAAAGAAAGAAAGAAAGAAAGAAAGAAAGAAAGAAAGAAAGAAAGAAAGAAAGAAAGAAAGAAAGAAAGAAAGAAAGAAAGACCAGACTTTCTCTCCTACATTTGACTTGGGCACAACTGCTGAACAACAGACAGCTTGCATTGACTTCCACATGGGGTTGCCAACTCTGAGTTGGCAAATACCTGGAGATTTGGGGGGTGCAGCCCAGGAAGGGAGGAGTTTGGGGAGGGGCAGGACCTCAGAGCAGTATAATGCTGCTCAGAGCAGTATAATGCCAGAGTCCACCCTTCTCTGTCAGGGTTTGTTTGTGGGTCACATCTGTCTGCCTCCCATACTCTGTTTGCACGCCAAGGTTGGCCAAGAAAGCCTTGTTGCAGGAACCCTCTGTTGCAGCCATTTAGTGAGTGGGGAAACCATATAAGGGGGTTACCCCCCACCCGCCCCCCCAGCAGCAGCCCTGCCTTTCCGAGTGCTCTCTTTCTCTCTCTCTGTCTCACATGGTGAATAGTTCCTTCTCTAGAGGCCTTCCTACATCTGCTGAGAACATTTAAAAAAAATTGGAAGGCCTCCTTTAGTTGAATCTGTCCCGTGTTAGCAAGTTTTTAATGGCTGCTATCTATTCTAATTCTTTTGCCTAGATTTTAATATTGTAGGCCACCTTGGGTACTTGTTTTTCAAACAGGATTATTAAAATAAATAGATGCTGAACATTTTTATTTCTCGTCATTTTTTCTTATTGCCCTGTTCCTTTTTTCCTAATTATTCAAGGTGTTAGAGATGTATGTACTATATTTTTTTAAATGTTAATTTTAAAAAAGCATTTACATCACATTTCCCCCTGTAGATCCTATCCAGTATCCTGCTAGGCCAAGGAGTGTAAAAGAGCATCATGCCAATGAATGAGACTGAAAGGCTGATAACAGATGACCGTTCTCCAGTTAAACATCTGAATCTCAAACCAATGCTGAGACATGCTGATTGTACAGGTTTTGTTTGCATCAAGAAGAGAAAGAGGAGATTGGATTTATACCATGCCCTTTACTTGAAGTCTCAAAGCAGCTTACAATCTCCTTCCCTTTCTCTCCCCACAACAGATACCCTATGAGGTAGGTGGGACTGAGAGAGCTCTGAGAGGGCTGTGACTGACCCAAGGTCACTCAGATGGCTGCATGTGGAGCAGTGGGGAATCAAACTTGGCTCTCCAGATTAGAGTTTGCTGTTCTTAAACACCACACCAAATTGGAACTGGAGTTTGGCATCATTTCCCAATGGATGCTGGCACTCCTTCCTCTAGTAATTGCTGGGAAAATAACGTCACCCATCTCCAATGTCTTACACTGGCACTAAACCAATGCATTTTGCCTTGAGCAGCTGCAATGGCCCCAGACAACCACCCTGAGGCGCTGCTTCACTGGTGAGGCTGGAATCTTGGGTTTTGATCTGGCTGGGAGAGGATTACCAGTGGGGTTTAAATCTTGGATGAAGACGTCTTACTTCTGGTTCGTAGGTGAAAGCAGGGAGCTTGAGGTGATGAAGGAAACACTTAAGAAAACAGAAATGGTCTCTCCTCAGAATGCTACCGAATAGTGTTTTTCAGGGGTGAAATTCTAGCAGGAGCTCCTTTGCATATTAGGCCACACACCCCTGATGTAGTCAATCCTCCGAGAGTTTAAGCCGTTAGTGACAGATTGACTCCTAAAATCATGAATGCAGTGGGCTGAACTATCCTCTCTCAGCTCAGCCTATTCCCACCTGTTAAAAACTCTGGATTATGACTAGGGTTGCAAGGTCTGTGTTGGAAAATACCTGGAGACTTTGGGGGTGGAACCAGGAGACGGTGGGGTTTGGGGAGGGGAGGAGCCTTAGCTTGATACACTGCCATACAGTCCACCCTGCAAAGCAGCCAATGTCTCCAGGGGAGCTGATCTCTGCCAGCTGGAAATCAGTTGTAGAAGCTGGAGATCTCCAGGCCCCACCTGGAGGCTGGCAACCCTAATTACACCATACCTCCAAATTCAAGCTGTATTCATTTTGGAAAGAAAAGTCCCAGAAGCAACCAATCTCATCTCTCAAGAGTTACCCCCTCCCACTATCTTTGGCTTGGGAAATTCCTGGAGATTTGGGGATGGAGCCTGGAGAGGGTTGAGCTTAAGGGGGGGAGATAGCGCAATAGGCATGGAATGTCATAGAGTCTCCCCTCCAAAGCTGCCATTTTCTTCAGGGGAACAGATCTTTATGGTTTGGAGATCAGTCCTAATTCTGGGAGAAATTCAGGCACCACCTGGAGGCTGGTGACCCTACTTCTGCCCCCGTACTATTGAAAACGTGTGCCAAGTTTATTCCTTCTAACTAACAGGGTAGATAAATTTATAGCACAGGCCTAAGCAAAGTTACACCCGGGCGTAGGCCCTTCTAAGTTTACAGTTGCCAGCTCTGGGTTAGGAAATTCCTGGAGATTTTGGGAGTGGAGCCTGAGGAGAGTGGGGTTTGGGGAAGATGGGGACCTCAGTGGGGTACGATGCCCTAGAGCCCACCTTCCAAAGCAGCCGTTTTCTCCAGCGGAAGTGATCTTGGCAGTCTGGAGATCAATTTTAATAGTGGGAAATCTTCAGGTACCACTTGGAAATTGGCAACCCTGTCTAAGTCCATGAGCTCAGAGATGTGTATCACTTTTTAGTATTGTTCTGATGTTCATTTAAATATTTCTATAGAGAGCCAGGGCTGCCAAGCCCCCAGTCCGGGTGGGGGTTTCCCCGCCCAGGAGGTTCCAACCCCGACATTGGAACCACCCCCGACATTGTCGGTACGATGATGTCAACCGGAAGTGACGTCATCACACCGGCAACGTCACTTGCGGCCACTCTGGGCATTTCTGGGAAAACTCTATGGTTTTCCCAGATGCTCTAGCCATTTGGGAGGGAAAACTTTATGGTACAATAGGTACAACGCTGGGGACTTGGCAACCCTACTTGTAGTCTACAAACCCTCTAAGCAATTAATAATAAATAACAGATTACTCTGTATCATTGTATACGAAATTTCAGCTGTACACTTCAAATGGGGGAAAAAATGGAAATCCAGGTTGTGCTTGGGTTGCCAGATCTGTGTTGAAAAATACTGGGAGACGTTTGGGGTGGATCCAGGAGAGGGCGGGGTTTGGAAAGGGGAGGGGCCTCAGCATGGCACAATGCTCTAGAGTCCACCCTTCAAAGCAGTCATTTTCTCCAGGGGAGCTGATCTCTGCCAGCTGGAGATCAGTTGTAAAAGCAGATCTCCAGGCCCCACCTGGAGACTGGCAACCCTACATGTGTAACCTCCTGATTTGCCAGTTCCGTCATAAAAATCTGAGGACCTGAATAAGAATGCCAACAGGCCATTCCTAATTCCTAAAATTTCCTCCTTTCCGCTTCATCTAATTCGTGCTGGCCATTTCTGAAACGCAAAGATCAGAGATGGACGGACAAAAAAATTTCCCTTTCGGATCCTGCTTTTTATAGTTTCTCCCTTGAACTCAGGCTTCTGCCATTGGCTGGCAGCAAACAAGGCCTCCCTGTGTCGATTGGCCCCTGGCTTTGGCAGTGATGGATGGCCGTCTTTACCATTGGCCAGCGTCACAGATGGGCTGCTCCTATTGAAGCAGGCCCCCACGATTAATTAAGCAATTCCCCTGAGGCAAACTGTAGCCTCATCAGAATGCCCCTCTTCCTCCCCACTCCACCCCCTCGCTAATTTCTGATGTGTGTTCACAAGACAAGGCAACAGAAGTGGTATTAAATCAATGAGATGGAGTTCTCCAAAGAATTGGGGAGGGGGGGAAGATGTGACCTCTTGCATCTCCCTCCTGTCTATGCAAAGCAAATTAGCTTGCACCCCGGAGATTTCTCGCTATGCGTCTTCCTTTACCAGACCAGATCTCTGCTCCCCCCCCCCCTTTAACAATTATTGCAGTGTACACCCCAGTCTGGCAAACGCAAGCTGTGTGGAAACAGGTTTCTTCAGCCAGTTCTGCTGTGGGTTGAGCAGGTCTGCCCCGAAGATAGGATGAGTGTGAGAGGACAGATACCCAGCAGTCTAGTCAGTCACTCATCAGAGGCCCTGTTCACATTCCCGGGTAGGATCTGTGCCCCCTCCCAAAAAAAAACACTTCCCCCCCCCAAGTCTATAAACATCAGAAATAGCTGCACAGCCTGACGAACAATGCTTCCTTCAGCATCTTTAACACGGCAGTTGAGGAAACAGGTTCAAAGGAGGGCAGCACGGCTCCTGTACTTTTGTGTAGAAAAAGGAATTTTGGCAAGGGGAGGCGGCCGCATGAGGGTGAGAAAAGCAGGACTTTCCGGAATTCTGTCTGCCCAGCTGTCAAAGGTACAGGAGTGCAGTCTTCCTCTTCCTAGTAGCATCTGCCCACCCCTCATGTAGCGCATCGAAGAAGGGAAAGCCTTTAAGCAGTCCTCAATGGTACACAAAGAATCCTGTTTAATTCAAGCAGCGGCCCAAACAAGAACATTTTATTATGAGCATTAGCTTTGCTGTTCTGTTACTGAGATTTACAAAGTAATGATAACAAAAAGGAACAGCCTGCCTGTTCCATGGAAACCCTCTATGCGCCTTAAACTGCAGTTCTTTTCAAATGTTACAATCACACATTCTGGGAATCTACCAACTGCCTGTAGCTCCTCCTGCTACATGCAAAGGACCATGTTGTGTGAATAAGGATGATGTACCATGTACCCAGGGGTGGAATTCTAGCAGGAGCTCTTGCATATCAGGTCACAAACCCCTGAGGTAGCCAGTCCTCCAAGGGCTTACATTTTTGTAAGCACTTGGAGGATTGGCTACATCAGGGGTATGTGGTCTAATATGCAAAGGAGCTCCTGCTAGAATTCCACCCCTGCATGTACCTATAGCAGGGATTCCCCAAGATGGTGCCCTTGGGTGCCATGGTGTCCGCTGACCTGTTTCTGAGCACTCACTGGTCCCACGTTCAATCGCCAGTACTTCTCTGCCTGAGACCCTGGAGAGCTGATGCCATTCTGAGTAGACAATAATGACCTGGATGGATCAGTGGTCTGATTCAGTACAAGGCATCTTCATGTGTTCATGAGTTCAATATTGGTTCAGGGACAGCTGCCCTCCACAATGTAGGTTTTATTCTCTCTCATCTTCTGTTGCCCAGTGTATTTTTAAAAACTGCTTCTCATGTCCCCCTGCACTTGGGCCTCCTCTATGTGCTTGGCTCCATCTCCTGGGGCAGCCATTTTGCAATTACACGCACCACCCTGTATCAGAATGTCAAAGGTGCCCACAAGCTCAAAAAGTTGGGGACCCTTAGCCTATAGCACTAGCTTACATGAATGTGAATCCTGAGAAATCCGGTAGTTTGCGTTTGCCAGAGCAGTATCCAAGCATGGTAAATATGCACATGGCCCCTGTTTGTGTGTGGCAGCCACATGAGTCATCAGGAGGCTCGACCTGTGCTTGTGAGGGTCTCAACAGACATCCCTGGGTCATCTGAAAAGGATTAGAAAAAGAAACCCCAACACCAGGCAATATATAAATAATAGGGTCCCACGCTGCAATGTGTCTCAGCCTAAGTAGTCCATACGAAGACCCCGGATTTTATTTACTTCGTTTCAGTTATTTCAATCTTCCACAGTGGGGTGGGCTTCTATCAAGTAAATCTGGACGTCTGTAGATTTGAATGCTGTCTTGATTCCATTGTGGATTAATTGGTACTGGATGGGAAATTAGGAATTATTAGGAAGATAGGAAATACAATTTCCTATCTTCATGTAGGAGGTTCCTACATGAAAGAATTTGAAGAGGACCCAAGCCAGACTGTTGGTGGTGGAATGTGGCATCAAGTCACAGCTAACTTGTGGAGAACCCCAAGGATTTTCAAGGCGAGAGACATCACAATCCTGGTATTGCTTGGTGGTCTCCCATCCAACTACTAGCCAGGGCCCATCCTGTTTTGTTTCTGAGATCTAATGAGATCAAGCTAGCCTGGGGAATCCAGGTCAGGGCAAACTACTGTTCACTCTTTTTAAAATAACAGCCTATTATCAGAATAAGGGAAAAGTGAGTTGAGAGATTTTTCTTTGGGATTTTGAGATTTGAGATTTTGCTCAAGAAAGCTTGGGGTTGAATAGGAACAGTTTTCATTGACCTGAAGAAGGAATTACTAATAACCTCCGATTTGATGATTGGAGCTGTCTTGAGGGCCCATATTGCTGGAGGCAATCCCACTAGGGTTGCCAAGTCCCCTGCGTTCTGCAGTGAACCTATTGTACCATAGAGTTTTCTTCCGAAATAGCTAGTGTCTGGGAAAACCATAGAATTTTCCCAGAAATGCCTAGAGTGGCCGCTGTGCAATGTCACTGGTGCAATGATGTCACTTCTGGATGACATCAACGCACTGGTGACGTAGGGGGAGGTTCCCCCCGCCAGCCCAATGTGGCGGGTTGGGAACCTACTGGGTGGGGGAATCCCTGCCCAGACTGGGGGTTTGGCAGCCCTAAATCCCACAGAGATGAGGGTCCCCGAGTCATTGAGGGCTTTCGTGGCTTGCTCTGTGACCTCTCCTACTGAAATTTAGAACATACATAATTCTGATATGCTCTGAGATCACCAAACAGGATTCACAGCTTTTGAAACATTACTTGAGAAACCCTGGCTAACTCGATTGCCTCAACTGGAATGCACCACACACATCCATTCCTTTTTCAGCTTTTGGAAAAGATCGACTGTCAACTTCAGCTGTAATCAGCTGTAATACAGTTCCTGTCTTTGTCTCATTGATCTATTTAAAATATTTGTATCCAACTTTTCTCCAGACCAATGGAATTCAGAGTGACTCACATCCTTTTTAAAACCCAAACACTAATGCAGACATTCAAGGAAGCAAACCACAGCCTCCGGTCATGAATGCATGTTGGAAAAAGCTCTATTTTACAGAGAGTCTGGAATCTGGGTGGGGATTGTGGCCTTCCTTACATCCTCAGGAAGTCAGTTCCATAGGAAGTCAGTTCCATAAAGGGTGGCCACCAAGTAGGTAATGTGTGGAGATTTGGAGATGGAGCCCCGGGAGGACAGAGACCTCAGTGGGGTACAATGTCCACCCTCCAAAGCATCCATTTTCTCCAGGGGAACTGATCTTTGTATTCTGGAGATGAGCTGTAATTCCAGGGGATCCCCAGGTCCCACCTGGAGGCTGGCATCCATACCACCAAGAAAGCTTGCAGCTGAATAGGAACAGTTTTCATTGATCTGAAAAAGGAATTACTAACAACCTCTGATCTGATCATAGGGCCTGTCTTGAGGTCACATATCGCTGGAGGCAATCCCACAGAGATGAGGGTCCCCAGGTCATGGAGGGCGTTTGTGGCCTGCTCCATGACCTCTCCAACTGAAACTGAGTAGGTCAAAGTTTCCCTGACAAGGGAGACCAGTTATAAGAGAAGCTTCCTTGCTAAATTTTAGAAGCAGCTGGACTGTTTGTTTGTTTTTTTAATCAATAAGTAACAGTCACAGCGGCAGGCACTCCCTTCTTTATTTCTCATTCAAATATTGCCAGCTTGTATTTTATTCTGAGTTCAGAGTTTTGCAAGAGTAGTGGGTACACTTTGTTAAAAGCATCAGAGGGGAAATTACCCTCGTTTTGAGAAATGCTTTCAAACCATGCGTGATAGTGTTTGCCTGCAGAGGGCAGCAGAGGACAGCTACTGGTCGGATCTGGCTTCTCTCCCCCTACCCACACCCAAGGCAAAACCCTTCAGGGAAGATCTTCTGTGCCAGGCCCAGAGATTAATGGAGTTTGCAGCATTCCTTGTCTGGAAACTGTGCCTGTCTGCTGTGCAAAACAAGAGGAGGAGGGGAACAGGTTCCCCCCAGCTGCAAAAAGAATCGCAGTGTACCAGGACTACTCATTGCGGTGTACCTTATTAGAAAGATGTTTTATTATATAATGCACAGTAGAGTTCTCTCACTAAGGTTGTCAGCATGGGGGAGATGGGGAACCAACCTGGCCCAGTCATGTGTTTCTGACAACAGCATGATCTGGTGAAACGAGCAGGTGAAGCTTTACATCACATGGCCGTAAGCATCATTAAAGGCAAAATAACAGTTGCCAATGAGAAAGGTCGGCAGCCTTATTGCAAATATCAAGTATCGTTTGTACTTGCTGACAGCGGCCCTATGAGTTTGCTTGGAACACTTCTCTGCATCTCCCTGGATTGATGGAAAACTTACAGACTGAGCTAGCAGAGGAAGTCAGGTCTGACTCAAGAAATACCTGGGGACTTTGGGGGTGGAGCCAGGAGCAAGGGTGTGGCAAGCACAATTGTACTCTGAAGGGAGTTCTGGCCATCACATTTAAAGGGACCGTGCTCTTTTTAAATGCCTCCCCTCCATTTGGAATAATGGATAGGGGCACCTTGTTTTGGGGTTCACGGAATTGGACCCCCTGGTCCAACCTTTTTGAAACCTGAGGGGTATTTTGAGGAGAGTCTCCAGAAGCTATGCTGCAAATTTGGTGCCTCTAAACCCCCCCACAAGAGCCCCAGATACCCGCAGATCAATTCTCCATTATACCCTAAGGGAATCAGTCTCGATAGGGAATAATGGAGTGCCCAGCAGACATTTCCCTCCCCTACCCCCACTTTCTGATAACCCTGAACTGGGGGGAGGGCCTCCAAACCAGGAGATCCCCTGCCCCCACTGGGGATTGCAAGCCGCAAGTTACAGTGGCTAAATCCTTACCTGGGGACTGGTAGCCCTACCTCTGGCCAAAGGGGGGGCGGGACTGGAGCATCATCAAAGAAAGCCTCTGTCCTCTAGTAAACATGAGCCGGTTAGCTGATACATAACGGCCCTATCAAGCTGGCAGATCTCCTTTGGCTTTTCCTCTGCTGCATTATCTAGCAGGGACGCCAACTCTTGCATTGGGAAATTCCTGGATAATTTGGGGGGTGGAGCCTAAGGAAGGTGGGGTTTGGTGAGGGGAGGGACCTCAGCAAGGTATAATGCTATAGAGTCCACCCTCCAAAGCAGCCATTTTCTCCAGGGGAACAGATCTGTATTGTCTAGAGATCAGTTGTAATACCAGGAAGCAAGTTGCCTCAGGCAACCCTAAGAGGAAAATATAACTGGTGTCCCTTGTCCCAGTGCCACTAAGAGCATCAGCAGCTTTTCACAACCTGGCTAAAAATAGCAGCCCTGTCCACAAGTTACATTGAATGCATGCAGGGCTTTTTCTGTAACAGGAACTCCTTTGCATATTAGGCCACACACCCCTGATGTAGCCAATCCTACTGGAGCTTACAGTAGGCCCTGTACGAACCTCTTGGAGGATTGGCTACATCAGGGGTGTGTGGCCTAATATGCAAAGGAGCTGCTGCTAGAATTCCACCCCTGATGTAGCCAATCCTACTGGAGCTTACAGTAGGCCCTGTACGAAGAGCCCTGTAAGCTCTTGGAGGATTGGCTACATCAGGGGTGTGTGGCCTAATATGCAAAGGAGTTCCCGCTACTAAAAAAGCCCTGAATGCATGTATACCATTTGTATACAGCATGCACTTCATCGTTCTTTATTAAAGAGCCAATTTGGTGTCGTGGTTAAGTGTGCAGACTCTTATCTGGGAGAACCGGGTTTGATTCCCCACTCCTCCACTTGCAGCTGCTGGAATGGCCTTGGGTCAGCCATAGCTCTCGTAGGAGTTGTCCTTTTAAGGGCAGCTGCTGTAAGAGCTCTCTCAGTCCCACATACCTCACAGGGTGTCTGTTGTGTGTGTAGGGTGGGGGGGAGAAGGTAAAGGAGATTGTGACTGCTCTGAGACTCAGAGTATAGGGTGGGATATGAATCCAATATCTTCTTCTTCTTATGTGTACTCAGTGTTACATTTAGTGCATGTATGACTGAACATGTGATTGTAGCCCCACGTTCATCCAGGTACTAGTCTCCAGCTTCATTTGTAAAGAGAAAGCGCATTTGCTGATTCTTACAAACAGATGTATGCGCATACATGCAAGATGTACGTGTGTTCCGTATAACGTATGAATAGGGCTTCTGTCAGCTGCTAATAGCTATTTTCAGACATTATGCCTGAGCATGCCAAAAGACTGGCAATTACATGTAGATCCTCCCGATATCTGTGGTCAATGTGTTGTCTGAACAGGGAAAGCGTAGGCATTTCCAGCTGCAGGATACTTTACACGAAATCCTGATCGTTCAGGGTTCTGATTCACAGTGTGAACTCTCCGTCAGGGCTGACTAGGTGATTGCCTAGGGTGCCGGCCTTCTGGGGATGCCAAACTGGGTGCCCCCATGTGACTAAGTGATGTTATCAATACGGGGGTGGGGGATGCCAAAAGTTAGCCTTGCCTAGGGTGCCAGACGGTCTACGGCTGGCCCTGATCTCCATATGGGTTGGTGCTGGCTCCCAAAATGTGCGGACATAATGTTTGGAAAGGACTATTGTCTGCACATTAAGCTTCTGTTAAAAGCACCTCTGCAGAGATCAACTGAAAAGACTGCAGCCCCAGTTTCTTCACTCTGTTCTTGTTATGTATTGACTTTAAAGTGTACCGCATGGCGAGCCCTACTGAAGGCAACCCCAGGGTCCCCGGATGTAGCTTGCCATTCACCCCGCCCACCAAGACCTGTGGCGGGAAGTTTGGATGGACCAGGATTGGCCAGCTCAATCCAGGAGGGCAGTTCCGGGCAATGTATATAAGCAGGGCCCGGCCCGGCCCGCGTGCTCTCTCTCTTGTAATGTGCTCACAATAAAGAATGTTGCCTTCCAACCATCTCGGTTCCCAGTACATTACAGTTCTCAAGTGCACAGGAACCAGGTCAGCTTTGGCAGTCCATGGCGACATTCATTGGGGTTGCCCACTTACCCGTTATGGTGGGCAATCACCCTCTGCCACCTCCCAGCTCCCACTACTGCGTGTATGAACCGTCAATTGCTGACAGCGCTACTAGCCAGGGTTGCCAGCTCCAGGTTGGGGAATACCTGGAGATTTTGAGAGTGGAGCCTAAGGAGTAGGGCTGAGAAGGCTCTCATAGCGACGGCCCTTTCAAGGACAACTCCTATTATAGCCATGACTAGCCCAAGGCCATTCCAGCAGCTGTAAGTGGAAGAGGGGGGAATCACACATGGTTCTCCCAGATAAGAGTCCGCACACTTCACCACTACACCAAACAAAAGGAAAGAACATGAAAGACAGAACACGCCTTCCTGCTAGTGTGGGGTTTATGTTTACGTCACCTGCTGTCAATCTCAATTAAATCTAGGGTTGCCAATCCCCAGGTGAGGGCAGGGGATCCCCCGGTTTGGAGGCCCTCCCCCCCGCTTCAGGGTCGTCAGAAAGCGGGGGGGGGGGGAGGGACGGACGTGTCAGCTGGGAACTCTATTATTCCCTATGGAGATTTATTCCCATAGAAAATCATGGAGAATTGATCCGCAGGTATCTGGGGCTCTGGGGGGGGCCTGTTTTTTGGGGTAGAGGCACCAAATTTTCAGTATAGCATCTAGTGCCTCTCCCCAAAATACCCCCCCCCCAAGTTTTAAAAGGATTGGACCAGGGGGTCCAATTCTATGCGCCCCAAAAGAAGGTGCCCCTATTCTTCATTATTTCCGATGGAAGGAAGGAATTGAAAAGGTGTGCCGTCCCTTTAAATGTGATGGCCAGAACTCCCTTTGGAGTTCAATTATGCTTGTCACACCCTTGTTCCTGGCTCCACCCCAATGTCTCCTGGCTCCACCCCCAAAGTATCCTGACTCCACCCCCAAAGTCCCCAGATATTCTTGAATTAAATAATTAAATCCTAATTCTCTCTTCCTGTTCACCAACAACCAAAGTTACCTTACCACTTTTGCCCCCCCACCTTGAAGAACCAGTTGATACTTATTCAGAAATTTGTTCAGCATACCTGATTATTAGAAGTATTTTGTGCTATTTTAACACACTTTCAAATCTGTTTAGAGAGAGAGGGGAGAAAGGAAGAGTTGTGATTGACAAGGCCCGGAAGGCCAGCCAATCAGCACTGTGAAGTTTTCTGGAAAAAAGGGGAGGCAAGGAAGATCGATTAATGATTGGCACAATGGGAAGATAATCCGTGCTATGCAAATCGGGCTTCTGGCACAACCCCCTGGGAGAGAAAGCTGCGTATATCAGTCTATAGGAGTACACTTCCACAACACCCTTGCATTGTAGGCTGTCTTCACTTGGCTCTAAGCAAAAGCTAGAGGTACAGTGGAGTCCTAAGGGCACTTTGCTGGGCATAAACTCTACCGAGTAAGTTTCAGTAGGATTATGAGCAGAGCAGCTCAGTAAATCTCACAAGCCCTTCCAGCAAGTTTACACAGTTATTTCCCCCTCCAAGCAGGCACTTCTAGCATAAATTCAGGGGGGTAGCCATATTGCCCGGAAGTGATCGAACAAAGTTTTAGTCCAGTGGCACCTTTAAGACCAACAAGGTTATTTATAAAAATTTATTTAATATTATTAATAAAAATTTATTTGCAAAAAAAAAAAAAAAAGACCAACAAGGTTTAATTCTGATATCTGAAGAAGTGTGCATGCACAGGAAAGCTTATACCCAAAATTGAATATTGTTGGTTTTAAAGGTGCCGCTGAACTTAAACTTTGTTCCAGCATACGGTTGCCAGGTCCGATTCAAGAAATATCTGGGGGGTTGGGGGTGCAGCCAGGAGATCTTGGAGGTGGAGTCAGCAGCAAGGTTGTGACAAACATGATTGAACTCCGAAGGAAGTTCTAGCCGTCACATATAAAGGAACCATGTTTCTTTGCTGGAAATAATGGGGAATGGGGGCACCTTCTTTGGGGGTTTATAGAATTGGACCCCCTGGTCTAATCTTTTTGAAACTTCAGGGGGGTGGGTTGAGGAGAGGCACAGCTGATATGCTAAAAATGTGGCGCCTCTACCTAAAAAAAAAACAGGGGCCCAGATACTCATGGATTGATTCTTCATTATACTTAATGGAGACCAATCTTCATAGGGTACAATGGAGTGCTCAGTGGACATTTCCTGCCTCCCCCCCACACACACTTTCTGATCACCTTGAACTAGGGGAAGGCCTCCAAGCCAGGGATCCCCTGCCCCCATAAGGTTGGGTAAACACTAGAAGAAAAAGAAGCACAAATTGGCCAGGACACAGAGACAACCATCAGGATCCATGCGACTATGCAGGCTGGGGGCAGAAAGGAGAGCTGAGGTCACTGGGGGAGGGGGAAGGAATAGATGCGCCCTGTATCTGCGTGCCACTCCTGGCTCACACTTCTGGTTTTCTGTGTCTTTCTGGACAAGCCCATGTTGGAGCAAGAATCTACATAAACCCAGTCTGACAGCTACAGTATGACAGCTGGTGATCTAGCTGCCAGGCTAGGTCACAGTGACCTGATCAGCAGACCGGCTTGAGCCGGCAGAAGCCAAGTGATGCAATCTGCTGAGTCAGCACGGCCAGGATTGGCTGCTTGGACTATATATGATCTGTGTGTGCATCACACAGGTCTCTCCCTGTGAGATGGTGGTTAGGCGAAGCACTTTGTCCGTGGAGGTGATATTGTATAGACTGCACAAGAGAGCACTTGTTGTGTATATATGTTAATACACCTTTTGGCACTAGTTGCACGTGTCTGCCTGATTTTCTTTCCTGAAGCCCTGTGTCGGGCAAGTCATCTCCCTCACTCTGCTACTCCCGCTCCGACAGGGTTATGGGCCCAGGGCGGTTCCGCTGCGCGGAGGAGAGAGTTGAGAGTTGAGCTGACTGTGAGTTTGGAAAGAGCCGGAGGCGAGGAACGCCGGTGAAGGACACAGAAGCACCACCGTTCTCTGTTTGAGAGCCAGAGGGACGTCGGCAGCCAGCTGTGAGGAGGAGTCGGCACGATGGCTCAGCAACAGCTTGGAGTAGCCGTTGAGAAGCTCACCTCAGCCAACTACGCGGTGTGGAGCCTGAGAATGCAACACTACCTCAAGCGTGAAGGGCAATGGCTGTTCGTGAGTAACCCCCCTGCTGACTTATCTCCTGCCGAGACTGTGTTATCGGATAAGGCACTGGCCAACATAGTGCTGTCTATAGGAGATGACCAGCTGGTTTATGTGCGAGGGAAGGACACTCCCAAGGCTGCCTGGGACGCGTTGAGTGCGGTGCATGTTAGTACCACTGCTGGTTCCCTCATGGCCTTGACAAGGAGGATGTTCCGCACCGTTATGCCGGCTGGAGGGTGTGTGAAAGATCACATCAAACGGCTAACGGACTGTTTCGTTGAGCTGGAGGCAAGAGGCAAGACTGTAGCTCCAGACGACAGAGTGTACATTTTGCTGTCGTCGTTGCCACCTGAGTACACTCCCCTGATAACTTCTCTGGAGACGGTGGACGTAGCGACCCTGACCATGGAATACGTCTGTGCCCACCTGCTTGACTTCCAAGAGAGAATTGCGGCCGTGAGCTGTCCGGGGGTGTCGGCCGGGCAGCGTGCTGTTATCGGTGTGTCCGGGAAGACAGCCAAGAATGAGCCAGCTTTTGCTGCTGGCAGGCGTCCGAAGGTGGAGGAAGTGGAGCCGACTGCGTTTGCAGTCCGTCGCTGCTATGGATGCGGGTCGTCGCAGCACCTGCTCCGAGCTTGCCCTGAGAGGGAGAAGAGGCGGGGGCGTGTGCGGCGAGAGCGGAGGACCGCCAGCCCGTGTGAGGAAGCAACCCGGCTGGTCACGTCTGCAGTAGAGAGCACAGGGTCTGCTTGGATTTTAGACTCCGGGGCAACGAGCCATCTCTGCTGCGAGAAGGAGTTGTTGAAAAACATTGACAGTCCTGAGCATAAGTATGTGAGATTGGCTGATGGGACCACTGCCAATTCTGTTTGCTCAGGCAATGTGGAATTTCCTGCACTGAAATGTATGTTGCAAAATGTGTTGTATGTACCCTCACTGCAGTCTAACCTGTTGAGTGTTAGCACACTGTTTGACCAGGGATACCAGGTGAGATTTGAGAAAACCTGCTGCAAAATCCTGGGAGGTGGGGGAAAGTTGCTTGTGACAGGAAAGAGGGAAGGTAAACTGTATGTGGTCCAGAGTGATTGTGCCCAGGTGGCTCAGGTGTCGAATGAGCCTGTGCACAATAATTGTATACATTTGCTCCATAGGAGACTTGGGCACTGCGGATTTAGGGCGTTAAAGAAAACCCTGGAGCTTGTGCCTAGTTTGAAAGTAAATCCTTGCAAATGTTACTTGGATTGCCAGGTCTGCAAGAAGACCAAAAGCAAGGCGTGTGCTGTTGCTAAAGAAAGCTCAAGGGAAAGCACACGAGCCCTGGAACTAGTCCATTTAGACGTTATTGGCCCATTGCCAAAGAGTCTGTCGGGGAGGAGATACTGCTTGGTGGCCACCGACGACCACACGAGGTACGCGTGGGTTTTCACCATGGTGCATAAGTCTGAGGTGTATAAGACATTCACCAAGTGGGTCAAAACAGTGGAGAGACAATTAGGGGTTAATCTCCTAGCTGTACAAACCGACAGAGGGGGGGAATTCTTATCTAACCAGATGAAACGTTGGCTGGAGAACAAGGGCATTGCCCACCGTCTGACGAACCCGGCAACGCCCCGAGAAAATGGGCATGGGGCTGTATTGCAGAATGTGATGTATTGCATGTTAGAGGATGCACAACTGCCAATGACCTATTGGGCAGAAACCATACATGCAGCTGTTTTTTTGCAAAATAGGGTTTGGTGTAATACTGTGAAAAATGTGCCTTACAGGTTACTGTTGAACAAGACCCCAGATTTGAGTTCTTTAAAAGTCTTTGGGTCACGGGCTCGGGTTGGCATCCACTCCACGAGTAGCGGGGAGGGGGATGTCCGGGCAGAGAGCCTAATTTTTCTGGGCTACAAGCCAAGGGCCAGGTGTTATCGTTTCTGCAATAGCAAAAGCAAGATAACACTTAGTAAGAGTGCCCAGTTCAATGAAGAAAGCAGCTGGCCAAGGTTGCACTCCTTGCAGAAACAATTTGTCCTGCTGCCAAGTAGCGATAACGATGTTGGAGCGCAGCCCAGAACTCCAGCCCAGGAGGTGGCACCCAGTGGGGCTGGAGAAGGTGAGCCGAATGCTGGCACAGAGCCTGACGAGCAGAGTCAGGAGGCAGAGCCTCAAATGCAGGAACTGGAGGTAAAGTGTGAGAGTCAGGAGGTTCAACACCCAATTACAGGGGCAGAGCAACCAGCCCAGGAGGTGGGAACAGAGCAACCCGAAGAAGACAAAGCTGGTCCAAGCACAGGGCCACGGGTGTCTGCCAGGTCCACCAAAGGCCAACGTCCCGCTAGGTACAAGTGTCCCTATGTCACTCTGACTGTCAATCCAGACCCACCCGGATTTGAGGAAATGTTAAAAGAAAAGGCTAAGAAATGGAAAGCCTGGGTGGCAGAGTGCGAGGCAAGGGAGAAGGAGGCTGAAGCCAAGCGTCTGAAAGAGCTGGCTGAACAGGAACACGATGATGTGTTTTACAATCATGATGAGTTCCTGAACGAATTCCGGAAAGGGTTCCGAGCTACGTAAATATGAACTGTAATGTTGCTGGTGGACATGTATGTAAACTGTGTAAAGTGTTTTGGTGCACTGGGTTTAAATAGATTAGGAGGTGTGTTGGAGCAAGAATCTACATAAACCCAGTCTGACAGCTACAGTATGACAGCTGGTGATCTAGCTGCCAGGCTAGGTCACAGTGACCTGATCAGCAGACCGGCTTGAGCCGGCAGAAGCCAAGTGATGCAATCTGCTGAGTCAGCACGGCCAGGATTGGCTGCTTGGACTATATATGATCTGTGTGTGCATCACACAGGTCTCTCCCTGTGAGATGGTGGTTAGGCGAAGCACTTTGTCCGTGGAGGTGATATTGTATAGACTGCACAAGAGAGCACTTGTTGTGTATATATGTTAATACACCTTTTGGCACTAGTTGCACGTGTCTGCCTGATTTTCTTTCCTGAAGCCCTGTGTCGGGCAAGTCATCTCCCTCACTCTGCTACTCCCGCTCCGACAGCCCATAGCTGAGGACACAATTGCAAAGGAAATACCCACGGGCATTGTGCTGTATGCAGACTAATGAAGCAGCGGAGGGAGAAGTCCGATCTCCTCTAGTCCCTGGAGAAAAGCAAGCTAAAAGCTAGAATCCAATTAACCACAAAGACATTCAGGCTGCTTCCAGCATGCCTCTGCAACTCAAATTCCACACCGCCCAAACAAATCACAGACCCCTGGTGCACATCTTTCACCACCCCTATGTTAATCTGTTATAAGGTTGCCAAGTCCGACTCAAGAAATATCTAGGGACTTTGGGGGTGGACTTTGGGTGGAGCTGGGAGCAAGGTTGTGACAAGCACAATTGAACTCTGAAGGTGATGCCAGCCATCACATTTAAAGGGACCGCACACCTTTTAAATGCCTTCTCTCCATTTGGAATAATAAAGGAAGAGGCACCTTATTTTAGGGCTCATAGAATTGGACTCCCTGGTCCAATCTTTTTGAAACTTGGAAGGTGTTTTGAGGAGAGGCATCAGATGCTATGCTGAAAATTCGATGCTTCTGCCTCACAAACAGCCCCCCCCCCACAGCCCCAGATACCCACAGATAAATTCTCCGTTATACTGTATGAAAATTGGTCTCTAAACCAGGGAATCCCCTGCCCCCAACAGGGGATTGGTGACCTTACTCTGCTACTGCCTGTAACTCCTCTCAACCCAAGCTTTTTAACAATTGAAACATTTACAGCAGAGCTGTTTCTTCACACCTGGTACCATCCAGTAGTTTCTGGCTGTGCAGATTGCTGATTGGCTGGCTCCTGTGGCAGCCACTTCCCTCCCATCTACCTATCTGGCTGTGTCTTGTGTTTATTGGCTGGTTCTAATTGCAGCTCTCTCTCTCCCTCCCTCCCTCTCTCTCTCTCTCTCTCACACACACATACTTTTCCAGAATAGTATTTCAGATTTCAAAAATAAGTATTTAGTTGCTAGGTGCCCAGGGAAAATGTTTTTAAAAGTTAAATCTTGTATAAAATGTATGAATGTGTGAAACACTTCATTGGATTTGGATCCAAATGCATGTGTTTGTACAGGAAAACCTGCATCCCACCCCCCAACTAGTCTTTTTGTGTAGGTAACCTTGAGCCAATCACTCTGTCTACCTCAGAGGGTTATTGTGAGGAAAAGGGAGTGGAGGGTACATATAAACCACTCTCAGTGTCCTGGAAGATGGCAAGGATAACAGTACAATAAGTAACCAAATGAATCTCACAATTCCTTTGTTTAGGCCATTTCACAAAGAAGAAGACAGCACCGTTGGAATGTCTTTTCAAGAAAGGCCATCCCCAGCCTGACTGTTAGGCAGAGTCTCCTTTGACCACCAAAAAGGCTACTTGGGCAGTCTGAGGTCTGCATGGACATAAGTCATGTGGGATATGGGCTCTAGTATGGAGGAGAATTGGATGGTTGAGTGGGAAATGCTTGATAGATTCAACACATTAATTTTATTATACACCAGAGCTAGGTAACCACATCTCTGCTGGGTAACAATTTTCTTTTGCATTTAAATCAGAAATCCTAGGTGGGCTGGCAGGCAGACAGGGTGTATCACTTATTCTCTGCATATTACAGACACTATTAAGAACACACACCATATTTTCTGGGTCAGACCAAGGGCCCCTCTAGTCCAGCATCCTGTTTCCTCAGTAGCCAGTCAGGTGCTTCTCAGAAGTTCAGAAACAAGGTAGCAATGTAACAAGCCTTACTTACTGTTTGCTAACAGCTAGTATTTTGATGCACACTGGTTGCCTTAAAATCTAGAGGCTTAAATCTAGGTGTAAATCTGCAGAGCGATAGGCCAGACATAAACCGATCTAATATCCAATTGACCACTAGAGGGAGCAAAACATGTGCAGGACAGACCCACCGCCTCCAGAAACAGGCATGTACAAGCCAGGAAAATGAGACTGTGGAAAAGCCCACTAATACCTAATGATAACGTGGCTGGTCCCATACTAATCTGGAAAACTACAGACGAGAATCATCTACAGACAAGAGACAAGTTTGTAAATACTCAAGGGACTCCAAGTATGTAAAGAAGTGTGATTTTTGTAAATTAATCAAACCCTCCCCACAACTGAATGATTATAACTGACCTTGTTCCAGGAGGCATGACATGTTTATCAGGGTGGGGGTGGGGGGAGAAGGAGATGGGGAAATAGCATTTCAAAAGCCACTGAGAACTTAAATAATCCTGGAAGGGGAGATATGAGAAATAGGGGGGGTTCTCCAAATGGTCCTTGCATCCCACGGTTCCAGATTGTCACTTTTTCTTGGAGTAAGCCCCACTGGGACTCACTTCTGAGTAGGCCTGCCAAGGTTTGCTCTTTGCATCTAACAGTGAGATGGGTGAGTCACGACAATCATAAAAGATGGACCTCCTGATGGCACCTGGGTTTTTTGGCCACTGTGTGACACAGTGTTGGACTGAATGGGCCATTGGCCTGATCCAACATGGTTTATGTTCTTCTTATGTTCTAAAACTAGGCCATGCCCCCAGGAGGCCAAGCTATGCTGCTGCGGTGGCTTCCTCAAAGCCCAGCTTGGTGGCCAAGCTTGGGGGCGGAGCTGTGCTGACACGCAGCTTCTCCAGAGCCTGGCTTTTAGCATGCTCAGATTAAACTCTTAGATAAAATTTTCATGGACGGTGGTTCACTAGCTTTTGGGGAGCAACTGCCATAACGATAAAATTGAAGTTCATTTGTAGAATTAAAGTTCAGCATCGAAAACTATTTCAACCAGACTTTGCTAATATTTATGAACATCCTCGTTCTTTTTTTGGAGAATGTGTACTTAGTCAGGAGTCTTTTTCTGTATGTAATGGAACTATCTGAAACCCTAAAGATTCAGAATGAACATATGAAACTGCCATATGCCATGTTTACATGTTATAGTGAACACATGTACATCCTGGATGTATCTGTTTATACATCTGTTGTAATAGCCAACAAATGTTCGCTTTACAAATGAAATGAGGGGCCAGCATTTTTGTATAAATTTGTGGTTTAAATGACATGAGCTGTGCATTTGTTGAACACAGAATGAGAATGACTCTGTGCTCATATAAGGAAAAATCAAGTGTACATTATACATGGATTGAATGGGTAACTTCTGAACAGGGTAGACTGAAGTATACCATTGGTCTATCGAGGTCAGTACTATCTGCACTAATTGACTAGCAGTGACTCTCCAGGGTCTCAGGTGGAGGTCTTTCATACCATTGATTACTTGATCCTTTAAAAAAAGGAGATGCCAAGGACTGAATCTCTTAGATCACTGTCATTTCCCCATAGGGTTGCCAATCCCAAGGTGGGGGCAGGGGATCACCCGGTTTGGAGACCCTCCCCCCGCTTCAGGGTTGTCAGAAAGCGGGGGGAGGGGAGGGAAATGTCTGCTGGGAACTCTATTATTCCCTATGGAGATTAATTTCCATAGAAAATCATGGAGAATTGATCCACGGGTATCTGGGGCTCTGGGTGGCCTGTTTTTTGGGGTAGAGGCACCAAATTTTCAGTATAGCATCTAGTGCCTCTCCCCAAAATACCCCCCAAGTTTCAAAAAGATTGGACCAGGAGGTCCAATTCTATGAGCCCCAAAAGAAGGTGCTCCTATCCTTCATTATTTCCTATGGAAGGAAGGAATTGAAAAGATGTGCTGTTCCTTTAGATGTGATGGCCAGAACTCCCTTTGGAGTTCAATTATGCTTGTCACAGCCTTGATCTTGGCTCCACCCTTAATGTCTCTTGGCTCCACCCCCAAAGTCTCCTGGCTCCACCCCCAAAGTCCCCAGATATTTCTTGAATTGGACTTGGCAACCCTATTTCCCCACAAAGCACTTTCCTGGGGGCACCTTCGGGGGGGGGGGGGTTGTAACTTGGACCCCATAAAACAAATCCTTGGCAAACTTGGAAGGCAGGTAGTGAAGAGTCAGCCAGAGATCCTCTGCGAGTTTGGTGTCTCTAGCTTGCCATGGGGAGGGTGGGGGGTGGGCATTCTACTGGGTCTCAAGCCTGGTGATGGAACAAGTTCATTTGGCCTCTAAAAGTTTGTGATGGTTCATGCTTTGCAAACCGGGCCTGCTGTGAACCGTGAACCAAAGTGAACTGCATTTTCCTGGTTTGTGCCCATTCCCTAAACAGGACATCCCATGCATGATGCCCTGAACACTTCGGAAGAAATCCGAGATTAAAATGTAACTCAATAAATAATCACTGTAATAGTCCTCTGAGTTTAGCTCTGGGAACATCTTGTTTATTTTACCAAAACCTCTCAAAAGATAAGTGAGAAATAGTTTTAATAGCAGACTAGGGTAGTTCAATTTGCCTCGTGTGGGAGTGCAAACCATTTTTCCACATGACTGCGGCTACATGCATATTGCTCCCCTCTGGAAACGACAGCGAAAGAACTCTGACCCAAGTACGGGAAGAAGTTCCCACTGTTCCTGACTGGAAATTCCTGAACACAAAGGCTTTCTCTACCCAGAGACTTCAATGAGGCATCTGTCAGCAACCCTTAAGAGACTTCCCATACAAAAAGCGTGCAAAGAACAAAGGGCGGAGAGGAGCAGGGGGCAGAAAGCCACAGGGCAATCTCTGTGTTGCCGAATCTTTTTGCTGCCAGCCCCAAGATGCGCATCTCTTTCTTGCCATCTCATCCTGACCTGCCCTAAGAGCAAGTCCCCCACCTTTCCCTCGACCTCCCCCTGACAGGATGACAAAGACAGAGCTACAGTCAATGGACTGGAGAAAGAGCCACACAAAAGGGCCTAGCAGGTCCATGGGGGACTAAAAGGGGCCTTGGTACAACTGGCCCCTTCTTTCATGGATGGGGAGAGCATGATGACACAGCCTCACATACCAAAACACAACTTCCAAAGTCCCTTAATTTTCGTTGCGTACTGTACCTTGAAGTATGGAAAGAGTCCCCTGAAAAGTCTTGACAAGATGGGACCTGAGAACCTGTAAGAAAGAAAGAAAGAAATGCTCAGAACGCATTTCCCAAACCCTAAGAACAACCACTGCCAGGAGAAAGACTGTGTGATAGCCAAGCAAGGATTAAGCAGGCAGAGGCAACTCTCAACATAGAAACAAGGGGCTGCTCTCCTCAAATGAGTTGAGAGAAAAGTTCCATAGAGTTCAGGTCTGTAGGGCAGACTGTATGTGTAGGCCGTATAATTAGAAAGTGCTCTGTAAAGATAATTAAATAAAAAGATCCCTTGGACATAGAAATCTAGATGTCAAGAAAGATTCTAGCCTAGTCTGCTTCCCGATGTGCTGATTTTTCATGCAGGGCATTTGTGTAGGTGTACAATTGGCATGCCAGCCTTCAGGTGGGAGCTGAGTGGGGATACTCTAGGGTTGCCAAGTCCAATTCAAGAAATATCTGGGGACGTTGGGGGTGGAGCCAGGAGACTTTGGGGGGTGGGGCCAGGAGACATTGGGGCGGAGCCAAGAGCAAGGGTGTGACAAGCATAATTGAACTCCAAAGGGAGTTCTGGCCATCACATTGAAAGGGACAGCACACCTTTTTAAATGCCTTCCTTCCATAGGAAATAATGAGGGATAGGGGCACCTTATTTGGGGGCTCATAGAATTGGACCCCCTGGTCCAATCGTTTTGAAACTTGGAGGGTGTTTTGGGGAGAGGCACTAGATGCTATACTGAAAATTTGGTGCCTCTACCTCAAAACACAGCCCCCCTAGAGCCCCCGATATCTGCAGATCAATTCCCCATTATTCCCTGAAAATGCTGGAGATCTAGAGCTGTGGGGGTGGGGCTTCCCCCCCCCCGCCAGCTAGCTGGCTGGGGGCGGGGGGGAAACCTGTAAAACCAGGAGATCCCCTGCTGGGACCTGGGGATTGGGAAGCCTAGGATACTCTGGAATTACAGCTCATTTCCAGGCTACAGACATCAATTCCCCTGGAGAAAATGGATACTGGAGTGCAGACTCATTGGCATCGTACCCCACTGAATCCCATGTCCTCCTCCCTAGGCTCCACCCCTAATCTCCCCAAGTTTCCCAACCTGGATCTGGCAGCTCTACCCCCCCCCCCCCCGCCCCGCAATTCCCTCTCAGTGACCAGGAGGGACTTGGCAATCCTTGCATACATGTATGTTCAAATATCTGGTTATATCAATATTCTTATAGTATAGCCTAGGCACAGGTTTACCACCTTGCTTGTTTGTGAGAACTAGTGGTCTCTAGGGATTAAAAAGGTAAAGGTATTCTTCTGTGCAAACACCGAGTTGTTACCGACTCATGGGGTGATGTCACATCATAATGTTTTCTTGGCAGACTTTTTGTTATGGGGCGTTTTTCCATTGCCTTCCCTAGTCATCTTCACTTTGCTCCCAGCAAGCTGGGTACTCATTTTACCGACCTCAGAATGATGGAAGGCTGAGTCAACCTTGAGCTGAGCTTCCGCCAGGATCGAACTCAGGTTGTGAGCAGAGCTTGAACTGCAGTACTGCTGCTTACCGCTCTATGTAACGTGGATTAGGGATTAATAATAAAATTTTCAGTCACCCAATAGTTCCCAAGATTCTTTGGCAGAAGAGACAACAGTTAGACGGGTAAAAAAACCTGCTATAGCAACCACGCAAGGGCCATTTCAGAGTGGGTAAAACAGTACAGAGTGGGAAGGCTGAAGCCCATTCTCTGCACACCATGGTACATCAGGCACCTCATGCACATGAACTGAGGAGAACCCACAACTCACTTCTGTTGCTAGGGTTGCCAGGTCCTCCCTAGCCACTGGCAGGGGATGGGGCAGGTTGGGTTGCCAGGTCCAGGTTAGGACACTCCTAGAGCAGATGGTGACGGTGGGGAGGGACGGTGAGACGGTGACGGTTGGGGAGGGACGGTGGCTCAGTGGTAGAGCATCTGCTTGGGAAGCAGAAGGTCCCAGGTTCAATCCCCGACATCTCCAAAAAAGGGTCCAGGCAAATAGGTGTGAGAAACCTCAGCTTGAGACCCTGGAGAGCCGCTGCCAGTCTGAGAAGACAATACTGACTTTGATGGACCCAGGGTCTGATTCAGTATAAAGCAGCTTCATATGTTCATATATGAGCAGAGGTGTCAAGCTCATTTGTTATGAGAGCCAAATCTGACATAAATGAGACCTTGTTGGGCCAGGCCGTGTGTGTCACAAAATGTAATGCCAGGCAGTGGAGGTATAAACTTTATAAAGGATACAAACAAACAAATTAAAGATTTTTTTAAAACTTAAAAATAAAACATGCTCAAAGCATTATAGCACATTTGCAGTATTTTATTTAACGATCTCTGATAACTGACACCTTTTGCTCTGAATTATTGCATCAAAATCTGGAGGCAATGTCTGGGCTGTAGCAATCTTGAATATGCTGTTCACGTGTTGTTCAGTTGTGTATTTGTAAGCTGCAAGCCTTCTTTTGATTTATTGACATTCATTACACAAATTTCATGGTCAATGCTCTGAGACTGAGACCCAGCAGAAAACATGAAATGGCTAGGCATTGTGAGCTTATGTACATAAGTTGCTTTATATGCAGGTCAAGAACATGTGAAGGCACAATGGCACAGACTGAGGGCTATGTGTTTGTCTACAATACTGTAGTCTTCCCCAGAGATATAGCTATAACTCCTTTGAGGCAGTGGAACAGTAGAGAGACAGTCACATATTAGTTTCAGCCTACTGTCTGGGAAAATCCCCAATCAATCAAAAGAAATCAAAGGGAAATGTGAAAGAAAAATCTAAGGAAATGTGCTGGGTGAACTTGGTGTTGGACACACACTCTCAGCCTAATCCACCTCACTGACTTGTTAATCCTCATCTTAAATAGTTCAAATGCTTTCCTACTGAGAAAGACTGAATCATGAGGGCATGAATGCAGTGATAAAGGGGAGGCAAACAAGCCCAACAAAACTCTCTCTCTCTCTCTTCCCCCACCCCCTCTCATAAGGCAAAAAGCTTACACCTTGAAAATAGCTTGGTCTTAAAGGTGCTTTGTATTTCTCCCTGCAATTGAGGGTACTGGGCCAAGTAAGGGGGACAAGGAGAGGGAGGAGTTTCGGCCAGTGGAAGGAAGAGAGGGTTGGCTCAGCAGATCTGCAAACCAAGCGCTCTGTAGCTCCTGTGCGACTGAGCGAGCCTAGATCAGCAAGCTCTCTTTCTCTGTAGCTCTGCTGTGCGATTGAGCAAGCCTGGCTCAGCAAGCTGTTTTTCTGTAGCTCTGCTATGCAACTGAAAGAGCCTGGCAAAGCAAGCTGAGACACAGAAGGAAGCAAGAGAGGCAGAAGGAAGCAGACAACAGTGAGCTGCTTGTGGGCCTGATAGGACCCCTGTGGGGGATGGATGTGGCCCGCAAGCCACATGTCTGACACTTCTGTCCTAGAAATCTGGGGGTGGAGCCTAAGGAGGACATGGACATCAGTGGGTGTACAATGCTGAAGAGTCCATCCCTCAAAGCATCCATTTTCTCAAGGGGAACTGATCTTTGTAGTCTGCAGATGAAGTGTAATCCCAGAGGGTCCCCAGATCCCACCTGGCATTCCTACCTGTTACATAGGTCATGGACTCCTAACTCAACCTCTGGGAGAATATAATGTCATGTGGGAAAATCTCACAACTCCCACAGTATTTTAGTTACCTAAAGAACATCACAGGTGACTTTATTATAAGGCACTTGAGGTACCCCTATCCTATTGGGGATTTGGGGAATATTAAGGCCAGCAGAGTGGGAGAGACGTGACCTGTGTAAATATACTGGGAAGGTCTCTTCTAACGGGTCTCACAGAGATGACAAGCTGCAGAGAAGCACAGCAGTCAACACCTCCCATTCATTTCAATGGGGTCTTCAAAGGAGAGTTGCCTAGAACATTTATGTTCCTAAAACTGCTTATGTTCATTCCTGAGAGGTACCATACCATGTCATTTAGATTTTCCAACTCAGATACCGAAGTGTTCTAGCATAGGGATGTCAGCTGTAGTCTAGGTAGGATTTGGGGATCCCCTAGAAGGAATTTACAGCTCATCTCCAGACTATGAGATTAGTTGCCCTGGAGAAAGCAGACAGGAGGATGGACTGTATGCCATTGTACCCCACTGAGGCCCCAACTTCTCCTCAGGCTCCATCCCCAATTCTCCAGGTATTCCCAAACCTGAATCTGGTAACCCTATCCACCCATGACCCATCCCCTGCCAGTTGCCGGGGGGCACCTGGCAACCTTACCCCCCATTGAAAGTTATTGATCTAGTGTAACCAGAATTGCTCGTGAAACCTCATCCATAGCATGCAAGCCAGGAAAAATATTTCTTGTCATTGGTTTGCAGTGGCAGGAATACAACTGCCTGGTATTGCCAAATCCAGGTGAAGACTGGCTGCTTTCCACTGGCTCACCGTGTGGTGGCCATTGTGTATGGGGCTCAGGTGCTCGTTAGGAAATGCTCTTTGTGTTTCTGTTGGAAATGCAAGAGTAAACCAGAAGGCCAACTGCACATTCCAACCTATGAGTATTAGGTCACAAGACATGTCATCCTTAATTTCAGCAATGAGGAATGACACTTATTAGAGTATTGGTCTTCAGTTGATAGAGTCACAAATGAATCATATCCCTTCCTAAGAGTTTGCCACAGCGTCCTACCCACCATTTTAAAGTGGTTTTTTTTTTTAAAGAGGAAAAGAAAAACTGAGTAGAAAAAAGATGGAGGGGGGGGGAGGAATGCAGAAAACAAGGATTACTTGATATAAAATATGCAAGCATTCGCCACAACTTTTAAAAGTTGTGTAGAAGATGAAATTCCAACAAATGCAGTTTCTCTCACCCATGCATGGTAAACTGAACCTGCCCCCAAATCCTGGTTTTTATACAAAAGTGCAGGAGCTTATCTCCCTATATATCTGTTCAGGGCCAGCCCTAGACTGTCTGGCAGCCTAGGCAAGGCTAACTTCTGGCACCCCCCCCCCCCCCCGCACTGATAACATCAAGGAGTCACATGGGGGGTGCCCAATGCAGCCTTCAGAAGGCCAGTGCCCTAAGCAATCACCTAGTTTGCCTAGTGGCAGGGCCAGCCGTGCAACTGATAGACCTATACTGAAAGGAAAGTGGGATATATGCATTTAAAAAAATTAAAACTGGTCACCAGGTTGCACGTTGAGACTAAAGCTGGCTTTCAGGTCTAAGAAAGCAACCTAAATGTCTTCCTCCCACTGGTCAGGACGCCTTGGTTAGTTAGTCATGAATCCATGTGCCACCATTTTACAACTTTCTTGGCGGGGATTTGCTGCTAATAGGGATGGTGAGAGCACTGGTGCCATATCACCTGCCACTCTTAAACACACTGAGAGAGGCACCAAGATGATGAAGTGAAATCACTTGATAGAGAGGATTCCTTTGTAGCAAAGGCCAGGCCCTTCCTGTCACACAATTCTGGTGTAGGGCTGCCAGCCGCCCAATCCGGGCGGGGAATTTCCCACCCAGGAGATTCTCAACCCGCAGGCCCACATTGGGCAGGCGGGGGGGATCTTCCGCCGCGTTGCTGGGGCGATGACGTCACCCGGAAGTGACATCATCAAAATGGCAGCACCTGTGCAGGGCCATTCTATGCATTTCCAGGAAAACTCTATGGTTTCCCTGGACGCTCTAGCCATTTGGGAGGAAAAACTCTATGGTGCAATAGGTGCCATAGAGTTTTAACCTCCCAAATGGCTTGAGCGTCCGGGAAAACCATAGAGTTTTCCCGGAAACACCTAGAGCAGCCCTGCACGGGTGGCACTATTTTGATGACATCACTTCCAAGTGACGTCATTTCGTTGCACGGCGCATGGCGCGCGCACGACTGTTCCCTGCTGAGGGATGAAGAGGGCAGCCCTACTCTGGTGTTTTTTAAACTTTTTGTCAGATGCTTACACAGTGGGTCCCATACGGCTGTCTGGGATTTAAATTGGATCCTGGATTTGGAGTAGGGTGCCAGTTCTGGGTTGGGAAATACCTGAAGATTTGGGAGTGAAGCCTTAGGATTTGAGGGAGGGGAGGGTGTTCAGTGAGATCCAATACCATTGAGTCCATGCTCCAAAGCAGCCATTTTCTCCAGACTGGAACTGATCTTTGTAATCGGAAGATCAGCTGTAATTCTGGAAGAACTCCAGGCCTCACCTGGAGGCTGGCAACCGTAATTTGGAAGGTGTAATGACCACTGACCAACAGGAATACACAGCCAAAAGGCAACTGGTAGCAAGTGGAGTTTGCTTGTGGAAAGTCTACAGATTATTGTTTCTGTGTCAAAGGCAGCAAACTGAAGCTCCATTCGCAGAGGGAATATACATCTGTATGCCAGATGCTAAGCTAGGCATGTGTAGGAGAGATAAGCTATCACCTTTATGCGCTGCTTGAGAATACCCAACTGGCATCTGCCTGTCTTGCTGCTGGATACAAGCTGTGAAACTAAATGGACCTTGGTGTGATCCAGCATGGCAGTTCTTATGTAAAGCTCTTCCTTGCTGTTCCTTCTTCCACTTGGTTCAAAACTTGATGAAGCGAGAGCAAGTGTAGTCAAGAAGAACATACGGCCTTGCTTTTGAGTCCAAATCCATCCACTGCCTGGCCTTTCCCCCCTCCTGCCAATGCAAGAGGCCTTCACTGATGTCTCCTAATGAATACTCGCTCTGTGTGCGCATTCTGAACATGGTGGGCACCACGGAAGCAGCAGTGATGTTGGTGCGCATCTCTCTGGAGGGGGACAAACTGGGTGGGGGGGGGATTTGATTATAGCCCAGACCGTATGGCGAGGGCTGCTGAGATGGAGATAATCACTGAGCCAGCGAGACGAGGCACAACGCCGACAGCAGGCAGTCTCGGCAGTTGTCATGGCAACCGAGGCCTACTGGGCCACTCCAGCCTCGGCCTGGCTCCATTTCCACAGCCTAACATCTGCTTTCTCAAGGGCTGCTGGGAGTTGGCGGGGGTGGCAGCAAAGGGAGAATGGGCAAGCATTTCACTTTTGGAAAGGTGTGGGGGGGGGGGGAGAGAAAAATCCAAAGGAGAAACAAATTAGGACAAGCATCCAATAAAGGGGAGGGAAATGTATTTATTAACACTAGGGAGAGGTTGTTCCACCAGCTGCTTTGATTGATGGGCTGGACTCCATCTTGTCAGACTTTTTTTTTTTTGCCTAGTGGAGGGGGGGTTTTGGGGGGGGGGAGAAGAAAAAGAAAGAGAATAGCAAAGCATTGGGGCTGTTTATGCAAGCAGAACGCTTCTTCCCACCCCACCCCTCCACGTTTCCTCAACCTGCCACACTTGATTGATAGCTGAGACAACTGGATGGCACAAGGGACCGGTTGCTTTATCTGGACCATCTTCAGCCAGCCCTCAACGCATTCAGATGGGAGAGAAAGAAAAAAAATATTATAGAGCACAAGCGGTTGAATGGGGGAGGAGAAGTAATTAAAGAACAATTATTGTGCACTCAGCATCAGCTTTACCTGAGCAGCTTTGGGGAAGGTGGTTTTCTTTGGGAAGGAGGAGGGAAGAACCATGCTCACTGTCCCAAAGGGGGTCTACACTGAAGTTTGTCTTTACCTGAGGGATATCAGGTTCCAAATGGACTGGTAGAGACTGGATACTCTTTTTCCTGCTTGAAACATAGAAGCCTTTCTCAGTCATAACCATTTTGGCACTCCAGAATGCACCATGTGTGTCTCTCAGTATGTGTGAATAAGGAACACGCACAAGTTTTCCAGGTATGGTATATACAACTGGCAATTGCAATTAGGGTTGCCAATCCCCAGGTGGGGGCAGGGGATCCCCCGGTTTGGAGGCCCTCCCCCCGCTTCAGGGTCATCAGAAAGCGGGGGGGAGGGGAGGGAAATGTCTGCTGGGAACTCTGTTATTCCCTATGGAGATTTATTCCCATAGAAAATCATGGAGAATTGATCCGCGGGCATCTGGGGCTCTGGGGGGGCCCCTGTTTTTTGGGGTAGAGGCACCAAATATTCAGTATAGCATCTAGTGCCTCTCCCCAAAATACCTCCCAAGTTTCAAAAAGATTGGACTAGGGGGTTCAATTCTATGAGCCCCAAGAGAAGGTGCCCCTATCCTTCATTATTGCCTATGGAAGGAATTGAAAAGGTGTGCCGTCCCTTTAAATGTGATGGCCGGAACCCCCTTTGGAGTTCAATTATGCTTGTCACAGCCTTGATCTTGGCTCCACCCCTAATGTCTCCTGGCTCCACCCCCAAAGTCCCCAGATATTTCTTGAATTGGACTTGGCAACCCTAATTAGAATTGCAAGTTTCCCCCCAGCAGCCACCACTGGGGATGGGGGGGTAGGGTGACCAGATCCGGGTTGGGAAACTGGAGATTTGGGGATAGAGCCTGGGGAAGACAGGGACCTCAGTGACATACAAAGCCATAGATTCCACTCTCCAAAGCTGCCGTTTGCTCTAGGGGAACCGATCTCTGTAGTCTTGAGATGAGCTGTAATTCCTTCCAGGGGATCCTTAGGCCCCACTTTTAGGCTGGCATCCCTAGGAAATCCAGATTTTTGAGAGTACATGATTATAAGCTGGAAAATAATAACATATTGTCCCCTTCACACAGAATTGCAAACACATACTGAAAGAATAGTGGGTCACAGGCCTAATTTTGGGCAGGATCTCATAAGAGCGGAGCTCCGGAACCTCTAAACTTTATTGTGCTCTTTCTTATCCCACCTCCCATACACGCTTCTGGACTCCATTGTTCAACCCCCCTATGAGAATTTTGCTGAACTCTAAGATTTGACAAACATTCTAATATTGTTCTCCACAAAAAATGTGGAAATAATCAAAATAATATAAAGGAGACAGATGGAAATCTTCCTCATGCCACTGTGGCCACATAGGAGAAAGTAATTTAAAAAGTATGATGGGAGTAAAATTTTATTAGGACAATTATAATTCAAGAAGCATTGTAAGGTAGATGCTGAGCTGCTATAATTTAGTACACCTTCAGGTGATGTCAGGGGTGTGTGTAGGGTTGCCAAGTCCAATTTAAGAAATATCTGGGGACTTTGGGGGTGGAGCCAGGAGACATTAGGGGCGGAGCCAGGAACAAGGGTGTGACAAGCATAACTGAACTCCAAATTTTAAATATAATAAGAATATACATAGTTAGAAAATTAAAACATTAAAACCACTAATTAACTAACTAGCCAACCACTAATTATGGACATCAGTTTTGCAAACACATCATTAGAATTCAATAGAAAAATAGCCATCCAAACTGAGTGGCCCCTGAAGTTCATGGCATAATTAAAAGTAGCTTTCCCCCCCTTATGCTGTAGACAGCTGACTAGCTTTCCTTGTTAAGTTCATTCACGTGAGGACCGGCGGCGGCGGCAGCGGCGGCTTGAGTTCCCCGGGGCTGGCGAAGAGCACGGCCTCTCGGGTCCCCAGAACTAGCTTGAGCTGGGGTCCTCCGAGATGGGGCGGCTCGCCACGCTGCGCAGCCGCACGTCCTTTCCCCGGGGGATCCTCTACCTGGCCTGCCCTGCCCTGCTTCTAAAAACTTGCAGCTGCGGCGGCCTGTCTGCCCCACGCCCTCGCCCGGCCCCACCCAAAGCCGCCGGCCGCTCCACAGCAGGGGGCACACCAAGCAGGCTCTCCTGGGACGAGCTGCGCGCCCGAAGGACTCTTACCTGCACCTCTGCGGGCAGGCGCTCTCCTCCCCCGGCTCCGGGCGGCGGCGGCGGCGGCTTGAGTTCCCCGGGTGCCAGTGAAGAGCGCGGCCTCTCGGGCCCCCAGAACTGGCTTGAGCTGGGGTCCTCGGAGAAGAGGCGGCAGCAGTGCAGCGGTGTTGCCGCTCCGAGATGGGGCGGCTCGCCACGCTACTTGGCGCCGTTTCCCCCCTCTCCCCCCGCTTCCGTTTTTTTTGGGGAGCGGGGGAAGAGGCTGGAAAACCTGGGGTCCCCCGCTAGGGCGAGAGGGTTGGGACCCCTAGGTGTGTGGCATATGCAAATGAGCTGTGCTAATGAGCTCCAGCACCTCTCTTTCTACAAAATGACCCCTGGTGGATAGTGTGTTCCCCCAATAGATAAGAGCGCTGAAATCCTAAGAACTGAAAATGTCTGCTTCCTTTCAGAACATTAGACTTCCCCATCTCCCTGCTTCAGCAGAAGTACGTATTTTTTGGACCTTAAGACGCACTTTTCCCTTCCCAAAAAGTGGGGGGGGGGGAAGTGTGTGCGTCTTATGGAGCGAAGGTACGTACCTTCCTCCGGGGGGGGGGCGATCCGCTGCCTCCGCCTCTGATCCCAGCGCTTCCCCCGTGCTTTGCGAGCGCCGGCTGTGGAGAGGGCAAAGTGCTTCCTCCTTGCCTGCCTGTCTGGCTCCAGCTCTGATGCTTACAGCAAGCGCCAGGATCGCTCCATCTGCCCTCCGATCCCAGCGCTTGCTGTAAGCATCAGAGCTGGAGCCAGGCAGGCAGGCAAGGAGGAAGCACGCTGCCCTCTCCACTGCCGGCTCTCGCGAAGCGCTGGGTTTGCGGAGGGGGCGGGTGCTTCCTCCTTGCCTGCCTGCTTTGCTCCAGCTCTGATGCTTAAAGCAAGCGCTGGGATCAGAGGGCAGAGGGAGCGATCCTGGCGCTTGCTGTAAGCATCAGAGCTGGAGCCAGGCAGGCAGGCAAGGAGGAAGCACTTTGCCCTCTCCACAGCCGGCGCTCACGAAGCGCTGGGTTTGTGGTGGGGCCACGTGGAGCGATCCCAGCGCTTGCTGGAAGAAGCTGGAGCCAGGCAGGCAGGCAAGGAGGAAGCGCCGGGATCGGAGGTGGAGGCAGCGGATCGCCCCCCAGGAGGAAGGTGCATCCTATCGTCCGGAGTGCCTTATGGTGCGAAAAATACGGTATTTAACAATAATGCTGCAAATTTTCCAGACTCCAGTGCTGTGGGCTTAATTTCAGCCAGGACCAAGGAACTAACTACAAACGTAAGGGCTGCGTTTTCTATGGGAAAACAGCATTGGGAAGGGGAAATGGGAGTGGAGATGCAGTAAGTAGAAGGGTGCTTAAGGTTTTCCCTACTTGCCCCATTTGTACTTCAGACTGTGTAACTCACCATTACTTCCTCCTACCGCCACAAGATTCCAAACTTGGGTTTTGGATAGCAGTCTAGAAAGTAGTAGGACCAGAAGGCCTCATTCATTCATGCCAGCTCTGTTTTGAGAAATAACTGGGGATGTGTGGGGTACAGCCCAGAAAGAGCAAGGTTTGGGGAGGGAAGAGACCTCAACAGGGAATAATGACAGAGTCCACCCTCCAAAGCAGCCCTTTTTTTCAGGGGAACTGATCTCAGTAGTCTGAAAATCCACTATAACAACAGGAGATCAAGTGCCACCTGGGGGTGGCAATCCAACCCTATGACCTTGCCCCTGCAAAGGTCAAGCCCCATCTCATGGAGGTGGACATTATTTATCATCATTTCTTGGCCTCAGCGCTAGAGTTCAGATCCTGAATTTGCTCAGACCTGGAAGATGCGAAGGAACAGCAATGACATGAGTGTTTCTGAGCTCAAGCAGAGCGTACCTTCACCTCATCAACCAGCGCCATCCACCTAAAGCTTGGTGTGAAGCTTCCAGTTCATTCCGAACTAGCAAGTTCTTCATTTTTCAGACACCGATGTTTTGCTGAGGGTTAGTCTGGCTCAGAGTATGGATTTCATAACCTTTCTAGCAGATTGCAACAATCCAAATGAGTTTCTAAGTCAAAGATGCCATTTCCCCTAACTGCAAACTGGTTCTGCTCACTGTGTTTACTGAATGGTTTCTAGTCCTCTCAGGGAAAATCCAGCTCCACCCTACTGCCAGTGAGGTGCATTCACATGAAGAAAGACAAAGAGCATCTATTGCATTTATATGCAGGCCTGATTGCCTCACTTCCATATAGGCTTCCTAACCCTCCCGCCCTGGCGGGGGACCCCCGAATTTGCAGCCTCCTCCCCCGCTCTCAAAAAATATGGGGGCGGGGGGGCGGAGAGAGAACATACCTGTAGGCATCATGTTATTGTAGAGCTTCTGATCCGTTTTTAAAATGTGTCCCTTTAAGGCTGCACAGGAGACAGGAAACAGGAAGGGCTTCATGGGAAAGGGTCAGTAACAGTTTCCATGGAGAACGGCCGCTCCTTTTCTTTTCCTGTGCAGCCTTGCTTTCGTTTTCACAGCCAACAAAGTTCTGCTGGAAGAAGACCAAGTAAGTATTTGTGTGTGAGAGAGAGGGAGAGGGCAGGGAGGGGGGATTCCCTGGTATGGAGGCCCTCCCCCCTTTAGAACTCCAAAGGGATCTGTTGAGGCTGGGTGAGTGGGCGTCAACGTGGCAGATGCGGTTCAATGTGGCCAAGTGCAAAGTAATGCACATTGGGGCCAAGAATCCCAGCTACAAATACAAGTTGATGGGGTGTGAACTGGCAGAGACAGACCAAGAGAGAGATCTTGGGGTCATGGTAGATAATTCACTGAAAATGTCAAGACAGTGTGCGTTTGCAATAAAAAAGGCCAACGCCATGCTGGGAATTATTAGGAAGGGAATTGAAAACAAATCAGCCAGTATCATAATGCCTCTGTATAAATCGATGGTGCGGTCTCATTTGGAGTACTGTGTGCAGTTCTGGTCGCCGCACCTCAAAAAGGATATTATAGCATTGGAGAAAGTTCAGAAAAGGGCAACTAAAATGATTAAAGGGCTGGAACACCTTCCCTATGAAGAAAGGTTGAAACGCTTAGGGCTCTTTAGCTTGGAGAAACGTCGACTGAGGGGTGACATGATAGAAGTTTACAAGATAATGCATGGGATGGAGAAAGTAGAGAAAGAAGTACTTTTCTCCCTTTCTCACAATACAAGAACTCGTGGGCATTCGATGAAATTGCTGAGCAGACAGGTTAAAACGGATAAAAGGAAGTACTTCTTCACCCAAAGGGTGATTAACATGTGGAATTCACTGCCACAGGAGGTGGTGGCGTCCACAAGCATAGCCACCTTCAAGAAGGGGTTAGATAAAAATATGGAGCAGAGGTCCATCAGTGGCTATTAGCCACAGTGTGTGTGTGTGTGTGTATATATATATTTGGCCGCTGTGTGACACAGAATGTTGGACTGGATGGGCCATTGGCCTGATCTAACATGGCTTCTCTTATGTTCTTATGTTCTTAGAAAGCGGGGGGGGGGAGGGAAATGTCTACTAGGCACTCTATTATTCCCTATGGAGAACGATTCCCATAGGGAATAATAGGGAATTGATCCGTGGGTATTGGGGGCTCTGGGGGGCTATTTTTTGAGGTAGAGGCACCAGATTTTTAGTATAGCATCTAGTGCCTCTCCCCAAAATACCCCCCAAGTTTCAAAACGATTGGACCAGAGGGTCCAATTCTATGAGCCCCAAAAGTTGGTGCCCCTATCCTTCATTATTTCCTATGGAAGAAAGGCATTTAAAAAGGTGTGCTGTCCCTTTAAATGTGATGGCCAGAACTCCCTTGGAGTTCAATTATGCTTGTCACATCCTTGTTCCTGGCTCCACCCCCAATGTCTCCTGGCTCCACCCCCAAAGTCCCCAGATTTTTCTTTAATTGGACTTGGCAACCCTACTTCCATATACTGTTTTGCTTTCTTTCACACACTAGTTTTCATACATGGTATATTGCGTGTTCTGCTGAAGTATTGGGAGCAGGGGTGTAAACAGGGGTGGGGGGGTGGACAGTGGAACGTAAGCCACCCTGGGATTGGAGGGGGCAATGCCCTCCATGAGCTAACAGGTAGCATCATGAAGCTACTTAAACTGTCCCATCTCATCCTCACCACTCATATAGAGGATGCCATTGCTTCATATCTCTGGGACTTTGGGATATTTATTTGTAACACAGGAACAGCCCTCCACTACCTTACCTTATTTTTTCCTTGGAATCTTTTCCTACTTTCAACCTGCAGATTATCAAAACAGACAATGTACTGCAAGTTTAAGGTAATTTTGTATCCTGGGAGTTGCAGCTTTAGCAAAAAAAGAAATGAAGGGGGTGGGAATATTTATGTCTTTAGCTAATGTAGACCTGCAGCTTTGGGGGAGGGGGGGGGAATGGAAAACATGGAAACAGTAAAAAAAAAGTCTCTGTGCATCTGTACATGAAGAATTTTGGCCAAGTTATATTCTCATTCTGTCACGTTTTATTATTTATGTTTTAAATATTGTTCATAGTCCTGTATTTTACTATGGGTTTTTTTAATGTTTTAATCTTCTTGGCTAGAAGTAAACTGTATACTTTGCGGGGGTTGTTGGGTTGTTTTGTTATGGCCTATGGCTACAACAATAATAAAATACTTTGTACTTTGTACATGAAGGGGGAGGAGATAAAGTTGGTTCGCTAAATATAGAAAGTGAGGTGATTTTGTAGTCTTTGACCCTGCTTCAACCAAACGCTACTGTAATTTCAGGTCTGGGGATCCGAGAAGCCAGTATTTACTGTGGATTCTGAGATGCATTTGGAGATTCATACTGAGTATCCAGTATGCCAGTGGTGTAGTCATTAGAGTGTAGGTTTAAGATTGTGCATGTGTCACTTGAATGATTTTATGAGGCTTCATTTGGGCCCCTACAAAGTTTTTACATGCTTTTGTAATAAACCTGTGTACTTTTGTCTATAACTATTGATGTTTTTAACTTTGGGCCCCTTACTAGTATTCTAAACTTCCTTTGGAGGTTTTTGCTTGGTTGGTTAAGGTTCAGCAGACCAGAGTTCAAATTCCCACTTAGCCACAAACACACTATTATATTCGTCCTTGGGCCATTCACACACACTCAGCCTAACCGGCTTCACTGGAAGTTTGTAAGGAAAAGAGACTGGGGAAGGAAGTATCTTCTTTTATACAAGAATGAAATATTTACTCAAATTGTCTCACTGAAAGAAGTTCATGACATCTTTCCTTTCACAGAGTCCTCTTTCTTTGATTGAGATTCAAATCTTCAAACCGTTACCGGTAGGGGGTATCAGCTCTAGGTTGGGAAATACCCGAGGATTTTGAGGGTGGAGCCTGAGGACAGGAGAGTTGGGGAAGAGAGGGACTTCATTGGGGTATGATGCCATAGAGTCTGCCTTCCAAAATGGCCATTCTCTCCAGGTAAACTGAAATTGAGAATTCTGTGCCCTGATTGGGGGGATAACCCAGAGTCACAGGAATTGTTCCATTCAGGAGAGCCAGTTTGTAGTGGTTAAGTGTGCGGACTCTTATCTGGGAGAACCGGTTTTGATTCCCCACTCCTCCACTTGCACCTGCTAGCATGGCCTTGGGTCAGCCATAGCCCTGGCAGAGGTTGTCCTTGAAAGGGCAGCTGCTGTGAGAGCCCTCTCCAGCCCCACCCACCTCACAGGGTGTCTGTTGGGGGGGGGAAGGTAAAGGAGATTGTGAGCCGCTCTGAGACTCTTCGGAGTGGAGGGCGGGATATAAATCCAATATCATCATCATCATCATCATCATCATCATCATCATCATCATCATCTTCTTCTTCTTCTTCTTCTTCTTCTTCTTCTTCTTCTTCTTCTTCTTCTTCTTCTTCTTCTTCTTCTTCTTCTTCTTCTTCTTCTAATGCCTGTGTATGATTAAACAACTCAGGAGCAAAAGTTCTTTGCCCCAGGAGTTTGTACTCCTGTTATCACCTCCTTGTAAACTTCTTAATGACACAACATATAAGAATTGGTACATGTTAAAAGTTTGTGTCTCTGTGAGAAAATGGCCCACCTATATGTATAGGTTAAACTTGGAAGCTGGAAGTTGAGTTTATGTCAAAAAAGCGATCCATTGTTTTTATGGCAATGAATGCATCTTGTAATACATTCATCCCAAGGTGCACTGCGGCATCTGTCATACAGCTAAGTATCATATTAAAGATTTAGAGTTCTTTAAACAGCTGCACTGTATATATTTAAGAAAGCAAAGCTACAGCAAATGTTACTGATGGGGCAGGAGGAAAAGCAGTGGGAGTCAACTGTGAAAGACAACAAATATTCCCCAAATCCCCATCATGAAGAGAACTGGAGGCAACAGATACGACATGTCCCAGTTCTGCAGCCCTGGCAACTAGTATAAGCATTTTTTTTTTACAGACAAGAAGGAAAATGTATAGAAAATGAACATTTTTGTTGTTCGCTATTTGCCAGTTCTGATGCCTTCAAATATGAAAAGTAACTACAATATTTTCTTCTCTCTCTTTTCCTTCAACGATTCAAGAGGATGTTTTTAAGGGCTGTCGTTTATGGCACAGTTTATTGCAGGCCTTTTTTCATTTTTGCTGCACTGTTTTATAAATTCCTGAAATCCACCTTTTGCATTTCTTATGCCATGTCTTAAACGTCTTCATTGCATTGTTTTATAACTTAATGACCCAATTTTCTTGCCATACTGATTATACATCTTACACTGTTCCTACTGCATTGCTAAATTCTGTAAGCCACCTGGAGTTTCAGCAAGAAAGGTAGAATAAAATATTGTCCTAATATTGTCCTAAAAGACAGCACAGCAAGAATAAGCCCACTTTGACACACACTGATGAAGAAAACATTGCCACTGCCAATTTTTTTTTACAGCGGGAGCTCAATGATGAACATTATTATTCTTGCAACAGCTCAGCAAATGCAATATATATATATATATAAATAAATAGAATGAGTTGCCTTATGTTGTCAGACCATAGGTTCCTCTAATGCAGACCTGTCTATGGCTAAGATCTGCCCCACCTGAGACACGTCTCCATCAACACTCCCTCTAAGCCAGGGATGTCCAACATGCTGCCCAGGGGCTGAATCAGGCCCCCAGAGGGTTCCTATCAGGCCCCCGAGCAACTGGCTGTCATCTGGTTCCTTCTGCATCACAGTCTACTTTGTGAGGCTTGCTCAATCACACAGGAGCTACAGAGCAAAGCCTCTGTTTTCTCCATTGACTGAGCCTCCTCCCTTGGGGAGGAAGGGGGGGATGCAGAACTTGCTTTGCCAGGCTCTCTCAATCGCACAGCAGGGCTACTGAGCCAAGCCTCTCTTCTTTCTATTGGCTGAGGCTCCTCCCCCTCCTGGTCTCCTGGGGAAAGAAGGAAAGAGCCAGAGCTTCCTTTGTCCAGTTCCCTGGATTCCGTGGGAGAAATACAAAGAAAGCACCTTTAAGACCAATGAGTGCTAATATTTAAGCATGTTTTATTTTTTAAAAAAATCTTTAATTGTGTTCGTGTCCTTTATAAAGTTTATGTCTCTGATACCTAATCTTAAACAGGTACACATATGGCCCGGCCCAACATGGCCTAGCCCAACAAGATCTCATTTGTGCCGATCTGGCTCTCACAACAAATGAGTTTGACACCTCTGCTCTGAGCTGTGGAGTCTTGTGAGCTAGAATTCTACTTTTTGAGTGATTGGTATTAAAGTTGAGTACTGCATGAATTAGTTTGTGAGCTAGCTTGCACTAACTCGGCTTAGAGGGAACACTGGTCTCCACACTTGAATCTGCTAAGGTGCCGTGATACTTGCATTTATTTTTGCTGCTTGAGGAACAATGGTTTGTTTATTTCACTTATACCCTGTTTTTCTCCCCAACGGGGACCCAAAGCAACCTGAACTCATGAATCTGCCTTACAATGAATCAGACCAATGATAGCAACCCATTGGTCTATCAAAGTCAGCATTGTCTATTCAGGCTGGCAGCAGCTCTCCATGCTGATATATTTCGCATGACTTCCAACTAGGGTTGCCAGGTCCAACTCAGGAAATATCTGGGGACTTTGGGGGTGGAGCCAGGAGCAATGTTGTGACAAGCACAGCTGAACTCCAAAGAGCTGCACTCCTTTTGTGGGGAGGGTGGGTTAGAAATTGAAGATAATAAAAAAATAAATAATATGCCTTCCCTTCATTGGCAGATAATGGAGGATGGAGGCACCTTCTTTTGAGGCTCATAGAATTGGAACCCTCATCCAATCTGTTTGAAATGTAGGGTTTTTTTTAAGGAGAGGTAGCAGATGCTATGCTGAAAATCTGGTGCCTCTATATCAAAAAACAGCCCCCCCCCCTCCCGGAGCCCCAGATACCCACAGATTGATTCTCCATGGCTGATTACAGACCAGCACTTTGGGTCGACTCAGAGACGCCTCTGAAGTCAATTCCCAAAAACCGTCCACATGGCAACATCTGCCGCCCACCCCTGTCCCGCACTTACCCCATTCTCAAGGATGCTCCAACTGCCTCAAAAAGGCATCACTTAGAAAGTGGTCCCTTTTTGCTGGGGTGGCTCCAAGGCAGCGCCCGGCCATCTGGAAGGCCAGAGGGCACCTTATGAGTGCCCAGAAAACCACGAGCAGGACGCGTGAGCGTTCCAGATGCTCCCCGGCTGCCCAAGGCCCGCCCCTTCTTCCAGCACCCTCTGGAAGCACTGGGGCGCTCTTCTTCCGGATGGCGTTCTTTGGGGCGGCTGCAAGCCATCCCAAATCGGCTGTCTGGTTTCAGCCCATTATGCCCTATAAGGAACTGGTCTCCATGTTAGGGAAATTCTGTTTGAAATTCTATTTCTTTATCTCAAACAGCTCGATGGGTCACTGGATCAAATAATCATTGAGAGGCATTTAACATGAAAGCAAAAAACATATTTATTACTACAGGGAAAGGGTACTGGGAGGTGAAAATAACAAACATTATAGAACTACATCCTCACACTAGAAGAGCATGTGCTTAATGGAGACTACTTCCTCCTTCTTCTTGACCTCTCTGCCTGAACAAAGGAAGTCACCTGACTTACTGACCAAACAGACAAAACAGGTTTTCCCGTTTCTAGACCTTGATGAACAGCAGTCAGTATCTTCTTCCCAGGTCATGCAGACAATAGGGAATCAGGCACAGTGTTAACCCTATAATGACTAGAACTTTAGAACATTGCAAAGGACATACAAAACAGACACATATTTCCAACACCCCTTCTCAATGTCTAATGTCAAAGTCATTATACATTCAATAGTCATTGCACATTATTCACTGTAACATTCATATCAACTAGATTCATCATTTCACGTAAACGTTCAAATCTAGCACAAGGTAATGGTTTTGTAAGTATATCAGCTACCATAGCTTCTGTACAACAATATTCTATCTTAATCAGCCCCTTCTGGTGTAAATCTTTCACTATCTCACATTTAATACCGATAGATCTTCTGGCTGTTCTACTTTCCCCTTTACATTTAGCAATGCATGCTTGATTATCTTCAAACATAGGTACAGGTTCTTTTATCTTGAAATCTTTCAGCAGATGGAAAATCCATTCAAGTTCACTGCAGGCACTGGCTGCTGACATACACTCAGCTTCTGCTTTAGATTGTGCCACTGTAGTCTGTTTTCTGCTAGTCCATTCTACAAGTCCATTTCCGTAGAAAAACAAGTATCCACTGGTTGATCTGTAATTGCACAATTCATCTGCATAGTTGGCATCCATGTATCCAACTAGTTTGGGATTCTCAGAAGGTTCAGTTATCAGTCTTAAGTCCATAGTCCTTTTAAAGTATCTTTAAGTTTCTTTACTGCATTCCAATCATTAGGTGATTAGGCAAACTTACTTTTCTGCTCAGTATTCCAACAGCAGCTGTGATATCGGGTCCGGTAGTTTTCCTCAGGTACAGGAGTTTTCCTATAGCTTCTCTGTACTCTCCAATATCTTTGAGTGGTTGACCACTGTGAGCTCTCAGGTGTGCAGGTTCAAGAGGTATCTTAGATTCTTTACAGTCTCATGCCAAGAGATTCTATAAAGTCCATAATCTTTTGTCTTTGGCACAGTTGAAAGGTTCCATCCTTGAGTCTCTCAATCTGTATTCCTAGGTAGTGTTTAATATCTCCAAGTCTTTTGACTTCAACCTCTTTGTTCAGCTTTTCAATAATGTCTTTAATATCCTCTTTGTTCTTACAGCTCACGACCAAATCGTCAACGTAAACCAGAACGTATTGATATTCTCTGTCTTTGAGTCTAGTGTACATGCAGGGTTCAGCTTTCCCTTGCTCAAATCCTTGTTGCTGTAGTAGTCCAGTTATTTTGTCATACCAGCTTTTTGCGGCCTGTTTCAAACCATACAGTCCTTTGTTGAGTTTGAAAACATAGTTCTCTTTGCCAAGGACTTGAAAACCTTCAGGTATTTCCATATAGATTTCCTCTGATAGTTCACCATTAAGAAACACTGTCTTAATGTCTAGGTGCTCTACGAGCATATTTCTAGGTGATGCCACACTCAGTAGTGTTTTAAGTGTAGCACTATTGATAACTGGTGAATAATCAGTTTCAAATTCTTGTGCATATCCTTTGGCTACTAGCCTTGCTTTGTACAAGTCTATCGTTCCTTCATCTTTGTACTTTATTTTGTAGACCCATTTGCATCCAACAGGCTTTCTTCCTGCAGGTAACTTTGTAAGAGTCCATACATCTTTTTCATAAATGGATAGTATCTCTTGTTCCATTGCTTGAATCCATTTCTCTTTTTCTTCATTAAGTCGGTCACACACTTGTTTCCAGCTCTTGGGTTCCTCTTTCACAGTCTCTATAGATCTCACAGTATCCATATTTCTGTGGTGGTTGCCCTTTTGTGCTCCTTTCTGATCATCTTAAAATGAGTGGAGGTTCTGTCGCTCCCTGCGGTGCGGTCCCCATTTCCCATTCTGGTTCAGTAAAGTCTTCAGAAGGTAGACCTACCGGTTCACCGGTGGTCTCTACAGGTAACCAACTATACCAATCTTCAGAAGCATCATCAGAAACCTCAGGATCAGATTCAGATACACAGGGTGCTCTAGGCAAATTACTGTCATCCACAAACACAACATTACAACGTTTAGTCTTATTCAGCTTTGGATCATAGACTCTGTAACGTTTTCCCACTGAGGGATATCCTACTATGAACCCAATCTCAGTCCTTGCAGTCCCTCTATTTTCTCTAGGAACATATGCATAGGCTTTTGCTCCAAAAGTTTTAATGTGCTTAAGTCCTGGCTTCTTGCCAAACCAAGCTTGGAACGGAGTAATTCCTGTTACTTTTGAAGGTATTCTATTGTGAATATACACTGCTGTATTTACAGCTTCAGCCCATAGGCCTTTAGGTGATCCAGAATGCATGAGCATTGCTCTGCTCATTTCCTGTAACACACGATTAAGTCTCTCTGCACTCCCATTCTGTGTGGAGTGTATGCGACAGTCACCTTGTGTTCAATCCTTTCTGCTTTCAGAAATTTCTTAAACCCAGTATTGCAATATTCACCACCTCCATCTGTCAGCAAACTTTGAGGTGCACTCCCAAATCAGTTTTTTACCATGGCAACATATTCTTTAAATTTATTAAGTCTCATCTTTTGATTTGAGCATATAGACAGTGCTATATTTTGTCTTTGCTTCTGTGAATACTGAAAAATATTTATTTCTCCCAATAGAAGCTTTTATAGGCCCAACAACATCACTGAATATTGACTCCAACACTGCTTTGTCTAGCAGCGGTATTCTGATTATTGCAATATCTCGCAATATGCCCTTTTAAGCCACATCTATGACAGATTATATTCTTTCTTGCCTTATTCCTATGCTGTGATTTCAGGCTTAAAGCAGAATCAGATAGGTCAGTATCCTTGTCCCCATATCTGGAGGCTGCTTCCTCCTCGATAGCATTTAACAGACCTTCCAGACTCAAATCTGTTTGCACTCAAGATCATCCTGATAGGCTTGTAACTACTGGGTAGAGCTTTCAGTATAGTTGAGATTAAGTCTCTTTCTGCAATAGGTTCACCAAGCTCCTGTAGTTTGGCTTGCATGCACATAAGTTCCTTCAGATGTTTAGTCACATTCTCCCCTTCTTGCACTTGAAAACCAAATATTTTGCCCTTTAAATCATGAATAGTGCTCATGGGAATCTTATTATATTTATTTTCAAGGCATTCAAGCATTTCTTTTGCAGTTTTAAGATTATGCAATTCAGGCATTTCATATGGCTCAATGGACTCTAAAATGAGCATTTTAGCAAAACCATCTAGCCGTTTAAAATTTTATTTTTCTGGCTCATTTTCAGGGGGATTTCCAGATAAAGTTCTTTCAGCTCCATAAATCTCAAGTGTTTGCGTTTGGAGTGAGAGCCAAAATGAGAAATTATTCTTAAATTAACTTCAGGGTACTAAATCCTATCATTGGCAGGCTACCCACGATCCCAAAACCAAGATTTGCAGTGGCTGCTCCTGAAGACGTGGAATCAGAAGATCTAGTGGCTCCTGCTGCTCCTGGCTCGACATTTTTTCACAGCAATCAGGCAGGACAGGGTTAAAGATTCTTCCTTCCTCACTGGAGAGAAAAGGCGGCGGAATGTGCACGCGTGGTTGCAGCAAGGCTCTTCCAAGGTCTCTGACGTAATCCACAGAAAAAGTGTTAAAATGCTCCAAAAATTTCTTTCTAGGACATCCAAAGCAAGTTAGACAAAAGTAGCAGCATTTTCAGATCAAGACAATCTGAATTCAAAGCTCATTTAAGTCAGAATGCTCTCAGTAATGGCAAGAGAAAAAAAGGCGTTGTTTTAAAGTTGAGGCTTGACTAGCTTGATGGATCACTGGATCAAATAATCATTGAGAGGCATTTAACATGAAAGCAAAAAACATTTATTCCTACAGGAAAAGGGTACTGGGAGGTGAAAATAACAAACACTGTAGAACTACATTCTCACACTAGAAGATCATGTGCTTAATGGAGACTACTTAAGAACATAAGAGAAGCCATGTTGGATCAGGCCAACGGCCCATCAAGTCCAACACTCTGTGTCACACAGTGGCAAAAAATTTTATATACACACATACACTGTGGCTAATAGCCACTGATGGACCTGTGCTCCATATTTTTATCTAAACCCTTCTTGAAGGGTTTTACTTCCTCCTTCTTCTTGACCTCTCTGCCTGAACAAAGGAAGTCACCTGACTTACTGACCAAACAGACAAAACAGGTTTTCCCGCTTCTAGACCTTGATTGACAGCAGTCAGTATCTTCTTCCCAGGTCATGCAGATAATAGGGAATCAGGCACAGTGTTAACCCTATAATGACTGGAACTTTAGAACATTGCAAAAGACATACAAAACAGATACAAATTTCCAACACTCCGTAGGGTATAATATAGTGCCCAGTGGACATTTCCCTCCTCTCCCCCACTTTCTAATAACCCTGAAGTGGGGGGAGGGCCTCCAAACCAGGAGGTCCTCTGCCCCCAACTGGGGATTGGCAACCCTACCTCCAGTTTTATCTTTGTTGGAAATGCTGTGTTTTGAACCTGGAGCCCAGAACTTTGTAGGCCAAACAGATGTTCTATCACTGAGTTTACAACCTCTCCTCTATTTTATTCTCACAATAAGATAAGGCTGAGAGTTTGTGAGTGGCCAAAGGCCCCCCCCCCCAAATTCCTCACTGGTGGCTCAAGGAAACCTGACAACCTTCTGTCATCTGCATGATATACACATTACAATTTGGAATCAAGAGGGCAACCTATGTTCCAGATTCAGTAAAGCAATTAGAAACCCAAATTAAGGTCAGCCAGCAAGCTTCCATGGCAGAGTGGGGATGCAAACCTGAATTTCCCAGATCCTAGACTGGTACTCTAACCACTCCACCACATTGACTCACATGTGCCAAGCAGTTTAAATACAGGCCTGCAGCAGCTGTACACATAGTCTTCTGGTAAAACACTGTTCTGTGTATCAGAGTAATTCTCATCTCTGCGCTTGTGATACAGTGCAGGACTAATCTAGAAAAATTTAAATAAAAAAAAAATAGAAAGGCTTAAGAAACCACACATGAGCAGAATGGGGTTGAGTTGTCACATATCATTAGACAGTATATGCAGCTGCACCTACTATTCAATGGACCAGGTAGGTGGGGAGGAAGAGGGGGAACTGTCAGAAAGGTTCAGGAGCTGCGCTCTTGTGAGCTCCTGCTGAATCTGAGGCCTGCTCCTGAGACTCCACCCCCAAAGCCTCCAGGTATTTCTCACAATGAAACTGGCAACTCTACCTACTTCACAGGATTGTTGTGAGAATAAAATAGGGCAAGGAATATTATGGAAATACCCTGCACATTTTTCAGGAAAAGTGTGTGTGTGTGTGTGTTTTTTTGGGGGGGGGGGCTGATTAGCCAGCTAGATAGGTATCACGTGCCTGAAGCAGGACTAATTATCTAGATTAGCAACACCACACCAGGACATCAGGACTTATATGTTACTCAGATGTAAACCCGTTATTTTTAAAGTCTGCATCAGCAAGCATGAAAGGGTAGAATCGATGCATGCCAGTTATTCCAGGCTCAATTATCCAGTTTACCAGAAATAGTTATTGAATATAAATTTGCAGACGAAGATGGAAGACCACCGAATTAACAACTCTCCCTCACCCACGCATTTTCAGAGAGCACATATTAATGGGACACTGAATTGAAAACCCAGCTGGCCAGATTGAAAGAGGACCATAAACCCATTGTGTTCGGCTGTGTTTAGGTAACTAATTGTGTGAAATTTGTTGTCGGGAATCCAATTAGAGGGGAATGCATGTTCCTTGGCAAGCCTTGACCAAATGGAAAGCCCTTAATTGGTAATTTAATTGCTTCCTAGCAGGTGAATTTTTATTCTCCTCTGGGGCCAACATTGTGCATAGCAACCCATCTCATTGATCAGACCAAAACACTTCCCATTACTGTTGGTCTACCAAGGAAGAGAGAGGGGTTCCTCATTGTAGCTCCTGCTTAGGGAACATTAAAAGCCCTCCTCATTCCTAGTCAATTTCATGGGACCTCCAAGTCTCAGTGAAAACAATGTACTTTCTTTTTCCTTTTGAACTCTCTCAAAATCAGTTATGTGGGTTGTTTTTTATTTTTAAACTAATGGAGTTAATTTGGAGCATAAATGCAGAGCAGTAGGTGCATATTGGCTAGCATCCAAGGTATCAACATATACACACACATCCAAATGCCTGGAGCAAGTTTTACACTACGTTCAACTCCACACATTACAAAGTCCTTGTGTTCGTTGGAGAATAACACATGGAGTTTGCATCAGATATTCAATATGAGTTCTATGCTTCCTAGAGTCATATGTGCCCTTTTTCCTCCTTATGACAGCAGCATACAAGTAGAAATGGCTGTAGCCCTGCCCACCCCCCATGCCATATTTACTTCCTCAAATTGCCCATGAAGCTGCTATTGACTCCACAAAGGTGGATATAAATATTGTAAATAAAATAAAACAAAAGCTTTCAGAGCAATAGGCATGGTTTTCAGATAATCTTGATTCCCCCTCAGGCGTATTCCATATTTTTGGACCTGCAAGATTTGACTTATTTGTCCCCTGTAGCAACAGTCAATCCCTTTCCCTTTTATGTTGTTCCAGAGATGTACACAAAAGCTCCAAGGCACTGCAAGGGTGGGAAGACTTCTCCCATCAGCTTCCACATCTACATAAAAAGGATGGAGGTTAGACTAAACTAAGGATGCGAGCCTCCAGGTGGGGCCTGGAGAGCCCCTGAAATTACAGCTCATCTCCAGACTATGCAGATCAGTTCCCCTGGAGAAAATGGAGGCTTTGAAGGGTGGGATCCATGGCATTGTACCCCACTGAGTTCCCTGTCCTCCCCAGGCTCCACCCCAGTTCTCCAGGAATTCTCCTACCTGGAGCAGGCAACCCTGGACTGAACACACATGAAGCTGCCTTATATACTGAGTGGGACCACCAGTTTATCAAATTCTGGTCTGCTCTGACTGGTAGAAGTTCACCAAGATCGCAGGCAGAGATCTTCTCCATCGCCTGCTCTCTAATCCTTTTTATTTATTTAACTTATTTAATTAATTTATTGGAAGTGCACCCTAAATTAAATAGCTAGCTAAGAATATGCCTGCTTAAGCAGTAAGGGGCAAGGTTCAATGGTGGAGCACATGAGATCCGTGCAGAAAGTCCCAGGTGCTAATTCCAATCTGTTTTTAGTTTTATTTTGACTTCATCTATACCCTGCCTTTCTGCTGAGTGGGAACCCCAAATGGCTTACAACATTCTCCTTACAACACTTTATTCTCACAACAAACCTGTAGGGCAGGACAGGATGAGAGGTGGTGACTGGCCTGAGGTCACCCAACAAGTTTCCATGGCAGAGTGGGAATGCGAACCTGTGCCTCTCAGATCCTAAGTCTGTCACTCTAACCACAACACCACACTAATGCTCATGGTCCGAATAATATTGAGTTTGAGACTGCAGAATTTATCTTCCTGAGACTCTGAAGTGTTGCCTTTGGCAGTCAAAGGAGACCATCCTGAGCTAGAGACCCGTGGCCTGAATCGATAACACAGGGATGGCCCAACTGTGGCTTGGGAGCCACATGTGACTCACACATATTGTGCGGCCCTCAAAGTCCCCACTGCCCATCAGCCAGCTTGGAGAAGGCATTTGTCTCTTTAAATCTCTTTTCCAAGCCAGCCAGAGGATTGGAGAATGCCTTTAAAGTTGCTTTCTTTTCACCTCCACTTCCCTCCCCCATTTATCTTTCTTCCTGCCTGCCTGCCTTGTGGCTCTCAAAACATCTGACATTTATTCTGTGTGGCCCTAATGTTAAGCAAGTTTAGCCACCTCGTTATAGCAGCAGGGCTGGATCTGGGGGGGGGGGGGCAGAGCGGGGTGCTTGCCCTGGGCACCGATGGAGGTGGGGGTGCCAAATTAGGTATGGAGTATTAGGGTTTGTAGAATCTTTCGGGATCAAGTGCTGTGTTCTACTGGAGAAAGTTTTCCTTCCAGACGTTTCGTTCTCAGCTGCGTAGAACATCCTCAGTGGCGTTGCAGCCGGAACAGGCGCTCAGACCTTCTTGGCTACTGTGCATTGAGTGGGCCAAGAAGGTCTGAGCGCCTGCTCCGGCTGCAATGCCACTGAGGATGTTCTCCGCAGCTGAGAACGAAACGTCTGGAAGGAAAACTTTCTCCAGTAGAACACGGCACTTGAGCCCGAAAGATTCTACAAACCCTAATGATGTTACCAGCCGTGAAAACCTGAAATCTTTGATAGGTATGGAGTACATTGTATTCTATGGGACTATAAGATAGCCCATAGGGGATTTTTTAATGTTGTCCCCCCCCCTCAAAAAACATGTAGATCCGGACCTGTATATCAGCTTTTTATGGGTTCAACAGACCACACATAAGTCAATATCAGCAAATGGCTTACAGTTTCAGTTCTCATTTTAGGGAATGGGCCACTACAATATGAACCATATACTCCGGTTTATCAGAAATCTTTCACCTTTTACTACATGGAGCAAGAGCACAGCTGCCTTGAAACCCTTCAGGGCACCCTATACATATATTCAATTAAATGAATTAATACTTGCCCCCTGTGGCCCTAAGCTAGGCAATTTGTAGAAACAGGAATCTAATCACCACCAACACTGTTATGAATATCCACCAGACTCCCTGAGGAAGTAAGTGGGGGCATACTGTCTTTAGACATTTTCAGGAGATGCTTCTAGGCTATTTTCTCTACTGCCTTTAATGTTGGGTTGCCACCCTCCAGGAGGGGCCTGGAGATCTCATGGTATTAAGTCACCGGGTCCGGATGGCATACATCCGAGAGTTCTGAAGGAACTCAAAGTTGAACTTGTGGATCTTCTAACAAAAATCTGTAATCTTTCATTGAAATCTGCCTCCATTCCTGAGGACTGGAAGGTAGCAAATTTCACCCCCATCTTTAAAAAAGGTTCCAGAGGAGATCCGGGAAATTACAGGCCAGTCAGTCTGACTTCAATACCGGGAAAGTTGGTAGAAACCATTATCAAGGACAGAATGAGTAGGCACATTGATGAACACGGGTTATTGAGGAAGACTCAGCATGGGTTCTGCAAGGGAAGATCTTGCCTCACTAACCTGTTGCATTTCTTTGAGGGGGTGAACAAACATGTGGACAAAGGAGACCCGATAGATGTTGTTTACCTTGACTTCCAGAAAGCTTTTGATAAAGTTCCTCATCAAAGGCTCCTTAGAAAGCTTGAGAATCATGGAGTAAAAGGACAGGTCCTCTTGTGGATCAAAAACTGGCTGAGTAATAGGAAGCAGAGAGTGAGTATAAATGGGCAGTCTTCGCAGTGGAGGACGGTAAGCAGTGGGGTGCCACAGGGCTCGGTACTGGGTCCCATGCTCTTTAACTTGTTCATAAATGATTTAGAGTTGGGAGTGAGCAGTGAAGTGGCCAAGTTTGCGGATGACACTAAATTGTTCAGGGTGGTGAGAACCAGAGAGGATTGTGAGGAACTCCAAAGGGATCTGTTGAGGCTGGGTGAGTGGGCGTCAACGTGGCAGATGCGGTTCAATGTGGCCAAGTGCAAAGTAATGCACATTGGGGCTAAGAATCCCAGCTACAAATACAAGTTGATGGGGTGTGAACTGGCAGAGACTGATCAAGAGAGAGATCTTGGGGTCATGATAGATAACTCACTGAAAGTGTCAAGACAGTGTGCGTTTGCAATAAAAAAGGCCAATGCCATGCTGGGAATTATTAGGAAGGGAATTGAAAACAAATCAGCCAGTATCATAATGCCCCTGTATAAATCGATGGTGCGGTCTCATTTGGAGTACTGTGTGCAGTTCTGGTCGCCGCACCTCAAAAAGGATATTATAGCTTTAGAGAAGGTGCAGAGAAGGGCAACTAGAATGATTAAAGGGCTGGAGCACTTTCCCTATGAAGAAAGGTTGAAACGCTTGGGACTCTTTAGCTTGGAGAAACGTCGACTGCGGGGTGACATGATAGAGGTTTACAAGATAATGCATGGAATGGAGAAAGTAGAGAAAGAAGTACTTTTCTCCCTTTCTCACAATACAAGAACTCGTGGGCATTCGATGAAATTGCTGAGCAGACAGGTTAAAACGGATAAAAGGAAGTACTTCTTCACCCAAAGGGTGATTAACATGTGGAATTCACTGCCACAGGAGGTGGTGGCGGCCACAAGTATAGCCACCTTCAAGAGGGGTTTAGATAAAAATATGGAGCAGAGGTCCATCAGTGGCTATTAGCCACAGTGTATGTGTGTATATAACATTTTTTGCCACTTTGTGACACAGAGTGTTGGACTTGATGGGCCGTTGGCCTGATCCAACATGGCTTCTCTTATGTTCTTATGTTCTTACAATGGATCTCCAGATGGCAGAGATCAGTTCCTTGGGAAAAAAATTACCTCTATGGGGTTGTACCATGCTGAGGCCCCTCCCCTCCCCAAACCCCGCCCTCCCCTGGATCCACCCCCAAAGTCTCCAGGTATTTTCCAACACAGACCTGGCAACCCTACATTAAGGGGGGAACTTTTTTGTGTGTGTATGTTCTAAAGTTGTGGCCTTTTAAAACTGTTTTGTAAACTGCCTTGAGCCATGAGGAAAGGGGGCAGGAATATAAATATTTCAATTTAATAATTTAACCATTTCAATTTAATAATAGAAATAGTTATATATTTTAATTTAATATTTGCAATATATTTAAATATTTCAATGTAATAATTGAAATATATATATTCCCACCCCCTTTCTTCGTGCTTTGTAATGTGAATGTGTGTGTCTCTTAATAAAGCCATGCTTGGAAATGCTACCAAAGCCTGAAAAAGGACTTGTGGGGGGTATGACAATTTGAACTTTCATTTCGTGGAAGTGCAGCTGTTGGGGAACCCTTTGAAGGCAAAAATAAAAAGGACAAGGAAATTAAGACTCTAATCAGAAGAACTACACTGCTGTATTTTTATTTATTTATTTATTTGGAATGGGGAAGTCTCCTGGCTCCACCCCCAATGTCCCCAGACTCGCCCCCCCCCTCCTCAGAGTCCCCAGGTATTTCCCAAGTTCACTATGGCTGCTGCAACTGACCTTAAACCTGTCTAGATCCTTGTGTTGAGGTGGCAGCAGTGGCTGCCAAAGCAACATTTTTAAACATCTGCACAATCCATCGAATCTCTAATGGCCAATCAAAGCCTTGTCAGGCAAAAGCCCCATTTGCTCATTCCCACTTTTTAAAAACACTTGGAAGCACCAGGGAAGCTTCCAGGGGGTACCATGGCTAGCCACGGGATCCATGTTAGGGACTCCCACTCCATAATATTTTTTTTTCTAAAAAGAGAGTTTCCAGGGCTCACATAGATGCATGTTCCACCATCAAAATTATTCGTGTCTGCTCAGAGGCACGCTTCATCTATACCAGGAGTGGCCAAACTGTGGCTCGGGAGCCACATGGGATTCTCGAAGCCCCCACTGCCCCACCAGCCGGCTTGGAGGAGGCATTTGTCTCTTTAAATCACTTCTCCAAACCAAGTCAGCAGGTGGCTTGGAGAATGCGTGTAAAGTTAAAGTTGCTTTCTTTCCATCTCTCCCCCCTCCCCTCCATCTACCTTCCTTCTTTCCTTCTGGCTCTCAAACATCTGATGTTCATGTCTTGTGGATCTTGAGCATCTGACGTTTATTCTACGTGGCTGTTACGTTAAACAAGTTTGGCCACCCCTGTTCTAGGCTATGACATGTCCCAAGGCAAAGGCCAGACAGTATAAGCAGCCCCGAATTCATGTTAAGGCACTTTGAATTTGCTTGGCCTGTGTGTTCATCCACCTGGGCAAGGTGTGACACAGTCTGGGCAGAGAACCTTTCTACTGCTATCAGTTGGCTGACCTCTTTCATCTTCTCCCTTCTTTCCATCCATCATCTGTCACTCGGAGCTGTATGTCCCGAGATCGATCAGCGGTCTATCCCTGCCACCCTTTAACGAGATCTCTGCTCGAGAGGGTCAGGTATTTTGTTTTGGTTTATCAGGAAACCGCAGCAGTGGCAAGCTGATAAGAGGCTGTTGTTCGGAACACAACCACCCAATTCAGATCCTCCCAGACAAAAGCCAAAGAAGGATCTTAAGAGAAACAAAAACGACAGGCCATCTTGGGAAGGAGGGGGAGTCATAGAAGGTGGCTTCTATTAATTGTATTGCTCCTATTCCTTTTATGGATGCCAGCCTCCAGTTGGGACCTGGGGATCCCACAGATTACAGCTCATCTCCAAATGACAGAAATCAGTTCTGCTGCGGGGGGTGGCTCCTTTGGAAGGTTTACTCTATGGCAATGTATGCCCTTGAGGTCCCTGTCCTCCCCAGGGTCCAGCCCCAAATCTCCAGGAATTTCCCAACCTGGATCTGGCAACCCTACCCCTTATCCCTCACCAGAGACCAAGGCTTTTTCTGTAGCAGGAACTCTTTTGCATATTAGGCCACACACACCCTGATGTAGACAATCCTCCAGGAGCTTGCAGTAGGCCCTGTAATAAGAGTCCTGTAAGCTCTTGGAGGGTTGGCTACATCAGGGCTATGTGGCCTAATATGCAAAGGAGTTCCTGCTTCAAAAAAAAACCCCTGCCAGTGACCAGAGGGACCTGGCAACTCTAATACATTCCAACGAGATTGTACAGGAGAACTTCCTGGTGCGCTGACAGTGTTTGGGGTAAGTGATGCTCTATATTCTTGGTGCTTTGGGGAAGGGCTTCTTGTGTCTTGGCCCTACTGGTAGACCTCCTGATGGCACCCAGGTTTTGGCCACTGGGTGACAGGGTGTTGGACTGGACGGGCCATTGGCCTGATCCAAGATGGCATCTCTTTTGTTGTTATGTTGGCTCTAAGATGAGTTGAACTCAATGAGGTTGTGTGAGAATGTGAACATGCAAAAAGCCAATTGCACCGTTCTCTGTTTCTGATCGGTCTTCTCCCATCCATCTGTTCATCTATCCATATTTCTTGCCTCTCTATAAGATGGAGCCCATACGAATTTCACTCGTTTTCCCCTACCATCTCTCTGGATGGAAAGATCATTTCTGGAAAGAAAGAATTTCAACCATGCAAAAGGTGTGCAAGGTAGTATTAAAATGAAGGGTGAGGAAGGAGTGAGGTTCTGTGGGCTCTTTGGGGCGGAGACCTTTGGAAGTCATTCTTTTTCCATTGCCTTCTTTTGCAAGCCTCTGACTGTAAGGGAGGAAATGGGTCTCGCACTCCAGCTTTTTTGCAGCTGGCTTTGCGGCTGGTGCTCATTTGCATTCCATGAAGCGCCCCCGCATTCCATCCTCATTTCTCAGCCTCCCCCCCACCCCTCCTTTTTTTCCCCAAATGAACCGCACAGCCGCATGCCGGCAATGCATTATCTTCGCAAGATTGAGGAGCTAATGGAGAAGATCGCCGCCCAGCAAAGCAAAAACCTCCCTCCCCCTCAGAAGACTTGGGAGAGGCCGAGGCTGTCTACATTTTCTCTCAGGAGAGGGTATCCCCGCTCCCTTCCTCCTGATGAGGAGTCATTTTTAGTCCCTTAACTACCTAGATGAAAATGATGAACTACCCTAACCTTCTTCGGGCCCTTACTGTATCCGGGGTCCTCAGCAGAGGAGGGATTGGCTGCATGCTTTGCATGAGGAAGGTCTCAGGTTCAGTCCCCGACATCTCTGGCTAATAGGTTCAAGTAATAGGCGAAGTGAAGATCTCTGCCTGAGACCCTGGAGAACCACTGCTAGTCAATGGAGACAGTATTGATCTTGGTGGACCAAGAGTCTCACTCAGTATTTTTTTTGTAGAAAAAGCCCAGCAGGAGCTCATTTGCATATTAGGCCACACCGCCTGACCTGGGAACACATGGCTGCCCCATAGGCTTCCCAATCCCCAGGTCCCGCAGGGGGATCCCCCGGTTTTACAGGCTTCACCCCTCGCCCAGCCAGCTGGCCGGCGGGGGAAGCCCCGCCCCCAGAGCCATTATGCACCTCCATGAACGATTCCCATAGGGAATGATGGGGAATTGATCCGCGGGTATCGGGGGCTCTGGGGAGGCTGTTTTTTGAGATAGAGGCACCAAATTTTCAGTACAGCATCTAGTGCCTCTCCCCAAAATACCTCCCAAGTTTCAAAAAGATTGGACCAGGGGGTCCAATTATATGAGCCCCAAAAGAAGGTGCCCCTATCCTTCATTATTTCCTATGGAAGGAAGGCATTTAAAAATTTGTGCAGTCTCTTTAAATGTGATGGCCAGAACTCCATTGAAGTTCAATTGTGCTTGTCACATCCTTGCTCTTGGCTCCACCCCCAATGTCTCCTGGCTCCACCCCCAAAGTCCCCAGATATTTCTTAAATTGGACTTGGCAACCCTACTGCCCCATGGTGGGTTGAGTCAGCTGGAGCCCTGGCCAGCCAAGGTGGAGCTCCGCTCCTATAGACTCCGGCAGAAAAAAAAAGCCCTGGTCTCACTCAAGGCCAGATTCAGGCCAACTGATGCCCTAAACAGAATCTAGCAACGATGGTGCCCCTGAACCTTTCCATTGCTTAACTGACAAGATATTTAGACTTAATCAGTGCTGAAGGGGAAACAGGAGATTAAAAATTCCGTTTTCTTCCAGGCCTTTCATTTGGAAGGCCTGGAAGAAGGTCTTTCATTTGGAAACCTGCAAGACCAAGGCTTTACAGAGATGTGAAGTCAATAGAGATCACTTTTTCTTAAACGTTGGATGTGGCAGATAGGCACACAGATAAACAACAAAGATTTATTTAACAGAAAATGAAGCATTTAGTAAGGTAAATATTGTGTGAGGATGACTTCAATATATAAGGGCTTTCCTCACTTGCATATTCCTGTTCCTTTGGCGGGGGGGGGGGGGGTCCTGTTCTGCACATGTTTTGCACCCTCTACTGCCCAATTCTGTACAGTATTATCTACCTGAACTTTTAAACTGCAGGATTTCATGGTGGACAGAAAGTGATGTAATGTTGAATCAACTACTAGAGGGTGCAAATCAGCCTGTAGATTCAAAAATGGAAGGGAAACTGTGGCAGAGAAATTACGCCTCCCATCCAGGCTAACAGTTGACCGCACTCACATTCCACAATGGCTGAAGGGGAGATGGAGTTGTGTTGGCCCTGCAGGCCATTCATCAACAACAAGAGAGATGATGCCCGAAGTAATCAAGCATATGTTTGCTAAAGGACTTTAGTAGAAGTCATCCCATCAGCTAATACTTAGAACAGGGGTATCAAATATGCGGCCTGGGGGGCCAAATCAGGCCCTTGGAGGGCTCCTATCAGGCCCGTGAGCAACTCACTGTTCTCTGCTTAATTCTCCCTCTCTTGCTTCCTTCTGCATCATAACTTGCTTTGCCAGGTTTGCTCAATTGCACAGGAACAACAGAGCAAAGCTTCTCTCCCTTGGGGAGGAAATGGAAGAAGGAGAGTTAGCTTTGCCAGGCGCTCTCAATTGCACAGCAGAGCTATTGAGCCAAGCCTCTCTTCCTTCTATTGGCTGAGGCTCAGCAAGCCAGTGAGGTGGATTAGGTTGAGTGTGTGTGTGTGTTTGTCTGTGTCCTTTATAAAGTGTATATCTTCCTGACCTGGCGTTACATTTTATGACACACATGAGTGTGTGTGTTTGTCTGTGTCCTTTGTAAAGTTTATATGTCCCTGACCTGGCATTACATTTTATGACATGGCGCAGCCCAACACATGGCCCAGCCCAACAAGGTCAAGATCCGGCCCTTATAGCAAATGAGTTTGACACCCCTGACTTAGAGTTTGCACACATCAACGACCTTGTCCCAAGAAGCAACTGTTTTAAGTAGAATATCATTGAAAAAGAGGGGAATGGCATTTATCTGTACCCCATCTCATGGCTTACAACATTTTATACTTCCCCATTCCATGCTCACAAGAACCCTGTGAGACAGGTTGGGTGGAGAGAACTGGATGGGCCCAAATATTCCCAGAAAGTTTCCAGACAGAATGGCATTTGAACCTGGATCTCCCAGATGCTAGCCCAGCACTGTAACCACTTGAACTTTCACTACAACGGATGTCACATCATAGTGACTCCAGAAACTGTCTAAACCCAGCTGAAACAAGAGCTTCCTCTCAGAAGCAGCAAGGAGATTGAGAACCCTGGGGACAGTCAGGGCCATTCCCTGGTAGGGAAAATGGAGTGTGGGCATACAGGAAACCAACAAGAGGAAATTGCCTTCCAAGAAACTGAGCTTGGTTAAAAGGAAGGAAAACAGGTACAGTGGGCACAGTGGAGGGTAAGGGATCAGGGGGCTGTGGTGCTTGTTATAGGAGGAAGAGAAGCTGCCATCCCTTCGTGTATCAGGTTAGGGGCTTATGGGCATTAGTGAAGGGCTTTGAAAGCCCTTATTCCCTTTCATGAGAACTGCTGAGACAAAGATCATCATCAGACATAAACCATCCAACCATCTTAGATCCCCATTTTAAAAGGTAGGGTTTTGTTTTGCAAACCATTTGCTCTTGGGAGATGACTGTGGAAAGGATAGAAATGAGAAGACTGTGGGACACACCAAGGAAAGGTCACCTGCAAGGAGCCAGTCTCCACTAGCCCTCTGCCTTTTGAGGTCTGTCAACATCCCTCCAAACATACTTCTGTGAATAGGTGGGAAGCCCTGTTGGTCTGAAGCAGTAAAACAGAGTAGGGGTCCAGTAGCACCTTTAAGACCAACAAAGTTTTATTCAGAATGTCAGCTTTCGTATGCATGCACACTTCATCAGACAATGGAATGGGGCGCAGTGAGCAGAGCTACTTATAGCCGGTGGGCGGTGGTTATGAATGCAAAGTGGTACAAATTTAGAATCCAATGGCAAAACAGTGAAACGATCAAATAGAAAAACCATTTGGCCTGGATAGCATCTCATCGTCTGATGAAGTCTGCATGCATACGAAAGCTTCCGTTCTGAATAAAACTTCGTTGGTCTTAAAGGTGCTACTAATACTTCGGTGAACTTCTTGAGATCTCCTGCCAGGAATCCCCTTCTTTGACTCTGGAAGCTGACCCCGAGCCTGCTTCATCCCTGGCCATGCTGCAGTACCTCAGCTTCCTCCAAATGGACACGTTTGAAGAGAAACCCTGTAGTGCTTGGAGAATATTTCGGAAGAACTGTTACGTGGGATAAAAGTCTGTTGTGTGTATACTCCCCCTCCCATAGATATGGATTCATTAACATGACACGCCAAACTTTCCTTAACCAATCTCAATAGTTAGTTTTGATTTCCCCCCCCCCCTCTCCCCAATGGAGTGATCAGTGGCAGCTGTCAATAAATGCAGCACTGAAACCTTGGACTTGTTTGGCATAAATTATTTTTCTGCTTATACCCCAAATAAAGATAAAACATACAAGCAAACGGGTTGAGCTGGGGTGTACTAACTGATGTCGTGTGTTCAGGGCTACTGTGGGATGGACTGCCATTTACAAGGGATGGTTGGACGGAGAGGCTGATTCCACAAGGAGGATTTCCCCACCTTGTGGCTTCTAAATAGAGCCACCTTGTGGCTTCTAAATAGAGGTCCAATTCGAGAAATATCTTGAGACTTTGGGGGCGGAGCCAGGAGACATTGGTGTCAACTCCTGCAAGAGTCTGGTGTAGTGGTAAGTGCACCCCAGATACCCACAGATCAATTCTCCATTATACCCTATGGGAATTAGTCTCCATAGGGATTAATGGAGTGCCCAGCAGACCTTCCCCTTCCCCCCTTTGCTTTCTGATGACCCTGAAGAGGGGGGAGGGTCTCCAAACTAGGGGATCTCCTTCCCCAACTGGGGATTGGTAACCCTACTTCAAAATTATGCTTCTTCGTTTTTTGTGTGGCTTTAGACCCATAATTTTTGCAGGCATGAAGGACACACACAAAAAAAGTATGCCAAGTCAGCAACAGCCCCGCCCCCCCTCCCCCCCCCCCATAGCCAATGCAGACTTACTGTAGAACACATGTGGAAGGCAAGGGGGGTGCAGAGAGAAGTGTGGAGAAAACTCTTATATACAGAAACTCTGTCCCTAGCACGCATTCCCCTGTACTTGTAGCAGCGATGAAAGAAAAGTGGAAGATCTCCACAGTGTGAAAGCAGTCAGAGAGAAAACAGAGATGAAGAGAAAGAGAGTTTTAGGAATGAACAGGTAATATAGATAAGGACAATGAGGGATAGATACAAAGCAGAATGAAAAACAGATAGCGACCAGTAGATGAGAAGAAGAAGGTAGCTAGATAAGGAAGAGAATGAGATAAGGAGGCCGTGAGATGAAATAGGTTTATATAAAAGATAAAGAGAATGAGGGTTTGTAAAACAGGGGAATGAATGGATCCCTTTATACACAAATGGGAATGAAGAGGGGGCAGAGATGGATAAAAGGAATAGTTAGCTAGATAGATCTAGTGGTTAGAAAGGTCAGACAAGGATTTGGGAAACTCTCAGAGGGAAGCTCACTGGGTGATTTTAGGTCAGTTGTTCTCTTTCAGCCTAATCTACCTCACAAGGTTGTTGTGAGGATAAAATGGAGGTGCGGAGAACCACATCGTAACCCACTTTGACTCTCCATTGAGGAGGAAAGAGGGGTATAAATATATATACTTGGTATACCTTTGTCAGAGGGGAAAGAAACACATTACGAATGAAGAGAAAGAAGAGGAAATGATGAAGGGAAGGGATCAGAAAAAGAAAAGGATGAGAGGAAAAGGATAGATGGTGATTGATGATGATGATAATGAAGAAGAAAAAGAAAGAAAAATGATAGATGATGGATGGATGGATGGATGGATGGATGGATGGATGGATGGATAGAGAGAGAGAGAGAGAGACAGACAGACAGACGGACAGAGTACTCCAGGTTGGAGGGACCTGGGAACCTGTTGGAATTACAGCTCATCTCCAGACTACAGAGAGGAGTTTCCCTCTAGAAAGTGGATGCTTTGGAGGGTGGACTCTGTGGCATTAGACATCTCCCGTCTCCATTCCCAAATCTTCAGGAGTTTCCCAACCTGGATCAGGCAACCCTACCCTCTCCCCATCCCTTGCCAGTGGCCAGGGGTGAAATGGCAACCCTAACAGATAGACAGATTGATTCCTGGAGGTTGGGAGAGGGGAGCCTTGGGACGATGGAGTCTGGAGCAGACAGGGAGCTTCTCACCCGCCCACGCCACCATACAAAGAGCCTTTTAATTCCCCATTACCAAGACCCGCCACCCCCCTGCTCCTTTCTGACTGCTGCTTTCAGCCCCTGTCAGTCAAAAGCTTGACTGACCCTGGCCGGGGAAAGCCCCGACCCTTGCCCCCACCCCACCCCTCAGAGGTTGCCACTTGACCTCCTGACTCAAGGAAGAGGCCCAGGTGAAGCAGATGCAGCACCTCAGGGGCTGGCGGTTGGCGGGGCAGGATCAGAGGGGATGGCAGGCGGGGCTGTGTGAAATTCCCCCTTTAGTGGTCCCTTTTCCGTCCCAGCAGCTGGGGCTACATTAGTTCCACTGCATGTGAGGAGAAAGGGCCTATTATAGATAGGGATCAAACAGTCTTCTGGATTCATGCCCCCCTTGGGTCACCATGGAGACCAAAGGCCGCTCAGGCTCCACAGAAAGGGAATTGAGGAAGGGGTGGGGAGATGCAGAGCTAACAATGAAACTCTCCCCTTGTTCTTTACTTTGCCCCCTCCCACATCCTCCAACGCGCAGCCCAAGCTATTTACCCAGGTTAACCTCAACACACAGCAGAGTTCCCAGGCTGGAGCTGACAAAGGAAATCTGTTTAGTGAGCAAGGGATGTCGAAAACCAAGCCATGCACATGAGATCCAGGAACATGCTGTATCCATCCAGGATGTCAGTGTGGGATCTAGGCTTGCCAGCTTCCAGGTGAGAGCTGGAGATCTCCCAGAAGCAAAGTTCCCGCTAAGATATAGAGTCTTGTGAGCAAAAATTCTGTTTTGTGAGCTACTGGCATGAAAGCTGTGGGCTACTGCATTAATTAGTTTGCTCTGGGGTCATTTTTCCTGAGCTAAGACAAAAATGTGTGAGCCAGAGGCTTAAAAATTGTGCGCTAGCTCACGCTAACTCAGCTTAGAGGGAACAGTGCCCAGAAGTACGACTTATCTCTAGAATAAAGTTAGAGTCTCGGGGCACCTTTAAGACCAACAAAGTTTTATTCAACGTATGAGCTTTCATGTGCACATGCCTTGCTGGATCAGACTAATGAGCTCATACCTTAAATAAAACTATGTTGGTCTTAAAGGTGCCACTGGACTCTAACTTTATCCTGTTGTTCAGACCAACATGGCTACCCGCCTGGAACTTAGCTCTAGATCACAGAGGTCAGCTCCCCTGGAGAAAATGGCACTTTGAAGGGTAGACTCTACGACAGGGATGGGGAACCTTTTTTCTGCCAAGGGCCATATGGATATTTATAACATCATTTGCAGGCCATAAAAAATTAAAACAGTGCTCCACTGAGGGTAGGGTTGCCAAGTCCAACCCCAGAAATATCTAGGGACTTTGGGGGTGGAGCCAGGAGACACTGGGGTGGAGCTAGGGGGGAGGGGGGAAAACGGCGCCGGGGAGCGTGGCCAGCCGCCCAGTCTCGGAGCGAGCGACGCCGCTGCGCAGCTGCCGCCTCTTCTCCACTCGCCGTGGCTGCTCCTCCGAGATGGGCTCAGCCTAGAAGGGCCCGGATTCGCGGCTCGCCATGCTCCTGGCCTGCCTTTGCCCTCCCCTGGTTTTGCCTGCGCTGCTGCCGCCTCTTCGCTGCTCCTCCGAGATGGGCTCAGCCTGGGCCCATCTCAGAGGAGCAGCTGTGGTGGGCGGGGAGGGGGCGGCGGCGTGGCGGCCTCGCCCACTCCGGGATGGGGCGGCTCGCCATGCTCCCCGGTGCTGTTTTCCCCTCCCCCCCGCTTTCATTTTTTGGGGGAGCGGGGGAAGAGGGTGGAAATCCTGGGGTCCCCCGCCAGGGTTGGGAAGCCTAACTGAGGGAGAATGATTCAGGCCAGCAAAATTAATGCAAATGATTGTTTTTCTATTTGAAGTCATGTGAGGAGAGCCTAATCTTGCACAAACACATGCACACACCCGGCCTGCTGCCCTAGGCAAATGCATAGGTCCAGGGCTTTTTTGTAGAAAAAGCCCAGCAGGAACTCAGTAGCATATTACACCACATCCCCTAATATTAGCATATTAGGTCACACACTCATTAGCATATTAGGCCACACCATCTGGGATAACCAAGTGCAAACTGAACTGTGACAGTAACTTTTCCAGGCCCTGCAGCAATTCTTTTTGGCCAGCCAGCCCCCAGGGAGGCTGCCGCACAGTACATCTGGGCCCTGTGATCCCTGACTAGCCCTGGGGAGGCTGCTGCACAGTGCAGCTGGGCCCCATGATCCTCGCTGGCCAGCCAGCCTCAGGGAGGCTGCCACATGGCTTGGTTCAATCCAGCAATCCCCAAGGGCCACACCAAGTGACCTCGAGGGCTGTATACAGCCCTCAGGACAGAGGTTCCCCAGCCCTGCTCTACGACATTGTACTCTGCTGGATGTTGTTGGAACTCTTTCTGGGGCAGTGATGCTCTGTATTCTTGGAGCTTGGGGGGCCACAGTGGGAGGGCCTCTAGTGCCCCGGCCCCACTAATAGACCACCTGATGGCGCCTGGGTTGTTGTTGTTTTTTGCTACTGTATGACACAGAGTGTTGGACTGGATGGGTCATTGGCCTGATCCAACATGGCTTCTGTTATGTTCTTATGTTCTTATGCTGAGGTCTCTGCACTCTCAAAACCCCACCCTCTCCAGGCGCAACTCCCCAGATCTAATTAATTGTCAACTCTAATTATACCTCATGCTTTCACTTTACTAGAGAATGACTCTTGGATCAACTGATGGTGAGTTAACTTTTGACCAACAATAGCTTGGTGAAAAATTACCACTGGAACGTCCAGGAACAGTTGAAAGCTGGATCCCCAAGGAGGTCTAGAGTAAAGACGTGGGATGGGGATCCTCTGGAATTGCAGCTCACCTTCAGACGACAAAGATCAGTTCACCTGGTAGGCTTCCCAATCCCCAGGTCCCAGCGGGGGATCCCCTTGTTTTACAGGCTTCCCCCCGCCCCCAGCCAGCTGGCCAGCGGGGGAAGGCCCACCCCCATCTATTATTCCCTATGGAGAATGATTCCCATAGGGAATAATAGGGAATTGATCCGCGGGTATCGGGGGCTCTGAGGGGGCTGTTTTTTGAGGTAGAGTCTACTAAGCACTCTATTCCCATAGAGAATAACAGGGAATTGATCCATGGGTATTGAGGGCTCGGGGGGGGCTATTTTTTGAGGTAGAGGCACCAAATTTTCAGTATAGCATCTAGTGCCTCTCCCCAAAATACCCCCCAAGTTTCGAAATGATTGGACCAGGGGGTCCAATTTTATGAGCCCCAAAAGAAGGTGCCCCTATCCTTCATTATTTCCTATGGAAGGAGGGCATTTAAAAAGATGTGCCCTAACCCCCGAAGTCCCCAGATATTTCTTGAATTGGACTTGGCAACCCTATCACCTGGAGAAAATGGAGGGTGGTGGGACTCTATGGAATTGGGCTCCACTGGGGTCCCTGTCCTCCCCAGGGTCCATCCCCAAATCTCCAGGAGTTTCCCAGTCTGGATCTGGCAACTCTAGATGGACCATTAGTCTTATCCAGCGGGGCTCTTTTTATGTTCTTACCCCCATCTCCCACCGGGCAACCTTAGACTGAGCAGGGATTCATATCCAGGTTTCTCAACTCCAGTAGTCTAACCACTAGGGCTTTTTTTGAGCAGGAACACACAGGAACGCTGTTCCGGCTGGCTTGGTGTCAGGGGGTGTGGCCTAATATAAAAATGAATTCCTCCTGGGATTTTTCTACAAAAAAGCCCCGTGTGAAACATTGGTGATGTGGAGGGTGTGGCCTAATATGCAAATGAGTTCCTGCTGGGCTTTTTCTACCCAAAAAAGCGCCCTGCTAACTACTACACCACAGTAGTCCCGTGCAGTGCCAGATTAAACCCTGTGGAGGCCCTTAGGCAGTCGAAATCTCAGGGGCCCCATCACAAATTATCTCAGTCTGAATGTCCGCCCCACTGCCTGTGGCCTCCACTGCAGCCTTCTAGACAAAGTTTTTTTGGGGGAGGCAAACTTGGCAAGGACACCAGCAGCAGCTGCACCAGGCAAGCCGGGCAAAGAGCGGTTCAGTTGCTGGCTGGGCGTGCAGGCTGGGAGGGTTGCAAGCAGGGGGGAAATGGAGGGGGGGAAGCTGGCCAGGGCCTCTAAAGGCGTGGGGGCCCATAGGGCAGTGCCTACTTGGCCTAACTGTTAATCCGTCCCTGGTCCTGTGTGTACTCTGCTCTAAAAAATATTAGTCTTGTGGCCCCTTTAAAGATTAATGCATGTACTGTGACATAATCTCTTGTGATCCAGAGTGCTCTTCATCTGTGGCATGAAGCAATAGACGCTTGAGGACAGAATAGACACATATTTACACAAACACATGGGTAAATATCCATTTTGATATTGAAAAGAATTACAATTCTACACTGAGGTAACGCAAAGTGTGCCCAGAATAGGGTTGCCAAGTCCAATTAAAGAAAAATCTGGGGACTTTGGGGGCGGAGCAAGGAGACTTTGAGGGTGGAGCCAGGAACAAGGATGTGACAAGCATAATTGAACTCCAAGGGAGTTCTGGCCATCACATTTAAAGGGACAGCATGCCTTTTTAAATGCCTTTCTTCCATAGGAAATAATTAAGGATAGGGGCACCATCTTTTGGGGCTCATTGAATTGGACCCTCTGGTCTAATATTTTTGAAACTTGGGGGGTATTTTGGGGAGAGGCACTAGCTGCTATACTAAAAATCTGGTGCCTCTACCTCAAAAAATAGCCCCCCCCAGAGCCCCCAATACCCATGGATCAATTCCCTATTATTCTCTATGGGAATCGTTCTCCATAGGGAATAATAGAGTGCCTAGTAGACATTTCCCTCCCCCCACACACTTTCTAAAGGGGGGGGAGGGCCTCCATACCAGCGAATCCCCCTCCCTGCCCCCTCCCTCTCTCTCACACACACACACAAATACTTACCGTATTTGCTGGCTGTGAAAACGAAAGCAAGGCTGCACAGAAAAAGAAAGGGAGGGGCCGTTCCTGTTTCCTGTTTCCTGTGCAGCCTTAAAGGGACACATTTTAAAAACGGATCCCAAGCTGTAAAACAACATGATGCCTACAGGTATGTTCTCTCTCCCTCCGCCCCCAGATTTTTTAAGAGCGGGGGAGGAGACTGAAAATTCGGGGGTCCCCCGCCAGGGCGGGAGGGTTGGGAAGCCTAGCCCAGAAACACTCAATTTTCTAATCTGTGTAAATTATGAAAATTAAGCAAATTTGCACCTATCTGCATTAATACTTTTTCAATATTTTCTCTTTGTATTATATTCTGGTGCTCATAAGGAGAGGCCAGATGCTATGCAGGGCCCTGAAACCCCATTGCTGACCTTTGGAAATCTTTTCCAGCAATAACCTCTGGCTTCTGAGTTTCTACCCCACAGAGAGCTAGAAAGTTGTTCTGCTATTAAAAATTGGAGCAGATAATGTTAAGAAACTGACGTGTGAGCTCAGGCTAGAACATTTTGTGACTTCTCTGCACTCCTGAAGAATTCTGAGACAAGTGCTAGAGTTGCCAATCTCCAGGTGAGGAGATCTCCCAGAATCACAATTCATATCCAAACTACAGAGATTAGTTCTGTTGCATATAGGCACAGTCCCCCCTTTTCCTCCAGTCAGGAGACTCAATAACAGAGGTGGAAACGAGGCAAATAGGCAGATCTTTATTGTTTTCACTTTAATGTGGGAAGGAAAACAATCTTTCATCCTTCCTTCATCCTTCCTCCGTTTTCCTTCGGCCATCTTCTCCATAGTCATAGATATTTATACCTTTCTGTAAACAAAGGCCAACTTTCAGATTGGCTACATCGTTCCTCACTTCTGACACTCTGATTACATTCATTGGCCAAATAAACATCCCATCTCCCAATTTAGAAGTGACAGATGAATTGATATCACCCGGGGTCTCTAATCAGGACCTCCATGTCTCACTTGTTTGCATTTCCATATCTGCGGTTTTCCCCTCTTTCCTGTTGGTCTCCAGTGTGAATCCCTGGCTAAACTCCAAAATGTGCAAGAGCAGAACTTCTGCTCTAGCAGGGGGATTTGACCTTCTCCAAGAGATAGGCTCCCGGAGGTAGAAAAGATAACTTACTTTCCACCGAAAGATGTTTACAGAACAAATGATGATAACAAACCTCTGCTAAAGAAGATTCTTGCATATCTAGTATGCTTAGCAAAAGTCCTAATAGAAACCATTGTTCCCTGTTCCCCCAGACCACTTCAGGCCTAGAATAGAGAGGGAAAGGCTCTATATACCTTAAGGCAGGGGACAAACTCATTTGTTACGAGGACCAGACCTGACATAAATGAGACCTTGTCAGGCCAGGCCATATCGGGCCGGGCCATGTGTGTACCTATTTAAGATTAGACTGCAGAGATATAAACTTTATAAAGGACACAGACATATGCAATTAAATATATATTTTTTAAAAAACTTAAAACATTAGCACTCATTATTAAAGGTGCTTTCTTTGTATTTCTCCCATGGAATCCAGGGAACTGGACAAAGGAAGCTCTGGCTCTTTCCTTCCTTCCCAAGGGGACCAGGAAGGGGGGAGGTGGAGCTTCAGCCAATAGAAGGAAGAGAGGTTTGTCTCAGTAACTCTGATGTGTGATTGAGAGAGCCTGGCAAAGCAAGCTCTGCCTCCCTGCCTTCCTTCCCAAGGAAGGAGCCTCAGCCAATGGAGAAAATAGAGGCTTTGCTCTGTAGCTCCTGTGCAATTGAGCAAGCCTTGCAAAGCAAGCTATTATGCAGAAGGAAGCAAGAGAGAAGGAGAAGAAAACAGATGATAATCAGTTGCTTGGGGACCTGATTTGGCCCCTGGGCTGCATGTTTGACACCCCTGCTTTAAGACAAGTTATGCAAATATACTTTGAATGTAATGGTTAAGTTATAACGGTTGATATAATGTTAAGGCAGGTTAGTGCAAATGAGTTCTATGACCAGGATTAGTGCAATTCTATTAGGCACTCAGTCCATGTTCTAGAGCAATTCTGAATCTACGTCCTACAGTTCCCTTGGAGAAAATGGGTCCTCTGGAGGGTGGACTCTATGGTGTTATACCCTACCAAGTTCTCTTGCCTCTCCAAACCCAGCCCTCCTTAGGCTCTGCCCCCAAATCTCCAGGAATTTCCGAATCTGGAGTTGGCAACCCTTGCAAACAATCCTGCATATTGAACTAAGAACAATGTTTCTGGCGAAATGTTCATTTCCCAGCTGGCTCAGAATTCTGGAACCTGGGTCCTGCCAACACAAACATGCTCATCATTTATTTACCAAATTTGCCTTTCTGCCCAATCAAGAGCATGAAAACAGCTTACAATTAATAGCAGAACATTATATAATTTTCATAAAACCTCTTTGAAACTAAAAATGAAATACATATATAAAACACAGATATATGGAAGGAGAGGTCGTTCTTCATCCACTGTTGAAAGACAGTGATAGAAAAGACAAATGAATATGGGTTGCCAGATTTCTGGCAGAGGGAGATCTCTCTGAAGTGCAACTGAACTTTAGGCTACACAAATTAGTACTCCCAGAGAAAATGACTATTTGGGAGGGTGGACTCTATGGCATTATATTCCACTGCAGTCCCTTCCCTCCGCAAACCCTGCCCTTCCCGAAAATCTCCAGGGGGACTGATATCTGTACGCTGGAGATGAGCTGTAATTCTGGGGGATCCCCAGGTCCCACCTGGAGGCTGGCATCCCTAATTCACAAATGGAGTGCAAAAATAAACTAGAAAGAGACAAATGGGACAGGAAGAGGAGGAGGAGGAAGAAGAACAAGTAGTAGTCTCAGAGCGGCTTACAATCTCCTTCCCTTCCTCTTCCCACAATAAACACCCTGTGAGGTAGGTGGTGCTGAGAGAGCTCTGACTGAGAACTGCTCTTGAGAGAACAGCTCTGAAAGAACCAGCAACCATGTGTGGAGGAGTGGAGAACCAACCTAGTTCTCCAGATTAGAGTCCACCGCTCTTAACCACGACACCGGAGCTGGCTCTCAACAGCTGACTCTCAGGAAATGCTTCCCAGCACAGAGAGCTGTTTAGAATAGTCTTCCCAAATTAGTTTCTTTGATTATACTGTGCTGTGATTTTATTTTTGTTTTTTAATATAATTGTAACTCTCCATGATTCTGTTTCTCACTGAAACACAGGCTAAATCTTCACGCTACAGGTCACCTCTGTGGCATTACCATCCCTGCTAAGCTGTCCTCACTCCCCAGTCAGCAACCCAATTACAGAGGCACAATTAGGATTTGGGGGCACATTACTAGGCCCCACTTCACCACTCTCTCTTGGGGCCCATAAAGAGCAAGTCCAGAACTTCAAACTGGTTTATTTCTCAGTGTTATCCAATCCTCCCTCTCCTGCCCTGCACCAGAACAGCAGCCCATCTTTCTTGAGTGGCGGCAGAAAGTCCCATCAAGTCCTATTTGCTTGGTATGCAGAAGGTCCCAGGTTCAGTCCCCCAGGATTCAAATCTCCATCATTCCAATAGCAGAATAAAATGCTCATTATAGTCCTATGAGGACAAAAATAAAGTGCTTGTGCTGTAGCAGGAGTGGCTAAACTGCAGTTCGGGAGCCGCACGTGGCTCTTTCACACATGTTGTGTGGCTCTTGAAGTCCCCACCACCCCATCAGCCGGCTTGGAGAAAACATTTGTCTCTTTAAAATCACCGCTCCAACCAAGCCAGCTGGCAGCTTGGAAAATGCATTTAAAGTTAAAGTTGCTTTCTTTCCACCTCTCTCTTCCTCCCCATCTATTTCCCTCCCTCCCTCCATCTCTTGTGGCTCTCAAACATCTGGCATTCATGTCTGACAGCTCTGAAACATCTGACATTTATTCTGTGTGGCTCTTAAGTTAAGCAAGTTTGGCCACCCCTGTGCTGTAGTTTGTTGTTGTCAGTCCTTTTAACTTTATAGTCCTTTTAATCTTTAAATCCAGTGAATACAGATAATAATATGGATGTGCCTGCACTTTATTCCACTATTTAAGTGGTAGAGATTTGAATCATGCTTAATGAATTATAAGTGTGGACTTTATTCATATGTAGGGTTCCCAGTCTCCTGCTGGGGGTGGGGTTTCCCGTGACTTCAGGGCCTCCAACCCACTGGCACAGGATTGGCCGGCGGAGGGAGCCCTGCCCCTGAAGAACTCTGTCACTGCCTGATGTGCCTGGTGCAATGACATCACCCCGAAGTGATGTCATCGCACTAGGCACATCTCACAGAGATGCTCTAGCATTTTGGTTAAAAAAAAACTCTATGGTGCCATAGAGTTTTTAACCAAAATACTAAAGTGTCCCCACGTGACTTGCCCAGTGCGATTATGTCACTTCTGGGTCCTTCCACCAGCAGCCACGCAAGACCTGATGACCCTGTTAACATAGGACATTTGTAAAGTGTTACAGTATTGAATATATTTACAACTGATGATTGAAAATGCTTGAATAGATCTGAAAATTGAAAATACAGAATAAATTACATAGTTATATTGTTCACAATGATTGTGCTTTTGTTGTTATCACCAACATGGAAGTTGGTGACCCTACTTACAGCATGAAATCACTTCCAAGTTTTCCCCAAAGGTGACATCAAGCCATTTATTTTTGCTTTAATTTTCTTCTGCTGATGCAAGGAGTGACAGGAAATGCTGACTGGGGCTAAGGGAAGGGGGGTCCCCTGCTCCCACGGGGTGGGGGGCTAACAACTCTAGTTCTAGCACTGAACTCTGGCATTGACACCAGGTCCTGAGATGAAGCTTTGTTGAATCCTGATCACCTACGTTTGGACTTAACTGAGAGCAAGTGTGGTGTAGCAGTTAGAATTTCAAACTAAGATCTGGGAGATCCGAGTTCAAGTTCCCATGCTGCCTTGGAAGCTTGCTGGGTGACCAGTGGGGCCAGTCATACACTCTCTCTGCCTAACCTACCTCACAGGGTTGTTGTGAGGATAAAAATGGAGTAGAGGAGAACTTGTTAGCTGCTTCCACTGGAAGGAAGCCTGGGTATAAATGAAGGATATAATGAGAAACAAATAAATACTAACAGTACATTCTCAAGCTAAAGAAAGGAAGGGAAAATGTGTTAAGTCACAGTTGCACTGTGGCTTAACTGGTGAGGAAAAAAGCCAAACTGTTATCCAAGGATACCCTGAGCCGTCATTCGGACCTGGCATTCACCCACCCAGCAGTAAGAAAAATCTTGGCAATTTGCTGAGATCAACAACGGCTCCTGCCGCCTCACTCTCCCAACTCCTGCTGAAACCACTCGGTATCCAGTGGGTATTTATGAGCATTTTAAGGAGGACTGACAAGGCTTTTTAATATCTCTGACAGCTCTGTATGTTTTAATAGATTGGGGAGACGGGGAAGAGGGAGGGCCACTGTCAAAGCCTGCTTTCTCTTACAGTTCCCCCCCTCCCAATCGACAAACTGACACAATAAAGGATGGGCCACGATCCGTTCTTTTCCTCTTCATTTTGACGGACTGTCCATCATTTAATGAGGTTAAGCTGGGCTTGGGGGCGGGGGGGGGGGTTACCAAGCACCATATGACTGCCCAGGGCCAGTGAGGAATGCCCAAAACTTGGTTTGGGGGGGGGGGGGCTTCTTTCACACACAAGATGTATTTCCTTCACCCTGGATTCTCTTAACCACAGCATTAAATCCAGGCCGATGTGTTAAGTCTGACATTTGGGATAAATAGAAGTGCCGTGGAGGTATATTTGTATCTGTAGCCTTTTTGTGTTTTACATAATGCTGTGTCAAAACTTCCCTCCATGGCTCTGTTTGTTTCTATCTCCTGCCACCACTGTGACAGATTTTCAATGGCCTTTCACTTCATTTTTGTCCCCCCCGCCCCTCAAAAAAATGTTGGCAGGCTTTGGAAGACCTTTCAACAGTTACACCACTGTACACCACGGCTTCCAACATCTTCTCTTGTGTCAATATTCTTCTGACAGCGTTATGGGAGATGAATACAATTCAGGCTGGTGCGAGCCCCACTGGAATGAACAAGACAATACAACAATGACGGTTCAAACTGTACATTACATTTTATAACTGTTCAGTTAGTAGGGTTACCACCTCTGGGTTGGAAAATACCTGGATATTTTGGGGGCGGAGCATGGGGGCAGTTTGGGGAGGGGAGGGATGCCATCAGGGTATAATGCCCTAGAGTCCACTCTCCAAAGCAGCTGTTTTCTCCAAGGGAACTGACCTTGGTCATCTGGAGATAAAATATAATAGCAAGAGGTCTCCAGGTGCCACCTGGAGGTTGGCATCCCTATAATCAATGAGGTGTGCTCTAACTTGACCAGTTGTCCAGCAGCATTACACACAGCTGCGGTTGTGAACCTTCATTCACAGTGGCAAGCCTGTACTTAACAGTCGTCAAGGGGAATGGAACGTTCTCAGAAATATTTGTGCCTACAGAAATTCCCTGCATATAGAAAACTCAATGGCAGGGGGAAAGGTCGTAGTCTAGCCTTCTCCATGAAATGTTAGCTATTTCTGTGCAGGGAAATGGCTTTTTTAAAAAAATGGCAATTGAATCTTATTATGTTAGAGCAATATATCTATAACAGGGGTGGCCAAACTGTGCCTCGGGAGCCACATGTGGCTCTTTCACACATATTGTGTGGCTCTTGAAGCTCCCACTGCCCTGTTGGCCAGTTTGGAGAAGGCATTTCTCTCTTAAAACCACTTCTCCAAACCAAGGTAGCTGGTGACTTGGAGACTGCATTTAAAGTTGCTTTCTTTCCACCTTTCACTCCCTCCCTTCCTCAGATTTCCTCCTTCCTTGCGGCTCTCAAACCTCTGATGTTCATGTCTTGTGGCTCTCAAACATATGATGTTTATTCTGTGTGGCTCTTACGTTAAGCAAGTTTGGCCACCCCTGATCTATAACCTGAGCCCAGGCTAGCCTGATCTCATCGGATCTCAGAACCTAAGTAGGGTCAGCCATGGTTAGTATTTGGATGGGAGACCACCAAGGAAGTCCAGGCTCTCTACACAGAGCTGGGAATTGCAAAGCACCTCTGAACATCTCTTGTCTTGAAAACCCAAAGATGGCTGCAGCTTTGAAGGCACTTTCCACCACCATAGCAATGTGTCTATCAGGTTCACGGAATTTCCAGCTTTCATTTAATGAAAATATTAAATATCTAGCCCCTTTTTTACAAAGAATTTAGAGAACCTGTTAGGAAGGAAGGAAGGAAGGAAGGAAGGAAGGAAGGAAGGAAGGAAGGAAGGAAGGAAGGAAGGAAGGAAGGAAGGAAGTCATTGTGGCTTGTTCGTATTGACCTTCAACTTGCTTTGGCTCTAGGCAGGCATTAGTGGCAACTTAATCTATTGGTGCAGATCTTGAAAGTCTTGGTTGGTGTTTGGAAGGGTGACTTCAGAGGAATACCAGGGTCATGACTCATGACACACAAGCAGGCAAACCACCTCTGAATGTTTCTTGCCTTGAGAACTCTCTGGGGTTGCCATAAGTTAGTTGTGACTTGCTGGGGCAGTGGGGGGAGGCTCTCTGGAACATACCATCTGACCATGCAAAGCAAGAATTTCCTTTTCCCCCACAAAGGAAGCACGTATCTGTGGTTAAAGGGATGCATACCTTAATGTGAACTGGGCCTAGAGGCAGAAAAATGATGGGGGATCAGCCCTAAGAGAAAAGAATGCATAATAAAGAGAATGCTTCTAAGCCCAAGTATTGACACAGAACCCCATACTCTTCCTCCCATGCATTAAAAGTGAGGTTTAATATAAACTCGGGATTTTGCTTTCAGATTCATTTTCAGGCAAAGTTCTCATTGCCTAGAACCAGGGCTTTTTTTTGTAGAAAAAAGCCCAGCAGGAATTCATTTGCATATTAGGCCACACACCCTGACATCACCACTGTTTCACGCTGGGCTTTTTTGTAGAAAAAGCCCAGCATGAACTAATTTGCATATTAGGTCACACCCCTGGATGCCAGGAACTGTGTTCCTGTGCATTCCTGCTCAAAAAAAGCCCTGCCTAGAACTATTGCCTGGGGTGCCAGCCTTCTGGGGGTGCCGAATTGGGTGCCCCCCCATGTGACTCGGTGACATTATCAGTGTTGGGGAGGGGTGCCAGAAGTTAGCTTTGCCTAGGGTGCCAGACAGTCTAGGGCCAGCCATGGAAATCCCAGCAAGCACCAGGGCTCAAGCCTTCAGATCTCTAGTGCTAGCCAGAAAGAGGTGAAACGTGATTTTAAAAGGATACCCTTGAACAAGTACAGAGTCTCTTCTGGGGATATCAACACAAAAAACTGTTTTTTATTAACATTTACTAGTCATTATCTGTCTACCTAAGAACTATTTACTCTGACAGCAGCCGTCTCAAATCCTCCCATGAGAAATGTTCCGTATTAACTGGATATTTTTGAAATATTCAAATATTCATTGAATGTTTGATTTGGGCATTGGACACATCATGAAATTTGATCCTAATCTTATTATACTGAGCAGTGTTTGATCATGGGTATTCGAGAGTATTTTAGAATTCGACAGGCTTTTACTTAGCGGGGACTGGTTTGACGATAGTTAATAGTGGACATGCAGATAGTATTTAATATTTGACAAGTGAAGTGAGCTGGGATCCAACCAAGCTTTGTGCTGGTGAAAAAGAGAAGAGGATAGGCTAGGAATCACAAAATCTGCATAGATAAAAATCCATTTGGAATCAGGGGGCTGTGGTTTGGAAGAGAATGGGGCACAACTGATGAAGGATGCTGGCTGCAAAAGTATCTGAGGAGCAATACTAAGCAGGGCTACTCAGAAGTAAGTCCCACATTATTCAATGAGGCATACTTCCGGGAAAGCATCCTTAGTATTAGTATCTGAGAATATCTGAAAGCTGACCTGCAATAGTAGACGATTGACAATATTTGACAATTGACCACTTTACATAATTTCTCACTTGACACTAGCCAACATTAAGATGTTATTTAAGAGATACAAAAAGTTGGTGTTTGCATTTTGAAATTTGGGCCAAAAACTTCACGTCAAAAAACCTGAATGTGTCCTTTGCCATATGTTACCATCATATTTTTCAGTACCAATTCTCACATCTCGTTCTTTAATTGTTTTAGACACACACCCCAGCTTTCTCAGTATTTGGGCTCAGAGTCAGAACAGCTTATGTCCATAGATTAGATGGATGGATGGATGGATGGATGGATAGATAGATAGATAGATAGATAGATAGATAGATAGATAGATAGATAGATAGATAGATAGATAGATAGATAGATAGATAGATTTTATTTACGGCAAAAGCCAACATCTTATACAAAAGGGATAACTACAGATATCCATAAGAATTATCTGTAAAACATGATAAAAGTATTATAACATTATTAAAATGTTATAATATACAGAAATGGCGATTAAAACAAACATACTCTGGCATTTTAGGCTACGAGTAATTTTCTTGTCCTAAAGGCGAACCAACCAGATTTAGCTATTTTAAGAGTAATTGCAGGATATTTGCCCTCCAGGAGTTAAGTTGGCATATTTTTTTGACTGCTAGTAGAGGGAGTAATCATGGAAGGCAGGAGGGATTCCCTATGCTTACTGTACACCTTGCAGTCATAAAAGACACGAACTAAGGACTCTATGCCATCATTACAGCAAGGGTATATACAAGCTTCATAGGGGATTTTCCTGTATATACCCCCTGCAACTGCAGAAGGGAGGACATCCATAAAATCAAAGCCACCATGCAATAAAACCAAAAACCCAGTGTCTTCCAGATAATTCAAACCTCACTGAAAGCCCTTGCAATTCTTGCTGAACAACTGAAGAGCCAAGACCCTTCTCACTACTGTAGATAGGACCGCTGACCTGGAGGGCAGAAAATATCTTTAAAAGAGGCTTAATATGGAAATAGGCAGCTGAAGCGTTCCGTGGCACAGAGGTAAAATAACATCCTCTGGTAAATAGCATCCCAATAAGACTCTGTAAAAGGGACAACACATATTTTTTCCTCCAGATAGTTGGCAACCTGAACTTCAGGTAGCCAGTTCCACAATAGGTGCAACCACGAAAAAAGTGTGGGATCCGATAATGGATGAGTGTTAGCCTAGGTGAAGAGATGGCAAAGAGGAGCATAGCTGTTGTTTGGGCTAAATTATGAATACACAGCCTTGCCTTACTCTGGATCAGATTCTTGGCCTATCAAGAGCTAGTTTGGTGTAGAGCAGGGGTGGCCAATGGTAGCTCTCCAGATGTTTTTTTGCCTACAACTCCCATCAGCCCCAGCCAGCATGGCCAATGGCTGGGGCTGATGGGAGTTGTAGGCAAAAACATCTGGAGAGCTACCATTGGCCACCCCTGGTGTAGAGGTTAAGAGAGGTGGACTCTAGATTGCCCACTCCTCCACATGCAGCTGCTGGGTGACCTTAGTCCAGTCACAGTTCTCTCAGAGCTGTTCTTTCAAGAGCAGTTTTCAAAAGAGCTCACTCAGCTCCACCTCCCTCACAGGCTGTCTGTTATGGGGAGAGAAACTGAGGAGATTGTAAGCCACTTTGAGACTCCAAGTGAAGGGTTGGGTATAAATCCAGACTAGGGTGGCCATAATGTCTGAAGGCCAGCCAGGGACACCTTGGGGGGGGGAAGGCAGGAGTGCGTGCGCGCAAAGCGCGCGCGCCGCCGGAAACAGGAAGTGACGTCACTTCCGGCGACGTCACTTCCGGCGACGTCATACCACCGCCGGAAACAGGAAGTGACATCACTTCCTGTGACATCATTTTCCCCCGCGCCACCTGCCGGAAACGGGAAGTGACATCACTTCCTGTGACATCATTTCCCCCGCGCCACCTGCCGGAAGCAGGAAGTGACATCACTTCCTGTGACATCATTTCCCCCAAATGGCATCATTTCCCCCAAATGCCACTGCCGGAAACAGGAAGTGACTTCACAGCACTTCCTGTGACGTCCCCAAAAATCCCCCAAATATCACCGCCGGAAACAATTTTGTTCTCAAATCCTGTATATACTTCATCAGTATATGGGATAAGGCACTTTCTCAACTGTGCTGCATAATGCAGCCTATTTATTTTGTCCTGTTGGCTCTGTTGGCTCTATCTGCGCCACCTTCATCACTTTCGGGGTGTGGATCCCCCAGTGGGGTGGGCTCCCGACTCCCTCCGCCGGCTGTTTCTGATAGCCCTGCGCCCCCTCTTTCATTTGATATGTGTCCCGTGCGGGTGCCACCCTCCTGCCGGGAGATGCCGCAAAATGAGCCCCCTTGAGGCTTATGGCGGCAGGGCTCGGGGGAAGCAAGCTAGACTGCTGTTCTTTTGAGGGGTTATAGAGTGTTTCGAGCCCCTCCCTGTGGCATTGGTCCCATCGTCGTGGGACCCAGGGGGCCGGCGCAGCAGCCTGCCGAAGCAGCCTGTCACTAATAACACAGGTCGAGATGCGGAAGTGACTGACAGGCTGCTTCAGCGGGCCGCTGCGCCGGCCCCCTGGGTCCCACAACGATGGGACCGATGCCACAGGGAGGGGCTCGAAACACTCTATAACCCCTCAAAAGAACAGCAGTCTAGCTTGCTTCCCCCGAGCCCTGCCGCCATAAGCCTCAAGGGGGCTCATTTTGCGGCATCTCCCGGCAGGAGGGTGGCACCCGCACGGGACACATATCAAATGAAAGAGGGGGCGCAGGGCTATCAGAAACAGCCGGCAGAGGGAGTCGGGAGCCCACCCCACTGGGGGATCCACACCCCGAAAGTGATGAAGGTGGCGCAGATAGAGCCAACAGAGCCAACAGGACAAAATAAATAGGCTGCATTATGCAGCACAGTTGAGAAAGTGCCTTATCCCATATACTGATGAAGTAAATACAGGATCTGAGAACAAAATTGCACCAGAAGACACAAACACAAAGCTCCCTTACACTGAATCAGTGCTTGGGTCCACCAAAGTCAGTATTGTCCACTCCAGTCACAAACACAAAGCTCCCTTACACTGAATCAGTGCTTGGGTCCACCAAAGTCAGTATTGTCACATAAGAACATAACAGAAGCCCTGTTGGATCAGGCCAGTGGCCCATCCAGTCCAACACTCTGCGTCACATAAGAACATAAGAGAAGCCCTGTTGGATCAGGCCAGTGGCCCATCCAGTCCAACACTCTGCGTCACATAAGAACATAAGAGAAGCCCTGTTGGATCAGGCCAGTGGCCCATCCAGTCCAACACTCTGCGTCACATAAGAACATAAGAGAAGCCCTGTTGGATCAGGCCAGTGGCCCATCCAGTCCAACACTCTGCGTCACATAAGAACATAACAGAAGCCCTGTTGGATCAGGCCAGTGGCCCATCCAGTCCAACACTCTGTGTCACATAAGAGAAGCCCTGTTGCATCAGGCCAGTGGCCCCTCCAGTCCAACACTCTGCGCCACATAAGAACATAAGGAGGGAAGGAAGGGAGGAGGGAAGGGAGGAGGGAAGGGAAGGGAAGGGAAGGGAAGGGAAGGGAAGGGAAGGGAGGAAGGAAGGAAGGAAGGAAGGAAGGAAGGAAGGAAGGAAGGAAGGAAGGAAGGAAGGAAGGAAGGAAGGAAGGAAGGAAGGAAGGAAGGAAGGAAGGAAGGAAGGAAGGAAGGGAGGGAGGGAGGAGGGAGGGAAGGAAGGGAGGAGGGAAGGGAGGAGGGAAGGGAAGGGAAGGGAGGAGGGAAGGGAGGAGGGAAGGGAAGGGAAGGGAGGAAGGAAGGAAGGAAGGAAGGAAGGAAGGAAGGAAGGGAGGGAGGGAAGGAAGAAAGAAAGGAAGGAAGGGGGGAGGGAGGGAGGGAAGGAAGGAAGGGAAGGGAGGGAGGGAAGGAAGGGAGGGAAGGAAGGGAGGAAGAAAGGAAAGAAGGGAAGAGGGAGGGAAGAAAGGAAGGCCGCCCCCCCCCCGCTTTCGGCCCCCTTACCTGCGGTGGCGGTCGGCGGCGAGTCGGGCGGCGGCGGGTCGGGCGGCGGCGGCGAGTCCAGCGGCGGGGGGCGGCGGCGAGGCCAGGGAGGCGTCGGAGAGGCCTTCCTTGGCCGGCGCTGGCCCGGGAAGGCCTTCCAGAGGCTCTGGAAGGCCTTCCCGGACCAGCGCCGGGTGCTCCGCGGCCTCCCCGCGGCCTCCGCTGGTCGCTGGGGGCCTTCCAGACACTCTGGAAGGCCCCCAGCGACCAGCGGAGGCCGCGGGGAGGCCTTCGCTGGCCGGCGCTGGTCCGGGAAGGCCTTCCAGAGGCTCTGGAAGGCCTTCCCGGACCAGCGCCGGGTGCTCCGCGGCCTCCCCGCGGCCTCCGCTGGTCGCTGGGGGCCTTCCAGACACTCTGGAAGGCCCCCAGCGACCAGCGGAGGCCGCGGGGAGGCCTTCGCTGGCCGGCGCTGGTCCGGGAAGGCCTTCCAGAGGCTCTGGAAGGCCTTCCCGGACCAGCGCCGGGTGCTCCGCGGCCTCCCCGCGGCCTCCGCTGGTCGCTGGGGGCCTTCCAGACACTCTGGAAGGCCCCCAGCGACCAGCGGAGGCCGCGGGGAGGCCCTTCGCTGGCCGGCGCTGGCCCGGGAAGGCCTTCCAGAGGCTCTGGAAGGCCTTCCCGGACCAGCGCCGGGTGCTCCGCGGCCTCCCCGCGGCCTCCGCTGGTCGCTGGGGGCCTTCCAGACACTCTGGAAGGCCCCCAGCGACCAGCGGAGGCCGCGGGGAGGCCTTTGCTGGCCGGCGCTGGCCCGGGAAGGCCTTCCAGAGGCTCTGGAAGGCCTTCCCGGACCAGCGCCGGGTGCTCCGCGGCCTCCCCGCGGCCTCCGCTGGTCGCTGGGGGCCTTCCAGACACTCTGGAAGGCCCCCAGCGACCAGCGGAGGCCGCGGGGAGGCCTTCGCTGGCCGGCGCTGGCCCGGGAAGGCCTTCCAGAGGCTCTGGAAGGCCTTCCCGGACCAGCGCCGGGTGCTCCGCGGCCTCCCCGCGGCCTCCGCTGGTCGCTGGGGGGCCTTCCAGACACTCTGGAAGGCCCCCAGCTACCAGCGGAGGCCGCGGGGAGGCCTTCGCTGGCCGGCGCTGGCCCGGGAAGGCCTTCCAGAGGCTCTGGAAGGCCTTCCCGGACCAGCGCCGGGTGCTCCGCAGCCTCCCCGCGGCCTCCGCTGGTCGCTGGGGGCCTTCCAGACACTCTGGAAGGCCCCCAGCGACCAGCGGAGGCCGCGGGGAGGCCTTCGCTGGCCGGCGCTGGCCCGGGAAGGCCTTCCAGAGGCTCTGGAAGGCCTTCCCGGACCAGCGCCGGGTGCTCCGCGGCCTCCCCGCGGCCTCCGCTGGTCGCTGGGGGCCTTCCAGACACTCTGGAAGGCCCCCAGCGACCAGCGGAGGCCGCGGGGAGGCCTTCGCTGGCCGGCGCTGGCCCGGGAAGGCCTTCCAGAGGCTCTGGAAGGCCTTCCCGGACCAGCGCCGGGTGCTCCGCGGCCTCCCCGCGGCCTCCGCTGGTCGCTGGGGGCCTTCCAGACACTCTGGAAGGCCCCCAGCGACCAGCGGAGGCCGCGGGGAGGCCTTCGCTGGCCGGCGCTGGCCCGGGAAGGCCTTCCAGAGGCTCTGGAAGGCCTTCCCGGACCAGCGCCGGGTGCTCCGCGGCCTCCCCGCGGCCTCCGCTGGTCGCTGGGGGCCTTCCAGACACTCTGGAAGGCCCCCAGCGACCAGCGGAGGCCGCGGGGAGGCCTGCGCTGGCCGGCGCTGGCCCGGGAAGGCCTTCCAGAGGCTCTGGAAGGCCTTCCCGGACCAGCGCCGGGTGCTCCGCGGCCTCCCCGCGGCCTCCGCTGGTCGCTGGGGGCCTTCCAGACACTCTGGAAGGCCCCCAGCGACCAGCGGAGGCCGCGGAGAGGCCTCCCCCACCGCTGCCGGCCCCGCGCGCGGGCGGGGAAGGCGGGGAGTGAGGGAGGGAGCGTCCCTGCGCGTGCGCAGGGGCCCTGCGCAGGCGCAGGGACGCTCCCTCCCTCACTCCCCGCCTTCCCCGCCCGCGCCCGCGGCCCACCGGCTCCTGGGCTGCCTAAACCGGGACCTTTAATGGTCCCGGTATAGGCAGCCCGGGATCCGGGATTGGGTGGCCAGATCCGGGAATGTCCCGGGAGACCGGGACGGTCTGGCCACCCTAATCCAGACTCCTCCTCCTCCAACTCGGTGTTTGCACAGGGGACTACCTTTACATTTACTGTTAGTAGGGAGCTGTGGAGAAGGAGGAGAAGAAGAAGAAGAAGAAGAAGAAGAAGAAGAAGAAGAAGAAGAAGAAGAAGAAGAAGAAGAAGAAGAAGAAGAAGAAGAAGAAGAAGAAGAAGAAGAAGAAGAAGAAGAAGAAGAAGAAGAAGAAGAAGAAGAAGTATTGTATTTATACCCTGCCTTTCACTCAAAGTCGCAGAGAGGTTCACTATCTCCTTCCCTTCCTCCCCTAGGTGGGGCTGAGAGAGCTCTGAGATAATTGTAATTGACCCAAGGTCACCCAGCTGGTTGCATGAGTTCCCTCCCCTCCTCAAACTCCACCCTCCCAAAGCACCACCCCCGCAAATCACCAAGGATTTCTCACAGAATTAGCAACTCAACTGAGGGCACATGAAAGTTCTGTTGGAGGAATCTGATCAAGGATGGTTCCTCCACCCATCCAATTCATCGATGTAGTCTGGCTCTATGCTCTTGGTGCCCAGAAGACTGGTTCACCACACGCTGGAGTGGGAATGTGACAGCTTTCCCTGTAGGCCTCCCCCGCGTGACCAGAAAAGTTGTGTGAACGGGCCTTTAGTAACAGCTGCCGGGTTCTGTGCTGTGCAGATCTTGCAGGCTGTGAGGAAAGCGTTAAAAGGTGCTGCTTAATTCCTCCGTTAATCACAGTTAAGAGGAGTGATGAGTAGCTCTCTGGAGCCTGGGTGTTTCTCCGCAGATTAAACACCAATTTACATACCTCCTTTATTCATGTTCACCTTCCCCTGCAGTGGCACGGTGTCCTTTTAGACACAGCCAGGCAGAGCTCGCGGGAATGTTTGACAAATGGCTTTGCAGTGCTGGAAGCTCCCCCCCCTCCAGAAAGGGGTGGGGGGATATGGGGGTGTGGACGGTGCACTTGGGAGGAACAGGACATTTCCAAGACACTTTAATGGATAGGCGAGGTTTGCCAATTGCGAGAACTTTTTTTTTAATTTTATTTTTTTTAAAATTTATTTTTCACGACACGGCTAAGTTATTCGGTATTCAAACAAATGAGGGCAATGTCTCCCACTACAATGTAAACCACGGCAACACCGCTTCCTTGCCTGAAAATGGAACCAAGGAAACGTGAAAATGGAAATGTGAAAAGGGCCAGAGGATGGACATCTGAGACTGGAGTTTTGGTGCTGAACCAATTAGTCAATTGAATGAAAATGAAGATGAGGAAGATGAAGATATTGGATTTATATCCCGTGCTATTCTCTGAATCTCAGAGCCTCAGAGCGGTCACAATCTCCTTTATCTTCTTCCCCCACAACAGACACCCTGTGAGGTAGGTGGGGCTGAGAGAGCTCCCACAGAGGCCATTCCAGCAACTGCAAGTGGAGGAGTGGGGAATCAAACCCAGTTCTCCCAGATAAGAGTCGGCACACTTAACCACTACACCAAACTGGTTCTCCTAGGCAGTTTCTAGGACTGGCTGGCTGGTTGTGCTTTTTCCCAATCATGGGAGCTGTCATCACATCATTAAAACATAACACAGGTCATGGTCTGTTCTGAGTTGCCAGCTCCAGGTTGGGAGATATCTGGAGATTTTTGGGGGGTGGAACCTGAGAAGGGCAGGGTTTGGGAAGGGATTTCAGTGGGGTATAATAATTAATAGTTATCATATGGCATTGTGAACCGTATAGCCAGGAGATCCTAAGACTATCTGGCAGATAGAAGTCCTGGCTCTTTAGTATTATGCGCCACTAGGTGGCAAGCTAGACTTGTTTTTTGGGCTGAGAGAATTCTGAGAAGTGTGATTGACCCAAGGTCACCCAGCTGGCTTCATGTGGAGCTTTGCCACTTTTAGATAGACATACAAGTTTTCCTCACAGCTTTTGCTGGGACTTTTTTTTATCTGACTTCATTCCTTTATATTGGATGTGTCTATGTTTGCATGAGCAGCTGCTACCATATTCAAGACTGTATAATTCTCCATGTTTTTGCATACTTAATTTAAATTAATTGTATACTTTATTTAAATAGACTCTTAGCGTCTTCAGAACACAGTAGTATTTTTGCTGTTCACAATTCTGTGTTCTTCTACTAGTTCAGTTCAGTTTCATGTGGAGGACAGTGGGGTATAATGCCATAGACTCTATGGCATAGAGTCCATCTTCCATGGCAGCCATTTCTCCAGGTGAACTCTGCCACCTGGGGATCAGTTGTAATGGTGGGAGATCTCCATCCACTTCTTGGAGGCTGGCAACCTTATGTACCAGAGATGGTTTACCTGACCAGTCCTACCAGAAATGGCGGGTACCTCACTGAGAGGTACCTGGGGGAACGAGCAGGGGATAAAGACAGAATTAAAAGGATCCCTCAGACCCCTCTTCAAAGACAGCGTGCGCTTATTAGGGTTGCCAATCCCCAGGTGGGAGCAGGGGATCCCCCGGTTTGGAGACCCTCCCCCCGCTTCAGGGTCATCAGAAAGCGGGGGGAGGGGAGGGAAATGTCTGCTGGGAACTCTATTATTCCCTATGGAGATTTATTCCCATAGAAAATCATGGAGAATTGATCTGCAGGTATCTGGGGCTCTGGGAAGGCTGTTTTTTGGGGTAGAAGCACTAAATTTTCAGTATAGCATCTAATGCCTCTCCCCAAAATACCCCCCAGATTTCAAAAAGATTGGACCAGGGGGTCCAATTCTATGAGCCCCAAAAGAAGGTGCCCCTATCCTTCATTATTTCCTATGGAAGGAAGGCATTGAAAAGGTGTGCCGTCCCTTTAAATGTGATGGCCAGAACTCCCTTTGGAGTTCAATTATGCTTCACAGCCTTGCTCTTGGCTCCACCCCTAATGTCTCCTGGCTCCACCCCCAAAGTCTCCTGGCTCCACCCCCAAAGTCCCCAGATATTTCTTAAATTGGACTTGGCAACCCTAGCGCTTATCCCCATGGGACAGACTGACTGACTGACTGTATGTCTATCTGTCTATCTATCCATCCCTCCCTCCATCTATGGCTTTTTTTGAGCAGAAATGCACAGGAACGCAGTTCTGGCTGGCTTGGGTGTCAGGGGGTGCAGCCTAATATGCAAATGAGTTCTTGCTGGGCTTTCTCTATAAAAAAGCCCTGTGTGAAACAATACTGACATCAGGGGGTGTGGCCTAGTATGCAAATGAGATCCTGCTGGGCTTTCTTTACAAAAAAGCCATCTGTCTGTCTGTCTGTCTGTCCCGCCCTCCTCAGCAGAGCAGGCTCAGGGCGGGTTACAACAAACAATAAAACAACATAACCAATATTATTCAGTTATCAATATTCAATTATTCAATAATTAAAACATTGTATCAACAGTCATTAAGCCCGAATAACATCAATTACTTTAGCCACAAATGGCAATCGATGGCACCAATTAATCAATCTAACGGCTCCCGAATTAAGCTCTCCATCTGTGTGCAGGTAGATGGTGATAACTGATACTGAAGGAGCCGTGCAGGCGGGAGACGTTGCAAGATGAACTGAGCAAGCAAAGCATTGCAGAGCACACAAGCAAAACAGGGTAGGCAAGCTAAGCAGCACTAAACTTCCACTGAGTCTGGCTCTATTAAAGTAGGGTTGCCAGCCTCCAGTTGAGGCCTGGAGAGCTCCCGCTTTTACAACTGATCTCCAGCTGGCAGAGATCAGCTCCCCTGGAGAAAATGGCTGTTTTGAAGGGTGGACTCTATGACACTGTATCATGTAAAGGCCCCTCCTCTCCCCAAACCCCGCCCTCTCCTGGGTCCACCCCCAAAGTCTCCAGGTATTTTCCAACACAGACCTGGCAGCCCTGTAAATAACTAAAGGCATTGTCTACTTAGACTGGCGGCAGCTCTCCAGCAGGTCTTTCACATCTCTTGCAACTGACCCTTTTAACATCGTGATATGCATGGAGTGACCCCAGGAGGACCTTCAGCATGCAAAGTGGACACTCTTGCCCTGAGCCATCTACCTGTAGTCTTTTCTTCCTCCTTTGCATATTAGGCCACACTTCCATGATGTAGCCAATCCTCCAAGAGCTTGCAGGGCTCTTAGCACAGGGCCTACTGTAAGCTCCAGGAGGATTGGCTGCATCAGAGGGGTGTGGCCTAATTTGCAAAGAAGTTCCTGCTACAAAAAAAGCCCTGTGTCCCATTCAGGCTCACTTCTGTTCCGGGGGCAGCTCCAGGTTTAAATGAATGCACCTGCCTCTGTCATTTCTAGCATGGCCCTTCAGAATGAGGGTAACACTCACCTTTCTTTGTTGTAACAATTATGTCTTGTTTTTGTTTTTTTAACAGGTTTTTCTTCTTGCTTTGTTGTTTTTAGGATAAGACGTGGTTATAAATTTCGACCCTCCATCTCTTTGAATAACAGCTGGCTTTTATATTTTTCAAAGCAAGAGGAGGGCACTGCTTTTTCCTCCCGCCTGCTTGGCGGCAATCATGTTCTTTGGCATCAGGCACAATCTAACACATTTAAATCTGCTAATTGCCTCTTCCATCTCATTTAAAAATGGTTACTAAGTGCAAGCTGAGGCTTTCCTCATGTTCAGCAACATCTCCTCTTTCACTTTTTTTGTTTTTCCTTTTGGGAATAGGGTTGCCAAGTCCAATTCAAGAAATATCGGGGGACTTTGGGGGTGGAGCCAGGAAACATGGGGGGTGGAGTCATAAGCAAAGTTGTGACAAGTACAATTGAACTCCAAAGGGAGTTTTGGCCATCACATTTAAAGGAACCGCACACCTTTTAAATGCCTTCCCTATATTAGAAATAATGAAGGATAGGGGCACCTTATTTGGGGGCTCATAGAATTGGACCCCCTAGTCCAATCATTTTGACACTTGGAGTTAAAACAATTTTATTTGGTAATATATGGTAATTATATCCAATACTAATAAAATATTAATAAACACTTAATACCTTCCCATACATTACTCTTTTCCCTCCTTCCCTCCCCACAAATCTTGACTTCCACCGGTGCCGATTACTTAAAATTCTAATATCAAAAGGTATCTTTAACTCTAAAAGAATCTTAATACTAAAAAGAAAAATATATATATCATTTTGCAAAGAAATAAAAAACACATTTCTTATATTTTATAAAATCCCACTCAGTTATTATAGTTCATTTTCTTTCTTCTTCTAAACACCTAATTGGTATTCTCAAAAATCACCCAATGTCCTTTTACTTTCCATTCTTTTTCTATATATCTTCTGAATTTATCCCAGTCCATCTTAAATCCCTCTAAATCATAATCTTTCAAGATTCTTGTAAATCTATCCATTTCACTCCATGACATAACTTTTACAATCCAGTCCCATTTTTCTGGTATTTTATCTTGCTTCCATAACTGCGCGTATAATGTTCTAGCAGCTGAAAGAAAGTACGAGATTACAGTTCTATCTTCTTTTGGAAATTTCTCCATTTGTAATCCCAATAGGAAAGTCTCTGGAGTTCTCTTAAATTCATATCCCAAGATTCTAAAAATTTCTTGTTGAATCATTTGCCAAAACTGTTTCTCTCTTTCACAAGTCCACCACATATGGTAGAAAGAACCTTCATGTTTTTTACATTTCCAACATCTATCCGGCATCTTATTATTCATTTTTGCCAACTTTTTAGGAGTCATATACCATCTATACATCATTTTATAACAGTTTTCTTTAATACTATAACATGTCGAAATGTTCATAGAGTTCTTCCACAAGTATTCCCATGTTTCCATCTGTACTTCTTTATTTACATTAATTGCCCATTTTATCATTTAAGATTTTACTACTTCATCTTCAGTAGACCATTTCAGTAATAGTTTATATAGTTTTGAAATCAACTTATCATTATCTCCAAGCAGAACATTTTCTAATTCAGTTTGCTCCTTCCTTATTCCTTCATTTTTAATATCGTTTTCCACCAAGCTCTTTATTGGTTGCATTTGGAACCAGTCATACTTATTATTCAATTCTTCAGCTGTTTCCAACTCTATCTTGCCACCTTGTATTTTTAATAATTGATTATATGACAACCATCTTGCTTCACCTGTCTCAGCTGATATTTTAATTATTTCTGCTGGCACTATCCACAATGGCTTCCTTTCATCTCCATATTTTCTATATTCCATCCACATATTTAACAGATTACTTCTTATATAGTGATGAAAGAAAAATCCATCCATCTTTTGTTCCCATAGTACATATAAGCGTGCCAACCAAATATATTTCCATGGCCTTCCAATGCTAAAAGTTTCTATTCAACAACGTCACCTACTCTTTTATCCATACTAGACATACTGCTTCGTGGTATAACTTTAAGTCTGGTAATTGAAATCCTCTTCTTTCTTTTGCATCTGTTAAAATTTTCATTTTAATTCTTGGTTTCTTCCCCGCCCATACAAACTCTGAAATTTTTCTTTTTCCATTTATTAAATTGTTTACTGTCTTTCACTATCGGAATTGTTTGAAATAAATACATAATTCTTGGTAGAATATTCATTTTTATTGCAGCTATTCTTCCAAGCAATGACAAATTAAGTTTATTCCATTTTACCATATCTTCATTCATTTTATGCCATAGCTTTTCATAATTGTTTTTATATAAATCGATATTTTTCATTGTAATATCCACACCCAGATATTTTACTTTAGAGGTAACTTCACATCCTGTTAGCTTCTGCAATTCTTTTTGTTTACTAATTTGCATGTTTTTGCATAACAATTTTGACTTCTCTTTATTGATGTAAAATCCTGCCATTTCTCCATATTCTTGTATCTTACCTAGTAATAATGGCGTTACTTGTATAGGATTTTCATTTATAAATAATGGTGTTACTTGTATAAGATTTTCATTTTCATTTGTATTTCATTTCATTTATCATCTGCAAATGCTCTGTATTTATAAGTAAAGCCTTTTAATTTCAAACCTTCTATTTCTTTATCTTCTTGAATTTGCATCAGCAAAACTTCAAGGATCATTATAAACAACAATGGAGAAAGAGGGCAACCTTATCTTGTTCCCTTACTAATTATCATATCCTCTGTAAGATCCGCATTTATGCAAAGTTTTGCATACTGTTCAGTATATATTGCTTTCACCATTCTTATAAAGCTTTCCCCCAGTTTCATTTTTTCCATCACTGCAAACATAAAGTCCCAGTTTAAATTATCAAAAGCTTTCTCTGCGTCCACAAAAAATAAAGCAACTTCTTTTTCTGGATGTCTTTCATAATATTCTACAATATTTACAACAGTCCTTAAATTGTCCCTGATTTGTCTTTTGGGAAGAAATCCTGCTTGTTCCTCCTTAATAAAATTCTTCAAATATTGTTTAAGTCGTTCTTCTAAGATTCTTGTATATATTTTATAGTCCTTATTTAACAATGAGATTGGTCTATAGTTTTTTACATTCGTGACATCTCTGTCCTCTTTTGGAATCAACGAAATTACTGCTTCCTTCCATGTATTTGGTATTTTCCCCTGCAGTCTTATAATATTCATCAATTTTTGAAGCTTTGGTATTAACTCCTCTTTAAGGGTTTTAAAAATTTTTGCTGTATATCCAATCATTTTGACACTTGGAGAACATTTTGAGGAGAGTCATCAGATGCTATGCTGAAAATATGGTGCCTCTACCTCAAAAAAAAACCAGCCCCTCCAGAGCCCCAGGTACCCCCAGATCAATTCTCCATTATACCCTATGGAAATTGATCTCCATAAGGGAATAATAAAGTACCCAGCAGACATTCCCCCCCCCCCCAATTTCTGTCGACTCTGAAGCAGGGGATTGGCGTCTCTATGAGTTATGAATTGCTGAACTTCCAACTTCTTCAAAGTAACACAGAGCAATCAAAGATTCAAGTTTACCTTTCCTATGCAAATGACCTAGGGTTGCCAAGTAATTCAAAAAATATCTGGGGACTTTGGGGGTGGAGCCAGGAGATATTGGGAGCGGAGCCAGGAACAAGGGAGTGACAAGCACAATTGAACTCCAAGGGAGTTCTGGCCATCACATTTAAAGGGACAGCACACCTTTTTAAATGTCTTCCTTCCATAGGAAATAATGAAGGATAGGGGCACCTTCTTTTGGGGCTCATAGAATTGGACTCCCTGATCTAATCGTTTTGAAACTTGAGGGGTACTTTGGGGAGAGGCACTAGATACTATACTGAAAATTTGGTGCCTCTACCTCAAAAAACAGCTCCCCCAGAGCCCCCGAAACCTCCAGATTAATTCCCCATTATGCCCTATGAGAATCCATCTCCACATAGGGAATAATGAAGTGCTCAGCAGACGTATCCCTCCCTCTCCCCCTCCCCCCGTTTATGGTGACTGAAGCGAGGGATTGGCCTCTCTACTCACGAGCTGCTGCCAGCTTCATCAAAGTAACACAGACACACCATCCCAAGAGGAAGCCTTTCAATCGGAGACTGAAGCCTCCAGAGCTGGAAACTCACATGGCCCTCTAGGGGCGGGGCTTCCCCCCGCCGGCCAGCTGACTGGGGGCGGGAAATAGCCTGGGAAAGCAGAAGAACCCCCGCTGGGACCTGGGGATTGGCAAGCCTAAAATGACCTCTGAAAAGACTGTGCAACCAATGGAGGGTCTGGGCTGCTTTCACAGCCATTGGGAGCAGCCATGTTATTCTGCCTGCTCCCCGACCCCCCCCCCCGGTCCCTATTCAGCCTTAAAGATACAGACACACCATCCCAAGGGGAAGCCTTTCCCAGTGGAGTCTGAAGCCTCTGAAGGTGGAAAGGCACATGGTGGCTGTGGGGGCGGGGCTTCCCCCTGCCGGCCAGCTGACTGGGTGCAGGAAGGAGCCTGGGAAAGTGGGAGAACCGCCACTGGGACCTGGGGATTGGCAAGCCTATTTGGGGGGGAGGACTGAGAAACGTCAAAGGTTGTACAGTGTTCCCCCCCCCCCTTGTCTAAAGCTCTATCCTACATACCCAGTTCATCACTCTGGCCAATCCTGGGGCCTGAGAACCAGGAGGGTTTTTTTGTAGCAGAAACTCCTTTGCATATTAGGCCACACACCCCTGATATAGCTATTCCTCCTAGAGCTTATAGTAGGCCCTGTACTAAGAGCTCTGTAAACTCTTGAAGGACTGGCTACATCAGGGGTGTGTAGCCTGATGTAGGCAAAGGAGTTCCTGCTACAACTGGTCCTTTAAACTGGAGAGGTCAGGAACTGAACCAGGGACCTTCTGCAAGCCAAGCAGATGCTCTACCTGAGCCGTGACTCCACCCCTTTTTCCTTCCATCTTGAACTAGTTTAATTGGCAGAATTTAGACTGCTTATTCTCTCAGACTGGGAATATCCGGGGCACAATCCTTTCAGGCAGCCCCCACTGATGTCAACGGACTTTAAGCAGAAACGCTTCTAGCATTTTTTTTGGAGGGCAATTACCCTTGTTTTTTTCTCCACACATGGTGTAGTGGTTAAGAGCGGCGGACTCCAGTCTGGGGAACTGGATACGATTCTGCATTCCTCCACATGAAGCCAGCTGGGTGATCTTGGGTCAGTCACAGCTCTCTCAGCCCCCAAAATAAGTCTTAACTCACCGCCTAATGATGCATAATGCTAAAAAGAGCTAGTACTTCGGGCAGCCAGACAATCTTACGATCCCTTGGGTATACCACACACAATGCTGTACGATAATTATCAAGACTATTTTGTAGGAAAAACCCAGCAGGGACTCATTCGTATATTAGGCCACACCCCCTGACATCACTATTGTTTCACACAGGGCTTTTTATGTAGAAAAAGCCCAGCAGGAACTCATTTGTATGTTAGGCCATACCCCCGATGCCAAGCCAGCCAGAACTGCGTTCCTGTGCATTCCTGCTCAAAAAAAGCTCTAAATTATTAATTATATATATTATTTTGTAAACAGTGTAGAGCCTCAGATTGGATTATAGATTGGAAAAAATGCAGAAAAGGGCAACTAGAATGATTAAAGAGTTGGAACACTTTCCCTATGAAGAAAGGTTAAAACACTTGGGGCTCTTTAGCTTGGAGAAACATCGACTGCGGGGTGGGTGACATGATAGAGGTTTACAAGATTATGCATGGGATAGAGAAGATAGAGGAAAAAGTACTTTTCTCCCTTTCTCACAATACAAGAACCTGTGGACATTCAATGAAATTGCTGAGCAGTCGGGTTAGAACTGATAAATGGAAGTCCTTCTTCACCCAAAGGATGATTAACACATGGAATTCACTACCACAGGAGGTGGCGGCAGCTACAAGCATAGGCAGCTTCAAGAGCCAATTGGATAAGCATATGGAGCAGTGGTCTATCAGTGACGATTAGCCACAGCGTATTGTTGGAACTCTCTCTCTGGGGAAGTGATGCTCTGTATTCTTGGTGCTTGGGGGGGCATAGTAGTCCTGGCCTCACGGGTGGATATCCTGATGGCACTTGGGTTTTTGGCCACTGTGTGACACAGAGTGTTGGACTGGATGGGCCATTGACCTGATTCAACATGGCTTCTCTTATGTTCTTATCCCCAGCATCTCTAGTCAAAAGGATTGTGTAATATACAACATGAAAGATTCCTGTCTCTGGAGAAATGCTGCCAGCCAGAACAATGATGACCTTGATGGACCAATATGCATATAGAAGATGACCCCTTACACCATCCATGTTATTTTAATCCTTTTTCTTAGTCACCTTTCCTGCTCTCTAGGGAGGAATGCAGGCTGTCTGCATAGGTACAGCACCCCTTCTGTGTCAAACAAGCAAAACTCCCATATGTAAACCTTCTCTGCCCTTGTAAATCTGGGCTGGTTGAGACAATTGAGCATAGGCTTTTATTCTGTCAGTTCTGTCATGAGATTCGGACAAAATACATTACTCCAATTACAGGCCTAACCAATTTGATTCCACTCTCCTTTTAGCTGAATCCTGTAATGAAATTACTGCCAAGGTAGCAAGATTTTGTACTGTGGCCAACTTAATCAGACAGAAGATTACAGCCTCTTTTAAGAAATTTTAAATATATTTAAATATTAAATAATGTTATCCATCCAAGTTCTTGTCTGTATTTATTGCTAAGTCATGCTTATGTGATTAATGCACAAGTTATATATTAATGTACTGTCTGATCTTGGATTGTAATAATAAAACTGTACTGTGCAAAACTGCCTTACACCAAGACCTATCGCTGGTCCACCTAGTTCAGCCCAGTTTGATGGGCAGCAGCTCTCCCAGATCCATAGCAGAGAATAATCTCTGCCAGTACTGACTGCCTGGCATCCTTTAACTGGAGAGGTAAAGGACTGAAACTGAAAACTTCAGCATGCAACACATATTACCTATAGCAGGGGTGGCCAAACTTGCTTAATATAAGAACCACATAGAATAAACATCAGATGTTTGTAGGGTTGTCAAGTCCAATTCAAGAAATATCTGGGGACTTTGGGGGTGGAGCCAGGAGACATTAGGGGTGGAGCTAAGATCAAGGCTGTGATAAGCATAATTGAACGCCAAAGGGAGTTCTGGCCATCACATTTAAAGGGACGGCACACCTTTTCAATTCCTTCCTTCCATAGGAAATAATGGATAGGGGCACCTTCTTTTGGGGCTCATAGAATTGGACCCCCTGGTCCAATCTTTTTGAAACTTGGGGGGTATTTTGGGGAGAGGCACTAAATGCTATACTGAAAATTTGGTGCCTCTACCTCAAAAAACAGCCCGCTCAGAGCCCCAGATACCTGCAGATCAATTCTCTATGATTTTCTATGGGAATAAATCTGCATAGGGAATAACAGAGTTCCCAGCAGACATTTTCCCCTGCTCCCCCCGCTTTCTGGCGACCCTGAAGCAGGGGGAGGGTCTCCAAACCGGGGGATCCCCTGCCCCCACCTGGGGATTGGCAACCCTAGATGTTTGAGAGCTGCAAGACAAGGAAGGAAGGAAACAACTTTAACCTAAATGCTTTCTCCAAGCCAGGCAATGGGGCACTGGGGGCTTCAACAGCCACACAGTATGTGTGAAATTGCCACATGTAGCTCCTGAGCCAATTTGGCCAACCCTGCTCTATAATCTCCCAGCATACTCTTTGTTCAAAACTCAATGGCAGGCTGACCATGTGGCAAAGTAAGTGTTAGATTTGGGTGCCAACCAGGCCGGCAGAGCTGGAAACTGGCAAATCTGACTCATAGGGCACAATTCGCTAGGATGACGCGTTGGGGAAATAACGCACACTGCACAAAAGGCTGCAAAGCTGAGCTAATCAACACTGCCCCTTCCCAATCGCCAATCTTATGGACGACTGTAGGGATACTGTAAATCAGTGACTCCCAACATGGTGCCTGTGAGCACCAATACCACCTGCTATGCCACTTTTCTACCTCCCAATTTATCCCACCCAACAGATGGGGTGGCCTGGGATTGGCCTAGTATGGCGATATGACCTCTTTAGCAACATCCCCAGTCTTTACCAGCCAGCAGACAAAAGTCTTGGACTTTCCACAAGCAGGTTGTTTTAGGAAAGAAACCATTTTGTGCAAGTGGCGAACATGCTTCTAGAATTCTGACATGCAGGGTGGAATTCTAGCAGGAGCTGCTTTGCATATTAGGCCACACCCCCTGCCATAGCCCATCCTCCAAGAGCTTGCATGGCTCTTTTTTGTAAGCTCTTGGAGGATTGGCTACATCAGGGGTGCGTGGCCTAATTCGCAAAGGAGTTCCTGCTAAAATTCCACCCCTGGTGACATGAACATGTGAGGCACATGGAAACTGATGTATCAGCACTGGCCAAGATATATTGTGGAGGACTAAACCCAATGTGCGTGTGGTGCGGAAAACAGAATTTGCAGTTTTGGCCACTGCAATGCCAACTTACCAAGCACATTAAAGATGTTGTGATGTTGTTAGCCGCCCTGAGCCTGCCTCTGCGGGGAGGGCGGGATATAAATAAAATGTATTAGTATTATTATAAAGAGGTGTAATGTTAAGAATGTTTATGTAGTAATTGGGATACCCAGGTTCAAATCCCTACTCCAACATAAAAGTATAAGAAGAGTTCTGCTGGTTCAGACCAGTGGCCATCCAGTCTAGCAGCCTGTCTCACACATTGGCCAACCATTTCTTCTGGAGAACCAACAACAGGACATAGAGGCCGAGGCTTTTCCCGATGTTGCCTCTTTGGCCCTGTGATTCAGAGGTTTAGTGCCTGTGAATATTCTCCTCAGTCACCATGGCTAATAGCCACTGATACTTATCCACAAATGAATCTATCTAATCGCCTTTTAAAGCTGTTTATTCCTCTGGTCCTCGCAACATCCTATGGCAGCAAATTCCACATTTTAATCACTCTTTGTATAAAAAGTATTCCACATTTTAATCACTCTCTGTGTAAAAAAGTATTTCTTTTTGTCTGTTACCTCAGATGATCACTGAGTGACCTTGGGCAAGTCTCATGCTGTCAGCCTAACATAACTCACAGGCTGGTTGTGAGAATAAAATGAAGAGAAGAATAATGTTGTAAGCTACCTTAAGTCTCCCCAGTGGGGAGAAAAGTGAAGTGTAAAGGAAATAAAAATGTTGTGGAATAGATGGAACATAGAAGGGAAATACACTTTCAGAAATGTAGCAAGAATTAGAAATGGTAATCAAGCAAGCAGGAACTTTGAAAGCGATTGATCACCAGGTTTCGGACTTTGTTTTTTTTGGAACAGATTGATAAGACATCAGGAAACACCTTAAGTTCTTTGCACAGCCATAATAATTATTACTAGTCTCTCATGGCAGTGGATGTAGACCCAAAGGTTGTGGCAGCCTGAAACTCCAGCTCTTTCTGTGGTGAGCTAGGTTTAATTTGGGGGCTGAGAGAATTATGACTGGCACAAGGTCATCCAGCTAGCTTTAAGTGAAGGACTGGGGAATCAAACCTAATTCTCCAAATTAGAATCTGCTACGCTACTACACCAAACTGCCATATATGATGGGAAACTGATAATTAAAACAGGAGGGCTTGAAGAACAAGAAATTTGCAAGTATGCATATATTCAGGTGGGTAGCCACGTTAGTCTGAAGCAGCAGAACAAAGATTGAATCCAACGGCACCTTTATCTGAAGAAATATGCATGTACACTAAAGTTTATACCCATATATCATATTGTTATGGCAGCCCCGTGGCAAAGAGTAGTAAAGCTGCAGTACTGCAGTCCAAGCTCTCTGCTCATGACCTGAGTTTGATCCCGGTGGAAGCTGGGTTCAGATAGCTGGCTCAAGATTGACTCAGCTTTCCATTCTTTCCGATGTCAGTAAAATGAGTACCCAGCTTGCTGGGGGAAAAGTGTAGATGACTGGGGAAGGCAATGGCAAACCACCCCGTAAAAAAGTCTGCCGTTAAAACATTGTGATGCGGAAACAACTGGTGCTTGCACAGGGGACTACCTTTACTTTTTATAATATTGTTCCTTAACAGGCAATTTTTTCAATGGTTAAAATATGAAGCTTTAAAGGCTGACATTCTATATGGTATGGGAAATCACTGTTCTTTTATCGTCCTCTGGAATACATCCTACATTTTTTACATTTTGGGATGGTCATGTGGGAGAGCCAAACAGGTAAAAAGCTAAGGACGCCTCCTTTCCTTTCCCTCATGGAAACCTCTCTCTTCTGTTACTGACTCATAAGCAGGGCTCTTTTTTCTTGTAGCAGGAACTTCTTTGCATATTAGGCCACACACCCCTGGTGTAACCAATCCTCCTGACGCATACAGTAGGCTCTGTACCAAGAGCCTTGTAAACTCATGGAGGATTGGCTGCATCAGGGGTGTGTGGCCTAGTATGCAAAGCAGCTCCTGATACAAAAAAAGCCCTGCTCATAAGAAATTTTTTCAATCCTCTGGCAAGCGGAATGGTCCACTGGAGGAAAAACTGACTGCTTGCCTGCTCTTGGTGCATGCAAATTAGAAGACCACGGCAATCTCTGGTCTATCCTTTTTAAAGCCCGAGTATTAAGAGCATTTGATGGTCATGACCTTAAACTGTTAAGCAGGTCTCCTTCCCCAGGAAAACTTGGGAACTGTAGTTCTGCAGAGAGGAGACAGGCAACCGCTGACAAAGAGTTCTCAATCACATCACTAAATCGACATCCGCAGGATTCTTTGGGAATGTCCTATGAAACAACAGGGGTGGAATTCTAGCAGGAACTCCTTTGCATATTAGGCCACACACCCCTGATGTAGCCAATCCTCCAAGAGCATTTTTGTAAGCTCTTGGAAGATTGGCTACATCAGAAGGGTGTGGCCTAATATGCAAAGGAGCTCCTGCTAGAATTCCACCGCTGTTATTATATATGAAATAACTGGGAGGGAAATAACTTGAGGGTTTCCAAAGTTTTCAAGGGGTATGTCTAAAAAATGGGTTTGGAATAGGGCCTATGTTGAGAAGGAACTGAATATTGCTCCCTTTGGTGGTGGCACCAATCACATGATGAGGTTCGGCTCATCTCGTCCCCTCCCAGAAGGCACTGGCTTTGAAGTCAGAGGCCAAGCCCTGCAAAGATTCCAGCCAACGATCCCAGGGCGCGTCCGTGGAACCGCAGTCTCCGGTTGCTTTCTCTCTCCTTGAGCCTGCCTCCGCCCCACCAGAAGAGATGTCCACCTCTGGAACCACAAGAGGGTGAAAGCGGAGAACGAAGGAGGGGCCGAAGAGTCCCGCTTGACATTAATTGATTGGAGCGGCTGTTGGTGCCTTATCTCTCTCCCCTTCTCTGCCGGGTAGCGTGTGTCCGCCAGAGTCCGCGGGGTCGGTGATTAATAGGGCCCATCACTCACTGTCCGGGATGGCTGAAAGGCGGCATGGGGGGGAGGGGGCGGCCCTCCCCCCGCCGCTGAGATAACAAGCAGCAGGAATAATGAACGCTGTCATTCCACTTTTCATTTTGATGGAAAGTCATTACGAGAGTCAACACCACCGACAAAGAGCAATGAATCAACTGCTCTCCTATGAAATTAAAATCGAATCACCTCCCTACCACCACCCCAAACTGATCACCCTCTCTTTGCCCCCCCAAATGGCAGGAAAGTGTGTGTGGGGGGGCGGTTTGAGGCTACTGTGGCATCCTCTTGCCAGGATAAGAGAAAATGGGTGCAAACCCCGGGCCAGACAACAGCCTAGCCATCACCTTTGGTGTTCCCCCTCGCCTGTCATCTGTCGCTGCCCGTCGACTCAATCCAACTACTTCCTGGCGGCCAGCAGCAGCTGGGTGGGGCTGGATCTGCCAAACATCTGGCTACGTTAGAGCTTGCTTGGTCTTCCAACAGCTAGGCTTGCTGGCAGGGCAAAATGGAAATGCGATGTTTAGGAAAGGAACATCCCCTGCCTTCCCCCTCCTATATGGGAGAAAATGCTGCTAATATGTCATGCACTGGGTAAGAGATATCTCAGCAGGGATCCGTTGTCTCAAGCCTATGGGACAGCTTTAAAGGGGCATATGTCTGAAAATGGGTTTGGAATAGGACCTGTGTCCAGAAGAAACCGCATTTTGGAGAAATACTGCATACCCAAAGTGTGAAGGCAGCATGCACGTTATCAAACATGCGGCCTCGTTTGTTCGGGGTCCAGGCTTGAGCTCTGGTTCCTTGTAAAAGTACACTGGGACAAAGAAGAAAGAAAAACATTAAGGTCTGCCCTGTATGATGAGTGAAAGAGCCCACAAATTTTGATTCCCATGTGTGGGGGGGAAACAGAGCCAGTGCCCCACCAAGAAAAAAACTTGGGCTTGATCTTGGGCTGAGGATGCAGCCGTGATATCAGAAACCGGTAACAGGAGACAGGTCCTAAAAACAAATGGGAGAAGAACATACCCTGGTGGGACCTTTCCACCTCAGGAAGGTCAGGAGCTGAATCCCAAAAACAGACAGAGGGACTATTTGTTTCCCAGAGGCAAGCCTCGGATTCAGCAGCTCACAGGAGCAGAGCTCCTGAACCTTTCTGAGGGTTCCACCTCCTCCTTCCCACCCTGTCCATTGAATAGTAGGCGCAGCTACATCACAATCCCTGGATGAGCTCCATCACCTATTTTTCTACAAAACGACCCCTGCCCAGAGGTATTAATAAATAGTGGAGCGCCCCAATAATTGGGCTGGCAATTGCAGCTTCTACTCTGGTTGGAATATTTGTCTTAAGACAAAACCGAGAACTAATAGTCCAGCGCTCCCCAGAAGGGTCTCTGCCACCAGGTGAAGAAAGTGCACCCGGGGAGGCAAGAACAAGTTTCATAAGACATCAGAGGCAGAGCTCTTACACCTTCATTGGCCAAAGAATATGGCTGTGAAAAAATGTACAGAGGAGCTCATGGTGGACGAGGCAGATTTATTCAGCCCTCGGGGATTTGCTAACACGCTTCTGGCTCTATGTGGAAAGGAGGTGGTGGAATCCTTTGCGCTAGCTGCTTCCCACTCCCGGGTTTGGCAGGTCCGTTCTCCTCAGCTCTTACAGTCCTTGGTTCTTCCCCCTTAGCCTTGGTTGAGGATGGGATTCATGCTGTGCTGCTTCAATCCCAGAAGGGGTGTCGGCGTGGGGAGGAGAGGGGCTCAGAGGGAGGTACCCATCAGGTTCACTGGTCGGCCACTGTATCTTTTAGAAATGTCGGCTTCAATCTGAAAAGACAGGAGCACCCATTGGCAGGAATGGATCAGCAAAACCTCAGCTCTTAAAGTGTCCACAGAACATGCCTGTTTTTTTCTGGAAGGGCCAAGAGCCTAGAATTGCTGCTGAGTGTTCCAACTGACTCCCTTTGCAAGACTTTCTGATTGGCTGGAGGCCACAATTCAAACTGCTTTCTTAAATATGGCTTGGCTGTCCACGACGCCAGTCTTTTACGTGGAAAATTGCAGTGCCAGCTTTCCCATCTGCCAGTAATTAAAACACTTCTCTAAGGTGTTTCCCTGAGCAAGTCCCACTGAAATATCTAGGGAGTGTGGGAGGGTCCCTCTTATCTAAAATACAGGTCTTGCTTTCATTCCTCTTTGGACCTTGGTGAAAAGTCATGGCTTGGTGGACACACAATAACATGAAACCATGGTTTATGTAACCACAGTTTGGGAAATTAGGATTTGGTTCAGAGACAATCATCAAAATTCTGGTTTATCTGGGTTCGCTCTTTCCCCTGTCGCTTCAACAGACACCTGCAATGTAGGGGAACGATCCAGGATTCAGCCCAGATGTCTGTGTTCGTATGTTGTATGAAACCATAGTTAAGGTTTCCTATGGTAAATAAACCAACTTTAAACCAAGGTTTCAGATCTTGGTTTTCATGGACCCTAGCTAATCATAGTTAGTGAAGTGTGCTGAGTTTGGATGATCGCACTAACTGTACTTAGTGGTTTAATTAAACCAGAGTTTCAGGGGACATCTGAACTAAGCCTGAGACTTGAAAGTAGGGCTTGAAACTTGTTTCAGATCCCAGCAAGCAGCAAACCTGGTTACTGTCAGCCATGGTTAAAGTTAGCAAGGGCAAAATAAGGGATAAAGCGTGAAGAGTGAGAACAGGCCACAGTTCTGCAGGGCCTGTAAGGCCAAACTGTTCAAACCCACTTTCAACGGTTAAGGGAAGGTGGCTACTATACCACAGCACCGACAATCTCACTGAACCAATATAACCAGAAACATCAGAATAATCAGAAACATCAACGTGCACCTTGGATTTTTAATAATTGTCAAATGTATGGAAATGATTTTATTGCATATTCTGTTTTTTTAATATTCTATGTCGTTTTTAACTGTTGTTAGCTGCCCTGAGCCCACCAGGAGAGGGTGGGATATAAATTTGATAAAATAAAATAAATAAACTAGGCAGAGGCAGTGTACAGCTCTGATCCCTGATGCTTTAACCATGGTTAGGAGAAGCGTCGTAAAGTTACAACTGGCACAACTCCACTCCCAGCAACCCCCCCGAGAATTCTATGAAGAGTCAGGCTGTTAAGCCCTGACTTGGTTAGCCGAACAAGCCTGATCTTGTCGAATACTGGAATACCGGAAGCTAAGCCAGGTCAGCCCTGGCTAGTATTTGGAAGGACAACCTCCAAGGAATACCAGGGTTGTGATGCGGAGGCAGGAAATGGCAAACCACCCCTGAAATGTCTCTTGCCTCCAAACCTCACTAGGGGTCGTCTGAAGTCAGCTTGACTTGATGGCTGTTAGTCCACAGAGTTCAGCCTTTTCTACTACAACGGGCGGCACCCAAATCTCAGACAGAGGTCCTTTCTTTGCTCAGCTACCAAGGTGCCTTCCATTTGACTTGCTAGGAATTCCACTTGGGACCTTCAGCATACAAGAAATGGGTCTGCCTTATTTCAGTCATCTGTATTAACTGCGCAAAGTAGCCAAATTTTGTTTATTCCGCTTCTGCTAATCATGGGCTGACACAGAGATACGGACAGCACCAAAACTTTTTGAAGTGTATCTTCACAGTCTAAGAAACTTGCCACAGAAAGCAAGCGGAACTGTGCACTCGGTACTAGAATCCATAATGGTAGTGAAATGTTACGGAACTGTGAAAACACGAAGAGTTTCGGGGAGATCAGCGAAGCCACAAGCTGCATCTGAACATCGCAATAAGCTAATTGGTTGTAATGCTGATTCGTCTACCAGGCCAATTGTGCGCTGCCTGGCCTTACAAAGTCCCCAAATCTGATGTGGTTTAATTAAATTAGTCCTTAGTCTAAACAAGTTATTGGGAGGGGACTGAATACCAAGACCTATTTCTCTGCCTGCTACCTTCCTGCTCACTGACTCCATTACTTCCCAGGTTACCTGTCTACTAAGCTTCACCTGGCCCTCCAAGTAGGGTTGCCAAGTCCCTCTGCCGCTGTGGTACCATAGTTTTACCGCAAATCCTAGAGTGTACCCGGTGCAATGATGTCCTTTCTGGCTGACGTCATCACGCAGGGCACGTCGCACAATGATGAGGCTCTCTGGGGGCAGGGATCCCCCGGGCAACCTGTTCCGCTCAGAGCCGGCAAATTGGGGACCCCCCCAAACTGAGGGATCCCCCCGCCATGAGCTTGGCAGCCCTACCTCCAAGGTCTGATGGGAAACCACTCAGGACTTTCCTGAAAGCTCCTTGTGTTGGGTGTTCCACTCTGGGCAGAGAATGTACACTGGGCTCAGAGAAGCATGGCTGAAACAGAACTGAACTCTGGACTTTTAAGACTGGGCAGAGATGGGATCTCCCCCCACCCTTTCCCGCTTTGTGCCCTCCCCCTGCACTCACCAGTTTCTGCAGCTCCTTCGTTTTCTGCACAAGAAGGTCGAGTTTCGGCTCCAGGGCAGCCTGCTCTTCCAGGGCTTCCTGCCGTTTCTGGATCATCAGGTCTTTCTTTAGGAGCAGCAAATCTGCCTGCTTTAGCTTTTGGCGGAGGAGTTCCGTCACACGGTCCACGTACCTAAACCGACAAGAGTCACCAGGTCAAACATGCCAGCGAGTTCCTCTCCCCTGTAATTCCTAAACTGCTGTAATTTCTGATCACTCTCCTGAGATCCCAAAATTGTAAGATGTATAGGTGTTGGGGGAAAAAGACAATCCACTCTGAGGGTCCCCAACCTTTTTGAGCCTCTGGTGGGCACATCTGGAATTCTGACAAGGCACGGTGGGTTCGGCAACAAAATGGCTGTCACAAAATGGTCGCCGTCAACACCACAAATTTTTAACTTTGGTTGGAGGAAGTGACTTTACAGGAAGGGGTGGAGTTGGACGTACTGACCTTTGACCTGAGACAGAACGTGCCATCAGATCACCAAACTCTGTCTTGCCCAAGTACTGCCTGCAAATCTGTGGAAATTTTTCAAGATGGAGGTAACAACCCTACGTATAAGGTTAGGGGTCTCCAATATATTGGCTCAAGCTTTGTACCCATGTGACCTTTCACCTTTGACTCCAGAGTGGGATCACACAGCAACAAAATGGCTGCCATAGGCGGCAGCACCAGCCACAAAATGATCGCCACAGTTTAACTGCAGTAACACCATACAGATCCTTGTGCTGCAGTGGCAGCTGCCGCCAAAGCAACGTTTTTTTTTAAATGTGCACAGCCAATCAAATCTCTAATAGCTCATTGGAAGCGCTACCGGGTAAAAGCCCTACCTGGTTCCACCCACTTCCTAAAAATAATTGGAAGGTGCCAGAAAAGGTGTCAGAGGGCACCACATTGGGGACCCCTTTCCTACACAAAGCAAAATCATCCCTTTCCACTCATGAGTGCTCTCCGATTGACTGCTTGATTTGCAGAAACCTGGAAGTTTTGTTTGTTGTAAGCAACTGTGTGGCAGCAGGAGAAAAGGTAGGGAATGGGATGAGAGGTGTTTACACCTGGAATGGGCTCATCAGCAGAACAACAGCACAGGCAGAACAGGATTCAACTGTAAGTCACATCTTACTGCCACTGGTCCTTTCCCTCAATACTCTAAAACAGAGTTGGCCAAACTGGCTCGGGAGCGACATCTGGCTCTTTCACACATACTGTGTGGCTCTTGAAGGCCTCACTGCCCCATCAGCCAGCTTAGAAAAGGCATTTCTCTCTTTAAATCGCTTCTCCAAGCCGAGCCAGCCAGTGGCTTGAAGAATGCATTTAAAGTTGCTTTCTTTCCACCTCTCCCTCTCTCCTCCCACCTCCATCTATTTGCCTTCCTTCCTTCCTGTCTTGCAGCTCTCAATCATCTGATGTTCATTCTGTGTGGCTCTTTTGTTAAGCAAGTTTGACCACCTCTGCTCTAAAAGCAATGCCTTAGGTACTGCAGTATATAAACATATTTAAATTCAACACAGATTAAATTGATTGGTTAAGTGGTTACTGTTTTTCTTTTGCTTTCTTTCTTTTCTTTTTTAAAAAAACCCCTTTAAATTAGTTGGCAGTTATAATTAAGGTACATCGACACAAGTTTTTTTTCAGCTTGCACTTTAACAGATAACCGGAATTGTAGGAAACTGTGCCAAGGAAAAGAGTGTACGCTGCAATGCAGGGATATTTCCACAAATACTGCATTCTCCTTTATCAGGAATGCAGCAGACAGTCTGAGGTGTTCGGCATCTGCAATGCAAATATCCCAGAAAGGGGTTCGGACAGCCTGTTTGTGGAGGCTGTTCAGGGTCTTGGGTGCACTGAGTGAGCACATCTGATAAACTACCCTGAAGCCCTCTCTGTGGCAGAAGAAAGGCCTTCAGAAGACTTGGAGAATGACGCCACAAAGGACACAGACTCTTTAGGCCTGAGATTTTGGTATTTTTTTGTATTTGTGTGTGTGTGTGCGCGCGTGTGCAAGCCTGGAAGTCATGGCAACCTCTAGCTGACTGACCCTACTGGGGACATGGAAGATATTCAGAGAGGTGGCTGAATAAAGCCTGCCCCTGCCTCTGGTATTTTAAGGAGGTCTCCCATCAAAATACTTGCCAGAGTCGACCCTGCTTAGCTTTCAAGATCTGGGCTATCCAGGTCAGGGCTAGAATGTTAGAGCCCTGATGGGGTTGGACCCAACCAGGTTTTCCACAGGTGAAAAACAAGGGCTCCCTGTTTATCACCCCAAAAGCCTATATCGAGAATCATGGGACCTGTATGTGGAATGGGGGGGGGGGGGGTGGGAACTGAGTGAGATCAGATGACAGCTGGTGGGATACAACCTTTAAGTTTCCAATAATGAGGGCCAGAAATGCGTGTTTCCCTGTAATCAAAAGTGGAGATCCTTCACCACATCTAAACGCTGTGCCAAATTCTGGAGCCTGGGTGGCCAATAAAATCCATGTTCTTCCTACCGAACCATCCCTCATTTCCCCTCAGTAGGGATTTAAACCTTGGCCTACCTCTACTAACTGATGCTGTAACCTGGGGTTGTTTTGTAGAAAATAGGGGGTGGAGCTCATTAGCATAACTCAGCATGCGCCGCCGCCGCCCCCACCAGCCAAAAGCAAACCGCCGCAAGAAAAGAGAGTCCTGGGAGAGCGAGGCCTGCTTGGGTTGGCTAAAGATCCAGCCGGCCCAAGCAGGCCTCGCTCACCTGGGGCTCTCCTTGTCCACCCCCCTCCCCACAGTCAAAAGGCCAGCAAGCCACCCGCTGCTCAGAATCACATAAGAAGTGGAGAGAGGGTGGCGTGGGCTTCTGCAGGGGTTATTGAGGGCTGCTGGGGGTGTGGCAAAGCTCCTGGTGACTGGCTGGCAGCCCGCTGTTCTAATCCAGGGACTGTTATGCAGCTGTACCTACTATTCAATGGGCAAGGTAGGTGGGGAGGAAGAGGTGGAGTCCTCAGAAAGGTTCAGGAGCTGTGCTCTTGTGAGCTCCTGCTGAATTCAAGGCCTGGCTGTAACGATCAGGAGTGCAAAGATTAAAGGGAGGGGGGCTTTTGTTTTGCAGCAAAGCTAAAGGAGGGGCCCTGATTTTGAAGGGAAGGATTAAGTGTAGGAAGGGAAACTGCACCAACCTTGGGGAGGCTAGGATCATGAAAAGATGCTGCATTCTCAAGCTAGTCATCCGGCCGATCAGGTCTTGGAGGGCTGCGACCCTGGCTTCTAATTTCTCTTTGGTCTGGTCCTGCAGGATGGGCGGGGCTAGCTGGAACTGGCTGACGGACAAAATGTCTGCCTCTTCGCTTGTCTCGACAATGCGCTGGGTCAGGAAGATCTCTAGCTGGGGGAGAGAAACAAGAAGTGTGAAGGCAGAGCCCCAGTCATCAGCCAGCCAAGGAGCCCTCTTCTTTTAGGCCGGATCTGGTTTACAGGAAGGCAGTGAGGTCACAGTAGAGACCAGCTTCAGTGATTCATATGATTTGGAGTTGTACTACGCTGTTCTATCCCAGATCTTGTTTTCAGCGCCGGAACAATTCCAGAATATTTAGTGCAATTGAAAGGTATACCTCTGAGCATATGCAGGACATTTTAACAAGGCAGGATAGGGATAAATATGCAGTACACAGAAATATGCAGATTGTAATGATCTCTGTATGGCACTGGAAACATCCTCCCTTCTGCCCCTTGAAACTATAATTGCTTGAAGGGTGGGGTGTAGGAAGACAGAGAAGATTTATAGAGGACACTTGAAAAGGGCATCTCAGTCTGTGTATGAAGACAGACAGGAGGGGTAGCAGTAGCACCCTTCCTCTTTACACAAGCACCCTTAACTGCAGCTTGTTTCAAAAAGCAACCAAAAATGGTGGTTGTATGGGGGCTCCACAGCTCATGGGTTGAAGCCCACTGTTCTGAAGCATAGGGCAGAGATGGTGTCTCAGTGGTAGAGCATCTGCTTGGTTAGTAGAAGGTCCCCGGTTCAATCCCTGGCATCTCCAATAAAAAAGGGTCCGGGCAAACAGGTGTGAAAAACCTCAGCTTGAGACCCTGGAGAGCCGCTGCCAGTCTGAGTAGACAATACTGACTTTGATGGACTGAGGGTCTGATTCAGTATAAGACAGCTTCATATGTTCATAACAGTGACTGAAAACATGGAATGTTTTAATCCAGTGGCACTTTTTAAGACCAACAAAGTTGAATGCCGGGTGCAACCTTTTGTGGGCATCCACACTTCTTCTGAAAGCTTGCACCCAGAATTAAACTGCAATGGTCTTCAAGTGCTGCCAAATTCCAACTTTGTTCTATTGTTTCAGACCAACACCTGTTCTACTGCTTCAGACCCACCTGAGTCTATGCAAATATGGAGACAGAGAGTTGGTTGCCTCCTTGGGTTCACTAAGGGCCAAACTTGATGTCAGGGCTGCTGCCATTTTAAAGCCTAAAACAGGCAACTTTAAAATGCTTCCTGTCTCAGGTGTTACGTATCAGGTGTGGCCAGGGGGTGCAAGCCCTCAGATCTTAGTTTGCGGCTTCTGCCCTGTGGCCTCAGGTAGCCGGTTTACTGGATTCTGGCTTGGCCACAAGGTGTTTGTTCCTGTCGTCTTTTTCTATAACCTGGAATTTTTTTTTAAATACTGGCCACCCAAGGAAGGGACTTCTTGGTCACAGCACCAAAATTATGAAATCTCCTCCTACAGAGATTCATCTGTCCCGCTCTATTCGTTGTGTTCCGCCAGTGGGTAAAAAACCTGTCTGTTTCATTTGGTGTTGCCTCACTGATCCTCTCTCCTGTTTTATTATTCAGTTGTTTTAAATTCCGTTTGGTGTTCCCTCACTGATCCTCCTTCCGGTTTTGTGTTTTTTGTTCAGCTGTTTTAAACCGTCGGGTGCGTTTGTGTGTGTATATTTAGAAGCTCGTTTCCTGATTGTTTGCTGCCTTGGAGATCCTACGTTGGGTGGAAAGGATGTTTTAAATAAATAAATAACTTGGGAATGGAGCTTTTTGGGGAAACGGATCCCCAGAATTTAGGCCTGGTGAAAGAGAAATACATGGGAAGTTTTTCATAATACTGAGAAGCCCAGCAGAGGGAGTTAACCATGTTTTTTTTTTTTTAAATCTCTTTAAAACGAGTACAGTGTGATCTCCCATTACCTCCATCAATTCATCAACGAACTGGTTACGAGTGTCCAGGGTCTCCAGCAGGCTGAGAGCATCAGGTCCTCGAGCAATTCCTTCTGGGGCTGGATACAGAAAAGAGATGGGGGAAGATATAGAAAATGATACAGACACAGAAGACAATGGGGGAAGGAGAATTAATTTGTTATCACACATGCCAAAAGTTCTGATGCAACTGCTTAGCCCTGCTTCCTCACCCTAGTCCACCCCACCCCCACACACAGACACAAAATAAGAGGGAAGAGGCCCCATTCTGCCTGATTCTTATGGTCCCACTGCATCATCAGCTTTTGTTTTTAAGCCCAGGTAAATGCTCTAACCTTAGAGATTCTGTCCATGAGGAAGAGCAGATACTGAATCATTGGGTTTTTCCGCATTCTCATTTTAAGCGCTGTTAAGTTCCTGTTTCTTGGGGGGGGGGGGGAACGGTTTCTTGTGTATGTGTTTTGCTCCCTCTAGTGGTCAATTGGGGGGTGGTGGGGGGTGGGCTCCCTCTGGGAATCCTACCCCCCCAGGGAAAGTGCATGCGCAATACATAGCCTCTCCTCTCCCGGTGTAGTGAACGCCGCGTGGTCACTGTCTGGCTATGCCTGGCAGATGGTCACTGCAATGGCCTCTCCTGCATTACTGCATCCGTAGCAACACCTTCTCGCTGGTCCCCCCCGTTTTCACAGAGTTTGCTACGTCATGGTGCGACCGAATTGTCCGGCGGTATAACCGGATGGGCAGGCTGGGCCCACCAACCTCGTCAGCCTAAGAGAAGGAAAACTCTAACATCAAACCCGGGCAGATAGAGCTCGTTAATGTAACACCTACCACCTGGAGGACTCACTGCCGGCGTCCCGGCTTACTGGGCCATGGCAGATGACCCCCAGGTGAAAGGGTGGAGCCAGTACCGCGCACACTGCGCTTCACCTAAAAAATTCCTCTGCGCAGGCCTGAAGGGCATATCCACACACACAACTCACAACGCATCAAGTCCTGCAGCGATAGGCAAGGGGCGAAACGGCAGGTGGAAGGTGCCACTGGAAGCCGCAGTCCCGATCCTGCATGTAGGCGGTTCAGAATATTGGTCGCCTGATGCTAACCCGGAGACGAAAGCATCTTTCGGCAGCACCCTGAACGACCAAGCAGCCTTATCTAGGGACAGCACTGCTTGCTCCACACGGAGAGGGGCCTAGAAAAGGTGGCCTAAACAAAGCTCGTCTCCCCCACCCCAGTTGGCTAGCCGCGGTCAACGGGCATCCTTACTTGCGGTCGAAAAATAACAACGAAGAAAAGGCATGCACCTGCCTCACAAAGTGTGCAAAGACTAAAGCTTGCGTGTTGGAACATCAGAACCATGCTTGACACAGTAGGCAGTGGTCGCCCTGAACGACGCTCTGCTCTAGTTGCCCACGAACTTCTCAGGTTGAATATCGACATAGCAGCTCTCAATGAGGTCCGTTTCCCTGAGGAAGGTAGTCTTCAAGAACACGGTGCTGGCTATACCCTCTACTGGTCGGGTAAGTCAAAGGCTGAGAGCCGCCTTTCTGGCGTTGGCTTCATGGTCAGGAACTCCATTGCCTCCAAACTCGAAAACCTTCCAACAGGTCACTCAGATCGCATCATGTCCATGCGCCTCCCACTTCAAAACAAGCAGCATGCAACACTCTTCAGTGTGTATGCCCCAACCCTTCAAGCAGATCCTGCAGAAAAGAACAAGTTCTATGCTGATCTACGCAACCTCGTACGGAAAACCCCTACAGAGGACAAGGTGATCATCCTTGGCGACTTCAATGCCAGAGTAGGTAAAGACTCGGAAGCCTGGAAAGGAGTACTTGGCAAACACGGCATTGGCAACTGCAATGACAACGGGCGCCTCCTGCTAGAATTCTGCATGGAGCACCAGCTCACCATCACCAACACTATCTTCCAGCAGAAGAACAGTCTGAAGACAACCTGGATGCACCCACGGTCCAAGCATTGGCACCTTATCGACTACATTCTGGTGCGCCAGAGAGACCTTCGAGATGTCTTACACACCCGAGTAATGCCCAGCGCAGAATGTCATACGGATCATCGTCTTGTACGCTGCAATCTCCGTCTTCACTTTAAACCCACACCCAGGAGAGGAGGTATCCCTCGGAGGAAGTTTCAGGTTGGCAGCCTCCAGTCAGCCGAAGTTAAAGCTGCCTTCCAGGCAAAACTCCAGTCAAGAATTGAGGACCTCAGTTGCCCCACAGACCCTTCTCCAGAAGCACTCTGGGAACACCTAAAAACTACCGTCCTGCAGATCTCTGAAGAAGTCCTCGGGTTCTCCACAAGGAAGAACAAGGACTGGTTTGATGAGAACAATCAAGAGATCCAAGAATTACTGGCAAAAAAGAGATCTGCCTACCAAGCACATCTTGCTCAGCCCTCCTGTCCTGGGAAAAAAGCAACCTTTCGCGCTGCATGTAGCAACCTCCAGCGCAAGCTTCGAGACATTCAGAACGAGTGGTGGACCAAGCTTGCAGAGAGAACCCAGCTGTGTGCAGACACTGGTGATTTAAGAGGGTTCTACGAAGCCCTGAAGGCAGTATATGGTCCATCATATCAGGCTCAGAGTCCCTTGCATAGTGCAGACGGCCAAGTGCTCCTCACAGACAAGGCATCCATACTGAACCGGTGGTCAGAGTATTTTCAGGTTCTCTTCAGTGCCAACCGCGTAGTTCAAGATTCAGCAATCCACCTCACCCCACTTCAACCGGTGAAAACAGAGTTGGATGAGATCCCCACCCTAGAAGAGACTGTTAAAGCCATCAAGCAACTGAAAAGTGGCAAGGCAGCAGGAGTTGATGGAATTCCACCAGAGATCTGGAAGCATGGGGGCACAGTACTACATAGCTCACTTCACAAAGTACTTGTCACCTGCTGGGAACAAGGCAAATTACCACAGGACTTTCGCGATGCAATCATCATTACCCTATACAAGAACAAAGGGGAAAAGTCAGACTGCTCCAACTACCGGGGGATAACCCTGCTCTCCATCGCAGGCAAAATCCTTGCCAGAATACTCCTGAACAGACTGGTGCCCACCATTGCAGAAGAACTCCTCCCAGAGAGCCAGTGCGGCTTCAGAGCTAACAGGAGCACCACCGACATGGTATTTGTTCTCAGGCAGCTCCAAGAGAAATGCAGGGAACAGAACAAGGGTCTGTATGTGACTTTTGTCGACCTTACCAAAGCTTTCGATACCGTTAGCAGGAAAGGCCTGTGGCAAATCTTGGAACGTTTAGGATGTCCCCCAAGGTTCCTCAGCATGATCATCCAGCTACACGAAGACCAGCGAGGCCAAGTCAGACACTGCAACGACCTCTCGGAGCCCTTCCCAATAGGCACAGGTGTAAAGCAAGGCTGCGTTCTCGCGCCAACTCTCTTTACGATCTTCTTTAGCATGATGCTTCAAAGAGCCGCAGTAGATCTAGATGAGGACGATGGTGTCTACATCCGCTATCGCACCGATGGCAGCCTGTTCAACCTGAGGCGACTAAAGGCACACTCCAAGACAATGGAAAAACTCATCCGAGAGCTACTGTTTGCTGATGATGCTGCACTCGTCTCCCACTCGGTATCAGCTCTGCAGCATATGACGTCCTGCTTTGCAGAGGCTGCCAAGCTATTCGGCCTAGAAGTTAGTCTGAAGAAGACAGAAGTTCTCCACCAGCCTGCACCCCAGGAAGATTATCACCCTCCCTGCATCACTGTGGGTGAATCAGTTCTGAAGACAGTCCAGCAGTTCAGCTACCTGGGGTGCATCATCTCCTCAGATGCCAAGATCGACAAGGAGATTGACAACAGGCTGGCAAAGGCAAACCGTGCATTTGGCCGACTGCACAAAAGAGTGTGGAGCAACAAGCATCTGAAAAAAGGCACAAAGATCAATGTTTACAAAGCGGTTGTGATGACAACCCTCATCTATGGCTCCGAATCGTGGGTTTTATACCGTCATCACCTGCGACTCCTTGAGCGCTTTCATCAGCGCTGCCTTCGCACCATCCTCAACATCCACTGGAGTGACTTTGTGACCAACACTGAAGTCCTCAAGCGGGTAGAGGTTACCAGCATCGAGGCACTGCTGTTGAAGACGCAGCTGCGCTGGGCAGGGCATATTTCTAGGATGGAAAACCAACGCCTTCCCAAGATTGCCCTGTATGGCGAACTCTCCACCGGCCATCGAAATAGAGGGGCACCAAAGAAGAGGTACAAGGACTCCTTGAAGAAATCCCTTAGCACCTGTCACATCAACCATCACCAGTGGTCTGACCTAGCCTCAGATCGCAAAGCATGGAGGCACACCATCCACCAGGCTGTCTCTTCCTTTGAGAACACACGCATAGCTGGTCTTGAGGACAAAAGGAGATTGAGGAAGAATCGCACTGCTACAGGACCAACCCTAAATCAGACTTTTCCCTGCAGCCGCTGTGGCCGGACCTGCCTGTCCCACATTGGTCTTGTCAGCCACCAGCGAGCCTGCAGCAAACGTGGACTATTGCACCCTTCTTAAATCTTCGTTCGCGAAGCCAAGCCGAGAGAGAGAGTGGTCAATTTGACATACAACAGGTTTATTTCCAATTTATTTCCCTGCCGTTCCAGGGAAATGAACTAGAAATAAACCTAGATTCAGGTGTGTAGTCATGTTGGTATGAAGCAGTAGAACAAAGTACGAGTCCAGTGGCACCTTGATTAAAACTCTGTTGGTCTTAACTGTGCCACTGGACTCAAATTTTATTCTGGAAATAAACCTGTTTGATGTCAAACTGACCACAGGGAGGGAGCAAAAACATGTGCAGAACAGGAAAAAGCCAAACGAGTAAAATGAGAATGCGGAAAAGACTATTGGCTCATTTTTTCTTTAGTTGTAGTTTGGTGTAATGGTGAGAGCCAGTTTAATGTAGTGCTTGAGTGTGTGGACTCTTATCTGAGAGCACCAGATTTGATTCCCCACTCCTCCACATGCAACTGCTAGAGTGACCTTGGGTCAGTCATAACTCTGTCAGAGCTGTTCTGGAAAAAGCAGTTTCTGTCAGAGCTCTCTCAGCCCCACCTACCTCACAGGGTGCCTGTTGGGGGGAGGAGAAGGGAAAGGAGATTGTAAGGTGCTCTGAGACTCCTTTGGGTGGTGATGAGCAGGGTATAAATCCAATATTTTCTTCTTATATTCCACTCAAAGGGCTTGCTCTATAACCTCCCTTGTTGCCAAGTTTCCTGTCCCCACAAAATTTTCACTTCCTGTTTCTTTTGACTGGCAGGGAAAGGGAAACCACATTATCTGCAGTGAAATTTATTCTTTTTGCTCTTAAAATCAGGAGCTTGTATTTATCATCTAAGCCCAAAGATTTAATTTTTTTCACTATTTAATGATTTGGGACTTCTTTTTTTTAATTCCCCCATGTGCTATGGCACAAAGATGCTCAAATTTCTGAACAGGCACAAGAAAAGACCATCACTTGGCACCCTGTTTTACAGGACAAGATAGGACAGGCAGGCAAGTTGTGCTGCAGAGAGACGGGATACTGCTGAACGCAGAAGTCAACATTCTGAGAATATCTACGTTCATTTTGGTTTTAAAACCCTACATGTTTCTAGATCCAGAAGAACAGACATAGATGTTTTCATAAGCCCTTTTTTTCTCATGTTTCAAGAAACATGTCTGAAACTAGAGCAGTCTCTTACCTGACCCTGTTTGCAACTCCTGATCAGAACTCAACTTCCAAATTTTATTCTGGGGAAGCCTGTGTGTGTGAGAGTGTGTGAAGTGCTGTCAAGCCACAGCCGACTTAAGGCAAACCAGAGCAGGGTTTTCAAGGCAAGAGACATTCAGAGGTGGTTTTGCCACTGCCTGCCTGTGTGTCATGACCCTGGTATTCCTTGGAGGTCTCCCATACAAACACCTGCCAAATAATTTAGAATCCTAGAGTTGAAAGGGACCTCCGGGGTCATTTAGTCCAACCTCCTGACCAAAGCAGGAAACTCACAAAAAAGCTCCCCCTACATTCACAGGATCTTCATTGCTGTCAGATGGCCATCTAGCCTCTGTTTAAAAACCTCCAAGGAAGGAGAGCCCATCACTTGCTAAGTCTCTGAGCTCTGGTGAGACTGGGCTAGCCTGAGCCATCCAGGTCAGGGCAAGGGGAACTCTGTGCCTCAGTAAAATGGCAACCTTTTCAAGCAATGTCTTTCATGATACACACTAGGGATGGCAGGGGGGAGACGGTTCTTCCTCACCTTGCCACATGAAATAACAGCCAACCCCCAAATAAGATCATTTCCAAGTGTGCTGTTTCAAGAAGCAAACCTGCAGTCCCACCCCCAGTCTCTGGGCGAACACCATTTTATTTAACAAATAACAGGGCTTTTTTGTAGCAGGAACTCCTTTGCATATTAGGCCACACACCCCTGATGTAGTCAATCCTCGGGGAGTTTACAGTAGGCCCTGTACTAAGAGCCCTGTAAGCTCTTGGAGGATTGGCTACATCAGGGGTGTGTGGCCTAATATGCAAGGGAGTTCCTGCTACAAAAAAAGCCCTGACTTATAATATTCCACATAAGAAGGCTGTCCCTGGGTCTGCTGATGGCCCCGTTTTGCTTATGAGTATGTCAATGCAGAAAGGTACATAAGAATGCAAGAGTGGCCATGCTGGATCAGACCACTGTTCCACCTGGTCCAGCATCCTGCTTCACAAAGGGGACAATTGGCTGCACCCAGAAGACCTGTGCAGCACAGAAGAAAAAGCTCGTCCTTGCTGTTGCATTCCAGCACTGATTCAGAGGGTTACTGCTCATAAACATGCAGCTAATAACCATCGATGGGCTTAATTCTCTCCTTTCTGTGCCTTCTTTACAACAACTAAGAGTCCTGATGGAACAATATAGGGCTGATTTCACAAAGATATGGATCTTTTGCTTTGCTGCAAAAATTAAGTCAAGATCTTACTAACCTCCACTGATATGCCTAATTCCCTTTTAAAGCCAACTAAACTAGCAGCCCCCACTATATCATGGGGCAGCAAATTCCACACGTTCATTATTCTTTTCATGAAGAAGTACCTCTTTTTGTCTTGCCTTGAATATGCAGCACGTCAGATTAATTGCATTCTATGAATTCTATATTGCATGACAGAGGGATCAGTTTTCTCTCAGCTATGAGTTGGGACATTTTTGCATGTTTGGGAGTGGAGCCTGGGTAGGGACTTCAGCAGCATATAATTGCATGGAGTCCACCCACCAAAGCATCCGTTTTCTGCAGAGGAACTGATTTCTGCAGCCTGGAAACCAGCTGTAATTCCAGGAGATCTCCAGGCCGCACTTGGAGGCTGGCAAAAGCTATTCTACACATTTTCTTCAAACCTTCCCTAGCACAGATCCAAGTGAGCAGCCGAGTTGGTGTGAAACAGCTGAACAAAGCAGGAGTCAAGGTGCACCTTTAAGACCAACAAAGCTTTATTCAGAATGTAAGCTTTCGTGTGCTAAAAGCACACTTCTTCAGACGAGGGAATAGGGTAAGAGAGCTTACGTTCTGAATAAAGCTTTGTTGGTCTTAAAGGTGCCACTTGACTCCTGCTTTGGTCAACTTCCCTAGCATAACTTTATAGACCTGCATCAAGCTCCACTTGACTTCGCTTTTCTCTGAACACCCCAAATCTCGAAGCGTACATATGTACCACCAAGGCAGCACAGGAATGAACAGTGTAAGAAGCAGGACAATCTCAACACACAAAACCGGTTTATAGGAAGTCAGCTATGGATCCATCTAGTTCAGTTCTGACCAGCGATGGCTTTCTGAAGCTCACACAGAGAAAAGCCTACCCTAACACTTGGCTACTTGAGATTCTTTTAACTGGGGATACAAGCAACTGAACCTGGGACGTTCTGCCTGCAAAACAGGGCTCTAACACTGAGCCACAGCCCTATGAACAAACAGAGGAGAAATAAAATATAAATAAAATAAATGCGTCAAGGCAAACCGGAACGAGCTTGTCTTGCAGACAAGGACACCAGGCAGCAAGGGGAAACCATGTGTACAACAGCACCCTCGTGTGGTCTGATTCTTTCCTGTTTCTCCTCCAATTTAAGCACCAGAAAGGAAGACGTGTGCATACGCATGAAAGCGGATATCCAGAATTAAAACGTTGTTGGTGTTAAAAGTGCCGCTGGACTCAAACTTTGTTCCAGGACTTCAGGGTAGAATGACATGCCATCATAGGAATCACCTGTTTCCTACGGTAACATGAATTCAGGGGCAGAGAGAAGGAAATGAAACACCTGGAAGAAATATTTTCCCTTGCTTTCACCACATTCAGACAGGCAACCTGCTAAGAATCACAAGTCCTAAGCACTCCACTTCTTCCATCTTCCAGCCACAATGCAAATCAACCCAGGCTGCGCCAGCTGAAACATTCCATTTGCAGGCTGCATTCATTGGGGAGATTTAAAGAACGATTAAGAAACAACCAGGAATGAGCCAAAGCACAGACTTCTGGAGCAGCAAGAGAAGGGGATGGCCTTTGGGTATGTACAGAATGCAGGCACATATCACTGCATAAGAACAGCCAACACGTGCACAGCAAAGATTAATCAAACCTTCCAGGCAGACTAGAACCTCTCTTTTTAACAAAAACAACTGGTTAGTGGCCTTACCAGCATCTTGAACAGCCCAGACTAGCCTAGTCTTATCAGCGATTGGAAGCTGGGTTAGCCATGGTTTGTATTTGAATGGGAGACCACCAAGGAAGACTGGGGTTGCTATGCAGAGGAAGAAAACTGCAAAGGAAGACTTGGGTTGTCATGCAGAAGATGGCAATGACAAAGAAGGACTTGGGTTGCCATACAGAGCAAGGCAATGGCAAAGGAGGACTTGGGTTGCCAAGCAGAGCAAGGCAATGGCAAAGGAGGACTTGGGCTGCTATGGAGAGAAGGCAATGGCAAAGGAGGACTTGGGTTGTTATGCAGAGCAAGGCAACGACAAAGGAGGACTTGGGCTGCTATGCAGAGCAAGGCAATGGCAAAGGAGGACTTGGGCTGCTATGCAGAGCAAGGCAATAACAAAGGAGGACTTGGGTTGCTATGCAGAGGAAGGCAATGGCAAAGGAGGACTTAGGTTGCTATGCAGAGGAAGAGAATGGCAAAGGAGGACTTGAGTTGCTATGCAGAGGAAAGCAATGGCAAAGAAAGACTTGGATTGCTATACAGATGATGGCAATGGCAAACCGCCACTGATCATCTCCTTCCCTGAAAACTCCGTCATGGGGTGGCCATGAGCCTGTTGCAACTTGATGGCACACAATAAAATAAAGTGGCCTCACCACACTCTTCCAACAGAAGGAGACCAATTCAGCCTTTCCCACTGCCGTGAAATCGTTTTCAGTTTATCCATAAGTTTTCAACTTCCCTCTTTCTCCCCAAAATGTCTTTCACCCCACCATGCGGTTATTCTCCTCTTAGAAACAAGAAGCCACAGGGTGGGTGTGGGGGCTTACCCTCGCTGCCACCATCCAGCACCACAATCTGCGCTGCGTCTGCTACACTCCTGTCTCCCTCGTCTAGGCTGCTGGTACCGTTCTCCTGCAGAAAGGGAAACCCAGAACCCTTCAGTGACTGGTACCTGTATGGATGTCGGCAAAGCAGCATTAACAGTAGTCCCCAGTATCTCAGTCTTTATTTACTATACACAAAGTCATTAATGTGGAACATTTTATAGGCATTGTAACACGGCCGCACATAGGCCTTTGTTTAAACCAGGGGTAAGTAGCACCTATCTCTTTTGATCATGGGAAGATGGCTGCCAGGTGTGTAAGATCCAGGTTGAACTCCTGTTTCTCCCCTGCTGCAGGTACTTTAAAGCCTGGGCATGGCCAAAGGTGTGCGATTTTGGATATGAAATAATGGGCAAGAGATCACAGGCTCTTTGCCCATTGCAAGCAGCTTGTGGCCTTGATGAAACAACCCAACAGATCTCATAAGAATGTAAAAGAAGCCATGTTGGATCAGGGCAATGGCCCATCCAGTCCAGCACTCTGTGGTCATAACCCAGATTCCATCAGGAGGTCCACCAGAAGGGACAGAACTCCAGAAGCCCTCCCACTGCACCCCGCCCAAGCACCAAGTATACAGAGCTTCACTGACTCAGACATAGGGTTTCCATCTATATCTTGTTTGAGCCAGTTTGGTGTAGTGGTTATCTGGGAGAACGGGGTTGATTCCCCACTCCTCCACTTGCAGCTGCTGGAATGGCCTTGGGTCAGCCACAGCTCTTGCAAGAGTTGTCCTTGAAAGGACAGCTTCTGTGAGAGCTCTCGGAGCTCCACCCACCTCACAGGGTGTCTATTATGGGGGAGGAAGATACAGGAGATTGTAAGCCACTCTGTGTTTGATTCAAAGAAAAGGGTGGGATATAAGTCTGCAGTCTTCTTCTAATCTCAGACCAGATCAGGATGCTACCTTTATTGTTTGTTCATACTGCATTCTATTTAAATTGGTATTGTTTCGTAAGCCACTCAGGGTTCCTCTTGGAGAAAAACAAGGCTACGAGAGCGGGCAGCTCCACTGCCTGCTGCCACTTCAAGCAGCAACCAGGGGAAAAAATAATTTTAAAAGACTGCATTGACTGTGCTGCAATGTCACTTCCGAGCACAACCCAGAAATGGCAATGGAAAGTTCTAGGAATGGCAGAAGCTCTGTGGGTTTATCACAGAGTTTCCAGCAATTCCTAGAGCCACCCGAAGTTGCTTCTATGTTTTCCCAGAAGAGACATCATGGAGCAGATGCTGCTGTTGCCTCCCCCCATGTCCCTGCCCCTGAAGCTCCCACCAACTGAGGCATGGCCTAGGAACCCTAAGAAAAGTGAAACTGCAAATGTCCTAGATCAGGCGTGGCTAAATTTGCTTAGCATAAGAGCCACATAGAATAAACATCAGATGTTTGAGGGCCACAAGACGAGGGAGGGAGGGAGGGAGGGAGGGAGGGAGGGAGGGAGGAAGGAAGGAAGGAAGGAAGGAAGGAAGGAAGGAAGGAAGGAAGGAAGGAAGGAAGGAAGGAAGGAAGGAAGGAAGGGAGGGAGGGAGGGAGGGAGGGAGGGAGGGGAGGAAAGAAGGATTGCAGATTTATACCCCGCCCTTCTATCTGAATCAGACTCAGAGCAGCTTACAATCTCCTAGATCTTCTCCCCCCACAACAGACACCCTGTGAGGTGGGTGGGACTGAGAGGGCTCTCACAGCAGCTGCCCTTTCAAGGACAACTCTGCGAGAGCTATGGCTAACCTAAGGCCATTCCAGCAGGTGCAAGTGGAGGAGTGGGGAATCAAATCCAGTTCCCCAGATAAGAGTCCACGCACTTAACCACTAACCAAACTGGCTCTCCAGAGGAAGGAAGGAAGGTTAATAGAGGGAGGAAGAGGTGGAAAGAAAGTAATTTTAACTTTAAATTTATTCACCAAGCCGCTTGCTGGGATGGAGAAGTGATTTAAAGAGACAAATGCCTTCTGCAAGCTGGCCAACGGGTGGTGGGGGAGAGCCACACAATAATGTGTGGAAAAGCCACATGTGGCTCCCAAGCCACAATTTGGCCACCCCTGTCCTAGATAAACTAATCTGTGAGATTTCAGTATGCTAGTGATGAAAAGAAAACATGAAGGTTGTGCTGGCTACAAAGGAAGCTCTGCTTGTGGTGTGGGGTAGACAGCAAGCAATCTCCCACACCCACCTCATGATCTGAGCGCAGGCACTGACAAGAGGTACACAGTACAGCACCAATCACTAGGGTGGGGCTGATGGAACTTGAGTGGGAGCAGAAAGAGCTCTAGTGGATGACATCACCACTTCTTCCCCACCCCATCCCCAAGTCCCAAAGTTGTGCTCCAGTCCCACCTGATTCAACGACACTTTTTTTCTTGGGGGAAGAGGAGATAGCTGCTAAAGTCGCCTGCCCCCAGTTTGGATAAACATATGGAGCAGAGGTCCACCAGTGGCTATTAGCCATGGTGTATTGTTGGAACTATCTGTCTGGTGCAAGTGATGCTCTGTATTCTTGGTGCTTGGGAGGGGCAACAGTGTGAGGACTTCTAGTGTCCCGGCCCACTGATGGACCTCCTGATGGCACCTGGGTTTTTTTGGCCACTCTATGACACAGAGTGTTGGACTGGATGGGCCAGATCCAACATGGCTTCTTTTATGTTCTTAAAGGGTCTCCCTGAAACCAGAAGAGATGTCCATGCAAAGTGGGGGGGACCAAAGACACGGGCAGGCAGCTAGAGAAACTACCCACCTGTGCATTCGACTCCAGAGAAATCCCCCAATCTATCTCTTCACTGGCTTCTTCAACGGAGATGCTGTAATCAACCATCTCAGGAACGGACCCTGACTCTGTTCCAAAGTCGCCCCAGTCGATCTGCAACCAGAAAAGGGGAAATGTTAACCAGGCCCTTTGGAAATTCAGTGTGGTCTCAGCAAAGATCATTTGGGAAGAGTCACTTGAGATTCCCCTGCCCTGACTCAGGATATATATACATACCTGCCCCCCCGGTTCGAATTTACAGTCACTATCAGATTTTTAAATCCTGTGATCGTGCATGAATCCGCCTTCTACTGAATCAGACCCTTGGACCGTCATATTGTGTGTTGTCTACTTAGACTGGCAGTGGGTCTCCAGAGTCTCAGGCTGTGGTCTTTCGTATCACCTACAGCCAGGTCCTTTTAACTGGAGATGTCAGGATTTTTTTTTTATGGCTTTTGGAAGTACCTCTTCCTAAGCTGCATGGGTAGAGAGCAGGGCTTTTTTTGTAGCAGGGCTTTTTTTTTTTTACATATTAGGCCACACGCCCCTGATGTAACCAATCCTCTGACAGCTGACAAGGCTCTTATTACATGCAAAGGAGTTTCTGCTACAAAAAAAAGCCCTGAATAGGGCCATACCTCTTGCCTCACTTTTAAAGCAAACTGACAGCTGTAGCAGGATAGCAAGATGAGGCAATTGCAGAGGTGGAGAGAACTTTTCCATTACTTCAACCCTTAGGCTTGCTCCTGGCTATGCTACACTTCCTGGTGCTCAGCCTGTGCTTCTTGTCCCTTCCTTTCTTCCTCTGCTGCCCACAGCTCCAGCCTCAGCACTAGAGAAGTGGTCACTCTGGCTCCTCCTTTTCCTGCCTCATGACCTTAATGCCATGTGCTTGCTGTTCCATGCCGCTGCCCAAGAGTTAAAGGTGGGTTCTGGGTCCGGAAAGGCGGAAGGCCACTGATGCAGAGGAGGGAAACGTCTCTTCTCTTTCCCGTAACAGAACTTGAGGAGGGTCGCTCAAGGAAAGCGATCGGCAAGCTCAAGAAGCACTTCTTCACAAAATACATCATTGGCTTGGGAAATTCAGCACCGTAAGATGTGAGAAGAGCCGCTGGCCAAGACGCCTTTTAAAAGGATTAGACAAATTTGTGAAGGGTAGGTCTTGTCAAAAGCTACTTGACGCAATGGTTTAATGCACATTTCCCCTCTGAGCTTCAGCTGCTCGGTGCCCGACAATAGCGGGTTGCTCTTTCTCTCCCTCCCTCTCTCTCCCCCTTGCTTTCTTACTTCCCAGGAACCCTGGATTGTCTGCTGTTGCATGAAGACCGTTAGATTAGGCTGACCTCCAACAAGGCAATTCTTATGCTCTGATGCTCAAATGCCAGATGAGAAGGGAGAAGATTAAACTATTCAATACCAAGGGGGATGCATGCTTGCAGACACAGTGGCACTGCAATCAATCCAATATTATTATTGTTGTTGCTGTTATTGTCGTTATTATTACATTCCACTCCTTACGCGCTAACAGCACATAAAATACACCGGTAAATACAATACAAAATACATTAAAAAAATAGAAAATAATTACAAATCTATCCCCATTCAAATCTACCCACTGTCAAGCAGGGTAGGATCCGTGAATGATGAAGATGCAGCTGAAGCTGCCCGGTGGATCACCATCGGCCAAAGGCTGCCCGAAAAGCAGCAGCCTTGCATGCCTTGAGGAACTAGGGAGGTCCCCCAAGGCACACACCTCTTCAGGATGCTGATTGCACAGGACGGGGGCCACTACAGAAAAGGCCATTGCCCTTGTTGATGCAAGGTGGACAGTTCACGGACCAGGGATCTTCAGTCAATGCTGAGATGAAGATCAGAGAAGATCACCCCATGCAGGTTCTGCCCCCACCTCCCTCCAACCTGCAGGATCACTGTCTCACCAACAAAGCGACAATGTGTGTAGGAAATGTCCATACTGATGGTTCCTCCCTGTGACTTCCATGGGGATCTGAGTCCAGAAGGTGGAAGACCACTGATGCAGAGGAGGGAAATGTCTCTTCTCTTCCTCATCCAAGCACTGGCCACAGCTGACCCCGCTTAGCTTCCAGGCTCTGACACTCAAGCTGCTCTGGGCTATCTAAGTTGCTCCAACATAGTATACAATCCAAAAAAGTTGCCACACCGTTCTTGAGCAGAGAGAGCCGATGCCCTTTGATTTGTGTTTTCTGCATGTTTAAATGAAGGAAGTGGCTGAAGAGACCATTTGTTTCCAAACTTTAAGAACGGGGGAGGGACGGTGGCTCAGTGGTAGAGCATCTGCTTGGGAAGCAGAAGGTCCCAGGTTCAATCCCTGGCATCTCCAAAAAAGGGTCCAGGCAAATAGGTGTGAAAAACCTCAGCTTGAGACCCTGGAGAGCCGCTGCCAGTCTGAGAAGACAATACTGACTTTGATGGACCAAGGGTCTGATTCAGTATAAGGCAGCTTCATATGTTCATATGTTCAAGAACATCTTACCTTTCGATATTCCTCCATGCGAGGAACCATGCTCAAGAGCCACTGATGTGGAGATTGGCCACAGAGCTCTATGCTCAGTGATAAAACACGTGAACAGATTGTGTGTAAAGGAGCCTGGATTTTTTTTTTCTGGTCATCCTAAATGAGAACGGGGCTGACCCCTGGCTTGGATGAAGCCCTGAATGAATCTACACACAACCACACACCCCGCATGACAAATAATTTACATCTCTTAACACCCATTTCCAACCCTTTCGTAGAAGTGGACGTACAGCCTCCTGGTCTATCGGCTCCTTTGTTTCCTCCATCTCAGGCCGTTCCACCAAGGTTGGCTTGACCCCCCGCCTCCACTCATAGATGGTGGTGTTGCCCCGAGCCTGCATGTGCCTCAGTAATGGGACTACTTGTTCTGTGGAACTGGAACAAAAACAACAAGGCCCAAAATCAGCACAGAGGTGGGGCATTGAGAAGCTTGCCTTTAGATCAAAACCTCCTGATTGCATCTGGCTACAGGTATCTGTTCCTTCCTAGGCAGACACCAGCACTTATACCAGTCCAAAGCAGGTAGAAACAGACTGACCACCCTGTTCACTGTCCCCTCTCTCAGAGAGCCAGTTTGGTGTAGTGATTAAGTGTGCGGCCTCTTATCTGGGAGAACCGGGTTTGATTCCCCACTCCTCCACTTGCAGCTGCTGGAATGGCCTTGGGTCAGCCATAGCTCTGGCAGGAGTTGTCCTTGAAAGGGAAACTTCTGTGAGAGCTCTCTCAGCCCGTCCTACCTCACAGGGTGTTTGTTGTGGGGGAGGAAGGTAAAGGAGATTGTGACCACTCTGAGTCTCTGATTCAGAGAGAAGGGCAGGGTATAAATCTGCAGTCGTCTTCTTCTGGGTCTTCTATGGCATCCTAACACACAAATGCACCATGGAAAGCTTTTCTCATCATATCCCTCACCCCCCAAAGCCTCTCTTGCTTAATGTTTGTGAGTGTATTTATACTACATTAGTGGCTATGAGCAACAACATATATATCAAGGGTGGCCAAACTTGTTTAACATAAGAACCACACAGAGTAAATGCTTGAGAGCCACAAGGAAGGCAGGAAGGCAAATAGATAGAGGAAGGGAGAGAGAGGCAGAAAGAAAGCAACTTTAACTTTAAATGCAAGTCAAGCATCTAGCCACAGCATTCTGTAACAAAGGCAGATTCTGTACCAGCTGTAGTCCACAAGGGCAGCCCTGCATAGAGCACAATGCAGTAATCTAATCTAGATGTTACTGCAGCATGCACCTTTGCTGCCCAGGAAGGGCTTTATGCTGAGCTTGACTACTGCTTCATCCACTGTCTGCTACTAACTTTGACTGGCAGTGGCTCTCTGGTGTCTCAGGCAGAGAAACGCCCTTCCCAACAAGAACTGCTAAAGAGAATTTCACGCAGGGATTGAACTCAGGACTTTCTGCCTGCAAGGCGTGCCCTCTGTTCACCACCAATTCACATGGCCCATTCCCAGCTGCATCAGCTGACTGTGCGGAGGAATCTTTGTAGACAAGAAGGCTATTGAAACAGGACATTAGGAGCCACCAACCTCTCACATACAAACTGCACACAGGCTTGGTAGAGATCGATGGCTTCTGAAAGCTCCTTGGCGCCAGCCCCGATCTTGTCCAGTTGCGACGGCAGGTCTTTTACCAAAGCCAGAAGCTCCCGTCGCACGTCATCGCCCTGCAAAGACAGGCAAGGAGCAGTAGAACCACCTGTGACACGGTCTGAGAGAAGGTCTACTCAAGCCCTTAGGACAGTTTCAAACAAGTAGCTGTACTGCTCTGCAGCAGTAGAACAACATTTAAGTCCAGTAGCACCTTAAAAGACTAAACAAATTCCCCTGGGTATAAGATGTTGTGAGTCTGATGAAGTGAGCAGTGACTCACAAAACCTCATATCATGGAACATAAGAGAAGCCATGTTGCATCAGGCCAATAGCCCATCCAGTCCAACACTCTGCGTCACACAGTGGCCATAAAACCCAGGTGCCATCAGGTCCATCAGTGGGGCCAGGACACAAGAAGTTTAGTCGGTCTTTAAGGTGCTACTGGACATGAATTCTGTCCAGGTCCTTAAGGTATCTTCAGAGGAGTACCCAAGTTCATCTACAGTAGCAAACAAACCTATTTAATCAACCCCCTATGTAGAGTTTGGAGCTTTCTGCTGAAACGGTGCATTTCTGGAATATTCTTCGTCCCCACCCCACTCCAACACATACCTGAGGTTTCTTATCAGATACACTGGAAACTAAATATTAATTATGAAAAAGGATGAGTACCTAATAAAGTAACACAAGAAAATGAGTTACAAATTAGCTGTTAACTTGGTAAATTTATGAGATCCCTGAGAGGGTGTGGAGGGAGAGTAGCTCTTCTTGATGAAAACTGAATTTCTCCATAGACTTAAATTAGAGGAAACTTGGCTGACTGAAAATCTAGATAAATGAACCAAAGGCATTCATATAAAATTGCGTGACAGTCCTTTAAAGAAGCTGATACAGCACACCACAGAGCACACACACCTTGTCTGAAAATGGGTCAATCTTTAATTCAGATAGTTTCAGTCATCCCTTGGAAATTTAAGCAAACATAAATGTTAACCTCCGTGCTGCAACAGAAGTACTATCAGCACTGCAATAGAAAAGATTAAAGGGATTTCCCCTTTAACTTTTATCCCAACCCCCAAAAGGTATGCATTTGTACGTTCAGGAAAAGAATTTTTTTGAGGGGGGAGAAGAATCAACTACATGGAAGAGAAAGAGCAAATATCATTTAGTTTAATGCGCCATACAGATATTTTGCATGGTCACATTTCCCATGCAGCATGATGTGTTTTTCTACTTTATGTGGTGTGCACTCTGGCTATACTTTAATATTCTGCTATGATTACTGCTGGACATGGTGATGCGCTCCCAATTAATTTCTAGTTTTATGGAAAAGGAAAGGTCCCTGTGCAAGCACCAGTCGTTTCCGACTCTGGGGTGACGTTGCTTTCACAACATTTTCATGGCAGACTTTTTTTTACGGGGTGGTTTGCCGTTGCCTTCCCCAGTCATCTACACTTTCCCCCCAGCAAGCTGGGTATTCATTTTACTGACCTCGGAAGGATGGAAGGCTGAGTCAACCTTGAGCCGGCTACCTGAAAACCCAGCTACCACCGGGGATCGAACTCAGGTCATGAGCAGAGCTTTAACACTCTGTGCCATGGGGCTATGGCCTGCAGCTAAATAATTCCCTTCTCCTGGAAACCTGCCAAAGCCCTGAGTTATATACATTTTCCAAAAATTGTTAAGAACTTTGATGACCTAAGCTGGCTTTTGCCAGTCAAGAACAGAACAATATTTGACTATACTAATGCTCGCTGCACAGATATAACTACAGTCCAGAAGTGATATCAGGTCGCAAAGAGCTAGAGTGATGCCAATTCCACACTAGATCTTTAATCCTGGTTCGGCCCTGTCCCCAAACTAATGTTGAATCATGGAATCATAGAAATCAACTCTATAAATTTATGATTCTAATGCAGAAAATCAGCTGAACCAGGGCTGAACCCCTGGAGGGTTCCTATAAGGTGTCCGAGCAACTGGCTGTCATCTGCTTCCTTCTCTCTATATCTTGCTTCCTTCTGCATAACAGCTTGCTTTGCAAGGCTTGCTCAATTGCACAGGAGCTACAGAGCAAAGCGTCTCTTTCCCCATTGACTGAGGCTCCCCCCTTGGGTAGGAGTGAGGAACAGTTTGCTTTGCCAGGCTCTCTCAATTGCACAGCAGAGCTGCTGAGCCAAGCCTCTCTTCCTTCTATTGGCTGAGACTTCCTCCCCACAGTCCCCTGGGGAAGGAGGGAAAGAACCAGAGCTTCCTTTGCCCATTTTCCTGGATCCCACGGGAGAAATACAAAGAAAGCATCTTTAAGAACAATGAGTGCTAACATTTTAAGCATGTTTTTAAGTTTTGAGAAAATATATATTTGTGTTTGTCTGTGTTCTTTATAAAATTTGTATCTCTGTTACCTAATCTTATATAGGTACACACATGGCCCAACCCAACATGGCCCAACCCAACGAGGTCTCATTTATGTCAGATCTGGCCCTCATAACAAATGAGTTCGACACTCCTGGTCTAGTGGCCTGAAAGGAAAGTCTGCAGGCATCAGCCACCCATCCGAATTAGGTTTTGCTATAATAGAAGACCGGCCGCAGAGGGTTAGCATCCTGCCACCATTTTTAAAGTGGCCAGGGGGTGGAGTGAGGGAGGCAGCAGCATTTCATACCGTGATGCCATATTGCTTGCAAGAACTGTAGAAACGCTCCCTCATCTCAGCAGCTGCTAACTGGTACTCCTCCTCCTTGCGGCTGTATTCCTGTTGCAGCTGCTGGCACTTGCTGATCTGCTTTTTGAGGGAGGGGATCTCGTAGCTGACATTCCGCACCAGAAGGCTGGCCAGTTCCGCTGGGGAGGAAAGACACAGAGAAATTCATTTGTGTGCTCAGCTATCTTTTGGCTAACCCTCAACTTGCCTCTTACAGAATTGCCCTGCTATACTGTAACAGAGTGGTGGGTGGGGGGTGGGGGGTGGGCTCCCTCTGGGAATCCTACCCCCCCAGGGAAAGTGCATGCGCAATACATAGCCTCTCCTCTCCCGGTGTAGTGAACGCCGCGTGGTCACTGTCTGGCTATGCCTGGCAGATGGTCACTGCAATGGCCTCTCCTGCATTACTGCATCCGTAGCAACACCTTCTCGCTGGTCCCCCCCGTTTTCACAGAGTTTGCTACGTCATGGTGCGACCGAATGTCCGTCGGTATAACCGGATGGGCAGGCTGGGCCCACCAACCTCGCCAGCCTAAGAGAAGGAAAACTCTAACATCAAACCCGGGCAGATAGAGCTCGTTAATGTAACACCTACCACCTGGAGGACTCGCTGCCGGCGTCCCGGCTTACTGGGCCATGGCAGATGACCCCCAGGTGAAAGGGTGGAGCCAGTACCGCGCACACTGCGCTTCACCTAAAAAATTCCTCTGTGCAGGCCTGAAGGGCATATCCACACACACAACACACAACGCATCAAGTCCTGCAGCGATGGGCAAGGGGCGAAACGGCAGGTGGAAGGTGCCACTGGAAGCCGCAGTCCCGATCCTGCATGTAGGCGGTTCAGGGTATTGGTCGCCTAATGCTAACCCGGAGACGAAAGCATTTTTCGGCAGCACCCTGAACGACCAAGCAGCCTTATCTAGGGACAGCACTGCTTGCTCCACACGGAGAGGGGCCTAGAAAAGGTGGCCTAAACAAAGCTCGTCTCCCCCACCCCAGTTGGCTAGCCGCGGTCAACGGGCATCCTTACTTGCGGTCGAAAAATAACAACAAAGAAAAGGCATGCACCTGCCTCACAAAGTGTGCAAAGACTAAAGCTTGCGTGTTGGAACATCAGAACCATGCTTGACACAGTAGGCAGTGGTCGCCCTGAACGACGCTCTGCTCTAGTTGCCCACGAACTTCTCAGGTTGAATATCGACATAGCAGCTCTCAGTGAGGTCCGTTTCCCTGAGGAAGGTAGTCTTCAAGAACACGGTGCTGGCTATACCCTCTACTGGTCGGGTAAGTCAAAGGCTGAGAGCCGCCTTTCTGGCGTTGGCTTCATGGTCAGGAACTCCATTACCTCCAAACTCGAAAACCTGCCAACAGGTCACTCAGATCGCATCATGTCCATGCGCCTCCCACTTCAAAACAAGCAGCATGCAACACTCTTCAGTGTGTATGCCCCAACCCTTCAAGCAGATCCTGCAGAAAAGAACAAGTTCTATGCTGATCTACGCAACCTCGTACGGAAGACCCCTACAGAGGACAAGGTGATCATCCTTGGCGACTTCAATGCCAGAGTAGGTAAAGACTCGGAAGCCTGGAAAGGAGTACTTGGCAAACACGGCATTGGCAACTGCAATGACAACGGCGCCTCCTACTAGAATTCTGCATGGAGCACCAGCTCACCATCACCAACACTATCTTCCAGCAGAAGAACAGTCTGAAGACAACCTGGATGCACCCACGGTCCAAGCATTGGCACCTTATCGACTACATTCTGGTGCGCCAGAGAGACCTTCGAGATGTCTTACACACCCGAGTAATGCCCAGCGCAGAATGTCATACGGATCATCGTCTTGTACGCTGCAATCTCCGTCTTCACTTTAAACCCACACCCAGGAGAGGAGGTATCCCTCGGAGGAAGTTTCAGGTTGGCAGCCTCCAGTCAGCTGAAGTTAAAGCTGCCTTCCAGGCAAAACTCCAGTCAAGAATTGAGGACCCCAGTTGCCCCACAGACCCTTCTCCAGAAGCACTCTGGGAACACCTAAAAACTACTGTCCTGCAGATCTCTGAAGAAGTCCTCGGGTTCTCCACAAGGAAGAACAAGGACTGGTTTGATGAGAACAATCAAGAGATCCAAGAATTACTGGCAAAAAAGAGATCTGCCTACCAAGCACATCTTGCTCAGCCCTCCTGTCCTGGGAAAAAAGCAACCTTTCGCGCTGCACGTAGCAACCTCCAGCGCAAGCTTCGAGACATTCAGAACGAGTGGTGGACCAAGCTTGCAGAGAGAACCCAGCTGTGTGCAGACACTGGTGATTTAAGAGGGTTCTACGAAGCCCTGAAGGCAGTATATGGTCCATCATATCAGGCTCAGAGTCCCTTGCATAGTGCAGACGGCCAAGTGCTCCTCACAGACAAGGCATCCATACTGAACCGGTGGTCGGAGTATTTTCAGGTTCTCTTCAGTGCCAACCGTGTAGTTCAAGATTCAGCAATCCACCTCACCCCACTTCAACCGGTGAAAACAGAGTTGGATGAGATCCCCACCCTAGAAGAGACTGTTAAAGCCATCAAGCAACTGAAAAGTGGCAAGGCAGCGGGAGTTGATGGAATTCCACCAGAGATCTGGAAGCATGGGGGCACAGTACTACATAGCTCACTTCACAAAGTACTTGTCACCTGCTGGGAACAAGGCAAATTACCACAGGACTTTCGCGATGCAATCATCATCACCCTATACAAGAACAAAGGGGAAAAGTCAGACTGCTCCAACTACCGGGGGATAACCCTGCTCTCCATCGCAGGCAAAATCCTTGCCAGAATACTCCTGAACAGACTGGTGCCCGCCATTGCAGAAGAACTCCTCCCAGAGAGCCAGTGCGGCTTCAGAGCTAACAGGAGCACCACCGACATGGTATTTGTTCTCAGGCAGCTCCAAGAGAAATGCAGGGAACAGAACAAGGCTCTGTATGTGACTTTTGTCGACCTTACCAAAGCTTTCGATACCGTTAGCAGGAAAGGCCTGTGGCAAATCTTGGAATGTTTAGGATGTCCCCTAAGGTTCCTCAGCATGATCATCCAGCTACACGAAGACCAGCGAGGCCAAGTCAGACACTGCAACGACCTCTCAGAGCGCTTCCCAATAGGCACAGGTGTAAAGCAAGGCTGCGTTCTCGCGCCAACTCTCTTTACGATCTTCTTTAGCATGATGCTTCAAAGAGCCGCAGTAGATCTAGATGACGACGACGGTGTATACATCCGCTATCGCACCGATGGCAGCCTGTTCAACCTGAGGCGACTAAAGGCACACTCCAAGACAATGGAAAAACTCATCCGAGAGCTACTGTTTGCTGATGATGCTGCACTCGTCTCCCACTCGGTATCAGCTCTGCAGCATATGACGTCCTGCTTTGCAGAGGCTGCCAAGCTATTCGGCCTAGAAGTTAGTCTGAAGAAGACAGAAGTTCTCCACCAGCCTGCACCCCAGGAAGATTATCACCCCCCCTGCATCACTGTGGGTGAATCAGTTCTGAAGACAGTCCAGCAGTTCAGCTACCTGGGGTGCATCATCTCCTCAGATGCCAAGATCGACAAGGAGATTGACAACAGGCTGGCAAAGGCAAACCGTGCATTTGGCCGACTGCACAAAAGAGTGTGGAGCAACAAGCATCTGAAAAAAGGCACAAAGATCAATGTTTACAAAGCGGTTGTGATGACAACCCTCATCTACGGCTCCGAATCGTGGGTTTTATACCGTCATCACCTGCGACTCCTTGAGCGCTTTCATCAGCGCTGCCTTCGCACCATCCTCAACATCCACTGGAGTGACTTTGTGACCAACACTGAAGTCCTCAAGCGGGCGGAGGTTACCAGCATTGAGGCACTGCTGTTGAAGACGCAGCTGCGCTGGGCAGGGCATATTTCTAGGATGGAAAACCACCGCCTTCCCAAGATTGCCTTGTATGGCGAACTCTCCACCGGTCATCGAAATAGAGGGGCACCGAAGAAGAGGTACAAGGACTCCTTGAAGAAATCCCTTAGCACCTGTCACATCAACCATCACCAGTGGTCTGACCTAGCCTCAGATCGCAAAGCATGGAGGCACACCATCCACCAGGCTGTCTCTTCCTTTGAGAACGCACGCATAGCTGGTCTTGAGGACAAAAGGAGATTGAGGAAGAATCGCACTGCTACAGGACCAACCCTAAATCAGACTTTTCCCTGCAGCCGCTGTGGCCGGACCTGCCTGTCCCACATTGGTCTTGTCAGCCACCAGCGAGCCTGCAGCAAACGTGGACTATTGAACCCTTCTTAAATCTTCGTTCGCGAAGCCAAGCCGAGAGACTGTAACAGAGAAGCTGTATTTACCATGCATGGACATGTTGGAATTGTTTGCTGTCTCTAGAAGAGACTGGATGTGGACTAACTTGTCCGCTCGTGCCAGGCACTTCTGTCACTGGAATAAAATGCTCCTGCCTCTCCCCTCCCACTGCAGCCCCTTGTGTCTCCCCAAAATGGTGCTCCTTGGAGATGAGAGATCCTCAGGAACAGCATCGGAGGCAAATTGGCTGGCTTGGCTTGGAGAAGAACCAGTTTGGTATAGATAAGTGCCCAGACTCTTATCTGGGAAAACCAGGGTTGATTCTCCACTCCTCCACATGCACCTGCTGATGTGACCTTGAGTCAGTCATAAGTTTTCACAGAGCCGTTCCTCTCAAGAGCAGTTTCTGTTAGAGCTCTCTCAATTCCACCCATGTCACAGGGTGTCTGTTGTGGGGAGGGGAAGGGAAAGGAAATTGTAAGCCGCTTTGAGACTTCTTCGAGTAGTGAAGAATGGGGTATAAATCCAATCTCTTCTTCTAAAGAGAGAAATGCCCTCTTCAAGCCAGTCAATGGGGTATTGCAGGCTTTGAGGGCCACATAATATGTATGCAAGAGCCACGTGTGGCTCCCAAGCCAGTTTGGCTACGCCTGGACTGATCTATGCATTCCGTGTGTCCTTACCACAGATCTTGGCTGCAATTACGAAACAGTGGCTTGCCATGCAAAGAGGAGTTGGTTTTTATACCCCACCTTTCACTACCCAAAGGTGTATCAAAAGTGGCTTACATTTGCCTTACCTTCCTTTCCTCATAATAGACCCATAGTGCGGGAGGTGGGGCTGAGAGAGCTTTTGAGAGAACAGCTCTGAGAGAAGTCTGACTAACCCAAGGTCACCCAGCTGGCCGCATATGGAGGAGTAGGGAACCAAACCCGGTTCTCCAGATTAGAATCTGCCACTCTTAACCACTACAGCAAGCTGGTGTGAACCTTTCCCATGCGTGAACACTTCCCACACCAGTGATAGGTGCTTTAAGGAATGTAAGCAAGCTACAGCATACAATTGGTTCAGCATGTGGAAGCAACTTCCCATGACCATCACTGATCTTCCCATTTATTTGTCTATCTGTGTTTTGCTATATTTATCACACACACATTTTTTTAAACTCCATTTTAGTCTCTTGACTGTTCACCACCTTGGGGCCAGTGAACTGGGAGCAAGAGCGGTGTAAAAATGTTTATGTTAAAAATGATACAAATAATGCTAGTACTAATACTTGGCTATATGAAGTCTTGGTCTGATCATGCAAGGAGTCTTGGAGCTGAAAACGCTTCAGCTGCAGAGTTCACAGAGTTCTACTTGCAAAAACCTTTGCAAGAAACATCTCTGTTCTCGCTACCGTTACGGCATGTCTCCCCATCACATCCGGAAGGTGCCTTACCCAAGTAAGTGTTCTCTTTTTCATAAAGCAACACAACTTCTTGCCAGTCCTGCAAAAAGAAAGAGATGATGAGAATACCACAGCAACAACCAAAATGCACCTTCCTTTCCACAGTCACTCACCTTCATCCGCTGAGAAGAGTAACGTCCAAATATGTTTTTCGTGGAGGCCTCAGTCCCTTTAAGGAGCTCCACAATCCTCAGGCAGTGAAAATAGTGAATATCTGGAATCAAAGAGAGAGAAAACTGTTAGATTCTGATCACCCATGTGTGAATCCCATTCTCTTCTCCCTGTCTAAAACGGGAAAATCCCAGGGACTTGGTGAACTTGGAACCTAGAAACCCAATGTGGAATGTTTTATCCTCAACAAAGTCTTGCTTCCACAAAGACTTACAGGAACCAGCAAGAAGTCTTTTGATCTCCTCATTCTCTGGCATGTCTTGGATGGCCACGGCAATCTTCTCTCGGACGGTGCGGACTTGGCCCTGCCATTTCAGACTGCAGTGTCGCCTGTCTACCAGCCAGTCTGCAGAAGGAAAGTAGTTATGTTAAAATATGGTGCCAGGGAGACACATTTCCTATCCAAGGCAATATGTACAATGCAAGGGGAAGGCAATTCATTTTTTTCACAATAAAGGGGCATCACTTTAAAATAAAAAGTCTACTTTTAAAATAACTGGCAAAACCACCCTTTCTTCCCAACTGGTGGGGAAAACCAAGAAAGGTACCTACCAAGTAGCTTGCTAGTCTGTATGTCAATTGGCAAATTGCGATAGTCCTGTCGAAAAATAAATTATGTTGTGTGACAAAGAGAAAATGACTGCCTCCCTCCACTGACCCCAAAAGATTTATTGATTTATGAAATGATTTATTGGATTCCCATAACATCATGGCAGAGTAGAGATGGCAGCGGTATTAAGGACACAGCCAAGTAACCTTTTACAGTAAGGCAAAATACAATCCAGGGATACCTTAAATACTAACAATACTTTATTTCAATATGAGATTTCATGAGTTACAGCCCACACACAAACACTCATAGCAAAATAAATTTCATTAGTCTTTGCCACTGAACAGCTACCCCATTGCAATCACAATAAGATACCAACTAAAATATGATACTGAACTAAAATTACTATGTATCTCCTAAGTGCCACCTTCAGTGTAAGCTGACAAGACAACATCTGCCAAAACGGACACTGTAAATATTTGTCTATATTCAACCACAGAAAGATGAGAAAAATTAATATATTGGTGAATCTGACTGAACTGACACCTCAGAATGGAGGCAGAACTTCTGGTATGTAGTGCCCTGAAAAATTACATTTTGATTGGTCAAAATCAACAGCCTGAATTAGATTCTATCAACCCTTGCCATCTGGAACTTCTCCAGATTTTACTCCCTCCCCAGTTTATTATAAAAGTCAGATAAACAAAAATAGGTGAGTTGTCATGAATACTCTCAAGTTCACCAACGCATATAAACAATTCTCCATGGCAGACATGTCCACAAAGAATTCTGTATCATCGGGAAGGAAGCCACATCTGGATATGCACATTTGACTGTAAGTTTACAGTTAACACCAAAAGTCATCCACCAGGGTGAAGTATTAGTTGTGTTGGAAGTATGATCCCACAATGGATGGAAACTCACTGGGTGACCTTTGGCCATTAACTCACTCTCTATTTAACCTACATCACGGGGTGGTTGTTTCAAGGAGAACGATGCTGGAAGTCTCTTTGGGCCCCCACTGGGGAGAAAAAGAGGATATTGAAATCCGCAGAAAATATTCATCCTACACATCTGACAAAGCAAGCTGTAGCTCACAAAAACCACAAGAAAGTTTCAGAACAAACTTTGAGTCCAGTGACACCTTTAAAACCAACAAAGATTTATTCAAGATACAGTATAATCTTTTGTGTGCAAGCACATTTCTTCAGATACAATGAAATAGACTTCCTTCAACCGTTAAATACTGGAAAGGGGGGGCGGAGTAAAGTTTGTTAGCCTTCAACTTGCCGCTGGACTCATCGTTTTTACTCTTTCTGAAGTGGCTTGAGACAAGACGCAGCTCTACGGCTCCCTGAAGACACTTTTGAAAGTAAAGTGGGCACTCTGAGCTGGTGCAGAGTGCCGCAATCAGCACGTGCCTAGAGGCACATTCTTTTCCCTCCTCCAAAACCACCACCTGGCCTAACAATAGGTGGAAGGCCTTCCAAGGCAAAAGGTGTGCCTTTGGTTTCAGGAAACTAAGGTCTGGGGAGTTGGGAGGTCGTGGCTGTGCCCTGCAAAAGGGAATCTCCTAGGAAGGGAAGAGCCAAGAAGCTCCGGGCCTAAGAAGGAAAAAGAATCCTAGCAACCAAAGGGAAAGGATATTGCCTAGCAACGCGAGGGGTCCACACCCTCCCCTCCTATTTTTAAAAAATCTCGCCCACCTGCATGGTCTCTATCGCGTCCGGCGGCAAAAAGAACTCATCATCACTTTGGGGTCCCGCCCCCTCTCATAGTTAGCCAATCATCGGAAACGCAGGTTCGAGGACGTCTCTCCGCAGCCATTCAGGAACAGGCTGTGTTCTGTCCAATGCCCGCCCGTTTTACAAAGCTCTGAAGAAAGCCACGTCTCCCGCTTTCTAATTGGCTAGAGAGGGAGAGGGCAGACGAAGTGGCAGGGCTAAGTAGAAGCTACGAGGAAAGGAAGGAAGGAGTGCTGGCGATGACTGGCCAGTGGGTGGCGCTCAAAAGCTGCAGGCGCACGATCTTCCCTTTTCTGCTTTCGGTGAGCGCAAGTTAGATTCTCCGTCTAAAAATGCTTTCTTGGGAGAAAGCCACGTTGACTAAAACGGGACTCATTACTGAATGGACCTGATTAAGAGTGCTCCTGTAACCTATATACCAGGTGTGACCAAACTTAACGTAAGAGCCACATAGAATAAATGTCAGGTGTTTGAGAGCTGCAAAACTCTCAGGTGTTGGAGGGAGGGAGGGAGGAAGGAAGTAGATGGGGAGAATCGGAAAGAAAGCAACTTTAAATGCATACTCCAAGCTAACAGCTGGCTTGGCTTAGAAGAGTGATTTTATGAGACAAACGCCTTCTCAATGCTGGCCAACGGGGCAGTGGGGGCTTCAGGTGCCACACAATAAGAACATAAGAGAACGCATGTTGGATCAGGCCAATGGCCCATCCAGTCCAACACTCTGTGTCACTCAGTGGCAAAAAAAAATTATATATATATATACACACACACACACACACACTGTGGCTAATAGCCACTGATGGACCTCTGCTCCATATTTTTATCTAACCCCTCTTGAAGCTGTCTATGCTTGTAGCCGCCACCACCTCCTGTGGCAGTGAATTCCACATGTTAATCACCCTTTGGGTGAAGAAGTACTTCCTTTTATCCATTTTAACCTGACTGCTCAGCAATTTCATTGAATGCCTACGAGTTCTTGTATTGTGAGAAAGGGAGAAAAGTACTTCTTTCTCTACTTTCTCCATCCCATGCATTATCTTGTAAACCTCTATCATGTCACCCCGCAGTCGACGCTTCTCCAAGCTAAAGAGTCCCAAGCGTTTCGACCTTTCTTCATAGGGAAAGTGTTCCAACCCTTTAATCATTCTAGTTGCCCTTTTCTGGACTTTTTCCAGTGCTATAATATCCTTTTTGAGGTGCAGTGACCAGAATTGCACACAGTATTCCAAATGAGACCGCACCATCAATTTATACAGGGGCATTATAATACTGGCTGATTTGTTTTCAGTTCCCTTCCTAATAATTCCCAGCATGGTGTTGGCCCTTTTTATTGCAATCGCACACTGTCTTGACCTTTTTAGTGAGTTATCTACCACGACCCCAAGATCTCTCTCTTGGTCAGTCTCTGCCAGTTCACACCCCATCAACTTGTATAATATATGTGAAAGTCAATAAGCCACGGTTTGGCCACCCCTGACCTTTACAATAGTAAGAGTAGTGTAGTGCTTAGGGTGTTGGATTATTGCTTTGAACAAAGTTAGTCCACTACCAGTTTGGTGTAGTGGTTAAGTGTGCGGACTCTTATCTGGGAGAACCGGGTTTGATTCCCCACTCCTCCACTTGCACCTGCTAGCATGGCCTTGGGTCAGCCATAGCTCTGGCAGAGGTTGTCCTTGAAAGGGCAGCTGCTGTGAGAGCCCTCTCCAGCCCCACCCACCTCACAGGGTGTCTGTTGTGGGGGAGGAAGGTAAAGGAGATTGTGAGCCGCTCTGAGACTCTTCGGAGTGGAGGGCGGGATATAAATCCAATATCTTCTATCTTCTTCTTCTAGCACCTTTAAGACCAACAAAGTTTTATTCAAGGTATAAGCTTTCGGGTGCATGCACACTTCCTCAGATACATAGAAATGGAAGATAACTGTTCGGATTTACAGACTGAACAGTAAATTAACATGTCACATGATAAATATATTTTAAGATATGTGGAGTCCAGCTTTCTCACTTGATCATAAGTGAGTCGGTCTATCGACAGTCACAGGGGTTGCCAGCTCCAGGTCGGGAAATTTGGGGTGTGAAGCTGGTGGGGTTTGGGGAGGAGAAGGACTTCAGTAGGGTAAAATATCATAGGATGCACATTCCAAAGTGGACATTTTCTCCAGGTGAACTGATATCTGCTCCCCTGGAGATCAGTGGTAATAATCAGAGATCTCCAGCCATCACCTGGAGGTTAGCAGCTCCAGACAGATGGGACATTGAATAAACAGTGCGTTAGGATTAGGGTTGTAGACCCAATCAGAAGGGAAAAACCAAACTGAAGCAAAGCATTAATATGACTCATGATGCAAAATTCCATAGTAGTTTCAACAAACTTTTTAGGATTAGGGTTTAAGATGGAATTTATAGAATCAGAGCTGGAAGGAGCCATATAGGCCATCTGGTCCAACCCCCTGCTCAATGCAAGATCAACCTAGAGCAGGGATGGCCAAACTTGCTTAACATAAGAGCCACATAGAATAAATGTCAGATGTTTGAGAGCCGCAAGACAGGAAGGAAGGAATAGATGGGGCGGGAGGGAGGTGAAGGTGGAAAGAAAGCAACTTTAATTTTAAATGCATTCTCCAAGCTGCTGGCTGGCTTGACTTGGAGAAGTGATTTAAAGAAACAAGCGCCTGTTCCAAGCCAGCCAATGGGGCAGTGGGAGCTTCAAGAGCCACACAATATGTGTGAAAGAGCCACAGTTTGGCCACCCCTGACCTAGAGAATCCCTGACAAGTATTTGTCCAGCCTGAGCCACTGCTTCAAGACTGCTATTATTATTAATGCTGCTTGAAGACTGCAGTCTTAAGAACACTTTCTTGAGAGTAAGCTCCGTTGACTAAACTGGGATTTTTAGGCTTGGCTCTGGAATTGCTTTTCCAGGCCCTCTTTTGCTGATGTTGTGGGCATGCGAAGAACAGGCAGCCTTCAAGGCTCTTGAAGCTCATGTGAAAAACAGGCCCTAGAAAACGGGCTTGTATCAGCTTTCTGAATCTCTTTAACGGCCATGCAAGAATGCTGAGCTGACGGACGATTGCATTCCAGTCTCCTTGCACTTTACAATGCGTGTGCGATTTGAGTCCTGGAGACGTGGCCAGAGAAAAACATCTGATTCAACCTTTCACCCTCTCCTCCAGCAAGGAGATTCCTCCAGCAGTCCTCAAAGAGAGGCACTTTACATTTGAATTCACGCAGAAAGTCTTGCCGCATCCATTCAGTATTTTGTAAAATTGCCAGATCAGAATTTTCAGAAGTTTATTGTTAAGTTTGCTTTTGATTTCCCTTTGGGGGGAGGGGGATGAAATCTGGACTAATTTTACAGTGGCTGCTTTCCAGTCTGCAGGTGAGAGTTAATTTATTTGTTCAAACACACGGTCATAGCGAAACAGGGCTGGCCAAATCACAGGTACTGTAAAGAAGAAAAGCTTTCATTACGCATAGAGAATGCCTATATTAGAGTTGTAAGACACGTATGCGAGCCATCCAAATTATCTGACAATCTCCCTGCTGTTCTATATCTGGTGGCCCCCTTGGCAAGGGCTGCCAATTGTTTGAATAAATTTACAGCTTCTGGGCAGCACTTGTGAATTATAATGCTATCCAGAGGTCATTTCGTAGAAAAAAGAGGTGCCAGAGCTCATTAGCACAACTGATTTGCAGAACTCATTTGCACATGCCATACAACTCTGACATCACCAGAAGGTGTACTAAATTATAGCAGCATCTACCTTAAAATGCTTCTTGAATTATCATTGTCATAAATATAATTATACAATTATCATTGTATAAATCGAAAATTAAATAATAAAACCTTACACCCATCATACTTTTAAAATGACTTTGTCCTATGTGGCCACAGTGGCATGAGGAAGATTTCCATCCGTCTGTTTTACATGTTTTGGTTATTTCCCCATCTTCTGTGGGGGAAAATATGAGAAAGTTTGTCAAATCTTAGAGTTCAGCAAAATTCTCACAGGGGGTTTAAACAATGGAGCCCAGAAGCAAGTATTTTGGGTGGGGGTGGGGGTAAGAAGGAAAGAGCACAATAAAATTCAGAGATTCTGGAGCTCAACTCCTGTGAGCTCCTGCCCAAAATGAGGCCTGATGCTATCGGGGATTTGTCTTTGCTCACCAGAAAGCAGAAAATCTTTTCAAAACTGGACATCACGGTGGGTCTACTGAAGTTTGCCTGATTCTTTTATACTTTTGCTCAATCCAGGGGAAAGCTAGATAGGCTTAAGACTTGCTAAACTCCAGGTAATACCTGGAGATCTCTCGCTATTACAGTTGCTCTCCAGCCAACGAAGATCAGTTCCCCTGAAGAAAATGGCTGCTTTGGAGGGTGGACTCTGTGGCATTGTACCCTGCTAGGTTTGCTAGCCTCCAGTGGAGGACCTGGAGAGTCCTCACAGAATTACCCCTGATCTCCAGACTATAGAGATCAGTTCCCCTGGAGCAGGGGTGGCCATCGGTAGTTCTCCAGATGTTTTTTGCCTACAACTCCCATCAGCCCCAGCCATTGGCCATGCTGGCTGGGGCTGATGGGAGTTGTAGGCAAAAAAACATCTGGAGAGCTACCGTTGGCCACCCCTGCCCTATATCTTCTCTCCCCATAACAGACACCCTGTGAGGTGGGTGGGGCTGTGAGGGCTCTCACAGCAGCTGCCCTTTCAAAGATAACTCCTGTAATAGCTATGGCTGACTCAAAGTCATTCCAGCAGCTGCAAGTGGAGGAGCGGAGAATCAAACCTGGTTCTCCCAGAGTCCACACACTTAACCACTACACCAAACTGAAGGGGAATCTTGTAATCTTCAACATCCTGTGAGGCTCCTAGCCTTGGGAAGATCTGTTGAGGCAAGAGCGTACAGTGTGTAGGGTTGCCAGATGTGTTTTGGAAAATATCTGGAGATATCTGGATCCCAAGTGGATCCAGGAGAGGGCGGGGTTTGGAGAGGGGCCTCAGGACGGCACAATGCCCTAGAGTCCACCCTTCTCCAGGGGAGCTGACCTATGCCAGCTGGAGATCAGTTGTACAAGCAGGAGATCTCCAGGCCCCACCCGGAGTCTGGCAACCCTCACACAATTGAACAGTCCTTTCTTCAAATAGAGACCCGTAAAGCGAGGGAGAGGCGCAGTCTCCCACCGAAACGGACTAGGTATCTGGTAGGCAGGTCAAAAGGCAAGAAGGCAGGCAGGGAGAGAGCTAGAGAAAGAGAAGGAGGAACCGGTCTGACAAGTGGCCGGGCCACAATCTGCTTTGATTAATTCTTTAGAAGGAAAGAATAGATGTTAAAGGACAATAGTCCTAACCGGCAGCTGGAGGCCTTAACCCTTTCATGGCAAAGTGGACTCCTAGGGAGGCTTTTTGCCCAATGATGGGAACCTCTTTCAGCCCAAGACTTCTATTCCGAACCAACCCCTGACCTTTGCAAGCAGGGAGTTCCAAAGGCTACTGCTGAAACTGCGTCATTTCTCAAGTGTAACAGGACTCAACTCTACCTGGGAGGTGTTTGTTTATGTATTTGGATACTGATGCTCTGCTCTGCTCCCCAGCAGGGACCCGAAGCAGTTTACAACATCATTCTACTGTTGCCCAAGCAATTGTGAGGATCTCCCACAATTATGACAGACACTTTGGAGGAAATGGCATTTGCAGAGAGTGGGCTCTCTGGTGTCTTACCCCACTGAAGTCCTTCCCTTCCTAAAACTCCACCCTCTCCAGTCTCTACCCCCTCCACCTTGGGCCTAAGGTAGTCAGTCCAATGATCTTCTATCCATATCAGAGAGAAGATTCTCCCAAGACCCCATCTGACACTCTTTGCCTTTCTTTTTACAGATCTGCGCACACTTGGGCGCACACCTCGATGGCGCAGGAAATGCTTTCGACTCAGCAGTTTATATGGGTCTGCAAGAAGTGCTTGCAAAGAACATGGGTCAGTGATGATGATATTGGATTTATATCCCGCCCTATACTCTGAATCTCTGAGTCTCAGAGCGGTCATAGTCTCCTTTACCTCCCCCCCCCCTCACAACATACACCCTGTGAGGTGGGTGGGTCTGAGAGAGCTCTTACAGCTGCTGCCCTTTCAAGGACAACTCCTGCGAGAGCTATGGCGGACCCAAGGCCATTCCAGCAGGTGCAAGTGGAGGAGTGGGGAATCAAACCCGGTTCTCCCAGATAAGTGTCTGTGCACTTAACCACTACACCAAACTGGCTCAGTGTGCTGAGTCCCTTTCTCCATCCCTCACCCCACTGCCAAGAAATCCAATTCTGTACCCAGAACAGATTAATTATGTAGCTGACACATAAGGTTGCCAGCCTCCAGGTGGGGCCTGGGGATCTCTTGCTTTTACAACTGTTCTCCAGCTGGCAGAGATCAGCTCTCCTGGAGGAAATGGCTGCTTTGAAGGGTGGACTCTACAGCATTGTGCCATGCTGAGGCCCCTCCCCTCCCCGAACTCTGCCCTCTCCCGGATCCACCCCCAAAGCCTCCAGGTATTTTCCAACACAGACCTGGCAACCCTACGATATGCAAATCGGCATGATTTTGCATGATTTTAGTCTGCTATTCATAGAGAGGGGTCATCCCATCCGCTGTCTGGAAACAAGTCTGTTGAAACCAGCAGGATCATTTCGTAGAAAAAGAGGTGCCAGAGCTAATTACCACGGCTCATTTGCATATGCCACATGCCCTTCATATCACCGGAAGATGTACTAAATTAATATCAGCTCAGCATCTACCTTACTTTTTAAATTACTTTCTCCTACATGGCCACAGTGGCATGATGAAGATTTCCATCTGTCTGCTTCATATGTTATTTGCCCCCCCTTTTTTTGTGGGGAAAAATATTAGAAAGTTTTTCAAATCTTAGAGTTCAGCAAAATTCTCACAGGGGGTTTGAACAGTGGAGCCAAGAAGCAAGGTGGGGAGGTAAGAAAGAAAGAGCACAATAAAATTTAGCGGTTCCAGAACTTCACTCCTACCCAAATGAGGCCTGCCAACAAACAAGTTGAGTCCAGGAACCAGGAAATAGATCCTCTGCTGCTTTCCCTATTCTGGGGAGACTGGTGGGTAAACCTCCAGGCGGTGGCTAGAGCTCTCCAGGCAACAGAGAAAATGGCCGCTATAGAAGGTGGATTCTGTTGCATCATGCCCGTTGAAGCCTCTCTCCTGCCCTCTTTAGGCTCCATACCCCAAATCTCAAGGTATTTCTCAACCCAGGGCTGGCAGCTCTACTAGTGGGGTGGATGCCTGTCTCTCCCACCTCCCACAAGCACATTAGAGGCTTGGGTAGGGTTATCAACCTCCAGGTAGGGCCTGGAGATCTGGAATGACATCTGATCTCCTGAATACAGAAAAAAAAATGGCAGCTTCAGAGGGTGGATAGTATGATAAAGCACAGAGTCTAGAAGAAACTGAAGTCCTAGAGAGATATCATGTCCCTACTGAGCTCCCTCTTCTCCCCAAAAAGTGACCTCCCTAGATACTCTCCCCAAATCTCCAGGAATTTTCCAAACATGAGTTTTGAACCTTGTCAGTCTTGCTGCTGAAACTTTGCGAAGGGCTGTGCAAGCTGATGAAAGCTAATGAAATTATTTTTTAAAAAAAACAATGAAAGCTATGCAAACATAGTATCACAGCTGGTGGGCACAGGCAGGTTTGGTAGTCTACGGAAACCTCTGTCATGCCCTGCCCAGTGTTAGGCTACAGATATGAACTGGGTGCATGGGTATCTCTTACCCAGATGCTCTTTGCCTGCTTTGTGTTTTGCCCCTATTTTGAAAAGATAAGATGCCAAGCAATGTGATGGGGAAGAAGAGTAGGCTAGAATGGTGATATGCCTCTGGTGTCAGCTGTACCATCACTTGCCACAAAGTCTTGTAGGTTTTTAAATAAGCAAAGCAGGCTGATCTGTACTGGATAAGAATAGACACAAAGCTGGCATTAACAGTACTACTCTAAGCAGGTCTTCTCGGAATAAGTCTACCAAATTAGTATCTCTGCCAGGAAAGTGGTTTTAGAACTACACTGTAAACAGTGGGAAGGTGCAGAAACCACTATGGCATAAGAGTACCATCTCCCCAAGTCACTGTGTCATTGGCCTCCAGGTTACATAACGGTGCCCCTTATCCATTTCCAGTGGGAGGGCTTCCATGGATCCTCCCCGTCTGCTTGAGGCTGCTCAAATGAGTGGTGGGAGGAAATGACAATGTGGAAATGGCATTGCACAACACCACAAGAGCATTTCTTGTTGAAAAGCCAGAAGTGATGTGACGCTCTAGGAATCCCTCAAATCTCTATGGTAACGACCATAGAGATCAAAGAGATTCCTAGAGCGTCACTGTGATGCAGTGACCTCACTTCTGGCTTTGGCCAGAAATGACAGCATACAATGCTATTTCTGCCTATTTGCCTAACGAGACCCTCTTGCCAGTTGTAACTGGCTGGCTACTCTCAAGTCACTACTCTCAAGGGTGTGTTCACACAATGAAGTTGGTCACTTGGATTTCGAAAACATCACACAGTAATTTGCATGTGCAAAAATGCTGTCAGAGGTCAAACGCTGCTGATAAACATTTCATATCACCTGTCATTTTTTTTACTCGTTGAGAGCCAGGGCAGATGACCCAATTAAAAGAACACACCGTATAATTCATATAACAAGCAACGCAATAAAACAAGATTACAAAATTGGAGGAAAATGCAACAAAAATAGTATTCAATACACAGAAAAGAGCATACAATATACAGTAACAAAGCTGGGTTACAAGCTTAGGAAACAATGCCATCAAAAATTGTGAAAAACATGGAATAAACAATAAAATGAAAACTCCTCTAAAATTTTCACAGAGGTAAGTTTAAATAACTTTTAAAATAACTTTAAACAGATGGAGTTCTGCACAATGTGGTGTTGTGGTCAGAGCATTCAAAGTTGATAATAGGGAGTCCAGATTCAAACCTTGGCTCAGCCATAAGGAAAAAGGCTAACCACAGGGAGTAGGGTGGCCAGGTCTGTGGTGGAAAATACCTGGAGACTTTGGGGGTGGATCTGGGAGAGGGCAGGGTTTGGGGAGGGGAAGGGAAGGGCCTCAGCATGTTCCAATGCCCTAGAATCCACACTTCAAAGCAGCCATTTTCTCCAGGGGAGCTGATCTCCACCAGCTGGAGATCAGTTGTAAAAGCGGGAGCTCTCCAGTCCCCACCTGGAGGCTGGCAACCCTAATTAGGGAGTAAGGGCCATACTAGGTGTTCCCTTTTTGGATGAACTGGATCCAGGTTCTCCTGATTGGAGGGGAGCTAATTTTTCAAGTTCCATAGGAGCCTAACTTGGATTGGGACCATTATGTGGGCAGCTTCCCTCCCTACGGTGTTTTCCTGACCCCAGATGGCCTTATGTGGGCGTTGTTTGTCCTGCTTGGAAGCTGTATGTGTAGGGTTGCCACCTCTGGGTTGGGAAACACCTGGAGATTTGGGGGATGGAGCCTGGGGAGGGCGAGATACAGCAGAGCATAATGCATTAGAGTCCACCTTCCAAAGCAGTCATTTCTCCATGGGAATGGATCTTCCTTGTCTGGAGATCAGTTGCAACAGGAGATCTCCAGGTGCTGTCTGGAGGTTGGAAACCCTGTGCGTGTGTCCTATTCTGCGCATGTGCAGCAGCTCCAGAATGAGCAAGAAACTTTCCCCCAGGTATGTTTTGGCTCAGGAAAACACAGGCAAGGCAAAAGACCTCTTCCCCTCGCACTGCATTCCTGAGCTGAATTGGCCCCTGTGGTCTTTTGAAAAGCGGTTGATCTCAGGCCACTGTGTGAAAGTTACTTATTAAGAAACATATTATTTGGCCCTAGCAGCGCAGTCCTTAACAAAGATACACCCTTCTCAACCAGTGAGCTCAGAAGAATCTGATTCTGCTTAGAATTGCATTATACCTGCCAGGGGACTGAACTTTTCTTTGCAAGAGAGACATTTGCTGTTCTGGAATTTGGCCCCTGGTGTCTTGAGGGGCGGGGGGGGGGGTGTTTCTCTTTCTTTCAGGCGACATCAAAAGAAGCAGCTTGGGGGCAGCAAAAAACCATACCTTGGTTCGGATTCCTCCCCCCATGAATATTCAAAACTCTCTCCGGCCCAGCCTCTGTTGGCTCTTGTTTATTTTAGGCGGGAGCGGCCAGCTCTCAGGTTAACCTTGACATACAGAAGGAGAGGGAGAGAGAGGCGCAGCACAGCCAGGTATGTGGCGTCTGGGCACACCTGTGTCCCAAGCCCCTGAGATGTGAGAAGCGCGCTGCTCTGGGCTGCAGGGAGCCAAACCTGCCAGGTTGGCCCCAGAGATCTGCCCCCCACCGTCTGCCCCCCTCTTTGCTTCATGTCGCTGTTGGCCAAGAACAACTGAACTGGGAGACCCAAGTGTGGGAAGGAGTGGCGAAGAAGACCGACAGAGAACAGGTACGTTGCCGGGAGGGAGGGAGGGAGGGGAAGGAAAGCTGAACCACTCAAGAGGACCTGGTGCCTCCACAAATGTTTAATTGATCACCGCAGCAGATGGGAGACCTGAAGACAGAGTTTTGACTCTGTGGATCTATATGAGACGCCAGTCCTCGTCCTTGCAAGCACCCCACCTGAGCCAGGTAGACTGGGACAGGACACAGTCGCTCCACTTCCTCGACCTCCCTGTGTTGCCCTGGGGGAATAAAGCGAGATAAAGGACAATCTGTAGCTCGCCTTTGAGATAAGATAGGAAGGCAAATGAAAAACATGGGCAATGCCAGGGAACCCCTTTCAGAGGTTGTAGGCTGGCAGATCAGGGGTTTTCTCCTGAAAGTCTCCTCCATTTGAAGTGCTGGTTTATATATGGTATATGGAAATTTAAGATATAGCATATACTTTAAAAACATATTATTGTTGTTTTCTGTACACAAATAGAAAAGAGTTTAAAAGGGGGGAAGAAAAAGAAGAAAAAGGGGGGGACAGTCAATAGAAAAAAATCAGAGAAACATCTCTTTAAAAATTTCAAAAATTTTCTTGGCAACAAAACCAAATATACTCACTTATTATTACTATTACAGTAGATACATGATAACTTACTCATTACCAATTCATCAGTCATCCTAGTTTTCAAAATTTTAAAGTTTTCTTTACTCCACAGATCATCAATTCACTTTTTTCATTTGCATGCAGAAAGTCTGGAAGGGGCTTCCAATTGCATACGTTTGGATATACAAACAGATGTGTTGAGGTCCATCAGTAGCTATTAGCCACAAGGTATAGATGGAACATTCTGTCTGGGGCAGTGATGCTCTGTATTCTTGGTGCTCAGGGAGGGGGGGCAACAGTGGGAGGGTTTCTGGAGATCTGGCCCTGCTGGTGGACCTCCTGATGGTGCCTGCCTTTTTTGGCCACTTTGCGACACAGAATGTTGGACTGAATGGACCATTGGCCTGATCCAACATGGCTTCTCTTATGTTCTTAAGTTTTTCCACTCTTTTCATTAAGAAAATCTTTTAGACGTATTGTGAAGAACAGAGGTGGCCAAACGTGCTTTACGTAAGAGCCACAAAGAGTAAACATCAGATGCTTGAGAGACACAAGACATGAACGTCAGATAGAGGAAGGAAGGAAGGAAGGAAGGAAGGAAGGAAGGAAGGAAGGAAGGAAGGAAGGAAGGAAGGAAGGAAGGAAGATGGGGAGGGAAAGCTGGAAAGAAAGCAACTTTAACTTTAAATGCATTCTCCAAGCTGCTGGCTGGCTTGACTTGGAGATTTAGAGAAACAAATGTCCAAGCTGGACAATAGGGCAGTGGGGGCTTCGAGAGCCACACAATAAGTGTGAGAGAGTCACATGTGACTCCCGAGCTACTATTTGGTCACCCCTGGTGTAGAACTACATGAAGCTGCTGTCTACTGAGTCAGACCCCTGGTTCATCAAGGTATTGCCTGCTCTTACAGGCAGCTCTCCAGGGTCTCAGATGGAGGTCTTGCACATCGTCAAGACATCGCACCTGCTTCCAGATCCTTTAAACTCAGAGATGCCGGAGATTTATGCAATTTGGAGATGCCGGGGATTCTGTATGGAAATCAGGTGCCCTGCCTCTGAGCTAGAACCCCTCCTAACTCTTTGGGTTTTGCTGTACCGTCTTTTAATTTTTTGCACATTAAAAACACAGGAGCTCCTAAACCCAAGATCATCTCTTGAGGTAGTGCTTTTGCAGCAAGGAGATTACATTTTCTGACCAAAGTGCAATTCTTGTGTATTGCGGGCAGTGTTACACTCCTCCCCCCACCAACAGTGGGTGTGAAAAGCCCATGCGGAAAATGGCTGGTCTGCCATCTCTGTGTGTAAAAGTGCCATCAAGTCACACCCGACTTACGGCAACCTTGGAAGGTTTTCAAGGCAATTTACATTCAGAGGTGACTTGCCATTGCCTGCCTCTGCGTAGCAACCCTGGACCTCCTTGGTGGTCTCTCATCCAAGTACTAACCAGGACAAGGACAGACCCTGCTTAGTTTCTGAGATCTGACTAGATCAGGCTTGCCTTGGCCATCCAGGTCAGGGCAGATCGAGTGTTGCATTGTTATTCACAGGTTTGTTATGTTTATTTCTGTCATGCTTTTGAGACTGTGCTCCTTTGAGCCCAGGATGAAAAGAAGGCTATGCGTTCTTTGGCTGCTTCCTGAGCCCTTCTTTGATCCGGGGAAAGGCGTACAGGAGATCAGGTCAGCACAGCCCAGAAAATTCAAAGGCATTTGCAACCTCTCAGCCGTTGAATCCTAGAGACTGCGTTTCTCTGAATGACCGGGATTTCTGAGCTATGACCGCATGTCCTCGGTGTATGCCCACAAGGACAATTTGTGTAGTTTGTTGGGGAAACAATGAGGGTGAAAACCATAGATTTAGTGTAGACATTGCCCAAGACAAGACTGTGCTTAAAAGGAAGAGCCTTCATTTCTTTCTTTTTTTTACCACCTCCACTTTCTGCCAGTGTGGATGATAGCAATGGGAGAATATAAGAACATAAGATCAGGCTACTGGCCCATCCAGTCCAACACTCTGTCACAGACAGGTCAAAATCCAGGCACCATCAGGAGGTCCCCCAGTGGGGCCAGAAGCCCTCCCACTGTTGCCTCTCAAGCCCTAAGAATACAGAGTATCATTGTCCCAGACAGAGTGTTCCGTCTGTACCTTGTGGCTAATAGCCGCTAACAGACCTATGCTCCATATAAGAGCATAAGAGATGCCATGTTGGATCAGGGGAGTGGCCCAGCCTGTTATCACAAAGTGGCCAAAACCCACATGCCATCAAGAGGTCCACCAGCGGAGCCAGAACTCCAGAAATCCTCCCACTCTTGTCTCCAGCGGAGCCAGAACTCCAGAAATCCTCCCACTCTTGTCTCCAACGGAGCCAGAACTCCAGAAATCCCCCCACTCTTGTCTCCCCAAGCCCCCCAAGAATACAGAGCATCACTGCCGCAGACCTAGTGTTTCAGCCACTGATGGACCCCTGCTCCATATGTTTATCCAGTCCCCTCTTGAAGCTGTGTATGCCTATATCATAGAATCATAGAGCTGGAAGGGACTTCCAGGGTCATCTAGTCTAACGCCCTGCACAATGCAGGAAATTAAAAAAATATCTCCCCCTAAATTCACAGGATCTGCATTGTAGCCACCATCACTTCCTGCAGAGGATCTGTAGTCTGTTTCTTCAGAACGGCTTGCCACTAAATCTATTTCTTGCCCAGGGCCCTGGGCCCTGAAAGCACTGCTGTCAATTTTTTTTTTTTTTTTGGGGGGGGGGGTGAAGAGGGACTCACTTCTAAGCATGTTCCCATTTTTGGCACCTTCTTGCAAAAAAATTCTACAGTATGTTTCCCCTCCCCAACATTATACGCAAGAGCTCGGATCCTATGAATGAGTCCTGTCCATGCTAGATAGCCTTGCCGCAGAGCACACCTCCCCTTCTGTTACCTCTCCCATTTCCCCAAGATCAGTGTTTTTCAATGAGTCCTTGCACACGTGGAAGTGCTGGCAGAAGCTGACGCATGCGCCAAAGCAGTCTAGTGCGTGCAGAACTCGCACACCGGATCCAAGCCAAGAATCCCATATCAGTTAACAGTGTACACATTTAAATATTATTTGTGATATTTTTGTTTAAGCAGCATTACTGAGCAATGCATTGTACTTCGTATCCGTTTCGCGCCTTGTGCAGAGGCAAACCCAAATTGGCCACTGGAGAGACAGTCACAAGCCTCCAGGGAGGGGCAGCTGTGTTCCCGGCATAACAACCAATCTCCTGGTTAGAGAGATCAGTTCCCTAGGAAGAAATGATCTCTTCAGAGGGTAGGCTGTATGGTATGGCATGCAGTTCACCCTCGAAAGCTAGGACGTACCATAGTCTAGGACAGGGGTGGCCAAACTAACATCAGATGTTTGAGAGCCACAAATGGCAGATGTTTGAGAGCCGCAAGATTTCAGGAGGGGAGGGAAGCAAATAGATGGGGCAAGGAGGTGGAAAGACAGTAACTTTAACTTTAAATGCATTTTCCAAGCTGCCTGCTGGCTTGGCTTGGCGAAGTGATTTAAAGAGAGAAATGACTTTTCCAAGTCAGCTGATGGGGGGGGGGGGCTTTGAGAGCTGCACGATATGCGTGAAAGAGTCACATGTGGCTTCCAAGTCGCAGTTTGGCCACCCCAGGTCTAGGAGAATAAAGCAACTTTAACTTTAAATGCATTCGCCAAGCTGCCAGCTGGCTTGGTAGTGATTTAAAGAGACAAATGCCTTCTCCAAGTTGGCCAGTGGAGCAGTGGGGGCTTCAAGAGCCAAATATGTGTGAAAGAGCCACATGTGGCTCCCGAGCCACAGTTTGGCTACCCCTGCTTTCTATTTTCCACCTCTCCCTCCCCATCTGTTTTCCTTCCTTCCTTCCATTCATGTCTTGTGGTTCTTAAACATCTGACATTTATGTATGTGTCTCTTAGGTTAAGCAAGTTTGGTCATCCCTGTTCCAACATGACATTGCTCCCTTGCTGTGGCTCCCTTCCCAGGCACTGACCCCAAATCTCCAGGAATTTTCCAAATCAGAGTTGGCAACCTTACAGAACATCCTCCTCTAGATCACTCTGCCACCTTGTCCCTCTGGGCCTCATGACCCACTGGCCTAATGACCCACTTTTGGGCACTGGCCCATCGTTTGAGAGCTATGCATGTTTACATAGATACTTCCTAGATCAGTGTTTCAACAGGATGTTGAAGATCTTACATAGCTGAAGAAGACCTTACATCAAAACAGTTTATGGTTTTGTGGGCATGGTAGATCTGCTGTTACTAGAATTGCCAGATTGAGGTTGGGAAATTTCTGGAAATTTTGGGCTAGAACATGGGAAGGGCAAGGTCTGGGGAGAGAAGGGATCTCAGCAGGGTATAATGCCATAGAGCAGCCATTTCCTCCAAGAGAACTGCTCAGTAATCTGGAGAGCAGTTGTAATTCTGGGAGAGGTTAGTAATCCTATTGAAATGGGTAGAGTTGCCAGCCTCCAAGTGGGACCTGGGGATCCTCTGGAATTACAGCTACAGTTGCCAGGTCTTACCTGGCTGTTGGCGGGGGATGAGTCTCTATGGTGCCATAGAGTTTCTACCCAAATGCTAGAGCATCCCTCATGCGATATGCCTGGTGACAAAGCTTTTCAGGGGTGAGGATTCCTCCACCAGCCAGCTCTGGACTGGTGGGATGGAGGTCTCGAAACCTGGGGAATCCCTGCCCCCAGTGGGAGGTTGGGAACCCTAATTACAGCTCATTGCCAGACTAGAGAGATCAGTTTCCCTGGAGAACATGGCTGGTTTGAGGGTGGACTCTGAGGCATTGTACTCCACTGAAGTCCCTGCCCTGTTGCTGGCTGTCCAGAGGAACTGGTGGGCCACTGTGTGAAAGATAGATTATTGGTCTGATCCAGCAAGGCTCTTCTTATGTTCAACCCAGGCTCCGTCCCCCACATCTGAGGACTTTCGCAACCTGCTTCTGGCAATCCTACCCCCCCATCCCCTGCTGGTGGCTGGGGTGGGGGAACCTGGTAATCCTGGAAACAGGGCCAAAGATCGGGAATAAAATGTGTACACTTTTCTAAAGCCCAGCCTGACCTCCAAACCCATTATCAAGAAGCGGTTTATTTAGGTCATGTCAGAAATGAGACAGCTTTTCTCCCCATGACTCATGAGACTGTACATACGAGAGAGTGTGGAGGTGTGCATACTGGAAGTTTGTACCGGGCCTGGAAAAGTGTGCCTGGCCTCTGCTTTGAGAAGGCTTTTCCTAGGATGCATCTTATTTATTTAGGAGGTTTTTATACTCCTTTTCCAGAGTCCTGCACAAGACCATGTACACTAAAATGACATAAAATAGCACAAAACTCTCCATAAAACATTCTAAGACCAGAAACATGCTGTAAAAGAGCTGGAAAATAAAACCTCTTATTAAAAAATAAAGTAGTTGATTTTTCACCATATCAGGCTTTTTGATCCAGCAAGAAGATCCTTGCTGGATCAAACAATAGTCCATCTTGTAGGCTTGCCAGGTCCGTGTTGGAAAATACCTGGAGACTTTGGGGGTGGATCCGGGAGACAGTGGGGTTTGGGGAGGGGAGGGGCCTCAGCATGGCACAGTGCCCTAGAGTCCACCCTTCAAAGCAGCCATTTTCTCCAGGGGAGCTGATCTCTGCCAGCTGGAGGTCAGTTGCAAAAGCAGGAGATCTCCAGGCCCCTCCTGGAGGCTGGCAACCCTACCATCTAGTTCAGCATCCTGACTCACACAGTGGCCAATCTGTTCCTCTGGCGGGCCAACAACAGGGCACAGAAACCAAAGCCTTCCCCTGATGTTGCCTCCTAGCTCTGGGATTCACAGGATTACTGCCTCTGAATATGGATTCTCCCCTCAGTCACCATGGCCTGTAGCCACCGATAGACCTGTCCTCCATGAATCTATCTAATCGCCTTTTAAATCTGTTTATTCCTGTGACCATCACAACATTCTCTGGCAGCAAATTCCACATTTTAATCAGTCTCTGTGTCAAGTAGTGTTTCCTTTTGTCTGTCCTGAATCTACTGCACATCAGTTTCAATGGATGCCCTCAAGTTCTAGTATTCTGGGAGAGGGAGAAAAAGTTATCTTTGTCCACTCTCTCCACCCCATGTATAATTATATAAACCTCTATCATGTCTCCCCTTAGAAGAGATCTCTTAGAAGAGACCTTCTGTAGTTAGATTCAGCAAAATGTGCAGAGGAAGGGTGGTGGCTCAGTGGTAGAGCAATCTGCTGGGCACGCAGAAGGTCCCAGGTTCAATCCCCGCCATCTCCAGTTAAATGGAGCAGGGAGTAGATGATGGGAAAGGCCTCTGCCTGAGACCCTGGAGAGCTGCTGCCAGACTGAGCAGACCTTGATAGGCCATGGCTTTGGCTCGTTATAAAGTACCTTCACATGTGTTCATGTGCAAAGTAGGTCTGTTTCAATGGGACTTTATCTGCTATTGCTAATTTGGCTGCGGTGGCCTTAGGGTTGCCAAGTCCAATGGAAGAAATAGCTGGGGACTTTGGGGGTGGAGCCAGGAGACTTTGGGGGTGGAGCCAGGAGATGTTAGGGGTGGAGCCAATATCTAGGCTGTGACAAGCGCCGGAGGTTCCCGCGCCGCAGCCGCACTGTCCCTCCCTCCTCCTCCCGCTCGTTCTCCCCGCCCCTCGGCGGCCGCCTGAGGATGAAGGCCTGGGTGAAGCAGGTGGCGCGGGCATGGAGAGTGGGGCTGGGGGCTCGGGGCCTCCTCCTCGGCCACCAGCGCTGCCGCGCGTGGAGAAGCGGGGCTGTGCTGCAGAGCTCCCTCACCGCCCTGGGCCATGCCTGGCTCCACCGCCTCCGCCGCGCCCGCCCTCCTCACCGCGCTCCTTCTGCCCCTCTGCTGCGCCTCTGTGCGTGGAGAGCGGGGCTGCGCTGCGGAGCTCCCTCAGCGCCCTGGGCCGTGCCTGGCTCCGCCGCGCCCATCCTCCTCGCCACGCTCCTGCTGCGCCAACGCCGCCGGCCAGACCCTCGGCCGACAGCTCCTCCTCCGCCGCTGCCACCTCCTCCTGCTGCTGGGCGCCGGCGGGCCCGCCGCCTACGGCCTCACTGGGCGGGGAGGGGGCAGCAGCGGCGGCTCACCATTTCCCCCCTCTCCCCCGCTTCCATTTTTGGGGGGAGCGGGGGAAGAGGGGGGAAATCCTGGGGTCCCCCGCCAGGGCGGGAGGGTTGGGACCCCTAGGTGGCCTCTTGGAGGTTATTTTGTAAGTTCTGCTGAGTTTCGTTACAAAATGGAGATGACATTTTGTGAGCAGGTTTCATGTTGTTTTTACCTACTTGACTTCAGTCTTTCCTTTGTAACCAATGGAAGCTGCTTTGAGCACAGTTCAAAGCCAGGGCAAACGTTTTAAAAAGAGTAGGTAGGTAAAAGATTATTGTGTGTGGCCAAGAGCCATAACTATATAACAAAACAACTGCCCAAGCAATAATAAAAATAATGAGCAGTAGGCTAAGAACAGATCAAAGGAGGTCCTTCTTCACCCAAAAAGGAATTAACTTCACCCAAAGAGGAATTCACTGCCACAGGAGGTGGCGGCGGCTATAAGCATAGATGGCTTCAAGAGGGGATCGGAGAAACATATGGAGCAGAGGTCCACCAATGGCTGTCAGTTACTCTGTCTGGGGCAGTGATGCTCTATGTTCTTGGTGCTTGGAGGGCAGGGCAAGAGTGGGAGGGCTTCTGGAGTTCTTCTGGCCCCACTTGTGGACATCTTGATGGCACCTGGTTTTTGGCCACTGTGCGACATAGAGTGTTGGACTAAACAGACTGTTTTGATTACCAAAGCTCAATTGTGGAACACATAAAGTAAGAGGAGAGGGTTTTTGAGCTTGTGCAGAGTGTTTTTCCTTGCCATTGAACAACTACAGCTTTCACCAACAAGTCTGTGTTCAAGTGTGTACAGAATAGTCTTTCCAACTGGGTAACCAAAGCCATTCTCCCTAACTGGGATTAGGGGGGAGGTTTTTTTCTAATCAAGAACGCATGCCTTAAGGTAGACCTGGAACTCCAGGTCATAAGGGCATAAGAAAAGTGTCTCACACTAGAGTTGCCAGGTCTGACTCAGGAAATATCTGGGGACTTTTGGGGTGGAGCCAGGACTTTCCCATTCCCTTAATAAAATGACAATGCAACAGTCCAGACCAATAGTCCATCTAGTCCAGCATCCTGTTTCACACAGTGGCCAACCAGTTCCTCCGGACAGTCAACAACAGGGCATAGAAGCTGAGACCTTCCCCTGATGTTGCCTTCTGGCTCTTGGATTCAGAGGCTGACTGCCTCTGAACATGGAGGTTCTACTGCAAACACTTTGCATAGCTTTCTCCAGATACAGGGTTGAAACTGAGCCGTTCCTGCTTTGCTTTAGTGTGGAATTTTCCTCGTCAGCCTCTTTCTCCAGGAATTATTCGAATCATAGAGTTGGAAGGGATCTCCAGGGTCATCTAGTCCAACCCCCTGCACAATGCTGGAAATTCACAAATCCCCCCCCCCCCGGCCTAAATTCACAAGATCTGCATTGCTGTCAGATGGCCATCCAGCCTCTGTTTAAAAACCTCCAAGGAAGGAGAGCCCACCACCTCCTGAGGAAGCCTGTTCCACTGAGAAACTGCTCTGTCAGGAAGTTCCTCCTAATGTTGAGCCGGAGACTCTTTTGATTTAATTTCAACCCGTTGGTTCTGGTCCTGCCTTCTGGGGGCACAGAAACAATTCTGCACCATCCTCCATATGACAGCCCTTCAAGTACGTGAAGATGGTGATCATATCACCTCTCAGCCACCTCCTCCCCAGGCTAAACATGGCCAACTCCTTCAACCTTTCTTCTTAGTACTTGGTCTCCAGACCCTTCTTTGTCACCCTCCTGTGGACCTGTTCCAGCTTGTCTATATCCTTCTTAATATGTGGTGCCCAAAACTGAACACAATACTCGTTTTGGAATGGATACCCACAAACACACACACAGCCTTCCTTTAACCTTGTCCCCAATGTGTGCAACCCTGCACAGTTCCCGATGGCAGCACCGTTTGCTTACACACCAATCTTGAGAGAAATCACAGGGCGAGCGACACCTTCAGCAAACACGTGGGAGAGATCCTGATGGAGGCGGCTTTGGTCCGGGGAAGCAGCCAGGTTGAGAGAAACCAACCAGCTGCCATGATCGAGTGCAAACTGGCTTTTCTTGGAAAGATGATGCAAAGCAAAGGGCCCCTTTCCGGCCAGCTCTCGGATAACCGTTTTGCCTTCATAGCTTGTATTTCTGTGACATTTCAGGCCCAGCCAAATGTCTACCCTGACAGTTGTCAAGACAGGAAGTGGGTTGCTGCAGAACAATCAGAGGGTGTCCACTCCTGGGTCAGTCCAGAAATGGAACTTGCAGGAGACACAAGACGAAGTAGTGTACCTCCCCCTGATGTCAACATTTATCAACAATTGGGTCTGTGGTTCTGCGTGAGAGTAGAGCAAGGGCTGCCAGCTCTGAGTTGAGAAATACCTGGAGATTTGCACAGTGGTGACTGAGGAGGGTGGGGTTTGCGGATGAGAAGGACACTAATGGGGTATAATGCTATAGAGTCCTTCTTCCAAAAGCACCATTTTCTCCAGGGAGAGAGGGTGGTTCAGTGGTAGAGCATCTGTTTGGTAAGCAGAAGGTCCCAGGTTCAATCCCCGGCATCTCCAACTAAAAAGGGTCCAGGCAAGTAGGCATGAAAAACCCTGGAGAGCCACTGCCAGTCTGAGTAGACAATACTGACTTTGGTGGACCGATAGTCTGATTCAATAGAAGGCAGCTTCATATGTTCATATATCTCTGTCACCTGGAGATCAGTGGTAATCCCAGGATATCTTCAGCTGCTGCCTGGAGGCTGGCAACCCTAGCAGAGCTTTGCATGCAGGAGGTCCCTGGTTCAATTACCTGCAGCTCCAGGTAACAGGATCAGGTGGGAGGTGATGTGGAGGAGCTCAGATCTGAGACCCTGGAAAGCTGCTGTCAATCTGAGTAGAAGAAACTGCCCTTGACAGACCAAGGCTCTGACTCCTGTGTAGAAACAGGAAGGGAACCTGCAAGGACTTGCAGAGAATAAATCCTTCCCCCACATCATCAACCCCCATTTCTTTCCCTCTCAACAGAGGCACCGTTTCCTCTTGCCCAGTCCGATCTCCCTTTTTTCCTGCTCTTTGTCTGTCTGGGCAATTGTCCATTCGCCCCCTACATTCCTAGTCATTAGATTCTCCACCTCTTTTGCCACTGGCCCAACTAAAAGGGTTGCCAACCTTCAGATGGCACCTGGAGATCTCCCACTATTACAGTTGATCTCCAGGCAACCAACATCTTTCATTATAGCCAATTGCAATCACAGCGCTGTCCAAGATTTCAGGCTCTTTTGCTTGGTAATAGCAATGGTATCATTTCTGTTTATGGCTTTAGCTTTGGACTGACCTGGTTACTGACAATCGTACAGGTAATAAATATGCAAATTAGTAAATAAATGATAGCGATGGGTGATACACCTGTGCAGATAAAAAAACGCTGCAAGCAGTGTGACAACTAGAGTTGCCATTCTCCAGGTGTGTCCTGGGGATCTCCTGGAATTACAGTTGATCTCCAGACTACAAAAGTTAGTTCCTTTGGAGAAAATGGCTGCTTTGGAGGGTGGGCTCTAGAGCATTAGACCCTGCCGATGTCTCTCCTCCCCATACCCCACCCCACTCAGGCTCCACCCCCATAATCTCCAGGTATTTCCCAAATTACAAGTGGCACACCTATCCTTCAACCCACCCTACTCCAAGCTTCCCCTCTCTATAACACTTAGCCTTATAAGAACATAAGAGAAGCCATGTTGGATCAGGCCAATGGCCCATCCAGTCCAACACTCTGTGTCACATAAGAACATAAGAGAAGCCCTGTTGGATCAGGCCAATGGCCCATCCAGTCCAACACTCTGTGTCACATAAGAACATAAGAGAAGCCCTGTTGGATCAGGCCAATGGCCCATCCAGTCCAATACTCTGTGTCACATAAGAACATAAGAGAAGCCATGTTGGATCAGGCCAATGGCCCATCCAGTCCAACACTCTGTGTCACATAAGAACATAAGAGAAGCCATGTTGGATCAGGCCAATGGCTCGTCCAGTCCAACACTCTGTGTCACACAGTGGCCAAAAAACCCAGGTGCCATCAGGGGGGTCCATCAGTGGGGCCAGGACACTAGAAGCCCTCCCATTGTTGCCCCACCCAAGCACCAAGAATACAGAGCATCATTGCCCCAGAGAGTTCCAACAATACGCTGTGTCTAATAGCCACTGACGGACTTCTGCTCCATATGCTTATCCAATCCCCTCTTGAAGCCTCACAGTGTTTCTTCCCTCCCGTTTGCTCTCCTACCCCTCCTTTTTTTTTTTTACATCTTTGTACAGCATCTCAGGTTACCTGTTTTGTTTTTAGCCACAATGCCTGCGCATGTACAGATGTCACTGTTTTACTCTGGGGAGGGGACTAGCCGCTGTTTTTTTTTTTAAATAAATCCAGGTATTTGGTTTGCAGCAGTAGAACAAAGTTTGAGTCCAGTGGCACCTTTTAATATCAACATATTCAAGGCATGAGCTTTGTGTGCACTTCGGAGGAAGTGTGCATGCACACGAAAGCTTGTAACTTGAATAAAAGCTTGTTGGCCTTAAAGGCGCAGCTGGACTTTAACTTTGTCCCCCGGGTTTTACAAATTAGTTTCCATACTTCTTCTGCAAACTCCGTTTTGCAAAAAGATATACCCTGGCTGTGGGTTGTCACTAGGGGGGACAGGACCCGGCCCCTGGGCCACCAATGGGGGGTAGGATTGGCAGTTGCAGGCTGCAAAACTCCTGAAGATTTGGGGATGGAGCCTGGCGAGGACGGGGACTTCAGAGGGGTGCAATGCCATAGAGTCCACCCTCGAAAGCATCCATTTTCTCCAGAGGAACTGACTTTTGTAGTCTGGAGATAAACTGTAATTCCAGGGGATCCCCGAGGACATACCTGGAGGCTGGCATCCCTAGTTGTCACACTGCTTGCAGGGGTTTTTTTTTTTTATCTGCACAGGTGTATCACCCATTGCTATCATTTATTTATTAATCTGCATAGTTATTACCTGTACGATTGTCAACAAAGAGGTCAGTCCAAAGCTAAAGCCATAAACAGAAATGATATCTCAACTATTACCAGGCAAAAAAACCTTGACATCTTGGACAGCATTGTGATTTCAATTGGCTATAATGAAAGCTGTTTAACAGCTTTTGTTGTCAGCATTTGGGCTCAGAGTGCATTCTCCCTTCAGTCTCAGTAAACTGCATGAAAATATTTGTCCATGGGGAGGGATGGTAGTGGTGTACAAAGGGCTTTTTTGAACTCCTTTGCATATTAGGCTTTTTTGAGCTCCTTTGCATATTAGGCCACACATCCCTGATGTAGCCAATCCTCCTGGAGTTTATAGGGCTCTTAGCACTGGGCCTACTATAAACTCCAGGAAGACTGGCTACATCAGGGGACTGTGGCCTAATATGCAAAGGAGTTCCTGCTACAAAAAAAGCCCCGGGTGTAACAATTGCACCAATGTAGCGCATTTATCGATGGGAAATCCCAAAAAGATTTGTCTGGAACTGTGGCAGATACTGAAATCAAACAAAACCAGGCAAAGCAAACAACAACAACAAAACCCCCAAACAAGGGCCAATTTCCCATGAGTATGTTTCACTCGTTTTGGAAATGGCCATCTGGGGAACAGCTGAGGACTACATTCTGCATTCCATAAGCAGCAGCCAGAAGGTGCTTCCTGCATTCCCAGAACCTAGAAAAACTGGCCTCAAAGACAGTCAATTAAGTATCTGGTTTATCATTTACACCCTGAATGAAACCAGGTATTGCCCCATTGGGGGCTTACTACATGTTACAATTTTCCCTGGGTCAAAAGTTGAAGGCAGTAGCAGAAGAGGAAGATCCAATATCAGATGGACTGATTCAATAAAAGAAACCACATCCCTCAGTTTGCAAGACCTGAGCAAGGCAGTTAGGGTTATACCGTCATACCGTAGACCTTTATTGGCATTAATACAAGAAAGAATACAGTATACTATAAAGAATGCAGTATACTTTAAAACCAACAGTGACACTATAGAATATACAAACATTAGTTAGGGTTATAATGTTTGGGAGGACATTAATTCATAAGGTTGCCATAAGTTGGAAATGATTTAACATACACACACTCAACCCACATGAGCTTGCGAGTTCCCCACAGGGAACTGAGTCCTCAGATGCTTGTGGTCCAATTTTCACTGGGACTCTCTTGCCTAAAAACAAGTCTAGCTTGTCACCTAGTGGTACATAACAGTAAAAGTGTTCGAACTTCTGGCTGCCAGACAATTTTAGGTTCTCCTGGCTGTACTACACACAACCCAATACAGTGATTAATTGCACTGGCGCTCTAGCTGTGCAGGGAGAAAGGGCTTCAGCCCTCCCCACCCTTCTATTTTCCTGAACTGAAATCACCCTGGGCGGTATTATTTGCCATAGTAATGGGCTATAAATGTATTGAGAGGTACACAGTTTTCCCAGTGGGTAGAGCTGCCAACCCCCAGTTTGGATGCCCTCTGCCCACTTCAGGGTTATCAGAAAGCAGGTGGAGGAAGGAAATGACTGCTGGGCACTCCAATTATACTCTATGGAGACAGATTCCCATAGGGTATAATGGGGAATTGATTTGAGAATATCTGGGGGAATGACTTTTTTGAGGTAGAGGCACCAAATTTTCAGCATAGCATTTGGTGCCATGCCTCAAAACACCCCCCTCCCCAAGTTTCAAAATCATGGGACCAGAGGGTCCAATTTTATGAGCCCTAAAAGTAGGTGCCCATACCCTTCATTATTTCCAAACAGAGGGAAGGCATTTAAAAGGTGGGCAGTCCCTTTAAACGTGATGGCCAGAACGCCCATCAGAGTTCAATCATGCTTGTCACACCCTTGCTCCTGGCTCTACCCCCAATGTCCCCAAATATTTCTTGAGTTGGACCTGGCAACCCTACCTGCAGGGTAGACGGTACTCTTTAGGGCCAGCAAAATGGCTCAAGGGCAGCATTTAAGCACCCAGGCTCCATGATCCTGACTCTAATCAGGCTCCACAGATCTGGGAATTCAATTCTTGGTGGAGAAGTCCTGGCCAGACCCTGATCCAGCCAAGGACTCTACCACTTAAAAGGTTGCTAACCTCCAGGTGGGACCAGGAGATCCCCCAAGATTACCACTGATCTCTAGACTACAGAGATCTGTGTCCCAGGAGGAAAGGGAAGTGTTGCAGGACAAACTTCGTGGCATCATATCTCTGCTGAGCTCCCTCCCCTCCCCAAACTCCACTGTCCCAAGGCACCCTCCCCAAATCTCCAGGAATTTCCCAAGCCGACTTGGCAACCCAAGTTTCAAGTACTTAAACCCACAGATTAGGAAAGAAGTTTACCAACCCTGGCTCTTGCCTCAAAGGCCTTATGCTAAAAAAATCTTCAAAACTGGGATTTAGTGGAAGAGGCGTTACAGGATTTGGTATTTTTACCTCAGAATTCTAGACTTGTTCGATTGGGAAGAAGAACCGAGCAAAGAACCATCGCTAAACCCTGTGCTTTTCTTTTCTTACCCAAGGGTGCCGACGTTCCTCCAGACAGCCGCCATGGCAGAAAATAATTACAATTGGTGGAAACTGACTTTTCTTCGGAAGAAAAAATCCACCCCTAAAGTCTTGTATGAAAGCCCCGATATCTATGCTGTTGCCAGCAATGAGAACCAGCAAGAAGTTATGCTGGAGGACGGTGGCAGTGATGGAACTGGGGAACAGAAATTCAGCGCCCGGCTAGAGAAGATTGTTGACAAAAGCACCAAAGGCAAACATGTCAAGGTTTCCAACTCGGGACGCTTCAAGGAAAAGAAGAAAGTCAGGCCCATGTTATCGGAAAACCCCAATCTCTTTGTTGACGGTCCCAAGGATGAGAAATGACAGGGGTATGAAGGAGTGACATACCCTCGTACACCCTCAAATTTGAGGACCTTTCGCTGATCAGAAGGCGCCTCTGACGCATCCATGTCATTAATTCTGCCAATGCAGTTAACAAGGGGCTGTCTGCAGTCACAGATCCATGTCCCGATTTTCGCTGGAAAAGAAGAGAAATGAACTTTATTATTATCTTTTAATTTAAGGAATAAAGCGGATTGTATTTTTTAAAAAATGCAAGCTGGATGGGTAATTAACAGTGGGGAATGAAAAAATAAAACCAGTGGTCCAGCAGAATGCAAGACCAGTCGAGATGGCTTAAAACAGAGTCATTAATTTGTCCCAATCATCCTTTAGCCATTCTCATAATCAGATGTTTTGTTCCACCTTGGCGTCCTCGCTGCAATGCTGTCATGACTTTCAATGACTTCATCCATAATTTGTCCTGTTGTCTGTGTTTCCCCCCACTTTGCTGCAGTCTTTTCCAAACCTGGTTTGGTATTATCTTTCTGGAAAGATCACAATCAAAGAGCCTTTCAATGCCATGAGGGCAGGATGTGTGTTTTGCTCACACTGGCACTGTTTCCCTTGCCTTAGCCCCAGTGGCCATGCTCCTTTCTCCCCTAAATCTATAGCTCTTTTAGTTGCTGAGGATACACAGTCAGTGCCTTTCCCTTTATAATTCGGCAACAAAAAAGGGCTAGAAAGTTAGTTTTCTTCAGATGAAAGCTGGAACCTAGCACATTGTTTCAATAGATGAGTATATTGCTATAGCAATATAGCTATTAGCGAATTTTAAAAGTGGTAGGCATGGAAAGCAAAGGCAAGGCAAGCAGCCCTGGGTGGGAACAGACATCTTCAGCATCCCTTAAGAGCATGTGGTTATTTTAGGATTATAATTTGTGATCGTAATTGTACATACAGAACCAGACTGTGGTGTAGAATCTCTCTGGCTTGCCAAACCACACACAACCTTACAGCTATGTATTGCAGCCTGCCAGATTTTTGATAAACCTGCAGTTGTTCCAGGTTAGGTGCAACCAGGGCCTTTTTTGTATCAGGAACTCCTTTACATATTAGGCCACTCCACCCCCCCACCCCGATGTAGCCAATCCTCCAAGAGCTTACAGGGCTCTTCTTACAAGGCCTACTGTAAGCTCTGCAGGATTGGCTACATCAGGGGTGTGTGGTAGGGTTGCCAATCCCCAGGTGGGGGCAGGGGATCCCCCGGTTTGGAGCCCCCCCCCGCTTCAGGGTCATCAGAAAGCGGGGGAAGGGGAGGGAAATGTCTGCAGGGAACTCTATTATTCCCTATGGAGATTTATTCCAATAGAAAATCATGGAGAATTGATCCGTAGTTATCTGGGGCTCTGGGGGGCCTGTTTTTAGGGGTAGAGGCACCAAATTTTCAGTATAGCATCTAGTGCCTCTCCCCAAAATACCCCCGCAAGTTTCAAAAAGATTGGACCAGGGGGTCCAATTCTATGAGCCCCAAAAGAGGGTGCCCCTATCCTTCATGATTTCCTATGGAAGGAAGGCATTGAAAAGGTGTGCCGTCCCTTTAAATGTGATGGCCAGAACTCCCTTTGGAGTTCAATGATGCTTGTCACAGCCTTGATCTTGGCTCCACCCCTAATGTCTCCTGGCTCCACCCCCAAAGTCTCCTGACTCCACCCCCAAAGTCCCCAGATATTTCTTGAATTGGACTTGGCAACCCTAGTGTGTGGCCTAATATGCAAAGGAGTTCCTGCTACAAAAAGGGTCCTGGATGCAACCCAAAATACACAAGAGGCCAATCAGTGAAAGCCTCCTGTGGTAGTGATTGTTGATGAACCTGGAGTAAAACGACGTAAAATCATAACCATCTGGCATTGTTCTGAAGCTTTCATAGCATTCATGTCAGCATACTCATACTATGTAGGAGACCCCAACCAACATATAACCCCTGCTTGAAAATTCTTCCCTTCTTCCGAACACAAACCCGTCCTTGAGTTTTTCTTCTTTTTTCCCATCACTAGTAAGGCGAGATTTGCAACCCCAAAGCACGGTTCTCTAGTGCTGGGTTTCACTCATGCCAAAAGAGCTGACAGACAACTCCAACCAGGCATTGTAAGAAATTTTCCCCCAGCTCAGATTGTCTAGAAAGGAGACCCTTTCCCACACATGATGCAGTTTGGCTCACCCACTCCAATAATCAGTGGACATTTGCGGGCGAGGGGTGTGTGTGTGCTTGCAGCCTATTCCTTCCATGCAGAAGAAAAGTGCAGTGGCACCTTAAAGATTTAACAAAATTTGCGACAGGACAGGAGCTTTCGTGAGTCACTGCTCATTTCTTCAGATACAGCTATAACGGGCGTCCATCTGTCTTACATTTTGGAAAATGGAGTGATTTCAGAGACTGAATGACATTAGCAGGCCAATAACAGTAGCAGTTAATGAAGCAGAGTTGACATGCTTCTAAGTCCATTGACTTCGGTGGACTTAGAAGGGTATCACGCCGCTTGGAATGCTCATACTGCCAGTTGCGGAAGTCTGCAATTCAGCTTGGGAAAATATATGAAGCTTCCTTCTGCTGAGGCAGACGCTTGGTCCCTTTACCAGAGTCTTGTCTGTTCTCACTGACTGCAGCTCTCCAGAGTCTCAGGCAGAGAGACCTTTCTTACCACCCAAGGTCTTCAAACTGAACGTGCCAAGGGTATTTGTACACAAAACATGCATCATACTGGTGTGAGGAAGTCTTTGTTTCTACACCAGCTGCAGCTTGAATATATGAAATTGCCTTCTACTGAATCGGACCCTCGACGGTCCACCAAAGTTAGTACTGTCTACTTAGACCTGCATTGTACCATGCTGAGGCCCCTCCCCAAACCCCACCCTCTCCCAGCTCCATCTCTAAAGTCTCCAGGTATTTTCCAACACAGACTTGGCCGACCCTATGGTGCCAGGATGTGTGGCCTAATATGTAAATGAGTTCCTGCTAGGCTTTTGCTACAGAAAAGGCCCTGAAGCCTGCTATTTTCTCTCCTCCCCACCCCTGCAATTTCTTTCCCTTTATGTCATCTTATACCCAATAATGATACCCAGGATCAAGGTTGCCTATCCAAAGTTGTGCTCAAAAGGTGGCAAGCTTCCATTTCAATATTGACCCTTTAGGCCAGGGGATGGGGGAATATACGTCCGAAAGTGTTTGCTCCACAGACTGAATTCAAGGTTGTTCTTTTCCCACATTCAGTGCAACAGCCATAAGGTCATTCCCTGCCTCCTCTCTGCTTTGGCTGGGGCTGGCCTAGACGTGGACTTTAACTAGGAAGAAGGGTAGTAATAACTCACCCATCAAGCTCATTGTGGACTTGTAAAAACTGAGTTTTGTAGAACTTTGTACACAGCGTCTGGCTGAACTTTGTACCAGTTGGGCTTCCTTATCTGGCAAGAATTGCCCGTTGCAGCCTTTTCTCCCAAGGAGGTTAGTTAGATTACCAAAGAAAAACCTTATCAGCTTGCATATCGAGAGATCTGCCATGCCAGGAGTTCAAGTTGGGTTGCCAGCCTCCAGGGGGTAGCTAGAGGTCTCCCACTGATCTCTACCCCAAGAAAATGACCACTTCGGAATAGGGTTGCCAAGTCCAATTCAAGAAATATCTGGGGACTTTGGGGGTGGAGCCAGGAGACTTTGGGGGTGGAGCCAGGAGACACTAGGAGTGGAGCCAAGATCAAGGCTGTGACAAGCATAACTGAACTCCAAAGGGAGTTCTGGCCATCACATTTAAAGGGACGGCACACCTTTTCAATTCCTTCCTTCCATAGGAAATAATAAAGGATAGGGGCACCTTCTTTTGGGGCTCATAGAATTGGACCCCCTGGTCCAAACTTTTTGAAACTTGGTGGGTATTTTGGGGAGAGGCACTAGATGCTCTACTGAAAATTTGGTGCCTCTACCCCAAAAACAGCCCCCCCAGAGCCCCAGATACCCGCAGATCTATTCTCCATGATTTTCTATGGGAATAAATCTCCATAGGGAATAACAGAGTTCCCAGCAGACATTTCCCTCCCCTCCCCCGCTTTCTGACGACCCTGAAGCGGGGGGAGGGCCTCCAAACCGGGGGATCCTCTGCCCCCACCTGGGGATTGGCAACCCTACTTCGGAAGGTAGACTCTATGCCACAGGGTTGTCAAACTCATTTGTTAAGAGGGCCAAATCTGACATAAATGAGACCTTGTTGAGCTGGGCCATCCCGGCCATGTGTGTCATAAAATGTAATGCCAGGTAGTGCAGACATAAACTTTATGAAGGACCCAGACAAACACAATTAAAGATTAAAAAAAAACTTTAAATAAAACTTGCTTAAAAGATTACCACTCCTGCAATATTTTATTTAACAATCTCTGATAACTGAAGGAAGCAAGAGAGAGGGTGAAGGAAGCAGACTTGCTTGCAGGCCTGATAGGAGCCCTCCGTGGGCCTGATACGGCCCCCAGGCCACATGTTCAACACAACACCCCTGCTCTGCGGCATCGCACTCTATTGATGTCCTTCCCCAAACTCTGCCCTCCTCAAGCTCCCCCCCCCGCCCAAATCTCCAGGTATTTCCCAAGCCAAAGCTGGCAATCCTACATTTGTTGCACCAAAGCCCCACCTTTGACACGAAGAAACCCTTGCCTTAGAATCTACAGGTGCAAATTGCCAAACTAGGGTTGCCACCTGGATGGCACCTAGAGAGTTTCCACTATTACAGTTGATCTCCAGATGACAGAGCTCAGTTCCCCTGGAGAAAATGGCTGTTTAGAGTGGCACGAAAAGCCTGTTGAGGTCCCTCCCCTCCCTAAACACTGCCCTTTTGAGACTCCACCCCCAAATCTCCAGGTATTTTCCAACCCAGAGGTGGCAACTCTATCCCAAACTAGGTTGCTAAGTCCCCCTGGCCTCCGGCACTGGATGGGGGAAGGTATGGTTGCTTGCCAGCTCCAGGTTGTTAAACTCTTGAAGATTTGGGGATGGCACCAGGGGAGAACAGGGACCTTAGTGGGGTACAATGCCATACAGTTCACCCTTCTAAGCATCCATTTTTTTCTGGGGAACTGACCACTGTAGTCTATAGGTTATCTCTCTGAGAGATCCCTAGGCCCCACCTAGAGGTTCATATACCTATCCCAAACTCCAGCCCCCCCCTTCTTCTTGCACATCAGCAAAACAGCTGGGCTTGATTCCTCATGCAAAGTGGAAGGACTTTTAAATTATTTTAACAAAGCCAGAAGAATCGACCTTACACTGAGATTTCACAAATACAGTTTATTGCATTCTTAGCAGTGGCCACCAAGCTCAATCTGGTGACTAAGGTATCTATCAATCATATATTTCTCTCAGTCTCACCCTTCCTCCTTGGAGGTTCGGGCAACATTCCAAGTTCATCTCTGTCTCCAAAGTTCTTCAATCCATCATAACACTCCTGTGAGGTAGGAGAGCTGAGAAAGCACTTGGTTAGCCCACGCTGAAGTGACTCCTGGCTGAATGGGAATTTGAAATGATGTTGGCTCCAAATTATAACCATACTGTCTTTCAAGAACAAATAATAAAGTAATGCAATTATGGGCCATAGTCATGCAAAAAGATCACCGTTTCAAAGGGGAAAACATAATTACACCTGCCTTCCCTTACCCCAGCTTAGTTTATTAATTCGGTTGTTTATGTACCTTTCCATTATTTAATAATTATCAAATAATATTCCAATATTTTCCCATTATTTAAATATGCTGTTTTCAAAACGCTTTTAGTGTAGGCAGAATGTTGCCCCGAGATGTAGCCTCAGATCCTGTGGTCTAACAGAGCACCTCTGAACATGTGCAAAGGATCTCCCCAGCCAATGACTTAACTACAGCTGACTTGTAAACTACTGGAATTATGGGGAAATGCTTCTACATCCAAGTATAGTGGCCACACAGCTTAAACACTGGCCTCCATCTTGTTTTACAAATGAAACAATGGTTTGCTTCTAGGATGTGCTCCCAGAAACTGTTTTCCACTACACAGCTAAGTTCTGGAATATATGAAGTAAAAATTAAGTGCTCCCTGAACATGTACAGAGTGCTTTCCCATCACCACAGTTTGTTCCTACTCCTCTGAGGCAGAGAGGCAAGTTCAAAGGCAGAAGATGCAGCTAGCTAAGTTTCAACCTTCTCCACCTATCCTGCATTCTTAGCCCCCTTCTAGCTTGGTTAGGGTCTCCCACCGCCCCCGAACAAAACCAACCTTCTATTTCTTTTGCAGCAGCTCCACTTTTTCTAACACTCTATGATAGTACCCTCTCTCATGGATTGCTGCCTTGTTGTGGCGAGAGGGCTTGCATGGTTCAATGAGGCTATGGGCTATGCCATGCAGGGCTGTGGGCTATGCCATGTAGAGCCAGAGCTGAGAACCCAGACTAAATGTGATCCACTGGAGAAGGAAATGGCAAACCACTCCAGTATCCTTGCCAAGAAAACCCCATGAGCAGTAACAAAAGGCTAAAAGATATGGTGCTGGAAGATGAGCCCCTCAGGTCAGAAGGTGCCCAATATGCTACTGGGGAAGAGCGTTCAAGTAACCACAGAAAGAGTGAAGCGGTTGGGTCAAAGCCAAAAGGACGCTCAGCAGTGAATGTGTCTGATGATGAAAGAACAGTCCAATGCTGCAAAGAACAATACTGCATTGGAACGTGGAATGTAAGATCTATGAATCAAGGTAAGCTAGATGTGGTCAAACAAGAGACGGCAAAAATGAACAACGACATCTTGGGAATCAGTGAACTAAAATGGACGGGAATGGGTGAATTTAACTCAGAGGATCACTACATCTATTATTGTGGTCAAGAGTACCGTAGAAGAAATGGTGTGGCCTTTATAGTTAACAAGAGAGTGAGGAAGGCAGTAATGGGATACAATCTAAAAAATGACAGAATGATCTTGGTCCGTATCCAAGGCAAACCATTCAATATCACAGTAATCCAAGTCTATGCCCCAACCACTGATGCAGAAGAGGCTGAAGTGGACCAGTTCTATGAAGATCTTCAACACCTTCTAGAATTAACACCAAAAAAAGATGTCCTCCTCATCATAGGGGACTGAAATGCCAAAGTAGGAAGTCAAAAGGTAACAACTGACAAGTTTGGCCTTGGAGAACAAAATGAAGCCGTGCAAAGGCTAATAGAGTTTTGTCAAGAGAACAAGCTGGTCATAGTGAACACCCTCTTCCAACAACCTAAAACGTGACTCTACGCATGTTCATCTGATGGGCAACACAGAAATCAGATTGATTATATACTCTGCAGTCAAAGATGGAGAAGCTCCTTACAGTCAGCAAAAACAAGACCTGGAGCTGACTGGCTCAGATCATGAGCTACTCATCGCAAAATTCAGACTTAAACTGAAGAAAAATGGGGAAGCCGTTAGGCCATTCAGGTTTGACCTTGATCACGTCCTGTATGAATATACAGTGGAGGTGAAGAATAGGTTTAAGGAACAAGAGTTGATAGCCAGAGTGCCTGAAGAACTGTGGACGGAGGTTCGTGACATTGTACAGAAGGCAGCAATCAGCACCATCCCAAAGAAAAAGAAATGCAAGAAAGCAAAGTGGCTGTCTGATGAGGCTTTACAAATAGCTGAGGAAAGAAGGAAAGCGAAAGGCAAAGGTGAAAAGGAAAGATTCACCCAACTGAATGCAGATTTCCAGAGAACAGCAAGGAGAGGTAAGGAGGTTTTCCTGAAGGAACAATGCAAAGCAATGGAGGAAAATAACAGAATGGGAAGGACAAGAGATCTCTTCAAGAAAATTGGAGAAATCAAGGGAACGTTTCGGGCAAAGATGGTCATGATAAAGGACAAAAATGGTAGGGACCTAACAGAAGCAGAAGAGATCAGGAAGAGGTGGCAAGAATACACAGAAGAATTATACAAGAAGGATCTCAATGTCCCGGACAACCATGACAGTGAAATCGCTGACCTTGAGACAGACATCCTGGAGTGTGAAGTCAAATGGGTTTTAGAAAGCATTTCTAACAACAAAGCGAGCGGAGATGATGGTATCCCAGTTGAGCTATTCAAAGTCCTAAAAGATGATGCTGTTAAAGTGATGCACACATTATGTCAACAAATTTGGAAAACACAACAGTGGCCACAGAATTGGAAAAGATCAGTTTATATTCCAATCCCAAAGAGGGGTAATGCCAAGGAATGTTCAAACTATCGCACCATTGCACTCATTTCACATGCCAGCAAGGTCATGTTAAAGATCCTACAAGCTAGGCTTCAGCAGTATGTAAACCGGGAACTACCAAAAGTTCAAGCTGGGTTTTGGAGAGGTAGAGGAACTAGAGATCAAATTGCCAACATTCGATGGATTATGGAGAAAGCACGGGAGTATCAGAAAAACGTCTATTTCTGCTTCATTGACTATGCTAAAGCCTTTGATTGTGTGGATCACAACAAACTGTGGCAAGTCCTTAAAGAGATGGGAGTACCAGACCACCTAACATGTCTCCTGAGAAACCCATATAAGGGTGAAGAGGCAACTGTCAGAATGGGATATGGAGCAACTGATTGGTTTAGAATAGGAAAAGGAGTTCGACAAGGATGTATATTGTCACCCTGCTTATTTAATTTTATGCAGAGTACATCATGTGGAATGCTGGCCTGGATGAAGCACAAGCCGGAATTAAGATTGCCGGGAAAAATATCAACAACCTCAGATATGCAGATGACACTACTCTAATGGCAGAAAGTGAGGAGGACCTAAAGAACCTCTTGTTGAGGGTGAAAGAGGAGAGCACAAAAGTAGGCTTGAAACTCAACATAAAAAAAACTAAGATCATGGCATCTGGCCCTATCACACCTTGGCAAATAGAAGGGGAAGACATGGAAGTAGTGACAGACTTCACATTTCTGGGATCCAAGATCACTGCAGATGGTGACTGTAGCCATGAAATTAAAAGACGTTTGCTCCTTGGGAGGACAGCTATGGCGAACCTGGGCAGTTTAATAAAAAGTAGCGACATCACCCTGCCAACAGAAGTCCGTATAGTCAAAGCGATGGTATTCCCAGTAGTAATGTATGGTTGTGAGAGATGGACCATAAGGAAGGCCAAGTGCAGAAGAATAGATGCTTTTGAGCTGTGGTGCTGGAGAAGACTCTTGAGAGTCCCTCGGACTGCGAAAAGATCAAATCAGTCAGGCCTAAGGGAAATCAACCCAGACTGATCCCTGGAAGATCAGATGCTGAAGCTCAAATACTTTGGCCACCCAATGAGAAGGGAGCACTCCCTGGAGAAGATCCTGATGCTAAGAAAGACAGAAGGCAAAAGAAGAAAGGGACAGCAAAAGATGAGATGACTGGATAGTGTTACTGATGTGACAAACACCAATTTGAGCAGACTTCAGAGGATTGTGGAAGACAGGAGAGCCTGGCATCACTGTCCATGGGGTTACGAAAAGTCGGACTCGACTGTGCGACTGAACAACAACAAAGTGGTAGTACCTCGCCTTCTTGGAATATTTGCGATGATTCTGTAACAACCACAAGAAATTTGATCAAGAGCAGAAGGTGGATCAACAGAGCAAGTTCCCAGGGTCAGGCGGCGGCCAGTTTTTAGATATAAAGAAATCTTTCTCCCCCCCAAATAGGTCCTCTCCTCCATCATCCTCGCTCATCAAAAGAAGCTACTAGATGGGCTCACCTGGGGACAAAAAGAATTGACTGGATTTAATTGTGGTGGAGACTATAAAGACAGATAAAGGGGAAGGGGAAGAGAACGTAATCCCCTTTTTTCAAATTTGGGTAGGACTGTGTGAGAAACTGAGTCAAGGCATAAAGGCCAGACAAAAGCCTCTCTTTCTAACCCGTCTCCTATTTATGTCCCTTTAATTTCAAAGCTGACCACACCCAACTGTTAAAAGGGAGGGGGGGAGTTCTTTATAAAGCTATTATTGTTTTAGCTCAGGAGATACAAAAGGGTTTATTCAGTTACATCCAGGACAAATACACCACACCCCCTCATCCTCTGTTTAGGATCACAAAGAAGTATCTTCTGGGGGGGGGGAGCTGAATGAGGTGAACCCCCCACTCATGAATGCAGAGGGTTCCAGCTCCGCCTAGAAGCCTCCAATTTCCCTATGTGGGTCTATGAAAAATGCCACACCCATCTGTATGAATACTGCTTTGCACAAATCCTGAGGATGAATCCTGCCACTGAAGAGTTAGTTCCGGGATTAGGCCTTGGCAACAAATGAAGTCCTCAGGTTTGTTTACCCTGGCGCCCAGCACCGCACAGATTTCCCCTGCTTTCTGGCATACGGTTTCACCCCTGACTATTAACTACTGCCAGTCTAAAAACCAAGCACAGATGCTATGGTGTTACACTGGTGTAGCTTAAACATGTAACCAAATGGCGTTTCAAACTCAATTTCAAATGGAGATAGTGTTCGCTTTCTCCCATTGTGTGCCATTTAAATTTGGATGTCAGGCATTAGCAGCAGACTGTGATGGATTGGGATATCTGAATGTATACATTCAGGATAAACTCTGAGCCTACACAGAGGACTTCCTCTCAAGCTTCCCTTCCCTTGTTTGAGGCCTGGGGCAATCTTTCAATTATACCCTCTGTTTGAAAAAGAGAGAGAGAAAGAGAGAGAGAAAGACAGAGAGAGAAAGAGAGAGAGAGAAAGAGAGAGAGAAAGAGAGAGAGAAAGAGAGAGAAAGAGAGAGAGAGAAAGAGAGAGAAAGAGAGAGAAAGAGAGAGAAAGAGAGAGAAAGAGAAAAGAGAAAAGAGAAAAGAGAAAAAGAGAAAAAGAGAAAAAGAGAGAGAGAAAGAGAGAAAGAGAGAAAGAGAGAAAGAGAGAAAGAGAGAAAGAAAGAAAGAAAGAAAGAAAGAAAGAAAGAAAGAAAGAAAGAAAGAAAGAAAGAAAGAAAGAAAGAAAGAAAGAAAGAAAGAAAGAAAGAGATCCACAGACATAGCAGAGAAAGAAAGCTCCATCCCCTTCACCTTTCCTCCATTAGCAAACCCTCCAAAGCTTCACGTATGCTTAGCAACAGGCACAAAGGCTCAATACTTTGCTTACACACCATCAGTCAAAAAGCCTTATGCAAATTCTGCTGCAGAATTCAAATTTCTCTCCCGCCCATACTCTCCTATGACCATGTGAGGCCTAGTGGTCCATGGCAGACTCACTTGGCCTCTTTGCAGATTTCTGAAGTGGCTAATAGGGTTGCCAGCCTCCAGGTGAGGCCTGGAGATCTCCCGCTTTTACAACTGGTCTCCAGCTGGCAGAGATCAGCTCCCCTGGAGAAAATGGCTGCTTTGAAGGGGGGACTCTAGGCCATTGTATCATGCTGAGACCCCTCCTCTTCCCGTACCCTGCCCTCTCCTGGGTCCACTCCCAAAGTCTCCAGGTATTTTCCAACACAGACCTGGCTACTCTAAGCGGCTAATAGTTTTTTCTCCAGGCTGCCAACTGGGCAGGGAGGCTATTAAAGAGGTAGGGTTGCCAATCCCCAATTTGGGGCAGGGGATCCCCTGGTTTGGAGACCCTACCCCCGCTTCAGGTTTAGCAGAAAGTTGGGTGGCGGTGTTAAATACCTGCTAGCTACTCCATTAGAAAATGGGGAATCAATCTGCGGGTATCTGGGGCTCTGGGGGAGCTGAATTTTAAGGTAGAGGCACCAAATTTTCTGCATAGCACCTGGTGCCTCTCATTAACCCGCCCCCCCCCCAAGTTTCAAAAAGATTGGACCAGGGGGGATCGAATTCTATGAGCCACAAAAGAAGGTGCCCCTATCCTCCATTATTCCAATGGAAGGAAGACATTTAAAAGGAATGCAGTCCCTTTAAATGTGATGGCCAGAACTCCCTTGGAGTTCAATTATGCTTGTCACAACCTTGCTCCTGGCTCCACCCCCAAAGTCCCCAGATATTTCCTGAGTCAGACCTGGAGGCCACCTCCACTACCTCCAGTAAAATCAGTCATCTTTGTATCAGGCATCACACCATTATTTCCTTAACACATCCTTGGAGATAGAAATTAAAGCTATCTTGCTGAGCAGAGATTTGAAGTGGATCTCCCCCCATCAAAACCATCTGCCCACCATCAAAACCACCTGTCACTTGCATCAGATATAAGGCTACCAACTGTGGGCCAGGAAACTCCTGAAAAACTGGGGGAGGAGCCTGTGGAGGGAAGCAGCCATTTTGGATTGGTGTCCATCACCCTGTGTCAGAATTCGAAAGGTGCTCACAGGCTCAAAAAGTTGCGGGTCCTTGGGCTATAGCAACAAGCACAGTCCCTTCCAGAAAGATCCAAACAGGGCCAGCTGACTCGAACAAGTGTGTACACACTTCCCCAAGGTCACTAACCAATAGGACCTGCATTTCTATGAAGGAGAATGGTTCTTCAGGCTATTGTATTGTATATTGCCATTTATTATATTAGCTCCCTTTTTACTGCAATGTCCTTTACCTTTGTAACTCTCTTTCTTCATTATGGCATGTCATACAGTATTTACTGCCATAGACAGTTTTTCTTCGTCTTCTTAGCATTGTTTTTCAGTTCTGTAATCTTAGTCTTCCATCTTTCTGAGCTCAGTAAAATGAGTCCTCAGCTTGCTGGGGATAAAGTGTAGATGACTGGGGAAGGCAATGGCAAACCACCCCGTTTGCGATGAAAACGTTATGATACGACGTCACCCCAGAGTTGGAAAGGACTGGTGCTTGCACAGGGGACTCCCTTTAATCGTAGTCCTCTTGCACTGTTGATTAGTGTTCCTTCTTTCCATTTGTGTGTGTGCGTGTGCACATATGTCTGGAAGTCATGGCAACCTCTGGTGATTCCTAGTGGGGCATGGAGGACTTTCAGAGAAGTGGCTTGATAGCCTGCCTCTGCCTCCCGACCCTAGTATTCTTTGGAGGTCTCCCATCCAAGCATCTGCCAGAGTTGGCCCTGCTTAACTTCCGAGGTCTGACAAGGCTTGCCTGGGCTATTCAGGTCAGAGCTGGTGGTCCTTGCTTTCTGATTGAATTGCTTTTCATACTTTGTAATCCAACTTGAACCTCAATGAGAAAGATGGATTATAAATGAGGAGGAGGAAGATCTTCCCCAAACCTCAGCATGGTGCTAAATCAGTATCTAAGCGATACATTCACAGCTTCAGATTTTCTCTTGCTAAACCAGCAATTATCCTATACATTTGGGTTTGCAATGTACCAAAAGTAGGCACAAAGAAAACTTCAGAATTCTTTTGCCCACCTTGTGGTGGTTCATCTCTTTCCTACTCAATCCCCATCCCAATTTTTTTTTAGCATTTCATTTAAAAGTCATGGAATAAAATTACGGTGAATGAGGGAAAAATTCAGTAGTTGCCAATCTCCAGGTCTAGCTATAGAGTCCACCCTCCAAAGTATCCATTTGCTCCAGGGGAACTGCTCTCTGTAGTCTGGAGACGAGTTGTAATTCTGGGGTTCCCCAGGTCCCACCTGGAGGCTTCACATCCTTATTCTCACCTTGCCAGTCTCCAATCCGAGCTCAGGACCCGGATCTTAGGTCAGCACTCTGATCACTACACCATACAGTTCTCTCTTCCTAGCCATAAAATAGCACCTCTACATTGATGTGGGAGGTTAGCCGTTCTATAATGAGCTACACCTCCAGCCTTAGGTTGTCCAAAAGGAAGGTAACATTAAGAGTATGGGATAGGGTTGCCAAGTCCAATCCCAGAAATATCTGGGGACTTTGGGGGTGGAGCCAGGAGACACTGGGGTGGAGCTAGGGGGAGGGGGGAAACGGCGCCGGGGAGCGTGGCAAGCCGCCCCGTCTCGGAGCGGGCGACGCCACTACGCAGCTGCCGCCCCCCCCCCCCGCCCCACCGCAGCTGCTCCTCCGAGATGGGCTTAGCCTGAGCCCATCTCGGAGGAGCAGCTGCGGTGGGGCGGGGGGGGGGGGGGGCGGCAGCAGCACAGCAGCCTCGTCTGCTCCGCCTCTGGGGTGGATTCGGAGGGGGGGTGGAGGCGGGCCGGGGGCATGGCGAGCCGCAAGTCCAGGTGCTAGAAGGGCCCGGATTCGCGGCTCGCCATGCTCCTGGCCTGCCTCCGCCCTCCCCTTCTCGGGTTTTGCCTCGCTGGTTTTGCCTGTGCTGCTGCCGCCTCTTGGCTGCTCCTCCGAGATGGGCTCAGCCTGGGCCCATCTCGGAGGAGAAGCTGCGGTGGGCGGGGAGGAGGCGGCAGAGGCATGGCGGCCTCACCCACTCCGGGATGGGGCAGCTTGCCATGCTCCTTGGCGCTGTTTCCCCCCTCCCCCCGCTTCCGTTTTTTTGGGGAGCGGGGGAAGAGGCTGGAAATCCTGCGGTCCCCCGCCAGGGCGGGAGGGTTGGGAAGCCTAGTATGGGAATCATCTTCTTCTGGTTGTAGTCCAAGTGGCGGTGGAGGTTAAAGCTATGGCCAAGTCCCAGAACCACACCACTCACAGCCAGTCTGGCAAATGGCAGTGAAATTATTTATTTATTTATTTAAACTATTTATATTCCGCCCTATCCCAGAAAGGGCTCAGGGTGGACAACATTATAAAAACAGTATAAATAACAATTAAAACATATCAATAAAATAATACAATTTAATCATAAACAGTTATAGGTGGTGGCTCAGTTGGGCACATGTTATATAGATTAAGGATCTGACACAGTAAAGAGGTAGTTTAATATTACAGTAGAGATGGTACCCGCAGCATAGGGCTGGGTGATGGAATGGAACACCCGATAGAGTAGGATACCGGCTGCCTCAACTAAAGGCCTGGCGAAATAGTTCCGTTTTACAGGCCCTATGAAAAGGTAACAATTCAGCGAGGGCCCAGATCTCCAAGGGGAGCTGATTCCACCAGGCTGGGGCCAAGGCCGAAAAGGCCCCGGCCCTAGTTGAGGCAAGATGGACGTCCTTTGGGCCAAGGACAGTCACCAGATGTTGTGTGCCAGATCATAATGATCTCCGGGGCATATATGGGGAGATGCGGTCCCATAGGTATAGCATTAAGAAACCCAGGTCACAACGATATGAATCTCTGAAGGGGGTCGATCCCAAGTTCCCGAGGAACATGCACTTTGCGAAAAAATATAACAAGAAAGGGCTGGGGGGGGAAATGCAAGCAAACAATGCCAAGTAAGCTGCTTGCCTTTGGATGAGGAAAGGGACTGACTTGCTTGGAATCTGATCGACAGCTTTTCCTCTTACTTTTGTTTTTCACTCGAGGGATTTTGTATAAATAAAACTGAATGCAATGTGTAAAAAAAAAAAAGTCTGGGAACAGCAAAGGCAAAACTCCTCCAAGAAAGCAGCACCAGAAGGAAGGTCAGGGGGTCACCTCCAGGAAGGCAACACCTTTAGGAGAAAGCACCTGCTGAAGCAGCGTCAGGAAGATAACACCTTTGGGAAACAGGTAGCTGAAGGATTTGTTGTCAGTCTAATGGATAAGCAATGTAAACAACTATTTACCTCATGGGATTTACTTGATAAAGTTTAACTATCACGTTGGTTTTAAAATAGGCTTCCCAATCCCCAGGTCCCAGAGGGGGATCCCCCGGTTTTACAGGCTTCCCCCCTCCCCCAGCCAGCTGGCCGGCGGGGAAGCCCCTCCCCCAGAGCCATCATGCACCTCCATGAACGATTCCCATAGAGAATGATGGGTAATTGATCCATAGGTATCGGGGGCTCGGGGGGGCTGTTTTTTGAGATAGAGGCACCAAATTTTCAGTATAGCATCTAGTGCCTCTCCCCAAAATACCTCCCAAGTTTCAAAAAGATTGGACCAGGGGGTCCAATTCTATGAGCCCCAAAAGAAGGTGCCCCTATCATTATTCATTATTTCCTATGGAAGGAAGGCATTTAAAAGGTGTTCAGTCCCTTGAAATGTGATGGCCAGAACTCCCTTGGAGTTCAATTGTGCTTGTCACAACCTTGCTCCTGGCTCCACCCCCAAAGTCTCCTGGCTCCACCCCCCAAAGTCCCCAGATATTTCTTGAATTGGACTTGGCAACCCTATTTTAAAACTTTCTTTTCCTTGCAATATTGCACTCACGTATAGGCTTACGCACCTCTGTATTTCTGGAATACAGCACCCTTTCAACGATAGTACTTTTCATGTCCATATAAACACCGTGGCTGTTACTAACCATGTGGCTTCTTCTTGTTATTACTTTAGTAATTTAAGAATTGCTCCCCCCCCCCCACCGAACTGTAATGTGAAACTGACTTTGTGATGAAGGGCAGGGTTCAATATATAATCCCCGTACCTCATTAGCAAAGTCATTCTTCTAAGCAGGAGGGACTGTCCGGTGGGGGGGACGCTACTTTATCAATCACTAAAAACCCCCAAGGATTCCCAGATCAAATCTGAAAGCTTTTAATGGAATAAGAACCAATACAACTGCTTCCATTAAAGCCCATTCCTATGCGTGTTTATTCAAGGGGAAGTCTCACTTAATGCAGTGGAAACTACTCTGAAGTGAGTGCACAGCGTTGACTTCCTTTACAATGCCCCCACTTTCTGCTTAACAGGGATCCAAAGTTCCCTTTGCCATTTTATCCTAACAACAATCCTGTGAGGTAGGTTAGGCTGACTGTATGTGAATGGGCCAAGGTCACCCAGCAAGAACATCAGAAGAATCTTGGTGAGTCATCTAGTCCATCATCCTGTCTCACACAGTGGCCAACCAGTTCCTCTGGAGGGCCAACAACAGGGCACAGAGGCTGAGGCCTTTCCCTGATGTTGCCTTCTGGCTCTGGAATTCAGAGTTTGACTGCCTCTGAATGTGGCTAGTAGCCATTGATAAACTTATCCTCCATGAATCTATCTAATCCCCTTTTAAAGATGTTTATTCACGACATCCTCTGGCAGTGAGTAAAGTAAGATTTCCTTTTGACCATCCTGAAACTACGGCTTTCATGGCCCAGCAGGTATTCAAACCTGGGTCTCCCAGATCCTATTTTGACACTATGTGTGTCAAAATATATGTATGTTGTATATATGTACATATATGCCTTCATTTTGCCCCAGGCTTATAAACAATAGACTAGCAGACATTCTCACATTTTGGCATGTTACTGTTTTATTGGTTTCTCACGCTCATGCTACCCAAATCAAAGGTTTGCTCAATTTGTTAATTTTACTATTCTGTGATTGGATTTTAAAGTTGTACCATTTTGCATTCTAAACCACTGCCTACCAGCTATATGCAGCTCTGCTCACTATACCTGATTCATCTGAAGAAGTGTGCATGAACACACTAAAGTTTACATCCCGAATAAAACTTTGTTGGTCTTAAGGATACACTTGACTCCTACTTTGTTCAACTGCTTCAGACCAACACGGCTGCCCACTTGGGTCTATTTTGACACTGTAACCCCTACACCCTGTTGAATCTAATCTGACAGTCTCCAGCCACAAGGCATTATTGCTCAAATGGGGGATACTGGGGTACAGGTCTAACAGGAAGCCACACCTCCCAACTAGGAACCCTTCTCTCCGAACCAGGTTACTCTGCACACGGGCAGAGACACTGCTGCTCAGTTATTGCTTTGCATGTTACACTTCCTTCCAATCCAGGCTGGTGACACCACGAAGCCACACGTTAAAACAAAGAGCAGAGCATTCAGACGCATACCAGAACAGGGTGTTTTGGAGAAGCTTGCCAGGTGCTTTCCCACAGCCTTCGGGGAATCCCATCAGCATAAGTGAATTGCCCCAGGAGATTCTGACCCTGCTTCAGCAAGCAGTGACTGAGAAGGGAAATATGCAGCTGGGAACTGAGAAAGGGCAAAAGGTTATCAGGGTTGCAGTTTCACTGGGATGCAACCCAAGAAGGGAGCTGAGAACAGGCACCTGAGCTCCAGCAGGGAAGGTGCCACAACAGTGCCACCTGGTGGAAGGAAGGTGCAGAGCACAACTATCTGAGTCAGTCACAACTATCTGAGGAAGTGTGCATGCACATGAAAGCTTATACCCGGAATTAAACTTCGTTGGTCTTAAAGGTGCCACTGGACTCCAACTTTGTTCAGCTGCAGAAGTTATAATCCAAGTGAAAATCAAATAGAAATTCCACCATTCATAGGACCGTTTCTTTCTGCTGGTTTGGTGCAGAAAGGGCAGATGCACGAGCATTAACAGCATCTTCCCCACAACTGTGGCATTCCCTTGCACATCTCAAGCTCAAATCTCTTCTGGCAGTATTCCATTCAAAAGAGAAAGCTCATATTAACAGGTAAGATTGTGGACCGTAATGCTTTAATGTAAACTTGCTAGCAACTGAGCTGTCACAGGAAGGGGAAATCCTTGTTAGCTCTTTCTGCTAATTGTACTTCCCCAGGATTCTTTGTAGCAAACCACAGAAAAATTAAACTGGTATAAACTCAGAGAGGTCTGTAGGAGCTACCCAAAATTTCATTTCTGATGTCTCAAAAATGGGGGGAAACAGAAAACTGGATGCTCTTAACACTAGCTGCACCTGCTGAACTTGTCAGTTGTTAAAGATCACAAAAAGGAGAGCAGAACAGGGGGAGTGTGGCAGAATTAGAAGATGCCATCATGCTGGGAGGTTTGAAAAAAAATGGGGGAGGGGAGAATATCACACTTCTGAAAAAAAAAAAAGCAGGACAAAAGTTAATATTAAACCACAGTCACCTTCAAATCTCAGTCACCAGGTCAGACATTTATTTCCAAACGTTTGTACACAAGAGAGACTGAAACTTGACACATAGCAGCACACAGATGCCAGACTGGCCAGACCACAGCGACAACAGGAATTGCTAAGGACAATTTTGAGAATCTGAGTTTCTTTTACAAATAACATTAACACTGCATCTCACACACACACAGAAAACACATCTTGATCCATTAGGATCAGTTACTGATTTATTATTGCACTTCACGGTCTTGTGTGGAACAACTCACTACGGATTTTTAAACAAATTATTCCACGTAAAGCATATATAATAGCTGTCACCTTGGGAGATACATGGCAGAATGAATCAGGGAACCTTTATGAGTGGGCTTGATTGACTTCACGTCTTGTACGGTTTGAGACTGACACCCAATGGACCACCTACTCCCTTATGAGCCCACCCAATCATTATGGTCATCCTCTGAGGTTCTACTTTGGGTGGCCCAGCCTTCTGAGATTAGGCAGAGAGATTCATTCGTTCCCCTTCTGCTACCATCTTCTGCCAGCGGGTGAAGACTTTTGTTTCATTTGGCATTCCCTCAGGGATCTCTCTGTTCTGACCAATATTTTAATTGTTGTTCTGGTCCTTGTGTGTCAGGGTTTAATTGTTCAATGGTCTTTGTTGGGGGGGGGGAGGTTGGATTTAAAATGTGATTTTATTATTTATATCTTAATCTATTAGTCATCTTGGTGGCTCTCGTGAGGGTAGAAAGGCCAGGTATACATTTTCGAAAATAAAACAAATACGTCAATAAATATCCAGACTAGCAATTTAACATCCAGGCCAGGTTAGGAAGCTCAACTCCCATTTTTCTTTTTTTCTAAAAGCAAGTTTCTGGTTTTTACTGAAAAGCACAGATAGCAGTGGTAACTAAAATCAAAAGCAAAAATGAGGCAGAGGGAGCAGAACATCCAGCTTCCAGCCCCCTCCCCTGTGATTTTCTAGCTTCCGAGACTGTGGGTCATTCGCACACCCCATTCCTATGTACATGCCCAGTGCCTAATGCTGCATTAAGTGCTGGAGCACTGTTATGTCTAGGAATGGGTATCAACCGCATTTTTGCAGTTCAGTTCATGGCTGAACCACAAATGCATGCAAACTGGGAGGTTGGTTTACAAACGGACCTGGTCCGTACCTGTTCACGAACCATTTCAAGTTTAAACTCCTTTCTGCTCTCCGTCACTTTTCATAGGGAGCAGAAAGCAGTGGCTTAAATGGCTCCCAGCTGGTTTTTTGTGAACAGCAAAAAGCAAAATCCCTGCTTTTTGGTCTTCACGAACTGCATCAATATTCATGAAGTTTTGTGGTGGTTCTCCAATTCCCGAACATTGCTTTGCAAACCATGAACCAGCCAAAATTCATGAGGAACTTTAGTTAGATGGCCGGTTTGTGCACATCCCTAGTCAAGTCACCTTCCATTCCCAATTCTTGCCCTCTGAACTGCATTCTTTGCACTCATTAACCTCTCAAATAGTATCACACCAAGAGGCAACGCATGCTTACATGCTTCACTTTTTTTTTTAAACTACATCATTTGTGTTCTCTTAGGGCAAGGCAATCCTGCTCTTGACTACCTGATTTACTGATATTAAGGAGCCCCAAATATAAACCTACCTACTATGCTCCACCTGGAACAGTGATCTCCAACACACTGCCAATCCCCAACACAGCAGAGTGCCAAGACTGGCTCTTCCTCCATCTCACTGAACCAGAAAGTGCTTTAAAAGAGCTCAGGAAGTGTGACTCTTGGGCCTCCAGGGAAACGGCTGCCACCATTGCGGAAAGAAACTTCCAATATTTTGTGATTGGCCCCATTATTTTGTAATGGCACTCATTACCTACTCTCAAATTTCCAGAAGTGCCCACGGGCTCAACAAGTTCGGGGACCCTTAAACTGGACGATAGCATCCAAACCGTAAAATTAAGACCAATGGAAAAAGTCACAGCTTCCCAACCTTCAAAACCTTAAAAAGTATGATTTGAGGGTTTTAAGAATGCAAACTCCCTTAACAGAACTGCATATCTCACGGTTTCTTGGCACTGGAATATGTGATAGATTGGAGAGGGCTTTAAAATACACTATCAACCCATGTGCCAAATTAGCTTATTTCCATCACATTAGTGTGACTTATGTTCAGCCTGGAGCTCAGAGGAGTGTAGATGGGAACCAGCCCGGTTTTATCCTCACAACTCTGAGAGAAGTTAGGCTGAAAGTTAGGCCCAGGGTCATCGTAAGGGTCTTAAGCCAGGTCTCCCTGTCCAAGTCCAACACTCTGTCCACCATCTCTTTACCCATCTGCTCCATCCTGGGTGTGTAGGGAAGAGGGTGGGGAGAAAAACCTTTGGCACCAAAATCCCAAGTTTGGCATAAGCGGGGCAATACCCCTTCCCACCCCAGGCCACGAGTTTTTCAAGGCGCAAGCCTCTCGTACACCCAGTTGTCAGCCCCTTTCTGAGTCATGGACCCCAGGGGCGCGCTGTTGCTCTGGAGGTGCCTGAAGACAATGCGGTCGTGCAGACGGTTGGTTTGACCCTGCCAGAACTCTATGACTTCTGGCTTCAGGATGTAGCCTCCCCTGGGAAAGAAAGGAACACAGTTTAAAAGGCAGAATGAAACTGGATTTGGAAGACACTTTGGCCATCCCCTCACCCTGTAACCTGCATGAGAGTCCTAACATCAGAACTTGGGAAGGAAGCAAACTGTTCAATTAATACCTAACGCAAGGAATAAAGCTGAGTTCTCTCTGCTGCTCTTCAGGCCCAACAAAGCAATTAAAAAAGAAGAGGAAAAAATGAATGGCATACTGCCAGATGCAACACCTCACTCAGATGCGTCTGGAGTCTTGGAAGCTTGACTACCCTACATTCTCTTACAAACAGACCTTGAACTTGTTTGGTGGTTTTTGCAGCGGAGCATATACCCTTGCCCAAATAATGGTACACTCCTTCTGTCTGGGACAGTTGTCCTCTTCCAGCTTTGGGAGGGACGCACGTGGGAGTGGTGAGGGAGGTAGGGGGACACCTGCTTAGCCATCCAGATCAACCGAATCAACCCTGGTGATCAGTGAGGTGACAAATGTCACAGCCAGATCACCCTCACATCCAACAAAGGTATACAGATACAGGAAACCCTGTTCTCCTTAGTGAGGTCCCGAAGTGGCTTACAGTCAGGTTAGGCAGAAAGAGCAACTGGTCCAAAGTCACCCAAGTGAGCTTCTGCAGCAGAGCGGGGATTCAAACAGGGGTCTCCCAGCTCCTAGTTTGATGCTCTCACCACTGTGCCATGCTGGACATTACAGATACTACTTTCGGGCAGGAGGGCAGGAAGCACACTGCTTCTGCCTAGCAACCGCATGGTATGCTACTGGATCAATGGAGCACGTTAAACCGATGGCGCACCAGTCTCCTCCCTTGCCCTATACTTGGCAGGATAAACTTCAGGGTACCTGGAAAGTGCTAAAGAAACATTCCCCAGCCCTTTTCAATGGAAGACAATGTCCTTATTCCAAATTAAAATGAAACCATCTCACATTCGCAGTCCGTTACCCTTGTTTTTATCATGTCCCTCCAGTGCTGAAATTTATGTTGTTAACTCTTCTAGGACGGGAGTCTGCCTTGAAAATCTGACATAAATCATTGCAGTCATCGATGGCCCTACGAAACAAACTGACTGCGAGAAGCAGTGTCGCTCTGAAATCACACCTGCCATTGCAAAGCTCACGTGAAAGGGGGAGGCTGCATTTCTAGGGTGCAAGCTGACAGCACCGGAAGCTGAATCCCGGAAGAGATGTTCAAGGGAGGAAGGCAATAGCGGTTTGACTAAGCAGATTTGAGCAGAGAGGGAATTATCCTCCAAGTGAGGCAGAGGGCAGGTATATCGGTGTCTTAGGGTATGAAAGTGGTAGTGATAGGAAATCTTTATTACATGGGAGAAAAATGGCTTTTAGCACCTTAAACAGCAGGTTTTTATTCCAGTACATGTTGGCATGGACCAACAATTAAATATCAGAAGAGTAATACTAAGTAGGACATTATTTTATTCTATACTCTGCTGAAGGCCATTGCTTTTATGAGCAGATATAGACAGGCAGGCAGGCAGACAGACTGACCGACCAAAGGTCACTTTACCTAGCCCATAAAAGTTCAGGCTGGAGAATAAAAATCTGTCAGCCTGCGAGCTGCCACAAACATCTACTTGTTCTTTTTGCAACAAACTACATCTCTGGAGAAACTCTTCTCTGTATTATTATGAATCCTAAAATAGCACAGTGTATGGGTCCATTCAAGAATGAGGATGGTGGGAGGTGGAAATCGCCAAACCACCCTTTCATCTTCTCTATGCAGGCAAGTGCAGGAGGCTCTCCTGAATTCCCCATATCATAACGCTCCCAAAGCAAACGTATCAGACAGAATCAGATGGGAGTTTGCAGCCAAGGAATCCCAAAAGCTGCTCAGTGTCTCAGAACATAAGAGTCCAGCCTTTTCACACTCACCCTCTTAGTTAACTTTTGACTGGAATCTCAAGACTTTTAAGCATTTAACAAGAAAAAAAGGCAAGTTTCCAGTACCGTGTTGCTTCGGGGGAGAGGAGATCTGTTGTTTTTTGCCATGGCTGGGAATGTGATACAGGATTATCACTTCCTGGCCTTTTTGGCTAAGATCAAGCATAGTGTATGTAGTGATACAGGATTCAGCTCCCTAAGACTCTGAGTTGTTTTAGAAGGAAAACAAGTTTCTGGGTTAGGATTCTGAACAAGAATCTGACAGCTGCTGCAAGGGACGAAGGATAACATGCAGAGCCTAGCTCCCAAATGATCGAAGATCAACTCACCAGTACGCTGGCTTAGGCACAGGGGCTTCACGATACACTTCTTCCAGTTCTGCATTTTTCTTCCGCAAATACTAGCAAAGGGAGAAGAGCTGTGAAGGCCTCAGGCAGGGAGGCATGAACTAACAAGGCTATAAAGAAGCTTGGTTCTGCAATGCAGGGACTTGCAGGCTGCAGTGCACAATTAAAATCAAGCTTCCAGCTGCTAAGATCACTGCATGTTCAAGAGTAATAAGCAAACATACAGCCATATCAGGCCAGACACTTTTTTTTCTGTCTCCTAAAAAAGGATATTTAGAGTTATGATCTACCAAAAAGTGCTCCTCCTTTGGAAGAAGACCGTAGATTTATGCCCCGCCCTTCTCTCTGAATCAGTCTCAGAGCGGCTTACAATCTCCTTTATCTTTTCCCCCCACAACAAACACCCTGTGAGATGGGTGGGGCTGAGAGGGCTCTCACAAGAGCTGCTGTTTCAAGGACAACTCTTGCAAGAGCTATGGCTGACCCAAGGCCATTCCAGCAGCTGCAAGTGGAGGAGGGGGGAATCAAACCCAGTTCTCCCAGATAAGAGTCTGCACACTTAACCACTACACCAAACTGGCTGTGAAATGCTGGGACGTACAGTCTTTTAAAAAAAAGAATGGATACCTCCCTCGAATGACATGCATCCTTTTAACTCATCATGCAGAGGATAAGAAAGCACGGCCAAAGAATGCTGGGATACGTCATAAACTCACAGGACCTGACCAAGCATGCAGCTGGAAAGAAACGAGGTATACGTTCTCTCCTTTGTTCAGCTGACTAAGAGGGGATTCCCCAAGGAACCCAGTGCTGCAGTTCCTCACCTCTCTGTCAGAAATCACTGTACTTTGCCTGCTCACAACAGCCCCGATCTGGCTGCTCTTCGGCCGCATGTGGAAATATTTCTCAGATTCCTTCTCGGGGAGCCTCTCCACGGAGCCCTCGATCCGCACCTGCAAAAAAACCCCCAACCGGTTCTAAAGTGAGAAGGTGTCCCAGAGAAAGATGGAGCTTCTGTTAGCAAGTTTTATTATTATCTAGCTGAAACATGTCCTGCCCTGTTCACCGAACTCATGGTTGATTGGGAAAGGTAAAAATTAAGCGCATCTCATCCCAGTGGAATTCATTGTAGTGTAAAAAACCACTTTGGTTGACTTGCTTTGAGACTCTGCCCTCCAAAAGACTTTAATCTTTTCCAGGCACTGGCTCCTTCTTTTAGGAGACCTTATAAGAAAAAGCCCCTACTTTTCATATGCATGGACATCATGATCACCAGTATGGTTGCCAGGGTGCCTGGAGTTTTCACTCGCACACATCTGCTCTAAGAAGTGCACTTTGCCCACGGTTTCTAAGGCTTATGTGGATACTATAAGCCTCAGCTTTGCAGCAGCATTCTACATCTCTGGATGGGTGTTAGCCAGAACTACAGTCGAGCTTCCAGCTGCTCCTTGCGTGCCCAGTCGTGGCCGCTGCAGTGGAAGAAGCCATGCCGCCATGAACTGTACAGGCAAACAGTTTCCAGCCTGTTTCCATGAACCAAAGGCTAATACCACCAGAATCCATCTTGTTTTCCTGACTCCATTACAGCAAAGCAAGAAACTCACGTATCCAACAGCTGCTTCAACTTCTGCATAAGGCAATCAAGCTTTTCTTAGGTGTGGATCCTGCCAGACCGCCTAAGCCTTTGTCCAACGGAACTAAGGACAAAGACTGGTGTCAAGAAGAACTCTGAAGAAGAGGAAGACCATCTTCAGCCAGAGCCAAGTTCCTTTGTGTAAACCAGGTGTTACCTTAGGTAGCAAGTTGGCCATCTATTGTCACCTTTTTAGATAAGTTTAATAGTCTTAAGCACACCTCCACCCAGTAATTTCCCCCATTCTTTTCCCCAACAGTCATCCTGGAGCCTCCCCCTTGGCCCATTGTTACCTGGACAGCCAATTAGGTAACTAAGGCCAAGTCCGCTCATTGGCTAGCTATGAGCGTCCAATCAGGGGTTGCCAACAAACCAGCTATTGGCTATTGCACTAGTCCAGCCCTTATGGTCACTGCAGAGCCTCCCCTTTTCTGAGGTCACGTACCAGCTGACCACCTGTCATCCACCCCTGTACCTCCCATCCCCTAAGGGTTCAAGGTAGTCTATATAACCTGTAACACAGCTCCCCACGTGTGTGCATCTAGCAGTACCGCTGTCTAGATCCATCCCTGATTCTAAGGCCAAGTTTCGGGTCCCCTCTCCCACCTCCTCACTCGTCGCCCTGCTCATTCCATTTACGCCAACAGGTTGGATCCAGGCATCTACTCACACAGAGACTACAGATCTTCTTCACTTTCCCCTCTGACCCCAGAAATGTTGATTCTTGGGAATGGTGGGCTGGAGCAAGAAGAGGACAATTCCTTTCTCCTTCATTCACTACAGCCAACCAATCTGTGTGGCTGTTCCTCCACATGGATCACATGATCTGGGGAACCAACTTTCATAGTATCAGAGTTGGAACGTGCCTCCAGGGTCATCAAGTCCAACCCCCTGCACGGTGCAGGAACTTTGCAAATACCTCCCTCTACACACACACACACACACACACACACACACACACACACAGACCCAGCGACACCTGCTCCACACCCAGAAGATGAAATGAAATTTCCTGAGGTCAGAAGGGACTGCTGTGGGAGGGGAATGTGGGGAAGATCTATAACCATCACACCAGATTGCTGGTTCCAACCCAAGATCTTCGTACTGAATGTTCCCAACCTTTGCCCAGATGAACCTACAAAAAATCAATGATAAGAATTTTTTTTAAAGGAAGTGTTGTCCAGTGCTTAAAAGTGTTGCATTAGGGCCAGTGTTTGAATCTTCACTCGGCCACAGAAGCTCACTGGTTGAACTTGGGCCACCTACTCTCGCTCAGCCTCATTCACACACCATTACAGGGCTGGTGCGAGAATAAAATGAAGGTGAGAAGCTACTGATACAGTCCTGAGCTCTTTGGAGAAAGGACAGGATAGAAAGATCCTAGCTAACTAATTAGCTCTTTACCCTAAAACAGGGGTGACCAAACTGTGGCTCAGGAGCCACACGTGGCTCTTTCACACATATTGTGCAGCTCTCTAAGCCCCCACTGCCCCATTGGCTGACATGGAGAAGGCATTCCTCTCTTTAAATCACTTCTCCAAGCCAAGCCAACTGGCAGCTTAGAGAATGCATTTAAAATTAAATTGCTTTCTTTCCACCTCTCCCTCCCATCTATTTGCCCCCCTCCCTGTCTTGCGACTCTCAAACATCTGACATTTATTCTATCTGGCTTTTACATCAAGTAAGTTTGGCCACCCCTGCCCTAAAGGCCTTTCCTGGAAATCTGGTGCCAAATGGCGTTAAACAGGGCAACCCATCAATTTGTTTATTTGGAAGATTTCTCTCCATGGAACCAACCACATTCCGATTCCACTAGGTGGGATCGCGACTGAATTTCAGAACCTTTTAATTCTGAGGCAGCAACTCCTGCATCCACAGATTTCCCAGGAGACATTTCTGTATCACTGGAAGTAGTAAGGCCTGAAGCAAGCTCAAGGATCGAAACCTAAGCCCTCCCTCAAATACACATGCCTGTCTCAAACGCCTCTGATCCGGGAGAAGATACGCACAGGATAGGATCACAATCTGATTCTCTCCAGGATAGGTTAAGTTGAAGCAGCCAGCTCTCGGGTTCCCAGCAAATTTTTGAAGAAAATTATGATGTTGGGTTTATACCCCACCCTTCACCCTGAATCTCAGTGCAGCTTACAATCTCCTTTACCTTCCTCCCCCACAACAAAAATCCTATGAGGTAGGTGGGGCTGAGAGAGCTCTCACAGAAGCTGGCCATTCAAGGACAGCTCTTCAAGAGGTATGGCTGACCCAAGGCCATTCCAGCAGCTGCAAATGGAGGAGTGGGGAATCAAACCCGGTTTTCCCAGATAAGAGTCCGTGCATTTAACCACTACACCAAACTGGCTCTCATTTGCTCTTCAAGCCTTGCCCAGAAATAGTCAGGACTTGAAGCATAAAAATGACAGTTTGAAAGATTTGTGATAAAACTCCCCGAAAACCTGTCATTCCATATCTGCATTTCTACTATAGATGCTTCTTTGGCAGCCTTTTCATTAAAGGCAAAGAAAACAGGTTACCTGGCGATTGAGGGGCTCCCAGTAGAAGACAATGGAAGCAAACGGGTTGGAGTCCTGAACATGAACAATAAAACAACATGAACAACAACAAAAATATTCACCAACTATTTGAAGTATCAAGCTGTAAGAATCAAAACAAAGAATACAGAAAATTCAGCTCACTGAAAAACTACCGTTTCTGGGAAGGACTCAAATCAAATCGGTGGCCCCAGAAGTTTTATTGTGCACGCAGAGGACTCTTCTTCTCAACACAAATGCAACAACAGAACAGTAGTTCCAAGTCCTGAAGAAGCACCTTCTGTGACCCTGATGACAGTACTGCCAGGGAGGGTGGTGGCAACTCATTCACGGCCTCAGCAGATTGACTCCCACACCCTGCCCCAGCAAGGACGCGACTCTCAGCGAAAACCAGTGTCAACAACAAGCTGGCCCTGCTAACGCCATAACATACATTTTCCTTCAGGTCATCTAAGCAGGTCAATGTAATTACTAAGCAGAGATCAACTGAGGAGAGTGTGCACATGCACAACTCTCCAATTTCTGCAGGGCTGGGGCTATGAGAAGGCATAATAATAATAACAATAATAATAATAATCTGGCTGACTACGATTTGAACAAAAGAATTCACTTTATGGTATCTCTCTGCAACTAAATAGTAAAAGCAATGCAGATCAACGCTTTAAAAAAACCCCCCAAATTTTTAGAAAATATAGCCATGGAAACCAGTGAATAATTTCAGAGGGTAGTCTTGTTGGTCTGCAGTAAAACAGTTAGATTCGAGTCTGGTAGCACCTTAGAGACCAATAAAAGTTGCCCTGAAATGCTTCTTATTCTCTGGGGTCCTACTGGACTTGAATCTAATTGCTTTAGTTTGGTGGAGAACTAGATTCTCCGGTACACCATTTTCCGAGAAGGAAAAGAGGGCCTGGCACCATCTCCACTCACGGCAACTTACTGGAAAGCTCACCGTCATTCTTTGCCCACTTGCTGCGCTCACTGCCTTCACCCTCACTGCTTCTCCTCTCTACAGCGTCTGTCTCGGTTTCTGCTGATCCTTCTTTTTGCTTGAAGCATTTGACTATAGGCAGGGATATGAACTTGTCCTGGAAATGGGAGGGCCAGAGCCCTTCTGTTTGACAGGTTTTTACTGGCTCAGGGACCACCAGATGCTGATCTAGGGAGATTTCAGAAGCCACAGGGGGCCTCTGTGGGCCATCCACTGGGGCAAAGAGTTTCAGTATCTTCCAACTTGTCTTGTTGTTTTCCTATATGTCAGGGGTGGCCAACGGTAGCTCTCCAGATGTTTTTTGCCTACAACTCCCATCAGATGGAAGTTGTAGGCAAAAAACATCTGGAGAGCTACCGTTGGCCACCCCGCTATATGTTATGCATATGGAATGAAGCAAAATAAAACAGATCTCTCAGAGTGTTCTACATTTGTGCAATAGTCCTGACATGCAAATGAGACCACCAATCTATGAACTACAGGAATGGCCTTCATTCACATGGATGCACTCACCAGCTCCTTTCCTTTCCGGCTCTCATAGTTGGTGAAGAAGCGAAAGCCATCCTGGCTAAAACCCTTCAAAAGTACCATCCGTGCCGACGGCCTTCCATCCCTGGGAAGATAAGTAAAAACAGGAAGATGAACATAAAACATTTTAGTAGCCGGAACAAATCAGTAAGGAATTCATAAAGAAGGGACTCAAGCCGTTGGGGTGGCAATTCCTACCTCGTACAGGTGGCCAAACACATTGCGTTGACTTCCCCAATGGAGGGACACCTCAAAGCCTCTTCAAACCATACAGAGAACTGCTTGATGGGGTCAAGGGAAGACAGGTGCTTCTCCTCAAAAGCCTGAGGAAAGGAGCACGAAGCATCCTCAAAGAAGGCCAGGTTACACAAAGGACACCCACCATTTCATGTCCTGGCTATGCAGCAGTAACACACTCGGCACCAGCTTTCTCTTCTCCAAAATCTAGCCCATGTAGAACTATGGCTTCTTTCTCCGCCACATTTCCTTAGTCCGTCTTGCCTTCTCTTCCAGCACTCTTTGTCCCTTTGTACCCTTCCCTACCACCCACTGCTTCCCAGCAGTGCAACCCCCCCCAAGCAAGGCAACATTCCTTTAAAGCCACAGAAGTCAACAGGCTAATAAGAGCACAGCTCTGCTTGTGATTGCACTGGGAGTCTCCCACACATCGTCCCATAATTTCTCAAAACCCTCCCTCCTCAACATTAGGAGGGACAATCCAGCCATTTAAATTGCAGGGAAAGTTCCTAAAGGGCTACTGGCAGCCAGGAGCAAGCAAAACCAAGCTACAATAGCTCCCCATAGGTGAGTCTTACACACTGCCTTCTCCTGCACTGTCACCATGCCCATCATACCTTGTATGCCCCAACCGAGCAGCCTTTGCTGCACTGGTGTGGAGCACCACAAGGGGGAAACCTATCCCAGCTTGTTCCTGGGCCAGTTTTGCTTCCCAGCCCATTCCTCTTCATTACCAGATATTTTAGACCTTCCATCACACCTGCAGGATCTAACTCACGCGTGGCTAAACGGTGGCTCAGGAGCCACATGTGGCTCTTTCATACATATTCAGTGGCTCTCGAAGCCCCCACTGCCCTTGTTGGCCAGCTTTGAGAAGGTAGATCACTTCTCCAAGTCAAGTCAGCTGGCAGCTTGGAGAATGCATTTAAAGTTAAAGTTGCTTTCTTTCTACCTCTCTCCCTTTCCCATCTATTTGCTTTCTTTCTACCTTTTTTCTCTCCCTCCTTTCCTTCCTGTCTTGCAGCTCTCAGACATCTGACATTATTGTGAGTGGCTCTTACGTTATGCAAGTTTGGCCACCCCTGATCTAACTCTGCTTCGGCCATCTGGACTCCTTTTAGCTATCCATTCCAAAGGTCGACAGGTGCATCTCCAGCCTGGCTCCCAGTGAAGCCAGGGACTCCACGAGTTCTCAGGAGCTCCCTCACCTTGCAAAATCTTCCTCTCGTCCTTGCGAACTAAAACAGTAGAAAAAAGGCTTGCATGCTCACCTCCTCATCCCCCCTGTAGCTTTTCCGAAGGGACCGCAGGTCCATAGAACAAAACGATTTTCCCGCTTGACCTGACCTACGGAAAGCGAAAGGAACCAAGCCGCGCAACCCCAGACCCACCTGGCCACTAAACATAAGCTCACCTTTACCTACAATGCGCGCCTGCGCAGAGGTGACTGGAGGCGGGCCCCAAAAATCTCAACTCCCCTCCCTCTCTTTCCAGTCCTCTCAGAAGCCGAGAAGGGGGGCAGAGTCCAAAAGTCAAAGCACCCAATCAGGACAGTGGCAGAAAAAACCCCCGATCGTATTTACTTACTTTCCTCCTCTTTTCTCAGCCAATAGAGGGAGCGAAACCAAGGGGGCGGGGTTCTGTCGGAAAACTGCTCTCCTCGACCGTTGTGTTGTGATGTCATCGGTCCTCTCGAAAAGGCCATGGCGATTGTTGACCAATCAGAAACGACCGTTGGCTTCCTCAGCCAATGGGAAAGCGAAAGCCTTCCAATCAGGAGGTAGAGGTCAGAAGCGTGTAGCCAATGGAAAGGTAGCAAAAGAGGGCGGGGAGGAGGACCGGGAAGTGGTGCTTAAGGATGTAAGCAAGCACGTGGCGGTCTTGTTAAAGGTCGGAGGTCTCCGTAGGCTCTGGGAAGAACGTTCAAATTGCTGGGATGGGAAGGGCTTATTTAATTTGTATTTGACGTAGTTCTTAATTTCCAGAAATAGGATGCACAGTGGCACTTTTTACTCGTGTATAGTAGTGAACAAGAGCTCCGTGGTGCAGCGTGGTAAAGCTGTAGTACTGCAGCTCTGCTCACCTGAGTTCGATCCCGGCGGAAGCTGGGTTCAGGTAGCCGGCTCAAGGTTGATTCAGCCTTCCATCCTTCCGAGGTCGGTAAAATGAGTACCCAGCTTGCTGGGGGGTATGTGTAGATGACTGGGGAAGGCAATGGCAAACCACCCCATAAAGTCTGCTGTGAAAACGCTGTGAAAGGAATCCACAGGATCTTTGGCATTATTGGTCGTTTTAAGAGCTTGGAAATTGGGAGGAAAGATTGCCAGGACACTACTCCATGGTAGATTTCCACTGAAAAAGTGGCAGTGCTTAAAACTTTTCAGGGACAGTGACAAAAGAAAATTTTCTCCCTCTCCCCAAATACTAGCACTTGATTGCATCCAATGAAGCTGATGGACAGTAGGTTCAGGATGGACAAAAGGAAATACTTCTTTACACAGAGACTAGGGTGATTAAAATGTGGAATTGATAGCTACAGGAATAAACAGTTCTAAAGGAGGATTAGATAGATTTGTAGAGGATAATTCTATCAATGGCTACTTGTCATGGTGACAGGGGCACTTCCACATTCAGAGGCACTAATCCTCTGAATCCCAGAGCCATGCGGCCACATCAGGAGAAAGTCTAAGCCCCATGCCCTGTTTTTGGCTTTCCAGAGGAACTGACCACTGTATGAGACAAGATGCTAGACTAGATGGACTGATCCAGCAGATCTCTTCTTATGTTCCTTTGATCTGGAGCTCCAGATCTCATGTATGACATGCCTTCTTGATTAGACAAAACCTTCCCCCTAGTCCCAGTTATGTAGGGTAGCTTTGGTTACCCAATTGTAAAGACTCTATTTTGTACATGCTTGAACACAGACTAGTTGTCCAATGGCAAGGGAAGGCACTCCGCACAAGCTCAGAAACCTCTTCTTAGTTTATGTGTTCCATGCTTGTGCTTTAGTAATGAAAATTAATTCCTGTGCTAAGCTGTGAAAAAATCTAGCTCAGAGTAAGAGCTGAACTAAGACAGTTTCTGTTAGTGTCTGGATTCTGCAGAGATGTGGAACGAGGCCAGATAGCGTTACTGATCTGTCAAATCCCTGTCCCCAGTTTATGCAACAAGGGATGAATGGCAACCCACAGAAGAAGGGGCACCTACAGCTGAAGTTGCTGGAATGAAAGTTAACATTTCGGAGGCTCACTTTTCACCTGCCCCACAAGCTAGCTGCTGAAGGACAAGTTCCTGAAGAATGTGGCAAGTATGTGGAAAGCTGAAACAAAGTTCTGTGTCACTTGACTCGCTTTTCTGGTGCAATGTATTCATAACAACCTTCCTAAAGAGTACAAAATTGAGCTTGTAGTGATAACAGGGAAAAGGACCTTCACAGCAGTGGAAGAGCTGCCCCCAAATGCACCTCTGTGTCATGTCATGTGGATGATGCGTACAGAAGTTGCCTGAAGCAATTCTCCAAAGATGTTAGGTCTGAACCTCACCTATAACCTGATGAGACTGTATGCATCTTGGAGCTCCTTAGCAGAGGAGTGGGTTTTTTAAAAATTGACAAAAATACAAAAGTGAAAAGTTGTACATACAAATGTTTGATCATGGAGTGTGACAAAGGACATTTCATGCACTGAAAGGTGTTCAACTTTTGCTACCACTCTGACCTCGAGGGGTGCCAGCCTCCAGGTGGAACCTGGAGATCTCCTGCTGTTACAACTGATCTCCAGACAATAGAGATCAGTTCTCCTGGAGAAAATGGCTGCTCTAGAAGGTGGACTCTATGGCATTGCACCCTGCTGAGGTGCCCTCCCCAGAGTCCGCCCCCAAAATCATCTGGTATTTCCCCACTGTCCCAGAGCTGACAACCCTACTGACTTCTGAACTTAGATGGCCCTGTTTATTGACCACGGCAAGAGGGGATAATTTGGAGGGGCAATCGGTGAGTCAGGTAGCATATATGAAAAAGTTTCACTTTAGTGAGGCAATACGACTTTGAACAGGTTAGGGTGGGTCCTCCATGCAAGATAAGCCTTGTCATTTTTTTTCCCCAATCAGTGTTTACATTAACTCTGCACAGGGTGGATTTACACAACAAAGGTCACTAGCAGGTTCAGGTGGCCATTCAGCAAATGAACGCTCCATCATCGATTTTAATTGATTTTATGTTTTTGCCTGCTTTGCTTTGCACCGTACTGCCTTGTTTGAGGACAGCATTCGTTTGCGCTCTGTTGTCAGTGAAGTCATGTCCTTTCTGAATGTGCATGCACACCAAAGATCACACCTTGAGCAAAACTTTGTTGGCTTAAAGGTGTCACTGGACTCAACATTTGCTCCCCAGGTGTAAGAAAGTGAAGCATTACATGTTTAAATCATGAAGATGCATCTTCTGTTCGTATATTTCTGTAAATGTTTAAATCCATGATACTCTGAGGCTCAGGAGCTGTCTGTTGCTCTTTGCCATGCTGCCTGTGGCTCTTCTGAGCACCATTCCCCAGTGTGGCACCTGCCCCATGTTTAAGGAAAGCAGGCAAGGCCCTTGTTTGGTACTTAGCAAATGGCCTCCATCTTGAAACAGTCACCACTGGAGGAACAGGTAAGTTGCGAAACTCCATAAAGTGCAAGCCCCATGGCAAGGACAGAAGGAAATATGGCTCTTTTGGTCAAAGTTAATGGTGAATGTGGCTGTCCACAAGCCATGGAGCACTACTGGTTTAAACGTTTTTAAATGCTTTGGAAATTGGCAGAGAGTTCCTTGTGCATTCTAGGATCATCTTTGCCTGGGGAAAAGTGTGTTTTCCAATGCTGGCCTAAGTGTTAACACAAGACTGACACTGGAGCACATTAATGTTCCTTAATAAAAATCAATAGCAGAGCTAATAATATAGGAGCAGGGCTCTTGTAGAAAAAGCCCAGTAGGAGCTCATTTGCATATCAGGCCACATCCCCTGATGCCAAGCCTGCTGGAACTGAGTTCCTGCGCCCCCCCCCCCCAAAAAAAAGGGAAAGCTTATGCTTAATTTTGTCGTCAGGATCATTGTTACCTCCCAACCCCCCCAGCCCCCTTTTTTGTTTTTTGCTCAGTCATTAGAAGGAAAAGGAAACTTGTTCTACAGTTCTTGCTTTCCGGATTAGGTGTCTAGAATCGAAAGACGAAGGATGACTGTAGGTAGGTAGTGAGGAGAAACAAAACACACACACACACACAGTTTTTCTGCAGAAATACAGATCTCCTGCTGGTGGAGGAGAAAAACAAAGGTATCCTAGGTGAAAGTGTACTGAGAGGGTCATTGCAATGTTATTTCTGGAGGGTTGTTTTTGTTTTGTTTTTAGCTAGGTACAAACAGTAACATATCTTGCAAGAAAAGACTTTGGATCCCATTTACTGATGAGTCAACACTGAAATTCAAAGTCCAGTTTTATGACATCCAGTATGCAGTATTTCAGCCTTAAGTAACACCACAGATGTAACACCTGAATGTATCTTGCCTTCAAAGCCCTGTGGGGTCACCATAAGTCAGTTGTGATTTCATGGCACTTTCCACCATCACTGCCAATCCGGATGGGTCCAGCCTAGCCGGATTTTGGCAGGTCTCAGAAGCTAAGCAGAGTTGGCCCCGATTAGTATTTGGATGGGAGACCTCAGAGGAAGTCCAGGATTGCTATGCAGAGGCAGGCAATGGCAAGCCACCTCTGAAGTCTCTTGCCTTCAAAACCCCACGGGGGTCGCTGTACATCAGCTGTGACATCGACAGCAAAAATAAATGATTACATCAGTTGAACATATTTGCATGGCACATGTTGCTTTTCTTGCAGGTGGCTGTAAGAATTGACTGCAGTAATGCATTTTGACAGTATTAGAGTGCTCTGCAGGGCAATGACTTTCATCCAGCTTATCATCTGTGACAGGAGTGGCCAAATGTGCTTAATATGAGAGCCACATGGAATAAACGTCAGATGTTTGAGAGCCACGATACAGGAAGGAAAGTTGGTAGGTGAAAAGAAAGCAAATAGATGGTGGGAGGGAGGAAGGAGATGTGGAAAGAAAGCAACTTTTAACTTTAAATGCATTCACCAAGACTCTGGCTGGCTTGGCTCGGAGAAGTGATTTAAGGAGAAAAATGCCTTTTTTTAAGCTGGGTGGTGGAGGCTTTGAGAGCTACACAATATGTGTGAAAGAGCCACATGTGGCTCCCGAGCCACAGTTTGGCCACTCCTGATCTATGAGCTAGAAGATGCCACACATATACTACTAAGCCCCCCCCCCCCAAAAAAAAGAACACCAAAAAAAGATGAGAAAGTTGCATTTTAGAAAAAAAAAACCCTGCAAATTGAGCCTCTCCGCATTTTAACATAATGCAACAGATGTTTAGGTGGTATCACCGGCCATCAGAATGTTCGCAGCCCTACTCACTAGGAGACTCAGCACAGTTCTCAGGTTTGCTTAGCATTCTTAGCACTTGCAGAGGTGACGGCCTGGAATAGAAAGGAGCAATCTTTATCTTAGTTCTCCTTGGCATCCCAGGGACTTGCCTTTACAAATGGCAGCCCCTAGGACACAATGACAAAATTCCAGGGGATGGTGGTGGTGTTAGATTGCAGCCTAGGGGGACAGCTGCATGGTGGCATTCTGATTTCCCCCTCTAGCAGTTGTGGGCCATATTGGAGCCAGGTGAAGTCCTGGGGTGAAACAGCCATATTTCTCTAGACCATGCTTGCTTGTGCTTATTAAGTACGCTCTGGTCAAAGAGGGCTGTCGCTCCCTGCTCTAGATAACAACTATGGAAATGCAGGTTTTCTTTATCAGATGGTGTCTCTTCTCTACCATGTTTATTGCTAGGGGTTGCTCCAGTGCCATTCTCGCCAAATGTATTAAAGCCAATGGTGAAGCAGTGCTGTAGCGGCACCTAGTGGCAGAAACGAAACATTACAATACCAACAAAAAGACACGGAAACACCAACATGCAGCCATGTTTTGCAATCCAGAGAGGACATACATTTGGAAACAACCCAGAGATGCCAGTTGACAAACCTGGATGACAAGCCCTAAGAAGATAAGCTGCTGTTAAGTATATAGACCTTCCTTCCAACTTCTCCGAGAGTCCTGCTCAACGCTCACTTCTGTGACTGTCTGCAGATGTAAATGAAAGCAATTTTCAGTTCCTTGGAGAGCTGGTGGTGATATTGGAGAGCTTTGCAGCATCACAAGTAAGTTCCACACATGGCATAACATGGACTTTTCGCTCCTTACTTTTCTGGGGGAGGGGGAATTGTGAATAAACTCTTCTAGACTTCAGAATTTCCCCCAAAGAACTTTCATAATGGCATTTCTAGTTTAATTCTAAAATGCTGATTTGCAACCTGCGGGTCAAGACCAACCTGTAAGTGGCCAAATTGTTGTGGGTTGGTTGTATAAGCGTGAGCCAGTGTGCTATACCAGCTGGTGTAAGATCATGTTTGAATCCCTACTCTGCCACTGAAGCTCTGTGGGGCCTATTACAGATTCACAGGGCCTGCAAAACAGAGCTGTTCTGCCAGGCCTCTGGTTGAGGCAGCAGGCACCCAATTGTTTGGCCTCCCTTGCTGAAGTTTCTAGCTGCATTCTGCTCACATAAATGTAGACCTCACTGTTTTGATCACAGCCTAGCTCAGGGGTGGCCAAACTGTGGCTCCGGAGCCCCATGCAGCTCTTTCGCACATGTTGTGCGGCTCTCGAAGCCCCCAGTCCACCCCATCGATGAGCTTGGAGAAGGCAGTTGTCTCTTTAAATAACTTCTTCAAGCCAAGCCAGACAGTGGCTTGAAGAATGCATTTAAAGTTGTTTTCTTTACACCTTCCCTCCTCCTTCCCCCATCTACCTACCTTCCTTCCTTGTCTTGCAGCTCTCAAACATCTGACATTTATTCTGTGTGGCTCTCAAACATTTGACATTTATTCTATGTGGCTCTTATGTTTAGCAAGTTTGGCAAGCTCTGGCCTAGCTGCGTCCAGAGATTTTGGTTCACAAAATTTTATTACCTTCTGCGCTACTAATTTTTTAAATATTTGATTGTCTTATTTATATTGGTATAACTGTTTTAACGGTCTTGTAAAATTTGTTGTCTGTGATCCACCCTGAGCCCACTTGTGGGGAGGGTGGGATACAAATAAAAAAGAATAAAATCAATTGAGTGAAAAAGCTGGCTGGATCCAACCCATATTCTTCTGCATGCTTTTAAGGGGAGAGGTCGGTTTCCTGCAAGATGGTAAAAATGGGTGTACCAGTATAGAATCCATAGCGAGGAAGGTATTCTTGATTTTAGATCTTGTACTGATGGGGCCCCTGGTTAGTACTTGGATGGGAGGCCACCATGGGAGTCCAGAGTTGCTATGCAGAGGCAGGCTGGGGTTTTTTTGGAGGGGGGGATGCTGATGCCATGTGTCCCTTTGAGAGAAGCAGCTACTCACCCTATACCAGACTACCAGTCCCCAGTGAACCAAATGCTTTCTTCTCTGGCAACAGCTCTTCTTCAAGGTCTCAGACTGTCCTTGCAGAAGATACTTTTAATTTTTTAATTGTTTTCACACAAAAAGTTAACATAGCAAACAACAAGAAGAAGAAGATATTGGATTTATATCCCGCCCTCCACTTCGAAGAGTCTCAGAGCGGCTCACAATCTCCTTTACCTTCCTCCCCCACAACAGACACCCTGTGAGGTGGGTGGGGCTGAGAGGGCTCTCCCAGCAGCTGCCCTTTCAAGGACAACCTCTGCCAGAGCTATGGCTGACCCAAGGCCATTCCAGCAGGTGCAAGTGGAGGAGTGGGGAATCAAACCCGGTTCTCCCAGATAAGAGTCCGCACACTTAACCACTACACCAAACTGGCTCTCCCCAAACAAGCCCCATGTAGGCCACCCCCCCTTCCCAGAAGCAGGAATGAGAGAAAAAAGGTAGAGCAGGAGTGTAGGTTAGGAAAGTAAGGTGCAACATTCTGGATTCAATTAAACGGAATAAAAGTGAGGAAATATGGCTCAAATAAGTACAAGAATGGAGGTGAAGGTTCTGGGAGCTTGTTACCAGTTATATTTATTTATTTAGATTTCTATCCCACCCTCTCCACAAGCGGGCTCAGGGCCAGTTATTATTTATTTATTTATTTATATTCCGCCCATTCCCCATAGGGGCTCAAAGCGGAGCACAACATAAATGATAAAATCACGATAAAATCACAACAGCATAACAATAAAAACTAATCAACAATGTTCAGTCCAACAGAATGATTCAGTAGGGCCATATAGTAAGATGGTGTAACTATACAATACAGCGAAACAGTAGAATAGTACAGTAGGGGAGGCCAACCGAGCTAATGAATAGATGTCCGTCATTTCACCCCAAAACCTGGCGGAACAGCTCCATTTTACAGGCCCTACAAAAGGCTAACAAGTCAGGTTACAACGTAGGCTACAAGATCTAGCATGTCACTTACCCAGGGATCTTTAATTGGAGACACCAGGGGGATTCAGCATTTCTTACACATTACGCATATAGCCTCACAGGTCACAGCCTCGCTCCTTAAAATCCAACATTACACGAATGCCCTTTCAGCTATTTTTGTAAAATTAGTTACTGGCAGTCCACATGTATATTTGCTGGAGCTTGCAAGCTGTTCAGGCTTTCTTCCATCCGATAGCATGCGCCAAGCCGATGCAACGTGCTCATGGCCAGTTCCTGTAATTTTCTTGACTACAGGGATGAGAAACTTCGGAGGGCACCTATTGCAAATCACTGCTGTTTAGGTGACTGAGACCAGTTTCCCACTAAACTTACGCCGCTCTCACTCTCCTCTTCTCCGTGGGGCTGCTGCTGGATTTCGCACAAACTGCCCCGGACCAGCGAGTTGCTCCACCTCTCTTCAAGTCCCCTCTGCAGCAAGCAGGATCCTCTGAAAACTGGTTTCTGTCTGCTGTGGAGGGAACTTGAAAAGGGGCGGAGCAACTCGCTGGCTTGGGGCAGCTTGTGCGAAATCCAGCAGCAGCCCTGCAGGGAAAAGGAGCAATGAGACCGAAACAAGGTGAGTGGGAAATCAGTCTGAATGTCCAGCCATTTGTTCCACTGCCATCGTCTCCTAAAAGCTATAGTAGCTGTCCATCACATGCTGCCACAGCAAATACATCAGCTTCTTTAAAAGTACAGCATTTCTTGTATGTAAGACAAATCTCAAAACTTGAATATAACGGGTGGCCAACGGTAGCTCTCCAGATGTTTTTTGCCTACAACTCCCATCAGCCCCAGCCAGCATGGCCAATGGCTGGGGCTGATGGGAGTTGTAGGCAAAAAACATCTGGAGAGTTACCGTTGGCAGCCCTGGAATATAACAACACAGGATTCCTTTATTTTCCCCTACCTCTCTTAATGGCATAATTTCTCAGAGGGTGGAGAGATCTTGTGGGCTGTTAACTTGATAAAGGCAGTGAGACAGAGACTGGGGTCGGTGGATCCAACGGCATATTCTGCATCCACGGAGAGAAGAAAACGGACAGAGAAGTTGGCCGCTTGTCAGGTAACTCTGCACTCAATACTTAGGGCATGACCCAACAGGAAGTTTTCCTGTAATGCTGTTTCCTCCCCTTGAAATGACACTGTTAAGAGAGATCCCATTCATTTCTTCGGAATTGTGCAGGAGAATTTCCCCACTGCCTGGAAGAAATGCCTCTAAATGAACGAGGCCTGGAAGCTGAACCTAGTCAACTTTTCATGGCAAGCAAAGTTTGGTTTTACAGGTCCCATACACAGCCAGCTTGGAGCAGCAACCCCATGATGACTTGCAGCATGTAGAACTCACTATTTCATTCTTCACACGCACTGCATGTTGTTGTGTAATGTGTTGGTCCCCCAAAAATCTTAAGGGCGTTTTGACACATAACCTTAAATCAAGCTTTTTCCTGCTCTATTCTGTAAATGATGTTGATGTCATTCAGAAAGTGGGAGAAACCTTGAAAATTAGAATGTGCATATTCCAGTTAACCCATCCCCAAAAGTCCAGTCACACTTTAAAGGTGGCCAAGTGTTTATTCCAGCACAAACGTCTGTGAGATGCAGCTGTATGAAGTGTACATTTGTAACTGCTGTGGATATACATGCATCTGACGAAACACAGTTGGTAACAGGGCTTTTTTTGTAGCAGGAACTCCTTTGCATATTAGGCCACGCACCCCTGATGTAGCCAATCCTCTGAGAGCTTACGGGGTTCATTTTCCAGGGCCTACTGTAAGCTCTAGGAGGACTGGCTATATCAGGGGCGTATGACCTAATATGCAAAGAAGTTTCTGCTACAAAAAAAAAGCCCTGGACTGTGGCAACCATCAAGCACAGCCCCAAGGTGCTAAGAATCAGAGTAGCACAGTGGTAGGACCAAGGATATGGGAGATCCAGGTTCAAATTCTGCCATGAAAGCATGCAGAGTGACCTTAGTTCGGTCTCTCTTAGCCTGACCTTTCTTCTTGTAGGGTTCCTGCTACAAAAAAAGCTCTGGTTGGCAACAACCTGAAGGAATGTCTTCCCCCTTTAACACAAGCTTAATGTGCAGAAATGGGCAGATGAAAGCTTTTTAGGGCAGGATGGTAAAGACTACCAGCTGGTAAACAACATCCCATTAAGCCTGTTCTAGGGTCAGGGCTTCCCCCCCCACCCCACTTCAGGTTGTTGGCAACTGTGAGAAAGAAGAAGAATTGCAGATTTATACCCCGCCCTTCTCTCTGAATCAGAGACTCAGAGCGGCTTACAATCTCCTATATCTTCTCCCCCCACAACAGACACTCTGTGAGGTAGGTGGGGCTGAGAGAGCTCTGACAGAAACTGCCCTTTCAAGGACAACCTCTGCGAGAGCTATGGCTGACCCAAGGCCATTCCAGCAGGTGCAAGCGGAGGAGTGGGGAATCAAACCCGGTTCTCCCAGATAAGAGTCCGCACACTTCACCACTACACCAAACTGGCTCTCCACCTCTGATGCTGGACTAAATTTTGTTAGTCTAAAGGGGCCACTGGGCTTCCATTTAATTGTACAGCAACAGTCTAACATGGCTACCTCTCTGGATTTACCAAGTTCCCTTCTCCATCTGCATAACAATTCTGAGGGGGGGGAAGCAGTTTACATTTCTCATGAGAAACACCCCCCCTCCCACATCCAGGGTCTCAAATTCCCCTTCATGCAAACACACCTCCTCAAGACCCTCAGTGAGCCATCCCCAGTGAGTCCGTGCTTCCCATCTCCCCCACCTCTAAACAAAACAAAAGGATTCTTTGCTCCCAAACTAGTCAGGTTTGCTTTTGACAACTAAATTTATTTAATCAAGAAATGTGATTGTTTCTCCCCTAGGCTAGCCTCTCACATTGGCTGGCCAAGTTACATCGTTAATAAAAAAATAACAAGGATTTGACACTTATTCAAAGAAAAACAACATACTTCAAGCAATTACAACTAAAAAATAAAGTGGATTTTTTGTTTTAATTTAAAAGCTCAAAAATAACAAGCCGTATGTTTTTGAAACATGTAGGAAACACAATGCAATATATAGTCTATGATACAATATACACTATAATACAGAGAAAAGGGGCTGTTACCGGGAGACTGTTTCTAAAAGGGGGGAGGGGCAACAAAAACCAATAAAGAGATCGTCAGGAGAGAGAATGCCTATGTTTCAGTACGTGGAAACCAGGTGGCACTGGATCGCAGCATTCTCTTTCTACGTGCAGATCTGCAGAACCAGTTGGGCAAAAGCTGCCCACCCCAGCAGTGCAGAATCACATGCTATCGTGCTCCAGAGATTCCCCCTCCCCTCTGTGTGCCTTGGAGGTACCTTCTAACACAGCTGGGATTCTTTCGCTAGGCCATAGAACTGTCCTACGCAAGAGGAGTTCCCTTTTGCACAGGGGCTTCCTCCCACTCTCCTCCATGAGCAAAAGGCTGCTCCCATGCATACACCCCTGGGGGGAAAACATCCAAAACCCTGCTATGTGCACAGAGAAGGCTCTGATTCACAGACCAGTAAATGGAACTGTCTGGGTCCCGCGTTTGGTAACGATGAAAGGGCTTTGGATTGCACTTGCGCCATTCAATTCAAGCAAGGCTCTGTTTCTTTCGTTAAGGAAATTAATTATTTTTTTTAAGAAAAACAACAAACCTGTCCGCAATACATAATCTGGAAACTGGGTGGGAAGGGAGGAAGAATGTAAGGCAACGTTCTCTGTAGAAAAAACACGGGGCTTCCTAAGGAGGCTTTTTGTAATATATAGATATAGATATTTATAGATATTTATAATTTTAAATATAAAGTAGGAATGTGCTGGGGGGGGAAAGATGCAGTGAGTCCCCATTTTCAGGCAGCATCCCTATCCCCCATTAAAAAGCTTCACAAGCACGTGGGGGTGGGGAGGAGGAGCTGGGACTACAAGGGAGGGGTGCAGCTGGTTTTACTATCACTTACATACGGAGGCCCTTTGGTGCAATGGAGTAAAAAAATTATTTTGTGGGCTCCCAAGGATTGCTGGGCCGGGGGGCTCTGCCTTGCTACTGCCGCCCCCCCCCCCCATCTCTTTCCTGCCCGCTCCTGGACTTTGTGCTGATTTCAGCCAATTTGTTTGGAAGTGATGTTGCTCCTTCTCCACATCCCAGCCTGACACCACGCTGTCCAGTGCACCTTCTGAAAGGGTTCCAAGGAGCGCTTCGGGAGGCAGAGGCCAGCGATGGACCTTGGGACACAGTGGCCTTTACTCCCTTTTCCTGTCAAGAGACGACTGGGAAAGCTGACGTCCCCGATCAGGAGTGTAACTTGGGGTGTTTTTTTTCCCCCCTGTCCTTTGACCCCTCGTAGCAACAGGGTCACCAAAACCCCTGGGATGGCTCCCCCGTATCTTCTGGTTGCATCCAGCCCTACAAGTTCTTGGTGACCAGGTGGGTTTTATAGTGCTTCGTCAGGTGGTCACTTCTAATGAACCGCTTTTGGCACTGGGCACACTCAAAACGCTTGTCACCTGTTCAAAGGGAGGAAACAAAGAATAATAGAATCACAGGCCATCTAGTCCAACCCCCTGCTCCATGCAGGGTCAGCCTAGAGCATCCCTGACAAGTGTTTGTCGAGCTGGCTGCTTAAAGACTGCCAGTGATGGGGGCTCACTACCTCCACTGTTGAACAGCTCTCACTTTTCTAGTATCCAGCTGGCACCCTCCCCACCCTTCATTTAAACCCATTATTGTGAGTCCTCTCTTCTGCTGCCAATAGGAACAGCTCCCTGCCCTCCTCTATAAGTGACAGTCCTTCAAATACTTAAAGAGAGCAATCATGTTTCCCCCTCAACTTCCTCTTCTCCAGACTGAACATTCCCAAGTCCCTCAGCCTTTCCTCATAGAGCCTGGTCTCCAGGTCCTGATCATCCTCAATATCTGTGTTCGCAGCAAGAGGATATGCACAAGGTACAAGCAGCCCGTGGAGTTCAGTGCAGCACTGTGGCCCTGACAGTCATTAGCTTAGAGCAGGGGTCCCCAACACAGTGCTCATGGCGGCCACGGTGCCTGCAGGTTCCTTTCCTGGTGCCGGTCAAACATTTTTGAGAAAGCGAGCAGAGCTTCTGATTGACTCGTGGAGATTTGATTGGCTTTGCAGATTTTTTTAGAAAAATGTTACCTTGGCCACAGCTGCCGCCAGAGGACAAGGATCTCCACTGTGTGATTAAAGATAAGCTATGGCAACCATTTTGTGGCCGGCTCCACTTCCTGTGACAGCCATTATGTGTCTGCCCCCACCCTCCTGGGTCAGAATCCCCAAAGCGCCTGCAACCTCAAAATGGTTGACAACCCCCAGTTCAAAGGAAAGATTTATACATTAAAAAAAAAGAAGATAAGAACCTCATGGGAATAAACTGATCAATAATTAGCCAAAGAGGATGTTCATCCCTCTAGTGGAAAATCCCAAGGTCCAGATTTCTGGGAGTAGTTATATTGGTCTGCAGTAGAAGAGCAGGATTCGAGTCCAGTAGCATCCTAGAGACCCACAAGATTTCCAGGGTAGAAATTTTGGGAGAGTCAAGGCTTCTTCCTGAATATACAGAGTCTGGATACGGGATGCTGATATGTCACAGGGAGGATGGAGGTTGCCTTTCTACTCTCCTTTCAAGCTGCTCTGGGGGAACCTGGTGAACTGCTATTGGAGTCCGACCCCTGGACCAGCAGAACTTTGCTCCCACCAATAAGAATTGCCTTGCTGAATTCCCTCAATCAGGAGGTCCAGCATGGGAAGTATTTTGCACACCTTATGTAACAAAGCTTGAAATGACTCCTCGCATAGCGTTTGTTTAAACAGCTATCAGGTCACGGAAACTGATGGCGACCCCAGTGAGGGGCTTTCAAGGAGTGAGAGGAAGAGGTGGTTTGCCACTGCCTTCCTCTGCAGAGCCTTCTTTGGTGGTCTCCCTTCCAGGTACTGACCCTGTTTGGCTCCCAAGATCGGACTATTACCAGGGGTTGCCAATCTTACTAAATGTAACAGCCACACAGAATAAACGTCAGACGTTTGAGAGCTGCAAGACATCAATGTCAGATGCTTGACAGCAGGAAGGAAGCTGGGGGAGGGGGAGAGGTGGAAAGAAAGCAACTTTATATTTAAATGCATTCTCCAAGCTGCCAGTGGGCTCAGCTTGGCTTGGAGAAGTGATTTAAAGAAACAAATTCCTTCTCCAAGCTGGCTGATGGGGTGGTGGAGGCTTCAAGAGCCACATAATGTGTGTGAAAGATAATACCCCTGCACACAGAAATTACGCATGTGAGGAAGAAGCTAGGCAAGGGCATTCTTCCTACTGTGCTAGTACTCGACACAAAGGGAATTCCTTGTATGTAGCAGTGCTCTATAAGTGGAGCAGCCCAGACACAAGTGTACCACCTCAGTGGAAACTTGGCTATTTCTAAAATCACTGCTTTTTGCCTAAGACACAGCAATAGCAACACCAGGCTGCTGTACATTATTACTAGGACAACTGAGATATATTAATATATAAATATGTCATTAACGATGCATTTTGTACTGCTAGGGTTTTTATAGAGCATCCTCCACCCACTTATCCATCAGGGCAGTGCTGAAGAGAAAGGGGTGTGGCAGTGGAAAGCAGGAAGATGGTACCAACTCACCTGTGTGTGTCCGGGCATGCCGCTGCAGTTCATCGCTGCGTGTGAACCGCTTCCCGCAGAAGACCCAGTTGCAAATGAACGGACGCTCTCCTGTGTGCAGGCGCACGTGGGCCCGCAGCAGAGAGGTCTTGCGGAAGGTCTTCCCACATTCGGGCACATGGCAAATGTGCCTCTTCTTACCCTGATCCCCCAACCTGTGGGGAAAGAAAAGCAACGGTCACTGTGATGAAGATCTCAGAGCCCTTGATTGTAACAGGGTAGAATGATGATCTCCGGAGATCGCTCACTGTCAACATAAAAATGCAAGAACTGGCATCATTGCTAACCGATAAGCAACATGGAGTAATACGTCTGTAACTGAAAACACCTCATGGCTTCTCTTCCACCCCATTTCTAGCAATGCACCACAAGTCCTGCTGTTCTGCTTTGTGATAATATGCGAGATCCAAAAAACAACTGCCAAGAACACACTTAATACAAAAATTGTATCTATTATGAGTGCATAAGCATCCAAAAATTCATACATGAGTAATGAAGTAAATAGTCCTATACACAAAGTCCCATGCAGAATAAATCGGTTTCATAGGATACTTCAAGAAATTTACAAATCTTTGCTGAGTAATCCTACTCCAAAGTAATCCAAAAAGCGGAGTCCTTCCACTGATGTCGGCTTCCAAAGGAAAATTCACCTTCACGGGATCACCGGCTTGTTACCATGTTCCACTGCGTTGCAGCTTCTTCATAAGCCAACTTCAAGGAATCTGACTTCCTACTCAGCTGCACCCTGAAAGAATGGGCTGAAGAAATCCGAGTAGCACCACTAATCATCCTTGGAAAATCTTCCCAAAAAATGAATGGCAGGCAGAAGGCAGGGTCTGATAGGGATGACTGCTCTACTGGGGAGAGGCTGTGGCTCAGTGGCAGAGTATCTGCTTTGGATGCAGAAGGTTTCAGGTTCAAATCCTTGGCATCTCCAGTTTGAAGGATGAAGTATTATGAGATACAAAGGACCTCTAATTAGAGACCCTGGAGAGGTGCTGTCAGTTAAAGTAGACAATACTGACTTTGATAGACCAATGGTCTGATCTGGTATAAGGCAGCTTCATGTGTATTTGCAGCAGTGACTCAGTTTTAATGACAGCTTTGGGACTGCAATCCTCCAGTCATCTAGTTTTATATCACTGTTCCTGCTTTGGTTGGCCTGATTGTCCAACCCCATGGAGCATTAGCATGTCTGCGAAATGGCCCTGAGTTTCATCCCCATACTGCTTCTACCACCCTAACAGATGCAAGTCTCCAAGCAGCACTTTATCCAGAGTTGGTTTCGCTTCTCTCTCTGGAGGTCTGCAAGTCTCAGGCCTCACCTTTTTTCCCCATCCTTGCAGTTAGGGCAGGTGCACGCCATCCGCCGTCTCTTCTCCCCAGGCTGCAGGTCCCCCGAAAGTGCCTGCTCCATCTGTAGCTGGATCTGGGTGGGGCTCAGGCCGCTTATGGTCAGGTTGTTGCCGGAAACGTTTTGCACCGTCAGCTGCTGCTGGCCTGGAGGAAGAGAAACAATAAAGCCCTGCCTCAGTATCTGTTCAAATATGCCCAGGGGACAAGAAGATGATATTGGATTTATATCCCACCCTCCACTCCGAATCTCAGAGCGGTTCACAATCACCTTTACCTTCCTCTCCCACAACAGACACCCAGTGAGGTGGGTGGGGCTGAGAGAGCTCTCACAGAGAGCTGCCCTTTCAAGGACAACACTGCGGAAGCTATGGCTGACCCAAGGCCTTTCCAGCACTTGCAAGTGAAGGAGTGGGGAATCAAACCCCGTTCTCCCAGACAAGAGTCTGCGCACTTAACCACCACACCAAAACATAGTTGTTTATAAAGTTCCACCTTCTTCTAATACCTCCCCATCTCACAGTGCAACAGTGCTTCATGACCACTTACAGCTCCCAGAAGGAGACAGAAAATAGCCTTAAATGCAGACAAGATGCCACAACACTGTCATGGCTGCACACTCTGACAGTCTCAAAAACCCATGAGGGCTGCACACACAGATGGGGTGGAAAGGCGATGCCCCCATCTGTATTCCAGAAAGCATGAGGCAGTGCTATGATGCATACCGCTCCCAGCATTATATTGGCTTTTCTCCTACCTAGAGATATGAAGGTTTAGGGGGACGGGAGGAGGAAAAACAATATGGGGTTTGTTCTGTCCACTCCACCAGGGAACCACTGGGAAAAAAACTGTTTTTTTCTTTGAAAATGAGCCAAATGCTTAAGACAAGGTTTTACTCCCTCAAAATGTACAGCCATCAATTTTTCCAATGGAAAAACTGAGAGATTTTGAGGACCACTGAAAAAAAAGCTCATGTGAACTATTTATTTTGCAATGAGTAAAATATGTAAAGGCAGTGCAGGTGCAGCTGCCTGCAGCTCTCTTGTGTTATTTATTGTTGGGCGCATTTGTCCTTTTGCTTACAGAAAATGAAGACGTGAATACTTTTAAACTTCATAAATATGCCAATTAATACAATCCTATATGCTCAGTTATAAATGTTGCATTTCATGTTGTTAAAGCAGCAAAACAGTGTTAGGCTAGACAGGAAAAGTATTACACAGTCTTTTAAGTATTACATAGAATCAATTTCCCCCCCAAGCTTCCCATTTGGAAAATTTTATATCTCTATTCCTACTGCTCTGCTCTGCAAGATCTGAAACATTCCTCAAGACCAGGGGTTCTTCACTTGGGGCCCCTGGAAAGATTTCAGGTGATTCATGAACTTGGCTGGGGGGAAAAGATGACATCTTTATTTTCACTAACCTCTAACTGAAATTTAGCCCTTCTTTCAATTATGGATGTAGGAAACGAACCAGTTGTATGATCAGTACCTGTGACTTTATCTCCAACAGAAATTACAGATATTTTCACAGTTGTTGCAGATGCCTCACCAGACTGTCCATGGCACAAAAACAGTTAAGAACCTCTACTCCAGCCTTAGGAACTTTCCTCTTAAATGGCTGTTCTGCTGGATAAACAGCTCCTGAAGTTAGGGCACAACTCCTTATACCACAGGATGGGCATAAAACTCTGCTAAGTTGGTAGGTTACAGGACACCCAACGTTTGTGTGTACATATAGCTAGGAACTGTACAGGGCACAAAAATGATGCCCCTTTTGTATCCCGATTCCAAACAGGCTTACTTGGAAGTCTATTCCAAACAGTTTAACAGAAGGATGTCTTTGAGACTGCTGCCTTCCTGCAATGTTCTGTTTCCAAGCAACATCTTCTTAACATTCGCTAACATTGCCACTGTTTTGTCCTGCCCCTTTCTCTAGACCCTCTCCCACCCTCATGATCTCCATTGTCTTTTTGTCCTTTATCTTCCCTACTGGCTTTCGAATTTCAGGTAGCCTAAAGACAACCGGGGGGGGGGGAGAGGGGGAGTTACCTCACATCTTCATGGGGCCACCATATCACACATCTGACATCATGCACTCACCTCCGGTGTTGGTGATGGTGACAGGGACGCCCTGAACTTGCACCCCATTGATGCTGATGGTCTGCATGGCCTGAGCAGCGGCGGCAAGCTGAGCCGCATTGAGGCTGATGATGCCTCCGGCAGGGGCGATCTTTGGCAGGGCACGCTCCTTGCGAGCCCCCGTCTTTTTGGTACTTCCTCCTGCCTGGGAGACACGGGGGATGGGACTGCTGCAGGATGTGGCGGAGGAGGCAGTGGGGGAAGGGGCCACTGTAACAGCTGGGGCTTCTTGGAGCAGCACTGACTGTAGCTCACCAGAGGGAGTCTTGAAATAGACCTGGAAACACAGCACAGAAAAGGAAACGGTATGCATGGTGCATCTTCCCATGTCAGTGGTACCTACAGTTCAAACAACTAAGTATTATTAGAAAAAAAAAATTGCCGCTGCTCCAAGGAACCTGCCTGAGGCCGTTTATAAAATATAATAAAACAAAGTCTTATTGATTCTGATCCAGGATTAACAATCTAGCCCAGCATAAGAACAGAGCACTGACAGTTAAGCATTCAGACTACAATCGTGGTTTTTTTTAAATATCAACCCCTGAACGAAAAGCCTAGATGAACAGAAAGGGTTCAACCTGACACCTAAAACAGAGCAATGCAGATACGCCAGGCAAGCTTCATGGGGGAGGACATTCCAGGTGCCACTACTGAGTAAGCCCTGCTCTGGCTGCCACCTGCCTCAAGTCTAAAGGCAATGACAGCAGGGTTTGTGAACCAAATCTTAACTGGTAGGCTTATAAATATGGGAGGGAGAGGATATTTTCCCCACGTCAAGGCACAGAATCCAGTTGCAACTGAAAAGAGCAGGAGATAAAAGATCCCCTCCCCATTTTTCTAGGCTTCTAATCACAAGCAGACCACCTTGGATGTATAGCAGTGGCCTAGGAATATGGCCATGTGTCCTACCTTATGATGGAGAGATTTCCACCAGCTGAAGGAACTTCCCTCCCATTTAATTCACTCTTACTTTGGAGGAAGAGTCACCAGAGGTTGGAGGAAGGTCCTTAGGCTGCAGGAAAGCTTCAGACTTCACTGAATGGGGTGGCAGGATACAGGATGATTTGGAAATGAGAGCCCCACATGGCGGGGTTACCAGATTTCTGAAAGGATCTCTGTGTCCACTCCCTTGTGAAAATTCCAACTTTTTCTTCCCATGAAGTTAATCACAGAAACAGGATTATTCTTATAATACTGGTTTATCATTAGGACCAATGTTCCTCTAAGCAGCAGAATCTTGTGAGCAAAAATTCTACTTTGTAAACTACTGGTATTAAAGTTGTGAGCTACCGCATACATTATTGTGGTCTGGGGCAATACTCTCTCTAAGCTGTGGAGACTTGTGAGCAAAAATTCTACTTTGTGAGCTATTGGCATTAAAGTTGTGAGCTACTGCATAAACTAGGTTGTTCTGGGGCTATTTTTCCTGAGCTAAGAAAAAACATGTGAGCTGGAGGCTAAAAAATTTTGAGCTAGCTCACACTAACTCAGCTTAGAGGGAACACCCCTCTGGGGTCAATTTTCCTGAACTAAGACAAAAATGTGTGAGCTGGAGGCAAAAATCTGTGAGCTAGCTCACGCTAATTCAGCTTAGCGGGAACACTGATTAGGTCCTTAACAGTGCAAGCTGCAACAGAGTTAAACCCTTCTAACTCTATAAAAGTCAATGAGCTTAGCACTTTACTTAGGAGTAGTAAAGTAAGGGAAGAGATGATTAGAGATTTTTTTTGGGAAAAGTAACAATAATTACCAGGAGGCTACATATCAAAATGGATATTGATCCGAAGAAATACAGGAGTAGCAGAAAACCATGCAGAAGAAGAAAGAGAAAGATTTATCAGAAACTTGCAGAACGTGGGAATCCATGAGTTAGATTCAACCCCCTTTTTAATATTGAAAGGGAAGGGGGAGGTCTCCTTTGACCTCCAAAAAGGCTATGAAGGGGAATTATGGAACCTGCATGGACAAAAGCCATACAGAAAAGAGGTTGTAGTAAGGAGGTGAATTGGGGGGAACTTCAGCCCAATCTGCCCTATGATGTGTACACATATGTATTCTTCCCCCCCAGCATGGGAGATACTACTGGGGACCTTATCTTTAAGGACAGACTGCAGTCGCCAGATCAGGGTAAAGTAGTCTTCAACTCACCACAAATATTTTTCTTAATACATAGGAGATTCAAAAACATACAAGCAAATAAATAAAAACAATCTGCTTAAAGTGTAACATATAGAAGATTTTCCCTTAATCTCATTCCAGCCCAGAATTGCAGAAATGCCCCCCTCCCCGCCGCAACTGAAGCTCCACGTACCTGAGTGGGAGTTGGCTCAGTGGTCTGGATCTGGAAGTTCTGTGGTGACTTCTGGGGGACTGTAGGCAATGTGGCCGAGGCTGCCTGGACCACCCGCAGAGCTTGCTGCGGGATCTGAACGACCTGCGGCTCTTGCTTGGGTTGGACCACTTGGACTTGCTGGACCACTGCTGGCTGGCCAGAGCCGGGACTCTGCACGATCAACAGGTTGTTCCCCGCCTGAATGATGTTATCTGCCGTGGTCTCTATCAAGACCGTCTCCACTTGCTCCGCCACAGCCATGGCAGTCGTCTGAGCCGGCGACATCGCTTTCTTCCGGGATTTCTTGCTCGGTTTTGAGGGGCTCTCCGGGACGATCTGAGTCTGGGCTCCGGCGTCCCCGGCGCTCACCAGGTTACTCACAGGAAGAGTGAGTGTGACGTTACCACTGGTGCCAGTTAACTTGACAACGTTGCTTGCGTTGTGGACAGATGCTGGTGGGGTCTTGTGAGCGGGTGCTGGCTTGATTGGCACGGGCTTATGAGCGGAGGAGGAAGAGGAGGAGGAAGAGGGGGAAGACGTGATGGTACTGGGAATAATCTGTATTTGGTTGGCCAAGTTCTGCTGTACTTGGATGGTCTGCCCCGATGTTGTCTGGATCTGTGGAACTGCCTGGTACTGGATGTTGGCAGGTGAGCGAGCCCCTTTGTTGATCACAGTTGGATTCTGGATAGTAAACACAAGTTGCCCACCAGGATAGGATGTCCCCAACTGGGAGCCCTGGATCTGGAAGAGGTTCCCTTTTGATGACAAGATCCCGATGCTGTTCTTGTTGGAACTCAGTGGGAGGGGAGCGGGTTTGATGGGGACGAGCTTTCGAGGGGCAGGCTGAGGAGGAGCAGGAGAGGCTACAGCTGCTTCCACAGCTGGAGGGCCAATTTTGCTACATGTGGCAGCAAGCAGGGCTAGCGGAGATGGCTGAGAATCCTGCATGGAGGAAAAGAAGATAGGGGAAAGGAAAAGGAATTAGAGGTAAGCAGACAATAAGTAGATGGTTTCAGGGTCAGCATGGCTAGAGATGAAGAAAGGCCAACAATGCAAGCATGTAAGCTTAAACCACTCAGAGATGGGACTATGTTCAAGAGGCATGCAAAAGCACATCCTCAAACCAAGGGAGTATTAGCCCACTTTAAAAAGGATATCTAAATTGGGCCTTGATAAATTTCTTTGGCTCTAGAAGCCAGCCCCAAATTTTAGGAGCCAGATGCACATTTCAACCTTCAAGGTTGTATATGACCATATTTTCTAATTATTGCTACCACACACACACACACACACACAAAAGGTTCCACAGTGAAATTTTTAGGTGCCATGACAACTTGATGTCTGGGGTTCATCAAATTCTGGTTTACATTTCCATGCTTTCGACACCTCTCTTAGATCAGCTTCACACAAATAAAAACAATGTGCTCTATGGATTGTCTGACACCATGACACTTGGTGCTTGTGGGGGGGGGGGCAACAGTGGGAGGGCTTCTATTGTCCTGGCCCTACTGATGGACCTCCTGATACCTGCTTTTTTTGGCCACTGTGTGACACAGAGTATTGGACTGGATGGGCCATCGGCCTGATCCAACATGGCTTCTCTTATGTCCTTATGTTCCCCTGTGCTACTGCAAACCACCCGGCATTATGAAAACCACATAGCAAGGGTGGATCTGCACAATCAGCACAACCTACCAACAGTGGCAGCTACTAAACAGATACAATTTCAAGCTACCTCCATACTATTTGAAGCAGATGTTGGTGTGAATAGTACAAAAGTGTACTTGAGTTTTAATAAGCGTGCTCAATTCATATAGACTAAAATCGCAATTCATATAGACTAAAAGCTTTTGTTGTTGTCTGAAAGTAGACCTGGCAAAAGAACAGATTTTCCTTGTCCTAATGAATAGTTCTGTGTGATCTGAAAGCCTTTGTCTAGCATTTTAAACTTGATCTAAATAAAAGCACTGCTTAATTTGCTGTGGCTGTATGATGCCATGGAACCCAATGGCTTACTGAAACTGATCAAATACACAATTTCTAAAGCACAGAAATGAAAGGAGGGGTTTTGTGGAAATACTGATGTTTGGTTGTTATTTTTTCCCTGTTCATAACGCTAGCAAGCAATGCCAAATATTTTTCTAGCCATTTTCGAAGTTCATGAAACAAAAATAACTAAAACCACAAAAAAGAAGGTTCTGAGAAATGTATGGTTGTCTAGAGAAGGAGCCTCATGGCAAAGAGTAGTAAGCTGCAGTATTGCAGTCCAAGCTTTGCTCACGGCCTGAGTTCGATCTCAGTGGAAGCTGGGTTCAGGTAGCCGGCTCAAGGTTCACTCAGCCTTCCATCCTTCCAAGGTCAGTAAAATAAGAACCCAGCTTGCTGATGCTAGCTGCTTTTGAAAAATCAGCACAATCACCTGAGAATCTGAGATATTTCTCTAGTCCCGATAACAATCCCTTGAACTGGGGAATCTCAAGAATTAACAGGCCTCCACCCCCACCCCCCCGCAGCAAGACCAAGCTGTATACTGAACAAAAAACAAGTTTTTCCAAACTCCAGTCAGTTACAGCCTGCTTTTCACAGCAATATCCTGAAACTGCACTCATTTCAAAGACCTACCTGGGCTGTCGAAGCAGCAGGCTGCAAATACTCACTGGGGCTGACAGCAGCAGTAGCAGCCATACTGTTTTCTGAATCTGCAAGAAAGAGACAAGCTTCATTAACTGGAACGATTTTTTGATGTTTGTATCAACCCATCTTTATACCCAACCAACCTCTGTGTTGTTCATCATTGTGATGAACGGAGCCCCCAAGAGAATAAAAAGGAGCTGGTTCTAATATAATAATAATAACATTTTATTTATATCCCGCCCTCCCCGCCGAAGCAGGCTCAAGGCGGCTAACAGCATTTCATACAATAAGTTATACAATGGGTATTAAAAACAACATTAATCTTAAAACATTCTAATTATAAGTTAAAATCAACATTTCTGGTGCTATTTTATCAAATACGATGGCGAAGTCACTTTAAGCGAATCCATCTATCATTCAATCGGCAAAGGCCATCTTAAAAAGGATGGTCTTGCAGGCCCTGCGGAACTGTTCAAGGCTCCGCAGGGCCCACACTTCTTCCGGGAGCTGATTCCAAAGGTGTGCCGCTGCAATAGAGAAGGCCCGCGTACGAGTTTTGCCTCCTTAATACCCTTCCGAGTCTATGGACTTAGAACGTAACTTTCTTTAGGACTGCAGCACATACCGAAGATAAAGTTGACAAATCCCAAGAGCCAGGTCACCACAGAGCTCGGGAGTTTCATTTTGGCGCCTTATATTTTCAGCAACAATTTTATTGCAGTGTTTCTTTGTAATCCACAGTAAAACAATTAAGCTATCAGAATGCTTTTGCTGTATGACAAAAATGACCATGTATGATGTTCTTGTCATTGTTTTATTTAGATATGTTAACTTAATAAGAGGGCTTTTGTGCACAGTTAAGAGGGTTGTACTGTACAAAACAGATTTAAAAGCTTGCTTGAATAAATATTAGGGACTGTGGTCTATAGTGCTGTTACAGTGCTGTGTATAGCTCACTGTAAGTAGGATCCTATTTATGTAATTTCTATACCTCTTAATGTGACACGTGAATACTTATGCTTTAGTTCTCTCTCATGGTTCCAGACTTCTACAATCCTAATGCATTGTTCAATGAATGTCCAATTTTGTCAATTGTCCTGACTCATAATCCGCCTTGAGCCACTGTGAGGAAGGTGCATTATAAATAACTTTATACTGTTTAATGGTAGCGAATGAATCCCTTTTTTAACTGGCTCCAATAATCAATTAAATGGTTTGCAGCATGGAAGATTATTACCAGTGGTCTGGTATGAGGAGAAAATATGAATTGCAAAGGTGTTTGGCTACAAATATTTCCCAGAACCAATACAAAGATTTATTCGTAAAGCTCTACACTTTGGAAAGCAAGTCATTAGATCTTACCTCTCCAGTGACAAATTTGGAGAGGGGAAGCGACTGGTGACAATGCAGGCGGCAAAGCCCCCACCCGATTTTCAGCAGCAAAGAAAAGGGAAGGACTTTATGACCTTCAATGGGACTTCATCCATCCTCCATGGCATCTATTTCACACAACCCCTACATAGCTCACCTCCGTTGAGAAATGCATCCCACCTACTGTAAGCATGAAAATCTGGAACACTGAAGCTGAATGTATTAGACAAATCTTGCAAATAGTTGCAAACTTTGGTCTTAAAGGTGATACTGGACTCCAACATTGTTCTGTTGCTTCAGACCAACACAGCTGCCCACCTGGATCTATAAACAGCTTCAGTGAGTTGCTAAAAGTAGCTACATATTATAGACTAGGGGGGCACACAGGCTGAGAGAGAACTGAGAGAGAGAGAGCTCTCTGGGGCTACCAAGTGAGGTCATGTCTGAAGCATCATTTGAATAAGGGATCTCCAGGGCTTAGTCTCTTAGCCAGTGCAACTTACAAGCTCCTTCTTCATTGCGGTGGCATTGACACTGGCTGTTTCCCTCTTTTCCTAACATCAAAGGCTTACTTGCCTTTGGCAGATGGAAAAAGAAGACAATACCTCAGACCCCAAATATTTGTATTGGTGTTGAGATCCTCCTCAGGCCAAGTCCTGAGACTGGGAGAGGTAAGGGAGAGACCTCCATGCCATGACCCCAATGGTGCATCCAGCTAGGCGCTGGTGAGACAAGTGCATGCTTGGCAAGACAGGTGAAATTCATCACTCCCATGCTTGGCTAGAAGCAATGAATAATTGCTGCAGCTCAGCAGAAGACTATAGGCCTTTACTAAGAAGCGCTGTAACTCTTCTCGAGAGCCAGTTTGGTGTAGTGGTTAAGTGCATGGAATCTTATCTGGGAGAACTGGGTTTGATTCCCCACTCCTCCACTTGCAGCTGCTGGAATAGCCTTGGGTCAGCCATCGTTCTTGTAGGAGTTGTCCTTGAAAGGGCAACTGCTGTAAGAGCTCTCTCAGCCCCACCTACCTCATAGGGTGTTTGTTGTAGGGGGGTAGGAAGGGAAAGGAGATTGTGACCACTCTGAGACTCTAAGATTCAGAGTAAAGGGAGGGATATAAATCCAATATAATCTTTTTCTTCTCTTAGTACAATACAGAGGTTAAAGTTCCAGACTGTGGAAACTAAAGTTCAGATCTCCACGTAGAAACTCCCTGGGTTGGCCATAGGCCAGTTATTTAGCCTAACCCACTTTACAGGCTGTTATGAGGGTAAAATGTAGGAATAGAGAAACATATACATCACTCTGAACTCCAGAGACAAGGCAGCATGAAAATGTATGTGTGTAATTAAGGGACAATAATTCTATCTGTCATATAGGCTGGGCTGTTAGCAATTTGCTCAAAACAAGTGGAAAGGTAATAAATTCTCTTAGGACCAAATGCATGCTGGGAAAATGCATGAATGACAGGTTAGTCACTTAACTCATTCTAGGAATTACCCTAGTAAGCATCACAGCTGAACAAATCTCACAGCCCCACCAGGCCCAATAATAGCTCAGTGCAGTGACTAGCTCATTAACAAGTACCCAGCCTGGTACAACTGCTGCATTCTCCACAATGGCTTCTACATCAATGCAGATTATGTGTAAAGACCAGCTTGAATAGCTCTGCTCATAGCTTGCTCACAGAACTCAAGCGAGGTAACTCCCAATGGGGGAGGGGGACCTGGGCATCACTTGGATAATGGAAGCATTCACATGAACACCAACCAACACGGAGCAACCACAATGGTCAGGAATGGAGATCTTGCAAGGAAAATAAAAGTTGAAAAAGCATAGGAAAAAATAATGGTCTAAGACTAGGCAACCAAAATGCAGAGAGTCTTAACATACTCTTTTTCATTGCATAATCTATTGTGGTAATGTTGGAGTCACATCATGCGAGGAGACCATTTGTTTGGAGTAAGGATAGCACACTGTTTGTAACCCGCTGATCAGAGGAAACAGTATTTTGTTTGCACTGTGCTAACACTGCCATTCCTTTCAGAGTTACACCCTTCTAAGTTCATTCACATCAAATGACTTAGAAGGGTGTCAACTCTGCATTGGATGGCACATAGGAACATAGATTGGCGCTAGTAAGCTAAGCTAGCTCACAATTTTTTAGCCTCTGGCTCACACATTTTTGTCTCAGCTCAGGAAAAATGGCCCCAGAGCAAATTAATTTTCTCCGTAGCTCACAACTTTAATGCAAGTAGCTCATGAAGTAGAATTTTTGCTCACAAGACTCAACAGCTTAGAGGGAACACTGGCACATAAGAACATTGGATGGCACTGGAAGTGTCTGGAAGCAATCAGGTCTTGGTTGCAGCAGGAAGAAGGTGGGAGAGGATAAAACATTGCCAGCAGCAAGTTAGCCAAGGATATTATAATACCAACTTCCTAGCCAGAGGCAAACTAATCCCATTTCAGATAGGGTGCTAAGCGAACTGCAGATCTTTAAGAATACATGACCAGGGTTAGCATGCCTGCTTCTTGCCTCTGGCAAAAAAATTTAAGCCTTTGACTGGAAACCATCAAAGAAACTTGAGATCAACACAGAAAACAGTTGTGATGGATTGAAAGAGGACACACAGCTCTTCCTAATAGCATTTGAGCATGCAAGGCCATAGCAACAGCTCTCTTTGTTCGGCCTGAGCTACAGAAATAAACATGGGTCAGCAGATGCAAAAGTTCTCTTTTAAGTACTGCAGGAACCAGCCTCTATCTCCCTCCTCAACTATTTCAGACAGGGAAAAACTGAAATGAGGAGACTCTAGAAATGCTGTCAGCCAAGCCACTTCCAATGCACAGATTGGACCTATGCTTGTTAAGAGGCTCCCAAAACAAACACAGCTAATTTTTAGCTCCTAATAAATAAGCTCCCACAGAAAGATGGTCAGAGACACTTAACCAAGGGGGGAGGGGAGTTCTTTCTTGCTGCTGTTTTCCATTCCATTGTGTGTGCGCGCATTAAGTGCTATCAAGTCCGTTCTGGCTTATGGCAACCGTTATGAATCAATGATCTCCAATATGTCCTATCATTAACAGACTTGCTCAGGTCTTGCAAACTGAGGGCCATGGCTTCCTTTATAAAGTCAATCCATCTCATGCTGGGTCATCGTCTTCTCTTCCTGCCTTCACATTTTCCTCGCAATTATCTTTTCTAGTGACTCTTGTCTTCTCATAATGTAGCCTCAGTTTAGTCATTTTAGCTTCTAGGAAGAGTTCAGGCTTGATTTGATCTAGACCAAAGCCAGTGTCTGCATCTACCAAACTGATGTTCACTTAGAGGGGCCACATTCATTGTAGGGAAAAAAGCAAAGAAGTTCACTTGGGAACCCTCAGATAACAAGGGGCAGCCATCCTTTGAGAGAAGACCCAGTTCCTTGACTACAGTGCAGATCTGATTGTTCTTCCTCCAAATATACACCATTACATGTGGTGAAGCTGGGGGCAGTCAACGAGACCCTGATCTGGCACTCCACCCCCCCCCCCCCGCCCAAAGTTACATCCAAATTGGGTTGCTTGTTTGAATGCAGGATCATGAGATATCTCTAGTTTGGTTACCTTTTACATGTGATGGAGTGAACAGAGAAGATGGGTCCCAATTGCACAGCATGTGGGGTGGGGTGGAGTAGCAGGAATAACATCTGCGCTATAACATCTGCGCTATAACATCAGCCTGGAGCTTCCCCAGAATTACTACCAATTTCCAGATTACATAATTCAGCTCCACTGGAGAAACCATAAAGCCTGGAAGAAATGGAAGTCCTAGGGTGGTTACCAAAAGTGGATGCTCTGGGACTTGTAGTTCTATGGCACACCACAGACTCTACAGAACACCACAAAATCTGAAGAAAACTGACTGATAGTTGACTGTTAATAAGACTAAAGGATGGTTAGACACTGAGAGAGGAGAGGAAATGCTCTTGGCTGGAATCCTCCACTAGCTGATGTTCACTTAGAGGGGCCACATTCATTGTAGGGAAAAAAGCAAAGAAGTTCACTTGGGAACCCTCAGATAACAAGGGGCAGCCATCCTTTGAGAGAAGACCCAGTTCCTTGACTACAGTGCAGATCTGATTGTTCTTCCTCCAAATATACACCATTACATGGAGGATCCAATAAAGTGATTCTTCAAGGACTCTTGCCACTATTTAAATATGTAACAGCGCCCGGAACACCTCTGCTGCTGTTAAACTATAGAATAGATATACTATAGAGTATAGATGCTGGATTAGTGTTGTTTTAAAAAAATTTATGCTGTTTTATAATTTTAATGTGTCTATATGTTTAATGTACTTAATGTATTTAACTACTGTATTTATATCATGTTTTAGTGAATGTTGTTAGCCGCCCTGAGCCTGCCTAGGCGGGGAGGGCGGGATATAAATAAAATTAATAATAATAATAGCTCTTTTTTAAAAAAGGGAATCAAGGGAATTATAGGACAGTTGGCCTAACATCTGTTCCAAGTAAATTGCTCTTTTAAGATGCAATTATTATTATAGACAGAATTATTAAGCACACAGCTGAGGGAAAAATCAGCATGGCTTCAGCAAGGGGACGTTTCTGGAGTTTTTTGAGCAAGTTAACAAGCATATGGATAAAGGGGATCATGTAGACATTATATACTTGGTTTTCTAGGACTAACAAAGTGCCTCACCAAAGGCTCCTGAGAAAAGTTGTCAGATGTGGAATAAGAGGACAGGTCCTCTTACCAATTAAAAGTTGGTGAAATGGCAGGAAGTATAAAATGAACAATTCTTGCAATGGAAGCAAGTGAAGAGTATGGCCCCACAATGATTAATATTGGAACCAGTGTTATTTAATTTATTCATAAATTAGTCACAATTTGTTACTACACAGCCCAGTGTAGCAGCCAAGTTCAGAGATTACACCAAATTATTCAGAATGATGAAAAACATACTAGATTTCATTAAATGTTACAGGAAGTTGGCTCAAACATGGCAAATGAAGCTCAGTGGGAAAGATGATGCATGATAGAACAAAAAATTCAAGTTTCATATACAAGCTAATGGAGTCTAAAGTGGCTGAGATAGGCATTAAAAGAGATCTTGGGGTTGTAGTGGAAAGCTCAATGAAAATGCCAATCCAGTGTGCAGTAGCAGTGGAGAAAAAGGGAAAACGCCAAGCTGCAAATTATTAGGAAAGTGAGTGCAAATAAAAAGGCCAATATTGTAAACAATCGTCTATGCAGCAGTCTAATTTGGAACATTATGTACAGTTCTGGTCAACATTGCACAACAAGGACATCACAGAGTGATAAAAAGGGCAACCAAAATTATTAAAAGTGTTGGAGCACTTTTCCTGTGAGTAAAGTGTCGAGACTCTGGGGCTTTACCATATAGCAAAAAAACCCATCTAAGAGGTACATGGTAAAGGTTTCTAAAATTGTGTGTGAAGCGAAAGAATACAGCTCTCTCTCTCAGAATGCAGGGGCACCCAAATAAAGTTGATGGGCAATAAATTGAGGACAAGCAAAAGGAAATAATTTTTTACACAACAAGTAAATAAACTGTGAACTCTATTGCCAGAGGACATAACACAGGTAGCTTTAAATGAGATTTGTATAGATTCATACAGAATAGATCCATCAAAGGCATGGCAATCAAAAGGAACATCTATATGCAGAGAAAGCAAACCTCTGAATACCAGTATTAGGAGGCAGAATCAGGGCCTCTGTGCCCTGTTTGTTGGCTCTCTAGGGCAGGTGTGGCCAACGGTAGCTCTCCAGATGTGTTTTGCCTACAACTCCCGTCAGCCCCAGCCATCGACTATGCTGGCTGGGGCTGATGGGAGTTGTAGGCAAAAAACATCTGGAGAGCTACCATCGGTCACCCCTGCTCTAGGGCAACAGGTAGCTGCTGATGTGAAATTCCCCACGGGACTTTCACAGTTAGCGTTGCCAACAGGTCTGGAGAAAAATGCCATGCCTTTAACAGAGGTTTAATGAAAATGAACCACTGACACTTTTCTTGGCATAGTAATAAAATCCAGTAATAAAATGGCAGTCATAAATGTAAACAACACCTTGGTAGACCATTGGTAGACTCAGCATGAGTCTTTGGTGTATTTTCATAACCAGATACATACATGCTCATGCACCCACATATTACGTACAAAACAGTCAACTGACATCTTTCAATAATACAATGCAGTCATCAGAACAGAGAATTTATGGTATTTATAAAGGTTTCTTGCACCCCTCCTTCAGTTTTCAGCAGTCCCAGTGTGTATATTGTCCCGCTACTCTGAAGCTGCCTATACCTAACCTGATGCACTCCCCTAACTGTACCGTGCCCACTACAAAGCTCCACATTATAGGAATATGAGTCCTGCTGTATCAGCCCAGCAGTCCACCTAGTCCACACACTGAACAATCTGTCATCATGAAGAATCAACAAATGGGATATGGAGGCCAAGGCCATCCACCTACTCCTCCCTGCTCCACCGAGATAAATAAAGAATCCACCTCCTTCCTTACCCAGTGTCCTTAATTCCTCTTTACAGCCTGCTGTGTCCACAAGCAACCACTCACCATCACCTGAATGCATTTTAGTCAACTTCTCTATGTGTTTTTAGTCCCACAGACAAAGAAAAAGAAATTCCTCTAACGAATTCCTTTAGCCATCTTATTTATGTGTTTTTAATACCACAGACGAAGAAAAAGTAATTCCTCTAACAAATCCCTTACAGAACTATCAGAGCAGACATTAATCTTATTGAGCTCATTGCCCACCACTATTCTTCCTAATGGGGATCCAAAGCAGCTTACATTACCACCCCTCCCCCTTCATTTTGACCTCGCAACAACAATCCTGTGTACATTAGGCTGAGAATGTGGGACTGGCCCAAGATGAGCCAAGGAGCTTCCATGGCAGAAAGAAGATTCACACCTGGGTTTCCTGGCTGAACCCTCTAACGCAGGGGTGTCACACTCGTTTGTTATGAGGGCCGAATCTGACATAAATGTCGGCCGGGCCATGTCAGGACAAGCCATGTGTATACCTATTTAAGATTAGGTAGTGGAGATATAGGGAGCCCCGTGGTGCAGAGTGGTAAAGCTGCAGTACTGCAGTCCTAAGCTCTGCTCATGACCTGAGTTCAATCCTGGTGGAAGCTGGGTTCAAGTAGCCAGCTCAAGGTTGACTCACACTTCCATCCTTCTGAGGTTGGTAAAATGAGTACCCAGCTTGCTGGGGGGGAAAGTGTAGATGACTGGGAAAGGCAATGGCAAACCACCCTGTAAAAAAGTCTGCCATGAAAACGTCATGATGCGACGTCACCCCAGAGTCAGGAATGACTGGTGCTTGCACAAAGGACTAGCTTTACCTTTTATTTTTTTAGTGGTGATATAAACTTTATAAAGGACACAAACACAATTAAAGGTTTTCATTAAAAAAAACTTAAAACATTAGAACTCGTTCATCTTAAAGGTGCTTTCTTTGTATTTCTCCCATAGGGTCCTGGGAACTGAGCAAGGAAGCTCTGGCTCTTTCCTGCCTTCTCCAAGAGGCCAGAGGGGAGAGGAGCCTCAGCCAATAGAAGGGAAAGAGGCTTGGCTCAGTAGCTCTGCTGTGCGATTGTGATAGCCTGGCAAAGCAAGCTCTTCCTTCTCCCCCTTCCTTCCCAAGAAAACAGAGGCTTTGCTCTGTGGCTCTTGTGTGATCGAACAAACCTTGCAAAGCAAGCTGCTACACAGAAGGAAGCAAAAAAGAGGGTGAAGGAAGCAGATAACAGCCAGTTGCTCAGGGGCCCGAATTGGCCCCCAGGCCAGATGTTTAACACCTCTGCTTTAACGATTACAACCACACTAGCTCCATTTTCTGAGATATGGAAATCACTGGACCTTCCACCTTTTGCTCCCTGATTTTCACACCCGAGAGCCACCTCCACCCCCGGTTCTTCCCTCATGGGGTTCTCCCTCCTCCACAGGCCCTCTGAACCCAGGAAGCTGCGAACGAACATCACTCAGCGCCCCCTTCTCATACACCCATGCCTGCTTATTCTTATGGCTCCCCGGAGGAGGCGGGTTCACCTCTTAGCCCCGCCCCCTTCCGGTCCCAGTTGCTTCGGACCCGCTTGCGCGCATTCGGCCCCCCCTCTCTTGAGGTCCCCCCCCGTCCCGTCTCACAGACCCCTCCTCTTCCTTCCCTTTCCGCCCCGGTCCCATCTCCTAGTTTCTCCACCCACTTCGCCGCACCCTCAGACCCGCCCTGCCAGGCTTACTCACCGGCTGGGAAGCGGAGGCGGCAGCGGCTGGGACCCCCCTCACGGCGCCATCTTCCTCCTCAGCAGCCCGGGCACCGCCCTGTAAGGCCCGCCCCGCACCCTGTCGAAGCACCAATCCCTGTGCGGCCTTGATACCGTTTGCCCAATCAGCTTTCAGATTCTTGACTTTGGCATCCGCCCTCGGCTTGATAGATGTTGTCTCTTACCAATCGTCGCTATTTAGCGGGAGAGTTTGCCTCAGCCAATTAGGAAAAAAGAGTGGCTTTGACAATGACGGACATGACCCCCGCGTCCAATAGAGTGCGTGAATGTCGAGATTGACTTGAAATCTGGCCATTCATGTATTAAGAGGAGCGTCATTCCTACGATGACTTGATGGACAAGGGCCTGGGAGGGAGAAGAAACAAACAAACACAGAGACGCGCGCGCACACACAGAGCGCTTAACGAAGGGGGTGGGCTTTATTTTCAAAGACTGTGGTTGGCCGAAAGAGAGAAAAATGACTTGACACAAAACCAATAGGAAAACAGAGATGACCCCACTTTTTTTCTTTTCTGTTTGTTTTTTTACCGTGGACGTTCTACTTCGCGATGCTAGCTGGGAGGGACTATAAACTGAAGCGGCTGCAATTTGAGGTGGGATGAGGGGAGAATAAGGTGAAAGGTTTCAATTGAATCCTAGGTATATGCCGGGGTGGCCAAATTGTGGCTTGGGAGCCACGTATGTGGATCTTTCACACATATTGTTTGGCTCTTGAAGCCCCCACTACTTCATCAGCTGGCTTGGGAGAAGGCATATTGTCTCTTTGAGTCACTTCTCCAAGCCAAACCAGCGTGGAGAATACATTTTAAATTGTCCATTAGACCTTTATTGGCATTAATGTAAGAATACAGTATAGTTTAAAACCAACAGTAGCGCTATAGAATATAATAAAACCTTAAAAACCAGCAAAAGTTAAATGACATAAGGGCGGCAGACGTGCGGCTCTACAGCTCCGTAATGATAAGTCTATGATAAGCCTCTTAATTTAAAATTTTTGTTTTAAGCCTGTGGATTTTACCTTCTCCATCTTAACTCTCTCAACTGTAATCAGAGTTTTTTGGGAATGTAAACCTCCCCTGATTAACTGGATAATTGGCTACATTTTAAATTAAAGTTGCTTTCTTTCGACCTCTCCCCCCAAAAATCTATTTGCCTCCCTTCCTTCCTTGCAGCTCTTAAACATCTGTCGATCATATCTTGTGGCTCTTAAGCAACCCCTGCTGTATGCAGACCACATTCCCAAACCCTTTTGAGGACTAGAGGCGCTTTGAGGAACGTTCAGAACAGAAAGTGAGGGGGGCGCTCCATCTCTTCCATGCTTTTTTGCTAAGCCAGGGCCTGATGGCAAATCTTTTTCTTTATACCCCTGCTTTTATTTCAAGGTGGGGGCTCTTCTTCCCTCATTAATCTTGTCCTCAGCATCAACTTGGGTTACCAGCTTCCAGGTGGGACCTGGATATTTTTCCTGCTTTTACAACTGATCTCCAGCTGGCGGAGATCAGCTCCCCGGAGAAAATGGCTGCTTTGAAGGGTGGACTTTATGGCATTGTATCATTTTGTGGCCCCTCTCCTCCCCAAACTCTCCCCTCTCCCAGATCCACCCCCAAAGTCTCCAGGTATTTTCCAATACAGACCTGGGAACCCTAACATCAACATTATCATATGAAACAGACAGCGAGAGTGTGTGACTAGCCCAAGGTCACTTATAAGAACGCCAGGGTTGCCAACTTCCAGGTGGACTGGGGCCAATTGCTGAACGGTAGAAAGAGGCAGATGAGATTGCAACTGAATGCAGTCTTCTTATCAGAAGACTGCAAAAATAACAGAATTCCAAGAGGTCTTCATATACACAAACCCCCGGCAATGTTTGCTGAAGAGAATGAGTTTAGAACGCAGTGGGCAGTGATTCTGAATAAATACTCCATGGACTTAATGTTATTAATCATTGAAAGATCTAAAAAAAGGAAGTAGATTCGTTAAAAACGGAGCTAGCTGATATGGAAAAGACTCTTAAAGAGACATGCACTTCCAATACTTATGACAGGAAAATTAAGGAATTGGAGAACATTTTAAAGGATTTTGAAAGCAAAACCTGGAAAATTCAAATGAAAAAGTTTAACCGGGATGCAAAGGACTATACAGATGGGAACATTTATATTTGGATGTCTGAGCGGGATAGGGAGACAGCGTGTCTTCCCTCTTGGTGTGTGCAAGGAGAAGGGAGGAGAGGCAGTTTCCCTGAGATCTATCAGTCTACTTCAAAGGGACAGTGGCAGAAGAGTAAACACAGCAAGGGAGCTTAATCTGACTCTCTAGCTATCTGACTCTCTTGCCATAGAGGCTGAGACAGGGGACAGGGACCAGTCCTTCACTTCCATCACTTTCTCGCTGTGATTCAAGGCAGATTAGGAAATATAAACACGATTCAATCAGGCGACATAAGACATCTAAGAAACAATGCAGTGGGACTAGGATTCCAGAACTGGAAAACAAGGCCAAAATACCAAAACAAGGGTCAGGATGGAGAAAAGGAAATACTACATTACACAGAGAGTGAACAAAATGTGGAATTTGTGGCCAGAGGATGTCGTGATGACCACATAAATAAGCAGTTTTAAATAGGGGATTAGATAGATTCATGGAGGATAAGTCTGCCGGTGGCTACTAGCCATGGTGACTGAGGGGAACCTTCACATTCGAAGGCACTAAGCCACTGAATCCCAGAGCCAGGAGGCAACATGAGGGGATGGCCTTGGTCTCTGTGCTCGGTTGTTGGCTGTCCAGAGGAACTGCTTGGCCACTGTGTGAGATGGGATGGTGGACTAGATGGACCACTGGTCTGATCCAGCAGGGTTCTTCCCGTGTTCTGTCTAAGGCCTAACATACTATAAAGTGGGTTACAAAGGCAAAAAGACATGCTGTAAAAGCAATTTGCAATAGCTCTGAGATGCGTAGCCTAGGCTAGCCTGATCTCATCGGATCTCAGAAACTAAGCGGGGTTGGCCCAAGTCAGTAATGGGAGCCCTCCAAGGAATATCAGGGTCACTATGCAGAGGCAGGAAATGGCAAACCAACTCTGTTAGTCTATTGCCTTGATAACCCTACAGGGTTGTCAATAAGTCTTTTGTGACTCAATGGCAAAAAAAAAATACTATACAATAAACACTGTAATAATTACTATCGTATTCCCTTATAAAAGCTGTTTCTGAGTTGTCACACAGAGTGAACTGACAGTCCACGTTTGCATGACTACACTAACAGTGCTGTCCTAAATATATTGCATCCTTATAAGCCCGCTGGTTACCTAGTGGTACACTTAGTCATGGTACTTCATGCCAGGCTCTGAAGCCAGGATATGGAATCTGTTTGTTCATCACAATGTGAATGCTGGATCGGATCCAGTCAATTCTGATTGAGAAGAGTTTAGTTAGTTAGTTTATCAAATTTATATCCTGCTCCCTCTCCCCTGAACGGGACTCAGGGCGGCTGACGGCATATAAAACACCCGATAAAAACAATACAAAAGGTACAATAACCAATCTTTCAAAATATAAAACGATTAAAAATCTATCCACTATCAAGCAGGGTAGGAAGATGTTGAAGACGCAGCTGAAGCGTATCAGCTGCCTGGTAGATCACAATCACCGAAAGGCCATCCCCAAAAAGAGCAACCTTACATGCCCTGCAGAACCTAGGGAGGTCCCATCCTTTCAGGGAGCTGGTTCCACAAGACAGGGGCCATTACTGAGAAGGCCCTCACCTTTGTTAACACAAGGTGTACCGTTTGTGGACCAGAGACCTTCAGTAAATGCCGAGATAAAGATCAGAGAAGACTGGGAGGATCCTGCTGGGAGAAGCGCAGTCCAAAAGTTATGAGGGTCCCAGGCCACTTAGAGCTTTGCAGGTAAGTACCAGCACTTTAAATTGGCACGGGAAACTAATTGGGAGCCAGTGCAGCTGCCGTAGGATAGGTGTTTTATACGCTGACCAGGACATGCCTATCAGCAATCTGGCAGCTGTGTCCTGGACCATTTGTTGTTTCCAAGGCATCTTCAAAGGCAAAAAGCATGTTACAGTAGTCCAATCTCAATGTGACCATTTCATACATTTACTGTGGCAAGATCCTCCTGAAACAGATAGGGAACAAGTTGGCAGGCCCGGCATAAATGGGAAAACACAGTTTTTGTCACCAAGAACACATGTTTGCCTGTGGAGAGCAGACTGCCAAACTCCTGACAAAGTCAACCTGACAGCTTTTCCCTTAATCTCCTAATAGTCTACATGGAGGACGATGGGACTCCGGACAAAAACTGTGTAAAATAGGTGCTGTAGTGAAGAGAACTGAGTGAGATAGACCAACTAGCTGGCTGGATCCTATCCGTTTATTCTGTCTAGACTGAATGTACAAGATCGACAGACAGCCCATCAGAAGGATAAAGCAGGAGCCCAGTGTCACGTTCAAGACGAATGTATTCCAGAATAAGTTTCTCTGACCCAGAGCTCGCTTCATCAGAGGCAAAGAATAAAACTTTGTTGGTCTTCAAGGTGCCACCTGGACTCTAACTTTATTCTATTGCTTCAGACCAACACGGTGTCACGGCTGGGGCCGGGTCAGGCAAAGTCCAGAGGCAGTCCGAGGTCTGTAGCCAGTAAGCAGAAGGGTCCGAGGCGCCAAATCCGAATCAGTGTGCCAGTATCGCAGGTCCGAGGTCCAGAAGCCGAGGTCAGGGAGTCCAGAAGTCAAAAGCCAAAGTCAGGGAGTCAGGAACCAAAGTCAAGCCAGAGTGGATGCTAGGATGTCAGAGAGATGACTAGTTGCTTCCACAAAGCCTCCTCCCAAAGCCCACAGCTATATAGCCCTCTGCTGCCTGTTGCTCATTTGGGCTAATTGCTGTCTCAGAGCAGCAGCCAGGATCCTGCCGAAACTTAAGCATCCTCACACTTAGAAGGGCCAGAATCCTTTCACCACTCAGGGCTCAGGGAGCGTCTTGCTTGTGAGCGTGCCGCCCTCCTCCGATCCCTGAGGTCCTGACGAAGGCGGTCACGCACACGAACCACCCGAGAGGGCGAGGCAGGGGGGCTTGGATCTTCTTCAGCAGGAGGCAGGGGCACTGGTGCAGGTGGCAGGGGCACAGTTCCTTCTGCAGGCTCTGCAGGCTCGGTTTCTTCTGCAGGGTCCCCAGCACCCATGACACTATCCCCCCCCCCAGGGCCCCCCTCCGTCGAGGGGCCTGGGAGGTCGGGGTGGTCGCTGTGGAATCGTTGCACCAAGTCCGGGGCATGAAGATTGTCCACAGGTTCCCAGGACCGGTCTTCTGGGCCGTATCCCTCCCAGTCCACAAGGTACTGGAGGCCTCCACGATGGTACCGGGAGTCCAGAATCTGGCGCACCTCATATTCTTCCTCGTCATCCACCAACACCGGTGGTGGCGGCGGTGGGGAAGGAGGCCGAGCTGGGTCAGGGGGTGCAGCTGGAACAAGGAGGGAGCGATGGAACACAGGGTGAATGCGGAGGTGGGGTGGCAACTGGAGCCTGAAGGCGACGGGGTTTATTTGTTCTACGACGGGGTAGGGTCCAATGAACCGTGCATCCAGCTTGTGAGACCGACCAGGCCGGCGCAGGTAGCGAGTTGAGAGCCACACCTGATCCCCCGGCTGCACTGGAGGGCCTTCTTGCCTCTTTCGGTCCGCAGCCCGTTTATATGCCTCCTTGGCCTGCTGTAGCTGCTCTCGGAGCAAGTCTTGGCTGGCACGGAGTTCTTGCAGGTAGGCCGCGACGGCGGGGACATTCGTGGGTGGCAGGATCGCTGGGAAGAACCGCGGGTGGTACCCGTAGGTTGCAGCAAAAGGGGTCATTTGGGTGGACGAGTGGACCGCGTTGTTGTATGCAAACTCCGCTAGAGGCAACAGACTGGTCCAGTCGTCCTGCTGGTAGCAGGTGTAGCAGCGGAGATATTGCTCTAGCGTGGCATTGGTGCGCTCTGTCTGACCATCAGTCTGTGGGTGGTAGGCTGAGGACAGGTGCACTCGAGTACCCAGGCTGGAATGGAGGGCTTGCCAGAACCGAGAGGAGAACTGGGGGCCCCGGTCTGAGATCAGGTGGGCTGGGAGTCCGTGCAGACGAAAGATGTGTTGCAGGTAGAGCTGGGCTGTCTCGTGAGCTGTGGGAAGTTTCGGACACGGAATGAAGTGGGCCATCTTGGTAAATAGGTCGACGACCACCAAGATGCAAGTCTGACCTTTGGATCGTGGGAGTTCTGTAATGAAGTCCATCGAGATGGTGTCCCAGGGTCCTGAGGGTGCGGGCAAGGGCTGTAACAACCCCGAGGGTTTGGCCGGGACGTCTTTGGCCCGCCGACAGACATCACAGGAGCTGACATAGCGGGCAACATCGGAGCGAACTCGTGGCCACCAGAACTCTCGCGTCAGCAAGTGGGTGGTCTTATGCTGTCCAAAGTGCCCGGCGGGTAACGAGTCATGGGTCAGGCGAAGCACTTCTGCCCGCAAGGGCCCGGGAGGCACATAGAGGCGTTCGCGGTGTAGCAAGAGACCGCCTCGAGTCGTGAACTCGCCTGCCGAGTCGTCTTGGAGTGCCTGGAGGTGTTGCTGGACCCAGGGATCGTTGGCCTGGCTAGCACGAATGTCCTCCACGAGTGTGGGTGAAGTGGAGGTGGCTGCAAATACTGAGGGCGGCAGGATGGGAGCAGCGGGCGCGGCCTCAGTTGAAGCAGGGGCGTATTCTGGTTTCCGGGACAGCGCATCTGCTTTCCGGTTCTGGGTATGGGGGATGTAGGAGATCCGGAAGTCAAAGCGAGAGAAGAATAGGGACCACCGGATCTGGCGCTGGTTGAGACGGCGGGTGGTCTGGAGGTGCTCTAGGTTCCGGTGGTCAGTGAGCACTTGAACAGGGTGGCGAGCCCCTTCGAGGTAGTGCCTCCAAACCTCAAAAGCCGCCTTGATCGCGAGCAACTCCCTCTCCCAGATGGTATAGTTCCTTTCCGCAGCCGTGAGCTGGCGCGAGTAATAGGCGCAGGGCTGGAGTGGCTGAGACGGCTCCTCGCGCTGAGACAGCACTGCTCCCAGGGCCACGTTGTAGGCATCAGCTTCCACCGTAAAGGGAAGCTGGGGGTCAGGGTATCTCAGGAGTGGCCCGGTGGCAAAGCGAGTCTTCAGGGTGGAGAAGGCATTATCGGCCTCTGGGGACCAGCAGAAGGGTTCTTTGGGGCGGAGTAGTTGAGTCAGGGGTGTTGTCAGGGAGGCATAGGCCGGGATGAATTGCCGATAATAGTTGGCAAAACCAAGGCATCGCTGCAGGTCTTTGCGATTCTGAGGAGCCTGCCAGGTCAGGACCGCTTCTACTTTTTTCGGGTCCATGAGGATCCCTTGTGGGGACACAATGTGACCGAGGAACTCGACAGAGCGCAGGTCGAAGTCACACTTCTCCAGCTTGGCGTAGAGGCCATGGGCTCGTAGGCGCTGCAGGACCTGGCGGACGTGCTCGGCGTGCTGGGCAGGATTGCGGGAGTAGATTAGGATGTCATCCAGGTATATGATCGTGAAGCGGTCGAGCAGGTCCCGGAATACATCATTCATGAACCTCTGGAAGACAGCGGGGGCGTTGGTCAATCCGAAGGGCATCACCAGGTGCTCGTACTGCCCGTATCGGGTCCCAAACGCGGTCTTCCATTCGTCTCCGGGCCGTATGCGCACCAAATTGTACGCTCCGCGGAGGTCCAGCTTGGTGTAGATTTGGGCCCCCTTTAAACGATCCAAGAGTTCAGGGATCAGTGGTAGAGGGTACTGGTCGCGGATGGTGATCTTGTTCAGGGCCCGGTAGTCATTGCACAGCCGGAGCTCCCCACTTTTCTTCTTCACGAAGAGGACTGGGGCAGACAGGGGAGAAGTTGAGGGTCGGATGAATCCGCGTTTCAGGTTCTTGTCCAGGTAGTCTCGCAAAGCTGCCAACTCAGGCTCCGACATTGGGTACAGACGCCCCACCGGGAGTGGTGCCCCAGGTACCAAATCAATGGCACAGTCATAGGGTCGGTGAGGGGGAAGCTGATCCGCTCCTGTCTCCTCAAAGACATCGGCGAAATCCGCATACTTCTGAGGGAGCTGAGGACCACCACTCGGGATGCCGGCTGCTAGAGTGGTGGGAGGAGTCAGATGGGGGCATGGGTCTCGGAAGCGTAGTTCCTGCTGGGCCCAGTCCACGATGGGGTTGTGCAGCTTCAGCCAGGAAAGGCCTAGAATCAACGGGAAGCGAGGCATGCGGGCGACATCAAACTGCAGCTGTTCTTGGTGCTGCTGGACGTGGAAGGTGATGGGACAGGTCTCCTGGGTGACGGGGCCAGAACGGAGGAGGCGCCCGTCGATAGCCTCCACCAGTGTTGGAGTCTCTTTTGGCTGCACTGGAATCTGGTGCTGCTTTACAAAGGCGGCATCTGCGAAACAGTGGGCCGCTCCCGAGTCCAGCATGGCATATACAAACAGCCAGCGTTCATCAGGCAGACGGAGTTTGACTGGTAGCAGGAACGGGCCCGGGGTATCAGTCTGCTGTTCGGAGGACCCAGCTAGTCGCCCCAGGCTGGAGGGTCCACTTACGCCTGGGGCTGGCCTTTTGGCGGCGGTGGCAATGTAGGTCCGGGTATCCGATGTTTAGCAGGGCAGCCAGAGGCATAGTGGCCTGCCGTGCCGCAGTAGAGGCACAGGTTCTGCGTGCGGCGTCTGGCCTTCTCTTCTGGAGTCAGGCGGGGTCGAGCAGCTCCAAGCTGCATAGGCTCACCCTCGTCTCTGGTACTAGCTGGGGATGGGAGAGGAGCCAAGTGGCATGGCGCAGGGAGCTGGCGCCCTCGGGTCTTGGCTTGGCGGCGACTCTCTAGGCGGCCATCGATGCGGAGGCAGAGGGTGATAAGTTCCTGGAGCGTGGGGGGCCGCTCCACCCTGGCCAGTTCATCCAGGACTTCCTCTGCCAACCCCTCGGTAAACTGGTCCATCTGAGCAGCCTCATTCCACGCCACGTCTTGGGCCAGGAGCTTGAATTCGGTGGCATACTGAGCCACCGAGGACTGGCCTTGTTTCAGGGCCCTGATTTTCCGGTTGGCTGTGGCTGCTTGGACTGGGTTGGAGAAGGCAGCAGACAGGTGGGTCTCAAACCCCAGGTAATCAGTCAGTAGGGGAGAGGACCCAACCAGTAGGGGTGTGGCCCACTTGGCCGCCTGTCCCTTTAACAGACTAATAATAAAACACACCTTCGTCTTGTCATTGGGGAAGTCCCGTGCTCTTAGTTCAAAGTACAGCTGACACTGTGCCAGGAAAGCAGGAAATTCTTCCACGGCACCCCCAAATCTGTCAGGTGGGGGAACTGGGCACTTGGCTGGAGCACTGGCCACAGGTTGTTGCTGCAAGTGCACTACTGCCTGTGTTAGCTGCTGTACCTGGGCTTGGAGCGCAGCCAGTAGTTCGGTGGTTTCACTTGCTTCAGCCTCCATCCTGTGGAGTGGGTGTTTGTGGGTGGAAGCAATCTGTCACGGCTGGGGCCGGGTCAGGCAAAGTCCAGAGGCAGTCCGAGGTCTGTAGCCAGTAAGCAGAAGGGTCCGAGGCGCCAAATCCGAATCAGTGTGCCAGTATCGCAGGTCCGAGGTCCAGAAGCCGAGGTCAGGGAGTCCAGAAGTCAAAAGCCAAAGTCAGGGAGTCAGGAACCAAAGTCAAGCCAGAGTGGATGCTAGGATGTCAGAGAGATGACTAGTTGCTTCCACAAAGCCTCCTCCCAAAGCCCACAGCTATATAGCCCTCTGCTGCCTGTTGCTCATTTGGGCTAATTGCTGTCTCAGAGCAGCAGCCAGGATCCTGCCGAAACTTAAGCATCCTCACACTTAGAAGGGCCAGAATCCTTTCACCACTCAGGGCTCAGGGAGCGTCTTGCTTGTGAGCGTGCCGCCCTCCTCCGATCCCTGAGGTCCTGACGAAGGCGGTCACGCACACGAACCACCCGAGAGGGCGAGGCAGGGGGGCTTGGATCTTCTTCAGCAGGAGGCAGGGGCACTGGTGCAGGTGGCAGGGGCACAGTTCCTTCTGCAGGCTCTGCAGGCTCGGTTTCTTCTGCAGGGTCCCCAGCACCCATGACACACGGCTACCACCTGGATCTATTCATCAGAGGCAGTGAAGAGTACTTCTATATGCACTGAACTTCTTGAAACCCATCCTTTCGTCAAAAGCTCAGCCTGAGCAGCAAAATGTCAACTGCACACTACAGAAGATGTGCATTATTCAGATGCACATCAAAACAGATGTGCATTATTCAGCACCTACTCCTGTATCTACGCATACAAACATGCAGCAGCCATGCAGAAAGCAAGATTTGTACGTGTCAGTTTGCTTCATAACTCTAGAGGGCACCAAATACTTTGAGAATACGCAAAACAGCTTGTGCTCAGATTGCATGCCTTGTATTCTCCCAGGCTGGTGTTTGTTAACAGTTGTGGGTATTATTTAGAGCAGGGGTGTCGAACTCATTTGTTATGCGGGCCAGATCTGACATAAATGAGACCTTGTCGGGTTGGGCTATGTGTGTACCTACCTAAGGTTAGGTAGCAGAGGTATAAGTTTTATAAAGGAAAGGAAAGGTCCCCTGTGCAAGCACCAGTCATTTTTGACTCGGGTGACGCTGCTTTCACGTTTTCATGGCAGACCTTTTTATGGGCTGGTTTGCCATTGCCTTCCCCGGTCATTACACTTTCCCCACAGCAAGCTGGGTACTCATTTTACCAGCCTCGGAAAGATGGAAGGCTGAGTCAACCTCGAGCCGGCTACCTGAACCAGCTTCCGCTTGAATCGAACTCAGGTCATGAGCAGAGGGCTCCGACTGCAGTGCTGCAGCTTTACAACTCTGCCAATGGGAATCCTCAGCCAATGGGGGGAAAAAGAGGTTTTGCTCCGTAGCTCCTATGCAATTGAGCAAGCCTGGCAAAACAAGCTGTGATGCAGAAGGAAGCAAGAAAGAGAGAGAAGGAAGCAGATGACAGGCAATTGCTTGGGGGCCTGATAGGAGCCTTCTGGAGACCTGATTCGGCCCCCGGGATGCATGTTTGACACCCCTGATTTAGATCATTGCCCAAATGAATTGACACTGAATTGAGCTCGGAAAGCAGCATTCAGAAAGAAAAAAAGAGCCTAAGCTATGCCCCGAGTGTCAAGAGTGACACAAGTGACTGGAAATGGTGGTACTTCTACCCCAGAAGTCCTGTAGACCTGCCATAGCAAAGGTTTTGGTTTATGCCAAAGCACTGGGGAGCAGGGCAGACAGGACTCTGCCTGTACACTAGTTTGCACAACAGCATGGAGTACTCTCTAAGCTGTAGGGTTTTGTGAGCAAAAATTCTATTTCTTGAGCTACTGGCATTAAAGTTATGAGCTACTGCATAAATTAGTTTGCTCTGAGGCCAATTTTCCTGAGCTAAGACAAAAATGTGTGAGCCGGAGGCTAACAAACTGTAAGCTAACAAACTAACTCAGCTTAGAGGAAACACAGGCATGGACTGCAGTGGCACCATCTCGTTCTTTACTTGTGACACATTTGCCCGAGACCCTGCCAGCCTGAGTAGATAGGACCAGGGGTTTTTTTGTAGCAGGAGCTCCTTTGCGTATTAGGCCACGCACCCCTGATGTATCCAATCTTCCAGGAGCTTATAGGACCTTTGGAGGATTGGCTACATCAGGGTGTGTGTGGCCTAATATGCAAAGAAGTTCCTGCTACAAAAAAAGCCCTGGATAGAACTGACTGAAAGCCAGTTTGGTGTAGTGGTTAAGTGCATGAACTCTTATCTGGGAGAACCGGGTTTGATTCCCCACTCCTCCACATGCGCCTGCTGATGTGATCTTGAGCCAGTCACAAGTTCTTATGGAGCTGTTCCTCTCAAGAGCAGTTTCTGTTACTCTCTCAGCCCTGCCTACCTCACAAGCAGTATTCCCTCTAAGCTGAGTTAGCATGAGCTAGCTCACAGATTTTTAGCCTCCAGCTCACACGTTTTTGTCTTAGCTCAGGAAGGATGACCCCAGAACACACTAATTTATGCAGTAGCTCACAACTTCAATACCAGCAGCTCACAAAGTAGAATTTTTGCTCACAAGACTCTGCAGCTTAGAGGGAACATTACAAGGTGTCTATTGTGGAGAGGGGAAGGGAAAGGAGATTGCAAACTGCTCTGAGACTTCTGTGGGTAGTGAAGCGCGAGGTATAAATCCAATCTCTTCTTTTCTTCTTCTTAATGGACCAAGGGGGTCTGATTCAGGATAAGGCAACTTCACGTGTTCAGAGGTTGGCAGTCACTGATATGGAGAAAACATGGATTCAGAATGGGACTATAAAAATTCTTGAAAGCAGATCGTACAAGGGATGGGTGACCAGGTCTAGCTCATCTGTCTAGTTTTGGAGAAAGACGAAAGCAAATAAAAAGTGGAGACACTGATAGTTTTGAAATATCATGAAAGATCTTGGAAAAGAGGAGCGCGGATAACTTTTGTGGGGGGAGAAGATATAGGAGATTGTAAGCCGCTCCGAGTCTCTGATTCAGAGAGAAGGGCGGGGTATAAATCTGCAATTCTTCTTCTTCTTCTTCTTCTTCTTCTTCTTCTTCTTCTTCTTCTTCTTCTTCTTCTTCTTCTTCTTCTTCTTCTTTTCATGCTGTTCAGTGGGGATGGGTAACAAAGTTGTGGCCCTGATCCAGGAGGTCATTGGAACAACAGAAGCTGGCAGGTACGAACGGACAAATTGTGTGTAGTTGTGTTGTGAGACACAAGAAGCGACTCTTCCCACCTAATAGAACTGGTTTTCTCATATTCAGCAAAGCAAATCAGTGTGGCAGTCTGTTGCAGCACGCAGATTGAACAAAACAGGAGTCCAGTAGTACCTTCAAGAATAACAAGCTTTATTTCAGCATCAGATTTCGTGAGTCAGCGTTCACTTCATCAGATACACAAGGTGTACGTCCATCAGGTTGGTTTGTATACGCAACTGAAAGACAGCAGGAGGGATGTTATGAAGAGGAGCCGCCTCAAAACAAGGCCCAATCCAAAGAGAAATCAGTACAACTCGGAGTGGGTGAGAGATACTCCCAGTCATTGTAAGATAGACAATACGTAAAAGCGCAGGATGAAATGAGATAAGCAGATACAGTAGGAAGTTACAGAGGTATATCTGAAGTAATTAGAATCTGTAAGGGATGCTCATTTAGTATTATCAGCATACTGTACTTCCTGTTTCAAGTCACAAGGTTTTAAACTACTGTACTAGAAGATAGATTTTGGTTAAATCTGAGAAAATGTTTGCTAATGATACGAATGTAACAAGATGCTGTTGCCAGTGTGTAGTTGAGGAGTTACTCTTGGGAGTGAAGCTCAGCCAGGGGAAAGTTGTCATCTTCACACTGTGTGTAAGCAGAGCTTTTTGTACAGAGGTTTTGCCACAGATTCAGTGCTGACCTATAGCAGTTTTTCCTCTAAGCTTCATCACATTTGTTTGTTTGTTTGTTTATAAAAATGAATTTTGACCGCCCTTCCCATTAGCCGAGCTCAGGGCAGTTCACACCAAAGTTATAATTAAAGACAAGATAAAAGCAAAATTAAATAAGCAGTAAAAAAAAAATGCTATTCCCTAAAAGTAGGGTTGCTAGGTCTTACCGGCGGGGGACTTTTTTCACACGCACATAGCATGTGCAGCACAATGACATTGCCCAGAAGTGACATCATTGCACCAGGCACGTCGTTCAGGGGACACTCTAGCATTTGGGCCAAAACTCTATAGCACTACAGAGGGGGGTTTTTTTTACCCAAATGCTAGAGTGTCCCCCTATATGATGTGCCTGGTGTGTTGCCAATAATAATGCTATTATTTCTGCATTCTTTTCATGAGAGAGGGCACCTGGCCGCTAACCCAGGAGCTGTTTCTGGGAAGAAGGGAAGGGATTCCCCAGTTATTGTCTTAATTTTGTTTACAATAACTTCCCAGAAAGCATAGACTCTAGGATGCAACTACCAAGAGCGCAGAAAGTCAGCATCCTGGCCACAATTTTTCCAGTAGCTCTAGTTTCTAGCAACTTTCATATTAAATAGTTGTTTGGTTATATACTACAAGCTTGTTGCCGTTTTTAGTGCTTGAAATCTAACATTGAACATTTTAGAGGTGGAACAAGGAGTATTCCGGATTTTATTCCCAGTCTTCCTGTCATATTCTTTGTTGACAACTTGCCATAACTTTAAATTATGTGCTGGTTTCGTGTGCGCTCTGTCTAGTAATATTTTGTACAATTTAGATACCAAATCCTTTGTTGAGGACTTATTGTTTTTTAGCAGAAGTTCGAATTCAGGGAGTGGACTATTGGTTTTCGATTGAGAGATATACACATATGGACCATATTCCTAATTTGAAAATATCTAAACCATGGGATGGTTTTCCCTAATTTAGTTTCCAGGTGCGATTTATCCAACATTTTCCCTTTGTCTATGGAAGGAAGGCATTGAAAAGGTGTGCTGTCCCTTTAAATGTGATGGCCAGAACTCCCTTTGGAGTTCATTTATGCTTGTCACAGCCTTGATCTTGGCTCCACCCCTAATGTCTCCTGGCTCCACCCCCCAAAGTCTCCTGGCTCCACCCCCAAAGTCCCCAGATATTTCTTGAATTGGACTTGGCAACCCTAGTTATGCCTGTACTACTACTCCAGTTCAAAAAGGCCTGAGATTCTACACCTGGAAGAAGCTACAACTGATTCATAAAGGGTGAAGGGGGAGATATACCAGGGATGCGATGTTTTTGATGTTTTTGATGTCTGTCCCAAATTTTTAATTTGGATTCTAGAAAAACATTTGACATGATTTTGAGAAAGCATGGAGAAAAGATGAGGAACTCATGGAGGGGGAAGGTTGCCAGCTCTGGAGTTTTGGGAGGGTGGAGCCTAGAGAGGGTGGGGTTTAGGGAAGGGAGGGGCTTCAGCAAGGCACAGTGCTAACCTCCAAAGCAGCTATTTTCTCCAGGAAGACTGATCTCTTTTGCCTGGAGGGCAATTGTTATAGCTGGAGATCTCCAGGCCCCTCCAAGCTGGAGGCAGCCCTACAGAGAGGCAACAAATAGTATATGAGGAAGTGAGAAAAACCACCGCAGGTCATCACCCAAACCATAGGAAAGCTTCCATATGAAAAGACCCACTGTCCAAGGCTAAGCAGGTCTCCTCAGAATCCTACTGAAGTTTACTCAGTGTGGCTAACTCCCAGGAAAGCATTCTTAATAGAAGTGAACTGCCAGTGTTTCAAGGCATCTGGCTGGTTGCTGTTGGAAAAAGGATGTTGGACTTAGGAGGAGGAGGCATTTGTTGTGGACACATTTTACATGGGCTTGGATCAGATGACTCAGTCAGGAGGTCCCTTTCAACTTTATTAAGGGGACAATAAGTTAGCTCTTGGTTGAAAACCAAGTTACCACTAGTATGGACACATAGGCCGACTGGAAGCTAGAATCCATGTCAAACACATAAAAATCACCCTGCTGGGAAAGATCGATAAACTCTGTAGTTCAGTATTTTGTACAGATGATGAGGAATACCCACATCTCATTTTTTCCATGTTTCCCTCTCCACACTATTTCTTCTTTCCCTCTCCTTGGCTCACCTTTTTTCTATCACCTTCTCTCCCTGCAATCCACCAGCCACCTTTTTGAGCCTTCAGACACCTTTGGAATTTTAAAACTGAAGCGGGGGGGGGGGGGGGGAGTAACTACAAAATGGCTTCCGCAGGAGGTGGAGTCAATTACAAAATGGCTGCCACAAGAGGCAGAGCCAACCACAAAATGTCAGGTTGTAAGTTCATGCATAGCTCTTCAACATTTCAGGCAGAGGTTCTGCTTAACAGGATGCCTTTTAAAATGAACATACTATTTAAAAATATTTTCTTGCATGCACACAGCTTACTTTCAGTCGTGCACTGAAAATGCATGTGCTATAGGGGCATATGATGCTGAAGCAACTTTGCAAAAATCTGCACAAACGACTAGATCTGACCGATCAAAAACCATGTAGGGTAAAAGCTCCATTTGCCCCCATTTCTAAAAATGCGTAGTGTGGGTACCAGGAAAGATGTTGATGGTAGGGTTGCCAAGTCCAATTCAAGAAATATCTGGGGACTTTGGGGGTGGAGCCAAGAGACATTAGGGGTGGAGCCAAGATCAAGGCTGTGACAAGCATAATTGAACTTTAAAGGGAGTTCTTGCCATCACATTGAAAGGGACGGCACACCTTTTAAATTCCTTCCTTCCATAGGAAATAATGAAGGATAGGGGCACCTTCTTTTGGGGCTCATAGAATTGGACCCCCTGGTCCAATCTTTTTGAAACTTGGTGGGTATTTTGGGGAGAGGCAATAGATGCTATACTGAAAATTTGGTGCCTCTACCCCAAAAAACAGCCCCCCCAGAGCCCCACATACCCATAGATCAATTCTCCATGATTTTCTATGGGAATAAATCTCCATAGGGAATAACAGAGTTCCCAGCAGACATTTCCCTCCCCTCCCCCCGCTTTCTGACAATGCTGAAGCGGGGGGAGGGCCTCCAAACCAGGAGATCCCCTGCCCCCACCTGGGGATTGGCAACCTTACTTGATGGGCATCATGTTGAGGATCCGTTTAATTTATCTTCATGCCTTTTGAAGTTCCAGGCCTGTTGGCTTCCACTCTTGAAAACAAAACCCTGGAGTTCGCAGTCTGAATGAAAAAGACAATATTTGTGTTCTTATTTTGGGCTGATTATACACAGGGCTTTTTTTTTTAGCAGGAGCGCACAGGAATGCAATTCAGCTGGTTTGGCATCAGGAGGTGTGGCCTAATATGCAAATGAGTTCCTGCTGGGCTTTTTCTACAAAAAGGCCCGATTATACATTTGAAGATAGCTAGGCAGTAAACTTATTTGAATTTCAAAACCTAATTATCACATTTTTAACCCACTCTTCCTTCAAGGACCTCGGGGCAGCATACATTATTCTCCCCCTCCTCCATCTTATACCTTCAACCAGGGCTTTTTTTCCTGGAAAAAGAAACACCAGAACTCTCAAGAGAGAAATTAAGGAGAAACATGCCCCTCATGAACTTTTAAACATTTTTTTTAGAATTTTGTTTCCACAAAAAGGTTCTGGAACTCTGTTCCGCTACATTCTCCCAGAAAAAAACCCTGCCTGCAACAACCCTGTGAGGTAGTTTAGGTTGAGAGAGAGCAACTGGTTCGAGGCTTTACAGCAGATGAGAGATTCAAACCCAGGTCTTCCAGATCCTTATCCTGCATTTTAACAAGTACACCACATTGTCAACTTTGGATTTTTGAGCTCCATGCATGCAAATACAGTGCACGGAGTGGTTGAGAATTATTTACCCCCTTTATTTTTATGTAGCCTCTGCTTTAGAAAACGCCAACTGTTTTGAGTGTCAAGCCAGGACATGAGCAGCTGGAAAAGAGGAGCTTGGCGTTGCAGAGAATTATGTCCCTTTTACAGCCCCTGAGATGTCTCAACTGCAGCTCCGTTCCCACTGCAAATGGAGACCACAGCGTGTTGCTGAGTTTACTAGGAATCTTTGATGTGCCTTCAAACAGGAAAAAACAAAAAGGTAAGGTTGAATGTTTTTAACAGACTTAATGCTTCCCCCCACCCTTGCTTCTTTGTGTTAGAAAAAGGAAGGCAGGTTCTGGCCTGTCCTGCAGAGTTATGGGGTTAGGGCATGGATTTCAGAGGCAGAGGAGAGATGGCAAAGACCTCTCGTTGGTGATAGCAAGGCACAAAGGTTTAAAAAGCATTGTGCAAGTGTTTGCAGCAGTCAGAAGTAGAGTTTACAGTAGTTTCCATGTGTGTAGCGAAACCAGGAGATCCTACGATTGTCTGGCAGCCAGAAGTTCTAACTCTTTAGCGTTATCCAGGGTGCACCATGAGGAGGAAAGCTAGAATTCTGAAACAAATCCTGAAATCACAAAATTTTGATCTAGGTGCTTGCAAACATGGATGCAATCAGTTCCACCCAATATCCATAACCTGATAAACACCAATTAGAGACCCACCAGGATTTGACTTGCTACATAAAGTACAGAAGGCAGCAAATAGAATATGAACAGAATTTGGCAGTTGAGCAGACCTGTTGTTTAAATGGGGCAAAATACCAACATCCGAATTGGATTGTGTTGCAGCTTCTATAGAGATTTTGCCCAAATACCAGAGCGTTGCCCAGAAGTCACTGTCAGGATGATGTCACTTCCTGTGTGATGCTAGTGACAGGGCCTGGGTGTTCCTCTTTCTCTTTATATTGTCCCCTCACTGGCCAGCTGATTGGCAGCTGGGTGGGCAGGGCCTGGTGGTGGGGAACTCCCACCTCCACCAGAGGGTCTGGCAAACCCTAGAGGGGAGGGAATTTAATGCCATAGGATCCACTTTCCAAAGCGGTCATTTTCTCGAGGTGAACTGATTTCTGTCTCCTGGGGTGCAGCCAGACGTACCATTAGTGGCGATACAGCTCTGTCTCGCTGACGGATTAAATGTGTTCGTTCAGACATCCACATCTGGCAATTGAGCGTATTCCAGTGTCATCCCAGCTTGCCATGCATCTATGGCGTATTAATTTGACAGCACATAAAGTCCGGTCCTTTTTCAAAAAAGCTGCACAAGATCGGCTTTTTCCTGTTTGGACAACTCACGCGCGATACTGCCTCTCACCTTTTTAAAAAAAAAAAAAAGCACCCCAGCAGACATGCGCATTGCCAGATCATCCGGGAATCTGAGGTGACGCTTCTGCTTCTCCAATCAACACAGGATCGGAGGGGGGGGGGGAAACGTTATCCCACTATTTAGAACAGGAAAAAGTCTTTTTTTCAATGTGGAGGATTTCTGGAAACTTCCCCCCCCCCCCGAAGTAACATTTGATTTCCCACCTCCAAACAGTTGGGCGCATGTTCAATGGACCCCACCCCTCCCAGAAATCACCACCTGATCACGCATGCTCCAAGAAAAGAGCGTGATAGTATTGGATGTCTGAACGCTCAACAACAAAATGAGTCACATTCTTGGATGCTCGTCTGAATGGCCCTGCATCGAATCAATATTCAGCTGTTCAAATTTGAGCGCTACACACACGCTTTTAACGTGAGGTGTGACCGCACCCCTGGAGATCATCTGGAGTTCAGTAACCCTAGCCCCAACTTATATCTGTCCTTTCTTCCTGCATCTTCCCAGGAACCAGGGCTTTTTTTTGAGCAGGAACGCAGTTCTGGCTGGCTTGGTGTCAGAGGGTTGGCCTAATATGCAAATGAGAACCTGCTGGGCTTTTCTGACAAAAAAGCCCTGCCAGGAGCATGTGATAAAAGAAGCATAAATTAATATCATTGTATATTTATCCGCTTCTCAAGTGAAGGTAATTTGGGTGTCATTTTAAGACTGATTTAGCCTTTGGGCCCAATTCTCTTCTTTGCAAGTCCCATTGAAGTGAAATGGGGGGAGGGGTTGACCTGGATGGCCGAAGCAAGGCCAATCTTGTCAGATCTCAGAAACTAAGCAGGGTCGACTCTATCAAGTACATGGATTGGAAACCTTATTGGAATACCAGAGCTGGAAGGTATGAGCAGGCTTCATTCAGCCACCTGAATATTCTTTGGGCCCCCAGTAGGGGTCGGTCTTCCAAAGTTGCCATGATTTTGAGGTGCACACACACACACACACACACACAATACTTTTAAAATATAAAAAAGAGAAAGAAATGAATGTGGGAGATAGCTACTATACACATTAAGTTTTCCCTCCACAAAAATTATCTGTTGTGTCAAACGGCCATTTATGCTTACGTTGCATGTCAAGTCGAATTCCCATCCCGTTTGTGTATTTGTGCAAAGAGAGACACTCACGTTTCGCCAGTGAAATTGTGAACTGGTTTTTTTCTACATGGAGATCAATGTATTTTTAAAAATTGATATGTGAGGTGGCCTCTAAAGGGTGGGCGAGGACTGAATCTGAATTAGATTTCCCCGGCTGGGGAACTACGTACCTGGATTCAAAGCCTTCTGAAGGCAGCACCTGGGAAAGGGTAAAGCAGACGGGGTCTTTAAAGTGGTTGCACCTCCCACCCCCATCCACCCACAGCCTTCATTTTGCAAGCAGCTAAGAAGAATGCAGAAGGCTTATGATACGGGTTTGGGAAAAAGTGGGTGAGACAGTTCTTCTTGCTGCCCTAAGATGACTGCAAAGGAGTTGGTTGGTCGTATCAAAACAAAATCTATGTCCAGGGGCGCAATACATATCCAAAGAAGTGAGCAGTGACTCACAAAAGCTCCAGTTGGAATAAATGTTAGTTTTGAAGATGCTGCTGGATTTTTGTTTCATTTTGCGAACCAAAGTCCACTCTCCTGGGAGTAAATCCCATTGAATAAAATATGACTTGCTGTCGAGTAGACCTGCTTTAGGCTTGCTGTCCTAATCTCTGGAAAAAAAGGCACCAAGCTCGCCTGCTGGACCATTCCACCCCCACCCAGAAGGCCAGGAGGGGCAGATTTCTCATCGAGTGTTTGCTATACAAGGGGCCATAAATTTGACCTCACCCACAAAGCTGCCAGCCTCGACTTCTCCCTTTGCCTCTCCCAAGGGGAGGAAGTTACATCAAGCCGTAAATCTTTTCTCCAGTTCCCTGGGGCTGTTCTAGAAGGCAGATGTTCACTGAAGTTAAAGAGCTGGAATTCTCTTGTACATGCAGCAGAAACTTAAAATTGGTATAAAATTGGCCATTCCCTCTTGCTGGGGAACCCAGGGAAAATATATTCTGAGGTGTGTGTGTGTGTGAAAGGATCGCTTCTTGTTCTGTATCCTAAACTCTCTGGCTTCTTTGAGGGAAGTTGGCAATTTGCAGTGCTATCCTAAACACAGAGATTACATCCTTTGAATGCCAGTTACCTCAGCAGAGTTAGAACACTCTCAAGTCTGTTTAGCATTGCACTATACAACTGGTGCGAAAGTGACATATATTTGTGGTGTAGATATGCCCTCTGTGACCAGCATGGAGCATCCGAGCATAGGGCTAGGCTGAGCTTAATTCCAGAACGTGTTTTCAGTGCTGGGACAGTTCTTTAGGCATCTAAAATAACGATAAGAAACAGTATTTCTGAGCCCAAATGGATGAACTGTTTTTTTCCATATTGAATTTCCATATTACAATAGAGCCCCATGGCACAGAGTGGTAAAGCTGCAGTACTGCAGTCGGAGCCCTCTGCTCACGACCTGAGTTTGATCCCAGCGGAAGCTGGTTCAGGTAGCTGGCTCCAGGTTGACTCAGCCTTCCATCCTTCCGAGGTTGGTAAAATGAGTACCCAGGTTGCTGGCGGGAAAGTGTGATGACTGGGGAAGGCAATGGCAAACCTCCCCGTAAAAAGTCTGCTGTGAAAAGGTGAAAGCAAAGTCACCCCAGAGTTGAAAACGACTGGTGCTTGCACAGGGGGCTACCTTTACCTTTAAAGAGCCCCGTGGCACAGAGTAGTAAAGCTGCAGTACTGCAGTCTGAACTCTCTGCTCACGACCTGAGTTCGATCCCGGTGGAAGCTGGTTTCAGGTAGCCGGCTCAGGTTGACTCAGCCTTCCATCCTTCCGAGCTTGGTAAAATGTGTACCCGGCTTGCTGGGGGGGAAGTGTAGATGACTGGAGAAGGCAGTGGCAAACCACCCTGTAAAAAGTCTGCCATGAAAATGTGAAAGCAAAGTCACCCCAGAGTCAGAAACGACTGGTGCTTGCACAGGGGACTACCTTTACCTTTTTAGAATTACAATATTGATTAAAATTATGTTGTTTTAGAATTATATTTCCCGTTTGAGAAAGGCAGAGATCTCCAACCAGCTTGGTGTAGTACGTAGTTAAGTGTGCAGATTCTAATCTGGGAGAACCGGGTTTGATTCCCCGCTCCTTCACATGCACTTGCTGGTGTTACCTTGGGCCAGTCACAAGTCCTCTCAGAGCTGTTCTGTCAAGAGCAGTTCTCTCAGAGCTCTCTCAGTTCCATCTCTGGTCTGCTGGTTGCCTTTTATCGTAGTTCCATTGAGAGCATTTTATCTTATTGCCTCTGCGCATGGTTTGGGAGCTGCATGGAAGCAGAGAGAAGGGTGCTCCAAAGAGTGACAAGAAGAGCACAAAAGATTTGTGGATGTTCTCTCCCCTCATTGGTGGATCTGTATAATATGGCATGTAAAAGGAAGATACAAATGATCCTAAGGGACCATACACATCTGGGCCATTTGCTTTTTGAGATTTTACCGTCAGGTAGACGATATAGAGTGTTGAAGGCTAGGACAAACAGATTTAAGGTCAGTTTTTATCCAAGTGCTGTGGTTAGGTTAAATGCAGGGTTATGAAGGATTATCTGTTTTAGATGTATTTAATGGTTTAAATGGTTTTAATGGTTTTATGAATGTTTAATGGTTTTATGAATGTTTATCCGTTTTAGATGTATTTAAATGGTTTTAATGGTTTAAATGGTTTAATGGTTTTAGATGTATTTAAATGGTTTATGAATATGTGTGTTTTGATGTGTTGGTATGTTTGTGGAAGAGCACCTCATTTCGTTGCTCTCTTTTTGTTGAGAACAATGACAATAAATTCATCTATCTATCTATCTATCTATCTATCTATCTATCTATCTATCTATCTATCTATCTATCTATCTATCTATATATCTATCCAACTATCTATCTCCCTCACAGGGTGTATGTTGTGGAGCAATTTAAACAATGCATTAGAAAAGAGAAGAGAGAAACAATAAAATGAACGCTGCGGTGGTAGCTGCCGCTGAAGCACCATTAATTGAATCCTCACAGCCAATCAGATCTCCAGTGGCCAACAGAAGCTGTGCTGGGCAAGAGCTCCGCCTACTTTCTGAAACTTGTTGGTGGGCATCAGGTAAGAGGTAAAATCCAATGTTGTTGAGCGCCATAGCAACCACAGGCACCATGTTGGGGACTCCTGGTTTAAACATTAAGCACTTACTAGATTGTGTTCATATAGTAGCTTTTCTAAGGCATCTAGGAAACTGAGAAGGTAAGCAGGAAAAAAAGATACAAGAAAAGAGCCATCCATGACTTATCTTTGGTGAGCTGGTAAAATTCACAGTGAGCCCCACTCACGAATACAATTCAGGATTAAATAACAGCAGCGTATTTTACAGCATTTTCTGTGGGTGCTTTAAAAAGCGTTGTGATGACTTCAGCAATATCAAAAGAGCGAAAGGATTTGTATGTTTGGCAGCCAGCAGACAATCCCATTTCATTGGCTTATAAACATGCTTATTAAGGCAGTGTTGAAATGGCTGCAGTGAAGGCCTCTTGGCTTTTTAGCTCCATTCAAAAGGCTAGTTTGTCCCTTTAAAGCCTTTCAGACCTGGGGCCCAAGTCCTAAAAGGGCCAACACAAACCCAGGTATCATATTAGGTCTTGGTGGTGACTGCATTTGGGGAACCAATTTGGGATAGTGGTTCAGTGCACAGATTCTTATCTAGGAAAACCATGTTTGATTCCCCATTCCTCTATTTGCAGCTGCTGGAATGGTCTTGGGTCAGCCATAGCTCTTGCAGAGCTGTCCTTGAAAGAGCAGCTTCTGTGAAAGCTCTCTCAACCTCACCTACCTCACAGGGGCCGTTTTCGCACTAGCGTTTGCTCCAGCGTAGCGCCCCATTTACCTCCGGATCTTCTCTTGGATTTCGCACATGTTGCTCCGGCGCTGCGGTTTGCTCCGGCGCTGCAGGGATTTTACGCCGGAGTATGTTTTTCAGCATGCTGCCGGAGTTTCCGAAAACCTCCGGATCCACTCAGCGGAGTTTGCTGTGCGAAATCCATCCACGCTGGATCAACTGCTTTGTGGGCGTCACCCTCTCCCTTTCCATCCTCCCACCCCATCCACCCGCTTGGCCAATCATCACCCTTTCGTGGCGCTTCCCCAAAGTGCCGGCACGGCCATTTTTTTTTTTAAACTTCACAGTTTTGCATAATAGCGATATTTCGAAATTAACAAATAGAAAAAAACACCCTCCTGGAATAGCCTCAAGTGACATTTCACTGTTCTTGTAGTTTCATGCTGTTTCTGTAGTGTTACGTTGACTAAACCGATTTCCAAATTTGTTTCGTTGGAATTTTTTTTTATTAATACTGACTGCAGTTGCGTAATTTCGCTGCGGCGATGGGTCAATACAATTGTATCTGCGGCGCACTTTCACGGCTAGCTTCCCCCCCCCCTGCCCGCTGTTGCGTTATTACGCTACTTCGTAATTGCATTATCCAGTATACATTATACATTATGGTTGATAGGGTGTTTGGTCTCACGAGAAATTCATGGGTGTTGTGGCGAGGGTCTCGCGAAAATTGCGACTGCTGAATGAGGATCAGGGAATCGCCCACATCACTGTTAATTAGCCAATGCTTGGAGGCTGCAAATGCTAGTGGCCAAACATGAGGCGAGTAGCAGCTATCGTCACAACTTGCATGAGCCGAACTGGACACTGGGAGGAAGAAGGGACAGATTTGGCTGGCCGGCATTGATCAGCTTACTGCCTCCACCACACAGCAGCTACGTGCAATGGCATCCAGCGGCAAGGCAATGGGGGCTCGTGGAGTTTCGTGGCGGGAGGCCGAAACAGAAGCCTTGTTGTCCATTTGGGTTGAGGATAAGATCCAGAATGCGCTGGCCTCTAACCGCAAAAACAGCTATGTCTACGAGGCTATATCTAAGGCCATGCATGCCATGGGACACAAGAGGTCGGCGCTTGAGTGCCGAACAAAGACCAAGGGCTTGCGTGCAGACTACCGAAGATGCGTTAGCCACAATGCAAAGACTGGAGTATCCCCATTTTACTGCGCTCACTTTGATGTGCTGCACCGCATCCTTAAGGACGATAAGTCCGCGCGTCCCCCCGACATGAGGAGGAGCTGGACAGCGAAGTATTACAAGGCAAACAAGGAAAACCTGCCGATTCAAGGATCAGATAACATCTTTTCCGCTGACCTCCAAACAATCAACGCTGCTGATCTCCGGACGCACACCACTGTGTCACCTCCAGGTGAGTATCCCGGCGATGCAGTGCTCCTGAGCCCTGTACTTTTATTTGTATGGGGTCCCTTCTCGCCCATAAGGAAACCCACGCGAAGGATTCCTCAGTATATATGTTTTTTTAACCTTTATTTCCCTGCGTAATATCGATACTTTGAACTAACGAAATTATCAAACATGCGTGGGTCGCTGTGGGTTCGCCGGTGATTGGGAGCCATGGGGAAAAGCTTAATGAAACCGCCCCTCAATGAAGGGAGACGTGGATGCTTGCCTCACTGTACTGTGCACTTATTAGACTCGCAAAACTTCTCTGCCTTCTGCCTTAACACTGTTGATTTTCCTGCATTCCTATAGGCTCAAGCATCGTGACCCCAAGCGATGCGTCACAGGAGCAGGAACAGAGCCAGGAATTTACTGCTGAACATCCAGCAGAGGAGTCCTTGCGGGGGGGTAAGTGCCTCTGACGAGTCTTATGTTGAATGTGAAAGCTTTCAGTGGAACTTAGATGTATTGCCCAGCTTACAATTGCTGACACTGATGCTGCTCCTGAACACATGTTATAGTGAAGAACTTTAAGGTAGGCATGGGCTTTTCAGCACTTTGCATGTTAAGGAATGAGTGTTGTATCAATTTCAGATTGCTTTGAGGAGGAAGAAGGGTGCAGTATCCAAACTGGAGGATCTGGAGATGCTGTCCTCTCTGAACAGGAAGCAGAGGAAGGAGGTATGCTCCAGGGATTTCTGCGTAAACTGCAGCAGCGATGCCAATGCCTGCAGTAGAGTAGTGCATGTCACTAATGGCAGCTTGTACCATAGCTAAAAAAATGGGTGTATTGCCAGAGTTCTCCAGGTAATGTACTTTTTCCATCCTTCTTCTTTCAGATGCTTCAGGAGATCAGCTGCCGGTGTCATCAGCACAGCAAAGAAAGGAAGAGAGTGTGCAAAACGAAGCTCAACGTCAGCGAAGGGTTGCCTTGCTGAATAATGTGGCTGAGAAGATGATGAATCAAAGCCGTCTGGATCATGAAGACACAATGGAGCGGTTTGACCGTATGCTTGAATCTGAAGAACGCAGGTTCTCAGTGCAGGGGGAGCGTGAGACACATAACAGGGAGGCTTTGGTAAAGGCTTTTGAACAGGCAACAAGGGAGACTGTGGATGTTATGAGGGCAGCTGTTGATATGCTAGGCAGCATTGCCCAAATTTTTAGGGAAGGTCGGGCACAGGGAAGGGTGGGCGAGATACCAGCCACTGCAACATCCCCACCATATCCAGCATCTACACCATCCGTCACACGTAGGCAGCTGCACCTCAATTGTGACTGCAGCTATAATCGGGGCACTCTGCCTTCAGATATAGAGTACCCAGTTTTGGCAGAGGACTCTATGCCTGAGAGTCAGCCCCTCCTGTCTGTGCCTGAGAGTCAGACCCTCCCGTCTGTGCCTGAGAGCCAGACCCTCCCGTCTGTGCCTGAGAGCCAGACCCTCCCGTCTGTGCCTGAGAGCCAGAGCCTGAGAGCCAGAGTCACAGATGCGGTCACGATGGAGAAAACACTCCGGTACTGTGCGTTCATTCGCGTTAGCAGGACACGCCAGCGAGCCTTAAGCCTCCCGAAAGCACGCTCCACCACGTTCCTGGCCCTGGCGTGTTTCTTGTTGAAGTGCTTCTGCACGGGCCCGATGGGTGTCCTGTACGGGGACAACAGCCACGGCCTAAGGGGGTACGCTCCGTCGCCCAATACAAGCGCAGGTATGGTTACGTTTCCCAAAGTCACCCTGGGGTTCCCTGGAACCCAGAGCCCTGCATCATTGCCAGAGCAGAGATGGCTGTTCGCGAAAACGAAGGCATCGTTGGTCTTTCCGCTGTGGCCAAACTCTGCATCCACGAAGCGTCCTGTGTGATCAACCGTGCCTTGGAGGATCACGGAGCAGAACATCTTCCGGTTGCAGAACTCCTCCGTTCTGCCCCCAGGCGCCCGTATCGGGATATGCGATCCATCAACAGCAGCCACCGTATGCGGCATACCGAGTTTACCGAAACCATCCATAATCTGTAGAGAAATGGAGTACAATGGATCAGGGTTATTTCAACTCCCACTGTGTTAGCAATAGAGAATCACATCATGGTCCAATATATCGATGTCACGTTATAACGCAAAACTAGGGGAAAAGAAAACAAAATATACACACCATTCCGATGTCGTCACCGAGGCACACGACCTTTGAAAACAAACGTTTCTCAATGGCTTCGCAGACCTCCATCACAATCCCATGGACGGTGGAAACGCCGATCCCGAATTGCGAACCGACTTCCCGATAGGCGCTTCCGGTAGCGAGGTACCATAGCGCTACCGCGAGCCACTTCTCAGGGTGGACCGGAGACCTCATCCGTGTGGTTTGCCTTTCCAGCTTGTCCTTCAAAGCGGCATAAATCTCCAGAAAGGTCCCTCTGGTCATCCGGAAGTTATACAGCCATTGCTCGTCGCCCCAGTACACAAGCACAAAGTTCTCCCACCAGCCGAGTTCACGGGGGAACAGCCAATACCTGGGCGAGAACCGGATACCGGCAAGATAGTGCCATCTACGTTCCTGGCGGCGACTGCCACCTCTAATCAGCCGAAGCCGGGCGTCAGACTTCCTAGAGGCGACCAGATGATTCGGTGATCTAAGTCCATGAGTGAGGAGTTTTTCTCCGGTGCAGAGGACTTGGCGCCCGGCGTAGAGACACAAGATCAGAAGCTCCACTGCTGAATAAAGCAGCGCCATAGTCTCGTCATCAGGATTCTCCATTGTGAATGCTTCTGATGATACAAGGCAGTGTGGAGGACGCCGCTGCTGCGGCCAGTATTAAACAGAACCGTCACGTGATGGTTTGCCCGCGAAAAAGGGGATTCTCTATTACGTTGTTGCGTTGTTACGTTGTTACGTAATTACGCAACTAGAATGGCGTTTTAAAAAAAAATGATTGACAGGGCATCGAACTCAAGTCGATGCCAGTGCGAAAACGATTTGAGCCGGGGCTTCAGGGAGGGCGACTCCGCAGAGAGTCACTAGTGGGAAAACGAGAAAAATGATCCGGACATAATTGCGCCACGGAATAAGGGGAGCAAACGCTAAGTGCGAAAACGGCCAGGGTGTCTGTTGTGGGGGAGGAAGTAAAGGAGATTGTGAGCCGCTCTGAGATTCATAGTGAAGGGTGGGGTATAAATCCAATATCATCATCTTCTTCTTCCTCCTCCTCCTTCTTCTCCTCCCTCCTCCTTCTTTCTTCCTTCTTTTTTCTTCTTTCTTCTTCTTCTAATATCTATGGCATATTCCTTTAAACAGCAGTAACTATTGATGTATTTACGTAAAGTATAACCCACCTTTCTGCCCAAAGGGGAGCCAAAGCAGCTTACATTAGTCTCCATTTTATCCTGTGAGGAAGGTTAAACCAAGAGAATAACTGACTAGGAATGCGGATCAGTTCCTGGTTTGTGACTGAACCAGAAACCCATACAAACTGGGAAGCTGGTCCAGTGCATATCAGTTTGTGAGCTATTTAAACTTCAAACCCCTGCTTTCTCTTGGATAGTCACCACTGGTGCCAATGAGTCACCTGGAGCCAGGGCCTTCTCGGTGACAGCACCAGAGTTATGGAATGCTCTCCCGGAGGCCATAAGGGCCCTGCGGGACCTTCCTATGTTCCGCAGGGCCTGTAAGACCAAACTGTTTCGACAGGCCTTCGAAGCTTAAACCGAGAGAGAGCCGCCACCTGACATCAGTTAGAGTATCCAGTGTCCAACCGTCTGAGAAGCAGAACCGCCAACATAGTAATGGTACAGCACTGTGGAATAGTTTTAAATTTTAATTGTATTAATGTTTTATAGATTTTATTGACTTACTGTTTTTAAACGAATGCTGTGAGCTGCCCTGAGTCCGCTTGCGGAGAGGGCGGGATAGAAGTGTAATGCAAATAAATAAATAAATTTCACTCTGACCTGCAGTCACAGCTTCTTGCCAACTCATTCATCGGGTGATTAAATGCAGATTCACTCCTGGGCCATCAGGACATCTCAGTCCTGCAGAGTCAAAGCCAGGAGTCATCCAGAATAAGCCTGTGAAGCAGCACAAGGAACATTTCTTGTTCTCCAGCCCCTGATAGCACATTGTCTCAGACAGGGTTGCCAAGTCCAATTCAAGAAATATCTGGGGACTTTGGGGGTGGAGCCAGGAGCAAGGCTGTGACAAGCATAATTGAACTCCAAAGGGAGTTTTGGCCATCACATTTCAAGGGACCACACATCTTTTAAATGCCTTCCTTCCATAGGAAATAATGGAGAGGGTCACCTTTTTGGGGAGCTCATAGAATTGGAACCCCTGGTCCAATCTTTTTAAAACTTAGGGAGTATTTTGGGGAGAGTCACTGGATATTATATACTGAAAAATTTGGTGCCTCTACCTCAAAAAACAGGGCCCCCCAGCAGAGGCGTCACTAGGGCAGGGCCAAGGGGGCCATTGCCCCCCCCCCCCAGAGCATTCTCATTGGCCCCCTAGGGCTCTTTGAAGGCAGCAGGCGGCAAGCAATCACAGTCTTTATTGGCGGGAGACGCGGGGAGGCTCTTTCAAGGCAGTGGCGAAGCGAGAGAAGGCCGGGAGGGAAGAGGAAAGCGCAGCTCTCCGCAGGCAGGCATCAGAGGGCGAGCAGGCAAACCAGGGAAGGGAGGACGTTGCGAGCCAACCAGCGAGGGAAAGGAGGCTTTAGACGCGCGGGGCGCAGGAGGGAAGGGAAGGGGGCAGGCAGGCAGAGAGCGAGGGAGTCCCTCACGCAGGAGGAAAACAGGCGGCATCGGCCGCGCTCGCAGCAGCAAGAGGAGGAGCGGGTGAGGGGTAGCGCAGGAGCATTGCCGGCAGTGCGCATGAGCGCCAGTGCTGAAGACTCCGCACCGCAGGCGCTGCTGCTGGCGGCGGGGGAGGAGGGGGCAGGCGACGAGGACCCGAAGCGGGCTTCTTTCTCGCTGGTTCTCGCCAGGTGCGCTGAGCTCCCCCAGCCGCCGCTCTCGGCTAGCAACTGGTCTTGCACAAGCCCGCGCCGCCGCCAGCGCCTTGGGAGGGACGGACTGATGGAAGAAGTAGTTTGCAGGACGAGCAGCGCCTCTCCTCAAGTTTCGGGACGGTTACCGTCCCCAAATCTTTCGGCTTCTCCAGGCGGAGGCTTCCTTTGTTCGAACGCGAGGGATTTAGCACCTCTGGGCAGCGCACGAGGACTGCTGCTCTTCCCTCCGAGTCCGGCACACTTGGCCCCAGGGTGCAACCGACTTGGCCCCAGGGTGCAACCCACGCACTTGGCCCCAGGGTGCAACCCACCCCAGTGACGCCACTGCCCCCCAGAGCCCCAGATACCCATGGATAAATTCTCCATGATTTTCTATGATAATAAGTCTCCATAGGGAATCATGAGTACCCAGCAGACATTTCTCTCCCCTCCCCCTGCTTTCTGATTACCCTGAAGCGGGGGGGAGGGCCTCCAAATTGGGGGATCCCCTGCCCCCACCTGGGGATTGGCAACCCTAGTCTCAGGACACATGTTATTCAGAGGAACAATAGAAAAAGAAAAGATTTGGCTAGTGGTCGAATGGATTGAGCCACTTCAGAATGATTTTGGACGCTGGAATTTTGATTGTCTGTGCAAGTTTTAAAAAATGTTGCTTTGGCAGCAGCTGCCACCACAGCACAAGGATCTTGTACTGTATTACAGAAATTAAACTTTGGCAGCCATTTTGCAACTGGCTCCACCTCCTTCAGCAGCCATTGCATGGCAACCAGTTTTTACTTCATGAAGGCTAGAAATTCAGGAGGGGGAGGGGAGTTGGATTTATACCCCACCGTTCACTCGGAGTCTCGTCTTACAATCTCCTTCCCTTCCCCTCCTGTGAGAGTGGGGCTAAGAGAGCTCTTTTGAGAACTGCTCTTGAGAGAACAGCTCTCTGAGAGAGTTATGACCGGCCCAAGGACACTCAGCAGGTGCATGCGAAGGAGTGGAGAATCAAACCCAGTTCTCCCAGATTCAGATTTGCGCACTTAACCATGACACCAAACTGGCTCTCACTCGTTTTATTTAAACGAAAGCAGAGCTCTGCCATGCTGAAGAGCCCGGATGCCACGCTGCATTGTGGCCGTGGTTACGCATAAGGCGCCCAGTTTTACTAGCTTGCACTGCCAGTCGAGTATCTTTCCTAGCAAACTGTGGCTGCTTTGTTTCTTCCGCACGTCGAGGCCCATTTGCAAGGAGCCAGGCAACCCTGCATCACGCGCCCTGCCCTTGCCCGTTTGGTTGGCACGCAGCGTCTCTTATTAAAAGACTCGCTCCACGCTGGGCAACGCTATCTTTGCTTGACTGAAACAGGGCTGGCCCTGCACAGCCTGGCCTGCCTATAAATATTTCCAGTGTCTTAATTGCAGTAAATTATCAGATTACATGGGAGTCTCAGTTGGCTCTCAGACCAGACAAGAGTCGTTGCATCTCTAAAATAATTGGCAAGTAGTCGGACACTTGTGTTTTGTGCGGCTGTGTATGTTCAGGAATGGTGATCTTTCGCGCCATGTTTACTCAAACATGGCCAAAATGCATCAGTATCAACATGGGTAGCTGTGTTAGTCTGTCTGTAGCAGTAGAAAAGAGCAAGAATCCAGTAACATCTTAAGGAGTAACAAAGTTTTTGGCAGGGTAGGAGCTTCTATGAGTCACTGCTCTCTTCTAGAATGTGAGTCCATCTGTCTTTTATATTTTGGAGAGCTGTATATTATATACAGCTAGAATGGGAGTCCATCTATCCTTGGAAAGTGAAGTGATTTCAGATGCGGAATGACAAGAGTAGACAAATGGCCGTAGCAAGTGAATGACAATAGCAGGCATGCTTGGATTAGGTGCAGAGGGGTTGGGGAATGTGGAGGCCTTGGGGAAATCAACACTAGTACTGATCAGGAGACCTAAGTCTTGATTCAGTCCAGGAGGATGCATTGCCTTGGACTTCATTATCAGTTGCAATCCAGCAGTCTCTATTTCTAGCCTGAGAGCCAGTTTGGTGTAGTGGTTAAGTGCATGGACTCTTATTTGGGAGAACCCGGTTTGATTCCCTACTTCTCCACTTGCAGCTGCTGGAACGGCCTTGGGTAGGCCATAGCTCTTGTAGGAGTTGTCCTTGAAAGGGCAGCTGCAGTAAGAGCTCTCTCAGCCCCACCCACCTCACAGGGTGTCTGTTGTAGAGGGGGAAGGTAAAGGGGATTGTGACCACTCTGGACTCTGAGATTCAGGGTATAGGGTGGGATATAAATCCAATATCATCATCTTCTTCTTCTTCTGAATTCCTTTGTAAGAGAACTGCAACTCTTAGGTCAGCAAATGAATGTTCTGGAAGCTCCTACCTGCCAGAAGCTTTGTTAGTCTTTAAGTTGCTACTGGGCTCTTGCTCTTTTCTATTGCTTTATTATTTCTATTGTTTTGATTTCAATTCTATTGTTTTTTGAATAACATTACTGTTTTAAGACCCTAATGCAAACAGGTTTCTCATGGAGTGGTTTCCCATTGTATATTCATTGCGGCTGTGAATGCAGAAGTCTTCACAGCAGCAAAGGGCATCCACATTTGGGGGGAGGGATTTCCAATATTTTCTTTGCTATCCCTTTGTGGTATATCATATTTTATTGAGGTTTCAAGGTAAAATATAAAGGGAAATGATGGGAAAAGGGAAATAAAAGACAAGTTTAACATAACATTCATAAGCATTTCTACTATTTTGACACTATCTCATTTTCTGCAACAGATTCTCGACAAAATAACAACCATAATGCCCACTATCCCCTTGTGCCAGTCAAGCCCCCCTCCACCCCACACACAAACAGCCGGTGGGCTTTTTGACATCTTTTTTTTTTAATCGGTGTTAGCTATATCACTACAGTGTTAAATAGTGCACAGAACATATAGAGGGAAGATGGCACACCAGCAGCTCAACAGAGGCATTTGAAAAATCCAGTAAAAGTACTCCTTACTCTCAAATCCTCCTTTCCAGGCCTCAGATTTAGCAAGAGCTCACAGAAGCAGAGCTCCTGAACCTTTCTGACAGTTCCACCTCCTCCGTCCCACCTTGTCCATTGAATAGAAGGTGCAGCTGCATAACAATCCCTGGATAAGCTCCACCACCTATTTTTCTACAAAACGACCCCCACTCCTTTCTCTTCAAAATGTACTTTGTCCAATCTTTATTTTATTTAGCTCAGTTTAATCTTTCTTTTCTTAACTCAGGTTTCTGTCAGCTTCTGTCTCTCACACCCTTATAATACTTTGATAACATTAGGTTTTGATTCCCTCTAGTCACTAATATGTCTTCTAAAGTATTCGACTTTCTTTTTAGAATCTTATATGCTTTTTCACAGTCCTAATATGGGATTCTAATCAGAAGACTGTTTCTCAGACTCTGTAGACTGCTGACTTAATACCTTAATCATTAGAGGCACAAATGAGATACAGAGGGAAAATGGCATTGAATGTGGGTAGGGAGGTCCAGAACTCCTCACATTCCCATCCATGTGGTGAAGAGTCCTGTGCTGAGTTTGATCTTTCCTGGAAGGCCCAACCAGGCCTCATTGTGGGCAGGAGTGAATTTCCAGAACCTCTAAATTTTATTGTGCTCTTTCCTTCATATCCCCCCCCCCCAATATCGCTTCTGGGCTCCATTGTTCAAACCTCCTGTGAAAATTTTGCTGAACTCTAAGATTTGACAAAGTATCTAATATTTCTCCCCACAAAAAGTAGGAAAATAACCAAAACATATAAAGCAGACAAATGGAAATCTTCCTCATGCCACTGCGGCCACATAGGAGAAAGTCATTTAAAAAGTATGATGGAAGTAAGGTTTTATTATGACAATTCTAATTCAAGAAGCATTTTAAGGTAGATGTTGAACTGATATAATTTAGTACACCTTCCGATGATGTCAGGGGTATGTGGCATATGCAAATGAGTTGCGCTAATGAGCTCTGGCACCTCTTTTTCTACAAAATGACCCCTGGGCCCAACCAATGCAGTTTTGGTGGTGGGGGGAAATGCAGCAAGGCATGGGACAATCCGGATTGCGTTATGATGTTGCTGCATTTGGCGTGACAAGGTGGACTGAAACATCCCTGCCGAAGCAGCCATAACTGCAAGCGATTCTCATTCCCTTCTCCCTCTCACTTTCTCTTCCCAGTTTTTGTCCATTTCATTGTCTTAAAAGGGAGGGAGAAAGAAAGGAAAAGTTTCAAATGTGCACGAGCATAATATTGAGCATATAGCTTTATGTCAATCATATATATATAGGGTGGAAGCAATGGAGAGACCACTCAGTCAGAGAAAGAATTTTTTGAGGGGGAAGGGACATGGGTTGTAAATGTTGGAGAGAGCAACTCTTCATGCCTGGACATTGGTGTATAGGGGTTATCTCTTTGAATGGGATGCCTCTCTTTGTCTTAACTGGGAGCTGGCCTCTGATTAGGGTTGCCAACCCCCAGGTGGGGGCAGGGGATCCCCCGGTTTGGAGACCCTCCCCCCGCTTCAGGGTCATCAGAAAGCGGGGGGAGGGAAATGTCTGCTGGAAACTCTGTTATTCCCTATGGAAATTTATTCCCATAGAAAATCATGAAGAATTGATCCACGGGTATCTGGGGCTCTGGGGGCACTGTTTTTTGGGATAGAGGCACCAAATTTTCAGTATAGCATCTAGTGCCTCTCCCCAAAATACCCCCCAAGTTTCAAAAAGATTGGACCAGGGGGTCCAATTCTTTGAGCCCCAAAAGAAGGTGCCCCTATCCTTCATTATTTCCTATGGAAGGAAGGAATTGAAAAGGTGTGCCATCCCTTTAAATGTGATGGCCAGAACTCCCTTTGGAGTTCAATGATGCTTGTCACAGCCTTGATCTTGGCTCCACCCCAATGTCTCCTGGCCTCACCCCCAAAGTCTCCTGGCTCCACCCCCAAAAAACCCAGATATTTCTTGAATTGGACTTGGCAACCCTACCTCTGATCCCTTTCTCCTTTCCCTTACTTTACATGGCCTTCCATGGAGACACACATCTCTGCAGGTATCTGCTGCAGAGACAATGCCCTCATACTTCTGCACGTATGATGCTGGACAAACTGGCCATTTGTGATAGGGAAAGTACTTTTTACCACTGAATGTGAGCTGTATCGACGTGAATAAATTTAAGTTTTTAACTTTTTTTGCAACATACTTCTTAGGCGTTTTATTTACTGCACTCCATATCATGCTTTTGTGACTGGGCAAAATTCTGCTATATTAACCAAATATCCCAATAGTAACCTGGGTTTCAAGAGCCCTGTGGCGCAGAGTGGTAAAGCTGCAGTACTGCAGTCTGAGCTCTCCGCTCACGACCTGAGTTCAATCCTGGCAGAAGCTGGGTTCAAGTAGCCAGCTCAAGGTTGACTCAGCCTTCCATCCTTCCGAGGTCAGTAAAATGAGTACCCAGCTTGCTGGGGGGAAAGTGTAAATGACTGGGGAAGGCAATGGCAAACCACCCCATAAAAAAGTCTGCCATGAAAACGTTGTGAAAGCAACATCACCCCAGAATCGGAAACAACTGGTGCTTGCACAGGGGACTACCTTTACCTTTTTAACCAGGGTTTTCTTGAAATTACTCCAGACTACTGAGGTCATTTTCCCTGAAGGAAATGTCAGAATTGGAGGGTATACTGTATGGTACCCCATACAGTCTAAAGTAATGGAAGTCCTAGACTGACCTCAGCCCCCACTGATTAACCTCCCCAGGGACAGCCCCCAAATCTCCAGGAATTCCCCAAACTGGAGTTGTTAGTCCCAGTTGTAACATTAATATAAAGCAGCAAAAATGTAAATACAGAAGATCTAACAGTGTCATCCCGCTGAAACCTGTTCACTCAGTGGGGCTTACTCTGAGAATTACTTCATAAGGCTGCAATCCTATCCATGCTTATTTGGGAGTAATTCCCCGGGCTGTTTTTGAGCAGGAATGCGCAGGAACGCTGTTCTGGCTGGCTGGGCTTCAGGGGGTGGGGCCTCAGGGCTTTTATTGAGCTGGACTGCACCGGAATGTAGTTCCGGCTGGCTGGGCATCAGGGGTGTGGCTTAAGATGCCAATTTGTTCCTGCTGGGCTTTTTCTACCAAAAAAGCCCTTTGTGGCCTGATATGCAAATGAGTTCCTGCTGGGCTTTTTCTACAAAAAAAAGCCCTGTGCAAAACAACAGTAACCTCAAGGTGTGTTACTTAATATGCAAATAAGTTCCTGCTGGGCTTTTTCTACAAAAAAAGCCCTGGTGATTCGCACCAAACACTATGGAATTTACTCCTGAACAAACATGTACAGGATCAGGTGATGCTATTTTTTTTTCCTAAACAAATGCTATTGAATGTATAAAAAAAATTTGCTAGAATGAAATTTAATTGTATAAAACTAAATCATCCAGTTACAGGCCAGTCACTGGAATCTTTTTTCAATTCTTGGTGAAAGCACTGGAAAGCAGGAAAAGTTGAGCTATTGTCTAGAATGCCGCCTGCTCGTTTTTCTCAATATCTTCATAAGTTATTTTTGAAGAAAAGGTAAACATTTTTGGCCCGGGAGCCTGAAAGACCTTGATGGAGGTCAGGCTTTCATAGTGCCTCGTGATTCCCGACTAGTTCAACATTCTTAAAAACAGTTTGGTTATACAAATTAAAATGGTAAAGTAGAACACCACTGAAAAGCGCCCAGATTCATAAACTTCCATTGCATGTAATTATTACAATAATTCCACCAAAGGATAGGCTATTGTATTTCTTCTAGTTCCCTCTCTACATCACAATTTGGCATGAAGCTTAAGCTATGGTTAATCTGCAAACGAAAACCAAAAATCAAGGTTTGAGGAGAGTGTGCTGCATTACTGTGGTGTGATGTCTGAACTGATGATCCACCTGACAACCATTGCTTCAAGTCCAGATGCATAGAAATGAGAGCCCCAAAGAGACAGAAAATCAAGTGGGCAAGCTCTAAGCCATGGTTTTCCTAGGACGCTCTAACCATAGTTTGAATTCTAACTATGGTTATTGTAAACTGCAGTTTGATGGAGTGTCTGAATGAGCCTTAGGGCTTTTCCACTTTCTTATTTTCCTCTGTGATATGTTTCTGTTTCTTCAGGTTTTTCTTTCTGTTCTGCATGTGTTTTGCTCCCTCTAGTGGTCTGTTCGATATTCTATCTGTTTATGTCTGGCATAAAAACATGCAGGGAGATATGCCAGACATAAACTAGTGTAATATTGAATCAACCACCAGAGGGAGTAAAATACACAAGGAACAGGGGGGCGGGGAAACCCTGAAGAAACAGGAATTTACTATTTATGGCATTGTACCCCACTGAGGTTCCTCTTCTCCCCAGGCTCCATCCCCAAATCTTCAGGAGTTTCCCAATCTGTCCCTAGCAACTCTACCCTACCATACTATGTTGGTAATCAGGGGGAACCTGGCAACTCTAGCTCACAGTAATGACCCACTGGGTTTCAACACAATTGTTAAGGTAACCAAGGGGAAATCTAACAATTAGTTAAAGCCAGTCATGCTTCTGATAATCTAATAACAATAATAATAACCTTAAAATTCTGGAGCCAAAACTTCAAATATACAAAATCTTTACTCTAGAACAGCACTAATTTTTAATGGAGAATCAAGGCAGAGACCTAAGGGTCCCCCTAATCCAGGACCGGCCTTAGGGCACATGGTACCCCAAGCAGGCTCCCTGTCTGCCACTCCCCCGCTGCCACCGCCACCCTCCCTCCCTCCCTCTGCAGTGCCACAACGCAGTGCTGCATTCTGTCCCCCCCCCTCAATCGATCAGAGAAGGGCTGCGACAAGGCTTGGCCCTACCTTCTTCGAGGCGGCTGGCATCTGATCGTTCTTTGAAGAGCGCGCTGGAGGAGGCTTCTCCCCCTCCTTTCTGGAACTGGGAGGAGTGAAGCCTCCTCCAGCGCGCTCTTCAAAGAACGATCAGATGCCGACTGCTTTGAAGTGGGTAGGGCTGAGCCTCGTCACGGCGCACTCCTCTGATCGTGCCAGTGGGGGTGGAGTGCGGCGCTGCAGAAGGAAAGGGAGGGGGTGGGTGGTGGTGGCAGCAGGGACAGGGGAAAGAGGAAAAATTAGGCATTTGTCTTGGGAACCAAGAGAGGGGCCATTTGGCACCCCCCTCCCAGCGCCCTAGGCAAATGCCTAATTTGCCTAGTAGGCGAGCTGGCCCTGCCCTAATCCTACTGTTCAACAATAATATTTTCACTGCTCTTTCACTACTGGTTACTACCTGTTCCCTTTTAGGGTTGCCAACTTCCACTTTGTGGCTGAAGATCTTCTCATATTACAACCGACCCCCAGGCGATGGAGATCAGATTACCTGGAGAAAAGGGCTTGTTTGGAAGTTGGACTCTATGGCATTATACCCCACTGAAGCCCTTTCCCTCCCCAAACCCCACCCTACTCTAGCTCCACCCCAAAAATCTCCAGGTATTTCCTAGGGTTGTCTAGTGAGGGGATTTGAGGGGCATTCGGGGGGTGGGTGGGGAAGTCACACGACATCTCTGACGCAATGGCATCATCTGGAAGTGATGTTATCGTGTAGGGGATGCTGCATGGGGATGCTGTGTTATTTAGGCAAAAGTTTATGGGGTTTTTTTACTTTCAAAACCATAGAGTTTGCCCAAATAGTAGAACCTCCCCACATGACATCCCTGGTGTGATGACATCACTTCCGGGCGATGCCATCGCATCGGGGACATCATGTAGCATTGTCCCTGTTTAGGGGATGGGTTTCCCCCACCGACCAGCTGGTCCATGGCAGAGAGGAGTTCCTGAAACCGGGAGTCCCCAACTGGGCCCTAGGGGCTGGCAACCCTATCAATCCAGAGCTGGCAACCCTATCTCTTATGAACCTATCCAACTACTGCAGCCATCTTTGGAGGGCCTCTGCTTTGGGTGACTCCACCTTCTGTGGTTTGGTGGGAGGTAACCCAGGAGAGGGCCTTCTCAGCAGTGGCACCAAAACACTGGAGCTCTCTCCCCAAGGAGATTTCTCTGTCTCTTTCTGTTGCTGTAGTCTGCCAGCATGTGGAGTCTTTTTTGTCTGTTGTTTCACTCAGCATTCCCTCAGTGATTTCTTATTCCTGAGTGACCTTTATCATTTTATCCAGGGCATTCTTTGTAGCAGGCACTCCTTTTCCTATTAGGCCACACCCCCTGATGTATCCAATCCTCTAAGAGCTTACAGGGCTCTTAGTACAGGGCCTACTGTAAGCTCCAAGAGGATTGGCTACATCAGAGGGGTGTGACCTAATATGCAAAGGAGTTCCTGCTACCAAAAAAAAAGCCCTAATTTTATCTCTTGTTCTTATTTGAAGCTCAGGTTTTAACCTGTCTCAGTAACATATTTTGGTATTGGTTTTCATGCTTTATAAAATGAGATTTTAATTTGTATGTTTTAATTTGTTAGCTGCCTTGGTTGCCCAATGAGGGCAGAAAAGTGAGATGAAAATCTTTTAAATAAAATTTAAAAATAACTATTGGGAGTATACCCACATTGTGTATGAAGCATCATTCAGAAGCCATTTATACCACAATCGCTGTATTTTGAATGGAGGTGCAGTCACAGTAGATGCATTATTTATTTTTATTTACTTCCTTTTCTAGCCCTCCTTTCTCCCCAGTAGGAACCCAAAGCAGCTGACGTCATTCTCCTTTCCTTCTTTTTATCCTCACACCAAGCCCGTGAGGTAGGTTAGGCTGGGAATGTGTTACTGGCCCAAGGTTACCCAGCAAGCTCCCATTGAAGAGTGGGGATTCGAACTTGGGTCTCCGAGATCCTAGTCCAACCACTGCACAGTGCCAGCATTTGCTGAGGGGTTGTCCGCTTGATCCCTTCCGACAATTGTGTGTTTGTTTTACTCATAATTTATTTGCTTCTCATTGTATTATTTCGCATGAACTCATGATTTATGATTTTCAGTGAGATATCAGAATTGGTATTTTTTAAATAATTATATTGTGCTGCCTTAATCTGGATTAGGGTTGCCAAATCCAATTCAAGAAATATCTGGGGACTTTGGGGGTGGAGCCAGGAGACTTTGGGGGTGGAGCCAGGAGACATTAGTGGTGGAGCCAGGAACAAGGGTGTGACAAGCATAATTGAACTCCAAGGGAGTTCTGGCCATCACATTTAAAGGGACAGCACACCTTTTTCAATGCCTTCCTTCCATAGGTAATAATGAAGGATAAGGACACCTTCTTTTGGGGCTCATAGAATTGGACCCCCTGGTCCAATCGTTTTGAAATTTGGAGGGTATTTTGGGGAGAGGCACTAGATGCTGTACTGAAAATTTGGTGCATCTACCTCAAAAAACAGCCCCCCCCCAGAGCCCCAGATACCCGCAGATCAATTCCCCATTATTTTCTATGGGAATAAATCTCCATAGGGAATAACAGAGTTCCCAGCAGACATTTCCCTTCCCTCCCCCTGCTTTCTGATGACCCTGAAGCAGGGGGAGGGCCTCCAAACCGGGGGATCCCCTGCCCCCACCTGGAAATTGGCAACCCTAATCTGGATAGCCAGGCTAGCCTAATCTCAGAAGCTAAGCAGAGTTAGTCCTGGCAAGTATTTGGTAGGGGTCCCAACCCTCCCGCCCTGGCGGGGGAAACCAGGGTTTCCAGCCTCTTCCCCCGCTCCCCCCAAAAATGGAAGCGGGGGGGGAGGGGGGGAAGGGCGCCAAAAAGCATGGCGAGCCGCCCCCTCTAGGAGCCGCTTCTCTGCTTGGGAAGCGAAGAAGAGGCGGCAGCGCAGCGGCATCGCCCGCTCCGTCTCGCCCTCAGCAGCGTTGCCCGCTCAGAGAAGGGAAGGGTGGAGGGAGGCCAGGAGCGCGGCAAGCCTGCAGCAGCCGCCGCAGCACCCCCTCTACGGCCGGTGAGCCCGTCTTCAGCGCCCCCGCCCGCCTACGGGAGCATGCCGGCCAGGGACGGGAGTGTGAGCCCCTCGCGGGCTGCCGGCCGCTGAGCCCTCCCTGGCTGCCCGGGGATCGGAGAGCTGGCCCGGGAGGCGGTCGGGCGTTGCTTTCTGCCAGATGGGCGATGAGGGCTGTGCCTAGCTGCAGGGGGGGGTCGGCGGAGCGAAAGCGGGGGGGGGCGTGCAGTGCCGCGCTCAGGGGTGCAGGGGTGGGTGGCCTGCCGTGGAGGGCAGGGGGCTGCAAGGGCGGGCGGAGATGTCCGCGGTTTGGGGTGCTTAGTTTTCAGCCGCGCAAAGACGCGCCACTTGGCTCTGCGGGGGATGAGGAGGCAAGGAGCAGGGCGGCCCGTGAGCCGGGGAAGGGCTCGCGCTTGGCAGCTGGGGAGCGGGAGGAGGCTCTGGGGCATGTGCAGAGTGCGGTCTCGGACCAAGGGTCTGATTCAGTATAAGGCAGCATCATATGTTCATAAGCAGCTGGCCGCCTCCCGTCACCCCCAGCTGCCGCTGCCGCGCCTCCGCCAGCCCAGCCTGCAGCAGCTCGGCCACCACCCCCACCATGCCGAGGCCGCCCCTTTCGAGGCCCAGGAGAGCGCCTGGTGGAGGGAATGAAGACATTTAAAAAGGTGTGCCGTCCCTTTAGATATAATGGCCAGAACTCCCTTTGGAGTTCAATTATGCTTGTCACACCCTTGTTCCTGGCTCCGCCCCAGTGTCTCCTGGCTCCACCCCCAAAGTCTCCTGGCTCCACCCCCAAAGTCCCCAGATATTTCTGGAATTGGACTTGGCAACCCTATATTTGGATGGGAGACCTCCAAGGAATACCAGGGTGGCGAAGCGGAGGCAGGCAAGGGCAAACCACCTCTGAATGTCTGAAACCTTGAAAACCCCTTGGACTTGACAGCAAAAAAAAAAAAAAGAAAGGATTGCATGAGAACGAGGAACTTCACCTGGATATTTCAAGGCCAAGAGCTTACCAGTGGGGTAAAGAGCAATTTCAGAGTAATTTGCTTAATATTTCAGGGAAATGATGACTTGGCAGAAGATTAAATGTTCAAACCCAAGCAACTACCGGCAGGGGACACTTGTGGTTTCTGAGCTTACAGCTGAAATTGCTCACGTGGTTTTGAGGTTTCCTTTCCCTCCCTAAGGGCTAGAAACTTGCTGGAAAACAGAAAGGATGAGAGACAGGAGAAGGTGAAGAAGGAATTCTCAGGCTTCTTCTAACTTGATTCCACATTGTCCAGAATCTTAGATCTTAAACTGCAGAGAAAATGAGTTAATTTTTTTTTAAAAAAAGATAGATCCAGGTGGGCAGCCGTGACTCAGAGCAATGGCTCACAAAAGCTCATACCCCACCGCAATGTTTGTTAGTCTTTAAGGTGCTACTGGACTCTTGCTCTTTTTTTAACACTAAATGGGTGCCTTAACATTGCTTGACTCTTCCTGAATAATAAATTTACTGTGAAGCAACAGGAGAAACAATGGCTTTGGGCAACCGAATCCAGATTATGCCCACTATTCAGACTGTGCACACCCAGGGCCTTTTATTGTAGCAGGAATTCCTTTGCATGTTAGGCCATACCTCCCTGTTGTAGCCAATCCACCAAGAGTTTACAGGGCTCTTATTACAGGACCTACTGTAAGCTCCAGGAGGATTGGGAGGTGTGGCCTAATATGCAAAGGAGTTCCTGCGACAAAAAAAGCCCTGCGCATACGGCACACCTGTATGTGAGTGTTGCACGTTTTGCATCTCCTCCCTTTCATCCAGTTATTAAAGCTGCAGGAGACCTATCAGAAAGCAGGCAGGCACCTCCACCTGGCTTTGGTCCTGCAGGTTGGGGAGTTGACCCACAAGATCAAGGTAGGGGTGATTCCTCTTAAAGGACGCTGCTCTGCTTTCCCCCAGGTATGCCTGGAGCCCAGCGTGCTTTGCAGAGGACTGAATGGCGAATAATGCCGTATAATGAAAACCTAGTGGAGTGATTTATTCCTCTGGTATATCCTGATTAGGATTACTAACAAGGCTGAAATGTGCCAGGAGGCTGGTTTTAAGTCAATTTCCCTTCTAAGGTGGGTTGAGTATTTTGTGGATTACTTGAAACGCAAGCTGGGATTTATTTCTCAAACGAGAGGGACAAGCGTCTCTGAAGGCTTCTTCCCCTTTCTCCCAGATGTGCACGGGTGGTCTGCAGTTAGCAGTGAGGGAAAGGCAGTGTGCACATGCTCAGAGGAACTCATCTAGTGATGAAAGTGGACTGTCTGTTTTCCCAGAACTCCCATGATGCAATACAAGAGCCTGGCAGTGCTGAGTTGGTGGAAAGTGCCATCAAGGCACAGCTGACTTGTGGAGTAGGGTGGCCAGGTCTGTGTTGGAAAATACCTGGACACTTTGGGGGTGGAGCTGAGAGAGGGTGGAGTTTCAGGAGGGGAGGGGCCTCAGGATGGCATAATGCCCTAGAATCCACCCTTCAAAGCAGCCATTTTCTCCAGGGGAGCTGATCTCTGCCAGCTGGAGGTCAGTTGTAAAAGCAGGAGATTTTCAGGCCTCACCTGGAGGCAGGCAACCCTAGGGGTTCCAAAGCAAGAGTTGTTCTTTTAGGTGGTTTGCCATGGCCTGCCTCTGTGTCATGACCCTGCTATTCCTTGGAGGTCTCCCATCCAAATACTAGCCAGGGCCAACCCCTGCTTAGCTTCTGAGGATCTGATGAGATCAGGCTAGACTGGGCTATCTGTATCAGGTCAACAGAATTACGGTACATCCTTCTAAGTCCAGTGGCTGTGCTCTGGGTTGTATCCAGCCACTTTCTCCCCACTCAGTCTCACCGTTCCTTCCTACAGCCCCTGTCCCATATGGCAGGGATGACCAACAGTAGCTCTCCAGATGTTTTTTGCCTACAACTCCCATCAGCCCCAGTCATTGGCTATGCTGGCTGGGGCTGATGGGAGTTGTAGGCAAAAAACATCTGGAGCGCTACCATTGGCCACCCCTGCCATATGGCTTTTGTCTATCGAGGTCCCATGATCCTCAGCATAGCTTTTTTTTTTCTTCTGATGGTCAAAATAGCTCTTTCCTTCCCTTTTCACGAATTGAAACATCCAACCCACCATAAATTCTGTTACAGTGGAGATTGGTGGTGATCCGCATGCAGGTTCTGTGTTTTAGGCCGCAAGTTCTTATGCTTCGGGATTGTCATAGATTCTGTTTACATATTGCTTTGCGCATTTGATGTTGCTTCCTCTTTTCCACTCCAAAATTTGAAACTGCGTCCTTGAAACTCTGTGATAAAACTAGAAGAAATGTGGGACATTTGATGTGGGAGATTATTGACAGGCCTCCTGATCTTTTTTTTTTTTTTTTTAAATGTGTTGAAAATGGGGGAGGAAGAATGATGGTGCAGTAGATAATTATAATACTTGGTAACAGAAAGAAAAACTGGGTCGAAAGAGGGGGAGAATGATGGTGCGGAAGATAATTATAATACTTGGTAGCAGAGAGAGAGAGAGAGCTTAATCCTTCCATATAGGCAGGCTTTTTTGCTTTCAGATTGCTTCCCCACTGCTTTGTTGCATAGAGAACTATTTATTTTTTTTCAGATATTTATATCCCACTTTTCTGACCGATGGGAGCCCAAGGTAGCTTACAATGCCATTCTTCCTTTCCTCCATTTTATCCTCACAACAACCCTGCGAGGTAGGGTAAGCTGAGAGAGAGAACCATTCTCCCAAGGTCATCACTCAGCACAGTGCCAGATTAAACCCTGTGGAGGCCCCTAGGCAGTTGAAATCTTGGGGGGACCCTAATTATCTCAGAGTCTGAGCACCGGCCCCGCTGCCCATGGCCCCCGCTGCAGCCGCCTTCTTAATAGCCCCTTTGACAAGCTGCGGGGGAGAGGCAGAGAGATGCAAACTTGGCAATGACACCGGCAGCAGCTGCACCAGGCAAGTCAGGCAAAGAGCAGCTCAGTCGCTGGCTGTACATGCAGCCTGGAGGGGCTGCAAGCAGGGGGGAATCCAGGGGCCCTGAAAGGTGTGGGGGGCCCATAGGCTCTGACTCAGCAGTCTAGCTCTGACTCAGCAATCCTCCATGGCAAGAGTAGGGATTCAAACTCAAGTCTCTCAGATCCTAGTCTCGCACTCTAAGCATTACATCCCACTGGATTCAGGTTGCCAGCTCCAGGTTGGGAAATACTTGGAGCTTGGGGGGGGCGGAGCCTGAGGAGGCCAGAGTTTGGGGAGGGGAGGGACTTCAGTGGGGTATGGTGCCATAGAATCCACCTTCCCGATCGCCCATTTTCTGCAGGTGAACTTGTCACCTGGAGATCCATCGCAATAGCAGGAGATCTCCAGCCACTACTTGGAGGCTGAAGAAGACGACATTGGATTTATATTCCGCCCTCCACTCAGACTCTCAGAGCGACTCACAATCTCCTTTATCTTCCTTCTCCACAACAAACACCCTGTTAGGTAGGTGGGGCTGAGAGGCTCTCTCAGAAGCTGCCCTTCCAAGGACAAGATCTATGATAACTATGGCTGACCCAAGGCCATTCCAGCAGCTGCAAGTGGAGGAGTGGGGAATCAAACCCGGTTCTCCCAGATAAGAGTCTACATACTTAACCACTACATCAACCTGGCTCTCAGGGGCTGGCAACCCTACATTACATATATGAAGCAAAACAAAAATGGAACCTTTCCTACACAATCCCAAGGAGTCTTCCTTTGACTTCCAGATACGCAGAAACAGGTGGTGGTTATGACATGGTAATGAGGCATTTGCCCTGTGACGCTCTTAATTTAGAGTTAATGGGTGAATTGAGTTGGAATCGGTGATGTTTGAGCTTGTAAATCACTCTCAATATTGTGCTGCACCAGAATTCTCACAGCCTCAGGTAAGTTTCACTCCAGGGCCAGAATCATCAAGTTAATAGTATCGTTCTAAATGTTTGAAATAGAATTGGAAATCAGACTCGCTGCATGGCTCATCAATCCACTCAGAAATCTGACGCAAGTACTTTTGAATACACAAAGCTGCCTTATTTCTGAACAGCCCCTTGGTCTGTCAAAGTCAGTATTGTCCACTCTGATTGGAAGTGGCTCTCCTGGATTTCAGGCTGATGTCTTTCACATCATCTGCTACCTAAGACTTTGGAGCTGCTGCTGGGGATTAAACCAGAGGCCTGCTGCATACAAAATAGAACATATGAGCATAAGAAGAGCCTTGCTGGATCAGACCAATCCCAATCTAGACTGGCATGCAGTCTCACACAGTGGTCAATTAGTTCATTTGGAGGCCCAACAACAGGGCAGAGAGGCCAAGACTTTCCCCTGGTGTTGACTTCTGGCTCTGGGATTCAAAGGCTTAGTGCCTTTGAATGTGGGAGCTCCCCTTAGTCACCATAGCTCCATGAATCTATCCAACTCCCTTTTAAAGCTGTTTATTCCTGGGGCCATCATTACATCCTCTGGCAGCGAATTCCAGAGTTTAATCTCTCGGCTTGGCTTCGCGAACGAAGATTTAAGAAGGGTGCAATAGTCCACGTTTGCTGCAGGCTCGCTGGTGGCTGACAAGACCAATGCGGGACAGGCAGGTCCGGCCACAGTGGCTGCAGGGAAAAGTCTGAGTTTAATAACTCTCTGTGTAAAGAAGTATTTCCTTTTGTCCATCCTGTATCTATTGCCCATCAGTTTCATTGGATGCCCTTGAGAATTTTGGAAGAGGGAGAAAAATTTCTTGTCAACTCCACCCTGTGCATAATTTTATAAACCTCTGATGATCTGCCTTGTCTTTCTCTTTTTCACAAGTACACTTAAAGCTCCCTTTCTAACATTTTTCGCATACACACACACACAACAAATAGAAGGAGAGATGTTGAAAAGCACTTTAAGTGGCATGTGTGAATTTTGTCTTTCCAATCCTGCTGAAGAACTAAGATAAATTCATGGATTGAATTGAGAATTTCCTTTGAACGAAGCCTCAGTAGCTGTTCTGAATCTTTGGCACCTCTTAGTTCCTCTGAGCATATGCTGAGTGCCTGCCTTCACTACCAAGCAGTTATAGACACAACTGGGATTCAGGATAATTCTTTAAGGACAGACCGCATCATGTCTAGGCAAGCGTAAACCCCCAATGTCTCTCTGTTCAGAAACAAATTGTCACCTGGACCTCCGCTTTTCCATTTAATTTTTTCAATTAACTTGTCAAGGAAATGGCAATCTTCATCCCTTAGGTTGGATCTACCAGTTTTATCACTCAGTCTCCTCTAATTCCCCTCCTTGCTATAGCCCCTTTTGTTTTTTTGTAGCAGGAACTCCTTTGCATATTAGGCCACACACCCTTGATGTAGCCAATCCTCCTGGAGCTTACAGGGCTTTTAGTACAGGGCCTACTGTAAGATCCTGGAGGATTGGCTATATCAGGGGTGTGGGGCCTAATATGCAAAGGAGTTCCACCTGCTACAAAAAAAGCCGTAGCCCCACCCAACATGGTTTTTCCATGTTCCCCAGCATAGTTTTTTTTTTAAATAGACAAAGGGGACCCCCTCTTCCATTTGCCACCAGTGGAAACGCTGGTTAGATCCAACTGCATTTCTGCAATCCAGGAGAACAGGCAATACAAATCATAAATAAATAAAATAAATAAACTTCCCATTCACAAACTTGAAAAGGTGCCATAGCAGCTAGAGTATCTATCGCCCATCAGTTTCATTGGGTGCTCTTGAGAATTTTGGGAGACCCAACTTCAGATCCCCATTCGGCCATGGAAGCTGGCTGGGTGAGCTTCGGCCAGTCAGAGCCACTCTGACCTCATAGGGTTGCTGTTAAAAAGGTAAAGGTAGCCCCCTGGAGAGCCAGTTTGGTGTAGTTGTTAAGTGTGCGGACTCTTATCTGGGAGAACCGGGTTTGATTCCCCACTCCTCCACTTGCACCTGCTAGCATGGCCTTGGGTCAGCCATAGCTCTGGCAGAGGTTGTCCTTGAAAGGGCAGCTGCTGTGAGAGTCCTCTCAGCCCCACCCACCTCACAGAGTGTCTATCGTGGGGGAGAAAGATAAAGGAGATTGTGAGCTGCTCTGAGAATCTGAGTGGAGGGCGGGAGATAAATCCAATATCAACATCTTCTTACTCTCCTGTGCAAGCACCAGTCATTTCAAGGAGGGGGAGACATTGGGTCCTCCTGGGTGGGGGGAGTCAGGGTATCAATGAAAATAAATAAATAAAAGAAAATGCCCATCTGTGTGGAAAAAAACATTGCTGTCCGATAGGAAGGCCTAGCTCAGAGTTCCTACAGTAAGAACCATCCCAGACAAAGCAGGGTCCTGGGATCAATCACCACTCAGAGCATCCTCAAAGAACACTTACAATCAGGGGTGGAATTCTAGCAGGAGCTCCTTTGCATATTAGGCCACACTCCCTTGATGTAGCCAATCCTCCAAGAGCTTACAAGGCTCTTTTTTGTAAGCTCTTGGAGGATTGGCTACATCAGGGGGTGTGGCCTAATATGCAAAGGAGCTCCCGCTAGAATGCCACCCCTGCTTACAATGCTCCATCCTCACACTTCTTCATATAAACCATATTCAGTGTCTCTGTGTCTATACACTCCCCTTTCCTGGGAGGATGCATACCCAAAGGACAAGGTCCATCCCAACATGATAAATTTGGCTTCAGTGGAGAAGGAGGTTCTCCCTCTGTTGTGTCCTGTCCTGTTCCTTTGTGTTTTAGCTTGCCTCCAGGAAGGCAAGACAGGTATGAAGAGAGACAGAACACAGATGGACCTGCCTTGAGCCTCCTCAGGGTACTGTATTTCTGTGCACATTGCCTCTCTTTCTCTTGGTCATCGCATCAAAACAAGCTGGGAAATGGCATTTTTGCTTATGATTTTCAGTATTGCGTGGAATTTTGAAACGTTCTTTTTAAAATCCTTCTGACTGAGGGCCTAGAAATGCATCACATCTATTTATACCAGTGTGGTATATGGTGGTTAAGAAGGGCAGGCTCTAATCTGGAGAGACGAGTTTGATTCCTCACTTCTGGCACATGAAGCCTGCAGGGTGACCTTGGGCCAGTCACAGTTCTCTCAGAAATCTCTCAGCCCTACCTGCCTCACAAGATGCCTTTTGTGGGGAGAGGAAGACAAGGCAATTGTAAGTCACTTTGAGACTCCTTCAGGTGGAGAAAGGAAAAGAAAGGTCCCCTGTGCAAGGACCAGTCGTTTCCGACTCTGGGGTGACGTTGCTTTCACAAGGTGGAGAAAAGGAGGGTATAAAAACCAACTCTTCCTCCTCCCAGGGCTAGCCCTAGACTCTCTGGCACCCAAGGCAAGGCTAACTTCTGGCACCCCCCTCTGCACTGACAACATCACTGAGTCACGTGGGGGCACCCCAGAAGGCTGGCACCCTAGGCATTCACCTAGTTTGCCCAGTGGCAGGCCCTTCCTCCTCCCCTCTCTGACAGCTCTGTGAACTAGGCTAGGCTGATGAAGACAGCATGTGTCCATGGCAGAATGGAACTTGAATCAGCTTCTCCCAGATCTTAATCTTACATAGATGTTCACTGGAAGTTTCATGTAGGAACGAAATGTGTGTGGGTATTATATAGTGGGTTCCACGCAATGAAGAGGCAAGGTGGTAGTGATCATAGCTCTTTTTATTATCACAGTATAGTATAGGGCTGTGCTCTAAAACTGACTACTGGGCCAACAGGGCCAAATATACATACACTCAAAGTTCCCGCGCTAGCATGCTATCGGACTAGGGTTGCCAAGTCCAATTCAAGAAATATCTGGGGACTTTGGGGGTGGAGCCAGGAGACTCTGGGGGTGGAGCCAGGAGATGTTAGGGGTGGAGCCAAGATCAAAGCTGTGACAAGCATAATTGAACCCCAAAGGGAGTTCTGGCCATCACGTTTAAAGGGACGGCACACCTTTTCAATTCCTTCCTTCCATAGGAAATAATGAAGGATAAGGGCACCTTCTTTTAGGGCTCATAGAATTGGACCCCCTGGTCCAATATTTTTGAAACTTGGGGGGTATTTTGGGGAGAGGCACTAGATGCTATACTGAAAATTTGGTGCCTCTACTCCAAAAAACAGCCCCCCCAGAGCCCCAGATACCCGCAGATCAATTCCCCATTATTTTCTATGGGAATAGATCTCCATAGGGAATAACAGAGTTCCCAGCAGATGTTTCCCTCCCGCCCCCCACTTTCTGACGACCCTGAAGCGGGGGGAGGGTCTCCAAACCGGGGGATCCCCTGCCCCCACCTGGGGATTGGCAACCCTATATTGGACCATTCAAACCAGCAGGGGGGCCATGATTAGAGCAGGGCAACAGGGATTTGGATCCTACTGCCCAATGTTCCCGAGTCCCCAAGCTCAGTCCTACAGGCTCCAATGAGCCAGGCAAGAACACCATACATTATACACATTTCAGATCACATATACAACAGTGGGAGTCCAATTTGGATCAGACTTGCAGGGAGACTGAGCTGTTGCCTTTCCTTACACTGTTCTCCCAACCTGCAACGACTCTAGGGTGCAAATATTTTGCCCTGTTGGGAAGATTTTAGTTAAGCCCAGTGGTTTCTGGCTTGGCTGAGCCTGTGGGTACTTTTGAATTTTGAAAACAGGCACTGGGTACCACCACAAAATGGATGCCACCTGCCCACATAATGGCCATCAAGCAGCCAATCAGAATGGTGGGGGGGTCCCAAGCTAAGTATCCTCTACTGGAGTATCTGTTTCTAAATGGATACTTCCCACAGACATAAAGCTGATTCTTCCTATTCCAGTGAGGTGGAATAGCAGCCTTTCAATGCATTTAATTTTCTCCACTGGGGCAATGTTGGCTCTCTGAGCATTTTCATTTCAGGAAAAAATAGTCCAGGAGGGAAGGCATAAATCACCTGTCCTTACACACCATGGTCCCAGACCAGATTGGGTACTCTCACTCCTCAAAATTTAATTTCAGCATGGAACGCCCAGTGCACATCTGTTTGTTTTAGGACTATCAGCTCTGAGTTGGGAAATACCTGGAGATCTGGGGGCGGAGCCTGAGGAAAGCAGGGTTTGAGGAGGGTCTTCAGTTGGGGGTAATGCCAGAGTCCACTTGGCAAAGCGGCCATTTTCTCTGGGTGATCTGGTCACCTGGAGATCAGTTGTAATAGCGAGAGATCTCCAGCCACCATTTCGAGGTTAAGCCAAGCAAAAGCCGTGACACTTAATTAAGTAATTAACTTGAACTAATGCTATAAGCAACTAAATTAAATCAAAATTGCATTCAGTAAAGCCCACACAAAAATTCATCCCGTACATAAATTCTGCAGTATGCTTCACTCTGTCAAGTCCAACAAGAAGAAAGCCTGTAAACTGTGTTTCCAGTCCTTACACATTCTTTTTGTTAAGTGCTGTGCAATCCCAATATTCCGTAAAGACTTATTCCAAAATGATATAACTTGACAGAGTGAAGCATACTACATAACTGATGAACTTATGTATGGGGTGAATTTTTGTATGAACTTTACTGTAGGTGAATTTGGATACAAGTTGTATTTCTATTATCGTCGCTTATTGCATTAGTTCATTACTAAGATAAGTGTCACGGGTTTTGTTTGGCTTTATCTACTTCCATGACTCTCTGTTAGTTTACCATCTGGAGTTGGCAACCTTAGTTTGGCTAGACCCATAAAGCAAATATGGGGTGGACCCGTATACATTCTCAGGTGAAATATGCTCAAGCCCACGAAGGCTTGGATTCGAATAAATTTGTAAGGCTTGAGCGTAATTACCCCACTGGCCCGTGATACAAAAGTCTTTGTACCCCCAAAACCTAAATCACTATTACGAGCAATTACTTTATCAGCTTCTGGTACATTTCCAAATGGTCTGTGCGAGGAAGCTGTGAGGGGCTGGTGAGACAGGAAGGATGCAGGAAAGGAAGTCTAGTAGCATCAGGAGATTATGGGGGAATTGACCTCTCCCCGTCTGCCCTGTTTGGCTCAGAGGGCAGGCCGGAATGAAAAGGGGACTTGGCTTCCGACTGGACAGATTAGGGACTGTAATGTAGGAATCCCGTCGCCATGGGTGGATTTCTGTACCATAAATAAACCGGTACTCACTCTCTGTCCCACACCTGTGTTTATCTGTCTGTGTCTTGGCTTCCGCTCCTCCAAGAGGGAGGGGGCACAGAGGAAGGAGTGGGGATCTCTCCAGCTACTTGAGCAGACTTGTGCGAGGCTCAGGGGGAATGGTGGGGGCACGCTAAGAGAGAAAAAGCTCAGTAGCCAGGTGGGTGTGAATGTGTGTGTGTTTGGGGGGGGGGACCAAGAATAATAGTTTTAAAAATATATACCCAGTTTTTCTTTACCCTAAGGAGTCTCAAAGCAGCTTACGATCACCTTCCCTTCCTCTTCCCACAACAGGCACCTTGTGAGGCAGGTGGGACTGAGAGAATCATGGAATCATAGAGTTGGAAGGGTCCTCCAGGGTCATCTAGTCTAACCCCCTGCACAGTGCAGGGAACGCACCCCACCCACCCACCCACAGAGTTCAGAGAGAACAGTGACTGACCCGGTTCCCCAGATCAGAGTCCATCACCCTTAACCACTACATCACACTGGCAGGAAAGTAGTACTGATTGAGATAAGCAACAGGGAAGGTGCATCACATTACAGCTTCCAGCTCCAGAGCCAAATGTGATATGGCGCATGGCCTTTTGAAAACAAAGACAAAGGAAATCTTTACGTTAAGGTATCTGGGAGGAGTGGGTGGTATGCTAGAATAACTAGTATGTGAAGGGAGTAGGAGGCAAAGAGACAAAAGGGCTTCTTACTGAGGCTTTACAGAAGGTTAATGCTAGAAGTGAACTGCTTCCAGTTATGCACTGCACAGATTTATGCCTGAGCTCTTAGTCCGTTTTGGGCAGAATACTCATGTATCCCCCCCCACCCTTTATCATGAGTCCTTGTGTGTGACACTTCCTCATAAAGGATTTACAACAACTTGTGCTTGGGCTGTGGAAACATGTATTATTAATCAACATGTCAAATTAGCAATTAGAATAATAGAATCATAGAGCTGGAAGGGACCCTCAGGGTCATCTAGTCCAATCAGGATCAGCATTGCTGTCAGATGGCCACCTCCCTCTGTTTAACAACCTCCAAGGAAGGAGAGCCCGCCACCTCCTAAGGAAACCTGTTCCACTGAGGAGCCGCTCTGTCAGGAAGTTCTTCCTAATGTTGAGCTGGAAACTCTTCTGATTTAATTTCAACCCATTGGTTCTGGTCCTACCTTCTGAGGCAACAGAAAACAATTATGCACCGTCCTCTGTATGATAGCCCTTCAAGTACTTGGTGATCATATCACCTCTCAGCCACCTGCTCTCCATGCTAAACATACCCAGCTCCTTCAACCTTTCCTCATAGGACTTGGTCTCCAGACCCTTCACCATCTTCATTGCCCTCCTCGGGCCCCATTCTAGCTTGTTTATATCCTTCTTAAAACATATCGGTATCCTTTTTATGCTAAATTGTTTCTGCTCTGCAAACAGGCTTTCTTGTTCTGTTCTACCCTTGGTTGATCTCTCTCTGTGATTTCTTGGCTTCTTTTAGCTCTTTGGTTATAAAAGGTTGCTGCCCTCTGAGATAGCTAAAGGGAGATGACTTGATCCAGTCGCTGTCTGTAACAACTAGTGTAGAATATTCAGGTTAGATTACTTGTAGTGGGAGCAACAGTAAGGCCACAAGGAGAATTGAATAGGGAAAAGATATCTGTAAGTACATGAAGCTATCTTCTGCAGTGTTAGACCACAGGTCCCTCTAACCAGTTAACCACAGTCAGCCAAGCTTCATGCAAATCAAGGACCTTCCCACACTTTCTACCTGCTTTCAGAGAAGATGTCAGAAGAGATTTCTGTAGCAGAAGCTGTTTATGAAGTACTGTTACCGCAAACCCCAGACCTTTCTAGGAATGGTTGCTATGGGATGGGGGGCACTTCGCCCACTATAGCAGGAGACCTCCTAGCCCAGACCCCCTAGTCTTGCTGCCACTTGACAAGCCAATGGGGAGAAACTGGGGTGCTCTTCAGCATCACAGTAATGTGCGATGTCACTTCCAGCACAAAACTGGAAGTGATGTCATCACGTTGGCACGGCATTCTAGGAACTATTCGTCACTAGCAGTTGCTCCGTCTCAAGCTTCTGCTTTCCCCAGCTCAAGCAATCGATTCCTCACCAGTTGCTGCGCAGGTGCATTTCGACCCACAGCTCCCTCCAATTTCCCTTGCAGCTTCCTGCTCTTGCTTTTTAGAGTTCCAGAAGCCATGAGGGAAATTGGAGGGAGCTGTGGATCAAAATGCGCCCATGCAGCAACTTGTGGAGAATCAATTGCTTGAGCTAGGGAAAGCAGAAACCCGGGGGTGGAGCAACTGCTACTAAGGAATTGGTCTAAGTCGATTAATGATCACATCACTTCCAGTTTCATGCTGTAAATGATGCACGATGCCAAACGAATGGTTCTCACCCTCCTGACAGCCCTGCTGGCTTGCCAACTATGGCTGGCAACCCTACTATGGCATAGGGCTGCTAAGCTCCCACCCGTGACAGGGGTCCCTCACTCCCGGCTCCCCTTTCCTGCTGCTGCTGCAGTCAGTGAGAGAATATTAATCTTAAAAATTAACTGTTAGGCTTTGCTCCACTCGTTTTGGAAAGTGTCCAAGCACATTATGATGCCCTCTGGATGGAAAGGTGGCTTATCTGAGAGCGCATCTCCACATTACAACTTTTTCTGGTCAGGTTTTGTATTCTTACTGTAATGTCAGGTTTCATCGGGCTGGCCTCTTGGTTATATATGTTTCCATATTACATTCTTTGCGAACCTGCATCCCCATATCTCCTTCTCCAGCCATAAGCTGGCTGTGTCCACTGTGTGCACTGTGCAGGGAACTAAAACCAGATCCCATGTTGCATAAGGTTTGATGCTCTGACACTGCAGTTTCCTCCCAGCGTGGACTGCCACAGGAGGTGGTGGCGGCTACAAGCATAGCCAGTTTCAAAAGGGGATTGGATAAACATATGGAGCAGAGGTTCATCAGTGGCTGTTAGCATATTGTTAGAACTCTCTGTCTGGGGCAGTGATGCTCTGTATTCTTGGTGCTTGGGAGGGGCAACAGTGTGAGGGTTTCTAGTGTCCTGGCCTCACTGATGGACCTCCTGATGGCACCTGGTTTTTTTGGCCACTGTGTAACACAGAGAGTTAGACTGGATGGGCCATTGGCCTGATCCAACATGGCTTCTCTTATGTTCTGGTTCCAGAGATTCCACAGGTTTGTTGTGTGGTCAGTTGAGTAAGATCATAGGACTTGTTCATCCAATAACTAAAAATACTTTCTGTATACAGATTTAAAGCTCAGGAGATGGAGTCCTGCTAGATGCAAGGCTGGGAGACGGATGAAAGTATCTTCCTAGGATTTTTAAAGGGGAACAGCACAATCCTCTGATGGCCACCCCCACCCCACCCCCCAAGCTGGAAGAGTGAGAAAAGAGTTAGCCTGCTTTTCTTTCTCTTCTGTGAGTAGTAAAAGCCCTTAGGAAAAGGGGTTGGTACACAGGAAAGGAAAAGTCCCCTGTGCAAGCGCCAGTCGTTTCCAACTCTGGGGTGACGTTGCTTTCACGTTTTCATGGCAGACTTTTTACAGGGTAGTTTACCATTGCCTTCCCCAGTCTTTTACACTTCCCCCCAGCAAGCTGGGTACTCATTTTACCAACCTCGGAAGGATGGAAGGCTGAGTCAACCTTGGGCCGGCTACCTGAATCCAGCTTCTGCCGAAATCGAACTCAGGTCGTGGGCAGAGAATTCAGATCATGCTGCTTTACCACTCTGCACCACTGGGCCACTTGGTACACAGGAGGAACGGCTTAAATACCTTTCCCACCCACCAATATCCCCACATGGTCGCTGTTTCCCTTTGAATATGCTGGGCAGCTCTATTCACTTGCCTGTCTTTTGCTAAAAGGTAAAGGTAGTCCCCTGTGCAAGCACCAGTCATTTCCGACTCTGGGGTGACGTTGCATCATGATCTTTTCACAGCAGACTTTTTTATGGGGCAGTTTGCCATTGCCTTTCCCAGTCATCTACACTCCCCACCCCCACCCCAGCAAGCTGGGGACTCATTTTACCGACCTCAGAAGGATGGAAGGCTGAGTCAACCTTAAGCCAGCTACTTGAACCCAGCTTCAGCTGGGATTGAACTCAGGTCGTGAGCAGAAAGTTCAGACTGCAGTACTGCAGCTTAGGCACTTGGAATTCGACACCTAGAAAGGATGGGGAATGGAGTGATGTGGGCTTGTTCCTCCGATACCTGCCTTGGGCACTTCAGAGAAAGATGCTAGAGAGAGACGTTAAAAAAAACAGGGAAATGTCTAGGGCAGAAACACAGTAAAGGGATGAAACAGGTGTAAAAGTCACTGCCCCTCCCCCCGAGGTGCTGCTGCACATAAAACACCCACATCTGGAAAAAAGCCAGTTCTTTTGACTCCAGGCCCACAATGGATTCTCAGCACCCCAGAGGCGAGAACTTCAACCCCCTCCCCCTTCCTGCAATGTAGAGTTTGGGACACCTCCTTCGAAGAGTGTATTGCTGCTGCACGGGATCCCCCTAGGACTGAGGGCATTTACGGATAGCCCCGGCCCCTCCGCCCTGTGCCAAACCTCAGCGTTGCCCCAGGGTGGCCAGCTCAAACCAGCTCCTCGCTGGGACCAGCACCTTCCACTGGAGCCAAATAATTGCTTAGTCCTTTGTTGTTCGGTGTCTACAGCCCCGGGGCCTTCATTTGTGGGAACTCGCTGTGGCTAGTGCCTCCCTCTTTAATTACCTTCCCCTCCTGCTCAGGCACCCGCTCCCTTGGCTTACTCACTCCCGGCAGCCGGGCGCAACTCCCCAAAAACAACCTCGGTCCTTTAAATTGGGCTTTGGCAGCTGCCTCTCCCTCCCTTCCTCGTATGCCCTCCTCCCCACCCCGCAACAGCCACAAGGACTTTGAATCAAAGGACTTAACAGGGATGATGTGAACAGCGGTTAAAGCCAAAGCCCTTGGGAGTTACATCTCCAGACTAGGTTTCAGTTGTGGCTTGGTCAGAATCTTAAGGACATAAGAAGATTCTTCTTCGATCAGACCAAAGATTCACCCGGTCCAGAATACAGTTTCCAACAGGTAGCCAGACATAATACTTGAACATGTATACAAAGCTGCCTTCTACTGAATTAGACTATTGGTCCATCAAGGTCAATATTGTCTACTCAGATAGGCAAGGACTTTCCAGTAGGGTTGCCAGCCTTCCAGGTGGGGCCTGGAGATCTCTCGTTTTTACAACTGATCTCCAGCCGGCAGAGATCAGCTCCCCTGGAGAAAATGGCTGCTTTGAAGGGTGGACTCTATGGCTTTGTACCATGCTGAGGGTCCTCTCCTCCGCATACCCCACTCTCTCCAGGATCCACCCCCAAAGTCTCCAGGTATTTTCCAGCACAGACCTTGTTAGGCACTGGGATGCTTTCTGGAACAAGCGGGAACCAAAAGAGACAGTCTCCACTTGTCCCCAAAAGGAACCAGGCTGCTGGTGCTTAAAATCAAAAAGGTGGCAGAACAGTTTTTAAACTAAATCTTGGGGGAAAGCCGACAGGAGATGAAATGTCTCTGGTTCGGGAGGACTCATCTCAAAGAGATGAAGGGTTAGCTGTTACTTTTCTACTGGGTAATGGATCAGAGTGGTCCACTGAGATGGTGACAAACAGTATGGACTGTCTGCCAGAGTCTTGAGGCAGCAGAAGGAAGGTTGCGGGCCTAACTTGCCTGGGAAATTATAGATGTTTGTATACAAATGCTAGAAGTGTTCAAAGTAAAAGTGGGGAGTTGGAATTTTTAGTGCTGGGGAAAAACATAGACATTGTGGGAATTTCAGAAACTTGGTGGAATGAGGAGAATCAGTGAGACATGGTGATTCCTGGATATAAGTTATATTGAATGGATAGGGAGGGAAGGGTTGGAGGTGGGGTGGCTCTGTATGTCAGAGAGGGTATACAGTCCAGTAAGACTGAGGTCAGAGAATTAAATTCCCTTCTAGAAATGCCTTGGGTCGAAAGGCACAAACAGGTATAAGAAGAGGCCAGCATGGTTAACAAACAAAGTAATGGAAGCTGTAAAAGGTAAGAAGGACTCCTTTAAGCGGTGGAAAACCAGTCCAAGTGAGATTAATAAAAGGGAACACAGGCAGTGGCAAATCAAATGCAAGACTGTGATCAGGCAGGCAAAAAGGGACTATGAGGAGCATATTGCAAAAAACATAAAGACCAACAATAAAAATTTCTTCAAATATATTAGAAGTAGGAAACCAGCCAGGGAAGCAGTGGGGCCCTTGGATGACCATGGGGTAAAAGGATTACTGAAGGAGGATGGGGAAATGGCTGAGAAGCTGAACGCATTTTTTGCCTCCGTCTTCACCGTGGAAGATGAGAAGTGTTTGCCCGCCCCAGAACCACTAATATTGGAAGGGGTGTTGAAAGACCTGAGTCAGATTGAGGTGACAAAAGAGGAGGTCCTACAACTGATAGACAAATTAAAAACTAATAAGTCACCGGGTCCGGATGGCATACATCCGAGAGTTCTGAAAGAACTCAAAGTTGAACTTGTGGATCTTCTAACAAAAATCTGTAATCTTTCATTGAAATCTGCCTCCGTTCCTGAGGACTGGAAGGTAGCAAATGTCACCCCCATCTTTAAAAAGGGTTCCAGAGGAGATCCGGGAAATTACAGGCCAGTCAGTCTGACTTCAATACCGGGAAAGTTGGTAGAAACCATTATCAAGGACAGAATGAGTAGGCACATTGATGAACACGGGTTATTGAGGAAGACTCAGCATGGGTTCTGCAAGGGAAGATCTTGCCTCACTAACCTGTTACATTTCTTTGAGGGGGTGAACAAACATGTGGACAAAGGAGACCCGATAGATGTTGTTTACCTTGACTTCCAGAAAGCTTTTGATAAAGTTCCTCATCAAAGGCTCCTTAGAAAGCTTGAGAGTCATGGAGTAAAAGGACAGGTCCTCTTGTGGATCAAAAACTGGCTGAGTAATAGGAAGCAGAGAGTGAGTATAAATGGGCAGTCTTCGCAGTGGAGGACGGTAAGCAGTGGGGTGCCGCAGGGCTCGGTACTGGGTCCCATCCTCTTTAACTTGTTCATAAATGATTTAGAGTTGGGAGTGAGCAGTGAAGTGGCCAAATTTGGGGATGACACTAAATTGTTCAGGGTGGTGAGAACCAGAGAGGATTGTGAGGAACTCCAAAGGGATCTGTTGAGGCTGGGTGAGTGGGCGTCAACGTGGCAGATGCGGTTCAATGTGGCCAAGTGCAAAGTAATGCACATTGGGGCCAAGAATCCCAGCTACAAATACAAGTTGATGGGGTGTGAACTGGCAGAGACTGACCAAGAGAGAGATCTTGGGGTCGTGGTAGATAATTCACTGAAAATGTCAAGGCAGTGTGCGTTTGCAATAAAAAAGGCCAACGCCATGCTGGGAATTATTAGGAAGGGAATTGAAAACAAATCAGCCAGTATCATAATGCCTCTGTATAAATCGATGGTGCGGTCTCATTTGGAGTACTGTGTGCAGTTCTGGTCGCCGCACCTCAAAAAGGATATTATAGCATTGGAGAAAGTTCAGAAAAGGGCAACTAAAATGATTAAAGGGCTGGAACACCTTCCCTATGAAGAAAGGTTGAAACGCTTAGGGCTCTTTAGCTTGGAGAAACGTCGACTGAGGGGTGACATGATAGAAGTTTACAAGATAATGCATGGGATGGAGAGAGTAGAGAAAGAAGTACTTTTCTCCCTTTCTCACAATACAAGAACTCGTGGGCATTCGATGAAATTGCTGAGCAGACAGGTTAAAACGGATACAAGGAAGTACTTCTTCACCCAAAGGGTGATTAACATGTGGAATTCACTGCCACAGGAGGTGGTGGCGTCCACAAGCATAGCCACCTTCAAGAAGGGGTTAGATAAAAATATGGAGCAGAGGTCCATCAGTGGCTATTAGCCACAGTGTGTGTGTGTGTGTGTGTATATATATATATATATATATATATATATATATATATATATATATATATATATATATATATATATATATATTTGGCCGCTGTGTGACACAGAATGTTGGACTGGATGGGCCATTGGCCTGATCTAACATGGCTTCTCTTATGTTCTTATGTTCTTAAATAGAGGACCCAAAAGGAAATTTAACTATGGGAGTTTGTTATCACCCACCAAATCAAAAGATAGAGGACGATTATAATATGATGGAAGGATTAAAGATAGTGGCTAAATGTAAAAACTGTGTCATAATAGGTGATTTTAACTACCTGCAGATTGATTGGGTCAATATGTGTTCTGGTCGAGAGAAAGAGATTGAGTTTCTAGACGCTCTCAATGACTGTGCTATGGAGCAGATGATCACAGAGCCTACCAGGGGTGGGGTGATCCTGGATTTGGTCTTAAGTAATGCCCAAGACCTGGTGAGAGATGTCAAAGTGATTGCACCGCTTGGGAGCAGTGACCATAATGTTATTGATTTCACCATTTGTATAAATAGGGAGTTGCCCCAAAAGACCAGCACAACCACTTTTAACTTTAAAAAGGGTAAATTCTCTGAGATGAGGAGGCATGTGAAGAGGAAACTGAAAGGAAAGGTAAATGCAGTCAAAACCCTTGGGGAAGCTTGGAGGCTATTTAAAACTATAGTCCTAGAAGCTCAGATAAAATATATACCACAAGTTAAGAAAGGCACAAACAGGTATAAAAAAAGGCCTGCATGGTTAACAAACAACGTTACAGAAGCTGTAAAAGGTAAGAAGGATTCTTTTAAGCAGTGGAAAGCTAGTCCAAGTGAGATTAATAAAAGGGAACACAGGCTGTGGCAAATCAAATGCAACACTGTGATCAGGCAGGCAAAAAGGGACCATGAGGTGCATATTGCAAAAAACATAAAGACCAACAATAAAAATTTCTTCAAATATATTAGAAGCAGGAAACCAGCCAGGGAGGCAGTGGGGCCCTTGGATGACCAAGGGGTCAAAGGATTACTGGAGGATAGGGAAATGGGTGAGAAGCTGAATGCATTTTTTTCCTCCGCCTTCCCTGTGGAAGATGAAAAGTGTTTGCCCACTCCAGAACCGCTAATTTTGGAAGGGGTGTCAGATTGAGGTGACAAGAGAGGAGGTCCTACAACTGATAGACGAATTAAAAACTAATAAGTCACCAGGTCCAGATGGCTTACATCCAAGAGTTCTGAAAGAACTCAAAGGTGAACTTGTGGATCTCCTGACAAAAATATGTAATCTTTCATTGAAATCTGCCTTCGTTCCTGAGGACTGGAAGGTAGCAAATGTCACCCCCATCTTTAAAAAGGGTTCCAGAGGAAATCCGGGAAATTACAGGCCAGTCAGTCTGACTTCAATACCGGGAAAGTTGGTAGAAACCATTATCAAGGACAGAATGAGTAGGCACATTGATGAACACAAGTTATTGAGGAAGACTCAGAGGAGGGTGACAAAGATGGTAAGGGGTCTGGAGACCAAGTCCTATGAGGAAATGTTGAAGGAGCTGGGGATGTTTAGCCTGGCGAGGAGGTGGCTGAGAGGTGATATGATCACCATCTTCAAGTACTTGAAGGGCTGTCATCTAGAGGATGGTGTGGAATTGTTTTCTGTGGCCCCGGAAGGTAGGAGCAGAACAAATGGGTTGAAATTAAATCAAAAGAGTTTCTGGCTCAATGTTAGGAAGAACTTCCTGACAGTTAGAGCAATTCCTCAGTGGGACAGGCTTACTCGGGAGGTGGTGGGCTCTCCTTCCTTGGAGGTTTTTAAACAGAGGCTATATGGCCATCTGACAGCAATGAAGATCCTGTGAATTTAGGGGGAAGTGTTTGTGAGTTTCCTGCATTGTGCAGGGTGTTGGACTAGATGACCCTAGAGGTCCCTTCCAACTCTATGATTCTATGACTCAGCATGGGTTCTGTAAGGGAAGATCTTGCCTCACTAACCTGTTACAGTTCTTTGAGGGGGTGAACAAACATGTGGACAAAGGGGACCCAATAGCTGTTGTTTACCTTGACTTCCAGAAAACTTTTGATAAAGTTCCTCATCAAAGGCTCCTTAGTAAGCTCTAGAGTCATAGAGTAAAAGCACAAGTCCTCTTGTGGATCAAAAACTGGCTAATTAATAGGAAACAGAGAGTGAGTATAAATGGGCAGTCTTTGCAGTGGAAGATGGTAAGCAGTGAGGTGCCGCAGGGCTCAGTACAGGGTCCCATGCTCTTTAACTTGCCCGTAAATGATTTGGAGTTGAGAGTAAGCAGTGAAGTGGCTAAGTTTGCAGATGACACTAAATTGTTCAGGGTGGTGAGAACCAGAGAGGATTGTGAGGCACTCCAAAGGGATCTGTTGAGGCTGGGCGAGTGGGCGTCAACGTGACAGATGAGGTTCAATGTGGCCTAGTGCAAAGTAATGCACATTGGTGCCAAAAACCCCAGCTACAAATACAAGTTGATGAGGTGTGAGCTGGCAGAGACTGACCAAGAGAGAGATCTTGGGGTCGTTGTAGATAACTGAAAATGTCAAGACAGTGTGCGATTGCAATAAAAAAGGCCAACGCCATGCTGGGAATTATTAGGAAGGGAATTGATAACAAATTAGCCAGTATCATAATGCCCCTGTATAAATCGATGGTGCGGTCTCATTTGGAATACTGTGTACAATTCTGGTCACCGCACTCAAAAAGAATATTATAGCATTGGAAAACGTGCAGAAAAGGGCAACTAGAATGATTAACGGGTTGGAACACTTTCCCTATGAAGAAAGGTTAAAACACTTGGGGCTCTTTAGCTTGGAGAAACATCGAATGTGGGGTGACATGATAGAGGTTTACAAGATTATGCATGGGATGGAGAAAGTAGAGAAAGAAGTTTCTCCCTTTCTCACAATACAAGAACTTGTGGGCATTCAATGAAATTGCTGAGCAGTTGGGTTAGAATGGATAAAAGGAAGTACTTCTTCACCCAAAGGGTGATTAACATGTGGAATTCACTGCCACAGGAGGTGGTGGCAGCTACAAGCATAACCAGCTTCAAGAGAGGATTGGATAAAAATATGGAGCATAGGTCCATCAGTGGCTATTAGCCACAGCATATTATTGGAACTGTCTGGGGCAGTGATGCTCTGTATTCTTGATGCTTGGGGGGGGGGGGCAAAGTGGAAGGGCTTCTAGCCCCACTTGTGAACCTCCTTTTTTTTTTTGGTGACTGTATGACACAGAGTGTTGGACTGGATGGGCCATTGGCCTGATCCAACATGGCTTCTCTTATGTTCTTATGTTCAATCCTACTTTCCAGGGTCTCAGGGGGTTTTTGGTATCACCTGGTCCTTTCAACTGGAGATGGCAGAGATTGAACCTTCTGCATGCACAGCAATTGCTGCACCACTGAGCCACAGCCCCTCCCCTACTTCTGGGGAGCCTGTGAGAACAGCATGAAGGCAACAGCCTAATATCCCATTGTAAATCCCCCATATCTGTTATGAAAGGTATACTGCCTCAGAAAATGGCAGCTCCATTTCGCTGTCATGGCTAATAGATCTATCTTCTGTGAATTTGTGGCATGCTTTTTAAAAGCCATCTGAGCTATTGGACATCACCATGTCCTACAGCATTGAATCCCATTCATTAACTTTTTTGCCTATCAGTTTTATTAGGCAAGTACCAATATTATGAGAGAGGGAGAGAAACATTCTCTCCAGTTTAGAACCCTTTAACATGCCTCCTGGGATGGAAGGCAGCATGGTGTAGCCTGATCTTGCCAGATCTTGGAAGTTAAGGGAGACCACCAAGGAAGCCTCTGCAGAGGAAGGCCATGGCCAACCACCTCTGCTTAATCACTTGCAGGGGTGGAATTCTAGCAGGAGCTCCTTTGCATATTTGGCCACACACCTCTGATGTAGCCAATCCTTCAAGAGCTTACAAGGTTCTTTTTTGTAAGCTCTTGGAGGATTGGCTACATCATGGGGGTGTGGCCTAATATGCAAATGAACTCCTGCTAGACTTTTACCCCTGATCACTTGTCTTGAAAACCCCATGAGGTTACCATAAGTCGGCTGCACACGAACATGTCTCTTACCTTAATAACCCTTCCCCCTGTAAGTTTTTTTTTAAGTGGGGGGGGGGGGACCCAGAATGCTTCCCTTTCCACACAGGTAAGATGCTTCAATTCCTTGATCGTTTTGATTGCTCTTTCCAGAGCAACCAAAACTGATCAAGGAGTTGGAGCATCTTCCCTGTGTCCAAAGTGAGAGGGAGAGGATGTAAGTTCCTAGTTAGTGATTTCCTAGATAAGCTTTTTCCAGGACTGGTAATCCTTTTCAGCAGAGCTTTTTTGGTAGTAAAAGCTCAGCAGGAACTTATTTGCATATTAGGCCACACCCTCTGACATCACTATTGTTTTGCAAAGATTTGTTGTAGAAAAATTCCAACAGGAACTTGTTTGCATATTAGACCACACCCTCTGACACCAAGCCAGCCTGCGTTCCTGTTCAAAAAAGCCCTGCTTTTCAGGCTCCAAATACATTAATTATTAATTATTTCTAAGATTTGTCTTAAAGTTCCATTAATGATTCCCAAACATTCCTGCGCGGTTTGGGCCCTTCCCAAGCGCCCCATTGTTCAAAAGATTATATCCTTCCATTGGGAACGTGATAAACTCCTCCTAGTTTTTGTTATTAAAACCCACAGATGGACTCTGGAAATGCTCATAAAAATTCTTGCAAGAAGCATTAAAATTGACTTCAGAGGTATAAAGGGGTGGGTGGGGGGACTTAACCACAACTCCAAAAGCACTCCTTGGATACAAGCAGATTGCTTCTTCAAAGGGCAGGCTTCACTTTTTTCTGTATTGATTTTACAAAATTTATTCCCTGCTGTTCTGCTCTTATAAGGGTCACACAGGTTATTTGAAGGTTTTTGAGAAATATAGCCCCGTGGCACAGAGTGGTAAGCTGCAGTACTGCAGTCCAAGCTCTGTTCACAACCTGAGTTCAATCCTAGCAGAAGCTGGGTTCAGGTAGACAGCTCAAGGTTGACTCAGCCCTCCAGCTTCTGTGGTTGATAAAATGAGTACCCAGCTTTTGGGTGGTAAAGTGTAGATGACTGGGGAAGGCAATGGCAACCCACCCCGTAAAAGTCTGCCAAGAAAACGTCCTGTTGTAACATCACCCCATGGGTCAGTAACGACCCGGTGCTTTCACAGGGCGACTACCTTTACCTTTTAATTAACAAAAAAAACCAAACCCTTTGTTGAATCTCTGCTATTTTCTCTGGCGCTCATAAGGGGATTGTCTAACTCACACACTCTTGCACTATTTATTTTTCTCTTTCAAATAACTTGCACTATTTATTTTTCTAATGGCAGCAACTAGTTCACATGGAGATTTTGTGGCATACAGGCCTTCTGTTAGGGATAGGTCACAACACGAAAGACTTTGATGTTACTTACAACTACTCTTCCCACATCCCCCAACTGATAGCTGACAGCCCTCAGTAAGGCTTTGTGGCCTGCATTTAGTGGTGGTTGCTAGGCAACACAGTAGTGGTGCTCTTTCTTTCCACTTTCTAGCAGCTGTGTTGCTGGGTTGGTTTGGAGCAACGGAACGAAGTTTGGGTCCAGTGGCACCTTTAAGACCAACAAAGTTTAATTCTGGGTATAAGCTTTCATGTGCATGCGCACTTCTTCAGATAGTAGCTGTGTTGATAGGCTATGCAGAAGACAGTGTGGCTCTGCGCCGATCCACTCCAACTAACTTTGAAGACATTCTGAATCTCTGCCTCCATAAATGGTGACTGGATAAAACATAAACTGGCACAGCAAGCCTAAACAGAGTTATATCTGGGGTTGCCAACCTCAAGGAGGGGCCTGGCGATCTCTTGCTATTAAAGCTGGTCTCCAGGCAACAGAGATTAGTTTCCCTGGGGGAGAATGGCTACTTTGAAGGGTGGACCATGTGGCATTGTACCCTGCTGAAGTACTTCCCCTCCCCTTCCCTCCCCAAACCCTGCCCTCTCCAGGATCCACCCCAAAAATCTCCAGGTATTTCCTGACCTAGAGCTGCAACCCTACTTTCTCAGCCCATTGAAGTCAATGAGTTTATAAGGGTATAACTCTTTAGGATTGCGCTGTGAGTGCTCTGTCTGTTCCTCTCCCCGTCTCAGACTGACTGCTTATTAATACATGACAGCAGCCATGGCTTTTTCTTGCCCAGCAAGGCTTCTGGGAGGCCACTGGTGAGTTGATTGACTGTGCAGATTTTTAAAAATGCTACTTTGGCAGCAGCTGCCACCACTGTACAATGATCTTCACTGTGTGACTGATGTTAAGCTGTGGCAGCCATTTTGTGGCTGATTTCCACCTTGGATTGCCAACTTTTGGAATAGGGTTGCCAGATCCAGATTGGGAAACTCCTGGAGATTTGGGGATGGAGCCTGAAGAGGACAGGGACGTCAGTGGGGTACAATGCCACAGAGTCCATCCTCCAAAGCAGCCATTTTCTCCCAGAGAACTGATCTCTGTAGTCTAGAAATGAGCTGTAATTCCGGGGGATCCCAAGGCCCCACCTGGAGGCTGGCATCTAGGATTGCCAGGTCCTTTGCCCATCCAGTAGGGGGATTTGTGGGTTTTTCTTGGGGTGGCAGGGACGTCATGCAACATCCCTGATGTGATGACATTACCCGGAAGTGATATCATCGTGTGTGGGACCTTCTGGGTTTTGGGCAAACTCTGTGGTAAAATTGGGGTTAAACCATCGAGCTTGCCCAAAGCCCAGAGCATCTCCCATGCAACATCCTCGATGCAATGACATTGCTTCTAGGTGACGTCATTGCACTGGGGAATATTGCATGGTGATGTCCATGTTTAAGGGAAGGTTTCCCACACCACCCAGCTGGTCCGCAGCGAAGAGGAGCCCTGGAAACCAAGGGATCCCCCACTGCGACCTGGGGGCTGGTAACTCTACTGGCTTCCCTATTTAGAAGGTGGACTCTTTGGCATTATATCCCATTGTAGTCTCTCCCTTCCCCAAACCCCATTTTCCTCAGGCTTCATCTCTAAAATTTCCAAATATTTCCCAACCTGGAGCCAGCAAGCCTAGCTCCACCTCTTGTGGCAGCCATTTTGGGGCTGCTGTCAACATTCTGCCATATCAAAATTTCAGAGGTGCCTGCAAGTTGTACACTACTGTAGCGGTCTGAGACAACTTTGAGGACATTGTTTCAGAGGTGTTGACTTATTCTTCATGTGGGTTGGGATGAGGGCCATAACTGCACACCAGTTCCATCTTCAAGTCCAAGGCTGTCAACATACAATACAATGCTTGCCTTTTAATATGCTGTGGATGCTTTCCCTTTCCTTCCTTCCCACCACCCTGGCACAATTAAGAGCTAACAATGTGATACAATAAAGGCAAATATATTGTTAATATACACATAGAACAGGAAAGACCGGGGGGACTGTTGTGTACTGCATTAACATCTGTGCTCTCTATTATAATTTTTTGTGTTACCAACACCTGGCAGGGTGGGTGAGGTTTAAAGGACTGCCTGGGTAATTTAGTTCTATAGCCCTTTATGAAGGAGGTCACTTAGTCACAAGGGAAGGAGGGTAAATAGAGTTGTCCAGTCCCAGATATGGCAACATGTCTCCCCCACCATAACAATGGGATGGAATAACAAGGGGAGGGATGGTGGCTCAGTGGTAGAGCATCTGCTTGGGAAGCAGAAGGTCCCAGGTTCAATCCCTGGCATCTCCAACTAAAAAAGGGTCCAGGCAAGTAGGTGTGAAAAACCTCAGCTTGAGAACCTGGAGAGCCACTGCCAGTCTGAGTAGACAATACTGACTTTGATGGACCAAGGGTCTGATTCAGTATAAGGCAGCTTCATATGTTAGGGTTGCCAAGTCCAATTCAAGAAATATCTGGGGACTTTGGGGGTGGAGCCAGGAGACATTGGGATGGAGCCAAGATCAAGGCTGTGACAAGCATAATTGAACTCCAAGGCAGTTCTTGCCATCACATTTAAAGGGACAGCACACCTTTTCAATTCCTTCCTTCCATAGGAAATCATGAAGGATAGGGGCACCTTCTTTTGGGGCTCATAGAATTGGACCCCCTGGCCCAATCTTTTTGAAACTTGGAGGGTATTTTGGGGAGAGGCACTAGATGCTATACTGAAAATTTGGTGCCTTTACCCCAAAAAACAGCCCCCCCAGAGCCCCAGATACCTGCGGATCAATTCTCATGATTTTCTATGGGAATAAATCTCCCTAGGGAATAACAGAGTTTCCAGCAGACATTTCCCTCCCTTCCCCCCGCTTTCTGACGACCCTAAAACGGGGGGAGGGTCTTCAAACCAGGGGATCCCCTGCCCCCACCTGGGGATTGGCAACCCTATCATATGTTCATATGGTCAATGGAGATTTTGGATGTGGGGACTGAGGAGGGCAAGGTCTGGGGAGGGGAGGGACTTCACTGAGGTATAATGCTGTAGAGTCTGCCTTCCAAAGGGGCCATTTTTCTCCAAATGAACTAATCCCTGTCGCCTGGAGATCAGTTGTGATAGTGGAGATCTCCAGTCCAGCTACTACCTGGAGGTTGTCAACCCTACTTTTCTCCCAGAGCTTAGGGTTGCCAATCCCCAGCTGGGGCAAAAGACAAAAAGTTCATGAATCAAACCCATTTGAATAATCTTGAAAGTCATGAATTCCATGTCTGTGTATGAATAAACTGCCATTGGGTTCCATTCATAGAATCATAGAGTTGGAAGGTACCTCTAGGGCCATCTAGTCCAACCCCCTGCACAATGCAAGAAACTCACAAATTCAACAGCCTGAAAACCAAGGAAGATATAATTGAAACATCTTGTAATATCTAGAATGGGCGCTTGAAGGCTGAATGAACTTTTTGTCTTTTGCCCCTTCATTAGATATTTGTGGACTTAACAGCAACCTTGTATTATGAATGGAAGTTACTGGGGAGGAGATACAAAGGAGACGTGATGTATTGAAGTATATGTACAACTGGCATACTGTTAGTTTAGTTTATTTACGATTTATATCCCGCCCTTCCCACCAAGGTGGCTCAGGGCGGCTCACAGCACATAAAATCTAACATAAAAATATCAATTTTAAACATTTTACACAGTTAAAACATTAAGCACATTAAAAAACATCACAGCAGTCTAATACAACTACACTCAGTTTCCTCCGGTTAGTTATAAGCCAGCCGGAAGAGGGCTGTCTTGCAGGCCCTGCGGAACTGAGCAAGGTCCCGCAATTTTGATGTATATTCTTAATGAATTCTATATATTTTTTGAATTTTGAGATTGAACATAGTCATATACAGTAGAAATTTGTATTATATTTGAATGAATGTTGATACTTAGTAGATATCTAATTAGACGCTAAGGCCCTTTTGGTCTTTGTTTAATCCTCAATTGAGGGCAGGGAATCCCACAGTTTGAAGGCCCTTCCCCTGCTTCAGGGTTATCAGGAAGCAGGGAGGGGAGAGGAATGTCTGCTGGGCACTCCATTATACCCAGGCTTTTTTTCCGGAAAAAGAGGTGCTGAAACTTCCAAGAGGGAAATGATGGAGAAACACATGGGTGTCCCTCATGAACTTTTAAACATTTTTTGAGAATTTTGCTTCCACAAAGAGGTTCCGGAACTTCATTCTGCCTCATTCCCCCAGAAACAGGGCCGGCACGTGGGGTCCTGCAGCCCGAGGCAGAACTCCAACATGCGCCCATCCCCCCTCCCACCGGGGAAAAGCGTGCGGGTGGCGTGATGACGTCACCCACTGAAATGCTGTTGTTTCTGGGTGCTGAGGGGCTGGGGAAGTTTCTCTGATCCCTCAGTGCCCAGAAAGAATCCACAGCGCTTTCAGTCCTTGGCGCTCTCTGAGTTCGGAGAGCACGGAGGACCGAAAGTGCCATTGTTTCTGGGTGCTGAGGAGCTGGGGGAGCTCTTCCGGCCCCTCAGTGTCCAGTCGGAGGCTCAGGGACAACGCGAGCAGGGAGGGGGCGCCCATCCTCTACCCCTGTTGGGAGCTGGTGCCTTAGGCAATTGCCTAGGTCACCTACTCCTACGAGCCGGCTCTGCCCAGAAAAAAACCCGATTATATCCTATGGAGACCGATCCCTATAGTGTGTAATGGAGAATGGATATCCACGGGTATCTGGGGCTCGAGGCGGGGGCTGTTTTTTGAGGTAGAGGGCCCAAATTTTCCACATAGCTTCTGGAGCCTCTCCTTAAAAAACCATAAACAAGATAGTACTGAGGGGTCCAATTCTATGAGTCCCAAAATGAAGGTGTGCCCATCCTCCATTATTTCCAATGAAGAGAAGGCATTTAAAAGGAGCACAGTCCCTTTAAACGTGATGGCCAGAATTCCCTTTGGAGTTCAATTGTGCTTGTCACAACTGTGCTCCTGGCTCTACCCCCAAGGTCCTGAGATATTTTCTGAGTCAGACCTGGCAACCCTATCACCATGGGGTAAGGATCAACATGTCATATTATGTTCTGGGATGCCTGGGTTTAACTCCCACTCTGCCATGGAAACTCTCTGGGCGTCATTGGGCCAGTCACACACTCTCTCAGGCTTACCCACCTCACAGTGTTGTTATAGCTGTGAGGTTAAAAGGGAGGAGGGGAGAATGACATTATATGGTTTGCTGGGTCCCCATTGGAGGGAAAAGCAGGGTATAAATAAATAGATCAATGTTCCATTGCCAGCTTGAGAATGGGCAATCCTGCAAGTATGATAGGCTTTTAAAGATTTTGTTTTGGAGGCAGATCCAGCCATGTATCCTGAGAGCATGTGCTGCCTGATTTTGTTTAAATAGGGAAACCTGTATTTTCAAGCCATTTTGGCCTATATAGGGAAACGTGTATTTTCAAGCTTCGGTATGCATAAACAGACTACTAAGTTTTTTAGGGTACAAGAGTACATATCAAAGTCAGATGCATGCGTGTTTTCTGCTTCGCACAAAACGGCAACCGTGCCATATCGGGAGCATCACTGCTAGCACCTGCTCCTGGTAAACATGGCAAGATCTCCTTGAATATGAGGACGGAATTCTTATGTGATTTCATTTTTTGCAACCCTGCAACACTGACTGGGCACTTTTCATCACCTGCTGCTGGAGTAGTGTGTTGGCTAAGATTTGTTCTCCCTTTCTTTTCATGCTCCATGAAGAACATTTGCCTTCTCTACATTCCTAAACCAACTTTCACCCCTTTAGGCTGTAAACCACTGTTGGTTAGACCAGATGCACCTCCCTGAAGCTTTTGAATTTCATTTACCACTTCCTTTGTAGTTTGCTTTGCTGTAAGTCAGCTTGACATAATGGGCTACAAAGTATTTATCCCTTCATTAAGGCTTCCTAAATAATGTTACTGGCAATTAAGATGCACAAGATAAAATTACAAGAACGGTGTGGCTGGCTCAGACCAATGACAGTGACGTTTATGACACTCTTTGCAAGGGCCTATCAGATGAAAGACTATTCAGATTAGAATACACCTAGAAAAAGAAACTTACGAGTTCTTCTACATGGAGGTTTTGCTCCACTTTGATGTCCAAACTGAAGAGCTTTTCTTTTACTTTTTTTTTTTAATATCCACATGAAGTCATGCACTAGCCATCTTTTGCCTGTCCTTAGTACTCTTTTTCCCATACATACTTTGCTACAGACTTTTTAGGAAGAGTACAATACAGGCACATTTATCATACTATTTGGACAAGAAGGTGCACATTTCCAAGATCCACCCAACCAGTGCGATTTTCCTCCCATCACCCCTTTGTGGCCATCATAAGAACATAAGAACATAAGAGAAGCCATGTTGGATCAGGCCAACGGCCCATCAAGTCCAACACTCTGTGTCACACAGTGGCAAAAATTTTTATATACACACATACACTGTAGCTAATAGCCACTGATGGACCTGTGCTCCATATTTTTATCTAAACCCCTCTTGAAGGTGGCTATACTTGTGGCTGCCACCACCTCCTGTGGCAGTGAATTCCACATGTTAATCACTTCCTTTTATCCGTTTTAACCTTTCTGCTCAGCAATTTTCCTCCATGCGCTACCAGAGGACTTTTGGGGATCTTTTTTGTTTTTAAATCAGTAATTGTTATAGCACTATAACATTTTTAGCAGTTGCTGGTTTTTAAGAGAAGCCTTCAGAAAGTTCTCTGGTGGTACAGCAGGGAAGAATTCGGGGGAAATAGCTGCTGACAGAGGAAGGTGCATATAAAGGAAAGGGTGCAGAAAAAATCCCATGTAGCTGCTCCATTACCAGTGCAAATGCTTCTGCTTCCACACTAGCAATGAGACTGCACAACTACCTCCCATCTCCCTATTCCCCCAGTGATCCCTGCTCTATGCTTAGTGGAAGATGAAAAAAACCCCTCCAGGATCCTTGGCCAATCTGGCCTGGAGGAAAATTCCTTCCTGAAAGTGCTGATTGGCATGAGTCATGAGAGCCAAGCACTGGCTTATCCCTTCCTGCCCTCCCTCTCATGTTCTTCCTAAATTCACAGAATCAGCACTGCTGTCAGATGACCATCTAGCTTCTGCTTAGAAACCTCCAAATAAGGAGAGCCCATTGCCTACCAAGAAAGCCTGTTCCACTGAAGAACCACTCTAAGGCCCTGTTCAGACACACAGTATAATCAGATATTGCTGCTTCCTTCTGGATTTAAAGTGGCTGATCAGACAGCAACATCTGCCTCCCGGTATTAACTCGTGGTAGCCCCCCCACAATCCTTCTCAGAACCGGAGTATTTTGTTACCTGCTCCTTTGCGGTGTTTTTTGAATTCTCCAGTTTCACCTCATAGTTTTCTTCATCTGGATAGTTCTGCTGCAATGTTAACCAACTTCTGGATGTCTGAAGGCTGTCCCAGAGCAAAAGGAGCCAGATATCCGGTTTACGATTGCCATTTTTTTAACTACTTAGCAATATGCGCATAACCACATAATGTTTTAACATGCGCATAATGCGCACATATGCATAATAGTGGAGGGAGGAAAAGAACTGCACAGTGCTGTCGTATGGGTGGCAGAAGACGGTTTCACCGCGGAGTGATTCGAATTGCAGTATGGCAGTCTGATCGATAACATCCGGAACAAAGTATTTGGAGCAGAACTGGGTCAGTTTAACACGGACTCAACATGCTGTGTGAACAGGGCCTAACTGTCACTAACACTTAAAAACTCTTTTGATTTAATTTCAGTCCACTGGTTCTGGTCCAACTTCCTGTGGCAACAGAAAACAACATAGTTCCATCCTCTATATGATAGCCCTTATATTTAGCAATTTAAATTTGATCTGATTAACTAGTAAAAAAAAAAAGGTAGTCCCCTGTGCAAGCACCAGTCGTTTCCGACTCTGGGGTGACGTTGCTTTCACGTTTTCACGGCAGACTTTTTACGGGGTGGTTTTGCATTGCCTTCCCCAGTCATCTACACTTTCCCATCAGCAAGCTGAGTACTCATTTTACCGACCTTGGAAGGATGGAAGGCTGAGTCAACCTCAAGCCAGCTACCTAAACCCAGCTTCCGCCGGAATCGAACTCAGGTTGTGAGCAGAGCATAGAACTGCAGTACTGCAGCTTTACCACTCTGCGCCATGGGGCTCTACAGAGCTACTAAAACTACAGAGTTTAAAAATCCCTGGCCTTCAGGGTACTCCTATATATTCTGTCCAGGGAGTGAGCCTTATTGAACAGAGCTGAGTAGGATTTGGAATAAACCTGTTTAGGATCACCCTCCTACTCATATCTATTCAACGGTGCTTATTCCCAGGAAAGTGTATTTAGAATCGCTTTCAATTTGGTTCTCTTCTGCTTTGGGGGAAAAAAGAGGCCCACTCCTGCCAGTAGTTAGAACATCAGAGAATAAGACATTGATACTGCTGACTGAGTTTCACTGCTGGGCATCTAAAGTCCCATTTCCCGAGGGCTTCTGGTAAATGCCTACTAAGTAGAACCAGAAGAAAGCTCCTTGCAAAACCAGCAGTTCCCCAAAGCATGCACAGCTGCCATCAGAATTATTTCCCATGCCGACGATGTGTATGTGGAGGGTAGGCTTTAGAGAAACTGCACCTGGAGAAAGCAGGAGCATCTCTGGAGATATCAAAGAGAAAGCCGTTGGCATCATTTCCATCAGAAATGATTTAAGACACAACTAATTCCATTCAAGTGGAAAGGCTGGATGAGTGAGGAAGGAGATTCTTTTATCTGTTTATCCAAACAAAGGGCAAAACTAGATGAGAAGGGAGAATCCCAATTTATTATCTGCCCACCTCTTCGTATCTAGAGTGGGGAGTGGGGGCGGGGGGGGGGGCGGCGTGTCTCCTGGGTTGGCTCCAGCTATGCATGAATGGAAAGCCAAAATGAACTTTGCGTAGTCCTGCTTGTGCTAGCAATAGCAACGCATAGAGCTTTGTGAAGTAAGAGAGTGGACAACAGATGATTTTGCGTTGTTTTATTTTGTTTTAACTTTTTATAACTAATTTATATTTGTACTTATTCTGTTATTGATTTTATCTGTTATTGTGATATCATGATTTCGTATCATGTTCTGTAAGCCGCCCTGAGCCTGCCTTGGCGGGGAGGGCGGGGTATAAATAAAAATTTACTTACTTAACTTACTTGCTTGTTTTGCTTTTAAAACCGTATCAGAAGAAATAAATTTGTAATATGCAGGATTGCCAAAGGGCTCGCCGGGTGACTTTGGGCTAATCGTTCTCTCTCAGCCTCACCTAGTTCATTGAGTTGCCCTGAGGATAACATGATGTGAAACCATGCGTTGCCCTGAGCGCCTTGGAGAATGGGTGGGATAATGATGTAATCAATAGTAGGAATAATTAATCAATCTTTTCCCCACCCACACCCTACCTTGCTGTTGTCCCAGTGCCAAAAGCTGAATGCAGCAGAGCACAGTGAAGTAAGGCACAGGAGCACAAAGTTAATTCCCTTTACCCGTACACTCCATTTATATCTTTACCACAATAGACACACATATGCACACATCATTTGTGAAGAAGAAGACTGCAGATTTATACCCCGCCCTTCTCTTTGAATCAGAGACTCAGAATGGCGTACAATCTCCTATATCTCCTTCCCCCACAACAGACACCCTGTGAGGTGGGTGGGGCTGAGAGAGCTCTCCCAGAAGCTGCCCTTTCAAGGACAAGCTCTGTGATAGCTATGGCTGGCCCAAGGCCATTCCAGCAGCTGCAAGTGGAGGAGTGGAGAATCAAACCGAGTTCTCTCAGATAAGAGTCCTCACACTTAACCACTACACCAAACTGGCTCCCTCACTACACCAAACTGAACTGGGGGGATCTGTGTGTAAGTAGTCAAAGATGCCCCCTGTCACATCTAGTTTTCCGTACCAAGATACTAATGAAGAGTCATGTGAGGCAGCTTTATACTGAAGCAGACCCTTGCTCTATCAAAAGTCAGTAATGTCCACTCAGACTGTCAGCGACCCTCATCACCTAGTGCTTTTAAATAGAGTTGCCCTTAATTGAAGCTGGATCTTCTGCATACCAAACGAACTTACTGTGGCGTAAATGTCACAGATTCGAGTCCACTCTGGCAGAGACACAAAGCAGCATCAGATGTTGGCTGGGAGGGGCCCAGAGAAGTAAATGAACTTGCAAGTAGAGCCACAGAGCTATGAAGTTGTGGCTCCCACTTTGAGAAATGGTCTGCCCGGGGAGGTAAGCAAAGCTTCTGGACTCCTGGCCCTCTGCAAACTGTGCAAACTGGAACCATTCAAGAGGTCTTTTCTGTGCAGCCAACACCGCACAAAATGGTTAAGAACATAAGAGAAGCCATGTTGGATCAGGCCAATGACCCATCCAGTCCAGCACTCTGTGTCACACAGTGGCAAAAATTTTTTGGTGTAGTGGTTAAGTGTGCGGACTCTTATCTGGAAGAACCGGGTTTGATTCCCCACTCCTCCACTTGCACCTGCTGGAATGGCCTTGGGTCAGCCATAGCTCTGGCAGAAGTTGTCCTTGAAAGGGCAGCTGCTGTGAGAGCCCTCTCCAGCCCCACCCACCTCACAGGGTGTTTGTTGTGGGGGAGGAAGGTAAAGGAGATTGTGAGCCGCTCTGAGACTCTTTGGAGTGGAGGGCGGGATATAAAACCAATATCTTCTTCTTCTTCTTCTTCTTCTTCTTCTTCTTCTTCTTCTTCTTCTTCTTCTTCTTCTTCTTCTTCTTCTATATACTCACACACTGTGGCTAATAGCCACTGATGGGCCTCTGCTGCATATTTTTATCTAAACCCCTCTTGAAGGTGGCTATGCTTGTGGCTGCCAGCCACCACCTCCTGTGGCAGTGAATTCCACATGTTAATCACCCTTTGGGTGAAGAAGTCCTTCCTTTTATCCGTTTTAACCTGTCTGCTCAGCAATTTCATCGAGTGCCCACGAGTTCTTGTATTGTGAGAAAGGGAGAAAAGGACTTCTTTCTCTACTTTCTCCATCCCATGCATTATCTTGTAAACCTCTATCATGTCACCCCGCAGTCGATGTTTCTCCAAGCTAAAGAGTCCCAAGCATTTCAACCTTTCTTCATAGGGAAAGTGTTCCAGCCCTTAAATCATTCTTGTTGCCCTTTTCTGGACTTTCTCCAATGTTATAATATCCTTTTTGAGGTGCGGCGACCAGAACTGCACACAGTACTCCAAATGAGACCGCACCATCGATTTATACAGGGGCATTATGGTACTGGCTGATTTGTTTTCAATTCCCTTCCTAATAATTCCCAGCATGGCGTTGGCCTTTTTTATTGCCATCGCACACTGTCTTGACATTTTCAGTGAGTTATCTACCACGACCCTGAGATCTCTCTCTTGGTCAGTCTCTGCCAGTTCACACCCCATCACCTTGTATTTGTAGCTGGGTTTTACTAACTTGCTTGGATAAATGATTGAGGACTGTGGTTTACACTGCTGTGTTTCGCTTATTGTAAGTAGGATCTTATTTATGTAATTTCTGTACCACTTAACGAGTCATGTGAATATTATGCTATTCTTCTTTCTGGTGGTTTGAGACTTCTAAACTCCGAATGCCTTGGTTAACGAATGTCCCATTTTTTTGTGACGGTGCTGCCTCGCTACATGTAATCCACCTTGAGTCCCTATGAGAAATGCAAGCTGCGAATAACATCAATGAATCAATAAATATAATGAAGTAAACAGGTAGCAAAGAGGTGTCACAGCTCCACATTCTAAAAACCAAAAGGGATGTAATACCTTTTATTGGAATCAACTGAAATGACACAAAACAATTTGCTCTCCAGAGCTCTTCACCAGGCTGAAAGATTAAAAGGGGTAGGGGCAGGGCTTTTTTTTTTTTGTCGAAAAAGCCCACCAGGGACTAATTTGCATATTAGGCCACATCTGCTGATATCACCATTGTTTCGTGCAGGCAGGGCTGGCTCAGCCACTAGGAAAATTAGGCATTTGCCTAAGGTGCTGGCAGGGCAGAGACGCCAAATTCAACCTCCCCCTTTCCCCCTAGGCAAATCCCTCCCTTACCCGCACTCCCCAGCCTCCTCCTCCCTCCCTTCCCCACCAGGTCCATTTCAATGCCCAGGAACGGGTGGTAGAGTGCAGCACTTGCTGGCCTGTTTAAAGCACCCCCTCATCAACCAGCTGATCTGTGGGTAAAATGGCATCAGAGGTTTGCAGCTTCTATGCCGGCCCTCCAGTGCGCTCACTATCAGTGCATGATTGAGGGAGCAGGCCAGCTGCAGTGGGAAGGATGAGCAAGCCACTGAAAGAGCCACTGCCTCCTCCCCCCTTCCTTCCTGGATCGTGTGAGAAGAGGGGAGGAGGCAGCTGTAGCTGCCGCTCTTTCAGTGGCTCACTTAGGGTTGCCAATCCCCAGGTGGGGGCAGGGGATCCCCCGGTTTGGAGACCTTCCCCCCGCTTCAGTGTTGTCAGAAAGCGGGGGGAGGGGAGGGAAATGTCTGCTGGGAACTCTGTTATTCCCTATGGAGATTTATTCCCATAGACAATCATGGAGAATTGATCCATGGGTATCTGGGGCTCTGCGGGGGGGGGGCTGTTTTTTGGGTTAGATGCACCAAATTTTCAGTATAGCATCTAGTGGCTCTCCCCAAAATACCCCCCAAGTTTCAAAAAGATTGGACCAAGGGATCCAATTCTATGAGCCCCAAAAGAAGGTGCCCCTATCCTTCATTATTTCCTATGGAAGGAATTGAAAAGGTGTGCTGTCCCTTTAAATGTGATGGCCAGAACGCCCTTAGAGTTCAATCATGCTCGTCACAGGCTTGATCTTGGCTCCACCCCTAATGTCTCCTGGCTCCACCCCCAAAGTCTCCTGGCTTCACCCCCAGAGTCCCCAGATATTTCTTGAATTGGACTTGGCAACCCCAGGCTCACTTGTCCTTCCTGCCGTTGTTGCCCTGCCCCCTCACCCTCACACCGATAGTGAGCATGCCGGAGGGCCACCATGGGAGCCTCCAGTGCCATTTTACCTGCTGATCAGCTGATCAGTGGGGGGGCCTTTAAATAGCCCAGGAAGTGTGGTGCTCCGCTGCCCCTTCCGGGCATTGAAATGGACCTGGTGGGGAAGGGAGGGAGGAGGAGGCACAGTGGAGGGGGGCAGCGGGCCACAGCACCGCAGCGGGGGGGGGGCAGAGGGGGCGGCGCTGATGAGGGGGCGGCAGGCCACAAGTCTGCCTGGGGCGCTATTCACACAGGGCTTTTTTGCAGAAAAGGCCCAGCAGGAACTCATTTGCATATGAGGGCACACACCCCTGACGTCAAGCCCTCCGGAACTGCATTCCTGCTCAAAAAAGCCTTGGGTAGGGGGAGATCAGATGTCTTTAGCCATGAGCTTAAAGTCATAGCCTTCTACAGACCTCTCATTCATGAGAACCAGTTGCTTGCAAGTTATGCATATCTATTCCAGTGAAGCTGTACCCACATTTAATTTAATCCATGCATGGCCCAATTTCCACGGTGGCATCTGGGCGTATTGTGTTCCCAGTATACATGGCTGACGGTGGGCTCTCTGAATGCGTGAACACAACAGAGGAACAGAATGCCTTCACAGAAGTTTTTGTCTTGTCAGCATCTGTTTCAAGTGTTAGAAGGTGTGCAGATTCAGCGCCTTTGACAATCTGCATACCTGCTCAGCTTTTTACACAGATGCTGGCAAGACGAGGCTTTAAGATCACAGCCTAAGATATGTGTCTCTCCCCCTCCAAATTGGGGTGGTGGTGGTCATCACTCTGGGTTAAAACTTCTAGAGAATTCAAAACTTCCACACCGTCTTGTGTCATTTTGATTGGTCCTAATAAAAATTATTGGCTTGCTTTTTCCTTTCAAATTTTGCTTTTCACGGTTGCTGTTACCTGTGGCGGTGGCCTCTTTTCTGCATTTCCATGTTGCATCCAAACATATGGACGAAAGTCAGAATGACCCTCTCCCATTGATAACCAGTGACAGGGTGCATTCACACGACACAAAATAATGTGTTTTGCGACTGAATCTTTTCTATTTTTGCACAGTAAAAATTCATTTGCCTCACACATTATTTAGTTCAGTGTGCACACACCCATGATATGAACATACCTGGAAAGTAGAGTTAATTACCTAAATAGAAACAATTTCTCTCTGTAGTGGGAAAATAAAACAGGAGTCCAGTGACCCTAACAAAATTAATCAAAGCATAAGCTGTTGTGAATAGGGTTGCCAAGTCCGATTCAAGAACTATCTGGGGACTTTGGGGGTGGAGCCAGGAGACATTGGGGGTGGAGCCAGGAGCAACATTGTGACAAACATAATTGCACTCCAAAGGGAGTTCTGGCCATCACATATAAAAGAGACCACACACCTTTTAAATGCCTTCCCTACATTAGAAATAATGAAGGATAGGGGCACCTTCTTTTGGGGCTCATAGAATTGGACCCCCCTGGTCCAATCTTTTTGAAACCTGGGGGGTATTTTGGGGAGAGGCACTGGGTGCTATACTGAAACTCTGGTGCTTCTACCTCAAAAAAACAGTCCCGCCAGAACCCCAGATACCCGTGGATCAATTCTCCATTATTTCCCATGAACCACAGAGTTCCCAGCAAACATTTCCCTTCTCTCCCCCTGCTTTCTGATGACCCTGAAGCGGGGAAGGGCCTCCAATCCAGGGGATCCCCTGCCCCTACCTGGGGATTGGCAACCCTAGTCGTGAATCAGAGCTTGCTTCACGCAATGCATTGGAGTGTATATCCATTCAGTCAGAGGTCCCCACCTTTGTGAGCTTGTGGGCAGCTTTGGAATTCTGACACGGTGTAGTAGGCACAGCCACAAAATGGCTGCTGCAGGAGGTGGAGCCAGCCTCAAAAGGGCTGCTACGGGACAAGTCACAGAATGGCTGCTACAGCTTACCTTTAGTCACACGGTGAAGATCCTTGTGCTGTGGTGGCAGCCGCAGCAAAAGTAACATTTTCAAAAAAAAACCCTGCAGAGACAGTCAAAATCTCCAATGGCCGCTCGGACGTCTTACTGGTCTAAAGGCCCCAATGGCCCAACCCACATCATAAAAGCACTTGGCAAGCACCAGAAAAGATGTCGGTGGGCTCCATGGCACCGATGGGCATCATGCTGGTGTTAGGTCCATGGATGGCAGGGTGGAGGGGGAGGGTATGGGTAGGGTTGCCAAGTCCAATTCAAGAAATATCTGGGGACTTTGGGGGTGGAGCCAGGAGACATTAGGGGTGGAGCTAAGATCAAGGCTGTGACAAGCATAGTTGAACTCCAAAGGGAGTTCTGGCCATCCCATTTAAAGGGACGGCACACCTTTTCAATGCCTTCCTTCCATAGGAAATATTGAAGGATAGGGGCACCTTCTTTTGGGGCTCATAGAATTGGACCCCCTGGTCCAACCTTTTTGAAACTTGGTGGGTATTTTGGGGAGAGGCACTAGATGCTATACTGAAAATTTGGTGCCTCTACCCCAAAAAACAGTGCCCCCCCCCCGAGCCCCAGATACCCGCAGATCGATTCTCCATGATTTTCTATGGGAATAAATCTCCACAGGGAATAATAGAGTTCACAGAAGACATTTCCCTCCCCTCCCCCTGCTTTCTGATGACCTTGAAGCGGGGGGAGGGCCTCCAAACCGGGGGATCCCCTGCCCCCACCTGGGGATTGGCAACCCTAGGTATGGGTAAGGTGACAGCTGTTACAAAGAAGAAGAAGAAGAAGAAATTGGATTTATATCCCACCCTATACTCTGAATCTGAGTCTCAGAGCAGTCACAGTCTCCTTTACCTCCCCCCCACAACAGGCACCCTGTGAGGTGGTGGGGCTGAGAGAGCTTTCCCAGAAGCTGCCCTTTCAAGGACAACTCTGCAAGAGCCATGGCTAACCCAAGGCCATTCCACAGCTGCAAGTGAAGGAGTGGGGAATCAAACCCCAGATAAGATTTCTCAGATAAGAGTCTGCGCACTTAACCACTACACCAAACTGTCTCTCAGTTGAAGATGGTTTAACGAAAATCAAATAAAAAGAGTAATCAGTTCACTCAGAATAGGTGAGGGCCACTCCCAACTAATGATGGGCAAAGTAGGATTAACTTAAAATCTAGTGCCAGATAAGCAGATATTTATTTTGCTTTTATTTATTTGTCTTATTTGTAGACTACCTTTCTTGCATGGGTCAAGGTGGATTATGCAGAGTGAGACAGAACAATCAATAAAATGGGATATTCAATAACCAAATGCATTCAGAATTTAGAAGTCTGGAACCACCAGAAAGAACTGACACAGAAGCATAAGTATTCACATGAAACATTAACAGGTACAGAAATCACATAAATAAGATCCTTACCATAAACTATACACAGCAGACTAGTCCCTAATACAGAGCCCCGTGGCGCAGAGTGGTAAAGTTGCAGTACTGCTGTCTGAACTCTCTGCTCACGACCTGAGTTCAATTCCGGCGGAAGCTGGGTTCAGGTAGCCAGCTCAAGGTTGACTCAGCCTTCCATCCTTCCGAGGTCGGTAAAATGAGTACCCAGCTTGCTGAGGGGAAAGTGTAGATGATTGGGGAAGGCAATGGCAAACCACCCCGTAAAAACGTCTGCTGTGAAAACGTCGTGATGCAACGTCACCCCAGAGTCGAAAAAGACTGGTGCTTGCACAGGGGACCTTTCCTTTCCTAGTCTCTAATAGTTTATTATCATAGGGTTACCATCTTTTGAAAAGCGAAAAAGAGGACATAGTTCCTTACAATTTCGAACAAGTGATCGCTATGGCAAATTTCATTTTAAATGTCCCTACTATTTAAGCTGTGATCGTTGCTATTAACCAGGAATATTCCTAAACTTCCAGCCCACAAAGAAGACACTTCGGTCAGGTTTTTAAAAAGAGCCCAAAAGAAGAGACACTCAAAAATGAGGACATGTTCACTAATAAGATGTGGGGGGGAGGTATTTATGAATTTCCTGCATTGTGCTGGAGGTCCCTTCCAATTGATTCTATGTTTCTAAGAGGACATCTGATAGCCTATTTACCAGGATGTTATAGAACATCTGCAAGAGATACCTCCAGTTGCAAATGAGCTAAATGGCTCTGAACTGATCAGGTGTCATTTTGTAGAAAAATAGGTGGTGGGGCTCATTAGCATAACTCATTAGTATATCCCCCAGCCAAAAGCAACCTAATGCAAGAAAGGAGCCCTGGGAGAGTGAGGCCTTCTTGGGCCAGTCCTTCTTGGGCCAGATCCAGCCAATCCAAGCAGGTCTCACTTGCCTGGGGCTCTCCTGGGTCGCCACCCCCCCCCCAGTCAAAAAGCCAGCAAGCCACCTGCCACCCAAAAAACTGAAGAAAGGGTGGCACAGGCTTCTCCGATGGGTTAATGAGGGCTTCTAGGGGCATGGCAAAGCCCCTGGTGGCTGGCTGGCTGCCCACTCTCCTAATCCAGAGATTGTTATGCAGCTGCACTTCCTATTCAACGGACAAGGTAGGTGGGGAGGAATAGGGGGAGCCATCAGAAAGGTTCAGGAGCTGTGCTCCTGTGAGCTTCTACTGAATCTGAGGCCTGGAACTGATGGTGTGGTCTCCAACTTGGTGTTAACAACCGCTGTGCTTTCTTGTTGGGAAATGCCAACATTTATCTGGGATGCTCAAGGCAACCCAGAATGGTCCTGTGAGTCTTAGTAGGATCATACATTCTATCCGGCGTTCTCTGCTGTGCTGTGCGGAGGGGACATGCCAACTACCCCCTTATCGTGGGAAGACTACTAGTTGAAACTCCTGTGGGCTGAATGACCCATGTGGATGGTAAGCCTCCCCCACCCCAAGCAAGACTGATGGATTGCAGTGGTTTGTGGGTAACTCTTGGCGGAAGATTCAGCCTGACGTGGGAGACGGATGCTGTTGTCAAACTATAGAGAGGTGGTTCAGGCAACTGGCACAATCGCTACAAAGCATCTCTTCCCCCTCTGGCTAGAGCTTGCTCAGCTCCTAAGATGATGGAACAGCTTGGATGGCAGCTTGAACGCAGTGGGGGAGAGACTCTCAAGACAAGTGTCTGCTTGCCTTGGGCTTACTGGGGTACTTACTCTGTGGCCCTGATTTCTGCCACCACAGCAGGCCCACCGAGTCATCCAGCGGAACTGTGTGCTGTGGTGTGAAACATGCATTATAGGGATTTTCAGAAGATTATATGGAACTCTGAAGAGCTTGGCTGTGATTTCCCGTCCACCCCCCCCCCTTTTTTTTTTGGTTTCATGGATAATAAAATTGCTTGCATATTCACCAGCTAGGGCTGAACTCACAAGTGCACACTAAAGCAAGTTGCATGATTGTTATAAATCGGGCTTCATGTACAGCCAGGGTTTTGTGTTTTTTTTTAGCAGGAACGCAGTTCTGGCTGGCTTGGCATCGGGGGTGTGTGACCTAATATGCAAATGAGTTCCTGCTGGGCTTTTTCTACAGAAAAGCCCTGTGAGAAGCAATGGTGATGTCATGGGTGTGGATGCACAATGATAGTGTCAGAGGCATGTGTAAAAAGCACTTTCAGTGTCACGTGTTAATTCTGTTCAATTCAAGGCAGCTTTCTGGTTCCTCAGAGGCTCCATCTGGTCAATAATGCTTGACAGCAGCTAGGGTTGCCAGCCTCCAGGTGGTAGCTGGAGATCTCCTGGCTTACAACTGATCTCCAGGCAACAGAGATTTGTCCCCCTGGAGAAAATGGCTGCTTAGGAAGGGGAACTCCCCATTCCCCCAACCCTGCCCTTCTCAGGCTCCACTCCCCCCAAATATCCAGGTATGGCAACCCTACCTACAGGAAGAAGGAGAAGAGGAAGAAGAGGAGGAGGAGTTGGTTTTTATACCCTGCTCTTCTCTACCCGGAGGAGTCTCAAAGCGGCTTGCAATTGCCTTGCCTTCCTCTTCCCACAAAAGACATCTTGTTGTGAGGCAGGTGGGGCTGAGAGATTTCTGAGAGAACTGTGACTGGCCCAAGGTCACCCTGCAGGCTTAATGCACAGGAGCGGGGAATCAAAACCAGCTCTCCAGATTAGAGTCTGTCGCTCTTAACCGCAACCTAGCTGGAAGACAGGAGGGCCTGGCGTGACTTGGTCCATGGGGTCGCAAAGAGTCGGACTCCACTGAGCGACTGAACAACAGCAAAGCTGGCTCTCACTGGCTAACACTTCGGATTTTGCTCTTCCTGATGTTTTGCCAAGGTGTGCTGAGCAGCTGGGCCCAGGGCTGTTTCCGTATAAGAATCCCCCCACCATGGAATGTGAGAAGCCCTTCCCTCGCTTAAATGGGAGTGTCCACACAACATCGTTCTGAATGGGATTTGTGAGCCTCTTGGGGCTTTCCCCTTTGAACCAGACCACAGGGAAACCTTCTTTGATCTGATTCAAAGGAGGAACTTCAATGGGAGGGGGAGCTGTGGGCAGAGGATCCACATGTAAGAAAGAAGATAATAAAGAGTCAGGTTTTATACCTCATTTTTCTCTACCATGAGTCTGAAAAGGGCTTACCGTCATCTTCTCTTCCTCTTCCCACAACAGGCACCTTGTGAGGTAGGTGGAGCTGAGAGAGTTCTGAGGGAACTGTGACTGCCTCAAAGAGAGCCAGTTTAGTGTAGTGGTTAAGTGTGCGGACTCTTATCTGGGAGAACCGGGCTTGATTCCCCACTTCTCCACTTGCACCTGCTGGAATGGCCTTGGGTCAGCCATAGCTCTGGCAGAAGTTGTCCTTGAAAGGGCAGCTGCTGGGAGAGCCCTCTCCAGCCCCACCCACCTCACAGGGTGTCTGTTGTGGGGGAGGAAGATAAAAGAGATTGTAAGCCACTCTGAAATTCAGAGTAGAGGGTGGGATATAAATCCAATATCTTCTTCTTCTTCAGGCCTCATGTGGAGGAGTGGGGGGTCAAATCCAGTTCTCCAGATTAGAGACTGCTGCTCTCAACCATGACATCATTCTGGAAGCAGGTTAGGGGACGGACCCCATGTTCTCCATTCTTTTACCTCTTTAAAGGGATACAGCATGGCTCAGTTGGGCAGGGAAAGTGAGCTGAGTAGAGAGTTCCTTCTACCAGCTCCCACACCACTTGCTACTGTGGGGCAGGAACACATTTTGACATTTTCATGTAGTAGCAGCTCAGCCAAACTCAATTCTGTTGGAATGGGTGACTCAACGTGCCTCAACACTGGGGGCGCTACATCACTCTAAGTGTGGTTAGCTCCTTTAAAGGTATGCCTCTCTTTGTCTTAACCTGGGAGCTGCCCTCTGACTCCTCTTTCCTCCTGTTGTCCTCTCACTGACTTTACATGACCTTCCATGGCTCTGCAGTTTTCTCCTGTTAAGATACTCCCACACATGATGCCAGATAAACTGACTATCACTGACTGGGGAAATAATCATTAGATTAGGTTTCTCCCTCTCTCTTTTCAACAGCAACCTGAATGTGAATTGGATCTTCTTGAATAAATGTAAGTTTACTTTTTATGCAATATACTTATTGGGAGATTTATTTACTGCACTCCATATCACACTTCTGTGACTGGGCAAAACCCTGCTGCATTAACTAAATAGCCCAATAAGCTCTTCACTAAGAGAGGGACTTGTTCTATCCTAGTGATGGTAGAGGAAAGTATTGTCAAGTTGAGTTATGGTGACCCTGTAGGGTTTTCAAGGCAAGAGATGTTCAGAGGTGGGTTGCCATTGCCTGGTATTCCTTGGAGGTCTCCCATCCAAATAGTAGCCAGGGTTGACCCTGCTTAGCTTCTGAGATCTGATGATGGTGTCCTGTCCTGACCCTTTAGAAAAGACCAGGGTTGTTAGACCACTCTTGAAGAAGCCCATTTCTAGACCCAAGCAACTTTACCAACTATAGGCAAGTTGCAAACAATGTTCCCTCTAAGCTGTGGAGTCTTGTGAGCAAAGATTCTACTTTGTGAGCTACTGGCATTGAAGTTGTTGTGAGCTACTGCATACGTTAGTTTGCACTGTTCCTTTTGGAGGAAAGGCGCCTAGCGGCAAGATGAGAACCCAATTCTAGATATTTCCACATGACATGAATTATGAACCTACTTCAATCTACTTTCTGGCCCAATTTTGGAGAACAGATAGTCTCGATTGCTCAGGCACATGATCTATATTAGAAGACATATGTGGCAGTGCTACGGTGTTGATTCTCGCAGAACTCTCAGTAGCTTCCAGGGTTTTGTTATCAAGCAGTTATCTGGTCTGAGCTGGTGTTTTTCACTTGGCTGGTGGACTTCAGCATCCATTTTCCATTTTTTGAATCCATTTTCTGTAGGGGAACTGAGCTCTCTAGTCTGGAGATGAGCTGTAATTCGGGGAAATCCCCAGGCCCTACCTGGAGGCTGGCCTCCCTATAAAGCCAGCCCCGGGTCCCTTTTTAGTAGCATGGGCGCTGGAATGAACAAGGACATCTCCCGTGGCTCACATCTGTAGGTTCTTTTCATCCTAAACATCTGTGGAATGGAGCCCAGCAGCCGCTGGGTCACCAGGCTGTTCAGGTTCTGAGAAACCAGCAGCTGGCAAGACAGGTTTGTAGAGAGCCGGAAAAAGCACAGAATGTCAAGTGGAATTGACGTCTCTGTGTTTCTTGCTCTCTGACTCCACTGGCAGGAACGGGGGAGGAAGCGGGGGGGGGGGCACTGTCATTGTGTGTCATCCATATGACTCAGCCCTGCCTACAGACTCAGGATGATGGGCAAGAGAGGAGAGGTAGAACTTTTCACATGAAGATAACCAATGAGCCTCTGAGTATCCGCAGAGTGTATCTCCCCTCTGCCCTCAGGGGCTGTCATCACTGGCTACAAATGCATGAGGTGATCTGAGCACGGCTTGGATAAACATATGGAGTGGAGGTGCATCAGTGGCTATTAGCCACTGCGTATTGTTGGAACTCTCTGTCTGGGGCAAGTGATGCTCTGTATTCTTGGTGCTTGGGAGGGGCAACAGTGGGAGGGCTTCTGGTGTCCTAGCCCCACTGATGGACCTCCTGATGGCACCTAGTTTTTTTGGCCACTGTGTGACACAGAGTGTTGGACTGGATTGGCCTTTGGTCTGATCCAACATGTCTTCTCTTATGTTCTTATGTCAGGTTTGGGGCTGCAATAGATGAAAGCCCTGAAACACAGGGCAACTCCCACAGGGACCTGGGGGCTGGCAATCTTAACCCTAAGCCCTGTCCTCCACAGATTCCACCCCCAGATATTTAGGAGTTTCCCAACCCAAAGTTGGCAACTCTTACCACAGTACCTTTTTAAAGCAAAAGCTGATCTTCTCAGTTGCACCTTTAAAAAAAAATCATTAAATGCTACTAATGGTTTCTTCAAAGAATTAGAAAGTGTCGGGGGTTTTAAGGCCTCATAACCCACAAGAGGTGTAATTTACCAAGAGCTAATCCTTCAGTGGTGGCGTCATCCTGGCCCCAGGTGGCTGTGACGTTACCTCCGTTGGCTCATTCGCAGATTCCACTTCCTTTGATCTGGCTCCCTGAAACAAACCTGTTCCACCATGGAAGAGGCAATCCCAAGCAGAGCTCTTCCCTTCTCAGCCTGCTGACTGCGGTGGACTCAGAAAGGTGTAAGTCTGCTTAGAGTTGCACTCTTGGGACAGGAGGCCAAGGCTTCGCATTTCCCTTTGCGTCCTTTGCACATCGAAGAAGCCAAAATTCCTAGGCAAACAAGGGCATGAGTTGGCCGGATGCCTTTGAAAAAGAAGTTCTTGCTCATAGCCAGGCTTCTTGAGTTGTTTCATGGCAGGTGTGTTGTACCTTCCAGCATCAGAGATAAGAGAATGGGTGCATGTGTTTTTCATTGGATGAACAGCATAGTAGCTTCTCCCCCACCCTCATCAAGTAGCAATTTTTCAAGGCAAAAGATTTTCACAAGTAGTTGGCCACTGCCTGTCTCTGCATTGGAACCCTGGACTTCCCAGTTTGGTGTAGTGATTAAATGTGCCGACTCTTATCTGGGAGAACCGGGTTTGATTCTCCACTCCTCCACTTGCAGCCGCTGCAATGGCCTTGGGTCAACCGTAGCTCTTGCAGGAGTTGTCCTTGAAAGGGCAGCTGCTGTGAGAGCTCTTTCAGCCCTACCTACCTTACAGGGTGTCTGTTGTGGGGGAGGGAGATAAAGGAGATTGTGAGCCTCTCTGAGACTTGGAGATTCAGAGTGGAGGGCGGAATATAGATCCAATATCTTCTTTGTCATAATCATATTCTTCTTCTGCCCAGTGTGAATCAAGCCCAGGGGTCCCTGGGAATTAATGTCCAAGCACAGCTCACTGGCCAGAAAAGTCAGCTATATCCAGAGAAAGCAGAGACCCACTCAACCAAAGAGAAGCCTCCTGTTTTTCTGATATGCAGAAATTAATAATAAGTAAATAACAGCCTGGAGATCTCCCACTATTACAACTGATCTCCAGGTGACAGAGATAATTTCTGGAGAAAACAGCTGCTTTGGAAGGCAGACACTACCAGGGGTGTCAAACATGAGGCCCTGGGGGCCAAATCAGGCTCCCAGAGGGCTTCTGTCAGGTCCCTGAGTAACTGGCTGTCATCGGCTTTCTTCTCCCTATCTCTTGCTTCCTTCTGCATCACAGCTTGCTTTGCAAGGCTTGCTCAATTGCACAGGAGCTACAGAACAAAATCTCTGTTTTCTCCATTGGTTGAGGCTCTTTCCTTGGGGAAGAAGGGGGGAAGGCAGAGCTTGTTTTTCCAGGCTCTCTCAGTTGCACAGCAGAACTACTGAGCCAAGCGTCTCTCCCTTCCCCCTCCTGGTGCCCAGGGGAAGGAAGAAAGGAAGAAAAGAGTCAGAGCTTCCTTTGCCCAGTTCCCTGGAGAGATACAAAGAAAGCACCTTTAATACCAACAAGTGCTAATATTTTAAACATGTTTTAAGAGTTTGTCTGTGTCCTTTATAAAGTTTATATCTCTGCTACCTAATCTTAAATAGGTATACACATGGCGCAGCCCAACCTGACATGGCCCAGCTCAACAAGGTCTCATTTAGATCAGATCCGGCTCTCATAACAAATGAATTCAACACCCCTGAGAGCAATATACTCCATTTGGAAGGTGGGTTATGTCGTTAGACCCCATTGTAGTATTGCCCTCCCCAAACCCCGCCCCTGCTAAGGCTCCACCCTCTCCAATCTCCAGGCATTTCCCAACCCAGAACTGACAAGCCTATTATAGATGAGTACTGTTATATCTTTTTAACAACAAAAACCACTGGCTATGCCTATAATATCACCTTGATCTGCAACAACTACTACTGCACTTAGGTTACTGGATGCTTCCCCAAGTCAGGTCGGCAGATACCTTCTGGGAGTCTGTCCCTACTGATATGCAGAGGAACAATTCAGATCAGGACAAAAAGAGAAGACTCCATCCCTGGGCTATATTTCTGACCTGAAGCTGATGGGGTAGACATAGGTTTTTCCCTAGTGGGGCAAAGAATACCCCCTGGAACCATTCCACATCAGGAAAATGGCATAGGGGGACTTGAATCCCCTCACCTTGTACACCGTGGGTCCCATCTAAATAGGGTTCCTGCATACAAAGGAGGACAAAATGAAAGTCCGATGGCACCTAACAAAATTCGTTCCACGATGAGCTTTCATGAGTCAGCGCTCACTTACCCAGATGCAACATAAATAAAGAAAACGATGTTCCTCGTTATTGCATAGAAAATTACGAAAGGGAGGGGGGGAAAGAGGGAAGAGCAAACATAAATCAGCAGCTAACATAAATCAGCAGTAATTCTGTATGTCCTGGAACTTAACCACTCCAGTAGTTGCAAAGAATGAGGACAGAGGTTCTCGCCTTTCTCACATGTGGTGAAGGAAAACAAAAGTGCAATAAAGTAAGGTAAATAAACTCGTTAAGGAAGGTAGATTCAGGTGGGTTCCCATGTTGGCCTGAAGCAGCAGGATCACCCAGTCACCCAGTGGCACCTTTAAGACCAAGAAAACTTTATTCAAGGTGTAATAAAAGGTGTAAGCTTTCCTGTGCACGCAAACACTTATTCAGATATATTGAAATGGATGTTACCAGTCCATATGTATAGGTAGAGCAGCAAATAAGCACGGGGAGGGATGGTGGCTCAATGGTAAGCAGAAGGTCCCAGGTTCAACCCCCAGCATCTCCAACTAAAAAAGGGTCCAGGCAAATAGGCATGAAAAACCGCAGCTTGAGACCCTGGAGAGCTGCTGCCACTCTAGTAGACAATACAGACTTTGATGGACTGAGGGTCTGATTCAGTATAAGGCAGCTTCATATGTTCATAAAGCATACAGCATATTAAAGTTGTTTGACACATTCAAGGAAGAAGCTGTTTTGAAGCGAGAGAGGACTGACCGACATCAGTGAAGGGTTATGGTAAAAGTTTCTAAAAAGAGGGTCCTGTTGGATTATTTCCCATTCTAATGAGTGAGGAAATCCACGCTGTGGTTTATGTCAGAATAGCAGAAGGTGTTTAATACCTTAATGAGTTCTAATCCAGCACCTTCATATTGTAAAGTCCTTCTGAAGTTTTTTTTCTGTAGGAGAGTGACTTCCAGATCTGCAACAGTATATCCAGGAAGATTAAAACACTCCCCCATCGGTTCTGAGTATTAAAATGGCTGAATGTCAGGTTTGTGTTTATTGATTCTCTCAACCAGGGACAAACAGTGCCCAGTGCAGTACCCAGGGAAAATGAATCGTGCCACTCTGACCTGTCTATCTATTATCTTTTTGGGAGGAGCTGTGGCTCAGTGATAGAGCATGCTTGGTGTGCAGAAGGTCCCAGGTTCAACCCCCTGTCATCTCCAGTCAGAAGGATCTGGTGGTCGGTTATGGGAAAGAACTCCATCTGAAATCCTGGAGAGCCGCTGCTAGTCTGAGTAGACAATCTTGACCTTCATGAACCAAGGATCTGATTCAGTATAAGGCAGCTTCATGTGTCCATGTGAATAACATAGGCCCAAGGAAAAAGCCGTGTGCATCTATAGCAGGAGTGGCCAAACTATGGCTTGTGAACCACGTGTGGCTCTTTCACACATGTTCTGTGGCTCTCAAAGCCCTCACTGCCCTATTGGCCAGCTTGGAGAAGGCATGTCTTTAAATCACTTCTCTAAGCCAAGCCAGCTGGCAGATTGGAGAATACATTTAAAATTAAAGTTGCTTTCTTTCCACATCTCCCTCCCTCTCTGCATCTATTTTCCTCCCTCTCTCCCTCCCTTCCCTGAGACTCTAGTGTTCATGCCTTGCAGCTCTCAAACATCTGACATTTATTTTATGTGGCTGTTACATTAAGCAAGTTTGGCAATCCCTGATCTATAGGTTGTGGCTCCTCCACTCTACTCCAGAGTTGGCAGAGCGAATCCAGAAGTGTCATGCAAAAACTTTAACTTTGGTATGTTAAATTCCACTCAGAATTGGATGGTTAACAATCAAAAATCCTTCAAGGACATGCAAAGAGGGTGTGCTATCTGCCGGCGTAATACAGGAGCACAGAAGAAGCACCACATATGGTCCTGGGGGAAGAATTCCACTTCAATGGGAATGTCATCTGAGAACATCTGCAGTCTTTTTTTTTAAAGTAAGTTTCTGGCCCTTAAGGTTGAAAAGATACTCTTTATAATGTGCAGGTAGGGCTTGCTGAAATCTCAGAAGCCAGAAGGGTGGTTGAAGATAAGGGGGGCAGGGGAGGATGGATCCTACCCCTATGCTACCATTCCAATGGGTTTGTTTGTTTTGGCTTAAGTTCCTCCAATCTAAGGATCGTTACTCCAGTTTACATAGCTTTTCCGTTGGAGGCAGAGCCATTTAGGTTAGAGGAAGACCGTTTAATGCTGGAGGAAGGTAATCTGGAGTATGGATTGGGGTTGCCAGCTCTGGATTGGAAAATGACTGGAGATTTTGGGGGTGGAGCCTGAGGAGGGTGGGATTTGGGGAGAGGAGGGACTTCGATGGGGCATAATGCCATAGAGCCCGCCTTCCAAAGCGACCATTTCCTCCAGGGGAACTGATCTCTGTCATCTGAAGATCAGTTGTAGTCCCGGGAGTTCTCCAGCTACCAACTGGAAGTTGGCAGCTGGAAATATGGTTGGATCCCTCCCAATTTATAACAGTTGGAACTTCAGGCTCAGTTGGGTCTTGGCCACTCTTCCTGAGCAGCAGGAAGAGGAGGAGGAGAAGGAGAAGAGGAGGAGGAGTTTGGATTTATACCCTACCCTTCAGCCACAACAGACAACCTGTCAGATGGGGTGGGGGGCTGAGAGAGGAGATAGGAAGAAAGTAGATTCCTTTGAATTGTGGCATCAGAGGAGAGTTCTATGGATACTGTAGGCCACCAAAAATACAAATAAGTGGTTTCTAGATCAAATCAAGCCTGAACTCTCCTTACAAGCTAAAATGATTGAATCAAGGCTATCGTTCTTGGGTCACATGATGAGAAGACAAGAGTCACTGGAACAGACAATGATGATGGGTACAGTTGAAGGCAACAGGAAAAGGGGAAGACCCCATATGAGACGGATCGACTCCATCAACAGCAGCCTTCAGTTTGCAAGGCTTGAGCAAAGAACGACAGGATGTTATGGAGAATGTTAATGCATAGTGTCACCGCCATATGTTGGAAGTGACTTAGTGGCACTCAGGGGTGGAATTCTAGCAGGAGTTCCTTTGCTTGTTAGGCCCCACACCACTGATGAAGTCAGTCCTCCAAGAGCTTACAAAAAAAAGCCATGTAAGCTCTTGGAGGATTGGCTACATCAAGGGTGTGTGGCCTAATATGCAAAGAAGCTCCTGCTAGAATTCCACCCCTGGTGGCACTTAACACATAACACACATCTGAGCAGCAGGAAGAGGAGGAGGAGAAGGAGAAGAGGAGAAGGAAGGATTTGCAGGAAGGATTGGATACAAATGAGAAAAGACAGGCAGGCAGGAGGACAGCTAGACAGATGGATGGATAGGTAGATAGATAAGGGTGACAGTAATCTGAAAGCCTATCATCTGGAAATGTGTCATTATATTCTGATCACAATGTCTTTTCATACCGGCTCCTGCTTTCTTCTGCCCTGCTAACCAGAAAGGTAGGGAGCTGACAAAGCGTGGGTTGGGCTCTCGAATTGAGTCCCCCCGGAAAGACAAATGCAGGTGTAGGCTGAAATGCTGTCAACCGCACACCATCTGTTCACAAAATATTGCATGGCTGTTTTGTGTTACTGAACCTAATAAGGTCCAGAAATGATGAAACTTCAGGGTGTGTGCCGGGCAGGAACCTGCGTTTCTATTCAACAACCCCCGATTTCTTTATTTTAAATTTGTCTTCAGATCTTGTGAATTTCTCCCCCCCAATAGATTCTAAATTTGGCCAAGCAGGTCTCCCCTCCCTCAATGACAAATGCATGTTTTCTGGCAAGATTAGGGAGGGAAAGGAGGAAGCAGATATAATTAACAAATAGGGCATGAATTATTTGGGACTGTCAACTGTGATGTTTAGAAAATGTTAGGAGAGGCCGGGCTTGTCCTGTTCTGAAAGGTTCAGATTGCTGAGTCTTCTTGGGGGTTGGATGCAACCAGCTTTTTCCACCCAGTCTCAGCCAACTGGGTGGACTCCTTTACTGCAGTTGTTTCATATGGCTTTTGCCCATGCAGGTCCTGATATGCCCAGCATAGTATTTGGGGTGGCTGAAGAGGAGCCCACCTTCCTTTCCCCCCCCCAGTGTAAAAGCTGATTGGGTCCAACACTTGGCATCTTATTTGGAGGGTTGCCAGCTCTGGGTTGGGAACATTATTGTCCGACTTTCACACCCAATCATAGCAATGTGGGCAATGCTACAGTATGATTTAACTAACCATATTTTCTAGCTTCTTCATGGCTGCCCTCCCCAGTCTTAGTCTACTTCTGATTTCTCGGTTGCAGTCTCCCTTCTGCAGTGCTTTTTTTTTTGTAGCAGGAACTCCTTTGCATATTAGGCCACCCCCTCCCTGAGGTAGCCAATCCTCCAAGAGTTTACAGGGCTGTTCTTACAGAGCCTACTGCAAGCTCCAGGAGGATTGGCTACATCAGGGGGTGTGGCCTAAACGCAAAGGAGTTCCTGCTACAAAAAAAAACCCCTGCCCTTCTTGTTGAGGATGGGGCTTAGAAAACAGACTTCCTTATACTGGGTCTATTTATTTCTTGCTCTGAATTTCAAACCAGTTTGGCTCTTTCATTGTAAAAAGTTGCAGGCTCTTGAATACCCAGGGCTGGTTCTGCCACTAGGCCAATTAGATGGTTGTCTAGGGCACCGGCCTTCTAGGGATGCAGAATTGGTGCCCCCTGTTTGACTCGGTGAAGTTATGAGTGAAGGGGTGTGTGCCAGAAGTTATCCTTGCCTAGGGTACCAGACAGTCTAGGACCAGCCCTGTGAATACCTAGCAAGAGTCAGAATGAAAAGGTAGAGGATAGAACGTGAAGATAAACCAATGGAACTGTTATCACAAAGGTGATGCAAGCAATGCTCCCTCTAAGTTATGTAGTCTTGTGAGCAAAAATTCTACTTTGTAGGCTACTGGCATTAAGGAAAAAAGGAAAGGAAAGGTCCCCTGTGCAAGCACCAGTCGTTTCCGACTCTGGGGTGACGTTGCTTTCACAACGTTTTCATGGCAGACTTTTTACGGGGTGGTTTGCCATTGCCTTCCCCAGTCATCTACGCTTTCCCCCCAGCAAGCTGGGTACTCATTTTACCGACCTTGGAAGGATGGAAGGCTGAGTCAGCCTTGAGCCAGCTACCTGAAAACCCAGCTTCTGCCGGGGATCGAACTCATTAAAGTTGTGAGCTATTGCACGGATTCGTTTGCTCTGGAGCCATCCTTCTTGAGCTAAGACAAGAATGTGTGAGCTGGAGGATAAAAAAACGAGCTAGCTCACACTAACTCAGCTTAGAGGGAACACTGGGTGCAAGAATTTCCCCTTGGCCTTAGTTGAAATTATGTTCCTACTTGTTCAATGTCCTTGTCTCCTGCATGTCCACCAAGGTCCTGTTGATCGGACATACCAGGAATTTTGTGCTTGAACATTAATTCCCAGGGACACCTGGGCATAATTCAGACTGGAACTGCTGTGTGACTTAAGATTCTACCTGAATTGCTTTCACAGCTGAAACATCCCCTGGGAGCCACTATTTTGCCCTCTTGGGAAATGTATGTGTATTGATGGTTTACCTAAAGTTTCCCCAGTGGGCAAACATTCTCCCAGGACCATTTCCGGTCTGGGAAAAGGTGCAAGAGAAAGGCTTATGCTTCCTCTGTCTGAATGCTGCTATCCCAATCCAGATGGCACCTGTTTTTTTGGCCACTATGTGACACGGAGTGTTAGACTGGATGGGCCGTTAGCCTAATCCAACATGGCTTCTCTTATGTTCTTATAGCACCCATGCATGCTTGGGGATCACATTCCAAGCATGGAACTTGTAGTGCAGGTGTAGTCAACAGGACCAGGGTGGACACATGGGGAACGTGAGGGCCATCCTTTGTAAACTTGGGCTGACATGGACAGATCTAACTATAGGGCACAATAGTTTTCCATCGCAGTGCTCTGATGAAGGATCATGCAGTTCAATACAGCGTGTGGCATTCTGTACATGACTGTGATTTCCACGGATATCAGACTATCTTCAGCTGGCCCTAGTCTTAGGCTCAGTGGATTTCTGTAGACCCAACTCCAACTTGACTGTAGTAACAGACCCTAAATGTTCACAGTGGGAAACCCCTCCAATGATGATAATAAATGATTTATGATAATAAATGATTTGTTCATAAATGATTTAGAGTTGGGAGTGAGCAGTGAAGTGGCCAAATTTGCGGATGACACTAAATTGTTCAGGGTGGTGAGAACCAGAGAGGATTGTGAGGAACTCCAAAGGGATCTGTTGAGGCTGGGTGAGTGGGCGTCAACGTGGCAGATGCGGTTCAATGTGGCCAAGTGCAAAGTAATGCACATTGGGGCCAAGAATCCCAGCTACAAATACAAGTTGATGGGGTGTGAACTGGCAGAGACAGACCAAGAGAGAGATCTTGGGGTCATGGTAGATAATTCACTGAAAATGTCAAGACAGTGTGCGTTTGCAATAAAAAAGGCCAACGCCATGCTGGGAATTATTAGGAAGGGAATTGAAAACAAATCAGCCAGTATCATAATGCCTCTGTATAAATCGATGGTGCGGTCTCATTTGGAGTACTGTGTGCAGTTCTGGTCGCTGCACCTCAAAAAGGATATTATAGCATTGGAGAAAGTTCAGAAAAGGGCAACTAAAATGATTAAAGGGCTGGAACACCTTCCCTATGAAGAAAGGTTGAAACGCTTAGGGCTCTTTAGCTTGGAGAAACGTCGACTGAGGGGTGACATGATAGAAGTTTACAAGATAATGCATGGGATGGAGAAAGTAGAGAAAGAAGTACTTTTCTCCCTTTCTCACAATACAAGAACTTGTGGGCATTCGATGAAATTGCTGAGCAGACAGGTTAAAACGGATAAAAGAAAGTACTTCTTCACCCAAAGGGTGATTAACATGTGGAATTCACTGCCACAGGAGGTGGTGGCGTCCAAAAGCATAGCCACCTTCAAGAAGGGGTTAGATAAAAATATGGAGCAGAGGTCCATCAGTGGCTATTAGCCACAGTGTGTGTGTATGTGTGTGTGTATATATATATATATTTGGCCGCTGTGTGACACAGAATGTTGGACTGGATGGGCCATTGGCCTGATCTAACATGGCTTCTCTTATGTTCTTATGATACTCCACATTTCCACCACTTTTTCTTTTTTTCTTTTCCTTTCTTTGTAAAGGTGGAAGTGTGGAGTATCATCTTTGGGATTTGCAACATGGACTATTGCTAATTGGATGTTTTTGGACACTCTTGGTGATTCAGAACTTTTGGCTTTAAGGAAACTCTTCTTATGTATGGACATGATGTTCTGATGGATATGCTCCGGAGGGTGTGAATAATAGTATATATTTGGCATGTGGTGTTAAATGGCTTGATTATATACAGTATTTTGTTTTTAGTTGGATCTGTTTGGTACTGTGTAGTTTAGTTTTTTTATTGACATAGTGGGACGATACAGGGTGGGGGGATTCCAATATGGCTGCACTTTTGAGGGTGGAATTTATGGAGAAGTCCACAACTTTGTCCATAGGACATGGTCACTTGTTCCTTAGTCAACAAGTGCAGCCACTTATCACTTATAGTTTTCTTTCTGCATTTGTAATGGGGGGAAAAAGCCAGAAATATCCTTGGACGAAGGGCAGGAGAAGAACAAACTAACTAACTAAACAAACATACTGAGGTAAAACATGTCCCATGACTTTTGACAAAAGAAAACTGATCCATCCAGGGAAGTGCTGTAACAAAACTGTACAGCTACCAGTAGGTTGAGGCAATATTTGGGCTGTCACTGGAGAATATTTACCTCATTGCAGGCAGGTATAACCTGAGGTAAAATAATTTAAAAATCACTGTAATAATAACCAGATAGCACAAACATCTGTGATTGATGATTACAGTTGCCAACCTCCAGGTGGCAGTTGGAGATCTGCTATTACAACTGATCTACCAGCGAAAGAAAACAGTTCCTCTGGAGAACATGGCCACTTTGGAAGGTAGACTGCATGGCATTATATCCTGTTGAGGTCCCTCCCCTCCCCAAATCCCACCTCCCTGAGGCTCCAACCTTGAAATCTCCAGGTATTTCTCAACCCAGAGCTTTCAACCCTAATAGTGGCAGGGTTTTTCTTCCCCTTTATGACCATTTTGTTATCGTAGTGGCCTCTAAGCTTTGGGCCTTGCGAAACACTTCTGCAGCCACAAACATGGATTTCTTTGGTGATAGTTGGAATTTGGCTCAGGGTAGTGTTGAATACAGAAGAGCCCCATGGCGCAGAGCGGTAAGCTGCAGTACTGCAGTCCAAGCTCTGCTCACGACCTGAGTTCGATCCTGGTGGAAGCTGGGTTCAGGTAGCTGGCTCAAGGTTGACTCAGCCTTCCATCCTTCCGAGGTTGGTAAAATCAGTATCATGCTTGCAGGGGGTAAAGTGTAGATGGCTGGGGAAGGCAATGGCTAATCATTCCATTAAAAGGTCTGCTGTGAAAATGTTGTGATGTGATGCGACGTCACCCCAGAGTGAGAAACGACTGGTGCTTGCACAGGGGATTACCTTTACCTTTTTTTTTAGTGGTGAATACACCCCAAATATGATCTGTGAACATTTTCCACAGGTCTCTCAAAGGGTTTCACCCCAAAGGATGTGAGAGTTGGAAGCTCTTCACTTCTTGCGAGCTTTTGCTAGCTTTTGCCGGTGTGCGGTCTTCCTGCTCTGAGCCCCCTCCACAACATGCCCAGCCTGTGGGACAAGCATGCACACGGTGCTCTGCTCCACGGACCAACCGGCTTTCCTGACAAACAACAATTTGTTTTATGACAGAAGAGGAAATTGCCATCAGTTTCACAAGAGCCAGTTCGAGTTGTTTGATGTGCTCTACCCTGAGGGAACAGGAGAGATCTTTCCCTCGCCTTCCCTCTCTCCCTCCCTCTTTTTCCTTCTTCTCTCACCCCCCTTTTTGTAATTACTGCTTGAGAAGCTACCAAGCAGCTGCGTGGAAGAAGCCTTGGGAGAGGAGGTGGAGGAGCCCTTGAAGAGGGGGGAACCAAGACAGACCGGCACCCAGGATAGGGTTGCCAGTCCCCAGGTGGGGGCAGGGGATTTCCTGGTTTGGAAGCCCTCCCCCTGCTTCAGAGTCATCAGAATGGGGGGAGGAATGTCTGCTGGGCACTCCATTATTCCCTGTGGAGACCAACTTCTATAGGGTATAATGGAGAACTGATGTGTAGTTATCTGGGGCTCTAGGGGGGCTGTTTTTTGAGCTAGATGCATAAAATTTTGCACATAGCATCCAGTACCTCTCCCCAAAATACTCGCCAAGTTTCAAAAGGATTGGCCCAGGGGGTCCAATCCTATGAGCCACAAAAGAAGGTGCCCCTATCCTTCATTATTTCCAATGGAGGGAAGGCATTTAAAAGGTGTGCAGTCCCTTTAAATGTGATGGAAAGAACTCCCTTTGGAGTTCAATTATGCTTATCACAACCTTGCTCCCAGCTCCACACCCAATGTCTCCTGGCTCCACCCCCAAAGTCCCCAGATATTTCTTGAATTGGTTTTGGCAACCCTAACCCAGGTTGGCTGCAGAATTTTACCTACAACTCTTGAAATGTTCCCCAAATGGGCGGGGGAAAGAGCTGTGGTGGCTTTGACTGGTGATAGTTTTGGATAGAGGTGGTTCTCTGCACATGCATGCACAGAGGAATTATTGGATTAAAGAGCAGGTCTGGCTCCACCTACCTCCACGACTGGCATTTTGTGGCAAACTAACATTGTTTTTGAAACTTTACCAATTTTGTAGTTGCTCTTGTTGCTTTTCATAAAAAGCTGTGCGAGGGAATGATGTCCTGGTGAACTTTGCAAGACCTGAGCTGTTAATTTCCAACCATTATGTGAAATTATGTGGACACATTTATTTTTTTCTGACATGCCTGCTTGTCCAAAGTCCCCCAGGGGCTCCAATGTTCACTCCCACCACACCATGTTGCCTCCCTAGGGTTGCCAGGTCTGTGTTGGAAAATACTTGGAGACTTTGGGGGTGGATCCAGAATAGGGTGGGGTTTGGGGAGGGGAGGGGCCTCAGCATGGTACAACGCCATAGACTCTACCCTAGAGTACAATGCTATAGAGCTGGTAGCATGGTACAGCGCCATAGAGCTGGTAGCAGCAGATCAGAGCACACATTGATCCATGTTGTAGAGCTGTGGCTCCGTGTAACGTCAGGAGAAAGAGGCTGAGGAAGAACTAGCTAGCGAAACCGTGAGGAGTCCTTTTAAAAGCGGTTCTTTATTTTCTCCGTACCATCACGAGTGGAGCACTAAGAAATTAAAGATTTCACCCACGTCTACATTGTCCTATTTGAAGAGGCTATCATTCTCTATGACTGTTGAGAGACTTTGTGGGGAAATTTCAAGAATATTCATAGTTCCGTTTTTGTTTAATTTCACTGAAAACGCATACTTACATGCTTTGTGTGAAAGTTTTATTGCTTCCGGCGATTATCTTATATAGCTTACTTTTCTCCAGGGGAGCTGATCTTTGCCAGCTGGAAATCATTTGTAAAAGCGGGAGATCTCCAGGGAACCCTGGAGGCCTGCAACCCTATAAGCCCCTTTAAGTCGGGCCACCCGGAGCCACAGCCAGTCCAGATGGAGCTCTGCTCCTGTGGGCTCCGGGAGAAAAAAAGCCCTGGCTGTGAAGGGTTTTCTGCCAAGGTGGCTTGAATGTTCAGGAGCATTCAGCAACCAGTAACAGCAGGAGAAGTCTCCCAAATGACAGCAATGTCAGAGGTATATCTTCTCTTGCTCTGTCTACCACGTCCCAGTCCCACCCACCCCACACACACACTAATCTAAGCTCAATTATGCTTTCTTCCAATAGGCACAAGGATGCCAAAGACAAAATGGTGGGTTTGGATGTCATACCCTCATTAGAATCCCATTCAGTCCTCAGGCTCGCTGCCTTGGGCAAGTTTTTCTTTCTCTCACCCTAACCTCCTGTTGGGAAGATAAAAATGAGGCAATGGGTGTCCTCAAGACCTTGGGAAAAGGCAGGAAACGAATCAAAACAAATTAGACGTGCTTCCACCTACGAGTCCCTGCTCTCCATTGGAGCAACTTGTTCTGCAGGCCAGTATCTTGCTGCACAGTGCACACCTGCAGTATGTGACACAGTATGGGCTGGATTGCCTTGGCTGAGTTGCATTGGTGTTTGTAGGTCTGATGGTTGAATAATCTCGCCTCTAGGTGGTGTTGAGGAGTGGACGTGTCCTTTCCAACTTCAGGTTTAATTTTATTCTGTGTCATGGGGTGGGACTGCACTCTGCCTCATGGAGGAAACTTGGTGTTCCCATCTTGGTTCCCTACCTGATGGAACAAGCTCCCATTGGAGATTAGGGCCCTGCAGGGATTGTTGAAGTTCCGCACGGCCTGTTTCCACAAGGCATTCAACTGAGGCGGTGGACATTTTGTTATTCTGTGGCCTCCCTGCTGCAGGGACTCTGATGGTATAACTTTGCTGACCCATTTATCTTACACCAGCTGGGGTGTGTGTGGAAGGAGTGGAGGCAACTGATATTACCAACTGCAGAACTGGAGTTTGTCCTTAGATTGTTATATTGCTTTTAGATTGTATATTGTTTTATTATATGTATTTGATTTTAATCTTATATTATTGATTGTCACCCACTCAGAGCCCATTTGGGAATGGGCGGGCTGAAAATAATAATAATAATAATAATAATATAATAATAAGAGACTCCTTCAAAATATCCACAAAGAGGGTTGCCCCTTTAACAGTAGGAAGTAATTGTCTGAGCTTCAAAAAGGGTTTCAGGGACTGTCCACAAAGTCTTCGAAAAGATTTTTTTTTTAATTGCAGCACGCTGCAGTGCTGGTGTGGATGGAATCTCTTTCGAAGGGAAACAACACCTCTCTTCCCCCCACCCCACTTTGCAGTAGCAGTGTGGGAAAGGGGCGGATGGTGAAGTTTCTCTAATTGCTACTACGGTTGGCATTTACGTTAAGGAGAAAGGGATGGTTTCCTTCTCAGCTGTGTTCCTTTCTGCGGGTACGAGTGGATGTGCCATTACCACAAACCAGGCCTGGAGGCAGTAAGAAAAAATATGTTGGGATATTAATGGGATCAGGGCTTTTTTTGTAGAGAAAGCCTAGCAGGAACTTTGCATGTTAGGCCACAACCCCTGATTCCAAACCAGCCGGAACTGTGTTCCTGCTCAAAAAAAAGCCCTGGTTGGGATATTTATTAATTTGTGTTATTTATAATCCACCTTTCTCACTGAAACTCAAAGTGGGTTGCACAATGCAAGTCAAATGCAGTCAATGGCATAGGACATCCAATTAACAATGCAGCAGGATTGATGGCAGTGGAAAAGTTCCATCAAGTTGGGGAGGGACGGTGGCTCAGTGGTAGAGCATCTGCTTGGGAAGCAGAAGGTCCCAGGTTCAATCCCCGGCATCTCCAAAAAAGGGTCCAGGCAAATAGGTGTGAAAAACCTCAGCCTGCAACCCTGGAGAGCCGCTGCCAGTCTGAGAAGACAATACTGACTTTGATGGACCAAGTGTCTGATTCAGTATAAGGCAGCTTCATATGTCCATATGTTCAAGTCACACCAATTTATGGTGACCCTGTAGGATTTTCAAGGCAAGAGATGTTCAGAGACAGTTTGATGTAGTGGTTAAATATGTGGACTCTTATCTGGGAGAACCAGGTTTGATTCCCCACTCCTCTACTTGCACCTGCTGGAATGGCCTTGAATCAGCCATAGCTCTCACAAAGGTTGTCCTTGAAAGGACAGCTACTGTAAGAGCTCTCACAGCCCCACCCATCCCGCAGGGTGTCTGTTGTGGAGGGGGAAGGTAAAGGAGATTGTGACCACTCTGAGATTCAGAGTATAGGGCAGGATATAAATCCAATATCATCATCATCTTCTTCTTCTTCTTCTGTGGTTTGCCATCACCTGCCTGTGCGTTAGGGATGCCAGCCTCCAGTAAGACCTGGGGATCCCCTGGAATCATAGCTGCTCTCCAGATTAGAGAGATCATTTCCCCTGGAGAAAATGGATGCTCTGGAGGGTGGGCTCTGTGGCATTGTACCCCCCTGAGGTCGCTGTCCTCCCCAGGCTCCACTCTCAAATCTCCAGGAGTTTTCCAAATGGCAATCCTACCTCCCCCCCTTGCTGTTGGCCAGGAGGGACCTGGCAACCCTGCTCTACATAGCAACCCTGGACTTCTTTGGTGGTCTCCCATCCAAATACTAACCAGGGCCGACCCTGCTTAGCTTCTGATATCTGACAAGACTAGGCTAGCCTGGGCCACCCAGACCAGGTCAACAGGATTAGAATGGCAGAAATCTGAAAATGGAGTGGAAACAAAGCGCACATACTCACAAATTAGGTTATGCAATGCAGAAATTATACAGCAAGATCGTACATACTTATGCTGGGTCCTGACAGGCAGCTTTTTGTGCACCAGAGGCACCCCAAACTGTGCTGCCCCAAAATGGAGCAGCCAAATCCCAGTTGGACACTCCTGCGTGATGCACCCATATATTGTGTGAGGGATGCTTTGGCGCATTCACGAGGTTATTGTGCGCCATCCTCTTAAAGCGGTCTGGATTTTTAAAGTATACCAGTGAGCGTCGAGAGTGGATTGGTGGGTCCATACCGACAATCTGCCTCGCTTGCTCGCTCCCGCATTCAGGCTCCAGGAAAGGCGGGAAGAGTGCAGCTGATGATTTTGCTACCACTTCCCTAAAGGTAAAGGTAGTCCCCTGTGCAAGCAGCAGTCGTTTCCGACTCTGGGGTGACGTCGCATCACGACATTTTCACGGCAGACTTATTTACAGGGGGGTTTGCCACTGCCTTCCCCAGTCATCTACACTTTCTCCCCTGCAAGCTGGGTACTCATTTTACCGACCTCGGAAGGATGGAAGGCTGAGTCAACCTGGAGCCGGCTATCGGAACCCAGCTTCTGCCGGGATCGAACTCAGGTTGTAAGCAGAGAGCTTGGACTGCTGTACTGCAGACTTACCACCCTGCGCCACTGGGCTCCACCACTTCCCTACTGGTAGCTATTTGATCCATCTCAGTGATGTCAGAGGATGGGGTGAGTACAGGAGCAGGTCGGGCGACTGCTGTACCTGTTTAACTTTGGTTTTTTGATCCGGCTTGGGGCCGTGCCTATATCAGCTCAAACTGAATTCAGCCATAGTGGCTGTCGCTGTATCATGTGGCAGTGAACATTGCAGCTAATCTGGGCACTTGCTAAAGAAGCAGTTCCTTCCAAATTTATGTCAATCAATGGGGGGGGGAGGTGTTTAGGAATCCGAGTACTTCCTGGGGCAATTCAGTAACTGGCGAGGGGCTCTTATATTCATTCATTTATTTTTATTTAAAATATTTCCACGCTGCCTTTCCACCCAAACAGAGTCCCAAAGACAGTGAACATCATAATATTAAATCATTTCAGACACTGAAACATCAGACACTAAAGCAATATTTAAAATAAAGTATATATTTAAATGATTCGATAAAACATACCGTGAAGAAATGTATTTTTTCTTTGGAGGTTTGTAATGAGCAAAACCTTCACTCTGAGTTTTAAAAGTCTTTTCCTCCCTCTGGGCAGAGAATAGGCAGGAAGGGGAGAAGTTTATTCAATGGCTTTTCAGACTTACCTCAGTATTAGTATTATACAAATACTAATAGATCTATCTAGACCAGGGTTTCCCACATTTTGTCTCCTGTGGCCCAGTTATTTTTACACTCCTCCTTCATGGCCCACTAAAATTTGGGGGTGGAGCCAGGAGACTTTGTGGGTGGAGCTGGGAGACAGGAAAGCCTGTCTCTTTCTTCTATTGAGGTCTCCAAGGAAAACGAAGCTTAGGCTTTGCAGCCTGTATCAGTCTTCAAGCCTAGCTTTTATCTGCACAACACAGAGACATTGGGGGATGGAAGGAAGGAAAATGGAGCTCAGGCTTTGCAGCTTGTGTCAGTCTTCAAGCTTAGCTTTTCTGTGCACAACAGAGAGAAGGGGAAGGAAGGAAGTCAAATGGAGCTCAGGCTTTGCAGCCTGTATTAGTCTTCAAGCCTAGCTTTTCTCTGCACAACAGAGAGATGGAGAAGGAAGGAAGCAGAGCAGAGCTCATGCTTTGCTGGGGGCGGGGCTAGCTTTGGCTTTTCTTGTGACCCAGTATTGAGGCTTCTGTGGCCCGGTACCGAGTTGCGGCCCTGCAAATAAGAAACGCTGATCTAGACAGTGGGAAGGTCACGCTTCCTCCCCTCTTTAAGCAGGAAACAGAGATTTGGAGGTGTTAAATATGAGAGAGACTTCAGGAAGGAATTCTCTGACCTGGTCAGTGGGTGGGAAAAAGAGAGGTAATAAAGTTCCTAGAAGCAAGGAGCAGGGGTGGAATTCTAGCAGGAGCTCCTTTGCATATTAGGCCACACACCCCTGAAGTAACCAATCCTCCAAGAGCTTACAAGGCTCTTTTTTGTAAGCTCTTGGAGGATTGGCTACATCAGGGGTGTGTGACCTAATATGCAAAGGAGTTCCTGCTAGAATTCCACCCCTGGCAAGGAGGAAGGGCTGCTGTGATGCTGAGTTCATCAGAGAAGATGAAACTCTTAACTGAGGTTTAGAGGAGGCAGCTATGAACCATGTGCTGGCCTAAAAAGCTGTAGAGAGTTGCAAGGTAATGCCAGCTATGTAGAGATCTACAGCATCCTAAGCTAAGGACCCTGTCTTATATTTCAACATCTGATAGGGCATGTATAGAGAAAGCAGGACAGAGGAATTGCATTTTACCCATTTTGTTTGGAATCTTTTGCTCAGTCTGGTGCTGTGCTAAAAGTATGCTTGTAAACATTTTTTAAAAAATAAATACTTTATAACTTTTGATATTGGTAGCAGTTCTCTGAACCATTTAGACTTCCACCATCTTGGACATGCTATTTTAAAAGAAAAGCCAGGGGGAAGGCAGTCATTCAGCAAGCTACCGTATTTCACCAGGGGTGCACAAGCCAGTAAACTGTCCTTGTGGTGACCACCCAGTGGCACCAGGATTAACAGAGGCAAGGCGTCAGAATGTGGAAGGGAAGCTGGGAATTCTGACCCTCCCAGAGGGCAATTCCTGACAAAGGTCAGGGGATGGCACTGGTTACCCGAGAGAGTTTGGAACTTTTTGGTGAGATCATAGAGTTGAAAGTTTCTGATTAGCCGGAGTGGAATTCTAGCAGGAGCTCCTTTGCATATTAGGCCACACCCCCTGGTGTAGTCAATCCTCCAAGAGCTTACAAGGCTTTTTTGTAAGCTCTTGGAGGATTGGCTACATCAGAGGGTGTGGCCTAATATGCAAAGGAACTCCTGCTAGAATTCCACCCCTGCTGATTTGTGAGACTATTATACACAGAGGCTTTGCCTTTCTTGGTTGTAATCCCCAGTTGAGGGCAGGGGATCCCCTGGTTTGGAGGCCCTCCCCCTGCTTTAGGGTTATCAGAAAGCAGGGGGGAGGGAAATGTCTGTTGGAAATGCCATTATACCCAATGGAAATCAGTCCCCATAGAGTATAATGGAGAATCTATCCATGGGTATCTGGGGCTGAGGGGGGCTGTTTTTTGAGGTAGAGGCTCCACATTTTCAACAAAGTATTTGGAGTCTCTCAGGGAAAAAAACCCCAAAATTTCAAAAAGATTGGATTGGGGGTCCAATTTTATGAGCCCCAAAAGAAGATGCCCCCATCTTTTATTATTTTCAATGAAGGGATTTAAAAGGAATGTAGCCCCTTTAAATGTGATGGCCAGAACTTCCTTTGGAGTTCAATCATACTTGTTATAATCTCGCTCCTGGCTCCATCCCCAAAAGTCCCCAGATATTTCCTGAGTCAGACCTGGCAGCCCTCGTTTCAAGTCAGGAAGCAGCACAGTGGGATCAGGAAGTCTTAAAAAAATAAATCTCTCTGGGATTTTAAAATATTTGTCTCATTAGATTGTAGACTGCTGTCCCCCTGTCAGGTCAGGGCTCAGGGCGGTGTACAACATAGTACATTCATGACAAATATAATTTTAAAATAGTTTAAAACAATAAAAACACAGTAATTGCCTAAAAGATGGTGCTAAAGAATTCGATAGTGCCATTACTGCTCGGGGGAGTGCCAGAGGGATAAGATCATCACTGTCCTCAGACAGAAGCCTGGTGGAAACTCTCTGCTTTACAGGCCTACAGAACTGCATCAAGTCTCTTAGGGCACAGATATTATTTGGGAGAAAGTTCCACCAGGTTGGAGCCAGACCCCACACCTTTATTGATTAATGTTTAAGCACAAAGTATTACAGCTTGCCAAGGGATCTGATCTGCCCTACAGAGATCTTCCCTAAAGATCTTCTTGCAAACAACCACTTTGACATCATCCAGCGGCCATTTTGATGAATTCCTTCTGAATTCCTATAGTTCAGGGGTGGCCAATGGTAGCTCTCTGGATGTTTTTTGCCAACAGCTCCCATCAGCCCCTGATGGGAGTTGTAGGCAAAAAACATCTGGAGAGCTACCATTGGCCACCCCTGCTATAGTTATTCAATAAGAGCCAATGGGTTCTGATAGCCATTCTCTGTCATTTATTCTAGTCTTTGGGGGCAATGGTCCCAGCTTTGATTTTTTTTCCCAGGATGGAACAGTCAGATTGTATGTGGTATTTCAAATATAACCTGCAAAAGCATTATAGATCTTTAGATAATCACCACTGCTGTTTACAATACCTTTCCTTAATTCCTTATTTATCAAACTACATCTATGATTTATTGTTAGGAGAAAAAGTTCTTTACCTGCCCTGGGTCCTCAGTCATCAGAAGAAAAGGCAGGCATGATATTTTATTTAATTAGTTACCTGTAATATTAATTAACTGTAAAATCAATTCACTAATATTAATTAACTGTAATAGGACAGCATATTCCTATTACAATTCAGAGCCAGAGTTCCTTTAACAAGGTAATTGGAGGAATCCCATTGGTGTTGTGGCAGGTCCAGACTCGAAGATGCATTGGGGTTGATATCAGTTGAAATTGTCAGCCATTTGGTGTAGTGGTTAAGTTTGCAGACTCTTATCTGGGATAACCAAGTTTGATTCCTCACTCCTCCACATGCACCTGCTGGAGCGACCTTGGGTCAGCCACAAGTTGTTGCAGAGCTGTTCTTCTTAAAAACTGTTTCTGTTCACTTCACAGGGTGTCTGCTGTGGGCAGTGGCGTCACTAGGGCGGGGCCAAGGGGGCCATCGGCCCTCCCCCAGAGCATTCTCATTGGCCCAGGCACTGACCCATGGTCCCCCCCAACAGGAAGGGGCTGGCCCTGGGACTAGAACGCTGCTGCTGTGTGTGGGCTGGCCGGGATTCTGAAACCGGGGCCGCACTGCCGCCGGCTCAGCTAAAAGCGTGTGGGTGAGTGGGGGAAACTTAAATGCTGCAAAACTGGTATCTTGGATTACAGATGAGGGAGGGGCCATGTGAAGTGGGCGGGGTTGTGTGCGGAGGGGGTGACGCAGCCCTCCAAAAGGGGTGATGCCCAGTGGGGAGGGGGTGACTTGAATCAGTTGCACCCCAGGGTGCAACCCACCCTAGTGACGCCTCTGGCTGTGGGGAGGGGAAGGGAAAGGAGATTATAAACTACTCTGAGACTCCTTTGGGTAGTGAAGGGCAGACCTTGAATTCAGCAGGAGCTCACAGGAGCGCAGCTCCTGAGCCTTTCTGAGGGTTCCGCCTCTTCTTCCCCACCTACCTTGTCCATTGAATAGTAGGTGCAGCTGCATAACAATCCCTGGATGAGCTCCGCCACTTATTTTTCTACAAAATGACCCCTGGTGATGGACACAGTGTAAATCCAATCTCCTCCTCCTCCTCCTCCTCTTCTTCTTCTTCTATTTCTCCTGATTCCTATGTAATGTTGCCAACCTCCAGGTAGTGACTGGAGATCTCTCACTCTTGCAACTGATCTCCAGGTGACAGAGATCAGTCCACCTGCAGAAAATGTCCACTTTGGAAGATAGACTCTACAGCATTATATCCCACTGAAGTCCCTCCCCTCCCCAAACCCCACCCTCCTCAGGCTGCACCCCCAAATCTCCAAGTGTTTCCATTCCCAGAGCTGGCAACCCTAACCCTACGATTTACTATTTCACCCTGAAATGTAAAATGCTGGCTTTGGATTTGAAAAGGATTTAAAAAAAAAAAGCCATCATTCCATTTCACATCTATGAACTGTGGCACAGGGAACCAGTGTATCTCTGCAGGCTGCTTGTAAAACCCCACCCATTAATCCAGGAAGAAGATTTTAACTGTCAGAGACAACATGGTTTAGCATTGATTGATCCCTATGCAGTGCAATCTGAAGTCTCTGTCCTTGGAAGCCAGCCCATTACCCTCCATCAGGGCTGGGGTCCCAGGTCCTCCCTGGCCACAAGCAAGGGGCTGGGAGGGTTGGGTTGCCAGACCCGGGTGGGGAAATTCCTGGAGATTTGATGGAGCCTGGAGAGGACAGGGACCTCAGTGGTGTACCATGCCGTTGCGTCCAGCCTCCAAAGCATCCATTTTCACTAGGGGAACTGATCTCTGTCATCTGAGGATGAGCTGTAATTCCAGGGGATCCCCAGGTCCTATCTAGAGGCTGGCATCTATAAGGGCTCACTGTAAAGTAACCAAGCGAAGGATTGCACCTTGTTTGGTGGTCTCCGCTGGTGAGTCTGCTTCAGTTTTGCACATGCTGTGGCAGAACGAAAGCATCAAACGTTTCAGAAGCATCTCTCAGTTTGTGTCTTGGGCTTTGCAATGGAACCTTTCAGTCTGGGGCGGTTCTATGGCAGGGAGAGAACACCACAGCACCAAAATCCTTCTCAGAAGCCATCCGTTCCTGGAATTTTTATGACCTTGACCTGAACTCCCCCCCCACTGCATTGTCAAGAGCATGCCCTGCTCCAAAGGGAGCTCCAGGCATGAGTACACCATTCTGCCACTGGTACCATCTAGGGTACTCCACCCTGTTCCATGGGCGTGGAACTCAAGAAATGAGTGATTTATTGACGGGCTTGGCTTCACTCTCACAAAAACGCAGAGCAATAAAGCAAAGGCTAATTAATTAATTGAATCCCGCTTGCTCTCTCCAACATCCAGGGAGATAACCCCCTTCAGGCTGGTGGTAGCTTCACTGTTGAATCAGAACCAGGGCCCAGAGTTCTGGAAAAAGAATCTAGACAAGGCCATGTGTGTTTTCTGCCTGAAATTCTGCAATCTGGTTTCTCTTTCAAGAAAAGCGAAATTCTGCAACCTGTGCATGTGTTACACAAATGCACACAATGTCTCTTATTGTGCATGATGTATTTGATAGTGCTTACATTCTATAGAAATTGTTTCAGCGTTAAATCATGGCAACAATTAAAGCGTGGTGGAAGGCACTGAGTCCTGACCTGGATGGCCCAGGGTAGGCTGATCTTGTCAGCAATCAAAAGCTAAGCTGGGCTTGCCTAGGTTAGTGCTTGGATGGAAAACCACCAAAGAAGTCCAGGGTTGCAGCCTGGGCTTTTTTTTTTAAAGAAAAAGGCCAGCAGGAACTCATTTGCAATTAGGCCACACCCCCTGATGTCACTGGAAGTGACATCACCTGTTCAGTAGGTTACTTTCCACCTATTGACACAGAACAGTACAGTGCCATCAGCACCATTTCACGGATATGTGTTCTCCCACAGCCCAATGAGAGACCTTGTTTCGTCCCCCCTACCCCACTCCCGAGAGAGAGGGAGCCATGCGCAGCATTAAGGGCAGAGGCAGGCCCAGCTTTTCCCAGGAGGGGGCGTTCATTGGCAGCTCCACATCTCTCGCTCTCTTTGCAAGTCCATTGGAGGCTGGAGGTGGCAGAGAGCACGTGGTCTAGGAACGTGTGGCTGCTTAGCGCCTTCCCTCTGCTGGAGACCTTTTTTTGAGCTGGAGCCCTGGCCAAGCCAGGCGGAACTGCGTTCCTGTGCGTTCCAGCTCAAAAAAAAACCCTGGTTGCAACAGAGAGCCAGGCAACGGCAAGCCACCTCTGTTTGTCTTTTGCCTTGAAAATCCCTCTGGGGTTGCCGCAAGTTGCCACCATATAAGGCACTGAAGCCACCAGAAATCCAGTTCAGCAAAACTTTCAGATTTGGAGATTTCACCAGATGTTGCCCGTATGATTGTATACCTCCCTATGCAACCATAGGGGCTTGGAACTTGTTTTTTGTATTGTTTTTAAAAAAGGAAAACTGAGATTTATAGGAATTTATTTATTTGGTTATTTCTGTGACACTTTTCTCCCCGGTGGAGACCCAAAAAGGCTTTCAGTGTCATTCTCCCTATTGGGATATTTGGTTAATATAGCGGAGTTTTGCTCATAGAAGCATGATACTGAGCGCAGTAAATAAATCTCCCACTAAGTATATTGCAAAAAAAGATAAACTTTCATTCAAGGAGTTCCAAGTTTGAGTCCAGTAGCACCTTTAAGACCAACAAAGTTTTACCCAGAATAACTTGGTTGATGACGAAATTGGATTTATATCCTGCCCTATACTCTGAATCTCAGAGTCTCAGAGTTGCCACAATCTCCTTTACCTCCCGCTCCCCACACAATAGACACCCTGTGAGGTAGGTGGGGCCGAGAGGGCTCTCTCAGCAGCTGCCCTTTCAAGGACAACCTCTGCCAGAGCTATGGCTGACCCAAGGCCATTCCAGCAGCTGCAAGTGGAGGAGTGGGGAATCAAACCCGGTTCTCCCAGATAAGAGTCCGCACACTTAACTTCTACACCAAACTGGTTCTGCTGCTTCAGACCAACATGGCTACCCACTTGAATCTGTCAAGTAGATCCAGTTCCCATTCAGGTTGAAGTCAAAAGAAGAGAAAGAAGCCTAATCTAAAGAGTACTTTTCCCATCACAAATGGCCAGCTTCTCCAGCATCATGCCTGTGTGAGCATGAGGAGAGATCTGCAGAGGTGTGTCTCTATGGAAGGCCATGAGAAAGAGTGAGGGGACAAAGGGAGAGAGGAAAGGGTCAGAGGACAGGTCCCAGGTTAAGACAAATGGAGACATCCCGTTGAAGGAAAAAACACCTAGATACATTTAGACTATCCAGGCATGCTGAGTCACTCCCTACAATACTTCCCTCGTTTTTTAATCCTCACAACAAACCTGCAAGGTGGGAGGCAGAATTCTGCGCTCAGGACTACTTTTTGTGCTCTTCTGCATTCCTGCAGACTTGCAGCATAGACACAGAGTTCTGAATATAAGGCCATGCAGGCCCGGTGCTATGGTTTCTCGGGCAGCCTTGGCGAGGTTGGAATGCAGCGGGCACGCTTAGAGTGTGCTCGCTGCCAACCCCTCCCCCCCGACTTCGCCAAGGCTTGGCCAGCCTCGGCGAGGTCGGGAACGCAGCGGGTGGCATGCGAGGAGAGGGGGCGCCCCCTGGTGCCCCTAGGTCAGGAGGTGCCCCAGGCCGCCACCTGCTTGGCCGACTCCCACGTGCCGGCCCTGAGGCCATGGAACCCTTTCAGCTGATGCATCAAGCCACTGAGGCAGATGATGCATCACAAGCACTTCCTCCAGAGCAATTCTTCATGAGTACCTAGCCCCATATACCATAGAGGGGGATGGGGAGGATTAGCAGTGCACAATCCGACCTGGGGGACAAGGGCATAGACCAGGGGTGGCCAAACTGTGGCTCGGGAGCCACATGCGGCTCTTTCACATGTATTGTGCGACTCTCAAAGCCTCCCCCCCCCACACTGTTGGCAAGCTTGGAGAAGGCATTTGTCTCTTTAAATCACTTCTCCAAGTCAAGCCAGCTGATGTGGGGGCTTAGAGAATGCATTTAAAGTTGCTTCTTTCTACCTCTCTTTCCCTCCCCATCTATTTTTCCTTCCTTCCCCTGATGTTCATGTTTTGCGGCTCTCGAAACATCTGACATTTATTCTATGTGGCTCTTATGTTATGCAAGTTTGGTCACCCGTGGCATAGATTTTCCAGTTTCGGGGGTGGGGAGGTGCTGGGACTGGGCCAGAGGTGTTGCTATGCTAGGTCCCAAAAAGAACCAGGGCCCAGTGACATCATAGGGAGGAGCCAGTGGCATCACAAGGGGGGGGTCTCCTTTGCTTGTATCTATGGAAGCAGGACCATTGGGGATTTAGGGAAGGGATACCCAGAAATTTAAGGTGTCCTAGGCCAAACCAAGGAAAAGTTGGGAGTTGGCCAGTGATTATACTGGTATCTCAGCAATCTGCTGTGTCTTGTTGTTTGAAGCTCACTTTAAGATCTGCAAATATACATACGATGTATAAAGAACCAAAGAAAGCCCTGGATAAAGAAAGCCCTGGATAAAAGTTTTTGCTGGAAGGAGGAACAACTTTGAACAGTTCTGATATCAGACAGTCATGACAACAAAAGACTTAGATTTGAGAGCTACTAAAATCTTGCACAATACGTTGATTTGGAGTGTGGTCCTTTTCAGTTTCAGGAACTCGTTTGCATATTAGGCCACACCCCTGATTTCACCATTGCATCACATGACTTTTCCCTAGAAAAAGCCCAGCAGGAACTCATTTGCATATAGATCACATACACACACACCCCAACACCAAGCCAGCCGGAGCTGCGTTCCTGCTTTTAAAAAGTCCTGGGGCTGGAGATTTTGGGAGTGGAGCCTGAGGAGGGCGGGGTTTGGGGAAGGGCAGGGCCTTAGTAGTGTATAACACCACAGTGTTATAAGCAGCCGTTTTCTCCAGGGGAACTGATCTTGGTTGTCTGGAGATCAACTGTAATAGCGGGAAGCCTCCAGGTGCCACCTGGAGGTTAGCAACCCGAAGTCTTGCATAGTGGCTCTGAATGCCCCCTGCAGCCCTAATTTCCACCTAACCTATTCAGGTGGAAAAGACTAGGGTTGCCAAGTCCAATTCAAGAAATATCCGGGGACTTTGGGGGTGGAGACAGGAGACATTGGGGATGGAGCCAGGAGCAAGGTTGCGACAAGCATAATTGAACTGCAAAGGGACTTCCGGCCACCACATTTAAAGAGACCACACACACCTTTTAAATGCCTTCCTTCCATTGGTGCACTTTCTTCTGGGGCTCATAGAATTGAACCTCCTGGTCCCATCCTTTTGAAACTTGGAGGGTATTTTGGGGAGAGGCACAGGATGCTACGCTGCAAATTTTGTGCCTCTATCTAAAAAAACAGGCTTGGTGTCAGGGGGTGTGTCTTAATATGCAGATGAGTCCCTGCTGGGCTTTTCTACAAAAAACCCTGCATGAATCAATGACGATGTCAGGGGGGTGTGGCCTAATATGCAAACGAGTTCCTGCTGGACTTTTTCTACCAAAAAACCCCTTATTATACCCAATGGCAATTGGTCTCCATAGGGAATAATGGAGTGCCCAGCAGACATTTCCCTCCCTCCCACCCCCCACCGCTTTCTGATGCTCCAGAAGTGGGGGGAGAGCCTCCAAACCGGGGGATCCCCTTCCCCCACCTGGGGATTGGCAACCCTAGAAAAGACTGAAGCAGAAACCAAAGGCGAGGTGAACCGCAAGAGCCAGATCTGACATTATCAGACTGAGCTTTTCACTCTCCCCCCAGATTTGGCAGCTGTGTGTGTTGTTTGAACAGCGCTGAGGCCGTGGAGGGAGGTGGGAATGGATGACAGAGACGCGAGAAAGAAAAACGGGGAACAAAATTATAGATCCCCGGGAGGGAGGAAGGAAGGAAAGTCTTAAGGCAGCGGAGGAGGAGGAGGAAGAAGGGATTTGAGGTAAGAGCGGGAGATGCCGAGGCGAGTCGACATGTCTGAGCCACAGAGAGGTTTCTGAGCCACCTGGAAGGGCGGCTTGTGAACTGCAGACTTCAAAAACCCACCGACGGACTCACCGTCTCCGGACGAAAACCCCGGCCGCCTGCTGAGCACAAGGTTTTCCTGTCACCAGGGGAGAAAAATATCGGAGCATTGATAGCAGAACTCATCCCAGCATAAATTTAGAGTGCCAAATAACGTCTAATACTATCATTATACTCAGCGCTACATATAAACTGGAAATGACGCCATCCTGGATTTTAGGGATTGTAATCTGAAATTGTAGGAAACTGTCTGTAATGATTTTGAATGATATTATTGTGATTTTATTGTTAACACTGTTGTTTTTAACTGTTGCTAGCCACCCCGAGCCCTTTAGGGAAGGGCGGGATACAAATATAATAAAACAAGCAAATAAATAAAGGAAGGAAGTGTGCCAAATTGTGCTTTGTAGGGGGAAGGGATGAAACAGTCACCATTTGAACTAAAACGATCCTTTAGTTATTTATTTATATTTGATTTTTCCTCACCTCACCTAGCGAGGTTCTCCAAAGGGGCAAAAGGTTCTCTTGGTCAGAGGTGGTAAAGATTGAAAGCATATTCTCTGTCACTTAGGGCCAAACGGCACATTATGAATTGTAGAACAAAGTTTGAATCTAGCGGCATTGCTAAGACCAACCAAGTAATTCTGGATATAAACCTTTGTGTGTGTGCACGGAATTAAACTTTGTCATACTTAAAGGTGCCACTGGACTCAAATTTCGTCCTGTTGCTTTGGACCAACACAGCTACCCACCTTAATCTGTTACAAATGGTGGTCATAGAAAAGAGCAAAAATCCAGTAGCATCCTAAAGACTAACAAACTTCGTGGCAGAATATGAGCTTCCATGAGTCACTGCTCGCTTCTTCAGAAATTCTGAAGCTCTTGCACTGCGACAAATGTTAATCTTTAAGGTGCTACGGGACTCTTGCTGATTTCTGCTGCTGCAGACAGGCTAACACGGCTACTCCTCTTTAATTGTGGCGAGGCGGATACAAGGACACTTTCCCCCCACAGTCACACAGCAGCTGTGAGAAAGAAATTTTTGAAGTCTACAAGGGCCTGATTTAGGGTTGCCAAGTCTAACTCAGATAATATCTGCGGACTTTGGGGGTGGGGCCGGGAGACTTCTCCCAAAATAAATAAATAAAAACACAGCAGTGCAGTTCCCCTGAATACAGTCTTCATTTCCACACCCAAGCAGCTGCAAGTCATCTCTCTCTCACACACACACACACACACAGGCAAAATAAAACAGTTTGCAATCTGAAGGGGAAAGGCACATGGTAGCTGTGGGGGCAGAGCTTCCCCCCACTGGCCAGCTGACTGGGGGCGGGAAGGAGCCTTGGAAAGCCGGAGAACCTCCGCTGGGACTCGAGGATGGGCAAGCCTAGCCTGATTTGACTCAAGACGACGATGAAGGCAGAAGGCGGGAATCCCTTCTCCTCCCAAGCTAAACTGGGCCTCTGTGGACTTCAAAGAAATACTGCTCCCCGTGGCTGCTGTATGTGTGACTGGAGGGAAAGTGAGTCCTCAGATCCAACTCACTACATCTCATGTTGTAGTTTGGCCCTTAGTTTAGCCAATCTAAGGCTGGGGGGAAATCCCTCCCTTTCTCTAAACATGAGCATCAGCCAAAAGCTATGAACCCAACCTGGTGGTGTGGAAAGCACTTTCAGGTCGCAGCTGACTTACGGTGACCCTGTAGGGCTCAGGTGTCAAACTCATTTGTTAGGAGGGCTGGATGCCGGTAACTAACCAGGGGCACACAGGACCTGGCCCCCTTACAGCTTTTTTTTGGGGGGGGGACCCTCACCCCCAAGGGCCTCTTCCTCCCCCTCTTGCACAATTTATATTGTGCAGGAGGGGCATCAGGAGCAGCAGCTGCCCATCTCGTGCCATTTAAAGGGTGAGCCAATCAGCTTATCAGCTGGCTCTAAATCACACAGGAGAGAGGAGGAAGAGGAGTGACCTCTCCCCCCCCCCCGCCTCTCCAGCTTCCTGCTCTAATCCCCACAGCTCCATCTCCCTGTGGCCCTCTCATGGCTCCTTCTCCAGGCAGGCCCTACTTACAGGATCTGACGCAAATGCAGTTTTGTGGGGCTGGGCCATGGGTGTCATAAAATGTAATGCGAGGTAGCAGAGTTATAAACTTTGTAACGGACACAAACACAATTAAAGATATTATGTTTTAACTTAAAATACAAACATGCTTAACACTCTTGCAATATTTTGTTTAAAATGGAAAGGTGGGATTTGGCAATGCAATTAAAAACATAAAACATCAAGAAAAAGCACAAGGATCGCTGCAGAAACTAAGAATATAAAATGCTCTGAGCTTGGGAAAGCAATGAAATGGCATTGCAAGCCCGCCCCCCCCCCCACTCCAAGGTCTACTCAGATTGGCAATGGCTCTCCAGTGTGATATCCTCCTTTGGCTGTGGGTTTCCAGGTTAGAGTACTCACTAGATCAGGTACATTCAGCAGAGACAAACTGGCTCAAAGCATCTACCCGCTATTTGCAAGGACACAACTCCAGGAAGCATGAGTTTCAGTTGTTTATATAGGGAATGCTAAAAGTGAAACAATCTGCATTCCATTGAAACACATTGCAGCACAGACAATGTAGCAAGGAAAATGTGGAATGGATTTTCCATTATGGTCTCTGGGCCCTATCTATCTGGGCACACAGACCTTAATGGAAAATCCATTCCATGTTTTCCTTGAAGCTATGCTTCCTGCTGTAGCTTGCAAAGACAAGACAGGGAACTGAAAGAGCTGGGAACTTTGGCAGCCTCAGTGCTTCAGATGGTGAAAACAGGAGTGGGGAAAGGGGAGAAAAGAGCCCCAGGTGCCTGATTAAAGCCCAGAGCAAGCTGGTTCTGGCCTGCAGGCCAGACATTTGACACCCCTGCTGTAGAGTTTTCAAGGCAAGAGAAATTCAGAGGTGATTTTTTACTGCCTGCCTCTGCATCACGTCTGGTATTCCTTAGAGGTCTCCCATCCATTTACTAGCCAGAACTGACCATACTTAGCTTCTGAAGTCTGACAAGACTGGGCTAGCCTTGGCTATCCAGGTCAGGGCATAAACCCAACTGACTCCTTCAGAAAGTGTCTTCACTGTAATCCCATGCATGCCATACAATACCCTGTCTCTAGCTGTAATGTATACTAGAACAGTGACCCCCCCCCCTCCAAACATAGTGCCTGTGAGCACCACAGAACTATGATTGTTTCCTGTTGCCCATTTGCTTCTAAAGTTGGCGATAAAATCCAGAGGTCTTGAATGGAATAGAGGAGAAAGCACCTTTGGGAGCACCAGTTTGGTGTAGTGGTTAAGTACACGGACTCTAATTCCCCACTCCTCCACACAGCTTCTGGATGACCCCGGGTCAGCCACAGTTCTCCCAGAGCCGTTCTCTCAAGAGCCGTTCTCTCAGCCCCATCTGCCTCACAGGATGTCTTGTGGGGAGAGGAAGGGAAGGAGGTTGTAAGCCACTTTGAGACACATGAGGCCAGTTGGGTGACCTCCTTGGGCCAGTCACAATTCTCTCAGAGCTGTTCTCTCAAGAGCAGTTCTCAAGGAGCTCTCTCAGCCCCACCTCCCTCACAGGGTGTCTGTTGTGGGGAGGGGAGGGGAAAGGAGATTGAAAGCTGCTCTGAGACTCCAAGTGAAGGGCAGGGTATAAATCCAATCTTCTCTTCCTCCTCATTCTCCTCCCCTCCTCCTCTCTTAGCTGACATCCTGAGTTTATCCTAGGGATGCACATCACAGTCACGAGCCCTCGGTTTGCCTACAGACACAGGCATTTCTTACATCTTCAGACTCGGCAGCCTTTCTCTAACGGCTTCTTTGTGGAAACCACAACAGCACCTATTCCCTAAAGCAGTGGTCCCCAACCTTTTTGGCACCAGGAACCAGTTTTGTGGAAGCCAATTTTTCCACAGACCAAGGAGGGGGGTGATGGTTTCGGGATGATACAATTGTGCACTTTATTTCTATTCGTTTGGTGTGGTGGTTAAGTGTGTGGGCTCTTATCTGAGAGAACTGGGTTTGATTCCCCCCTCCTCCACTTACAGCTGCTGGAATGGCCTTGGGTCAGCCATAACTCTCGCAGAACTGTCCTTGAAAGGGCAGCTTCTGGGAGAGCTCTCTCAGCCACACCTACCTCACAGGGTGTCTGTTGTGGGGGAGGAAGGTAAAGGAGATTGTGAACCGCTCTGTGACTCTGAAATTTGTTGTGGAGGGCAAGATATAAATCCAGTGTCTTCTTCTTACTATTATCATTATTATTATTATTATTATTACTACTACTACTACATTGCAATATATAATGAAATAATTATACAACTCACGGCCTGGTTGCTAACAGGCCACGGACCGGTACTGGTCCATGGCCTGAGGGTTGGGGACCTCTGCCCTAAAGAAAATAGCTAACCTTTCCCCAGGCAGTAGCTGATGCATGATTATCCTGAGGATAAAATGGAGGAGAGGAGAATGACGTGAGCTGCTTTGGGTCCCCTTTGGGAGGAAGGGGGAGTATAAACTAATTAAATAAATGCATCAATAAAATGAAATAAGTTGCAGTTTCATGTCCCAGTATGGAGTAGTGGTTACAGTGTTAGACGAGGATTTGGGAGACCGCAGATTTGCATCTACCTCTTCCATAAAAGCTCCACTGGAGATCTTGGGCTGTCCAGACTCGGTCAAAGCCTGTCACACCCAACGGGATTGCTGATAGGAGGATAAAATGGAAGGGAGAATGGTGTATGCCTTTTTGGGTTCCCAGTGGGAGGGAAAGCAGGTATAAATAAATAAATAACGCGGTGGCAGTGCCTACTACTTCGTAAACCCAATGGGGCACAATTGAGATATCCAAATGAAAAGCACCGTTTGACTTTTGTTGACAGGGATGCCAGCCTCCAGGTGGGGCCTGGGGATCCCCCAGAATTACAGCTCATTTCCTGACCACAGAGATCAGTTCCCCTAGAGGAAATGGCTGCTTTGGAGGGCAGACTTTATGGCATTGTACCCCAATGAGCCCCCCCCTAAAACTCCAGGAGTTTTCCTGCCTGGATCTGGCAACCCTCCCTCCCCCCCCCCCCCGTGCTGGTGACTGGAGGGGCCTGGCAATCCTACCTATGTAGCATCAATTTTGGGGTGGACTGGGGTTACTTAGGAGCTACGGAAATGCACTCTATGTATGCTCAAAGGCCCTCTTGTGAGCTCTGGGCTTATTTTTACACAGCTCCCATTCGCGTGTGTGTGTGTGTGTGTGTGTGTGTGTGTGTGTGTGAGGCTGGTGCCATGCAGGAAAGTCCCAGTTGTTTGGGCCCTGACTTAATTAGGGGGAAGTGGAAGGCCTGATTTGAATTTCCCACCCCGGGGGCAACAAAATGCTAGCCTTGCCTTGGGGCTAAATGACACAAGACAAACACACAAGCGATGTAATTGTAGCCTAGTTGCCGGCTTTGTTTTTGTTCTGCTCAAAAAACAGCTTTGCCAGTGGGCCATAGAGAGCAAAGAAATGGCAGGAGAGGACACTTAACCCTTTCAGTGTCTATTCCGCCCTGATTCAGTTCATCCTCCACTTCACTCCCCCCTACCTGTCTGTGGGGGTTTTCACATAGGGTTGCCAAATTCCAGGTGGTGGCTGGAGATCTCTTGGGATTGCAGCTGATCTTCAAGTGACAGAGATCAGTTCCTCTGGAGGAAATGGCCCCTTTGGAAGGCGGACTCTGCAGCATTATACCCCATTGGTCCCTCCCCTCCAGAAACCCTGCCTTCCTCAGGCTCCACCCCCACCTTGCCATGCATTTCCCAACCTGGACCTAGCAAACCTAGTTTCAGATGTGAGGAAAGTGCTAAGAGCCACTACCCTGCAGCTGAGATCCAGCATGGCTAGGGTTGCCAAGTCCAATTTAAGAAATAGCTGGGGACTTTGGGGGTGGAGCCAGGAGACATTAGGGGTGGAGCCAAGATTAAGGGTGTGACAAGCATCATTGAACTCCAAAGGGAGTTCTGGCCATCGCATTGAAAGGGACAGCACACCTTTTCAATGCCTTCCTTCCATAGGAAATAATGAAGGATAGGGGCACCTTCTTTTGGGATTCATAGAATTGGACCCCCTGGTCCAATCGCCTTGAAACTTGGGGGATATTCTGGGGAGAGGCACTAGATGCTATACTGAAAATGTGGTGCCTCTACCCCAAAAAACAGCCCCCCCCAGAGCCCCGGATACCCGCGGATCAATTCTCCATGATTTTCTATGGGAATAAATCTCTATAGGGAATAATAGAGTTCCCAGCAGACATTTCCCTCCCCTTCCCCCGCTTTCTGACGACCCTGAAGCGGGGGGAGGGCCTCCAAACTGGGGGATCCCCTGCCCCCGCCTGGGGATTGGCAACCCTAAGCATGGCTGCTGATTGGAGTGTCAGAGTAGAACCTGGGTAGGGCTGCCAACCCCCCAATTCGGGCAGGGAATCTACCACCCGGGAGGATCTCAACCCGCCAACCCACATTGGGCCAGCAGGGGGAACTCCCCCCTGCGTCGCTGGCGCGATGATGTCACCCGAAAGTGACGTCATCAAAATGGCAATGCCCGTGCGGGGCTGCTCTAGGCGTTTCCAGGAAAACGCTATTGTTTTCCTGGACGCTGTAGCCATTTGGGAGGTAAAACTCTATGGTACAATAGGTGGCATAGAGTTTTAACCTCCCAAATGGCTAGAGCATCCGGGAAAAACATAGAGTTTTCCCGGAAATGCCTAGAGTGGCCCCGCACGGGCACCACCATTTTGATGGCATCACTTCCGGGTGACATCATTTTGTTGCGCAGCGCACACACGACTGTCCCCCGCTGGGGGATGAAGAGGACTTGGCAACCCTAAACCTGGCACAGTTCCACTTCCCATCTAATCTCGCCAGGTGACCTTGGGTCGATCCAGGGCTTTTTTTGTAGAAAAAGCCCAGCAGGAACCTATTTGCACATTAGGCCACACCCCCTGACAGAACCAATTTGGTGTAGTGGTTAAGTGTGCGGACTCTTATCTGGGAGAACCGGATTTGATTCCCCACTCCTCCACTTGCAGCTGCTGGAATGTCCTTGGGTCAACCATAGCTCTCATAGGAGTTGTCCTTGAAATGGCGGCTTCTATTAGAGCTCTCTGAGCCCCACCCATCTCACAGGGTATCTGTTATGGGGGGGGGAGGTAAAGGAGAGTGTAACCGCTCCAAGACTCTGAGATTCAGAGTGTAGGATGGGATATAAATCCAATATCATCGTCGTCGTCATCATCATCATTGTTTCACACAGGGTTTTTTTTTTTTAGAAAAAGAACAGCAGGAACTCATTTGCATATTAGGCCACACCCTTGACAACAAGCCAGCCAGAACTGCATTCCTTCTCCAAAAAAGCCCTGGGTCCGTCACAAACCTACATCACACACGGGTGTTGTTGTGGGAACAGAGTGGAGGAAGGGAGAACAATGTAGGCTGTTTTGGGTCCCAGTTAAGGAGAAACGTGGTATATAAATTCTTAAAATAACTACCATGTAACTTGGGAATGCTTGAGCACCCTCCAGTCTGGATCATGCCCTGTTTACTAGCAGCAAACAGGATGCAGGTTTTTTGATGGACTGTTCAGATCCAGGTGGGTAGCCATGTTGGTCTGAATCAATAGAATAAAGTTAGAGTCCAAGTGGCACCTTGGAGACCAACAAAATGACCTTAAATAAAACTTGCATAAGAACATAAGAGAAGTCATGTTGGATCTGGCCAATGGCCCATCCAATCCAACACTCCGGGTCACACGGCCAAAAAAATCCCAGACGTCATCAGGAGGTCCATCAGCTGGTCTTCAAGGTGCCACCGGATTCCAACTTTATTCTGTTCATCTGTTCATGACTGTTTGACAGGATACTTCCCCGTATTACTTCTCAACAGTGCAGTACACCAAGTTGGCTTTTCATGGATGCGGATTTGAGCACAGCCTCATCAAATTTTACTTCCGATCCATCCTTGCTGCGCCTCTGGGTAGGCAGTTATTTCAATGGACAGTTATATCAGACCGAAATAATCTAAACCAGTCATCAATAAATGCTGTGGGTTTTTAAAATCGTATCATTTGTCAAAGTTGTCCTTAGGGACATCTGCTTGCACTGCAGTGCTGTACTGTGGTTCAGCGGCAGAGCACCAGTTTAGCATGCAGAAGGCCCCAGGTTCAATCCCCAGCATCTCCAGTTAAAAGGACCAGGCAGTAGGTGATGGGAAAGACCTGTGCCTGAACCCTGGAGAGCTGCTGCCTGTCTGAGTACACAATACTGACCTTGGTAGACCAAAGGTCTGACTCAGTATAAAGCAGCTTCTAGCATTCAGTGAAGCGATTAAGCATTTTGCTTTAAAAGTGGATTGGGCAAATTCTTGGAGGACAGGTCTGTTCATGGTTACTATGTACTGGAATTTCTATAGCTAGAGGCAGGGTGCTTGTATGCAGATACAGGTGGAATTCTAGCAGGAGCTCCTTTGCATATTAGGCCACACATCCCTGATGTAGCCAATCCTCCAAGAGCTTACAAAAAAGGGCCTTGTAAGCTCTTGGAAGACTGGCTACATCAGGGGTGTGTGGCCTAATATGCAAAGGAGCTCCTGCTAGAATTCCACCCCTGTAGGTGGGTACAGAATAAACAATGCAAGATGATTGTGGTTGTTCCCTTCAAGACTTGTCTGTGCCACCAGCCCCTAGTCTATCTTACTAATGTTGGGCAGCGGATGCTGGGCTAGATGGATCTTTGGTCTGGTCCGAGTTTCCTATGTTTTCAAGATGTTGGATCAGATGACAATCCGAACACAAGCTACTCAGAGGCTTAGGAAGGGCAGCAGGCCAGGCAGAATGTCCTGGAACATTCAGCTTCAATCGCAAACACTTACTGTGGAGGAAGTAAAATCTGAAAATATTGGACGTTGGATGCCCCACTTTGTTTTGGATACCAGCAGCCAGCTGGGTGTACAAAGCCTTCTCAGAAGGGACAGTTTGTAAATGCGATAGAAATTTCAGAAGCAATGCTAGGGTTCCCACCCTCCAGAGGGCACCTGGAGATCTCCTGCTATTACAATTGATCTCTTTACGACAGAGATCAGTTCCGTTGGGAAAAAATGGCTGCTTTGAAGGATGGACTCCGTGCCATTGTACCCTGCTGAGGTCTTTCCCCTACCTAAACCCTGCTCTCCTCAGGCTCCACCCCCAAAACCTCCAGGTATTTCCCAACTCAGAGCTGATAACCCTAGCTCTGAAAAGGCTCATAATTCTCTTGAACAGGAGTGGAATTCTAGCAGAAGCTCCTTTGCATATTAGGCCATGCACCCCTGATGTAGCCAAGCCTCCAAGAGCTTATGATTGGCTACATCAGGGGTGTGTGGCCTAATATGCAAAGGAGCTCCTGCTAGAATTCCACTCCTGCTCTTGAGGAATGGGGAGCATTAGACTATGAATTCTACCAATTCCAGAGTTGGTCAAAGCATCTCACGGGCATTATCGCTATGATCCTTACGACGTTCATGTAAGGTAGGCCAACGAGTATTCACATACAGGCAGACACCGTCATGCACACACAGGCAATCCACCTTGAACAGAAATCCTCTCTGCCATCCAAAACAGAACACTTCACAGTCTGGAAACCCAGCTTTGGCATTTTGACAGCTGGAAGGTGCCTTTTGCAAAGTGGGGTTCTCTCCCTCCCCCCCACCCTGCAGATGCAGCAGCATTTTAGGCCTTCCCCCGGAAAACCGCCTCACACAAACAGAGGAACCTGCATCTCTGCTTCCCATCCTCCCTCTGCATCCAGCGAGATCAGGGTCTCCTCCTCTCCCCCCACCCACCCCCAGTGTGTCGCCATCCAACAAACGGAACTCTTTGCCTAAGTGCGTGGAAAGGACTGTGGCGGCAACTGCCTCTTCCCTTGTAATTTATGCAAATGGCCTCTATAATTAGCCGTAATTTCAAGGCACGGCACAGCGCTTCAGACGCTCCTCGGCGAGGAAATGCCCCGACAGTAATTCTACGGCATTAACTTTATTTACTCCACCTGTGTGGTCTCTGCATCAGCCAGGCCTGTGAGTAAGGCTCGGATGCCGGCTCTCTTCCTGAAGATGATCCTGAACTGGGGGCAGGCCCCTACCTGTCCCCCGGGAACCGGGACCTTGGCAGGAAACCACCAGGCAGGCATTCTCCATCAAAGCTTCCCTCCTTTTCACAGCAAAGGCTCCAAGTGGAGTGCTGTGTTTGCTGTATTCTAGCAAGGAGCCAGGGTGGGGTAGCGGTTAGCAGACCCAACAGGATCTGGGAGAACTCTATAGAGCAGGGGTGGCCAAACTTGCTTAATGTAAGAGCCACACAGAATAAATGTCAGATGTTCGAGAGCCACAAGATATGAACATCAGACGTTGGAGAGCTGCAAGACATGAACACTGGATGTCTGAGAGAAGGAAGGAAAAGATGGGGAGGGAGGGGTGTAAAGAAAGCAACTTTAAATGCATTCTCCAAGCTGCTGGCTGGCTTGGCTCGGAGAAGTGATTCGAAGAGAGAAATGCCTTCTCCAAGCCAACTGACGAGGCAGTGGGGGCTTCGAGAGCCGCACAATATGTGTGGAAGAGCCACACGTGGCTCCCGTGCCACAGTTTGGCCACCCCTGCTAAAGAGCATGGTGTGCAGTTGTTTTCTGTTGCCCCAGAAGGTCGAACCAGAACCAACGGGCTGAAACTAAATCAGAAGAGTTTTTGGCTAAACATTAGGAAGAACTTCCTGACAGAGCATTTCTTTAGTGGAAGAAGCTTCCTCAGGAGATGGTGGACTCTCCTTCATTGTAGGTTTTTAAACAGAGGCTAGATGGCCATCTGACAGCAGTTCTGACTTTGTGAACTTATGCAGATCAAGAAAGGGAGGGCAGGAAGGGTGCTTAGTTTTTGTGGCCCTTTCTGACACACCCAGGGAAATGCTGATCGTCACTTTGGGCACAGGAAACATTTTTTCTCCAAGCCAGTTTGGCCAGGGATCTTGGAGGGTTTTTTGCAATCTTCTGAGCATGGAACAGGTGTCACTAGTGGTGTGGGGGGGAACTACTTGTGAATTTCCTGCATTATGCAGGGGTTGGACCAGATGACCCTGGAGGTCCCTTCCAACTCTATGATTCTATGATGGGAGTGCATTGGATCATCTTGTGCGAGTCACTCTCTCTTACCCCTACCTACCATCACAGGGCAGTTGTGGTGAGGACAAGAGGGATGAGAGTTAGGGTTGCCAGCTCCAGGTTGGGAAGTACCTGGAGATTTGGGGGTGGACCCTGGGGAGGGTGGGCTTTGAGGAGGGGGGTACTCAGCAGAGTATAAGGCCACAGAGGTGGCCATTTTCTCCAGCGGAACTGTAGCCTGAAGATTCAGTTGTAATCTCAGGAGATCCCCAGCCACCACCTGGAGGCTGAGTAACCTAGAGCTCCACAGTGAGGAGTAGTAAACAGACACAAAACTGTGGAAAATAACGAAAAAATGTTAATGATACTGAAAAAACTGAGACTCAGTTTTAAACTGAAACCGAAAACTTGGAGCAGAGCTCTTGAAAAATTCTGTGTTATTATTGTCAATAAGTACAAAGGCAATCTCTACAGTATAACATGCAATAAATCCAAGACATAACACTCTAAGCTTCACAGTTTCTACAGCATTAATAGTACATGTCTGTTGCCCCAGAAGGTCGAACCAGAACCAATGGGCTGAAACTAAATCAGAAGGGTTTTTGGCTAAACATTAGGAAGAACTTCCTGACAGAGCATTTCTGTAGTGGCAGAAGCTTCCTCAGGAGATGGTGGACTCTGTGTGAATGTCAATTTCCAGCGTCTGAAACTTCAAAGACGATCCAACCACTGCGATGCGCTGAATTAAAGCGCTAGTGCTCCGTAGCCGTTCAAACTCAAGCCACTTTTGAAAAGTTCTTTTCCATTTCTCGAGTAAGCCGAAATAAAGGCTTCTCATGTCAGATGAAATTTCAAAATGCGAGTGGTGCAGAAAAAGCCTCTGACGGGAACGTGCGTGTGTTGCCGTTTCTGACAAACCCTTTGTCGAAGAGGCATCTCCCACTTAACCACGGACCACTCATGCTCCGGAATGGCTACAGAAGGGCTACAGAATTGAAGTTTGCTGTTTCGTGTTTAAAATCATGTCTGAGTTTTTTCAGAATCATTAACACTTTTTCGTTATTTTCCACAGTTTTGTGTCTGTTTACTACCACCTGGAGGTCGGCAACCCTACGTTCTGGAGGTTTGGGGGATGGAGTCTGAGGAGGGTGGGGCTTGGGGATGGGAGGGACTTTAGTGGGGCATAATGCTGTAGAGTCAACCTTCCCAAGTGGCCATGTTCTCCAGGGGAACTGATCTCTGTCGCCTGGAGCTCAGTTGTAATCCCAGGAGATCTCCAGCCACACTATGGAGGATGGCAGCCCGAAGAAAAAGAGAAGGGTGTTATGAACTGCTTTGGGTCTCTGTTGGGCAGAAGAGCAGGGTAGAAGTAAAAATAAGTTCAATCAATCAGTCAATGAGCAGCATGGGGATAAATGATCTACCCGCTAAGCCAGGGGTCACCAAAGTGTGGTTCAAGAGCCACATGTGGTTCTTTCATCACACATATTGTGTGGCTCTTGAGGCCCCTACCACCCCGTTGGCAGGCTTGGAGAAGGCATTTGCCTCTTTAAATCACTTCTCCAAACCAAGCCAGCCAGCAACTTGGAGAAGCATTTAAAGTTGCTTTCTTTCCACCCACCCTCCCTCCCTCCCTTCCTTCCTTCCTCCCTCCCTCCCTCCCTCCCTCCCTTCCTTCCTTCCTTCCTTCCTTCCTTCCTTCCTTCCTTCCTTCCTTCCTTCCTTCCTTCCTTCCTTCCTTCCTTCCGTTGCAGCTCTCAATCATCTGACGTTTGTTCTATATGGCTGTTATATTTATTCTACATGGCTCTCAAACATCTGACGTTTATTCTATATGGCTCTTCTGTTAAGCAAGTTTGGCTACCCCTGCTCTAAGCAAAGGCGCTTCAAATGAAACTCCCTCTTTTCCTTTTTGTTTGCCTATCCATCGTATTGTGAGCCACTGTGGTTTCGTGGTCAGACTAAAGCCTGGGAGAACTGGGTTCAGATCCTCCCTGGCTGAGTTCAGATCCTCCCTGAGGCCATGAAACAAAGCTCACTGGGTAACACTGTGAATGATGGTTGTGCATAGAGAAAGGTTAGGCTTGAGAGCTGCTCCTTATTTTTGCAATTTCCTTCCGATGAGGCAGTAGAAAAGAGCAAGAATCAAGTAGCAGCTTGAAGACTAACAAAATTTGTGGAGCTTTTGTGAGCCACTGCTCACTTCTTCCGATTTGTCAGGGTATGAGCTTTTGTGAGTCACTACTGTTCACTTTTTCAGATCTGGCAGGGTATGAAAGCTCCTTCGCTGTCACAGATTTTGTTAGTCTTTAAGGTGCTCCTGGGCTCTTGAACCGATTTCCCTTACCTCGCTCTCGCTCTCCTCTTCTCAGCGGGGCTTCTGTCAGATTTCACACTATCTGCCCCCGGGGCTGCAACTCGCTCCGCCTCTTTCGCACAGCAAACAAGATCCTCTAAAAAAAGCAGTTTCTGTTTGCTGCATGACAGGAGAACGATGTCAGCAGGTTAGGCTGAGTGGACGTGACTGGCCCAAGGTCGCCCAGAGAGCTCCCCTGGCAGAGTGGGGATTCCAGCCTGAGTCTCCCACATCCTAGGCCAAAAACTCTAGCCACTAGTGGTTAGAAGAAGAGGACTGCGGATTTATACCCCACCCTTCTCTCTGAATCAGAGTCTCAGAGCAGCATACAATCTCCTATATCTTCTCCCCCCACAACAGACACCCTGCGAGGTAGGTGGGGCTGAGAGAGCTCTCACAGAAGCTGCCCTTTCAAGGACAACTCTGCCAGAGCTATGGCTGACCCAAGGCCATTCCAGCAGCTGCAAGTGGAGGAGTGGGGAATCAAACCCGGTTCTCCCAGATAAAAGTCCACACACGTAACCACTATACCAAACTGGCTCTCTGACATGTCAGACTAGGGAGACCCAGCCAGGTTCAAGTCCTGCTTTGCTGGGGAAGTTCATTAGGCCAGGCACTCACTCTCATCCTAACCTACCTCACAGGACTCCAGGCCTGTAGCCATGGGGGGCCTGTGGGGGCACTACCCCCCCTGACTTCCAGGTGGGGGGACCAGCTTCCAGAAGGCAGTCTGGGGCACAGCCTGCTTCCCCCTTTTTTTGCCATAGCTGATCCGGTGAAGTGTCCTCTGTGGCAGGCGGAGCTGGGAGAGCTGAGCAGGGCACAGTGCACTGCAGCAGCCAGGCCCGGTGCTGAAGTTTCTAGCGCCCCAGGCAAGCTGTTGCTCCTCCGCCCCCACCATCGGTGCGCATGCCGATGATGTCATTATGACCTCGCTCCCCCCCCCCCGCCTTTGCAAAGGCTGCTCCAGCCTCGGGCAGCCTCTGCAACGCACTCCCCCCTGCCCGCCTTTGCGAAGGTGGGGGGGAGGCGGGATCGGAGGGGCAGCCGCCGATCCTGCCGGGAGGGAGGCGCCCCTGTGGGAGCCGGTGCCCTAGGCTGTCGCCTAGTTCGCTGACTCCCACGTGCTGGCCCTGGCAGCAGCAAGAGCGGCAGGCGGAGAGGAGGGAGGTGGAAGAGCTGGAGATAGAGGGAGCCACGTGGAATGGGCTGGGGAGGGGGAACAGATGGAGCTCCTGGCTGCCAAGTGCCGGGGTGTAGGAGATGGAGGTGGAAGGAAACCCCCCTGCTTGCATGCAAGGTGCAGACCCGTCTTGACTCCAAAGTTTTTAGATTGGCTGCCTCGACTTTGCCACTTTCAAAGCCTCCAGCTGTTGCCCCTGCCCCAGAAAGCTTCTGAGAAGCGGCAAATCCCACGGTGGATGGGAAAGGGGCCCCTCCGACTTTTTAAAAAGCCCCCCCCCCCATTTTTAAAAACCTGGCTATGGCCCCGTAGAGCTCTTGTTGTGAGAATAAGTTGGAGGCCGCTGTAAACCACTGTGGGACTCTGTTGGGGAGAGGGGGGGGGGAAGGTAAAGGCAGTCCCCTGTGCAAGCACCAGTCGTTTCCGACTCTGGGGTGACGTCGCATCACAACGTTTTCATGGCAGACTTTTTATGGGGCGGTTTGCCATTGCCTTCCCCAGACCCGCTCAGCCTGGAGGAAGTCGACGGAATTCTCTCTGTTGCGCGCCCAACAACTTACGATTTGGACCCTTGCCCCTCCTGGCTGATTAAAGCTTGCCAGAGGGAGCTTAGATGTCCTCTACAGGACATAATAAATAGATCCCTCTCGGAGGGACGTTTTCCATCACCTCTGAAAGAGGCCTTGGTCCGCCCCCTCCTGAAAAAATGTACAGCAGATCCGGCCGAATTGGCAAATTACCGACCGGTTTCTAATTTACCGTTTTTAGGTAAAATTATTGAGAGGGCAGTGGCGTTGCAACTACAGGGTTTTCTGGATGACGCTTCCGTCCTAGACCCTTGCCAGTCCGGCTTTCGCCCGGGCCACGGGACGGAGACAGTGCTGGTCGCCTTAGCGGATGACCTCCAGCGGCAACTGGATCGAGGTGGCGTGGCGGTGCTGATGCTGTTAGACCTGTCGGCAGCGTTCGACACGGTCGACCATCGGCTCCTGACCCGCCGCCTCGCCGACATAGGGGTCAGGGGGCTGGCCTTGCAATGGCTTTCCTCCTTCCTCTCTGGTCGGGGACAAAGGGTGGCAATCGGGGGTGAGCTTTCCCGGAGGCGCACACTAGATTGTGGGGTGCCTCAGGGAGCAGTTCTCTCCCCGATGTTATTTAACATCTACATGCGCCCCCTTGCCCAGATTGCCCGGAGTTTTGGACTGGGTTGTCATCAATATGCGGATGACACCCAGCTCTATCTGCTAATGGATGGCCGGCCTGACTGCGTCCCAGTGAATTTAGACCGGGCACTGCAGGCCGTGGCAACCTGGCTTAGGCTGAGTGGGTTGAAGCTGAACCCGACGAAGACAGAGGTCCTTTGCGTGGGGCGCGGCGCTCTGGGAAGGGAAATACCCCTCCCGGTTTTTGACGGTGCGCCGCTGAAAGCGGCGGGCCGGGTCAAGAGCCTGGGAGTACTACTGGAGCCTTCACTATCAATGGAGGCCCAGGTAGCGGCCACTGCCAAGTCGGCATTTTTTCATCTGAAGCGGGCAAGGCAGTTGGCTCCCTTCCTGGAGCGCCGGGACCTCGCAACAGTGATCCATGCGACGGTCACCTCAAGATTAGATTACTGCAATGCCCTCTACATGGGGCTGCCTTTGTGTCGAACCCGGAAGCTGCAGCTGGTGCAGAACGCAGCGGCCAGGCTGTTATTAGGACTCCCGAAATGGGAGCACATACAGCCGGGGCTGCGTGAACTGCACTGGCTGCCAGTTACATACCGGGTCCAATACAAAGTGCTGGTTATCACCTTTAAAGCCCTATATGGCCGAGGACCTGCCTACCTGAGGGACCGTCTCTCCCCATATGAGCCCCAGAGAGCACTGAGGTCAGCAGGGAAGAACATGCTGACTATCCCTGGGCCAAAGGAAGCAAAATTACAGAGTACCCGGGCACGGGCCTTCTCTGTTACAGCCCCGTGCCTTTGGAATCAACTCCCGGAGGAGGTACGGGCCCTGCGGAATTTGGATCAATTCCGCAGGGCCTGTAAGACCATTCTTTTTAAGCAGGCTTTTGTAGACCGTTGATAGGATGGCTGTTTAATCCATCAACGATTTATCCAGTGACCCCTGCCATAACATAAGTGAACAGAACAACATCAGGAAGATCACTGCCGTCCAAACCATGGAATGATCCAGGCAACTGGAACTGGTTTCAGATCGCTGTTTTAAATTATTGTATAATCTTATATTGTTTTAGATTGTATTTTATATTACTGTATAACCTAATTGTTTTAAACCCTATATTGTATAACTTATTGAAGTGTTGTTAGCCGCCCTGAGCCTGCCTGGGCGGGGAGGGCGGGATATAAATAAAATTTATTATTATTATTATTATTATTATTATTATTATTATTATTATTATTATTATTATTATTATTATCAGCTACGCTTTTCCCCCAGCAAGCCGGGCAGTCATTTGACCAACCTTGAAAGGATGGAAGGCTGAGTCAACCTTGAGTCTCCTACCTAAACCCAGCCTGGTTTCCGCCGGCATTGAACTCAGGTTGTAAGCAGAGCTTGGACTGCAGTACTGCAGCTTTACCACTCTGTGCCACAGGGCTCCTTGTTGGGGAGAAAAGCCAGATATAAGTGTCTAAATAAAAACAGCACCCACACACCTACACACCTCTTGGGGTGACAGTACAAGTTATCCTGTAAGGGGCAAGGGGTTTCGTCTGAGCACAGGGTTGGGAGTTTCCGATATGCATGATGCTACTCACAGTGGGGTGTTACTTGAAATGCATTACCAGAGACTGATGCTTCAAAGTGAACTCATTGCACTGTGGGGAGCACCACGCCAACCATAAGCCACATATGCCAGCAGGGAAAACATATATCCAAAGCCATCATGTGCTATAATCCAGAGGTCCCCAACACCTGGGCCGTGGACCGGTACGGGTCCGTGACCTGTTAGCAACCAGGCCATGAGTTGTATAATTATTTCATTATGTATTACAATGTAATAATAATAAGAAGAAGAAATTGGATTTATATCCTGCCCTCCACTTTGAATTTCAGAATCTCAGAGTGGCTCACAATCTCCTTCACCTTCCTCTCCCACAACAGACAACCTGTGAGGAGGATAGGGCTGAGAGAGCTCTCCTCAGAAGCTGCCCTTTCAAGAACAGCTATGCGAGAGCTATGGCTGACCCAAGGCCATTCCAGCAGCTGCAAGTGGAGAGGTGAGAAATCAAACCCAGTTCTCCCAGATAAGAGTCCGCACGCTTAAGCACCACACCAAACTAATAGAAATAAAGTGCACAATTTTATTATCCCAAAACCATTGCCCCCCCTCCCTGGTACATGGAAAAATTGTCTTCCACAAAACTGGTCCCTGGTGCCAAAAAGGTTGGGGACCGCTGCTATAATCCACCTTTGGTTTCCTTACTGAGTGGAACTGTGGAGCAGTAGGTGGTGCTCTTGCTAATGCAACTGGGGCCTGTTATGCACAGGTGTTTTCCTTTGCTTTCACCATGCATGTCTATCGGGTTTTCTTTGTTGTTCAGTTCACTTTCTGGTTACTCTTTCCTGGATTTCCCAAGAGTGTTTTGTGCAGATTTCCCGCTTGTTTCGCTTCCAAGCTGAAAGTAATTAAAGAGCGTACAAATTCCCTCAGATTTCCCCTGCATCCTTTTGCCACCCCTCGAAGGTCACTTCCTTGCTGGAAGCCTAACATTAAAATGCCAGCTGAGCCACATGGACCTTCTGAGAACCACCAAACTTAAGGATTGCTTGGGATCGATCCATTTGGAGAACAGAATGCTATCTGCATAGGACAGGCTTTAAGGAACGGCCAACGACCATGCAGGATCAAATTAGAGAATCACAAAGAGAAAGCCATGCAAATTTACAAGGAACGGCAGGAAATTAGCATTACTATGCAGCTGCGCTAGGGCACTGGCAAAATATCCCCCTTTTTAAATTTAGTGGCACAAGAGCAGGGCTTTTTTTGTAGCAGGAATTCCTTTGCATATTAGGCCACACACCCATGATGTAGCCAATTCTCCAAGAGTTTACAGTAGGCCTCGTAAGAAGAGCCTTGTAAACTCTAGGAGTATTGGCTACATCAGGAGTGTGTGGCCTAATATGCAAAGGAGTTCCTGCTACAAAAAAAGCCCTGCACAAGAATAAAAAAAACTCTCCTGAGCTTCTGCCAGAGGACTCCTCTCCCATACAAACTGCAGCCCTGTGCAAAGTGTGGAGGAGTTGTAGCTGACATTGCACAGGCATGCGCGTGCGCACACACACATTGCCAACAATCCCAGCTTGAAATGCCAGTGTTAGTGGGTTCTACTGCACATTCTGTACACTCAACAAGTTTCCCCATATTATGAGATCCTGTGACTCTTTCCCATTTTTCACAGTGGCTGATACCACAGCAGAGAATCCCCTAGTGTGCCACAATATGGAAAATGGGGCTTCCCAGCTGCTCGTCAGTTTAAAAAAAAGTCTTGTCAATTTCAACATCAAGTTTCCCTCCCTTTGCCTGGGTTCCCTTCTGTTCCCTGTCATTCAAGGAACTAATGCTTAACATGCATGTGCAAAAGTCCCTCTGGTTAAAAATTAGTATCTTAAAATTTGGGATCATCTATTGATGGACAGAATATCTGATAAAATACCAAACTGTGATCCTTCAGTTAATTTTTTAAAAATTATGTTGAAAGATGGTTCCCAGACAGGGCATTCACAGTCTTACCAATATTAATTAAAAAAAAACAACAACCAGATGATTAATCTAATTATAGATATTTTGCAGATAAGTTATCTCTTTAAAAATGTAACAGATAAGCAGTGTTCCCTCTGAGTTAGTGTGAGCTAACTCACAGATTTTTGGCCTCCGGCTCACACATTTTTGTCCTAGCTCAGGAAAAACATCCCTACAGCAAACTAATTTATACAGTAGCTCACAATTTTAATACCAGTAGCTCACAACTTTAATGTCAGTCGCTCACAAAGTAGAATTTTTGCTCACAAGACTCCATGGCTTAGAGGGAACATTGCAGATAAGTCATCTTTATATAGTCTAAGATCATGTTAACCAAGAATGCCATCATAGTAATGTAACATTTTACTGATATTCGGTTGGTTACCTGAATTGTATTAAGCTGTTTTGTTGTATATTGAAGTTTAAGAAAAAATAAGAATTTTCTGTTAAAAAAAGAAAAGAAAAAGTGTTTACAGGTGCCATTATGCCCACAGGGAACTCCTGATCTACTTTGACTGACAATGGCTGTCTGGGATCTCAGGCTGTCACATCACCTGCCAGGAACTCCTTTGCATATTAGGCTACACACCCATGATGTAGCCAATCCTCCTGGAGCTTACAGTAGGCCCTGTACTAAGAGCCCTGTAAGCACTTAGAGGATTGGCTACATCAGGGGTGTGTGGCCTAATATGCAAAGGAGTTCCTGCTACACACACACACACACACACACAAAGCCCTGACCTGAACCATTTTCTTAACTGAAGGTCTGAAACTGGGATTTTCTTATTTGTGGCCTTCTACTGAGTCAGGTCCTTGGTCCACCAGGGTCAGGCTCTAGAGTCGGACACATGAAACTGCCTTATACTGAATCAGACCCTTGGTCCATCAAGGTCACTGTTGTCTACTCAGACTGGTTCCAGGGTCTCAGGCAGAGGTCTTTCTCATAATTTACTGCCTGGTCCCTTTAGCTGGCGATGCCGGGGATTGAACCTGGGACTTGCTGCATGCCAAGCAGAGGCTCTACCACTGAGCCACGGTTTCTTCCCAACGGGAGATGTTCACACAGCAGGTAGCCCAACGGGACTCAAATCTGTGCCAGAGTGCAGCCTCAGCATACAGTCTGTTGGTTTTAAAATATGATTTATTGTTGTGTAATACAGCTATTGCTGCGTAATATAGCTATAATATAGCTAATATGTATGTGTAGTGTAGCTATTGCTGTGTAATATAGCTATTATCCGTTCTGAAGTCTGAGATGAGGAAGAATAGACATCAGAATAAATGAATGTATGAATGTGCAGTTAGGTTATTAAAAGATCACATCAGAGCACCGCCAGGCCAGACCTCACCAAGCAGCATGAACAGTACAAAGAAGCCAATTAGATGCATGCATCGGTTCAAATCATCCTCCTTACTTCTCAGTGCAGTCCTAAGCAGAATTGACTCTGACAGACTTAGATAGACATAACTATCTTTAGGATGGCACCATAATTGTCTTCTGCTCCAGATTTGTGACTCAATGAGCTTCTAAGGGTACAAAAGGAAAGGAAAGGATGGCACCATAGATCTCCATGCTCCTTTGGTTTTAAGGACACTCCAGTCTGTTCAGCTTAGCATTCCACTTTATCTCCTTTTTGTCCACCCACAACTGATTGCTTAGTTGCGTTGCCAGCTCTGGGTTCAGTGCTGGATTAAACCCTGTGGAGGGCCCTAGGCAGTCAAAATCTTGAGGGCCCCCCTTGCAAACTCTCTCAGAGTTGGAATGCCCACCCCGCTGCCGGCAGCCCCCTGCAGGCACCTTCTCACAAGCCCCTTTGACAAAGCTGTGGAGGAGGCAGAGTGATGTTACTGATGTAACTAACGTGAATTTGAGCAGACTTCGGAGGATGTTCGAAGACAGGAGGGCCTGGCGTGATTTTGTCCATGGGGTTGCAAAGAGTCGAACTCGACTGTGCGACTGAACAACAACAGAGGCAGAGAGAGACAAACTTGGCGACTGCACCAGCAGCAGCCGCACCGGGCAAGTCAGGCAGAGAGGTGCTCAGTTGCTGGCTGCATGTGCAGGCTGGGAGGGCTGCAAGCAGGGGGGAAACGGGGGGAGCTGGCCTGGGGCCGCTAAAGGTGTGGGGGCCCATAGGCCAGTGCCTACTTGGCCTAATTGTTAATCTGGGCCTGTCTGGGTTGGCAAACACCTGGAGATTTTGGAGGTGAAGCTTCAGGAGGGCAAGTTTGGAGCATAATGCCATAGAGTCCAACTTCCAAAGTGGCCATTTTTTCCAGGTCAATTGATCTCTGTCACCTGCAGAGATCTCCAGCTACTACCTGGAAGTTGCTAACCCCTTTAACCTGGAAGGGAATTTTGATGCTACTCAAAAAGCTTGCTATCTCAGCATTCTCAGTCTTATTAAGTGGCTCATATAAATTATACTGACCCTCAATTTTTTGTGCTTGAGGCAGCAGTCTAAACCATAAGAGGAAAGGTCAAAATTACCACCACCACCCCACACACCTATAGTTGATGACCTCCTGGCTGGCCTTTGTGTGACCTTTGTGTGACCTACAATGCAGGGTTGGGATTTTTAAAATTCTATTTCTTTCGCTTGGGGGGGTTTCTCTTTGGTCATTCAGGAATGCTGATTGCTGGCTAATCCTTTTCATCTCACCCGCTAACCTGTTTGTTCAACAGAAACTGCCTGATTGGTATACTTTATTTCTTTCTCCTACTTGTGTAACCTATGAGGCACTGATTCTTTTCCATTTAATTTTGGTTCCGTTTACAAACTTTTGGCACTTTCTGTAAAGAATAAATATACAGTGAGGATACTGTCACCGTGTTTGGCACTACAGGGAAACATCCCAATCCCATACCAAAAAGACAGGTTCTGTACCCCCGGGAGGTGTTTTAGGGATGGGCACCAATAGTTCTATGGGGGAGAAAATGATTGGATAAATGTCATCCATAACTTAATCTGATCAAGTGAACTGATTAACATTTGGACTGTCTCTCACAGTTCAACAGTTCATTAAAACCATACCCATTCATTTGCTAAACTAATTATTTTCTTAAATTTAAAGTTTATCAAAAGTTAACAGCATAACAACTCTCCACTCCACAAAATAAAAACACCAATCAACCTGAGCCATTTAGCTACAAAAAGGCCTACCAAACATCTCCATGTTTCTGGTATGCTTTTCTTTATGAAAACACTTTTATGCACTTTTTATAACCAAAACTTGGCAAAATGTCTGTTTTTCTTCCTCATCATATTCTCAGGTTTTAATCGAAAAGCCTGCTATTACTTTGAAAAACAAGGCATGAAGGAGCCGGTGTTTTTGATTGGAGCTCAAGGTGCAAGGTTTTGAGTCTCATAGAGCTCTTCAGCAGGCTCAGGTATTTTGAACAAAATGAGGGGAAACAATTGTTTTTGCAGCCTCAGAAGAGATTTGATGTATGGGGCGTGACTGTTGTACCTGAAGCCAGGAAGATACTGTGCAACAGTATATCTGCCCGGGTGGCTTCAAGTTGCCCTGTCAGGGGTTGACTCATTTGTCTGAGATTCCCTAATAGTGTTAAGTTGCTCCACTGGACTTTGTCAGTGGTTTGTGCCCACAAGACTGCTGTGGTGATGGTATAAAGATTGTCCGTCACTGAGATACCTCTCAGCTCTTTCTGGTTCCTATCTATTTAATTCCATAAGTTGCTAACAGTTCTTAATCTATTCCCTTTCCCAGTATCTGGCTGTCTCCATCCACCTGGCAATAATTCAAATCTGCTTCTAGCCACCATTTGATTCACAGTTCCTGACTGCTCAGCCCCCAATGGCTGAGTTTGAAGAGCAGAGGAATATGTGAACCTATGGTTTCACTATTTCATTCCTTCCTTTCTCCACCTCAAAATGAGGTAGGAAATAGTGGATTGCTCAAGAAGTATCCCAGTGAGTGTCCAGTCCATGCATGCTTCAAAACTGGGTTTCCTCTGTCATCCCTTTCAAGGCTTTTTTGTAGAAAAAGCCCAGCAGGGACTCATTTGCATATTAGGCCACTGCCCCCAACATCACCATTGTTTCACAGAGGGCTTTTTTTGTAGCAAAAGCCCAACAGGGACTCATTTGCATATTAGGCCACCCCCCTGATGCCAAATCTGCCAGAACTGTGTTCCTGCTCAAAAAAAGTCCTGATCCCTTCTGTACTCTTTCTCCAAGGACTTTAGGGCTGCATAAGTAAGCTTCCATGATAGAATGAGGATCTGCACCTGGGCTTCCCAAACCCACCAGCTCCCAGTGGGTAGCACATCTGGGCCTTTGGACAGCCTTGCTAGTAAATGAAGGAGATGTCAAGCAATGGAGAGAGTCCTACTATGAATGTGCCATGTGCAGCTGCCCCGGCTGTGCATATTTGGGGTTGTTTGCATATGCAGGATTATTTATTTATTTGTTTTCTTCTATTTCTAACCTGCCCTCGCCATGAGTGGGTTCAGGGCGGGTAACAAAAAAGTAGCATACAGAAACATCCCGCCGTTTAACAATAACATTAAATATCAATTTAAATATCGATTAAAATATCAGTTAAAACGATCACGATGGAGCCATAAACTATTACCTATCCCGCATAAGACCCCATAACAACTTGAAAAGACAGATCAGATAGGATTGCTTCTGCATGATGTTAATGTTAAGGGGAGGGACGGTGGCTCAGTGGTAGAGCATCTGCTTGGGAAGCAGAAGGTCCCAGGTTCAATCCCCGGCATCTCCAAAAAAGGGTCCAGGCAAATAGGAGTGAAAAAAACTCAGCTTGAGACCCTGGAGAGCCGCTGCCAGTCTGAGAAGACAATACTGACTTTGATGGACCAGGGGTCTGATTCAGTATAAGGCAGCTTCATATGTTCAATGTAGAAGGTTCTTCAGGGGTACCACAGAAGTCGGTAGGCAGGGGATTCCAGTTTTGAATGCACCTTCCGTGCAAGCAAAAAAGCTAGCATTGAAGGAAGAAAGCCCCTCTCTTTGCTTGCAAAGCTGGTTTCCTGTTGTCAGGGTCTTTTTAACTGAGGGTATATTAAAAAAAAATAACCTGGGCAGTATAATAAAAAGTAGAGACATCACCCTGCCAACAAAAGTCCGTATAGTCAAAGCGATGGTATTCCCAGTAGTAATGTATGGCTGTGAGAGCTGGACCATAAGGAAGGCCGAGCGCAGAAGAATAGATGCTTTTGAGCTGTGGTGCTGGAGAAGAATCTTGAGAGTCCTTTGGACTGCAAGAAGATCAAATCAGTCAGTCCTGAGGGAAATCAACCTGACTGTTACCTGGAAGGTCAGATGCTGTTGAAGTTGAAGCTCAAATACTTTGGCCACCAAATGAGAAGGGAGCACTCCCTGGAGAAGATCCTGATGCTGGGAAAGACCGAAGGCAGAAGAAGAAGGGGACGGCAAAAGATGAGATGGCTGGACAGCGTTACTGATGTAACAAACACGAATTTGAGCAGACTTCGGAGGATGGTGGAAGACAGGAGGGCCTGGCGTGACTTTGTCCATGGGGTAACAAAGAGTTGGACTCGACTGTGCAACTGAACAACATATTCCAAAATATGACCCCTACTTCATATAATCCATTCTGTTATCTGAGCATGGTAGCACGTCATTCTCTTCCACATGTAAATCACGACTTAGTTTATAATTCTACAGCACAGAACTATGGATCAGACACACACTCCAGTGTGAATGCTTGATTCATGTGCAGAGCTCTGGCAGAAAAAGGCAGCAGTTGCCAGCAGTGCTTATTTATTTATTTTAAATGTATTTATTTGTTTGTTTGTTGTTTATGTAAGCTTATATTTTGCCCTTTCTCGTAAACAGGCTCCGGGCAGATTACAACATAGATTAAAAGTTAAAAACCTACAGGTTAAAAACCAAAACAGTACAATAAAACCAGTAAAACCAAGAAACAATAAAACACACCATAGGCAGCAAGGGCACATTCTACGCATTAAAACAACTATCAGCCCAAGAGTATAATAGTCAGGTGATAATAATAAAATAGTCGTTTGCAGCTCCAAACAAATTCAGCATCACTTTCCTGTGTTTGTGTTTAATAAAGTGTGTTCTAGCTCATGGGAGTCTATGCCACAGTAAAATTGTTAAGTTGTTGTTATGTATTGGAACTGGAGTTTGGCCTTAGGGCCAGCAGAGACTTGGCTGAGCTTGAGACCCTAAAACAGTAGCCACCTGGATTCAGGAAGGAGGCCCATCAGGGATCGTTAGGCCAGCTATTAACCTATAGTTGTGTGTAATGGGATGATGGTAATGGGATTCTGGAAGGAGGCCCATCAGGGATCGTTAGGCCAGCTATAGTTGTGTGTAATGGGATGATGGTAATGGGTTTTTGTGTGGGGAGGTTTGCATGTATATAAGCAGGGCCGTTGGTCCTGCCAGACAATTCTGTTCCTATCTCACTATGCTGAATCACTGAATAAAGAGCTGAACTCACTATCTCTTGGGCGTCCTCATGCTCTGAGCCCAGAACATTATAGTTGTTCAATTCTGTTTTCAGGTAAGCAAGACTGATGCAGAGAAAAAGCAACCAAGAGATTACATAATCAACATTCACAATGACAGATGCTCCATTCATGTATGGAGGTTCTTGAGAACTGGAATAACATCCCATTGCAAAATGTCAGAGAATCTTTGCTATATCAGACCAACGGTAGACACAGCAACATAGGTAGGATGTGTTGGGGTTTGTTCTAAATGTATATTTCTATGTGTAATAAAAAAGAATACCTTTTTACTCAAAAGGCTGTTGAGTGATTCATGTTCCTTAATATTTCCGTCTCTGCATCTGTCTTGAATTTATATTTTAAGATGCCACAGGACTGTTCTGTTTGCATGGCACTTGCAATGGGAAAACTATGCAATAGATATTATAATGCAATCAAAAGCAAACATGCAATATAGACTGTATTGCAGTTATGTACATTATAGCGCAATTGTATGTAAGGTGTCACAAGACTAGACTATTCTGTGTGTCAGCCGCAATGCAAAAACCCCCAACAATATGTATTTCAACAGGAAAATATGCAGTTCTATAGCATTGCAGTTATATATAATACGGTGATAGTTTTCTTAAATTGCAGAGGGACAGTTCTATTTGCATAACATGCACAATGGCCAAAGTACGTAGGATGTGTATTATTACTGGGGGGAAATGCAATGCATATTATTTCGCAATTATATATTTTATACTGCAATAGTCTTTTAAATGCCACTGGGCAACTTTATTTGTGCAGCATTCTGCAATGGCAAAGAAATATGCAAGACATATTATATTGCAATTGGAAAACAGGCAAGATAGCTAGCTAGCTGACTGATAGAGAACATATATATTTATATTGCAAGATAAAATATTCAATTTATATTATATTGCAATTATATATTTTATATTAGAATGCTTCTTAAAGTGTCTTTAAAGTGTCATTCCTTCCTCCCTTTTAATATAAATCATTTATAGTCCGCTTTTCTCACTTGGATTCAAAGCAGGTTATGCAGAATGAGGCTGTGATCACACACTAGATCAAGGGTGGCCAAACTGTGGCGTGGGAGCCACATGTGGCTCTTTCACACATATTGTGTGGCTCTTGAAGCCCCCGCTGCCCCATTGGCCAGCCTGTTTATTCTATGTGGCTCTTTACATTAAGGCTCTTTACATTAAGGAAGTTTGGCCACCCCTGTGCTAGGTAATGCACTCTCAATCCACTTTTGATGCACTTCTCAACGGGATTTTGCCAGTTCACACAGTAAAATCCAGTTGGGAAGTGAACGGAAAGAGCATCATTTAGGGTGTATGATTGCAGGCTGAGTCAATCCAATCAAATCTTGAATAAACCACACAGGCTTCTCTTAGGCTTGTCTGTACGGTGGCGCAGTGTTAAAGCCGCAGTACTGCAGTCCTAAGCTCTGCTCATCGCGACCTGAGTTCGATCCCCCGGCGGAAGCTGGGTTTTTTAGTAGCCGGCTCGAGGTTGACTCAGCCTTCCATCCTTCCGAGGTCGGTGAAATGAGTACCCAGCTCGCTGGGGGGGAAAGTGTAGATGACTGGGGAAGCCAATGGCAAACTACCCCGCACAAAGTCTGCCGTGAAAACATTAGGAAAGCGACCTCCCCCCAGAGTCGGAAACGACCGGTGCTCGCACAGGGGACCTTTCCTTTCCTGTCTGTCCTATTTGCAATCGGGGTTGTCTGTATTATTTGCAATTGAGGGGTGGGGGGGGGGAGGCGATGGGATTTTGCATTGCAACAGTCTCGAAGGTGCAGCCGGCCTGCTCTCTCGCGCCGCGCCGCACCTGCTGCAAGGGGGGGGAAGCAGGCCGCCTGTAGTCTCCTCTCCGTCGCCGTCGGACCTGCGGAGCGCTCTTGCGCGCCCCGTCCTCCCTCGGCCGCGCGGGGAAGGGTTAAGGCGGTGCTGCGCCAGGCGGCAGGTAGCGGGGTGGGCGGGGCGGGGCTTGGCTGCGACCGGGCTCCTTCCCTCCTGCGAGCGCTGCAGCCCGCCAGTCCCGGAGTAGTGGCGCTTGCAGCTGCCTGCCTGCTCTGCCTGCCTGCCTGCCGGCTTCCCCCTCGGACGAGTTCCCTCTTCTCTCAGCGGCGGTGCGTGGCCGGGGAGCGCCTCGCCTCGCCGGCCCAGTCTGGCTTTGGATCTGTGTCGAGATAGGAGCTGCCGCCGTCGCCCGGGAAGCCAATGCGGGAAGACTGGCCGGAGACTCGCGGCTCCTTTCTGCAACTCTAAACCGGTAGGTAACCCAACGCGTTTCCCTCCCCGCCTTCTCTCGCTCTCTCGCTCGCTCGCGCCTCTGCTTCCAGAGCAACTTTTCCCAGTCCAGCGCGGCACCTTTCAGACCAATCGAGTTTTTAATTCCGGGGATAAGTTTTTGGGCGCGCGGTAGCTTTCACCCAGAATGAAGCTCGGTTTGTCTGAAAGGTGCCGCGCTGGACTCCAAGGGACTTGGTGCACTTGGGCTGCGATCACACACACTAAGGCTGCGAACCATCACACGCACGAAATAATGCACTTTCAAGCCACTTTTGATGCACTTTCCAACTGGACCGGCAAAATCCAGTTGAAAAGTGCATTGGACATGGATTGAAAGTGCATCGTTTAGTGTGCGTGATCGCAGCCCAAATGATGCACTGTCAATCCATGTCCAATGTACTTTTCCACTGGATTTTGCCAGTTCACGCAGTAAAATCCAGTTGGAAAGTGCATCGAAAGGGCATTATTTCGTGTGTGTGAGCACAGCCTTGGACCTCAACCCCTCTGAGTTCGACTCGAAGCCATTCACCTTGCATTTATCTCTGATTATTACAGCATCCATATCCCCTGGGACAACTGTGGGGTGAAACTGGGGTGACCACAATTAAATGGGGGGAAGAACCCCCAAAATAAAAACAGGGGTGAACTTGAGTGTAGTATAGAATGTCAGTTCAGGGACAGGGTTGAACCAGGATTAAAGGACTAGTGCAGAAAGGCCCCAAAAGTTGTCGTGGTGCTTCAGACCAACGCGCCTCCCCCCACCTGAATCTCTCCTCTGCTTGGGAGTTTTGGAAGGCAAGTCTTTTCCCTAAGCCAGACGGTGCCTCTAGAATTTGGCGATCGCATATTCAACCTGACAGGTGGATCCAGTTCCAGGCAAGAGTGAATTGTTTTCCTCTCCTAAGAATCACCGAGAGGCACTATTTTGTTTCAAATGTGGTAATATTTTTGCCAGCTACTTTAAATGTCCGCATTACCCACTCGGCGTTCATTGTGCTCCTAGCTGACAGTCCCCATTTCTTTTTCCCCCCCCCTTCATGGATCAACTTTGCATTCCTGTTGTTCGAAGTGGCCTGTGAGCAGAATCAGGGGATTTATATACCAGACAGCAAGTCCCACTAAACTCAGTTGCGCTTACTGGCTGGGTAAATGTGCAGAAGAGCTAAAGAAAAAAAGTATATATATATATATATATATATATATATATATATATATATATATATATATATATATATATATATATATAACTGAAAAAAATGAATTAGAAGGGGGGGAATATACGCAATTAGAAAATGTAAGGAGGCTGATAAAAACAGGGATCGCATTTTAAAAAATCCTCTTGATTTGTCATTTTTCAATATTTTTATTTTTTGAAAAATGATAAAATTTATAAATCTTAACAATGGCCAAGCAATTGGAGAGAAAAACATTTAGATCTACACTGATAAACCAAAAGGCAGGAAAATATACGTGAATTTATAAAACATGGGAAGAGTTGATAAAGAATGGCAAATAGGAAGGTATGTCAATGCTGTCCTAAACAGTGTTATACCTAACCAGAATTATGGGATTAGAAATGTGCAACTCTGTTTGGGATTGCACTGTTAGGAAGGAACCTGGTGATGGCCTACTAGGAGGTATGAAAAAACAGAAGTTATCACATATGACAATAAATCCCCCCCCCATCTGTTTCTAATGTGGAGAAACAGGAATTGGTTTACTTGGGTTTAGTTTAATTGGGCTATCATATGAAATAGTTCCCGTATTTTGGCAGTTCAGTTCTCTGCAAATATCTCTTGTGGGAAAACAGGATGGTCTCCCAGAGGAGTAAAAAAAAAATCCAACATGGAAAAAAAGAAAAGAATTCTCCCGTTTCAAAATTTCTCATTATAATGTAGGGAAACTGAATTTGGATAGAGATACAGATTACAGAGGGATTAGGAAATCAATCCAAAATAATTACAGCCTTTTGTTTTTTGAGAAGTGCATTCTAAGTTTTATTTTTTTTTAATTCAGGAATTTAAGGATCGGTGGGTTTGGGGGGGGGGTGTTTTGGTTGGCTTGCTTCCTGGAAACCAAAAGTTAATTTTGAAAATTAGATTTCAATCATGGCTTTTTGTTTTTAAACAAGGTCTGCTTGATCGCTTGATGTAATCTTTTGGCATCTGAAACATGTGGCAGAGGAGGAATCCAACTTTTTATTACAAAAGAGAACAGGGAATTGTCGTAACCTCCAGGCCCTCAGTAACGCAATCCCAGAACGTAGAACCAGCATCTGCTCTTTTGCATATGCTTGCTCTTTGACAACAGCCAGTGGAAGTAGTTCAGAGGGTAGGTTAAGTCGTCCAGAGGTGGCTGACAGTCATATTGGTACCAACAGAAATAGACCCACACTCTGATCCAAAGAATACTGTCACTGTGCAGATATAGGCTTATGAAGGAAGATCTGAGCTACCTGGCGTAATTAAGAGAATCTTTAGCAAAGGAACAATGCAGTTGGACCTCCTCCCACCTCTTGTCTGATTGATCTTGTAAGAAGCTGCGGCCGTCTTTGCATGTGTAATTTTCAGGGACATTGACCACGTCTCCAGTGATTTTGCTGAGAACTGCAAAGTGTGAATGTTATAAACATGTGTTTGGGGTAAAGAGGACACTATACAGGTGTACATTCATTTGAGAGCCACAATTGGCCATTCAGACAGTGGCCAAACTGGGTTTGTTGTGTGAAAATGTATTATTTTACTTCATTTGTACCCAACCTTCCTCACTGACAGAGGACTCAGAGGCGTAATGTCATTCCGCTTGCCTCCATTTTATTTTTATGAGGTACATTCGGATCAGGGCGAGTGCCTGGCCTAAGGTAGCCTAGCGAACTTCCATGGCAGAGAGGGAATTCAAATATGGGTCTCCCAGATCCTGGTCCATCACTCTAGTCACTACACCACGCTGGCTCGAAATGGCCCTCAAGTCTGTGCACCAGGCACTCGTCCAGTAGTTCTCTGAAGTATGGCTAGCGATTTGTGGGAGTTTTGTTCTCTCCTGAAGGACATCTGTGGCACAAAGGAGGTAGCATGGAAGAGGTAACATGGGGGGTGGGGGGTGCGGAGCCTTACAGAAGATAAGAAACTGAGACTGGGCCTTATCCAACCATTGAGTTTTAGGACAGGGCCAATCCATTTCAACAGTGGTGAATCTTGTCTCAGCCTGGCCCATAACCAGGATTCTTTCAGTAGAGGGGCATTGGGGAAACGGAGGGGGGGGGGGCTGGTAAAATTAAAAAGTCCCCCCAGCTCCTCCACTCCAACCCCTGCCCTTTCTTCTCCTCCAAAGACTTACTTTTTCTCCCCTCTTATTAATTGCTTGGGCTTTGAAAGTGCCAAGAGGCTGGTCTCTGTTCTTTTGCAGCAGTTTTAAAGCTGGCTGCGAGAGGCAGGAAGACCCGCTGCAGCTGTCTCTTGCCCACCTGTCCTACTTGGATGGGGGGGGGGGGCTCTAAGTTGGGTGGGCCTCGGGTGGAAGTTAGGGTGCAGGGCCTGCAGAGGCTCTCCTGTAGCTACGGGCCTGGTCTCAGCAGTGCTTCGATCAAGATGGTGCTGCCTGCTGATGGGCATTTTCCCAAGTACTGCCGTGGCAACAGTTCATGCATCGTCCACTTTTGCTCTTCCTAACTACCCTGCTTTTAAATGTGTCAGTGCATACTTCGTAAGGCAAAGTTCGGGCCTTGTGAAGAGTGGGGAGGACACAGCTCAATAGCAGAGCATCTCCAGAAGGTCCCCGGTTCAATCCCCAGCATCTCCAGTTAAAAGGTTAAAATAGTAAAGATACAGTAGCACCTTTAAGACTTAACAATTTTTTATTGTAGCATGAGTTTTTAAGAAACACGGCTTTCTTCATTGTTAGTCTTAAAGGTGCCGTAGGAATCTTTACTATTTTTGCAGCAACAGACTCACGCGGCTAACTCTTCTGGTTCAAGGATTGGATAGTAAATGATGTGAAAGACTTTGATGTGAAACCCTGAAGAGTCCCTGCCAGTCAGAATGGACAACAGTGACCTTGACAGACCAGTAGTGTGATAGCATATAAAGCAGCTTTGCCATGCAGAAACTGGCACCTTCTCCAGTAGATGGCTTTTCTACAGGTTTTGACGCATAGGTCGGAACTATTTATATCCCTTTTTAATGGGGTTTAAAATCTGCCGCATGGAGGGGTCTGCACGATGGTTGGGCCACCCTTATAGACATGGGGATGAGGACAACAGTGTTGCTTCACGCGTTAGGTTTGGAAAGTGTGTCTTGTCAGCCTTTTGCACATGCTCTGTAGCTGTGATCATTGCGTGTCTGTGAGCATATGTAATATGTTCCCTTGCAAAGGAGAAGGGATTGGCCAGCACTGCCTAATGGTTAAACACCTGGTTGCAGATAATGGCGTTATCGCTGTGCAATTGTGTGAAGCAATCCTCTGATCAAAGTAGGCTGTTTGTGAGATGAAAATTCCAGATTAGCCTGTAGCCGCAAAATAAAACAGGAATCCACTGGACAAACAGAGCTCACTTCATCAGATGCACTGGGGTGTTTGTTCATGGGACGGCTTGTGTGCGTGTCAGGTGTTGAGAAGTCGCTTCTGACTTACGGTGACACTATGAGTGAATGACCTCCAAAAATTCCTGTTGCTAATAGCCTTGCTTAGGTCTGGCAGACTGGGGGCCGTAGCGTCTGTGATGGAGTTCATCCGTCTCATGTTGAGCCTTTCTCTTTTCCTGCCGCCTTCAGCTTTTCCTGGCATCATTGCCTTTTCCACTGATTCTCGTCTTCTAATAGCCTCAGTTTAGTCATTTTAGTTTCTAAGATGGAATACATTTTGGTAGATCTTAAGGTGCCACTGGTCTCATGTTTTAATCTCTTTGTCCTCTCATTTCCCCATGAGGGACATTTCTGTATTTTAAAAAAATTTCTTCATGATGCCAAAATTAATTTTCAAGAAGCGTTCTTAATATTCCTAGACAGCATCCTAGAGAATGTAATGCATAATGTTTTTCTGTAGCACATTTCAAGGATTCAGTGTCCCTTTTACACACGCTGTCTTCACAAACTCTTCAACTGACCTTGAAGGTAGGCCTGGACTTCTCTGATTCGTGTGACTATGAATGGGTGAGTCACTTTTGGCCCAGGTACCGCCTAGTGCACCTCCTGGCTCTTGTGGATAAGAACTGACTCCCTTTGGGCAGTTGTTGAAATAGATCCCGGGAGGTGCCATGTGCATTGGCTGGCCCACAGTTTGTGAAGTTAGGACACAGGCTATCCTCGAGATGCGTATTTCCAGCATGGATAACTGTCTCTACGAGATTAGGTAATATGTAAAGCACACAAACACACTTGCTTAGGGGGCCTTCTCAATCCATCAGCCCCCCAGATTCTTTGATTGACGGGAAGTGTCTTTCTCTCTCTAAGCAGACCAACATGTTTGCTTCTAACCACCGACTGACTGACTTCTGCACTCATTGACACAAGTATTTATTCTGGCAGGCAAGGTCAGTATTGTCTTCTCTTGACATAGTGGTCCTTCAAGGCAGAGGCCTTGCTCATCACCTGCTACCTGTTCCTTTTAACTGGAGATGCGGGATTTGAACTGGGGACTTTCTGTGGGCAAAACAGATGCACTGCCACTGAGCTACACCCTCTTCTCAATGGTCCCCTATTTGCTTGTTGATTTAATTATATCCTGCCCTTCCCTCCCAATGGGGGCCCAAGGTTGCTTACATTGTTCTCCTCTCCTCCGTTGTATCCTCACAACAGCCCTGTGAGGTGGGTGAAGCTGAGTGTGTGTGATGGGCTCAGGGTCACCCAGCAAGCTTCCATGGCGGAGTGGGGATTCGAACCTAGGTCTCCCAGATCCTAGTCCAACCTTTTAACCTTCTAGATGCTGTTCCCAAGCACTCTTACGTGAATATACTTAGCAGGAAGACAGTCCCCTTGCATTCGGTGATGCTTAATTCTCAGTAAACAAGGTTTGGCATTATGCAACTGATTGACAGTTCTACCCTTGATTTAAGACAAGTAATTTCGCATTAGGATTGCAACTTTGGAATCGGATGTGGATCTGGGAAACCTGGCTCCACTCCCAGTTTCTGCAATGGATTCATTGGGAGGCCTTGGGCACACCACGATCTTGTCTGTAAAACAGGCATCATAAATGACTCAAAGGTTTGCTCCCATTAAGGAAGACAAGGGAAAAATGGAAAGGCTAATTCATGCATGAAGTATTATACATTTGTTACCGTCGCTCGATTCTGTCTTCTCACTAATGGCCGTGATTTAGCAGTAATTTCTGGTGCATTGCAAGACTTTAAAGAGCTTCACGTGCGTTCACTTACTGATCTTACAACAGCTCTGCAAGGGAGGTTGTTATCATGATTCTTATGTTGTAACTAAGTGGGGGGCGGGTTGAGGCTCATAGATTATCCCCAGAGTTTATTGAGAAGGCAAGATTTCCTGAGTTCACACTCTGAGCTGCTACACCACAGCTCGGTATTAAACCAATATATTAGAGTAAAAAACTACACCTAAAGTACCGAGCCCCGTGGCGCAGAGTGGTAAAGCTGCAGTACTGCAGTCCAAGCTCTGCTCACGACCTGAGTTCCATCCCAGCAGAAGCTGGGTTCAGGTAGCCGGCTCAAGGTTGACAGCCTTCCATCCTTTCGAGGTTGGTAAAACTAGTATCCAGCTTGCTGGGGGTAAAGTCTAGATGACTGGGGGAGGCAATGGCAGACCACACCATAACAAAAAGTCTGCTGTGAAAACGTCATGATCCGACATCACCCCAGAGTCGGAAATTACTGGCGCTTGCACAGGGGACTACCTTTACCTTTTTAAAAAGCCCTTTGTGGAGAAAAGGGAAACGGACATTGAAGTAAGTTTTAAGTAAAGCGAACTCCATGGAATTGGAAGAAAGTTCCACGCTTTGCTGAACTGGGTGGTAAGAGACCTCCCATCTCCATCTCTAACAAGTTCTTCTGTTCTGAGTACTCAACTTGCTGGGGGGAAAGTGTAGATGACTGGGGAAGGCAATGGCAGCCCACCTTTTAAAAAGTCTGCCAAGAAAATGTTGTGATGCGATGTCCTCCCATGTGTCAGTAACGACATGGTGCTTGCAGGGGACTACCTTTACCTTTATGCCTAATGTACCTGTGATTTTGGCTTTTTTGCAATCAAGTCACAGCTTGACTTATGGCAACCCCCGTGGTTTTCATGACATTTGGAGGTGGTTTGCCTCCACGTCACGACCCTGGCATTCTTTGGAGGGCTCCCTTTCAAATCTTTACCAGGGCTGACCCTGCTTGGTTTTGAGATCTATTGAGAATGGACTACTCCAGATTGTATAAGTCAGCAGAACCTGTGATTAAATCCCCTTCGTTTAAAATTTTAATTCAGCCACAGAGAGCTTTGAATTTGAATCGTGTGGGCAGTGGAAGACGGAAGGGTTTTGAACTCTTTCCACTAAAACGGGGGTTTTTCCATTCAGAATCAAGACCCTTTGCTGCTTTCGAGCCATCGATGGGGAGAAAATATCTTCCTTCTGCGTTGATAGCACTGGTGTAGACAAAAGGGAATACTACTTTACACAGAGAATGGTTAAAATGTGGAATTTGCTGTCAGAAGATGTTGTGATGGCCACAGGCATAGACAGCTTAAAAAGGTGATTAGCTAGATTCATGGGTGTTAAGTCTATCAGTGGCTATGCCCTGTTGCTGGGCCCTCCAGAGGAACTGGTTGGCCTGTGTGGGACAGGATGCTGGACTAGGTAGACCACTGGTCTGATCCAGCAGCGCTCTTACACTCTTGTCAGAGGAACACCTCGGCCTTTATGCCCTATTGTGGGCCGTCTAGAGGAACTAGCTGGCCATTGTGTGGGACAAGATGCTGGACTAGATGGACCACTGGTCTGAGCCAGCAGGGCTCTTCTTACGTTTTTGTGTACTTAAAATGTTAACAAATGCAATTTGGAAGTTTTTGGGGCTATTTTTATTTTAAAATACGGCAGCACTTTAGGAGATCGAAGACATGTTTGCAGATGAGGAAGGCACACTGGTATTACCAGAAAATGTGTGCTCCCCATTGTAATGAAGGGGAATCACTGGGTTGTTGCAGGTATAAAATGAAGGCAGCGAGAAGGATGTTGTAGGTTGTTTTGGTTCCTCATTGGGAACAAAAGCAAAGTATAAATATCTAAATAAGTAAATAGATTTTCCTGTCTGCACTTACGTGGCACATTGGTGCAACAATCCACATTGTGGGTACCCAGCTCAGTGAAAATGAGGGCTTCTTCTCCCCATTCATAATGTATACTTACATCCCTCCTCCTTTTTTGCTAGCTGTTTTCTTTTGGCTCAACCCACATTGGAAAGATTTTTAACAGAATGCCTTTATCCATGATCTTGAGACTGGATTTTTTTGTTAAATGATGGTGGAGGATTTTGCCAAATAACCAGGCAGAAGAAATCAGCTTGGCAGTTCAGCTAGGGTTGCCAATCCCCTGGTTTGGACACCCTCCCCCTGCTTCAGGGTTATCAGAAAGGGGGCGGGGGTTAAATGTCTGCTGGACATTCCACTATACCCTATGGAGACTGGTCACCATAGGGTATAATAGAGAATCAATCCATAGGTATCTGGGGCTCTGGGGGGCTGTTTTCTGAGGTAGAGGCATACCTTCAGGTTCATCTCAAAAAAACAAAACCAGGTTTCAAAAAGATTGGACCAGAGGTCCAGTTCCATAAGCCTCCAAAGAAGGTGCCCCCACCCTCCATTATTTCCAGTGAAGGGAAGGCCATTTAAAAGGAGCACAGTCCCTTTAAACGTGATGGCCAGAACTCCCTTCAGAGTTCAGTCATGCTTGTTACACCCTTGCTCCTGGCTCCATCCCCAAAGTTCCCAGATATTTCCTGAGCCAGACCCTAACCCTAAGTTCAGCCCAATAAGTGTTGAGGTTTTAACACGACAGATGGAGACCAGTTCTTAGAAGCTGGTGAGTTCACAATGTGGGCTATGCGGAGTTCAGTAAGAAGGTGAATGTTGTGTCAGTAACTGCTTTACTGCGTGCAGAATGGGCGTCTGAACATGTGCAGTCGGTAGGGGCTGAGCTGAATGATGGGCCAGTGATCAGTTTGTTGCACAGATTCTTCAGTGCTGAATACCAAATGCTGTACAGATTCATTCAGCACATGTTCTCAGTGTACCCATTGGGTCATGCGCTTGGTTCCTCAAATGCTCATTTAAAAGTAATGTACATGGTGCTTTAATTATAAGCAAAAGACAGGATCTTGCCGAAAGAAGCTTATAACCTGTTGGTTTGTGTGCGGGGTGGGGGAATACATAGGCTTAATTTCAGTTGGGGGTGAAAATGTTGCTGCTAATATATGATGGGATGAAACAGTAGTAAATAAGGTTGGCAATTTTCGTTCTGGGGGAGCATGACAAAACGATATAGGGAATGCAGCTCCTAGCCAAGTAAGTTATAACCGTGTGATGAACATGAAGGTCTGAAGCAATAGTTGAAGCATTCTGCTGTTTAGCCAGAGGGAAGCCAGAGAAGCTTTCAGCCCTGTCCACTCAAACCCTTTAACCGCTGTTAGAATGTTGCTTCTGTGACAGGCCCACTAAGATTTATGGAGCACATTTTCAGCGGAGCTTTCCTAGATGATTTTCCTGAATGCATTGTCTCCCATTATTCTGAACTCGGCCTCCCATTCTGCCACATTTCACAGCACCCAATATTCATCTCCTGAGACAACCACCTTATCTTACCTCATGGTAAAGCTTTGTCTCCTAGTTGTATATTACCTGAGACTGACCCTCCCTCCCTCCTTCCTTCCTTCCTTCCTTCCTTCCTTCCTTCCTTCCTTCCTTCCTTCCTTCCTTCCTTCCTTCCTTCCTTCCTTCCTTCCTTCCTTCCTTCCTTCCTTCCTTCCTTCCTTCCTTCCTTCCTTCCTTCCTTCCTTCCTTCCTTCCTCCCTCCCTCCCTCCCTTCCCTCCCTCCCTCCCTCCCTCCCTCCCTCCCTCCCTCCCTCTCAGGTCTTGAGTAGTTTCAGTCGATCCCAGCTAGGGATAAAAGGAAGAATTCAAGCCAGAGAGAATGAACTATACTATATTAAAGAAGATGTCCTGTCACAAGCTTCCCAAACCTTTATGGCTTGAAGAAGAAATTTAGCTTTAGAAAGAGTATTTGCTGCCATGGAATCCATTACAAATTTAGTGACTCAAATATCTAGGTTCAGCTTGTTTCGCTGGCACATAAGGGGCTCAATCCATTGGCACATAAGGGATTCGATCCCCCTCAATCTCTAGCCTTCTTGTATCACGGATATTCAAATTAAAACCTGCTTCAGTTTCTGTGGTCCCTACTCCCTAAACCACAACCGCAACATATCTCTGAAAAAAAAATCATATATATGGTCTTCAGTGATCACAGACGGTGCACCATAAACCCATGCTCACACTCAGAAAGAACTTTTGAATTTAGCACAGCTATTTCCTTAAAAGAGTAATTACATCTTAAAGCAAGCTTTCTGTCTCACTGACTGCCCTGGTGTTCTGCCAATCTTCTGAGAAACAGAGCCCAGTCTTCAAAGCCCAAAAGCATCTCCGGCTAGGGCTTATAAAAGGCATGGATGGTTTTGGAAGCAAGGACTTGTGAGCTTTGCAAGCCCGAAGCCCAGATTTTGACTACTGGGACCAGTACTTGCTGCTGTTACCCAGTGGTAGAAGAATCTTGCAGATTCTTCAGCAAGCGCCTGCAGATACTTTTTAGGCTATTCAGCAGTCAAAATCTGAGGTTCAGAATTTTTCATTCAGACACAAAGCTCAGCTAGGGCTATGAACGATTAAAGATTTTTTTAAAAAAATCCTATTAGTGGCCAGTTATGAAACCAGAGACCTTCTGCATGATACACAGATGCATCTGCCAAATGGCAATGAAATGTACCTATTGCAAAAAAGACCTCCAGTGCTTTTTTTTTATGAGGGCCTCGAAGAAAAGAGGCAATTTCTCCTCTTGCAATTATTTGTGGCCCCAGTACTCCACTTTATTTCCACGCAGGGCAGCTGGAGTTTTGCTATCCAGGCACTGAGCATCAGCCCCCATGCTTGGGACCAGCAAGACTGTTTTATCATGCAGATTAAACGATGGGGAAAAGAGAAGGTTTTCTGGAAGGAGACTTCAGGCTTCCGGACAGCCAAAGAGAATGTGCCGAACGGATGGCTTTCTGATAGCTGAGCATAACCAGTGAGAGAATGGAGGACATCATTAGGGATATATCTGGGAAGTAAGGTCCAAAAGGTATCGGCAGGCAGGGCCACAAAGAATTTTGTGTTTGTGCCTGATGCAGGAGGGGATGGGAGGTCCTGCTGGTAGACTTCCTGATGGCGCTTGGGTTTTGGCCATTGTGTGACACAGAATGTTGGACTGGATGAGCCTTTGGTCTGCTCCAACATGGCTTCTGTTATATTCTTAAGCCGCTTTTGAGTTATATTTTGATGGAGGTGTTGCTTTACTTGCATGCCAGGAAGGGCGGGTTTTTTGTTGGCAGACGTCTAGATAGAGGCAAGAGGACTGAAGGGTGTCAAAGAAAGGTCAGAAAGAGTAGAAGAAAAGTGCAGTCAAACGGACTATATGGATTTGATTTCACCCCGATTGTAATTTTAATCCTCAAGAACGAAGTACATGCTGACATTGTTTGAGGGTGACAACTTGGGAGACTTCAGAGAAAAATGAAAACTGTGGTCTTGCATGTACTGAATTTAAGGTTGAAATTCATTATAACTTGGGGTCACGGTAGAGCATTTACCTGTGAACGGACTGAATGCAGCTTCTTCTGTCTTCTTTACATGTACTTACCTTGTGTGCTGGCCCATGGACATGTGGCTTTAGTGCACACAACCAGCAACATGTCCAGATGGGTTATTAATTGGGTTGGTTTGCTAAAGTAACGTGAACATTAATGTCCACCCCAAAGATACATCCTCACTTCCAGCTTAAAAGCATCCTTCTAACGTTATTTCGAGTTACCTATTTTAGATATTAAAATGGCTGCTTCTTTTTTTAAAATTATTCATTAAAATGCAGCAGTACATAATCAGAAGCAATATTCAGAGCAAACAAGAATATTGGTATACAAATAGCAGATCCCAATTCAGCAATTAAACACAAATGAAGAACATGTATACAGTTATAGTTTTTCCTTTCTAACAGTTAAAGGTTTTTTTAAAAAGATGTAGCCAGTTGTTGCTGATTTTTGTCATCTAAAATATTCTTAGAATTTTGAACCGCTGTTAGTTTGACTATTGATAACAATTCCCATGTCTTCAAGAAGGCAAGTTGGTTGCTTGCAATAACATGCAAATACCGTTCCTGCAAAAAATAGCTGAGCAAGTACAATGAAATAGCTGAGTAAGAGCAAGTACATTAACATTATTTTAACTTTTATTAGAGTTGACGTTGATAGAAAATGTTGGTTAAAGTTGTAACTCCAGATGTCTGTCTGTCTGAGGTGGAAACTATAAAGAATTTAATACATAAAACCTTATAGAGCTGGAAAACGTACAGAGGAGGGCAACTTAGATAGTTAGGGGGTTGAAGCGCCTTCCTTGTGAGGTAAGGCTGAAGAGTCTGGGAGTTTACAGTTTAGAAAAGCGATGACTTAGGGGGACATGATAGAGGTTTATGAAATTACGCATGGGGTGGAGAGAGTCGACAAAAAGAAATTTTTCTCCCTCTCCCAAAATATTAGAACTTGAGGACATCCAATGAAGCTCATGGGCAGTAGGTTCAGGATAGACAAAAGGGAATACTACTTTACACAGAGAGTGATTAAAATGTGGTATTCCCTACCAGAGAATGTAATGATGCCCACAGGAATAAACACCTTTAAAAGGGGGACAGATTCATGGAGACTAAGTCTATCAGTGGCTACCAAGGGGGACTACTAGCCTCTCTCTCTTCTTTCTCCTTTTTTCTCCCCTCCTTTGTTAGGCTAGGCAGATAGTACACCACTCCTCCCTGAGTTTTATGCCATCTTTTATTGTAGTGTTATTTGTTACGGTGTTAATTTTAACATAGTGTATTATAATATATATTATTGGCTATTTTATTACGCTTCTTGTATTTATGTTTAGAATGTTTTTATCAAGATGTTATCCACCCTGAGCCCGGAGACAGGGTGAGTGAGATACAAACCCAGTAAATAAATAAAATGGTGATTGAGGGGGACTTCCGCATTCATAGGTAGTAAACCTCTGAATTCCACAGTCAGGAGGCAACATCAGAGGGAGGTCTCGGCCTCTGTGCCTAGTTGTTGCCCCTCCAGAGGAACCGGTTAGCTGCTGTGTGAGACAGGATGCTGGACTAGATAGAGCGTTGATCAGATCCAGCAGGGCTCTTCTTATGTTCTTAAAACATTTTACTACGTTTCCCACATTGAATGCAGATTTCTCTAAGCAGTGAATTTAAATGGCCTGGGATTGACACTTGAACGCCTGATATACATCACAAATTTTATTTACATTGCTTTTATTTGTTTGTTTAGCAATACTTCTATTTGTATACCACACTTCTCCCTTAAGATATCCCCAAGGCAGTTTAGCACAATACAGGAAGAAGTCCTTAAGTAAACATCAGGCAGGAACATCAAAAGCAAGAATAAAATGATAAAATAGGCAATGGTCACTAAATGGGTCTTGTGAACAAATAAGAATGATGATGGCAAGAGAGAATCAAATAACAATAAAAATAACAGGTAGTTACATCATTAAATGAGCCTGTTTGTGAGGGCAGGCTAGAAATCAAATCAATCAAATCAAATACAAGAACCATACACCTCAACAAAACGTTAAGCAGGTGCCTGGGCAAAGACCCAGGAGAAGAAGAAGAGTAGGGTTTTATACCTTGCTTTACTCTACTTTAAGGAGTCTCAAAGCAGCTTACAATCACCTTTCCTTCCTCTCCCCACACAATAGGCACCTTGTGAGGTAGGTGGGGCTGAGAGAGTTCTGAGGGAACTGTGACCAGTCCAGGGAAATATATTAAACTTTCTCTGTCAGAGATCCCTAGCCCCTTTACAGAGCTACATGTCCCTAATAAGAGGGGAATGAGTGTTGAACCTGTTCTACTATGTTGTCTAGTAGGGTTGCCAATCCCCAGGTGGGGGCAGGGGATCCCCCAGTTTGGAGGCCCTCCCCCCGCTTCAGGGTCATCAGAAAGCGGGGGGAGGGGAGGGAAATGTCTGCTGGACACACTATTATTCCCTATGGCGATTTATTCCCATAGAAAATAATAGATAATTGATCCGCGGGTATTTGGGGCTCTGGGGGAGGCTGTTTTTTGAGGTAGGGGCACCAAATTTTCAGTACAGCATCTAGTGCCTCTCCCCAAAATATCCCCCAAGTTTCAAAACCATTGGACCAGGGGGTCCAATTCTATGAGCCCCAAAAGACGGTACCCCTATCCTTCATTATTTCCTATGGAAGGAAGGCATTGAAAAGGTGTGCTGTCCCCTTAAATGTGATGGCCAGAACTCCCTTTGGAGTTCAATTATGCTTGTCACAACCTTGATCTTGGCTCCACCCCTCATGTCTCCTGGCTCCACTCCCAAAGTCTCCTGGCTCCACCCCCAAAGTCTCCAGATATTTCTTGAATTGGACTTGGCAACGCTATTGTCTAGAGATACCCCAACTGAAAGGTTTCCACTATGTCTGGGTGCACTGTAAAGCACAGGAATGCCTCAGCGTGACCATAAATCATCCTTCCAGCACAGCTAGCCGTCTTGACAGTGGTACATTTAAAAACTGTTTTCCACGTGTGCCGTGATTGGGGAAAGGTCTATAAGACACTTTGTGGTATGCGTGAACTCAGTCTATAGCGTTCCCCTTCTGGGCAGGAAAAGCCCACTGAAAGGGGATTTTTTTAACCTGCAGGCACTCATTTTTCATTTAATAAATAACCTGTTTTTACTCAGCAGCTTTGGTGGATCCATGTGTAAGAGGTTGTACCTGAGCTACTTTTGAAGTCTTTCTCCAGTGCAAGGAAGCCTGTTTCTGTGTCCAGGTGTAAAGCTTAGCCATGGCCAGAGGCACGAACCTTTTGGCAGGAGCCAAAGGGCTCTTAGCTTGTGACTCATGGCCATGGGCAAGCAGGCTCTCTGGATCCAAGGTCAGACCAAGATACAGCGGGTTATTTGTTTAAAAAACATGCTTAAATTGCACTTTGTATGTTGGTGTAAGAAGCCCCGTGGCACAGAGTGGGAAGCTGTGGTACTGCAGTCCAAGCTCTGCTCACGACCTGAGTTCCGTCCTGGCGGAAGCTGGGTTCAAGTAGCTGACTCAAGGTTGATTCAGCCTTCCGTCCTTCCGAGGTCGGTAAAATGAGTACCCAGCTTGCTGGGAGTAAAGTGTAGATGACTGGGGAAGGCAATGGCAAACCACCCTGTAATAAAAAGTCTGCCTTGAAAACATTGTGATACAACGTCACCCCAGGGCTAGCCCTGGACTTTCTGGTGGTGCCCAATTTGGTGCCCTCAGAAGGCTGGCACCCTAGTTTGCCTAGCGGCAGAGCTGGCCCTGCGTCATCCCAGAGTCGAAATCGACTGGCGCTTGCACAGGGAATTACCTTTACCTTTTTAAAAGCCCTTTGTGGAGAAAAGGGAAATGAACATTGAAGTAAGTTTTTTAAGTAAAGCAAACTTCATGGGATTGGAAGAAAGTTCCACACTGCTGAACTGGGTGGTAAGATACCTCCCATCTCCATCTCTAGTTCTTCTGTTCTTAGAATATCAGATTTTACCAGAAGAACCACAGCACATCTTTTAATAATTGGGGCAGGGTTATCAGAAAGTGGGGTGGGGAGGGAAATGTCTGCTGGGCACTTCGTTATTCCCTATGTAGACTGATTCCCATGGGATCTAATGGTGAATTGATCCATGGGTATCTGGGGCTGTTTTTTGAGGTTGAGGCACCAAATTTGCAGCATAGCATCCACAAACTGTATGGGGTGGATCCTGTGCCGGTGTCAGCACTGGCTGAGGTAGGCCAGGTGCTGAGGCCTACCTCCGTTGTGAAGTAACTGTTTTTGTTTTCGCGAACTTCGCACGACAGTAAAGCTTCTGTATTTTATGGAGATACGTAGATTATTTGAGAAAGCAATTGTCTGCTAAGCTCTCCCCAAGGAACAGTTTCAACACCCTAGCCGCACACATTCCCCCGATGTTTGTTAACAGCAAATCAGTGAAGATCTCATGCCCCCCCCCCCACACACAAAATTTGAGTCCTTTTAGTCCAACAAAGTTTAATTCTGGCTAAAGAAGTGTTCATACACATGAAAGTTTTAACCCAGAATTAAAATTTGTTGATTTTAAAGGTCCACTGGAGTCAAACATTCTTTCGCTTCAGATAAGCACTGCAACCCACCTGAATCTAACAACAGGAAAAGGTCTTGGAAACATTGTGTTGGGCAGGGTGGCAGAAAAGAGATTGTTGGTGTCTAATGTGTGCAGCTAGTGGCATGCCAAGGAGTTCAGCCATTGCTTTTTGGGGACTATCCTCAGGCATTCTTTTTACTTTTATATCCCCCCCCACTGGAATCTTGTGTAAGTGCCTTCTGCAGACAGTTCTGGACAAGCAAAGGCCAGATACTGATTTTACAGACTAGCACTCCAAACAGAATCATGGAAGGCTTATCTTCATCTCTCTCTTTGTAAAAAGGAAGAAAGGGTAACCAAGAATAAATAGGGTTGCCAACCTGCAATGCTATGAACAGTTGATGTCCAGACTATAGAGTGGGGTTGCCAATCCCCAGGTGGGGGCAAGGGATCCCCTGGTTTGGAGGCCCTCCCCCCACTTCAGGTTCATTAGAAAGTGTGGGGGGGAATGTCTGCTGGGCGCTTCATTATTCTCTATAGCAGGGGTCCTCAAACTACGGCCCGCGGGCCAGATGCGGCCCGCTGAGGACGTTTATGCGGCCCACCGGGTTATGGCAAAATCAGACCGGAAGTGACATTTGACCTAAACTCACGTTAGCAATGCACACTTCCGGCACTGGGCTGAGGCGGCAGAGACAGAGTGTGAGGCGATACCGAGGTGAGGTGAGTTCCCAGGCTGGGATGTGTGGTGTGGGGAAGGGAGAGAGATGCAGAAGACGGAGAACTGACGGCCCGCGGCCTTGTACATTAACGGCAGCCACCACAACAGTCCGGCCCTCCAACAGTCTGAGGGACAGTGAACTGGCCCCCTATTTAAAAAGTTTGAGGACCCCTGCCCTACAGAGACTGATTCCTGTAAGGTATAATGGAAAACGGATTCGCTGGTATCTGGGGCTGTGTTTTGAGGTAGAGGCACCAAATTTTCAGCATAGCATCCGATGCCTCTCCTCAAAGTGCTGTCCAACTTTCAAAAAAGATTGGACCAGGAGGTCCAACTCTATGAGCCCCAAGAGAAGGTGCCCCTATCCTTCATTATTTCCAATGAAGGGAAGGCATTTAAAAGGTGCACAGTTCCTTTAAATGTGATGACCAAAACTCCCTTTGGAGTTCAATTGTGCTTGTCGCAACCTTGCTCCTGGCTCCACCCCAAAGTCTCCTGGCTCCACCTCCAAAGTCCCCAGATATTTCTTGAATTGGACTTGGCAATCCTACTATAGAGGTTAGTTCTTCTGGAGAAAATGGCTGCTTTGGAGAGTGGGCTTTATGGCATTATACTTTGCTGGAGCTCCACCCCTTCCCTAACCCTGCCCTCCCCGGGTTCTGCCCTCAAAATCTCCAGGTATTTCACAACCCAGAGCAGGCAACCCTGATTATTTCTCGTTACCAGAATAAACAAACGGAAATAGAAAAGTCGTAGTAGTAGAAAAAGTAAAAGTAGTAAAAGAAGAAGAGGTAGAGCCAGAGGGGTGGGGCCAAATAGAAGGGTGTGGTTAGAGAAAAAGGACCTGTACCAGGGGAAAGGGGCCCTGATATTCTGTTTCTCCCAACGTCCATGAAAACCTGATCCTGACTGGATCTCCTACCGTCAAGCTGGGGCTAATGGCTGTCCTCTGCTAAATCTTTTGCTGTAGACGAAAATCATTCTTTGCTGAAGGGAGACTTGAAAGGAAATCACTGGATCCAACTCTGTATGTTCCAGAGGATGTTCAGATTAAGACTGGCAGGCTGTTGGTCCATCATTCAGCCATCTAGAAAGGCTCTTGAAAGGCCTTTGTTATACCATGTAACCTCAGAGGTCGCAACAGGATGTAGGGGAGGATTCGGGGAATTCTATCGCACCCTGGCTCGAAGGCACGGGGCAAGTTGCGACGTATTTGCAGCAACTCCCAAAATAGAACACACGAAACTTTGCACTGAGAACCCACAAAACACAACAGAGGCTTTAAATAGCACACCGAACCAGCCCTCCCCGTATCATATGCAAAATCTTTTTGATCTTCAACAAGTGAAAAAGATGAATAGCATAACCCATGCTGAACTTGAGAGTTTTGACAGGTGTTACTTTTTAAAAGAGACAAAGTGGCCACAACCATTTCTGTACTGGCTATGGAGGGCTAGAGGTTGTGCAGAGGAAAATACGCCCTGTTCACACAACTGTTTTATTAATGTGCAAAACATCAGCTCGACCAGCCACAGTAACCAAAGCTCAGTAAGAACAATATATCCTGTGGGTGCAACAGCAGTACGACAGCAATTTGAATAAACAGTCAAAATATAATATAGTTATAGATTATATAACCACAATAGCACAATGAAATTAGACAGAAGTTCAAGGTTTTACTCAATATATATTTAGTTTATTTAGTTTAGTTTATTTATGATTTATATCCCACCCTTCCCACCAAGGTGGCTCAGGGTGGCTCACAGCATTTTTTTTTTAGAAGAAGGGTCGGCGCTTGTTTCCCGCCTTTTGCCGCCGATAGGAGGCTCAAAGCGGGTCACAACCACCTCCCCCTCCTCTCCCCACAACAAGCACCCTGTGAGGTAGGTGGGGCTGAGAGAACGTGACTGGCCCGTGGTCATCCAGCAGTTTACGTGGGGTGGGAGACGGGGAATCGAACCCAGTTGATCACGCCAGCTCCGAAGCCACCGCTTTTCCCCACTACGCCACGCCGGCTCTCAGAAACAGAAGAAACAAGGTTCTTCCTTCCAGTACTCTTTATATATAAAGGCCTTGAATTCAACAGGAGCTCATAGGAGCACAGCTCCTGAACCTTTCTGAGGGTTCCCCCTCCTCCTCCCCACCAACCTACCTTGTCCATTGAACAGTAGGTGCTCCACCACCTGTTTTTCTACAAAATGACCCCTGTATACATCATACAATAATAGAAGTCCATTAATTGCACTTCGGAATCTTTCTTTATTGGGTATTATAGAAAGTCCATTAATAGCAGATAGGAATCTTCCTTTTTAATGCTGACGTGTTTCTTAGATAATTTCCATGTTTTGAAGAGAAACCTTCTTCTAAGCAGATTCCACAATTCTATATCTGTAAAGAATTTACAATAAAATACATACAATATAATGAAAGCCAGTGAAAAAAGCCTCAGGGTAACAAAAGGCTCCCAGTACTCACCAACCAATAATGTCACTATTTCTTTTAAGTAAATTCCAAAGTTTCAAATCTGTAATAGATATACAATAATTTTAAGTAATTACATAACATATGATTACCATGAAACCAAGTATAAGAAGCCTCCAGATGTCAAAAGCCTCCAGATATTCACCAACAATATCAGTATTTCTCATAAAGTGAGGCAACAGTTCACAAAATAAATAATCTGGTTTACAGCTCTGCAATCTCCAAGGCTGAAAGTGCCTTCACAAAATGGTTTACCACACAGCATGAATTTTATCTACCCCACCTCTCTGACAGTTTCCGTTTGTCTTTAAGAGATATTACACAAAATAAGATAATTCTAAAACTGAATTAAGACCACCGGGACTTGCATTCTTAAATTTATGGATCCAAAACTGTTTCCTTTGCAACAACCACTTTTGAATGCCAGTATTAACATTAACATATTGGATTCAAATTTGTCAATCACTGCAAATTTACAATCTTCATATCCATGTTGCTCTTGAGTATGTGCAGGTCATTGGTGATTATGATGAGAGCATTTCCCTACTCCACCTGCTGATAGCTCTGTCTGCTTATGGCAAGTCAATCATCTGAACGTTTACTCTTAGCCGCAAATTGCACCAGAGTGCACCAGTGCTCAACTCTCTTCTCGTTGCGCACTGGAACAATCACCAAAGCCCAGGAGTGGACTGGGATGATAATTAACTCAGGCCTTGAAGGGACGGAACCTACCAGCCTCTGTGGGGCTTGCTGAGCGACAGAATTCACACTACCTGGGCCATGGCAGCAATGACACCCGTTGTCATGGTTGTCACAGCCCAGGACCAAGCAGAGCTGACCCAGCGGTGTTGCCAGCATTACAGGTGACACTTAGCTCAGTTCCTCCTGGCCTTCAGTGCAGGGCAGTGCTCCCCCAGGAAACTTTTCTGGTGAGTTAAAGGGCTCCTCTGCTCTTGCCAAAGTCAGTGATTAAGGGCCCATCGATAATGTGAGACCTTTCTACGGTCTCACATTATCATACCCGCCTGAACAGAGAAGCTATTGAGATTTACAAACACCAGCACAATTTTAGCAGAAATTTAACAGAAAGGAAGAAGGCATTTTCATCCACCAATCTTGGTACCCAGCTCTGCAAAACATCCTACAGACTATAAATTGCAGAAAGTCTCAGAACAACCAGCAAATTCCACAGAACAATCAGCACAGTCAACAACCATCTTCCTTATCTTCAAACCCCTTCCAACCCTCCCAGCAATTAACACAGAACAATGGTCACATTCAACAGCCAGTTTCCTTATCACTACCCTTCCAGGAAGCCCCACCAAACAGTGGGCACATCCACAAACCAATTGCCCTTTCATCACACCCCCTCCAGCCTAGAAATAGCAGCTCTCCAGCAGCCCTGGCCCCACTCAATGCACAGCAGCCAAGAAGGTCTGAGCGCCTGCTCCGGCTGCAACGCCACTGAGGATGTTCTCCGCAGCTGAGAACGAAACGTCTGGAAGGAAAACTTTCTCCAGTAGAACACGGCACTTGAGCCCGAAAGATTCTACAAACCCTAATCAGTGATTAAGGACGCATATGCCTGGAGCAGATGGTAATCTAGCCTAGATAAATCACCACCCGCTATGGTGGTCGTCTTCTTTGTCTTTGTCTTCGTCTTTGTCTGCTGCTGCTGCTGCTTCTTTAGCCCTGGCCTCTGACCCAAATAAGCCTGGTTTTCATCAGATCTTGTAAGCTAAGGAGGATTGGCCCTGGCTAGTATTTGGAGGAGAGACCTTCAAGGAGGCAGGCAATGGCAAGCCACCTCTGAATGTCTTTTGCCTTGAAAACCCCACAGGGTTGCTATAAGCCCACTGTGGCTTGGTGGCAGAAATAAATAAAAGGTCATGTTGGGGCCTCATCTAGCTGCCACACGTTGATTCGTTTTCGATGGGCCCTGCACAAGAAAGCAGACCCACGTTCGCATTTGGGGTTATTTTTCTCACCCGAGTCCAAGTAGTTCTTTCCTGGATTGATCTGCAGTACGAATACAGAACCTATGTTTAGCAGAACACTCGTTCGCAACCTTTCTTCTGCTTTCTCTTCCTCATGACCAAGAGAAAAGGTCCCCCAGTGCAACCAACAGCTGCCCTTCGTGGCCATCTCAAGGGGAAAAAAAGATGGTATGAGGGAGAACTTGGCCTCCTCCATAAACCACAGTCTTAACCCAAATCGGGGCCCCGCATGCCTATTTTTTAAAGCTGATTCACTTGGGAGCTGATTCACTGAGCTGCCAGCATCTTGTGCAGCAGCCGAACATTCTCATAAACATAGCATGACAATATATTATAAGCCTCGTATAGAAATTCGTATACAGGTTTTGTCCCATAAACCTCATAGCAGCTCCTAGTTGACTTATACCAGGGATGGCCAACAGTAGCTCTCCCCAGCTCTCCATTGGCCATGTTGGCTGGGGCTGATGGAAGTTGTAGGCAAAAAACAACTGGAGAGCTACCGTTGGCCACCCCTGACTTATACAAACAGAGCACTAAATTGACTAACCATTTTTCAGAGCCCCACAGAAAGACGAAAGGTGGATTCTTCCTTCCCTGTCTTAGGTGAGTGAATCAGAGGGCGTTGTTTTTTTTAAAGAGAAAAGCTAGATAAAACTTTCTCTGTACACACACCTGGTGTCCTCCTTTGCAGCCTTGGAATCATCATATCACTAATCTTTAAAAAATATATATCTTATCAGAATCTTTCAGGATGATTCCACAAATCATTGAATGTCTTTACATGAAATTATGTTTGACAAGTGAGGAGGACTTACATTTTGCAGCTTAACCAGTAGTGAAAAGCATGAGGAAGGTTCATCCGGGCTCAAAATTTTTCTAGGATTCTGACTCACGTGAATGGAAGTGCATGGGAAACCGCGCATTGCTCAGCTCACACGGGCTGACACCAATGCAGTTGCCGGGCTCCCAGTTTGTGGGAACAGAACATCTGCAGAGCTGTTTAGTCAACAGCAGAGTTTCCCCCCTCTGCCTGAGAACTGCTCTGTAACTTTCTCTGAATCCCCCAGGAGGCTGCTGGCCCTGATTTGAATTCTGAGCCTTGATGCCATCCCCCCATGCTTATGCAGCCCTTCAAAGTCCTTGTTGTCCTTCCAGAGTTGCTGAGCAGTCAGGTTAAAACAGATAGAAGGAAGTACTTTTTCACCCAAAGGGTGATTAACATGTGGAATTCACTGCCACAGGAGGTGGTGGCAGCTACAAGCATAGCCAGCTTCAAGAGGGGATTGGATAAAAATATGGAGCAGAGGTCCATCAGTGGCTATTAGCCACAGTGTGTGTATATATATGGCCACTGTGTGACACAGAGTGTTGGACTGGATGGGCCATTGGCCTGATCCAACATGGCTTCTCTTATGTTCTTCTGTGACACAGAGTGTTGGACTGGATGGGCCATTGGCCTGATCCAACATGGCTTCTCTTATGTTCTTCTGTGACACAGAGTGTTGGACTGGATGGGCCATTGGCCTGATCCAACATGGCTTCTCTTATGTTCTTCTGTGACACAGAGTGTTGGACTGGATGGGCCATTGGCCTGATCCAACATGGCTTCTCTTATGTTCTTATGTGACACAGAGTGTTGGACTGGATGGGCCATTGGCCTGATCCAACATGGCTTCTCTTATGTTCTTCTGTGACACAGAGTGTTGGACTGGATGGGCCATTGGCCTGATCCAACATGGCTTCTCTTATGTTCTTCTGTGACACAGAGTGTTGGACTGGATGGGCCATTGGCCTGATCCAACATGGCTTCTCTTATGTTCTTCTGTGACACAGAGTGTTGGACTGGATGGGCCATTGGCCTGATCCAACATGGCTTCTCTTATGTTCTTATGTGACACAGAGTGTTGGACTGGATGGGCCATTGGCCTGATCCAACATGGCTTCTCTTATGTTATGTTCTTAGAGTGCTTCCCACCTCATTGGATCCATTTACACTGTAAAATCATAAATTCTAGTTGCCCTTTTATGCCAGGGTGGTCTGTAGTGGTTAAGCCAGTTTGGTCTGGAGAGCCAGTTTGGTGTAGTGGTTAAGTATGAGGACTCTTACCTGGGAGAACTCGGTTTGATTCCCCATTCCTCCACATGCACCTGCTGGAATGGCCTTGGGTCAGCCATAGCTCTCACAGGAGTTGTCCTTGAAAGGGCAGCTGCTGTGAGAGCCCTCTCAGCCCCATCCACCTCATAGGGTGTCTGTTGTGGGGGGAGAAGATATAGGAGATTGTAAACAGCTCTGAGTCTCTGATTCAGAGAGAAGGTCGGGCTATAAATCTGCAGTCATCTTCTTGTTGTTTTTGCCAATAAATTTCCTTTTTGTGCGCAGAACACTGAAGTTCTGGAGAATGGATTCTGTGGCATTGTACCCCACTGAGGTCTCTGTCCTTCTCAGCCTCCATTCCTAAATCTCCAGGAGTTTCCCAACCTGGATCTGACAACCCTATGCCCCCATTTTCCCACCGGTGGCCACAGGGGACCTCTGTAGTCTGGAGATCAGTTATAATTGTGAAAAATCTCCAGGCCTCACCTGGAGGTTGAATGTGAAAAAGAGCTCCTGGCTGTTGCAGAACATCCATTTACTAAGCAATTACAACATATGTAAACAATTTTGTAATCTAATTTATATTGCAAAAATCCGATCTGTCATCATAGTACTATCAAAATAGAACAAATCTGATATAAACAAGTAGGCTACCAATCGCAGATAAAGTTTACAGGAAGCATTTACAGAAGGAAAACATGTCCTTATAATGAAATAGTCTTCAGTGTTCTTCAAAGGCAATCCTTGCTCGGAAGCCGATGTGTAAACTTATGAGTAAACATCACTTTCAAAGAAGGAATAAATCCATGCTTCATACTCAGTAAAGGTTAATGTAGTCCCATGTGCAAGCACCAGTCGTTTCCAACTCTGGGGCGATGTCGCATCACAACACTTTCACAGCAGACTTTTTACAGTGTGATTTGCCATTGCCTTCCCCAGTCATCTACACTTTACCCAAGCTGGGTAATTTTACCAACCTCAGAAGGATGGAAGGCTGAGTCAACCTCGAGCCGGCTACTTGAACGCAGCTTCCGCCGGGATCAAACTCAGGTCGTGAGCAGAGCTTGGACTGCAGTACTGCAGCTTACCACTCTGCGCAGCTTTCAGACTCAATAGCCTTCCAGAAAAATTTCCACAGTCCTTCCAGATAAGATAATTATATTCCACAAGCATATATGATGATGTAAGGGGAGCGACAGAAATCTCTACAGTCCTGGCCAACAAACCCATCGACCTGATTGTTCGTTTCCCTTTAGGCTTTATCAAGGAGATACACTGAAGCTGTCAACTCACTAAAAATTTTGGCTACACGCGCTCAAACTGGGAAATACCTTTATCGATTTCAACAGCAGCCAGCCAAACCACCAAATACTTGGAATTCCCCCCCCCCCTTTTTATTATTCTTCAAATCAGAAGTAAATGTCAAACTCACATACTAAAGCAGCTACACATATTTAACCATCTTCATCCTAATGGACAACAAACAAAAGAAAAGAAAAAAGAATACCATGGGTGCTGAACACGACATTGCAGTCCTAAATATACGTTTTCCCGAGAGAGGCATTGACTTTGCAGCATGAAGAACATATTGTTAAACTCATGAACTGCTTCCCAAGTAGGATCTGTATTCAGTATTTAGAAATAAAGGGAACTAAAACAATGTCAACTTGCAATAAATATTTGTCACAGGGCTTTTTGCCATCAAATCGCAGCTGACTTATAGCAACCCCGTAGGATTTTCATGGGGAGAGACGTGGAGAGTTGGTTTTTTCCATTGTCTGCCTCTGTGTAGTGATCTTGGTATTCCTTGGTGGTCTCACATCACAAATATCGACCAGAACTAACCCTGCTTAGCTTCTGAGATCTGACGAGATTGGTCTTGTCTGGGCTATCCAGGTCTAGCGATGTAAAATTTCCGAATATTTGAAAAAAATGGAAATTTTCAGAAAAATTGACAAAAAAAAATGCTACATTAGCACTTATTTTTTCTTTTCCAGATTGAAAGTCATTCTGTTACTTTAGGAACTTAAAATATGACTATGGGCAGTTTTACTTGGCATGAAATGATCACAACCAGCATATTAAAAATATAGTGTATCCAAACAATTATTACAAACAGAATTTACTTTTAAAATAATATTTATTTGTAATGGTAACAAATGGAGCAACAATCTCCTGAACTGCTTACTAGTTTATATAGAACAGACAAAAAAACCCTCCACAAAACAATTTTTAAAAATCCAGAAGTAACAATTCATATTTCCTCTCCACAGTATTAAATCAAAATAAAAAAAACCATTCTCATAAAAAGAACTGAAGAGGGGGGAAGTGTATAGAAGGGATTGTAGGACTAAGTTTCAGTGAATGGTCATGACCTAGGACTTGCTTGTCCTCAGTGCACAGAATTTAGAATAATCTGATACCATACATATTTTTTTAGAAATGATTTGGAAAATATTTGAACCCTTTGTCTTAATATTTTATTCATCATGTTAAAATAAAACGTTCCATAATCAATTTCTTTTCTTTTTTTCAATTTTTCCAATTTTTCAGAAAAAAAACAAAGGCTTCGGGGGAAAAATGGTTTTTCTGTTTTTTTTTCTGTGCCTTCACATCTCTATCCAGGTCCGAGCAGGAGATTAGCTACTAGAGTATTATTAACAAGCTTCTAGATAAGAACAACAACAAAAGACAAAGTATTAACATTAAATAATACATCTTCTAGTAATGCATTTACTAGACGTTGACTAATTTCTCCACTATCCTAAAAAAATTGATTACTGCTCACATGCCTAGTAAGATTTTCCAATCTCGACAGTGAGAAAGATCATGGTTATATTTTATCCTGGAACTTTATTATCCTAGGGCTTTATGAACAGGACCGGTTCCTCCATACATCTGTTTTTACCAGGATCTCACTCTACAATAATATGCTAATTTTGACATTGCTTCAAAATCCTGTATTTGTTTATACCAATCCATCAGTGGAGGTGTGTGTATGTCTCCAATATGCAGCAAAACATACACGTGTATCAGTCTTTGTTTTTACACTAACTCAACAGTCTGTTGGAGGGTGACTACACTGTGCAGCAGACAGAGTAGGATGTTCAACAAAGCTTAATAATAGTAGGGGTAAAGTTCCAGCAGGGATCCTTGTTGTGAAAATAGAGGGTTTACAAGCATGGTCCTATTTTCATCGATGAAAATGCTGAAGGGTATGTAATCTTAAACACCATACTTATTTACCCAGTGTGTGTGAAGGAATTCCTATGATAGCAAGAGCCCCCCCCCCTCCCCCCGGGGGGAGGAAAGCAAGATGATTAGGTGTTGGAGTAACTTCCCTGTGAGGAAAGGCTGAAGAGTCTGGGACTTTTGGATTTAGAAAAGAGATGACTAAGGGGGGGGGGACATGATAGAGGTTTACAAGATTATGCATGGGGTGGAAAGAGTCAACAAAGAAATTTTTTCTCCCTCTCCCCAGTTACTAGGATATCAAACAAAGCTGATGGGCAGTAAGAAGGTAAGAAGAAGATATTGGATTTATATCCCGATCTACTCTGGATTGGATTTATATCCCAATCTACCTCCCCCCCCCGCCCCCGCCACAACAGACCTGTGAAGTAGGTGGGGTTGAGAGAGCTTTTTACAGCAGCTGCCCTTTCAAGGACAACTCCTGTGAAAGCTTTGACTGACCCAAAGCCATTCCAGCAGATGCAAGTGGAGGAGTGGGGAATCAAACCCGGATCGACAAAAGGAAATACTTATTTGCACAGAGAGTGTTTAAAATGTGGAATTTGCTGCCAGATGATGTAGTGATGGCCACAGGAATGAACAGCTTTAAAGGGGGATTAGATAGATTCATGGAAGATCGGTCTAATAGTAGCTACTAGCCATGGTGACTAAGGGGAGCCTTCATGTTCACAGGCAGTTAGCCTCTGAATCCCAATGCTAGGAGACAACATCAGGGGGAAGGCTTCAGCCTCTGTGCCCTGTTGTTGGCCCTCCAGAGGAACTGGTTGGCCACTGTGTGAGACAGGAGGCTGGACTAGATGGACTACTGGTTTGATCCAGCAGGGCTCTTCTTATGGTCTTACGTTCAGAAGTGGGGCCAGCAGTCAGAGCTGGGATGACTGGTGATACTGAGGATAATTGTGTGATGGATGCCATAATGAAACAAATCGCCATTACAACTGTAGTTTAATCTCTAGAGGCCCCTGTGCTATAGGAGCAGGAATGCTGGAGCAGATAGAAGATGAAAACAGGCAAGCAGTTCTAAACCATGGTTTGCATATTTGGATACTTTGAGTTCAGGATAGTTTTTGCAAACATGGTTTGGAGTGATATCTGATCTGAGCCACAGGAATTTGCAAGGCCAGATCTAGTCCGATGCTCTAGCAGCTATGCTGTCTTGGCTATCTGATTTGAGTGAGGAGACCTCAGAAGAAGAAAAATTGGATATGCAGGCTCCTACTGTACTTTGTAAGTTCAAGGTTTGCTTCCACATGGAGGTTTTGCTCTTGTTTGGCTTCCAAACTGGTGTGGTTTCCCCCTCCTCTCCGAGCATCCACATTATATCCTCTTATCCACTTTCAGAATTTTCCCTTGCTTTAGTGCAATCTTTCTCTGTCCTGTTTCATTGTGGAGGTACAAGGGTCAAGGGGCACACCTTCTAACTGCACAACAAAAAGGGCTTGAGTCTGCCTTTTAAAATAAATAAATAAAGGGAAGCTGGGAATTCAGATAAGTTTTAGTCGATTGTGGCAATCAGTTGTTCTAATGTTATTGCACTGTAGCAATCTAGGAATTGTTGATGCCTTTTTCTTTTTTTAAAGCCTCCCCAAGCCTTTTCAATTGCTCTGGGGAGAAATGGTAGCCGTGTAGCTGAGGCAAGGGGGGGAACCGCCATGTGGACACTCCACTGCAAATGCCTTTGCAACTTTAGCAGTAACAAGAGCTATATGGAGAATCATCACTGTGTAAAAACAGCGAAGTTCTGAAACAGATAGGATTTGGAATAGCTATCCATATCTGACATAGCGGCTCCTCAGTGGAACAGGCTTCCTAGGGAGGTGGTGGGCTTTCCTTCCTTGGAGGTTTTTAAACATAATAATAATAATAATTATTTATTTCTATCCCGCCCTCCCCGCCGAAGCAGGCTCAGGGCGGCTCACAACATAAAATGCACTGTACATCAGTTATACTATAAAAACATGGTTAAAACAATTTATAGATTATTAAAATTAACATTTAACAATGTGGCGCTATAAACATTAGATCTTCAGTGGAGTTCAGTAACTAAAAGCATTTTCAGCAGCATTTCCTAGCTTTGTCACTAGTTGAAGGCCATCTTGAAAAGGTGGGTCTTACAGGCCTTACGGAATTGATCTAAGCATTGTAGGGCCCGCACCTCCTCAGGGAGTTGATTCCAGAGCAGTGGGGCTGCGACAGAGAAGGCCCGATCCCGGGTGGCCTTCAATCTGGCCTCTGGCTAGATCGCCATCTGACCGCAATGAAGATCCTATGAATTTAGTGAGAAGTATTTGTGTGTTTCCTGCATTGTGCAGGGGGTTGGACTAGATGACCCTGGAGGTCCCTTCTGACTCTATGATTCTATCTGTATCTATATATGGTATTTATAAGAGAGTGCCAGGTGATCACACTTCAGCTTCAGTCCCTGGGATTCAGTTAGTCAGCAGAATCAGAGATCCATTCCATTCCTCAAACACTGCTAATATCAGAACTGCATCTCTTCATACCCTTGTGCAGGGCTTTTTTTTGTAGAAAAAGCCCAGAAGGAGCTCATTTGCATATTAGGCCACACCCCCTACACCAAGCCAGCCAGAACTGCATTCCTGCTCAGAAAACCTTGGCTTATCATTCTGGAGTAGATAGCTTCACAGTTTTTTCTCACCCTCAAAGCCAACGCTTTCTTAAAGGACTACTCCACATGTACCCTCCTTCCAGCCTGGGACCTCCCTATGGTCCCTAACATGCTCACTTGTCAGCCTTCTGAACCTATGGCCAAGGCAGACCTTTCCCTGCTTTCGTGGAAGACAACCTTTCTAGTGGCCATCACCTCTGCAAGACGGGTCAGTGAACTGATGGGTCTCCGATCTGATCCTCCTTTCCGTGCAGATAACGTGGTCCTCACGTCAGACATCGACTTTCTCCCTAAAGTTGTCTCTGAGTTTCATACTCACTTGGAAATAGTTCTACTCACATTCTTTCCAAACTCGTCCATGGATGGGGAACAGCAGTGGCACTCCCTGGACATTCGTAGAGTGTTACTGTTTTATCTCGATAGGACAAGACCATTCAGATGTACGCCCCATCTTTTCGTTACCTATGCGGACCATAATCAAGGGCACAAACTATCCCCAGACAGACTTTCTAAATGGTTGGTTGAGATGGTCAAGCTATGTTACCTACAAGCGAAGCGTCCGCTCCCTCGACCCCTGAAAAGCCATACCACTTGGGCAATGGCAACATCTGCTGCCTCTCTGCATGGAGTCCCTCTTCATGAGATCTGCCAAGCGGCTTCATGGTTCACACTGAACACCTTCATAAAGCACTACGTACTTGATGTCCATTCAAGACAGCAGCTGTCAAGACTTCAATTCTTCAATCTGCCTACAACCAACTTTTGACATCGCCCACCTCCAGCTATGCTATAGCTTGCTCTTCTCCCATCAGTGGGAAGCGCAGAGACCATGATGAAGATAAACAGGTTGCTTAGCTGTAATTGATGATCTTTGAGTTGTTATCTGTGCATTCACACTACCCGCCCATCATTCCCCTCTGCTGTCAGCTGGGCCTGCCTTCCTGGGTTGCTCAGTGGTCAAAAGGAACTGGTGGGATTCTGCTGCGTTCCTCTGACATGCACGGTGGAATTCCCGAGCATGCTCAGAGCGAGGACATGAAAGATCCCTCTGTAAGAACTTGCAAAGCACCATCGGAGTTGGTGCAAGCGCTGGTAGTTCCCATCAGTGTGAATGCACGGATAACCACTTGAAGATCATCAGTTACAGCTAAGCAACCTGTTTATCCCCAGGCCTCGCCTGGAGGCTAGCATCCCTAGGAGACATCTTCAGTCTTTTCATCAAATATTGAGTACGCTAGCCTCCTTTATTATACAAGACAGACTCTGAGACTTCCAAAGTCTTCTGAGAAAGGATTACCATAATTTATCAGCCTAGCGCTCTGTAAGCACAAACTGTCTCTCCAAACTGTGTGCTGATTTAGCCTGTTTTACTTTACCCTCTGGTATTCGACACAGATCCTGTAAATACTAGTAACTGGTATTTAGTAGGGTTGCCAGTCCCTTCAAACTGGTACAGTCCTGTGTTCAACAAGATTGGAGTAGTCTCCGTCTGAGGGTTGAAGGAGGCACAAACTGCTTTCTTCAAAGACTATGCAGAGTCAAGAAGAAGAAGAAGATATTGGATTTATATCCCGCCCTCCACTCCGAAGAGTCTCAGAGTGGCTCACAATCTCCTTTACCTTCCTCCCCCACAACAAACACCCTGTGAGGTGGGTGGGGCTGGAGAGGGCTCTCACAGCAGCTGCCCTTTCAAGGACAACCTCTGCCAGAGCTATGGCTGACCCAAGGCCATGCCAGCAGGTGCAAGTGGAGGAGTGGGGAATCAAACCCGGTTCTTCCAGATAAGAGTCCGCACACTTAACCACTACACCAAACTGGCTCTCACTACACCAAACTGGCTCTCAAACATAGGGTTGCCAACTCCAGGTTGGAAAATCCCTGCAGATTCAGTGGTGGAGCCTGGGGAGGGCAGGTTTGAGGAGTGGAGGGGTCTCAGTGGGGGTGTACCATGGAGTCCACTCTCCAAAGCAGCCATTTTCTCCGAGGAAACTGATCTCTGTAGTCTGAAGATCTGTTGTACTATCGGTCCCACTTGGAAGTTGGCAACTTTAGCAGGGATTACCATCTCTGGAAGCTTTATCAATCTGTCAGTTCCATTAACCACAGGGAAGACCATGTCTTTGGGCACAGGTAGCTCACCTAGGATTGCCAGGTCCCCCCTGGCCACCATCTGGGGATGTTGGCAGATCCAGGTTAGGAAACTCCTTAATATCTGAGGATGGAGCCTGGGGAGGACAGGGACCTTAGTAGAGCGTTGTGTCACAGAGACCACCCTCCAAAGCTGCCATTCTCTCCAGGGGAACTGATCTCTGTAGTCTGGAGATGAACTGGAATTCCAGGGGATCCCCCGGTCCCACCTGGAGGTTGGCACCTCTAGAGGGAGTGTGGTCTGGGGGGACCCTTGCAAGGGGCATACAGTAGCCAGCAGATGGAGGAAACAAGAAGCCAAAACTTATCTAGCGGGCTAATATTGAGGCACACACCCTAGACCCAGGGTGGCCAAACTTGCTTAACGTATAAGCCACATAGAATAAATTTACTTATCTTACAACGTGACCATGCTATTTATTTATTTATATTTCGATTTGTATCCCGCCCTTCCCACCAGAGTGGCTCAGGGCGGCTTACAGCATATAAAAACTAACATAGGTTTGGCTTTAAAACATTACATAGCAGCAGTTAAAACAGTAGGTTAATAAAACATAGAACATAAAACATAAAAACCACTTAAAATATATATATAAACGCTGGGAATAACAGGCTCCATAAAACCAGCTCCCACACTGCCAAGATAATGGTGGAAAATCCCCTAAATTAAAATCTGAAGTGGGGAACATACCAACTGCTTCCATGACTAGATACAAAGCATTTGTGTTATTTCCAGCCCAGTTGCTATCTTCAGTTTGTCTTTAGGTGTTTCGCTGCTGATGGCACTACTCACGTGAGAAATTATTTATAAGGGGTAGAACAAAGTTTGAGTCCCGTGGCCAACAAAAAACCAACAGAATTTAATTCTGGATCTAGTAGTGTTGCCAGGTCCCCTTGCCCATCCAGCGGGAGTTGGGGGGGGGGGGCTGGAGTGTTTTGGGGTGGATGGGGACATTGCAAGAGGGATGCTCTGTTTTTGGGCAAACTCTGTGCTTTAATTGAGCTTAAACCATAGAGTTTGCCCAAAAAAACAAGAGCATTCCCCATGCAACATCCTTGAAACAGTGATGTAACTTCTGGGTCACTTCCCCGACATCCCTGTTCAGAGGAGGAAGAAGAAGATATTGGACTTATAGCCCACCTTTCACTCTGAATCTCGTGGCTCACAATCTCCTTCACCTTCCTCCCCCTCAACAAACAAACTGTTAGGCAGGTGGGGCTGAGAGAGCTCTCCCAGAAGCTGCCCTTTCAAGGACAACTCCTGCGAAAGCTATGGCTGACCCAAGGCCATTCCAGCAGCTGCAAGTGGGAGGAGTGAGGAATCAAACCCGGTTCTCCCAGATAACAGTCCACGTACTTAGCCACTACACCAAACTGGGAGGGGAGGGTTTTCCCCTGCTGGTCAGCTGGTCTGCAGTGGAGAAGAGCCTTTTAAACCAGGGGATCCTCTGCTGGGGCCTGGCAACCCTAGCTTTCAGTTGCATACCCACTTCATCAGATACGTGCATGCACACAAAAGCTCATACCCAGAATTAAACTTTTTTGGTCCTAAAGGTGCCACTGGACTCAAACTCTGTTCTGTTGCTTCAGACTCACACGGCTACCCACCTGAACTTATTAGGGGTATTTAGGTGTGGGATCATCTGCACCAGCTCAGAGATTGAGGAGGGATTTGACAGGTTTTTCCTTGGATTTGATTTAGAATTTGATGTGTCTAAAGATCTAAGGAGGGTTCCCAAGTCTCTCCCCAAACTGTGTATTTTGTACCAAGTTGGGTAAACACAGCCGCTGCCTGGAATGGTATTTAAAAGGTCTGCAGGGACCTGAGTTGTGTCAGATCCACAATGTGGAGTGAGAATAGGGTTGCCAATCTCCAGGTGGGCAGGGAAAACAAAGCATAAAGTCCAGTGGCCAACAAAAAACCAACAGGGAAAACAAAGCATAAAGCTGCCGTGATATTCGAACTCCAAAAAATTAAACCAAGAGTCCAAAATTATACAAAAGTACCAAATATAATTGTTTTACAGTCAGTGGTGGCAATCACTTTCAATCCCTCCAAGGAACGACATTTCATCAGACGACATTTCATCAGGAATCCAATTCCTCCTTCTCAAGCAAATGAATGCCAGATACAAGAAAACTGATGGCATAATATTTTGCAGTCCGCAATCCATAAGGCAACAGGATTGTACTATTATTCCTGTTTCACGTTGTTAGCTTCTTCAAGCTTCTCACAATATTTATATACTGGGTAAGAACGCCATGAATTTCAAACACAGAGTAACACTCCAGATTTCACTGTTGGAGTGTTACTCTGTGTTTGAAATTCATGACGTTCTTACCCAGTATATAAATATCAATTGTGAGAAACTTGAAGAAGCTAACAACGCGAAACAGGAATAATAGTACAATCCTGTTTCCTTATGGATTGTTGACTGCAAAATATTATACCATCAGTTTCTTGTATCTGGCATTCATTTGCTTGAGAAGGAGGAATTGGAGTCCTAATGAAATGTTGTTCCTTGGAGGGATTGAAAGTGATTGCCTTCACTGTCTGTAAAACAATTATATTTGGTACTTTTGTATAATTTTGTACTCCTGGTTTAATTTTTTGGAGGTTGAATATCACGGCAGCTTTATGCTTTGTTTTCCCTGTCCATTTTTACCGTGATTCTCTAATTTGGATACACAATCCCCAGGTGGGAGCAGGGGATCCCTCGGCTTGGAGACCCTCCCCCCACTTCAGGGTCATCAGAAAGCAGGGGGGGTGGGCGGGATGTCTGCTGGGCACTCATTATTCCCTATGGAGACCGATTCCCATAGGGAATAATGGAGAATGTTTTTGAGGTAGAGGCGCCAAATTTGCAGCATAGTATCCAACACCTCTCCGCGAAAAACCCTCCAAAGTTTCAAAAGGACTGTACCAGGGGGTCCAATTCTATGAGCCCCCAAAGAAGGTGCCCCTATCCTTCATTATTTCCAATGGAGAGAAGGCATTTAAAAGATGTGTAGTCCCATTAAATGTGATGGCCAGAACTCCCTTTGGAGTTCAATGATGCTTGAAACAACCTTTTTTACTGGCTCCATCCTCAATGTCTCCTGGCTCCACCCCCAAAGTTCCCAGATATTTCTTGAATTGGACTTGGCAACCCTAAGTGAGATGGGGTTCTAGCTTCTCCCTCTATTCCCTTTTCCTGAAGTGTCTGGGGGGGGGGGCAAGATTATTTCCCTCTCTTTGAACTGCACGTGCACAGAATACCAAATGAAGCGCTGAGCAGGCCACAGTATGATCCCTGAAGGAATCTTCAGGCCTCCTTTTGGAAAGAGCATTTCTTGAGATAAAATCCTGATAAGTTAATTTCAAAATTTAGGGCAGATTTGCTGTCCTTCATAGCACACTTTCCTTATAGTAAGTGAGTCACATCTTGGAATTTGGAAGAAAGCCATAAACAACCCGTGGGATACTCCATCGGCTTTGATCCTATCAACACTGATCCTATCATTTAGTGAACTATGTTCAATATTAGATGGGACAGCCGCCCTCTCTTTTTTCCTGGTGCTTTGCCAAAGAGCATCCATGTCATCTTCAACATCTTTCCTCAAACCTAGATTTGAAACAATACGAGAAAGCCAGAAGCAACAAACACAAATTTGAGCAGACTTCGGAGGATGTAGGAAGACAAGAGGGCCTGGCGTGACTTTGCCAATGGGGTCTCAAAGAGTTGGACTCGACTGTGTGACTGAACAACAACAACAACAAAGCATTTGCTTCCAAATGTTCCTACTTAAGAGCTCTACCGTTTCAGTTTTTGAATAATAATAATAATCTTTATTTTAATTTTTGCGGGAGTACAAAATAGAAAAAAAGGAAAAGGGGAGAAACTCATAAAAGTAATAAAGGACACAATGTAGAGAGCAATTCTGACATTCCTTAGTCAGAATATATATGTATGCAACAATAACAACTCTTGCAGGATGAAAAATAAAAGTATGACTTCATAGCTTAAAATATTTGACATAATATATACGGCATTATGACATATGATTATATATGGTACCATAGTTTAAAGATATATATGATGCAATAACTTAAACAATTTAGCAATCTAGTTGAAATATTCTACCTTTTTCTCATAATATATTATATATCCTGACATCTATCTTACCTATTGCATGAAATAGAATGAATAACCTCATGGTAATTTTTATAGAATTTTCCCACAACAATTTGATATAGTAGAAAGCACATAATAATGCCCTTGTTATTTCTTATTGAGATTATCATATAATATTTTTTAATATTAAACCGTTGAAATGTATGACTACATTGATTATAATAGTTGATTTATTATAATAGTGATAGAAAACCCACTAGTTATTTTCAAATTCATCTTTGGTTTTTGATTAATATAGTTTGTCAGTTTTGCCATAATTGCATATTCTTGAATCCAGTTCTCAAGACTAACATTTCAAAAAAAAAAATTAAAACACTTTCCCTTTCTGGAATATGATTTTTATTTATTTATTTATGTTAAATTTGTATTCTGCCCATTCCTGCGAACGGGCTCAGGATGGGCAACAACAAAATTTAAAATAATTAAAACCACATGCTGAAAACATAAAATACAATAAAACAAATAGCATATATGTCACAGGTGGCGGAACCAATGTGGCATAGCAGGTAGAATGTTGGGTGTTGGGATTGGAAGACTGGGGTTCAAATACCTCTTTGGACCATGTAGTTCACTAGGTGACCACAGGCCAGTCATTCACAGCCTAATTCAGAGCTTGACATATCCCAGACACCAGGTCACCATGTAGGGTTGCCAAGTCCAATTCAAGAAATATCTGGGGACTTTGGGGGTAGAGCCAGGAGGCTTTGGGGGTGGAGCCAGGAGACATCGGGGCGGAGCCAGGAACAAGGGTGTGACAAGCATAATTGAACTCCAAGGGAGTTCTGGCCATCACATTTAAAGAGACAGCACACCTTTTTAAATGTCTTCCTTCCATAGAAATAATGAAGGATAGGGGCACCTTCTTTTGGGGCTCATAGAATTGGACCCCATGGTCCGATCGTTCTGAAACTTGGAGGATACTTTGGGGAGAGTCACTAGATACTATACTGAAAATTTGGTGCCTCTACCTCAAAAAACAGCGCCCCCAGAGCCCCCAAAACCTCCGGATCAATTCCCCATTATACCCTATGAGAATTGATCTCCACATAGAGAATAATGAAGTACTCAGCAGACTTCCCCCCCCCCCCCCCGTTTCTGGCAACACTGAAGGGGGACTGGCCTCTCTACTCATGAGTTGCTGCCAACTTCTTCAAAGTAACACAGACACCCCATCCCAAGAGGAAGCCTTTCAATCAGCGACTGAAGCCTCCGGAGGTAGAAACGCACATGGTCCTCTGGGGGCAGAGCTCCCCCCCCCCCCCCCGCCAGCCAGACTCCCCGAGGAGACGCCTGTAGCAGCCGGAGAGGAAGCAAGGACTACGAGTCCCAGCATGCACCTCGCGAAGAGAGGCCGTGCCGTTCCCCCCCCCCCCGCTTCCACATTTTTGGAGATCGGGGGAAAAGGCTGCTAATCCAGGGGTCCCCCAGCAGGGTGGGGGGTTTGGGAAGCCTATCGCCATGATGCCTAGCAGTGCCAGATTAAACCCCATGGAGGCCCTACGCAGTCAAAAATTTGGGGGCCCTCTTGCAAATTATGTCAGAGTGCCAGCCCCGCCAGCCTGCAGGGGACTTTCTCAAAAGCCCCTTTGTCAACGCTGTGTGGGAGTTGCAGAGAGAGGCAAACTGGGCAACGATGCCAGGAGCAGCTGCACAAGGCAAATCAGGCAAAGAGCGGCTCAGTTGCTGGCTGGGAAGGCTGCAAGCAGGGGGGAAACAGGAGAAAAGCCAGCCCAGGGTCTCTAAAGGCGTGGGGGCCCATAGGCCAGTGCCTATTTGGCCTAATTGTTAACCTGGCCCTGATACCTAGAAATTTCATTGTGGTATTTTTAGCATCTTTATTGTAGTGTCTCTCAGCAATTCTCAGTGGAAGTACACAGGTTTGAATCCAGTCCTTTACGTAATTGTGAAAAGGGGGGAAGAGACCCACTCTGACCACAGAAAAGGCTATTCTGGGGATTGTGAGACTGGCATGTACCAAACTCATATGGAACAGAGGCTGTTATACAGAGGTTAATGGGTTGAGGTTGAACAGAAAAGCTGGCTGGATCCAATGTAAAGCTTAATTATCATTTCAGATCAGAATATTTATTTGTACAACAAGAATAAATAGTTTAAAGTGGATAGCCGTATTGTTTTGCAGCTAGAGCTGCCAACTTCCAGTTGGTGACTGGAGATCTCCTAGGGTTGCCAATCCCCAGGTGGGGGCAGGGGATCCCCCAGTTTGGAGGCCCTCCCCCCATTTCAGGGTCGTCAGAAAGCGGGGGGAGGGGAGGGAAATGTCTGCTGGGAACTCTATTATTCCCTAGGGAGATTTATTCCCATAGAAAATCATGGAGAATTGATCTGCGGGTATCTAGGGCTCTGGGGGGGGCTGTTTATTGGGGTAGAGGCACCAAATTTTCTGTATAGCATCTAGTGCCCTCTCCCCAAAACACCCCCCAAGTTTCAAAAAGATTGCCCCTATCCTTCATGATTTCCTATGGAAGGAAGGAATTGAAAAGGTGTGCCGTCCCTTTAAATGTGATGGCCAGAACTCCCTTTGGAGTTCAGTTATGCTTGTCACAGCCTTGATCTTGGCTCCACCCCTAATTTCTCCTGGCTCCACCCCCAAAGTCTCCTGGCTCCACCCCCAAACTCCCCAGATATTTCTTGAATTGGACTTGGCAACCCGAAGATCTCCTGAGACTACCATTGTCAGGCCCATACCTAGGATTTTTTTTTCTAGAGGGGGTACTGTGGAACACTAATTTATTTAACAAAGCATAAACGAGAGGGGGGTGGGGTCAGGGAATCAGGAGAGGGTGTGTCTAGCAGATTTGCGAGGGGCCTTTCCCCCACAGCCTCCGCCTAGTTACAGCCCTGTCTCCAGGCCACAGAGATCAGTTCACTGAGAGAAAATGGCTGCTTTGAAAGGTGGACTGTATAGCATTATACCTCATTGAAGCCCCTCCTCAAACCCTGCCCTCCTCAAACTGCATTCCCCAAATCTCCAGGTATCCCCCCCCCCCAACCTGGAGTTGGCAATTCAATTTGCAGTAGGAGAGCAAGATTCGAGTCCCGTAATACCTCAAAGACCAACAAAAGATTTCCAGGGTAGAAGCTTTCAAAAGTTAAAATGCCCTTTGTCAGATACTTTGTCAGGCAGTATTTGTCAAAAAGTAGCTTTGATTCCCTGGAAAAACTTGTGCTATTGGAATCAAATCTTGTTCGTATACATGTTCCTGAAGTTCTCGTCATTGCTTGTTTACCATTGTTTGATGTACATTTCTTAATTTGTTTTCTACCATATTCAATTATATGCAACTTTTCCAAGCAAAAACACAATTATGAGAAATTTGGGTGATGTTAAGCTAGAGGTTAGCTTCCTGTGGCGATGACAGATATGGTTACCCATCCATCCATCCATTCATTCATTCATTCCTTCATTCATTCATTCATTCAGTTGTGTTTATTGACCATCTGTTCCCTATAGCAGTGTTCCGCAAAGTGTGTGCCGCGGCACACTGGTGTACCGTGGTTATTAGTTGGTGTGCCGCGGAAAAATGTCAAGTTTTGTCAGAAAGTTATGGTCTCTATTGTGCCTGCTAGGCTTGTCACCTGTTTTGGCTGCTCCTCCACCTGTCGGTAGGGCGCTGCGTCTCCGGGCCCCCCCTTTCCAGGAGCGCCCCGCCGGAGGACTGCCCGGTTGCCAGCCGCTCTCCCCCCCCATCCCGCTTCCCACTTGCTCTTCGTGCGTCGCCTTCGGCATGGATGCTCCTCTGCGGTGTCCGCAGCTGTTGGGCCTGCTCCTCCTTGGCTGCCCCCCCCGCCAGAAGTCCCCAAGGTAGATCGCTGTCTCCATGATGCGGAAGGTGGGGGGAGGGGTCTATTCGCCGCTCCCCCAACGTGGGGGCCGCTAGTTGTTCTGGTTTGAATAGGGTTGACTCCTGTGCCCCTTTGGGGCTGTGGATCATCATGTGGGGTACCCCCCTGGCGAGCTCCGCCGGCTCCCTCTGCTATCTCTGCGCCTCTGCTCTCGATTGGAGTTTGTTTGGTGTGGGTGCCACTCTCCCGGCGGGAGGTGCCACCAAATGAGCCTTTTCGAGGCTTATGGCGGTGGGGCTCATTGGGAGCGAGGGTGGTCCCCGCCGTTGGGGGGGCTGGTAGATGGCTTTAAGCCGGTCTCTTAGGTGCCAGTCCCATGTCTGTACGCCAAAGGGGACTGGCGCAGCGGCCCGCCGAAGCGGTCTGTCAGCCTCTGATGGCTCTTGCTCATGCTCCTCTGCTCCCTCCTTGGCTTTCATCCCTCCCCACCGGTCCTGCAGAGCGAGCAGGGGAGAAGCTAGACTCGTTGCCCCATCGCTGCCATTTCCCACCCCGCTCCCTTCCAAAGTGCACACAACGCCACCGCCGAGCCTGGAGCATGCATGCAAGAAGCTTCTTCCTCCAAACTGCAAAAGATCCCCCCGTCTCTTTCTCCCCCAGACAGTTGCCAAAGGGAGGCCAAACCGTCTGGGAATCTTTGGGCCCCCGGCTCGCTGGACCCAGAGAGGAGGGAGGGGAGGGATGAGGATACTGCGTGCGAAGTGTGAATGGTGCCGCCGAGCGATGCCAGCAGCACAAGCAGGGGTGCTTTTCTCTCTCCCCCCCCCTTCCTTTGCTTCGTCAGTAACACTACGGTGCCGTCGACCTGTCACCTTTTGAGCAATTGTTATTTTGCAAACCCTGCAGTCGCGGGGGGGGGGGAGAGGAGGAGGGGTTTGTAAAGGGGGGGGAGGAATGCGTTTTGCAAATAGAGGGGGGGGCAAAAGAGAGTAAGCCAGGGATGAAAAATAAATGGGGAACGTGTTGGAAGGAGGGGGGAGGTACCATACGTAAAAAAGAAAAAACTGTGCCGAGGGAGCAGTTGAAGCTTAGCTGAATGGCAAGGTAGGAGGAGGGGGGCGTGGGCGGAGGCCTCGGCCAATTGGAGCCTGGCAGAGCGCGAGCGGGAAACGCCGTTGGGGTCTCTGTGGGCTTTTTTCCCTCTTCTCTCCCCTCCTCGGACGAGCCCAACGTTCGGAGCGGCCCTGCCCCCTATTATTGTGACAGGGACTTTTGTGAACCACATTTCACATTTCACAAAAAAGTTCTTTTTGGTGAGTTGCCTGAGCTTCCCTGTTTTGCTAAAACAGAAAATACTGGATAGTCTCCTAGCCTAGCAGAGTTTGGGGGATAAATGAACGGAGGCTTGTAAAGTGTGTTCTGAAACTAGACCTCTGTTTTCATTGAGCTGTGCAGGCAGAGACAATTGCCCCTCACAGGCTGGTGTTAGGATCTAAAATCCCTCCGAGGTCACTGGGAAATGGCAATTGACCTAGGGTTGCCAATCCCCAGGTGGGGGCAGGGGATCCCCCGTTTTGGAGGCCCTCCCCCCGCTTCAGGGTCGTCAGAAAGCGGGGGGAGGGGAGGGAAATGTCTGCTGGGAACTCTATTATTCCCTATGGAGATTTATTCCCATAGAAAACCACGGAGAATTGATCCACAGGTATCTGGGGCTCTGGGGGGGGGCTGTTCTTTGGGTTAGAGGCACCAAATTTTCAGTATAGCATCTAGAGCCTCTTCCCAAAATGCCCCCCAAGTTTCAAAAAGATTGGACTAGGGGGTCCCATTCTATGAGCCCCAAAAGAAGGTGCCCCTATCCTTCACGGGGCTAACAGGTAAAATTTCACAGCTGTCAGATGCTCAACAATCCCGTGAGGTATGCATGAACACATGAGAGCCTGTATGTTGGACTGGATGGGCCATTGGCCTGATCCAACATGGCTTCTCTTATGTTCTTATGTTCTCTTATATTCTTAAAATTCAGCTTCCTGCTCTATGAAACCTTTTAGAATGTCTGCTTTATGTAACCTTCTAGTCCCAAGTGACTTTTTAGTCCTTCAGATTATGGTAAAATCAATGCTTGTTGAAACTACAGAAATTTCCGAGTAAAACATTGAAGGGTCAAAGTGTAGAACAGTGACTAGTATAGCTCCATGATTAAAAAAAGCAGAATATTAGACTCCTTCCTCATTAAAAAATAAATAAACTTTATCACTAATTAAATCTTGATTTACCCCATACATATGATGTTCCATTTTGAGCATTAAATATATGATAAAACACCTGCCATATTAAACTTTAGTGTCAGTATTATCGTAATTATGTTGTACAAAGTCAGGTCACTATTTGGTACAGTATTTTTTTCCCCTGTTTTCCTCCTCTAAAAACTAGGTGCGTCTTGTGGTCAGGTGTGTCTGATGGAGCGAAAAATACAGTAATTGATTACAAATAAATAGACCATAATACGTAATATAATGGATAAATTCGTTAAACGTACCGTAAGTTTTTCAAGAGAATCTAATGATTCCCAAAAAGAGGCAGCGTCAACGAAGAAAAAACCTAAGCTTGTTAATCGAAAATATGATGAGAGCTATGTAAGTTATGGCTTTATATATTGCGGAGACAAATCATGCCCAATCCCAAAATGTCTTGTTTGTGGAGAAACTTTGGGTAATGATTCGATGGTGCCCAGTAAACTTTTACGACATTTAACTACTAAACACCCATCGGTGGCTCAAAAAGACAAAAGCCTTTTTTCAACGTTTGAAAGACCAGTCTAAGAAACAGGAAACTCTCATGAGTTTGTCTTTCAAAACATCAGACAAAGCGCAAAAAGCAAGCTACGTGATCGCTAATATGCTAGTTAAATCCAAGAAGCCTCATTCTCTCGCTGAAACTTTAATTTTACCTGTCTGCAAAGAAGTTGTCAGGATTATGATTAGCCAAGAAGCCGCTAAGGAAATCGAAAAAATACCTGCATCAGTAGATACGATCTCACGTCGCATTAATGATATTTCTTGCGACATTGAATCAACGTTAATTGGAAAATTAAGGCTTAGTGAAGTTTTTGCCCTACAAGTCAACGAGTCTACTGATATCAGTGGTCACGCGCATCTCATCTCAAATGTGAGGTACACTGACGAATATGAAATAAAAGAGGACTTTTTATTTTGTCTGCCACTACCCGGTTCTACCACTGGAGAAGAAATATTCCAAGTAACAGACCAGTACTTCATTGAAGAAGAAAAAGAAGATATTGGATTTATATCCCGCCCTCCACTCCGAAGAGTCTCAGAGCGGCTCACAATCTCCTTTACCTTCCTCCCCCACAAAAGACACCCTGTGAGGTGGGTGGGGCTGGAGAGGGCTCTCCCAGCAGCTGCCCTTTCAAGGACAACCTCTGCCAGAGCTATGGCTGACCCAAGGCCATGCTAGCAGGTGCAAGTGGAGGAGTGGGGAATCAAACCCGGTTCTCCCAGATAAGAGTCCGCACACTTAACCACTACACCAAACCGGCTCTCCGAGCATAAATTGAGCATAATTTGGAATGGCACAACTGCATAAGCATTTGCACAGACGGAGCAGCAGCTATGACAGGAAAAATTAAGGGATTTGTAACCAGGGCTTCTAAAAAAAAATCCTAATATTAAAAATTTACATTGCTTTTTACACAGGGAAGCACTGATGACGAAATCTCTGCCTAAGGAATTGTTGTCTGTCTTACAAGAAGTTGTCAAAATTGTCAATTACATAAAGTCGCGACCCCTGAACTCTCGTATGTTTAATGCAGTGTGTCAGGAAATGGGAGCAGATCATCAGTCACTTCTGTTTCATACAGAAGTACGATGGCTTTCTCGTGGAAAAGTGCTTTCTCGGATTTACAAACTAAAAAATGAAACTCAGACGTTTTTAGATGCCCAGGGATCAGATTTTGCTTCTCTGTTTAAAAAAGAAGAATGGGTAGCAAAACTCGCATATCTGGTGGACATATTCGCTCATTTAAATGAGCTCAACAAAAAAAAATGCAAGGCAGGAATTCTAATATTTTAACGTCATTGGACAAGATTGAAAGTTTTTGCACTAAGTTGGAGTTATGGATCAGCCATGTTACCAATGGTAGTAATGAAATGTTCCCAAATGTCATTGCTGCCGATTCAGAAAAAAAGGTGCAGGCTTTGATAGTGAAACACTTGGAGTTATTAACAGAAAAAATGAACAGTTACTTTCCTAAGTGTGACCTGCATCGTATGGACTGGGTATGAAATCCATTCTCAGATAGCACTACCCTTGGACACTTACTGATAAACGAGCAGGAAGAATTCATGGAGCTAAAAACAGATTGGACATTAAAACTATTATTTTCCAAAATGGAGCTAGGCATATTTTTGGCTGCATATAAAAAAAGAGTATCCACTGCTTTCAAAGCGTGCTATTGCAATTCTCTTAATAATAATAATAATAATAATAATAATAATAATAATAATAATAATAATAATAATAATAATAATAGATTTTATTTGTATTCTGCCCACCCCGCCTAGGCGGCTCAGGGCGGGCTAACAACATTTTATACATTTACATTTATAGATAAAAACTTTAAATTTAACAATTAAAGGATTAAACATATAAAAACCAGTTAATAGATTTAAAAATACATAATTTAAGTTAATTTAAAGTTATCTGGCAGCAATAGTGATATTCTGACGCTGGTTCTGCCAGTTTAAATAGTTCCATAGTAATGCAGATGGCGGATCCTTTATTCACAGCAATTCAGCAGTTGATGTCGATGTACGCTTGTTTAAAAAGGACGGTCTTGCAGGCCCTGCGGAACTGGTCAAGGTTCCGCAGGGCCCGCACTTCCTCCGGAAGCTGATTCCACAGTGCAGGGGCCGCAGCTGAAAAGGCCCGAGCTCTGGTGTTTTGGAACTTGACCTCTCTCGGCCCAGGGATAGTCATTTTATTTTTTCCAACTGACCTCAGTGCCCTTCTCTTACCTCAGTGCAATTCTCTTACCATTCGCCACGACCTACTTATGCGAATTGGGGTTTTCAACTCTCACTACGATTAAATAAAAAAAAAAGAGAACGCTTGAGGACGATCGACGAGGAGATGAGAGCAGCCTTATCAAAGATTGCTCCAAATTTTGATCGCCTATGCTCAGTTAAGCAGGCTCACATATCTCATTAAACATGTTTTTGATATTATATTAATTTTTATAATAAATATGTATTAAATAAACATTGTTTTTTTTTTCCTTTGGTGTACCTCTACAATTTCTTGATTTGGTAGGTGTACCTTGAACATAAAAAGTTTGCAGAACACTGACCTGAGAGCACCTCGTATGGAATTAAAGATATCTGTTCAGTGGAGCAAGAATGTTCAGAAAGACAGTGCATTTACTAGCTATCATGCCTTTCTACAGCTTGAAATGTCTGTTAGGCTGGTGAGGGTACTCCGATGGCTTGTAGAAACCTTTAGACTCCTTAATTTTTTTTGTGTGCGCCTTTGGTTGGCAGGCATCATACCCTTATTTTCTTCTTGGGGGTGGGGCGGGGGGAGGAAGTAAGTACACAGCAAGTCTTTCCACCAGGATGAGGCAAAAGAGTTCCTCGTCCCAGCTAAGTGGGCTGGAGATCAGATGAGATAATTACTGTTATCTGCCTCTCAGAAGCCGACGATTAGAGGGTCTGTCTCTAAGAAAAGCTTTTGAAGAAAAGGAGGATAAGCTGTGTTTAAATCTCTTTCCCCACCCCACACCTCACCACAACAACCTCTGCCACCAGTCTTTTTGTATGCTTAAAAGGAAACCTGCAGTGTGTACACTACACAGCTATACCTGCCTTGAATCTGTTTGAAGTGTTGTGACTTCCCTTTAAGGGGATGTGAATATGTTTCAAAGCATCGTTGATATGCTCCATCGTTGATATGTGTCTGCTGCTAGGGATATGCTCCAAAATCCTTGGGTGTGGGGGGGAATCGTGCTTCCAACTAGGATTCTGTAGATTCTAAAAGGCAGCGTCATGGGCGACCTTTTAAAAGCCTACGCTTAAAAAAATAGTGTTAAATTAAGAAAATAGTAATGTGTGAATGTTACAGCATGTTTGCAAGTGTGGTTACTACATGAATGTACTTGTAAGAACTTTAGATTGGCCCTGTTGAGGGTATGTTTAGGCTTCCCAATCCCCAGGTCCCAGCGGGGGATCTTCCGGTTTTACAGGCTTCCCCCCTCCCCCAGCCAGCTGGCCGGCGGGGGAAGCCCCACCCCCACAGCCATTATGCACCTCCATGAACAATTCCCATAGGGAATGATGGGGAATTGATCTGCGAGTATCGGGGGCTCTGGGGGGGGCTGTTTTTTGAGGTAGAGGCACCAAATTTTCAGTATAGCATCTAGTGCCTCTTCCCAAAATACCCCCCGAGTTTCAAAAGTATTGGACCAGGGGGTCCAATTCTACGAGCCCCAAAAGAAGGTGCCCCTATCCTTCATTATTTTCTATGGAAGGAAGGCATTTTAAAAGGTGTGCTGTCCCTTTAAATGTGATGGCCAGAACTCCCTTGGAGTTCAATTCTGCTTGTCACACCTGTGCTCCTGGCTCTGCCCCCAATGTCTCCTGGCCCCACCCCCAAAGTCCCCAGATATTTCTTGAATTGGACTTGGCAACCCTAGGTATGTTTGATAGCAATTCCAGGTCTATAAAACAGGAGAAATGACATCTGTAGCGTCTCTTGTGTTGTGCAAATACAGGGCTTTCAAGATAATCTCTGTCTGACATGATGCCAATTCATGCATGGCAGTGACATCATATCCACCCTGGATCATGTGGGCCAGGTGAGCTATGGGAATTCCATGCTTGGAACCTAATTCCCAGGTACACCCAGGATCAATTCCAAGTGGGATAGTGACATGCAAGCAGAGGGTGCTTAGGCCTTTTCCCCGTGCTTTTTTTCTGAACATGAAATGGTTTCCAGATGCCTGTATTTGCCGTATTATGAAAACGCAGCTGTAAATCCCAACGGAGCACATAGTGGTTCCCTGGAACATTTCAGGTCCAAAAATGGTGTACGCCTTGGGGAGGGGAAGTTAATTTTCCCTCGGCCCATCTACCACATTCTTGATCTACATGAGCTTATGTATGCCTGGGAATTAAGTCTCAGAGCACATCTGAATGTAGGCTTGTCATTTGCCTGCCCACAGTGGGTAAATTCATTCTCAGTCCCAAATCCCCTGCCCCCCCAAATGAGGAAAAAATGGCCAGAAAATGGCCTCCATACTGACAATCTATGAGTTTCCACATCACGTCTCTATGGTCTTTATTACAGATTGTGGGAAATTTCCTAGAACGTCATCTAGAAGTGACGTTGCATCCTCCCCAAATGCCACCATCCCCATGCACGGCCCTCAAAATCTCTCATTGTTTCTGAGGAATTGCTGGCAACCCTGTCTCATTGAGAGGCCCTTGGTGGACATGTGTGGGACATGAGGACTTTGAGGGATTAGCCCTTTAAGCCAGGAATAGAAAAGTTCTTCGTTTAGACTTGTATATTTTAAAAGCATCAGAGTTGTGGCTTGTGTCTGGTTCTAGGGATCTGAACTCCATTAGAACTGGGCCCTCATGCTGCAAGATAGATCATCCTGGCCCTCGACACTTCACAGCCAAAGATATGTTTGCATTCTTTCTAATAAAAGATTTGGGTCAGGGCCATGCCCAGTCATTCTGTGTCTAATGCTAACCCTCCACTAGAACCTAACATATCATAGTTTTCTGGGGAACGATGTGTCATGGGTAAAAATACAGAACAGGATTTACCAGTAGATTGGGCCCTGTGAGGAGTAATTGCAGGCAAGTTAAGTATGGCTGTGGGCCTCTCTAGAGTCTTGTTATTGAACTGTCAGGTTCATGGTCCTCCAGAACTCTGCTCCTGGTGTTTTAAAATGAGACAGCTGCAAAACTGATGTGCAAGGGTGGGGGGAATACCCTGCTGGCAGTTCATCAGCTGCTGGAGCTGCAGATCTTCAGATTTTTTCCTCGTCATCAGCAGTATCCAGTGGCTGAATGCACCTTACTATATTAAGCTTGCAGTCACCGTCCTAATGAGAGCCTGCAAACACGACGCCTGGTCTGCTGCCCTTTGTAAGCCCCACGAGCAAGCTGTTATTGAGCTTTTTCATCTTCCACCTGGAAAACATGTTTATTGCTTTCCAAACAGATGAGGCAAAGATGCCACACAGTCTGATGTTGTTTTAAGCACTCTCAGTGCATTGTGTCGCCTTGGATGGCCATTGTCCACCCCTATCCAAGTTGCATCCAAGACAAGGATCCCAGAGTCACTTTGCCCTAGATACTGGTTTGGGGTGGGAGAGCAGCACTCTGCAGACATTCCATTCACACAAACTGGTAGCCTTCCAGCGATATGGACTGGAAAAGCTTGAGTCCCTGCAGTGCACCCAGTAACGAGCAGTGGTGATGGAAAGTGCAGTCAAGTTGCTGCCTATTTACACTGATCCCATAGAGTTTTCAAGGCTAGAAGCAAACAAGAGGTGGTTTGCCATTGCCTGCCTCTGGGCAGCAACACTTGACTTCCTTGTCTCCCACCCAACCAGGACTAACCCTGCTTAACTTCTAAGATCTTACAAAATCGGGCTAACCCTGGTCAAAGCAATGTACACTACCCATATAGAAAGTCCATGCGTTGCCAAGTTCATATGAGATACTTTGGGTGCTTCAGGCCCTCAAATAAATGCCACTGGTGAGCTTCTGATTTGCATGAATGGAATGAACACCAGTTTTCTGCATCAGGGTGAAAATAGACACTCCAATTTGACCCTGAATGCAAACTATACATAGAAGCAAGATTTCAGAGGTGGATATGCAGTATCAGATGCACCAAACACAGCTGGGAAAACAGACTGTATCTGGAGATACGTAGAACTCCCAAGTCTAATTCCATAAAGGATCTGATGTGTTCCATATGGAGCAATCTGTATTGTTTCTTCACTGGTACGTGCAGTCACTGTGCCTTCTGATGCTCTGGCTTGGGGTGTGGTCCATAAATGTTTCTGAGGGCCACCAATAGGAAGTGGAGCTTCTGATGTTTAAGCAGAACAGACCATAGCGGGAGTGGTGGTGGTGGAATGAAACAGCCATAGTAGAAGTGAGTGCAAAAGACACCGTTTTAAATTGTAGGCATCCTACAAAACATTTCCAGCGCGAATGGTTGCATTTGTAATTTCTCCTGTTTTCCTGTAAGGGCATATCTACTCTACAGAAATTGGTATAATGTTCACTATTTCTTGCCTGGGAAGTGCAATTCTGAAGGGATAGGGGCAGGGGGAGATCTCCTGGGATTACAACTGATCTCCAGGCAACAGAGATGAGTTTGCCTGGAGGAAATGGCTGCTTTGGAAGCTAGACTCTTTGGTATTGTAGTCCGTTGAAGGTCCCTCCCTTCCCCAAACCCCACCTACCTCAGGCTCCACCCCCAAAATTGATAGGTATTTCTTGACCCGGAGCTGGGAACCATAGCTAAAGGCTGAACTGACCATTACAGTTTCTTTCTTTCTCTCTTTCTTGTAAATGTAGCTGCCATGTTTGCTTAATCCAAGAATATAGGTATTTACAATTTCTCTGCAATGCAGATAGAAGTAGTTCATTGGGGGGTGAGGGGGAACTTGAAATGTTCCCCAGGAGGGGTGCTGTTTGTCCCACTGAGGAAACCTTCCTAGGGTTGCCAGCCTCCAGGTGGGTCCTGGAGATCTTCCATTCTTACAACTCTATCTCCAGCTGGCAGAGATCAGCTCCTCTGGAGAAAATGGCTGCTTGGAAGGGTGGACTCTTTGGCATTGTACTATGCTGAGGCCCCTCCCCAAACCCCACCTTCTCCTAGATCCACCCCCAAAGTCCCCAGATTTGTTCCAACACAGACTTGGCAACCCTATATCTATCCCATTTATATTCATAGAGACCCCAATGGGACAGATGCCTCCCAGGGCTGTTTGTAGAAAATGGTGGTGGTGGTGGAGTGAGACGCCTCTTGTCTGTGGTGCTACAGTCGTAGTCTGCATTGGGCCCCCATGTGCCTGGGGATTTAGCTTCCAGCCAGGACTCACAAGTGGTGTGATTGACAGTCCTCATAGTAACCTGGACATGACTCGAGGACTTTGTAATTAGACTTGATTTATTGCTGAGGTGACAATTGAACCCAGGATTTTCTAGCTCATACCCATAGCCTTCCATAGCTCTTGGCCACTGAGGTTGTGTTTGCTCCTGTGGTAACTCATATGAGGTAGGCAACTGGTATTCTCCATTTATAGATATGGAACTGAGGCCGAGGGAGCAGTCCTGAACAGGCCTACTTAGAAATAAGTTCCATGTTATTAAATGATGTTTACGCTTAGAGCACTTTGCCAAGGATGCTTTCCTATATAGTGTATGACTACACTTACAGCTTAGAAGTCATTGCTACTGAGAGACAGTTTGGTGTAGTGGTTAACAGCAGCAGACTCTAATCTGTTGAACTGGGCTTAATTCCCTGCTCCTTCACATGCAGCCAGCTGAGTGACCTTGGATCAGTCACTAGCTCTCCAAGCTCTCTCAGCTCCACCTACCTCACAGGGTGTCTGTTGTGGGGAGGGGAAGAGAAGGTGATTGTAAGCTGCTCTGAGACTCCTAGTGAAGGGCAGAGTACAAATCCTCCTCCTCTTCTTTCTTCTTCAGTTTAGCAACTAACATGAAGGGGCAGCACCAGTTGATTCAGCACAGTGGGAACGCAGGCAGAGGAATCCCAAAACGGTGCTTGTCAGATAATCCCAAACTACCAGCAGCATTTGGAGCACACAGTTTTTCCCCAGAGGAGAAAATTTTGATAACTAAACTGTGTTTTGGGGAATATTTTGTAGCTTGAAATGCCCTGAGACATTGGGGATTTCCAGGGCTTTTCTTCAGCAGGAATGCAATTCCAGCTGGCTTGGCAGCAGGGGGTGTGGCCTAATATGCAAGTGAGTTCCTGCTGGGCTTTTTCCGCAAAAAAACCCCCTGTGTGAAACAATAGTCATGTCAGGGGGTGTGACCTAAGATGCAAATGAGTTCCTGCTGAGCTTTTTCTACAAAAAAAAGCCCTAGGGATTTCTGATTGGTCTGCACCATTTTAGAGTCCTTCTCCATCTTTTCCATTTTGTCCTACACTTTCAAACCCACTCAGTGGCCAAAATGGGAATAGGAGAGCTAGCACAGTATAGTAGTTGGGTTAGGATCTGGGAGAGCTTGCTGAGTTCCAGGGGGCATTTGCTCTGTCTCATAGGATTGGTGTTATATGAGGAAAAAATAGAGAAGAGGCAAATGCTGTTGTAAGACACCTTGGCTTCCCCATTGGGCACAAAAGCGTCTTATAAATAAATCATGTGTGAAGCAACATGCTGTCCATTTCTAAAAGACAAATTGCTGCTGTGGGTGCTCTCGTTTCAAGGGGACACCAGGGGAAGGGGTTCTGTGTTCATTTTACTCCCAGGTGAAGTAGAATCTGCTGGGGGGTGGTGAGGGAGCAAGGGAGAAGAAGAAGAAGAAGATATTGGATTTATATCCCGCCCTATACTCTGAGTCTCAGAATGGCTCACAATCTCCTTTACCTTCCCTCCCCTCCCCCCTCTCCGACAACAGACACCCTGTGAGATGGGTGAGGCTGAGAGAGCTCTTGTGGCAGCTGCCCTTTCAAGGACAACTCCTACAAGAGCTATGGCTGACCCAAGGCCAGTCCAGCAGGTGCAAGTGGAGGAGTGGGGAGTCAAACCCGGCTCGCCCAGAGAAGCATCCGCACACTTAACCACTACACCAAACTGGCTGAATCGGTCCTCTTCTTCTCGCCGTAGCCTCTCCCTTAAAACTTGGGCTGAAGTTTGTACTAGAGTAGAACCTCCAGAGAAAAGCACCACAGTACTCCACCACTTCCACCCTAAGATGTGGGCTGCCAGTTCTGGATTGAGAAATATCTGGAGATTTTGGGGATGGAGCCTGAAGAAAGTGGGGTTGGGGAGGGGAGGGATTACAGTGGGTTATAATGCCATACAGTCCACCTTCCAAAGTGGCTGTTTTCTCCAGTGGAACAGATCTCTGTTACCTGGAAATCAGTTGAAATAGCAGGAGATCTCAAGCCACGACCTACTAAAGCCCTAACTAAGACCTGGGCTATGGTGGGATGGAAAGGGTTAATTTTTCTTGCACAATACTGCTGTTGTCTCATGGCCCATTTCTCTTTTCTTCCCTTCTCCCCATGCAGGTGTGTCTAAAAACTCACCCACCACTGGAGTTTGGCAATGCTCACAGCCGTCTGTGGTTCTCTTGGCAACCAGTGCTCAGAGACACCCCGTTCCTCCCCAACGCACCTGGAGCTGCAGCCGTTGCAGCCCTACCAACCCCACACCAGCCCGGAGAGCGGGGGAGATTTCCCATCCCCTCTGCAGCCGACAGAACTCCAGCACCTGCCTCTAGCTGGGCCTGACGCGGAGTTTTTGACCAACCCTGGTTACGAGCTGCATGGGTCTCCGAGGTTAGACCTGGACGGAGACAGCCAACTGGCCCCCGGCTCGTACTCCAAACTCCTCCAGACAGCTCCGGATATGGCTCACCACTACGAACCCTGGTTCAGGCCTACACATCCGAGCAATGCCACTGAAGACGGTGGCGTTAATCCATGGTGGGATCTCCATGCTGGGTCTAGTTGGATGGATCTTCAAAGTGGTCTCCAACCACCAGGCCACGCGGGTGGACTTCAGCCAGCGCTGGGGGGCTATGGCTCGGCAGAACATCAGCTCTGTGGCCCACCACACCACCTCTTGCAGTCAGCACCGCACCTGATGGGCCAGGAAGGGGTCAAACCCCTGGATTCTACTCAGGAGCCTCATCCTCTCGAGCAGGCCGGGGATGGTAGTGGTAGGCCAAAGAGCTCAAGGCGTTCAGTGACCCGAAGTTCCGGTCAGGCAGCCTGCAGGTGCCCCAACTGTCAGGAGGCTGAGAGGATAGGGCAGTGTCCTGACAACTCCAAGAAGAAGCATCTCCATAACTGCCACATTCCCGGTTGCGGCAAGGCCTACGCCAAGACATCGCACCTGAAAGCTCACCTGAGATGGCACAGTGGGGACCGCCCCTTTGTCTGCAACTGGCTCTTCTGTGGGAAACGCTTCACCCGCTCCGACGAGCTCCAGAGGCACCTTCAGACCCACACGGGAACCAAGAAATTCACCTGCCCTGTTTGTAACCGGGTCTTCATGAGAAGCGACCACCTCAGCAAGCACATGAAGACGCATGAAGGGGCCAAGGAGGAAGCTGAAGGGGACGGCAAAGCTGGGACAGAGCCTCCGGCCAAAGTCAAACGGGAGCCCGATGGAAGCTCTTCGAGCGCTGCTTCCCAACCCAACTGAGCCGTTATTCCTCAGTGAGGATGTCCCCTCCCCCCCGTCTTTCTGTAATGGTCACTTGTGGCCTGTTGACTTGTCTATTTAGCTCAAGGCTCGGGGGTGTTGTCACACCCTATGAGCTTGAACGAGACTCTGTCCTTGAAATGAGAAGTTATTTATTCTCTAGCAGGAAAATATGATGTTAGGAAGGGCCAAGCCCTTGAGCAGCTTCGGGGAGGGTCTTCACATGGAGTGTGTCTTTGGGGGAGTTATGGGAGGGATGCTTTTTTGAAGGATGGTTGCTGAAGTAGACCGGGTTAAATGGGCAGATCTCGATGGAGGGATACGGGTTTTACCTGTCTCCATCTTAAAGGATGGGTTTAGTAGACACTGTTCTATACAGAGAAAAGACACAAGTGCATAAATACTTGGTGGGACTTTGTTTTTTAGTTTAAGCTTGTAGAGAGATTTGTGGGTTTGGAGGTAACCGTCCACTATTCAGTCCCCATCCCCAGTTTAGCAAGCGTGATAGCTGCCGTCATTCAAGTTTCCATTGGCTGAGTTTCTTTTCTTTGGAAGGATCTAGGATTCAGGCCTGGTCCTAGGCAGTAGTATCTTGTCCTGTTCCGAAAGCATCTCAGAGCCCAAACCTTATTCCTTAGTATGGATGCCTTCACAAGTGATGCTAAAAGTACCCTTGTGAGAGCTGTGCACACTTGTGAATGGAGTAATTGAGTATCTAGGTTAGATCCAGCCAGCATTTTGGTACATCTTCACCCCATTATCCTTCTTAGTACAGCCCCCATCTCACATGACTTTTGTCCATTCAGGTCATGTGATTAGCGTTTGTTTGCCAAAGACGACTCCCGTCCTTCCTTTTTCACCAATGGAAAAGTTGGTCAGATCTAACCCTATATCACATACGACAGATTAATTTAACACTGACTATGGGTTAATTTAGAGAGCCCCGTGGTACAGAGTGGTAAAGCTGCAGTATTGCAGTCAGACTCTCTGCTCACAACCTGAGTTTGATCCCAGCGGAAGCTGGTTTTAGGTAGCTGGCTCAGGTTGACTCAGCCTTCCATCCTTCCGAAGTCGGTAAAATGAGTACCCAGCTTGCTGGGAAGAAAGTGTAGATGACTGGAGAAGGCAGTGGCAAACCACCCTGTAAAAAAAGGTCTGTTGTGAAAACGTCTTGATGCAACGTCACCCAGATTGGAGATGATTGGTGCTTGCACAGGGGACTACCTTTACCTTTTTTATGGGTTAATTTAAAGTTCTGCTTAAGACCCTGCTGAAGTGTGGGTTGTTGAATGGATCGCCAGCACTGTCTTGGCAAACACCAGATTTTGAGGGAGGGAGGGGGAATTTGGGGAGGATGTGACATTGCTTCTGGGTGGTGCTCTCAAAATTTCCCCTAAACTCTAGAGCATCACTATGGGAGGACATTTTCTGACCAGTTTTCCTCCCATTCCTCAGTTTCTGGAGGCCATTTGCCTACACCAGGTGGACAGTTGGCAAGCCTAGATGTATATTATAAACATTTAATGTTTGGTGGTTGGTTTAAGTCCCTCGTGAAACAATCAGTCCTTCCAAAACAAGTGTTTGCCACCCCTCAAATTAAAATGAAGCATTCGGGCTCCCGTCCCTGGAGGAGTGGCCTTTCTTGATCTCAAAACGATAAGAGATAGGCAGCGAAACACTGCAATGTGAACGTTCATAACGGGTGTTGGAAGTACTGTACATTTTTAGAAGGGATTGCCCACCTCGCCTGTGAAAATGCTCCAAGAGTTGCAAAGCTGAGAATTAATTAAACGTGTACATATATAGAGAACTGTGTTCGTGAAGCTGAAGTTTTTACCCTGCGCGAAGACCAATAGCTCCAACAAAAGGGTCTAGAATGTGTCACCAAGATAATCTGCTATGAAAATGTTATCTCTGCTTTGGAGCCTACTGCAGATAGTGCAGTGCATGCCCAACACCATTATACACAGCCCAGTAGCCAGGAATTTTTTCAGGCGCTTGTGGGGGCATCCAAAGTGAGGGTTGAAGCTTCACTTTGCCTCCAGTCCCCATCAGAGCCTCCCCCAGCTCTTGGCCTGGCAGGGAGCAGAGCACGGCAGCAGTGGTGAACCAGGCACAGCAGGAAGCAGCTCATCCAAGAGCTCTTCCCGGCCGTGGGCTTGACCCGGGCCCCCAGTGCTGCACTGCACAGCCTCCCTCCCTACCCGCTGGGGGAGCACCAGCATGAGGCAGGCAGCAGAACCAGATTAACAATTAGGCCAAGTAGGCACTGGTTTATGGACCCCACACTTTTAGGCACCCCGGGCCAGCTCCCCCCCCCTCCCATTTCCCCCCTGCTTGCAGCACTCCCAGCCTGCACGTGCAGCCAGCAACTGAGCCGTTCTTTGCCCAACTTGCCTGGTGTTGCTGCTGCTGGCGTTGTCACCGAGTTTGCCTCTCTCTGCCTCTCCTCCGCAGCTTTGTTAAAGGGGCTTTTGAGAAGGTGCCTGCAGGCTGCAGCGGGGGCCATGGGTGGTGGTGGGGGCACTCTGAGATAATTTCCGAGGTGGCCCCCGAGATTTTGATTGCCCAGGGGCCTCCGCAGGGTTTAATCCGACACTGGCAGGCAGGGGCTGCCTCTTTCTCCATGGTGGGAGGGGGAAGATTGGAAGCAGCAGCTCAGCAGTTGGGAGAGAAGAAGTAGCCGGCTGGATCTCACCAGGGACCTGATGGTGTGGGGGCACTACAAAATACAATAGAGAACTGGCCTTCCGTACCAGCTCTCCTTCAAGCTGCTTTCAAGCAAAGCCGCTTGCTGACCAAAGTTCACAAAAGCATACAAGCTGCTGTTCAGTGGAGAATTTTAGAATTCCAGTCCTTTTAAAAAAAAAACATAAAAGCAAGTTTACCCTTCATTGAAGCTAACCGATAAGTGTCTCAGTAGCCCAAAGACTTCTGGGAGCTGCGGAACGTAAAAGGACGTCACTGTGTTTGTGCAAGATAAAGAACCTGGTGCTAAGGGTGGTGCATAGGAACAAATGGGTGGGATTCTAGCAGGAGCGTCTTTGCATATTAGGCCACACACCCCTGATGTAGCCAATCCTCCAAGAGCTTGGAATTCTAGAAGGGCTCCTTTGCATATGAGGCCACACACCCCTGATGTAGCCAATCCTCCAAGAGCTTACAGGATTCTATTTTGTTAGCACTTGGAGGATTGGCTACATTAGGGGTGTGTGGCCTAATATGCAAAGGAGCTCCTGCTAGAATTCCACCCCTGGGAACAAATTATATAATGTGTTTTATTACCCTATAGCTTCTGTGTAGTCGGGGTAGATTCATCTCTATCTACCTGTACCAGCACTTAAATCACATTCAGACAGACTTGCCACATATACCTTTCCCTTCCCTCAATTTCACTCTCAGCTCTCTTCCTTGCCCATAATTTTTCAAGCACTTTGAAAATGAGAAGGTTGGCTTTTAAAACGTGATGCCTGCAGCTCTGGTGCACAGGTCAACCTCTTATGCAATTGCTGTCTTGAAATTAACTCCAGAAAATCTGGGTCTGACCACAGGTGAGTGATGTGTGTCAGTGCTTGACACATCATGTTTGTGGGGGGATTTTTGGTGTGCAAGCAGTTCTTGTCTTTGACCCCCTTGCTAAGACTCTATCTTCAAACCAGGCATATAACAAAAACAATTTTATTCAGATCTACTTAATTGGTTCTGGCAGCAGTCAGGTAGGGTATATGTTCACAGGAACTGAATATTGGGTGGGCCGGGCATATACCACTGGTGGTTGTTTGCTTTGTATTAGATAGCACCACCACACACACAAAAAGTAGCAGCATCTGTCATTTGCAGATAGCTTGTTGGTCCACATCAAAATCCATGTCACTGCTTTTACTAAGAGCAGCCAGAACAATAGAACACACTGTCAGTAGTTCTCCAGGGTTCCAGGTTGTGGTCTTTCATATAATCTATTAACTCCAGGGTGTCAAACTTGCAGCTTGGGGGTCCAATCAGGCCCCCTGATGGCTCCTATCAGGCCCCGAGCAACTGGCTCTTGTCTGCTTCCTTCTCCCTCTCTCTTGCTTCCTTCTGCATTTCAACTCGCTTTGCAATGCTTGCTCAATCACATAGGAGCTACAGAGCAAAGCCTCCATTTTCTCCATTGGTTGAGGCTCCTCCTTCTGGTCCCCTGGGGAACGAGGGAAAGAGCCAGAGCTTCCTTTGCCCAGTTCCCTGGATCCCACAGGAGAAATACAAAGAAAGCACCTTTTAGACCAACAAGTGCTAATGTTTTAAGCATGTTTTAAGTTTAAAAAGACCTTTAGTCATGTTTGTCTGCATCCTTTTAAAAGTTTATATCTCTGCTAGCTGATCTTAAGTAGGTACACACATGGCCTGACACAGCCCAGCTTGACAGGGTTTCATTTGTGTCAGATCCAGCCCTCGAAACAAACGAGTTCGACACCCCTGTATTAACTGATCCTTTCAAACTGGAGACTCCAGGGATAGAACTTCTTCTACATGCCAAGAAAATGCTCTACCATTGGTTGCCAGTTTTCGGTTGGGAAGAGCCTGAGGAGGATGGGGGTTTGGGAATGGAAGGAATCTCAACCAGGAATAATGCCACCCTCCAAAACAGCCAGAAGCCATTTCTCCAGGGGTCTAGAGATTAGACTCTGAAGTCTAGCGATGACTTGTAATTCTGGGAGATTGCCAGGCCCCACCTGGGGATTGGCAACCCCATTAAGCCGCTGCTCCGTGAACAACAGCCATCGCCAAACCACTTGAGCTGAGATGAAATTGCATTCCAATTAGATGGTTGGTGTATTCGCCTTAGATCAGTCTAATTTCAAAACCACTTGAAATTTTTTATTTTACAATCCGGTTTTGGAAGGAGTCCCACCCCCCCCCTCGAAAACACACTCAACTCTTGAGATGTTTTGTCTTTGGGGATTACAATCTGAGAGTTAACTCAGGCATCCAGCTGCCTTGCCAAAATCCAACCTTTGTGTTTTCTGCCCAACAGCACCCCCAAATTATAAAAAAAATATCTTGCTAATTTATATTCTAATGAGCAGAATCTCCATTTGAAATCCTGCAGGCGTTTCTAAGAGAGAGAGAGAGAGAAATTTGTTTGGGAATCTTCCCCCACTGCCATGCCCAATGCGTTCCAGTGCTTCAAAGCATCTTCCCACATTCCACGAGCTCAGCATATTTAGTTCCCCATTAATGACCCTCCCCGGGGAGTTCATCTGCCGTACTGGATCATCCCCAATGGGGGTTTCACTCTCTCTTTCTCTCTGTTTCTGGCCTGTGGCAGTGTCTTCCATGTTCTTGACTTCTGTCGCCTTTCACTTGCTGGCCATGCGCTGTGGCACATTGCTACTTTTGACAGGAAGATGTGCACGGAGAGAAGAGCAACGCTGCGTGGGATCTCACGCAGGCACACAGCAAGGAGTTGTCTGGACACGTCTGGGCCAGAAAAGGAAAGGAAGGTGGGGGGAAGAGATTGAACTACAATTGCTTGGGAAACGCTTGTTAAAAAAAACCATAACTCAGTCTAAAGGAAGAATCCTGCCATGTCTCTCTCTCTTTTTTTTAATGGAGAAGAGGAGGGGAGTTGCTAATGGTTCCACTCTTTGAATGCCCTCTCCCTGCCCCCCAGCGAATCAACAAAGGCCTGTGCAGTTTTTATGAGCTTGGAGGTTTCAACGGTGAGGCTGAACCTATGGATGGTGTGGAGAGCGTCACCGATCCTGCGTCAGAAAGCTTTCTTCTCTTTTTTCCCATATTGGGTACTCCTAGGATTGCCAACCTCCAGGTGGTGGTTGGTGATCTTCTGCTATTAAATGATCCCCAGAAGAAAGAGGTCAGTTCACCTGGAGAAAATGGCCGCTTTGGAAGGTGGTCTCTGTGGCATAATAGCCCCTCCCCCTCCCCTCCTCTGACCCCACCATTAAAATATTCAGGTATTGCCCAACCCAGAGTTGGCAACCCTATAGGTACTCCCCACAATGACCCTGTCTTTACCTCAATAGTATGGTTGCCAGATGGGAAATACCTGGAAACTTTGGGGGTGGATCTGGGATAGGGCAGGGTTTGGGGAGGGGAGGGGCCTCAGTAGCATATAAAGCCATGAACTCCACCCTCCAAAGCAGCCATTTTCTCCAGGGGGACTGATTTTTTAAAAATTATATCACTTTATTAAACTCTTTGCAAAAGACATACAACTCGGAATAAAGCCAACATTATAAACGTATAAGCTTACATAAACGTACTACATAAATTTTGTTCCTCCTTGTTTTACAATGCCAGGGTTAACAGAAAATTAAAAATAAAAATTAACAACAAAGAAAAATAAAAAAAACCCCTACTATTTTCAAACATAAATTACCATAGTTGTAATGTAGAAAAAAACAACTGGAATCTCCTGTTGTCAGGGGAACTGATCTTGGTTGTTTGGAGATCTGTTGCAATAGGAGATCTCCAGGTACTACCTGGAGGTTGGCAACCTTAGTTGGATAACAGGTGGCAAGAGGTTCCCCAGATCCTGTGGGCCAGGATTAATGCTTATTTCTACAAGCGATTTGAACATTGTTCCGAGAAATATCTGGATGCTCAAATCCACCGAGATGCCTTTTCTCCCTATGTGTTTGTGCTTAGAAAAAGAATAGCACTTTGCACCAAAGGCTTTCATTTTAATGTTAACGCTGGAATCCTTATTTGTATACCTTGTTGTTACTCTCCTTTCGCACAATGTTGTAGTGCTGAGGGAAACCCTAATACATGTTATTGGGCAACCCTATGCAGAATTACTCCAAGCTAGGGTTGCCAGCTCTGGGTTGGGAAATATCCAGAGATTTGGGTGGTGATAGCAGGGTAGGGTAGGGTTTAGAAAGGGGAAGGACCTCAGCAGGGCATAATCCTAGAGACCCCACCCTCCAAAGCAGCCATTTTCTCCAGGGGACCTGATTTTAGTCATCTGAAGATCAATTGTAATAGGAGGATATCACCAGGTGCCTCCTGGTTGTTGGCATCCCTACCACTGACATCACTGGGTTTAGACTGAAATCATCCTGCAGTCCTGAAGATGCTTTCCTAGGAGGAAGTTTCACTCGAAGAGGATTTCTCAGTCACCTGCTCGGGCTGGTAGCGTTATAAATCTCTTGAGGGCCAGCGCAATAAATCTCCTTTTTATGTTTTAAGGCATTTGAAACAACTAAGCTCCGGTGAGGCCTGACAGGAATGAAACCCTGACCTACGTTTGCACTGTGAACTCCCTTTAAGTTTCACCAGGTATGAGCAGGCCCAAACCTTGGCTGTAGTTTCGGTCGTGTTTTAAAGGCCCCACAGACAGAAAAGTGGCAGGCAAATGATGGGTGCACAAGCTCGATGCTCAGAGGATGGTGAAAACTGGGGTGGCTTGTTCTCTTGTTCAAGGAGTGATGCAGGACCCCTGGGTATGATTCACCACAACTATTGGAGACAACGCTATCCTTGAATCTGTTTTTAGAGGGAAACAGAACACAACTTGCCTGGCCCAGCGTTGCCTATTGTCTCTGGTCTGAGCAACTTCCAGTGTTCTGAGATTTCAGTGATGGCTCATGTCATCCAGGATAAGGTGAGCATGTCTATGTGTGAGGAAGGGTGTGTGCAGAGGAATCTAGCATCAAGTGAAGATATGGTTACCAACTCCAGACTGGGAAATTCCTGGAGATCTGAGGACAGTGCCTGTGTGAAGGGGGGGGATTTGAGGAAGTGTTTCATCTACACTTTATCATATAGTTTTCCCGCTTAGAAGTTGCCACTTCTTCCAGGGGATCTGATTGCCAACCTCCAGGTGGTGGTGGAGGAGGTCACTTGTAGGAAAAGGCACAACCGAAGTTATAGTGACCGAATCACTAAGAATGTATTGAAACAAAATCATACAAATATGTTCAATGACAATTCCCCCAAAGTTTCACAATTCCATCAAAGGAGCCCCAATGAACAGGAGGTCGACTGGATTATTCCTGCTTCGAACCCTCTTCTAGCATCGGGTGCTCCAACCACATATCTCAACCAAAGGCAAAGGCTCAGAAAAAAATACCGAAGTGTTTCTGATGCATCGATAAATTGCCAAAAGCTGCAAACCCCACAAGATTCTTTTTCAGTGTGTCCAAAGGCTGCACATAGAATTCCCAATGGACAAATGGGACAGAAAGTCTCCAGTAAGATTTCAAAACAGCACTAAACTCCAAAAGGCTCAACCCCCAAATCCCCAGGAATTTCTCAACCCAGTTGTAATTTGGGAAGAACATTAGGCTCCACGGGACTATGGTTGCCATGTCTTTCCTGGCCATTGGCGGGAGGGGAGGTAGCCTTGCCAGCAGTGCTTTTTTTGTAGCAGGAACTCCTTTGCATATTAAGCCACCCACCCCTGATGCAGCCAATCCTCCAATTAGCTTGCAGGGGTGACCAACGGTAGCTCTCCAGATGTTTTTCCCCTCTACAACTCCTATTAGCCCCAGCCAGCATGGCCAATGGCTGGGACTGATGGGAGTTGTAGGCAAAAAAAAATCTGGAGAGCTACCGTTGGCCATCCCTGGCTTACAGGGCTCTTATTACAGTCTACTGCAAGCTCCAGGAGGATTGGCTACATCAGGGGTGTGTGGCCTAATATGCAAAGGAGTTGGTGCTACAAAAAAAAGCCCTGGTTGCCAGCAACAGTTTGGGAAACTCCTGGAGATTTGGGGAGGATAGGGACCTCAGTGGGGTACAATGCCATAGAGCCCACCCTCCCAACAGTATCCATTTTCTCCAGAACTGATCTCTGTAGTCTGGAGATGAGCTCTAATTCCGGCGGATCCCCAGGTCCCACCTGGAGACTGGCATCTGTAGACTGGCAATTCTAATTTTGGGATTCTGATCTGAGCAGATAGCTAGAATCTTCCAGAAATATTTAGCTATAGTTGTGCTGTAGGATGTGGATGGCCTTTCAACCCCAGAAAAGAAAGCAAAAGTTTTCGAAGACCAAACGTCGTGGAGAGAAGCTGCACTCTTGGACGGAGAAAAAAAATAATGGAGAACTTGGCTCGTGGCTGAATCTGCCGGCTGCATTTCGTGCAACATGCCATCCGCCGAACGGTTGCCAAATGCCGAAGACACCTGCTCCTTTCTCACACCCACTCCTCTCTCGCCTACAACTCTCTTCGCCTCAGGGAAAGCTCATGCAGGCAAAGGGGAGGCGGGAACAGTTCCCAGAAGCCAGAGAAGCAGGCTGAGCCAGGATTCCAGTGAGATGGCCCAGTTGTGTGGGGCAGAGAAGGGCTTGCTGAACTGCTTTCCAGCCTGTCTTCTCCCCCCACCCCCCGACCTGATGCCCAATCTCCAGGGTTGTATGCTCCAGCTGGTATTTTGGGGATGTAGGTTTAACTGAAAATTCTGATTATATTTGTGGTGTAATTCTTCATCCTTGCTTAGGAAAATTCTCTCTAAATTTCCCGAACTCTGCCCCCAGGATTTAAGTAAGCATCTGTTCCAAAGAAAGCAAAACGCTTTCTTCTTTTACTTCTCCCCCCTCCCACACTATTTTCAATTCAAATAGGTTGTGTTTTCTGTTCCCACCTTTGCACCACCATCGGTAAAGCCCCTGAGCAAAGACTGGATTTCCCCCAACTAAAATGCAATAAAGTTGGAAGGAATTGAGGGGAGAAAATAAATATCAAGCAAGCAGGGTGAAGGGACTTCACGTCTCAGCTTGGAGTTAAAAGCCTAGGTAACTGATCACATGTGGATGCTGACTACCTAGGATCTTCAGCTTCCTTGAACAGCTTAACCAAGTTTCTAGCCCTTAGTCATGATCCACTTAGCTGCTGCTCCCGCTGCCTTGACAGAGTAGCTCAACTACACCTTCCCAAAGTTTCCCTTTTGACTAATGACAAGAAAAACCAGCTAGGACAGTGACATAATCTGTCCCTCATCCAAGCAATTTCAAATGAGACATCCAGCCAGCCTGCCCTACAAACCCTTCTTTTTAATCGTACGTATAGGAGGGTAGGTGGGGGGGAAGGGGCATCAGTGGGGTATAATTCCATAGATTCCAACCTCCAAAGCAGCCATTTTCTCCAGTGGAACTGATCTCTAGTCTGGAGGTCTACAGAGATCTGGTAATTCTGGGAAATCTCCAGGCCTAGCCCTGAGGTTGAGCAAACACTTAAAAGGCAAACCGTGAGCAACACACTTATAAATCTAATTATGTTCCAGATTATCTTTACTGCATTAACTTCTTAATTCATCAAATATAAACCATAATGCACATCTTTCCAATATTCAAACTATACAATTTGTATAGAGTCACTTGATACAGTACAAAATCCACTCTAACGAGTGCTGACTCCAAGGTAGATGCGGCTTGCATGACAGATGTGCGATGCTCCAATTTCAAAATTCTGAAGAATGCATCTTCTTAATTAAGTGTACCAATTAGAAGACAATTTCCACAGAATGAATCTTGTTATCTTGACACAAACGTGGTTAGATATGGCAACATGCTCTCCTGGATTAATGCATGTTTCAAAGGAAAATTCTTCCTGCCACTCGACTTTTTGCGGAACCTATTCTCAAAATTATTCTCTACATTTAACTAAGTTTGGGAAGACAACAAGATTCATTCTTTGGAACTTCGGTGCATCGCATGTCTGTCATACAAGCCATGTCTACTTCGGAGTCAATGCCATTGGAGTGGATTTTCTGTTGTATCAAGAGACTCTATACAAATTGTATAGTTTGAATACTGGGAAGTTGCGTATTATGGTTTATGTTTGATGAATTAAGAAGCTAATACAGTAAAGATGATCTGGAACATAATTAGATTTATAAGTGTGTTGCTCACGGTTTGCCTTTAAGTGTTTGCTCAACTTAGACCTTGGTTTCCTATGTTTTGATACTCACCCTGAGGTTGGCAATTCTACCTTTAGGATGAATCGTGCAGCAGAATGCTTTATAGGGTCAGGCTCCTATTTCTTTTCTGGCAGCCCTAAAGATTTAGAAAAGGATGGCATGTGATCAACAAGAAGATGTTTCTCATAAACTTAGAATGCATTATCAAGGACTACAACCTTTCTGAGTGAAACAGGAGGCAGTTGTGTTGCAGCAGTTGCCATAACAACCACAAACTTCTCCCTGACCTCATCCAGCACTTTATCATGTCTTGATATGGTTGCCAATCCCAAGGTGGGGGAGGGGATCCTCCGGTTTGAAGGCCCTCTCCCCGCTTCAGGGTCATCAGAAAGCAGGGGAGGGAAATGTCTGCTGGGAACTGTTATTCCCTATGGAGAATGCTTCTCATAGGAAATAACAGAGAATTGATTTGCGGGTATCTGGGGCTCTGGGGGGGGGCTGCTTTTTGAGGTAGAGGCACCAAATTTTCAGTATAGCATCCAGTGCCTCTCACCAAAATACTCCCCAAGTTTCAAAAAGATTGGACCTGGGGGTCCAATTCTATGAGCCCCCCAAAAAGGTGCCCCTATCCATTATGTCCAATGGAGGAAAGGCATGTAAAAAGGTGTGTGGTCCCTTTAAATGTGATGGCCAGAGCTCCCTTTGGAGTTCAATTATGCTTGTCACACCCTTGCTCCTGGTCCCACCTGCAAAGTCTCCTGGCTCCACCCCCAAAGTCCCCAGATATTTCTTGAATTGGACTTGGCAACCCTATGTATTGATCTGATTTGGCAAGGAGGCAGAAGGCAGTGCGGGGGGAAGGGTTTCAATAGAAAAGTATGTAGCATTGGGTAGTCAAGCTGTGCCTTTAAGTTATAATTAGAGGATTTGTTTTAATGAGAGCTAGAAACTGCCTTTTAGGAAACACACACATCGTAGCTTTTGTCTCCAGGGATTCATAGCTCTGGGACAATAGCCCAGCAATCACAAATTCCCCCTTATCGCCTGTATATGTCTTGCTAAGGTTGCCAGCCTCCAGATGGTGGCTGGAGATCTCCTGGGATTACAACAGATCTCCAAGCATCAGAGATCAGTTCACCTGGAGAAGATGGCTGCTTTGGAAGGCGGACTCTGCAGTATAGTATCCCACTGAAATCCCTCCCACCCAAACACCGCTTTCCTCAGGCTCCACACCCCAAAAATCTCCAGATATTTCCCAACCCGGAGCTGGTAGACCTTTGACCCATCTAGAAAGCAGGAAGAAGCCTTCATCAAAAGAACACCACTTAAATAAACCCTCCCTAGGCAAAGCTGCTGAACATGTAGAGGAGCTGTAGAGGAGCTTCCTGTCCTGTTTATGGAGAGCAGGGTCCATTGAGCTAGTAACTGGTTCCATGAGCGGGTAACAGAGAGGGCTGTTATGCAGGGGTCGTTTTGTAGGAAAATAGGTGGTGGAACTCATTAGCATAACTCATCAGCATATGCCCCCCCCTGCCAGCCAAAAGCAACCCAACACAAGAAAGGAGAGCCCAAGCAGGCCTCGCTCATTTGGGGCTCTCCTTGCCCCCCCCAGTCAAAAGGCCAGCAAGCCACCTGCTGCCCAAAATCACATAAGAAGTGGAGAAAGGGTGGCTCGGGCTTCTCCAGGGGTTAATGAGGGCTGCTGGGGGTGTGGCAAAGCCCCTGGTGGCTGGCTGGCTGCCCGGTCTCCTAATCCAGGGATTGCTATGCAGCTGCACCTACTACTCAACGGACAAGGTAGGTAGGGGGGGAGGAGGGGGAACCCTCAGAAAGGGTTTCTCAAGGGTTCCGCCTCTCCCTCCCCACCTATCTTGTCCATTGAATAGTAGGTGCAGCTGCATAACAATCCCTGGATTAGGAGAGCGGGCAGCCAGCCAGCCACCAGGGGCTTTGGCACGCCCCCAGCAGACCTCATTAATCTCTGGAGAAGCCCGCACCACCCTTTCTCCACTTCTTATGTGATTTTGGGTGGCAGGTGGCTTGCTGGCCTTTTGACTGTGGGGGAGGGGGGGTTTGGCCCAAGGGGAGCCCCAGGACAGCAAGGCCTGCTTGGGCTGGCTGGATCTCTAGCCAGCCCAAGCAGGCCTCCCTCACTCAGAGCAATGGTCCATCTTGTCCAGCATCCTGCCTTGCATTGGGTTGCTTTTGGCTGGGGGAGGACAGCATATGCTAGTGAGTTATGCTAATAAGCTCTGCCGCCTATTTTTCTACAAAAGACCTGCTTATCACCATTGCCTGGAGATCAGGCAATCCCAGAGGTTCCGCAGCTATCATCTGTAGGTTGGCAACCTTAAGGTGGGGACCATAAATAAAAACCTGCCGCATTTTAAAACACACATCACTCGATGCACTTGTGCTCCATTTTAACATGCTCCAGGCTTCCTTTGGCACCTGTGTTACCACCACTGCTTTCCTTTCCATGGCTAATGTCTTTGCAGATGGTCCCTTAACATACCTGCGATATGCCCGGAGGTGAAAGGAAGCAGTGGTAAGGAAGTGGCTGTACCAGTACCTCCCATCTGTTGCTGTGAGTCCTTGGAGAGAGACAACATCAGTATGAAATTTACTTTCACCTCTGGGTATGTCTGTCATTTAACAGAAACCCAGTAAAAGAATAATGAGGCCAATGAGCAACAGGGGTGAGGGAGGTGTAGAAGACCTTCTCCCTCCCATGTAGAGCTTGAAATTCAGCCATGGCTAGTTTGCAGGCCGGAGCCTTCTGCAAATGTGGGTGGAGAACAGAGGGGAGCCCGTTTTCCTCTGCTCCCCCACCCATTCATCCATCCGAACCTGTTGGACCTGATTCGTGGGACAGGTATTTTGGGAAGGGTTTTGCTGAGTTATTTTCCGGAAACACCTTTCTGGTTAGAGCAGTTCTAAAACTTTGTGTATCTCTCTGCTATGGCTGCGGGAGGCTCACCCTCCAGAGCAGAGAGGCAAAACACACTCCATGCAGCCAAATAAGCCCAGAAGGAACACAGCTGACTGTCATAAGAAGAGCCCTATCCAGCATTCAGTCTTGCACAGTGGCCAACCAGTTCCTCTGGAGGGCCAACAGCACAGAGGCCAAGGCCTTCTTCATAAGAACGTAAGAAGAGCCCAGCTGGATCAGACCTGTGGTCCATCTCATCCAGCATCCTGTCTTCCACAATGGCCAACCAGTTACTCTGGAGGACCGACAACGGCACAGAGGCCCAAGTTTTTCTTTGTGCTTGCTCCTGGCAATGTTGCTAAGGAGCTTGCTGTGGAGGTTCTGTTTTGTCACCATGGTTAGTAGCTACTGATTGACCTATCCTCTCTGAGGCAAGTGCTTTTTTCTCTCCACTGAACAGAAGCTAAAATCTAAGGAAGATCTAATATCTATGGTTGCCAGCTCCGGGATGAGATTTTGAGGGATGGAGCTTGAGGACAGGGTTTATGTAAGGGAGGGACTTCAATGGGGTATAAGGCTATAGAGTCCACCTTCCCAAGTGGCCATTTTCTCCCAGACCAGTGGTCCATCTCATCAGACCAGTAGTCTAGCTCATCCACCATTGTGTCTTGCACAGTGACCAACCAGTTACTCTGGATATTCAACAACAGGGCATAGAGGCCTTCTCTTGCTTGCTCCTGGCACTATGATTGAGAGGCTCATTCCCTCATAATGTGGACATTTCATTTAGTCACCAAGGTTAGTAGCCACTGATTGACCTACCCTCCATGAGCCAACTCTCCGCTAAGCAGAAGCTAAAACATCTAAGTAAGACCTCATATCCAAGGAAGACTTCTCGAAAGTGAGTGAATAGGCCTCAATAAGGAATCAGGCCCAGGCCTCAGTCCAAGAGTATGGCCTTCTGCAGACCTGAACATTTACACGTGCACTAACTCTTTATAGAGGGACATAAGCGACTTTGAGTCTTGTTCCCTTCTGCCCCGATCTCTGGTCATAACTGCCCATTGGCACCATTTTAACCTTATGTATACCAAAGAGGTGGTGGACAGCAGCATGAGGAAGAGGAGATCATAGCAACAAGAGAGCAGCAATGTCTCATGTGTTGCCTAAGGGCACTGTGGGACCTGCCGATGTAGTTCCTGGCATCCACTTGCCTCTTCTCCAAAGCATTCCTTGAAATGGAACCCCCGCACACCTCTTCATCAGCTGGCCAATCTTTTCTAAATTCAAAGTTTTGTTTGCAACTAATGTGGCCTGCCAGTTGAGAACGGTGAGAATCGGAATGGGAATTTGGTCCCTGTCAGTGCGTTTTTTTGTAGGAAAAAGCCCAGCAGGAGCTCATTTACATATTAGGCCACACCACCTGGCCTGGGAGCCCTGGCCAGCCCAGGCGGAGCTCCACTCCTGTGGGTTCCAGCAGAAAAAAAGACCTAGTCCCTGTCTAAAGTTACTTCGGAGAATAGTGGCATTGTTCAGCAAGATATACCCTAAGGGGAAGGACTTAGGATGTTACAAATTTGAAACAAGGCATATTCCTGGAATGTTTTGCCATCTGAGGGCAGACAAAAAAAAATACAGTTGAGTTTCAAAACCCACACTTCCTCTTGGTGTCATTGTGCGTGTGTATTAAATGCCATCAAGTCACTTTGGACTTATGGCAACCTTAGGAATTAATGCCCTCCCAAGCGTCCTATCATTAGCTATTCTCATGTCTTGCAAACTGAGGGCCCTGGTTTCCTTGATGGAGTCAATCCATCTCATGTTCGGTCTTCCTCTTTCCTGCTGCCTTTTGACTTTTCCTCGCATTATTATCTTTTCCAAGGAGTCTTGTCCTCTCATAATGCAGCCAAGATATGATATGTGAAAATGTGAGTGTTGAAGGCACGCTTGCTAGAAGGATACCGAGAGCAATTTACAAAATGGTTAACTTGTTCAAGTATACATGTTGCTAGTTGAAAAGGTGGTCATCTAAAGCGTCACCAGATAGGTATCAAGGAGACTTACCCATACGCTTCACACTCAATCAACAATCTGAAGAGAAAGGGGAGGGATTTCCCAAGTGGTCACATGCTCACTGCGGTCACTTTCCCACAAGACCTGCTGAAAACCGGCATTCATTTGCCTTCCATCTTTAACGTTCATCCACCTGACTTTCAAACTTGCATCATTCCAGATCTGAATGTCAACAACGAATATTGCAAAATGCGGATCTAGAATAATTATGTGGGATAATTGTTTTCTGCCAAATTTGTTTCCGCTCTGAAGGATGGAGGAGGCAGTCAACCTCTGAAGCCCAGTACCAATAGACAATTTCAAGGGAAGGCCTCAGCCTCTCTGTCTTGTTGTTGGATCTCCACAGGAACTGGTTAGCTACTGTGTGAGACAGGATGCTGGAGCAGATGAACCACTGGTCTGATCCAGCAGGGCTTCTCTTATGTTCTTATCGGGGAAGGCCTCAGCCTCTCTGCCTTGTTGCTGGCCATCCAGAGAAACTGGTTGACCACTGTGTAGACAGGATGCTGGACTAGATGGACTATTGGTCTGATCCAGCTGGGCTCTTCTTACGTTCTTGTGCGAATATAAGGGCCTCTCAGTCCTGATCCTTGTGGTTTGATCATTCAATGTGGCAAAAAGCAAGAGAACAGAGTCCCGTGACACCTTTAAAACCAACAAAGTTTTATTCAAGGTATGAGCTTTTGTGTGCACGCACACTTCTCTGAAATATGCATGCACACAAAAGCTCGTGCCATTGACTCTACCTTCCAAAGCAGTCATTATTGGTAGGCAGACTGATCTCTGTCTCCTGGAGATTTGTTGTAATCACAGGAGATTTCTAGCCACCACCTGGGAGTGGGCCACCCCATTTCTTACACATCCCAGTAGGGGATACACTGGGTTTTGTTTTTTTGTGTTTAGCTGTGTAGTAAAGTGAGGGTGAGGATGTGTGGGTTTTGCATTTTGTCCCCTAATAAAACTATGCTTTCCAACTTTTTCTGCTTGTGTCTTTTGGATTTTGGAGAACTAGGTCCAACCAACCTGAAAGTGTGGAGAGATAGAGGAAGGCGGAAGAGTGGGACTCAGTTTCTCAAGGTTGTGGGTACTTTTCGAAAGAGGTTCAAACAAACCTCTTGTGACTAGAGGTGCTGGGCTGGAGGGAGCTGTCCAGTAGGGTTGTCATGTCACCATCCATCCCCCCCCCCCCACCTCCCGCCCCGGCCATCATCAGGGAATAGTGTGGGGATGTAGGGTTGCCAGATCCAAGTTGGGAAACTCCTGGAAATTTGGAGGTGGAGCCTGGGGAGAACAGGGACCACAGTGAGGTACAATGCCATAGAGTCCACCCTCCAAAGCACCCATTGTCTCCAAGGGAACTGATCTCTGTAGTCTGGAGATGAGCTGTAATTTCCAGGGAACCCCAAGTCCCACCTGGAGACACTACTAAGTGTCCAGGGTAACTCAGGTGTGAGAAGAAAGACAGGATGCACTCTTGTCTCTGTTTGTATTTTAGATGTTCAGGAGCTGAAAGTAGTAAAGAAATCAGAATGCAAACCTGACTCCTGCTGAATGGTGGCTCAGAGAAGATGTTGTGCAGTGTTGCTGTCACCTGGCTACTTGATACCCCACAGCCATCACCCCAAAAAACTCCTCTATATAAAATGTAATATGGGAAGACAACAGATTTTTTTTTAAAATCAATTGAAATCCAGCATTCTTCAAACCTTTTGAAAAATCTAACCTCCCAATATTACCTTGTTTAGGTCAACAAAACATATGTGGTGCCTGTTCTAAGGATGCTAACCTCCAGGTGGTACCTAGAGATCTTCTGCTATTACAGTTGATCCCCAGACCACCAAGATCACTTACCTTGGTGTCATAATCCGAGGCCCACTGTGGCCTAGAGGGCAGGGAGAAGCCTGCCTAGGAGTTGCTAGAGGGCCTACATCTCCCAGGATCTCTTCTGTCCCTCTGATTGGGTGAAGACCTTTTCGAAAGGAAAACTAGCCCCAGACCGGTGGGACCTGGGAGGAAAGCATAAAAGGCCAAGGCACAGACAGGGTGAGTTCTCTCTGGAAAAGGCTCAGGAGAAAAGGAGCAGGAAAGATCCCTTACCCAAGGGGTGAGTTTTGGCAACAGAGGCAGGGAAGGTCTAGTCAGATGCATCAGGGTTTTTATTTATTTTCACCAACCTTTACTGTTTATATATTTCAGTGTTGCACTAGAAGTTTTTATTACCCACCTATTGTTTGAGCACTGTAAATACGCTTGTTGTTTGACTGCCTGGGTCTTCACATCTCCTTGGTCACGGTTAAAAGGTTTCACTAAAAGGAAGATACAGGGGCAGTGGTGGACTGGCCAGGGGGTCAGCTTGCCCAGTGGCAAGTGGGCCTTGTGAGCCCCCTTAAACATTAGGCAATATGTTATAAATGTTAATGACCTTTTAGTAGGTTGCAAATATAATAGACGTTTCAGTATCATTGCTGTAATGCAACTAAAATTTGTGTTGTATTGAGAGTTGCCAGCCTCCAGGTGGGGCCTGGGGATCTCCCGCTTTTCCAACTGATCTCCAGCTGGCAGAGATCAGCTCCCCTGGAGAAAATGCAATCTGTATTTACATTTAGTATCTACTGTATACTGCCAGTAATATGTACAATATATGCACACTGTAATTACATATATATATATATATATAAAAACAAAAGTTTTAATTGTACCTTTTCTCCACATGTATTTTTTTTTGAAAATTTTGTTTATTTCTTACAAGAATTAAATGATAGTGTTATAGTTGTGGGTTGGTCTCCCTATGTCTCCTGGCAACCAATATTTTTAGACCCAGTCTGCCACTGTTCAGGGGTGGCTGGGTGTTCTGGGCCCTCCCATGCAGACTCCTACCAGAGTGGTGGCAGCCGGAAGAAGGCCCTTCTTGGTCCCTGCTGTGTGACCCCTGGAGATAACAGCTGCCCTGGAGGGTGGACTCTATGGCATTCGACCCTGCTGAGGTCCCTCCCATCCCAAACTCCGCTCTCCTTAGGCTCCAGCCCCAAATCTCCAGGTATTTCTCAAGCCAGGACTGGCAGCCCCAAGTGGGCAGAGGCGCGCGACTGCTACGTGTTTGCGACGCATGGCTTTACGTATCTTGATGGCTTAATGACATTGTTTAAATCAACCCCAATGAAGACGCAACATTTTCTTGTACAACACAGTGGATGAAATGTAATTTGCAAAGGCTAATTGCCAGGTCCAGGACAGTAGAAGAGCAGGGCTTAATTTTGTAAAAAAAAAGAGAACATGCCAGGCTTCAGAAGATACATCTTGAACTTTCTCACCAAATCCCAGATTTGCAAAGTAGGAACAAGTGGTGAGGGAGGGGCAGGGGGAGACCAACATCAGCACAGGCAGAGAAGTGCTCTTTGCTGAACTGGATTCAACAGAAGGAAAAGGTCCTCCTTCCAAAGTTTCTGGCAATGCCTTTGCTGCAAGAGATCCTGTTAGCCTACAGGGTATTCCAAAGCCTTCCGCCTGGAACCCGGTGCAAGAGCAGACATGGCAGAACAGCTCCCAGCCCTTTTCCTGTGGCCACCTTGCCTAATTCATCATCCACGTTGACAGGAGGAGGGAACTCCTCAGCAATGCCAAACTGGTCTGGTTTCATACCACCGGGGAAGTGTGTGACAAGAAAGAGCTTCTGATGTATGTGATGCTCTGATTTTTTAAAAAAAAAAAAAATTAAAAGCAAGAAAAACATTAATTGATCCAGAAGAAAACTCCTTCGGAGCTGGGAGGAGAAGCAGGGCTGGGAAAATAGAATGTAGCTCAGAGCCTCAGGGATCAGGCAGATGACGTTTAGAGGGTGCCCCCCCCCCCGGTGAGAGGTTCCGGAGCTTTGAAACCTGTCACTGCTGTGGAAGGCTTTCCCCCTAAGTTGTATGAGAGGAGGCGGTATTGGTACTCAGTGGAAGGCACACTACCTGTGGGTAGAGAGGTACATGCTTCTTCCCAGTGTCCAGGGTTTTTTTGTAGAAAAAGCCCAGCAGGAAATCATTTGCATATTAGACCACACCCCCTGACATCACCATTGTTTCGCGCAGGGCTTTTGGGGTAGAAAACGCCCGACAGGAACTAATTTGCGTATTAGGCCACACACCCTGGCACCACTATTGTTTTGCATAGGGCTTTTTTTGTAGAAAACACCCAGCAGGAACTTATTTACATATTAGGGCACACACCCCTGACATCGAGCCAGTCAGAACTGCGTTCCTGTGCGTTCTGGCTCAAGTCATGCCAGTATCCCTGCTTCTATGAGTTTCCAAAAACAATTTGCAGTTTTTCTTTAGAAGAAAATGAGGAAGAATATTTGCCTGTCTGTGTATTGTTGAGGGTTCTTGGTCCCATTCTGGTCTACAAATGATGCCAGTAGGGTTGCCAAGTCCAATTCAAGAAATATCTGGGGACTCTGGGGGTGGAGCCAGGAGACTTTGGGGGTGGACCAGGAGACATTGGGGCGGAGCCAGGAACAAGAGTGTGACAAGCATAACTGAACTCCAAGAGAGTTCTGGCCATCACATTTAAAGGGACAGCACACCTTTTTAAATGTCTTCCTTCCATAGGAAATAATGAAGGATAAGGGCACCTTCTTTTGGGGCTCATAGAATTGGACCCCCTGGTCCAATCGTTTTGAAATTTGGGGGATACTTTGGGGAGAGGCACTAGATACTATATTGAAAATTTGGTGCCTCTACCTCAAAAAACATCTCCCCCAGAGCCCCCGAAACCTCCAGATCAATTCCCCATTATACCCTATGAGAAGACGTTTCCCTCTCCACCCCCTCCACACCCCCCCCCCCCGTTTCTGGGAAATCTGATGCAGGGGACAGAACTCACTCACCTCCGGAGGTGCAAAGGCACATGGTCCTTTGGGGGTGTGGCTGGGCTCCCCTCCCTTCACCGGCCAGCTGACTGGGGGCGGGAAGCAGCCTGAGAAAACGGAAGAGCTCTGGCTGCCGTTCTCCTCCCTCCCCTCCCCCCCGCTTTCCCTTTTATGGCCAGCGGGGGGAGGAGGCTCCAAATCTGGAGTCTCCAGGCCTAGCGGGGGATTTGGGAACCCTAGATGCCAGCCTGCCTTATGGGTCTCCGTCCTTGTCCCACATGAACTGAGAGTGATGCACCCAATTCCTCCCTCCCCCCATGTTCGGGTGTTACACAGGAAGATGGATGGCGGTGTCTGAGATGTCTTTCACAAAAGATTGTCCTCCATTACTGATCTTGTTGATAGATCAAGTTGGGTTACTACTAGGTTCTGGCGCCGTAGGCCCCACCCCCGGCAGACCCAGGAAGGCAAGAGCAACAGGGCACCACGTGCGTTCTTCCACAGCAAGGGAAGGCAGGCTTTGAGGAGCACACACTCAGGGAAGGGGGAGGGGGCACCTACACCCACCCCTGTCACCAGGTGGCACCCCAGGCTGCCATCTACCTGACCTACCGGGACACACTGGGCCTGCATGTTAGTCCATCTGTAGCAGTAGAAAGTGAAGGAGCCCCGTGGCACAGAGTGGTAAGCTGCGGTACTGCAGTCCAAGCTCTGTTCGCGACCTGAGTTGAATTCCACCAGATGCTGGGTTCACGTAGCTGGCTCAAGGTTGACTCAGCCTTCCAAGGTCGGTAAAATGAGTACCCAGCTTGCTGGGGGTAACAGTGTAAATGACTGGGAAAGGCAATGGCAAACCACCCCGTAAAAAAAAAATCTGCAGTGCAAATATTACGAAAGCAACATCACCCCAGAGTCGGAAATGACTGGTGCTTACACAGGGGACTCCCTTTACCTTTTTTATCAGTAGAAAAGAGCAAGAGTCCAACAGCGCCTTAAAGACGAACAAAACTTGTGGCAGGTTATGAGATTTCATCAGTCACTGCTCACTTCTTCAGGGATCTGAAGAAGGGAGCAGTGACTCACCAAAGCTTCAACCCTATCACAAATTTTGTTAGCCTTTAAGGTGCTATTGGACTCTTGCTCTTTTCTACTGGCCTTGTTGAGGAACCTGTGCATAAAGCTCCAAAGAATACCAGAGGCTCCTGAACGACTGTGCGGAAGCACAGCTGGATCAGTGCAAAACTTGAGATGGGGGAAAAAATCAAATGGAACCTTCCCCCCTCTGAGACATTATCTATGGGCATTTTCTGCTGCTCATGCCTCCTTGATATGAATGAATGCAATTTTATATAAATGTTGTGTAGGCTGTGCTGTGGATTCTTAAATCTTAATACATGCACAAATACATACACCCTTCAAAATACTCTGCTTGGCTTACTCCAGCAAGGGGCTTTCAGGGCAAGTGAGAAGCAGAGGTGGTTCGCCAGTGCCTTCCTCTGCAGAGCCTTCCTTGGTGTCTTCTTTCTAAGGACCAACCCTGCTTAGCTTTGAACCAGCAAGGAGCTTTCAAGACAACTGAGAAGCAGAGGTGGTTTGCCTTCCTCTGCAGAGTTTTCCTTAGTGGACTCCCTTCCAGGTACCATCCCTGCTTAGCTTCTGAGATTTGATGGGATTGGGCTATGCCATGGGGCCTTCCCTCCACCGTGGGGCACCTTCCCTCCACTAAACATGGGAAGGACACTTCCTGATCAACCTCAAAGTATTGGAGGGCAAGGTATAGACTCTGCGACAGATCAGATGAAAGCTTTCGGAGTCAGGGACTTGCAGGATGTCCTGTTTCCTAATAGGCAAGGCTGGCAAATTGGGCTAATCAGTCAAATTAAAGGGGTGTCAAACATGCAGTTTGGGGGCTGAATCAGGCCCCCGGAGGGCTCCTATCAGGCCCCCGAGCAACTGGAGCTACAAAGCAAAACCTCTATTTTCTCCATTGGCTCCTACCTTTGGGGACGAAGGGGGGAGGAATAGCTTGCTTTGCCAGGCTCTCTCAATCGCACAGCAGAGCTACTGAGCCAAACTTCTCTTCCTTCTATAGACTGAGGCTTCCCACCCACCCCAGTCTCTGGGGGAAGGAAGGAAAGAGCCAGAGCTTCCTTTCCCAGTTCCCTGGATCCCACGGGAGAAATACAAAGAAAACACCTTTAAGTCCAAGGAGTGCTAACATTTTAAGCATGTTTGTGTTTGTCTGTGTTCTTTATAAAATTTATATCTCTGCTACCTAATCTTAAATAGGTACACACATGGACCAACCCGACACGGCTCAGCCCAATCCAACATGGCCCGGCCCTTCAAGGTCTCATTTATGTTAGAACCGGCCCTCATAACAAATGAGTTTGACACCCCTGCTCTTATTCTTTCAATATGTAGTTTAAGATCATTATACATAAGAACATAAGAGAAGCCATGTTGAATCAGGCCAATGGCCCATCCAGTCCAACACTCTGTGTCACAGAAGAACATAAGAGAAGCCATGTTGGATCAGGCCAACGGCCCATCCAGTCCAACACTCTGTGTCACAGAAGAACATAAGAGAAGCCATGTTGGATCAGGCCAATGGCCCATCCAGTCCAACACTCTGTGTCACAGAAGAACATAAGAGAAGCCATGTTGGATCAGGCCAATGGCCCATCCAGTCCAACACTCTGTGTCACACAGTGGCCAATTTATATATATATACACACACACGCTGTGGCTAATAGCCACTGATGGTCCTCTGCTCCATATTTTTATCCAATCCCTTCTTGAAGCTGGCTATGCTTGTAGCCGCCACCACCTCCTGATACATGTGCCTGAGAAACCTGGGGGCACCAGAAATTTGTACATGGTTGGGACACATGACAACCCCTCAAGGATTAGTGCATGGAGCACTTTAACTGGTGGGTATGCTGGAAAATCCTTTGGGGTGACAAGTTGTCCCAGGAAACCCATCAGCTAGGGGCTAGGCACCACTCCGAAGGATTTCCCACAACTGGCTTTCAAGCTTTTGGTCTCCTTCCAGCCAAAGGCCTTTGCATACCTGGCACGGCGGATATGTTTTTTTGATTGCTGATTGCGTCTGATTTATTGGACTTTTTCCCAATTCTATTGTAACCTTCTCTTTAAAATATATATTGGAGGTGTGTACTTTCCCCCCCTTGAAGGTATCTATCCTGTTACATTTTAATACCTTTCCTTGGTCCAAAGTGCTCAGGGCAACATATGCTTGTGTTCTCATTCCCCTCCCTTTTTTTTTCTTAATCCTTGGTTAGGGTGAGAGACTGAAACAGAGCTTCAAGGCCAGGAATTATTTTTTTTTTTTAATTCGAACATCCTATAGAGAGAGTTTGAAATCCTATGAGATGGCAATCAAAGCCGCAAAGAAAACATACTTTGCGACTAAGATTGCGTCCGCAACTTCGCGCCCGGCACAATTGTTTGATATAATTCGGAATCTTACGACACTGCCACAAGGCAGACCAAATTCTATTGAATTGGAGATTGGCTGTGAGGCTTTTGCGAAATTTTTTGCGGACAAGATCGCGTCACTTCGCCCCGACCCCCCGGCCATATTTGAGGCAGTTAGTGAAACCAAGGCACCAGGCCTGTCTTCGGATCGTGTTCTGGATGGCTTCGGTCCTCTCAGCCTGGAGGAAGTTGACAGGATTCTCTTATCTGCACGCCCAACAACCTGTAATTTGGACCCTTGCCCCTCCTGGCTTATTAAATCTTGCCAGAGGGAGCTCAGATATTCTGTACGGGATATCATAAATAGATCCCTGATGGAAGGGCATTTCCCAACGCCGCTCAAAGAGGCAGTGGTCTGCCCCCTCTTGAAAAAACCAACCCTAGACCCAGCCCAATTGGCGCATTACCGGCCGGTCTCAAACTTGCCCTTTTTGGGCAAGCTTGTCGAGAGGGCAGTGGTGATGCAGTTACAGACTTTCCTGGAGGACGCTTCCGTCCTCGACCCACTCCAGTCCGGCTTTCGCCCGGGTCATGGGACGGAGACGGTGTTGGTCGCCCTGGTGGATGACCTTCAACGGCATCTGGATCGAGGCGGCTCGGCGGTGCTGATGTTGTTGGACCTGTCGGCTGCGTTCGACACGGTCGACCATCGGTTACTGACCTGCCGCCTCGCCGACGCGGGGATTCAGGGGTTAGCTTTACAATGGCTTTCCTCTTTCCTCGAAGGTCGGGGACAAAGGGTCGCGATTGGGGGTGAGCTATCCCGGAGGCGCACGCTTGATTGCGGAGTGCCTCGGGGGGCGGTTCTCTCCCCGATGTTATTTAACATCTATATGCGTCCCCTTGCCCAGATTGCCCGAAGGTATGGGCTGGGCTGTCACCAGTATGCTGATGACACCCAGCTCTATCTACTTATGGACGGCCGACCGGTCTCTGCCCCAGAAAATCTAGACGGGGCACTACAGGAAGTGGCTGGGTGGCTCAGACTGAGCAGGCTGAAGCTAAATCCGGCGAAGACAGAGGTCCTTTGCTTGGGTCGTCGGGGTCCGGGGAGGGAAATCCCCCTACCAGCTTTTGAAGGTGCGCCGCTGATAGTGGCGGACAGGGTCAAAAGCCTGGGGGTACTATTGGAGTCCTCCTTAATGATGGAGGCTCAGATAGCAGCCACTGCCAAGTCCGCATTTTTTCATCTTAGGCAGGCAAGGAGCGCGACAGTGATCCATACCATGGAGCACGACAGTGATCCATGCCACGGTCACCTCGAGGTTGAACTATTGCAATGCTCTCTACATGGGGCTGCCTTTGTGCCGAACCTGAGAGCTGCAGCTAGTGCAGAATGCCGCGGCCCGGCTGCTGTTAGGACTCCCAAGAAGGGAGCACATCCGGCCAGGGCTCCGGGATCTGCACTGGCTGCCAATAGCTTACCGAGTCCGGTACAAGGTGCTGGTTATTACCTTTAAAGCCCTATATGGCCTAGGACCTGCCTACCTGAAGGACCGTCTCTCCCCACATGTTCCCCAGAGAGTACTGAGATCGGGAACTCAAAATCTCCTAGTTATCCCCGGGCCAAAAGAAGCCCGCTTAAAATCTACCAGGAACCGGGCCTTTTCTGTTACGGCCCCCTCCTGGTGGAACCAGCTGCTGGAAGAGGTGAGGGCCCTGCAGGACCTTGCCCAGTTCCACAGGGCCTGTAAGACAACCCTCTTCCGGCTGGCCTATGACTAGCTGGTACAAGAAACCAAGTGTAGTTATACTAGATGTCTGCTGTCCCTAATGTTTTAAATGGTTTAAATGTATTAATTATTTTAACTGTTTTTATGCTTAAATTCTATTTATGTGAAACTTTGTGTTGTGAGCCGCCCTGAGCCACTTGTTGGGAAGGGCGGGATATAAATCATTAAATAAATAAATAAATAAATAAATAAATAAATAAATAAATAAATAAATAAATAAGGCCACACACCCTTGATGTAACCAATCCTCCAAGAGTTTACAAGGCTCTTAGTACAGGGCCTACTGTAAGCTCTTGGAGGACTGGCTACATCAGGGGTGTGTGGCCTAATATGCAAAGGAGTTCCTGCTACAAAAAAAGCCCTGAAAAGATGACATGAACCCACACCTCCCCACTACTCTAATACCATAGCAACCACTACACCACCCTGCCTTTCTATGCTCTTTATCAGTGGGATTTATCCATCAGATGCTATAGCAAACCACAGCCGCATTCTGCCTTCTGTGGGGTTTTGTAATATTTTCTCCTGTCCCCATAAAACAGATTAAGATGTATGCTAATTTGCTGTTCCCTTATGTAGAGGCATCTGCCTGTATATTATGAACTGTTAACTTCCATTTCAATGTATCTGAGGAAGTGCACGTGCACATAAAAGCTCATTCCATGAAAAAACCTTTGTTGGTCTTAAAGGTGCCACTGGACTCAAACTTTCTTCTACTGCTTCAGACCAACATAGCTGCCTACCTGAATCTATGATAAAACAGATTGTTAGGGATGGGGTAGGCAGGTTTGCTTAGGAACATCAATTTCACTCGTATTGTCAAAATGGCAAAGGGATTGAGAGTATTTTTTTTTAAGTCATCTACAGAATAGATTTTATATGTACTGTAAAGTGAGTTCAGCCAGCTTTAGATAAACGGAAACATTTTATTCAAGAAGAAACAGTAACAAACAAGACAGGCAACTCAATATATACACAGTGGTTCAATAAAACATGCCCCCTCCTATTGGTCTCTCTAGAATCCTTCATTTGCATTTGCATTTGCATTTCCTTTAAGAAATGCCTCACGTCCCAATTGGCTGGTTCTAAGAGAATGGCCAATCGGAATGTAGGCATCAGGATCCTGGAGAGTAATGGAAGCAAGCCCCGTAAAGCAGTAGGAACTATAATTCATAACAATATGAAATATAGGGCGTTTTCACACAGAGCTTACCCCCGGAGTGACGTCCCTCTTCACCGCGCAGCGTCTGCGCGGATTTCGCACCAACTGCTCCGCAGAACCAGGAAGAGCCGCGAAGAGCCGCAGCTTTTGCGTCACTAACGTAAACTGGTTTTTAGCGGTTTACATTTGCGACGCAAAAGGCTCGGCACTTCGCGGCTCTTCCTGGTTCTGCGGAGCAGTTGGTGCGAAATCCACGCAGACACTGCGCGGTGAAGAGGGACGTCGCTCCGGGGTAAGCTCTGTGCGAAAACGCCCATTGTGTTGAATACCGTAAACTGCCCAAAAGACAAATAAGTGGGTTATTGATCGAACCAAGCCTGAACTGTTCCTAGAAGCTACCATGACTAAACTGAAACTATCATATTTTGGTTACATTATGAGAAGATCAGAGTCACTGGGAAAGATAATAATGCTACAAAGACCTAACGTGAGATGGATTGGCTCAATCTAGGGCCTATTATGTTCTACCAGCTTACTGTAGAAAATCCGACCAGTCAAGCCTTTTAGCTTGACTTTGGATCCTGCACCTGCCATGTGCACCATTGCTGGTGTGTTTATTCTACAGCAAAGGCTCGACTGCTCAGACTCTCTGCCGTAGGCTGTGCTTGCAGCCCTGGCTCCCTACAGATGCAGCTCTGCACTGCCTTCTCCTGTCACCTGGTTTAAATTGGGCGGCTGGAGAGGGCAGCCGATCCAGAAGCCGTGCCTTCTTCTTTTTTTTTAAACGGTGATCTGAGATTAGTGATAGTCTCATATTGCTAGACTCAGATAGCTTGTAAAAAAATTTCCATGTGAAACAACAAGGGGCACGTCGATGAATGGTGGAAGGTACAAAGTGGGTGGAACGATCTGGGTGTGGAAGTGGCCTACAAGGGGCAGGGAAAGGACTGGGGGATCTGAAGGGATCTGTACGATTTTTAATTACCGTACTTTGGCTTGGAAACGAAGCAGGGGGGAAAACAGCACAAAAGCACTTTCAGAAAACGTGGGGAAACAGTGAACGGAAAATGAAATGGGGGCTGAAGGGAGGCAAAACAATGCATCATGAAAAAGACAACCCGATGGATGTGCATGGTGAAACCAAGGCAAAACACCCGTGTGTAAAAGGCCTTGGAATCCAAGGGCTTCAGTTTGCAAGACCTGAGCAAGGCTGTTAATGATGGGATGTTTGGGAGGACACTAATTCATAGGATCGCAGTAAGTCGGAAGCAATTTGACGGCATTTAACTTACACACACATACACACAAAATATAGGTTAGAGATGTACAATGCATGCCATAAGAACTGGCCGCAGGATGAGACCATGTTTGTGTCAGCAGCTTCAGGACACTCACAAACCAAACATGAAAGTCATACTCAGTCCCTGTCTGGCCCAGCACTTGGTCCTTCTAAACAAAACTATCTTGTAGTTTTCTTGAGGTGGGCAAAGCCCTACCTGCTTCTAAGGAGGCTGTTCCACAGGGTTTGGACTGCCGCTGAGAAATCCTGAAAATGGATGTCTCCCAGCCCTATGAGATGACACAGCAAGGAGGAGTCACTGTGAACAATTCAGTTGCCTCCCAGCTTCATACAGGGCAGGGGTGGCCAAACTGTGACTCGGGAGCCGCTTGTGGCTCTTTCACATGTATTGTGTGGCCCTCAAAGCCCCCACTGCCCCATTGGCCAGCAGCTTGGAGAATGCATTTAAAGTTGCTTTCCACCTCTCCCTCCCTTCTCCCTCCCCCATCTATTTGCTTGCTTGCTTGCTTGCTTCCTACTCTCAAACATCTGATGTTCATGTCTTACAGCTTTCAAACATCTGATGTTTATTCTATGTGGCTCCTACATTAAACAAGTTTGGCTACCCCTGATACAGGGTGAGACAGGCCTTTGGGTTTCGGAGTCCCAGGATGCTAAGAAAAGAACCACAAATTTCAGTTGAGTCCAGAAGCAAACTGACCACCAAGGAAGATATTTCAAAACAGGTGTAATATGTTAATATCCACCCCCCTCCCAGGAACAAAAGATAATTATCACTTTTTGTTCTAATTAAAGCAGCAGTACTGCAATACTGTGGGTCTGAACATTCTGCTCACAACCTTAATTCGATTCCGGCGGAAGCTGGATTCAGGTAGCCGGCCCAAGGTTGACTCAGCCTTCCATCCTTCCGAGGTCAGTAAAATGAGTACCCAGCTTGCTGGGGGGAAAGTGTAAAAGACTGGGGAAGGCAATGGCAAACCACCCCGTAAAAAGTCTGCCATGAAAACGTTGTGAAAGCAACGTCACCCCAGAGTCAGAAATGACTGGTGCTTGCACAGGGGACCTTTCCTTTCCTTGTCTTCTAGGACAGCCCGCATGGAGTAGCATTACAGCAGTCTAGCCTCAAGGTCAGCATGGATCCGCATAGTCAGTTGAGCTGAATATACAAAAGAGGACTAGTACACTGCCAGATGTAGCGGGGGGAAATCTAGGGTTGCCAACCTCCAGGTAGTGGCTGGAGAGCTCCCACTATTACAACTGATCTCCAGGCAACACAGAGCAGTTCACCTGAAGAAAATGGCTTCTTTGAAAGTGAGATTCTGTGGTATTGAAGTCCCTTTTCTTCCCTAACCTCAGCCTTCTCATGCTTGGTACCCCTCAAAATTTCCAGGTATTTCCCAACCTGAAGCTAGCAATCCTAGAAAAGTCACTTTTGACAGCCATGCCAACCTGCTTCTCTAACAGCAAAGCTGTACCAAATTCTTCCCAAGTAAGCCAAGGGACTGACTCATCCCAGCCATGTTAGGCAATGCCCCTTACAAAGAAGCATCACCTCCATCGTATCTAGATTCAGTTTCAGCTTGTTCTCTTTTAAGCCTTCCATTCATAAAAAAAAATCTTAATTTTTTTTTTAAAAGAAGGTTCTTGACACATTGGGTTGTTAGCGGAGGGTGGGAGCAGCATCATTTGGGTAAACCCCTTACTTGTTTAAGAGCCTGTGGTGCAGAGTGCTAAAGCTGCAGTACTGCAGTCCTAAGTTCTGCTCATGACCTGAGTTCGATCCCCAGTAGAAGCTGGGTTTTCAGGTAGCCGGCTCAAGGTTGACTCAGCCTTCCATCCTTCCGAGGTCGGTCAAATGAGTACCCAGCTAGATGGGGGGAAAGTGTAGATGACTGAGGAAGGCAATGGCAAACCACCAAAAAGCCTGCCGTGAAAATGTCAAAGCAATATCACCCCAGGGTCGAAAACGACTGGTGCTCGCACAGGGGACCTTTCCTTTCCTTTCCTTTCCTTTCCTTTCCTTTCCTTTCCTTTCCTTTCCTTTCCTTTCCTTTCCTTTCCTTTCCTTTCCTTTCCTTTCCTTTCTTGTTTGCTAGGCAAATGAGCACCTGGGAGTAAATGTAAGAGGAAGGATATGTGTTACCCATCGCTGGTGATAAGACAGTGACTGGCCAATCAGTGCCGGCAACGCAAACCACATACCACGATCCTTATCAAGATTGCAATTCATAATGCTCTTTATTGAGTGGGCAAGCGTGGGGATCACATCTTCCTAACTGCTCGATATTGCTGCCTATAGTAGGGAAATTGCAATCACCTTACAAACAGAGTTGTCCTCTGCAACACAGATAGTGTGGAAAGACCATCTCCAAGTTTGGGAATCCTCCGCCACCTCTCTTCTCCCAGGCTCTGTGCAACACCATTCAGAGCGCAGCTGGCGATAGAATCTCTATTGCCCAACGTATTTGTGGAAGATATTTTTTCCCCCTCTGGCTTATTATTTCAAAACCTAAGTGGGGTGGGATGGGAGTAACTCCCTTGAACAGCCGGTTGGGCAGGACTAAATGCGTTTCCAACCAGAACTTGTGCTTTATAGTTGAGCTGCATTCTTCCTCTTTCTATAGGCTCCTAGTGGGGGGTTGGAGAGAGACAGGATGCACGTGTATTGACGCTAAATTTAAACTACAAGGATCTCCCGTCCCCACCCCAAATTCTTCCCCATTCCCCTCCCAAATCAAATATCTCCAGCAGCAAAAAAAGGACTTAAAATTGAAAACATTGGACTGCATGCAAGATGTAAAATTACATCTTTAATATTCCTTAATTTGTGTGCGTGTGTTAATAGTTCACGGCTCATGAGCGTTCTACAGTTTCTAATTATTGATTAGCTTAGAGAAAGGGGGGAGACTTTGAGCTTACAATTAATGTGTGAACAGCAGGGCTTCTTTGTAGCAGGAACTCCTTTGCATATGAGGCCACATACCCCTGATGTAGCCAGTCCTCCTGGTTACAGTAGGCCCGGTAAGAAGAGCCCTGTAAGCTCTTGGAGGATTGGCTACATAAGAGGGGTGTGGCCTAATATGCAAAGGAGCTGCTGCTAGAATTCCACCCCTGATGTAGCCAATCCTCCTGGAGTTGACAGTAGGCCCTGTAAGAAGAGCCCTGTAAGCTCTTGGAGGATTGGCTACATCATGGGGGTGTGGCCTAATATGCAGAGGAGTTCCTGCTAAAAAAAAGCCCTGGTAAACAATATTGATCACCTCCTTCACAGGGTTGTTGTGAGGATAAAACAGAGGAGAGGAGATGGACGTAAGCCACTTTTCATCCCCAATTAGGGGATGTGAAATAAGTATATATGTGAAGTACATACATGTTCTTTATGCTTTTTTTTTTTTAAAGTTACTTTTTCGACATTGCTCATCATTGTAGTAAAATAAATCAGAAAAATATATGCTCAGTTAAAAGAATAACATGCAGAAAAATAAGCAAAAAAGAAAGAAAGGTATTTATTTAGAAAACTATTCATGCATCTACGAAATGTCTGTGCTGCTCCTCCAGAGAACCTGCATGAGGCAATTTACCAAATAAAACACGATAAAACCAGAATAAAAAAGCATTAAAGGTTAACAACCTATTAACAACCTGGCATTCAAAACCCAGCTGGGGCATTACAAAGAGCACAAGACATCTTGCAGTTTACATTTTAGTTTAATTGTCCTCAGGCTAGAAGCAGAACTGTCAAACCATTTAAAGAGACAAACCGCTTAATTAAAAGCCTGGGCAAAAGGAGCAAAGTAGGTACCAGGCAAGCCTCCAGTGGAAGAGCATTCTACAGGCATCGGGCCACACCTGAACAGGCCCTGCTTCCCAGGCCACCAGCACATTTTATTTAGTTATTACATTTGTATTCCACAGAGCTCAGAGCATATTTCTGCCCTCAGCCACTCTGTCCACACACTATAACTTCGTGAGGTGGATTGGGCTAAGAGGGGAGTGACTTGCCCCAAGCTTCAAGGCAGACACTCTTTTTTTGGGGGGGGGGGGTATTGTTTGTATTTGTGTGTGTGTACCTGGAAGTCATGGCAACCTCTGGTGACCCCTCCTAGGACATGGAAGATGTTGAGAGAAGTGGCTTGATACAGCCTGCCTCTGCCTCCCGACCCTGGTATTCCTTGGGGGCCTCCCATCCAAGTACTTGCCAGGGTTGGCCTTCCTTAGCTTCTGAGATCTGGTAATGAAATACATGTAACCAGGATATTATTGCAAAAAGAAATCTTTTTTAATGTATAGGTTTAAAACTATGGCTCCATATTGAATGAATTTAGCCCTTGATGTCTCTCCAAATATTTGAACTGTAATATGCCACATTGTCCTGTATCTTTAATTAAAAGTGGTAAGGTACGCTTCATCCACAACTGTGGTCAATTGAAACAACGCAAGAAAATGTAGATTTAAGGGAAGAGGAAACTATGGAATGAGAACCCACAAAGCCAAGTAATAGCTGTCCAGCACATGTAGATATGTGCACTGGGTAACCTTTAGTAGAGTTGGGAATTGCCACAGCTGTGAGTTTAGCGATATTTGAAAACTGTGTTTCTTTTGTGTAGTTCCAATTTGAATAATGTGAATTTATGATTTGAAACGGTCTTCAGGTACCCGGAGGGGCCTGCTGGTCGTGTCACTTCATCTAGCTGCATGAGTTCTATGAAGAAAAATCCCGTTGTGAAATTAAGAAGGGAGCTTTTACCTGGACTTTTTCTTTGATGGATTTTGTGAAATGTTCAAATTTGATGATTCTTGTGCAATATGATGTATTGGAATTAGTCAATTTCACTTGTATTTATGATAAGATATGTTTTCTTAGCAGCAACTCAGTAGGCAGCCCCCCCAGGAGCTGTGGGGGTGGAGACTCATCACCAAGCAATGCCATGACTTCGAGGTATGTACCTGGCTGTGACATCATGACATTGGGCGACACTCTAGGAATTTCCCCAAACCATAGGGATCTGGAAAATTCCAAAACCATCACTTGACTTTGATCCCCACCCCCCATTTTTCTCCCATTGCTGTCATCACATCACATCCTGTCTGGCTTTGAAATCTTGTGGGGCTGAGGGCAGTGGCAATGAGGCAGTGGTGGCAAGATGTGGAGTGGTGGCGCCAGTGCCATTCTTTTGACTGCTGCCCTTTTCTCCTGAGGAATGTTTGGTTCTGCACTCCTCCACATGCAGCCAGCTGGGTAACCTTGGGCCAGTCATGGTTCTCTCAGAGCTCTCTCAGCCCCACCTTCATCACAAGGTGTCTGTTGTGGAGAGAGAAGGAGATTGTAAGCCGCTTTGAGACTCTAAGTGAAGGGTGGGGTATAAATTCAACTTCTTCTCCTTTCTTTTTCTTGTTCTTTTTAAGAGGGTAGAATTCAGTAAGCAATACATTCAAGATTTTAATATCTTTTATGTGTTTGTCCATGTCCTCCAATTTTGCTTGACTAAAAGCATAGAATACAGACATGTCAATTAAAGAAGTGAATCATAATTCTGGTGACATATTATAGATTTTACTGTTTAATCTGTTCATCTGTTTCATCTGTATCCCACTTTTCCTCTGAGAAGCTCAGGGCAGCATTTATGGCTCCCACGCCTCCATGTTTCTCCCCTCACAACAACTTTGTGAGGTAAGTTTGGTTGATTATGGCTGGCCTGAAGTCAGCCCAGTGAGTGTGGAATTTGCAGCACCTTAATGGTGTACCTGAGTCCTGAGCTTTCATAAGGCCGCAGGTTGGCCAAAAATCCTTGGCCAGCAGCCAGTACAAATTCAATCACTACCGTTAAGATCTCATCAGCTGCACCCCCCCCAACAACAACAACAACAACAACAAAGCACCAGTTCAATTATTTTCTAATTTCAGAGCCATTGACTGCAACCATTTTTAATTATTTATTTCTGGGGTTTTCTCCTGGGGGGGATGAAATAGACTGGCGTTTCAGAACCTCTTTGTGGCAACAAAATTCTGAAAAAAAGTTTAAAAGTTCATGAGGGGCACCGTGTGTTTTTCCCTCATTTCCTTCTTGAGAATTCCGGCATCTTTCTGCAGAAAAAAAAAAAAGCCTTGCTTTATTTCTACCTCACCTTTCTCCCTAAGAGGGGCCCAAAGTGGCTTACATTGTTCTCCTCTCCTCTGTTTTCTCCTCACAACATCCCTGCGGGAGAGCTCAGGCTGAGAGTGTGTGACTGGTCCAAAGTCACCCAGCAAGCTCCCATGGCCAAGCAGGGATTCAAACCTGCTAAGTGTCAGGACTGTGACAAGATCTAGCAAGAGCAGGGAAAGGCCCTTCCAAAGCTTCAGACATTGCCTTGGAATTTGACGTGAGGGGCAGAACTTTCTCAAAGGGTGTGGCTCTCCATCTCCCGGAGCAGCGTGAGCTGGGGTTTCCGGAGCATGGCTCAGAAAGCTTCAGCCATACTCAGTACGTTCCTGAACCAACCGGTTCGAGAGGAGGGAAACCTACGGGGTGAAGCAACAGGGTGTAACAGCACCCATATAAATAATGCCTTGGGTACACATTGGAGGGAGGACATTACTGCACCAGCAACTCCAACTCCGTAGGGAGTGTTCCTTTCAGCCTCTGACTTTCTCCACCCTCGTCCTCTTTTTTTTTTTTTGCTAAAAAATCAAGTGGGCACTTTCGCTCATTCCTAAGGACTTGTTCTGGCCTGATTCAAGCGGGCGCAGTCCTCTGTCCGGTCTCCAATGCAAGACGAAGGGTGTCAATTACAGGCCCGTTGGGAAATGGGTGTGTGCAGAAAAAAGGAGGATGGCACCCACCTGGCAGAGCTCTGTGGGCGTGAGGCATGAGCCGGGAACATCCAGGAGTGAGCCTGTTTACTTCTGTTATCCTGAAGTAATCATTTCTTGATTCTCAGTGAGAGAGTGCTTCCTCACTAGATGATTAATCGTGAAGGATCATCCTGTGCTTACTCAGTTTTAGCGGAGAAACCAGACGATGTCACAAGCAACCCATTTCATTCCAGCGTTTTCCTCATTCGTCTTCTCAGACCTTTCCCACACACTCAAGTTACTCCTGATTTTCTTGGAAGTCAATCCACAATCATTGGAACGGGTTGGGCACGGTTCTCTCACAAGCCTGCCCCCTATGCACTTTTACAATTGGGGAATCAAGTCTATTTTCTTCTGTGCATGGCTTAAATAGTGAGGATTTTCAAGGGATGGTGCAGTTATCATTGGTGTTGTTATCGGTGACATCAGAGCACCCCCTTATTTTTAAAAAAATATTCCCTAAAATATTAATATAACAGTGTAATGCTATAGTGAATAGTTTAAGCTGGTTGTCAGAATTCCCAGCTTTCATTTAAAAAGTAAGTCTCTAGCATCTTCTCTCATAGACAGGGAAAAGGATAGAGACTTACTGTTTTTTAATGAAAACTGAGAATTCAGAGAACCTGCTTAAGCTATTATTACAACACTACAGTGTTGTATTGATATTGTAGGGCCTTTAAAAATTGAAATGACTCATTTTGGGGGTAAGAGGGAGTGTGGAGAGGGGGTGGTTTAATGATGATGAGAACCTGGTAATTAAAAAGTGGGATATAGTGACAAAACCAAACCAAAACAATAGAGGCATGCACTAGGAAAAAGCCGACTCAAAATCAGCTTCCAGAACAAGAGTGGGATAAAAGTGACCTCAAAAGAGCCAGGGAAAAAATGGGAGGGAGACAAAACAGTGAAAACTAAAGGCGCAGAAATCAGGGGATAAACCAAATCCATATGGGGCCAGAACCAATGTGGGGGGGAACACATGCGGAAAAACCCATTTGTCAGGCCTGATTTCTGGCAATTTTTGTAAAGAAAATGCAGTCATAGTACAATGTTGCCCAGGTTGGGAAGTCAATATGCTACTGAGCACCCCCCCCCCCCCGATTACTGCCCCTTTAGCCTTTTCTCCTTCCTTCTACCCCCATTAGTTACTACTTGTTCTCTTTGCAACCCATGCATGCTGATTTATCAGTTCTTAAGGGGGGGGGAGTGCTAAGCATTGCTTTTCACACTGCATTCTTCACATTCATGTTATGAAATTACAGTAATGAAAACAATAATGGGCAATTCCCTTGCCTACAAAGTGAAAAGCAGTATTTAATTTGACAAAAAAAAAAAACCTCACAAGAAGCAATAGATAGTAATTGAATGGTAAATAAGAAAAGTAAGTAATTGGTTAGTCTGCAAAACAAATGGGAAGGAGGCAACAATTTCAGGGAGAATCAGAATTTTGTTGAATGGGACTTGTTTTTGAGCAAACATAGTGAGATCATGGCCATGAACCTTCCCTTGCAGGGTTTTTACAGGGAATACAGTGCTATGCAGTGGCGGACTGGGTCTAAAAATATTGGTTGCCAGGAGACATAGGGGGCCCGCCCACAACTATAAGGCTATTAGTTAATTTTTGTAAGAAATAAATACATTTTTTTTTAAAAAAATACATGTGGAATAAAGGTACAATTAAAACTTTTGCAAAATAAATAAATATATATATATATATATATATATTAGTAATTACAATATACATATATTGTACATATTACTAGCAGTATACAGTAGATACTAAATGTAAATACAGATTGCATTTTCTCCAGGGGAGCTGATCTCTGCCAGTTGGAGATCAGTTGTAACAGCGGGAGATCCCCAGGCCACACCTGGAGGCTGGCAACCCTAAATACATCATAAATTTTAGTGTCATGAGCCCTGACGAGGAGGAGCTGGAAGGGTTAACAGACCTGGAAGAGTTGCCAGCCAGTTCCTCAGCTGAACAAACAGCAGCTTGCCCATCACTCTCCAGGCGCCAGTGTCAGCTGCTGACGATCAAGCTCCTCCAAGCTCTCCTCCTCCCATCTCAAGAGTTCGAAGCAGGCTCCGGAAAGAACTTTCAGAGCAAAGACATGAGGCACGCCGATGCTTCAGATCTCTCAGCCCTGAGTTCTAGCAGAGTCACTGCCACCCAGGGAGCAGGCTGATTGAGACTCTCATATAGCTCCCACCCAGGACCTGGTAACCTTGTGGAAGCAACAAGTCTATTCTCTGGCTTGCATCCACGTTCTTTCCTGATCCTGACCTGCTTGATTTCCTTGGCACTGTGACCTTTTGGCTTTTAGACATTGACTTCTGATTCTGTTTTGTGATTCTGCATTGGTGATTTGACTCCTGCTTGACTTTCTGGACATTGACCTTGGACTGGCTTTGGACTCCTGCCTGCCTGCACCCTGAGAACGTGACATTTAGTTGCATTACAGTAATTATGCCGATACTTTTATTATATTTTCAACCTACTAAAAGGTCATTAACATTTCAACATATTGCCTAATGTTTAAAGGGGCCCATTTCATCAGGGCCCACTTGCCATTGGACAAGCTGACACCCTGGCCAGTCCGCCACTAGTGCTATACAAGTGGAAGACCCATAAGGACTCACAAAAGAGGGCAAATATCCCCTTTCTCGCTTCCTCCCCTCCCTTGCGACTTTCCCTTTCTCACCCCATCCTTCCTCAATCTGTTTTGTTTATTTATTATTTTCAATTTCTAGCCTGCCCTTTTCCAAATGGGCTCTGCGCTGGTAACAACAGAAAAATAATACAAGGTTAAAATAACAAAACAATATACAATCTAACTACTTGCTTCTACACTTGCTGCCCGCTCACCTCTCCCAGAAAGGGTGTCATAGAGATATTTGATCCTTTGGGGGAGAGGGGGCATCCATTTTTTAACCAACTGGATTTTCCTGCAAATTAGAGGTTTCCTTGGCTGGGTGGGGGAGAATAAGTGCTCCCTAGGGGAAACGTAATTCTTTATCGGGGGATTTCCCATTGGCTTCTGCTGGGGAGAAGGTTTCGGTGGATGGTCGAAGGGCGCCCTCTAGCGTCCCCTCTGCGCGAACTTTGTTTTTCGCACCCTCCAGTCACGGGTCGCCGCAGCACCAATCCAGGTTTTTCGCTGTGCAAAATCAGCTCAGTCGCTCAGGCTCTGAGACCCGGAAAAGTGCGGGGAGGGGATCGCGGAAGCCTGTCTCTCTCCAGCACTGGAGGTCTGTGTACGTGTCCGTAGTTGCAAAGAGCGTGCGAGCGGAGACTAGTATTGCAAACTAGGTTGTGGGAAGGTGTGTGTTTGTGGGTTGGAAAAGGGGGACTTACGTGGCAAAGAGGGTCCTAGGGGCCCCGCCCCCCAACCCTGGATCTTGGACATTGCAGAAGACGCTGGAACAAGTGGAGTGGCTAGCAGGATTGGTCTTAAAGGTGCCACTGGTGGTTTCTAACGTGTTCTAGCCGGGAATTATGTGAAATCTGGGGAGAGCGGGGTTGTTGTTGCAGGGCTTTTACTCTCACTCTTTGGACCCTGCAGAAAGGGTGTGGGGTGAAGGGGTACTTTTTTTCTGTTGGAAAGAGTTTGGACTTTGCAAAAGCCAAGAGCTGCAAGCTTCGGGTTGCCAATTCTGAGTTGGGCAATGGCCTGGATATGTGAGGGTGGACAGTTTGGGGAGGGGAATCATAGAGTTGGAGCTGATCTCCAAGGTCATCTAGTCCAACCCGCTGCACAATGCAGGAAATTCACAACTACCTCCCTCCCAGACCACCCCCTCCCAGGATCCCTGCTCCACACCCAGAAGATGGCAAAAAAAGGGGGGGGGGGAAGCAAAAGCTAAAACCCTCTAGGATCCCTGGCCAAACCGGGAAAGGCCACTGCATAGTATAATACCACAGAGTCCACTCTCCAAAGCATTGATCTCCAGACTTCAGAGGTCAGTTCCCCTGGAGAAAATGTCAGCTGAGATGGGGACCATGGAGGCCAAAAGAGCTGGAGAAAAACAACTCACTCGCTGTAGAAGATAATTCTCAATGTAATCCACAGAATACAATCGCTAAATAACAATAAACAATTCAGTGATACAGATCACTGGATTGTTTATTTTTACTTAGAAATTGTATTCTGGGGATTACATTGAGAATTATTTTCTACAGCGAGTGAGTTTGCTGTTTTTCCTCCACCCCTGGAGAAAATGACAGCTTCAGAGAGTGGATATTTCCACCCCCCCCCCCATCAAATCACAGCCAATTTATGGTGACCCCTTGTGATTTTCAAGGCAAGCGCCTGACAAAGGAGTTTTGCCATTGCCTGCCTTTGTGTAGCAACCCTGGTCCTTGCTGGTCTATCTGAATACTGACCAGAGCTGACGGTGCTTAACTTCTGAGATCCAACCAGATCCAGGTCAGGGTGCAGACTCTGTGCTATGCCATAAAGTCTAAGACAGGGTGGCCAAACTGTGACTCTTTCACACATATTGTGTGGTTCTAAACCCCCCCCCCCACTGCCCCGTGGGCCAGTTTGGAGAATGTATTTAAAGTTGCTTTCTTTCTGCCTCCGTCCTGCCCATCTATTTCCTTCCTTCCTTCCTTCCGTCCGTCTTTCGGCTCTCAAACATCTGACATTTCTTCTGTGTGGCTCTTAAGAAAGTTTGGCTACCCCTGGTAGCAACAGAAGTCCTAGATGCCGCACATCCCTGCTGAATTTACTCCCCTCTTCAAAGTCCATGCTTCTCTCCCAAAACGCCAGACATTTCCCAGGCTGCAGTGGATAACCTACTCATCCGTAACTCAAAAGTGCTGCTTTGCATTGGAAACCCATGTATGTGTGAATGAAACTGTCTTGCATTTGGGAGCCTAAGAGCACCCACCCCGGTAAGAAAGCAGAGCTTCTTGCCAAAGGCTCAGAAGGAAGCCAGGTTCTCAGAGGAACCTATGAAGCTGCCTTCTACTGAATCAGACCCTCGGTCCATCAAAGTCACTATTGTCTACTCAGACTGGCAGCGGCTCTCCAGGGTCTCAAGCTGAGGTTTTTCACACCTGCTTGCCTGGACCCTTTTAGTTGGAGATGCCAGGGATTGAACCTGGGACCTTCTGCTTACCAAGCAGGTGCTCTACCACGGAGCCACTGTCCCTCTCAGCCCTCAGGGATCTCCTGGTGCTCTCCCTCTAGGTGGCATGGCTGACCCTCGCCCCTCGGCCCCTTCCTCCTGCGACTGCTTCGTTTCGCTGCCCCCGGCCTCCGCCACCAGAGAGGTCATCTTTGGCAAGAATTCCGACCGGCCAAAGGACGAAGTCCAGGAAGTGGTCTATTTCCCGGCTGCTACTCATGCCAAGGGGGCCAAGGTCCAGGTGAGCCGAATCCCAGCAGAGAAGAAGGGAGGTGGGCAGGTGGAGGAGGGCAATAGTATCAAAAGCAGTGAGTCGGAGAGAATCTAGGAATCCTGGATACAGTCCTGGTGGGAGCCAGGGTGGCCACAGACACCATAATGGAGAGCCCTGATATCGTGGCTTCCCAGGGATGTTCTCGGGTCGGATAGAGAGCTGCGCTCTGAAGTTCTGTGCTTATCAGGCCTGATCATATTGGCACCACGCACTGTGCAGAAAGGACAGATTGAGACCTTTTCCCCTGCACCAGGTTTCTGACTGGAAACAGCGATTTGAAACGTCATGTGTAGTTTGGCCTTTTCCAGGGGTCGTTTTGTAGAAAAAGAGGTGCTGGAGCTCATTGGTGCAATTTAGTAGCACGACTCATTTGCCTCACTCATTTGCATATGCCACACCCCCCTGATATCACCGGAAGGTGTACTAAATTATAGCATCTCAGCATCTACTTTAAAATGCCTCTTGAATTAGAATTGTCGTAATAAAACCTGACTCCCATCATACTTTTTACATGACTTTCTCCTATGTGGCCACAGTGGCATGAGGAAGATTTCCGTCGGTCTGCTTTATAGGCTTTGGTTATTTTCCCATTTTTTGTGGAGGGAACTATTAGAAAGTTTGTCGAATCTTAAGAGTTCAGCAAAATTTTCACAGAGAGTTTGAACAATGGAGCCCAGAAGCAAGGGGTTTTTTTTTGGGAGGGGGGGGCAGTAAAAAAGAAAGACCGCAATAAAATTTAGAGGTTCCAGAGCGCCGCTCCTGTGAGCTCCTGCCCAAAATGAGGCCTAGCCTTTTCATAACTCATCTTCAGGCATTCAAGGTGATGCATTCTGTGTTTTAAAAAAAGAGAGCCAGTTTGGTGTAGAGCAGGGGTGGCCAACGGTAGCTCTCCAGTTATTTTTTGCCTACAACTCCCATCATCCCCAGCCAGCATGGCCAATGGCTGGGGCTGATGGGAGTTGTAGGCAAAAAATGTCTGGAGAGCTACCATTGACCACTCCTGGTGTAGAGGGCTGGTTTGGTGTAATCGTAAGTGTGCAGACTCTTATCTGGGAGAACCGGATTTGATTCCCCACTTCTCCACTTGCACCTGCTGGAATGGCCTTGGGTCAGCCATAGCTCTTGCAGGAGTTGTACTTGAACGGGCAGCTTCTGGGAGAGCCCTCTCAACCCCACCCACCTCACAGGGTGTCTGTTGTGGGGGGAGATGATATAGGAGATTGTAAGCTGCTCCGAGTCTCTGATTCAGAGAGAAGGGCGGGGTATAAAACTGCAGTCTTCTTCTTTCCAGTGCACGTACATTGAAGTGGACCAGGCGGAGAGGACTCACGCAGTCATCCTGAGTCGACCGGCCTGGCTATGGGGAGCAGAGATGGGAGCCAACGAACACGGCGTCTGCATCGGCAACGAAGGGGTGTGGACTAAGGAGCCGGTGGGGGAGGAGGAGGCTTTACTGGGCATGGATCTGGTCCGGTAAGTGCCAGTCTGAAGGGTGATGTAGCTTCAAGCATCCACACCCCACCCCGGTTATTCTCTTCACTTCTGTACCAGTATTCTACAGTGAGGCTGTGGAACTGTACATTCTGGCCTTCAAACTACATATGCTTGAGGCTTCAAATCATGTAAATGACAGTTGGAAGATAGGTCCATTGACTAGAAGGACTCTCCATATTCGGAGGCAGTCAACCTCTGAAATGAGATTGTTAGAAGGCAGCATCAGTGTTAGAAGGCAGCATCAGGGAAAGGCCTCAGCCTCTGTGCCCTGTTGTTGTCTGTCCTGGTTGGCCCCTGTGTGAGACAGGATGATGGACATAAGAACATAAGAGAAGCCATGTTGGATCAGGCCAATGGCCCATCCAGTCCAACACTCTGTGTCACACAGTGGCCAAAAAAACCCAGGTGCCATCAGGAGGTCCATCGGGGAGGCCAGGACACTAGAAGCCCTCCCACTGTGCCCCCCATCCCAAACACCAAGAATATGGAGCATCACTTGCCCCATACAGTTCCAACAGTACACTGTGGCTAATACCCACTGATGGACCTCTGCTCTATATGTTTATCCAATCTCCTCTTGAAGCTGGTTATGCTTGCAGCGACCACCACCGGTGGACTAGATGCACCACTGGCCTGATCCAGCAGGACTCTTCTTATGTTCTTATCAGGGAAGACCTCAGCCTCTAAGCCCTGTTGTTGGCCCTCCAGAGGAACTGGTTGGCCACTTGGTGAGACAGGAGACTAGACTTTATAGACCACTGGTCTGACCCAGCTGGGCTTTTCTTATGTTCTTATCAGGGAAAGGCCTGGGCCTTTATGCCCTGTTGTTGGCCCTCCAGAGGAACTGGTTGTCGGCTGTATGAGTCAGGATGCTGGACTAGATGGACCAGTGCTCTGATCCCCATCTTTTAAAAAACATCCAGCCTAATGAAGAGTTCTGGAGGTTATAAGCATACATAATTGACCAGTACAGCACACAGTATGCCCCATGTGGGTGAAGGAACGGCTGTATTCAGTATGATTATATCTCTCATACCCTTTGGTGTGGCTATAAAGACCAGGAGCCAGATCTAACGCTCCCACAGAGTATTTCTGTGCCACAGCATATATTTTGGAATGCCCCCACAATATCTCATATAGCTAACTCTGATGCAGAATAGATTCCTTCATATGTCGTGTGTGATATTAAATTGGGACCACTGAAGACGGCCTTTGGGGCCAAATGGCACCTGATCCGATTTCATTGATTTACTGGTTCCAATCAGTGCTACTAAGTATATGCTGCATTGTATGCAATGTGTACTATGCGGTGTGTGATGTCTGTGGCCTAAAGGCCCATGTTGTTTAGAATGAATGTTTTAGGTGTGTTATTAAATATATCTTTAGTTTAATCTTTTTTTTTAAGTATGTGCGTAGCTTCAACCTTTTAGGTAGCCAATTCCATTTTGGGGTTGGGCTTTTGCCTCTTCTTTGGTGCTTGCTGAACTTGAAAGCCTGCACACTGTTTTGTGTCATTTTGATTAGTCCTAATAAAAGCTTATTACCTGGCTTTTGGTTTGGGGGGGGGTTTGCTTTGGACCTATGTGAATGACTGCAACCTCTTTTCACATTTCAATAAAAGTCTTTGCAGTCTAGTAATTCCTGAGGCCTAGCCACAGTAACCTGTTAACAAAACTAAACAAAGAGTCTCGTGAGTCCATAGAGATCAACAGGATCTTATTCCAGTGGAAGCCTTCATTGATTTATGGTTTAAAATGGTGTGTTGCAGGCTGGGTTTGGAGAGGGGCAGCAGTGCACATGAAGCTCTGCAGGTCATAGCGGACCTTCTGGAACGTTACGGCCAAGGAGGCCCCTGCAAGGAGGAGCCAACCCCTTTTGTGTACCATAACACCTTCCTCCTGGCAGACCGCACGGAAGCCTGGGTGTTGGAGACAGCTGGAAGGTTTTGGGCCACTCAGAGGATTCGAGGTGAGCATTTGTAAGAAGGATACTCTGTGTTGCATTGGAAGAGACTCATGTGTCTCTTCTTCAAATGGTCAGTGTTGTGTACACTCTGTGACTGATTCTGCAACCAGGAGATCAGAATTCTACAGTCTGCATAAATTAGGCTATTGTCCCTTTGGGGGTTTTGTCCTGTTTTGTTTTGCTCCCTCTAGTGGTCAATTTGATATTACACCAGATTATGTCTGGCATATCTCCCTGCAGATTTCAATTGCAGTTTTTAATGCCAGATATAAATGTGTACTATTGAGTCGACCAGTAGAGGGAGCAAAACATATGCAGAACAGACCATCCCCTTCCCCCCAGCCCTGAAGAAACAGGAACATGAGGAAAATGAGAATGGGAAAAAAACCCTAGGTCTAGAAGCTCATGAACAAAAATAGCTTGAGAAAGGGAGTTGGATGGTCCCTTTTCATGCTTGTCAGCAATCTAGCCATTGTGTTCTGGACCAGGTATAATTCCTTGGTGCTTGTTGATACTGACTTTACAGAGAACACACTGCTTTAGTTTAACCCAAGATGCTTCCAGTGTATATGGGGTTACATATCTGCTGTTCTGTGGAATTGGGATACTACCTGCATTTAGGGAAAGGTGCCTTTTGCCATGAGCTACTGGCAAAAGTTGCATTGCAGGAGATTATTCAGAAAGGACGCCTGCAAGTCAAGAAAAATGAGAATCTGGAGTGAGAATCAAAGTTGCAGCAAGGATATTGAGGAAGAGCTTCCAAAAGGGAAACAAGCTCCATAAGGCGTGTCCTCCAGCATCCATCCAATGGTCCACTTAGTTCATTTGCCTGTTTCCCACCGTGACTGCCTGGATCAGTGTTCCCTCTGAGCTGAGTTAGTGTGAGCTAGCTCACAGTTCTTCAGCCTCCAGCTCACACATTTTTGTCTTAGCTCAGGATGGAGGGCCCCAGAGCAGACTAACTTAAGCAGCAGCTCACAACTTTAATGCCAGTGGCTCACGAAGCAGAATTTTTGATCACAGGGCTCCAGAGCTTAGAAGGATAATTGGTCCAGCTGCCCCAGAAGATGCACAATAGAGGGGCAGAGTCCAAAATCTACTGCCGTTGCTGTCCCCCAGCAACTGAGATACAATGGAGTTACAATCCAGGAGGTTTTATTTAGCCATCTTGGTTAATATTGGAGCCATCTTGGAGAGCCGGTTTGGTGTAGTGGTTATGTGTGCGGACTCTTATCTGGGAGAACTGGGTTTGATTCCCCACTCCTCCACTTATTTATTTATTTAATGATTTATATCCCGCCCTTTCCAACAAGTGGCTCAGGGCGGCTCACAACATAAGAATTTGACATAAATAGAATTTAAGCATAAAAACAGTTAAAATAATTAATACATTTAAAATTTTAAGACATTTAAACCATTTAAAACATTAGGGACAGCAGACATCTAGTGTAACTACACTCAGTTTCTTGTACCAGCTAGTCATAGGCCAGCCGGAAGAGGGTTGTCTTACAGGCCCTGCGGAACTGGGCGAGGTCCCGCAGGGCCCTCACCTCTTCCGGCAGCTGGTTCCACCAGGATGGGGCCGTTGGCCACCTGCTAGAATGGCCTTGGGTCACCTGCTGGAATGGCCTTGGGTCAGCCATAGCTCTGGCAGAGGTTGTCCTTGAAAGGGCAGCTGCTGTGAGAGCCCTCTCCAGCCCCACCCACCTCACAGGGTGTCTGTTGTGGGGGAGGAAGGTAAAGGAGATTGTGAGCCGCTCTGAGACTCTTCGGAGTGGAGGGCAGGATATAAATCCAATATCTTCAATAGTCACTGATGGACCTAGCCTCCATGCATTGCCATTTGACAAGTTACGAACCAGTGTGAGATAACAGATGAGGATTTGATAGACCCAGTCTCAAATGTCTGGACTGCTGTGGAAGCAGCTGGAGTGACCCTGGGCCAGTCACTCAGTCAGCCTAACTTACTTCATGGGGCAGGTGTTGTGAGAATAAACTGGAGAAACGGGAACAATGCTTCAAAGCCACTTGGTGTCCTTGTTAGGGAGAAAAGGGACGTATAAATATGTTATATAGATGAGCTGTGCCAAAAAGCTTTTTCTTTTTTGTCTGCTGTGTCTATGAACTTCATTGGGTGCCTCCGAATTCCAGTATTTTGGGACGACAAGAAAGACCATCCGCTCTCTCCACATTTCCCTCCTTGTTACCTCTTAGTTGACTTTTGTGTTAAGTGCTGTCGATTTGCTTCCAACTCAGGGATGAATGAATGTCCTTCAAAAATGTCCTGTTGTTAACAGCCTTGCTCGGGGCTTGCAAATGGAGGGCCCTTGTGGCTTCCTTGACTGAGTCAACATCTCATGTTGGGTCTTCCTCCCTTCTGCTGCCTTCAACTTTTCCTAGCATGATTGTCCTTTCCAGTGACTCCTGTCATAAGAACATAAGAGAAGCCATCTTGGATCAGGCCGACGGCTCCAGGGTTGGGGTTTGGGGGTCTGGTGGACTAGGGGCCTGGGGGGAGGGGCTAAGCAGCAAGTGTCTCAGATTCTGTCGCTCCTTCAGCTTCTCTAGACGGGCTTCGTGCTCACTGAGGGCCTGCCTTCTTTCAGAGCGACTGGTAAATTCCTTATGGAGGTCAACAAAGAAGAAGATGATGATATTGGATTTATATCCCGCCCTCCACTCTGAAGAGTCTCAGAGCAGCTCACAGTCTCCTTTACCTTCCTCCCCCACAACAGACACCCTGTGAGGTGGGTGGGGCTGGAGAGAGTTCTCACAGCAGCTGCCCTTTTAAGGACAACCTCTGCCAGAGCTATGGCTGACCCAAGGCCATTCCAGCAGGTGCAAGTGGAGGAGTGGGGAATCAAACCCGGTTCTCCCAGATAAGAGTCCACGCACTTAACCACTATACCAAACTGGCTCTCCTAGAGGTAACAAGAAGAGAGAAACAGAAGTAACATCATAAGAAGAGCCCTGCTGGGCCAGACCAATAGTCCAGCTACTACAGCATCCAGTTTGGTGTAGTGGTTAAGTGTGCGGACTCTTAGCTGGGAGAACCGGGTTTGATTCCCCACTCCTCCACTTGCACCTGCTGGCATGGCCTTGGGTCAGCCATAGCTCTGGCAGAGGTTGTCCTTGAAAGGGCAGCTGCTGTGAGAGCCCTCTCCAGCCCCATCCACCTCACAGGGTGTCTGTTGTGGGGGAGGAAGGTAAAGGAGATTGTGAGCCGCTCTGAGACTCTTCGGAGCGGAGGGCGGGATATAAATCCAATATCTATCTGTCTGTCTGTCTATCTCATCCTGTCTCACACAGTTCCTCTGGACAGCCAACCAGTTCCTCTGGACGGCCTACAACAGGGTAGAGAGGCTGAGGCCTTTCCCTGAAAAAACATAAGAAGAGCCCTGCTGGATCAGACCAATAGTTCAAATAGTCATAAGAACATAAGAGGAAGCCATGTTGGATCAGGCCAGTGGCCCATCCAGTCCAACACTGTGTCACACAGTGGCCAAACCAACCAACCAACCAGGTGCCATCAGGAGGTCTCTCACTGGGGCCAGGACACTAGAAGTCCTCACACTGTTGCCCCTTCCAAGCACCAAGAATACAGGTCATCACTGCCCAGACAGAGAGTTCCCACATAATGTGACCTAAGTCTGATAGCTTCAGTTTAGTCATTTTAGCTTCTAGGGAGAGAGTTCAGGCTTGATTTGATCTAGAACCCACTGCTTTGTTTTTTGTTGAATGGGATACATTACCATCTCCCTCCATCCCTAGAAGGTGCCCGTAACATCTCCAACCAGCTGAGCATCGATACGGACATTACAGCCGAACACCCGGATTTAAGGGCACACGCCCGAAGACAGGGATGGTGGGATGGCAAAGGGGAGTTCAGCTTCACTCGAGTGCTCTCCCTTGTTCATCAGCCGGTCCGCATGGAAGCGGCCAAAGCACGGTACTGCAGCGGCCAGCAGCTGCTACGCCAGCATTCAGGTAGGTTTTCAGAAACTGCACTGCAAAGGGCATTGCTCAGGGGTACAAAATGGGGTCTGGAAAAATGGGCCTAGGAAACAGAGCTCTCTTGGAGCAACCTGGGAAGAATTTGGATACTCAGAATCTCCTCTGTACGGTGTACTTCAGCCAGTCTAGATAATGCAGAAGCAGCTGTGGCATTTGAATACTTCTGCCTGGGCGTTTAGCAACTGCTGCACAAGAAAGAACAGTGTTGTGTATGCTAGTTAGAATGCTGGACAGTGGTCTGGGAGATCCAAGTTCGCATCCCCACTCTGCCATGGAAGCTCTCTGGGTGACCTTGGGCCAGGCATTCTCTTGCAGCCTTAGTGCATCACAGAGTTACCACGAGGATAAAATGGGGGAAGGAAACAGTGTAGACTTCCTCAAGCTTCTTGGTGTAGTGCTTAAGAGCATCAGACTCTGATCTGGAGAACTGGGTTCGATTCCCCAGTCCTCCTCCACATGCAGCTGCTGGGGGACCCTGGGTCAGTCACAGTTCTCTCAGAGCAGTTCTGTCAGAGCTCTCTCAGCCCCACTTACCTCACAGGGAGTCCGTTGTGGGGAGAGGAAGGGAAGGAAATTGTCAGCTGCTCTGAGCGAGTGAAGGGCAGGGTAGGAAAACATACTCCTCTTCTTCTTTAATGCGGAGCATGATAAAAATGGGTGCAGCAGAAGGAAAACATGGGCTCTGTTCATACATGTGCTGGCCAGATGGAAGGTGTGCACGCGAGGGAGCTCTGGCATAGAAAGTACTCCAGGTTATCCACATTGTAAATAAGCCCGTGCAAATGGGAGTGAGCTGTGAGAAACAGCTTTGGCTGGGAACTCCGTTAAAAAGGTAACTCCTCAATTTGATTTCAAATTCTATAAATGCTGATCTCTGCCATACATAGAACCTTCATGAAGCGGAAGCTGGAATTGGTCTCTGTGTATCCTCTGTAAAGTTATCAGTCAGCGTGGTGTAATGGTTAAGAGTGGCGGACTCTGACCTGGAGAACCAGGTTTGATTCCTGAAACCTCCTCCACATGGAGCCTGCTGATTGACCTTTGGCTGGTCACAGTTCTCTCTGAACTCTCTCAGCCCCACCTGCCTCACAAGGTGCCTCTTGTGGGGAGAGGAAGAGAATGTCATTGTAAACTGCTTTGAGATTCCTTAGGATAGAGAAAAGTGGGGTATAAAAGCTTACTTATGAGGTAGTACGTGAAGTGAAATACCTCTGCAGAGATCCTGGGGAGCTGTGATTTAGACAGTACTGGCCTTGATAAACCAAGGGGCTGTGTGTTGCCTTTGAGCATGTAGAAAGTATTTTTAGACCCATCATTTAGGGACCGGTGGTTAGGACTTCTCCTTTTTGAATTAGGCAGAGAAAGTGTTGAATCGGAAGTCAGGGCTTTGAGTGATAAAAGGGGCTCGCCTGACATTGTGGTGTGGAAAACCCGTCTGCTAAATTCAATGGAATTTATAAGCAGGCCTTCCTGGTGGATTGTTTCATCTGGCCTCTATCATCTTCAAAGGTTCTCAGGAGCTGCCTTAAGAAGAACCCTGCTGGATCCGACCAGTGGTCCATCTAGCCCAGCACCCTGTCTCATGCAGTGGCCAACCAATTCCTCTGGAGGGCCAGCAACAGGCCATAGAGACCAAGGCCTTCCCCTGATAACAGCATCAGAAGAGCCCTGCTGGATCAGACCAATGGTCCCAGCTATTCCAGCATCCTGTTTTACACAGTGGCCAGGCAGTTCCTCTGGAGGGCCAACAACCAGTCACAGAGGCCGAGGCCTTCCCCTGAGGTTGCCATGGCATTCAGAGGTTGAGGGCCTCTGAATGTGGAGGTCCCCCTTACTCGCCATGTCTGTTAGCCACTGATAAACCTAACCTCCGCTGATCATCTATCGAATCTGCTTTTAAAGCTGTCTACACCTGTGGCCACTTGGCTTTGCCTCCTTTGTGAATTCCAGTTCTGTGTCCTTGACATTCAATCAGACAAAGATTGCCTGTCTGGGACTGCATCAAGCAGCTGTCTCTTTGGTTTTTTGTGCTACGTTCCTCCTTCCTTGCGGCTGCAGGGCAGATCACCGCCAGCACCATCATGGACATCCTGAGAGATAAAGCCAGCGGGATCTGTGTGGATTCCGAAGGGTTTGCAACCACCGGAAGCATGGTGTCTGTCCTCCCCCAGGACGCCCACCTGCCGTGCATTCATTTCCTCACGGCCACCCCGGACCCTTCCAGGTGAGCCACTGTCCCCTGCTCAATCGCAGATGTCAAGCACGCACCATGAAGCCTCCCTCCACCGGTTGTTACAAACCTCTGGTTTAGTGTTGGTCCGGCAGAAACTTCATTTCTGCATTCATTGTGTTGCTAGGCTACTGTTGTGAGCGCTAAGTGGGGTCACCCTTGATGGAAAGCTGCAGCTGTTGCAGTGGCCCGCCTGTCTGTGAACCAAGAGGCAGGGAGGACTGTGAGTCTCCTACACCCACAGTCAAGCCCTTGTGTGGGCTGATGGTCGTCTTCCACAGAGCCGGCTTGGCAGAGTGGTTTGAGCACCAGGAGACCCAGATTTGAGTCCCGCTTTGCTGGGAAAGCTTGATGAGTGACGATGGGCCAGTCACACACACACACAGCCTAATCTACCTCACAGGGTTGTTATGAGGAGAAAACAGAGGACGAGAATAACAAGCTGTTTTGGGTCCCCATTGGAGAGTGCTGAGCCAGGTCAACTCTGGCAAGTTCTTGGATGGGAGACCTCCTTGGATTACCAGAGCCGGGAGGCAGGGGCAGGCTTTATTCAGCCACCTCTCTGAATGTCCTCTGGGCCTCCAGTAGGGGTCAGTCACCAGAGATCACCTTGATTTCCATGTGCAGACACACACACAAGTATTGCCTAAAGTTAATAGAAGTCCTCTTTAGGCATTATATCCATGTGTACGTGCCTGACCTGCTCTCTCTCTCTGGCTTGGCAGGTCTGTCTTCAAACCCTTCATCTTCGCTCCCAACATCACTTCCTTCCACCAAGTGCAGACGCCAAGGTTTGGTGACAGAGACCCCATCCGGGAGAGGCCTCGGTTTCAGAGCCGGGTTGACCGGCGACACGAACTCTACAGGAGGCACCAGCTAGCCCTGGAAGCCGCGGATTCCCATCAGGTGACAACCCCCCTCCACGTGCTTGTGTGTGACCCTTCTGAGGTTCTCATTTTAAAAACAACATTTTAAGCTAACTGGGTGGACCGTTGTGGCTGCCACGTGAGTGATGGAATATTAGAATTGTAACATGAGTGTATTGAAACTCGTTAAGATATTCAGAGTTCTTGCCTCACAGAACTGCAGTTTCCCAGAGTTCTTCAGTGCAGAAGCCTTGACCGTTAAACAACTTTTAAGTTTTGTATTAAAGCAGGGGTCTGACATCATTCCGGGTGCCCACCAAGAGTTTTGAGAAAGTGGGTGGGAATTGTTACTATTTCAGTTATGTATAATTTCACTCACTCTTTGACATTTTGTGGTCTTTCCATGGCAGCCATGTTGTGATTGTGTCCACTGCCGTGTGTCAGAATTCCAGTGGTGTTGGAGCCTCAATAAGTTTGGGGACCCCTGAATCAAAGAGATGACCTTCCTTTTGGACCACCTTTGCGGCAGTGTATTCTTTGCTAAGCTTTTTTACATGAGGATTTGGGGTTATTTTGCACTGACTCCGCCCAATTTACACCCTTCCTCCGCTGCTTTTATAAGCATGGGTGCTGCTATACACTGGCAAAGCAGACTAGTCTATAAAAGGTTAGGTTGACAGAGAGCAGTTTGGTGTAGCAGCTAAGTGTACGGACTCTAATTTGGGAGAACCAGGTTTGATTCCCCACTCCTTCACGTGCATTTTCTCGTGTGACCTTGGGTCAGCCACAAGTTCTTGCAGAGCTGTTCTCTCAAAAGCAGTTCTCTCAGAGTTCTCTCAGCCCCACCTACCTCAGAGGGGAGAGGAAGGGAAGGAGGCTATTGGTGGCTCTGAGACTCTGAATGAAGGGCAGGGTATGAATCCAAACTACTACTACTCTTCTTCTAAAAGCGATTGCTGGATTGAAATCTTTCTGATCTTTAAGGTTCCCCTAAGAATCTTTTTTTTAAAAAAATCATGGTTACCAGTATTCCCTCTAAGCTGAGTTAGTGCGAGCCAGCTCACACCTTTTTAACCTCCGGCTCACACGTTTGTCTTAGCTCAGGAATAATGGCCCCAGAGCAAGCTAATTTATTCAGTAGCTCGCAACAATTTTAATGCCAGTAGCTCACGAAGCAGAATTTTTGCTCACAAGACTCTACAGCTTAGAGAGCAACCTCCACTCTGAGTCGTAAGAGGCACATGCAACCTTGTGCCCAAGCGGATCTTAGTATAAGGGAGGCAATGTCGAGTCTCTTGAAGTCCGCGACAGCATCTCATCCTACTTTTTTGAGAGCCAGTTTGTTAAGTATGTGGACTCTTATCTGGGAGAACCAGGTTTGATTCCCCACTCCTCCACTTGCACCTGCTGGAACGGCCTTGGGTCAACCATAGCTCTTGTAGGAGTTGTCCTTGAAAGGGCAGCTGCTGTAAGAGCTCTCTCAGCCTCACCTACCTTACAGGGTGTCTGTTGTGGGGGAGGAAGATAAAGGAGATTGTGAGCCTGTAATGTACTGGGAGACGAGACGTGGTGAAGGCATAGGTCTTTATTGGCTGGTACATCACACGCAACAACTAACACGCGGCCGGGTCCGCTAATATATACATGCCTCCCGGAACATCCCCTTCGCTGGCCAGCCCAATCCTGGCCAGTTAAACTTCCCGCCCTTGGTCAGGATTGGCGGAGGCTTTTCCCGCGCTGCGCACGGCGACCCGAGGGTGGCTCGGGTCGCGCGCCGCTTGCGCTGAGTCCGATACACTACACTCCTCCCCTCCTAGTTTAAACTACATAGTCCTGTAGGTACGCTGGCGTCCTGCGTTCCCGTGTTGATCTCCTCGGGGTTGCCGTTGGTGCGGGGCCCGATCCCAACGTGGGTGGCGCCGTTTCTGGCTGTTGCCGGCCCGGGTCGGGTGCTGGCTCCGGTTCTGGTCCCGCGGCTGCGGGGGCCTCGTACGCGGGTAGCTCCTGTATTGGCGGGGCCCCTTCTGGCGGTTCCGTTGCTGGCGGTTCCCTACTCTCTGCCTCTTCTGCCTCCTCGGGTAGGGTGCGGCAGCGCAGCTGGTCGATGTGCCGTCTCAGCACCTGGCCTCCGGCGGTGGTTACCTCGTATGACCGGGAGCCTGTCACCCTCAGAACCCTTCCTGCCAACCACTCGGGGCCGCTTGCGAAGTTTTTCGCATACACGGGGTCGCCCGGAAAGAATCCTCTCACTGCTTCCCGGACCTCGGGGGACCCGCGGACATCCGGCGCCCGGTCCGGGTGTAGCCTATCTAGACGAGTGGTCAGTTTCCTCCCCATGAGCAGTTCTGCGGGGCTGAAACCGGTTACAGGGTTTGGGGTGATCCTGTTGTGGAACAGGAATGCTGAGAGGCGGTGGTCCCAATCCCCCTGTACTATACGGCCGAGGGCCTCTTTGGTGGTCCGCACCATGCGCTCCGCCTGGCCGTTGGTGGCTGGGTGGAATGGGGCGGACCTTATGTGCCTTATGAGGTACCGGTCGGTGAACTCCCGGAATTCCCGGGAGGTGAATGCCGTGCCGTTGTCCGTCACCAGGGTGTCAGGGATCCCGTGTGTGCAGAGGACCCTTCTGAGCGCCCTGACTGCTGCTGCGGTGGAGGTCGAGGCCACCGGGATTACCTCTAGCCATTTTGTATATGCGTCCACAAGTATAAAGAAGATCTGGCCCTGATACGGCCCCGCGAAATCCACATGGAGGCGGGACCACGGCCGCCCGTTCGACTCCCACCTGTGGACCGGGGCGGACGGCGGATTGGGTCTGGACTCCTGGCATGGTTGGCACCTTCTTACCCACCCCTCTATTTCGTCATCCATGCCCGGCCACCACACGTAGCTCCGGGCCAGGGCTTTCATTCTCACGATGCCCGGGTGGGTCTCGTGGAGATCCTCCAATACCTGTCTGCGCAGGGGGGGGGGCACCACCACCCGGCTCCCCCAGAGTATGCACCCCTTGTGTGTCGATAGCTCGTCCTTCCTGGACGCGAACGGCCGAAATGCTTCTTCCACCTTGCCCGAGGGCCACCCCCTTCCCACCCAGTCCCTGACCCGTGCGAGGATGCGGTCTCTCCCAGTCGCCCGAGCCACCTCATCCGCGTGCAGTGGGCGCTCGGGGAGCGACTCAATGAGCATCACCCCATGTGCCGGGGCGGGATCTGGGTCCGTTGTGGGTAGCGGCAGGCGGCTGAGGGCATCTGCGTGACCCATTGCTTTACCGGGGCGGTGTATCAGTGCGTAAGTGTATGAATTCAGGAACTGGTTCCACCTTAAAACCCTCTGCGACAGAATCTGGGGGGTCTGACGATCGGGGGCTAGGAGGCCGAGGAGCGGCTTGTGGTCAGTGGCGATGGTGAAACGCCTACCGTAGAGGTAGTCGTTGAACTTTTGCACCCCCGCCACGATCGCCAGGGCCTCCTTATCGATCTGGGCGTAGTTCCGCTCGGCAGGGGACAGAGTCCAGGAGTAGTAAGCGATCGGCGCCTCTCTCCCGTCCGGGAGTTGGTGCCCTAAGACCGCTCCTACTCCGTAGGGGGAGGCGTCGCAAGCCAGGATCAGGGGTAGGTTTTCATCGTAGTGATGCAGTACCGCGTTAGAGACCAAGAGGTCTTTCACTGCCTGGAACGCCGCGGCTTGGCGTTTACCCCAGACCCACGCGGCCTGTTTATCTAACAAGCGGTGCAAAGGTTCCGCCACGGCGGCTTTGTGTGGCAGGAATGCATGATAAAAGTTCAATAATCCTAAAAAACTCTGTAGTTCTGCCTTGCATTTGGGGGCAGGTGCCTGGACTATGGCCCTGGTCTTGTCCGCCGTCGGGTGAATTCCAGCCGCGTCCACGGCGAACCCCAGGAACTCCACTCGCGGAACACCCAACAAACATTTCTCCTTTTTGACTCTCAGCCCCGCCGCTTGGAACCGTCTGAGGACCTCTCGCAGGCGGCAGCTGAACTCTCCTTCGGTGGGGGCGGCGATTAAAACGTCGTCAAAGAAGGGTTGAACTCCGGGAATCCCTTTCAAGAGAGAGTCCATTATACTCTGGAATATTCCCGGAGCTACACTGACCCCGAACTGCAGCCGTTTAACCCTGAACGCGCCCCTGTGGGTCACGATCGTCTGCGCCTCCGCTGTCTTAGCGTCGACCGGCAGTTGCTGGTATGCTTGTGCTAAGTCCAGCTTTCCAAAAACCCTCGCCCCGGCTAGTGCTGCTAGGACGTGGCTAACCACCGGGACTGGGTAGGGGTTGTCTTGCAGCGCCTTATTGATCGTGCACTTGTAGTCAGCGCAGATCCTAACCTCCCCGTTGGGTTTGACTGGCGTTACTATGGGGGTCTCCCATTCCGCATACGTTACAGGTTCTAGGACGCCCTGGGCTGTTAGGCGGTCCAGTTCTGCCTCTATTTTAGGCTTAAGGGCGAACGGGACGCGCCTCGCTTTAAGCCTTATGGGCCTGACCGTTGGGTCTATCGGTAAAGTGATGGGCGGACCCTTGTAGCTCCCCAAGGACCCGTCGAAGACCTCGGGGAACTCCCGGCAGACCCCGTCGAAATTGCTGGCCTGCAAGTGGTCCACCCCCACCAGCTGGATCCCCAGTGGATTGAACCACGCCAACCCGAGAAGTGTGGTCAGTTGGCGCTTGACCACTAGGATGTCTAGGGGCCCCCTAAAACCCCCTCTTTCTACATGCACCCGGGCCCACCCCACGATGTGTACTGGGTTCTTCTGAAAGTCCCTCAGTACGAAGTCCGCTGGCCTCGTTTGGATGCGGCGGCGGGGACATAGTTTCTTGAGGGTTTCCTCCGAAATGATAGAGATGGAGGAACCCGAGTCTACTTCCATGATGCAGGGGGCGCCCTCGATTAGGACCGACATTTTGACCTTGTCTGGGGCCGAGAGGGGCAAGTTCAATACCTGCAGACTGGTGGATGCCGTCATGTGTGTGTCCAGGGAGTCGTGATGCGCTGACGGTTGGCGGCGGTTGTTCTTGGCCCGGCAAGCCCGGGCGATGTGGCCTGTCTTTCCGCAGCTGCGGCAGTCCAGGTTGCGGTACGGGCAGTCCCGTCGCTCGTGGGGGTCGCCGCAGCTGGCGCACCTGGAACCGGTGGTGGCGGTGGCCCTCTCCGTCGCTCGTTGTCTCGCGGGGGCCCGTGTGTCCGTTCTCTGAGGCCTCCGGAGCTGAAACGCTTCTTCCTCTGCTCGGTCTTCCAGCTCTGTTTCTCCTTGGTGGACTGCTTCGCCGCGTGGCTGGCCGAACGCCTTGGTGGCCCTCTCGAACGCCGTCGCCTCGTTGAAGGCTTGTTGTAGCGTGAGCTCCTCCTTAGCGAAGAGCTTCTGCTGCAGTCGTTCGTCTCGGAGGCCCCAGACGAAACGGTCCCTCAGGGCTTCGTCCCTTTTGTCAAAATTGCAGTTCCCGGCGATCTGCCGAAGGGCCGCCAGGTAGACCGCCGCTGTCTCCCCCGACTTTTGGTCCCTCTTGTGGAAGAGGAATCGGCGGGCGACGATGGACGGTTGGGGCGAAAAGTGGCCCGTGAGGAGTCTCACGACTTCCCGGTAGGTCCTCTCGGTCAGCTTAGCTGGAGCGGAGAGGCCTCTTGCGATCTCGAAAGTTTCTTCTCCACAGACGCTCAGCAGGACGTCTCTCTTCCTGTCGTCATCTTCGATCAGGTTCGCCCGCAGGTAGCACTCGACCCTTTCTGTGTAGGTCTCCCATCTCTCGGGGTGCTCCGGGTTGAATTCCGCAAGATGGCCCGTCGTTGCCGTAGAGCTCGCCATGGTGGCGGCGGGCTGTGCGATCCTGCGGTCTCACGCCTTCCTCGTCTCCGGCCCGGTCAGGTTCCCCTCGGGGCGGCCGGACCTATCTAGATCCCACCTTCGTCGCCAGTGTAATGTACTGGGAGACGAGACGTGGTGAAGGCATAGGTCTTTATTGGCTGGTACATCACACGCAACAACTAACACGCGGCCGGGTCCGCTAATATATACATGCCTCCCGGAACATCCCCTTCGCTGGCCAGCCCAATCCTGGCCAGTTAAACTTCCCGCCCTTGGTCAGGATTGGCGGAGGCTTTTCCCGCGCTGCGCACGGCGACCCGAGGGTGGCTCGGGTCGCGCGCCGCTTGCGCTGAGTCCGATACACTACAGAGCCGCTCTGAGATTTGGAGTGAAAGGCAGGATATAAATCCAATTTCGTCGTCTTCTTTCCAACCTCCAGGCTGAACGTCAGAAGCTCGAGGAATGTTTGCAAGGACTTGAGCAGCAGGCCCTGGAGGCGATGAAGAACTTGCTGGCTGGCTCCTTCACGCTGAAAACCGAGGAGCTGGCTGACCTGTTCTTTGACTGTGTGAATGCAGAACTCCAGTTCTATAAATGAAGGATCCTCTCTGTTGCTTTTGCCTGCTGAGGGCAGGTGGGTTGAAGTTCCATCTCCGTAGGACTGAGAGTTCCAGGTGTGAATCCTGTCGGCCGTTATGTGATTATGATACTATCGTAGTTTGAGAGGGGAAAATTCATAGCATCTTAGAGTCATTGTACGTAGCCTCTGGAACTCGCTGGATGTCTTTTTTTTGTTTGTTTTTGAATAACATTTTATTAAGTATTTTAAAAAGGCATTTGGAGTCAAGGGAGTGCAATTATGCCAGAAATCACAGTAGATTTGGAACTTACAAGACTGAATAATTAGCCAAAGAAATATTTGATACAATTAATATAGAGAAGTAAGAACTTGTCACTAAATTTGTACAAATTACCGGTAATTTTTACCATAAATACCTCACTTCTACCTCACTTGGAATTTCAGCTTCTTCAATCAAGTGTTTTGCAGCTGGGAGCCACATAGCAGCAAAATCGGAAGGGGAAGTGTCGGCGCTAACATGGGAGACGTTTTCTGTTATTTCTTCTCATAATATAAAAATCCCAAAGTTTCCTGTGCCATACAGACAATTTAGGAGGGAGTGTACTTTTCCAACAAGTGGCAAACTGGATGTCTTATTGATATTGGAGTAGGCTGTGGCTTTGAAGAGAGGGTAAACTCACAAAGACTGGGTCTTACCTGTGGTTGTCTGTTGTGATAAGCTAAATATGGAACCTCCATCTCCCAAGTTCTGGAGATAAATGAGGAGGAAGTGACTCTCCTTGTGTGGAGCTTATCTAAGATCTTTAGCAGCCAACGTTGGAGGAAGAAGTGAGCTATATGGATCTTTGGTCAGAATCTAGCATGGATGTCATATCAATGGTGGCCAAACTGCAGCTCTTCCACACATATTGTGTGGCTCTTGAAGCCCCCACCACCCCGCTGACTGGCTTGGAGAAGCCATTTCTCTCTTTAAATCACTTCTCCAAGCCAAGCCAGCTGGTGGCCTGGAGAATGCATTTAATGTTAAATTTGTTTTCTTTCCACCTCTCCTTCCCATTTATCTTCCTTCCAACAGCTGACGTTCATGTCTTGTGGATCTCAAACATCTGATGTCCATTCTTTGTGGCTCTTATGTTACGCAAGGTTGGCCACCCTTTCTTATATGAATTAGAGGTCCATTAGGGAGATAACTAACTGGACACATTTTCCACGTGTACATCCCCCCCCCCCCCAAAAGGACACCCCTCACCCAATTTGGGCTTTTCCTGCATTCTCATTTTCCTTGCTTGCATGTCCCTGTTGCTGGGGGGCGGGTGGGCTGTTCCTCATTGGTCAATTTGATATTACATTGCTTTATGTCTGGCATAAAGTGAGGAAAATGAGAGTGTAAGAAAGCCCCATGTTTGGCCAGCTTGCCTCCTTGAGCTGCCAGGATGCCTGCTGAATTCCAGGGGGGCGGGGGGGGGCTCCTGCCAAATCCCCCTGAGCAGACACTGAAGAAGGAGGAGCTCCCCGGTAGGACATCCCCATGGCAGATTGCTGTCCTTCCCTTCATGAAACAACTTCTCTTGGGCCAGAGCCCAGAAAGTCCCTCTCTTCCCCAGCCTTGTCCTGACTGCTGGTAGTAATGGAGAGGGGAAAAATTGGTCAGATCTTAAGCAAAGCATGTGTGTGTGTTCAGTATACCGTGGATCACTGTTGCTCAGTGGCTTTTCATCACCAACATGGGGGTGGCAGAGAACACTGGTATATGAATACAACTTTGGAAGAAGAGTTTGTGTGGTTTTTTAAAAAGCTGCATACGATTCCCCCCATTTTCCTGTGAAATCTCAAAACAACGCAAACAGCTGGTCTCCTAGCAAACCAGACGTTCTAAATAATGTAGTAGAACACGATGTGCCAGAATACCTGTCAGGCATGTGCTCTTCCTTCCTTTTCCAGCTAAGAGGACTCCAAAGAGCCAAGGAGAACTTCTTGCCCTCTTCCAGTCCCAACCTTCTGCTGTGCCAACAGGGTGATTTGGAATGAAATTGCTTTTTTAAACAGAGGTGTGAAATCCTGCCCAATACATTTTGGCACACTGAAGTGGAGAATCTTCCATCCTTTTCCCCTTTCCTGTATGCAGACTTTAGCCTGCACAGACATTCGTGATGCTGTGTACAGAATATGTAAGTCGCTGCCTCTAACTGCACTGTCCTTTATAAAGAGTGCACTCCTGAGCCACTAATTGCACTGTCCTTTATATGAATATATAGAAGCTACCATTTGTAGCCTGGCTTTAACTGTCATATCCAGGGCTCTTTTTGTAGCAGGAACTCCTTTGCATATTAGGACACACACCCTGATGTAGCCAATCCTCCAAGAGCTTACAGGGTTCTTAGTACAGGACCTACTGTAAGCTCCAGGAGGATTGGCTACTCAGGAGTGTATGGGCTGATATGCAAAGGAATTCCTGCTACAAAAAAAAGCCTTGGTCCTTAATGAGTTCTGGCAGGACTTTTACAATTCTCCAACAAACGTTCCTGTCCTCTATATGTGCCTGACGCATAAGCCAGCTGTGATCCACTTTATATTCATAACATGGACATATCCAAATTTCTGTAACCCTTGTGGGGTTAGTAAATTTGCAGTTGGTTTTGATGCTTCCACCCTTTTCTGAGCAGTTGGCAGTTGCCAGCAGTCATTTTGTAGAAAAATAGGTGGTGGAGCTCATCCAGGGATTGTTATGCAGCTGTACCTACTATTAAATGGACAAGGAGATGGAACTCTCAGGAGGAAGAGGTGGAACTCTCAGAAAGGTTCAGGAGCTGCGCTTCTGTGAGCTCCCACTGAATTGGAGGCCTGGCAGTTACGTCTCAGGGTTTTCCCACATTTTCCTCACTTGTACGTTCCTGTTTCCTCAAGGCCCCCCCCCCCTTTTCTGCACATTTTTTTCCCTCTAGTGGTTGATTCGATATTGCACTGGTTTATGCCTGGCATCTCTCTCTACAGATTTAAACTGCAGGATTTTATGCTGGACATCAACTGGTGTAAAATTGAATTGACCACTAGAGGGAGAAAAACCATGTGTGGAAGAGACTCCCCACCAAAGAAACCGGAATCTACAAGCAAGGGCTTTTCAGACTGACAAGCTTCCTTCTCTCCCCCTTCGTTGACAGCTCTTGTAAATAAAGATGGACAGGAAGCTTTCTATATCTGTTCGAGACCTAGAAATGCTCACTGACTGCCAGAATGGCACAAAGTTTATTTCTTTGCTTTTCTCACACATTTAGCTGTACTGGATACCTCTCCTTTCCCCTGGATCTGGCTGCTGACCGTAGCCTTCTCCTTTCGCATACTCAGTTCCTCATGAAATGTGGAACTTGCTGTTTTCAAAGATCGGCTAGGCGAGCCATGGCACTCAGTCTGGAAAGCAGGAGCCTCCAAGGTTGGGGTTTGGGGGTCTGGTGGACTTGGAGCCTGGGAGGAGGGGTTAAGCAGCAGGTGTCTCAGATTCTGTCTCTCCTTCAGCTCCTCTAGATGGGCTTCGTGCTCACTGAGGGCCTCCCTTCTTCGCCTTTCTGAGCGACTGGTAAATTCCTTATGGAGGTCAACAAAGAAGTCTACCAGAGAGGGAGAGAAACAGAAGTAACATAAGAAGAGACCTGCTGAATCAGACCAATAGTCATAAGAACATAAGAGGAAACCATGTTGGATCAGGCCAATGGCCCATCCAGTCCAACACTCTGTGTCACACAGTGGCCAAAAAACCCAGGTGCCATCAGGAGGTCCACTAGTGGGGCCAGGACACTAGAAGCCCTCCCACTGTTCCCCTCCCCCTCAAACACCAAGAATATAGAGCATCACTTGCCCCAGGCAGAGAGTTCCATCTATACCTTGTGGCTAATAGCCACTGATGGACCTCTGCTCCAGATGTTTATCCAATCCCCCCTTGAAGCTGTCAAGCATCCTGTTTCCCACATGGTGGCCAACCAGTTCTTCTGGACAGCCAACAACTGGTCATAGAGGCTGAGACCTCCAGATGTTGCCTTCTGGCTCTGGGAATCAGGATTAGTGTCTCTGAATGTGAAGATTCCCCTCAGTCATCATGGATAGTAGCCATTGATAGACTTATCCTCCATTAACCTACCTTTTAAGACTGTCTGTTCCTGTGGCCATCACAAACATCCTCTGGCAGTGAATGCTGCATTTTAATCACCCTCTGTGGAAAAAAGTATTTCCTTTTGCCTGTTCTGAGCCTACTGCCCTGCTGGACCAGACCAATAGTCCATTGGATGAGATACACTGGATATACTCTGGCGCTGGAGCTTGGGGCTCAGGCTGAAGCCATCACCCATAGTTCATCCTGGAAGCCTGTCCTGCTCTCATGGTGCCAAGATGGAGAAAGTTAGCATGGTGTGAAAGTAAAAAGGAAGTTTCCCTTAGAATAGCAATCTACATATCAAAGGGACAGCATCGGAGAAGGAAAGGATGATCAGAGTCCTGGCCTTATCCAGTGGTGGAATTCTAGCAGGAGCTCCTTTGCATATTAGGCCACACCCCCTGATGTAGCCAATCCTCTGGCTACATCAGGGGTGTGTGGCCAAATATGCAAAGGACCTGCTAGAATTCCACCCCTGGCCTGATCTATCTCTCTGACTCTTTATAGTCCCCTTCTGAAGCCAGAGGCTACAAGACAGTGCAAAGTCCTTCACTTCCAACATGTTTGTGGACTCAAGCTCACTTCTGAGACTATGAGTGGAATTTCACAGGGGAAAAAATGGCTACCGTGATCTTGTCAGGTCTTGGTATCTAAGCAGAATTGGCCTTGATCACTGCTTGGACGGGAGACCAACAAGTAGTCCAGTGTCACTCGCTATGCAGGAATAGGCAACGTGAATCATCTCTGTTCGCCTATTGCCTTGAAAACCCCGTAAAAAGGTCGCCGGAAGTTGGCTGTGACTTCACAGCACTTTCCACGACCACCGGGTGTCATATAGTTACATAAAATTCAGCCCTGATCATGAGACATAAAGAGATGATTCACTACTTATGCTGAGGACATCTAGGTCTATATTACTGGCTGCCCTTTTCTGCATATTTGCAAATTTCTGATAAACTCATGGGAAAAGGGGAGGAGTCTGAGCAGGTCTTCAAGTGGTATGGAGATAAGGAGAGAAGGTTTTACTTACCCTGCATTGCTCTTAGCGCCCAATGAAGCCTTATGGGGGCGGGAAATGCACAGTTCGGAAAGCATTTTGGTGGCAAATGCAATGGGTCAGAGGGAAATCTAAAAACCAGAGAATCTTCTGACCTGGCATCTCTGTTGTTACAGCATTCATGGGGCAGTGAATGCACAACAGGGAATCGTATCAGCAGAGAAGCAGCCATAGAACCTGAAGACCTTTTCCTCCTCTTCCTAATGCACAAATTGTGACCTGCAAGCAAGCTCTTGGGGTACCTTTTTCAGTGCTCAAAGGCTGAGAGAGCTCGGGAATGTCCTCGTCGCTGTCTCCTGAACTTTCCTCTGCTTCCTTCCGACTTTGGGCAGAGGCTCTTTGGTCAGGGACATGCTGAGAATCCAGTTCTACCAGGTGAGGCAGGGCTGCCAAAACAGATTCCCTTGCAAGGAGGAGATGAGCACACAAACAATAAATAGGAGGTCCACGGGGGCAGGGCAGGGGATTGAGAGGATTGCAGCCTCCATAATTTCTTAAAAAGAGATGCTGAAGCCACAACTTCCCTCCTTAATCTGCAGCCATTAGTGGCATTTATAGCCCCAGCTTCCCTCCCATCCCTATGTAATCAGGACCGGCACGTCCAAGTAGGTGGCCGCCTAGGGTGCCTCCCTGTGCACAGCCTGCTGTCCCCAGTGCTCTTTCCCTGTCGTGCTCACCCTTGTCGCCCACTTCTCCACCACCCTCCTCTGCTTTGCTGCCTACCTGCAGGTGAGCACCGGGGCAGCGGATGTGCTCAAGGCTGCACTGCCACGCTTGTCATTACAGGCAGGAGCCTGGGGGCCTAGGGCGCCAAAAACCCTGGTGCCAGCCCTGTGTGTATTGTCCAATTTATGGACAACGGGCAGAACCTGGGAATGGCAAAGGCAGGCCCAGAATCCCCCCCCCCCATACCATGTAGAATTCCTGCACAGGTACAACCGCCTGAGGACAGGGCTGGGAGTAGGAGTAGGTGAGGGTAGGGTCTCTTCTAGGCCTTACCTGTAGCCCTTCTGATGGATGCATTTATTTCCTGTTAAATCCAGAATCACAAGGCTCTGGGGCAACTCATCTGCATGGGTTATAAAACAGAAAGAAAAAAAAGAAAGAAGTTTGGAGTGGAAATAAACCTTGCTGGGGCTTGGGGGGGGGGGCGCGGCAAGGCTGATTCCTGGTGTAATGTCCCCCTTTGGCTGCGGGTCCCCAAGTTAGAGTACTCATCACTCAGGCATCCATACTAAGATCCATTGAGCAGCAACAAGCTGGCTCAAAACCTCAACCGTTTATTTGCAAGGGGAAACTCCCACAACCGACAACTGCCGCTAACATACAAAACTGGAAACTGAAACAAGAGCTCCCTCCACCCGATAGGACCAAACCAAATCACACAGATATCAGAGGGGGAGCAGACTGTTCCATTACATACATACAATAAATATACCACACCCGGTATTCTGGCATTTGATGTGGACAGTATGGGTAAGCACTCATTCTCACACACACACATACCAATTAAAGGGAGAAGAAATTGGATTTATATCCCGCCCCTATACTCTGAATCTCAGAGTGGTCACAATCTCCTCTACCTTCCCCTCCCCACCACAACAGACATCCTGTGAAGTAGGTGGGGCTGAGAGAGCTTTTTACAGCACCTGCCCTTTCAAGGACAACTCCTGTGAGAGCTGTGGCTGAACCAAGGCTATTCCAGCAGGTGCAAGTGGAGGAGTGGGGAATCAAACCCGGTTCTCCCAGATAAGAGTCCGTGCACTTAACCACTACACCAAACCAGAGTTGTACTGATTTTTATTTGGGGGACGGTATTACATTGACTTTAATTTGTAGGACACCTTTTGACCAAGATGCGGCATTGAAAGCTTGTAGAGCAATATAAAGGAATCTCTGAAGTGGAGTTCACAGCTAGCCCCGACCTGTGTCCAGAGACTCGATGTGGTTGTGCGAAAGGTCCAGAAACTGCAGCTTCAGGAGGGCCTGGAGGTTCTCGACTCTGCTGATGCGGTTCCCAGCTAGGGAGAGGAATCTACAATTGTGCGGCAAGATAAGAAAAAGACGCTGTGAGATCCAGGAGGCCAAAGAAGGTGCTGCCTTCCAAAGATAGGGATGAGCTGGTCGTTAAGCCAGTGATGGTCTAATTGTGGGGTGTCTAACTCATTTGTTATGAGGGCCGGATCTGACATAAATGAGACCTTCTTGGGCTGAACTATGTTGGGCCGGGCCGTATGCGTACCTATTTAAGATTGGGTAGCAGAAATATAAACTTTATAAATGACACAGACAGACACAAATATATATATATATTTTAAAAACTTAAAACATACTTAAAACGTTAACGCTTGTTGGTCTTAAAGGTGCTTTCTTTGTATTTCTCACCTGGGATCTAGGGAACTGGACAAAGGAAGCTCTGCCTCTTTCCTTCCTTCCCCAGGGGACTGGGGGGGAGGAGCCTCAGCCAACAGAAGGAAGAGTGGCTTGGCTCAGTAGTTCTGCTGTACAATTGAAAGAGCCTGGAAAAACAAGCTCTGCCTCCCCTTCCCCCTTCCTCTCTCAGCCAATGGAGAAAATAGAGATTTTGTTCTGTAGCTCCTGTGCAATTGAGCAAACCTTGCAAAGCAAGCTGTTATGCAGAAGAAAGCAGATGACAGCCAGTTGCTGGGGGGGGGGGTTGATAGGAGCCCTCAGGGGGCCTAATTCAGCCCCCAGACTGTATGTTTCACACCTCTGGTCTAATTGCTCTGACCCGGGTAGCCCAGGCTAGCCCAATATCGTTAGATCTTGGAAACTAAGCAGAGTTGGCCCTGACTAGTAGTTGGAAGACAGGCCTCAAGATTAGGGTTGCCAGCCTCCAGGTGGGCATACAATACAACGAGAGAAGTCACAAAGAGTTAAAGACAAATGCTGACCAAAAGGTTACTGTGACACAAATTACTATGAATTACTGTATTTCAGAAAAATAATACAAATTTAATAGCATAAGATCAGACAGGTATACATTTAGAAATCCATAGTAGTCAATACTTCATGTAGAACTTCAACAACGATGTCCAAACTCGAAATTCACAGTAGATAGTCCACTTCCATTAATCCCATGAAATCATAATATGTGAGAGGAACACCACCTTTCACTTGCTTTTTCAATAATTTCCTCAGGCACAGGATTGTTTTAAAAAGTCCAAAAGTCAATGAAGACACAAATTTACAACAGCTCCCATGTAGCCAAGGGGTAACTGGTTAGGGAAAATAGATATAACTTGTCCCCTTCTGAATTTTTTGAAAATGCCCCCATCTTGGCTGAGAGATTCTTTTAATGCTAAAGAGCATTCCAAACTGGAATCCGAATCTGCAGTCTACTTTGTAGCCTCGTCACACAATTCTACTACTTCAAGTGTGAATCCAGTCTGAGAATGACATTTTAAAAAGCCATGAAATTGTGATATGGTGGAGGGGCAAGCACAAAAGAAATACCGCTTACTTCAAGTTGGGAAAGCAGCTCAGGTTTTCAATTTTCTCTATTTGGTTCTGAAAAATGAAAACAGCATTAGAATCACTGGCTAGTGTTACCAACCTCCAGGTGCTGGCTGGAGATCTCCTGGGATCACAACTGATCTCCAAGCGACAGAGATCAGTTCACCTGGAAAAAATGGCTGCTTTGGAAGGTGAACTCTATGCCATTGTACCTCATTGAAGTCCCATCCCTCCCCTCCTTATGAACATATGAAGTTGCCTTATATTGAATCAGACCCTCGGATCCATCAAAGTCAGTATTGTCTACTCAGACTGGCAGCAGCTCTCCAGGGTCTCAAGCTGAAATTTTTCACACTTATTTGCCTGGACCCTTTTTAGTTGGAGATACCGGGGATTGAACCTGGGACCTTCTGCTTACCAAGCAGATGCTCTACCACTGAGCCACTGTCCCTCTTGGGGAGATCCCCAAGATCTCCAGGTATTTCTTAACTCAGACCTGGCTACCCCATTCAGTAATGCAATGCCATGGTTTAAATAAAGTATGGTTACTGTGATTGTCTGAACTCATACCACTCCATTAGTCTTTGTTAAAGACCCATAAAACTAGAACTGTTTTTGCACACAGCTTACCTCGCAGTCACAATCCTGATCCCTCCGCAGCGTCTGGTCAGATTTCCCACCATCTGCGCTGAAGTTACAGGAAGTACCGCAGCTTTTGCATAGCAAATGTAAACCACTAAAACCCAGTTCACGTTTGCTACGCAAAAGCCGCAGCACTTCCTGTAACTCCGGCGCAGATGGTGGGAAATCCGACAGACGCTGCGGAGAGAACAGGATTGTGACTGCGAGGTAAGCTGTGTGCGAAAACGGTATAGGATTTTAATCCAGGCTTGAAGCTGATTTATTGCTGGAATCAGGCGGCTTCATGGAGATGAGTCTCTGTTTTGCTCAAAAAAGGCATTTATAGCAGCAATGGAGACTCCATGTACATTTGCCCCTGCTTGCCTCTGGCAGGCCTTTTGACAGTTTTTAAAAAAACTGATAGTGGGAATGTGTGATTAAATTTATTTGATTAGGTTTATATCGCCCTCTCCCCAGGGCCGGCCCTAGGGCACACAATGCCCCAGGCAGACCCGCCACCCTTCTCCGCAGTGCTGCCTCGCATGGCAAAGTAGGGCAGGAAAGGCACTTGGGAAGGGAGGCAAAGGTGTGCAAGCCATCCAGCCGGCTGGCTTTGCTATGCCTCCCTTTTGATCAAAAGGGAAAGGTAGCAAACCCAGTGGCTATGCAGCAGCCAGCTGGCTTTCCTTCACCTTCCTTCCAGTTGGATACATTGGTCCCAGACCGCATAGGGTAAATAGGTTACCTGTTGCAGGTAGATGCTGTGGATCTGTTCTAAACCTTGTAGTTCTGGGATGCGGCTGATTCTCTCCCTGTCTAGTCGGAGGATCGGGAGAGCAGCCAGGGCTTGGGATCTGAAGGGAGAGACATTTCACTCAGCGTTGTGCCTCTTCTTGCTCCATCATTGCCCAGCAACATCCCCACCTGCCAAAATCTCAGCATCCCAGAATTCTTAGATACTCACAGATTCTCCAGGGACTCTTTTTCCACTGGAGCAAACAGGTTCCTCTGTGCAATGAGGGATTTTGTTAAGTTCGCTCCTTCTTTGGAGGAACTGTGTATGTTCTCTAGGAACAAGAACATGGGAATTCTTACTTTTTTCTGGATCGCACATCAGATTCTAATTATTGACTTAGCACATTTTGTATCCTTGCCTTTCCTGCAAGGAGCCCAGGGTGGCGTGTGTGGTTCTCCCCCATCTCTGTTTTATTGTCACAACAATCCTGCAAGGTAGGCTAGGCTGAGAGAATGACCGGCTCAAGGTCACTATGAAAGTTTTCTGGTAAGGGGGGTGGGGTGGGATTTGCATCCAGGTCCTAACAAGCCAACTCTCTGAATGTCAAATCCCCACTAGGGGTTGCCAGAAGTCAACACTTCACTGGGGTGCTAATCTCTGCCAGCTGGAGATCAGTTGTAAAAGTGGGAGATCTCCAGGCCCTATCTTGAGGCTGGCAACCCTAGATTGCTGGGGGGGGGGGGGCTGACCACTGGCTGGGGATAGGGTTGCCAGCTCCAGGTTGGGAAAGTCCTGGAGATTTGGGGATGGAGCCTGGAAAGGACAGAGACCTCAGTGGAGTCCAGTTATGGTAGCCAGAGCCCGCTTTGGAAGAACCTGGAGATTTGGGGGGTGAGACCGGAGTAGGGCAGGGTTTGGGGAAGGGAGGGACTTCAATGCCATAGAGTCCATCTTCCAAGTATCCATTTTCTCCAAAGAAACTGATCTCTGCAGTCTGGAGAGGTGCTCTAATTCTGGTGGATCCCCAGGCCTCACCTGGAGGTTGGCATCCCTAGCAACTTCAAAAGCCACCCTAAATTTATCCGAATAAACAAATGGCCCCTTGTATGCACTCCTCCACCCAGGGCTTGTACAGTCTCTTTGATACAAGATCACTCACCTCCAGGCATGACTGACAGAGCAAATCACCGACGCGGATGCCTAAGGTTCCAAGCCGCGCCAATGCCGAGCAAAGCTAAAGACGCGTGTCTGCGTATACACGCGGGAATCTTTAGCTCGTCTGGGAAAGTGTGTGTGTGCTGGGGCGGAGTGGAAGAAAGTCTTGCAGTAGTTACAATGTGGGGATCCCCTTAGCTACAGTTGGGGGCTAGGGGATGATGTCTCCCTGGCAACAAAGGAAGGGAAGAACCAACGTAGCAACAGCTGGGGGGGGGGCGCCTAGCAACCGCCAGAAAGCTCAGCAGGGGCCTCCCTAGCAACAGGTAGCCCGTGGAAGGGGGCCGGGCGTTTTCTGATTACTAAAGCATGGAAATCTCGGGGGAAATTTTGCAGCAATACTCCTACAGCTTTGGAAGGGGTACTCTTTGGCTGAAGGGCTCCTTAGCACCGGCGGCGGGGGTGGAAGGATGTAGAAGCAACTTGGGAAACGGCCCCACAAAATAAATACTTTGCGGGGGTGGGGGGAGGTTTCCAAGTAAGAATTTGCAGGGAGGGGGGGTTCTCTCCTGTACTAGCTTGTAGAGGGCTCCCGGGTCAGGCGGGATATTACCAGGCAATAGGAATTCAGCCTAGAAGGAATCAGGGACGTGGGGCGAGGAGGAAGGATGAAAGGCGTGCTCGTTGCTAGGAAACGAGATACTTCCTGCAAACCGGGGCGGGGTTACAGCAGAATTCTATGCAGAGTAACTGTATTTTACGCCCATTGTAATCAATACGGCGGGCAATGCAATCTTATGCAAGGTGACTCCAGTAAACCAATGGGTGTAAAGACTGGAATAAATCCGCCTAGGACCGTCCTGCTAAGTCTTTCTGGCGCGTTCACAGCTTCGTTGCCTTTAAATCTCTCCCCTCCCAGAAAAAAGGCGGACCTTTGCTTCTATCCCAAAATGCTCTTCTTCTGTTTCCCAAGATGGCTGCTGCGAGTAGTTGCGCTGGGTTTTGCAGAGCCGGTAAGATTAAGCGTGCTCAGGCGAGATCTCCCCCACCCTTCTCCCTGCTGCATTTATCCTATAGCCTCCTTGGGGTTTGGCGCCCTGCCGCTCCTTATTTCGGTCTGGGTTCTAATCCTGCCCTCCTCGTGTGCAGCATTGGCCAGGTCATTGCTGTAGACCGCCTGGCCGGTTGCTGGACCGTAAGGAATCAGAGCTCAGGTGCAAAGCAAGGGTCGGCCCTGGCCAGGGTCACACCGTAGGGGCAGAAAAAGGCAAACCACCTCTGGTGAATGTCTGTTGCCTTCAGAACTCTAATCAGCTGTGACTCGACGCACTTCCCGCCACCAAGGACTCATGTGCAAGTCAGAAGTCCGACTCCAGAATGTGGGCCTCTTCCCAGGGCTTTTTTCTTTTTTGCTGTTGCCCCTTAGGGTTTTTGCTTCTTTGGAGAAAGATGTGGGCAGACTGCCTATAACATCTGGTGCATAGCCAAAGCATTGTCTGTAAACACTGAATGGTTACCCTGTGCTTTCTTTGCTTGGTTCTATTAGGCCAACAGGGTGGGGTGCTTTTTGTTAGCTTTTGTTAGGTATTGCATCTGCTAATATTACCTCATTTGGATCTAGGGTTGTCAGGTTCTCCCCCCCTCTCCCGACTAGCGGGGAAATTGGGGAGGGGGTAGGGTTGCCAGCTCCAGGTTGGGAAACTCCTAGAGATTTGAGGGTGGAGCCTGGGGAGGACAGGGACCTCAGTGGGGTCCACCCCCCAAAGCATCCATGTTCTCCAGGGGATCCGTTCTCTGTAGTCTGGAGATGAGCTGGAATTCTGGGGGATACCCTGGAGGCTGTCATCCTTACCCTTTCCCCCCACCTACTAATGTCTAGTATCCCATTCCCATATGCCCCTGACCAGAGATTGCCTATGCTAATACCCTGCTTTTCTCCACCTCAAGGAGTCTCAAAGCAGCTTATAATCGCCTTCCCTTCCTCTCCCCATGACAAGCACCTTGTGAGGTAGGTGGTGCTGAGACAGTTCTGGCCCAAGGTCACTCAGCAGGCTTCATGTGAAGGAGAAGCAGGGAATCAAACCTGGTTCTCCAGATCAGATGCTGCCACTCTTAACCACTAGAGGAGAAGAAGAGATAGGATTTACACTCCACCCGTCACTACCCGAAGGAGTCTGAAAGCAGCTAACAACCTCCTTTCTCTTCCCCTCTCCACAACAGACACCTTATGAGGTAGGTGGAGTTGAGAGAGCTCTGACAGAAACTGCTCTTGAGAGGAACAGCTCTGCGAGAACTTGTGACTGACTCGAGGTCACATCAGCAGGTGCAAGTGGAGAAGTGGGGAATCAAACCCAGTTCTCCCAGATAAGCGTCCGCTCTGTGCACTTAACCACTGCACTACACTGGCTCTTTTATGCTTTACTCAAATGCCTTACTGTTGGGATTCGACCTGTTAGTGGTTGGTGGTGCCTTACTGTTGGGATTTGACCTGTTGGTGGTTTTTTTAAAAGTAATTCAGAATGTTTATTAAAATATTAATTAACCATACATATAAAATATTCTCCATATACTGCGTAATCCAATGCAATCATAAAATGTCAACAGATTTCGAAGCTCAGATTAGACTAGTGATGTCAATTTACAGTTGAGGTTATTAATATTAAGCATGTGCATAGAATAAGGTCTTGTCAAGACAAAACACACATGTAAATATACATGCACACACTCAAATCCACAAAAAAAAACAAAAAAGGGGAGGGGAGAGAGCAAGTAAAGTAAATGCAATGCTGTTGAAGAAAGATATTCTGCAGTAGGCATAAACAACGGATTTGAATACCTGTAATCTGGTGGATTTTTTGCAGAATTAGATGCCAAAATGTTTGCATAACTGGACAAGTCCACCAGTTATGTATATATGAACCTGTTGGGGTTTTGACAGGCCCTGGACTGAGTGGTTTTTCCTCCTCTCTCCTTGTTTTGTTGGCTACAGGCTGGCAACCCTGCTTTCAGTTCGTCCGCCATGGCTCCAAAGCCGTCACACGTCACTGGAAGCCGATGCACTTCTTGAGGCAGCAGCTGATGGCAGTCACAGAATACATCCCGCCAAAACCCCTCATCGCACCAGAGTGCAGGCCCCCTGTCAAGATCGACGAAGAGGTAATGTCACAGCCAACCCAGCATCCTCCGTGATTTTTAAAAATAGTATAGACTGGGGGTGACCAAATGTGGCTCTTTCACACATATTGTGTGGCTTTTGAAGGCCTCCCTTGGATGGCTTGGAAAAGCCATTTCTTTCTTTACATCACTTTGCCAAGCCAAGCGAGCTGGCAGCTTGGAGAACGCATTTTAAGTGAACATTGCTTTCTTTCCACCTCTCCCCCTCCCATCTATTGTCTTCCTTCCTCCCTCCTTTCCTGCTTTCAAACATCTGACACTCATATCTCGCAGCTCTCAAACATCTGACATTTATTCTATGTGGCTCTTACATTAAGCATGTTTGGCTACCCGGGTATAGACCTATTTGTAGGTTAAAACCATGAGGAGGCTTGTCACGTTGTTGTCCTCCATGGTGTCATCAGTTGCAGTGCAGTACGTATGATTTCTGAATGCCACGTAATCTTTTTATCCTCATAGGATTACTCACTGAGAAAAATGAGCATAGAAGGGGCTGTGGCTCAGTGGAAGAGCCTCTGCTCCGTATGCAGAAGGTCCCCGGTTCAATCCCTGGCATCTCCAGTTGAAAGCACCAAGTAGAAGGTGATGGGAAAGACCTCTGCCAGAGACTCCAGAGAGCTATTGCCAGTCTGAGTAGATAATACTGACCTTGATGGACCAAAGGTCTGATTCAGTAAAAGTAGGACTTTTTTTGTAGCAGGAACTCCTTTGCATATTAGGCCACACACCCCTGATGTAGCCAATCCTCCAAGAGCTTACAGGGCTCTTAGTACAGGGCATACTGTAAGGAGGATTGGCTACATCAGGGATGTATGGCCTAATATGCAAAGGAGTTCCTGCTATAAAAAAAGCCCTGAGTAGAAGGCTTTCCAGCTCTTACAGCAGCTGCCCTTTCAAGAACAACTTTTATGAAAGCTTTGTCTGACCCAAGGCCATTCCAGCAGATGCATGTGGAGGAGTGGGGAATCAAACCCAGTCCTCCCAGATAAGAGAAACAGTAAGGCAGCTAATACAAAATCAACAAAATCAAAACACAGTTGAGCAGGAGACAGACACACTATATATATTCTCCTTAAAAATGTGGGGGAACGAAAAAGTCTGCTGTTGCCTGTAACTTAATAAGCCAGACAAAATGAGTGCAGGGAAGAAATTCTGCAAACAGACAAAGAAAGCCTTCTTTCTGGAGCCCCACCCCTTCACGGGGTGGGGTGGGGGGATGATAGAGGGCTGGGCCAGAAGATGAGGCAGGTTCATATCAGAGGTTATGTTTGTTACAGTCTTTCAGATAGGCCGGGAATGTTCCCATGGCTCTGCTGTGTTGTTGTTGTTGTTGTGATGATGGTGATGATGATGTTTGCATCCTCTAAGGTGTTTCAGGGTGGGTTATGAGGTTCTCCAGTCTCTCCTGTGAGGTAGGTTAGGGAGAGCGAAAGAAAGAGCGTGACTGGCACAGGATCATCTAGTGATCTTCATGGTTTAAAGAGGATTTGAACCCAGCTCTCTCCGGTGCTGTACCACAGGACCTTGTAAGGCCTCTCTGGCATTCTTTGGCCAGTGGACTTGCAGCTTTTTGAAAGATGATTAGATACTCCTTAAGTTCAGGACAGTATTAGCTGAGTGTTAGCTAGATACGTTCTACAGTTTTTCTGCCGGCTGCTCCCATTGTTCTTTAAACTTTAATTCTTTCTGTATTATTATAACTATTTTTTTGCTATTTGTATGACTTGAAAACCAATTGTAAGCCACTGCAGGAGCCCTCTAGGCTAGCAATGTGAGGTGGAAAGCTTGGAAATGATAAATAAAACCCAAGTGGGCAAATTAAGAAACATTATTCCTAGGGTTGCCAGCTTTTGGTTGGGATATACCTGAAGATTTTTTGGAGGGAGAGGCAGGGTTTTATGATGATGATGATATTGGATTTATATCCAGCCCTATACTCTGAATCTCAGAGTCTCAGTGCGGTCACAATCTCCTTTTATCTTCCTCCCCCACAACAGACACCCTGTGAGGTAGGTGGAGCTGAGAGAGTTCTCCCAGAAGCAGCCTTTGCAAGGACAGCTCTGCAAGAGCTGTGGCTGACCCAAAGCCATTCCAGCAGCTGCAAGTGGAGGAGTGGGGAATCAAATTCAGTTCTCCCAGATAAGAGTCCACGCGCTTAACCACCACATCAAACTGGGAAGTCCAGGGTTCCTACGCAGAGACAGGCAATGGCCAACTACTTGTACAATGTGCAAGAGTCCGAATTCCAAAGTAGCCATTCTCTCCAGGTGAACTGATCTCTGTCACCTGAAGGTCCATTGAAACCTCCAGCCACCACATGGAGGTTGGCAACTTTAATAATTCCTGTTGACACCCCCCCCCCCACAACAAGTAGTTCCGGTATTTTAACTATTTCTACCCTGACTGAGAAAGGCAACGGCAAATCACCCCGTAAAAAGTCTGCTGTGAAAACATTGTGATACGACGTCACCCCAGAGTCGGAAACGACTGGTGCTTGCACAGGGGACTGCCTTTACCTTTTTTACCCTGCTCTCTCAGCCACGATATGGTTTACAAAATAACACAATTAAAACAATTACAATATCCCTAGCTAATCAGATCAAGATGGGTAGTCAGTTTGATGTAGTGGTTAAGTGTGTTGACTCTTATCTGGGAGAACCGAGTTTGATTCCCCACTCCTCCACTTGCACCTGCTGGAATGGCCTTGGGTCAGTCAGAGCTCTCATAGGAGTTGTCCTCGAAAGGGCAGCTGCTGTAAGAGCTCTCTCAGACCCACCCACCTCACAGGGTGTATGTTGTGGTGGGGGGAAGGTAACGGAGATTGTGACCGCTCTGAGATTCAGAGTATAGGGCGGGATATAAATCCAATATCATCATCTTCTTCTTAGTCTGTCTGTAGCAGTAGAAAAGAGCAGGAGTCCAGCAGCACCTTAAAGACTTAACAAAACTTGTGGCAGGGGATGAGCTTTTGTGAGTCACTGCTACCCTGCAACAAACTGTGTTAGTTTTAAGGGGCTACTGGACTCTTTGCTCTTTTCTACTACTAGCTTATCAGGTTACCCTGGTGGCTCACCAAAGTCAGAACCTGATCACTTTCCAAGACGTGCTGCAAAGTCATCTTATTTGGGTTGCCCTTTTAAATGGCTGTGGTTCATCTGGCATGTCTCACCCTTTGAAATAATCATCCAGTTATCCACCTTGAGAGAAATTATAGTGAGAGAAATTGAAAGTGAGTTGTGTTAATAGACTTATGCTATCCCCTCTTTCTCTTTTTATTTAAGTATTCCCTTTCGTTTAGCTTGGGATGGAGCAAGGCATTATCCTTAGCTTAAGAGTCAAAAATTCTAGCCTAATTATCAGTTAATTTATCCTTGATAAGATATTTATTTATATATGTATTTAATTGGTGATCTATTGATTGGTTGACTGGCGAACTGGACGCTAGCTTAAATGCTAAATAAGATGTTCTACAAAGTCATATACCGTATTTTTCGCACCATAAGACGCACTTCCCCCCCTCCAAAAAAAGTGGGGGGGAAAGTGTGTGTGTCTTATGGAGCGAAGGTACCGGTACCTACCTTCCTGGGGGGGGGGGGGGGGCGAGCTGCTGCCTCCGCCTCTGATCCCGGCGCTTCCCCTGCGCCTGCCTGCCTGGCTCCAGCTCTGACGCTTACAGCAAGCGCCAGGATCGCTCCCTCTGCCCTCCGATCCCGGCGCTTGCTGTAAGCGTCAGAGCTGAAGCCAGGCAGAAAAGCACGGAGGAAGCACGCTGCCCCCTCCACAGCCGGCGCTCGCAAAGCGCTGGGTTTGCGGAGGGGGCGGGTGCTTCCTCTATGCCTGCCTGCCTGCCTGGCTTCAGCTCTGATGCTTACAGCAAGCGCCGGGATCGGAAGGCAGAAGGAGCGATCCTGGCGCTTGCTGTAAGCGTCAAGATCTGGAGCCAGGCAGGAGGCACGGAGGAAGCGCCGGGATCGGAGGCAGCGGATCGCCCCCCAGGAGGAAGGTGCGTCCTATCGTCCGGAGCGCCTTATGGTGCGAAAAATATAGTACTTTATGCACAGTAGAATTTTGTTATTTGTGGAATTAATCTACTTGATACGACTTCATCCAATGAGGTTCTGTATAAACTTGGAATTTTTAAAATAAACTTATCGTATGTTAAAAAAAAAAAGAAGTCCTCCTTGGATGTCAGGAAGCCTTGCGGCCAACCCTGACTGTGAAAAGTAGGAACTGGTGCAGAGTCAAATAAAGCCTATGATGGCAATGACAAGATGGTATAAAGCCCCAGGTCTCAGGAATAGGCTTACAAATGCAAATGAACAAAGCAGGAGTCAAGTATCACCTTTAAGACCAACAAAGTTTTATTCAGAATGTAAGCTTTTATTCAGAATGACTGCTTGCCATTCCTTACTATTGTCCGATGAAGTGTGCTTAGAGCACACGAAAGCTTACATTCTGAATAAAACTCTGTTGATCTTAAAGGTGCTACTTGACTCCTGCTTTGTTCTACTGCTTCAGAGCAACACGGCTGCCCATCTGGATCTAAATGCAGATGGCAGCAACTGAGCTCCCACTGACCGATCCTGGGACGCCACGCATCCAGGGGAAGCCCCTCTTGACCGGCTGCCGCCTCTTTCAGGTTTGGTGAGTCTTGGCTCAGCTTCCGAATGGCTACTAGCAAATCTCTTCCCTCTTCCCAACCCTGCCCTCCAGGAGCACGGCTTTGTGAAGTTTCTGCGTCGGCAAGTGGAGCAGACGTTCCGTGAGAACAACATGATTGCTGTGTGCCAGTACAACTACGCTCCCGGCGGTGAGATCGCACTTATGAGGCACCGGCTGCGAAAGTACAACATCCACGCCAAATTCTTCCCCAACGAGGTACAGAACTGTTGCAACTGGGTCTTCTAAGTATGCCCGAGGCACCATGCCGCTAATTGGGGTTCCCTCCCCCTAGGCAGATGTCCAGATCTGGGCATTGCCGCTCGGAGCAAAGTTTTAACATGAAGATCTGCTGTACTTGGTGTACATGAGAGGCAGATCATGAGGAAGAGGACATGGAAGGGGTGCATCAGTGCTTAGTTCTTGTGGCCCTTTCTTGCACGCCCAAGGAAATGCTGATTGCCACTTTTGGGGTCAGGCAGCAGTTTTTCTCTAGGCCAGTTTGCCCAGGGATCGTGAAAGGTTTTGTTTTTTAAAAAATGCTGCCATCTTCTGGGGCATGGAGCAGGTGTCACTGGGGTGTTGGTAGGGAGGAGTATTTGTGAATTTCCTGCATGGTGCAGGGGGTTGGACTAGATGACCGTGGAGGTCCCCTTTGTGATACCATGATTCTGCATTCTGTGTGGGACGGAGGTGGGGAATCACATTTCCTTGTTGTCTCCAGGTTCTCTGTGCTGGGGGTGGCATAATAGAAGTTTACAAACTTATGCATGGGATAGGGAACGTAGAGAAAGAAGGCCTTTTATCCCTTTCTCACAATACAGGAATTCTTGGGCACTCGGTGAAATTAATGAGCCATAGGCTTAGAACAGAGGAAAAGAAGGACCTTCACTCAAAGAATAATAAACATGTGGAATTCACTGCTGCAAGAAGAGGTGGCAGCTACAAGCATAGACAGCTTCAAGAGGGGGACTGGATAAACATGGGGAACAGAGGTCCATCAGGGAACGCTCTGTCTGGGGCAGTGATGTTCTGTATTCTTGGGGGGGTGGAGAGAGTGGAAGGGCTTCTGGAGTTCTGGCCCTGCTGGTGGATCTCCTGATGGCACCTTAGTTTTGGCCTCTGTGTGACACAGAGTGTTGGACTAAATGGGCCATTGGCCTGATCCAACAAGGCTTTTCTTATGTTCTTATATAGCCTGCCACTGCTTTGACATGACCTTGGAAAAGAGCCAGTGTTAGAACTGCCACCAAATGTCACCAGATTTAGAGGTTCCTGCTCAGAACAAGAATCTTGGAAGCCCCAAAAGAGCTTTTGTAAGGCATTTCTCAAATGCGCCAATGCGATTTTTCAGTCGGTCAAGTCAAGTTTATTGCATTAGCTCACAGCCATAGCAAACACTATGAAAAACAGTGCACCATAGCATAAAGTAAATCACAATACACATTAGAACCCATAAGATACCCATTAAAAATCTAAAAATGTAACATATAATTAACAACCATGAATCTTAGTAACAAAGGGCAAGGTTTAACAACAAACTACAGATCCTATAATAGCACAGAGAGACTCGACGTGAGAAAGGGAAGGATTCATCGATTACACTGGCTTTGGAGGGTTTTGACTGGATATTTATAACTCAAAAAATACATTGTTGTCATTTGTGATGTGACCCATTTATTTTGGGCTGTGAGAAATATTACCAGTCTGGACCAATCCAGTTGTCCTGGCTAGCTTGTTAAAAAGTTATTGAGGTATTATTCGCTGCAAATCTCAGGCACCAAAAACCAGATGGGCCTGGTCCTTGACAGGTCCCTGGTTGCAAGAGCAGACTTGCTCATATGGGATATTGTTGCAACAACCTCTTAACATTCCTAATGTAATTTTTTTCACCCAGTGATTGGAGGTGGACCAATCAGCGAGCCCAGTCATATCATACAACATAGGGGCCAGACCCTGCCAAACCTAAACAATCCCAGCTTCAGGAATAGGGTAATGGGATCTAAACTTGCTGAGACTGAGAGGGGAAAAGATCTCGGGGCCGTAGTCAGTGTTCCCTCTCAGCTGAGTTAGCGTGAGATAGCTCACAGATTTTTAGCCTCCAGCTCACTCATTTTTGTCTTAGCTCAGGAAGGATGACCCTAATTTATGCAGTAGCTCACAACTTTAATGTCAGTAGCTCACAAAGTAGAATTTTTGCTCACAAGACACTGCAGCTTAGAGGGAACATTGGTAGTGGATAGCTCAGTGAAAGTGGCAACCCAGCTTGCTGCAGCAGTGAAAAGGGCGCTAACCCTGTTAGGGATTATTAAAAAAGGACATTGCAGAGCTGAAAAAGTACAGAGAAGGGCAAGCAAGCTGGTTAGGGGTTTGGAGCACCTTCTCTATGAGGAAAGGCTGAAGAGCCTGGGACTTTTCAGTTTAGAAAAGAGACAACTAAGAGGGGCGGGGGACATGGTAGATGTTTATAAAATTACGCATGCGGGTAGAGAGAGTGGACAGAGAGAAATTTTTCTCCCTCTTCGAAAATACAAGAACTCGAGAGCATCCAGTGAAGCTGATGAGCGGTAGGTTCAGGACGGACAAAAGGAAGTACTGCTTTACACAGAGAGTGATTAAAATGTGGAATTGGTTGCCAGAAAATGTTGCGATGGCCACAGTAATAAACAGCTTTAAAAGGGGATTAGATTTGTGGAGGATAGGTCTATCAGTGGCTGCTAACCGTGGTGACTGAAGGGAACCCCCACATTCAGAGACACCAATCCTCTAAATCCCAGAGGCAACATCAGGTGAAGGCTTCGGCCTCTGTGCCCTGTTGTTGGCTCTCCAGAGGAACTGACTGGCCACTTTGTGAGACAGGATGCTGGACTAAGAGGGACCGCTGGCCTGACCCAGCAGGGCTTTCCTTATGCTTCAGCTTGTATATTTCATCTTAATGGAAGTAGCGATGTCCACGAGGACAGATGGCTTTAAAAGTGGGTTAGACGGATTCATGGAGGAGTGGTCCATCAGTGTCCCACTAGCCGTCATGACTAAAGGGATCCTCCACATTCGGAGGCAGTCAGCCTCTGAATCCCAGTGCTATGAAGTGACATTAGGGGGGAAGGCCTTCGCCTCTGTGCCCTGTTTGTTGGCCCTCCAGGGCAACTGGACGGCTACTGTGTGCAACAGGGATACTGGACTAGATGGACCACTGGTGAGATCCAGCGAGGCAGCTCTTACATTCTCTTTACCTTTTCAGGTCCTTAGAGCTGTTCTTATGGAATCCAAATACAAGAACCTTCTCCCTCTCTTTGTGGCCCGCAACCTTCTACTGGTGAGCCCGGAGACCAGAGCCCGGGAGATGCTGCGGGTCTTGAAAAATATCCCACAGATTACTCTCCTGGGTAGGTGTTGGGAGAATTACGACGGGGCCGTTGTTATGGGGGCAATATAGTTTCCTGCACCATGGGCATCTTAAAACCCAAATCAAACTAACGAGACAGGGTTTGGCCCAAGTTGGTTGGCTTGTTCACTTATTTCATTCATACCCTGCTTTTCTCACCACTGGGGATTGTGTGTGTGTGTGAAATGCCATCAAGCCACTTCTGGCTTGAATTAATGTCCTCCAAAACAACCTATCATTAACAGCCTTGTTCAGGTCTTGCAAACGGAAGGCTGTGGCTGCCTCAATTTGAGTCGATCCATCGTGTGCCGGGTCTTCTTTTTTTACCTGCTGCCTTCAGCTTTTCCTAGCAAGGGGACCCAGAGTGGCTCCTAACATTCTCCCCTTCTCCATTTTCACTTGGAGGTCGACAGCTGCAGAGACGGAGCAGTGAAATGTCACGTAGCGGCAAAGATGTAGATTTGGGGAGGCCCCAATGTTCCCTCTAAGCTGTGGAGTCTTGTGAGCAAAAATTCTACTTTGTGACCTACTGGCATTGAAGTTGTGAGTTACTGCATAAATTAGCCTGCTCTGGGGCCATTTCTCCTGAGCGAAGGCAAAAATATGTGAGCTGGAGGCTAAAAAAACTCTGAGCTAGCTCACACTAATTCAGCTTAGAGGGAACACTGGGCTTAAGTATCTCAGAAGAGGCTTTTCTGTGAAGACTTTCTTGAGGAGGAAGGTTGCTTGATGAAAACCAGGGAAGGGGGAAGCTTCCCAGTCACGCTCGAAGGCACTGGGAAGAAATTCGACCACCATGTGCGGTGTGATGGTACATCCTGCTGCTGAAGCTAAAGGTGGGCAAGGCCAGAACTGCGAGACCACCTGGGGACCTAGCATAAGCTCTCTGGAGGAAGTTCAAAGCAAAAGGTTGGGAATTTTATTGATCAGTTGGATGTCCATGCAGTGGATAACTGGCCATGAGGCTGAGAGCTGTGGCTGAGCAGCAGAGCATCTGCCTGCAGAAGGTCCCTGGCACCTCCTGTTTATTTATTGTTGTATTTATACGTGTGCATGTGTGAGTGTGCGTGTCATGGCAGCCTCTGGTGACTGACCTCTACTGGACGCCTGGAGGATATTAAGGGAGGTGGCCGAATAAAGCCTGCCCCCACCTCCTGACTCCTGGTATTGCTAGGACGCCTCAAATTGCTAGGAGGCCTCAGGGTCGATCCTGCTTAGCTTCTGAGATCTGATGAGACTGGGCTTGTTGGCCTGTCCAGGTCAGGAACCTATCCTGGAACCTCTAGTTAAAAGGACCAAGTATAGAAGGTGATGCAAAAGACGTACTGCCTGAGTGTGCGGTGAGCTACCTCTGGTCAGAGTGGACGAGACTGGATCTGATTTGGTAGAAGGCAGTTTCATGTGCGTTCTTGTGAGAAGCCAATTTGGTGCCAAGGGGAAAAAAATTACTGCAAATACAACAATGGGTCCAACAGTACGCCCCCCACCAGCATTCAGTTTTGCTGCAGAGCATCCTACATGTGTGTAAAGCTCAAATTCTGCAACCTCTCCCCCATTCTGCAACCCTTCCCAATTCCGCAACCTCTCCCCAAGCTGAAGTTCTGCAACCTCTTCCCAAATTAGCTTTTGTACCTCAGTTGCTGCCAGCTCACCTTTTGTTGTCTGCTTCCAGGAGGCTGCATCGACAACACCCTCATGAGCAAGGAAGGCTTCAACAACTATGCCAAGCTGTTGTCCATGGCGACCACCCAAGGGGAAGTGGTGGGGGCCCTTTCTCTCCTGCCCTCCCAGACCAGCACACTTCTGCAGCGTGGCCCCATCCACTTGGCTTCCTTGCTGGACCAGTATATTAAACAGCAGACCAGCAGTGGGGCAGAGGTGAAGGAGGGGGGTGATTCCTGAGAACGTTGAAAGCCCTTTGACAAATTCCCTGCAGCTATTTATCTCCTCTGTTGGTTGTGTGATCATTGCTTGGGTGGGTGGGCTTAGTCGACGGTAGCAATGAAATCCTCTTAATCAAGTGGACTCAGAGAGATGAGGGGTAGACTGTGAACAAGAGAGCTGTTGGAACACATATATCCCTTTGGGTATTAGGTCTCTGTTTCATTTCTAGAACTGGTGTGATACTAGCCCACCAAATCAAGTAACCCTAGTTCCTTCCGCAACTGCAGCAGAATTAACAAGCTTGAGAACTGGAGAAGTCAAAGCCATCCAGCACCATCCAGTGCTTCACTTTATGGTACAGCATCTGAAAGAATAATGCCACATGATTATAATTGCTAATCTTAGCATTATTACATTTTTTCAGGGGTTTTTTTTGTGGCAGGAACTCCCTTGCATATTAGGCCACACACCCCTGATGTAGCCAGTCGTCCTGGAGCTTACAGTAGGCCCTGTACTAAGAGCCCTGTAAGCTCTTGGAGGATTGGCTACATCAGGAGTGTGTGGCCTAATATGCAAAGAAGCTACAAAAAAAGTCCTGCATTTTTTCAAAAGAATCCTATTGTCTATATTATGCTGAGTGACTGGGGAATAAGTTTGGCAGAATCCTGGAGCTCTTGCAACTCCAAAGTGAATCTTGCAATCTAAATAAATGTGGACTTTTGTAATACTGGCATTTGTTTCTGTGGTCTTGCTCCTGCTAATGACAGGGAGGGTAAAAAAAGCTGGATATGATACATAAGCTCCCTGGCATCTCAAGACAGAAGAATTAAAGTGGTCCATGGGAGACTTTGGTGAACTGAGTCTAATTGAGGTGACAAGATGGACTACTGGACTAATTAAAAAAGCGGTAAGTTTCCGGGTCCTGATGGCATCCAGGGGTTCTTAGAAAACTCAGATGACAAATTATTGATCAAGTCGCCAGTATATGTAAGTTGTTACTGCAAACAGGCACTGTACCAGAGGACTGGATAGTCTCTCTCTCTCTCTCTCGGCTTGGCTTCGCGAACGAAGATTTAAGAAGGGTGCAATAGTCCACGTCTGCTGCAGGCTCGCTGGTGGCTGACAAGACCAATGCGGGACAGGCAGGTCCGGCCACAGTGGCTGCAGGGAAAAGTCTGATTTAGGGTTGATGCTGTAGCAGTGCGATTCTTCCTCAATCTCCTTTTGTCCTCAAGACCAGCTATGCGTGCGTTCTCAAAGGAAGAGACAGCCTGGTGGATGGTGTGCCTCCATGCTTTGCGATCTGAGGCTAGGTCAGACCACTGGTGATGGTTGAACTGGATAGTAGCACACGGTGTTCCCTATAAGCTGAGTTAGTGTGAGCTAGCTCACAGATTTTTAGCCTCCAGCTCACACATTTTTGTCTTAGCTCAGGAAGGATGACCCCAGAACACACTGATTTATTCAGTAGCTCACAACTTTAATGCAAGTAGCTCACAAAGTAGAATTTTTGCTCACAAGACTCTGCAGCTTAGAGGGAATATTGGTAGCACATACAGAGATTTTTTAAAAAAGGTTCGAAGGGGAACCAGGAAATTACAGGTCATTTAGCCTAACATCTGTCCCAGGAATATTAGTAGAAACCGCACTCAAAGATAGGGGTATCAAGCACACAGGAGGACCAGTGCTTCTACTGAAAATCCTGTCCAGTTGCTCACACCCCATGTTCTAGGAATTCACAAAGCATTGTTCACACTAGGGGTCTCCAACCTTTTTCAGCCTGTGGGCATATTTGGAATGCTGACACAGCATGATGGGCGCAGCCTCAAAATGGCTGCCCTAGGAGGCAAAGCCAGATGTAAAATGGCTGCTGCAGCTTGCTTTCAAGTCATACAGTGAAGATCCTTCTGCAGTGATAGCAGCTGCTGCCAAGGAAAACACATTAAACAGCAAATCAGAAGCCGTGCTGGGCAAAAGTCCCACCTGGCCCTGCTCACTTCCCAAAACCACTTGGGCACCAGGAAAAATGTTGGTAGACACCACCCTGGATTCCCCTGGCCCACACTCTTTCGTACCTATTGTCATAGGCTAGAAACTTTTAAAGTGCTGATAAACACTGTTAAAATGTGGCCATTTTTGCTGTTTTTCTTATCTGGCTCTCATGTTTCTTCACTACATATCCAAGGGTTAACCTGGGGTGGCCAAACTTGCTTAACGTAAGAGCCATACAGAAGAAATGTGAGGTGTTTGAGAGCTGCAATACATGAATGTCAAATGTTTAAGAGCCACAAGACAAGGAAGGCAAATAGACGGGGAGAGGGAGAAGGAAAGGAGGTGGAAAGAAAGTAACTTTAAATGCATTTGCCAAGCTGCTTGTTGGCTTGATTTGGAGAAGTATTTTTAAAAGATAAATGTCTTTTCCAGAAGGCCTTCAAGAGCCACACAATATGTGTGAAAGAGCCACATGTGGCTCCTGAGCCGCAGTTTGGCCACCCCTGGGTTAACCCATCCACCATGGTGTAGTGGTTAAAGTGTCTGGTTAGGAGCTGGAAGACCTGAGTTCAAATTCCCACTCTGCCATGGAAGCCCACTCAGTGGCTCTGGAACAGTGACTCTGCCTAACCTACTTCACAGGACTGTAGGGATAAACTAGAAGAGAGGAGGATGCTACTGTAAATTATTTTGGATCCCCACTGGGGAAACATGGGGTAAAAATAAAAATCCTTCAGTACAAATGCAGGATGGTGTCGAAAGATTGATTTTCCTATTGAAAAGGACACCCCCACCTTCAGCTGGCTTCATAAGGCTCCTGAAGAGCTGAAAAATGAGGACATCTTCTGGCTCTTCCCCTTTTCTTTCCTAACTAGATAGGAAGGGAGAGTCAGAGCGGAACTGCACAAAATCAGAAACTTGGGAGGGGGGGCAAAGTATTGGAGAGAGAGCTACTGAGAGGAATAGAAAAGTCAGGTCAGCCAGATAAATTACCAGCCTCTGTGAGATTTGGCGGAATCCCTTGCTTAAGTTTCTGTTTTTTTTAAAAAAAATTATAAACAGTACACATTCAAGTTTATACCATTATGCTGTTTAGCATTCCCTACTGGAGAAATACAGGATGCATTTAGAATTTCCATCTGCAGCTCAGAGTTGCAACCCTCAGTTCCCAGGGTCCTTAGACATGCTTGGTGCAGCCAATAGTTGCTGATAGGAGGATCCGCAATGGACCGCAAATACAAAGTCAGTAGAAACCTTTATCATCGTCCATGCATATCGAAGCAGACCGTTTCTGGGTGCAAGCAAGCATGACCGAGAAGAGGTACACTGGTCTGCAGCTCTGGAGGATGAATTTGTTCTAACTGTGGAAGATTTCATTTGGAACACAATTCTAGAAGATCAAAATGACTATAGAATGACTCCCCCCCTCCATTTAACAGAAGAAGAGATTAGATTTATATTCTGCTCTTCACTCAGAGTCAGAGCAGTTTACAATCTCCTTCCTTTCTGCACAACAGACACCCTGTGACAGTGAGGTAGCTGAGAGAGTTCTGATAGAGCTGTGACTGACCAGCTCTTAGCAGGCACATGTAGAGGAGTGGGGAATCAAATCCAGTTCTCTCAAAGTCTGCACGCTTAACCACTAGACCAAACTGACCAGGAGACTGGAAGCCTTCCTAACCATCTCAGGTAGAAATAATTATATAGGATTGCCAACCTCCAGGTAGTGACTGGAGATCTTTTGGAATTACAGCCGCTCTCCAGGCAACAAAGATCAGTTCACCTGGAGAAAATGGCTATATTGGAAGGTGGACTCTATGGCATTATACTTCTATGGCATTATACCTGTCTACCGCAGACATCCCTCCCAAAATCTCCAGGTATTTCTCAACCTGCATTTGGCAGCCCCACAAATATGCTGGGCGCAATCCAGATTTATTATGTGCTTATTTATAGTATTTATAGTTTTCCTTTCTCACTGGGACTCCAAGCTGATGAGACAGAGGGATTCAATACAATCAACAGAATGAGACATTCAATGAGCCCAGAAACAAGGAGAGCCGGATACAAATCCAATAAAATTAACGCACAAAGCAATAGGATTTGGGTTATAGAATCCAACCAGAATATAAAAACAGAACTAAAGCAAAGCACAACACATTAAATGAAGCAACATTGACATTGCAGGATCTAACCTACAGCAAGCTATGCACAGTAGTGTAGACCGCAGTCCCTAATAATTCATCCAAGTAGCTTTGTGAACCGCTTTGTACAGTGCTACTTTGTTATCTACATAGAACAGCCCTCTTGAATAATTCAGATTTGCACAGCTTGTGGAAAGCCAAGAGACTGGGAGCCTTCCTGACCTCCTTGGGCAGACCATTCCACAAGCTGGAGGGCCACCACAGAGAAGGCATGTGTTCAGGAGGTTTTGATTTTGCTCAAGTGCTGGTTGGCACCCGCAAAAGGCCCGGCTCAGATGAGTGAAGATAGTGTGGTGGAGCTCAGGGGGAGAAACACTCTTGCAGATATGAAGGTTAAAAGCCATCAAGGGCTTTGTATATGATAACCAATACTTTAGATTGAGCCTGGTATGACTGCAGAATGCAAGTGATATGTGTGTGACACCCAATAATAACCAAGCTGCAGCATTCTGCACTTTTAGGCCCCATTGATTTTGTTGGAAGTGAGTTGCAAAGCAAACCTGCTACATTACTCAAGTCTAAACCTGTTGATTTGCATCGGTTTAAACAGCAGAAACTCTGTGGGATAGCTTTCTATGAATTGCTTAAATATAAACTCTCAGAGGCTGTTTGAGACCACTGGGTCGAATGGACGGTAACAGAAAAGAAAGAAAGAAATTCTGCACAGGATTGCAGGGTTAAGCGTGTCATAGAATCATAGAGTTGGAAGAGACCTCTAGGGTCATCTAGTCCAACCTCCTGTACAATGCAGAAAACTCACAAACACCTCCCCCTAAATTCACAGGATCTTCATTGCTGTCAGATGGCTATCTAGCCTCTGTTTAAAAACCTCCAAGGAAGGAGAACCCATCACCTCCCAAGGAAGCCTATTCCACTGAGGAATTGCTCTAACTGTCAGGAAGCTCTTCCTAATGCCGAGCCAGGTTTTCTTTTGATTTAATTTCAACCCATTGGTTCTGGTCCTGCCTTCTGTGGTCACAGAAAACAATTCCACACCATCCTCTATATGACAGCCCTTCAAGTACTTGAAGATGGTGATCATATCACCTCTCAGCCGCCTCCTCTCCAGGCTAAACATCCCCAGCTCCTTCAACCTTTCTTCATAGGAGTTGTTGGTCTCCAGACCCCTCGCCATCTTCGTCGCCTTCCTCTGGACCCGTTCCAGCTTGTCTATATCCTTAAAATGTGGTGCCCAAAACTGAACACAATACCTAAATCTCCCCCACTAAAATGAATGTGATTAAAAAGCGCTTAATTTTACTTGGAGCATGCGCATTCGTTGACAAGTTTGGTTCAAGGTATTTGGCTGTGACTCGTGTAGTTAATACCAAGACTGAGGATTAGATGTATTTCCATCTGCGCTTTATTCCTCAGAGACTGGCTTTTAGTATTCGTTTTTTCAATGTTATATGTGAGACAAATTGCTATTATAAACGGGAAGAGAAATTGCATGTAAATCCGAGCAATCAATCTGGCTTGTTTGGGGACGGCTTGATAGGAATGTTCTGCAGTGGTGTCGTAGGAGATTCAGTGCCAGGATGGAGACGTGTTTTTCAATTTGAAATGAAGCCGAAATGTTAAACAACAAGCTGAAGTTTGCACGTCTGTTCTCCGAAGTAGATCGCTCCCTGCATGTATCATAGGGTTGCCAATCCCCAGGTGGGGGCAGGGGATCCCCCGGTTTGGAGGCCCTCCCCCCGCTTCAGGGTCGTCTGAAAGCGGGGGGGAGGGGAGGGAAATGTCTGCTGGGAACTCTGTTATTCCCTATGGAGGTTTATTCCCATAGAAAATCATGGAGAATTGATCCGTGGGTATCTGGGGCTCTGGGGGAGCTGTTTTTTGGGGTAGAGGCACCAAATTTTCAGTATAGAATCTAGTGCCTCTCCCCAAAATACCCCCCAAGTTTCAAAAAGATTGGACCAGGGGGTCCAATTCTATGAGCCCCAAAAGAAGGTGCCCCTATCCTTCATTCTTTCCTATGGAAGGAAGGAATTGAAAAGGTGTGCCATCCCTTTAAATGTGATGGCCAGAACTCCCTTTGGAGTTCAATTAGGCTTGTCACAGCCTTGATCTTGGCTCCACCCCTAATGTCTCCTGGCTCCACCCCCAAAGTCCCCAGATATTTCTTGAATTGGACTTGGCAACCCTAATGTATCATGCCACGAAATCTGCAACGACAAAACCGAACTGCAGTGCAAACATCAATTGTCGTGAATCGTGATCATTTAAGGAAATGGTTGCAAATAAATATGTGTGGTCTTCCAAGCGTCACCTAAACTGTTGAACTTAAATGTTATCCAAATGGCAATGGCACAACTCAGCTGATGGCTTTGGCCAAGGCGGGTCTTCCATCGAGAGCAGTGGTTCACCCCAATTTGTTTTAAAACACTATTTTAAAGACTGTTTTTAAAATATGTTTTTTCTTTTCTTTTTGTAAGCAGTGGCTGGAGCCTTTCCAAAATGGAAATGCTCTACATTCCAACCAAGATTCCTTCTGCTTCAGGGTTACTTTTTAAAGATCATATCTAAATAGGATTGCCAGGTCTGTGTTGGAAAATACCAGGAAACTTTGGGGTTGGATCCGGGAGAGGGTGGGGTTTGGGGAAGGGAGACCTCAGCATGGTATAATGCCATAGCCCACCCCGCAGCCATTTCATCCAGGAGAGCTGATTTCTGCCAGCTGGGGATCAGTTGTAAAAGCAGAAGATCTCCAGCCCCTCTCCCCCAAGAGGCTGGCAACCCTATGTTTAAATGATCTTGGAGGAAGGGGGGAAAACACCTTTAATGGCAGTAGAAAAGAGAAGTGAGCAGTGACTCACAAAAGCTCCTACCCTGCCACAAATTTTGTTAGTGTTTAAGGTGCTACTGGAGTCTTGGAGAATGCATGTAAACTTAAAGTTGCTTTGATTGCACCTCTCTCTTCCCCCCCTTCCCCCATCTATTTTCCTTCCTTCCTTCTTCCCTCCCTCCCTTCGATGTTCATGTCTTGCGGCTCTCAAACATCTGATGTTTGTTCTTACATTAAGCAAGTTTGGCCACCCCTGGTATCAGGGAATAGGTGACGTGTAAGATTTCTACTTGAGTCCTTGGAGAGCTGCTGCCAGCTCTGAGTAAACCAGATTGACCTCTTGCTAGACAAGACAAATAGCTTGAGACAGTTTCATATGGACATTAGCAGGCTTCATTTTGGGCAGGAGCTCACAGAAGTGGAGCTCTGGAACCTCTAAATTTTAATAGGTGGGGTTCTTTCTAACCCCCCCCCCCCCACACTTGGCAATACTTGCTTCTGGGCTCCACTGTTCAACCCCCCCCCCCCCCCGTGAGAATCTGGCTGAACTCTAAGATTTGACAAACTTCCTAAAAATTTTCCCACAAAAAATGGAAAAATAACCAAAACATAAAAAGCAGACAGATGGAAACCTTCATCGTGCCACTGTGGCCTCATAGGAGAAATTTTAAAGTAGATGCTGAGCTGATATAATTTAGTACATCTTCTGGTGATGTCAGGGACAGTGTGGCATATGCAAATGAGTTCTACAAATGAGTTGTGCTAATGAGCTCCGACACCTCTCTTTCTATGAAATAATCCTGGACATTATTTTTTTGTTAGGACTCTGCAGGGTTCGTTTTGTAGAAAAATAGGTGGTGGAGCTCTTTCGGGGATTGTTATGCAGCTGCAGCTGCTATTCAATGGACAAGGTGGGAAGGAGGAAGTGGAACTCTCAGAAAGGTTCAGGAACTGCACTCCTGTGAGCTCCCGTTGAATCCAAGGCCTGGGGCTCTGGAGGATGATAGAAGCTGTCTGTTTAAATAGAGGGTTTGTGGTGGGAACAAGCTGCTGCAGCCTTTTGTGGCATAGAGGTAACTTTTATTTATTTCTGTTATAGTCCTTTCTCCCTTGGACTCAAGTTGGATTATGCAGAGGGAGTCAATACAACTGATGGATGGGACATTCAATAAACATTGAGGGTTGTAAAGCCAACTAAAGACTAAAAACAGAACTGAAGCAAAGCATGAGTAGGATCCTTGTCTCAACCAGCTATGCACAGTAGTTATAGACCACACTCCCTAATAATTTAGTAGTGTGCAACCCTACTGCCTGCACAGAGAACCCCTCTGAATAATTCAGGTTTGCCCAGTTTATGGAAACCCCTGAGAGCAGAAGCCTTCTCTAGTGGCACCTTAAAGACAAACAGTATTTATTCCTAGCAGAAAAGAGCAAGCGTCTAGTAGAACCTTAAGGAATAACAGGATTTGTGGCACGGTATGAGCTTTTTTGAGCCACTAGTGACCAATGTTCCCTCTAAGTCTTGTGAGCAAAAATTCTACTTTGTGAGCTACTGGCATTAAAGCTGTGAGAGCTGCTGCATAAATTATTGTGCTCTGGGGTCATCCTTCTTGAGCTAAGACAAAAATGTGTGAGCTGGAGGCTAAAAATCAGTGAGCTAGCTCACACGAACTCAGTTTAGAGGGACATTGCTAGTGACTGATGAAAGCTCATGCCTTGCCTCAAATTTTGTGAGTCTTTCACGTGCTACTGGACTCTTGATGTTTTCTACTGCTACAGACAGATACAGCTACCCATCTTGATCTATCAGCATCTATTTTTGTATGGTCTTCTGTGAGCCACAGCTCATTCTCCACACAGATCCTGAAATAAATGTTAGTCTTTCAGGTGCTACTGGACTTTTTATTTTTTTAAATCATCGCTATAACAGATGAGCACAGCTACTCCTTTGCAACCAGGGACATCAAAAGCACCACTAGGAATACAAGATCCCACAAAGCCAGTTTGGTGTAATGGTTAAGTGTGCGGAGGGACTCTTATCTGGGAGAACCGGGTTTGATTCCCCGCTCCTCCACCTGCAGCTGCTAGAACGGCCTTGGGTCAGCCATAGCTCTCGCAGGAGTTGTCCTTAAAAGGGCAGCTGCTGTAAGAGCTCTCTCAGCCCCACCCACCTCACAGGGTGTCTATTGTGAGGGGAGAAGATATAGGAGACTATAAGCAGCTCCGAGTAGGGTTGCCAATCCCCAGGTGGGGGCAGGGGATTCCCCGGTTTGGAGGCCCTCCCCCTGCTTCAGGGTCGTCAGAAAGCAGGGGGGAGGGGAGGGAAATGTCTGCTGGGAACTCTGTTATTCCCTATGGAGATTTATTCCCACAGAAAATAATGGAGAATTGATCCACAGGTATCTGGGGCTCTGGGGGGGGGGGCCTGTTTTTTGATGTAGAGGCACCAAATTTTCAGTACAGCATCTAGTGCCTCTCCCAAAAATATCCCCCAAGTTTCAAAACGATTGGACCAGGGGGTCCAATTCTATGAGCCCCAAAAGAAGGTGCCCCTATCCATTATTTCCTATGGAAGGAAGGCACTGAAAAGGTGTGCCGTCCCTTTAAATGTGATGGCCAGAACTCCCTTTGCAGTTCAATTATGCTTGCCACAGCCTTGCTCATGGCTCCACCCCTAATGTCTCCTGGCTCCACCCCCAAAGTCTCCTGGTTCCACCCCCAAAGCCCCCAGATATTTCTTAAATTGGACTTGGCAACCCTAGCTCCGAGTCTCTGATTCAGAAAGAAGGGTGGGATATAAATCTGCAGTCGTCTTCTTCTTCGACAGGGTTTTCTTTTCTCCAGGCCAGCTGGCAACCTCCGCATCACATGGACGCAAAGCAGGTGTTCTCCGGCTGCATGCCAGAGAATGGCTGGGATCCGCTGGGATCTTTCTTGTTGTTGATGAGATCACCCTGCATGCCTTTGAGCCCCGTCTGGAAACAATGAGTTCCACCCCCACCTAGCCGAGGAGGGGGTTGGCGAGATGGCCCCGATCCCCACGGCGGGATTGGACTCTCTGAAAGGCTGCGAGCTGCAAGAGCGCCAAGCCTCCCGGGGGGGAGCCCTGGGGCCAGCAGCCGGGCCGTTCCGCAGCAGTCCTCCGAGAGGCAGGGGGGCATCGGAGAGCCGGGCGCCCGCACCAGGCTGCCCAAGGTGGCTCCACTCCTGAGCACAGAGAGAGGGAGGGAGAGGCGCCGGCTGGCAGAGCTGGCTTCTTGGGAGCTTCGCGCTTGGCAGCTGCTTCCTGGTTCCGGTTTGCAGCAGCAACACAACAGCAGCTGGTGGTGCAGGAATTGCAAAGGGGAGGGGGGGCCCAGACACACACCACCACCAACAGCAACACCCGGAGAGTTGCAACAAGGGGAGACCGCAACTCTTGCTGCATGCAAGCAGGTAGGGGCTCGGGCTGGCGTTGCGAATGAAATGGGATCGCTCGACTCTTTGCCGTCTTTCCTCTCCCGGGCTGGCAATGCGTGTCTTTCCGCCTTTGCGTTTGGGATGGGAAAGCAGGCGACTCTGCAGCTCCTGCCGGAAGGGGGGCTCTTTTGGGCTTTGTCCCGCCGGGCGGCCGGCCTGTGCGAGGAGAGGCCGGGGCGGGCAGATGTTTCGAGAATGGGACAGATGCTGCAGACAAGTGGGACGGGGAGGGGCGAGAGGGATTTAAAATACTTCCCTCCGGATTTTCAGCCCCGTTTGATGATGGCTTTTGGGGCAGAGAGAGTGGTAGGGGGCAGTTCTACTGCAAAGAAGTTTGATTGCGGGGGGGGCGATGTCCGGGTTTGCTTTTTCTGGCACAAGGAGAAAGCGGTTGATGTGGGAACTCCCCCTCTCCCGCCTAGATCTAGAGACCATGTGTTTGGTTTGTTGCACAGAAATGGTTGTTAGGCCGGGGTAAAAACAGGGGAGGACGTTGTGTTTAGGGGCACATTGCCTCTGAATCCCAGAGCCGGGAGGCAACTTATGGGGAAGGCCTCAGCGGCCTCCGTGCCTTGTTGGTGACTGCCAAGAGGAACTGGTTGGCCGCTGTGCGAGACCGGATGCTGGACTAGATGGACTATCGGTCTGATCGAGCAGGGCAGTTCTGATGTTCTTAGCAGGGAAGACCTTGGCCCCTGTGCCTTGTTGGTCATCCAGAGGAACTGGTTGGCCATTATGTGAGACGGGATGCTTGTCTCGGTGGACTATTAGTCTGATTCAGCAGGGCTCTTCTTAGGGAAGGCCATGGCCTCTATGCCTTGTTGTTTGTTGTCCACAGGAACTGGTTGACCACTGTATGAGACAGGATGCTGTACTAGATGGACTATTGGTCTGATCCTGCAGGGCTTTTCTGATGTTCTTAGCAGGGAAGACCTTGGCCTCTGTGCCTTGTTGTTGGTCATCCAGAGGACCTGGTAGGCCATTATGTGAGATGGGATGCTGGATTAACAGGAAGCACTGGTCTGATTCAGCAGGACTCTTTATATGCTCTTCTCTTCGAGGCAGCCAGGGGTAAAGGTTTTGATTAAAGGTGGGCAAGAATGACAGGTTGGAGGTTGAGTTTTGGCTGCCAGTATGCATCTGAAGGCTGGGGCGATTGGAGCCTCTGGCAAAGACAGATGGGGCAGTGTCGGAAGACTTTGCCTCCTTGCAAAGATCTGTGAATGCTTGAGGTTTTCAACCGGAGATGTTAGACATTTGGCCCAGAGGTGGCTGGCAATTTTCCCCTGTTGCACAGAAAAGGAAATTGAGGGGACTGAGAGAATGTTGGTGGAGGGCAGGAAGAGGAAAGGGTTGGGTGAGTTTTGTCCCTTGGTATAGACAGAGTTGGGCATTGGTGGCATAGAAATGTGGAGGAGGGAGGAGAGACAAAGGGTTGATTCAGTGCAGCTTGATAAGGGGTTGCTCTAGGTAGACCTACACCCCTGCTGATACCTGCAGCTAGCTCAGATATATCACAGATTCCTTGCATCTGTGAACAGATCATCACAGACTTAGCTAACACCACACAGAACTCATATTTTACAAGAGGTTTACAAAATTATGCATGGGATAGAGAAGGTAGAGAAAGAAGTACTTTTCTCCCTTTCCCTCAATACAAGAACTCGTGGACACTCAATGAAATTGCTGAGTAGTCAGGTTAGAATGGATAAAGGGAAGTACTTCTTCACCTAAAGGGTGGTTAACACATGGAATTCACTGCCACAGGAGGTGGCAGCAGCTACAAGCATAGACAGCTTCAAGAGGGGATTGGATAAACATATGGAACAAAAGTCCATCAATGGCTATTAGCCACAGTGTATTGATGGAATTCTGTTTGGGCAGTGATGCTCTGTATTCTTGGTGATTGGGGGGGTGGGGGTGGGAAACAGTGGGATGGCTTCTAGTGTCTGGCCCCACTGATAGACCATCTGATGGAACCTGGGTTTTTTGGCCACTCTGTGACACATTGTTGGACTGGATGGGCCATTGACCTGATCCAATATGGCTTCTCTTGTGTTCTTATATTCCCAAGCACAATGTGTCTTCCACAAAAGACATTCTCGCATTTACAATGTCCAAACCTGCAGCAAGAAATATAGAGAAATCTAATAGCTTACCTGTGCCAAGCAGGTCTCTAGAAAGGTGGCATGTACATTTCCTAAATAAAGAAATGTGTGAGCCAGCTGTTGACATCCTTGACGTATGAATTGGCGTTACTGAAAAGCATTGAGCTGACATCAGGGAAATGAAAGCAATGCCTGTGGAGTCAGATCTATTTTTGGTTTCTTTACACGTGCAAGTCCTCCTTTAATGTGGTGCTAATTCTTCTGAATGTTTATCCTGAATCTGTCTCCCAGTCAGCTGAAATCCATTTCATCTCATCTCCTTGCTGATGTACCCCCCTGCTTCTTGCAGAGATCTTTTAGAATAAACCATCAAAGTATCATCCTTCCTTTTAAAAAAAAATGCTTTCCAATAAACTTTTCTGTAGACTAAATAACCTTCTGCTGTTCTTTGCACAATTTATTTTTTTTAGCAAATTTCCCTCATCGTCTTCCTCTGGATTCCCCCCCCCCCGCCCCCCACTGTCAGTGTCGTGTCGTCAGTGTCATGTTTTAAGCAGTGATGTGCAGAACTGAACGTGCTGTTATTCCAAATGGAGTCTTGCCAGTACTTGTAACTCCCCAGGACTTCAGAATCATGTTTTTGTTGGATACGTCAGAAAACTGCATTTGTCATTTTTTGTGTGGTACAAATATCAGAGTTCAGGGGCCAGTTGCTTTCAAACTCCTGGGTCCTGTTTGCAGTTCCAGAATCAAAGTGTAGGGCCGACGTCATGGGTGGGCTTAGGTGGGCACTTGTCAACCAGTGAGAGCTGCCGGTGGGCCTCGTCACTCATCTTATGAAGAAAGGTAAAAACGCTTGGGGCTCTTTAGCTTGGAGAAACGTCGACTGCGGGGTGACATGATAGAGGTTTACAAGATTATGCATGGGACGGAGAAGGTAGAGAAAGACGTACTTTTCTCCCTTTCTCACAATACAAGAACTCGTGGGCATTCGATGAAATTGCTGAGCAGTCGGGTTAGAACGGATAAAAGGAGGTACATCTTCACCCAAAGGGTGATTAACATGTGGAGTTCACTGCCACAGGAGGTGGTAGCAGCTACAAGCATAGCTAGCTTCAAGAGGGGGTTAGATAAAAATATGGAGCAGAGGTCCATCAGTGGCTATTAGCCACAGTGTGTATATATGTGTGTGTATGTATATATATATTATTTTATATATGTATATGTGTGTGTGTGTGTATGTATATAAAATTATTTATATATATAAATATATATATATATATAAAATAATTTTTTTGGCCACTGTGTGACACAGAGTGTTGGACTAGGTGGGCTATTGGCTTGATCCAACATGGCTTCTCTTATGTTCTAAATCTAGGCTCATTGTCTAATCTTGACCGAGTCACTATAGCTTTTTCTAACCTACCTCTTAGCCTTTTTGTGAGATATTTATTTACTTCATTTGTACCCAGTCCGTCTTCTCAACAGTGACATACAGTGGGAAAGGGTTATACTCTCTCACCTAGGATCCTCTGGAACCGGCCCTGCCAAAACGCAATGTTTTAGTGTCTGAATCTTGGAATAGGAAAATAATTTTTAGTAGAGACAATGAAAGCAAGAATAACCCCTGTCCTGCTTTCCCTGATGCTGATCTCTACCACATATCGGTCCATAGGACGCACCGGACCATAAGACGCAGGTGCCTGGCTGGGAGACAAGTGGCGACTCCCTCCGCCCCCACCGCAAACCCAGCAGTTTGCAGGGAGCGATCTCGATGCTTGTCTCCCAGCCAGGCACGCAGGCGCGGGGAAGCACGCCTGGCTGGGAGACAAGCGGCGAGATCACTCCCTGCGAAGTGTTGGGTTGGCGATGGGGGCAGAGGGAGCGATCTCGCCACTTGTCTCCCAGCCAGGCGTGCTTCCCCCACGCCTGCGTGCCTGGCTGGGAGACAAGCGGCGAGATCGCTCCCTCCGCCCCCATCGCAAACCCAGCACTTTGCAGGGAGCGATCTCGCCGCTTGTCTCCCAGCCAGACACGCAGGCGCGGGGGAAGCACGCCTGGCTGGGAGACAAGCGGCGAGATCACTCCCTGCGAAGTGCTGGGTTGGCGATGGGGGCGGAGGGAGTGATCTCGCCGCTTGTCTCCCGGGGGCTGCAGGCCCCTCCCCCCTCATCTTTTAGTATTCGGACCATAAGACGCACGCACTTCCCCCCCCCACTTTTTGGGGTGGAAAAAGTGTGTCTTATGGTCCGAAAAATACGGTATTTATTGTGGAGCCTCAGAAAAGTAACTTATTGAATGGTGGCAAAAGGTGAGATGGAGTTAAATCAAACCACTTGAGTGACATTGATCATTTTAGGAATCATTTTGTGATCATTTTGTGCAGTTGCTGGAGATCTCCGAGAATGGGTGTTGCCCCACCAGCTTTCCTTTATTAACTCGCCTTTTCAGCTACTCCTTTGGATCCCTTTGATGCCTTCTGTTTATTAAAGTTCTGAAATATATTTCTTAATGGGCTATCTGGATACTTAAGGAGCTCCTCAAGAGAGGCTGTGGTCTTTCCCAATGGACTCAGCCTCTCTGTTTGCGCAGGCCAAACCATTTAATGGAGGGTAGATCTATCAAGAACTCGTAATGCCATAAAAGCTAATAATGGAACCTCCACGGTCAGAGGCAGGTTACCTTTAATTATAAAATGCCTCAGGTAAAGCAATCGTATTGTCCTTGTGAGTTTCTGGAGCCTTTTGGCTAGCCTAACCAAGACCATTCAGGTGTTCTTTGTCTTAGAAACCTGTTGCTTTGTCATACCCGCATGCAACCATATGCAGCTTTCTTTTTTCAAATGAAAAGCCACTAAGCTCAAGCCTATTTTTAACATCCAAGGCAGGTGACTCAGTGTGAGTGGTTGTGTTTGACAGATGGTCGGCAGCTTGGAATTCTGAAAAAAGTGTCTGTCTTCCAAACAGGGCTTTCCCACTGCAGGTGCTCAGTCTGATTTGTGTCGTTTTTGTTGTTAGGTGGGGATTCAAAAAACCTGAGTGTAGCTCCTCAATTTCAGAGATTCTCTGCTTTTAAAAAGAATGTTGCAGAAACGCAAATGTGTAATCCCATGAGAAGTCTGTCTTGGAAAGTCCCTTGGAATCAAGGGCCATCTTGTCTGAAGAAACTGTCTATATTGAGATAGATAAACTATTATGTTTTATTTTTAGCTTGTTAAGGATAAAGATATTTGTTTTAGAATGCATTAAGGAGAGAGAAGGTGCATCTTAGCCAAAAATCAAGATGTGGAATTTTTCAGGAAGAAGGGTTTTTGAATTGCCTCTCTCTCTGTGGGTAGTTGGATATGGAACTCTTAATAAGAACTGACATGTGACTTTTAAAGGCTAAGTTAGATTTTGGGGTTATATTAAGTTGTTTCTCCTAGAGCAATACGGATATAAGAGCTAAAGGATTGAAAAGTTTTGAGAAGAATTTTATGTAAATAAATAGTTTACTTGGATTAATTTTTAAGAAGGCAGACAATATAACTATCTTGTAATTTGGTAGATTTGCTGTTAATAGATAAAGATATTTGTTTCTTAGGCTCATATTAATGATATTGTTAAACTAATAAACTAATCTGTATTTTTAATATGGTTGAGTTAAGTAGCAAAAAATCAAGACGTGAAAATCTTCCAGGAAGTCTTTAAACTGTTGCTCCCTCTGTGGGTAATTAGATATGGAATTTTTAATAAGAACTGATATGCGATTTTAAAAGGTCAAGTGAGATCTTTGGAAAAGTTTTACAAAAAAATGTTATATAAATAAATAGTTAATTTGGACCAATTGTTAAGAAGGCAGACGGCACAGTTATTTTGTAATCTGGCTGATCTTCTCTTAGTATGTTTGTTTGGAGAAACTGTCTATACCGAGATAGATAAACTACTATGTTTTATTTTTAGCTTGTTAAGGATAAAGATATTGGTTTCATATGCTTATTTTAATGATGACATTGTTAAACTAACAAGTTAGTCTGTGCTTTCAATATGGTTAAGCTTAGCCAGCCAGTTCTGTGTTGAGACTGCTCTGACTCTTTTATACTTATATGTGTTGAAGAAGAATTGTTTAGACTTTCATTTCAAGTAATAGTTTAGTAAAAAATCTATTATGAAAGATAAAGATGGTAAAATATATGGGGATAACCTCATACCTGCAGGTAGAAAGCACTGGTATCTTATTTGGAGGTAGAATTGTAACTGATATTATAGCATTGGAGAAAGTCCAGAAAAGGGCAACTAGAATGATTAAAGGGCTGGAACACTTTCCCTATGAAGAAAGGTTGAAACGCTTGGGACTCTAGCTTGGAGAAACATCGACTGCGGGGTGACATGATAGAGGTTTACAAGATAATGCATGGTATGGAGAAAGTAGAGAAAGAAGTACTTTTCTCCCTTTCTCACAATACAAGAACTCGTGGGCATTCGATGAAATTGCTGAGCAGACAGGTTAAAACGGATAAAAGGAAGTACTTCTTCACCCAAAGGGTGATTAACATGTGGAATTCACTGCCACAGGAGGTGGTGGCGGCCACAAGCATAGCCACCTTCAAGAGGGGTTTAGATAAAAATATGGAGCAAAGGTCCATCAGTGGCTATTAGCCACAGTGTGTGTGTATATATAAAATTTTTTGCCACTGTGTGACACAGTGTTGGACTGGATGGGCCATTGGCCTGATCCAACATGGCTTCTCTTATGTTCTTATGATATATTTGCATTCTTCTTTGTTTCTGTTTTTCCCACTCTGTATACACCCCTTCCCCTCTTTAATGTATCTATGCTTGTGCCTTTTCTTTTTGTAGTTAAAATCAATAAAAATTACAAAATCTGAATCAAGGGCCATCCAATATTGCGAGGGTTCTGTACTAACACCAGCAAGGTGCAGTGGAGGTTGTGTTGAGCTGGGATCGTGGGAGACCCAGGTTCAAAGCCCCACTGCGCCATGGAAGCCTGCTCAGTGATTTGGGGCCTGTCACACACTCTGAGCCCGAAGAAGTTGAAGTTGTTGTTGCCCTTCACATGGATTCTCAGAGCGGCTCACAATCTCCTTCCCTTCCTCTCCCCACAGTAGACACCCTGTGAGGGAGGTGGGACTGAAAGAGCTCTAAGAGAACGGCTCTTGAGAGAACAGCTCTGAGAGAACTGTGACTGGCCCAAGGTCACCCAGCAGCTGCATGTGGAGGAGTGGGGAATCAAACCCGGTTGTCCCAGATTTGAGTCTGCGCTCTTAACCACTACACCAAACCTATCTCAGAGGGTGGTTGTTGGGAGCAAATGGAGTAGGGCAGAATGGTGGCGTAGGCTCTTTTGGGTCTCCACTGAGGAGAAAATTAAGGGTATAAAGAAATATAAGTGTGCCTTAGGAAATGCCGTTTGTTTCTTTAGTGCTTGTATGCGAGACATTCCTTCTGGACTGGCATTAAAGATGCAGGTTTGATGGGGATAGCATGGAAGAATTCAAGTCTTATGTCTGGGAAAAATCTCTCTAAGATAAACATAAAACTGTTCTCTAACTAGGGTGGGCAACCTACAGGCAGCACCTAGAGATCTCCTGCTATTACAGTTGACCAAGATCAGTTCCCCTGGAGAAAATGGCTGCTTTGTAGGGTGGACTCTATAGTAATTGTACCCTGCTGAAGTCCCTCCTCTCCCCAAACCTCCCTTCCCTAGGCTCCACCCCCTAAATCTCCAGGTATTTCTCAACCCACAGCTGGCAACCCCCTCTCTAATAAAAAAGAGTTACTTTTGTATATTTGTGGCCTTAGAAAGCTATAACTGTTCAGGACCATGCTGTTAGGAAGACTTTTTCATTGGCTCCCTCGCTGTGACTCTGAGATGAGGGCTCTTTTAATTCAACAGAAACTCACAAGCAACAGAGAACAATGCTCTTATTGCTATAATCTTGTACTCTCCATACAGTTACCGGCTTTTAAACTGGTCCCTCTATCTGTCCCTTTAATATCAGTTTGACTTGCAGCAAATAGCAGGGGATGTTCTTTACCTTCATGCCAAGGAAACATCTTCAGCCGCCCTCTTCCACACACAGTGCCTCTATTAATAGGCCAAGATGTCTTCCCACCTCTGGTTTCTGTAGATCAAGTAGCCATACTTTCTATGGTTAGCATGGAAGGGGGAAGGGAAGCAGGGTCTTATTTTTTTACATCAGTGCAAGCACACTGGGATTTTTATTGAACAAAGTTTGAGTCCAGTGCCAGTTTTAAGACTAACAAGGTTTAATTCTGAGTGTAAACTTTTGTGTGCATGCACACTTCTTCAGATATTATTGCTATTTGTGTTAGGGTGTTAGGGTGTCAGTTTTACTGGCTGGATATAGTTTATGGAAACACATAGGCTTAGAGGTTTCTTGCTTTTTTCTAAAAATGTTGTATTTTTTTTTTTTTTGCAATTTTCATTTTATTTCTCTGCAAAGGCAATGCAGAAAATCCAACTGCCACTCTTACTTTTGCTAGAGTAACAAATAACATATATGTGAACAGTGAACTAATACACACAAGGTGATCAACGTGCATCTCCAATGACACAAATGCTGGAGCAAAAATGACACAACAGCCAAATGTATTTTGACCAGCTGGTCTTTTTCCAATGGCATTCAGTTACAAATGGAAAATAGAAATAGATCCAGCTAGAACAAGAGGAAAGCAAATAATCCATTTTCCAGCCTCAGGGGGACAATAATTCCATTCATCCAAAGGTATTCTTTCATCCGATATTATTCATACAATCTTTAAATCATATACTTTAAAAGAACAAGCAAGTATGTTCTTATTCCAAAGAATCAAAAGGGGTGAAATTAAAGACTGTCTGCTTAGAACCACATCTCTGTGATAGAGGCTTGTAGGCTGCCAATGTTGCCTGTAATATTAACCTGCCATGCCACTGATGTATTGGATATTGTAACTCTGCATGCAAGAAGATCTGAGAAGGAAAGGGTTATGAGAATTCTCTCACTCAGGGACACTTGACAATTGGCCCCATCCTCTCATCAGTCAGATGTTGAGCTTCTTTGGCCCTTGCTTCTCTTCTATTTTGTCTAATATAGGACCAGTCCTTTTTTTGTAGAAAAAAACCCAGCAGGAGCTCATTTGCATATTAGGTCTCACCCTCTGACATAACCATTGTTTCACACAGGACAAAAAGCCCAACAGGAATTCATTTGCATATTAGGCCACACCCCCTGATACCAAGCCAGCCAGAACTGTATAGGACATCTCCTCTTCTCTCTCTTACCTGGGCTTGGAGCAGTGGCAAGTTAGCCTTTTTGGGAGTTAATCTGTTCACAATAAATTAAATGTACGTACCTGAATATGTCATGTAAGATGTGTTTATTTTTTGTACGTAGAATTTCTTTTGCTTGTTACCACTGGAGTCAGATCATCTTTGTAATTTGTTTGAACAGCATTTTCAGCTTAACCGGGAAACATAGAGGATCAGGGATACTGTGAAAAGCTTCTGTGTTTCCAAGGCAAAAACAATTTTTTTTTTAACATTTTACCCAATATGATCACCATATCCTCAGCTTCCTATGCTCAAGCTGAGTTGTGGTTCACTGGTCTAAAGTCAGCTTGGCTGGCGTTGCATGAAATCATATTGAGATTCAACTGTGTTGCCATCAAAGTGAAGCTAATTTATAGCAACCCTATAGAGTTTACAAAGCAAGAGATGAACAGAGGTGGGTTGCCGTTGCCTGCTTCTGTGTAGCAACCCTGGACTTCCTTGGTGGTCTCACATCTAAATATTAGCCAAGGCCAAACCTCTAGATTCTGGCATCTGTCAAGGTAGGACTAACCTGGGTCATCCAGACAGGGCTGGCCCTAGACTGTCCAGCAGCTTAGGCAAGGCTAACTTCTAGTGCTCCCCCTTCACTGATAATATCACTGAGTCATGTGGGGGGCGCCCAGTTTGGTACCCCCTAAAGGTCGGCACCCTAGGCAGTCACCTAGTTTGCCTAGTGCCAGGGCTGGCCCTGCATCCAAGTCAGGACATATCCCCATAACGTGCACAGAAATTTGACTTCTAAAGACCCGGGGAGAGACTGGACTCCGAAGAGTTTCATGCGAACAAAATGTTAAAAAGGCATTTTCCGAAGACAAAAGTAGACATATTAGGGAAAGAAGTTGTAAATCAGCGCAGTTGGTATTTATGCGCTTGTACGGAGGAATCCTCGTCTTCTATGCCAAGCGATACTCCTGTGTTTCTTCATGCAAACCCAATTACGCAAATCCAAATGGCATGTTTGCAGACTGGCTGCGGCTTTGCATCCACTTTGCTCACTTTGTCTGTGTGATTCCGAACCAGATTATCAGAGGGAATTTTTGCTCCGCTTGGGGTTTTTCTTTTGAGCAAGGCGTGGTGTAGTGACAGGGGAGAGAGAGGGAGAGAAACAGCTCAATGACAGCAGCTGTGTCAAGCAGCAGGTGGGCTGGCCGTGAGGAGGAATCAGGTAAGGAGCAGAAAAGAAACCCTGTTCCCAAATAGCACGCCCCTTTTCAGATGCTCATCTTGCAAACTCAACTGGTGTGCAAACATAAGTTTTCATGCACATGCCTTTTGTACAAGGACTAATACACTCTGTCCAGCAACCAGAGAATATAGGGAACTCCATTGCCAGCCTGGGCATAACAGTGTACATGCAGTCCAGCAGTACACAGTATACTGCCTTCTGATATTCCTGCATTTCACTGGAGCCATATCCTAAATGTTTTGCTAAACAACACTGAGGACTAGAAACTTAGCCATCAAGAAGGATGTAGGACAGCAGTACTTAATTTGCGGGTCTTGGAGAGCCACATTAATTTGCTATTACCATTGACCCAAAGAACCACATCTGCTTCCATTCCCAGCATGAGGCATGCAGCTAGAGAGGCAGGTTCTTCTCTGTAAAGAAAGGTTAAAGAGGTTGGGTTGGGACTCTTTAGCTTGGAATCAATGATGACTGGGGGGTGGCATGATAGAGGTTTACAAAATTATGCCTGGGATAGAGAAAGCAGAGAAGGAAGTTCTTTCCTCCCTTTCTAACAATACAAGAATTCATGGGCACTCAATGAAATTAATGAGCAGTGGGGCTTAGAATAGATAAAAGGAAGTTCTTCACCCAAAGAGGAATTAACAGATGGAATTCACTGCCCCAGGAAGTGGTGGCAGCTACAAGCATTGAAGGCTTCAAGAGGGGACTGGATAAACATATGGAGCAGAATTCCATCAGTGGCTACTGACTACAAGGTATAGAGGGAAGGAAATGGCAAACCACCCTGTAAAAAGTCTGCTGTGAAAACGTTGTGAAAGCAGCGTCACCCCAGAGGCGAAAACGACTGGTGCTTGCACAGGGGACTACCTTTACCTTTTTATAGAGGGAACACTCTGTCTGGGGCAGTGATGCTCTGTATTTTTGATGCTTGGAGGAGGGGGGGGTTACAGTAGGAGGACTTCTGGAGTTCTGGCCCTGCTGGTGGACCTCTTCATGATACCTGGGTTTTGGCCACTGTGTGACAAATGAATGTTGGACTGGATGGGCCATTGGCCTGATCCAACCTGGCTTCTCTTATGTTCCTACCTTGCCCATTTACCTGAAGCATGAGGCAGGTATCAGATTGGGGAACAGTGCTCAGAAAAGCCACAGGTGACATCTCAAAGAACCACAGATGGTTCTGGAGCTACAAAGTAACTGCCACTGGAGATTCTGAAGAATCTCGGATCTGTCTCTTTGAAGGCATTTCCAGCAGCCTGCTGATGGTACCCAATGACACACATGGATGCTTGAAGAAGCACTTGTTTTATTGAGAACTTGTATCTGCCTCCCCGGAGATCTGCTCGTGGCAACTCACATGGTTAAAACACCATAAAATGATTTTTTAAAGCATAAAAATAATTTAAACTAATGAACGGTTGGAAAGTCAACCAGAGCATAAGAATCCTATAAAACAGGGAGCAGCTAAAAACAATGCTCATAAAACAGTCTTCAGTCTGGAAGCTGACTGTGAAAACAATGAATAGAGATCAAATCTCTCAGTTGTAAAATCCTGGGGAACTAACTAGAAGTGCGCTGGCCTGAGACTGAGTGGAGAGGATGGCAGGTGCTCCCTGAGGGCGTTCCCCTCTGTACTTTGTACGGGCAAAATTCCTTGTGTACACAAGAAAAGAGGCAGGTAAGCTGTCCTAAGTTGAACTAAGCCGTCAGCCCAGAAAAGGAGGCTGCTTTCGTGCAGCCCAGTACAACCTTTGAGAGACCTAAGTCTGCCTTCTGCCAGCTGTTGCTCATTTTGGCTTCAAGTGCCCAGAAAAAAGAGACCAGTCTTGATTTCTGGTCAGTACTGCCAAACTCTGTCAGGGTTACATCTGGGTAAACATGTCTAGGGAAGAGGCTGCAAACTGAGATCTTGTTTGCCAAGGGAGGAGGGATGCAAAACAGGCGTGACGGAGCAACTTATCCAAAGCACCGGCTGCTGTCAAAGCCAGAGAAGAGTTGGCGAAAAGCGGGTGAGTTTGGGAAAAGGGCCACGCGCAGACACTGGGGTGAGGGAAGCAGGCAGGGGAGGTTGCCAACACCAGCTTGAGAAATTGCTGGAGATTGGATGGCGGGGATGGAGCCTTGTAAGGGCATGGGCCTCAGTGGGGTATAATGCCACAGAGTCACCTTTCCAAAGCAGCCATTGTCTCTTGGGGAATTGATCTGTGTAGTCTGGAGAGCAGCTGGGATTCCAGATCTCCAGGCTGCGCTTGAAAGTTGGAAACCCTGCAGGGTCCTGTATGTTATACCAATCAGATGTAGAGTTGCTAACCTTCAGGTGAGAGCTGGAGATATCTCGCTATTACAACTGATTTTCAGGTGATAAGTAAGTTCATCTGGAGAAAATGGCCACTTTGAAAGCTGCACTCTGTGGCATTATTCTCCACTGCAAGCCACTTCGGTGTAGTGGTTAAGTGTGTGGACTCTTATCTGGGAGATTTCCCCACTCCTCCACTTGCAGCTGCTGGAATGGCCTTGGGCCAGCCATAACTCTCACAGAGCCCCACCTACCTCACAGGGTGTCTGTCGTAGGGGAGGAAGGTAAAGGAGATTGTAAGCCACTCTGGGACTCTGAGATTTAGAGTGAAGGGCAAGGTATAAATCCAAAATCTCCTTCTCCTCCTCTGAAATCCCTCCCCTCCCCTCCCCAAACTCCACTCTCCTCAAGCTCCACCCCCACTGTCTAGGTATTTTTCAATCCAAAGCTGGCAACCTTAGTCGGATACCATAGACTAAGAGGATGGGGGAAACAAACTGTGGAGATGACTTGATAAGATCTTCTTCATGGTCTCTGTGCTTCACACTCATGGGGATATAGCGCCCACGCTGATCCCCCAAATCGGTACCTAAAAAGCCCGGGATTTTTAGCGCTCAGCACCAGTGGGCATGCGCAGGCGTCCCAGTACACATGCTCACCGGAGCCAGCACGCAGATCCCGCCAGTTCCTTTTTGACTGCCGCATTGATAGGATCTCCTTTCGATTGCTCCAGTTGGTATTGGTAATTCTTGGATTTTTTCACTGTTATGTAGCCCGTTTGTTGTTTTCCTAGTTAGTAGTTAAGTGTTATAGTTAGTTGTTGTTGTTGTTTTTTAAAAAAAGACTTGTTGTTGGACTTTGCCCTTCGGGGCTTAATTTTTCTCCCCATTCCCTCAGAAATCTTTCTGTGTGGTTCTCTTGTGTCCTTTCCTATGGAAAGGCATTGGGGGTTTTTTAAACGTTGCCTCAAGTGTGGTAGCAAAATTGCACCTCCTGACGGTCACTCCCTCTGCTTATCGGTGTCTGGGCAAGGGACACCGAGTCGACTCGTGCCCACATTGCTCGAGCTTCCCGAAGCAAACCCCCAAAAAACGGGCGGCAAGGCTATCGGCAGCTGTTGTAGAATTGGCTCTTCGTTTGCCGAAAATGTCGATGGGCCCGTCGGTACCGATGGGGGAAGCTGCCCAGGCCCCGACAGTTACATCGATCGATCCATCATCACCGGTGCAGACTGATATGCTGACCGAGTGAGGCTGACCCACAAAACGACCCTCTGAAGGGTCAGTGGTGACTCCGGCCAAGAAACGTCGGGACGATTCGGGGACCCGATCGTCCCTCCCAAAGAAGTCTAAGTCAAAGGAGAAGCAAAAGAACAGACTTTCCCGCACTCCTTCTCGGGATGCTTCGGTATCGATGCAAGCTGCTCCACCCCGGAAGATCCTGGCATCTCCATGTCCACGAAGTCCTTCGGTGCCGAGAAGCAGAGGTTCGCATGCCGATCCGTCTGTCGGGATCTGAGCAGGAGATAGACCTGACCCAGCACACCCATTCATCGAGATCGGGATCGCGTCATCGGAGCGACAGTGGTTTGGTATCGGAAATTGAGTCTTCAGCGCTGAATGAACCCCTGGCACCTCTTCCACCGACTATAGGATGGAGAGAGCTTGAACCGGCTATGATGGTTTGACGTTTTCCGTCACCTCCGCCGTGGGATCAATGTCAGTGGCCTTGTTCCTACAGATACCCGTACCCACCATACCAGTGGTGCCCTCCACGTGACTTCCCAGAATAGGATCAGCGGTCGGAAGCCTCGCATTTCTCGAGAGTTTCACATCACTCTGCGCATCATGCATCGGCATCGGTGTCGATTCCCCCCGAGAGACAAAGAGAGCGGGTGGAGGAAGTGCAAGTGCGGTCGTCAGTATCGCTCCCGTCACCTGAGCGTGCGTCGACCTCGATACTTTCTGAGCACTCAGGAGAGATTCTTCGTTATCGGACTCTGAGGTCGGTACCGATGATCATGACAGGGCAGTAGAACCTTCGCCAGAGTCGCATATTGCTGAGGACCTTCCCATATCTCCATCGGAAGATATGAAATCTTATGGGGACCTGGTGAAGCGGATGGCACAGTCCCTCTCCCTCTCAGTGGTTCAACTGCAGCCAGTCGTCGATGACACCGTCTTCGATATAATGCAGAGAGACACATCGACGGCTGTGGCCCTTCCGGTGACCAAAGTTATCCTGCAGGCGGTGAAGGAGCCCTGGATAAAACCGGCATCTACACCAATCTCTTTGCAAAGACTGGACCATATGTATCGTGTCCAGGAGGCTGGTGCTGAGTTTTTGTTCCCCCACCCCAAACCCAACTCGGTGGTGGTCCCATCGTCCTCTAAGGCGTGCAAGACCCATTCTTCCCCACCTGACAAAGAGGGCAAGAAATTAGACAATGCGGGCAGAAAATTCTACTCAGCTGGAGCATTGGGAGTGCAGGTTTCCAATTATGCCGCGTGCATGGCTCGCTACCAGTACCCCATTTGGGAGCAGTTCACACCGTTATTGTCTTCCTTGAGTGAGAAGAAGCGATCTTCGTTTAGGAAGCTGCAAAAGGAGGGCTTTGTTGTGGCTAAGCAACAACTGGCTGTAGCAAAGCTCATGGTGGATGTATCGGCTAAAACCATCACTTCTGCAGTTTCCCTGCGCCGTCACTCTTGGCTAAGGTCTACAGCTCTTCAGCCTGACACCAGGGCCTATGTTGAAGACCTGCCTTTCGAGGGGGAAGGTCTTTTCAGTTCAACCACTGACAGTGTCCTTCAAGAGATGGACAAAAGCATAAAGACCTCAAGAAACCTGGGTGCCCCGGCTTCATCTAGGGCTGGCAAGCCTAAGCAATGGCATAAATCTTGGCCCAAGAGGCCCTACCAGAAATTCTCCCCTGACCAGCCTTGGAGACCTCACTCTTTGCAAGCAGATAGTAGGTCTCCCTATAGGGGAAATAACAAAAACAGATTTGCTTCAGCATCTGCAGCCACCGGCAAATCTAAGGGTGCCCGCCCACAGAAGCAGGGCCTTTGACTTTTCTGTAGCACGCATTGTCGTTTGTCACATATCCGCCTCCGTCAATATCTTCCGGCTTGGGAGTCCATCTGCACGGACAGGTGGGCTCTTTCCATCATTGCAGAAGGATAAAAGATAGACTTTGTTCAGGTTCCGACTCAGTCAGTGATTGTCACCACACCCCCTTCCCCACCTCTGCTGGCGGTGAGCAACCTCTTGCAGAAACAAGCCATAGAACCGGTCCCAGTGGAGGCCAGAATGGGGGGGGGTTCTATTCCCATTATTTCCTGGTTCCCAAGTGGGATGGGGGATTGAAACCAATTATGGACCTTCGAAATCTGAACAAGTTTATCGTGTACCAGAAATTCAGGATGTCTACCCTGCAAACAATCCTTCCCCTCATCAACCAAGGGGACTGGATGGCAACGGATCTCAAGGATGCCTACTTCCATGTCAGCATCCATCCTGCGTACAGGCATTTCCTTCGTTTTGCAATAGGTTCCAACATTTTCAGTTCAAAGCCCTTCCATTCGGCCTCTGCACTGCACCACGGGTGTTTACCAAGATGATGAGTGTTGTAGCCGCACATCTTCGGCTTCAAGACATAGTCGTTTTTCCATATATCGATGACTGGCTCCTCGTGGCGGAGTCGGAAGAACGTCTATCCGACCATATTGCAACTACTCTTCGTCTTCTTCACACCTTGGGTCTGCAGGTCAACATGACAAAGTCTCATCTTACACCAGCTCTCTCTCTCTCTCTCTCTCTCTCTCTCTCTCGGCTTGACTTCGCGAACGAAGATTTAAGAAGGGTGCAGTAGTCCACGTCTGCTGCAGGCTCGCTGGTGGCTGACAAGACCAATGCAGGACAGGCAGATCCGGCCACAGTGGCTGCAGGGAAAAGTCTGATTTGGGGTTGGTGCTGTAGCAGTGCGATTCTTCCTCAATCTCCTTTTGTCCTCAAGACCAGCTATGCGTGCGTTCTCAAAGGAAGAGACAGCCTGGTGGATGGTGTGCCTCCATGCTTTGCGATCTGAGGTTAGGTCAGACCACTGGTGATGGTTGATGCGACAGGTGCCAAGGGATTTCTTCAAGGAGTCCTTGTACCTCTTCTTTGGTGCCCCTCTATTTCGATGGCCGGTGGAAAGTTCGCCATACAGAGCAATCTTGGGAAGGCGGTGGTTTTCCATCCTAGAAATATGCCCTGCCCAGCGCAGCTGCGTCTTCAACAGCAGTGCTTCGATGCTTGTAACCTCCGCCCTCTTGAGGACTTCAGTGTTGGTCACAAAGTCACTCCAGTGGATGTTGAGGATGGTGCGAAGGCAGCGCTGATGAAAGCGCTCAAGGAGTCGCACGTGATGACCGTATAAAACCCACGATTCAGAGCCGTAGATGAGGGTTGTAAACATTGATCTTTGATCATTGATCTTTGTGCCTTTTTTCAGATGCTTGTTGCTCCACACTCTTTTGTGCAGTCGGCCAAATGCACGATTTGCCTTTGCCAGCCTGTTGTCAATCTCCTTGTCGATCTTGGCATCTGAGGAGATGATGCACCCCAGGTAGCTGAACTGCTGGACTATCTTCAGAACTGATTCACCCACAGTGATGCAGGGAGGGTGATAATCTTCCTGGGGTGCAGGCTGGTGGAGAACTTCTGTCTTCTTCAGACTAACTTCTAGGCCGAATAGCTTGGCAGCCTCTGCAAAGCAGGACATCATATGCTGCAGAGCTGATACCGAGTGGGAGACGAGTGCAGCATCATCAGCAAACAGTAGCTCTCGGATGAGTTTTTCCATTGTCTTGGAGTGAGCCTTTAGTTGCCTCAGGTTGAACAGGCTGCCATCAGTGCGATAGCGGATGTAGACACCATCGTCATCATCTAGATCTACTGCGGCTCTTTGAAGCATCATGCTAAAGAAGATCGTAAAGAGAGTTGGCGCGAGAACGCAGCCTTGCTTTACACCTGTGCCTATTGGGAAGGGCTCCGAGAGGTCGTTGCAGTGTCTGACTTGGCCTCGCTGGTCTTCATGTAGCTGGATGATCATGCTGAGGAACCTTGGGGGACATCCTAAACGTTCCAAGATTTGCCACAGGCCTTTCCTGCTAACGGTATCGAAAGCTTTGGTAAGGTCGACAAAAGTCACATATAGACCCTTGTTCTGTTCCCTGCTTTTCTCTTGGAGCTGCCTGAGAACAAATACCATGTCGGTGGTGCTCCTGTTAGCTCTGAAGCCGCACTGGCTCACGGACAGTTCAATTTATAGGGGCCGTGCTGGACGCAAGCCTTCACCGCGCTTCTCTGCCTCAGCAGAGAGCGAAGGACATTATCAATCTTATCCATCTTTTCCAAAGTTGGAAATGGGGCACAGCACAGAAGCTACAGCGGACGCTGGGGCTGATGGCGGCGACTGCAAACGTGCTGCTGTTTGCAAAATTGAGAATGAGAAGTCGTCAACTGTGGTTCCTCATACAGTTTCGGCCTTTACGGGACTCACCTCAGAAGAGTTTTACAATTCCACCCTCAATCCACTGGACCCTGCAATGGTGGAAATCCAGAGACAACATCTGTCAGGGAACTCCCTTCCATCTACCTCCGACAACAGTTATGATCACCACAGATGCGTCGGCCCAGGACGGACACGTGTTTCATCACAACGTGCCTCAGCTAAAGCTGACGGCGTGGTTCATCGACCCTGTGAGTTCTCCAGCAGAGTCTAACACGTCTTTCTAAATAGTAGAAAGTTGTCTACCTGTGCTTCTTATGACAGGAAGAGGGGGAAGTTTCTTCAGTTTTTGGCTGACCCTACAGTCTCACTCCAACAGGTGGGTCAGTCGGAGATTTTTGATTTTCTGCTATCTTTGGTGGATGCTGGACTTTCTTTTTCTTCTGTTAAAGCTTATTTATCAGCAATATCAGCGTACCATGAGCCTGTTTAGGGGCATTCAGTTTTTGCTCATCCTCATTTGAGGAGGTTTCTAAAAGGACTGCTTAGATTGCATCCTCCATCAAGATCACCTCCACAGTTGTGGGACTTGCCTCAGGTTGACTCGGCATCCCTTCGAACCAATGGCAACCTGTTCTCTTCAACTTCTGTCATGAAACACTGCGTTTTTGGTGGCTATCACATCGGCACGCCATGTAGGGGAGCTCATGGCTATGCGTTGTGACCACCCATATTTAGTTTTTCATGAGTCTGGAGTGTCGTTGACCCCTGATGTTTCTTTTCTTCCTAAGGTGGTTTCCCAGTTTCACCTTAAGTTGGACATTTGGTTACGCATGTTTTATCCCATGCCTTCCTCGGATGAGGAACGTCGGTGGCACACTTTGGACGTTAAGCGTGCGTTACTGTTTTATTTGAGTCATTCTAAGAGTTTTCGCCAGGGCCAGCATCTTTTTGTTCCTTATGCTGCTCCTAAGTTGGGTTCCAGAATTTCATCTCAGTGGTTTTCGAAGTGGCTCACTGAGACTATTAAACTATGCTACTTGCTGGCAAAGAAGCTGTCGCCTGGGCCCATTCATGGACACTCTACTAGAATGATGGCGACGTCGGTGGCATTCCTGAAGGGTGTTTCCTTGACGGATGTCTCTTCTGGTTGACTGTCTTCCCGCCTCCAGGTATGTCTTGCTTGCTAATTTTCCATGAGTGTGAAGCACAGAGACTATGAAGAAGATAGACAGGTTGCTTACCTGTAACTGTAGATCTTCGAGTGGTCATCTGTGCATTCACACTACCCGCCCTTCTTCCCCACTACTGATGGTCTCCCTATGTTAGGGGGCTTCCAGCGGTCAAGAAGGAACTGCGGGATCTGCACACTGGCTCCGGTGAGCATGCGTACTGGGACGCCTGGGCATGCCCACTGGTGCCGAGTGCAAAAAATCCCGGGCTTTTTAGGTACCGATTCGGGGGATCAGCGTGGGCGCTATATCCCCATGAGTGTGAATGCACAGATGACCACGCGAAGATCTACAGTTACAGGTAAGCAACCTGTCTTTTTCTCTCTCTCTTTTAAAAACATAAATGTCTTTCACATAAATTTCTTTCCACCACCATTAAATTTCTCATTTGACTTTGGTTCTATTGGAAAACCTCTGCCCTGGTCTTGATTGCTGATTCTGCAACCAAGGGAGGAAAAATTCTGCAATCCGATCAAACTGTGCTACTGAGGAATGCCTGCTTGGGTTTACTTACTAGGGTAGTGTGTGTTTTTGTGCTGTTAGAGTGGGAAAGGGTGGATGGTGAGGACAGGATTTGCAAGCACGTTTGTGTGTGACAGGAGACATTGGGAGATTTCTGGGTGGGAATTACATGCATTTCAGGAACCTGTATCAGATTTGTTTTTTAATGGACCAGAGTGAAGAAAACACCTTGAAACCTAAGATAGTGGAACCGTTTTTCTAGAAATTTGGGTGACCGGTAGTGCAATCCTAAATTCAGATATTTTGTCATGTGGGTTTGTTTGTTTTTAAAATTCGCCCATCGCATATAAAATCAGGAGATCTATAAAGAAGCTGTGGCATATTGCATCACTTCTTCCAGGGCGCTCAGCACCTCTCAGGATAGGCTTTAGAAATCTGAAAAGCCTGAGAAACATGCTAGTGTAGGGGCTGATTTTAAAAGTAATGTGCCACAGAATGTAGACAAGAACAGGACTGTAGAGAATCGTCCATGTGAACAATATAGAGCATGTGATATGATGTTATCTATTAAAGAATTTGTCAATCCATCTAATGGGAAAACTATAAGGGGAGGGACGGTGGCTCAGTGGTAGAGCATCTGCTTGGGAAGCAGAAGGTCCCAGGTTCAATCCCTGGCATCTCCAAAAAGGGTCCAGGCAAATAGACATGAAAAATCTCAGCTTGAGACCCTGGAGAGCCGCTGCCAGTCTGAGAAGACAATACTGACTTTGATGGACCAAGGGTCTGATTCAGTATAAAGCAGCTTCATATGTTCTTCATATGTTCAAACTTAAGGCTCTTACCAACTGCAACTCTAAACAGCTGGGTCATGCGGCCATATGTGGATGTAAGTTATGGTATAGGGGAATGACACTACGTGTGCTGAAAGTAAGGGTGCTGGAACAGAAATCTAGATTAGAAAGAGAAGTCCCGGAATTCCCGATGTTCTCACATTTTAAAGAGACCAAAGATCAGATTAAAGATCGGAGGGGTTTTTGTACTTTATAAATATCATTGCAAACCACATGTTAAGGAAGATGTGAATAGGGTCCTACTACAACAAGAAAATTATTGGATGCATAGACTTCAAACAGTGTCACTCTTGGGACTCAACACTGGTATAGAATATTTGTCATTTTTATGATCTGTATAAATTAGGTGGTGTTACTTTTAGATTGCCACAGGAGATTTGTTGAGAGCAGACTTGACTGGGGCAAGATCAGCTGTGTGCAGATCAGATGAAGATTATGCATTGATCCGTGAGTGAATGATGTCTTTCTGTGGGTGAGTTGTTATTGTATGTGATGTTTAGGATGGGCGTGAGTACTTTTGATAGATGTAAAGTAAACAGTGTTTGGCATGATTCTTTGGTTTTATATTACAATAGCTCTGAGAAGAATATTGGTATTATAATGAGGGATCCAGCTGACAAAGGCATATGAAACCGTCTTTAAGTTCTGGAAAGGACGAGTTCTCCTTCTCTCTCGAGTTTATTTTTCCCATGGATTCTCTCATCTGCATCACTTCACAGAAAATGGATCTCATTAAAAAAAAAAAAACGATAGAAACTTGTGTATAAGCATTGGGAGCAAGAAAAAGTTGTTTTGGTTCAGTTCCCTTAGCGTAAACTTGGACTGTAGGACATTTAAAGAGACAGTGTCAATATGTAATCCCAGAACAGCGGCTATTGTAAATGCATATAAATTGTCATTGGATTGTATTTTGTATGATACCACCTGGAAGTTGGCAACCCTATCTGTGCAATGTGCAGCAGCCATGATGAAATCAAGCTTATTGCTGCTCTGTATACTTTGTGGGAAATATTGTCAAGTCGCAGGTGTGGCTGACTTAATGGCAACCTCAGGGTTTTCAAGACCAGAGACAAATAGAAGTGGTTCACCATTGCCTGCTTCTACATAGCACCCCTGGACTTCCTTGCTGGTCTCCCATCAAGTAGTAACCAGAACCGGCCCTGTTTAGCTTCTGAGAGCCAGTTTGGTGTAGTAGTTAAGTGCATGGTCTCTTACCTGGGAGAACTGGGTTTGATTCCCCACTCCTCCACTTGCAGCTGCTGGAATGGTCTTGGGTCAGCCAAAGCTATCACAAAGCTTGTCCTTGAAAGGGCAGCTTCTGGGAGAGCTCTCTCAGCCCCACCCACCTCACAGGGTGTCTGTTGTAGGGGAGGAACTAAAGGAGATTGTGAGCCGCTCTCAGACTCTGAGTGGAGGACAGAATATAAATCCAATGTCTTCTTCATCTGATCAGATCAAGCTAGCTTGGGCTGCCCGGGTCAGGATAATGCTATATAACAAATACAAATGCCATCATTAAAATACAAACTCGTTTAGTGTTGACTGATGGGGCGAGACTGGCCTTTTTCACTGGAGCAGGCCAAAGAAGCGTAGAGATACTTTCCAAGGAGGGGCTGAGAAGTATAGCAAGTTTAGTCTCGCTTCAGAAAGTCTGGGAGCCCTTGCTGTAACAGTATAAGCGATAGGAGAAGCATAAGCAGTGACGTCTTTGGGCAACAGAAAATAGTGTAACTAAATAAAAATGGATTAGCTAAGGCACACCTTGTTCTAAAAATAAAAGAAACTTAGCTGTCCTTGACAATAACCAACCATGTCATCGGTTCAAACATCAAGGAGCTTTGAATCCCTCTTTGATTTCCAGATTAAAACAAAAACCAGTTGGTTAGAAACCTGCTGATCCTTTCATAATGTTTTCAGATGCATTTAAATGGTCTATGTATATGTCCTTTTTTGGGGGGTGTTGATGTGTTGGTATGTGTGTGGAAGAGCACCTCATTTCGTTGCTCTCATTTTCTTTTTTTGAGAACAATGACAATAAATTTATCTATCTATCTATAATCCTATGCGGGGCTTTTTTTGTAGAAAAAGCCCAACAGGAGCTCGTTTGCATATTAGGCCACCTCTGTTGTGATGCTACCCCTTGTCATCACCATTATTTCACACAGGACTTTTTTGTAGAAAAAGCTCAGCAGCAACTCATTTGCATCTCAGGCCACGCCCTGTGACACCAAGCCAGCTGGAACTGCCTTCCTGTGCATTCCTGCTCAAAAAAAGCCCTGTTCCTATGTATTTTAGTTGTTTATACCCCGCTGGTTCCCTTAATGGGGAATTCAAAGTAGCTTACAATGTCATTCTCTCCTCTTCCCATTTTAGCCTCGTGGCAACAATCCTATGAGGTAGCTTGGGCTGACAGAGAGAGCAACTGGCCCAATGTTGCCTAGCAAGTTTCCTAACAGAGTGGGGATTCAAACTTAGGTCTCCTATATCCTAGTTCAGCACTCTAACCACTACACCATGCTTGCTCTCTTGGTAGCATGACAGAATTCTAAAGGCCTCCCAAACTTCTTTTCAACACTGTTCCTCAATGGAAAGCCATAACCGCAAGAGACTTTCTCATAGTAATGCCATGAGGTGTTTGGCTGTCAATCCTCTAACCTGCCTAATGTTTCCCTCCTTGCAGCTGGCTCTCTGAATGTAGGACGCTCTGATAATGAAGACAAGGGCTTAAGCCAAAGTCACCTCTATTTGAAAAATCCTGGGCATCTGGAGGAGACCTTGGTACGAGGAACAGCATCTCCTAAGGATGGGAAGCCATGAGAAAGATCTTTCTTCTCCCAAAAGGGCACTGCCCCCGTCCCGTTCCAACAGCACCGTGTCTTCCAAGCACAGCATCACTCGACAGGTGTGACTTCTTCCCTGCCCTTGACATGGAGGAATGATGTGATTGGTCCCTGCAAATGGCTGGGATTGGGTGGAAGGAGCCAGAGGGTGTGGCATAGAGCTCCGGCTGGACCTTGTGTTAACCTGTGGGTATGTGGTTTCATTGGGCCATGACAACAGGTAGTTTCCCGCCATGAGACCCTTACCTTTCTTTCTCCTCTTTTGGTTGTTCAGGGTTCAGAAAGCTGGGAGGTGGTGGACGAGCTGCGGATCCAGAGCGGCGTCATCCAGGAGCCAGAGAGGCAGGAAGGCTACTTGTTAAAGAAGAGAAAATGGCCCTTGAAGGGCTGGCACAAGGTGAGAAGGTGGGAATGAGCAGCATTACATGAGGGTTTCATTTGCTTCTGTTCTGATGCTACTTGTGCCTGTGCCCACCACCCTCCCAGCTCCCTGTGAGCTTTTCATCTGCCTAGTCTTAGAATCATAGAGTTGGAAGCGACCTCCAGGGTCATCTAGTCCAACCCCGTGCACAATACAGGAGATTCAGAAATACCTCCCCTCCCATGTCCCCAGTGACCCCTGCTCCATGCCCCAGAAGATGGCCAAAACAACAAACAAACAGGGTCCCTGGCAAAACTGGCCTGGAGAAAAATTGCTGCCTGACTCCAAAGTATTGAACAGCATTTCCCTGGGCATGTAAGAAAGGGTCCTCAAGAATGGAGCATTGATGCAACCCTTCCTGCCCTCCCTCTCATGACCTGCCTAAGTTCACAGAATTGGCATTGTTGTCAGGTGACCATCTAGCCTCTGTTTAAAAACCTCCAAAGGAGGAGAGCCCACCACCTCCCAAGGAAGCCTGTTCTATGTTGATGACAGGAAGACACGATTGGTGCTTTCACGCATGCAAAAGAATGCAGTTTCAATCCACTTTGGCCATTTGCAATGGAATTTTGCTGTTTCACACAGTAAAATCCAGTTTCAAAGTGCGTTGAAAGTGGATTGAAAGAGCATTATTTAGTGTGTGTGAAAGCATTTCCAAGGGCACCATTGATTCCACATAACATCCATTGTAATGGTTAGACCATTAGGCTTTGGCCGGGAAGACTCAGGTTCAAATCCTCACTCTGCCATCGAACCTTGCTGGGTGACCTTGGGTCAGTCACTTACGTAGCCTACTACACCTCGTAGGGTCTTTGGGGGGATACAGTGGAGGAGAGGACAATGACCCTGCAGGCCACTTTGAGTCATAACTGCAGAGGAAAGCTAGGTATAAATATCTAAAGTGCTAAATATACCACCTGATGAACAGCACTGTGTACAAGTAACTAAATTATGTACTCAGGGCCTAGTATATTTTTATAATGCTCTTCAAAGGAGATCAGGACTGCCTCCATTTTTTTCCTCCCTGATCAGGATCATACCTGCTTTAACTGTCGGTCTGTCACCTCTTTGCCTCACCTGTCCTGCAAGGAGCTTAGGACCACAGGTATGGCTCTCCCCTTCCCAGTTACATCCTCACAACAACCCTGCGGTAAGGCTGAGAGAGAATGACTGATCCAGGGGCATCCCGTAAGCTTCACAACCAATCAAGAATTGAACTCAGCTCTCCTCCCTCCTAGTCAGATGCTGTAACTGCCACTTCGCAGTGACTCTGTTGCATCCCAGATTCCTGATGTCACATTTTCCAGCTCTTTTAAAAGACAAGACTTTTCATCAGCTCAGCTCTCATCTCTTTAGGATCGTGGCAGTTTCCCATGAATTCTCAGATACGGTGGTGTTGCAAGCAGCTGCTAGAAGAGCTGTCTAATGGCTACCACCACTTTGGTATGGGTCTCCTCAGGAGGGCCCAGAGCACCCACCCTGCCTTTTTATCCACTCCTTTTCCACTAGGTTCCCCCTTATAAGTGACTGAATGAGGCGTGAGGACCCAGACAGAGTAATAACCTATTTTTATTAGAGATTTAGCAGCAACTAAATCTTTCTAACATATGTGGTGGACTTGTGAAAGAGCTACAATGTTTTGGCAGATGATTCAGCAAGAGATTTCTAATATCTTGGGATATGAGTTTAATAAAGTTGCAGAGACTTTTCTGTTGGGACTACATATGGAAACATTTCCAAAAGAAGATAGAACTTTACTTTGGCACTTGCTCTCAGCTGCTAGGACATTGTATGCACAGTTGTGGAAGCAAGAAAAAATACCAGAGAAATGGGACTGGATTATAAAAGTTATGTCATGGAGTGAAATGGACAAATTAACAAGAATATTAAGAGACTATGATTTAGAACTTTTTAAGTTGGAATGGAAAAAGTTCAGAAGATACGTAGAAAAACAGTGGAAAATAAAGGGACATTGGACAATCTTTGATAATAATTACGTTTTTAAAACAAGAGTATAACTTTTGGTTTTTTAAGGGTACGTTTAAAATATATATATATATATATATATATATATATATATATATATATATATATATATAAATAAAGTAAATAACACTGGTGAGGGTCAAGTAACGGGGGGAGGGGAGGGGGAAAAAGTAAGATATGGGGTAGATAAATGTTTCCTTTTTTTAAGTTGTAAGATATAGATATAACTTTGCTACCATATGTTACTAATAAAATTGTTTATAACCAAAAAAAAAAAAAGATTTAGCAGCAACTATAATTCAATGACATGTAGGAAAAATGACCACAGTAAAGGTAGGTAGACCAGCAAAATAAGAAACCCTAACGTGTCTAACTATACTATACCTAGCCTTATCTAGGTATTTGGCCTCAACTGACTTACCCCCTTTCGATGAGAAATCCCTCTGTCTTAGAGTTGCCAGGTCTGTGTTGGCAAATACCTGGAGACTTTGGGGATGGATCCGGGAGAGGGCAGGGTTTGGGGAGGGAAGGGAAGGGGAGGGGCCTCAGCATGATACAATGCCATAGCGTCCACCCTTCAAAGCAGACATTTTCTCTAGTGGAGCTGATCTCTGCCACGCTGGAGATCAGTTGTAAAAATGGGAGATCTCCAGGCCTCACCTGGAGGTTTGGCAACTATACAAGGGAAACACAGCCAAGGTTAAGAAAAATATAGGTGGCTGTGAAAAATTACTATGCAAACAATAATTACAGTTAGTGTAACACAGTTTAATATAAGAATTACACACTCTCCACAATATTATATCAGTGCTTAATCACACTCTGCAATATACAGTATTTAGTATTTATGTTAGCGGCTTTTAAAGGGAAAATGCCACAGTCAACTTTTTAACAATATTTCTAAAGAAAACATGCAATGTTTGCCAGATTTAAACAGCAATTACTTCTGTGTGCAACATACAAAGTTTGCAGTATACTCGACCAAGAAAGACAACAGTCCTTAAATTAAGCATAGGCTTGGAAGAATGAATCAAGACTGTTTTCCTGCTGATTATTCATGTGTATGGATTCAATAATGCGGTAACATGCTTCCTGGGTTTTCTTATCTTTGCATGTTTCTAGCGTCTTCTTCTTTGACCATGTGATTAGGGGCCTTTTCACACTTACCAGTGGAAACCAGAAGGGAGTCGGTATTGTGCCGCCTTGCAGTAATCCGAGACAGGGGTGGGAGTTTTTAGACACATGTTTTTTTTCCCGGTAGGATTCCGTGATTGAAGTGAGCCATTTCTGCCCCTTTTTTTCTGGCAACCCAACGTTTCATGTGTCCTCTTTTCCCTAATTTGTTGTAGTTATTTTATTATTTGAATTGGTATTCTTTCACTCCGTTTTGAACTTTATATCAACTCCTGTTGCAATATACTTTCGATTGTGACTGTCCTGTATGTATAAGCATATCTGTCATTGACATTGAAGTCACCTCTTATTTGTATAACCCGGTTTATTTCAATAAAATTTTGCATTAAAAAAAAAGTGAGCCATTTCACACTGTTCCACTTTTATCTTGCTTCCACCAGCGCCAGCCGTTTTTGCCTGCCGGCACGCAATCTCCGGCTTTTGGGGGGGGGGAACGTCGGGCTATAGCGCTATAGCGACATATCACAACAGCACCACCATAGCACCAACTTGGTAACAGATGTCCCATTGGATACACAGTTCAAGTGGGAGATCAGGGCACCAGGCATTGGTCTGTCACCTGTTGCTATCACTTCCATTCCCACACGGAAGTCAGGGGAATGCGATTGGTTTGTAGGTGACTGTGAGGCACATTTTTTTTGTGGGGGGGGGGGGCTGTTGCCACCTGAAGAGGGGTTGCCCATAGGACAGAAGGTTTCAGCGGGAGAGCAGACCAACAGTGATTGGTGAGACAGATGTTGCTAACCCAGCCTGATATGCACCCATCCATGCCCACAGGCTATTGGCTGGAAAGTGACTTGTGCCAAGCTGCAGCAGGTATAAATGTCAGGGGGGGAAGCCACAGATTTCTGGGTTGTAGTTGGTGAGTGGATTGTCTGGTTTAATAGGTTGGTGAGTGGTTTGTCAGGAATTGTGAGGAGGATGAGTGGGTCAAAAGGTGTAGCTTGGAGTGAGCAGGAGATTCTGGATCTCCTAGTAGTATGGGAGATGATGAAATCCAAGCAGCTCTGCAGACATCCCATAGAAATTATGCTTGCTATCAAAAAGTCTCAGCAGAGATGGCGAAACGTGGCCATGACAGGACAGCAGAGGAATGTAGGAGTAAAACAAAAAGTCTGAGAGCAGAATACAGGCGGGTAATTGCACATAATTCCAATCCTGGAAATAAAAAAGTCGCATGCCCCTTTTATAAGGAGCTTCATAGAATACTGAAGGGGGAAGGAAGCGTTAAGTCAAGAAGGCTGTCTGCCATCACCTTTCTGGGTGATCAGCCATCAGACCATGGCAGGACTGTGGGCATGGATGGGTGCACATCAGGCTGGGTTAGCAACATCTGTATCACCAATCACTGTTGGTCTGTTCTCCCGCCGAAACCTGCTGCCCTATGGGCAACCCCTCTCCAGGTGGCAACAGCCCCTCCCCCCCCCAAAAAAATGTGCCTCAGAGTCACCTACAAACCAATCGCATTCCCCTGACTCCCGTGTGGGAATGGAAGTGATAGCAACAGGTGACAGACCAACACCTAGTGCCCTGATCTCCCGCTTGAACTGTGTATCCAATGGGGCACCTGTTACCAAGTTTCAGCGGCGGCCGCGATCTCTGGCATCTTAATGGAACCCAGGCATTCCTATGGTGATGCTGTTGTGGTATGTCGCTATAGCAATCTTAGCCGACGTTCCTCCCCCCCCAAAAAAGCTGGAGATTTGCGTGCCGGCGGGCGAAAAAGGTTGCGAAAACTGCTCTTGGATTAGATACTGGACATTTCACACAGTGCCCCACACCGATTTCAACCCGGAAGGAGTGGTTGAAAACTGGAAGAAGCTGCTCTTTGTTAGTAACAACTCAGGCATGCCTCACTACCGGGACAGCCGCGGGATTGTGTGGAAAGGTGACAGTATTCCGGTAGCAGCCAGTTACTGAGTCGGGTCTGTCTGAAATGCCAGCAGAAACCCATTACTGTTCAGTAACTGACCAGCTTCCATACCGGAATACATAGGCTGTGTGAAAAAGTTCTATGGAACCAAGGCTCATAGCATTATAAGGAAATCAGTTCCAACATTTATACAGGCAAAATGGTTCTCCTATTCCAGCTGCAGCAGCCTCTCACCAGCTCTCCTCCCTAGGAGTGAACAACCTCCCACTTTGGACCAGGCCCTTTATTCCTTCTTCTCAGGCACCACCTCTTATTTCTGTACTGGTGCAAGTTTTCCCTTCAAATCCCTTGCTGATCAATCACAAGGTCCAAAAGAGGGCCTGGGAAATGTAGGCCTGGTTGCTACTTCAATATAGGCCTCCTCAGGGCCCATAGGCCGCACTACTATAAGCCTAGGATCATGACAGGAGGCAAGCAGCTTTGAGATTTGGATAATCTAACCAGTGGTTAGGGAGTCTGACTAGGATCTGGAAAGCCCAGCCTGGTTTCACACTTCTCAGCCTAGCCTGCCTCACAGGATGGTTGTTCTGAGGATAAAATGGAGAAGGGGGAGAACCATGTTGTAAGCTGCTTTGGATTCCTTCCGAGGGAGAAAAACGGATGTAAATGTAGAAATAAGTTAATTCCTTCAGGATCTTTGAGAGAGTGATATCCCAGTTGGCTGAATCTGTTCAGACTGGCTGATTATTTTGAAGTGTGGGAATATTTGATATTTCGCTCGCTCTTTCTCTGACAGCGCTACTTTGTTTTGGAAGACGGAATCCTGAAGTACGCCACAACACGGCAGGATGTGAGTAGGAGAGGTGTAGGATTTAATATGTATGGAAATGTTTTTATAGACATAATTTTAATATGTTGTAAATTGCTAATGTTTTTAAATTGTTGTTAGCCGCCCTGAGCCTGTCGGTGGAGGGCAGGATATACAGTAAATCCTATACGTAGACAGACAGGAGTGGGGGAGTCTGGGATGCCCCAGTTTCAATGCAGAAGGAAATACTACTTCAAACAGAGAGTGATTAAAATGTGGAATTCGCCTCCAGAGGATGTCTTGAGGGCCACAGGAATAGTTTTAAAAGGGGATTAGAGAGATTCATGGAGGACAAGTTATCAGTGACTGCTAGCCATCAGTGACTCCACATTCAGAGGCACTAAGCCTCTAAATCCAGAGCTTGGAGGGGAAGGCTTTAGCCTCTGTGCTAGTTGGCCGTGGTGTGAGACAGGATGCTGGACTAGATGGATCCAGTAGGGCTCTTCTTAGGTTCCTATCAGGGGAAGACCTCAGCCTCTGTGCCCCGTTGTTGGCAATCCAGAGGAACTGGTTGCCATTGTGTGAGATAGGATGCTGGACTAGATGGAACATTGGTCTGATCCAGCAGGGGTCTTCTTATTTTCTTTTCAGGGAAGATCTCGACCTCTATTAACTGTTGTTGGCCCTCCAGAAGAACTGGTTGGCCACTGTGTGATGCCGGGCTAGATGAACCATTGGTCTGATCCAACAGGGCTCTTCTTATTTTCTTATCAGGGAAGACCTTGGCCTCTGTGCCCTATTGTTGGCAGTCTAGAGGAACTGTTTAGCCATGGTGTGAGACAGGATGCTGGACTAGATGAACCACTGGTCTGATCCAACAGGGCTCTTCTTATGTTCTAAGGATTCTGGGAGCTGAAGTGGGGCAAGACTTAGGTCTGTTCTTAGTTAATAAGGGTGGGCTGAAAGAGAAACTGTATTTAGTTCCCCAGCATGACACCATCTGTGCCCTGCTCCTCCCAGGTCTTGAAGGGAAAGCTGCACGGTTCCATAGACATCCGCCTGTCAGTCATGTCAGTCAACAAGAAAGCCCAGCGTGTGGACCTCGACACGGAAGACAACATATATCATCTCAAGGTAACTAGCATGATACAGAAAGGTTTCATACCGCATCTCCCAGATTGTGGCACACCAGGCTTGTGCATTTGTTGCTGTCAGCAAGATTAAGTTTTCAGCGCCCATTTTCTTTGGACTTCTCAGAACATCCTGCATGTAGCTGAATGACTCCTGTATGAGTCAGCTGGCTCTGCAGGATGTCTTTTGCTTCCGGCTGGGAGACTTTATTCGTGGCTGTCTTCACGTTCCTCTCTTTTCTCTGTCAATCAGGTGATGTTATGAAAAAGGCTCTGGACTCAGTGACCTTAGGTGATGCTCATGTGGTCCTCTGTCCATGCTATTTCTTTCTGTGCTTTTTGCCTAGCAGCTTGCGCTCTACTATTGGGAAAACAAGATGGATATCCTCTTGGATGATGGCCTGTATTCTAAAAATTGCTGCTGTGGAATAAACAAAGCCCCCCCCCCCCCCTGTTGATTTTAGGAATAGCATCTTCAGAATATTATAAATTCCCCTAGGACAATAGAGATCTCTTTCCAATACCTGGGAAAAGCATTCTAGGTTTGTAAGCACCAGTGCAAAATGTCCACACATTTGGATGCTTCTGCCTCCTTCAGTTCATGTTCTTAATGCTGCTGCTTCTTCCAATCCCCTACAGATTAAATCTCAGGAGCTCTTCAACAATTGGGTAGCCAAGCTGTGCTCACACCGCCAGGCAGAGAAGATGGATGGATCCCAGCGGCAGTTCCTAACCAGGGGCAATGGTGGGAAAGTTCCCTATTCTGCACAGGTGATTTGTGGTGTGTGTGTGTGTGGGGGGGGGAAGCTTCCTAGGAGTTCAGCTGCATCTTATGGTTTTGTCCATGTTTCTTTTCGTTATGGGGAAGGGTTGCAAATTCAGTCTTGGGGGTGGGGCTACTTTATCAAAAAGTAGAACTGCATGGAAAGAGCTGCCCTTGTGTTGCTTCTACCCTGGCTGGGAAGAAATTATGATGGCCCATATTTTTCCTCGGGATGTATGTGTGTGTTTTTTTCTGGTGAGAAGACGGCAGGAGAGGAAGGGGTTAAAGTTTCCCTCTTTTCCCCCACCAGTTCTTCTCCTTGATAGAGCAATGCTGGCAGTCAGATTTGCACAAAAAAAAAAAAGTGTTGAGAATGGAAGGAAAAATGGTAAGATGTACCTGAGCTTAAGGGAGGTGCAAGAAGCTATGATTAAGGGTCATGTCATGTGTCATAGGCAGGAAGAAGAGACCTGTATCACTCCTGCAGCAAAGAGTTCGACCTGGCCTACTGAACCGCTGTGGTTGCCACCTAGAAAATAGGCCCTTGTAGTGCATGTTTCAGGCAGGTGTGTCCTTCATCAGGTCATCCCTTGGCCCACATGGTTTCTGGGTAATTTTTAGAGCAAAGATGGTAAACTCTTGAGAATGTAAGAGCCCTGCTGGGTCAGACCTGTAGTCCACCTAGTCCAGCATCCTGTCTCACACAGTGGCCAGCCGGTTCCTCTGGAGGGCCAACAACAGGGCATGGAGACCGAGGCCTTCCCTTGATGTTGCCTCCAGGCTCTGGGATTCAGAGGATTAGTGCCTCTGAATATGGAGGTTCTCCATAGTCATCGTGGCTAGTAGCCACTGATGGACCTTTGAAAACTGCTTATTCTTTTAACCCTCGTGACATCCTCTGGCAGTGAATTCCAAATTTTAATCACTTTCTGTGTAAAGAAGTGTTTCCTTTTGTCCATCTTGAACTTACTGCCTATAAACTTAACTGGATATTGGTGCCTACTTAATTTTATCAGAAGTATTTATTAAGGAGCAGTCCTTTTGGTAAGGTTGCCAGCTCTGTGTTAGGAAATACCTGGAGATTTGGGGGTGGAGCTGGGAAAGAGAAGGGTTAGAGGAGGGAAGGGACCTCAGGCCATAGAATCCATAGAGGCCATAGAATCCACCCTTTTCTAGGCAGCTATTTTCTCCAGGCGAACTGACCTTGGTCATCTAGAAATCATTTGTAATAGCGGGATATCTCCAGGTGCCACCCAGAGATTGGCAACCCTACCTATCAACGTCTCAGAAAAACGGAGGTTTAGAGATTTACAAGAATTTATTCCACCGTAAATTTTTAGGGGTTTGATGTTGCTTCATCTCTAGTCCACAAAAGTTGATGCTGAAATGCAAACCGATTCCTCACTGGCAGTCGCTCCACCCCTGGGCTTCTGCTTTCCTCAGATCAAGCAATCAATTCTCCACTAGTCACTGTGCAGCTGCATTTTGACTTGTGGCTCCCCCCAATTTGCCTCGGAGATTCTGAATCTCAAATGCATACATACGTACTAAAACAAAACAAAAACAGAGCAGGATGCTGTGAGGGAAATTGGAGGGAGCTGCAAGTCAAAATACGCCTTTGCAGCAGCTAATGGGGAATTGATTACTTGATCTGAGGAAACAGGAACAACTGCTAGTGAGGAATCGATCAAAATATCATTACTCTCTTGTGTTTTTAGTGGAACCAGAAACCTTGGCCCTTGTTCAACATTCTTTTCCCCCTTTGTGCCAGGTGTGGCATGGCGTTGGATCACAGATGGAAAACTGAGAGCCATGGCCTAAGAGGCTGTTGGGAACTCCCAGAACCCTTTGTGCCTCACTTCCATTCTTCTGACACTTTACTGCCTTCCTCTTGCAGGCCTCTGGCTCTCGGCATCGGGTTCAGATGTCAGAAAGCGCCCCTGCCCTGTCTTCGCTGGCCTGTCCCCAAGACAAGGTGAATTCCTGGCTGAGCAACAGCAGAAGTCTGGACAGGTGCTCAGCAGGTAATGGGGTGGTGGTTTGTAATCACTTGTTTGTAATGTCTCTGTCTACTGAACCTTCCAGGACACTTTCTAGATGCCCATCGCTTTCTGCTCTTCAAATCTTCCATCTCTTTTCCCTAATTTTTTATATTTCTTTATCAAGGTATGGGGCAATCTTTCAGCAGCCAGCATGAAAGATCTTCCTTCCTTTTGAGGGGAGAGTCATTAGACAAGAAAGGAGTGTGGGGTGTCAGTTGGGGGTGTGATGTCCACTTAAAAACAGTGTGATATGGATACGTAGGTTCAAATTCCCTCTCTGCCATAAAGCTCTCTGGGTGTTCTCGGGCCAGTCATTCTCACTCAGCTTAGCCTACCTTACAGGGTTGTGGTGGGGCTAAAATGAGGCAGGGGGGAGGAATATGAGCTTTCAGCTCCATGGAGGGCAAGCAGAATAGGAATCTATGAGGAAGAAAAATGGAACAGTGCAAATATCAAGAAAAAGGGGGTCTTAGTGGATGTAAGACTGGACTGTGGCTCTTCAGCTTGCTGCCTTAATTCTGTGCCTGTTGTCATGGTGTGTACCTGGCAGCTGGCTACCTGTGGGTTCTAATGCAGGATAGGTTCTGTTTTTGTCCTCTCCCTTCCATTCTGTAGGTTGAGTCTGTATGGGAATCTGGCGGATGTTTCTCTCAAGCTATAAATCACACATCTTTCTTATCGTTTTGGGGATAAGATTTCTGTGCTTTTTCAAAGCCTGAGTATTCAAAGGTTTGATGTTCTTATTGGTCACATGCAGGAAGTCCCACCTTTAAACTTTCTGTTGTGTTTTTTTTGGCTGGAGAGATGTTCACGGATGCTCTGTCAAGGGGGCTTACAGAGTCCCTCCCTGCCTCATGAGAGCCAGTGTGGTGTAGTGGAGAAGAGTGGTGGACTCTGATCTGGAGAACTGGGTTTGATTCCCCACTTCTCCACAGGATGACCTTGGGCTAGTCACAGCTCCCCACGTGCCTCACAAGGTGCCTGTTGTGGGGAGAAGAAGAACGGTGATTGCAAACCGCTCTGAGACTCCTTTGGGTAGTGAGACTCCTTCTTCATAACAATGGCTGCTCTCCTTGTCCCCAGAGCTCTCCGACTGTCAGGGAAAGCTTCAGGAGCTCAACCAGATGCTGCAGAATTTGGAGACTCTCCACCGCATTCCCTCCGCACCCCTCATCTCCCACAGCCAGGTATGCACAGGAGCGGAAGCGCCATTTCCATTTTGCGACGAGCTTAGATGTGTACGTTGTCTGAGCGTCGTCATTGCTGCAGCCTGCGTGGCAGAGCACATCTCCTCCGCACAGAAGGTACCAGGTTCAATCCCTGGTCTCCCTAGCAAAAGTAAGACTTTTATCAGCCTACAAGCTGCTGCCGTTCAAATTCAGATCAGGGAGACCCAGGTCCAGGTCTCCACTGGTCTCTGTGCCACAGAAGCTCATTGGAAGACCTTAGACCAAGTCACTCTCTTTTGGCATGAAATACCTTGCAGGGTTGTTGTGAGCTATAAATGGGAAAGGAGAGGACTGATGTGCTTTCTCTGTGCTTGGAGGAAGGGCAGGATAAAAATGCACCAAATAAATGGGACCGGTGAATTACCAACATATGCATAGCAAAATTTGTGGCAGGGGATAAGCTTTCGTGAGTCATTGCTGACTTCTTCAGGTATCTGAAGAAGTGAGCAGTGACTCTCAAAAGCTCATCCCCTGCCACAAATTTTGTTAGTCTTTAAGGAGCTACTGGACTCTTGCTGATTTCTGCTGCTGCAGACAGACTAACATGGCTACCCGTCTTGATCTACCAACGTATGCACAGTACTCCAAGAATAACATAAGTTTTTGTGCTTTTGATTCAATTGGGGCCAGTTGCTTGTATACATGTGTACATTTGCTGCACATGCATACATACATCTCCTGGGAGGCTGCATCTGTTGGGAGGCGTACATCAGCTGGGAGGTCACTCCTGCAGGGAGGCATGTGTATATCTGTTGCAATGCCTGCTGACCTGGACTTTCTTGGGAAGGTGCAGGTCCGTATACGCCATCGGGGCTGGTAATAGGAGACTGTCTTATTTTTGCAGAGCTCGACAGGCACAGAGAGAACCCGGAAGGGGAAGAGATCCACCCGGATCTGGTGCACTCAGAGCTTTGCGAAGGACGACACCATAGGCCGGGTGAGCTGATTTGGGACAGGTGGTCTTGGGGAAAGATATTGGATTGGATTTAAGGAAGGAAAGCCTTTCTCATTTGAAGCGGGGCATCTGTCCCCCACCCCCTCCCCACATGCTATGGTTGATGCAAAGAACTTTTCCTGTAGCAGAGCCAAAAGAGGCTTAGTGAGCTACAGCAAAGCATTGGGGGGGGGGGGGAGTTGCTCTGTCTAACCCCCGCTTTTCTGTTTTCCAAAGGTGGGCCGCCTGCACGGCTCAGTGCCGAACCTCTCGAGATACTTGGAGTCATGTCAGAACCAAGCCCTCTTCAGCCTCCCTCCAGAATACAGCCAGCTCCAGAGGAGTTTCTGGATCTTAGCTCAGAAAGGTGAACTTGTAGTAAGCATTCCTTGCCTCTTACGGCTGTGCTGCTCAGGGTGCTTCAGTGGTGCCAGCCATTTTGTGTGTGCCTCTGGGTCAGGGATGTCAAATACGTGGCCTATCGTGCTCACGGGCAACTTTTATCTATCATCTGCTTCCTTCTCCCTCTTTCTTGCTTCCTTATGTGTCACAGCTTGCTTTTATTTCAAGTTTTTTTTAAAAAAATCTTTAATTATGTTTGTCTGTGTCCTTTATAAAGTTTCTATCTGCGCTACCTGTCATTACGTTTTATGATACACGTGGCCCGACCCGACGAGGTCTCATTTATGTCAGATCCAGCCCACATAATGAATGAGGCTGACACCTCTGGGCTAGGCAGAAATAAGCACGACTTGTTCTGTTCCTGCTAGTGGTGGGGAGTGCAGCAGGAGCCAGAGCCCTGCCTTCTCTTCTTTGCCCTCTCCCGAGTGGTGCCAGCCTTTGTGGCCTAAAGAAGCAGAAAATTGGGCTTTGCAAAAACAAAACTACTGATTTCTCAAACTCCATGCCCCATGGCTGAATTCATAAGGACATAAGAGAAGCCAGGTTGGATCAGGCCAATGGCCCATCCAGTCCAACACTCTGTGTCACGCGGTGGCCAAAAGCCAGGTGCCATCAGGAGATCCAGCAGCAGGGCCAAAACTCCAGAAGCCTTCCCGCTGTGGCTTCCCAAGCCCCAAGAATACAGAGCATCACTGCCCCGGGCAGAGTGTTCCATCTATACCTTGTGGCTAAGAGCCATTGATGGATCTTGGCTCTACATGTTTCTACAATCCCCTCTTGAAATGGTCAGTGCCTGTAGCTGGCACCACTTTTTGCAGCAGTGCATTGCATGTGTTAATTTCTCTTTGAGTCAAGAAGTCCTTCCACAAACTTTTGTGTGTGTCTGCCTCTTCCTTCCCCCCGCCCCCCCAGTTCATGGGTCCCTCAGCAGTGTGTTGGCCATGCTTGCAGTGGAGCGGGATCGCCTCCAGGAGCTTCAGAGGACGCTGGAGCTGCAGCATTCCACCGCAGCCTCTGCGCAGGGTGGCCGGGGGAGCGGCGTTGGGATCACCACAGCAGGGGTAAGGTGCCACTGTCCTCAGGCAAGCTTGCCGGCTTATTCCTTGGTTCATAAGTTTAGCAGAGAACATGCAAACATCCTGCTATGCCAGGGCTTGAACCTTGGGGTGTCAAAAATCGTAAAAAAGATTAAAGTTTCTTTGAGCATGTGCAGAATGCCTTTCCTGTGCTCCTGTGTCAGTACAAGCATCACACACGCATGTCCCGAACCTGGTTAGAATGCTGTCTGATCAAAGAGGCGTCCAGGGACACCTTCAAGAATTCATTCCTGCAGCAGTTTTCATGAGTCAGAGCTCAGTTTGTCAGGGACAAGAAGCTTTCAGCCCTTAGGAAAGTGTACAACTGTAAAGCTGCAGAGAACAAGAAAGTGGCAGGAAGTGATGTTTCGAAGACAGGACAGCTTAAAACAGTAATTAATCAACTCAGACTGGACGAGGACCACTCCTAATTGTTCACAGAGACAAGGAAAGCAGGATTAACGTGTAAAAGGGGTAGGGTTACCAACCTACGTGTGGTACCCGGAGCTCTTCCACTATTACACTGGATCTCCGGACTACAGAGATCAGTTCCCTTGAAGAAAATGGATGCTTTGGAGGGTGGACTCTGTGGCATTGTGTCTGACTGAGGTCCCTGTCCTCCCCAGGCTCAATCCCAAAATCTCCAGAAGTTTTCCAAACTGGAGATAGTATTCCATGGCAACCCTAGGTCCTTGTTAAGGCCTGCTGAGAGACGCTAGCCCTGTTCACAAGTTACAGTGAATGCATGTACAATCTGTGTACTGTATACACTTGATTTTCTTTAATACACGCATTGAGTAATTCTCATGTTCCATTCAAAGCATGTACAGCTGAACATGCAACACAAACCCCACATTTATCCAGGTACTGGCCCCCCAGTTTCATTTGTAAACTGGACACATGTTGGCTGTTCCTTACAGACATATGCACACAGATGTAAGATCTATGTGTATGTTCAGTGTATCGTGTACAGAGCTAGTGTTAGACTTCTTTATGAATGCCAGTTCTGGTGATTTCCCATTGGATTCTCCCTTTGATGGAGAAAAAAAGTACTTTCAAATCAAGAAGGAAGGAAGGACAGACCTACCTATCCAGGAACATTAAAATGTCCCTCCAAACATACTACTTCTAAATGTTACAATTTTTGTCAGCTTTCTGTCCATTTATTACTTTGCATAAGGAGTGATTGGTTTGTCCACTATAGAGAGCAGAAAGGCACTGTTTATACATTATGGTATTTATTACACTGAGTGGTGTGTATTACATATGCCACCCATTACCATCTGGAATCTTTCCAGCTGAAAAATGTGCCTTCCTGGAACCTCTCAATGTCAAAATAAAGCATCGCCTGGTTTTTGAAGTACGGTTGCCCCCTCTGTTCTCTCACAAGCATCCCTCTTGATCCTTCCAGGCTCCTCTGCAAGCATTTGACAACCCGGAATGTCTGCGCCGTTTCCATTCTCTGTCTATCTCTTCAGACACCACCCTGGACTCCTTTGCCTCCTTCAACCCCGACGAGGTCAGCATTGGAAGAGACTGGGCTTTGGAGGTGATTCTGACCTGATGGGAACAGTATGAAGGGTGGTTTTGGGGGAAACGTTAGGGGGCAGCGAAACCTTGAGCCCCAGGTCTCCTTTCTCAAGTTCCAATTTGGTGGGTATGACTGGCTGGGCACTTCCTTGACAGAGAGGGAGTCACAGACCGAAGCTTAATTCTAAGTTTAGTTTATTGTGTTCCAAGCAGATATCAAGTAGAATACAGAAATAGAGTAGAATACAGAAATACAGACTGTAGAATACAGACAGTACAGACAGTAGAATACAGAAATACAGATCGTAGCTTAATTCTAAGTTTAGTTTATTGTGTTCCAAGTAGGTATCAAGAAATCTGGAAACATACAGTGTACATCCAGACAAATAAGGAATATATTCCAGCTACCCATTAAGGCCACTTGGCATTGATGAGCAGCCCTGACCATTAGTAAACCAGAGATATCTTTTCTTTTTTGGACCTATAGCTGCTAATGTGCCTACTGATGTATAGCTGCAGTAAATGTAAAGCTGCAGGAAAAACTGTAAAGCTACTGATGTAAAGCTGCAGGAAAAACTGGAATTGACCCAGTGTACCAACACAAATCCCTCCCTTTCTATCTCTGGAGTCAGGAAGCTCTCAGAAAGTCAAGGAAGCTAAATTCTGATACCCTATCTGTTTAAACTTTGATAGTGGCATGGCACCACTGGAATGTATAAACATCCTCTGAGGCAAAAAAACAAACCAACCACACACAGGGTTATCGGTACCAGAAGGCCATAGCAGCTGCAGAGTTCTGCAGCCTCCTGGGAAGCAGAACCAAAAATTCAACTATGGAGGCTAATTTATTATAGAAATTAAAGGAACAGGTTTAGCAGGGGACTGACGCTCAGTCCAGGCCATGAAGCTCACTGGGTGATTTTTACGCCACTCTCAGGCTCACAGGCTTGCTGTGAGGATAAAATAGAGGGAGAGGCAAGAGCCGGGTATTGATCCCTTGAGCTCCTTCAAGGAAAAGGTGGGATAGAAATGCACTAGGAGATATTCAGAGGCAATATTCCTCTGGGTACTGGACTGGAATGGTGTACTGGGTAAAACATCAGACTAGAAACTGGGAGAGCATAAAACGGAGAAGAGAAGAATGATATAAGTCACTTTGGGTCCCCATTGGGGTGTAAGGCAGAGATGTTCCTCCAGGTTTTTGGTTGAAGACAGTGATAGATTTTATTGTGGTTGGTGCCCTCTCTTCCTCCCCCTCCTTCCAAATTCTGATTTTGTGTTCCCTTCCCCCTGTTCAGAATTGGGATGGGAAAATTTGTTTAGATGCCATCTTGGACTTTTTAACCTGATCTGCAATTTTTATTAACTTCTTATACTTATATGAACATATGAAGCTGCCTTATACTGAATCAGACTTTTTGGTCCATCATAGTCAGTATTGTCTACTCAGACTGGCAGCGGCTCTCCAGGGTCTCAAGCTGAGGTTTTTCACACTTATTTGCCTGGACCCTTTTTAGTTGGAGATTCCAGGGATTGAACCTGGGACCTTCTGCTTCCCAAGCAGATGCTCTACCACTGAGCCACCATCCCTCCCCAACTTGAATTTTAATATTTTGTACATTTGTTTTATGGCTTTATGCCTTTCACCGTATATTGCCCAGAGCCCGGCGCAAGCTGGAATATGGCGATTAATAAATCAAATGATGATGGTGGTGATGTAAAAATCAACAACCACCTGCTGTCCGTTAAGGAAACAATTGTTCAGTGAACTTCAGTGCACCTGAGCGTTCCCCAACAATTCCAAAGCACTTTGAAGGAAACCAGTGAGGATTGCAGTGGCAGAGCATTTGCATTGCTGTCGGTTGGAGTGGCCTACGGCAGTGTGTTGATCTCATGCCAAGGTTTTCTTTCTCCATCCTGCAGCCAGACACTGTGCTGGTGAAGGGCCGGGAGCCGCATCCGTTGTCCAATCGCAGCATCGTGTCCCTCTCGGACTCGCACACAGAGTTCTTCGATGCCTGCGAAGTGTTCCTGTCTGCCAGCTCATCTGAGAATGAGGTTAGTGGCTGTGTTTGCAAAGGGGCTCTCTTCTGAGGAGGGTTTAAGGACTTTCCTTACCTGTGCATGTCTCACACACGTCTCAGTTCTCTGGCTCATTCCCTCTTTACTATTCAGTCATACAGCTGGAAGGGACCTCGAGCCATCTAGTCCACCCCCCCTGCATAATGCAGGAAAATCAAAACCACCTTCCCCCACCTGCAGTCCCTCGGTGACCCCTACTCTATGCTCAGAGGAAAGCAAAAAAACTCCAGGATCCCTATGGATCCCATCTGTGGCAAGCGGGTAGAGACTGTCATGCGTGGTGCTAGTTTCTACAGGATATCCGTTTTGAAAGCTGGGAGGTATGATTTGCCAAGTTTTGTTTTAAATATTCCCAGCTGCAACAGCTCCAGACCAGGATGGGCAGGTTTGGGTGAAGCAACATCTCCCCTTGCCGATGCCTTGGGACTGCAGTACACATGCATTGCTCAGTTAACTCTGTGCACTCTTTATATATATCCAGGGCTTTTTTGTAGGAGGAACTCCTTTGCATATTAGGCCATACACCCCTGATGTAGCCAATCCTCCAAGAGTTTACAAGGCTCTTCGTACGGGCCCTATTGTAAGCTCCAGGAGGATTGGCTACATCAGGAGTGTGTGGCCTAATATGCTACAAAAAAATCTCTATATATATCACACACACAAACCCCTCAGTTATTCTGCTGAGATTGATGTATGACTAGGGGAGCCATCTCTTGGAGAGAGTATGGAATAGAAACAGGACAGCCTGCCTAAATATGAAGGGAATTGGTTCATCTCAATTAATCCTAAACTATAGAATGTCCATGTTAGGCTAAAAATGATTAAAATATATATACATATATAATTGCGTCACTATTTCTTTTTACTACTTTCTTCATTTTTTCTCTTTTCTCTTTCCTCCTTTGTGAATTAGCTAGCAGTCCAGCCACTGCTCCCTGCTTAGAAGTTGTCCCCCCCCTTCCCCAATGGCCTGTGTATCCCCCTTCCCACATACAACCTCGCAAATTTTTATCTCCCACAGTCTCCCTACTTTCGCTTACAGTTATAACCAGAAGGTGCGAGCTTAGCACAGGCGTTGTAAGTTTACCTAGTTACAGTGTGAGAACCAGAAAGGAAGGGCCTAAGTCAACCCTTCCCGTTGGGTTGTTAGTGGCCTGGATCCCATAATTCCCTGGGGCTTGAGGTACTTCCTGTGAGTCCTGGAGGAATCTCAGGATGTGAAGGGTCTGCTCTTTCCAACTTAGGCCTTCTGTTTTGAGACCTCTTATATTGGCTTCTTTTTTTTTTAACCAAGTTCTTTAAAGTGTAGCCTCAGAGATCCCTGAGAAATATTAATCATTCTTGGGTTTTCTGCTTCTTTATGTTTTTCAGCTCATGTAGAATTGGCCTCCATTTGACACTAAGTTTCAGACTTAGTTCAGTTATCTTCTTGCATACTCAGGAGGGCGGATTTGATGTCCTAATCTTTCTTGTAATTTGGGAGGTCAGGGCTGCCAGCCTTCAGGTGGGAAGAGGAAATAGGCACCACTTCCAGGGAATAGTGTCTCAGAAATTCTCTTATAGTGACTAAAGACCACTACCATTACTTAGAATGTGAACATTCATATTATTTAACAGATCATAGAAAATACATAATTAAATCAAGACAAATGAACACAGCAAGGAGGAGGACATCAAGCCCCAAAGTCCAACAGGTAAAGTTCAAAATAGTAATCCAATCACTCTTTTCATTCCTCAGGCCGACATCCACAGCTCCAGCAGCAGAAGGATAAGATTTCTCAGAAGGACTCCAGTCCAAAATTAAACGAGCGCCTCCGGAACATTCGGATCCCGTTTTCACTGAAAGCTTAATTTAGGTTAAAGCTTGGAACCTATTGGGAAGTGTAAAGAATTGGAAGTTTGGATCTGAAGAAATGCCTTGAATGTGAAACTTAGATGAAGCTTTCAGCAAAAAACGGGGTCTGAATGTTCCAGAGGTGCTAATTTAATTTGGACTGCTTCTGAGAAATCTTATTCTTCTGCTGCTGGAGCTGCGGATGTCTGCCAGAGAAAAGAAAAGAATGAATAGATTACTGTTTTGAACTTTACCTGTTGGACTTTTGGGTTTGATGTCCCACTCCTTGCTGTGTTTGGTTCTGTCTTGTATTAATTATGTGTGATCTGTTAAATAATAGGAATTTTCACATTCTAAGTAAAGGTAGTGGTCTTTCGTCACCGTAAGAGAATTTTTGACACTGTTACACAGAGACAGTGCCTATTTCCTCTTGCCAATTCTTCCATGATTCTCACATGTTGCCATGTCTCCAGGTGGGGGCTGGAGCTCTCCTGGAATTACAGCTGATCTCCAGACTACATAGATAGCTTATTTATGTAAAACATTTATTCCACTTCTGGGAAAATGGCTGCTCTGGAAGGTGGACTCTATGGCAGGGGTGGCCAACGGTAGCTCTCCAGATGTTTTTTGCCTACAGCTTCCATGAGCCCCAGCCATCAGCTGTGCTGGCTGTCTCCCCCCTCCACTCTCAGATCTTGATCACGACAGGGAATGAGAGTTTACGTGGACTATAGGCATACTCTTGCTATCAATCAAGATGGGGTCTATGCCACCCCGGTCACACTTTCTGAACATCCCCATGGGCTTTTTGCAGAATGGAATCCTCTCTCCAGTTTGAGAGCCAGTTTGGTGGCGAGCCAGTTTGGTGTAGTGGTTAAGTGTGCGGACTCTAATCTGGGAGAACCGGGTTTGATTCCCCACTCCTCCACTTGCACCTGCTGGAATGGCCTTGGGTCAGCCATAGCTCTGGCAGAGGTTGTCCTTGAAAGGGCAGCTGCTGGGAGAGCCCTCTCCAGCCCCACCCACCTCACAGGGTGTCTTTTGCGGGGGAGGAAGGTAAAGGAAATTGTGAGCCGCTCTGAGACTCTTCGGAGTGGAGGGCGGGATATAAATCCAATATCTTCTTCTTCTTCCATCCTGAATGGTTGGCTCTCCAGTCGATTCTCCTCACCTGTCACCCACACTGAAAAGATGCCCTCGATGGAATGACCTCCTCCAGTCCCCCGGACCCTTGTCCTGTCACAAATCCCCTTCCCATCAACACAGCCACCTTTCTTTCTCCTGGTGTTCCTCCCTTTGGGCAAACCGTGTCTTTCCCTTTGGCTTGTGTAACCTCTGTTGCTCCTCCAGGCTACAGATGACGAGTCCTGCCTCAGCGAGGTGACCAACAGTCTCTTCGAGGAGGCGACCGACATGGTGGGAATGCCTGCCTGTTGTCCAAAAGGTACTCGGAAACGATCAGGTGACATCTGACAAGGGAGAGGAGCCATGGAGTTGAGGTGCGGCTGAGGGAGCGGGGTGGATACTAGAGGTTGGAGATGAGGAGCTGGCGTGCTGAGGTCCTAGAAAGAGTCCGCTGGTTAAATGTTACCACACAGTGCCTAACTGCATATTGACCCTGAAAAATAAAGGCTGAACCACGTGGGGCACTGAAGAGTTGCAGTCTCCAAATGTGCACATCAGTTGCAAAAAATAATTGAATAATTGCAGAGCTCTCACTTGGAACAGTGCTCCAGTGACAGGGAATAGGGCTGGGGATAGTTCTTTCCACCTCTGCACTGTTCCCCTGGCTGGAAATGGCCCCCTAGGTTATTTTAAGATCCATGAGAACATAAGAGAAGCCATGTTGGATCAGGCCAAAAATGGCCCATCAAGTCCAGCACTATGAGTCACACAGTGGCCAAAGCCCAGGTGCCATCAGGAGGTCCACCAGCGGAGCCAGAAGCCCTTCCACTGTTGCCTCCAAGTGCCATGAATACAGAGCACTGCTTTCCGCAAACAGGGTATTCCACATATATCTTGTGGCTAATAGCCACTGATGGACCTCTGCGCCATATAAGAGCATAAGAGAAGCCAAGCTGGATCAAGCCAGTGGCCCAGCCAGTCCAACACTCTGTGTCACATAGTGGCCAAAACCCAGGTGCCATCAAGAGGTCCACCAGTGGGGCCAGAACTCCAGAAGCCCTCCCACCCTTGCTCCCTAAGCTCCCCAAGAATACAGAGCATCACTGCCCCAGACTTAGTATTCCATCTATAGCCATTGATGGACCTCTGCTCCATATGTTTATCCAATCCCCTCTTGAAGCTGTCTATGCTTGTAACTGCCGCCACTTCCTGTGACAGTGAATTCCACGTGTTATCTACTCTTTGGGTGACAAAGTACTTTCTTTTATCTGTTCTAAGTCTAGTGTTAATTAATTTCACTGGGTGCTCACAAGTTCTTGTACTGTAAGGGATAAAAGTATTTCTTTCTCTGCCTTCTCTATTCCATGTGTAATTTTGTAAACATATTGTCTTTGTATCCCTCCTGGGATTCAAAACATCTAAGCAAGCCGTTTCCAAAACAACCAATGGGAGGGAGGGCTTTTAGGCCAGATTAGGATTTGGCAGGTTTGACCTGGCCGCCAGCAGGGGGACTGTCTTCAGCATGATGACATCACCTAGAAGTGATGTAATCATGCTGGGCAAGACATGCAGGGACACTCTAGCATTTTGGTTAAAAACTCTATGGTGCCATAGAGTTCGGGGGGGGGAACCTAGCATTTTTTACCCAAATGCTAGAGCCTGGCATGATGACATCACTTCTGGGTGATGTCATTGCTCTGGGCATGTCAGGAGCTAATGGCGCTCTTCAGTGGCAGGGCTCCCCTGCCAGTCAGTCCTTTGTTGGAGGCCCCAAATTCAGGGAACCCCTGCTCCCAGTGGGAGGCTGAGAATCCTAAGCCAGATCCATGTCACCCTCTTCCTTGGGCCTGTTTTTTTGTACTCAGAGGGCGATTTCCTCAACATGTTGTTCACAAGGCACGAGCTTGTACACCAACAACACTGGTGTCACAAGTGCTTATCCATGCACAGCAGTAGAGCAGGTGTGGCACTGTGATGAGCTCACAAAATGTTCCAAGCGTGCTGAGTGGGGCCAAACCCAGAGCGGAGACTTGATGCTAGCTCCTTGCATGTCTCCTCAACAGGCCCAAGCGCAATTCGTTGTTTCGAGGACTTCTCGGAGGGGAGCCTAGGACCACCAGTGACTCTGCCTTTGTACCTCCCCGGGCCGGGTCCTGGGATCTCGCGGCGGAACTGTCTCCCGACCTCCCACGTCCACACCAGTGACGTCAGCCTGTGGAACATCCTCCGCAACAACATTGGCAAAGACCTCTCCAAGGTGTCCATGCCAGTTCAGCTGAACGAGCCCCTCAATACGCTGCAACGTCTTTGCGAGGAACTGGAGTACAGCTCACTGCTGGATGCAGCCAGCCGCAGCCCGGATCCCTGTGAAAGACTGGTATCTATCTGCCTTATCCTTTACCCCGCCAGTTTGGTGTAGTGGTTAAGTGCGCGGACTCTTATCTGGGAGAACAGGGTTTGATTCCTCCACTAGCACCTGCTGAAATGGTCTTGGGTCAGCCATAGCTCTTATAGGAGTTATCCTTGAAAGGGCAGCTTCTGGGAGAGCTCTCTCAGCCCCGCCCACCTCACATAGTGTCTGTTGTGGGGAGAGAAGATATAGGAGATTGTGAGCCACTCTGAATGGAGGGCAGAATATGAATCCAATGTTGTCGTCTTTACCTTTCTCATATTGGAATGGGAGATGAAGTGAACAGGTGAGAATGTCTTATTTTCACGTCTGCCTGACAAAAAGAGACCTTTTCCCCTGGACTCTTAATCCATCTGTCACATTTTTATCTTGCCTTTCCTTCAGTTTGGTTTAGTAGACATGAGAGCCAGTTTGACGTAGTGATTAAGAGTGACAGACGCTGTTCTGGAGATCTGGGTTTGATTCCCCACTCCTCCACATGCAGCTGCTGGTGATCTTGGGCCAGTCCCAGTTCTCTCAGAGCTGTTCCCTCAAGAGCAGTTCTCTCCGAGCTCTCTACTTCCCCCCTGTTATGTCTGTTGTGGGGAGAGGAAGGGAAGGAGGTTGTAAGCCGCTCTGGAACTCTGAGTGAAGGTTGGGGTATAAATACAATCTTCTCCTCCTCTTTCTCCATCTCCTGTAGTTCTCCTTTTCTCTGTATTATTCCCACAAGAGCCCTGTAGGGCAGACTAGACTGAGAGAGAGTGACTAGGCCAAGGACACCTAAAGGTGGAAAGATTTGAACCTAGGTCACCCTAGTTCTCAGTCCACCACTCTAATCAGTAAACATCACTTCCATGCTCTTCTGCCCCACACCTGGGTGTCTTTGTGGCTTCTCATTTTCTTTCTTCGCTCACAAAGCCTTTTATAAAATCTGCATGTCATGTGAGTTCTTGAACATGGCGATGGCATGAGTGCAAAGGAAGCACCTTTGAGCACGTACAGGGAACCTTCCTACTAACTACTGTTGTTAGCAGTCAACACACTTTGATTGAGAGACGAGAAGTTTGATATCCTGCCCTGGCCGAGTTTATTTCTTTGCCTTATCTGTGCACAAACTCTAGGTAGGAAAGAATTTGAGTGCAGTAGCTGCGGTAGTCCCATTACAATCACACAGAAGCCCAGTGGCACCTTGAAGACTAGCAAATTGAATTGCAAAAATGATCTTTCATAAGTCATTGCTCACTTCATCAGATGCATTGGATTATAGCTCTGTGATTGCATTCCGTTGAAGTCGACGTACACGCTTCAGTGCATCTGACAAAGTGAGCTCTGTGACTCGCTGCAGCCTAAGCTAGAACACATTTTGTTAGTCTAGACCAGTGTTTCTCAAAGTGGGCAATATTGCCCCCCAGCGGGTGCTGGAACGATCCAGGGGGGGCGGGTAGTAGCCTTTGGTGCAACTGGGGGGGCAGTGAATAAAAATAAGGGGGGGGTGGAAGCATAAAGAAGAGAAGAGAAAAGGGTGGGAGATGTCAAAACATCATGTTTCTGGGTCCAGAATTTCTAATTTTGAGAAAAATTCCAGTTAACAAAAATAGAGGGTTCCTTTTTGTCTGCTACTTAGTGCGAATTCATCCAATTAGACTAGTAATGAGGACCAGAACTCCATCCAATTAAAATATAAGAAGAATGCAGTTTATTTACAAGACAGAATAAAAAAATAGAGGTGTACAGACAAGCAAGAAACAGAAACAAAAAACCTTACTAGTCTATCCTAGCCAATACTTGTTACAGCTAGCAGCTTCTCAAGGTTGCTTGCAGTTTCTCTCTCAGCAATACAGTTTAAATCAGGACAGTGGAAGCACTGAAGAGTTCTGACCTGTGGCTTTCTCCTAACAAAATTTTCTGCAGAGCGTCAAACTTCTTATAGTCCTCTGGTTTCCAGTTGATTTCTTCTGTTGATTTCAGCCAACTGCAATGCCCCAGACAGTGTCTTCTGCAGGGTCAGGGCATGGGAGTAGGCAGGGTAGATGACCACCTAGGGTGCCACCCTGCCAGGGGGCGCTGCTGGGTGCCCCCTTACTCCCCCTTCCCATGTAGCACGATCGTGCCAGCTAGCAGGCAAGCAGAGAGCCCTGGGCGATTTTCTTCGCAGGGCAAACGTCTGTGGTTGGCGAAGGCTTCCAAAGACGCCTCCGAAGAGCGCCCCATTTTACTGCTGCCTGCTGCTTTTGGGTTAAAACTGGCTGGGTGGTGGCACCTTCCCATTGCACTAGTTGGAGCTGACGAGCGCAATGGGAAGGTGCCGCCCACCCAACTGCTTTCAATCCGAAAGCAGCCCGCAAAGAATATCCCCCATTAGGATCACACGAGGTGGGGGGTGCGCATGGGGTTCTGCCTAGGGCAGTAGAACCCCTAGCGCCGGCGCTGGTCTTCTGTTCCTCTTCTTGAATTTTGATATTTTACTAATCCACTTATATCCCTGACTGGCTGTCAAAGAGCTAGAATTGTGCAACCAATCATTGGTACAAAGCAACCAATTTAGCTGGGCCCATCTAGATCTTCTCCTGTCAAATACCTGTCAAACTAGATGGCCTCCTACCAGTTGGAATCGAAATTTCAAAAATTCTCTGTGGATGCAAATGTTACTATAGTTGATTTTATAAAATAATTTTAGAATTTCACGCTTCAAAGTGTCCTCTTTACAACATCTTCGTTTACTCTGTGTGCAAATATGTCACTGCATCTTTTAGTTCACTTCTTGAAGGTAGATTTCCAGGGGGGCGCTGGGTAATTTTTTTTTCTGAAAAGGGGGCGTTAGGCCAAATAAGTTTGGGAACCTCTGGTCTAGACTTCTCTTTAAATTTAGATAGAGAGGAACTGTGGCTTAGTGGTAGAGCCTCTGTTTGGTGTGCAGAAGGTCCCAGGTTCAACCCCCGGCATCTCCAGTTTGAAAGGACCAGCCAGTAGGTGATGGGAAAAACCTCAGCCTGAGACCCTGGAGAGCAGCTGCCAGCAGGGGGGGGGTTGTAGAATAAGCCCAGCAGGAACACATTTGCATATTAGGCCACACCCCTTGATGCCAAGCCAGCCAGAACTGCATTCCTGTGCATTTCTGCTCAAAAAGAAACCCAGCTGCCAGCCTGAGTAGACAGCACCGACTTTGATGGACCGAGAGCCTGATTTAGTACAAGGCGGCTTTGTGTGATGAGCACCTTCCCCGCCTTTTCCTGCCACCACCCTCCTGAATCCTCTCTCCTTCTTTCTCACAGCTCTGCATGGCCGCCTTTGCAGTCTCGGCTTATGCCTCCACCTACTCCCGCGCTGGCAGCAAGCCGTTCAACCCCGTGCTGGGGGAGACATATGAATGTGTGCGGCCAGACAAGGGTTTTCGTTTCATAAGCGAGCAGGTAATGAATGAACTGGCGGTGTGGGCTGCAGGGGCAGGCAGGACAGAGAAGGATACAATTCTGCCGAGCCGTCCGGCGGATCCTTCGCCTTCCAACCCAGAGGGGTTTTGGAAGGTGGCCTCAGTCTTGGAAAGAAGTGCCGCTTCTCAGGGTTGGCTCCCTTTGGGGGAGAGGCCAAGGAGGCTTATGTTTGCTCTGTGTCCAAATGGACTTAGAAAACTTAGTTCCAGTTTATCCAGGGACGTGCTCAAGGCAACCTGCATAATTAATTCATTAAAAAGTAAAAGATAAAGGTAGTCCTCTGTGCAAGCACCGGGTCATTACCAACCCATGGGGTGATGTCACTTCAGGATGTTTTCTTGGCAGATTTTTAGGGGGTGGTTTGCCATTGCCTTCCCCAGTCATGTACACTTCCCCCCCCCCCAGCAAGCTGGGGACTCATTTTACCGACCTCGGAAGGATGGAAGGCTGAGTCAGCCTTGAGCAGGCTACCTGAACCCAGCTTCCAACAGGATCAAACTCAGGTTGTGAGCAGAGCTTGGACTGCAGTACTGCAGCTTACCACTCTGTGCCACGGGGCTCCTAATACATTCATACAAATCATGAAAATGAACCAACTATTAGAAATCTCGCCGGAGCATAAAAAACAAAAATATCAAAAATATTGTGCAAGACACACACTCTTGAATAGTTTATACAAAATTAAGTATATTGTATTGTGTCGTATGATGAACAGCCTGCAAAAGTAGGCATACATTCATACAATCAGAAATTAAAGCCAAACAAATACAGTATTTCAGGGAGGACCCCTCACAGTCTCTTAATTTTCCAAATAGAGTACTAAGACTCAATAATAAAGTTCCACAGGAGTCCCTCCGTTGCTTGTTGGCTTCTGAAGGAAGAATTCTTGCCTTCACGCAAACTCCGGCTTTGATTGCGTTCCGCTGCTCCTGCAGCTTCCTCGTAAGCCAACTGAAAATCCCAGCCAAGTTCTCTCTCAAACGCCCATTTCAGTATCTTAATTAGCGGCTTAGCATAAAAACGGCATAAAACCTTGAAGAGCCCAAAATAATCTTTGCAAAACAGTCTTCAGGCTGGAGGAAGGAAGGTAGGTAGGTAGGTTTGCGCAAGGCAGCAGATTCACAATCCCACATCAGATTTCCCGAACAGTCCTATAGAAATGTTGCACCCCCAGGGTTTTTTTTTTTTAACATAATAAAAGCCCTAGAAGAAGGAAGAAAGCTTGAAAAGGAAGGGGGAAGAAAAAGTCAATGGCAATTGGTGGGGACACTGACATTCCAAGCCTGCTGTTTCTCATAAGGCTGGTTGCTTATCATCTTCCTTTCGTCCCACCCTCCCCCGTGATTGCAGGTATGCCACCACCCGCCCATCTCTGCCTGCCATGCTGAGTCTGATAACTTCGTTTTCTGGCAAGGTGAGGTCTCCAGGTAAAAGCAACAATGTGAGGGGAGGGCAGGAGAGTCTCCAAGGGAAAAGAGGGCTGGGCTTTGCTTCTTGAGTCTCTATCTCTCCAGATTGCTTTCCCAAGTTCACTCCCAGAAGCTGTTTTCAAAGTGTGGGCACAATTCTTGAACATAAGAGGGGAAACTGGGGGGACACATGGGTTTCTGAGCATGCGCCGAGTGCCTTTCCCTTGCATACATAACCCTTATGCATATGATAGTAGAGGCCAAGGTTTCTAGTTCAGGGGGATTGTGGCTTTCAGGGAGTTTTGAACTTCGGCCCTTTTGTTTTTGTTTTTAGAGAGGAACGACTGCCTGGATACTTGCCAATATTCCCTTCACCCTACTCTGTAGTTCAGTTTACATCTCAGAGACACTTCTCTGGATTTTGTGTATGTTTTAGGGCTTTTTTTGCAGCAGGAACTCCTTTGCATATTAGGCCACTCCCTCCCCTCAATGTAGCCAATCCTCCTGGAGCTTACAGGAGGCCCTGTACTAAAAGCCCTGTAAGCTCTTGGAAGTGGCTACATCAGAGGTGTGTGGCCTAATATGCAAAAGAGTCCCTGCTTCAATGTTTGTTTGTTTTAAGATTGCCAAGCTCCAGGTGGCACCTGGAGATCTCTTACTCTTACAATTCATCTCCAGATGGCCAAAATCAGTTCCCCTAGAGAAAATGGCTGCCTAGAAAGGGTGGCTTCTATGACATCAGACCCTGCTGAGGTCCCTCTCCTACCCAAGCCCCGCCCTCCCTAGGCTCCACCCCCCCCAATCCTCATGTATTTCCCAACCCAGAGTTGGCAGCCCTAGTTTGTCTGTTGTTGTTCTATTTCTCCAGACATGAAATGGAAGAACAAATTCTGGGGCAAATCTCTCGAGATAATCCCAGTGGGTACAGTGAACGTCCGGCTTCCAAGGTGAGACGCCAACCCTGCTCCTTGCCCTTGGTTCCACGTTGACTCCTCCTGCATCCCCAAACATTAGATCTCTCTTCTTCTCCTCCTGCCGGTGGAAGGTTTGGGGACCACTACGAATGGAACAAGGTGACATCCTGCATCCACAATATCCTCAGCGGTCAGCGCTGGATTGAGCATTACGGTGAAGTGCTGATCCGGAACACGCGAGACAGCACCTACCACTGCAAGATCACCTTCTGCAAAGTGAGCGCCGGCTTTGCTCCTGCCCTCTCCCTCCCCCCATTTTTGCACCACCTCTTTGGTGCCTTGATTCCTCACCCACCCCTTGCTCTGACCCTGCTCTCTGACACCTCAAGTTCCCGTCTCTTGAACCAGGGCTTTTTTTGTAGCGCGAACTCCTTTGCATATTAGGCCACACACCCCTGATGTAGCCAGTCCTCCTGGAGCTTAGAGTAGGCCCTGTACAAAGAGCCCTGTAAGCTCTTGGAGGATTGGCTACATCAGGGGTGTGTGGCCTAATATGCAAAGGAGTTCCCGCTACAAGAAAAGCCTTGTCTTTAACCATATGCTGGTGTCCCGGGACTCCCTTGATCGTAACATTCAGCACGCTTGATAATGTTTTGATGTTCCTTTCTGGTCCCATGGAATCGTAGAGTTGGAAGGGGCCTCCAGGGTCATCTAGTCCAACTCCATGCACAATGCAGGAAATTCACAAATACCTCCCCACCCCAGTGACCCCTGTTCTGTGTGCAGAAGATGGCAAAAAACCTCCAGGATCTCTGGCCTGGAGAAAAATTGCTTCTTGACCCAAAGTGGCAATGGCCATTTCCCTGGGCGTGAAAGAAAGGGCCATGCGAACTAAGCACTGATGCACTAAGCACTTTCTGCCCTCCCTCGCATGATCTCCTTAAGTTCAGGGAATCAGCATTGCTGTCAGATAGCCTCTGTTTAAATATCTCCAAAAGAAAGCCCACCACCTCCCAAGGAAGCCTGTTCCTCAGGAACTGCTGTAACTGCCAGGAAGTTCTTCCTCATGTTTAGCTGAAAACTCTTTTAATTTCAACCCGTTGGTTTTGTCTGACTTTCTGGGGCAGCAGAAAACAACTCTGCACCATCCTCTCTATGGCAGCCCTCCAAGTACCTGGATTTCTTTGACCCTCTTCCCTACCCAGGCTTACTTCTGTCTTCTCTTTTACTTCTTTCTGCACTGTTCTCTTCTCCCATAATCCTCTGCCTCTCGCAGTAGGTTCTTTGTTCCTTGTTATTTCTAACCATCCTCAAACACCCTCCAGTTCCTGCAGTGCTGACACCAGATCTCCAAACTGTACCGTTTCCCTGAAAATAAGACCTACCCCAAAAATAAGCCCTAGCAGGATTTCTATGCATTTGTTAAATATAAGCCCTACTCCATAATAACACCTAGTGATGGGTGTGGCTATGCAGCGTATCTGCATAGCCACACCATGCATTTCGGAGTGGAGTGGTAAGGAAGACTGAAATACCTTTTATCTGCTACAACTGTATTTGAATAAATGTAGATTGTTGTATCATACTTAATAAAAAATAAGACATCCCCTGAAAATAAGCCCTAGTGTGTCGTCTTGAGAAAAAACAAATATAAGACAGTGTCTTATTTTCGGGGAAACACGGTAGATGCCAACCTCCAGGTGGAACCTGTGGATTCCCTGGAATTACAGCTCATCTTCAGACAACAGAGATAGTTCCCCTGGAGCAAATGGCTGCTTTGGAGGGTGGGCTTTATGTCATTGTATCCAGTGAGGTCCTCCCCAGGCTCCACCCCCAAATCTAGAGGAGTTTCCCAACCTGGACCTGGCAACCCTACCCCGCACTCCATCAGTGGCTGAGCGGGACCTGCCAACCCTACCTCAAACTCTTGACTGTCTGTCTGTCTGTCTTTCCACCTACCCCACCCACCCATCAACTCCAGCTATATTTTTCTTTATCCTACCTGAACTGCATTTCCAGCAGATGCTATGCAGCCATCTTCCCTGCCTTAACCCCTCGCTTCCCTCTCTGGCAGGCGCGGTACTGGGGTTCCGGGGTAAACGAAGTGCAAGGCGCCATCCTCAGCCATACAGGCAAAGTCATCCACCGGCTCTTCGGGAAGTGGCACGACGGGCTGTACTGCGGCGTGGCCCCTCTTGGCAAGTGCATCTGGAGGCCCAGTAAGAAACCAGTGACGCCAAGGCATGGGGGGGGTGGGTGGGAAATAGCGGCTACCTGTCCTTTTTTAGGCAACCAAGAAGGCCTTGACCCTAAAGGCTGAATATGTGCTACAATCAGAGAGATCTGCAGTCTCAGTTTTGATTCTTAAAAAGTTGCTTTTGGAGGGTTTGGGGGGGTGGGTTTCATCAATCGATTGATTTTTAGATATTTATAGCCTGCTTTTCTCAGCAGGGGCCCCAAAGTGTCTTATAACATCAGAGAATCAGAATCATAGAGTTGGAAGGGAATGCCAGGGTCATCTAATCCACCCCTGCCCAGCTCAATGCAGAAAATTCACAAATACCTCCCTGACGCGCACACACAGAGTGACCCCTGTTCCATGCCCGTCATTCTTTCTTGCTGCGTTTTGTCCTTGCAACAACAACTTGGGTAAAGTTGAAGATCAAATTTCTGGCTGTCATTTCTGAACATTGTAAGAGCGCACTGAGCCTCCCACCCTCTAAATTGGAAGGATTCAGAATGAGTTGGGCACCAGTGGTCCCCCCTACCATGAGGCAGGTACTTGAGATGAGATTTTTTTTTCCTTCATGAAAGGAGGCAAACAGACAGCAATTCTAAAATGACCTGGTGCAGTGTGCGCACATGAAGCAGCAAACAAAATCAAACGCAAGGACTTAAACTGACTCTTGGCTGCAATAATTGCAGAATCTTAACTGGGTGAACTAAAATGGAAACGGACTCTATGGCCCACCAGGCCCTTCTTTTATCTGGCCTTGGACTGTAAGTTCAGTTCTTATCCCAGGCAGGGCTTTCCAGCAGGAACTCATTTGCATATTAGGCCGTACCCCCTGACATCACCTTTGTTTCACACAGGGCTTTTTAATAAGAAAAAGCCCAGCAGGAGCTTATTTGCATATTAAGCGACACCCCCTGATGCCAAGACAGCAGGAACTTATTTGCATATTAAGCGACACCCCCTGGTGTCAAGCCAGCTGGAACTGCGTTCCTGCTCAGAAAAAGCCCTGCTCAAGGGATGTAGGATAAGTCCTTCTCCCCCCTCCTCCCAATATTTCTGGGTGGGCAGGGTTAGCGGGGTGCAATATGGTACCTGTTTGGAGATCTGTACATCTGCCCACCTGCATATTGCTTCTTCCTCCACCAGACCATATGCCGCGGGACTATGAGAAGAATTATGGGTTTACTCAGTTTGCCTTGGAGCTCAATGAGTTAACGCCAGAGCTCAAACACCTCTTGCCATCCACAGACACCCGGCTGAGGCCTGACCAACGGTGAGTGTTGCGCTATTTTTGTTTTGTTTTGTTCTAACTAACTAATTTGAGTGATTCGTATCCCTTCTTCCTGCCAGTGCATTTTACTTCCTGGGATTTTACGATGGATAGGATGCAGCCAGCTTTTCCACTGGTAGATAAAGGGTGGAGACAGTCCCCTTTGATCCCAAGATAGACTTTGCTGTGGATGATGGGACATATGTAGATCAAAGGTCATGGAAAGGGAATGGGAACTGAGCAAAGAATTCAATCTTGGATTCGTGAGGGGGAGGCTGCCCCTGAGCTCTGGCACCCGCTTCGTGTAGCAGAGAGAGCAAAGGTGGGGGAGATGACACTGCTGGCAGGAACACGGAAGTAATTCATTTTGTTGGGTTTTTTAACCACAGAAGTTGGGGGAAATCCTAGAGCAGGGGTGGCCAAACTGTGGCTCTTTCACACGTATTACGTAGCTCTCAAAGCGCCCACCGCCCCATTGGCCAGTTTGGAGAAGACGTTTGTCTCTAAATCACTTATCCAAGACAAGTCAGCCAGTGGCATGGAGAATTAAAGTTGCTTCCTTCTCACCTCTCCTTCCCTACTCACTCCCCCATCTGTCTGTCTGTCTATCTATCTTACCACCCTTCCTTCCTTCCTTCCTTCCTTCCTTCCTTCCTTCCTTCCTTCCTTCCTTCCTTCCTTCCTTCCTTCCTTCCTTCCTTCCTTCCTTCCTTCCTTCCTTCCCTCCTTCCCTCCTTCCCTCCTTCCCTCCTTCCCTCCTTCCCTCCTTCCCTCCTTCCCTCCTTCCTTCCTTCCTTCCTTCCTTCCTTCCTTCCTTCCTTCCTTCCTTCCTTCCTTCCTTCCTTCCTTCCTTCCTTCCTTATCTGATGTTCATGTCTTACGGCTCTCAAACTTCTGTTGTTTATGCCACGTGGCTCTTACGTTAAGCAAGTTTGGCCACCCCAGTCCTAGAGCATTGTGCTACCTGATGCTGTCACTTCCAGGTTCCTATCTGGAAGTGATGTTGTAGTGTTACACTATGCCATTTTCTCAGCCTCTGCCCTCCAGATGCTGCTGATATTATATGAAGCTAGGCTGATAACCATAATCCAACCGAATATATGCAGTACAAAGCTGAAAGATCAAGGAACCAAAGTTATGAAAATGCCCCCAACATAGGACTTTTCTGCACATCTTATTTTCATCACTTGTGGGCCTATACCACATTATTGCTGTTGCTTTCCATTTCTGCACTTGTTTTGCTCCCCGTAGTGGTCACTTCAATATTTCGTCACTGTATCTCCATCTTATTTCCCAGCACTTTTAAAGTGCTCAGGAATAAGCCAGTGATAAAGCAATGAAATAATCAAAGCGGCCTCTAGAGGGAGGAAAATGTATGTGGAAACAAGGAAAAAAACCTGGTGCAGTTCAGAGGCACAAGCAATGAAATAACGTGTGAAAAAAAATACAAAAGAAGGAAGAGAATAATAAACTTCCCAGAAGATTCCGGCTCCAAAACATGGCCACCATTGAAGTCCAATGTGAATGGAATTGGACTAAGAATGGGAAACTCTTTCATTGTGTTTTTATCTTTCCACCCCTCTCTAGGTATCTAGAAGAGGGAAATGTGCAGGCCGCAGAGTCCCAGAAACGACGGATTGAACAGTTGCAGCGTGACCGGCGTCGGGTGATGGAGGATAACAACATTCTTCATCAGGCTCGCTTCTTCAGGTGGCTTTTGCGTGCTGTTCTGAATCAAGTTCCTTCACAAGTATTGGCTTAGCTGCTGTCAATGTGATCTTCAGCTTGCTTACAGTCAGGGCTTCCAGGCCCCTGGTTGGGGCTAGAATTCCCCTGCTTTCATTGTCTGCCACTGCCCTGAGCAGTGGTGGAGGAAATGCAAACCTCACAGTGTGGGGTATGTCATCACATTGCTTCCAGTAGCAAAAAATTTGAAGTGACAAAGGATAGCTATAGAAATAGCCAGAAACTCTATGGTTACCATAGTTTTTGGCAATTCCTAGAGCTACCTGTGTCACTTCCAGTATAAATAATGGGAAGTGACACAGGTAGCTCTAGGACACCACAGCTTTCTTCGAGAACCAGTTTGGTGTAGTGGTGAAGTGTGCAGACTCTTATCTGGGAGAACCGGGTTTGATTCCTCACTCCTCCACTTGCAGCTGCTGGAATGGCCTTGGGTCAGCCATAGCTCGCATAGGAGTTCTCCTTGAAAGGACAGCTGCTGTGAGAGCCCTTTCAGCCCCACCCACCTCACAGGGTGTCTGTTGTGGGAGGGGGAGGTAAAGGAGATTGTGAGTGCTCTGAGATTCATAGTATAGGGCAGGATATAAATCCAGTCTCCTCCTCCTCCCTATTCTTCATCTTCTTCTTCGCCAGGCACTGACCTTGGAGGGAAACTGGTTTATGAATGGAAAGGACTGAGGGGTGGGGAGCATTTGCAATGTGACCTTCTCCACTGACAGTCTGAAGTAGCACAGCTCATTCTGCCACCTAGCCCTGATCTGGATAGCCCAGGCAAGCCCAATCTTATCAGATCTTGGAAGCTAAAGAAGGTCAACTCTGGCAAGTACATGGATGGAGACCTCCTTGGAATACCAGAGCCAGGAGGACAGTGCAGGCTTTATTCAGCCACTTCCCTGAATATCCTTCAGACCCCCAGTAGGAGTTAGTCACCAGAAGTTGCCATGACTTCCAGGTATACACACAAATACACTCTCTCTCTCTCTCTGTCTGTCTGTCTCTCTCGCTCATACACACACACACACACAGAGGCAAATTTAAAAATGCAAAAGCCACCATTTTATAACATGTGTAGGCTAGAACTCAGGAACTTGGTAATTGGGACAGGCTTTAGGATATTGTTAATGTATTATCTTTATTTATTTAGATAAAAATACACAACTCCCCACCTCCATTCTGCCCCCATAGCAACATCCCTGTGAGGTAGGTGAGGCTGAGAGCTGTGATTGGCCCTCAGTCAGCCTGTACGCTTCCATGACAGAGTGAGGATTCGAATCTAGTTCTCCCATATCCTAATCTAAACACTACAACCCCTCCGGCAAAAACAGGAGAGAGTCCTGTGGCACCTTTTAAAAAAATGTTCAGTTTTTTAAAAAACAGATCACTGTACACATACACCCCTGGCAGCAAGCTGTCAACGTTTAGCTTCCTGCATGAAGAGATGACTCAAAATAGATCAAATGTCCTCTTTTAAAATGTGCTTTGGCTGGAGATGTTCCCCTTTCCCAGCTGTTCCTTCCAGCTCCTAACAGATTTCCTTCCTTCCTCCTGACAGACGGCAAGTGGACACCAGCAGCAAAGAATCCTGGGTAAGCAATGGCACCTACTGGAAGCTGAGGGCGGAGCCAGGGTTCAGCAACATGGACAGTGCAGTCTTGTGGTAGCTGCTAGCATCTCCAGGAGCGGCTGTGCCTTTTCCACCCCCATCCCCCAAGACAGGGGAACAGACACTAAGAGGTCCCCCGCCGGATAAGCACAAACGGGTGATCAGGGCATGAGATTCTGGCATACCAGCACCACGAGAAGGAGCGGGGGGAATCATGCACTTAGGAGTTCCTCTGGGCACTTCCAAAGCATCTCTCACCCTTGAGAAAGGTGTCCACAAGGCCATCTCACGTTCTCGCACTGCTGCCTGCTGGTAAGGCAGACCCTAACAGAACCCCAGAGTGCCGCAGCCGCTGACCGGAAGCACTTTAACGTGGCCTGCATCGAAACAAGACAGACTGAGGGCTGTGAAACTGGAAAAAAGAAGAGAGGCTCCAGTCTCGGATCCTGCCTCAGATAAAACAGCAGCAAATGCATCCTCCAGAGAGTAGAACAAGAGCAGGGTCACAGAAGAGTCTGGACGTTAGAAAGGTTTGGGTCCTACCTGGCTGCATTCTTCTGGGGAGGCTGCCGCCGCCATCTCTGCCTTGGTTCTTTTTGCTTTCATCACTGTTGGACTCTTGGTATGGGCAAAAGGCTGACCTAAATGAGAGGTACCCTCTTTATCCTGGAGCGGTGGCAGTGGTGCCCTCTGAAGGAGAGAACCCCTTCCTTTTCTCTTCTGATGGGACCGTAGCCATTGGGCCCTGGTTAAAGAGAAGCTTCGTGCTCCTTTCCAGAGGTACCATTTTAGGTACCCGCTTGGAACCTCCATCTCAACAAAGCCAGGACCTCTTTTCAGCAGTGCGCCTTAAGGAAGAAGGGGCACTTTGCACTGGCCCATTATCAGGGCCAGCAGCACTGAGCCAGGAGAAAGTCTCTGTGTTTCTGTCTTGTCTGCTAGCTCCTCTTTCTCTCTCTGTTGTCTGAGTACGTATGCTCTACTTCCCACCTTTTTCTTTCAGCATTTGAAGCAATAACACATACACACTGCACCCCAAAAAGCACCAACTTTTCCCACAATTCTGTTGCAGGCCAGTGAGTTTGAGGGTAATTTGTACCTTAACATCATGGCAGGCAGGCCTTTTTTGTAGCAGGAACTCCTTTGTCTATTAGGCCACACACCCCTGATGTAGCCAGTCCTCTCAGAGCTTACAGGGCTCTTCTTACAGGGCCTACTGTAAGCTCCAGGAGGATTGGCTACATCAGGGGTGTGTAGCCTAATATGCAAAGGAGTCCCTGCTACAAAAAAAGCCCTGATGGCAGGGATCTTTTAGGAGCTGCTTCCACATGGAGGTTCCCCCCCGCCCCAACATTCATTTCCAAATTGGTACGCCCCCCTCTTTTTTTTTTAGCTTCCACATGTCATGCTGTAATCATCCTATATCCAGGTTTTGCCTGTCCTCAAAATGCTCTTTCCCAAACTGCTTTTCCTTGGGATCTTTTTGGAAAGAACACAACCCAAGCACACCTTTTCCTGCCCTGCAAAAGTCCCGCCCACATTGGCAACCGTTTTATTTGTTGTCATCCTCTCACGGCTGCCACCTTTCCAACATTTTTTTCCTGCCGAACCACTGGCGGACTTTTTGAGGGACTTGTTGCTTACTGTTTATAAAGTCAGGAATTGCTATAGTGCTATAACCACCGGTTGCCACTTACCGAATCCTCATTTTAATACTTCGTTATAGTGCTAGAGCGCTTGCATGAAGAAAAGAATTAAAAAAATGAGGCAAGTCACCATGGCAGCCACTAGACCCTCAGGCACCAATGTGGAATCATTACTAAGCATGTTAGGGAGGGAAAAGTCAAAGGAGGCACACAGAAAGCTCCCACATGTGGAAGATTTTACTCCAGTGGACATGCCTCTGTGTTTGTAGTAGTGACAAAGCAGAACAGTGAATCCTTTCTGTGTGGAAGCAGTCAGTTTGTGAGGCTGTGCTACCAATACACCTTGAGTGGTGAGCCTGCTGGGGATATCACATTTTAATTGCATTTTGCATACATGTGCATCCTTCCCTTCAGGGCTGACCTCTCTGGGAGGAAGGGGAATCAGCTTGTCCTCTCTTACAGGAGCTGATCACGGAGAGCACTAGATTTGTTTCTCCTTCCTTGCACTTTCACAAATAATTTCCCCCCTCCTTTTTAAACATTTTGGGGTTGTTGTGTTTTTTTTTTAACAAATAAGGTGCTGAACAAATATTCCAATGACTGGTCATCCTGGGTTTTTAAAAAAGCAGGGAGGCAGGGCCTGACAGAACACTGAATCAGCATTCAGTTTGTTGATTAATATGCGTGTCGAATACCCAGCAAGTTTCAGGGTTGCTACAATCAGGAGGAGGTGCCATTCTTAATGATGATGAGTTCAAAAGCAGCTGGGCAAAAGTGGCACCATTTTGGTTGTAGAGGTTACCGTCCGCACATGGTTGGATATTACAGTGTTAGGTGCTACAGCAACTGAGTGAGCTTGTTCACACACAGTAATCCAGTCAGCAAGGGTTACTATAGTGCAATAGCCAATCATGTCTGGATGCCACCATTATATGCTTTTTTAAAAGTACGAGTTGGTTGGTAGGGCTTTTGGGAAGGAGGACACCCTATCGAAGGGGGACTTGGTATGGAAGGAGACAGAAAGCGTGAGGAGATCTGCCTCATAAAAGCTAAGGGGGGACAGATATCTTTACAGCAAGAGTGATTAAAATGTGGCATTCTCTGCCAGAGGATGTCGTGATAGCCACGGAAATAAACAGCTTTAAAGGAGGATTAGACAGATTCATGGAGGATAAGTCTAAGAATGGCTACCAGCCACGATGATTGAGGGGAACCTCTATGTTCAGAGGCATTAAACCTCTGAATCCCAGTGCCAGGAGACAACATCAGGCAAAGGTCATGGCCTCTATGAAGAACAGATGGCCTGTTATTGGCCATCCAGAGGAACTGTTTGGCCAGTATTTGAGACAGGATGCTGAATTAGATGGACCATTCATCTGATCCAGCAGGGTTCTGCTTATATTCTTACAAGTGCTCAGCTACCCCATTGTAGTTCAGGGTACCATGAAGTGCATTGGTTCTGTTGCTGTTGGAGAGAGGAAAATAAGGGTTGGCTGGATTTAGAGCAGGCATACATAGCCTGACCCAAAGAACCATAAAAACATAAGAAGAGTCCTGCTGGATCAGACCAGTGGCCCATCTACTCCTGCATCCTGTCTCACACAATGGCCAAAGATGGTCACCTGTCATGTAGTATGGCCTGGCAAGTGTTTGACAATCTCCCCCCTCCCAATATGTATTCCTAGGAAGCAGGGGTGCCAGTTTCCAGGTGGGACCTGGAGATCCTTTGGAATTACAGCTCACCTCCAGACTACAGAGATCAGTTACTCAGGAGAAAATGGCTACTTTGGAGGGTGGATTCTATGGCATTGTACCCCATCGAGGTCCCTGTCCTCAGGCTCCATCCCCAAATCTCCTGGAGTTTCCCAACCTGGATCTGGCAACCCTACCCTCCCCATCCCCCCTCTGGTGATCAGAGGGAACCTGCAACCCTAGTAGGAAGTTAGCCAAAACAATTTCAGTTTTATCCCACCTTTTCACCCCTTTCCCCTTCATAGCAAGCCTGTCAGGGAGTTTACACTGAGAGGAAACAACAGACCCACAGTCACCCAGCAAACTTCCATTCTGTAGTGGGGGTTTGAAACTGGGTCTCCCAGTGCCTAGTTTGATTCTCAGACTGTTACATTACACTAGCTGTCCACCCTAGAGGTGCATTGGGCTTCTGGTAGGGTTGGCTCGGCAGTTCACGAGATGGATAAAAAATGTTTCAGAGGTAGGTCCCTGGTTTCAGCTTCCCCTTCCCCGGAGAGCCAGTTTGGTGTAGTGGTTAAGTGTGCGGACTCTTATCTGGGAGAACCGGGTTTGATTCCCCACTCCTCCACTTGCACCTGCTGGAATGGTCTTGGGTCAGCCATAGCTCTGGCAGAGGTTGTCCTTGAAAGGGCAGCTGCTGTGAGAGCCCTCTCCAGCCCCCCCCCCCCACCTCACAGGGTGTCTGTTGTGGGGGAGGAAGGTAAAAGAGATTGTGAGCCGCTCTGACTCTTCAGAGTGGAGGGCGGGATATAAATCCAATATCATCTTCTTCATCCCAAGCCATGGATAGGGAAGTGACGGGAAGATGCTGCTCTTCCTTGTAAAGTTTGTAAGACTGGCATTCCTATAACTCACCTTCTAGGTGGAACTGGAGAACAGGGTGAAAGATTCTACCTTGGCTTTTTCATCAATGTTTTCGTTTTCTGTGTGGAGAGAACTTATTGTTTTATGAGAAGATTTTAGTCATGTGATTCCTATGAGTAGTCAGAAGTCCTGAGAGAGGGTTACCACCATAATACAAAGTAAGCTTATGAGAACTTCAGCACACAGTGTTCTTAGGGCATTCTTCTGTGTACCTGTATGTTGCCCTTAAGTTAGACCTTTCCCACGGTTATTAAAAAACATACAGCTTTTGCTGTTTCACTGGCCTCTTCTCTGCAATGGCAGGCAAGAAAAGGAGAGTATGAATCAGCCCTTTGTGTTCTGGATTTCTCAGGGCAGGGCTGCCTAGTAGTCTCAACCCTTCCCTCCCCCCCACCTCCTGCTTTCTCCTATCTGGACGCATGGGTTGATTTCCATCTGTCTTCAGGAAAAAAGAGGGTTTCAGGCATATTGTGCTGCAATCACAGCTCCTTGTTTGAAAGGATAAAACAGTGTGTGAGCTTTCACCTTTGGATGGTTGAACATTTTCTCCAATTTTTTTTGTTTATAGGCTAACATTTATATGGTGTTGATGGTGGCAGGGAGTCTTGGGCTCGCATACGTTTTACACAAAGGTGAAATTATTTGGGACATTTTCTTTTACAGGCCTGCGTCAAGTTGATTTTGGATTGTAATAGGAAGGTAATAGGGGAGAGCTTGGGACATTGAAATTGGGGCAGTTTCCCTGTTGGCAAAGGGCAGAGGCTGTCTCCACTGGCAGGGTTTCAGCTCTAAGCCCTGCTTGTGTGCTTCGTTCTGAAGAGTCTGTGTTTCTAGCTGCTTGGGAAGGGGAATGTTGAATCCTTTCCCAGTTATTCGCTATTCCCAAATCAGACAATTACAAAAATCTTCTCTCCAGCCCCCCAGTAGACATTCTATCTTTCTGTCTGTCTATCCTCCTTTCTGTGCTGAGTGTCTTTAGCGTTTTGTCCTTCCTGCAAATCAGGTTGCCCTGCTCTCGTTCTCCTCGCACGGCGGGTCCCATGGCGAGTTGCTGCACTGTCTTTTTGTGTCCGCGTCGATTGGCCTCTGTTCTGTCCTCGTGTTGTGGCTTGAACATTCCACGGCGTGTCCAATAAAAAGATTTCAGAAAATTCCACTGTGTGGCAGCCATTTTATTCTTTCCACCAGAAAGCTTTTCAGAAAGCTCCCCCCCCTCCCCCAAATCTCTTACCAAAACCAAGAATATTTTGCACTCAAAATGCTTTCTGGAATGTTAAATGTGGAGGCCTATGTCATCTCAGTAATCCTTAACAAGTTGGCCCAGCCTTGCTTTATTGTGGAAGAGTGCTGGGCTGATTCTCTGACTGATTGCTTGCTAAGAGAGCAAAGCACAATGGACTTAGAGAAGGGTGTAACTCAGGTGTCCCCAAAATTTTTCAGCTTGTTGGCTCCTTTGAAATTCTGAGACAGCGTAGTGGATGCAACCTAGGCTTGCCATTCCCTTGTTGGAGGACGGGAACACACACACACACACCAGTTTTGTAGGCTCTTGCCTGCCACCAGCCAGCTGGCCAATGGGAAGAAATTCCCCCAACAACAATGGCATGCGATGTGCCTACAACACCCAGAAGTGACATGGGCACTCTGGGGATGACACTGTATTTTGGGCAAAACTCAATTATTTGAGGGAAGTTTTGCCCCTGACGTGCCTATGTCACTTACTCTAAGCCTTTAACATAGATCAGAGCTTTATTCCAATATCCAGCACAGACACACGTGTCCTCTGCCACTGTCTTCATTGATTCCCCCCCCCCGCCTATCTCTTTTTGTACATGCGGGCCCTACAATCTCCATCATAGGTAGGGTTGCCAGACCTCCCACTGGAGGCAGGGGTCCCCCACTGCCAAGCCCTGCCCCTCAGGCACTGATCACCAATAGAAAGAAGGCAGCCTAGGCTATGTTGCTGGCTTCACACAGGAAGTAACATCCTCACTCCAAAGACTTTGAGGTGACACTCTGGTATTTGAGCAAAAACTATATGGTAGAAGCCAGTTTTACCATAGAGATATTGCCTACATAGCAAAGAGTTGCCCAGAAGTCACTGGTATGATGATGTCACTTCCTGTGCAACACTGGCAGCATGTCCTGCGCCTTTCACTTTCTCCTGATAAGTTCTCCACCATCTCCTGCCAGTTGCAAGGAAGTACCTGGCAAGCCTAAATAGCCTTCATACAGAAATCAAAAGGGCCTCCTTCCTTTTTTACACCAGCAGAAGAGTACTGTGTCTGACAAAGAGAGCTTTGAATCCCCAAAGGTTATAGCATGGAGCTGTTAGTTTTTAAGGTACTACTTGACTCGAATCCAACTTTATGTAAGTAACCCATTTAGGATCAGGCAATAGATGAGTGGCTGTAATGATTTAAAATTTTAAGTGTGTTTCTTTAAATGTTTGGTAAGTTGCAGATGGATAAGGGGGGGTGAAAGAGGGGGACAAGTGAGTGAGGTGGCTGGTTGGTGACTGAGAGAGTGTTATAAGAGTGTTATAAGAGACAGAAGCTGACAGAAATTTGAGTTAAAAAGAGAAAGGATTTGAAAGTGAGGAGTGTGTGAAGTGAAAGAGCGTGACACCCCAGTCAGAAGTTGTTATTATTCACTGAAGAGTTAAGCTATAAACACCTTGAAACCAATATACTTATTCTACAAATAAAGTTTTATTTTGTTTTATATTAACCTGAAGTCTTATGATATTAAAATATAAGGGTCTCATCCTCAGGATCGTATAGTCCAATGAAAGAGCCCTAGAGCTTGGGCACTGGAAAGATTAATAAGATCAGAATTAAATTCCTGGTGGCAGCATTACAAACTCAGAGAGAAAAAATAACCAAAAAATTAAAAGATACACCATATCTAACCACACGAATTAAAAGAGAATCAGTGACACTTGTTGGCTTAGTGGTGGGATAAAAACATTCTGAGGAGGAGGAAAGACTGTGAGATACAACACCCTGAGGAGGAAAAATATTTCAGGTGCAAAAATAAAACATCCTGAGGGAACTCTGAGAGAAAGGCATTCTGAGGGGACAGTAGCTGAGATTTATTGTTCAATTGAAGCCTATGAGGGGGAAAAACTGTTATAGAGGAGAGAGAACATAATCTTGTGAGGTTCCATAAAATTGTAAAAGGAAATACAATTAAAAGAGGGAAAATGGCAGAGTTTCTAGGAATGAAGTAAGCTCTGATTCAAAAGTTCAAATAATTAAGTTTACCTCATGATGGAAAAAGTGTAGAACTGAGAAATATACTAATACAAAATAGTATTGAGCTGAGAAAAACTCTGAGGAAGTGTTATAATCTCAGAGTACTTGGAGTTTCCGAGCGAACAAAAATAGTTTGAAATGGGAAAATTAAAGCAGAACAATAGAGGTTCTTGGGATCACTGTGAAAATAAAGGGCGTTTTCGCACAGAGCTTACCCCGGAGCGACGTCCCTCTTCACCGCGCAGCGTCTGCGTGGATTTCGCACCAACTGCTCCGCAGAACCAGGAAGAGCCGCGAAGTGCCGAGCCTTTTGCGTCACAAATGTAAACCGCTAAAAACCAGTTTACGTTAGCGACACAAAAGCCGCGGCTCTTCCTGGTTCTGCGGAGCAGTTGGTGCGAAATCCGCGCAGACGCTGCGCGGTGAAGAGGGACGTCGCTCCGGGGTAAGCTCTGTGCGAAAACACCCTTTATTTTCACAGTGATCCCAAGAACCTCTATTGTTCTGCTTTAATTTTCCCATTTTCCCATTTCAAACTATTTCAAACTATTTTTGTTCGCTCGGAAAACGCCCAAAGACTTTCCTTATAAAGTGAAATTACAAAGAGACAGGACAGGAATTTAGAGGAGAATAAAGGTGGATACTGGAAAGACAGACAACGCTTTCTATGTGGTCTGAAAGGGCATTTAGCGTACAAGTGTTCAAAGAACAACCAAGCAGACAACATCTGAGTGTGTATGGAGGGTCACTAGAATCAGCTCAAATGGAGAGGGAACAAGCTAGAGACTCCCAACAGTTCAACAGCGACACCTGAAAAACCCAGTAAAAATATTCCCTTACCCATAAATCCTGAAGAAAAAGTTCATGTATGGGATAAAGATAGATAAGATTGCACAGGATACTGAACTGAGAGAGGTGGTACAAATAATTGGGAGAGAAACTTTAGCCATTCTAGACAGAGAAGCATCAGCAACACTGGTCAGGGAGGATTTGGTGAACAAAGAAAACATGATTCCAGAAAAGCACATATCTTTGCAAGGTGTTTGAAGAAATTCTAAAAGTGTGCCATTAGCACAGCTGAAAATTAACTGGAAGGAAAAAGAAAAATATTTCCCTTTAGCAGTTATTAAAGAATAGAAAATACCAAATATTAGTAAGGGATGTAATGGGAGCAATTTATTTTATTTATTTATTTAGGCAATTTATAGTCCGCTCTTTGCCCAAAAAAATGGACTCAGGGCGGATGGCAACATTCTAAAAGCAGTATAAAAACAGTTAAAAACCAAATAAAGCAATACAATTTAACAAATCATAAGAAGGTGTAAATGGCAGCTCAGTTGGGCACGTATAATATATACTAAGAGTCTAGAACAATAAATAAATTTAATATTTATTAAATTATGGCAACGATTGCACAGACTCAAAAGATTTGCTACAAAACAAACAGGCCCACCCCCTCCCCCAAGTATCTTAGCAACAGACACAACTGATACATTGCAGGAGGAGAGGAGAGACACAGACTCAAAAACCCCTGTCAGTATTGCTGAAATGTCCTAAGAAAAAGCACAATGCATACAAAAAAACTCTGAGGAATTTAAGAAAGATATTAAGACAGATCCTGAGTTAAAAGACATTAAGAGAGAAAGCCAGGCAGAAAGAGGTTGATGCAGAATGTGACCACTTCGTATGGGAAAATGAGCTAATTTACATGACTTGGAACCCAAAAGGGACCAAGTCAAATTGGGAGCCTCACAGCAGGTTACTCCTAAAATGTACAGACAACCCTTGATGGCTCAGGCACATGACATCCCATGCTCAGGTAAATTTAGAAATTAGTAAAACAAATAAAAGGTTAATGAGAGGCTGTTACTGGCCCAGAATTTCACAGGACTTGAAAAAGTACTGCCAAAGCCATTTTGTTAGAAGGTGGGGAAACAAGGCCATGAAGTAAAAGCTCCTCTCCTCTCAATTCCCTGCAGAAATGCTATCTGATCAAGATACAGTGTTTCTGTCTGAAACCACTCAGGTCATATGGGAATGTTGTGGCATCAAGCATTTCACCCCCAGACCAATGGTCTTGTGGAAAAGTTCAATGGCAGTTTAAAGGGAATGAAAAAGGCAGGCTCATCCAAACGATTGGGATGATGTGTCCCTATTTTCACTTTGCCTATAAGGAGATATCTCAAGAATCCTCAGAATTCTCCCCATTTAAACAAATATATAGGCGTTATCCTCGGGGACCCTTTATTTAGTAAAGGAGGAATGGGAAGGAAAGATATCAGAAAGAAAAACATCTGTAATAGATTGTGTATGAAGTCTCAGAGGAAAAATGGAAGAAATGATGAGGCAGGTACAGCATAACATGATGCAGGCCAAACAGAAACTCTGGTATGATAGGAATGCCAGCCAAAGAATCTTTGAAATGGGAAAGCATATTTTTATCCATAAGAACCAATAAATTGAAAGCAGCTTGGGAAGGACATTTTGTAGTAAGGGATAGGCAAGACTTATTCACATACACTATCTCTAGGGACAAAAATGACTAGAGGTGGTACATGTGAATATGTTGAAATCTTATTACTCTAGGACAGGGGTGGCCAAACTTGCTTAATGTAAGAGCCACATAGAATGCACATCAAATGTTTGAGAGCCACAAGACATGAACAAATATTACACGTCTTTATGAAAACTCTTAATATTTTCTATGCACAGAAAGATAAAATACATATCTATGCACTATATAACACAACCATTTTAGAAGGAGAATTTTTAAAGAACAAAAGCTGGGAATAACAGTCCCCATAAGACCAGCATAGGGAAGACCTGAGAGTCTGCATTAAGTTCCTGCTTGACCTCCGGGAACCGCATAAGAACATAAGAGAAGCCATGTTGGATCAGGCCAATGGCCCATCCAGTCCAACACTCTGTGTCACACAGTGGCCAATATATATATAAGAACATAAGAGAAGCCATGTTGGATCAGGCCAATGGCCCATCCAGTCCAACACTCTGTGTCACACAGTGGCAAAAAAATTTATATATACACACACACTGTGGCTAATAGCCACTGATGGACCTCTGCTCCGTATTTTTATCCAATCCCTTCTTGAAGCTGTCTATGCTTGTAGCCGCCACCACCTCCTGTGGCAGTGAATTCACATGTTGATCACCTTTTGGGTGAAGAAGTACTTCCTTTTATCCATTTTAACCTGACTGCTCAGCAATTTCATTGAATGCCCACGAGTTCTTGTATTGTGAGAAAGGGAGAAAAGTACTTCTCTCTCTACCCTCTCCATCCCATGTATAATCTTGTAAACCTCTATCATGTCACTCCACAGTCGACATTTCTTCAAGTTAAAGAGCCTCAAGCATTTTAACCTTTCTTCATAGGAAAAGTGTTCCAAACCTGTAATCATTCTAGTTGCCCTTTTCTGGACTTTTTCCAATGCTATAATATCCTTTTTGAGGTGCAGTGACCAGAATTGTACACAGTATTCCAAATGAGACCACACCATCGATTTATACAGGGGCATTATGATACTGGCTGATTTGTTTTCAGTTCCCTTCCTAATAATTCCCAGCATGGCGTTGGCCTTTTTTATTGCAATTGCACACTGTCTTGACATTTTCAGCGAGTTATCTACCACGACCCCAAGATCTCTCTCTGGGTCAGTCTCTGCCAGTTCACACCTCATCAACTTGTATTTGTAGCTGGGATTCTTGGCCCCAATGTGCATTACTTTGCACTTGGCCACATTAAACCTCATCTGCCACGTTGAAAGAGCCGCATGTGACTCCTGAGCCATAGTTTGGCCACCCTGGCTCTTGGGAGAATGACACTTTACAGATATTCATTGGAAGAGACCAGGGGGGAGAATACACTTCAACAGGTAGTGTGCGACTATCAAATAGAACCTAAGATCAAAAAGGAAATCTGTAAGCTTTTAGAAAAATTTCACAATCTGTTCTCTAAACCTGGCCAGACACACTTAGCCGAGCGCCACATAGACACAGGAGACCAACCACCTATTAGAATGCCACTTTATAAGGCAAATGGAGAGGTGCTGAACAACATACAAAGGGAGTGAAAGAGATGCTGGCACAAGAGATTATTCAGCCAACCCATGGGCTGCACCTGTGGTACTAGTGCCTAAGCCAGATCACACAATCTGCTTCCGTATAAGAAGAAGAAGATATTGGATTTATATCCCGCCCTCCACTCCGAAGAGTCTCAGAGCGGCTCACAATCTCCTTTACCTTCCTCCCCCACAACAGACACCCTGTGAGGTGGGTGGGGCTGGAGAGGGCTCTCACAGCAGCTGCCCTTTCAAGGACAACCTCTGCCAGAGCTATGGCTGACCCAAGGCCATGCTAGCAGGTGCAAGTGGAGGAGTGGGGAATCAAACCCGGTTCTCCCAGATAAGAGTCCACACACTTAACCACTACACCAAACTGGCTCTCCTATAGTATAAACTATAGGAGGCTAAACACAATCACAAAGCTGGATGCTTATCTGATGCCTAGGGTGAATACATTATCGGAAACCTTAGGAGCAGCCAAGATTATATCCTCCATAGATCTGTGTAAAGGTTTCTGGCAATTAGGGATGGAGAAAGGGTCCCAATGCAAAACTGCATAACCCATGATGGGTTATATGAGTTGAATGTTTTGCCTTTTGAAGAATTCTCCAGCTTCATTCCAAAGACTAATTAATTCACTGTTAAATGGAATTAATGAGTTTGCATTAGCATATATTGAGGATATTGCTATTTTTAGCAAAGCCTTAGAACATTTAAAACGTTTCGAAATCATGCTTAATATTAAGGCTAATAAATGCCAGTTTGGGTTACCTGAGGGTACCAATTTGGGTCACAGAGTGGGGAACAGGAAAATATCACCATTTTGGGTTAGAGTGGAGGCTATCCAGAACTTAGATATTCCTCAGACAAACAAACAAGTCAGATGTTTTCTCAGAATGGTGAACGATTAAAGAAAGTTTATTCCTATTTTTGGAGGGATAGCAATACCCTTACATTAGCTGACCAATAAACAAAACCCAGACAAAATAATTTGGAATGAAAAATGCCAGGAAGCAGTAACCATACTGAAACAAGCGCTAATGACCAAGCCCATCTTAAGAGAACCAATCTACCCCCCAAAATGTTTTACATTGCCACAAGACTCTTCACAGCTAGCATTAGGTGCAGTGTTGTTACAAGAAGATGGTGACATCAAACTCCTAGTAGCTTATTTAAGCAAAAAACTGATGAACAGAGCGAGGACTTATTCCTCAGTGCAGAAAGAGCGTCTAGGAATAGTCTGGGCTTTAAACAAGTTGAGGTTACATACGGGGACAGGAATTCACCCTATTAATGGACCATCATTCTTTAACTTGGCTTCTATCAATGAAGAATACCAATACCCAGCTACAAAGGTGGTCGTGGTACATCCAAGAATTTAACATCAATATCCAATACATCAAAGATAACCTAATAGCCAGTGCCTTATCTAAAAGAAGATGAAGCAGATTTATACCCCGCCCTTCTCTCTAAATCAGAGACTCAAAGCAGCTTACAATCTCCTATATCTTCTCCCCCCACAACAGACATCCTGTGAGATGAGTGGGGCTGAGAGAGCTCTCACAGCAGCTGCCCTTTCAAGGACAACTTCCTGCAATAGCTATGGCTGACCCAAGGCCATTCCATCAGCTGCAAGTGGAGGAGTGTGGAATCAAACCCGGTTCTCCCAGATAAGAGTCCGCACACTTAACCATTACACCAAACTGGCTAGATGTGAAACTAGACTGAAACAGAATACTGATGGTGGAATAACCAGTAGAAACAAACAGCAACCTAGAGGAGAAGACCTAAGCCAAGATGACCTCAGACCAGCAGTGGAACATCCCAGAGAGGAAGTTGACACCCCAGCAGAGCAGGACCATGAGTTAAAGAAACCAAATACTTTAAAATAAGAACAACAGAAGGGCTAGAAATGGACTTATCTGAACTGACAGAAACTATAAAATATTCCCTATTAAGATTAAAAATTTAAAGTGTGTGTTTCTTTAAATGTTTGGCAAGTTGCAGATGAACAAGGGGGATGAATGAGAGAGATGAGTGAGTGAGATGATTGGTTGGTGACTGAGAGAGTATGGGTAGACCTTAGAAGTGTGTGTCTGGAGAGAGAGAAGTCTGAAGCCAGTCCGTCAGCCAGCAGTTAACAGTCAGTTATGGTCAGTCAGCAGTCTACAGAGTCTAAGAAACAGTCTTTTGATTAGAATCCCATATTCATGCTGAGAAAGGCATTAAGATTCTATGTTAAGAGAAGTAAAAATACTTAGATAGCATAATAGGGGCTAAAGAGAGAGCCAAAACCTAATATTGTCAAATAGTAAAGAGTCCAGTAGCACCTTTAAGACTAACAAATTTTATTGTAGCATAATTTGTTAGTCTTAAAGGTGCTACTGGACTCTTTACTTTTTTGCAGCAACAGACTAACACAGCTAACTCCTCTGGATCTAATATTGTCAGAGTATTATAAGAATGTGAGAGACAGAAGCTGACAGAAATCTGAGTTAGGAAGAGAAAGGAGGATTTGAGAATGCTGAGTGTGTGAAGTGAAAGAGTGTGACACCCCAGTCAGAAGTTATTATTATCCACTGAAGCGTTAAGGTATAAACACCTTGAAACCAATACGCTTATTGTACAAATAAAGTTTTATTTTGTTTTATATTAACCTGGAGTCCTATGATATTAAAATATAAGAGTCACATCCTCAGGACCACATAGTCCAACAAGAAGAGCCTGGGCACAATACTGAGGGAAAGCTTAATAAGATTGGAATTAAATTCCTGGTGGCAGTGTTACAAACCCAGAGAGAGAAATAACCAGAAAATTAAAAGATACACCATATCTAACCACACAAATTAAAAGAGAAGTCATGACAGTGGCCTTAAGAATTTTTTTTTTTTAAATCTACACCACCGTTCAAAAGCTCAACCTTTTCACACATCCAAACACCCACAGCTTTACAGTTTATTTAAAGAATTTTTGAAGCTGAAACAAAAACCCACGGGGCGAACCTGTACATTGCCATTAATAAATATCTGAATCTCTCGAGATGGTGAGTATCCAGGGGGAAAAATTAAAATAAAAAAGAAGAATCCCAAAAACACCACAACGATCTTTGTGCCTTTACACTTACATTTTGTTTAAAAGTGTAAACAGTTATATGGAGAGCGCAATCGGACTCCGACCAACTACACCACTCCCAAAAGGCTCGGAAGGGCTTGCCGAGCTATGAAGAATCCAGTACCCAGTTCAGGAGCTTTGTGCCCCTTTTGATTGTCAAGAATCATAAAGTCACATCCCCGAATACCCATCAAGTCTTTCCAGGATCAGGGCTTTTGCCAACAGCATTGAAAGGGAAGAGAGCGCGTGGGCACAAAGGCAGAGATTGAAGTATAAAAAAATAACAACCCATTTGTCTTCCCCCCCACCCCACACGTGCACGCATACAGTTTAATAAAGCTCAATAATGGGATTCAGATTTCCTAAATTGATCACTCTGAGCATAATCCATGTGCACATGCCCCCAGTTGCAAGAAACCAGAGTTGTGCAAGTTTAGGGCCATGAGGAGGAGGAAGACAATGGCAAAACCACCATTAGTCAGCTGTGACTTGACAGTAACAATAACAACAAATTCATTCCCACTGGGTATGTGTGGAGATCGTCTTGGAGTGGGTGTCAGCTTCCCCCGCCCCCCGTTGACCAGAAACTTATTTGTATATTTGACCACACCCCTGAACACCATGGTTTGCACAGGGCTTTTTGTTAAAAAAGTCCAGCAGGAACTTATTTGCATATTAGGCCACACCCCCGACACCACGCCAGCTGGAACTGTGTTCCTGCTCAAAAAAAAGCCCTGCTGTTGACCATGTGTGTGAAGGTCTCCTCAAGTCAGGGGGGCTGTATGCCTTTATGAGTGTGGTTAAAGCGTTGGCTAATGCTGAAACATTTGTCCCTAAGGAGGTCGGTGAGGGATGAACTCCTGCAGTCCTGAATTCATGAAGGCATTGCTTCATCCCTCTTGTCTGTCCCCCCTGCCCCACATTAAAATTGGACACCTGGTACCCTGTTTCTGCATAGGTTGGAGCGCTGGCTGTGGCTGAGGGTTCTCAGCTACTGTTTGGTGCAAAAGAAGCAAACTGTTGGGGAGGTTATCTGCACAGTCAGGCGCGGCATAGTCCTGACTGGCGACTTTTAGCGGTATGATAGCAGTCCTTCCCATTCCACGGCACTCTGATACATCTAGTCCTAGGCTGTCAGAGAGGAGGTCACACTGCGGCTTCTTCCCCAGCCAGTGTGTTGCTTTGATTCCCTGAAAGAATGACATAGGTTTTGGAAGGAGCTGCAAAGTGGGGGATTCAGTGGGACCTTCCTACGTGTGCTCGTAACTCCAGTTGTGGTGCATATTTGTGGGACTGCCAAACTGCAGTTGTTCCCATCATACTCCAGGCAGCTCCGGAAGAAGCCCCCATATTGGGAATAGTGCCTGAGAACAATTTTGTAGCAGAAATGGGGGGAAACGTATTTGTGTTTGCATGCCACACCTGTTCATACAATCAGGGCTTTTTTTGTAGCATGAACTCCTTTGCATATTAGGCTATACCCCGCTGATGTAGCCAATCTTCCAAGAGCTTACAGGGATCTTAGTACAGGGCTTACTGTAAGCTCCAGGAAGATTGGCTAAATCAGGGGAGTGTAGCCTAATATGCAAAGGAGTTCCTGCTACAAAAAAAGCCTTGCATACAATCCATCATGCTTCCCAAAACAGATTTCTTTACATACTCAAAGGACAATCTGGTGATTCAACTGTGCAAGAGGAAAGTAAGCACCCCCTGGATAAGTCAACGTTTTTTGTCTTGCCTCAGGCACATGGGGGTGGTGCGCTTGGATCCATGGGAAAAGCCCGCTGACCAAGGGGGTTCCATCAACAGAACACAACTTCCTTCCTCCTCTTGCAGCCCTAAATGCCTCCAAATGGAACTCCAGGAGGAACTAGGACCGCCCCCCCTCCATGAAGTAGGGGGAGTCAGAGGTCTGTGAAAGGAGAGAGAAATGTAGGAGAAATGGTGTCTCCCTCCTATACGGTGGCTCAGTGGTAGAGCATCTGCTTAGTAAGCAGGAGGTCCCAGGTTTGATCCCCGGCATCTCCAACTAAAAAAGGTTCGGGCAAATAGTTGTGAAAAACCTCCGCTTGAGACCCTGGAGAGCCGCTGCCAGTCTGAGTAGACAATACTGACTTTGATGGACTGAGGGTCTGGTTCAGTATAAGGCAGCTTCATATAGTGGACATTTTCTGCAAGACCCAGCTTGATCATAGGCTTTTTAGTAATAGCTGATGTATTACCTATGCCTGAGCCAAAAGACTATTCATAAGGGAGTAGGGATATAACATCTTGTTTAAACAAACGTTGGGTCCCCCCCGCACCCCCCCCCCCCGGTCCTAATCTAACTGCAGTTGCATATAAAAATGGCATTTATGTGTGACTAGTTACTCCAAATTCAGTGTGGCTAAACCGCGTCTCCACTCGGTGCACATTCATATGCATCTCTGATTTATATCCAAGGCTCCCAATCCAGCAGGCTCCCAATTCATCTCTAGACCAGGAAAGATCAAGTATGATATCAAGCCTCAGAGGTGAAATTCAATATGGCAAAAGACTTTTTTGCAAATAGATGTTGCTAACGGGGATGCCTTTCCACAGTTCCAAATACGTATGCCGTTATATTTGAAAGAGTTGGTCGGGAACCAAGAATATAAAGGTGCTGGCCCTTATCCTGCCCTTAGTGGCAGGCTACCAAACGTGTCCATGTGTGTCTTGTGCTGTAGGTATGAGGCTGGGGGATGTACATTCAAACAAATGCACATCTGATGAAAGCAATTTGGTTTGATGTGTTCTCGCTCAGATAAGTAGGAAGATCCACAATTTGTTTGTGGTTGCAGTACCGTACCTACTCCAGTGAGCAGCATACTTGTGGAAACCTCACCTGTTCCCAGGTTTATATACATCAGTGCACAGCCACAATCTTCTGGGAAGCTCGCAGCCAGGGCAAGTCCCCCACCCGTACATGCAACTTGGACATGGAGGTTGTATTTTCCCAGCATGACTTTTAGCTGTTCATAGAGCTATCCTCAATGAATCGACCAATTCTCCTAGGGAAAAACCCCTCCAAGAAAGGTCTCCTTATCTGGATTAGGGTGAATTAATTGGGTAAGGGGAGGATCAGTACGGCCTTCAAATGTATCCCTCCCAGATGAATGTAAGAAGTCAAATATGAAAAGTGCGGGACATTCAGATTTCGCATCTGTGAGAAATTTCATTCCAGCTATTCCCTTCTCATTCAGCCACAAAGCTAAGCAAAGGAAAGACCAGAAAGGGGTAAGATGTTTGTATATTTCTATGCGAGTGAAAGCTCCTGTACTGCTATAGGTCCAACCAAATGCCCTCATGGACAAACAGTGTTCAGTGTGGGGCTTGCATATCTCTATTGAGAAATGTCAGTGTAAGGTCATGCTTAACACAGGACAACTAGCACCTGGATATTGCCACGTGAGTGGGATATTCGACTAGAAAGTACACAAAGCTGTGCCCAAGCAGTGCTCACGATGGTGCAGACCTTCCCCAAACCAAACCAAGAAGGCATCCCCGTTTTTTTGCTTGGTACCGCTGATATGACTCGAAAGGAACAGGATACCTCAAAGCCCCTCCTTATCCTCAAATGTCTCTGATCCCCTTCAGTTCCCATAGAAACCATAGTAGCCAGCGTCACCTCCTTCTTTGTCGTAGAGGTCTCCGTTGCGAATGGGGGGTGAGCTTTCAGCACTGGAGACGTAGGGAGACATCCGACGACGCTTACACTCAGCTTCGTACAGCCCAGAGTCCGAGGAATCGGCTGATTTCACCGAACCTGGCTCAGCCCAGCCTTCGCTGTCCTTCCCTTTCTCATCACCAGGGGGCACTGGCTGCAAATCTCTCATGGGCCGGAACCAGCTCAATGCCCCCGGGGCAGGCTTGGGATGATGATACTGGGTTGGAGAACTCCAAGCAGTTGGAGGGCCAAAAGGGTGCTCCTGATAGTAGGACAGCGAAGTGTGGGGCGAAGCCTGCAGGGCAAATGGCTTCACACTGTAGGGCATAAATTTGTTTCCTCTGTAGTCACCATCGTAGGTGCCGTATTCTAGAGGGGTGGTCGGTGGCTGTTGTGAGGCAAAATACCAGTGGTGGGAATCCTTGGGCTGCAGGGGGAGCGAGCCATGCTCCCTATTGTAGAAACGGCTCCGGGGCAGAGAGTACTGATCGTGTAAGAAGGGTTGGAAATGGCTGCCAGCCAGAAGCTGCTGACAGCTACCAGCACTGGGGGGAGAGGGAGTTGTGCGGTCTCCCTCAGCTGCATTGTACATCCTAGAGGGAGAGAGAGAATATCGTGTGGAGAAAGAATTAATAAGTTGAATTCTGGATATTTCCAGACACACACACACACCCGTCACAAAATACACAGAGCCATAACTGGGATTAGGGCTAAAAGGCCTCCAGTCAGACAAGATGAATACATAAAACTTAACAACACCTCTCAATTTAGAAATTAAATCAATCTATCTGAGGAGTCTGTGGAACTTTCAGAGTAAAATCTGAAGGCCAAACAATAGGTCTGTCTATGCAGTGTGTTTTTATTTAGCTCTTCCTCCAAGGAGCTGAAGTTAGCTCATGCGGCTCCCCCTTTCTCATTTCATCTTTACAGCCCTGTGAGGTTGGGTCAGTAGAGAGAACGTTATGATTAGCCCAAGGCCACTCCCAATGCAACCCTAACCAGAGTTACAGCCTTCTAAGGTCCACTGAAGTTAACAGGCTTAGAAAAGTGTAATTTTGTTTAGGATTGCATCAACAGTTGGCTTTAGGGCAGAGTAGGGGAAACTGAACCAGGTTTTCTACCTCCTTAGATCAACTCCTCGAGTTCCTTATACCCAGGGGTCATTTTGTAGGCGGTGGAGCTCATCCAGGGATTGTTATGCAGCTGCACCTACTATACAATGGACAAGGTGGGGAGGAGGAGGTGGAATCCTCAGAAAGGTTCAGGAGCTGTGCTCCTGTGAGCTCCTGTTGAATCCGAGGCCTGCTTATACCACACTAGCTCTCATGTGGGTGAGTGCAGGGATCTGTGAGGTGATTTAGATTCTACACCCCACTACGATCGTGTTTACCTTTTTTCACTACTGGGGTAAAGTTTTGAAAAGATGGTGAATCAACTCTCTGGGGTGAATCAAAAGGCCCCAAAGAAACAACAACAGTTTGCTAGGGATACCTTTACGCCTGGTTGGCTTGATAAAGAAGTTTTGAAAAGGTGAAGTAATTACAACTCATCTCCAGATTACACTGATCAGTTTCCTTGGAGAAAATGACTACTTTGGAGGGTGGACCCTATGCCATTATAATCCAATGAGGTCCCACCCCTCCACAAACCCTGCCCTTTCCCAGGCTCCACCTCCAAATCTCCAGGAATTTCCCTACCCACAGTTGGCAACCCTAGTGCAGGGGAGGGACAACTGCACCAATCCATATAAGCTACTTCCCACAACTGTGGCTGCTTTGGTTACTGCTTTTCTCTTTTCGGCATAATGTAACCCTTTTTTTTGTTTTGTTTTTCATTGTGATATTCATACAATTATTATAATAAAAGGAAACAAAAGGTAAAGACTGAAGCCTTCTCTCCTGCTGCTTGGAACAAGGATAGATTTAGGCAAGGGTTCCTAACTTGATGACAATGGGTACCATGGTACCTACCTGTCAAGTGTTTTTAGAAAGTGGGCATGCCTTTTGCCCAGCGAGGTTTCTGATTGCCCTTTAGAAATTGGATTGGCTGTGCAGATATCTGAACTGTGTGACTGAAGGTAAGCAATGGCAGCCATTTTATGGCTGGATCTGCCTCCTCTGGCAGCCATTTTATGATGCCTATTTTGTGGCTGTGCTTACCATTCTATAATTAGACAATTCCAAAGGAGCCTATTGGCTCAAAAAGGCTGGGGACCTCTGGACTAATTCAGGCTCCCCAATGAATGGGAAATAATAATTTGGCTAAGAGGCAGAAACTGTTTAAAAACAACAAAGAGAAGGAGGAAAATTTAAATGGAGAGTAGTCTGATAAGGGAATTCACTGTCTACTAAACTCTTAAGACAGTTAAGAGAAAAGATGAGTGGAAGAAAGACTCACGAATCAAAGTTATCTCGGAAGCCCTTGGCAAAAGGATTGTGGTCTATCTTCAGCTGGGTAATCTAGAGGGAGAAAGGATGGAGAAAGTGATGGAGTGCTGGCAAGTATTGCTACCAAAACATATGTCATAACCACTGTGCACTTCCGAATCCCCCCACCCTCATACTTTACATTCCCATGTCTCCACTCCTCTCTATGCTTGTTCCCCACCACCTGAGGGACCATGGCTCTGCCTGACATAACGAAAGTCATGGGTTCAGTCCCTGGCATCTCCAGTTAAAAGGATCGGGTAGTAGCTGATGTGAAAGAGCGCTGTACTTGACACCTTGGAAAGCTGTTGCCAGTCAGAGCAGACAATTCTCACCTTAATCAATCAAGAGTCTGACTCAATACAAGGCAGTTTCATAGTCCAAGTGACATCATGGAGTTTGAATACATGAGAAAATAAAAGTCTGTGTTAGGGTTGCCAAGTCCTCTTCGTCCCGGAGCAGGGGACTTCTGCCCACGCGCAACACAATGTCGTCACCCAGAAGTGATGTCATTGCGCGGGCGACGCCACCCACAGCTGCTCTAGGCGTTTCTGGGGAAACTCTTATGTTCTTCCCGGACACTCTAGCCATTTGGGAGAGGCTAGAGTTTTCCCTCCCAAATGGCTAGAGCATCCGGGAAAACCATAGAGTTTTCCCCAAAACAACTAGAGCGGCCACTGCGCACCGTCGTTGGCATGATGACGTCACTTCCGGGTGATGTCATCACGCCAGTGACATAGGGGGAGGTTCCCCCCACCGGCCCAATGTGGGCCAGTGGGTTGGGAACCTCCCGGGCAGGGGAACCCCCACCCGGACTGGGGGCTTGGCACCCCTAGTCTGTGTATGGATCCATGTAGAGATGCAAGTCATGCCTGATAGATAATGCTTTGTGTCAGACTTCTGTCCTCCTGGTCTTAAGGCAATGTTGCTTATTAGCTGCATTGTCCTATTAATTGCATTCACTTACAGTGTGTGAGCTCTGACCTGGATGGCCCAGACTAGCCTGATCTCATCAGATATTGGAAGCGAAGCAGGGTCAGCCCTAGCTAGTATTTGGATGGGCGCCTACCAAGGAATTCCAGACAGGTATTGGCAAAACCACTTCTGAATGTCTCTTGCCTTCAAAACCCTACTGAGTTGCCATAAATCAGCTGTGACTTGTGGGCACTTAACAAACACACAAATTGTCCTGACCTGGATGCCTCAGGCTAGCTTGATCTCATCAGATATTGGAAGTTAGGGTCAGCCCTGGTTCATATTTGGACGGGAGCAGGGCTTTTTTTGGGGGGGGGAAGCCCAGCAGGAACTCATTTGTCTATTAGGCCACACCCCCTGATGCCAAGCCAGCTGGAACTGCACTTCTGTGCGTTCCTGCTTAAAAAAAAAACAAACCCTGATGGAAGACCTCTCAGTGTAGAGCATTTGCTTAGAATGCAGAAGGTCCCAGGTTCAGTCTCCAGCACCTCCAGCTAAAAGGATCAAGTACCAGATGATATGAAAGCCCTCCAGTGGAGACGCTGAAGAGCTGTTACTAGTCAGAGTAGACAACACCCATCTTGGCAGACCAAAGATCTAATATAGTTAAAGATCATTTCAGAAGTGTTTTCACATACCAAAGCAACTTTGGAAAATATTACTAATCCGGAAACCTTTCTAATACTCTAAGGGATATTTATCAATGTTGTGTTGTGTATCTGCAGATTGCACATATGAAAAAATGACTTCGAAACACAGGGATTGTTATAAGTATTTATTGAACGTGTCCTGCAAATTATGGTTTGTAATTCAGGTTTTGCTATATACTCAGGAACTGTACTCCTGAATGGCTTTTTTTTTTTTTGCATTTTTGTATTTTTCCTGTGTGTGTGTGCGCACGCACGCGTATGCACCTGGAAGTCATGTCAACCTCTGGTGACTGATCCTTACTGGGAGCCTGGAGGATATGCAGCGAGGTGGCTGAATAATCCTGCCTTTGCCTTCTGACTGGGTATTTCAAGGACAGTCTCCCATCCAAGTACTAACCACAGTTGACTTTGCTTAGCTTCCAAGATCTGATGAGATCGGGCTTGCCTGGGCTATCCAGGTCAGGGCCTCCTGAATGGTTCCGAAGCGGCTGTCCTGGTGCTTCTGACATCCCCTCCTGATAAAATCCAAAAAAGGGCATCTCTGGCATTCTTGGGTTGCCAACATCCAGGCGGGAAATATGCAACCCTGGAGAGATTCACGGGGAAAGGGAAGTCTGAGAAAACACCATGAATGAATAACGAACAAAAATTTGCAGGACAAGTTCAATAAATACTCATAACAATCACTATGTGTTTCAGAGTCATTATCTCATTACGTGCAATCTGCAGATATGCAACACAACGTCAGCTGAAATCCTCTTTAGAAAATAGTTGGGTAGTTAGAGGAGGCATGACGGGATCCAACGTTTTTCTAAAGAGGATTTCAACTGACTTCATAATTTTCTGCACAAGCACCTTTTCTTCATTGTGATGCTGGTTGCACTTTAAAAGTTCGGAGCTTACGATCAACGTCTGGGACGCTTTAACATCTAGGAAGCAACTTTGGGAAATATTACTAATCCAGAACCTTTCTAATACTGTAAGGGATATTTATCAATGGAGTGTTGTGTATCTGCAGATTGCACGTATGAAATAATGACTCTGAAACACACAGGAATTGTTGTGAGTATTTATTGAACGTGTCCTGCAAATTTTTGTTTATAATTTTTGTTTGTAATTCATTTACGGGGTCTTCTCAGATGAACATCCTGGTGGGGCCTGGACTTCTCCCAGAATCACAACTGATCTCCAGATTGCAGACATCTGTTTCCCCTGGAGGAAGAGTGAGTTTGGCGTAGTGGTTAAACGTGTGGACTCTTAACTGGGAGAGCCAGCTTGGTGTAGCAGTTAAGTGTGCGGACTCTTATCTGGGAGAACCGGGTTTGATTCCCCACTCCTCCACTTGCACCTGCTGGCATGGCCTTGGGTCAGCCACAGCTCTGGCAGAGGTTGTCCTTGAAAGGGCAGCTGCTGTGAGAGCCCTCTTAGCCCCACCCACCTCACAGGGTGTCTGTTGTGGGGGAGGAAGGTAAAGGAGATTGTGAGCCGCTCTGAGACTCTTCAGAGTGGAGGGCGGGATATAAATCCAATATCATCATCATCATCATTGATTCCCCACTCCTCCACTTGCAGCTGCTGGAATGGCCTTGGGTCAGCCATAGCTCTGGTAGGAGTTGTCCTTGAAAGGGCAGCTACTGTAAGAGCTCTCTCAGCCCCACCTATCTCACAGGGTGTCTGTTGTGTGTGGAGGGGGGAGGTAAAGGAGATTGTGACTGCTCTGAGACTCTGAGATTCAGAGTATAGGGTGGGATATAAATCTAATATCATCATCATAATCTTCTTCTCCTTCTTTTCCTCCTCCTCCTCCTCCTCTTTGGAAGGGGAACTGTTATGGCAATACATCCCTGTTGAGCTCCCTGCCCTCCCCAAACTCCTGCCTCTCCAGGCACAGCCCCAAAATCTCCAGGGATTTCCCCAGCTAAAGTTGACAACCTTTCCCCCTTTTGTGGCACTCAGTGGTCAGAGCCAAAGTCTACCTAACCGCCGTCAGAAACACCCAATGGGAGCCACTTTCCTCCATTATCCCAAACTTTTAAAAATTCTGACATAAAAATTCTGGCATGCGCCCCACCTCATCACAAACTCACATCAGCATTCTGGTACGCGGTCACAGCAATGAATTGCGTCTCAGGAAAGGTGAAGCTCTGGGTGCAGACAGAAGAGTGCACCTCGTCCACCTCGCCCTCCTTGGCCTCCGTGACGTGTAGCCGTGGCTGATACTTGTGCAAAGATTGTAACACGATCATCTGCTAGACAAACGGGACAGGATTCAGGTGCAGGTGACCCAAGAGTTGCACCCCACCATCCCCGGCATCACACTGTGCCTCTTGGGATTGTGCAGCGTTGTCATGCCGGGCAATAAAAAGAGCTTCAAGCCAACAAAGAGCTGTGTTTACCTGAGTGACGTTATTTGATGCTCCTTTGTTATTGGTGAGCTTCAGTTTCCCGAAGGAGATCTCTTGCCGCATCCAGTGGGCGCCAGTATTTGGAGAATCTGGGTGCACGTATGTCCGATTCCCTGCCAGAAAAAACAGCATTTCGGGTAAGCGTCTCTCAGTCTACCCAAGTCCAGAGCAATATAATGCACAGCAGTACGCGGTACTATACAAAACAACCACAAAAATAACTGTGTAGTAACTAGTATAGAAATAAATGTATAACCTCTCAAAATAATTTACATCACTATCCAATGTACCGTATTTTTCGCACCTTAAGGCGCTCCGGACGATAGGACGCACCTTCCTCCTGGGGGGCGATCCGCTGCCTCTGCCTCCGATCCCGGCGCTTCCTCCGTGCCTGCCTGCCTGGCTCCAGCTCTGACGCTTACAGCAAGCGCCAGGATCGCTCCCTCTGCCCTCCGATCCCGGCGCTTGCTGTAAGCATCAGAGCTGAAGCCAGGCAGGCAGGCACGGAGGAAGCACGCTGCCCTCTCCACAGCCGGCGCTCGCAAAGCGCCGGGTTTGCGGAGGGGGCGGGTGCTTCCTCCGTGCCTGTCTGCCTGGCTTCAGCTCTGATGCTTACAGCAGGCACCGGGATCGGAGGGCAGAGGGAGCGATCCTGGCGCTTGCTGTAAGCGTCAGAGCTGGAGCCAGGCAGGCAGGCGCAGGGGAAGCGCCGGGATCAGAGGCGGAGGCAGCGGATCGCCCCCCCCCCCAGGAAGGTAGATACCGGTACCTTCGCTCCATAAGACGCACACACTTCCCCCCCCTTTTTTGGGGGGGGGGAGTGCGTCTTATGGTGCGAAAAATACGGTATTTTCTCTTTTAGCTGTACTGACGTACTCAAATAAGGGATATTGGTCATTTGTCTCATTGCATATACTAAACCCATCTTCCACTATATTTTAATGTATTTTTCTTCTAATGGCAAACTATATGTATGTTGCGTGTTAAAAGGTAAATTAGTTGGATGGGAAAAACTTCTGAGAAAGAAATGCCCTCATTTTGGCCCAGGCTTATAACAACAGAGTGATTAGCAGACATTCTCACATTTTGACATGTTACTGTTTTGTTGGTTTCTCACACTCATGCCACCCAGATCAAAGGTTTGCTCAATTTGTTAAGTTTACTATTCTGTCATTGGACTTTAAATTTGTACCACTGCCTACCAGCTATATGTAGCTCTGTCCACTGTACCTGATCCCTCGTCTGAAGAAGTCTGCATGCACACACGAAAACTTACATTCTGAATAAAACTTTGTTGGTCTTAAAGATGCAACTTGACTCCTGCTTTGTTCTACTGCTTCAGACCAACACGGCTGCACAATCTAATCTGCGGGGATCTATGCACAATTGTTGCTATCAAATAACTCCAGAAGACAAGCAAAAAACTCTTACGGTCTTAAGTAAATCCCATTCAGGTAAGTCTCATTTAGGTAAGTCTCATTCAAGTAAGTTCCATATAAGTAAATAGCATTCAGTCACTAGGAATGAGATATTCTTTTCATCATAGGGATATGGTCCCCCACTGCTGAATATGACCAATGATGGAATGTCTCTGTACTTGGATAATTCCCTCTACATGTTTGCCAGCTATTTTCTTGGCACGTTTTGGGGTTGCACAAGGCAACCTTGGCTTTATCAAGAGCCTGTATAAATAACATACCATGTCAAAATTCTTACAAAAGACTTCCACAAAAATGAAGCAATTATAAAAATACTTTTACAAAAATGAAGCATGGATTTACAAGTTTGTTCTCTAAAGCCTAATGGCTTAAATCAATGTTTCCCATTTGCAGGGTCGTGACCCAGTACCAGGCCATGGAAGCCTCACTACCGGGTCACAAGAAAAGCCAAAGCTAGCCCCGCCCCCAGCAAAGCATGACCTCTGTTCTGCTTCCTTCCCCCGTCGCTCTGTTGTGCAGAGAAAAGCTACCCTTGAAGACTGACACAGGCGGCAAAGCCTGAGCTCTGTTTGACTTCCTTCCTTCCCCCGTCTCTGTGTTGTGCAGAGAGGAGCTGGGCTGCCTCTCCTTCCTTTCCCCCCCTCCCAGTGTTTAAGGGAAAAGCTGGAGTCCACTGGCACTTTAGACCCATGAAGTGTTCTTCAGGGTATGAGCTTTCATGTGCCTTGCAGTATGCTCTTTTGGGGAGATTTCCCTGGGAGGTCTGGGCGGCAAAGAAGGGGTGTGTGTTTTTTTCAGCCAGGAGGGGCAAGGAGTGGGCATTCCATTTTTTTTACCAAATGACCTCGGGGCAGAATTGTTGCTGACTGGGGTCATCTAATGGTGAGAAAGGCTCCCCCCCTTCTTTCTTTCTTTCTTTCTTTCCCTGCAAGTGATGCTTTGTCTGTATTCTTGGTGCAGGGAGGAGGGAAAGCAACAGTGGGAGGGCTTCTAGGTGCCCTGGCTACACTGGTGGACATTATGGTGCTTTTTGAGCATTGTATGAGAGAATTTTGGACTGGATAGTCCACTGGCCTGATCCATCATAGCTCCTCTTATGTTCTTTCTTTCCATGTCTTTCTTTTCCTCTCCTTCCATTTCATTCTTTCACTTTTTGCATTTTTGCTGGATGAAACTTTTCTGTTCATCATACTGTTGTTACAGACATAGGAGCTCTGCCAATGAAAAGTTGGCACCCCCAGTTGTAGCCAGCTGGCCTTTCTATGAGATTTCTGTGTGAGTGAGTGAGAGTGAGAGGTGTGGGGCAGAAAGAGATTATTGGAAATTACTGCAGTATATCTCAACAGCACTGGAAATGATGGTACCATGAACTTGGCACCATTTTACTGGTCCTGCTTTTAACAGCTGTCTGACATCAAAATTAAACTCCTCCTGTAGATATTTAAAAAGATGAAAGAAGTTCACTGGCTAAATATCTGCAAAACAGGTTGCTTTTAAAGGCATGGGAAACACAGCCAGTAAAAAGCTGCAAACCCCTCATAAATATCCTTTTTGGGATAACTGCAGAAAAGCTTGTATGAACTTCATATAACTTGAAATTAATTCATTAATTGCAATACAATTCTCTGCTACCTTTCACAGCAATTTCCCAGTGTTTCAGCCAAAGAAAAGTATGAAAAATAGCTGTCAAAAGATTTTCTTGAAACCAAGCAAGCTTGGTTATAGCTTGAGTCAGGGTTCCAATAGTAGCAGCTGAAGGAACGGCTTACTAAATGTTTCAGCATATTTTGAGGTAGAGAAGCTGCCAGGGCCCAGTGTGGGTGATACACAGTGCTGTCATTCCTGATGGCAATGGCAACAGCACTCCCAACTGCATACACCGGCCAGTGCTGTTGAGGAAGGGGTGTGTAGGTGATGCAGACAATTGAACATGGGCAGTAGGAGTGCTTGCAAGTTGGAGAAGAACACACGAACAGATAGGTGCATGCAGGTGTGGGAGTGGAAAGAGAGGACCGCCCACTTTCCACCCCCATTTTGGCTCAGCATGAGTTTCAGAGAGATTTTTTTGAAAATGACGTTACTTCAGAAGAAGAGGCAGGTTTGGGGGAGTGCCCTGGAAGTGACATCACAGAAAAAGGTGGCGTTTTGGTTCAGTGTGCCCTAGAAGTGACATCTCTTGGCCCTTGACACCACAGGAAATGACATAATTCCTGTCTCCTGGCTCAACCCCAAAAGTCTCTTGGCTCCATCCCCAAATTTTAGTGGGCCACAAAGGAGAAGTGTAAAAATAACTGGGCCACAGGGAAGAAAAGTTTGGGAAACCCTGGCTTAAATCAATATAATGATTTGTCATGTTTTTTGTAAAATGATTGTAAAATTATTTGATGCACTGGCTATTAGTAAGGATGTGATTTTAAGAGTGAATTGAATACACCTGTGAAGCATGATAAGTATGGAGAGCCAAACTAGAAGTCTGAACTGTTGCCAGATTTCAAGGTATTTGGCTGTGGAAACAGTGAATGAATGTTATTAAGACTCAACGACTGTAAGTATTTTTATAATTGCTAAATTTTTGTAAAAAAATTTTTGTAAGAGTTTTGACATCTGGCCTTATGCTTCTCACAGAGAGTGGGCAGCTCTGGGTTGGGAAATACCTGAAGATTTGGGGGGGGGGGAGTCTGAAGAAAGTGCATACCTTAGCATGGTACGATGATGATGATATTGGATTTATATCCCACCCTATACTCTGAATACTCTGAATCTCAGAGTGGCTTACAATCTCCTTTATCTTCTTCCCCCACAACACCCTGTGAGGTGGGTGGGGTTGAAAGAGCTCTCACAGCAGCTGCCCTTTCAAGGACAACTCCTACGAGAGCTATGGCTGACCCAAGGCCATTCCAGCAGCTGCAGTGGAGGAGTGGGGAATCAAACCTGGTTCTCCCAGATAAGAGTCCACACACTTAACTACTACACTAAACTGGCTCTGAAATGATGGTGTAGGGTCCACCCTCCAAATTAGCCATTTTCTCCTTTGGAACTGCTCTTTGTAGTCTGAAGATCAGCTGTAAAAGCAGGAGGCTTCCAGGTCCCACCTGGAGGTTGGCAACCCTACCACACCCCATTCCCACCTGCCTTTCCCATGTGCTGGGCTGCAGCCCCACTTCCGTGAAGGCCATGCTGGTTGATTTCTTGGTCTCTTCTTGCTCCTTGCCATATTCAGACGAGCGAATGGGGTACATTCCAGACTGCAGATCAGGATGGTTTTGCTAATCCTGTCTTAACGGTGAGGCCCTCTACTTTCTCATCTGAGCCACTAGAGGGAGCCAACGGTCTTGGAAACAGGATTAAATTGGTCAGTGTGAGTGGGACAAAGACATGTGGTTTTGAAGAGGGGTAACTTCAGACATTCTCAAATAGATTTAGGGGCTGGAGAAGCGATCTGATTAATGTTATATTCAGTTATTGTAAGCTGCCTGGAGAAATGAAAAATGAACTGCAAATGCTTAAATACATCCATTTCTGAATTTAAGACAACAATTGGGAGTTCGAATTAGATCCATATAAAATATTCCCCCCCCTGCAAGTTAACTGAAACTAGGAAAGAAAAGTGCTTTAGAATGTTTCCTCCAGCCAGTTTGGTGTAATGGTTAAGTGTGTGGACTCTTATCTGGGAGAACTGGGTTTGATTCCCCACTCCTCAATTTACAGCTGCTGGAATGGCCTTGGGTCAGCCATAGCTCTGGCAGAGGTTGTCCTTGAAAGGGCAGCTGCTATGAGAGCCCTCTCAGCCCCACCCACCTCACAGGGTGTCTGTTGTGCGGGGAGAAGATATAGGAGATTGTAAGCCGCTCTGAGTCTCTAATTCAGAGAGAAGGGCGGGGTATAAATCTGCAGTCTCCTCCTCTTCCTCTGCATTTTCAAATATGTTGGATGCTCCCAGATTTCTCTACAGGGAAGAGTACCTCCAAGCATACGTGGAACCCCCTTCCCTTGCCACACAATCATCTTGGTATTTTAACAGCATTTCCCCCTAAATTGTAACTCATCATCTCTGTAATCCTTATAACAGCCATATAAGGTTGACCAGGTGTAAAAGCATGAGCCAGAAAGCACAAACCTCTCCTCAGTCATGAACTCAGTAGGGCACAAAATATCCTCTCCCCCAGGAACAAGACTGGTAATGTTCCAGGCTGCCACAGAGAAGGGGAAGTGGGGAAATTTCATTCTGTGAATGCAAGAGGTTGTGTCTGCAGAAATGCTGGTGCAAATCCAAGTCAGAAGTGGCATCTCAAAGGGCTTTTTCACATTTTCTTAGCTTGTGTCTTCCTGTTGCTTTGGGGATCTTGTTTTTCTGTTTGGCATGCTTTTTTGCTCCCTCTAATGGTCAATTCAATATTACATTGCTGTATGTCCAGCATAAAAACCTGCAGTTTAAACCTAAAGGGAGATATGCCAGCAATGTAATATTAAATCGACCACCAGAGGGAGCAAAACACATGCTGAACAGAAAAACAAGACCCTGAAGTAACAGGAACATGCAAGAGAAAAAAAACGAGAATGCACAAAAGCCCGTCAGATCTCACTTCCTTAGATATGTTGTGACCCCGGCCCAACATCTTAGCCCAGGGGTGGCCAACGGTAGCTCTCCAGATGTTTTTTGCCTACAACTCCCATCAGCCCTAGCCACTGGCCATGCTGGGGGCTGATGGGAGTTGTAGGCAAAAAAATCTGGAGAGCTACCGTTGGCCACCCTTGTCTTAGCCAGTTAGATGTTCCTTCTTATAGGACAGCTTTTACCCTGGCTAGATGCGCAGCTATGCTAGATGTGGTACTAGGCGGAAGATATAAAAAGATCCCCAGGGCTTTTTTTGTAGAAAAAGCCCAGCAGGAAATCATTTGTATATTAGGCCACACCCCCTGACATCACCATTGTTTCCCACAGGCCAAGCTGAGTTCCTGTGTGCCCCTGCTCAAAAAAAGTTCCCATTTTCAGAAAGACTGCCCCTCTACTATAGGTGAAGTGGAATTGCTGGGACTTTTCTGTGTCTTTTTCTGTTGTCCTTTTTATGCAGAAATATGGGATAAGATTATTTCTCTCCTCTTAGATAAATCGACAGTTTTTGCACAAAACCTGCTTGGAGAAACTTTTAATAGCTGAGAAACCAACTGTCTCCAGGAAAATAGTTTTGTGTTCACATAATAAAATTCCATAGTAATAATAATAATAATAATAATAATAATAATAATAATAATAATAATAATAAACTTTAATTTGTATCCCGCCCTCCCCGCCGAAGCAGGCTCAGGGCGGCTAACAAGACATGGTTTCCCATGATTTACATGAGACAATTTTAAAATACAATTGATACATACATTTAAAAACAGTTACATAAGGTTAAAACTACATAAGAGTTAAGACTACCATAAATTAAGGTGCTATTCAGTAGATATTTTTCGATGGCAAGGTATCGTTTTCAGGACTCCTTATATGCTTGCATAAAGAGGGTAGTTTTGCAAGCCCTGCAGAACTGACTAAAGTCCCGCAGGGCTCGCACTTCCTCCGGTAATTGATTCCACCAGTGGGGGGCCATTACGGAGAAGGCCTGCTCTCTTGTTACTTTCAGTTTGGCCTCCTTTGGTCCAGGGATCCTTAAAAGGCCTTGGGAGCTAGATGTTAGTGTTCTCTGGCGAACATGTGGGGAGAGGCGGTCCCTAAAGTAGACAGGGCCTCGGCCATATAGGGCTTTAAAGGTAATAACCAGCACCTTGTAGCGAACCCGGAATATAATAGTAAGTAACAGAACAATTTTTGGCATGATTTTAATGGTTTCAATTATTTTAATATATATATTTAAATGGTGTTATGTATTTACTATGCCTCATATCCTATATGTTGGGATTCAATGGGATTTTTATTTCCTTTGGGACTGCTGTTAACTATATGCAAATAGCCAAGGCTTCTTTTGCAGCAGAAACTCCTTTGCATATTAGGTTGAACCACACCCATCATGTCGCCAATCTTCCTGGAGCTTACAGTAAACCCCACACTAAGAGCCCTGTCAGCTCTTGAAGGATTGGCTACATCAGGGGTGTGTGGCCTAATATGCAAAGGAGCTCCTGCTACAAAAATGTAAATGGTTGTAAATGGCCATTGATTGTAAATGAACAACAATACAACACAGGTCTCACGTCTTCATATAAAGTGGATTTTGCCCCTCACAGAGACTTTTATGACTTCTCCCTACCACCTTTTCTGCAACTTTGGCTATGTCTGTAAACTAATTATCTGCTTCCTAGACTTCTGAAGAAGCAAAGCTGGACTCACAAATAATCCTACAGGAGCAAACCCGTGAGTCTTGAAGGTACCTCTCAATTTCTGTTTCACTTCACTGCCACAGACTAACCTGGCCACACTTTGGGGATCGGTCAAAAGAGGGAACAAACGATTTCTCCACCATACCTGGCATGTTTCCTTCCGCCTTGCCACACTGCACCCATTTCCCGCCTTGGTACCGCCAGTGGTGTTGATCCACTAACACAATGTCCACACAGATGCTGTAATGAGCCACGGGGTCCAGCCCAGTGATGTTGAAGCTCAGAAATGGGAACATCCTCCTAGCAGTTGAGGGTTGAAGCAGGCACGTGGGTGGAGGGAGAGAGAAACACAAAGAAGGTCAGTCACATGGTAAGCTCAGGTTTGTTTTTTTTTAAAAAGAATTAAAATCCCCCAACCAGGGCTGGCACTGAGGGTTCTATCGCTAGAGGCAGACCCCAGTGCCGCGCCCCCACCCTCCCAGCTCTCTCATTTTTTATGTTTTTTGCGCATGCATAGCGCACGCGCCACAATGACATCACTATGTGACGTCATTGTGAGGCCGCTTTCCCTCTCCACTTTGCTCTTTGGAGGCTTCCTTGGAGTCTAGTTTTTTAAAGGCGCCTGGATCTGGCCCCGTTTGCACACTGGGCTCCTCTCGGGGAACCCAGCGAGCAAACTCCCAACCCTGCTCCGCCTCCCCACATGCAGGGGAGCCAGCCCGAGAGCGAAGCTGAGCCTCTTTCCTTCACCCAGTCTCGGGCAGGAGAAGGAGCTGGTGCAGGGGCTCGTCCTCGCTCTCAGGCCAGCTCCCCTGCAGGAGAGGCAGCCCGGAAGCAAGGCCGAACTGTCTCTTTCCTCTGCCTGAGTTTTGGGCGGGGGAAAGAGGCAGAGCTGCGCCAGCTGGCATGTGGGGAGGGGGCACCTTGAGGCGCCCTGTAGGCCATGCGGCACCCGAGGCAGCCTCCTACATGGCCTTCTCCCACGCGCCGGGCCTGCCCACAACCCTTCAGGACGAGCTGGCGCAGGGGCTCGTCCTCGCTCTCAGACCAGCTCCCCTGCAGGAGAGGCAGCCCGGAAGCAAGGCTGAACTGTCTCTTTCCTCTGCCCGAGTTTTGGGCAGGGGAAAGAGGCAGAGCTGCGCCAGCTGGCATGTGGGGAGGGGGCACCTTGAGGCACCCTGTAGGCCATGCGGCACCCGAGGCAGCCTCCTACATGGCCTTCTCCCACGCGCCGGGCCTGCCCACAACCCTTCATTCCCCACCCTCTTAGGGATACCAGCCTCCAAGTGGGAAAAAACAGGAGAGAGGTCACTTCAGACTGAGGGGAAAAAAATACAACCAAGCGGTTATAATGACAAAATAATGGAATAATAATTAGGCAAGGTACAATTTACGATGCAATTACAATAATAACCAGGAGTCCTGACGTTCAGGGGGCTGACTTGAAACGTCCTGCTTCGATCACTCTTCAAGCATAGGGAGCTCTATTTGTAACAACATGCAAAAAACCCTTCCAATTCAAAACAAGCTAACACTGATACTTTCACGGCGTTCCGTGACTGCAAAGAATATTAATGTATTCACAAGGGCACAAAAAGTGTCTCCAAACAATATTCAAAGACAGGCACTACACTCACAATGGCTTCTGGAAGAAATGGGTGCTGTGGAGGGTGGACTCTATGGCACCGGACTCCATTAAAGTCCCTGTCCTCCCCAGGCTCCATCTCCACATTTCCAGGAGTTTCCCAACCTGGATCTGGCAATTCAATCGCCAACGCCAACCAGTGGCCAGAGGTGATCTAGTGACCCTAGGATAGCTACTGTGGGCCTTTGCATTGGTACAGCAGAGCAGTTTCAAACAGAAACTGCTATAGGGATTTTGGAATCCCTATAAGGATTTTTGGGTGTCAAACATGCAGCCCAGGGGCCAGATCAAGCCCCAAAGGGGTCCTATCAGGCCTGCGAGCAAATAAAAAGTAGGTTTGCAACTTATAGATACACACCTGAACAGCATGCTCAAGATTGCTACAGCACAGACGTTGTCTCTAGTTTTTTAAGGCAATAATTCAGAACAAAAAGTGTCAGTTATCAGAGACTGTTAAATTAACAAAATATTGTAAGAGTGCAAATGTTTTAAGCATGTTTTATTTTATGGGTTTGTTTTTTTTTAAAAAAATAATTGTGTTTGTGTCCGCTACCCGGCATTACATTTTATGACACATGGTTTGGCCCAATAAGGTCTCATTTATGTCAGATCCAGCCCTCATAACAAATGAGTTCAATAGCCCTGCCTTAACCAACTCTACGATGTTTTTCATAGGCTGTATTTGGGTTTCCGAGCAAGGAACCTCCTGAAGTTTTGGTTTTTTGGGGGGTATCAAGCCACAGATGACTTCTGGCAACCCCATAGGTCTTTCAAGGCAAGAGACGTTCAGAGGTGATTTCCATTGCCTGCCTCTGCAACATGACCCTGGCATTCCTTGGAGGTTTCCCATCCAAGCCTTTTTGCTTCTGAGATCCGATGCGATCGGGCTAGCCTGGGCTATCCAGGTCAGGGCCAAGGGATTTTAGCAGGGTATAACCCATGACTTTTTTTGTAGCAGAAACTGCTTGCATATTAGACCATACTAGCCTTCCCAAATCCCCCGCCTGGGCGGGGGCCCCCTGGTTTGGAGGCTCCTCCCCCCGCTCCCCAGAAATCTGGAAAGCGGGGGGGGGGGGATGGCGGCCCTTCCCATCTGCCCAAGACAAGACGAGCCGAGCCGAGTGCGAGCGGGCCTCTGGCTGGGTTTTCTGCTGACCGAGGTCTTGCGCCGCGCTGGTGGGGTGGGCTGGAGCTGGGCGCTCCTTCTCGGAGCACTTGGTGGTGGCCGCGCAGCTTCCCTTCCGGCCTCAGCCCAGCTGGCTGGGGGCTCTTCCGTGCCCTGCTGGTGGAGCGCCAGCTGTCCCCGGAGGGAGGGAGAGAAGCGCGCGTGTCCTGCCCCTTCCCCCTTTCACTCCCGGCGGGCCCTTAAAAAGTATTCTTCAGACTCCCGTTTGACTGCTCTCTCTGCAGTTTATGGGACTTGTAGTTCACTAAAAGTGTTCTTCGTCTGCTGGATGTCACAGAAGACTACAAGTCCCATGCTGCTTTGCGTGCTAATGAAAGGTTGAGCTCTCTCTCTGCGGCCGGCTGTGGCCGGGTCGGAGCGAGTCTTGGGGGCATCGTGTTTGCTTTGCAAATAAGAGCGCAAGAGGTGGCGAGCGTTGGGTTGCTGTGACACCCGAGTGCCCCCCCCCCTGTCTTCGCCTCTTCCCCTTCGTGCACCCCTCAGGTGCCTCTTCTCCGGCCGAAGGTGATGAGGAAGGGGCGGGCGGGCATCGGCTGAGACTGTGGCGGACACCAGGCGCGTTATAAACCAAGCCGCAGAACCAGAACGATGCCTACGGGCCGCCTAGCAACTTCCTTGTAACGTCACCGGCTCCACCCCTTGCAGTCAGAGCAGCTGTGCCAAGGAGAAAAAGTGGTGCTGCCACCCGCGGAGCAAGGGGCTGTGCACCACCCCGGAGCTTGGAAATGACATTTTTAAAGGTATGCTGTCCCTTTAAATGTGATGGCCAGAACTCCCTTGGAGTTCAATTCTGCTTGTCACACCCTTGTTCCTGGCTCCGCCCCCAATGTCTCCTGGCTCCACCCCCAAAGTCTCCTGGCTCCACCCCCAAAGTCCCCAGATATTTCTTGAATTGGATTTGGCAACCCTAGACCATACCCCTCTTATATAGCCAATCCTACAAGAGCTTACAGGGCTCTTAGTAGAGGGCCTACTGTAAGCTCTTGGAGGATTGGCTACATCAGGGGTGTGTGGCTTAATATGCAAAGGAGTTCCTGCTACAAAACAAAGTCCTGGTATAATCCCATAGAGTCCACTCTCCGAAGCAGACTTTTTATCCAGGGGAACTGATCTCTGTGATTTCTGGAGGAGTGGGGCCTCACAGCCAGAGTTGAAACTATGGGGAAGGGTATGGAACAAGGAGCAGGTAGAGCGGGACTTCATTTTTGAATCCTGCATTCATCACTGTGTTTTCACCATGTCTTGGACAAACCGCAGTCATGTACACAATGGGGGAAAAGAGTTCTACACAGCAAGGTTGTTGTGAAGTTAAAAATCAGGCCCTTTCCAAAATTAACATGCGCAAGGAATAATATTGCCCTGGAGCAGGGCTACCAAATGTTTGCCTCTGTGTAAAGTGAAGTAAGAATGTAAAAGCTGCTTCAGATTTATCTAGGGCTGCCAATCCCCAGGTGGGAGCAGTGCCCCTATCCATTATTTCCAAATGGAAGGAAGACATTTAAAAGGCGTGTGGTCCTTTTAAATGTGATCGCCGGAACTCCTTTTGGACTTCAATTGTGTTTGTCACAACCTTGCTCTTGGCTCCACTCCCAAAGTTCCCCAATATTTCGGACCTGGCAACCCTAAAGATGAGGAAGGGGGCCAGAGTTCCACTCCATGTGAAGATGAGGCCTTTCGTTCTTTCGGGTCCCATCTCTTCCTGCGGAGAGAGAGACCGAGCTCTACATCGCGCGGTTGACTTCATTCATCAATTACTCCATTCATCTCTGAAGAGTTCGGTTTCCACAATCTGTTTTCCAGCGGTCAATACGTTTCCAGGCCGTTCCCCCCCACCAGCACCACTCTCCGATGAAAAGCAGAGCAGTGCCAGGCGGAATTACACCAGCTGCAGCCTTTCGTTCCTAAAAATCCATTCGTCGGAAGGCGACAGGTGGCCCGACAGCTCTGTTTCTTCCTTACCCGCAGTGACCTTACCAAATTCTCTCCCCCCCAACGTTTCCCTCTTTGCTCCCCCTCCCTTCCCCCACCCCCCTGCTCACGCCTTGGATTTCTGCCTCCACAATTTCCGGTTCAGAAATAGACACCGCTTCTAATTTCAGAGAAAGCGAGAAGGGGAAAGAGAGAGAGAGAGAGGAAAGATGGGGTAGAAAAGCAGACTGCTTGAGAAGTTTATGTCCAGGGTTTGCTACAGGCATTTGTGTGCCTGCAGTGAGGAAAATATGAAGAGCAGTTGCCCACCTGTGCACTCTAATGACTTGGGGGGCTTCCCTATGCAAGCCTCATGCATGTATATTATTCCTCACAATGTAGCCTGCACATGAGACCCTCCTGGTCGTCTGGTATACAGCCGTCACCCCCTAGGTGGGTAGGAGATAAAGCACAAAGCTTCCATGATTACCAGCCTCAAACAAAATATTATTGTCATGTTCCCAAATTGGACTGAGGCGTCTATTTCATCAAGTCATGACCTATCTCAACAATAACGAGTTAACCCTGAATTATGGGAAAACAAAGATTTTAGTTTTCTCTAAATCTTGGAAGCAACTATCATGGTCAGTCCAGGGAAACCCTATTGGACAGGTTAAAACTACCAAATATCTGGGGATTAATTTTTCTTATAATGGGAGCTGGGCAACCCATCGCAAGTGCGCTCTAACAGTGGCAAGAACTAGTGCTTTGGCAATTGCCCGCTTTTTCTATCTGAAAGGGAACCGATATGTCCCTATGGGCCTAAGAGCTTTCAGTGCGAAATCTAGCCCCCAACTCTTATATGGCGTCCCTATATGGATCAGTGCCTTTGATTACACCACTGAAGGCCTACAATCTTTCTTTTTGAGGAAAATACTGGAATAAAGAAATTATAACTAATAATACTATCAAAACTTATATATTATATACCACACTTAAGGCAAAATCAATGCAATCACTTATACAGAACAGAACATCATAAAAGACCTATTGGAGATTTAAGTCCAGTCTTTAAAGCAATCCAATGCTATTTTCTTGCCAACAAGTCCGATGATGAATTGAAGAAGATTGATGTCAGAATTGATCCCAATTCCAATTTATAAGGCAGCCAGCAGTTCAATCATTGAGACAAGGATGTACTAACTAATGCCTTGTTTCACTATTGCTTCTTCAGGCTTCAGACATCCATTTCAGATATCTGGGTATGAACGCCAATGAGTTCCTCTACAAGCAAATCAATGCTTTGTGCTTTATCTCCTACCCACCTGGAAGCTGGCAACCCTAGAGAGAGTTCTCCCTTAGCAAGGGCCAGCATAAAGGACTGGGACCCGTGCAAAAGTCTGCTTGTAGAGAATTGAATTCATTGGCGTCCATACCCAGATATCCGAAATGGATTTTTATCTCCTATCTACCTGTTACTGTGATTCTCTTGTGTGGTTGCTTACCCTCCAGGTGGGGCCTGGAGGTCTCCTGCTATTACACTTGATCTCCAGGCAAACCAGATCAGTTCCCCTGGAGAAAATGGCTGCTTTGGAGGGGGCACTTTATGGGATTATATCCCATTGAAGCCCCTCCCCTCCCCAGACTCCACCTCCCAAAATCTCAGGTCTTTCCCAAGCCAGAGGTGGCAATCCTACTGTAGCTCTGGTACTCTGGTTTCCGTTTACTTAGGTATTTAGGTTGCTTATAGTCCACCTTTTCTCACTGGGGCTCAAAGCAGATTGCCAGCTCTGGGTTGGGAAATTCCTGGAGATTTGGGGGGTGGAGACTGGGGAGGGCAGGTTTTGGGGAGGGAGGGAAGGCCTTCAGTGGGTATAACGTCTTAGTCCCTACCTGCTAAGGCTTTCATTTTCTCCAGGGGAACTATTCTGGGAGATCAGTTGTAATTCTGGCAGATCTCCAGTCCCAGCCTGAAGGTTGGCAATACTGTTATTCAGTATTCTACCAAAAAAGCCCAGCAGGAACTAATTTGCATATTAGCCCACCACCACCCCCATGCCACCATTGTTTCACACAGGGCTTTTGTGGTAGCGAAAGTCCAGCAGCAACTCATTTGCATATCGGGCCTCAACCCCTGGCACCAAGCCAGCCAGAACTATGTTCCTGCTCAAAAAAAGCCCTGGTGTTACTAATATCACCCCACCCCACCCTGGCAAGGGCATTTTGCTTCTCCCAAGGCCAGCTCTGCTTGTTCCGATGAGGTGTGTGTGGGATTCATTAGAAAGTTTGCCTCCATTTTGATTTAGTCGAAGGCAGTATCCGCACATTTCTACAACTATGGCTACAACTGCACATTGCAATAGCCTTTTCACCCCTGGGGTGCAAAAGCAGGGGAAGGATTCCCTCCACATGCCTCTCTGAGACCCCGAGAGGCATGGCGGCAGGGTTTTCTCCCTGCTTTTGCATCCCTTGCCGTGGCACACTTGCTGCTGTTCCATTCTGCTGCCCACGCTGAGCCCCTTTGCTGCTGCCCACCCACAGACTGCCAGGCTGGATGGTGAAGTGGAGGAGGGTGGCAGAGAGGTGGGCAGCCTGTGGCCATGTGGCGCCCTAGACAGCTGCCTATCTGGCCTACTGGGTCGCACTGGCCCTGATCAAGACATTTCAAAAATATCAGAAACACAAAGATAATATATGAGTATAATATCCACAGAACATTTTAGTCATGTATGTATCAATTTTAGTCATGTGTATATGCACTGTGTGAATCAGCTCCTTATACCAAACCAAAACAGCCTTACAACCACCGACGCCACAAGAGCCTGTCAAATCAGAAAGGGATACACAAGATTATTTTTAAGTAGAGGGACATTTTTTTACCATACTGTTGACTAACACTAAGAGTGAGTTGGGGAAAAAATTAATAACTAGATTAATAGCCCCCCATCCACCCACACATGGATTGTGCCATGGTAAATGGAAGTGGTAGTCTGAGGGGAATTTTCCACCTACCTGGTGGGAGTGAATGGGCGTACCGGTACTGGAAGCAACTGACAGAATAGCTCCGTTCACCACATATTTAGTACCCCACCTAGCACTTTCCTGATAATGGCAGTTTAAAATAAGAAGGCTGTTTCATGGGAGGGTCCAGTTCAGTGCTTTTTCCACCATGGTGCAGTGGTCTGAAAGTCGGAGTAGGATCTGTGAGTTGTTGTTGTTCAGTCTCACAGTTGAGTCCGACTCTTCACGACCCCATGGACCACATCATGCCAGGCCCTTCTATCTTCCACCATCCTCCTAAATTTGCTCAAATTCTGAGACCCAAGTTCAAATCCCCATTTTGCTACAGAAACTTGGCAATGGCTGATCCTGGGCCAGTCACTCACTCTCAGCATAACCCCCGCTCATGGGATTTCTGTAAGAACAAAAGAGAGGGAAAGCTAGGTATGCTGCCTGAATCCTTCGGGGGAAGTGTGGAATTAAAATGATCTGTCTGCCACCTTGAGCGTTTGGAAAGGTGAACGGGAGATAGAAGGAGGGAATGAAAGCGAGCTTCAGGGAGAGTTCTCTCTCCCCAGAAGCAGCTGAACAGCAGATCTGGCTTCTCTCTGCAATTTATTTACTTTGCTTACACCCTACCTTTCCCCCTAATGGTGACCCCAAAGAAGCTCATGTTGTTCTTCTGCCCCCATCCCCCAGGAAACTGCATTGGTGTGCCATTCAAAGCAAATTATGTAACATAGTTTTCTTTAACATTCATAAGGCTAGAAATCCTTTAAGGCAAACTTGGATTTTCACAATTTTGGACACATCCCTACTGATACATTCAGTGTAGGGTTGCCAGCTCTGGGTTGGGAAATGCCTGGAGATTTTGTGGGTGGAGCCTAAGGAGGGTGGGGTTCAGGGAGGGGAGGGACCGATGGGTTATAATGCCATATAATGAGAGCCAGCTTGGTGTAGTGGTTAAGTGCGCGGGAGAACCAGGTTGGGTTCCCTACTCCTCCACCTGCAGCTGCTGGAATGGCTTTGGGTCAGCCATAACTCTCGCAGAGCTGTCCTTGAAAGGGCAGCTTCTGGGAGAGCTCTCTCAGCCCCACCCACCTCACAGGGTGCCTGCTGTGGGGGAGGAAGGTAAAGGGGATTGTAAGCCACTCGGAGGCTCAGAGTGAAAGGGGGGTATACATCCAATCTCTTCATCTTCTTCTTCCTTGTCATCATCTTCTTCATAGAGTATGCCTGCCACAGCTGCTGTTTTCTCCAGGGGAACTGATCTCTGTCCCCTGGAAATCAGTTGTAATCCCAGGAGATCTCCAGTCGACATCTGGAGATTGGCAACCCTAATTTAGTGTTTAATTTCTACAATGAAAAGACTCTTCTGCTTCTGGTCTGAAATCCTGGCCCACCACATATCCCAGATGTTTGGATGGAGCAGCCATTGAAGGAGGGTTCAGACCCAGCGATTTGTTTTCGGTGTCAGGGTTTAGGGATGGTAGGCATGCCGTAATAATTAAAAATAAGTGCCTCGAATATGTAGGAAGTCCTTAGCAGATTAGCCATGTGCCTTTTTGGTACTGAATATTATAGTGCCGAGTCTAAGATGCCATCGGGGTTTGTAATCGGTTTTTATTTTAACTGGTTTTAACGGCTTAAATGTATGCCGTTTTATCCCTCGTACATCACCCAGAGCCTGGCACCAGCCAGGATGGGGTGATTCATAAAACTGAAATAACAAGAACATAACAGCACTGATTAAGATTTTTCAAAGAAAACAAAGAAGGAGAAAAAAACTTAACCCAAAAACTGGAGTAAGAAACCTAAAAGGTTAATATGCAATTAAAGGGCTGAACATTAAAAACAAAGTGTAAAAAAATCATAAATCAATATACAATGTATTTATTGTTGAACGCTAAAACCGTTTAAGGACCCATCATAAGCCTCTATCCTATGTAAAATCATAAAACCTCAATGGGAATCCACTCAACTTGACCTGATTAAATTGGTCTTCTTCAGAGGCCAGAAAGGTAAGTACACATATTGGCTCATAATACAGAACAGAATAAAACAACAGAACAATGCTGGACCACAAGGAAATGTAGTGAAGTGACAAAAGCTTAGAGATATTCTTGAGGCCTCTTGTTCTATAGCATACCTATAGCATTCAGTGTTTTTTTTGTATGCCACGTGGTCCAGAACTGATCAAGTAAAGTCAGAGCCTATGTGCCAAGAGTTGTGTGTCACAACTCCTCCACCGGGCTCCTCCATGCGCTTTGAGAGGGTTCAATGACCCCTAATTGCTACTTCAGTGGCCATGATCCCCCACAGTTTCTGCAGGATGGGCCGCCATCTGGCCCAGGCTACTGCCCCCGGCGGAGTGAGGATGCAGTGTACTGCTAGCAGGGTGCAGCCTGGCACAGATGAGAACACCTGAGGACACTCTGCGAGGACCGCCCGGAGGTCCCGTCGCTGGGCTGGGGTGAGGGAGTCATCCAGTGGGGGCTCCTCAGTCTCGGCATGCTTGACCCTTACTTTTTACACTTTGAGGTCGTTTACGTGGAACCGCTTCATCTGCTGCGCCCGGACACCGCATTGAACTTCGTATGACGGCAGGCCCAGCACTCGGGTCACCCGATAGAGGCCCTGCCAAGGATCCCTGTGGGGGTTGGCCATGGCAGCCCGGGAGACCAACACCTGATCCCCTATCCGGAAGATCCGGAAGCGTGTCCCACTGTTGTACTGCTGCTCCTGTTGGTGTTGGGCCTATTCGAGGTTCTCCAGGACATCCTGACGCACTGCCGCTAGGTGCTCTTGAAGACGCCGAACATAGTCACAAGGCGCCTCCGGAGGCTGGTCGCCCTCTTGCCGGGTCCAGCCCACTTCCACCAAGCCCAGTATCTCCCTCGGCTGGCGCCAGTATAGGAGCTCGAAGGGCGAGTACCCGGTGGAGACCTGGGGTGTTTGGCGGAACGCAAACAGGAGGGGGTCGATAAACAAGTCCCAGGCAGTGGGCTGGGTTTACGGAGCATGGTTTTTAGTGTCTGGTTCATCCGTTCAACTAACCCATCCGTCTGGGTGGGTGGACTGAGGTGAATAGTTGCTGGATACTAAGTGTTCCGGGACAAACCACATATAAAAAAATTACACACCTATTGAACATCTGCCTGCAGGTATAAGAACATAAGAGAAGCCATGTTGGATCAGGCCAATGGCCCATCCAGTCCAACACTCTGTGTCACACAGTATATGTGTGTGTTTATACACACACACATATACATACATACACACACACACACACACAAATATACTGTAGCTAATAGCCACTGATGGACCTCTGCTCCATATTTTTATCCAATCCCCTCTTAAAGCTGGCTGTGCTTGTAGCCGCCACCACCTCCTGTGGCAGTGAATTCCACATGTTAATCACCCTTTGGGTGAAGAAGTACTTCCTTTTATCCATTTTAACCTGACTGCTCAGCAATTTCATCGAATACCTATGAGTTCTTGTATTGTGAGAAAGGGAGAAAAGTACATCTTTCTCTACCTTCTCCATCCCATGCATTATCTTGTAAACCTCTATCATGTCACCCTGCAGTCAACTTTTCTCCAAGCTAAAGAGCCCCAAGCATTTTAACCTTTCTTCATAGGGAAAGTGTTCCAAACCTTTAATCATTCTAGTATACAAAACAGAAGCGATTCCAATTTTGATGTTTCCGCAGAACGTGCAAAACAGAAATGTTTAGGAGGGGCATTTTTATAAGGAGGATCACAATAGGATGGTTCAAAAGATCGCTTTTATAAGGGAGCATGACGGTGGTCAACTGCATTGCGAGTTGTACGTATGAACCTGCTTTTACTGCACTGTTTTGTATCTTGCCCAGCCCGGATGGCCCCGGCTAGCCAGATCTCATCAGTTCTGAGAAGCTAAGCAGGGTTCGCCCTGGTCAGGATTCAGATGGGAGACCACTGAGGAATTCCAGGGTTGCTGCACAGAGGCAGGTGATGACAAGTCACCTCTGAATGAAAATTGCCTTGAAAACCCTACAGTGTCCCCATAAGTCAGCAGTGAGTTGACAGTAGTTTCCATCTTGTATCTTCCTAATCTGCTCTCCGCATTGTTTACGGGAGGCCATGCTTCATTTCCCAGTTTAAGTTTCTACCTAATTTCTGCTACCTAATTTCTACCGGTTGCATTGTTTATTGCAGGGGTGGCCAAACTGCAGCTCAGGAGCCACACGTGGCTCTTTCACACATATTGTGTGGCTCTTGAAGCCCCCACCGCCCTGTTGGTCGGCTTGGAAAAGGCATTTCTCTCTTTAAATCACTTCTCCAAGCCAAGCCAACTGGCTTGCATTTAAAGTTAAAGTTGCTTTCTTTCCACCTCTTCCCTCCCTTTCTTCCTTCCTCCCTCCCTCCCTATTAAACATCTGACATTCATTAAGAACATAAGAGAAGCCACGTTGGATCAGGCCAACGGCCCATCCAGTCCAACACTCTGTATCATACAGTGGCAAAAAAAATTATATATACACACACACTGTGGCTAATAGCCACTGATGGACTTGTGCTCCATATTTTTATCTAAACTCCTCTTGAAGGTGGCTATACTTGTGGCCGCCACCACCTCCTGTGGCAGTGAATTCCACATGTTAATCACCCTTTGGGTGAAGAAGTACTTCCTTTTATCTGTTTTAACCTGTCTGCTCAGCAATTTCATCGAATGCCCACGAGTTCTTGTATTGTGAGAAAGGGAGAAAAGTACTTCTTTCATGTCTCGTGGCTCTCAAGCCTCTGTTGTTTATTCTGTGTGACTCTTATGTTAAGCAACTTTGGCCACCCCTGGATTACTGGATATCTTATGCTGCCCGAATTGTTCTTCTCTATTCTGATCGTCCACCTTGAGCCACAGTGAGAAACGTGGACTATAAATGAAGTAACAGATACCCCAAGCAGATGTTTGCCTACTTAGAACCAACTACTTGGCTGCCCGCATTTTGCTGTCGCTACCCATTACCACAACATAGCAGGAATTCTTCTTTCAGAAGTCATTCCTAAGGCAGCTGGCTTGAAGTCTGCCTGTTAGTAAAGGGAAGCAGAAAATGTTAAAGCAGACCGGATGGCCATCTTCTGCCTCCTTCCTTCTCCCCATGTTCCACTTTCCTCTCTGCCAAGGCAGACAACCCCCCCCCCCCCTCCCCTGTTGGGAAGATCTCTATGCAAAACAGAAGTCATCCAGTCTCCAATGGCCATCTCCCCAGGATAGACTCTGTCAATATTTTAATCCCATTACTTCTTAAATTTAAATCCCAAGAGGAAACAGCCCATCCAGAGGCGGCATTCCAGATCCTGCTGGGATGGAGCTCACTCCCACATCTGTTCCTCATTTACTCCTTATCGGTTCATTCAAGTGTTGTCCCAAAACACACAAAGGCAGACTCACAGACCACCCCTTCGATCCAGCTCAAAAGTCACCAAAAGGTGCCAAAAAGTTACAGAGTCTCAGGCTATTTGAACTAAACCAAAAAAGCTATTCCTGGGCATGCACAGAGTGCATTTCCATTGAGGAAACCCCATCAGTACATGCAGGGGATGGTTTCCTTTTGAAGAAGAAGAAATTGAATTTATATCCCGCCCTCCCCTCTGCGCATTCATGGCTCTGCACTGAGCAGGAATGTTTGAACACCCTTTTGCTGTAATCTTTGGGAAATTAAGTGAACTATGTAGGCCTGATTTTGAGCAGGAGCTCACAGGAACGGAGCTCCAGAACCTCTAAGTTTTATTGTGCTCTTTCTTTCTTAACCCGCCCCCCCCTCCAAAGACTTGCTTGTGGGCACCAAGAGTTCAGCAAAATTCTCACAGGGGGTTTGAACAGTGGTGCCCAGAAGCAAGTCTTTGGGGAGGGGGCAGGTTAAGAAAGAAAGAGCACAATAAAACTTAGAGGTTCTGGAGCTCCGTTCCTGTGAGCTCCTGCTCAAAATCAGGCCTACATAGTTCACTTAATTTCCCAAAGATTACAGCAAAAGGGTGTTCAAACATTCCTGCTCCGTTCTTGTGAGCTCCTGCCCAAAATTTGACAAACTTTTTTCATATTTTTCGCCACCAAAAAAAAGGGAAAATAACCAAAACATACAAAAACAGACGGAAATCTTCCTCATGCCACTGTGACCACATAGGAGAAAGTCATTTTGAAAGTATGATGGGATGGTAGCAAGAAAAAATACCAGAGAAATGGGATTGGATTACAAAAGTTATGTCATGGAGTGAAATGGACAAATTAACAAGAAAATTAAGAGACTATGATTTGGAACTTTTTAAGTTGGAGTGGAAGAAATTCAGAAGATACGTAGAAAAAGAGTGGAAAATAAAAGGACATTGGACAATCTTTGATAATGATTAAGGTTTTTTAAAATGAGAAGATAACTGTTGGGGTTTGTTTTTTTTCTGTCTTTAATAGTTAAGTGTACCTTTAATATTTGTTTCTTTAAGTAAATAACACTGGCGGGGGTCAAGCAACGGGGGGAGGGGAGGGGAAAAAGTAAGATATGGGGCGGAGAGCCTTTTTTCTTTCATTTTAAGTTTTTATAAGTTGTAGAGATAGTTTTGCTACCATATGTTACTAATAAAATTGTTTATTACAGAAAGTATGATGGGATGGGAGTAAGGTTTTATTAATTAATTAATTAATTATTATTATTTATTACTTTAAATTTCTATCCTGCCCTCTCCGCAAAAGGACTCAGGGCGGCTAACAACATTCATTACAAGTTAAAACTAATAAAACACAACTACAATTTAAAACCATTTTGTGGTGTTGTACCACTACAATATAAGTGAATTCTTTTTTTCTGATGGTGATATAGTAACTCTATAATGATGTGGGGTGGCAGTTCTCTCCCGGTTAGATATCAAAGGCCTGTTGGAACAGTTCGGTCTTACAGGCCCTGCGGAAAGTAGAAAGATCCCGCAGGGCCCTTATGGCCTCCGGGAGAACATCCCACAATTCTGGTGCTGCCACTGAGAAGGCCCTAGCTTGCGTCAAATGCAACCTAGCCTCCTTTGGTCCAGGGATGGACAGTAGATTTTTTTGTCCCTGAACAATTATGACAATTATAATTCAAGAAGCATTTTAAGGTAGATGCTGAGCTGGTATAATTCAGTACACCTTCCTTTCAAGGACACACCTGCCCTTGGGGTGTGTGGTGTGGCATATGTAAATGAGTTGTGCTACGAAATGACCCCTGGAACTACAGATGTGAAAACCCTAACCAGCATAGCTCAGGCTAGCTTGATCATTTCAGATCTCAGAAGCTAAGCAGGGGTGGCTCTGTGTACTATTTGGATGGGAGACCCTCAAATAATACTAGATCCTAACATGGAGGCAGGCAATGGCAAGCCACTTCTGAATGATTCTTGCCTTGAAAACCCTACAGGGTTGCCATATATCAAGTATGACATGATGGTAAAAACCCAACAAAAAAAAAAAATGAAGGATCTAATTAGCTTCCACCTCCATCTGTGATTGGGCTCATTCTGTGTGGGTGCTGGGCCAGATCTCTAAAATGATCTCTTCTACCCCAAAATGCCATAACCAGAAACACGGCAAGGAACCTAAAAATGCACTGGGCTAGACTTGGGGCTACAGCACATGGCTTGCGAGCCAAATTTGGCTCAGTGAGAAACCAAATGCAACTCTTTAAAAAAGAAAATGAAATGTTTCAGTTAAGGTATATTTGGAGGGGTAGGTAGGAAGGCTAGAATAACCAAGAAGCAGGGGTGGAATTCTAGCAGGAGCTGCTTTGCATATTGGGCCACACACCCCTGATTTAGCCAATCCTCCAAGAGCTTATAATTGTAAGCTCTTGGAGGATTGGCTACATCAGGGGTGTGTGGCCTAATATGCAAAGCAGCTCCTGCTAGAATTCATACCCCTGCCGAGAAGTGAAGGGAGTGGCAGGGACATGCTTTTGTGGGACTGAAGGGTTTCTTAGATGCTTTACAGAAAGGGAAATGGTAGAGCTAAACATTTGCCAGGGATCTGAGTGCAGATCATGTGCAGATTTGTGTCAGCGCACTACCACATGTGTAACATGTGCTCTTGTGCATAGTTATAGCTTATTGTGAGAGTATGTGTCACTTCCTGATAAAGGATCTGCAGCAACCAGCATTTGGGCTGAGGAAACCAGATGAATTACTGCTCAACGCATCAGTTATTGGTAATGTTAAACTGTACTGCTTCCATTCTGTCAATGGGCTTTCCCATACCAGCTCTTTGTTGACTTCTGGCTCTGAATTATAATGTTGTTTGGCTCTTTAATTACAAAAGGATGCTGATCCCTGTGATAGGGAATCATATGTCGTCTGAGACGACAAAAAATTCAATGAGAGACCTTAATTAAAGTTAGATGACTGATTGCTTTTATTATAACACTACAAAGAAGCCCACAAATGCTTGTGATCCCGCTACTGTTGCATTCACTGATCCAATATGCTTCTACTGTGGCTATTTTCTAGAACTGCCGTCATTTGTTTGATCAGTTTTAATAGAGAACACAGACAATGTCATTGACAATGTGCCACACTTCAATGTTTTCCCTGTTGTCCTCCCATGTTTTCTCAGGCTAGATTTATGGCAATAAAAGACCCTTAAAATGTTTATTTAAAACTGTATTTGCTTAGAAAATCTCTATGTAGAGAACTTGGTTCTTGTGAATCATAACATAAAACACAAGCAAGACATCACAACATTGAAAAACCATTCCGTTAAAGCATAAAAATCATGGATATTAACAGCCATTTTAAACCAAAGCATAAAAATGATTTTAAAAGAGAGAGAGAGAGAGAGAGAGAGAGAGAGAGAGAGAGAGAGAGAACAATGAGGTAAGACACTGTGGATGAGATCACACCGGGAAGTTGGTGCGGCAGTATCCCGGCTTTGAAAAAACCACTGCTCTTTTAAAAAAAAAAAACCCAAAACAATGCTTTTAACTTATTTATTTATTTCCATAAATTTATAGTCTGCCCTTTCCCGTGATGGGCTCAGGGCAGATTCTAGCATAATAAAACGGTTAAAACCAACAATAAAACTTCAGTACAGTTAAACGATTAAAACAATAAATCAGAATTCATTTAGGAGCGCCTGGATAGTGTGAGCACACGGCATAACTATCGTAGGCAACTTAGTTTGCCCAAAGATGTCAGCAGTATCGGCCCCGGTCAAGGCGGCAAACTTGTCAAACTTATTTACAATAAGACAAGAGACATAGCGTCTGGCTTAGTTGCAATGCCTTTTCATACAAAATACAAGTAAGAGTGTCAAGAGTGCCCTCTCGGCCCCACCCACCTCACAGGGTGTCTGTTGTGGGAGGAGAAGATATAGGCAATTGTAAGCCACTCTGAGTCTCTGATTCAGAGAGAAGGGTGGGGTATAAATCTGGAGTCTTCTTTAATTTCAGGAGAAAGGAAGCCACTGCTGTTAGATATGTGTCACGGTAATCACACAGCCGCTGCCCTGCTGCCAGGAGAGACACGGGTTACACAATCACAAAGAGGAGCATTCAGACTGCTCCTGTGGGTGCAGGACGCCTACATTGCACACCCCAGCCATTCAGACAGCCGGGAAACGTCCCCTGCATGCGCTTTAGAGATTTGCTACTGGGAAGTTCTCAGTAGCTATTTAATCTGGTCCCAGCCCATCCTAAAACGAGGTAAATTCAGGCGGGACTCGAGGGGTAGATCTGCACGTGTGATTGCACAGATTAAATCCGGAGAGAAGGCGTGACTAGGTCGGGCCAAAGCTCTCATGTGATCGCGCTCTTTGAGTCCCCACCAGGGAGAAAGAAGAGGTATAAATGAAGTAAGCACAAAATACTATTAAAACGCAGAACATGAAACAATGAGCAATCTCAATGATCCCTGTGGCCTTCAGGATAGAGGCAAAAAAGTAAAAGCCATTCAAGAGATCGGATCCTTAGTTAAATGCAATTACAGCATTAGGTTGCATGATGTGGACAATGAAAATGCTCTTGAGATTTCTCAGGCTTGCTCTTCCTTATGCATCCCTCCCCTGCCGTTTAACAAAATTTATTCCAACGTGAACTGATGAAGTGAACCCCGACTCACAAAAGCTTCTGCAAGATTAAGTGGGGCTAGTTTTTAAGAGAGCCAGTTTGGTGTAGTGGTTAAGTGTGCAGACTCTTATCTGGGAGAACCAGATAAGAGTTCCCCACTCCTCCACTTGCAGCTGCTGGAATGGCCTTGGGTCAGCCATAGTTCTCACAGGAGTTCTCCTTGAAAAAGCAGCTGCTGTGAGAGCTCTCTCAGCTCCACCCACCTCACAGGGTGTCTGTTGTGGGGGAGAAAAATAAAGGAGATTGTAAGCTGCTCTGAGTCTCTGATTCAGAGAGAAGGGGGGGGGTGTTTAAATCTGCAGTCTTCTTCTTAAGATGTCACTGGATTCCTGTTTTCTTTTGCTGTGACAGACTAACACAGTAATCCACCTGGGATCTTTGCTGTGCGGGACATCTGAGTATACTTCTTTCAGGCCATAGAATTAGTAAAATGGCATTGCTCAGAGGGGCATTTTATTTTGTAAAGGGAACAGCACTGCAGTTAATGTCTGTGTGAATTTCAAGCGGCTTTCATTGCATTGTTAATTGCCATGTTGTGGTGACAGCGTTTTAGGGAGAAAGGAAGCTGTTGGGACGACTGCAGGAATAAACAGCTTTAAAAGGGGATCTGATAGATGCATGGAGGAGAGGTCTCTCAGTGGCTACTAGCCATCGTGACTGAGGGGAAGGTCCGCATTCAGAGGCACTAATCCTCTGAATCCCAGAGCCAGGAGGCAACATCTGGGGAAGGCCTCAGTCTCTGTGCAATGTTGACCCTCCAGAGAAAATGGCTGGCCACTGAGGGAGGCAGGAGGCTGAACGAGATGGACCACTGGTCTGATCCAGCAGGGCTTTTCTGATGTTCTTATCAGGGGAAGGCCTCAGCCTCTGTGCCCCAGTGTTAGCCCTCCAGAGGAACTGGTTGGCCACTGTGGGAGACAGGATGGTAGACCAGATAGACCGTTGGTCCAATCTAGTCAGACTCTTCTTATGTTCTTTTGTATTCACTGTAGCTTCAGAAGGAAATGGACTTATTTAACAGCGCTCCTGTCTAAAACCATGCTGCCTTCTTAATTTTGATATTAAGCATTAAGAACAAAAAGGGAGGGCAGGATACAAATCTAATGAAATAGATAGATGATTGACAGACAGACAGACAGACAGACGTGTGTGTGTGTGGCATTATTCTTCATTGTGTGTTGTTTTTTGCATTGTATTCTCTGATTCTGCAGTCCAGTTTTTATGGCATCACTCAGGCGCATGCTTTTTTTGTTACGTTTATTATCTATCACGTCATTTTAAATTGCAAGCCTCGAGTTTCGGCAAGAAAGGCAGACTATAAATAACAGAAATAGAAGAAATGGATAGGAGGACCTTGAGCAATTCTGGACTTTTATGGGGAATATCATGTTGTATCAAAAGCTGTCTGAAATCCCAGTTGCAAAGGCACAAAAGGCTTCACTGGGCAATGCAGAACAAACAAACAAACTGTCCTAGTGGGGAAACAGCCTGGGACACTGGAAGGGGACAGCCAGACCTCTTCACCCCCTGGGTGACATCCTTCTCTGTTGTGTTTGGAAGAGTCAGGAGTATTGCTTTGGGAAGTCCTTTCAAATGGCCAAGGGGGCTGGTTATTGTTATGCAGTGGAGAGAGGAAAACACCAGGCAGGTGCTCAGCCCTGTTTTGCAGGTCACAACCTTGGCCCTGATTAAAGCTTTGTGGCCAGACTGGTCAGCTGAGACTCTTTCCCCCCAGAAACAGATGTGGGGGGGGGAGGAGAAATGCATGTAAACTCATTAAGGGTTGAATAGGGGATGTTTCTTACAGAATACACCCCCCCCCCTAATTTTGCCATAAGAGCCCCGTGGCGCAGAGTGGTAAAGCTGCAGTACTGCAGTCCTAAGCTTTGCTCACGACCTGAGTTCAATCCTGGCGGAAGCTGGGTTCAGGTAGCCGACTTGAGGTTGACTCAGCCTTCCATCCTTCCGAGGTTGGTAAAATGAGTACCCAGCTTGTTGGGGGGAAAGTGTAGATGACTGGGGAAGGCAATGGCAAACCACCCCATAAAAAGTCTGCCATGAAACGTAACGTCACCCCAGAGCCGGAAACGACTGGTGCTTGCACAGGGGGCTACCTTTACCTTTTTTACATTTTGCCCTCCCAAGATATTTTAGTGGATAGGCCTTCGAAACTGGGATGTCCCAGCCCACTGACAGTCAGCGGGGTATTCCATATATGCCCAGGAGGTCGTTACATCTGGCCTCCCAACATCTGTTGGCCAACCCCGGCCCAAGAGACGCCCGCTTCGCCGCAACTAGGACCAGGGCTTTTTCAGTCCTGGCCCCAATCTGGAATCAGCTCCCTACTGAGATCCGGGTCCTACCCGGCTTATTAGCTTTCCGTAGGGCCTGTAAAACGGAGCTGTTCCGCCAGGCTTTTAGCTGAGGCTGCGGGCGTCTATTCTTGATCTGGTTGGCCTCCCCAGCCAGCACTGTCACCTGTGCTAGGAATTGGAATAAAAACTGCCATCCCTATGAGATATCATGATGTGACATGGTTAGGCTGGGCAATATGCGATGTCATGGTAATCTGAGTGCTGTTGAGTTGTCTGAGTTGTCTGAAGGGGAGGGACGGTGGCTCAGTGGTAGAGCATCTGCTTGGTAAGCAAAAGGTCCCAGGTTCAATCCCTGGCATCTCCAAAAAAGGGTCCAGGCAAAGAGGTGTGAAAAACCTCAGCTTGAGACCCTGGAGAGCCGCTGCCAGGCTGAGAAGACAATACTGACTTTGATGGACCAAAGGTCTGATTCAGTAGAAGGCAGCTTCATGTGTTATATGTTATGAAGAAAGGTTGAAACTCTTGGGACTCTTTAGCATGGAGAAACGTCGACTGCGGGGTGACATGAAAGAGGTTTACAAGATAATGCATGGGATGGAGAAAGCAGAGAAAGAAGTACTTTTCTCCCTTTCTCACAATACAAGAACTCGTGGGCACTCGATGAAATTGCTGAGCAGACAGGTTAAAACGGATAAAAGGAAGTACGGTACTTCTTCACCCAAAGGGTGATTAACATGTGGAATTCACTGCCACAGGAGGTGGTGGCGGCCACAAGCATAGCCACCTTCAGGAGGGGTTTAGATAAAAATATGGAGCAGAGGTCCATCAGTGGCTATTAGCCACAGTGTGTGTGTGTGTGTGTGTATATAAATTTGCCACTGTGTGACACAGAATGTTGGACTGGATGGGCCATTGGCCTGATCTAACATGGCTTCTCTTATGTTCTTATGTCTGTTTTAAAATGATTTTATTGTTTTATTATATGTTGTTCTCCACCCTGAGCCCTACGGGGAATGGAAATTCACTAAATAAATAAATTATGGTTAGAGAACCAGACTAGGAACTGGGAGACCCAGGTTTGAATTCCCACATTGCCATGGAAGCTTGCTGGGTCACCTTGGGCCAGTCACACGCTCTCAACCTAATCTCACAAAGCTGCTGTGAGGATAAGCTGGAGGAAGGAAGAATGACGGTAGAAGCTGTTCCCAGGTGTTTCAAATTATGGTCCCTGTTGGTTAAAGCTGCATTACGGGCTTTCTGGAGGGCATGCATTGTTGCTTAAAAAAAACTTTTAAAAAACCAGTTTGTGAACCACCTCCTGTTGAAACGGCACCTATACAAATAATTCTAAATATACACATTGGGTTTCCAGCACCGCAACTTTTAAGCTACAAAAGAGCCACCAAGTTAACTTGGTTAATGCAGGAAATGTTCATTTTTAATGATTTTTTTTTTAAAAAAATGATTTGAGTGACTACAAGCTAACAACAGAGTGTGGTCAGCGAGAAGGGACCTCAAAGAGGTTGCTTTAAGGCAGGAAACACAAGCGCACACACACACAGAAAGAACAAGAGGCTGCCAACATACAAATGGAAATGTGCATTACTATGTCAGGTTTCCCAGCCATCACTCGAAGGCTCTGAAAGGTGTTGGCAGGTTCCACGACGCCCACGAGCACCACAAATTTATTTAGCTAAATAAATTTGTAGTGAATTAATCGCCCAGCTATTGTCAGGTTCATTAACTACTCTCCCCCGTGATTCTTCCCTCCTTCACCTACCAAGCATTGGCTGCTTTAAAAAAAAAATCTGCTGGTTTTACTCCTAATAAAAGTGCTATGATGTCTATGACTTTTTAGGCTTCTCCGTTTCGATAACGTTTTTAAATCCGTGTGATTAGTAGCTTGTCATGGATTTTATTCCGGCTCCCAGCAGGTTTTCACGTTGCTGGCTTTGTGCGGTTTCGATATGTTTCTGTTGTATTAACGGAATGTCATAAACGATCATGGGAATAGTTTATTGAGAGAGCAAGACTGAGACGCTTTGCTAAATGCGTGTTGTTGTCACCGGCATGCTATCAAAGCTTTGCTGAAACACCAAACAACATGTAAAGTATTTTACAGTCAAATACACACATGTGCACGCACACACACAATGTCCCTGGGTGGAAGAAAAAAACGCAGCCACTATTTTCTCTTTCCGTCTGCCATCACAGTAGTGCTCTTACCTGGATAGCCGAGGATGAGCCTGCTCTTCTCAGATCTCAGGGCTGACCCTGGTCAGTATTCGAAGAGAAGAACAAGGAATACCTGGGACTAGGGTTGCCAAGTCCAATTCAAGAAATATCTGGGGGCTTTGGGGGGTGGAGCCAGAAAACTTTGGGGGTGGAGCCAGGAGACATTGGGGTGGAGCCGGGAGCCAGGGTGTGCCAAGCATAACTGAACTCCAAAGGGAGTTCTGGCTGTCACATTGAAAGGGACGGTACACCTTTTTAAATGCCTTCCTTCCATAGGAAATAATGAAGGATAGGGGCACCTTCTTTCGGGGCTCATAAAATTGGACCTCGTGGTCCAATCTTTTTGAAACTTGGGGGGTATTTTGAGGAGAGGCACTGGATGCTATGCTGAAAATTTGGTGACTCTACCTAAAAAAACAGCTCCCCCAGAGCCCCAGGTACCTGTGGATCAATTCTCCATTATTTCCTATGGGAATAAGTCTCCATAGGGAATAATGGAGTTTCCAGCAGACATTTCCCTCCCCTCCTCCCGCTTTCTGATGACCCTGAAGCAGGGGAAGGGCCTCCAAACCGGAGTATCCCCTACCCCCACCTGGGGATTTGGCAACCCTACCTGGGACCCTGAGTTGCTATGCAGAGGCAGGCAATGGCAAAACGCCACTGAACGTCTCGCCTCGAAAACCCTGCGGTGTCACCAAGAATCAGCTGCAGTTTGACAGCAAAGGAAAAGAAAGAAAAATGATTGGAACATACCAAAATCAAAACAGATCCAAAGAATAAAGAAGAATGCCCTCCCTGGCCTGCGTAGCCCAGGCAGATCTCGGAAGCTAAAGAGGGGCATCCCCGGCAAGCACTTGGATGGGAGACCTCCGAGGAATACCAGGGCAGGGAGGCAGTGGCAGGCTGTAGTTCGTCACTTCTCTGAATGTCCTCCATGCCCCAAGTAGGGAATGCCAGAAGTTACCATGACTTCTAGGCATGCACACACGCACACACAAAATACAAAAAATGCCACCAAAAAAGGGAATGCCCTGAATCCCCAGGCTTTCCAATTCTGCTCCCACCCAATTAATTAGTTAAATCCTAGGCAGAAATTAATGGGCCTAGACTTAAGTAACCCTCCACAGTAAACCAATTAAAGCTTGCAACCATAATGAATAACCCCCTCCTTTTAAAAAAGCAACACAAAAAGAATCATCCATAGCCATAAAATGTAGCTAGGTCCCCGTTGACAGCAGGCAGAAGCTAAAATGAATGGGTTAGCGATAGAATGGGCTGGAGTAAAACTGAATTGTTTAGAAGGATTGTTTTTACAAATAGACAAGGGCATATTTATTTACTTCATATATGCCACATTTTCCCCCTCAATGGAGACCAAAAGTGCTTTACCCTCACAACAACTCTGTAAGGTAGGCTAGGCTGAGAGTTTGTGACAGGCCTGAGGTCACCCAGCAAGCTTCTGGGGCAGAGCCAAGACCAGAACCTGGGTCTCCTGGACCCGGCCTAGACTGACAGTCTAGCCACTAGTTTATGGCCTGCCCAATGTATGTATTGTTTTTGTTCTTTAAAGTCTTGTTTTCTGATTTTTGTAATCTGGTTTGTGCGTTTCTTATATGTCATGCCTTATATTGTTTTTGTCACAAGGTTTTCTAACTCTGCAGACTAATCTTATTATACTGTTTACTGCATGTCTATACTGCAACTATTGCTTTGTTCTAAATTTCATAGTAAGCCTTGAGTTTAGAAAGAGTAAAGATAAGGTAAGGAAGTAAATAAATTGAAAAAGAGACTCAGATATTTCTTTTAAAGACACACCCACGAGGGTTGCCAGGTCCAGTTCAAAAAATATCTGGGGACTTTGGGGGTGGAGCCAGGAGCCAGGTTTCGACAAGCACAATTGAACTCCAAAGGGAGTTCTGGCCATCACATTTAAAGGGACCGCACACCTTTTAAATGCCTTCCCTCCATTGGAAATAATGACGGATAGGGGCACCTTCTTTGAGGGCTCATAGAATTGGACCCCCTGGTCCAATCTTTTTGAAACTTGTAGGGTGTTTTGGAGAGAGTTACTGGATGCTATGCTGAAAATGTGATGCATCTACCTAAAAAAAAGGCCCCCCCTGAGCCCCAGATACCCACAAGTCAATTATCCATTATACCTTATGGGAATTGGTCACCTTAGGGAATAATGGAGTGCTCAGCAGACATTTCCCTCTCCCCCCCTTTCTGATGACCCTGAAGTGGGGGGAAGGCCTCCAAACCAGGGGATCCCCTGCCCCCACCTGGGGATTGGCAACCCTAACTCCCATCCTGAATTGATCTCTGGCTAAGTTTACTAAAGTATATAAAAGAGCTCCTTCCAGACAGGCAACGGTAGGGTTGCCAGGTCTGTGTTGGAAAATACCTGGAGACTTTTGAGGTGGATCTGGGAGAAGGAGAGGTTTGGGGAGGGGAAGAGACTCAGCATGGTACAGTGTCGAGGGGGGAGGTCCTCCAAACCAGGGGATCCCCTACCCCCACTTGGGGATTGCCGACCCTAAACAGCGGGGGATCCCCTACCCTCTAAATGTGATTGCCGGAACTCCCTTCAGAGCTCAATTGTGCTTGTCACACCCTGGCTCCACCCCCAAAGTCTCCTGGCTCCACCCTCCAAAGTTGGTCCTGGCAACCTTAATGTAGGTATAGATATTTCCAGAACACTGCAAGCTTAGGAAAGGCATAGCAAGCATCCCACTCCATTCCAATAATTTAAGAAACCCCCCCCCCCCTCTTTCCTGATGGCACTTGCAGGAGGGGGAAAAACATATGGGGCTTTCAACTATTAATGTGGAAAAGCAGAGCCGGTTTGGTGTAGTGGTTAAGTGTGCGGACTCTTATCTGGGAGAACCGGGTTTGATTCCCCACTCCTCCACTTGCACCTGCTAGCATGGCCTTGGGTCAGCCATAGCTCTGGCAGAGGTTGTCCTTGAAAGGGCAGCTGCTGTGAGAGCCCTCTCCAGCCTCACCCACTTCACAGGGTGTCTGTTGTGGGGGAGGAAGGTAAAGGAGATTGTGAGCCGCTCTGAGACTCTTCAGAGTGGAGGGCGGGATATAAATCCAATATCTTCTTCTTCTTCTTTTCTCCTCTCAAATGCTGAAGCATGTGAAGCAGAGGCTCCTCTAAACCGAGGAGGGGAAAAACAAGAGTAAATGTGACTTTCTGAAGACGCAGCCCCTGCTCTTTTCTCCCTGCGGTTCAGCTGCTCCCTGTATGAGAAGCCCGCCTCACCTGGTTTCCTGGCCCCACACCACAACTCTCTGATCGATCCATGCCAAGATGGAGGCTGGCAGGAGGGGGTTTTCACATTTGCACAGACTGCTCAAGGGGGGCTGCAACCCACCTTCCCCCCTCCCCACCAGTACAGTGCGGGGAAAACAACAGAAAACTAAACACACCCGGTGCGGTGGGCTGCTGACTTCCTGAGCCAGCTTGCTGCCGAGGGAAGGTAACACGGACCACAGGAACCACTCTGTACAGAGGAGGGGGAAACATTTCAAGACACACCTCCGTACCCCCGCTGTTCCATCTGCCACCCCGTCGCAAACACAGAACTGCGCAAGTATTATGGCAATTAGTTGTTTGCGCGGTAGATAGAACATATAAAGCCAAGTACTACCCATTTAGCACCAGGCCTCTTTAACCTGGTATTTTAAAAAGCTGTGAAACGGTTTCCGACTGTGCCCCTGTCATACAGAGGGGAAGCTGAGGTTGAGAGATGACCCATGCAAGCTACACAGAGCCGCTTGGAAGGATGCGATTCTGTTTAGTCTTGCACCTCACATTTTGTTCAGCGAATTCTTGGCTGAACTGAGACTTGTACCCACAGCTCTTGGGTCTACAGCCACATCATGCACACGCACCATATGAGGTTGATTTAATAGGAAAGAAAAATCCAATGGGTACACTGGTTTGGAACTTTTTTGGGGGGGCGGTGTGAGCTGTTTTTTGATTGACTGCTAAGCCAGCCTCTGATGGGGTGGGGAGGGGCCGTTTAGTAGTAAATCGACCTCAGTCAGTTCCTCCGTCTGGAAAACTGGCATCTTAAGATTCCCTGGTTGGGTTGTCAGGTCTGTGCTGGAAAATATCTGGAGACTTTGGGGTGGATCTGGGAGAGGGCGGGGTTTGGGGAGGGGAGGGGCCTCAGCTTGTTCCAATGCCCTAGAGTCCACCCGTCAAAGCAGCCATTGTTCTCCAGGGGAGCAGATCTCTGCCACCTGGAGATCAATTGTAAAAGCAGGAGATCTTCAGGCCCCACCTGGAGGCTGGCAACCATAACCCTCCCCATAAATCAGATATGGTTAGATTGCTAATAGCAGGTCAATTTGTACAAGGTTCCTCTCCCCCACCTCCCCAATCAGCAGAACTTCTCACCACCCAAAACTGACTTGAACTAAAATGCCTCGGTGCCAATTGTGAAATACGTTTGGGCAGGTCTCAGAGGGAAAAGGGGGATCTCTCATGCAGCCTCGTGGTCCAGACATGGGTACAGAGGATGTCTCCTTCCATTGCTTATGCGATCTCTGCACAGTGTGGTTAGCAAGAGTTGTCCAGTAACCCCACCCCACCCCAGCTTCAGATCACAGGCACTTCTCCTTTATCTACGCTACTGGCCAGCTTACTCATTATATACTGTACATCTCCAGATAAAAGCCCAACATATCTGGAAGCACACAAGCATTCCTAGCTAGATGGGAATCCACATGAGCATATGAATGCTGGGAGGATGAATCTCTTCTGTGAACTAGCAACGTGAGAAGTCAGCATGGAACCATTTCGAAAGAGTTAAAAGTCTTCCACTCAGTGGTTCAGGAAATAGCACCCCTGTGAATCTCTTCAACGTGTATGAGACAAAAAAAAAAGTTTAACTTCCAGTGCTGCCTGTATCTGAACTGACACCACAAAACCTCAAACATTTGGCTGAGTTGAAGATATAAAGCCTTACAGCAGCGAATCAAAAAATTGTCCTTTTGATGTCTTTACTATGGAAGCTTGCTGGGTGTCCTTGGGTCAGTCACATGCTCTCAGCCTAACCCCGGGGTGGCCAAACTTTTTTTTAACATAAGAGCCACATAGAATAAATGCCAGATGTTTGTGAGCCAAAAGACATGAATGTCAGTTGTTTGAGAGCTGCAAGGAAGGAAGGGGGGGAGAGAGAAACTGGGGAAAGAGGAGGGAGAGAGAGGTGGATAGAAAGCAACTTTAAATGCATTCTCCAAGCTGCCAGCTGGCTTAGTGAAGTGATTTAAAGAGACGAATGCCTTCTTCAAGCTGGCTGACTTGGCAGTGGGGGCTTCGAGAGCCACAGTTTGGCCACCCCTGGCCTAACCTATCTCAGCAGGTTGTTGTGAAGATAAAATGGAGGAGAGGAGAATGATTTAAGCAGCTTTGGGCTTCCACTGGGAAGAAAGGGGGGTATAAACAAAAGTAAGTAAACTGCTTCAGCTTATGATTGATCGAAGTGGCACTTCCAACGCTCACAGCTTGACCTCTCCTCCATCAGGCCAACGCAGAGTTGTGAGTGCAACTGAAAGCCACATGCACACGCCGATCAAAGCAATGTGCATCAAATTGCTCACTCTCTTGCACATGGGGGTATCCCAACATGAGAACAGTTACAATAAATGGCAGGGCTTGCTAAAACTCATTTGCTTCCCCGGGCAAAAATTCATTTTGCTGCTCATATTTTGCACTCAGTGGTGGGGGATGCGGTTGTGTTGCTCCTCCCAAAGAATTGGGCTCATTCCACTCCCGTTTTCACCTGTTTCATAAGTGACCTGACAAAGGGCCAGTTTGGTGTAGTGGTTAAGTGCCTGGACTCTTATCTGGGAGAAACGGGTTTGATTCCCCACTCCTCCACTTGCACCTGCACGAATGGCCTTGGGTTAGCCACAGCTCTTGCAGGAGTTGTCCTTGAAAGGGCCTGCTGTAAGAGCTCTCTCAGCCCCACCCACCTCACAGGGTGTCTGTTGTGGGGGGAGAAGACAAAGGAGATTGTAAGCTGCTTTGAGTCTCTGATTCAGAGGGATGGGCAGGGTATAAATCTGCAGACTTCTTCTTCAGGTCAAACGTCCATGCTATTTGACGCGTTGTGTCAGAGTTCCCCCAGCCACACTTGCACACAGTCCACCATACAACACACTGATGGGAACTCACTTCCTAAGCACGCTCTGTCCTGATCTGAATTGAGGCCCCACACATTTGGAAAATCAGTTTCCACCAGTATGCCATGGGGCAGATGGGCTGAAAATCAGGTCAGAGAACCCAAAACCAGTTCCTGAAAAACTGAGTCGTTTAGTTTGATGCAAAAAAGGGGCTTGCTATTGAGAAACTTGTGGAGGGCAGACCATTCTATTGTTCCATGATTAGGAGATGGGGACATTAGCAGTTTCTGCCATTTGAGTGCTTTCCAGAATACCCAGTCCTTTCTCCTTCTGATAACCAAGAAGATGATTTTGGATTTATATCCCACCCTCCACTACGAATTTCAGAGTCTCAGAGCGGCTCACAATCTCCTTCATCTTCTTCCCGCACAACAGACACCCTGTGAGGTGGGTGGAGCTGAGAGAGCTCTTGCAGCAGCTGCCCTTTCAAGGACAACCTCTGCCAGAGCTATGGCTGACCCAAGGCCATTCCGGCAGCTGCAAGTGGAGGAGTGCGGAATCAAACCTGGTTCTCCCAGATAAGAGTCCGCACACTTAACCACTACACCAAGCTGGCTCCTGCCCGGGGCTTCTTTTGTAGAAAAAGCCTGGAAGGAACTCATTTGAATACTAGGCCACACCCCTGATGTCACCATTGCTCCACACAGGGCTTTTTTGTAGAAAGAGCCCAGCAGGAACTCATTTGCCAATTAGGCCACAGCTCCTGATGCCAAGCCAGCCGGAACTGCGATCCTGCTCAAAAAAAGCCCTGCAACCACCCATGATACCTACAGGTTGTGTCAGACTTGATATCCCATGGATGGCTGCAAATTGTGCGCTCTCCTCCTTCCCTGAAGCGGGGATTTGCTCTCTTTCATGAAAGCAGATCTACCCAAACTTCACTCTGCATGTGAATTGCAACACTGGGATAAGATAACCATTATCAAGATCTCCTCTTCTGAAAGCAAAACCTACGTGAGAGGCTATAGCATTGTTCAGCACCCAGCAATTCTCCCTCTAAGCTGTGGAGTCTTGTGAGCAAAAATTCTACTCCGTGAGCTGCTGGTGCCCAGGAGTCTTATAAAGAAAATGAGGGCTGTCACTCAAGTTGAAGATGATGAGCCACTTTATGGCACAATTCAATCAAATGCACATAAACTAAACAGTCGTAGCAAATAAAAAACATCACACTTCATTTCCATGCAGTCTTGGATCAAACTAGCTATAGAGAAGGGGGGCGGGGCAGACTGGGACCATAAATCATAAACCAAAGAGAGGAGTGGAGGGTTGAGGGGAATTAACACTTTCAACCCACCGGTTTCTGAATCTCAGTTGCGACTAGGGTTGCCAAGGTGGGAGGCAGGGGATCCCCTGGTTTGGAGGCCCTCCCCCCGCTTCAGGGTCATCAGAAAGAGGGGGGGAAGGGAAATGTCTGCTCCACACTCCATTGTGCCCTATGGAGACTTATTCCCATAGGAAATAATGGAGAATTGATCCGTGGGTTTCTGGGGCTGTGGGGAGGCTGTTATTTGAGTTAGAGGCACCAAATTTGCAGCATAGCATCTGATGCCTCTCCTCAAAATGCCCTCCAAGTTTCAAAAAGATTGGACCGGGGGGTCCAATTCTATAAGCCCCAAAAGAAGGTGCCCCTATCCTTTATTATTTTCAATGGAGGGAGGGGATTTAAAAGGTATGCGGTCCCTTTAAATATGATGGCCAAAACTCCCTTCGGAGTTCAATTATGCTTGTCACAACCTTGCTCCTGGCTCCACCCCCAATATCTCCTGGCTCCACCCCCAAAGTCCCCAGTATTTCTTGAATTGGACTTGGCAACCCTAGTTGCCACCCATCTAGCACTTATATTTCCCCTCCATGGGGCAAGTAACAGACCCCTAGGGTCCAGCTGGGCTTGGGAAAACAGCAATATAGGAAAGGGTTTTTTAGAGTAACTGTGCTGGTCTGCAGTAGAACACTGAAATTTGATTCCAGTTGCATTTAAGAAACAAACAAGATTTGAGGTATAAAGATACCATCTAACGAAGGGAGATTTGACTCTTGATAGTTCATACTCCGGCCTGCTGGCCTCTAAAGTGCTACTGGATTCAAGTCTAGAGCAAAGGTTTAAATCCTTCTGTCCCCTGCTGGAATCTCAACCCAGATGAGGGCTCTCCCTAATTACTCTGTAGAAATTTGCAAGAAAGTGTTGTTTGCATTTCCAGCTGCTCCGTCTATTGGGTCTCTCTGAGAGGCCTACCCCATGTTGGACTACAGGTGAGAGCATAAATGAAAACAAAATCCCTGCATAGAAAGCAAGCGTCTCAGGGGGTAAAGGCTGGTCTAGGATCTTTCTCTGGGACTCCTGGTTTTCTATGTGGAGAGAAGATATTGTTATTGTACAGAGTGGTACAAGCCTATAGTCTGCAGTGGTATGTGTGTGTCAAGTGCCCTCAAGTTGCAGCCAACTTATGGTGACCCCCCCAGGGCTTTTTTTGGAAGAAAAAGCCCAGCAGGAACTCATATGCATATTAGGCCACACCCCCTGATGTCAAGCCAGCCGGAACTGTGTTCCTGTGCGTTCCTGCTCAAAAAAAGCCCTGGTGACCCCAGCAAGGGACTTTCAAGGCAGGTGAGAACCAGAGATGGTTTGCCATTGCCTTCCTCTGCAGAGCCTTCTATGGTGGTTTTCCTCCCCGCTTAGTTTCTGAGGTCTGGCCAGATCGGGCTATACCAGGAGCGGCCAAACTGTGGCTTGGGAGCCCCATATGGCTCTTTCACACATATTGTGTGGCTCTTGAAGCCCCACCATCCCATCAGCTGGCTTGGGGAAGGCATTTCTCTCTTTAAATCACTTCTCCAAGCCAGTGGCTTGGTAAAAAAAAAAAAAAAGTTAAAGGTAGTCCCCTGTGCAAGCACCGGTCATTTCCGACTCTGGGGTGACGTTACTTTCACAATGTTTTAATGGCAGATTTTTTAATAGGGTGGTTTGCCATTGCCTTCCCCAGTCAGCTACACTTTCCCCCCAGCAAGCTGGGTCCTCATTTTACCGACTTCAGAAGGATGGAAGGATGAGTCAACCTCAAGCCGGCTACCTGAACCCAGCTACCGCCAGGATCGAACTCAGGTCATGAGCAGAGCTTAAGGCTGCAGTACTGCAGCTTTACCACTCTGAGCCACAGGGCTCTTCCCAGTGGCTTGGAGAATGCATTTAAAATTAAAGTTGCTTTCTTTCTTCCCTCCCTCTCTTCCTGTTCTCATACATCTGCTGTTTATTCTATACCATGCTGCCCTCCTTTCCGCAGTGGCATAGACCAGATGACTTTGACCACCTCAGGGGGAACCAGGAAGCTAAGAGACATTCTCTCCTTTACCAAAGAGACAGTGAATGGTAGGCAGGCAGTTCTGGCTGCTTAGGGATAGACTTGTGTTAAGAATTGTTTATGCTTTCAAAACCAGCAACCCAGTCTTAATTGAGCAAAAGATTGTCAACCTAAATGATAAGCCTAAATATTGAAGCCCAACAAATTAGGACACGATAAAGGAGATGGATTGACTCAGGGAAGGAAGCCATCAACAGGGCATAGAAGCCGAGGCCTTCCCCTGATAAGATCATAAGAAGAACCCTGGTAGAGCAGACTTATCTAGTCCAGCATCCTGTCTCACACAGTAGCCAGCCAGTTCTCTGGAGGACCAACAACATGGCATAGAGACTGAGGCCTTCCCCAATAGAAGAAGAAGAAGATTGGATTTATACCCCACCCTCCACTCAGAGTCTCAGAGCGGCTTACAATCTCCTTTATCTTCCTCCCGGACAATGAACACCCTGTGAGGTGGGTGGGGCTGAGAGGGCTCTCACAGCAGCTGCCCTTTCAAGGACAACCTCTGCCAGAGCTATGGCTAACCCAAGGTCATTCCAGCAGGTGCAAGTGGAGGAGTGGGGAATCAAACCCGGTTCTCTAAGAGTCCACACACTTAACCACTACATCAAACTGGAAAATGAGAAGAGAGATAAGAAAAGAGATAAGGGGAGAGAGAGAGAGAGAGAAGGTTCTAGCCAAGTATTCTGTGTAGACATACATTTCTGTAAAGAGGCATGTTCTAGCATATGAATTCTCACTAGCAGTCCAAAGTGGTACACTCCAGGCACAAGTTCACCACCACAGAGACAACTGGTGGTACTGTGCTGGAAAGTGCTGTCAAGTCACAGTTGACTTATGGGTGACCCCATAAGGTTTTTAAGACAAGAGCTGTTCAAAGGTGGTTTGCCATTACGTTTCTCTGCTTCATGACCCTGGTATTCCTTGGAGGTCTCCCATCCAAGTACTAGCCGGGGCTGACCCTGCTTAGCTTCTGAGACAGAAGAAGTCAGCTCAGCTTGAGCTATCCAGGTCAGGGCCAGTCAGAACTCAGCCCACATAATTTTAAAAACATAAACAGTATCTCAGCTCCTCAAAATTTATTCCCGACATTCAAGGGCCAGCTTAAATGGTAACATCTCACCAGGCTTTCAAGAAATCCAGTCTTGGGTTTCCTCTCCAGTGGGAAAGAGTTCCATAGATAAAAATCAGTCGCCTGAAAATATCCCTGTTGTGGGCTTGCTAAACTGCTCTACCCTGGTGCCCCTCGCCTTCCTTTTCCAGGACTTCATTAGAACCAGAACTCAGCCTCAGAACCAAACTGGAGAGCCGGTTTGGTGTAGTGGTTAAGTGTGCGGACTCTTATCTGGGAGAACCGGGTTTGATTCCCCACTCCTCCACTTGCACCTGCTAGCATGGCCTTGGGTCAGCCATAGCTCTGGCAGAGGTTGTCCTTGAAAGGGCAGCTGCTGTGAGAGCCCTCTCCAGCCCCACCCACCTCACAGGGTGTCTGTTGTGGGGGAGGAAGGTAAAGGAGATTGTGAGCCGCTCTGAGACTCTTCGGAGTGGAGGGCGGGAAATAAATCCAATATCTTCTTCTATCTTCTTTTTCTATGCAATGCCAGAGGTTATTCCTGGAAACTGTAAAGAGCAACTCTGAGCATGTACAAAGTGCACTTTTATTGCACATGGGACGCTATGATGAGGAAGGAAGGCAAAGCTTGGAAATCTGAAGAAGGAAGGAAGGAAGGAAGGAAGGAAGGAAGGAAGGAAGGAAGGAAGGAAGGAAGGAAGGAAGGAAGGAAGGGAGGCAGGAAGGGAGGAAGGGAGGAAGGAGGGAAGGAAGGAAGGAAGGAAGGAGGGAAGGAAGGAAGGAAGGAAGGAAGGAAGGAAGGAAGGAAGGAAGGAAGGTTGGTTTTCTCCCTTTCATATAGTTTTGGCAAGGAAGATTTGGCCACTGTCCTGAGTGAGGAAAAACCACATGAAAATCCGGGACCCCTCCCCCCGCTTCCCTCCCAAGGCCTGAAATTTTTGTCCATATCTGAAGGAGGCTGGTTAAAGAACACGCGTTTTGACAGCTTTCCCGGAGGCACAAAGAGCTCGTCCCATGCGCCAACAGCCCCTTTGAGAAAGGAAGATTCAGTGGAGAAAAATTAACAGATATAAACACTCCCTGTGGGTATGAGAAAGATGCAGCCAAGATTTGTTGGGAAGAGACATAATCTGATGCTCAGGGAGGTGGCAGGCGCAAGGGGGGGGGAGGGAGGGAGGCCTCCTTGGGTGGGCAATTTGTTCCACGCTCCCAGGGCCACCTCGGAAACAGATCACAGGCCAGAGGGTGGTGTGTGATTTGCATATCTGCCATTGCACCTCATTTGCATCTGGGTCCCTTTGCAGCAGCGCCAGTCTCGCTTGGCTGGTGTCGGTCCCGGCTACAACCCAGTTTGAAACCAGTTGGCCTCCCCCACGTTCCCTCAACGAGAGTCCTCCTGCTTCGATTTCACCGCAACATTGCAGCCCCAGAAGTATTCTGCAAACCGAGGCAGGTGCAAAAAGCACCAGCAGGGCTCAGAAGAAATGTTGCAAATCAAATTCCGTTTTTGCAAGAGGGGATAGACAGTGTAACCCCTGTGAATGGTTAATACACACAGGAGAGAGAGGAGATGGATCACACCAGCCTGGGACCACTGGAAGCACACCCTAGAGGCATGACTTATGAGTTTATGCACATACACAAGGTATACATTCAGTTTCTTTCTTTCTTTCTTTTTCACTGGGACTCAAGTAGGGTTGCCAACCTCCAGGTGATAGCTGAAGATCTCCTGGGATCAACTGATTCCCCAGGCAACAGGGATCAGTTCCCCTGTAGAAAATGGCTGCATTGGAAGGTGGAGTCTATGGCATTGTACTCCCTTGAAGCCCCTCCCCTCCCTAAACCCCGCCCTCCTCAGGGTCTACCTCCCAAATCTCCAGCTATGTCCCAATTTGGAGCTGACAACCCTCGATTCAAGGCAGATTACATGTAGTGAGCCAGCACAATCACAAAAATGGGATATTCAATAAATGCTTTAGGATTTTGAAAGTCTGGAACTACCAGAAAGAACTATAGCACAGTATAGGTATTCACATGACATGTTAAGGTGTGCAGAATTTCATAAACAGAATCCTACTGACAATAAGCTAAACACAGCAGTGGGGGCCGCAGTTCCTAATCTCTTATCCAAGTAAGTTTGTAAAACCATTTTGGCTGATTCCACACTAACCTTGCTCCGCACCAGGCTGCCGTTTCGCTCCGGAGCAAACTAATGATTTCGCACCTGAAAAAGCAGGTTTACGCTGCACTACGGCGAATTGCGGGTTTTCCCTGCACAAAATGGTGGCGTGGAGCAGCTGGTGCAAAATCACTAGTTTGCTCCGGAGAGAAGCAGAAGCCTGGTGTGGAGCAAGGTTAGTGCGGAATCAGCCTTTGTGTAGTGCAACCTAGGGCTGCAGGTCTTGTGCGTGCTTTTGCGTGCGCAATGCGATGACATCACCTGGAAGTGATGTAATCGTGCCAGGCACATTGTGTGAGGAGGACTCTCTAGAATTTTGGTATAAAACTTACACTTGGATTCCTGGCAGCTGTTCGCCTCCCTCATATCTCTTTTTTGTTAAGCAGAAACCCTTCAGACCCATAAAGCCCTTTCCCTGGCAGCCCCTTCACATCCCGGTTATTCTAATGGTAGAAATAGGATTTCTGTTCAACCAAAATGCCATCTCCAGCATCCTTTCACCTAGCCCTGTCAGATCAGAAGGAAAAACCTCACAAGACAAGGTTTACAGAGAAACCCAATTTGTTAAAAGGAGGGGGGGGGTCAGTAATACCGCCCCTGCCCAAACATAGGAGCAAACTCTGCACAGGTGAAGTGGTGCTTCAGCAGCATTTTGGGTTGCAGTAGCACTCAAAATGGTGCCCAACCTTGAGGGAATGGTGTTGACCATGAAGATCGTAAGAAACGGGGAGATAAACAGAGCCTGAGATAGGGAAAGAGGGAGAAATAAAGGAATGAAGGGGAGGAGTCCAGTGTGGCGTACGCTTTTCCCTCCCCCATAGTTCACACATATAAAGTACCTCCCATAGTTCACATATATAAATTACCTTTCCTTTCCTTTTAATGATTAAAAACAGTTCCATTCTGAGGACTGCCAGGTCTGTGTTGGAAAATACCTGGAGGGTGGATCTGGGAGAGAGCTGGGTTTGGGGAGAGGAGGGGCCTCAGAATGGTACAATGCCATAGAGTCCATTCCCTAAAGCAGCCATTTTCTCCCGTGGAGCTGAACTCTGCCAGCAACGGAAGCCATTGTCAAAGAAACCACTTCAAGCAAGGGCCTAGGGTTACCAACCTCCAGGTGGCTCCTGGCAATCTCCTGCTATTACAGTTGATCTCCAGATAACCAAGAGCAGCTTCCCTGGAGAAAATGGCTGCCTTGGAGGGTAAACTCTATGGCTTTAGAGCAGGGGCGGGGAACCTCCATCCCGAGGGCCGTATGCGGCCCTCGAGGTCACTTGATGTGGCCCTCGGGGATTGCCGGGCTGAACCGAGCCATATGGCAGCCTCTCTGGGGCCTGGCTGGCCAGTGAGGATTGTGGGTCCCAGCTGCGCTATGCAGCAGCCTCCCCAGGGCCAGGCAGGGATCACAGGGCCCAGATGTTCTGTGCGGCAGCCTCCCTGGGGCCTGGCTGGCTGGCCAGAATTGCTGCAGGGCCTGGAAAAGTTACTGCCACAGTTCAGTTTGCACTTGATTATCCCAGATGGTGTGGCCTAATATGCTAATATTAGGGGATGTGGTCTAATATGCTACTGAGTTCCTGCTGAGCTTTTTCTACAAAAAAAGCCCTGGGCCTATGCATTTGCCTAGGGTGGCAGACTGGGTGTGTGTGTGTCTGTGCCAGATTAGGCTCTCCCCACATGACTTTAAATAGAAAAACAATTATTTGCATTAATTTTGCTGGCCTGAATCATTCTCCCTCAGCGGAACACTGTTTTTTTAAGTTGATAATTTTTTAAGGCCTGCGGATGATGTTATAAACATCCATATGGCCCTTGGCGTAAAAAAGGTTCCCCAGCCCAGCTTTAGAGCCTGCTGAGGTCCCTCCCAGGATCTGCCTCCAGAATCTCCAGGTATTTCCCAATCCAGAACTGGCAACGCTGAGCAATCCAAAGATGGAAAACAACAACCCGTGTTTCCACTCATCAGAACTGAACTCCCCCCAAGAAATTCAGCTCAGTCCTGGAGGTCTGAAAAGCCAGAACGGATGGCAGAACAGCATCAGCAGTGCGTTCGTTTAGACTGCGGTCCGGAGAGTTTGTTGTTAGCGCTGCACTGGAATAAAATTGGTCTTCTCCCCCTCGCCTTTCCCTGGTGGCTGTCACCCAACCACCCTGAGCCTGGTGAAAGGACTGGGGGTTTCTTTTCTCTGATTGCAACCCTCAAAGGGTGCACGGGAAATGAAGCGGCTTTAATGCATTTAGACTTTCGACACATTCAGGGCAGCTCACTTACAGCATCAAAGTGACACGCTCTGTCTGGGCCTTGAGAGAAAAGCAGAGCAGGGGAGGGTCAGAGGAAAAAGAAAGAGAAATCAAGAGGGTCACCTTCTAAACGCTGTAAGAAAGAAACAAAAGGCAGAAAGAGGAAGCAAAAAACCCTGGCCATTTCACATGTGTTTGGCAGGCGGAAACAGCCAATTATACCCAGGTCTGCCATTCATACGTAATCGGTGCCTTTCGTACCTGAAAACAGGTTCCAGGAATTTATAAAGTGCCTTGATTTTTTTTTTTTAAGAATTAAAAGTGTAAGCAAAGAACAGAAGTGTGTGGTACAAGAACTGCCTGCCCTTTTGAGATACACCAAAATTGTAACCATTGCTAAAGCCACCAGTCAGATGTCTAGGGGAAGAAGAAGTGGAAGAAGAAAAAGAGGAGGAGGGTGAGATTGTGACCAGTTTCGCACTAGACTTGTTCCAGGTGGAGAGCCCTTTTGCTCCTGGTGCTTCTCTTGGTTTTCGCACAAGCTGCCCCGGAGCTGTGAGTTGGCACACCGCTTTTCTGCAGCAAGCGAGATCCTCTTACAAGTGGTTTCTGCTTGCCACAGAAAAGTGGCATGCCAACTCACAGCTCCGGGGCAGCTTGTGCAAAAACTGAGAGAAGCGTCAGGGGCAAAAGGGCTCTCCACCTGGAACAAGCCCTAATGCGAAATCAGTCTGGATTTATACCCCACCCTTCACTCAGAGTCTCAGAGCAGCTTGCAATTTCCTTCCCTTCCTCTCCCCACAACAGACACCCTGTGAGGTAGGTGGGACTGAGAGAGCTCTGAGAGAACTGTGACTGGCCCAAGGTCACTCCAGCAGCTGCATGTGGAGGAGTGGGGAATCAATCCTGGTTCTCCCAGAAAAGAATCTGCCACCCTTAACCACTACACCAAACTGACTCTATCATCAACAAAGTAGGACGGATACAGGCTCATCAACAGGGTGGGATGAATACAGATATTCCCTGCTTGTTCCCAGCGTCTGATGCTCAGGGATATTCCGCCTGATATTCAAGCAATGGCTGTTTCATCCAGCTATCATGACCAATAGATGTTGAGTGTTTTTAGAAAGTGGGTGAGGCTAGGTGGAGCTTTTGTCCAGCAGGGCTTGTGATTGGCCACTGAGGCTAGGTGGAGCTTTTGTCCAGCAGGGCTTGTGATTGGCCACTGAGAATAATGATTCGTTGTGCCAATTTTATATACATATAAAGTTGCTTTGGCAGGCAGCAGCTGCTACCACAGCACAAAGATCTTCACTGCGTGACTGGAGGGAAGCTGTGTGTACATGAGGCGATGTTTTAAAACAAGCTGTACACTTAAAAAAGCCATCCTGTTAAGTGGATCTTCTGCCTGATATGTTGAAGGGTTACTATTAGACAGATTCAGGTAGGTCGCTGTGCTGGTCTGAAGAAATACGAGTCCAGTGGCACCACCTTTAAGCCCAACAAAGTTGAATTCTGGGTATAAGCTTTGTGTGTATGCTTACTTCTTCAGAAATTTGATCCAAGTGGCATCTCTAAGATCAACAAAGTTGAATTCTGGGTATAAGCTTTGTGTGCTTTTGTATCTGATGAAGTGTGCATACACATGAAAGCTTATACCCAGAATTAAACTTTGTTGGGCTTAAAGGTGCCACTGGACTCAAGTTTTGTTCAGTTACGATTCGTGTTTTGCATAACCTTCTCCCATGACATTCACCATCTTGTCCCAGATTTCCAAAAGTGCTCAAAGAAGCAGCAGTTAGAGTGTTGGATAGGGGAGACCTGGGTCCAAATACCCGCTTGCCATACTTTCTAGGTAACTTTGGACCGAATCATTGGCATTCAGCCTAACCTGCCTCACAGGGTTGTTGTGAAGGCAGAATGGAGGAGGGAGAACCCTTACCCCATTGATTGCTGAGATCGCTGGGGCTTACTCTTGAGTAAGCATGTGTGGGATTATATGCCACGAAACTTTGTCGTCGACAGAGGAGAATGACCCGCTCAGATGGGTGGGGAAACAGCAGAGACCACCAAGGAGGCTTCGTCAGTTTCAAAGACATCAGCTTCAAAATGAAGCCCAGAGAGGGGCAAGAGGACAGATGTAAGGAAGAAGGGAAAGGGAAAAGAAAAGGAGGAGGAGGACAAGGTCACCCAGCAAGCTTCCCTGGCACAATTGGGGATTCAAACCTGGATTTGTTTATCCTCTTTCAGCAAATCCAGGAATGAGGAATGGACCATCATTCTAGGCTTGACTGTGTTCCTTTCAAGAGCAGTGGAGTAGTTACAACATTAGTATCTGACTAGTATCTGGGAAACTTGGGTTTGAGTCCCTTCTTGTGCCATGGAAGCTCACTGGGTGACCCTGGACCAGTCACAATCCCTCATCCTGACCTACCTCTCAGGGTTGTTGTGAGGATAAAATGGAGGAGAGGAGAACTGTGTAAGCCATTTTGGTTCCCCATTGGAGAGAAAAGTGGGGTATAAATGAAATAAATAAACTACCATGTTCTTGCCTGGCTCCCAAAACAACCTTCCAATGGTTTGGGCCCTACATTTTCAATTTTAACAACTGCAAAGTTAGGGGGGGGGGGTGTTTTAAAAGATAGGTTTCCAGTTTGCCAAAAGATCCTGGCACTAGCTCAGCAGATATTTTGAGGTCTGTGTTTAGATTCAAGCTGAATCGAGTGGTATAGCAATTCTTGGATGGCCCCACTGCCAGGAGAGAATACGAATACCAGTTCCATATTTAAGGGTGCAGAAAAGATAGGGTTGCCAATCCCCAGGTGGGGGCAGGGGATCCCCCGGTTTGGAGGCCCTCCCCCCACTTCAGGGTCGTCAGAAAGCGGGGGGGGGGGGGGAGGGGAGGGGAATGTCTGCTGGGAACTCTTTTATTCCCTAGGGAGATTTATTCCCATAGAAAATAATGGAGAATTGATCCGCGGGTATCTGGGGCTCTAGGGGGGCTGTTTTTTGAGGTAGAGGCACCAAATTTTCAGTATTGCATCTAGTGCCTCTCCCCAAAATACCCTCCAAGTTTCAAAAATATTGGACCAGGGGGTCCAATTCTATGAGCCCCAAAAGAAGGTGCCCCTATTCTTCATTATTTCCTATGGAAGGAAGACATTGAAAAGGTGTGCCATCCCTTTAAATGTGATGGCCAGAACTCCCTTTGTAGCACAATCATGCTTGTCACAACCTGGCTCCACCCCCAAAGTCCCCAGATATTTCTTAAATTGGACTTGGCAACCCTAAGAAAAGAAGAAGAAGAATGCAGATTTATACCCCACCCTTCTCTCTGAATCAAAGACTCAAAGCGGCTTACAATCTCCTTTATCTCCTTCCCCCACAACAGACACCCTATAAGGTGGGTGGTGTTGAAAGGGCTCTCACAGCAGCTGCCCTTTCAAGAACAACCTCTGCCAGAGCTATGGCTGACCCAAGGCCATTCGAGCAGGTGCAAGTGGAGGAGTGGGTAATCAAACCCGGATCTCCCAGATAGGAGTCCACACATTTAACCACTACACCAAACTGGCTCAAGAATAAGTCTGCAGAGGAATGCAACATTATGTCATGGAAAGGACCCATTCATGGAAACGGTTCATCAAACCATACAGTGTTCTAACAATGGAATCGTTTTACCAGCAAGTTTCATTTCTTCAAATTTCCTCTGCAAAAAAATATTAGCTTGAGGAAACCAGAAATCAGAAATGAAAAAAAGTTTCAGAATCATTCCTGCTGTTTTCTCCTCCCATTTAAGTATTTTGAACAAGGGCTTTGCAAATTTTTGTGAATGCAGAGCGACTGCCCAATTCAAGAAAGTGATTTGAATAAAACCTATCTGCGTGCATTTTGCGTGAGGTGAGTTTCGAAGAGAAAGCACAATTTGGTTTTAGATGATGCACATGCTTTTTGTAGCAGTAGCTCACAACTTTAATGCCAGTAGCTCACAAAGTAGAATTTTTGCTCACAAGACATTTGGGGAGGGCTGTACTACATCAGAGTAAAGGAAGAAACTGAAAACACCCAGATTCTCATGGGGAGGTAGTATGGTGTAGGGGTTAAAGTGGTGGACCAAGGCAGGCGTGGCCAACAGTAACTTTCCAGATTTTTTTTTGCCTACAACTCCCATCAGCCTCAGCCACTGGCCATGCTGGCTGGGGCTGGTGGGAGTTGTAGGCAAAAAGCATCTGGAGAGCTACCGTTGGCCACCACTGGACTAGGGAGACCCAGGTTCAAATCCCCGCTCTGCCATGGAAACTCTCAGGGTAACCTCAGACTTTCCTCATGGACTAAGAAACCTCACAAGGCTGTTGAGCAGAGGATCAAGGACACGCCAACCTGCATTCCTCCCAGGAAAGGGTAGAAGCAGGAGTCAGTTTGTAAAAATATATATCTATATATCAAGGTGGTGGAGCTTATTAGCATAACTCTTTAGCTGACAGGGGTGTCAAACTCATTCGTTATGAGGGCCGGATCTGATATAAATGAGACCTTGTTGAGCCGGGCCATGTTAGGCCAAGCCATGTATATACCTATTTAAGACTAGCAGAGATATAAACTTTATAAAAGCTACAGGAAAACACAATTAAATATTTTTTAAAAAAAACCTTAAAACATGTTTAAAGTATCAGCACTTGTTGGTATTAAATGTGCTTTCTTTGTATCTCTCCCATGGGATCCAGGGAACTGGGCAAAGGAAGCTCTGGCTCCTTCCTTCCTTCTTTCCCCAGGGGACCAGGAAGAGGAAGGAAGAGAGACTTGGCTCAGTAGCTCTGCTGTGCAATTGAGAGAGCCTGGAAAAAACAAGCTCTGCCTTTCCCCATTTCCTCCCCAATGGAGAAGATAGAGGTTTTGCTCTGTAGTTCCTGTGTGATTGAACAAGCCTTGCAAAGCAAGCCAGATGCAGAAGGAAGCAAGAGAGAGAGAGAAGGAAGCAGATGACAGCCAGTTTCTCGGGGGCCTGATAGGAGCCCTCCGAGGGCCTGAATCGGCCCCAGGCTGCATGTTCGACACCCCTGCTTTAGCATATGCTGCCCCCTCCCTCCAGCCAAAAGCAACCTGATGCAAGAAAGAAGAGCGCCGGGAGACTGAGGTCTGCTTGGGCTGGCTACAGATCCAGGGAGCCCAAGCAGACCTCGTTAACCGTCTTGCCCAGCCTTGCTGGGGCTCTCCTGGGTCGCCCCCCCCCCAGTCAAAAGGCCAGCAAGCCACCCGCTGCCCAAAATCACATAAGTGGAGAAAGGATGGCGCTGGTTTCTCCAGGGGTTAATGAGGGCTGCTGGGGGTGTGCCAAAGTCCCTGGTGGCTGGCCGTCCGTCCACTCTCCTAATCCAGAGATTGTTATGCATCTGCACCTACTATTCAATGGACGAGGTAGGTAAGAGTTCAGGAGTTGCGCTCCTGTGAGCTCCTGCTGAATCTGAGGCCTGGGTAGAAGTAAGTGCTTGTGATTGGTTCCAAACTTACCTCGCAGTTAGAAAACCAACTTCCTGACATGCCAGGGTTTTTTGTTTTATCCGCGGGGAGCGTGTTTGTACAGGAAGTCCTCAATTCAAAGGCCTCATGTTTGAGAGCCAGTTTGGTGTAGGGGAGACCCAGTTTGGTGTAGTGGTTAAGTGCGTGGACTCTTATCTGGGAGAACTGGGTTTGATTCCCCACTCCTCCACTTGCACCTGCTGGAATGTCCTTGGGTCAGCCATAGCCCTGGCAGAGGTTGTCCTTGAAAGGGCAGCTGCTGTGAGAGCCCTCTCCAGTAGGCTTCCCAAATCTCCCGCTCTGGCGGGAGACTTCTGGTTTCACAGCCTCACCTCCCGCTTTTCAAAACTCTGGAAGCGGGGGTGGGGGGTGGAGGGGGGGGGAGAACATACCTTTAGGCTTCATGTAGAGCTCCTGAGCCGTTTACAAAATGTCTGCCCCTTTAAGGCTGGGCAGGAAGCCGGAAGCAGGAAGGGCTTTTGAGAACGGCCCCTCCCTTTCTTTGCTTTCGTTTTCACAGGAAGTAGAGTTGTCCAGAGGAAGATCTGGTAAGTGTGTGTGTGTGAGAGAGGGAGGGGGCAGGGGATTCCCTAGTTTGGAGGCCCTCCCCCCCTTTAGAAAGCGTGGGGGGGGAGGGAAATGTCTACGAGGCACTCTATTATTCCCTGTGGAGAACGATTCCCATAGGGAATAATAGGAAATTGATCTGTGGGTATTGGGGGCTCTGGGGGGCTATTTTTTGAGGTAGAGGCACCAAATTTTTAGTATAGCATCTAGTGCCTCTCCCCAAAATACCCCCCAAGTTTCAAAACGATTAAACCAGAGGGTCCAATTCTATGAGCCCCAAAATATGGTGCCCCTATCCTTAATTATTTCCTATGGAAGAAAGGCATTTTAAAAGGTGTGCTGTCTCTTTAAATGTGATGGCAAGAACTCCCTTGGAGTTCAATTATGCTTGTCACATCCTTGTTCTTGGCTCCACCCCCAATGTCTCCTGGCTCCACCCCCAAAGTCTCCTGGCTCCACCCCCAAAGTCCCCAGATTTTTCTTTAATTGGACTTGGCAACCCTACTCTCCAGCCCCACCCACCTCACAGGGTGTCTGTTGTGGGGGAGGAAGGTAAAGGAGATTGTGAGCTGCTCTGAGACTCTTCGGGGTGGAGGGCGGGGTATAAATCCAATATCTTCTTCATCTTCTTCTTCATGTCCACCATGAGTCTGCCCTGCTTCTTTCACCAGATGTGCTCTGGGATTTCTGTGTTTTATTCCCAGATGTGTATGGGTTTGGGATCAGGATCCTTGTACAGGGGGAGAAAGGGACTGACGCCTTCCTCCCTGAACTGTTTTCTCAGCACTCCATGGAGCAACTATTTGCCCCACTTAGGAAACGTAGTTTGTTGCTGTTTCGATTAATGACTTGCCCCCGCCCCGTCTGCAGGGCTCAGGCCAGGGCGAGTGATAATAACAATACAATCGTGCATTAATTAAAACCATTCTTAAAATATTAATCTAATACTAATTGTGTTAAACAGAACAGATGGCACAGAGCAGCATAGTTAACCTAATCAGGAGAAAAATCTGGTCGCATCAAAACTTGGGCAGAGGCAGGAAAAAAGAGGGAACAAGAATGCAGACAGACAGAGCTGTTTTCATCTGTCAGAGGCCTGGTGGAACAGCTCCATTTTTCAAGCCCTGTGGAATTGTAACAGATCTCACAAGGCCCAGATCTCAGTTGGAAGAACATTCCATGGAGCCCAGGCCAGAGCCAAAGGCAAAAAAGCTCTGACTCTGGCTGAAGTTACTTGAATGCTCCTCGGCGCAAGAATCAGCAATAGGTCTTTATCTAGTGAGTGTAACGTCCTGGGAGGTTGGTAATAACAGGAGAGGCAAGACTAACCTGAGGTAAGACTAAACCGGGGTCATTTTGTAGAAAAAGATGTGCCAGAGCTCATTAGCACAGCTCATTTGCATATGCCGCACACCCCTGACATCACCGGAAGGTGTACTAAATTATACCAGCTCAGCATCTACCTTGAAATGCTTCTTGAATTATAATTGTCATCATAAAACCTTACTCCCATCATACTTTTTAAATGACTTTCTCCTATGTGGCCACAGTGACATGATGAAGATTTCCACCTGTCTGCTTGATATGTTTTGGTTATTTTCCCATTTCTTTTGTGGGGGGAAATATCAGAAAGTTTGTCAACTCTTACGGTTCAGCAAAATTCCCACAGGGGGGTTGAACAATGGAGCCCAGAAGCTAGTATTGGGGGAGGGGGGGAGAAAGAAAGAAAGAAAGAAAGAAAGAAAGAAAGAAAGAAAGAAAGAAAGAAAGAAAGAAAGAAAGAAAGAAAGAAAGAAAGAAAGAAAGAACCCCTTCTCTAGTGTCGCGCCACACTGGCTTCCTGATGTCTCTATTCTATCCAGGGCCAGATTAACAATTAGACCAACTACGCACTAGCTTATGGGCTCCCACACCTTTAGGGGCCCCGGGCTTACTTTCCCCCCATTTCCCCCTGCTTGCAGCCCTCCCAGCCTGCACAGACAGCCAGCAACTGTGCTGCTCTTTGCCCAGTTTGCCTGGTGTGGCTGCTGCTGGCGTCATTGCCAAGTTTGCCTCTCTCTGCCTCTCCCCCGCAGTTTTTCAATGGGGCTTTTGAGAAGGGGCCTGCCTAGGGGCCTCCACAGGGTTTAATTTGGCACTATCCTATGGGCCCATAGCATAGAATGGAGAGATTGGGCTGCCATTGTGGTGCAACCCCAGAGAAGGGGGTTAAAGTTTAAAAGCCCTTCTCTAACACCCTGCTGCAATTGCGGCTCAATCTCTCCATTTTATCCTATGGGCCTATGGAACACTCGCTTTGCTGAAGGCAGATCTGGTCCTCACAGTGATGGAAGAGGCAGTCAGGATCTTGAGGTCTGCTGTCGCCTGTGTGATTGTGACTCATTTCATCCACTGCCCAGGGACATCACCTGACTGTAAACTTGGGCACCCGTTCCATTCCTTTTTGTTTTTAGGTCTAACTGCAAGAACACCAACAAGCCCCTCACATAGGGGAAGGGAGGAAAACTCTGCAAGGGTGCAGTCAGACTGAACATTAACCGCGACTCACCCACGCCCCCAATGCGGAGTTAAAGCGGACATTCAGACATTCACATCTGTCAAACGATGCGAAGTCGTTATCATCCCGACTTGCTCCACATGTATATCGGGGTTAATTTGACTGTAGAAAAAGTCCAGTCCTTTTTCAAAACCGCGGCACAGGATCGGCTTTTTGTTGTTTGGACAGCTCATGCGCGATACTGCCTCTCACCTCACAGACATGCGCATTGCCAGATCATCTGGGAATCTGAGCTGACGCTTCTGCTTCTCCAATCAACACAGGATCGGGGGGGGGGGGGCATTATCCCACTATTCAGAACAGGAAAAAATTCTTTTTTTTCAATGTGGAGGATTTCAAGATATCATTGTCACTGCCAATTTCTAGGAAAATAATTCCTGGCAGTTCCGTGGTTTGGATCGGCAACGTTAATTCTGGAAACTTTCCCCCTTCCCCCCTGCCGCTGAAGCAAGGTTTGATTTTCCAGTTCCAAACAGTTGGGCGCATGTTCAATGGACCCCCCCCCCTCCCAGAAATCACCATCACCGTGTGATCGATCAACTGCTTTTCACTAACAGGACCAACCCTTTATACCACCGTTCATGTGAACGCCGCCACGTCGGATTTTTCTGCCCCGGTCCAGAAAAAGGCTCTTCCATCTCGCTTTAAGTGGTAGGTCTGGCTGCACCCCAAGTCTCCCCTTCAAAAAGATCCTGGGAAAATTATGGTAGGGGCTAGGGTTGCCAACTCTGGGTTGGGAAATACCTGGAGATGGGGGGGGGAGCCTGAAGAGGGCGGGTTTGGAGGGGAGGGGAAGGACTTCAATTACACATAATGCCATAGAGTAGGGGTGCCCAACGGTAGCTCTCTCTCTCTTTTTTTGCCTACAACTCCCATCAGCCCCAGCCATTGGCCATGCTGGCTGGGGCTGATGGGAGTTGTAGGCAAAAAAACATCTGGAGAGCTACCGTTGACCAACTCTGCCATAGAGTCCTCCTCTCAAAGTTATCTGAAGGTTTGGGGACAGAGCCTGGGGGGATAGGGACCTCAGTGGGGTACAATGCCGTAGAGTCCACCCTCCACAGCATCCACTTTCTCCAGAGAAACTGAACTTTGTAGTCTGGAGATGAGATGGAATTCAGGGGATTCCCCAGGTCCCACTTGGAGTCTAAGCAACCCAAGAGTACCACAGCATGAAGCAGACACACCAATTTAACTGTGGAATACTAACGAAATACATTCACCCCAAACCAATATACCTGGAGGTTGACATCCCTACTAGTCTGTCATTGCTCAGTGGGGAGTAACATATCCTCAGCACATGGTCAGGGGCCCTTTTTTTTGGCACTCCTTTTCCTTCCACTTTCTTGCTACTTCTCTGCTGTCCCTGCGAGGCAGTAACACAATTGGGATATGGTGCCATCTGAGAGATTGCTTTAGCTATTTATTTGTATGTATTATTTAAATTGTTGTATTATTATTTATTGATGTTCTTATCCCTTGATGTGTACCGCCCTGAGCCCTGCGTACGCAGGGAAGGTGATGGGGCGGGATGGTGGCTCAGTGGTAGAGCATCTGCTTGGGAAGCAGAAGGTCCCAGGTTCAATCCCTGGCATCTCCAAAAAAGGGTCCAGGCAAACAGGTGTGAAAAACCTCAGCTTGAGACCCTGGAGAGCTGCTGCCAGTCTGAGAAGACAATACCGACTTTGATGGACCAAAGGTCTGATTCAGTATAAGGCAGCTTCATATGTTCATATGTGATTTATAAATTTAAATTTTAAATAAATTAATTAAGAACATAAGAGAAGCCATGTTGGATCAGGCCAATAGCCCATCCAGTCCAACACTCTGTGTCACACAGTGGCCAAAAAAATTATATACACACACACACATATATATATATACACACACTGTGGCTCATAGCCACTGATGGACCTCTGCTCCATATTTTTATCTAATCCCCTCTTGAAGCTGGCTATGCTTGTAGCTGCCACCACCTCCTGTGGCAGTGTATATACGAAGCCCCAGTATTGGAAACAGAACCCAGGCACAAATTAGCACAGTTCAAAGGACGCTGTGTGAATGCGTGCACGAGAGAGCCCAACAATCCATATTCACGCTCATTTTGTTTGCAAGCATGCACCCCTGCTGGGTTGATTTTTATTTTTAAAAAACCCCAGTCCTGAAAAACCACTGGGTGAAATCGAAGGGGACTCTTGCATTTCCTGGCCCGTTTGGTGTCTACAGGACTGCAAACCTTCCAGGCACCTTGATGTTTTAAAATGGTTCTCTTCCGCTTTCGGTCCTGTGTTGACAGACGCTCCTGGGCAAGGCAATACACAAACATGCAGCAGAGAGCTTTCTCTGCTGCTCCCCTCCCCCCACTCACCAAGTATGGAAATGCAAAAAGGAGCAGCAAGCTGGGACTGGGCCAACTGCAAAACCTAGGCCAAGGGGACCCCACCCCCCAAACCAGCCCTTTGTGCTCTTTCAATTCTTCCTGAAATGTCTGCAAGCAACAAGAACTTTCTTTTCGCCATAGCAGCCACTGCAAAGTCCGCGTTTTTTCATCTTAGGCGGGCAAGGCAGTTGGCTCCCTTCCTGGATCGCAACAACCTAGCAACAGTGATCCATGCTACGGTCACCTCGAGGTTGGACTACTGCAATGCCCTCTACATGGGGCTGCCCCTGTGCCGAACTCGGAAATTGCAGCTGGTGCAGAATGCCGCGGCCCGGCTGTTATTGGGCCTCCCAAGATGGGGGCACATTCGGCCGGGTCTTCGGACTCTGCACTGGCTTCCAGTAATGTACCGAGTTCGGTACAAGGTGCTGGTCATTACCTTTAAAGCCCTATATGGCCTGGGACCTGCCTACCTGAAGGACCGTCTCTCCCCATATGTTCCCCAGAGAGTACTGAGATCGGGAACCCAAAACCTTCTCGCCATCCCCGGGCCAAAAGAAGCCTGCCTAAAATCTACTAGGGACAGGGCCTTCTCTGTTATGGCCCCTACATGGTGGAATCAGCTGCCGGAGGAGGTGAGGGCCCTGCGGGACCTTGTTCAGTTCCGTAGGGCCTGTAAGACAACCCTCTTCCGGCTAGCCTACACCTAACTGATAGGAGAAACTAAATGTAGCTTTACCAGACTCCTGTTATACATACTGTTGTAATGCTTAATGTTTCTAAGGTTTTAAATGTTTTAAATGTTTATATATTTAAATGTTAGTTTAATTTTATGTTTGACTTTCTGTTGTGAGCCGCCCTGAGCCACTTTGTGGGAAGGGCGGGATATAATAAATAAACAAACAAACAAACAAACAAATAAATAAATAAATAAAAGTCCCCACTGACTTATGGTGCTCTCATAAGATTTTTAAGGCGAGAGACGAAGGGAGGTGGGTTTGCCATCGCCTGCCCCTGTGTAGCAACCATGGAGTTCCTTGGTGGTCTCCCATCCGATCCTGCTTAGCTTCCAAGACCTGATGAGATTGTGCCAGCCTGGGCCATCCAGGTCAGGAAACGACAAAATCAAAAATACATCAAACGAGCGCCCAAACTGTGTGCACAGAGTTACGCCCTTCTAAGTCTGCTGTGGTCAATGGGCTTAGAAGAGCGTACCTCTGCTTAGGATGGCATTGTCAGCAGAGTGCCTTTTGCAGGCACCTGTATGTGGGTCCCCCTCATATGTTTATCCCACTCTTACCCCAAGGAACCCCTCCTTGCAACAACCCCACAAGATGGGTTAGTCCAGGGGTGGCCAAACTGTGGCTCTTTCACACATATTGTGTGGCTCTTGAAGCCCCCACCGCCCCATCAGCTGGCTTGGAGAAGACATTTCTCTCTTTAAATCACTTCTCCAAGTCAAGCCAGCCAGCAGCTTGGATAATACACTTAAAGTTAAAATTGCTTCCTTTCCACCTCCGTCTCCTCTCCATCTACTTGCGGCTCTCAAATATCTGACGCTAATGTCTTGCATCTCTCAAACATCTGATGTTTATTCTCTGCGGCTCTTACGTTTGCAAGTTTGGCCACCCCTGGGTTAGCCTATGAGATCATGGCTAGATCAAAGTCTCCCAGCAAATTTCTTAGCAGGAGTTGAACCTGGGTCTCACAGATCTTAACCCAACACTCTAACGATGTAATGTAATGTAATGTAAAATTTTATTTGTATCCCGCCCTCCCCCGCCGAAGCAGGCTCAGGGCGGCTAACAACATTTAAGGTGAACAACACAATAATAAAACAATAAATTCATATTAAATTCACATTAAAACCAATCAATGATTAAAACATTCAATGATTAAAACAATCAATGATTAAAACATAACTACTACCCTGTACCAACAGGGCCTAGGAAAGGGAATGGATAACTGAGGTTGTACGTGGGCTACATCTTGTCTTGCTATGTTTTTACTCGAGGTGTCGTGTTAAGAAAACGTCTGCAGTTCTAAAAGAATCATGTTCTCACTGTTTAAGATTGTGGTTGGAACAAAGAAATATCTTTGCAGGCGTTGCTGTGTGTGCCTGATTGCTCTGTAACCGGGAAAACAATTTTGTAGCGGAACTTAACCAGTTTGAGCTGTCAAATATCCTTCTAGTGCCCTGATGCCCAGAATACTGCGTGAAGAGATGACCCTGAGAACATAGCAGCTCGCCATTTCTGGTTTCACACATTTTCATCAATGGTGTTGAAGTCCATCTCCGGACAAATGCAACTGGCAAATGTTTTAGGCCCGGGCGGCCAAGCAATCAAAGGGTTTCTGCTGAACAAACCTCTACCATAATGCTGGTTTATCTATGCATAACCTGCAAATGGGCAAAATCAACAATTGCCCATATACTGGCCTTCTCTGCCATGGCCCCCGGCCTTGTAAAACAGGCTGCCTAAAGCAGTCATGAAGACTCCCCCTCTCCTGGCCTCCCGCAAATTATGAAACACTGACATGGTACTGTTTTATTGGTTTCCCACGCAAATGGTATCCAGACCAAATGTTCTTTCAATTTGTTCATTTCACCATTTTGCCATTGGATTCTAACTTTGTACCATGCTGACATAGACCTGCCCACCAGCTATAAGTAGCTCTGCTCACTGTACCGCATTCCACTGTCTGATGAAGTCTGCATGCATACGAAAGCTTACATTCTCAATAAAACTTTGTTGGTCTTAAAGGTGCTACTGGACTCCTGCTTCGTTCTGTTGCTTCAGACCAACACGGCCGCCCACCTGGATCTATACAACACTGAATTATTCAAGAGGGCTTTTCTGAGCAAGAGGGACGGTGGCTCAGTGGCAGAGCATCTGCTTGGGAAGCAGAAGGTCCCAGGTTCAATCCCTGGCATCTCCAAAAAAGGGCCCAGGCAAATAGGTGTGAAAAACCTCAGCTTGAGACCCTGGAGAGCCGCTGCCAGTCTGAGAAGACAATACTGACTTTGATGGACCAAAGGTCTGATTCAGTATAAGGCAGCTTCATATGTTCACTTCATATGTTCATGAGCAGGCAAGAGACTTGCACCAAACGAAACGATTCACAAAGTTACTTGAAAAACATCACTACTGAGTCTAGCTTGTTGAAACTAAGATCCTGCTGTCGGACTTGGTATCATTTCATGAGTCGTGTTCCTATTTACGCTGGGCTTCAGTTCTGGTTTCAGACTTCGGATTGGTTCTACAGCCCTAATCCGATTGCATCGTTTACTGAATGGCCTGTCCATCAATTGTATTGACTCATCCTGTGTGAGCTGCCTTAAGTCCAAGGGAGAAAGGCGGGCTGCCAACAATGTGAATCGATACACAAATAAAAATTACTCAAATTGCACTAAAGATACCTGTTTCCAATCTAGAAGAGCAGGCCTCTGGAGAGGCAGCTGATAAACTTTCTAAATAAACAATACATTTTAAATAAGAGCAAGATGATTTGATACAACTTAAGTCACTGTCATTTAAAGGAGAATTTTTTTTTCCAGAAGTCCACACTCCTTTTTGGAAGCCATCTCCTCCCTCATACATTCTCTTTCTTTCTCTCTGAACAGAAACATGCCTGAATCCAAACAGCCTCCCAAAATAAAATGGGCTGGCCTCAATGATTAAAAACCAGCTTTCCCAATTAAAATTGGCCTTTCAAATCAACTAAAAGTTGCTCCCCCTCCCCCAACAAGCTGGTGTAGCTGAGGCCAGAAAGGGAGAGGGAGTCCACAGTGGAAACCTAACCAGTTGGCCTCAGCTAACTAGAGCTCCCCTTGATTAACCTGCTAATTAAACTCATTAAAGCTAGCAAACTTCTGCTAGAAAGATGGAAAGGCTTTTAAAAAAAAAAAAGATCAACAGAAAAACCTATTCTAACCCATTCTAATCAAGGTAGCTTTTATATTGTGCAGGTGTATAGAAAGCTTGCTTCAACAACTACCTGGGACACACAAACACTATTAAAGAAAACTGGGATCCCATGGCCCCTTCAAGACTGCTAAAATATATTCCAGCGTGACTTAGAGCTCACATCATCAGATGTGTGAAGTGCACGTCCCTAGCACTTATGCCCCACATCCAGTGGATGATGATATGAGCTGTAGCTCATGAAAGCTTAGGCAGGAACCCATTTTGTTAGTCTCGATGTTGCCGCCGGACTCTTGCTTTATTTTGCCGCTACAGACAACCACTCTGAACACCCTCTGGAATTGTCACCACCACAAAAGTTACAGAGGACAGAACTGAACTAACTCCCTGAATTCCTTCCTTTCAGATCTCTTTTGGGTCATTTATGAAAACAGTTATCATGTTGCAGCCCCTCCATTATTTCACTGGGGCATCTCAGTTGTACTGTCAGACCCACACATTTTCAGTTGGGGCAAAGTCTGTGCGACTTACTTGGGGACACCCCCTCCAGAATATGTCTAAAATTGCAAGCCAAGCTCACCCCACCCCACCCAGAGAGAACACAGATTCTAACAACACTTGCAACTAAGTCTCTGGCTTGTTTTACCCTTAGCTGTGGACTACAGCATGGTTGAGTCTTTGCACTCTTCTGTCTGAGCAACATCAGAAAGCCAAAGCCACCTAACCCTTTTCATCAAGACCAATCAACATAGCCTCAGTCCAAGCTGCAAGCCTGTAGGTTCCACAGAACTCTTCAGCAGGCTGGATCTTGAAGGGGAAGAAAACTTTCCCAGGCCACGATCTTGAGGCCTTTTAAGCATCCTCAGACCTCCCCGTGCAGCGCAACCTTAAGCCCGTCTACTCAGAAGCAAATACCATCAACTTTGACAGAACTTCCTTCTGAGCTTTGGACTGTACCTTCAAGAGCACGAACAGGCCTCCCAGACTTGGGGCTCCTTTGATTTTGTTGTCCTGGCCAGCGCAGATATACATTTGGTGTCCTTTCCTTTTATTTCTTAGCTCCTTTGACCAATGGTCTTAAGCTCAAGCTAAAACAAGACAGTAAGTAGAAAAACAAATTCCGAATAATTTAAAACCAAACTAGACTAGCAACAAGAGGGAAAACCAATAATCACAATCACAAAACATCACTAAATCATCTGAAAGACTACCTAACATCAATATAAAATTCCGTAAAACTCTTCACCATTATAACAATATAAAATTAGAGTTAAAATCTTCGTCCATATTGGCAGCACAACCAGGCCATTTTAGAGAGACCACTATTGACAAATATTTTGCTACCGAGTGAGTTATTTCAGGGTCCACATCTTCCAGCAGAAGGGTTGTCACCAGTGTTCCCTCTAGGCCAAGTTAGTCTGAGCTAGTTTACAGATTTTTAGCCTCCGGCTCACACATTTTTGTCTTAGCTCAGGAAGGATGACCCCAGAGCACACCGATTTATGCAGCAGCTCCCAACTTTAATGCCAGTCGCTCACGGAGTAGAATCTTTGCTCACAAGACTCTGCCGCTTAGAGGGAACGCTGGTTGTCACCCAAGATTCCACAGGTGTTGCACACAAGCCACTGCAGGACAGGACAGCCGTGTCCTCTGGGGCCTGGAAGCCATGAGCCTGAACGAAGATGGGTTGCCTAGACGGGATGTCTCAAAGTCACATGACCCCCTCTTTTCAGGGCTCCAGCGCCTGTGATGGAGGAAGCACCAATGAGTCTCTCTGGGTGAAGTTTCTCTCTGAGCCTTTTCAGGGGGCATCTGGCACATTCCAGTCAAGAGAGGGGAAATCATACCACCAAGCAATGCTCCCTCTAAGTCTTGCGAGCAAAAATTCTACTTTGTGAGCTACTGGCGTGAAAGTTGTGAGAGCAACTGCATGTATTAGCTTGCTCTGGGGCCATTTTTCCTGAGCTGAGACGAAAACGTGTGAGCTGGAGGCTCAAAATCCGTGAGCTAACTCACCTTAGAGGGAACACTGCCACGAAGCCAAGTTGAACAATACAAAAGTTCACCTCATTCCACCTGGGCTGCTCCTGGAGGGAAGGCCTGGCCTGTCTCACTCCCGCTCTCTGGCAGGAGAATCCCCTTCCTAGCATCCAAACAACTTTCAACGGGACGTCTCCAGCCTTTTCACCCCTCCCATAGGAGCTGGCGGGGACGGGGAGTCGCTCCCGGGTCCCTCCCCCAATCCCCGGGCCTCAAGGAGAAGGTGCTCCGGAACGGGCCCTGCAAAAGGTAGGGAGACCCGCTGCCAGGCATGGAACAGGTGAAGGGAAACCGTCTCCGCCGGCCACCGGCGCGCCTTCTCCGCGCACGTCTTCCCCGAGGCGTCTTTTCCAGCCGCCCTCGCCAAGACCGCAGAAGGCTGCCCTTTCCCGAACCAGAGGCGGCCTCTGCAATCCTCCCCGACCTCTTTGGCGCCCCCCGCGCCCTAGACAGACCTCCTCCCCAGAATATCTCCAGCCCTTTCCTCCCGAGATGCCGGGACCCTCTTTCCCACCCCAGGCCTGTTCCCAGGGTCTAGCGCTCCTGCCACTAAACAAACTAGGCGATAGCCTAGGGCGCTGGCCTTTTGAGGGGCTTCGTGTTGGCCGCCCCCATGTGACTCGCTGAAGTTTGCCTTGCCTCGGGTCTGGCCCTGGTGCCCCACCATGCCGCTTCCCTCCTCTCGGCTCCGCCTGGGCCAGATCCCCTTTCCCCTCCCCTCCCCTCCCCCTTGGCGACTCGGAATTCCCCGTCCTGCGATGCCCCGGGTTCTTCTCGCCCCCCCACCGTGCGCCATCGGCCCGGCTCACCTGCCCTGCTTGGTGATGATCATCTCCGTCTGGTGCTTGTGAAACTTGGCCCACAGCGGGTAGTTGTTGAGGACCACTTGGAGCTTCCCGGACACCTGATAGCCCGGCATGGGGTAGAGGGGGCCCCGCGGGAACATGTGCGGCACCGCCGGCGGGTAGCAGCTCTCGCCGCCGTGCGCGCTCGGGTACAGGTCCCCGGCGGCGCCGGGATAGATCTCACCCGCTGCCACCGGGTAGCTGGGATTGCCTGGAGGGCCGGCCGAAGGAGGGGCCGGGCCGGGCGGCGGAGGCGGCTGGGGTCTGTAGGAGGAGCAGTTGTTCCCGGCCGGTCCCAGAAACCTCCCGGTGGCGGCGGGAGCCGGGCTGCTCACCCCAAAGCCGCCCTGGACCAGCTGCCCTCCGTAGGTGAGCCCTAAAGCGCAGCCTCCCTCTTGCAGGTGAGCTTCGGGGTAGTAGAAGCGCTCAGGAGGGACGCCCAGCTTCAGCTCGCAGCCGGCGGGATCTTTGGCCGTCGTCGGCGTCCCCTGCAGGTCGGGAGGCTCCTTGGCGAAACTTTGGCTCTCGGCCCCGTTCAGCATGCTGAGGGCGGCGGCGGTGGTGGGGTTGGCGGCTCCTCCGGCCAGGGAGTCCAAAGCGCCCATTGAAGAAAGCCTCGGGGGGGGGAGGGGGTGCCGAGACGGAGGGGAGGGGTCAGGCGGGAGTTGGCAGCCGGGGCAGCAGCAGCAGGGAAAAGGCTTGGGGACGCGCGCCAAATCCGGAGCGCAGTCCTCTCAGAGGCTCATCCCGGCCGGAATAGGAGGCACCCCGCCGCCCCCTCCAGCAGCCGGGTTAGTTTCGTGCACGATTCTGGTCAATTTCCTCCGTGCGCTGAGCCGCAGCGCCAGGCAGCGTTAGTCAGTTTCACTCTTCAGCGTTAGTCAGTTTCACTCTACTTCAAACGCCTCCCCTCTCGCCCTCATCCCTGCACCGGGAACCGAGACCGAAGTTTGCGCCTCGCCTGGAGCTCGGAGGGGACGGCGGGCGGGCCTCCCCGCGCTGGATTTTGTCCTCCCCGCGTGGAGGTCCGAAGGATCGGCGAGGGGGTTTGCTTTGGTTGGTTGGTTTTCATTTCACCCCCATCGTCTTCCTTCGCTTAGCCTCCCGGCCCATCCTCGCTGCCTGCGAAAGCGGCTCTCTCGCCCTGCCGCCTATTAAAAGAACGGCGCTCGGGCTCTCGGGTCGGCTTCCCTGCCATTGGCGGAAAGAGTTTGCAAAGACACGCCTCCTTCGCTGGGGCCTGCCCCCCCTCCCTAGCGCAACTAAGCCTCCTTGCTAATCGAATGAAGGCAAGAAGACGCCCTGAAAACTTATCCGCCCCCCATCCTCCCAACTTACTTTTCAAATAAATAAATAAAGGGTCTGGGTAAAAGTCGGATCTACACGGATCTTCATGAATTCATATGATTTTTACATTGAAATGAAATCAAACCACTTTAATCCTGTAGATTCTGTCTTAGACTATAGACAGGAGCACAAAAATCATGCCTCCACGAATTCGTGGCGCCTCAGCAGTGCAAAAACTGGCTTCCAAAGCACGGATCCTCATGAATTCATATGATTTTTATGGTGAAATGAAATCAAACCACCATCATGTTGTAGATCCTCTCTTAGACTATAGGCAGCACCAGAAAAATCATGCCTCCACGAATTGGTGGCGCCACAGCACTGAAAAAACATGTTTCCAAACCACGGATCCTCATGATTTTTGCTTTGGGCCACCACAAGATAACCAGCCAATCACATATCATGTCCATGGGCAGATGCTGGACCACAGAAATCATGGATCCACGGCTTCGTGGCAGCACCAGGGACCAAAAACTTACTTTTGGACCACGGATCCTCATGGATCCATGTGATTTTTGCTTCAGATCCCCCCAAGCCCTCCATCCAGTCACATATCATGTCCATGGGCACAGTTTACACCACAGAAATCATGCATCCACCGTTTCGTGGCAGCGCCAGGGACCAAAAACTTGCTTTTGGACCACGGATCCTCATGGATCCACGTGATTTTTGCCTTGGATCCCCCCAAGCCATCCATCCAGTCATATATAATGTCCATGGGCACAGTTTACACCACAGAAATCATGGATCCACGGCTTCGTGGCAGCGCCAGGGACCAAAAACTTGCTTTTGGACCACGGATCCTCATGGATCCACATGATTTTTGCCTTGGATCCCCCCAAGCCGTCCATCCAGTCATATATTATGTCCATGGGCACAGTTTACACCACAGAAATCATGGATCCATGGCTTCGTGGCAGCGCCAGGGACCAAAAACTTGCTTTTGGACCACGGATCCTCATGGATCCACATGATTTTTGCCTTGGATCCCCCCAAGCCATCCATCCAGTCATATATTATGTCCATGGGCACAGTTTACACCACAGAAATCATGGATCCACGGCTTCGTGGCAGCGCCAGGGACCAAAAACTTGCTTTTGGACCACGGATCCTCATGGATCCACATGATTTTTGCCTTGGATCCCCCCAAGCCGTCCATCCAGTCATATATCATGTCCATGGGCACAGCTTACACCACAGAAATCATGGATCCACGGCTTCGTGGCAGTGCCAGGGACCAAAAACTTGCTTTTGGAGCACGGATCCTCATGGATCCACATGATTTTTGCCTTGGATCCCCCCAAGCCATCCATCCAGTCATATATCATGTCCATGGGCACAGCTTACACCACAGAAATCATGGATCCACGGCTTCGTGGCAGCACCAGGGACCAAAAACTTGCTTTTGGACCACGGATCCTCATGGATCCACATGATTTTTGCCTTGGATCCCCCCAAGCCGTCCATCCAGTCATATATTATGTCCATGGGCACAGTTTACACCACAGAAATCATGGATCCACGGCTTCGTGGCAGCGCCAGGGACCAAAAACTTGCTTTTGGACCGTGGATCCTCATGGATCCACATGATTTTTGCCTTGGATCCCCCCAAGCCGTCCATCCAGTCATATATCATATCCATGGGCACAGTTTACACCACAGAAATCATGGATCCACGGCTTCGTGGCAGCGCGAGGGACCAAAACTTGCTTTTGGACCATGGATCCTCATGGATCCACATGATTTTTGCGTTGGATTCCACCATGATTTTTGGCAGACCTTGCACCACAGGAATGACAGGTCCATGGCTTTGTGCCGGTACCAAGGAGCCAAAATATGGTTTTGAAGTGCGGATCCTTCTTGATCTTAAAGTTATTTGCGTTGGATCAAGGAAAACTCGACATTATACCACATGTAACATCCATGGTCATAGCTTGCTGAACAACTATCACACATTCACAATTTTATTGTTCACCACACTCATTATCCATCCAGATGTCACGTCTATGTCCAGCGTTTGCAAAATACAAATTGGATTTCGAGTACCTTGTATGATGTCACAGTGTGGTTACATACTTTGAAACACTTAATCTTCATGAGTTCTGTGACTTTTCATTTTTGAATAGTTGGGCTCATCATGCATGGTCCCCCTGAGGTTTCTTTCACATCACACAGCACGTCCATGACCACAGAATAACCCACGAAAACCTCAGAACACTGCCAAGATGCCAAACACTGCTTCAGCTACTTTGAGGCTTGTGCATTATGACATCACACCAATGTCTACAGGATGACCAAACAAAAAAAATCTGTAATGTCTCTACCTTATCAAGGACACCACAGTAACATGAGAAATCAAAATCATGTCCATACCTTTCACTGTAAATAACTGCATTCTGAACTTTCTGATGCCACTGAGTTGCAAACTATCCAAGGCAGATATTGTAATGGTCTTATCTTTGACTTCAAAACATCTTGCTCACTAGATAGAGGCCACCAAATTAGAATAATGGAATCATAGAGTTGGAAGGGACCTCCAGGGTCATCTAGTCCAACCCCCTGCACAATGCAGGAAACTCACAAACATCTCCCCCTAAACTCACAGGATCTTCATTGCTGTCAGATGGCCATCTAGCCTCTGTTTAAACACGTCCAAGGAAGGAGAGCCCACCACGTCCCGAGGAGGAAGCCTGTTCAACTGAGAAATTGCTAACGATCAGGAAATTCTTCCTGATGTTGAGCCGAAACCACTTTTGATCTCAACCGCTTCTGGTCCTACCTTCCAGGGCCACAGGAAACAATTCCACACAAGGCAAACACAATTTATCACCAAAAACCAAGTGTCCACATCATGTTCAGACTACTGCGTTCATTTTGGGGCACCACAGGTTAATAACGAAATATGTCCAGAGGAGGGCAATGGAGATGATGAGGGACATGGAGACCAAGTCCTATGAGGAAAGATTGAAGGAGCTCGGTCTGTTTAGCTTGGAGAGGAGACAACTGAGGGGTGATATGATCACCATCTTCAAGTACTTCAAGGGCTGTCATATAGCGGATGGTGTGGAATTGTTTTCTGTGGCCCCAGAAGGTGGGACCAGAACCAATGGGTTGAAATTAAATGAAAAGAGTTTCCAGCTCAACATGAGGAAGAACTTCCTGACCGTTAGAGCGGTCCTCAGTGGAACAGGCTTCCTCGGGAGGTGGTGGGCTCTCCTTCCCTGGAGGTTTTTCAACAGAGGCTAGATGGGCATCTGACAGCAATGAAGATCCTGTGAATGTTGGGGAAGGTGTTTGTGAGTTTCCTGCATTGTGCAGGGAGTTGGACTAGATGACCCTGGAGGTCCCTTCCAACTCTATGATTCTATACAATTCTATTATTTTAGTGTAGAACAGGGGTGGCCAACAGTAGCTCTCCAGAAGTTTTTTGCCTACAACTCCCATCAGCCCAGCAAGCATGGCTGATGGCTGGGGCTGATGGGAGTTGTAGGCAAAAAACTTCTGGAGAGCTATCGTTGGCCACCCCTGGTGTAGAATGTCAATTTGGGGACACTGCTAAACCAGGAATAAAGGTCTACTGTGAAATTGTTTTCCAAGACTCCTATCTTTTCATAAGAGGACCCATGAGGATCCGTGCCTCAAAATCATGTTCTGGATCCATGGTGCTGCCACGAAGCCATGGATCCATTATATCTGTGGAGCAAGCTCTTTCCATGGACACAACATGAGATTGGATGGTGAGCTTGGGATGAGCCAATGCAGATATCATGAGGATCCATGAGGATATGTGCTTCAAAGCCATGTTTTCGCTCCATGATGTTGCCACAATGCCAAGGATCCATGATTTCCAGGGTGTAAACTCATGAGGATCCATGGTGCAAAACCAAGTTCTTCTTCCATGGTGCTGCCACGAAGCCGTGGATCCATGATTTCTGTGTTGTAGACTCTGCTCATGGACATGGTACGTGATTCCATTGAGGGCTTGGGAGGATCTGAAGCAGAAATCATGTGGATCCATGAGGATCCGTGATTCAAAACCAAGTTTTTGGTCCCTGGCGCTGCCATGAAACCATGGAGCCATGATTTCTGTGGTGTAAACTGTGCCCATGGATATGATATGTGGCTGTGTGGAGGGCTTCGGGGGATCCGAAGCAGAAATCACATGGATCCATGAGGATCCGTGGTCCAAAAGCAAGTTTTTGGTCCCTGGCGCTGCCACGAAACCGTGGATCCATGATTTCTGTGGTGTAAACTGTGCCCATGGACATGATATGTGGCTGTGTGGAAGGCTTGGGGGGATCCGAAGCAGAAATCACATGGATCCATGAGGATCCGTGGTCCAAAAGCAAGTTTTTGGTCCCTGGTGCTGCCACGAAGCCGTGGATCCATGATTTCTGTAGTGGAAACTCTGGCCATGGACATGATATGTGACTGTATGGAGGGCTTGGGGGGTTCCGAAGCAGAAATCACGTGGATTCATGAGGATCCGTGGTTTATAACCAAGTTTTTTATTCTGGAGCTGCCACGAAGCCGTGAATCCATGATTTCTGTGTTGTAGACTCTGCTCATGGACATGATACGTGATTCGATTGAGGGCTTGGGAGGATCTGAAGCAGAAATCATGTGGATCCATGAGGATCCGTGATTCAAAACCAAGTTTTTGGTCCCTGGTGCTGCCACGAAGCCGTGGATCCATGATTTCTGTGGTGTAAACTGTGCTCATGGACATGATATGTGACTGGATAGAAGGCTTGTGGGGATCTGAAGCAGAAATCATGTGGATCCATGAGGATCCGTGGTCCAAAAGCAAGTTTTTGGTCCCTTGCGCTACCACGAAGCTGTGGATCCACGATTTCTGTGGTGCAGACTCTGCTCATGAACATGATATGTGACTGGATGGAGGGCTTGGGGGATCCAAAGCAGAAATCATGCGGATCCATGAGGATCCGTGGTCCAAAATCAAGTTTTTGGTCCCTGGCGCTGCCACGAAGTCGTGGATCCATGATTTCTGTGGTGCAGACTCTGCTCATGGACATGATATGTGACTGTATGGAGGGCTTTGGGGATTCGAAGCAGAAATCATGTGGATCCATGAGGATCTGTGGTCCAAAAGCAAGTTTTTGCTCCCCGGTGCTGCCACGAAACAGTGGATCCATGATTTCTGTGGTGTAAACTGTGCCCATGGACATGATATATGACTGGATGGATGGCTTGGGGGGATCCAAGGCAAAAATCATGTGGATCCATGAGGATCCGTGGTCCAAAAGCAAGTTTTGGTCCCTGGCGCTGCCACGAAGCCGTGGATCCATGATTTCTGTGGTGTAAACTGTGCCCATGGACATGATATATGACTGGATGGACGGCTTGGGGGGATCCAAGGCAAAAATCATGTGGATCCATGAGGATCCGTGGTCCAAAAGCAAGTTTTTGGTCCCTGGCGCTGCCACGAAGCCGTGGATCCATGATTTCTGTGGTGTAAACTGTGCCCATGGACATGATATATGACTGGATGGATGGCTTGGGGGGATCCAAGGCAAAAATCATGTGGATCCATGAGGATCCGTGGTCCAAAAGCAAGTTTTTGGTCCCTGGCGCTGCCACGAAGTTGTGGATCCATGATTTCTGTGGTGTAAACTGTGCCCGTGGACATAATATATGACTGGATGGATGGCTTGGGGGGATCCAAGGCAAAAATCATGTGGATCCATGAGGATCCGTGGTCCAAAAGCAAGTTTTTGGTCCCTGGCGCTGCCACGAAGACGTGGATCCATGATTTCTGTGGTGTAAGCTGTGCCCATGGACATGATATATGACTGGATGGACGGCTTGGGGGGATCCAAGGCAAAAATCATGTGGATCCATGAGGATCCATGGTCCAAAAGCAAGTTTTTGGTCCCTGGCGCTTCCACGAAGCCGTGGACCCATGATTTCTGTGGTGTACGCTGTGCCCATGGACATAATATATGACTGGATGGATGGCTTGGGGGGATCCAAGGCAAAAATCACGTGGATCCATGAGGATCCGTGGTCCAAAAGCAAGTTTTTGGTCCCTGGCGCTGCCACGAAGCCGTGGATCCATGATTTCTGTGGTGTAAACTGTGCCCATGGACATGATATATGACTGGATGGACAGCTTGGGGGGATCCAAGGCAAAAATCATGTGGATCCATGAGGATCCGTGGTCCAAAAGCAAGTTTTTGGTCCCTGGCGCTGCCACGAAGCCGTGGATCCATGATTTCTGTGGTGTAAACTGTGCCCATGGACATGATATATGACTGGATGGATGGCTTGGGGGGATCCAAGGCAAAAATCATGTGGATCCATGAGGATCCGTGGTCCAAAAGCAAGTTTTTGGTCCCTGGCGCTGCCACGAAGCCGTGGATGCATGATTTCTGTGGTGTAAACTGTGCCCATGGACATAATATATGACTGGATGGATGGCTTGGGGGGATCCAAGGCAAAAATCATGTGGATCCATGAGGATCCGTGGTCCAAAAGCAAGTTTTTGGTCCCTGGCGCTGCCACGAACAAGTGGATCCACGATTTCTGTGGTGCAACATCTGCCCATGGACATGATATGTGATTGGCTGGTTATCTTGGGGTGGCCCAAAGCAAAAATCATGAGGATCCATGAGGATCCGTGGTTTGGAAACATGTTTTTTCAGTGCTGTGGCGCCACAAATTCGTGGAGGCATGATTTTTCTGGTGCTGCCTATAGTCTAAGACAGGATCTACAACATAATGGTGGTTTGATTTCATTTCTCCATAAAAATCATATGAATTCATGAGGATCCGTGCTTTGGAAGCCAGTTTTTGCATTGCTGAGGCGCCACGAATTCGTGGAGGCATGATTTTTGTGGTCCTGCCTATAGTCTAAGACAGGATCTATAGGATTAAAGTGGTTTGATTTCATTTCAATGTAAAAATCATATGAATTCATGAAGATCCGTGTAGATCCGACTTTTACCTTTTTCCATAAATAAATATTTTTTCCTTCCCCAAAGAGGGAGGAAGATTCCAGTGGAACGGTGGAAACCATCCTAATAAGCACCCACGAAAGCTAGGCTGCTGCACATTTGTGAAGTCCTGAAAGACCACCAGAATCCTTCACAACAAAGTTTGAGTCCAGTGGCACTTTTAAGACCAACAACTGACTGTGTGTGAACAGGGCCGGGGGGGGGGGGGGTGCCACTAGGCAAAGTAGGCAATTGCCTAGAGCGCCAGCCTTCCGGGGGTACCAAATTGGGCAAACCCATGTGACTCAGTGACATTATCAGTTGGGGAGGGGGTGCCAGACAGTCTAAGGCCAGCTCCCGTTATGTTGTGTGAACATGAAAGCTCATATTCAGAATTATCTTTCATTGGTCTTAAAGGTGCCGCACGCTGGACACTATTTTATTCTCTTGCTTCAGAGCTGCACGGCTGCACCCTTGAATCAGAATCCTTTAGAGCAGGGGTCCTCAAACTTTTTAAATAGGGGGCCAGTTCACTATCCCTCAGACTGTTGGAGGGCCGGACTGCCGTTACTGTAGAAGGCCACGGGCCGTCAGTTCTCCGTCTTCTGCATCTCTCTCCCTTCCCCACACCACACACCCCGGCCTGGGAACTCACCTCACCTCGGAATCACCTCACACTCTGTCTCCGCCGCCTCAGCCCAGTGCCGGAAGTGTGCGTTGCTAACACGAGTTTAGGTCGAACGTCACTTCCAGTCTGATTTTGCCATAACCCGGCGGGCCGCATAAATGTCCTCAGCGGGCCGCATCTGGCCCGCGGGCCGTAGTTTGAGGACCCCTGCTTTAGAGTTTACTGTTAGTGGAAAATGCCATTGATTCATAACCGAGTGACCCCAGAGGGTTTTCAAGGCAAGAAAACAACACAGGAAGTTTGCAGTTGCCTGCAGCTGGGCTTTCTTGGTGGTTTCTCATCCAAGTATTAACTAGGACCAACCCTGCCTAGCTTCCAAAAACTGACCAGATCAGGCTAGCCTGGGTCATTCAGGTCAGCCATGGTACTTCACTGCTTCCATGGGAGGGCAGGGGTTTGTCTAGAGAACACGGCACCATTTTCAAAAAAAATCCCTTCGTGCAGAAATCTAGCTTGTTAGCGGGACTAAATTAGAACTGTGTTCCTGACATACTGGCTTTCTATTTGCAGAGAATGTTTTCACATCAAACAACGGTCAATCCCATGAGCCACAGGCCGCTGGGGTACAAACTGAAAACAGGACTGCCACCTCAGTGGGGGCTCCACTGAACCTAACAGCCAATGGGCCATTCAGTCCAACTCTCTCTGTCCCCAGTGGCCAAAACCCAGGTGTCATCAGGTGGGGCCAGAAGTGCTTTCACTTTTGCCCCCCAAGAATACAGAGCATCACTGCCCCGGACAGAGAGTTCTATCTATTCCTTGTGGCAAATAGCAATGGGTGGACCTCTGTTCCATATAAGAATATAAGAGAAGCCATATTGGATCAGGCCAATGGCCCATCCAGTCCAACACTCTCTGTCACACAACCAGGTGCCATCAGAAGGTCCACCAGGAGGGGAGAGCACCAGAAACCCTCTCTCTCTGCCCCCCACCCCAAGCACAAGAATACAGAGCATAATTCTTGTCCCAGACAGTGTGTTTCATCTATATGCTGTAGTTAATAGCCATTCATGGGACCTCTGCCTGAGAACCAGTTTGATGTCATGGTTAAGTGCATGGACTGTTATCTGGGAGAACCCAGTTTGATTCCCCCCTTCTCCACATGCATCTGCTGATGTGACCTTGAGTTAGGCACAAATTCTCAAAGGGCTGTTCTGCTCAAGAGCGGTTCTTGGAGAGCTCTCTTAGCTTCACTTACCTTACAGGGCATCTGTTGTGTGTGGGGGAAGGGAAACGAGATTGTAAGCCACCATGAGACTCCTTCAGGTCATAAAGGGCGGGGTATAAATCCAATCTCCTCCTCAAAAGAACATAAGAGAAGCCATGTTAGATCAGGCTAACGGCCCATCCAGTCCATCACTCTGTATCACACAGTGGCCAAAAAACCCCAGGTGCTATCAGGAGATCCATCAGCGGGGCCTGGACAATACTGGATAGACCAAGGGTCTGATTCAGTGTAAAAAAGGTAAAGGAAAGGTCCCCTGTGCAAGCACCAGTCATTTCCAACTCTGGGGTGACATTGTTTTCACAACGTTTTCACGGCAGACTTTTTACAGGGTGGTTTGCCATTGCCTTCCCCAGTCATCTATGCTTTCCTCCCAGGAAGCTGGGTACTCATTACTTGGAAGGCTGGAAGGCTGAGTCAGCCTCGAGCCGACTACCTGAACCCAGCTTCCTCCAGGATCAAACTCAGGTCGTGAGCAGAGCTTAGGACTGCAGTACTGCAGCTTTACCACTCTGCACCACGGGGCTGATTCCGTGTAAGACAGCTTCAAAGATAGGATGTGTAGGACAAAACTGTGTGAATACATTTTACGCTACACTGGCAGGGTAGGAGCCACAGCAACACCGCTCCTTCCTAGGGCTGCCAATCCACCTGGAGGAAAATGTCCTATCCCTGTAGAAGAGGAGTAATGAGTGGGAAAGGACAGCCAAAGCATTTCATGGTACAAAGGTAAACAACGTCATCCTGCTAAGTTGCTCTTAAAAGAACAGGGCATTTCCCGCCCCCCAGGCCTCTGGCAACCCTACTTGTTGCTCTGCTAGTAGAGGAAAGCATCTCACACTTTGGAAGTGGGACCCTCTTATAAACTTACACTGTCTTTTGGGACCCACTTGCCAAGTACCCCTGGACCAACATCAAACACTAGAATCTCACATCAGTTAACGCTCAATGAGTTTATAGTTTTATTGCTTCACTTTTAGTGTTTTCACCTATATTGCCCTACTGAGCAACCGGCTTTACTTTGTGGCTATTTGTTTTATTCATCTGTAACACCCTCTTGGTTTCCAGTGGCGACCCAAGGTGGCTTACATCATTTCCCTCTCCTTCATTTTATCCTCACAACAACTTTGTGAGGTACATAAGAACATAAGAGAAGCCATGTTGGATCAGGCCAGTGGCCCATCCAGTCCAACACTCTGTGTCACACGGTGGCCAAAACCCAGGGGCCATCAGAAGGCCCACCAGCGGGGCCAGAACTCCAGAAGCCCTCCCCCCTGTTGTCCCCCAAGCACCAAGCATACATAGCATCACTGCCCTAGACATTGTGTTCCATCTGTACTTTGTGACTAACAGCCACTGATGGACTCCATATGTTTATCCAATCCCCACTTGAAGCCATCTATGCTTGTAGTCGCCACCACTTCCTGCAGCAGTGAATTCTATGTGTTAATCCTTCTTTGGGTGAAGAAGTACTTTCTTTTAGTTCTTCTAAGCCCATGGCTCATTAATTTCATTGAGTGCTCACAAGGAAGGTTCAGCTGAGAGAGTATGACTGGCCTAAGCTCACCTAGCAAGCTTCCATGTCAGGGTAGAAATTCAAATTGTATCATCCAGATGTTAGCCTGACACTCTTCACCACTACACACTAGCAAACACACACCTGTAAGAGCCCCCTCCTCCTTCCAGCCCACCTCTTCCTCCTTCACCCTCTTGGGGCTTTTTTTGTAGCAGGAACTCTTTTGCATATCAGGCTACACACCCCGATGTAGCCAATCCTCCAAGAGCTTACAGGGCTCTTCTTACAGGGCCTACTGTAAGCTCCAGAAGGATTGGCTACCTCGGGGAGGTGTGGCCTAATACGCAAAGGAGTTCCTGCTACAAAAAAAAGCCCTGTGACCCTCCTAACCTCACGAGGGGATGTGGCTCTGTGGCAGAGCATCTGCTTGGTATATAGAAGGTCCCAATTTCAATTCCCATCATCTCCCAGTGAAGGAGCTGGAAGTAGATGATGGGAAAGACCTCAACCTGAGACCCTGGAGAGCCACCGTGTCTGAGTAGACAGCATTGCCTTTGATGGACCAAGGGCCTGATTCAGTCCAAGGACCCTCTACTACATATTTGCAGCCCTGTTCTGGGTCCGGACCTATAATCTGAGAACCAAAACACTGGTGTGTAATACAAGGAGCCTGGGATCCCCACAAAAGCAGGCTCTGTGAAGACGCCTGTGCTTCTGCCGTGTGGTCTGGGCCTTCTCATGTTACCTCAGCAGCACAGGAAGGAGCAGAGCTGGTTCTTACACTGCCAGCATAATATAAGACTCTAGTCTGGACCTCTCAGCTTTCTCTGGAAACAAATCATATAACGTCTTCCAAAGTCCAGGGCTTAGAAGCTCATGACATGGGAAAGGGGTGGGGTAGAAGAAGACGACGACATTGGATTTGTACTCCTGCCTTCCACTTTGAATCCCAGAGTGGCTCACAATCTCCTTTACCTTTCTCTCCCACAACAGACGCCCTGTGAGGTAGGTGGGGCTGAGAGAGCTCTTACAGCAGCTGCCCTTTCAAGGACAACTCCTGCGAGAGCTATGGCTGACCCAAGGCCATTCCAGCAGGTGCAAGTGGAGGAGTGGGGAATCAAACCCGGTTCTCCCAGATAAGAGTCCGCACACTTAGCCACTACACCCAGAGTGGAGGGCTTCTCGATGTTTCCATTGTTGGGCAACCAACATTCTTGCAGCTGTTATGATGTGTAATGTCAAATGTCTATTCTGCTTTCTGTTGGTAATATGCTCAATAAAAAGAGTTCTGGTTTAAAACGGATTTGCATTTTCAATATCTTGGCACTCTCTTTTTGAGCAACTCAGATCAAGACCAGGCTCTTCTCCATTCGGGTTTCGTAACCACCACCTGGGTTTGAAATGCTGAGCTTAAAACTCCTTGACAGGCCTCTTTGGAAGAGTTCGGTGCTTTATTTATCCCTCTCTTGGATTTCAAAGTCTAGCAGGAAATAGGGCTGAAACAATTCTTGGGGAAGGGAGGAGAGAACACTGGGACTCTCAGGTCTCCTAACTTCAATTTGCTTGCAATTGCAAATATTCAGATTTGATCTAGATCAGGGGTGGCCAAGATTGCTTAACGTAAGAGCCACATAGAATAAATGTCAGATGTTTGAGACCCTCAAGACATGAACTTCAGATGTTTGAAAGCTGCAAGGAAGGAAGGAAAGCAAATAGATGAGGGAGGGAGAAATGGAAAGAAAGCAACTTTAACATTAAATGTGTTCTCCAAGCCACCAGCTGGCTTGGCTTGGAGAAGTGATTTAAAGAGACAAATGCCTTCTCCAACCTGGCTGACAGAGGCTTTGAGAGACACACAACATGTGTGAAAGAGCCACATGTGGCTCCTGAGCCACAGTTTGGCCACCCCTGATCTAGATGAATCTTCTTCTAGCAGTTTCAAAGTATGGGAAGTATTGAATTATTTTTAGGGGGGGGGGGCAAAGGTTAGAAGAACCTTGACCTTGGCAAGCCCTAAACATTATTAGCAAACTTTTGATTGCTCATCCCCCAACATCATTTCGCAAAGATAGTATTGGATTTAATAGAAATCTGAAACTCTTGTCAAGTTTTAACATTTATGTGAAAATTGTTCTAACCGGGGAGTCAAACAATGAACATTTTCAGTATGGTTAAAGATGAACATAAGAAGAGTCCTGCTGGATCAGGCCAATTGCCCATCTAGTTCAGTATCCCGTCTTACACAGCGGCCAACCAGTTCCTCTGGAGGGCCAACAACAGGGCACAGAAACCGAGGCCTTCCTCTGATGTTGCCTCTTGGCTCTGGGACTCAGAGGATAAGAGGAGCCCTGCTGGATCAGACCAATGGCCTGTCTCACCCAGCATCCCGTCTCCCACAGTGACCAACCAGTTCCTCTGAAGGGCCAACAACAGGGCATAGAGGCTGACCCCTTCCCTTAATATTGCCTCCTGCCTCTAGGAGGAGGCAATATGTGGAGGTTCTCCACAAGCAGGGGTGGAATTCTAGCAGAAGCTCCTTTGCATATTAGGCTACACACCCCTGATGTAGCCAATCCTCCAGGAGCTTACAAAAAAGAGCCTTGTAAGCTCTTGGAGGATTGGCTACATCAGGGGGTGTGGCCTAATATGCAAAGGAGCTCCTGCTAGAATTCCACCCCTGCCCACAATCATCATGGCTAGTAGATATATCCTCCATGAATCTATCTAATCTTCTTCTCAAGATCTTTATTCCGTGGCCATCATTCCCATGGTTCCATTTTGGGTTCATTTGTAATGGAAGTTGTTTTGGTTCAAACAGTTAACTAGTGAGTGTAACAATAACCAGCAGTCAGTTCAGTTCTGGTTCAGGAATGGAAAGTGTTCAAGCTTTCTGGCTTTTATTATTTCTTGAACTCATTTGTGCCCTGCCTTTCTTCCCTGCGGGGAACCAAAGCGGCTTACACTGTTCTCCTCTCCTCCATTTGATCCTCACAACAACCTTGTTAGGTAGGCTAGGCCTCTGAGAGAACCATGACTGGCCCAAGGTCACCCCATGAGCTTCCATGGCACGAGTGGGGATTTGAACCTGGGCCTTCCAGTTCTTAGTCTGACACTCTTATCCACAGCACCACACAGGCTCTCATTATGAGTTGGGGTTTTATTTGGTAGTTTTTAATGTTGTCAATTTTAATGATTTTATGTTTTACAATTCTACCTTTTGCGCTGAGAGCCACTTTGGTAGGTCTCATAAGAGGTGCCGTTTAAATGTTTTATATGAATACAGAAGTCAATCAAAATGGGTCTTGAACATATGAACATATGAATCTGCCTTATACTGAATCAGACCCTTGGTCCATCAAAGTCAGTATTGTCTTCTCAGACTGGCAGCGGCTCCCCAGGGTCTCAAGCTGCAGTTTTTCACACCTATTTGCCTGGACCCTTTTTTGGAGATGCCAGGGATTGAACCTGGGACCTTCTGCTTCCCAAGCAGATGCTCTACCACTGAGCCACCGTCCCTCTCCTTTAGAGCAGGGCTGCCCAGCCTTTTTGATATGGTGACCCACAAGTCCACATTTACATGGCACAGCTTTTGACGGTGCGTCACGGATACCAGTGCGCAGGGTCAGGAGCTTGGGAGTGCTACTGGAGTCTTCCTTGACAATGGAGGCCCAGATAGCAGCCACTGCCAGATCCACCTTTTTTCACCTTAGGCGGGTGAGGCAGTTGGCTCCCTTCCTGGAGCGCAATGACCTGGCAACAGTGATCCATGCAACGGTCACCTCGAGGCTAGACTACTGTAATGCCCTCTACATGGGACTGCCCCTGTGCCGAACCCGGAAACTGCAGCTAGTGCAGAATGCAGCAGCCAGACTGCTATTGGGCCTACCTCGGTGGGAACATGTGCGGGCTGGGCTGCGGGAGCTGCATTGGCTGCCAGTTATTTACCGAGTTCGTTACAAGGTGCTGGTTATTACCTTTAAAGCCCTATATGGCCGAGGACCTGTTTACCTTAGGGACCGCCTCTCTCCATATGTTCCCCAGAGAGCACTGCGATCCAGCTCACAAAACCTTCTGGAAGTACCTGGGCCAAAGGAGGCCAAACTAAAAATAACCAGAGAACAGGCCTTCTCTATAAAAGCACCCCAATGGTGGAACCAGCTGCCGGAAGAGGTGCGGGCCCTAGGGGACATTAGCCAATTCCGTAGGGCGTGCAAAACCGCCCTCTTCCGGCTAGCCTTCCAAGATGGAACCTGAAATGAACACCATGCCATCACTAACATCAACAATCGAGATAGCAATAAGATGAGATTATTTTAGATTGATTTTAGACTTTTATGTTATGTAAATTTAATGGTAAATTTTAAATAGTATAGAAATGTATAATTGTTTTATTGTTTAACATGGCTTTTGCCACACTCCGTAAGCCGCCCTGAGCCTGCCTCGGCGGGGAGGGCGGGTTATAAATAAAATTTTATTATTATTATTATTATTATTATTATACAGTGACCCATCCGAGGCTGGCCTGCTTTTGGGTGCCCCAGGCAAACTATGGCCTTGGCACCTTCTATTCCAGCATTCCATTTTCTATAGTGCTGAACCAGATATTTTCAGAAGCCAACAAAGAATACACAAAGGACACAGCTGACCCCACAATGAACCCCAAGCAAATAGGATTCAATCTCTGGGCAAGAAAGCTGTCGTTAGGAAGGGCTGGCCTGAGACCCACTTTCAGACCCTGTTTTGGGGTCCCAGTTCACAGGCTGGGAAACATGGCTCTCGAGGGTTGTCATCCACTATGTTCACTATGTCATCGTACTGCTGTTAAAATGTTGTCCCTTCCCCAAACAATTTTGGCATAGTGGCTAAAATGTCGGATTAGGGTCGGAGAGTTGGGTTCAAATCCTCATGCTGCCATGAAACCTGCTGGGTGACCTCTGGCCAGCCAGTCTTCCTCTCAGTCTAACCTACCTCACAGGGTTGTTGCCACTGGGAAAACTAGGCAATTGCCTAGGGCGCTGGCCTTCTGGGGGCCCGAAATTGGTCACCCAGCAAGGTCACCGAGCAGCTGCATGTGGAAGAGTGGGGAATCAAACCTGGTTGTCCCAGATTAGAGTCCATGGTCTTAACCACTATCCCAAACTGGCTCTCCCAAATTCACCGCTTGTTAGATGTCTCATCCTACTGATTGTGTGGATTTACCCTATTTACTCAGTGAAAAAAAAGCAAACTATAAACATAGTAGCATACACTAGAACAGAATGTAAAAACAAAATCCAAGATCCCTGTTCAAAAGAAAGGTTTGATTTTTTAACAGCAATCCAGAATCCAATGTGAGCTTCCTGGCCCCAAGTGGAATAAATTACAAGCACAGGCTACCAATGTTAGGATTTTTTTTTTAAAAAAATGCAGGTTTTTCTCAAACACTAAGCTGCATTAGCGAAACACAACTTTCTGCTTTCAGAGTTCAGGATTCAAGCCTCTGGAACCTGCATTTAAGCTGTAACAGTAAAAATGAAAAGCGTGGTTCAAACATGCAATTGAATGTTAGCAGGATTTTGTCAGATCTTGGAAGCTAAGTAGAGTCGGGCCTGGTTAGTGTTCGGGTGGGAGACCTCCAAGGAATACCAGGATCGGGCAATGGCAAACCATCTCTGAACATCTCTTGCCTGCCCGCTTTATGGAGACAGCCAGCGTGGTGTCGTGGTTAAGAGCAGCAGACTCTAATCTGGAGAACTGGGGTTGATATGTAAAGATTCTGAGCAAACAGGAAAGGAGAGGGAACTCTCTCTGGGGGCTGGAAGGAGAAAGGGGAGAATCCAGGGAAGCATTTGCAGGCCCAGCATGGGAGCCCACCGAGGAAGACTCTGTGGAGGAAGGCCGTGGCCAACCACCTCTGCTTCTCACTTGCCTTGAAAGCCCCTCGCTGGGGGTTCCATATAAGTTGGCTACAACTCGATACTACTTTGGTGGTGGAAAATGCTGTCAAGTCACAGCTTAATTATGCCGACCCTGTAGGGTTTCAAGGCAAGAGACGTTCAGAGGTGGTTTGCCATTGCCTGCCTCCACGTCACATCCCTGGAATTCCTTGGTGGCCTCCCATCCCCAGAGCCAACCCTGCTTAGCTTCTGAGATCTGACAAGATCATGCTGGCCTGAGCGATCCAGGTAGCAGGCAGGAATTCATGATATCGTCCATGCCTTATCACCATATGCCAATTCTAATTATTAGCAATAAAGATATACTTGCTGAACTTCTGCCTCTCTTTTTCAGGTATGGAGACAGGGAAGAGCAGCAAGCAGATCATGGAGTTTTTTTATGTAGATTTTTATGATTTTAAAGATTTCTGCCATCACTTTGTTCTCCTTGCTGGCTGATATTTCTAAGGGCTGCCCGGGGAAGATTGCTGCAAAAGATGAGATCCAAAAGTAAACAAGGGTCTCCTGGCAACTGAAAAACTACCAAAATTATATTCCAGTTTTTGTTGCTTTGCTTATTGCATATGGTGGGCAGCACTGGTTTTGAATTTTGTAATCCAGATCCGCTTGCGGGAAAGGACGGGATATAAATCCAAAAGTTAAATTAAGGTTAATTTAATTAAATTGATTTTGCTGTGCAAAGACTGCATTGCTTATTGAAAAGCTGGAATCCAGTAGCACCTTTAAGACGAACAAAATTTAGCTCAGGATGTAAGCTTTCCTGTGCTAAAAGCACACTTGCTTCAGACCAACACGGCTGTCCACCTGGGCATCTATCGACATTGTTTCTTGCACGCATTATTATTCTGTTTGCATTGCATTGCTTTCTCATTATTTTGCATCCCGTTTCACTGCACCCATCCTGTTTTATCGCACTGCTTGTAATGCAATGTTTTTAAATTTTGTAAGATGCCTGAAATTTCAGCAGGAAAGGCACACTATAAATGTAATACGGATGTAAACAGATAAGTCAAAGTGACACAAGGGACCTATTTATTGCAATGGACTACCCAGGTGTAACTGGAGACTTCCAGAGGACCATCAGGAAGTTCTGACCGGGTCTCGCCACCATCAGCTGAAGGATGCTCCCCCCCCCCCAAACCTGTGAAGCTCAGTGTCGTCTCCACAGTGGGGATTGTGGATTGTCCCGTCAGACAGCGCTTTGGAGCCATCGCAGCCGATTCACAGCTTTGATTGTTTGGAGGTGTTTCTTCTCCGGTTCCCTCTCTTGTATGCAAAAATCCTCTTTTCCGGCTTCCTGAAACTCCTGTAAACTTTCAGGCTTTGGGAAAAGGAAGTGGGGGGGGGGAGAGATCTCCCCAAACAAGAAAACAAATGCTGGATTCTAGGATGTTGGGGGGTGGGGAAGGGGGCAAAAACAGAATATCAAAGGAGGGCAGCAAACTTAATGGAAAAAACAAACTTTGAGTCCAGTGGCGTCTTTAAGACCAACAAAAGTTTTATTCAAGGTGTAAGTAGCTGAAGAAGTCTGCCTGCACACGAAAACTTGTACTCTGAATAAAACTATGTTGGTCTTAGAGGTGCCACTGGACTCAAACTTTGTTCTGCTGCTTCAGAGCAACACAGATGCCCACCTGAATTGAAAAACACCTGAGGACAGGTAAAACTGTTTAAGATGACATAAGAATGCCTCTGTTGTACAAAACTTTTCTGTCCCTCTCAGCTTCCTTGCTTCCTTCACCCTCTCTGGTCAAAGACATTTTCTAGGATTTTAAAGCATTACAGAAACCTGCAAAACCTCTTTAGCAGAGAGAGCAATACCAGCGCTACACAGTCATGCCTCTTCCATACTATTATCTGCCTCCAGCATCAAATCACTGAATCCTACGGTTCCTCCAGTATCACTCAATCCAGAAATAAGCAAGCTATCTTTTATATAGATGCAGGTGGGTCTTCTCTGCACCTCCATTATAACCTCACAATAACAGCCCTGCGAGGTACTCTGGCCCCAAGTCAGCCAGAGAGCTTCCATGGTGGATTCAAGTGTGGTTTGCCCGAGATCCTAGTCTAACCACTATACCATCCTGCCTCTAAAGTACTGCAAAATACTCTTGCCTAGATACAGTCCTGTTTTCTTTTCAGTGTCAGGAATTGTGAACTGGTAAAAGAACAAAGAGCCCTTGGCCATGTGAAAAGTACTAACTTCAAACATTTTAAAAACCCAAGGATCCTGTTCCCTTTCCCTGATATTTCAGGTACATTTCTTTTTTGGGGGGAGGGGCGGGGCTGGAATTAAGTTTCCTTTCTGGCTGTGCAAAGGAAGGTTATGCAGAAAAAAGTAATTTGATTTTCTTTTCATCCCACATTTTATATTGAGAGTTATCAGGATGTTTTCCGTATCAGATAGCTTTCCCTTTAACAAAAGCCACAGAGTAACTGAAGCTGATAGCTCTCAGTTGAGAGCTATCGCTATTCATGTTTGAAAACCTCGTATTTTTACAGTTAGCATCAGCCTGTTTCTTTTTTGAAGTATTTTTTGAACCCACAATCCAGTCCTTAGGAATAAAATCAGGCATTACTTTCCTGGATCAGATGATCACAATCAGTTCCAAACTGTGTGCCAAGATTTCCTAGCATGCTAAGAGGGAATTAATTTAATTTAAGGGGCTTCATGAGTTCACAGCACCCACCCATAAAAGAGGCTGCCCGCTGCATCTCAGCATGATTCCAGGCCCAGACCTTGCCTCCTTCCAACCAGTCAGTCTCACAGGAGCTAGAGAGCAAAGCCTCTATTTTCTCCATTGGCTGACCAGCACATGAAGCAACTTATGTACAAAAGCTCACAATGTCCAGCCATTTCGTGTTTTCCCTGGGTCCTAGGTTCAAAGCATTGACCATGAGATTTCTGTAATGCATGTCAATAAATCAAAAGTAGGTTTGCAACTTAGAGATGCACATCTGAACAGCACCTGAACAGCATACTCAAGATTGCTACAGCACAGACATTGTCTCCAGATTTTGATGCAATAATTCGGACCAAGAAGTGTCAGTTATCAGAGACTGTTAAATAAACTATTGCAAGAGTGCTAACCTGTTAAGCGTATTTTAAAGGTTTGTTTAAAAAAATATTTAATTGTGTTTGTCTGTGTCCTTTATAAAGTTTATCTCTCTTACAATATAGTGGGTTCAAAGCATCGATGAGGCGAAGCCACAGTAAGAACAGCTCTTTATTGGAAGCAGCATGGTAACTGGCTGTACCAACAAGGATGACTAAGGGGCCTGCGGGCCCAACATATATACAGCTCTGGTTCCCATGCTAATGCGCCATTGTGCCATTCAAACAGGCAGGGGGCTTGTGATTGGTTTAGGGCAGCAGGTATTTTGGATCCTGCTGCCCATTGTTCCCAAATCCCCAAGCTCTGCTCTCCTGTCTCCAGGTAGGTAGGTAGGAACGACATCTCTCAGTTCAATATATAACATCTCTGCTACCTGGTATGACATTTTATGACACGCATGGTCTAGCCCCACAAAGTCTCATTGATGTCAGATCCGGCCCTCAGGACAAATCAGTTCAACACCCCTGGCTTAGAAGCTGCTCCGAAACACTGATGGATCTTTGGAAGTCATCAAACGGTATGAACAGCTGCAACTGGAAATACTAACTGTAGGAGCTGCAGAAACTGTGGGCTCTTTGGACCCCACCCCCTCAAAAAAACACCTTCAACATTTAATATGCTCTTCCCCCCACCCCCCACTAAAGCCTGCAGAAGAGTGCCATGTAACTAAAAAACAAAAACTGTGCTAAGGTGTCTCTCACTTCCCATCTCACGTCAGAAGAGAACGTTCCATCCATAATTCTTGTTTTACTGGGAAGAATTTGTTCGTGAGAACTCATTAAGGAAGGGGGGGGGGTGTCATAGCACAAAGCACCCAGACAGGAGAAAGCGTTAATTCATTCTCAACATTTTTTTTTTTTTGCTATCTCCCCTTGTAAAGGAAAATAAAAATAAATACAATGAATACCTCGCATAACCCAGCCTCTCAGCCAAGACAGAAAGAAATGAAACTTGACAATGCTCGGTCTTACGGCAGAACGGTGCACGCTCAAGACGCAGACTCCTCTTCGGCTGGTGTCATGGGGGCTGAATCTGGCGAGCGTCAACCGACTAATTCAGCCCGTGTCTGAATAGGAGACCTGAAGATTCTATCTAAACCACTTCAAAGTTCTGTGATAGAAGAAGAGCGGGTTGCAAAAGCAGTAATTAAAGAAATATACTAAACAAACCCCATTAGCTGGGAATGCTGATTAGCTTTCAGCAACCTTGATTCTGATGTGTTCAGGGGTTGTTTTGAAGAAAAATAGGTGGTGGGGCTCATTAGCATATGCCACCACCCTCCAGTCAAAAGCAACCCGATGCAAGAGTGAGGCCTGCTTGGCTGGCTAGAGATCCCCAGTCAAAAGGCCAGCAAGCCACCCACTGCCACAAATCACATTAGAAGTGGAGAAAGGGTGGTGCGGGCTTCTCCAGAGATTAATGAGGGCTGCTGGGGGCGTGGCAAAGCTCCTGGTGGCTGGCTGGCTGCCTGCTCTCCTTATCCAGGGATTGTTATGCAGCTGCACCTACTATTCAATGGACAGCAGGTGAGGAGGGGAAGGGGGGTGTCAGAAAGGTTCAGGAGCTGTGCTCCTGTGAGCTCCTGCTGAATCTGAGGCCTGGATGTGTTGCACTTATTGACAGATGTTTGGTTCTAAAACCTGAAGAAGCCAAAGATCCTCAAAAAGTCAATCCTGAGTGGTTGAAATCTTAAATTTGGCTTCTTGGGAGCAAACGGTCAGGCTTACTAAAGAAGATAAGCTTTGCAAACTTTAGCGGGGAGGGGAGAGCGGGAATGAGTTTTTGAAGTGCTTTGACTTAACTTTTGGCTGCTGCTGAGGGCTGCTAGCATTGCCTTGGCAAATGCCAGCAGATGTTGCGGTTGGTGCCCTGGGAGGGTGGAGTATGTGATGTCATGTTTGGATGGCACTCTAGGAATTTCCCCTCGTCTCTATGGCGAAGACCAAAGAGGTATGAGGAAATTCCTACAGCATCGCTATGGAAGGAGGGTTTTTTGGCCAGTTTTTCCTGCTGCTCCTTGGTTTCTCAACGGTGGGGGCTTGGGTCCAAAGGAGGAGTTTACCTGCCAGGGGTGGGCAAATGGCAAGCTTGCTGCTGATGGAGTGGTGGAAAAGAGCCGTCTAGGTTTGCCAGACCTGTGTTGGAAAATACCTAGAGACTTAAAGGGTGGATCTGGGAAAGGGCGGGGTTTGGGGAGGGGAGGAGCCTGATACAATGCCACAGAGTCCACCCTTCAAAACAGCCATTTTCTCCAGGGGAACATCTGAAAATCCCCTGTATACAATATCTTTCCAATAAACAATCTTGAAAATGACATCTCTGTCAAAAATAAATTCCAATTTTGACAGAGACTTTGTTGTAGTTTTCAAGATAATTAATTGGAAAGATATTATATACAAGGGATTTCTACTTGGTTTTCACGTTGGCTATTCCCCTCGTGCCCCTATAGTTGCTTATATGATTTTCTCCAGGGGAGCTGATCTCTGCCAGGTGGAGATCAGTTGTAAAAGCAGGAGGTCTCCAGGCACCACCTGGAGGCTGGCAACCCTGCAGTCACAGTGGAGCTATGGCAACCCTGTAGGGTTTTCGTAGCAAGAAAAGTTCAGAGGTAGCTTGCCATTGCCTGTTACAACCCTGGTATTCCTTGGAGGTCTCCCATCCAAATACTAGCCAGGGGTAATCCTGCTTAGCTTCTGAGATCTGATGAGATCAGGCTAGACTGGGCGATCCAGGGCAGGGGTGTGGCTGAGAGACCGGAATATTTAGAGTATGAGCCTCACAGCTCTTCCTGGTGCTCTACCTGGCCTGTTTTCTCCTTTGAAACCAGAAGATAACGTCCTAACATGCTGGGGTGGGGATTAGGGAGTAACTTGGGATACTTTTCATTACTCAAAAGTGCTCTAATAGAACATGGAGAAGAAGAAGAGAAGATATTGGATTTATATCCCGCCCTCCACTCCAAAGAGTCTCAGAGCGGCTCACAATCTCCTTTACCTTCCTCCCCCACAACAGACACCCTGTGAGGTAGATGAAGATATTGGATTTATATCCCGCCCTCCACTCCGAAGAGTCTCAGAGTGGCTCACACTCTCCTTTACCTTCCTCCCCCACAACAGACACCCTGTGAGGTAGATGAAGATATTGGATTTATATCCCGCCCTCCACTCCGAAGAGTCTCAGAGCGGCTCACAATCTCCTTTACCTTCCTCCCCCACAACAGACACCCTGTGAGGTGGGTGGGGCTGGAGAGGGCTCTCACAGCAGCTGCCCTTTCAAGGACAACCTCTGCCAGAGCTATGGCTGACCCAAGGCCATGCTAGCAGGTGCAAGTGGAGGAGTGGGGAATCAAACTTGGTTTTCCCAGATAAGAGTCCACACACTTAACCACTACAGCAAACTGGCTCTCTGATGCTCATATGCAGATGCTCATATGATAAAATCAAAACTATCAAACATATGGTTATGGAGTGCCCTATATTTAATGAGGGCTAATTTGGTCACCCCTTTACATAAAAATACAGAATTGCTGAGTGTGTGAGCCCAGGTGTCATGGCTGCTCTCAGATACAAATGGTTGTGCTATCCTCTCAGTGGCAAAATTCATAGGTGCAATAATCAAGTACAATAGAAAAAATACTCAGTAAGGTTTTTAATATATATTTTTTTAAAAACTAACTTCTGCTTAAGGCAATAACCATATATGCAGTACTAGATAGATTGATAGATGAGATGAGGAGAGGAGAGGAGAGGAGAGGAGAGGGAGAGAGACTGATTTCGCACTCAGCACTTGCCTCCCTTTTGGTGTGGGGCTCCTCATGGCAGATCTTTTCAGCAGATGCTTCACTGGCATATCTGGAGCAGGTCTGCATGTTCTCTTCTTGCTCCCTGCATTAGGGTCGGAGATAGGCAGGCAGGCAGGCAGGCAGGCAGACAGACAGATGGACAGATAGACAGACGGACGGACAGACGGACGGACGGACAGACAGACAGACAGACAGACAGACAGACAGACAGACAGACAGACAGACAGACAGACAGACAGACAGACAGACAGACAGACAGACAGACAGATAGATAGATAGATAGATAGATAGATAGATAGATAGATAGATAGATAGATAGATAGATAGATAGATAGATGGATGGATGGATGTTGCTGTCATTAAAGGAAAGGCTGACAATTCCTGCTCTATAACAATATCAATGACTGCTGTTAGAAAATCTCCAGTTTCTCAAGAGAGAGAGAGAGAGAGCAGAATTTGGGAAGGGGATGAGATTTACAAGAATTACAAGATCTGAGAATGAGATTGGTGGGGGGTGGATTTGTTCTGTATTGGCTCTCTGTTCAGAAAGGAACAAGCCGGCACAATTCATTTAACCACATCTTATATCAACTGTGAGGATATGAAACTAAGCTTAAGTGAACTTGAGAAAGCGGGGGAAGATGTAGAAAGGCTTTCTGTTTTTCTCTTTTTGTTAATTAAACACCATGCTTTGTAAAAAAAATTTTGAAAAAAATATCAAACAAACTATGACTAAATTTAGTCCAAGGGTGGAAAGGGCAGAGGAGAAGAACACCCACATGGGAGTATTTGCATCAAATTTCACCTAACCTCACTTTCATTTCTAAGCGTTCAAGGGAGGAAAGCAGAAATCACTCACTGGCTGTATACAGCACCAGCTGGCAACCCCCTTGGGAAAGAACCAACTCTGTGCCCACCCCAAAATAGCTGCTGAGTAATTGCACGCACCACTGTCAGCTTACAATCAGCAGGTGGTAAAGTCTACCCTTCAAAAATGCAACACACCAAGTTTCTAGTCCTCATGATGCTTGCAATCCAACCCTATTTCGATACAGCCAACTCATCAGCAGGCTCACACAGTCAATGTTGCACCAAGCTACCATGGCATAGCAGAGCAGGGGTGTCGAACTCATTTGTTATGAGGGCCGGATCTGACATAAATGAGACCTTGTCGGGCCGGGCCATGTTGGGCCAGGCCATATGTGTACCTATTTAAGATTCGGTAGCAGAGATATAAACTTTATAAAGCAGGGGTGGCTGATGGGAGTTGTAGGCAAAAAACATCTGGAGAGCTACCGTTGGCCACCCCTGTTATAAACACAATTAAAGATTTTTTTTAAAAAACCTTAAAATAAAACATGCTTAAAACATTAGCACTCGGTCTTAAAGGTGCTTTCTTTGTATTTCTCCCATGGGATCCAGGGAGCTGGTCAAAGGAAGCTCTGGTTCTGTCCTTCCTTTCCCAAGGGACCAAGAGGGGGAGAAGCCTCAACCAATAGAAGGAAGAAAGGCTTGGCTCAGTAGCTCTGCTGTGCGATTGAGAGAGCCTGGCAAAGCAAGCTCTGCCTCCCCCCTTTCCTCCCTAAGGGAGGAGCCTCAGTCAATGGAGAAAAATAGAGGTTCTGCAAGCCTTGCAAAGCAAGCTGTTATGCAAAAGGAAGCAAGAGAGAGGGAGAAGGAAGCAGATGGCAGCCAGTTGCTTGGGGGCCTGATAGGAGCCCTCCGGGGGCCTGATTTGGCCCCCAGGCTGCATGTTTGACACCCTTGAATTAGAGTGTTGGATTACAAACCGGGAGTCCAAGTTCGAATCTCTATCATGGCAGCTCACTGAGGAATTTTAAGCCAAGCACAGCTGTGGTGTAGTGGTTAAGAGCAGCAGACTCCAATCTGGAGAACTGGGGTTGATTCCCCTCTCCTCCTCCACATGCAGCCAGTTGGATGACCTTGAGTCAATCACAGTTCTCTCAGATCTCTCTCAGCCCCACCTATCTCACAGGGTTTCTGTTGTGGGGAGAGGAAGGGAGGGAGATTGTGTAAGCTCTGAGATTCCTTCAGGTAGTGAAGAATGAGGTGTAATAAAACCAGCTCTCCTTTCTCTTAACCTGCCTGCTTAAATTCCCTAAGGTTGTTGCTGTAGGGATAAAGTACGGGAGAGAAGAATGGTGTTGTACGGTGGTTTGGGTCCCACTAGAGAGAAAAGCAGGGTACAACATGTGTATAAAGTTGCTTTTTTTTTTTTTTCTTTCGCAGTTTTGTAGACCAACATATTGGGTTGTGATCCGCCCAAACCTTTGGTAGAATCTCAATTTTTTTTGTTATGAGGCCCAAATTTTGGGAACCCCATATCATATCTATTCTCGAAAAAGAGCTATGTCTCGCTGAAAAAAATGTATAGTCTTTTACTTCAGGGTTAAATTTTCTCCATATGTCTTCTAAATTTTCTTGTTTAACCAGCTGACTTATGACAACCCCAGCAAAGAGCTTTCAGGGAAAGTGAGAAGCAGAGGTGGTTGGCCGTGGCCTTCCTCTGCAGAGCCTTCCTTGGTGGTCTCCCTTCCAAGCACCATCCCTGCTTAGCTTCCAAGATCTGACGAGATTGAGCTATACCCTGCTGCCTTCCCTCCCACAGGGTATAATACAATACAATACAATCAATAATATTATTTTTTTCAGACGATAGCGGTATGATTTTTAACCAAGCAGCTTTGGGGGGAGGGGGAGAGAGAGAGAGTATGTGCATGCGTGTGTGTGTTACAAACCAGTCCAGCGGTTTAGCAAACATCATGACCACCAGGAACTCAGTTCTGCTAGGCACCATGTAAACCTCAGCTAGGACACTCCTGCCTGAGGTAAGAGGGTGCAAAGCATAGGACTGTGTCTCTTTGAACTTGTATCAGACACACTTTCAGGACACATGCACGGACTGGGAGTGGGAGGGGGGAATTTAGTGAGGGAAGGAATTTAGAGAAAAGTCCCTTTGTGTAGATAGTATGAACATATGAAGCTGCCTTATACTGAATCAGACCCTTGGTCCATCAAAGTCAGTATTGTCTTCTCAAACTGGCAGTCATGAATAAGAACACTGCTTTGTTACATTTCTAACACTGCAGGTCTCGGTCCCCTTGCCGTCCTTCATCTCAATGCTAGCTGGAATCCTCGCTTCTTTCTACTGAGGATGCAAGGACTTATGGGTTGCACCCAAGTTTCCTTAGCGGAGCAAATGAATAGCTCCCCTGGGCTGTTTTGGGGTCAGGAAAATGACATGCGAGGGAGGCATAAGACCCTGTGGTCCCGATCTGAATCAGCTCAAGAAAGCTTAAGTTTCAGCCACAAACTTGAAGCACACGTGAACTTGACAGGATCCAGGGCAAACCCACAGATGGGCCTACAAACAGTTTGTTGAGATTCTGCAGCTTGGAAAGGCGCAGGAACCTCACGAGCATAGAATCATAGAGTTGGAAGGGACCTCAAGGGTCATCTAATCCAAACCCCTGCACAATGCAGGAAACTCACAAATACCTCCCCCTAAATTCACAGGATCTTCATTGCAGTCAGATGGCCATCCAGCCTCTGCTTAAGGTAGGAGAGCCCATCACCTCCTGAGGAAGCCTGTTCCACTGAAGAACCGCTCTAACGGTCAGGAAGTTCTTCCTAACGTTGAGCCGGAAACTCTTGATTTAATTTCAACCCATTGGTTCTGGTCCTACCTTCAGGGGCCACAGAAAACAATTCCACACCATCCTCTATATGACAGCCCTTCAAGTACTTGAAGATGGTGATCATATCGCCTCTCAGCCATCTCCTGAGAGTGGTCTCAGTGGCCGGCCCTGCCACTAGGCAAACTAGGCGATTGCCTAGGGCGCTGGCCTTCTGGGGCGCTGAGCTGGAGGTGCTCATGTGACTCAGTGATGTTATCAGCGCAGGGGCGGGACACCAGAAATTAGCCTTGCCTAGGGTGCCAGACAGACTAGGGTCAGCCCTGCTCACTAGAAAAAGAAAGCTGGCAACCCCGTTCCGCTGAGGCGCATTCAGAATGCCAGCTCTGTCATTTTCAATAATTATTTGGATTCAGGGCCAGATTAACAATTAAAGAAGAAGAAGATAAAGATATTGGATTTATATCCCACCCTCCACTCCGAATCTCAGAGCGGCTCACAATCTCCTTTATCTTCCTCCCCCACAGCAGACACCCTGTGAGGTGGGTGGGGCTGAGAGAGCTCTTACAGCAGCTGCCCTTTCAAGGACAACTCTTACGAGAGCTATGGCTGACCCAAGGCCATTCCAGCAGCTGCAAGTGGAGGAGTGGGGAATCAAACCCGGGTCTCCCAGATAAGAGTCCACACACTTTGGGGAGGGACGGTGGCTCAGTGCTAGAGCATCTGCTTGGTAAGCAGAAGGTCCCAGGTTCAATCCCCGGCATCTCCAACTAAAAAGGGTCCAGGCAAGTAGGCGTGAAAAACCTCAGCTTGAGACCCTGGAGAGCCGCTGCCAGTCTGAGAAGACAATACTGACTTTGATGGACCAAGGGTCTGATTCAGTAGAAGGCAGCTTCATATGTTCATATGTTCACACTTAACCACTACACCAAGTAGGCACTGGCCTATGAGCCCCCACACCTTTAGGGGCCCCGGGCTGGCTTCTCCCCCCCCCCCCATTTCCTCCCTGCTTGCAGCCCTCCCAGCCAGCAACTGAGCCACTCTTTGCCCAATTTGCCTGGTGCGGCTGCTGCCGGTGGTGTCACCAAGTTTGCCTCTCTCTGCCTCTCCCCCGCAGTTTTGTCAAAGAGGCTTTTGGGGAAGTGCCTGCAGGCTGCAGCGGGGGCCACAAGCAGTGGGGCAGGGGCCCCAACTCTGAGATAATTTGTAAGCCCCCCCCCCCAAGATTTTGACTTCAAAGTGGTCTCCACAGGGTTTAATCTGGCGCCATTTGGATTGTTTCAAAACCGTCTGGATAGGATTGGATAGAGAGGGATCTGTGTCCATCCCCTGCTTATCACTAACCTCAGCTGTCTCCTCAGCTTTACCATGTGAGGGTAAGGTTGCCAGCCTCCAGGTGGGGCCTGGAGATCTCCTGCTTTTACAACTGATCTCCAGCTGGCAGAGATCAGCTCCCTTGGAGAAAAGGGCTGCTTTGAAGGGTGGACTTTAGGGCGTTGTCCCATGCTGAGGCCCCTCCCCTCCCCAACCCCCACCCTCTCTGGGATCAACCCCCAAAGTCTCCAGGTATTTTCCAACACAGAGCAGACAATCCTAGTGAGGGGGTTGAAAGGGGCTCCTGAAGTCTACAAGGCTGAGATCCAGCCAGAAAGGAAAAGAGGGAATTTGCTTGCCTGCAAAGACAGATCTGCAGGGATCCTAGGGCCCTATCACAGGGGCCCTATCACAGGAGCGCAGCTCCTGAACCTTTCTGACAGCTCCCCCTCTTCCTCCCCACCTACCTTGCCCATTGAATAGTAGGTGCAGCTGCATAACAATCCCTGGATTAGGAGAGCGGGCAGCCAGCCAGCCACCAGGGGCTCTGCCACACCCCCAGCAGCAGCCCTCATTAACTTCTGGAGAAGCCCACACCACTCTTTCTCCACTTCCTATGTGATTTTGGGCTTGCTGGCCTTTTGACTGGGGTGGGGGGTGGCCCAGGAGAGGGAGGCCTGCTTCTAGCTGGATCTCTAGCTAGCCCAAGCAGGCCTCACTCACCTGGGGCTCTCCTTCCTTGCGTTGGGTTGCTTTCGGCTGGTGGGAGGGCGGCATATGTTAATGAGTTATGCTCAGGGCTCTTTTTCTAGCAGGAGTTCCTCTGTGTATTAAGCCACACAACCCTGATGTAGCCAATCCTCCTGTAGCTTACAGTAGACCCGAACCCTCTAAGCCAGGGGTAGTCGACGGTAGCTCTCCAGATGTATTTTGCCTACAACTCCCATTAGCCTCAGCCAGCATGGCCAATGGCTGGGGCTGATGGGAGCTGTAGGCAAAAAATATCTGGAGAGCTACCATTGGCCACGCCTGCTCTAATCTCTTGGAAGATTGGCTACATCAGGGGGCGTGGCCTAATATGCAGAGGAGCTCCTGCTAGAAAAAGAGCCCTTGTTATGCTAATGAAAAAGAGCCCTGTGGCGCAGAGTGTTAAAGCTGCAGTACTGCAGTCCTAAGCTCTGCTCACGACCTGAGTTCGATCCCAGTGGAAGCTGGTTCAGGTAGCCGGCTCGAGGTTGACTCTGCCTTCCATCCTTCCGAGGCCGGTAAAATCAGTACCCAGTTTGCTGGGGGAAAGCGTAGATGACTGGGGAAGGCAATGGCAAACCACCCCGTAAAAAGTCTGCCATGAAAACATTGTGAAAACAACGTCCCCCCCAGAGTCGGAAACGACTGGTGCTTGCACAGGGAACCTTTACCTTTCCTATGCTAATGAGCTCCGCCACCTATTTTTCTACAAAACGCCCCCCGGCCATGGTGGTTACACAGCTCCTACTGAGCCATGCTGGTTATCCTTGCAAAGGACACTCCCTTTCTTCCTTCTGCTGTTGTGATCTGTGGGTGGGGTGGGGTAAGGTGCGGGGGGCAAGGGAAATCAGAGAGACATGCTGGCATCACCCTACACTAAGGTTGCCAGCTCTGTGTTGGGAAATACCTGGAGATTTTGGGGGTGGAGCCTGAGGAGGGCGGATTTTGGGGAAAGGATGAATTTCAATGGGGTACAATGCCATGGAGTCCATCTTCCAAAGTATAATATAGAGGGTTCTATGCATTGAAGAGGCAAGGTGGTAGGGAACATCAGCTCTTTGTTAGGTACAGCATTAGGTAGGCTGCACTTCAAGACCGCCGAACAGGGCCAACGGGACCCACTATATACACATCAGGGTTCCCGTGCAAACACACTATTGGGTCATTCAAACCAGCAGGGGACTCGTGATTGGTGCAGGGCAGCAAGGATTTGGATCCTGCTGTCCGTTGTTCCCGAGTCCCCAAGCTCCGTTCGTATGGCTCCAACGAGCCCGGCAGGAACACCCAATGCAGTCCTCACTTCAGTCCTCATGCACAACACAAAGCATCTGTTTTCTTCAGGTGAACTGATCTCTGTCGCCTGAAGATCAACTGTAATAGTGGGAGACCTCTAGCAACCACCTCGGAAGTTGAGCACCGCTGCGCACCCAGAGGTTTCCATGCTGAGCTGCACAATCGGTGTACTACGATTGAAGTTTTGAAGATGCGTCTTGGATGGACTTTCATTGAAATATAAATGGACTATTCTTTAGGAAATAGGTTTATGACTCATCACTACTATTCCTGTACTGTATTGAACTATTCATTTGGAATTCAATTTGTAAATTATTTCACTGTCTTTAATAAGAATTTGTATTGTATTCAAGTTGTTTTGAGGCTGGCTTATCACGGAACCCTTTGGTTCTATCTTTCCTGCCTGGAACTTGGCAACTCTACCTCACGTCAGCTCGCTGCTTCCATAGGTGGTAACTACAGAGGCACTGTCAGCAAGGTGCTCTGTGATTGGTGGATGAGGGCGGTGTTGGTAAGGACTGCAGTGGGGTGCTCTTAGTGCCCTGCCTTGAGCAAAAGTCCAGGGTGAGGCCCCAGAATCACTGCCATTTCCACCCTCCACCAGGGCCACCATTGCTGGAACCCAAACAAGGGACAACTCTCACCCCATGCAATGTAAGTGGGAGCCAGGCCCGTAGCTACGGATGCAGGGGGGCAGGGGGACCAAACCTCACTAATCTTCCCCTTACGTTACCTTTCTGGCCCCTCCACTGCTTGCTCACTACCTTCCTCCCTCGCCCACAGCCTTTCTCTCCTGCCCGCTGCCTTTCTTGCCCTCCCATCGGCTTCTTTGGCTGCCTGCTGTCTTTCTCGCCTGCCTTGCTCTACTGCCCATTACCTTTCTCAGTCTCCAGCCACTTTTCTCGGTCACCTGCCACCTTCCTCATCTGCCTTTCTCTCTTGCCTGCCACCTTCCTTGTCCACCTGCGGCCCTTCTCGGTTGCCCACCGCCTTCCTCGCCTGCCTTCCTCACCCACCCTCCACCTTCCTCAGTCGTCCCCCTCCGTGGCACTAGTTGCCTAAGCACTGGTTGGGGGAGGGGGGCAGGCATGAGGAACAGTAGGAACCTGCTCTTTTTAGGCCCAGGAAAGCTGCCCTGGTTGCCCATTGGTTAAAGCTGCCCCTAGAGGGTAGTACAGTTGCTATGCTTTCAGCAACTTGGAACCATTTCTCTCCTGTTCAGGACAGAGAATAAAATAATAACTAGTTTCGCCAGCAATGTGCCAGCATCTTCAGTGTGCCAGTATCCAGGGTTTAGGACTGAGCTCTCTGCTTTCTGGATTTTTGCGCAGTGTGTAGACTTTGAGGAACATGGCTGAAAAGTAACATGAGATGCGCTTGCTAATTCTTCCCCCAGCCACCTACCCCGCAGCTGTAATCTCTCAGACCAGCCGAGAATGTACTTTGATTCCACAGACATACCATATCCGGATGGTAAACAGAGCTGAAAATATTTCATGCAACTTTGGCATTTCAGAGTCTGAATATTTTATTCTCAACCCCCCCCCCCCCAACAACAACTAGGTCTTCTTTTTGAAATATCTGTTTAGAAACATTTCATAAAACAATGGATCAAATGTTACTTACCTTTCTATTTTAAAAAACTGCACAAAGGGGGAACATGCAAAATCTTTTTAAAACATTTCAGGTCTTGCTTACGAATGATCTTTCTCTTTTTTTAAGCTGTCAGTGATATTAAGGTGGTAACCTTAAAAACGAATAGATTTACTATATGTGTGTTCTTATGAGCAAGAGGGATCCATAATGGCTGCAGCAGAATAATAATAATAATAATAATATTTAACTTGTACCCGCCCTTCCCGCCAAAGCAGGCTCAGGGCGGCTCACATAACAACATAAAATACAACATTACAATAATAAAAACACACTGGTTACACAACATATTACATAATACAATTCACTTATATATATTATTACATTAAAGCCATCTAATTAAAACCTGGGCGGCCAAGGAAGGCGATGGGAGGGTGAGAAAGGCAGCGGGCAGGAGAGAAAGGCTGTGGGCGAGCGAGGAAAGTGGTGAGCGAGCAGTGGAGGGGCCAGAAAGGTAACATAAGGGGAAGATTAGGGTTGCCACCTGTGGGTTGGGAAACATCTGAAGATTTGGGGGTGGGGCCTGAGGAGGGTGGGCTTTGGGAGGGGGCAGGTCCTCAGGTGGGCATAATGCCAAGGAGTTCAACCTCCAAAGCCGCCATTTTCTCCAGAGTAATGGATTTTGGTCCTCTGGAAATCAACCGTAATAACGGGAGGTCTTCAGGTCACAAAGCTACAGAACTCCATCCCAGTGAAGTCTCAGAGGTCAACGATGCAGTTCTCTGAAAAGCTTCCTTTCCTAATCCCATTGAAATGAAAAGGAGCAAACCAGGCCCATAGTTTAGTAGTTTAGTCTGGTTGGAAGGCTGCCAAGCCCCTGGGCCGGGCGGGGATTTTCCCGCCCCAAAGGTTCCCAACCCCCATTGGGCCAGTGGGGGGAACCTTCCCCGACATTGCTGGTGCGATGACGTCACCCGGAAGTGATGTCATCGCACCGGCAACATTGCACATGACCGCTCTAGGCGTTTCCAGGAAAACACTATGGTTTCCCCAGACATTCTAGCAATTTGGGAGGGCAAAATTCTATGGTACCTATTGTGCCGGAGGACGCAGGGGACTTGGCAACCCTACTGGTTGGGTTTTTGATTTCTCCAGCTGTGGCTCAAGGATTTGCTTCACATGGAGCTCTGTGCTCTGCAGACATGACCAGGAGGCTCTATAGAGATAGAGCAGGGGTGTCAAACATGTGGCTCAGGGACCGACACAGGCCCTCAGAAGGCTCCTATCAGCAGGGTTGCCAAGTCCAGCTCAGGAATATCTGGGGACTTTGGGAGTGGACCCAGGAGACTTTGGGGGTGGAGCCGGGAGCAAAGGTGTGACAAGCACGAGTGAACTTCAAGAGGAGTTCTGGCAAACACATTTAAAGGAACCATATTCCTTTTAAATGCCTTCCTTTCATAGGAAATAATAGAGGATGGGGCACCTTCTTTGTGGGCTCATAGAAATGGACCCCCTGGTCCAATCTTCTTGAAACTTGGGAATTGTCTTGAGGAGAGGCACTGAATGCTGTGCTAAAATTTTGGTGCTTCTAACTCAAAAAACAGTCTCTCTGGAGCCCCAAATAACCACTGATCAATTCTCCATTATACCCTATGGGAATCGATCTCCATAGGGAACAATGGAGTGCCCAGCAGTTATCCCCCCACTTTCTGATGACCCTGAAGCAGGGGGAGGATCTCCAAACTGGGGGATCCCCTGCCCTCTCCTGGGGATTAGCAACCCTGGGGATTAGCAACCTATCAGGCCCCCAAGCAATTGGCTGTCCTCCCTCTCTCTTGCTTCCTTCTGTGTTTCAGCTTGCTTTGCTAAACTTGCTCAATCACACATGAGCAACAGAGCAAAGCCTTTATTTTCTCCATTGGCTGAGCCTCCTCCCTTGGGGAGGAAGCTGGGTGAAGGATAGTTTGCTCTGCCAAATTGTCTCAATCGCACTGCTGAGCTACTGAGCTAAGCCTCTCTTCCTTCTATTGGCTGAGTCTCCTCCCGCTCCTGGTCCCTTGGGGAAGAAAGGTAAGAGCCAGAGCTTCCTTTGCTCAGTTTCCTGGATCCCATGGAAGAGATACAAAGAAAGTACCTTTAAGACCAATGAGTGCTAATGTTTTAAGGAGGTTTTAAAGTTTTTTTTTAAAACCAGGCCTCAGATTCAGTGGGAGCTCACATGGGCACAGCTCCTGAACCTTTCTGAGAGTTCCTCCTCCTTCTTCTGAGAGTTCCACCTCCTTGTCCATTGAATAGTAGGCGCAGCTGCATAACAATCCCTGGATGAGCTCCACCACCTATTTTTCTACAAAATGACCTCTGTTTAAAACTAAAATTGTGTTTCTCTGTGTCCTTTATATAGTTTAATATCTCTGCTACCTAACCTTTATATAGTTTAATATCTCTGCTACCTAACATGGCTCAGTCCGACAAGGTCTCATTTATGTCCGATCCAGCCCTCATAACAAATGAGTTTGATGCCACTGCTATAGAGTGACTGGAGCACTTTAAACATGTAGCAAAGAAACGGAGCTCTCGAGTTTCCTTGCACTGAGAGTGTGCAAGCATGCCATACAGCGTGTCGGGAGACCTGCAGGAAAGGTTTCCTTCCCCTCCCCCCCGCCAAATCCACTCCCATCTGCTCGGCGGGATCATGTTCAAGTTGCTTTCCGCGCCGTGGTCCCCCGTGGACTTGCATTTCTGCCTGCAAAGAGTCATTGTACATGCAGCGCAAAATATCCCTGAGCGAGGCAGCTGTTCTCCTGAAAGCAAACTTAACACAAACACGCACAACCTCCCTCTCCGCCTCAGCTCCGCAAACGCAAAAGACAGACACAAAAACACCCAATCCCACACGCTCGCCTATTAATTAGAAGAGTAAGGGAATGAGAAAGTGCTTCATTCCAGGCCTGACATCTCGACTCAGCCTCACCGTGCATCTGTTTGTGTGTGTGTGTGTGAATGCCACTTCCTGCAAGACTCTTGCCCTCGAGACATTGGCCGTTCTCCTGCCTTCCATGCCAGCTGTCGCATCCCATTAGAAAGGACCACTCTTGCAGACGCGGGAGGCCTTGCCAGGGCCTCCCTGCTTCCTTGTTGGAACGGCTGGCCAAACATCATCTCACCCCCAACGGTTTCAAAGACGAGACTTGTATAGGACGAAAAAGGCTACCTGGGCCAGTGCCACGCATATCTACACATGCACTGGCCCCATGGTCCTGCTGGCAGAACCAATCTGTCCCTTCTGAACCATGCTTGAACGCAAGTGGAAACTGGGCATGGGGGAAGGAAAAGGGGTTCTGCCAGGCTTTTTTTTGTGTGTGTGTGCAAAACTTATCTTTTTAAACAGCTGGTTGACTCTGCCCCAGCCTATAAAGTGCACTTGTGTTACCTTTGGGGAAGAGCTGGCTAGCTGCTCCAGTCACTGAAGAGGCACATTCCCAAGTGGCCGTCCTAAGTATGGCCTGGATCAGCGATCGTATCCAATGCAACCATTTTACATTTCTTGTTTACAAGCGTGTCTTGTCCTTAAAGGGCCCTTGACTCATTCCATCAGTGCACCAGACTTTGTGGAGTAATTATAACCCTCGCTGGAAACCAAAGCCAAGATATGAAAAGGTAAGCAGTATCCCATATGCATAAGAGAATCTGGTACTTTTGGGAGCATTTTTAACAAACTGAATCTCCGGCTTGCCCTAGAAATGCATTCTTAGTAAAGAGAGTACCTCTGAGCATAATCTCGTATATTAACACAGAGTAACCACTGCTCGTTCATGGCTATTAGAGACAAAAGTCTTCCTGTGCTGAGAGGTTGAGGCATTCCGACAGGTGTGAGCACCCAGCATCTCTGTGTTTGGAAATTAAATACTGATGTCGTTCCCCATAGCCCCAAAATGGAATCTTTAGCATCCCAGAAACATATGGCTGGGGGAAATCCAGAATACCATGAATCCCAGCTTCCCTTGCCATGACAATCAACAAGTTCTTAATGGCCAATGTACATGTACACAGGCTAGATAGGGCATGTGTGTACACACAATTGCTGGAGAGCATGCTTATTTCTTAAAACAAATTTCTACCCACTCTTCTTCCCAAGAAAGCTACGTTTTCACCAGAGACTCAGGTGGGGAGCCATGTTGGTCTAAAGCAGCAGAACAAAGAATCCAGTGACCAACAAAGTTTTATTCCAGGTATGACCTTTTGTGTGCGCGCACACTTTGGGTGGGATCAGACGAGAAAATTGGAACAGCCAGGGATGGAATTTGCTCCTTTGCATATTAGGCCACACACCCCTGATGTAGCCAATCCTCCAAGAGTTTACAAGGCTCTTTTTTTGGTAAGCTCTTGGAGGATTGGCTACATCAGGGGAGTGTGGCCTAAAATGCAAAAGAGCTCCTGCTAGAATTCCAGCCCTGAGAACAACAGTATCCCAGCTCTGGAAAGCCAGAGTGGACTTTGATGGGCACCCTGGCAATCATACAGCCCCCACACTGCTGCCGGAAGAGGCATGGGCCACACATCCGCAAGAGGAGCATTCAGACTGCTCCTGGGCATGCGGGGCAGGTGCATTACGTGCCACGGCTTTTCAGACAGCCAGGAAATGCACCCTCCATATGTTTTAAAGATTTGCTGCCGGGAAGTTCCCGGTAGCTATTTAATCCAGTCTCAACCTATCCTAAGACAAGGTAAGTACAGGTGGGACTCGGTGGGGGGGGGGAGCAGATGTGCGTGTGTAGTCATGCACATTAAATCCAGAGGGGAGGCATGGCTAGGTAGGGCCAAATCTCTCCTGTGATTTCACCCTTCTTCAGATACAACAAAATGGAAATTACCTATCCATACATATAGATAGTGAGCAGTAAATTAGCATACAACACCATGAAGCTGGTTAACATATTCAAAGACCAAACAGAAAAAACCAAAATATTGGATTGATATTGGATTTATATCCCACCCTATACTCCGAATCTCAGAGTCTCAGAGCAGTCATAATCTCCTTTACCTCCCCCCCCCCCCCACAACAGACACACTGTAAGGTAGGTGGGGATGAGAGAGCTCTTACAGCAGCTGCCCTTTCAAGGACAACTCCTACGAGAGCTATGGCTGACCCAAGGCCATTCCAGCAGCTCCAAGTGGAAAAGTGGAGAATCAAACCCAGTTCTCTCAGATAAGAGTCCACGCGCTTAACTACAACACCAAAAGTACTTTACATGGTTACCATATGTTTGGGCTTCATTGCAGAGGAAAGCACAGTGAAGGAAATAAATCTGTCAAAATTGGAGGGTGATGGGCAGATGTATCATTAATTGTGGAATGCTGAGAGTCATTAACTGAGACCCTGCCATCACACTCGTTGAAGGTGACCATATAGCACCTTCTTCTAGGAAGTGGGGCGACTGGCTGTGTAGAGTTATCTCCCCTGTCTGTAGAGTTATCTCCTTCTCTGGTCTGGGGGTGGGGGATTTTGGAGGGTGGAGCCTGGAGAGGGCGGGGTTTGGGGAGGGGAGGGACTTCAGCAGAGCACAATGCCATGGAGTCCACCTTCCAAAGCGGCTCTTTTCTCCAGGGGAACTGATCTCTGTAGTCTGGAGACCAGTTGTAATTACAGGAGATTTCCAGCCAACACCTGGGGGTTATACAGAAAGAGATGGCTATACAGAAAAGTGATATTGTAACAAAAGGAAAAAATTGTATAAAAGTAACAACTGTTGATACAAGTCTTGGTTTGCTACTCTAGTTTGAGCCAGTTTGGTGTAGTGGTTAAGTGCGTGGACTCTTATCTGGGAGAACCAGGTTTGATTCCCCATTCCTCCACTTACACCTGCTGAGAAGGCCTTGGGTCAGCCATAGCTTTCATTGAAGCTGTCCTTGAAAGGGGAGCTGCTGTAAAAAGCACTCTCAGCCCCACCTACCTCACAGGGTGTTTGTTGTGGCGGGGGCGGGGGGGAAGGTAGAGGAGATTGTGACCACTCTCAGACTCTGAAATTCGGAGTATAGGGCGGGATATAAATCCAAATCTTCTTCTTCTCTATATTTTGAAACAAACAATTTATTATCAATGTTATTGACAGAAAAACACTACACACTTAGATGCCAGATTTTAACAACACTGGCAAAATTACACTAGAAGGTTGATGTTATAGCAACAGCAGCAGCAATGGATTGCCTAGGTAATTATCCATTTCATTTGCCTTCTTCAGGCGACAGTACACTAGATAAAGCCTTGAATTCAATAATGGAATGCCCAGTATTTCCTACAAATGTATATTTAGACCGTCTCCAGCTTTTACAATTACAACTGTATAGACAGTTGCAGTTGGAGGCTCAGAGTCTTTCATTAGGAGTTACCCTTGGTCAGATTCAAAACGTCTCTTTGCTAAGAAACCAGTTGTAATTACGGGAGATTTCCACCCAATACCTGGAGGCTGGCAACCTATAAGATTATTCCTTCTCTCGAAATCACACATCCTGTTTGAGACAGCAGAAATACACAGCAGAGGGTCAATGAGAACCTCAGCTTTCATGGGAGGAGGGATTCCTTGACATATAGTGGCAAAAGCAGCCTCAGGATTTCTTTCACTTACTTTTTTAAAATGTGCCTTTCTTGCCCTCATTATGGACATGTCTGGAAAGGCTTCTATGCCTTGTTTTAATTTGCAGGGATATAGAATATCGTCGTGAAATTTAAATCTTCAAATGGACTTAAGTAAGGGGGGGGCTTTTGCAAAAAAAAAAGGGGGGGGGAGCTTTGGGCAGGCTTAGAAGTCTCCCTGCCTCGAAAGCAAAGTCTCCCCAAAAGAATTCACAAGCTGAATTGCGAGAAAGGGGAAAAGTTCTATTGGAACTCAGGCAGTTGGAGGAGTCCTGGCCCAGGTTGGAGAGAGAAAGCTCTAAGAATCTGTCCTGCATTATGAATCACTCGTTTTAGCTCCCTGTCATCAACCTCAAATGGAGCTGGCTACAGGCAAGGGTTCCTTAATCTCCTGGAAGGAAGTGAACTCCTGTTGCCACAGCACAACTTGATACTTTTCGTTGTAAACAGAGAGAGGAACAGGAAGGAAAGTCATTAGCATAGTTCAGCTGATGCCATCCAAAACCAGCCTGAAATGGAGGGGGGGAGGGAGAAAGGAGATTCCAAAGGGTTAATCCCTTTTCAGCCAAGCCCCTTCTCCAGTGCTGGACTTGAACGAGAAAGAGCAACAGGCCACGTCTTACCTTAGCCTTAAGTCTCAAATAGCAGAAGGCTCTCTGCTAGAGGTTATACCCAACATCTGGCCTGAGGTATACCTCTGGGCACGGGGAGGATCCATTTAGCTGCCCCAGCTAACAGCTGCTGTGACCCACTTAACCTTCATGAGGGTTTGCCTCAAGCTATTTTAATTTAAGCTAAGACAGCAACATCTTGTATGTTGTGTGTCTTTAAAAATAAATTTATTAATTTTTCTAACAGAATTTATTTATTTTATTTTTTATTTACTTTAGATTTATATGCCGCCCACTCTGCGAGCACGAGAAGAAGAAGAAAAGCTACCGTGGCTCAAGGCAAAAAAGAAAAAGAAAGAAAAGGCTTCTAATTTAGGAACATAGAAACAAGATTACAAAACAGAACAAGTAAAATACAAAGATAGACAATGTTTAATTAAAATTTCTAAGGCTGCCAATCCCCAGGTGGGTAAGAAAACAACAAAACACTGCGTAAATTACACGCTTCAAATAAATGCTTTACACATAAAGCATTTATTTGAAGCGTGTAATTTACGCAGTGTTTTGTTGTTTTCTTATCAATCTGTACACTGTGGTTTCCGGTTTGCCTAAACCCCAGGTGGGAGCAGGGGATCCCTTGGTTTGGAGGCCTTCCCCCCCACTTCAGGGTTATCAGAAAGTGGGGAGGGGGAGGGAAATGGCTGTTGGGAACTCCATTCTACCCCATGGAGATCGATTCCCGTAGAGCAGGAATGGCCAAGCTGCGACTCGAGAGCCACATGTGACTCTTTCATACATATTGTGTGACTCTTGAAGCCCCATCGCCCCATCAGCTGACTTGGAAAAGGCATTTAAATCACTTCTCCAAGCCAAGCCATCTGGCAGCTTGGAGAATGCATTTAAAGTTGCTTTCTTTCCACCTCCCCTCCACCTCCCCCCATCTATTTGCCTGCCTGCCTGCCTTCCAGTTTGCAGCTCTTGAACATCTGATGTTCATGTCTTACAGCTCTCAAACATCTGATGTTTATGTGGCTCTTACGTTAAGCAAGTTTGTCCACTCCTGGCCTAATGTATTATGTAAGAGAGAGAAGGTTTGGAAATGATTTTGCCTTGAAGTTCTCTACTTCTGGGTCTGCACTGTATAAATATGGGAGGTGGGGTGGAAACCAGAGAGGCACTGGGGGGGGGGGGGCAAAACAGAAAGGGACCCCCAACTGAATTCAAAACATCGAACAGGGAATTTAGAGGGATCTGTTATTCTTGAAACACATCTAGCTTCAGAAGTTACAGTAAGAAAAATATGTGTGACCAATTCAGCGAATCAATCCAGCTTAGGAGGGGGACTGGAATGTTATATCTCAGGACAGCAGAAAAGGCCATGTCTGGTAACACACTGGGGCAAGGGAGGGCAGAAATTTCCTCCCCTTACCCCCAGCTTTTCAAATTTCTAAATCAGGTATCCACATGTTCTTCCACATTAAGGCTAACAAAAAAAAAACCCACCTCCACACCTAGGGTTGCCAACCTCCAGACCGGTGAGCAATGTTGATCGATCAACTGTCAATTTCCAGTTTTGTTGTATTTATTTCCATCATTATGTTTCCCCCTGGAATTAAACCCAAACAAATGGTGACTATATAAACAAAGCTTGTTATTCCAGTTTGGTCCTTGCATCTTCTGTCAAACAACTTAAGCTATATGCTAATTTACTGCTCATTCTCTACCTATATGGATGGACTGGTAACTTCCGTTTCAGAGTATCTGAAGAAGTATGTGCGCAGACGAAAGCTCATACCTTGACTAAAATGACATTGTTCTGAACGGTGCCGTTGGACTTTAACTTTGTTCTCACACATGCATTGTGGGATTGTCAAAGATGATGCAAAGGCCTATAGGAGAAATAATGTGTGCATGGAAGTAATTCTAGAGGGGTAGCTGCCTTAGTCTGTTGCATCTCAAAATAAACATGGATCCAGTGCCACCTTTAAAAAGTGATTATTTCTTTATCAGCTTTCATGGACAAGAGGCCCCTTTGTCAGAGGTACTTTGCATGCATTTGTATGTATCTGCTAGAATAAGATGTTGCTAGGTTTTAAGGCGCCACTATACTCCAGTGCATTTGTGCATGTAGGTATTCAGTTACTTTTACAAAGAGGAGGAGGAGGAGATGATGAAGAAGAAGATTTACACCCCACCCTTCGCTATGAATCTCAGAGTCTCAGAGTGGCTCACAATCTCCTTTACCTCCCTCCCCCACAACAGACACCCTGTGAGGCAGGTGAGGCTAAGAGAGCTCTCCCAGAAGCTGCCCTTTCAACTTAACCGCAACACCAAACTGGCTCTCTAGGGATATTATTTATTTTGCAAAACTTATACTCCATCTTTCTGCCTTCATTAGGGCCACCAAGGTGGCTAACAAATGTAAAACATGCATCATAAAATCTCATCTTAAAAACCATTAAATCTCATCTTAAAAACCAACCCCAAAAACACCTCATTAAAATAATTAAAAGCTGAGGTAAAGTATATATACAAAAGCATAAAAACTATAGGGATAGTTTAGAGTTAATGACTGCTGCATTTGGAGCAGAATTCCAATCCCACTTCAAGCCTGTACTCACTCAGCTTGCTCTGAGAATGTCACAATTCATCAATCTCACTTCCCCATTTTTAAAATAGGTAGGATAATACTGGCCCTACTTCAGAGTCGCTCGGTTAGGCAAACCTTGCAAACCACATTGACTTCTAAGCATCTGTGGCAAGTTTCTTTCTTTTCTTTTCTTTTTAAAAGGTGCTCAGCTTTAAGCCTTCCAAGAAATCCATCTGCTTCCAGATCTTGCTGTACATCCTAGCTGTTTTTGGTCCTTGATTGTAGTATATATGACTGTTGCTTAGAATTACGTAACGGTTTCTTAGAAGAGACCCAAGTCACAAGGCTGGAAATCGAAGGGGAGCGAAGTGTAACCTCAGATTCCTCCAGGTCTATTGTTAACGTTAACTGTCAGGTGACTCTATTAAGCCGATATTCACTTCTGGCCTGAGTGCCCAGCTAATACGATTGTGCACTTCGCAAATGCTCAGGAACATTCACAGGCAGTACTTGCAAGGATACTGAATATTGCAAGAATTGCAAGACAGGCTGTGTGAAGAGCTTGGAACAGCAAACAATCTTTCTGCATATTTGCTTGTCTAGTACATTTTTACTCCACCCTTCCTCCAAGAAGTTCAGGGGCATCATACAGCGGTCTCCTCTCATCAATTTCACTCTCACTTTCAACCTGAGAAGTAGGTTAGGATGACAGAGACAGAGCAACTGCCCCAAGCTTTGTAGCTGAGAGGGGAATTTGAACTCACATCTCTGAGGGTAGGGTTGACAGTCTCATAACTGGCAAGAATGGGAGTTTGGAGGAGGGTGTGTGGAAAGCAATGCATTGACTGCACTTATGGGGGGAAACCCAGAAGGGATGTCACTGCATCCCGTGGCTTTCTAGCACATTCTACCACCATCTCTAAAGTAAAGACCATAATGATGGGGGAATACCTCCTCCCATCTTTTCTCCCACTGCCCCATTGAGCGAAGGTGACTGCCATGAGTGCCAGCAAGGGTTCACCCACCAATAGCAGGCAAATGGTAACCCTATGTAGGGTGCTAAGTAGGGTTGCCAACTACCTGGAGGGAAAAATGTCTTGGCCATTTAACCAAGGGTTAATAAGGGGAAATGGGCAGCTTAAATGAGCTCCAGATTGCATTTGAAATTTTATCTTTTGGACCGGAAAGTATATTGCTGCAGTTCTAAGGTATATGCACCTGATCAGGACACAAGACAATATCATATAAGGTTTCTGTTGTACAGTTTAGCCTTGAGCCACTGATAATTATTATAATATATTATTATAATATAATTTTCACTTGTTCCTATATTGATTAATATTTTGCCTTATTATCACAGTCGAGCCCATGCGTATGCTTGACCACTGAAGAAGGTCCAGTTTGTGAATACTGTACAGTTCTTTGAGGCTACATTTGGGCCTATAACTGTTTTTAAATCATTTGTAATAAATACATGCATTTATATGTTAATGTTCTATATCTAACGTGTATGTATTTCACCTCTGAGGTTCTTAATTCCGCTGAAACTTCTCACGGCCCAGAGGAAAAGTAACACCCTATTAAGCCTCTTGTTCAAGGGAAAGGATGTTTTTTCCTGCAGGTTCTTGGCAACCCTAGACACAGCTGAGCAGCCCTCTGGGTTCAAAGTGACTACTGAGCTCTGCCTTTATACTTCATGACTCAGAGTACACATCTATTTGCTTGCCAACCTCTAGGTGAGACCTGGAGATCTCCTGCTAGTATAAATGATCTCCCGGCAACAGAGATCGGTTCCCCTGGAGAAAATGGCTGCCTTGGTGGGTGGGCTCTATGGCATCATACTCAGCTGAGGTCCCTTCACCAACCTCATCCTCCCCAGCTTCTACCCCAAAATCCTCAGGTATTTCCCCCACTCAACACTGACAACACTACGACATATACCTTGATTGTAGGCCATATGCCTTGATCGTAGTAATTAAACTGGGCTTCCTTTCTCTCTTCATAAGCGCCACTTTTTTTTATTCTTGGCTCAGTGCTCTTTCTACCTTCCCCTTCAGCTTCTGTTCTCCTCCGCCACCTCCGCATTGTCACTCCACCTCTATCTTTCTACTTTCCCATCTCTCTCAGACTCTCTTCCCCCTCCTTTCTGCATCCCCTGGTGTCTATACTCCACAACGTGGGGGGCGGGGGGCAAAGACACAGATCAGTCCATGACAAGATTGTTGACCCTTGCTTTTTTTTTTGTCAGAAGCTATAACACATGTCCTGTTTACCAGTTTTCCTTCGCAGTCAGTCTCCATAATTTCCTCGCCTCTTAATCCTTCTGCTGAAAGGCGCTCTCCCTCCCTTTGGCCATCCGCCCCAGAGGCCCCGCTTCTCAGAGATGCGTTAAATCGGGCCGACAGGGATTGGAGTTACCCCACGAGCAGTTCGAAAGGGGAAAGCTTGTTTTCAGACACAATCTGGTTTCCTCTGAGACAAATTGCGGTGTACAGGATTCATGTACCAGGGGTGAAGAGGAGGCAGCCTGGGATGGCAGGCCAAAGCAGCCTTCCCACAGACAGCGTCTCCCTTTTTGCGTCTACAAGTCGGGCCGGCAGCCTTTTGTAAATGAAAGAGCCAAATGTCAAAATTTAGAGGAAAAGATCAACCAAAGGGCCGTATCAGAAAGCCCATTCACATAACTGAAAACAGAAAATGTAGCCGTATTGATATTTGACATGTTGATTCGTGATCCTCAAAGTTTCTGCAGCTCAAATGCTGCTGGTTTTGAGTCCTTTGTTAGGAAGTGGCACACACAACCTCTTGCAATAGCTAAGAACTCAGCTGGACCGGCTAGTGGTCACTCACAGTGGCCAACCAGTTCCTCTGGAGATCCAACAAGAGGGCATTGAGGCCAAGGCCTTCCCCTGAGGTTGCCTCCTGGCTCTGGGATTCAGAGACTGACTGTTTCTGAACATGGAGGTTCCCCTTAGTCTCTATGGCTAGTAGCCTCTGATAGACCTACCCTCCCTGAATCTCTCTCTCTTTTTTTTTTTTAAACTGTGGCCATCACTACATCCAGTGGTAGCAAATGCCACATTTCAATCACTCATTTTGTAAAGTATTACCTTTTGTCTTTCTCGAATCTACTGCCCGTCCGGTTCTGTGGAAGTAATAAATATACACAGGAGTACCAACACTGAAGTCCTCAAGCGGGCGGAGGTTACAAGCATCGAGGCATTGCTATTGAAGACGCAGCTGCGCTGGGCAGGGCATATCTCCAGGATGCAAAACCACCGCCTTCCCAAGATTGCCCTGTATGGTGAGCTTTCCACCGGCCATCGAAATAGAGGGGCACCAAAGAAGAGGTACAAGGACTCCTTGAAGAAATCCCTTGGCACCTGTTGCATTAACCGTCACCAGTGGTCTGACCTAGCCTCAGATCGCAAAGCATGGAGGCACACCATCCACCAGGCTGTCTCTTCCTTTGAGAACGCACGCATAGCTGGTCTTGAGGACAAAAGGAGATTGAGGAAGAATCGCACTGCTACAGCACCAACCCCAAATCAGACTTTTCCCTGCAGCCACTGTGGCTGGACCTGCCTGTCCCACACTGGTCTTGTCAGCCACCAGCGAGCCTGCAACAGACGTGGACTACTGCACCTTTCTTAAATCTTCGTTCACGAAGTCAAGCCAAGAGAGAGAGAGAGAGACCTTGTAGTGATTCTGAGGCCCTGGGAAAAAAGTCTAGTATGAGACCCCAGAATCACTGCCCTCCCACACTGCCTTCCCACTGCTGGTAAAATTCAAGCAGCAGCATGAGGACAACTAGTTCCTCACTGTGATGCCAGTCCTGGAACCCACTTTCATCTCAAAGCAGCTTACAATTCCCTTCCTTGCATCTCCCCACAACTATCACCTTGTGAGGCGGGTGGGGCTGAGTGTGTTTTGAGAGAACCATGACTAGCCCAAAGTCACCCCCCAGCAGGCCTCATGTGAAGGAAGAGTGGGGAATCAAACCCGGTTCTCCAGATTAGAGTCTACCGCTCTTAACCACTACACCATGCTGGCCTGTGGGCCACTGCGTCCCTCTCCTGGCCTTTTGGGACAATTACCTCAGCAATGTCTTGTGTGCCCATCAGTGACACTGCCATCAAAATTCTCCTTTGTGCAGCCCCTTTCTAGTTCATGTTAGACAAACAAAAAAAGAGCATAAATAAGCTACAGGGATTTCTGACTGAATTTCGGGATGGAGAGAGGGAGGAAGGTGGAGGGACGGGCAACGGTTAGAACAGAGCACAGGGCCAGAACATCCTCAACCACCATGATGCTTGCCAGATGACCTAGAGCCAGTCACTCTTTCTCAACCTAACCTACCTCACAAAGTTTCTGTGCAGTTAAATGAGGAAGGGAGAGCTACGTACACTGCCCCAAACTCTGTGGAGAAAAGGGTGGAATAAAGAAAAAGTACTAGAGCAGTCCATCTTAATATTCAATCCATTACTACCTGCAAAGGTCATAACCAGGGATATGGGGTCAGGAAGAAGTATGGAGGGGGGGAATGTAAGGCCATGAAGGGTATGATACAAAGAGCCTCCATAGTTAGAAGCAGTAAATCTCTGAATGCCACTGCTAGGAGGCAACGTTGGGGAAGGCCTTCCCTTCGCCACGCCACTGTGCCATGTTTGCTGACCCCCTACAGCAACTGGCTGGCTGCTGTGTGAAACAGGGTCCTGGAATAGATGGACCACTAGTCTGGTCCAGCAGGGCTCATCTTATGTTCTTATGCTGCAGAAGTGAATGGGAAGGTGTGTTTGTGGGGGGGGGGTGTCACATTGTCTGAATGATGAGAGAAATGAACACTCTTAGCAGTAGGGTTCTGGATGGAGATGGTCAGAGGGCTGGTGTGAAATTTCTCTAGACCTAAAATTTCCCACATTCCCCATGGTGGATGCTTCTGAATTTAGAGATTTGAAAGGTGTGGAGGTCTGGAACTTGACAGGCAGATACTGAAAACAATTACTCTGGCAATCTGTAGAGAGTTTTTGAAAGGAGTTTAAAAGAATGCCTCAGGTTTCAATAGGAAAACTGGGGAAGGTTCTCCACATTCCAAACATTACATCTGCAATTTCAGATGTTCCGGCTGACTTTGTGCAAAATTATCTTTGAAGCTCTACTTCTGTCCCCCCCCCCCCCAATCCTCAGGTTTCCACTCTGTGGGCTTATTCCCATCCACCTACACACCATCGTCCCCGTCCCCCCCCCCCCAGAAGCCCTGTCCTCCTTCCTCACCTTTGTCCCACTCGTCTTATTTTAAACTTTCTCGGAAGGGAATCTGCTGCTCTGGTGTCCTCTATAGCACCGAGCATCCTGCTTGCTGCTAAAAATTTTAGTGTTAGTAGTAACTATGGTAGCAGCACACATAACTCTTCCAATAGACGGGGCCTCTGACAAATAGCTGTCATTCCCCGGTGGAGTGTTTGGGGCTTTCTTAGGTGCCCTACACATTTCCTGTGATGTGATTGTACTTGAAAAAAAAATAAAGGACTAGCCAGTTGTTTCAGACAGAGGAAGGGGAGAGAATGAGATATTATTAGTGTTTTAGAGCCAGTTTGGTGTAGTGGTTTAAGTGTGCAGATTCTTATCTGAAAGAACCGGATTTGATTCCCCACTCCTCCACTTGCACCTGCTGGAATGGCCTTGGGTCAGCCATAGCTCTGGCAGAGGTTGTCCTTGAAAGGGCAGCTGCTGTGAGAGCCCTCTCCGGCCCCACCCACCTCACAGGGTGTCTGTTGTGGGGGAGGAAGGGAAAGGAGATTGTAAACCGCTCTGAGTCTTTGATTCAGGGAGAAGGGTGGGGTATAAATCTGCAATTCTTCTTTTTCTTCTTCTTCTTCTTCTTTCAAGTAACATGCAGATTTAAAAAGGATAAGCAAGGTCCAGTCAAGCAGAAACTGCAGCAAAGTGTAAGGGTTAGGGATCCTGTCTCTCCGATGGTGTTTGCAGGGCAGCTCTAAACAGGAAGTTACTTCACTGGAAAGGTTCATCATTTAAAAAAAAATAAGCCGGTTACTTGAGCAGATGCAATACTGTGTAGTAGCTGGGAATGAAGTCTTTCCAAGACCAACCCATGAGACAAGCCACTTAATCTGGAGAAAGGGAAGGAAAGTTAAATTGTAATAGTCTAGTTCCTTTTTTATCCTGCTGTTCCTCCAAGAAAGCACATAGCTCTCCTCTCCTCCATTTTATCTTAAGCAACCCAGCGATTGAGGAATCTCAGCTCACCTGACCCTATTGGGCCTACCATTGCAATCCTAAGCAGGTCTACTCAGGATCCTACTGAAGTCTACTAGGTAGGGCTTACTACCAGGAAAGTGCTCTTAGGATTGCACTTTGGGTTGCCAGCCTCCAGGTGGGATCTTGAGATCTCCCACTCTTACAATTGATCTCCAGCAGGCAGAGATCAGCTCCCCTGGAGAAAATGGCTGCTTCGAAGGGTGGACTCTAGGGGCATTGTACTATGCTGAGGCCCCTCCCCTCCCCATACCCTCCCCTCTCCAGAATCCACCTCTAAAGTCTCCAGGTATTTTCCAACACAGAACTGGCAACCCAGATTGCAACATATATTATTCAGTGGGGAAAATGCTGCAGGACAGTTCTAACAAGGAAACTGTTCTGCTTGAACCGCTTAGAAAGGTGGAATCATTTTTAAAAATGAAGTCAGATGGCTTGTCCAGGCAGCTGGAGGACTGTGTTGGAGCAGTAAACGAATAATGTGATCAGAAACTGTAACATCTGACCTAAGGACTTTTGAGCTCTGTGGTGGAGAAGCCTTAAGTAAAAAGCAACTGGCCCCTGTTTATTACCCCTAATCCTCCCCCAACCCACTGAGTGCTGATCTGTGGTCCCCTCTAGTGGTAATAATTGGCTAAGCAATCACAAAGCTGCTCCGAGAGGAACTCTGACAGGCAAGCTATTAGCTTAAGAGAATCCATTTTGGCAGTCCTTGAGCTTCAGTCCTTGGCTGATAACTCTGGGTTGGAAAATTCCTGGGAAATTGGGGGGGAGGGGAGAGTCTTGGGAGGGCAAAGTTTGGGGGAGGAGAGGGATTTCAGCATGGTACAATACCATAGAGTCCACCTTCCAAAGCAGCCATTTTCTCCAGGGGGGACTTATCTCTGGAGGAGGAGGAGGAAGAAGAAGATGATGACATTGGATTTATTCCACCCTCCACTCCAAACTTCAGAGTCTCAGAGTGGCTCACAATCTTTTTTATCTTCCTCCCCCACAACAGACACCCTGTGAGGTAGGTGGGGCTGAGAGGGCTCTCACAGCAGATGCCCTTTCAAGGACAACCTCTGCCAGAGCTATGGCTGACCCGAGGCCATTCCAGCAGCTGCAAGTGGAGGAGTGGGGAATTAAACCTGGTTCTCCCAGATGACAGTCCGCACATTTAACCACTACACCAAACTGGCTCTCCTGGAGATCAGCTGTAATCCCATGAAATCTCCTGGAGGTTGGCAGCCCTAGTTGTAGGACGCAGATTCAGATTTGCATTAGAGCATGGACAGAGTGCCAAATAGACTTACACTAATCCAGATCACAGAACTCATTCGCTCTAACCTACCTTACACGATCGTTACGTTTGAACTGTTACCTTCAAAGTATTATATTTGCAGGGGTTGCTTTAAAAGTATATAGTGCTTTATCTCTCTGTATCCCAGGCCTGAAGTGGTCTGGAACAATGGACAATAGGCCTCTATTAAGAGTCCTTGCTAAGCATAATATATATTAAAGGAAACACATTTCCCTAGCAAGAAAACATTATCAGAAGTCTGTTAGCATCCTTTGATAAGGGAAGCATTTCTTCCTGCCTCAAGGAAGGACCTCCTTGTCTGAAAGGAGCCATCTTGCCCACACAGTAGAGATTGGGAGTAGTGACACATTCTCTGGAACGAAACCAGAAACCGGGAGGATGCTGGATGCCAGGAAGACAGGAGATTGAGAGTAGAGAACAAAGAACTCCCTAAGGAATTCCCTCACCCTGGTAGAAACGGGTTTCTTTAAGTCAATGGGACACCACAAAAGGCTAAGAGCAAGGATTTGTAACCAATCAACGAGATCTGCTTTGTTATCAGAAATTGTACAAATATGCTATGTTTTGTAAAGATGGGTTTGAGGAAAGATGCAGGAAAGATGACGGTATAGAGAGATACGGGTCTTTCCTCCTACCACTAGTGGTAATAAAGGAATCTCTGGATCAACTCCCTTGGAACTTTGGCTGTTGAGTCTCTTACTTTGGGCTGGAAGAACTCAACTCTCGGCACAGATGCTGTGTGCAATTCTTGTCAGTTCCACCTGCAAAGACCTTTGGGGGGGGGTGCTAAGTCTCAGATAAACCATTCTAGATCTGGGAGGGACCATGGCTCAGTGGAAGAGCATCTGCTCAGCATGCAGAAGCTCTCAAGTTCAATCTGTGGTATCTCCAGTTAAAAGGACAAGGAAGCAGGTGAGGGGAAAGACCTCAGCCTGAGACTCTGGAGAACTGCTGCCAGTCTGAGTAGACAATACTGACTTAGATGAAGCATGGGTCTGATTCAGTATATGGCAGTTTCATGTGATTCTCTCCTCCCACAATAGATTGTTCGGCCAATAGGTGTTTCCCAGTACAAAAACACTTAAATACACTGGGATTGTATAGTCCCATTATGTTGCAGGATCAAACTGCACTAATGTCACTGACATTCCTTTCTTTATTGGTTAAAATATTCATACCCTACCTTTCCTTTTGGGGTCAAGGCAGCTTAACCCCCCCATCCCCCAACTTTAAAACATAAAAAGTACAAGATAACCCTCTACCCAGCAATGCATGTTAGAAGCCCTATCAAATAAAATAGCCATGCAGTGCCTCCCCCAAAAATTCAGAGATGGTGCCCATGGGGGGGGGTGCTTTTTTTGAGCAGGAATGCAGGTCCAGCTGGCTTGGTATCAGGGGTGTGGCCTAATATGGAAATGAGCTCCTACTGGGCTTTTTCTACAAAAAAGCCCTGTGTGAAATAATGGTGATGCCATGGGGTGTGGCCTGATATGAAAATGAGTTCCTGCTGGGGGGTTTTCTACAAAAAAAAAGCCCAGTCTGCACTTGTGCAAGGTGCACGCCCTCCTCCCTTAAACATTTAAAATGTATTTACTTACTCTATTAAAATAGGTTTAGTCCTTTAACTATGATGGCTCCATTGAGAGCTAGTGTGATGTAGTGCTTAGTGTGTCAGACTAAGATCTGGGAGACCCAGGTTCAAATCCTCACTCTGCCATGGAAGCTTGCAGGGTGACCTTGGGCCAGTCACATGCTCTCAACTTGACCTGCCTCACAGGGTGGTTGTTGTGAGGGTAAAATGGAGGAGAGAAGAATTATGTAAGTCACCTTGGGTCACCACTGCGGAGAAGGACAGGGTATAAATAAAGTAAGTAAGTAAAGAAATCAAATTGTCTCAATTTAAAAAAAAAAATCCCTGTTAAGATCAGGCCTGGAATGCAATCTCCAAACTGGAGTTGTAGAGGTTGGAACTTGAATGAAGTAGTCTACTGAGCAGGCTACAAGTATGGTCCGGGCTCCATTTCATGTCTGGTCAATACACAGATTTCATATTGGTTGCCATTTACAGAAACTGGTGTTTATGGATTCCTATTGTTCTCTATGCCTCAAGAGAGAGCCAGGGCTTGATATGCACAGACCCTAGGTAAATTCCTCAGCCTACATTCCATCCATAAACTCAGAGACTCCTTGTCTCTGGTACCTCCCTGTATTTCCCTTTTAAAAACACCTGGTGGGGTCAAAGGCTGTGGTCACACTACAGGCTTGGTTTAGTCTGACCACGCCTCTAATTACACCAGTTCATTTTGCAACTGGAAGTTTTTATCAGACATCTTGCCCTGAACCAGTCTCTATGTGCTCATGCAGATTGTTGCAGCATCTCCCCCCCCCCCACCCTTTCACTCACGCACGTAAGTGTGTATCTGAAGCTCCGGCTCCTTTTTGACACCTCCACAATCCCTCTGCCAAGTACTCCGGCCCCTCATAGCCTCCTTCCTATCGCCTTGCTTCCTTGGAATACTCATATGTGCAGGGGTGGAATTCTAGCAGGAGCTCCTTTGCATATTAGGCCACACACCCTTGATATAGCCAGTCCTCCAAGAGCTTACAAAAAAGAGCCTTGTAAGCTCTTGGAGGATTGGCTACATCAAGGGAGTGTGGCCTAATATGCAAAGGAGCTCCTGCTAGAATTCCACCCCTGCGTGTGTGTGTGGGGGGAAGGTAAAGTGCAGATGTACATAAGAGTAGTCCCATTGATATCAGTACATTTACTCTTGCATCAATTATGGGATGCTCTCACACAGCAACTCTGACACAGAAACAGGAGAGGGTGGTTTTTTTGGGAGGGGGATTTGTCACTCAAAAACAACTCCCCCAGGGGCTCCCAACCCAGAATGACTATGCGGCCTCTTGGACATACAAACAATGACTGACAATGCCAGGGGTGATTATGCACTTACGCACACTTTGCTAACTGGTCCAAAAAAAAGGAGGTAAAACAGAAGGGAAGTTTCAGACTTCCAAAACTGCGTGACTTCACAACATTGCAGTTTAGACAGCCGGAAATGTGGAATGAAAGCACAGACATCTATAAAGATCAGACTTTCCCCAGTGCTTAACAACTCTGAAGGCAGGTCAGAACAAGGTGCCGGCAACTGGGGGACAGAAGGCAGAAGTTGCTGTCGGATTGTGCACTTTAAATCTGGAAGGATACAGCAATATTGGATAAAACAGCCAAAGTGCCAGGTACTCATCTTTTTACCCCATTGTCCTCCAAGAAACTCAGAGAAGCATACATAGCTCCTCCACCTTTTTTCTCTGTCGACAACCCTTGGAGGTGGGTTATGCTGAGAAAGAGTGACTGGGCCAAGAGCACGTAGGGCGTTTCATGACTGAGCAAGGATATGAAGTCAGGACTCTCTGGTCAAATCCAGCACTCTCAATAACTGTAACAGCATACTGGCTCATACGCTTCTGACAACTGGAGATAAAGTTCACCTCTCTATGTAAGAGGCAGGGCCAGACCTCCTCTTCCATTATATCAGGGATGGCCAAAATGCAGCTTGGGAGACACACGTGGCACTTTCACACATACTGTGCAGTTCTCAAAACCCCCATTACCCCATTAGCTGACTTCTCCAGGCCAAGCCAGACAGCAGCTTGGAGAATGCATTTAAAGTTAAAGTTGTTTTCTTTCTACCTCCCCCTCCCCATCTATTTTCCTTCCTTCCATATTGCAGCTCTCAAACATCTGACATTTATTCTATGTGGCTCTTACGTTAAGCAAGTTTGACCGCCTCTGCATTATATGAAGACGGGGATCGCTTGCTATGGTTAGCACAAATATTGGCACCCAGATCACAAAAAGGATCTTCCCATCTCCCAGACAGAAGATGAAAGCAAACCCAGGTGATCTGAAATACAACAATCTCACGGCTTACAATATTCCAGCTCTGTAAAAGAGGACACAAGCACATGCTCTGAAAGGCTCCAGTTACAAGGTTAAAGAAATCAGTACCTTGGAGAGCTCCTCTTCAATACATCAAGGGGAAATGTGACCAACCATTTCTCCAATTCCTTCCGCTGTCCTTTCCCATGTAGGAACCTAGATGCAGATGGCGTTTAGTTTTGCTTTGTGCTCAGGCATGTGGTCCTTACAAGAATCTGTATGGGAAGGGTCAGTTTGAGAGACACTTGCACAAAAATGGTTTAAATCAGAGTTATAAAGTTTGAGTCCAGCGACCTAGAAAGTTTTATTCAAGGCATAAGCTTTTGTGTGCAGGCACATTTCCACAGATACAGCATGAAGAAGTGGGCATGCCCATGAAAACTTATACCTTGAATAAAACTTTGTTGGTCCTAAAGGTGCCGCTAGACTCAAACTTTGTTCTGCTGGTTCAGACCAACACGACTGCCCACTTGGATTTAAACTGACATTATGTTAGCTAGCTAGTAAAAGCTAATGTTTCTGATGATGATGATGATATTGGATTTATATCCCACCCTCCACTCCAAAAAGTCTCAGAGCGGCTCACAATCTCCTTTCCCTTCCTCCCCCACAACAGACACCCTGTGAGGTGGGTGGGGCTGAGTGGACTCTCACAGCAGCTGCCCTTTCAAGGACAACCTCTGCCAGAGCTATGGCTGACCCAAGGCCATGCCAGCAGGTGCAAGCGGAGGAGTGGGGAATCAAACCCGGTTCTCCCAGATAAGAGTCCGCACACTTAACCACTACACCAAACTGGCTCTCCAAGGTGGTGGTGAAGCTTTGTTTCTTTATGGTGTTAAGAGCCTCATTTGCTGCACAGTAGGCTACATGCTTCTACCGAGAAGAAGAAGAAGAAGATATTGGATTTATATCCCGCCCTCCACCCCAAATCTCAGAGCGGCTCACAATCTCCTTTCCCTTCCTCCCCCACAACAGACACCCTGTGAGGTGGGTGGGGCTGAGTGGACTCTCACAGCAGCTGCCCTTTCAAGGACAACCTCTGCCAGAGTTAATGGCTAACCCAAGGCCATTCTAGCAGGTGCAAGCGGAGGAGTGGGGAATCAAACCCAGTTCTCCCAGATAAGAGTCCGCATACTTAACCACTACACCAAACTTGCTCTGGGAAAATATGCAGTAGAGGAGGAGGAGGAGGAGAAAAGGAAAGGAAGAAAGGAAAGGAGATGAAAGGAAAGGAAAGGAAAGGAAAGGAAAGGAAAGGAAAGGAAAGGAAAGGAAAGGAAGCAAAAATATGCTAGTAGGCAATGTGGTAAACAGCATTATGGGCTTGGGTTCAAATCCCTAACCTGCCTCTAGTGACTCCCTCACCCCTGGCCTAATCTACCTCATAGAATTATTCAGAGAGGGAAATGAAATTAGGACCATAAGCAGCATCCCAATTCCTTATAAAAAGAGTAGGATAAAATTGTAAGAAACAGAAACAGTCTCATTGAGATAATAAACCTGAGAATCAGCTGTGTCAATATATCTTGTGGGCAATACTCCCTCTAAGCTGTGAAGTCTTGTGAGCAAAAATTCTACCTTGTGAGCTACTGACATTAAAGTTGTGAGCTTCTGCATAAATTAGTTTGCTCTGGGGTCATCCTTCCTGAGCTAAAACAAAAATGTGCGAGCCAGAGGCTTAAAAACTGTGAGCTAGTTCACACTAACTCAGTTTAGAGGGAACACTGCTTGTGGGGCAGGTTCACTTGCCTAAATGTTCCTCCATACAAACCCATTCCCTTTCTTTTAAAAAGCTAATATGCTAGGGGAAAACCTACACAAGAATCCTTCTCCCTATCAAACCAGACATAATCTTCTTTTTTCTTTTTCAAAAAATTCTGTAAGCTACAGGACTCTGTTCCCAAAGTCCACTCAGTATTTTCTTTCAATATCACAAAAGAAACCTTCAGCTATCATGTTGTTGCTTTTGGGGGGGGGGGGGGGCTAGGGTATATCATGAGAAAAGGAAGGAGAAGAAAAGGCTCTTGGGAAACATAAGAACATAAGAAGAGTCCTGCTGGATCAGACCAACAGTTCACCTAGTCCAGCATCCTGTTTCACCCAGTGGCCAGCCAGTTCCTCTGGAGAGTCAACAACGGGATATAGAGACTGAGACCTCCCTCTGATGTTGCCTCCTGGTTCTGAGATTCAAAGGATTAGTGCCTCTGAATGTGGAGGTTCTCCTCGGTCGTGACGTCTGGTAGCCACTGATAGATATCCTCCATGAATCTATCTATCTTTTTGTAGAAAAAGAGGTGCCAGAGTTCATTAGCACAACTCATTTGCATAATTCATTTCCATATGCCACGCACCCCTGACATCACGAGAAGGTGTAAATTACATCAGCTCAGCATCTACATTAAAAGGCTTCTTGAATTATAATTGTCATAATAAAACCTTACTCCCACCGTACTTTTTAAATTCCTTTCTCTTATGTGGCCACAGTGGCATGAGAAAGATTTCCATCTGCCTGCTTTATATGTTTTGGTTTTTCCCCCCATTTTTGTGGGGGGAAATATTAGAAAGTTTGTCAGCTCTGGAGCCCAGAAGCAAGTATTTGGCAGGGGGGGGTGTTAAGAAAGAGCTCAATAAAATGTAGAGCTTCCAGAGCCCTGCTCCTATGAGCTCCTGACCAAAATGAGGCCCGGATCTATCTAATCCCTCTTTAAAGGTGTTTATTCTTCTGGCCATCACTACAACCTCTGGTGATGAATTCCACAGTTATAAAAGTGTTTGGGTATTTTTAAAAAAAGATGAACTATGAGCCTGTCTAAGTGATGGAGCAAGTGAGAAACAAGATAAAGAAAGGGTCACCAAATTCAGCCAAGGGAAGGAATTGCTGCTCAGTTAAAGGGGCAGTTGGTTTTATCATTCCTACTCCCTCACCTTCATCAGTGCCGCTGCTGGTGACAGCAAGACACATCCCCCAGCATGCCCTGCTGAGCTGTTTCCAGTTGACCTGATGGACTGCATCCCTGAATTGGAATGTTCTTCAACAGCAGTGGGGAATTACATGTCAGAAAGTTGGTGGATCAGTCCTGAGACAAAAAAATTGCTCAGCGAAGTCTGGAAGCACTATCTTTTCCATGTGAGTGGATGTGCCACCATTGCATCTTCTGGTGTCTGCAGATTTTTTTAAAAAAAAAATAAGAATAATTAAAAAGGAAGTGCTCTTTGGCTTCCCCTCATCAAAGAATTCAGCTTCTTTCTTTCTTTCTTTCTTTCTTTCTTTCTTTCTTTCTTTCTTTCTTTCTTTCTTTCTTTCTTTCTTTCTTTCTTTCTTTCTTTCTTTCTTTCTTTCTTTCTTTCTTTCCTTCCTTCCTTCCTTCCTTCCTTCCTTCCTATGTGTATGTTTATGTGTGTGTGTGTGTATGCACACCTGGAAGCCATGGTGATCTCTGGTGACTGACCCCTACTGGGAGCATGGAGAATATTCAAAGAGGTGGCTGAATAAATTCTGCCCCTGCCTTCCAACTCTGGTATTCCAAAGAGGTCTCCCATCCAGGTTCTTGCCAGAATCGACTTCGCATAGCTTCCAAGATCTTATGAGATTGGGCTTGCCTGGGCTATCCAGGTCAGGTGCACTTTATTTTCAATTAGGCAACAGTTCTGCATTTGTTCCATTGTTATTCCATCATTAGTTCCATGAGGATGAGCTCCAGATTTGGACCAGCCAGTTTCATTTGGACCAAATGAAACTGACCAGCCCAAAGTAAGCAGATCTGATGCTAGCTAGTCATTCCACCCTAGTTCAATCAGAGGAATAGGTGAGACAGTAAACCCCACCAACCCCATCCCCAGCATTGGCCTACCTGGGACCACAAAGCAGTTGGTTCCTCCCCTTTCCTGAATGGTCCCCTACAACAGCCATTCCACCTGGTATTTATAAGACATTTTTATGATGGAACCAGGGATCGCTACCTTCACCACAAAACCTCTTGAACAAACTGATGTCTGACTTTATATTCACCAGGGCTGTTTTTTTTTTTTAGTAGGAATGCAGTTCCATCTGGCTTGGTGTCAGGGGGCATGGGCTTGGTGTCAGGGGGCATGGGCTAATATACAAATGAGTTCCTGCTGGGCTTTTTCTACAAAAAGCTCTGTGTGAAACAATTGTGATGTCAGGGGGTGCGGCCTAATATATAAATGAGTTCCTGCTGTGCTTTTTCTACACAAAAAGCCCTGATACTCATCATCTTGGAAACAGATTTAAGTATTCCATATCAACAAGAACATTTTCCATAATGCAATATTAAAAAAAAAAAAACCCTTGACTGCATATTACATTATCTTTGTTCATCTGTTTAGCCTCATCCAAGTCATGTACTCCTCTAACCTGAACATATGAAGCTGCCTTATACTGAATCAGACACTTGGTCCATCAAAGTCAGTATTGTCTTCTCAAACTGGCAGCGGCTCTCCAGGGTCTCAAGCTGAGGTTTTTCACACCTATTTGCCTGGACCCTTTTTTGGAGATGCCGGGGATTGAACCTGCCTTAAGTTACCCCCACGATAGTGGCCTTTTATAGCCAAGTTCAAGCCACTGACAATTTTATCTACAAAATATTCTCAGCGTTAAAAAACTAGGAAGAAGAAGAAGCTGAAGTGGATGCGGTATAGAATGATGTCCTTCAATGACTACTTGACAGCAGCATAAAAAGGAAAATCTAATGCAGCTTCTTACCAAATACCACGGCCAGAAACTGGAGATAGAAACCGGCAGACTTAAATTTTATTTTTGTGCAGAAATGTTATAGGTCACAATTAGGGACGGGCATGAACAGGATGGTTCACTTGGTTCATGGTTCTTTTGATTGCACAAGCTGAACTGAATGAACCACAAACCAATCAAACCATCACGTTCCCTAAACCGGTTCGGGGTGTTCTCCATGGCTAGGAGAGGGAGGGGGAGACATTTAAATGCCACCCCCTCCCTCCCCCAGCTGGCCTGCAGCAGTCCCATAGCTGGGGGAGGGAGGGGGAGGCAGCCCACAATCTCTCCATAGGGTACAATGGAGAGATCGTGCCGCTGCTGTGGTACAACTCGAGAGAGAAGGGGTTGAAACCCTCTCTCTCTCCCCGATCTCTCTTCCCCTTCCCAGACAGCCAGCCCTGAAAGGCTATACAGAAAGAGAAGGCTATATAGAAAAGGGATATTGTAACAAAAGGAAAAACTGTATTAAAGTAACAGCTGCTGATACAAGTCTTGGCTTGCTGCTCTATGTTTTGAAACAAACAATTTATTATCAATATTATTGACAGAAAAACACAACACGCTAGATGCCAGATTTTAACAACATTGGCAAAATTACAATAGAAGGTTGATGTTACAGCAACAGCAGTGGCGGCAATGGATTGCCCGGGTAACTATCCATTTCATTTGCCTTCTTCAGGCCGCAGTACACTAGGTATAGCCTTGAATTCAATAATGGAATGCCCAGTATTTCCTTCAAATATATATTTAGACACTCTCCAGCTTTTACAATTGTCGTATAGACAGTTGCAGTTGAAGCCTCAGAGATCAACAGTCTTCCATTAGTGGTTATCCTAGGTCAGATTCAAAATGTTCCTGTGCTAAGCCCCGAAAGGCTGGCCAGGGAAGAGAAGAAAGACTGCAAAAGGGTCTCCCTGAGGGCTCAGCTGGGTCTCTGCTGGGCCGCTGGGTTAAAACCGGACAGCCCAGCAGAGTCATCAAAACAGCTGATCCTGCGGGGAGACCTCTCCCCACGGTGGCCCCCCAGGCAGCTCCTGTGATCGAAAAGCAAACTGATTTGGCGAAGTGTAATATAAGTACTAAGAACTTGGCCTTCAGTGTTTTTAGATGAAGCAGTGTTCCTTTGTATGTGCAGAATCAAGAACCACCGCACAAGGTCCCATATCTTTTGAAGAAAATATTGGAAGATGAAGATATTGGATTTATATCCCGCCCTCCACTCCGAAGAGTCTCAGAGCGGCTCACAATCTCCTTTACCTTCCTCCCCCACAACAGACACCCTGTGAGGTGGGTGGGGTTGGAGAGGGCTCTCACAGCAGCTGCCCTTTCAGGGATAACCTCTGCCAGAGCTATGGCTGACCCAAGGCCATGCTAGCAGGTGCAAGTGGAGGAGTGGGGAATCAAACCCGGTTCTCCCAGATAAGAGTCTGCACACTTAACCACTACACCAAACTGGCTCTCTTGCACTCAAATATGCACAAATTCAGGCTTCATCCAAGCACAAACTGATTAGGAGGTAAAGTGGGCAGCATGAGGATCAAGCAGCATCAGCGGGTGTTGTGATTTTCCTCTGCTGATGGTCCCCAGCGTGGATCTTCAGTGATATCCTGCTACTAGTGTTTCCTCTAAGCTGAGTTAGTGTGAGATAGATCATAGGTTTTTAGCCTCCGGCTCACACATTTTTGTCTTAGCTCAGGAAAAATGGCCCCAGAACAAACTAATGTATGCAGCAGCTCACAACTTTAATGCCAGTAGCTCCTGAAGTAGAATTTTTGCTCACAAGACTCCACAGCTTAGGGCAGGGGTCCTCAAACTTTTTAAATAGGGGGCCAGTTCACTGTCCCTCAGACTGTTGGAGGGCCGGACTGCCGTTACTGTACAAGGCCGCGGGCCGTCAGTTCTCCGTCTTCTGCATCTCTCTTCCTTCCCCACACCACACACCCTGGCCTGGGAACTCACCTCACCTCGGTATCACCTCACACTCTGTCTCCGCCGCCTCAGCCCAGTGCCGGAAGTGTGCGTTGCTAACGCGAGTTTTGGTCGAACGTCACTTCCGGTCTGATTTTGCCATAACCCGGCGGGCCGCATAAACGTCCTCAGCGGGCCGCATCTGGCCCGCGGGCCGTAGTTTGAGGACCCCTGGCTTAGGGTGTATTGCCTGCTACTGCACATGGAAGTTCCAATTTGCTATCAAAAGCGGAACATTCCAGCAGCCCATCTGTTATGCAGGGATTTGTCCAGTCTGTTCAAAAAGTCACCGAAACTAGCAGCCATAACCGAATCTTGTGGTCTTAGAGTTCTATAAGATAATCACGTCTATGTTGTGTGAAGGAAGACTTAATTTACAATGCAATCCTAAAGAGACTTACACCCAGGTATAACTCAGTTTAGTATTACGCTGTTAACATACCCGGAACATACTCTAAATGAACTTTACCAGGTGGCTGCAGATTCTAATGCTATAAAAAGGAGGGGAAATGTTCCCTCTCTCTTCGCACTATATAATGTTATAAGACTCTTTCTCCTCACCTCCCTTAGACGCTTTTTCTGTTTTAAATGCCACTTAAGTTTAAAGATTCTCTCTTAGGGATTCAGTCAGAGCAGGTGTGAGGCTTCAACAAGACCAGCAACCTCCGTAACAGAGCAGCTCCTTATACCGATCTATGCAAATGCAACATTATTTTCATCCATTTTGATTCCTGATCTCCCAAGAGGGGGGATTAAATTGCTTCCCCTCCCGCTGTGTTTCGCTTGCAGGACCACCAGACCCCAGGCAATGGGGTGGAAGGGAAGTATTGCATCCTGTAAGAAATAAATACAATTAATTGATACACGCACATTGTGCATAACGAAATAAAACCTCTGCTCCGCGCAGCTGGGGAGGGAATGAAGGGAAGGGAGCAAAACGGATAAACGTTTTGTTTCATGTGAGAAAAGGGCTTCTCAAAATCCAAAGTGACAAATGATGGACTGGGCGCTTTAATTGATGTGACTCTGGGCTGACAATGCAACTTGGGAGAAGGCGGAATGGGGAAGGGAGAGGATGACTAATGTTTTGGGGTAGAGAACCACATCCAGTCAAATGTTAGGAAATAGGTCAGAAGGAAGGGGGTTTTATTTCAACAGTGGGTTGAATAGGATTTTCTCTCCTGCCTCTCATGGCCTTCCATTCTCTAGTTAGAAAAATCCTCAAGCATTCATAGGATCTCAAACACTGACCAGACTTTATAGCAAAAGACGACACAGGCTAGTCTAAATGGGTTATGAAATCATGAGGATCGCAGTTTACAGTTTGATTCTGGGAGACTGAAAAACCCACACGATACAGGCATGACCTTTGGCATAAGCTGTGTGCTAAACAGATGACATAATCTATCACAGGATGTTTTTGCTTTGGACAGCAGAGCCCCAATGTCACAAAAAGAATGTGGAGGGGGTGGGGTTGTCTCCCCACTTCAAAAGTAATTTCCATGTGGCTTGTTATCACATTACAACAACAACAACACATTTTATTTATATCCCGCCCTCCCCGCCGGAGCAGGGCGGCTCACAACAAAATTCATTGAATTATACATTGAGTTAAAATACATTAGGTTATAATTAGCAATATAAACCAGCAGGTAATTAAAAACTATTAAAATTCTAAAAACAATAAGTTAGTGTTAGTAAGTTGATATGTTGGCGCTATTCAGATGATGAATTTACTTAGCAATTTACTCAGTGAAAGCCATTAGAAAGAGAACAGTCTTGCAGGCCCTGTGGAACTGTTCAAAGTCCCGCAGGGCCCGCATTTCTTCTGGAAGCTGATTCCACAGCTGTGGAGCCATAACAGAGAAAGCCCGAGTACGGGTACTCTGGAGTTTTGCGTCTTTTGGCCCGGGAATAGTCAGCAGGTTTTTCCCTGCTGACCTCAGTGCTCTCTGGGGTTCATATGGGGAGAGACGGTCCCTAAGGTAGGCAGGTCCATATAGGGCTTTAAAGGTAATGACCAGCACTTTGTAACGAATCCGGTGTATAAATGGCAGCCAGTGTAGTTCACGCAGCCCCGGCTGTATGTGCTCCCACTTTGGGAGCCCTAACAGCAATCTGGCAGCCACGTTCTGCACTAGCTGCAGCTTCCGGGTTTGGCACAGAGGCAGCCCCATGTAGAGGGCATTACAGTACTCTAGCCTCGAGGTGACCGTTGCATGGATCACTGTTGCCAGGTCCTGATGCTCTAGGAAGGGAGCCAACTGCCTTGCCCGCCTCAGATGAAAAAAGGCAGACTTGGCAGTAGCTGCTATCTGGGCCTCCATTGATAATGAAGGCTCCAGTAGGACTCTGAGGCTTCTGACTCGGTGCGCCGCTTTCAATGGCGCCCCGTCGAAGACCGGGAGAGGTATTTCCACCCCCCCCCGCCCCGAGCGCCCCGACCCAAGCAAAGGACCTCTGTCTTCGCTGGATTCAGTTTCAACCCACTCAGCCTTAACCAAGTTGCCACGGCCTGCAGAAAATGCCCATAGTGCTGAATTTAAACCAAAAGTCTCACCTTAGTTGGCTGGCTACTCATTACAAACAGATATATGCAAATGTGCTTGATTTGAATAACTTATACATATCATAGAATCCACTCAGTGCAGAACGTGAGACAGAAAACTGAGGACCAATTTAGTACTTGGAAATTGTGGTATGGTTCTCCGGATAGCCTCTTGCCTGTAGACTACAGGGATATAGGAGTCTTATCTCACAACAGATGCTGATTTTCTACTGATCACAATATACATGGCACTGGGATAAAAAGACTCTAAGATCTCCCTTCCTACTCATGTCTGAGGAAAGAAGCTTTGGCTCTCGATAGCTTATAGCAGGAGTGGCCAAACTTGCTTAACATAAGAGCTACAGCGAATAAATGTCAGATGTTTGAGAGCTGAAAAACATGATCATTGGATGTTTGAGAGCCACAAGACGGAAGGAAGGAAGGAAGGAAGGAAGGAAGGAAGGAAGGAAGGAAGGAAGGAAGGAAGGAAGGAAGGAAGGAAGGAAGGAAGGAAGGAAGGAAGGAAGGAAGGAAGGAAGGAAGGAAGGAAGGAAGGAAAATAGACGGGGAGGGACAGAGAGGTGTAAAGAATGCTACTTTAACTTTAAATGCATTCTCCAAGCCGCTGGCTGTCTTGACTTGGAGAACTGATTTAAAGAGAGAAATGCCTTCTCCAACCCCACCTACAGGACAGTGGGGGCTTCAAGAGCCATACAATATGTGCAAAAGAGCCCCCCCTGGCTTATACCCTTGAAACCCTCATCATGCTCCTGGATTTGAATCTAACTGTTCTACTGTGGACCAACATGGCTACCCTCTGAAAATGTAGGAGTTAAAAACGTTATACCAGAGCTTGAAACCTCTAGGTTCAAATCCCCACTCAGCCATGAAGCTCACTGGGTGACCTTTGATCAGTCATTCTCTCTTAAGTTGCTGTGAAAGAAAATGGAAGCTGGGAGAACCATACACACAACCCTTTGGGCCAGTTCGTTTTCTCTCTCTCCTTGCCTTCCCCTTCCCTCCCTCCCTCCCTCTCGCTGGGTTGTTATTTGGGCAAAAAAAAAAAAAAGCAAAGGGGTAATTGTTTTTATTTTTTTTGGATGTATGTGTGTATGCCTGGAAGTCATGGCAACTTCTGGTAAGCCCTAGTGAGGCTTGGATGTTCGGAGAGGTGGCTTGCTATTTCCTGCCTCTGCATCCCAGCCCCGGTATTCCTTGGAGGTCTCCCACCCCAGTACTTGCCAGGGTCACCCCTGCTTAGCTTCCAGAATCTGACAAGATCAGGCTTGCCTGGGCTATCTAGGTCAGGGCAAGCATAGGGGCAGTAGTCACCCAAAACTTCTTGAAGAAAGAAAGGGATAAAAATATGGGGGGTGTGTGTGTTATTCACTACTTTTCATCCCCAAAGTGACTTCATCTCCAACACATTCCTCCCCAATTTATCCTCACAAAACCCCTGTGGAGAAACGCCATTTTAGTCAGTGGTGGTGCTTCATTTGGCAGGGGTCAGTAAATCCCTCAGCAGGCTTTGTAGCCTTCCCCTCACTCCCCCCCTCCCTTCCAGAGCCAAACCAACAACGCTAGGGGGAAAATCTCCTAGAGAGGCAGGAAGTGCTTTTGTTCTTGGCATGTGTGTTAGGAGGAAGAGAAGAGAGTTGGAAGCCAGCGCTCGAGCGAGCATGTGGTGAGCAATGGAGGCTCCTGCCTGGGAGGCCCCCAGGCAGGCAGGCAGACTAAGTAAGTAATTCACAAGACAGGGCAAGTTTAGATCAGGGCCAGCAGGACGCGTTTATAACACATTTTGTTTGTCAGGCTGTTTGCTGTGCGTGTGCTAACCTTTTAAACGCAACTGTTTTTGTTTTGTTTTTCTGTTCCTATCTTTTTCTCTTTTTAAATAAATATATTTTTACTGTTTAAATGCTGGCAGTCAATCTCTGTACCACCTAGATCCCCAGACCGCTTTGGACCACGCTGTGTTGAGAAGGGGGCCCCGGGGAAGGGGGAAGGCATGCAGTTGGATAAGGTGCCAATCCTCCAGGGGTGCCCCAAAGAAGCGCTGAGGTCTCTGTGAAACCCAAGTGCAGGGTGGCAGAGGACCTTGAGGCCTGGCCTCACAGCTGGAGAGGGGGATTGGGAGTCCTGTTCCTCTCAATCTGAACCCCTAGACTGAGCAGGTGGTGGCAGCGAGCCCAAGGGGCAGGAGGAGAAATAGCTCCCTCCAGGAGTTGGCGACTCAATAGGGAGCTGACGGGACCGGGTCTGAAGGCAGAATCGGGCCGGTTCCGTCACAACCCCTATGAGGTAGATTAGGCCCAAGGTCACTCAGTGAGCTTCTGTGGTAAACTGGAGGTTCAGACCTCAGGTTCCCAGGTTCCAGTCAAGACTGCTCTGTTATCTCAGACAGATGGATATATAGAAGCCATCATCTCACAGTGAACTTGGTAGGATTCATGATTCTAATACAACACTGATAAACATTGTGAGGAAGGGGGGAAATATTTTATTAACTTGTGACAACTCCCAACACTGAAATCCAATTGACTGAATTGGCCCTCAGCTAAGCTGAGGCCCATAGTAATAAAAAAAAATTACCTCAACAAGAGACAATGCTGGGTGCCATTAGGGGCTGTGGAGGTCAAGACAGACAGATCTGCCCTCTAAGTAAAAGTTTAGCACCTCTGAATAGAAGCTTAGTTTCTGTTCATTTCCTTGAGGCACACACACAGGAGAACTTATTTAATTCATTCATACCTACCTTTCTCCCCAAAGTGGCTTATATCTTCTCCTCTCCAGTTTCTCCTCACAACAACCCTGAGAGGTGGATTAGGATGAGGTAGTGTGACTGGCACAAGGTCACCTGGTGAGCTTCCATGGCATGAGCAGGAATTCGAATCTGAATCTTCGATATACTAATCTGACGCTCCTCCTAACCACTCCAACCACACTGGCTCTTCCCAGTATGGACCATATAAATTAGGTATTCCCCCCCCCTTTTTTTTTTGAGGGGGAGGTGATTTCATTTGGATTTTCTCCCGCAGGCATCCAAACATAAGCAGGGCCGGCCCTCGACTGCCTGGCATCCTAGGCAAGGTTAACTTCTGGTGCCCCTCCCCACACTGTTAACGTCACTGAGTCAATTGGAGGGTGCCCAATGCCCCCAGAAGGCTGGTGCCCTAGGCAATCACCTAGTTCGCCTAGCGGCAGAGCCGGCGCTGAACATAAGTCCTGGCCCACATTTTCATGTACTGTAGAATCCATGAGTCTGATTTGGTATTGTTACATATAACAAAATCCTATCTTAACTGCTGAGATCTAGCTCTTGTGGTTGCATTGCACTCATGCGATAGGCTTTCTAGCCTCAGAAGGGTCACCCGAAGTTCAGCCCAATAGAGACACCGACAGCTTATATTGATGCAATCTGGCTGCCGCAACCTGCCAGCCATAGACTATATTTAGAAAAAAAAGAAAGAAAACATATTGACAACTTTATTTAAAACTGCATACTGGTTTTCGTTAGCAACCTCAAAGTGGCTGGTCATCTTTTTTTTAAAAAAATCTACCAAATAGATACAATAAAAACAGGATACTGGGATAAACCTTTCTGTTATATTTCCGTTATTAACAGGACAACTGGAAGCAGATTTATTCTGTTCCAGGCTTGTTGAAATCCATAGGTGTACAGCAGGGCTTTTGGGGTGGGAAAAGCCCAGCAGGAGCTCATTTACATATTAGGCCACACCCCCTGATGTCACCACTGTTTCACAAGGAACTTTTTTTCTAGGAAAAACCCAGCAGGAACTAATTTGCATATCAAGCCATACACCCAGACACCAAGCCAGCCGGAACTGCGTTCCTGTGACTTCCTGCCCCAAAAAAAAGCCCTGGTACACAGTAAGTTCACATGGAATCACAATACAGGTGCCAGCTCCAAGTTGGGAAATATCTGGAGGTTTTGGGGGTGGAGCCTGAGGAAGGTGGGATTTGGGAGGGGGAGGGGCTTCAGTGAAGTATAACACCATAGAGTCCACCTTCCATTTTCTCCAGGAGAATTTATCTCTGTTATCTGGAGATCAGTTGTAATAGAAGAAGAAGTACGGAAGAAATTAAAATGAAGATTCAGAGGACACAACATCAAATTAATTTGCTTTTGTCAGAAGAATTGGAGAAGAAACTAAAGTGGACCAAGCAAAACTACTTCGAAAATGCAAATAAGACTAGCAGATGGCTAGCTTATAAACTGAGAAAGCAAAGAGAGAAGAAAATAATTGGATCCCTGAAAGATGAAAATCAGGTGGAAGTGATGCAGAGGGAGCAAATAGAAGAAATCGTTAAGAAATTTTTTCAGAGACTCTATAAAGGACAAGAATTATCAGAACATCTGCAAAGAGAATATCTAGAACAAAGCAAAATGAAACAGATATCAGAAGAGAAGAAAAAAATCATTAGAAAACCCAATATCTATGCTCGAGATAGTTGAGGCAATGAAGAAGCAGAAGAAAAATAAAGCTCCAGGTTTAGATGGCCAACCTATCGAATTCTATAAATGTTTTGAGGAACTATTGATGGAGCCATATAAAAGAGTGTTGGATGAAATATCAGATAAATCAAGGAGGGGCTTCAGTGAAGTATAACACCATAGAGTCCACCTTCCATTTTCTCCAGGAGAACTTATCTCTGTTATCTGGAGATCAGTTGTAATAGAAGAAGATATCCAGCCACCACCTGGAGGGTGGCAACCCTAGATTATGCTGCCAGTTGCTTACCGCTTTTGAAAGGTGCCACTGAGTTTTGGAGGAGGAGCCAAAGTGTAACAAAAATATATTGGAACTTTCAGGTAGTCTAACATCTAATGAGTGGACTAGGGCTTGCTGGATGCAACTGACAACCTGGGCTCAAGTCCACAAAAACGTGTTCCCAAATAAAACTTAACTCTTTAAGGAAACACCGAATTCATGTTTTTCTCTACATTCTGTCATGAAGAACCCCTGATAGCAACAGACTTGTAGCCATGAGAGGCATTTGGAGGCAATGCTCCCCAAGGATAAGCTCCACCTCCACGGTAAATAAAATCAAAGAAATAAAATATATATTTTAAAAAAAAATAAGATGTGTGTGAGGTTTCCAAAATGACCTGTGGCACACTCAGGGAAGCTTCAGTCTCGTTTTCTTTTTTCCAGGCAGGAATAAAGGGCCAGTGTGGTGTAGTGGTTAAGTGTGCGCAGGGCTTTTTTTTGTAGAAAAAGACTAGGAAGAACTAATTTGCCTACTAGGCCACATCCTTGACATCACCATTGTTTCACACAGGGCTTTTTAGTGGGAAAAACCCAGCATGAACTCATTTGCATATTAGGCCACACACCCCTGACACCAAGTCAGTCGGAACTGTGTTCCTGCTCAACCCGCCCCCCTCCCCTGAGTGTGTGGACTCTAATCTGGAGAACCGAGTTTGATTCCCTATTTCACCATCTGGTATGACCTTGTCATGATGTGAAAGGCCTCTGCCTAGGAACTTGGTGAGCCACTGAGTAGACACAACTGGCTTTGATGGAGCCATGGCACCATTTGTCACTTTCCCATCAATTTGCAACAAATACAATACCACCCATGACAAGTGGATCATGATTTACATCCAAAATGAGTCCTGCTGTAAAGCAAGAGATGGTAGCTAAGCTATTAGCTGATGTTGCTGGCCCAAATGTGACTCTTGCAGTTGCAAAATTCAGGCCTTTTTTTGTAGAAAAAGCTCAGCAAGAACTCATCTGCATACTAGGCCACAGCCCTGATGTCACCATTGTTTCGCTCAGGACATTTTTGAAGAAAAAGTCCAGCAAGAACTCATTTGCATATTAGGCCACACACCCTCACACCACATCAGCCGAAACTGCATTCCTGTGCGTTCCTGCTAAAAAAAAAGAGGCCTGTCTGTGGTATTTATTGGCATTACCTTTTACTTAAAATTCTGTACTTTTGTGTTTTCCCATGTTTGCTTTTATACTACTATATTTTTTCTCCATTTTGGGTATGACCTGTTGGCCTATGAGCACTAACAAAAGAACGGAATGGATGGAGCAATGGCCGGATTCAGTATAAGGCAGCTTTGTGCGTTCACATGTTCATCATCAGGGCCAGATCACAAGAAGATCTTCTTCACAGGCTTATAGGTGTTTCTCAGCCAGCTTTTCATTTAAGCCTCCCTCCTTTTTCTTTAGAGCTTCAGTATCCTTCAGAATGGCACCAAATATCTGAAATGATAGATATAATTAGGGTCAAACGAGGTGTGTCATGCCTGGCTCACAAAACTGAGGACAGCTGCTGTATCAAAACACAACTTGGTGGCTAAAAATAGCAAGAATCCAGCTGTTCTTGATGCATTTGAGACGGTTTCAGGGTTTCTTGTTCAAGGGTTAGCCTACAACATGTTTTTTGAGGTTTCATCTCTTAGAAATTGCTGCTCTGCCTTGATAAACCAATCCTCAAGCGGTATTTAAGAACCTTATCCCACTTGGAAACAAGGTTCCCATAGACAGCGCTGACAGTATTTACTTCTCCCAGATCAACAAAGGAGCAAGCCCAGGGAAGGCACAAAAGTACTGGGTAGTCCACTGGATACTGGGAGCTAGAAGCATATCTTCAAAGGCAAAACTTTAAAAGAAAATGAGATCTCTCTGTAAAAAGGGAAGGGATATCATACGCGTAAGTGCCATCAAGTTGCAACTGACTGATGCCAACCCAAGCCAGGGGCTTTCAAGGCAAGGGAGAAGCAGAGGTGGTTGGCTGTGGCCTTCCTCTGCAGAGCCTTTCTTGGTGGTCTCCCATCCAAGACTTATGGTGACCCCAGCAAGGGGCTTTCAAGGCAAGGAAGAAGTAGAGGTGGTTTGCCATCACCTTCCTCTGCAGAGCCTTCCCTGGTGGTCTCTCTTCCAAGACTTATCGTGTCTCCAGCAAGAGGCTTTCATGGAAAGTGAGAAGCAGAGGTGGTTTGCCATGACCTTCCTCTGCAGAGCCTTCCTTGGTGGTCTCCCATTCAAGACTTATGATGGCCCCAGCAAGAGGCTTTCATGGGAAGTGAGAAGCAGAGCCATGGCCTTCCTCTGCAGAGCCTTCCTTGGTGGTTTCCCATCCAGGTACAGAAGACTTAGCTTAACCATGATGCCTTCCCTCCACAACATGAACAGTAAAAAAAAAAAAGTTCTTGTAAACATATTACTGTCTTCAGATATTATGAATTGAGTATATACCAGAAGAGCATAATCTCTCTTCTCTCCTGACATAGTGGTATTTCTTGCCATCCAGTAGACACCTGGATCTTTTGTCCTTAACATAATATTGTCATCAATGCCAAGTCAGGTCTCACGGAAGTATTCATCTCTTCTTTAGAGGCCTGCATGGAATTCCAATGACATTCTTTTTGCAGGGAGGAATGGCAGACAGCCACAAGGAAGGGAAAACTCCCTGATCAGCAATGCACCATCTATTTTATATCTTTTTTCCACCCAAAAATGAACAGAGAGTCAAATGGTGATGATGATGACGACAACGATATTGGATTTATATCCCACCCTCCACTCTGAATCTCAGAGTCTCAGAGCAACTCACAATCTCCTTTATCTTCCTCCCCCACAACACCCTGTGAGGTAGGTGGGGCTGAGAGGGCTCTCACAGAAGCTGCCCTTTCAAGGACAACCTCTGTGAGAGCTATGACTGACCCATGGCAATTCTAGCAACTGCCAGTGGAGAAGTGGGGAATCAAACCCAATAAGAGTCTGCACACTTAACTACTACACCCAATTGGCTGTTTGACTACTGAAACTACTCCCTTGAACAGGGGTGGGCTTCAGCATGCACAAATGGCACCCTGCAAAGACTCATCCTACATATTATTTGAAACATGTTATCACAGCACCCACCTCACGGTCTCACTTAATCGCTTTTATGTGCTGTTTATGGCTACCCCAGCCACTCTTTCTCCTCAGTTCTTCCTTTTAAAACTTTCACCTCAGGACTATAGAACTCGAGGGGTGGGTTTGATGGATTTCACAGTTCTAGTCTCTTCGGGGTTTTTGCTTTCAGATGGATGTATAATTCTAATTCGTAGGGGACCACAGCAGCTTTGACAGTTTTCCCAAATTATAGGCACCAGAGAACTTTAAAATAAACCACAGATCTTTAATTCAACACAAAGTCTTCAACTGGGGATATGGGAGATATTTACATGGGCTACAAAGAATCTCATACAGTTAACAAGTTACTCAGTTGTTTCAGGCTTTATAACATCTTTCTTTTTCTTAGGTCTCTCAGGTTCACAGTTTCTCTATATAATACACTCTCCAGCTCTAGCAAAGGCTGGCCTCTTGGGTGTAATGTGCCAAGTCTCTCAAGTCGACTGGAGCCTCTACTCCCAGTCCTTCAAACTTTTAGACCCACATCTGTTCCCTCAACCACCTCTCTAGTTCTTAAGAGATATATATGTATCTGTGACCATTCAGGTCTTCACTGTGACACTCCTTTTAGTCACACACAGCCCCTTGGCTGTTTTTATAGAGCTAGCAGTCAGCTTTGCTTCTCTCCTCAGCCACTGTCTCAGCTCTCTCAAAGACTAACTCTCTCCGGCTCTGTCAGGCACTAACTGCTTCTCCTCAGCCATTAGCTGACAATCTCACAGTGAGAGTTCTGAACACTCTGGCCCCCACCCTCAGGTCACCTGATGCAGGCTCTATGCATCCTTGGTTTTCTGTTAACCCATACCTTACTGTCACACATGCATACACCCTTTTCTCTTTAGCCACAGCCAACAATGGTTCTCACCTTGACCTAGATAGCCCAGGCTAGCTGCCTGATCTTGTCATATCTCAGAAACTAAGCAGGGTCAGCCCTGAACAAAGTTCAAGTCCTTTAAGGCTGCAATCACACGCACTGAATAATGCACTTTCAATCCACTTCCAATGCACTTTCCAACTGGATTTTACGGTGTGAACTGGCAAAATCCATTTGGAAAGTGCACTGAAAGTGGATCAAAAGTGGCATTACTTAGTGTGTTTGATCACAGCCTAAAAGCTACCAGGGGATTCAAAAGTTGTCCTTTGCTTCCGACCAACCTGGCTACCCACCTGCATCTAGATACAGCCCTGGTTAGTAATTGGATGGGAGATCCACAAGGAATTCCAGGATTGCTATGCAGAGGAAAGCAACAGCATGCCACCTCTGTTAGTCTCTTGCCTTGAAAACCCTACAGGGTCTCCGTTCATTGAGCTGCATCTTGACAGCACTTTACACGCACAAAGCTGTGATTCTCACATGGCAAGTGTGCAATCCGGTTAGCTGTGAGCGTAACCTGTCCATCTCTAAATGAGCGACACTTTGCACCACTGTCTTGTAGAAATTCACATTATTACCGTACTACTCTGCTCGGTCCCTGATGGCTAACTCCATGGCCCCAGTTGGATATCCTGCCAACGAGTCCCACGTGCTGCCTTGTCTTGGCAGTTATGGTCAACGGAGACTGAGCAGAGCAGACAGCAACTGCCCAGCACTGAAATGTATTTCACACTGTTTGGGTTTTGACGCCTTGCTTGACATGTTCATTTTTGTCCAGCTCTTCAGGTCTCTAGCCGGGAGGGTTTGGATTCTGTGTGTATTTCACATCAGGAGAGGGTGCAACATGGAAATGAGTTTGGGCACGCAGTGTTTGTCTGTGCCAGCTTGGCTTTCAAGGAGCTGGTAGAAGACACTGCTCTTTTCCCACTGAAAGGGCATACCATAGCTCTGTCCCAAATTCCACAGCTCACCTCTAGATCTGCTAAAGAATGCTTTAAGGTTGTGTAAAGTTCGGGGCTCTGCTACACCTGCAGTGAGGTCTTCTTCCTTTTTTTCCCTTTCCTTTCCTTTTCTTTTTGCAAAGGTGGCTGCTGGAATTGCCTTATCAAGGATGGGAAGGCGACTGCTGGAACTGCCTTATTAAGGATGGGCAATTAACCCTTTCCTCTCCTGCTGAACTGGGGAAAAGCTCCAGGGTACTGTTCAAGCCTGCTGAAGAAAATGCATGTAGTATTGCAAGAAGTCAGAGATCAAGGTTTTCAGACAATTAATCAGGGGACAAACTTCTTAGAAAGCCTGTATTCTGTTACTGGGCTAAGGCAGCTAATATAGGGGTGTTAAACATGCGGCCCAGGGGCCAGATCAGGCACCCCAAGGGGTCCTATCAGGCCTGTGAGCAAATCAAAAGTAGGTTTGCAACTTACAGATACACACCTGAACAGTATACTCAAGATTGCTACAGCACAGACATTGTTTCTGGGTTTTGATAGAATAATTTAGAACAAAAGGTGTCAGCTATCAGACACTGTTAAATAAACAAAATATTGCAAGAGTGCTAATGTTTTAAGCATGTTTTATTTTAAGCTTTAAAACAATCTTTAATTGTCTTTGTCTTTGTCCGCTACCTGGCATTAAATTTTATGACACACATGGCCCGGCCCAACAAGGTCTCATTTATGTCAGATCCGGCCCTCATGACAAATCAGTTCAATACTCCTGCGCTAATAGGTAGTCACACAAAGACCCCTAATAACCCTTCATGGCCACTAACAACACTTTAGGCTAGTGTTGATGTAACATTTATGGTCAAGCTGACATAAATTAGGGAGTACTTTGTGTGGTTTGTGCTAGAGTAGTGTGCCGAGAGAGAGAGAGTGATTTGAATTTCTTCAGAAAAGGAGAAGCCATTCCAAGTTTTAGAGCTACGCTAGGATTCAGGGCTGCTGTTCTTGCTGGATTTATTTGTATTTATTGTTTGCTTTTCTTCTCAATGGGAACCCACAGCTGCTTGCAACATCATCCCTATCCTCCATTTTATCCTTACAACAACCACCTTGAGTTGTAAGGATAAAGATTGGGTTGAGAATGTGTGACTAGCCCAAAGTCACCCCATGGGTATCCATGGTATGGTGGAGATTCAAACCTGGGTCTCCCAGATCCAACACTCTTACCACGACAACCACCTTGAGGACTAGCATAGCTTGCCTCACATTGGGAGGGCCGGTGGCTCAGTGACAGAGCTTCTGCTTTGCATGCAGAAGGTCCCAGGTTCAATCCCCAGCAGCTCCAGTGAAATGCATCAGGCAGTGATCTGGATGACCTCAAACTATGACCCTGGAGAGCCAATGCCAGTCTGAAACGACAAGACTGACATTGATGGACAAATGGTCTGATTCAGTATAAGGCAGTTTTGTGTGTGTGTGTGTGTGTGTGCACGCATGCACCCACACACGCCTATGTACCTGTGTGGGTGTACAGAGAAGGAACCGCTAAAAGGTTTCAATGCTCTTCCTCATTCAAAAGGAGTCATAGGAAAATAGGCTTCCCAATCCCCAGGTCCCAGAAGGGGATCCCCCGGTTTTACAGGCTTCCCCCCTCCCCCAGCCAGCTGGCCGGCGGGGGAAGCCCCGCCCCCAGAGCCATCATGCACCTCCATGAACGATTCCCATAGGGAATGATGGGGAATTGATCTGCGGGTATCGGGGGCTCTGGGGGGGCTGTGTTTTGAGATAGAGGCACCAAATTTTCAGTATAGCATCTAGTGCCTCTCCCCAAAATACCTCCCAAGTTTCAAAAAGATTGAACCAGGGGGTCCAATTCTATGAGCCCCAAAAGAAGGTGCCCCTATCCTTCATTATTTCCTATGGAAGGAAGGCATTTAAAAATTTGCGCAGTCCCTTTAAATGTGATGGCCAGAACTCCCTTGAAGTTCAATTATGCTTGTCACACCCTTGCTCTCGGCTCCGCCCCCAATGTATCCTGGCTCCACCCCCAAAGACTCCTGGCTCCACCCCCAAAGTCCCCAGGTATTTCTTAAATTGGACTTGGCAACCCTATAGGAAAATGTTGTGCTGGGACTTCGATAGATGATAGATAGATAGATAGATAGATAGATAGATAGATAGATAGATAGATAGATAGATAGATAGATAGATAGATAGATAGATAGATAGATAGATAGATAGATAGATAGATAGATAGATAGATAGATAGATAGATAGATAGAAAGAACTACTGCTACATTTAATTCATAGAATACCTTTTGATTTGTACAGTCTTCTATTTTGGTCTTTCGCACAACAAGCTTGTGAGAACTGAGGCCCAGAGAAATCTGACTTGATCTAGGGTAATTATTTAAGTCCATGGGAGAGGCAGTGGAATGCCCTGGCTAATTTTTTTAAAAAAATTTAAAGTTAACAATACCTAAGCTACAGCGAAGGAAAACAAGATCCACAGCTGGCATCTCTGGCTGCCATGGGGCATAAGCAATAGGCAGTCCAGCGAATGGGAGTTGGCATGGCAAATTTCTGTGCCACCCACTGTTCACGATTCCCGTTTTGCATTGCTGCTGTGTGCTTTCATCGTTTCTCCCCCTTCTCCAGCGCCAAAGGCCTTCTACCAGCCATGGAGAGACACACTCCGGCCAATCCAGTTGAAGTCCATCAGCCACAGGCACCTGAGATGAGATCCGGGGTGAAAGCTGGTCGCAGCTGACACACAGAGAGGGGGAAATTGCAGGCGGAGGTGGGGGAAGAGAGAGAAAGAAACTGGATTGATAAACAAACACCCTTTGATGTTTGATACCCATGACCCCAAACTTAACCCCACTTACCGCTTTGGAAAATGTAACCCCCGACATAGATCAATTCCGACAGCTGAGATTTTGCCCCTTTGGCTGGATTTGCCAAGGCATTGTCCATATCGAAGGAGAATGAGGCAGGGGAAACCGAAGGGGGGAATCCAAGGGGGAAGAGTCATATTTAGTAATGTCATGGCGAGTTCGCTTCTGTCACCTCCCGCCAGCGAGATCCCTCGCCCTGTGGCCTCTTGCCATGCTCTGGGTTTTGGGGATTTACGCACAGAATTGTACGGCAAAGGATTCCAAACCCAGCCCCCACGCACACACAAAAGTGCCATTTCCCCAAAGTTGCGACCTGTCATTTCTTTCTGTTCTGCTGTCTGCGATCCGACATGTGCACACGCCACATCCAGGCTTGTCTCCACAGTTAATTTTAGGTCGCCGACCTTTGACCTTTGGCATGTGTTGATTTTTTCACCAGGGCATGGAGCAAAAAACCCTTCACAGCTGGGGCTGAAGGAAGCTTAGTGCCCTGAAAGGGAACTCTTCTCCCTCTGGTGCCAGTTGCCGAGGGGGCAGGGGGATGGGCGTAAAGGCTGCCATGAATCCCCTGGCAAAGGAGATGTTGGTTTGTCTTGGCAGAAGTGCCTCCAATGCCCTATACCTGTTTGTCGGTGGCAGCTCACAAAATGAAAAGGGCATTAACCATATCTCCTGGTTAGAAGAGGGCAAAGAGAACACCCCCACCCAGCCACATACACAGGCAAAAAAAAAATCAGAAAGAGGTCATTTATGGCTGTGTGAAGGAGGAGGAGGAGAAGACTGCAGATTTATATCCCGCCCTTCTCTCTTTTATCAGAGACTCAGAGTGGCTTACAATCTCCTATATCTTCTCCCCCTACAACAGACACCCTGTGAGGTGGGCAGGGCTGAGAGAGCTCTCACAGCAGCTGCCCTTTCAAGGACAACTCCTGCGATAGCTATGGCTAACCCAAGACCATTCCAGCAGCTGTAAGTGGAGGAATCGAACCCAGTTCTCCCAGATAAGAGTCTGCACACTTAACCACTACACCAAACTGCTCTTGAGATAACACCTCTGACAGAGGGGCTCGCAAGCAGAAAAAAGGTTGGGGACCCCCACTGTAAGTCACTGAAAGAATTTTGTTCTAGAGTTTAAAAGAGAAGACCGCTAACGGTGTCCTAAAAGCCCACCGCCCTGCTGTCCATCTTTTACCTGTATCTCTTTGAGCTGCTTCTGCAGCTGGACACCCAAGGCTTGCACATCTTCAATTCTTGCATTCAGTGCACTGAGCTCAGAGTCCTTCCTGGGAAAGAAAAATGTCATGTTTGTAGCTGAGGACTTAATTCTTAAGAACCCTAGGTTTCTCTTCCATTTTCCAGAGGCACACTGACTCTTGACTTCAGATTATGATTGGAGACATTGTTGTAGCTGGCAAAGGTAGGCAAAGCTGCTAAGGGGCCAGAGAAGGAACCATTTCCATGCAAACCTAGAAATTCTATTCAGCCTTTTGGGAAATGTTTGATTATAAGTCCACCTGTATGCTGCATTCTCCATTAAACACATTCAAGGCTCATTCTGCAGTTATTAAGATATAAAAATAGCCATAAAAACAACAGAACCAGACCTTATAATGATAAAGAGACAGCTGCTTAGAAAACAAATTCCTCAGGCCAATTGAATATATTGGCCAGATCATGTATGCCCCAAGACTTATTGAGGGATACTGGACTCGATGGACCACTGGTCTCACCCAGCATGGCTCTTTTTATGTTTTTCAACGATGGTAATTGGCAGGGCTTTTTTTGAGCAGGAACTCACAGGAACACGGTTCCAGCTGGCTTGGTGTCAGTGGGTGTGGCTTGATATGCAAATCAGTTCCTGCTGGTCTTTTTCTACAAAAAAAGCCCTGTACAAAACAATGGTTACATCAGGGGGTGAGGCCTGATATGCAAAACAGTTCCTCCCGGGCTTTTTCTACCAAAAAAACCCCCTGGTGACTGGGAGACAGAAACCTGAAGAGCTGTCAATGTCATAAAGGATTCTATACTTATCAAAGATTTCAGGTTTTCACGGCTGGCATCATCATTAGGGTTTGTAGAATCTTTCGGGCTCAAGTGCCGTGTTCTACTGGAGAAAGTTTTTCTTCCAGATGTTTCGTTCTCAGCTGCGGAGAACATCCTCAGTGGCGTTGCAGCCACGAAGGTCAGAGTGCCTGCTCCGGCTGCAACGCCACTGAGGATGTTCTCCGCAGCTGAGAACGAAACGTCTGGAAGAAAAACTTTCTCCAGTAGAACACAGCACTTGAGCCCGAAAGATTCTACAAACCCTAATGATTCTATACTTCCTTGAAAGTGGGAGTGCTGAGTCAGTGAGGGGGTACCGAGAGAGCCAGTTTGGTGTAGTGGTTAAGTGTGAAGACTCTTATCTGGAAGAACCAGGTTTGATTCCGCACTCCTCCACTTGCAGCTGCTGGAATGGCCTTGGGTCAGCCATAGCTCTCGTAGGAGTTGTCCTTGATAGGGCAGCTTCTGGGAGAGCTCTCTCAGCCCTGCCCACCTCACAGGGTGTCTGTTGTGGGGGAAGAAGATACAGGAGATTGTAAGCCACTCTGAGACTTGGAGATTCAGAGTGAAAGGCAGTGCATAAATCCAATATCTTCTTCTTCTTCTTCTTCTTCTTCTTCTTCTTCTTCTTCTTCTTCTTCTTCTTCTTCTTCTTCTTCTTCTTCTTCTTCTTCTTCTTCTTCAAGGCTGAACTAACAACTCAGTGTTTGCGCGGGGAACTACCTTTACTTTTTTTATTTAGGATACATTTCCCAGCCATTATCATTCACCTTCCCACTGTTTGCTTGGTTTATCCCCCATTGTCTCTCGCACCAAATGATATTCTTCTCCTTTCCCCTCCCCACCTCATTAGCCCGCATTGCCTCCTTCCTCATCTCATATACAAAGTGTACCAATTTTGTGCTTTCCTTTGACAGATGAGCCGGGCCCTTATTCCTGGTCTCCCTCCGGCCAATTGGCGCTCCAAGGATATGGTGTGCGGCTGTTGAGCATGAACCACAGGATGCATTATGACAAGGAGAGTGCGCTCATGCAGTGGATTTTGGTTGTGCCTCCCACCCTTCTCGCTTCTCCCCCCCCCCTCATATCCCTAGAGGCTCATCATCACCTAGGAGGTGATAATAGGAGAAACACGTTCAGGTTTCTCACATTAAGGATGGGAAGGGTGACGGAGAGGAACTGTGATCCTGCAAAAAAAGAGAGAGAGAGAGAAGACAGATATAGAGAGAGGAAGAGGGAAATTCATACAGTTTCTTCCCCCTTCTTCCTGCAGTGGGGTTCATAATCCTAAGGGGCCACCCAATATAGAGTTGTGTCAGTGTGTTCCGTGACCCAGTACTGAGAGTGAAATGTGAGACTTTTTCATGTAAAAAGTACCAAAGTTGGGGGGGGGGGTTTGCAACTAACATGAAATATAAAGCAAAAAATTATAAGAAACTCAAGTTCCATTGCTCAGTAATTGAAATTTATATTCCTCAGTCCGTTTAAAAAAAAAAAAGCATTCATGTTCCCATTTATGGACCCTGTTGGCTTCCAAGGGTTACAGGGGAAATGGTATACACCTACTGAATTTGACAAGTTGATAATTTTAAAATTAGCATCTTAAAATCAGGAACAAAAGCTTTTTGGTGTGTGTTCTTAGGACAGAATATCAAACATATTTGTTTTTGAGTGTATTTGGAAAATGGTCTAAAGTTCTGCATTGCTACTGTGTCTTGTTTGGCAAATTTACCGCAGTTGCTGATATTTTTATTTCATGCAATATCAGATTTTGCAATGGTTGCAAGGTACCTTGAGATTATAGAAAGGCAGGATAAAAATAATGAAAGGGATAAATATATAAGTTGTTTAAAAACATTTTAAAATTTTGAAATTCAAACATGTACATTGGGCTGACTTTAAAACTGGTGTATAGGTTTCCTTCAGTTCTCACCCTCAGTTCTTTAACACATTCTCTGAATTCACAAAAATGGGCAGTAACTCTTCATTGTTTTTAATTCCCAGATCCACAAACATCAGCAGCCTTCCGCAGGTGTACAGACATCATAACTGGAAAGATGTTCTTGCTTTCCCATTGTGCCAGTCAAGTTGGCTTCTGTCATGTAGTTTGAATCAGGGCTTTTTTTGAGCAGGAACGCACAGGAATGCAGTTCCGGCTGGCTTGGCATCAGGGGGTATAGCCTAATATGCAAATGAGTTCCTGCTGGGCTTTTTCTACAAAAAAAGCCCTGGTTTGAATAATGAAGAAACCATCAGTGACTGAAATTCTGAGAACATGGCTAATTTGACTGTGTTATGGGCAATGTTCCATCTAAGCTGTGGAGTTTTGTAAGCAAAAATTGTACTTGGTGAGCTATTGGCATTAAAGTTGCGAGCTACTGCATAGATTAATTTCCTCTAGGGCCATTTTTTCTTGAGCTGAGACAAAAATGTGTGAACTGGAGGCTAAAAAATTGTGAGCTATCTCACACTAATTCAGCTTAGAGCGAAAACTGGTTATGGGTGCTCGGTTCTTGCTGTGATAATAATGTCAATTACTCCTTTGCTGAGCCTCAACTCTGCTAGCAAGCATTCTGGAATGAACTCTGACTTACTTTACACAAAGAGTGCTTAAAATGTGGAATTTGCTGTCACAGGAAGTGATGCAGTGATGGCCTCAGGAATAAACAGCTTTAAAAAAGGATTAGATAGATTCGTGGAGGATAAGTCTGTCAATGGCTTCTAGCTATTGTGACTGAGGGGAACCTCCACATTCAGAGTTACTAAGTCTCTGAATCCCAGAGCTAGGAGGCAACATCAAGGGAAGGCTGCAGTCTCTGCGCCCTGTTGTTGGCCCTCCAGAGGAACTGGCTGGCCACTGTGGGAGACAGGATGTTGAACTAGATGGTTCCAGCAGGGCTGTTCTTATGGAATAGAAGAAGAAGAAGAAGAAGAAGAAGAAGAAGAAGAAGAAGAAGAAGAAGAAGAAGAAGAAGAAGAAGAAGAAGAAGAAGACGACGACGACGACGACGACGATGACGACATTGGATTTATATCCTGCCCTATACTCTGAATCTCAGAATCTCAGAACAGTCACAATCTCCTTTTACCTTCCCCCCACACAACAGACACTGTGTGAGGAAGGTGGGGCTGAGAGAGCTCTTACAGCAGCTGCCCTTTCAAGGACAATTCCTACAAAAGCTATGGCTGACCCAAGGCTATTCCAGCAGGTGCAAGTGGAGGAGTGGGGAATCAAATCTGGTTCTCCCAGGTAAGAGTCTGCATACTTAACCACTACACCAAACTGACTCTCGATTAGAATAGAATAGAATAGAATAGAATAGAATAGAATAGAATAGAATAGAATAGAATAGAATAGAATAGAATAGAATAGAATAGAATAGAATAGAATAGAATAGAATAGAATAGAATAGAATAGAATAGAATAGAATAGAATAGAATAGAATAGTAAGGAACAGGGAAGTTCACCCTCTGAAACCTGGGGCCTTGTTGAAGATACCGTTGCCTTCCTACCTAGGCCCTCCCCACCTGATTTTTTTTCCTGGAGAAACCCCTTTTAAACTAGGGATGCCAGCTTCCAGGTGGGACCTGGGGGTCCCTCAGAATTATAGTGCATCTCCAGAGTTGCGGAGGTCATTTCCCCTGTGTTAAACTGCTGTGGAGGGTGGATTCTGTGGCATTGTACCCCACAGAGGTCCCCATCCTTTCCAGACTCCAGCCCTAAATCTCCAGAAGTTTCTCAAGTTGGATCTGGCAGACCTACCCCCAATCCCCTGCCAGTTGCCAGTAGGGACATGGCCACCCTATTCGAAACTATTGCTGTCAGAAGCTTAAGGGAGTAGGAAGAACCTTCAAACACCACCTTTTCCTAGTCCTCATTACCTCCATTTCACAAAAGAAAATGCCACCGTGGCACACATCACTGTCTCTATTGCCACCCCATAAAGCCATGTTGATTTCTTGTGCTCTAGGTCAGGAGGAGTCAGTACATCAAAGAGTCATATTTCTGAGGGTGAGAGTAGGGTCGCCAGGTCCAGGCCTCGGATTAGGTTTGCCAATCCCCAGGTCCCAGCGGGGGTTCTTCTGCTTTCCCAGGCTCCTTCCCGCCCCAGTCAGCTGGCCGGTGGGGGGAAGCCCCGCCCCCAGAGGACCATGTGCCTTTGCACCTCCGGAGGCTTCAGTCTCCGATTGAAAGGCTTCCTCTTGGGATGGTGTGTCTGTGTTGCTGTGAAGAAGTTGGCAACAACTTGTGAGTAGAGAGGACAACCCCCTGCTTCAGAGTCGCCAGAAACAGGGAGGGTGGGGAGGGAAACGTCTGCTGAGCACTTCATTATTCCCTATGTGGAGATCGATTCTCACAGGGTATAATGGGGAATTGATCTGGAGGTTTCAGGGGCTCTGGGGGAGCTGTTTTTTGAGGTAGAGGCACCAAATTTTCAGTATGGTATCTAGTGCCTCTCCCCAAAGTACCCCCAAGTTTCAAAACGATTGGACCAGGGAGTCCAATTCTATGAGCCCCAAAAGATGGTGGCCCTATCCTTCATTATTTCCTATGGAAGGAAGACATTTTAAAAGGTGTGCTGTCCCTTTAAATGTGATGGCCAGAACTCCGTTGGAGTTTAATTATGCTTGTCACACCCTTGTTCCTGGCTTCGCCCCCAATGTACCCTGACTCCACCCCCAAAGTCCCCAGATATTTCTTGAATTGGACTTGGCAACCCTACCTTGGATTCAGCAGGAGCTCACAGGAGCACAGCTCCTGAACCTTTCTGAGAGTTCCACCTCCTCCTTCCCACCTTGTCCATTGAATAGTAGGTGCAGCTGCATAACTATCCTGGATGAGCTCTACCACCTATTTTTCTACAAAACGACCCCTGCCTACGTCTTTCCTTTCTCTCAGCAGGGGGATGCAATAGCCTCTTTTGCTGTATGTGTGAAGCGTGTGGGGCATGATGACATCACCCTGAAATGACGTCCGCATGTTGCCAGCATTGCACATGATGCTGTAGGTTTTGGGCAAAAACGCTTCTTTTTTTCAGCTACAAAACCATAGAGTTTGCCCCAAAACCAGAGCATCATCCGAGTGCCATCATCGCATCAGGGATGTCGCACCCTGCCGGCTAGCTTTGGGCTGGCAGATTGGAGCCCAGCAGACCCAGGGAACCCCTGGCCAGACTGGGGGGGCTGGCAACCCTAGCAGGGTTGCTAACTGACCAGGAGAAAAATGTCTCACCCCTTAAAAAGAGGCTTAACACAAGGGAAGCTTTTCATGGCACTGAGATAAATGGCCTCCCCAAGTATTTGCTACAGATCAAACTGATATTAAAGGGACAGCTAATGGGATTGGCCGGTTTCAAATGCTGTTAGCCCCTAACTCACCCAGCTAATCATTCTGCTTTAAAAAAAAAATAGACTTTAAAAAAAAAATCCCAATCTTTTTTTCTTACCCAAAACACACATTACTTAAAATCCCCCTTTTATTCTTAAGTAGACATTTGCATGTTATGTTTCAACAGTGGTGGTATCATTTTTTAAAAGGCCAAATGCATGCCCCCCAAAAGTGGTTTTGCATGAAATTTCCAGGCAGCCTGCGCTATGAATGAAAAAAAAAAAAACTTTCTTCCTTTCCTCTGGTCCATATGACACAGCAGGTTAGATCTGTGGTTAAAACCCTGCACATTTCAGGTTTGACTCATGCCTTCTCCCGTATGGACAGGAAGCTGTGGGAGGAGAGAAAGCTGTTCGACTCCCTTAACAGGTGAGCAGATTGTAGCGGCAGCTAATTTCTTTGCAACGCTTTCAATCTGGTTTCCTATAAAAGGGATGGCTTCTCTGAAGCAAAGACACTCAGGTGCGTGGGACAGGGGAGTCCCATGACCCAAGCCGCAGGTTCTCCTGAGGGGGTTTGGTGAGAGGAAAAGCACGACGTGCGGAGAGGAAGCTGACAGCAAAATGTGGTTCCCTGAACGTTCAGCTTCCATAGAGAGAGATGGGGCACCGAAGGATTATGGGAGTGCAGCAGCCAAAACAATCCTTCGTAACTATTCAAGTGTTGCTGCTACCTGAGGAAGCTGAAAGTGATCCTACAGCATTGCTAATGGTGGGGAAGAGACTTTGCCGGGGGGGTGGGGGTGGTACAAGCAATTCACCAGGCTGCTATCTAATCAGGGAGCCTAGTCATAAGCTAACAAGAGAACAAAACCCCATTGCAGCTGGCCTGCTGTGGCAGGCCCAGAGGCAAATATCCCATCCTTCTATGGATGCTATGGCATCGGCAGGACATATTTAGTGATTCTGGAGGCCAAGGCAAAAGTCTAGGATGGGGCCCCAAAATCATTGCTGCCAGTGCCACCACCCTGCTGCCACAGCCAAACAAAGGGCGGCTCTCTCCTTGTGTGAACTGTGCAGGAAGCACAGCTGTCACCTAAAGCCAGCTGCTCTGGCCCCAGAAGGAGAAGGTGCAAGTGTGGTGTCGCGGTTAAGAGGGGCAGGCTCTAATCTGAGAGAACCGCGTTTGATTCCCAACTCTTCCACATGCATCTTCCGGTGTGACCTTGGGTCAATCACAGTTCTCTCAGAGCTGTTCTCTCAAGAGCAGTTCTCTCAGAGCTCTCTCAGCCCCATCCATCTCATAGGGTGTCTGTTGTGGGGAGGGGGAGGGAATGTGATTGTAAGCCACTTCAAGTAAAGAGCAGGGTATATCCAACTCCTCCTCCTCCTCTTCTTCTTTCCTTCTCTTGTTGGTGGGAAGCTGTAATGGTTGACCCCTTCAATTCAGGGCCTGGGGCACCTGCCCCTTATCCTCATTTGGTTAAGACCTTCCATGGACATTGCAGCTAGTCCTTGTTATTCCTTTAAGGTTCTAACTGGTCTGGGGTCAATGTACTTGCAGGGCTACCTGTCCCAGTATGTCCGCCAAGGTGCCTTGAGCTCACAAGATCATCTGTGGCCCAAAAGATGTCCGGCTGTCCTCCTGCCTGCTGGAACTCTCTGCTTTGAGACATCTGTGCCTTGTGGGACTTAGTACAGTTCCTCAGGGCATGCAAGACAGAGCTGTTATGCTGGGCCTACAGTTAAGGACAGCTACAGTTCTTCCTGTCACATCCTGCCCATGACCACCCCATAAAGGAAGAGATCTGGTATTGAATGCCATTTGAAGGTACAGTATTTGCTGGTGTATAAGACTACTTTTTTGCCCTAAAAAACATGCCTCCAAGTGGGGGGGTCGTCTTATACGCCGGGTGCACTTCAGTTGGGATAGACATAGCTGCCCATAGTGGCCTTCCGATGCTCGCCCGGTGCCCATAGTGGCCTCCCGATGCCCGCCCACCTCATTCTACATACCGTCCAGTATCGCGCGGTATCCAGCGCGGCCGCGGCGGGTCATCAGCGTGGCTGCGGCGAGCATCAGCAGCGAGACAGGGGTGCCAGCCTTTTCGGCGTGACCGGCCCGTTCTGCTCCGCGGGAAGCAGCGGCGCTCCGGCCCGCCCCTTGTCTACACAGAGCTCGCACATGCGCACTTGCGCACTAATGCCGGTCACAGGGAGATGCAGGGGCGGGCCGGAGGCGCTGCGGTTGCACTGCGGCCGTACAATGGTGACAATGACAGGTACTGTAATGGAAGGTGTGTGGAAGAGGGGGTATATAACAAACTCTATATTTTGAGTGGAAATGTTGGGGGGTCGTCTTATACGCCCAGTCATCTTATACGCCGGCAAATACGGTAGTTTGTTACTGGTTTTAATCGGATTAAGTATTGATCATTTTAATGTTTTTAACAAAGTATTGTATGTTTTAAACTCTCATATACATTGCCTTGAGCCCTTCGGGTCGGGCAGTTTAGAGATTAAATTGTTGTCGTTTAGAAACTTGTTGAGTCTGAGCATTTGTGGGATTTTGAAAATTGGAAGAATATGGAACTATGAAGGGGTTGCGGCAATCACAAAATGGCTACCATGGGATTTTGGAGCCTAAACATTCAGAGGTTGCAAGCTCCCTGTGGAGATCCGGGCCTTACCTAGCTTGTTAGCCTTTCGTAGGGCCTGTAAAACAGAGCTGCTCCACCAGGCTTTTGGATGAGGTGGCGGACGTCTACTTGTTAGATCGGTTGGCCTCCCCTAAGGTACCACACTGTGCCACCACACTACTGTACCATCATACTATATCATTCTGCTGGACAATCCTGCTTTACTACTAACTCGCTGTTGTAACTGATTTTATTGTAATTTATTGTGATTTTATTATTATATATATTGATGTACTCCTCCGTGAGCCCCCATGGGGGAATGGGTGGAATAATAATAATAAAAGCAGCAGCAACAAATACCAACAACAATAAAAAGTATTCTGTGATGGAGGCAGCTTAGGGTTGCCCAGGTGGGGGCAGGGGATCCCCCGGTTTAGAGGCCCTCCCCCCGCTTCAGGGTCGTCTGAAAGCGGGGGGAGGGGAGGGAAATGTCTGCTGGGAACTCTGTTATTCCCTATGGAGATTTATTCCCATAGAAAATCATGGAGAATTGATCCACGGGTATCTGGGGCTCTGGGGGGGCTGTTTTTTGGGGTAGAGGCACCAAATTTTCAGTATAGCATCTAGTGCCTCTCCCCAAAATACCCCCCAAGTTTCAAAAAGATTGGACCAGGGGGTCCAATTCTATGAGCCCCAAAAGAAGGTGCCCCTATCCTTCATTATTTCCTATGGAAGGAAGGAATTTAAAATGTGTGCCATCCCTTTAAATGTGATGGCCAGAACTACCTTTGGAGTTCAATTAGGCTTGTCACAGCCTTGATCTTGGCTCCACCCCTAATGTCTCCTGGTTCCACCCCCAAAGTCTCCTGGCTCCACCCCCAAAGTCCCCAGATATTTCTTGAATTGGACTTGGCAACCCTAAGGCAGCTGTTTTTGAATGGGTGCTTGCCAGAAGTGTTAAGGTAATGCCTTCTGGGTTTTTCAGAAGCACTTCCCACTAGGACTGCCAGCTCAAGGCTGGCAACTGGTGGGAAATGTGGGGAATTACCAGTTCCAGCATACCCTGTCAGTTCCAGTTAGGGATGGGTATGAACCAGGAAAGTGTGGTTTGGTTTGGCTCATGCTTCATGGCATGCCTGGTTCATTAATCACAAACCATCACAAACTTTTAGGAGTGAAACAAACTGGTTTGGTTTGTGAGGCTCGTGACCCGGTAGAACAGCTCCCTGGTATGTTAGAGACACTAAAATCACAGGGGTTCTCCAACTGACTCTCTTCTTCCGCCCCCCCCCCCCAAGTTTGGGAGGATTGGATTTATAGGATCTGGGTTACAGCCCCCCAAAGAAGGTGCCTCAGGAAAGTGATTTCTGAGGAAAGCACGGGTGATGGAGGAAAGCCAGGACCTGTTTTTTCCTTTGCGGAAGGAGCAAGGGGCAAGCATCTTGCTACAGTCCTTCTTGGCATCACTGGATTCTGCTGCTCTCTCCTTCCATCCACTGTACCAGTAATCAGGGTTTTCAGACCAGTTGTCCAATTTTAATTTTCCAGGATGGGACGCACTTTTTACTGTGGGTTTTTTAAAAAAAAAAAATCTTTCTCCTGTGTTTTTCCGAGTGACCAAGAAAAGGAGGAAAGTATTCCTGTGACTTTAAAAGCAGAAAGAATATATTAGGAGGCATTGCCATGCTAGGATGAGGAATGTCGCACCTGTTGAAATTAAACTCGGCAATTAAAGGTCTTCCTTGGCATTTGGGTTCCTTCTGTGTGGGCCAAACTTTACTGAACAGCAGCTGTTTCATTTAATTAAACTCAGGTCTTCCTCAGTTAATGGGGAGGTGGGTTTTTGAAAGCAAGAGGCCGAAACCCCTCCCTTTCCCCATTTGCTTATCTCTTTTTGAGTACATGAAGATATCTTCTACTGTCTCAGCCCCTTGGTCTATCAAAGTCAGTACTCTGACTGGCAGCATCCCTCCAGGATCTCAGATGGAAGTCTTCCATATCACCCACTATGCGGACCTTGCTTTTACTAGAGATGATAGGATTTAAACTTTGGACCTTTTATGCGCAAAGTTGATGCTCTGCTAATGAAACTCAGACCCTCTTAATATTTCTTCCCATGTGTTTTTTTAGGTTTCTTTCCAGAGCCAAGAAAAGTGGCATCAGAAGAAATGCTGTCAGAGGAAATAAGTTTAGGGTGGTATGATGACTTCGCCCACTTCTCTCCCTCAGAGGCAAGATTTTCCCCTTAGTTTTCCCCTCCCTTTCTGACTGAGCAATCTTTTGGATCTGTTTTCTTCTTTTCTGAAGAACTATGGCTGTCCTGTCCTGTCCCAGTATGATATTTTGCTCCTGGATCAGCCCAGGAACCTGAGGGAAGGGTCAAGATCCCCCTTTAACGTAAAGTGAAATGGCTCGCAAGGCTTTTTAAAGTTCAAAAATAAGATACTTTATTCAATGTAGAGAGTAAAGGTCAGGTGAGAAGTCAGGGGGGAAATTTCTGAAGTACATTAGTACAGGCACAGACCTGTACTAATATGTCCATATGTTTCAAGCAACTGATATGTCCATATGTATCAAGCAACTGAGAGTTTCTTTAGCTTTTCACAGTGACCTAGAATCTTTAAAATGAGAGGCTTTTCTTTCTGGGTTTCCTAAACACTTCAGTATACTTTCTTGAGCATATTTGGCTCTTTTGGTTTCCAGAAGGCAGGAATTCTCTGTCCAGTATCCAAACTCAACACACCAGTACTCTTCTTGAGTTCTAACTGACTCCTCAGGATTTAAAAGGCAGTTTCTCAACACATCTGACCAGGGATCGCTCTACTCTTCAGAGCTATCCCCCTTTCCAACTGAGTAGGGAATTTCGTCTTTCACTGGAAGTACTATCCCCATTTCTGGCCGGAATGGGAGTCTTCACCTAACTACCCACTCCTTCTGTCTACCTTCCTACTACTCAGGGCTAAACACAAGCCCTATCAGTACTGAACCTGTTGAGTATGTGGACTTTATGTTTCATGTGTGTGGGTAGTTCCTGCCTGGCTCATTGGAGCCTTTAGAACTGAGCTTGGGGACTGGGAACAATGGGAAGCAGAATCCAAATCTCTGCTTCCCCGATCCAATCACCAGGCCCCTGCTGGTTCAAATGACTCAATGACGTTCTAGCACGGGAACTTTGGTGTGTATATAGTTGGCTCCGCTGGCCTAGTACTGCAGTCTTAGTTTAACCATTACTATGGTGTAACCGAATAAAGAGCCTTGATCACTGCAACCTGGCCTCCTCATGCATCAAACCCACAATTTAACAGAACCCTTCTTAGTCAAGGTTGGATTCAGGTTCCCTTCTCCTTAGTACCCAGTTCAGAAGTCTTTCTATGCTCAGCTGATGCTAACCAATCAGATCTCTTGGAGCAGCCTGTCACTCAAAGCTCTCTGCCACTGTGAGGAATTAGTCATTCACAGGCCATTACCTGTTTACACAGCACATCTGAGATTTTAAAGTGTAGTCCTTCACAGGTGGACAACACTGGACCAGCAATCCCTGAGACCAAAATGGGAATAGACTTCAAGAACCGTTGTTAGCTCAGGAGTTCATCCCAGGCCTGCCTGGCTTGCGAGTCCCAGACCAAATCAAAATTTTCCATCTGTGCCCATCCCTAGTGAATTCAGATCAGGTGGCATTACAACCTCATTCCCCTTTTTAGGATTGCCAATCCCAGTTGGGAGCAGGGGATCCCCCTGTTTGGAGGCCCTCCCCCCACTTCAGAATTATTGGAAAGCAGAGGGGGGAGGGAAATATCCACTGGGCACCCTGTTATTCCCTGTGGAGACCAGTCTCCATAGGGATAATGGAGAATCAATCTGTGAATCTCTGGGTCTCTCTGGAGGGGTTGTTTTTTGAGGTAGAGGCTCCATATTTTCAGTATAGCATCTGGTTCCTCTCCTCAAAAACTCTTCCGAGTTTCAAAATGATTTAACCAAGGGATCCAATTCTATGAGCCCCAAAATAAGGTGCCCCTATCCTCCCTTATTTCCACTGAAGGTGCAGTCTCTTTACATGTGATGGCCAGAACTCCTTTTGGAGTTCAATCGTGTTTGTCCCAACCTTGCTTCTGGCTCCACCCCCAAAGTCTCCAGATATTTCCTGAGTCGGACCTGGCAACCCTATACTGGATATCCTTGTGAAAGCAGGTGAAGCCTGGAGATCTCCCACTATTACAACTGACCTCCAGAAATGTCGGCTTTGGAGGGTGGACTCCTTTGTACCCTGCTGAGGTCCTGCCCTTTCTCAAACTCTGTCCTCCCCAGGCTCCACCCTCTGAATCTCCATGCATTTCTCCACTCAGAGAAATGCATGGGTTGCCAATCCCCAGGTGGGGGCAGGGGATACCCTGGGGTGGAGGGAAATGTCTGCTGGGCACTCCATTATTCCCTATGGAGACCAATTCCCAGGGTATAATGGAGAATTGATCTGCAGGTATCTGGGGCTTGGGGTGGGGTGGTGGTGGTTTTTTAGGTGGAGGCACCAAATTTTCAGCATAGCATCTGGTGCCTCTCCTCAAAACACAGAAAGCCTAGACTAGGGAGTCCATTTCTACGAGCCCTCAAAGAAGGTGCCCCATCCTTCATTATTTCCAATGGAGGGAAGGTGTATGGTCTCCTTAAATGTGATTGCCAGAACTCCCTTTGGAGCTCAGTCATGCTTGTCACAATCTTATTCCTGGCTCCATCCCAAAGTCTCCTGGCTCCACCCCCAAAGTCCCCAGCTATTTCTTGAACTGGACCTGGCAACCCTATGCGAAACTGCACAAGACTTCCTGAATCTCACGCCCTTTCTGCATCTGCATTGCACTTCTCACTGCCACTGCTGCAGCACGAAAGCCTCAGCCTGGTCTAAATTGATCCTGACACATCTGTGAACCTTGCCCCTGTTTGCCGGCACGAGGGATAGACAAGCCAGAGTTCCCAGCGGTGTTCCTCTAAGTGCTTTGCAAACTTGCAGCCACAGATACGAGGGTATTCTCACCCAGGCCTGGGTTCAGTGGAAGGGCAAGTGCTGCTCTCGAGTCTCTAACCAACACCTCTGACAGCAGTTTTGTTCATTTCTTGCTTTGTCTCCCACTCCCTGAAGCCCTAGTGCTTTTTTTAAAATCCCGTTTTCAAAACCAGGGCTCCAGCCTGGGACATAACTGGCAAGAAGCCATCATCAGTGCTTTTTTACCCGAGAGTAAATGCCTTTCAAGATACGGTGGTGTTCAGCTGAGATGGGAACAGGGGAGGGATGCACAGTAGTTGACAATACACTTTGACACCTTTGAGATGCAGCTACTGTTCCCTTGCAAAAGTTCACTTCCCTCTCATTGTTCCTTTCTCAGCCTGCCACCTGTCAAATCAATCATGCGGTATTTATACAGCACATGTTGGGGGTTTAGGGAGCTCCCCCAGGGTCAGCTGTAAGCATCAATGCAAGATGGGTAAATGTCATGATCTTCCTTCCTTCCTTCCTTCCTTCCTTCCTTCCTTCCTTCCTTCCTTCCTTCCTTCCTTCCTTCCTTCCTTCCTTCCTTCCTTCCTTCCTTCCGGATCCCAGAGCCACTTGGAGGAAGGGAAAAGATAAAACTGGGATAGACATTCCTCCCAACTTGTTTCATTTTTAGTTCCTTCTCTCTCTCCATGTTGCTTTTTTTTCTCTCATTACCTCCCACTATCCGCAGGAATGTCAAGCGAGCTCACTACAAAGGAAGGTAGAAGCCCGGCACCTTAAAGGGCAGCTTGTTATGCAGGGGGTGAACAAAACAGCACCTGCTGGAATTTCCTCTTCTCTGCAACAGTTCCAGGTTCTCCTTTTCAGCTGGTGCTCCCAGCAACTGCTCCTGTGTCCCCATCTAGGGGTGCGACCCACAGATTTCCACAGTACCTCTCAACTAGCCACGGAGCCAAAATAAGAGATGGCGGCGATGTCTTTTCCTTCCAATTTTAGCCTCTTGTCTGTCTCCAGCTGCGTCCACTCATCTCCCCACCCACACATCTCGGAGAAAGAAACTGCTCCAAGAAGAGAAGAAGACAAACTTACAGAGACCGTGCTCAGCTCGGCTACAGAGAAATCGTTATACGGCTTGAAAGAGTTCTGCGTTACCCCAAAGGCTGCGTATACTTTTACTGACATAAGGTAACCAAATCTGTAAGAAAGAATTCCTATTAGGCAGTTTTCCGCTCAGAACGGACAGGTGAATCATGTCCTCAACATCAGCCCTCTTGTGTTCTAGCACAGAATAAATTCAGCAAGGCTACAGATCCCCTGAATGGCCAACCCTATTTTTGCCCATTGAAATGGCTTGTTGTGTGAGTGGCCAGAATTGGAGAGTGAGTGATCCCACAGAAATAGAAGTCTCTTAGGGATCCATGTTACTAACTGTGTGTGTGAATAGGAGAAGGATTCCATCAAACGAGAAGTTAAGCCTCCCACAACTGTGTGTGTGAATTCCTGAGTGATCCGATCGAATTAGGAGTTAAAACTCTCAGGGGTGCATTTTGCTAATTAGGCCTTTTAAATCATTGCACACCTTTTAACTCCTTCTTTGTATATATAGATATTGCGTACTGAGAATTTACTTCATGTATCTGATTAAGCAGCCCACAAAATGACTGCCTGTCCTTTACAGTGCCACAAGACTATCCTCTTCTTCATGTTTTCTTCTAAGATGGCTGCCCTGCTTGATTCTTTCGCCCTGGGGACATATTTGTGTTCTTTATTCATTTAAGAAATTTCTAAGCCATCTCCCCATGTCTTCCAGGCGTGAACAAAGAGTAAATTATAATCGATTTCCCCTTTGCTAAAATCACAGAAAATACACAGGCTTAGATCATAACCTCTGTTTTCTGCTTGCATAACACATTCACCTATGGCAGGGGTCTCCAACCCCCAGGCCATGGACCAGGACCGTCCATGGCCTGTTAGCACCAGAACCCATGAGGCAGAGGCACCACACCACTCCTTTCGCCTGCCTGGGACCTGGGTGGACGAAAAGGGCAGCATGGCCTCCTTCCAAAACTGCCTCCCCTTGCAGGAGACACAGCCTTGGAGAGAGGCACAGCAGCCTCGCTGCCCCTTCCACCGACCCAGGACTTGGCCATGAAAGGGCAGCAGAAAAACCAGCACTAACCCAACCCCCACTGGTTCATGGAAAAATTGCCTTCCACAAAACCAGTCCCTGGTGCCAAAAAGGTTGGGAGCCACTGACCTACAGAAAGGGGTGAGATTTAGGGTAATTCTCCTCAAGCTGCAGACTCCTCTCCCTTTTATCCTATTCTGTTGGGCGGGGTCTATTGACTCCAAGGGGACATGATTTCAGAGAGCACAGCAGGGGTGGGGGAAATAAAAAAAATTCCTTTCATCTATTGCAGTGTTGTTCAAGCTAGAGATGATTCACTCTGGTATTATGAAAGAGGCACAATACAAGTGACACGGGTATACCTTGGGTTGGATCCAACTAGCTTTACTGCTGGTGAAAAAAGAAGGATTCCCCTTTGACCACCCAAACAAGGCAACGTTAGGAACCACGTGGGACAGGAACTGCTGTTAGGAGGAAGAATGTGCAACAGTAAGTAAAATAGTTGGTTAGATGCAGGGCTTTTTTTGTAGCCAGAACTCCTTTGCCTATCAGGACACACACCTTTGATGTAACCAATCCAGCAAGAGTTTACAGGGCTCTTCTTACAGGGCTTACTGTAAGCTCTTGGAGGATTGGCTGCATCAGGGGGTTGTAGCCTAATATGCAAAGGAGCTCCTGCTACAAAGATCCATTATCAGTATAGTGTGTCCCTGTGCTCAATTAAAAAAATTTTTTTTCACAAATCCTTTAGAACAGTGTTTTCCATTTGCAGGGTTGTGACCCGGTACCGGGCCACGGAAGCCTCACTACCGGGTCACAAGAAAAGCCAAAGCTAGCTCCGTCCCCAGCAAAGCATGACCTCTGCTCTGCTTCCTTCCTTCCCCCGTCTCTCTGTTATGCAGAGAAACGCTAGCCTTGAAGACTGACACAGGGTGCAAAACCTGAGCTCCATTTGGCTTCCTTCCTTCCCGTTTCTCTGTTGTGCAGAGAAAAGCTAGACTTGAAGACTAACACAGGCTGCAAAACCTGCAAAGTCTGAGCTCTGTTTAGCTTCCTTCCTTTCCCTATCTCTGAGTTGTGCAGAGTGGAGCTGGGCTGCCTCTCCTTCCTTTTCTCCCCCTCCCAGTGTTTGAGAGATTAGCTGGCGTCCACTGGCACTTTAGACCCATGAAGTGTTCTTCAAGATATGAACTTTCGTGTGCCTTGCAGTATGTTCTCTTGGGGAGATTTCCCCGGTAGGCCTGGGCAGCAAAGAAGGAGGGGATTTTTTTTCAGCCGGGAGGGGTGGGGAGTGGGCATTCCAGTAGCTATTTTTTTTAATCAAATGACCCCTGGACAGAATTGTTGCTGGCTGGGGTAATCTGATGGTAAGGCTTTTTTTTCTTTGTCCCCCCTTCTTTCTTTCTTTCTTTCTTTCTTTCTTTCTTTCTTTCTTTCTTTCTTTCTTTCTTTCTTTCTTTCTTTCTTTCTTTCTTTCTTTCTTTCTTTCTTTCTTTCTTTCTTTCCCTGCAAGCGATGCTCTGTCTGTATTCTCGGTGCTGGGGGGGGGAGGGAAGCAACAGTGGGAAGGCTTCTAGTACCTTGGCCCCACTGGTGGACATTCTGGTGCTTTTTGGGCATTGTATGGGAGAATTTTGGACTGGATGGTCCACTGGCCTGATCCAACATGGCTTCTTTTATATTCTTTTGTTCTTTCTTTCCATGTCTTTCCTTTCCTTCCATTTCATTCTTTCCCTTTCTCTTTCTTTCCTTCCATTTTTACTGGATGAAACTTTTCTGTTCATCATACTGTTGTTGCAGACATAGGAGCTCTGCCAATGAAAAGTTAGCAACCCCAGTTGTAACCAGCTGGTCTTTCTATGAGATTTCTGTGTGAGTGAGTGAGAATGAGAGGTGTGGGGCAGAAAGAGATTATTGGAGATTACTGCTGTATATCTCACTGGAAGTGATGGTACTATGAACCTGGCACCATTTTACTGGTCCTGCTTCTAACAGCTCCCTGACACTCAAATTAAACTCCTCCTGTAGATATTAAAAAGTATGAAAGAAGTTCACTGGCTAAATATCTGTGCAACAGGTTGCTTTTAAAGGCATGGGAAACAGCCAGTAAAAAGCTGCAAGCCCCGCATAAATATCCTTTTTAGGATAACTGCAGAAACGCTTGTATGAACGTCATATAACTTGAAATTAATTGATTAATTGCAGTACAGTTCTCTACTTACTACCTTTCACAGCAATTTCCTGCTGTTTCAGTCAAGGAAAAGTATGAAAAATAGCTGTCAAAAGATTTTCGTGAAACCAAGGAAGCTTGAGGCAGGGTTCCAGTTATAGCAGCTGAAGGAAAGGCCTACTAAATGTGTCAGCATATTTTGAGATTGAGCAGCTGCCAGGGCCCAGTGTGGGTGATACACAGTGGTGGCATTCCTGATGGCAATGGCAACAGCATTCCCAACTGCACACACTCGCCAGTGCTGTTGAGGAAGGGGTGTGTAGGTAGTATAGGCAATTGCACACGGGCATTAGAAGTGCTTGCAAGTTGGAGACGAACACACAAACAGATAGGTGCATGCAGGTGTGGGGGTGGAAAGAGTGGACCGCCCACTTTCCACCCCCATTTTGGTTCAGCATGAGTTTCAGAGATATTTTTCTGAAATGAAGTTACTTCAGAAGAAAAGGCAGGTTTGAGGGAGTACCCTGGAAATGGCATCACAGGAAAAGGTGGAGTTTTGGTTCAGTGTGCCCTGAAAGTGACATCACTTGGTCCTTGACCTGGAAGTGACACCACAGGAAATGACATAATTCCTGTCTCCCAGCTCCACGCCCAAAGTCTCCTGGCTCCACTCCTGATTTTTAGTGGGCCGTGAAGGAGAAGTGTTAAAAATAACCGGGTCATGGGAAATAAAAGTTTGGGAAACTCTGCATTAGATTGTTGTATCCTTTGTTAATAAGCTAGTTTGATCAGGGGAGCCATAGCCTGAATCCTTTCCCACCAATCCATCAATACTGGTGGCTTTTGCAATTTCCATGCAGTATCAAAGTTTGAGTCCAGTGACACCTTTAAGACCAACTTGTTAAATTCTGGGTATAAGCTTTCATGTGCATGCACACAGAAGACCCCTCCCTCCCCCCATTGATGCTCAGCTACGTATGCCCTGGAACATCACTGCAATTAAACAAAGTTTAATTGTGGGTTTTAAAATGCACACGAAAGCTTAAAACCAGAATTAAACTTTGTTTAATTTCAGTGACGTTCCAGGGCATACGTGGCTGAGACTCAATGAAAGTCTTGCTGTGCAGACCTGTTTGGCACAGGCTGGGTGATGTCTTTGTTCAGCGTTTAGTTTTTAGTACTGTTGTGTCCTTAATGCTGTCGTTGATTCCTAAGGGCATTATTTTTGCCAGCTGCCTTGGGCGCTCCGGGATAAATGCGAGACACCAGGATTATAATAAGGGAATAAATATGCACATTGGGCAGGGTTTGGGGGTACAAAGGTGAGGGTTGTGGACTCTGACTCAGCCTGAACTCTGTCTTCTTAGAAGCCCTCACAAAAAGACAGGTGAAACCGCAGCATTCCGTTGTGGTTTTAGCCTCAAGATCAGGCAGTGTAACCCTGGCTTTCAGTTTTTACTCACTAAAGATAATAATAAACTGAACCCTGGGTGTTTGAAGCTTATTCTCCAAATCTCTTGTTTTAATCACACGTTCTTCTCTATCAGGAGTAAAGAAAACTGGACTGCTTTATACCTTTAATATACGAGATGTAAGAACTCCAGGAGTCCCCGACCTTTCTGAGAGGGTGGGCACCTTTGGAATTCCGACACAGAGTGCTGCAGGAGGTGGGGCCCACCTCATGACGTCAGGGGCGATTATGCATAACACTCGTATAGTAACTTTTCAACATTTAAGGCAGCAGTTCTGTTTAGCAGGATGCCTGTTAATCTGCACAGTCCATCAGAGGCACTGCTGGATACAAGAGACGTTAGTCCCTTCCAGGGGTCATTTTGTAGACAAAGAGGTGTCAGAGCTCATTAGCACAGCTCATTTGCATATGCCACACACCCCTGACATCACCAGATGGTGTACTATATTATATCAGCTCAGCATCTACCTTAAAAGGCTTCTTGGATTATAATTGTCTTTCTCAATTTTTTTCTTTCCATGGCTAGCAAGTGTGAGGAGGCTGATTTGTGACTTTGTACAAGGGTGGGAAGGGCTATCCAGCATGCTCACCTCCAGGTCGTACCTGGAGATCTCCTGCTATTACAGTTGATCTCTGAACGATCGAGATCAGTTCCCCTGGAGGAAACGGATGCACTGGAGGGTGAACTCTGCCATTATACCATGGTGAGGTCTCTCCCCTCCCCAAGCCCCATCCCCAAAATCTCCAGATATGTCCCTACTGAGAGCTGGCAACCCTAGTTACAACACCTTCTCTCCCTTCACTATGGCCCCTGATGTGAAATGCTGCCTAGCCTGGCTATTCTACTTTAAAAAGCAGAGGCCAGTCCTTCATCTTCAGATGGGTTTAAAAAGGGATTAGACCTGAGATATCCACTCAGTGGCTCAGGAGCCACTTGTGGTGCTTTGGCATGCCACTGGTGACACTGTTCTCCACTGTGGTGCTAGTGTTATATTCCAGTAAGATGAGTGAGACCTTTAACCTGTACCACCTGTGTTCAGCCACTAGGGTTGCCAGATTTTACCTGGCTCCAGGTGGGGGATAACCCATAAGTGACATAATTGCACTAGGCATGTCACACAGGGGACACTCTAGAATTTGTTTAAAACTCTATGGCACCATAGAATTTTTAACCCAAATGCTAGAGTGTCCCCCACATGACATGCCTGGTGTGATGACATCACTTCCGGGTAGATGTCATCCCATTGGGCACACCGGGCGCTGACAGAGCTCTTCAGGGGCAGGGATTTCCCCACCAGCCAACCCTGTGCCGGTGGGTTAGGACCCCAAAACTGGGAGAACCCCAACCCATAGTAGGCAGCTGAGAACCCAAATGCCACCATCCTCTCTGACAGCCCCCTTCCCTTCTCTGCAGCCTCTGTACTCTTAGGTTTGCCAGCTCTGTATTTGGAAATACCTTGACATTTTTGAGGTGGAGCCTTGGGATCGTGGGGTTTGGGGACAGGAGGGACCACGCCAGGAGTAGAATTCTAGCAGGAGCTCCTTTGCATATTAGGCCACATCCCCCTGATGTAGCCAATCCTCCAAGAGCTTACAAAAAAGAGCCTTCTAAGCTCTTGGAGGATTGGCTACATTAGGGTGTGTGCAAAGGAGCTCCTGCTAGAATTCCACCCCTGGAAAGATTTCTGCTCCCCGCCCCCTTTACACTGGAAGATGAAGGCTTATACCTCCCCCCCTCCCCCATAGGTTGTGGCTGCAGCCTGAATTGGGCTACACCAATACTGGGACTGTTCAGCTGTAGGTCTGTCAGCATTTATGAAGCTATGCTTTTATTAGATTTTTAATCTCATGTTTCCCCCAAGAAGCTCAGGAAGACATGTGTATCCCCCACAACCATTTTATTCTCACAACGAGGCAGATTAGGCTGAGAGAGAGAGAGAGAGACAAGATCATTCAGCAAGCATCATGTTTTATCTCAGTAAACTGTGATGAGGACTCAGGTGATTGAAAGGCGTAAAGAGAAGAGATCTAATTGCTTAATTAAATTACACTTGAATTATGGAATTATACCTGAAGGAGGACACCTGGATCCTCTGTGTTCTTTTGCATGTCCACTGAAAAGATGCAGCAGTTAATTAATTCCTGAAATTAGGAGTACCAGGCATTTCACAGTGTGGAGGCCAGACCCCCTGTCCTGAAAACTCTTCTCTCTTCATGCATAGATTAGGCTTGCCAAACTCTGAGTTAGGAAATTCCTGGAGATTTGGAGCCTGGAGGGGTGGAGTTTCAAGAGGGGAGGGAGTTCTGCAATGATGCAATGCCAGAGACCATCCTCCACAGCAGCCATTTTCTCCAGGGGAAAATGGCCCCAATGGCGCCATATATTCGGGAACAGCCGAATATCTCCTGAATCAAATTTGGCCACCAAATCTGCTATTAGGAAATATTCAGCCCCCTGAATTTTTATGCCCCAAATACCTCCAAATTTTCCTCAATTCCTTTGCACACCTCTAGTGGATAGGTTTTGTCACATGTTGTTTCTCCATTCCCCACCCCACCCCGTCTTTCACCTATAACTCCCAATGTGTTTGCAGTAAGAATTCAGCCTTTTAAACATTTAAAAATGGAATTATATAATTGAGTTGATAATCATGGAAACTCAGCATGTGCATTGTTTCTATTTACTGTGCTTCATAATTATTGAATAACACTGTAATGAATTGTTTCGTCCAGTCTGACCACCAGCCATTTTCTTAGTTGGTGACTAAGGAGGAACCTTTGAAATGACAGCAAACATGCTCTTCCGCACAATACATCCAGCCTTTTAAAAACAACATTATTATGTTACTGCACATACACCAAAAGGGGGAGGTTCTGTCATCAACAAAGTACATGGCAACACGGCTGCGGGATCCCTTTTCAAAGGAAGTGTGGAACACACGAGGAGGGTCAGATCTGAATTCAAGAAAAAAATTCCCCAAAAGAAATGACCTTTTGCAGAAGGGGTGCCAAAAAGCTGGAGCATCCGCTGGGGATTCAACTCACTGGGATACAGCAGCAAAACTGAGGTGCCAAAAAGATCTCTTTGTATTGTTCATTGTTGTTATAGGAAGAAGACTGCAGATTTATACCCCACCCTTCTCTCTGAATCAGAGACTCAGAGCGGTTTACAATCTCCTATTTCTTCTCCCCCCACAACAGACACCCTGTGAGGTGGGTAGGGCTGAGAGGGCTCTCTCAGAAACGGCCCTTTCAAGGACAACTTCTCAGATAGCTATGGCTAACAGCTGAAGTCCAGATAAGTCTCTACTATACGGAATCCAATCTTTTTGAAACTTGGTCTGTGTTTTGTTTTGTTTTTAGGAGAGGCACCAGAGGCCATGCTGGCAATTTGGTGCAAAGAAAGAAAGAAAGAAAGAAAGAAAGAAAGAAAGAAAGAAAGAAAGAAAGAAAGAAAGAAAGAAAGAAAGAAAGAAAGAAAGAGCCCCAGATACCCACAGATCAAATCTCCATTATATCCTATGGGAACTGGTCTCCATAGGGTACAATAGAATGCCCAGCAGATATTTCCCCCACCCTGCTTTCTAATAACCCTGAAGCAGGGAGGAGAGCCTCCAAACTATTATACAATCCAAATAAAAGTTAAAAGGTTGTCCAGTGGAGGCAGGTTATGCTCTTCCCACTGCCTTGATCCACCTCAATGATTTGTGATAACCACCTTGACTCATATTGTTTTGCCCTCACTAGAACCTTGCTTCTCTGCCCAAGCAAGGGAGAACTGACTCATTGTAAGTCAAATCGCAACCAGTGTGGTGGTTTTGAAATGTTATCATGTGATTTAGAAAAACAGAGGGCATTTCTCATCACAGATGAGGTATCTGTTTATACAAGGGGTCCCCATCGTTGAACATTGTGGGCACTTTGGGAATTCTGAGAAACCTGAGTGGGTGTCAACACAAAATGGCTGACATGAGGGTTGCAACCTATCACAGAATAGCTATTTATTTAGTTGTTTGAAATATATATTAGCTGCCTTTCTACTTTGCCAAACTAAAGGTGGCTTATACAACATAAAATGTAAATAAAACAAATAAAACCACAACAATACTGGGATTAGGAATGCCAACTTCCAGGTAGGGTCTGGAGATCTCCTGGAATTAACAACTGATCTCCAGACTACAGAGATCAGTTCCCCTGGATGAAACGACAGCTTTGGAGGGTGCGTTCTATGGTATACACCTTGAAGGCTTAGAAGAGGCTTGGAAACTTCTTGTATTTTGGAAGGTGTATGTGCCTTTAATTCTCAGCTAGAGGAAGGTGCATGAGGGCGCGTGTAGCAGGCAGAGTAACGTGGATCTTCCTGGTGAGTCTATGAATCTGTGAGAAAGGATGGAGCCCTGTCCCTCCGTTTGTTGTGCATTCACTTCAGAAGTTGTTTGCACAGTAAAATAGATAGAAAAGATTAAACTATAACCTTTTGCTTCCCAGTGTTAATTTGAAGAACTTGGTTGAAATATAGCAGATGGATACATTCAACAACTCCCATGAGTAAATTGCCACAGTGAGATCACAAAGGTGTGGGCTTGCAAAACCATGTTTATTTTGTCTGCTTTGTGAGTACGTGTGTGTGTGTTCAGTTTCATTTAGTAGAAGTGCAGCCGTTAGGGGACAAGGAAATGACAACTGTATTCAGCATCTAAGAACATAAGAGAAGCCATGTTAGATCAGGCCAATGGCCCATCCAGTCCAACACTCTGTGTCACACAGTGGCCAAAAATTTTATGTATATGTACACACACACACTAATAGCCACTGATGGACCTCTGCTCCATATTTTTATCTAACCCCCTCTTGAAGCTGGCTATGCTTGTAGCTGCTTCCACCTCCTGTGGCAGTGAATTCCACATGTTAATCACCCTTTGGGTAAAGAAGTACCTCCTTTTATCCCTTCTAAACCGACTGCTCAGCAATTTCATCGAATGCCCACAAGTTCTTGTATTGTGAGAAAGGGAGAAAAGTACTTCTTTCTCTACCTTCTCCATCCCATGCATAATCTTGTAAACCTCTATCATGTCACCCCGCAGTCGATGTTTCTCCAAGCTAAAGAGCTCCAAGCATTTTAACCTTTCTTCATAGGGAAAGTGTTCCAAACCTTTAATCATTCTAGTTGCCCTTTTCTGCACTTTTTCCAAAGGGTGATTAACACGTGGAATTCACTGCCACAGGAGGTGGTGGTGGCTAGACAGCTTCGAGAGGGGATTGGATCAACATCTGGAGCAGAGGTCCATCAGTGGTTATTAGTCACAGCGTTTTGTTGGAACTCTCTGTCTGGGGCAAGTGATGCTCTGTATTCTTGGTGCTTGGGAGTGGCAACAATGAGAGGACTTCTAGTGTTCTGGCCCCACTGATGGACCTCCTGATGGCACCTGGGTTTTTTGGCCACAGTGTGTAAAGAGTGTTGGACTGGATGGACCATTGGCTTGATCCAACATGGCTTCTCTTATGTTCCTATGGTAACAATGCCAGCAGCAGCTGCACCAGGCAAGTCGGGCAAAGAGCAGTTCAGTTGCTGGCTGCACATGCAGGCTGGGAGGGCTGCAAGCAGGGGGGAAACCGGGGGGGAGCTAGCCTGGGGCCCCTAAAAGGGCTGGGGGCCCATAGGCTAGTGCCTACTTGGCCTAATTGTTAATCCGGCTCTGCTATTTTGGGGGGCTTCTAATTTTTCCCCAAGAGTGAAGGTCTCTTCCCCAGCTACTAAGAGACACAACACTTTCTTCCCCCTTGCTGTTTCACACATAGTTTGTTCAAACTTCCTAAACAACCTGCCTCCCCCTTCCTCCATCCCCAGGTTCATGAGAATGCTTTGGCACATCTCATTGTGGGTTCTCTTCTCTTTCTTCTCAAAACATTGAGATTAGTTTTCTGGCAACCCTGCTTTGCCACAGCTGCTCAAAAGCCTGGCTTATCTCCTTCACACCATCTAGCCAGAGCTTTGTGCGGGTTTTTTGCTGAGCAAGCCACAAAAAGACTTCAGAATAGAGTTGAACAATGGCAGCAGGAGGAGGGGGGAAAGGTTTGAGACACGAAATGCACAGGTGATGGGAACATGTTACCATCAAGCAGATACAACAAAAGGTGATGGGAACATGTTACCACCGAGCAGATACAACAAAAGCCCTAAAGTTGTTTATGAAATGAAAGCCTTGAAAAGCTGTGATTTTGCAAGGAGACACACTGGCAGGAGAGCTGTGTAACCATTCAGCTGGACATTTTTCTGCACAATGTCACCGTGTCTGGGATACTTCCCCCCCTCCCACAAAAAAGTAGAAGTTTAGATATGGATTTTCCTGATTTCTTCCCTTACTAGTCAAAATCCTCTTTAACAGGACTTAGGATCTCCAGGCATAGAGATCAATCCCCCTGTTGAAAATGGCTGCTTGGGAAGATGAACTGTATGGCATTGTACCCCATTGAAGTCCCTCCCCTGCTCAAACCCTCCCAGAGGAGATAAATCTCCATATTATGTCAGACTGCAGATGCACACTTAAGAACATAACAGAAGTCATGTTGGATCAGGCCAATAGCCCACCCAGTCCAACACTCTGTGTCTCACAGAAGTCAAAAACCAGGTGCCATCAGAAGGTCCACCACTGGGGCCAGGACTCTAGATGCCCTCCCACTGTTACCCCCCAAGGCCCAAGAATACAGAGCATCACTGCCCCAGATAGCGTGTTCCATTTATACCTTGGGGCTGATAGCCACTGTTGGACCTCTGCGCTGTGCTTATAGCCGCCACCACTTCCTGCAGCAGTGAATTCCACTTATTAATTACTCTTTGGGTGACAAAATACTTTCTTTTATCTGTTCTAAGACCACTGCTCATTCATTGAAGTGTCTGCCCATGAAATCTTGTACTGTGAGAAAGGGGGAAAGAACTTCTTTCTCTACTTTCTCCATCCCATGCATAATTTTGTAAACCTCTATTACAGTGATGGCTAACCTTTTCAGCTTGGTGTGTCGAAAATCGGGAAAAAGTGTAGTCTTCCTTGGGTCACGTGTCACAGTGCGCGGTCTGCGGCCTAGGTCAGACTAGGGTTGCCAAGTCCAATTCAAGAAATATCTGGGGGCTTTGGGGGCGGAGCCAGGAGACTTTGGGGGTGGAGCCAGGAGACATTGGGGTGGAGCCAGGAACAAGGGTGTGACAAGCATAATTGAACTCCAAGGGAGTTCTGGCCATCACATTTAAAGGGACAGCACACCTTTTAAAATGCCTTTCTTCCATAAGAAATAATGAAGGATAGGGGCACCATCTTTTGGGGCTCATAGAATTGGATCCCCTGGTCCAATCATTTTGAAACTTGGGGGGGGGGGGTATTTTGGGGAGAGGGGGATCCCCTGCCCCCACCTGGGGATTGGTAATCCTGCGGGAAAGGGTGTATCTTTTTTTCTTCCCGCCTTTTCTCCTCCAGCGCTTGCCAAGGGAAGCCAAGGGGGGGCGACCCAATGCTCCCCTCCCTCTTTTGCAACCCACACACAGCCCCCATCGCCCACCCCCTTCCTCCTCTTCCAAGCTGAAAAGGGCAGCTTGTCCTTTAAATCTGAAACCCCGCCTCCGGCAGGCGGCCATGAGAAAGAGCGAGAGAGCAAAGTGAGAAAGATCATGTTGGTTGCAAAAAAAAAACCCCAGGACCGGATGGAGGAGGAGGAGGAGGGGGGGCAGCCCCACAACAGGCCCAAGAGCGACACCCCCTCGGGCATTGCACCCCACACACACTGCTGCAATGCCATCTCTGCCTCCCCCCCCCCAGCCGCTCCGTGCAAACAAACAGAAAAAAACACGCCTGCCTTGCTCCTGCATTTGCAAAGCCCCGGCATTGCAAAGGCGCAACCCGCCGAGGAGGGCACTTCTTTCCCCCCCTTCCTCTTTTTTTGCAATGCTCTTTTTTTCTTTCTTGCTGTACCCACCTATTTCCTCAGGCCCCGGGGAGGGCGGGAAAAGGGGGTTGCAAAGCTCAGACCTGTTGCGAGGAGGAGGAGGAGGCGCGTTTGGCTTCCTCTGCTTTGGGTGGGGGACGGGTTGCGCCAGGAGGCTGTCTCCTCCCACCCCCAGGTCAAGGCGAGGCGCTGGCAGCGTCGGCCAACCTTCCCTCCCACCCCCACCCCCGGCCTGGATCCGGGGAAAGAGGCGGCGGCCCGCTGCACTGCTGCCGCCTCTTCTCGCCTTCACCTTAGCAGCTGCTGCTCCTCCGAGACGGGCTCAGCAGCCTCCGAAGGACTCGCGGCTCGCCACGCTCCTTGGTTTCCGGTGTGTCAGCCAAATTGCCTCGCGTGTCACCAGTGACACGCGTGTCATAGGTTCGCCATCATGGCTCTATTATGTCACCTCTCGATTGTCATTTCTCCAAGCTAAAAACCCCTAACCTCTTTAACTTTCCTTCATAGGGAAAGTGTTCTATCCCCTGAATCATTTTTGTTGCCTTTTCCTGCAGTTTTTCCAGTGCTATAATATCTTTTTTTGAAGTGCGGTGACTGGAACTGTACAAAATATTCCAAACAAGGCCACACCCTATATTTATACAGGGGCATCATGATGCTGGCTGATTTGTAGTTTTTATTAGTTAAGGGTACCTTTAAACATTAGTACTTTAAGTAAATAACACCGGCGGGGGTGAAGTAACGGGGGGGAGGAGTGGGTAGAAAGTAATATATAGGATAGATAAAAGAAGTTATTAATGATGCAAGAAATATAATTTGTTACCATATGTTACCAAATAAATAGTTTTAACCAAAAAAATGATGCTGGCTGATTTGTTTTCAGTCCCCTTTGTAATCATCCCTAGCATAGCATTTGCCTTTTTCCCACCCCCCTGCACACTGAGCTGATATTTTCAGTGAGTTATCTACCATAACTCCCAAGCTCACTCTTCTGGTCAGTTACTGCCAGCCAGTTCAGACCCCATCAACATATATTTATAGTTAGGTTTGTTTGTTTTTTGCTCCAATGTGTATGACTTTGCATTTGCCCACGTTGAACTTGACTTGCCACACTGATGCCCACTCATCCAGCCTTGACAGATCTTTCTGGAGTGTCTCACTGTCCTCCCTAGTTCTCACAGCCTTGAACAACTTAGTGTCATATACAAACTGAGCCACTTCACCGTTTACTCCCAACTCCAAATCATTAATGAACAAGTTAAAAAGCACCAGACCTAGTGCAGGGCCCTGTGCTGGCCAGCTGCCTACCACCCTCCACTGTGAAAACTGCCCATTTATACTCCCTCTCAGTTTCCTGATAATTAATTTTTAGATCCACAAAAGGTCTTGTACTTTTATCCAATGACTGCTGAATTTACTTAGGAGCCTTTAATGAGGAACTTTATCAAAGGCGTTCTGGAAGCCTAGTTAAACAACACCTACTGAGTCATCCTTGTCCACATGTTTGCTCAACCCCCGCAAAGAACTCTAAAAGGGTCTTAAGACAAAATCTTCCCTCACAGAATCAATGCTGATTCTTTCTGATTGGATCTCTTTAGGGAATACTCGAATATTAGTTTTAGAAGGTTCTGATTTACAGGCCGGGTGTCACGCGAATTTATGGTATGTTCACAAGGGACAGAATTATTTTAAGAACCATTTAATTCGCAAAACCATCTATGATGTCTGGTTGAAAATTAGAAGAATAATTTATAATAAGACACCGAGATGGCTATCCCCTGAAGAAGCCTCAATCCTGCCACAATTATGGAACCCTAATAGGACGGCTAGGTATCGGGATCTACTAGATGAGAAAGATAATCTAAGAAAGAAGGAGGATCTTGAATCTAGGGGGATAAAATTTGATTGGTGGACGATGAATCAGATAATAGCCAAATATAATACAGATAAGTCGAAAGGATTTACAAAAAGTAATTTCGACTTTGATAAGCTTTTATTTATAGATGAGGATAAAGTAATTAAGAAAGTATATAACTATATTAAACTGGAAGACGAAATGGTCAAAGAGTCAACGATAAAATGGTCCCAAAACCTGCAAAAAAATATTGATCTGGAACAATGGTCTAACTTTTGGAAATTGAATTATAAGATCATTAAACCGATTAGTTACAGAGAAAATTTTTTTAAGCTTTATCATAGATGGTATATCACCCCCCTGCAGCTATCTAAAATTAACCAATCTATTTCACCCTTGTGTTGGAAATGCGGTTTAGTAATAGGTTCTTTTTAGCACATTTGGTGGAACTGTAAGGTCTCCAAAAACTTTTGGAAAAGAGTATATGACACATTAAAGGCAATACTATCATTAGACCTGCAGTTTAAACCGGAGGTGATGCTGCTGTCATTTGTTAGGAAAGTTGTACCTCCTGAGGATGAATACATGACGGTATATATCCTCACTGCGGCAAGGATAGTTTTTGCCAAATATTGGCGACAAAGGAATTGCCCTGAAATGAATGAAGTGGTTGATAAAATTTTTAATGCTGCCGAAATGGATATACTCTCGAATATGTTAAAAGGAGAGTCTAAAACTGAAGCTAGTAGGAAATGGGTTAAATTTTATAAGTGGTATGAAGCAAAAGAAGGGATCAATAGTTCATTATAGAGCCATGATGGCGAACCTATGACACGCGTGTCACTGGTGACACGCGAGGCAATTTGGCTGACACACCGGAAACCAAGGAGCGTGGCGAGCCGCGAGTCCTTCGGAGGCTGCTGAGCCCGTCTCGGAGGAGCAGCAGCTGCTAAGGTGAAGGTGAGAAGAGGCGGCAGCAGCGCAGCGGGCCGCCGCCTCTTTCCCCGGCTCCAGGCCAGGGCTGGGGGTGGGAGGGAAGGTTAGCCGACGCTGCCAGCGCCTCGCCTTGACCTGGGGGTGGGAGGAGACAGCCTCCTGGCGCAACCCGTCCCCCACCCAAAGCAGAGGCAGCCAAACGCGCCTCCTCCTCCTCGCAACAGGGCCGAGCTTTGCAACCCCCTTTTCCCGCCCTCCCCGGGGCCTGAGGAAATAGGTGGGTACAGCAAGAAAGAAAAAAAGAGCATTGCAAAAAAAGAGGCAGGGGGGGGAAAAGAAGTGCCCTCCTCGGCGGGTCGCGCCTTTGCAATGCCGGGGCTTTGCAAATGCAGGAGCAAGGCAGGCGTGTTTTTTTTCCGTTTGTTTGCACGGAGCGGCTGGGGGCGGGGGGGGGGAGGCAGAGATGGCATTGCAGCAGTGTGTGTGGGGTGCAATGCCCGAGGGGGCGTCGCTCTTGGGCCTGTTGTGGGGCTGCCCCCCCTCCTCCTCCTCCGCCTCCTCCTCCTCCACCCGGTCCTGGTTTTTTTTTTTTTGCAACCAACATGATCTTTCTCACTTTGCTCTCTCGCTCTTTCTCATGGCCGCCTGCCGGAGGCGGGGTTTCAGATTTAAAGGACAAGCTGCCCTTTTCAGCTTGGAAGAGGAGGAAGGGGGTGGGCGATGGGGGCTGTGTGTGGGTTGCAAAAGAGCAAGGGGAGGGGAGCATTGGGTCGCCCCCCTTGGCTTCCCTTGGCAAGCGCTGGAGGAGAAAAGGCGGGAAGAAAAAAAGATACACCCTTTCCCGCAGGGTTACCAATCCCCAGGTGGGGGCAGGGGATCCCCCTCTCCCCAAAATACCCCCCCAAGTTTCAAAACGATTGGACCAGGGGGTCAAATTCTATGAGCCCCAAAAGATGGTGCCCCTATCCTTCATTATTTCCTATGGAAGAAAGGCATTTTAAAAGGTGTGCTGTCCCTTTAAATGTGATGGCCAGAACTCCCTTGGAGTTCAATTATGCTTGTCACACCCTTGTTCCTGGCTCCACCCCAATGTATCCTGTCTCCACCCCCAAAGTCTCCTGGCTCCGCCCCCAAAGCCCCCAGATATTTCTTGAATTGGACTTGGCAACCCTAGTCTGACCTAGGCCGCAGACCGCGCACTGGATCCTTTGTGCCTGGTTCTCCTGCGGCCCCCTCATTTGGTGAGTGTGGTTGAAGTGACACGGTGAAGTGACACGCGACCCGAGGAAGACTACACTTTTTCCCGATTTTCGACACACCAAGCTGAAAAGGTTAGCCATCACTGTTATAGAGTATAAGGTATATAGGAATGTAGTTGTATATTTTGTATATGGAAACTAGAAAGGAGGGGGGGAAAAAAGAAAAGAAGAGAAAGACAATTAATTGTTTACATACCTTTATTAGAATTTTGGTTTTGACAGAATCCTCAGACAATCCTCCTTAAGGATGAATGAAATGCCAATAATATGGTTGCTTTGTTTTTCACTATTAATGTTTTGTCACTGGCTGGTATACACTGTTTTTGTTTGGAACTAATAAAAGAATTTAAAATAAAAAAAAAAAAGAATCAATGCTGATTCTTTCTCAATAGCTTTAGTTCATCAATGTGCCTACTAATTCTATCTTTAATGATAGGTTGTACCAACTTACCCGGTATTGACATTAGACAGAATGGCCTGTAATTTCCTGGATCTCCTCTGGAACCTTTTTAAAAGATAGGGGTTATATTAGCTACCTTCCAGTCCTTGGGAATGCAAAGGGATTTTTAAAAATGGATCTGACATGCAGTTGCCCTGATCTGGATGGTCCAGACTAGCCAGATCCTGTCAGATCTCAGAAGCTAAGCAGGGTTGGCCCTGACTGGTATTTGAATGAGAGATCTTCCAGGGAATACCAAGGTCGTGACATGGAGGAAGGCAATGGCAAAGCATTTCTGAATGTCTCTTGCCTTGAAAACTCTATGGGGTCGCCATGAGTCAGCTGTGACTTTCCACCATCACCAACATGCAGTCATGTTAGATCCCACTTGCAGTTTGAAATCAACCAGTCCATGTGAATTTGCCACCTCAGCAAGTACTAGGCATCTGCTAATACAGGGGTGGCCAAACTCGCTTAATGTAAGAGCTGCATAGAATAAATGCTGGATGCTTGAGAGCCACAAGACATGAACGTCAGATTTTTGAGAGCCGGGAGGGAGGGAAATAGATGGGGAGGTAGAGGTAGAAAGAAAGCAACTTTAACTTTAAATGCATTCTCCAAGCCACTGGCTAGGGCTGGTTTGGAGAAGTGATTTAAACAGACAAATTCCGTCTTCAAGTCAGCCAATGGGGTAGTGGGGGTTTCAAGAGCCGCATGTGTGAAAGAGCCGCATGTGGTTCTCAAGCCACAGTTTGACCACTCCTGTGCTAATATTTATTCATTCACTATATTTCAGTATCCTGTTTTCTCTTGTGGTTCCAAACAGTTTACAATAAAACTTAGTTGTTATGCCATGTCTTTCTCCCCAGTGGGGACCCAAAGTGTTCTCCTCTCCTCTATTCTCTATCCAAGAAAGCTGTGCAGTAGGTTAGGCTGAGAGTATGTGACTGGCCCAAGGTCACCCAGGACTTCCATGGCAGAGTGAGAATTTGAACCTGGGTCTCCCAGATCCAGGGCTTTTTTTGAGCAGGAATGCACAGGAATGCAGTTCCGGCTGGTTCGGCGTCAGGAGGTGTGGCTTAATATGCAAATGAGTTCTGGCTGGGCTTTCCCCCCCAAACGGCCCTGTGTGAAACAGTGGTGACACCTAATGCTCAAATTAGTTCCTGCTGGGCTTTTTCTACAATGAAAGTCCTGTGTGTGTGTGTGTGTGTGTGTGTGTGTGTGTGTGTGTATACACACATTTTTGACCAGGAACACACAGGAACGCAATTCCGGCTGGTTTGGCATCGGAGTGTGTGTCTTAATATGCAAATGAGTTCTGGCTGGGCTTTTTCTATAAAAAAAAACCCTGTGTGAAACAATGGTGGCATCAGGGGATGTGCCCTAATATGCAAATGAGCTCCTGCTGGGCGTTTTCTACAAAAAAGCCCTACCCAGATCTAATCCAACACTCTAACCACTATACCAGACTGATTTTTAGTTCAATCTCTCTTCCTTGCTTCCACCCCACCCTTCTCCTGCAGCCAGAAAAACAGCTAACAGAGAATACCTCTAAACTCTTCAATATCTCTGTTATATCTCTATCTGTTACAGAGAAATAGATCTCTAACAGAGAATATCTCTAACCTTCTCTTCACGGAGCTTGAACTGACTTTTTTTTTCCCACAACAAGCTTGTGGGGTGTAATGTACTGAATTCTTCTGGGAACTCCCGGCATACTTGGTCGAAATTGTGGGCCTGTATGTGGTCCGCCCCTATAATTTTGATGCCCAGGGGCTTAAACCAAGCCAATCCCAATAGAGTGGTGAGCCGGCGCTTCATCACAAGAATGTCCTGGACCCCTTTAAAATTTTTGAACTCCACCCGTACTCTGGCCCACCCCATGATCTGCACTGGATTCTTTTGAAAGTCCCGCAATATGAACTCTGCGGGCTGCAGGGCTGGCCGGTTGTGGGGGCAGAGTTTACTGAGGGTCTCCTCCGAAATAATGGAGATGGAGGATCCCGTGTCCAATTCCATCAGGCAGGGACCCCCCTCGATCAAGACCTGCACTTTGACCTTGTTGGGGGTTTCCTGGGGCAAGTTCAATACCGGGATGCTGTTTGCGACTGTCGTGTGTGTGTCTGTCGAGTCATGGTGTGCGGACTGGGGCCTCCTGTTGGGTCTGGCCCTGCAAGTGGCCCACTTTTCCACAGTTTCTGCAGTCAGCGTTATGGTAGAGGCAGTCTTGGCGCTCATGTGGATCCCCACAGCTGGCGCATTTGGTGCTCAGCTACTCCACTGCCTGTGGTCAGTTTGGTGTTTTCAGCCCGCTGCGTGGCTGGCAGCGAAGCTGATGTGCCCCTTCCTCGTTGGAGCCATCCGAGATCGAGGCAGCGGCAGCCTGGTTCGTGGAAGGGCTGGTGTGCGTCTGTTTGAAGGCGGTTGCCAGTCGGAGTGCTTTCACAAGGTCGATGTCTTTGTCCTTGTATGCTAGCAACTTTCGGCGCATTTTCTCCTCCCGGACGCCAACCGCTAAATGGTCCAGCAGGATCTCTTCCAGGTCCCCCATGAAATCGCATCTCAGGGCTAATCCACGGAGCTCTGCAAGATACTCGGCGGCATTTCAGCTTGTCTCTGCTGTCTCGTGTAGAACGTGTGCCTGCATGTGAGACGGGATGGCTGTGGCCCCATGTGGTTCGTCATCGCCTTGACCAGCTGGTCGTAGGTTGCCCTTGCGAGGGTGGTCGGCGCGATGAGTTGCTTCATCAGCTGGATGGTCTCCACCCTGCACGAATACAGGAGAAACGCCTTCTTCTCTGCCGCTGCCTTCATTTTGTGCAGCTCTATGTAGTAGTTGATCTGGTCCACCCATGATTCCCATAAGTTGGGCTGGGTGACATCAAATGCCAGTAGGGTTTGTCCGGGAGAAGTAGCCATGACCTCGGCTGTGGAAGCACTAGAGCTAGGATTGCGGGGCTTGCGGGCGGCTGGAGGCTGCTCCCTGCTCACCGGAATCCCATCCTCGTCGCCAGTGTAATGTACTGAAGTCGGAGACGTTCAGATGGCAACATGCTTTATTAGCGAGTACATCACAAAGACAACATGCCGGGACTGGATTCCCTGTTATATCTCTCTCGGCTTGACTTCGCGAACGAAGATTTAAGAAAGGTGCAGTAGTCCACGTCTGCTGCAGGCTCGCTGGTAGCTGACAAGACCAATGCGGGACAGGCAGGTCCGGCCACAGTGGCTGCAGGGAAAAGTCTGATTTGGGGTTATATACATTTATATACACTTCCCGGAACAACCTTCTTCCTGGTCAGGTCCAATCCTGGCCAGTTAAACTTCCCGCCACTGATTGTCATAGGCGGCTGCGTTCGTCCCTTCCAGGCTCCGCCCACAGATGCGCTGTGACGTCCTTTCTGGGACAAACGCCAGACACAACATGGGGTCTGCTAGACAGAAGCTGGGGCTTTCCTGAAGCCATTCAGTCTGCTTTGTAACTAGTATCTCTCAGATTCCATCAGTAAAATGGGGACTGACCTACTTAACAAGATTGGTGTAAGGGCTACTGATAAGAAGAGGCTGGATTCCATGGCTAGCTGCTAATATGTCCTTGCTTCACAGAATCAGATAAAATCCAATGTACATAAAACACTCTGAATCCTTTAAATCCCTGGTAAGTGTATTAATATTATTGTATTATAATTTTACCAGATATTTTGTACAAGTAACAGTGGCGTGGGTTTGTCAGAAAAATATGAATCAGAAAAATTTCCACTGCCCTAAATATACCGTTATCTGATTTAATGTGCTTTTTAAAACTTATATCAAAATGTTTTAAGTATTCCATGTTAATTTTACATTCCAAAGCAATACTTGAACGGAGATATTAAATAAGGGGAGGGGGAATTATTCTAAATGTGATGTTCAAATAAATGCAACATTTCATAAGCAATTATTTCATCAGAATAATATTTGTAAAAATGTAAAGACAATATAGTATGTTCTTCTTTTACATTGTTCACATGGGGGGATGAAGGCACCAGGGGTTGCTTTGTGGAAAAAGAGGTGGTGGAGCTCATTAGCATAACTCATTAGCATATGCCACTCCCCACACCAACTGGAGCATCTCATTACTTCCTGGTAGGGCTGCCAGCTCTGGTTTGGGAAATACCTGGAGATGTTGGAGTGGAGACTGAGGAGGGGAGGGACTGTAGAGTCTACCTTCCAAAGCAGCCATTTTCTCCAGATGACTGATCTGTGTCACCTGGAGATCAGTTAGGAATGCCAGTCCCAAGATGGGGGGGCAGGGGATCCCCCAATATGGCAGGCTCCTGCCCACTGCTTGCCAGCTGGTCGATGGGAAGCCCTGCCCCCAAGAGTGACCACCAGCAGCCAACCCTGCTGCCTTCTCTCCTGCAAAACTGAAAGGTCCCTCTTGCCAATCTCCCATGCATCTCCAGGGGCATTGGAGGGGGTTGGAGACTGCTTGAAAGTCACTTCCTGTGCTGAAACAGGAAGTGACTTCCATGAGCTGTCCTCCCTTTCCTCCCCATTGCTCCATTAATTGAGGATGGAGGATGGGGAGCATCACTGGGAGGTTCCCTGCCATTGCTGAGTAAGTGGTAACCATAGTAATATCCCTTCCACCATGTGAAGGACCTGGCGACTCGCTAATTTGGGCAAAACTCTATGGCCAGGGTTGCTAACTCTGGGTTGGGAAATACCTGGGTTGGGAAAAATTTTGGGGAGTGGTGCCTTAGGAGGGCGGCTAGAGATCAGTTGTAATTTCAGAAATCTCCTGACACCACTTGGAGGTTGGCAATGGCAACTCTATCTATGCTTTAATCATCAAGTTTTGTTCAATTGTTAGGGTGTCCCAAGTGACATGCTGATATTACTCTGAGTGCATGGGAAATGACATCAACATAGGATGTAGAAAAAGCCCAGCAGGAACTTATTTGCATACTAGGCCACACCCCTTGATGCATTCCTGCTTTAAAAAAAAAAGGCCCTGCTGTTAATACTGCAAATGGTCGCTGACATGGAAAGAAATGGCATTATTTAGTATGTGTGAAAGCCCCTCTTAATCTTACAAACCTAAAAGTAGAGTCTGGCAGAATCTGATTCTAAAGTAAGAACATTAATTATTACCCTGATACTACCAAGCTTGTCTAAAGTTGAATCAGTTGTGGCACCCATTCATTGTTTTAGTTGTATGAAACCATGCATCTTTTGAAACGGACGAATGAAACACTGGAATAAAAATTCTATAAAATTTTCCCACCTCTCATCTCTAAGAGATAAATCATGGGTTAATTCAAACGTTGATATTTCCAAGATGGTTCAGTAGCATACTACTGACGGGAAGGGGGAGGGGAGGGGAGTAAATATTGGAAACAAGTATTGACAGGGAACCAGACGCACTTGTGACCACTTTCAGACTCACAGAGATAAAACATGGGTGTCTTGATTTTTTTTGAGATTAACTTTTTCTAAAACAAATGTTTTTTTCTTATTTTATAAAGTATTTTTAAGTTCCACCAAGTTAACCTGTGCCACAATGCACCTAGCAGTCCCCGTCCCGCCCCACCCACCCCGTGAGCAATAATGGTATGATAGCTAATTCACTGTAATAGGTGTTAAGTCTTTTAGAAAGATACTTTTCACAGGCCTTCTGGTGTACTTCCCGCCAAACATCATCTTTCCTCAGTACTATCATTAGTTGACAAATTCTCAAAATGATAGCTGTGTAATATATATACATTTTAAAGCACAACATACCAAAATAAGACTTTTGGAGTTCCCCAGAAGTCTTAATCAGGCTGAATGTACAGACCCATCGTCCAAAAGGTCTGTGGGTTGTAGAGTCTTAAAATGGAATACATTACAGGATGTGTGGCAAACTTAACTGGGGCAGGTGGTGTTTGGTACACATCCTGTATTCCATTTTAAGACTGCCAGCTACAGAACAGGGACATCTCCATCACATCCTGCAACATCTTGAACTTTCTTTTGCACCACCCCTGTTTTGGGGGTTTCAGGTCTGAACACAAGAGTTTGAGGGAACTTGAAAGGTTCCTCACTATTTTACAACATTTCGATTGGTTCTAATTAGGGCCGGATTAACAATTAGGTCGAGTAGGCACTGGCCTATGGGCCCCCATGCCTTTAGGGGCCCCAGGTTGGCTTCTGGTTTCCCCCCTGCTTGCTGCCCTCCCAGCCTGCACACACAATCAGCGACTGAGTCGCTCTTTGTCTGGCTTGCCTGGTGTGGCTGATGCTGGCATCATCGCCAAGGTTGCTTCTCTCTGCCTCTCCCCTGCAGCTTTGTCAAAGGGGCTTTTGAGAAGGTGTGAGCAGGCAGTGCAGCAGCCACTCCAACTCTGAGATAATTTGTGAGGGGCCCCCCTCCCAAGATTTCGACTGCCTAGGGGCCTTCACAGGGTTTAATTTATTATTATTAATTTATCACTTTAAATTTCTACCCCGCCCTCTCCGCAAGCAGACTCAGGGCGGCTGACAACATTCATATTCCCAAAACCAATAAAACATAATTACAATTTAAGATTTTAAAAACATTTCGTGGTGCTGTGTCACTACAATATAAGCGAGTTCTTCTTTTCTGAGGTGATCACCTAGTACTCTATATGATGTTGGGTGGCCGTTCTCTGCTGGCCTTGGTCCTAATGAACTGGTCTTGCCATTTCTGGAGAACCTTCTGGCTGACAGGGCACACTTAGGGATGGGAAAGTTCTGGTGATTTGGGAGCTGGAACCAAGGAAGGGCAGTGTTCAAAGAAGGGAGGGATCTCAGTGGGGTATAATGCCATAGGGTCCACTTTCCAAAGCAGCCATTGTTCTTCAGGGGAACGGATCTCTGTCATCTGAAGATCACCTGTATCTGGGAGATCTCCAGACCTTGTCTGAAAGTTGGCAACTCAATAGTATACTTTCTACTTCAGTGCAGGGGATGGCTTATCAAAATAACTGGCTGGTTTGAGGCCTGTGCCTGTGGTTAAATTAGCAAGATGGTTTCCCCTATCACCTCGGCGGAAGCTTCCGGAAACTGGGGCGGTGGGGGGGGAGCGCTAATGAAGTCTTCTTTAAAACAGAGGCGTCATATATCTCTCCTTGTGAATCAGATGTGTTAATGGAAATCAACTTGCCTAGGATAATTAGAACTTAATTAGTGGCTGATACTTCATGTTCTTTGTGGGGAAGAAATATACCACCCTAACCTATGCAGTACAAGGCCTTGTTTCATTATTAAGAATGTGGGGAAGGTGTTGATAACCCTTCCTTCTTTGGGGTAAGGAAGGTAACACCTCATTTTTGTTCCCCTTCACAAAGACACTGCTGTTCAACTCTTCTGGTTGCTAAGTTTAAGTGACCCAATTTGACTCAAAATAAGAACTGCTTCTAGAGGAAGAGTTGATATGACTCAATGTTAAGCCAAAGTGAGTGAAAGATTAATTTGAGAATTCAGATGCCTGACTGTTGCACATTTGTCAGCTTTGAAATGGGGCGCATCTAGAGCTTGTCCCTGGAATTGGTTTTAAGAAATAAGAGCAATGGCATTGATCATGTTTAGTTTCCAGTCTAACAACTTGGGCTTCCCCCAGATAATTCTGGGATTTGTAGTTTGGCAAAGTGTTGAGAATTCTCTGTCAGAGAGGCTTAGCTTTACCTTACAGAAGTACAGTTCCTAAGGTTTCCTGGGAAAAGGAAATGAATGTTAAACTGGAAGAAATGCCGTCGCCACTGTAATAGCACCAAACTAATATTCTGTTCTTAACTGTTTTAACTATTGAATATTTTGTTTTACTGTTGAATGTGTAATTTTAATACTTATTGATTTTAACTGTCTGTTGGGATTTTATGCTGTGAGCCGCCCTGAGCCTGCTTCAGCCGGGAGGGCGGGATATACATCAAATCAGATTAAAAAAAATAAAGCACTTTTCAGCTCTTTCCCCACAATTTATTTTATATTTATCTCTCACTTCCCCCAAAATAAGGCTGGGGCAGCTAACAACACAGCACTGCAGTAATACTGATGGCAAGTACACATGCAAAACAGAAATGAAGAAGAAGAAGAAGATGAAGAAGAAGAAGATATTGGATTTATATCCCGCCCTCCACTCCGAAGAGTCTCAGAGCGGCTCACAATCTCCTTTCCCTTCCTCCCCCACAACAGACACCCTGTGAGGTGGGTGGGGCTGGAGAGGGCTCTCACAGCAGCTGCCCTTTCAAGGACAACCTCTGCCAGAGCTATGGCTGACCCAAGGCCATTCCAGCAGGCGTAAGTGGAGGAGTGGGGAATCAAACCCGGTTCTCCCAGATAAGAGTCCGCACACTTAACCACTACACCAAACTGCAATTTTAAATGCCTTTGTAGTGGTTGCCTTGCTTGATAGTTGATTTATAATTGCAGTCCCTGACGCTTATCAATGCACTTACAAGTTTGATCTTGGATTAGTTTGAATTTTAAATATTTTTAAATTAGCTCACAGTCTTGGAAGCCATTTTACTGGGATCCTATATAGGAAAAGAGTCTGCTGCTGTGATCAAAAATTTATTGAGGATTTGTCCCATGTCACATTCCAGCGCCCAAGATATGAGGCTAAACATAATAGATTGTTGCTGCCCATAACCTCCCACTTCCCAGGAAGATCAGCTCAGGAGAAATTTAAGTCATATTATTCAGGTGGGTAGCTGTGTTGGTCTGAAGCAACAGAACAAAGTTTGAGTTTGGTGGTACCTTTAAGACGAACAAAGTTCTGAAGAAGGAGTAGGAGTTAGGATTTATAGCCTGCCCTTCACTCGGAGTGGCTTACAATCTCCTTCCCTTCCTCTCCTTACAACAGACACCTTGTGAGGTAGGCAGGGCTCAGGAGCTCTTTCAATGAAAACAGCCATTTTCTCCAAGTGAACTGATCTCTGTCCGCTGAAGATCAGTTGTAATCCTTGGTGGTCTCCAGTCACCACTTGAAGGTTGGCAACCCTAGGTAGGGTTGCCAAGTCCAATTCAAGAAATATCTGGGGACTTTGGGGGTGGAGCCAGGAGACTTTGGGGATGGAGCCAGGAGACATTAGGGGTGGAGCCAAGATCAAGGCTGTGACAAGCATAATTGAACTCCAAAGGGAGTTCTGGCCATCACATTTAAAGGGACAGCACACCTATTCAATTCCTTCCTTCCATAGGAAATCATGAAGGATAGGGGCACCTTCTTTTGGGGCTCATAGAATTGGACCCCCTGGTCCAATAGTTTTGAAACTTGGGGGGTATTTTGGGGAGAGGCACAAGATGCTGTACTGAAAGTTGGTGCCTTTACCCCAAAAAACAGCCCCCCCAGAGCCCCAGATACCCGCGGATCAATTCTTCATGATTTTCTATGGGAATAAATCTCTATAGGGAATAACAGAGTTCCCAGCAGACATTTCCCTCCCCTCCCCCCGCTTTCTGACGACCCTGAAGCAGGGGGAGGGTCTCTAAACCGGGGGATCCCCTGCCGCCACCTGGGGATTGGCAACCCTAACCCTAGGATAGAAACATACTTACTGTCAATTAGGTTTGCCAGGTCATACCTGGCTGCCAGTGGGGAACTTTGTTAGCACATACGGTGCAATGACATTACCAAGAAATGATGTCATATGCCAGGCATGTCGCACGGGAGATGCTCTAGCATTTGGGTAAAAACTCTATGACACCATAGAGTTTTTTGCCCAAATGCTAGAGCATTCCCTGCACAACTTGCTCGGCACAATGACATCACTTGCGGGTGATAGCATCATGCTGGGCATGTTTGGTGACAATGGAGCTCTTCGGGGGCAGGGTTCCCCCCGCTGGCCATCTCCATGCTGGCTGGTTGGAGGCCCCAAAATCAGGGGAACCCCTACCAGCGAATGGGAATCCTACTGTCAATGTAGCTTCTTTAAAATCAACATGATCTCATGGTGGGACACTCCAGACAACCTCCCATGTTTTCTAACAGCTATAATTTCTGATATATTTTCAAACAGGGATCTGGGAGACCCCAGCTCAAATCCTCCCCCAGGCACAGAAGCTTGTTGGATGAACTTGGACTAGTCACTCTCTGTCAGCCTAACTTACCTAGTGACAGGGTGGTGGTTGTGAGGACAAAAGGGCAGAGGGGAAGAATTTTGGGTCCCCATTATGGGAGAAAAGAAGAAGGCTGCAGATTTTTACCCCACCCTTCCCTCTGAATCAGAGCCTCAGAGCGACTCATAATCTCCTTTACCTTCCCCCCCCAAAAAACAGAGACCCTGTGAGATGGGTGGGGTTGAGAGGGCTCTCACAGCAGCTTTCAAGGACAACTATTGTGAGAGCTACAGCTAACTCAAGGCCATTCCAGCAGCTGCAAGTGGAGGAGTGGGGGAAACAAACCCGGATCTCCCAGATAAGAGTCCACACATTTAACCACTACACACCAAACTAGCTAATATAATATAATATAATATAATATAATATAATATAATATAATATAATATAATATAATATAATATAATATAATATAATATAATTTTTTTTAAAAAAATAAATGCTTTTAAATATTTTTTTAAAAAAATCTAAATATATAAAGATAAATATATAAATAATATAAATGAATGAGATATTTTAAAGGCAGCTCTATAGAGAGAACATTGCATAGTAACCTGTAGACATGGAATAGCATTCAAAAGTCAGCAGAGTCTCAAAATGGGAACAGCTTACAATTTAGGCGTTGTCAACTCTGGGTTCAGAGATGTTTGGGAGATCTGAGGGTAGAGCTTGGGAGAGTGGGAATTGGAGTGGGGAGGGACCTCGTTAGGTTATGCTGCCACATGGTCCACCTTCAAAAGCTACCATTTTCTCCAGGAGAAATGGAATGGATGCTTTTAATAAATAAATAAATAAGTGGTTTATGTAGTCTGGAGATCAGCTGTAATCTTGGGAGCTCGCTAGCCTCCACCTGAAGGTTGATAAGCTGGAGAGGGGTTACTTGAGAGACCTTGAGCCGTTTTGAGTGTAGTGCCAGCTTGAAATTGCACTAGAGATTCTGAGTTCTCGTTTATTCACTGTGAACATTTAAGCAGTTACGAAATCCATTGAAAACATTGGCACAAAATGCTTTTTGAACTTGGACATCTTTTACAATATTTTATGCAGCACCCTATGGTGGAAGAGTAATCAAAGCAGGACCCTTTAAGTCAACTGCCTGCAAATCGGGACTCCTTGTTGGAAGAATTTTTCTTTGCATCGTGTGTCTTTAAATTATGCTTTTTGTATGCTTGTGAATGCACGAATTATATTGTAGTTATTTTAGCCACTATAAACTTTGGTTGTTTATGTATATCCACCTGAAGGTTGGCAACCATAGTTGAGTTGCGAGTAGATTTCTCTGCGGCTCTGCCAGAGGATAAAGCAATGGCCACAGGAACAGACAGCTTTAAAAGGGGATTAGATTCATGGAGGAGAAGTCTATCAATGGCTGCTAGCCACAGTGATTGAGGGGAACCTTCAGATTCAGAGGCACTGATCCTATGAATCCCAGAACCAAGAGGCAACATCAGGGAAAGGTCTATGGCTTCTATGCCCTGTTTTTGGCCCTCCAGAGGAACTGGTTGGTCACTGCGGGAGACAAGATGTCGGTCTAGATGGACCACTGGTCTGATCCAGCAGGGCTCTTCTTGTGTAGCTAGTAAAATGGACTTCTTGGTGTCTTTTCTGTCTGTAGCCCCAATAACAAAACTTTGTTAAGAAGCACTCCATAGACCAATTGGCAGAGATCACTTTTGTACCATCCAGGAAGAACGGATGCAATTCCCCTGATAGCTTCTTCTTCCCAACTAACATCGTGGCCACTAGAAGAAACCTCCATGCTCAGAGCCAGTGGGCCTCCGAGTACCAACTGTTGCTGGAGTAGCAATAAGGCCATGGTCTTCACAGGGGCTTGCTAGAGCCATCTGATCACGCATATGGGAAACGGGATGTTGGACTAGATGGAGCTTTGATCTAACCTGGCAAAGCACTTTTTATATGTTCTTATCAGACAACCATCATTGCTTTTGCCCTAGCAAAGTCTTCTGCCCCTGAGAAATACCATCAGGCTCTGATGTTGTAAAGCAGGGTTGCTAAGGTCCACATCCCCCCACCCCCGACCACTGGTGGGGGTTGCTGCACCGTTGCCAGATGCAAGTTGGGAAATTCCTGGAGATTTGGTGGTGGAGCCTGGGGAGGATGGAGACCTCAGTGGGGTACAATGACACAGAGTCCACCTTCCAAAGCAGGACTTTTTTTTGTAGCATGAACTCCTTTGCATATTAGGCCACACCCCCTTGATGCAGCCAATCCTCCAAGAGCTTACAGGGCACTTAGTACAGGGGCTACTGTAAGCTCCAGGAGGATTGGCTACATCAGGGGTGTGTGGCCTAATACGCAAAGGAGTTCCTGCTACCCAAAAAAGCCCTGCTCCAAAGGAACTGTTCTCTGTAGTCTGAAGATGAACTGTAATTCCAGTGGATCCTCAGGTCCTACCTGGAGGCTGGGATCCCCAAGTGACCTCTGAATTGGCATCCTCAAAGCTTGGCTCAGAATCTGGTTCAGTTTCAGACTTTACTGTTCCTTTTCACACACTAGTAATCTTAAAGCTCATCTTTCAATGCTTGTGTGTGCGTTTGCGTGGGCTAGTGGGAAGCGAAAAGGACAGTGAAAAAGGGGAACTAAAACTGGAACCTAGGACATGTACAGAACATGGATGATGACACATCAGCCTACAGTTGTCTATAGGTAGGTAGATGAACAAAGCAGGAGTCAAGTTGCACCTTTAAGACCAACCAATTTTTATTTAGAACATAAGCTTTCGTGTGCTCTTAAGCACCCTTCATCAGACGAGGAATGGATCTATCTATAGGTAGGTAGAGATTCCCATGGCTAGATTTGAATGCCAGGGCACGAACACTGACCATACGCATTGAATGCCGAAGCACGAACTACTTTATAAATGCTGTTGCATCAGAAACATTCCCACGGATTGAAACTTGAATGGAAGTTAAGCACAAGGCTAGATAAACAATCTGCACCCCAGAACAGCCTTGCAGCACAGTCCTGCCATAGGCAGGTGCAGCTCTGAACTTCGGGGGTGGGGGGGGGAGAGAACCCCCCCCCCAAAAAAAAGGTGTTAACCCAAGCTGGCTGGTTTCTTTTGGGTGACACAGTTATGTTGCTATTTAAAACAGGTGCTTTATAGTTCTTCAGGACCAGGGTGAAAGGAAGCCAGTACAAGCTGGGACAGTGGAGCATTAAAAGAAAATATCAGCCAAAGTGACCCTTTGCATTTTATTCTTTATCCCACCCCGCTATCATAGCACCAGAAAGAACACCCCCTGCTTCTGTCTTATGGATGCTAAACTACACGGGATGCTGGACTTCTATGTTGGAAAGGTGTAATTTGACCCTTAAAAGGCATCTTTTCTGTGTGTTGGGAAAGGGGAGGATCCAGATCATGGTATTAACGTTTCCCTCCTGCATCATTTCCTGATCAAAGTATCTCCCCAGCAGTTTGCTAGGAAATGAATACAGCTACTCACACTGCAGTCAGGATCTTTCCTAACACTGGCATTCCAGTGCGGATCACATCTGTGCACACCTTTCATCTGCTCTTTGATCTGCTGCAAACAGCAAATGCTTTCCTCACAATACCCAATCTAAAAGCAACACCCATATTAACAGGATACCTAAAATCTATCCTTGACAGGGGGTGAAAGTAAAATTTCTTCTCCTCCTCCATAAACACATTCAAGGGCAAATACAACAGTTGGGTTGCTTTGCATGCAGAAAATCCTGCATGCCGTTCCCAGCCTCTCCAGCTGACCCTGGAGAGACACTGCTAGTCAGAGCAGACAATACTGAACTTGATTGACAAAGAAGGTCTCCCTCAGTAGAAGGCAGCTTAAATAAGGGGCGTGGCTCAGTGGCAGAGCATCTGCTTGCATGCAGAAAGTCCCAGGTTCAATCCTCTAGTTGACAAAAAGGATCAGGTGATATGCAAGACCAGTACCTGAGTCCCTGGAGAACCGCTGCCAGTCAGAATAGAACACGCCGATACTTAATAGACCAAGGAGCTGACTCGGAAGATGGCATCTTCATCTGTTCCTCCAGAACGTAAGAACATAAGAAAAGCCAATGGCTCATCCAATCCAACTCTGCGTCACACAGTGGCCAAAAAACCCGGGTGCCATCAGGAGGTCCGTCAATGGGGGCAGGACATTAGAAGCCCTCCCACTATTGCCCCCCCCCAAGCACCAAGAATACAGAGCATCGCTGCCCCAGACAGAGAATTCCATCAATAAGCTGTGGCTAACAGTCACTGATGGGCCTCTGCTCCATATGCTTATCCAGGGCTTTTTTTTAAAGCAGGAACACAGTTCTGGCTGGCTTTGTGTCAGGTGGCATGGCCTAATATGCAAATGAGTTCCTGTTGGACTTTTTCTAACAAAAAAAGCCTGCGTGAAACCATGGTGATGTCAGGGAGTATGGCCTAATATGCAAATGAGTTCCTGCTGGGCTTTTTCTACAAAAAAAAGGTCCTGTGCTTATCTAATCCCCTCTTGAAACTGTCTATGCTTGTAGCTGCCACCACCTCCTGTGGCAGTGATTTCCACGTGTTAATCACCCTTTGGGTGAAGACATTAGTTAGAAGTTGGAAGGAGCCAGTTGGAGTCGACAAACATGAGGCCAAAATTGATGTGGGAACTCCGTCCACCTCTTATTTCTTTGTTAATTAAAATATGTATTCCTCACTTTCACTCCCTGTGGCTCAAGGCAGCTGATTTTCACCAGATTAATAATGGCAAAACATTTTGAGCTTTTAAAAACAAGGCTTGAAACTAACAGAGGTTTTGTGGGCATGCTGATTATTAACTTCCTTAACCTCGGGGTGGGAAAACCAAACCTGCTTGGGGGTAGGGCCCCAATTTGTTTTGAAACATATTTACCTCACAAAAAGAGTTAGGTATCAAGAGCCAACCAAACTGTCTTAATATATTTGTATCATCTCTGTAGCCCAGAGGTTGCTCTGCCATACGGTAAGGACAGACAGCCACTCATACAGTGGATTTGGTGCACCATTAGTGATGGCAGAGCAGGAGAATGACCCTTAATGTACATCACTATCAGTGCTCCCTCTAGGCTGAGTTAGTGTGAGCTAGCGCACAATTTTTTAGCCTCTGGCTCACACATTTTTGTCTCAGCTCAGGAAAAATGGTCATACAGCAAACTAATTTATGCAGTAGATCACAACTTCAATGCCAGCAGCTCACAAAGTAGAATTTTTGCTCACAAGACTCTTCACAGCTTAGAGGGAACATTCACTATGGTTATGTTCACTATCATGGCAGCTAAAGCTAACTAGCATGTTCAGCGCACACCTGTTCTTTACACATATGTTTTGTATGATGTGTGGACTCTAATCCACACTAGTTACTTTAAGTACAGTGACTCCAGCTTAATTACCAATCTCTGACTTGGTACGAAAAGCTCTGTAGAATTGTTTCAGAATAGAATCCCCAGAAGAAAAAGCTCCTGTCCACAGTCTCTAGACCAGTGATCCCAAGATGGCGCCTACGCGCTTTCTGGCACCCATTTTCTTCTTCCAGAAAGCATCTTTCCCCCAACGAAAATAAAAGATCCTGTCTTTCCTCCACTTGAGTGGAGATAAACCCACAAGGCATCACCTTTACGTCTGCAGAGCACTCATTCAGAAATACCCACTCCCATTGTAAGAGGATGCTAGACTTGCAAAATCCCAACCATTCCAGCTGTGGTCACATGAGTAGTTTGATCTGATATTGTTGCAGTAGCCTTGCAGATTTAAAGAGCATGATCAGACAGCAACATCTACCTTCCATGCCCCAGTCGTTACCACCCTGTTCTACCCTGTCTTTGACAGGGAAAGTCCGGTCTTTAGGGATGCCAGTACTTTCACCCTGTATTTCCAGCTGTCTGAACTCCCCTATTGGGAAGTCTGAGCCTTCTCTTCCATTTCTGCCTTCTTTTTTCCCTTTTGGATCAGGTAGTGATGTGAGCATAAGTGCATAGTTGCCCCTGGTGCTGTCAATCACCAAGGTCAAGTAGTCATTCTGGATCAAGAGTCCCTGGGAGGGGCAACACCCCCCTCCCAAAATAAACCCTCTCTCCTGTTTCTCTGTCAGAGTTGCTGTTAGAGAGCATCCTATGATTGACACGATAAATGTACTGAAGTCAATGGGACTACTCTCATGTAAATCTGCACTTTACCACCACCCCCAGTAGTCTAAGAAGGAGAGGTGAAGGGGGCTCAGAAAGGCCAGAGTACTTGGCAAAGGGATTGTGGAGCCATCAAAAAGGAGTCAAGGCTTCAGATACATGCTTATGTCCATGGGTGGAATAAAAGAAAAAATAGGATACTGCAACAATCTGAATGATTTATCATGGGGCAAGTGTGCAGTTAAGCCAGTTCTGGGTGGGGTGTCTGATCAAAATTAACCACTATAAAATAAAATGGTGTAATTAGAGCTATGGCCGGATCATACCAAGCCTGTAGTGTGACTGCAGCCTCCATGTCTGACCCCAGCACACCATGATAGCCTCCTCTGGCAGCCATCTTGTTGTGGTACCCACTTCACATTCTCCAAATTCCAGAACTGCCTTCAAGCTCAACAAGACCGGCGACTCCTGCCTTAGACAATAATTACTGACCCAAGAAACAGAGCCTTAAAAGAAATCATCTGTCAGATGGCAACTTTTATTGGAGTTATTCTGTTTCACAGAGCACAGAATCTCTTAAGAAGAGAAACACACACCAAAAAAAGGGGGATCAGGACAATACAGACAGACCAATCTCTCTCCCAAGGGTTTTTCTCAGCAGGTAGCTAAGAATGCCTTTCTTGTTTCTTCATATTTGGGCAAAATAGTCAGGCAAGAGAGAACGGGGCTAGAGAATAGGTTTTGATTTGCTGACTGGGTAAAAGGAAAGGAAGGTGATGGTCTGTAGCAAACAATGTGTTTTATTCAAGAGAAACTGCTAATCAGAAAAAGGGGGGTTGTCATGAAATGTTAAGGTGTTAGGGAGGTTGTTTAAAAGAGCACTTATGGATTAATTACCCTTTAATGCACTTATCCACCTTAGTTTTTGTTACCCCAAGCAGTTAAAAAGCAGCAAAAGTATGGACTCCTCCCACTCTTTCAAAAGGCATTTGATAAGATAGAGTGGACATTCTGATCAACATCAATGATGGTGAGAAATCTTTGTGTTGATATAAACAGAAGGCTGAAAAAACATCCCTTAAAAATACAAGCAGGTGGAATCCACCCTTTAACAATGCTGATCATGACAACAAGAGGGGGGATAAGGGATATTAAAGGTGAACACCCTGCACTAACCTGAAAGTGTGTTTCAAAGACTAGGAACCTGGCTAGATTGGATCATCTGTTTATTGAGCTCCAAGGAGCTCCAGGCAGACGACATTCTTATTTGAGCAGTGGCAGTCAAATGCTTTCGGGCAACTTATGAACCAGGACATTTTAGTTGCAATTCTAAGAACACTTTTTAGAGGTAAACTCAATTTAATAAAATGGGACGTTAAGTCTGAGTAGACTTGTTTAGGATTTGTCCCTGAAGCCTGATCTAGGTGGGGCACCACAGGGTTTGGCAGTCACACTAAAGCTGCAAGTTGCCTACAGGAACTCCATTCCAAAGCACTGTAGGGGACTGGTTTGGACTGGGACCATACTGTGGGGGTGGGAATGGTCTTCACCCTCCTCTCCTGTGTCATTCTCCCTCCCCTATTGAGAGGGTGCACTGCAGTATTCAGTGTTGGTACAGCCTCTCAACAGGACAAATAGCATCCCCTGCAGCTGTTTCAGGTCTGCTGAAGCCCCTCCCCCCTGCACTGTAGTCCCGAATTGAATAGGGCCCTTGTAGCACTTTGGGAGCTCCCACAGGAAACCTGTGGCCATAGTGTGACTGCCAGTCCCCAAAATGTCATGTCTAGTTCAGGTCTAAGACAATCACCACTCCCCTGTTGTTCCCAGTATCCGGTAATCAGAAGTACACAACATATAAACATGGAAGTTTTGTTTGGGTATCATGGCTAATAGCCATTGAGAGACTGAGCAAAAACATTTCACTTAATATTAATAGTTCTTTGTACACCAGAGTAATTACACTGGAATATAAGACTTGGGCTATGTAAAAATGCTCTCCACAAGTATAGATTTATAATAGTCCTCAGGACATAAGCCCCTGGTAGTTCCATAATGTTTAAAAGGGTGTGTGTGTGCATTAAACAAACTTCCAAAGAAGAGCTGAGAATTAGGATAGCACCTCACAGAGACAGGAACAGTCTACCTTTATCAAGCTCTTGTTGCTATCTTTCCCCAACCATTTATTGTCCGTTTCTGAGGGGCTCTAGGGAAAACCAGCTTGCAGCAAGAATAGAGTCACATTACAGGAAAGCAACTTCTGGGCCTCCTCAGCACAGCCTTCTAAATTGTGCTCCCACAGGTCACTAAACCTGAAAGACCAGGGTGGGAAGAAAAACAGGAGGTGGGAATCAGCAAAAATCTCCCTCCACTCCTCCAGAGATGGAAAAGTGGTAAGTAGCTGGCTTGCTGCACTGGTAGAATGGCACCTTGGGATCCAAGGTATTGTGTTGACAAACACAACGAGAATGCACATTTTTTGTCTAGAGCCACTTAGTCAAATTTTGGCAGCAGTGACTTGTTTAATGAAGGATCTGTTGGGTCCCTAGTTCATAGACTTTACACTACCCTGAGCTCAGAGAGATGAGAAAGATCTTGTGAAACAGCTAGGTTCATAACTTCCTCATCACCTCATGAGCCAATCCTACCCAGTCTCTTCACATATATTTATATATATATATATTTAATGGTGAACCAATGGGACAAAGAAAAAAATCTGGAAATATTTCAGCCCTTAGGAAGTGCTCGGCTACAGATTAAAAATTAAATCTTTTTTTTTTTAAAAAAAGCTCATCATTCAACCCCCCACCCCACCTTTTTTGCTTGTTTATCACTCCTTCTCATTAACTCTGAGGTAGATTTCACATAGAGAAACAGAAGAAAAGTGACAAATTGTAAGAGATGTGTGGTCGGCCTCATTCCATAGAACTTGGCTCTTCTCTTGCTAAAAGAATTCCCATGTAATCAGCAATTCAATACAATTTATGTGGATGGAATTTCTCCGTGGCTAATTATCAGGGCATATGTTAGGGAAGGTTCATACAATATGGCTGACTGTTAGCTCCATACTGTCAGTTGTTCGTGTGCCTACAGCAGACAACTATGCGTGTTGGGAGAGTTTCTACATACTTTCAGTTAGGGCCATTTGTAGGAGTGCTACAATTTGCACAATCTTTGTGGTCAACCACTTGACACAAACAATCCACTGTGTAGTGACATCTCACTCAAGAGACATTTAAAATGGTTTCTCTGCGGCAGTCGTGAGGGGGTGTAACAGTCATTGGTTATAAAATACATGCGAGTGCGCAAAGCAGCCCCATCATGAGGCAAAATGAAGTAACCACCTCAGGCGGCAGATGATGGTGGGCATTAAGGGAAGCAGAGGGGGAGACAGGCAGATCAGAGCAATGGGGCACACAATCCACTGGAAATTTCTCCTGCACATCTGCATTGCCATGAACAGGAGATACACAATAGCGACACATCCCCTCCGCAAGTTCCCTTTAGAGCTAACTTGCTAGATGAATGTGGAATAGGATTCATCTGTTTCGTCAGATTCTGAGCAGGAATGGAGATGTATGGCTGACTCCGCTTGCAACATAACTATCTTGCCTTGCCGAGCTGAGAACATTTGCACTAGACAATGAATTCGGGATGAGGTATGAAGAGAAAGGTTGTGAAATGGATGAATAACCTCCTAAACAGTCCATCAGTCAGTCATGAATGCTAGTCTATATAAACTTTCTATCCTCTTTCTTTCATCGGTCAGGGTTGGCTCTGACTTTTTGAGGGCTCTCGGGCAATTTGGCCTGAGAAGGCCCCATAACTGACCTGAGGTAAGCGGCAGGTAGCCGTGTTGGTCTGAAGCAGTAGAATAAAGTTATGAGTCCAGTAAGACAAACAAAGCTTAATTCTGGGTATAAGCTTTTGTGTGCACACACACTTCATCAGATGAAGTATACATGCGCACAAAAGCTTATACCCAGAATTAAACTTTGTTTGTCTTAAAGGTACTACTGAACTCAAACTCTGTTCTGAGGGAGGAGGGTATGGCTATAGCAGTGAAGGATATGGGACTTTCAAACCCAAAACATCCACTCCCCCAAATCCATTCTGTTTATCTCCTGGATGTGTGTAACCTCACAAAGGTCTGTTCCATACATATATGAGAAAAAGGTGGCTGAGCCATAAAGTTAGTAAAATGGATTGTTCTACTTCAGGTAGCAGAATCCAGCTTTGAAAGTTTCTTTACATTAAAAAAAACCCCAAAAACCTCCAGGCAAACAGAAAACAAGTTCAGCAAAGAGAAATGCTTTCTGGGCTTTCAAACTGCATGGAGATTTAAACCTGGCAAGATGTCAACCTAACATATATAAAAAACCCACAGCCCTCCTTTAGTATTTGGCCAGTTTCAAATGTCGATGGATGGAGGGAATGAGTGGGCCACAGCTGTAACATAGGAGACAACTGAAGTGAGGGGGAAATGGAGGGCAGGAGGGTGTCAGAACCTTTGCCCTCCCACCAAATCCCCCCCCCCCCCCGTGTAGCCCCAGCTACAAAAAAGGAGGCTTTGGAGAACATGGTGGGAAGGAGCAATGGGTGGAGGAAAGATTCAGAATCTATCTCCCTCCTGTTGTTTCTCTATTTGAGATTCCCTGCTCATTTTACAGTGGTCTGTTGGCAATTTGCGTTCGAAGAGTTGAGGGGGAGGGACGAAGTTTGCTGTTGCATATAGTTCTACCTTCAACGTACATTAGTCTCAGACTTAAGAATGAATACATTCAACACATGCAAAGAGGAGAAAGGAAATGAGATAGAAGTGGAGACACATGGCAGTTTGCAACCCTGACAGGACACAGTATAGATGAGGAGAATGTGATGTCGTAGTTATAGTTTCAACTCTTCCCCCCAAAAATGAATAGGGACAGACCATTGATGTTGTGTAGGAAAAAGGGAGTCAGAGTACAGGAGCGAGAAATCAAACACCTGTTCATTTAAAGTCTACATTTAATTTCTGTCCTCCTTCTAGTACCCTTGTGAATTAGACCATGAGGCAGAAGGCCCCAAGTCTACTTGGGCACCAGGAGCCCTTGGGATAAGGCAGGCTATATATCTAAACATTTACATTTGCTAATCAAGAACCTGGTGCTAGGGAAGACAGTGGCCTCAAGAGGAGAAAAACAGCACAGCCCTGTCGGACTGCAGCCATTTGAAGGAGTCGGTTCTCACAATGTGGAGGCACCATGGGCCCAGAGAGAGGCCAGCCAGAACATGCCCATTATTTTAGATCAGAACAGCAAAAGATGCGTTTGGTAAGGCCAGAAAGAGAAAGTGAGAGAGAGAGAGAGATCAAAAGGTAAACAGCGGATGTCCAATACAGGAAAGGTGTTTACATTTAGGCTGTTGTCAAAAAACAGTGTTAACATGCTGTCACTGCAGAAGATTAATGTTGCAGAAATGTGGTGAGTACAATTCTGGTTATACGGGAACAAACTACCTAAAGCAAGGTGAGAGGTTCCTTATGAGGGAAGTGGAAAAACAGTTGCCAAAAGAGAACACGGACAGTCACGTGGGAGTGGGGGGGCAGGTGGACGCTTCCTGGAGCTCCACCCAAGTCGGTGCTGGACTGCTCCTCCAGTGTACCATGTAAGAAACTGGCACGAAGGAGCAAGGCTCCTTCAGTGGCAAAAAAAAGAAAAGAAAAGAAAAAGCTTTTGTGTGTTATAATGTCCAGTGCAATAACATAAGAACATCCATGCTACACTTCTGGAAGTTGGCTCTAAATTCTCAGCAGCATCATTAAAAGAAGAAGTGGGCTTTTAATGTAAAAGACCAAGACAAAGACGCTCGAACCAGCAAGTTGGAGGCCAAGGGTTTCCATGTCCAATAAACAACACGGTTTGGGCCTGAACGCCCTTCTTAATAGCTTGAAAAGGCAGGAAAGATTTGACCCACTTGGACATTCCTGCATTGAGATGGGCACAAAAACGAAACCTTTCGATTTCTTTCACCTGAGTGGTGGGGCTGTACCCTTTAGTAGGTTGGAATTTGCCCGTCCACCTGTTCTTTCCAACCCCACCCCACATGCCACAACAATACACACAACCGCAGGTGATTTCTCACTCATCCTACCCTGAGATCTCCCCGAGACATCAAAACTGAACCATATAGACAAGAAAGCCTCCAAAAAGGCTGTCTCAGTTCTAAACATCCAGACCGGGGCATGATTGTGAGCCTACTATGTCTGGTCCAGGTATCCTATTTCGCCTTTCCAACCCCACTGCCACCATAGCTGGTTCAAGCACTGGAGACATATTGCAGATCCTGCTTGTACAGAGCAGGAAGGAGAAGAAACCCACTTTGATAAAACCAAGGCAAAGAGAAAGGGACGAGGGAGAGGCAAAAACTCTTCGCGGCTCGGTCTACTGGAGACTTGGAGGTATTTGAGAGAGAGCCCCTGTCGCTCCATCACTTTTCATGCAGCATCCAAGAAAGGTGGGGTGGGTTGAGGTGGACAGGTCTTGTTAAGGAAGCCAGAAAAAGAAGGGATGACGGTGCAGGCCTCAGATCTTGCTGTTCTCCAGGTGGGAATCAATGTGTTTTATCAAAGCATCGTCCGGGTAACCAATGGGGAAGGCCACCTGGCAGAGAGGGCAGCTCCGGATGTCAGAGTCCACTGTCTCCATCAGCAACTAAGGGATACAGGATGGAGAAAGAACACAGATGAGAAAAGATTGTCTGTTTTTTTTTTTAAATTAAAGCTTACAAATATAATTTGTTCATTAGATTAAATACACAAGCATTCTTAAGAAGAAAGTCCTTCAGGAGATCTTCTGACAGACACTAGAAGAAGAAGAAGACCGTAGATTTATACTCCTTAAGAAGCAAGTCCTTCAGAAGATCTTCTGACAGACACTAGAAGAAGAAGAAGACCGTAGATTTATACTCCAACCAGTGTTCCCTCTGACTTAGCATGAGCTAGCTCAGATTTTTTAGTCTCCGGCTCACACGTTTTTGTCTTGGCTCAGGAAAAATGGCACCGCAGCACAATAATTTATGCTGTAGCTCACAACTTTCATGCCAGTAGCTCACAAAGTAGAATTTTTGCTCACAAGACTGCAGCTTAGAGGGAACATTGACTTCAACCCTTCTCTCTGAATCAGAGTCTCAGAGTGGCTTACAATCTCCTTTATCTTCTTTCCCCACAACGGACACACTGTGAGGTAGGTGGGGCTGAGAGAGCTCTCCCAGAAGCGGCCCTTTCAAGGACAACTCCTACGAGAGCTATGGCTGACTCAAGGCCATTCCACCAGCTGCAAATGGATGAGTGCGGCATCAAACCTGGTTCTCCCAGATAAGAGTCCACACACTTAACCACTACACCAAACTGGCTCTCTACCTCCAGCCCGCTACCTCTATGGAACAGCGTAACACCTCCCCTCCCTCCCTCACACACACACACGCAAACACAAACACGCAAAACCTGAGTGGAGGTGAAACTTCTTTCGGCTCCAAAATTAACACACATCTGTCAGAGAAAGGGGGGCACAATAACAGGGAAAGCACACAAAAGACTTTGGGAAACTCCCAGAGGGGATACACAGGGTGAGGAATGGTGCTTTTGAGGCCCCACCCCCATACAAGGAGAGCCAAAGCATCATTTACTTGCAGCAGACAACAGAAGCAAGAACGAAATTGCATTTTTTGTAAATCAGGAATCTTTGCTGTTAAATGTTGCAATCGTATCTTATAAACTGCCTATTGATTGACTGATGTTTTTTTTTTTTTGCAATCTGCCTTCTCATTGACAGAAGATCTTATATTTGAAATCAGTGTTCCCTCTATGCTGCGTTAGCATGAGCTACCTCACAGATTTTTAGCCTCCTGCTCACAGATTTTTGTCTTAGCTCAGGAAGGATGACCCCAGAGCACAGTAATTTATGCAGCAGCTCACAACTTTAATGCCAGCAGCTCACAAAGTAGAATTTTTGCTCACAAGACTCTGCAGCTTAGAGGGAACATTGTTTGTAATTCACCTTGTGTCCCAATGAGAAAGGAGAACAATCAATGTAAACAACAACAATAACTGTCGTTTCTCCAGCGGACCTTGGGATGCTTCCATTCGAGTAAGGCCTTTCAGTATTCCTCATGCAGCAGTCTCCTACAATCCATTTGCAATTGACTTTGTGTTTGGTAATTCTCAATACAATATTAAGGCAACATTATTCCTCCTGTAATATTCATCCCCACAATCAGTTTCATCCCCACTGTTAGTTAGCAATAGGCTTCCCAACCCTCCCGCTCTGGCGGGAGTCCCCTGGGTTTGCAGCCTCATCTCCCGGTCTTCAAGAAGTGAGAAGCGGGGGGTGGGGGGTGGAGGGGGGGGGAGAACATACCTGTAGGCTTCATTATAGAGCTCCTGAGCCGTTTGTAAAATGTCTGCCGCTTTAAGGCTGGGCAGGGAGCAGGAAGGGCTTGGGAGAACAGCCCTGCCCTTTCTTTTGCTTTCACTTTCACAGCAAGAGTTCTCCGGAAGAAGATCTGGTAAGTGTGTGTGTGTGTGTGTGTGAGGGAGGGGGCAGGGGATTCCCTGGTTTGGAGGCCCTCCCCCCTTTTAGAAAGCGTGGGGGGGGAGGGAAATGTCTACTGGGCAGAGAGAAGGGTGCTCCAAAGAGTGACGAGAAGAGCACAAAAGATTTGTGGATGTTCTCTCCCCTCATTGGTGGATCTGTATAATATGGCATGTAAAAGGAAGATACAAATGATCCTAAGGGACCATACACATCTGGGCCATTTGCTTTTTGAGATCTTACCGTCAGGTAGACGATATAGAGTGTTGAAGGCTAGGACAAACAGATTTAAGGACAGTTTCTATCCAAGTGCTGTGGTTAGGTTAAATGCAGGGTTATGAAGGATTATCTGTTTTAGATGTATTTAATTGTTTAAATGGTTTTAATGGTTTTATGAATGTTTAATGGTTTTATGAATGTTTATTTAATGGTTTAAATGGTTTTAATGGTTTTATGAATGTTTATCCGTTTTAGATGTATTTAAATGGTTTTAATGGTTTAAATGGTTTAATGGTTTCAGATGTATTTAAATGGTTTATGAATATGTGTGTTTGATGTGTTGGTATGTTTGTGGAAGAGCACCTCATTTCGTTGCTCTCTTTTTGTTGAGAACAATGACAATAAATTCATCTATCTATCTATCTATCTATCTATGGAGAACGATTCCCATAGGGAATAATAGGGAATTCATCCGTTGGTATTGGGGGCTCTGGGGGGGGCTATTTTTTGAGGTAGAGGCACCAAATTTTTAGTATAACATCTAGTGCCTCTCCCCAAATTACCCCCCAAGTTTCAAAACGATTGGACCAGAGGGTCCAATTCTATGAGCCCCAAAAGATGGTGCCCCTATACTTCATTATTTCCTATGGAAGAAAGGAATTTTAAAAGGTGTGCTGTCCCTTTAAATGTGATGGCCAGAACTCCCTTGGAGTTCAATGATGCTTGTCACAGCCTTGTTCCTGGCTCCACCCCCAATGTCTCCTGGCTCCACCCCCAAAGTCTCCTGGCTCCACCCCCAAAGTCCCCAGATTTTTCTTTAATTGGACTTGGCAACCCTAGTTAGCAATGGATGGCGCATTATTGGGGGGCTAATCCTGTCCCTTTTTGAAAAAAGTTCCCTCTCCATATTCTGTTTTTCCCTTTTGTTCCATCAAATGTCCAGAAAATCCAAACTTTTTGCAGGTAGTCTGGCAGTGCCAACCTCCAGGTGGGACGTAGGGACCCCCTGAATTACAGCTCATCTCCAGACTGCAGAAGCCTGGAGAAAATGGAGGCTTGGCAATGTATCCCACTGAGGTTCCTTGTCCTCCCAGACTCCATCCCCAAATCTCCAGGGGTTTCTCAACCTGGACTGGCAACCCTACCCCTCCCCATCCCTCACCAGCAACCAGGGGAACCTGGCAACCCAAAGTAGTCCCATGACCTCTGCTTTTATTGCTTTAGGATCTGTAGTCATCAAGGCTTTTATTGTAGCAAGAACTCCTTTGCTTATTAGGTCATGCCCCCTGATGTAGCCAATCCTTCAAGAGCTTACAAGGCTCTTATTACAGGGCCTACTGTAAGCTCTTGGAGGATTGGCTACATCAGGAGGGTGTGGCCTAGTATGCAAAGGAGTTCCTGCTACAAAAAAAAAAGCCCTTGTAGGAATCACCCTCATATATAATAAGGACTGTCCTCTCATCCAGATCAAAAAGCCCCACACAACAGGGCCAACCATGGTTACAATGTTAAGTTCTGCCATCTAAAATTTGGGGTGGGGGGAATAGCAGTAATTTTTTTTTTTTGTTGAATTGGGAGATTTTAAAAGAATGAGACCTGGGCAGCTATATTGGGTTGCTGAAGTAACCCAAAATGTGTGGACTTGATTTTATTTTATATTGTTTTTAGTATTCTACGTGGTTTTTAACTGTCGTTAGCTGCCCTGAGCCTGTTAGGGGAGGGCGAGACATAAATTTGATAAAATAAATAAAAATAAAATAAATAAAAATGAAAACATAATGCAATGAATCAATGTATTATGAAAAGAAGAATTACACAGATAACTGCAAAAAGTACAGGTTAACAGCCAAAATTCAGTAAAGCATACGGTGCACAAATAATTGCACTGGATGCTTTACTCACAACGGGAGGTCTGACAATGGAATAGGATTTCCCTACCCTACCAGTCCACTTCTTAATGAAATGAAAAAGTAGGGCTGCCAAGTTCCCTGGCAGGGCGAGGGTTCTTCCGCTTTGGAGGTCCCCAACCCACCAGCCCACAGTGGGCCGGCAAGGGGATCCCCTCCTGACATCGCCGACATGATGACATCACTTGCAAGGGACATCATTGTGCCAGCAACATCATGTGCTGGCCACTCTAGGAGTTTCCGAAAAAACTCCATGGTTTCCCTGGACGCTTTAGTAATTTGAGAGGACAACTCTATGGTACCATAGAGTTGTCCTCCCAAATTGTCAAAGCGTCCAGGAAAACTATATAGAGTTCCTACAGTGGCCAGAAGTTCCTACAGCAGCCAGTGCGTGACATCATCAGTGTGATGTCATCATGCCGTGTGCACTACACGCACACACAAAAAAGTCCCCCAGCTGGAGGCCGTAGGGGACTTGACAACCCTACAAAAAAGCAACTGGGCTTCCAAAAAATAAATACCACACTGGAGTAAGAGCTTTTGAACATATGCACTCAGGTTTATAATTTAAATAATGAAGCAGGTTTATAATTTAAATAATGAAGTGGTGGAGCCAGCAAAAGGATACCATTTTGAAATGCTGAGGTAGAAAGAACAGTTTGTACAGTTACACACTATCAACTACCTACCATGTCACCAATCACATCAAAAACAAGGATGCCTAGAGAAGGAAAAAAAGTTTTGGGGAGACATCATACAGATTCTCAGCAACAAAAGCAGAGACATGCAGAGTCTCTATGGAAGACAGAAAACAAGCTAGTGTGGAAACACCCTTCATTTGAAGCAGAAGTTTCTCACTTCTTCTGCTGCTGCTTTTTATTTTGAAAACCAAAACCAACAAAAACTAGAGCCTGCTTGAGTGTTGAAAGAGCAGCTGGAAAGTCCTCAAGAAAGCACTGGAAGGAGACTCGTTAAATGTAGCATCAGGAAAAGTACCAACTGGAGAGAGCTATTTGCTGTAGGGGTTAGGACTGTCAGACGAAGACCTGGGAGACCAAAATTCAAATCCTCATCTGCCATAGAAAGTTGCTGGGTGACCTTGGGCCAGTCTCACACTCTCGGCAAAGCCCTACCTCACAGGGTTGTGGTGAGGATAAAATGGAGGAGATGAGAATGAGGAAAGTTGCTTTGGATGCCCACCAGGGAGAACAGCGGCATATAAATGAAGTTATATAAATAAAGTTGTTTCTTCTCAACGTTGCTGCTGAATTTCTCTGAAAACCTTCAATATACAATTTCTTCACGGATTTGTAGAACTAGTGGAACCTGAATAAGAAATATCAAATTGGAGATACTTCTCTTACTCAGGTTCCTCTAATTTCTGAGGGGAAGTGTCAACATTTTTAGCGTACATTGGATGCAGAATAATTCTGACAGATAATAATTGGCTAAACTGTAACCTGCTTTCAGCTGTATAGGTAAGCTGAGCAGGAAATAACTTTAGTGCCACTCATGTGCTTGGTACTTTGCAGAATACAAGAAAACAGGTTCCTGCCATTAGACAGTGTACAGTGTAAACCAGGGGTGGCCAAACTACAGCTCAGGAGCCACCTGTGGCTCTTTCACACATATTGTGTGACCCCACTGCCCTGTCAGCTGGCTTGGAGAATACATTTAAAATTGCTTTCTTTCAACCTCTCTCCCTCCTATTTTCCTTCCTTCCTTCCTTCCTTGCAGCTCTCAAACATCTAATGTTCATGTCTTGCGGCTCTCAAATATCTGACGTTTATTCTGTGTAGCTCTTACATTAAGCAAGTTTGGCCACTCCTGTGTAAACAATTGTGCTGAGTCCTTATACATACACACATACACACACAGACACATAATCGTTTGTAAGTTCTTGCGTGTACATCTTCCTAACAAAGGACTCACAACTGCAAGTGCTTGGGCAGAAGAAACTTAATAGGTTCTTAATGGATTATATCAATTATTAGCAACGTGGAACTGAATTGCTTCCGTTATGCCAACTGGCGTTCTTATATTGGTTCTTTGATGATCTCTAGCTCTGAATGTTGACCTACTTTGGTTCTTTAATTATAAAAGGCTGCTGACCCCTGAGTTGTATGAAACTTGTTTTAGGCTGCTCTCTCAGTCCAGAGAGGCTACCACCATCGTTTCCAAAAATATTTTTTTCTCTCCATTTCCATACTCAGCTATATGAAAGTATGTACACCTGGAGTTGCATCCAACCATTAATGGGGGGTGGGGTGCAGAATGTGGTTTTGGACCAACCAAAAAAGCAATTCCAGAAGTTATAGGACCTGAATGCACAAAAATCACACATGAGGGATATAGCAAGGAGGGGAAATTGGTAAGAGTGGGCGAAAAAGCTAGCTGGCCTTTGTTTCTGCTCCCAGTTTTCATACCCTGGAAGATTGTCAGGCTGGGGATCTTACAGGATCATCACAAGACTTTCCTACTTGGTTTTTTTTTTACTGACCACAGGGTGAATTTCAACATACAGGGTTTTTTTTTTTTCTTACAACAGGTGAGTTACCTCACAAACTCGGACTAAGTCACAGAATCATAGAATTGGAAGGGACTTCCAGGCAGTGCTGGATTAAACCCCGTGTAGGCCCCTAAGGAGTCGAAATCTCAGGGGGGCCATCGCAAATTATCTCTTAATACATTTTTAATTTTACCAACCAACAATTTTAATAAACCAATTTTATTACATAGAATGAACATTAACGACCAGGATGGAAAGCTGGCCCGGGGCCCCTAAAGGCGTGGGGACCCACAGTAGGGTTGGCAAGTCCAATTCAAGAAATATCTGGGGACTTTGGAGGTGGAGCCAGGAGACTTTGGGGGTGGAGCCAGGAGCAAGGATGTGACAAGTATAATTGAACTCCAAGGGAGTTCTGGCCATCCCATTTAAAGGGACAGCGCACCTTTTTAAATGCCTTCCTTCCATAGGAAATACTGAAGGATAGGGGCACCTTCTTTGGGGGCTCATAGAATTGGACCCCCTGGTCCAATCGTTTTGAAACTTGGGGGGTATTTTGGGGAGAGGCACTAGATGCTATACTGAAAATTTGGTGTCTCTACATCAAAAAACTGAAGCCTCTGGAGCTGGAAAGTCACATGGTGGCTGTGAGGGCGGGACGTCCCCCCCGGCGGCCAGCTGACTGGGGGCGGGAAGGAGCCTGGGAAAGCAGAAGAACCATTTTGTGGCTACACCCACCATCTTGCATCAGAATTCCAAAAGTGCCTGAGAGTTCAAAAAGGCAGGGGACCACTGCCTTTATGTATTGTAATCTATCCTTAAATTGAAATACATAATAAAAAACGATACCCTAACAAGATTTATGAGGTTCAACACAGCCCCCCCCCACCACCACCATCCTCTCAGAAACAGTTCCCCCCATATTCCTTCTCAATCCACTCAGTCTTTGGTCTGTGACATTCAAATACTGACAAAAGCCTGTTGAGTCTCCAGAGGGGTGGCCTCATGAATTTGCTGAAGATGAGAAAAAGAAGAAGAAATCCAAGGATGGGATTTTTTTGCAAACTGAGGCCAAAAGGTCAAGCAGTGTTGAGTGGTGATTATTCAAAGTACAAATGACAATACAGACAAAAGGGTAGAAGATCCAATCAGAACGGATGTGACGCATTTCTGCCTGGTGACGAATTGACAGAGCAAGATGCATGGTGTACCTAAATCTGTAAAAAGCGGCAACTGTTTTCTGTGGTGAGCTTGCCACTCTCATGTGCTTTTGAGCCTAGAGTTGATGGGGTGAGGGGAAAGAGGGGAAATGTTCAGACCAACCAGCTGAGCCATTCAAGATATTGGGTTGGATCCAGTGGTGTGTGAGAAGGAAGAAAAATGTCATTAGCACAGTTCTGCTTGAATGAGCAATAGCATAAAGCAGGTATGCAGCAGCAAACAGTGCCTTCAGTATAATTTTTTAATGAGATAACGGCACATACAAAGTGTTGGAAATGCGCAAACAGGCAGTTTGCATGGTTCTTAAGTTTGCTTTCCAATTGTACCAGAAGAAATACCTTCTGCTGGGTCTTGCTCATACAGATAACACAGTTAGAAGCACTTCTGCTTAGTGCAAGCACGCAGCAAGGAGCTGTTTTAGAGCTTGCAGAAAGCCTATCAACACACATGGAACGCTTCCGTGGGATCCAGTCTTTAATTATGTAGAGGACCAATGACTTCAAGATCCAGTCAAGAGTAAAAGGGAGCCAGCGTGGTGTAGTGCTTAACAGCAGCTGATAGGGTTGCCAATCCCCAGTTTGGAGGTCCCCCCCCTCAGGGTCATCAGAAAGACGGGGAGAGGGGAAGGGAAAGTCCGCTGGACACTCCATTATATTCTGTGGAGACTGATTCCCATAGGATATAATGGAGAATTGATCCGTGAGTATCTGGGGCTCTGGCAGGGCTGTTTCTTTGAGGAAGAGGTATCAAAGTTTCAGCATGGCATCCAGTGCCTCCTCTCAAAACAGCCCCCAAATTTCAAAAATATTAGACCAAGGGGATCCAATTCTATGAGCCCCAAAAGAAGGTACCCTATCCTTTATTACTTCCAAATGGAGGGAAGGCATTTAAAAGGCATGCAGTCCCTTTAAATGGGATGGCCCAAACTCCCTTTGAAGTTCAAACACGCTTGTCACACCTTTGCTCCTGGCTCCACCCCCAAAGTCCCCAGATATTTCTTGAGTCAGACCTGGCAACCCTAGCAGCTGACTTCAGTATGGAGAGCCAAGTTTGATTCCTCACTCCTCCCCATGTAGTATGCTGGGTGACCTTGGGGCAGTCACAGTTCTCTCAGAACTGCTGGAATGGCCGTGCGGCAGCCATAGCTCTCGCAAGAGTTGTCCTTGAAAGGGCAGTTTCTGGGGGAGCTCCCTCAGCCCCACCCTCCTCACAGGGTGTCTGTTGTGGGGGAGGAAGATAAAGGAGATTGTAAACTCCCCTGAGACTCTGATTCAGAGAGAAAGGTGGGGTATAAATCTTCTTCTTCTCTCAGACCCATAAGGTGCCTATTGTAGGGAGAGGCAGGGAAGGCCATTGCGAGCTATTTTGAGACTCCTTCAGGCAGAGAAAAGTAGGGTATAGAAGGTAACTCTTCTAAAAGCTCCAATGAGAGAGGGTGTGACCATCTTCTAGCTGGTGATAAACTAGGACTGCAAGATTAGTAGAATGCAAGAGGGATCATCCATTTCTGTAGTGAACTAGCCACTCCCGATTTCTCTTGCACTTAAATAGGACAGAGTCAAAACATGAACAAAATCCAGTGTAGCCCTTTCGTGAAGGAATCTCCCTCTTAAAACTCTTTTGTTGAAGGCAGTAGAAAACTTCAGAAAATTTGAAGAGGCATCCAATTATAGACTTCAGAGTTTTCATAATTCAGTGAAAAACTTTCAAAGGGGGACCCCAACATGAAGACACTGAGCTGGAATTCACCTGCAAGCCCAACACAGTCAGATTTGGGCACAGCTGGGACTGGGAGTTGAACTAGCTCACTACAAAAAGGAACTGTCATGTCAGTTTGGTGTAGTGGTTAAGTGTGTGGACTCTTATCTGGAAGAACTGGATTTGATTCCCCACTTGCAGCTGCTGGAATGGCCTTGGGTCAGCCATAGCTCTCGTAGGAGTTGTCCTTGAAAGGGCAGCTGCTGCGAGAGCTCTCTCAGCCCCACCTACCTCACAGGGTGTCTGATGTGTGTGGGAGGGGGAGGTAAAGGAGATTGTAAGCACTCTGAGATTCAGAGTATAGGGTGGGATATATATCCAATATCAAATCCAATACCGGTTTATATACTGTATGCATTTTGCTGTGTCGATTCATCTTTATTTAACTTCATTTATGCCCTGCCTTTCTCCCCAACAGGGACTCAAAGCAGCTGTCATCGTCCTCCTCTTCTCCTGTTTTATCCTCACAGCAACCCTGTGAGGTGGGTTAGGCTGACAGACTGCCCCAGGGTCACCCAATAAGCTTCTGTGGCAGAGGGGGGATTCAAACCTGAGTCTCCAAAATCTAGTCCGACACTAACTGCTACATTGGCTCTTATCACAAAACAGAAGCAAATCATAGCTCTTCTGCTTGGATCTTTTACTCTTCTGACTGGATCTCATTCCTACTCTGAACAATCACTGCTGGCTTATTGACTTACTTCGGCTATGATCACAAATGCTAAATAATGCACTTTCAATCCGCTTTCAATGGACTTTCCACCTGGATTTTACTGTGTGAACTGGCAAAATCCAGTTGGAAAGTGCACTGAAAGTGTATTGAAACTGCATTATTTAGCATGTGTGATCACAGCCACAATGTATAAGTCAATGGTGGCCAAACTTGCTTGATGTAAGAGCCACAGAGAATAAACATCAGATGTCTGAGAGCCACAAGACATGAACATCAGATGTTGAAAGCTGCAATGGAGCAAGGGAGGGAGGAAGGAAAGCAGGAAGGAAGGAAAAAAAGAAGGCAAATAAATGGGGGAGGGAGCAGTAGAAATAAAGCAACTTTAACTTTAAATGCCTTCTTCAAGCTGCTAGCTGGTTTGGCTTGGAGGTGATTTAAAGAGACAAATGCCTTTTCCAAGCTGGCCAATGGGGTAGTGGGGGCTTCAAGAGCCGCACAATATGTGTGAAAGAGCCACATGTGGCTCTGGAGGTTGGCCACCCCCGGTATACGTTAATCATTCTCACTGAGGCTTAAGGAGGTCTGTGCAACTGCTTATATTGCTTGGCCTTTTAAACCTCAGTTTTGGGGGGAAAATCATCCCCTGCTCCTTTACTATTCCATCATTACTGCTACTAAATTCTGATCCACAAATGCTCATGCGGCAATAGATCAATCTTCAAGGATTTTTGCTGTTAGACTGAATGAGCCAAACACCCCCCCACACACACACTTCAAAACATACTATTCTTAAAGTGATTCTGGGCTTCGTGTTAAAATCCAGATGGGGGCAAAGCACAGAACAACCACAGAACTGGATGATGCTTACATTGATTGAGGGCCAGGACTGAGCGTGCTCAGCCCTGGCGTACGAGGCATCGGTCCGGTGCGTGGAAGCGTCGGGGATGGGGAACCCTGCACAGAAAGAGGCGCAGCGAATTCCCCCGGCTTCGGGACTGGGGGGACTTGGGAGAGCCCAGTCGTCTTCATCTGAGGATTGCTTCTCGAAGCGCAAGTGCTCTTCGAAGGCGTCTCTGGCGTAAACGTCGCCGTAGGGGCGGTGCTTTGGTAAGGTGGAAGCTTCCGGCTGCAGCCAGAGAGAGCGGTTCTGTTGGTACATAGCCGCGTCGCTCACCTCCGAGTAGCTCCGGCGCCCTTGGAAGCTTGCTTTGATGTGGTGGCTGGAGGGTTTGGCATAGCCCAGGTCCAGGATGCTTCTCTCGCCGCCTGAAGATCTGTGCTGTGAGGTGATGGCGGAGGAAGAGCAGCTCGGGGCTGGTGAGCAGCGTTGCTGGGCGGGAGACTGGCTGGGCAGCGGTGCCGGGGACCGGCGTTGCGAGGCAGGCGACTGGCAAGGAGGTGGAGCTGGGGACCGACGTTGATGGGCAGGGGATTGGCAGGGCGGTGCTGGAGACCGTCTTTGCAGGGCCGGCGACTGGCATTGTGGGACAGATGGTCTCCCTTGTTGGGCTGGGGAGGTGCACTGGGGAGCTGGCGAGCAGCGCTGCTGAGCGGGAGAATGGCGCTGGGAATGGGGAGAGTGGCGATGCCCTGGAAGGGAACAGGAGGGAGAGAAGAATCACATCATTGCTCCAAGGAGGAATAGATGTCCCAAGGTTACTGGAGAGCTACCACCTTGCCATCGGTCTTCAGTCAATGGCCCAGGCATCAAAACCACTCACCTGATCTACAACAGTGAGAAGTTGTTTGGACACCCATGATGCAAAAGCAATGCTTACACCTCTGGTCTATGTTTGGGGTTTTTTTTTAACAGGAATCATTTCTGAACTGAGTAAGGGCTGAACTGAGTAAGGTCTTAGTGAGGGCCGAACTGACTGAGGGCTTAGCGAGGGCTTAGCAAGGGCCAAACTGAGTGAGGGCTGAGTGAGGGTCAAACTGAGTGAGGGCTGAGTGAGGGTCAAGCCGAGTGAGGCCTGAGTGAGTGAGGCCTTAGTGAGGGCGGAACTGAATGAGGGCTTAGTGAGGGCTTAGCAAGGGCCAAACTGAGTGAGGGTCAAGCTGAGTGAGGCCTGAGTGAGTGAGGCCTTAGTGAGGGCGGGACTGAGTGAGGGATGAACTGAGTGAGAGCTTAGTAAGGGCTGAACTGAGTAAGGGCTTAGTGAGGGCTGAACTGAGTGAGGGCTTAACTGAGTAAGGGCTGAGTGAGGCCTTACACAGGCAACAACGGATGGCACTTTTATCAAACGAAAGCTTTCTCTGCTGAAGGGTCAGTGGGACCCACGAAGCCATCATACACTGCCTGATCATCAGTCTATCAGACCCTTGGTCTATCAAGGTCAGTACTGTCTACTCTGACGGATAGTGGCTCTCCAGGGTTTCAGGGTCTTTCACAACAACTCCAACTGGGCCCTTTAGCTGGATATGCCAGAAATTAAAACAGAGTAGATGCTCTACCACTGTGTCATGACCTCTCCCTTTTGAACCACACCTTCTGAATCACAGCCTCATACAGCGTCAGCCCCTTGGTCGATCAAGATCATTATTATCTCCTCTAAGTAGCAGCACGACTCCAGGGTCTTAGGCAGGGTGGAAGTCTCCCACTCCAGGCCACAGGAAAGGGCTCTCAGCTTTTGTGATAACACACCAGATGTGTTTTGCTCGTGTTTGGGGTCTGAGTGATCACCCTATATGGGCACGTGAAGCCAAACAGATTAGTGACTTTGGGTGGGGGATGGGGAAGGTGAAATATCGCTTCAAATTGCTGTACGGTACCTCTTGTGAATCATCTGAGGTGTTCACTTTGCAACTGTACCTCTGCGCTGCATTTATGTTCTTTCTGGTGGGCTGTGGGAGGGAGATGAAAGTACCTTTCCCCTTTTCAGTAGGGCCCTCCAATACCACACACACACCTACACGCACCTGGCCTTCAGGAACTGTGGCTTAAACACGGTCACAGTTTGGACCTGAAACACCCTCTGAACAGCTACTAAATCCTGCACAGGCTCACTAAGGTTGCCAACTCCAGCTTGAGAAATTAGAGTTTGGGGAGGGGAAGGACCTCAGCAACGTTTAATATAGGGGTGGCCAAACCTACTTAATATAAGAGCAGCATGGAATAAATTTCAGATGTTTGAGAGAAGGGAGGGAGGGAGGAAGGAAGGGAGGAAGGGAGGGAGGGAGGAAGGGAGGGAGGGAGGAAGGGAGGAAGGGAGGATGAGGTGGAAAGAAAGCAACTTTAAATGCATTCTGCAAGCTGCCAGCTGGCTTGGCTTGGAGAAGTGATTTAAAGAGACAAATGTCTTCTCTAAGCCACCTGATAGGGAGGTGAGAGCTTGGAGAGCCACACAATATGTGTGAAAGAGCCACATGTGTCTCCTGAGTCGCAGTTTGGCCAACCCTAGTATAACACCATGAAATCCACTCTCTGAAGCAGCCATTTTTCTCCAGAGGAACGGACGGACCTGTAGTCTGGAGATCAATTGTAATTTTGCGAGATCCCCGTGTCCCACCTGGGGGTTGGCAACCTGATGGTCCATCAGTGGCTATTAGCCACAGTGTGTGTGTGTGTATAATTTTTGGCCACTGTGTGACACAGAGTGTTGGACTGGATGGGCCATTGGCCTGATCCAACATGGCTTCTCTTATGTTCTTCTGTGACACAGAGTGTTGGACTGGATGGGCCATTGGCCTGATCCAACATGGCTTCTCTTATGTTCCCCTCCTTCCCCACCCTCACTGTACTCACCACCATTGACAGCCTGCTCTTGCATAAGCGTCCGGAGAATCTGGCTTTGCAGAGAACTCAGGTTCCTCAAGCGGCACAGTTCCTCCGTGAGTTCTGTATAGGCAAGCGCCAGGTTCACTCTAAAGAACAGGGAGAGAAAGGAAAGCCCCAAAGGCAATAGAAGACTGCTGGTTATACAGACTATATATCTATTATATAGACTTGCTCATCTACACTGGCTTCCAGTTTATTTCAACGACCAATGCAGAGTGCTGGTGTTGACCTTTTAAAGACCTACAAAGTTTGGGGATATCAGTGTTCCCTCTAAGCTGAGTTAGTGTGAGTTAGCTCACAGATTTTTAGCCTCTGGCTCACACATTTTTGTCTTAGCTCAGGAAGGATGGCCCCAGAGCAAACTAAGTTATGCAATACCTCACAATTTTAACGCTAGTAGCTCACAAAGCAGAATTTTTGATCACAAGGCTCCACAGCTTAGAGGGAACACTGTTTGCGATCAGCAGGCCTTAACAATTGCCAGCTCCCACGTGAACTTACCTGACTGGTGCAGTCATTTCTATTTTTTTTAAAAAAATCTGTTTTAATTTTCCAACATCCTCATTGTATTAAAGCGGTAAATCACATCCCTCAAACACCAATTAATCTCACATTTAAAACCCATCTGTGGTGACTTTCTGAAGGGCACCGCTGAAGGAAAATGAAGGCAACGGAACCTTTCCATCACAGACTCAGTTTCCCACAGCAAACTGACCTTTGGTGCACTAAACCCGAAGCTGGGACTAGTTGGCAACTACAGCATAGTGCTCAGATATCACCTCAGTGTGCCATCAATGGTGAGGAAATCTTTCATGGCCTAAGTACATGTTATGTGTCCTTGGCAACCCCCCCTGATCTTCCTTGGGTCCACATGGTCAGACATGTGTTGCGAGTTCCGTAATTCTCAAATATACAACAGCCCAATTCAGATCAGGACAATGGTGTTCCTCTAGGGTTGCCAATGTCCAGATGGTATTGTAACAAAGGAAAAAACTGCATAACAGTAACAACTGATGATTCAAGTCGTGGCTTGCTAATCTATGTTTTGAAACAAGCCATTTATTATCAATATTATTGACAGAAAAACACAACACACTAGATGCCAGATTTTAACAACATTGGCATCTAGAAGGTTGACGTTACAGCAACAGCAGTGGCAGCAGTGGATTGCCTAGGTAACTATCCATTTCATTTGCCTTCTTCAGGCTGCAGTACGCTAGGTCAAGCCTTGAATTCAGTAATGGAATGCCCAGTATTTTCTTCAAATCGGAGCTTAGCACAGAGACATTTTGAGTCTGAGAAAGAAAGGCTGTTGATCTCTGAGGCTCCAGCTGCAACTGTCTACACAACAATTGCGAAAGCCGGAGAGTGTCTAAATATAAATTTGAAGGAAACACTGGGCATTCCATTGTTGAATTCAAGGCTTTACCTAGTGTACTGCATTTATGTTCTTTCTGGTGGGCTGTGGGAGGAAGATGAAAGTACCTTTCCCCTTTTCAGCAGGGCCCTCCAATACCACACACACCTACACGCGTGAATGAAATGGATAGTTACCTAGGCAATCCATTGGTGCTGTTGCTGTAACATCAAACTTTGCCAATGTTGTTAAAATCTGGCATCTAGCGTGTTGTGTTTTTCTGTCAATAATATTGATAATAAATTGTCTGTTTCAAAACGTAGAGTAGCAAGCCAAGACTTGTATCAAGAGTTGTTACTTTTATGCAGTTTTTTCCTTTTGCTACAATATCGCTTTTCTGCATAGCCATCTCTTTCTGTATAATGTCCAGGTGGTGTTTGGAGGTCTTCTGGGATTACAACTGATCTTCAGGCAACAGAGATCAATTCAATCAGTTCACCAGCAGAAAACGCTATGGCATTAGACCCCATTGAGTTCCCTCCCGTCTCTAAACCTCACTCTCTTCAGGCTCCACTCCCAAAACCTCCACATTAATTTCCTTTTTCCCCCCTCTCAAAAACCAGATTATTGTTTCTTTCTATCAAAGTATATTCCATACCTATCACAATCACAGTGCTTACGTAAAGCAAATAATATATCCGAAAGTACAAGAGGAAGAGTCTAATTATAAGTCATACAACAACAAATGAAATATACCTGTAACGAATATTAAAACTGAATTTAAAAAGCTAGTGTAAATCCATTTGACTCCATCAGAAGACATTACCACAAAGTCAAGACATTAATTACATTAGGAATTGCTTCTTGGGAGGTTAGATAAACTAGAATAGGAGACCAGACAGCATAGAAATTAGAAGAAGAGAGAGGATGTTCAAGCTAAGTAGCATTGTCTGTTATCGTGGCCATGACGTAGGTAGACCACAGCTTTTTATGCCAGGTCTTTCCAAACCCAGAGCTGGCAACCTTATATACAATGAGAGCGGGCTTCATCCTTCCCCTCTACACTGTTTCCCTGACCTAAAATGGCACCTTTGTGAAAACCTAAATGTAACCTGTCAGTACGGATGGTTCCCCCCAAATGGCAAACAGCAGCCTCCTGGGGTCATTTCTGTTCATATAAACAGTACAGGGAGGAGGCTTAAGCTCCCTTTGCTCATATGCTGGAACCCCAAACCAAAGTGGACCCACGTATGCATAGGAATTAAATTCCCAAGATGACAGCAGCAATACACTTCTAATTGGACAGACCCAGAAAGGAGGCGAGGAAAATGTAACGTGAGCCCTTCTGTGGACTGATTTAGATGCTTTTCTGGGCAGCAGCAATTTTTACATCTTGGAAAGCCAGGCCACAGTACTCCTATAATTCTTCTCTCTTCAAAAACAAACAAAAGGGGGGGGGGGGAGAGAACAGCATGAATCAGTCTTTTGTATTTTTTTGCATGGAGGCCTTTCTAATAGGCAACCATTTGCGTGTGTGCAATGCAGTGTAGCCCTGACTCACCACCTCCTGGCTCACCCAGCAGTGCCGAGTCACACACTTTCACAATGACAAAGTAGCCATTTTAATAAACACCACTCATAACAGAGAGCTAAAATAGCCACATAGAGGAGATGAACTAGTCTAATCCAGGGGTGTCGAACTCATTTGTTATGAGGGCCAGATCTGACATAAATGAGACCTTGTCGGGCCAGGCCATGTCGGGTTGAGCCAAGCCGTGTCGAGCTGGCCCATGTGTGTACCTATTTAAGATTAGGTAGCAGAGATACAAATGTTATAAAGAACACAGACAAACACAAATATATATTTTTAAAAAACTTAAAACATGCTTAAAATGTTAGCATTCACTGGTCTTAAAGATGCTTTCTTTGTATTTCTCCCATGAGATCCAGGGAAGAAGAAGATGATATTGGATTTATATCCCGCCTTCCACTCCGGAGAGTCTCAGAGCGGCTCACAATCTCCTTTACCTTCCTCCCCCACAACAGACACCCTGTGAGGTGGGTGGGGCTAAGAGAGCTCTCACAGCAGCTGCCCTTTCAAGGACAACCTCTGCCAGGGCTATGGCTGACCCAAGGCCATGCTAGCAGGTGCAAGTGGAGGAGTGGGGAATCAAACCCGGTTCTCCCAGATAAGAGTCCACACACTTAACCACTACACCAAACTGGCTCTCCAGGAACTGGGCCAAGGAAGCTCTGGCTCTTTCCTTCCTTCCCCAGGAGACTGGGGGGGGGGGGGGGGTGCCTCAGTCAACAGAAGGAAGAGAGGCTTGGCTCAGTAGATTTGCTGTGCAATTGAGCAAGCCTGGCAAAGCAAGCTGTGATGCAGAAGGAAGCAAGAGAGAGGGAGAAGAAAGCAGATGACAGCCAGTTGCTCGGGGGCTGCATGTTTGACACCCCTGGTCAAGTCCATACACATATAAAACGCAAACAGCAGGTGAGGACTGTATTTCAGGACTGTACCACTCTGATTGTGGCCAAGTTTGCAGATGACACTAAATTGTTCAGAGTGGTGAGAACCAGAGAGGATTGTGAGGAACTCCAAAGAGATCTGTTGAGGCTGGGTGAGTGGGCGTCAACGTGGCAGATGAGGTTCAATGTGGCCAAGTGCAAAGTAATGCACATTGGGACCAAGAATCCCAGCTACAAATACAAGTTGATGGGTTGTGAACTGGCAGAGACTGACCAAGAGAGAGATCTTGGGGTCGTGGTAGATAACTCACTGAAAATGTCAAGACTGTGTGTGATTGCAATAAAAAAGGCCAACGCCATGCTGGGAATTATTAGGAAGGGAATTGAAAACAAATCAGCCAGTATCATAATGCCCCTGTATAAATCGATGGTGCCGTCTCATTTGGAATACTGTGTGCAATTCTAGTCACTGCACCTCAAAAAGGATATTATAACATTGGAAAACATCCAGAAAAGGGCAACTAGAATGATTACAGGTTTGCAACACTTTCCCTATGAAGAAAGGTTAAAACGCTTGGGGCTCTTTAGCTTGGAGAAACGTCGACTGCGGGGTGACATGATAGAGGTTTACAAATTTATGCACGGGATGGAGAAAGTAGAGAAAGAAGTACTTTTCTCCCTTTCTCACAATACAAGAACTCGTGGGCATTCAATGAAATTGCTGAGCTGTCAGGCTAAATGGATAAAAGGAAGTACTTCTTCACCCAAAGGGTGATTAACATGTGGAATTCACTGCCACAGGAGGTGGTGGCGGCTACAAGCATAGCCAGCTTTAAGAGGGGATTGGATAAAATATGGAGCAGAGGTCCATCAGTGGCTATTAGTCACAGTGTGTGTGTGTGTGTGTGTGTGTATGAGTGTGTGTGTGTACATACACACATATATTGGCCACTGTGTGACACAGAGTGTTGGACTGGATGGGCCATTGGCCTGATCCAACATGGCTTCTCTTATGTTCTTATTAAATATTTATCATTTTAAAAAACCCACAGAAAACCAGATGCTAGGGAGACAAATTCTAGCCTAGCCTTCTCCCAAGCATGCTGATTTTAAAAAATAAAAAATAAAATTTTGCAAGGTTGTTTCCCCCCCCCCCAAAAAAAAATCCCAAGGACATTTTGGTTCCTGAGGTAGAATAATGAAATAATGTACCTGATGACCAAAATTCAAATGCAAGAGCAATTCTAAATAGGTCTAATAAAGTGCAATAGGTAATTCTGCTCTGGTTGCTCTCACTGCTTAAAAATTCCCTCCCAAGGGGGAAAAAACAACCATACTACTTTGGCATTGGGGTCAAGTGATATTACATCAAAAAGTAATAGAAAGCTGATAGCTCTCTCAATCACGGCATGAGCTACTAAGAAAAAAAATCAGACCTCAAGAATAACTTTCTTCAGCAACACCGGAGAAAGAAGAGTGGAATTGGGATCAAAAATACCCCCCATTGAAAACATCAAAACCCCAGAGAAGTGTAAATAGGGTCAAATTGATCCCATCATTTTTAGAACATAAGACACAGTTATGATTCTGTAAAACTTATTTTTAAGAAAGCAATCATTTAAACTGTTATGGTACTGAAACTTAACAATAGTGTGATCTGGAACAACAGGTAACAAAAAAGTGACTTGTCTCGCAGGAGGACAGAATAACCCCATTTTCCAAATTTGCAATACAGTTCACTTCGAGTTTTGATTTAGCGCAACAAAGAGAAACAATCAGCTCAGTGGACAGATGGCTAGAGGTCACCTAGAGTTCCAGACTGAATAGCTCCTTCAAGTCTGGAAAATGTGAGATTCAAAGGCTGTCTGCAGTCATGTCCTGGCTTTTCTTGGGTATAGAATGACCCCATTTCCAAAACTGCAAATACAGTTCAATATGAGCTTTTCCATGTGGCTAAAAACATAACGGAAGCTTTGACAGAGCACAAACATAGGGCTTTTACCTGCTCATACTAGATCAGGGGTGTCAAACATGCAGTCCTGGGGCCAAATCAGGCCCCCGAGCAACTGGCTGTCATCTGCTTCCTTATCCCTGTAACTTGCTTCCTTCTGCATAATAGCTTGCTTTGCGAGGTTTGCTTAATTGCACAGGAACTACAGAGCAAAACGTCTATTTTCTCCACTGGCTGAGGCTCCTCCCTTGGGGAGGAAGAGAGGCAGAGCTTGTTTTTCCAGGCTCTCTCTATTGCACAGCAGAGTTACTGAGTCAAGCCTCTCTTCCTTCTATTGGCTGAAACTCCCCCCCCCAATCCCCCAGGGAAGGAAGGAAAGAGCCAGAGCTTCCTTTGTCCAGTTCCCTGGATCCCATGGGAGAAATACAAAAAAAGCACCTTTAAGACAAATGAATGCTAACGTTTTAAGCATGTTTTTAAGTTTTTTAAAATATATATATTTAATTGTGTTTGTCTATGTCCTTTATAAAGTTTATATCTCTGCTACCTAATCTTAAATAGGTGCACACATGGCCTGGCCTGACATGGCTCAGCCCAACTGTCAAGCGCAGATATTAATAACCAACACTTCTTTGTATTAAATCAAAGTAGTTTTATTGTTAGAAACTCAGGAGCTGTACCAAGGACACAAGCCTTGGGAGTAATGACATACACACAGTTACACAGTTGCTATGTAGGATATCATCAAAGGTTACCATATAGATGCATACTTGAGTCACGGGTTCAAAGGTTACTAAACCACTATCTATTTTATTACTAAGGAATTTTGAGCTATTGGAAACATCGAACATTCTCACACTACTCTGGGAGAAGATAAGGGTTGTCTGTGTGAAACTGTGGGAGAGGCGACTTGAAGGTAATGCCGGCCAGGCTGTAGCATAAACATCCTAGGACCAGATGGATCTATTATTTGCCCACTGGCTGTAAATAAGGGAGGAGCAATAGAGAGCTGGTGACCTGCTCTTTCTCTAGGAAAAATACATTACAGAAATAGGGTTGCCAATCCCCAGGTGGGGGCAGGGGATCCTCCAGTTTGGAGGCCCCCCCCACTTCAGGGTCATCAGAAAGTGGGGAGAGGGGAGGGAAATATCTGCTAGGAACTTTATTATTCCCTATGGAGATGTATTCCCATAGGAAATAATGGAGAATGGATCCAAAGATATCTGGGGCTCTGGGGAGGGCTGTTTTTTGAGGTAGAGGCCCAAAATTTGCAGTGTAGCATCTGGTGCCTCTCCCCAAAATACCCTCCAAGTTTCAAAAAGATTGGACCAGGGGGTCCAATTCTATGTGCCCCAAAAGAAGGTGCCCCTATCCTTCATTATTTCCTATGGAAGAAAGGCATTTAAAAAGGTGTGCTGTCCCTTTAAATGTGATGGCCAGAACTCCCTTGGAGTTCAATTGTGCTTGTCACACCCTTGTTCCTGGCTCCACCCCCAATGTCTCCTGGCGCCATCCCCAAAGTCTCCTGACTCCACCCCCAAAGTCCCCAGATATTTCTTGAATTGGACTTGGCAACCCTATACAGAAATGAGCATGCTTGACACCAACTCAGCATGGCCCAGCCCAACAAGGTCTCATTTATGTCAAATCCAGGCCTCATAACAAATTAGTTTGACACCCCTGAACTAGCTACACAGCAATTCGGGTTGCAAACACTGGCTTCCCCGGAGGGTCATTTCAATCCCCATGTCCAAAAGTGGTATAAAACCCCAAAGTTACAAGTGTGATACTTTCCCCACAACAAATATCTATAAATTTCTGTCTGGCATTCAGGGTTTAGCGGCAGGCGGCACCAAGGGTGGAGGCTCCAGGGCAGAGGTGAAGTGCTGGTTGCATGCTCTGTCTCAGAATAGTGAATGGAATGGAGGATTAATGACACCTGTCTCCCTCTCCGGTCCTTCCCGTGCTTAGCTGGCGTGCCCTCTCTCTGTGTAGCTCTCTCTGTAAGCTCCAGGCTCTTCCTCCCCGGCAGGCTACTAGCAACCGTGTTAAATCCCTTACCCCACTCCTTCCGCCTTTGCCGCCACCCAATCCCTGCAGGGCGCAAGGGCTGGCTTCTCCCTGGGCGCTACTCTTGAGGGATCCATATGGCTGGACCCAGCGACCAGACATGGCGGGACAGCTGTCGGTAACCTCGTCTCCCTTGCCTCTCTGGTTCTCGTTGTCGAGATGCCCCGGTGGAAAGTCCAGGAAGAGGGGCAGGAGCTCCAACCCCGGACAATTACGGAGAGAAATTTTAGTTTTCACTGTTTGCTCCACCTTTCTATAAAATAATACATGCTGGTCCATCTATTTATACATGGAAACAGTATTAAAATCAGCGTTCAGTGTTTGAAGTCAATAGAACCCTAATCGCAATTACGTATGTACTTTCACTATTAAGCCAAGCCTATTGGGGGTCAGAAAGACCCCATTTACCCTTTTGATAAACTCAAAAAATGTATGCCGCTACCTGGCATTACATTTTATGACACAAATGGCCCAGCCCAACAAAGCCTCATTTATGTTAGATCTCACCCTCATAACAAACGAATTCGACACCATTGGGCTAGATGGTCTTTCAAAGGGTAATCCTCTTTTTCAAGGCCTATCCTGTGGAAAGTCTGGGGTTCTGCTTCTGCCCAGGAAAATCAGCCAAAGATGATTTTTTTTTTCCTTCTAAAGAAGCTTTTTTGTGTGTGTGTGAACATTTGAGTGACACGCTGTCACTCAAGGAGGTGAGCTCTCCTGGCTGCCCCAGAGAGACCTAGCACTAGGCTGAGCTGTACTTCTATTTAAGCTATAGCAATTATTTGTAAATTTGTGTCTCTGGCTACAGATTACTACATGCCTATTTTGTTATTTTCCCTCCGCTCTTCTAAGGGCTCTTTTTTTTTGGTCATCTGTAGGGTGCCTCCTTAATGTTAAGCCTTTATTTGTTTATAAATTTCAAACATTTATATCCCAGTCCATTTATATCCCAGTATGTAAAATACTCAACAACAATTACAGTTTAAAAAGGCAATCATTCATAGAAGTACTTAAGAATGCAAAAATATAAAAGTAACAGACTAATAAAACAGCAGTAGACATAAACAGGGCTTCCAATTAAAACCAGAACCATAGCTATTAAGAGTTGCCAGCTTCCGGGTGGTAACTGGAGATCTCCCACTATTACAAGTAATCTCCAGGCGACAGAGATCAGTTCACCTGGAGAAGATGGCAGCTTTGGAATGTGGACTTTATGGCATTGAGTCCCTCCTCTCCTCAAACCCCACCCTCCTCAGTCTACACCCCCGAAATCTCCTGGTATTTCCCAAGGCAGAGCCGGCAATTTTACCTACCCTCCAGCATACAAAAGTAGCCATCATTCTACCGTTGCATCCAAAACACTTGCTGGTTTTCTAAAATGTAACTGAATGCTACCAAACACACCTTCTAGATGAGGGGGGTTCTAAAGCAGGGGTCGGGAACCTCCATCCCAAGGGCCGTATACAGCCCTCGAGGTCACTTGGTGCGGCCCTCGGGGATTGCTGGACCAAACCGAGCCATGTGGCAGCGTCCCTGGGGCCTGGCTGGCCAGCGAGGATTGTGAGGCCCAGCTGCACTGTGCAGCAGCCTCCCCAAGGCCAGGCAGGGATCACAGGCAGGGTTGCCTTTCCTCAGGTGGGGGCAGGGGATCCCCCGGTTTGGAGGCCCTCCCCCTGCTTCAGGGTCATCAGAAAGCAAGGGAAATGTCTGCTGGGAACTCATGATTCCCTAAGGAGGCTTATTCCCATAGAAAATAATAATTGATCTGCGGGTCTCTGGGTCTCTGGGGGCCCTGTTTTTTGAGGTAGAGGCACCAGATTTTCAGTATAGCATCCAGTGGCTCTCCCCAATATACTCCCTAAGTTTCAAAAAGATTGGACCAGGGGGTCTAATTCTATGAGCCCCCAAAGAAGGTGCCCCTATCCTTTATTTCCTACAGAAGGAAGGCATTTAAAAGGTGTGCAGTCCCTTTAAATGTGATGGCCAGAACTCCCTTTGGAGTTCAATTATGCTTGTTACACCCTTGCTCCTGGCTCCACCCCAATGTCTCCTGGCTCCACCCCCAAGTCCCCAGATATTTCATGAATTGGATTTGGCAACCCTAATCACAGGGCCCAGATGTACTGGGAGGCAGCCTCCCTGGGGTTTGGCTGGTTGGCCAGAATTGCTGCAGAGCCTGGAAAAGTTACTGTCACAGTTCAGTTTACACTTGATTATCTCAGATGGTGTGGCCTAATATGCTAATGAGTGTGTGACCTAATATGCTAATGTTAGGGGATGTGGTCTAATATGCTACTGAGTTCCTGCTGGGCTTTTTCTACAAAAAAGCTCTGGGCCTATGCATTTGCCTAGGGTGGCGGGCTGGGGGTGTGTGTGTGTGTGTGTGCCAGATTAGGCTGCCCCAATGTGACTTCAAATAGAAAAACAATTATCTGCATTAATTTTGCTGGCCTGAATCATTCTCCCTCAGGGGAGCACTGTTTTTTAAGTTGATAATTTTTATGGCCCGCGAATGATGTTATAAATATCCATATGACCCTTGGCAGAAAAAAGGTTCCCCACCCCCGTTCTAGAGTCTCAGTGTCTTCACTAAGGTGGCCCCTCTCAAAAGTAACCAACTATCAAACCAGCAGAACGCAAACAGTACTCTGCAGTTGACCATAGTGTTAGTGGAAGTGGTGCCTGAGGTAATTTAATTCTGAGTCACTAAGGGCTTTGTAAAGGTCAAAATCAGCACTTTGAAACAAACAAACCAAAAAAGCAAAGCTGGGCTAAAACTGAGGCAATGTGGTTGAAGCACCCCATGTCCATCAACTGCATTCTGATCCCATTGATATTTGTGAGAATTCTCCAAAACAGCCCCCCACTTTATACCTGTAAAGGTAATCCAGTCTGAAAATCCCCCAGGCATGTGCAACTGTGGCCAGATGATATTTTGTGGTCACTTTACACATAAACATCTGTTGTCAATATTTATACAGGAAGGAACGATGTCTATCCTCCATTTTTGCCCTTCCTTTGTCATTCCTAGATGAGTAAAGGGTTATAAACTCTTGCAAGCATCTCCCCTTCTAATGACCATATAAATTAGGCCACAATAGAATCCCAGTAGATGATAGGCAACAGCTCCTCCACGACCCTTTCCCAAAAGCGAGCGTTCTCGTGGTACCTTCACCTCCCCACTCATCGTCAGAGTTTTCAGCCAAGTGTTTGACATCCCTGGTAGGCAGGGGTCATTTTGTAGAAAAAGAGGGGCTGGAGCACATGAGCATAACTCATTTACATAACTCATTTGCATATGCCACACACACCCTGACATCACCGGAAGCTCTACTAAATCACATCAGCTCAGCATCTACCTTAAAATGCTTCTTGAATTATAATTGCCATAATAAAACCTTACTCCCATCATATTTTTAAATTACTTTCTCCTATGTGGCCCACAGTGGCATGATGAAGATTTCCATCTGTCTGCTGTATGGGTGTGTGTTGGTTATTTTCCCATTTTTGTGGAGCGAAATATCAGAAAGTTTGTCAAATCTTAACGTTCAGCAACATTCTCACAGTATTTTTGAAAAAAGCAAGTATTTGGGAGGGGGGTGTTTAAGAAAAAAAGAGCAAAATAAAACGTAGAGGTTATGAAGCACTGCTCCTGCGAGTTCCTGCCCAAAATGAGGCCTACTGGTAGGGCATCAACTTATATCCCTCTCCAACCAAAATGGCGACTGGGGAGGAGGAGGAGGAGAGGAAATCACTCAACAGCGACAATAAGAGAAAATAGGAGCCTTGCCAAAAGGCAAGATTTGGTAGGTTTCTTCCTTCAGTTTCTGTCTGAGGCTGAGATTGTTTGTTCAACATATCTTGATGACAGGTAGGGGGGTTTTTTCCCAACGGTTAATCATTCTGATGACTCCACCCCAACTTATCCATGCTCATCTCAAGGAATCATTAATTCTCTCACACACCCAAACTACCACTCTCTCCAGAATTAATTCAGGCTGCCAAACACAGCACAGCTTCCTGTCCAAGTTCAGGTACGCCACAGCTAAGAGTAGGATCTAGAAGTCCAGCTTTATGAACATGACAACACTGGCACGAAGAGAGGAAACTCTTTTCTCCCTCGAGGGGCTGACCCACTGCCCATCAACGCCCTGACAAAATCATCAACTCTCGCCAAAGTCTAACTCTGAACTTCCGTGTCACCTTGAAAGAACATATTGGGTACGCTTATGAGAATGGAGAACCTGTCTCTTGAGGTTACCCAAGCCATATCAGCAGGAGGACATCTTTTGCTGAGAGAGCCATCGAGTTAAACTGAATGGCTGTGACAAGGGGGGACATGGGAGATGGGGTACACCTAACTATTTAAGACAGCTATTCCCTTGCTATGGGTTTTTCACCAATTGTCTCTTCAATGATTCTGAGAATGGCAAAAAAAAAAAAAGGATTATTCAATTCTGCCAAAAGAAAACTAAATTGGATTCTTTTTCACCCCCGAGTTAGATAGGACAACACAGCCCCCACCCCCCAAGAGGGTGCAACGGTTTCTCACAACATTTGAAAGCTTTCATTGAAGGGTTTTGATAGGCAAGACAACAAAATGCCTTGAAAAGTCCCAATTGCAGATGACCGCCATAACTCGACAAACACAAACAATACATACACCCCCCCCACACACACACACACATAAACACAAGGGAATCTGGTCTCAAAAGGGTCAGGGGGACATTCCCTACAGAAAGCACTTCAATTTTGAAGATGGCAGCGCTGAAATCGACTCTGGTGCTAGAGCAAAACAATGTACAAAATTCCTCTCCAAAACAACGTACAAAATTCCTCTCCAAAACAACGTACAAAATTCCTCTCCAACAGCAGAGTTCTATCTATCTTCAACAGATTTAGAAGGGTGGGGTTTTATTGAGGATATCACTGCAAGACACCCAGCTTTTAAAGTGCCCTGTCCCCATTTTTCTTCAGCTCACCTAATTTAATTCATTTATAATATATATATAGCACTTCTTATCTATCCCGTTCAGAAACAGAAGGTGGCTTCAAATAATATCTTTATAAATTAGCAACAACAACATATCTTTCCTTGGAGGTTTTTAAGCAGAGGCTCACGAGAAGGAGGGCAGGAAGGGTTACATCAGCGCTTAGTTCTCGTGGCCCTTTCTTACTCGCCTAGGGAAATGCTGATTGCCACTCAGTCAGCAATTTTTCTCCAGGCCAGTTTGGCCAGAGATCCTGGAGGGTTTTGCCCTCTTCTGGGCATGGAGCAGGAGTCACTGGGGAATGTATGCATGTAGGGGAGGTATTTCTGAAGTTCCTGGACTGTGCAGGGGGTTGGACTAGATGACCCTGCAGATCCCTTCCAACACTATGATTCTATGAAATCAGTAATCTGTCCAGACAGGTGACTTAATGTTTATAATCTGTGCCATAAAATAAACTAATTCAAACTCATTTAGAAGGGTACATGCAAAAGCTTTCATTTATTCAAGGAGGTCAACATGGCACACGGGCTTTTAGAGAAAATAATATAGCAATGATTGAATACATGAGAGAAAGGAACAGTCAGCGCTTTAGGAAAAGTAAATATTGAATACATAATTTAAAATGGATACATGCCAAATCATTTCAGATGTAACAGGCGTTCCGCTTGTCTTGGATTAAAGAACCTTGACAATTCTCAAGTTTTCAGTCTGAATGTGTTCCTGAACCCACCACGACTTTTGAACCTCTAAGTGACAACAGGGCCACTCCACCAGGTAAGACTGGTTACCCACCTTTTTAGACAAGAATGATTATGTCCTGGTGACTTCCAGTTTGGTCTATTTGAATGTACTCTGCCTGGAGCTGACACTGAAAGATGTTTGGAAAATTCAGCTGTTCCAGAATGTAGCTACCAGACTAGTAACAAGAACAGAATGTACAGAACTGAATAGCTCTGGCTTCTAGTTGGTTTCCAGACCCAATTCAATTTGACCTTTAAAGCTACAGAGGTCTGCAACCTATGGCTCTAAAGTAAAATGTGGCTCAGTACAGAGGGCTTTCTTAGAAAGAAAGGGGTCCATGCAGGGCCGGCCCTAGACTGTCTTGCACCCTAGGCAAAGCTAACTTCTGGCACCCTTCCTGCACTGATAACATCACCAAATCACATGGGTGTGTGTGCCCAATTTGATGCCCCCAGAAGGCTGGCACCCTAGGCAATCACCTAGTTTGCTAGTGGCAGGGCCAACCCTGGGTCCATGCCTCAGTGCTAGAGCATCTGCTTAGCACGCAAAAGGTCCGAGGTTCAATCCCCAGCATCTCCACTAAAGAGCAGGTAGCAACCAATGTGAAAGACCTCAGCATGAGGTCCTGGAATTGCTCTCAGTCTGAACAGACAACACTGCCTTACAGTGATTTGGAATAAGAGAGCTTCATGTGTGACCACCCAGGAAGTTCAGAATTGCTACTCAGAGGCAAACCACCTCTGTTCATCTCTTGTCTTGAAAACTGTATTGGGTGATTTGACGGCACCTTCCACCCCTAATTCCTCTGCTTGCCAACCTTGTAGCTGGCTGCATTCACAATATTGAACTGTGTCTGAATACTGAATGAACAGGACTGCCTCCTAAGAAAAGAGCTGCAATAATACCAGAAGAAGCAACAACAAGAGCGATACTCTTTTGTTGGTGAGCTGTAGGCAAAATTAAGAACATAAGAATATAAGAGAAGCCGTGTTGGATCAGGCCAATGGCCCATCCAGTCCAACATTCTGTGTCACACAGTGGCCAAAAAAACCAGGCAGCATCGGGAGGTCCATCAGTGGGGCCAGGACACTAGAAGTTTGCCTAGTGGCAGAAGCAGCCCTGGTGACTGGCCTAACATCAGCCAGCAACCCTCCAAAGCAAAGCAGAAATTCAAACCTGGATCTCTTTGCCCCTAGTCCGACATTCCAACAACTACATTAGACAACCTCAGAGAGGAGATGAGAGGAAAGTGGATTTATAGCCCACCCTTCACTTGGAGTCTCAGAGAGGCTTACAATCTCCTTCCCTTCCTCTCCTCACAACAGACACCCTGTGAAGTAGGTCAAGGAAACCATGAAGGCTCTTTTATGTTCCATCACAGAGGGGATATTTTCTACCCTTCCTCCTTCCCCTGTACAGCTTGCACCTTCTGGACTTCTAAGGAGTAAACCTTTGCTTCCATTATTAATTTTATTAATTATTATTATTAGTTATGTATTGACAAGCCACCTATCTCACTTGGACTCAAAATGGATTACACAGAGTGAGTCAATTCAATCAATGGATGGAACATTCAGTAATGAAAGAGGATTAAGGTTGTTGTGGTAGCCAGGGGTGGAATTCTAGCAGGAGCTCCTTTGCATATTAGGCCACACACCCCTGATGTAGCCATTCCTCCAAGAGCTTACAAGGCTCTTTTTTGTAAGCTCTTGGAGGATTGGCTACATCAGGGCCGTGTGGCCTAATATGCAAAGGAGCTCTTGCTAGAATTCTACCCCTGGTGGTACCAACTGGAAATCTAAAAACAGAACGAAGCAAAGCATAACTCTTGGCATGGCACATCAAATGATACAAAAATTACATTTGCATGATCCTAGTTTCAGCAAGCTAAGCACAGTACTATAGACCACAGTCTCTAATAAATAACTTTGTGAATCATTCAGTACAGTGCAAGTGCATTGTCAATGTAGAAAAGCTCTCTTGAATAATTCAAGTTTTGCACAGTTTGCTGAAAGCCAGGAGAGTGGGAGACTTCCTGACCTCCTCAGGAAGGAGGGGGAGATTGGATTTATACCCCACCCTTCACTCAGAGTGGTTTACAGTCTCCTTTCCCTTCTCCTCCCCATATAAGACACCCTGTGAGACAGGCGAAGCTGAGAGAGCTCTGAGAGAACTGTCTTCATTGAAAGAACAGCTCTGAGGGAACTGGGACTGCCCCAAGGTCACCCAGCTGGCTGCATGCAGAGGAGTGCAGAATCAAACCCGGTTCTCCAGACTATAGACCTCAGTAGGGCTGCCAGGTCTGACTCAAGAAATATCTGTTGCAGGTGTTCTATTAAAACTTCCATCTTTTAAAAGCAATCTTAAATTCAGTGGGTTTTCACAGCCTCTAACAGTAAAGCTGCCTGTAATACTGTTTCACTTTCCTTCATCTAAGAGACGTTTCCCACTCATCAACACACAAAGAAAGCACTTCTCGTAGCACTAGCTCTGGAGAAAACTCTCCAAAGTTAGAGGCTGTAAAAACCCACTGAATTTAAAATTGCTTTAAAAAGATGGAAGTTTTAATAAAACACCTGCAACAGAAGAAACATCTTTGAAAAACTAAAATCATCTGCACTTGAAATCTGGTCGGCACTGGCACTTCATTCTTCCCATGGAGCCGGGTGAATAGTCATTGAGCGCTTGAAGTCTGAAACTGACATGATGAACTGAAAGGACGGTGTAAACTTGTTCTCTTGCACATTTACCTTGTTTTTTGGAATTTATAGTGATATTAATGTTTAAGAGGTAGTTGACTAATCACATACATCTTAAAAATAATTTTCAGTCTTTTTTGTTATTTTTCCACAGTTTTTTGCGGCTTTATATTACCCACCTGGGAACTGGCAACCCTAGTCCTCTGCTTTTAACCACTACACTGAACTGGCTCTCACAAAGTGGGAATGAGTTGGAAGCAGTCCTCTTTTGCTGCCTTTTGGAAGGACTTGCGCTGTGTTCCCTGCTGCATTTTAAGAACATAAGAGAAGTCATGTTGGGTCAGGCCAATGGCCCATCCAGTCCAACACTCTGTGTCACACAGTGGCCAAAAAACCCCAAGTGTCATCAAGAGGTCCACCAGTGGGGCTAGAAGCCCTCCCACTGTGCCCTCCCCCAAGCACAAGAGTACAGAGCATCAGTGCCCCAGACAGAGAGTTCCTACACTAAGCTGTGGCTAATAGCCATTGATGGACCTCTGCTCCATATGCTTATCCATTCCCCTCTTGAATCTGTTTTGCATGCAGGTTGAAAGAAACAGCAGGATCCTGAGGGGAGGTCACTCGGCGGTAGCGAGGACTTCTCCACAAATCCGATCCTTGGCTTGTTCCTCACTAGGGGCACATCTCCTGATGCCTGTGTTTCCTGAGCCCTGAATGTGTTTGGTCTTCTGTCTGAATTCATAGCATTGATGCTGCCGTGTTCCCCCCCTTCCTGACACATGACTTCGGTGTCGCATGATTTCCTGTCATGAGCTCGTACCTCAGAGAATCCTACATCTGGAAAGGTTAAAGACCACTGATCTATGGCATTGGGAGGCATGCTGTGAGAAACAAAGACAAATAAGTAAAAAATGTCTAGCCCTCACAATCATGGGGGTGGGGGGAGAGAGAGCTTTTAATACCTGTGGAACTGCTGCAGCTGTGGTCCCAACTGCAACCACCAGCACAACATATGTAACTGTGTGGTCTGCCTGCATGCTTGGTTGAGTTAAAGTTCACCTAGAAATAGATGAAACCACAGACTTTGCATTTCCTCGCCCCAATCCACAGAACGCTAGAGGCAGAGAAGACTTCTGTGCACTTTGCTCAAGCAGCTCAAAACCCTTAATGTAACTTCAGATCTGTTTCTTTAAAAATGCCTCTGACCATGTACAAAGTCCACTTCCCGCCTCTCCCCCTAGGCAATCTTTTGAGGAGCAAAAGTTTATGAATGCACATTTAGGACTGGCTGAGGATGAGAGAGCCAGTTTGGTGTAGTGGTTAAGTGTGCCGACTCTTATCTGGGAGAACTGGGTTTGATTCCCCACTCCTCAACTTGCACCTGCTAGCATGGCCTTGGGTTAGCCGTAGCTCTGGCAGAAGTTGTCCTTGAAAGGGCAGCTGCTGGGAGAGCCCTCTCCAGCCCCACCCACCTCACAGGGTGTCTGTTGTGGGGGAGGAAGGTAAAGGAGATTGTGAGCCGCTCTGAGACTCTTTGGAGTGGAGGGCGGGATATAAATCCAATATCATCTTCTTCTTCTTCTGTGGCCCATAAGCAAGGATGAACCCTGGCATCTCTTTTCTTTCATTAAGAAATCAAGCACTCCTCTACAGTTTGTTTTTTTAAGTTTCACAACAGATTCCTGAAGGTCATCACTTCCCCCAGCACCGTATCACCAAGGTGCTTAAGCTGTGTTGACAGCTACCACCACTCTACATGCTGTTGCGTGGTTTGTTGCCAGCGTCTGCACTATTATTTACTGTTGTGCCTTTGATCTGAAACATCTATTTTATGATGCTGTTTAATCTGATGTGGCTTTATTTTAATGTTGTAATTGTTGCAAGCCGCCTGAGCCCGCTTGCGGGATGGGACGGGGTATAAATTGAAAATTAAATTAAATTCCTTCACTGCCTTCTTCCAGTTCTGAGCACCCTGGGCCAGAACTCTTATCCTTAGACATACAGGAGCAGAATGAAATGGAAGTATTTCTGCTCAGAACTCCAGATGTACACCCAAAAGGTTATTAGTAGGCAGCCGCAGCAAAAGACACCTTCGCATTTCACAGCCCACATATTGTGCACCTTTGCAGGAAGCCAAGGCAAAACAAGCCTTTTGCCATTAAGTTTAAAAACAGAAGGAGGACTTCTTTTCATAAAGAGGGAAGCCAGGGGTTTCTAGGGTTGGGGTGTTTGTGGACATTGCAAAGAGTTCTAAAGTCACAAAAGGAAAGAGTTGGTTGGTGGAGGGTTGCCTTCAAGGAATCTTTCCAGGGACTCATCTTTGCCAGCATTTTGTTTCCCACTGTATAAGGACTAAAGAGTAAACCTGTGTGATCAGAGGTTTTTTTGTACACTGCGCTTTTCAGTGGAATCCATTCACACATTCTGCTTCAGGTTAGGGAAAATCCAATTAATGGTGAAAATGCATATATGAATCAGTCTCCATACATACATACATACATACTGCTAATTTGATTTCCTCTAACTTGATTATTTATTTAATTCGATTTTTAGCCCGCCCTTCCCGTAGGACAGGCTCAGGGCGGGTTACATCATAAAAACAATCAACAGTAAAAACAATAAAAGGCCAATTTAAAATATATAAAATCTAAAACTAGTGACAATAGAGACTAAAATGGCTGGTTCTGCCTCACAGACATGGCCTATTGTCCAGATCCAGCAGATCTTATAGCACCGGGATGGAATGAAGAGGGGAGACCAGTAACAAGTGATGTCCACTGCCTCAGCACGTTGAAATTTACATCCACAGCACGCTGAAATTTAGTGCATGAGCCATTTCTCTCCCGTTATCCATTCAAAATATTTATCCCTCTATCATGCTGCTAAGATGCCACTTGTGAATCACACCCTCCAGCATCTCCCAGATTAAAATTGAGACATGTTAATAATGTCCCAGTTTTCAAGACAACAAATTCCTATCTGAAGATGCCCTCCTTCCTGTCCCAGCTAATACATCTTTGCTAAAGTCTCTTCCCGTGTTGCTGATGCATGCTGTATAGCTCATCCTATCAATCACAGATTCAAAAAAAGCAAGGAAGTGTTTGTTCTTTCATTTAAAGATATTGTTGGGAAAAGGTGCTATCAACAGTTCAAAATAAACTTTGGTAGCTGCAAGGAGTTAATGACAAGCTGTGCACTGCACAAGGCCTTGGCATCCATGTGCATGTATTCACATACAAGAGGTACATGCAGGGGTGGAATTCTAGCAGGAGCTCTTTTGTATATGAGGCCACACCCACTGATGTAGCCAATCCTCCGAGAGCTTACAAGGCTCTTTTTTGTAAGCTCTTGGAGGACTGGTTACATCAGGGGTGCGTGGCCTAATATGCAAAGGAGCTCCTGCTAGAATTCCACCCCTGGGTACATGTATGTTAAAAAAAGAACTTCTCAAGAAACCCTGTAGAAAAGAGCAAGAGTCCATGAGCATCTTAAAGACAAACAAAATCTGTGGAAGGGTAGGAGATTTTGTAAGTCACTGCTCACTTCTTCAGTGACTCACAAAAGCTCCTACCCTGCGGCCTGCCACAACTATTGTAAGTCTTTTAAGCTGCTACGGGACTCTTGCTCTTTTCTACTGGGTTTCTTGAGTTGTTCTTTTTTCTCAGGGTTTAACATACAGATAGGCTAACACAGCTACCCATCTTGATCTTTCTTCAAGAAGCCCAGATTTTTTTAAAAAAATTAGTAAGACATCCTCAAAAGGCATAAAACAGGGAACACACAAGACAATGATTTACAAGGGACAAGGAGCAGAAGAGAGGGACGGAATGCAAAAATGACACTTTCTTTCTGAAATCACTCCTCCTATATATATTTTCGATTTCAATAGTTAAAGCCATTTTGTGTACATCTGTATAGTACGCAACATAATTTTTAAAATTATATTTTACATAAATAAATACATATAAATTTTACATATATATATAATTTATATTTATTATATATCATTTATTTCTTATATATCTTATATATAATTTATATGTATTACACACATATAATATATACATTTAGAAGAAGAAGATATTGGATTTATATCCCGCCCTCCACTCCGAAGAGTCTCAGAGCGGCTCACAATCTCCTTTACCTTCCTCCCCCACAACAGACACCCTGTGAGGTGGATGGGGCTGGAGAGGGCTCTCACAGCAGCTGCCCTTTCAAGGACAACCTCTGCCAGGGCTATGGCTGACCCAAGGCCATTCTAGCAGGCGCAAGTGGAGGAGTGGGGAATCAAACCCGGTTCTCCCAGATAAGAGTCCGCACACTTAACCACTACACCAAACCAGCTCTTTATATTTATTACACATATATAATATATACATTTATTATATTATATATAAATAATTTTTAAAAATTGTGTGTGTGCGTGTGTATAAATTTTGCATCCTCTTGCAAGCTGTTTTGGTCACTCTTATAAGGTATTCTATCATATTCCGTTCTTTTTTCCTCCCTTAATGTTGCTTTCTGTAAGCTTTGGAAGGGAAATGGCTGGTGCAGCAAGGAAGTTTCTACATTGATATATTTCTCACTCTTCGAAAGAAAAAGTTCTCACCCATTAAAACAAAAGTCCTGGGAACATTTAAAGACTAACAGCGATGCCAATCAACGTTGGAAAGTTCCTGGAGATCTGGGGGCAGACAAAGCGTGGGAAGGGTCAAGGTATACTATCCTCCAAAGTGGTCACTCTTTCCAGACGAAGGTGGTAAAAACAAGCTAACCAACAGCTCAACCCTTAGTAGATCTTTCTTTAAGGTACCACAAGATTTGTTTTTTGAATTGCTGCCACAGAGCAACATAGGTATATCTCCTCTGGAATTTGGTACTTCCCAGCCCAGCACCTTTCCTTCCAGAAATTAATCACTGATCCCCCTTTTCCTCGATTAGCTCAGGAAATAACAACAATATGCTTGCCATCAATGCTTAAGCCACACACTCTCTGCTAAGCTGGTACCCTGTACCTGACAGTATCTGCATGTCTTCTACATAGTCGTTATGTCAAAATATGAATTAGCTCATGGCACAGCCTCTTTCATGCTTTCATTTGGCAGACTTCACAGTTGCAGGCATTCACATGCATATTTTTAAAATCCATGGTAAAAGCAGAGCAAAAATACATTTTTTTTTCCTTAGCCTGGTCTCTCCAGCGACCTGTTCTGCAATTTATTATTTATTTAGAAAATGGACATGCCGACTCTGCAGAGACTGAATGCCTTTCCCTCCTTTACAGCAATCAGCATCTTTGTGTTTTGCTATTCTTTATTGCTTTTATTATCTATATTTTATTGTATTTTTTTCATTCATAGCATAATACAAAAAAGGTTGCTTCTACAATTCACATATAAATATTTCATACAAACTGAATGGCATTTGTGACACAGGTTCTCTTTCTTGCGCCCTTCCCGTTCCTCCTCCCTAGGGTTTCCAGATCCATCCCCCCGCCTCCCCGGGGAACTGGCAAGGGGTGGAGGGCAGAGTTGTCAGATCCAGGCTGCGAAACTCCTGAAGATTTGGGGATGGAACCTGGGGAAGACAGGGACCTCAGCGGCATACTTCCCCTCCAAATAATCCATTTTCTCTAGATGAAATTATACCCAGGACTGGATTAATAATTAGGCAAAGTAGGCATTGGCCTATGGGCACCCACGCCATTAGGGGCCCCAGGCCAGCTTCCACATCCCCATTTTCCCCCTGCTTGCAGCCCTCCCAGCCTGCATGCCCAGCCAGCAACTGAGATGCTCTCTGCCTGACTTGCCTCGTGTGGCTGCTGACACCATTTCCAAGTTTGCCTCTCTTTACTTCTCCCCCACAGCTTTGGTAAAGGTGCTTTTGAGAAGGAGCCTACAGGCTGCAGCAGGTGGCGAGGCGGGCACTCCAACTCTGATAATTTGCGAGGGGCCCCCCAAGATTTCAACTGCCTAGGGGTCTGCACAGGGTTTAATCCGTCACTGATTATGCCTGCAGTCTGGAGATGAGTAGCAATTCTGGGGGATTCCCTCTAAACTGTGGAGTCTTGTGAGCAAAAATTCTATTTCGTGAGCTACTGACGTTAAAGTTATGAGTGACTGATTTGCTACTGCATAAATTAGTCTGCTCTGGGGCCATCCTTCCTGAGCTAAGACAAAAATGTGTGAGTTGAGAGCTAAAAAACTGTGAGCTAGCTTACACTAACTCAGCTCCAAGAGAACACTGATTCTCAGGTCCCACTTGGAGGCTGGCAAACCTCCTCCTTCCTATATAACTTTCCTTGCAAATTTGGCAACAAAAAAGATAGAAAATCAGTCAGTGAGGGCTATTACCACGTTCTCTAGGGAGAGTATGGATTGCAGGAAGATAAGAGAAATGGAGGTTGACAACCCCACCTCTTTATCTGTACATGGAAAATCCAGATAGGGCTGCCGAGCCCCCGGTCCAAGCAGGGACACTCTAACCATTTGGGAGGGAAAACTCTAAGGTACAATAAGTACCATAGAGTTTTCCCTCCCAAATAGCTAGAGCGTCTGGGAAAACCACTGAGTTTCCCCAAAAATGCCTAGAGTGGTTGCCACGCGACATCACTGGCACGATGACATTACTCACAAGTGATGTCATCACACCGCGTGCGCAAAGCGCACGAGGTAAGTCCCCCGCTGGAGGCTCTGAGGGACTTGGCAACCCTAATTCCAGATACGAAAAGAAAGAAGTCTGCTTTCCAAAACATAAGCGAAATCTAGAAGCAGGCAAAGTTCACAACTGCAGAATCGCTGTGGTGAGGCAAAGTCAGATTGGATGGACTTTAGGGCTGCTGTAACGAAGGCTATGAGCCCACTGCTCCAAGTTTTTATACCTTCCGAGCTAGTTTGGCTGCTGCAATACATGGGGGCTTTTTCAGAGCCCATTTTCCGAGTCAGAGTGGCTGTACTTCACCTTCAGGAGTTGTGTGCAGAAACCCCCAGTTTTGAATTCCCCACATCTCCCATTAAAAAGGAAGGCCCCGGTCTGAGACTGTGAACTAGGGTTGCCAATCCCCAGGTGGGGGCAGGGGATTCCCCGGTTTGGAGGCCCTCCCCCTGCTTCAGGGTTGTTAGAAGGTGGGGGGAGGGGAGGGAAATGTCTGCTGGGAACTCTGTTATTCCCTATGGAGATTTATTCCCATAGAAAATCATGGAGAATTGATCCACGGGTATCTGGGGCTCTGGGGGGAGGGGGCTGTTTTGGGGATAGAGACACCAAATTTTCAGTATAGCATCTAGTGCCTCTCCCCAAAATACCCCCCAAGTTTCAAAAAACTTGGACCAGCGGGTCCAATTCTATGAATCCCCAAAGAAGGTGCCCCTATCCTTCATTATTTCCTATGGAAGGAAGGAATTGAAAAGGTGTGCCATCCCTTTAAATGTGATGGCCAGAACTCCCTTTGGAGTTCAGTTATGCTTGTCACAGCCTTGATCTTGGCTCAAGCCCTAATGTCTCCTGGCTGCACCTCCAAAGTCTCCTGGCTCCACCCCCAAAGTCCCCAGATATTTCTTGAATTGGACTTGGCAACTTTACTGTGAACAGCCCCATCATCAGTCAAAGTAAAACAGCACACCAGTTTGTATAGAAATATGGTGAATATTTGTTCTAAATACTCCGCTAGATGAAGCACTGGTCTCACTCAACAGACAATAAGCTTCATAAATTCTCATCACTTGCTCTGAAAAAAAGCTTGGCTGTCAAAACAGACTGCTCATCTAAGACTGGAAAATACCTGGAGTCTTTGGGGGTGGAGCCAGGAGAATAATAATAATAATAATAATAATAATAATAATAATAATAATAATAATAATAATAATAATAATAATAATAATAATAATAATAATAATAATAATAATAATAATAATAATTTTATTCTTATATCCCGCCCTCCCCCGCCGAAGCAGGTTCAGGGCGGCTCACATGACATGGTTTACACCATGATTACACTAAAATCATCAATACATTAAAACAGTTAAAATAGTTAGATACAATTCAGATTAAGTTAATTAACAATTAAAATTTATCAAATATAAAATTAAATTAAAGTGCCACAGTTCAGGATGTGTATAGGATGTGTATAGAAAGCAGAGGTTGGGAAGGGGAGGGGCCTCAGCTGGATTGCTACAGTCCACCCTTCAAAGCAGCCATTTTCTCCAGGGGAGCTCATCTCTGCTGTCTGGAGATAAATTGTAAAAGCGGGAGATCTCCAGCCCCCACCTGGGCACTGCAAAAGAACAGTGGCAGCACAATATATGAAATCCAAAAATACAACAATACAAACTATTGTGCACAAACAAACACTCTTAACTGGTGTATATAAAGTTCTATTATAATGAAATGAACAGCCTACAACAGTGGGCATACATTCATACAGTATAAATAGAAAACAACAGTCTCAAAACAATATACAAAGGAGGACCCCACACAGTCACTGAGTTTTCCAAAATGAGTACACAGACTCAAAAATAATGTTCCACAGGAGTCCCTCCGTTGTTTGTTGACTTCTGAAGGACAAATTCTAGCCTTCACGCAAACCCCAGATTTGATTGCGTTCCGCTGCTCCTGCAGCTTCCTCGTAAGTCAACTGAAAACTCCAGCCAAGTTCTTTCTCAAACGCCCATTTTGATATCTTAATTTGCGGCTTGCAATCATTTCTGATTCGCGTATATTTTATTTAAAATATGTACATCCCACCTTATATCGTCAAACACAAAAGTATAAAGGTCCAAATTAGCAAAAAAAAAATCAAAATTTACAAATTAAAAATGCACTGAATAAAAAAAGAAACATAGATCAGAAAGAACACTGGATTTTTTAAAAAATGCATATAATTGAAAAACCACACAGAATTAAAAGCACACAAAAAAATTTAATCCCTCAAAATTAAAACAAACATACAATTAAAAAACATAAGACAAATCTGCTGAAATGATTTACCCTCCACCAAACTCTTTGTGGAATAAAACTGTCTCATGACGTAACTGCAGCTCTGTGAAGATGTCCTCTGTACACAATTCCGGGGTAGACCAGTCCAAACGACTGGGTCAACCACCAGAGATATAAGATTTCCAGAAATCTTGAGGCCACAGCAGAAAAACGGTTTTTGGTGTGTGGGGGGGGGGGGTTGTGGGGAGGAGGATTGAAATTTTGGGAAAATTTAAATATATGCAATACTTACATTTCTATCAAGCATAAACTTCTTTTCTTTTTCTTTTTTTTGAGAAAATTTTACTTTTATTCAAGAAAAAGAAATATACATCCACAAAAGAAAAAGAAAAAGTGTACACAAAAAAGAACAACAACATATAACTTAGTCTATAACTAAGCTACAAACAAATACATACATACATACATCATCCTCCCTTTACCAAACAACCACAACAAATACCCAGCCACACACGCTGGGAGACGGAGAGGTTTCAACAAGCAAAAAGTATTCAGTTATAATTTCACAATTATTTCATTCATATTTTAATATAAAAACTCAATGTTAATGTCAAAGCCTTTGGTTCTTAACTAAAAGAAGACATTTTCGTTACTCAATAATTGTATCGAATTTCAATATAATTACTCCATATCAAATCCTTTACTTTTAACCCATTTATAAACAGGGTTCCACTCTTCCTGACACTTTTGGACATTTCCGTTTCTTAATCTTGTAGACATTAAATCGGCCTCTGCAGTTTCCATTAATCTGTTTATAAACTCATCTCTGTCCGGGGTTTTTTCGCTTTTCCAATATTTGGCATATAATACTCTGGCTATCGTAATAATGTACATTAACAATTTCAGCTTTGTTGTGGGGAGTTTCTGCCTACAAATATTTAAAAGATATAATTCCGGCACATGAGTAACTTGTGTTTCCAAGATTTTTTGGGTCCAAATGTTAATTTGTGTCCAATACTTTCTAGCAGGTTTGCATTGCCACCATATATGAAATAAAGAACCTTTAACTTCTCGACACTTCCAACAACTGTTAGAATATGTGGGGTAGATTTTGGCCAATCTGTCAGGTGTGAGGTACCACCTATATACCATTTTGTATAGATTCTCTTTGAGGTCTGCTGGTTTTATTAATTTTAAATTCTGTTTCCATAATTTCTCCCATTCCTCCAAATTTATGTTATGGCCAAAGTCTTTAAGCCATCGAATCCATGCTTCCTTGACTGTTTCATCGCTCATCTTAATTTGAAGCAGCCAATCATACACCTTAGAGATTATCTTCTGCTTGGATTCTAAGATAAGGTCTAACTCAATTTGTGTATTCACAAAGCCTTTTTCTTTATCTGCTTGGAATCTTGATCTCAATTGGCATTGAAGCCACCAATTTAGCTTAACAATCTCTTCTTCGATCAATTCATTCTTATCATTCAACAGATATGCGTAGTCCTGTGGGTTGTCCCAATTATACAGATTAGGATGGGTCAAGGCTTCTATCGGAGATATCCACTTGGGAGTATAAGTATACTGTAACTTAATTTCACTCCAAATCTTGTACAAAGATCTTCTTATTTCATGTCTGAGAAAACGGCCAGTTTTTATGGGGGCATGATACCACATATAATTATGCCAACCTTCTCCCAAGCCTGCACCTTCAATGATCAGTAATCTCTTGTTCTCCAACTTGCACCAATCTCTCAACCATGCCATACCACATGCTTTATAATATAAATTCCAATCTGGGAGGGCTAGGCCACCTCTTAATTTACTGTCCTGTAAAACTTTCAATTTAATTCTGGCCTTCTTGCCCTGCCAGATAAAAGTCTTGGTCAAGGTGTTTAGTTGTTGAAAAAATGTTTTGGGTACCGTGATTGGTATTGTCTGAAACAAAAACAGGATTCTCGGAAGAATATTCATCTTAATTGTGGCAATCCTGCCCAAAAGTGAAATCTGAAGATCTTTCCAATTAGTTAAGTCATGACGAATTTGTTTCAATATTTTTTCATAGTTGTCTCTGTATAAGGTCTTTAAGTCATTTGTGAGGTAAATTCCCAAATACTTAATCTTCTTTTCATGTTTGAATCCTGACAATTCCTCTAGTAATTGAATCTGGTCTTCCGGCATGTTTTTTGGTAAGATTTTAGTCTTGGCGACATTCAACTTAAAGCCGGAAACTTCACCAAATTCTCTTATTTTTTGCTTCAGAAGAGCTATCGAGGAAACAGGTTGCTCCAAAATGAATACCAAATCATCCGCAAACGCCAAAGTCTTCAACTCTATATTATTTATTCTTATGCCTTGGATTTGAGTGTCCTCTCTAATCTTCTTAATCAACGGTTCCAGCGCCAAAATAAAAAGTAAAGGAGAAGAGGACAACCCTGTCTCGTACCTTGTTCAATTTCTATTGGATCGGTCATTACTCCATTAAAACTTACTTTTGCTGTTTGCCTTGAATACACCGCTTCAATCATTCTAGTGAACTTTTCACCGCAACCAATTGCAGCCAATATGGCTTTAATAAAATTCCAATTAACATTGTCGAAGGCCTTTTCTGCATCTACCAAAATAGCAGCGAATTCTTTATCCGGATGTTCCTTGTAGTATTCGATAGCGTTCAACAAAAGTCTCACGTTTTGATTCATTAACCTTCCTGGAACAAAACCAGTTTGATCTTCATGGATCAGGCTCGGGATTACTTTCTTCAGCCTATTTGAGAGTATCGCTGCAAAGATCTTATAGTCACTATTCAGGAGTGAAATTGGTCTGTAATTTTTGACTTCTGTTGGATCAGTACCTTCTTTATGGATAAGTGTAATTAAAGCTTCTTTCCAGGAGTCCGGAATCGCACCTGTATTATAAGCTTCTTCAATAACCCTCTTGAAGGGTAACAATAATAGATCCTCAAATGCTCTGAAAAATTCAACCGGTAATCCATCCGGACCTGGTGTCTTGTTGCTTTTTTGGGTTTTAATTACGTCAACAATTTCTTGTATTGAGATAGGATTCTCCAGACTTACTTGTTGTTCCCGAGTTAGTTGTTTGACTTTCACTCCCTTTATATAATCTTCTTGATTCAGTTGTTCAATTTTCTGTTTTTTGTAAAGATTCCTATAAAAATTTTGAATGACAAGTTTCATTTGAGAGTTTTGAAATAAATCCTCATTAGTTTCACTTTTCAGCATTTTAATAATCTTTTTCTCCTTTTCCTTCCTCAATCTATATGCCAACCATCTACTCACTTTATTTGCGTTTTCAAAATGATTTTGTCTTGCCCATTTTAGCTTTTTCTCGATTTCTTCTGCTAATAAGGTGTTAATCTTGTGCTGGATAAAACTAATTTTTGCCTTCGCCTCCTTTGGGTTTCTCGCTTTCTGTTGTTGCTCAAAATGCTTCAATTTGGTTGTAAGATCGTTGTACATTTTCTTCCGTTCCCTCTTCCTCCTCGCTGTGTATCTAATAGCAACGCCTCTGAAAAAGGCTTTAAAGGCGTCCCAAATAACTGGAATCTTAGTATCTTTTTCCACATTAATCTCAAAGAATTCTTGAATTTCTTTTTTAGCAGTTTCTAAAAATTGTGATTCTCTTAGGATTTGCAAATTTAAGGACCATCGAGAGTTTCTTGATTGCTCCTCCAACGTCAACAAAATTGGGCTGTGGTCTGCATACGATTGTGGAAGTATATCTGTTTGGCTCACTGACAGAATCATGCTCAAGGATACCCAAGACATGTCAATTCTTGACCAAGATTTGTGTGCGTGAGAATAAAAAGTGAAATCAGTAGTAGTCGGATTTTTTGTTCTCCAAGCATCCACCAAATTTAATTCTTCAGCCATTTGCAAAAAAGAATTGGGTAATAAATTACGATTTTTCTTCCTCTTTTGGGGGTCATCATATTTTTTATCCATTTTTATGTCAAATATTGCATTATAGTCCCCAACAATGCAATACCTATCTGAATTGAATTCAGAGAGTCTAAGATACAAAGCTTGGTAAAATTTTTCTTGATTTTCATTGGGGGCATAGATGTTTCCTAATATTGTCTTAAGTCCATTCAGTTCCACTTCTACAATAATAATTCTTCCCTGATCATCCGAGTACAAACAGCTCGACTTGATGTGTTGAGAAACATAGATCGCAACTCCCTTCTTCTTTTTAGATGAATCACATGACGTATATAAAGTTCCTAATTTCTTGTTCTCCAAATACTTCCGATTATCTTGTCTAATATGGGTTTCTTGCAGACAAATGATTTGAGCTTCTGATTTTTTCAATTGTTGGAAAGTCTTCTTCCTTTTGCCAGGTTCATTTAAGCCGTTGATGTTCAAAGAAAGTATCTTAATGCCCAGCTTGGAATTCATTTTGGTAGTTCGATACTATCAGGTATATTAGCTAGATCTTTCCTGCTCTGAAGTCTGGTCTTAATCTTTTCATGTTTCCTTTTAGGCGTCGCTCCCTCCGGAGATTTCTTGGCACCCTCTAACTCCTGCTCTTCTCCTGAGTCTGATCCATTACGCTTCACATGTTCGTCCCAGAATTCTTCCATCTTTGCCTCAGTAGTAATGTTGAATCTTTTAGCTTGGAATGTAAAGAAGAGGCCTTGCGGAATCAGCCATCTAAATTGAATTTCATGTTTAATTAGCCAAGTAGACAATTTCTTAAATTTGAATCTCCGCTGTCGTACGCTCCAGGGTATTTCTTTCAAAATTTTGATCTTAGTTCCTTTCCAGTTAATTTCACATTCTCTGGCTTTCCGAAGAATTCTCTCCGTAGTTTCTGGACGTACAAACTTTACTTGCACCTCCCTAGGGAGTTTGTGTTTTCTTGTATAAGTTGAAGATACTCTTTTAGCCCAGAGAATGTCTTTTGGACCATCCTCCAGTAATTCTTCATCATCAACCATTAGAGTTTCCATGATTTTGTGAATCAAATCCTCCTCCTTCTCTTCAGGTAGATTTTGAAAACGCAAAATCGTTGCAGCTTTTTCCATTTCTAGTCTCATCACACGGTCTTCTAGCTCCCGGATTTCTGTTTGATTTTCCCTGGCTAACTTGCTTGTCTGCCTATCACGATCCTCCATTCTGTCGACCTTAGCAGTTAATCCATGAACCTGCTGAGTATTGGCCAATAACTGCTTTTGAAATTCTGCCAATTGATCATTGGTTTTCTTGACCTGATACATCAAATCTGTTTTCAAACCATCCAGGGCTTCTTGGTTCTGTTTGAAACCAGCTGTAACGATACTTTGTAATTTTTCTATAGAGTCTTGATTGGCCAGTGCCGGACCTGCTTTTGCCCCCCCCCGCGGGGGGGGGTACCTTGTAGGTATTTTTTAATCTTTGTTTCTGTCATGGTAAAAGCGTGTCGTTAATCTAAAAATTAGTCCAATCCAAAGTTACACAAGGTTATGAGTAAGTCCCTAGAAAAATTCTACCAGCAGTACTAAATGCAATCAAAAAATCAATACACAATACACAATTAATTCTTGATGCAACCAGCAATTCTTAATGCAACCAGCAATTCAAAGTTTCAGGTATCCCACCCCAAACAGCAAAAGAGAAGAATACAAATCATTAAACAGCAAAAAACCCAAAACAGGAAAAAATTACCAAATCATTGGATTCATTCAACTTTTCAATTAATTATATGACATTTCATTAAAAACAAAAGTCCCCAATTGCCTCACCAAGATCACAGTCCTATCTTATCTGCTCTTTCTTCTTTCTTCTCTCTTCTCTCTTCCCTTCCCTCTTCTCTCTTCCCTTTTCTCTATTAAGTCCTTTTTTGCATTGTCTCCAGTCCTAGTAACTTGGTGCCTTGATGTCTTGGAAACTGTCTTAAAGTAATATGGCTATAAGTTTTAGTCTTGGAAAAACCAGCTAGAGCTAGTAATGAGATGGTTCAACAAAAACAGGGACACAGTCCAGAAGGAGCCTCCAAAATAACTTGAGATAAAATTGTATTCCAAATGTCTCTTAAGAGATGTGAACCCAAACACCCAAAATCTTCAGTGGAGCGCAGCCGCAGTGGTAACTGCTAAGAACTGCAACTCTACCCTTTGATCCCACGGAAGCAGTCTCTGAAGCACGTAGCCCCAAAACAAACGCTGTTTCTTTTCCCCAGATGAGGATATGTTGCTTTGAAAAAAAGAAAGCCTCCTTCAACCACGCACACGGAAAGGAGTTGTGGAAAATCCTAGAGTGGCATGCCCAAAATCATATCACATCTGGTTTTTCACAGGAAGTGACATCACATGCCTGCAATCATGATGCCAGTATACCTGTCCCAGCTGGACTGGGTTCCCTAAATATAGATCAAGAAAGCCCAGATACAAACCTCTACTCATGAACCTCACCTCAGGTGAGCTATTCTCTCTCAGTTCAGTCTACCTCACAGGGTTGTTGTATGTAAGGCTACTATGATGGGGAAGAACTAGAGATTCCTGGTCACCAATGAGTCAAGCAATTTATATTTTTATATGAAGCCTGGGTTCAATCAGCAACACAGGAAGAGGGCCAGAGTCTTGATGTTGGGTACTGGCTTCTTTATGAGCCCCGTGGCGCAGAGTGGTAAAGCTGCAGTACTGCAGTCCTAAGCTCTGCTCACGACCTGAGTTCGATCCCAGCAGAAGCTGGGTTCAGGTAGCCGGCTCGAGGTTGACTCAGCCTTCCATCCTTCCGAGGTCGGTAAAATGAGTACTCAGCTTGCTGATGGGAAAGTGTAGATGACTGGGGAAGGCAAACCACCCTGTAAAAAGTCTGCCGTGAAAACGCTGTGAAAGCAACGTCACCCCAGAGTTGGAAATGACTGGTGCTTGCACAGGGGACTACCTTTACATTCTTACTGGCTTCTTTATCAAGTTCTTTGGAGGAAGGGTAAAGTAAAATATAATAAAAGAAATAAAACCAATGATCAATTTGCCATTTGCTGCTGCTTTTTTTAAAAAAAAAAATAGGTTTGCGTGTTACGGCTTGCAATGTTTTATGGGTTGGAGTTGCTTTTACTGCATTTGTAGCTACATTCTGGAATGACTTAGGTGCTTATTAAACAGAAACATGGCATATATAAATTAAAAAGTAAATAAATGTATAAACAAGATTGCACATTGCTCCTGTGCATGAAAGTAGCATTCGCCACACTGGCTTGTTTTATTAAACAAAGGAGTTCCTCTGTACAATTGGAACTCTAAACCTTTCATTCATTGGGGTCTTCTGATTTTTTTAAAAAAATACATAACTAATCATACAGAGAAACCCAGCTGTTAAAGATTAATTCTATATCCCATGACCCCAACAGATTCTAAACTGGGAGAACCGGGTTTGATTCCCCACTCCTCCACATGCAACCAGCTGAGTGACCTTGGGTCAGTCACAGTTCTCTCACAGAAAATCCACAGGTATCTGGGGCTCTGGGAGGGCTGTTTTTTGGGGTAGAGGCACCAAATTTTCAGTATAGCATCTAGTGCCTCTCCCCAAAATACCCACCAAGTTTCAAAAAGATTGGACCAGGGGGTCCAATTCTATGAGCCCCCAAAGAAGGTGCCCCTATCCATTATTTCCTATGGAAGGAAGGCATTGAAAAGGTGTGCCGTCCCTTTAAATGTGATGGCCAGAACTCCCTTTGGGGTTCAATTACACTTGTCACAGCCTTGATCTTGGCTCCACCCCTATTGTCTCCTGGCTCCACACCCAAAGTCTCCTGGCTCCACCCCCAAAGTCCCCAGATATTTCTTGAATTGGACTTGGCAACCCTTTCTAAAAGCCATGATGCAGTCCCCTTGTGGACGCCAATAAACTCCAGGTCTGATCAGTGTCTCAGTGCAGGACCACTATTGCTTCCAAAAGAAATAAAGAAAAACTAAACAAATTCCTCACGTTTTCATTTTCCCCCCTCACATATTCATGAGGTGGCACCATTCCCCCCCCTCCAATCTTCTAAACTTTATACATCCTTGTCCATTTTTTTAACTAAGGTTTTCAGTGGGCTTCTTTAAAAAAAAAAACACCCCTAGCAAAGCTGTACATATAACAACTCCATTTGTTTAGCAATATTTTTATTAACCCAATTCCAAGAACCACCCACATCAAAGTAAAATAGCATGTATATTTTAGGAAACCCACAAACTACAAGACCAGGACATCAAACATCAATGACCAGGAAAAGGTGGGGGCGGGGGATAGTTCTAGCCAGTTGCTGTGAAACCTCAAAATCTGATAATGGGGTGCAGCAGGACAGCGATCAAGAAAAAGTTAAACGCAACGTCTGATCTAATCTCAAAAGCATGGGTTGGAAAGGGAGAGGAACTCAGCGGGTATTATAATGATCTAGGCACTGCTGACCCAACACTTTGTCCCTGAACACATTAAGCTGGCTTCTATTTTACCAGACCTCAAAAATCAGCATTGTCTACTCTGATACATCACAGTACTTCAAGGGTCTCAGGCAGAGGTTTTTCTCATCACCCACTATCTGATCCTTTTAACTGGAGATGCTGGGGATTGAACCTGGAACCTTCTGTATACTAAACATCAGGGTTGTTGGGGGTTTTTTTAGCAGGAACACGCAGGAACGCAGCTCCAGCTGGCTTGGCATCAGGGGGTGTGGCCTAATATGCAAAGGAGTTCCTACTGGGCTCTTTCTACAAAAAAGCTGTGTGGAACAATGGTGACATCAGGGGTGTGACCTAATATGCAAATGAGTTCCTGCTGGGCTTTTTCTATGGAAAAAAACCCTGCCAAGCATAATCACTCTCTTTGACTAGTAGAATGAACTGTGCCCAAATTAAGCAAATCAGCAGTTTCCCTGCAAACAATGTAAACTATACAGGACGTGAAATACATTTATTTATCATCATTTCACACCATGCCACAGCAGTGCTCTTTGAACACAACACAATGCAGATTAATCTAGAAAACTGCAACAGCCACAACTTCAGCATCCACTACAAGAAACTGGCTGTTTTACTGCAGACCAATACACGACTACCTTCTGAAATGACATCAGCATTTTTGTGGGGAGCGTTCACACTACGCTAAGCAATGTGTTTTGCAACTGGCTTTGTGCTATTCTTACACAGCAAAAATCCAGAGCCAGTTTGGTGTAGTGGTTAAGTGTGTAGACTCTTATCTGGGAGAACCAGGTTTGATGCCCCACTCTTCCACTTGCAGCTGCTGGAGTGACCCTGGGTCAGTCATAGCTCCCGCAGAGGTTGTCCTTGAAAGGAAAGCTGCTGTAAGAATTCTCTCAGCCCCACCTACCTCACAGGGTGTCTGTTGTGGGGGAAGAAGGTAAAGAAGATTGTAAGCCACTCTGAGACTCTGATTCAGAGAGAAGGGCAGGGTATAAATCTACAGTCTTCTTCTTCTTCAAAATGCATTATTTAGTGTAGTGTGAATGCAACCTGTGTCTCCTTAATGGAAAGTTAAAAGCGGAAGTGGTTGAGCCATGGCCTTCCCCTGCAGTCTTCCTTGGTGGTCTCCCATCCAAGTACTGACCCCACTTAGCTTCCCAGATCTGACGAGATCAGGTGATAATATGGCACCTTCCCTCCCACATCAGTACCTACACTGCAAGAAATCTGGGAGACCCAGATTCAAATCCCACCTTGTGTTAGCCTGCGAAGCTCATTGAGTGAGCTTGGTAGGGTTGCCAAGTCTTACATTGCCTCCGGCAGGGGATCAATCTTGAGCATGGCACGGTGACGTCACCTATGGTATCATAAAGTTTTAACCTGAATGCTAGAGCGTCCCCGATGTGATGTCATCATGCCAGGCACGTTGCACGGTGACTGAGCTCTTTGGGGGCAGCCCGCTCCATATCAATGGGTTTGAGACCTCCAAGGAGGTGGGACCTTGACAGCCGAAGCACTTGGGCCATCGATCCATTCACAGACAACCTCACAGGGTTGCTGTGAGGACAAAATGGAGAAAAGGAGAATGGTGTATTGGGGCTTCAGCATGGTCCACCCTTCCTATCCCTAGAGTCCACCCTTCCAATCAGTCATTTTCTCCAGGGGAGCTGATCTCTGCCAGCTGGAGATGAAAGTGGGAGATCCCCAGGCCCCACCTGGAGCCTGGCAACCCTAACATAGAACAGCCCAATCTGTCAGAGCACCTGTCTGCACCTCCATGCTCACATTTATGTATTTGTAAAGAAAACAGATATCATATATGAACATATGAAGCTGCCTTATACTGAATCAGACCTTTGGTCCATCAAAGTCAGTATTGTCTTCTCAGACTGGCAGCGGCTCTCCGGGGTCTCAAGCTGAGGTTTTTCACACCTATTTGCCTGGACCCTTTTTTGGAGATGCCAGGGATTGAACCTGGGACCTTCTGCTTCCCAAGCAGATGCTCTACCACTGAGCCACCATCCCTCACACGCAGTGTTTCCTCTAAGCTAAGTTAGTGTGAGCTAACTCGCAATTTTTTAGCCTCCTGCTCATACATTTTTTGTCTCAGCTCAGGAAAAATGCCCCTAAAGCAAACGAATTTATGAGATAGCTGACAACTTCAATGCCAGTAGCTCACAAAGTAGGATTTTTGCTCACAAGACTGCACAGCTTAGAGGGAACATTGATCACATACAAACAAAAATGTCACGCAAGTCCCCCTCATCCACCGACAGGAAAACTAAAACCCGTAGCATTGCCCTAGGAACTTTTCATCCCTGGGTGGAAAATGGTTTAGGTTTATTCGATTTATGTCCCGCCCTCCCTGCCGAGGCAGCCTCAGTACGTTCTGATCAATTTCCTTTCCTCTGCAAGTTAAAAAAAAAAAATTGGCAAAATGTGGGCCCCTCAAGTCCTCCCCTCCCGCTCCCCCCATGTAATGGAAAGGAGGGGCTCTTGGTGCGGTTTCTGCGAGGCAAGGGGAAGTCTGACTCTACAGCCGTCGCGGGTGGAAGCGGCGGAGAGCCTGCCTCATAAACAGGATCAGCCCATGCAGGGCCAAACAACAGAGCATGAAACCGCAGTGTTATCTACTATCTCCACGTGGGCTGAGTGGGCAGAAGAGCCGGGCTTGTGTAGGGAAAGGAAACGGCCAGGCCAGGCGGATGTCAAATACCACCCTTTTAGGTATTCAAGATGGGGGATGAGGCCACAGTGCCCCTGCTAGCTAGCCAGGGCGACTCCCTTGGCAGTTTCTTTGCTTTAAATTAAGAGTCAGTACTTCAATGCGCCGTTGCACATGATTCTTTGGATGAAGGTAGCTCCTGCTGGCTTTATCCAGCTGACCCTTTCTAGGATCCAGAACAGGGGTGGCCAAACTGTGGCTCAAGTGCCACAATGTGGCTCATTCACACATATTGTGTGCCTCTCAAAGCCCGCCCCCCCCCCCCGTTGGCCAGCTTAGAGAAGGGCATTTCTCTCTTCAAATAACTTCTCCAAGTTATTTGTCTTGGAGAATGCATTTAAATTTAAAGTTGTTTTCTTTCCACCTCTCCATCCCCATCCCCTGCCTGCCTGCCTGCCTTCCTTCTTTCCTTTCTTCCTTCCTGCTCTCAAACACGACATTCATGTCTTGCGCCTCTCAAACTTCTCAAATTTATTCAATGTGGCTCTTACATTAACTAAGTTTGGCCACCCCTGACCTAAAAGAAGAAGAAGAGATTAGATTAGATTTATACCCTGCCCTTCACTCAGAGTCTCAGAGCAGCTTACAATCTCCTTTGTCTTCCCCATCCCACAACTGACACCCTGTCAGGTAGGTGAAGCTGAGAGAGCTCTGACAGAAACTGCTCTTGAGAGGAACAGCTCTGCAAGAACTTGTGACTGACTCAAGGTCACATCAGCAGGTGGAGGAGTGTGGGATCAAACCCAGTTCTCCCAGATAAGAGTCTGCATGCTTATCCACTGCACCAAACTGGCTCGATTGAGTTTTATCTTGCCCCTTCCTTAAGGAGGCTCAGGGCAGCATTTGTGGTCATCTGTTCTCCCCTTTCATCCTCACACAGGGACAGTTCCAAGTTTTGGTGGGCCCTAGGCCGAGAGTTCCCATCCACAATCAGAGCTCATACCCTCTGTCCCTCCCACCCATCTGCATGTCCTCCTCGAGTTCATACGTCCTTACACTACCAGTTTGGTGTAATGGTTAAGAGTGGCAGACTCTAATCCAGAGAAGCAGGTTTGATTCCCCACTCCTCCTCCACATGCAGCCAGCTGGGTGACCTTGGGCCAGTCACAGTTCTCTCAGAGCTCTCTCAGCCCCACCTACCTCACAGGGTGTCTGCTGGGGGGAAAGGATGGGAAGGAGATTGCAAGTTGCTCTGAGACACCATAGGGTAGAGAAAAGTGGGGTTTTTTTTAAAAAAAAAACCCTACTCTTCTTCCTGCAATCTCTTCCACTGCAGAGCTCACAATTGTATGACCACCCACAGCCCTTCTTTCCCTGATGAGAATAGCAGTGTTGGCAGCTGGGTCACTAGCAATCGGGTGATGGAGGTTAACGGTATTTGGCCCTAGCAGTTTCCCCACTTCAGGGTATGCTGACCCTAGCCCTGGAACCTCACAAAAACCCTGTGAAGTTGGTTGTACTGTAACTGGAACAAGGTCATCCAAGGTGCTACTGGATCTCTCCAAACCCTTAAAATGACATTTCAATCCCATAGTTCTTCTGGGGTACAATCCCACATGCATGCACAGCCCAGAAGCAATCTACAAATATCGGGAGCCTTTCAGAGCTTTTGAAGACCAGTGGGGTGGCGGGTGAGGTGTTAAGCCTTTTCAGGCTAGGGTTGCCAATCCCAGTTGGGGTGGGTGGGAGCAAAAAAGCTCACAGCCAAACGGCAAATGGAAGAATAAAATAATATTGTACAAAAATACTCTGTGTGAAATAACTCCAAAAGTTCAAATTGTATATCAGTCGCAAAGGCTAAACAGTAAACAGCTCAATATCTTCATACAAATTGACTCAAAGACTAAGAACCCGTAGATTAGGGTATAACTCACACCACACTTCAATACAAATATTTGTACACAATCTTACACATTTACTTGCTGCTGGGGGTGCTATTCTATGACTAAGTTGCATACTGGGTGGGTGGTAGTTAATCACAGGTTAACAACTACAACTCTAACAGCTCCCCTCCCCCCCCACACACACGCTATCTCAGCCCTCTCAGTCTAAAGGTCGCCAATGCCAAAGGCTGCCTCTGTTGCATTTGAAAGGTATTTTCAGGGTTTGTTTTGTAGAAAAAGCCCAGCAGGAACTCATTTACATATTAGGCCACACACCCTGACACCAAGCCAGCCGGAACTGCATTCCAGCTCAAAAAAAGCCCTAGGTATTTCCAAAGCAAGAAGTCAAGAAATAATGAAGAGTGAATTGCCACTCAGCTATGAACAACCATGGTCAAAATCACCTTCTGGCTTGAATCCTTGTGGTAGCTGACTCTGGTCATGTATGATGGGGGAATGGGTCTTTTGTCCATGCCCAGAGAGGCACTCTTATTTACTGCTGCATCAGTGTGTCAGTGCTTAATTCTCGTGGCCCTTTCTTGCAAGCCCAGGGAAATGCAGGAAGGGTGATTAACATGTGGAATTCACTGCCACAGGAGGTGGTGGCGGCCACAAGTATAGCCACCTTCAAGAAGGGTTTAGATAAAAATATGGAGCACAGGTCCATCAGTGGCTATTAGCCACAGTGTGTGTGTATATATAAAAAATTTTGCCACTGTGTGACACAGAGTGTTGGACTGGATGGGCCATTGGCCTGATCCAACATGGCTTCTCTTATGTTCTTATGCTAATTGCCACTTTGGGGTCAGGCAGTAATTTTTCTCTAGGCCAGTTTGGCCAGGGATCCTGGAGGTTGGTTTTTGTTTGGGTTTGTTTGGGGTTTTGGGGGTTTTTTTGCTATCTTCTGGGCATGGAGCAGGTGTCAATGGGGTGTGTGGAGGTGTTTGCGAATTTCCTGCATTGTGCAGAGGGTTAGACTAGATGACCCTGGAGGTCCCTTCCAACTCTGTAACTCTATGATCTCACTTTGGGGAGAGATTTTAGCAAGCCGCTCTCACAATCAGATTACAGTCCATATTCTTTTTCTGCTGTCTCAGCCATCGCACTTCGGAAATTCAACCAAAGCGCTGCTGAAAAATATGCTTGCCTTGTACAGCCTCGTCTTCAGAATGCAAATAAGCCCAAATAACAAATTTACCCAGCGCTGCTGAAAAATATGCTTGCCTTGTACAGCCTCGTCTTCAGAATGCAAAAAAGCCCAAATAACAAATTTACCCAGCACCGATTTCATGCGCTCTTCTTATGTGTCACTTGGTTTTCTAGAAATGGGTTTGCACTGCTGAATTTACAGCAGCAAACCAGGACTACAAAATGCAAACACACACACACACACACACACACACATATACATATATATATATATATATATATATATATATATATATATATATATATATATATATATTTGGGGGGGGGGGGTCAAAAGAAGCAACCACCTTCCCAGAAGGACAATCTCTGCTGAACAGGCTGAAAGAATGGTTCCCCAAGGACCACTGGCAAACTTAATTATAGAAGAGACTCATCATACGTGATTATGCTACTTAAATGGTCTGGGTCAAACATGCATCCAAGGGACGGTTGTCGTGGCTCAGGGGTAGAGCATCAGCTTTGCTTACAGAAAAGCCCAGGTTCAATCCCTAGCATTTCCAGTGAAAAGGTTCAAGTAGCAGATGATGGGAAAGACCTCGACCCAGGACCCTGGAGAGCTGTTGCATGTCAAAATCTCTTGCACCTACATTTGGCATGGATGGTTCCCCCGTCAAACTGAAATCTTTTGTGATACAGGAAGCAATTCTGAGGCACCCTCTCCATTAGCACAGGGCAGCAGCCATGGCAGAGAAGACATGCTAGTTCGGACCCGTGCTAGAGTTGCCGAGCCTCAGGTTCTTGCTATTAGAAACTCTATTAATAGAAACACAACTTGTAGCCAAATTCATACGCAATATAAAGTCCAGACAAAAGTCCACCAACGTGCTTCACTCTATCAAGTCCATTAAGAAGAAGGTCCGTGTTCTGGGTTGCCACTTCTTACAAATTCTTCCTATAAAGTGCTGTACAATCCTGAAGCTCAATAAAGACTTATTCCAGAACTGAGATGATGTATGGTTCTCACTTATTAATCCCCAGCAAGGCAAGGACCTGGAAAGACAAGCTTCCACCGGTACTGTCGATTAAATTACCATTTCTCCGCCTGACTTTGTCAAAGAAGCATCACTGCAAGTTGGTCACATTCCAAAAAGACGCTCACGTCTCGAACACTCCTAGGAGTGGAAACACAGCACATGGACCTTCTTCTTAATAGACAACAGAGTTAAGCCTATCGGTGGACTTTGTATGGACTTTACTGTATATGAATTTGGCTACAAGTTGTATTTCTATTAATAGTATCTATTTATTTATTTAGTAGATTTATATTCCACCCTTTCCCATAGGCGGCTCTCAGGGCAGGTTACAGACATAATAAATTAAAACCCAGCTAAAATAATAATAAAACAATATCAAGGTGAAACAACAAGATACACACAACATAGGTGGTGCGGGCACAGTTTTCAGATTAGAACATATATATCTCAACCCGAGATACAGTGGTCCGGATGGTAAGAAGAAGAAGAAGAAAATATTGGACTTATATCCCGCCCTCCACTCCGAAGAGTCTCAGAGCGGCTCACAATCTCCTTTACCTTCCCCCCCCCCAACAACAGACACCCCGTGAGGTAGATGAAGATATTGGATTTATATCCCACCCTCCACTCCGAAGAGTCTCAGAGCGGCTCACAATCTTCTTTACCTTCCTCCCCCACAACAGACACCCTGTGAGGTAGATGAAGATATTGGATTTATATCCCGCCCTCCACTCCGAAGAGTCTCAGAGCGGCTCACAATCTCCTTTACCTTCCTCCCCCACAACAGACACCCTTCAGCTGGTTTGGCTTGGAGAAGTGAAATGCCTTCTTCAAGCTGGCTAATGAGGCAGAGGGGACTTCGAGAGCCACACAATATGTGTGAAAGAGCCACATGTGGCTCCCAAGCCACAGTTTGGCCACCCCTGATTTTATCTATGCTGGTCTTTGATCGCACAATAAATGAAACTGAAACTACAAGAGGCCAAGATGCACAAAATGGACACCTGAGGCAAGATGGAGCCCATCGGGCCTACCCCAATGACTGCTCACAAGCTGGTTGTGAAGTCAATTGTCACTTTTGTAGGGAGAAATTCACACTGTGTGTTGTGTGGGGAAATTAACAACACACACACACTCTAGGGGTGCCAGGTCTGACTCAAAAATTATCTGGGGACTTTGGGGGTGGAGCCAGGAGCAAGGGTGTGACAAGCACAACTGAACTCTGAAGGGAGTTCTGGCCATCACATTTAAAGGGACCATACACCTTTTAATACTTAAATTTTTATTAATTTTATATATAACAACAATGAAGTAAGAAAACAACCAAATAAATAAAAATTAGTTATAACAAATATAACAACAATAAAACCAGTATGGCAATATTGATCTACAAATACATTAAGCAGATAATTAACATCACCTTCAGCTGGCATAGTTTAATTTAGTTATGTAAGTCAACTGTCATCAATAAAATGCAAAATTCATATGCTTTTTTTTTTAATTCTGCAATATACGCCTACAAAATTATTTTCTTTCGCTGGTACACACCTTTTTAATGCCTTCCCTCTGGAAATAAGGAAGGATAGGGGCACCTTCTTTTGGGATTCATAGATTTGGACCTCCATGGTCAAATCTTTTTGAAACTTGGGGGTTTATTTGAGGAGAGGCACCAGATGCTATGCTGAAATTTGGTGCCTCTACCTCAAAAAACAGCCCCCTCAAAGCCCCAGATACCCATGGATTGATTCCCCATTATACCCTATGGGAGCCAGTCTCCATAGGGTATAATGGAGAGCCCAGCAGACATTTGCCCCCCCTTCTGATAACCCTGAAGTGGAGGGAGAGCCTCCAAACCGGGGGATCCCCTGCCCCCAACTGGGGATTGGCAACCCTAACATACACATGTTGTTCCCTCACTGGAATCTGTTTTCTTGTGAAATGTGGCTGTCTTTGCTCTCATAGAGCTACCAGCTCCAGGTGGGGAAATACCTGGAGATTTGGGGAACAGAACCTGAGGAGGGCAGGGACTTCTGTGGGGTATAATGCCATAGAGTCCACCTTCTGAAGTGGCCATTTTCTCCAGGTGAACTGATCTATGTGGTCTGGAGATCAATTGTAATTCCAGGAGATCTCCAGCCACCACCTGGAGGTTAGCAACGCCACTCTCATTCCCTTCACAGATGTCTGTTTTAAGAGATGTTTCTTTCCAGTGATGTATGTGCTTCAAGTGGCTTTTGGCATAACACTGTTTTAGACCATCTGGGGGCTTTGAGGGATTTCTGGAGTTCCATATTTTATAAATACGTATTCCCCCCTCCCCAATGATACCACATTTTAAGCCATTTTGGGGATCTAATGTGGCAGAAAAAGCAGCTAAAAATTGCCCACAATGAAACAATCTTCTATTATTTTATTCCTTCAAATAGAAGTGTGGAGTTTTGTTTTTGTTTGGGTTTTTTTTTGGGGGGGGGGCTTTGCACAGGAATGGCCCTAAGGTATTTTAATGGAAAATCCAGTTGGCAGCCCTTTCTACTAATAAAGATAGAGCATGATTTACTGGGGAATTCTCAAGTTACTGAAACTAACGTGAGGTACCCAAGACCACAGTTAGCGCTCAGAACCAAATTTTAGTCAAAATTTCCCCATTATGTTGTCTGTGGACTTCCTGTGGTACATGAAGCTGTACCGGCTCTCCGGTTTAAAGCTGGCACCGTTACACAGTACAGTTTGTTCGTTCCAAGTACGTGCAATAAACTCCCTCCCTCTCCGCTGTGCCCTTTCATTTTCCAACAAGACAGAAATGAAAGAAAGAGAAGGGGGGGAAATAAATGAAGAGAATGTGATTAAAAACAATGCCCCACTTGCGGGTAAAGTTTGGGGGAAGAGAAGTGACTAGTTCAGGAAGTTTAGAAGACTAAAGGGGGGGGGGAACACACCTGAAAATATGCCACACACACACACACATGCTTTGTACTGCCAAGTAATGGAACGACAGAGTTTACAAAAAACAGAACCACAGTTACAAGAAAACCAATTACGAGAAAGCGAAAAGCGCTGTTTCTTCTTCTCAAGGGCTGATACGGCGGCGAATACCTTATGATGCCCATTTTTGTTTTGTCCATCCCACTTAACAAAGGCTTCTTTGCAGAATGAAAGCCCATTTTTCGATCCCACGCTGGGACTCACGCTGGGGGGTCGGGGGACCAGAGATCACCCCTTCTCACATCAGCACGTTGGCTCCATCTCAACAGCTAAAATTAATGCTTAGGTTGCCGGGTCTGGGTTGAAAAATACCTGGAGATTTTAGGGCAGCCTGGGCAGTGCAGGATTTGGGGAGGGGAGGGACCTCGGCAGGACACAATGCCATAATAGAGTCCACCTGCCAAAGCAACCAATTTTTCCACGGACTGCAAATCAACTGTAATAGCAAGAGATCTTCAGGCCTCACTTGTAGGTTGGGAACCCTAATTAATAGCCATCACATTTAGCATCTACATAGTGCTTTCAAAAAGTCCAAACTGTCTTATAATATATAATATCCTGTTTTATCTTTGACTGAGGGTGACAGTTACCTCTTAGCTGGCAACCTTCTCCACTATGTTTTCGGGCCTCTTCCCCTGCCTGTGAAATGATCGGCAGTCTGACTTGAGATAAACAATCACTATCTGATTTTAAGAATGTTATTAAATTACTGATTGTTCTATTCTGAATGTTTATACAGAATTATTCTAATTATTCTAATTATTATTCTAATTCTGCACAGCACCTAAAGCCAAGCAGTGGCAGGGATTGGGCGATTCAATCATCATCATCATCATCATCATCATCATCATCATCATCATCACCTTAGATTCTTTTGGCCAGGGGTGTCAAACATGCAGTTTGAGGGCCAAATTAGGCCCCCAAGCAACTGGCTATCATCTGCTTCCTTTTCCCTCTCTCTTGCTTCCTTCAGCATAACAGTTTGCTTTGCAAGGCTTGCTCAACTGCACAGAAACTACAGAGCAAAGCCTCTATTTTCTCCATTGGCTGAGGCTCCTCCCTTGGGGAGGAAAGGGGGGAAGAACAGCTTGCTTTGCCAGGCTCTCTCAATAGCATAGCAGAGCTACTGAGTCAAGCCTCTATTCCTTCTATTGGCTGAGGCTTCTCCCCCCCCCCAAAGTCCCCTGGGGAAGGAAGGAAAGAGCCAGAGCTTCCTTTGCCCAGTTCCCTGGATCCCATGGGAGAAATACAAAGAATGCATCTTTAAGACCAAAGTTTTAAGAATGTTTTAAGTTTTTTAAAATATATATTTGTGTTTGTCTGTGTTCTTTATAAAATTTATATCTCTGCTACCTCATCTTAAACAGGTACACACATGGCCCAGCCCGACACGGCTCAGCCCAACCCGACATGGCCTGGCCCAACAAGGTCTCATTTATGTCAGATCCGGCCCTCATAACAATTGAGTTTGACACCCCAGCTTTAGACTAACAAAGCACTAATAATCTACAACGGCATAAAAGCTGTGGTCTGGATTGTATAAAGAAGTTGCGTGCATGCTGGGTAGTCTCAGCCACAGAATACGTGTCCTCTTCCATTGGCTGCAAATAGGGTTGCCATCCGCCAGCTGGGAACTGGAAATCTCCTGCTTTCACAACTGATCTCCAGCTGGCAGAGATCAGCTCCCCTGAAGAAAATGGCTGCTTGGAAGGGCGGACTCTATGGCACTGGACCATGCTGAGGCCCCTCCCCTCCCCAAACCCTGCCTTCTCCCAGATCGACCCCAAAATCTCCAAGTATTTTCCAACACAGACCTGGCAACTCTATGCACAAACAGAAGCTTTAGAGGAAGAGAGAGTGTGCTGTACTGCAAGGCCTACATAATATGCATGCAACCCCTTCATGAGGTCTAAGGCAACAGAAACAGCCAACCAACAAAATAAAAACAACATCCAAGATTTAAAACAACATTTGCACACGGCCAAAACAGTTTACCAGCCACCAAATGCTTTCTGAAATAAAGCAATTTTATACAGACATCATTTGTGTTCTTATTAGCGCAACCACGGTAAGTTGGGTCAATGTTATATTCTCGGGTTGCCAGCTCCAGGTTGGGAAATAGCTAGAGATTTTGGTATAATGTCATAGAGCCCACCTCCTGAAGCGGCCACTTTCTCCAGAGGAACTGATCTCTGTCATCTGGAGATCAGTTGTAATCCCAGGAGATCTCCAGCCACTATCTGGAAGATGGCAACCCTATATGATAATCCCTTGAACGCAGACACAAAGAATGTAGCCTAACAAAATAGGAGTCAAGCCTAACAAGTGACTATGGCAGACGTGAGATTTGAATCAGTCTCCTAGACAGCAGTTCTCAGCAAGTTTGAGAGCCAGTTGGTGTAGTGGTTAGGAGCACACAGAGGGTCTGTTGTGGGGAGAGGAAGGGAAGGAGGTTGTAAACCACTCTTAGACCCTGAGGGATGGGCGGGGTATAAATCTATCCAGTCTGTTCTCTTCTTCTTCAAGTTAGAAATCTACTCCTGTCTATTCAATGGGGCTTACACCCAGGAGAGAATCCACACCATTAACCATTACAGCACACCAGCTCAACAGCTCTCTTGCTTAATGTTCGGCATTTTTTATTCCAGAGGTCTTACAGAAACAAAAATGGAAAACATTAAAGGCAGCCTTTTCCCTTCCAACCATGAGGAATAGCTTTTATTTACAAAACTGCAAATTGTTTCGCATTTCTTTCAATAGCATCATAAACCCGGCAATTGTCGAGGGCGCATTTGTTTGGACTTCGATCAACAAACTGGTTAGTGCATTAAAACACGGATGGTTAAAAAAAAAAAGGAACAAAAGCCCTTAATTAAAATGTAATTGTGGGATTTATTGATGGACAATGGGATGAAGGTCAGGATCTAGAAGGCTTTCAAGAAGCAGCAGAGCAGATTCATGGAGGAGAGGCCCAGCAGGGCTTTTTTTGTAGCAAGAACTCCTTTGCATATTAAGTCACGCACCCCTGATGTAGCCAATCCTCCTGCAGCTTACAGTACGCCCTGTACTATGAGCCCTGTAAGCTCTTGGCTACATCAGGGTTGTGTGGCCTAATATGCAAAGGAGTTCCTGTTACAAAAAAGGCCCTTATGAGCCACGACAGCTAAGAAGACCGCAGATTTATACCCTGCCCATCTCTCTAAATCAGAGACTCAGAATCTCCTAAATCTTCTCCCCCCGTAACAGACACCCTGTGAGGTGGGTGGGGCTGAGAGAGCTCTCACAGCAGCTACCCTTACAAGGACAACTCCTGTGATAGCTATGGCTAACCCAAGGCCATTCCAGCAGTTGTAAGTGGAGGAGTGGGGAATCAAAACTGGTTCTTCCAGATAAAAGTCCGCACACTTTACCATTACATCAAACTGGCTAAACAGAGCCTCCAAGTCCAGAGGTGCTATACCTCTGTGGATCAGGTGCTGGGGACAAAGAGGCGAGGAGCTACTACTTTGCTGGTCAACTTGTGAATACCCCAGAGGCATCTGTGTTGCAAAACAGAATGCTGGCAAACGTGGGAATTATTATATCCCATTCAGAAAGCACGATACCCTGATCAAATTAGCCACAGTGACAAACCACCCTCCAAGAGAAAGAAAAATCTGGATGACACAAAGCTGGAAAAAAATTGCAAGTAACCTGAACCACCTGACATGACCCTCCAATTAGATACAATGTCTGTTAATAACAGAAACAGAATGCATAAATGTTGAGCTCTAATCACTGTCAACTTAAAACCTCATCAAGCTCTTACGGCTGCCATTTTCATTCGTACTTGGCAGCGGGAGCTGCACTGGCTGCCAATTGTGTACCGAGTTCGTTACAAGGTGCTGGTTATTACCTTTAAAGCCCTATATGGCCAAGGACCTGCCTACCTTAGGGACCGCCTCTCTCCATATGTTCCCCAGAGAGCACTGAGATCCAGTTCCCAAAATCTACTACGAATCCCTGGACCAAGGGAGGCCAGACTGAAAACAACGAGGGAGCAGGCCTTCTCTACAATGGCTCCCCAATGGTGGAATCAATTACCAGAGGAGTGCGAGCCCTGCGAGACCTAAATCAGTTTCGCAGGGCTTGCAAAACCACCCTCTGTCAACTTGCATTTAAGATGGAACCCGGGTAATGACACCTAGCCATCCTACACATATATTGAACTGTAGCACTTTAATCTGTAGCTGATAATATTTTAATTGTTTATTTAACTTAATTTGAATGTATTTAACTATTTTAATTGTCTTTTATTGTAATGATTGTATTTTATTGTAATCATGGTGTAAACCATGTCATGTGAGCCACCCTGAGCCCACCTCGGTGGGGGAGGGTGGGATATAAGAATAAATTTTTTATTATTATTATTATTATTATTACTACTCTGGAATAGGGTTCCCAGTCTCTTGCTGGGGAGCAGGGGTTCACCTGGTATTGGGGCCCCCAAACCACCAGCACAGAGCTGGCCAGTGGGAGGTCCCCACCCCCAAAGCTCCATCAGCGCCCAACATGCCCTGTGCAATGACGTCACCAAGAAGTGATGTCAAAACACTGGCCACGAGGTGCAGGGGACACTCTAGAATTTGGGCAAAATCTCCCCTGTGTGACGACATCATTTCTGGGTGATGTCAGCATGCCACACACATGAAGCCAGGTAAGATATGACAACCCTACTTTGGTGCGATATCAGACTTTGGTACGTAATGTGTGTTTTTCTTGTGCAGTATCTCCCAAATATAGGATAAAGCATGTTGTGCTTTCTCAGTGGTGGGAGAAAAACACTCTGCTCATGCTCCAGAGAAAGGTTCTCTTGCCATTTCTGATGTGAACTAATCTGAGGAAGGAAGAACAGGTTCTTGAGGCGTGTCCCACAGCAGAAGCTCACGGGGCCCTGTCTCACACACTCAACCTACCTCACAGGGTTGTTGTGAGGATACAACGGGAGGAGAGGAGACCAACGTAATCCATTTTGGGTCCCCACTGGAGAAAAAGGTGGGGGAGAAACAAAATAAATAAATATAATAAAATGAACACCTGTCTCAAGTGAGGACTTGCCGCGGTTCCTACTGTCGATTACAGACCAGGGTGAACCGTTGGTCTGATCCAGGCCTCATTTTGGGCACGAGCTCACAGGAGTGGAGCTCCAGAACCTCTAAATTTTATTGTGCTCTTTCTTTCTTAAACCCTACCCACCAAAAAAAACTTGCTTCTGGGCTCCATTGTCCAAACCCCCTTCAAGAATTTTGATGAACTCTAAGATTTGACAAACTTTTTAATATTTTCCCCCACAAAAGACAGGAAAATATCCAAAACATTAAAGCAGACAGATGGAAATCTTCATCAAGCCACTGTGGCCACATAGGAGAGAGTAATTTTAAAAGTACGATGGAATTAAGGTTGTATTATGACAATTATAACTTTTTAATAACATTTTAAGGTAAGCAAACTGGTATGAAAAGATTTAAAATAGTAGATAAATGTTCTAACATATTCTGGGCATCCGTCTGATTCATGAATTCATTAAGGTTAAATTACAGTACAATGAAGATATGATGTTCAACACAGTGGGGATTAGTTCTGGTGTAGAGCTTGGAGAAACGTCGACTGCGGGGTGACATGATAGAGGTTTACAAGATAATGCATCGGATGGAGAAAGTAGAGAAAGAAGTACTTTTCTCCCTTTCTCACAATACAAGAACTCGTGGGCATTCGATGAAATTGCTGAGCAGACAGGTTAAAATGGATAAAAGGAAGTACTTCTTCACCCAAAGGGTGATTAACATGTGGAATTCACTGCCACAGGAGGTGGTGGCGGCCACAAGCATAGCCACCTTCAAGAGGGGTTTAGATAAAAATATGGAGCAGAGGTCCATCAGTGGCTATTAGCCACAGTGTGCGTGTATGTGTGTGTATGTATGTATATATGTATGTGTATGTATGTGTGTGTGTGTGTGTGTATATATGTATGTGTATGTATGTGTGTGTGTGTATGTATATATATATATGTATATATATATATAAAATTTTGCCACTGTGTGACACAGAGTGTTGGACTGGATGGGCCATTGGCCTGATCTAACATGGCTTCTCTTATGTTCTTAGATGCTGAGGTGATATAATTTAGTACGCCTCCCAGTGATGCCAGGAGTGTGTGGCATATGCAAATGAGTCATGCTAATGAGCTCCGGCACCTCTTTTTCTATGAAATGACTCCTGGCCTGATCCATTTTGGATAAACACTACAGCGTTCAAAAACACTACAGAGTTCAGTGAGCGAACAGAGACCTCCTTTCCCCCCCTTAAGTTTTGTAGGCAGTATTCACTCTAGAGCTGCGCACAAGAAAGCACCCTCCCTGCGGCAATCTTCCCTTGTCGCAAAGCTCTGCGAAATCAATGATCCTCCAAACAGACTGTTCTTTCTGTTGTTGTGAAAACAGAAACAAAAGGAAAGAGAACTCTCCCCCCCCACCCCACCCCACAAGCCCTCTAGCACCTCTTCGCCATCCACGCTCCCACACGAGCCCGTCCACACCGTGTCATCCTCTATCTATCCACAGGTCGGAGATGGGCTTTGTCTACTCGATTTTTCATCTTGCCGCATGCAGCAAGGAGGCACAGTTAATCTGCTTGATGAAAAGTCACTTTGTTCCCATTTTAATAATGCATCGTTGTCAAGGGCCCTCTCGCACCTCATGAGGTGAGGAGTAATCTGGACGAGGCTGAATTTGACATGCTGGCAGTAAAAAAACAACATCTGTACGCAAAAAGCATCCAGAGAACTTGGCGCAAGTTAAGATGGACGAGAGCTTCGGGTTCAAAGGAGGGGGACGCAGAGGTGGGGGAGGAAGGAGAGACACACCATCAGATTCCCCCAGTATATATTATTTAACCCACTGCTGTGCAAAACTGATTGTTAAGATGAGGACGATAGTGAACTTAGAGGTTTAGAAATGATCCTATAATTTTAACCATTGATGTTTAAGTGGTAATCCATGGCCTACATCAAGTTGGATGCTTGGGATACTTCCATCCAAGCTCAAACAGATGAGAGTAAATTTAATTTTTAATGCCCTAATTCCCTCCATAAAATGCAGATTGGAGGCTCATGGAGCCTCTGTTTGCCTCAGGGCCATGCAGGGGCGGGGGGGGGGGGGGACCAAACCAGGGACATTAACCCTTCAAAGGCCATTCAGTTTCACTATTCAGAACCGAGCTCCCTGCTTTCTGATCAGTGTTTTAAAGGGGGAAAAGGGTGTTTTTTAGAGGATACATCTTTTCTCCTGGCAAGCAGGAAGGCTCTGCTTGGAAAAGCGAGTTACTTTATCTAATATTTAAAATTTTGGTTAATGCTATTGTTATAGTTAAGGTTGTTCCATTGTATGGCCATAATTCAATTTCTACCTTTTACGTCTTTTATATATCCTTGATTGTGGCATGATGCAGGTTGATTTTCATTTTTTTTTCTTTCTTGGTTTTTTTTTTAAAACAAAATTTCAATAAATATTTAACTTGGAAAAAGTGAGATAGAATGGGAGGCTGAAGGGTTAAATACCATCCCAGCATAGCCCTGGGACACATGGAGACGCGGCACTTCCAGAGACCTCCGAAGTAAGTCCCATCGATCTCTAGTAACAGGGTTTAGGATTGCAGCCATAAGGTATGAAAGCAACTAAGCGTTAATTCAAACAACTTGGAACCAGCTATAGAAAGGGCTTCCAGTAAAAGAACCAGCAAGGCAGAACAGACGGGTTGGCAAAACCACACAGTTTTAAGAATCATCTGAACTCTACATGATAATGTGGAACACATGCAAAGGGAACATTCAATTATTTTCAAGGACAAATAGCAGGTACATAGGACTCTGATGATCATCAGGGTGTTGTATGAGGATGCCAGGGGTGGCGTTATCCCCTATAATAAAACTGCAGATCAAAACCAACCAGCTAACCCTTCCTTGGTTGACTGTCCTAGAAGAGAAACTGATAAGCACCACTGTTTTTTGTCTGTTAACAGCAAAAAAGGTATGCAAGCGTGTTGGCTTCAACCGCTGAAAGCTAATTCCCCACGCACAGTGCCTGTTTCTCTGCACCATTGCCCTTTTTAAACGGGGGAGATTCATTTATAGATCTCCCAGGCATCTCAATTAATCTGGTTTTGAGATTAAGTTAAAAGTGAAAAATTAGCCAACAATTCTTCTAGCAAAAGCGCTGGGTATATCAGAACCTGCAGCCTATGTTGGAGTAGTTAAAAAAAAAAATTGCAAGGCAGACTTCCCTAATATGCATATAGATGAATGATCTCTTTGTATCAATCCTGGAAAGAAACTCCCCCCCCCCAAAAAAACCCAGGTTACTGGACAACCAAGACCCCATCTTGGGAACAGGATATCTGATGGTGTTTCAGATAGATCCAGGTGGGCGGCCATGCTGGTCTGAAGCAGCGGAACAAAGCTGGAGTCCAGCGGCAACTTCAAGACCAACGAAGTTTTATGCAAGGTATAACGTTTGGTGGGCAAGCACGCTCCTCCAGATTCTTAAATATGTTAATTTAAGAATTTAAGATCGGCTGCTCAGAACACTGGCAAGACAACAGTACTGTGGCTTCCTCAGATGGACTAACACAAGTAGGGTGTCAGTCCAATGCACAGCAGCCAAGAAGGTCAGAGCGCCTGCTCCGGCGGCAGCGCCACTGAGGACGTTCTCCGCAGCCGAGAACGAAACGTCTGGAAGGAAAACTTTCTCCAGTAGAACACGGCACTTGAGCCCGAAAGATTCTACAAACCCTAACAAGTAGGGTTGCCAGGTACCCCCCTGGCCAGCAACAGGGGATGGGGGAGGCTAGGAAACTCCAAGAGATATGAGGATGGAGCCTGGGGAGGACAGAGACTACAGTGGGGTGCAATCCATTTTTCTCCAGTGCTGGATTAAACCCTGTGCAGGCTCCTAGGCAGTCAAAATCTCAGGGACCCTCTTGCAAATTATCTCATAGTCGGAATGCTGCCCATGGCCCCCCGGCTACAGCCTGCAGGCACCTTCTCAAAAGCCCCTTTGACAAAGCTGTTGGGGAGAGGCAGAGAGAGGCAAACTTGGTGAGAACACCAGCAGCAGGCGCACCAAGCAACTCGGGCAAAGAGTGGGCCAGGTGCAGGCTGGGAAGGCTGCAAGCAGGGAGAAAATCAGGGGGGAAAGCCAGCCCGGAGCTCCTAAAGGCATGAGGGCTCATAGGCAAGTACCTACTTGGCCTAATTGTTAATCCAGCTCTGATTTTCTCCAGGGGAACAGCTCTGTTGTCTGCAGATGAACTTTAACTTCAGGAGATCCCCAGGTCCCACCTGGAGGCTGGCATCCCTAAATTTAACTTTTGCATCTGCCAGGGAAGGAGCAGAGGACCCCAAATCCTCTGTCCAAAATGGTGTCGCCTTTGGGTGAACCAACTTGGCTCTCTAAACAATTTAGCCTAGTTTTGTTCCCTGATCAGGGAGAAAAGACGCTGTGGCACTGATTGGGGGGCAACACGTAGAGGCAACAGAGGGCAGGGGATTGTTCCCTAGACTTATCTCAAAGCAAGCATCACTGGGGCAGGGAAGGAAGAGGCAGCGGATTTTTTTGTTTTGTTTCAGTGTACCGTTTAAGCTGCTGGATTAAATTTTTGGGGAGAGGGAACAGTTTGCAGAGCTGTCTGTTTGCACATAGCAAGCTTTAGATGCCGCAAGCTCCAGAAGTCACACAGCAGAGGTTACATACCGTGAGGGAGCTATACAAAGCACAACCCCCCTGCAGGACCTGCTTGGGGGAAATGGGTGGGGAAGGCAGACGCACGCTGCGCACGATGAGCTTTTGCCGTATTTCAGCTGAGTCAGGCCAGTGACTAAGCAGTTCTGCAGCACAGGGGAGGCAATCAGTGGAAGCAAATTTACTTACAGTTCATTCAAAACCAGTTCGTCCTCCTTCTCCCTCTGTGTGCTTCCACGCAGAGGTGTTCCAAGATGAATGGCCCAGGGGCCTCTTTTCTCACTCAGCACAAAAGAGCGGAGGCAGGCGTCCTTGCATCAGCTCTCTTTGACACGTTTTAAATTCACACCTCACACCCTCTTTCTGTGCTCCCTCTCACCCCTCCCTCCCCCCCCAACCCCTGGATTAATTAAAAAGAAAACATGCAAAGCAAGATGCCAGATTTAAAACAAAAAAAGTACAAGCCCCCAAACTTCATCTCTTTCGAAACCTCTGCCACCACCACCACTGGAATTTCAGCAGACAAATAAGCTCTAGATAAGGGCCAAACTATTAGTTAGAATCCATGGGTTCATCCCATGGACACCAATGTCATTTTAGAGAAGAATTTGGGGACTCAGACCTTCCCTTCCACGCAGCTTTCCCCAACCTGAAACAGGCCCTGGGGGACACTATTTCCTTCGCTGTGTGGAAATGTTATGTATAACTCCTCAATACACATGCAGTCCACAATAAGGAGGCTAGGAAAACAGTGAAGGGGGTGAAGTCTAAGCCCCTTTCTGTCCATGCGCCACGACCCCATTCCAATTCAGGTTCATGTGCACCTGGGACGAATGGAGCTTCACAGCATACCTCTCTATGGAACGTGAGGATATCCCAGGGAAAATGTGATATGCAGATCGTCTAGCACTCTGCCAAGAATCTGGAACATTGATCTGAAAGAAGCTCTCTCTCTTACACACACACACACAAGATGGGCCTTTATCAGGCCTTGGATTCAGTAGGAGCTCACAGGAGCACAGCTCCTGAACCTTTCTGAAAGTTCCTCCTCCTCCTCCTGAGAGTTCCACCTCCTTGTCCATTGAATAGTATGTGGAGCTGCATAACAATCCCTGGATGAGCTCCACCAGCTATTTTTCCACAAAATGACCCCTGGCCTTTATTATATTTCATCTTTAAGGGGTGGATATTGTGCTTCTTTTGTGCAAAAGCTGTGGCAATCTTTTGCGGCTGGCGCGGGGGTGAAGCCAGCCACAAAAGATTGCTACAGCTTCTGTGGCATAACAGAAATCATTCACCTCCTGGTCAACCCAGGGGAAATCCAATTGCTAACGACTGCTATAGAGCAACAATAGCACAATTTCCAATCACATACTGATCTGAGTCCACCTCCCCCTGCAATATGAAACACAGGTTCTAGCCAGTTCACAAGAAAACAAATTTTATTCACAGGGTTTTTTTTGTATGTTAGGTCACACACGCAAACGATGTAGCCAATCCTCAAAGAGCTTACAGGGCTCTTCTTGCGGGGCTCTTGGGGGATTGGCTACATCAGGAGGGTGTGGCCTCCTATGCAAAGGAGTTCCTGCTCCAAAAAAAAAAAGCCCTGGTTCATGAAATGGTGCCTAACTTTTCAAGAAACATCACCATATTCAACAGAAAGATAGAATGATTTCCTTCAAGATGGTAAGTCAGGGAGCCCAACCTTTTGGAGCCTGCAGGCACATCTGGAATTTTGACTTGGCATGGTGGGCACAACAACAAAATGGCTGGCACGGGGGGCGGAGCCAGCCACAAAAGATTGCCACAGCTTACCTTAAGTCACACAGTGCAGATCTCTGTGCTGGTGCTGTGGCGGCAGCTGCTGCCAAAGCAAGCATGTCTCCAGTGGCCAATCAAAACGTTTGGCAAGCATGTCTCCAGTGGCCAATCAAAAGCCTTTCTAGGCAAAAGCCCCACCTGGGCCTGCCCACTTTCTATAAACACGTGGTGCACACCAGAAAAGGAGTCAAGGGGCACACAAGGTCTGGCCTGACCTGATCCGGCCCAACATGGTCTCATTTATGTCAGATTCAGCCCACATAACAAATGAGTTCAACACCCCTGATTTATGCAATCTGAAGAGAAACCAGAGTATATCTCAGACACATTTGGGAAGCTGAAATATACCCAGAAAACACTGATAAGGGTACATTTTTGGTTCAGGTAGACCCAAATGCACACCCCTAGTATACACCATAAACACCTAAACCTACCACAGATTTCTTCCTTTCTGTAACTTATCTTTTACCATCTTCTTTTCAAGGTATCCTTAAATTATGTCAAAGTTATATGATGCTCATTCCATGAGGTAGCCTGGTGCCAGATTCTATCCTTTCAAGGTGTCTTCACACCACATTCAAAGTGTATTCCTTTTGCCACAGACAACTCTTCCCAGATACTCCTATGCAAGAAAATACAACTCACGACCTGTGTCTTCTTAACCAGTTATTCTTACATTCCAAAGTTACACGATCGGATTTGTTTAGGTAGCCCTCCACCTTGCCCTCACAACAAATGATCTTCATCACTGCGGTCCCGCCAGCCACCTCCACAAGGTCTCTCCATGACACATCCCAAAGGCTCAGAGTTCTGTGGACACCATGCTTGCACATTCACACACAAGAGGAATTCCGCCCCCAGACTTTGACATAAAAGTCACTTACTGGTCATCTCCAACTTTCTTTACCCAGGCCATGTCTCTCTCCGACTGACTCGTTGCGAGATCCTATGAGACATTTAGAGAAACCTAGTTAGAATGGCTGGAAAGAGGGTGCATAGGAAAGAGTGAACATATTTGCCCCCCTCCTAGGTCTACAGGTAGGGGACCCAGAACCCCATGAGAAGGAAAACTAATTCTAAAACTGGACTGTATGGTATAAACTGAGGTAATATGCAACAGACTACAAGGTGACACCAGTGGCTCCATTTGTTAAACTCTCTTCTTCCTAGAAGGTTCTTGCCTATACGATCACCAGAAAGCAAAGTTGTCCAGTACAAACTCAGGGATTTAAGCTAAAATTACCTGTCCCCAGTTTGGTGTAATGGTTAAGTGCATGGACTCTTATCTGGGAGAACCAGATTTGATTCCCCCCTCCTCCACTTGCAGCTGCTGGAATGGCCTTGGGTCAGCTGTAGCTCTCACAGAGCTGTCCTTGAAAGGGCAGCTTCTGGGAGAGCTCTCTCAGCCCCACCTACCTCACAGGGTGTCTGCTGTTGGGAAGGAAGCTAAAGGAGATTGTGAGCCGCTCTAAGACTCTGAGATTCAGAGTGAAGGGTGGGGTATAAATCCAATATCATCTTCTTCTTCGTTGATTGAGCCATGAAGCCCAGATAATGATGTGCCGTAAACAGAGAGATGAGGAGTTGCAGAAATAATTCCAGCTGAACAAATGGCTACACATAAATGAATTGATTGATTGATTAAATTTATTAATGAGAGAGTGATTAAAGTGTGAAATATGCTGCCAGAGGATGTAGTGATGGCCACAGGAATAAACACCTTTAAAATGGGGATTTATAGAGGACGGGTCTCTCAGTGGCTACTGGCCATGTTAACTGAGGGGAATTTCCACATTCAGAGGCACTACGAATCCCAGAGACAGGAGGCAGCATCGGGGGAAGGCCTCGGCCCCCCTGTTGGCCCCCCAGAGGAACTGGCTGGCCCCTGTGGGAGACAGGATGCTGGACTAGATGGACAATTGGTCTGATCCAACTGGGCTCTTCTTATGTTCTTATCAAGGGAAGGCCTGTGCCCTGTTGTTGGCCCTCCAGAGGAACTGGCTGCCCCCTGTGGGAGACAGGATGCTGGACTAGATGGCCCACTGGTCTGATCCAGCTGGGCTCTTCTTATGTTCTTCTCAAGGGAAGGCCTGTGCCCTGTTGTTGGCCCTCCAGAGGAACTGGCTGGCCCCTGTGGGAGACAGGATGCTGGACTAGATGGACAATTGGTCTGATCCAGCTGGGCTCTTCTTATGTTCTTCTCAAGGGAAGGCCTGTGCCCTGTTGTTGGCCCTCCAGAGGAACTGGCTGGCCCCTGTGGGAGACAGGATGCTGGACTAGATGGACAATTGGTCTGATCCAGCTGGGCTCTTCTTATGTTCTTATCAAGGGAAGGCCTGTGCCCTGTTGTTGGCCCTCCAGAGGAACTGGCTGGCCCCTGTGGGAGACAGGATGCTGGACTACATGGACAATTGGTCTGATCCAACTGAGCTCTTCTTATGTTCTTATCAAGGGAAGGCCTGTGCCCTGTTGTTGGCCCTCCAGAGGAACTGGCTGGCCCCTGTGGGAGACAGGATGCTGGACTAGATGGACAATTGGTCTGATCCAGCTGGGCTCTTCTTATGTTCTTATCAAGGAAAGGCCTGTCCCCTGTTGTTGGCCCTCCAGAGGAACTGGCTGGCCCCTGTGGGAGACAGGATGCTGGACTACATGGACAATTGGTCTGATCCAGCTGGGCTCTTCTTATGTTCTTATCAAGGGAAGGCCTGTGCCCTGTTGTTGGCCCTCCAGAGGAATTGGTTGGCCCCCGTGGGAGACAGGATGCTGGACTAGATGGCCCACTGGTCTGATCCAGCTGGGCTCTTCTTATGTTCTTGTGAATTTATTAATTACATATTAAAATATGTATAATCCTTCCTTTCCTTGTGGCTCATGGCAGCTTAAAAATCATAATTAAAAACATCACAATTTTAAACCAACAACATAAAACCTCCAGATAATGCCCTTTCCCCAAAAAGATGCCTACAGTTTATACCCCATGAAAAGCCCTCATCACCACCTCAGGGAGTTTTCCCACAGAGTGAGAGCTGCAGTGGAAAAGGCATGGACACTGTTTGGTGCTAGGCAGTGTACCTTCAGTGGCAAAGACGTCAATAACTAGAAGCCTGAGGACCACGGGAGGCACATAGGGGAGCTGAACCAGCTCAGTGTCATGAAAGGCAAACACCTCAAAGTCCTCGCTCCAAATCCAGGGCTCCATCAATCCCGAATTTGTTTACACCTGCCAAATCTCATCATGAACATCTTATCAGGACTTGAGGTCAACACCAACCAGCCAATATCCTGTTTCACGGTGTAGCTGAACTGAATGCTTTGCATGAGGCAGGCACAGAAAGTTCTTTAGTCCCAGTCAATGTTCCCTCTAAGCTGTGAGCAAAAATTCTACTTTGTGAGCTACTGGCATTAAAGTTGTGAGCTACTGCATAAATTAGGCTGCTCTAGGGGTCATCCTTCCTGAACTAGGACAAAAATGTGTGAACTAGAGGCTAAAAATCTGTGAGCTAGCTCACGCTAACTCAGCTTAGAGGGAACAGTGGTCCCAGGGTCACTTCTGGCTAAAAAGGTTTTGCAGGGATCTTTAAAAAGAAAAAAACTATCAACCTGTTTACCAGAGAAGACAGTGAGATAAGTGCATGTACCATGAACTGTGTGCTCTCTTTCAGATGGCAAGAGACATTTGAAGGTGGCTTGCCACTGCCTTCCTCTGTGTCATGATCCTGGTATTCCTTGGAAGTCTCCCATCCAAAAACTAGCCAGGGCCAACCCCTGCTTAGCTTCCAAGATCTGGTGAGTTCAGACTAGCCTGGGCTATCCAGGTCAGGGCTCCAACCCTTATGTCTCCATTTTATTGGAGCCAGAATAGGGTTTTTTTTCCAGTTTAGATATTTTTCTCCCCAATGGAGGAGGAGGAAGAAGAGGGAATTAGATTCACTACCCAAAGGTGTCTCAGTGTGGCTTACAGTCTCCTTTCCCTTCCCACAACAGACACCCTGTGAGGTAAATGGAGCTGAGAGAGCTCTGACAGAAACTGCTCTTGAGAGGAACAGCTCTGCGAGAACTTGTGACTGAATCAAGATCACATTAGCAAGTGCAAGTGGAGGTGTGGGGAATCAAGCCCAGTTCTCCCAGATAAGAGTCCGCGCACTCAACCACTACACCAAACTGGCTCTCCAACTGGCGACCCAAACCAATCAACAATATTGTTCTCCCCTCTGCCATTTTATCCTCCACCCAGTCAGGTAGGTTAGTATTAGAGAGTGACTAGCCCAAAATCACCCAGCAAGTTTCCTTGGCAAATGAGGATTTGAACTTGGGTCTCCCAGATCATGTGGTCAACCTTGCCCCCGCCCCCAGCCAGCTTTAGCCATGCGGGTACCTGTGATTTTGTGACAGACACAAGATGTGAGTCGATTCTTCTAGAGTTATCAACACAGTGAGTGACCTGATGGCTATTTCCTTTATTGCAGTAATGTATTTTAAGCAGCAATGTGCACTAGAATCGCTGCTGGGTCACTCCAGCCATGTATTCACGGACAAGGCAGGTCACAGATTATATCTTTTATGTGACTATGTGAAGTCCTTTGATTACACCAGAGCACATTTCACAGTGGCAATCTCAGCTACCTGAAATAGATTTGAGATGCATAAATGGGGGGGGGGGGGCAGGAAAGGCTCCTTTTTTCATTTTTCATCAACTGCTCAAAACATTTTCAGTCCCAATCAGCTCTTTGGCTCCCAGGAGACCATTCCAATCTTTTTTCTGCCTTTACTTTACATTAATTTACTGAAAAAATGTGTTACCGTTTTTAGTCTTCCTCACAAAGAGCCTCATAGAAATTAGAAACCTGGAGAGAGAGCGCTCCGTAATTTAACACCGTTAAGTGTTAGCTAAAAAAAAAAAAAATCATTCTAATTCTCAACCTAATTTTGTCCATGGTGAAGTGGTAGCTAAAGGCTCTTGTATATGTGCTCCTCAGAACAACGCCTTGTGCTTTGAAGCGTTTTTATAAATATTATTTTGCTATTAGTCACCTTTCAGCCTCCTTTCCCTCCACTGTAATTAGAGTTTCTGACTAGGAGCCGGAAGTCTGAATCCTTCCATGAGGTAGGTCAGGCTGGGTGACCTTGGGTCAGTCGCTCACCCTGACATCCTGTATCTCACAGGATTGCTGTTGTGAGGATAAAATGGAGAAGCAGAGAATGATGTTATCAGCTGCTTTGGGTCCCCACTGGAGAAGAATAACAGGGCATAAATATCTAAAACAAACAAATATTACAGAAAATGAAGAAAGCCAATCACATCGGGAAAGTGAACCCATGTAACGGGGTTGTTATAAAGGAAACTGAAAAAGAGAAGAGGAGAGCATTGGATTTATACCCCACCCTTTATTACCCAAAGGAGTCTCAGAGTGGCTTACAATCCCTTTCCCTCCCCATAACAGACACGCTGTGAGGTAGGTGGGGCTGAGAGAGCTCTGACAGAAACTGCTCGAGAGGAACGGCTCTGTGAGAACTTGTGACTAACTCAAGGTCACATCAGCAGGTGCATGTAGAGGAGTGGGGAATCAAACATGGTTCTCCCAGATTACAATCTGAGCTCTTAACCACTACACCAAACTGGCACCAAATGGGGAATGGGAAAGCCACGTACACTATCTTCGGCTCTTTGGAGGAAATATGTAAAAAAACCCATGACAGGTAGATCTGTCAAATGTAAACACCTAATTTTCTCTTAATAAAGTCTCATTCTTTTTTTTTAATTTGATCAGATGTTTCTTCCCTATGTTTACTCTGTCACACCGTCTTTAGTAAAACATACCAACAATATAGACAAAACACCAAGCTGTGTGTGACAGAAGGACTAACAAGCTGATCTTTATAACAAGCCAGCTCCACACATAACCGCGGAGTAGGAAGGTAACCTAATTTAAGCAGCTTCACGGTGTACTCCACAATCACATCTGTACTGTAACTAGTTCTATGGGTCATTATGTTCCCTGGAATGCCTCCTGGAATCTGTGGTTCTGTCAGGGCACCACCATTTCTAACAGAGAAGTCACAACATCTCTTCATACTTCAATTCCCAAGATGCTGTGAGGCAACCAGAATGCTCCAATTCATCTGAAACAATTTAGTTCAGATGTCCTTCAAAGTTCCACACTTCTTACAGCTTTGGGTGTAACTAGCGTCATCTCCTGAGGAAACCAGGATCCAATTTTTTAAAAAAAATTATTTGGAACATTTCTATGCCGCCTTTCCAGCCAAAGGTAGTGGACATCAAACGTTATCCAGCATTAAAAGAAACATTTTAAATAAAAAAATACAAGAATGCAATAAAAACATGCAAACACACTTAACATCAAAAGCCAGGGAAGAGGTAAAAAACAGTTCCTGAGGGAATGCCAATTATTATTCCCTCCCTTGGTAGCTTGTGGTTTGAATATCTTTTTTATTCATTCCTTTTACTTATTCCTTATGTATGTTCCTTGCATGGCTTCATACACGAACAGCATTCCATTCTGCATCAATGAATTTCCTCATAGCCCCTATTATTATTTTTTTAAAAACTGGTATTTTTTTCTCTCTCTGTGTGTGCGCGTATGCACATGCCTGTGTGTACACATGTGCCTAGAAGTCACTGTTGATTTCTGGTGCCCCATGCTGGGGCTTGGATGTTTCAGAGAGGTGGCCGGCTATTGCCTGCCTCTGTGTCCCAGCACTGGTATTCCTTGGAAGTCTCCCATCCAAGTACTTACCAGGAATGGTCCTGCTTAGCTTCCTATCATTGACTCACCTCACCAAGTGTTGGATTTAGAGCGTACCTGAGCCCGAGTCTCATGCAACTGCTTGACTTCCGCCTGCAGCCTCTCGCACTCCGCTTTCAACTGCTCCTCCCGGTGCTGTGAATTCTGCACTTCCTGCCGTGTATCTTCCAGTTCTGCTTCCAGTCTGTGCACCTCCAGGCCCTCTGGCTGTTCTAAGCCTCTGGGGTTCTGCCAGTTCATGGAGCGATCCAAGACTAGATGAGGACAGATGGAGGAGGGAGGATGTTAAGACAATAGTAAAAGTGAAGGAAGGGGGAGCAGCTTGACAGATTAAGTGGCTATTCCAGAAGCCCACATGGCAGCCATTTTGTTTGTCCTCACCATCCCTGCCAACTTCCAGGTGGGGCCTGGAGATCTCCTGTGAGCTCCTGCCCAAAATGAGGCTTGCCACCCAGTCAGAATGTTTGAGGCCCTCTAGGCTACTGCTAGAATTAGAGGACATGTAACAGGGGGAATGTGGCTAAGCCATTTTTAGCTATTAGTGCAGACACAAACTATCACAGCATTTGGACACAGCATTTGCCACCCAGTCAGAATGTTTGAGGCCCTCTAGGCTACTGCTAGAATTAGAGGACATGTAACAGGGGGAATGTGGCTAAGCCATTTTTAGCTATTAGTGCAGACACAAACTATCACAGCATTTGGACACACTCTAAGGCATCTTGTGGGGAAAGTTTGGTGTACAGGTGTGCATCTTGTATGCATGCCGAGAGTATCATGTGGATGTGACTGGGAGAATTTCAGAGGTTGTATTCAGTGATGCTGTAAAGTAGTAGAATCACCAGGTAGAATCACAAATGTAGGATCAGAGAAGAGGGCGTTCAAGTCAGAATGTGCCCCTGTGAGAGGGGTTTGGGCTCTGGCACCTCTCATTTGCCAGAATACACATTTCCTTCTGATGCTCCTCTGCGATCATGACTCCATTTCTCCTGATGTATTCGAAGTGTTTCACAAAGTGGTAACCTGCTATCTTTGCTTTATAGGGAGTTTTTAGGGTTCCCAGCCTCCAGGTGAGGCCTTGTGATCTTCCAGGATTACAACTAAACTCCAGGCGACGGAGATCAGTTCCCCTGGAGAAAATCTGCTTTGGAGAGTGGGCTCTGTGGCATTATACCCCCCCCCGAGGTCCCTCCCCTCCCCAAACCCCACTTTCTGTAGGCTCCACCCCAGGAATCTCCCAACCCAGAGCTGGCAACCAGTCTCTGCAAAGTCAGAAAAATACTTTTGCCAGGATAAGGATCTTGTAAAAACTGGTCTAGAGAACAAAACTGTAATCATTTCCCCAGAGAGCAAATTCCTTTTAAATTTTTTAAAGGTAAAAAAAAAATTATCCAAGGAATTCTAAGTAATCAAAGAAGCCCCATTTCACAAGCTTTTGAAATGGAACTATTATTATGGCACAAAATCAAGGCACCGCAGTGCCATCTACTGGCTGAAAAACACAGTGCCTCAAATGCACTCTCCTATATACGTACTTCTAAATGGAGCAACTGGCAAACCAATTTAATGAATCAGATTCTTGCTTGGGAGCGTGTCTGTTGGCACCTGTTTTTCCCAGAACACCCAGGGAGCTATTGGAGTAGTTCACTCCTCATCCAGTTAGCTCCTCTGACCTGAGAGCAAGTGCAAGAGGTACCCAACTCAAACCCTGCCTTTGCCATAAAAACTCACAGCAAAACTTTAAGCCACTACCAGTCTCAGCCCTCCTCCCATTCATAACATGGAGATAATATAACAAAATTGGCATGCCTTGCAGAGCTGTTGTAAAAACTACAATAAGATAACGTGGCTGAAGTGCTTTGAATACCAAACATAGTATTTAAATGCTAAGTATTGTGATTACAACTCCTTTCCAGTTTTTCAACTTTTTTTTTTAAATTTGGCTGTGGCTTCTGCTCCTCGACACAGCTAGGGATAACTGCAGGGCAGCCTGCTTCAGCATGCATACAGAGAGCCTGTGTGATATATATTTATAATTTATATATAAATATATATATATCCAGGGGTGGAATTCTAGCAGGAGCTCCTTTGCATATAAGTCAGTTCTTCTAGTTCAGATGCGAAATGGAGGCTTTCTACCTAATCCTTTTTAGCCGCTCCCCTGCTTCCTTTGGCCCTTCCAAACCTATACCCAATTGTGAAAGATGCAGAATTACCCATCCACACACGCTTCTTTGCAGGGCTGGCCCTCGACTGTCTGGCACCCTAGCAAGGTTAAGTTCTGGCACCACCCCTCTGCACTGACAACATCACCGAGTCATGCGGGGGCCACCCAATTCGGCACCCCCAGAAAGCTGGCACCCTAGGCAATCACCTAGTTTGCCTAGTGGCCGGGCCGACCCTGCTTCTTTGACAACATCATGTGACACAAACATCCTGGAACAATCAAGGCTTGGGAGAGCATGGAGTAAAGACCAACCCCCCCCCCCCCAATTCCCCAGACCGGAAAGCAGGAGAGTCACCGTGGCCACCATGGAGTGAGAGGTACTGCACTTCCTGGGTTTGCAGCGGAGAGCTCATGCTCTGGAATGCGTTGCTGTCTCTCTGCCTCAGCTGCTGCTCCAGGCTATGGATGCGATTCAGATGTGTCTCAACCAGAGCTCTCTGCAGAGAGAGGAGGACAGGAATGGATGGAGAGTGAGACAGACACAGAGAGACAGAGAGAATGTGCATGCAGAAATGCTGAGAGCTACCCCGTGCCCTCAGATGGATTCCCTCCAGTCCTCTGCCGACCTAATCATACCAATTCAACTGCTGTTATAGCACGAACAAGTTAATATCTGTTTCTTTGTGATGCCTGCATTCCCTCATCCCTCAATTTCATATCCTATGCTTAGTTTCAGAGGGAAGCCATTTTATATGATAATTGTCTTCAGGTACTTGAAGAGCTCTCATATAGAGGAAAGTGCAGAGTTGTTTTCTGTTGCCCCAGAGGGTCGGAGCAGAACCAAAGGGTTGAAAACAAATCAAAATAGTTTTCGGCTAAACATTAGGAAGAATTTCATGACAGAGCAGTTCCTCAGTGAAACAGGCTTCCTCGGGGATGTGGTAGGCTCTCCTTCTTTGGGGGTTTTGAAACAGAGGCTAGATGGACATCTGACAGCAATGCTGACTCTGTGAACTTGGGCAGATCAAGAGAGGGAGGGCAGGAAGGGTGGCATCAGTGCTAAGTTCTCATGGCCCTTTCTGACACACCCAGGGAAATGCTAATGGACACTTTGAGGTCAGGAAGCAGTGTTCTCCAGGCCAGTTTTGCCAGGAATCCTGGAGGTCTTGGGGGGGGGGGGGGGTTGGCCATCTTCTACGCATGGAGCAGGGGTCATTGGGGTTGGGGGGGGGTAGTTGTGGATTTCCTGCATTGTGCAGGGGGTTGGACTAGATGACCCTGGAAGTCCCTTCCAACTCTATGATTCTGGTTTGCAGTAGAACAGCTAGATTCATGTCCACTAACACCCTAAAGACCAACAATATATTGGGGGGTATCACCTTTCAAGAGCTGAAGCTCCCTTTGATGGATAAAGCCAAATAAAGCTTTCTCTCTTCTCACCTCAGCAACCCTACAGTGGAAAAGGGGGGAGGATAAGTGGCTTTTAACTTTACTACCTGCCTGCACAAAAGGTCCTATAGCTTTCAGGCTGGCCTCTTTAGACATCTCAGTTCCTCCCATTTTGGCATGACACTGGATTCTTGAAACCAGTTTATTAGCTTCCCCCCCCACCCTTTGAATTTTTTTTCAACTTTAAAAATATCACAGTAACTGCAGAATCATGATAATATTTATACTATTACCATTCTAAACAACCATCTATAGTTACTTGACACGATACATTTTAAGGAGTTATAGAATGTATAAATATATTGGACATTTGATGCATAAATGTAGCTCTCGGGACTCAAGAATCATGAAATAGTTTCCAGTTCTAAAAATGTTGACTTCTTTATTTATCTATCTCAATTCAGATAATTTTACTGTTTGTACTCAGGACTTCAGAAGTAATTAGGGCTTTTTTGTATAAAAAGCCCAACAGGAACTCATTTTCATATTAGGCCACACCCCCTGGCGTCACCATTGTTTCACACAGGGCTTTTTAAAGAGAAGGCCCAACAGGAATTCATTTGTATATTAGGCCACACCCCCTGACAACAAGCCAGTCGGAACTGCATTCCTGTGTGTTCCTGCTCAAAAAAAAAGCCCTGGATGTAATTAACTAGTACTGTTTTAGCTCTTTCCACCAGGTATTTAAGCTGCAGTTAAACAGATCACTAGCTATTCAGTAACTCAGCTATAAAATATACCTGTTCTGCTACTCCAGCAGTTTACAATTCAAAACCACAATACTAAAACACAAGCCATTAAAACACAAGCCATTTGACATAAGCAGCATAAACAGATGGATGTTCTCATTTTCCTCTCTTGTTATGTTCCTGTTGCTTGGGGAGGTCTGTTCTGCAAGTTTTGCACCCTCTAGTGGTCAATTTAATATAACATTGGTTGATGTTCAGCATACCTCCCTTCAGATTTAAACTGCAGGTTTTTATGCCAGGCATAAAATAATGTAACAGAAAATCGAACACTAGAGGGAGTAAAACACTTGCAGAACAGAACCCAAAGTGCAAGATTCACAACTGGATGATCTCAGTCAGTCACTTATTCTCAGTCCAGCCCACCTTGCAGGGTGGTTGTTGTAAGGATAAAATGGAGAAAGGAAGAACAATGTTGTAAGCTGCTTTGGGGAGAAAAGTGGGCTATATATATATATATACAAACAAAGAAAATAAACATATTACCTACAGGGAGAAGAAGAAGATGATATTGGATTTATATTCCACCCTCCACTCCGAATCTCAGAGTCTCAGAGCTGCTCACAATCTCCTTTATCTTCCTCCCCCATAACAGACACCCTGTGAGATGGGTGGGGCTGAGAGGACTTTCACAGCAGCTGCCCTTTCAAGGACAACCTCTGCCAGAGCTCTGACTGACTCAAGGCCATTCCAGCAGGTGCAAGTGGAGGAGTGGGGAATTAAACCCGGTTCTCTCAGATAAGAGTCCACACACTTAACTACTACACCAAACTGGCTCTCAAACTGGGAGGTGTTTTGAACTTCCAAGGGATTACTGTGAGGGTAAGCATAAGGGTTCTTTGATGTGATCTAATGCCACAAGGTTTTTAAAAATCATTTATTTGGCTTTCTACCATCCCACCCCCAGGGACTGTGTCAGGCTGCATGTGGAACAAGCTAAAAATGAAAACATGCCGTTTGGACACAGCAACATCCCGGATAAAAGAAGCTTAAATCCCTGCCAGCAAATCCCCAACCAAGGTTAAACAAGAAAAACATTCCATGTAATTTTGAAAGGGCTTTTCGGCTGGGATTTTTGATAGCTCTCCAAAGGCTCACTGAAAAAGGAAACCGGTTTCAGCAGAAAAACTGCACCACATCCAGGGTAGGGGGAAATGTGGCTGTCCTCTCTCATGTGTAAAAAGATACATGTGAAGGAAGAAGAAGATGGATTTATATCCCACCCTATACTCTAAATCTCAGAGTCTCAGAGCAGTCACAATCTCCTTTACCTTCCCCCCCCCACACACACACACACACAACAGACACCCTGTGATGTGGCTGGGGCTGAGAGAGCTCTTACAGCAGCTGCCCTTTCAAGGACAACTCCTACGAGAGCTATGGCCAACCCAAGGCCATCCCAGCCGGTGCAAGTGGAGGAGTGGGGAATCAAACCCAGTTCTCCCAGACAAGAGTCCACGCATTTAACTGCTATGCCAAACTGGAGGGCACCTTGTGCAAGAACCCTGGGTGGAACTCACCATCTGTCCCAGCTCAGACTCAAGGTCAGTTTTCTCCACGCACAGCTTCTCATAGGCTTGGATCATCTCTGCCAGCTGCTCTTCTCTCTCCTTGCTTTTCTGCAGCTGGGGAGGCAGGAAGGAAAGGGAAATCTGGATTGTGAGAGAAACCTTTTTCCTCCCATAGAAATCACAGTTATTGGGTCTTCTTGATGTCTCTGAACACACAGAATGTCCACTTTTCATTTCATTCAGTTTTACCAAAAAAAAAGCCCTGATGAACCTGTTTATCAAAAGCCAAAGCAGAATGAAGGCAGGGCTTTTTTTGTAGCAGGAACTCCTTTGCATATCAGGCCACACGCCCCGATGTAGCCAATCCTCCAAGAGCTTACAGGGCTCTTCTTACAGGGTCTACTGCAAGCTCTTGGAGAATTGGCTACATTAGCGGTTGTAGCCTAATATGCAAAGGAGCTCCTGATACAAAAAAAGCCCTAAATGAGGTTATACAAAACATGCCCTCCCCAGTCCTATTCGGGGAGGGGAAACCTCTCCTCTATCTCTTTTCCCACCCTAAAATTCCAAAGCGGTTGTGGTTTCTTTCAGGGTACCAGGTTTCTGGTAATGTGTGTCACACATAGCAGCTATAATCAAGCAAACAGATCAAGTCAGATTTTGAGAAGGTCAGGAATGAAGGAATTGTTTTCAGATACGTTGCCGCTGTTTTGCAAACTCTTGGAACCAAAAGTTACAGATACCATTTTTACATACCCACATCGAATCCTGTTTTGTTCCTGGGACAGCGGATATCCTACTATACACTCCTATGCTGAGTTACTGCAGTCTAGGTGCGTGGAAATCAATGAGCTTAGAATGGAATAACTCTGCATAGGACTGCACTGCTAGTCTGCTGCAGCAAAAACAGGCAAGCTTCTTGTGGCTATCAGGTTTTCACTCTACTGTTTCTGCTCACGCTCAGATAAAAACTTGTAAAGCACCACAAAGTCCTGGGGAAGGCAATGTAATGTCACCTTTCTCCTCGTGTATTTAAAGAGATTCACTTCAAAAGAAGGAACCTTTCAATAAGATCTTAGAAATTTGCTTAATAGGGAACACATTTGTCTTCTCCAAATGTAACTTGGGCCGGCCCTGCCAGTAGGCAAACGAGGCAATTGCCTAGGGGGCCTTCTGGGGTCACCAAATTGGGCACCCCCATGTCACTCGGTGATGTTATCAGCGAAGGGGAGGGGCGCCAGAAGTTAGCCTGGCCTAGGGTGCCAGACAGTCTGGGGCTGGCCCTGGTGTTCACTATTCAATTTCAAGCTATAAAAACCATGATGTGCTGGTACCTTCCACCTATTATATTACACAAAATTAATAAACAACATGACCCGCATTGTAGGAAACATTATGGGGCAACCGAAGATTTCTTACACTGCCGGTGGAATAGCATATATATTTATTATTTTTGGCAACAGGTCACACAACAAATAGAAAGAATAACAGGTCATCAAAATCCACTCTTCCCAGAAAATTTGTTACTGGATAAGTGGATAGAGTTAGACACCAATTAAGAAAACAAAAGAATTAATATCAGTATTAATATCAACAGTCAGGTTAACTATTGCCCCAAAATGGATAAATACCCACCTACTTTATCTCAGTGGCAATCAAAGTTACCTAAAGGACCGCCTCTCCCCATATGTGCCCCAGAGAGCGCTGAGATCCGGTTCTCAGAACTTACTAACAATCCCTGGGCCAAGAGAAGCTAGGTTGAAGGCTACTAGGGAGCAGGCCTTCTCGGTGATAGCCCCTCGTTGGTGGAACGACCTTCCTGAGATGGTGCGAGCCCTGCGGGACCTGAACCAGTTCCGCAGGGCTTGCAAAACATTTCTTTTCCAGCTGGCTTTTGAGATAGAACTTGATTAATCCAACGAATGGACATCTAGCCATCTTGCGTACATTATGATACAGTATTTTAGCACCATTTTATATATTTTAACTATTTTAAATAATTTATTTGTGACTGATATATTTAAAACTGTTTATGTTGTTTTATGTGAATCATGGGATCCCCATGTCTGTTAGCCGCCCTGAGCCCGCCTGGCGGGGAGGGCGGGATATAAAAATAAAATATTATTATTATTATTATTATTATTATTATTAAAGTTATGGGAACGTTTTATAATGAGCAAGCTCTCCTATCAAGTTTCGAATGCCCCAATAGATCAACATGAATCTAAAATTATAGCAGTTCAGTTTCCTCTATTAAGTCATATGGTTGAAAAAATACTATACCAGAGAATCCTTATTATAAATCCAGGACTTTTTTTTATAGCAGAAACTCCTTTGCATATTAGGCCACACACCTCTGATGCAGCCAATCGAGCTTACAGTAGGCCCTGTAAGAAGAGCCCTGTAAACTCTTGGAGGATTGCTACATTGGGGGTATGTCCTAATATGCAAAGGAGCTCCTGCTACCAAAAAAGCCCTGTATAAATCTATGATCTATATTTTAAGTATTGGATGTAATCTTGATTTTAGTATTAGAGGATAGTTGAAATATTTAAGACAACCAACTGTTAACAGTGTTAGTTCACGTAATGTTAAATGTTTTGAAAATTTTTGAAAAATAAAAAAGAAACTTGTTAACTTTTCAAAAATCTAATTTCCAAATTGTCTGGAAACGTGGAAGCAGGGACTTACCTATCAGGGAGCACAGCATTTACAAACAGGAAATTCCTGAGCTCAAAAAGTCACTGCTGACCTAAGTGGCTGTTTTTAATCACAGCTCAAGTCAGAGTAAGACCATGCTGGGCTCATAGGACCTGTGATCTACCTGGGCCATCTGTAGCTTTGTACTTTAACCTAGAAGTTCACATTCAGTAAGAGACATCCTGTAACAAACTGCCTTTTGTAAAATAGCTGTGTTGGTTTCTCTGATACTCCGAAGAAGAAGAGGAGGAGGAGGAAAGTGTTTTAGGGAATGACTGGGAACTCCCTGCAACTCCAAATGCCACCACAGTCCCAAAAAGCAAAACAAGAACTGACAAACAACACAGCCAGCAGCCAAAGACTAAAGCAGCAGAAACCAGCAGCAGCTGGTCGGAAACACGAGTCTCAAAGCCACTGAAGAGCAGTCAAAGATGAAGCAGGAAGTTCCACAGGTTTGGTGACACAACTGAAGAGACCCTGTCCCATCCACTACATTTCCAGTGATGGACTGCAATGAAAAAGAGATTCTGAGGAACATTTTAGTGTATGTGTGGGTGAAGATTGGAGAAGGCAGCTTCGTATATCCTGGGTGCAGATTGTTTAGGTCTTTACAGACTCAGAATAGCACTTTGGATTTGTGACAGACAAAATCCCACAAGCTAAGATGGTGGCTTCAAAGCCCCTTCCAGGCATACAGGGAAACCCCACTCACCTCCCGCTGGAATTGATTCAGCTGCTGCTGGAGATTGGCCTTCTCACTCTTCAGAAGGGAGGTCTCCTTCGAGTCATAGACCGAGAAGATGCGCTCATCTCCAAACTCGCTGATCAGTGGGAACTGCAGGATAGGAAATTTATTTATCAGATAAATTTCAGGGGCTCAGGGCGGCTAACAACAGTTAAAAACATTAACAATTAACAAACATAGACTATTAAAAAATAAAATATATAATATAACATCTCCATACATATTTTAATGTCTTGCTGTTTTATTGGTTTTATTCTTTAAATTATTAACTGTATTATCTATTGTTTATTTGTATCATGCTTTCTACCATGTCCTGTTAGCCGCCCTGAGCCTGCCTAGGCGGGGAGGGCGGGGTATAAATAAAAGTTTATTATTATTATTATTATTATTAGCAATCATCAATCCATTCAATAAAAGTACAAGAGGGCAATTTCCATTATTTCTAATTTCCATTATATTAGTTCAGTGAGATTGTTGGTGCTGTAAGGTAATAGCCACCTCCCCCTAACTGTTGAAGGCGAGTTTGAATAATTCAGTCTTACAGGCCCTGTGGAACTGCGGCAGGTCCCACAGGGCTCTGATGTTTTCAGGGAAGGCATTCCACAAAATGGGGGCTATTACCGAGAACGCTCTGGCTCTGGTAGTGGACAATCGAGCTTCTTTTGGTCCAGGGATCTTAAAGAGATTTTGAGACCCTGAAGGTAGTCCTCTCCGGGGTGCGTATGAGGGGAGAGGATGCAGGTGTTTATGTATGACCGAAAGGCTTTTTGGAAACACTTTGGCAACATTCAATTAGCATATAAATGTCCAGATCTCAAATGCGAACTAGTCAAGACACTGATACAGAATTTTAAGACATTTAATCAGAACACTCTTTCCCCAAAGGCAGAATCATCTTGGCTACTTGGAGACAAAAGATAAACAAACCACTCTATGTCTGGTGAAATTTTTGGCAGTTATTGTTACATTACATTACTAGCTTTTAGCAGGACTTTTTTTAGCTCTTGGAAGATTGGCTACATCAGGGGTGTGTGGCCTAACATGCAAAGGAGTTCCTGCTACCAAAGAAACCCAGCCTTTTAGGTTCTCCTTCCATGGATGAGGGTTTGCTGTTTATGACATAGGTCAGGGGTGTCAAACTCATTTGTTATGAGGGCCAGATCTGACATAAATGAGACCTTGTCGGGCTGGGCCATGTTGAGTTGGGCCGGGCCATGTGTGTACCTATTTAAGATTAGGCAGCAGAGGTATAAACTTTATAAAGGACACAGACAAACACAAATATATTTGCACTTGTCAGTCTTAAAGATGCTTTCTTTGTATTTCTCCCATGGGATCCAGGGAACGGGGCAAAGGAAGCTCTGGCTCTTTCCTTCCTTCCCCAGGGGACTGTGGGGGGGAAGGGGAGAAGCTTCAGCCAATAGAAGGAAGAGAGGCTTGACTCAGTAACTCTGCTGTGCAATTAAGAGTCTGGAAAAACAAGCTCTGCCTCTCTTCCTCCCCAAGGGAGGAGCCTCAGCCAATGGAGAAAACAGAGGTTTTGCTCTGTAGCTCCTGTGCAATTGAGCAAGCCTTGCAAAGCAAGCTGTGATGCAGAAGGAAGCAAGACCGAGGGAGAAGGAAGCAGATGACAACCAGTTGCTCGGGGGCCTGATAGGAAACCTCCGGGGGCCTGATTTCGCCCCCGGACTGCAGGTTTGACACCCCTGACATAGGTTGTAAGAACAGTAAGAAGTAAAAGGAAAGGAAAGTTATTAAGAGGCATATTTGGACCGGGAGTCCCCACAGGCTCACCTTGATCTCATACATCTTCAACTTCCGCTTGAGGCAGGCGTTTTCCCGCTCCAGCCCGGTCAGCCGGTTCTTGATGTCATCGTAGGCCGTGATGAGAGCGAAGTGGGAGGCCGAGCACATCTCACTGGAGAGGTCAGTGTTGGGGCTGTCCAGCCATTCGTCGTCCTGGACCAAGGCATCTTGGGTGAGGATGCTGATGTCATCCTCGAACATGGAGTCCATGGCACGGTCTGGAAGGGGAGGGCATCTAGGAAGAAAGGTCGGCGCATGGCAAGCTCCAGCTGTTGAAAGAGGACAAGAAACATGAGGGAGAAGCCGGACAACAAATTGGAGTGGGGAAAGAAGATTTTCGAGGGGTGCCTTGCAGTTTTCCCTCTAAGCTGAGTTAGCATGAGCTAGCTAACAGATTATTAACCTCCCGCACACAGATTTTTGTTTTAGCTCAAGTTTTAGTGACTGCAGAGCACACTAATTTATGCAGTAGCTCACAACTTTAATGGCAGTACCTCACAGAGTAGAATTTTTGCTCACAAGACTCTGCAGCTTAGAGGAAACAGTGGTGCCTTGGTATATTAACCCTCCGGTCATCTCCTTCATCCTGCTCTTGAGGCAGTCTTGCAAGTAACCCCTTTGCTAAGCTCGCCTGTTTCTCCCATTGGTATCGTCCCAAGAGAAGGCTTCCTGTTATGCGCCAATGCAAATTAACGCTGCTAGCCCTCATTGTGGAAGCGCTCGACCGCCCTGCCTCGGATTATGAGCAATACTCCCTTCTAAACCGTGGAGTCTTGGGAGCTAAAATTCTACTTTGTGAGCTACTGGCATTAAAGTTGTGAGCCAGTGCATAATTAAGTTTGCTCTGGGGCCATTCTTCCTGAGCTGTGTGAGCTGGAGGCTAAAAAAACCTGTGAGCTAACTCACACTAACTCAGCTTAGAGGGAACACTGATTATGGGTAAATTCAGACAAATGGCTTGCCCTCCGCTCCCCAAAAACCGGCATGCTGAGATCTGTTTACTGATTGACTTCATTCATCTTCCTACATTTCTCCCTAGAGGGGAGCTAAAGCACCTTACACCATTCTGTTCTCCTCTGCTTCAGCACACAACACCCTGTGAGGTAGGTTAGGCTTAGTATGTTTGACTGGCCTAAGCGGACCCAACCAGCTTCCATAGCAGAGCGAAGATTCAAGACTGGGTCTCCCGAATCCTAGCCTGCCACTCTAAACTCTATACCAGGCTGGCCCTCCTATCTACCCATAACAATAGGATGGCTTTGGCTTAAGCACAAATCCAAAATCCTAATCCCAAATAACTGCAGGAAGGAGGCAGGGGCAGGAGCACCAAAACAGATCGGATAACCTGAGGGAGAGTCAGCTTGGTCAGTGGTTAAGAGCGGAGGATTCTAATCTGGATAAACCAGGTTTGGTTCCCCCTTCCTCCACATGCAGCCAGCTGGGTGATCTTGGTCCAGTCGCAGTTCTCTCAGAGCTGTTCTCTCAAGAGCAGTTCTCAGAAGAGCTCTCTCAGCCCCACCTACAGTACAGTTTGTCCGATGTGGGGAGAGGAAGGGAAGGAGATTGTAAATCGCTCTGAGACTCCAAGTGAAGGGTGAGATATAACTCCAATCTCTTCTTCTGTTCAGGGCAGCATTTTCCAAAGTCTAATATATTTAACATTTCCCCCCAGAAATGACACTGGGAGATACAATTCAGACTCCCACAAAAAAAAGATGTTATGCTACAGTTTGCCCAGCTTCATCATCTGCATCAACTTATCCCTTTTCTCTTCCTTGTTCAATGGCTGTATAAGGGTAATGCTGATCTATATTCAAGGACTCTTCCCCCTTCTTTTTTTGTTTCTGCATGAATCACTGATCTGGGCATGCCTTTCAAGTGGAAGGAGAGTAAACGCAGAACACTGACTCATACAGAGTTATGCAAGAGGCAGCCTCCTCTGAGGTTCAGTAATTATTCTGCATTGAAAACAACGAATGATCCAACTGGACCTGACTCAGAGATGCTCCAGAATTAGTAGCCCCCAGAAGAGGCTGACTGAAAGGATGCAAAACCAGAGAGCAGTAAATCCTGCAGGAACTCAACAGGCAACCTCTTCTGAGATGTGTATTTGGGGGTCTGACAGGACCTTTGAGTAATGTATTTCTCACAGCACACCAACAAATCTATCACAAGGCACTCATAGGTCAGTTCGAAAAATAATGAGGACATTATTATGAATTCGGTCCTCATTTAATTTATGTATGATTTTATGGTCATTCAGTTTTAATTTTGTATGATTTTACTGTTTTAAATGCTGGCTTAGGCTGTGAATAAACTATATTGATTGAAAATTAATGACATACTGTGTCATTTCTTATCCTTGGTCCAGCTCCTTTGTCTTTCACAGACAGGGAGAAAAAAATAACTGGGGGAGGAGGAGGAGTACAATTCTAGCAGCAGCTTCTCTGCATATTAGGCCACATACCCCTGATGCAGCCAATTCTCCAAGACCTTACAAGGCTCTTTTTTGTAAGCTCTTGGAGGATTGGCTACATCAGAGGGTGTGGCCTAATATGCAGAGGACCTCCTGCTAGAATTCCACCCCGATGATGATGATATTGGATTTATATCCCGCCCTCCACTCCGAATCTCAGAGTGGCTCACAATCTCCTTTACCTTCCTCCCCCACAACAGACACCCTGTGAGGTAGGTGGGGCTGAGAGAGCTCTCACAGAAGCTGCCCTTTTCAAGGACAACTCTGAGAGAGCTATGGCTGATCCAAGGCCATTCCAGCAGCTGCAAGGAGTGGGGAATCCAACCCGGTTCTCCCAGATAAGAGACCGCGCATTTAACCACGACACCACTACACATTTTAATTGTCCTTGCTTGTAAGTTCCTGTTTCTTTGGGGGATTTTTTTCCTGTTCTGCACATGTTTTTATGGCCACCAGAAAAGCCTGTGCTGGTTCAATCTACAGGGAGATATGCTGGAAATACACCAGTGTAATATAAAATCCACCACTAGAGGTAGCAATAACATATGCAGAAGAGAACCCACCTCCCCAAAGAAGCAGGAACTAACAGGCAAGGAAAATGAGACTGTAGAAAAGCCCTTTACTGCTCCATACCAGACAAAAGCTGAAGAAACTCAAATACTACCAGTCGTTCAGCAATTAAAACAAAGTGTCCTGGCAGAGAAATTAACAGCCTTACACAGACTTGCTTCAGAATGCGATAGTCATACAGTTGGTGCCATAGCCCCAGACAAATGAAAACTGTACTTCTCCCTCATCTCCAAGCAGCCAAACCCAATTCCTACCCACACAGTTCTAGGCAAAAGGAATTCCAGTCAGGCATGAGTATCAACAGTAGCTTTGTTTTAAGAAAACAATGATTAAATATTAAATGTTAAATATTGTTTGTTTGGTTTGTATTTGTTTGACTGCACTTTTTCTTGAAGAAGATGAAGATGATGAAGATATTGCATTTATATCCCGCCCTATACTCTGAATCTCAGAGTGGTCACAATTTCCTTTACTTCCCCCCACACACACACACACAACAGACACCCTGTGAGGTAGGTGGGGCTGAGAGAGCTCTCACAGAAGCTGCTCTTTCAAGGACAACTCCTGTCAAGAGCTACGGCTCACCCAAGGCCATTCCAGCAGCTGCAAGTGGAGGAGTGGGGGATCAAACCCAGTTCTCCCAGATAAGTCCTCACACTTAACCACCACACCAAACTGGCTCACCAAACTTAAATTGAATTAAATTATAAATTAAATTTAAAATGTACATTTTAAAAACGAAACTGATCACCCATCTTGAGAAAGCAAGCAGTTTTGTTACCCAAGGGAAGAGACACACTCCAGACAGGTCCTAAAACAGTGCCTTAAAATGGAAAATTCAACCACCCATTAATTATCCAAGCACACTCCAGCAGGAACTCAACTTCTGCAAGCCCCAGTGAAATGATTGGGACTTCTACAGCGCCCGTTCATTTCAGTGGTGCTTTCGCAGGAGTCAGGTCCTCTCTCCCAGTAGGCCATCTAAAATCTGGCACCCCAGGCAACCACCTTGCCTTTCCACAGACCCTACTTGTATACTTTGATAAACAGACCGAGAGAAAGAGACATGCATCCTTTCACATCCTCTTTGAATGCCTCCTTCCTCAAACCAAAAGGGAAATCTGGGATTTCATTCCAGGCAAGAACTCTCCGCTCTCTGACTTCTGAGAGGGAAGGTGGATCTATCGACGCAACACACAGATGGCGAGCTCGGAGAACTGTGGAATTAAACAGGCATGGCCATAGAATATGAAACCACCATCCAGACTGAGAGAGAGAGAGAGCGCATTCGGCGGCAAACTGGAGGGAAATCTGGCATTGGGGGAAAAAGAACATCCAACACAGGAAAAGGTGGGAGTCCAAACTGTGTCACAGAAACTTGAACAACATGGCAATATTTTTAAGGTAGATTACGTGTTAGAGACTGCAGATTGTTAGAGACTGCAGATGCCGTTAAAAAAAGAAGAGAGACATGTTTTGGCAATCAATCACTGGCAAATGAATGAGTTTTACACCAGGAACGCAACATCCTCCTCCTCTGTGTCAATAAACCTGGAATAACTCCCTGCCACCAGCTGCGTTCTCACAACCAGGAAACCAGAGAGGAAAGCCCACTCCACCCAGAAGCACACTCCGAAAGGATGCAGCGAACCCACCTGGCCTGCAAGACTGCTTGAGGACTCATTGGTCTGAGGCTGTTTCCACATAGCAATGATTCCCTCCAGGGCTTTTTGTATAGAAAAAGCCCAGCAGGGACTTATTTGCATATTGGGCCACACTCCCAGATATCACCACTGTTTCCCACAGGGCTTTTGCATAGAAAAAGCCCAGCAGGGGCTCATTTGCACATTAGGCTACACACCCTGATGCCCAGCCAGCTGGAACTGCGTCCCTGCTCCAAAAAAGCCCTGATTCCTTCTGTTCCCTGCAGTACCACTGAGAAAGCGGAAGCATTTGCAGCAGTACTTTCCCCTGTACTTTTCTGGCCTCAGCCCCCACAGCTGCCATTCCTGGGGTTGCCAGGTCTTCCTTGGCCACCAGCAGGGGATGTAGGCTTCCCAACCCTCCCGCCCTGGCGGGGGACCCCAGGAATTCCAGCCTCTTCCCCCGCTCCCCAAAAAAACGGAAGCGGGGGGAGGGGGGAATGGCTGGTGAGAGGCCTGGGAAGGCTCGGCATTGCTTGCGCTGCTTCCTTCACTTCGGCGGCTCCTGTGGGGAGGAGGGGGCGTCTGGGCCGGGCTGGGCTCCGAGCTAGGGTTGCCAAGTCCAATTCAAATATCTGGGGACTTTGGGGGTGGAGCCAGGAGACTTTGGGGGTGGAGCCAGGAGTTCAGTTATGCTTGTCACACCCTCGTTCCTGGCTCCGCCCCTAATGTCTCCTGGCTCCACCCCCAAAGTCTCCTGGCTCCACCCCCAAAGTCCCCAGATATTTCTTGAATTGGACTTGGCAACCCTAAGGGGATGGGGGGGGGTAAGGTTGCCAGATCCAGGTGGGGAAACACCTGGAGATATGAGGGTGGAGCCTGGAGAGGACAGGGACCACAGTGGGGTACAATAAAGGAGGAGATTATATTGGATTTTTATCCCACCCTATACTCTGAATCTCAGAGTCTCAGAGCAGTCACAATCTCCTTCACTTTCCCCCTCCCCACAACAGAAACCCTGTGAAGTAAGTGGGTCTGAGGAAGCTCTTACAGCAGCTGCCCTTTCAAGGACAACTCTGTGAGAGCTATGGTTGACCCAAGGCCATCCTAGCAGCTGCAAGTGGAGGAGTGGGGAATCAAACCCGGTTCTCCCGGATAAGAGTACGCACACTTAACCGCTACACCAAACCGGCTCTCCAAAGAGTCCCACCCCCACCCCCCAAAGCAGCCATTTTCTCCAGGGGACCTGATCTCTGGAGTTTGCAGAGGAGCTATAATTCTGGTAGGGTTGCCAGCTCTGAGTGAGGAAATACCTAGAGACTTGGGGGGTGGACCTGAGGAGAGCGGGGTTTGGGGAGGAAAGGGACTTCAATACCATTGAGTCAACCTTCTAGAGTGGCCATTTTCTCCAGGTGAGCTGATCTCTTCCCCCTGGAGATCAGTTGTAATAGATCTCCAGCCACCATCTGGAGGTTGACAATCCTAAATTCAGGGGGAATCCCACCTGGATGCTGGCATCCCTTCCCATACCCCCCACCACAACCAATGGAGGGGTTTTCAGGCATTCCATTATGGAGACCAATTCCCATAGGGTATAATGGAGAATTGATCTGCGGTTATCTGGGGCTCTAGTGGGGCTGTTTGTTGAGGTAGAGGCACAAAATTTGCAGCATAGCATCTGATGCCTCTCCCCAAAATACCCTCCCAAATTTCAAAAGAATTGGACCAGGGGGTCTTATTCTATGAGCCCCAAAAGGAGGTGCCCCTATCCTTCATTCTTTCCAACGGAAGGAAGGCATTTAAAAGGTGTGTGGTCCCTTTAAATGTGATGGCCAGAACTCCCTTTGGAGTTCATTTATGCTTGTCGCAACCTGGCTCCTGGATCCACCTCCAAAGTCTGCTGGCTCCACCCTCAAAGTTCCCAGATATTTCTTGAATTGGACTTAATAATCGTATATCGATTTTAAAGCCCCCCCCCCCCCAATTCTCGACAAGGGCAGGGGGGACAGAGATGAGGAAAACTGTGCTGCCAACTTTTCTCCTGCCTGTGTCCCTCGCATCAGCCCAACATCCATAAACAAAGCCTTCGAGCTTCTGTTGCTAGGCGCACAGCTGGAGACTCACCTGCTACCCTGCCAAACGAAAAGCAGGTAAGTATTTATCCCCACCCTTCCTAAATCCTTGAAACAGAGTCAGGAAAAGCATCAGGATACACCGAAGCTGGAAAATTATTTTGCACAGGAAATGCATCTCCTCCCATGGCCAGGAGACACAATGCCAAGGCAGTTGAGAGTTTACTGCTGTTACTTAAGGAGGCATATCCAGATATTCCTCCCACTTGTCCCTCATTTTCTACTCTTAGGGCTGCCAGTGCCACCGACAAACCCCCACCCCCAAACAGAGATGTCACACAGCAACACAAACTCTGTGATTTTGAAAGCAAAAAAACAGGCCTCATTTTGGGCAGGAGCTCACAGGAACGGAGCTTTGGAACCCCTACATTTTATTGTGCTTTCTTTCTTACCCCTCCCCCTCCCCAAGTACTTGTTTCTGGGCTCCATTGTTCAACCCCCTTGTGAGAATTCTGCTGAACTCGAAGATTTGACAAACTTTCAAATATTTCCCCCCACAAAAAAATGGAAAATTACCAAAACATATCAAGCAGACAGAAATCTTCTTCATGCCACTGTGGCCACATAGGTGAAAGTAATTTTAAAAGTATGATGGGAGTAAGGTTTTAGGATGACAGTTATAATTCAAGAAGCATTTTAAGGTAGATGCTGAACTGATATACTTTAGTACCGCTTCCGATGATGTCAGGGGCGTGTGGCATAAGCAAATGAGTTATGCTAATGAGCTGTGCTAATGAGCCCCAGCACCTCTTCTTCTATGAAATTACCCCTGCAAAAAATCATAGAGTTTTGTCCAAAACCCCGAGCGTTGCACATAATATTGCCAATGCAATGATGTCACTTTCAGATGATGTCATCACATTGGGGTACCACCCACCATGGTGGCAAGGGGACCTGATCACCCTAACCTGGAGATCTCCTGATATTGCAGTTGACCTAGATATTGCAGTTGGTCTAGATGACCAAGATCAGTTCTGGGGAAAAATACCTGCTTTGGAGGATGGACTCTTTGGTATTATACCCTATTGAGGTCCCTCTCTCTCCAGGCTCCACCCCCCAAAATCTCCAGGCATTTCTCAACCCAGAGTTGGCAACACTCTCACTCCTTGACCCTGGCAAATCCTGCACAAATCTGCCTTTGCTAAAGATTTGTGCATCCCGTTTTTGAGTTATTTAGGCTTCAGGCCTGAGCAGTGTCCCCTCTAAACTGAGTAAGCATGAGCTAGCTCACAGATTTTTAGCCTCCAGCTCACATATTTTTGTCTTAGCTCAGGAAGGGCGACCCCAGAGCACACTCATTTCTGCAGAAGCTCACAAGTTTAATGCCACTAGCTCACAAAGTAGAATTTTTGCTCAGAAGACTCTGCAGCTTGGAGGGGACGTTGGGCCTGAGGAATTAGGGTTTCCTTAAAGCAATGAAATACCTAGCTGGCAGGGGGCTGCATCTTGTCTGTACCAGGGTGCATGCTCATCGTAAATGCACGCGCATGAACACAAAGGTGCTGCATCGCGCACAGCCTGCCTTCCAGCTGCCACTGTGTATGCTGAACAATTAGCGACAGATTGCTGGGCAACTTTTTCAAGTCTATCTTTAACCAAAAGAACAAACCGTTCCTTGGTTTTCAAAATTAGTGGTGGATAATGGCTGCCGCTGATCTAAAAGTTGTCTTCGTTCCAAAGGACTTCAAAGGCAAGGATCCAATGTGAAAATGCCAAACTGGAATTCATCAAATAGCTTAGCACTATTTTGCAGTCCCCCCGCCCCTCCCCAGCATGAACAAGGACTTAGATTTCCTTATACACCAGGGGTGGCCAAACTGTGGCTCTTTCACACATATTGTGTGGCTCTTGAAGCCCCCCACCTCACCCTGTCAAGGAGACATTTGTCTCTTTAAATCACTTCTCAAAGCCAAGCCAGCTGGCAGCTTGGATAATGCATTCAATGTTAAAGTTGCTTTCTTTCCACCTTTCCCTCCCTCCTACTCCTCTATCTATTTTCCTTCCTTCCAACATCTGATGTTCATGTCTTGCGGCTCTCAAACATCTGACATTTATTCTATGTGGCCCTTACATTAAGCAAGTTTGGACACCCCTATTACACACTATAGGTGCTAACATCTCAGCGTGATGCACCTTTCACAGATATTGTCTGTACTTTTTATTTATACCATGGTCTTTGTACGGCTCTTACTGAATCGGCTTGGTGCGCCTGTAATTAGGGAAACGGCAAAAACTTCTGAGGTGAATTTCCCACTCCCACTATTTCCTCCCCCCCTTCCTTGAAAGCCCCCATAGCTCCTCCCACTTTCCTTCCCCCTCCCCTCCCCAACCATCATCCAACTGACCTTTATTGTCTCCCCATTTTCAGTTTTTTGCCCTTCCCGACCCTGGTATGCTCTGCCCAGGAAAATTATGATCCAGTTGCCAAGGCAGGCCCAATTTCCCAGCAGGGAACCTGCAAGGCCCTGCAAAAGGTTGCCAACCTCTAGGTGGTAGCTGGAGATCTCTTACTATTACAACTGATCTCCAGGTGACAGAGATGAATTCCCCTGGAGAAAATGACTGCTTTGGAAAGTGGACTCTATGGCATTTCACCCTGTGTTTTTCACTCAGGTATTTCCCAACTCGGAGCTGGCAACCTTAACCTTAACCCCACTTGTACGATAATTTAGGATAAGAATGTGTAACTGGCCCAAGGTTAGAACAGATAAAAGGAAGTACTTCTTCACCCAAAGGGTGATTAACACATGGAATTCACTGCCATAGGAAGTGGTGGCAGCCACAAGCACAGACAGCTTCAAGAGGGAATTGGAGACACATATGGAGCAGAGGTCCATCAGTGGCTATTAGCCACAGCGTATTGTTGGAACTCTCTGTCTGGGGCAGTGATGCTCTGTATTCTTGCTGCTTGGGGGGCACAGTGGGAGGGCTTCTAGTAGTCCTGGCCCCACTGGTAGACCTCCTGATGGCACTTGGTTTTTTGGGGCACTGTGTGACAGAGTGTTGGACTGGATGGGCCTTTAGCCTGATCCAACATGGCTTCTCTTATGTTCAAGGTCACCCAGTGAGCTTCCAGGGCAGAATAGGGATTTGAGCCCCTAGTCTGAAACACTAACCACATTTGGCTTTTTTGTGGCTGCTTTTGAACATCAGCAAGCGGCCAGACCTAGGTGAGTCATGTGGTATTAAGGCACCCCAATGACTCCTCTCTCAAAGGCCAAAACAGTACTGAAAAGGGCCCTGTCCCACCCCGCTGCCTTACTAAGCCTGTTGTGGTTGCCTAGCAACAGCCACTAAGGCAGCACCTATTTTTTAAAGCTACAGTCAGTCCTTTTATCACTTGGGGGGAGGGTGTTAATAACCCCTTCTTGCTTTTGTATGTGTTTGTTTTTCAATATCAGATTTTTCTGCAAACCTGGAACAGTTTTCATATCTATGGGAAGATCAAGTCTTGGCCTTTTATGTATCCTTAAATTTGGCAGAGTTGTCTGTTAGAATTTTCAAGCTGGAACCCACAAGGACTTGTAGGGTGTTATCATTTTCCCCTCATTTCCCTTCCCTGAAAGCCTCCATAGCTTCTTCTCTTTTCCTCCTTTCTTCTCTCCTTCTCACCCAACAGCCAATCTACTTTTTTCCGGTCCTCTTTTTCCTTCAGCTTCCTCTCTCCCCTCCACAGCAGCCTCTACCTAGGAAAACTATGGCCCAGTTATGTGGTGCCAGCTGCTGGGCCAGGCCCACTTACACTGATGGCAACCCTCAAGAACTTGTGGGGGGCACACCACTTTCCCCTCTATCCCCCTCCCCACATCATTTCCCATCTCCCCCCTCCTTGCAAACCCCATATCCTCTCCCTTTTCCCTGTCTCATTCTCTCTTTTACAGCCATTCACCAACTTACCTTTTATCTGCCTCCCATCTTCACCTATATTTATTATTTACTTCATTTATACCCTACCCTTCTCCACAGTGGGGACCAAAGCAGCTTACATCATTCTCCTCTCCTACTTTTTATCCCTGTCAGGTTAGGCTGAAAGTATGTGACTGACCCCACATCACTTAGTGAGCTTTCGTGCCAGACTGGTGATTTGGGCCTGGGTCTCCCAGACTCTACTCTGAAGCTCTAACCACTACCCCACACTGGCTCCCATAGGGTGGCTGCAGTTGAACAGTAGCAAGCAACCAAGCCTAGGTGAGTCGTGCAAGTTTGATGGTATCAAGTCACCCAGTGGTTGCTGCCAGGCCTGGCCTTGAAAGGCCAAAGGCAGGCCAAAACAGCCCTGGAAAGAGCGCTGTCCCCTCCCCCTGCCTTTTATTGACCAAAGAAAATGTCCAGAATGCTGTGGTTGGTTAGCAATGGCCACTGAGGGCTTCCATTCCTGAAAGCTGCAAGTACTCCTTTTATAAGTTAAAAAAGGTAAAGGTAGTCGTGCAAGCACCAGTCGTTTCCGACTCTGGGGTGACTTCACATCATGACGTTCTCACAGCAGGCTCTTTACGGTTTGCCATTGCCTTCCCCAGTCATCTGCACTTTACCCCCAGCAAGCTGGGTACTCATTTTACTGACCTCAGAAGGATGGAAGGCTGGGTCAACCTCGAGTCAGCTATCTGAACCCAGCTTCCGCCAGGATCGAACTCAGGTTGTGAGCAGAGCTTAGGACTGCAGTACTGCAGCTTTACCACTCCGCGCCACGGGGCTGTTATAAATTATAACTTTATAACTTTCCTGTATATCTGTTCAGATTTCAGATTCTTTTGCAAACCTGGGGCATTTCTCAGGTTTGTTAACAGATGTGTTTTGTCTGTTCACAGCTCCAGTCACTAGATTTGAGTATCCTCCAATCTGGCTGACATGGCTATTAGAATCCAGGGGTGGCCAACGGTAGCTCTCCAGATGTTTTTTTGCCTACAACTCCCATCAGCCCCAGCCAGCATGGCCAATGACTGGAGCTGATGGGAGTTGTAGGTAAAAAACATCTGGAGAGCTACCGTTGGCCACCTCTGGATACCAGTTGTGGGGATTGCATCTCCACCCCTATTGCTCCCCAGTATACACTGTCACAGCCGAGCTCAGAGGGGCTCCTGGTTTGCACCGCGTGGAACGACTCTCGGTTTTACTCACCACCAGCTCTGAAGATTAACTGTAAGTGTATCATCTGTGCATCCAGACAACACTGTGCACACTTTTAAAAAAATTGGGGGAGGGTATTTAACATCCCCCAGTGTATTTTTTTTTTAAGATTTCAGATTTTTCTGCAAAGCAGGGGGGGGGGTCTCCCAGGTTTGCAGAAAAAAATGTTTAGTGTTGCCATAGCCCCAGTCCATGGATGTAGATTTCCATAGTTGTGGGTCACACGTTGTTAGATATATAGTTAATTATATGATATGATATATGATATGATGCTAATCATAATCTGTTTGTCTATCAACAGTTGGCAGTAGTCTTCATCCACTGTAATTTGGCAGATTATTTTTATTGGTTCTTCTTTTACGTTAACCACTCATAACGTTTTTGTACCAACCCACCCCTTTCTGAAGTCCAAATTTAGCTGTTTGGGACAAGTACTCCAACAGACCAGATGAGTTCTGATTTACAAAAGGTGATGGAATAAATTTTTGTTTGTCTTTAAGGTGCCATAGGACCCCTGTTTCATTTAGCAGCAAAACTTAAGCAATCTGTATTAGTTTTTCTTTTTTTGGAGAGAGGGAATCCTCAGATAATCTTAAAATGGTATGGACCAGGGTGGCCAAACTGCGGTTTGGGAGCCACATGTGGCTCTTTCATACATATTGTGTGGCTCTCCAAGCTGGCTTGGAGAAGGCATTTGTTTCTTTAAATCACTTCGCCAAGCTTGGAGAATGCACTTAATGTTGCTTTCTTTCCACTTCTCCCTCCCTCCTCTCTTCCCCCTGTTTTACAGCTCTCAGACATCTGACATTTTATTCTATGTGGCTCTTACATTAAGCAAGTTTGGCCACCCCTGGTTTAGACAGTGATACATTTAGGGAATTTGCTCTCCCAATATAGGGCCACATGCCAGCTAAGATCAGAAGGATTCATTTAACCTTCACAAGATCTATGGCTCTTTCAGTCATTGCCCTGTTTGAAGGCACAGTTTGTTTACCAGAGGAGTTGCATAAAGCACCTCTCTTTTTGGCAATTGTTCAGAAGCTGTGTAAGGTTGTACTTTTTCTGTGTACCTTTGGGAGTTGAAAGATTTTGGCATTAGTCCAGCCTAGAGAGAAAACTCAGGAGCTTTTAAAGCTTGTGTTTTCTGGGAGGGAGCTGAATGTCCCCTAGGTATGAGGCGATTTCAATATCTGACTTGGTCAAGCAGAAGTTTCATTTATGTGATGGGCATTAACTGGTACTTTTGTGGAGGGAAGGAGTGGTTTCTAAAGGCGCAAAATAAATCCATAAAGGGCATGCATTCCATTTCCCAAAACATTTACAATCATCTTTGCAATAAACCCACAGCAAAATATACCTGCAGTGTGTAATCAGTAGATAAACCTACTAAAGGTTTGGCTGATTAATCTGTTGGGGTCAATGTTAAAAGGAGAGGGGGAAATTTTAATCAATGAGGGTTATGGTCAGAGAACATCTGATTAAACATAGACATGGAAAGGTCCAGGTAGGCAGCCATGTTGGTCTGAAGCAGTAGAACAAAGTAGGAGTTTAAGACCAACAAAGTTTTATTCAGATTGTAAGCTTTTGTGCCCAGCAGACATTCCCCCCTCCCATTTTCTGATGATCCTGAAGCGGGGGGAGAGCCTCCAAACTGGGGGATCCCCTGACCCCACCTGGGGATTGGCAACCCTAAGCTTTGGTCTAGGAACAGCCATGGAAGCTCGCTGGGTGACCTTGGGCAACCCTCAACTCACCTTTGACCCAGCCTGGAGAGGTGGCGGCTGAGAGGTGATATGATCACCATCTTCAAGTACTTGAAGGGCTGTCATCTAGAGGATGGCGTGGAATTGTTTTCTGTGGCCCCGAAAGGTAGGACCAGAACCAAAGGGGGTGAAATTAAATCGAAAGAGTTTCTGGTTCAATATTAGGAAGAATTTCCTGACCGTTAGAGCGGTTCCTCAGTGGAACAAGCTTCCTCAGGAGGTGGTGGGCTCTCCTTCCTTGGAGGTTTTTAAACAGAGGCTAGATGGCCATCTGACAGCGATGAAGATCCTGTGAATTTAGGGGGCGGTATTTGTGAGTTTCCTGCGTTTTGCAAGGGGTTGGACTAGATTACCCTGGAGGTCCCTTCCAACTCTATGATTCTATGAACTCAATCCAGCCTACCTCACTGGGCTGTTAGGATAAAATGGAGGAGAGGAGAATGAGGCAAGTCACTTTGAATTCCCACTTGCCAACCTCCAGGGAGTGGCTGGAGATCTACCACTATTCCAACTGATCTCCAGGTGACAGAGATCGGGTCATCTGGAGAAAATGACCTCTTTGGAAGGTAGACTCTATGGTATTATACCTCACTGAAGTCCCTCCCCAAACCCTGCGCTCCTCAGGTTTCACCCTCAAAATCTCCTACTATTTCCCGACCCAGAGCTGGCAACCTTAATTCCCACTGGGGGAAAAGACAGGGTATAAATAAACCAGAGCCTATCTATACCACTGGTCTGATCCAGCTCAAAGTTCCAGCAATCCTACAGAGAACTTTGAATGCACAAACCCTGTTTCTTGTTAAACTCTGTAGCCACAGAAATATAGTTAGCTCCTTGGTGGGTGCATTAAAAAATCCCATTGCGGGGCTGGAGGAAGGATTGATGCTAAGCCCGAATCTGTCCAAATTAAATCAACCGTGAACCTGACCTGCTCATGCATGCTTAACGAGCCAATGTGATAACGAGCTCTGTTTCCAAGCGAATCCCATGCAGCCGAAGAAATGCACTCTGAAACTTTTTTTTTTGTTTCCAAGAGGTTTTTTCCCCCTCCCCTTTCTTGCACGCTGCAAAGAGCTGTTGTTATTTCCCCCTCCGTTCCATTGTTTCTTTTCTCTGGGTGGTGATTTTTTTTTTTTGGAGGGGTTACCAAAGGAATTAGTATTTAAATGCATTCAATGAAAAGAAAGCCCACACACATCCATCATTAATAAGGTAAAAAAAGAGTACCACCCAGGCTTGGAAGACAGAACACTAAAAGAAAAAAAAAACACCCATGCCCTGAAAACGAAACAAAAAACCGGAATAAAGCACAGCTTGATTTTCTGGAGGGGAACTTGAAAAGTAGCATTATTCAATCGATCACAACTCTAGGATTATTCCAGGACAGCCTAACAAGGGCATGTGAGGCTCTGCATGCCCATGGGTGCTTTACCTGGCATGGGCATGGTTTGGTAGCCACAGGGAATGGGAGAGGCCATAGCTCAGTGCTTAAAGACTTGCTTTGGACATCAAAGGAGCCCAGTTTGCCCTGCCCTGGACAGCCCAGACAAGCCCCATCTCATCAGATCTCAGAAGCTAACCAGGAGTCAACTCTGGCAAATACTTGGATTGAGACTCCCAAGGAATACCAGACCCGGAGGCAGAAGCAGGCTTTATTCTGCCACCTCTCTGTATACCCCCAGTAGGGGTCAGTCACCACCAGAGGTTGCCATGACTTCCAGGCATGCAAACACACACATAAAAACACAAAAATACCAAAAAAGGAAGAAACCTGCTTCGATCCTGCCCTATCCATACCAAAGGACGTAGGGATCAAATGATGGGACATTTGAATTCACACTGTTTTCTGATGCTATGGCAGGGCTTTTTGGAGCAGGAACGCACAGGAATGCAGTTCTGGATTATTCAGCACCAGGGGCGTGGCCTAATATGGAAATGATTCCTGCTAGGCTTTTTCTACAAAAAAGCCCTGTGTGAAATGATGATGATGTCAGGAGGTGTGACCTAATGTGGAAATGAGTTCCTGCTGGGCTTTTTCTAAAAAAAAAAAAAAAAAAAACAATGGTGACACCAGGGGTGTGGCCTAAGATGCAAATAAGTTCCTGCTGGGCTTTTCCTACCCCCCCCCAAAAAAAGCCCTGTGCTATGGATTAGGACTGCAGAGACGGAGGCTTAACTCTTCCCTCAATAAACACCATTCTAGGTTAGAGAAGCAGCCCGTGGCACATTGGCAGAGTACCAGCATTGCATGTAGAAGGCCCCAAGTTCAATCCTCAGCACCTCCCATTAAAAGGAGACTGGAAGGCCCTCCGCCTGAGACTCTGGAGAGCTGCTGCCGGTCAAAAAACAGACCTTGAACGATCAGAGGTCTGGCTCAGAAAAAGGCAGCTGTGGGCTCAGTGGCAGAACAACTGCTTTCCACGTGGAAGGTTGTAGGTTCAATACTGGACACCCCAGGTAGCAGATAGGCAGGCCTCGGATTCAGCAGGAGCTCACAGGAACGCCGCTCCTGAACCTTTCTGAGAGTTCCACCTCCTCCTCCCCACCTTGTACATTGAATAGTAGCTGCAACTGCATAACAATCCCTGGATGAGCTCCACCACCTATTTTTCTACAAAATGACCTCTGATTGCAAGTAACCTGACATAACCGCTACTCTCAGACCCTGGAGAGCTGCTGCCAGTCAGAGCAGGAAATACTGACAAAGCCTCAGAAAAAAATCAGTCTCTAAACAATGGGAGGCAGTTCAAAAATCCATGCATTTGTATTAAGGTACCCTGTAGCACACAGCCAGACAGAATCACCACAGGCTGTCGAGAGTAGCTAAGAATGACCCCCGTTTCGTCTGTGACCCAAAGGAATGTGCTGTCCACATTTGCCTTGGGAGCAAACGAACCGAGTGAAACTTCTCGGAAACGGAGAGTAGGCCCAAACTGAGATTTCCAAAGAACGCCATCAGAGCCATGTGCTGAAGGACACGTGTGCTCTCTGGCCCCAAAACCCTTCCTGAAAGCCTGGAAATGTGACACTGGAGATTGCGACTGTTATTGTTTTAGCCCTGCCTTGTACCAGAATCCTACCTTCTGCCCAAGACTGAGTCACTCATGGAGTGGAAAGAAAAGCTGCCCCAAGGAATTGAAAGCAATTAGGCAAACATCTTCCTCGTCACGGCCAAGTAATTGGCGGTGAGGCAGAGAGAGACTCCAGGCCCTCCAAAAGGAAAGTCAGAAAGGGCTCCATTTACTAAGTCCCCTGTGAGGACCACAAAGCTGCCTGGAATTACAGCACTGGGAAGGATCCCTTGAGGTCATTTAACCAAACCTCCCTCACTCCTGCCCTGGGAGACACTCAAATACCCAGGAATTTGCATACAAAAATCCTGAACGAAGCAAAGCTAACTCCTGCTGCCTTTGATACAACTTGCAAAACAAGAAGTTGGCATAGATTCAGGTGGGTAGCTGTGTTGGTCTGAAGCAGCAGGACAAAGTTTGAGTCCAATGCCCACATTTTATTCTGGGTATGAGAGCCAGTTTGGTGTAGTGGTTAAGTGTGCGGACTCTTATCTGGGAGAACCGGGTTGATTCCCCACTCCTCCACTTGCATCTGCTGGAATGGCCTTGGGTTAGCCATAGCTCTCACAGAGTTGTCCTTGAAAGGGCAGCTACTGTGAGAGCCCTCTCAGCCCCACCCAACTCACAGGGTCTATTATGGGGGGAGAAGATACAGGAGATTGTAAGCCGCTCTGAGTCTCTGATTCAGGGAGAAGGGCAGGGTATAAATCTGCAGTCTTGTTCTTCTAAGCTTTCGTGTGCAGGCACGCTTCTTCAGATATCTGAAGAACTTTGTGTACACAGGAAAGCTTATACGCAGAATAAAACACTGTTGCTCTTAAACTTGCCACTGGACTCGAGTTAAGTTTGCGTAGCTCTTTTTCATTATTCATTCAAGTTCTCATTGTCTTGAAGATAAGAAAAAAACCTGTTCTAGGCATTAAAACCCACCTCCCCATGTTCTGATTTCTGAGATTTCTCCGAGAACGCATACCCTTTCCAGTCGATGAAATCATAAGCTCTAGAAACCCGGCTTTCTTTAAAATTAAAAAAGCCAAGGAAACAAAGGGTGATATTTTTAGAATCATAGAGTTAGGAGTAGGGTTGCCAAGTCCAATTCAAGTAGTATCTGGGGATTTTGTTAGTGGAGCCAAGAAACTTTGGTGGGGGGAGACAGGAGACTTTGGGGATGGAGCCAGGAGCAAAGTTGTGACAAGCACGATTGAACTCCAAAGGCAGTTCTGGCCATCACATTTAAAGGGACCACACACTTTTAAAATGCCTACCCTCCATTGGAAATAATGAAGGATAGGTGCACCTTCTTTGGGGAATCATAGAATTGGATCCCCTGGTCCAATCCTTTTGAAACTTGGGAGGGTATTTCGGGGGGAGGCACTGGATGCTATGCTGCAAATATGGTGCCTCTACCTCAAAAGACAGCCCCCTCAGAGCCCCAGATACCCGCAGATCAATTCTCCATTATACCTTAAGGTAATCGGTCTCCATATTGAATAATGGAGTGCCCAGAAAACATTCCCCCCCCCCTTGCTTTCTGATGACCCTGAAGCGTGGGGAGGGCCTCCAAACTGGGGGATCCCCTCCCCCCACCTGGGGATTGGCAACCCTAGTTGGAAGGTACACCCAGGGACATCTAGTCCAACCCCCTGCACAATGCAGGAAATTCACAAATACCTCCCCCTAAGTTCACAGGATCAGCATTGCTGTCAGATGGCCATCTAACCTTTGTTTAAAAACCTCCAAGGAAGGAAAGCCCACCACTCATGAGGAAGCCTATTCTACTGAGGAACTGGTCTGTCAGGAAGTTCTTCCTAATGTTGAGCCGGAAACTCTTCTGATTTAATTTCAACCCATTGGTTCTGGTCCAACCTTCTTCCAACACTAACTTTTGCATCCAGCAAAAAACTTCATGCTTCCATAATATGACGGGAGAATTCGCACAGTCCTGACTGCGCTCAGTCGGCCCATGTTATCTAGAACCTGTTCTGTATGTATGAATTAGACACGCCTTATGCACAGGCAACAACATACCTGCATTTACAAATCCGTGTAACATGCATTGGAAAAAGTGGGCAGCCATGTTGGCCTGAAGCGGGAGAACAAAGCAGGAGCCAAGTAGCACCTGTAAGACCAAAGTTTTATTTGCATACGAAAGCTTACATTCTGAATAAAACTTCGTTGGTCTTAAAGGTGCTCCTTGACTCCTGCTTTGTTATACATTGGAACGTGTGCCAAGACAAGCGGATTGTCTGGGGCTTCAAGTCACTGTCACATTTGGCAGCGCACGCACAGTTAATTGCAGTATAATGTCTGGACTTCTGCTACTGGAAGGGCGGCTGCTGTAAATTCTTCCTTAGCGCTCCAGCCAAGGAGAGCACAGACAAGAGGGTGAAACGTGAGATCCTGCTGAGGTGAAGGAGTGGAGGTGCCCTGAAAATGCATCCTCTCTTTTGCGTGAGCCAGCCCAGGGGAGGGGGCGTTTCTTAAACTTTTGTCTTATCCAGCCTGCTCTTCTGTTTTCCTTTTTCTAAGTGCTATTCCAGTGGGAGGATGCCTCCCAGCCGCTATGTCACGTTCTCAGGGCGCAGGCAGGCAGGGGTCCAAAGCCAAAGTCCAGGAAGTCAAGCAGGAGCCAAGTCACCAACGCAGAATCACAAACCGGAATCAGAGGTCAATGTCCAAAAGCCACAAGGTCAGGGTGCCAAGGAAATCAAGCAGGTCAGAATTTATTTAACAAATTAAATAAAATGACAAAGGGGGTAAAATTTGCACTGCCGGGGGTCATGAAAAGGGGGGAGGGGTGGAGAAACTGTAATGTATGTGTATTAATCTTTAATAATCAATGATTATATGAAATTGCAATATATTACATTATAATAAATTGTTTTAAACCCAGAATCAGGGAGGAGCATAGATGCAAGCAGGAGGATAGACTTGTTGCTTCCACAAGGTTACCAGGTCCTGGGTGGGAGCTATATAGGAGCCTCAATCAGCCTGCTCCCCGGGTGGCAGTGACTCTGCTAGAACTCAGGGCTGAGAGATCTCAAGCATCGGCATGCCTCATGTCTTCGCTCTGAAAGTTCTTTCCAGAGCTTGCTTCAAACTCTTGAGATGGGAGGAGGAGAGCTTGGAGGAGCTTGATCTCAACAGCTGACACTAATGCCTGGAGAGTGATTGATGGGCCAGCTGCTGTTTGTTCAGCTGAGGAACTAGCTGGCAACTCTTCCAGGTCTGTTAACCCTTCCAGCTCCCCCTCATCAGGGCTCATGACACTATCCCACCCCCCACAGATGGGCCAGGCCAATCAGGGTAGGCCGTGTGGAACTGTTGCACGAGGTCAGGTGCGTGCAGGTTGTCCGCATGTTCCCATGAACTGTCCTCGGGGCCATAGCCTTCCCAGTTCACGAGGTACTGGAGGTCCCCGCGGTGGATTCAGGAGTTCAGGAGCTGGTGGACCTCGTATTCCTCCAAGTCATTGACCAGGACAGGTGGAGGCGGTGCTGGAGGCGGCGGTCGGATGGGATCCGGTGGTGTAGCAGAAACAAGGAGGGACCGGTGGAAGACCAGGTGGATGTGGAGGGTGGCCAGAAACTGTAGCCAGAAAGCAACGGGGTTGATTTGATCTGTGATTAGGTAAGGCCCCGCAAAGCGAGGGTCCAGCTTGTGAGACCGGCCAGGCCGACGCAGGTAACGTGGGGGCCGCATCTGTCACTTTCGGTCGGCGGCTGTCTTGTAGGCCTCTTTAGCCTGTTGAAGCTGCTCTCGGAGCAAGTCCTGGAGAGCCCGGAGTTCCTGCAGGTGCGCATCAGCAGCAGAGACTGCTGTGGGGGGCAGGACTGTGGGGAAGAAGTGAGGGTGGTACCCATAGGTGGCTGCAAACAGGGTCTGTTGCGTGGATGCACATACGGCGTTGTTGTAGGCAAACTCGGCCAGGGGTAGCAAGGCAGCCCGGTCATCCTGTTGTAGCTGGTGTAGCAATGCAGGTATTGTTCCAGCGTGGTGTTTGTGTGTTCGGTCTGCCCATCCATTTGGGGATGGTAAGCTGAGGACAAATCCACCCGGGTGCCTAAGCTGGAGTGCAGGGCTTGCCAGAATCGGGAGGTGAACTGGGGGCCTCGGTCTGAGATCAAGTGTGCCAGGATCCCGTGCAGGCAAAAGATGTGCTGGAGGTAGAGCTGGGCTGTTTCAGGAGCCGTGAGCGGCTTGGGACATGGAACAAAGTGAGCCATGGATGCAAGTGTGCCCCTTGGACCTGGAGAGCTCAGTGATAAAGTCCAGGGAGACGGTGTCCCAGGGTCCTGCAGGCGAGGGTAGGGGATGCAAAAGCCCTGGGGGCTTGGCTGGTACATCCGGCAGATCTCACAGGAACCGACATAGCGGGCCACGTCAGCACGCACACGAGGCCACCAGAACTCCCACGTGAGCAGGTGCAGGGTCTTGTGTTGGCCGAAGTGCACCGCAGAAGGGGATTTGTGGGTCAGGCGGAGCACGTCGGCCCGGAGGGGCCCTGGAGGCACATATAGGCGCCCACGGTGCAGGAGGAGACCTTAGCAGGTAGAGAGGTCCCCGGCCGGCCGGTCTACTCGTGCCAGCTCATCAAGGACTTTGCCAGCCAGCCCCTCCATATACTGGTCCATGAGGGCAGCCTCATTCCAGGCCAGGTCTTGGGCCAGAAGCTTGAACTCGGTGGAGTACTGGGAAACCGAGTCTGTATCTTGCTTCAGGGTCTGGATCTTCCAGTTGGCGGTGGCTGCTTGCTGAGGGTTAGCAAAGCCCTGATAGTCAGTCAGCAGGGGCGATGGGGCTAGAAGCAAGGGGGTAGCCCATTTAGCTGCCTGCCCCTTTAAGAGGCTGACAATGAAGCATACCTTGGTCTTGTCATTGGGAAAGTCTCTGGCATGTAATTCAATATACAGTTTGCACTGTGCCAGGAATGCAGGAAACATCTTCCCAGCGAACTTCTCTGGGGGTAGAAATGGGCACTTGGGTGGGGCAGCAACAGTGGCATGCTGCTGCTGTTGCAGGTGAGCCACCATCTGAGTGAGGTGCTGTACCTGAGTGAGAAAGCCTGCTAGCTGCCCAGAGCCTCCGCTTGCCTCCTCATCCATCTTGTGGAGTGTGTAGGTAGAAGCAATCTGTCACGTTCTCAGGGTGCAGGCAGGCAGGAGTCCAAAGCCAGTCCAAGGTCAAAGTCCAGGAAGTCAAGCAGGAGCCAAGTCACCAATGCAGAATCACAAACCGGAATCAGAAGTCAATGTCCAAAAGCCAAAAGGTCAGGGTGTCAAGGAAATCAAGCAGGTCAGGATCAGGAAGGAGAGTGGATGCAAACCAGAGGATAGACTTGTTGCTTCCACAAGGTTACCAGGTCCTGGGTGGGAGCTATATAGGAGCCTCAATCAGCCTGCTCCATGGGTGGCAGTGACTCTGTTAGAACTCAGGGCTGAGAGATCTCAAGCATCGGCATGCCTCATGTCTTCGCTCTGAAAGTTCTTTCCAGGGCCTGCTTCGAACTCTTGAGATGGGAGGAGAGCTTGTAGGAGATTGATCGTCAACAGTTGACACTGGTGCCTGGAGAGTGTTTGATTGGCCAGCTGCTGTTTGTTCAGCTGAGGAACTGGCTGGCAACTCTTCCAGGTCTGTTAACCCTTCCAGCAGGAGCTCCTTTGCATAGTAGGCCAAACACCCCCTTGTTTGAGTAACTAAGAAAGAGAAAAAGTCACGCTTCAGAACTCCTGCCTTCAAATTCCAGGGGCATGGAGGCTCTGCCCTCACTCTGCCTCATGGTAGGCTCTCCCTTGGGCACTTTGCACATGTGCAGATGAAATTTCCTCATTTCACATGCACCAGGATCATCTCACAGAACTCAGGAATGAACCCTGGCTTGAATTAAGTCCAGAATATCTTATCTGAAATGCACGACAGCAAACCAAGGGGCATAAAGAGATGGAAGACTAACTCCAGAAGGGGCACTTTTCTTTTCCTTAATTCTGAGTGGGATGAACATTCTGCATTTGGAAACATGATTCATGAACATATGAAGCTGCCTGAAACTCAGTCAGACCCTCGGTCCATCAAAGTCGGTATTGTCTACTCAGACTGGCAGCTGGGACCTTCTGCTTACCAAGCAAATGCTCTACCACTGAGCCACTGTCCCTCACTGTTCTTCAGTGGGTTTTTAACAAATTCACTGAAGTTGTAAATTGCCGGTGTGAACCCACATTGAGAGTATTTTCTACCCTTCCCCTGAAAAAAATATTAGGGTACCCCCGAAAACACTTCAGAGAAAAATGCTGATAGACATGGAGATCTATCAAGAGTCACTCACTGCAATAACTCAATGTTATCATGTACCTCTGAATGCTGGGATATTGGGGCCAAACAAGAAGAGATGGCTATCATTGGTTTCTGTGCTTCCAAAAGGCATTTTGCTGGCTGGCTGCTGAAAACAGAACTCTGGAACTCGATGGGTCATAGACTGATCCAGAAAGCAGTTATTATTTGGAACAGGTTTTGGCAAAATCCACACTAGACAAAATAGACTGAAATACTAACAGCTACAAATCAAAGAGAGGGCTGTAGTTGTTTTTCATTAGACTCAAGAGAACTTCCTCTGTCAAAACCGTCAAACACTTTTTTGGGGGGGAGCGGGGGGGAATGTCTCCTGAAAGAAAGGAAGCAAGATCCCATTCACACATGCACACCAGAAAGAACTGGAACGATTGCCCCTCACTAAATCGGCAAGGCTTTCCACCTGGAAATATGGCATAGCAAGTGAGAAGAAAGCAGGGAGAAGCCCAGTGGGGAATTAGGGGCAGGCAGCTGAATGTGAATGGAATCAGAGGTGGGATGGGAATTGGGGCCGCTCAGTTTCCCTGAAAGGGAAAACACAAATAGCACCTTTCTATTACCGCTAATTAATACGGGGCTCAATCCACAGGGAAGCTTTTCGCTCAAGCTTCACTGGAATGAGCAGGAGCCAAGTCGCTACTGAGCTCTCCACAGAGCTGATGCAAAAGCATCTTTGATCGGGTCCAGTCTGTAGGTCAGAACTACCTCTCTCTCCCCTGGCTGGGAAATACAATGGCAACCAAGAACTACCGCCGGAGACTAGGGCTGACAACCTCTGGATGACAGTAAAGAGTCCAGTAGCACCTTTAAGTCTAACAAATTTTATTGTAGCATAAGCTTTTGAGAAACACAGCTCTCTTCTGTCAGATGGATCTGACAGAAGAGAGCTGTGTGTGTTGAAAGCTTATGCTATGAAAAAAATTGTTAGTCTTAAAGGCCCTACTGGACTCTACTGTTTTGCAGCAACAGACTAACACGGCTAACTCCTCTGGATCTATAACCTCTGGGTGGTGTCTGGAGATCTCCTGGGATTATAACTCATCTCCAGGTGACAGAGATCAGTTCCCCTGGAGAAAATGGCCACTTTGGAAGTTGGACCCTATGACATTATACTACACTGAAGTCCTTCCCCCTCTCCAAACCCTGTCCTCTTTAGGCTCCACCCCCCCAAAAAAAATCTCCAGGTAACTGTACCTGAGGCTCACCCTTGGTCTGATAGCAGGGAAAGGAGGGGTTGACAAGAAAGATGGGCGCCACTTAAACTCTATAGAACAGGGGTGGCCAAACTGTGGCTCAGGAGCCACATGTGGCTCTTTCACACATACTGTGCGACTCTTGAAGCCCCCACCACCCCATCAGCCAACTTGGAGAAGGCAGTCATCTTTTTAAATCACTTCTCCAAGCCAAGCCAGGCAGCAGCTTGGAGAATACATTTAAAGTTAAAGTTGCTTTCTTTCCAGCTCTCCCTCCCATCTATTTGCCTGCCTGTCTTGCAGCTCTCAAGCATCCCACGTTCATGTCTTGCTGCTCTCAGGCATCTAACGTTTATTCTATGTGGCTCTTACATTAAGCAAGTTTGGCCACCCCTGCTATAGAGGTATCACAGTTTCTTTGGATTGAAACTTCAAGGATGCTTAAAGCCACACATCTTTGGATATTGTGCTTATGGCTAAGCACACGAAGCTGCCTTCTACTGACCTTTGGACTATCAGAGTCAGCGTTGTGTATTCTGACTAGAAGCGTCTCTTCAGGGTCTCAGGTGGAGGTCTTTTTCACATCACCTGCTACCCAAATCCCTAGGTCTATCGTTCAGCAATTGCTACTTTGACAGTCAATGGCTCTCCAAAGTCTCACGGGGAGATCTTCCAAGTGAGTTCCTTCACTGGAAATGCCAAGGATTGAACCAGGGACCTTCTGCATGCCAACCTGATGCTTTGCCACTCAACCACAGCCGCTTCTCACAGCCACTCACAACTGTGTCAACACAGCAACCAAACTGAGAATAATTATCCAATAATATAAGTATCCAATAATATGCAGGTGCAGAGCTAGGGAAGGATCTTGGAAGTCTTTGAATCAGGCCAACAAAGCCAGGAAGCAGGAGGGATGGGAGAGAAGACGGGATCAAGGACTCAAACAAACGTTTTAAAAAAAAAAAAATACACAAGAGAGTCTCATGGCACCTCACACACTAATACAACGGTGGCATAAGCTTTTGTGAGCCGGAGACCACTTTGGCAGACAGAAAACCATTTTGTGGGCTCCTGAGAGCTTTCTCCATGATGAATTTGTTTGGCTTGGAAGTGCCACACGATTCTCTGTGGTTTTGGCTGCAGCACACTAACAAAGCCACCTCTCCGGAATCTGTCTTTACAGAAGGCAATAAAAAATACAGCCCTGTATCGCAACCAGCTCCATATCCTCCTCCTCCTCACAAGAAGGCTACTATATAACAATAACGAATCAACAGTGTGGAAGAGGCGGGGGAGGAGGGAGAAAAGATACAGGAAATGGGAAACGGGTGTCTGTGAGTCTTAGCAGGGTGAGAGCTCTATGGCTTCAAGATTCAACATGCACAAGGCTACTCTGGAAGGGGGGGGGAAGCAAAACGCACTCTGCACATGCTCAAAAACACACACCACTATTACTGCTTTTGGATGTCTGTGGGGAACATGTGGCTCAAATTTGTAAGATTTTGAGTTGGGACTGGAGATAAAAACAGGAAAACTGTTGTAAATCAGGGGGGGGGGGGAGAAATGCAAGAAGTCAGCTTGGAGAAACACGGAGGGGCCATCACACGGGGTGGGGGGTGGGGAGGGAGGTCTCTGTAGGGCAATGGGCACGGAATGGGGGGAGGGTGCTGGACCAAGGAGGCTAGGGTAGGGGAGTCAGTGCCTGGCAAGATAAGTTTATTATCATACAGCAGGGGGAGGGGAGGACATGAAAGGAAGTGCTGGGGGGACACATAAAAGGAGAACAAGAAATGCAATTAGATGGGAAACTGGGCTGGATGTGCATGCCCAGGACAGGGAAACAGAAGCAGATAAAATTAGCGGTGGGGTTGAAGAGTGGGGCCAAATGGCATTGAGATTTCTATGCAGAGAGGGACACTGCTCTAAAGAGCATGAATGCACCAGCATGGAAAGGTAAGCAGGGGGAAGAAGAAGGTTACAAATCTTGGGAGGAAAAGGGAGGGGGGAGTGCTAGGGACAGATTCCTAGGGGACTCCCTGCCATAACAAGGACGGAGGGAGGGAGGGATTGGGACAGAATAAATAGCCCGCAGTTGGGGAAGTGAAATTCAGAATGTGGACAGTTGAAACTGGGCCAGAGGACAGCGTGTAACTAAATGGGCAGCCACAGAACTGGTGGCAGATGGGTGCTGGGCAGAACCCCTAGACGGCAGGGGAATGTAAACATCGGGCTGACCCTGGAGTTGAAAGGAGCATCCACGCAATGGGGTGGGCGGGGGGAGGCAGCTGGGTTGCGGGGGAGGGGGAGAAGAGACCTAGGTGGGGGTCAGGATGCCAAATCAGAACAGAGCAAGGGGGCAGCCAGCTGGGGGGGGGGGAGGCAAAGTGCATGCAATTTTGAAGAAGAGGGGAATTGGTGGTGGGGGCAACTGAGAAAGGAGGAAGCCGATTTGCGGGGGGGGGGGGGGACGAGGGGCGCACCAATTGGGGGGAGGTGACGACATAAACAAATGGGATGGAAGCCTGGCTTGATCTTCCCGCACCCCCATCCCTGCTGGCGCTGGGCCGACACAACGCAGCTGCGTACCCGGGTTGTGCCCCCCCCCGGGGAGGGGAGTCAGGTGCCTCGACCTTTCCCCCCCCCCCCCCGGTCCGGAGCATCGTCATCTCCAGCAGCGATGGGCTTGCATTCCTGGGGAGCGAGCCCCCCCTCCTCTTTAGCCCGGTTCATTCTTGCAAGGGGGGGGATGAGATTCGGGGAGGGGGGGCGTACTTACATCACCTCCCAACCCGGTCGAGAATCCATCCTCAACAGCCGGAGGAGCCCGTGGAAGGCGACGCTCTTCGGAGGGGCTTGGGGAGGGGGGAGTCTTCGGTGCCTCTCCCCCCCTCCCCGGCTTGATCTCCAGCCCCTTCCCCGCTTCTCCCCCCTGGCCGAGCGCCAGCTGATCTCTGCCCCCCTCCCCGCCCGGGGCTCACACCACCACCAGGCGTGGCATCCGCCCGCCGCCAGCTCCAGAACGCGTCCCACGTGGTGGCATCACCTTTTGTGGCCTAAAGGCTCCTTTTTGCCACACCTCCCCCTTTTGCCGAAAAAAAGAGGAGGGGGGCGGCTTGCAATTTGCAGGGGAAGAAGGGAGGCAGGCAGGAAATGTTTGCAAGGTTTCTTCCTCTCCCTCCTCCTGCTCTGGCTGGCCTGCTTTCGCCTTTTTTTTTTGCTCGTCTCTCCCCAGCTTCTGTTTCCTGCTCCTTATCCCTCTCGCACACAGCTCGAGCACAAGCAGGAAACAGTCAGCGAGCGGGCGAGAGAGAGGGACCCTCTTTTTTTTTTATTTAAAGAGAACCGGCAAGAACAACAATCCCCCCCCCTCCCCCAGTAAAACTGGTCACAGCGCAGCCCGGACCCAATAAAAGCGGAGTTGGTGGAATGGATGCGTGGAAGGTTCAATTAGAAACGTTCCGGTCGGATTTCTTTTCATTTGGGCAGCGTTTTGAGCTTGCGAGGAGGGAAGGGGGAAAGGCTCGGAAGAGCGGCTTCCGTCCTCGCCCCGCTCCCCAAAATCTTTCCAGTTATAGGGTTGTCAACAAAAACGGGAGGAGGGGGAAATCTCGCCCCTTTCGCTGAGGCTTCGTGGTGGGGAAATGGGCATTTGGTGGCGCCAAGGTAAATAACCTCTCATTAAGTGAAAAGGGGGAGCGCATCATCTCGCCAGATTGCTGTTGGCAAGCGTAATCGCAGCTGCTTTTAACGGGTTTTTTTTTGGGGGGGGGGGGGAGAACCACCCAAGGCGAAAGTACCGTCATTCATTGTACAAACCTATCTTGAATACGGCTGCCTTCAAATTCATGGACAAAACTTGGGGTTTCAAAAGGATCGCCTGTCAAAGCTGGGTTTCAAAGAAGGCATCTTTTCCGAAATAGCCCAAAAGGTGCAATTCAGATGCTGGGTGAAGGGGGGGGGGGGGTGGAGTTCGCAAGTTTTGAAGGAACACAGGATTGTAATTTATTTTGAATCCAGTTCCCATGTGAACATACGCGAATTGTTTGGGAGAAAAAGGGAGAGATTTACTGAGGGCAGAGGAAATTGTGAATGGAAGCCTGTGATAAGAAAATGTGTGGGAAGGATTATTACATATTATTAGCTATGGCTCGAGGTAAAGAGGATGGCAGGGAGTTGTTTTGTGAGCAACAGGGTTGTTTTGTGGGGTACAGCAGGGAGTTCTTGTTGCCATTTCAATCGGAAGGGACCTGCCCAGTAGGAAATGACCTGTGCCCTCAAATAACACATAAGGGAAATGAAAAAGAACATGATACAAAGTGACATGAATGTTAAAAAAAACCTAAGACTCCTTGTGGTCTAAACCTCACTTTTGTCCAGAGCGAGATTTCCGCGTAAGCAAAGCAAGCTATAGTTTAAAGCCTCAGAGCATCAGAGGGCCTCTAAATGCAAAGGAATAGCTCCAAGTGTGCTAAATTTCCCTTTCGGTTAAGTCTATGGGGCCTCTACAACTTGATGTCGCTCAAGGCTACAACGTTCCTTAATCCAGCCCAACTTCAGCCTTGGGACTAGAGTTGCCAAATCCAGGTTGGGCAGGCCCATAGCTTGCCAGGGACCCACAGGGCCTGGCAGCTGACAGGGTTTTTTTGTGGGGGGCTCACCCCTACCTCCCCCTCCTCTGTGATTTAAATCGCACAGGAGGGGCGCCCAAGAGCAGCCATAAGAACATAAGAGAAGCCATGTTGGTTCAGGCCAGTGGCCCATCCAGTCCAACACTCTGTGTCACACAGTGGTCAAAAAAACCCAAGTGCCATCAGGAGGTTCACCAGTGGGGCCAGGACACTAGAAGCCTTCCCACTGTGCCCCCCCAAGCACCAAGAATACAGAGCAGCACTGCCCCAGACAGAGTTCCAACAATACACTGTGGCTAATAGCCGCTGCCCCTCCCATGCCATTTATAGGATTGGTGGGCTCTAAATCACACAGGAGGGGTAGTCACCATCCTCCTGCATGATTAGAGAGCCCCTTCCTCCCATGGCCCCCTGTGGCTTCTAACTACAGGGCTGAGGTTGGAAAACTCCTGAAGATTTGGGGATGGAGCCTGGGCAGGACAGGGGCCTCAGTTGGGTACGCCATAGAGTCCACCTTCCCAAAAAGCCATTTTCTCTAGAGGAACTGATCTCTGTTGTCTGGAGATCAGCTGTAACAGCCCAGGATACCCAGGCCCCACCTGGAGGTTGGCATCCCTACTTGGGGCACATGGTTTGACCGGTGCTCAGAATCCTGGGCCTTGTCAAGATCTCTCAGCCTCAGTTTTCTTGATCATGTTGTTGCAAATATAGAAATTAACTCCAGTTAGACTGCTCTGGATGGCTCAGGCTAGCTAGCCTGATCTCATCAGAGCTCAGAAGCTAAGCAGAGTCAATCCTAGTTAGTGTTTGGATGGGAGACCACCAAGGAAGTCTAGAGGTGCTACACAGAGGCAATGGCAAGCCACATCTGATTGCTTCTTGCCCTGGAAGCTCTCAGGGTCACCAGAAGTCAGCAGCTGATGGAACCGGCAGCACTTTCCACCATATGCTGCTCTGCTCTCCTCAGAAGGATATCAAGAGTAGTAGTAGTAGACCTTTATTGGCATTGATATAAGAGTACAGTATACTTTAAAACCGACAGTAACACTATAAAATATAGTAAAACCTTAGAAAAACCTGCAAAAGTTAAATTACATAAAATAGCTGTGGGCTATGCATGAGTAAAAGCCTCTCTGATTTGGATCGCAACCTGTAAAAAGCAAGCCACGTGAGTGGTGACAAAGTTGTGTTTCCCATGGAGTAAAAAACGAACTTTAGCATTGACAGAGAGGCCTTGATGGTCAAAGAGCAGAGCGGGATATCAAGAAAGACAGCCTCTATCCTATCACTCTGCTCAGGGCTTTTTTTGTAGCAGGAACTCCTTTGCATATTAAGCAGGCCACAAACCCATGATGTAAGCCAATCCTCCTGGAGCTTACAGGGCCTCCTGCAAGCTAGGGTTGCCAAGTCCAATTCAAGAAATATCTGGGGACTTTGGGGGTGGAGCCAGGAAACTTTGGGGGTGGAGCCATGAGACATTAGGGGTGGAGCCAAGATCAAGGCTGTGACAAGACTAATTGAACTCCAAAGGGAGTTCTGGCCATCACATTTAAAGGGATGGCACACATTTTAAATGCCTTCCTTCCATAGGAAATAATGAAGGATAGGGGCACCTTCTTTTGGGGCTCATGGAATTGGACCCCCTGGTCCAATCTTTTTGAAACTTGGGGGGTATTTTGGGAAGAGACACTAGATTCTATACTGAAAATTTGCTGCCTCTACCCCAAAAAACAGCCCCCCCAGAGCCCCAGATACCCACAGATCAATTCTCCATGATTTTCTATGGGAATAAATCTCCATAGGGAATAACAGAATTCCCAGCAGACATTTCCCTCCCCTCCCCCCGCTTTCTGACAACCCTGAAGCGGGGGGAGGGCCTCCAAACCGGGGGATCCCCTGCCCCTACCTGGGGATTGGCAACCCTACTGCAAGCTCTTGGATTGGCAACATCAGGGGGTGTGGCCTAACATGCAAAGGAGTTCCTGCTCCAAAAAGAAAGAAAACCCTGACTCCACTCAGCCGAGTCTGAAGCCTTCTTCAGGATCAAGGAGTCTTCAGGGTTGAAACTCGGCTGACCTGGGGAACTGGGGGTGCTGCTGGCAGATGAATGTGTCAACCTGGGGGCAGTTGACAGGAGACTTGGAGCCTATTCCCGCAATGACTGGCTGAGCGGGTGGGAGGGGACAAGCCACCACCCATGACTCCCTTGTTCTCTACAAACCTGTTCTGTCACTTCAGATACGGCTTCAGAAACTGTCTGGCTACTGATAGATCCAGAGGAGTTCGCTGTGTTAGTCTGTCGCTGCAAAACGGTAAAGAGTCCAGTAGCACCTTTAAGGCTAACAAATTTTATTGTAGCATAAGCTTTCTAGAGAAACACAGCTCTCTTCGTCAGATGCATCACTGGATGCTCATTGTGTACATCTGTTAGGACAATGCGTTTACGTGGCACCAGGGGTCGTTTTGTAGAAAAATAGTTGGCGGAGCTCATTAGCATAAGTCATTAGCATATGCCCCCCCCAGCCAAAAGCAACCCAATGCAAGAAAGGAGAGCCCCAGGCAAGTGAGGCCTGCTTGGGCTGGCTAGAGATCCATGTGTGGGTCAAAAGGCCAGCAAGCCACCCGCCGCCCAAAATCACATAGGAAGTGGCAAAAGGGTGGTGCAGGCTTCTCCAGGAGTTAATGAGGGCTGCTGGGGGTGTGGCAAAGCCCCTGGTGGCTGGCTGCCCCCTCTCCTAATCCAGGGATTGTTATGCAGCTGCACCTACTACTCAAAGGACAAGGTAGGTGGGGAAGAGGGGGAACCATCAGAAAGATTCAGGAGCTGCACTCCTATGAGCTCCTGCTGAATCTGAGGCCCACAAGGCACGCACCAATCCGTCTGATGAAGTACCTCACCACGATGGAGTCAATTTTTGTTAATCTTTACCAAGCCACTGTGGTGTAGTGGCTACAGCATCTGGTTAGGATCCAGGAGACCCAGGTTTGAATCTCTGCTGAGCCGTGGAAGCTTGTCGGGTGGCCCCGAGTTGTTCACGCTTTAGCCTAGCCTAGGGTTGCCAACTCTGGCTTGAAAAATTCCTGGTGATTTGGAGGCGGTGCCAGGGATGGGAAGAAAGGGAGGGAAATGTGATGCCACAGAACAAGGGTCCCTAATCTTTTTGAGCCTTTGGAATTCTGACACAGTATGGTAGGCATGGCCACAAAACACATGTCACAGGAAGCCTAACCAGCCATTTTGTGGCTTACCATCAGTCACACGGTGAAGATCCTTGTGTTGTGATGGTAAGCTGCAGCCAAAGCCACGGCCAATCAGAAGTCTTGCTGGGTAAACACTGTGCCTGGCCCTGCCCACTTTATAAAAATACATAGCACCAGAAAAAAAGGGTTGGTGGGCTCCAGGTTGGTGGGGACGAGGGTTGCCAGGTCCCCCCTGGACACCAGCAGGGAGTTGGGGGGAGGGCGTTTAAGGCTGCCACATCCAGGTTGAGAAACTCCTGGAGGTTTGGGGATGGAGCCTGGGAAGGATGGGGACCTCAGTAGGGTACAATGCCCTAGAGTCCACCCTCTCAGGTCCGGCCCTAGACTGTCCGGCACCCTAGGCAAGGCTAACTTCCAGTTCCCCTCACACACTGATAACATCACTGAGCCATATGAGGGTGTCCAACTGTTTTTTCCTAGTGGCAGAGCTGGCCTTGCACCCTCCGAAGCATCCGTTTTCTCCAGGGGAACTGATCTCTGTAGTCTGGAGATGAGTGGGGATTTCCAGGTCCCACCTGGAAGCCGGCATCTCTAGGGGACCCCTGCCATAGAGTCTGCCCTCTGAAGCTGCCCTTTCCTCCTGGGGAACTGATCTCTGTAGCCTGGAGATCAGCTGGAATTCCAGGGAAGAAGGAGGAGGAGGAGGAGAAGTAGTGCAGATTTATACCCCACCCTTCTCTCTGAATCAGAGACTCTGAGAGGTTTACAATCTCCCATATCTTCTCTGTTCTTTCACGGATGACTCCTGCGAGAGCGATGGCTAACTCAAGGCCATTCCAGCAGGTGCAATTCCTGCGAGAGCGATGGCTAACTCAAGGCCATTCCAGCAGGTGCAAGTGGAGGAGTGGGGAAACACCAGATACCACTAGAGTGGCCACTGCCAGCTGCCAGGTGGGTAAACAATGAACGGGACCACGGTGGATCGCACTAAGCACGACGATTAAAAATCAACCACACCGTGCAAAACTCAAATATCCTATCTGAAAAATCTCTAAAGAACTTCTGTTTATCAGTGTGTTGTAAATATCACAAAAGGTAAATATCTACTACAACATCATCATCTCTAAGCTTGCTATTTAAATACACAATCAATGAATGCAACAATCAGCTTCAGTCAATATTTTCCACCATGTCACAAATATTTGTTATGCGTTCAATAAATACCATTTTTGTTCAGTAGTCCAACATATTGTGCAATTTCTGGATAGAAGCATATCTCAAACAACAGGAGTTTATGAGATTTCTTCCACAATCCCTGCTCAGGTCCCTCCCCTCCCCAAACCCCGCCCTTTCCAGGCTCCTTGCCTCAAATCTCCAGGTGTTTCCTAGGGATGCTAGTCTCCAGGTGGGCCCTGGAGATCCCCTGGTATTGCAGTTTATCTCCAGACTACAGAGATCAGTTCCCCTGGGGAATATGGATGCTTTGGAGGGTGAACTGTATGGCAGTGTACCTCTCTGAATTCCCTGTCCTCCCCAGGCTCCATCCCCAAATCTCCAGGAGTTTCCCATCCTGAAGCTGGCAACCCAAATCCCTCTGTCCCACGCTGGTGGCTGTGGGGCACCTGGCAGGCAACCCAAGGTACCACCTGGAGGTTGGCAGGGCATTTTTTATAGCAGGAACTCCTTTGCATATTAGGCCAAAAAAAAAAAAGCTGTAGGGGCTACCAAGAGCAGCCTATACTGCAAGCAGAAAAGGCCAAACGTTGCTCTCTTGGGAACAGCTGGTCATGGAATAATTAGTCTCCTCATCAGAAGAGGGGAAAGATCACATAAAAAGGGGAGGTCTCTGAGACTTGAGGCTATATTGCTGCGCTTCTGTGAGCATTTCACCCCATGTCACTTAGCTCAGAGCTAGAGGATCTTATTTCTTTTTTTTTTCCTTTTTACCTCTCCACCCCTTTCCTTAGCTCTTCTTATATTTTCTTATTGGGTGTTTGTTTTTTGCATTTTGCAACTATTTCTGCACTGCAAAAGCCAAAATGGATTGTGGAAAGCAACCTAGACAGAAGCCTACCTTTGCTACCACCACTGGAATCTGAATTGGGACCACATGATTCCACTGCTTTGGCAATCTAAGCATTTTATTTTAAAGTAAGTTTCTAGCCATTGTGGATCAAAAAATGGGTTTGCAAATCTGTGGCAGGGGGCCTGTTGAAATCTCCGAAGCCAGTCAGAGAGCAGAGGCACACAACTTAACTTTCTGGAACTTTTTCTCCCCTTCAGATTGTCTGATTGTTCTTCTGGTTAAGGATTCCATGTCTTAAATCACTGAAAGGAGGGCAGGGAGCCGTTCCTGTTGGCAGCAGAGGAGAGGACCCGCAATCATGGGTTTAAATGAAGGGCAGGAAGGTACCGGCTGGCGATTAGGAAAAACTTTTTTATAGTCAAAGTTGTTCAAAAGTGGAATCAACCATCGAGGGAGGGGGTAGGCTCCCCCTCACTGGCAGTTTTCACTGCTATCAAAGATTTCAGGTTTTCACGGCTGGTAACATCATTAGGGTTTGTATAGCCTTTCGGGATCAAGTGCCGTGTTCTACTGGAGAAAGTTTTCCTTCCAGACGTTTCGTTCTCAGCTGCGGAGAACATCCTCAGTGGCGTTGCAGCCGGAGCAGGCGCTCTGACCTTCTTGGCTGCTGTGCATTGAGTGGGGCCAGGGCTGCTGGAGAGCTGCTATTTCTAGGCTGGAGGGGGTGTGATGAAAGGGCAATTGGTTTGTGGATGTGCCCATTGTTTGGTGGGGCTTCCTGGAAGGGTAGTGATAAGGAAACTGGCTGTTGAATGTGACCATTGTTCTGTGTTAATTGCTGGGAGGGTTGGAAGGGGTTTGAAGATAAGGAAGATGGTTGTTGACTGTGCTGATTGTTCTGTGGAATTTGCTGGTTGTTCTGAGACTTTCTGCAATTTATAGTCTGTAGAGTGCTGCTGTTTTCACTGCTGTTCGAAGGTTCTCCTTATGTTCATGTAGCTACAGAGAGGTTAGGAAAGCATTGTGGAAACAGGATTTCCAGGTTGTCTCCTCCCTCCCCTTTACTTCTTGAGAGTACCCGGCTTGTCACAACACCCAGTAATAAAATGGCCATCCCCTGTAGGGTGGCTGCCAGGTCCCCCTTGGCTACCAGCTGGAGATGGAGGAGCAGGGGGGCCAGATCCAGGTTGGGAAACTCCTGGAGACTGGGGGACGGAGGCTAGGGAGAGCAGGGACCTCAGTGGGGTACAGTGCCACTCTCCCAAGCATCCATTTTTCTCCAGAGGAACTGATGGTCTCCGTAGTTTGAGATGAGGAGTAATCCAGGGATCTCCAGGTCCCACCTGGAAGCTGGCATCCCTAATTACCCTGCACGGATCACAAATGCAGCAAAATTAGGCCCCTCCCAGACAAGGGGAAGGTTGTTCTTGGTTTGGGTGTGGAGCACCAGTTTTATGGAAGGAAAAACGACTTTTTAGCAATTTTATCTATGCTGTATTTTATCTTGATATGCTTGTTTGATTGTTGGGTTTTTAACCATTCTATTGCATTTGTAATCCACCCTGAGCCCGTCATGGGAAAGGGTGGAATATAAATCTATTAAAATAAAATAAAACAGCCAGAAGAAAAAGACATACACACCCAGGGCCATCTTAACAGCATTATGGGCCCCAATGCAAAGCAGCGTACTGGGCCCCCACGACAACTACTCACAGGAATAAAAATGTAAATGGTCGATAAACTATCAATGCCTGGTTATTAGCACTGCATCATACACAGATTAGTATGGGGCCCCCATGCTCGTGGGGCCCATGGGCAAGTGCCCATCAGGCCCATGCATTAAAACCGCCCTGTACACACCCCTAAGTAGGGCAAAATAAGTTCTTGGAGACCTACCTGGAATATTGACTGTCAGTTAAAGAGATAGGGCCAGACCAGAGGATCCAACCGCTCATCCCCTGCCCTCGAATGCTTAGAGAATCTTAGAGAATCGTAGCGGGCCAAGATTTCCAAGTTGTTCCATGGCCTGCCCACGATTCCTCCCAGAGCCCAGTCTGTTCAGCTCTAAAACCTCAAAGATGGAAGATCTTAGAAATAAGACTCCTTGCTCACAAAGGCATTCCATAGCCGTCAGGAGGAACGCATCATTTGGAGGATTTGGGGAGGGGAGGCTTTGCAGTGGAATACTTTGAAGTGCAAAGGAAGTCTTTCCGTTGACAGAGGGAAGGGGGGGGGGATGAACAAACGACACTGAGCTCATTCCTCCACTCTGCAAGAGCAAGCACACGATTCTCTATGTTTTATCCCTGGATGTGAGTCTCTGTACATTGTATTTATTGACCACTGAGGAGCACCCCTAGGGGCCAGAACACGTTTGGTTCTTGTGTTGATTGTAAATCCATCAAGTGTATATGAGTAACTATATATGGTTTACATATTTTATGCAGTCTGACATTCGAACAATGTTTTAAAATTCATTTGTGGGATGTCATTTGATAGTAACTGTTATACATTTTATGAATCGCGTATAGGCAGCTTGACCCTCTTTTCCACTGCTCCAAGAGGATCCCATTATCCAATAGATTTTGCAGCTGCAACACAGGCAGCCTTGATCCTTTGCTCCGCTGCTTATTGGATTGTCCAGAATTTCATAGGTATAGAACTATGTTTATCTCCCCCTCCCTAAAGGATTTGGCTAGTCTTCCAGCTAACTATGAATTACAGACTCTTTTGGCTGGAAGCAACCAAGAAATAACCCTGGCCATTGCTAAGTTCCCCCCCCCCCCTTATGTACCCAAATTCAATAGATAGACCTGGATGATCTGATGTTTTAGCTGTCATAGGTGTTTTTACTGTTATTACCAGGGCTTTTTTGTAGCAGGAACTCCTTTGCATATTAGGCCACACCCCCTGATGCAGCCAATCCTCTAAGAACTTACAGGGCTCTTCTTACAGGGTCCAGAGATAGAATTCTAGCAGGGGTCCTTTGCATATTAGGCCACACACCCCTGATGTAGCCAGTCCTCCAAGAGCTTACAGGGCTCTTCTTACAGGGCCTGCTGTAAGCTCTTGGAGGATTGGCTGCATTAGGGGAGGTGTAGCCTAATATGCAAAGGAATTCCTGCTACAAAAAAGCCCTGGTTATTACTATTATTGCCATCAGTGTTTTTTGTTGTTGTCGTTGTTGTAGAAAAAGCCCAGCAGGAGCTCATTTGCATATTAGGCCACCTGACCTCCACTCTTGTGGGCTCTGGCAAGAAAAAAAAGCCCTGGTTTGTTATGACTATTTACTGCCATTAACATTATAATTCCTTACTGCTGCTCTGTTGTTGAACTGTTATTGCTCAAGACTGTAGTCATGAGAGCAGATAATAAATTCAAATTGTTAGGCAGTTTTGTTAAGGTTGTTTCTTAAGGCTGTAATCCACCCTGTCTCTCAGCAAAAGCAGCAGTGAACTTCATCCTTTTGTGAAAAGTCCTTTTTACGAGAGCACTCGCACATAGGACTATGAGTGCTTGAAACACCTCAGATGTGTTGTTGCAGTCCTTACCACAGGCTTGAAAACAGGGGTGGAATTCTAGCAGGAGCTCCTTTGCATATTAAGCCAAACTCCCTTGATGTAGCCAATCCTCCAAGAGCTTACAAAAAAGAGCCTTATAAGCTCCTGGAGGATTGGCTACATCTGGGAGGTGTGGCTTAATATGCAAATGAGCTCCTGCTAGAATTCCACCCCTGCTTGTAAAGTAGACTGAAGTTATGAGGGTGAACAGGGCTCGCAAAGGATGCTTAGGGAATCTGGGTCCATAGGGAGAATTCATCCACCCAACTGCAGCTCAATTTCTTAGGAGCCCACAGTCCACCACTCAGAGTTCGGATTGCCAGCCTCCATGTGGGGCCTGGAGATCTCCCATTTTTACAACTGATCTCCAGCTGGCAGAGACCAGGGAAGGAGATTGTAGGACTCCTTCAGGTAGTTAAGGTTGGAGTATAAAACCAAACCTCTTCCTCATTTAAAACAAAGAGATATACATACAACTTAAGGCTCTTCTTATGCCAGCTAACTTTGCATTGCTTGGGAAACAACTGGTCACTGCCATTTCGTAGGGCCTGCAAGACGGACTATTCTGCCGGGCCTTCGATTGAGGCAGCAGACATCCTTATTCCCATCTGCTTGGCCTCCCTTGTCATTGTGCTATCTTATTTTAATCTTATCTTAATTTATTATTCCATCTCTGGGCCTACTGTTGTATTGATATATCTAATGTGCCCAATTGGAAACTGCCGCCTGGGACATATATGTTGTTTTGTTTTATTGCATCATATAGTTTTAGCTTGTAGTTTTTGTTTTAACTCTTGATGTTAGCCGCCCTGAGCCCACTCGTGGGAAAGGGCGGAATATAAATTAGCAAAAACAAAAAAACCCCAAGAGATCTTTGGGCCAGTTCTGGCCTTTATAAAGGACAAAAAGCAATACATTGAACTGGATCCTGAAGCACTTTTCATAGGGCGAGTAATCTGCTCCCCAACATCGTACTCCCCCACCAATGTACTGCAACAAGTGAGCCGTACCAGTGCATTTCTTCAGTGCTTTAAGTGCAATACAGCCAGAGCCGGATTAACAATTAGGCCAAGTAGGCACTAGCCTATGGGCCCCCATGCTTTTAGGGGCCCTGGGCTGGCTTTTCCTCCTAGGGTTGCCAAGTCCAATTCAAGAAATATCTGGGGAATTTGGGGGTGGAGCCAAGATCAAGGCTGTGACAAGCATAATTGAACTCCAAAGGGAGTTCTGGCCATCACCTTTTCAGTTCCTTCCTTCCATAGGAAATAATGAAGGATAGGAGCACCTTCTGTTGGGGCTCATAGAATTGGACCCCCTGGTCCAATCTTTTTGAAACTTGGGGGGTATTTTGGGGAGAGGCACTAGATGCTATACTGAAAATTTGGTGCCTCTACCCCAAAAAACAGCCCCCCCAGAGCCCCAGATACCAGCAGATCAATTCTCCATGATTTTCTGTGGGAATAAATCTCCATAGGGAATAACAGAGTTCCCAGCAGACATTTCCCTCCCCTCCCCCCGCTTTCTGACGACCCTGAAGCAGGGGGAGGGTTTCCAAACCGGGGGATCCCCCGCCCCCACCTGGGGATTGGCAACCCTATTTCCTCCTGTTTTCCCCCCTGCTTGCAGCCCTCCCAGCTTGCAAGAACAGCCAGCGACTGAGCTGCTCTTTGCCCAACTTGCCTGGTGTGGCTGCTGCTGGCGTTGTCGCCAAGTTTGCCTCTCCCCCGCAGCTTAGTAAAAGGGGCTTTTAAAAAAGTGCCTGCAGGCTGCAGCGGGGACCAGGAGCAGTGGGGCGGGTGCTCCAACTCTGAAATAACTTGCGAGGGGGTCCCCAAGATTTCGACTGCCGAGGGGCCTGCGCAGGGTTTAATCCAGCCCTGAATACAGCATGTGCCTCTGGCCTGCAAGAGTCTGGGTTTTTTCTTTCCCTTGTGCCATGCCACCCCTCCCCCCCACACGTCTTCTCCAGCCACCAATGCAATTCAGCGGTTCTCACAAGAAACCAGCTTCTCAATGCACAGTGACATTTTAATGCATATATATATATGAACCCCACCGATTTGACAATTTCCCCACCTAACAGAAGCGTGAGCCTCCCCGCTCGAAAAACGCAAAAAGTAAGAATTAGCCGAAGGCAAGGCTTAATTTGAGGCAGAGCCGTCAGCAAACCTGAGTCCCTTGGCAGCCATGGAGGAGATGAAGCGCTAATGAGGCATCTTCACACGTATTTTGGGGGGAAGGGGGGAAAAAACACGCACACACGCCACAAACTCCTGTTTGGCAAAGCCAGGAGGGGACTCCCAGATCTGCAAGAGCACGATGGCAGGTCATGACATCAGAATCAGGTGACAGGAGGGAGAGCTGCAATCTCACTGGAGCCGTGGAACGAACTGGCTGTACCATAGTGAGGACAAGTCAAAGGCTGGAGTTACAGGCAGTGTTCCCTCTAACCTGAGTTAGTGTGAGGCTAGCTCACTGTTTTTTAGCCTCCTACTCACACATTTTTGTCTTAGCTCAGGAGAAATGGCCCCAGAGCAAACATGTATCCAACAGCCCACAGCTTTAATGCCAGTAGCTCAAAGTCACATCTTTCCTCAGAAGATTCCACAGGGAGACTCTTTCCCAAACTTAGTGATCAACGCGGGAAGAGGCCTCTTGAGGAAAATGGTCCTGCCCACTCAAAAGGAGTAGAGAGGCCCTCCTCACCACCTGAGGTTCAGCTGGCCTGCGGGGGGGGGGGATCAGCCCACCAGAAAAAGTTCAGGTAGTCGTAACGGCCATTCTGCTCCTGCCCTAACCTTACTTGTGTCAACCAGGGGTGGCCAAGCTTGCCTAACGTCAGAGCCACCTAGAACAAACATCAGATGTTTGAAAGTCACAAGACTTTAGGAAGGCAGGAAAGTAAATAGATGGGGGGGGAGAGAGGTGGAAAGAAAGCAACTTTAACTTTAAATGCCTTTCCCAAGCTGCCAGCTAGCTTGGCGAAGTGATTTAAAGAGAGAAATGACTTTTTCAAGTCAGCTGATGGGGAAGGCTTTGAGAGCCACACAATATGTGTGAAAGAGCCACATGTGGCTCCTGAGCCAGTCTGGCCACCCCTGCAGTGTTCCCTCTAAGCTGAGTTAGTGTGAGCTAGCTCACAGATTTTAGTCTTAGCTCAGGAAAGATGACCCCAGAGCACAATAATTTATGCAGTAGCTCACTTTAATGCCAGCAGCTCACAAAAGTAGAATTTTTGCTCACAAGACTGCAGCTTAGAGGGAACATTGCACCCCTGGTGTAAATGGATGGAGGAGACATGGCACCTGTGCTCTCTCTGCATATCCTTCCATGCTCCAGAAAAGCACCCCACACCCCTAAACCACAGTTCTGTAAAGGCTTGAAATCTCCCAGAATCATCCGGAACCTACAACTCACCCCCAGAGAACAGCAGAGGAGCCAGAACCAATGTGAAATGCAGGGGAAAGAATAAAGCACAGCCAGCGAGGGTCGGCTTTGCTTTTACTTCGTCGATCCACGCTGCCGCCACAAGCACATTTTGCCGCCTGTTCTCGGAGTCCTCTGAGCACCTCTAGAACGCCTTCCCTTTATTGCTCCGGCGCTAGAGCCCTTCCTTCCACTGGAGGGGTCCCAAGAAATCTGAGAGGACACACAATCCAGGCTGGCTCAGATCTTGACGCCTCGCAAAGCACGGAGTAATGCTTCTCTGCCCACATGCTGTGCATCCGGAGCACCATTTAGGAAGCAACCAAGGCCTGTCTCACCTCCTGCCGGTTCTTCAGCATACTGAAGCAGCTCATCTTTAGCCAGAAGTCTAACCCCGTCCCCCCCAGACCGCTATTTGACAGCCATAGTGCCAAGCAACACACCAAAGGATGTCCCCCCTCCCACAATGTCGACGAATCCCTGCTTGGCAAGTCGAGAGACCGTGTGGGGCAGTGGTTAGTGTCAAAGCAGGATTGGCAAGACCCAGGCTCAGCTGCTTCCATTGTCAAGAAAGCTTCCTAGAAGTTGGGCCTGTCCCTACTGATCAGCCTAACCTACCTCAAAGGGTTCTTGTGAGGATGGAACAGAGAATGGAGGAACGTTTTATGCTGATTCAGGTTTCCGCACTGAGGAGAAAACAAGGACATAAATAGCTGATAGCCTTTTTAGGTATATGAACAGGGTTAAAGAGAAGTTTTTGCAGCCTGTATCCCTCCTCCTCCTCAATATTAGGTGAAGCCTGAGGTTTCGCAGACTTCATTTGTGGCAAATTAAAAAGTTAAGGCAAATGTTAGAAAATGTCTGTACTGCCACTCTGAGAACCAGCTTGGGATTCTAGTCCCGAAAACTACAATCCTTCATGGAGGGCAACTGGCAAGACAGTCAGTTTGGTGTAGTGGTTAAGTGCATGGAATCTTATCTGGGAGAACCAGGTTTGATTCCCACTTGCAGCTGCTGGAATAGCCTTGGGTCAGCCATAGCTGAGTTGTCCTTGAAAGGGCAGCTTCTGGGAAAGCTCTCTCAGCTCCACCTACCTCACAGGGTGTCTGTTGTTGGAAGGTAAAGAAGACTGTGAGCTGCTCTGAGACTGAGATTCAGAGTGAAGGGTGGGACATAAATCCATCATCATCTTCAAGAGACAGTGCTGAATTTGGACCTGGTTCAATCCCAGCTCAAGCACAAAACACTCTAAGCTCCAGACTGACACTGACCACACCACCACAAGCCACCAAGAACTTCTGAAAAAAAACAGGATCCAAATGTCATGAAACCCCAATCGAAAATTCAGATTTCTTTCACTTGATTTGAAATCTGCTGGAGTATATGGGGAGAATCAAGTTTCTCAACTGCCAGCAGAAACACCCAACTTCCTATACTAAGGCGCTTTGGAATCTGAAATCATTTTGAATAGCTCAAGGCTTGGTTTTTATAATGTGCCAAGACGCTTCTAAGAAATGCTAAAGGCAGCAAAGGAACAATTAGCGGCGTGTTCCTGAACGTGGGTGCCCAGAAGAGAGCCACTGCCAGCCCTTTTTTTAACTCTGAGGCTTCCAATCTGTGGTTAAGGACATGACCCAGAGTATTAAGTAAATCTATGCTTTTGGGCATGTACAGCTGTTACCTCTCCGCTGAGAAGATGCAACCCCTCCTTCTGGACCTCAGGCAAGCATAAGGTATCAGTATTGTTTCCTAGTAAGTAAGGACTGGGGACTTGCACAGTGGTGGTTTTCCTTCAACTCTTTGTGCTCCAAAGATACCACCAAGATTTGCTGGAACAATCTGGAAACAAGATTTTTAGGCACAGCCGCTAGTGGGACAAGCAGAACAACAACCTGGTGCAGCTCGAGAAGGTTGGGGGTGGGGGGGCAAAAGCCCACAAAGCAAATTCCAAAACGGCAGCCGAGTGATTTTACTCTGCAAAATCAGCAATTTGTCACCTTTGCAACATTTTTAAAAAAAACTGGCCAGATGCATGAAAGTAAGCAAAGACGCCCAAGCATGGGTACAGCGTGCAGAGAAATGCACTCGAATGTTTTAAGCTAGGCTATCTGCGCAAAGCAGATAGACCCTGCTGTGCTAACTGAATGAACATGGCTGCTTTACCCAAGGAAGAATCCAGTTTAAGGGAGATCCTGGAGGCATTTTTTCTGCCTTGCCAGCATCCCCTTGAAGGGCAGCGCACAGGGAGCTCGATTGCTGAGGAATTCATCAGGACAAGCCGCACTGGGTCCCGGAAGCCTCACTTTGCAAACTAGTTAGGAAGAGGATATATAAACCTAGGCTTTCAAAACAAGCATTGGCTCATGAACCAATACAGGCCTCTTTCAAAAAACCCCTTCTGCAGAAAACACCCACCCACTCACCCCTCAAGAAAGCCAAAGGCTGATTTTTGTTCAGGCAGACAAAATATCTAGGCCAGATGGCCACAGAATGCTGAGTGCTTGCAAGCCAGCTTCTGCTAAGCTTAGAGGCCCAAAAGGCTCCCTTCCACCCAATAATTGGGAACAGTGATCCCTCTAAGCCATGGTGTCAAACTCATTTGTTATGAGGGCTGAACCTGACAGGGCCGGGGCCATGTGTCATGAAATGTAATGCCAGGCAGCAGAGATATAAACTTTATAAAGGACACAACACAGAGTTAAAAAAATAAATAGAACATGATTAGAACATAAGCACTCATTCGTCGTAAAGGTGCTTTCTTCGTATCTCCCCTAGGGAATTGGGCAAAGCTCTGGCTCTTTCCTTCTTTCAACAATGAAAGATATGGAGTGACGGTTCAAAACAATGAAAATAAAAAACACCCAACACTAGGCAATATATAAATTGAGTCCCATGCTGCAATACGTCTTAGCCAAAGTAGTCCATATGAAGACCCCGGGTTTTTATTACTTTGTTTCAATTTTTCAATCTTCCACAGTGGTGTGGGCATCAATCAAGTTAATTTTGGATGCCAAGATAATTCTTATGATTCTGAACTTCTTTTCTGCTATCAAGTATATGCGGACATCAAGAAATTATTTCTCTGAAACTCCTGTTTCCTCCCCATGTTATCCAAGCTAATGCTATCAATGGAATTAAGCCAACATTCTCTCAAACAGGCCTGTTTTCTATTTCCATTCTTTCTTTCTTTCCCCAGGGGACCAGGAGTGGGAGAAACTTCAGCCAATAGAAGAGGCTTGGCTCAGTAACTCTGCTGTGTGATTGAAAGCCTGGCAAAGCAAGGTATTCCTCCCCCACTTCCTTCCCATGGGAGGAGCATCAGCAAATAGGGAAAATACAGGCTTTGCTCTGTAGCTGTGTGATTGAGCAAGCCTGGCAAAGCAAGCTGTGATGCAGAAGGAAACAAGAGAGGAAAAAGGAAGCAGATGAAAGCCAATTGCTTGGCGGCCTGATAGGAGCCCTTTGAGGGCTTGATTCGTCCCCTGGGCGGCATGTTTGACACCCCTGCTCTAAGTTTGAGTGAGCTAGCTCAGTTTTTTAGCCTTTGGCTCACACATTTGTCTTAGTTCAGGGAAAATGGCCCCAGAGCAAAGTAACTTATGCAGTAGCTCACAACTTTAATTCTAGTAGCCCATGAAGCAGAATTTTTGTTCACAAGACTCCACAGTTCAGAGAGAGCACTGGTGGAGAGGCTGGATGTCTTCATTCCCAGTTCACACCCTAAACGGAAATGCAGTGGTAGTGGAAATTATCAGGTCACAGCTGATTTATAGTGACCCTGTAGGGTTTTCATGGCAAAGGACATTCACAGGCAGTTTGCCACTGCTGTCTCTGCATTGCAACTCTGGGCTGCCTTGATGGTTTCCCATCTATCCACCAGGACTGACCCCGCTTAGTTTCCAAGATATGCCAAGGTTGGGCTATCCAGTTCAGAGCAAATGGAAACATAGCATGGATCGAGTTTGGGAGTATATTAAAGATCCTCATCATCAGGAATAAACGCACCTTTGAGATTGCGGGGGAGGATCTGTTTACAAAATACGTTCCACAATAGTTTTTCCAATAACATACTTATGAGAGAGATTCAGGTGGGTAGCCGGTGTTGGTCCGAAGCAGCGACGTTTAAGTCCAATGGCACCTTTAAGACCAACGAAGTTATTCTGGGTGTGCACTTGTCCCGACAGGAAGTGCTCAGCCCGAGGGCTGCAGGTTGTACAAGGCTTGCTCTAAGACAACCTATTTATTAGAACTATAAAGAAAACAAAACACCCAGCAGCTGCCGGTGGGCACTCTCATCAGAGAAAGGAGAGCATTTTGAAGCACAAGCATCGATCTGGATCGCAAACGGCACCAAGTGCTTTTAAACCATTTCCCAGCTGCATAGAACTGTTCCATCCACTCGCCGAGTGGCACAGCACCTCCGGATAGCAAAGCTTGTGAAAAATTTGCAAGCTCACAGAAAGCTATGCTGAAGCAAGCACATTTGGGACAAGGCAGCCCAATGCGTGCACAAAAAAGGACAAAGGATGTATTCCATTAAGAGGCCTGTCACGGGGAAGTCACTTAATGTTTTATTGCTCCTCTCCAAAAGCAGATTTAAGTATTCGGGGCCGGCAGCGGTTGTGCCTTGAGATCTGAAACACACAGCGGCCTCCAGGTGCAAGTTATAGATGCATAAACAATGGTAACAAGGAGAGCCATTACTGAAGCCTCTTTAAACTGTAAAGCTCAGAAGACAACAGCTTGTCCTTTGAGCATGTGCAGAGGGGGGCTTCTGCCACAGGAGACAGACTGGGGCAAAAGATAGGATCTGCTATTGCCATGTTAGAACTTAAGCGGCGAGTGGCAAGAGGACAAAAAAAAAATACACACAGATTTTGGTTTCCACTACTAACTCAGTGTACTTTATTTGCCTGCAGCCTACAGCTGAACAGTGGACAGAGTTCAGTAGCACTGAGGAATGATCAGATTATCTCCCCCTTCACACACCCCTCTTTCCCCCCAATTCAGGAATGGCTTTCGTTTTGTGGGTGTCTCTCTCAAAGAAAACCCCCCAACCCCAAAAGGGAACAAAAAAAAAAGGCATTAAGAAAAGGTGGACCCAGGTTTTGTGAAAAGCCAATCTTTCAGACTCATGCTGGAGCTTCCCATTTTAGCCCACCTGGTTCTTTTCTGGTTCGAGAAGTCGGCACTTTGGGGCTGCAATCCTGAATCTGGCACTGAAAGGCACGCGTCAGATACCCTGTACAAGAAATCTAGCATGCTTGCTCTCCGGCGAGGATGGGCAACTCAAAAGTAGCCCAGGATCAGCCTGGGAAAAGGAAGAGGGCATGGGGAGGAAGGAGATGAGGATTTTTAAGAAAATGCTTCCTGTAAGATTATTAGGATCCCTACCAGACAAGGCAAACTTGAAAAGCATCTTTTTTTTTTAAGCCCCTAAAAAATCAATAGCTGCATAGTTGAAAGCAAACGCATCTCACTCCTTCATCCCTCTTAGGAATCCTGACTTACTGCCTCTCCCCAGTGACAGGTAGAAATTTCGAAAAAAATAATGCAGCTATGCGGGGTTCAACAGGCACACTATAGACGTTAGCAGACAGCTGCCCATCCAACTGGTTTTATTTTTTTTTTTTGTAAAAAAAAGAAAAAATGGATTCCCTGTTTACCGGAAAGACCAATAGTGTAAAAAAAAAAAAAAAGTAGTACTGGGGGAATGTTTGACACCATTTTATTAATCTTCAACTGCAGTGGAAAAATATAACCTTTACAAGTGCCGTCCTGTGTTAAGCTCAAGTCAGTATATATATCTCTATATAATTTTCTTCTCCTTTTTGAAGTGCAGCAAGAATAATACCGTATCAGAATCAAATAAAGAGCACAAATAGGCCAGGCTGTTTCCAAATTGTATTTATCTTTTTTTTTTTTTGCTTTGTTTGAACATTTGAATTTCAACCTTATTTTTTGCAATCCAAAATATTTCCTGAAGTGTTTTGCTTTTTTTTTAAATTCCTTTTTAACTCTTTGGCACAGTTGTGTGTGTGTGTGTGTGTGTGTGTGGTTCGGGCTATTTTGTTCACGCCAAGAGACAGGCTTTTTTCCCCTTTGGGTTTTTCTTTATTTCCCCCCCCCCCCACCCCATTGCCAATTTGGAGAATAGTTGCATTTTGTTTTAAAGCCTCACATCCCATTTGGAGCAAATGGATCCTAATCTCTCTACTAACCCGTGAGAGTTTCTTGACACCCTCGCCCTTCCCTACCCCACCCCCAGGTTTCTACATTCACAGTTGAACAAAATTAAGGAAGGAAAGGCGCTTTTTAATGAAACAAGATCGTGAAAAGTGTCACGACGGGAGCTCTGAACATCCCTCCAGCGATTCCCTGAAGAAGCCCCAGACGGAGCAACTTCTGTCCCACCCCACCCACCCCCCTAAACTCTTTATTTATTTTTTTCTGCTGCTTCAAGTAGACTGAACTTGTTAGTTTATGAAATGCAACCGCTAACCTCTTTTTTCCCCTCCTCCTCAGTATTTCTCTCTCTTTTTGGGAAAGATTTAACTGCAATGACTTTAAAGTTGAGAATGTAGATACCGCCTCATTCACACACACTCACTCTGGAAAGAAAATCCTTCACCCTTCCCGTTCCTCGCGTGCACTGACAGCGTTGTGCGGCCAAAAAAATCCCCTCCCCACAAGTTGACATGAGGCGGGCTGGGGGGGAATACCCCGCCTCCCCTTCCTTTCTCTCCAGCAACGAAAGCCAGACCTTAAAAAAAGATATTAGCACTCAAATTGAACCTGATGCTAGCTTCCCTCTCTCCAAGGCTAATTTCGTCTCCTTCTTCACTGGTCAAAAAAGACACAGAAGGTAGTCTTTGTCTCTGTCGGAAGAGACTGCATTGAAGTATGGAAAAGCAATCGTTTCCCACTTCCTAGAGGCAAGCGATGACAAGGTTTTGCTGCTACGCAAGTCAGTGATTAGCTCCATTGACAGCACTGTTGCTGCTGCTGTTTGCCGTGGCTGGATTCTCACCGTGGTGTGTTTTTAAGCCTCTCACTCACTCATCCTCTCATTCCCAAACACTCAGCATCCGTGCACATTCCTCACTTCCGGGTTGGGTTTTTTTTTTCTCAATAGATTGGAGATTTCCAGTGGGGGTCTCAGGTGTCATCCCAATGGTAACAGATCTGGAAGGGAGGAGGAGATTACGTGAGAAGGAGCAGGCGCAAACAAAGGCAAAACACACCACACGCAAAGATCACTTGGAAGGTGAGCGCACAAGAACTCCTGTATTGAGGTCACACTAAAGAGCCCTCCAGTCTCAACAGGGGTTTAACTTAACAGGAATGCTCCAGGCAAGGACCCCTTCCATGAAAGGCCTTCAACAGCCATGAGTAAGCCAAGCAGATGCTGTCAGCCTTGAAAGAGTCACTCAGCTCAGTTGCTCCAGAGCTGTCTAATGTCCCCATCTGCCCCTGGATATTAATGGCATGTTGCAGAGGATTCTGAAGAATCTCCTGGGGTGCACAGTTTGTTCAGGCCTGCTGGGATCTGCCACACTTGCGTGAGAAACCCTGGGACATACTCACTACTTCCTGCACTGCAACAGAGTAGTCAGGGGCAAGACAAGTTTCTCTCAGGAAAGCTATGCTGGTGAGCTCCAAGAGGCCTCCAGGCTTCCCCAGAATGCACATTTTGAGGGACATCAAGCTCAGAAAACACCAAGGTTTGAATTAGGGACTCTGGACTCACATGCTGTGCCACACTACACGACTTCCCACAGAACACCACCGACAATGTGGTTATGAACTAGGCTGCATGCCCCCAGAGAGGATTAAATCCAAATGAGAATTTTTCAAATCAGAACATCTGCTTTGTTTACACATCACTTATTCTGCAGGATGCTGAAACTGCCATTCTTTGCTTTGAGTTTACAGGGAATATTTAAACAGGAGTGGAAGGGAGAAAGGAAGCCATTATTTCAGATTTGGGATAGGTAGACCACAGGGAAGCAGCAGCTTCAAGACTAGGTGTTCTTATGGCCAACATGAAGATCTTTGCTTGGGACCTAAAGCTCAAAGCCTGCCATGGGTGTCCTGGCTGGTTTTGTCACAAGTTCCTTAGAAGGAACTGGAGGAAGGGAAATGGCCGCCTCCTTACCAAGCTTGATTCTTCAGTTTTCTCAGCTCTTTAGTGGCCCAGGTTGCAAGGGTTTTTGTTTTGTTCGTCTTTGACCTCCTCCCTTCAGTGAGCAGTTCGTGTATCATGGGTTTAGTTTCTACCAACTTGAGGACATCTTTCCCAAATGCTGTGCACAAATCCCTGTGAAGAAAGCAACAACAACAACAGAGGGGCTTTAAAGTAAGTATTCGGTTTCAGGGGCAACTCAAAACTCCCAGATTCAAGGACTGTCCAAGGCAGCACCTCTTTGCGGGGGCCTCTGCCCCGCAAACACTTCACAACGCAGCGTTCTACCCTGAATACGCCTTCTGTTCCTCCTCGTGAAGGCGAGCCAACCCCTGTTGCTGTTTCACTTTGATCCTGCCTCAACTCGAGATGTCAGCTTTGAACCTCTATGTGTATGAATTATTCCCTTGCCTGGGTTCTTCAAAGGTGGCTCGGCACAGAGTCAGCCTCTTTTCTGCTGATGCCCTAAAGATACAGAAGGAACGCCCAGCGGAAGCACCCCTCTGGACATCACAAACAGCCTTTAAAAAGGGCAAAGCTCGGCTCGGCAAGCGGTTGAGAGGCTATAGGTGACGCCGCTGATTGCCATTTCCATAGAGATCTTGACACTAGTGCTCGACAGCTGGGGGGCTTGCTGCCGTTTCCAACAATCACTTACTTTGTCTTTGTGTGGGATATTAGTGAGACATTACATTACCACTACTCCCCCCCCCAAAAGTAGGGCCTGTGGGTCAAATGGCAGGTTGCTAGACACGGTCTCAGTAACAAGTCTTCATGGTTGCTCAACGTTCAGTGAAAAACAGTTTGCAGTGCAAATTATAAATTTAAATTTATAAATTAAAAAAAAACCTCTTTACACAAACTAGGTCTCTCCTGGGAAAGAAAAGTGCGAGTTAACATTTCTGTAAGCGAGCTAGGCACTTACCCGATCAGGCCAGCCGCGCAGGCTACGACCCCGTCAGTATGATCCTCATCTCCAGCAATATGGTCAATGAAAGATAAGATGAATTCTACTCTGGGCTGCACCAACATCACATCCGCTGAAAAGAAAACACCATTAGTTGGATTGGCTGGCAGCAAAGCCACTTTCCAGATGCCAATATTAAATAATTTTAAAAAAGCAGCAGTGGGCCTAAAAAAAATCCTGCCACATTCTGCCTGAGATCAGCTCCACCCCACTACTTTTCTTGAGCCCTCCTTGCTTCACAGCCCTGTGCCAGACTCATGTTCTGCATCGCTGTGTTCTGCACCACAAACACACCACCACATATGAGGATCCAAAGCAGTGACCGCATAGGTGCAACGCACTGGAACACTGCCTGAAGGTGAATGCAGTGCAACCACAACCAAAGAAAAACACAGCCAGTGCCACGTACGTAAAGGACTGGCAGCTGTCCCAGGACACGCAGAGTGACACTGCTGCCTCACCCCACCCCAAGCCAGCTCACTGTCTTCACACATCAGTTTCTGAAAATTTCCAAGGGCTTCACTGTCAACTGCATCATGGGCCATGGATGGGGGCCCTTTAATATCCAGGTGGGGAAAGGCTAGCCAAAAGGGCCACAGGAGGACTCTGGGGCAAGGACCTGAATATAGGTCATGCGGATATTCCTCCTCCCACCAAAAGATTTCCAGTGCAATATTTAATAGAGACATTATGGTTGCTTATATTCTGCTGCACATCTGTGAGCCCCAGCAACTGCTCTGAGGTGAAGCAAGCGAGTACAGAGGCCAAAGGGGTTTCCTGTCACGCATTATGTAGCATGAAGTGAGCTGGCTGGCAGTCTAAAACACGGAGGCATTTACCTGTGACATTCACCCATCCCTAGACTGGCTAAAGGTCCTGCTTCAAAGCCCTCAGAAATACTCACGATGCACGTTCTCTTGATCTCCTTTCAGTCCCTGGATGATGCCGGTGTACGCTTCCAAGCAGCCCTCTCGCAATTCGTTCAGGTAGTCCACCATGTCGTAGTCAGACTAAGGGAAAAAAGAATCAGGCACGATGAAATGGTTTAACTGGGGCTGCCTTGCAGACACTGTTCACCACCCTACCTTAGCGGGAGGGGAAGAAGGGAATCTATGCAACACCTGGCCTTACCTTATCCACCTGGGCTTGAGAAGCTTGCTGTAGAGTATTCAACACAACTTCTAAGTATTTCTTGAATTCTCCCCCAATTGCAAGAGCAATGTCACCAAACACAGAGAGAATCTGGGGTTTCACCGACCGGTGCACATTTTCATTCTGCAAAGACCAGCCACCATTTTACCCACGACACGTTCTTAACCGTCAACACAGTAAGCTTGATTTAAGATATCTGTATTTTAATCTCCCAACCAATGTTCCCTCTAAGCTGCAGTCTTGTGAGCAAAAATTCTACTTTGTGAGCTACTGGTATTAAAGTTGTGAGCTACTGCATAAAATCAGTGTGCTCTGGGGTCATTTTCCCTGAGCTAAGACAAAAATGTGTGAGCTGGAGGCTAAAAATCTGTGAGCTAGCTCACGCTAACTCAGCTTAGAGGGAACACTGCTCCCAACCCCATGAGCTGCTCAGAAATAATTGCATTTTTACTCTTATTTTTCCCCCATTTAACAAGTTTTATTACCCAAAGTGAGATAATACAAAAAAGTGTCAGATTTTTAAATACACACACACATATATATACACATGGCTGGGTTTTTCATTCCAGGCCATTATGAACAGTAGAAAAAAAAACCAAGAGTCCAGTAGCACCTTAAAAGAGTAACAAAATTTGTGGTAGGTATGAGCTTTCATGAGTTACTGTTACAGGCAGACTAATAGTTACCCAACTTGATCTATTATAATAATTAGCCAATTTCCAGATGCAAATGGAAGGAGTGCCTTGCTGCTGTAACCAACTAGCTATTAATTCCACGTCAGTAATACAAATACTATCCTTTAAGTACTATAACGCTCCCGTTGCTAGCAGCCAAGAAGCTCAGGGGTAATTCTATTTTATTTCAATAATTTCATTAAAGGCTATGATCTGGTGACTGAGCCAAGGTGACCCAGAGAGAGAGAGACACTCTGAGCAGAGAATTCAATCTGTTCTTGGCAGTCTAAGTACAACAGCATTCACTAATACACCATGCTGGAATTGATTTCCCTGTATGCCTTTCACCCAAGCTAGACAGATAGGTCAGGTCAACTGGAGCCAAAAAGGAAAGAAGCAAAGCATTTTGTGGGCTTGTAATAGGCTACATTTATCTGCAAAGTTGGACTGACAGTGACCCTTTATAACACTGTATGGATTTCATTTAACGTGCCCACATACAACATACAGATGTGTTTGTAAGTAAAACCGTATGTGCAGAAAACCAATCAAATGGAGCTCAAGCAAAATAAAGGTTTCATGTCTTGATAAACACCTCATAAATTTTGTTTGCATCGCTTGCCTGCCTCCTCCTTCCCAAAGACTCAGCCACAATGTTTATAAGCACTAGCTGTTTACCTTTGTCAGTTTGCTTTCAACAACCTCAGGAATCATTTCTTAAAATTTTACAAAAGGGACTTTTCTAGACTCCCTTCCTTCCCACCCCCACAGCCATCTTTCTCCAGATTCTTCAAACAACTAAAGTTCACTCACCCCCAAGTTTTCTAAGAGCAGCTGCATAGCTTCATCACAGAAAGGCAGGATGTTGGATTGCAGGGCTCGGCATAAGTCACCGACTAGGCCCACGGCAGACAGACAGACCTAAGAAGAGAAATGCAGTAGCTTATCACACCCACCTGAACAATGAGTCACTTTTCACCCCCTCACACACATTCCACCAGCACCGATCACCACATCTGTGCCCCTATTAGAACACTAAATAAAGCCGGTGAGACAGGCAGCGCTCCATTGTGACGTGCTTGGAAGACTCACAGGCTTTTTTTAACCGGTTGATGGAGCGTTGCAGGCAACAGGGAAGAAGAGACACAAAGTGATTTTGCCAGCTGGGAAGAAGCCTTTCAGAACTGATACCCTGTTCATCTAACGGGAATTTATTCCGTAGGGGCAATGCCCATTTACGCAACTGTCACACCACGTATCTGAAAACTGCTTAAGTGGGAAGGAGCATCGCGGCAAGATCGCTTTTATACTAAAGAATGCTCTACAGCAGGGGGCTGCCAAATTGCTACGCTTCCCCCCTTTCAGAAACTCAAAAGCCTGCCCGACTCCACATTTCTAAGATGTCCAATCCAACGCTGCTTAAATAAGCATATGTGCTTGTGCTGGGTCCCTCTCTTTCACTGTACCTTCTAGAGCACAGCACGACCAGCAGCAGGTTAAGTGAGGGTGACTCGTGAGGTACAAACATAGGCATGGGGGTAAAAATGCAAATTTGTTTCCATTAATGAAAATCCTGAACAGGGATTAAATCCTTTTAAAGTATGTCCCCTGAAGAGCACGATGCACAGCCTGAGGGAAACATCTGCAGGAGATCCCAAACAACATCTGTGCCCTGCAGGCCCTAGTTCAGCTCTGCAAAGCCTGTAAGGCTTTCAAACAAAGTTTTTAACCAATGGTCTTAGTCTGGTCTCCTTTTCCATCCACTCCCCCCCCCACCCCCGGCTAAGAGTAATTAGTTTTGTTCCATTGCACTGTTCTACATTAAAAAAAAATTATTTTAAATTGTATTTCAATGTTGAACACCGCCCTGAGCCAAGTATTGGGGGAGGGTGGTCTAAAAATGGAATTCATATATGAATAAATCCTGGATCCTGAGGTGAAAATGAACTCCAGGCAAGCAGAGAAAAGCAGAGGAGCTAGGCACATAAATGAGCCTGACGCAAGGAAGGTTGTCCTGCGTTCTTATTGGCTGAATGCGGCCTTACAGACACAATGTCCCTACACCCTCTTGTGCTGTACTCTGCCCATCCTGCCATATCAGCTTGGGCCACCTCTGTGCTTGTAATAGGTGGACAGCTCAGCATTTGTTTTTGATCACACAGAAACTAAGGGAGCCTTCAGGAATGCATCTGAGCCAGGTGCCTGCAGTCTACCAAGAGCTCCAGTGGCAGATCTGCATTATCAGATTTATGGTTTTTCAGCAGAAGTTAAGATTGAGCAATTCCTCGTCTTACCCAGCAGTTTTCCTCTGTGTGCAATATTACTGGTTTCTGCCACAGCCATCAAGACTTGGGGGGGGGGGTTGGTTTTTGTTGTTAGCAGAACCAAGAATAGAGCCCTGTCCTTCCATATCCTACCAAGAATTCTGCAGCTTTATCAGTCAAGGAATTCTGCATGCACAACACAGAAGACTTTCCCAGCTCTTGCCACAACGCACTGATTCACCCACTGCTGATCCCCCCAACCTCCCTAGTTCAGCCTAGGCAATCCAAATCACACAGTGAAAACAGTAACGAGAGGATCTTACCTGGTATTCAGCATAGTTTTTCAGCCCAATACTTAGGAAAGGTTTGAAGGCATCCATATACTTGAGAAACTCTCCACCCAGCACTAGCCGGAATAAAGGGGGAACAGACAAATGAGGATCAAACGTCTAGAATGGTACAACGGCACGGTTAACAGTCTAGAGGGTTTCTAGATCTAAAACTAGGGAACCCAGTCTACATGTTACTACAAAGAACCAAAACGCTCAGTAGGTGTGCACCAATTACGATGCTGCTGGATTTTTACAGAGCAATGACAGAAAGCCCAGGAACATCATTCAACCACCTGCTTAAGGGCAGCCAGGCCTCCTATCTGTACAGAAGTAGAACAACTGTGGTGCTCTGGCCAATTAAATCATGCACGTTTCCCACACGCTTGCATTTTTTTCCCCAACGTTATTAAAATATGACAAAGAAATAATTAAAGCTGGCCCCCTCAGGTAGGGCAAGTATTAGATCCAGTTACTTATTTTGCAGAGCCTGTTACAATTTGATTTCTTAAGATGACAAATCATCATGTTATCACTCCAGCTTTACAGATCAGGAACTGAGGCTGAGGAAACAAGAACTTCCCAGGACTTCCCTGAGGCCTGCTGAGGTTAAACAATCGCCCAATTTCCTAATCACAGTTAAAGAGACCAGATTCAGTAGCAGCTAAGAGACTCAGTCCTCCTCCTACCCCCATTTGGCTTCAAAGTAATCATAGTTAGCATTAACACCTGAACTGGCAATTTTGCTAGCCACAGATAGCTCTGAAACAGAAGAGGAGGTATGGGAGACAGATCGTCTGCACAAATCCCCAGGGCACTGCCGGCCTTCTAGCCAGTTGGGCAGTGTACTGCGCTCAGACCTAATGAGTAGGTTCCAAATTTAAGTATTTCCCAGGCCATTTCCTATTCATATCCTTCAACAGCCTGCTTTGAAAGACATGTGAACAATCTGTGTCACTAGGCATAGCAACAATATTCTAAATAAAAAAGCTTCCAACTGTGGTGTGACAGCATACACACGCCGCAAGGACTGTGGAGTGCTGCAGCTCAAACTTCTGGATGAATCATACTTTTATTTTTTGCTGCAATGTGGTTATTAGAAGCTTCAGGAAAGAGGTGGGTGAGAGGGTGGGTAGGTAGGTAGGCAGAAGACCTCAATGTGATCCAGAACGCATTCCAAATCCAATGGGAAGCCACTGAATGTGTAAAAACTAGCTGACCTCCTCTGAACCAATTCCATCTTTGCCGCTGTGCAGCTTCTAGGCTTTTGCCAGAGAATCTAACAAGCTTCTGTTTAACTCACACCTGCAGAAGAACCGACAGATACATGCATTTTCTGAAACAGTCCAATTCAAGCTGCAGGTGGGAGTTGGCCAGTTTTTCCCTGCTCCTCCAGGAAAAAACTCCTGGCATACAGAAAAAGTAAAATGTCAGGCAGAAAGTTAGGCCAGCCCCTTCCTTCCTTAACATACCGGTTTTCTGTCTAGAAGACTCAAAGAGATGGGGGGGGGGGAGTAAAGAGGATTCAAATGTGATAAAAGTGCCATCTACAGCCTAATACAGAAGTGGGCAAGCTTTTTGCCTGAAGTGTCAGAAACTCACAGTATCTACCTGCAAAGAGGCTTTCCCTTGATCAAACAATCCAGAGTAAGCTGAGCCCCAGGGGTACTGACAGTGTTCTACCTCAGTCCCTTAGGAGTAGGACCGGCCCTGCGTGCTGGGCAAAAAGGTCTGACATACAGCTGTTTGCCATATGTGTTGGGGTTGCCCACGTCAAAGGAAAGCCTCATTACAGTCAAGTTAGCCGAACATAATATGTGCAGAGCTGTTATTTTTCCTTCAACCAGCTTGAGACTGGTCTTACAAAGATTCAAACTTGACAACCTGATCCTAGGCATTTTGCTTAAAAGGACCATATGAGCAAAGAACTGCAGCTTGTCTTCAGCAAGGAGAATCACCTTTTGGGGGGAATGGGGGGCATTATACGTTTAAACTTGCTCTCCACTCTTCCCTTTCTGTCCTTAGGTTAACAGAGGCCAAATTCAGAACTAGGTCCACTCTTGTTCCCATTGCTGCCAGTAGATCGAAACTATCCTGTCCTCACGTTACGCTATCTAATCAGAAATAGATTATGAGTAAGTGAAGCTACGTCTTATCAATACAGACCATTTAGCTCAGTGCTCCCCATGGCCTCAGGCAATGAAAGGCCTTCTCTAACATGTGTCACCTTAGATTCTTAACAGGGATTGATCCTCAGACCTGTCTGATGGAGACATTCCATCTGTGCAAGTTTTCAGAGAAGGGTCACAATATGGAGCAAGCAAGAGTATTTATTTTGCTCATTTACAAGTTTACAGATTATTCTTATGTTACAAAATAGCTGGGCTCATCTCAGCAGTGATTTTGCTGGTGCAGAAAGGAGGAGAGACCCCATTTCACCCCTGATCCAAGGATAATGAAACCCATTAGATCAAATGCCACAAGGGACATGAACTGCTGTGATCAGGAAGATTTGCCTTTCTTCTCTTTTGGCAGTGGGAAAGCAGATAGGCTCCAATTCACTGTGTCATACTTATTCTGTACTAATTGTTACCCACACTAAAGGCAAGAGAAATCAAACACAGCTAGAACAGAAGGCCATAAAATTCCAACTGCCAGTATAGAGAGGGAGGGAAGGGAAAAAAGGGGGGGAGGAGAGAGAGAGGGAGAAAGAAAGAAAGAAAGAAAGAAAGAAAGAAAGAAAGAAAGAAAGAAAGAAAGAAAGAAAGAAAGAAAGAAAGAAAGAAAGAAAGAAAGAAAGAAAGAAAGAAAGAAAGAAAGAAAGAAAGAAAGAAAGAAAGAAAGAAAGAAAGAAAGAAAGAAAGAAAGAAAGAAAGAAAGAAAGAAAGAAAGAAAGAAAGAAAGAAAGAAAGAAAGAAAGAAAGAAAGAAAGAAAGAAAGAAAGAAAGAGCTATAAGGATGGGAAGATTAGCCATCAATCTCAAAATTCTAAGCAAGGTTTTACATGCTGTAGAGGTGAGAAAGCCAAGTGGCAGTGAGAAGTCAAAACTTCCATTCAGCATTACTCTGTTAGCCCCAACAGACTTCCCCATACCTATGCCTCACATACATCCTCTGCTTTCACCAGCAAGGGATGCTCTTCTCAAGCAAGTAGCCTGATCTTAAGGACAGAGTTGCCATCTTCAAGTAAAAGGCTATTCTTGGCCAACCAAGCCCTACTGGAATGCTGCTGCAATGTCTGCATTCAGCTATATCATGGCTAGAACCATCCCTGTGTCATGCTTTCTCACTTCATCAAGGCCCACACTGTGGCAACTGGAGAAGGCCAAGAACATCCTGGAGATAAGGCAAAATATATCCACACAACCCTCAGTTTGCATGTTTCCCCTTCAAGACCCTCCACCTGCATAAGTTGCTGACCTTCTACTAGTGTGCTGACAGCCATGAGGGCATCCTCCTGGACACCCCCGGATCCTGCTGTGCTTTGGAACATCCTCAGGAGAGAAGCCATCACCACATCGGAGATCTGCAAAGCATCTTGGTGCTGCACCTTACGCAGGACATTCTGAAGTTTGGCAGAAGGAAAGGAGAAGTTAGGCAGAGACTTTCCTCTCGGACTACTTTTCTCCCTCCTGTCGTCACACTGTTCTTACACAGCAACACAAATGGTCATGAATTGTCATGAATTCGGCAGCTCCCAACTTCTGCAGAACAAGTGTGTGTGTGTTTTTGAGGGGGGTGGGAAATCTAGCATTTTGCAGCCCACAGCTTTCACACAATGAGATTTTATTCACCCAGCCCTGACGTTGGGAAGTTCACTTAGGTTTTGTTTTGATTGGCTATTTTGGATTCTAAAATACAGCCCCTTTCACCGGGAAGAATGGAAAGAATGTGCCCTAAAAGCAACTTTAAACTGGTCCACTTAGAAGGGTTTCTCTCTTAGGCTTCAGCACCTACCAGGGCATTTTTTCCAGAGAAAAATTGCTTGGTGTCAGGAGGTGTGGCCCAAAATGCAAATGAGTTCCTGCTGGGCTTCTACAAAAAGCCCCGCGAAACAATGGTGGTGTCAGGGGTGTGGCCTAAAATGCAAATAAGTTCCTGCTGGTTTTTTCTACAGAAAGCCCTGTGAAACAATGGTGACGTCAGGGGTGTGGCCTAAAATGCAAATGAGTTCCCTGCTGGGCTTTTTCTACAAAAAAGCCCTGGTACCTACACCTGCCAACACATTTGCAGAGGAAAGAACTGCTTCCCATGTCACATGAGGGACGCATGCATGGGTTGTGCACTGAGTCGTACACAGTTGCTCAAAAAATTGCTGCACAAGCGCATTTGCATCTTACCCCAGCTTTTGACACTGCCAACAACCACCACCCAGGTTTTAGACAAGGCTAGAAAGAAAACTTCAAAACAGAAAGCAGGATGTAGCTCCGCTATCGTATGGATTAGAGATATTCACCTGTGGGAGTGTATGTACTAAAGATCCACACAACTATTTTATTTAGGTTTGGCTTATTTTGTTATTCAAAAATTGTCCAAATTCTGTAATGCTACAGCATGCTTGGAATCGCAGCTGCATTCAGGTGACATTTAAAGATGGTTTCAGTAGGAACTACTCCTACTGGCAAGTTTGTTGCCTAACCAACTGGGATGAAATTTTCAGGGGATCCTATCTCTCACTCCGTCCTCAAGGTCATCCCTCCTCAACTTTCAGGCAGCATTAAAATAATCCTCAAACATCTGCGTACAGTGCAGAGAGAAGTCTGGGGGATTACAATTTGCTTTTCCTTATCCACATAGCTTTTGTAAAAGCAGTCCCCCCCCCACCTCACAGTACATAGAGGAACAGGAAGTTTTATGCATAATTGGGTCCCCAAGGACTGCTTTTAGAAGAGGAGAGAACTGATCTAGTTCTTGACTCTGAGGTTTGGTTTTTAATAGTGTGTTAACTCTATGCTCTGCAAAGCAGACTGGGTACCCATCCTTGGAAATGGAAGGAGATAAGAACGTACAAGAGAGCTGGCCTTTGGCTGCTCTCCCCCTCTGGCACAGCAGGCCTTCCCACCTGACAGTGTATGTAAACAGAGAGGATATACTTCAGTTCAGAGGTGGCAAGAAGAGCAATGAATTGGATAGGTTAAAAGAATTCCCCCTCCACACACACACACACACTTGCGGCTAACTCCAAATAGCTGGAACAGGGCAGGCAGCAGCCCCATTCAGCCAGCAGTTTCCCCAGGCAGTGATGTGATTGGAAAAAAGCTGTACACAGCCAGAGACAACACTGTGGGGTGCAAACACAGACTATGAGTTAAACTGGAGGGGATACTCTCAGGCACAGGTCAGCTTTTGCTAAGCCCTGCCCCAAAAGAAAATGTAGAGACTGTGTGGCAAAACTGAAAGAGCAAAGAATTTCACAGAAACACCACCTGGGGCGGGGAGGGGCAGATCTCGTCTAGGCAGTCAGTCCAGATTCAAAGATCTGAGGTAACATCGCTTGCGTCAGTTAGCCTTGCAAAAGTTAACACAGCATGCCTGGATTGGATTTTGTTCTGGACTGCACACTCCAATTAGCGAAGACAGTAGAAACTGACTTTTTGGTGTCTTAGGATTTATCGGTCCTTCCACTCAGAGTCACTAAGATTTATAGGCCCTTCTATTAAGAGTCACCAGATGTTCTCACCAACTCCTCTAGAGGGCTGCTTATCTGCTACAGCAAAACTAACAAGTCTGATGGCATCCTGAAGACTTCATTAAAAATACACATTTATTCCTACCAATGTATAATCTCCATAACTCCCGAAGGAGGGCATGTTTTGATTAGCTAGCAGCTAGTTAACTAGGAATAAGTGTCTAGCATTCCTTAATCACTCAATGTACTTGAAACATTTTCTTAATCTTCTAATGCCAGCCCCATCTCATTATAGACAGGAACTATATTGGGGAGGGGAAGAACTGAGAAAAAGGAGCTTTGTCTATAGCTATGTCACCACCCTAACTCCTCTACAGCTAGGTCACCACTCTAACTTAATCATTACATTAGATGGTCTAAATTCCATGCGGAAATTTTCTAATTCAAGGCTTTTTTGGCAATCTTAGAAGGGGGGGGGGGGGGGAAGGACATTCAAACTGAAGAGGCCTTTGTATATACATATATATTTAATATATATATATTTTACACATCAAGGGTCCCCAAACATTTCAAGCCCATTTTTCAGAAGGTGCAATGAACACCACCCCAAAATGGCTAACGGGAGCAAAGCCACATACCTGCCAGGGAGGGGAAGGAAGGGAGAAGGAAGGGGAAATAAGTCTTGTACTAATCAGTCCTCCACGTCCTCTAGTGGCCACAGCTGCCATTGCATGAGGGCTGCCAATGACAAGCCCTGCCTTAGAATGCCAATGACAAGCCCTGCCTTAGAATGTCCCTGCTAGCTTCTTGGAAAGCTTGGTCGGCGCCAGGTAAAGTGGTAGGAGAAAACAAAATGACCACAGGCACTATACCGGGGAAACATGGCTCACATGTTAAAAATGATTCTCTCAATGTAAGACACAATTCAAATGGTTTCCTCTTGAACATTTCCCCCCTCACGAATCCTGTTGTGGAATGCTTTCTCAAAGAGAAGGGCAAGGTTTTTACCTGCAAAGTGGCGCACAGCAGAGACTGAAGGTCGTTGAACTGGATTCTGTCAGATGTACTCTGGATATGGGACTGGGGAAGAGAAGACATCCTTTTAGCCCACAAAAGAAGCCCGCTACAGCTGTACCCTCAGAATGAACTGTGGCCTCAAATCCAACATTTAAAGTAGCATATGTGACTGGAGTGAATACAAGTTTATGCAAGCTACAAGGCGGGCTGAAAAACAGCTAAATATCAAACCAGGCTCACAAAAGTAGTTCTGGTAAACTGGAGAGGTGTCCCAAAGTTTCCATTCCAACAGGCGTGGAGCCTTCCTCATCAAGAGGAGCCTGTCGTTAGTGAAGCCCGCCTCTTCTGCTTGAGCAAGGCTCCTTCCACCAGTGTAAGGCTGGCCTGCACTGCAGAAAAGCTTTGCTTTTCAAACAGAAAATTCTGGATCCAACCCAATGTTTGTTTTAATACAGTTACATGGGTGTACCTAAGAGTCCAGATATATAGTCAGATAATAGATCTGCTGCCTTCAGGAACATCTTTTAAAGATTCTTTGACCCAACACCAGAGTTTAGAAACCCTCAGACAGTTGTCTGAGCACTACAGAAAACATGCATTGTCACAAAGGCACAAAGTTGCCCGGTCTCCACTCATTTGTTGGGGCCCTATTTCCAAACAAGACAAGCTTTTGCTCTCCAGCCAACCTCCATTTGAAGGACTTGCTGTAGCCGTTCCATGATAACTAAAGTTGTTTTCTGGACAGCTGGATAGCAGTCCTTGGCGCTGTTCTTCACAATCTCCATCAGAGCTTCATAGGCTGCACTCCTCAGGTTATTCTGGTGTCCATCAGGCCTTTAACAAGAAACAGAAAAAAACATTAGTTTCCTAGAACACACAACGCTGGTCACCCCAGCACCATTTAACCTGTATTTTTCATATTTCAGAATCCTGCTGAAAGAGGGGCAAATGGAAGACTGTTCAACTGAAAAGAGTCGGATTAGAGATTTCATTGGTGAAGTGACACCTAGACCATAACGCACCTCATGCAAAATTGTTTTATGCAGCTATCCCTAAATTTGCTGACACACAACTTTTTCTCATCCATGACCACATCACAAGGGGTCTTAAGAGCACAGCCAGCAGTGTTTGAAAAGCAGCAGCAACACACAAACTGAGCTCTTCACAAAGGAAGGCAAGGTGACAATACAACTCGGGGTTGGCCTTGCAGAAATTTTAGAAGAAGAAGAAGAAGATATTGGATTTATATCCCACCCTCCACTCCGAAGAGTCTCAGAGCGGCTCACAATCTCCCTTACCTTCCTCCCCCACAACAGACACCCTGTGAGGTGGGTGGGGCTGGAGAGGGCTCTCACAGCAGCTGCCCTTTCAAGGACAACCTCTGCCAGAGCTATGGCTGACCCAAGGTCATTCCAGCAGGTGCAAGTGGAGGAGTGAGGAATCAAACCCGGTTCTCCCAGATAAGAGTCCGCACACTTAACCACTACACCAAACTGGCTCTCCAGCTGCTGAAGAGGATTGACATTTGACCACGTTCAGCAATGGGATTGTTGGGAATGACTGAAAAGGCATATGATACAACAACCACACTAAATCCAAGCAAGTCCAGATTTGGCTGATGACTGCAAGACAGGCCTCCTGGGACCCCTCTGTAAGTCAGCCTTTGTTCTATAAGGACGAAAGGAAGGATCTGAAACAAAATTCTGGAAGGTACGTAGGAGGGCACTCCTTGAGTAAGTAGCGGCAAGTCAAGCCAGTCGTCTGAGCACTTTGAGGGAATCATGCATTTAACTATGGCTGGAATTGAACTCAGTTAATTGAAACGTGTCCGGGAACAAACCACAATGAAGAATCTCCAACAGAAAAATGATAATCAGCCAAACATAAGCAGAGTTAGTATGTGGACCAACAGTGAATTGCAGGGTATACAGACAGATTTTTTTCCCAGCCCAGAACTATAATTAAGGCTACAGAGAGGGCAAGATGACCTGTAGAAAATATAGCCAGTTCAGTCTCGATCCACTACATTCTGATGCCCACGGACAACAGCAGTTCTCATAATCTTGAGAGCTAGAAGTCGTAATAAAGGCAGCTGAATAGTTTATTCCATAGCATTCACAATGCAGCTATGGTTAGGTTTCACAGGCGTTGCACTTGTAAATCCAACAGATCACAGACCAGAATGGGGCTGACATACCTGCTTGAGCAAAGTTATTTACTGATACAATTGAACTCCACTACAACAACTGAAAGTGTAAATATCAGAACCGCGAAACATCAAGCTGTCCCACTGGAGCATAAAAACACTGTATGAAATGGATAGCCAGTGAACACCGTTTAGCAGCATACTGGAGAGTTTCAAGTGATGTACAGTCAGTAGTTTTAAATCCTTGCCGGATCATGCTAGTTTTCTACCTAGTGCAGAATCCTGTTTCACACAGCAGGTAACCTGTTGCCCTGAAGGGCCAGCAAACAGCTTCAAAAGGTCATGGCCTTTCCCTGTTATTACAGCCTAGCACTAGATTTCAGAGGCATATTGCCTTCAGATGTGGAGATTTCCTTCACTAACCATAGCCAGTAGCCATTGATGGATCTATCCCTCCATGGATATAGAAGGTAATATTGGATTTATATCCCACCCTCCACTCCGAACCTCAGCGGCTCACAATCTCCTTTATCTCCCCCCCCATAGACACCCTGTGAGGTGGGTGGGGCTGAGAGGGCTCCCACAGCAGCTGCCCTTTCAAGAACAACCTCTGCAAGAGCTATGGCTGACCCAAGGCCATTCCAGCAGCTACAAGTGCAGGAGTGGGGAACCAAACGCGGTTCTCCCAGATAAGAGTCCCCACACATAACCACTACACCAAACTATATCCAGTTCCTTTCTAAAGCCATCTATGCCTGTGGCCATCACTACCTCCACCAGTACTGAATTCCACAGTTTAAAGTCTTTCCTTTTGTCTATCCCATATTTAGAATGAATAAGAACCTGGGATGTGTGATTCTCCAAGAAGATCCACAGGAAGATGAGAAGACCGCCTTAATTCAAACTTATACTTTCAACCAAATGTGGTTAAGCACAGAACTCAAGATAGCTCTTTAAAAAAGAAAAGAAATGCTGGGATGTAAGGATTACCAAGATATGAAGAAAATGGTAGGACAAGAAACCTAAGGGATTTTTAACAAATGCTTTATTAAAAATGAAAAGTTGCCAGTAATCCAACTGCAAACCAAGGACAGATTTATGCCAGAACCCTAAATCCACAGGGCAGGGCGCTCCTCCATGTCTTTATTACTTACTGTGAGACCTCATGTGAGTTACTTCCTAATACTGGACTCACAGCAAAGCTTTGAATATGGTTAGAAATTTCAGTTCATCCAAAATGCAGCAGCCAGGCTATTCTCAGAGGCAGAATACATACACAGATAGTACCACAACAGTGGATCTGCACAGGCTGCCCGTTTGTTTCTGAGCACCTCACATATGGGATGCCATTCCCTTAAGGCTTGCCCAGCTCTTGTAATGCTTTATTTTAGGTGCCAGACCAAAACAATTTCCATATACCCTGGGCTTTTAATTAAGGAGCTGGTTTTTCAAGCACTATTATTTTAGCATACAAAGCATTATTTCAAGCTGTCAGTGGTTAGCTTTTATGATGGATTGTAATTAATTGATTTTTAATGTTTTGTAAGCCTCCTTGAGCAAGTGCCTACAGAGACAGCATAGAATTTGTTTAAATAAACCAAATATCCAGATACATTGGCAAGTTGTCTCAATTGTGACTGTACAAGATGGTTTGTCCAAATACCCTTTTTTGTTTACTCCAGAATTGCTTTCTAACTTCAATTTTTATTTTTTCTTACTTTTCACTTGGCAAAAATTAAATACACGTGTGCTGTGGAAGCATAGGATGCAACAGTTTGTAGCTCTCTCCAGTAAAGACACCCATGCTTTCAAATTTCATAAATGTGTCCAACATTAACAATTCTATAGGTTAACTTATAACTGATGCATTTTATGTTGTTAAATCCATAAAAAGAGGTTTTGGGGAAGTAATGATTAATACTTCATTCCCCCCTAAACTTGTGTTTTTTCTGTGGCTTCACAATTTCTAGAAATTTTACATCTCTAGAAGGCACAAGAATGGCTGCAGGAAAGGGTATTCCACAGAGGGAACTATCTGGTGGCCTCAGCGAGAAAGGAGGTCATCTGGTGGCCTCAGCGAGAAAGGAGATCAACGAACTACACAAATAAACCTTGTGGCCAGTCTTACTTCAGAAGGGGAGAGAATACAAGACAGGACCTGGATGGAAGACTGGAGACTCTGGACAGGTTGACAGAAGCACAGGTGGTCCTTGAGATACCTTTAGCAACCCAAAATGGTCTGGCAGCAGGTATAGTAAAAGTCTCTTTGAAAGCTTGTGTGATGAAGCAAGGTAGCAATGCAGGGACGGCTTACAGTTACCTGTCTGTGGTCTCCAAGAGCTTTTGAACTATTAGTTCAAATGATGATGATAAACAATATGTTGCTGGTTCTTCCTGATCATCGGCTACATCAGCGGCCTCATAAGCTGCTTCTGCCAAACTGGTGAAAGCCTGAAAGCACAAGTCGCAGTTTAGGGGGATGCAACGTGAACCCATAATCCTTTTCAAGGTTGAACCAGTAGCCCCTCTAGTCCAAAGGGCCCAATAACATATTTTCTGTTATCTTTTCCACACCACCAATCGCTTCCTTCACACAAGCAGCTCTCTTATGCAAAAGAATCAGCACAATCACTACCCACTGTTTCACCTGTTAAGAAGACTGAAGATTGCAGATTTATAATCCGCCCTTCTCTCTGAATCAGAGACTCAGAGCGGCTTACAATCTCCTGTATCTTCTCCCCCCCACAACAGACACCCTGTAAGGTGGGTGGGACTGAGAGGGGTCTCACAGCAGCTGCCCTTTCAAGGAGAACTGCGATAGCTATGGCTAACTCAAGGCCATTCCAGCAGCTGCAAGCGAAGGAGTGGGGAATCAAACCCGGTTCTCCCAGGTAAGAGTCCGCACGCTTAAACCTCTATGCCAAACTGGCTCTAATAAAGTCAACCAACCACCTTTGGGAACAACAGCTTTTCACAGATCATACACGGATGCTTCAAATACTTGCCCCCCTTTCCCCAGTGAACTCCGCAAGTCAATTCCCCCTGCCCCCCAATCCCACCTTACCCAGCACACATTTGATGCCACTCTTGGCTCTGCACTCAAGCCTTCAATTAGACACTGCAGCAGTGGAGCGAGGTAAATATCATTTATGGCTGCTTCAGGAAGCAGCTCGCAGATCCGACCCACAGTCCACGCAGTCGTGTCCCTGACCACTACGCTGGGGTCCTTCATTAATTCTATTAGAGTTGGCATTGCCTAGGAGAGAAGAGAGCAGTTAAGCTGAAGTCAAACCATACACTGCAACTGGATCCTTTTCAATCATGGAACTCAAGAGATTCATATGAATCCAGCCCACTGTCCAGTCCTAGTATCCTGTCTTACACAGTGGCTAATCAGTTGCTCTGCAGGGCCCCAATAGGGCGGAGATACCAAGACTACCCCATGTTGCTTTTCAGCATTGGAATCCAGAGGTTTACCACCTCTAAATGTGGAGAAACTCCTTAGTCATCAAGGAGAGTAGTAACTGATGAGTCTATCCTCCATGAATTTGTCTAGCCATTTGTTAAAGCTTTCTCTGCTAGTGGCATGCCTTCACACTACAACATGGAGTGAATCATTATTTCCTTTTGGTCGTCCTGATTCACTTGCCCAGCATCTTAATTTGATGACACCTGAATTCTAGTATTATGGAAGAGGAAGAACACGGTGTATCTAGCTCCACTTTCTTCACTCCATGGTCGATTTTATAAACTCATTTAGAGAAAAGATTTTTAAAAAAACAGACTCTTGAGCCTTTCCTCATGGGAAAGGTACTTCAGCCTCTTAACCACCTTAGCTGCCCTCTTCTGTACTTCCTCCTGGATCCGCCTTGACCCTGCTCCAAGAATTCCAACAAAAATTTTAAAAATTGCACTACTCTTTACCAGAATGAACTGCACTGCAGTACAAGATGGGTGTATGTTCTAGCTACTGAGCAGGTAGGAAGAACATGTTGGAACAGGGATTTGGTGTAACCAGGTACAGTACTCTTCATATCCTCACAAGTGGTTTGGAGACAATCTGAATGGCAAGAATAGCTGGATGCTATGATAGTTATGCCTCCAGCAGCTGTTCTACCTCATTATACTAATCCTATGCAGTCTCATTAACGGGTTTCTTCCTGAATCAACACAAGATAAACAGGGAAGGAGTATTAATTAGGGAAGCATCTGTGAGTAATCAAGGTCTTCCTTTTCTCCTTTGAAAGGGCACTTGCAAGTTAAATTGCAAAAATAATCTAATGCTTTATGAAAGGGGTGGCCAACGGTAGCTCTCCAGAAGTTTTTTGCCTACAGCTCCCATCAGCCTCAGCCAGCATGGCCAATGGCTGGGGCTGATGGGAGCTGTAGGCAAAAAACTTCTGGAGAGCTACCGTTGGCCACCCCTGCTTTATGAGAAAGGCAATGGGGCCCATTGAGATTGTTTGGGCAACGCATGACTTGTGGGCGTGACCTCCGTAATGCCCCCAACAAAATGCAGACAGCACTGAAGCAGGATAACTGCTTTACGAGAAGTTGGTAGGAGTGCTACAGATGTATATACATATGGTGGGATCCCAAAGTTCTCTGGTGGGTTCCACTGGCAGAGGAGGGAAGGGCAACTTTTGCAAATTCTGCCACTGGAGAGAGACCCCTTCCCCACTTTGGACTTATGCTGTTCCTAAAGGTCACCTGTCCCCAAAACCAGAATTACAAGGCAATGCCACAGGAACAGGAAGCAGGGAAGTGCCACTCTCCACCTTCACTCCACTAGTAGCATTTCAGCCCGTGTTCTTCAAGGATCTCTTCTTTGAAGGCAATAAAATGACTTCTGGTCAGTAGCTGAATCCTGAATCCTAATTCCAGAGGCATGGCCTCCTCATAGTTCCCTTGTGTGTTAAACAGGTATCCACTCCGGACCAATGTTCCCTCTAAGCTGCAGAGGCTTGTGAGCAAAAATTCTACTTCGTAAGCTACTGGCATTAAAGCTGTGAGTTACTGCATAAATTATTGTGCTCTGAGTTCATCCTTCCTGAGCTAAGACAAAAATGTGTGAGCTGGAGGCTAAAAACCTGTGAGCTAGCTCTCGCTAACTCAGCTTAGAGGGAACACTGCTCCAGACCTAGAATTGCTCACCTGAATAACAAGAGGTTTGAGTTGGTTGGGCTCAGGCCCTTCCAAAATGCACCCAAATGCCATGACTGCAGCATCTCGGTATCGCCAGTCAGGGTTCTTTATGTGTTCCTTGATGAAAGGCAGAACGTGGGGGACGATATCATCTTCACAACAGTTAGCTAGGAGCATGAGGCAGACCCCGGCTGCTTTGCAGGGATTCCAGTCGTCATCATCGTCATTTTCATCCTGAGAAGGCCACGGGAAGAGGAAGAGAGGAGATAGCACCCCAGTAAATTCTCCCTTGCATAGACTTTATTTTTTAAAGATATGGACATTTCACTTCAGCCTCATAAGGTCCTGACAACCCACACACCTGGGTGAGCTATGGGAAGTTATTAAGTCCCTGCCCACTAGAAATTGTTATCTCTATAACTAAAAGGCTACCCCCTCCCATTTCAAGTTACTGTTTACGTTTCTGAACACTACCATGTGGCGAATGCTTTACAAAACACAAAGTGCTTTCTCACAGTATATTCCACAGTGAATTGCAGAGTGGAGTTTGATGCGCACACCCTTATGCTCATAAAAGTGCCAGTTTTTTTCTGTTGCATGCACGAGTAAAAGCAAAACCAGTGGCAGGAGGAATGGCTCCTCTGAAGAAGAGAGGGACAGAGTGGGACAGCCCTGCAGTTAATGCTGGAACTAAAGATTTCATTTAGTGGAAGGAGATGATGATTTTGCAGAAATATATACCAGAAACACCCACACAAGCCCTCCAAGCACATGTATTTTAGTACCTCACAGCAAACACACAACAAAGACTAATCAGAAGGGCCCACTGTCATATATGCAACTGGGTGAACTCTTCTGAGCAAAAATTCTACTTTGTGAACTACTGGCATTAAAATTGTGAGCTACTGCATAAATTAGTTTGCTCTGGCCCCATTCTCCCTGAGCCAAGACAAAAATGTGTGAGCTGGAGACTAAAAAACTGAGCTAACCTCATACTAACTCAGCTTAGAGGGAACACTGGTTATGAGATGCAACAGTTCAATACCAAATGAGCAATAAATGTCTGGGGACACCTTCAGTCTCAGATAATTAAAATGCTGCATCACTGATCAGCGTGGTGCATGGTTTCTCATCATTGACCAAAGTCTGCCACAGATCATTCAAAGCTCTTACACAGAAGTCATCAGAGAAGCCAGAGAATAGAAGGGGGACATTATTATATACGGTCTTCTTTTCAGAAATGAATATAGTTCTAGATGCTTCACGCCATGAACCTCGCTACTCTGGAGAAAGGGATTTTTCAAAACCTCATTGCTTACCTGCTTGGTCAGGGTCTGCGTGAGAATTGGGATGAGATACTGTAGGGCGCCCTTAGCGTAGAATTTGCTAGTGTGCTCTGGAGGCCTTCCTTGCTCTGCTGCCTAGGAGAGGAAAAAAATGGACTCAAGAAGCACTGGTTTGAGTAGACAGGTACTGGATGCCTATTTCAGGCTCTTCAATACCACACATTTTGCAAAGATGACACTGGGGGAAAAGCCATAATTAAAAGTTATTTTCATATGTGTCGCTTTGGTTCTGAATGCATGCAGATACTGAGTGTATCAACCACGTAACTGGTGATCTTATGTACTGAGTCATGTGCACCCAGATGGGAAAGAACTGGATACAAATCCCAGTTCAGCCCAAGCTCCTCACAAGCCAGGACACACTCACTCAGTTCCATAAACTACAAAATGTGTATCTTCACACCACAGCATTGCTGTTATTAATGCGACAATGCAAACTTGCTACTGGCAGACTCTGCCATAGCGGGAAAGTATGCTGCATGTAGAGTGTTTCAGGAAGTCGCATGTCCTGGAAGCACTTCCTACTGGCAAGGCTTAGTCTCTGAATTCGTAGGAGATCAATGCATCATCGTAGTCAGAGTGGTGCATGTTGTCTCATCATTGACCAAAGCCTTTCTACTGAAGTCAGAAATAGCATCTCCAATCAGTCTCAGCTGGAGGAACAAGCTGCTGGGCAAGCTTCTAACTCACCTCTGATGCTTCGATAGCCAAGTCCATTTCTTCATCACAGACGTTTGACCAGAACTCAATTCCTTGCAGAGCCACTTCATCTATTTCACTTTTCATGGCTTCAATTGTGATCTTTGGGGAAAAAATCCAAAAGGGTCATTGTTTGGGCTCTAGCCAAAGAAACTCTTATGGGTCTTTTGCTATAGGCTCCCAGACTTGAATACTCACAGCGAAAAGTGCAGGGCCCATATATGTCTCCATGTACTGATAATAGAGGGACATTATCTTCACCAAGTTCTGTAAGGCAGCTACTCGCACCTTTAAAAAAGCAAAGGGAAAAAAATGGGTCTCATTGTCCTTATGGATGCTTTGGGAGACAAAGCAGCTTTACTGGGGCACTAGTTACAGTGCAGGAATACTGGCCTGAGAAAACTAGCATTCAAATTCTATCAGTTAACCCTGCGTTCCTCAACTATAAATAAAAAGTTTCTAGTGGGAGACCAAAAACAAGATAATGATTGTGAAGTATTAAGTGCCAGAGAAATAATCTTGCTGTGGCATTTTTCTGCCAGTGTCACTTCAAAGGAACAGAGCTTAATTATCCGTAAGAAAAATTCACAGCTTTGCTAATCTAAGGAGAAAAAATAGTAATATCATAAGCTAGGTTTGCTCAACGAGCATGTTTGTGAATCACGGGTCAAGCAGCAGCAGCCACCTTTGTCCACTACCACGCTAAAATACCACCTCTTGTGAGATACCCATGTGGCTAAAATCAAGTTTCCACTTTCTTGAAGCTTGTGGTTTGTTTTTTAGCACTGAGACGTGGGATAATTTTGAACACTGTGCTAAACCGGAGCTCAGATAACCAGTTTGATTAAGCTGCTGATTAATGTAAATGCTTGTTACCTCATTTACTCAGGGATACTTAACTTCCAAGCCTGTGAATCCTCATTTTGTAGCTGCTCTAGCTGGCTGTTGCATCTGAATATAGGAATCCTGGGTACGCTGGTAGCACTGTCTTCCACGGCACATTATCTGCAGCTGCAGAGCACAGCTCTTGCTGCAGTCAGCTCTCGCCAACAGCAGTGAGACCAGGATTACCCAGTAGGCTCTAGTTAGCTTTGTCTGTCCACAATATCTGCCACAGTTTGTTCAAAGCATTTAAGCTACAGCCAGTGGCAGCAGTGACACGTGAACACTTACAATTTCCCAAGTAACTAGTCAACACAATCTGCATAAAAAACTCTTAGGTAAAGCTGCTACCTGGAGAGAAAAAAAATATTTCACCAGCACTTTATGTCCCCTCACCCAGATTTCTGATCGCATGTAGAAACCTGTTCTCCCATCCATTTGATGGGGTAATCACTACCAGGTTGACTGTTAGATGAACATCTTGGCATAGTTTCATGGTGAACAGTCACATGGATTCACTTTGTATCTCATAACAGAAATGAAGGCAACTTTTGACAATTCTTTCCTATGACTGAGAAACTGTGACAGCCCTCAGCAAGGACCTTTATTCCAATCACTTCTTGTTCCTTTGGAACCACTCTTAAAAATCGTTTCCAATGTCCAAAGGCACTCAAGGCTACTTATGCAGATTTAAAAAAAAAAAAAGAATTAGCATTAAATAACCATGTTAGAATTGCAGGAGTAAAATGGGCATCTCTCAAACTATTTCAGAGCTGCAAAATAGCAGCAATAAAATTTCAATTAAAACTGCAAATACAGCTATAAAGTAAATTACATGTGGAGGCACGAAAATAATCAGCAGTATCAATCTAAAATAGTATGGAGCATAAGGATTTAAAGAAGGTAAAGTTTGGTAGAAAAAGCCAACACATTTATGAAGATGAAGAAGATATTGGATTTATATCCCGCCCTCCACTCCGAAGAGTCTCAGAGCGGCTCATGTTATGCACCATCCCATTTGGCTACGGGACATAAACCAAGGGGTAAAACTGAGACGTTAGAGAGCTCTGACTGTGCTAATTCAGGCGCTTCTAAAGCAAGCAGTCATGCTTGGAAGGGATCTGTCTGCAGAATCAGAGCTGATCGCCTCACTTTTATAGCAAACCTGAGTACTGTCAGATGATTAATGATCATCCTAACACTTTTTAAAAAGGGAACCTTCATGCAAAAGCATGCTCAGACTTGCTGGGTGTGGGAGACTGAATACTGCTTGCCATTTTTCAGGCAGCACCTGGTTGTCACCGGTGGAAACAAAAATGCTTGCCAGACAGACCTCTGAGAACCACTGGCACGCATTGCCTTTGCAGCAGCACACTGTGTTCACTCACAACTGAAACTGGGCTCTAGTCTCAGTCTAGCCTCTTGAGCAGGCAACGAAGCTCTGGCATCATATTTTACTTCTCTTTGCTTTCCAAACGATTGCCAAGTCACATCACTTCTCATAGCACAACACTGCAAGAAGAATTCACACTCTGCCTTCCTTTGCCAACCTTCAGTAATCTCTTGACTCCAGCTACTGCAAGCCTTCTTCTCAGGCTTTCCTGGGCTGCATTTTAGTTCTCTGCCTCAACCCCAGCCCCAAAAGAGACCTGGAGCTATCAAAGTAATTCACCTTCCCCATTTATCACCATGCTGAAGCCCCTTTGCCCACATCCAGCACAAAACCATCACTGCCTTCAGACCTATCTACTCTCCTGTCCTTATTACCGTGGCCTGTACCTGTCCAAGCTCTGCCACTCTCAACTGCCCTCCCCAAACCCCACATCAGACTGCCTCATTTCCCCTTGTCAGCCATCTGTTGTCAGTCCTTCTGCAAAAACGTTTGTAGTACTAATTTGCCCTCTTCCACAAAACCGTTTCTCCCTCCCACCCCCCATGAAGCCTTTGGAGTAGTCCCTAAATGCTCTTCCCCAACAGTAAACCAAGTGTAAGAACACGCAACTGCTCTTGCTCATTCTTGGCACCCCTCTGGCTGTCTTACCCATATCAGTATTGATTGTGGCCTTTTTTGTGTCAGGGGACCTGTTACCCTCCAACTCTGTAAAAAGAGCATGTACCCAAAGGAGCTGTATTTCCCAATAATGATTTGTCAAATACCGAAGAAAAGGTTGTATCCTACAGAACTGTCCTGCTAGACAAAGTGCTTTCTTCCAAGGCGGAAACATTTTGCAACAGGAGAACACATGAAGCTGCATTATACTGAATCAGACCCTCGGTCCATCAAGTCAGTATTGTCTACTCAGACTGGCAGTGGCTCTCCAGGGTCTCAAGCTGAGGTTTTTCAAGCCTACTTGCCTGGACCCTTTTTTGTTGGAGATGCCGGGGATTTGACCTGGGACCTTCTGCTTACCAAGCAGATGCTCTACCACTGAGCCACCATCCCTCCCCATTGCAAAAAAACACCTCTGCTTGGAGAACAGATCTGCAGGATGAGCCCATCGGAATTCCGTAAGTTTTCCCAAGCTGGTTTTATAAAGAAAGCCTCATGGTTTGACTAGTTTCATACATCAAGACAAGAAACAACTTATAAAGATTCAACTTACCCTTGTATCTGGACACTGCGTTGCTTCACAGACTACTTGCATAATAAAGTGCCTTTCAGACTGGGAAAAGGGAAGAAGTAGCAAAATTAGGATTTAATACATGCACATTTTCCTAGTGTGAAAATATTTTCCCCATTATTACTAGAACCCCAGGAATTCTGGCTTTTATTCAGCTTCTTGAAATACAGGAGCAGAGTTGTCCAAGGAAGCACAGAAGGCTGAAACAAAGACGACTGAAAACTCTAACCCTAAGTCAGATTGAACAACCATCAATTTTCTGTTCTTGAACTTCTTTCTTACAGCACACATCAGAAAAAAGGCAGGGAGAGAGCTATAATCACTAGTCTTCCTTTGACTATTTTACCACAAGACAAGGACTAGAGTGTTTTAGGATAAGTATAACTCCATGCACTCAAGACCCTGGTCTTCTAACAAACCTGTGACAGAATGAATACTCTTATTTAAAAATATTCATGTTAAAATTTATTTCAAACAAAATGGTAAAAGAAATAAAATAATTCAAAAGCCACATGGTTCCACTAAAGCGCTGTATCCACAGAGATTTGTTAAGTACCAGTCTGCAATATCAAACCAAAAGGTAGTAAGCTCTGAACACTGTTCATGAAGTGGAACATGTATCTGGGCACCTACTCTCATTAGGGAAGTGCTAGGTAAGGTCACAAGGAACTTATGTTTGACTGTTGTAAGTCATCTAATTCTGGACAAGAATTTCCATTTCCATCACAGGAATAACAAGATTTGCACTCTGATATATATTGACATTTAGTGACCAAGTCAAACATTGCCATGGGGCCCTAAAAGTAAGCTCAGAAAGTGACATATATCTAGTTTTTTATATTTATGCTCATGGCATGGTAATGCACCCTTTATCTAGAACCAAGGATGACATCTGATTATTAACCAAACCAAACATAACATGCCTGGCACTTTTAATTCCTTAAACAGGGCTTCCAATTTTCACAATTTAGTAACAGACCAAAGCACAAAATTCCAAATGAGTTTGCTACATTCCAGAAGCTTCTGTTCTCTTCTAGAAGAGAAGAGATTGGATTTATAGCCTGCCCTTCACTCCCGAGTCACAGAGCACAGTTTATGATCTTCTTCCTTTCCTCTCCCAACAGACACCCTGTGGAGAGAGCTCTCAGAAAACTGCTCTTGAGAAAACTGTGACTGGAGCAAGGTCACCCAGCAGGTGCATGTGGAAGAGTGGGGAATCAAACCGGTTCTCCTAGAGTCCACGCACTTAACCACCACACCAGATGGGCTCTTCTACATTTCCATTTGCATGGAAACCCTTTTGAGAAGCAAACAGCCTTCATGGAATGGACTCCTTCACTGAATTAACTTTCAGATGTATTGCACCCATTATAATGGAACTGGCTCCCTCTGCAACCTTTTACTGAAGAGGCAAGAATTACAGACCTGCCCCTAGGTTTTCAGATTTCTTTAATGCTTCGCCAGATTAAAAATAGATCAGGCCATTCTAGAAACAACATTAGGACCTGTACAGCCAACATGTGTACCTTTCATTATTTGTCTGGACTACAAACTATTCTGAGGGCTCAGAGAAAGGTAACACAAGGCTCAATTTATGAGCTCGTACTTATCAGCCTGCGTACTTGCTGCATGACCACAGTACACTACTCAACAGTAAACAGTACTACTCAATGCACAGAAAGAAAATATGCAACGAATTCAACTGAGGTTTTTCACGCCTACTTGCCTGTGCACATGCATTTAGAGACAAGGTTATCCAGGCAGTATCACATCCCCACTCGGAGGGCAAAGCATGCAAACCAAGCTTCACAGTAGTTTACTTAGGAAGTGACCTGTAAGCCCCATAGACCCAAGAGACACTGCAGTGCTCCCCACGTGCTGAAGCAACCCCCAATACACAGGTATTCTACTAGCTGACACCATCCAACTAGAAGAAAATCTGTCAGGATGCCTTTAGGGCAAAAACCCACTGAAATGTTCAGTTTTAGTTGATTTAATATTACCTCTCAATTTTTGTATATCACAGGGCAGGTCTCTCATAGCTAGCTTCTAAGAACACAAATCCAAGTCTCAGCAGATCACAATGATGCATCAGGAAACTCAGCATGTAAAGCAAGACTTCTCATCACAGACCATGGATTTATTTCTTGTTCCTATCAGCAGCTTTCATAAGCCTTGCATTTCTTTTTGACCCTCACAGGCACCCACTGCCATGCGCATACACAGGCCTGCTTACCTCTTTGTCAAAATTTGCTTTGGTGAATTCCAAAGAGTTTAGGAGTGCATTGGTAGCCGCTAGCTTCACGTTATTACTTGGTTCTTCTTTTCTCATGCCCTGGATAATGGCCGTCAAGATCTCATTTGACTTGTCCTGAAGCTGTTCTGGGTCCTGAAAGCAGGGATCAGAACAAGATAAACTTCACAAGGAGCAGCAGTTATGCCTCCAGCAAGAGCTCAGCATGGAATTATATCAAGAGGAGTTTCATCAATAGGCTGCTCCAAAAGCATGCAGGTGTCACACAGCATAATTCACAACTTGCTCAAGAGAACAAATAAGAGGCCATTCATGCAGGCACAGAATCATTTAAGACTGATTAAAAAAAGTTTGTCCTGTATTACTTAGGGCTGGCAACCCACCATACCCTGTAGCAGGGGTGGCCAAACTGCAGCTTGGCTCTTTCACACATATTGCGTGGCTCTCAAAGCCCCCACTGCCATGTCAGCAAGCTTAGAGAAGGCATTTCCCTCTTTAAATCACTTCTCCAAACCAAGCCAGTTAGCAGGTTGGAAAATGCACTTAAAAGTTAAAGTTGCTTTCTTTCCACTTCTCTCCCCCCCCCCCTTCCTGTCTTGTGGCTCTGAAACACCTGATGTTCATATCTTGTGGCTCTCAAACTTCTGATGTTTATTCTACGTGGATCTTAAGTTAAGCAAGTTTGGCCACCCTTGCCCTGTATGAAGCACAAATGAAAAACCTTGAACGTTTAAATTCCAACAACTAAAAAACAGTACTGCATCAAAGGGAAGAATTAAGAAAGATTGTTTGTGGCAAGTGTAATAGTAGTTGCAAACAGGGCTAAGAAGAACAAGAAATTGGATTTATATCCTGCCCTATGCTCTGAATCTCAGAGCGGTCACAATCTTTTTTACCTCCCCCCACCCAACAGACACCCTGTGAGGTAGGTGGGGCTGAGAGAGCTCTTACAGCAGCTGCCCTTTCAAGGACAACTCCGAGAGCTATGGCTGACCCAAGGCCATTCCAGCAGCTGCAAGTGGAGGAGTGGGGAATCAAACCTGGTTCTCCCAGATAAGAGTTTGCACACTTAACCAGTACACCAAATTGGCTCTCTAAGGAGACCATGCCCCATCTGGACTCCTAACCCAGGTTACGAAGCATTGTTTATAGGCTCTTCTTCAGAACAGAGATGGCTGGAGATGATATGCCCAAAATACCTTGCTCCATGAGCAGATGTACAACATTCCCAAGTCTGTAGACAGTGTAAGGACTCAAACCAGCTTCAGGAATGAAGCACAAACGATTTGCCCCCGTCTGTGTTTCTGACTCATCAAAAAAAAAAAAAAGCTACTTCTTCTCTCCCCCCACAATCACTGAGATGATGCATCACTCATAGGAGAACAGCCCTGCATATATTTAAGCAAGGGCTGTCACCAAAGATCAAAAACATGCATATAGAGAAGCCATGTGTTTAGAGTTCTTGTTCCTCGTATTTCTGACATACCTAGACCTGCTGAGTGAGATTCTAAATATCACTGACACATTCCCTCACCACTGGGGCTCCCGTTTGTTTATAGCTCAAAGCTTGGAAGCCCCTTGCATTCAATCCTTGATTGGGGATGGGAAGGAGAGAAGGGGGGTGTTAGTAAACGGTGCAGCAAAGGAATTCTGCACACACTCAGAGGAACTATTTTTCTGCCGTGTATTACAGGGTTCATTGTTGGCCATGGAAACATATGCAGTACAGAAGCCTATTGGGTGGAAATTTCTAGTTCCAACTAAGCCATCAAGAGCAGAAGAGAACGGGTGCAGGGGAAAAGCTGGAGAATCAGCATTGCACATGGTGGTACTTACAATATCCTGACAGATGTAACCAATTGCTTCCAATGTTGACTCTTTCATATGCTCTGTGCTGTGCTGATTTGTAACATTGGCTACCAGTTGAGGAATTAGTTCAGGCCATTGATTCATAGGGATTTCTGCACAGGCGATGCCAGCAACGCACTGTGAGGCTGAGCTGGGCCTGTAGGTTTCGGTACCCAAAGTCTGCAAAACCTGTAATAAAACATAGGAAAAGATCACTATACTGGCAAGAGACATCTAAGCACAGTTAGGTCTAAGAGGGAGGAATGTTAAGAGCTACACATTTAACTTCCTTAAACATTTTAATTTCACAGGATATGACTTAAAAGTCAAGACAACAATCTCAACCTCCAATTGTCTTTTCAGGACAGTAAACATTTATTCACAGCTCAGGCAGGAAAAGCAAAGCAAACTGAAGACTGAAGTACTGAATGCAGAATGCAATGTTGTGTATTAGTTACAGAAAGGCAGACAAACTTTGACCCAAACTAATGTTATGAAGAAAAAATTACATACATAATTTTTGACTTCTCGGCGGGCGTTGGCATCGATTGCAAGCCATCTTTGCTGGTGCTGAGCCTTTACATCAGGATCTTTAGAAGTCAGCGAATTCTTGATCTGCAAACCAGCTGCGACTCTGGCAACCTGGCTGTTTCCTGGGTTTGCCAGCACTCTGGACAGTTCCACAAGGAAAGTGGGCTAGTCAACAAGAAAAAAAGATTAAGACTTTTAGTTACTGATGGAAGTTGCATCTTGAGGGAAGAAAGAATTACAGCCAGGGTTCAGTAAATTTAACTGCCAATACTTTCAGTTGAATATAAGCTATCAATTGAATAATCTAAGTATTCCAGGCTGAGTCTACACATGCTCCCTTCTTCACATATATTATGCACTCTCCCTCACCGGTTATTGCTTCTGAATGGTTGTTGTTCAGTTGCACAGTCAAGTCCGACTCTTTGCGACCAGCATCAGGATCTTCTCCAGTAAGTGCTCCGTTCTCATTTTGTGGCCTAAGTATTTGAGCTTCAGCATCTGACCTTCCAGGGAACAGTCTGGGTTGATTTCCTTTAGGACTGACTGATTTGATCTTCTTGCAGTCCAAGGGACTCTCAAGATGCTTCTCCAGCACCACAGCTCAAAAGCATCTATTCTTCTGCGCTCGGCCTTCCTTATGGCCCAGCTCTCACAGCCATACATTACTACTGGGAATACCATCGCTTTGACTATACGGACTTTTGTTGGCAGGCTGATGTCTCTACTTTTATTATACTGCCCAGGTTCGCCATAGCTATCCTCCCAAGGAGCAAATATCTTAATTTCATGGCTACAGTCACCAGCTGCAGTGATCTTGGATCCCAAAAATGTGAAGTCTGTCACTACTTCCATGTCTTCCCCCTCTATTTGCCAAGGTGTAATGTGGCCGGATGCCATGAACTTAGTTTATTAATTGAATCCTCCCCTAGTTATTCCTACTCATGCAAAATAAGAACCAATAGAGTGTGACTTCTACAAGACCACTAAGTCACTTTCCTGTCAAATACAATGGTCTGAATCCTTGTCACAAGGCCTAGTCCAACATTCAGTCTACTATGGATATATTTTGTTTCTTCAGTCTATCCAGAGAGCATCCAGTAAAAGCTCTCACTCTGAATCTCTAAACTGATCTTTTGTCATCTGCTTCAAGCTCCTAGTCTACACATGTAAAGCCCTCCAACTTTGCTTCTAATTATTCTTTCCTCCCAATATAACTTTCCTCCTCACATTTCCATTCTAAATGTTTTAAAGGGTTTCTTGGAAGCAAATCTTCCCTTAGAATGTTTTAAGAACTGCTCCAAACTGAAACACTAAACTCAGTGCATTTGTTATTGTAAGGACGGCTAGCAGAGAGAGAACACATGTAGTACTCCCTCTCCACCTCAAGCAGTGAGAAAAGTTTCTTGGAATCCTAGCAAAATGTCACAGCTTTTGGAATGAAATCAACACCCTGCCACTCAAATTACCTGTCACTCCTTTTTTCTCAAGTTAACATCATGGGCAGTAAGTTTCCCTACACACAAGAATGACAATTCCTGATTTGAAAGCGGTAGGAAAAAAACCAATGTACTGGTCAACCATACTTTTGGCTTCTCTATGATCACTGATGCCTAGATATGCTACATTCAATAAGAGGCAAAATGTTATGTGCAGGGTTGCAGCCCAGATTTCATGTTTGGTGAGGCCCATAAACAGCATGGGGGAGGGGGGCAAGAGACCACCCAGTTTGACCTTAAACACTTTCTCTGCTTCTCTCGTAAAGCAACAGCCCCCCCCCCCCCATTTGTCTAACTCAGTAAACCTTCCAGGGGGATCTGGCTGCAAGTAGGCTTCTCCCCACCTCCAGTGCCGATTTGAAGCCCCTCCCTGCTGGTCTCTCTGGCCAGGAAAAAGCAAAGCCTCCTTCCCACCCTCTCAGAAGGAACTCCCCCCACCAATTCCAAGGTCCCTGCTGCCTCTGGCCACCAAGGATCCAGCTAGCAGGGACTTGTTTCTGTTTCAAGGAAGGCTTCCTTCCCTGGCACCCCAGTAGCAACACTGCACTTGTTCAGAGCGGCAGCGAGTGGCGGTGAGCAAAGGGGGCAAATTTTAGGCCCTCCAATGGAGGGGCCGTAGAGATGGAAGGGGGGTTTGAATGGAGTGGCCTGGACCCCTCAGGCCACACTGTAGTTAAGGGTCTGGTTATGTGCCTTTTACAAAAGACAACATTCATTGAGCATGTCCTTTGTCAAACAGGGTGCCCTGCTATAAAAGACAAAAATCTATCTTCAAACAGAATGCCTGGAACTCCACAACAGCGGTTTTTTAAAACCAAGTTAAAGACACACAAGTACGATCTCCTGAAATATGTAAATTTAATAAAGTCAACAAATGACCTGTATGTTACTATAAAGAACAGACTGTGAAGTACTTGGTCAAATCATATCACTTATAGACAAGATGGCTTTAAAATACACATGCACACTTAAGCCACAGATACCATCATGGGCACAAAGGCTATTTGCTTAAAAGTACCCTGCAGTTTAAAACCCTTCTGGACTTCCATACCCGACATGATTGTACTCTAAGCATGTTGATTTGGGCACTGCTTTAGTCTCCACCCCTTTTCACGTGACCTTGGCTGCCATTTAAACAATTTGATGAAAGAACCCAACTATTTTCTTGGTACTACTGCAAAGTCCCAATTTACCTTCCTCTACCATCTCTGCATCTTTCAGCCCACATTTCTAATACTGCCCAGTGCCCACCCTGACTTTGGGTATGGACATCCTTTTATCATCTTCCACCTGGCCAACATTCCAAACAGAGCTGAGATCTAGAGGAACTTCTACCTTTCACCTAATATGGTGGGGTAAAGGAAAGCAATGTAGACAAGCCAACGGAGCATACCATAATGGGTTAATCCTCTACCAAACAAAGGGGAAAGAACCTTTGAGCAGCTGAGAATTGTGTGTGGTGGTGGCACACAAACTAGGAAAGCTGTTCTACCCGAAACTGACAGACATAGTAAAGAGAATAGCTAAAATATTTCTGCAATGTAAAGCTGATCTGCAGAGGAGTAAGTATTGTGCTGATGCTGTCTTGAGCTGTACAGAACCTTAAAGAGCTGGATCAGGTCATCTTTAGTCTGCTCACATTCCTACAACACAGTGAGTTCGGAAAAAAAACAGCTGACTTTCTTGTTCAACAATATTGTTTATGTATTACTTCTAAACAGATTTGGAACAACAGGGGGCATTAAAAGGTAAGCAGCAACTCATCTATGGAAAAAGAAGAGTTTGTTTTTATACCCCACTTTTCTCTACTCTAAGAAGCCTCAAAGCGGCTTACAATTCCTCTCCTGCAACAGGCACTTTCTGAGGTAGGTGGGGCTGAGAGAGTTCTGAAAGAACTGTGACTGGCTTAAGGTCACCCAGCAAGCTTCATGTGGAGGAGTGGGCAATCCAATCCACTTCTCTGGTTTAAAGGCTACCACTGTTAACCACTACACCACACTGGCTCTTTAACAGTTTGCACTCTTGACTTTTAGAGGCCTCCACTAGGGGAAAAGGGAGTTACAAGGGCTGAGCTTTCCTTCTACAAAGGAATTTCAAATACCTGTTGACAAGTCTCCAATAGGAAATACTGTGGAGAATTATAGGCAGGACTACAGTTTTCCTCAGGAAAAGGTCATCCCCATTTATTTTTAGTCTCAAAGCATGTATGGGGGGAAATGGGCTACAGAAAGCTAGAGATGCTTTGCATGGGAAAAGTTCACAAGCAGCCAGTTAAATTTTGAATTTACCTCTTCATGCATGGTCCTGCCCTAATCCAAACACACGAACTTAAAAGTGTGAGTTAAACTAACTAGGGCAGGAGGAAGCCCTAGCTTTTCATGATGGCACCTTAGACCAGAGGTGTCAAACATGTGGCCCGGGGCCAAATCAGGCCCTCAGAGGGCTCCTATCAGCCCCCCCCCCCCCCCCGAGCAACTGGCTCATGTCTGCTTCCTTCTCCCTCTCTCTTGCTTCCTTCTTCATCTCAGCTTGCTTTACAAGGCTTGCTCAATCGCACAGGAGCTATAGAGCAAAACCTCAATTTTCTCCATTGGTTGAGGTTCATCCCCCTCCTGGTCCCCTGGGAGAAATACAAAGAAAGCACCTTTAAACCCAACAAGTGCTAATGTTTTAAGCATGTTTTATTTAAGGTGAGGGTTTTTTTGTCGCGTTTGTCAGTGTCCTTTAGAAGGTTTATATCTCTGCTACCAAATCTTAAATAGGTGTACACACATGGCCTGGCATGGCACAACCCAGCCCCAGACTTTACTGCTCTGTATTTTTGAAAGTGCTGATTTCTTCTCAACTAAAGGCACTAAATGGACTCACTGATTTGGCATATGAACCTTTGCATCAAATTCCCCCACTCAGTCCTTATGCTCACCCATCTCCCTCCCTATAACAAATTATTATTTCAAAATTAAAATGGGATCTATTATGTATGCAATACCTTACAAAAAAAGGATGCAATATAATTTCTGACTACTGAACATTTGAATTTTGGCTAAAACGTTTGGAGAAAATGAGGAAGTAACTGAATTTTTCACTGTCACAAACTAGGATTTCAAAACTTCATTTAGAATTTATAAGTTTTCAGGCCCAAGAATTAGATCTCTCATACTAGGACAACACTGGATTTAACTATAGCATGGGGTGCAGACTGAAGTGTATATGGTATTAATAAAGTATGTTGAGGTTTTTATAAAAAATGCAGTCTTTGTGAATGTCATCAAAATTCTAAGCACAAAACAACCTGTACCATACTAATGCAAAACCACAGAATGTGACCCTGCAAACCAAATGCAAATAGGGGAGAAACATTCTAAGCAGCTGTATGAAAACTAAAATACTGAAGTTATCACAACCTGAGGGCAACAACAGACTAGCTACTCACTGAATCAACAATCCCAATCCAAAACATTATGTACGATTCACATAAGTCTTTTTTCTAAAGCTTGTAGAATTGTTGGAGATAGTCCAAAGCCTCTAGGAGCCCCATAGTCTTCAAAGGCACAATTGTGGTGCCTGAGCAGTTTAACACTCAAAGCATCATTTAGAGATTCTCTCAAGGAGTGAGCAACGCATCCTCAGCCTCTTCTATTTCAGCTAATAACAGCTGATTGGGAAATGTTGCCTGTGCCTTCCAGACATGCTACACAATCTTTCACGAACACATGCAGCTTAAGTAGCCCATGGTCAGCAAAGCAGATTCAGGTACAAGCTAGGTTACATGCAATTCATTTTTCCATCCTGCATAGGGAGCACCAATTTTAGATGAGCCAAGAAAAAAACATATCTGTTCCTTACAGGAAAAAAAAACTGAACTATCTACTTTTACTCTCCATATTAATACAACTTGCCCCACACTAGCTCTGCTTGACAATCCCCTTTCTTCACTGTACTCTGGCTTTACCACACAGTTGCAAAGATAGGGATTGTTATTTCAAAGCGGAAAATACTAAAAAAATATTTTTATTTAAGTGATTAAGCATCTGCTTTCCAAACGGGAGAAACTAGTCCTGAAGCAAGGAACCTTATGGAAATCAAATGGATACAATTCAACTTATTCAAGGCTAGAAAAACACCCAGAGAAAACTGGGATGCCGAGCTGGACTTAATTAGAAAATGCCAGAAGGGGGGGGGGGGGGGGAGACAAGCCATAAACCCGAATAAAAAGTACAGCAGGAAAACGAAACCTAAACTTATCGCCTCTGCCAGCACAGAGGCGGAAAGGCCCGTTTCCAGGCCGCCTCCTCCACCTCCAGCTGCGTCTAGCGACTCATGCCGGCTTCCCCACATGGCCGGCCCCCGCCAGCCCTATCCATCCTCCCTCCTCCACGGCTCTTTCCCTCCATGCATGCAGCGCGGCACAGCCAAACCGCCCTCCCCTTCCCTTTCCCTCCCGCGGGCCCGGCTTGCCTTCGCGATTGGGTGGCGCGATTCTCGGGCGCAATGCTATTGGCTGCTTAGCCCCCACCCCCCCTTCCAAAAAGAAAAAAAAGGAGAGAGAAAAAGAAACCCTTCGGTTAGGCTGCGCCCCTCTATGGCGGTTCGGCCTGCTATGCTCTTAAACACATACACACACACACACACACAGAGGGAGGGGATCCCGCTTTGGCGAACCCCACCCAAGGCCGGGTTTTCTCTTACCAGGTTCTCGATGGCCGCTTGCTCCAGGAACTTCTGAGCCGCCTCGAGTTCGGAGCGGTCTGCAGGGCATTAAAAAAAGGGGCAAAGGGGGAAATTCACGGAGGGGGAGGGAGAAGAGAGGTGTCAATATCAGCCCCCAACTGAAAGGGGGGGCGCTCCATTCCCCCCCAGCAAACCATCTCCGCATCTGGATTAGCTTTCTCATAACTGAGCCATAGCACGCCAAACTCCCCCCACCGTGCTTAAAATCAGGGCACTCCACCGCTTCTTTCTTCCCCCCCGCCAACACGCATAAAAGACGGCCTGCGAAGCCTTCCCTCCCTACAGGGGAGGCCTCGTGCTGAACTAACTTTCCACTTGGAGGAGGCGCAGAAAGACTGGAAGGAGGACGGAAAAATCTCTTTCCGCACGGCATCCCCACATTCGAGTTGGAAAGGAAGAAGCATCTTCTTTCCCCAGAGATTTTTTTTTTTTTGGGGGGGGTGCTCTGCCTTTCTTCGCCCCACAAATGGAGCCGGCGCACACAAGCATCAGGGCAAGATTCCCCCCCACACGCACACATACTTGTATTTAAAAGTGGGAAATATGTAGTAAACTTATACCGACTGGTGCTGGACCATGACATTCCCCCCCACCCACCCAATACAGTTTTCAGAACCAGACCGATCGGGGCCTACATTCAAACCGGGCAGCCCCTTCTCCCCTTACCAAATCCCGGCCCCCCAAATGTACGTGCATTGATCCCTAAAACCCATTCCTGACATCCAACACCCCCCATTTTATACACGAGAGAACACAACCCGGGGCGCACGTGGGGCCACCGGTTTCCAAAAACCATTCGTAAGCGCCACATACATATATACTTGAGATGGGTAGCAACAGAACAAGAGCCCAGAAGCACCTTAAAGACTTAACAAAATTTGCTCCATTCTGTGACTCTTTTCAAGGTGCTGCTGGACTCTCGTTCTTTTCCTACACACAACACGCTGCGCTCTTCTTTCTCCTTTCCCCTACCCCGGGGCAGGAAACAACCCTCCCCCCCCCTCCCCGCCGCCAACACCCATGCCCCACAGCGAGCGCTAAAAGGAGAGGAGTTCACCTCCAAACCTTACCCCGTTCGCCTGGAAGAGGCGACCCCGGAGCCACCCTTCACCTTCACGGGACCCCATCCCTTCCCTTCCCAAATCCATCTAACCCAACACTGGGGAGGGGGGCGAGAGCAGCCCCCCCCGCCCCGAGATCTTCTCGCACGTGCATTCATCGTGCACAAACCGCGGCCCCTCCCTAAAATATATATACTCAGGTCCATATCGAAGCCACGAGAATCCATGGCTAAGGCCAAAGCATTGCGGCCCCCTCCCAAAAAAGAAACAACCTATTTGGAGCGTGGGGTGGAGGGGGGGAGAAGCACGTCGTCTTCCATCGCGCCCTTGTAATGGGGAAGAATCATCCTCATCCTCACCCACGGGGAGTTTAAAGAGGACAAGGAGAACCCCCCCCCCCCCGCTCTCCTCATGGCCGACCCCAAACCTTTCCCCTACCCCCATGCTAGGGGGCCTTTCGTTCTGGGGCTCCCGCTTCCTGAAGTGTTCCACTCCTCGCCTCCCCCACAGCGGGACTCCCTCCTCCTCCCCAGGCCCTTTCCATCGCCGCCTTCCCTCCTTCCCCCGACCCGCTTTACCTGGCGAGACCGTCTTCTCCAAGATCGTGATGAGCTCCATGGCGGCGTGAGGTGAAACCGGGAAAGGAAGGAAGGGAAAGAAAGGGGGGGGGGGGAGTGAAGAGGAAAACGAGAGAGAGGAGGGGGGGAGCGGAGTCGGGGATCGCCGCCGCCTGCCTCTCTCTCTCTCTCTCTCCCCCCTGCGCTTCGGTCGGGCCGGGTCTGTCTCTCCCTCCCTCTCTCTCTCTCTCCCTTCGCGCTCTTTACTTCTCCCTCAGCTGCTTGCGCGGGGCGGACCCCACCCCCTCCCCCCGGCGGAAGCGACTCGGCTCTCCTTTTTACTACTTCCTTTCTCTCCCCCCCCCCCCCCTCACACAACTCCTGGCGGCGGCGGAAGAAGAGAAGGAGGAGGGTGTTTTAAAAAAAGGGCGCGCGCGGCGAGGTGAAGCCAAATGATAACAGCGAGCGCGAGCCTAAGGAGGGAGGGAGGAGAATGGAGTAGGCGGGCGGGAAAAAAAAAAAAGAGGGAGGGAAAACAAAAGAGCGCGCTCGCTCGCTCGCAAACTCTCTCTCTCTCCCCCCCCCTCCCACGCAGCCGCCCTGAGGGGACGCTAATCCGCTCTCCCCCTCCTCCTCCCTCCTGATTCACTGACAGACAGAAACTGGACTTCTCAGTCCCTTGCCAGGCCCCGGCCCGCCTTCAGGCACGTTAACGGCCTTGCGTCAGCGAGCGTGCTCACGCAAGCACGCCCGGCGTTTCTTTCGCGACGGTGTGGGACTGTGGGAGCGCCTCGCTTTCTCTCATTCTCGCCCTCCCTCTCGCATTTTTCAACCGGCCGACGCCCGCCTCGCTGCGCGCTAGTCCGCTGATTGGCTGGGCGTGTTTCGTACGTCATGACGCTAGCAAAGTCGGATGGAACCCAATAGACGCGTTTGGATGTTCTAGAGGCAGGTTTGGGGTTGAAGCTGCAGTCTTGAGCACGCTTACGTGAGAATAACGTGCTTTGAGCTAGGTGGGGCTGACTTCTGAGTAAACGCGCTTAGACTAATTGTGTTAGCTATTGACCCTCTAATAAGTTTTTTTTTTAAAGCCCCAAAATTAGTATTTAAAAAATAAGGTATCTATGTAATCTTCCATGAATACTAATATTACAGATTTTTTTAAAAAATACAGACTTTTCTTTGTAAAATGTTATGTGCACTGGCAGGTATGTTTGTTTCTACATACATGCATTTGTGTGTATACATACCCCCATAGTACATTTGTTTAATGGGTTCAGTCGCACAGTTCAGACTCGACTCTTTGTGACCCCATGGACCAAGTCATGCCAGGCCCTCCTGTATTCCACCATCCTCTGAAATCCACTCAAATTCATGTTAGCTACATCAGTAACGCTGTCCAGCCATCTCATCCTGTACTGTCCCCTTCTTTTGCCTTCTGTCTTTCCCAGCATCAGGATCTTCTCCAGTGAGTGCTCCCTTCTCATTTGGTGGTCAAAGTATTTGAGCTTCAGCATCTGACCTTCCAGGGAACAGTCTGGGTTGATTTCCCTTAGGACTGACTGATTTGATCTTGCGGTCCAAGGGACTCTCAAGATTTTTCTCCAGCACATCTCAAAAGCATCTGTTCTTCTGTGCCTGGCCTTCCTTATGGTCCAACTCTCACAGCCATACATTACTACTGGGAATACCGTCGCTTTGACTATATGGTCTTCTGTTGGCAGGGTGATGCCTCTTACTTTTTATTATACTGCATAGGTTTGCCATAGCTGCCCTCCCAAGGAGCAAACGTCTTTTAATTTCATGGCTATAGTCACCGTCTGCAGTAACCTTGGATTCCAGGAATGTGAAGTCTGTCACTACTTCCATGTCTTCCCCTTCTATTTGCCAAGGAGTGATGGGGCCAGATGTCATGTTACTTTTTTTATGTTGAGTTTCATGCCTACTTTTACTACTTCCTTTAAGGACCCCAGGCTGATGTATATTTTATTGTCACAACAACCCACTGAGGTAGATTAGGCTGAGAGTGAGTGGTCCAAGTTACTCTCTGGTTTGAATCTAGTTCTTCCTGTTTAGCGGTCTAATCCAGAGGTGGCCAAACTTGCTTAATGTAAGCTACAAAGAATAAATGCCAGATGTTTGAGAGCCACAAGAAACGAAGATCAGGTATGTGAGAGCAGGAAGGAAGGAAAATAGATGGGCGAGGAAGAGGTGGAAAGAAAGCAGCTTTAACTTTAAATGCATTCTCCAAGTTGCTGACTGGCTTGGCAGAGTGATTTAAAGAGAGAAATGCCTTCTCTAAGCTGGCTGATGGGGTGGTGGGGACTTCAAGAGCCAGACCAATGTGTGTGAAAGAGCCACGTATGGCTCCCGAGCCAAGAGTTTGACCACCCCTGCTCTAAACCACTCCACTGGCTCAGTGTGTGTACAGTGGCTGGCACACACTGTTATCCTACCTTTCTATATAACACTTTCCAACAAGGAGCTCAGGGCTGAATGAACAGTTCACCCTCCCTTGTTTTATCGACAGCCCTGTGAACTAGGTCAGGCTGAGAATGAACCATCTTGCCTTGTGTCACCCAGTGAGCTTCGTGCTGTTTAAAAGGTTTATATTGCTGTAGCTCACCCTGAGCCCGTCTGTGGGAAGGACAGAATATAAATCTAAATAAATAAATAAACCGAGGTCTCCAAATCCTTGATTCATCCTTCAAACATAGTTGGAGCTGACTTGTGCTCTCTGTATGCCTGTGTGCATGGATACGCTCAGGGCTTTTTTTTTTGTAGAAAAAGCCCAGCAGGAACTCATTTGCATATTAGGCCACACCTGATGTCGCCATTGTTTCAAACAGGGTTTTGTAGAAAAAGCTCAGCAGAAACTCATTTGCAAATTAGGCCACACTCACTGACACCAAGCCAGCCAGAACTGCATTCCTGCTCAAAAAAAGCCCTGGATACACGATATATGCATATACACAGCAACTGTATGTACATCTAGCACTGCATTCATGTTAAGTGTGTATCTTTAGGAGAATGCTGTCAATCACAGAACATGTTTTTTTAAACAAAGCTGACTGACGAATATAAAATATATTTGTTTTTATGAGCCAGAGCCATGGTGAGTTCTGCATAAATCCTGTTAAAATGACTGGGAGCACAGCAAGTATACTGCTGCAGCACGTGTCCCAGTTATTTTTATGGGATTTGTACAGCAGGATTCCTTCTTGGTTGGCAAGTGCAGTTTATTAACTTGGGGACGAACATGTGAAACATCACGAAACCACCTGTTAGTCAAGATCAGCACCAGAGTCCCTGTTGCCCCATCCCATCTTCTCAAGCAAAGGTCAGGTGACCAGAGACAGTGACTTTTCATGTAGTGCACCGTGATGGTGAGAAACCTTCTTAACCTTGCTGTTTATCCAGGCATTTCAGTTACAGTATGGTTGTTCTTTGCACTGTTCAGCTGTTAACAGGGTGTTTATTATAGGATTTTATCGGTATTTTATTCATATTCAACCCTTGGTTGCTTTCAACTTTGAAAGAGACCCTTAACGTTTTTAAGAAAGTGCAACCAATATATATATATATCTCAAATCATGCATTTGAGGAAGTGAGCTCTGAATCACAAAAGCTAACGCTAGAATAACTTCTCTTAAATTTAAGGGGCCACTGGAATACCATTTTATTTTGCTGCAATATAGACTAACACAACTACCCTCCAGAATCCCGTGCAAGCACCAGTCATTTTCGACTCTGGGGTGACGTTGCTTTCACAACGTTTTCATGGCAGACTTTTTATGGGGTGGTTTGCCATTGCCTTCCCCAGTCACCTACACTTTCCCCCCAGCAAGCTGGGTACTCATTTTACCGACCTCGGAAGAATGGAAGGCTGAGTCAACCTGAGCCGGCTACCGGAAACCAGCTTCTGCCGGGATCAAACTCAGGTTGTGAATCTCATATATACACGCACCTTAATTAAAATAGTTGGCTGAAGACGGTTCCAGAAGAGACCATAAAGAGTATTCGAAAGGTTTTGAGGAGTAACTGGGACTCACTGGCAGTTTGGTATATTAAGGTTTGAGAATCAGACTAAAATCCAGAAGACCCAGATGTTCATTCCAGCTCTACTGTGGAAGCTTGCTGGGTGACTTTGGGCCAGTCATACACTCTCAGCCTAAGCTACTTCATGGGGTTGTTGAGAGCACAAAAAGTGAAAAACCTAAGCTGCTTTAGGGCCCCACCGAGGAGAAAGGCAGGATATAAATGAGGTAAAATCTGAGAGACCTGAGTTCAAATTCTCACATAGCCATGGAAGCTCAGTGGGTGGCCCTGGCCCAAAGGGTAGCCATGATAATAAAATGGACACAGGGAGAACACTGCTGTAAATCACTTTGGGTCCTCGTTGATGAGAAAAGCAGGTTATAAATTATCAAAATCAACAGAGGCTCCCTCTATTTGGAGGCAGGAGACAAAGTGTTTGGCAGCTGGCCTACAGCCAGCAAAAACAGCACTGCGGACTGCTTCTGCCTGGCAGACCAGCATTAGCTGAGAGCATTTGGACATATATGGACATATGAAGCTGCCTTCTACTGAATCAGACCCTTGGTCCATCAAAGTCAGTATTGTCTACTCAGACTGGCAGCGGCTCTCCAAGGTCTCGAGCTGAGATTTTTCACACCTATTTGCCTGGACCCTTTTTTGGAGATGCCAGGGATTGAACCTGGGACCCTCTGCTTCCCAAGCAGATGCTCTACCACTGAGCCACCGTCCCTCCCCATTTCTACTTTCCTAGTGCTTAGCTTGTTAACAAATACTCTCTCCTTGCAGGGTCCTCTGGCTATAGGGACTCCTCCTGGAACATCACAGTATTCAGGGACATGGAGATCTGTAACATACACATGAACCTCTCTGGTTATGAACATCCTTCTCACACAAGTGACCAACTCCTGATGTTGCCTCCTGGCTCTGGGATTCAGAGGCTTAGTGCGGAGGTTCCCCTCAGTCACCATGGCTAGTAGCCGACTGATAGATTTATCCTCCCTGAATCTAATATTTTAAAGCTGTTTATTCCTGTAGCTATCGCTACAACCTCTGGCAGCAAATTCCACATTTTAATCACTCTATGTAAAGTCATATTTCCTTTGAGCCCGTTAAGGGGAGGGTGGGATATAAATCTAATAATATAGAGCCAGTTTGGTGTAGTGGTTAAGTGTGCGGACTCTTATCTGGGAGAACCAGCTTTGATTCCCCATTCCTTCACTTGCACCTGCTGGAATGGCCTTGGGTCAGCCCATAGTTCTTGCAGAGGTTCATGAAAGGCAGCTTCTGGGAGAGCTCTCTCAGCCCCACCTACCTCACAGGGTGTCTGTTGTGGGGGAGGAAGATAAAGGAGATTGTGAGCCGCTCTGAGACTGAGATTCGGAGTGGAGGGCAGGATATAAATGCAATATCATCATAAAAAATGAACCTACTGCCTGCCTATCAGCTTTATTGGATGCCCTCAACTTCTAGTATTGCAGGGGGGGGGGGATTTCTATCATGATCAGTGTTCCCTTTAAACTGAGTTAGCGTGAGCTAGTTGGCAGCTTTTTACCCTCCATCTCACACATTTTTGCCTTAGCTCAGGAAGACCCCAGAGCACGCTGATTAATGCAGCAGCTCAGAACTTTAATGCCAAGTGGCTTGTAATTTTAAAGCCGGTAGCTCACAAAGTAGAATTTTTGCTCACAAGGCTTTGCAGCTTAAGAGGGAACATCGATCATGACCACCTTAGTTGTCTCTTTTACAAACGGAAAAGTCCCCAATTCGCCATCCTTTCCTCATAGGGAAGATGCTCCAACCTCAGGCTTGGGGGGCTATTCTAAGCATGTTGACCTCACAGGCTGTCCAACTAGCACCTATATGCAATGGCTTCTTCTACACATGCCTGCAGGTTAAGACAATTAACTTATACTAAGTGCAGATATCAGCTGGAACAGACTTGTTAAACACGTTGCATTGTCCTGCAAGTCACTTTGTACTAGTAATCCCTGTAGGGTTCGATGCTGAACAGCGACACAGGCACCAAATTTCTTCTACGACATTATTTGGCGCAGGACTCACTTGCAACATCTCAATCCTCCTTTACCACTTGGAGGAAGGAGAGTAACGTCACCAGCTGAGTGGAAGAACAACGCCACTTCCACGCCCACTGGCACCCAGGCAGGAGAGGAGAGGCTGGAACAAATGGACCATAAACAGAGGCTAGATGGTCATCTGACAGTAATGAAGATCCTGTGAATTTAGGAGGAGGTATTTGTGAGTTTCCTGCATTGTGCAGGGGGTTGGACTAGATGACCCTGGAGGTACCTTCCAACTCCATGATTCTATAGGATTGTGAAGACCACAGCATAGTATAGGGTGGTAGGTTGGTACAGTGATGGGATCAAAAGCCAGGCAGACATCTCACATACTCAGCACAATCCATGGTAGTCTTCTTGTGCAACGCTCATTGAAATGGATAAGTACTGCAAGAAGTCCACATGACATCCCTCCACAGATACAATAGTTCTCACATGGAGTGGGAGGGGGATGCACAAAAATAGCCAGAAGCTTTTCAGCACAAGCATGATTGAAAAGTTACACAGCTTTGCTGTTTGACTGGTGCTTATGCAAAAGCCTCCCCCCGCAAACACACACACATACCCAGTGAAGGTTTTTCTCTGTCTTTAGGAGTCTCAAAATAGCTTACAATCTCCTTTCCTTCCCTCTCCCCACAACAGTCAGTTTGGTGTAGTGGTTAAGTGCACGGAGTTTTCTGTGGGAGAACCAGGTATAATCCCCCACTCCTCCACTTGCAGCTGCTGGAATGGCCTTGGGTCAAGCTCTCGTAGGAGTTGTCCTTGAAAGGGCAGCTGCTGTAAGAGCTCTCTCAGCCCCACCTACCTCATAGGGTGTCTGTTGTGTGTGTGTGGGGGGGGGAGAAGGTAAAGGAGATTGTGACCGCTCTGAGATTCAGAGTATAGGGTGGGATATAAATCCAATATCATCTTCTTGTGAGGCAGGGGGATCTGAAAGAGTTCGGAGAAAACTGTGACTGGCCCAAGGTCACACAGCAGGCTTCATGAGGAGGAAGGGGGAGACAAACCCAGTTCTCCAGATTAGAGTCTGCTGCTCTTAACTGCTATACCATGCTGGCTCTCACAGTAACTTTTGTCTCATGGATCAGATCCATCCATCTGCCTCCAATTCTACTGTCTATAGGAACACCCCGAATCTGCAGTTTGAAGCAGCTGCTTCCCTTTGCCCTCGGTCATATCTGGCTTTGAATACGAAAGAACTCAGGTGCACCTTTCATGTGAACTCACCCATCATATACAGCAGCCATTAAAAACTGATACCTAGTTCTGGAAACCCCATGGCAGAATTTTTTTAAAAAAAAAATGTTTTCCAGCTTTACCCGTACCCGTACACCAAAACCAAGACTCTTTGGTTTCACATTGACTTTCCTTTTTATTAACGCCAACTTGTTTTAATTTTTTTCCTTTTGTTTTTCTTTTTAAAACAATAGCACAAAAAAAAATGTGTTTCAGGGAAGCAGTTTGACAGCTAGTTCTCTGATGACCTTCCGATATAACAGTTAAAGCCACACCAAGTATGAATTTCTTTGTAAAAAGGCTTTTTTTTAAAAAAAGGGGAACTGTAAACGTTTTTGTGGGAGTGGCGGTGTTGGGTTTGAAGTCTGGTGAGCAGGTGCATGCTACTCTGGTAAAGCGACTGATGGCACACCATTTAGAATTTCATCATGCCAGCTAGCACAAGTTTTAAGGCTTCTGAATCAAATTACCATCAAACATCACTGAAAGGGGGAGGTGGGGTGGGAAGCTGCAATCACAAGGAGTTTAGGGCAGCGTTTCGGTTTGGAACCGGGAGAGCTTTTTGGACAAATTACGGTGTTATGCATAAAGGAGGCCTGCCCTGTGGTGGCCCCAAAAGGGATGGATCCAGTCACAGTATTGTACTTGCATGCAATGGGAACGTATCATTTAAACAGAGAGAGCATGAAAAGGGTGGCAGGATAATTCTCTCTCTCTCATCATGTGGCTACGAAAGACATTTCCGTACAAGTTCTTATCTTCTCTAAGGAGGACATCAGCAAATCAAACCATAAAGGGAGAGGAAATATAGGAAAAACATGGACCATTTGGTTACCCACACCCCACAAAGAGATCATGAGACAAAGGAACAGAAAACAAGGGTTCTTACAAAGCCTTTGAATCTGAACTGAGATTACGGGAGGCCTCCCTGAAAACCCCCGCCAAACGCAGCACGAGGTACGCCACGCGGTCTTTCGGAATCGAACCATTCCACACAAAGCGTACATGCTTCTGCCGTCTCGTAGTGTGCTCTCTGATGGGCTCAGAGGCATTAACCCATTCCTGCCCTCAACTTGCCATAGAATTCAATTCTCACTGTAGAAACCTCTGGCTTCCTTGCACTTCTTTGTTTTTTTAATAGAAAGCAGAAGGGAATGGTAAAATAAGAAATCGTTCATCAGTAGATGCAAGGGGGCGGGGAGGGAAGGTGTTAAATATTTTAACCACTGACAAGGCTTAAGGAATTTTCACAGTTTTGTTACGCTCTATTTTATTACTATTATATTTACAGGGTGGTTTTTTGTTTTGTATTTTTTTGCTGAATTGCTGATAATTTTTTTTCTTTTCCTTTTTTAAATAGAATTTAGTTCTGGAGTGTGAGCAGGAACCGGTTAACTACATTCATCGTCCAATCTCCATTCGTTTGAGAAAAGACTCCAATTTTCCTTGGCGTGTGATTCAGCTGTCGGGTTAGCAGCTCCTCTTCCTCACACCGAGGCAGTCGGGCCACAGCGGCTGGGATGCCCGGGTAGGGGGTGGGTGGGGGATGAGGGATGAGGGCTCACACAGCTGTGGGTGAGGCCTTACGCTGCAGGAGGTACTGGTGGACGTTTTCGGCATCCCGCTTGAGCCACGCGGCGTTCAAGAGGATGTTTTCGCAGCACTGCTGAATGGTGCGCTCAGCTGACGGAGCTGGATGGCTCTCAAAGAAAGCCTGGGGCGGGGGGGGGGGGAGAGGGAGAAGAAAGAACAAAAACAACATCCGTTGGAAGTGCCGCACCAGACAACATTTGTAAACTTACCGAACCCCACTTAATGTGAAACCGGGTCACCCACAGCTTGCAGACCAACTTTTCTTTTTTGTACGTAACGTCTAGGAGAGCCACTACTGCAGGGTTCCCCAACATGGCACGTGTGGGCGGCACGGTGCTCGCTGACACCTTGCTTGGCACCCACCGAGTGTCTTCAGAAAGCAGTGGGGTCAGCATGACTACTGACTGGCCACTGGAGATCTGATGGGCTGTGCAGATTAAAACAAAAACCGATGGGGCAGCGATCGCCACCAGTGTCGTTTTTATTTTTCTCATGCCTCTTTTGCACATTTTAAAAAATTACCCCTCTTCTCCTCTGTACTTGAACTTCCTCCGGGGGGGGGGGGGTTCCACCTCTTGTCGCAGCCATTTTGAGCCCAGCACTCTGTGTCAAAATAGCAGCGGTACCAACAGGCTCAAAAAAGATTGGGGACCTCTTGATTATTGCATATGGATATGTGTGTGTGTGTGTGGACACCACTCTAACCATTAAGGCAGCTGAAGACGCTTTTAGAAAGCAGGTATTTAAGTTGCCTTTTGAGCATTTTTCCGCACTGCTGCAATGGCAGGCTCAAGTCTATTCCCAAGAAGATACAGGCAGGTACAGGTAGGTTGTATTCATCATTTAACAGATCGCCTCTTTTACTTATCTGAGTGCCCAGTACTCCGGTTAAGAGGATCACACACAAAGCAATTGACATTGCTTGGGAATCCTTGCATTCCTGACTATCAGAACATTCAAAAGCACACAACTGCATGCTAAAAACTCATCTGAATTTAAAATGGCTGTTTTTTATGTTGTCTACAGCTTGCACAAAACACACAAAGCCATTAACTGGACAAAGAAAGTGAAGCCCTTTGGTGTGCTGAATAATATGTACAAAGCCTGGTCCTTCAATATGCCAGCTGAATATTATCTACAATGCCTGGCCCTTCATTCTGCAAGGCACATGAAGCCTCCCCAACCCACCCTCACTTCTGCCTTCCTTTGCTATTACCGCCATCATTTTCCTGATGTGGCCCCATACCTACTAGCAGCTGCATTTTATTGTGTTACAGTGTGCATATCTACAGTCAAGGACTGTGGGCCTGATTCAGCCGCCAGCAACAGAATAGCCAATGGACTTCCTCTCCCCACAGTCTGCGCCATCACGTGAAGGCCCCATTTTACGTGGGGCGGTGGCGGCTCTGTGGTAAGTCTTTCGCAGTTGAAGCAACAGATTTGTGTGGCATAATGAGCCAGACCCGCTTTGCAACATGCAAGGGAATGTGTGTGCCAGACCACTCACCAGTGTTCCCTCTAATTTTTCTTCCTGACTGAGCACAGCAGTTCACAATCTGAGCAGAATAGAACTGCTGTAATCTTAAAAATGGGCAATGGGCAGTGCAGGACCCTGTGTGGCTCCAGACTGCTGCTGAATGAGGCTTCCTGTGTTAATGGGTGGCCGCTCACATGCACAGCTTAGAACAGGGGGCTGAATCAGGCCCTCGGAGGGCTCCTATCAGGCCCGTGAGCAACTGGTTGGCTGTCATCTGATTCTTTCTCCCTCTCTTGCTTCCTTCTGCATCACAGCTTGTTTTGCAAGGCTTGCTCAATCGCACAGGAGCTACAGAGCAAAAATCTCTATTTTCCCCATGGCTGGGGCTCCTCCCTTGGGGAGGAGGGGGAGAGAGAGATTGTTTAATTCAATTTATACCCCGCCCTCCCTGCTGAGGCAGGCTCACGGCGATTTACATCAAATCATAGTAAACTATGATTGCAGTTATAAAATCAATAAAACCATTAAACAGTACAAGTTAAAACAATCTACAGTTGGTGCTAACAAATCAGATGTTACTCATATTCTCAGGACGACAGTTGTTCCAGAATTCTCCTAGTCGACTGAAGGCTTGCCAGAAGAACGCGGTCTTACAGGCCTTGCAGAACTGAGCGATGTCCCACAAGGCCCTAACCTCTCCCGGCAATTGATTCCACCAGGAGGGGGCTGCCACTGAAAAGGCCTGATCCCTGGTGGTCGACAGTCTCGCCTCTTTCAGCCCAGGGATCACTAGGAGATGTTGAGATCCAGATCTTAGTACTCTCTGGGGAACGTGTGGGGACAGACGGTCCCTCAGGTAGACAGGTCCTCGGCCACAGAGGGCTTTAAAGGTAATAACCAGTACCTTGTAACGAATCCGGTACACTATTGGTAGCCAGTGCAGTTTCTGCAGTGCTGGCTGTATGTGCTCCCACTTGGGCCGCCCCATTAGCAGCCTAGCAGCGGCGTTCTGCACTAGCTGAAGTTTCCGGGTTCGCGACAAAGGCAGCCCCAAGTAGACGGCATTACAGTAGTCCAATCTTGAGGTGACTGTTGCATGAATCACAGTTGCCAGGTCGTCACGGCCAAGGAAAGGAACCAACTGTTTCACCCGCCTAAGATGAAAGAAGGCGGATTTCGCAGTTGCTGCTATCTGGGCCTTCATCATCAGGGAGGCCTCCAATAGCACCCCCAAGCTTCTGACCTTGGCCGCCATTGTCAGTGGCACCCCGTCAAAAGTTGGTAGGGGGATTTCCTTGCCCAGGCCGCCGCGACTCAGGCAAAGGACCTCTGTCTTCGTCAGGTTCAGCTTCAATCAGCTCAGCTTAAGCCAACCAGCTTTGCCAGGCTCTCTCAATCACACAGCAGAGCTACTGAGCTAAGACTCTCTTCCTTCTATTGACTGAGGCTCCTCCCCCTCCTGGTCCCCTGGAGAAGGAAAGAAAGAGCCAGTTTCCTTTGTCTAGTTTCCTGGATCCCATGGGAGAGATACAAAGAAAGCACCTTTAAGACCAATGAGTGCTAATGTTTTAGGCATGTTTTATTTTAATTTTCAAAAAAATCTTTAATTGTGTTTGTCTGTGTCCTTTATAAAGTTTATATCTCTGCTACCTAATCTTAAATAGGTATACACATGGCCCGGCCCGACATGGCTCAGCCCAGCAAGATCTCATTTATGTCAGATCTGGCCCTCATAACAAATGAATTCGACACCCTTGGCTTAGAAGGAGCTCTGCTACTCACTGAATATCCCTAAACTTTACTGTTTATACTCATGGTGAACTTGTACCTTAATCCCTCTACAGCAGAGCCCTAAAATACAGGATCTAGTTGTACTCAGTATCCAGTCTTTAAAGACAAAAACAAACAAACCCCAGAGCACCATTTTGCAACAAAATACCTTCCAAGGGAGACTCCAGTGTGAAGCCACTAAACTGGATTTCATTAAGAGGTTCCCCACCTCACTCTCCTGGCTAGAAGAGGGATACGGATTTTTTCACTCTGAATGCAGTGTTTCCCAGCTTGTGGACTGTGAAGCCTGCGAAAGTGGGTCACAGGCTGTTGCAGTATTTATTTTACAATGTTTCTATGCAATCTTTCCATCTAATTCTGGATCCCCAAGATGCTGGTCAAAACACTTTTTTACATGCATACAGAAATAAAAATAATTTGTCAAAACAAAACATGGAGACACACGAACAGGAAAGGAGAGTCACTAAGGGTCAACTCAAGAGGGCATAAAAGAATTGGAAAAATCTTCAGCTGCTAGTGGAAGACAGTGACTCGGTGGGTGGGTGGGGACAAATGAATGTCCCTAGGTAGGGAATTCTATCATTCCCACACTTCGTTTTTTGTAAGTAAATTTGGTAGTGTGGGTGGCCCTACCAAAAAGGTTAAAAAGCACTGCACTAACTTTATTAACTTCCTTAGCAAGACTCAAGACTCTACACCCCCCTCCCCCCCGCCCAGTGGTGTTAATCAACTTAGTTTGATTCTTTTTAAAAGACCATTCCTTAGATATTCGACTTTGTTCATTTTTCTCCCCCATGTGTGAAACAGCTGCACTGTGAGGATCCACTCAATGCAACTAACACAGTAGTCCATGACAACTCAGCTGCCCTGAGCCTGTTAGGGGAGGGGCAGGATATAAATTTGATTAACTAAATAAATAAAATAAACTTATGCTGCTATGCAATTGTTGGTCTTTCAGGTGCCTGTTTGTTTTTCCTGCCAACGGACACACAGCTACCCATACCCCGCCAGGAATTCTTATCTGGTCTAAAACCAGACAACCCTCTTTACAGGACAACCATCTGTAACCGTGTTGACCGTTCCACAGCTCCTTGCTTGGGAGGTCTGTCGACTAAGCTTTCATATGGGATAAAATCAGTTTTACACTGATGCGCTTACTGCGCTCTTGGCTTAATTCATCTGGAGAGAGCACAGACTGGCCGGCCAAAAAAAAAAAAATGTGATGAGTTAGGGAAAACCACTCCAACATTATCTCGCTCTGTGACACACTTGGCCTCTCCCCCTCGGCTGTGATGGCCCAACAAGCGGGGATGAGAAAGGGGAAAAGAGGCCACATGTGTCGGAGGTCGGCCAAACAGACCCCCCCCCACTTCCCCCAATCCAATTCTTACCTTAACTTCTGCAGCCATTTTGTCGATTGCAAACCCATCCACCGACAGCTGGAACAAGAAAGCAGAGTGCACGGAGATGTTAGGAGGTGTGGGGCAGTCAGCAGCCTCGCCTTCTCAATGACTGCTGTAAAAATGACTTCTCATGCCCACCTTTATTAGCCTAGATATCAAGAAACCCCCTTGGTAGCGATTGTAGAGCTCTTCCCAGTTGTCTTTGACGAACTTCCAAGCAGCTTTTCTGCCCTGCTTGCTCCCTCCAGCTACTCCACCGATAACGGATACCGTATCCTGGGGACGTACCTCTTCCTGCAAAAGCAAACACGAGTACATGCCTTAATTGTGGCAGTTTTGCAGCATTCTAGACACAACCGCCCAAAAAGGGCAGCTGATGCATGCCACTGTAGCACAACCTAATCTGCCGTAATCTGATGGAATTCTAGCAAGAGCTCCTTTGCATATTATACCACGCACCCCTAATGTAGTCAATCCTCCAAGAGCTTACAAAAAAGAGCCTTGTAAGCTCTTGGAAGACTGGCTACATCAGGGGTGCGTGGCCTAATATGCAAAGGAGCTGCTGCTAGAATTCCACCCCTGGCCGTAATTACTAGGGCAGCAGTTTTCAAACTATCCAGCTTCACAGAACCCTTTCTAATCTAACCTGTGTGTTTTGCAGAGGATTCTGGGAGACACGGCAGTGCACACCTCCTTTTGTAACACCAATCGTTGTATAAACGACATCGGTACTCTTAGGATACAACCTGTGCAGCTCTGAGGCTGCACAGAGGAGGGGTGGTGGTGGAAAGCGCCAATAAGTCGGAGTTGACTCATGGCAACACTGCAAGGTTTTTCAAGACTAGGGACAAGCAGAGGTGGTTTGCCATTGCCTGCCTCTGTGCAGTGACTTTGGATCTCCTTGGTGGTCTCCCAACCAAATACTAACCAGGACCAGCCCTGCTTAGCTTCTGAGATCTGCCAAAATCAGGCTAGCCTGGGCCATATAAGCAGACCTTGAATTCAGCAGGAGCTCACAGGAGCGCAGCTCTTGAACTTTTCTGAGGGTTCTCTCTCCACTCCCCACCTATCTTGTCCATTGGATAGTAGGTGCAGCTGTATAACAATCCCTGGATTAGGAGAGCGGGCAGCCAGCCACCAGGAGCTTTGCCACACCCTCAGCAGCCCTCATTAATCCCTGGAGAAGCCTACGCCACCCCTTCTTATGTGATTTTGAGCAGTGGGTGGCTTGTGGGCCTTTTGACTGTGGGTGGGGGGGTGGTCAAGGAGAGCCCCAGCTGAGTGATGCCTGCTTGGGCTGGCTGGATCCCTAGCCAGCTCAAGCAGGCCTCACTCGCCTGGGGCTCTCCTTCCTTGTGTCAGGTTGTTTTTGGCTGGTGCGGGGAGGGGGGAGCGGAACATGCTGATGAGTTATGCTAATGAGCTCCACCACCTATTATCTACAAAACGACCCCTGCATATAAGGGTTTGTATAAGCCAGTATGGTGCAGTGGTTAGAGTGCCAGCCTAGGACTTGGGAGATCGGAATTCATTTCCTCTTAGCCATTAAGTTCATTGTGTTTGATTGGCCTAGAGCCGCAATAAACTGACTGACTGACTGACTGAAGTTCATTGTGTGTGGGGTGGAATGGAATCTTAGGCCAGCCAATCACACTTGTCAGTGTTGCCAACCTCACAAAACGGTTGAGAGCAAAATGGAGGAAAGGAGAAGACCACCCCGAGCAAACTAGAAAACATTCAGATCGAGGGGGCTGCAGCCAAGAACGGCAATGCTGTGTGTCATATTTCTTCTCTTCCCGTTAAGGGTGGGGTTATGGAAATGCCAAGATATGAGATCACCACCTAACACATTCCCCTACCTTCCTACAATGTGAAGTAAGATCTCCGAAACAAGCTCTGATGTAATATCGTATCACATTTCGATAGCCACCCATTATTCAGGCAGGAAGGGGGAAAACACCTTATGAGAGTAATGTTTTCCGTTGCAATGTGCTGCTGTTCCATCTAATTGTGAAATTCAAGGCTAATTTGATGCCCAAGAATTGCTCATAGTAAACCTATTCCCAGTTTCATCAGGAAGGCACCTCCAATTTGCTATACTTGCACTGTCCTCTCAGTGAAGACACAGTTATTGCTATTACTCCATGCCTTAGCTCCTGGGTTGGGAAAGGAGGCACTATTTTATGCTTCTCTGCATCAAGTCCAAGGCCTCAGAAAAAGGCAATCTACCCTGTGTTTTCTGTTCCAGGAGACTTAAGGTATGCGTTTTACTCGCAAGCATCACAGCCCATTTCATTTGCACATTCTATGAAAAATACCAACCAACCACCCATGGATCCTCCACATCGCATAGGGGAGGGATGGTAGCTCAGTGGTAGAGCATCTGCTTGGGGAGCAGAAGGTCCCAGGTTCAATCCCCGGCATCTCCAACTAAAAAGGGTCCAGGCAAGTAGGTGTGAAAAACCTCAGCTTGAGACCCTGGAGAGCCGCTGCCAGTCTGAGTAGACAATACTGACTTTGATGGACCGAGGGTCTGGTTCAGTATAGGGCAGCTTCATATGTTCATATATGTTCAAATGAGAACCAGGCGGCAGGAAAGACCCACCCAGCAATAATTCCAGCAGGGAGCCAGAGATAAACAATCAAGGGAATACACAAACACGCACATACTCCCAGATCTTTTTTAAGCTACACAAGTGTCCCCATGTGACCAGACTGAGAAAATGCAGGAGAGCTGGGTGCAGGGAGCTCTATAGGAAGAAGTTGCCCTATAGCTCCTCACGCGAAACTGATTTTGTACAGTTTATATTGCTTTTCCTCTAGCTAAGAGCACCATCAAGCTGGAGCATGACAAAGGGAGGAGCCTTCTCTCTCAGTTTCTCAAGTTTCACCAGGCTCTGGCTTTGCATTTCTAAGCCTGCATTTGAAGTTGCAAGACTTTCTTATAAAATGACACCTGGGACCTCTCTCTCTCAGCCACACCGATGCACACGACAACCAAGTGTCCCCCCGCAAATACTCACTGAAAGTGCAAAAGTGAGAACTTTCTGTATTAACTCCGCCTGAGATATGGCGCCAAGCACTCGCTCTATTCGGTTCTTCTCTTCCTGCATGTCTGCTTGCTTGTGGAGCTGCAGGGAACCAAGCACACACAGTCGGGCAACGTTAAGACCTCTGTTTCCTGCCGCAAGCTTTGGGAGCAGACACCCTCTGCTCTGAGCTACAGCCAAGAGCTAAGCTGAATGAGAAAACTGACATGCGGTACGTTGGGTGAAACCTGCCCAGCCTCTGGGAGTGCAGCCAAGGGGTAATCCGCACAGGAATATTTGCCACTTGGTTTAGTGGGGGTCAAACAGAGGCCGCACTTCCGAGCTAACGGTTCGTTTTTGTTCGGCAAGAATGGAGCCGCTAGGTGGCAGCAGAGCTTCATGTGACAGGTCACCGGGTCCTGCTGCCAGATCACCTGCTGTTGAAGATGTATTTTTTCCCTTGCTTCTTGTGAACTGTATCCAGAATCAGGCCTCTAATATTGCGGGGAATGGGGGTACCATGCTGGTGACATTCGCACACTTCCTCAAGGCATAAAACAGACAGGGCAAAAAAGACAGGGCAAGCCTCTTGAAATGATCAGGGAGAAGGAGAAACAAACTGAGTAGTCTATAATTAGGTGCCCTGCTGGGTCAGAACGATGGTCCATCTAACCAAGGATCCTGTCTCAAGACAACAGCCTACTAGCTGTCCTGAAGTGTCAAACAGGGACGAAAAGCCAAGTCCTTTCCCTAATGTTGCTCCCTAGCATTCCCCCTAGTCAGGGCTTTTTTTTTTTTAGCAGGAACTCCTTTGCATATTAGGCCATGCCTTCCTGATGTAGCCAATCCTCCTGGAGCTTACAGGGCTCTTCTTACAGGGCCTACTGTAAGCTCTTGGAGGACTGGCTACATCAGGAAGGTGTGGCCTAATATGCAAAGGAGTTCCTGCTACAAAAAAGCCCTACCCCTAGTCACAGGGGCTAGTTTTCTCCTTCATGAAAAGCCATCTGGGCTTGTGACCATCACTACATCTACTGGCAGCAAATTCCACAGTTTAGTTATTGAGTGAAGAAACATTTTTGTGTGTGTGTCTTGAATCTGTACCCCAAAGTGTTAGTACTGTGGGGAGGAAGGTCCCCTGTCTATGCTTTCTGCCCCAAGTACAATTCAAAAACCAAACTGCCTTCCTTGCAAATTAATGAGGTAGCAGCCAGTTTGTGGTGCTGGTTAAGTGTGCAGACTCTTATCTGGGAGAACCAGGTTTGATTCCCCCCTTCTCCACTTGCAGCCGCTAGAATGGCGTTGAGTCAGCTGTAGCTTTCACAAGAGTTGTCCTTGAAAGGGCAGCTGCTGTGAGAGCCCTCTCAGCCCCGTCCACCTCACAGGGTGTCTGTTGTGGGGGAAGAAGAAAAAGGAGATTGTAAGCCGCACTGAGACTCTGATTCAGAGAGAAGAGCAGGGTAAAAATCTACAGTCGGCTTCTTCTTGAACTTTTTAACCTTAAAAAAATGAAAATACATGAGGGGGGCACATGAGTGATTTAAAAAGCTGGGTCCTATGGCAAATGTGAATCAGAAAAAGCCCAAATACAAAAAACAGTGTATTTTCAAAAGCACAGTACTTATAGGCACCAGATGTTGTGCCAGCTACTTGCATAGATGAGAATACACTGAAATGGCTCCGTCAATACCTCTAGAGTGCTAAAGTTCAGTTCTCAAGGACAGAGGTTCAATGCAAGTCTGCTTGAGTCACACATCTCCTTGTAATGGAAAGTTTAAATTTAAAGAAAATCAAGACTTTCCACCCCACTAGCTCTTGCACTCTCTCTCAGCACTGTACATAATTGTAAACTTTATTCAAAGAAGGGTTTGAAACAGAAATCTCACCCTTTTTTTCCAAGTACAAATATTAATAACTGATCGCATCTCATCGGAATTACTTTAATGTTACGGAAACCTCAGGCGAAAGTTGAGTATTTTAAAATCCCATTCATTTCAACTGAGGAGGATTGACTCCCCCCCCTCTCCACAAGTCACAGTGACCCCGCAGAGGTTTCAAAGCAAGAGACTTTCAGAGGTGGTCTGCCATTGCCTGCCTCTGCGTAGCATCCCTGGACTTCCTCTGTAGTCTTCGATCCAAGTATTAACCAGGTGCTGAGATCCAGTTAGCCTGGGCCACCCAGGTCAGGGCTAGAGAGGCCTACTGAGTTGAAATTAAGACGAACTGAACAAGCCAGTCTCCCTGTAGCCTGGTCAGCACTGTCCACGTGGGACAGATGACATCATCAGGCCACACGGGCCTGTAAGGGGAAAACAGGGCTACAGGGGAGTAAGCGCTTGGCATGTAAGGCACCGGTGGCAATGCAGCTGAATCTGCCAGGAATGGGGCCACAGCTGAGGGCGGACGGGCCAGGCGACGAGGCTGAGGATTTACGCCGCAACAAGCAACAAAGTGGGACGGACGTTCGAGTGTGAGAGGGCACTGCCGCTGGGGTTCTGGACAGCTTGACAACTGAAGAAGAACAGAATTGAAACATCATGAATTATCTAGAAGGGGTGTCTGTATGAAGGCTGTAAGGATTTCCTGATCCCTCCTTTGGACAAGATTTTTGCACATGAACTGACTGTGTTATGGACCTTAATTTTTTGGAGAGTTGCAAGAGAAAAAGGTTGATCCTGTGATTATATACACTGGCTTGTGATAGAATGTTATGTTGAAATTGAATGCATTAACTTTATAAAGATATTTAAAAATTGTTTCTTAGTGGTTTTTCTATATCAGAGGGTTCTGGACAGGCAACCAGCCAAGAGGCAGACAAAATGACTGGTGAGCGAGAGAACACGTCAGCGTACAATCAGAACCCCACACGGTCTCACATCCAAAGGTCAGCCGATCCTTGTAAAAACTCTCACGGACTAGTCGATGGGACTTTGCAAGACTCATGTTGGGCACTTAAGGGAAGAAACCACACTTTGCAGCATATCTGAGACTCCGTATGGTCCCTGATAGGGCCAAACATCCACAGCCACCTTGTTCATTAGCACATCACCCTTGTTTATGCAGAGTACTTCCTCTCGGAAGTATTTTACATGCACAGAAATACAAACAGCACACTCACCTTTAGCATAGTGTCTAAGGTTGTACTGTCACCGTGCTTCAAAACAGTTACATATACCTGGAAATGAAATGGTACTTATTTTAAAAATAAAGAATGTTTTCCTAAGACCTTGTTTTCCAACAATACGTGAACAAATGTTTGGTCTAAACAAGGCCCGTGGATTTCAGTTCCCAAAACTTCACCGTGGAACTGCCCCATGTTGTTTCAATCTTGGCCAAAGGAACAACAAAAACTTTGGGAAACATGTAAATTTGTTTCAGCCTTTAGTGTATTTTTACTACTTGTGTCTGGCAAAGAGAGCTTTATCTCTTGACAGCTTATACTCTGGAACTCCTGTTGATCTCTAAGGTGCCACCGGACTTGAATCTAATAATTTTACTGCAGACTAACACGTGTACCCTCTGAAATGTATTTCTGCTGGTACATTTAAAAGTTTGAAACAGTGCAAAATTCACTCTTCACTGGGCTGGAAAATGGAAGAAAACTGCTCAGGAAAGCTGCTCAAAACCAGCATCAAGACTGTGTGAGCAGGCGGGTTACATCAAGCTATATAAAATAAAGGCTACTGTTTATACATTTGATGTAGATTAAATCAGGCCCCATCGCTGAATACTTCCTGCATCTGAAGAAGTAAGCTCTCACATGTAAAGTTATGGGAAAATGTTTTGTTAGCATTTAAGGAGCCACCTGACCCCTGTGTAATCAGGCTACCATACAGGTGGCTTTTTTTTTTTTGGGGGGGGGGGGGGAGGCAACTGAAGTATTTCAAGAACAGATTCTCAAAGCAACTTACAGGACTCCTCAGATCAGCAGAGAGGATGTGCTTCCCTTCCACGTGGTCTTTAAACCGGCGCCGAGCTTCTTCCAGTGTCGCCTTATGGCCGGCTTTTCCTAGCTTCCCCAAAACTAAACCTCTCAGAAGCGCATCCAGGTGGCCTGATAAGAAGACAGGAATGGAAGCCATTTTAAAACAGGATTAATAGAACTCTGGAACTTTTCAAGTGGTGACATGGGCAGAATTCTAGCCCTAAAAAAAGGGCCCACAGAGGTTATATATCTAACCCCGCCCCTCTTTGTAAATATCCATCTTTTAGGTTCAAAATGAGGAATGCAAAAATAATCTGAGCCCTGAAACACTGTGGTTCAAAATGTTAGCAGAGGGCTCTGCACAGAGCTGAAAACAGTATCCTAGCCTTCTGAGATAAACACCAAGCTGGTATGTACCATCGGCACTGATGCGAGAGACTGCCAACCAGTGGCAGGACTGGCATACAGAATATCTCAAGAAGAAGAAGATATTGGATTTATATCCCGCCCTCCACTCCGAAGAGTCTCAGAGCGGCTCACAATCTCCTTTACCTTCCTCCCCCACAACAGACACCCTGTGAGGTAGATGAAGATATTGGATTTATATCCCGCCCTCCACTCCAAAGAGTCTCAGAGCGGCTCACAATCTCCTTTCCCTTCCTCCCCCACAACAGACACCCTGTGAGGTGGGTGGGGCTGGAGAGGGCTCTCACAGCAGCTGCCCTTTCAAGGACAACCTCTGCCAGGGCTATGGCTGACCCAAGGCCACTCCAGCAGGTGCAAGTGGAGGAGTGGGGAATCAAACCCGGTTCTCCCAGATAAGAGTCTGCACACTTAACCACTACACCAAACTGGCTCTCTCAAGTTTCTTGGCACTTCCACTAGAAGGATCTCAGGCACTAGGAAATATTTCTGTCTCGAACCTGACAAAGTTGCTGCATTCAGAGGGGGACCGAACCGTTCTGGAGGGGACTAAGCAGTTTCATCTGAACATACAACTAGAACCCTTTCCGGCCTTGTATGCCGTTCTTATCGCCGTTGTAAAAGCAAGGACGTCAAAGTTATGTGAGATGAATGAGTGGCGAGAATAGTTCCAAAGCTGTCTTCAAGGGCTGCTGGCAACAGACCCCATGTCAAGCCCCAAATCTAACACCATCCTTTACACTGTATTTCTCAACTAGCCCTAGGTAGTTTTTCATAATGTGCTCAGTACACTGGTTCTTCATCTTTAATCTATTACTGCCCACCGAGTACACAAGCTGTGGCTCTTCCGGAACTCAGAAACTGCCATATAATGGATCAAATCATTGGTCCATCAAGGGTCAGTATTGTCTACTCTGACCAGCAATAGTGCTCCCGAATCTCAAGCAGAGGTCTTTCACTTGTTGTGCAAGTCTGACATTTAACTGGAGATGCCAGCAACTGAACCGAGGACCTTCTGCGTGCCAAGCAGATGCTCTACCACTGAGCCATGGCACCAGTTTGGTGTAGTGGTTAAGTGTGCGGACTCTTATCTGGGAGAACCGGGTTTGATTCCCCACTCCTCCACTTGCACCTGCTAGCATGGCCTTGGGTCAGCCATAGCCCTGGCAGAGGTTGTCCTTGAAAGGGCAGCTGCTGTGAGAGCCCTCTCCAGCCCCACCCATCTCACAGGGTGACTGTTGTGGGGGAGGAAGGTAAAGGAGATTGTGAGCCACTCTGAGACTCTTCGGAGTGGAGGGCGGGATATAAATCCAATATCTTCTTCTTCTTCCCTGGTTCAAGGCAGGTGATGCCATTGCAGTGCGTTCTCCCAGCCACTGCTAGAATCTCATTTTCTCACTTGCCTGGTCAGGTAGGGGTTGCAGACAGCAGCAACACCGGGCATCTTCTTTTCACTTGTGTGCTTCTGCCCTGGCCTGCATATTCTGTCCACCCACCGCTGAGAAGTTACAGGGCGCCACAGCACCCATAAAGCAAAGGCTGCAGGGAAGGACAGCAGCTAATGAAGCTCGCCCTAGAAGACTAGGTGAGCCAAAGGATAGAGGGTGGCTGAGTGATCAACAGTGGCAGAAACACAGGGAGGCAGCTGCCCCACAGATATGGGGGTTGGGGGACTGTTGGGGAATTTTCTTTTTATATCATCCATAAACCATACTCTTACTATTCTATATAAGCCTTGGAAATTTCCCACCAGCTTGCTGCCTGAATCAGAGAGCTAAAAGGCTCCTCTGGGCAGGTTAGCCAAAGAACAAGCTTAGTTAAAGATCTTTTACAAAAGTTGACAATGTTTAGAGATTTCTAACAAAGATGGAGACTATAGAATCATAGCTGCTATGCTTAAGCACATTTAGAAATCTTGCAGGTATAAAATAGTATGAGATCAGCTATCTAAAGAAACAGAGTTTGTAAGCCTAATTACTAAAACTGGAAATTATTTTAACTATGTAAGAATGTATAAGGACTCTAACTATAAGAGTATAATGTGTGAGTTTGCTATTTAACTGTTTTACTTTTTATATATAGTCCTAGTGCGGTGTCTTGAGAGAACACTGGAGAAAAATAAAGCTTATCTGTTGTTTATGAGAAAGTCTCTGTGTCCCTTGCACCAGATCTTGTGGGAAGCAGGATGGTTTGGGGGAGTATGGTAAGAGTATGGTTTATGAATTATATAAGAAGAAAATTCCCCAACAGGGACATGGGAGTATGCCTCTACAGAGGCAAATAGGGAAATCAAGTAAACTTTCCAAACCAGTCTCACTTCTGGAACCAGCCCTGATCGAGATGCTTCTTTGCTAACGGGCCATTCATCTACATAAGCCTCTCAGGCATCTGAATGCTGTGGTCTGGTACCTTGCCCCCCCAACATCCAAGACTAGCTGCACTGTGCTTGCAAAAACACACACACTCCCCAAGTCCTTCAAGGATCAAAAGCTCAAGAGAAAAACCTTCCTACCCTCGCCAGGCTTGGGGTCCCAGCCCAGCTTCTCTCCTATGGGCGAAAAGATATCGCGGACAAATGCCTGGATCTCCTCATAGAAGTCTGTGTGGGACAAGAGAGTCGAGAGAACCCCCAGGTTACAGCTCAGGTCGCTCCACACGGTATAGTTGGGCTCATTCACAAATGCTTCCATGACTTTTAGAACCTCTACAGTGCTAATAATTCCAGCTCGGGCCTGAGAGAGGAAAAGACACAAGTTACGCTCAGCTCCAGAACAACAATAATAACAGCTCTTTGGGTTTCGTGGGGGAGGAGGAAAGCTGGGTGCTGCTGATGGCAACGTTTGGACTAGGGGAGGAAGGAGAGAGAAGACAACCGACATGGTTCACTTAAGACTAGACCTGGGATAGTGGAACTGCTGTGCGGCCAATCTGAAAAGCCCAAGTGTTAGTTTTAACTTTCAAAGCCTTGCGCAGCCTGGGACCAGCATACCTGCGGGACTGTCTCGTCCCGTACATGCCCCGGAGGTCGCTTCATTCGGCCTCCCAGGATCTTCTGACAGTCCACAGCCCAAGAGATGCCCGTTTTGCCTCTATCAGGACCTTTTTGGTCCTGGCCCTGACCTGGTGGAATCAGCTCCCTATGGAGATCCGGGCCCTACCTGGATTGTTAGCCTTTCATAGGGCCTGTAAAACGGAGCTGTTCCGCCAGGTTTTTGGATGAGACAGCAGGCATCTATCTATTAGATCAGTTGGCCTCCCCTACCGTACTACTGTACGGCTGTAGTACTCTTCTGTGCTATTCTGTAGTACCATTCTGCTATACCCTTCTGTTATGTCATCTTGCTGGACTATCCTGTTGTACTTTACTAAGTGTTGTAACTGGTTTTTATCATGATTGTAATTTTATTGTGATTTTATTACTATTTATGTTGTACTCTGCTCTGAGCCCCCAAATGGGGGAATGGGGGGGGGGATATAAATAAATTAATTTTAAAAAGTGTGTGTCAGACTTCGCTTGTCCTTTTCCTTTTGCTGTGAGAACAGCCATCTCAGGAAAACGTCAGCTCCTGCTGACTAATCTGCAGTCTGGCAGGGCGCCATACAGAACATTGGCTGGATCAAGTCAACTCCCTATGGTTTATGAAGTTATGAATAGCACAGAGGCAGAAATTTATTACAGAGCTTAAGACGACCCAATCAAATAGATTGGCCACTGGTTCTGCGCAGACTAGGGAAAAGGACACAGCGTGCAAATGACATATGGAGTTTACCAACACACAAAAGGAGGCTCTGGCTGCAAGCTTACAGGGCAGAAAAGCAAATAGATCAGAATAATTCATTTAGGATGCATCAGCAGCTATTGGCAACAACCGCCTCCTTGTTTGGAGGCCGTTACCCTCTGAGTGCCAGCTGCTGCGAGACAAACAGAAGAAGGCTTCAAGAATGCTCTGCTTGTGCACTTCCCAGAAACCTCTGACTGGCCACTGTGGCTGGAAGGGAGGCTGTTGGGCCTGTGGTCTTACCCCCTTCTTGCGCAGTGGATGTTCTGCTGAAAATCGCAGCTAAGAACATTCTGACCCTTTGTCTGTAAGCTAGGTTATCTAACTCTGGCCCTAGTTTTGCCTTTCCCATTTCCTATCTTTGGTGAATGTCAGCATAAGCAAGAACTTGAGTAGAGGATGTGTGCAGCTTAACTTCCCCCCAGAGCACATGGTGCCAGCAACCTGGTGTCCTCAGCCCACAGTACAGTTCTTATAACCACGGCTTTTTTGGTAGAAAACGCCCAGCAGGAGTTCATAAGAACATAAGAGAAGCCATGTTGGATCAGGCCAATGGCCCATCCAGTCCAACACTCTGTATCATACAGTGGCCAAAAGTTTTTATATATATAACTCATTTGCTTATTCGGCCACACCCCTGACACCAAGCCAGTCGGAACTGCATTCCTGTGTGCTTGTGCTCAAAAAAAGCCCTGCTTATAATTCTGAAGTCCTCTGGGAGGATACCATGAAGCCCAGAGGCCTAGCTGATGAAATGAACATACACTTCAGAACACAGTGCAGAACACTCTTGGCACACAAAGGGGCTCCCTCAACATAGGAAGACTGAAAACTAAGGAGGTTAAAGGTGTAAAGGCAGGGTCGCCACTTAATTTTTTTTTGAGCTGTTATTGGTTCATTGGTTCAATTTACAGCATCCAGCTACAGTCCCTAGTCTGGTGATTCCAACATTTACTTTGTGCAGAATGATAGTAGGAGTTAGTGCTGATAAACCACAAAGCATCTTGAACTTCAAGGGACTTCTCTCAACTCACTTTTCAGCAACTGCTACCATCGCGTTTCGACATTCTAGCGAAAACTCGGCCACTGGACACTCAACTCTATTTATTTTGTGAAGAGCTTCCTCTGCCGCAAAGTCAGTTTCAACCTTCTTCTGGTCAAGCAGGTGCTCTGGCAATTTCATGTCAATTGTTAACAACTGTGAACCAGATGAGTGCTTTTGTAGCTTTTCTGATTAGGTACACTGAGTCGTTAGCTTCTTGATTAGCTCATGAAGCTTGTCATACAAAAAAGGTATCAGTTGTACATTGCCAATCCCCAGCTGGGGGCAGGGGATCGCCTGGTTTGGAGGCCCTCCCCCTGCTTCAGGGTTATCAGAAAGTGTGTGTGGGGGGGGAGAGGAAATGTCTGCTGGGAACTCCATTATTCTCTATGGAGACTGCTTCCCATGGAGTATAATGGAAAATCAATCTGTGGATTTCTGTTGCTCTAAGAGGGGTTTGTTTTCTGAGGTAGAGGCCCCAAATTTTTAGCACAGCATCTGGCCCCTCCAGGTTTCAAAAAGATTGGGGCAGAGGGGTCCAATTCTGTGAGCCCCAAAAGAAGGTGCCCCTATCCTCCGTTATTTCCAAACGGAAGGAAGGCATTTAAAAGGCATGCAGTCCCTTTAAATGTGATGGACAGAACTCCCTTCGAAGTTCAATCATGCTTGTCACGCCCTTGCTTCTGGCTCCACCACCAACGTCCCCAGATATTTCTTGAGTTGGACCTGGCAACCATACATTTTATACTGCATGCGTGGATGTTGCCTTGCGGATTTTACGCAACTTGCACATCCACTGTTCAGGAGCTTTGCTTATTCCACACCCATGCCATTGTCAAAAACAGCAACAGGCCTATCAAGACACATAACATTCGCCAGCCACCTAGTGGAGCAAAACCTCTGTAGAAACTGTGTGCTTCCTGTTATAGCGGTATGCAACGCCTGCTTAGCTTTGTGTTTGTCTCCAGCATCTTATAACAACCGTGGAATGAACCCATGATGCACAGTTTGACATCCAGCCACTGCATATTTTTTTAAAAAATTGGGCTCTTAAAAGCCCCCTTCAAAATATAGTTCCCAATGCAGTCACTGGACTGTCTGGCAACCAGGATCTTTCTTGGGTTGGAGCATTCTGGGTTCCAGAATGGGTAATTAGCAGATCAGAAGCAAGGAAGGAGGTGGAGCTTAAATGCCCACAGGTCATTTCTCCAATCTAGCAGAAGCAGACAAACCCATCTGCAAGCTTTATGTCTAGGAGGTGTCAGGGGAGGGGTGCGAGCTTGTTCTCTGTATTTTTCAGCAGGAGCACCCAAACTCCATTTGCAAACTTTACTTTGCATAGCACGCTGCGGAAAGTGCTCTATGTAAAATCCAACACCAGCAATATTCATTTGCAAGCTTTTCAGTGGCAAAAGCTCCATCTCCTGTCTATCATTCCCTTCACAACCCCAACACATGGAGCTGTGTGATATCTGGCCATTTTGTGCGGATAGCTAGGAAACTGCAAGTTAACACACGCCTAACACTTAACTTTAAATCTTGTATGTTTAACCTCATGTGGATGCTGACATATCTGACAAGGGGAGCTCAGACTCTTGAAAGCTAATACCCTTCAAAACCTTGGTCTCTAAGGTGCTACTGGACCCAAATCTAGCTTGCAGTACTTGCAGAAACGTTCTATTCCAGTGGGTAATTTCTAGGTTATATGCAATTGTGTACTACCTTCTGCTGCAGAAAATGGGTGCTCATAATAAGTCCCAGATTTAGTCAGGATGACTAAGAGTGCCACTCTAAATCTATTCCTTTGGGTCCCAAACTGCCTCCTATAGTCCTATTTGCCTGTTTTATCAATGCCATTATAAAAACACAGATTGTACCAATGGATTTGTGCCAACTGCTAAAAGTACAGACTTAGACCACTAATATTTCACTGCAAAGTCTGAAGTCTGGTTTACACAGATGTAGAACACTTCCATCAGCTTAAGGCTTAAGAACCCTTGTGGCCTGCAAGAAATATGCTTGGATACAGTGCTCAATGAATGGAAATGATTACTTTCTTGACCATCATAGAAAACTTGCTTGATGCTTTTCTTCTGCTGACTGTTTTTGTCATCTTTATATAAAACGGAGGTCTAATTTTTGTTTCATGAAAGAAGGGCTGCAATTTCCTTTGATCAGAAGTAGAGAATAAAGGGCCCCTATGCTAAACAATATATTATAAAGTGTCTAAAATTAATGTTTTTAAAACCAACATTTAAAAATAGTTATAACGTCTGATTTCTAAGCCAAACTCAAATTTATTGCTGAGCAGTATTGTGGCATGACTGGACTTTACATTTGGCTGATGCACAGTTTGTTGACCTGTCAAATATTCCCATCTTTGAATCAAATGAATGATTCTAATTTGTTTGAATACAAAAAAAAGTTGCATGAAGAAATCATTTCCTCCATAAAACAACGGCAAGTTCTTACAAGTTAATTGGTAAGAACACTGGGCAGGAGGGAATCCAGCATTGGCCCAGAATCCAGGCTCTCTAGAACCTCTGCCTTTCTTTGTCTGGAGGCTCTAGAGCCTTTAAAACTGCAAGTGCACACTTGAAAATCCATGCGCAGCACCCGATCAGTTTGCTGAAGCCAGGAGAGGAGACAAGGCTTCCAAAGGTCACACGGCAGCACCACAGTGCACTGCATGCTCACCCCTCCTCATCACAAGGAGGTAAATGGCACCCTCCTCTTTTTCTTCCATCTTTCTCGCTTTGGCCTCCTCCTTGCCCTGCTCACGAGATGGTGATGTGGTACAGAGTGGGAACCATACTAAATTACAATGCTCAAGGCTTTATTTGTAGAAAAAAGCCCAGCAGGAACTCATCTGCATATCAGGCCACACAATCCTGATGTCACCATTGTTTCATACAGGGCTCTTAGTAAAGAAAGCCCAGCAGGAACTCATTTGCATATTAGGCCACACCCCCTGTCACCAAGCCAGCTGGAACTGCGTTCCTGTGCATTCCCTGCTCAAAAGAAAGCCCTGCCAATGCTATCTTGAGACTAATAATATAGGGAAACTGTTTTTATTGGTTTTAATAATGTTATGTTGATGTTTTTAGCTCTTGTTATATATCGCCAAGAGCCCTGTGCACTCAGGGATTGGGCGATTCATATTTAAAATATAAATAAAATAAAAAGGAACAGGCAAAAAAAAGTCTCATGGGCCTTGCATGGTTCCTACAGCAGCTTTTTGCATCCCTGCTATAGTTCATTCCTGTTTTAGAGTCTTGATAAGTGTAGAATATGGACACGTTTTCAGCATGAAGCTCAGAGAAGCCTTGAGCTATTGATTCAAAAGCAGAAATTTCTCCTTCTGGAGGAAAAACAGTCCTCCCAGGCTGGGAGGTTGAAGCCAGGAAGGCTGGGCTTCTTCACGCTAAAGGGAGGGATTACACACCTCTTATTAACGAGATGTAGTTCATTAACTATAAAGACATTGAAAATAGTGGCTAGGTTCTTGGGGGGGGGCTTATTTCTACAGCTATGGGAACAACCCACTGTAAAGCTGCTAACACCGCCACCACCAGATTATGAAAAGTTAAGGCAAATGACTACTTACCAAAGAAAAGAGATCATTCTGCAGTCCCAGCCTGTCCACAGGTGGTAAGGAGAGGTCGCGGATGGCTGGGAGCAGACTCTCCAGCATCTCCAAGCTGTACTGAGTACGGTAAAACCCTACAGTGCCCAGGTTTAGCTGGAAAGATAAGCGGGAAGGGGAACAACAGGGCAATACACAATCCAGTTAGTGGTGCACAGAACAAGTGAACATAAGAACATAAGAGAAGCCATGTTGGATCAGGCCAATGGCCCATCCAGTCCAACACTCTGCGTCACACAGTGGCCAAAATATGTGTGTGTTTATATATATACACACACACACATATATATATATACACACACACACTGTGGCTAATAGCCACTGATGGACCTCTGCTCCATATTTTTATCCAATTCCCTCTTAAAGCTGGCTATGGACAAGCTTTAGAAATAAAATCATGGTCTTCGGGTCACCCTTGTTCCCTACTATCTTTCAGACAAACATTCAGCTAGGAAGAAGAATGTCAAAACTCCACCAGTAACATTTTGCACTGCAAAACAATGGAAAATAACCACCAATTCAGGGGAAAGTTCAACAGAAGAGGGTGTGGGAGGAGGAGGAGGAGGAGAATTCAAGGACAGAGGAAAGGTTGTGTGTGACAGGCCTTCTTTTAATCTACTGAGGGGACCTACACAACTGCCTACACAGTTTTGGGGGAAACGACCCTTGGCACTTACCGTGAGGGGTCCTTCTCCTAAGAGGACAGGAGGACATCTTGGGTGTTTCCCACCGTCCAATCAGGGAGGCAGGAATCTTAAAAAACTTCCCCTTCCTGTGGATGTGGGAACCACCCTCCTTCCAGTTCGGGTGACTCCGAGAAGCAGTAAAGAACTCTTGCAACCATCGCTGCTATGAAAAAAGGTGAGCTAACTAGTGGTCGGTACAAAAACTTGGCATGAGCCTCCCAAACCGACTGAAATAAACTCGTATAGAAACTGAGAAAAAACATGTAAACTACAGGTAGCCTGTGTTAAAGAGTAATCAACAGCTGTAGGTGAGACTACAGGAGAAGAAGTTAGATCCAGATACATAGATGCTGCCCAGGGTAGGACGATAGAAGAAGGGGAGGGCAAGATGTCCTCCTGTCCTCTTAGGAGAAGGACCCCTCACGGTAAGTGCCAAGGGTCGTTCTCCCTAAGAGGCGGAGGACATCTTGGGTGCTCCCATAGCAGTATGTCATACAGGGTGGGATCGTCCTACTCAGGCAGCACGTGTTGCAGGATTCGTCTGCCAAAGTTGCGTCCGCCGACGCATATGCGTTCAACTTATAGTGTCGGATGAAAGTGGAGATAGATGCCCACGTAGCTGCCATGCACACCTCCTCTATGGAGGCATTCCTGTTGAAGGCAGCATTGGTGGCCGCACTCCTGGTTGAGTGTGCAGTGATCCCTGGTGGTACTTGAATGTTTAACGCTTTATACGCCTCCGATATACACTGCTTGATGGCGTAGCTAATTGCTGATTTGGACATCTTCTGTCCCAGTCTAGGAGACGCTATATTAATGAACATGAAGTCTAATTTTCGGATAGATTCAGTTTTGTAAGATAGACCTTAATTGCTCTTCGCACGTCTAAGGTATGCCATGTGCGCTCCTTGGGATGCTTGGGATCCGGACAGAAGGATGGTAAGTTGATCTCTTGACTCTGATGGAATCTAGAAGAGACCTTCGGTTGGAAGGTAGGGTCCGGATAGAGGACCACCTTGTCCTTGTGGAACACACACACAGTTCCCTCTTAACCGATAAGGCCCCGATCTCTGAAACTCTTCTGGCCGATGTTATTGCCACCAGAAAGATGGTCTTCATACGCATGAACTTTAGGAATACAGAACTTAAGGGCTCGAAAGGAGGACCTGTTAGGGCCGAGAGTACCAGGTTCAATCTCCAGGTAGGAAACCGATGTACTTGTGGTGGAGAACTCATGGAGGCTCCTCTAAGGAAGCGTCGAATATGGGGGTGAGATAAGAGGTCCACGCCGTCCACCTGCTGGAGAACTGGGGATAAGGCTGCCACCTGACGTTTGAGGGTAGCTGGCTTCAATCCAGAATGGAGACCGTCCTGAAGGAACTGTAGGATCTTAGGGACAGAAGGATGCAACGGGTCCACGGCTTTTCTCCGACACCATCTGTGGAAGGCTTTCCAGGACATGTCGTAGATCCGCGTTGTGGAGCTTTTTCTGGATGCTAGGATGGTGATCGTCACGTCACTTGCATAACCAAGATCTAGGAGAGAGCGCCGTTCAACCTCCAAGTGGTCAACCTCAGCCAGTCTGTATGAGGATGCCACACCGGGCCCTGTAACAGCATGTCTGGACAGATTGGTAAGTGAAGCGGCTCCGCTACTGACATCTGTTGGATTGATGAGAACCAGTGACGTCGCGGCCACCAGGAAGCAACCAGAATGACATCGGCCCTTAGCAGCCTGATCCTTCTGAGCAACCTCGGAATGATCGGGATTGGGGGAAGGGCGTATAGAAGGCCTTGCGGCCAGGGAGAAGTTAATGCGTCCGTGGCCTCCGCTTGGTAGTGGTAGTACCTCGTGTAGAATCGAGGAAGCTGGTGGTTCTGAGAAGACGCAAAGAGGTCCAACACCGGCGGGCCGAAGCGTTAAGAAAAGCTTCTTGTTGGGAGACCACTCTCCCGATTGAATGCTCTCCCGGCTGAGCCAGTCCGCCTTGATATTGCAAGTCCCCTTGATATGCTCCGCCCTTATGGACTTTAGATGTCTCTCCGCCCATTCGAACAGTTTCACGGCCTCCTTGCGAAGGGAAGTCGACCTGGACCCCCCTTGATTGTTTAAATAGGCCTTGGCCGCGATATTGTCCGTTCGCACGGAGTTCCAGAAGGTTGATGGGAAGACTCGCCTTCTCGGGTGTCCACTGGCCCTGGGTAGGTATCTCGTTGAGGGTCGCCCCCCAACCTGAAAGTCTGGCGTCCGAAAGGAGCTGTATTTCCTTCTCTACGAGGAACGTTCTCCCCTGACGCAGGTTGTGGTCCTTCGTCCACCACAGGAGACTCTCCTTGACCTTCTTGGGAACAGACAACGACATAGGGCGCTTCTCCATGATCTGGATCTGATAAGGGCGCAAAAACATCTGAAGTTGTCTGGTGTGAAAAGCGACCCCATTGAAGCGCCTCCAGATTTGAGACTAGAAGACCCATAAGTCGTGCCAGGGTCTGGAGAGATGACAATGGTTCCCGCACTAACTGGAGCACCAATGCCTTGGTCCTCAGTATCTTGTCTTCTGGGAGGAAAACAGAATTCATCCTTGTGTCGATGACCATACCCAGATGTTGTAGCCTCTGGGACGGTTGTAAATGACTCTTGGGAATGTTGATTATGAACCCGTGTTGTTGAAGACAGGATATGGTGTGTATAACGTCCTGCTCCGCACTCTCCCTCGACAAGGATCTTATCAGCAGGTCGTCGAGGAAGGGGTGCACATGTATCCCTCTCTGTCTGAGGATTGCAAACAGGTTCACCAACACCTTGGTGAACACCCGTGGTGCCGTCGCCAGGCCGAAGGGTAAGGCTCTGAATTGGTAGTGAGTCCCATTTACGCAAAAAACGAAGAAACTTGCGATGTGCTGGGAGGATTGGAATGTGCAGATATGCCTCTGTTAGGCCCAGAGAAGACATGTAGTCCTGATGGTGCAGGGACTCCGTTATAGATTTGATGGACTCCATCCTGAAGTGACGGAGGTTGATATGTCTGTTTAAAAAATTTCAGGTCTAGAATCGCTCTCCAGCCCCCGTTTTTCTTGGGCACCGTGAAGAAGATGGAATAGACGCCTTGACCTCTCTGCAATGGAGGAACAGGTTCTATCGTTGCAATTCGCAGCAAATGTTGAATTGCTTTGAGGGTGATGCTTTTTTGTTCTGGGTTTGAGCGAAGAGGAGACACCAAGTAACGAACAGGAGGTGCCCTTTTGAATTCTATGGGGTAACCCCATGAAACAATTTCCAACGTCCAAGCATCGACCCTCGAGGCCGCCCACGCCTGCTGGAAGTGTAGTAGACGGCCCCCCACTGGAATAGAATTCCAGTCATGCTTTGTTGGGCTTGGGGCCCTTCTCAAATTTATTGGACCTATCGGGCTGACTCCTCTGGAATCGTGAATTGGAGAAGCCCTTTTGGAAACTCTGTTTGGACTGTCCCCAGGCTGTTCTTCTGAAGTCCTGTTTTGGTTTGGAGAAGCTGGAGGAGGCACGAAAGGAACCAGACCCGAAGCTTCTCTTATCGGAGCGGCGCAGATACTTGGGCATGGCCTTTTTCTTATCCCGTGTTTCCACCAGGATCTTATCCAGGGTGTCTCCAAATAGCTTTTCTCCCTGGAATGGGTATGCTGACACGATGGACTTTGAGTGCACGTCTGCCGGCCAAGCCCAGAGCCATAACCCCCGCCTTGCTACAGTGCTTGATGCCATTGCTCTAGCGGAGAAAGTGAGGGCATCCAATGAGGCATCCGCTGAAAAATTCGGAGGCCCTAAGGAGTCTGCTGGTACCTTCCAGGACCCGTTTATCCACGTCCGGCAGTAGCTGAGTAAGCCGTCTTATCCAGACGATCGCTGCTCTGGAAACTATAGAGGTGGCCGCGGCTGCCTTGATGGCCAGAGCCGTAGCTTCGTGGCTCCTCTTCAAGGCCAAGTCTATCTTTTTGTCCCAGTTGTCTCGCACCGAGCCATGGCCATCCTCAGCTAACAGACTGTAAGGCTGTTAGGCTAACAGACTGTAAGGCTGCGATTGGTGCATCCACCAATGGTACTTGCAGCATATCGTTAGCAAAGGCAGGTAAATCATAGAGCTTCTTGATAGAATTGGGTACCTGTCTGTTGGTACTAGGTTTGGCCCACTCAGATTTCAACTGACGCTCCAAGAACTCAGGGAAGGGAAAAACCTTTCCAGAGGATCTGAATCTGGGGAAAAACTCCGTATTTCCCTTGGGTTTGTTTCTGGGGTTGGCTAGTGGGTGGGGAGACTCCTGCTCCTCGGGTGATGCTTGTAAGTCTAGAGCAGACAGCACCTTGGCTAAAAGAGGTTGGAACTCTTCTGCCTTGAAAAAAACCGTGATGAGGGTTCCGGAACTGCAAGGTCCTCTATCTCCTCATCAGATAAGAATTCGCCCTCCTCCCGATCTCCCCCATAGGAATCATGAGAGTGGGTCTCAGAAATGGATCTTTCGCTCTCCATCTGGTCACAGAGCAGAGGTTTCTTTGAAGCCCTATGGTGGCTGGAGCTACCTCTGGACCTCTTTGGAGAAGGTGATCTGGAGGGGGAAACTGGACCTGGGGGACCTGGGTCTCCTATGGCCAGATGCCCTGACTGCTGCCCCCACCGTCTGCTTTATTGATTCAAGAGACTCAGTAAAAAAGGAGGGCCCCATAAAGGGTACGTTACCCAAGCCCGACTGGGGCTGGCAGGTCTGCGTGGCTTCCAGCGCAGGTTGGATCACATCTGCAACTGAGTCTCCCGCCAGGAGGTTGGCATCGGGACGTTCCTGCGTCTGGAAGCTGCATGGCTGAGGTCTGTCCCCGTTTCGCGCCTTTTTGCGCTCCCCAAGATGGCCGCTGCCAGTGGGGAAGAGCCCTGACGAGGAAGCCTCCTCCGTGGCTGGGGAAGACCAGCGCCGCCTGCGTTCGCCTTTGGGTTTTCTCGCCCCTACAGGGCACGTTGCCGGTAGCCGAGGCAAGCTTAGAAGACATGCCGGCTCCGGAGGCGGGCCTCTCGGTTCCGCGCCAGGCGTCAGGAACCAGGTCGTCGTCCATGAACGCGTCTCTTGACCGACGCGTCATTTCCCTCTCCTCTGCAGCTTGAATGCTGTGCGCTCGGCCGCGGCTTGAGTTTAAACGGCCGCTCCGCTTCTGAAGCGCTGAAGAAAGTGGGGGGGGGAAAGGAGGCAGAGAAGCTGAGAGGGACTGAAGGACGGATTGAGAAGGCAGAAAAAGATCTGAGGTAGAATATCAGGAGATGAACAACAAGGTAGGAACTGAGGGGAAAGAAAAAGTATCTTTTTTTTTTTTTAAAGAGATAGGCAAGTAATGAGAAAGGGTAGGAACCTAGCCTAAACGCTGCTACTCCCTGTCGAGGCAGGAAATAAACTGGAAGGAGGGTGGTTCCCACATCCACAGGAAGGGGAAGTTTTTTAAGATTCCTGCCTCCCTGATTGGACGGTGGGAAACACCCAAGATGTCCTCCGCCTCTTAGGGAGAACAAGTTTGTTTTAAACTATAAACCTTCCCTTGCATTACCAGGCATTCTTAAGGCAGCAAGTATGTAAGAACAAGTTTGCCGCTGTGAGGTAAGTGTTGTGGTAATGGAGATCACTGAGGCAGGATTTTTATATCAATGAAGAAAATTTACTCATTTACGGATTAGTTTCAAGGACAGATCAGCAACACAGTTCAGCAAGAAGACGAAGGAGAAACCTAGCTGAGGTGCATCAGTTTAAAATAGTTATGGCTTCAGATTGTAGTCTGGATTTTCTTTAATACTTTCAGGCATAAACAGGCTTTTACTGAGTAGCCACTAGACTGAATCCTTTCATGCCCACAGGAGTCCACCCACACCAGCCTGCCCTTTCCCAAGAGTCAGACTAAAGAGTTCAAGGTCTGCTCATTACAAGAGACAGGCCTAGCAGTCAGTAAATTGGAACCCTTCTCAGTTTGGAACTCCAGTTTCCCCCCTGATTTTTCTCACCAGGACTATCTCTCAATTCTAGCTTTACATTGACCTTTAATATGCAACAGCCTCGCTATTGGATCTGAATTGTATTTATGTTCTTGATGAATAGAATTTTCCTTTATTATGTATCTTCCTTGCTTCTTATATTTTAAGTGGCCGTCTTCAGGCTGCTTTAGGAAAGTTTCCTTTTAATGGTTTGTTCTGAACTTTTAAAAATTTCAATAAATATTAAATTTTTTTGGGGGGGAGGGAGTTTGCCATGCAAAAAAAATAAGGTATTCTGTTCTGTCTCAGAGGTAGGGTCAAACCACTCTGCCAAACAACCAGGCAGAGCTAGCCTTTGCTCCATCTGCTCTTTTGCTGAGCCAGACCTAAGCTCTCACTGCTCTCTCCCTGAGGCAGAACTGATATAAATGGCAACGCTCTGCCCCTCTTCTGAAAAGTGATTGGATGCTTGAGCAGCACTCCCACAGGCTCAGCTGAGTGGCTGTTTCCCTCCTCCTTTGGAGGCAGGACAACCTCCTGTCCATCACATTTTGTACTATCAAAATGGTTCATATTCCTTGCTGACCTAGAAATTGGGGTTCTACAAATTACTACCCACTGGGTTCCTTTTTTTAAATTCCTTGCAAGTCTCTGAAATTACAATACACCATGACACCCCCTCCCCACCCTCCCCGATTCTGGCTGAAATCTGGACTCAATGGTCGCTTCCTTTGGGAAGCTCAGTAGGTGAATTAACTGCATCAACACTCAGTAAATCCCAGTCAGTCAACGGTGGAAAAATGTCTTAGGAACACTCCAAAGTAACGGTTGATTTGCAAAACAAAAACACCCCAGTCGGTTTGAAAAAAAAAAAGGAAAAAATTAATACAATTGCAGAAGACAGACTTTTCCCCATACATAATTCCAGAAACGCCATTAGAATACTGAATGGCAGACACTCTGGAAGTCAACCCCATGCATGCAAAAGAACTTAAAGCATCTGTGTTTTGTTTTTAAATCCTGATTTACAGTGACAGCGCTGTAATCACTGAGGCAACCCCTTTTCTGAGGATACGGATGAAATTTGCTTGGGATGAACTTTCAGTCAAACCACAGTAGCTATATGGATATGCGAAAATAACCCCCCCAAAATCCAGTTTGGGTGATGTCGTTGCTGATTTTAACTATACTGTCTATGGGGGGCCTTCAAGATCATACGCACAATCCCCTTCTCCTCTTAAGCAAGGAACTAATTAAACCTGACAACACCATGGGGAAAGCACTGACCCGTGCAATTTCCCAGTCTCACCACAGCTTGCTACCTGTGCCCAGTTAGCAAGCCACATCCGGCATGGGAATTAAGCACACTGAACTACTCTGCACAGATAAGCAACCCAGTTTAAATCAGGACGTTCTGCAATAGCAAAGCCCCACAGGTCAAGTGCTTCTGCTTTTCTAAGTGCCACATTTAAAAGCAGGCCTTTTTGAGTACTCGGAGTGCCGTTTAAAGGATTGATGCACAGAGAAGCGGTGACTGCAGTCCAGCTCAACAGCAACAAAGATCACTCAATGTTCTTAGAAAGGAAATATAAGGGTATTTCAGCAATGAAAGAGACTCCAAATCTTTAGAAAGATTAAAAGTAAATCTATTAGGAATGCTTTAACAGAGCACTGGGAAACCACTTGGAAAAAAAAATTCAGGGTGGATTACGGAAGATCAGACAATGCAATCAGACATTGTCTTGCAATGAACAATGCAATAGAGTTAGAAAACAATGCAAACAATGCAATTGTCTAAGGCAAGGTATACAATAAACAGTGCAAAAAGTGGAATTACAAAGGTAGACAACGCCATAAAATCAAGATGATACCCTACAGGACTACAAACCTAGTCAATTACAAGCCCCCCTCCTGAACTATTCCATTCCATTACAGTTCTGACTCACCAAAATGCTCCTTTATCAAAGCACTCTCCTGAGCATTTCTGTTTTGCACATTCTCTGGAAAGATCATGGAAGCCTTCCTGACCACCTCTGGCAGACCACTCCACAAGGTGGAAACAACTACAGAGACTGCATAGAAATTAGTTCGCCGAGCCAAGATCAGCCCCTACTCAGGTCATGAGCTGCTTTTTCAAGGTGATTAAGAACAGCTTGAAAAAAAAGTTAACAACAGCTGGCCTAATGCTGGCTGCAAATGGAAAACTTGGGGAGGGACAGTGGCTCAGTCGTAGCACATCTGTTGCCGGCATCTCCAACTAAAAAGGGTCCAGGCAAATAGGCGTGAAAAACCTCAGCTTGAGACTCTGGAGAGCCGCTGCCAGTCTGAGTAGACAATACTGACTTTGATGGACCGAGGGTCTGATTCAGTATAAGGCATGTTCATATATATGTTCAACTGAGGCAGCGTCTGGGGGTTGGGGCAGTGCAAGGCGACCAAGCAACGACCAAGCAAAATCTCCCCGCTCCATCTTGTAGTTATTTCAGTTACTGACTGGGTATCAAGGGACATCATTACAAACGTTTATCTCCCCCACAAGGAGCACCTTGTTTTTGATACTGGCTCACCTTCACCCAGTGCTCAGGCTTAACATCCTTCAGAACCAAGGTCAACTCCGGCTTGTCCATCAACACTTGCATTTTGGCATGGGCTGGGTCTTCGCTTGTACAGATACTGATAGGAATCATCCATAGAGGGTTATCCTCCCCTACATGAAAGAAGGAGAGAGAAGGACACCTGACAGAACAAGGCAAGATAGGGTCCACTGGTTGCTTCCCCGCTTCAAGGAAATTGTCTTCCCATCCACCCACCCTGGGCAGGTTTTATAGAGGTAACATACAAACGCTTCAAAAGCCAGCACATTTGCAGTGTTAATGCAATAGGGAAAAAATATTTTAAAAAGCATTAGAGAACCTATAAAGCATTTTACTAGAAACATGAATACTAATTTTTTGCAGAATGGCAGCTCTGTGAGCACTGTCTGTTTTACCAATGAAAACTCAAAAAGAGTGGATGACTTTTCAACCATTCCCCCCCAAGTCACTTAGGCTGCACACACCTGAGCAATTGCTTTGGGTTAACCTGCTTTCAGCCTTACTCTTTTCACTAGAGTTACTTTAGTGGCACAATAGCTACAGAACAGTGGAACCACACAACTTTTTTTTTTTTTTGCATAAAGCAGACAATGGTGTTGCAATATAGTTGCGTCCATTTTAACCACGTGGGCTTAGAAAACAAGATGGGGGAGTGCGTGTTTAAAACCTGTGCTTCCATGATGCAACCACAAAGCTATTGCTTTGCACATCTTCTATGGTTCCAACCCCTAGCAGCTACCATGCTGCTAAAGTAATGCTGAGAAGAGATGAGATGAGAGAGGAATATGGCATCATTGAAATGAAATAATATTCTTAACTGCTGCATTGTGTGTGTGAACATTTCAGGAGCTGATCTTGATTTCCACTCCTCAGGGGGCGGGGAGTTTGGTTACTAGAAGGAATGGCTGCTTAAACAAAAACAATGAACTATGAGACATCCCTTCACGTTACAAATGAGTGATATAACGGGTGGGGGGAAGCAGTGATGTGTTTCTGGGCTCAAAAGGTAAAATACGCTTCATCTTCCTGAATAGGCTCTATAAAGATACCTAAAGCTTTTTCAATAAATTCAAGTCCAGCAGTACCTTAAGAGATCACCAAGATTTTGGGGCTATACGCTTTTGAGTCAACACTGCAGCATTTGATGAAGGGAGTTATGACTCTCGAAAGCTCATATCCTGAAAATCTTGTTGGTCTCTAAGATGTTACTGGACGTGAATCGAAGTGGTTCAACTGAAGACCAATACAGCTATTCCTCAGAAACTAAAACTTCTCGTTATACTCATGACCTCAAGACTCAAACTCATGAAGAGATGCAAGGAGTAGCACAGCGACTGCGTGAATGAACAAAATTTGAGTCCGGTGGCACCGTTAAGACCAACCAAGTTTTATTCAAGGTATATGCTGTCATGATCACACACACTTCTGAAGAGGTTACCTGAAGTGTGCATGCACACGAAAGCTCGTATCTTGAATAAAACTTGGTTGGTCCAAAATCCACCGGACTTGGATTTTGTTGTTGCTTCAGACCAACACGGCTACCTGCCTGAATCTACCTTCATGGAAGGTTGTGCAAAATGAAGACTCTCCTGCAATACACCTGCAAATTCTCATATATGTCTATGTGAATTCTCTTTGGCCTTAAGAGTGAGCCACATACCAACATGTGGGCATCTAGAAAAGCCCCCTCCAGATGACTTTTCGGATGCTTCTCTCTCTCATGTCCAGGATCTCCAAGAACCATATTTGTGACCAAGAAGGGTCCTCTCCCCCCGCCAAAAAAATGGTTGGTGACATTCTTTTTAGATTTGACTCACTGCCACAAGCCCTCTGGAATGATTGCAGTCTGGATGACCTGGGTCAGGTATGGGTTGGGCTAAAATGCTTTCCAGTGATTTCTAACCTCACAATGCAATAAGGATTCGAGCTATGGATTTATGGTAGCTCTGCTCAAGGCAACCAAGGATTCAACTATGTGTCCAGCAAGGGCCAAATGTCTGGTTTGTTAAGAACACGAAGCAGCAGAGCAGCCCCAAGGAAGCCTTTTGACACCAATTTTCTATTGAGAGGAGAGAAGATGATGATGATGATATTGGATTTATATCCCACCCTATACTCTGAATCTCAGAGTCTCAGAGTGGTCACAATCTCCTTTACCTTCCCCCTCACAACAGACACCCTGTGAGGTAGGTGGGGCTAAGAGCTCTTACAGCAGCTGCCCTTTCAAGGACAACTCCTGTGATAGCTATGGCTGACCCAAGGCCATTCCAGCAGCTGCAAGTGGGGAATCAAACCCGGTTCTCCCAGGTAAGAGTCCGCGCACTTAACCACTACACTAAACAGGGAAGCTGCAGCTGACCTCTGCAGCAAAGGCTTATGTAAGTCATCTTGGCAAAAAGAGGCATTAATATGATGGGCTGAATCTTGCAGATCCATTCCGCTAGCAGCTGTATTTCCCACAGCACAAGGAACTTTCCTCCCCTACAAGGAACTCCTTATGCCAGGACAAGGACTCCCTGAATGGAGATGAAGCGGAGGGTAGTCACAAAACGGATCTGTAGGATCCAACCCACAGTAAAGCAATTTTAAATGTATTTTATAGTCTCCCTAATTAAAATATGCAAACTAGAGGAATGAAAAAGAAGAGTAAAAAAAAAAAAAAATAGAAATTCAGGCTGTTATCTTTCCTTTTTTTATAAAAAAAAAATTAATAAGTTATTTCAAACATCTAAATCCTCAAAAGGACACCTGCCTGCACAAACTGACAGTGCAAGGGGCTGTTTCACGGAACGGCTGGTGTCACGTACAATTTGATGCGCCGCTCAGCTCCTGCTATTTGCCATCGCCTTACCACTATATGGTCCGCTGGCACAGAATTTCTTCTGGACTAGCTTCAGCACTTTGTCGTCTTCTTGCTGAAGTGGAGAACAAGAAACCAGAATAGTATTCACAGGCTTCCAAGGGTGCATCGTAACATGCGGCCCAAAACTCGGTCCACTGAGGAGAGGACCCGATTCCCCCATTTTCACACGTTGCATCAGACTCGGTAAGCTAAGACTTGCTGAGTCGCCTCTCCTTGCCCACCTCTTTCTCCCTCAACCCCCCCCCCCCACTTCATTTTTGTTGTTCCACCCCCCCACCGCAACCTCCTATACTTTCCTCTCCTGCTTCTGGGGTACCCTAGAGATCCAGTCCAGGCTACCACGCACACTTGAAGCTGCCTTATACTGAGTCAGCCTATTGATCTATCAAGGTTTGTATTAGAATTGTGTTTGATTGGCACAAGATCTCCAGGAAATGATCTTTCACATTGTCTCCTTTCCGTTCCTTTTAACTGGAGATGCCAGGGATTGAACCTGGGACCTTCTGCATAGAAAGCAGATGCTCTGCCATTGAGCCATGGCCCCTCTCTAAATGAAGTTGCCTCATCGTTAGGTCAGTCCACTGGTCTATCAGGGTCGGTCTTGTTTACTCTTACTGCAAATGGCTCTCCATGGTCTCAAGCACTGGCCTTTCACAACACCTACAACTGATTTGTTTAGCTGGAGATGCAGGAGATTGAACCTGGGACCTTCTGCAGGCAGATGCTGTACCCCTGAGCTATGGCTCGTCCCCTTACTATGTGCTGTATCATAAAGAAATACAACATCCAGGACTGGGGCGTCGGGCATTCCAAATGCATGGGAAAGGCCACAGAGACAAGGGTGCTAAATTAGGGTGTTTGCTGGCCCAGCCTGATGCACAGTTAACTTCAACAGCGCTGGGATTGGGCCTTGAACATAAGGAAGTGAAACTCAGAATGCGCTAGATGGATCTCATCGCCTGAAAGTGTACTATCTTCTCAAACTAAGCTGAAGAAGAGTAGGTGTTTCTACCCTGCTTTCCTCTACCTTAAGGATTCACAAAGTGGCTTACAATCCTCTTCCCACAACAGGCACCTTGTGAGGTAGGTGGCGCCGATAAGAGTTCTGAGAGAACTGTGACTGGCCTAAGGTGACCTAGCAGACTTCAAGGGGAGGAGTGGGGAATCAAACCCAGATTAGAGTCGCTGCTCTTAACCACTATACTAGCTCTCGAAAACTACTCTTCAACCAAATCACTAGTTCTCTAAGGCGACTTCCCACCATAGGAATATTCTAGGCAGGCTTTTTAATGGCCGAACCGCTTCCGCAGCCAAAACAGAACAACGTTCACGCTTAACTTCAGCCTGATCCAAAAGACAGCATCGGGTCTTGGAAACTGAGTTGCCCACCTGAAGGATGGATGGGGAGGAGTGGACCTCTGAGTAAGACTCTCTCTACTGAGTAACCACAGCCAACTCCCATCTAGGGCTTAGGAGATGGCTCTTCTGGGTCAGAGGACATAACTTCCAGGCAGATTTGAGTGCCCCACTGCACCCTACTTGTCAAATTAAGCAAAATTCGCCATAGTTAACACACATCATCATATATTTTTGTGTATATATATAATTTTTTTAAACAAAAAAAAAGTACAGCAATTATTTGCAAAGCCATACCAAGGAGCTGTTACAGCATACAGGTTTATATCATGAGGCAAGACTTGATTTAATTCTTGGTTCAAATGCCTGATTTAATTGTTTGGTTCAAAGTTAAATCAAACCCTGTCTTTAGAAATACACAAGCTATCAAAGCAAGGAAAATAAAACGTAAGTCTGTTGCCTGCAATTCAGAGACATTCTCCTAACTTTAGAACCGGAAATCTATTGTATGCCGTTAAAGGTTACTACTACTAAAAAATCTTTAGCAGAATGACACAAAGGAACAGCTGGTGGTCTGTGTGCAACTATTCTGCAAGCTTGTGCTTGGCTTTCACAAAGGCCCCAATGGCTGCCTTAAGATAGCCGGCAGCCATTTTAAAGTGCTCAGTGCCGCCACACCAAAACAGTTAAGAAGATGTTCAACTTTCCCATCGGCAAAGGTTCTCCGGCTAAGTCCCTGTGGGTGAACAGACTGCCAGGTTACCACTTGGCAGCTCTGCTATCTGCATGAAAGAATGGCATGTTTTCCTGCCATACTTTCTTATGGATGGTAAAGATTAAGGTCTTCACCCAGTGGGGAACATTCCCCACATCAGGGGTCCCCAACGCGGTGCCCATGGGTGTCATAGTGCCCCGACACCTTCTCCAGTGCTTGCAAGTGTTTTTAGGAAGGGCTTTTGGCCTAGCAAGGCTTCTGATGGACTATGCAGATGTTTTAAAACATTGCTTTGGCAGTAGCTGGCAACACAGCACAAGGATCTACATTATGTAATTAAAGTTAAACAGTTTCAGCTGTTGCTTCCACCCCTCAGAGGCACCTACTCCAACAGAAAGGAGAGCACAAAGCATATGGGAGAAGGAAAGCAGACAACCAGTCTATAACTGCAGCTTGCACACCTGAAAGCTGTAAGTGCGGCTTAGATTCTAAACTGTGGTTCAGTCGCTTGGGTTGGTGCGCTCTCTGAGCTGAGCCCTCATCGAAGTCAGAAGATGCCCCTGTATACCTACCTGCTCTGCTTCCACATAAACGAGAGGAAAGCCCATTTGCTTGGTCCATGTACTCATCACAGCGGCGATTGGTTTACCACTTGCATATTCCAGGCTTTCCCAAAGGTCCTCTGCAGACAGAGGGGGGAAAAGAAGTGAGTGAAAATAACACACACACACCCCTCCTCCTACCACTGAAGAAAAAAAAATCAAAAATTTCGTCAGGGAGATACCACCACTCGACCTTCTAGGATTCTGATGTCGGTGAAAAGTGCAGCCAAGCTGCATGAGGCTTAAGATGATCCCATGGGGGGTTTCAAGGCAAGAGATGAATGGAAACGGCTAGCCATTGCCTGAATCTGGACTTCCTTGGTGGCCCCTATCCAAGTACTAACCAGGGACAACCCTGCTTAGCTTCTGAGATCTGATGAGACTGGGTAGCCTGGGTTGTGCAGGAGGCCGATAGGGCAATCTTAATCACTTCTATGGCACTTCTATTAGTTTGTTAAGGAATTTGTATGCCACATCTTCAGAGCCAGCTCGAGTACTTTCTAAACCTCGTTCATCCACTCTTCATCCCACACTTCTGCTAAGGCATCCTGCCGTTATTCCTACTGCAAAGATGGGGATCTAAGGCAGTAAAATTCTGACATGCGGATTCATAGCAGCCAGCCAGTCCAACCAGACGATTCACCGCAGATGGCTTCCGGCCTCCAAAAGCCTGCTTCAAAGCTTCCAGAGCGCTTTCAGAAAAAAAATCCAGGGCAGAGCTCAACTGCCTTCTGAGAGTCAATCAAGTGGCAACTGTCCCCACACAGTTATTACTGTCTGCTTACTGTAAAGCCAATGGATGTGGGAACTGTGCCTGCTCCAGCAAAAGAGTATGAGAACTGGCAACATGAAACCTAAAATACTTAACTAAGGATATGAATTATTTCTCAGTTGATTCTTTCTTGGCTGGCCAATCAGCAAGCCTTCGCTTATCCGGTTTCACAGACGCTGATCTCCCCAAAATCACTACCAGGATGGTTCCCCTGAGGCAGATACTCTTTACCTATGCCTCATTCTAATCTCTGAACTTTCTTGATTTTCCTTATTCCTTTTTAAAGCCTGTTTATGTTCTCAAATCTCCCTACCCACCCATCCCATCTTCCTACTCTGGGTCTCCCTAATTTCATCTGTCACATTTTTAAAAATCTGCCCTTCCACACATGTATTCAGGGCAGAGTACTCTCCATTTCTGCCCAAGTCAGCCCCCATACATTCGAACACAGAGAACAGGAACAATCCAGATGACAGACATTCACACATACGGCCAGCTGAGGATTCTATTGCATTGAAACCCAGAGCTCAGTGCTTATGTTCCACGGATTTCAATGGGCCCAGCTACGCTTCAGTTCTCTGGACTGCAGCCAGTACTTTTATCAGTGCAGAAGGAAATGGCTCCTGTGTTTGCAAAAAGATAATATCTGAAATGGGCCCAAACTGCTGCAAACTTGCCAACAGAACATAGTAGCTGCGGAAGCTGCTCTCCCCACCCTACCCTTATCCCTGGCCAATCAGAGACTGAGATGCAAAGAACCACACAATTAGTTCCCACAAGTCCAAGAGAACTTTGGGGCTTCAGTCTGATGAACAATATACACACACATACCATTTGGGGGAGGGGGTTGTATTTTTATGCATGTGTGTGTGTGTGCACTTGGAAGTCATAGTGACCTCTGGTGACTGACCTCCACTGGGGCCAGGGGGATATTCAGAGAGGCAGCTGAATAAAGCCTGCCAACGCCTCCCAACTCTGGTATTCCCAGGAGGTCTCCCATCCAAGTACTTGCCAAAGTTGACCCTGCTAAGCTTCGGAGATCTGACAAGAGCGAGCTTGTCTTGACTATCCAGGTCAGGGCCCCACACACTATTCTTGCTGCATGACAAGGCACTGAAACTGAGAGGTCTTTCAAAGGCAGTTTGTGACCCACGAAGCCTCTCAAAATAAAATTTTTTAAAAGTCCTACTTTTTTGGCATGAAAAAGCAGCTCTCTGAATCTTAACCAGAGAACCCGTTTGGAAGTGTACCGGTTAACCAGCCATCTGCTTGGAACAGAGCTTGAAAATATAACAGAGAACTGCTGTAAATGTGCAGTCAAACACACTATTGAGCGCCTCAAATCGAAAGGCATCTTCAGGGTTCAAGTTCCACAAATAACTTGTTTCCCAACCTGTGGGACAGGACCCAAAAGTGGGTCACAAAAGCCTCTGCAAGTGGGCTGCAGGCCAGCCCTCCCTAATGGCCACCCTGCCCTTTCCATTGCTCTCTTTTATACCTTGGAAACCAAGACCTGTCCCTGAAAACAGGATCTTCCTTTTTCTCCTTCACTGCATATACATGTTGATCAAGTATGATGTATTCTGATGGTCACTAGAGTGAGAGAGATTCTTAGTGGTTGTGGTGCAGTTAGAGCTTTCTGGATGACGCTTCCGTGCTAAATCTTTTTCAGTCTGGTTTCCGCCCAGGTCATGGGATGGAGACGGCTTTGGTTGCTCTCATAGATAACCTCCAGAGGCATCTGGATAGAGGCGGCTCGGCGGTACTGATGCTTTTAGATCTATTGGCCGCGTTTGACAGGGTCGATCATCAGTTGCTGACCTGCCACCTCGCCGATGCTGGGATACAGGGGTTGGCCTTACAATGGCTTTCCTCCTTCCTTCATGGTCGGGGACAAAGGATGGCAATAGGGAAGGAACTATCTTGTCAGCTGTCAAGTCCGGCTTTAACTTTGGCTCAAACAAAGAGCATGCTGGATAGAACCAAAGTGTAACCAAATGCTGCTAGCAAACCCTTTCCTGTTCCCCCCTCCCTTTTAGAGAATATTCCTGCTTTGAAATGGTGATGTGTGAAAAGTCTTATCTGAACCTTCTCAGCTCAGGCTCGGGGGAGAGAAGGGAGCCTGAAAGCATCAAGGCCAGATGGCCTCTAATCAACATGAGAATGTATTTGTAACATTTATGTGTGAATGTTCCCTGCACAATTGCCTACCCGTAGGAATCCCTTTGAAGTATACCTTATATGAAATGTATCTACTGTATGTTCTTCAGTCTTTTCAAGCCTTGGCTTAGGCCACAAGTATCCAGTATCAATAAAATAGTTTCTTTGTACCTACATCGACTCATCATTGAATCTGCAGACTTGACATTAGCTCCCACTTGTGTGTAGTGTGCCACAAGGGGCAGTCCTCTCCCCGATGTTATTTAACATCTACATGCGCCCCCTTGCCCAGATTGCCCAGAGGTTTGGGCTGGGATGTCATCAGTATGCAGATGACACCCAGCTCTATTTGTTGATGGGCGGCCAATCCAACTTCTCCCCAGAAGACCTGACCATGGAACTTCAAGCTGTAGCAGGGTGGTTCAGACTGAGTCGACTGAAATTGAATCCGACGGAGACGGAGGTCCTGTACCTAAGTCGTTGCGGTCTAGGGATGGAGGTTTTATTACCGACCTTTGACTGGGCATTACTTACACCAGCGCCCAAGGTTAAAAGCTTAGGGGTGCTCCTGGACCCCTCCTTAAATATGGAGGCCCAGGTGGCGGCCACCGCCAGATCAGCTTTCCATCATCTTCGGTTGATAAGACAGTTGATTCCCTACCTTGAACGCGATGACTTGGCAACAGTGATCCATGCTATGGTCACCTCAAGATTGGATTACTGCAATCCCCTCTACACGGGGCTGCCCTTGTCTCAAACCTGCAAGTTTTAACTACTGCAGAATGCAGCAGCCAGGTTGATATTGGGCCTTCCCTTACGGGAGCACATTCCACCTGGGCTGAAAGCACTGCATTGGCTGCCTATTGCAGGGGTGGCCAACAGTAGCTCTCCAGATGTTTTTCTGCCTACAACTCCCATCAGCCCCAGCCATTGGCCATTTTGTAGGCAAAAAACATCTGGAGAGCTACTGTTGGCCACCTATGGCCTATTGCATACCGGGTTCGTTTCAAGGTGCTGGTTCTTACCTTTAAGGCCCTATATGGCCAGGGACCTGCATACCTTAGGGACCGCCTTTCCCCATATGTTCCCCAGAGAGCATTTCGGTCTGGATCACAAAATCTGCTGTCAATCCCCAGCCCTAAGGAGGCCAGGCTCATGACAACTAGAGCCAGGGCCTTCTCTGTAGTGGCCCCCTGCTGGTGAAACAAGTTGCCAGAAGAAGTTAGGGCCCTGCAAGAGCTCATACAGTTCCGCAGGGCCTGTAAGACGGCACTCTTCCACCAGGCATTTGCAAACTAGATTGTCAGCCACTACAGTCCTCAGGGAATGTCTGGACCACCTTTTGCAAGCCAGCCTGAAGCAGCAGCAGAAGGGAACACCTAAGATCTGTTAACAGAGAACATAACTTTGAATTTAAGATCATAGCATCAAATGTTAAATTTTTATGTCTTAAACGGTTTTATGGCTTTTATGTTTTTATATGTTTTATACTCATGCATATGCATGAGCATGTAAGCCGCCCTGAGCCTGCCTCGGTGGGGAGGGTGGAATATAAATGGAATCAAATAAATAAATAGTAAATAGTGGGATTGTAGAGAGATATTGGAGAAGGAAAGGGTGGTCAATGGCTAGAATGCAACCTCCATATCAAAGGCTGTGTATGTCAGAATGCCAGTTGCTTGAGGTCCACAGTGGGGCAGCTGTGCCCTTTCTGTGATGTTTGCTGGTTTTTACCAGTTAGCCGCAGAAGAAAATGGAATAAAGTAGATAGCTGCCAAGGTCACAGTTTGCCTAGGAAGGCAAACCGTGGGCCAGCCCTGGATGGGTCACCACGCCCCAAAGGCAGAGAACTGCTCGTCTATGCGAACCCTGTAGGCAGAGGCACTTCAAATCTGTTCTGCACACCAGCCGGCCCACTGCTGGCACGACGTAAAAATAAACACAACAGCCAAAGAACGGCTGTAGGGATGCATCTCTTCCTACTGTTCTTAAGACATTTAATTCCGTGTTTTTCATAAGAACATAAGAGAAGCCATGTTGGATCAGGCCAATGGCCCATCCAGTCCAACACTCTGTGTCACACAGTGGCAAAAAATTTTATACATACACACACACTGTGGCTAATAGCCACTGATGGACCTCTGCTCCATATTTTTATCTAAACCCCTCTTGAAGGTGGCTATGCTTGTGGCCGCCACCACCTCCTGTGGCAGTGAATTCCACACGCCAATCACCCTTTGGGTGAAGAAGTACTTCCTTTTATCCGTTTTAACGTTTCTTTTTAAATGTAAGCTAGTACGAACCTTAACACAATTATCAACTTACTTTGGGGGAGGGAGCCAGAAGTTAACAACAATTAGGCTAATTCAGAATTGGGTACATCTTCTCCCCCCCCCCCCCCCCGCCAAAGTAAATGTAGCCCATTGACAGGCAGGATTGTGAGAATGGCCTAATGCCATTTGTAATTTAGCGGAAGCTACTTTATCGCTCAAACTCCCTACGGTTCAGACAATTCTGACATATTGCAAAGCTAAGGAACTGGTTACCAGAGGCCAGGCTATCTCTGAAATGGACTGCTCTGGAGCTGAAGGGATGAATGCAAAGAGAAGTCAGCCAGAAAAGGGGGGGGGGGACAAATAAAACTGTTACCTGTAGCTGCATTCTTATGCTGAAACTTGGTCAGATACAAGTGCATTCCTTTCCGGAAGTCCTAGGAATACATTTTCAAGAGAAAGCTCAAAAAGTTAGCTTGTCACTGTACCAAAGGCTGTGTTCTTTCCCCTAACACAGTCATTTCCAAGAGTTAGCCATGTTTGCCAGACAAGCCAAGGTTGAGCTCACCCAGCATCCTTTGACTGACTAGGATGGCTCCTTGGTACCAGGCTACCCTTCCTATTTACCTGCCAAAGGCAGGGAATTACCTGTCTCCAACTTCAATTTTCCGCCCCCAAGGAACTGAAGAGGAGGAGGAAAGATAGCCTCCATATTGTAAGAGTGTAGAAATTTCCCCGAGTCTCTATGGTAAGAACCACAGACACTGGGGAGACAACCTAGAGAATCATCTGAAAGTGACATATCCTCCCTCCAACTCTGCCCTCTCCAAACATCGCTCCCCGTAATCTCCCTATACCAAACACATTATACTAACATGTCACTTTGAATTAGACTGCAGAAAAACAGCATACATGCACTGCTAACCATGCTTTTTGTTCCTGTTTTTCAGAAACAGCAGAACAGGCCGTTGCAACAGTGTCGTTTGATGCTATTGATAAACTCACAGAAAAATCATCAATTTCAAAACAAGCCTTAGGACTTAGCTCTGAAACGAAAAAGCCCAAAGAGGACAGCTTAAGAGTAGTTCCCTACATTTTCCAACGCTGATTTCAATTAAAAATCTCCTTTCTGGGCTGTTTTATGCTAAAGCTATTATTCCTTCTCGCTGCAGAGAGATCTATAAATATTTATTAAATTAGCTAATTTTAGAAGAGGCACTTAGGAACAGCTCTCTGCAATTCAACCGCTGTAAAAAGGGCACTTTCAAGACTTCTTTTAATGGAGCACAATCAAATCCAAGTATGTAAGGCCTACTTGGAATAAAGGCAAGCGTGCTGCAAAGAAATAAGAGACTGGGACAGAGCCCTTCACATCCGCTAATCTATACTAGGGAAGAGATGCACGGAAGCCCAAGACTTGCAGCTGTGCATCACATTTGTCTATCAGTCAGTGTGCTGAGTAGGGGGACTGTGTGAACCAGCCCTGCCTTTGCAAAAGTAACCGAATCCAAGGATTTTAACAAGGCCAAAATCCTTAGCTGGACCCTATAGCACCATCCCATTCATGACAGCGCTTTCCTCTGGTGCAGGGAGTCTCCTGCTGACACAGAAAAGATTATTTGAACTGAAGGAAGGCCCTATCATTAGCAGAACAGAGTCACAGGACCCAACTGCCTGCATAGTCTCCTCGTTAAGGAGCACTGCCAAATTCACAGGCTGGAAATACTGGAATACTCAAATGATTGGTACAGAGTGGCACCAGGGGCTAACCTGGCCACACAGAGCCTTCTTTCACATAAACTACTTATTCTACCTGGGAAAGAATGACGGCTGCATGCACGGAAGCAGCTTCACGTCCAAGGACATAACAAATGAAGGCTTCTTGCCTGTGACAAGTGCATAACTTGAAAGGGATACCAGGAGCCAAACTGGAGGACTTTCACTGCCTTTGTACAGAAGGGATCTTCATGCTCCTAGGGTCATATGAATTAGTCCCAAAACAGACATCCTTTCCAAAATTCAGAGGCAGCTCCCAAGAACTGGACACTCCTTGAGGGAGGAAGGCATTAAGTCTAACAAAGTTTAATCTAAGATCAACAGAGATGCCACTGGACTCAAACATTGATCTCTTCCAGAAAGTATCTTTTGCAGGCTGGTGGCAGATGCTGCACTGACAGCAACAAGTACAGTATATACAATATAAATAAAATCAATGTGTTATCTCTGCTTTTGGGACTTTCATGTATAGATAGCATATCGGTGTGTCAGATGCTGGAGGGGAGGAATAGGAGAAGAGAGCCAACCACTTTTGTGTTGCATGTCAACCCCAAGAGACAACCGGTTTGCTGCAGATGGTTAATTCAGTGCTGGACTGGAGAACCTTGATTTAATGCAACAAGACACACGTGCTTGCCTACAAAAGCATGCCTGCGTACCCTCCCCTCTTGCGCCCAAAGAAAGAAAGTTTACAGTTACCAAGAAGTGAGCAGCAGAGAAATTATACATTTTTACCTCATCCCCAATGTAGTTGTGCAGCATCCGAATGACTGATGCTCCTTTGCTGTAAGAAATTGCATCAAATATTTCATCTACTTCAGATGGGTGGCCCACGCTAACCTGGGTGAGAAGAGCAAATCGTAAAGAGAACAGCTTGCTTTGCAATCTCAGGGGGGAGTGCAGGGGGAGAGAATGCTAATCAGTGTCACAACACTAAGACCTATTTGACTCCGCACTGTGACTGACCGCTGCTTCTCCAGTTATCAAGAAGGACCAGGGGCCGTTTTGTAGAAAAATAGGTGGTGGAGCTCATTAGCACAACTCATCAGCATATGCCACCCCACCCACCAGCCAACAGCAACCTGACACAAGAAAGGAGAGCCCCGGGCAAGCGAGGCCTGCTTGGGCTGGCTAGAGATCCAACCAGCCCAAAGCAGGCCTTGCTTACCTGGGGCTCTCCCTGGCCACCCCCCACACAGTCAAAAGGCCAGCAAGCCACCCGCCACCCAAAATCACATAAGAAGTGGAGAAAGGGTGATGCAGGCTTCTCCAAGGGTTAATGAGGGCTGCTGTGGACATGGCAAAGCCCCTGGTGGCTGGCTGCCTGCCTGCACTCCTAATCCAGGGATTGTTATGCAGCTGCACCTCCTATTCAATGGACAAGGTAGGTGAGAAGGAGGAGGGGGAACCCTCAGAAAGGTTCAGGAGCTGTGCTCCTGTGAGCTCCTGTTGAATTCAAGGCCTGAGAAGGACCATGAAAGAAAACCATGGGACAAGCTGAGAGAGCAGGGTTGCAGTTGCCACTCACTTCAATGGGATGACTGTTGTCTAAGGCATCAAGCTCCTGGGCTCGTGTGTAATCAGCAGAGACAAACTGGGTCCAGATATCATATTCTGGAAAGCAGTGGTCAACACAGAGATACTCAATCCAGGAAGCGAAGCCCTCATTGAGCCACAAATGGGTCCACCATTCCTACAAAGAAGTGAGAACAGATGTTAAACACGCTATGAATATTCTGTAATTCTGTGAAAGAGCAGAAAACAAAGAAATACAGTGCTGCACCTGGTGAAATCGGAGCTTTTTTTTGTCTAAAACAAAAACCTAGCACCTATAACTTGAATCTGTGAAGCTTGAATTTGTGAAGCTTAGGAAAAAATGGGTACCAGTTTGCAGGGCAAAAAACCAACCAAATAGGAATAAACATACACATATGCACACACACTCAGTTTCCAGTTCAGCAACTGAAGGAATGTTTGTTCGGTGAGCATATGAAAGCAGAAACACAGTAACCTTCTGCTCCGTTGAATGAAATGTATTGTCACCATCATCGCCACTGCCGCGCAAGAAATAACTGTGACCAACCTCTGCAAGGCTTGCCAGGGCCGTGTGTGAGAGACAAAGAGAACCAGGAAGTCATGCTGACCTCTGGGGGCTGACCCCTACTGGGGACCTGGAGGATATTCAGAGAGGTGGCTAAATAAAGCCTGCCCTTGCCTCCTGACTTCTGGTATTCCCAGGAGGTCTCCCATCCACGTACTTGCCAGAGTCGACTCTGCTTAGCTTCTGAGGTCTGACGAGATCAGGCTTGCCTGGGGTACCCAGGGTAGGGCAGGCTTGCCAGAGCTTTGGCGGGGATTGAACGGCAGGCGTCTTTTAAGGGGAAGGAGATTTGGGGTTTGTCATTTTGTCTCAAACGTAACTGGAAATGTTTTCTTAAACTATTATTTTCAGCTGCACTGAACCAGGAGGGCATGAGATGTTTCGGCAAATAAATAAATAAAACGGGTATCCTATTACCATTTGCTTTATGCACTATTAAGTTGCAGGTTAAGAAGTGGAGCATTGTTCTGGCTAGACACGGGATGGGGTGTGAACTGCATGAGCTATTTATGTCACTGGCAGGTACAAAGCACTCCCCACCCCCCACCCTCCCAAAAAATCTGCTGGAGAAGCTACATCATTAAATCCAGCTAAGTAATCTCACTGCAGAACTGTGGGGAAGGAGGAGGAGCGAGAAGATGGTTTTTGTTTTGGGATTCCAGACTGAGGGAATCATTTCGCCGCCACCATCTTTTCTCTGTCTTTCTCTCTCCTCCTTGCTGCGAAAATGAGCTGATGAACTCATGACTCCAGTGCCTGCTGAAGTCGAACATTAGCGCAGCAAGCGTGATGGGACCAGCTCCTCCTCCTTAGCGCCGGTGCCTGCCACTGGACATCCATGCCAATGGGACTCTGGAACTGGCACACAAGCCTTAGAATCATGGAGGGGGGAGGGAGAGGGAGGGAGGGAAGGAGGGAAAGAGAGAGAGGGAGGGACGGAGAGAGAGGGAGGGAGAACGAGAAGGAGGGAGAGGGAGAGAGGGAGGGGGAGAGAGAGGGAGGGGGGAGGGGGGGGAGAGTGTATGGTAGCACATTTCCCCTCCCTCAGAAAACAAAAGTGCTCCCTTAATTTAATAATTTATTTAGGGAAGGGTTTTTTTGTCCCACCTCCCCAAACCACCTTGCCAGAGGGCAATGGACTCCCAGAAGCCCCCAGAGCAGGGTAATGGCTGCAGGGCTAAAACACTTCGGCACATTTGGTTTGCAAAATTTTTTTTAAAAAGGTCAACTCTTTCCAGAGCCCCCTTCCCTTCATGGAAGTCCTGACTCGTCACCCAACACAGCCTCTCCCCTGTTTCCAACTGCCTCAGCGTCACTTCAAATGCTAAAAATATACAGCATGCTTTCCCGATTGTTACTTTTCCATTTCAGTGACCCAGAGGCCAGATGACAACTAAGGAAAAGTGGCTTGTCACTAATGTAAAAAGGCAACAAATAACCATTGCAAAACTATGGAAGCCAGAAAGACTTTTGCCTTTTGTAAAAGTGCAGGGAAGCTGTTTATTTTATGGATGCTGAAGATCCAGAGCAGGAAGGGGAGTGGGGGGAGAGATAAGACAAAGAAAACCCAAGACAGCCATACTTTCTAGTGCGCAAACAGAAAGCCAACAAGCAACCTGAAGATACAATTCTGAAGGAGGTGTGTATTTGGAAATTCCTGACAAGCACCACTTAAAATATAACAGCGGTATGATTCAGCATCCCTAAGAATCAGAGCTCTTGCCCTGCCGCCCTTAAAATACTTATGCTTGCAAAAATAAGCATAAGGAACAGTGGATGACTCTAGACACCAGGAACAGCCTTGAGTGCACTAGACAGCTTCTACATGTATTTGTTTATCAACAACCAATCTTAGGCCTATCACAGAGTCTGTACAGGGGCTCTAACCACTTGCGGCCGTCGCTCGTGCAATCTTCCTTACGATACTGTGCATGCACACAGCATCAGAAGAGAGCATGCGGCATATGCAGTTATCACAAGCAATGGGTATACAGTCCAAATTATGACCCTGGGGCTGCAAGCAAAGGGGAGGTCTGGACAGGTGCTCTAACCATGTGCAGTGGTTCTTCATGCAGTCTCCCTTATGACACTGTGCATGAACACAGCACTGGAAGAGAGCATGTGGCACCTGCAGTTATCACAAGCAGCGGGTACGCAGTCCAAGTTATGACCCTGGAGCAGCAAGCAGAGGGGCAGGTTGGCCCGTTCACAACTTGAATCACCTAAGGCCACAATACTGTGAAGCTGAGCACATAGATTTCGTACATATACAAAAAAGCGTACCATCGTCACAAGGTTTCCAAACCACTGGTGAGCAAGCTCATGGCCCACGACAAGAGCCACCCACTGACGGGACGAGGAGCACGAATTTTTGGGATCAATCAGCAGAGCAGTTTCCCTGTGTATCAGGAAGAAAACACAGAATGAAACAGTGTGGCACGAAAAAGTAGGTTTTTAAAAATCTAGCCAAACTATGTATTTTTATCAAGGCGTACAAAAGTGTATCTTGTTTGCATGCAAGCGCAGTGGGAGTTAACATTTTGGATCTGCTAGAATACAACAAAGAAGGTAGAAATTCTAAAACAGTAGAAAACCACAACCATAACCCTAGGGGGGGAAATGAAACCTTGACCTTGCCTATATTCTATTACAACTCCACATTCAGAGGCACATTCAGAGGCACTTCAGAGTGTTGAAGGCAAAGACAAATAGATTCAAGGGCAGCTTCTATCCAAGTGCCGTGGTTAAGCTAAATGCAGGGTTATGAATGGTTATGTGTTTTTAGATGCATTTAAATGGTCTATGTATATGTCCTTTTGTGGGTGTTGATGTGTTGGTATGTTTGTGGAAGAGCACCTCATTTCGTTGCTCTCATTTTCTTTTTTGAGAACAATGACAATAAATCTATCTATCTATCTAAGCCTCTGAATCCCAAAGCCAGAAGGCAACATCAGGGAAAGGCCTCAACCTCTATGCCCCGTTGGCCCTCCAGAGGAACTGGTTGGCCACTGTGTGAGACAAAATGCTAGACTATTGGTCTGATATAGCAGGGCTCTTCTTACGCTCTTAACTGGGCTGGAAGGAGAGGGGAACTGAACAGATAAGGGTCATAACTTTAATGCCAACTTGCTCTTTTTCATCAACGTTTCACCCCAAAACACCTTCAAAATGATCACAAAACTACCAGTGTCGCTTCAAACTCACCCAAGCTCACCTCAAAACCCTTCTAACAAAAGGACTGTTTCAACGTTTTACAGGATTTGGGAAATCTTTTATTGAATGGCATAACTGAGGGAAGGGAAGAGGTTTCTAGGTCTTTGGCTTGGTGAAACTTGCAACGTAACTCAGGGGGCTCCACAACCCGCTCTCAGCTGCAGTGTCACAGTTGCGCCATCTTCTCTTACTGACTGCCTACACTTATGCCCCTCCCCAAGATTTCAGAGAGCCTTCCTGGCCTTGCCAAGATATGTATGCCACCCTTCTGGTAATTCTGAGATAGAGAAAGAGCTACGGCGACATTTCTTTAAAAATCCAGTTTTGTGGTACAGTGTTCTCAAACTCTACCTAGGGAATGCTAAGAAGATGCTGCCGATCCGCAAGATGTGGTCTGATTTAAAAGTGTGCTGAGTGCAGAAAGGTTACTCTGGAGCTGACACGCGAAAGCAAGGGCACAGGATGCGCTGAGGTCAGGGGCGTTGTAAACAAGGCTCCCTATCCACCCTCCACTTTGATAAGCTGGGCTCTGAGATTCAAGTTCACTACATATGAACATATGAAGCTGCCTTATACTGAATCAGACCTTTGGTCCATCGAAGTCAGTATTGTCTTCTCAGACTGGCAGCGGCTCTCCAGGGTCTCAAGCTGAGGTTTTTCACACCTATTTGCCTGGACCCTTTTTTGGACCCTTTAAACATGCGTGCTTGTTTAAAAGTCAACAAGCAACTTTTATATGTCAGCCAAAAGGAACGTTTCGTGAAACGGGAAGACAGCTGGGGGAGGGACGACACAGGAAATATAAAGTATATCCCATGACGGCGGGCTGAAAAATGTAAAGCTTTCGAATGCTCTTTGCGAGGTCTGCAGGTTGCTGATAGTTTGGACATTTATCGTACCATACTGCGCCAGGTGCCCACACCATGATCCATCTGCTCCAAACCTGCTCCAAGTATTTGGTCAGCGCAAGAATGTGAACACCTATGTCCAAATAAGCGGACACAGGGGCTCCAAGCATACTGTAACTGAAACAAGAGAAAGCGGAGAAGGATAACTACCAAACTCTGGCATCCTACGCTGCCTTGCCTGGGTCAGGAATGCCTGGTTCTCAGCCCAGACTTCATAGCTACATAGGTATGCCTGCTGCTCTCGACTTCAACTGACCTTCCCCCAAAGACTTTTTCGCTTCTTACTGCCAAAGAGACAAGCAGCAGCGCTGGCTTAAGATAAAAATGGCCTTGGAACTTAAGCGGCTATTCGTAGCATCTGTGGATAAGTGTGAAGGCTATGGTGGCTGGTGTTAACGCTGTGGCCAAGCTACATATCGATGACTGTGGGCACACAGCTGCCGGTTGAGTACTCCCTAGCTAGAGAAAAGCAGATGGAAAATCCTTCCCTTGGCAATGCTACTTGGTCTGTAGAAAGCTATGGAGCCAGCGTGCTCTAGAATAAGAGGCACTCCTGTAGGTGCCAAGGGACTGCAGCGTAAGTCTGACAAGCATAGAAGGTTTCCTGCCGATTTGGAACACCTGAACATATGAACATATGAAGCTGCCTTATACTGAATCAGACCCTTGGTCCATCAAAGTCAGTATTGTCTTCTCAGACTGGCAGCGGCTCTCCAGGGTCTCAAGCTAAGGTTTTTCACACCTATTTGCCTGGACCCTTTTTTGGAGATGCCAGGGATTGAACCTGGGACCTTCTGCTTCCCAAGCAGATGCTCTACCACTGAGCTACCATCCCTCCACCTGGAAACAGCAGGGTCAGGGGATAACAGGAGTTAAAGAGCTGGGCCCAAAAACTACAAACCATGAAGTGGTGGGTCGGGTCAGGGTCACAAAGCAGCTGAAATCAGATGGGGGAGGGTGAGCATGAGGGTGGGAGGACAGAACTGGACCTATGAAGACTCGACAAGCAAGAATACTTTTGCCACCCTATCTTAAGACCAAGATGTGAACTAGAGAATGCCCCCTTCTGAATACCATTCTGCAGAAAATCTTCAAATATAAATTGACAGCGTTTCCTTCCCAGCAGCTTCCCAACCATGAATTGGCAAGCTGCAGCCGGCAGACTGGTACAAGAGCTCTTGACAAAGAAGCCCCTTGGAGATACAAGCTATTTTCTTCCACTGAGCTTCTGCAAGGGGGAAAAAAACCCCACCCTCCACACAGTTTTCAATATTTAGAGGAGTTACAGATAATGGTGGAATATGGGACACTGCTCATGGGGGAAACCAGCTTCAGTGCACTAGATGCAACTCTGAGTAAGCATATAATCATATCCCTGTAGGTCTGATGCTATAGTGTTGTTAAGTTTGTAAATGTGTGCACAGCCCGAAATGACTGTGTGCGCACACACACATGGAAATCTTGCTGTTGGAATTAAAAAATGAATCTGGAACTTACAGCTGCAAACACGTAAATATCAAATGCAAAGAAAGATAAGGTTTACTTTCACCTTACTGAAACTACGAAATAAAGTAACAGTTTTCCAGCCTCAGCAAAGGTCTCCAGAACAACCGTTGTTCATGGGACTGAATGGCCTCTATCCATCCTCTCTCAAAAATTCCCTTCCCATCTTAAGCATGGTAAAACATCAAGATCAATCCTGATAGTGACCAACATTAGAGATAAAGAGGGTTCCAGTTTAGCCTGGCTTTGAAACCATCTTCAAACCATGCCTAAAGAGGCCGCCTGGCTAACTTTAACTAAGGTGAATGGTTGTGCAGTTAAGAAAAAACACAGTAACTTGAGTCCTGAGAGAAAAATGGGAGAGAAATAATATGTTCTCTGTCCTATTTATGATGATCTTATCCACCATTAAGAATACATCTACCCTGGGTCACAAAGGACTGGGAGAAAGAGATGCAACAAAAGATCTTAATCAGAGTTACAACTTTAAAAAATTTTTCTTAAAGATCTGCCTCTAAAGGCTTCATTCCCACCCATCACCCACACACCCTGCTGCCCAGGATTTGCTAAAGTACGCATTTCTGTGGAGACCTCCACAGAATAGTTGGAAAATAGTTGGAAATAGTTGGAAATAGTTGGGAAATAGTTGGAAAATAACTTGGAGAAAGTCACTTGAACATTAATTAGGACAAATTAGTCAAAAAGACACACAAAAGGGAAGAGAAGACAGTATTTAACAGCATACCTATAAGTAACAAGGCCCCAGTTCTCCATGGCACCTTTATAAAATAAATACAAAGATTTATTGATACAGCCATCTCCTAAAACGTTACACAATTTAAAGAAAATCTGGATTTCAGAGATAACACAAGATACTTTACCAGCTGCAAAGTCTGCAATAGCAATGAGATCAATTTTAGGAAGAGGATAAGGAACATTGAAGTAATCCTTATAAAAAGGCAGGGTTTTAGCAGCAACCTACAGGGGAGAAAAAACAGTGAATATTGTGTATTAAATGAAAATAAAAGACTCGATATTTCCTTTTATCCAGTACAAGCTCTGTGATACACTGATCTTGAGCAGTGAACAGCTGCCAGTAATCACTTCTCACCCAACAGACAAAAGGAGTAAAGAACATTTTAGCAACTGCTAGAGTTCCTTTTGGATCCCTGTCAATTGGACCATAAGAATGAACTGGCAAATAAGGCTAAATGTAACTCCTGAGATTTTGCAAATATAGGGCACTCCAAAAGAATGTGCGCAATTGTGTCAATCTTACCTGAGTAACAGGGTCAGATGCATTCTGAATAAGGCAAATGTATGAACTTTCCTCTTGTAACTGCAGAGGAGAGGGTGTTTAATCCGGCCAGAATAAGTGTTCTCAAAAGGCTTTGGGAAGCCAACAGACAGGTATAGGAAGGAAACTCAATGTTTCCCATTGATTTCAAGCGGGTGGGGGGGGGGAAGCACTGGGAAAGCCCCCTCCCACTGGGAGAGAGTGAGGGCCAACCCGCCTGCCCTCAGCATTGCCCTCATTGCTACCTGACTAGCCTAGACTGGGGAGGGCTCAAGAGAGATGCCTCAGAGAGGGCAGATGTCCCTGGGAGAAGTCCCAGTAGCCATAATGACCAATCCAGCCCTGACTTCAAAACACTGCATCTTAATTTGTATCCCTGTACTGCTGTGGGAGTTTAAAAGTTCCCCTTTTCCCTCTGGCAAAGAGGCAGGATGGAACACGCTGGGAAGATCACCTGGCCACTAATCTGATCAGGCAGCAATTGGTGGCAAAGGGTCCTGACAAAGACCCCAAAGCCTGCACCCCTGGTGACCTTACCAAATTTTGAAGGGTATAGTACAGTATGTTTGTCTGCTGCTCCAGCCATAAGAAGAATAGTGTTCATGTTGTAAAAGACATAACCTGTAATCTTCTATGTATTTCAGATCCATGTAGGGGACAGGCACGCCCAACAAATAAAAGAGATGGCATAAACTATTTTCTTCTCCCTCACCAATTTATCCATCTGCCTGGATAGGGAAAGATCATGATCGCCACCTGAAATTTACTGAACTGTAGTCTATCCTTTCCTTTGCAAGCCAACATAGAGAGGTGTCACCCAGCAAGGGCTTCCTCTTTGCAGGATGTTTTCCATGAACTGCCTTGGAGTAAAGGCACTTCCTTAAATTTTGAGCTGGATCATCCTGCTTCTTTAAGTAAGAATTCAATAAATAAACAGTTATAAACTCCAATTTCTCATATATTAGTTTTGAAGTATCTGCTATAAGGGAGTCTGAGTGGCTGATAGGGGTGCACACACACACAAATTTGGTATTTGGGGGGTACACCAAAACCAAAAAATATTGGTATATACCAGGGGTGGCCAAACTGTGGCTCAGGAGTCACATGCGGCTTTTTCACACGTGTTCCCTCTAAGCTGAGTTAGCATGAGCTAGCTCACAGATTTTTTTTCTTAGCTCAGAAAGGATGACCCCAGAGCACACTAATTTATGTAGTAGCTTACAACTTTAATGCCAGTGGCTCACAACTTTAATGCCAGTAGCTCACAAAGTAGAATTTTTGCTCACAAGATTTTGCAGCTTAGACGGAACATTGGTTGTGTGGCTTCTGAAGCCCCCAGCACCCTATTGGCTTGCTTGGAGAAGGCATTTGTCTTTTTAAATCACTTTTCCAAGTCAAGCCAGCCAGCAGCTTTGAGAATGCATTTAAAGTTGTTTTCTTTCCACCTCTACCATCTATTTGCTTTCCTTCCTTCCTACCTGTCTTGCAGCTCTCAAACATCTGACATTTATTCTATGTGGCACTTACATTAAAGCAATATCAGCATGATATTGGGATTCCAGAAATAATTAGTATTGCTGAATTTATTCAGCACCAAACCTTCCCTTCCCTCCCTGAGTCATGCCAAAGTAGCGACATATCTTAGTGAGTGAAGAGAAGGCATTTAAACAGACATATTTTCCCCTTCCGTTGCTGAGGTGCAACTCGAGGTGGGAAAAGAAGATATTTAAAGTTTAATTACTTTCTCTTTCATCCCTGAGTTGCACTGCAGCTTCAGTACATCTCAGCAAGTGAAGGGAAAGTATTTAAAGAAACATAACTTTCCTCCCTTCCCTTTCTGCTCCATAACTCGGGGGGGGGGGGATGTTTCCCCTTCACTTGCTGCTGTGTGCTGCTGTGTGACTTGGTGAGGGGAGGGAAGACACATGTGTGACTGGACTTTGCAAACTTTCCCTTTAAATGGCTTCTACAAGCTTCACACAAGGAACCTGGAAGCAGCGAACGTTCCCCTGGAAGGTGGGTGAACTCACGCTACTTCAGCAAGTGAAGCTGAGCCCGAATAAAAGCCCAATAATATTGGCTTTCATTTGGGCTTAGCTAGATGGGTAGAAGAATCAGATTAGAAACTCTGATTCAGGTGAATAAATCCCCCCAAAATAGCATTTTTTTCAAGTATTTATTTGGCTCAGTATAAACCAAATGCACACCCCTAGTGGCTAATCTATCAAGTTCATTTGTTTTCCTTTTGACTTGGGACTTCATACCTACGCTTAATAGAGAAGGTCCATCTTCTGGATTCTGATTTAAACTAAATCCCTCATTGACATCAGAATCATTCTTCAAAACCTCAAATCAACTTTTTAGTGGCACGGAGGGCGGTTATTTATTAAAAAGTTTTCCAATTTACTTTGCTTAGTTTTTATAAAAGGTTTGTCATCAATCCAAATAAAACAAGGGGGAGTAATGCTGATCCTATGAACTTAGGGGGAAGTATTTCAGAAGTTTCTTTGTGCGGGAGCTTGGTTTAGATGGCCCTGGGGGTCCCTTCCAACTCTTTGATTCTACGGCTCTATGATCTGTCATGCCCATTTTTTAACGCATTTTAACAAATGGAAAGGAATGCCCCACCCCCCCCATCCAACCTAGGAAAGAAACTAACCAAATTGGTTGTCTTCAAGGGGAAGAGAGGAATGAAGAGATAGCGGGACAAGCCAAGGTCAACAGCTCTCTAGCTTCAAGAAAGAAAACCCACACAAACACTAAACACACCTTTGAACTACAAAGAATAATAAAATACTAAATATAACTAATGGAAGTCTAGTAAAATAAATACTAAACAAATAACAGCCTAAAAGGCCTGAACCCACCTAAACTAAGCTCAACTGAAAAGACATAAATAAAACCTACAGGCAGCTGCAGCCTGCCCCTTCCCAACACTTTGCTTGGAAATAAAGAGAAAGAAGGGGGGGGGGAGTTGTCAGGGTTTAAACCAATAAATCTTTGGGGGGGGGGATAAAACAAAGGCAAAGAACTGCTAGAAACTCCCCACCACTCTAATAGAGTAAGACAAGGAACCCGGCCGAACACACACACACAAAAATATCACCCACAAGGCAATCCAAATAAAATGAGGGGGAGAAATGAAAGGAGCATCTGATAATGAACAGACTGATAATGAACAGAAAAAGGTAACAGAAGCAAATATAAACAGAAGTAAATAAAGCTCCTTGAAGCAGAGCACAACCTAAATGGGTCAGCCAAACTAGCACTGGAAACCAGAAGTCCTCTATCCAATCTGTAATTTAATGATGTATCTTTCTGGAATGTTGTATACAATGCTCTAGCATTGCCTGAGTATGTGCCCTCCATAACTTAAAGTTTTTACTACTACAGAACACCAACTTGGCAATGGAGTCCATTCATTCATGAGAGGATCAATTTGGTAAATTGGTACTCTGGCTCTCAACCAGATGTCTCGAGAATCCAGTGATTCCCGAGCACAAAAACGCTGACCGCCTCTGCATTAGACAACAGCATTTAGGAACAAACATCAGCAGCCACTTCAATGCTGGGAAATTCAAAAATCTCTCTTTAAGACCAACTCTAGGCTGCCCCAGAACCACTGGAGGGATGTGTTTTTACCTCTAATGCGAACTTTCCTTGCTCCGCTTTGCCAACAGGAGTGTAAACGCGGACTAACACACCGTCAGTAGACCTGGTCTCAACGAAATCATATTCTCCCACCACGAAAGCGACGAGATATGTTGACATCACCGGGGTGCGGGCAAACTTCACTTCCACCAGGTTTTCGTCATCGGGGTAGGGCCTCCGTTCAGTGACGTTCTTTCCAAGGAAAGAGGTTTGACAGAGAATCATTAAGCGGGGAAGAGGGAGGACACTGCACTGTATTTCACACGACTGAAACAGACAGTAGGGGCTGAAACCTCGTGGCTTATTTTGCAATGCTAAATGGCAAGCCATGAGTCCCGCAGAGCCCTCCCTCCTTCATAACCATTCTACTTCAACTGTGTGCTCCCATCACCTCTTGGGGGTTATAATGGGTAGCTCAATGAAGGTGTCAACCCAGTCTGTTGCAACAGTGGAAAAGGCAACTGTGTTAGTGGTTATTAGAAAAAGGATTGAGAATAAAACGGCCGATATGCTCTTTAGATCTATGATGCGGTCTCATTTGGGCTTCTATGTACAGTTCTGGTCACTGTATCTCAAAAAACCAACATTGTAGAGCAGGAAGAATACTTTACACAGAGAGTGATCAAAATGTGGAATTTGCTGCCCGGGGATGTAGAAGAAGAAGAAGATGATGAAGAAGAAGATATTGGATTTATATCCCGCCCTCCACTCCGAAGAGTCTCAGAGCGGCTCACAATCTCCTTTACCTTCCTCCCCCACAACAGACACCCTGTGAGGTGGGTGGGGCTAAGAGAGCTCTTACAGCAGCTGCCCTTTCAAGGACAACCTCTGCCAGGGCTATGGCTAACCCAAGGCCATTCCAGCAGGTGCAAGTGGAGGAGTGGGGAATCAAACCCGGTTCTCCCAGGTAAGAGTCCACACACTTAACCACTACACCAAACTGGCCATGTAGTCATGGCCACAGGAATAAACAGATTTAAAAGGGGATTAGATAGATTCAAGGAGAAGTGTATCAATGGCTACTAGCTATGGTGACTGACGGGAACCTCCATACTGAGAGGCACTAAGCCTTTGAATCCCAGAGCCAGGAAGCAGCATCAGGGGAAGGCCTTGGCCCTTATGTTCTGTAGTTGGCAGTCCAAAGGAACTGGCTGGCCACTGTATGAGACAGGATGCTGGACTAGATGGACCACTGGTCTTATGTTCTCCCACAACCATCTCCATGCTTTTCTGCCATTCTGCTCCTCACTCTGGCAAAGCCACCCTGGATTCATCCAGCCACTATAAACCTCACTTCCAAGACTCATTTTAACAAAGTTCTTCCTCAACCATCCTGCTTCGCTGTTATCACCTCTAAAATAACACCACCTGTCCTTTTCTCGAACGCTTATCGGTGTTGGCTATCTTCCCCTTACCAACCACTGCAAGGCATTTCACTTCACCAAAGATATTTTTGGTGCTTATCCAAAGAGCAGTAAATTAAAGATTTCAGGTTTTCACGGCTGGTAACATTAGGGTTTCGTAGAATCTTTCGGGATCAAGTGCCGTGTTCTACTGGAGAAAGTTTTCCTTCCAGACGTTTCGTTCTCAGCTGTGCATTGAGCAGTAAATTGTTCAGTGCAGTATTATTTAACATCACTGAGTACCTTATATAGTATAAATAGGTAGGTAACAGAAACAGGATCTGGGTACAGACCTCTAATCCATATTTTACTAACTACCAAAACCAATGTAATATAAAGGAAAGTGCCCTCGTTTCATGTACCCGATGTCATTAACCACTTCTGGACCATCATGAAATTTAGACTGAGAACTCTGCTAAGGCAGCATTTGGCAAAGTGTTCTCCATTCACCGGTTTGTTCCTCCTAAGCAAGCAAAACTGCCTACAGAAACATGCTGTCAAAGTACACCCATTAAAACGACACTGAAAGTGCTTACAAAGGTCTTGCTTATATGTTTAATGTCCTTTAATACGAATTCTGCCAACCTGTTCACTCAGCAAAAGTAGGAAAGAATGGAAGAATGGAGTCCTCAGGACCTGAATACCCAAACTTTTTAATGTGAACATTATAACAATCAGCTTTGCTTTCCCTCTTCCTGTGAAGTGTTCACCTAGCACCACCACCTCTCCTACTGGTAGATAAGCCAAGATGAATGCCAAAAGACATGACTTTTCTAAGGATCATTCCTTGCTGTACTCCTGGTTTAGAAGCTGACATTGCACTTTATCATGATAATTACATCGAATACACAGATAATACATCTGAATGCATAGATCATAAATAAAGATCAGCCAGAAACAAATCTGTGAAACTTTGGGGAAAATCCCACCCATGGATTAGAAACTGGATATGGCATGCTCATGCCTCTTCTGCTCGTCCTCGATCTGGTATAATCATAATTTAGTGCCACACCAGATTACAGCTGGAGGATTATTTTGAAAGCACAATATGCTTGGAATCAAATTCTGAAACATTCTTGCAAACCACAGCTTTGGATAACACTGGCTAACTTCACAGTTCAGAAGCGATATCCAAACTGAGCCAATGGTGTGCAGAGGAGGAGTTTTGCCAGTCTTTCCACTCAAACAGGTGCCCCTCATGACCCAACACTTAGCTCAGCAAACTGAACTCTGGGTTTCTGTCCTCACAGATGCACCTTAACCACAGTAGCAAACTATGGTTTGAACCAGGGCTTTTTTTGCAGAAAAAGCCCAGCAGGAACTCCTTTGCATATTAGGCCACGCCCCCTGACACCAAGCCAGCTGGAACTGCAATCCTGTGCGTTCCTGCTCAAAAAAAAGCCCTGGATTAAATCTGCAGAAGGCACAAGAGATGCAGGGATAGCAGAGACGTTCTGCATTCAGAAGAGCCTGGGTCATCGCATCAATTTGCATTTTCATCAGTTAACCATTTTAATCAAATACTTACCATATTTGACAAAGCTACCCTGTCTTTAGGAACCACCAACGAGATATCAAACGTTGCCTTGATGGAGGGCTCATCCCAGCAAGGAAAGGCTCTACGAGCATCAGTAGCCTGGAGGAATTAACAGGATTGATCAATGCATTTGAGGATGAGATTATGACAATACAAGAACAGATCGGGCAAATTCCAATGAAATACATTCTTAAGCAAAATGTGGCCTTTACATTCCAGTGTACAAAACAGCAACACAGAAGCGCATAGAGAACCTGACACTAAATTGTTCAGGGTGGTGAGACCAGAAAGGATTGTGAGGCACGCCAAAGGGATCTGTCGAGGCTGGAAGAGTGGACGTCAACGTGTCAAATGAAGTTCAACGTGACCAAGTGCAAAGTAATGCACATTGGGGCCAAAAATCTTAACTATAAATACAAGCTGATGGGGTGTGAACTGGCAGAGACTGACCAAGAGAGATCTTGGGGTCGTGGTAGATAACTCACTGAAAATGTCAAGACAGTGTGCAACTGCAATAAAAAAGGCCAACACCATGCTGGGAATTATTGGGATGGGAATGGAAAACAAATCAGCCAATATCATAATGCTCCTGTATAAATCAATGGTACGGCCTCATTTGGAATACTGCGTACAATTCTGGTCACCGCACCTCAAAAAAGATATTATAGCATTGGGATTTCCGGGATTGGAAAATGCCGAGCTGAACTGCTTCTCAGAAGGGGAGCAGGCTGGAACTTCTGTTCGGGGTAGTGAGAGGCAATCTAATGCCTACTGCCTACTTTTCTCAGTCAGAGATTAGTCCAAGATATGCACAGGAAACTTTGAGGAGATTTACTTTGGCTAAAAGGGAGTTCTGGGGGGGGGGGCTCCTTTGAGGCTTTGAAGGGTCTCCGGAGACGAGTTGCATTTTCATCATCTGCAGAAGTTTCCAGAGTCATTTATTTGACTTAAGCTCAACAGGATCCTAATCTTCTATGATACTACTAAACATCTAAAGCTATACAAGACCAGTGTTGATCTGGATTACAGAAAAGGTACAGATCGCTATCTTTCATTTCGGGACTAATTAAAATTAAACAAAATAAAATCAGAAGGTGGGAAATTGAAATTTAGAAAGCTTGGAAGAAGAAGGGAAGAAGGGGCGAAATTTGGACTTTGTAAATTTAAAGGACAGTGTTAAAAAGTGAAAAGGAATTTATTGTTTGGTCTACTTGCGGTTTTTGAGAAAAAGCCCCATCGTCATAGAATTGCAGCTCCCACAGTCAACACAGGAAATACGTCAAGTATCGTGAGATCTCTCTACCAGCGAAAACGGGATTTGGTGGCAAGTAAAACAGGAAGCATTGGATGAAAAAGGGAAATCACTGAAGCAGCCAGCCTACTCTAGGACTATAATATCATAGAAAAACATCGGCGGCCATTGTAAGGAGGCCAAAGTTTAAATAAAATTTTTAAAGTGTTCGAGACATTAAAAATTGGTGGAGCCGACAGAGGTGACGATTATAAGGTATCTGCTATTGGACATTATTGCTAATAACTATTTTAGAAGCCTCTAGAGGAAAAAGGAAAAATATTTTAAAGTGAGGCAGAAAGTCGTGACCGCCATTTTGGAGAAAATAAAAACTTTAAAAATAAATATCTGAGCTCAGGAGGCTCTGAGGACAGCAAATTAGGCTTATTGAAGAAAGCAAGCTTCACTCTTTTAAACCTGATAGTTGAAATTTAATTTGGTGAGGTCAAATTTTTCGGTGTTTTTACATCCGACCATAAGCAAACCCGTGCAAGGGCTGCTTCACTGGATAAAATTCAGGACCAACTGGATGCAATGGAAGCCAGGATTATGAAAGGGATGAAGGAGATAACTGCTTCCAAAAAAGAAATTAGAAAAGATATTGAAGAGCTAAAAAAAAGATATAGAGGATCTCAGAAATGAGACTGTGGTAACATCAAAGAAAGTGCAAGAGGTGGAAGAGAAAGTGAAAGTACATGATTCCACCTTGCTAAAAATACAAGAAAAAGTGGCAATTCATGACAATTCATGTATGACTATATGTATAGAGTGAATTCACTTTATGCTAAAAAAAATAATCTACCAAGAGATGTGGTTATAAGATATACGACAAAAGAAATGGTGGGAAAGATTATGCAGCAGCAGCAAGCCTTTATTGGCATAAAACAGATTTAGCAATAAAATAGCAACATAAATAATATAAAATCCTAGATAATAGAGTACCTAGGGAGCTAATATACATAAAATAAGTAAAATATACATGAGTCAAGTTTAGCCAAATTAAATAATTAAAACAAATAAAATGAGGTCATTCCAGGACCATTCTCTGTTGTATTTCCATGGCCTGTTGAAGAAATCTAGCAACCGTTAAAGTTACCTCAGAGCAAGTGTCATTTAAAAGTTTGTGGACTTTGCCTGAATCAGCACAGCCCAACATATCTGCTAAAATATCTTTCAGGCATATACAATAAATATCATCATAAAGGGGACAGTTCAATAATACATGGGAAATAGATTCGATACATTTGGGATTACAAAGACAATGTCTATTAGAGTACTCAATCCTGTTTAATCTACCAAATAAAATAGCAGATGGTAATGCATTACATCTCGTTAACGAGAACGCACGCCGTTGCTGTGGAGCTTGCAGAGAGGAGAAATATGACGCTAATTTCCCTACTGAGAGAGGGAAAGATTATGAATAAAAACTTTGAAAAGACATTGATAGTGGGAGGCAGCAGAGTAAGAATTATGAAGGAGTTGCCAAGACAAGTGATAAATGACAGAAGAGCATATAAGAAACTGACAGAAAAATTACGGGACAATGAAATGAGGTATAGATGGATAATACCTGAAGGTTTGAGCTTTGAACTTCAAGGAAAAAGGATTACAATTACAAATACACAGGAACTGCGTAGATTTTGTGAAGAACATAAAGAATTTGCACCATGATGGATTACAAATTATTATCTTGGAATGTAAATGGACTAAATTCACCACAAAAAAGAAAGGCAAAGTTTCATTGGATTAAAAAGTAAAATTGTAATATAGTTTGTTTACAAAAAGTACATATTAAACAAAAGGATTATAAATTTTTATGGAATAAGCAACTGGGACTGAACAGAAGAAAAGGGGAGTGTTTTTTCAAAGACATTATACAACAATTTGATGAAGTGACATATGATCAAGTTTTGATAATGGGGGACTTTAATGGAACAATTAAGAATACACTGGATAGGTCTGGGAAAACAAAATAATAAGGAAGGAAAATTGCCAAAGTCTTTTTTTGAATTGATTAAACAAGAAAACCTGGAAGATATATGGAGAAAATTTAACCCTGAAGTGCAGGACTATACCCTTTTTTCAGCAAGACATAATGCGATAAAAGTCTGTGATAAAAGTATCAGTATTCCATTTTAGAGAAAGGACACAGAAAACTAAAGAGGTAGGGACTTAGCAAAGGCAAACAAGGGAATTCAGGGGCCAAGCAACCAGTGAAACAATTCTTTCAATCTCTATGCCAGTCTTCTGTCCATTTATGCCAGCCCTGAAAAGCAGCTGAAGTTAACAACCTACAGGCGCTGTCTTGTACAAAGTGCAGAAACCAAGAGGAGATCAGGGTAGACCTTTCCCAATAGAAAGGGTAGAACCTGCTGTTCCTTCCCCCTTGGAAGAACAAATCTACAACCCCAGTCTTGACCCTCATGGTTTCTATAAAAGGAAAATGCGGAAGGGTCTACCTAGCCAACTCTCACACAAGGAATACACACACACACACAAGATACAAGGTATTTTGTACTGAGCTCCTTAAGAAAAGTATTCCTCACAGTGCTGAAAATACTGCTGGCTGCTAGACCAGGTCATGTTCTATTTTTTTTTTATTGCTTTCCATTCCTTTGACAGATAAATGAAAAGTGGTGGATTTCTAGAAAGACAACAGCAAGTAGTCAGTCCTTTTTAGAGGCTGAAATCCACAGAGAAGGGATGCAGTTTCCAACAAAAGTAGGAAGGGGAAAGGGACACAGAAGCAACTCATACCTCAAACTGAGTAACAGCAGCAAAACGAGCATCTCCAGAAGGTGTGGTGTATTTACTTCGATAGAAGCCTTTCATTTTATCATTCAGCTCTCCAACAAAATCTATCTTTAATGACCCCATCCCTGTGGGTATAAAAAAAGAAACACAAACAGATTACAATACCCCGCTACACAAAGGTGCTAAACCCAGAATGTTTGAGTAGGATGAAATGGCAAAGCCATCAAAGAAGTCATAAAGAACTTCCACCTGAGCCAAATATCTTAGAAGTCGGCCTTTTAAAGCTAGATTCGTCGAGTAGCACCTCAGAGACTTGTAAGATTTTTTTGTTCAGCTTCCATGTTATCTAAGCCATCAAATGTCATCAGTGTCCCTACCACTCTCTATAGCAGTCCCAATGCAAAAGGAAAAAAATGGATGTAAATCTGACATAAAAAACCTACAACCTACAGGGGAACATTTTAATCTTCCTGGTTATTCCATTGTTGTCCTAAAAGAGGTAATCTCAGAGATGACAATCCGAGACTGCTGAATTGATTTACAAATTCAGAATAATGAATACCCATCCTTCAAGCTGACACCTATCTCACCACAGATACTGATTTCCACCCCCAAAAATATACCCTCCCCAAAGCATATCCCTTCTGCTTCGATCAAGCTAATTACACACATTGTACCTGCATCCTGAATTCCTCACAACACCCTTTCCACATGTACGTATATAAAAATATTAATTTTGTCCAGATGAATATGACATGCTGTGATAACACACACCGTTTTAGTCCACTAGATTGTGTTCTGATGCTTCAGACCAAACTGGCTACCCCCATCTGAATCTATAATACACATTATTGAAGAGGTTGGTGTTTTCAACATTAAGTGTAACATTTTACGATAGTTCTTAATACTGAGACTGAACTGTTTCCAGGTCCAAATAATAAATTCTTATCAACTACAACATTTTCAAATTCCAGTTTCACCTATTTTTCCCAACTTTCCAGATGGCAAAAACTAACACGCGCACTTAGGTGGCATCATGTGCAGCAGCTTGCAGCTCTTTACTCCCCAGAACTGAGAATATTTGCATTTTTGTTAGAACAAAACTAAGATCTATATTTAAGTTTCATAAATATGTCCAACGGTATTATGCTAAATGAGTGATGCATTTTTATTTTCCTAAAGCTGTAAATCAAATTTAGGTTTACTAGGGCCATATTGTTTGGATTTCATTTTCCCAGCATTTCTTCCCTCCATCCACAAGACTTCCAAACCTTTTTTTTTTGGAAAATTTACAGCTCTATGGAAATGCATGAAAAAGTAGCAGAGATTAAATGACAGCCAAGGAGCACAAAGAAGAGCAGGAGATGAGAGAGTTGAGTGATACAAGAAAGTTTTGTGGAAGAAGTGGATCTGTACCAATGAAGTGAGGGAGACAATGCCATGAGGAAGGAAGGAAAGGTCCCCTGTGCAAGCACCAGTCGTTTCCGACTCTGCGGTGACGCCGCTTTCACAACGCTTTCACGGCAGACCTTTTTACGGGGTGGTTTGCCATTGCCTTCCCCAGTCATTACACTTTCCCGCCCCCCCCAGCAAGCTGGGTACTCATTTTACCGACCTCGGAAGGATGGAAGGTTGAGTCAACCTCGAGCCGGCTACCTGAACCAGCTTCTGCTGGAATCGAACTAGGTCATGAGCAGAGGGCTCCGACTGCAGTACTGCACCTTTACCACTCTGTGCCATGGATAAAGATGGAGATCAAGGAAGAACCTAAAGCCACTCCAAAGATGGAATAAGATGAAATATTCAGTTCAGATGAAATAAGAAAGAGTGACATGGGCACACAGACAAAACAGTGAAGGCAAGGTGGGAAAACAGAGAAATCTGGCCACTGATACCTAAAAATCTGTTGTTAGCATCCCGCATTTCAAAATCCTTTTGGAAGACCATGGGAATGCTTTAAAAGGGTTTACAACTTGGCCAACTGTGATTTTTTTTCAAAGCAATGTATCAAGCCCCACCCTAGAAGAAAACAACAAGTCCCAGCTTGACAAGCAGGTGTACATTAAACGCATGAAGATGCATTAAACATAATTCAGTCTAGCACTTTCTGGATAACAAGGGAGCAGACAATTCCTTGTTCAGCACAAATTGTCTCTCGGCTTCCAACTCCTGGGAGACAGACACGTGGCAAGGCTCTGCAGCAAAAGTTTTACTACTACAGAGCACCAAACAACCCCACAGGCAATGTAGGGTGATTAATCAAATGCAATATATAATAATAATAATAATAATAATAATAATAATAATAATAATAATAATAATAATAATAATAATAATAATAATAATAATAATAATAATAATAATATAGGCAGCATCAGGGGGAGAACAAGAAGAAGAATAGGTTTTTATACTCCGCCTTTTCTCTACCTTAAGGAGTGTCAAAAGTAGCTTTCAATTGCCTTTCCCTTCCTCTCCCCACAGAAGGAACCTTGTGAGGCAGGTGGGGCTGAAAGAGTTCAGAGAGAACTGTAACTGGCCCAAGGTCACCCAGCAGCTGCATGAGGAGGAATGAAAAATCAAACCCAGTTCTCCAGATTAGAGTCTGCCTCTCTTAATCACTACACCACCCTGTCAGTAGGAAGTGAAGAGGGAACAGAGTTCCATTCTGCAAATGGCGCTTCATATGTAGGTTGCTGGATACAACCTACAATTGCCAACTCAGGCAATTTATTTCCTGGAGATTGGGGGGGTGATGCCTGGGGATAAGAGTCATTGGGGATGTGAGGCCATACAATCCTCCCTCTGAAGCTCCCACTTCCTTCAGGAAAAGTGATCTTTGTAACATGAAGATGAGCAGTTAATTGTGGGAGAACTCCAGGTTGGTAATTATACAACCTACTATGATGTTACCAAAAGTCCTCTCTAGGAAGTCAGTTAAGCTCTTATTTCTCATTTTTTTAATAGGCCCAAACTACATTCTAGGGATGCTAAGCACATATCCAGTGTCAGAAACAGCAGCTGTATGTCCAGCTCCTCTTCCTTCTGGTATCACTACCAGCACTTACCAGTGTTGTAACATTCCACTCCAGCCCTTTCCAATTCTCCCATCAACAGCAGCCAGTGCAATGGAGCACGGCTGGGCAAATAAAGTTGCAGTTGTACTGATTTCAACTGAATATACAACTTCACAATAGCTAATGCCGCAATAAAACTGCTAGCTTCCAAGATACTGCAAGACTCTGTGTATTGGCTGAAAAACATCAACATGGCCACCTCTCTGGAATCTGTCCCTCTTCAGTTGTATGCATACCACCAATCTCCAATATGCTATCTCCTCATGAGTTTCCCGCTACCACAGGAGGTGGTGGCAGCTACAAGCATAGCCAGCTTCAAGAGGGGGTTAGATAAAAATATGGAGCAGAGGTCCATCAGTGGCTATTAGCAACAGTGTGTATATACATGCGCGCGCGTGTGTGTATGAAAAAAAAATTGGCCACTGTGTGACACAGAGTGTTGGACTGGATGGGCCACTGGCCTAATCCAACATGGCTTCTCTTATGTTCTTATGTAGTGTTACCCAGAGGTATCAAACATGTGCCCCGGGGGCCAAATCAGGCCCTCAAGGAACTGGTTGTCATCTGCTTCCTTCTCCCTCTTCTCTTGCTTCCTTCTGCATCACAGCTTGTTTTGCAAGGCTTTCTCAATTGCACAGGAGCTGCAGAGCAAAGCATCTATTTTCTCCATTGGCTGAAGCTCCTCCCTTGGGGAAGAAGGGAGGGAGGGAGGGAAAGCTTGTTTTTCCAGGCTCTCTCAATCGCACAGCAAAGCTTCTGATCAAGGCCTCTCTTCCTTCTATTGGCTGAAGCTCCTCCCCCTCCTGGTCCCCTGAGGAAGGAAGGAAAGAGCTAGAGCTTCCTTTGCTTAGTTCCCTCAATCTCATGGGAGAGACACAAAGAAAGCACCTTTAAGACCAAGTGCTAATGTTTTAAGCACATTTTATTTTTTAAAAAAACTTTGTGTTTGTCTGTGTCCTTTGTAAAGTTCAGGACCTACTTACTACAGGACCTACTGTAAACTCCAGGAGGATTGGCTACATCAGGGGTGTGTGGCCTAATATGCAAACTAATCTTAAATAGGAACACACATGGTCTCATTTATATCAGATTCAACCCTCATAACAAATGAGTTCGACACCCCTGCGTTACCAGACTTCCTCATCCTCATCCCTTCCATCTTATCTCTTTTCACTTCCCCATCCTTTTTGTCCTCATTCATGTTCCCTCCCTTCTTCTATTTCCATTATTTATTTCATTTATACCCCACCTTTCTCCACAGTGGGGACTCAAAACTGCTTACATAATTCTTCCTTCTTCCATTTTAACAACAACCCTGTGAAGTAGGGTAGACTGAGAGTATGTGGCTGGCCCAAGGCCAGCCAAGCTAGCTTCCCTAGCAGAGTGGGAATTTGAATCTGTGTTTCCCAGAACTTAGTCTGTTCATTGACCATTACTCCACATTGGCTCTTGTTTCCTTTTATCACCTTATCACCTTCCACAGGCCCTGTCTTTTCTATACTTCTTTTGCTGGCTTTGGAGAGAGCTAAAATGCAATGCAAGGATAGAGAGGTTGCAGAGGTGATGAGAGGACCGGCAGGAAAGGGAAGAGTCAGATTTCAACCAACTCCTGGAAAACGCAGGCAGCAGCTACAGCTTAAACTGGTAACAGGTGACCAAACCTATACTTCAGTTCTGTTTGTCATCACTAGGGGTGTGTGTTTGCTTGAAATGGCTTCAACAAAACAGTAGAAAGGAATTGGGGGGGGGGCACCTCATAACCAAAAGCAGTAGTATAACAAAAAGCGCAACCAAGGAAAAGGAAAGAGAAGAGAGGATTTACGCTGCCCCAGGCTCTGCCAAGAAAACCCATCCCATTCTCCCAGCAACTGCCCCATCCAGAATCCCTTCACACACAATGAGGATAAAATCCATCACACAAAGGCTTACTGACTTCCCAGTTTTAGTGTCAAACAGATTTTCCCTTGCAGAGGGGAAACTAAGACCACATACCACAATTTCTGTTGGATAAATGCTAGCTAACTTGGGCCTTTTAAATGCCTGGAAGTTTCTTGGGCTTCTAAAGAAACTGAAATATTCCATTTCCTCCACCATCCTGAACATTTAATCAGATGTACAGGGAAGGGCTGACATTCCACATGGCAGCCATTTTGTGATCCTCTGAAAAAACTCCAGCATTGCCCACAGGCTCAACAAGATTAGGAGACCTGGATGTATATACCATTTGGGAGTGGGTCTCAATCCCTTTTTACGTGTTTTTTTTAAAAAAATGGTGCTGTGTAGTAGTAAACTGATGCACCTCTCTCTCACACTGCTAGCCAGTTTGGTGTAGTGGTTAAGTGTGCGGACTCTTAACTGGGAGAACCGGGTTTGATTCCCCACTCCTCCACTTGCACCTGCTAGCATGGCCTTGGGTCAGCCAGAGCTCTGGCAGAAGTTGTCCTTGAAAAGGCAGCTGCTGTGAGAGCCCTCTCCAGCCCCACCCACCTCACAGGGTGTCTGTTGTGGGGGAGGAAGATAAAGGAGATTATGAGCCGCTCTGAGACTCTTCGGAGTGGAGGGCGGGATATAAATCCAATATCCTCCTCCTCCTCCTCCTTCTTCTTGCCCTTTAGCCTTGCTTTGGAATGAGCAGCTTCAAAGAGAGGCTCTGGTTTAAGGCTCCTGAAATGGAATTCATTTGCAGATTTCATGCTATCAGTTTTGAGCTTTCAGAATAAAGCTAGATTAGTTTTTTGTTTCTTTGTGCTTAACAAGATTGCGATTTCTGTTAGGCATTAATACAAGTGAAAGGAGGTGACCAGCAGGGCCGGATCTAGGGGGAGGGCAGAGGGGGGTGCTTGCCCTGGGTGCCAACAGAGGGGGGGGGGCACCAAATTGGAGTCCATTGTATTCTATGAGACCATAAAATAGAATGGCCCATAAGGGGGCGTCATTTTTTAACACCCCCCCCCCCCAAAAAAAAACCATCCAGATCCGGTCCTGGCGACCAGTCCCGGAACTCTAAACTCTTCGTAGATTATTACATAGGAAGCTGCCTTATACTGCCTAATCAGTACTGTCTACTCCAGGGGTGTCAAACATGCAGCCCAGGGGTCGAATCAAGCCCCTGGAGGGCTCCTATCAGGCCCCGAAGCAACTGGCTGTCATCTGCTTTCTTCTCCCTCTCTCTTGCTTCCTTTTGCATCACAGCTTCCTTTGCCAGGCTCGCTCAATCACACAGGAGCTACAGACCAAAGCCTCTATTTTCTCCATTGGCTGAGGCTCCTTCCCCTCCTGGTCCTCAGGGGAAGGAAGGAAAGAGCCAGAACTTCCATTGCCCAGTTCCCTGGATCCCATGAGAGAAATACAAAGAAAACACCTTTAAGACCAACAAGTGCTAATGTTTTAAGCATGTTTTATTTCAAGGGTTTTAAAAAAAATCTTTAATTGCGCGTGTCTATTTCCTTTATAAAGTTTATATCTCAGCTACCCAGGGCTTTTTTTGTAGCAGGAACTCCTTTGCATGTTAGGCCACTCCCCCTGATGTAGCCAATCCTCCAAGAGCTTACAGGGCTCTTAGTACAGGACTTATTGTAAACTCCAGGAGGATTGGCTGTATCAGGGGTGTGTGGCCTAATATGCAAAGGAGTCCCTGCTACAAAAAAACCCCTGCAGCTACCTAATCTTAAATAGATATACACACAGCCCAGCCCAATATGGCATGGCCCGGCCTGACAAGGTCTCATTTATGTCTGATCCGACCCTCATAACAAATGAGTTTGACACCCCTGGTCTACTCAGATTGGCTGTGGCTCTTCAAGGTCTCAGATACGGGTCTTTCCCATTACAAACTACCTGACCCTTTTCAATTGCAGATGCCAGAGACTGAACTTGGGAACGTCTACATTCAAAGAAGGTGCTCTACCGCTGAGCTATGTGCTCCTCCCTGAACAACGCAGGATATTTTTACATGCTTCTCTAGAATTAGATGAAGAGAAGGTCCTTACTTCTAACTAGAAAAGACCTTCCTGACACTTTTTTTTGCTGCTGAGTCACAGCCGGCTTACGGTGACCCCCCTCATGGGGTTTTCAAGGCACAAGATGTTACAGAGGTGGTTTGCCATTGCCTGCCTCCATGTCATGACCCTTGTGTTCCTTGGTGGCCTCCCACACCAATACTAGCCAGGGCTGACCCTGCTTAGCTTCTGAGATCTGACAAGATCGGACACTTACTTTGAAATAATTATTGCTTGTGTTTACAGGGAGCAACTGAGAACTGTTACCTTTAAGACCAGTTCCAATACAACAAGAAAACAATAAAAACTGACCCTTCTCTAAAGGGCTCTGTGGTTCAAGTTCCGTTTGACTCTGATCGCGCCGTTTATTTTTATGCCCCTTTTGCAGTGTGGAATTCACTACTCACTCATCCAGGACAACTTAATCAGTGACAAAAAACCGGGGGTTGGGGGGGACGGGGAGACTGGTTACAATCATTACTACCAATGCACATATTTCAGAATGCATCCTCCAGTCTCAGTCCTCCCAGAGAACACTGGGAAGAAGTAGTAAAAACAAACCCCATCCTGCACTGTAGCTGAAGTGTATGGAAACGCCTTGAGTGAGAATTGTGTTTTTCTGTTCTGTTCAAAGCACACTAACCACCACCCAGCTGGGTGATGTGCACTTAAAATGATCTGCATCAATTAAGCACTGTGGTAGAAAGCAGCTATCAAGTCGAAGCTGATGTATGGAAGGTTTTGAAGGCAAGAGATGTTCAGGGGTGGTTTGCCATTGCCTCTCTCTATGTCACATCCCTGGTATTCCCTGGAGATCTCCCATTCAAATACTAGTCAGGGCTGACCCTGTTTAGCTTCTGAGATCAGGCCAACCTGGGCTATCCAGGTCAACTAAGCACTACTTGGGATTTTAAGAACAGTGCTCTAGTATCACAGGGTGTACACAGTTTGGACAAGAGCTCTTAGTGCCCCTAAATGAAGGAAGTCTAGCTGCCTGGGCAGCTAAAAAATTAAAAGCCAGTGATGCCAATTTTGAAATATTCAGTGCTGATTTAAGGCACTGGAGAAAGCACAATTCCCTGATTTCCATGGTGCTTTCTGAGATGTACAGGCTGCATGGTAAGGGGGGAAAAAAACACTTGCAGGGTCTTACCCTAACAGGACATGATACAGTGACAAGCATCCTTGATTTATTTTTATTCTGTGACCACAAAAGCAATAGCTCTCTGCACTAAAAGGCCTTCACAACACCCTCCGGCTGAGCTTGGCTGTCTGTTCTGGAATTAAAAATAACTGGCAAGAAACAGTCTCAATGTCCGGGTGTTGCTAGGCTCCATAATGCCCACAAGGCAGCCAACAACCCCTTCACTGAGCTGCCAAGTGAAAACTTTCTCTCCTCCCCCCCCCCCTTCCCGAGCTGCACAGCTAGAAATATTTTTTCAGAAACGTGTGTTTAAAAAGTAGGACAATGGCTGACAAAGGTATCTGATGGGAGACAGAGGGTGCTATCAGCATTGAGGGGGGTGTTAACTGCAAGGGAAGAAAATTTACTCCTGCTGGGAGAAGATATTCTGTAAACAAAAGTTTCAGTTTCAAAAAGAGTGGATTCCTAAGACTGAGAAGAAACCATGCAACTTCTAGCCTCCTGTTTATATAAGTGTGCCAAAGTTGTTCAATAGGAGTTTTTTATTCTATTAGACAATGAACCTGAACTCTTTGGAGAAGCAAAAATTACTAAACTGAGGCTATCGCACTTTGATCACATTATGACAAGAGTCCCTGGAAAAGGCAATAATGCTAAGGAAAGTTGATGACCCCAACATGAAGCCACACAACTCTCTGTTTGCAAGACCTGAGCAAGGCTGTTAACTATAGGAAGTTTTGAGGTTGCCATCACTTGGAAGCAACTTGACAACACTTAACACACACACACACATGACTTATGAACCATTGTGGTATTTCTCCTCCTCCCTTAAGTAGTCTCTGGTGGGGAGGGCACAAAGTCCACAGAAGCAATGATGGTTCCACTGCCAATTCCAGAAGGCAGACATGCCACTCACCTCACAATGGATGCAGCTGACTGACAGCACATCCAATGTGAGCTGGCAAACTGTACAACCACTCAGTCAAGCCACAGAGAATAAGGTCTCCGTGCATCCATGCATCCAAGGATAGCATCCTCAGCCATGGTACACAGGGATACCTGGGCTCCCTCTTTCAAGGAGGGTGTGCTCTTGTAGGACACTAGTTTAAGGACAGGAACTCAAACCACAGGCTGAAGGGCATGTTTCGTCCTGACTAAATCAAGTTGCAGAACAGATGTCTCTTTTTTACACTATTCCTCATGGCCTCTTCGTGCATGACCGATTTAAATTTGAGCTTAAGATGCTTTAAGAATACACCTAAAATGCAGATTGTGAATATGCACATCATACAGGTTTTCCAGGAGCTAGGATTGGCTGATAGGACCAGATTCCACCAAGACCAACACTGGGAAAGACTTTCCCCCTCTGCTCTATTCAGCCAGGGACTGCAGGAGAGAGAGGGCTGATGGTCTTCCCCCTTTAAGGATTTGCACAACACCTAGAATTGTCTATTCTGCAGTTACCTTACTGAAGCTGCACCTTCAGTCAGTTGGGCTCTGAGAGAGAACAGGAAAGGGAGCTGCTGAAGGAATGTGCCTTTTCTTAACTGCTGGGGGAAACTAGCTGAGGCTACTGTGTGGAAGGAGAGAGTCTGAGGGAGTGTGCTTGGGGCACTTTAGCTTGGAGAAATGTCAACGGAGGGTTGACATAATAGAGGTTTACAAGATTATGCATGGGATGGAGAAGGTAGAGAAAGAAGGACTTTTCTCCCTTTCTCACAACCCAAGAACTTGTGGGAACTCAGTGAAATTGCTGAGCAGTCAGGTTAGAATGGATAGAAGGAAGTACTTCTTCACCCAAAGAGCAATAAACACATGGAATTCACTGCCACAGGTGGTGCCAATTTCAAGCACAGATGGCTTCAAGAGGGGATTGGATAAACATCAGTGGCTATTAGCCACAAGGTATAGATGGCACTCTCTGTCTGGGACAAATGATGCTCTGTATTCTTGGTGTTTGGGGGGGGGGAGAACAGTGGGAGGGCTTCTAGTGTCCTGGCCCCACTGGTGGACCTCATGACAGCACCTGGTTTTCTGGCCACTGTGTGACAGAGTGTTGGACCAGATGGGCCACTGGCCTGATCCAACATGGCTTCTCTGATACTCACCTGCTCACTGCACCTGCACCTTGCCTACTGAAGGAGAAGAAAACCCAGAGAACAAGGTTTGGGCTACATCTCTTCCCGTTACAATTCCAACTTACTATCTTCTCTTCCTCCCCATTCAGACACTCATTTAAAAGCAAATCACTTAAACAAGGTATTTGATTGGTTCACCAGGACATTAAAGCCGACAAGTTGTGAAACACAGGAAGGAGGCAGATTTCAAGAGAAGACAATGTAATGAGAAAGAATGCCCTCCTGTCCAGGGAATGGAATGGATTAAGTTTGGGGCCCCAGCTAAGCTAGCACATGGATCATCAACCAAAATCTAGAGAGAATTCTGTACCTGTTTGAAGTGTGCTGGGGAAGGAAAGTGTCACTTTCTCATCTTCGTTCTGGTAGTTGAATCCTGTTGCATGGATTTCTGAAAAAGAGGGACCAGTGAATTCAGCAAGACAAACCAAAAACAATTACCTGTATTGTTTTAAGTAACATAAATCTGTAGTGCAAAATGAAATTCAGAGAACAGACTTCTACCTTTTTAAACAGGGTGCATTTTCTAACCCTTATGATGCCAGGAAAATACCTGAAACTTGGGGGGGCAGTTTCACAAACAGCTGAAAAAACAATTCAGAGTCTGAACCCTCCCTATAAGACGGCATTAATTTGACCGCTCCCGACCTTCCTTTTCACATTTACCTGCTCCTGTTTCAGTTCTTCGCCCAGTTTGTACATGATAGGTGCTCTGCATTGACATGAACCTACCAGGACATTAAGATGCTCCTCAGAAGGCCTGCTCTGGTATTCTCACAACCAGAACCTCAGTGAGTAGCAAACAGAAGAACAGAACTGCTGGATCAGACCAGTGATCCATCCAGTCCGACATCCTGTCTCACAGAGTGACCAAACAGTTAATCTGGAGGACCAACAATAAAAGTGTAGAAGCAAAGGCTGTTGCCTGTGGTTGCCCCTTGGCACTGGTGTTCATAAGTTTACTGCCTCTAAATGTGGAGGTTCCTTTTTAGTCACCATGGTTGCAGCCACAGCCAGACCTATCTTCCATGAATCAATCTAATCCCCTTCTAAAGCTGTCTACGCCCATGGCCATTACTATATCCTCTGCCAGCAAATTCCACGTTTTAATCATTCATTGTGTAAAGAATTATTTCCAGTTACTGGAGGAGACAGGGCCCTTTCTATCGTTACACCAGACTTAACATCAGATGTCATGATTAGGATCTCTCACTTTTTATATACTAATTGGCAGTCCAAGTCAGCACCTTTGAAAACTGGGAAACAGCTGCTTGGCCTGTGTGGTATAGTAGTAAGAGAGTCAAACTAGAGTCTGAGAGACTCAGAGCTCCACTCTGCCGTGGAAGCTTGCTGGGTGACCTTGGGCCAGTCACATACACAAAGCCTATCCCCAAATCACAGGGTTGCTGTGAGGATAAAATAGAAAAGTGTTCTAAGCCACTTTGGGTCCCCGTTGGGTAGAAAAAAAGGGTATAAACAGAGTGAATATATAAATGGGAGGAGGAGTTTAAAGAGATATAGCACTTGTACCTCCCCACTCCTCACACACATTCATCAGCATTTGGAGAGACAATTTTTGCAGGAGATGCAGGGAAGAAAAGGGCTAATTAATCCCATACCAGCCATCTCTTCCCCAGCCTTTAAAGCAGCCAAGCAGAACTCCTAATTAGTGTAAAGAACACAAAATATCCTAGCAAAGATCTCTGCATTACTTCAAGTCAGTCTGTAATGATTAAAAAGGTAAAGGTAGTCCCCTGTGCAAGCACCAGTCATTTTGGACTCTGGGGTGACGTTGCTTTCACAATGTTTTCACGGCAGACTTTTTATGGGGTGGTTTTGCCATTGCCTTCCCCAGTCTTTTACACTATCCCCCCAGCAAGCTGGGTACTCATTTTACCGACCTTGGAAGGATGGAAGGCTGAGTCAACCTCGAGCCAGCTACTAAACCAGCTTCTGCTGGGATCGAACTCAGGACATGAGCAGAGGGGGCTCCAACTGCAGTACTGCAGCTTTACCACTCTGTGCCACAGGGCTCTTCCTGCAATGATTATGGAACTGCTTTTCAAAGGAAGCTCCTTCCTTATTGATCTTCACATATTTGGCAAGAGAGGTACTGTGTGGGATGATCCTTGGGTTATCCAACAGTTTTGCTTTTGTTGGCCTTGCGATGTTCTGACTTTTTTCTCTGTGGCTCCTGATGCTGTATTTTGGCATTCTGACTCAATAGCTTTTAATTGTGAGTTTAAAAAAAACCTACAAACCTGATGTTAGTTGCCTGGTGGATTCAACACACCAAAGAATTTTCATCAAGCAATAAATATGCAAAGATAGTCTGTTTGGAACATGACTGCAACTGCCCTAAACTTCAAATGCTTTTGTCTCCCACATGAAATCTAGTTAATTCACGCTTTGAAGAATTCAGTGTAAAGATTAAATACAAAATACTGCTTGGGAAGTTCATAGTGTAGTAGGCAATTTTTAAAAGATAGTATCACGGCTGATGAAAAGTTTCAGCAGTAGCCACAGAAACTGTCCTTCCCAAATATGGAGCCCCTTCTGCATGAGACATGTACCTATATCGAATCACAACCTCTCTCACACCTCTGTTCATTTACGTCCACCATTTTTGTCATGAGTGCAGAACCAAAACATGGGCCAGACTGCTTCAAAGAATGGCTTTTATGTAAAATGGCTGGCACCATAAATGTAGCTTAATAACCACAGCCAAGTATCTGCATAGTTCAACACTCTTGCAGTGAAACTGCAGTATTTGGGGATTTTTTTTTTTAAATGGAATTCTAGAGCCCTTGCTTTTATACTTCATATGTACCAGAGTGTGCAGCAGTTGGAGTGCTGGACTAAAATCTGGGAGATCCAGGTTTGAATCTCCACTCGGCCATGGAGGCTTCGGGGTGACCTTGGGCCAGTCACACGATCCTCAGCCTCGTCTTTCTCCCAGGTTTAAGGTGAGGATAAAATGGCAAAAAGGAGAATGCTGTAAACTACTTGGGGTTCCCACTGGGGAGGAACGTGAGGTATAAATGAATAAAAATGTTCTCTTGGCCTCTGCTACTTAAGTTCTAAACATCTCCATTATATTCAACTGGATTGTAGTCCAACAGCACCTTTGCTAAGAACAAGGTAAAGTTATTATTATGGTTACTGACCAACAGGAATAAACATCGGCAGAAATAAAAATGTCTTGAAATCATTACTTGTAACTACTTGCACCTTAGCTGAACTCCTTAGATCGCTCATTATGGAAGAAAAATGATCAGGCTCAGAATCTCAAAGAAGTAGCTAATACAACTAATCCAGTAATTTGTTCAGAGTTGATTGACCTAGAATCCTCCATTCGGTTAACTGATCTCCAAGGGACATGCAAGGAGACCCAACAAAAACACAGGTTATCGAGAGTTGCAGGGTGTAAGTTTTTGAGAGACAATGCTCTCTTCATCAGACACTTTTGAAAGCTTATCCCCTGAAACTCTTGTGGCTCTCTAATGTGCAACTGGACTCAAATCTAATTATTCTACTGCAGATCAACACAGCTACCCTCTGAAACTATAACTATATTCAGAGACCACGTAAATATGTATAAATAAAACATGGCCACACCCCTCCTTGTCTTGCTCCAAGTTACTTTAGGAATGAGTGATTTGAAATACAGGAGCACCCAAGATGTTATACCCTTTCCTACTCATCATCTCTCCCCTTCCAATCAAACACCTATGCTATTAACCACTCTGGAACACTGCAGGAAAGGGGGCAAGGGAAGGCGTGTGGCAGGTAATTGCAGCTGAAAAGGAGCAAGCATAGAAAGGTAGCGGTCTCACACTCAAACACCCCAAGCTTATCAGTTTCTAAATGCTTCCCCCCCCACACACACACACAACTTTCTCCTGGGGAAACAAAAAGGCAGCCAGGATTCAGATGGTGCAATGTAGGCAAGCTCTCACATGTGCACAGAACATACAAAAGTATCCAATGCACGTCTAGAGTACCACAAAGCAGTCTGTGTTTTAATGCCACTCCATTGTAATTTATTGGAGCTGAGGTTGGAGGGAGGGGACAGCAGAGTTCCCTTCAAGCCAGAGGTGTCAAACTCATTTGTTGCAAGGGCCGAATTTGACACATCTCCAATTAAAGGTTCTCAATCAGATCCTGGATACTCACTCACTACTAGGGGTTCAGTGGTCCGACACAGTATTAGACATCCATCCCATCATGACAGGCTTTTTATGCACATGTTTCCAGCTGTAAACTGATTTCCACTCCAAACTGCCATTCTCAGCAGCCTCATTTCACTCTGCACTCAACAACAGCGCTGGATCAGAATGCTCCTGGAGACTTCCAACTTCTTCACCACTCAGATAAGGACATCCATATCTCTCTCCCCCCCACCTTCATCTATTATAAGGGCAAGGCCAGCCAATACATTCCAGAGGCATGTGCACAATGCCCTGTGACTGGCAACTGTATCCCTCACATGAAACAGAGAGGCAGGGGCATGCAGATGAGCTGCTACTTCTTTCATCCCTTCCTTTGATTATATTAGTTCCCTTATTGTACATTGGTGTTATCTGAACACTGAAGATTCAATGAAGGGAAGCATTCTAATTCAGTTAATGTAGTTAGCAGTACCAGGGATGGAGAGGAAGAGCAAATATGTGCACAGTCTGACCCAAAATACTTGACTTATGAATGAAAAGATGGCTCTTTTAGAAGACCTCCCCAGGTATAAAGTCATTTCCAGGCAGGGCTTAATTTGGAGGTACAGAAGTTATTAAGTGTACAGAAACTTGCCTCCACTTGGTAGAAAGTGCCATCAAGTCACAGCTGACTGATGGCAACCCCACTGGGTTCTCAAAGCAAGAGACATTCAGAGGTGGTTTGCCACTGCCTGCCTCCGTGTAACAAGCCTGGACTTCCTTGGAGGTCTCCCTTCCAAATACTAAGCAGGGCCGATCTTCCAAGATCAGGCTAGCCTGGACCATCTGCATACTCCAAGCAATCTTCCTGGTAGCTAAGACATTACCCCAAGAAACTGAAGCTTGTACAGCCATCAAACACACGGCCCAGCTCATTAGCAATCGCAAGTTATGGGCTTTGAAACAGCAGTGCCCCAAGTGCATCTAGAAGAAGAAGAAGATATTGGATTTATATCCCGCCCTCCACTCCGAAGAGTCTCAGAGTGGCTCACAATCTCCTTTCCCTTCCTCCCCCACAACAAACACCCTGTGAGGTGGGTGGGGCTGGAGAGGGCTCTCACAGCAGCTGCCCTTTCAAGGACAACCTCTGCCAGAGCTACGGCTGACCCAAGGCCATTCCAGCAGGCGCAAGTGGAGGAGTGGGGAATCAAACCCGGTTCTCCCAGATAAGAGTCCGCACACTTAACCACTACACCAAACTGGCTCTCCACACCAAACTGGCTCTCTACGCAGAAGCGGATGTGATGTGCTCGGCATGTGCCAGGGCATTTTTTTTTTAAGTCTGTAGACTTAAACAAGAAAAAGGTAATATTTAACATTTGTTATGAGGGACGGCTCTGACGTAAATGAGTCCCTGTCGGACTGGGCCACATGTGCCATAAACTGTAGCAGAGATATAAACTTTATAAAGGACACAAACAAAAAGGGTTTTTTAAAGCTTAAAACAAAACATGCTTAAAACATTAGCACTTGTTGGTCTTTTTTTTTTTTAATTAAAAACAAACTTTATTTGATCTTAAAGCAGCATAACAATGACAAGAAAAATGAGTGCAGTAAAACAAGCAGAGGAAAGGCGGTATATAAAAAAAACCCAATTGAACAAACATACACAAATAATCATCTTAAGTGAGCAAGAAAAGAATATTGACATTAAAATTAATGTAGGAGCCTATAGAAAGGAAAAGGGAAAAAAATCCATTGACTTAACTAAATTACCATAAATATAAAAATTGACCTAAAAGGGAAAAAAAGGAGGGGGGGAGACCATGTACTCAGTAGTGGGAGATCCTAAGCCATGGGAGAGGAAGGGTTAGGGGAAAAGCAAACAAATAAATAAAATAGAGGTTAAAAATATAACCAAGAGTGATATACCCAATTTGAAGGAAGATTATAATGTCTGGACAAAAAATCCAAAACAGGAGCCCATGTTGAGACAAATTTATTGAGGACCGTTGGAGCATGAAAGGGCTTAAAGATGCTTTCTTTGTATCTCACCCATGTGGATCCAGGGAACTGGGCAAAGGAAGCTTTCGCTCTTTCCTTCCTTCCCCAGGGGACCAGGAGGGGAGGGAGCCTCAACCAATAGAAGAAGAGAGGCTTGGCTCAATAGCTCAGAAGTGCGATTGAGAGAGCCTGGCAAAGCAAGCTATCCCCCCCTTCCTCCTCAAAGGAGGAGTATCAGCCAGTGGAGAAAATAAAGACTTCGCTCTGTAGCTCTTGTGCAACTGAGCAACCTGGCAAAACAAACTGTGATGCAGAAGGAAGCAAGAGAGAGGGAGAAGGACGCAGATGACAGCCAGTTGCTTGGGGGCTTGATAGGAGCCTTCCAGGGGCCTGATTTGGCCCCTGGGCCACACGTTTGCCAACATGATTCTGTATGCCTAGTTTTAAAAATGCCCCCTTTTCAAGATGTCATTTTTTCACAAGCATTTCAAATGCTATCTCCAAGTGTGTCTTCTAATTTACTCAAGAGTTCTCACTGGTCTGAAAGAGTCTTCAGTAATGTACAGATACAAGGAAGTAATTAAGGCTCACCCAAACCCTGGACAGAATCAGTCCCAAACAAATGAAACAAGTAATGCTGAGACTGACGGTATGGCTGAAAGCATCTCCCTTTTCACAAATGATTTAGGACCCAATGATATGACAGACTGTTTTGGAAATACAAGCTTCCCTCTCCCTATCAAAAAGGAAAAGCATGTGCGTGTGTGTGTGTATACACACACACACAAGTTTTAAATAAAGCTAGGCTGGGAATTGCTTTCTTGCACACAAATGTGAATGAGTTAAAATAGAAACAGATTACCCTCCTCCCTCCAAACCCCCCCCCCCCCCAGCAAATGCAATCTGTTCACAGACATGGAGGTTTCCAGTCTACAGCACGAGGCATGCCAAATCTGCTGCTCACATCCTTCTGGTCTGGTGATGCTACAACCAGGCGCTGTTTATCCAGTGGCACGGCAACATTTGTGCATCAGCCTCCTGCACTTCCAGTTTCTGGATTACCGAATGCAGTCCAGGAGACCATGACTATAGTGAGTTCCCACAGTGGAATGGCAAAGATCAATGTTTACATGGAGATTTGAGGATCATGACTGCTCTTACATTATTACAGTCAGTAATGCCAGCTGGTCATTGCAGTCCACTCTGTGCTCAAAAGGGGGAAATATCTGACGCCAGTTGTTCGCCTGCAGTGACTGAGGTGAGGGTCGGGTAGGGGCAGAATGCACTTGAAGCAAGCCTTGCTCTCTTCTCCCTTCAGAATCAAACTCCCTTTCCATCCTGCATGAAGACCAACAGACTTAAGAGAAGGAGCTGCTCAATGAAGTGCTTTACCTGTTCTCTCACCCTGGCCTAAGAGAATACCAGTAGAATTTAAAAGAAAACTATTGGTCCATTCTCCTTTTAAGGCTTCAAGTATAAGTTCTAACTGCTAAATGCAGGCAAAGGAATAACTGCATGAAAGCACTCTACTCACAACTGCCAGCAGACAATATATTGTTGGGGATAGAGAATACTGTCAAGTCACAGCCAATACTCCCTCTAAGCTGTGGAGTCCTGTGAGCAAAAATTTGACTTCGTAAGCTACTGCCATTAAAGTTGTGAGCTACTGCATAAATTAGTTTGCTCTGATGCTGTTTTTTTTTCTGAGCTAAGACAAAAATGCGTGAGCCAGAGGCTAAAAAATTGTGAACTAGTTCACACTAACTCAGCTTAGAGGGAACACTGGTTGCAGCTGACTTATGGTGTCCCCACAGAGCAGGGGTAGCCAAACTTGCTTAATGTAAGAGCCACAGAGAATAAACATCAGAGGTTTGAGAGTGGCAAAGCAGGCAGGCAAATAGATGGAGGGAAGAGGGAGAGGTGGAAGGAAAGCAACGTTAACTTTAAATGCATTCTCCAAGTTGTTGGCTGGCTTGGCTTGGAGAAGTGATTTAAAGAGAGAAATGCCTTCTCTAAGCCAGCCGACGAGGCAGTGGGGGCTTCGAGAGCAACACAATTGGTGTGAAAGAGCCACATGTGGCTCCCAAGCCACAGTTTGGCCTCCCCTGCCAGTTTTTTCAAAGGAAGAGACATGAAGAATTGGTTTGCAATGTCTGCCTCCACTTTATGACCCTGCTATTACTTGGAGATCTCCCATCCCAATAATAGCCAAGGCCAACCCTGCTTAACTTCTAAGATTTGATGAGATCAGGCTAGCTTGGGCTACCTCTGTCAGGACAGACATAGTGCGCTAAGTGCTGTCAACTCGCTTCTGACTTGTGGCAACCCTATGAATTAACAGTCTCCAAAATGTCCCATCGTTACCAGCCGTTCTCAAGTCTTGAAAACTAAATTAAATATCATTTTAACTTTCATTTTATAACTTGCAATGGCCAGACATAAATGCCTTCACTCTGAAACAAAGCCAAGTCTTTAATCTGCAACAAGTATTTTTCGGAAAGGACTTGGAGGCTTACATTCCACATTCTCATCCTGAAACATAGATCCTTCCTCCCCATCTTCACAGCCCCTAAACTGAAGTAAAAAAATAGATAAGATAAAGGTTTTTATCCTGCTTCCAGTGAACCCCTTTCATCCATATCCCTTTGCTGAGGAGCCACGGGTAGCGGCAGAGCATTCCAGAGCACGTTTCCCAAGCCCACAGTCAATCCATGTAGGTCACTGACCAGACCTGCTGGATCTTACTGTTGCCTTCCTGAACCAAATGCATGACCTATAACACACACATCACCCTAATGCAGCTGAGATTGCAGAAGAGGAGCCTTAACAGTGAGCAAATCATTCTTCAGAGAAAGCAAACATCCCATCCTCAATCTTTGCATAGTTTGCACATACAGCAGCTGATTCAGCCCCATTTCCTTCAATAGGATAAATGTTCAAAGTGAACTTCGGCTATGACAATTAAAGACAACTTCCGTGTCAGCCTCTGTAAATACCGTTCAGCATAAAAGGAGGACGAGGGAGCCAAGCATTAGCTTTCATCATAGGTGATGTCACACACAGCTCAACACTCTCAGAAAACACTGCTAATTGTTCACACATTATAGTTTGGCCCAGTTACAACCTTTTTTGTGCTCCTTCCCAAAATGATAACTTGCTTCTTCTTTTCTTTTTTTTTTGCAGAAGTGGAAGCAGCAGCTTTGGAGCCATTGACAACACACTGGGGATGCAGTGGCCACCCAACACCTGAAAGGCTGAAGAGATTTAAAGCTACAAACCACGGATAAAATATGAAGCCTGAAACAGGTTGCTGGTGATATTATTGGGTAAGAATGCAGTGGATTTTGATCCCTGCTATCTTTAGATTCCAAAATGGAAAACGAACATGCTCTAACAAGATACTGCCCCAGTGTTTTCAACGGACTGAAGGAGGGAGGGGCTGAACATCTGCTTTAGACAGATTTCAGAGTGGCTGGAAAACACTCATACTCCAACTGCAAGGGCCATTAAATCCTGCTCTAGCCTTTGAACTGCTTTAAGAAGTTTTTAAAAACCATTATGGAGTTTTAAAAGGGAGTGCTAGAGGATGTCAACAATGCGTTCACAACATGAACACGCAAGTGGGAAGAAAACCTGATGGCTGTTCCAAAACTTTCACCTAAATATACAAAGCAAAAACAATTGTTTTACTGCTCACTTAGCTTTATGATTAGGACAGTCAAAGGTGAGGACTAACTTTCCTTCTCCTCCCCCCACCCCCAAATCATTTCATTTCAGGCAGAGAAAGGATTTTTAGCCTGCAAACAATCAATGGCTGACACCATTTTGATGTTAATCGGACCAGTCTTACTACAAGCAGAAGAGGTGGCCAGAAAATCATTCAGATGGACTCCTGTTTTGCAGGACATCCCTCAATGACAACTGGCATTCCTTCCCCCATCCTTAACTGTCTTCCAAAGTTTACCTACACTTGCTACTTGAAGCAGGGAAAACTCCAAAATTCTGTGTGCTTTTTTAAAAAAATAAAAACACCCTGTCTCCTTAAGTTTCTGCTTTTCCCTATCCTTCTGAATTTTAATATGAGACCCTAGCGCTGTACCTATAGAAAGTGGAAGAGGGGAAAGGGTGGGGGGGAGACAACATGTGAGTGACAGAAGCAAGAACAGAAGAATGAGGGTAGCGCACCAAGAAAGTAATCTACGCTGCATTTGGACTTCATGTTAAGCCAACATTCGGACTGAAGACAGATCCCAGCAGGCAGCCGTATTGGTCTGAAGCAATAGAACAAAGTAGTAGACAAGTGCACATTTAAATAAAACTTAGTTGGTCTTAAAGGTGCACTTGTCTACTATTTTGTTCTATTAGGACTGGAGGTACAGGAACCCAGCTAGCCTCCGGGCTTGCCTGTATGCCTTGTTACTGCTTTCCTGAAGAAGGGATGCAGGAATCCTGCTTTAAAACCAAACAGGGTTATTCTGCTCTTGTCAATATGAATGCTCAACCAGAGTTGGTCCATGTTGCTCGGGCCTATGACATCTTTCCTGGCGCTTGCTTTCCAACCCCAACCCACATGGTCTTTTGCTCAAGACGATGGTGAGGTTGTTCCTGTCTCTTGCCACATGACAATGATGTCATAGGACTTCCTGTCGTGTGCTTGAAGCTTTCCAACACTTTAGAAATATTGGAAAGTTCCTGATTGAAGGTTTTGAGTGGTGCCTGTTCATTCATACATTCTTAACTGATTTTTTTGGATGCAAAAGGTTTCATCAACACCAAAGTAATATAGCAATGATGGAAACCAGTTTGCAAATGGTGAATGTATAGTAAGACGAAGGATTACAAAATGTCTCTCTGAGGAAGACCTGTAATTGAAACAAGAATTCTATCTGGAAGTCTCATCCTGTGTCTTCTTCATTTACTTCTTTGCTATATTAAAGGAATCGTGTCTTTTTCTGCAAGAGTCGTCTTGCATCTTTTTCTACAACAGATTCATCTGCTTCCATTAAGTGGATGTTATAAGCATTATGTTTTGTACCATAGTATATGAATCATTGGCTTTATGGAATATTTGATCATGGCCAAAAAGCAAATTTGTTCAATGATAGCAACTTTGTGGACCAGGAACCACTTTATGTATAATCATGCCAGACAAATAACTGGCTAATGTTTTCATCTTTGTACATTTAAAAAGCAGTCTGTTTGAAGGAATATGTGCAATTGCATCATCTTTGGGATTCTCACTCTGTATTTGTTGTACTTATTCACAATTTCATTTGTAACAACCTACCGTTATAAACAAATAAATGACTACAACTGTGAAAGGCAAACCTCTACAAGACAGAGCATTACACATATCGACAATTTGTTGCAAAGAACATCTAGTACAGATTAACATGACTGCGTCTTACAAAGCAATTCCTGAAATTACATAATGGCCAGATGGATATGTCAATTAATTACTACAATTTACAGGCCTGCAATACAAAAAAAAAAAAAGCACTTGGATCTGGGCCAAAGGTTGCTTTGCAGTCATGTTCCCAAAGAAGGACAAAGGCAACGTTCGAGCTAGAATTACACTTGCTTCGCACAAGGCTGAATACACCATGGCATAGAGCTCTATACCATGAATGAAACATTTTGTGTCACGTGTGCTTCATACAACTTGAATTGCACACCAAGGTTATCTATCCAAACAAATATAATTAATGAACTGTTTAAAAATTATACTTCAAATCCAACTAGAAAAATCGATGTTTTATGAGTTGGGTCCCATAGTCAAAGAAGTAGCAGGCTGGACTGGACAGCAGCTTAATATAGATGTTGAAAAGCATGGGAAAGAAACCAGAAGCTTGCAGGACCGTTTAGGATAAAGGCCAAGGGATGGAGCGACAGCTGCCAGTCCCAATTTCTGAAACCTACCTTCAAGACAGGGCCTAACTACCATAGAACAGTGCCTCCCAGACCCAACCCCAAAAGGCAGTCCCAGAAGGAGACCATGATTAATCACATCAAAAGCTGCCAAGAACGCCAGGAGAATTAACAGGGTTGCATTCATCCTGTCCGTCTTCTGACACAGGCCATCCGCCGCTCAATTGAGGCTGCTTTGGTCCTATAACCAAGCTTGAAACCAGTTTTGAGCAGATCCAAACAAATTACCTAGCCACCATTCATTCAATCACCTTGCTCAAGAATAGTATATTTGAGACTGGACAGTAGTTATTCAACTCTCCTGGGTTTAGAATAGACTTTTTTGGAGTGACAAGCAAGGGTGATCACCCCTTCTCTCAGGGAAGCATTCACTATCTCCCGGACCAGGTCCATCTCTCTCACAAACACATACGCACACACCAACAGATTAAAGCAGTCAGGAGGGCCCATATAAGGTAAGTCTCCACCTGCCAAGAATCCTGTCCACATCTTCAGACTGGACAAACTGAAAGGGATTCCATCCAACCGGACAATCTGGCACTTTGGGACTATCCGATTCTGATGCCCTCACTGCTACAGCACTACTGATGCCCTCATCACCATAAAATGGCTGACTGCAAGTCCGCTGACCCATCACCAAATGCATGCAACGGTGGGCAAGCAGTGCAATATTTCACTCTGCCTCAGTGAAACCACCATTCATATATCAGAAAGCATCGGAAGATGTTTGCCACAGCAGAGTTAAGTAAAGGTACTTACTCTTGGCTCGTATCAACAGGTGTCCACAGAGAATTTCCTCAGCAAGTCCTCTGCCAAATCCATTCTATTCTACTTTCAAAGCCATTATATCCTGGCAGCCTCCCAAACGGAATGAAAAGTCTTAACCCTATCGTAAAGCAGTCGGGCTACATGAATCTGTAAGGAATACATTTTCAGAGCAACAAAGCCATGTATTGAGAGCATTTACAAATGCAACTGTTCTGGAGAAATGTACACTTACTGAGTGTCCTGGAAAGCTCTGCAAGCCAACATTCAAGTCAAGTCCCAGGTTCAAATGTTAAGGAACATAGTATTCCCCGCCCCCACATTCTCTGTGCATTTGGCTTGATTGGCAAGCAAGAGAAATTGATTTTCAAAATAACTTACAAAGTGCATCTCCAAGCCAGCACTGAAGGCTTCAGTTCCATCATACTCTGCAACTCAGTGGTCCATCTACCAGAGAACGGCATCCAAATATCTTTGGGGGATGAACATGCAGCATGATACAATGACAATAAATATTCTCTAATCCTATTCTCAGACTATCAAAAGAATACTGCTCCTGAACATCAAGATTTCACATCTGGGCAAACATGACTGTTCACTAGGGATGGGCACAGACTGGGAAAACCTAGTTCGGTCCAGGGCTCGCAAACCAGGGGCCCCCAGACCGAACCCCAACCAAACGCCTGAACAAAAAAACCCAACTGAATTAAACCAGCTCTTGTGGTTTCTGGCCCTGTTCCCAGCACACTCATGTTGCCAGGGACTGATGCCAGCACATTAATGATGTGCTTGTGTCACTTACGGATAATGTGAGTGTGCTGAACACGTGAGCCAAACCAAGTAGAAAAGCTCAGTGGGTGTTCAGGGGAAGGTGTCTCCCTTAAACATTGTTTTGTGAACTCCAAATCAGGCAAATTTCAGCCTGGACTTTGGCTTGGGTTCAGGTCTTCACCCATCCCTACTGGTCACCACCAGCAGGCCTTCACAGGACTTTCTCTTCAATGCATCCCCAAGAGTCTAGTTTTTCCCCCACTACATAAACTGAAAAAAATTCTCAATAACACTCAAAACATTTCCAGGCCTTCAAATCCCCAGCATTACTAGTAGGTCCTCTTATCACATCAGAAACTGCAAGCAGAGGCTCACATGACTATTGTTTCTCCATACAAAAAAATAGTTCCTCTAGCACATTAGGGAAACTAGATCTAACCTATTTATGTCATATGAACCTCTACCTGCTGTTTTGAAGAGGTATAATCCAAGACATGGCTCAACTACCTCAGTAATAACTAGATCCTTATCTCTGCATAACGAAGAAGCATTCAGCTATGCAATTCCTGTGCCCAGGTTTCTTCAGGTATAGGGATGGCAAGCTCAAGGTATTTCATTTTCCCATGCAAAACACGGTTGCACCCTCTACCACCTTCACCTAAGCTGTACAACATGAGTTCACTGAAAATAATCTACAATATCCTGGGATAGTTTTTTTTTAAATTTTGTTTATATTAGTTTCTTATTACTTCATTTCAAGAGAGCATAATTTAGCGGCAGAATTCATTGCAATTGGTGGCACAACTGCTCTCCTTCCTTACGAGCAAGAAGTTCTGTGCCACCCCAAAGATTAAGATTTGGGGGAGGTGGCATAAATAATTGCTGAATTAAGAATCTAATGCTAGATTTAACTGTATTAAGTAGGGCTTAAACTAACAAGTTTTATGGCTGTTGTGAATGGTCCTTTTGAGTTGCGCACACAAAAGTCAGAAACTGAACCTCTTATACTTCATGGCCTTTTAACTCCACTGCTAAAAGTCTTTTCCCTCTACATCCATATGTATCTATATATCCAGAGCCTGAGGGTTCATTTCATGCATCCAGTGAACAGTTAAACAACAACGGAACCATTTGGCCATACTTCTAGAAATTGTATTGGGGATTACTTATTTTGTGCCAAGACCAGTCCAAGAGTTTTCAGCACTAAGGCTATGCCCTGGAACGAAATACCTCTGAGCAGAAATAGTGACTTTCCCTCAGCACTGAAAGGGGCGCGGTGTACTAGTTACGGTTGCCAAGTCTGGGTTGGAAAGTACCTGAAGATTTGGGGAATGGAGCTTGAGAAAGGCAGCGTTTGAGACAGGGAGGGACCTCAGTAGGGTACAAGACCACAGAGCCCACCCTCCAATTCAGTCATTTTCTCCAAGGGAACTGATCTTGGTCATCTGGGGATCAAATGTAATACTGGGAGATCTCCAGGTAGCACCAGGAGGTTGGAAACCCTAGGGCACCTAGAGAACAGGCACAAGGGGATCCTCCGACTGGTCACACAACCCACTCCTGATAAGTGGGAAAAACTAAAGGGGCAACAGAAGGACAGCAGTGATTGTTATGAAGCCCTTAGTCTGGGCTGAACTAGCGTCAAACATCATCAGCACTGTCAGACTAAACTATTTAATTGTATAGACTGGTTTTTAATGTTGTTAAATAATGTTTTATATTGTTTTATATTGTTAAATTTAAAGGTTTTATTATACTGTATGTTATTGAGAAATGTTGTTAGCCGCCCTGAGCCTGCCGAGGCGGGGAGGGCGGGATACAAATAAAATTTATTATTATTATTATTATTAGTCGACATTCACTTTGCTTGCAAGGAAATCCAGCCCTTGATACAGGGACCTGCATCCCAAGCCACTTTTGGAAAGGATCAGGCTCCAGATAGAATCATATATTAGTCATCCTAGTTCTTTTTGGTCTTTCAATAATCTATATTTTTGCCCTCAATACCACTAAATGCATGTGTAAATTCTTCTCCTCCATCTCCTCCTCCTTGTATTTTGTGTGTTTGTGTATACCTGCCTGCCTACACCTGGAAGTCAAGGCAACCTCTGGTATCTGACCCCTACTGGGGGCCTGGAGGATATTCAGAGAGATGGCTGAATAAAGCCTGTCCCTGTCCTCCCGACTGCTGGTATTTCAAGGATGTCTCCCATCGAAGTACTTGCCAGAGTCGACCCTGCTTAGCTTCTGAGATCCTTGTAAATCTCTCTTCTGGTTGTCATTGGATGCACAGATCACTTTCAGTTGGGTGAGTTACTAGTGTGAAAGGACTGGAACTTTCTCAATCTACATAGTATTTAATCATTCCTCCCACCAGTTTAAATCATAAGAACATAAGAGAAGCCATGTTGGATCAGGCCAATAGCCCATCCAGTCCAACACTCTGTGTCACACAGTGGCCAAAAAAATTACACACACACACACTGTGGCTAATAGCCACTGATGGACCTCTGCTCCATATTTCTCTCTAACCCCCTCTTGAAGCTGGCTATGCTTGTAGCCGCCGCCATACCTCCTGTGGCAGTGAATTCCACATGTTAATCGCCCTTTGGGTGAAGAAGTACCTCGTTTTATCCATTCTAACCCGACTGCTCAGCAATTTCATTTAATGCCCACGAGTTCTTGTATTGTGAGAAAGGGAGAAAAGTACTTCTTTCTCTACCTTCTCCATCCCATGCATAATCTTGTAAACCTCTATCATGTCACCCCGCAGTCGACGTTTCTCCAAGCTAAAGAGCCCCAAGCATTTTAACCTTTCTTCATAGGGAAAGTGTTCCAAACCTTTAATCATTCTAGTTGCCCTTTTCTGCACTTTTTCCAATGCTATAATATCCTTTTTGAGGTGCGGTGACCAGAATTGCACACAGTATTCCAAATGAGACCTCACCATCGATTTATACAGGGGCATTATGATACTGGCTGATTTGTTTTCAATTCCCTTCCTAATAATTCCCAGCATGGCGTTGGCCTTTTTTATTGCAAACGCACACTGTCTTGACATTTTCAGTGAGTTATCTACCACGACCCCAAGATCTCTCTCTTGGTCAGATTCTGACAGTTCATACCCCATCCTTGTATTTGTAGCTGGGATTCTTGGCCCCAATGTGCATTACTTTGCACTTGGCCACATTGAACCTCATCTGCCACGTTGACGCCTACTCACCCAGCCTCAACAGATCCCTTTGGAGTTCCTCACAATCCTCTCTGGTTCTCACCACCCAGAACAATTTAGTGCCATCTGCAAACTTGGCCACTTCACTGCTTACTCTCAACTCCAAATCATTTATGAACAAGTTAAAGAGCATGGGACCCAGTACTGAGCCCTGCGGCACTCCACTGCTTACCGTCCCCCACTGCTAAGACTGCCCATTTACACTCACTCTCTGCTTCCTATTAATTAGCCAGTTTTTGATACACAAGAGGACCTGTCCTTTTACTCCATGACTCTCGAGCTTACTAAGGAGCCTTTGTTGAGGAACTTTATCAAAAGCTTTCTGGAAGTCAAGATAAACAATATCTATCAGGTCTCCTTTGTTCACGTTTGTTCACCCCCTCAAAGAAATGTAACAGGTTAGTGAGGCAAGATCTTCCCTTACAGAATCCATGCTGAGTCTTCCTCAATAACTCGTGTTCATCAATGTGCCTACTCATTCTGTCCTTGATAATGCTTTCTACCAACTTTCTCGGTATTGAAGTCAGACTGACTGGCCTGTAGTTTCCCGGATCTCCTCTGGAACCCTTTTTAAAGATGGGGGTGACATTTGCTACCTTCCAGTCCTCAGGAATGGAGGCAGATTTTAATGAAAGATTACATATTTTTGTCAGAAGATCCACAAGTTCAACTTTGAGTTCTTTCAGAACTCTTGGATGTATGCCATCCGGACCTGGTGACTTATTATTTTTTAATTCATCTATCAGTTGTAGGACCTCCTCTCTTGTCACCTCAATCTGACTCAGGTCTTTCAACACCCCTTCCAATATAAGTGGTTCTGGAGCAGGCAAACACTTCTCATCTTCCACAGTGAAGATGGAGGCAAAAAATGCATTCAGCTTCTCAGCCATTTCCCTATCCTCCTTCAGTAATCCTTTGACCCCTTGGTCATCCAAGGGCCCCACTGCCTCCCTGGCTGATTTCCTGCTTCTAATATATTTGAAGAAATTTTTATTGTTGGTCTGTTTTTTGCAATATGCTCCTCATAGTCCCTTTTTGCCTGCCTGATCACAGTCTTGCATTTGATTTGCCACTGCCTGTGATCCCTTTTATTAATCTCACTTGAACTAGCTTTCCACCACTTAAAGGAGTCCTTCTTACCTTTTACCTTGGGGAGGGGACGGTGGCTCAGTGGTAGAGCATCTGCTTGGGAAGCAGAAGGTCCCAGGTTCAATCCCTGGCATCTCCAAAAAAGGGTCCAGGCAAATAGGTGTGAAAAACTTCAGCTTGAGACCCTGGAGAGCCGCTGCCAGTCTGAGAAGACAATACTGACTTTGATGGACCAAGGGTCTGATTCAGTATAAGGCAGCTTCATATGTTCATATGTACAGCTTCCATTACTTTGTTTGTTAACCATGCAGGCCTTCTCTTATACCTGTTTGTACCTTTCCTAACTTGTGGTATATATTTTATCTGAGCTTCCAGGATTGTAGTTTTAAATAGCCTCCAAGCTTCCCCAAGGGTTTTGACTGTATTTACCTTTCCTTTCTGTTTCCTCTTCACATGCCTCCTCATCTCAGAGAATTTACCACTCCACTTACAGCTGCTGGAAAGGCTTTGGGTTAGCCATAGCTATCGTAGGAGTTGTCCTTGAAAGGGCAGCTGCTGTTAGAGCCCTCTCAGTCCCACTCACCTCACAGGGTGTCTGTTGTGGGGGGAGAAGATATAGGAGATTGTAAACCGCTCTGAGTCTCTGATTCAGAGAGAAGGGCAGGGTATAAATCTGCAGTCTTCTTCTTATACTCTTGTTTTGCCCCTGTAAACAGTCTGAATTGAGCAATGCTTATAAACCTACAGATTGTTAAAAACAGGTTCCCTCTGAACCTCAAATAAAAAAATCCCAAGCCAGTCAGGTAAATCCATTTTAAAAGTTTTTACTGATCAGCAAGGAGCAGTTCAAAAAGACAAGCTCAATGTAATGAATACAGTCCCCCAGATAGGACTAAGAGCCAGTTTGCTGTATTAGTTAACAGCGTGGATTCTAATCTGCGAGAACTGGGTTTGATTCCCCATTCCTCCACATGCAGCAGCTGGAGTGACCTTGGGTCAGTCACGGCTCTCTCAGAGCCTTTCTCTCAAGAGCTCTCTCAGCCCCACCTACCTCACAGGGTATCTGTTGTGAGGAGAAGCGAAAAGTGATTGCAAGCTGCTCTGAGACTCCAAGTGAAGGGCGGGGTATAAATCCAATCCAATCGTCTTCTTCTCCAGCCACCATAACATGGTGCCCCTTAGTTCCAGAGGCAGCTCAGTATGCTGCTATGGCTGATAGTATCAAAGGGTGCTGAGAGATCCAGCAGAAGTAAAGGGTCACATTCCTCCTTTCTAGTCCCCGTCATCGACCAAGGTGATCAGAGCAGTCTCTGTTCAAAATCCAGACCTTAAGCCACACTGAAATGGGTCCAGATAATCAGTCTCTTCCAAGAACCCATGGAGCCGAGGGGCAACCACCCACATGAGTACCTTGCCCAAGAATGGAAGACTGGAAACTGGCTGAAAATGTTCCAACATAATAGAGCTCAGGGATGGCTAAACAGGTCTAATCGTGCACAACTTCCACTCTCAAGGAACCATTTATCATTCCCTTTACTCCCATGGCGCAGAGTGTGAAAGCTGCAGTACTGCAATCCTAGGCTCTGCTCATGACCTGAGTTTGATCACCAGCGGAAGCTGGGTTTTCAGGTAGCCGGTTTGAGGTTGACTCATCTTTCCATCCTTCCAAGGTCAGTAAAACAAGTACCCAGCTTGCTGGGGGGAAAGTGAAAATGACTGGGGAAGGCAATGGCAAACCACCCCATAAAAAGTCTGCTGTGAAAACCTAGTGAAAGCAACGTCACCCCAGAGTCGGAAACGACTGGTGCTTGCACAGGGGACCTTTCCTTTTTCCTTTCCTTACCCACTCAGCCAATTTCCCTTTGGCAGCTTTTATTGGCCAGGAAGGGAAAGAGTCGAAGACAGGATCTGTCCATCTGTCCAAGGATCCTGTCCACATCCTCAGGATCCTCAGGCTGAAAAGCAACCATATAAATTGGACAAGCAGGTGCCAAAGGTACACCATCTGGACATGCATCCATGCCAGTATCTAATGCAATGCAAACCTGAATGATTTTGCCTGCAAAGTAAGTGGCCAATTGATTACCCGACAGTCTGCTGTGATCAGAGTCCAAATCCTTAAGGCAATGACGTAAAAGCCTTGAATCACATGAAACAGCTCATCTGGACAATTTCGTGCAGACGCAGTTGTGGCAGGGAAATAGCCTTTTCACCACTGCCACAAAACAGGCTCTAATATGGGCTCTACGCTGTGTCCGATCAGTCTTGCTCCAAATTTTCTGCCAGCGGCACTGTCGCCCCTCCCACTTCATTGTCAGCAGCTCCCTATCGAACCAGGGAGATCACCTGGCTCTGTCTGGGGGCAGAGAGCATTTCGGGGCGATTATGTCAACAGCCCACACTATCTCCCTATTCCAGAGAGTGGTCACAGCCTCCACGAAATCATCAGCAACCAAGGTGGGAAAATCCTAAGCGCTAACAATTGGGGCAAACAATCTCAATGGATCCAACACCCCTGCAGAAGGTTAAAGTGTTCCAAAGCATTCAATGGGTGACCTCAAGGTAGCTGTTTTACTGCAAAGGAACTTCAAGAACAGAATGGAGAGAGAAATTGCTGAATTACAAATTATTATGAAACTTGGAACAAACGCCTCCCCAGGACTGAACAGGGATATTGGTTTTTTATCTCATTACAGATGCTAAACCCACTCTCAGTGAGTATAGCTATACAGCCACAGTATTCCAATGTGTTTCTCTTTTAGAATTGTGTATCAGTATAATTATTTGTATTGTCATACTCAAAATAGGGATACTGGCTGTATATCTCATTACATATGCTTTATCCATTTTCACTATATTTTATTGCATTCCTTTTTCCTATGGCAAACTAGAATTATGTTTACATGTTAAAAAGTAAATTAGGTGGACAAGAACATCACTATCCAATGTATTTCTCTTTTAGCTGTGCTGACGCACTCAAACAGGGACTTTGGTTGCTTATCCCATTACATATATTGAACCCATCTCCCATTGCCATTGACAATCTCACATTTTGACATACTACTGTTTTGTTGCTTTCGCATGCTCATGCTACTCAGATCAAAGGTTTGCTCAATTTGTTAATTTTACTATTCTGTCATTGTACCATTTTTACATTCTAAACCACTGCCTAACAGATAATTTAACTTCACTGTCATTGGTTCTTAAATCTGTACCATGTTGCATTCTGGGCCACTGCCTACCAGCTATGTATGGCTCTGCTCAGCTATGTATGGCTTTGCTCACTGTGCTGGATTCCTCGTCTGATGAAGTGTGCTTAAGAGCACATGAAAGCTTACGTTCTAAATAAAAATTGGTTGGTCTTAAAGGTGCAACTTGACTAGTCTTTTGGAATTTTCTGAAAAACACAACATACCTGCCCAAAAATAATAATTCAAGCACCTCAAGGAGCTCTCAGCTAAAGTTTGACTTGAACAGAGCAGGTGGAATTCTAAGAAAGCGATACTTAAGCTCTGTTCATACCAGCTACCATTAGAAGCATTCAAAAACCATGTCCAGATCACAAGCAAGCAGAAACCTGATTTCATAGATATTCAGTAGCAGCAGGGAGAATATCTGCTTCTGCCGTTCAAAATGGGAATTTTATACCAGACAGAAGATTGCAAGCAAAAAAACAGTCACCCAACCCTTGCTTTTGCTCTCAATGCTTATGCCTGAAGGGCTCTAAGAATGTGCACCACATTTCAACAGCTGCCTATAGCCAGCACAGACTCAAAAACGGACAAGTTCCAAATTCCCTATAAACCATGTGCGAAGTGCAAACCTTTTTGGAAGTTGTGGAGAAGAGAAACTCTGCCTAAAAAGAACACAAAGATTCTTAACAAGGGCTATATGCCTCCCCAGGAATGATCTATATATCTTGGAAGGGCATAATGAACTCATGGGACAAATAGTGGACATTTGGGTTTTTTTTAAAAATAAAAAGGAATAAATCCAATACAAATGAAAAACTAAAATACAGGATATTGCAGAGCTATTATAAACATCAATTATACAAACTGAAACTTATCTTCTCATTCTAGACTTTAAAAATTCCATTTTCCGAATTTATCAGGCACTAGGCCATGTAATAAGCCTGGTTAGTTCACATAAGCAAATACACTCCACTAATTTTTCTAACGAATCCTTCATCTTACGATTTATATTCTTCAAATATTGAGCAAATGTTAACTTTGCAGATATTACAGTATGAACAAATTTATGAAATCCAGATGAAATCCACATAATTAAAAAAAACCCTCAGGGGAAAATGGTAACTCTCCTTCCTTATATCTTTTGAGATCACTGTAACAATCATGTTCCCAAACTCTACCACTCAACAAATAGCTATAAAATTAGCACTGGTAGCTCCACATACTCAACAATCCCCATTAGCACCTTGGTAAATTTTTGCCAATGTATAAAGCAACAGGTGCCACTGATGTAATGCTGTAACATCTTCCGAGATTTGATGAGATTAAGCCAGCCTGGGCTATCCAGGTCAAAAAAGTATGATATATGCTTACAAATTAAAATGTGCCTTTTCTGAAGTGCTGTTCTTAAACCCAGTTTTTTTTTTGTTTGTTATGAGCTTTTGGCCTCCACAGGTCCACTGAGGACTTCATCCAGGTTGAGCCTTCTCTCCAAGCAGTGCAGTTCCAATCCTTCCCTTTTTCCAATAAAAGCTCTATGGCTCAATATCTCGAGCAGAATAACAGTCTGAAATTTCATGTATAGACTCCATTTATTTCCCAAAAGAGTAAAGTAATTTTTTTTAAAGTTTCAACATAAAAGTGAGAGAGATATTTTGATCTTAGACTAGGAAGGGGGTCACCCTGCATGGATTAGAATTGTAGAAATTCACCAACCGTGGTAGAGTGAAACAACATTTGAAGTTAAAATATAGAGGACATTCCAAAAAAAATATGAGAGATTGTATTGATTTTACCTAGGAAGCAAGAGGAAATTCTGTCAGAGTTGGGAAGATGCAAAAAGCAGTCTCTTGTGACCTCTGTTGAATTCTAGCAAGAGTAAAAGCCCTAAAAAGATCAGGTGGGGTCATAGACAGTACAGTTGCATTCTTTTTTCAGTAACAGCTCCAGAAATAAGGAACATCATCCATAAAGAAGCATAACAAGCCTTTTGTAAGAAATGCAAGGCCATTATATTTAGGCATTTTTTAAAGTTAATTTCTTAAGGATATTATTTTGAAGGAAAGGTGTATAGCTGTGTTTTTTCTTACTATTTTTTTTACCTACACAGTCAGAGTTTTTTTTTGGGGGGGGGGGGGGCTGTAAGCCACTATGACTGGTGGGAAGAGCAGCATACAAAGATTTAAGTAAATAAACAAGAGGCATTTAATGACAAGGTTGCATACTAGGGGAGGGGTAGATCAAAGGTTACGGATTTCTGATCAAACATGTGAGGTGCACCTCTGGCACCTTGGGAGAGGTCAGCCTGCTATTATGTATGACCCCAGTGAAAGGGAATTTGCCACCAGGAACATTTTGTCACCTGAATACATCCAGCAGAAGGAAACAGGAAGCGGGTCTTGCTCTGGAGAACAAACAAACCGCTACCAGCACCATCATCAATAGTTAAACACGCAGATGTTACAAATTTCCTCAGTCTGGCAACTTCGCTGAAGTTACCCAATATGTCATAAGACCAAAGTTCAAGCCCTGCTTACAGAACTTCTCCCACAATTCTGAACTTTCCCATCCTCTAGGTCAGACTTAGTTTGCCACTTGCTCGGGTGAGTAACTTGGCAGAACCACCACTCAAGCTGCTTTATGACACAAGCACATGCCGGATTTAATATTACTCACATACTCTTCACACACCCATTTCCTTCCATTTTATTGCTACCACATTCAAATAGGTTCTCCATCCAGAATTACCTTCTACTCTTTTTTTTTTTTGCCTTTATCACTCTAAACTGAACTAAGAACCTGCCTTTAAAAAACCCCAAACCATTAATGTCACGAAGCATTGTTCTTATGCTGCTGTCTGTAGATCCGTGGTTTTAGGAACAAAGGATATTGGATTAACTGTCTTTTGAGAAAGATTGCTAAATGATACATACAAATGTTTACAAAGTAATTTAATTCCTGAACTGAAGAAGAGTTCTGGGGAAATTGAAAGCTCCTGCACCAGTAGGTGTCCTGTGGTCCTAATGAAAAGAATCACACAAATAGTGTTTGTCACTTTTTGGATTTTACAACACAGCAATAAACAACTTGTAAGAAACCTGAATTCGGCCAATAAAAGCAGATAAGTGACACTGAGAGGCAAATGGAATTAGGAAGACAGTGTGAATTTGAAAATGCAACACAAGATCATACCTACATCACAGGTGGCCAACGGTAGCTCTCCAGATGTTTTTTGCCTACAACTCCCGTCAGTCCCGGCCAGCATGGCCAATGGCTGGGGCTGATGGAAGTCGTAGGCAAAAAACATCTGGAGAGCTACCGTTGGCCATCCCTGACCTACATAATTTGGCTTCAACTGATTGTGTACACCTTGCAACACCATTCATCCATCTCCTGAATGCAATGATTTTCAAGGGATTTGTATTCTTCATTTCAAAAAGGATCTTGAGTCATACTGATAGAGCCAAGCGGGCAGCCGTGCTGGTCTGAAGCAGTAGAACAGAGTAAACTTTCGCATGAATGCATACTTCTTCAGATGAGGGGATGATGCACCCCAACCCCTCATCTGTAGAAGTATGCATGCATACAAAGCTTACATTCTGAATAAAACTTTGTTGGTCTTAAAGGCGCTACTTGACTCCTGCTCTGTTCTACTGAGTCATACTGGTTCATGGAAGACACTAGAGGTCTGCTGAATCCTTAAGAATCTACTCTATCAACTATAAAATAAAGTTTCAGAAGAAGAAGAAGATGATATTGGATTTATATCCCGCCCTCCACTCCGAAGAGTCTCAGAGCGGCTCACAATCTCCTCTACCCTCCTCCCCCACAACAGACACCCTGTGAGGTGGGAGGGGCTGGAGAGGGCTCTCACAGCAGCTGCCCTTTCAAGGACAACCTCTGCCAGAGCTATGGCTGACCCAAGGCCATGCTAGCAGGTGCAAGTGGAGGAGTGGGGAATCAAACCCGGTTCTCCCAGATAAGAGTCTGCACACTTAACCACTACACCAAACTGGCTCTCCAGCAGCTGCCACTACAGTTTTGGTTTCATACTGACTCTTCTTTCCCAGCTTATTTTTTTACATTTACTCCTATTGTCCCCTGCACTTGGGTTTCCGCTCTGTGTGTGGATGGCTCCGCCTCCCACAGTGGCCATTTTGTGATTGTTACCAGCACCCTGTTTCAAGATTCCACAGGCTCAAAAAGGTTGGGAAACCCCACCCCACTTACATCACCCTTTTTATTTAGTCATTCTGCATCAAGGCTGCAGGACCCCGGAGTGCCAAGTGATAAAGAGGCCACCTAATCCAGCCTTTAAAGCCAGGATGTCTATCCATGTGCCAGTACAACCCTACACACAGGACAACCGATGCAATCTGAACCAGACTGTGCCACAGAGTACGTATTCCGTAAGGAGTCTTACAGAGCAAGAAGCTCCAGATGATTCATACAAGCAAACTAAGCTCACATATTCCAAAGAAAGACAGGTTACTGGCATTGCCTTTCCCAATCTCTAATTTGGCAACCGGTCAGATGGCAAGCACAAACAACAAGTCTATCCTCTGAGCCATCAAAAGGGCATGCCAAATAGGAGGCCTACAAACTTGTGACCAACTAAGCCAAACAACTTATTAGCTATGCATGGAGGTCAGTCAGATGCTTGGCAATGGCCATTGTGCAGTTCTAGGCAAGAAACTGAAAAAGAACGCTCATGTCCCTAATGGGGTACTCATACAAATCCATGGAGGCCATGTCAAGTTGGTGGTTGAAGGCTTGGCATAAGGACTCAACAGCCCTAACTACAGGGCGGATATGCTGGCACCAAAGCCCTCACTCTTTAGCCAAGGGATCCTCTTTGGAAAAACTAGAGTGAGCTCTGAGTCTTTATAACACACAACTTTTCTATCGTGTAAAACTTTCAGATTCTCACTTTTTGAAAGTAATGCCTCAAAAGAACTTCATATTCATAAGCCCTGTGTTAAATTTTGCCCTGAGGGATGCAGCAGTGTACCTTCAAGCCGCCATGTCAAACAACCAGGAAATGCTTGCTGCACAATAAGTTTATTACTTAGTCAATACTGCATTCTACAGAACCTGCATTCAGATCTCCGCTTACCTTCATCTCCCCCCGGTGCATAGGAAGCCGTGATAATGTCGATGTCAGCGCAATTCATCACAATCTGATTGGTTGCCTGCCCCACCTGAAAGAGACACATTCCCCTTTATTATTTGTTCAGTAACACTTTTCATATCACCTTCAGTCCAAGATGCGGAGAAGGAACTAAATTTATCAGGTAATGTTATTGCAAAGAAACACACATACTCCAAAGACTGGTAGTTCTTACAAGACAGCCAGTTTGGGGTGGTGGTTAAGTGTGCGGACTCTTATCTGGGAGAACCAGGTTTGATTCCCCACTCCTCCACTTGCACCTGCTGGAATGGCCTTGGGTCAGCCACAGCTCTGGCAGAGGTTGTCCTTGAATGGGCAGCTGCTGTGAGAGCCCTTTCAGCCCCATCCACCTCACAGGGTGTCTGTTGTGGGGGGAGAAGATATAGAAGATTGTAAGCCGCTCTGAGTCTCTGATTCAGGGAAAAGGGTGGGGTATAAATCTGCAATTCTTCTTCTTCTTAAAAAATAGATCTAAACACCTGTCGTCATTGAGTTGATGTCAAGAAGCATTCAGAGGTGGTTTGCCATTGTCTGTCTCCACTACATGACCCTAGTATTACTGGGAGGTCTCCCATCCAAATAGTAGTCAGGACTGACCCTGCTTGGATTCTAAGATCTGACAAGCTCACACTAGCCTGGGCTATCCAGCTCAGGTCTAAACATTTAGAAGAAGAAGAGCATAGATTTATACCCCATCCTTCTCTCTGAATCAGAATCTAAGAGCGGCTTACAATCTCTTTCCCCCACAACAGACACCCTGTGAGGTAGGTGTGGCTGAGAGAGCTCTTATAGCAGGCCCTTTCAAGGACAACTCTTGCAAGAGCTATGGCTGACCTAAGGCCATTCCAGCAGCTGCAAGTAGAGGAGTGGGGAATCAAACCCAGTTCTCCCAGATAAGAGTCCACACACTTAACCACTACACCAAACCAGCTCTCATACCATACATTACCAGGGGTGTCAAACATGCGGTCTTTGGGCCTAATCAGTCCCCCAAAGGAGTCCAATCATGCCTGCCATCAAACGGCTCTTGTCTGCTTCCTTCTCCCTCTCCTGCTTCCTTTGGATGCAATTTTTGTGTTTCTCCCTGTGATGCAGCCAAGCCAAGCAGCCTCTTGTTCTTTCCCTCTTCCATTTTCCCCAAGGGAGGAAGATAGAGGTCAATGGACACGCTTGGCTCTGTAGCTCTGCGTTACAATTGATACAGCCTGGCTCTCTTAATCAAACACAGAGCTACAGAGCCAAGTCCTTCCATTGGCTGAGGCATCTCCTTGGCAGAGTAGAGTAGAGGCTGCTTTGCTCAGCTGCCTCAATCTCACTGGAGAAATGCAAAAAGCATTTTTAAGAACTTTAACACAGCTTTATTCTAGGTATGAGCTCTTTGCCTTGCTATTCTGTGTGTGTGTGTGTGCTGTTAAACTAGTTTTGTCAGGGCAACTGAGTTCCCTCCTGCTTTTTACTGTATTCGTGCCCTGATCCAGTCTCTCTCAAAAGGAAAGCAATGGGAACAGTTTAGATGAGGAATAACCACAATCCATAAAGAGATGGATTAGGCTGAGAGTGCATGTCCAGAGCATATCCTTTGTAGACTGCAGATTTCAAACCCAGGCTTCCCTGATAGTATGCTGATAGTGACCAGTATACTGGCTGTCTCTCTATTCTTGCACTGTCTCATAGAAGCTGCCATTATTTTTCTGGGGAAGATTATGGTTTTATAGATAAACACTCAGTCTATGGTGCTTTCTCAGGTTCTTGACTAGCACACAAAGCACTTATGTACAAAAGCTCACAATGTTTCCCCCCCGTGGTCCAAGGGTACAGAGCACTGACCATGAGATTTCTATTGTGAACATCAGTAAATCAAAAGTAGGCTTGCAATTTACAGATGCACAACTTAACAGCATAGTCAAGATTGCTACAGCACATACATTGTCTTCAGATTTTAATGCAACAATTCAGAGCAAGAAGTGTCAATTATCAGAGACTGTTAAACAAATATTGCAAGCATGGTGATGTTTTAAGTTTTAAAAAAATCTGTGTTTGTGTGTGCCCTATAAAGTTTATATCTCCGCTACCTGGAATTACATTTTATGACACACTTGGCCCGGCCCAGCAAGATCTCATTTATGTCACATTAGGCCCTCATAACAAATGAGTTTGACACTCCTGTTTTATACCAATAGATGACTCCACTGCACAGATTAAAAAAAGTCCACAAGGGGGCATTACTCCAGGCTGGGCTAGCAGTTTTGTCAAGCCCGGGGTAATCCACAGGTTTACAGAAAAAATTCAAAAAGGAGAGTTAAATCATTACCTCCCTGAATTCAAGCAAGTAGACAGAAACTGGGTAGATGAGATGGGGAAGAACCAGGTAACGAGCAGGACGGTGAAGGGACAAGGAAATGGACATCTGTATGAGTAGACGACGGAGGAAAACTAGAGACATGACAAGAGTAGACAAAAGCCAGGGCCACCAAGGAGGGGGATAGGACTTCTCCCCCATAATTTCTCATGGGTTCTGCTTGTAACAAGAACCAAAAAGGTCAGTGAGTAGAAGCACAATTTCTTCTGGATGAACAGCTTTGCCAAACCAAACAGATCAAACTACTTAGAGATATAGAGATACAACAAAGCAAGCAACATTCATTTGCTCAAACTCTACCACTCACTACCTCAGCATGGGTTAAATCAGGATGGCCAAACTATAGCTTGGGGGCCACATGTGGCTCTTTCACACATATTGTGTGGCTCCTGAAGCCCCCATCACCCCATAGGCCAATTCAGAGAAGGCATTTCTTTCTTTAAATCACTTCTTCAAGCCAAGCAAGCCGGTGGCTTGGAGAATGCATTTAAAGTTAAAATTGCTTTCTTTCCACCTCTCTCTCCTCCCTCTATTTGCCTTTGTTTCTTCCTTCCTTCCAGTCTTCTGGCTTTCAAACATCTGCTGTTTATGTCTTGTGGCTCTCAAACATCCAACATTTATTCTATGTGGCTCTTACATTACGCAAGTTTGGCCACCCCTGGTTTAAATCATGCAAACCAAACTCAAGAAGAACAATGATGGGCTCTACAAAACCTTAGCCATCACATCCTTAGACAAGTCACACACTCGGCCTAATCTGTCACACAGGGATGCTGTTAGGATATCAAGCGGGAGGGGAAATCACACACCATACTCTGAGCTCTTTGGAAGGGTAGGATCAATCAAAGGCTGAGTTTGGGTTGGGTCAGTGACAATCTATCATTTCCATCATCAGGAAATGCCAGATTTGCAGGGAAAACAGAAATCATAGTTTGGGTAGAGAAAACTGGGACACAAACCCTACATCTGAGTAATTTAACAATAAGGCCTGTACGTGCACAGACATTACACATACACACAAAACGCACCCTGGACTTCAGGTGGCATTTTAATCTTTTAACATCGTGTTTACAGACAGCTTCTAGCTTGAAGATAGCTTTAAAGGATCATTTAAGGTGGCTCAGTGCCTTATATTTTATAGAAGAAGAAAAGATTGGATTTATATCCCACTCTTCACTCAGGGTCTCCGAGTAGCTTACAATCTTCTTTCCCTTCCTCTCCCCACAAACAGACACTCTGTGAGGGAGGTGGGGCTCAAAGAGAAGCTCTTTCAAGAACCATAACTGATCCAAGGTCACTCAGCAGGTGCACATAGAGGAGTGGGGAATCAAACCCGAATCTTCTGTGCACTTAACCACTACACCAAACTGGCTCTCTTATGTTCTAGATGGAGTTTTTTATAGCTAGTACATTTTAATGATTTTATACTGTTTCATGGTTGTATCATTCCCCCTTTGTGAACCCACCATGAGCAGATTTCTCTGGAGAAATGGCATACACACTTTCTAAATAAATAAATATCAAGTGCTTCAACAAGTTTAGAGAACATTCTAGGTGCCAAAGTCAGCAGTCAACACATACCCTTTACATCGCTATTTTGTTCAACTCCTAACGTGAGAGATTTGTTAAGCAACTGTTCCAACATTCTTGGCTGACGCTGCATGAAAGTAGGGGGGAGAGGGGGGAGAGTTACTTGACAGCCCTGCCAGGCTTATTCAAGTGGGAAAAGGTTATTACTAACTGCAACTTCTCACATAAGCCACTTATTTAGAATGCAAGGTTCTGGAGCACCTTCAACAATTTCTGACACCTATATCATGGGGTGATCTGGACAGCCCAGGCTAGCTCAATCTCAGCAGACTTTGGAAGCTAACCAGGGTCAGCCCTGGCTAGTATTTGGATGGGAGACCACCAAGGTAGTCCAGGATTGTGATGCAGAGGTAGGCAATGGCAAGCCACCTTTGAACCTCTTTTGCTGTAAAAACCCTACAAGCAGGGGTGCCAAACATGCAGCCCATGGGCCAAACTGACCCACCTAGGACTTCTCCCCCCTCCCCCCTTCTGCCGTCACCCTGTGAAGCTCCTAGGTTGCCCAGCTCCTTCTGCCTTCTCTTTGCAGAGGCTAAAGCTGAAAGCAAAGCTGCAAAGAAAATGAGGAATGGATTTTCTTTCAGGCTTCTGGGCAGAGCAGACATGAACAGAAAATCCACTCCACATTTTCCTTGCAACTTTGTCTATTTGTTTCAATGGAGAGGAACTCTGCTTAACATCCCAGCGTTCCTATGGCCAGCTGTGTTGTGGCTAATCAAGCACTGATACTTTGAGCCAGCTTTGTCTCTTTTCAATTGAGTGAGAACTAATGCCTAGTCAGTACTCTAACTTGGGAACCCACAGCCAATGGAGAGCCATTGCTAATCTAAGTAGACCCAGGATGGGGGGAGAGAAGCTTGCAATGCCTTGCCATTTTATGTTTTCCCAGGCTGAGAGCATTTTATTTTTTAAGCTTCTGCTGTGATCCTTGTGCTTTTTCTTGATGTTTTATTTTTAAAATTGCATTACAAAATCCCACTACCCCCCCTTTCTGTTTTAAACAAAATACTGCAAGAGTTTTAAGCATGTTTGTATTTTAAGTTTAAGTTTAAAAATGATATATTTAATTTTGTTGGCCTGTGTCCTCTATAAAGTCTATATCTCAGCTGTCTGGCATTACATTTTAGGAGATGCATGGCTCAGCCCCACAAAGTCCCATTTATGTCAGATCCGACCCACCTAACAAATGAGTTTGATACCCCTGCCCTACAGAGTTGCCCTAAGTCAGCTGTGACATGGCAGAACTTTCTACCATCACCACATCATGTGGTTAGCTGCTGACAATGCATAAAATTACATGGGTGCCAACTGGGATCTACATAAATATTTGTAATAGCACCACAGATTGCTACAATAGGTGTGGAAGACTCCCATAAGTATGGTCATCTGGGTTCCTAGAAATCTAAAAATCCAAAATATTTTTCAGTTTGCTACAGGATTAGCACTTGTGCAAAAACATATGCCTCCCAGGAAATCTGAACTTCTCTCTCTACCTGGTCTATGTATGTTTGTACACCACTTGTCCAGGTCTGCCAAGAATTTCAGCATGGTTCCTAAAAATTCTGATTCAAGACTTTGCTAACCTCAACTGCGCCCAAAAGGAACGGTCCTGCACACACCTTTTAAGAGTAAGCCCTAAGAGAACTCCACTAAGCATTCTGTCAGGTACAAGTCCCTGACAAGGATTTGTTTCAGTCCTGTGGCTCAGTAGCAGCTTATTGATTTTCCTAACATTATGGTCATTGCTAATGGCTACTTGTCAAAAGCATACCCATACATCCACTACTATATTGTTCCCTGTATTCATATATGCATGATAAAATGAGTACCCAGCTTGCTGGGGGGAAACTGTAGATGACTGGGGAAGGCAATGGCAAACCACCCCATAAAAAGTCTGCCATGAAAATGTTGTGAAAGCAACATCACCCCAGAGTCGGAAATGACTGGTGCTTGCACTTGCACAGGGGACTACCTTTACCTTTATTCATGACTGCACTAACCCCTGTATTATGTCAATATTTACTAAACTTTATATATATTAATTATATTTTTGTATGGATTTATGTAGACTAGGATTGGTAACATATAAGGTCATAAATGAGGGTTGCTTATTGTGGGGAAGCAAGGGCCTAATCTTGTCTCCCTGGGAACAGAAGGTATGTGTCAACTGAAAACGTCTACAAAGCTGGAATGTGACCTTGGAGAAAAGCGACACCGTGGTCTGGGAACTAATTCAAAGACTTTTGAGCGGGAGGGCTAGGCGGGAGAAGTGATGGGCCGTTAACCTGTAACCTATATTTGGGATGTAACTTTTGTGTATTGCCAGCCTGGCAAGACAAGCAGTCTTGCGTTCACATGCTACAAGTGTTTGCTACCTGATTCTTCATTAAAAGCTTCTTTCGCATTTGCTCAAGAAGTCTTGTGATAGATTCTGGGCAAAACCTTGAACATGCCTGAACATAATTATGTGTGTACATGTGCAGGCATAATGCAACAAAGAGAGGTTACTTCTGAAGGTAACTCACTGCCACAGTAAGTGTAAGCGCGGTTTATTTTTAGATTCTATCACATGCATTACAAAATGCGTGAAGTGCCAGATTCCATTTATAGGAACTAATTTAATGGTTAATGAAATGTTCTGCCTCCAAGACCCACAAATGAAGCATCAACCAACTATTTACACAGGCCAATTATATACACAAATGAAGCGCCAGCCAATTACATATGAAATGTGTGCTCGTGATAACTATTATTACACTCGCAAAATAGGAACAAAAATGCAAAGGAGATCCTCTACCTACACAAATGGATAAAAGGACTCCTTTAAAAAAGAAAATAAGCAGGGGAAAACTTTAGGCTGGATACCAAATGCATTCATCCTAGTACACTCCCATTAATGTCAATAAGGCTCCACATATATGATGGATTCAGGATTACGTACATCCTTGCTTTTGAGAACAACATAAAGTCAGCAGGACAACATGGGTTACCATGTGACTTTTTTTTTTTGTACTGCAGGCCAATTTAAAATACAGGCATTTGATGCTTATAGGGAAGCAGATACATTAAGGAAAACACTGTACGCAGCAAGCAATTAATATCTGAAAGCCTTTTACATGGCAGAAAAAAATGTTTTCTGGAAAGCAGCTACTGTAATATTTACAAGAGTAAAGAGAAGTAATCACAGCAGAAATTGCACGTTCATTATTAAAAGCATTTATTTCCACCAATAACCTAAATAATCATGCCACCCTTAAGATAAAATCTGACCGCTTGTATGACTTCAGCATATAGGAACTTCTTTTAAAGTGGAAGTGGTCTGGACTTCACTATTTCAGAAACAAATGCTGTAAACTGAGCACAGACCAAGCGTCTTCCTTCAATACTGCATATGTAATAGGGAATCCCTAGTCAGAAGCGGAAGTGCTTCTCATTTAATGGAAAGCCTGTATATCCACTGGGCTATGGAATAGGGATGGAAATTTCATTTAATAAAGCAACTGCTAAAATTATCAAATGTTTCAACACAAACAAGCTAATAACCTAGCCTACATATCTATCAGCTCCGCTACTGATTATTACTAAAAATGTTAATGTACTCCATATCAGCATTGCCAGTTTTCCAAACCCTGGAAAACATCTAAACTTTTACAACATATAAGCGGTAGACAAATCCTTATAATTTAAAAGTGTACACCCTACTGTGGAGCTTGGCCATTCCAAAAATAAGAATTTCAACTCAGAAACCAGTTTCTTCACACAGACTTGGTCTTGCTTCGGTATCTCACATGCTCTGGCTTTTAAGGGGTGGAGGAAAGGGAAAATATGGGGCTTATTTTATCTTGGTTTAATTGGAAATGGTTTTAAGCAGGCCTCAGATTCAGTAGGAGCTCACAGGAGCACAGCTCCTGAACCTTTCTGAGAGTTCCACCTCCTTGTCCATTGAATAGTATTGCAACTGCATAACAATCCCTGGATGAGCTCCACCACCTATTTTTCTACAAAACGACCCCTGGTTTTAAGTATTTCTGTAAGCTGCCTTGAACCACAAGATGTTTTAATAAATGTATTAAAATATTTTTAAAATTCTCTTAAATTAAAACATGTCCCTTCCTCAGGTCCTCTCCTAGTTTGAGGTGTCTTGTTTCACAGAGTTGGTTTTCTGATGTAAATATTATTATCTGAGGGAGCCAAGTTAGTTTCTCTTGTTTCCATGTGGCCAAGTATGTCTCCCCCCGCCCCCCCCCCCCCCCCCACAAATCTTCCTCAAGGGAATCCATCATTTTGGCTGTTTTGGCTACGTTTTCAGGTTTCTTATCACATATAATCCATTAATACTGAAGTGAACCATCACCTGGGTGAGCAACAGAAGACAGCACCCAGAAGAGGCTAAGCACATATCTAACCCAAATAACTCCATAAGGATCCTCCCAGCTTGCTCATTAAGCAACGATGACCCATTGGTGCAGCAGTGCAAAAAGGAAGGTAAATGCCCTGCCATTCCAAGTTATCTGGATGAAGGCCAAATGGATGGAATGCATGAAGGCTGTGGGGTGGAGTGTGCACCTCCCAACTCCGGCTCATCTCATGCCAAAGAAACATTGAGTCATCTGGTTACTATGATTTGTGCTGCAGTAATCTCCCAGCTTGATTTCTATGAAGCCACTAAGAGTAAAAAGTACTCAGAAACGACCAATACAGAATATAAAGGTCTATAACATGCCTATCCTAAAGTATCTATATACTAGTCAGTTTGTTCTGAGCCAAATTTACAGTGCTTGTTCTGATATTTAAAGCTCTGGACAGAATCAGCCTAGGCTGTCTCCAGCAGTGTGGGGCAGAAAACCTTCCAATGCTATATTCTTCCTGAAGTACATTTTCTCTTTCACAGAAATTATGGATGAAGGTAGCTAGATCTCCAGAGCTAAATTTCCTTGGAACTCTTCTCCTAGGAAAGTGCACCTAAACAATCTCCTTGCAAGTTACAGAAGATTAGTCAAGATTGTCCCTTTTAGAAGGCTTTTTGAGGTTTTTTTAAAGTTTTTGAAAAAGAGATGGGTTAGTTGAACTGATCAAATTTTGTGGGTTGGCTTGCTCTGCTTCTTTATAACTGCTTGATTTCAACTCTTATTATTAGTTCAGTGCAATTTGTAGGCTGCAATAAGAACCCACAAAGAACTGGGGATTGGGATGGAGAGAAGAAAAAGCCCCTTAGCTATAGCGCAACACTGAGTCCCAGTGCTGGCTAAGTAAGCTTCCTGCTCATCTAGCCCTGAAACTTCAAAAACCAGTACTACCAGGACTGTTTTGTTGTTATTGCTTAGGCCAAGTCACAGCTGACTTATTGGTGACCCCATATGGCAGGGGTGGCCAATGGTAGCTCTCCAGATGTTTTTTGCCTACAACTCCCATCAGCCCCAGCCATTGGCCATGCTGGCTGGGGCTGATGGGAGTTGTAGGCAAAAAAAACGTCTGAAGAGCTACCGTTGGCCCCTCCTGCCATATGGTTTTAAAGGCAAGAAATGTTCCAAAGTGGTTTGCCATTGCCTGGCTCTGTGTCATGACCTTGGTATTTCCTGGTGGTCTCCCATCCAAATACTAGCCAGGGCCAACCCTGCTTAGCTTCCAAAATCTGATGAGATTGGGTCAGGTCAGGGCATAACACTTACTGAGCAAGAAATCGATCCAAGTAGGACTACTGAGCAAGAAAATCGATCCAAGCCTGAATGCCATATCACACAGGAAGGAAGGGTTTTAACTCTCCTTCCTCTTTGCTGAATGGAAGAGGTGGAGGGCTCACTGGGTGTATATAACCCCTACTCCTAATAGACTGTTAATGCTGCTCCCCTTTTGCAGTTTAAGGCTGTATTATGATTATGTTTTTATCTCCACTTTTTCCTCAGGACCTAACTCCCCAAGCCCAGCCCCAACATTCTGCTTCACAGAAGCCAGGGCCTTTAAAAGCTTATATAATTCTGCATAGGTGATGGAGAATTAGGATTAGCAGTCTCATCATTCACCTCAACCCTAATCTCCCTCCCATTCCCACTATAAATAGGGATTTGAGCAGGCTAATTTCCCTTCCACCCCCCATGATTCTGTAGCTGCTACTCAGCATGTCATGCATCCTAAAAGGCAGTAAGCAAACTACATCTGCATTAAATGAGTGTGTGTGGGGGAGGGGGGAGAAGGGGGTTGTACTTTGGGAATTAATATTTTTCTGGTGAGCACCCTAAGTTGCAAAAAAGGACACTTGCTATGGTAGTCCTGGTCTGCTGCTCTGCTGAGAGACATTTAAGCATTTATTTTATTTTGTGCAACCGATATCCCATCCATAATTAAGCATTAAGCTTGCCATTCAAAACAGTGATAATGTATTATTGCAAACAGGATCTTTGCTGCAACACAAGACTGTATACAAAATGATTCAGTAAGAAATATAAACATACAAACACCAGAACCAAAGAGGAGGCCAATTCATTTGGCGTACAAGTATTGGGGTATGCCAAATGAAACTGGCGAAGACAACGAGAATAGATTAACAGTGCAATCCTAAGAAGAGTTACTCCAGTCTCATTGAAATGAATGGGCTTACACTGGAGTAACTCTCCTTAGGATTGCAGTGTAAGTCAACCAAATCGCCTTGGGGAGGGAATTCCAGGAGGGGGGGGGAGAGACAGAGAGACCGCTCACCTAAAGTCATGGGTCATGGTGACTTCTGGTGACTGACCTCTACTGTGGTTCTGGATGATATTCAGAGAGGTGGCTGAATAAAGCCTGCCTCTACCTCTCAAATATTAGTATTCCAAAGAGGTCTCCCATCCAAGTACCTGCCAGACTTGACCCTGCTTAGCTTCCAAGACTGAACAAGATCGAGCTTGCCTGGGCTATTCAGGTCGGGCTGAGTGCTGAAAGTTTTGAGAAAGAGTATATTTTATGTTTAAAAAGTAAAACCCCTTAATCCACTCTATACTGTGTCGTTTGCTTTAGTAAGATCTCTCCTGGATGAGCATCTGGTATGGCACACAGCAAACAGCGTTGCCCCTTGGGCTCCCAAGTCTAAAGATAATAAGAATCTATCCTTATATTCCGCTTTGCAGGACTAACAGAAGCAAGGACGGAGGGGAAGGGGAGATAAAGAAGGCATCCATCTCTTCAGTGATTACTCGCAGTTCAACGTCACCCAGGAAAACTACACTGTCATGCCAGGCAGCTGACCCTTCCAGTATATTGCACAGTGACTAAGTTATTTGTTTTCCAAAAATATATCTATGAATCCCTGCCCACGAACATAAAGAGCAGAGTCCTTTATAAGATCCCATCTGTGAGCCAACACTTGCAGCTAGAGTAATTATTAGCCCTTATCTAGGCAACCACATTTGTTCATTGATTTGCATCCAGCGTGGATTACAGTAGCCAAGCAGTAAATCTGCTAGCACAAAAGGCAGCAACTTCCTCTATGCGGGCGCCTGTTAATTTTTTAAACTGCACTTGGTCCTTATTCTTTTGCTGCATTTAGCGGACAGATTGGCATTCTCAGTCAAAATCACTTTCTGTGCAAAAGTCATTCCTAACCTAACAGACCTACTTTATTCAATAGTGTGCTGTCAGAAGAAAATGAAAGGCCTAAGGGGCCAAAGATCTGAAAAAAGAAGCAAGACAACAGGCAAAACAAAAATACCAGAAATTCCAGTGAAATCCTAACCATAAATACAGGCCTGCAGTACACATCCCTTGGGATTCAAAGACTACTTTAGGCGTGCCCAAGGGCTTGCACATACCTAGTGGGATTTTTTTAAAAAACCGTTTTCCTCTTTGAACATCGCAGCTCCATGACAAATCACAAGCTGCTTTGGGAGGCTGATGTTAAAAAGAAACGCACCCCCTTGGGTGTGTGGAAGTAAAGCGGTTCTTCAGTCCCAGCTGCTGCACAATCAATAAACCACTGGGGAAAATACAACACCACAGTGTTAAAATCTTTTACCTTCAGCATTCAAGCAGGTCAGGCTACAAATGTATTTGCATGTTCTCAAAACACACACACACGCACCAAACCCACCAGATGTTTCCCCCACCTTGAACACAATCACTTGAAACGCAAAATCAATGCTTAATCAGCATGATCCACAAGCCCAGCAGATGCTTCACAAGCAAGCTATAAAAAGCAACGAAGATAGGTTAAACATTACTAAGTATATCAGGATGTCCTTCAGCCAAATTAGAAGACCGATGAGAGCCAAAAGGAAAGAAGAGGTTTAAAAGGTCCTTCCATTGTCTAACCTTTCAGGCAGGATTCTCCTCCCCCGCTCACACATGGTGGTAAACAGGGCTTTCTCTGGCAACTTAACCACACAGCAGAAACTTGCCCAAATGCTTCCTAAACTACATTTGCTCAATGAATGCCAAACAAGATCGGAAAACATGAGATGCATAGCAACCCCTGTGAATTTTTTTAAACTTTTAACTGAAACTGCATGGGGTCCCAATTGAGGCTGGGTGTGGGGAAAAGACAGCACACATCTCCACAACAGTATTCCATCTAAGCTGAATTAGTGTGAGCTAGCTCACAGATTTTTAGCCTCCAGCTCACACATTTTTGTCTTAGCTCAGGAAAAATGGTTCTAGAGCAAACAAATTTATGCAATAGCTCACAACTTTAATGCCAGTAGCTCACAAAGTAGAATTTTTGCTCACAAGACTCCACAGTTTAGAGGGAACATTGCTCCACACCTGCATAATCTGCAATTCTTCCTAGTTTGCTATTTTGCCCCATGGTGTGGTCAGGGGGAGGGGTGTGTAGAATACCACATGGTTTCTATATGTTTACCTTTCTGACCTTTGACTTCTGGACCTTGCCAGACACAATAGTGGCAAAGGAGATGGCCTTCCATTATTTGCTTCTTCTTCCCAGAATGCAAATGTTGTAATCTAACACTTACAGCAATTAAACTAGAGCCTGTTAGACGTTAACAGCTCCAAAGGTCACCAAGACAGGGTCTTAAGATCTTAACCTGGAAACTCTGCTCTTTCATTCTTTCATTTTTATTTGTAACATATGGTCTGATGTTCTGCTGAGCTCAAAACGGGTACAATGTTTTGTGCTATTTTTGTCGGACCTAATAAAAAAAGTATTACACAGGGTTTTTCCGCTCCTTGTTCTGGAATGGAGTGGGCCAATAAAAGACTGCAGATTTATACCCCACCCTTCTCTCTGAATCAGAGACTCAGTGCCTTACAATCTACTATATCTTCTCCCCCCACAACAGACACCCTGTGGGGTGGGTGGGGCTGAGAGGACTCTCACAGCAGCTGCCCTTTGAAAGACAACTTCTGCGATAGCTATAGCTAACCCAAAGCCATTCCAGCAGCTGTAAGTGGAGGAGTGGAGAATCAAACCCGGTTCTCCCAGTTAAGAATCCGCAAACTTAACCACTACACCAAACTGGCTCTATAATATAGTGCTACACAATTTTCTTTCTGTCTGTACCAGTACCTGAGCTAGGAAGAGCAATTCAGATCATTAAACGGACACAGAAGTTTTAAAAAATTCAAAAGCTTCTCAATTCAAATTAAACCTGCAATGTGTTAATATAAGAGAGGTCGTTTACAAATTTCCCATGGTCATTCGTGTCTAGTTTGACCTTACATTTCATATTTCTGCAGGACTGAGACAACATCACAATAACAAGTGCCTCAAGTACCTGAAACTATAACACAAGCATTCCACACCTTAAAGCAAGGGTGTCAAACATAAGGACCAGGGAACAGAACTGGCCCTTCCAGGGCTCTTAGCCAACCCACAAGCAACTGGTATGTATGGGAAAGTAAGGGATTCTCATTTTTACAGTATCCCTTGGAATAAACCTAATCTTGTATATGATTAAATACATTTATTGAAGCTTTTGGGGGTTCCCCAGTAAATCAACTGCTTTTGCTCCTAGGAATCAATTGCTTCTGTTTGTATTTTGACTGAAAAAGAAAGTAAAAAAGAGTAAAAAAAAAAAGAACATTGTTAATTGAGTTTGTCTGTGACCTTTATAAAGTTCATATCTCTGGAATTTGGTGTTAACATTTTATGGCACACATAAAAGCGACTTTTAAGTCAGATCCAGCCCTCACACAGCAAATGAGTTTGACACCTCTGCTTAATGCATTGTGTTCTATGAGGTTTTTTTCACATGCTTACAATTCACTTCCTGGGTTAGAGATCAGATGACTTGATGTAGCTTGATGCTATTGGACTTGAAAGCCAGAAGTCATTACAACCAATATAAACAAATTACTAATAAATCATTATTACAATTACTAAAATTGTCCATGTGTATTATTACTTTATGAATGCTTTACATATAATAGTAAACGTAAAGGTAGTTCCCTGTGCAAGCACCAGTCATTTCCGACTCTGGGGTGACATTGCTTTCACAACGTTTTCATGGCAGACTTTTTACAGGGTTTGCCATTGCTTCCCCAGTCATCTACACTTTCCCCCCAGCAAGTTGGGTCCTCATTTTACCGACCTCAGAAGGATGGAACGCTGAGTCAACCTGAACCAGCTACCTGAACCAGCTTCCGCTGGGATCGAACTCAGGTCATAAGCAGAGAGTTAAGACTGCAGTACTGCAGCTTTACCACTCTGTGCCACATAGCTCTTTTATTATTACATATATTATATATATTATTACATATAATAGATAAATGCAAATCCACAATTTAGTATATGATGTATAATAACATTCCAGGAGAGAATTTTAAACATGCTTCAGTAGAAGTCCATGCAGTTCCAAAATTCATGTAGAATTTAATAATTCAGTGAATGTACGTCATTAGAACCACTAATGAGAAGCTTAGATCTATTTCTCGTTGCAGAAATTCTTCATCAGAGTGTAAATTCTTCATCAGAGCATGTCTTCTTCAAAAGCACAACAATCAAACTGGAACTGATATTAAAACACAAGCTAAATATAAAATCTTTCAGAAAATGATAACATTAATTCCATGGATTGATGAACTTCCAACAGTTTGATTGTTGCCGTCCTACTGAAGAAGATACATTCTGATGAAGAACCTCGACAACAAGAAATAGACCAAGGCTTCTCATCAGTGGTTCTAATGGCACGCATTAGATTGAATAGTGGAATTCTACATTAATTTTGGAACTGCATGGACTTTTATTGATGCATGTTTAAAACTGTCTCCTGCCGGCTGCACATTTGGAATGTTACTGTGCATCATATACAAAACTGTGGATTTGCATTGATCTGTTATATATTAATCATTGACAAAGTAATGAGAATATACATGGACAATTTAAATAATAATAATAATGATTTATTAGTAATGCATTTACACCAGTTGTAACAATGAAACACGCAGCATACGTCTTTTTGCTAGTATTCTGCCCTGTACTGGACTTCAAGCCCTCTGTAATACTTTAGGTAAGGGTCTTTTCCAGTGTTGCTACTCAAGATCCTTCCTAAGGAGAGTGCAGCAACTGAACTGAGGACCTTACATATGACCAACATATGTTACAGCTGATCTACAACACTTCAATAACAGCATGCTCTACCTTCAAAGAGCCAGGTCAGGGCTGTAGCTAATAAAAAGCACAAATAAAATAAAACTCTGTGAAATTAAATACCTCTCTCTCCCAGCTCACCCCCACACATACTGCATCACAGCAACCAAATGCCTGCCTAGATAGAAAGGTCTTACGTATAAAAATATGTTCAGAGCAAGGGGTCCACAAAGGTCCCAGGGGATGGAAATGCCACAAATGCAGAACAGCCCACTGTACCTGATCCCCTTGTCTGAAGAAGTATGCTTTTGGCACACGAAAGCTTATGTTCTGAATAAATCTTTGTTGGTCTTAAAGGTGCCACTTGACTCCTGCTTTGTTCAACTGCTTCAGACCAACACAGCTCCCCACTTGGATCTAGCTACCAGACTATCTAAGTGCCGTTGATCTTCCAACCAGAACACACAGAAGGGAGATATCAGCCAATTCTTAGAGTTCTGGGAAGAAGAGTGTGTTGGGCTCTCTAGCTCAAGAATAATACTCTAAACAGAGGTCTGCAAATTATTAGTGGTCACAATCAATCTCCCTTTACCTATGAGCTAGGGCATGTGCAGAAGATTTAGGGAAGGGTGTTTCCCCTTCAAGGCTTTTGCTGGGAGTACCACCTCAGTGCCATTGCGATCTCCTTTTAAAGTACAATCTGAAGGCAGAGAATCCTTCCATCCTTTCTCTTCTAAAACTACTCCTTTCTCCTTCCCCCAAGTTCTTCACAGACAAATGGTTCCCCTCCCTCAGCAGGGCTCTTACAAAAAGCAAAGGGGTGCTAAGACAAGAGATGCATGCTCAACCATTGTGAGGTAATTTATGGAATCCTGACTGTGAACCGTTCCACAAAACAAATCCAGAACAGCCTCTGGAATGGTAGCAAATGCAAGATAGCTATTATACACCTTCTTTAAAATCTGGTGAACAATTAATCTTCAGATTTTTTTCCCCTTAAGAAAATCCATGCCTAGCATATCTGTCTTCTGTAGTGTTGCCAACTACAGACTGGGAAATTCTTGGAGATTGGAGGGTGGAGCCTGGAGAGGGTGGGATCTCAGCAGGGGACATGATGTCACAGATTCCATCCTCCAATACAGTCATTTTCTCTGGAGGAACTGATCACCATGGGCTGGAGATCAGTTGTAATTCTGGGAGATCTCCGGTCCCTACCTGGAGATTGGTGACCAAATTCTTCTGACGAGGTGGGGAATAAAAGGACAGAATATGTTGGATGAGATCCAGCCAGTGTTTCCTCTGATGGAGAAGTAAGGAGGAGCCCTCTTTGACCAGTCAAAAGGACTATGCTGGAGATCATGGGACCTGCATGGGCAAAAGCCATGTGGGATGGGCCCTATTGAAGCACTGGGTAAGACTGAGTGACCAAGCTGGTTGCATTCGACTATGTATATGGCTGTGTGTGTGAATCCTTTCCTGCAACAGAGTGAACACTTGCAAAGTGAAGAGATCCAGTTACCTTCTGCTCAACCTTGCCTGCTTGCTATAAAGTACCAAAAGATAAGGTGGACAAGTGACTGTGTTTCACTGAATCTTTCACAAGTTGCCCAAATAGTTTAAATCTCTTGAAAACAAACAGTTTAGTATTTGATTTAGTCCCAAGCCAACAAAAACACAGATACACACATATATAAAAACATACCCTATTTTCCTGTCTGCAGAACGATTGCCAAGTATTTATAAATTCTTTATGCCATTTCCACAAGAGGCATTCAAAAACTGGGTCCCATCGTTTTTGAGCTACCTAGTAAAAACGCCACGGCCTGGCTGGCAATTATACAGTTATCTGAATAAAGCATTTTACTTTCCCAGAAGTGGAAGCAGCTTGCCAGCAGGGTCCTACTACATTCTGATGTGAAGTTCAAGGGGGGGGGGGGGGGGGAATTCACAACTTATAACCGAGCAAATCCACAGTAAATCTTTTTACTTCCAGCATTCTCCTACAAAGATGCTAACATACCAAGCATCCATGGCCAACATGCCATCTTGCCAAGACAACTGCTTTTCTACAGTCTCTTCACAAAAAGCAACTGAAGTAGACGGTTACTTCCGAGAAGCTGCCTGGCACACTACCACTGCCAGTGTGCCAACAGTTTGGATTTGCCACAGGAGAAAAGTCACAAAAGTAGAATGCTCTCTAAATTGCTCCTTAAATTACATGTCACCTAGGCAGGAAATTATTTTAATCTGCTAACCTGCAAGCATGGTCACTGTTTTAAGATACGGCAATTGTTATGTGCTAATTTACTATTAAGCAGGAGACCTAACAGTGGGATGTTCTTCCTTGGGAGAACAAAACAGATTCCAAAGAGGCCAAGCTTCCTTATGAAACAAAAGGTAAGCCAATGCCAAAATAAAAGGCTGCAAAAAAAGCATAATTTGTTTCTTGCATTTCAAAGACAGCTTAACTGGCTACAGTACTGGTATGAATCAAACATCTCCTGATAAAAAAAGAAGGCTCTTACTCTCTGGAACTGGCATGCAACGAAGGAGTGGCACCACAGAAGAACAGATGCAAAAGGGTCAGTTAAAAAGCTCAACTGTTCATTGTCCCAATATCACAAGGACCGTTTAACATCTCTTGTCTAAGTACAGAAGTCAGATGTTACCGGCGGAAATTCTGTGCCAATGGATGACTGCTATTAGAAGTCCTGCTTGCTGACAGATTGTTGACCTTTTGGCTAAATGCAGTGCTTAAATGGTTGGTTAACAACATTACGGTTTTAGTCGTTCAATGGTGCTTCCGCTGAGCAAGTGAAGTTACAGCAGAGGAAACAGGATACTTTGAAAGAGCAGCAAACAATTCTTACAACATCATTACTATCAACCTTTGTGTCCCACACTTCCTGCAAAGAGCTCAGGGATGACATACATGTGGTTATCCCATTTTTACCCTAATAACCCTGGGAGATAGTGACTGGCCCAAGGTCACAAAGCGAGTTCTCTGGCTCAGCGGTGATTTCAAGCCGGGCCTCCCTGGGCAAATTCCACTGTTTGCTATACCACATCTCTTTAACCACAGGTGAGAATGTATTTTGTTCTATACTAGGGTTGGCCAAATTGTGGCTCGGGAGCCACATGTGGCTCTTTCACACATACTGTGTGGCTCTTGAAGCTCCCATTGCCCTGTCAGTCATCTTGGAGAAGGCATTTCTCTTTTTAAATCACTTCTTCAAGCCAAACCAGCCAGTAGCTTAGGGAATGCAATTAAAGTTGCTTTCTTTCCACCTCTCTCTCCCCCATCTATTTTCCTTTATTCCTTCTTCTTGCAGCTCTCAAACATCTAATATTCACGTCTTGTGGCTCTCGGACATCTGATGCTTATTCTATGTGGCACTTATGTTAAGCAAGTTTGGCCATCCCTGTTCTATGCCTATAGTATGATACCACTAGTGCAACAAAGATGCAGGCCTTCTTCCTTATCAGTGATAACTTCAGGCCTTTTAAGTTAAGAAGCACCTCTCAAGTATCAGTCTAGTTGAAGACTCATGCTTTTTTGTCTTTGGAAATTTAAGACACTGTAAATTATTTGCTGCTTGCTTCAGAGCATGCTTTCTCTCAAAGGTTTTAGGAAAATTAATTACACCAAAACAGGGATCCAACTTGTTAAATACCACCTTTCCTCACTTATCTGCTCTACAAACCTCTGAAATAGGCACACCAGCATTCCTGCTTTGCATCTAAAGAATGGCTTCAGTTTACTCAGGGATACTCCAAGGCCCCATGGTGATTATGGAACATGAACAGAGCCTGATACCATCGTGCTATACACTGGATCTCATTATCCCCAAGCATTTACCTAAACAAATATTTTTACTGGTATATGACTGAAGAAACAATAACATAATAAAAAGCTGCATTTTGTTAAGACAGCACTAAATATAAACTTTAATGAGAGCGCAACATTTAGCGATGGCTCAAGAAGCAGCCCAAATGACTGACGATTCTTTAAAATACGCGAAAAATATTCAGATTTCTGAAGGGCACTCTCCGATTACTTGACTATAGTAACCTCAGAATATGCTCAGCATTTCCACCAGGTAAGGACTGTATGCCTTCCAAACGCATGTTACTAGTATGTCAACTGTGTTACTTCTTAATTAAGTTGCCCAACCACATTTTAGATAAATGCTACTACAGGTACTAGAAACAAGACTATTTCTATGCTAATCTGGTAGATCCAGGTAGGCAGCCGCATTGGTCGGAAGCAGAAGAACAAAGTAGGAGTCAAATATCACCTTTAAGACCAACAGAGTTTTATTCAGAATGTAGGCTTTTGTGTGCATGCACACTTCTTCAAACTTCTTCTGTACCTTTCCTTATCTGAAGAAGTGTGCATGCACACAAAAGCTTACATTCTGAATAAAACTCTGTTGGTCTTAAAGGCGATACTTGACTCCTACTTTGTTCTGATGTTAATCCGGGTTCAAACATGGATAAAACATGGGCTAGTTTTATTATCTTTTCTTTCAAATGCACCACAACCTCTGACGCACTTTGAAACAACTGTTAAAGGTGTTAAAAGCCGATGACAGACTGGCAGAATAATTGGCCAAAAAAACCTTTACAGCAGAGGTGGTTAGGAAATCATTAATAGCGTGTTCAAAGTTGGCTAAGTTCCACTCTAATTTAACACCCACCATTTGCAAGTGTCACCACACTTCTTGGAACACCACACTTGCTTTTAAAAGCTCCTGTTCTCAATTTAATTGCGCTGGTGGCTCCCGTTTATAGCCTCATTCTTTTTCACTCGCCCTCCTCAACTGTCTGACTGTGGGGCCCTCCTCTCTTGGTGCTGTTTTCTAAACCAGAATCGTTTCGGCAACTTCAGCACTCACATTCCTTTTCCACTGTAAGTTGTCGCCATGGTATTTACTGGTCACCTTGCAGTGTTCTCTAATCTCTGCTTGTGTAGTCAAATTCACCCAGAACGCTTCAAAGCAAAACTTACTCCTGCTGAGACTCAAATCCAGTGAGGGGCAAAACAAGGAGGTTTCTTTCTTCACCCCAAATAACCTACGAGAACTGCCTGAGTTTTAAATTCCGCGAGGTCTTGTCCTCTTCTGAACACTTAAGCTTAACCTACAATTAAAGTACAGCATGCCATGCAATCATATCATACCCTCTGAGAAATAAGTGAGTTCATAAGCACCTTTAAGAAAGTAAAATTATTGCAAAATCTAGTTCACGCCAAGTGGTTCACTTTTAGGCTTTTCTTTCAGTAGTGTCTCCCCTCCCCCTGACTTTTCTCCTAACACTGAACACTGCAAAGCTATCACAGTTATTTAGAGAACCAGAGGAGGTAACAAAGGAAACATTCTAGCCACGGTTTTTGGTCTTGCCTGAGCTACTTGATCCCTGCTGACGTTCTAGCATCGAAGCACTCTACTTAAGGAATTACTGAAATTATTTCAGTAGCAGTAACAGTCAGACTTGAAATAATTTCAGGCTCCTGGCTAGCCACATGCCTATGATTAGATGCTGAAACCTAACAAAAATTGCTGAGTCACACAATTAAGGGGAAACTCCCCACCCCCCACCCCAGCACTGTACACTAAAGAATATAGCTGCTCAACTCCTGGTGAGAGCACAAACTTGGAAGGATACCACTCCCACCTTGAAACAGCTCCAGTGGTTTCTAGTCTGTTTCCAAGCCCAGTTCACAATTCTGGTACTGACTTTTAAAGACCTATATGACCCGCCTACTTGAGAGACGGGCTCTCTCAAGATCAACCTAGATGACATCTCAGGTCCTTCCTCCATTACCTGGCCAGTACCCAGGTTCAGTCGTTTTCAATGGCTGCCCTGGTTCTCTGGAACAGCCTGTCAGAGAAGTGGGAAAGGGCTCCCCTCCCCTCCCCCAGCAACCATGGGCCAGTTTTACAGGCAGTGTAAATTGGTCTTAGACCTTTGATAGCTATTAAGCTGGATGTAGTCCTATACCTTTAGAAGGCGCAAGGGCTTATTTGTTGGTAAAAAGGTAACTGTAAAGGTAGTCTTCCTGAGCAAGCACCAGTCGTTTCCGATTCTGAGGTGACGTCACATCACAACATTTTCACAGCAGACTTTTTAACAGGATGGTTTGCCACTGCCTTCCCCAGTCATCTACACTTTCTCCCCACCAAGCTGGGTACTCATTTTACCAACCTCAGAAGGATGGAAGGCTGAGTCAACCTTGATCCGGCTACCTGAACCCAGCTTCCACCAGGATCAAACTCAGGTCGTGAGCAAAGAGCTTAAACTACAATACTGCAGCTTACCACTCTGCACCACGGGGCTCTTTTATTGTTGGTACTATTCTGTATATAAAGTTTTTGTTTTTAAATGATTGTCTGCCAGCTTCAATTGGAGATGTAAGCTGCCTTGAGTTTGGCAAAAAAGTGGGATACAGATGTTGATAAATATAAATGCAATTCTCAGAAAACCAGCCACGGCTAAATGCAGGTCTAAAAACTGGCTAATGTGGGGAGGAAGATATAACTTTTTAGACACAAACCCTGAATAAAACCATTCCACTGAGACTGCAAGGACAAAAGAAAAACAGATGCACAACTCCAATATTTCTACCATATTAAGTCACCAATAGCTACTTGGAAAGTTCAAAGCACACTCTACAATTCATCTCATGCCATCATTTCCAAGATACAACCACACCAGAAACAGAACCACTATGACCCAATCATGCCCTTGAAGACTTAACCAGTCATGCTTCATGACATGTTCATTATTTATGACACAATTTCAGAACTGTTTTTTAAAATGACAAAGAATTTTGTTATGAGAACGAAGCCTCTTCCTGGTATCTTAAAATGTCTCATATCCACTTAAGTAATCTCATATTAAGAAACAGTACTAAGAGGTCTAGAAGACCTGCATTCTTTATGCACCAATTGCACAAGAGAAGTTTCTATCATCCCCAAAAGTCAAGAAGCAAGGATTCTGCGCTGCATAAACCACTGATAAAGTTAATACCTCTAATTTCAGTAGCATGTCCTTATGACAATGCCCCCACCTTAACCCTTCCATGCCCCTCCCTCCAATTCCTGTCTCCCCCACTCCACCCCAAGATAACACTCTGGCTCATCTATGGTTCTGCACAAGGCAAGAACCAAAAATGATGCAAGATGTTATTAAGTTTGTGTAGAAACTTTACCCAAGTATCAGTTCATTGTTCAGCTACTAAAATTAGTAGTCCATCTATAAGGAAGAAGAGCAGAATACACTGCACAATACTTGGTCAATTCAGATTCTCTTTCATTTCCACTGCCTCTCACACAGATCCTCACATTATCAAGGATACTCCTTCAAATCTAGCCCCTTGCAAAATATTATCAAAGAGCACCTTCACAAACACCAATTCTCCTTGTCATGCCCAACACCACGGTAACACCTCACAATCTTGATCTGTTCCGATTCCAAGAGTGATAGCCTCACTCATATATTATCATTCCACCTTTTTTCCAAGGAGCTCAAGGGCAATGTACATGGTCTTATCCTCCTGCCAACACACAAACATATGATGTTTGAACTATCAAATTCGAACTGGAATTCAGAGAAAGGCTCAGTGCACCTGAACATAAGAACAAGATAAGGCATCTCAAGAAGATGGTAACTATGATCCTAACCAGTGTTCCCTCTGAGTTAGCTCAGATTTTTAGCCTCCAGCTCACACATTTTTGTCTTAGCTCAGGAAGGATGGCCTCAGAGCACACTAATTTATGCAGTAGCTCACAACTTTAATGCCAGTAGCTCACAAGGTAGAAATTTTGCTCAAGACTCTGCAGCTTAGAGGGGACATTGATCCTAACCCCCTCCAACACACACAGACTTCTCCATCCTGAGAAATCTTATGATTCTCTCTTCTAACATATTGTAATAAAAAACGGAGGCACAGGGAGTAACTTCCTAAAGGATCATGTACACATACCTTCTTTAAGAGTCTGTTTAATTACTAGAGCCCAAGAACACCCTTATGACAATCTCAGGTCCCAACACCTGAAGATGATGCATGCACCCATCCAAAACCGTAAAAGACTACCAGGAAGAGTTGAGACTTCAGTCCAAATTCTCAGCCCCAAACAAAGAGAGGTTCAGTGAAGATTCTTCTTCTTCCTTCAATCCTATAAGAGCCCTCCTACCTTTAGTGTTTAGGCTTCCTCATCAAAAGAGATCTTTTCCCATTCTCTTTCAAAGCAGAAAGCAGCCTCCCACCTTAGAGAAACTTCTCCCTGTCCATCCCCCCTCCCCAGCACTAGCAATCCCAGCGGTCTTCTTCCCTCTCTGAAAACACATTTCCCCACCACACTAGATTAGCAGCTTTTTTTCTCAGCAGATGTGGAAACACATCAGTGCTTTAAGCACCCCACTTAAGAGAAGTCCACCTCAAATGCACATGCATTATAAAGTCTGCAAGGAACTGGAGCCACCACCCTCAACATTGGCTCAATCCCCCACAAAAAAACCCATTAACCATCCACAGATTCACCCACCACCTGTCAATGACCAGAACTCCCAAATCAGCCCTTTCCTCCCACCACGTGTGTGACTCAACCATGCCAATCCCCTCTCCTCCAAATCTCAAGGCTGTTCCCATTGACCACTTCTCTCCTTGCACTTCAGTCCACTTGGGAGTCGACCTTCCACAAAGGCACACATACAACCCATGGTGCTGAGGTTCAAGCCTGGGGACTAAGCCCTGGGAGACCCGAGTTCACGATCCCCACTTTGGCACGGATGTTTGCTGGATGACTTTGGGCCAGTCACACATTCTCAGCCTAATCTACCATGCACAGTTGTTGCCAGGAATAAAAAAAGCAGTTAGGGAGATTGATACCTGCAAATCGTTTTGGAGAGAAAAGCAAATCATGGACACTTAAATAAAAATGATGTAACGAAATCTCAAGGGGGCTCAAAGCTCCCATTTCATCATAACCTCCAACAACACCCCCTGTCCTTGCATGCCATCCCTCAAACACACACCATACTCAGCACCTTCCCTCCCCCCCTCCGCAACTATACTTGTCTCTACCTCCCCTCTCAAGGTCTTCCAAGCGCAGTCCCCATCACGTGCCCCACCTTAGCCCTTTCATGCCCCTCCCTCCAGTCCCAGTCTCCCCCACCCCTAGATAACACTCTGGCACCCCCATTCCTGCACTTCCCCTCACGCCCTTCCCCATCAGCAGCTTCCCCACCACCACCATCACCACCCTTCCCTAGGGTTGCCAAGTCCAATTCAAGAAATATCTGGGGACTTTGGGGGTGGACCCAGGAGACTCTGGGGGTGGAGCCAGGAGCAAGGTTGTGACAAGCACAATTAAACTCCAAAGGGAGTTCTAGCCATCACATTTAAAGGGACCGCAAACCTTTTATATGCCTTCCCTCCACTGGAAATAATGATGGGGCACCTTCTTTGGGGGCTCATAGAACTGGATCCCCTGGTCCAATCCTTTTGAAACTTGGAGGGTGTTTTGACGAGAGGCAGTGGATGCTATGCTGAAAATTTGGTGCCTCTACCTAAAAAAAAAAAACAGCCCCTTCCAATACCTGCGGATCAATTCTCCATTATTCCCTATGGGAATCAGCCTCCACAGGGAATAATGGAGTGCCCAGCAGACATGGAGTTCACGACCCTGAAGCAGGGGGATGGCGTTCAAACCGCGGGGTCCCCTGCCCCCGCCTGAAGATTGGCAACCCTGCCCTTCCCACACCCAAGCGGCTTTCTCCTCCCCCTCCCCCTCCCAGTATTACCTCCACGGCGGCCTCCAGCTTCCCCTCGAAAGTGAAGTCGATCAAGTCCGGCTTGAGGCAGAGCCCGTAGTTGATGGGGCGCACCTCGGCCGGGAGCCGCTCGAAGGGCCGCTTCTCCGGCATCGCGGCGGAGCAAGAGCGAGAGAGGCGGGCCGAGGGGGAGAAGAAGAAGAAGGTGGCGGCGAAGGAGGTGGAGAAGGACTCGGCGGCGGCGGCTGCTGCTGCTGAGGCGAAGGGGGAGGCCCAGCGCGCACGCGCACTGAAGGGGAGGCGGCGACCCCCCGCTGCCGCTGACAGGAGGAGGCGAGGGGGCGGCGGCCGCACGCGCGCGGCCTGGCCCAACCGAGCGAGAGGGGAAGGGGGGGACGGACTCTCCGGACAGCCGATCGGATGCGGGTCTCTGCGCTGCTCTTGCCGCCACCCTCCTTTTCCTCCTCCTCCCTGCACAGGCGGCCGCTGAAGGGAGAGAGCGTACTGCGCACGCGCCGCGGTAGCGGCCCTCCTCCTCCTCCACCACCACCACTTCCACCCCCTCCTCCCGGTCTTGGGCGCCGCCGCCTCCTCCTCCCTCAGCCGGCTGAGAAAGGAGGCAGCAAAGCGGAGGGCGCTCGCGGGGTGACGCAACCACGTCGGCGCCTGCGCGCTAGGCAGCAGCGACGCAGGAAGGGCCGCCGAAGGCAAGCGGGCGATCAAGCGACCGCAGAACATTGAGAATCCACCGCTGAGCCAACCCTCTCTTGGAAGGAACGGGCGGGGGGGAGGGGGCGAGAGTCGCGCATGCGCTGCCGGAGGAAGCTTGAGAGGGGCGTCGCTGAGGCTTGCGCGTGCGCGCTGGAGGCGGAGAAGAGACGCGCCTTTTCCCAAAGAGGGAAGGGTTTGGGAGGGTTCGTGTTGCCTGGGGAGAGAGGAGGAAATGCGGCAGGCGAGTCAGGTGGTGCGCGCGGTGCGGCTGCCCCTCCCAGGATCTGGAACAGCTTCGGCAAGGAGAGAGAGAAGAGTTTTGTCTTCCTTCCTCCCGCCCCCCCCCCCAAAATGAGTTTCCAAAAAACAAATACAAAATAGTGTGCCCACACATACCTGTGTAATAAGGACATATTAATCAAACGCCTGAGCGCGTTTGCAAATAAACGAAAAATGCAATTTGCTGTAGGAAATCATTCAAGTTATGTTTTTAATTCCCGGTCTCTTTTTGCATATTTTTTTAATTATTTTTAAAATTAAACTTTTTTAAAAAAAACGTTATACAGCAAGCGCGGTCAAATATTCACAAAATATTAACCCTTAAAGTCCCCCTCCCCCAGAAAAAACCTATAATATAACACATCTATACCATTATCCTAGGGTCAGATTCAGACAGGCAGAGTTCAAGAAGTAGATACAATATGACCAACATAAAAAGCTGCAAAATAAACTCCCTGTGTAGAGAATGCAAACTGACACGTTCAAAAAGAGGCTCAGTTTATAGAATGTATGGAATGCACAGGGTGAACTGACTTCCCAGAAAAGGAGGGGAAAGGGCGAAAAACAAACTTTTTGCATATTTTGAGAAAGTTTGAGGAGACCTCTTGCAATTTTATAGGAAATGCAATTGGGAATCGAATGGCAGGCTCGAGACTCCACCAGAAATTTAATCGGTCGGATCTCGCTGCCTCGAGAGCGTACGTGCGTGCATACGTGCTTATTTAAAGCTTCCAAAAACAGAAAAGAGGGAGAGGGGAGCGTTACAAAGAAAAGCCGGGCTGAAATGAGATCTGTTCAAAAGAGCAATAAATCGGAGCGCAAGACCAGAGAAAGCGGGACTGCATTTGACCCGGACGCTCCATTTTAAAAAAGAATTTAGAGGCACGTGTAGGATTCCAGCCCGAAAGGAGCCTGATAGATTTCAGGGAACGTGCAAGCAGAGACCCCCAACCTACACTTCAAAGTACTTGGCACATTTTCGGCTCAGCTGAATACAGCTTCTTGGTGAACTTGCCTAGAGTTGTAGATAAGAGCAAGAGTCCAGTAGCGCCCTAAAGGCTAACAAAAATGGGTGGCGGGGGGGGGGGGGGGGGGTGAGCTTTCCTGAGTCACTGCTCACTTCTTCAAGCACCGCTAGAGTTGTGCTGCGTGAAATCTCACGTCTTCAGTGGCTTCACTTGAAAATCAGCCTACCGAGCTCGAACCTTTGCTGCCCCATTTTACCCAATGTTTACTCGGAAGTCAATCTTTATGGAGTCAGCCCTACCCGCGCAGATTTGGTTGCCAGCCTCCAGGTAATTACACCCAGGGCCTTTTTTTTTGTAGCAGGAACTCCTTTGCATATTAGGCCACACACCCCTGATGTAGCCAATCCTCTAAGAGCTTACAGGGCTCTTAGTACAGGGCCTACTGTAAGCATAAGAACATAAGAGAACATAAGAGAAGCCATGTTGGATCAGGCCAATGGCCCATCCAGTCCAACACTCTGTGTCACACAGTGGCCAGGACGATGGGCTACATCAAGGGGTGTGGCCTAATACGCAAAGGAGCTCCTGCCTACAAAAAATGCCCTGATTAGGAAGGTTGAAGAATCACCAAGTACTATTGTACAAATTATATGAAATATATGATAAATTGTAACAACATATAATATAACAAAGCTGGAGTCAAGTATTATTTTTAAGACCAAGAAAGTTTTATTCAGAATGTAAGCTTTCGTGTGCTCTAAGCAAACAGCACTTTTAAGACCAACAAAGTTTTATTCAGAATGTACTGAATAAAACTTTGTTGGTCTTAAAAGTGAAATTTGACTCCAGCTTTGCTCTGCTGCTTCAGACCAACACAGCTGCCCATGTGGATCTATCAACATATAATATACAGCAGAAAGCTCATAAAGACATAAGTTACAGCTTAAATTCAGCATGAGGTCAATCCGGTTTCTCCATTTCCAACACTCTTCTTCAAGTCCAAAGCTGAAGAATATAACTTTTAAACATTGTATATCCTCATACAAACTGCAGTCCGGCAGCACCTTCAAGACAAACATTTATTTTCAATGGAATTTTCTTGTGTTTTGCTACAAATAGACAAGAGCAGTGATCCCCCTGGCAGTCAAAAGGCGTGTGACAGGACAGGCAGCACCTAGGTAACACCTGACTTTTATTCAGGATTGTAAAAACCACTCATCCGTGGCAAGGAAGCATTGGCAAATAAAGAATTAGATCTCTGTTGCTTTGGCAGCCTTGATAATCATCATATACCAGTCTAGGTACATGTGGGCAGACAGATTAGCCAAGAAAGTGTATGGGCTAATAACTTTTTGTGGACTTATTTGCAAAACTGCTATAAAAATCAGCGTACCTGAACTGAACCCTTACCGCCCAGTCTTATGCAATGTTTACTTGGAAGTGAATCCTGATGTAGTCAGTTCTACTGAAGAGGGACCCCTGAATAATTAATGAATACCTCAATAATAATAATAATAATGGAAAATATGGTTGTGCCTTCAAAAGAGAATGTCTGACGCAACATTTAGAGTGACTGTTAAGAGGCCCCTCAGAGGAGCTTCTGCTAAACTGTTAAAACCAGACAGGCTAAGGGTGTGAATCCAAGATAACAGGGGCCCCGCAGAGAAGGAGCTTCTTGCTGATAACACAGAGGGACAGAGCAGGGGGAAACTACAAGAAATTACTGGAAGGAAAGCAGGAGGTGGAGCATTTGAATTAGATAAGAGGGGGCTTGTCTGCTTGTTTTGGGGATGAATAAAAATGGTCAGAAGGCTGATGATTTTAACTTAGTCATTTTGAGCTTATGCTGACAAGTTCTGCTTTGATGTCAAAGTAAAATACCTCGCTTCAAACCAAGCAATGTGTGAGGCTTCGTTATTTACCTGCTACACTACCCTGGCTGATTTGGTTGCCAGCCTCCAGGTAGTGGTTGGAGACCTCCTGGAATTACAACTGATCTCTAAGTAATAGATAGCCAGTGCTGGATTAAACCCTGTGGAGGCCCCTAGGCAGTCAAAATCTCAGGGGGCCCCACACAAATTATCTTAGATTCTGGGCGCCCTCCCCACCACCCAAGGCCCCCGCTGCAGCCTGCAGGCACCTTCTTAAAAGCCCTTTTTACTAAACTGTGGGGGAGAGGCAGAGAGAGGCAAACTTGGTGACACCAGCAGCAGCCGCACCGCACAAGCTGAGCAAAGAGCAACTCAGTTGCTGGCTGTGCTTGCAGGCTGGGAGGGCTGCAAGCAGGGGGAATTGGGGGTGGGGGGAGCTGGCCTGGAGCCCCTAAAGGCGTGGGGGCCCATAGGCCAGTGCCTACTTGGCCTAATTGTTAATCCGGATCTGTAGATAGCAATTTCCTCCAGATTCAATGGCTGCTTTGGAAGGTGGACTCTATGGCATTGCTCCCTGCTGAAGTCACTTCCCAAACCCCCAGGCTCCACCCCACAAATCTCAGGCATTTCCCAATCTGGAGCTGGCCACCTTAGCCATAAAGGCAGTCTTGCCACCTGTGTTCCCTCTAAACTGAGTTAGGGTGAGCTAGCTCACAGCCTTTTAGCCTCCAGCTCACACATTTTTGTCCTAGCTCAGGAAATAGGGCCCCAGAACAAACTAATTTATGCAGTGGTTCATAACTTTAATACCAGTAATTCACAAAGTAGAATTTTTGCTCACAAGACTCCACAGTTTAGAGGGAGGCACGGATACACTCCAGGCATGGCTGAAGTTGGGAACAGGCGGTTTTCTTACCTTCACATCTATTAAAATTGTCAGCTTCCAGATGAGGCCTGGAGAATTACAACCAATCTCCAGACTGCAGAATTACAACCAATCTCCAGATTGCAGAGATCTGTTTTGCTGGAGGAAATGGCTGCTTTGGAAGCTGGGCTTAGCATTATATCCTGCTGAGGTCCTTTCCCTAACCAAGCACCACCTCCTTCAGGCTCCACCCCCAAATCTCCAGGAACTCCCTAACCCAGAATTGGCAACCCCAGGGCTTTTTTTGTAGCAGGAACTCCTTTGCATAGTAGGATGCACCCCTCTTATGTAGCCAATCCCCCAAGAACTTACAGGGCTCTTAGTACAGGGCTTACTGTAAGCTCCAGGAGGATGGGCTTCATCAGGGGTGTGTGGCCTAATATGCAAAGGAGTTCCTGCAACAACAAAAGCCCTGGGCAACCCTGTTTGGATTCCAGGCAACAGTTGAAGAGCTACTTCAAGGAAAGGTTTGTCTCTGTCTTGTGCTGAGGGATTGTCATCTGCTTCATACATGCATCAAGTGGCTTTTTGTATGCAGCTTCGCAGAGCTACATCTGTGTACTGCCTGTTCATCTCTGTGCACAATTTAAAGGTTTGGTTCTTACGTTCAAGCTCTAGTCTAAATGGCTTCAGGCCACAGTACTCAAAGAAGTGCCTCCTCTCATACTGTCCAGCTAGCTAGCTAAAATATTCCAGAAAATCCCTGCTCTCTCTGCCTGCAGGAGTAAGGCAGGCGGCCACCACCAGAGACAGAGCTTTTCCAGTGGTGGGACCTTGCCTGTGTAACCCCCCTGGGTTGTTGTTTTTTTAAAGCACAAACACACAGGAATGCAGCTCCAACTGTCGTGGCATCAGAGGGTGTGGTCTAATATGCAAATAAGTTCCTGCTGGGCTTTTTCTATACAAAGTCCTGTGTGAAACAAGGGTGTCATCGGGGGTGTGGCCTAATATGCAAAAAAAGCCCTGGTAACACCCTTCCCCTTGGAGCTTGCCTGGCCCTAGGGCTTCCAGCTGCAGGTTAGGAAACACCTGGAGATATGGGGGGTGGAGCTGAAGAGGATGGGGTTTGGGGAAGGGAGGGGCCTTAGCTAGGTATATGTCATACTCTCTACCCTCCAACGCATTCATTTTCTCTAGGAGAACTGAACTTGGGTGTCTGGAGACCAGTTGTAATAGCGGGAAATCTCCAGTGCCTTCTTTGCATTCTCGGTCTAGGGATAAGATGCAATGTGTGCCATTTCCCCCCAAACCCAGCAGATCCCTCACATTCCTTTTACTGAAGGCAGTTTTAAGAAAACGTCCTCTGGAAGGTTATTTAGTTATTTATAATCTTTGATTTATAGTCCACCCTCCCTTGCACAGCGGGGCTCAGGGTGGGTAACAACAAGTAGGGACGACGATATTAAAACAATAAATAAGTTAATGATTAAAACTCAGTCTACAACCTCATTTATAACACCAATTTAAATCTAATCAGTCTGACGGCAGCCCATAAATTAGCACGGTCCTCTCTCAAAAGAAACTGTACTTCAGGTGTGTCTGTGGATGTTAAGATGGAGCTGTGACAGATGGACAGCCAATGAGACAACAATACAGGCGGAACAGGGTCAGATTAACAGTTAGGCCAAGTAGGCATTGGCCTATGGGCCCCCATTCCTTTAGGTGCCCCAGGCTGGCTTCTCCCCCCCCCCACCCCGGTTTCCCCCCTGCTTGCAGCCCTCCCAGTCTCCACGCACAGCCAGCAACTGAGCCGCTCTTTGCCCAACTTGCCAGGTATGGCTGCTGCTGACTTCGTCGCCAAGTTTGCCTCTCTCGGCCTCTCCCTGGCAGTTTTGTCAAAGGGGTTTTTGAGAAAGTGCCTGCAGGCTGCAGTGGGGGCCACAGGTGGTGGGCCAGGTGATCCAACTCTGAGGTAATTTGTAAGGAGGGGTCCCGAGATTCTGATTGCCTAGGGACCTCCACAGGATTTAATCCGGCACTGAGGGGAAGCCAATATAAATGGAATTTCTACCACCTCAATCCTCAAGTTAAATTTGTAGCTTAATTTAAAGAAGGCTTGTTCAGTGGAATGCATTTTCTTTTCTGTTCATTTAGAATATCTGTTAGCTCCATTTCCAAAAAGAACAATTCTTGAAATGGCTACAAATAATATTTCCTTCTCCCTTTCAAGATAGCTATCGTTGTTCTAAAATGTGGTGTTGGAGAAGGGTTTTACAGATACCATGGACCAGAGGTGGCCAGAAGAGCCACATAGAATAAATGTCAGACGTTTGAGAGCCGGAAAGGTGGAAAGAAAGCAAATAGATGTGCTTCAAGAGCCACACAATATGTGTGAAAGAGTCACAGTTTGGCCACCCGTACATGAGTTCTGGATCAAATCAAGCGTGAGCTCTCCCTAAAAGTGAACATGACCAAACTGAGGTAATCATATTTTGGTCACATTATGAGAAGACATAGGGTTGCCAATCCCCAGGTGGGGGCAGGGGATCCCCCGGTTTGGAGACCCTTCCCCCGCTTCAGGGTCATCAGAAAGCGGGGGGGGGGGGAGGGAAATGTCTACTGGGAACTCTATTATTCCCTAGGGAGATTTATTCCCATAGAAAATCATGGAGAATTGATCTGCAGGTATCTGGGACTCTGGGGGGGCTGTTTTTGGGGGTAGAGGCACCAAATTTTCAGTATAGCATCTAGTGCCTCTCCCCAAAATACCCCCCAAGTTTCAAAACGATTGAACCAGGGGGTCCAATTCTATGAGCCCCAAAAGAAGGTGCCCCTATCCTTCATTATTTCCTATGGAAGGAAGGAATTGAAAAGGTGTGCCGTCCCTTTAAATGTGATGGCCAGAACTCCCTTTGGAGTTCAATTATGCTTGTCACAGCCTTGATCTTGGCTCCACCCCTAATGTCTCCTGACTCCACCCCCAAAGTCTCCTGTCTCCACCCCCAAAGTCCCCAGATATTTCTTGAATTGGACTTGGCAACCATAAGAAGACAGGAGTCACCGAAAAAGACAATTATGCCTGGAAAGGTTGCAGGCAGCAAGGAAAGAGGAAGACCCAACAGGAGGTGGATTGGCTCCATTAAGGAAGCCACCATGGTCTTCAGTTTGCAAGACCTGAGCAAGGCTGTTACTGATAGGGTGTTTTGGAGGTCATTAATTCATACGGTTGCCGTAAGTCAGAAGCCACCTAATGACACTTAACATGTGTATAAAATCCTCTGTCAGAGCCAGTCTTAGTGATTCTGGGCCCCGGGGCAAATGTTTAGGATAGGTCCAGGGCCAGCCCTACTACGAGGCAAAATAGGCAATTGCCTAGGGCGCCAGCCTTCTGGGAGCACTGGGTGTCCCCATGTGACTCGGTGACATTATCAGATGGGGGGGGGGTGCCAGAAGTTAGCCTTGTTAGACAGTCTAGTGCTGGCCCTGGATAGATCAGGATACCCAGAATTACTACCAGGGCCACCAAAGGTGGCTCTTATCTCGTGAGAAGTGGGAGCCACCAATGCTGCCAGGGCCCCAAATGGGGCACCAGCATTGGCAGCAACCTGTCCTTCTTTCCCCCTCTCCGTTGGAGGGCAGAGCCATGAGTGGTTGGTCTCCAGTTTGGGAGAGCCAGTTTGGTGTAGTGGTTAAGTGTGCAGACTCTTATCTGGGAGAACCTGGTTTGATTCCCCACTCCTCCACTTGCACCTGCTGGAATGGCCTTGGGTCAGCCATAGCTCTCATAGACCTTCTTCCCCTGTAGTGGTTAAGTGTGCGGACTCTTATCTGGGAGAACCGGGTTTGATTCCCCACTCCTCCACTTGCACCTGCTAGCATGGCCTTGGGTCAGCCATAGCTCTGGCAGAGGTTGTCCTTGAAAGGGCAGCTGCTTTGAGAGCCCTCTCCAGCCCCACCCACCTCACAGGGTGTCTGTTGTGGGGGAGGAAGGTAAAGGAGATTGTGAGCCGCTCTGAGACTCTTCGGAGTGGAGGGCGGGATAGAAATCCAATATCATCTTCTTCTTCTTCTTCTTCTTCTTCTTCTTCTTCTTCTTCTTCTTCTTCTTCTTCTTCTTCTTCTTCTTCTTCTTCTTCTTCTTCTTCTTCTTCTTCTTCTTCCCCAATGCAGGGCCTGGTGCAGCTGCCCTTTCAGCCCATTGGCCAGGACCACTCCATCTTCCTCTCCTGCTTCTTCCATTTCATAATTTCCCTGAACAGAATAATCTTCAAATCTATAATTGGGCTGGGATCTCCTGCATTTCTCCTCATGGTTGCAACCACTAATCTAATTAAAATCTCAGATGCCAACAGAATGAAAGGTAGCTATCAAGTCCTCTCTGGGGTGCCATGTAGTCGTCTATCAGGAATTATGGGGGGGGGGAGCTAGAGTGCTTTTGGGGGAGGGTGCAAAGTGATGTGCTGGGTGGCTGTGTTCCTTTTATCCCTGAAAAGGGTGTTTTGCAGGTTTAATTTTCAGTTCAAAGTGACATCTCGCTGTTTAAAATATAAGTTCACACAGTGCATGAAGGGAAGCGAGAGGGAGAGAATGGTAATTTAACATAAGCTCTAAGGCCACCGCAGCCCAAAATTGGGGCAGACAAATAGAATAAAGGTTCCCCCCCTGCAGAAATCAGAGACAGTAGATATAGAAGGATGTAGTAAGGTAAACAGGAAGGTTACTGGATGTATCTGTTTTGCAGGGAGGACCAAGTCGAGGTGCATCTGTATGGCAATTACTTAATGCTATCCTGCCATTTCTAAACCCCAGGTGGCTACGTTTCATCGACGAAGCCATGATTGGTTGGCTTGCATTCAAATGCTGATTGGTTGCAATTTGCACCAGTCCTGATTGCTCAATGGACTTTATAAAACAGAGAGTCAAGTTGCTTAAGTGGTCTGCAGTACAGCTTAGAGGTATCATTTGGATGGTGAAGGGTCAACTCTCACATCAGGCCTGGGACAGGAAGCCCTTGAGTGGTGTCATTATGCTCGACCCATAGGCCCTGCGTCTAGGGGGACAGGAAGTGGCACACCTCCCTCAAACATCATGAAGGCTTGGCAAAGAGGAGCCTGAGCTACCTATGGGACAGGTCACAGCTTGGAACCAGGATGATCTCGCCTTTAATAGGAATGGGTATGAACCGGCTCATGATGAATGCAAGTTCATGAACAGTTTTGGCTGGTTTGTGGTTCAGGAACTGAAGTTTGTGAACTGAAGACCCACCATGAACTTCAACAGATTGTAAGGGAGTTTGTGGTGGGTTTGTGAAGAGCAGAAAGCAGGGGTTTAAATGGCTCAGAGTCATTTAAACTTCCATTTTCCGCTCCTCACAAAAAGCAGTGGGGAGAAGAAAGCAGGGGACATGAACCACTACAAATTGGTTCGGTCTGTGAACCAACCTCCTGGAGAGCCAGTTTGGTGTAGTGGTTAAGTGTGCGGACTCTTATCTGGGAGAACCGGGTTTGATTCCCCACTCCTCCACTTGCACCTGCTGGAATGGCCTTGGGTCAGCCATAGCCCTGGCAGAGGTTGTCCTTGAAAGGGCAGCTGCTGTGAGAGCCCTCTCCAGCCCCACCCACCTCACAGGGTGTCTGTTGTGGGGGAGGAAGGTAAAGGAGATTGTGAGCCGCTCTGAGACTCTTTGGAGTGGAGGGCGGGATATAAATCCAATATCTTCTTCTTCTTCTTCATAGCAGTTCCTGGTTTGGCCACAAATCATGAACCCCAACAAACCACAAAAATGCCATTCATGCCCATCCCTACCTGTGAATTCAGGGAAGGGCAAACAAGAGGAAGCCTGACTTCTCTGCATCCTACCAATACCCTGCACTACATCTAAGTTTGGACTGGGATTTTGGCCCAGGGGCACCACAGATTCCCTTTGATCAATGTAAACAAAATAAAGTTGGCCCTTTTTATTTCCGGACATAAGGTGTTTGCTCTCCTTGTTCTGGGTCTGCATGCAAAGAAGGCTGTAGTAAAGTAAACAGTTCTATGGAAGATTACTGGGTGTATCTGTTTCCGTGGGAGGCACAAGCTGACATGCATCTGTATACCAATTACTCAACGCTATCCTGCCATTTCTAAACCCCAGGTGGCTACATTCCAGCTATGAAGCCCTGATTGGTTGGCTTGCATTCAAACACCGATTGGCTGCAATTTGCTCCAGTCCTGATCAGCCAATGGACTTTATAAAACGCAGACAAAAATACTCCTATCGCCAATAGTCCATAGTCTGTTTGATTCTACTTCGTTTCCTCCCACCGCTGGCTGGAAGTCCTTCGCAAAACCTTTCAGGGTTGTTGGCCCCAGGCCTGTCTTTTGTACCAATTAGAAATATCAATTTGTTTCCTTAATCCTTTCCAACCAGGGACTAAAATGAAGTCAAGTTTAAGAGGACCAGGGCCTGAAAGCAAATCAGATCTCATATTAGCAATCTGCCGCTGGCATCTGAAAACCTTGTTAGGATGAGCTGATGATAGGGGGAGGTCAGGGGTAGATGAGAGAGGCAAAGAAAAGGAGAAAACAATAATGTTAGGAGAAAGCAGCTGGAACAGGTTAAACAATACAGTGGGCCATCTTGCTTAGAAGCCTCTTGCATTTTTGAAACACTAACAGAATAATCCTGAATAGAGTCATACTTTTCCTAGAGTTGCCAGCCTCCAGGTGGGGCCTGGAGATTTCCCACTTTTACAACTGATCTCCAGCTGGTAGAGATCAGCACCCCTGGAGAAAATGGCTGCTTAGGGTGGACTCTTTACCATGCCGAGGCTCCTCCTCTCCCTGATCCACCCCCAAAATCTCCAGGTATTTTCCAACACAACCCTATATCCAAACCCGTTTAGGCAGGGCTTTATGTTTGTAGAAAAAGCCCAGCAGGAACTCATTTGAATATTAGGCCACACACCCCTGACACCAAGCCGGCTGGAACTGCGTTCCTGTGCGATTCTGCTTAAAAAAAAAAAAAAAAAAAAGCTCTGCATTTAGGTGAATTAGCTTATGTAACTATTTGGACATTTAGACCCTGCTTTTCTCCCCAGTGGAAACCAAAGTGGCTTTCAACATCTTTCTCCTCTGCTCCATGTTATCCTCACCATACCCCTGTGAGGTAGATGACGCTGAAAGAGAATCACTGGCCCAAGATCACCCAGCAAGCTTCCATGGCAGAGTAGAGGTTCGAACCTGCGTTTCCTAGTCCCTAACCTTGACACCCTAACCACTACTCCACACCAACCCTGGCTCTCTGGAAGGGTGTCATTCTACTTAGGATGGCACTATATTCTAACTTCTTGTGCAGGATTAAATGTGATTACTGTCTGTGGCAATTTGACTCTCTGCTGCCCAGGGAGAATTGTTGTTTTTACGTTAATTGTACTGTGCATGAGCCTTCTGTGGAAGAACAAACTGGATTTTATTACAGTGACGACAGATAATAACTTGAGCATTATGGTCATTGGGTTATGCTGGAGTTCTGTTCCTGGGTTAGATCTCACAGGAAAATTCCCATGTGCACAAGCATCCTTATGCAAGCAGAAGCGCTAAAATGAGCCCTCGCTGTCTGCTTGTGCCAACGGGAAAGCAGTTGCACCCGCTGCACACAAGTCATAGCACAAAGTCTTTCTTCTGATACCATTTCAACAGCGAATAGAATGAAATCATGCAAACCTTCAGTGGTACATTGCCCCAGGCTCCCTGTGCACAATGTGGTTTTGTTACAAATTATATTGAGGCATTACATGTGACTGCAGTCCTTGTATGACTCTTTGCACAAGCAGAAGTGCACAAAGCACATTTTTCACTCATGCATCGTTGGATCCAACCAAGCCATTTTCTATGCTTGGACTTCACTAGGAAATTCCCCAGCTGGCTTTAGCCCTGACAGACTTCTGAATTAAAAACACATAGGGTTTGTAGAATCTTTCGGGATCAAGTGCCGTGTTCTACTGGAGAAAGTTTTCCTTCCAGACGTTTCGTTCTCAGCTGCGGAGAACATCCTCAGTGCTGAAGCAGCCAAGAAGGTCTGAGCGCCTGCTCCGGCTGCAACGCCACTGAGGATGTTCTCCGCAGCTGAGAATGAAACGTCTGGAAGGAAAACGTCTGGAAGGAAAACTTTCTCCAGTAGAACACGGCACTTGAGCCCGAAAGATTCTACAAACCCTAATGATGTTACCAGCCGCGAAAACCTGAAATCTTTGATAAAAACACATAACTTTCCTTGCTGCTGTTTGAAAGAATTTGGATTCTCCCAAATGCCTCACATGCTTTTAACATGTCCTCTCTTGATTTCCCAAAATGCACCTGATTATCTCCCTTTCCCATCCCTTAAAATGGGCATATAGAAGAAGAAGAAGACTGCAGATTTATACCCTGCCCTTCTCTCTGAAAGAGTCTCAGAGCGGCTTACAATCTCTTTTATCTTCTTCCCCCACAACAGACACCCTGTGAGGTGGGTGGGGCTGAGAGAGCTTTCACAGCAGCTGCTCTTGTGCTGGTGCCCTTTCAAGGTCAACACCTGCAATAGCTATGGCTAACCCAAGGCCATTCCAGCAGCTGCAAGTGGGGGAGTGGGGAATCAAACCGGTTCTCCCAGATAAGAGTCCGCACACCTAACCACTACATTAAACTGGCTCTCTTCCAAACTGGCTCTCAATATAATTGTGATAGTGTTGAATAACACTGTGTAAAGGATCAGTCAGCAGAGGTAATGTTGTTATAAATACATGCAACAACATCCTATTGCAAGAGTCTGTATATTCAGCAGAGCAAAACTGAAAGAAGGCCAATAATAGATGTTCTTCATAAGAGCTGCTGTATAGTGCCCTGGGGAAACAGCCAGTCGCATGACGCTGCATAGGTCAAGTCAGCTTCAAGCTACATCTTTTCAGCTCCCGTTAAAAAATAGCTCCTGTTCAGTTGCTGGCCGCAATCTGGGAGAAGTTACAGGCCTCCTGTGTTGGAAGGCGCAAGCTTTGGTTTGGCACCAGCGCAAGAGCATTTGGACGAGATCTATTCCTGGAATAGGTTGGCTTCTTGTTCGGCCTCAATCAAGGGGTGTTTGTTTGTTTCAAATGGCTAATTCAGATCTCAAGTGTCTGCCCATTTAAACGCTACAGCCTCTGAGGAGAGCAAAGGGGCTCGTCATGCTCGGAGTTTGCACTGCAGGGTGGGAAGTGGAGTTGCGAACAGCAGTAATATCAAGAGCAAGCTTGTTCCCTGAACGCCCGACGTGCAAGTTGCATCTGCTGCTTTTGGTTTACAGCCTTTGCAAGAGAAGAACGGAGTACGCAGGGCCGGCTTGCCCACTAGGCAAACTAGGCAGTTGCCTAGGACCCTGGGAAGTGTGGGGCACCAAATTGGGCTCTCCCCCCTCCCGGTGCCCATGGCAAACAGCTAGTTTGCCTGCCTCCCTCTTCCCCCCCGCTGCCACCACGAACGGAAGGAGGGGGGCTGCGAGGGGGGGTGGCGGCAGCCAGGGAGCTGCCTGGAGCACCCCGCACCCACGGGCCTGCACGGGGAGTACATGAATGGTCAATCTCAAAGTCAGGTCCAGAATGTAGCTGCAAACTCAGGCAAAACTACAGCAGTGCTATGCTGAAGGCTGAGATGGTTAGGCTTTCCACAATCAGATTGGGAGGCTGCTTCAAAGGTTTGGTTTCAGTCTCGTGCCATTGTGTTAAATATCAATCTTGGGCTTGCCAACCTCTAGGCAGGGCCTGGAGATCTTCCAGAATTACAGCTCATCTCCAGCTTACTTGAGATTAGTTCCCCTGGAGAAAACAGCTGCTTTGGAGGGTGGACTCCAGGGTGTTGTTTTTTTTTTTGAGCAGGAACACAGTTCTGGCTGTCTTGGTGTCAGGGGGTGTGGCCTAATATGCAAATGAACTCTGTGTGAAACAATGGTGGTGTCAGGGGCCTAGTATTCAAATGAGACACTGCTGGGCTTTTTCTACCAAAAAAAGTCCTAGTGGACTCTATAGGTCCCTCCTCTCCCCAGGCTCCTACCCCAAATCTGGAATCTCCCACCAGTGCTGGATTAAACCCTGTGAAGGCCCCTAGGCAGTCAAAATCTTTGGGGGCCCCTTGCAGATTATCTCAGAGTTGGAGTGCCCGCCCTACTGCCCACAGCCCTGTTGCAGCCTGCAGGCACCTTCTCAAAAGCCCCTTTGACAAAGCTACGGGAGAGAGGCAGAGAGAGGCAAACTTGGCAACAACGCCAGCAGCAGCCACACCAGGCAAGTCGGGCAAAGAGGAGCTCGGTTGCTGGCTGTGCATGTAGGTTGGGAGGGCTGCAAGCAGGGGGGGACCGGGGGAGGGGAGTCAGCCCAGGGCCCCTAAAGGCGTGGGGGCAAATAGGCCAGTGGCTACTTGACCTAATTGTTAATCCAGCTCTGTCTCCCACATGGGAGTTCTCAACCCTAACTCCGCCAAGCTCATTATTTAAATAACTTTGTTACTGCTAAATCGCATAGCTTCTGTAACTAGGGTCAGGGCTACCATTAGGAGCCAGTATTCTCACGCAGCTTCCAAGGGTCTACCGCCCAAGAAGGGCTGTGCTGATCCCTGATTAGCTGCCTCTGTTGTCACAGGACCCCCAAGGCCAGAAATGGAACCCCCAGAGGGCTGTGCTCCCAGTGCATTTCTCCACCATAACGCCCTCAACCATAACCCCCCCCCCCCAAAAAAAATGTTATTGTTATGTATTGAATTTACTGCCTCGTGGCAGCTTCGTGGGCATCTGGGGTAACCACGGGTAACACTGATAGATTGGAACTCGGAGCAGCAACCAGTGAGCGGTCTTGGCGTGAAACTTGACTGCTGTGATTTGGTATGGGAATCAGGGTGTGTGTGTGTTTCTAATGCATGTATATAAGCTTTAGAAATACCTGGAGATTTTGGAGCTAGAGCCTGGGGAGGGTGAGATTTGGGGAGGGACCTCAACAGGATATAATGCCATAGAGTCCACCTTCCAAAACAGCCATTTTCTCCAGGGGAACTGATCTTGGAGAGCGACTGTAATAGCAAAAGATCTCCAGATACTACCTGGAGGGAGGTAAAATACTTGCAAGAGCAGCCTCAGGGGACGGCAGTGAGGAATCTTTCATGCAACCAGGTTGCAGAAGGACTTGGCAACGATCCGCTTGACACAGAAATGCTTATTTTCAGCCAACTGAGAAATGAATCCCTAGAGTAAGCCTGCAAAACATGCCTGGGCAAAACAGACTCCCAAAGGTATGCACACCCAAAATACTTCATCCCCACCCAGCTGTAGCTGCCAGTGTTGCTGGTTTGCCAGTGGCTTTGAGCAGCTACGTTTCCTCTGTCGATCCCCTACAGCAACGAATCCAGGCAATCCATAACCTACTTTGCTCTGTTGTGCGCCCACAGAGCTGCGGCACCTTGAGCTCTCTGCCTTCTTGGCAGAGATATTTCCACCAGCCCTTTCCTTGACAAACCACTAATTAGGGAGAGATTGGGTTCAAGAGATGGGTAGCGGTTAACCTCCGGATGGCAAGACAAGGCACAAGCCTGCCTGGAGGTCATACCCAATCAGGTGTGTACTTGAATCATTCACAGTTGCTAGTGCGTTGTAACTTTGGCTATCTAGCACAGCGGTCTGCAAGCCAAGACAATCAGGATCGGCATCTCTAGACGAATGCAAAGATTGACTTGGAAATGTATACAGTGTGAAATCTCAGAAACAGAAGGGGGATCCCAGCAAGGCTGCAAGTGTTCAGGGGATTCAGAGTCCTCTCCAATGTTCCCTCTGAGCTGAGTTAGTGTGAGCTAGCTCCGTTTTTTAGCCTCCGGTTCACCCATTGTTGTCTTAGCTCAGGAAGGATGGCCCCAGAGCAAATTAATTTAAGCAGTAGCCAAGTTGATCGCTCACAACGTTAATGCCAGTAGCTCACAAATTAGATTTTTTATGAACATATGTTACAACATATGAAGCATATGAATATGCCTTAAACTGAGCGTAGTTATACTGGATGTCTGCTGCCCCCAATGCTTTAAATGTTTTAAATGTTTTAAATGGTTCAATGTTTGAAATGGTTTAATGTTTAAATTTAAATGCTCTATGTTTAACGCCTATTTATGTTAGATTCCTGTGTTGTAAGCCGCCCTGAGCCACTTGTTGGGAAGGGCGGGATAGAAGTCATTAAATAAACAAACAAACAAACAAACAAACAAACAAATAAATAAATAAATACTGAATCAGACACTCGGTCCATCAAAGTCAGTATTGTTTACTCAGACTAGCAGAGGCTCTCCAGGGTCTCAAGCTGAGGTTTTTCACGCCTATTTGCCTGGGCCCTTTTTAATTGGAGATGCCGGGGATTGAGCCTGGGACCTTCTGCTTAACCGCTCTACCACTGAGCCACCATCCCTCCCTTGTTTTGCTCGCAAGACTCTGCAGCTTAGAGGGAGTATTGGTCCTTGCTGTCAAAAAAACTAATTTGAAGGATGCTCTTGATAAGGAAACCCCAACCTCTTTGAGTCTGTGGACACATCTGGAATTCTGACATGGCATGGTGGGTGCAGCAGCAAAATGGCTGCCACAAAATGGCTTCCGCAAGAGGTGGTGGAGCCAGCCAGCCACAAAATGATTGCCACAGCTTATCTTCAGTAACACAGTCAGGGATGGAATTCTAGCAGGAACTCCTTTGCATATTAGGCCACACACCCCTGATGTAGCCAATTCGCAAAGAGCTTAGAAGGCTCTTTTTTGTAAGCTCTTGGAGGATTGGCTACATCAGGGGTGTGTGGCTTAATATACAAAGGAGCTCCTGCTAGAATTCCACCCCTGAACACAACGAAGATCCTTGGCTGCTGCTGCCAAAGCAAAATTTTTAAAAATCTGCATAGCCAATCAAATCTTGAATAGTGACTCAGAAGCCTGGCTGGGCAGAATCCTGCTGGCCCCATTCACTTTCTAAAATTATTTTATGCACACCAAAAAAAACGATTGATGTGCACTATTGTGCCCATGGGCGCCACGCTGGGGACCTCTGCTTTAGATTTTTGCCCAGTGATGGCTGAACGCAATAATATCTCCTCCCCTGGGGTGAGTTTAACTGTCTGAAATTCAGGCATGAAGCTTGCTGATTAATACAGAGGGTCAGCAACCTTTTATGATTAAAGAGCCAAACAGCTGCTTTCTCACACATTGGAGAATGCATAATGACAACAGTAATAGTTTGCAACTGTCAGGAAAATCTACGTCCCTTATGAACACACATCTTATTGCATTTTTTCCCCAGAACAATAAATCTTTAATCTTGACCAGGGGTGGCCAAACTTGCTTAATGTGAGAGCCACATTGAATAAATGTCAGATGTTTGAGAGCTGCAAGACATGAACATCAGATGTTTGAGAGCTGCAGGAAGGAAGGAAGGAAGGCAAGCACGCAGGCAAACTGGATGAGGGGAGGGAGAGTTGGAAAGAAAGCAACTTTAACTTTAAATGTATTCTCCAAGCTGCTGGCTGGCTTGTCTTAAAGAGACACATGCCTTTTTCAAGCTGGATGATGGGGCAGTGGGGGCTTCAAGAGCCACACGATAAGTGTGAAAAAGCCACATGTGGCTCCTGAGGTGCAGTTTGGCAACCCCTGATCTTGACTTTGGATTCTGTGCCCACTTTACACCCCATTTTTTTTCTTCAAGTGTATTTATTCTGCAGCTATCATTTTAAAAACTCACTTTTCTAAATCAGGGTGGAATGTTGTGTGTGACGTGTGTGGGGATGGTATCCAAAGGTTTTTTAAAATTTTTTTACAGAATTGCTCTATTGCAGCTGCACAGTAGTGTCCCTCAAACAACGTCTGTTTAAATCCTTGTAGTTCAGGTTTTGCACATGCATTTTAGCATTAGTTGGTTAAATGAAAACGAACGGAAAGGAAGGCAGGTAAAGAGGGAAAACCCACTGCTGAAACTCAGCAGACTTTCTGAAACTGACAAGCAGCTGCAAACGGCACTTAGGAATTCTCTGCTGCGTTATTGTCCATTGTGAAAAATGGAAAGGAGTCACACAGTCTCTTAATATGGGGAGACATGTTGAGTGCATAGAATCCACAACAGAACCCACAGACACTGGCATTGCAAACTGTGATCGTGTGTGTGTGAATAACTGTGCAAAGCTGCTGCAACACCATCATGCTTTGCATAGAGCTGCAATTTGTATGGGGGACAACTCCTCTGGCAGAAATTCTGGAGAGTTTTAGTCTTGTGCCACTGAAATGAAAAAAGGGGGGTATTTTTGCTGATGCCCTAGTGCAGTTGTACACTAATGCTAATTTCCTGCCCTACCTTGCAAATTTGCATGGTTTTATCTTTGCGATTCTCTAATTTGATCTTGTACACTGGTCAAGACCTTGGTAGTTTTTAAAAGCCTGTCCTGTGTGGATTACAGTGTTTCTCCAAGTAGATTGATCTCAGGCAATTCTCAAGTTATTAACCCTTTATTTCCAACAAGATATTGGCCTGCCACGTAAAAAACATGAAGGCTCTTTCTTCCATATGTGGTGGACTTGTGGAAAAGCGAAGGAGTATTGGAATACGATACAACAAGAAATCTCCAAAATTTTGGGCTATGACTTCAAGAAAATTGCAGAGACTTTTTTGCTTGGATTACAATTAGAAAAATTTCCAAAGGAAGACAGGACTTTAATTTGGTAATTGCTCTCAGCTGCTAGGACATTGTATGCGCAGCTTTGGAAACAAGGAACAATACCAGAGAAATGGGACTGGATTGTGAAAGTTTTAGCGTGGAGTGAGATGGACAAATTAACTAAAACTTTAAGAGACTATGATTTAGACTTATTCAAAAAGGAGTGGAAGAAATTCAAAGGATATATGGAGTGGACCGTAAAAAGACATTGGACAATTTTTTAGTATTAATCAAAAGTATTATATTTTGATAGATTAGTGGTACCTTTAGAATTAACTGGAAATTTATAACTTTGGGGAAGTCAACATTGGAGGGAGGGGGGGGTGAAATATCATATGGTTTAGTATAAGAAAGAGTTAATTAAATATTGTAACCATGTGTTATTAATAAATTGTTAAAACAAGATATTGGCCTGCCACTCCCTTCACATGCTGGTTGTTCTAGCTCAGGAGTGGCCAACGGTAGCTCTCCAGATGTTTTTTTGCCTACAACTCCCATCAGCCCCAGCCATTGGCCATGCTGGCTGGGACTGATGGGAGTTGTAGGCAAAAAAAAACATCTGGAGAGCTACCATTGGCCAACCCTGTTCTAGCTCCTTACTCATTCCCCCACTCAATATACCCTAACATAACTATTTTGCTTTTTCAAAGAGCATTATTTGGTTCCATACTGAGCCACATGTGTGTATCTGGAGCCAGAGGTTGCAGACCCTTGGTTTAATCCAGAAGTTCTGGGCCAGCTCAAGTTCCCTGTACCCTTTTGGTCATAGACGACCTGAAACTCAAAACATAATACCTGATTTTTTGGGGTAGCAAAAAGATGGTATTTAATGGTGGTGGAAGAAAGAGCTGTCAAGTCGCAACTGACTTATGGTGACCATACAGTAATACACTTAGCACAGGGGTCCCCAGTGGGGTGCCTGTGGGCGCAGGGCCGGCCTTAGACTGTCTGGCACCCTAGGCAAGGCTAAATTCTGCCCCCCACCCCGCATTGATAATGTCTGAGTCACATGGGGATGCCCAATGCAGCACTCCCAGAAGGCCGGCACCCTATGCAGTTGCCTGGTTTGCCTAGTGGCAGGACTGGCCCTGTGTGGGTGCTACGGTGTCCTCTGTCACCTTTTCTGGTGCCTGCCAAATATACTTTAGAAAGTGGGTGGGACCAGGTAGGGCTTTTGCCTAGCGAGGCTCCTGGTTGGCCACTGGAGATCTGATTGGCCTTGCAGATGTTTTAAAATGTTCCTCTGGCAGCGGCTAGCGCCACAGCACAAGGATCTTCCCCATGTAGTTGAAAGTAAGCTGCGGCAGCCATTTTGTAGCTAGCTGCACCTGTGCTGCCTGCAGCAGCCATTTTGGTGCCAAGCCTACCACCCTGTGTCAGAAGTCCAAAGGTGACCACAAACTGAAAAAGGTTGGGGACTCCTGCTCTTAGATACTTATAGGGGCCCTCTGAGATGGGGGGCAGGTGCAATGAAGCTGCTGCACCCCTAAATCCCTCAAAGCTGCAGACTGTGCTGCTGTGGTATGTGCAGATGTCTGCTGGAGCGAGTAGCAGGTCTGTTCAGCCACTGTTTTGTTGCCTTGGTCCCAAGCAAAACCTGGAGCTGGGCCTGACCCCATTCACAGGGCGCTTTAGGAAAGTATGCCCCAATTAGCCATATTGCAAATCTGTGGGACACGCAGAACAAATGCTCCAAGCTCCTTTCTCATCCTTTCTCTCTCTGCTGTGCATCAGCTGTGGGTTTGTTTGTTTTTTTGCTCTGTTGCAAGACTTGTGAATGCCATAAATCCCCGACTGGGATTTGAAGTCCAGCGAGCGAGTCAACCCTGCCCCCAGTAGCAGCAGGAAAGCAGTTCTGTTCCAACAGCTACAAAAACACTGGAACGGTTCCAGCTCTGGACACAGCAACCGAGGGATTCAAAAGTGTGAAATCTCCGGGTGGGCTGTGGGAGCCAAACACACAACCTCTCTGTTGTTGGGATCAGCAAAAGGAAAGCCAGGCTGCATACTTTCTAAACAAAAGAAACAACTCTCTGGGACGGCTGGGCTTTGGAGGGACATTAAGTGGCCCACACGTGGGTCACATTCCTGTCCCAGTGGCAGCCTCTGGTTCCTGACTGTTCTCTCGTTCCTGGCAGGCTACCACCCCACATTTAAAAATATTCGGGGTAAGGGTCAGGGTTGCCAACTGCCAAGTGGCCCCTGGAGATCTCTCCCTATTGCAGTTGACAAGAGATCGGTTCCCCTGGAGAAAATGGCTGCTTTGAAGAGTGGACTCTATGGAATTATACCTTGCTGAGGTCCCTTCCCTCCCCAGGCCCCACCCCCCAATCTCCAGGTATTTCCCAGCCTTCAATAGTGCAGTAAAAACAAGTGGGACCTGTTTAATGGCTGAGTGCTTGCTGGCAACTCTCTACTTCTACAATGAAATTGAGAAACAGCTCCCCCAGTGGACTGCTCAGGAAATGACTATCTAATGCCTTTCAGTCCTCTTCAGTGCTAGCCAAAACACTCCTTTGCACTTTGTGATTCATCATGGTTTTTTTTGGGGGGGGGGCGAGGGGGTTGCAGCTTTGTATTACAAGCATTATTCAGAGGTGTCGAACTAATTTGTCATCAGGGCTGGATCTAACATAAATTAGACCTTGTCAGGCCGAGTCATGCGTGCACCTATTTAAGATTAGGTAGCAGAGGTATAAACTTTATAAAGGGCACAAACAAACACAAAGATTTTTTTAAATTAAAAATAAAACATGCGTAAAACATTAGCACTCATTGGTCTTTGTATCTCTTCCATGGGATCCAGGGAACTGGGCAAAGGAAGCTCTGGCTCTTTCCTTCCTTCCCTAGGGGGCCAGGAGGGGGAGGAGCCTCAGCCAATGGAGAAAATAGAGACTTTGCTCTGTAGCTCCTGTGTGATTGAGCAAGACTTGCAAAGCAAGTTGAGATGCATCAGGAAGCAAGAGAGAGGGAGAAGGAAGCGGATGACATCCAGTTGCTCGGGGGCCTGATAGAGCCCCCCAAGGTCCTGATTCGGCCCCCGGGCCACATGTTTGACTCCCCTGTAATATACAGCAATGTTAAAACAAAGCAAAATGCTTGTGGTGGCAGCCTGGCCCCTACACTCACCTGCTCCAGAGGAGACACCAGTGTAGGGTAGCTGGGTTAGGGATGACAGCCTCCCTGGTGACCCCCTGGAATTCAAGCTCATCTCCAGACTACAAAAATCAGTTCCCTTAGAGAAATGGATGCTTGGGAGGAAGGACTCTACGGCATTGTAACCCAATTAGGTCCCGGTCTTCCCCAGATTTCAGCCCCAAATTTTCAGGAGTTTCCCAACATAAGCAGGTCCCTCCCAGCTACCACCAGGGGATGGGGGGTAGGGTGGGTGCAAAGATCAGAAGGGTGCGCGTTGATCCAACAGATTATTCTCTGTGGCTCTGTGAAGAACTGTTTTGTTGGAAGAGGGGTAGAGCTGATAAAGGCATTTGAAACTGCCTATTCAGGGCTTTTTTTTGTAGCAGGAGCTCCTTTCCATTTCATATTAAGCCACACACCTCTGATGTAGCCAATCTCCCAAGAGTTTACAGAGCTCTTATTACAGGGCCTACTGGAAGCTCCAGGAGGATTGGCTACATCAGGGAGGTGTGGCCTAATATGCAAAGAAGTTCCTGCTACAAAATAATGTCCTGCACCCATTCATTCTGAATAAGGCGAGTCCTCTCTCCTTTTGGAGATCCTGTTTTTCAGTTCCATGGATTTCTTCATTTGCTACAGTTAAGTCTCAACTCAAGGTCGCTTCGACACAAGCACTGACTGTTTTGGAAGCAAATACAGTCAACGCACCAGTGAGAGCAATGGGGAAGCATAACAACATTTACAAATCTCACTGTAGCGCCTTGCATGGCGATTTAAAGACTCTGGAATCCAGGACTGTGGCTATTGCGAATTGGAACACCGGCTATTCTAGGATTGTATATGTAAAAGTTGTGTAAGTCGTAAGAGTATATTTGGTTGTATACGTGTATAGAAATTCAGAATATAATTTTGGTATTGTGTGGAACATTGTTCCTTCGGAGCCTGCTTCTTCAACCACCTGGAAGCTGGCAAAGATAGAGAATGCAAGGGTAGACCATTAACAAATATTACTGCTGAGCTTCAGGTGACCCCCCCCAAGTAAGGGAGAAACAAACTCAGCACTCTATTGTCACTCTGTAGTTTGAGATTTTATATATATTTAAATTGGTATTTTATTGGTTTTTTACTGTTGTTTTTACGATGTAACCTGTCCTGAGCCTGTTTTACAGGAAGGGCGGGCTAAAAATCGAATAAAATAAAATAAAAATAAATCTCTGCTTACAGGATCTTCCCTCACTTCCTTCCAGTGGCTGATTAAACCCTGTGGAGGCCCCTAGGCAATCCAAACATTGCCCCCCCCCCTGCAAATTATCTCGGAATGCCCACCCCGCCACCTGTGGGCCCCACTGCAGCCTGCAAGCACTTTCCCAAAAGCCCCCTTGACAAACTTGCAAGGGAGAGGCACTGAGGCAGAGAGGCAAATTTGGTGACGCCGCCAGCAGCAGCCCCACCAGGCAAGTTGGGCAAAGAGTTGCTCAGTTACTGGCTGTGAGGGCAGGCTGGAAGGGCTGCAAGCAGGGGGGAAACCGGGGAGGGGGGGGAGCCAGCTTAGGGCCCCTAAATACGCCAGTGCCCACTTGGCCTAGTTGTGAATCCTGCCCTGCTTCCTTCCCTGGCTTGCTCAGAGGAGCATTTGTTTTACTTTATCCTAAATTTCTAGCTGAATGAAACATAAGAATAAGGGAACGGACAACTGTACTGTACTTTGCTTGAAGCCTTTGGAGTCTATGGAAATGCTGAGGCTGCCAGTCTTAAGGTCAGTCAGTCAGTCAGTCTGCCTGTCTGTTTAATGTTATTAGCCATTGGCTGTTACAAGTCTACAAAAATCTCAAGGAAAAGCAAAGTAAACTAGACGTTAATGAACATACAAAGTAAAGCACAAGGGTAACAACAGATGCAATACAATAGCAATAACAATGGAGATACACACATAAATCTACAAATCATCCCTTTGCATTGCCACCTTGGCATGTATTTTCTTTGCTATGAGGGCAAAGTCTTAAGATATACCACCTCATTCACACCAGCAGGGCTTTTTTTTGTAGCAGGAACTCCTTTGCACATTAGGCTACACACCCCTGATGCAGCCAATCGTTCTGGAGCTTACAGTAGAGGTATGGCTACATCAGGAGTTCCTGCTACTAAGAATGTCCTGCACACCAGGTATATATACACAAGGATCAAAGAGGGACTGCACTGACTGGAAGATTGCCTGCTTTGCCAAAACAGAAGATCAGGCCTGCACGTGTGTCCCTGCTGTTATCGTCCTTCCCTTGCTTACACACCTCTGCCTCCAGCTACCTATCAGGAAATGATAACAAGAGCTTCATTGCAGGACGCCAAGCTGAGCTGCGGACGCTCAATGGTTTTAAGAGTTTGGGAGGTGAGGTATGTGAAACGTGACAAGTTCCATGTTCCCAAGCCTTGCTATTCCTCCCTTGGGGAATAGAGGGAGACAGAAGGGTGGGATGACTTGGGGGGGGGGGGGGTGTGGACTTGGAAGCCTCGCAGTGAAAGATGTGAAATCCTCCCACATCAGTATCCCAAGCCCATTGTTTTTAAACCCCAAGCCCATTGTTTTTAAACCCCACTCACTTCAATATACCATCCAGCCTGTTGCTCAGAGCTGAGCCCCAACAGGCCATACCTCATTCTGTGTACTCAGAAATTCTACTGGCTTGAACAAGACTCACTATTGAGACAGCACGCTTAGGTGCAAACCTCACTAGAGTTATACCCTTCAAAGTCCACTGAAGACCTCGAAATATGTCTCTGTGCCTAAGATTGTACCCAGGGCTTTTTCTTTTTAAGCAGGAATGCGCAGCAATGCAGTTCCTGCTGGCTTGGCATCAGTGGGTGTGGCTTAATATGCAAATGAGTTCTTGCAGGCCCTTTTTCACAAAAAAGGCACCATGGGAAACAATGGTGACATCAGGGGGTGTGGCCTAATATGCAAATAAGTTCCTGATTGTACCACAGTTTTCCTAAAACTGTACAGGGCAGGCCGTTGGTTTGCAAGCTTTAAAAAAAGAAAGGCTTTCAGGGAGACATTAATACATTGATTGTTCTGCTGATAATTCTCTGTGCATTTCAGAGGATCCTCTGGAGCACTGTAGGATGCATAGCTTGTTCACCTGCCTGCCAGGTGTCTTGAGCCTCAGAGTGTCCTCAGAGGATGTGCCCTAGAGCACTTCCAACACTCCCTGAGACTGTGCGTTGGCGGGGGAGGAAATGCCCACTGGGCACTGTGTTATAACCTATGGAGACCGGTTCCCCATAGGGTATACTGGAGAATTGATCCGTTGGCATCCAAGGCTCTGGAAGGGCTGTTTTTTGACCAAATTTACAGCATAGCATCTGATACCTCTCCTAAAAAAACACACACAAGTTTCAAGAAGATTGGACCGCATGACCCCCTAAAGAATTAGCTCCTATTCTCCATTCTTTCCAAATGGAGGGAAGGCATTTAAAAGGTGTGCAGTCATTTTAAATGTGATGGCCAGAACTCCCTTCGGAGTTCAATCACACTTGTCACAGTCTTGCTCTTGGCTCCATCCCCGAAGTCTCCAGATATTTCTTGAGTCAGACCTGGCAACCCTAACCTCAGTAGGAGATATGGGAAGCACGGCCAGGCAAGCTGAGCCCAGTCATGCCCTTGTTCATGCTCTGTTAACTAAATTACCATCCTCCAGTGCCCCCTCTAGGGAAAAAAAATCTTAGACATGGGCCTGCCACCCCCCCCTCCCGCCGCCCACTCTACTTGCATATTTCTTGTGGAGGTATTCAGAGCAGGCCAAATGGTAAGAGCCGCATAACCCACTAACATTTCTGGAAAGGACATCGCAGAAAATGTGTTTGGTAGGCATGAGTGTGTCTGGTAATTTCCCTACTCTCATGAAACCAGGGCCAGGTATACACCGAACTATAAACAAAATAGGTTCTGCACCAAGACAACCTCCAAATAAAAGAAAATGATGCAACCTGTGTAGTTACCCCAAATAAATGTAATTGCTCGGATTGCCTGGTTTCCCATAATTGGTTTCAGCTAGTGAAGGAGAGCAGCAGGGAAGGACACTGAAACTTGTGCCAGGGCTACTGGGAATTCCCCTTCCCAGCTTCTCTTACGCCCATTACACACAAATCTTTGCTGCCTTCAGGGCTTGAATGCTGGCTTCTTTTCAGATTAAACTGGATATTTTTAGGATTCAGAATAGAAATGCAGAATGTACGTGGCCTTGTTTTCGGTTGTCAAACTACGGAAGCTCGATTGCAAATTCAAGTCAAAAGGATTTAGGACAGGGGTGGCCAAACTGTGGTTCAGGAGCCACATGTGGCTCTTTCACACATATTGTACGGCTCTTGAAGCTCCCACCACCCCAGATTGAAGAATGCATTTAAAGTTAAAGTTGCTTTCTTTCCACCTCCCCTTCCCTCCCTCCCTCTCTCCTGGCTGTCAAACATCTGATGTTTATTCTCTGTGGCTCTTATGTTAAGCTAGTTTGGCCACCCCTTATTTAGGACGTTAAATCCTTTTGCTTTTTTCCTGTCGCAGTTGTAGCCAATGGTAGCTCTCCAGATGTTTTTTTGCCTACAACTCCCATCAGCCCCAGCCAGCATGGCCAATGGCTGGGAGTGATGGGAGTTGTAGGCAAAAAAACATCTGGAGAGCTACAGTTGGCCACCCCTGTACTATAGACTTCCAGCCTACAAGCTCCTGAAAAAGTGTACGTTTTAACATTACTGTTGCTTACATCAGAGAAAAGATCAACTGTATCCCATGCGATTTTCCCTTCCTCCTTCAAAAGTAAAGAAACATTCTTGAGAATCCCCAAATCCCCACACAGTAATATTCTTGCCCCCTCTAGTGTGGCTGTGATGAAACCATTTTGTTAGAGTTCATAAACCAATAATGAGTCAGGCATGCATCTGTCGGCAGGAGATTTGGAGATTGTCAGATGTATTCTATGCAGGCACATTTTATATACACAAGCTCCCTGTTGCTTTTGGTGGGCTGCTACAAGATCTTTCTGCTACTTGATCTTATCCAAGCATGGATACATGCAGGATAATTTGTCATGAAGGATGCTCTTTGGGTCAGTCATACACTCTCATCTTAAGAAGATAAGAACATAAGAGAAGCCATGTTGGATCAAGCCAATGGCCCATCCAGTCCAACACTCTGTGTCACACAGTGGCCAAAAAACCCAGGCGCCATCAGGAGGTCCATCAGTGGGGCCAGGACACTAGAAGCCCTTCCACTGTTCCCCCCACAAGCACCTAGAATACAGAACATCACTGCCCCAGACAGAGAGTTCCATCAATACACTGTGGCTGATAGCAACTGATGGACCTTTGCTCCATATGTTTATCTTGACCTACCTCACAGGATTGTTATGAGGAGAAAACAGGAGAAAATGATGTGACTGACAAGGTGTAGTGGAACAGTCCAGCTCTGACCTGCAGGTCATATTCCTTGGTTTCCCACCAAGGTTTTCTGGGCCACAGTTGGGGCCCAAGGTCTCTGCCTCAGATAGGGATGCCAGGGATATTTTAAAATCCAAATGATTTATTTTATCAAATTTATATCCCGCCCTCTCCTAATGGGCTCAGGGCGGCTAGCAACAACAAATTAAACCACATAAACATAAAAAACATTAAAATGATTCAAACAATTTACAGTCCTAAAACCAAGATGTACATTTCTAATTAGTCACCCTCTTTCCTATTGGGAACAGGGCAGAATTCTCACCCATAGTGAATTGGCAAAAACAGAGCTCTTTCGCCATGCTTTCAGCTGAGGCAGTGGACGTCACTTGTTGTCGGCCTCCCCCCCTCATTCCATCCCAGTTCTGTAGGACCTGCTGGATCTGGATTATAGGCCATGTTTGTGAGGCAGAATTCGCCGTTTTAGTCTCCACTGTTACTATGTAATTTTAGATTTCATATATATTTTAAATTGGTTTTTAACTCTTTTTATGATCTTACCTGCCCTGAGCCTGTTCTATGGAAAGGGTGGGCTAAAAATAGAATTAAATAAATAAATACATAAATAAGGGTCTGTGTTTCAAAAAGAATGGAGACAGCTTTGCCTGATTCCAGATTCCCATTAACCAGCTTTTTCACCCCCTCTTTGGGATCAGTTTTATGTTCAGTGGGATGTCTTTCTGAAGTGATCAGGTATCACATTCTGAATGTCTGAAAGAAAATTGGTACACGAATTTTACCTTAAATTAACAGAGAACCCAAATAAGTATTCTTGCCACATATTCAGACAAAGCCAGTAGCGTTCCACTGTATTCCCAGGTACATGTGCACAGGTTTAGTAATATTTCAGTTTGACCATCACAAACAAAGTGTGAGAGTCAGCACAGTGTAGTGATTAGGCTGCCAACAAGATTAGAGTATTGGACTAGGATTTTGAGTTCAAATCCCCACTCCACCATAGAAGCTTGCTGGATGATGTTGTGCCAGTCACACATTCTCAGCTTTCTCTACTTCACATATTTCCAATGTTTTTCTGTCAATAAAGTGCAAATGTGTGCAATCGTACCCATGCACCTCTTGAGAGCCAGTTTGGTGTTGAGAGCCAGTTTGGTGTAGTGGTTAAGTGTGCGGACTCTTATCTGGGAGAACCGGGTTTGATTCCCCACTCCTCCACTTGCACCTGCTGGAATGGCCTTGGGTCAGCCATAGCTCTGGCAGAAGTTGTCCTTGAAAGGGCAGCTGCTTTGAGAGCACTCTCCAGCCCCACCCACCTCACAAGGTGTCTGTTGTGGGGGAGGAAGGTAAAGGAGATTGTGAGCCGCTCTGAGACTCTTCGGAGTGGAGGGCGGGATATAAATCCAATATCTTCTTCTTCTTGGAAAATGTAACCCTCAGAATGGGAGTGAGGAGATCTTGAACAGGATCATAAAGTTGTTTGGGGTGTGTGATTAATAAAGAAACCAGTTCAGTTTCTGGTAAAAGATACCAGCAGGCATAGTAAAAGTGTCTAAATGACAGACCCATGGAATATCGTACCGCGAATTCACCAGAAATGTGGGCCGGGCCAGGGCGGGGGGGGGGGGGCGGCGATTGAAAAGGCCTCAGCCCTGTAAGCAACCAATACAAAAAAGAACAGGAAGAGGATGACTCAGGAAAGTCAGCGAGTGATATAGTAATACCTCAGATTTAGGTTAAAATCCTCGTTCCACCACAGAATTCACAGGGTGACCTTAGGACCTTTGATACCTCTAATCTTCATTTACCTCATAGGACTGTTGTGAAGTTGAAGTGTGAGGGAACCATATATACTGCCCTGAACTGGAGAAAGGGTGGAGAGAAAAATAAGAATAAATGACATGAAACATTAGTAATTATGCAAATTTGTGTACTTTTTAAATGATTTTCTTGCATGATAAAAGAAGGAAGTGGCGAATAAACAAAGACAGCTGCTGGTGTATGGTATATGCTATGACTTTATTTCCGCCAGTCTCAGGAGCCGTTTTGAACAAAATATTGTCAATGTGGCGGAATTCTTAATGGATTTGTCATGCAATAAAAGAAGCCAGAAGAGTGAGCCATTTCCTTGAGGCATGACAACATACATCAGCTTCTCCCACCTCCCGGAAGAAGATATTAATTTTATATTTCCCTATGGTAGACAGTAGGCTCTACTCTACTGCTACAAACAAACACGGCTATCAGTCTTTTACACTTCCCCCCCAGTGTTCATTTTCAGGCATGGATATTATAAAATTTCACATCTTTAATTGTTACAACATTTCACTTCTGGAAAGTTTTCTCAATTTAAATGATTGACTTCTTTTAGGTCAGAATGACTACACTGCGAGTAACAGCTTGCACGGTAGGAAGAAATTCAGTTGGTGCAGCTTCTCCCTCCATTAGGGTTGCCAATCCCCAGGTGGGGGCAGGGGATCCCCCGGTTTGGAGGCCCTCCCCCCCCCGTTTCAGGGTCATCAGAAAGCGGGGGGAGGGGAGGGAAATATCTGCTGGGAACTTTATTATTCCCTGTGGAGATGTATTCCCATTGGAAATAATGGAGAATGGATCTGCAGGTATCTGGGGCTCTGGGGGGTTGTTTTTTGAGGTAGAGGCCCCATATTTGCAGCATAGCATCTGGTGCCTCTCCTCAAAATCCCATCCAAGTTTCAAAAAGATTGGACCAGGGGGCCCAATTCTATGTGCCCCAAAAGAAGGTGCCCCTATCCTTCATTATTTCCTATGGAAGGAAGGCATTTAAAAGGTGTTCAGTCCCTTTAAATGTGATGGCCAGAACTCCCTTTGGAGTTCAATTGTGCTTGTCACAACCTTGCTCCTGGCTCCACCCCCAAAGTCCCCAGATATTTCTTGAATTGGACTTGGCAACCCTACCCTCCATCCCTACAGGGGAAGAAAACTTATACTTCTGCAATCCCCGCCTATCACACAACTATTCAAAGTGCAGGAATGGAAGGGGGGGAGGAGGAAATTACAACCTTGTTTCTTGTGGGATTTGTGGAGTGGTCAGGTTTGGAGAGGGGAAAAGGCTGATTCCCTTCACCGTTTTTAATCTTTGTTTTTATTAAAATATACCAGGCTTACCAGCCTCCAGATGGGGCCTGGAGATCCCCTGCTTTTACAAGTGATCTCCAGATGGGAGAGATCAGTTCCCCTGAAGAAAATGGCTGCTTTGAAGGGTGGGCTCTAGGGCACTGGGCCATGCTGAGGCCCCTCCCTTCCCCAAACCCCGCCCTCTCCCAGGAAAGGAAAGGTCCCCTGTGCAAGCATCAGTCGTTTCCAACTCTGGGATGACGTTGCTTTCACAATGTTTTCATGCCAGGCTTTTTACGGGGAGGTTTGCCATTGCCTTCCCCGGTCATTGCACTTTCCCCCCAGCAAGCTGGGTACTCATTTTACCGACCTCGGAAGGATGGAAGGCTGAGTCAACTTTGGGCCGGCTACCTGAATCCAGTTTCCGCTGGAATCGAACTCAGGTCGTGAGCAAAGAGTTCAGACCACAGTACTGCAGTACTGCTGCTTTACCACCCTGTGCCATGGGGCCGCTGCCCTCTGCCATATCCACCCTCAAAGTCTCCAGGTATTTTCCAACACAGACCTGGCAGCTCTAATGAGTTCCACATGCCATTTGAAGAAGGATGGGATAAAATGCGAAGAATGGCTGGTTGTAGCGCTTACACGTTTTGGAGACACGCTAATTTTGTGAGGGCTTTTATAAATGATGGCTTGGTCTTGGGATGCCAGCCTTCAGCTGGGATGTGGGGATCCCCTGCAATTGCAGCTCATCTCCAGGCTACAGAGATCAGTTCCCCTGGAGAAAATAGATGTTTTGGAGGGTAGACCGTAGGCATTGTGCCCCAGTGGTCCCTGTCCTTCCCCTAGTGTTGCCAGGTCCAAGTTGGGAAGCTTCTAGAGATTTGGGGATGGAGCTTGAGGACAAAGACCTCAGTGGGGTACAATGCCTCAGAGTCCACCCTCTAAAGCATCCCTTTTCTCCAAAGGAACTGATCTCTGTAGTCTGGAGACGAGTTGTAATTTTAGGAGATGTCCAGGTCCCAACCTGGAGGCTCATCCCTAGCAAATCTCCAGAAGTTTTCCCAATCTGCATCAGACCACCCTATTCCCCCCCACCCCCAATGGCAGACTGGATCTAAAAATACTGGTTGCCAGGAGACATAGGGGGCCCACCCACAGCTATCATTTAATTTGTATAAGATTTAAAAAAGAAAAATTCCAAAAATACGTAAGTGGAAAAAAAGGTACAATTAAAACTTTTGCGAAACAAATATATATATTTTAGTAATTACAGTGAACATATATTGTACATATTACTGGCAGTATACAGTAGGTACTAAATGTAAAACAGATTGCATTTTCTCCCGGGGAGCTGATCTCTGCCAGCTGTCAGTTGTAAAAGCGGGAGATCCCCAGGCCCCACCTGGAGGCTGGCAACCCTAAACATAATGTAATTTTTAGCTGCATTACAGTAGTAGTAGAAGATGATATTGGATTTATATCTCGCCCTCCACTCCGAAGAGTCTCAGAGCGGCTCACAATCTCCTTTCCCTTCCTCCCCCACAACAGACACCCTGTGAGGTGGGTGGGGCTGGAGAGGGCTCTCACAGCAGCTGCCCTTTCAAGGACAACCTCTGCCAGAGCTATGGCTGACCCAAGGCCATTCCAGCAGGTGCAAGTGGAGGAATGGGGAATCAAACCCGGTTCTCCCAGATAAGAGTCCGCACACTTAACCACTACACCAAACTGGCTACACCAAATGTTGGGACTTCCATAATATTTTCAAGCTACTAAAGGGTCATTAACATTTTTAACATATTGTCTAATGTTGAAGGGGGCCCATTTCATCAGGGGCCTACAGGGCCCACTTGCCATTGGCAAACTGACACCCCGACCAGACTACCACTCCCCCTCCCTTTCCGCCCCAGTTGGTGAACAGGGTGGACACAGCAACCCTCGTTAGGGCTGATCTGTCCTGTGAATGCTTATAATGTTTGGGTATGTGTGTGGGGCGGGATCTGTGCATACTGTAAGGGGAAAAAAAACCCTTTTCTTTATTATTGCGTATGTTAATTCTTTGCTTGTGCAGCGGCCACGCAGCCCACTGTCTTCAGCGGCTGGCAAAGGAAGTGGAAACAGCAGATCCCTCGAGGATCCTTTCCGCTCATTCCCTGAAGACGCCGCAGCCGGAATTTTCCACTCTCCCGTCATCAGCCTCGGAAGCCCCGCCTTCACGATCCCAGCATGCCATTCGCCTCTTCCAATATGGCGGCCTCCGCGCATTTCAATATGGCTAAAGCAGCTCTGGGAGTTTCTTTGCAGGTACTGAAGGGGAAACAGAAGAGGGTAAATTTCTTTTTGTGCGAGGGCAGGAGAGAAGGGGTAGGGGTTGCGGTTATGATGATAGCAGTGTCTGTGCCTTTTTTGAGACTATCTTTTGTTTATGTTGTGCATGGTAATTTTGCACAAAACCGTATGGCGTCACCCTAATGCAGGTGCGGCCAAACGGCGACTCTGGAGCCACATGTGGCTCTTTCACACATATTCTGTGGCTCTCGAAGCCCCCACCGCCCTGTTGGCCAGCTTGCAGAAGGGATCTCTCTCTTTAAATCACTTCTCCAAGTCAATCCAGGCGGTGGCTTGGAGAATGCATTCAAAGTTGCTTTCTTTCCACCTCTTCCCTCATCTTTTCTCCTTCCTGTGGCTCTCAAACATCTGATGTCCATGTATTACGGCTCTCAGACATCTGATGCTTATTCTTACATTGAGCAAGTTTGGCGACCCCTGCCCTAATGTATCACCCTCCCGACCCACTGGATGGGGAAAATAGTACACAATTCTGTGCAGGGTTACTCCAGTAAGCCTGGTTTCATTGGGTTTAGATTTGAGTAACAGCATATATTATATAAAGTTAAAGTTTTCAACGTGAACTTTCATTGCTCGGAGCTCAGTGCAGATTATGCTGGAATAGTTTTAATTCTCTTTTAACTGGCCAATGATTTTTAAATCTTGCATTTGACAAAATACTCATACAGGTTGATGGTGGCATAAATATTGCTGCTACAGAGTAACACAGCTACTTATCTGGAATTATCTGCATAGGATTGCTCTCTGAAGGGCTGTTTTATTTTCCAAAATTTGAAAGAAAAGCGAAATAGAGAAAAGACCAAGAAAGGGGACTAAAGGAAAGGAGTATGTGAGAGGAAATAAGTTGGCAATTGTTTTCATATGGACACATTTTGCTTTTAGTAAAACCCTTGTTCTTTAAGTGATGTACAAAATGGAGTAATTCAGTAGCTAGTTATGTCGTTTTGGAGATACCATGGATAAATTGTCACCTGTTGAATTTCTGCCTGTCAAGAAAGCTGCAAATGAGCCCTACTGAGTGTGGGGCTGCCATAAATGTCCCTATTTAGTATGAAAAACACCTACTTTTGTCCTCTGTATGCTCACATGTAAGTTGAAATGTACTGAAAGTGTACCTAACAGAGCATACTGGCCACTTGTACATATCCAGGTTTGTATGAAATTGTGAATTGGGACAAAAAGGGATTGAATTGTGTTTGGAAACTGTGTTTTGAGTTGTCTACTTTTCAAAAATAAAAATTCTCCAGGGTGTGGACTGTTTATTGAATCCTGCCCGCTTGGCTGCATCCTCTCTTGTGATCCCAGTGAGAACAAAGAGAAGACATTTCATTCCACCTGCTGCCCAACCAAAATATTTGACACCAGAAGAGTACAATCTACGTGCCAGGGCTGCGGGAATTGTGGTTCCTTATGAACGATTAGTACGTCCCATGAATATTTCCTGCACAGGTAAGTAGTGGTGAATTGAGCACTTGTCATGGGGGATGGTCTAATGCTGAATTGGATTCTAGGGGATGGATCCCTGTAGAATCATGGGCCTAAAATAAAATTCCTGTGTTCTTTTGAATACCTTTTGGTCATCCTTAGCTTGTAATGGTAGTGCTCAAAAGCGTGTAGATGGCTTTTTAAAATGAGCCAAATATTTTAATTGTCACTAAGCACACAAGGTGCTGCTTCTCCATGTGTAAGAGTTTGTTTCCACTCCAAAATGTAGGCTGGGGACCAGTGTTCCCTCTAAGCTGAGTTAGCGTGAGCTAGCTCAAAGATTTTTAGCCTTCAGCGCAGACATTTTTATCTTCACTCAGGAAGGATGACCCCAGAGCACGCTAATTTATGTAGTAGCTCACAACTTTAATGCCAGTAGCTTACAAAGTAGAATTTTTGCTCACAATACTCTGCAGCTTAGAGGGAACATTGCTGGGGACTGTAAGCAATAGAAATGTGTTTTTGACAGTATTCTTGTGTTTTCGTTGTGGATGCTTAGTGGACTTATACTGCCTCCACGGTTTTCCTTATGACTCTGCAACAAAAAAGGGCTAGAGATTTTTTTTTAAAACCAGGGACTGGTTCATGATTGCAATAGATCATTATAATGCTAACCATCTAGCTATTACCAGCTTCTTCTAAACCTGAAAAACCCCTGTGGTTGTAGGAGAGGGAATGGCAGAGTGCTGAGGCTAGGAAGGTACAGAAAATACTTCTGTGTGATTTCACTACTTCATCTTCTGTAGCCCATTGTAAAAGTAATTTGTACACTTTTGAAATTAATTTCTCATTATCTCCAAGCAGAACTCTTTCCATTTCTGTTTGTTCTTTCCTTATTCCTTCAGCTTTGATATCATTCTCCATCAAACTTTTTATTTGTTGCATTTGAAACCAATCATATTTATAGTTTAGTTCTTCTGCAGTTTTCAATTCTATTTTCCCGCTTTGTATTTTTAGTAACTGGTTGTATGATAGTTGTTTTTCCTTGACTGTTTTGGCCGTTAACTTTATCACTTCAGCCGGCACTATCCATAAAGGTCTCCTCTCATCACCATATTTCTTGTACTTTATCCACACATTTAATAAGCTACTCCTTATATAATGGTGAGAGAAAAGACCGTCCATCTTCTTTTTTCCATAGTACAAATATGCATGCCAGCCGAATTTTTTTCCATGGCCTTCTAACATTAGAAGTTTTTTATTTAATAACGTTATCCATTCTTTTAACCATACTAAACAAATTGCTTCATGATACAGTTTCAAATCTGGTAATTGGAATCCACCTCTCTCTTTCGCATCTATCAGGACTTTCATTTTAATTCTAGGTTTCCTCCCGGCCCACACGAATTCCGAAATTTTTCTTCGCCATTTATCAAATTGCTTAGCATCTTTCACAATGGGGATGGTTTGAAACAGATACATAATCCTTGGTAAAATATTCATTTTTACTGCAGCTATTCTACCCAACAGTGACAAATTGAGCTTGTTCCACTTTAGCATATCTTCTTCTATTTTACGCCATAGCTTTTCATAATTGTTCTTAAACAAATCAATATTTTTCATTGTTATCTCTACCCCTAGGTATTTTACCTTAGAGGTAACTTCACAACCCGTTAGTCTTTGTAGTTCTTGTTGTCTATTTTTCTGCATATTCTTACATAAGATTTTTGATTTTTCTTTGTTTATATAAAGTCCCGCCAACTCCCCAAACTCTTGTATTCTCATTAACAACAAAGGTGTAACTTGTAAAGGATCTTCATTTATAAACATTATATCATCTGCAAATGCTCTGTATTTATAGGTAAATCCTTTTATTTGTAGTCCTTCTAAATCTTTTTCTTCTTGAATCTGCATTAGTAAAATTTCAAGAGTCATTATAAACAGCAATGGCGAAAGCGGGCAGTTAATGTAAATAAAGAAATAAAGATGGAATCTTGGGAATATCTGTGGAAAAATTCCATGAAACTCGCAACATGTCATAGTATTAAAGAGAACTGTTTTAAGATGATGTATAGATGGTATATGACTCCAAATATATAGATGGTATATGACTCCAAAAAAATTAGCAAAGATGAACAATAAGATGCCAGATAGGTGCTGGAAATGTAAAAAGCATGAAGGTTCTTTCTACCATATGTGGTGGACTTGTGAAAGAGCTAAAATGTTTTGGCAAATGATTCAACAAGAGATATCTAAGATCCTGGGATATGAATTCAATAAAGAGGCAGAGACTTTTCTGCTGGGATTACAAATGGAAAAATTTCCAAAAGAAGATAGAACATTAATATGGTACTTGCTCTCAGCTGCTAGGACATTGTATGCGCAGTTGTGGAAGCAAGAAAAAATACCAGAAAAATGGGACTGGATTATGAAAGTTATGTCATGGAGTGAAATGGACAAATTAACAAGAAAATTAAGAGACTGTGATTTAGAACTTTTTAACCAAGAGTGGAAGAAATTCAGAAGATATGTAGAGAAAGAGTGGAAAATAAAAGGACATTGGACAATTTTTGAGGATTAAGATTTTTAAGATAACAATATAACTCTTGAAGGGGGTTCTTCTTCCCTATGTTTCTTTTTTGTTTCGTTTTTTTTCTTGATAGTTAAGGGTACCTTTAATATCTGTTTTTTTAAAGAAAATAACACTGGCGGGGGTCAAGTAATTGGGGGAGGGGTGGGAGAAAGTAAGATGTGGGGTAGAATGATGGTCTTTTTCTTAATATATATTAAGCTTTTTATAAGTTGTAGTTATAGTTCTACTACCATATGTTACTAATAAAATTGTTTATTCATTAGAAAATACTTCTGTGTGGATGCTCTGTTGCAACTATGAATGTGTCTGCACTTGTAGCAGCCACAAAAGCTGCACAGATAACTGTCTGTCTGAAACCGTAGACTTTAAGCCACAGTTCAGCTTCTTGCTGTTCCTAAATTCCTTCTAGGGTAAGGTATAGGATGTTGCCTCTGAAACAAAAACATGCTTCAGTAGAACAATGAGCAACAGTGCTTTAATTACATCTCCCACTCAATTCACGGTCTTTGACTTGAATATTAACGTGTTTGGGGGCATGTGTTACCTGTTATAATCTTTGCTTTTTCTTTGGTCACACAGCTGGGATCTTCGACCCTTACGTTCCTCCAGAAGGAGATGCTCGCATTTCATCTTTGTCGAAGGAGGGATTGAAGCAGAGAGTAGAGCAGCTCAAGCAGAATGCAACTTCACAGTTGGCGTATGTACCCCGAGCATCTCTGTGTGCTAGCCATTCAGCATCTATTCCTAAGAAGGCTTAGCGGCTAGCACACAGGGATTAATTAAATTAAATTAAATCCATGACATCCTGTCCTCCCCCCCTCCCCAAAATCGGTCCTGTAGCTCTTCTTCAAAGAGCGACTCTTTAGCATTTATTCAGGACTGCAGACTGTTCCATCTGAGGAGGTGTGAACTGTAAAAGCAAATTTATTTATTTATTGGACTTTTATCCCACCCTCCCCTGCGCTGCAGGCTCAGGGCCAGTTGAACTGTGACTTGCCCACTTAACTACCACACTATCTGCTCACTTAACTACCACACTATCTGTTCACTTAACTACCACACCAAACTGGCCTACCAAACCTCATAAGGTTCCTGTTATGGGAAGAGGAAGGGAAGGTGATTGTAAGCCACTTTGAGATTTCTTAGGGTAGAGAAAAGCAGGGTATAAAAAGCAGTTCTTCATCATTAGAGGGAGGCAAAGCTATACTCTTCCCTCTTGTATCCTGACCATCATCAGGCAGGTTGTTGCCCCTTGCAGTCTGAAATGCTATGGTCGTACAAGGGTTGCTCTGTCTAATGAGGGAGTGCTTAGAAATGTCTAACCACCAAATGTAATCAGGGAGCTGTCACAGGGAAGAAAGGCAACAACAAAGTATCATTCCATTGTGCCTGAACTTAAAACTCACTAAGAACCCCTACTTAGAGCAGTTTGGTGTAGTGGTTAAGTGCACACTCTTGAACCGGGTTTGATTCCCCACTCCTCCACTTGCACCTGCTGGAATGGCTTTGGGTCAGCCATAGCTCTTGTAGGAGTTGTCTTTGAGAGTGCAGCTTCTGAGAGAGCTCTCTCAGCCCCACCCACCTCACAGGGTATCTGTTGTGGGGGAAGGAGATAAAGGAGATTGTAAGCTGCTCTGAGATTCTGATTCAGAGAGTATAAATCTGCAGTCTTCTTTTTTGTGTTGCTTTTTAAATTTTTATCTGTGATGATGTCTTATATCCATGAGCCATTTTGGGAGGTAATTTTTGCCTGAAAAGGCTGAGGGGAAATTACAAATTTTAGCTGGGTTCAAAGAAGGGGTCCAAATCACTACTAACAACTTGACTAGAATAAAACTATTGATTGATCAAGATCAAGGAAAGCATCTATTCCTAAGAAGGTTTAAGAGTTTGACAGTTTTGAGGGCAAAAGCATAGCAATATGTATAGGCAAAATGACATCAGGATCTTGTAGGACCTTTATGCCAGTTACACAACAACAATTCAATACTGCACCAAGTAGTAACCAATAGAAAAACAATCTATACTTCCTTCTTAACAGACATAATAATAATAATAATAATAATATATCCTGCCCTCCATGCCAAAGCAGGCTCAGGCTTTAAAGAATACAATACCCTGACCTAGATAGCTCAGGCTCGCCGGATCTTTCCAGATCTCAGAAATTAAGCCAGGCTGGCCCTGGCTAGCATTTGGATGGAAGACCACCAAGGAATATTAGTGTTACAACTTGGAGGCAGGCAATGGCAAACCACCTTTGTTTATCTTTTGCCTTAAATCACTTGTGACTTGACTGCTATAGTGTAAGAGAACAGGTTATTGGTTAAAGGTTAGTTTACCCTATCAGGTGAGGAATGCAGACTTTTGGAGACTTCATCTAAAAGCACAGATGACAGTGCTGGCTCCTCACTGGACCCAAAGCCCCCCTCAGTTCCTCACTTGACCTTTATAGGCATGGCCACACTATGGCTCATTCACGTTATACCTTTTCCCCCGCTGAGAGTGAGACGAATGTAATAGAATGGATACACTCTACATTCCAAAAGAAGCATCTGCAAACCCAAAATTGCCTTGCCAGATCAAACAAGAGGTCCACTTGCTTAGATCAGGGGTGTCGAGCTAATTCGTTATGAGGTCTGGATCTGATATAAATGAGACCATTTTGGGCCCAGCCATGTGTGTACCTATTTAGGATTAGGTAGTAGAGATATAAAGTTTTTAAAGGACACAGACAAACACGACAAAAAAAAAATGCTTAAAACGTTAGCCCTTGTTGGTCTTAAAAGTGCTTTCTTTGTATTTCTCCCAGGGGATCCAGGGAACTGGGCAAAGGAAGCTCTGGCTTTTTTCCTCCCTCCCCTGGGGACCAGGAGGGGGAAGAGCCTCAACCAATGGAGAAAATTGAGGGTTTGCTGTGTAGCTCCTGTGCAGTTGAGCAAGCCTTTCAAAGCAAGCTGAGATGCAGAAGGAAGCAAGAGAGAGGAGAAGGAAGCAGACAAGAGCCAGTTGCTTGGGGGCCTGATAGGAGCCCTCCGGGGGCCTGATTCGGCCTGGGCCACATGTTTGACATCCCTGGCTTAGATATTCTACCTACAAATAAGGTGTACTGGATACAATCAACTCCCCCCCCCCCAGTACCTACTGCTCAGCGATAACAGTGTCTTGGAACATGGGCATTCTGTTCCTGGCTTTCATGGTTATTGCTGCATTATAAGTCTATCCCCATGAATGAATTTAATCCTGGGGTTTTTTTTAAACGATCTTCTAAGCATGCGCAATGAATTTTGCAAACTAACCACATTGTATGAATAAAATAATTGTTTACTTTGATACTTATACCCTGCTCCCCCACTCCCCCCCAGTGGGGACCTGAGGCAGTTCACAACGTTGTTGTTGCACTCCATATTTATTTTTACCCTGAGAGAGAAATTGGGCTGAGGGAGTGATTGGCCCAAGGCCACCCGACAAGATGCCATGGCGGAAGAGGGATTTAAACCTGGATCTCCCACATCCTAGTCTGGCACTCTTAACTGCTACACCACGCTGTCTCTTCCTTCTCTTCCTCTGGAATCCACTGCCAGTCAAACAGCTCCTTAAGTCAAGAACGCCCTCCTTCCATGCTTCCTGCTACGATCCCAGAAATTGTATTTCATTTTGTTTTAAAGGGTTTTTAGTAGTAGGGCAATCTAAAGCCACTTGATTTTTTTTTTTTAATATCGTCCCTCTGAATTGTTATTGCTTCTTTCCCTTATGAGCCAGTTTGGTGTAGTGGTTAAGTACACAGACTCTTATCTGGGAGAACCGGCTTGATTCTGCACTCCTGCACATGCAGTCAGCTGGGTGACTTTGGGCCAGTCACGGTTCTTTCAGAGCTGTTCTATTCAAGAGCAGTTCTTGAACTCTCAGCCCCGCCTACCTCACAGGGTGTCTGTTGTGGGGAGGGGAAGGGAAAGGAGATTGTAAGCAGTTCTGAGACTCCAACTGAAGGGTGAGGTATGAATCCAATTTCCTCTTATCTGTTTTGAGGCATAAACTACTTTTTCTTATCCTTACCTTCGCAGAGTCCGGAAGATCAAAAATTACATTCCTGACTTCAGCACCAAAACTTTTGCAGAAACAGCCCAGGAGATTTTTATTGAAGCTCACAACAACTTGACGAAGTAAGACTGGGGGTTGGGGGTGCTGTTCTTTGGGTTCTCATTGCTCTCCCTCCTCCCCTTCCACTGTCATACGCACATTTCTCACTTGTTGACAGTGTTACTGGATTCAGAGGACTGAAGTTACAATGACCATTGTAGGTTGCTGTAGGCTTTTGGGTTTTCATAGAACTCTTTAGCAGTAATGAAGAATCCTGTCAGCATTAGAAGCTCACACACAAGATTCGCAAGCCTTAAGATTAGCAAACTTAAGTTGCTACTGCCGTTACACAAAGATTGTGGGGGGAGGGTTTAATTTACACAAGACGTTTGACATGAGTTGGGTCAGGGGGTCCCTTGCCTCATTCGAATAGAATAGAATCATAAGAGTATGGCGGGACCTCCAGAGTCATCTAGTCCAACTCCCTACACAGTGCAGGAAATTCACAATAAACACTTGCTCCATGCCCAGAAAATGGCAGGGAAAAAATCCAAACCCTCCAAGATCCCTGGCCAAACTGGCCTGGAGAAAAATTGCTCCTGACCCCAACGTGGCAATTGGCATTTCCCTGGGCATGTAAGAAAGGGCCATGAGAACTAAGCACCGATGCAACCCTTCCTGCCCTCCCTTTCTTGATTTGCCTAAGTTTACAGAACCAATATTGTTATCAGGTGGTCATCTAGCCTCTGTTTAAAAACCTCCAAAGAAGGAGAGTAATTGCAAATGTGGTTCTCTGTGAGCTACGGAATGAGTACCACTATTCCAACCCCTGTGCCACACTGGAGCTCCACTTAATTCACGTGAACAGAGCCTTGTTAACGGAAGTAGCGATTCCGTTAACAGAACAAAGAAAGCAGTCTTGAGTCTGCAGAGTTACAGTGCTTAATCAGGGGTTTCTTGGGATGCGCCTGTGTTTGCAGAAGTCGTTTCGAGATTATTCTTGTTTGCAGATGCGGTGGTTATATTTGTTGGCAAAACAGGATGCAAAATGTTTTCAGGAAGAACAGCGACAGGCTCCTTGGTAACTGCCTGCTTTCTTTGTCCTTTACAGCTTTAACAAAGACAAACTTCACGCTTTAGTGACAGAACGCTGTTTTCCGGTAAATATTTCAAAGGAGATTGACAAGCATCTTTATGGAAGGGTTAAAACCCCCTTAAATAGTTTGGAGGGGGAAGTGAAATATAAACTAGTTTCACTTATTTAATTTATTTCATTTATACCAGGGGTGGCCACATCGCAGCTCGGGAGCCATGTGGCTCTTTCACACATGTTGTGTGGCTCTCAAAGCTTCCCCACCAATCAGTCAGCTTCTCCAAATCAAGTTAGCCAGCACCTTGGAGAATGCTTTTCAAGTTATAGTTGCTTTATTTCCATCTCTCCCTCCCTCCTCCGCTACATGCCTTCTTTCTTCCAGCTATCAAACATCTGACATTCATGTGTTGCTGCTCTCAACATCTGATATTTATTCTATGTGGCTCTTACGTTATGCAAGTTTGGCCACCCCTGGTTTATACCCTGCCTTTCTCCCTATGGGGGGGGGGGGGCTAAAGCAGCTTCTGTCATTCTCCCCCCCTCCATTTTTATCTCCACAACAACCCTTTGAGGTAGGGTGAGGCTGTGAGTGTGTGACTGACTCAAGATCTCTCAGCAAGCTTCCCATTATTTTCAATAGGATTTACCCCCCAGGTGAGCATGCTTAGCATTGCAACACTTTGAACAAGCCAGTTGATGTTTTATTAGTATTATTTTTATGTCTGTCACCTGTATAGACCAGGCTAGCCTGATCCTGAAAGCTAAGCAGGGTCAGCCCTGGCTAATGTCATGTAGATCCTGGCCGTAGATACAGGCAGAGTTCTATACTAGTGGCAGGGGTAGAATAGTTTTTATTCCCAGAAGAGCAGTTGGAGCAAGTTATAGGTGGGCTTCTCAGCTTGATTGGGTTCTGTCTCATGTGACTTCCGTTGTTTTCAAATTTCTGAGCTGTTAAAGATGGTTTTCCCTGCACTTTCTTCTCTTAAAAAGTATTTGTGCATGTGTGCATATGTACGCTTGCATGCCTGGAGGTCATGGTGACTTCTGGCGACACCTAGTGAAGGCTAGGACATTTTTCAGAGAGGTGGCTTGCTGTTATCTGCCTCTGCATGCCAGCCCTGGTATTCCTTTGGAGGTGTCCCTTCCAAATACTTGCCTGGTTCAGCCCTGCTTACCTTCTGAGATCCTGCTTGCTGGGTCAGTGTCTTTTTCCTACTCTTTCTGTGGGGTGGGACTGTGTGCAAGCAGTTCCAGATTTTATCCCTGACATCTCCATTTAAAAGGACCAGGTAGTAGGAGACGGGGACGATCACTATCAGATATCCCGAAGAGTCATCACCACACATCAGAGTAGGCAAGGATGACCTTGATCGACTCGGAATAATGCGCATCTTCATGTGTTCATTATATTTTAGTTTCTGACCCGAGATCCTGTCGCATTGTCAGTATTGGTCATGGGTCCCCTTGCCCTCCGTGTGTGCTTTTGTGTGCAGAAATGTTTCATGGGGTCTGAAGGGGCAGAGAGGATTCACAGAGGTGCTCGGATCTCCTGAGAGAACTCAGGCAGTGTACAGTTAGTAACCAATGGCCCATTGAAGCTAAAAGATGCTGTTGAATTGCTAGGATATGGTACGTGGGAACAGATACAAGACTATCCGTTGGAGCTTTGTGGAGTCCCTGGAGCCCCCTCGTGTGGTTCAAGTGCGATGCACTGATATGGTAAACAAGGACAACTTGTACGGACAAGTGACAGTCCGCATGCACACCCGACAGGTATGTGCGTCCAGCTCCTTTCACTCTGTGCTTTTGATGTGTTCTGCCTAGGTTGTTTTTGCATTCCATTTGTTTCCCATTCTTCCCAATAAGACACTAGCTATTTATGACCAGTTTGGACGGCTGATGTACGGTGGGGAGGAAATACCAAAGGACGTCCTGGAGTACGTTGTCCTGGAGAGACACCTGGTTAACCGGTACGGTGCGTGGCGGTTGCATGCCAAGATTGTTCCACCTTGGGCTCCGCCAAAAGACCCTGTCATGAAGGTACTGTGGGGCTGTTTGGCCATGGCATCTCCCCAACCTCAAGTGAGCTATTTGTGAGAGAGTGATTGTGCACTTGGGTAAAGATTATATCCTTTTAAAATTGTGAAGTCCCAAACTTGGTTAATCGTTTTAAAATTGTGGTTCTCAAAACTGAACACAATATTCTAGGTGAGGGGTTGGGGGACCCCTAGTACAATAATAAAACTATCACTTAGCCTTTCCCCCCCTTTTTTTGGCTTCCTGTTTTTCAGACTAGGATTTGAGGGGAAAAGGTCACACTTTGTGTTGCTGATTTTCCCACCTGGTACCATCTTTGGTGGGGAATAAGGATGGGTTATTTAGCTCCTTGCAGGAACTTAAAAGTCGCTTTTAGTTTGTGGGAAAAGGTATAGAACAGGGGCAGCCAAACTTATTTCATGTAAGAGCCACATAGAATAAATGTCAGATGTTTGAGAGCCACAAAACAGGAAGGAAAATAGATGGGTAGAGGGGGAGAGAGGTGGAAAGAAAGCAACTTTAAATTTAAATATATTCTCCAATCTGCTGGCTGTCTTGGCTTGGAGAAGGAATTTAAAGAGAGCGATGCCTTTTCCAAGCCAGCCAACAGGGTGTTGGGGGCTTCAAGAGCCACACAGTATGTGTGAAAGAGGCACATGTGGCTCCCGAGCCACAGTTTGGCAACCCTTGGTATAGAACCAGGTTTGGAATGTCTGCTGCATCACTTCCTGCCCTCCACAATTGATAGAAAGGTGAGAGGGAGGGAGGACTAAGGCGGGGGAAAGGGCGAAAGAATTCCCTCTTCCATAATGCTTGTTGGGGTTTTTGCTAGTAGAGTAATAAAGAGGTAACATATTTTGGATTTAGATGATGACCTGATCTCTTTCTCCCCCCCCCCCCTTTACTTTCAGACTGTTATGATCCCAGGCCCATCTCTGGGTCCTTTGCAGGAGTATGAAGAGGTCTGCATTCCACAAGCCAAACCAGCGCAACAGACTGTTGATACAAATCAAGTCCAAGGTGTGGGCCATCAGGGATAGAATGTGTTGTGTCTGGGGTGGTATAGAATTGTTGAAGCGTGGCATACTCTTCAGGCCTCCTTGTGCAAGCATTTGGTCTTGGACTTCTAACAAAGTTTCAAGCTCTTTGAAGACCCTTGAGCTGTTTGTCATGCCACAATCCCTTCAAAGCTTCTGGATCTTCCCAGCTTCTTCAGTTTCCATCTGAAGGCCGATGAATCCGTATCTTCAGGTTCCGGCTGAAGTATTGACGGATAAAGAAATAAGACTTTGAAAGCAGTGCTCTAATTCTAACGGCATAAAAAGGAAAGTGCTGTCACTCAGTGCTGTCTGGAATCCAAACCTCTGCTCTTGAAGACTTTCTGATGCTCATAATGTATAGGGCAGGCTGTCTTATCCTGTGTCGCTGAGATTTCTGCACATGGTCAGAAGCGTGTACATTCTTTCACAGGTTGTCAGGATGAGATTTAGCCATGACCAGTCCTTTCTCTCTTGTATTTTTATATCATTATATGTGTGTGTGCACCTGGGAGTCTTGTTGACCTCTGGTGCCTCTGGAGAGGGTATTCAGAGAGTTGGTTGAATAAAGCCTGCCCCTGCCTCCTGAGCAGTGTTCCCTCTAAGCTGTTTGGCACACCCCCCTGAAGGCCAGCGCCCTAGGCAGTTGCCTATTTTGCCTAGTGGCAGGGCTGGCCCCGGTCCTTGGAAACAGAAAGCATTTCAGATGGTACCAGAATAAGAGTGCATGACATCTCCAGATTAAGGGAGCTGCACAGTTTGGAACAGCAGTTTTAAAAAGGCCCTCTTAAGGGTCCCAGCCACCCACACCTCTGAGAGGGCAGATTTCCAGTAGCATCTCTCCCCCGATGATCTAAGAATCCAAGCAGATCAATAGAAGAGAGGATTGTCTTTCTTTGGGTCCAGGTCATTAAGGGCTTTAAAAGCTAAAAACCAGCACTCTAAATTGAGTCTGGAAAAATGCTGGAAGCCAGTATAGTTGAGATTGAAGTGCCTGTGGTCAGTGTTCCCTCTAAGTTGTAGTGTCTTGTGAGCAAAAATTCTACTTTGTGAGCTACTGGCACTGTGAGCTACTGCATCCATTAGTGTGCTCTGGGGCCCTCCTTCCTGGGCTAAGGCAAAATATGTGTGAGCTGGAGGCTAAAAACCTGTGAGTTAACTCAGCTTAGAGGGAACACTGCTCCTGACTGCTGTTATTTCAAGGTCTCCCATCCAAGTACTTGCTAGAGTCAGCCCTACTTAGCTTCCGAGATACACCAGGATAATATCGTAACCCCGAATTACTATAGACATTCAAAATATATGGAAAAATTAACCTGTATATCTCAAAACGTATGTACAGCATGACAAAGTGACAAGTTGTTTTCCCAGTGAATTTACAAGGTTAGTTCAAGAGTTCTATTCCACAAGGTTTTTGATAGGAATCCTTCATAGGGGGTAGCAAGTGGTTACGCAGATCCTCGGTGTTGATTCAAAAAATTCTATGTCCAGTAGTCCCAAGAAGGGTCCTGGAGAGCCTCTCCCAACAAGCAGTCGATTATTTTTTTTATGGCTTGTTTCATAGAAACTTCCTCAAGGTCGGGAATAGCAATGCTGCAACCATTAAAACCAGAGAATCAGCATGGCATGCGCTATTGAAACACAAGCTCAAGATGCCATTAAGTTTTAACAACTTATCCAAAAGCAGTATGAATAAACATAGTTTACAGGCTGGCATGTGCTCTGAAATATCAGTATACTAAGGCATACATTTGCATCATATTTAAAACGTCAATTACACAAAGCTGTGTGAAAAATTAAAGACACAACGCTCAAAATAGATGTTAAAGCAATAACAAAGCAGTTCCTAAGAATATGCCAATACTGACATACAACCAATTTTTCACACATTATATCACACCTTTTTCAGTATAGTACATATTATTGAAACGCAAGCTCAAAATACTATAAAGCTATAATCACTTGTCCCGAAGAAATACGAATAAATGCAGTAGGCAAAAGTTTTGAGCTTATGCTATATAACCATTGCCTACTGTGCTTATTCATATTGTCTGTAGTAACGTGGAGTTACGATACACAATTAAACAACCTTTCCATAAGTCCTTTTCCTTGACCTTCCGCATTTTCCCAGCAGTCAAGCTATATATATATTTGCTGGTCAAATAAGATTATGGGAGAGCTGTTTTGAAGTGCTGGTTTAGATTGTGAATGTAAGGGTCAGATACGTATTGGCTAGTGTTGGTGCCTTCACCGCTTTTCCTGGAAGTCCACTAATATTGCTCCAGAACGCCCATGACTTTTGCCCTTAACATCCATAAATCAGGTTAGTCTCAAAATGAAGCCTTCAGTCAGTTTTGACCCTTAGCAGGACCTTTTGCTTTGAGACTTTCAGTGAATTTTGCTAACTGGCTTTCTTTGCTGAAATCCATGCAGTAGGCTATGCTAGGTTCATTTGTGGGCCATTAAGCTGCAAATCAGAGTTCAGACTGTAGACTTTATTTCCATTTATCAGAAGAGGTTTGTGTGTCCTACACGGCTCCTTGGTCCTAAGCAGAATAAATTATGGGGAGGGGGAAGCAAATAAGTAGATTTGAACAATTTACCTGGGTCAGAGAAGGCAGTTGGCTTTTCTTGGCAAATGCATTGAGTTTATTTGTGCAGTTCTTATTTGAAATCCAGCCAAGTTAACAAGCCCCTGCCTGGGGTTTTCAGGCTGGATCTGCCATGCTGTTGGTCATGCTAAATTGGCATCGAGCTCTTATATGTGATGGTTCAGAGGGGAATCTCTCGAGTCTTGGTGCTACAGAGATTTTTAAAAAGACCATTGTGAGTAGCAAGTGAACTTCTGTCCTTGGGTTCACGTAGAAGTTTCTGATGACTGTATGTTGGTGTGCTGTGAAGCAATCTGTTTAGAAACTAAGTACAAAATCCTGATAGATAAATTTTAGTTCTAAGGGTCTCTTAGAACTTAAGGCCAGGACCTCCAAGGTAGCCTTCTCAGAGGTGCTACCTGTTCCACGTGCAGGGCTGGAGAGACAAGCACAAATTAGAAGTCTCAATGTGTGGATGAGACGATGGTGTAGGGAGGAAGGGTTTAAGTTTGTTAAGCACTGGGATGCTTTCTGGAACAAGCAGGAGCTGTACAAAAGAGACGGTCTCCACTTGTTCTCAGATGGAACCAGGCTGCTGGCGCTTAAAATCAAAAAGGTGGCAGAGCAGTTTTTAAACTAAATCTTGGGGGAAAGCCAACAGGAGATGAAATGTCTCTGGTTCGGGAGGACTCATCTCAAAGAGATGAAGGGTTAGCTGTTACTTTTCTACCGGGTAATGGATCAGAGTTGTCCACTGAGATGGTGACAAACAGTATGGACTGCCTGCCAAAGTCTCGAGCCGGCAGGAGGAAGGTTATGGGCCTAACTTGCCTGGGAAATTATAGATGTTTGTACACAAATGCTAGAAGTGTTCAAAGTAAAATTGGTGAGTTGGAATGTTTAGTGTTCGGAGAAAACAGACATTGTGGGAATTTCAGAAACTTGGTGGAATGAGGAGAATCAGTGGGACACGGTGATTCCTAGATATAAGTTATATAAGAAGGATAGGGAGGGAAGGGTTGGAGGTGGGGTGGCTCTGTATGTCAGAGAGGGTATGCGCTCCAGTAAGACTGAGGTCAGAGAATTGGATTCCCTTCTAGAAATGCTTTGAGTTGAAATAGAGGGCCCAAAAGGAAATTTAACTATGGAAGTTTGTTATCGCCCACCAAATCAAAAGATAGAGGACGATTATAATATGATGGAAGGCTTAAAGATAGTGGCTAAACGTAAAAACTGGTTCGTCATAGGTGATTTTAACTACCTGCAGATTGATTGGGTCAATATGTGTTCTGGTCAAGAGAAAGAGATTGAGTTTCTTGATGCTCTCAATGACTGTACTATGGAGCAGATGGTCTCTGAACCTACCAGGGGTGGGGCGATCCTGGATTTGGTCCTAAGTAATGCCCAAGACTTGGTAAGAGATGTAAATGATCGTACCGCTTGGGAGCAGTGACCATAACGTTATTGATTTCAACGTTTGTATAAATAGTTGCCCCAAAAGACCAGCACAACCATGTTTAAAAGGGGTAAATTCTCTGAGATGAGGAGGCATGTGAAGAGGAAACTGAAAGGAAAAGTAAATACAGTCAAAACCCTTGGGGAAGCTTGGAGGCTATTTAAAACTACAATCCTAGAAGCTCAGATAAAATACATACCACAAGTTAGGAAAGGCACAAACAGGTATAAGAAAAGGCCTGCATGGTTAACAAACAAAGTAATGGAAGCTGTAAAAGGTAAGAAGGATTCCTTTAAGCAGTGGAAAGCTAGTCCAAATGAGATTAATAGAGGGGAATACAGGATGTGGCAAATCAAATGCAAGACTGTGATCAGGCAGGCAAAAAGGGACTATTAGGAGCATATTGCAAAAAACAAAGACCAACAATAAAAATTTCTTCAAATATATTAGAAGCAGGAAACCAGCCAGGGAGGCAGTGGGGCCCTTGGATGACCAAGGGGTCAAAGGATTATTGAAGGAGGATAGGGAAATGGCTGAGAAGCTGAATGCATTTTTTGCCTCCCATCTTCACTGTGCCTCCATCTTCATGTTTGCCTGCTCCAGAACCACTTATATTGGAAGGGGTGTTGAAAGACCTGAGTCAGATTGAGGTGACAAGAGAGGAGGTCCTACAACTGATAGACAAATTAAAAACTAATAAGTCACCAGGTCCAGATGGCATACGTCCAAGAGTTCTGAAAGAACTCAAAGTTGAACTTGTGGATCTTCTAACAAAAATTTGTAATCTTTCATTGAAATCTGCCTCTGTTCCTGAGGACTGGAAGGTAGCAAATGTCACCCCCATCTTTAAAAAGGGTTCCAGAGGAGATCCAGGAAACTACAGGCCAGTCAGTCTGACTTCAATACCGGGAAAGTTGGTAGAAACCATTATCAAGGACAGAATGAGTAGGCACATTGATGAACACGAGTTATTGAGGAAGACTCAGCATGGGTTTTGTAAGGGAAGATCTTGCCTCACTAACCTGTTATATTTCTTTGAGGGGGTGAACGAACATGTGGACAAAGGATAGATATTGTTTACCTTGACTTCCAGAAAGCTTTTAATAAAGTTCCTCATCAAAGGCTCCTTAGTAAGCTCGAGAATCATGGAGTAAAAGGACAGGTCCTCTTGTGGATCAAAAACTAGCTAATTAATAGGAAGCAGAGAGTGAGTATAAATGGGCAGTCTTTGCAGTGGATGGTAAGCAGTGGGGTGCCACAGGGCTCAGTACTGGGTCCCATACTCTTTAACTTGTTCATAAATGATTTGGAGTTGAGAGTAAGTAGTGAAGTGGCCAAGTTTGCAGATGACACTAAATTGTTTAGAGTGGTGAGAACCAGAATGGATTGTGAGGAACTCCAAAGGGATCTGTTGAGGCTGGATGAGTGGGCGTCAATGTGGCAGATGAGGCTCAATGTGGCCAAGTGCAAAGTAATGCACATTGGGGCCAAGAATCCCAGCTACAAATACAAGTTGATGGGGTGTGAACTGGCAGAGACTGACCAAGAGAGAGATCTTGGGGTCGTGGTAGATAACTCACTGAAAATGTCAAGACTGTGTGCAATTGCAATAAAAAAGGCCAACGCCATGCTGGGAATTATTAGGAAGGGAATTGAGAACAAATCAGCCAGTATCATAATGCCCCTGTATAAATCGATGGTGCAGTCTCATTTGGAATACTGTGTGCAATTCTGGTCACCGCACCTCAAAAAGGATATAATAGCATTGGAAAAAGTGCAGAAAAGGGCAACTGGAATGATTAAAGGTTTGGAAAACTTTCCCTATGAAGAATGGTTAAAACGCTTGGGGCTCTTTAGCTTGGAGAAACGTCGACTGCGGGGTGACATGATAGAGGTTTACAAGATTATGCATGGGATGGAGAAGGTAGAGAAAAGTATTTTTCTCCCTTTCTCACAATACAAGAACGCGTTCGAAATTGCTGAGCTGTCGGGTTAGAACGGATAAAAGGAAGTACTTCTTCACCCAAAGGGTGATTAGCATGTGGAATTCACTGCCACAGGAGGTGGTAGCTGCTACAAGCATAGCCAGCTTCAAGAGGGGGTTAGATAAAAATATGGAGCAGAGGTCCATCAGTGGCTATTAGCCATAGTGTATGTGTGTGTGTGTGTATATATTATAAAATATATGTGTGTATATATATATTATAAAATTTTGGCCACTGTGTGACACAGAGTGTTGGACTGGATGGGACAATGGCCTGATCCAACATGGCTTCCCTTATGTTCTTAAGTGCATACTTCAGGGAGGGAAATGTCACAAGTGCAGTCGCAGAGACTTGCTGGCATGGAGGCAGATCCTGATGTGCCCCATATGAACATATGAAGCTGCCTTCTACTGAAGGAGACCCTGGGTCCATCAAAGTCAGTATTGTCTACTCCAGGGGTAGGGAACCTTTTTATAACATCATTTGCGGGCCATACACAATTATCAACTTAAAAACAGTGCTCCACCTAGGGAGAACAATTCAGGCCAGCAAAATTAATGCAAATAATTGTTTTTCTATTTGAAGTAATGTGGGGAAAGCCTAATTTCGCACGCACACACATGGCCTGCTGCCCTAGGCAGATGCCTCGGTCCAGGGCTTTTTTTTAATATAGAAAAAGTCCAGCAGGAACTCATTAGCATATTAGACCACATCCCCTAATACTAGGATTAGGTCACACACTCAGTAGCATATTAGGCCACACCATCTGGGTAATCAAGCGCAAACTGAACTGGTGGTAGCTGGGTCCCACCCCTCCCTCCCTCCCTTCATGAGGAAACTGCAGCTGCTCTCAGCAGACCTTTAAAGACACCCCCAGACCCCAGCTGCAGCTCTTCACAATGCCCACCTCTCAGGCTCCACAGAGAGAAAGAGAGGGGAGGGGGGAAGGAAGGGAGAAGGGGAAATAAATCTGGAGAAGAAAGGGAAATAAAGAAAGGGGGGAAGAAAGAGGAATTAAGGGTAACAAAGAATGGGGGGAAGAACTAGAAAGAAAGAAATTTTAAAAAATTGGGGAAATGTTACCTGAACTGTGGCAGTGACTTTTCTAGGCCCCACAACAATCCTGGCTGACCAGCCAGGCCCTGGGGAGGCCGCTGCACAGCGTGGCTGGGCCCCATGATCCTTGCCAGCCAGCCAGGTCCCAGGGAGGCCGCCACATGGCTTGGCTTGGCCCAGCAATCCCCGAGGGCCAGGCCAAGTGATCTTGAGGGCCGTAAATGGCCCTTGGGATGGACGTTCCCCACGCCTGGTCTATTCAGACTGGCAGTGGCTCTCCAGGGTCTCAAGCTGAGGTTTTTCACACCTACTTGCCTTGGACCCTTTTGAGTTGGAGATGCCGGGGATTGAACCTGGGACCTTCTGCTTACTAAGCGGATGCTCTACCATTAAGCCACCATCCCTCCCCCATGTAATATGTGAAACTGCCCTGTCTGTATCAGTTGTACGAAAACTATCAGTCTCGAGTCCTCTGTGAGAAGACGGCCAGGATGCAAAGGAGAGTTTGCCCTCCAGTTTGTTTTCAGTCTGTTGTGGATCGCCAAGGTGGAACTGGGTCATCACAGAACCAAAGGGCATCGCCAGGGGGGAAAGAAGCCCTGCCCCTTAGCCGAAACAATCAGCGAGACACGTTCTGTCAGTATAGAGATAGATAATATTTTATTTCTGTATTTACACTTATTAACAACATTAGATAACCTCGTTTTGACATTCAGCGCTGAGTATGTTAGCAGTACTGCCTACAGGTGCAAAGGACAGCTCACGGGGGAAGGCAGGGTCCGTCAAGCAAATTTCGGATTTCAGCTTTAATCCTAAAGCAGAAAAAATGTCACGTTTGCTGCTCATGGGATCCCCTTGTATGTGCAGGGATTTACGGACGCTCAGAGGATCGAAGGCAGGGTGGAAGGCTTCAGAGGGATGGGGGACCGCAGGAGGGGTCCGGCTTCCTGTTGTCCTCTCTCTCCTGAGCTGGTGATTCTCAAGAAATGCATGAGGATGGAGAGAAAAATGGTGAACGCAAGCTGAATATGGGGAAAAGGGCCTTTTGGTTCTGTTTGCTGTCGTACAAAGCCACTTAACTCTTTATTCCCCTCCTCTCCCCGGTTGAGTCGGATCAGCCAGATTTTTGGAATCCATCAGCTATAGGGATACTGGGCCCTCTCCTAGCATCCCCAGGAACTTTCAGGGTGGTGCTACAGGATGATGTCATGTCCTACCACAGAGTTTCCAGAATGTCAGCTGACATGCTAGCAGCGCTTCTGAGGTTTTTGCTTAGATTTGATGTCAACACATAGCACAATGTCATTCCCACCCTGCACGGTTCTCCTGCCAGCCCCAGAGGCAAGGGTAGGCGAGACGGCCCAGCTGTAACAAGGCCTGCCCATAGGAAGCAAATGCTTGCTTTGAATCGCTTATTTTCTCCAGCATCTCACTGCACAAGGATAAATCTGGTCTGAGATGACATTTGCCTAAGGCAGACGTCCGCAGCGGCACCAGGCTGCAAGGAAAGTTGGCCAGCTCGGACAGAAAGATCTGCAGTGGCGCCAGTTGATCTTTGAGATTTACTTCATTTACACCTCATTTTACTCCCAGTGGATCCCCAAAGCAGCTTACAACATTCTCCCTTATGCGTTTTAGAGAAGAGAAGGGTTAGGCTTAGCTAGGTGCTCAGAGTGTGGGCTGGCACAAGCCCACGGTTTACATGGGGGGGGATTATATTCCCCCAGGCTGCACGTTCTGGAGAACAAGTTTACCAAGAGTACAGCTTCATCTGTTGACTCTATTAAGCCACAATGTTTATTTCTGAGCTAGCTGCAGATCTCTTTTGGCGGGATGCAGCCCTGCAGGTGGGGCGAGAACTCCAGTTGTGTTGACTCTCCTTGGTTTGGGGGGACAAAGCTAATTGGCTGCACTCTAGGATACCAGCAGGGGCAGCACACGTCTCTTGCTCAGTACCTGGGATCACTTATATTTTGAGCCCCTAGCCTACTGGTCCTAGTAACGATGGACATATACTTCCTGGAAAACTACATCTGATCTCCCTTGCCATGCACTGGTGCAAGCGAATATCAGTTATGTCCTAACATACACACATTCAGTTGACAGAGAGCATCAGGAAGATGAATTGAGCCTTATGGATGGAATGTGTCCCAGAATCCACTGCAGTGCCTGAAAAAAACTCCCTGGCAGGCATTCAACAGATTGTTCACAAGCCAGGTCAACGTGGAAAATGGTTCTTTTAAAAGTAGAAGGTTTTGGTGTTCGCTTTAAACACATACACACATATAGACTTTGTGTGTACGTTAAGCTAATATCAACTTGCCCTGTGGTGCAGAGTGGTAAAACTGAAGTCGAAGCTCTGTTCACGACCCAAGTTTGATCCCGAGGTTGGTAAAGTGAGTACCCGGCTTGCTGGGGGGGAAAGCGTAGCTGACTGGGGGGAGGCAATGGCAAACCACCCTGTAAAAAAAAATCTGCCGTGAAAACGTGATGCAACGTCATCCCAGAGTGGGAAACAACTGGTGTTTGCACAAGGGACTACCTTCACCTTTTAAAGCTAATATCAAAACCTTTCACCATGCATCCCTGAAAGGATATATGGAAATGTCTGAAAATGGGAGACATTAATGGCTTGAGGAGCCACTGGACTTGGAATGTAGCATTCAGGCATCAAAACTGACATCATTAAGACAAAAAAATCCCCGAAAAATATTCGGTTCTCGAAGTTAACCTGATGAAGAAAGGAAGAGTTTTGGGTGAAATATGAAGATGACTCTCAACAGGGGCTTTCCTGCTCAAGGAATATGGAGACTTAACTGTGGAGTTCAGCCATTCCATCATCTTTCGGGGAGCACAGTCTCAAATCCTTGGTTAACTCTGATTCTACAAGAACTTGCTGGATCCACGTCCCCTAGAATAAGATACTAGCCCGCTGAGACAATGGCTGTGGAAATAAATACGATCTCTAGAGGTCTCTGTCAATGGATTCCCACAACCCTGATGCCATCCAGCATTCCTCAGAGAAAATTATGGATGACATTTTTTACTGCGAATGTCTCCAGATGCTTCTTGCCTATACAGACTTCAGGAATGCATGGTCTGGAGCTTTTTTTGGCGGGGGCGCGCAGCGGGGTATGTCCCCTACACATTTAACAGAACAGAATATGCAGTGTCTTGCAGCTAGCTTGGTTTTTCGGAAAATGAAGGCAGGAAGGTACCACTTTGCTCTGGTGGCCACTCCAACATCAAATTGGTGGTTCCCCATTATTAAAAAAAAAAAATACAGAGGCCGCCATCACCAGAGTCACCACAAACAGATGTCTTTGTTGAAATCCAGGCCGTAGGCTATGCTGGATGAGTTCAACATGGCATATGGAGCGATTCTTTGCAGAAGCTTCTCTTGGAACTCTAAGCAAATTCTTTGTTCTCTCCAGTTCAGTCGGAGTCCCAAGGACAAGCAACCGATTTGGCTTGCCTAGGACTCCTCGCCTCCCTGGCCTGGGGTTTCTCCCCTTTTTGACCACGTCCTGCTCCCCACAGAGACGCCTCGGAGAAAGCTTTGCTGATGATCACAGAGTCTTTTCTGACGATGACAGGGTCATTCCAGGGACAGATTTCAGTCATGGCGCTGTCGCTCCCAGTTCTCGCTGCAGCAGTGGCCCGCGGACTTCTGCCTTTGCTTATGCCTTTTGGTAGGCTGCTCTCTGGGTAGGTGCGGCACAAAGGTCTGTGTCTAGCCAGACCCTCAGGCTTGCTTTGGCTTGTCTTCTCCTCGACTGGTGGTGTCTCTGTCTCATCGATGCATGTTGCCTGTTTTTTAGTTTCAGTGACTAAGCCAGTTCCTGTTTCCCATGGACAGATCTCCTCCTTAATAGATACTTCTGGAGTTTCTGCTTCCCAAGGACAAATTTCTGTCCTCCTGCTCTCAGAACTGTCAGAATTCTTCATCAAATTACTAGCTGAATAGCTTGATGCCAAGACTTTTGGTGTATCTCCAGGGCCTTTTCTTTGGTGTTTCTCCAGGGCTTTGGTATCTCCCAGGGAGGTCCTGCTAACAACTTTCCTTGATAACTTCTTCTCTAAGGGAACATCAGCTGGCTCCCAGGGGAACTCTTCCATTTTGGTGATCGATTCAAACTCTTGGGATTCCCAAGGACAGATCTCGGCTCTCAGACTTTCCACGCTGTCAGATTTTTGGGATCCAACCTTGGACAGATCGAAGCTTTTACTGCTTTGTTTTATAGAGAGTTCTTCAGTACTCTTGTAAGCTAACTCTTGATGGCTGTGAGCCTTCCCCATCTTTCTAGATGGACTTGGTCCCCCAGCATTCTTCCAGTCTGGGCGGATACTCAATCTTTTGCCTTTAGCTCTGCTTCTATCTTGTTTTAATACCACTTGAGTGATTAGCACTGGCTCTATTTTTGAGACGAGCATTTTACTGTCAGGCTCTTCTTCCCAAGGGCATACTTCTGCCCTCAAGCTTTCAGCACTGTCTGATTTGCTAGACCCAGCTTTGGACTGGTCTGGGCTTCTGCTGCTCTGCAATTCTATGCTATCCCAAGGAGAAATGGATTCTTGTGGGCTGCCCATTTTCTCCATGGTCTTCCACCATCCCATTGGTCTGGTGGTGTTTGTTTCATCTGTAGAACTCCTGCCTTCATCCTTTCTCAAGGTGTTTGACTCTGGTGGTCCTTCATATACCTCCCATGGACATATTTCAGCTTTTGTATGAATCTCCTGGAATTCCCATGGGCAAATCTCCGCTTTTAAGCTCTCGGTACTGTCGGTTTTTTTGTAACTAATGAACAACAGATCTAAACTTCGGGTGCTTTTGGCAGGTGGTTTCTCAAAGTCCATACTCCCCCATGCACAAACTGTCTCTTGGTGGCTTTTGGACTTCTCTATCTTCTTAAAAGCAGTTTCTCTCCCAGCCTTCTTTGCACCAGGGCTTCTCAATGCCCTGTCTGTTTTTCCTTTGGAAGTCTCAACTGGGTCATGCCTTAACTTTTCTTTTTCAAAGAGGGACTTGTCCGCTGTCCATGGGCGCACATCTACTGTACTGAGGTCCTCTTCTGAAGTTTCCCACGGACAAACTACTGCCCTTAGACTTTCAATGCTATCTGATTTCCTCGAAGTTGGGCTTTGACCACCTGATCGGGAAGGTTCCTCAACCTCCATGCTTTCCCAAGGACACACTTCTTCTCGTGGGCTGCTTAGCTTTTCCGTAGGTTTTGGTGTTGCACACCTGCTGTCTTGGTCACTTGTACTCAAAGCACTTTTATCTGGTGGACTTGTAGTGACTTCCCAGGGACAAATCTCTACCCTTAAGCTCTCAACACTCTCAGATTTTTTAAAAGAGGCTTTAGACGCTTCTGGTTTAATGAAGACTTCACTGGGATCCATGGTTTCCCATGGACAGACTGACTCTTGTGGGCTGCTCGCTTTTTCCATTGCTTTAAAAGGCTCTGTTTCTTTTAGAGGGGTAGTCCTATCCCTTTCAAGAGCTCTGTCACCTTTTGAAGATGATCTTTTACTTAACAAGTTTTCAGGCTCCTCCCATGGGCACACATCTGCCTTAGTGCTGGAATCTATTTCCTGGATTTCCCAAGGACACACTTCCATCTTGAGGCTATCAACACTGCTGGATTCTTTGCAGGTTACTTTAGCTTGGTCTGGACTTTTAGCACCGGTCTCTGATGGAATGTCGTGAGTGTCCATTGTTTCCCAAGGACAGATGGATTCTCGTGGACTGCTCTCTCTCTCTAGAGATGTAGCCATGATGTCTCCTGTCCTTTTTGAAGCTCCACCTCTTTCATGTATGGAAGTCCTATCTGATGGAGCCGGAGTGACTTCCCAGGGGCAGATTGCTGCCTTAGAGCCAATTTCAATATCTTCAGCCTCCCAAGGACAAATCACTGCCTTTTTACTCTCCACGCTGCTGCTTGCCTTCAAAATGACTTTGGGTAGATCTGGTTTTTTAGCAGCAATTTCAGTGCTCAGTTCTTCAGCTCCTACGTTTTCCCAAGGGCAAACAGAGTCTCTACGGCTGCCCTCTTCATCCTGTTTATCACTGATCTCCTCTGATATGGGACTTCTGGGTTTTGTCCATTCAGCTCCTTTGGATTCCTCTCCTGTATCCTGATCTGGCTGGTCTGTCCATGAGAAAGCATCACTCGTCTCCCAAGGACATATCACTATTTTGATCTTGGCTCCATCTTCAGGCGTCCTACAAGTGGTTGCACCTTTAGCATCCTCGGGTTTTGCTGGTAATTCCATGGACTCCCAGGGGCAAATGGATTCTGCTTGGCGGCTGATTTTCTCCATTGCCACTGCTCGTTGGGCTCTTCTGTTCTCTTTGGAAAACACGTCCTCCATAGGAGACATCTCCTTGGGAGGTTCCTCCACTTCCCACGGGCAGATTAGTGCTTTATCACTGGCACTCACCTCCTCTGTTTCCCAAGGACAGATTTGTGCCTTATTGATCTCCATACTCTTGGGTTTCTTTTGGTCTACCTCAGATAGCTCCGGGCTCTTCTTCATCTCAGTATCCCTTGAATCATGCTGGCTGCTCACTTCCTCTTGGGATACAGATCGAAGAGCCTCCTTCAAAGAGGCCCCATTCCTGTATCCATCTTTTATTAGTTCATCCCCTGGCAAAGCTGTGCTCCTTCCCCAGGACCGTCCTTCACTTTTGGAGCTGGCTAGGGCCTCTGCCACTTCCCAAGGATATGCTGCTGCCTTCTTATTGTCTGTTCTTGGAACCATTAAAGCATACTTGGAGGTTTTATCCTCTGCATTTTGATCCATGTCCAGGCTCCTCCATGTGGATTCCCACTGGCTCTCGGTCTCTTCCACCACGACAGGGGAGATCTTTCCAGTGCTTTTGGGAGCCACTGCTTCTGAACTGCTTACTCTACTGAGCATGATGCTATCATGGCTCATCTCCCAAGGACGTACTTCATATGCTTTGCTTGGACTCTTCTGTGGGCTGGATGGGATGTCCTTCTCATCCCAAGGGCAGATGCTTGCTTGCTTGCTGGGTACCTTTGCTCTGCTCTCCTCTGGGCTTATGGATGTTTCCTGTTGCCTCGGTGACCCTCCAAGAGACAGAGAGACTATTTCTGCCAGTTTGGGCTTTTCAGTTGTTCTGGGGATCTCTTCACTGTCTCTCCTTGCTTTCATGCTTGCCTTTAGCCGTGACCGGTTGAATGCCTTAATGGCCAGACTTAAGCCTTTCATAGAGCTTTTTGGAACAGAGCTCTGTTGGGGTTGTTTCTCCAGAGAGTCATTTTGACCGTCCATCTCAGTCCCTTGTGGGTCTTTTTTGGTTGGAACTTCCATGACCTCCCAAGGACAGACTTCTGCAGCAATGGAGGCCAGCCTTTGTAGCCCAATGGGAGAAGGAAGCGGTGCGTCTTCTCTTTTCCAACTCCTTTCGGTTTCACTCTTTGCCGGAGACCCCATCGATTCCCAAGGACGTACATTTGCTGCTGTTGGACTCCCTTTGGAATCTCTCCTCAAGGACTGGGTGAGATCTGGCATCTGGTCTCTTCTTTCGAGGCTGTGACCCAAGCTTTGTTGCCGGACGGGTGGCTCAGGTGGTGTCTTCTTGCCAGCCTGGTGTCTCTTTCCCACCGAATCGGAGATGTGCTCGCTATAGCTCCTGTTGGGGGCGTACGTGACATGCTTTTGCATCCTGCTTTCTGAGGGCGTTAGTGGGGCTGTGGGGGAAGCCGAGACAGGTTCCCCCAGGCAGGTGCCATCTTTGATGGAGCCACTGTCTTCCAGAAGGGATTCTGCAGTTGCTTCAGATGCATCGTCTCTCTGTCGCGGTTTCATCGCTAGATTTGAGGCAACTTCGGTAAACTTGGCGTGCCCGGAAGCCTCTCTTTCTGTTGCGGAGTCTTCCACTGCTGTCACCTCTTTTTCATGGGCTTGCCTGCCTTGCTCTTCTAGGTAATCTCTGCTGGTGAGCAGCAAGGCCTTCTCTTTGGCGCTGGTGGCAACACTGAGGGACTTCTGTAGAGGGGAAGGCTTGGGGTGCAGAGGTTTCTTATCGGCCGTCAGGTTGTGAGCGCTGGCCGACTTATAGACCAGAGGGGCCGAATCCTCGAGAGAGTCGCTGTTAGATCTCTCGGAAGCTTTCTTGGCTAGTTTTTTCCTCATCATCGAATCCAGCAAAGGAGCTTCTTTGCAGCTATCATGCCTGGCTGGTAAGTAGTTCTCCTTGATGTCCCTCATGTGGTCAAAGGTGCTGTGGGACTTCCTCAGCGAAGGGGCCACCTTGCGCTTGGAAGGGAAGTCATCTTTCACCTTCGTGCTTGAGCTGCCAGAGTCTAAGTGTCTCCGCTTGTAGGAACCCGAGCGACTCCCTCTTCCTCTGCCAGCAGACCCGTCTTTCTCCTCTTTGCTGCACCGGCGGGACATTGACTCGGGGATCTCAGTGATACGTCTCATGAAGGAATGGCCGATCCCCCTCTTGGAACTCCTCTTCTTTTGAAGATGAGGGTTGTTGGCTGTCATCTTCTTCGTCTTATGAACCTCCAGTTGCGTGTAAAGCTTTTTCAGTTCATCCTACATGTGATGTGTAGAGGGGAGGGGGCAGCAGGGTAAAGGATAGGGAACAAATATACAAGGAGAAGGTGGGGGGGGAGGGGAGGAAACGAAAACTCTTGTTCAGTCAGAAGCCAGATGACATTAGGAGCTTTTTTACTATGTGTAGACTGAATGCCAACACTGCTGGGGCTATCGGTACGTGATTGTCTATTGCTTGACCTGCGTTCCTGGGATGAATACGTGCTGAGTCATACTACCAGTCTATCAAGGTCAGTATTGTCTACTCTGACTGGCAGAATTTCTCTTTGGTAGAAGTCTTTCACATCAGTACTACCCGATCCCTTTAATTGGAGATGCCAGGGATTAAAACTGGGACCTTTTGCCCATGAATCAAATGTTCTGCCATTGAGCCACCCCACACACACACATTCTGATGGTCCTCTACTCCAAGGGTACCATTATGTGGCCTTGGTCACACAGCCCACTTCCACTACACGGTCTTTCAAAAAGGACCAGCATTTCCGTTCAATAAATAATCGGAAATACTGGTGGTGGAGATAGGGTCTACGCAGGGGTGTCAAACTCATTTGTTATGAGGGCCAGATCTGACACAAATGAGACCTTGTTGGGCCGGGCCGGGCCGTGTTAGGCCGGGCCGTGTGTGTACCTATTTAAGTTTAGGTAGCAGAGATATAAACTTTTTAAAGAACACAAACACGACTAAAGATTTTTTTTTAAACCCTTAAAATAAAACATGCTTAAAACATTAGCACTTCTTGCTCTTAAAGGTGCTTTCTTTGTTTTTCTCCTATGGGATCCAGGGAACTGGGCCAAGGAAGCTCTGGCTCTTTCCCTTCCTCCCCGGGGGACCAGGAGAGGGAGGAGCCTCAACCAATGGAGAAAATAGAGGTTGTGCTCTATAGCTCTGGTGTGCAATTGAGCAAGTCTTGTAAACCAAACAGACATGCAGAAGGAAGCAAGAGAGAGGGAGAAGGAAGCAGACAAGAGCCAGTTGATCGGGGGCCTGATAGGAGCTTTCCAGAACCCTGATTTGGCCCCTGGGCCGCATGTTTGGACACCCCTGGTCTACAGCATTAACAACTTACATCTGCTTTTAGGTAGGAGATCTCAAAACTAGTATAACAGCAGCATGATGCCACAGCAGAACAAAAACCTCACCAGGCTGCCTCAGGTCCAAGACCCTTGCAGTGTCAAGAGGGTTTTGGTGGTTGTTGTTGATGTTTGTAAAAAGGAGCATTCAATTAAAACAGATAAAACGGATAAAAGGAAGTACTTCTTCACCCAAAGGGTGATTAACGTGGAATTCACTGCCACAGGAGGTGGTGGCGGCCACAAGCATAGCCACCTTCAAGAGGGGTTTAGACAAAAATATGGAGCAGAGGTCCATCAGTGGCTATTAGCCACAGTGTGTGTGTATGTATAAAATTTTTTGCCACTGTGTGACACAGAGTGTTGGACTGGATGGGCCATTGGCCTGATCCAACATGGCTTCTCTTATGTTCTTAATTGTAGCCCTCCCCACCTGCAATCCCAATTGGTACAGTCTAAACATAGTTTTACCAAGTTAGTGAGGCCTGTGCCTAAACCAAACTGACAGGGGAAGCAGTTTTCTAACGTTTTCTAGCTGCCAGAGAGAGGCAATATTTAGAGGCCTATTAAGTGGGGATGGTGACTGAATCAGTAGGGTTCCTCCCCCTTCTTTTTTGAAGAAGACTATGAACCTTTTGCACTAGTCCATTCCTTAACACGGGACCCCAACTTTTTTGAGCATGCAGGCATTTTTGGATTTTTAATTTTTTTTTTGTGTGTGCACATGGACCTGGAAGTCATGGCAGTCTCTGGTGATTGACCCTTACTGGGGGCCTGGGGGATAAATCTTGGCTGAATAAAGCCTGCCCCTGCCTTCCCAACTGCTGGTATTCCAAGGAGGTCTCCCATCAAAGAGTCAACAAGATCAGGCTTGCTTGGGCTATCCAGGTTAGAGCACGTTTATGGAATTCTGAGTGAGGGTAGCAAGCACAGCTGCGAATGCCTTCCTCGGGAGGGGGACCAACAATGGAATACTTCCCTCCAAGGAAGAAGGAAATCCTGAAAGGAGAGCAAGGTTTCCAAGCCCTTCCAGGCAACCAGAGGCAGATGGAAGGACTGACGAGGAGCAGGAGAGAGGCCCAGGCTATGTTACTTTTGTACACACAGGAAGTGACATCACCAAGATTGAAATTCTAGCAGGAGCTCCTTTGCATATTAGGCCACACACCCCTGATGTAGCCAATCCTCCAAGAGCTTACAAAAAAGAGCCTTGTAAGCTCTTGGAGGATTGGCTACATCAGGAGGATGTGGCCTAACATGCAAAGGAGCTCCTGCTAGAATTCCACCCCTGGACATCGCCATGCTTGCTGCTGGCAATGTAGCTGACCTCCCTCCTGCTAAGTCCACCTGCTGGCCAGCTGATTAGGGGTGGAGGTGGGGCCCACGGTGAGGAATCGCCCTGCCTCCAGTTGGAGGCTGGCAACCCTAACTAGGGAAGGGATGTAACTACACACTGACTAACCAGCAACTAGTCGGGTGGGTGGCGATTTCAGCAACATAACTATGTCACTTTCTGGTATAATCAACAAGTTCTCAAACTTAAGTTGTTGAAGGCTTTCACGGCCGGAGTTCATTAGCAGTTGTAGATTTTCCGGGCTGTATGACCATGGTCTTGGCATAGTAGTACCTGACATTTCGCCAGCAGCTGTAACCGGCATCCTCAGAGGTATAACAGAGAAAGACAGAGTTCTCTCTGGGTCAAAGAACTCTATCTTTCTGTGTTATACCTCTGAGGATGCCGGTCACAGCTGCTGGCGTAATGTCAGGTACTACTATCTGAAGAAGTGTGCGTGCCCATGAAAGCTTATACTTTGACTAAAACTTTGTTGGTCTTAAAGGTGCCACTGGAGTCAAACTTTGATAAGCAGATCTTGTTCTTTAAGTTTGGCTAGGTATAAGACTCCTTGGGAAACACCAGTTCTCCTGACCTCGTTGAGAGGAAAAGAGGACCAGGTATGCGATAAATAATACATCTAGCAGGAGAAGCCACCCATGAAGCAGGTGTTTTTGCATGCTGGAACAAAACAGCTTTGCAAAATAATGGCCCTGAACAATTAGCTCTGATTCTCAGTGAAGGCAGATGTTAGGAAGGGAACAATGAGCCTCCCAGAGAGACCTGCAGCCCCTTGTGGCCTGGAAGGCTCCTGCACAGCCTCGAACAACCAGATCCCCAAGGAAGACAATATACTTTCATGCTGCAGATGCAAAGCTGCAGTTAGGGTTTTCTGCTCTGCGTGGGGAAATACCTGGAGATTTGGTGGTGGAGCGTGAGGGGGGTGGGGTTTGGAGAAGGACTGCCACAGAGTCCACCTTCCAAAGTGGCCATTTTCTCTAGGGGAACTGACATCTGTTGCCTTGAGAGCAGTTGCAACCCCAGGAGATTGCCAACCACCGCCTGCAGACTGGCAATCCTAGTTGCAGGCACTCTTCCCTCTAAACTGAGTTGGCATGAGCTAGCTCACAGTTTTTTAGCCTGCAGCTCGCACGTTTTTGTCTTAGCTCAGGAAAAATTAGGGTTGCCAAGTCCAATTCAAGAAATATCTGGGGACTTTGGGGGTGGAGCCAGGAGACTCTGGGGGTGGAGCCAGAAGACATTGGGGTGGAGCCAAGATCAAGGCTGTGACAAGCATCATTGAACTCCAAAGGGAGTTCTGGCCATCACATTTAAAGGGACGGCACACCTTTTCATGCCTTCCTTCTATAGGAAATAATGGATAGGGGCACCTTCTTTTGGGGCTCATAGAATTGGACCCCCTGGTCCAATCGTTTTGAAACTTGGGGGATACTTTGGAGAGAGGCACTAGATGCTGTACTGAAAATTTAGTGCCTCTACCTCATAAAAGAGCCCCCCCAGAGCCCCAGATACCTGCAGATCAATTCTCCATGATTTTCTATGGGAATAAATCTCCATAGGGAATAACAGAGTTCCCAGCAGACATTTCCCTCCCCTCCCCCCCGCTTTCTGACGACCCTGAAGCGGGGGGAGGGTCTCCAAACCGGGGGATCCCCTGCCCCCACCTGGGGATTGGCAACCCTAGGAAAAATGGCCCCAGAGCAAACTAATTTATGCAGTAGCTCACAACTTTAATGCCAGTAGCTCACAAAGTAGAATTTTTGCTCACAAAATTCTGCAGCTTAGAGGGAGCATTGGTTGCAGGGTTCATCAAGAAAGCATTTTATAAAGCAGCACAGTTGGCTTGGAAGAAGAAGACTGCAGATTTATACCCCACCCTTCTCTCTGAATCAGAGACTCAGAGCGGCCTACAATCTCCTATATCTTCTACCCCCACAACAGACACCCTGTGAGGTGGATAGGGCTGAGAGGGCTCTCACAGCAGCTGCCCTTTCAAGGACAACTCCTGCGATAGCTATGGCTGACCCAAGGCCATTCCACCAGCTGCAAGCGGAGGAGTAGGGAATCAAACCCGGTTCTCCCAGATAAGAGTCCGCACACTTAACCACTACACCAAACTGGCTCTCACCCCTGGAAGCACACCCCTGTCCTTCAGAGCGTTCTGGATTAGCCCTGAAGATATTTTCAGAGGTTAGAGTTGCAGGTCTGCAGTAGAGCAGCTAGATCTGAGTCTGGAAGTCCTTACAGACCAGCAAGATTTTTGGTTTATGAGTTTTTCAGGAGTCAAAGCTGACAAATCTTGGTTTCTAAGGTTGTACAGGACTCAAATCTAGCTGCATTAACCAGGGGCCACCCCTCTTCCATTCATGCGCAAGTGTCGCTTTCATACATGCTAAATAATGCAGTTTTAATCCCGTGATTGTTTGCAAGTGGGTTTTGCCATTTCACACAGTAAAATCCAGTCGCAAAGTGAATTGAAACTGGATTTAAAGTGTTATTTAGTGTAGAAGAAGAAGACTGCAGATTTATACACTGCCCTTCTTTTTGAACCAGAGACTCAGAGCAGTTTGCAATCTCCTATATCTTCTCCCCCCACAACAGACACCCTGTGAGGTGGGTGGGTCTGAGAGGGCTCTCACAGCTGCTGCCCTTTCAAGGACAACCTCTGCCAGAGCTATGGCTCACCCAAGGCCACTCCATCAGCTGCAAGTGGAGGAGTAGGGAATCAAACTCGGTTCTCCCGGATAAGAATCCGCACACTTAACCACTACACCAAACTGGCTCTCACACCAAACTGTATGTGAAAGCACTCTTATAAACCATCACGCCCTCAAAGTGAGGGGTGGCTATTGCTTAGGCAAAGCCTACTTTACAAATGAGTGCACCCTCGGGTCTGAATTCACCTTCTGAATGTGTGTTTGGGTATAAATTTGAGGCTCATGAAGCTGCATTATGGTCAGACCCTTCATCTATCAAGGTCTATCTTTACTCTGACTGAGTGGCTGTCCAGAGTCTCAGGTGCAGATTTTTAACTGGACGTGCTAGGGATTGAACCTTGGGAAATCCTGCATGCAAAGCAGGTGCTGTGCAACATGGCCCTGTCTTGTACCCACACCCTACGTGGTGGGGCATACATGCTGAAGCTGTGTGTCATCCATCCCTACAGATACAAAGCTGCCTTATACCAAGTCACATGCAAAGGCTAAATAGCAATAACAAGTTAAGTTTATAGGTCACAATATATTTGGCTTTAATTACGGGGGGTGGGGGGGTGAGATAGTGGAGCAATAAATGTCAAAATGCAGAAGAGAAGAGATTGGATTTATACTCCACCATTTACTCAGAGTGGTTTACAATCTCCTTTCCCTTCCACTCCCCACAACACCCTGTGAGGTAGGTGGGGCTGAGAGAGCTCTTTCAAGAGCTGCTCTGAGAGAACTTCTGACTGACCCAAGGTCACACCAGCAGCTTGCATGTGGAGGAGTGGGGAATCAAACCTGGCTTTCCAGATTAGAGTCCATGCTCTTAACCACTACACCAAACTGGTTCTCTGTAAAAGTATCCTTCTTAATTGTTAAATCGAACAACCAGGTCTCAACTACAATAAAGAAGGATACTTTTACACATTAGTCTCCTACTTTTGACATATTTCTTGCTCCACTGCCCCCCACCTCCAAAGTAATTAAAGCCAAACATATACCAAGTCAGTCACTGGTCCATCTGGCTTCATGTTCCTTGTTTGGATGGTTGTCTCAGGCTGTCAGGCCAAAGATTTTCCCCCAGCCCTTTCAGAACTGGAAATGCCAAAGATTGGACCACAGGTCTGCACAAAAGCACATGCTCAGTACCCCAATTCTCTATAATTCTTAGCTTGAGATCCATTTCGGGATTCTGTATTGAAATTAATATCTAAGAGTGCTTAACCCACTACCCACTGTCCCTTTTTCCTTCCCACAATATAGGGCTGCCAGCCCCGTGTGAGGAAATTCCTGCAGTTTTTGGTGGTGGAGTTGGGGGACAGTGGAGTTTGGGGAGTGGAAGGACTTCAGCAGAGTATGCAGCCATACAGTCCACTCTCCAAAGCAGCCATTTTTCCCCCCAGGGGAATCCAATCTCTGGTATCTGGAGATCAGTTGTAATCCTGGGAGATCTCCAGCTGCCATTGGAAGTTGGCAACACTATCCCACAACCAAAACTCACAGAGAACATCAAGCCTCAGCTCCAAATCATATATGACACAGAGGACATTAAAATTATTTTAGCCTTTAAAGGAGCCATAGATTGCTCTGGATTGCTCGCCACAATACCGTAAGGGAGGGGTGTTTGATCCTTCCCCCACCCCATTCTGTTTTCCTTATCTGAGTTTGTACCTTTTCTGCTACAGGATTCATAGCAATTGTGTGTGGGTGTGTAGGGTCGCCAATCTCCAGGCATGATTGCCAACCTCCAGGTGACACCTGGAGATCTGCTATTCCGCTTGCTCTCAAGATGACCAAAATCAATTCCTTTGGAGAAAATGGAGGGGGGACTCTGTGGCATTATACCCTGCTGAGGGCCCTCTCCTCCTCAAACCCCACCCGCCCTATGCTCCACCCACAAAATATCCAGTTCTTTCCTAATTCAGGTGGCAATCTCAACTCCAGGTGGGGCCTGGAGATCTCCTGGAATTACAACTGTTCACCAGACAACAGAGATCAGTTCCCCTGGAGAAAATGGCTGCTTTGGAAAGTGGACTCTACAGCATCTATCCCTGTTGGGTTTCCTCCATTCCCCAAACCCTCAGGCTCCACCCCTCTCCAGGAATTTCCCAACCTAGAGTTGGCAGCAATGTTCCCTCTAAGCTGAGTTAACGTAAGCTAGCTCACAGATTTTTAGCCTCCAGCTCACACATTTTTGTCTTAGCTCAGAAAGGATGATCCCAGAGCACACTAATTTATGCACTAGCTCATAACTTTAAAACCAGTAGCTCACAACTTTAATGCCAGTAGCTCACGAAGTAGAATTTTTGCTCACAAGACTCTGCAGCTTAGAGGGAACATTGGTTGGCAGCCTTATGGAAAATGATGCAGAGAAAGTGCTAAATGACGCCCCCCCCCCCCACCCCGTAACACCCATACCACTGCAGCTCTGTTTGAAATCATGCAGCAGGTTTAAAGCTTTCAACAAAACTAATCAGAAGGTCAGTTCACAGTATCAGCTGTGCAGGGCAGTGTCCTTGTGAGTCACTAAGTTTACAGCATGCACCACCCATTCCACCCACCTCCACCCACTATACTGCACAGCTTTCGTTTTGTTTTTGCTGCTGCCGGGAACAGGGCCAGCCTCGCCCAGCAAGCAGAGATCAATGGGTTTCCAAAATCAAACTCGTGTTTCTCTCTCCCTGTTCCGTCCCACGCTCTACACTGAAACCATACCCTGGACCTAGAGGCAGCCTCTCCTAGTATACAGGTCATTAGGTGTGGACACCGGCACATCTTTCTAAGAAACTACATGTGACTTTTGTTTTTTTGAGTCCCCATAGTGCAGCAGCAAGCTTTATTTTATTTTATTTTGTATTTTTCTTTATTCGACTTATAACCCACCCTTTCTGCAAAGCAGGATCAGGGTGGATTCCAGCAAAGAATCAAACAAAACAGTCAAAACCAAGTTAATATTGCAGTATAAAACTGCTAAAAATGCAATCTAAACTAAGAAAAACTCTGCCTCTACAGTAGTGACCTTTCAGTCCAGAAGTCCATCAGAGCTCAAGTTGTTGGAATGGGGGGCAGGGGGGCTGAATACAGGTGACGTCAGCTGCCTCAACTGAAAGCCTGGCAGAAGAACTCTGTTTTGCAGGCCCTACAGAACTGGAGCAGGTCCCACTAGGGTTGCCAAGTCCAATTCAAGAAATATCTGGGGACTTTGGGGGTGGAGCCAGGAGATATTAGGGGTGGAGCCAAGATCAAGGCTGTGACAAGCATAATTGAACTCCAAAGGGAGTTCTGGCCATCACATTTAAAGGGACGGCACACCTTTTCAATTCCTTCCTTCCATAGGAAATAATGGATAGGGGCACCTTCTTTTGGGGCTCATAGAATTGGACCCCCTGGTCCAATCTTTTTGAGGTGCCAGGACTGAAAAGGCTCTGGCCGTAGTCAAGGCAAGTCAGATGTTTCTGGGGCCAGAGACCACCAGAAGGCGGTGCATCGCCAGCACAACCAGTTGCCCCACACCCACAGTTTCAGCTTTGTGGCCCAATTAAAAACAGAACTTAGAGAATAACCCTCAGCAGGTCTGTTCAGAATTTTATTTGGGTTTAGCTCAAGATGGGTAGCTGCGTTAGTCTCTCTGTAACAGCAGAAAAGTGCAAGAGTTTAGCAGCATCTTAAAGTCTAACAAAACATGGCAGGATGTGAGCTTTCCTGAGTCACTTTTAACTTCTTTCAGATACAGCTAGAAAGTGAGAACATCTGTCCTTATCTGAAATCACTCCACTCTTCCAAGATATAAGGACAGATGGGCTGACATTTCAGCTGTATCTGAAGAAGTTAGAAGTGACTCATACAAAAGTTCATTCCCCACCACAAATTTTGTTAGTCTTTAAGGTGCTTCCGGGCTTTTCCTCTTTTCTAGTATTTGGGTCTTGTCAATGGGCTTACACCCAGGTGAGTATTCTCAGGATTGCGCTGCAAGACAGCAGGCAACACTCCCTCTAAGCTGTGGAGTCTTATGAGTAAAAATTCTACTTTGTGAGCTACTGGCATTGAAGTTGTGAGCTACTGCACACATTAGTTTCCTCTGGGGCCATTTTTCCTAAGCTAAGACGAAAATGTGTGCACCAGAGGCTTAGAAGCTCTGAGCTAGCTCACACTCACTCAGCTTAGCGAGAACTCTGGTTAGAAATAACCTCTGCCGTGGAGAGATTCTGCCAATCAGAACGGACAAAATCCACAATCTTTCGTGGTCTCTATTCCCACCTTTCCTTGTTTGCCCTTTGCCACCCTGCCCGTTCCTGACTGGAGCTAATTTAGGGTCCTGGGAGGGGTTTAGCTTCAGGAGAAAGACTGCAAAAGGCAACTCTTACTCTGCACAGTTTCTGGCATAGCTAGCGTCAAAAGAAGGTCCTGAGGGTTCCACCCACCCGAATGTCATCGGGGTCAAGGCTGTGCTCACTCCAGGCTGACGTGATGCTGCTGTTCAGGTAGGAGCCCGAGCGCCTCATGTCCAGCTCATCCTCATACACCTCGGCGGCAATTTCCTCCCGCAAGGGTGATCCCACGTGCAGGAACTGTGTAGGGAACACAGAACAGGCGGATGCTAAAAACTCCTATCATGCAATGTGATGTTTATTTAAACACAGATTTAATTGGCTTTTCTGCATTCTCGCTTTCCTACCTTGTGTGTTCTTGTCGCTTCTGTGCTGTTTTTCCTGTTCTGCAAGTGTTTTGCTCCCTCTAGTGGTTGATTCAGCATCACATTGCTTTATGTCCAGCACAGAAACCTGCAGTTTAAATTTGCACGGAAGATATGCCAGATATAAAGAGATCCGATATTGAAACAACCACCAGAGGGAGTAGAAGAAAAAGAAGAAGACCACAGATTTATACCCCGCCCTTCTCTCTGAATCAGAGTCTCAGAGTGGTTTACAATCTTCCTTTATCTCCTTCCCCCACAACAGACACCCTGTGGGGTAGGTGGGGCTGAGAGAGCTCTGACAGCAGCTGCCCTTTCAAGGACAACTCCTATGAAAGCAATGGGTAACTCAAGACCATTCCAGCAGCTGCAAGTGGAGGAGTGATGAATCAAACCCGGTTCTCCCAGATAAGAGTCTGTGCACTTAACCACTACACCACAAGGAGAATGGGGGGGAGGGGTGCTGGAGCAACAGGAACGCACAATTGAGGAAACTGAAAATGCAGAAAAGTCCAATACGGTTGGATCTAGCTGGCTTTTCCAGCTCAAACTTACCCCTTTGCCTTCCTTTCAAAAGTCCCTGCCCTGTGAGATTTTGTACATGGCAGGTCCTTTGATTCCCCCGATTTCGTTGTCCACCAGCAGAAAAACTAGTTGACCCCAACCAAAGCAATACGGAAGCTATAGTTCTAAAAGAACTTTAAAAATTGATAAATATTAACTCTTGAATCATAATTTACTAAGCAGAGAAACTGAAATCAGTTGGGAAATCTGCCCCATTGTTAAAATTATAAAATGAGTAAATTTAAAATATTTGGATTCTGTGAACTAGCAAGGGTTATAAACTGGAATCCAGCTCCAATGGTACCTTTTCGGTTATGCTCCCTTCAGATCACTGATATTTAAAGGATTAGTTTTTCCATTTTAAAATGTTCCAAACTATAGCAAAGCACTAATAATCAAAAGGGACATCTTTAGCATGTCACTTACAAACCTTTATCAGCTTCCCTGCGGCTAACAGAGAATCTCGAAGGATTATTAAGTGCAGAAACTGAACAAAAAGCCTGTTTATGTTAAAGTGAACACATATACAATCCATGTACAGAGTACATTTGATCGTTCTTTGTATGTACATTGAGTAATTCTCATATTGTGTTCAACATGTGTATACCATGTGATTGAAACCACACATTAATCCAGGAACTGTTCCCCAATTTCATTTGTTAACTGAACTTTTGTTGCCTCTTTCTTACAAACAGATAAGCACATACATGCAAGATGTACAGATGTTCGCTATAACATGTAAATAGGGCTAGCGTCTTGCTCTTTCTAGATGTTGGCAGTAGGATGTACCTAGTAAATGAATCAAAGGTTGGCTCAAGGCAAGATGCTTGAAATGCTTCCAACACCACATGATTTATT